>NW_027269263.1:1787500-11787500 GCF_023055355.1 Agelaius tricolor
ATTACTCATTAATAGAGAGATATGTATCTTGCCTTTTTTTTCTTTTTTTTTTTTTTCTCTTTTTTGCGTGGGCAACTTCTGGTTTTGTTCGAGCCAAGTATTTTGGGAGGAGTGATGGTGGGTGGGGGGCTCCCCTGGCTGCCCGGGTGTGCTCCTGGAGCACTCTCTGGGAAGGTGATCCCGAGCCGCTTCGGCAGAGGTCACTTGTGTGTGTGTGTGTGCGTGTGTCCCTGGTGTTTGTGTCTAGCATATGCATGTGGTTTTGCTGACTGCACTTGCAGGCTTGTAAATTTTCACCATGGGAAATTACCAACAAAGCCCAATCTGTCTCCTGGCTGCTTTGCACTTTCCGAGGGCGGCTGTACTTGAGCGAGCTGCAGAACGAGAGAGAAAGCGAGAGGGAGAGAGAGAGAGAAAGGGGGAGTTGGGAGGGGGGAGAGGAAGGGTGGGTGGGTGGGTGGAGGGGGAGAGAGGTAAATAGCCTTAAATCGGAAGGGAGCTGCTTCTCTGTGGTCTTCCACAAGAGCTGCCTGGGCTCTGCTGGCTCAGTAATAACTGAGTGACCTTTTCTTTTGCTGTATTATGTCTGGCTGGTAAGGGATTGCATTTTGCAGCTGATAAAGCCCTGACTTCATTCAACTCGGCTCCTCACACGCTGCTTTAGGTAAGTTGTCTTCAGCCAGGACGGAGACAGACAGCCTTGGACTGCAAGATACTAAAAGGAGGACACCTGTAGCTCGGATGCGGTCAACACAATTACTTGGCGGATCCTTGAGGACCTCATTATTTTAAACTTAAAGAATAGCGATCTCCCTCCCCATCTCTCCCACCCCCTCTTTATTTTTTTTCCCCAAACAATGCTTCTTTTTGACCTTTTCCAAGGAGAAGAGCTACAAAGCAGCCACTGTGCTTATTGAACTGCCTCCCCTGTATCGCTTAATTGAGAAGGTAAGTGAGGCAACTGTGTACATAAGCTTTGGGTCATTTGTGTATGTGTGCCTGCATCACTCTCTCTCTCTCCTTCTCTCTCTCTCTCTCTCTGAGTCATAAGCCGGGGCTGCAATACACACACACATCTCTGCACTGCAACTTTCACTCGAGCTGCAGCTCTGCTGAGACTGTTTTGTTTAAATCATGTGAGGCTTCATTATTTTTATGATGAGACATGAAATACATGCAAGCAGCGGATGCTGAGCGAAACCCCTCCGACTGCACGTCTCGAGAAATAGCAGTCAAAGTTAACAATGAATTGCAGCCCCACCACTACCCCCCTCCCCGTTATTATTGTTATTATTATTCTTGCTTCTTCCAGAGCTTCTCGAAACACGCTCTCAATTACCAAGGGAGTCGGTTAATTTCCCACTCCCCGGCTTTAATCCACAAGCCTCCCCGTACAGCAGTTTAATTTGCAGCTGGTTCGGTGCAGGGTTAACCCTTTGGGCAGAGCGGAGGCAGGAGCGGGGCGGGGAGCCCGGGGGGCGGCAGGGACGCGCTCGGGCTGCGGGGTCCGGGCTCCCGCGTCCTCCCTCTCCCGGAGCGGCCGGAGGGAAGGGCAGCAGGGCTACTTCTGTCTGCCAGCATTTCTCTTTTCTCCTCTCCTTTTTTTTTTTTTTTATTTTTTTTTGGTTTTTTTTTTTTTTTTTCCTCTTCTCCCCCCGCTTCTCCCTTCCCAGCGAGCGCGATACGGTATGCCTAACGCCGCATGTGACAGTTTAATCAAACCCATTTGTTACAACAAAGCTAAGAGACCGCTGGGATTATAGGCTTACGGCAGAGTTAGGGCAGCATGTGGCTTTGTCGCTCGCCACCGCCGCTCGGGGTGTGCCGTCCCCCCATCCATCCACATCCTCATCCCCGGCCCCGCCGCCCCCCGCCCCCGCTGCGGCGCGCCGCGCTCCCGCTCACTTGACCCGAGCCGAGGAAGCACTTGCTACTTTTGCCGGGATTTGGTGCTTCAATGAGAAGGAGCTCTCCAGGCGCCCGTAAATCAACTCATGCAGAAAAAGGAGAAAAGTTTTGGTAAGGCGGCGGTGGCCGGCGCTGTGCGCTCCGGGGGGAGGCGGGGGGTTCCTCTTTCCTCTTCTTCCATCCTCACCGCGCTGCCAGCGTGTGCTCCGAGCAGACCCCAAACACCGCTTCCGAATAGGACAGCTCTGTAGGACCGCTCTTTAAAGCGATTCCTTTCGCTCGGTGCAACAAACATCGCGACGCGCCGTCCCCGACACCTCCCTCTCCCCATCCTTTGGATGCTCGGAAAGGAATTGGCATAAAAGGCTTGAGCGTCTAACTCCGAAAAGGGATTCTTTGTTGTGGAGTATATGTTTCTTATTTATTTTATTTTTTTCATTTTGCATGTGAGCTGCATCAAAATTGAACTCAGTCTTGCAAATCTCTTGTTGGCCTTTGCCAAGCACTAGCACTTTGCTGCCATGGTAACTGTAATTAAACTGATAAGAGTGGAAAAATGTCAGTATCTCTGAGCCTTGCAGCTGCATTGGAGAAAAAGGGAATCAAATTGGTTCCCAGCACCACTGCTCTAAAAAAGGAGGGGGGGAAGAGTGGAGGGGGGGGGGGGGGACTAGGGGAGAGAGATGGGGGGACATGCCAGGGGTAGGAACATAGCTCAGCAGCTCCAGTCCCTGAGATCTGGGTACATCTATTTGCTGTGCTGTCCCTTAGGGGGCTACAGCCTGCAGGGATGCTCTGGGCCAGTGAACAGAGAGAAACAAGCTTTTAGGCCCAATCTAGCTTTCAAAAAGAGAAGGGGAAAGAAGAAGAGAAATCTTTTGTTTGGTGTCTCTTGGCAATCGACTAGCCATGTTGGCCAAATTCTTTTAATCTGTATCACTGCTCCCAGCTGTGGGACTGCATTCCCATTTTTATTTTTTGCCTAGCCTCTTCTCTTTTCCTTTTTCTTTTTTTTTTTTTCATCCCCTCCTTCCCAACCCATATCCTTTATTTAGAAAGAAAAAAAAATCAAAAATAATAAAGAAAAAAACCCAGATTCCTCTGTAGAAGAAGGGGCAGGAGGTGAAGTCTAGTTATATAGCATTGAAAATTAACTCAAAAGTATACAGGAGAGGCTATATTCAGAGTGCTGAAATCCTTACTTTTATTTTTAAAAAAACCCCGAGTGTTATGGAGTTGCGGTTACTTTGTTGTGTTAACTACAGAAGCTGAGCCTGTGCGGATGAATGGCACAGAACAAGAGAGCATAATGGAGGCAATCAACCGTTAGGCTGCTTCACAATGCAATCCAGGCAATTAAAAGCTCACCAGAGTTTAAATGAAATGGTTCCACTTATTTCTGTGCACCACACTGCACAGGCTATTATTTATGTCTCTTTTTTTAATTATGATTTCCCTTAAACTGTCAAATAACTCAGAATAGCAGGGTCTCGGAGGCAATAAGAATTTTCCACAGAACAATTTACATGCCAATCTAAAACTAGTTACGACTCCTGATGTGCTACATATGAGTTCTGAAATGTTTCTTAGCTTCTGAAACCTCAACTTTTTTCTTTTTTTTCCCTGAGTCTGTGTGTGTTGCCCTGAATTACTGGAGCTCTGAATGCTTTTAGGATGAAGCTACAAAGTGGGAAAGCAGCAGAAAAGTATTCTTTTTATCTTTTCCTGAACCCCTAACTCTCCTGTTGACTGCCTGTTGTCTGTCAGTTTGCTTTTAAAGACTGATGCACACAATGCTTAATTTGCTCCAAACTGATTTTTCAATTTTTTTTTTTTCCCCTAAGTAGGGGCAAGTTTCCCTTTTGTGCTGTTTGTGCTACTGTCTTTGGTGGAACTGTATGCATGCTTCTGAAAAAGGGGGGAAGAGTGGTCTTTAAAAGTTTGTAAGAGATCCAGTGCATAACAGAACTCTTTCTCCCAAGGACTGCCTGTACCACAAACAAGAACTGAGTTCTGAGTGTCTGATGCCATGCTCAGCACCATCAGGGACTAATCTCGCTTACAGATGCTTCTAAATCACTAACACAATATAGTTCATTACATCAAATCCTCATTCCCCTTGATTTTTGAGAAGGGTGATGATTTGAGTGAGATGGATTTTTGCTTCTCTGCCTTCCCCGGGAGCCTAATTTAGCTTTTTCCAGCAACCATTCCTCTTTATCCTGGAATCATAGTCACAAATCAGTTGACAGTGTTTCATCACACCATAATAACAATAAACAGGGAGGGGAGTCAGTTGCATTGAACTTATTTAGGGAGATCGAGAGAAATCTGAAACCCTGCAAGTCTGGTTTTTAAGTTCTCCCTTCAAAAATCCTAAAGAGGGTGACTGGTGATGAAGAAGTCTTATTCCTGCCTCAGCTCTGCAGTTTATGTGCAGTATCCTGGGGACTGGGTGTGGAGGAAGGGAGGGAGCAGAGGGAAGGATAGAGGAAGCCCTTGAAAGCATATTGGGGTGAAATAAAAAGGGTTTGTTTGACAGTGACAGACTAGGCACTGAAATTCCTCAGTTCTGAGAACAGATCTGCTCTGTGATGCAGAGCATGGGTAGAACTCTGCAGAACTGAAGGGAAAGCTGGGTTTGATTTTTTTTCTTTTTTTTTTTTTTTTTTTTTTTCCACAGCCTGGGTTGTAGCACTTAGGGAATTGTATGATGTTTTGAAAGTGCTCCATAAGCTCTGCTTTCCTGGGGGAGGGGGAGAGGAAGGCAGCCAGGCAGCAGCGCTGTGCACTGCCACCTGATATTTCAGCAGTGAGCGGTTTGGATGGGTTTGCGGGTGCTGTCAGCCTCTGAAAAGGCCCTTCCCATGTCCTAGGGAATAAATGAGTACTTAAACTGCAGCCTGTGAAAAGCTGGCTGACAGTGAGCTGCAAGGTATTCTTATTGCCAAATTAAGGGAGAGCTAAAAATACACAAGCATGTATCTGAGAAGTGCAACTGCATCAGAGACCTTATGGGAATGTTAAAGGGGGGAGAGAGATGGTCTGTGGGGTGATCTGCATTAGGGTGGTTCATACAAATACAGGGGAAAAAGGCAATAGAATGTTCTGTTGTCAAAACTAAGGGATTTAAACAGGGCATGTGAAGAAAAGGACATTTTCAAATTCAGAGATATGTCAAACACTTCTTGACTTTGTTTAGAACCTTTCTACACTACCAAAAATCATAACTCCTTTTTTTTTCTTACAATGAAGCAGTAGTTTGGGGAAATTGAAATAATAAAATAGAACCAGCTTCATTGCATGTAAAGTGAGAGCAGGTCTATCAAAGGAGAAAAGCATTCCTTCCCTCCAAAAGCTGCTGCAGATAGAATCCCTAATCTGAAGATGCTGCCAGTGGGGTGTCAGCACCACCTTCTCTCCCTGCCTCAGGAAAACAGACATGCAGGGTTGCAAATTCTCTTTCCATGGGGTGTTTGCCCCTTTGCAGTTGTCTCTATAAGAAGGTTTTGGACTAACCAGTGTGAATGACAGGGCTCTGCCTACTTTCCTCATGTAGTGAGCATCTCAAAAGCTGTGCAGGCTACGTGCAAGCTGCAGTTTTATTTGTAATACAATAACCTCATGTTTGCAGCGTATACCTCGGGAATTATCAGGCTTGATTACTGCAATCTGCTCAGACACTCACTTGTTTGGCTGTGTTTCTGTGGCATCTTGTTCCCTTCAGACAGCTCAGGACAGTAGATCAGCCTGGATCAGGGACTGTCAGCCTCCACTCTCTAACCCGCTTCCTTATCAGGCGATGAAATTTTTACATTAAGATTTTTTTCGTTAAAGCCTTTAACTGTGTTAGCTCCTAGTTTATTCTGGTTTCCCTCGAGCTAAAGATTAAAGTCCTAGAACAGCCCTTCATGCTTCTAAACTTTTTTTTTTTTTAAACTGAGTTACAAGAAGTTTATACAAATTGTGGCTGATTTTATGCATTTGTCCTCTACATGGCCAAAGAGACAGTCTGGGGATAAGCCTGTTGTTGGCACCTGGTGGATATTTACACTCTACTGTGATAAGCAACGTTACAGATTAAGGCTTTTTGACCAAGCAATGTTATTTGAGTTTCAGCAGGAGTTCCCTTTACAGTCTGGTATAGGTTCCTTACCAAAAATCTCTGATATTTTCTCTGCTTTGAGTCATTTATTTGTAGCCATGTTATGTTGCTGTTTCATGGATGTACCCTGGATTCAGGGGAGTCAGCTGTCAGTTGAAGATACTGTAAAGGCTCAGCCTTTGTCTCATGGTGCCTTCTCAAGAGGAAATGTGTGTGTTCATTCCCAGATCTGCCACAGACTGTGGAGCCCAGCGCAGGTCACTGGATCTCATCCTCCCCCTTGGGAATGAGAGACAGATCTTGGGAATCTCTACGTGGTGAGGAGCTATGAGCATCAACTGGGGAGTGATGGGAGGGACAGCACTGACAATTTTTATACTGGTTGATAGAAAAATGCAGACCTTACACTGCTGTTAGGAGATTTAGATGTTGTGCAGCAGCACTGCTGGGGTGCTTTGGGGTGTCTGCTAGCAGAGCTGCCTGCACACCCCTGAACAGCTCCTCCATTGCTCCAAGGTGTGTGATAGGCTACATTGCAAAGAGAGGAGCAAGGCTGCTGTTGCAGTAAGAATTACTATTTCTAATTCAGCAATCAGCTTTGCAGGTGAGACTCAGGAGTTAGCTTGGGAAAGTCACTTAACTGGCCATGCGGTCCCTGCACTCCATGTAAATTCCATGTGTTCTAAACACACCTCTGTAGAGCTCCCTGGGATGCCTTAGCCTGTTGTTTTTGCAGCCCTAACATCCATAAAGGCACACTCTGACATTGCTTCAAAGGTTACACTGGTTTTCCTCTTTTTCTTACGAGGGATGATAAAAAAGCAAATACAAACCCAACCAAACAACCCCAAACTCGTCTGTGTTCAGCTCTGAGCCTGCCTGTCTGTAGTGGTGTGTTAAAGCACCAGCCAAGGTCTGCTGATAGAAGCTGACACTGCCAAGCTTTCTTAACTCCAGGTAGCAGAGCCTTTATGGTGAGAGGCTCTTGAATTTGCTCCTCTTTGCTATGAGACTCTATTCAACCTTTCCCAATCTCTGGATAATAATAATAGGGTTCCAAACCTCGAGTGTTGGAGTAGGATTTGCTTGTTGGCAACAGCATTCCTTCCCCAGTCTTGACAAATTCTCGTTGCGATATTCAGACACGTTCTAGTGAGTAGTATCTTTTTTTGAAGTTGCATCACTGGCTTTAAAACAGTGAGGTGACCCCTACTGAACAGCGTGTCGGTTCTTCCGTTCTCTCCTGTCCCTGTTTGATGTCCACCAAAATATCCACAGGGCTGTTATTTTGCTTATCCTAAGAGGTAACTGTGAGAGAATTAGTCAGAGTGCACTGGGGTGGCAGCTCATGCAGCTAAGCAGAGAGACCAGTCTGTGAGCACTTTGGGGCAGTGACCTCTCCCCATTTACTGTAAAGCTGAGGGCAATTGATTTTTGAATGGATCCCTGGAAGCTGGCTGTGTTGCTCTGAGTAACATCACTCAGCTGTGTTCCCCTTTTCGCTGGTTCTGTCCATTAAACAGTGTTTCAGGAGTTTGAATGTTTTTTTAAATGCTCTCAGCTATTACATCAAAAGGTGTATATGTACTTAATGGACACTACTGTACTCCTTGTCCCGAAGTAGCTGTTGGCTAAAACTGGGATTGGAAAGCGGGGCAGCATTTTTATTTTGTTTTTCTTGACAAACTAGAACCTCTCTGACCTTGTGCAGATTATTTTAAGTCAGATTTTTCAGGAGGTCCTTCCACTGCAGGTTGTCACTGGTGTTGCTGCTACTGCAGTCTTTGGAAATCTTGTCGCTTCATTATTGTGTCTAAAAAGAACTAAAATATTAAAAAACAGCACCAAAATTTCTATGTCAAATCTCTCAAACTCTCGTGCCATGTCTCTAGAAGCGCCAATCTTTTCTTCTTTAAAAATGGAAGTTCTTTTGTATTTTATAAAGATAGTGCAAATAAGTCCAAATATGTGGATTTAAGTATGTTTGAGATATAGATATCCTGTTTATTTAAATTTTAGGTTGACAAGTATTGGAGATATGCTGTTTATTTAAATTTTGCATTGTTAAATATTGGATACTGTGGCTGAAATCGGGTGACTTTTCAACTGGAGTGTTTTAACATTTCATGTTATTTTTTTTTAATCTTATTTCTTTTCAGCAAAGAGACCAGGTAAATGAGGTGTTAAAGAGAAGCTGTGGAACTTAAAGCAGTGCAAGTTTCTGCTCTCAAATTTATCTTAGCCTTGTTTTCAGCTCGCTGTGGTCTGACTAGGTTATTTTATCCTACCTACACCATTGACTTTTAAATGAACTGGATGTGGGGTGGTGGCGGGGGGAGAAGCGAGGTGGAGGAAGAAAAGGGCAAGAGTTTTTTTGTACTTGAGAGAATATCTATTTTCAGTCTTCTCTTGTCTTACTGTATTTCAGGTATACAAATGCTCTCAGTCCAGCCAGACACCAAGCCGAAAGGTTGTGCTGGCTGCAACCGTAAGATTAAAGACCGATATCTTCTAAAGGCCCTGGACAAATATTGGCATGAGGACTGCCTGAAATGTGCCTGCTGTGACTGTCGCCTGGGGGAGGTGGGCTCTACCTTGTACACCAAAGCCAACCTTATCCTTTGTCGCAGAGACTATCTGAGGTAGGTCACGGCCTTCTTCCATTCGCTGGCAAGCTCGGGAAACCTGCTCAGCCCTTCCTGCAGAGCTGCTCTCACACTGGCAGGGCTGCAAGGCTGACTATTGGAGGAAACAAATACTGAAAGATGGAGATTGAATTAAAATCTGAGTCAAAAAGCGCACACAAGCAGGTTGTGGAGGTGGCTGCCAGATTTATGATGCTGATGCTGGTGTAGAGAAGAGTAATTCCCCTCTGCTCCCCACAGTACTGTGCTTCTGGGGAGGTGAGGGTCTCCAGCTCCCCCTCCTCCTCCTGGCAGCACGGTGGTGGCCAGATGTCACAGCCTGAAACCAGTCCTGTGGTTTTCACCCAGCTTCAGGGCAGGGCTGGAACCCTGCAGGTGAGGAACATTTCGCCCGTCTTCGCTTTTGTCCTTTTAGTTTGCCAAAGGATTTTGTTTGTGGCACTCAAGTTTTAGGAAGGCTGGCACTCAGCTGTGTGAAGCTGGACCAGGATAGCCAACTGAATTCCCCATTTTTAATAGCCATAAGCTCCAAGCCACTCTGCTCCTGATTTCACTTGGCAGCCCAGGTGGGATGCTGGCTAACCTGTAGCCACCTGTTAGGGGTAGCAAATCAGCACCTGCTTTTTTCTCTTCTTGTTTGCTTGTGGACCTACATTCTCAAAAGTATTTGAGGAATAACTTGTAGCAAAGTATGGATGAGCAGCACCAGGGTAGTTTATCTACACGTTGTGTGTCAATAGGGCTGCTTTGCAGGAATGGAGTTTTACTGGGAAGTTTAGTGTCCCTGGGCTCTCAATAGTAAAATAGAGAGAAAAGGCTCCTCCAAGCACCTATTCCCCACAGTAACACCTTTCCTCCATTCCCTGTGGAGGGGGTCTCATGAGACTAGCTGCTCCAGGCTAAGGTGAACTTCTGTGAATATTTCCCTTGCCCCTTCTGTGAAGCCTTTTCCTTTTAAAGGGACATCGAAGTCACTAATCCATTGGGGGAAAATTAAAATTCTTTTTGAATGCGTTAACTTCCAAGTTCCGCTTAAGTACAGGCTCCAAATAGGAGAGGTTCCCATGCACTGATCAGTTCCCAAATTATACGCCATGAGTAGGTAGGAACAGGGATCAGGACTAAAGCACTGACAACTATCAGTACTCTGGCTCTCCATGTAACCACCTCTAGAAAAAATGGGTGGAACAAAAACCTTCCAAAATCCACTGTGCATTTGTTGAGCTGGGGCTGAAAGGCAGATCAGGTTCTTCAGATGGGCTTAGACTTAACGGTAAAAGTATTCTGCTACCTATTCAAGCTCTGAACTGAACCCAAGATAGAGGGCTGGGAATTCAGCATAGAGACTGCATCTTAAACCTGATGTGTTAAAGCTGCCAAAGTGGTAGGTAACAAAACCTCACTTTTAAAAGCTGGTGGAACAGAAGGGAATTGTTGTACATGAGCTTAGGTTGCTTGTGGTCTTTAGGTGAGTGTGTGTAGAGAGGGTTTGAAAAAGGTTTTGGTGCGGGAAAGTAACATCCCAATTTTTAAACCCCATTTTAATGATCTTTGTTATACAACAAATGCCTGCAGAAGCGAAAGAACTGCTATGGCTGTTTCATCTGAGTTCCAAATTTACTGGAGACTTTGAGCTTACTGAATCTCCCAAGTGCTAGTGCAGCAGATCTAATGTTTTGAAATCAAATGTTTAAAATCAAAACCAGAAATGATGTGGTAGCAAAGATATGAGCAAAGCATTTCCCCAGCACAGGTGTATTCACACGCGCTCTTGCTCTCTGGTCTTTGAGGGTTTAACAGGAGTAAATATTTTGCTAACAGATTGTTAAAACTCATACTAAGTGATTCAGAGAAAGGAGATTTTTTTGTTGTTGTTGTTTGTCATTATCACATTCAAACTGGTGTTTCATTTATTTCTTCATACATAACACCTTTTACTTTTGCACGTGAAACCAGCATACAGGAGAAATCCTATAACTGGTTTTAAGATGTTTCTGTTTTTTGTCTCTGGATTTATTGAGTCTTAATGGAGCTATTTCGTTGTGATTTTTTTTTTCTTTTTGGTAATACTTGTGAGTGCATAGATTTAAACTTGGTATTTACACTAAACTTCAAACTGATGCACTTAAGGTAATTGCAGATAGTCATTTGCCTCATTGCATCTTATCTACTTAGTTATGCAGTGAACCTATAAAAGTGATATTTTTAGTGCTAATGTACAGACTAGTTAAAATTTCTCTAGCTTTGTAGTCAAATAAGCTTTCATATTTAGCAACCCACTTGATATGAATTTAAGGAACAAATTGCATTGTACTAATGATCACATTAGAGTTTGATTATGGTTTCAAACTATCTTCTTAGGTTTTTTCCTTTTTAACCATAAAGGGAGCCTTCGCTGCGTATAAAACTGTTCTGGCTTCCTATTAATTTATGTGGTGCCCTCTAGAGGATATGTGGCTTGAACGATACTATAAAGAGTAAAATTGCTTATTAACTTGTCTCTCAGTGTTCATTATGCTTTTCAATAAGACAGACATTCTACAGATGCTACAAGCAATCATGCAGCCAGTTTGGGTACTTTAGAATTCATGTTTAAGTTCGTAAATGGTGTGATTGTGTCTTTGCCTGTTTGCAAAAATACTTCCAGTATCTTTCATTTAGAGATGCCTGCCAAAAAAGCTGCACCCTCCCTCAGCCCTGATGCACGCTCTCGTGCTGCAGCTGAGCCCTGAGGTCCCCACTTTGAGCTCCTTATAAATAGTCTGCATCTTCAGAACTCCAAAACTTGCTTTGCTTTAGCTGTCTCCTTTGGTAAAATTAGTTAATTATACTACATTAAACCCTTTTCCTCCGGATCAGGAGGGATTGAGGGAATGGAAGGAATCTTTAATGAAGTAAGGAGCTTGAAAGATGCTGTGGGTGTGAGAGGCTCTGCCCTGGAATGTGATTCCTGTTCGGCACTCCAGCAGTTCCTGAGGTGCCGGGGTGACCACGGCAGGAGCGAGCTCTGCTCTGTTAACGAGGATGGGAACTGACTTGAGCAAAGAAAGGGCTCAGCGTTAGCAATAACACACTCCCCGAAAATGATATGCAGAGGATAATTCCCCTGCAGGCTTCTGTCTTCTGCTTATACACTCCTGGGTTAGGAAGTGAAGACTTAATTTGAGGAACTTAGGTTTACGCCAATATTTCAAGTCCATTTATAAGAAGTGAAATATGCAAGAACTTTTTTTTTCTCCCCTTCTTTTCCTCCAGAGCTGTATGGTGACATCTTAATGCATCAGCCTATCCTGCTCTGTCCTCTCTTCTGACTGGCAGCATGTCCATTTGCAAGCACAATATTCCCTTTGAAATCTGTCATTACTGCCATTAATGACCAGTCATTATGTTAACAGCCCTTGGGCTGTTAACATGTCAAACTGGTTGTTAACTGGAATGTTATTACTTATTTAAACCTCAGGTATGAGTTGTGTGAAATGTGCTTTGGTTGCACGTTCTGGGCTGCTTCTGCTCAAAACAATAGGGAAACAGCAGAGCGTTGGCCTTTGGGGTGCCAAGGGATTTGCTTTCTGTTCCATCTGCTCATTTGATTTCTATAAATTTGTGAGGTTCTCCTACCCCTGGGCAGCCTCCTAATTTCAGTGTGCAATCCCTTCTCTTAGCCTTGCCTGCAAATGGGCAGCCGTGGATGTTTCCAGATGCACGGAAACGCCCGCTGCACGTTTGAGATTAATACCTGGCCCCTAGAAGTGTGAAATAAAAGGCCAACAATCACATGCAACTCAGTTGTATTAAATAATGAGCTTCCTCGGATGCAGCAGAAATATGAAAGTACAGCTGTGCTAAGCTAGTTGCAATGTAGGTCAATCACCCTTTTCACTTAGGTTTTTAACTACGCAAACCCTGCTGAGCGACCAATGACTACAAAGTGCTGTTTCATTCCTATTTAATTTTGGCAGCATTTTACTGAAGAGTAGGCATTCATGCAGCTAAATTATCTTTGCCGTTTCTGGTTTTAACTCCAGCTCCATGACACTAAATGTTGGAGTGCATATCTCTTAGTAAACACAAAGGATGTGGTTTCTGATATATATATTTATTTTTTTCCCAAATCCACCTCTTAACATGGAAATTGAATTAGAACTTTTATTACTTCTTGTATAATTTCCCTAGCCAGGCAAGCAAGATCATAAGAAAAGGATTAACAAAACTAATATGTTGGGGTGGAATTTTTTGCCCTTAAACACATCTAGAACCTTATTGAGAACGTGGAGGAGGATGACAGAAAGTCTATCTTCTCCCCCCACCCTTCCCCTTCCACCTCAGTATTGATACTATTTGTAAATATACAGCACACTTTAAAACCACCACTGAAGAGCTGTGAAAATGAGTAAATCACCATTCCCGAGGAAAGGGACAGAACACGTTGGGTTTTTCCCTCTTCCCCGCTTGCAGGTTGAAAGACCTGAGAAAAGCCAAGTCTTTAAAACTGGATATTGGAGAAGATCTTATAAATAATGACCACAGAAAGTAATGTTCAACCAGAACGATTATAAAGATGCTGCCTCTGTAAAATATTTAGCTTCAGAGCAGTTTGAAAAGGGCAGAATTTAGGAAGCAGCTTTTTCCTGTACAACTGCTCACACTCTAAAGGCAATTATTATTTTAAAAAATTATTGTGTAGGAGTGTTTAGAGAGACTTAAAATGTCTTGTGGCCTGATGCTGATTAGCAGATCCCATTCCTCTCTCAAGTCACGGGCAGTATTGCAAACACCCAAGATATCAGCTTGCTTAAATGCGTGTATAAATATTCTGTGTGGATATTTTCATGGGTAGTGTGTTATAATTTTTTTCAAAATGTCTCCTCAACATGTTTCTTGCCCAGCTTGATTAAATAAGGGTAGACCTTTAAAGATTTAAGCACTCTGGGTCTTCAGGAGTATTGAGGTGTTTATGGAAGTGAGGCTTTAGAGGTCCACTTTCTTCACTAAAGCTTTTTAGAACTGAACCCTTATGTATACATTAATATCCTTGTTGCAATGCATTAAAGGGACTAGTAATTTGCAGGAATATGCCCTAAAAATATTTTAAAATACTTTAAAAAATGGTAGGTGTAGCAATTCACTTGTTCTAATTTTGCTGTGTGTGATTAATGTTCTTCTGAATTTACATAAATGGTATAATTTAGTGTGTCTTGGAAATAAAAAAAAAGGCAAGAATACTCTCTCTTCTACTAATTGCCAGAGGTTTTGAAAACCTCCAAACACCTTAACAGTTGTTGAAAGGGATAAGGAGAGTGATGCAAACACACACAGTTAATCCACCCAATTTGCAAAGAATAATGCTTTTGATTTAGTTACACTCTGGCTAGTTTAGCTTGTTCTTTCTTTAGCTCATCTGTGATAGCTTTTAATAAGAAACATTCAATTAAGCTGTTAAAATTGGTGTTTAAGTCATGTTGAAATGCTGTGAAATGTGTGTACTCAAGTTTGACGCTCTTCAGTAGTTCCATGTGTTTCCCCATATCTGCTGGTATTTTTTCTTCAGAGCTGCCAAATTTTTAATAATTGTGTTATTTTTAGTGGCTTAAAATACACAGTTTAATTTTCAAGAATGTGAATCTTCCCTCTTATAAGGCTTCTTGAAAACCAGACGCTCCTCGTGTGTTGTCAAAATACCTCATTAATCCCCTGGAAACGTTCAAAGAATTTCAGGAGACTTTTCAGATGAAAGTACCGTGCCTCTTAAAGCCTGTCCTACAGCTCTTCATTACAGCACTACAGTGCTGTGTATTTTGATGGAAAATTATTTTACTACAAAGGTTTTGCCAATACAGAGCAGCTCAGTAAAGCTTAATAAAAGCGGTGATTTTGGGGAAGACGAAGTAATTCTGCAGTGCCAGAGGATGGGATAATGTTCCTGGCAAAAGAACAACAGCTCTGTAGTTCTGCTTAGTGTTTCCTGTAACCTCTTTTAAAAGAAATGTGAGCTTCTTGTTTTCATCCTTGCTAATTTATTTTTTGTTCTCTCAGATGTGATTTTGTGACCAGTACTTCTTATGAAATATCCATAAAATAATATCCATAATAAAGTTATTGACATTGGGAATAAATATTATCAACTACATTGTGACACAGGATTTGATATCCAAGGTTTAACTGGAAAATTTCTGAATTTTTGACCAGAAGCTCATGTGAAACAAAGCATCTGTGCATAATGTAGTAGAATTATATTTAGTTCTAATAGCCTAACACAGATGCCTTTAAAAAGTTCTGATTTCTACTGTATATCTGTTCCTTAAAAAACTACACATTTGTATTTCTTTAAATTTCTTTGACATTTTAATTAATTTTTGGGGACATTTTACAGTGAAAACTGAAAAAAGCCCCTCAAGTTTCGACCATGCAATTAAAAGGTCTATTACTGAATTTTGTTACTTGCTATTTACTGTATTTTTCTGGATATTATTTCTTTCTGGATATGAATGTTTGAACAACAAAATCAACACGGGTTAAATTGTAACGCACTTCTTTAGTCCTCCTGACTTTAGAAATTGCTTTTTTTTTTAACTTCGCACTGAAGTTAAGTATATTCATGATGGATTTGGAAATCAAAATACACAGCATGCAACTTATGGTTTCCAAATCAAACTGGTCTTAACTATTGCAGTTCTTAAGAATCTGTATTTTGGGTATACCTTATTAAATGCATTATTTTTTTGATGGCTAATTTCCCAACAGATTCCTTAGTATGCTAATAGATGACAGTTTAATAAATCCAAGTAATAGGTATACATTTGGGGGATTTTTGGTCAAAGTATTCTGGAATTTTTGAAGTTTCTCAGACTCAAATATCTGAAGCAATCAAGTCTACCTTCTCAAAAAGCTTTGCATGTTCCACACCTCCTTCCTAGTAATATAATTCTGGTGCTGTTCCTTTACATCTTCCTGAAGCTGCTTTTTGCCTTTCCTGGATCAACTGGCCTTTCAACACCCGGGTCTCATTGCATCTCTTTGGGACATTTAAAAATGGCTCTGGAGATCAGTAGATCCTTCATTTAAAAGAGTAAAAAGGATGTCCAAGTTATTTCTGGAAACATGCATCTTTCTTAGCTGTGTGTATGAATCTATCAAATATTTAAACCTTTCAAATCATACATAAATCTCTGTATATCAGGTTGCTGTGATATATACACATAAAAATCATGGGGGAATTCTGCATCCCACATTCTACGGGTACTTGCTTGGTCATGTAATCATGGTCTCATCCTCTCTAAACCAGTGAAGACTGAGTTTAAATGAGTGCTGATAGTTGAGCATTTTGACAGCCCCCTGGCAATTGGCATGGTCAGTTGCTGACTTAATTTAGGAATTTAGGCACATGCTAAAATGCTGGGATGGAGTGCCAGTGTAAGGAATCCACGATCCAGTCCCTCTCCTCACTTGACATCAGAACTGTGGCTACCAGCAGCTGGAGAGTGTTTGGCACCTATTTTTCCAAGAGCACAATGATGCCAATTATTTAACTGCAAGATATTTTCCTTTGGGATTGGAGTGAACCCTGTTGATCTATTTCATAGCAAAACACAGCACAGGGAAATTTTCATGAGGAGAAAATCACCAATTTTATAAGGAGCAGAGTGTCTCTGGAATGATGTTCCTTGGGACATTCCCCTGCAGATCTTGAGTGAAGTGGCCTTCTGTAATCATGGAATTTACACTTTTCATCTTTTCATTTGCAAAAATGAAACCTCATGTTGGCACATAGCAGGTGGAAGTGATAATTGCACAACATGCAAAGATAAAATATTTTGGGGGTGGGAGGTGAGAGCAGAGAATATTATGCATGTTATTGTATCTTTTTTAGAATTTTGAAGTGGGGTGGTGAGAGTGAGAATGTCAAATTGTACATTTGAATATACTGTAATTGACATATTGGAGTAATTAGGTAGCAACACCAGGTAGCAAATGCACCCTTGTCTTGTATTGCTGCTATCACACTTTTGTTTTTAACAAAGCTCAAACTTGATGTACAGAAATAATCACATCTCTCTTAATATTCTTATATATATTTTGATATAATCCTCAAAAGGCTTGAGAACAATAGCTGATTTTTGTTCATGACAAGTGTCCAAGCCATAAATATATCAGTCTACTCAGTCTCTCAGGTTTTAGCTTAGTGGGTAGTGTTTATTATATTTAACCCAGAATTGAACATCAGTACTGATCCACCATGGGATAAAATAAATATTATTTTATTCTATTTTATAATGTTATTTCTTTGCAGATGCTTTCAAGAGAAATATGTGTTAAAGTTGATGCAAATAGTTTTAGTAATTCCCTGCTTCTGTAAATATGTTAACTCTGAGAAACAGAATTTATTATTCTGTATCAAATTCTGACAATAGTTCAAGTAACAATCACTGAACTTGGTTTTGTCTTTTAGATACATTTTAAGGAAGGATTTCTCAGTAGGAATAGTTCAAATGAGTTACAGGCTGTAGAATAGGGATGGAAATTGCAATCGTTGTGAATTATTTTCTTATCTTTTGTCGCTATGGCTGTTTCTACATAAATCTTGGGGGTTTTTTTAAAGTCAGGACTGAGCTCAGTTCAGAGCTACTATTCTTTCTCAAAATTTGTACTAAAAATCAAGATTTTAAGATAATAGAAAACTTAAAAACTCATTTTCCCATAAATAACACATTTCATTTCCCCCTTTCTAATTTGCGTTAAACAAATTTTACACAGAATTCAGAATTTTCTAGGATCTGATGTTTGGATTTACAAAAAAGAAACCTTTTCAAAGAAGTCTTTTTAAGCCTAATGTGTTTGCCTGCCTTATACAAAGTGTTAAGAAGGAGGAGGGCAGTTGCAATAACAAGCTGCTCTACACCAGTTTTTGCTGGCTTCCTTGCTTAATCTGTAATCTGATACATTTAAGAATGCTCTATACCAAAATAAAATTAAATCTAATCCTAAAAACATGTCCTACATGCTTGATGTAGCCTGAATAATCCTATTGAAAGGTATAGGCCCTATTAATTTAGAAACATGCCCCAGTAGAGCCAAATCTTTAAAATTAGTTTGGCTTTGCCTGAAAACCCCTCTTGAATTACTGTGTCCTTGTTCTTTGTGTGCTGTTGATAAACCTCCCTGGTCCAGGCAATGCTCAGACCCAGGGCTCCCATCCTGGCCAGGCACCTTGTTGCAGTGTCTAGGGTGTCAATCAAAGTTGTGACACCTGTGACAACCTTGCCCTGTTTGTCTCTGACAGGAAGGATGGTTATTTGTATGCTAATCCTACATCCCACTGCCCCAAATCAAACTGCTGAGGAATGATTTAATGGTCCAAGTCTAGGCTTGGCTCTACACCCCATGGGCTCTGCTCTCCACAGCTTTCCTGGGAAGCAGCAGTTGGAGGTGAGACAAAACTTTACCAAAAAGCCCTGAGGTTTTGTGTTGATGCTTGTGAACCTTGGGTTCTCTATTCACTTTCTCTTCATGCCCCAAAATTGCACTAATGAACATGTGCTGTGTACTTAGCAGCTTTAAGCTTCCAGAAGAATATGTTCATTTTTATTAAGAAAATGCATTCATACTTTTTTATGCTCCATATAGTAATAAAAAAATATTAAAATCCAGCGTGACACTGAATACTTATAACAGGGCCACTAAAAAGTAAATTAAAACGTATTCTTTCTGCTCAGAACTTCACTTACCAAAACAGTCTTAAAACCTGGAGGAAATGCTGCACACACTGCAGCAAATGTGCTGGTTTTAATGAGCCTGGCTGTGCTGTGAAGTTAGCCAAGAGCACTTCCCCCAGCACCTCCTCACCTAATTCAGTCATAATGCGGAGTGAATCGCTGGGAAAGGAGTCAGAGAGCAAAACAAAGAGCACAAATCCAGAGCTGGGTGTCTTCTGTGCTCTTCTGAGGCCTTTCATGATGACCCCTGTTGGGTCCCAGACAGGGTCCCAATTACTCTCTGTCCCCAGGTGCAGCACAGCCTGAACCTTTTCCTGTAACAGCATCTTTCTTTATTCTCCCTGTTCCTCCCAGGTTCTCACCACCTGATAATTACAGGTAAAACATACAAGTGTGTTTTGTAAGAGCACCCCTGAAATATGTAGGGTGGTGGTGGTAGCACCCAGTGCAAGTTATTGAACAATTTGGCCACAATAATCCCAAGCACAGCCTCTCCCTGCTGTGGTAAGCAGGTGCTTGCTTCCATCAACATCTTTTCCCTCTTTGTACAAATATACCTCCTCTGCTACGAGATTTACTCTGAGTAAAAGCCAGTACATATTTGCAAAATTTACTGTAATTTGCCAGATTATCAGTCTTGATAGGTATGTACTGTGTCTGAACAATAACTCCAGGATTAACTATCCTGAGTAATCCTGTTATTAATGCGTAATCTCACTATGGTGACAGATAAACAGTTTTCTTCATGACCTGTTGAAAAAGTAATTTTTGTCTGTTTTATATATGTGCTTGTATAAATATATGTGTAAGGCTTTTTAGCAGACAAGCAACCACTTCATAATTCTGTCTGATTTAAACACCATAAATCCTTTGCTTCTCAGACCCAGCTCTTTCTCCTCATCCTTCCAGTTTCAAGGTGTGTTTTTTGGAAAAGTTAGTTCTTGCCACCAACTCCCACGTGCCTCCTGTTTGGCTGATTTGTGCAATACTGTCAATATTATATAACAAGCATACTGTTGCTTTTAGCAGAGTATCAAAAAGCTGGTATAGGGGACAAGTATTTCTTATCCACTCCCTCTCTTCCTCCTTCCCCAAAAAAAATGAAAAAAAATTGGAATGAGAAAGAAACAGATTTAGAAAATGATTTCAAGCATGTTAAGTTTCCCAGAAAAAAATCTTGCCTGAGTGGAAAGATGTGATTTTTGTCACTGTAAGCCTGGAAACCACTATCCCTGCAAGGCACTCAAGAATTAACCCTCCAACCCCCAAATTTTGAAGAACTGTTTTATCCGTGCTTTTAAGCCCTGATTCTTTGGCTCCTTAAGCTCTAGCTGAGCTCTTGTGAAACCAAACCTAGCCTAGAACCCGGTGTGTTTGCTGAGAAAAGCCACTGAAGAGCTCCCTCCCATCACCTCTGTGCTGCAGGAGCTGCCAGCAGGGCTGGGTGCTGACACCCAGAGATGGCATCTTCCTGACAGCAGGAACAAGCAGATACCAGCTGTGGTTTTGCTGTCTCCTTCTTGGTTTGCTTCAACAAAAAAAAATTAACAAATCCAATTTGTTAATTCATCCTCACTGCAGTTGCTTGCTGATGGGTGGAGGATACATGTGAATTTCTGTGTCTGCTCTGCCTCAGGGACAGGTGTCTGATGATCCCCCAATCCCTTCTTCCTCCTGCTGTGTAAAAGGGGCAGGAGTAGGTACCGCTCTGCTGTTTATTGAAGAAGCAAGAGAAGTGGAAGTGTTAACAGCTGCTTTCCCCAAAATTTCAGAATGCTGAAAATGACAGATGCGTCATGCCAGTGTAAGTGACCGTCCTTCCTCATCACTGGAATTTGGGAGGAAAAAAACTTTAAATTGCAAATTTAAGAAAACTTGTCAAGAGAAGACAACATCAGTTGTCTTTAGATGGGACCCTTGCTTTCTGTTCCTAAAAGTAAATGCAGCCACCAAGACATCTGCATCTGGGCAGATCACTCTTCCGTAGATCTGTACTCCTGCTGTCAGTTTTCTGTCCTCCCCCTGCTCAAAATGAACACCAGCAAACTGGGAAACTCCCCACTTCTTAGTGATTGGCAAAGAGTGACAGTTTGTGTGCTCCAAACTGAGTGGTTTTGCTGCAAGATTAATTCTGGAGATCTTCTGTCATTTTGGATGTGGAGGAAGGGATGAGGGGGGCTCTGTGTGTGTGTGTGTGAGCAGAGGCTACCCTCTGCATGCAGGAGTTTTGGTAAGGAACAAATCCCTGTTGAGAGCAATCCAACATTCCTCAGTGTTCTGCATTGCTGCTGTCACAGCTTTCCCCTCCTTCCAAAGGAAAAAAAAAACCCCACACAATTCAAAAACCACAAGAAAAAGTTCCTATCCCATTGTACTAGCACCACATGCAGCAAGTCAAAAGATGGGTAAATTATGGCTGCAGACATTTGGCTCTGCCAAATTTAAAAGGTCACCACCAAAGGGCAGGCACAGAAAAAAAGTTCCAGTAAAGGGGTAAGAAAGAATAAAAGCCTGAATTCAAAGCATGTTCCTGTATTTGTCCCAACATAAATGATGTCTAGTCACATACATGATATTTTTATCAAATGTTTCTCCTCATGGCCCTAACTGTATTGAGCATGCTGTTGTTGCTTCCTTAATGCAATCTCCAAAGGTCAATCAAGTTATAGAGTCAGGCTGATGAGATTAGATATTACTTTAAAAAATGACCAAAAAACCTGTGTTTGGAGGAAGGCCTGAGTCCAATATAATTCTGTCTGGTTTGCTGTGTCTTTTCCTGGAAACGCTGTGTAAACTGAGCCCATCTCCTTTAGCTCCACGAGTGCTTTCTCATCTCTGGTGATAGCTGAGGTAGCTGCATGTTCTTGGGCAGAGATGAGGGAGTCTTCTGGCACAGGACAAAAATAAAATGACACGTTCAAGTGCTTTTTTTTTAATGCTCCAGGGAGATTTTACTATCTGAATTGTGTGCAGTGAGCAGGGATTTTTCATCTCATATATCATTCACGACTTGCTGCAGTGATTCCAAAAAGTCCCACAAGCCAAGTCGCTGCTTGCACCAAAGCGCAGAATTTCTGGTTTGTGAGTTTTAACAACAGATCTTAGAGCTTTTTTTAATATTCACCCAAAATGTGTGGTGGGGAGGTACAAGAAAAGGAGCTGTGCCTGAGGATGACGAAGGATGCACAGTAATGACTATGGCAAAATCCAGCTTTCTTTTATCTTCCCCTCCTTGCTTGTTCTCTCACTGCCATGAGCTTGATGCACAAGGGAGGAGAGCTGGTCCCCGGCTTTGTCTTTGGGCTGCACATGAAAATCTCATGGTAGCACTAGCCAAGGACTTGGGTTTACATCAGACTCTTGTACTGACACAGAGCTGTGAGCAGCATGTGAAGTTTGTCTCTGTTTTTACCCCCCCCCCATGCATTTATTTAGGAGTAGTCAACACCTTTTCCAGCATTTGCAAAGTGTCTGGGATGAAATACTAAAGGTGAGGTGATTAAAATCCAGTTTTATGAGTATTTCTCATCTGCTTTAGAAGCTTTGTAGCAAATGCATGAATATTTAATTGCTGTAGTAAAAAGCAGGTGGGGGCAAGCCTCTTCTAGCAATGTCACCTATGAATGCTGAAGTCAGACTGGCCTTCTGTGTCTGTCAGTGGGGCTGGAGTGAATGAATACTCAAGGCTCTAGACAGATGGGTGAGCATCTTGTTACACAGCAATTACAGCATGTGTGCCCACCCTGGGCTTCCTGGCTTTTCCTGAAGTCTCAAGAAATCAAGCAACCTAATTACCTGGCAGTCCTTATAGATCAGCTGTGTTAAAGACACAGTTGTCACTGATGCCTCAATATTGCATGCTTTAGAAATGAAGGAGTGGAAATGGGTCAAATAAGTACTTCTCTTTTTTTTTTCCTTTTTTTTTTTTTTTTTTTTGTGTGCAGAGAGCAGGGCAGCTGAAACCTCTTTGAAACCCCTTCCCCCCCATGCTGTGAGAGGGTGGAAGAGCAGGCTGCAGCTCTAACACATAATGGCTGGATGGGTAAAGCAGTGAAGGCTCTGGGCAGTAGCTCTCTGAGCAATGTTGGCTGATGCGACAACACATCAGATTCTCTCTCAGCCTAATACCATTCTGCTCCATGTCCCTTCCCTGCATCCCCAGCCTAGGTTATCCAGTTTTACAGCTCCTTTCTGTCAGGGTGAGGGAAGCGCTGGTGGGAACCTCCTCAGACAGGTCCTACTGGAGACACACTAATTAGGAAAGGGTTAAATGTGTGGAAGAGCAGAGACTGTGCAGGTAGTTCTGCTTGGCATACTCAGGGACCTGTGGGCACTCAGAGAAAGGCAGAAACTGATGGCTCAGCAGGATACACCAGGGAACCTTGAGCTTGGAGTGTGAGGGGACAAAAGCCTGGGGGTTCTTTAGTTCCTCCTCGGAGGCACCACCTCAAAATGTTTGTTATTGAACCCTGAATAAATTGCTTCATGGATCCAGGACTCTGCTAAGGGGAACCTGGTCTGGCTTATGAGTGTGAGGTGTGTGGAGAACCATACAGGAACCTGTCCCTGTCAGGTCACTGGGGCTGCCCCAAATGGGCTTTGGTTCCAGCTCAGCAGCGTGACTGCCAGAGTGGCTCCTGCATGATTGGACAGGGAAATTTCCTAAACAAAAAACCAGGAATTTTGCACCCAGTGCTGAAATTTCAACCTAAGAATCTTGGAGCTATTTTTGTGCACTTACAGACCTGCACTGCCAAAGGAACTCAGCTTAATGTTGCCAAGTCTCTCCAGAACATCTGCTGTGAACTGTCCTTTGGTTCTGCCAAAGCAGAGTTTGTCAGAAGGGTCCTTGGACGGGAGTTTATGGTTGTGCTTCCCCATTCTTATGGCAATTCCCCCTCAGTTGGACATAGGGCCTGCAGAGTTCATTTATCCTGTTCCAGCCCCTTCATCTGGCACTCAGCACCTACAGGAGGGCAGGAATCTGAAAACAGGCTTTGTTATGACAGAGATCTCCAGATCTCGTAGCAGATGTTGCTGGTGAGAAGCAATTTTGTTCCAGCCAAACCTTCTTCAGCTCGGCTCAGAAGATGCATAGAGAATCTCATAAGGCTACAGGCTTTGGCAAGGAAACTCAGCATTTACCAATGCCAGCTCCTCTCTATATTTCTTTTTTTTTGAAGGCTATGTAGAGCAAATGATCTCTTCTCTGTCTCTGTGAAACAGCTGTAAATTTCTCTCCCTTTAACCCCCCCCCAGCCATTAAACAGCACTGACAACAGCCAACAGTTATCAGATGCAAAATGAACTATGTGCCTGGGATAAAGAGTTGTGTATCTGCCTCTCCTTGATCGATCCACTGGACGTTTTGTATGCCAGCTCTTTAATTTAAAATATTCTGAGGAAGAAGAAATCGCTGGTAATTTCCATAACAGCCTTTTTAAGAAGTCTTGTCACCTTTTAAAAAGACATTTGCTTCCTCTTTTCCCTCTCTCCCTCCCCAGCTCCACAGGCTGTTTGTTTTAACCTTATCCTCTGTATACAGACTGCTGCTTTGGTGTGTGCTGCAGACCTCTCTGCTTTGGGCCCAGAAGATCTTACCAAGATGTTTTTAGCTTACTTTTGATCAGTGCTGGTGATAATCCCTTTCCAATAATTCCCTGGCACTAAAAACCTTTCCTGATTTTGAGGGAGGAAGTTCTGGGGTACATTTGAACCTGGGACTGCAGGATTTCTGCCCAAGGTGTCTGTTCCCTTGGAGCTGAGAAAATGTCCTGTTCTGGTTGTTAAAATAGAGACAACAGACCTTGGGAGTGATTTTCCTACAACAGAAAATGGTTTTGTGGTGGAGTGAATTTACCCAGACTCTCTAAAAAATTTAATCAACCCTGCTTGTTTTCTTTTTCTGACCATGATGATTCTGCCTCCAAAGGGAGGGGGAAAGTCATATTTCTTTTAAGGATCAATTAACAAGTGAATCATGCATTGGTTTTTCATCTGAGTAATTTTGTATACTTTGATTGATTTTATTCTCCTGAATAATTCCCTGCACATGGCCCATTTGTGGTGCTTGCAGTTTAAGGTGCTGAAGGAAAGTCATGTTTGAGTTCAGCAAAGCCAACGAGGCCTCTCAGAGTGCTCCACAGCCCTGCTGGTTTTTGGAACCAGAGAATTGCGCCAGTGTTGAGCCATTTATAAATCCACTCCCAGCTACCCAATGCACAAAAAGAGGGGATGACCCTGCTTCACATAGCTCACATGAGGCTGTGTACAGCCACTTTGAGTGTGACAAAGATGTCAGAGAAAAGATTCTCGGGGGTGGTCCCTTGTACCTAAAGGGCACTTCATGTGCATGAGCACTGGGAAACTCGTTTTCCCAAGTAACTGGGAGTATTAAAATCTGATTAACTATTGAACTGCAGCCCCCACGTAAATTCACTCTGAATTTCAGAACTGCGGCTATCACAGTCCTTGTTCTGTAAAATCACAGGGTTGGGTGCATTTCCCACAGAAAAATTGCCATTTTTCCTCTCTTCTTGCCAGGATGCTAT
The DNA here is from genome assembly GCF_023055355.1 of Agelaius tricolor. Lineage (NCBI taxonomy): Eukaryota > Metazoa > Chordata > Aves > Passeriformes > Icteridae > Agelaius > Agelaius tricolor. The sequence continues at coordinate 1,812,420 of NW_027269263.1, forward strand.
TAAGCACAAAATGTCTTTATTTGATAAAATTCTTGTCCCTGCTTGTTTTGGGGAAAGGGGGCCTGTTTTAAGGAAAAAAAGGGAAATTGATTACAATACTGTTAGTTAAGCAGCTCAGTGAAAGGTTTGTTATTTTGTTTTTACTATTAAAATATCCCTTAATCCACCTCGCTGGGTCTCTACTGCTCTTGTAATATTCAATCAAGCCCTTGTTTTGTGAGAAATGTGACAATGCATTGTTGGCACTTTACAAACCTACAGCCCTCGGCAATAGATAATGAGAGGCAGGGTTTTTTTCCCTGTGCAGGACACAATGAAATTTTAGACAGATGAATGCTAAGAGAACCCTATGTACCAAAGGCAATGTTTACTGCATGTAATACATATCATTGTTTGTCTCCTGTAGTGAAAAATACTTGTGTCACGCTGTTAAAATGTACTCCTGACAGAACAGAGCTTGCTATTATAGGGTCCATTGCTTAAAAAAATGATATACTGACAGAAATACAATTTAAGAAAATTTAACACCAAGGGTAGTCGACCATGTAGGCTACTATTAAGGGGCCAAAACTCAAGGCTGTGGTTTTATTAAAAAAAGGGATAGTTTATTTGCTAGTAGTAGGTAAAGTTAAAAAAAAATAAAGGCATAGAAGGGAGAAAAAGAAAAAAATCAACTTGCATTCACTTGGTCTCTGGTGTGTAAAAAATTAATAAAAGCAACAGTTGAATAAGATTTTATTGCAGAAATGTTTAAGTGAAACAGTTTAGGAATACTTCAGATTTTTAAGCAGTTCTGCTGCAGAGCATTGTGCATAACCAATTGTTGCTTTTGGATGCAAAGCACACCCAACACTTTTCATAAAATGAGTAGTGAGTCCTGGTTAATTTAAATCAGTTTGTGCATTCCTCCATATTTATCTTTGGTTTTAGAAGCACAGTGAGATTAGCAGTTCAGTGTGAACAAATGCTGTGTTGTGGCTAACCTTGCCCAGTTAAACATCAGATGTTGGCTTTAAATTAATAGTGGTCAACTTACTGGTAACTAATTCAGATGTAGAATTTATTTGCCCCTTCCCAGCTCTTCATTGCAAATTTCTAATTGCTAGTTCATGATGTGTAGCAGTCCGTGGGGTACCAACAAGCCATTTGGTTTTTATCTGTCTTCTGCAATTATTTAGCAAAATCACAACTTGGTGGAGAAGTTTTAGCTTCTCAAACACTAACCGGACAACCCTTGTGCAGAAGATAAACAGAATTATTTCTGTATCTGATAGGTCCAGGAAAGTGTAAAATGCAAGTGACTGAGCCCTGAGCTCCACAACCAGTTGCTCGTTTTTTTTCCATAGAATATAATTTTTGTCTTCATCAACCCAAAATCTTCCCCAGAAATGAGAGGAATTGAAAGATTTAAGCAAAAGAGCAAAAGAACATGTGCATTAAGTCATTTTTAAAAAGTGAACATTTATTCAGATGCTTCTTATTTCTTATTGTGGAAAACTCTCTGATACCAGCCAGGAACAAACTGCATTTTTCATTAATTATGTTTGGTCGTCAGGTATAAGAAAGTCACAAAAAATAAATGAACATAACAATGCAGGAATGGTTTTTCCTCCATCAATGTCATAAAAGGTTTAAATTTTTTGTTGTTGTTCCTCACTTATTCCCTGTCCCCTTTGTAACAGCCTTACTTCAGCTACTAAAAGAACATTTTACCATGCTGATGGTAAGATTAATATATTCACCTCTGTACAAAAAAATCTAACAAACAAAAACCCCTAGAAATAATTCTCTAATAATATACTTATATTCCTGATGATTACCAATAATATGACATTATTTGTACGAATTAATAGCTAACCCTCCTGCCATGAAAATATTGCAAGCCCGTGTGTGCCTTTTAAAGCACATCTAGGGGATGTCCTTTGAAGATTTCTGAATTTCTGAACTCTGAGCCTGGAGGTGGTTCTGCATATAAAATTGTATTAAGTGCTGTCATCACTGCTATTTTTGTGTATCAGGCCTAAATAGTTGTTAAGCCTTCAAGTTAATAGATTATTGTTGAAAAAAAATATTTATTTTACACAAGATTTCAACCGAGTTTGAAAGAGGTGGTGCCAGATTTAAGTTCTACTGCATGCTTTAAAGAAATATTTCTGTTGCAAACGATTTATTTATTACAAACATAGGTCTGAAATCCATTTTCTTTTGCTATTCATACTTTTTTCTCTTTGTTTGCTTTTCACATTTCTCAGAGATTAGGGCAATAAAAGCCAAGAAAGCCAATTTTGGTTTTGTAGTCAATTTTACTTGTAGGTTTGAATTCTGCAATGTGGGTGTTCCAGTCTGCATTAAAATTATTCAATATTTCAATATAATTTTTAACTTTAGGGTTGGTTTTTTTAATTCTGTCTCACACACTGTGCAAACGGAATTTTTGTATTTTTGAAAAAACTCTTTTATTTCAAACATTTATACACGCATTTTTTGCTGAATAATTCCTTTATGGAGAGCTTCTTTTATAGTAGTGATTACTGTAGGTGAAATAATAATAAAAGTATAAACACAATACACCAGATTTTTTTTTATAAAACCTCAAAACCTTTCCAGCAGTTCACATCTGGCCAGCTGTTGAACCACCCCACCATGGGGAAAGGTCACCAGTGAGTGTTGGGAAATGGCCCCAGAAAATACTGAGAGAGGTAGGGAAAAAGTTTTTAAATGCATTCACTGTGGAACTGGACATGCACATGGAACCAGCAGCTGAGAGCAGCTGAACACACATTCTGGGCATATTTCAGTATCTTTAATTTCCAGAGACCAAGAAGCTGCTGGGACACAGAGGTTAGAAAACCCCACCATGTAAAATAGCTGTAAAAACCCCTTTGTAATTTATGTATTATTAAAGTGTTAGTGCACTGTGGACAGTGCTTACCACTCTGATCAGAATAATTCCTTATTTTTCATCACTTTCTTATGCTTTCCCTAGTTTTGCTGATTCCACCTGGTTTTGTCTGGTGCCTTGATTTCAAATTCTCAGCAATGGTGCTGTTGCTGAGACCTGTGTGGGGGCCTCATCCTGCCTTTGTAGGCAGAGGAAGGGATGGTTGCACCTGAAGTAGTGCAGGAAATGCAGAAAGCTGCATGGCTGGTTCCGTCAGAAGATTTTGTCATGGCAGAAAAGTCACTAAAGAGCCATGTTATAATTGCAAGAGCAGAACTAGTAGAAGATGGTGCATCTTGTTGTGCATTCACCAAAAAAAAAAAAAAAAAAAAAAAAGAAAAATCCCTCTCTTTTTGATGTGTTTTTACATTTTCTGCTTGCTGTAATGTGGATACATTCTTCTGTGTCCCTGTGCATGGCAGGGGGTTGGAACTGGATGATCTTTAATGTCCTTTCCCTCCCAAACTTCTGTGATCCTATGATTCTACACACATGTGTGTAAACAAAAAAAAAAAAAGAGAAAAAGAGGATAATGACTATTGCCCATTTGGTGCCAGCCCTGCAATTCTTCCTAACACAAGTGAACCCACTGAGCACAATAGGAGTATCTGCTTGTTTAAAAATTTATACAACTTTTTGCAGAAATGCTTAGGGTGTAGTGATATGATACAGCAGCACAGAGCTCCTTCCCTCGTACAGCAGGGAGCTCTTACTGTGAATCTGTTTTATACACAGCTGGTCCTTGTATGGAGGTGCTGCTGCTGAGGACGGTGTGTTCTGTGGCTTTCCCTCAGTGCTGTAGCTGTGGCTCACCAGGAAATGCCTCCATGGAGCCCTTTTAGTGCAGGAGCCCTGCACAAGGCTCGTGGTCACAAAAGGAAGGGCCCACAGAATATTCAATTTGTGTCTGTTTGGCACTGCAAGTGAGGGATTGAAAGGTGTTACCATCTCTTCTGGAAGCTGGCTTTCCTCCTCTTCCTAAGCCTGCCTGAAAGAATTAGTTCAGGGGCAGATGCTGGGCACAAGGAGGGAGTTTTGCCTCACTTTCTCACTGAAACTGATGCTGGGGGAGCATGGAAAAAAATCACCCTAGGAATAAAAACAGTTTGGGATTTTTCCTGCTTTTCAGCTGTTAGATCAGCTTCTATTAAAGCAATTCATTCAACAATCATAGATTTGATCTGTGATTCTCCTTCTTCCTTTTCTTTTTTCACAGTAGATGATGAATTTGACAGAAAAATCAGAAATGTTGCGGTTCCTTTTCCGCACACAATTAATTGATTAAATGTGGGATCACGAAGTTTTCAAGTGAATTCTTTTCAACATAGAATTTTGTCATATTCTTTTTTTCCTAATTGAGATGATCTGATAACAATGCCTACAGTTTTCCATGTATGGGCTGAGTTATTGGTAGAAAAAAGCCATCATTCCAAGGATAGCGTGCAATATTTAATTTCAGCTAATATCTGTGCCAGGAAGTATTTTAGTGTGCCTGTTTGCAAATATTCAGTGATAATAAACCAGCCATTTACACTGCTGAAACAAACACAGGTGCAAATGTGAATTTCTGTCCTGTACTTCCTGAAGTATTCACTGATTCTGGAATTTCAGGTCTGCTCAGAGATGCTGTGACTATGTAAAAAAAAACAAAATAGTATTTGATGGCAAACAAAACCCTTTTTGTTGGAAAAGAGTATGGAATCAAAATAAGCTGAAAAGAAGCATTTGTTTTGGAAATAAATAGAAAATATGGAAGACTATGGAACTGTAGAGCAATGATCCAGGGGAAGTAGCTGTAACTGCAATATGCTGCACATTATTCTCCAGACTATGTTTTTTTTTTTTTTCTTTCTACATTTTATAATCTATGAATTGAGATATCTTGGATAATTAAAATACCCTTTAATTAGTTTTAAGAGTAGGGGAATTTAATAGGCCTGTGGGAACACTCTAAATAAAAATAAAAATGCTAAGCAAAGCCTAGTTAACAAGCAGGCTTTTTCATTAGGATAAAACACTTCTGCCTGGTATCAGACATTTGTTCCATTTGCACATAAGTTTGGGATTCTTTTTCCCAGACAGACTCTTACAGTGTGGTAACACATGGTCCAATCCAGGAAATTGCTGTGGATATGATTCATCCCTCTGAAGTCTGCAATCTTTTCTTTATGGAACTAAGGAATATTCAACACTATGAAAACTTGCCCTTCTAGAAATATTGACATGCAATATTGGCAAAATACTCCTAATAGGAATATATTGTATCAGTACAATAAAACCATCTAGAATGAGTGGAAAACCCATATTTGTACAAGCACAGTTTGTAAAGTATTATCCTTTTTTTAGACTAGCAGGGTTTTGGTCAGCTCAGGCAGAAATAGGGTTTGCTAGCAGGTACATGAGGAGCACATGGCAGAATTTGTTGCCATTATCTGTATGAATAATCCATCAATAATTTCAGCTCAATGTAATACTTGCAAATGAATAGTAGGGAAATCCCTTAATAGAACTTTTGGGAAGAGTTAGAGGAAAAAGCTGCCTTTTGCTTCTATGGGGCAGCAGGTGACAAAATCCCTGCTGAGCAGTGTCTGCATGAAGCTGTGCTTTGTGAGGGAAAGGCTGGGTCTAGCAGGGCTGACCAGGCTTATGTGGGCTACTGACACTGTGCTGGTTTGCAAAGCTCACCCTCTGTCCTGCCAGGCAGAGCTGGCCCTGGGTGTGCTTCATATCTGATATGTAACTGATTGTTCTGAAATGTCTCTCTGCCCTCTGATTAATACTTCTCCAGCTTCAATTAAAATATAGCATGAAGGGTTTTGGCCTTATTATTTCCCCCTTTACATGCATGTCTGTAAAGAGGATAATTTTCTTTTTTTTTTTTTTTAAATTAAAATCATCTCAAGTTGCCCTCTCATGCTAAAATGAACCACATCATAATGAAGAGCTCGAGGCTAGATTTCCAAAGAATTTGGACATGAGAAACCTCTGAGAATTTTGTCTGCCTCTTTCTCAAAATCCCCAGTTCCACCCCAAATCTCCTAATGTCAATTTATAGGACAAGTTTTTAATCAAGAAATTAGGAATAACTGTGCTGTGCAGGGCTGAGGACTGCTGCAGCTTGAGCCTTGTGTAGTTGGTTGTGTGAGGTACAAGTTCAGTGGGTCCAATAGAATAGCCAATTACAGCAGTAAATTTTGAACAGGAATATCCCTTATAACCATTCTCACTACATTAATAAATAAGATTTTGGCAGGCACCTTTTGAAAGGGGCCTGTCCTAATCCCCTCCCTTACAGTTCTTACAACCAGTAGCTGGTTACAGAAAGGGAAAGATTCCTCCATTGCTTCATCTATCATCATTCATCATCCTTAATACAGACTTTAAACTTGCCTCTTAAGCAACCAAGAATCACAGAGTCATAGAATAATTCAGGTTGGAAGACACTTTAAAGATCACATAGTTCCAACTCCCCTAAAAACCTTCCCACCTAACTTCACAGGTGATAGGAAAGCCAGAGTAGACCTGGTATCAATGAAACATGTCCTAAATTTGTTATGGTGACTGTGCCAAATACCTCTTTAAATCCTCAGAAAAGTTGGTAACTATTGGACTGGAAATATTGGAAGCCCCTCACTAAAATTTAGAAAAAGTTTTATTCCTGAAATGTAACTGAAGCTAGAAGAAAAATGCATCTTCCCAGTGGAAGATGAGGCTTGAAATCTGGGTGGAATGGTGAACTGGGTCAGGGTCTGCACAAAAGTATAATGTGTTAAGTGAGTCAGTAAATTTGCACAGGGATGGACCTGGCAAAAGCAAAAAAAAGAGCCTGAATAGTAGAGAAAGGTAACAATAAAGAAATAGCAATAAAAAGGAGAGAAGAGGAATAGAATGAGGTAGAAACAGACAAAGACAAAGGACTGAACAGTTGTAAGGAGGAATAAGTTAAAGATCTGCAATCCAAGTTAGCATTTTATCTAATGACTTGTATATTGCTGGCAGAAACAAGATGGAAAGGACTGAGTCAGGCACCTCTGTGATTTTCACTACTTCCTATTTCTCTAGTGAGTGTATTTTGGAACTTGAGGTTTACAGTACTGGAGCAGGAATACTGAAAATGTTATCCCCTGTTTAACTGTGCTTCAGTCTCAGGTCACCAGCAATGGCTTGGAGCAGTAGTAGCTCCTTTTTGGTTGGACAGCATCTAAAATCTTCTCTACACTGACACAAAGGCCTTCAAAAAAGTGCAGGAAAATAGAGAACACTCCTTCAGTGCTGTCAGAGTTCTCTCCCTTGAAGGTTATGGGTGGGTGGCATGTGTGGGAATGTGTCTGTGGAATATTTTTCAGATGTTTATGGAGCAACAGCAGCAGATACAGGTGCCAGGACAGATCTGACTGGGCTTTGCTGCACCTGTGGCAGGGGCTATTTCCCCAGGGAGGGGGAGATACAGTCACAAACTCAGGGTGACCTCAAGTTTGCAGGAAGGGCATGAAAATGGCCAGAGCCATTCATGCCTCTCCTCTCAAGGGTGCCTTCTCCCACATTGCTCACTTGCATATGTTCGAGCAGCACTTTCATTTTTACAAACAGCCTTCCCCTACTGCTTCCACGACAGAGGTATTGCCTTCCAGGAGCACACATGGAGATGCATAGCCATGGACTCAGTGCAACAGGGAGGGCCAAGGGGCTGAGACCACATTAAATATAGTGACCAATTCAAACTGCTTCTTCCCCGCCCCTCAAACTGTCTCAGTATTGCACCTCCTTCACTTCAGCAGCCCTAGAGCAAGGCAGCTTTGGGATATCACAGAGAGAGTCCAGAGCAGGATGCATTTACCTGCTCCAGCACCTGAGTGGAAGGGGATTGTTTCATTGACACTCTCTGCTCTCCTTTCTCCCATCACTGCAGCCTGTCTGTCCTCACAGCATTCCCTGCTGCTCACTGCTGCAACAGGCAGGCAAGGGAGAAGCTGCAGTATCAGCTCATCTGCAGGGGCTCAGAGTCGTGGCAGCAGCAGCAGAAACCAAACAGAATGCCCCTTTCCCCTGCTCCAGAGTGATGCCCAGGCACTCTGGCTTTGCCATCCTGTTTTAATCTGTCCTGCCTGGTGACAGGCTGTGGGAGCAGAGGAACCGGTTTCAGAGGGAGGGTGGGGAAACAGGGTGAGACAACTTTTGCTGAGTTAGTCGAGATTTTCTGGGGTTAGGGATATTGCAGGTGGAGGAAGATTTCATCCCCATCTCTGCACTTATCTGTTGTCATGTCTGAGATGTAATTTGGTGACCCCCATTTCAAAATACGTGAAAGGCAGTGTGTGGTACAATACATACAGTATATGTGATCTACAGCTAGATGCTATTTCTCCTGTAATGATTTTTGCTGATGCTTTTGAGATTTTTCCTCCACTATTCTCTCTTCATATTCCTGTCAAAAAAATCCATATTAAAGACACAGATAGATAGTTCTCACAGAAGGTTCCCTAAGTTTCAGGGGGAAAGGGACTTATGTAAAGTAGTAGACATGTCGGGTCTGGTGTGGGTTTGCTTTGCCTGTTAGCTTTTTATTCCTGAAAAAAACAAAAGCTAGCTCAGGTTTCCCAAGAAATTTCAAAGTAAATATGGAAATACTCTCCATATAATGACTTGCAGTCTCTCTCCAATATTTTTTCCTCTAAATCATATCTTGCTATGCCCTGACTTTCTGCAGTCCTTCTTTAGATCTGAATAAGTAGAGAAATAAAGTCTGGATTTGATAGTCCTATAGAGCCTGCTTTCATATCATCATATAACAATGTATGCTGTTTAGGAAAGATTTACTCAAGCTTTTATAATATCCCCCTAAACGCTTGCCTGTGAGTGTCTCCACTGAATTTCAGAGGCTGACAACTCCCATCCTGCTATATTTCCTCCTCAGCTTAAATTTTACCTCGGTGCAGCTCAGGAGGTCCCTGCTCTACATAAATAACAGATAAATTGACAAGACAACCTTGACCACATTGTGGCCGCATCTCCTGACAGTATGGAAAAATAAGAACTTCTCTCTTTTAAAGTAGATGCATGCTGAGGACCGTGGGGCAGGAACTGTTGAGTTTTAATCCTAGATGGGATTAAATCCCAGCCTGTCTCTGTCACCTTGATCAAACTGCTGATGAGGGGGATTTTCAGGAGTCTAGAAGACAGTTAGGCAACCCTACATGATTGAAAAGCCCTAGAGTTCACCATTTTACAGCCCTTTGTGCTCTGAATCCCCCCGCTTCAGTCTCTCCAAGGAAGGCTTGTGCCTTTCCAGTCCTGCAGGGCAGCTGGGAGCACTTGGGAGTTAATGGCTGGAGCCCAAAGCGTCGCTAAAACTCCCCCTTTTTGGGTGTCTTTGAGCAAAGGCAGTACTCCCCAAACACCCTCCTTTCCAGAACACTTTGCACACGCCTGGAAGAAAGAATTAATTCCTCCAACTGCTCCCCTTGAACTGAGAGAGCCCTCCTGATCTTTTGGAGGGGAGCTGAAGGTGGGCTGTGCGATGGGAGCCGCCAACTCCTGCCTCTGGCAAGGCGTGCCTCCTCTGCCCGGGCACGTTTGGGAAGGAGAAGGAAAGCTGGGGAGCAGCAATTCCCCACGCAGGGCGTGGGCTCCCAGCCTGTAACACATCCCTTCCCTAACAGGACTTGATGGGGCCCCATCAGGTGTGACAAGCCCTGCTGCTGCTGGCATGGAGCGGCCTCCAGACGGCGATTTGGCCGCGTCAATCTGGTCATGCTTGATTTGGACACTTAACGTGCTAAAGCAGGGTCCCTCTCCCCCCCATCAGCTCCTCAATTAGCGAGCTGCCTCCTGGAACGGCCTTGTTCACAGTCCCCCTGGGCTCCTTCAGGGGTCATTAGGGTGAGACAACTCCAGCTCCAGCCAAGGAGAGGGGAGCTGAGAGATTTCCTAGAGACATATAACCCTTTTTCAAGTTGTTTGCTTTCATGGGATTGATTCGTGGCACATTAAGAAGCTTAAGGCTTCAGTATCTTCTTTAAACTGCCCACCTTATCGCCTTGACAGCTGACAGTTTGCTGGCAGCCGGGGTGTAAGCAGAGATAACTAGTAGGTTAGTACACACACACACACACACACATATATAATATACAAATATTATATACACTGCCTGCTATTTTCTGCCTAAAAAGGGGACGTGGGGGGAGCTTCTTGTCTGTAGTCTCCGAGGTTCTGGTGAAAGAGCAGCCTGTGTGAGCAGTCACTAATTTTAACAGCAGATCTGGAGAGGTGTACGGGGGGTGCTGATACCCAGCTGCAGTCAGCACAACATAATAAATAGGCAAATTTATGTCCTCGTCTCCCAAATTTCTTCCCTTTCTTTATTAGGGAGCAAACTATTGTTACATTAAATATTCAAACTACACAAAATCTCAAGGGCTTTCCTTTCCCACAAAGTGTTACCAGTATTCATGCATATGAAGAACAGTAACCCATATACAAACGGCACCTTTTTTAATGAGCAATATATGTCAACATGACACCTTCTTATGAAATGCAGCTTTTTAGGTTCTGCCTTTGTGGATGTAATAATTGAGATGTTTCTAATATATGCAGTTACATTACCTGCTCATTGTTTGCGATTTTGTTCCTCTCCCAAGTTTGTACTGTTTATAATGCTTCAAGCATTTGCCTCAATTCATGCTCAGTTTTATTTAATTAGAAATATAATTTTCTGCTACATTAATTATAAATTTGAGTGAGACAGCACAGAATTTCCTCAAGCATTCTTTTTAGAAGAGGAACAAAAATCACAGAGAGCGAGGAAGAAGCTATAAAACCAGTTGCAGGTATAAAATATCGATACCTTGAAACCTAAAATATTTAATAAATACATGAGGAAAAAAATCATTATTTGTAATTATTTAATTAATGTATCCTCTTATTGTAGTGCAACATTTATCAAAACAACTGGGTTAATGTCAGAAAAATGTCATGGTGATTTCTCTTAGAATCTGACATGTTTCTAAAGCGTACGTGTAGAACCGGCCCTAAAGATGCTGAAATCTGAGTTTTGAAAATTATATATTTTTTTAATGTTTATATTTTGCTTGAAATATTTTTCCCCAAAGCTGTAATGTTTTTTTGTGAACATGTTGATGATATATAGATACCAGCAATGCATATGCATGCAGAATGCAATGTATATACTCTATGTGCTTCTTCAAAGTACCCCGATGCTTTGATTTGTAACTGTTTAAGGTTTTACTTAAAATTCTGAACACTGCACAGAGCGTAGCCATTTCAATGGAATACTTCAAATAGTAAGTCCTAAAGGTGACACAACAAAGGAAATACCTTGGATACTGCAGCTTTTATTTATAAAGGAAATGCTCACACAGTCCAATGAAGGAAAACTTTACCTGTTTCCATTTCTATAGGAAGAGCAGTTCCATTAAACCAGTGCTTTGTTGCAGGAATTTGCAAGCACATCATATGATTTGTATGAGCAGAATGAAATATTTGCATGCCATCTAATGGATTGATGCATGTCCTTTATTCCTCATTTCTAAGCACTTTCCTTATTGCAAACATTTAAAAAAAAAGAAGAAAAAAATCATCCCGCTCACCATGCAGCACTCATCTTACAGTGGTTTTTTTTGGAAAGGAGAAATCCCAAAGACAGAATGAGGAATTATTGTGTTGTCTAGTGGGGAAAATGCGGTTCTTTCCCTTTTTATTCTCTCCTGTGAAACTGTTTTTGCTGTTTTTATTTTGCACACACACTTACACACATACACATGCATGCACATCTAGCTTAGCTCTGTGGGCAATTTCCCTGAAAGCAAGTGTCTGCTAGTCTGAGTGCCATATATCTGAATGTCATTCCTGGGCAAATGCTTATGTCAGTTAGTAGCTGCTATAAATACATTTATATTTTTCATAGTACCTATCACTCAGGACTCTTAAGGGACTTTTGCACACCAGGCTTCCAGTTCTTTCAATGCAAGGTAAAGATGGGAAAACTGAGGTGCAAAATGGGGATATTTGCAGAAGGATGCTTAGAGAGGTGCTGCAGAGATCAGCAGAGGATCAGCAGAGACCTCTAAATTAAAAAAAAAATTAAATGACTGTACCTTGGCATTCCTTTGGTAACTGCTGGCCACTCATCTCAGCAGAACCAGGCTGGCATGAGGGGCCAAGGGACAGTGACACACCTGCTCAGGAAATGCGGCCACTTTGGGGCTCACCATGCCCTGTGTCATCTTCTCTGTTTTCTCCACGTGCTCTTTCACAGCTCATGCCACAGCTCTCATTCTCTGCCCAGGTCTCCAGGGTGATTCCCATGAGCAGTGAGGTTTCTGGGCTGGGGATAACCACCTCAGAAAGTGCAATTCTCCTGGCGCATTTGTTGTATTCCTGGATACATATCTCTTAGCAAAACAAGACATGGAACACGATGTGAACCTTGTGGCTGTACTTCCTACCTAAGCACGTCTTTGCCTACAGCATCGTGGCATGAAAGAGCCTGCTAATGATTCTTAAATGTTCATTACTGTAGATCCTCTCCCAGAATATACTTCTCACCTTGAATGACCCATGTGTTGAATTTTAACTAAGGGAACCCATGATACTAAGTCTGTCATGATGCTGGCTTTTTTTTTTCCCTCTCCAACTCTTAAAAGCTTTTTATTATAGGACTGCTTAAGGCATTCTTCAATTAGCATGTGCTGTATTGTGGCTGGAACAGCTGTTTACCATTTAATAAAGCATGGCATAATTTATTTTCAGAGTCTAGCAACCGTCTTTGCTATTACACCAGGGGAGGAACACAGTAACTGCATTGTTCACAGTGCTGATGAAAGAACTATAGACTTTATTATATGACCTCACAGAACTATTAACTTACCCCCCACTTATATTTCAATATGTATTTACCTGACAGTCTGTGCATTGATTTCTTACCCAGAGATTCTACACTCTCAGTCACCTCTGGGGCAGAATGAAAAATGTCTATGTTTTATGTCCCTCACATTAGGCAGCTAATTATATATTTGTACCTTAATTTCCTTCCCTTCCCCCATCTCCAGGGGCAAACTCCATATGCACCACTTAGACCTTTTCTCCTTAGTCAGTGGAGAAACAATAGAGGTGTTGGGAAATGACAGAAGCTCACCACTGCTCATCGAGGGCGTTCTGTTTATTCAGGTTCTTTTCTTCCTAGATCTCTTCTTCCCTTTGTGGGTGGATGAGTTTGAAGTGTACTTTAGCAGCACCTCTGTGGGTTTCTGCTTCCTCTGCAGCAATGTGGGAGTTGCAAATGACAAACTCATCCCATCCCTGCTGCAGGGGACACTGGCTCCCTCCTAGGAGGGGCTGCAGGTCCCCTGCACTGCGGGACATCAGCTGCAGGATGCCAGCACAAGGACTGGTGCCTACTGCATGGAGCAGCACCCACGTGGCTTCTGAAAGTGTGATTGTGGCCAAGGTCATCCTCCCTGAGGGTCCCTGCCCTCCATCCCATTCCTGTCAATCCTGCCAAAGTTATCAGTGATCCATCCTTGAGATCAGTCCTCCAGGTGAAGAAAAAGGAGGGCAGGTGGCAGACAGAGCTCAGCAGTGCTTTGTCGTGACTGAAAGGCACAGGTCCAGCCCTGAGTGACATCCACATGGTGCAGGACACAGCACAAAGCTGTAAACAAGCTTCCAGGTCTGGGAGCAGCGTAAATATACCTGAGTGGCAAGTGCCTCCTTATCTGGGCCAGGAGCCTCCCAGCACAGCACTGCATGGCCACAGCACTTTGTCTGAGCCAGTTAGCCCTACCTCAGGCTGGGAGCCAGCTTGGGATATTGCAGGCTTACTCTTATGTGAGTTGGAGCATTAAATTTGGCTTTAAGTTGCCTGAGCTTGACAATGAAAATATGTCAGCTGAGTATCTGCAAATTTTTAGATTCAGCCTGTGCGTGTAGATGGATTTATATGCATGATTTAAAGTAAAGCATGTGTAGAAAGATGAAGTTTATATGGTTGCTTTGTAGAAATGGATGTAATATTGATGTTGACTTTACTGGTAGAAGTTTAAGAATGTCACGATGCATGAGTGGTGGTGCAAAGCAGAGCCCTGAGTGCATCAGGAGGTCATTTTTAACTTGAATTTATTTCCACAATATCAGGCATAGATCACTGTGCACTGTGCACAATCATCCCTGCTTTTCATTTGAGTCAATCAGAGTGGTTAAAGAAAATTTAAAACGAAACAAATTTGTGACTTGATTAAAAGCAGACAGTAAATTTGGCCAGAATACTCCTTAAAGTTGCATTTTAGCTTTAAACTGAAAGTTTGATGATCTGACTGCATGACTGAAGGGACAGGGTAGCAGACTGTGACATAAACGATGTAGCTATATTTGCTCCTAAGATGAACAAGGTTTTTTTAAAGTTGTGTGATTTAGGCTTTGGAGTTAACACTCCATTGACTGAACAACAAAATTCCCACCTCCCAGAGCTTTTTCAAACCAGAGCTTTAGAAAAGTCTTATTACATCAATAATGTCTGGTCATGCTTCAAATTTTTCCAGGCAAAATTAAGGCTGGTAATACTTCCTTGAAATGAAAGCTTAGATTGTTTCACAGGACATAAGTAATCTAATTAGAGAAGGATATAGAAGTAAATCTATATTTTGTTTTGAATGTCTGGTTTGGAGGTGTTTGAAAATGCAATTCATCCACGTTTACTTTGCATAAAGAATTCTTTCATGCAGTCTGCAGAGTAAAAGAAAAAAAAAGGTTTGGTTTCATGAACATCAGCAGATGCAGGACAGAGTTCAGCAAATATAGTGGTAGCTGATGGAACGAACTGGAAATCTACATTAAATTACAACCCACAGTGATGAAAGCAGTACATAGAGGCAAAAAGAGTACAGAAAGGCAAAAAAACCCCTCTGCATTAACTGCTGGACTTCAGTTTGCATACAATGACTTTCTTCTACAATAGCTGTATAGACTAGAAGGGTTTGAGGAGTAGCAGCTTCACCTGGGAGTGATTTGCACCTCCTGCCTTCAGTGTGCAGGGCGAGCTGCTGACACACAAGCACTAAACGTCACTTGTGACCTGATGGGGCCAGATGGGATTTACACATGCAGGAGAGCCAAAGGGGAAAGCCAAACACTGACACACAGCAGCGTGTGACTGTGCTCTGAGGCTGCAGCCATGCCCTGCTGGCACATTTCTGTCTGCCTGAGATCCAGCCACCAAATTTTTAGCAGAGCAGCCCTTAGAGAAGCACCACAGCTCACCCTCAGCAAAGTCAATCAGAGTGATTAAGGAAAATTTACAATTAAACAAATTTGTGACTTGGTTAAAAGATGTGTTTTCAGGTGGCACAGGCTGGGCATCCTCACAGACAGGGTTGGGAGGATGGGAGTACTTCCAACACCAAGTTAATCCTTCAGCCCCTGAATTTGCTTTCAAAAGAAAATGAAGAGGACTGAGGTGAAAGGGTTTCTCAGTTCTAGTTTGGCAAAACTAACCCTATTTTCACAGCATTGTCAAACAAGGCAAGCACTGAATCAGCCTTTGATTTTAGCAGACACTTAAGCATGCTTCAGCAATTGTGTGTGAATGCCTTCCTTAACACACTTAAACCAACTGGGCTGTTTTGTTTGACTATTCTCACTTTTCACCTTTTTTTTTGCAGTATCTGAATTTTGGGACAAGGTTTTAACCTAATCTGGATAGGCATCTAAACCATGTTATCTAACTCCTTCTATGTTATGACACTTGCAGTTTTACACTTCCTGAAATAATTCAGTGCCCAGACAGCCGAGCTCTCGTCGAAATTTGTCCACCTCACCACCTGCAGCTGGGAAGTGCTGGAAATCTAGCTTGGAGGCCAAGGGCTTCGATTTGTTGAGCACCCTGTTCTGCAACTCAGTAGTGATTCCCTCTTTCAACACCCCCAGTTTTGTCAATAAAAGGTTTTTAAAGAAAGGGGCTTAGAGAAACACGTACAAGCAGCACTGAGGATAGAGGACAGAATCCAGGACTGCTTCAAAAGTGGCCGTTTTCTCCTGTGGCCAGCTTGTTCCCCACCTTTTATCTTTCTTGATGTGTAGTCTCTGATTATTGAACCAGATTTAATTAAAAAGTCTTCTGCTGGATGCCGGTGGGTGCAGCAAGGAGGGCCGTGGATGAGCAGGGTCAATGGGACCCCTCTGCTCTTGTTTCTTGTGTGGTTTAACTCCAGTAGGCAAAGTGGGGCAGCTGCTCCTCTCCCCTTGGCTGGAAGCGTGTTTAATTTTCAATGAGCATTTAGAAAACTGTTCTGGGGAAGGGAGGATGGGTGGGAGTGAAATAAGTTTTCCAGGCATTCATGAAAATGCATGTGGGACAAATTTACCTGCTTCCTTTTCTCTACAATTTGACAGGGAGGATTTTCAAAAATACCTTGTGGGAAGTAAGAAAATATGGGCTATTTAAAGCCAGGAGTACTAGTGTCCCAAAGTCACTTTGAAATGTCTAAGAAATCTCCATCTAATAATCTAAATAATTCTCAGTATGTAAAATTTACATGGTCTCAAAACTATGCTTTTCAATGTGCTATGTAATCTAGATCCTTAGATGATTTTTTCTGTCTCTCTCATTAACTTTTAGATTCTTTTATGTGGTTTTATGCTTCTCCAAAAGGCATCTTATGTTGTCTGAAGTATTTGCTAAGGGCCAAATTCTGTCCTTCAGTGCATACAGCTTGAATTGAAATCCTGAATAATACACAAACCTACTAAGGGGAAAAAAGCTGATTGTCTATTTCAGTAAATGTCTGATTACATTTAAAACCATGCATGTGTAGTAGTTTGATCCCTCATGCACTGTGAAACTGAGGTTTGAAAGCAGCATTTCAATTTTTTATAGGAACAGTAACTAGCAGGGATATTACAATGTGAAGATTAGGTCTCACCTCCTTGTAACGAATAAATTGAGACCAAAATTAAGTGAGTTTCCTGGGTCACCTACTCAGTTAGTGGTGAAGGCAGGTTTAGAACTCAGATCCCAAATATATATTTTTTCCCTAATGAACCTAGTTAACCCCGTAGTGAGAACGAGGAGAAAAAATAGTTTGAAACCATGTGAAACTATCTGTAATTACTGGGCCATGGGAGAAATTCCATTTAATGTCTGCTTTGTCATTCCTCTATCTTAAGATGTTTTTTTCCCCCTTCATTTTCCATTGTGCAAACAGATATTTTGTTCTCCTACTGGGAACCTAGGCATCTTATCCAAATCATGCAAAATTTAACACAAAATTGCAATAGGAGAAAGAGTACTGTTAGTAGCAAACCAGTGGATCTTACAGAGGACAGTTGTCAAACAAGAAAGCAGAAAGGAGGAAGCTTGTGGGAGCAGCTGTAACCAACAACATTAGACCCTAAATCTTGTGAGAATCCCGTGTAATTTGACAGGGAATTATGGCCCAAATTCGTTTCATCTGGGCACGTCACCCTCCTGCCTAACGGTGCAGTTCTGTGATGGAGCATTTCCTGGGCACTGATGAGAACCACGACCTGCCTGCTTACTCAGAGCCTCGCCCAAAATCTGTAGGAGTGGATGGAAATTAGTGTCTCTGTGGTTAAACTGGGTCCCTCTAGAAAGCACTTGCCTGGTGAGAACAGTGTTGCTCAGTCAAACCCTCAGACCTTTTGTGTACGTCCCCACTCTTGCTTCTCTCTGTTTTTCTTGTCTTTCCTCTCTCAACTTTTTCCCTTTTCTCATCTCTCGGTACTTAACCTTCAGGTTTGTGTTTAGTAAACCCACCTAAAGTAGAATCAATAGCCTGGTGCTTAATCACACTTTTTGCTGCTCAAAATGTCAGGTTTGGGTTTGTTTGTAGAAGGGCTTCTGCGTGTCTTTCATTTTTCAGCTCCGTGCGGGATGTTCTCTACTGCTCAAATCCATTAAGAATGAGAGCTTTTGCTATGGCTGATTGTTCTAATCTCTGTCAGAGCATACACAGGGAATAAATGTAAGATTCCAGATGTTGGTTCAGATCATCATGAGAAAATATCTGTCCTGGTACTTTGGAATTTTCTCATCTAGGTGAAATCAGTAAGGTTCAGTTTTCTAATCTGAGTTTTCTAATCTGCAGAGTCTAACTATCTGTAAGTAGATGTGGTTGAGTTTAACCATTCTCTTACCACAGAGGAAAAGGAAATAGAGCTTAGGATGGTACCCAGCAGCTGCAAGTACTAGTAGAAATTAAATCCTTGCCACTCTTTTGGTAAAATAGACAAAGCAAGAGACCGTATCTTGGTGCATCAGCTCCACTTAAGAGCCTGTCAAGAAACTGTTTCTCCCCTCCAGTAGTAAAATTCATGTTTTAGAAACTTGTTTGTGTAACAGGTTTGAAGAAAATAGGAAAACAAAATGGCATGAGGAGAGTTGAGTACATGTACTCCCGTGCAGAGGAGTACAGGAAGGTGGCCTCTGCCTGATCTCTTGATCCTTGGACAAAACTGAGGAGAAAGTCTAACAAATGCATCGTTTTGCAGTAAATTAGATCAGATTTCCGCATCTCCGCACTCAGTCTGTGAGCTGACAGTTCAGTAAAATGTTCCCTTGTAAGGTTCACCCTCTTAGGAAAAGGGGCAATAATTCATCATTAGAATTTCAGAGTCCAGGTGTAGATGAAAACTGATGGAGCCTCCAGTGAGGCAGGGAAAGTGCACAGAAGAAGAAAATTTTATCTGAAGCCTAATTCCCTGGCTACAGCAGAGAATAATTAAGATAATATTGCTTCAAGAGTTCTTTAATGATTAAAAATCACATATGCAGAATCCGTAAATTGGAGGGCAACAAATTGGAAGGATACAGCGCCGGGGATGTGTTTTGTGCACGTTGTAGCGGGAAGCACACCGGTGCCACAACAGCAGCCCGGGCAGCCACAGGAGACCAGGCCCATTCCAAGGACTTTGTTTAGATGCAACAAATCATTTGTCTGTTATTAACCCAGAGCTTGTAATTATGCAGATTGCCATAGATTTTCCTGGGCCTGGAAGTGAGATTGAGGGTTGTTCACACTATAGCAGGCAGCTCAGGGCTGGCCATGCATTACTGAACTTGCCACATTTATCATGTTGACTGATGGCAGCAGAAGCAGGTCTCAGGTCCCAGTGGTTAATGTAGTGGGTAATTAACTGTCATTTGCCTAGTAATAGGCTGATGATCAATGGTTTGTGTGGAAACAAATTCTAATCAGGTAGCTGATAAATGCTCAGGGAGCGAGAGCAATTGAAATTGGGGGAAACTATGTCCAGAATTTCAAAATGGCATTGTGGGGTTTTTATTATTATTATTAATGGCAGAAAACTATGTTCTTCATATAAACAGCTTTATCCAAAATTAACAATAGCTAATATAAATCTCACATGTTTGTTTTGTGTGTGGTGGAGAAGGACTAACAGCAAGGAGGGCCTCCTTCCCTTTACGTAATTGAAAAATTTGAATGTGTCTGGTGCTTAGCTGAAGCAGTTCCTGCAGGGTCTCTCATTCCAGGACTGTAGAAATCTGCTCATGGTGGACTCGGGTGCAGTAAATCTCCCTCCTCTGCAGTGCTGGATGACAATCCCAAATTGTTTCACTGCTCTGCAACATGCAAACCGCAGCGCTGGCTGTAATGGATTTCCACCTTCTCACACGCACACACCTGCAAAGAGGGCCTGGAAGGTGACACTGCCCCTCACACCCTGTCTGGCCAGGGCTTTCAGCTGGGTCTTGAGCACTCAGCTGTTGCACCTAAGCACTGAGGTGCTGTGTGATGCCCTACACTGAGCTTGGAGGTGGTGGGACCTCTCTCATCTTTGTGTTTAAAGGTTGCTGTTGTGTCCAAGCTCTAAAGCCTGACTTCCCCTTTATGGAATAGCAGCACTGTGCACCTACAGCCCCTCTGCAGCCTGATCTGTTTCCCTCACACAACCAAATTGCCATCATCTTCTACACAGATGTGCAGGAAAAACAGAGCCAGGGCAGTGGTATAATCATCTCTAACACAAAGTCAGCCCACAACTCTGGAGGGCAGCTCAGCCTTGTGTCCTTCTTGCAGACAAGGAATCAAAGTCTGGGATTTAGCCAACCTCGGTGAAACCCCTGCGTGGTGGAGATAGAACTGAAGAGAGTGTTTCACAAAAGGAATATTTATAATCTGCTTGAATAACCTGTGATTTTAGTAATCAGACTTCACAAAAATAGGAGTTGACTTGAGTCATTCTAACAGGAGCTGATGAGGATGGCCTAGTCCCAGCATTTCTCCAAGTGATCACAGTAGCCAGCATCTCAGACAGGAGGAAAAGGGTCACAACTGCTGAATTAAACAGGCACAGATTCTGTAGGCAGCACACCTTAAGTAGAAGCAGAAGGTACAAGGATTTAGAATTAAGTAGGATTGTTGGCAACCCATGAAATTCAGTAAAATGGAGGGATGTGATTAAAAAACTGTGTTCATTTTTATGTTACCAAACTGAATTTTCTACAGAGCACCTTTGAATTCATTAGTTTAGAACTGCTTTTAATTTGGTGTTTCCCTTGAGAGCCATTATATTTTTCTGCTGTCAGCCTGATGTTGAGGAAAAAAAGAAAAGTGGCAGATGTGGCGTTTTCATCTGGTGTGCTTCATAGTTAAAAACAGCATTAACTGCTATGCGCAAGCAGAGCATTACTTTTAATAATCCATCACAACTATTAAGTAGTTTAAATAAACTTAGTTTCAAAGATTGCTGCCACGTAGAGCTAACGTGTTTTTTCTTGTTCATTATAATCCTTCTGTGTCACAAAAAGATATGTATGTATGTTGGTTGGGGTTTGTTTTTTGTTTTTTTTTTTTTTTTGGTGTGTTGATTTTTTTTGTGTGGGTAATACACCCACTTGAAAAGTATTGAAAAACCTTCAGCAAAGGGAATTTAAAAAGAAAATTATATAGATGTCTGGCAAAAACAGCATTTCATATTGTTCTTACAGTATTTTATACTTCTACTCCTGATGTGACTATATATAGTTTACAGCCTCATTTACTTTAATGTGCTACCTGAATAACATAATCATAGCAATAACTACGGTATAGGGTTGTAAGGTGCATGAACCACTAATGCTTTCTGACGATTTAAATGACTTGTTCATAAAATGTTCTTTTAATAATAGTGGTAAAGCTTTTAGCACTAGATGTCAAAAATGCGAAGAATGTTGGCTTTTACAAGTGTTATTTCTTTTCTAGCTAAAGTGTGTTTTAGTAATAAGCAGCACCAAAAGCCAAGGTTATGTGGCTCTCTCCTGCACGGCAGGATCTAAGAAGAAGACTCTTTCCACTTATGCAAACAGCTTGACCTCTGCCTGCACAGTTATGTAACGTCCCTAATGTGTTTACTGTTTCTTTGTTTAGTTTAACAAGATGTTTCTTTTATCAAGAAAGGTCAGTATAACCTGCAGGAAAAAAATATAACATCACAATAGGTGCAATATTAGTCTGTCATAAAGCTCTCTTCGGCAAGGCTATGTCTTTGTGCTGCAAATCGGGCAGAGTTGAAGCACGAAAGGCCAGCCTTTCCAAAAGGAGGTGTGCTGGGAAGTCAGCCAAAGACCAGGCTGTGGGAGGAAAAAATAATAAATTTTAAAAATAAATAAAAAAGAAAGTGAATCAAGAATCTATTGCTTTCTGTATCTCCAGGTTATTTGGCGTTACAGGAAACTGCGCTGCCTGCAGTAAGCTCATACCTGCTTTTGAGATGGTGATGAGAGCAAAGGACAATGTTTATCACCTGGACTGTTTTGCATGTCAGCTTTGTAATCAGAGGTAAGAGAATTTCTTGGGTCTGCTCTATAAGCTGAGTGCTAGCACTGGTGTGGGCATACATTCCAAAGAGGAAACACTTTCCAGCAGTAGAACCCCAAGATGGAGAGTAAGACCTGGATGCTGTTCCTGGGACTAATACAGAACATCTTTCATGACCTTGGCCAGAAAACTTTTTGTGCCTCAAGTCCCACATCAATAAAAAAGAATAATGTTACTTCCTCTCCTTCAAAAGGCTGTCTGTCAGGTTTAATTAATTAATATTTATAAAGGTCTTTGAGATCCTTTTCTGCAGAAGAGCATAACAGTACCATTTGTCATTATTGCATTCATTTCACTTTAATTCTTCATTTTTATCACATGTATTTCTTTTAAAGTACACATTGTTTCTTCCTGTTGCCAGAACTGTAATCATTTAAATTTAAAAGATGTTGTTCCCACCATTTCCTCTGTAGCAGCATTGGCCCTCTTACAGTCCTATTTTTATTTCCATATCCAAACCGTAGGTTATAAAAATCCCAAGAATCCAAACCTGACACCCTGTTCTGAAGCATCACCCATATGGCACAGTTGGAGAGCGAATGTCAAAAATGGTAAAATTGTAACATCTGATTTTCTCAGAGGTGAATAGAGCCAAGTTTATACCAGCTACACTCGGAGTGGAGCTGGAGATTTCACCGGGAGCTCCATTTCTGACTCCACCAGAGCTGAAAGCAGCTTTGCCAGAGACCTCTATGAGGTCTAGGAAGTGAGAGAGCCAATTATGACCACTCCTTAATGTCCATATTATTTTCAGTTAGTTTTCAGTTATTACATTATCCTATTTAGCATTTTATAGCATTCCTTTTTTTTTTTCCTTTCTTCAGTTGGGAAGAAATGCACGATATACATTTAGGGAAGCAAGGAAAAATCAGGAAGATAATAGTCTGACATGACAAAGCAAGACACAGCTCTAAATAAGCTTTCCTAACTCACCTTGTCCTACAGTGTATTATTTTTTAACACTGTAGTCATTTAAAAATCAAACATCCCTAAAGAACCATAAAATGTACAGCTGCTAATAAGTGTAGCACACTACAATTATGCTCTTTAAAAAAAGCCAAATTGACCTTTTTCATCATGTTGCATGGGAAATTAAAATACCAGGCAAGTAATAACCACTGCTTAAACTATATAATAATGCAAAGTAATTATAGGTTCTAATGCTATTTAAAGTCCTATATCAATTTTGTCTTGCCACATAACTGAGAAGCTGAGCAAGGCAGGCAGAGGCTCCCACAGTACCCATTTAAGAGACACACACAAAAAGTGTCCTGGGTTTTGTTTCCTAAACCCTTCACATCCTGTTTTTTTCCAAACCACACTTCTGGTATCATTATTAAAGCCCCTAATATATTTCTGTTGTTCGCTTCATTTATTACACGCCATAATGGGGCTGCATATCTTTAGTGTTGGTTATGCACAATTAGCACTTAGTTATTGTCTTGTCACTTCAGCCCATACAAGACAAACTTCTTTAATGTGAGAAGTCAGCTAATCTTCATCAGTCAAGCAAAGCAGACAATGTTTGTTAGCTGGAGTGCAAAAGATTTTCATCATAGTTAGCACTCTTGGATCTGAGGAAGTGAACTTTCTTTTTATTCCCTCCACCCTCCACCACCCAAAAAAAAAAAAACCCAAAAAAACCCCCAAAAAAAACCCCCACAGCTGTTATGCATATTTTTAATATTCCTCTTTTACCATTACAACTGCAAACTAATGTGCAATTTCACTTTGCAGCTAACACACATTGTGGTGTTCCCTGGGGCTGCTGATCCCCCTGGAAAAGTGCTGTTAGATGCTTCTGAAATGGAGCTTAACTGGGTTATTTAATAATTCTCAGCCTTTTTATTCCTGAGACTTCAATCTAATCTTTTATTTGATTTTTACTTTGCATGTATTTTGGGCAAAGAGTTGCTGAAATAGTCTTACAGGTGTCTTAGACTGAGAACAAAAGAATGGATTTACCTGAAATACAATTTAGTTCATCTAGTGAAAACAGGGAGTGGTTCCAGGAGTTTCAAAGAATTTCATAAATTCTCAAAAGTGACCCTAATCCTGATTCCATTGCAATAGCTCTCATGGAGCCTAATAAAGCAGACTGCTTGTAGGGTTCCTTTCTTCCTCACAATTTGGGACTAGTGGCCCTCTGAAGAATTAATTTTGTTGTTTTTTACAAAAAATCCTATTTCATGGATGCTCCAGCATAACTCTTCAGTGGTTCCTATGGCAAAGCATCCCACTGACTGCATTCTCTCAACAATACTTCAAATCTTCTGGTTTTTGTTACTTGAATAACAATAAACCTCCACATTGTTAGACACCTGGCCCATCAGCAGCTTGGGGGTTTTCAGATCTGCTATGAAACCTTTTTCTGTTCTCTTTTAAACAGAAAAATCTTGTCACTCACCATTTCATTAATAGTTTCTGTTGTCCTTTAGGATCATTTTCTCTTCCTTCCCTCAAGCTAATCAAAACCACACAGCAGATTCTGTGTAAGGATGTGTTTATAAGACTTCAGTTTAACTTTTTAAAGTTTCTGTTGCCCCTTTATACACAAAATAATGTTATTGAAAGGTTTTAGGTTTGCTTTTTCTTTTCGCTCCAGCCACCAACTCCACCAGCATGTAATTTATTTATTGAAGAGAATATTTTTTTTTTTGCAAACAAATCAAATATATCCAAAAATCACCAATAGGTGTTTCAAGGCTCACCACCTATTGCAGAACTTGTTTAGCCTTATTCCCCAATTTCACATTTTCTTCCCCCATTAAATTTTAAAACCTTTGGGTCCTTCTCTACACTAGTTTTGCAGAGTATGTAGTGCTCTCTGTTTGATTCCACGTTTCATTTTCAGTTACCATCTGCCATTCAGGCTTTTTCCTAA
Source organism: Agelaius tricolor (assembly GCF_023055355.1). NCBI lineage: Eukaryota > Metazoa > Chordata > Aves > Passeriformes > Icteridae > Agelaius > Agelaius tricolor. Next base: position 1,837,096 of record NW_027269263.1, read on the forward strand.
CAGAATGCATACAATGTTCATGAGAATACAGAACTGTTTCTTCAGATTGCACTACTTTGTCAACTCTGAATTTTTTTTCTGATGTTCTGGGTCCTTGCTCCTTCCATCTCCTTCTGCTTTTCAAGCCAAGTAATATTTATATTAGCACACATCTCACTGCTCCTTGGGGCACCCCATCCTTTGGTCCTGCTATTACATGACCCTCACTTTCCTACCCTTTAAAGGGTTGGTCCTGGCCCAGAGAGATGCCTGCCCTTTTTTGCCTAGTGCTCTTTGTGATGATTCAGTGATTCTTCTGCTTTTATAGACAACTTCACTGTTTGCTTTATTATTTCTGAGTGTCTACAACTTACCATCCAGTGCAAGCCTCGGCGTGGATGGTAATTAGGCTGCCTTCACTTGAGGGGACTTTTGTTCAGGCCATGAACTCCAACTCTGAACTAACTCATAACATTGCCAGTCCCTTTATTGGCCTCCTGAATGTGACTTTTTCAGAGTGAGGAGAAAAAGGCCTTGTCTCACACCCTGTACTCCAGGAAGACACACTGGGGACACAGCTCCTGAGCCACTAAGCCTGGTCCCCTGGTGTCAAACAGGCACTGTCTCCTATTTTCCCTTTCATAAAGCTATTCAGCTCCAGGATCTAATTGCTCCAGCCAGACAGTTTCTGAGATATTTCCCCCACGTTTTTCTTGATACTGATGCTTAAAGCTGTAGCAATTTTGTGAATATTAAGCTCTGCTCCTAGCCTAAAGGTTTTAGCATCCTCTTATCTCTCATGTCTCTGTCCAGCTTACTCCTAATTTGAAGTTTTTCCATCGCCTAAGTACCTGCAGAGCTTAGTGACAGTCAGCTTAATGGTGTGAGAGTGCTCCCCTTTCTTCTCTGTAAACATATTTAACTTCTCTTCAGAAGCCCTTCACCCCACGTCGACAGTAACCTCAATATACCTCATTTCTGCTGAAAATTTAAAGGTGGAAGGGTGGGGGAAGGAAACCACTGGAAAAATAAACTTGTAAACAGACACTGCCTTTCACACTTTGTCAGGCTGCATGTGTGTGACTAACAAAACGGAGTGGAAAATCTTGCAAGTGGGCTCAGCTGTGCCTATGACACTTTTGACACTTTTGACTGCAGAGATGATGTCAGCCTGCCTCCGGCTTTCCCACTTCCCCGAGTTTGTGTGTCCTTCCTCTCACTCTGCCGGCGTCTTTAGCACCTTGTTCCCTACTCCTGTGATTTTTTTCTCTCTGCCGTATGAAGTCAGCTCAGAGTAGGGCTTAAAACCCCCATCTGCTATCGCTGAGAGGTGTTTAAATTGCCTGTTCTACCCTTCTATCTGCAATTGCCTTTATTTTAATAGACACTGGAGTAAAAATGGTTACATACTCATTGAAATTGCTGTCCTGATGTAGCTGTAAACACTTACCCCCAATATAAAGTGTAAAATGCCCACACAATGCTGCCTTTGTTCTCTGTCAAGCACGGGAGAGGGAATACAATGCCAGGGACATCCTTATTTCAAACACCAATATTAGATTTTTGCATGAGTGGTCATTTTATAAATTCTGAAGGTCTGAGTACTGCTTATCTTCATTGTATGTCTCAAAATTTAGAATACAAATTAACATATTGTCCATACCCACGTTTTTATAAAACACTGCATGAAAAGCCCACTGAGTTGTGGTTTGCCATTTGAGGTTGAACTGGGATTCTGTGTCTGTGTATTCTGGTAAAAATGTACAATCTCAGGCACAGCTCCCACTTTCCAGCCTTTGAAATGGACATTTTGACAGAACCCCAGAATTAATAAGCCACAGGTGTGGACTGATGATCTGTGGTGTAAAAGAGTGGCTTTGTTCTCTTAGTGATGCACATAGGTGAACGTTAATGTGAGTTCTACTGGAAGCTCAACATTTAAAAAGAGAGGAAAGGAGAAAAGCAGAGCCCAAGTTACTCACTGATTGCAAAAAGCAGAGGGGAAGGGTGTGGGTGTGGTAAGTCTGAATTGTCTTAATCCTCAGGAAATCAAGTAAATGCTTCCAGATTTTGTTTCTTTCTACAGCCACAAAGATATGGCATTACCAGAGGAGGCACACACGAAGCCATCTTCCTTCAGAGCAATATTTCTCTTGTTTTCTTAAGTAGTCTTCAGTACCTTGACACATGTCCTGTGCATCAGAAAAGATGACAGACAGCAGTGAGATCTCCTTAAATATCTGTTCTGAACAATGAAAGAGCTACTTCTCAAAATAGAAGTTTTATTCTTCTTGTGATTAGTCTAGGCACACTTTCCCTTCCAAACAAGGTGATAACAGAGGTCATTTTGTAATATAAATGGCCTTCCTTTTGCCAGAGTAAAATATTACAGGGGCTCTAGGATGTAGGTTAATTATAATGGTCATTCTACTAATGTCACAGTCGTGTCAAAAGTACTATTATCAATTTATGGTGCTCAGTCCAATCTGGCATGTTAATGCAGCCTATTGTATATTCTTTCCTCTTCATCTTGCATGCCTATTAAAAAAATTGGGTGAGGGTTTTAGGGAAGGCTGAAGACTACCATCTGCCTGCTAGAAGAGTAATAATCTTGCCTAATTATATACTCCTAGCACAATGGCATCTTAACATGCTCCTCCACTCCATTTAATGTGTGTGCCCAAATTGTGCCCTGATTTACATCCTGTGCCAATTCCATAAAAAAATCCCAACCTTAGTGGGAGGTTAGGCTTCAATTTACCCTCCCATTTTAAAGCTGAGCCAGGTTTAAATTTTGCAGTGTGCAAACTCAATCTGAAGTGGTTACAGATCTTTCACTTCAGGAGAGGCTAAATCTGGTTTTGAGAGTCAAGTAATGTTGAAAGTGTGAATGGCCAGAATTCCTCATACTTCATCTGCTTACATGCCCTGTCCCATTGCACCTGGGAGCCAGCATGCCAGGATTATAGGTTTTTCACCTGGTGCTTACCTCTTTGTCACCTAATGAGTGCACACTTCACACATTTAACACCCAGGGGCCCGCACAAGCCAAATATGCTTGTCACCGAGCTTGTGTAATATCAAAACAGCTGCAGAATTTGAACCATAAGCATCACCAGCAACAGGCTTCCCCCAAGGCACAGGGGACCATCCAGAGGATGCCTTCCCATGCAGGCAGACCCCATCCCACAGGTTATCAGACAGACAGGTCACTGGCAGCCTGTCCACAGGACAGCTGCACACTTGGAGCACGAGGAGAACTGTGTGTGTTTGAGGCCACTCGTGCATAAAGCTGTCACATGCCAGCACACACAGGTAGAGCACTTCTGGCTCCTCATATCAACATTGCTAAAGCAAAAGGCATTGACACTTTTTATTGGGAAAGGCATCCTGACACTCCCGGGTAGCCCCTGCAGTTTAATTCAAACTGTGTCGCTGCTCTGAGGGCTGGGATACAAAAATCCTTCAGCCAGGGTCTTGATGCAGAGGATGTTGCACAGAGCCACACGTGCTAAATATTGCCATGCAAATGAATTGCACTTCAGCAGTGCATTTTTCATTTACTAAATGCTTTAACAAAATTAGTTTGCTGGGCTCTGTCTTACCCTGAAACAAAAGGAATACACAAAGCTGTACAACATTCTCAGTTCAGTGTTTTCTGCTGGGTGCAGAGGTGGTTTCATCTCCCACTGATGCACTAGCGGATTTTCTTTGTTTTTTGTTGATTTTAAATGTGACTTCTTCGGGAAAAACGAGTGTTACATGTTGGCACTGGTTACAACTCTTTTACGTAATTGTGTAAGGTGCACAAAAGAATTTTTACCAGCATTGCTGTCAATGGACAAAAATACAAAAGATGGAAACTAGGAAGAAACACCAAAGAACAACTTTTATGTATGAATTCTGTATTTCAACATAGCTATTCAAAATCATTTTGTGTTGTCAGTAGCCTAGTATATCAGGATTGGGGTAGGAAGAATAATAGGAACTTCTACATTCTGTAAAAGAGTGTTGACCATAAATAACTTAAAGATTTCAGGATCCTCCCATAATCTCTATTTTCAATCATCATCAGCAGCAGGCAGTAATCCCACAGAAAAAAAAAGAGTCCACAAATAAACAAACCAATTTTCCTTTAAGAGCAGAGCTAATTCTTTTCAATCCACTTTTTTATTACACTATTTTCCCTCTATCTATTTAGCTAGCATAAGGATAAATTTCCAAAGCTACCCAGTTGGAAAATAAATGGGTTCACTGTTTGTCTAGCATTCCAATCTTCACAAATGTAAATCAGTCCAACTGCTACTCATTTAAACCTCCAACTTCACAAAACATTAAAGGACTGCTTTCCATACACAATTTAATCTGTAACAATTCACCAAGATTTCTGCTCGAACATCATTAGAAATTGACTATCTGATAAAGACAGACCACTATCAGGGGTCAGCCTGTGTCATTTATGGAGTTTTACTGGGTCAACTCCAGCAGGCACCGCTATTTGAAGGTTAAATTGTTACAATTAAATACATATCCAGCTATTCCCAGAGCTGCTCTGCTGTTAAATCTACCGTAAACAACACAAGCATTTATATCTGACCCTAATTGTGTCCAAGATGTCACCATTTGGAAATTATTTTAAAAAAGGACATTATAATCCCTTACACATTAAACAATACTTCATGTACTGAGATCCATAATTAGCTGGTTTCATTTATTCACATCAGTGTTAGGGGGTTCATTTAGGTTACTTTCTTTCATTTTAATTGGAATAAGGCAAGCAGTGCCTCCCAATATATTTCATAGCTGGAGAGTTCACTACAAACAAAGCCATGTAACCCTGCCAAGGCAGTCACTAGGGAAACTTTTTTTCTGCACTGGCCCCATTCACTTCTCCCTAAGCATCTTCCAGAAGAGTGGCTTTGTCAAGGGGAAGAAGGACTGCAGGGTGTGTCAGGGAAGAGCCCTCTTAAATTCAAGCATATATTTTTAGCTGGGAAATCCTACTTTACTCAAAGTTTGAAGTCAGCCAGCCAGGAGCATTAACATTATGTGATTGTCCTGCTCATCAGAGAGAAGCAAATGCAATCTCTCAGTGGTGTTTTGCAGCAATCAGATCAATCTGATGCAGGTAATACTGTAATAGTGTAGGTGCACTGATACCATGAGAGAGTAGTTAGCTGAGTAACTAAATTTATAATCAACTCCTACAGGAAAAAAAGGGAAAAGGGTGGGTTTTTTCTGCATGCCTGCGTGTCTCTGGTTTACATATACTTTACAGCAAGTTGTGTGTGTGCTAAAGCAGTTCTCAGAATCACCAACTAAAATCAAATCTCATGAAATATCCAACTGGAACATAACAAATTCTTACTAGGACACAAGACAAATACAAGATATCTCAGACAAGCTTTCAACTGCATGCTTTGCTGTATTTTGTCTTCCTTCTGGTTTGCAGGACATTTACTTTTCACTCAGCTCAGCAGCCTGGGATATGTATTGTGTTTTTAGCTGTGTGCCAGTGACCTGATCCAGGACTCCCACAGCCCACAGTGGGCTTTGAATGAGGTCTTTGGCTGGGCAAGCAAAAGTGCCTGAATGCACTAGATTTTGTTGAAAGCACAGGATTAATTGTGGCACCAGGGCAATTCCTCTGCTGGCCTTTCCCACATGCACATCTGGGTGCTGTCCAGCCAGCACTTGCTCTACAGCCCTCAACCTGTAAGACCATATCCCACCATTCACCCTCAAACTCTCTTTTTCTTTTCTCTTTGTTATTTCAATTTCAGATTTTGTGTTGGAGACAAATTTTTCCTGAAGAACAACATGATTCTGTGCCAGACAGACTATGAGGAGGGTTTAATGAAAGAAGGTTATGCACCCCAGGTCCGCTGATCGGATGCCACATCATTAAGAATAAAAAGCACTACTTTCTTTTATCTTTTTTGCTCAACATGTATATAAGAAATGACACAGGAACCTACTGAATAGCATAGATTTAGGGAGACAGAATGGTTGCGTGAAATAAAAGGCGGACTGCATCTGTATGTAGTGAAAATTGCTCCAGTTCAGAGTTGAATGTTAATTAAAAAAGGTACTGTATATACAGCTGGATTCTTTCTGCTTGCTCTTGGGATTTTTCGTTTGTTTGGGGTTTTTTTTTTGTTTCTTTTTGTGTCATTTGGCATGAGATGTTTATTTTGGACTATTGTACATAATGTATTGTAATATTTGAAGCACAAATGTAATACAGTTTTATTGTGTTACCATTTGTGTTCCTGTTTGCTTCTTTGTATTGTTGCATTTAGTACAATCAGTGTCTAAACTTACTGTATATTTATGCTTTCTGTATCTACCAGCTATTTTAAATGAGCTGTATCTTTCTAGTAAAAAGCATTAAAGAGCAAATCCCAACCATTATGCTACACTTAGAGCTTAAGAATACTGTTTACATTAAAAGTATTTAGAAAACTAATAACTAGCAGCACCTGCTGCTAATGATGCTATGGTTAAGGGTCTATCAGCACTTCTCTTATAAGCCTCTATTTTTCAGGGGTTAAGCATCTGCTGTTTAATTGCATGGATTTTCCTCAAAGAGCACTTTTATTTTACTACAAAATTTTGAAAAGCAAATCTGACTGGTTTGAGCTATATTATAAAAGGTGCAAAAGTTAATGATTTTGGGTGCTGCTTTTGTGCCCCTTAGGCATTCCAAATGCCTGGATTTGATTTTAATTTAGCTGGAAAAAATTAAGCCCTAATGCAAACCAGTGCCTCTGGGTATCTTATTTTATATATATATATACATATATATATAAAAATATATATGTTATTTTTCTGAAATCATTAATTTGGGGGCGGGGGGGAGGAAAGGGAGAAGATTTTTCTTTATATGCATTTTAAAGAAGTCTTAAAATTCGAGGGGTCTCTTTCTCCCTCATCTCCCTCTCTCTCTTTCCCCTTTTTTTTTTTTTAATTTTTTTTTTTTTTTTAATCAGGGCTTAACCCTTATATGTTTTCTGGGGCTTCGTCCTCAACAAACCCTGGAAAAAAATAAAAAGTGAAAGTAGAAGGCACTGTAAACAGCCCCCTCTGAGGGTCCTATTTACATTAAGGAAACGACCCTGAGCTGACACTGGGAGAGTGACTGGTTGCTAATTACCCACCTCAGTGAATGCTGAAGGTAATTTAAATGCTGATATGGATGGGACAAAACTTTGCAATAGCGAGCGAGAGCTACCACACTCGACTGCACAGGTACCTTGCTGCCCATGCCAACATCCTACAGGTTTGTCCCATCAATACTGGCAATTAAAATCCTTTTGACAGAGGTGGAATCGCTGCTGACAGCTCCTGTTGGCAATCAGTTCTTTTTCTAGGAGAGGTGGGCCTCTGTTTTTAAAGCCATGAAGCTATTGCATCAGCAGGACGTCCCTAAGTGCTCACGCCCCTGACAGAGCTTACAGGTGTTTGGCAAAGGAAAGCAGGATGAATGTTTAAAAAGTTGTTCAATGCATATTTATGTCTTGTCTGTTTGCCACTGTAATCTAGCTCACTGGGAAAACAACCTGTATTAAAAACAAGCAAACAAAACAGTATTAAGAAGGGAAGAAAAAAGCCAACAAGAAACCCACTATATACCCTGTGTTGTTATGAAGCTCAGCTCTTGTTTTTATTTTGAGTATGAACCCATGACTCTGCTCAAGTTGACTGCTGTCCTTCCCTGCTCTTCTTGTCCTGTTGCAGTTTCAGCATGTTTTTGCTGGGGATGGTCAAAGAAACTTTGTCATGCAGTGGGGAAATTCCTTAAGTGTATGGTAAGAGCACACTGCACAGTGGCTTGACTTAGAAATAGATATTTAGTTTTAATGACTGTTGTTACAGTGTGGTTTCTTTTTCCTGGCTGTGAACCCTTTTGAAAATAGGCATGGCTCACAAAACTTGACTCTGACTCATACAGGACCAGAAAGAAATGCAACAACTCCTCAGGCTGTTCTTGTTAATTAGAAGAAATAGCTCCACATAGTTTTTCAAATTAAATTTAGCCCTCTTTTGTGGACTATCTTCCTTCCTAACCTTGAGCACAAGTGTCTCTTGCACTCCCTTCCCCAGTCCCTTAATGTCTTTGGGATAACGAAGCAGTTGGTGTCAGAGGTACCATTAGGCTCTTACAGACCCACTTCAGAGCAATAAACAAGCTGTCCTTTCCATGAAGGTCAGCATGGACAGAAAGGGAAGGATCATATTATCTTGTTTTGAGCCAAATTTCAATTTTCTCCTCCAGCTCCTCTGGGATCTTTCCATTAGAATTGGGGATGATCTCTCTTCTGCTTTCCAGTAGTAGGCTGCAGAGCAGATAGAAATCCCTGGTTCAGAAATGAGAAAGAAAGGTCCTTGACTCTGTCTTTGACTCCCTTGTGAGTTTGGGCAAGTCACTCAACTTCTCTGTGCCTCAGTTGTCCCTGTCTGTCCCATGGGGCTAATGGATACAGTGCTTTTGTAAAGCATTTTTGGCTCTTCAGAAAACCAAGAATGTCACAAGCAGGGTAGGGACACCCTGGGAGGAGCAGAGCATTCCCAGGAGGCAACCACAGATCTGAGGCAGGAAAGCACCAACACCAGCTCAGCCTGAGGAAGGCATGGCTGGGGATGATGGCAACTAAACACTAACAGTGCTGTAAATGCTCAAGGAATCTCTCATTCCCACAAAGTGCCACTGCTCAGCTCTTTATGGAGCAAATGAAGAGAGGGAAATGGGAAAAGAGTGGCTCGTTACTACATGCTACATTGCTCATATGTGCATTTTGTGACCTAGGCTCAAAGTGTGGAAGAGGAAGGTGGTCCTGCTAGGGAGAGAAAAAAAAATAGTCTCACCATTCTATCAATCTTAATTGATGCAAGGACAAAGAAATATGGGTATGTTTGCAGTGCACAATGGTATGGCATTGCTTTGAGCACTTTATGCTCATCTATCTTATTCCCATACATATCTAAATTTTGTATGTAAAGGATACAGAATAAATTTAGATTTGATGTAGGTCAAAGATCAATTACCCATTTTCCTGTATTTCAAACTTCCTTCTTGCCTGGTTGTTAAAATAATGGCTGAGAGTTGAAATATTTAATGGAAACATTTACAACTCCAATAAAGTATATCATCAAAAGTCAATAGTGGAGAGAGATTATCTGCCAGGCCACTTTAGTGATCGTTTTGACAGAGGTCTAGACCATTCCTTTGGGTTGCTTTTTGTTATCTGCTGGGTTCTCCTTCTCCATCACTGTGTGTGTCAGCAAGCTGTCTGCATCCACCAAGCCACTCTGACAGTGACCCTTACTCAGTGTATTTGCCAGGCAGGAATGCTTCCACTTGTGCCTCCCATCTTTATCTGCACACATGGTGAAGTTTAGCCAGACGAAACTAATAATAGCATCAATAATTTATTATTTTTTAATCTACTATAATCTACTTGGGTGGCTGGTTTTGAGCCGTGTGGAAAACTAAAAATTATCAAACCTTGATTTTCAACTGTAAAAAGCTCTTCTGACAACTGTAACCTGCTGTGTCTGTTATCTGCCACAACTGGTGATGGATCAAGACAGCCTGGATCTGGCAGAAACAGTGACCAGGGCTAAAAGTTGATCTATTTCATGACTGTGGTTTTCTATCTTCTGGGTTGTTTGGTGGTTTTATTTTAAGCACACTTTCATGTTTTCCTATCCTCCCAAATGTTCAAATCTTTTGCTCACATAATGTAAATAAAGGAAAATCATCCAGCAATCCCTCAAATGTTCCTAATTGCCTACACATAAAATGACTTAGGGAAGATAAATTGAAAAGTGGTCAGTGAGAAGGGAGACTGGGAAAAAGAAACAAACAGGGACTGTGGCAAGGTTTCGACTGTATAGATTTTAAAGTACTTTAAAGGCTTTTTTCAACGTAATATGCAGCAGCTTCTTATAATTTTCTCAGCAGTAGGTAGTTTACAGTCATCTGTACCTAGAACAAATCTTGTCAAAAATGAAGGTCTGTAGTGATTGCTGGGTATAATTTTATACATTTAGCTGATTTTTCTGAAAGCTTCCACTGTGCTGCTGTTGTCAGACTAAATTATCAATTTAGCCATTTGTTGTTCAATGAATAAAAAACTCCTATGGCATTGGAGATGTTGTGGTTTCAATAAAGCAAAAGCTTTAACAAGTCAAACTATACAAAGCAAAGTGTGTACTGTATATAAGAACAGTGTTTTTATTCCTTTAAATACCACTTTAGATTAAAAAAAAGCCAATTACATATTCACTTAACACATTCCTCCTACTTCAGGCCAATGATGCAGTCCAAACCTGTTTACTGCTCAGTACCTTGCAAAAGGAAACCAAAATACAATATGTGCAAGGTAATAGGCCATTAGCACAAACATGCTCCCAGTAAAAATCCTTTGTGTAGGCACCTTTCTAAAAGCTGCCAATTGTGGCTGATAGAAGTATTATAAAGGAAGTGATTTCAATACTATTTAAGGCATTAAAAGCTGAAGAGTATCTGTTTAAAGCATTAAAGTAAGAGCTGCATGTATCTAATACCTTTTAAAATGCCCTTCTGCTGATTTATATTCATCCTGAACCTGCTAATAATGAGTATACATAAGCAAATACCATCTTCCACCTATTCAGCATGTCATTGATATGAAAGCCCCAGAAAATATCTCACGTAATCAGTGTGTTCAGAGAGTTATCTAGCACAAATTACTCATTAACTCAATAGCACATAATAAAAAAGAACATCAATTAATTAATGAGTCACCCTCAGATCACTTTGATTACAACACAGCTCTGTTGAAACAGCGGTTATAAATGGAGCTGCCTCTCTTTATTCATTGTTTGCAATTGGCCCATTATTTTGCAGAGACCAGTGTCATATTTAACACATGCCTGCAGGTAATTGTGTGATTAGTTTCATAAATGAAGATGCAGAGGGAGAACACGGAGTGTCTTGCTCGGCAGCCGTGTAGGAAGGTGCAGGAATGCGGAGCTCTGAGGCAGCCATGGGGGCAGCCTTTCTCTCCCTTCCCCTCAAAGCCTTCACTGCACGGCCCTGGTGACAGGACAACACCCAGAGCTAGTCCTGCTGACCTCTAATCCCACCCCAAAATCTCAAAGCCCTGGGAAAACACTCATGATTTGGGCCTCCCTCCTCCGTGGATGTTGGTCTCTTCTCCCAAGTGGCAAGCAACGGGACAAGAGGAAACGGCCTTGAGTTGGGCCAGGGGGGGTTTGGATTGGAAACATTCTTTCAGCAAAAAATGGCTTGTCAAGCACTAGAAGAAGCTGTCCACCATCCCTGGAGGTGTTTGTGGATGTGGTGTCCAGGATGTGGTTCAGTGGTGGGCTGGGCAGTGCTGAGTTAATGGTTTGACTCAATGACCTTAGAGGTCTTTGCCAACCTTAATGATTATCGTGAAGAGGCCACACTGCCAGCATTTCACAGGAAAGAGCACAGAAACAGAGAGATTAGGTGGGCTGCTCAGGTCAGCCAATAAGTCTGCCTTCCTCAAAGCTCAGTGTTACCATGGCTTGTAACCATCCCACCCCAGGATTGCAAAGACAGGCTCCAGGGCAAAGCTTGGAGGAGCAAATCCAAACTCCTCTTTGATGCTCAGCGTTACCAAGGAGAGGCTGAACACCCAGAGTTCCATTGTTCTGAACTCAGTTTGGTGAATATGAGCTGGAGGCCTGGTTGTTCAGCTATTTTTTACATTTTTTTAAGGAAAGATGAATGAAAGAACACAGGTTTACCAAGGAGAGGCTGAACACCCAGAGTTCCATTGTGCTGAACTCAGTTTGGTGAATATGAGCTGGAGGCCTGGTTGTTCAGCTATTTTTTTTTTTTTTACATTTTTTAAAGGAAAGATGAATGAAAGAACACAAAGTCACCACCTAAAGTTCCTAAACTATCTTGGTTAAATGCCATTCCAATAAGCGTACAGTGTAATTATAACAGTTCCCTTAGGTAAGTAAGAAACATCTGTTAGTAACACATAGCAGGTGTTAGCAATTACACATACTGATTTTTTTAAAGTGTTTTTAATTAAAAAGAATTCTGTTTTCTGAAAAGGAAAGCATGGTAAGTCCAAACAAGCTTTTGTTTGTGTGGCTCTAGATCATGTAATATGCAAAACGATAAGGGTAAAATCAACTTAAATTAGCAAAGGTTTGCACGTTTGCCTCCAGTTTATTGCAATCAAAACCAAATTGGGACTCACTGCATTATTGTAAAGCACATAACATTAGTATTCTTAGCAAGGTCTCAACTAATGCATGAAATCCATACAGTTCATGTAAACCCTAAACACAGCTAAGTAGAGCATTTGAACCTGGGAAGATTGCTATAGTTAAGCAAAATACGATAGGTACTGTAAGAGAAGGGAAAATTGCTAGGAAATTCTGTATAATAGTTTCTTCAGAATGCCTTTGTCCCACTACAGGGAAACAATGTCTAGATTATGTTACAGCAAAATCAAACCAGGTTGTCAAATTACTTTGAAAAACTAGCCAAGAACAATTTACATTTAGCAAATTGATGGGCTGTGCCACTGAGAAATAACAAGCAAGAGCCACCCTGGAAGGCCAACCACTTATAGGTGGTTTTAATCCAAAGTGGAAGATAACGAGATGACAAATTTATTTCCCTATCCCAACACTATCTTTCCATAGATGCCAAAATAACAATATCAGAATGTAAATCTTGCCATAAACATTGGTTTCCATTTTCTATGAAATACACAAGCAAAGAAGTTGGCAGGGAAAAGAGAAAGAAGCAGCACCATTAGTACAACCTAAGGATTTGTCTTTGTACCCAGCTGGGATCCAGGTTGTGCTTGTTTGTCATACACAAAACTGTGGTTCCTTTCACAAAAATCTCAAAACTTCAGTGTGGAAAAGTAGTCTTTCAGCCTACAGTCTACAGCAATATGAAATTAGACTATTTTTCTTTATGTTCTTCCTAAGAGTGGAGGGTTTATGAGGAGACACATATACAAAATAATGGGTATAAAAAGCCCTATCAGTATACTGTTAGGCCAAAGACAAAAGTTCATATGTATTTTTTTCATCTGAATACACAGATCTGGAAATTAAGACCATATTTTTTAATATTTTTCTGCTTCCAGGAAACTTAGGGTTTTTTCCTATGTTATTCATAAGTATTTCTAAGCATCTTTATTTCTTATTCAAAATATATAACTTTTATTTAGGCCTTTTTTTATGTCAAGAACATAAAACTAATGTCAGTGGCATCCAATCAGTACACTGCCAGTACAGGAACCAGCTTTCTGGATGAACAGAATAAGGAAAAAAAACAATATAGGTCTCCCAGCTCTTGGAGTTACATTATAAGAGGCACATAATACATAGCTTTATTAGCTATTCATAACTGCAGTATAAAATCCAGGTATCCAGATCAGATGTCCCACTGCTAACCAAACACATGAGCTGTGAACAATAATAAAGTACCAACGGCTATAAAAGAATTTTGATTGTTTTTTTGTTCAAGCTGAAGCAGAGCATTTCAGTACTCCTAGTACACAATGCCTTTCTGGAGTGCAGTAGCCTTGTGACAATGAGTACATACTACTTAAAAATAAAGAAAAAGCTGATAAATTCCAAAAAAAAAAGCCTTCAATTTAGAATGACAGGCTCACATCTGTTCCTACATCTCTCAATCACCACATAAGTGATAAAATATCACTACTAAGACTGCAGCAGAAAGGAAAATTTCTGCTTTGGCCTCCCATCCCAGTTTATTTTGGTGACAACAGGCTTTTCCTCTCCCTTCCGCTCAAAGTCCTCTTAAAACCTTTGTCATGTCTTGTATGGCCAGCTGAAAAATCTGAAAGATCCTGATCCTGAAGCCTTGAAAGTATCAGAAAGCAGCTCTGAAACTGAGGCCATAATGCACAGTATCATCATGTTGCTGGCATTTACTGAGAAAGGGAAGCAACACAGAAGTGCCATAAAATTCCAGGGTTGCAGTCACCTTTGCCTCATCCTGTGGTATTGTAATAGGGAGTTTATGGAGAGGTTGGATTTTTAAGGGCAGGCTGGGTATCAATTTGGTCCAAAGTTTTTATTGTGCTAATGAAGTGTAACAGCTCTAATCTATTTTTAGATGGTGGCATTTCAAGTCTTTCAGCTCCTCACTTCAAGATCCATAATGTGGAGATAATACACCACTTTTCTACCTGGCAGGATATGTGAGGGTGGTAATTGTGGGATTTTTCAATAGCACCAGCTGAGCATATATGAAATACCAAAGCAGGAGAACAGCAAAATATACAAATTGTAGCTTAGGAATTGTCTAAAATCTCTAATTGATGGCAAAGTGCTGGGGAAAAGATTGGTCTGCCTTTACTTTTTCTAATCACAGGTCCAAACTACCTTTTAATAGCCCCTGACAGAGACAGACACTTGGCAAGACAAGAACTTTGGTCTGATCCAGAATATTCTCCCCTGAGTTTCTACAAGGACTGTGAGAAAGAATGAGGCAAGGAAAACAATTACAATCTCTACAATTTATTTTCACATTCATGACTATTCTTCAGCAAAGCATATGCCAATTATGGCTGCCTACTTCTCAAGCCATTGTTAATTGGTTGATTACACAAAACAGAAGTGGATGAGATGTGACCTGAAAGACCTGAAAGAGAGCAAATATTTCAGGCTAAATTCACAAGGAAGAAAATGTTGCAGCTGTAATTTAAAAAGATGATATCTTTAGGCCTGCTATGGGTGTGCTTCCTTATAGTCCCTAGCAAAAAGAAAACCAAACCAAATCCAGCCCATGCCACATCTTTAGTGTGTCCTTTGTGTCCAACCTGCTATGGCCAAAGACCACGGGGATCAAACATGTTTTGGTTCTGTTGGAGAAAATGAGTAACCAGTGTAGTAAATCTTTTTCCTGTGCTCTTTCACCTGGATAATTTAGTTTTGGTAGAAAACTATTACCCACAGCATCACCCAGAAAAGCAACTTCTATCTCCCTGAAGAAAATAAAACCAGTTTAAATTAAATTTTTCCTGCCTTAATCACACTTCATTCTCACCCAAGCCCCAACCTGGCAAATCAGGACTCTGACGTTTGCTCTCACTTTGTTATTGTTCACAATTAATTACCTAAGATAGACCAAAAATCTTTCCATTACAGAGACTTGATTTGGACATGTCTCTGATCATACACAAGGCCCATAAAAATCAGATTAATTCTCACTAAAATCAAAAGAGGTTCTGTTGGTGGCAGCAGCAGAGAGAAGATTTTACCTCTGGGAAGAATAATGGGTAGCAGGAGGCAGCTCTCTGCCATTTTACATCCATTTTTTGCCACAGCCTTGGCTAATCTCTTTAGCTAGTCAAAGCATCCAGAGTGTCCCAGAGGGTCTCTGAATAACCTGGAAGCCATGGTAGACTGACTTTCCCTCAACACCTCAGCAAAAATTTGAATGTAGAATTTGAGAGCTGAAAACTGACTCTGATAAGCCATCATGCCCCCTGATCTCTCCCAAAGACACTGAAAAATGGTCTTTCTGGAGGTTTCTCTCCTGCATTCACATATCTTGCTCTCCCCAATAAGACTTCAGGCCATTATGTATCACTAATCCCCACACACCTGTGATTTGCAAAATCATCTATTTCTACAAGCCACAGAGGAACCCAGCAAAAACTCCCATTCAAAAATGAAGCACAATCAACATAAAAATGAGAAATTTGACTTTTACTAGTCTTAGAGCATCTTCCCTTTGAACATGCAAGTCAGTTAAAATAAGGACTTCAAAAACCAAACTGTGGCAGACTGTTGTAGCAGATTCTTTCTGTCTGTAGGAAATTCCTCTGCCTTTATATCTCAGTCCTCTCCCACCAGAACACCATGGACAGACTTTAGGCATCAGTGGAGGTGCTGACTAAAGCTCTGCAGAAGGGATGGGGCTCCCAGTTGCACATACCTGGCCACTGTTGTGATTTTTGGCCTCTGTGGCTACATGAGACAGAAATGAGGGGCAGGCTGATGGGGAGAAGGGTAAAATCCAGTGCTGCAACAACCTTGCTCCTCTTTCAGAGCCCACTAAGATACTTCATGGCTTCTCAGAGGTGTTGCTGAGCCTTTCAGCCCAGGTAGGCACAGCAGCCTCTCAAAATTTCATTCACAAGAACTGAAAGAGCTGAGAGCCAGGTATTTGTTACTGGTGCAAATTCAGAGGCTTGTAATTGTTCTGGTTTTGACCTCTGGGTATTCATTTGGACATTTTCTCTTGGAAATGCAGGTTTGCACCTCTGTTTTTTCTTACCTTTTACCATCCTTCCCAATGTCTCCTCCCAGCAAGCCCACAGCTCTGCCAGCACACAGTTAAAATGCTGAGGCAACGCCAGTGGCTGTTTCAAATGCAAAGGGACAGAAAGGATTAGTGCTATCAAACTTTTTATTTTAATGGTAGTTAGACAAGCCCCAGGCATATTTGCACCTGCAATTGCTTGCTCCTTGCACTGCTGTGCCCCATAGATCTGCTTGTTTCAATTGACCCTAAGGCAGTAACCTGCAGAATGTATCCATAGCGTTTTCTGCTTTCTGCTGACACATTTTCAAATCATAGATTTAATGGTCATAATTCTCACATTTAAAAACTCAGACTGTGCAGTCCAGTGCTGTATTTATTTCCAGCCGGAAAAACAAAGTCTTGTATTGTCCAAATCATCTGAGCTGCAGAAAAATAAAGGAGTTGGTGGAGTTGCTTGGGGTTTTTCCCCCGGATTTTAATATTTCTACTATTTACTGGTAGCAGTGGATTTACATGTGCAGTTGCATTATCGAATCATTCCTAAAAATTTTTGAAGCAAAAATTAACAGAAGAGAGATCAGGGAGGAAAGATGAGAGGAATCATCATCATCATCATCATCATGATGGAGGTCAAATCACAGAAGCCAATACCCATGAAAAGCTAACTCATGGAAGACCCTTATCACATACCATGGAAAAGGTCCTGCTTCTCCCAGGGTCAGGTTGTACAGATTTGTCCTCAAATATACAGGATTATCCCACAATTTATCATTAAAGAAACAAATTCCCCATCAGTAGGGTTATATACAATAATTATTTGCAGAGCAAATCTGCAGTCCAGTATTAAAATCACTTTTACTCTGTCAAAAATACAAGCCATGCAAAAGTTCCTGACTGATTGCTTTCTGCCTGTCTCAGAGGAGTCTGCTGTACAGACGTTTCAACCTTGAAATCCCCTTTCCACTCCTTTTTTTCCCAGCTTTGCTTCACTACCATGGATGAAACCTCACCTCTTGGTCGGAGTTGCTCCAGCTGAAAAGGACGAGGGATGATTCTGCCCCTCTGGAGCCAGTTAAGAAATGTTTTGACTGGAGCATCTTGTAGTGCTTCTCTTTTTTTTTTAAACAGTGCCTCTGCATTATTGATTTTGGGGGTTATTTGTTACAATATAGAAGGGAAGAAAGGATTTTTTTTTTTAATGCCAAAAAGATTATAATGTTTTTTAGTTTGTTTTTCCTTTGCCAGAGGGACTAAGTGCATGTTCACTTCTTCAGTTCCTCATGCTGAAAGCTCGGAAGAAGCTCCTGTTTGCATTTCCTTAATTAGCCTTTAACTTTTTGTGGAGGCAGAGAGGAAAGATTTCAATGAGTTTTAAAGGCTGCCATTTCTGTGGCAACAGCCGTAAACGGGGATTATGCAGGTGCCAGAAGACCTTCAGAACAGATGTGTCCTGTGGAAAAATAAGTGATGTTTATAGTGCCAGAAGTCATTTGCTGCAGATTTGGGGAAGGGTGTCTTTCTATTGCCCTTTATCCCTATCTTCAAAGGGGATTGTGTGTGAATACAATTGATTAATAGATAGGCATTTGATGGAACTAGCTCATCTTTCTTTTTCAGAGAAGGCAGCCTCAGAGCCTAAGGATAGGAACATCCTAATTTGCTGTACAATCAAATAACCCAGCTCTTATTGTGGATTTCATGAATATGTTCATTTAGGCCATTGAGCAGCAGGGTAGTAAGCTCATAATCGACTTTAACACGTGAAAAGTAACATTAGCAAGAGTTTCACAGGTTTGATAACATCAAAGTAATGGACGAATTGATATAATTGGCAAAGATTGGAACAAAGAAAATCACCATACTGGATCAGATTTCCTCTGTACCCAATATCCTCCTTTTCCAGCTGCCCTGAGACCCTTTTTTGATTTCCAGGGATTTTTAAAAGGTGAGGCTTGCTTCACCTCGTGTGCCTTGCTTCACCTCGTGTGCCTGCATCTCTCCCATTTTTGCTGCATCCCAGGCGTCGTGCAGAGCACCCCGTCCTTGGGGCCTTTAATCCCAAATGGAAAGTACCAAATATAAAAGAAACAAATTCCTCCTTAAAATTCCTCCAGGAGATTCCCTCTAGAAACTGGAAATATCTGACTCCAGCCAAATTCTAAAAGAGCTTTTCTCACTTTCCTAAGGAAACTGGGATTAAATCAAAATATCCATTTTGATATATACGTTTGGATTTCCATTTTGAAACTGGGATAGATCAAAATGTCAATATATGTCTGAAAAGATATCAGGATATAGTCAAATTATACCTGGAACAACTTCATGATACTGGCATCCTATATAGACATGAATCTAAATATGTCATTTCATACAGAGGTGTTACCTTTGTGTGAGCTGTGTTTGTGACAGAGCTGGTCACAAATCCAAAGAAGGTCAAGAAGGATTCGAAAAATATTTAAAATAAAATAAATAATAATAAACCTGAATTCTAAAAAGCAAACGCTAAAAACTTAAGAAAGTTTATTGCTGGCAGTAGGTCAGTCCTCCCGGGTGGCGGAATGAAAAGTAGTTGCAATTATCAGCTCTGCATGTTTGCAGTCATTAGGGATCTCTAACTACCTTTAATCATGGCTATGGTTCAGTTCCCCCAGGGCAAGGGGAGCGAGCATCTCCACCTGCAGCCGGTAATTACAGCCACTCTGCTGCCCTGAGCCCGGGGACCGCTGCTGCTGCTGCTGCTGCTGGCACCGAGCAGCTGCCAAAGGTGGCCTTGGAGGAGCTGCTGGCACAAAGGTAACACCTTCCTATGAAATTGCATGTTTAGAGTCACGTCTGTGCAATGCCACTATCATCAAGTTGTTCTAGGTATAATTTCTTCTTGGTATAATTTGATATAATATCCTGGGTTTTCTCGTTCCCCGGATATTTTGGTTTAATCGCTGTTTCCTTAAGGAAAGTAGGAAATGCTCTTGGGACAGGATTTGGCTGGAGTCAGGCATTTCCAGTTTCTAGAGGGAATCTCCTGGAGGACTTTTAAGGAGATTTTTTTCTTTTAAGGAAAAATTGTTTCTTTTCTATTTGGTACTTTCCAGTCTGGACTAAAGGCCCCAAGGATGGGATGCTCTGCACAACGCCCAGGATGGACCAAAAATGGGAGAGATGTAGGCACATGAAGTGAAATAAGGCTCATCTTTTTAAAATCCCTGAAAATTAAAAATTAGCTAAAACTATGAATGCTGGGTTGTATTAACCTGTGAGAGAGTAATTTCCAAACACAACATTCTTTTAAACAAAATTTAAATTCTGGTAATTTTTAACATTAAAACATTCTGTCAGTTTTTATCATTAAAATATTTATTTTCTTAAAAAAAAACCCAAAACACCACAAACCTACAAACAAACAAGATCCCAAGAGCAACAACAACCAAAAAAAAAAAAGACCGAAAAATTCTAAACAAAATTCTAAACAAATTACTCTAACAAAATTCTCTCCCAACCAAATTCTCATCCCCTATACAATGCTTGATTGCAGCGCACAAACAGTTCTTTTTTAAGAGATAAAAATTGTTAATATATTTTTTATTAAGAGATCCTGTGAAAAGTGTAATATTCTATTTTTCATCATAAATATAACATTTAAAGGAAGTTTAATGTTCCATTTATTTGATTTTTCAATTTAAGTTTATATCAATTAAATTAGTGGGACTTGTTTCCTCCATCATCATCATCATCATCATTATTATTATTATTATTATTATTATTATTAGGAAATTGCCATGGCCAAGCCAAGCTTTTGTCTTAAAAGTTTAAGTGCCTTGAAGTGAGGAAATGTCAGTTTAGTTGCAAAAAATGAAAACATATTGAAAACTTCTCTCACATAAATTGGCAAAAAATGTTTCTAACAAAACCCTGAAGAGTGTGAGTTGAGGTTTTTGCCTTCTAAAGGTGAAATGGGTCATTTCTGTCCAAAAGATGAACATTTTTGATGTGATATGAGATGTCCACAGAGGATCTCTGAATTCCAGCACCCACAGGAGCAATAGACTCCTCATGTACTACACCAGCTAACCCAACCTGGCCTTGTGTCTGAGAAAAAGGCAATTTTAAAACAAAAAATATTTCTGATTATTACCAATCTGAAGCCAGTCTGGTGTATGATAATTTAGCAGCTTCCCATGACAAGTAACTTATTGCTTCTGCCCACCTTTTACTGGTCACCACAATATACAAATTTTTTGTGATTATATGCATATATGTTGAGTCAGTAAAAATTAATAATTGCAAGATTATTTCATAGACTGTTCAGAGCCAGGCCAAGGTTAGAGGATTCCCCTTGAAATGTGAGGCAATAATGTATAACCCTTTAGCAAAGGTTAAGTAAAGTCAATTTTCATTTGAGTGAAAGTCTTTTATTTAGTATTAGCAATGTATTTGGCACAACGCTCACTTTGGTACTAAAAAAAAAAATCCAAAAGGGAAAAAAAATCCACCAGCCTCCTCAAGAAAAGAGTTTCCCAGACAATTCCTGAGTGCTGCTATTATAAGCTGCTCCAAAAGCTAAACACATAGATCACAACTTATTGGGGAAAGAAACAAAAAATGAAATGAACCAGCCTGAGCAATGAAGGGGTTAATTAGGAGACCTGAGTTAAAGGTGTCCTCACAAGTAGGCACTTCATCAAGCAATGGAGTCAGGAAACAAGGGAGAATAGATGAAGGTGCTAGGGATAATAATGATGGCAAGTAATGATTTCCCTGGAGATGATCTGATCTATGGCCACGAGCAAAGAAAAAAGGCTAGAAAGTACTATAACATTACCTTGGAGTACTTAACAGACTCGAAAGCAGTAACCTGGTGTCAAAAAAGGCCCATCACCCTGCTCATTTTAGGTAAAAGAGTTATGCCAAAGTACAAGAGGGGAATGCAAAATTCACATCTGAAATTAAACAGCTGAAAGGTATGATTTAACAATGCTCAAAACTCAATAAGCCAAAGATAAACAGCAAATTAGATGACTCAATGTCAGGAGGAAAAAACATCTTCCATCGATCCCATCGTCAAAAATTAATCTGCCTGAGAATGCCCTCTGCTCCAATCCCAGAACTGATGAAGAGTGGAGGAATAGAGTAAAACCTATGTACTAGTGCTTCACCTTCAGGCTAGACCCTGATTACAATCTCCTGTGAGACGTTTCAGCATGAAGCGCCTCTCATGTTGGGACTGCAAAATTAAATTGCGATCAATACTTTACAAAAATAATTGGGGAAAAATGTTCAGAAGTCGAAGCTGTGCTGTGTGGCCAACAAACATATGAAAGTTGTTGCTGCTTTTTTATTTTTTTTTTTTTTGCCTTTCCTTCCTCCTCACCTTATCTTTCTGGGGGTTATTCTTCAGGATAGATCAGTTCAAAGGTGTCTCTTGATAATAGTGTTCTTAGAATAGTTTCACTCACCTTGTTAGGGAATTTCAGAAGCAGCAAACCACTTACAGTGTACCAAATGCATTTTACTAATGCTGTGTTTTGAATCTCTCCCTCACCCTTTATTTTTTCATTGTCGTTTCAATCTAAATTTGTATGCTTTTAATTACTTTTTAAACAGTTGACTATTTTTTTTTTCCTGGCAAAACATTTCTTATTTTTATCTTACCATTAAAAAGAGTTGAATTCACACAGAAATAGGAATGCCTAAGAAAACATTGAATATGCCTTGTGTTTCAGTAAAATCTTTCTGGAGACGTTAACACTTTCGTCAACCTAAATGTCAAGATACGGAGTTAAATTTAGAGTAAAATATGTGTAAATAAAGCCATCCAAGTCTTCAGCATTTCCTGCTGTAGATTCCACTGCTTTTCCAAGTGTCCTATCTTTGGTTATAGCAAGTGCTAAAATCCAAACAAACTGGAAGCAAGCAGTCATTTTTAATTTCAGGCTCTTACAATTAATGGAAACTGAGAGAAAGTGTGAGCAGAATACGACGCCGTTCAAATTACTGCAGGATTTGGGGTGTGTGCACAGTTGGCAACAGATATTCTTGAGATTACTGGCAGGTTTAGAAGTGTATTTAGGATAAGCCAAGCAATTTAATTGTTAAGATGTGGTACAGGATGCATTAAAAAAGGAAGGGCTCAAAATATGTTTCTGGGATGTTACTGCCCAGCAAAACACATCAAAATGGGAAGGCAAGGCAAGAGCACACCTCAAATATTCAGGTTGGTGCAGGGGAATATTTTACAGGAAGTCATCAGGCACCTGGATTTTTCCTGGCAGTGAGAACACCTTCAAAAATGAGAGCGAAACTCCTTTGGTTTCTTTTAAATTCACAATGCAATGAAACAAAATAACGTAAATAATATTGGTACATTAGAATCACAAAAACTGCATTTTTTATTCAAGTCAAAAAACACAGCAGGAGGTGAGGAATCAATCCTGAGGGATTTTGTGAACCACAGCCAGATGCCTGCAATCCCCCAGAGGTGTGATTATCTCATGCCAACCATGTTCGGGAAGGAAGGAAGGATTCCAGGAAGGAAGGAAGGATTCCAGGAAGGAAGGAAGGAAGGAAGGAAGGGAGGAAGGCTTTATTTTAATGGAGAGAGGAGATGTCACATTGGGCAGGGAAGAAGGAGAAAACAGGGAAAAAAAGGCAGATTTCAATGCTGATTATCTCCTTCAACCCAGTTTCTGTTGTCCCCACATAATACTTCCTCTTTTTTTTTTTTTTTTGTTTTTTAACTTTGACTACAAGAGACAAAATTTTCCAAAAATCTAAATGGGTTTATTTGTCTCAGGAAAAAATGTAAGCAAGGAAGTGTCACAATTACCCTGAACCTGTTCTCAGCCATTTCTTGGGTCAGAATAACTGGCACTCAGACCTGTATCTCCTCTTGTTTCATCCAGCAGAGATCACCACTGTAATAAATTTGGTAGCTTTAGAGGACAGAGATCAGCGGTGGAGAAGGTTTCACATAAAATATAAACACAAAGAAATGTATCTACTTGGTAATTTTGTCAAAATTCATCAGATGACTTGAAAATGTCTTAAGAGTATCTGGACTTAATTTTTCCTTGACTTTTCTGCTTTTGTAGGATACCACAAGCCACAGAAAGACTTTCATAGTTCTGAGCTATCCAATGCTAAAAAAGATGATGTTCATGAAACTATAATCACCCAGAATTTGGATGTGTGTCTAGAAAGAAGAGTTTTGGTTATCCCCAGCAGATCTCATTGACTTACCTTCTTTTTGCCAAGAGAGAATACGGATTTATACATTTAAATATGCAGAATCTTGTCATAGCATTATAGGGACAAAAAAGGGAAGGGACATAAACAATTGTTTGGGTTGGAAGGGATGTAAGCAATTGTCTTTTCCCAACCTGATGCCATGGGCAGGGACACCTTCCATTAGACCAGATTGCTCAGAGCCCCATCCAACCTGGCCTTGAACATTTCCAGGCACATCCACAACTTCTCTGGGCAACCTCTTCCAGTGCCTCACATTAAGGAATTTCTTTCTAACACCTAATCAAAACCAACTCTTTTTTAGTCTGAAACCACTCTCCCTTGTCCTGTCACTCCATGCCTTCATAAACTCTCTCTCCATCTGTCTCTTAGGCTCCCTTTAGGTACAAGAAAGGCCACAATTCTTTCTTTCTTTTTCTTTCTTTCTTTCTTTTTTTCTTTCTTTCTTTCTTTCTTTCTTTCTTTCTTTCTTTCTTTCTTTCTTTCTTTCTTTCTTTCTCTCTTTCTCTCTTTCTCTCTTTCTCTCTTTCTCTCTTTCTCTCTTTCTCTCTCTTTCTCTCTTCTCCAGGCTGAACAACCCCCATTCTCTCAGCCTTTCCTTGTAGGAGAGGTTCTCCATCCCTCTGTCTTGGTGGCCTCCTCTGGATTTGCTTCAACAGGTGTATGTCCTTCCTGAGCTGGAACCCCAGAGCTGGCTGCATTTTATACATTTAAATGCAGCTGCACATACAGCTTTTTACAGAAAACCAAAATCTTTGCAGATGTCTGAGACTGAACTTTTTCTGTACATTAAGAGAAATATTTCACAAGTCTAAGGAGACACGACCATTTGGCAATGCCTGCCATAATATAATCATTTAATGGATATTTTATGGCAGTACATAGAGGCCCTAAATGATAGCTGAGCTTCTCTGTGGTTGGTATTATACATACTAAGAGATGATCACTGCCCCCAGGAAGTTTATAAACTAAATAAATAGGACAAAGATCAAGCCAAGAGGAGCATTACTATCTTTAGTTTGCATATGGAGAACCAAAACAGGAGGAGATAAAAATCTCCAAGTCCCACAGCGAGCCTGTGGCAAAGCAAAGTTCTGCTAAACCCTAACCCATTGCTGTCTCCTTCCTCTCAGCCACTTTCTTTCCAAAACAAGAAGCTGCCTGAGTTCTGCATGCAAAGCAAAGCAAAGCTTGGGCAGTGAGTGAAAGAAGGAAACAGCAATTTATAACCAACACACATCATTTCCAAGCATGGATCTCAAAGAACATTAGAGACAGGCAATTGTCTCTTTTGCACAGGGTGGGTTGCACAGGCAAAGGAAATCATCTGTAGCCTCCCAGCCAGTTTGAAAGCATGATACAGCTGAAGTCCGCTGTCCTCTGAATCTAACGGAATGAGTCATGATTTTCTTCATCTTGCAGAGTCTCATGTCAATAAAACAGCTTATCCATGGTGACTCCTGGAGTGCTTTCAGCTATCACAAGTTTCAGCCCAGGACTAAAGGAGAGTGAGCAGGGAAAGTCACATTTTACATCTCCTGGATGTTAGGTCAGTGTATTTCCCCAGTCCAGTATAAATTAACGCAGCTCAGAAAGGCTTCTCTGATTTACCACGGCTTGTGATCAGCCAGAGCAGTGGAGTGCTCTGCCCTCCCTCCATCCCAATCAAGGGAATTGTGTGGGGTCATCGTGCCAAGCACAGGCTGCATCCTTCTTGTGAGGTGTATTCCACATGGGATGATCAATCTGAGCCCATGGCTCCTCTCCAGCAGCTGAGCCAGCACAAAGACAGCTACACCAGGGCCCAAAAATGATGATATCCCCAATTGTGGCCAACTTTTGTTCAAAGAGACATGACAAACTTGTGGATTCTCTGTCTCTCACAAGCATCTGATCTCATCTGCCTTCAATAGTCTCTGCCTTTTAAGTTCACTGCATTCTTGATGCTGCTGGAAGCAGAAATGGGAGCAGCCAATTTATTTATCATAGAAGGTACAAATTAGAAAAAACTCCTACAACTTTATACTTAAAATGTGGTGTATGACTGCATGTGGGTCATAATTTCTTTAAGTCACTGCTGTACATTTATATCAGGTGCAAGTCTCAGATTGGAGTTGTCACCTCTTAGTTTATTTTCCTTTTAATTTGTCTTCCTAGTAAGGAGCTTTTATCTTCTGTATAAGCCAAGGCCAGAACAAAAAAGAAAGGAAAATGAGAAAAAAATAATCAGGAAATAATAGCAGCATCACTCCATATTCTTTGCTCAAAATTAGCTCTAAGTCACACATTAGCCATTAACTCCTTTGACCTGTTCCTCTTTGAAAGATAGGTTCCACTTTAGGTTTCAACCTTAGACTTCAGTAGCTTCAGCACTGACATAATCTTAATTGTTTTCTGTATTTCTAAAACGGAGTAAATGGGAGTTCAAAAGTAGATTATAGAAAAAAAATACATTTTCAAGGTAAGCCAAATAATCATAAAATCAGCTCTTGAAAACCGCCAGAAATAAAATAGCACTTTGTAGCTTCAGTAGCAATGATCTGAAACATTTAAATTAACTATATGCATTCAAGAAATCACTGTATCATGTGCTTAAAGTGTTGGGTTCAAATGCTAATTGGAGTATAAGATGAGAAATCCAAACACAAGTCAATTTTGGTAAGAACGTGAATGCATTTATCAAAAAGATTTCAAAATGTTGATGTGAAGCCTCCTGGGATTGTTATGGATACACAGAAGATATGAACATAAAAACATAATTCATCTGTTCAAATTCTGATTCCATTCTGTTTATTTCAAGATGCAACA
Organism: Agelaius tricolor; assembly: GCF_023055355.1. Taxonomy (NCBI): domain Eukaryota; kingdom Metazoa; phylum Chordata; class Aves; order Passeriformes; family Icteridae; genus Agelaius; species Agelaius tricolor. Next base: position 1,863,437 of record NW_027269263.1, read on the forward strand.
AATTTCTGCTCCTTCCCACTCTTTTCTTTCTTTTTTTTTTTTTCCATTTTTTTCAATGATGAGCAGCATCTTCTTTTTAAGTGACCCACGCAGAGTTTCTGAGTCATGCCTTGGTGAATTACAGCAATGAAAGAGCCAGGTAAACACAGGAGAAATAGAGAATCTCACACCCTTCATAAGGCAAAAATTTCTATGGCCACCCTTCTAAAATACAGCTGCTTAAAAATGGATTTACCCTCCTCTGCTGTACTTTTCTGCTCCTGAAATTACTTTTCTTTCAGAGTGGTACGAAGTATCAAAATGTCTGCACTTTTCACAGAACAAAGGGCATCCTGGATTATTTAATTTTGGATGTGTAAAACATCCAGAATAAAATAATAGTGTACCTATCCACACTGCTAATAGTGTATTGCAGTATGAGGATCATTCCCAGCTGAAGAGATCAGCACCCCAAAAGCTGTGTGAGGGCTGTGCAAAGGCCAAAACAGAACTTTTCTACCTTAGCTGGAATGAAAAGCTTACCTCAAGGTTTCTCAGTGGAAAATTCAATTGAAAGTTGTTTTTTTTTTTCTTGTAGTGAAGAGAAATGTGATTAACATTCTCAAAAAAAATCTCATTTTCAATGAAAAAATGTTTTGAATGTTTTCAACCAGTCTCACTGGTATGTGAACACTGCTTGATACCTCTGTTTTCTCTCTATCAATAAAACAGAAAGAGTTGAACCCAGACCTTAAAGCCAGGAAAGTAACTGATATATTTCCTGGAAATATTGTCCACAAAACACCTAAAGGATATCAGATACAGACATGAAGCAATCCAGAACTACCTCCCCACTGAATAAAGGAGAAGATGGTGCATAAGAGACATCTTTAGGATATGGATCAATGCCTTCATGTGAATATTCATATTCTTTCAGTGACTACAATACATCACCTCCACTGAATGAAAAGGAGCTCCCATGCAAAAACTCACATGATGAAGCCCAGGAAAAAAAACAACAACAACACATTTCTTTGCAACATCCCTTTATTAGAGAAATTATGACTGCGTGAATTTATTTTCACAGAGCCCAAATACAGAGCACTTGATCTTGTAGCTTTAAAGTTCTTTCATGCAGGGTTGTTTTTCTGGGTTGTTTTTTTTTTTTTTTTTTGTCAGTGATTATGTATACATAGCTTTCACAGGGAATACAGGATATAAGGGACAGTAAGTATGCTTCAGCATATGGTGAAACCATATGCTTGGCTGCTTTTCTGCCTATACTACTTTTATTTATTTATTTTAAAATATGTGATTCACATTATTAGTTCAGACCTCTCTAATTTGCATGGCCATATATATGATAAATTAATTATGCTTAATATTTAAATATTATTTCTTATTGTCTGGGGTTAAAGAGTGTGCACAAGACAGGAAAAGAAAGGGCCTGAATTTCCTACTGGTGTAAATGAAAATAGCAATATAAGTACTTTAGATCAAAGAACTATGCTTTCTATCATGCAGAAATCTTTGATATGTCAGACAGATTCTGAATCTGGAGTCCTCCTAATATACCCTGCATGATTCTGCAGGAGTTAAAAATTGGAAAGCAATGAACACAGAGGTCTGGATTCTTATTTCCTTATGCAGTAAGTGACCAAAAAGTGAAGAAAACCAGAAATCCTGTCTATGTGCTACTGAGGAGCCTGGAGAGGGAGGCAGAAGGAAGAGGAAAAATGTGAATTCCAAGGGGACCAGCATGTTTCTATATAATTGACTCATTTTGATCTAAAACGTTCCCGTCATAAGTGTCAAGAACAGCCTTGCAGCAGAGATTTTTTCCCTAATTTTCCCTTAATTTTCAAACTATTTTGAGTTCAATTAGGAATACTCTCCAAAACAAGGAACGTCCACGTGGCAAAGGACCATAAAAATTGCCATGGTAAGTGTCATTATTCACTGTTTTACAATAAATGAGTTTGTTAGATGACAGTCCAGTTGCACAGACTGGTGTCAGCCACCCCTCACTGCTCTCTTTGTCTTGACTCACTTTTCTCATTGTTTCCCTCCTGAAAGGACAGGGACTTGCTCAAACTGGGAAATCTCGCACCCTCTTTGATCAGAGACTTTCTGTCATTACCTTTTCTGCAGGAGAGAGGTGACAGCTCCCATTTGGATTGCTACCTGAGGAGATCAGATGCCTGGTCTGAAATCCCTGCTTCAGCACAGACTTCTAATGTGAGCTTAAATGTGTCACCTTGCCTTTTTGCACCTCAATTCCTTCACGGTAGCAGAGGAATCAGAGCACTTCCCCACCCCTGAGGGTTAGACTGTGGGGTGCTCCAAGGCCATGGGGACATCTAAGTGGCTCAGCCAGGTATAAGACTTTGATATCCAGAGTCATCAATCCAGCATTTCAAAAGCATTTAACTCACAATGAGAAATTTCATATTTTCAAGAAACAGTTGACTTTTTTTTTTTTTTAAATAGAAGTTTTATCTTTACTTCTTTCAACAGCTTACAAAATACCACATACAAGTTCCAGGACTTGATCTTATTATCTGCCTTTTAATATAAACTCTCTGTTTTGGTGCAACATGAGGTTTGACCAAGAGGCATTACATCTACGCTGGCAGCAAGTCTGTGGATGTTGATATGCCAGGCAGGAGGGAGATGATTTTTCTGGAGACATTGCTCTCTTTCTCTAAGGGAAAACATGGAATAAAAAAGTATAGAATGACCTTGCACTAATAAGCCTCTGCCTGGAGACAATGATTAAACCTTGGTAGCACAAGGGTTGGTTTATGAGTAATATCAGCTAAGGCACTAATGAAAGTATCCCATTAAAAAATGTATAACTTAGGGACTTGTCTGCACTGAGGAATTTGGTCACTGCTGTTGCTGCATTAATGTGCTCTGAAGCACAAACAGGAAGGGATAACCAGGTATTGCAGCTGGTTCTTATTTCTAACTAAATTAATCAGACAGAAGCCCTGCACACTTTTCCAGGAGTGAAATCTGGACATGAAATCTGCATTTCAAACCTAGTTCTAGCTCTAGCACTTTATTGTCCAAAGGTTTCTCCTCACCAAAGTAGCTGCAATATTACTCCCAAATACTGTGACCTGTGTGCTATGACTGGAACTGGTTTGTGCTGCACAAATATCAATGAACTCATACAAAAATTTTATGCTTATACTCAGGAGCATGACAGGACAGGATCAATTTGAAAACATGTGCACAGGCCTGGGGCAGAAATTAAGCTGTTTCTTTGTTTTCTTCATTAACGTTATTCTGAAAGCAAATTGATTTTCCTCCATTTCACTTGAAAAAAATTCCACAGGAAAACAGAGTTGGATTCTTGTGGCAAGGATTCACACACAGGCACAGTTCTGCTGTGCAGGCAGAGCAGGTGTGATGGGGACCAGACCATGCCAGGGTTACTGAGCAAGGTGAAAAATCAGCTGCTGTGCACACCTGCATTGGCTGTGACTCATCCAGGACCAAAATATTCCCTCTGAACTGGGAAATCCTGCCAGCTGCTGGGCAAACAGCAAGACACCAGTGAAACCAGTCTGGCTGCAGAGCATTGAGCTGCAGCACACTCATTTGAGGGAATAACACCTCAAGACATGTAAAATGCAGTTCCTTTGAGGTTCACTGGCACCATTTTGGAGTACTTCAGCAGCCCATTTAAATCTTTTAGTGAATGATTGAAAAAAGAAGCCCAAGAAAAATAAAAATCCATCCTCATAGATGCAGAAAATTAGGAGTATTTAACCTGGGAAACTATTTTTCTGTGATTTCAGTATTTCTGAGAATTTTAGTTTTAATTAAAAAAAGAAAATTGGTGGGAAATTCCAAGCAGCTGCAACTGAGTTTGACCAGTGCCTCCAAAAGTTGCTACACACTAACAAAGGGAAAAGAAATAAAACAAAAACATTAAAGGTAGCAGTGGTCTGTGAAATAATATAGGTCATGTATGATCCTTGTCCATTGCAAATGTTGAAAATTACTGCTATAGCCATTCAAACCTTTTTATTTTCCCAGATATAGTAAAAATTAAAACACCATTGAGGGTTACTGAGTGGTTATTTCCCATCCATACCAGATTTAGCCACAAACATGTTAAAACTACAGTTGGAGAAGGGGATTAAGAAAACAAACAGCAGGGAAAAAAAGGTTCATTAAGCTATTTTTAAAAAAAAACTTGATTTTCAATACAGTAGAGTTCATATACTAATTTCTTTTATCAGGGCAAATTTGATGTTATCTATCCTTTGCTAAAACTATTAAAGCCATTAAAGCCATTTTTAATGTGACCTGACACACAGCAGAGTGGAAAGGCATATTTTTTTTAAAAACTAAATGAAAAGCAAAATAGAGTTCTCTATAATTCTGACTTTCTTCCATGATTTGAAAATATCTACTCAAAAAGTGAAATTAAAGAATCTCTAGTTTCTAAATTTTCTACAGTCTGTTGCAGAACTAAATTGCTAAAGTAGAAGAGTAACAAAAAGGAAAGAAGATCAAATTTATTTTCTGATCAAGGATTTTTTTTGCTCCTGGCCATAAAAGTTAAAGCACAGCTTCAACAAAACATCAGAATGAGACACAAACAGCTGCTGTGTTTCAGGTCTGTGTTACAAACTGAAACCAGCGATTTTCCTAAACCAGATAAAACAAACTTGAGAATGTGGGTTTTCTATATTAAAATTTGATTTACAGACAATTCTTCACACTCTTCTACTTGCACAGGGAGCAAACTTTAACTCCCCTTTTTTTTTTAATTTCATCCACTAGAAGGCATGACTTCATATTTTTATTTCAACAAATCAAGAAGGAAATTAAAACACATCAGTCAGTACTATGTACGTAGACCCCTAGGTCACTGTGATAAGTGTGTGACACTCATTTATTTCCCAGCCACTGTGAATACACCAGATCATCCTCTTGGGGTGACTGTACATGATCCATACCTTGGAGGACAGGCAGATTTTTGGGGTCTTACCTTGCCCTTTGCCTCCTACTCAGCCCCACTGGCGCTTTACAAGGATTTATCAGTGGGAAAGGGCAGAGCAAAACACTCTGGAGCCTCAACACTAAAGATGGAGCCTCTGCACATGTGCAGGAAAATTTCTGCACCTGTAAATGTCCTCTTCCCCTCTCTGCACTCTGTCACAAGAGCCCAATTCTAGATCCATTCTTCTGGTCTGGGACTCTCAAGAAAGTATAAATTCACTGGAAATGGTTGTGACAATGAGACAATGAGACAATGAGCTCTTTTGCAATCCAAATGACCATGGCAATGAGAGGGTTTTTGTGCAATCCAAGGTTGTTGTTCTTGGGCAGCACCGTCCTCAGTTACTGCCCTTAAGTAAAGAGCCCTTGTGATTTGAGGGTGTGAGGTGGTTGCAGGGGTATTGCAACCTTCCTGAAAGCCTGGGTTGGGTAAAAGGAGTTGTCATGGTATCCACACTGTGTATTGGCTCAGGCCCTAAATTAATGGAACTGCCAGTCCATTCTGAGATTTTTTAATTTTTTTTTCTGGAGAGAGATCTAGTTGATCCAGAAGAGATCTCAGGAACGAGCTGTTATGAGAGGAACAGATTTAGAGTGCAATCCTTAAACTGGCAGCATAAACACACTCCTGCTGTGATCAAAACCTGAACAGTAGTCAGCTAATAATGTAAAACCCTGGTGGAATGCCAGAGCAAAGAGGAATTATGTGCCTTCTCCTACCTAAATCTTTTAACTGCATCTGCACATGGCTGTTCCTCTGGAAAGTAATGGCACTTGTTTCAGGAACTCACTGAAAGCCAAAGAACAACTAAATCAACCCCACAGCAACTATGACTGGAAAATTCTCTATACACCATGCAGAAACCTCACTGATGGCATCCACTCTGCTTCAATGGACCCGCACCCCATAGCAGAATTTAATTTGAAAACCCAAAAAGATAATTGTTGTTATGGCAACTGATAACAAAAATATCAATTAGCAATTTTCAACATGTGATTACTAACAAAAAATATCTAATCCTGGCAGGTTACCAGTCCTTGTACAAGAATCTAGAGCTCCATCAGATAATTCCTAGGGATACACAAATTATCAATATTTGAAAACCACTGACTAAATATTATTTGAGAGGCTAACAGGTCCGGAGGCCTCTGACTTTTCAATGTCACAAATATAAAATTATGGTCTATTCTTTTCCATTCTGATAGTCCAGGGTGTCAGAGACACTGATGAAGAATCATTATCAAGAACAGTAAAATCCAGCCTTGCAGGATCAGTCAGGACTTTATTAAGACTCCCCAGAAAAGTGCCTGAGACCTTGTCTAAGGAGTAATTCCATGTAATGAAATTCATTCTGTTAATAACCACAGCACTTTTTTTTTGTTTTAGAAAACATGAAACACTGTAGCTGAACTGCTACCCAAACTGCAGCCACATTCCATCAGGAATTATATTTACTTTCCAAAGAAGGGACAATACAAAAGGGAGTGGAGAACTGTGATCACAAATTATTCTGTTGCACCCAAAATGAAAATGCTATATGCAGTGATAACAAGAAAGTGACAACTCCCATTCTCCAACACCAAATTTCTGTCTTAATGGTACACAACGGGTTAAAAGAGTATGGAGAAAATACTGTATTATTCAATCTTGCAATAAATTTCTGCAGGCAATATTCAGTAGCTCAGTTCAACCACTAGCCCCACTGGAGAGTTTTAGTGCTCTGAAGATTAAGATTAAATTCAGAAATAGCAGAGCCAAATTTTCTAGTTTTTCCAAGGGGCTGGGGGAGGATTATATATCCTTCTCACACGTACAAAATAAGTTTCCATTATTCAAGAGTTGTTCCATAGATCAGTCACAAAGACAAGTGTGCTTTTTTCCTGCAGTAAGCATGAGCACTACCTTCATGACACAACGAGGTTTTGATAAACAGAAGCCTTTTAAGTGACATTACAGAAGTAACCATTTTTCCTTCATACCCTTTCAAAGGGCCACTGGCATTTTCAAAATGGCACACAGGAATTACATACCAAATGATCACAAAGCACACTGGAAATTTACTCCTAAAAGACTTCTGTTGTAAAAAGGTAGTGAATTTACATGTCAGAGGAAGAATAAACACAGGGAAAGCCTGAATATCCTCACACCAGTTTACCACCACAGACTTAATTTAGTTACACCACAGACTTCATTGGTATTATTCTTGATTTGTGCCACTTGGAATCAAAAGTGAATCAGATATGAAGCATTGTAATGAATGATGATGCATTGGTGATGAAAGTAGAGTAGCCTTCTATGAAAGAATTGTGTGCATTACTGAGCTCATCTTGTTCTACTAAATTACTTGATTCCCAGAAGAAGAATAATCCCAAGCCAGAGGGCCAAAATCAGTTCAAAAGTAAACAATACATTAACATATACAGAAGAAAAAATATAAAAATAAAAAAAAAAGAGAATAAAGCGGTGGTATTTTTCTTATTTTTCTCTCTTCATCTAAAGGCCTCAACACAATTCACCATTCTGAATTATGTCATCACATTCCATGAAGGAATGTATTATAGCTATTTGGACATAATGAGGATGCAAGATGTAAAGATTAAAGACATCATTTTTACAGTAACATATATTACTTGTGAGCCCCACTTCTAAACCATATCAAAAGAGCCAGAACTTCAGAAGAGCATTAGATTAAAAAAAAAAAAATCCAGCAAATTAATAGGAAGAATGAATAGCCACAGTTTCCGAAAAATCTGGCCAATAATCCCCCTGCCTGGGCACTATGAACTCCAGTGGATACTTGTGGAAACACGAATCAGACCGAAACAAGCTGTACCAGAACCAGGAAGAGGGCCTGGATCTCCTGATCCAACCTTGCCTCTTTATCACAAGATCTTTTCTCATTCTTGTTCACTTCAGGGATTTAAACAGAACCATTTTATGAATTGATGGACACATGGGTGCAAACCTTCTCATCAAGGATAGTTTGACAGCTGAAAAACCAGCTCAACAGTTTCCTGGTTATTTTTGCATTTACCTTTTTGTTCTGGATAAGTTCAGGTGCTTTGGAGATCTTTGTCCCCTCTCTCAGTTGAAATTATGATAACATAACAAAAAAAAAAAAGTCTGATAGGGAAATAAAAAAATCCTAGTTGTTCAGTCTTTCAAAATCACACTGGACCTCAGATAGAAAAGATTACAATGAACAGGAATAATTCTTCACTGGCAGGGAGATGAACTAGGTAAATGAATCAGTCCTCTCTGTATCTAATTTCTATGATTGCAAGGCATGAACACTCCGACCAAGCAATTTACATTGATTTACAAGTATAATTCATAAATATGTGGGTTCATACATCAGGATTTTGGATCAGCTTAAATAATGTGTATAAATACATTTTCACTTTATTTGTTAATGTATTGCAAATGAGGATATAAATCTGACATGAGCACAAGTTTACCTTATTTTATTCACTTAAAATGACAATCACTCCTGTACAAATGTCTAACGGGGGACTACAGCACAGGCTTTGCTCTGTTCTTTAGCCCAGGCTCAAACCTGCAAACTAAATTTGAATCATTTGCTTGTCTTCTGAGATATTTCCTCTTGGCTGCTTTCTTACTTTAAGAAAAAGATGCATTCTGAGGAGCAGATCCTCAGCTCTAATCTAACTAGAGCATCCTTCAGCTGTGTTCATCATCTTCAATAAAGTTACGCTAGCTCTCACCATTTGAGGATTTGAGGTGAAATCTTTGTTCCAATTAAATCAATAAGAGTTTTCCTATTGAATTGGAGGATTTTATCCTTGGCCTTTCTATGTATACACATCTTTTTAAGACTAAAGTGATATACAACAGCTCTGTATAACATGAATGCAGCAGATCCTTTTATGGAAAGAACAGAAAGCTCTTCAGACAGTGCACATCCTGTTTCCTCCTGAACAGTTTCTGAATGTTTATAAAACAAAATATAGGATGAGTTATGTCAAAGATTCGTATAAATTTTCACCACTTATAAATATTTTGGACATAAATTAACATTTAAAGTTTCTTTAAGCCTATCAAGCCAGCTTTATTATCAGCTAGCACATAGAAAGCATTTTTCTGTTTTGTTTTAAGAGTCCTTCTTGCCTGCGATCATATTTTTGAACCAAGGGTTTCACATAAAACCAAAATGACAGTGGACATTTAACAGGAAAGGACTGAAGCAATAAATGTCCAAAGAGCAGCTGGATCCTGTTTCTGCCTGCATGAGCTCCACCAAGTAATTGACAGTCTTATTGCCTTTCCATTTTACACAAAACTACAGTAAAAGAGTGGTTTCTTCTGGAAGCTATTCCACGTGGAATGTAACTCATATTCTGGACAGAGTGAGACTTTATTTGAACAGTCAACGGTGGCTCCATGGGTGTATATTTGGAGAGAAATTTAGTTGTGGAAATTAAAGACAGAAAAATTGCATGTAGGACCTAGTTCCACTCAAATCTGTAACAGTTTTTCTTTCTACCTCCATGGGAGTTGTGACAGGCCTTCAGGGGGGAAATCCTGGTTCCTTTCATCTTCTTTTAGCCAAAAAATCTTCAGGACTGTAGTCACAGAGTGTAAACAGAGTCCTGTAGAGAGTCCTGTATCAGGACTTGTTTATCAGGCAGTGTTAACTTGAAGCTGCCTTTTAAAGTACAAAATTTCTTGTTCAACATCTTGCATATTTTATAAATTTTATATTGATTTTTTTGAGCTGCAGTGTGCTTTCCACCCCTCCTCTTCTCCTGTTCATATTTCTAAGGGCATAATGCAGCAAGAGCAAGGACTTGATCCTGCACCACCGAACACGCGGCAGCCTTGCCTGAGATCAGTGGGTGTTTAAGACCTATAAACATTTACACATGCTAACACCTCCAAAGGTTTAAACAACCTCCCTCCCTCCCTAATTTCAACACCTGGCAGAATCAAAGCGAGCTGGAGAGAAACAGGCCCCACAAATTTTCACCTTTGCGCTCCTGCTTTTATCTCATTACTTCTGCTAATTTTGCCTCAAAGCATAAAGTAAACCCTGCATTCCAAAGGAATATAAATGACATAATTTAATGTGACTAAGAGATATACAGATGGCACTGCATTTCCTCCACAGTGTGGAGAGGTCAGGCAGCAATTGGCTATAACACAAACTAAGCTAATACAGAGTTACAAGCTGCCAGATCTTGGTCCCTCTTACTAACAGCCTGTGCTGTGTGAAGTAATTGAACATGCAGCAACTTTCTCAACTTAAGGAAGGGACAATGTTGGAAAATGTCAGTGCTCCAGCTTGAAATAGCCTCATATTAACAGAAAATATTTTAGGAGGTTTTAATGATGGAAGGTTCAGAAGGTAAAGTATTTTGGCTAAGCATGCCCAGATCTGTAGCTCATCTACTACAGCAGTTTAGTCTTGCCTCCTTTAAGAAAACTGCAAAAATAAATCTTGAAATAAAAATAAAACCACTTCTATTGTCCATTTTGATATGCAAAAAAAAAGTTAATAATATATTATTATTGCAATGTCTCTAATTTTTCTCTATTTTTCAGTGTCCACAATATCACCAGGAACACTCATATAAAACCATCTAGTTCCTAGTATAAATTCCCTCTTCAAACCTGATCCTTAGGGAACTGAACTTCATAATTTTTCAAAGCAAAAGCTCCATACAAACTGGTCTGACTCTTACAAAAGTTTCTGACTAGTCTTTTTTGTTTCAGAAATGTAAAAAGAGGCTTTAAAGCTGGTGAGGGAAGCATGGTAAGGGAAGGTCTACCTCAGGACAAGCTCTCAAGGAAGGCAAGCCCAAGGAGAGGAAAGAAGGGGGCTTAGCACCACAGATGACCACTAGGATGTCCTTAGGGGAGGCTACAAAATACAATAATGAACAACCACGTACCTGAAAAAGAAATACAGATTAAAATGGGAAGCCTCATAATTTAGACCCAGAGCAATCACATGTGGATTAATGCTTGCTATCCTGTTCCCTTCCATGCCACACAGCAGGATCAGACAGGACACCACGAGGAGCTCCTGCCATTCCTGGAGTCATGAAACAGCTGATCCACAAGATTCAGTGAGGTTGAAGAAATACCAGGTAAAACTCAAACATTTTCTGGAAAAGTTAGATGGGATCATGATAACATTTGCAACTTCTTATGTTCAAATTTGTAAACATTGACAAATACATACAATAACTCCACAGTTTCTTTGTTAAATACTGTCAAATTGTTCCCAAATGTTTCCTCAAAACACGTTATTAAGTTATGTACAGTTTACTCAGGCAAAAGGAGTAATTTTCACACTCCTTTAAAAGACAGAGGAGCCCTCCTGCAAGATTTCCCTGACCCGTCATAGCTTAGATGGTTCTAATTTTCAGTAACAGTTGGAAATAAAAATATATTTTTCAAGTCATTCAGGCAAGAAGTGTGGGCAGTGTTACACTCCCAAAGAGTGGGTGGCAGATGAAATTTATGAGCAGAACATATGCTGCTCTCTCAAAAATCAGTGTAAGCTGCCTGTTTTTGTGTGCCAGAGCAAAGTCCTTTAGGCACCTGGGCTACCAAACTTCACCCAGGCAGTCACAAATGCTCCCCAAGGATACAGCTGGGACAAAGATGCTCCTCAGTCAGCTTGAACAGCAAGGCTTACACATCTATTACAAATCTAAGCTGGACAGGAGTTTATCCTTGCCTGTCCCTAATTCCATTTACCTCCCAAACTCTCAGGCAGTGTGTACCAAGTAGCAAATTCCATTTTTAGTTCTCTTTTTTCCCTTTCATCTTGTTGGTCATTTAATACTTCAGTCCACTGCCCCTTCCAAGGTTTCATTTTGCTTCTGTGATTCCCCCGGTGCAGTAGTTTCATCTTAAAGCAGAAGCTACTCAAGCTAAATGCCAGCCTTCAATGTTTCAAATTTAGAAACTTTTTGAGGTGCTTGCTCTTAGACAGCATTAGCTGGCTGCACTGCTTGATTAGCAATGCTCTGAGTGGTATATTTACTCCCAGAAGCACTTTATCATTTATCATACTTATGTTCATTTCACTCTTATCCCAATCATGCCAGCCTTCATGTAAAATGTAAGAAAAAAAAAAGTAAAAAAAAGTAAAAAAAAGTAAACAAGATTAAAATCTATTTAATATACCTTTAATATCACCTTTAATGTGCACACACACACACACTTCAGAGTGTTCTGTTTCTTCTTTATGCTTGGCTTTTTAATTTTCCCCCATCAGAATTAACTGAATGTAAATACTGGGCAATGCAGTGAGAAAATATAAAGCAGTACAGAAATCTGCATATCACTGGAGAGCCAGGAGGAACAATGGGAATCCAGGCCCACCATCTGGCCCAGCACCAGGCTCCATTTCAGGAGGTATCTCTTGGAGAATCCTGTTACTGAAGGACAATGTGATTTTGGATCATGGTTGTTCTGACAGCCCTGTGGCAGGGACTGCCCGTGCTCAGCTGGGTCAGATCTCTGGAATGTAATCTAACTCAGACAGACATTTTCTTTTAATCTTTTGTCTTACAGGAACAATTGGCACCATCTGTTTCCATAAGAAAGTGCTCTGGCAGGCCTTCCATGGGTGCTGTGGTCCTCAAGAGAAGCTGAATTTATTCTGGCTTATAAGACACAGGGAACACAAAGCTACTTAAGCATCACAGGAGACAACTGAGGAGAGGTTCCTCCTCCTTAAAGTGAGTATTTTAGAGGGTAGTTGAAATAAAAATAATAATATGAATTTCTCAGAAAATTCCTTAATAAAAAGAAAATAATTTGTTTAACACCTAAAGGAAGATCCTGTTTCTTTCTCCTGAGTTTCTAAGAGAAAATTTTAATTTTTATTTAGAAACTTCCCATTGAGTAAATTCTCAGCTTTACTTATTATTTAAAACCTGAGCTTTCCAGGTTTATCTTCTTGTATTCCAGGCTGTCAGGCTGTTATAATACTAAAATCAGGAAATAGCATTCATTTACAACTATCTAACTATGTAAGGCATCCAATTATATTTCAGATTTCTGACTTACTAGAACTTGCTTTAACACACACTGTGTATCTCACTATCTGAAATAATGTTTTATATATATATATATATAAGAAAAAGATAACAACTGCTCAGCAAACGAAAGAGATGGGTACAAATTACTTATTTTAGGACTTTGAAATGCAAAGGAGGAAAATAATCTAAGTTGATTGGTAAAAATGTGTCCTAGAAGGACAGCCTTGTGCATAGGCAAATTAACAGAACCCATAAAACAGGAGTTTCGTGGTTATATTAATCACTGTAATGTTCTGGAAACCATTGCCAAAGCAGTGCTTCAGAGGGAACTTGGCTGAAGCATTTTCCCTTTTCTGGTTAATTCCAGCTGTTTCAAAAGCTGTTGAAGAATTTCAGCAGAGTAAGATTTTAAAAAACAGTTGGGACAAGAGTCACAAAGTTTACTCTTCAGAGGACTACTGTCATACAAAAGGACAGCAAATAGGTTATTAGGCTTATTTCATGGGCCCCAAAATTATGTTCCATATCATCAGAGGGCAGAAATTATCACAATTCCATGCAAAATCCATCACAGTGTGTACACCAGTTATACCCCTTCAAGCCAGTGGAAAATCAGAACTAATATCTCTACCAAGATATGATCTGCACTATGGAAAAAATTGTATTTTCATTCTACTTCATCATCCTCTTTGTCTTTCTTTTAGACGTTGTCGTATCCTCTCCCATCAGATGCTCTCCAAAGTTCTCTTGGCTCACTTGTTTTCCATCTTCCTAACCTTTCTCCCAGAGTACCCTGGACTGAGTAAAACAGGAGGGAACAACACAAGGACCCCACTAAGAGTGGCAATTTCACCTTCAGAACGTGCAGCCCCTGTGGTTTGCTAAACTTGGAGGTTGAGGCTGAGGCACAAATCCAAGGATGTCAGAGAGGTGCAGCCCTGGGATGAAGACACAAGTGGGAATCATCCCCACAGCTCCTTCCAAAGGCTCTGGCTGGCTTCCCAGCCTGCTGCTGAGCAAAAAAACCACCAAAATGTGGATCTTGAGCCGCACAGGGAAGTTACTTGGAAATAAAAGCACCTCTAACAATTTGCACCAGCTGAAAGTGGGGTTTTTTTAGAACAGGCTCAGATTTTCAAGTTCAGATTTTGATATATATTTATTAATGATGTAACATCTCATATGCTATTATTTATCCAACAAATAATCAAGTGCTTTTATGTAAGTTTATTCACAATTATTTTTATACAGGCACAAGATTGTTTTTGCCACATAAAACACATTACTTTAGCAATTACGTATTTTAATACTACCAGATATTATGAGTATTATAATAGAAAATACTGCAACAAGATCACAAACTTCTACCTGTTTTAGAAAAAAAATAAAGAAAATTCTTATTTTTGCTCTCAGAAATATTTATCCTAATAACATTTAAATCACTGCAGGTACAAAAAAAAAGTCTTAAATTTAAAAAAAATAAATGTTTTCAAATACTTCTAATAAGTCGGAAAAAACCCCTCTGACCTCTGTTTACTTAAACTTTTTCAATGCTGAGACACAAAATATAGTTCAAGAATATACATGATCATTGTTGGGTCAATAAAATGAGAGAAGGACTATGGGTAATACTAAAATGAATATTAAAAATGAACCTACCATGCAAAATTCAGTGCATCTGGTCTTGATCACTCCATATTCACAATCAGTGCTCTCGATTATTTAGATCCATAATTTTGTTCTGCCTATTATGATAGAAGTAAATAATCTTCATCTAGCTTTACAGCACATTCTTGCAACACAACACAAGTAAGTGATCAAGGCTTAAAGGTTAGCTGAGATCAACAGGAACCAAACATGGAAATACATCTGAAAATATAGGCCAGAGGGATGTATCCCACCAGTGCTTATTTCCAAATTCAGTTTCCAAAATCAGCCCAATAGCTTAGCTGCCATTGCATGAATGAATGTGAACATTTTTTGGTGTAGCTTTTACTGATTAACCTCCCTAATAAAAGTAGTAACAGAGGAAAGAACTAAACCTGAATGTCCAAAAGGCTACAAAGAAAAGCCTGCACCTTCCTTTCCTCCCAAATGAGTAGGAAACTTTGCTTTTCCCTAGTCTGCCTCTGGCATTTACTAATGATTCGAACAAAAACTTGATGAAAGTAGTTAAATTTGACAATGGTTAAATTTAAAATGATTTTTAGTTGTGGGACATTTCAGTTCTGACTCTGGAGGGAAAGCAAAGAGGAGATGAAGCATGGCAAGCTTTCAGTTGCTGGCCAAAACGAATCTGGGTTCACACACTGATGGTCCAGGAATGAGGTCCTTGGACAATGGATGCTGTTGAAACCTCTGAGGAAGATGCTGGAGAATTGATTTGAATGCCATAATGAGTATATCTGCCTAGTTCCCTCAGCAGTTAAAAATAAAGTTAAAAGAAAGAGCAATCGGGAATCTTTAATGATAAAATAAGGCAATGACTTATGCTCAGTTTTGGTTTTTGTCAGAGACTTGGGAGAAAAAGAATAGAACAGGACAAACTGTGTTAGCTGAACATAAAGTGAATCCTCCATTTAAACATTATTTTACTTTTTCTCAGATGTAGTTCTTGCTTAAAATTATTTTCCCAATAATTCTGGCAATTTCTGATCTCTGAATTAGTCACCATGAGTATGTTATGTGCATTCAAAATAGATGTCAGAGAACTCAGAGAGCAGATCTTTGCTGAAAATTTTCATGTCACCAAATTTACAATTTGTTGTTCAAAAATATTTTCCATTATATATCCATACTTTGTTGTTTCCTTGAAGTTCCTGATCAACAAATGAACAGAATCACAGGAATATTTATTGAATGGTAGTGGAGTTTAAAAACAGCTGATTAAAGTTTGGATAAGTAAGCTATCCAAAATTCACAGAATTACAACATATTCATTGGTCTCTTCATTCTCCCTCCTCTCCTCAACACTTGGAAGGACTTTTAGGATGTAAGAGGCAACAAAATGAATCAGATATAAAATACTGTTTTGCAGTCAGACTCAGCTGTGGGGAAATCACTGGCACAAGAATCAAGTGTTGCATTTAAAGCAAAGTTTCATAATTTTATACTTGTTGATAGTGTACTGGGAGCTTTTTGCAAATTTTCTTCACTCTCTTTGTAAGGCCTTAGCTCTGCCTTAAGCTCATAATAGAGTCAGCAAGAATTCTTCAGGTTAAACTGTTCAGATGAGGTCATTTGCTCAAGATGTTTCAAATTTTGGAAGAACAAATGATCCTATGAGATGATCTCATTACAGAGGTCAAAAGGCTCGTGAGAAGGATGATAGGAAATACCTTTCTTTCGTTGTCCATAAAACACCACACAAAAATTTTGCAATGATATGAAGGAAGCCAAGGCAGGGAAAAAATTATCAGAAGAACTTGTGCTCCCTTTAATTTCTAAACCCACCTCTTATGCTTACATTGTAACACTGCTGCAAATTATCAAGGGAAAGGCTTAATCTTCCTAAATTGATTTGGAATTCCTGACATATTGAAAAAGTACACAAGTCTGTAAGGGAGGGAATATACAGAACAGCACAGGTTGCAACTCATGGGAAGGAGGTTCCATGTGTAAGCTGGGTTTTTCAGAGAAGGACACAAAGCTCATTTTGATTTTGTGGATGAGTTAAAAACTGAATACAATCAGCTCAGAGATCTAAGCACTGTCTCTTTCTGAGAGAAAAAGAGAACATTTTTTGTCCAGGTTAATAAATTAATCAATTTATGCATTACGTACATGCACAGAAAAGAGGTGGAAGGAATTACATTTTCTCCTGAATGATCAAAGTGTTGGCCAAAGTTATGGCTGGAGGCCAAACTAGACTGAAGATGGTTTGCACCATTATACCTTCTGCTTTATTCTTATCTTGGAATGACAGCAATTTCCCTATGTATTTTTAACTGTATTCTTCTATTATGGAAATAAATGGTTATTTAAATGCCATCAGTTTCAAATCACTCCACTGGAAAATACAGCAGGGAAAAGTATCAAAGACAAAGAACTTTTAAATAAATCTCATCTTCCCACCTGCCATATGAACCAATTTCTATGCCAGGTGGCAGATGTTCGTGGTGGTGCTTAAAATAAGTTAAAATTAAATGGATCTCAAAATTTAATTGTGTATTTTTTAGTGTAAAGGGCTCTAAATTAAAGGGCATTTTATTTTATTTTGTTGGTTAGATATCCTATCAGAAGTGACCTGAAAACCCAAAGCTCTTTAACATAAAAGAAATGATAAAGAGATCAGAATCTCAAGCATTAAAAGAAAATCTCCTTTCCTCAATGTAATTTAATATGTAATATCTCATAATCAGACTATCATGACAGAGAACTCTTCATCCTTTCAATATAACACTTAGACAGCACATGTGGAATTTTCTTGATGCATGACATTTTATATTGGATATAGATCAGACATGTTTTTCTCAGATTTTCTGCAATAAATATATCAGCAGTAGAACACCATATTCAAAAATGTCTTTTGAAAATCGAGTATGTATCTGATTATCAATTTTTCAAGTGATATTATCATTTATAAAATACTTAAGTCCTCTTCTAATTAGTATAATTTCTTATCTGAAGAACTGTAATTTCCACAAGACAGCTTTCACTGAGCATTTCTCTTGCTTATGTTTCCTATATAAAGATAAGTTATGTCTTTTTATAGAGCATCTTGGAGTAGTAAACATGTTGCTATACTTGAAAGTGACCATTCAGATTTAGTCTTTTATGAATCAATGCCACATCACACTTTATTCTGTGTCTGCTCTGTGTCAGAAGCTGGTATAGAAATTATATGTACATAGAATATACTTTTGTTCCACATGATTTCCCCAGGATAACAACACTGCCTCAGCTGAAGAAATGACAAAGGATTCACATGTTCTTTGATCCATCCTCTGCATGAGTTTCATAAAGTAGTTGTGGGCCTGAGTAAGAACCTCACATAAACCATGCCAATTGAATGAAACCATGCTGAATGAGAGAGGAATTCTAAGAGCTGGATCACTGGATCATGGTACACATGCATTACTTTCAAACCTGCATTACTTTCAACCCTTGAGAAGCCAAGACTTAGGGGAGAAACAGTTTATCATCTCAGCGAGATGTGGCAGAAAATCCAGAGAAAATTAATTCCTAAGAGGGAAGCAGAAACATCATGGACCCATCATTACACCCATAGGACAGACCAGATATTTGTTTCTGTTGTTGCAGCTACAAAGAACTGGTTGAACTGTCCTACACTAAAAAACACCTCATAAAAAGATTCATTTTCCTAGAAAAGGGCTGTGTATGCTCTTCACTGTGGGATGCCTGCAGCTTTCAGGGGACCTGGTCTTACTGATCCAAAGGAAATGTCCCAGACTACAAAAGCTGATTGACTGCTAAATTTTAAGGAATATATATATATATATATATATATATATATATATATATATATATATATATATATATATATATATATATATATATATATATATATATGCTGGGAATTTTGATTGTGTAGTGATTATTAAACCACAAATTCTGTGGTACTGAGGTGCTGAAATCATAATATGTGTTCTACAAAGGTTATTCAAGGCTTAAGGGTGGTTTTTACCAGTGTCTAAACTAGGTCCAGTATACTACCAGTGGCTGCATTTCCTCATGAATGCATTGCCAGGATACCTGTCTGGGATGGTATTAAATCAACAATACCTCATGTAGTAAAAATGTAAAAAGACAAATAATTTATGAACATAAAATGGATCTTCCACTATCATTTTGATGAATGCAAAGACAGCATTTTCCCAAAACCAAGTTTACTCAATTAAATCTACTCAATTAGCACAATACCACTGCCAAACAAGTCAACAAATATTCATTGCTCATTTAAAACCCAGACTGGAGGGAAGGAAGACAGGCTGTACTGCAGTGAGGGCTTCAAGATACTACAATAAAGGAGATTTCAAGAGTTAAAAGTCATGACAAGCTAAGACAGTAGATAGAGAAAAAGCAGAGATAAAGCACAAAGAGATACATGAGACATTTAGTCCAAGATATTTCTATCTTTCCTGCCATGCCATAGTTCAAACTGCCCAGTTTGTGTATAACTCATTTTGAGTCAGTTTTGAGTCACAGGAAGCAATTTTTTCACACAATCCAGACAGGTCTATATCCATCTCACTCTCACTCCTCCTGTGTTGCTCCTGCTCCTGTCTCCATTGTGTAGGAACAGCCAGCCTTTCCCTGGTCACTGTTCAAATCTCCTCAGCAATGCCACGAAGGTGCAGAAAACTTGGAGGCTGTTTAGGAGGCTGATCACTAAACTCCACTTGGAAGTTCCAAATATATATAAATTACAAACTCACTATGTGTCTGTGTTCTCATTTGAGACATGACCTTTTGTGTGAAACCCACTAATAGTGAACATATGTCACAGTAGAAAAGTCTTTGGCACCAAGTTATTTCAGTGCATCACAGTTAACAAATTGTAATTCCAGCTCCATAGTTCCTCTGTTCATAATAAAGCAAATCTGTCACAGAAAAAAAATAATCTTTCTTACCGATAAAAAGAGTCATAGTTAAAGCATATAAGATTATCATTATGCAAGCTCATTAGGCGTACACAAGCTATACTTTTCCCTGTACAACTGAAATTCATTGATAAAACAATGAAGTGAACTAACACCCCTCCTAAATAAAGTTTCACCAGTAGCACTGTATGTTAATGGAGCTATTTCATTGTTAATGTGACTGACTGCTTATTGATTCTTGCAGTAATCCAGCAAGGGCTTCAGAGTACAATTTAGTTTGGAGAGCTACGGGTCCAACATCTATGCTCAATTACAACTTTCAGAAGGGTAGATCAATAAAATTTAAATTGCTTATGGTAATCACAACTTCAAATCATTGCGATCAGCATAAGCAATCTGCTGACCTCAGCCAAGCTCCTAAATTGAAACTTGTAATGAGTGGTCATTTAGTTTGGGTCCATTCATATTATTTTGGAGGCAGGTGATGAACAATTAAAGATCAGTCAGCACCTTCCCTATCCAGCAATCCCCTCTGAATTCCCCAAGTACTAATATGTAGTAACCCTAGGGTATAGGCCTTTGCACTTCTTTAATGGGTATTCTGTATGAATAAGCAATTATATTTTCTATTAAACAATTTCAGTGTAATTGAATTAGCAGTTATAATATTGCTCGGGCAAGCAGAAGCTTTCCTAGGGAAAAATTAAGTGATATTGGGTAATTCAAATTAATTTATAAGCCTGAAAAATGTAACCATTAAACAGAATTGTTCACCCTCCCCAAAAAATTACAATTAATGAGCATATTGTTTCAATGCATAAGTTTCCTAACAATTTGCTTTTTGGTCATAATGGCTTTTTTCCCAGTTCATTATAAAAACCTGTCTATTATAATGAAAATTTCATAGGCTGTTTTCTTTGACAAAGCGGGTTGCAAGTTTAAACAAAGATAGCCTGCAGATTACTTTCACGATAAGGAGTCACCTTAGAATTGCATTTTAATAAATCATTGACAATAAATCTTCTGTATTACAGCACCAGGGTTTAGAGAGGGAGGAAAAAAGGCAAATACAGAGAAAACGATCAATGAAAATCCCCTTCTGCCAATATGAGAATAGATTGACCAACACTAACGTAAAGTTTGCTACACACAAAAATAAAAGCTCAAAAAGCTTTAGAAGGATGCAAAGCAAACAGTAATAAAGTCTGTACACAGATGCAGATTTAATTAACATATTAATTTACTAATATTCACCTAACAGCCTCTTGCAAATGGTCTGTATTCAGGGTAGAAGTCACTGAATATTTAAACAAGCTAACAGACACTGATTTGGGAATATTTTCATTAATAAAACGCCAGACACATAATTCTGGTTCTTGAGATTACATATAATTCACAAGCAGTTGGAAAACTGTTGAGCATTTCCATTTGAGATTCAGAAAACGTCACACAGGGTTGAGCGCAGACAGTGCTTTGCCTGAAGACTATTTAAACTGGTTTAGTCATCCAAATAGGAAGAACAACTCCTGCATTTTCACTTGGAACAAGAGGTCTTTAGGCCAGGAGCCTCTATGCTATGCGAAATATTTCTTGCCATATTAGCCAACATCAAAAAATACACCTTGGTTATTGCTGTTTCTGCACAGCTATGCAGACAAAACTTTCAGTGGCTTATAATTCAGCAGGGGTGGAGAGAAGATATCTAAAATAAACTGCCCAGACAAAAGACTTCTGAATGTGTTATGCAACACTTGGATGGTTTTCTGAAGTGAATCCATCAAAGATTTGTTCTGATTACAACAAAATCTCACTAGCTTTTCCAACCAGCGCATCATGGAAGTAAAAAACTAGAAAGGGGCAAATTTGTAATTCTTGATTAAGCAGAATCCAGAACAAGCCTCATGCCTCTGCCTTGAATGTGTGGGGTACTTCCACAAGAAAGGGCTTCTCCCCTCTGCCTGGCCTGTTATTTTGTATGTAATGTAATGATTCTCAAGAATATCAATCTTGAAAAAGTACACTGATGTTTTATAGCTGCTCCTGTTTTGCAATACAAATGATATAATTACTTGTTTCTCGCTGGAGGGGGTCCAGTTCTTTTAGTTCATTTTTTAAAAGCAAATCTTATTAAGCATTTTATCCTAAAATGTTTACTGCAAAAAGGGCAGCATGATCTCAGACAAAGATGGACAACATCCCTCCAAAAATAAATACCAGGCAAGGAATGAAACCTGAATTAAAGCAGCATACCAAAATCTGAACTGATCACTTACTGAAATATGTTAACATGATGTAATGGGTAACTGTTAAATCAGATGTACAGTAATATTCCATGAATCACTGCTAGCTAGCCCACAACGAACAAAGGCATAATAAAGAGCCCTGCTCACCAAAAACCTCAACTTTTATAATAACTCTGAAATGTTCTGTTTATATAGTATAACAAATTTCTCACCACCTACAGCTTCCCATTTGTTACTGTGGACAGACTGAAAACTTTCTTACAGCGGAGAGCAAGGCATTAACTCATTCCTGTGAGTAACTGCTCACTCCTCTGGGCTCACTAAGGACACCCTAATCTTGAGCTGGAGACCACAGCCACTCAGAAATTCCTGGCAACATCTGAGCTTGAAATTAGATCCTCCTGACCCAAAAGCACAAGCTCTTGCTATTCAACTTAAAGCAGATTGGGCAGGAGTTGTGCCCTATGAGACATGACAAATGACTGAACAGTTCTGCTTCCATCCATTAGAGGTCAGTGGTATTTGTAAGCCAGCCAACTCATTACAGAACTGCAGAAAAGGGATTAATTAGTGTCCTAGCTTAGCTTCAATTATGGAACAATCCATATTCAAATTGTCTATTGAATATGGTGCCCACTCTATGAGAATTCTGGAAAATGTGAAGAAAATGATGGCATTGCATCGAGGGGGGAAAAAAAAACCCCTGCAGTTCAATGACATTGACAATGGAATGACATTCATCCTGTGTCCCTCCCACACTTTCAGGGTGAGCAGGATGACAATGTCCTCTCCAGCTCCTCTGCTGGGGGAGGTACACAAATCCCTTTGTGGAAGAGAATTGGGCACTGCTGCCCTGCTTTTTCCAGAAGCTGTCCTGGAGATGCTGAAAGGAGAAATTCTGTTCTCCCCTATTTCTCCTAACATGGGAAATAGCACATTGACAAATGAGATATGAGTAGGTAATAGAAGATTCCTGTGTGACCAAGTCTGTCCAAAATTCTGTTCTAAAAGGCAGAATTTTCAGCTTGTATGACTAGCTCATAAATTGGCCTATAATTATCTGGGGTTCATTGTCACCACACTAAGATTCCCATCCTGTAAATTTTGATTTTTAAATCCTTCAGAGACCATAGCTGTCTATTTCTTCCAATAATTAGTAGATTCAAATATTTGAAGCCAAAATATATATAGGAAAGTCATAAATAAAGGCATCCTTTCCCTAGGTAGTTCTCTAAGACCTTTTAATGCATAAAAGCAATCTGACATTTTAAAAGTTTGTGAATTTCTTGGAAAAAAGCTGCAAAATTGGCCTGACAAATCCTCACTCCATTTATTCAAAGGGAAAATATAACATTTATATTTGAAAAAGAAAAGCAGAAAATACCAATTCCCTATGTGAACAGTGGAGAAACCAGTGGAATATCCAAAGCTAGGTTCTGATCCAAGTTGTGTACCTGTATATCTGGGATTGACTGATTTTAATAATTATTTCAGGCTTTTTGTAAAGAAAATGTTGATGACCGCTTTAGGCTTCCTATCAGCATTGTGCCCACACAGGATCATTTTCCATGAACTTTTTTATTTATTTACTTCATTGTACTTCTTCACTTGTCAGGAATCCTGCAGTAATGTGAGCTTAACAAAATTCTTGAATTACCTATTGGCTGAAGGCCCTAGGTCAGAACTAAAAACAGTGCTCCTAAACCAGGTCTTCATCAACTAAGGACAGTGTCATATAGTGCAAAATCATCATTTATTGCCTTTAGGGAACATCTAAGAAGAAAGGATGCACCTTGTGAGCTTGGCATTAATGCAAAAATAAATATGCACTAGGATTGGCAGCTTATTAGAAAGTCTTGGGGATTTAATTAGGGTGTCAGAAGAATGTGGGCCTATTGACACTGTATTCTATTGTCCTTTACAGGTGGAAAAACATGAAGGGACAGAATTTGGTCCCCCTGTAAGGCTTAACCCTGAATTATGTTTTTACTCACAGCATGAATGAGCTGACCCACAGTATCTGTGAATTTGAATGCTCTTGACTTGTGCAAAACTCAGAAAGTTATTATTTGTCTTAAAATTCCCTCTCCAAAATATAAACATTGTCTCACCACTTTACATGTTGTTACTGGACAAATTTGCTCCAAACCAGAACAATCAGGCTCAGCTGAAAAAGTAATTCTGGATTCTGTAAAAATTCTGTAAAAATAGATTTAATGGTTTAGCCTTCTATTTCTTCTCATTAAAAAATCTCTTCATTTCAGCAAAAACTTATAGATAATACTGGAGATGGCCAACAAAGAACAGCCAACTCATTGCCATAGAACAGGAGCTCTTCTAAACATACTTCATTGCTTGCTAAATCCCCTGCTTTATGCACCTGCTCCCATGATATTGCAGCACTTCATGTTCTACATTAAGACATCTTGGAGTCATCTGCATAATTAACAAAAATTAAAAGGGGGGGGGGGAATGATGTGCTCTTAGTTATAGAAAATAACTTGAGAGAGCTGAAAAAACTGAGAAAAAAACATCCCATGTTGTAGCCTTTTTTTTTTTCTTTTCTTTTCCTTGAAAGAAGTAGATATTGAAAATATCAGGCATCTTTGGGTCATGAGAGTTTTGTGTGGACAGAGACCAGATTTCAGCCTCAGGACAGTGCATCTGATAGCCCATCCCCTCATATCTGCTCTATTAAAAACTGCCCCATGGACAAATCACGATCCTAAGAGTTAGTTGAAAGTATCCTCAAACCTTTCACCCTTTTTGTGCTCACAAAGTAATCTAAACCCAGCACATTAAGAGAGACATCAAAGAGTCCCCACTGTTTTTTGTAGGTGCAACTTCTGAGTCTCTCCCTTCCTACTTTACAGATAAGCCATGCAAAGACTTCACTCTGGCCTTTTGCCCCGTAAAGAGTTTTTACTGAAATGTGTGTTGCAGTAGAAAGATAAATAGTCAGAGTTACAGAAATCAATACAGCAAAATTCAATAAATAACAACAAACATCTACTGGACAAGACCTAAACTTTCACTGTCAAAGAAGTTGTTTTACTTTCCTACACTTGTACAATATAGACACTTCTGTGCATTCACATTCTTAAAGGATATAACATTTGATTTTAAAGACTAGGGCAAAACGTGAGATATGTGTTCCTTCGCCATCACTGTTTAAGAGACCTTTGAAACCAGAACCAGAAACTCAAATGATATTAAACTCCATCACACGTATAAATTTAGATCTCAAATTCACTTTAAACTATGGATGCAAGATACAAAATACAGATCCAGATCTCATTAGCCTTAAGGTCTGCAGCTATCTGAATCTGACATTTTGACTTGGAGCCATTTCTGCTAGGAATCAGAAAAAAATTCTCATTTTCCATTTAGTCATTCCCAGCATGTTTTGCTTACGATTTTTTTTTCACTCTGTCCCTGCACTAAGAAGCCATTGAACCATCTGTAGTATTCAGATAATAATTTCCTTAGCTATAACTATATTATTCCACTAATGAGAGCTACTTGAGAGTCTGCTATCATCCATTTCCAAAGATGTTATTATAGTTTGATCTTTTGCATATGCAGGCATCACTCCACCTTATATAGATGTGGCTAAATGGATAAGAAACCAGTTTTTAAAGAAACACTATGCTGGAGCAATGTACATATTGCAAATGCAAATGGCATTACCAACGAGAAATATCATTTTAGAGAGTCTGAAACTGTTTAACAGGGAAAAAGGATTCAGGCAGAAGTTTTGGCTGTAAAAAAATAATTTTAAAATAGCCTGGGAAAATAAAAAAAAAATTTAAAAAAATATTTTGCTTTAAAATATTTCAACCTATAGTTTACCAATTGAATTTTCACTTTAAAATCCTCCAATTTTTACTATTTATTATAAGAATTTAAGGTGGTAAATTTTGTTTAAAAAGAGAAATTACATGTCTCTTTAACTTTTTTCTTTATAGCAGGAAAGCTCAAATACAATTCTCTTTGGTAATTAACCATAATTTGTTTCCATTTTTCAACTGACATTGTGAACAAAAAAGAACACCTTTAGACCACACCCACGCAAAAAGGCAGCATTACTAATCACAGCAACAAATCAGATCCTCCAAAGGGCCTGATCTTACATTTAGTTTATTGAAGTCTCTAAGAATTTAATATGATCTTGGTGCCTTAAGCCTTAGCTTCCATATTTTTTAGATTTTGTGCTGCCTAGGTGTGAAGCTGAGCTTCACATTAAGTGTTAGTAGGTTCTCTTCACAGGGCAGGCAGACAAAACAGTAATTTTCCAGCTTGAGACCAAGGAAAACTGTTTACAAGCGTCAGGCCAAAACGTATAAACAACAGGGAACTGAAGAAGAGCAAAACAAGGAGGATGGGACTTCATAAGCTAAAGATATAACTGGCCAATTAACTCCAAGATGCAAATGGACCAGAACTTACAAAAATGTGAGACCTCATGACCATTGGCCCATTTTGTGACCATTTTGGTTCATCTTGGGTGCAGCCCTGGCTGGGCTCTTGTGCTGCCCAAGGTGGATCCTTTAGGGCCTTTTAATAAATCCCCACTTTATTGTCTTAGCTCTTAGTCTCTGTTTCAGGTTCAGCCTCTCAAGGCATCAATCTCAGGCCACCAGACCAAGACAGTTTTCCAGGTTGCTGGACAATCTTCCAACATAGCTTCAGGTGTTTTTTTCAGGGTTTGCACAGTACTCCCTCTGCAGAAAGAAGGTGATGCAAGAATCTGCTTTGCAGCCTTCATGGAAGGACCCTTGTGCCAGCACTCTACATTGAGTTCATGCTCACCAGCTTCTCAAATAAAAATTAAATGCTCCACGTAAGAGATTCCTGATAACTCTTCACAACATGACCTGCTCGTGCCCTCTATGAGCACACAGCCTCTGCTGCCACAACAGCCTCTCCATTCATGGCTGAAATCCTCCAGCACAGAAGTGCCTTCTTAAATGGAGAGCACAGTTTGAAAATGCATTCCTCAGTGTGCTGATGAAAAATGAATATGGGAATAAAGGAATTCCTGTTCTTTCCCTGTGTACAAGATGCTCCTTGCAAAAATCAATCCGTGCCATTTTGGAACAGTATCACTAATGAAATTACCATAATCAAGAACTGCAAAGGCATTGATTACAAAACACTAAGCTAATAACAGCCTTGAATGAGATTCTGATGTCACTGAAGACTTACAGGATCTGGCCAGGCTTTCTCTCTCTATCATCAAATAATCCCACTGAAAAGCTAGACTTGCCAACTATAAGCAGATGATAAATCCAAGGTCCTGGTTCTACAAGACACACTGGCCCCCAATAATATAAAAATGCTGTTCTTTCCAGACCCCAAGTGAACTTGTTTTGTCTATTAAGATACATTCAAAAGATCATCCCAATATCATGCCAGATCTTCTACCCTCTACCCTGCAACCAGCATGAAGCACAAACCTGGTAGCTATCATTATCTTACCAGAAATAGCCCTAATCACAGTTCTGAGATGGATCCAGACCAAATCTTTATGGATAGACAACTCAAAGATGCACACACAGATGCACACATGGATGAAGCTGGAACTGTGACTTCATTGACTTTGCTGAGATGATGTATGGTGGGTGCTAAATTTAAAAACCAAAAGATTTAATTGGATTGTGTCCAAACCACCCTGTATTGGGTTTGTATGGCAAAATTGTGGTAGTTGAGGGGGCTATAGGAGTGGGTTTTTTTGAGAAGCTGCTAGGAATTTCCCCCATGTCCAGCAGTGCCAATGCCAGATGACTCCAAAACAGACCCACCACTGGCCAAGGCTGAGCCCAGCAGTGACAGCACCTCAGGGCTAGCAGATTTCAGAAGAGGGAATAAACCCACACAACAGCAAAGGTACCTGGAGGGAGGAGTGAGAATAGGTGAGAGCAACAACTCTGCAGATAGCCAGCCCAGTGAGGAAGGAGAGGCAGGAGTGCTGGAGCAGAGATTCCCTTGCAGCCTTTGGTGCAAACCACGGAAAGCCACAGGGATGCACCCACAGCCCATGGCGGCTGCTGGAGCAGCCCAGAGGAGGATGTGACCCTGTGGAAAGCCTGTACTGGAGGAGCAGTGTCCTGGCAGCACCTATGACCCCATGGAGAGGAGCTGGAGCAGGTTTGCTGGCAGGATGTGTCCCATACAGGACCATACTGGACCAGTCTGTTCCCGAAGGACCGTGCTGGAATTCCTGTGCTGGAGATGGGGCAGAACATAAGGAGTCATCACTCTGAGGAAGAAGGAGCAGCAAAGATGGTGCTCACCAGAGGCCTCACTCCCTGTTCTGCTATGCCACTGTCAGGGAGGAGGTAGAGAAAGTTTATTTTTGTACACATCTCCTAGATTTCACCTGTCAGGTGCCTGAGAGCTTAAATTGCACAGTGTCTGTACATATGCATGTAATTAATCTCTAATTACATGTCTTTGCCCAGCGCACTTAAAAACTTCATAGGTTCAACATGTTTCACTGTTATGGGAAATTTCAGAGGTCCAGAATGTCTAATTCAGCATTTCTCCACTTTTTAGGTATTTTCATTTTGTGAAGCCATAACGATTAGCTCAGCTGAGGCCCCACATCTCAGGGCCATGTGGTGAGAGCTGTAGCCCAGTTACCCTGATTTAAAGCCAATCCACATCCAATGTATGTGGATTCACTTGAAGGACCAGGACTGGATTAGGCAAAGCAAATAAAATGGAGTACATAATTAAGAGAAGGATGTATTAAATGAAGCCCTACAGGTATTTTCCATCTCCAACAGCTAAGACTCACTCCATTTTTCCCCCCAATAAGATCTGAGGAGAAAAAAAAAATTCTCCCAAGACCTCCCTATTTCACTAATGTCCAAA
Organism: Agelaius tricolor; assembly: GCF_023055355.1. Lineage (NCBI taxonomy): Eukaryota > Metazoa > Chordata > Aves > Passeriformes > Icteridae > Agelaius > Agelaius tricolor. Next base: position 1,892,142 of record NW_027269263.1, read on the forward strand.
ATGGTCTTTGTTTGCGTAGAAACCACGTAGAAAGATATAAAAATAGGTTTAAATTAGCATATTGCCAAATTGGTCTACTGTAACAAGTGCTTTGAAGTCTGGCATGCTGACTGATTCCCCACAGGAAGTTGAGTACTCTGAAAACAATTAAGAACAAAAAAGGGGCGGGGGGGAGGAGAGAGGGAGCAGGCAAGTACAGTAGTTAAATTAAGCAAAGTGAGCCTTGGAATAGTCAGGGGACTAAACAAGCCATGGAATCACTTAATAACAGCTCTTCTTTAGCAGTGGAGATAGAAAACACTGAGTGGATTTTTAGAAGCAGAGACATTAAGGTTTGAAAAAGCAGAATGACAGAAGTTTAAATTAAATAAATGAAAATTACTTCAGAATATAATAGAAGGTAATAAGGCACCAAAACTGCCAGTAGTGTAGTAGCTAATCCTGTGCTCTAAAATTGATCCTAATGTAAAAGCATTGTGCAATTTAAAAATAATGAACATAATAATCCCTGCCATTTTACATAATAAATAAATCTTAACTATGTTTCCCGTTTGTATAAAGCCTTGTGAAATGATGGTTTTGAATGCTAAAAAAATCCAAATGTTTGTTTCACAAGGATATTATAGTGATACAGTGAAATATGTTTTGAGGGAGAAGGTTAAAATATATTTTACAGGCAGTACTGAGCAAACATAACTGTATCTGAAAAACCACACTAAAAGACAGACCTCTCAGGTTTTATTGTAAACATTTTACACTGTGGAATACCTCCTCTATAGCATTTTGTCTACACTGAAATGTACAATCACCTATTGAAAGGTGGTTTATGAAAGGGCTTTTTTTTATTATTATTATCATCAATGTTATGGAAGTGTGCAGGGGAATTGCTGTAAAATCAGGAATATTATCTGTCCCAAAGATTTTTTTTTTCCTGGGATTTTTTAAAATCTTTGGCAACTAACTGTTGACAACAAGACTTCAGTTATTAATGCTTCTGTTTTTCAATGGAAGTGTGAAGACCCCACCTTTGGAGATGTTCAAGGCTGGGCTGGAGAGGCCCTGAGCTGTCTCACACAATTCCTGCTTTGCTGCCTGGCTGCTCAGAGCCATTTTGGGAGAACTCCCAACACTGGGCTTGTAGGACAAGGCAGGAGACCCATGCTGACCTCAACAGCCCCAAGAATCACCTTTATTGTACAGGAACTGTTCCCTGAGAATGTGCTATCACAGGTGCTGCTATAGAAGATCAGTGAGCATTATCCTGTCAGAATAGCAGCTTTGAGGGAATCCAGCTGCCTTGAATACTGATTCATGGTACTGCAGTCCCAAATTTAGTAACCAAGGAAAAGCTGGAGAGCTTGACACCAACATTCTCACTTCTGGCCAGAGGAACATGGACTGGAAAGAATAACTGGAATTGGGAGAACTCCAGAACTCTCTCAGAAGGGATTGTTGCACAAGCCTAACCATATTTCAGTTCCTCTTTGGACTCTGTAATCCCTACATAGACTTGAATGAAGAAATATTATAAAATTAAAGAAAACTAAGTAGTTATTATTAAGCTTCTCTGTAAGTAAAACAACAGTCCAGAAAAGCTAAGTGAGAGGGAACCCTATTTAAGGTGAGGCTGGGAAAGACTGTGGAGATGAAATTTTCTCTTATGGATGAGACTCCACTCAAATGTTTTTTGGTTGCCTATACGTCAAAAACCTTCTTCATTTTGAAAAGCATTATCCAACTTTTACCTCAAGATTTCCTGGTCATCTTGAGGCATTTTTGTCAAGTTCTCAGAGTTTTGTCACAGACAATCATCAGGTGAGGAGAAAGGAGCAGGGTGTGAACTGTGGTTCTGGGAGATTTGGTGGAGGAGGGCTAAGAACAAAGTATTCAATGTACTTGCACTACTTGAGTCAAAAGCCACCACATGAATCTGACCATGTCCCCTTCAAGCTTAAAAATCAATTTAGCTAGAACTTAGATAGAATGAACCATCAACATTTGCTACCATTCATTTTATTGATTGTTCTCACCTTTTTTTACTTCCTCTTCTTTTTTAATATTATGTATGATTCTTTTATATTATGTATGATTCTTTTATATTATGCATTAATATTACAGTACCACCTATAGCAACAAATTAAAATTGCAGCTTCCACCAGAAACATGATCCTCTAACAGAAGGTTCTGGGCCAATCTCACTGTTAATAAGACACAGTCACTTGCTCAAAACTCCCAAAAGGAAGGTGACAGAAACAAAATCAAAGCAAAAAGAAGTGGCCCAGTTTGTGTCACGCATGAAAAGCAGAAAAAGTTTCCCAAGTCCAAGGTATCACATTGCTTTACATTTTCTTTGGCACTTTGACTTTATGTCTCTTTGTATCTTGCAGCTGAACATTTATTCTTATTTGTGAGTGTGTGTGATATACAACTCAGCCATGTAAACAGGCAATTTCAGGAGTTACCATTTGTTTAAGCATTAATTATTTTATTGACAGAAGTTTGGAGACTGAAAACAGAAGCACAGAGCTGTTACCTGACTTGGTCAAAAATAAAATTGGGATAGACACAGGCCTTTTGGTGCTGCAGTTTTAAAACTTTGAGGTTTTATGAGCTGAAGCAAGTAAGTGCTCTTGGTCAGAGCTACCTGTAACCTGATTCTCACAGCATCAAGGTCCTGCTAATAAAACATATCTGCCAGAATTTGGTACCTCCCCAATATGACTACATAAAACAACACGATGCAAAAAACTGGCTAAAATTTTTTCATTCACCAAAGTCAGTTATTGTCCTGCCAGGGAAAAGGAAAAAAAAAAATCAAACAAGTTTCACTTTGCATGCATTCCTGGTCAGGACTAAACATTTTTTTCTAGGTAGCAAGCATAATATAGGAGATTTTAAATGCTTTCTTTGAAAGTAGAAAAATATATCTTTTAAGCAGTCAAGCGTTAACTGTGAGAATTAAAAATATCTGTTCCATATGTTCAACTCCCAAGTAAAGTAATATTAAGTATATAGAAGAAAGTTCAGGTAGGAAGAGCAAATGATTAAAATAAAAGTCCCTTGGGTCAAAATGCGATCACAGTGGACATAGATAAAATACCAGGGAAAGCAGATGAAATACAAACAGGATGTGCTGTGGTGTCCAAATGAGACACATTACTAAAAAAGGTATTGCATCATTAACCACTCCATCAACTCCTCTGCCAGGGCTGCAGTGGACTTTGTGCTGCCCACACCTTGGAGAATATGAGAATCTCAGATCACTCTCTGGTATGTTTGCTAGTCTCGCTTTAATACTTCAAGTTTGAGCATGAATTTTCTCTCTCCTCTGTTTTGAAGAGAAACAGAAGATAAATTAGCAGGTGAAAAATTATTTCAGCTGTGTCACAGTGCTCTTAGTGTATGACTGAGTAGTTGCTACCTTCTTCATTGATATCCCTGGTCTGATATGGGATGTGATATGCTCTGTCCACAGGTTGTGTTGCAAAATCCATCCATTGTAAAAATATTAAAATGTCATGTTTTACAAAAGAAAATATTTTGATTTCTCAAATAAGAGAAATTTAATGACTTTTTAAAAAAAAGTTTCAAAAACTATGTTTTAAAATGTTTATTCAGATCTAACAAACTGTATTCAGTTTCTAAAATGACTGGTTTTAGAGGTTGCCTTAAAATCCACTCAGTTTGTCTGTCCTACAGCTGAGTTCATTCTATGCAAATTTCCAGACAAAATTTTTAACAACTGAAAGAGCTAATGGAAAAACACCTTCTATTCCCACGTTATGAAATCCACAAAGCAAATGTGGATTATTTACTTTGTATGCCTTGGGTTTGGTCACATGCACTCTTTCCTTTCCACATCAGTGAAGTTTTTTGCTTTCACACACGCACAGAAAAAAAAAAAACAAGAATGAGGAAAACACGATTCTCTTGATTGCAATCCCCCAGAAACTGGAGAAAGGACTTGTGGACATGTCCTCTTAGCCTGTTTGTTTTTAATTGACCAGATTTCAAGTTGACAGTGGCCCTTTTAGCAGTGCACAGAACAAAAACAGCACCACATGGCCAGCAGGGTCTATTTTAAAGTGGTGCTCTCTCATGTCCCCTGCTGAGGATTGCACCATATGAGCCATCAGTAATGCCAAGTCAAAGGCCAAGCATCAATAAAGCTCTTGCTGGGATCAAGAATATGTAAACAATGGAGCAGCCACTTCTAGGAGTGGTTACAGCAGAGGTAAAGCTGAAGCTAGGTGGCATCTAGCTTTTTTCCTCTGAAATTTTACAAAATACAATATTTTCTTTGGACACTGCTGCTGGCAGTAAATATTTTAGTGCAGGCTGTATTCTGCACATACTTAAATGAATGGAACATGAGAGAGATTATTTGTCCAGGTACAAAGCCTGTGAGAGTCAGTGGGAACAGTCCTGCTCATTTCAGTGGTTGCTGAATTTAGGTCTGTAGTCAATACCTCATATCCAGATATCACAGCAATGAGAAATGGATAATTTACATACAGTGTATGTAAATTCCTTACACACACTCATAAAAGTCCACTTGTATTTAGTGCACTTGAACACATCAGGACTAACCTGAAGTTAAATATTTCTATGGTGGAAGTTCACTGTGGCTGTTATTTCAGAAGGAAAACACCTACAGAATATCACAGGGATTGCTGCTTTACTCAATCCTTGCATTCCTGCTATAGGACGGACTAAGGCTCCTGTGGGAAAGATTTGTTTATGCATTTCCTGGAACAATTTCCCTAAACCCTGCTAGCTTGTTTTGGAGGGTGGGTTCCTCTATAATTCATGCGCCTACAAGACTTAACTGGACAAACTAAAGAAATAATATAAACCCCCTTGCAAGGACATTACTTCTCTGACCTTCACCAACTCTTCGTTGCCATCTGGCCCTGTACATGACTCATCCCATTCTGCCACATTACCATTGACAAGGACACATAAAGCCACAAAAGGAGTTGATGGGCATTCACTCCAGAGCATTAGCTACCTTGCTTCGTGCTCCAGAGATCTAACTGTGCCTTTTGACAGCTCTCCAAGCACATTTCCCCATTTCTAGAATGAAACTGAACCTTTGCACTTTATTATTATTATTATTATTGTTCTCTTTCAGCAAAAAGGTAATTGGGCATGAAAAGTTCAAATCCATTAAATAAAAACTCAATTTAAAATATTTTCCATCCACCAAGCAAGCTCCTATTCATTATGCTGACACTGTACTCCACCTCTGTGCCAAGTGGATCACTCAAAGATGCCCCCCACCACTTCCCTGGCATTTTGTGTGACAAGTAAATCTGCTGTGCACACATTGCTTTATAGGGCATCCCAGTTTTTTCAAATACAAGCAACATTATTTACAGCACCTTTAAATTCCCAAGTAGAATTTTGTAACTATCAAGGTAATATGAAGTAAACTGTGCTGAGTCTCTTCTGGATATTGCGGCACACAGACACAGCTTCTGAGTTTTATTTCTGCTTCTTTACTCACTTCAAGTTTTTGAACAGCCTCAGCCCCATTCAATTTACTCTACTGTTAAATACAAATAAAACAAAACCAATAGCAGGCAATTAAAATAAAAATTGCATTGTTCTCTAGGAACCTCAGTTGAAGAATTCAGATGTTGCAGTTACCTGGTGCCTTGTTAATTTCAAAAAGAAAATAATACAAAACATTCTATTGTTACAGCCAGAGGTTACATATTCTGTTTTCACAAAGGTCACTTTTTCCATAAAGTTTTTTTTTTTTTCAGTGCAAGTTTACTGTACAGAGACACTCTTTTGTCTTAGTATCTATTATAAATGTCTTCTTTAAATCTAGCAAAATATTTTCCCCTTACAACTTAATCTGCCAGAGATGCAGAGCACAGCTACTTTATTCTTCACGGGTCGAGTCCTGAAATCTAATAAAATAAGCCAAAGAGGGACATCTAGTGGTACCACGGACAAAATTAAGAACGAGGAGAGGGAAGAAAAACCTACTGCCATGCCCATGGATCTAAGATAACTGCTGGTTTCTCATCAGGAATGAGGAAAGCTTGAAGGGAAGACAGAAATAACAGAAAGGAAAAATCTGGCTATTCTATTCTTTTCTAACACATTGCCACTTACAGTGGGAATAACTGTGAGTCTGATTTGTTTGAAGAATGTTGGATTCCTCTAAATGAACTGAATCTAAATGAAAGTGCCATCATCAAACAATGCTGCCACTGAACCTGAAATTCAAATAAGGAAACTGTAGCCAGGTTTTCACTTGCAAAATAATCCTCAGGAAAACCAAGAGGACCTGCAGAACTAATTTCATTTACCTTGAAAGTAAGCACATCAAACTCCACCCAAGGGCCGAGCATCAAAATAAATTTCAGCCTGACAAAACTTCTGAACTCTCACCCAATGAGCCAAAGATAAAATTTAGTGTTTGTCACTCATATGAGCAGTGAATATGTCATTATAATCACCACAGAATCCTCACGCAGAATTAGTGGAATAAGCCATCTGTCAGCTAATGAGGCAGAGCAGCAGCACTGGAACCCTGTCCAGCTGAAGACAAGGAGAGATCAACAGCAAACCCCAACTTGCTAGAGAGACAACAAAACTCCATGAGCTACATGGTCCCAACTAACTTCAGCACCAGAGTGCTCACAACAAACTGATTCTTGTGAAAACACCTTTCAAGAGTACAGAAGGAACTCTCACATGATGAGTAGGGGTGCTGCCAGCCTTGCTCTCTGAGAAATGCAGCCTGTAAGATGGACCACACCTGGTTTGATGTGAAAATCCCATCGTAAACAACTTTCCACTGTACAGTTGCCAGTATTAAATAAATGAGGCAGTCATGCACACTTAAACATAACTGCAGGCTCTTTAAGGAAAATTGAGGTTTTAGTGTCACTTTCTATCAGAAGAGGAAGCAGATTAAGTTCTGCCTTTATAGCAATTATTTAGGTCTTTTAGATACTTAGAGATTAAGAATTTTAAACCTACCTTGAGCATTTCTGCAGCAATTCCACATGCACTAATCCCTACAGCTCCCACAGTGAGGGTTAAAGAGATGAAGCTCAGAAATTCTTCCAAGAAATGTGGGACAACCTCCAGAGCTGACACCTTTCTGCCCAGTTCCCAAACTCACCCTTCTGAAGGTCCTTTCTGGTTTCCATGAAAGCATTGTAGTGAAAAGGAATTGTTTGATGTAAATTTGAAAGCAAGTGCCATATAAGACTTCCCAGGCAAAAAGGAAAGAATCATTCTTTCCCTGTTGCAGGTGTGATGCTATTTTGGGGCAGTTTTTTAGTCACACAATGTCAAAAGCCATCTCTCACTGCAGTAGCCTGTGCACCACAGGTGCCTTAAGGCAACTGATTAAACAGAATTAGCTACACATGGGTCTTCTCCATCCTGATTTGAGGCATTTATAATCCTCTTTGCAGATATTTAACACGAAGAAAAACAGTCTTAAAAATGAATTTGTTTTAAAGAGATAGTAAAGCAATTTTATAAAGCAGAAAGATACCTGACTCTCTTACCACACTTCATCTACCAGTCTTCATCCAGTTTGTTCCTTGATGCTGTTCTAAGCTATCATTTCCTTCCTTTCAGTTCTCTCTTTTCCTTTTTCTCTTCATTTTTTCTACAGGACTGACACTACTTTCTGAATTTATTCCCCCTTACTGGACAAGCAGTACCCATGAGACAGTCTTCTTTTTGTCTCTTTTTTTAGTAGTAAAAAGACAAGTTCCTTGGAACTTCCTCTTCTTAAGCTCTCTCCAAGTTCTCCCACATATGAGAATAAAAAATAAAAGAATGATGCTGTCAGTGGTGATGCACACCAGGGCCTACCAGCAAAGAGTAAAAGCATTACATTTAAACCTGGTAAAAGCATTCAGTTGTGGAGATTATATGGTACTGCTAAATTAGAGCAGAGTGCTTTGTAGGAGGAAAATCCATTATTAAAATATTTCATATTCCACCTTGCACTGCAATAATGTAATAAGAACTGCCTCGATGAAAAAAAAAACCCAAAACAAACAAAAAAACCCACCAAAAACCCCACAAAAACAACAAACAAAGCCAACAAAACCAAACTATCTTATGTTTAAAGCCTAAGTTTAGTGTACATATACACCAGAGAGAACCAATGTCACAGAAAAGAGTGAATCAATGCCTCTTTTCCAAAGTCTCTGAATGAGGATCACCTTTCTGGAAGTCATGCTGTGACTGAACTACCATCAGCAGAAGGGCAGCCATTCCATGGCTTCTATTCCACTAGAGGTCAGGCTGAAGGAGCTAATGATCTATTTGAGCCTTCAGAATCTATGAGTGGGATTAACTGACCAAGATTTGGAAGCCTGACTATCACTTAAAGTGAATCACAAAGAGGTATTAGAAATCTAAGTGTCCAGCAGCCAGAGATATTTAATCATGAGAGTATTTTAACACGTCAATATAACCTTTCAGAGAACACTTGGTGCCATCTCAGTTGGCAGGACAACATTTGGAAAAGAGAAAAGTTCTTCTTAATTTTCAACCTTGAAATGAAAACTCCATTAGCTTGAATAATGACAGGCAACACTTTAAAAATGGTATTCTAAAAGTTCTGCTTTTTATTTTTTGCTCTTAGAAAAGACATACATTACAAGCATTTGCCATGAAAAATCTAGATTGAATTTGTTTCTGTAAATAACTAGGAATAGACACAGCTAAGCAATAATCACCTTCAGGTAAATAGAATTTTTCCAAACCCCAGAGTGATTTGAGTTAAGAGCCCAGGCTTTTCTTCTTCTGTATTTTGATGACAAGAAATTCTATCACTTACAGAAGCATTGACCCAGCTTCTTGAAATAAATACCTTGAAGGCGGTGAAGCTCAGACACACACTCGTGTCTGAAAATTCCAGGAAATGTTTAATGTATCACTTATAGTTTTAAACACATTCTTCACTGTGACAGGACAAAAAGTCATGATCAAACAGCAAGTCCTTGCTCAGAGCTCTTCACCAGTCATGATCTCTCCCAACAATTCCGTGCCTTCAGTGCATGTGTCTGCAGCCAGGAAAACCAGCACAAAGTCATTTTGCCCAAAGGCTTTTATGCAGTTACCCACACAAACAAAAATTAAACTGAGGAATTGCTCAGGTTCACACTTCTGAAAACAAAGCAGCCTATGAAATTCCCTCAGAGATGAACTCAGCTAACCAAGGTTCTTGTCAGCTGGCATTTTGTGGTGTTTCATGGCCAACTGTTAAGAGCCACTTCAAAGATACACAACATACCTGGGAGAAGAACACAAAATGCCAGGAATAATGAGAAAAGAAACCCTGTAGTTTCTCCAGTTGCCCAAGACTGGTGGTGGGAATAATGGGCATAATAAACAGAAATGAAGCATAGAAGCTGATGGTTTGACCTCTTTTTCCATGGCTCTCATGGAGCAGGCCTTTCTGTACTTTCACCAGGTCAAAGGGAGCACACCTGCTGATAACAGTTCAGTTGTTTCATCAGTTACAGGTTACTTCATTTCATGGTTTTGCAAGAGGACCTGACACTAGCAGGCTGAAATCCACATGCATGTTTTAAAAGGTGAAAATCCAGTTTAGCCGAGCAATAAATTAACTAACACACCCTTTCTCCTTTGCTAGCTCCCCTGAAATACACCAAGCTATCAAAATTTACAGCTGTACAACAGGCACAGTGCACCTCTACAGGGCAGGGAGCAGAGAAATGCAAGAGCTGTGTGACTAGGACCACTCCAACAGAGTTTTTGTGGAGCTGGCAGTCGGCATTTGATGGAATCTGGTAAGGCACATTTCCCAGATTGAGCACGTACCCCGCCCAGATGCACAGATGGTATTTGTGGGAGCAAAAGGAAAATAAAATATAGGTTTAAAATAAATGCAAGAGAAACACAGAATAATATTGAATCACTCTAGGTATTTCTAAGGGTTTCCAGTTATCTTTTCTACTTCTTAGCACATACGAGTGTATGTTCTGGGCTTTGCAACCACTGAGCAAATGGAAGGGATTTAAAACCAGTTTTGTTTCAAATATAAGATCACAAAATTAAAGACATTCTCCAGGAATGAGATTTCTGTACAGAAGCTTGATGCAAAAGGAGCTGAAAATGCTGCTCCTGCATATGCCTGGCATTGATAACCAAGCTTGTCTGAAGAGCCTTTTCCATGCTGAATGAGAGGACTTTGCTGCTGAATTTCAATCAGGGCCCTCTGCAGGGTGGCTACATTTCCTTTGTTTGAAATGGATGAAAAGACACACAGCTAGGAGGAAGAGGCAAGCCATGAAGTAGTGAGGAAAGAGTTTTAGAAGCTGTTATGATGATATAAGGAAGCCAGAGTAGCCACAGACTGATGAGAGCTGGCAGGCTGTGACCATGACTGGGTTGGGACACAGATCCAGGTGGCAGCCTCACTCCTTCACCCTCCATCGCTGCTCCTTCCCAAACCAGAAGAGCTGCTGGCCTCTGTTACAACAATACCAAGGTAGCTGCTCTCAAGATCTCATAAAACCCAGCAGAGGAAGAAGGAACAGGAGAAAAACAGCACAGGTTGGAAGTGGTGGAGAGAGGTGTGAGAAGAAACACAAAAGCCCACATTTCCTGTTGGAGCCTCTGCTAACCCAGAGGTGCTGATGTGTGCTTATTCTGCCATGGCAACTATTGAAGCTCCCCAATGTTCAACTTTTAGTCATCTCCTCTCATCCTCCTTCTAGAGGATCCAGCTCTATGTTATTTTACTGATTAGTTAGATTTAACTTTTGGTAAATCAATATTAACTTCTCGATTTCAAGTTCCACCTTCTCCTCTTTGGTAGACATGATTCAAATACATCCAACTACTTACCTACTACACTTAAATTGCAATAAAAACCCTCTTTCTTTGGATTAATCCAGTCTCTCTGAAGTCTTCCCCATTCCTCCTGCCACCCTTCTGAGTTGCAGCCTAACACAACAGTGTACCAACCTCCACCTCACAACTGTGGGTAGGTAGGAAAGCCCTCCAGTGTTATTTCTTGCAGTACTACAACTACTGCTCCCATGCAAAAAGCAGAACAAAAATCTTTGATATGAGGAAGCAGCAGTGAGAACTCTCCATCTCCTCTCTGGAACTCTCAGTCTCCCTTATGGGCACAGCTTCTGGGGTAGGAAAGGAAACCAAATGTTTGTGCTCTGACTTCTGCCATTTAAAACTTCTCAATGACCAGCACACTGCATATAAAGACACTTGAAATCTCTGTCACTTGAGTGACAGAGACTCAAAATCTGGGTCACTTGAAGTCTCCTGCTATTATTTAATCCAGAGCTACTAAAGAACCCCAAAAATAACCAACCAAACAAAAAGAAGCCAAGGAAAGTCTTTAAAGAATGTATTTCAAATTAACACATCATAGAAAAGATGTAAGCAAAGAGCAAAACTTCCTATCAGAAACATATTTATGACAGTATGACACATAAACTAATTATATATGTACATCTGGATTACTTGATAGCTACATTTGCAAGTGTCATTCATTTTATGCTGAATTTATTCAAAAATGAAAAAAAAAATCCTCTAACAAAGGGTCTACACTTCATCCAGTCACAAAATGAACATTTGCAGGAACTCCAGCAAAAATAATTACTTAAAATTTTTACTAGTTTCTCCAAAGAATTTAGCACAAGTATGTTTTTCTTTTTAATCTATTCAACTGAAAGAAATGGAGCTGCAATGGTTTAGGTTTTTTAATCCCAAAGTGGATTATACAAACATTTTCATCAAAGATTTTTTTACAACAAGACTAGCATTACTGGTTATATCTTATTATTAAGGTAAGCTCTCTTCAAAGAACTGTATGATTGGAATCTCTTCCTGATACATAGTGACATGCTATTTGCTGGCTGCAGTGAGAAGAGTCAAAATGAAAACAAAAATACAAACAGGCTTTTTTTTTAATCTTGTCTTTATTGATTTAGACTTCAGAGCTACAGCCAAAAATAGTGCATCTGTAGAAAATTATCAAACACTCTATCAATACAGCATCATGGCATGTTTAGAATTGTAAGCACTTGACAAATCGCAAAGGGAACATCCAATCTAGTATTTGGCAGTGCAACCCATGCACAGGGAATACAGGGAGAAGGATTCTTTTTTTTCCCTCCAAAAAATAAACACTTCTGAACAGGAACAAAAAGCTTTTGTTCAAAAGAAGAATTCCAGTTACCACGGAAGACTCATTGGCTCACTCAAGACATGATGGTACAGTGCCGGGAACTTTGTGCGGAATGTTGAAGGGGACACGGAAGCTACAGCTCTGCTACAGGAGCCACGCTGTCTTCAGGACTCTGTAGGCCATGGAGAAGGTCACTGAGTAGCCAACTGCCCAAGACAAACCTCTGCCAGGCTGGGGAAGAGGGATCAAGTATGCAAAAGTGTGAAAGATCCTAGCCCCTACAAAGATCCTGAAGTGCAGCAGGGCCGTGGACAGCTCAGGGCCACTAAGAGCATACAGCAGTCCAATGCCAACAAATGGGACAATGTTCTCCAGGTCATTCAGGTGGCCTCTGGAGAAAGAAGCAAAGTTAAAGTGTTGTATTTTGTTGAATAAACCACTTCAAGCCTCATTATTTTTCAGCACCTTCAGAGCATGCCACTATTCAACAACTCTTGGCTTCCTCTGCAGAGGGGACCTGATTCATTACTGAAATGATTTTGGCATGTTCGCCTGACATCACTCTGGTCTCTCCTGCTGCACCCCACATTTTCAAGCTTCTGATCTTCTGTGTGAAAGGTATTAGTTTTTCCCCAGGATCTTGGTAATACTAAGGACTTACAAGAGGTGTCTGAGTGCACCTGGGTGTGCAAGAATGCAGTCAGGGAAGAAAAGAGGTAGCTGTTTTCTTGGAGCTTCTCTCAATTAACATCAATTAACTGGAGAGCTGTGACTGAAGCTATTACAGTTCATGGCCTGGATGGACTATTCTAATCCCATAAATCCAGTTTGTGGTGTCCATAAGAAAATATGAAATATCCTACATAGGAGCTGCTATGTTCATCAAATGTTCATGAAGTTCCATCATCTTGAAGAAGGTTATTTTTGAACATCTAACAGGTGTGACAGTTACGCTTTTCGTTCATTTTCTTCACTTTGAACACTAAAATAGCTGAAAAAATGTTTCAAATTTTGAAACCTTAATTTACTAAAAATGTGTTGAGAATGAACTCATATATCTTGAAGTGTTCTTTCACACCCCTTCCTAAACCTTCCCAGCTCCCTTCACCTCTTTAGATAAATTATACTTCCAGCCCAATTTACTATTGAAACAATGTCTAAGCCTAACTAATGATGTCAAATTTCAGAGCCAACTGGAATTAGGTCATGGCACTGTCTTGCAGTTGCTTTTAGAATATATTTATAATTACAAAGAAACATAGCCTTCCAGATTTTTTTATTCTCATTCCCCATAAAAGTACTCTGAAGAAAGTAATTCTTTTTCTTGAAAAAAAAAAATCTCTTTTTCTCCACAAACTGAACACATTCCAATCACTTATACAAAAGAGAAGCCATGCTAAATTTATGTGGCATTATCTATTGCCATGAAGCTTGTAGGAGAAAACATATTAAACTTCTACTAAGAACCACAATTGGGGGGATAATAAGGATGCTGCAACACCAACATAGTAACTAGAACCAAGCTTACTTACTAGGTCTAGAGATGTCTGAGAAACTACACAAAACAGGATTTGAAAATTTAGTGTTTTAAAAATCTATTCTGTGAAAATTACATGCTGGTTGTCATTTATCTACCACAACAATTTGAGTTAAATGAGTGATAAAGTTAGTCTCAACTTAGCTGGCCTCTTACAATTTACGAAGAGAAAGGAATTACCCCTCACCATAAAAGTTCCCACTTTTATGTAACACCCATGAAATTAAGCAACAGCTTCCCTGAACTACTCAGGGGCACAAAAAGAAGAAGCAGAACATTTTTACAGCCCACTTAGATTAGGCTCTTCTTTCTGAGATTTTAATCCATAAGAGGCATACAGAAATATGCTTTGTGAAACAACAGCCATTATTTGCAAGGATGCAGTGTTCTTAAAACAGCACTGGTACATATTTTCAAGGTCTTCCCTAATGGAGGTTTAAATGAGAAGAGTTCACTGACATTCAAGTTTTTGCTATAGAAATAAACTTAGCTTCATCAAGGAATAATCCTATAGAAAGCATTCAATTAAAACTTTCATTGTTAGTATAGGTGTATCAAACAGCATGTCAAAATTTAGGATTTTGGAAAATTTTGCCATGAGCTACATCAACTTATGGTTATATTTTACAGTGTACTGTACTCACCACTTTGCCCATCAGACAGGACAGCACCCAAGAGTCAGCTATTATAACTAGACAGAGGCTTATTGTTTTTAGAATGCACAATGACCATTTGAGCGTGGAATGGTTTATTCATTTAAACTAATTAATGTATTAGATTGCTACATACAGCACCATGAAACACACAAAAGCTTGACCGAGAATGGGGTGAAATTAACTCCTTGATTTAATATTATTCTGTTATTTAAAATAACTTTTTCAGGTTCCTATGTATTACCTGCGTACACGTTCAACATCTGGATCAGTCCTCAGGAATTTCTTAGCACTCTCCCCTTTTCCAAATGATGCTGTATCTTCTGGGTTGACAAATGCCTGTTTCAAACACAAGCACACAAGTGACATTAGTAGCCAAAATGTTTTATCCAGTCAAAGCAGCTTGCTATAAAGGTCACTCTTTTTGCCAATGCCTCAATATCCTCACTTAACTTACCTGAAGTTAAAAGCACAGGGAATAATACAATGTTTGCTGCTTTCTTGAGCCCAGCCTGTACATTTGTGTGCTGACAAATTAATGCAATGCAATTTATGCACTTAGATAAAGCCTTCTTGTGAGATGAACAAGCCTGCAGTAACCCCAGTAGTCTGACAGAACATAGGCACCTACAAGGTGGAAGCTCTCAAGTCTCTTTTTCACCATTCCTGACAAATTATCTGAAAGTCCTTTTGGATCCCTTCCTTCTGCAGAAGCCTACACAGCAACAGCATCAACAGCCTTATTCCCATTCTCATTTATGACCAAGGAAGTGTCTCCCTTTCCTCTTAGGTACAAATTCTTACAATTACATGACCCATCATTACCTCATAATACTGCAAGATACTACTTGAAAAGAACATTTAATTCAGGCAGTGCAGACTCAACGTACAGTTGATTTCTCCCTGCTGACACATGTAGTAACAGATGCATTCTGTGGACTGCTAAGGCAGATACAAGTCAAGAAAATATTTTGATTTTAGGAGAGCTACATGATTGCTTTCCAAGGCAGCCTTGATCCCGATTTGTGAAATATCCTCAGCCTCAGAATTCTAGAGATGCATATATATATACATGAGATCTCTGTATTTCAATATAAACGTCAGTCTGTTCTCCCAGCCAGTATTTCCAAAAGATTACCTTCCTTGTGATCCTGAAGTATGCTGTTATCAGACTCATTAGCATCATCTTCAGAAGAACAATGGCTGTGTAAGTAGCGTAAGCCCGGAAGACTTCATTGTCAATTAACTGAGTCGATTTGGCCATTTCTCCCCCTTCTCACTGATGACCTCTAAAAAACATTAAAAGTTAGTTAAAAAAAAAAGACATCGTTGCAATCCAAAGTTCTGACAAAAACATTCTGCTAATAGCCTTGTTTTTTTAGCATCACTGCAATTACAGCATGATTCTGCCACTGTGGAAAGTTTCTTTTTAAGCAATTTTCTACCCTTTTTTTTTTTTCACAATAGCATAATATAATACCTTAAGATGATAAATTATAATATTTTGCTTCCATTATAAGTGCTTATTAAACTGTCAAAGTACAAACTACCAAAATATTTAATGTAATTGCAGAAACAACACTTAGTCACAGAAATTAGTACTCTTCTGAAATAACACAAGGATTTAGACCAATTTTAGACCAATTCATTTGAATTAGCAAATTTCCCTAAGCAGTTACCAGGATAGGAGGAGTATGTGACAATACTATGAACTATGAAATGTAAAGAAGAAAATTAGTATTGCCTACCCTTTTTTGTGTGTAAAATGACACGATTATAATTGCACTTCAGCTTTCAAACTAACCAGTATCTTCCTACCCAGCAGTAACTTGTGATCAAACCGAGTTAAACATGCATTTTTCCCCTTTGAGACCTTGTTCTTAAAAATTGCTTTTAGCATGACTCACAGGCAAAGATTAAGTTGTAATGACAAAAAGGAGAGGACTATTTCTGCTTTTATCATGGGAGGTTTAAACTAATGAAGTCTCTTTCCAATGAGACCGTACCAAATCCACAATCCTTTTATCAACACCAGGAAGTTAAGAGGTGCTGAGGAGTGAATGCAGGTGGAAAAAAAAGCACATCCCTGAGCACATTTAATTTTTGCACTGCCCAGACCCAGGCTTTTTCCTCACCAAGTGCTTCAACATGCATTTAGTGACTAGGAATCCATACAACTAGGATGTCTTAGCTTCACTAGAGACCCAAATAAATGATTTTTTTTTTTTTTTTGTTACAGCTAACTCACTTCCTGTGATATAATTTTAACAATAGTAATAAAAATGTTAATATTCACTTGATTACACTTTTAACAACCTCTCATCTCCCTTTCAGCACAGTCAGCTATTGCCAAACAAGGGGAACTTGATGAGCAAAGAGCACGATGGAAGACATGCTTTGAAGGCGTGTCCTCGTTGAGGAAGCGGGCAGGATGGAGGTAAGCAGCTGTTTGCTCAGTGAAAACAAAGCTCAAACAAGCCTTGCCTGGACCTGCCTGCTGTGGTGATGGGACTCTGCTCCCTCTTTTATCCTTGGGTCACTGGGCCCAGCACAGGGTCTGCAGACCCTGGGAAATTAATTCAATGTAACTCTCCCTCCTCTCTCACTACAGTCCAGCTCCCAAGATAAACAGCGGCTTGGCGAAGGCCCCTCTCAGAAACGGACAGTAACTGTTCCCATTCATTTTAACAATCTCGTTAACATGTTACAACAGAACTGTCCCGCTACTCTTAACTTTGTATCACAGCAAAAAGCACACAGTGCTCCACACAACAAAAAATAAAGTAAATCCAGGTCGCCAGAGCATTTTCCCCTAAACTATGCTGTAAATGCAGCCAAGGATGATGCCAAGTCATTGGCATGGGACAGTGTTCAGCAGCACTTTGGGAGCTTCACCACATTTATCCATCTCCCCTCGCTGCCCTCCGAGCTCCCGGCATGCCCAGCCCAGGCCCTGCCTTCAGCACAAAATGGAAGGGCACCGAAAAACCCGGGATTTCAGCGCCAGCGGAAACCGCAAAAACAAACCCCAAGTACACAAACAGCGCGGGGTTTGAAGGGATATGCCCATTACGGTCACAAACAGCCTGATGTACAGGGGTAGTAGTAATAATAATAATGGTATGGCTCCGCAGCCGCCGTGCTCAGACCCTCCCGCCGCCCCCGCCACGCGTGTCCCGGGGCCGCGGGCGGCCACGGGCCCACGGGGGCCGCTTTTTGTGCGTGTTTCAAACGCGACTTCTCCAAGCGCCGTGTGGCCGCTGGCTCCGCTCCCAATCCAGCTGCAGATTTCCGGCCCGGCCCCCGGCAGATGCCGCCTTCCCGGGTCGCCCCTCACGCCGCGCTCCCCGCACCGCCCTCCCGCACCCGGGCGGGCTCGGACCCCGCCGCCCCCGCAGCGCCCGCACCCCGGCCGTGCCCGCACCTCGGCCGTGCCCGCGGCGATCCGAGCCCCGCTGCTCCCCGGCGGACACTGAGGCTCGGCCCGGCCCGGCCCGGCCCCGCCTCGCCGGCCGCGGAGGCGGGTCCCGCCCGGGCCGCCCTCACGGAGCCCCACGGGCTCGGGGCGGGAGCGGCGGGTCAGGCCCGGAGCACGGCAAAGCTGGGAGGAAGAGAGGGAAAACGTGTGAGAACGAGCGAGGGAAAGCTCTGCTGTCTGAACACCCTTGGGCAGAGGGAAGCAAAGGCTGTCACCCAGATAGGCACTCGTAGTGACAGCCAAGTCCAGCGATTGTGCAAATTCCCAAGAGGGCTCAAACCTTACCTAAAATCTCAGTATTTCGTCCCTCCCTTGTTCTGGTGGGCCTTAACTTTTACCAAAGGGCAAGGAAATGAAACTTGTATTGCCAAGCTGCTTGTATTGCCAAGCCATCAGCACTGTTCCAATAGATATGCATCGTGTTGCTTTGCAAAGTGAAACAGAAAATAAAGGAATTCTGAAGCTGACCACAGAGTTCTCATACCAATGTGCTACAGTGTGATGAATGGAGGCAGCCTGGTGTCCGAGCTTCCCCGTAGTTCTTCAGGGAGAATTATGCTATCCCCACAGCACTCCTCTTCAACAGGAGCAATGCTTGTGACTAGGCAGCTCATGATAAGCAAGACTGAAAAAAATAGACATTAATGTACTCAGATGCCTAGAAAGGGTCCAAAGCTAATCCTAAAGATGTGTACACCATAGGAAAGGGATTCAAATTTTAAATCTGCGTTCTTATGAAAAAATCTCTAAGGTACATACATTCAGTGCTCACTGATGTTGTTTCTGTGCTTCATGCCATGTACTGTCATGTCATGTCAAATTCCTGTGTAACTCTTCTCTAAAATCATAAACCACAGTAAAACTCATTTGAGCAAGATCTCAAATTTTAACAATCTTGTTAACATGTTATAACAGAACTGTCCTGCTAGTCTTAAATTTGTATCACAGTTCTGTAGCATCAGAACTGTTTTGAAATTCTTGTAGGGGTTGGGTTCAACAACCTTCGTTCTCACTAAGAACACGGCAAACCGTGTTTCTGCTGAAATCAACCAAAAAACTCACAGGAGCGTGGGTCCATCCCAGGGAATGGATTTATTTCAAAAACATGGAAGAATTTCTGCAGCTCATGCCTTAATTCAATGCAGGAATTGTGTCTTCATAGTTTTTTTACCACGCCTAACACATATCATGATCACATGGTGTGACTGAAATGAAACTAATTATCTTCTCTTGCCACCTTTTTGTTTGTTTGGCATTCTAATCCTTACTCACAGTCAGTTTAAAAAGCAGATAAACCTATTAAGTTAACAATAAAACTAAACACACATTATTACACTTGAGAAGAAAAGCTGGTAATTGATTTACACAAGTTCTCATAACTACACCTGGAAACAACAGAATACCAGAAAAAAAGGTGATTTTCATTCTTTGTAGATAGGATATAAACAGAAGCAAAAATGCATGTAGAAATTCTACTATTTGCATGCTTTCCTTTGGATTTTGCATTCCAGTTTTTCAGATTCTGGAAATTCTGATTGATTTATGTGACTTTAAAAAAGCCCTTCTGAAACTGAGAAAGCTGCTGTACTCACAGTCTTTGAATTTTGAGGCAAACATCTTGTTAATTTTTTCCTACCCTCTTTGAATACCTCTAATTCTGAGAAAGAAGATTAGGAGGAAGGGCGAAGGACAGAAAGGGATGAAAAAGAAGAAAGGTGAAAAGAGAAAGAATTTTTAAAACAAAGCAGGGTAGGGAAAAATATGAAAGAGAGAAAAATATAAACAAAATGAGAAGGAGAAGGCAACAGAAGATAAGAGAAAGAATAAAAAGAAAAGATAAAAGGAGACTAAAAAATAAAAGGAAATGTTAACAAAGGGAAATTTTAAAGATTTAAAAAGAAGAAATAAAAAAAAATTAAAGTAAGACTGAAACAAAGGGGGGGAAAAAGAAAGGTAGAGAGGGAAAAAAGAAAGAAAGAAAGAAACAAGAGAAGCCAAGATTTCTTGCAGACCCTGAACCACTTAAAAGGTTCAGGTTCTTAGAAGGAAGGCTCTTTGAGGGCAGAGAATAAGAAGAGTCCCAAAGTGGGGCCATAGCCTGTAAAGCAGAAGTGAACTTGTGCCCAAGGTCTATTTTCTCCTCTGCAGCATAAAGTGCCTGCAGAACATTTGGACAGGTCTGTGAGGCAGGATCTGAGTGAGGCTGGATGCATAACTGTGCTGGTAGTTGCTCCTGAGGGGCCCATTCCCACAGTTCTTACTCCTGTGAATTGTCCCTCGGATGCTAATGGGATGACTCCTGTAAATCAGGGATGCCACATCAGCCCAGAGCCCAGGGTTGTAGTGATCATGAAGGGTTTGATCTTGCAAGCCTCATTCATGTCAGCAACCCTTTTTCATGACAATTTTCCCATCGGCTTGAAGAACTATCCGTGTAGCCAGAGACAGGAGAATCAGGACATGAGTTTAGGGTCAGCATAAAAGTAGGAATAAAAGAGTTTTTCATTTAACCTCCAGCAAGGAATGGATACTCCCCTAGAAGGCCAGATAAGTGCAGTCATTCTCTTTTAACTGCAGGGAGGGCAAAAGAGAGGCAAGTATTGATCAGACTTTTTCTGTCCTGTCTCCTTCTCCTGCTCCATCTATTCACCATAATTAGAGTGGTAAAGAAGGTAGCAGCAGTACATTTTCACCACACCTCAAGCTTTTGTTCACCACCCCCTTGCTTATATAGATCAGTTTTTTCTTCAAATAAAACTGGCAAATTATGCCTGCTTCATTAAATAAACCAGTGCTTTGCAGAGCATGGTGAACACTAATCAGATCATGAATAAGATCCAATCCATATTTTAACTTAAAATCTGAAATGCTGTTTAAATACTACAAGAAAATTGTTACAAAAATGTTTAGTGTGAGGGACTAGAGTAATTTTTTGTGCTACCCTATTAAAACCTGCACCTTCTGGTTAGCAAGAATTTTCACTATATTAAATGTTGACACCTATGTAATTTCACTGTGATTCACACACTTCCTCTTCCACATGAGATCTCAAGCTGCTGTCTGGTTTCTTTGGGGAACTGCTTCAAAAACAGCAAGAATGGATCCTTTGGGAATTCTTCCTGCTGGGTATAGCTCAGTGAAGGCTTCTCTGGCATAAGCTGCCTTTTGGTAGAGCTTCTAGCACCAAAACAGCAGTGTCCATCCTATCTTTTATCCATGCCACTGTTTAGAGGACATTCTCAGTATTGGAATTTGCCATTTTTTTCAGAATTCCAGATGCTCACTAGTGAGACAAAAACAGTAGAAAATTATTGAAGTGACCACTCACAATGGGTGGTGACCAACAGGCAGTGAGAGAAAAAGGTACAAACTCCCCAAAGCACAGGAATGGTTACATCTACTGGTTATATGTATATGATATATACATCATTTATCATTGTGCAGAGACCCCACAAAGCTCATTTACTGATCATTATCAAGTTATCATCTAAAGTTGCTTAAAAACTTCCAGATCAAAAGTCAGGTGCAGAGCAATCATAACAAATAGTACAACACAGGAAAATGATCTGTAATCTGTAATTCCTACCAGCTTGATGTCCCACTTGAGGAACAACTCAGAAAGGGATTGGGGGGCATATAGGAAAATCTTTTCAGTAGGTCTAAACATGGAAACATGGACCTTTTTCTTTTGCCTTGATTCCTTTTTCACTGCATAAGAACACTGCAACAGCCCTGTTGCTCCTGAAAATCAGTCTGCAGCATAGACTTTGCATTACTTTGCAGCTGGCAGTAATGTGGTGAGGTGAGGTGTTTAAAGCCCCATGCTGAACTGGAGGGGAAAGCTTCACTCAGTTTTGTGATGCTATTTGAGCTGTACAGTTGTTTTGGTTGGGAAAGCAAGATATTATTACCATTAAAGGACATAAGAAAGATGATACATGCTCATAAAACAGATTTTGCAGCCACCACAGTAACTTTCTTTTAAACTAATGCAATGAGAGAGTTATTTGTTAAACATTATTACATACAGCTCACAGAACAAAATCTGATCCTTTAAAATAACACTGAAGTGGCAGAAGGAGAAAATATTCACTATGAAAGCAGAATGCTTTTCAAATCTCACTTCACAGATTGAAATTACAGAGTGTAGAGAGCAAAAGGATTTTTAAGACACTGAGGTTTTGATCATTTATGTAAGAGTCCAGTGGGTTTTACTTGTTATTGTACTGCTTCTCTACTCCAGAGACACATGGAAATTATAAAGCTGGAGACCAGACTGGAAGATTTCTTGCCACAGTGACATTCCAACTGCACACAGAAGGCTTGAGGGAGCTACTGAGAAGACAGAGATGATAAAAAGTATCTAGAAGAAATTGCTAACTTATCTCTGCAGACAAGATATTTCTATAAGTAAACAAGCAAAAGCTTTACAGTTATTGGAAATACCTGCAAACAGACAGGCCTAGTATGTCTGTGGATAAATTAGTAGAGTTATAAAGTTGATTTCTGAAGCTCTCCCAGATCCTACATTGTACTGCTTGTGTAGATGTACCTATTTATGTAAGACAGTGAAAGAGCTCAGCCCTGGGGATTGCAGCAAGCTCATTTTCTCATGAGGTTTCTATGCCACTGTAGGATGGTTTGAACCCTTGGTTTCTTTTAATCTTAACTGAATTTATATCACAGTTGAATGTTAATAGGCTAAATGATCCTTGTGTGTTATTCATCATCTAAAATTGGAGTTTGTTAACACTTTATTTGGACATACATATATCACTAATGGGATGTGAACCATGCTTAGCTAACAGAGCAGCTTCTGCCTGGCATTTTGGTGATGATTGTGAGAAGAAGGCAGGGAAGGAGAGGGATATTATTGCCCAGATGGTTATTTTTGAGGAGTAACCATCTGAAAGATTTAAATGTTCCATGTAAGTAAAATACTGATCAGTAGTAATCACTTGTCCTTACAACAGGCAGGTCTCACTACCTTGTGGATTTCACATAGGATTCAGCAGAAGTTCTACATCAGAGGATGTGGGTAGAAGAAACAGCCCCCCCCAAATTTGGGGTGTCTATTTTCATCCCGCAGGAATGGAAGACAGGAGATTTCTGCCTCCAACCTTTCAGCCGAGTCCAGCTCCAGGACTGAAAGGAGCTGTGTAAAGAATGCAAAGTGAGTAGATTTTGCTAAGTTAGAAAAGAGTGCCCAGAGACTGCTTGTCTGGGAGTTACATTTGTGTGTGAGTTGTTCCTACAGAAGGGTTAAGAGGCAGGCTGTTAGGCAGTGTGAGGCAAATGTCACTGTTTTAAAAAATCAATTATCTGCAACTGTAGGGCCTAGTCTAACAGTACCTTTGCAGTATGCAGAGCTTCCCCAGGTAGCACAGCTATCTTTATTAGTAATCCCCCCTCCTCCAGCTCTCTGTACAGAGCCAAGTTTAGAGTCAGCAAAATTACTTGGAACCAGCTCATTTTATCCCCAACAGCCCAACCAACCACAATTAAACTGTATTACCATACTTTAGGCTTTAAAGGGTTCCTTTAGTGCAGTGTATAAATGGCTTTAAGGAGAGACAGAGAGGAAGAGGGGAAGACAAACATTCCACGTGTAACAGGTTAAAGTCCTTCTCCATGTCTGTCCATTGGCTACAGTTGGCCAGGGATGAATACAGACAATTCAATATTTAGCAATCAGCAGCTTTGCTTAGTCAGCAAGAAAAGAAACAATTTAAGGTCCAGAGCCTTCCCTGTGCTCCTTCTGTTTCCCTGAACCTCCACTCAGTTGCAGCAGCTCTCTCCTAACAGAAATGACACTCTGCAGGGTTGGCTCTTGGATATTTTCTGCTGTGGTGCAAGATTGCTCCTCGTGGTTTTATGGGGCAGCAGCAGACTTTAATAGTCACTTGAGACAATTATTCAGATACTGTATTGTGCAGTCAGATTGCTTCTGAACAGCTGCAGAAATACTTAGCAGAAATACACTCCCTAAAGCCCTGGGATGGGAAATAAAAACAAACAAGCCACTGTAGCAAGACAAGAGTCTGTGTCTTACTGCATCTTTTAGCTGGTAGAAAAATGGAGTTGTGTAATTGATTTAAAAGTTAATTGGGACAGGGACCATATTTCATTTAGTGGTCCCTATAATGTCCAGTAATAATAGGCTACAAATACATCCTCAGTCACTACTCAGACATAAATCCTCTTTGGGCAGTGTTGTGACCCAGTGTATGGTTCTTTGCCAGGCAATTCTCATTAAAAAGATAAAAAGGTGATAAGATAGGGGTAGAATTATTCTCTTCAGTAGTGATGATCTTCTTTGGTGCAATCCTATTTACAAAGAACATCACAAAATCATACATTCCTTTGATAAATATGGGCAATTTCTTTTCTTAAAGCTTCAGCCTTGCTATTCTGAAGAATACCATGTCTTAACAAAAATACCATTCATATTTTTTCCCCTCCAAATCACTATAAACACTCTGCTGCAACTAATTAATTTCCTTGCCATAGAAATTCTAACTAGTCCTGGTGAAAATCTTTTGACTGTTACAGCATGTTGTGGCTTGATGCTCTCTGTTGTTTTAACTATTAAAATACAAAGGTATTTTCAGCTGCACTGTCAATTTTACTTGAATAAAGAGTGCTCATAAACACATAAAATTTTATGAATCTCTTAACAGGTATCTGGTCATCAAAACCTGCCTCCAGCTCGGGACTCAGGAGGATCTGAAGTACAGCAGGGGAAGAGAAGTACACTTGCTTAGTTTGGACTCTGAGAGGCTCCCTGTTTCTTTTTAATTCAGCTGGGCAGTTGGTGGGGGCTCAGAGGGCTCTGCTAACCCACTCCTCTGCTGCTTCATAACTGCTTTTCTCTTAAGACACACTTTGAATATATCCTCACCATTTTGTCCCGGGATGGCCATGCAGGCAATGTTAAGCTGGGACAATGTTTTGCACAAAACACAGCGCATGATATGTTGGGAATTTAGTGGCTGAAAGACTGCTTGTTCACTTTTTACTCGTGTGTGCTTCAGTGAAGTTGCTCTTGATTTATAGCTGGATCAGCAAAATCAGAATCAGACCCTTGCTGCTCATTTTTGTGGGAGCAGGGCTGGGCCTCCTGTGCTCTTGTGCTCATTATATATCTCAGCACCAAGTCTCTCAGCTTTGATTCATAGAGCTCTCTTTAATTTGGTACATGCAGCCTTCCAGACTAGATCACATAGCAGCAGGATAACAATCCTCAGGAGAGCATTTCAGTTTGAGAAATTCATGAAGAGGGTGACTTTGCTGCTTACCTTCAATGACACTTGTGGAATAGGAAAGAGAAGAGTGAATGAAATGGAATTGCCAGCCTGTTTCAAAATGTATGCTCTGTTATCCAGCAGATGACAAATAGCATCCTCAATAACGTAATTCTGGGAGCTGTGCAAGTTTTTGTTGGGTTGTTGTTTTTTCTTCACTATAATCTGTCTTTTCACACGTAGGCCAGGGTTTTCTTACCTGTGTGCACTGCACACAGGAGCTCTGAAATACTCCCTTGTGCCTTTCTGCAGGGAAGGCATCCACAGGCCTTGCCTGGGGTGAAGGCAAGCAGGAGGAGCAGAGAATTTTTACCATGCAGCTGGGAAAGACCTTGAATTTATCTCTTCTCTATTCCCATCTCCAGCACTCTGACAAGAAGTGTTGAATTCAGAGCTGGAGAGAAGTCATACACAGATCTGTAACAGCAGATGTTACAGATCTGAGGCAGGTCACTTCCTCTTGGTGCAAAACACACTGCTCTTCTGAGCCTTGAAAAGCCATGTCTGTGCCTCCTTACATGGCAGGGATGGCAGAGCAGCAACCTTGCATTGTTCCAGCAGGAATGAGCCACTTTCCTGCAGGAGAGGTCATTTTACTACATATTTGGGTGTGCTGAAACTGAGGGGAAAATGTGTCCTTGACAGTAGCTCTAGTGAATCATCAATATATGCATATGTATAGAATGAGTGTTGGAGCTGTGCAGCAAGAGAGAATGAGAAAGGGTTCCTAAAACAAAAGTGAGCATCTTCCCACTTTAAGAACAGTAGGATTTTTCTCCTTTCTGTGGAAGATTGGCTTCTCTCCCTGGTAGTTGCACTAAAACTATTTGGAATTGAGCTCTTGGTGCTTTTCACCCTATCCTAACTTCCACACAGGTCCCTATTGCAAAAGGCAAACTTGGCCTCCAATGGTAGCATTAACTGCCTTTGTACAAGAATAATTACTTTCTTGTGAAGCAGAATAAAGGATTTTCATGGTGTTTCAAGTTGAAGAGAGTTGGAGAAATGTGCTTGACAAGAAAAGATCAAAGCAAAGATCCCTGACATGCCACCTCCTCCCAGTCCATGCCATATTGCCCTGGCAATAGTCTCCCAGAGTGTGCAGATCACAACCTGGACTCTACCTCAGTCATGACCTGAATGATCTACAAGAAGAGGTGAGAGAAGCCTTGAAGAGGAAGCTTCAGGTGAAGGATGGAAGCCAAGTTCTGTCTTTTCCCTTGTGCTGGAGCTGACTGTTCCTCCTGGACAAGACTACAGGATTTGCCCCTTAACTTTGTAATGTACTTAGTTAACTTTTAACAGAGTTAAGTGTTTATTCTTGGTTAGTGTAGATTTTTTTCCATCTTTTTGTCATTTTTTTCCGACTGTTAACATTGCACTGCATGATACACTCAGACATGGCATTGCCTTCCCAGCCCAGAGCAGCCAAAACAAAGAGCTGCTCATAAATGAGCCCCTTTAGCTGCCCTGCATAACCTTCCAAGCCAAGGGCAAATTCTAGCCACACATTCTTAGATTTTATATAAGGTCACCAATACATTTCATTCATGTTTTCTTTAATTTTTGGTGAAGTTACTTCAGTCATTTAGTTCTGAAATTTCAGGTACACCATCTCAGTTTTAGCCTCTGAAAAGCCTCTCTGAAATTGTGCCTCCTCTACTTTGGAAACCAGTTCAGGGACTCTTATCACTCATTCTTGCCACTCAGTATTCCCTCTACTCTTCCCTTGACAAGGCAAATAAATTGATATTAATGCTACATCAGGAAGGTCAAGGGCACATCAGAGTGGCCAGATTTGCCTGAATGCAATTTTTCTGCTACTGGCTTTCCACAGAAGGTGCTGTTAAAATCTGTGGGCATTCCATTAATTCCATGAGGAGGAGTGCAAGTTTCCTTCCTTCTCTAAATTTTATTGAATAAACAAGCCACCTACAAGGTTTCATGACCTTTTACAATATGTTCAGAAACACCTAAAATATAACTATTGCTTGATGAGCTCTGCTGACTTGAATTCAAGTTTTTTGACTGCTATTCTTGCAGAAATAAATGTAGTTGATTTGTTTCTTCCACTGCAATAGACCCAATCCAAGTCCTATGAAACCCAACAGATGTTTTTTCTTAATTTTTGGGACATGGCTCACATCCAGCTTCAGTGACACACAAAGGATTTCACTAATTTTCACAGCTTTGAAAAATAACCACAGTTACAAGTAGTGGCACCTCTTTTAAACCTGAATTTTTTTGGTGATGAAGAAGATTAAGAGTAGATGTTGAATCAGTACAGCCTATGTGCAGCTCACCTCTCTCAAGTGCAGAGAGCAACAGCAATGGCATCTATTTTCTGAGAATTTTACTCTGCAACAGCTGGAGATAACTTACCAGAATAAACACTGATGGGCCAAAGTTTCCAGCTAGCTAGTCCATGCCAGCCAGTAAATTTGGCACCTCTGATAAAGCAGTGAACTAGATTTTTCACTTCTGTGCTTCTGAGCAATAGTTTTAACAAAGAATAGTGGGTGGCACCCTGTACAAATTCCATAGAGAATCAAAGTTCATTGTGTAGCACTGCAAGGAAGGAAAATAGTATTTTATTGTGTTGTATTGTATTGTATTGTACTGTACTGTATTGTAATGTCTTTCTACAGAATGAATGGTTGAACCAGAATTTCTGCATTTCTCCAGAATCGTGGTTAAAATGTGCTAGCCAAAAGTTTTTTTTAATGTTTTGTCAGTTTGATTTATGCATTGGGAATGTTGGAGGTTTAAGACTGGTTGTAAAGAAACAAGTTTGATTTCTCTATTTTTTTGGTGGTATCAATGCTCAAAGCATCGCATGCTGTATTAAAATAATACGAGTGCTGTTGTTTGATTTTTTTTTATTTGGAACAGTAGCTACAGGTTCCAGTCTAGCTACATGCTTCAAAAGCATAAAATAAAAGTCAGACCTGTCACAACACCTAGAAATGGATATATATGCTTAACTGTGCAATTGCATTAATGTCAGTAATGTGTACATTGCACAAAAATTTAGACACGAACATAACTCACTGCCACACTCAGGCTTATTGGAGCAGTAATAATTTTTTAATTTTATTTTTTCTACTTGTTTAACAAACAATAAGAGAGGGTGACAGGAAGATTTAGAAGTTATACCTGGTAAAGTCTGATTATATATTGCACAACCTAGTGATGATTCCTGCTAGATTTGTGGAAATACATGAATGAAACTGCAGAGGGATTTGAATAGAAGGAGCTGAGGTGTTTATGGAAGCTCCCTGTGTTGGCCCTGTGGGGGCTGAGTGAGGTGAACTTTTCCTTAACTTCTTCCTTGTAACCTGCAGGTGTTGTCCCATGCAACTCAGCATTGCTGATGTTTGTGATCATGTTGCAAGTCCTTTGATACTCTATGTTTTTCCTGAAATCTGAGTCTTGCAGGCAGGTGAATCTCTGAGAATTTCTCTTGGTAATCCTTTGTGCTAGTAGGGGAGGAAGGAGTTAAAAACTGTGGCTGAGCACAGCCCTAAAGGTCAAACAATAACACAGGCAACACTGAGAAACATAATCCTCATTCAGAAAGGGAAAATTATAAATATTTTCATTTAATTGATTTAAATGAAATTAATTTATTTTTTTTCATTACAAATATTTTCACTTAAAGACTTTGCTTTTTCTAGACCTGATTTTTTTTAAAACATTGGTTTACTTCCTGAATCAGTTCCTTTGGTTTTAACTTGGGTCAAAGGTTTGGCAACTGTTTCCCCCTATTTTTATTTTAATGAGACTCTCCCTGATTTTTATATTGTCTATTAAAACAGTATTTAAAAACTGCAAAGTCTGCAAGGCCTACTTTTCTGGTCACTACAGAGTGCCCTCACATCACATTGCTCTTAATGGAAATTAATTGTATCATGCCTATAGACCTTGGAGCAGTTTAGCAGATATTAGATTCTTAGACATCTGTGGTGTTTTATTATTGATTAAAGAACGAGAGGAAATCTCATGGTTTAAGACCTTGTGGTGGGATTTATGAATTAGTCCTTTTCCTATGTGACCCTTGGCAGGTCATTGAATCTGTCTTTCAGTTTTCCATCCGTGAAGCAGGGAATAATGATGATTTTCTGCTGCTGCTCTTTGTCCATCATGCCTGCTTAAATAGCGCACTCTTTGGAACAGGCCTTGCTGCTGGGTAGTGCAGAGAAATTTCATTCTGAGATCTGCAGCTGTAATACAAATAATTAATACCAGCATTAAACAGTCAAAGGTATTACATCCAAGATGCATTTGGCCTGAGGCCTGCATAGTTCTTAAAATGATGGATTTTTAATTGATTATTTGGAATGAGACCTTTCCTCAGACTAGCTAAACTGCTTAGGACCCACGCACACCAGCTATATTTAGAGGTGAGGAGGTGGCAGAGTAATTCTTAAAGTGCTCTGTTTCTAATAACCCAGGTGAGTGACAGTCTGGGAGTGCTGCCTCTCTTAAAGCAAACATGACTCACAGCCCCCAGGCTGCAAGCATGTGCAGGTTAGAAATTGTGTTGAACTGTCCCCATTCAAGGAGCCAGGAAATGCAGCCAAATTCATCAACATGTAATTTAATAATTTCAGGTTAGTACAACAGGGTAGTCACACTAATGGCTTAGCATCTCTCACAGCAAAATGCAAAAGGACTGTGTAAAACTGGGGCAAGGTTAAGGTGAGTCTGGAGTAAATAAGGCAATATCTTCATCCCACAGCTCATGTTGATGCTTTCAGAAAACATTCTGCAGAAATTACATTTTTATAAGAATATCTCCAGAGTCCAAATCAAAGGTAGAATGGGAATGGCCATTAATTCTTGTTGAAATGGACACACATACACACACCACTGGCTGTTTCCAAGGCATTCCTTGTCCCAAGCAATTCCCAGCACCCATGAATGGTCCCTCTGTCCCTCAGGGAGTGTACATGGTGAAATGAAACCATGCCATGAGAAACTGCCAGGAATGAGCATCACCTCATGCCTTTTCACATTTCTGATCAAAGCTAAAATAAGCAGCAAAACACAGCAAAACTGGTTTCCCAGTGGGAGAAGAATATTCTAGTTTCTTGAAAGATGCTTTATGTCACTTGGACTCCTGGAGACAATGGACCCAGTAAATTCTTATTTTGTGTCCTAAGCTTGTCACTGACCTTGGCACCCAGCCACATTGCAGTGTTTCTTTTTCTGTGAGATTACCCAAGGCAAGCTCTTCTCTGGGAAACTGAATCTTGCCAGGAACTCCCTCTGATGCAACCAATCTCTTTCATCACAAGCTGCAAAGTTAAAAGCACACTCTCTCAGTTTTAAATGCAATAACAGTCTTCAGCCAGGCTCTGGAATAGCTGCAGCTTTGTTCCAGCAGATTCTCATTTAAGAAGTTAATGGCTACATTAAAAATTAAGCTAGTTTTAACTACTTTTCTTCTAAAGGGAGTTTCAGTAGAAATCAGATGTGGTCCCTTCTTCCCTCAGTCATTGCCTCTCTTTTAATAGTTGAATAGTAACAATTTAGTGTTTCATTGCCAAATAGTTGCATTTAGTAAGTGTGAAGATATGTGGAAGGCACAATGCAGGGGTTTTGGTTGAGTTTCCTCACCTCTTTTCTTCCTTTAGAGCAAGCACAATATTGACTTTGTAGCTGCCTCCCAGTTCTGCTCCTAGGCACTGAACCCAGTGACAGGTGAGAGAAAGGCACAATATTTGCTAAACAGCCAGTGCACACCCAGCTCTGCCAATTTCCCATGTCAAAAAGCCAGGGAACCATTACTAAGACTAGGAATCTCTGCATTCTCCTTCTTGTGGACCTGAGGGAACCTGACAGGTCTGAAAAATGAAGACCAGCACCATGCTTCAAGAATCTGGTAATGAAGGATGCTCAGTGCCCTCCCACCTGCTTGCAAACACACCCTCAACTCTGACCCTCTTTGCTGGGTGCTGTCTCGTGTATTCCTTCACCTTTTTAAGATTTGTGTGTGTAAATAAAGGAATAATACTTAGATATATACATCTTTCATCATTGTAAAGAGGCTGCCAAGTTCTGAAGCTACCAGGGTATACTAGATGAAAGGTTCATCTGGTTCCTGTAAAAGCTGGATGTTGTAAAAGCTAAGATCAACTTAATAAAAGGACAGGGAAGGCTGAGAACCAGTAAGAACTGCAATGGTTAGTGTTTTGTGTAACTTCTCTTAACTGGAAGTATTTTCATGCAAATTATTGCCAAAGATTCTGATTTTTTGTACTACTTTCAGAAGTTCCTTTATGTCCACAACACTACAGTTAACTATTTATTTGGGGGAACCTAGTCAAGTACTCTTTGTCAGCTTAAGCTGCTCAGTTTATAGTTGCCAAATATCTGAAGCATAAAATTTAATATATTTTCCTAACATTTGTTCCTCAAAATCAATAATCCTATAATTTTCATTGTCTGCACAAATATCCAGTTTTTTGTTGTACATTGTCAAGTTCTTGGCTTCCAAGAGCAATTAATGGCAAAGTCCAATTATAAGCTGAGTAAAAAGTATTGTTTTCTCAGGGTTGGATTTCCTAATAGTGTTGAGCTGAATCTTTTTTCTGATTCTGTGTTATGAGACAGTGAGAAAATAAGCTCCCTGTATCTTTGTTACTGAAACTCACTTTCAGGATTAGCCTTTTTATAAAGGGCAGGCTCATTATCCTCATTTAACCAAGAGACAACAGTTTCAGGGATAGATGGAGTGATTAGCAGCTGAATCATACTTATGTTTCAGGCTAATATTCTCAGGTTTTTCCTTCCTTAATATTTGCTTCTATCACAACCAACTTCAAAGAAAGGTTTTCCATGTGCTTCCTGTGCCCCCCTGGCAATAGTTAACACTTTGTCTTCCAAGCACTCTGCCTCTAAAGCCCAAAAGAAATAGTGGAAGGTCCCTATTGATTGCAAAATGCCTGTAATCAGGTGATTACAGGGGAAGTGAGGTGTTAAAGGGAAAGTTTTCTCGATTATTTTTCTCTTCTGACTTGGCCTGGGAAGATGTGGCACCATTTCCAGACTGTTTCAGTCTCACTGAGAGAGGATTAGGAGTTTTGTTGGTTTATATAGAAAAATTTTAATACATAAGCTGACCTTTTCTCCTAAACCCAGGATTCTTTTGGTGTGTGTTTTTTCCCTTTAATGTTCTACTTAATGGGTTGTTGCCTTGAGTTGTAGGTTCTGTTTACTACAAGATCTAACTTGCTTCATTTGTCTGCCTCCACGATGCAGGACTTTAATGTGGAAATCATATCCCCTATAAGCCATTAGTCTAATCAGTCCAGCTCTTGAGGAAGCTGATAAATCAACAGTAATCTCAACCCCAGGTTCCCTTCAAGGACCCTGTGTCAAAGGACTTTGGTGTTCATGTCCTTCTGTGTAATGAGCTCTGCCCTGGAAGGACAGAGAAAATATGGCTTGATAGCTGATGAATGTTTGAGATTCCTTCTCCTGTGATCCTCCTGCATTTCAGTAAAATACTTACAAGCTAATTTAGTCAGTGTGTTGGTGGTGGTTAGATGTGGATGCTTGACCACTAAAAACTGAACTGGCAAGCTACATGCTCCTTTCTGCTTAAAGTCACTTAAGAGAAGGGGAAGTGATTATCTAGAGTGAGCTGTCAACCTTTATGCCAGCTTTCCTCCTGATATGATTTATAAAACAGCTAAGATAACCTCTGGGGGGGAGCTTTGCAATGGAAATAGCAAGCGATTTTTATTCTAATGAACATAACACTGTCACAAGTTTAAAGTTCAAATCTGAGGTACGAAGGTTGGGGGGAAAAAAAGAGGCCGTAAAATATGAATGTGACAGCATATGTGTTCCTTCCCTGCACAGTGCATGAAACAGGAGAAATAGGCAAACTTTATTTTTCTAATGAGGTTTAAAATATTTTTTCAGTCTTTATCAGGCAGAAAGTCCTCAATACCAGTTGTTTTTTGGTGGCTGAGGTTTTTTTCCTTCACAAGCTTCCCGATTAAGATGAGGCATTTTTCTCGTAGCACGTTGTGCTGTGCCCTTTGGTCCTTCAGCATTGCAAAATGTCCTGTCACAATTGGCACTCAGTAAATAACCCTTGGTTGGCAGCTGTGGCCAACAGGCAGAAGGCTGAATGGACTACAGGAATTTAAACTGCTGGAGGACACTTGTCCTGACCAGCATTTAAAACCACCAAATGACAATTTATTGCAGAACTTATTTCTTCCCATATAAGCATCAATTACTGGGCATTTGACAGTTTTCATTGCTATCTAGCTTACTTCAGAGCTGCTTTAAAAATAAAATCAAACCCTTTTCTAGAAACAGTTACATGCAAAACAAAAACAACAACTAATTAGAAAGTTTATACATCAATGGCAGGTTACCCTACCCCTGAATTTAGCCAGCAAATTTCTTATGATGAGAGCTGTATGGATGGAATTTAGGCAGTGAACCATAATGTCTGCAGGCTTGCTGAGGCTGATAGCTTTTCACTTTCTAGTCAGTACCTTTCTGTCTCAAGGCTAGAGTTGCACTACATCCTTGCTATCAGCCAAAGCAGAATCAGCTGACTAAAAATGGAAAGAGAACTAAAACTTCAACAAAGCTCTAAAAACGCCTAAATTCTTTTTATTAGTCTTACTTCCTGAAGACATATCTCACCTTGAAACCTGGTATTAACAGGAAGCTCCTTTGTTGTGCCAGCTTTGGAGCACATGCCTGGTTGGAAATGAGGTGGTTTTGACTCCTGGGATTCACAATTTCCATGCTGGTCTTTGCCTTGGTGGCCCAGCCACCCCCATCCAGGTGGAGAAAGGGACAACAGGCATGTGGCAAACTCCTGCTCAGTGGAAACCTGGAACTTTTCAGTGGGACATCAGTGGAATGATTATGACCTGGAAGAAGCAATATTGAATGTATCAGGAATTGAAAAAAAAAATTCCTTCTGCTGGTTTGGTAAAGTTGGTGTGAGTTGTGCAGAAGTGTTCACAGCCAGCAGGAATAGGTGCCACTGGCATGCATTTGCTTTCTCTGGAGTCCTGCCCTGCTGAACTTCCATAATTAGCAGAAATATTAATTTGATCCCCTTATTTCTCTTTCTAAATGCAAGCTGTACACTTATAAAAAGGTACTGAGTAGCTTGAAGACACAAGGAGTTAAAAAAGAGGAAGCATAGCTGTGCTTTCCAATATGTCACATGATTTCAGCTCACTTTTCTTAGTGAAAAACAGAACAGAGGCTAAATTGCTTTCAAAAAACAAAAAATCCCATTCTTGGGCAGTATTTTCTTAAACTTTGTCTGTTTAAGTAACTAACTGCTCGGACAGATGGTAGATAAAAGAAAATGAATCTCCAGGAAACCCCCAAATCCCCTTTGAATTTTTGAAAAAGAAGAAAAAAACCAGGGAAAATTAAGATACCTTTTCATACTCCAGCTGTCTCCAGATGATAGACACTATCACACCCTTGGGAAGTTTGCATTTACTTTGGGAACCTGACTGCTTGAGGCACCTACCTGACACTCGGGGAGGAGTAGCCAGGTGACAAATATTCTATGTCTCAGTGGCAAAAAATTGTCCCCCCACTGAGTGGGGACAATGCAGCTCAATTTTCTTCCCCACATTAATGTCTCCTGAGATATGGTCAGCACAGAGTTGGGTTAGGGAATATAAAAGCTCAATATCACAGCTTGTTTAAAAAAAACAGGAAATCATTAGGAGTTTTTTCTTTCTATTTCAGCAAAGTTCAAATTTCCACAGTGGGAATAAAATCAGTAATTTCTGATACATCCAAAGCTTAGTATCACAAAAACTTTGAAGGTAATAAAAATAAGCAGCCTCTCTATTTTCCATTAGCAGGTGTCTGAGGCTTTGCTGAGACTCCTACTGGCACAGAGAGATGCTAAATGCAGTATTTTGCCACCGTCAAGGGGTGATTTATCTGTGGAGTATAATTTTTTATGCAGCTGTTATACCTCAAGTGGTAAATAAGGCTTTGTCTGCGCTCCAAAATTGTGCCACTTTAAATATACCGCTGTAATTAAAGTGCTACAAGCCATTGGCTGTTGTTAGAGCCCTGTTAAACATCATTCTGTCATGTACTTGTCCCTGTACAGCAAGGGGAGCAGGGTGATTTTGTACTGTATTGCACACTGAAGCTTTTTATTGATGTTACGGTTACATCCAAAAGAAAAAAAAAAGCTACTAAAATGTTATGCTGGGAGAGATTTTGAGTGTAGATAAAGTCTAAATCAGAGGGATTGTGAGCAGTTTCAGGTACAAACTACATTTTTCAGTGGTCAGGGATAATGGTAGCACATTATAGTCTACATTAAATACCATTAACAATGAAAAGAGTGTGGCAAAAATATTTCACCAAGATAGAAAAACACCAAGTTTGTGGCAGTAGCATCAGCAGCCTTACCAATGAGTGCAGAAGGATTTCTTAGCATCCAACTCATGTGCAGAATTAAAGCCATTTTATGTTCTCAATCAGCAGTCACATTGTCACCATGTTACAAAGTAGAACTGAAGTCTGGGCCATGGTAAAAAATTGCGAAATAACTTAAAATACTTGGAGTACAGTATTTGTTTTCTGATTTCAAATAAGCAGTGAAAAACAACTCTTGCCAAGGGTTTCCAATAAAGGATTGCAGCTGGGTAAATTTTATTTTAATGCCTGATTTCAAAAAATCAGATTCACTTAAATTAATTGCCTCTTTGCAATGCAGAGCAATTTAGAGACTATCTGAAATATTATATCT
Organism: Agelaius tricolor; assembly: GCF_023055355.1. Classification (NCBI taxonomy): domain Eukaryota; kingdom Metazoa; phylum Chordata; class Aves; order Passeriformes; family Icteridae; genus Agelaius; species Agelaius tricolor. Next base: position 1,928,063 of record NW_027269263.1, read on the forward strand.
AGAAAATCTAGAATAAATATTCAATCTAGAATACCTAGAAAATTTCTGTGGGTTCTGTGGGTTATTCTCTCAGCAAGACAAATATCAACATAATGTTCAGTATCATGACAGAAAAGCTTTAAAAGGTATGCCCCACACGTAAAGCCCATTGTCTGATTGTCACAGTGTTGGATATTTTGAAAATTCTTTTGAATTTTGAAGAATATTTTGAATATTCTTTTTTTTTCCTCTCCCATGTAAAATTTGGAGTGGCTTTGATTCAACCTTATGTAAGTAAGGTCATTATTTAAGATCTTAGTTTTTCCTCCGATTCTTTTTAGGATTCTTCATTTCTATATTTGGCCCTGCTGTTAATTTGCAAGGGAGCCATAGTTTCTCTGTACCACAACTGACCCATCTCTAGCATGGCAAACATTCCTTGCCTATCTGACAGAAACGTGCCAGACTTAATTAGCAGCAGACAATGTTTTCAGAAGTGACTGGTTAGAGACATCCTGTGAAAATTGACGCTCTTCAAGACTATCAAGTTGAGCCTCTGGATACACATTCACACTGAAAATTCACAAATGACTCGGAAAACAGTTGGTGCACTGATAAGATGCATTTTAAACACATTACTGCATATCACAGCAAATATATTAATGGATACTTTCGGGCACATATTTTGAAACCTAATTTTTTCCCTTATTCAGTGCCAAAGACTTGAACTCCTGCCTAGTCTTGGTTGGTGTATTCCATTTTGTCCAGCAGAGAAGGGCAAACTCTGCCCATCACACCTGCAAATTCCAGAGGTGAAGCACACTATGGACCATGAGAAAAAACAATTTTAAAACTTCGAATTTAAGCTTGGATCTGCTCAGGATTTTAGAGCTCCATCAGGATTTTACAACTCCATGAAAGTGTGCTTGTGTGACTGCCAAAATCCTCCACTGTGAAAAATGTGTATTGTGATTTCTTCACCAAACTGGGGGCAGCAGCCACTCACACAGCACACACAGGTGCTGTGCAGCTGTTCATGATGGATCTCCTGCTTGCTGGCCTGATTTCCACTGGTGTTAACTCAACACAACACTGTAAACCTCTCTGGATGATTAGAAAACATTCCTCCAAAGGATGTGAACAAACATGAGCTACGAGCACTGTGCTGGAGATTATCTTATAAATGTAACATCTCTGCAGTGGGACAAAATAACTCTGCTGGTTTTTTCTCCTGACAGCTGCCTGGATTTTAACAGTTAGTTGCAATCACATTAAACGTCTCCCTGCCATTTTTTTTTTTTAGCAGGAAGTATGATTCTTTTCTCTTGGAAGGAGCCAGACCAATTTGTGTGCTCTGTCATCCATAAGTAAGTGTGAGAACTGATCTGAATTCAATGTTTATTTTCAGGTAGTGCAATGTGATAATCTGAGAGACATAAACTCACTGAAAGTCTTCCATGGAATGGGAACTTGAAATTGTGAGAAGACACTGGAACCAAAGGTGTCTTCCTCATCCCTTGGAACACTTGCCAGACTTTTTTTTTTTTGTTAAAACTTGAGGTCTTCTCTCTGAAATTGATACCCACTGTTACACATGGAGAAAGGCAAATATTTTGGTGATGTGGCTGTACCACTGTGAAACCCTGCAGCCCATGTGGTCTCCTTGTGCATCACTTGGCACATAGGCTTCTCCTCCACCATTCCAGCTCAGCCAGGGCAGCTGGGGGAGGAAAGTAGGGTGTCCTTGTGTTTTTCTTTTCCTGTCAGATCCTAGTGTGATAGCCAAAACTTGGTTTGCATTCCTCCACCTTCATCTCTTCTGCCACAAATACAATTACTTGATGCTCATCTCACTAAGAGATTTCATATCTAAGATCTTCAAAAAGTCTGTCAAGGAGAAAGCAATAGGGAGAAAAGCTGAGAAACTCAAATGTAGGTTTAGGTCAATGTGCATTATGAATGTGACTAAACTACTGATGTACAAATACTTATGCATCTAACTGTAAAATGGAAGCACCTAATGCCAAATTTATTTCTCTATTATTCCCTTTCTTTCTTTTTGAGTTTAGGCTCTCTTCCTGTAACAGTATCAATTATTTTTCAATAGTGTCTCACATCCCATTCTTTCTCATCTCTTTTTCAGTACGTCCCTTTTCTCTGCTAAATCATCAAAGATATTTTTGTTCTTTTATTGTGGCAGAGTCTGTAAACACGACCTTAGAAAGAGAATTTCTAAGTGCAAGCATTTGTGATGCATTTGCACTAAAAGCTTTGAATTGCTATCTTTGATAAAGCTATTTGGTCTGATTATATTGTTTTGGAACCATGCATTCAGGTGCACCTCTCTAAAAAAAAAAAGAATTTTTCAAAATGTATTATATTGCATGTCTCAAAATGGAGGAGGATTATTTTTAAACTCAGTATATTCCATGTAAATAATTGTATTTCTGTCCTGAAATTCACACACCAGCATTTAAACTGAAATTTAAAGTCCAGTGTTTAAAAGCCAATAACTCCAAATCTTAAAGATGTATCAAATATAAATAAAGGTAATAATTTTTGTAGTTATATTTCTCTTACATTGCTTCCATGCTTTCAAAACTGCCTGGGCAGATGTTGCAGACATCTCTTGCATTGAACATGACAAATATTCTGTGTGAGCACTGAATAGCAGGTGGAAGAGCCACTGATGGCTGTAAGTGGGATTTTTAAGTGGAAATTGAAAACAGCATTTCCAAATACAAATTCAGATCTCATAGACTGCGATCCAAGTGGCAGCAACTGTGCTTTGGGAAATTCAGTGATGTCTTTAAAGAGCCAAATGCAGTTAGCAAAGGGTGTACTCACATCATCAAATAGCAGAGGCCCAGAGGTGCAGCCAGCTATAGAGTTGGGTGATGTGTTGTTATCAGTGTTTGAGGCAGGGGAAAACCTCCCCTTCCTTCATAAACCTCTGCAGCTGAAAGCACCCAGCACCCACCCATTCCATCAGTGGAAAGGATTGTGTGAACCTTCTGTCATCTGTTTTGGTCCAAATCAGCCAGGTTTAACAGTAAATGGAGTTGAAAAAGTTAATCTGGTGTATGTCAGTTGAAGCTAATTTTGTAACAGTTCTGCTGTACATATCCCCAGATTAAGAGTGTAACTTCAGTTTCTCTCATTTTAGCTAAATTGCTGGCAATAAAGGACATTGTACCTGAAAGCATCACCTCCTTTTACCTGCTGACCATGCTGACACCTGTCATGAAGATCAAAACCTCGATCAAAAATCAGTTTTAATGAGAAAATATTGGCCATTACAAGAGAAACATTTTAAATCTTGCCAGCTTCTCCCTAAATCAAGCAACACAAGGCACTGTAGACAGGGTCTGTAGTGATTAAGAGTTCTCAGCTTGTGGACATTCAAGTTTGCAGATGGATAAATAAAATTATGTTACACTTCTTTCTGTGTAGAAGAAAGGCAGCTTACAAGGCAGAAATGTGTATGAACATATAAGGGAAATAGAAAATATTTAAAGAGACTGTCTGAAACTTCCTGCCATGAATCTTTATGTGGTCACCTGTGTGACTTTATATGGGCAGACAATCTGGGGTTCATCCAACCATTGACACATCCCATGCAAATTTTTGAGATTCCAGATATTATTTTGTGGATAAAACTGAAAACTTTGGGTACTTTTTAAAATACTTTTTCCTTTGTTAAAGGATGTACTGCTGGGTCCAGCCCTCAGCTCTCATTTTCTACCATTCTTGGGCCAAAACTTTACTTTACTCAGAGGGTGCTTTTCCCTCTCCTGTCTGTTGAAGAATTTCTCTTCTGCAGACATAATTAACTATTCATTGACATGGAGCCTTGTATTTGCCTCTTCCCAAATTCCAGGAGGGCAGCCCTAATCTCTGGGTTAAGAAAATCAGCTCCCATACATCTCACAAATCTTGACACAATGTGAAGCAGGAGAGATAAAAGACTACCTGGGCACTGCAGTTGTTGGAAATCTCTTCACTGAGGTGGGAGATCTGCTGTCAATCCCCTGGTCTGATGGAGATTTGCTTCTAAAAAAGATGCTGACACCTTTTCCTGGCTCCTCTGAAACCAGTTCTGTTGGATCAGGGATGAATTTAGAGCAGAAACTCCACCACCACATAGCACTTATATATGTATTTTAGAATACTAACCACAGTCTACTAAATGGACTTGAATATAAATGAACTGTCACTATGCGAGAATAGTTGAAATCATCTTGGATGTACAGATAATATTGTCTCAACTGTGAGCTCTACTTTAGAATCTCATTTCAGCCTCTACCTAAAAATCTATATGTCAAAGAAAATATCCTGGGTGCCATCTACAAACTATAACATGACACAAAAAAGCCATCTTTCTATATGATAGAGCTACTTCTAATTTTCCCATTAGACCAAACGACACCATAAAGAATATCTGCCAACAACATGATATAAAACCACACCATGCATCATGAAAAATAATTGCAATTCAATTACTCCTGAATTATAAAACCGTCAGCTAGGTGCAATAAAGACAAAAGCTTTAGAACATATGATAAACTGCTTAGCATAGATAATTAGATATGTTTGAACAAAAACCCCAAAATAAAACATGTACAGTTTGAAGGAACAAGGTAATCATGCCAAAATAATTCTCATTTAAAGGTTTGAGGATCAGCAATTTTAAAACATCTCCCTGAAAAAAAATTATCAAAATAAATTAGCACTCATAGAGTGTAAAGTAAATCCCTCACTCAGAGAGGTCATGACCTGCAACTGGGCAAGAAACTTTTTTCTTCTTGCTTTTTTCATCTTGCTTAGAGTCTACTTTGCCAAAGTATTTGGTGGTGCTGCTCAGCATCACAGAAGGCTGAGGAAGGAACCTCTGGTTGGTTTGAAGGAACCTCCGGCAATTTTCTGCTCTACCCCACCTGCTCAGAGCAGAGTCACTGCAGCAGCTGCCATGGAAAAAGCCATGGAATTCCTGCTTCATGCCAGTTCTGGGCTTTTGCCACACTCCCTGCTTAAATAAGAAAGAGAGAGGGACAAAAATTGCACTGGGGGGAAAGTGGGATTCAGGGAGAAAGCTTTTGCAAGACAGGCAGAGAAAATAAAGGTTCTAGCAGAAGATGTCCTGTCTACACTCTCCATCAGGACCTCTTGGGAGAGGGATTTAATTCTCTTTCTTGGTCTGCTGCATTTCAGCAGAATAAAGAAAATGGCATTCCCACACTATTTTTGGTTATTACTATATTAGGAAAAAGCAAATATACCTCTTAAAATACAGCTTTTCCATAAATTTAAAGTCTCAACTTGATCTTGCACTTTCACAGACAAAAGTGGCCATGGAAAAAGACATAACATCCCTCCTGCAGCAAGGCAGAACTGGGTGAGGTTTCCAGTTAACATCTGGCTAAAGTGTTGAAACTTTTGCCAAAATACTTACCAGAGAGAAAATAAAATCATTCAAAGTTGATGTGGTACCATAGTTCCAGAACTTCTCAGAGAATTTCTCATATAATTAATAATTTTTAGAACTGGTTATTTTATATCTGCCATTTTTCAGCCTTCAAAGTGTCCTTTTAAAAAAATGAGAGATCTTTATAAAATATAAAACAATTTTATTTTTAGTAGATTTGCTGACATAACATTTCATAAATTGGCTTTCTCAAACTCATGATGACTACATTTCAGTTTCTTAATTGACCTTTTACATGCTCCACAAGCACTTGAGGTTTGCAGTATTCATTCTTCGGGTATGTAGTCAGAAAAAAACTAGGCAGCATTTTTACTGATGCTGATGAAGTTTCTCTGAAGCATCAGATATGGGATTGAAATTGTGGAAACTCTGAAAGAAGTAGTACCAAAATTGGTCACTGTTCTCTCTCAGGCCAGAGTACTCTGAGACTCCAGTGACAGGCAGTGCAGAAATCACTGAAATAGTCTTCTGAGTAACACTTCCAACAAAAGAAGTTTCATTATTCACCTGTGAAAGAAATAGGAGATGTAGGGCATAGGAATTAACACATTGTCCAACATGACACCTAAAGATTAAAAAAAAGGGATCAAAAAAAAACCCCAAAAAATTAATAGAAAAAGATAAAGTTCAGCCTAGAAGCTAAATTGTTTTGTTTGAGTTTTTTTGTTGGTTTTTTTGGGGGGTTTTTTTTGGTTGGTTTTTGTTTTGTTTTGTTTTTGTTTTGTTTTTTAAACTATGAACCTTTTGCTCTGCATTTCTTCTGTGTTTTAAGTCAGTGGTCATTGAGCCAGCTTCTCAAACCATGCAAGTTAATGGGAATCCTGGTGCTGACTAAAAAGATTTGACCCACGTAATGTTTTATTTACAAGTGTCAAAATTCTTGTGTTGCATTGTCAGCCTTGTCCATACCAATTGTTTCCACCCCGAATATTTAGCAGGAACCACAGCCACTACTATGATGACGGATAACACCTCTCACATGCTCTTTAAAAAAGAATAAAGAGGAATTAAATTTACTAAAAAAATTAGAGAGACTGACATTTCTAGACCACAAACAGAGGTCTAAGGCCACTATTACTTTTTAGCTAGAACTGTTGTGCTGGATACTGAAGTTCTGCCTCTTCAATTTCAGTAAATTACACCTCTACAAAAAAAACACTGACAATTATCCTTTGTCCAAGAAAATCAGTAGAAAATTTCAGTCCAACCTGAGCAGCTTAATTCACTTGCTTAATGTTAATGCGTAGGTTCCAGTATGAGAAGAAGTAACCTTTAACCTTGGGTGGAAAGGCACCAAAGAGCAACTCTTTTATTACCAGACAGATCTCTCCTGGGCTGACACCTCCATGTGAGAAATAAGTATTTTTATAAACCTCTCTCCAAGATGTGACTGCCACATTTTCAGATCTTTAAAGAAGATTTGTTTAAAAAACACACCAAGTCCTTATTGGCAGACAGAAGTACTGCCAGAAGGGCTAGATTTTGAAATAGGAGTTATTTTATGTGTCCAGTTTCTAGGAGCTTCAGTAGATATAAATCTCTACATATGTTAATGCAAATAATAGAGGTTTTTCATCAGGCTTTATGCAGTTTTATTACCTTGGGTAAGAATAAGCCAACTGAATGCCAGATGATTCAACTAGAATTCACTAGAAAACATGTCAAGTTAATAGACTGACCACCTATAATTGCTGCAGGAGTGATTAAAAAAGTAAATCAATAAAGATCCTATTGTTACATGAAGCTGTACATTCTCTTAGCACTGCACATGGTAATCATGTACTGATTGATCTGGGACTGTCAGCACCACACCCTTATTGATCACATGCAAGGGCAATTCAAAAGTAATCATGAAAATCACCCAATTCCTGCTTTCTAGGGTATTTATAAGGCTTGGTCAATTATGCCTTTTTCCCAGCTTGCCACCCCAAATTTGGGTAAGTGAAGCCACATGGGGACTAAGAGCCATCCCAGCTAGGAGCCCTGCTCTCTGTGCTGCTTCCCTGATGTGATTCACTGTGAGCTGCCAGCACCCATGAGAACAGGTAAACTTGGCACTCTGAAGGAAAACAGAGTATTTTACATCCAAATGTCTATTATAGCAAGGGTTTATTTGTCCTTATGTTTTCTATCTGATGTTAAAATACAGTTGTATTTGCTTAAGGAAAAATTATTTTCCTTATGAACAGTTAGATAAAAGTAGCTTCATGAAACAGAAGTTATGTGCACCTCTGAGTTAAAATATTTTATCTGTCCTGTGTTAATTTGAGATTGGCTTCTTTAGGCTTTGATGAAGAAACTAAGCTGAGTTCTACTTTTAACTTCTCTGGCTGGTTTGCTCAAAGGAGGATCATTTTAGCTATCATGGATCAGAAAACAAAAGTAGTTCTTGGCATAAGTCGCAGCTGTTTTCATCCCCAATTGAATGTCTCTGAAAACTGTGAGGTTTTTGCTGTCTGAGTTCTTGTTTTAGACTTGTAATAGGTTAAAAGTATATTTAATTTTAGGAAACAACCTATTACTACTTAGATTTAAACTTTAGAGTTTTTAGGCTTTGCATTGGAATCACTGTTGGGTTTTTTTTTGGTTTTTTTTTTTTTTTTAGGTAACCTTGGAATCTTTACTCATGCTGCTTATATACTATTGTGCTTCTGGTTTGTGATGTAGTAGGCCTCATATTCTAAACAGATCTGAAGAGGCCAAATTTGAGTAGCTATAAAGACAGATGGAAGCAAAGAGTAGAACCCATATCTCAAAAAATGCCATCAGAAACGCTGAGAGCTCTGTTCAGAGAATCTGACCTGGTGTTCCACTTCCTTGTAACTTGTGCATGCACTTATATTTGCACAAGACAGATGTGGGATGCTTCCAGTTGTAGGTGGGAGCATTTTGATTAGATGTTAGTGATCTTTATGAGCTCCACAAAATGGAGAAGCTGACCTGGGAAATCAGCAGACTTTGTTGTGGATAAAGTAGCAGGAACATTATAAAGCACTGTAAGTTTCGCTCTTCCTAATTCCCTTTCAAGGCTGTAGTAGATTTTGTTTGATATGAAAGAAAATATCAAATATTGCCTGTGCCCCTGCCCCTTCTGGTGCATGGTACCTACAGGGCAGAATCTGCCTTAAGAAACAGTTTTGGACTAGGCTGTTTTTAGGTTCCCCTTTTTTCTTTTGATTATAAATCCAACTTGCTTTATTTCAAAACTTGCTTTTTAACTTAAACCTAGTAGCATTGCTTATTTTTATAATTACCTTTATCTGAATTTCAACCAGAAATAGAAAGAAATAGCACAATCATTTGATAATGTTAACCTTAAAAAAAAATCCCTGTGTTTATCTACTTGCTGTTTTTCGCTTGTCGCCTAATTAAAGTATTGGATGGTTTTAACCAAATTATTTTCTCAATCTGTTATTTGAATTCTGCTGAAAATGTTAGCTTTCATGTGTGTTTAAACCTTTATCTTTAACATACAGATTGAGTTTAGCATACAGTATTGGATTCACATAATTTAATAGGTAATATAATTCTGGGGGAAAAAAAATCTCTTTCACCCCCAAGTGAACCAATTAAATCAACTACTTAACTTCCTAGTGTTGCTGTATTCAGAAACTGAAATGTTCATGTAGTTCTTTGATTTGTTGTTGTTTTTGGGGGTTTTTTTTAACTATTCTTTGATCCTCTGTGTAATATCTCAAAAGTGACAGGTGCTCTAAGAAATTGTAGTAGCAGAGTGTGGAATTCAAAGCGAGACTCTTACCAGTGTGCTAATGACAGTGAAGGAGCACAGAGGTGTACCTGTAACTCAAGCTGATCTACTCAAAAAAAATTAAAAAAAAAAGAAAGACAGGCATGCCTGACGCAGACATGCAGGAGAAGGGATTTGTGAACCACATGGCTGACAAGGAGCAACGAGCTGGGGGAAGCAGCCGTGCTGGGAAGCAGCTGCCTGAAGGTGAGAAGAAGCTGCACGAGGCCGTGTGCGTGCTGCTGGTGGAGCTGTGCGAGAGGTTCACCTTCTTCGGCATTGTCTGCAACATGATCCTCTTCTGCACTGCCAGGCTGGGCTACCCCAGCCACCAGGCAGCCATGGTCAACATGTGCTTCGTGGGCACCTCCATGCTCACCCCAGTGCTGGTGGGCTGGCTGGCAGAGTACCTGGTGGGGAGGACCAAGCTGGTGTGCATCTGCATGTTCCTGCACTTCCTAGGTAGGTGACAGCGCCGTGTTTTACCGGTTCTCTTGTAGAAATGTGCTCTTGAGCATGTGTTTGGCATCTCCATTCCCCAAGCTTCTCTAACAGCTGGTTACACAGCTCCTCCTCTGCAAAATGCACTGCAGTGTTTTCACCTTTGCAGCTTTCAGTGAGACAAAGCAGAGTTTGTGTGTGCATCTTGTGTAGCTGGTGCACAACTTGGCTCCTCTGAAGTGGGGTCAGCTGCTGGCAGCAAGGATGCTCACTCAACTCTTAAAGTTGGTCCCTAAGGTTATTAGTGTTTGGCACTAATGCCAGGCTTCAGTCAGAGAGAAAATTCTAACTCCTAACTGCTTTCCTGCTGTTAGGAGTAAGATAATATGTAAAGGTACAAAGGACTTTTGTACTTGGACAAGAGGAAAATTATTTAAGAACACACCAGTATAAACAAACTTTGCCTTAAGTATCCTAATACCTGCACTGAGGGCCTGCCTGCTGTTGGCATGTTCTGAACCTTCCTTGAATGTTATTTTGAGCACTTTTTACAGAAAAAGCACTGCTCAAACAAAATCCACCTGCTCTGTAGCAGGTAGGGAATCTCCCATGTGCTATTTTGGCCTCCTGCTGTAGGGTATCTCCCAGCACAACCTGCTGGTTACTCTGGCAAATTAAACCAAGTTGATAGAAATGCTTTTTGCTTGGACCAGTTGTTGAGCAAGAGTGATTTCTACAACAGCCAGACAGTTATTGTTATTTAGATACACAATAAAGCAAGTTAAAAAAAATCAGAACATTCCTGAAATGTTCTTGAGCTGATTGCAAAACCATTATTCAAGCAGTCTGGAAAAATGTTTGCTGTTGTGTTCCACTGTTTCTCCTTTGGTGTTCTGGTTTAAATCTCTTTCTGCCACTTGTCCTTTCAGTGCTTTTCTTAAAGTAGAAGATTGGAGACGCAAACACAATTTGATGCATTTGGGTATTGTTTTAACTAGAGCACTTCTTCCTTTGGAGATAAATCATTAAACATTCCTGATATATTAAAGTTTAATACACAGTCATAGTAGTGGCTAATAGTGGTGTTGTTGAAACAGCAGTGTATTATAAGCTTAGTCTCCATTAAGACTTGAAAAATCTACAGCTGACTAAATCTGAAAGACTTGCTTTGCAGACTAGAAGTGGCAAATACAATTTGTGGCAATGCTTCTATAGTTAAATTTTCTAAAAATCATATTTTCTATGAAGCTGCTACAGAAAGAAGAATTTTTCCAAAAAAAGTTTTGAGAATTTATTTCTTAAATTATGATTCCTATTACTATTCTGTGATTTTAGAAGAAAAAAATCTGCATTCCACTGTGGGATGTTTTGTGGGTGTTTTTGGTTAATTGTTGATTCAGTTGATAGAAGAACCTGAATCCTTGCAAGCACTTCAGAGGAAATTTGGTTTCTCAGAGGTCCAGAGTGGTATTGCTTTACATAACATCCAAAAATTTCTGCCTCTCTACAGAATTCTGCCTCTATGCTTTTCTGTTGTTTATCTTTGATTTTCCATCTGTCTTTTCATACCTGCATAGAACATACATGCTCTAAAAAATGCAAATCTTATTCATCTGGTTCTACTTCTTTTCCAATGACCATTTCCTTTCCATTCCAGGCACGGCACTGTTACCTGTGGTGTCATTCCCCTTTGAAGACGTTCACATCGACAGACGACACGTCCTCCTCACCCTGCCCAAAAGGGAGCAGAAAATTGTGTTCTACTTTGCACTCCTCACAGCCAGCCTGGGAATAGGAGGAATAAGAGCCATTGTGTGCCCTCTGAGTGCCTACAGCCTCGAGGACTGCGGGCCAAAGGAGCTGCTTTCATTTTTCAACTGGTTGGTAATTTAATGTTGGCTAAATGTCTGTTGGGAGTGGTAGAGCATTGCCTTGAAATACAAAGGTTCTGTGCATGGTGGGTTTCATGTTTTGTTTTTAACAGCAAAACTGAGATTTTTGGAAGAGTTTCCAAGAGTTAAAACTCTTCCTGACTTCTTCCTTTTGCTCATAGATGATAATCTATTTTGGACACCTACAGAAGTGCTCAGTCAGAGTTTTTAGGATTAAAAAAATTTACCAAATACTCAAAAGATTGGCTAACCTTTTTGCTGTTGGAACAACATACTACATTTGGTTTTCTGCCTTTGACATGGCTATGCCTTTAGGATATTTTGCTGTTGCTCCCTAACAGTGTCAAGATTCAATAATATATTGAGATTTACATCAGGGTAAATTTTTAGTAGTAGAGTACTGGTTTGCTGGAAGTCAGGGTTGTGAGTTGTCTCATACTAAATTCAGTGGTAGGGGTCTGCTGTATTATTTCAGCTTTGCTGCTGCCAAGTTCTGGCATCTGATAAACCTCTTGGCATTTGTATTTTGGTTGATATTTTTCCCCCCCATTCATAGGAGTAATTGCTCTTAAAATGGTTCTTAAAATCAGGGTTTGGATTTTTTAAAATTTTTTTTTGTATGAATTATTTCTTTCTCAATGCATCAGGGAGGTAATTTTTGATGGTTAGTTTGCCCTTATTTTCCCCTTCTGTAGCCCTATAGAGAGTGCTATATTTTCTGGTTAAACCATGCAGTGGGACTCCCCATATTTCTGCTTCAAGGCAGGGTGAAAGAAAGCCCTAAACTGCCCTTTTTTTCTCCTTTACATGCGTGGTTATTAAAATAAAAACTGAGCACATTTGCATATTAACAATACAATGCTGAAGAATCAATGAAGATCTTGGTGAATCAGGTCTCTCTTCCTTTGGGGATGGCTTTCCTGGCTATTCTTTTTTCCTCCAATTATGTTAATATCAAGGAGTTTTGAATTAAATCCAAACTTCAGTGAATAAAGTAGCTTTACCAAAGGTGGATGAGACTGTTTAGTTCCGTAGAGCAGATTCTGCCTCCTTGACCTGCCCATAGCAGAGAAGAGGGAAAAAAAATCCTTCCTTTTTACTTTATTCTGAGTTTTAATCCTTAATTAGCAACATCATTTTGATTAAATAAGACTCTGGGGGATTAAGACTGGAGAGCAATCAGTTGTTCTGAAGGATAGCTCTGGAGAGTTTATTGTACTGTGGTCTTAGCCATTCAAAATTGTGTTTAATCAAAGTGACATTTTTCAGTGTTGATTACAAAGGAGATATAACATGAATAAAAAGTTCCTTGGGGGAATCCAAATGGGTCATTTCTTGGAACTTTGGAAATATCAAGAAAGGCACATGTGCAATTCAAAAAAATTAATTTTTGCACTGGCACCCAAGGAGGGGCTATGGAATGCAGTCTCAAAATTTAGAAAAATGGGGGGTTCAGTCTGAGCATTTTTTATCTAATTAAACCCTTCAGAATATGATCACTTTTTCTTGATAGCCTGTTCTCTCTTGGTGGGTGTTTGTCATGGGATTGAATTTTAAAATTATATAAAATGGGATGACATACTCTTGATGAGTTTGAGTCTGGTCTTATCCAAGTTCTGTTTAAATAATCAGAATTACTGAATTAAAGATTGGGTTAAAAGTCCTGGTAGTTACCTGTTTTCTAATTCAATCCTTCAAGAAGATTGATTGGCATATCTTACAGCTTGGTTCTAAGCTGCAGTATGTACTGTGGCTCTGACCTTATAAATAAGTAGAATATACCAATCCTAAGTGAAGAAGCAACTTGGATTCTGTTGGATTCATTTTTTCTAGGTCCTTCTGAATTTCCAGGATGAAGGTTATGGACTGGTTCTGTTTTGCACAAGGATAAATATGTTCTCTCTGTGGGGGCAGAGAATGAGAGCAAAGGGTACAGTGAGAATGGGCAGAGCTGTATCTCGTCTTACAAACTTGTAAAAAAATGCAGAGAATGTGGGACCAATGGTGTTTTCCACCCTCACTCTCTCTGTTTTGTTTCCACATATTGCAGATCAATTTCTGCCATTTCCTCAATACACTTTATTTTGACTTTTTAAAAACCTGTTCTAACCTCCTTGGGACTTTTTTCCCCCATTTTGTTTTTGCAGGGAGCTCCATAGTCATTCTGAGAAAACTGACCCCCTCCTGCCAAGCTGTATAAACATAAACAATACTTTTCAATAAGAACCACCTGGATGTTACTTCAACGTTTTCACCACAAATGCATTTCTGTAAAGTGTTTTAAGAAGAGTATTAGGTTTACGTGGGATTGTAGCATTTAAGTTTGTATCTGAGCTGCAGTCTTGACACGAACCTCTTAAGTTGGCTTTTGGTTCTCACTGTGAAGAGGCTTTTCAGGAAGGAGCTCTTCCCTGGCAAACTAGACAGAATATTCAGCTTGATGTATCTAACTAATCTGCCATGCCCTGGTGTGAGGTCTGGGACTCTTTATGTAATAAAGGCCTGAACTTTGTTCTGCTGCTGTCAGTACAATATGAGCACAGCCCAGAATTCTGGTATGGGTGTTGAGGTTAGTTTATCTTTCTTGCTTTGGCCATAGGGATTGCTGAACACATTGGATGGGGTTTTTTTATTCTCTATTTTGTAAAAGGACAGGAACTTTACATTTCTGTCATAAAGTATGTTGCTATGCAGCAGTGAAAAATGAAAGTGCTCTCCTGTTTTTTCTGCTCTTCAGGGTTTTCTTTGGATGCTCCTATTTCCAGCCAAACACTCATAGAATCATGAAAAATGTCAGGACCTTGGGTAGCTCAGGCACAACTCTAAAAAGTTTGGAAAACAGCCACTGAAGCTTCTGACTTAATAATTGTCAGTTAAGAATTGATTCAAAACTTTTACATAAGTTCTAGCCAAATGAGTCATGTAATTATATCTTTTTAAAAGCTTTAGTTGAATGGGTCAATATTTTTATGTACGAAATCCCTCCAACTGTATCATCATTGAGTAACATAATTCCAAATCTTTTGTCACTGAGAAGATAGTTCCAGATTCATTAGCCCAAACACTCAAGTTCAAACAGCATGCATGATGCAGAAGTGGCACTGAACAAGAAAATGAGCTTTTCTTCTTCCAGTAATATGTATTAAGCTTTATAATTGTGTATTTCACCTTTAAAGTAAACAATTTTGCTATGGTTCCAGCAAAGGCAGAGGAATCTCTTGCAGTTGCTTCCAGACTGTAATCTTTGACACATTGGGACAGCAGTGCTCAATAATTGTGCTCTTTTCAGGGGTTCCAAGCTGCAGAAGGCCTGGCACTAGTGGTATGCCATCTGCTTCCAGGAGTGTGTGATTTATCCTTTGGATATCTTCTGTGCTTAGGAGGGGCCCAGTACTTACTTGGGAAGCACCTCTACTACAAATTACAATCTCAGAGAAAATTATGGTGGGGAAACTCCTTATCAAGATATTCCAGAAGCCAACAAAAATTCAAGCTGAGCCTTGCAGCTAATAACTGATAAATCAAATTTCAATATTTCTTGCATTTTTTTAACATTTAATATTTCTTAACCAAAGGGTGGTGGCATTAAGACATTTCTCTTAATCTTGAAGCATATGATTGGATGATATTTCATATGAAAAACTTGTTACCAGATATTAAATGTGTAAATGGTAAATGTTGATGTATTTAATTAATGTCACCCACAAGAATATTTCCAGTACCAGACTGATAATTTGTTCAGCTCTGCTGCCTTAGTACACTTACTTTAATCATATACCTCTTGGAGCTGAGACATTTGAGTGAAAATCTGTTTTAATTGCTGTGCTAATGTGTGCATGGTACTGATGCTGTCCATGATTACTATACTTAACCATGCCTTTAATTGGATGTTTTAATCTTCTGTAAAAGCTTTTATATTATTCAGCCTCTCCACTTTTCTCTCTCTTGTCTGTGTGCTCCAGGTTTCACTGGCTGGTTAACTTGAATTCAGCAGTGGTCTTTGTCAGCATTTCTTACATCCAGCAGTCTGTGGCCAGGAACCTTGGCTTTCTTATCCCATTTGTGTCTGGGCTTATGGCTATGATCACAATTCACATGGTTCGGGGTGAAATGATTTACAAACCCAAAACAGGTAAGGGGCAGCTCTGTCTCAGGAAACATCTTCAGAGAGTACTTTCACAGAAGAAATCAATATCTAAACTATTTCTTCTCTAACTCTGCCCTGTTTGGTGGTAGATCCTTGGGGTTTAGCCCTCCAAAATCTGCCTGTGAGAAATTCTGTCCATCCTCTGGAGATTCTGGGTAGACTGTAAAAGTGGGAAGCAGTCTCTGGTAAACTCTGGTTTTCTGTCATGTCAGGGCATGTCACAGCCTTTGCCTGTGCAGGAAGAGATGTAACATGCCTGCTGCTGGTGGAATTGAACTTGTCATGTTTTGTTCAACCTTTTATCTGCCCAACCCCTTCCATTCCAAAGGAAAGGAGAGGGCCATGACTGCTTTGGAGATCAGGTCAGATGAGCCAGGACACAGCTGTGTTGCTGCTTTATTGACTCTCTGCTGGGCTTGTCAAGGGCCCCTCGGTGCATCTTCTGATTTCAAACCTGACTGAGTTCAAACCCTTGCAGAGCAGTAGCACCCCATTAGTGCTTCTTATTCTCTTTTTGTGTATGCCCAATCTCCAGTCTAGAGCAAAGCAAAACAACATTTCTCTAACTTGAAGCATCTCATTACAAGCTCTGTCAATTAATTGAGCTAATACCAAATTTCCTGTTATCTTTTATTTACTTCTGAAACTAACTCTGCTTTGAGTAGAGCCCCAAGTCCCACTTATTTTGTGGTTAGCTTCTTAGTCAATTCACTCTGGAATTCTGAACTTTTTTTTCTTTTAGTCCTCAGATTTGCTCTTAAAATAATCTAGGTCTGAAACTTAAACATCACTTGCAATGAGTGGTGAGAATAGTTGCCAAGTACAGTCCTACAGAGCAATAAAAACTCTACCAACTCTCTGTTTTTGGGTTTTGATATGCTATTTCAGATTTTATTTTATAAAGACAACATTCTGCAAGTTAATTCCATACAGCCAGGGAGTTATAAATATTAGTTTATCTTATAATATGTCCTTACTTAGTACTTTAAAGAAAGTGCTTCCACTAGGTGCCAATGGATATTTCTAGAAAATAATTTCCACACCAGAGATAGTAGGGAGACATTTTCATTCTGCAATCTTAGTTCATTTTGGGTTTTGGGAAGTATTTATTTATAGATACTCAAATTATTGTAGTGCTTTAGCACTCAGAAAAACATAAAGTGCCACAACCCCCATTTGTATGGATGGCAATTTGCCAAAGGTAAATGAACCTGCATTCCCAAGCCTGAAGCTAACAGTTTTGTGCTCATTCTACTTTTATTTCATCTGAAAAACAAGTTGGCAATTCCTGAACCCACTAACGAGTCAATAAGTTTTAATATGTCAAGTACTAGACTGGAAACTCCTCTTTTGTCCTGTGTGCTGCTTGGAAGACCTGAGATGATAATTCTGGCCTTGAAATTCATCCATGAAAATTCTCTTAAGCCTTGAACTCTTTTTTTAAACTCCTTTTCCTTCTCACTTCACTACTGCCCTTCCCTTGCTACCAAATTTCAGCAGGCATTCAATAAATGGAAAGAAAGTATGAATTTCCTTTGTTTTTTACCTGCTCAACCAGAGAAACACATGGTGGTGTGTTAAATAAGTGGTAATAAAGGAGGTCTTCTCCATGGCTGTTGGACAGGATTGCTTCTGTAACTGGGTTGTGAACCAACTGGGTTCAAAAGAGAATTTTTTAAAACAAATCCAGAGTTATTACCTTTCCTCTTCCTAAAAAGACATAAAGGTGAATATACCAGCTTGTACTTTCGCTCCCAAAGTGTTTTGTCTTGGCTGATGTTTATCTTGACAGCAGGTAAAAACATATCAATGTTCAGACATGTCTAACTTCTCTGATTGCTTGCAGACAGTTCCCTGCTGACAATTTTTGGGGTGATTTTCAGCGCCCTGAAGATGTGCTGCGTGCGCCACCGCTACCTCAGCACAGCCATGCCCAGCTGGCTGGACCACGCCAAGGAGCACCACGGTGGCCACTACAGTGAGACTCAGGTGGAGGGCACAAAGTCACTGGCCAGACTCTTCCCCTTGTTCACCTTCCAGATTCTCTACAGAACGTGCATCATGCAGGTGGGTACACAGCTTTTAAACAAAAGTCTTGAAATAGGCTCTGGCGCGTGTTTAGCACCATCTCTCTAGGTGTGTTCCTTCTGACTGTTGCTTTGCCGGCTGAGCAGCCTTGCAAAGTAGCTCTAATTGCCTAAGAATACACCTTGCTGTAGCCTCTGATCCCCTCAAATAATGAGAATTGACTTGGTCTAGACTCATTAAGAAGCTTGTGTGAGTGCTTGCTGCTATCTTGGAACCTTTCTACTGGCTGAACCATCTTGTGTGAGTCCTGATCTCCTCGTGATGTAATCACAGTTACCAACACTGAGACTAAGGCTCTGTGTTCCTGAAAAATGCAATTTTCCAATATGTTCCCTCACTTTTGGGGGGAGGTAGCAAATCTTTATTTGCTGTTTTGGTTGCATGTTTCTCCTACAGCTTTGACAGGCTTGTGTGGCTGCTGTACCTACAGTGGAAGTTTTGGGTGGGTTTCCAGTCCTTTCACAGCCCCTCTGTCAGGCTGTCCTGGGCGCGTGTGTGTGATATAGATGTAAATGTGTCAAGAAGCTCCTTAAGCTGACACAATTCCTTCAGATTCCTTTCTGTCTGGATGATCCTGGAGTTGGAGGCAACTGGAATGATGAGTTTATGAGCCAGCTCGGAAATTAATTTTTAGTCATTGGTGTTAAAATGCTGCTTAAGGAAATTCTTACAAGTGTGTGGCATATACTGCTTCACAGACACTTCTTCATGCCATCACTCCATGTTCCATCCATCTCACTCTTTCTTCTTTTCCCTCCGCAATTCCTCCCTTTCCTGCAAAAGTATTGGAATTGGAGAGTTGGGGAAGATTTTGAGAGGGTTAGAGAATCCAAATTTATTGTGAAGTACAAATACTTATATAGTATTTTAGGAAGGCTGGTAATGTTTTACTACAATGGTTGGGTTAATCATCCCATAAACTTATACATATTACAACATCTCTTGCTTGCATAAGTTGATGTAATTTTCTTTTTCTGGTAAGTCAGTCTGATTTAATCTTCTTGCAATCTTTAAAGCTGTTTGTTCTTGCCAAGACTTCCTGTTATCAAACCTCTTATGCTAACCAGGTCCAAAGTCCATCCTCTGTCTTGTGCGTCCCAATACAAAAGCACAAAAAATCCCATGCAAACCAAAAAAAAAAACCTCAAACCCAAGAAACACACATACATGACCAAGGTTATGCATTAGTGACCACAGGAAAATTAAAGAGATATTATAACTTATCAAGTTGATTATAAAGCATTTATCTAGAAAATACAGATGTCTTTCCACTGCTGAAAGAAGTTAATCTTTTGGCAGAATTTCCTACAAGTTTAAGACTCTTCCTCAAACTCAAAGATAGATCAGTATCTTTTTTGTAAAGATTAATAGTATTTTTTTCATATTATTAAGTTAACAGCTTTCAGTGCTTGTGATTCATATTGATGATATTTTAATTCCTATTCAGAATTCAATTCTTATTTGCAATAGGCATTGGAAAAAAGGAACCAATGAAATTTGACTCCATTCTAAACATACATAGTTCTGTTACTGTTTATTCTCCCTTTTACAATTTATATTTCCTTTTGGAGGTGGAATGTAGGTGAAAAATATTTTTGTGAAGAGCTAGCATTTGAATAATTCTTGAGCACTGAACAGACTCAGAGTGGGTAGGATTGGCTATAACCATTGATGAGAAACCCTACATGAGCTCAGTTAACAACTATACATTGATTTTTGGACACCTATAAAGCAGCAATATTCTCCGTGGGTTTGAAATCAGTGATCATATTGATCAGAGTGTGCAGGATGCTGCAGGAATCCAGAACTTGGAGACAGAGTAAAGAACCCAATTCTAGGTTGAGTTCTGTCATGACTATACTCTGTGAATTACTCAAGTTGGAATTTCCCAGTCTGTGTGAAATACAGTGGATTATGGCTCCCTTCTGCACATGAAATTAATTAATCAAGCTTCCTCAAAAAAACCCAAACAAACAAAAAACCCCACTGAAAAATCTGTAAATCTGTTGGTAGAAGCCATCAGGATTTCAATTTTACACTTTTTGGTAAACACAACAGCTCTTCTGTATAGCCTCCCATAGGCCGGAGAAATAATTTGCTTTTTTAGTGAGAGAGTCTTACAAATCTACTTAATTTTGTACTCAGTTGGCTGCATCTGGGTTCCTCATTTTCTTTTTGTCTCTGCTTTTCAGTTCCCCCAGGTAAAAGGAATTCCTCTATGGGTGCCCTGACTGTGAGTTGCACTAAGCTGATTCTAAGGCTGTACCCAAATTTTTGTCCCCTGGAGCTTTTCAAGTGCTCTTACCCTGAGCACAGAATTGTAACCCTGTGCCTTGCAATTCTAAAATTAAATCACTCTGCATTTTGCAATTTCAAGATTCTGATCTGTTAAACACTGTCTGGGTGAAGTGACTGAAGTTTTGGGTGGAATTCAGCATTGCTGCTGATGGCTCTAAATAGGGCTGATCAAACAAACTTTTAGACTGTTGCTTAATTTGTTAAATGTAGGAGAAAATCTCATAAAAGGGAAATGTTATGTTCTGGCAGAGAGCAATCTTGTCATTATCTAAAAGGCTTTCTTCATGAATGCTCATTCCTTTTTTGCCAGCAGGTATTTTGTTTAATGTGACTTCTTCAGAAGGAAAAACTTGGAGAGGTTTCCAAATACAGTGAAAATCTTATCCATGGACTGTGGTTTTATCCTTCAATACAGATTCCTTCAGGATATTATCTCCAAACCATGAATTCCAACCTGCACTTTGGTGGATTTGTCTTGCCAGTTGCAGCAATGAACGTGATCAGCATCGTGCCCCTACTGATTCTTGTTCCTATTTTGGAGTGCATAAACTCCTGGCTCTTTAGCTCCAAGGACACTGGGCATTCTCCAACAATTTACATTGGTATGTGAAAAACACACGTGTTTATACAGCTTTAATATATTTTCTGGTTTTGAAAGAGAAATTTCAGTGTGATGGATGATCCTAAACAATTATATCTGACTATAAATGTTAACATGGATTTGTTTGGGATGATGCTCAGAAGTAAATATGTTTCAAAGAAATTATTGAAAAATTCCCAATCCTTAAGCTTAAAACTATTCCCTTCCATAGATACTCTCATTAAACTTCCTACATTTTTTATCTTCCAGTCTGCATTGCAAACCTCAGATGAAAATATTTATAAACTGCTATTTTCTCAGTGTGCTGCTATTAATTCAGTGCCCCATGGCAGGCAGCACAGTGAGTACTGACACACACAGAGGTATTAATCTGACTAAATTAGCCTAATTAAGAGTGTTATTAAGTTTTATACAAACCAGAAGCATATAACACAGCAGGTTGCAATTAGCCTAGTTTTTAAAATAACATCTGCATTAAAGCACAAAAAGCACATTCAGATAATCTTTTTCCTTTAAACCATGGAAATTTCAAGTTAGTATTAATGTTCTATCCTGTTATGTTGAACAGCAGTAGAATATATGCAGTGGTTTGTTCTTAATAGGTTCATTTATCAAAATAGCCTCCTGTTAGGGGTGATAAACTACCTGAGGCATAAAAATACCTGTGAGTACAGGCAATGGCTTTAGATATCCAAGAATATGACTGCACCTGCAAGTATGGTAGACCTCTAAGTGCCAATATTTTTGCCAACAGTTAATTAGGTTCTCAATTATTTTCAGCAACAAAATTGGAAGTATAAATAGGCAGTTGGTGTTAAGCCAGCCTATAACTATATTTTAATTCAACTCTTGTAAGAAGAAGAAGAAATTTAAATAGTTTTCTGGAAATAGTCAGCACATTAAGAATAGCAGTTTTCAAGGATGAACCATACAGACAACTGAAATACCTGGTTGCTCAGTATTAAGGATCTGCATAAAAACTGTAATCTGCTACATTCTCTATAGTTGTTGGTTTATTCATGAAGGTCCAATACGGTTTCTAGATATTATAAATTAACCTTGTCCCCTAAATATTACTAAAACACCCCTAAATATCACCCCTAAATGTTACTAAAACAACTTGTTCTCCTGTAAAACCCAAGCCCCAGGGAAGTCTCTTGTTTTATAGAGGACTGAAGGGAGAAAAGATGAAAACTGTACCTCCAAGGCCCTTGGTTTCTTCCTCTGCCTCTTAAAGTCTTTGGAAAAAAAAAAAAAAGCTGAAACTTTTGGGCACCTGGAGGTTCCTTTTTCTGAAATGTATTGGCTTTTAGTAAAGGAAAATGCTTCAAGTTTGTTTCACTGTTAGGAATACTGAACTGCTGGAGGTTTCTTCAGTACCAACATAATTTTTCGCTAGGAGAACTCTTGCTTTGGATCACTACAAGAAGCTCCTTGAGGGCTTCATACTTGCTTTGATAAGGTGCATTGGCCAGAAAATGCTGTTGAATTCCCTCCTGTCATCAATTTTCAAGAAATAATTCACTGATATTCTCAGTAAGCACTAGAGGAGCCTAAACAGCTTCCAAGGCTCGGGTTAGGCGGGGGGGGGTAGGATTTTTAAAGCTGTGAACATACAGGAAATTGTGCTGGAATAAGGGTGTGAGAGTTTGGTGCTGAGGAAGAAAGACAGAGGCCTGCAAAAAACACAGCAAGGCTAAGGCCACTTAACTATTTGAGTTTTTTATTCTTTTCTAAAAAACACTGACACTAAAAAAGACAAAGTGTATATATGTTTAAATTTAATATGAAACAAAAGCTGTTGATGTCCAATCTAATAAGTGAAGCACTTGCTAGTCATGAAGGCTTGGTAAGAAAAATATAGTCTAAGCATTTGAGCCAAAACTGTCAAAAGCAACCAAATTCTACTCACATTATAGCTTAAAAATGCTGGCAAATCAGAATTTTAGTCAAAAAATCAATGGGAGCTCAAACCACAAGAAGTATAGATAATTCAGGTTCAGAGACTTGGAAACCTTGCTTTCTTTGTATTTTTCTTTTCTGAGAGGATACAACCATTTCGTACTGCCAAGATCAAGAAATAGAAAATAATATATTTTAAGATTATTAAAATATTTACTATCCCACACTTTACCCTCTATGCAATGGGTAAATTGTGGGGTAGTTATAACACATCTGAGTTTTGGAAAAATTTCCTGCTGCCTTTTGGTTTTGTTCTTACCATTTCTCTTGTATTATCTGGAAGGACATTTGCCTCTTCTTTTCTCCTTCCTTTTCCCCCTCAATCTTCAAAAAAAAAAAAAAGGTCAAAAGTTCTCCTTGGTACTTTGATTTCCAGAGAAGTTTTTCCTCTCTCATTTATTCTGAACTCTGAAATTGTGTGTGTGCTGAGCTGGTGTCCTTTTGCCACATACACATAGCAAGCACTCTTTATTTGTGTTGAGGTGTCCAGAAAAACTATTTGGGGTGGGGGTAGGAAGCTTCTTTTGCATTTCTTAGGAGTTTTCTGCACTCTAAAGCCAGGATGGTCCTGTAAGTGTGGCCTTGGTGAATGTTCTGTGCCCTTCACCCAGTTGTAGGTCATTTATCTGCTGCCCTTTCCGTGATGGCTGCTGGCTTCTCCGAGATCCACCGCAAGCACTTCCCCCAGGTGGAGCAGACTCTGTCTGAGGAGCTTCTCCTGGTCTCCTCCATGCCTTGCTTCCACCTGGCTCCTCAGTACGTCCTGCTTGGAGTGGCTGAAGCCTTGGTGACTCCCTCCTGTGAGTAAAATCGAATGGGCTAAAGGAAGGGTGTCCTGGTTCTCAGAGAACTGTATCAGCTTCCTAAAAATAATTACTGTCAGCTGATATTTTATCCCTGGCTCTCTTCCACGGGTTTAATGAGCAGATCTGTGCTTTACCTGCTTCAGAGAAGCATAATTTGTGTTGCTGGCTGTAGCTCAGGATGAGCAGTGATGCTCCAGATCCAGGGGAAGGGAGCACAGCCCAGTCAGGTCCCTGGGGAACACAATTCCCTGTTTGGTCCTGGACCTGAACCTGCTGCAGGCAGGGGCTGGACTGGTGAGCTCCTGAGACCCCTTCTGAGCTAGAGTCTCCTGTGATGACTTTATTGGGTTGGAATAAAAACACATCTGAGAGCTGAGCTGCGGTTGTGCTCTGAGACCACCTAAAAGGCCACAGTCAGAGCAAGGTGAAGCAAATTTGATTTTTGGGCCCAGCTAATGGAATTATCATGTGTTTTTCACTGGCACAGAGCATATGTGGGCAGGTTAACCTGGAGAAGGGTGTAGGCAGCTGCAAGGCTTTTGTTAGTGCTCCAATCAGGAGTCATGAGAACATCCCTCCCCAGATCCTCATGTCTTAGCTTGTGACATGGAGACAGAGATAAACACTCCTGTTTTTCAGAGCTCAGTTTGTGCCTGCCATCCACACATTATGTAGTCATACTCTTGATTGTGAGTCTGAACCTTTTCTGCTTTCCATAATTTACTTTTCTGTGTCTACACTGACATTTTTGAGGCTTGTTTTCTTCTGAGGAGCATGCAGCGTGCTTACCAGTGTTTTACCTTGCAGAGCTTTTAAAATAAAAAAAAAATTAGTATTATAAAAATCTCAGCAACATTCATTTAGAGACACAGGTAAAGTAATTGAATGGCTGGTCTCTGCAGGCATTTAATTCTCTGGGTTGAGTGTCTCTTGTTCCAGTACAACCCCAGAAATGTTCAGGTTTGTGTTTAAGAGCAGGAAATAACTTCAGTGTCTCAGCTTCATTCTTATAGTCTGAGACTACCGAGAGCTGTGGGTCACAGTCTGTCATTAAAAAGGTAATTTTCCCTAGTTTTAAATACTTAGCACTTTCATAATGCCTCTTCATCTGATAGCTCTCAAGTACTTAACTGAGACAGGTTTCTAGGCAGGTAATTTGGTTTCTAGGTTACAGGCTAAGTGTAACTGAAAACTGTGACCTTCTCTGTTTAGCTTAACAAAAAAAAAGGTTAGGAGGTGACTTGCTTACAGTCTTCTCATGCAAAAGCAGGAGAAGAATATTGCTGGTAGAATAAGGCCTTTTAATCTGGCACACTGGGACACAACTGGAGTCCAGTGACCAGAAGATTACATTAGCCTTTAGAAAAGAAATAAAACTCCTTCTTAGGGCTTGTCTTCCTTTTTTTTTCTTTTTAAGACCTTTTTTAAAGGATTGTGGTTATAATTTCTTAGGAAGAAAAGCTTTCCTTCCCTATTTAAATAGGGATTAAGCATTGTGCTTAGAGCTGTAGTGAGAGGTGTGACTTAAGAACCCAGCTAAATGGGACTAAGTCTAAAGAGTTGCAGATAAAAAGCTAAAGGGAGGTGCCTAAAATAAGATATTGCTGTAGCTGATGGGGAAGGAGGTCTGCATTCATGGTAAAAATTGGTGCCTGTCCCTGTTTGTCACGGAGTGTCTTGGCTCTCTGCAGTCTGAGAACTCCAGCTGCTGCTGGAGAGGAGCCTGACTTTCCCCCGGGTCCTGCACTGGCTGAGGTCCACTGAGTCATCTCCAGCCTCTGCATTCAGGCTTCTGACCTTAGCTCTGGCTTTCCACTTCAGTTTGGTTCCTGAACAGCAATTCAGCTCATCCAGTCACTCTCCATGGATGTCAGTGACAGCCTAGACCCTCACTAGAACCGTCCCACCTTTCCTGACATTTTACTGCCGTTCTTATGCAGATGGTCAAATTCAGTCATTATTATAATTTACTGGACCTGAAAGTGCATGATCCAAGCTGAGGAGGGGAATGTTCACTTTCTTAAGCAGAGGGAAGAAAGGAGATAGCTCATTTCTGAAAAGCTTGGTTAAAGATGTTAGGTTTGGCACACTGAGCTCTTTATTTTCATTAGTCCCTCTCTTATTGAGGTCGTTCAGCCTGGGGAAGAGAAGGCTTCAAGGTGACTTAATTGTGTCATTTCAGTACTTGACAAGAGCCTACAAGAGAGATGGGGATTATTTACAAGGGCATGGAGTGACAGGAAAGAGGGGAGCAGGGACAGGCTGAGAGTAGGTTCAATTAGATATCAGGAGGAAATTCTTTGCTGTGAGGGTGCTGAGGCTTTGGCACAGGCTACCCAGAGAAGATGTGACTCTCCCACCCCTGGCAGCGTCCAAGGCCAGGTTGGGCTCTCAGTAGCCCTGTTTAATGGAAGGTGTCCTTGCCCAGAGCAGTGGGGTTTGGAACTGGAGGACCTTTAAAGTCCCTCCCAACTTAATCTATTTAGAATTTGGTCCCTGATACTTAGAACTGTATTTATACAATATTTTTTATTATCTTGTTGACAGAAGTTTTGAATAATCATCTGCTTTGGGTGGCATGAGCATCTCTTAGAATAATATCTGCCACTAAGCAAGTCTGAAAAATAAAATCAAACAATGGTATTGTTCTCCTCAACAGTGCTGCAAAGTTCTCACAAGCCTTTGACAGGCTGAATTTGTAACCCCAGCTTGGTTTAAAGCAGGAAGCCACAGCTCTGTTAGTTAGAGGATATATTGGGGATGGCTTTGCCCACCAATAAATTGCAATAGTCTCCAGGGGGAAATGCAGCAGCTGTTTAAGAGCTCCCAGCAGCACTGTGGGGAAAGGGAGGAGGGGAGCAGGCTATTGAAACAGCAGGGGTAATTTAGGTAAGTAGGATGCAATTACCCAGGCTGAATTTGACCAAGATGCATGTTTTGCACCCCTGCTTTTAGAAAGGAGGAACAAGCAGAAACTTTTAAGTCTTTTAGGGTCTCCAGTTAGCTGTACAATGCTTCAGGCTGTTGCCTCTACAGATGGTGACCCAGGCTCACCTGCTTTCTCTTGCCCTCAGGCTTCTGGTTCCTATTGTGAGTTAGGAAGAAAACACTATCCATGGTATTTTTTTTCTTTCATATGTTTTCAAAGCTCTCATTTGGACATCCGAATTAAGAATGGTGAAAGACAGTGATTGCAAAGTTTCATTTGTATTCAGAAGGGCTTCAGGCAACTCAGCATCCAAATAGGACCCTCTGCTGGCAAGTTTTTCAAGCTGGAGGTCATTCTAATTCAACAAATAAAGCAGGCGGGGACACTCCAGGGTTGGGAGAAAAAGTGTGGAGGAGAACTCAAGGAATGAAATCAGGAAAGAAAAGTTTTTGGTGTTAGTGAAAATTGCACAAAGAGAACAGCTATCATAAAGTCTTGCTGTTATAGCCAAATTAAAGCTGGTGGGATTATTTATAGTCATCCATGCTACAGCAGCATGCTGCAGCTTCCCCTCTCCACCAAAGCTGCTGCTGCTTCTGGTTCAGCCTTCTGGCAAGAAAGTGAGAAATGAGGTCTTAAAAATGAGCCAGCGATCCTGGGGATTGCACTCCAGGGAAGAGGAGCATTGTCCAGCCTTAAGGTAAAGCAGGCTAACTGTCCAAATTAAGGCAGAGCTCTAGATTTTGGAAGTGTTTACAAGTGGCTGTGCTGCACTGGCTCTGAGACAGGAGGTCCTGCTGTTCTGCAGTTAAATATCACATCCTTTGTCTTCATTCTTTACTGGCTGTGGTGGTGTTTCTCTGCTCTTGCTCATGGCTGAGGTTTTGAAAGGTGCAAGCAAATGTCTGGGTGAAAGATCTTTCTGCACTTGTGGAATATAGATAGCTGTGTGTGGGCAGTTTATTACAGATATTCATTTAAGTTTAGATAATGTGTTGTTACAGGGTACATATTAACATGTTATAGGGTACATCTGATTGCCCCTTTGCAGAAAGTACATTCTCTGCATAAAATATGGATATTTACTGATAGAGATGCTTTGAAATTTTTGTATTATCTATGCTCTACCATAATTTAACTCTTTTGTTGTTTTGGTTTTTTTTTAACTTGTAACTGTATTTTCTTCCTTCCTAAGGTTCCTTACTTTCATTCTGGCTTGTGCCTGAAAGAATGAGAGGGATTTCCATGCATTTTTTAGCTCTCTTTAATGGAGCTGGCTGCTTCATGGGAGCTCTCATTGTTCAGACAGCCCATGCAGGCACTCAAGGTAAGAGTATGCTCATGGTGAGTGCTCCTGAGCAGTTTTCTAATATTATTGATTTGGAGAATCAGGCAGCAGAATTAAAAGGGATGCCAAAGTTTTATTGATTTGCTCTCACAATTAAGATGGAATTAAGATAGGAAATAGCCTTCCAGCTGTATTCATCCAATTTTAATGAGTCATCTTAATTTTGGTAGTCGGAGTAATTAGAGGATGGCATCTTGCAGGAAGTCCTCCTGTCCAATCTCTGTACTTCTGTTGTGGAAGACTGAAAATAAATTGGCTAGGAAGCACCTTGTTTGTGTTCATGAAGGAGTACATTCATATTGTTCACACTTACATGGAAGCCTCTGGCCTTGAGAGCAAGATCTGGGCTTTAAGGAATGGGAAATATTCCTGTCTGTCTGTCCCAGTGTGGGACAGGATTGGGGTTTCAGGGCTGAGGGTTTCAAAGCTGTCTGGGAAATTCATTCTCCTGGACCCACTGGTTCCTCTGGCTTTGCCCAGCTTTTGGAACAGCCAGGTTCTGTGACAATGCTGTCTCACTGTGGGCTTGTCCTTTTGCAGATGAATGCTGCAATTCCCACAAATCTTCCAGTTTCAAAAGGAGTTACTGCAGGTTCAGCCTGTTGAGGTGCATTTAGTGGAAGCTCTGAACTTGTTGTTCCTGGGTTACTGACTTTCAAAATCAACCAGCGATGTCTTAAAGTCGGTTTTCCTTTGCTGCTGAATCTTTGTTCAATACAGAAAAGACTTGTTCCACAAGGAACTGAGAGACAGGCATCCCAAATTTGTTCACAAATTTGAAATAGTCCCACTTGCTGAAGGAATATTTCTGAAGATGCCATTGCCAAGCTCTGGTGGAACATTTACAGAGAATTTTCCACTAGAGACCACAACTGCTGGCCCTAATGCATGGCACCACTGCAATTGGTGCAGGATTTTCTAACTGTTTAGGGTTAAAGTTTTGGGTTCTTCTCTTTCCTTCATCATGTAATTTAAAACCAAGAAGAAATGGGTGTTTTGAAAGTGTGACAAGAAATTTTTATTCCTACTCACAAGATCTAAACAAACAAATGATGCTTTGACATGCAGTCCTGTTTTTAAGTTAAAAATTCAATTAAAATTTTATTACAAGGTATAAAACATCACCTGGAGATGGGTAAAAAACAGGAATGTCTGCACAGATGAACCAGGCAAAGAACTACTAAGCCCCAAGCCATCCAGTGTGGAGAACTGAGCTCCTTGAATATCCCCTGGTGGGAAAGGTTGTTTTTCATTATTCTGAGTTCAGTGTAATATGGGGTAAATTATACAAACCTTTTAAGACAGACTGTTGCTGAATTTTTCTCTTCCTCTCTTTGAAGTATGGAAACTATTAATTTTTATGAAACTGAAGTATTTAGTAAAAATGACATTTTACTGTAATTTGATTTTGGAAATAAATAATTGCAAAACAATCAAGCATAATGTCAGCACCAAAATATTTTGCCTGTGTTGTGTCACTATTATGTAATTAATTTCTTTACTGAGTATTTCTGTACTCTGTGATAGAGGAAACCAATTCTTGCATTTGATTTGCAATTCAGTAGATTTTTTATGGTTTTCTATCAAGGTGATTAATCCATTATTTGTGAAATCATTTAATTGATTCATAAAACGTTTTTTCTTGCCAGAAATAGTGTTTTAACAGAGATGGTGAGATGGTGAAACCAAGAAGCCTGAACTCTAAATTCTCCACAGGCTGCAGTTGCCACAATCTATCCCCTTTTGTTCAGGATTCTTGAGCAAACTGAAAAATTTCCTGGCTAAAATATTCCTTACTCTTAGAAAGTTGGGTGGCAAACTTCTCAACTTAGCTTTTTTCTTTTTTTTTTTTTTCTTTTTCCAAAGCTGTCTTTGTTTAACTTTGTCAGACCTGCTGTTCCTGTAGGTGGAATTGAGTGCACCATTATCCTGAGCAAAAGTCACTCTGGAATTTCCAAGGGAATTAGTGACACTCTGTATTCAGATTAAGATGCTGTGATGGGAATGACTACTGCTAAGCAGGAAAAGTCCTCTGCAAAACTTGAAAAGCTTTAGGGAAAATCAAGTGAAAAATGCTTGGTGATTCCTATGTGGCTCTAGTTAGGAGAGTGTTAGAGATTAATTTTCCTATTAATATGTAAACAACATATTACTGGGCTCTTACTTTTTATTTTTAAAAATAATTAGGATCTCACTGGCTATCTCTGTGTTCCTTGAATAAGATTAATAATTCCAAATTACCACACAATTCATAGCTTGCAAGTGATGATGTTCCTGGGAGTTCATTTGTGTTCTAACACTCCTCTGCTCTTCCTGGCTGTTCTCCTGCTGACTCCTGGATCAGAGTAGGTTTAGGATCAGACTTTTGGAGGTGGGGATAGACTACAGCAAAACAAAAATGCATTTTAGACTCCCTTTTGGTTTTCCCCTAGTTTGGTAGGAAATGTTGTACACACAATTTTTACAGTGGACAGCTTCTTACAGGGGACTTTGGTGCTCATTACAATCAGCAAAATAATATTTTTTAATTTATTAAAATCTAGTGGTTGCCTAATGAATGCACTAAAGATGACTGCTATAGGGAACAAATTTGTGGCCTCTCAAGTCAAATTAAATTCCAATGACACAAATTAAGCTTTTTACTTTTTCAGGTCTGTTTAAAGAGCTTGTAAATATTCAGTATCTGGACAATTTATGAAACTGGGAGTAAAGCAAACCAACCAGAACTTTATTTTTTTCTTCCTAAAAAAAGGCTCAGCTAATTTACTAATTTACTTATATTGGAAGAGCAAGTTCTTTCTCTTTTGCAGCAAGAGAGGATAGTGCTGATGAGTGACTCCTGGGCTATGGATGCTTTTGTCTTGTCCCATGATTCTTGTTTCACTGAAACCTGAGCCAAGACTATTTCTGGTTCTCCCATCTCTAGCACTGAGATCATGTTTTTCCATGTTCCTGCAGCAAAGTAGATCCTCCACTGTGTATTTTGAAGTGTTGAAGCACAGAGGGTGTTGACAAAATTTAAACATTTTTATATCCTATTTTATGCCACTAGTTTAGAATTTTATTTGGGTTTTTATTGGCAGAGTTGATCAGATATCAGTCACAGTCAAAGCTGCATTAATCATTTTTAACGCATCTATGGAGGATGGTGTGAATATGATAAAATAAGACTTTTTTTAAAAAATTTGACGAGTGCAAACAGATGATGGGTGACAGTGATATTTTCAGTACAAGCTGGGAAACTGCTTTCTTTTGGATCTCTTACCTCTCCTAACATTTTAACAGAAGAAGATGCAAGACAAAACCTGTCCTCTTATGCCAATCATTTCAGAATACATTTCTCTAAAAATATTAATATAAATATGTAGGAAAGAAATAAAAATAAAAAAAAGGTCAGAGGAAGGAAGCTGTCCCAGACACAGTTTTCCTGCTTGCATTTAGAGAATCATGGGGGGGGGTGTTGTGGTTTGAGTTTGGATTTTTTGGTTCTTTTTATCATTTTAGTCTTGTGTGATTCTAAATACCAAAGATGATAAAGCTAAAGGATATTTCTTGCAGTCCAGATGGTGGTGGCCACTGGTGCCTACTTAGCTAATAGGGATTAGAGGCAGAGTGAGACTTTAATTTGGATACGATCAAACACTAAATATGCGTCCACTAAATTGATGAAATCAAGGAAGGCAATACAAACCTTGTTAAAATGAGAATTAATTTTTTTTATAATCATAGCATAGGTTACAGGATAGCTGCAAAAATGCAGGAATGTTACAGGATAGAATAACTTCTGGCATTTGTTTTTTTCTTCAAGGTTTTCCCCATAATAAAATAGAATAGTGCAAAAAATCCTGGATGCCTCCCTGTGCAACTTTCCCTTGAGCTCTCTGAGGGTGCCACCAGAGCAGCAGAAATGTTGTGTGCACTAACATTTGTCTAAGACTGGCCCTTTTTAGGTTTTGTTCGATGGCTGGTGTTGCCAGCAGCTCCTTGCTGTCAGTCACCCACCAGAAACAGCCCAGGAAAGTTTTTGTCCATGTCCTAATCTCTGCTTCACCTCCATCTCTGCCTGTTTTGGAAGGATCAGTTGTTTCCTCTTGGTATTGTAAATTATCCCTTCTCAGACTGAGTGATTTTTTGGTGCAAAATTGATACAAAAGGACTCAAAAATGTCAGTGAAAATTTACCAGGTGCTTTCTTTACATGATTGCAGAGCAGACTTGAGGAACAGACTCTGCCTAGGCTTCATTTTCCAACTTGTTCTAAATTTGCCATAAAATACATAAGCAATTCACCTCTAACCAGCAGAGAAAATCTATTTAAAATAATGCACCTAAAGGAAACTCTGTTTCTTTGTGGTGATTCATGCTACTAAGTATTTCTATTGTTGGAATAAAAATGGAAATCAGGAGCTTGTTGCAGAAAGTTAATTCCCAGTGAGCAATTATCTGTGTGACAAACCAACCTTGTAATTGCCACTTTTGTTGGCGATCTCCACAGAAAAGAAGTTGCACAGAGCCCAAAGGCAGTATCTTTTGGGGGAAAGTGAATTGTTAGCATGTTGCATGCTGGGGCAAGGATGGGGAAGTGCTGGACTCTTTAGTCACAGCAGTGCCCGTGGTGCCTGATTACAGCAAAACCAAAAAACTGGCCCAGGGAGACGCTGGTGTTCATGGCTGAGGGTGAAATCCTGAGAGGATGAACCCCAAAGGCAGTCAGCCTGCAGAGAGCTTGTGGGAGGTGTTGGTGGGGTCAGGGGTGAGAGCATCTGAAGGGATTCTGGTGCCTGAAACACGTGGGTGAAGTTCTAGCACTGATGACTTTTCTCTCAAGACTTTCTGCAAGCAGAGGAGAGGATTCTCTGTAAAGTGAGTATAAGCAGGTGTAAAATATAGTCCAGGTATATCCCCTATTTCATGGGGGGGGAAAAATTAAAAGGAAAAGTAATGAAAGAGAAAAAAGGAGTGAGAAGTACTTATTTTTTGGCTGTAAGTAGGGGAGGGTTATATTAATTTTTGCTGCATCCACTGATGAAAATGTATACTGGAAGGATTATAGTCTGGGTATCCTTAAGACTACTGCCATCCTTGTTCCCCTGTAGAAGAAGGGACAACAAGGCTTGTTGTCCCTCTCTGTGAGGAAAAGAAAGCCTTGATCCCAGCTCTGATAGGAAAAGAAAACCTTGATCCCAGCTCTTGCTTTGGACAGAGCAGGAAGCTAGAGAAAAATTGTGTGCTGTATGGCAGCTGGAACCTCACCATATCCTGCCTGATTTTGTCCCTGCCTATGCTGTTGATAATTTGGATTTTCCAAAGGCTCTCTGTCATTATCCCGGCCTCACTGTTTAAACACTGGTAACTCCTAAAAGATCAGGGAGGAGAGAAAGCAAAGATCTTTGACCCAGGCCATGGAGAAGTGAGAGTGGAATTCAGTGCTTTTCTTTGGTGTCTTTATCAGTGATAACACAGAGAATGGTGCAAATGGACCTTTGAAACTCAGAAGCTGCAAAATTGTTTTTATCAACTTTTTAAGTACATGTTTTGTCTTCAGGTTCCACTGTAAATGCCATTCCATGAGGAAGCTCCTGCTGCTCCTGCAGTTAGCCCAGCCAAGGTGGATAACCCAGCAGAGAGTGTGAACTCTGCTTTGGCAAGCTGCAGTGCAGACCCCCATGCATGATTTCTCTTTCATCACATCCACATGCTCTGGCTCTGCCTTCCATTGGCCCCTGGGGGATGCAAAATGATGCAAAATGAAAAACTACCTGATTGTGAATGATGACAGTAAAAGTTTATAAGCTACTAAAATGAAGTTACAGCACCTAGGAGCTCAGTCACTTACAGTGTGGGATGATGGGTTTTTAAAACTGGCTCTGAGATAATGCTGCCAAAGGAAGGGAGCAGGCAGAGGTGTGGTGGTGCTGCTCTGTGATGGGCAAAAATGTAACATGGCATGGAGAGAGCTGTGCAGGAGCTTAGGAGAACTGATGGCATTTGTTCTCTGTCAGCCCCAGGAGAACTAAAGGCAACAGCTCTGGAAAGAAATGTATTTATAGCTCTAAGATGTGAAGGGAAGAGAAAAATGTAAATATATCAATGTGTGTTTGGCAGGGTGTAATCCTTTGGTGTTTCTCCCATACTGTGGAACTGCTCTTTGTCTCTAATTAGAAAAATATTTACAATCTAAGGATGGCAATCAATGTGCAAAAGTGGCATTAGTGGCCAAAAGATCTGTTAAGGCCATCAGGTTTTTACAATATAGCTGTGGTAAGAAGTCTGGGTTTCCTTCTTTCCCCATTAGCTCATTCAAGGGGTGGATTGCCACATTATTGAGATGGGCAGGATTTAATACCACTTTCATGCAGGGAAAAGGTGACTTTGGGCACACTGATGCTGCTGTAGTTCAGATCAGGGGTATGCTTTTCATCTAAATCTCCCAATGATCTCTGATTTGCATCGCCTGCTGCAAAGCAAACTAATTCTGCTGCAAATGTCTCCTTCACCAGGCAGCTGGTTCCCACACTTGCTGCATGAAGGTAAATTGGAGAGGTTCTTCTTCTTCTTGGCATCCTTAATGATGGTGAACACCCTGGGGTTCTGGGCCATTGCACACAGGTACGTGTGAGAAAATGAAAACTTGGTGTTTTGTGTGTAGGTGCAGGTAGAAATTCTAATAAAATCTGTGGACTAGTGTGTAATAAAGAATTGGTAGTGATAGATCACATGTGGAGGGGTAAAAAAAACCTAAACTAAACTGATGTAATTAACCTTAAATAGTCAAAGGGTCTTAATTCAAAAAGCCCTAAAGAAAGAAGAGCGTGGTATTCTTACTTTCATCGTATTCTTACTTTCATCATATTCTTTCTGGAAGGGTGTTAATTTTTTGGCAGGGAGTCCAGATGGGAGCACAAAGCTGTACTGGCCATGGAACAGACCTCCACTGGCCTTGGTTTTGTAGCCATTTCCAGAAAGCATTGCTGCTCTCCCAGAGAGCTCACACCTTCAGTGTGGGACACAGGGGTGGGGAACAAGCTGCATTGATGCTTGTGTGCAGCAGTTGCAACACAACAACCCCCAAATATTTTCTGGTACTGTGCTGGGCATGGGAGGAAAGCAACTTCCTGCTGGAGGCAAGAGAGCTCTATGCCACCTGTAGAGCCTGGGTTTAATCCCTGTGTTTTGCCTGTAAAATGCAGGAACTCACAATTCTGGGCATTTAATCCCAGGTGATTTTTCTGTTGTCAGCATTATAAATAAATACATTTTCTGTTGTCAGAATTATAAATATAAAGTCAAGAAGAGCTTTGCAGCTGGTTTACCAACCAACCAAGGTTTAATCTTGTTGATTATCCCAATGTGATTCTCCTTTTTTAAACTGGGCCACAACTAAAAACATTTCTCCTGAGTGTACCTTGTACTCCTCATATGGGATTTTATTCTACTGTAAATTGAAATTTTCATGTGTGGCATTTACTGCTGAAAACTAAGAGGTTTTGGTTGTCAAAATGTTAACATAAAATTGGTTTAAACTAAAAAAAAATGTGCCACAGCTTAACATTTTTATGAAGAAATCTTTTGAGCTCAAGTCTTCCTGAAAATAGGAAACCAAACATTTAAAAAAGTTTATTTTAAATCAGAATTTCACTTCAGAATAAAGGTATCTAATTTTTCAATAATACAAGTTTTGACTTACTAGAAATATGCTTTTTTGAAATCAATTGTTATTATTTCTTTTTTTGAAGAATAAGAATTCTCTGAGCAGGGAGGAAAAAGACTGAGGACTATTCAGATCAACACTGATTTAGGCAGGGGGGGAAACAGACCTTAAAACTTGTAAGAAGAAAAAATACACTAAAATTTCTCTGAGGGAACACAGAATGTTAATTATTAGTTATTTTTTTAAAGGACATAGTACAGGTATTAACATCTGCACCTAGTTTGATTCTTCCAATACTGAAGTTCTGAAAGGCACTAGGAAAATGCATATTTGCATTTTCCTGGGGTTTTTTTACTGCCTTGAAGCCCAGGACTTGGAAGGCACTTTAACTTAAAAAGTATCATATAGGTATTTATATATTATATAAAAAGTTATATATAAACAATGGGTGAAGCCAATACCTTAAAGTGTGATTATTTTGTTATTTTCCTTCTATATCTCCCCCAGATACAACAATCTTCATGAGGATTGCACCAATGGGTTCAGAGGAAGTCTTCCTGGAGAAAAACTTTTGAAGCATGAAAAAGCCATCAAGCATTATAATTCTGTCCTGGAAAGTTCTCCCCTTTTGTCTCCTGTGGAGAAAACCTGATAAATTTTCACCCTGATGAAATTTCAACCCTAAATTTTGGTTTTTATCTAAGGATAAAGTACCCAGCACACTTAAGTGGAACAATGTTCTGGTATTTATGAATTATTTGGTGAATAATAATGTTCTTTAGAAGTTAATAACATAGCAATATTCATAGGATTTGGCCTTGAAGGAGGCTGCACTGTCATAATTCACATGGAGGCCAAGGAGAGCTCAGTGCCTGCCACAGTTGGAGAGAGGCTTTTAATCTTTATATGGAAATGGGTATCCACATCTATTTGTATTTAGGAGTGGTGAAAAATGAATAAACATGCTAATTTGTTTGTTAAGCAAATTACTTTGTGACAGTATAATTTACAAGTGATTTTGAAATCTGCTATTGGCTGGTTGATGTTTGCAATGGTGGGAGTTTTGTGTACTGCTCTTGGCTCTTGCTGCTTTAGTTTCTCTGTCAGTGAAATGGACACAAACATTATTTACAAATTGCTTTGAAATCTACCAAAAATAAAACTTAGAAACTTGACACCAGCCATCAGTCCATAATGTGTGCCATGAAACACTGATGTTGGGGCATCCAGTCTCACTTGGCAGCAGCACTGTGAGATTTTCCATTCCTGAAGGATGATGTGAAGAAAATTGCTAATAGGAGAATGGGAGACTGGAATATATTAGCACCAAAATTACTAATTGCAGCCCACCTGAAGGGGGTGAAGGGAATTAGGAGAAGAAGATTGGGAAAAGGTAGATGCAGCTGGAGATGTGGGGAAATAATTATTAGTCAAATGCTTTCCAGTTAAGGATCTACACAGTGTTAAACACTCCCAATACTGGCTGATTTTGTAATTGTGAGAGTTAATCTAACCCTTAATATTTCTATTCAAAAGTCATAGAACTAAAAATAGTGATGAGAGAAGTGGGGTCCTTGTGTGATAAAGAAACATCTCAAACCCAAAAAAGCTAAAGGCTAGTTCTTTATACTTTGATATCAAGGTGTTCATAACATAAGGGGCAGTGAAGTCGGAATGCTTGCTGGATATGAGGAATGCTCTGCCACAGGAGAAGCTACATGAAAAGGATGGAATTGTGAGTTGAAATTGTGCAAGAGTTGGTAAAAAAAAAAATCTGAAAAAAAAAATCTGAAATCTCTTCTGCACCATTAACCACACTTGATGCTGTAACTTTAGGGTGAGCATTGTGGGAGTGGGAGAAAAATGTAATGAGGACACCCCTTCCCAGCAAGGGACAGATTATTTCTGCAAAAGTGGCTGCATGAGCTGGGGCTGTGAGAGGAGAGGCAGCAAAAGGCTGAAGGATCTCTTCTCTGAGGGCACTGGAAAGTGTGAGACAGGCTAATTTCCACGTATTTGGGTAAGTTTATCCATGACACCTGGCAGTTATTAGCTTGTAAGGTGTTACTTTCTAAATCATGTTTGCACTGCAATAGACCCAGGTTTAAGCCATGAAAAATATTAGTTTCTTTCCTGAGAAATTCTTGAATACTTGATCTCTGTCCTTGCACAGAAAAGCTACAAAAATGCTGGTTGGAGTCTGCTGATAGGAGGGGTGTGATTGCACTCAATGTATTTGAGAGTTATACACAATGGAACTCTGTAGTAGAAGGGTAAAATTTAAATTTTGGTCAGATTAATATGATTGGACTGTAGATGTTTTATTAACTAATGTAATTTTTTTTAACTGCAAAAGTAACAGCAGTTTGGAACCATTTACACCAAGAACAAGACAACAAGAAACTTAATTGTATGTTAAGGTAAAATGTTTTGTCTGCTGTACTCTCAGGCTGGATGGCCTCAAACTTCCCAAGACCACTTTCTTTTTTTCTCTCCTCATAAATTGAAACATGAGATTAGATGACAGCAGATAACAGAATGCAGCCATTTGAGTTGAATTGCCTGATGAAGATTCTGCAAAAAAAGAGCATTAGTTAACTCCCTGGATAGGAATTCCTTAGAATGGGCTTTGGGCTGAAGAGTTGAATATTGACTATACTCACATGGACAGGAGAAATATTTTTTCTATCAGATTTAATAAAGTATTTGGCCTTTCAGATGGATGGCAGAAGAAAAGGGGGCACTGGATGCTGAATTTGGCTTTAGTTCATTTGGTGGAGCAGAGGAAACTACATGCAAAAATCAATCAATCAATCAATCTCACTGTTATGACAGAGCAATTTAGCACTCCAAACCAACAGACAGGAATTTTTCTTGAACTGCAGCATCCAGGACTCCATTCAAAGTGATGGAATCCTTTGTGCATACAGGGCACTGCCTAAATTGTATAAATCTTGTGCCAGCACACAATATAAATCAATATAAAAGACTCCAAAAGTTTGGTCTTTGAAGGAAGCTGCTTTCCACTTGTGAAAAATATAGTGAGTTTTTACACTAAAAAAAATTGGAGGACAGAAAAAATGATGTGTGTGTGCATACAAAATGATGCAATAAGCAGCTGGGAAATGTTAGGAGAACCTGCTTTCATTCAGCCTTTTGTTGATCTGCGGCAGTTTTCAGCAAGCACTCAGATCTGACTGCTTGGGTTTGAGGTCACCTGTTGCCAGTCTGGATTGCTTTGCACAAAGTAAATTTAGGATACTCATGTTTTAATCCTCATCATAAAGGTTTATAGTTCTGAAATGTATTGTGGAAAAAGTTGCCTCCTAGATGAGATTAGGAGCGGCCAGAAACATCCCAGTTCAGTTTTCTGTTTGATTACTGCCTTAATTTTCTAACTGTAAATAATTTTCTCACTGTAATTTTCCCTTGTAACCAGTATGAAGGACTCTAGATTCAGACTTGACTTGGGAAGAAGTTGCTTTTGTGCAGGTTTTAACTGAGTGCTCGTCAGAAGTCATTACTGGCCTTGCACAGCCAGATGGATTTCTGATTTCTGCTGGTACAGTTTGGGGGTGTCTTTTTAATGGTTAAATGTGTGTTTTGTACTGTATTCATGGACACCCTTACAAAAAAAAAAAGCAAATTCTGTCCTAGACAATTCATAGACCCATAGACCTCCACAGTTAAGTCTAAATGCATGGGACACCTTTTTTTTTTTTTTTTTTTTGGGGGGGGGGCAGAAGAAAACTTGATGGAGAGGATTAAGATCTCCATCTGTTAAGTTTGCACTGATTATAAAACACATGCTCCCAGTTGGAACAAGATGCATTAAAAGAGCAATTTCACTTCTACTGCCTAGCACAATGTCACTGAGCACCTGCAATAGTTTAAACATTAAGCATAATTGGCTTTGCTTGACATAAATCTGTAGTTTTGTAAATAAGAGCAGTTGAGTTTCTGTGTAATACCAATTAGCTATAAGGAATGCTTTGTTTGCTGAAGCCTGCAGCTTTGTGGAGGAAAGAGGGAGTTGTTAAGGCTCAGCAGTGGTAGTCAGAAGGTAGAACCTAGATTAGACAATTACACAGGCTTTGAATACCCTTGTGCAAGTTACTTCATTTGTTTCAATCAGTTTCCCTAGAGTAGGGAAGAAAGAATAACTTTTATAATTTTTAATTTATTTTTTTTAAAGGACTCTGAGAATGTCTGATCAAAGTACCCTGAAGGTAATTTCACAGCACTAAACTGAGATGTCTTGTTCTATGTTGGATTTCTTTTCCCCTCTTTTAGTGGAAGCATCTTGAAAATTCTTGTAAATTTTCTTGAATCACTTGTTTCCTGCCAGGGATGGAGGAAAGAGGTGCATGATCCACTAGACATGGAAACCAGCCTTGTTCAGTTCCTGTGGGAGCTGTGAGTTGGAAAGGTCAGGTAGGAGAATCCCTTCCCTGTGGCATTACAGGGTGGGACTGCAGAGCAGAACTAAAGCTTTTAACTCGAGCTTGGAGTCTGTTTGTTATAACATGTATCAGATTTGTCTTGGCAAGGGCAAATGCAGCTGCCTTCCAGAGGATGTTTTGAAAGTCTCCTTTTTTTTTAATCTGGAAAAGAAAAGGAAATTCACAAGTCTCCTCATGATTTCTCTGTTCTGAATAGAATAAAAATTACCTTTTCCTTTCTATCTACCTGGTCTCCAGAAAGTGTCACCATAGAAGTTGCATTCTGGTGATGTGGTACTTTAAATTATTCTAGTTTCAATCTCTGTCAGTAACTTCAAATATAGATTTCCGTGAATCAGAGAGGGTTGGCATCTAAACCTTATGAAATCTACTAGTATTGGTGTTAGCTCTTTAATCAATTGTAATACTCAGTGGTAATAAGAGTGAAAGAAACTGCTCTGCTGGAGATTTTTTCAGTGTTTTGGAGATATTTCATCTCTAGAGTACTGGATATTGCACCCTAAGACTACCAAGTTGTAAATACAGTCTATAGATTTATTTTTTAATTCCAAAAATAAAATTGGCCGAAGCTTTTTTTAAAATACTGTACGACAAACATCTTTTCCTACTTTGATTTTGTTTGTTTATTTTGTTTTGAGGCTGAATATTTTTTGTTTGTTGTCCATAGCTTAAATAAAGGAATAGGAGTCTGTACATCTACAATTGACTTGGGGGTAGTCCACAACCTTACCACAATTTTATGTAGAGCCAAAATGTCCTCATTCCTGTCTTGCTTCCAAGAAAATGCTTAAGTCTAGGAAATATTGCAGATGTTAGCTTTGCATTTTTGTGGGTTAAGCCTCTTTCCTGTTAATATGGGAAACTTCTGTTCAAGAGGTTGCACTGTCACAGCTTAGCTCTGAGCAGAGGTTTTGAAACTGAATTTTCATTTTGAATACCCAGCAGAGTGTGCTGACCAGTCGGACCTGAATGCAGATTATGCATATTTTCTGGATTCTCCTTTTATTATTTAAAAATATATATTCTTTTTCCTTTGAGATCAGAGGAAACGTTTTGAAAGCTGAAACTCTTAGCAAACAATCCAAAAAACCCAATCACCCAGGAGAAATCAGTGGGGACATCAACAGAAAAACAAACCTTAAAGCGGTGGATGTTTGTCCTATCTGCTTTGTAGCCTGGTAAAAAGCATCTTTTGAAAGCAGATCCCAAATGCTTTTATTGCCATGTTGTGTGAAGTTCAGAAGCAAGATTGCCATGAGGTTGGGGGTAGTAGTCACTTAATAAAAAGGCACAGTGAGTTTTCTCAGTTTCATTTTTTGCATGGTCAATGGCTGAGATATGAAGATACTGCCTGTTTACCTGGCAGGATGGAGCAATCTTTGATAACAAGCAAAATTGTTAATTCAAAACTACTGTTGAATAGTAAACCAAAGGTTGCAAGAGCATGCTGCTTGAAAGCAAATCCAGCATTACATGCAATTCTGAATTTCTTCACCTTAGTTCACAGAGTTTTGCTGTTGTCTTGAAATTGTTCCCTTTTAAAGTATTCAGGGGAAAAGCCTGAGAGATTTTAACATCATGCTGACAGAAGATAACCCCCTCAACAAGCTGTGTCACTGGTTATAAAGAGCTGTCATTTAATGGAAATGCTCTTTAAACTTAAGCTGTTTGTAAACTAAACTTTAAAGGTGAGAATATTGTGTAAAATCTTAACAGCAAAAATATTATGCAGCCTTACATATTCTGTAAAAAAGAACCAGAGAATGTCTGTGACTTCAGGGAAAAAAATTCATTGCAGAGATACAAGTACAGAAATTATGCAGGCCTTGCAAAAATAAGCAAACAGTTTCAAGAATAGAGAACAGCAAACTGTATGAAGAGGGGAAGCAGGTGATTATTATCCATTTGAAAATGGTGTTACTTTATTCCTTGAAGATTTTGATTGCTGCTCCTTGGGATAGGAAATTCATGTTTATGAGATTATGTGAGAGTGGAGGAAGGTCTTGTCTGTTAGATTGCACAGGTGCTAAAAAACCTAAATACAGTGGCAGTAAGGGCACACCTAAATTAATCTGTTTGTTTATTATTATTCTAAAAAAAAATTACCAGAAAACGCTGCTTTTGTAGTTCTGGCTTAAGTAGCTGAAGGGTATAACTTAGTAAATCCAGGGCTGTTTCTCCTGACAGTTCAAGTGTGAATTGGCAGTCAATTGATTCTTGCCTTTGCAAAGTTTGTTCATCTGATTAATGGCTGCAATGAACTATTCTCTGTTCAATTATTTAAAACAACAGCCCCGGTTGTAGCAGGGGTTAACTAAAGCAAGGTGATTTGGGGTTTGTTCTTCTCCCCCAGTTAGCATTTTCAAGCTCTCTTCCTATGCACTCAGTGATTGTTACACCTACCTTTCAACATTCTTCAGTAAATGGCATTTTCACTTTCTTCAAGCCTTTTTAAGATGCAGTGAGTTCCAAACAATCACTTGCACAGATGTTCATGAGTGTTTTGGGGTGGGCTTGTTGGTTTGTTTGTTTGTTTGCTTTTCAGGGGGGGTTGTTGAGGTTTTTTTAGATATTTGCGCAGTTCTGACACAGGCTCAGGCATGTAGATCCTTCAGAAATGCTCAGAGAGAGTGGCCCAATTTAAATTATCTATTGAATGCTGAAACACAAATTGCACATGAAATCCCCAAGCTTCAAGGGTCTCTGGCAGGTCACATCCTACCAGTCAGTCAAACATTTAGTCAGTGCTACCCCCATGCACCTATGAAACTGAGGCTGTTTGACACCTCTGAGAATATTTCTCGTGTTAGATCTGTTGTAAATGAGCACATGGTCCAGAATAATTAATGGTAACACTTCAGTCCTTTTTTGACAGAGTTGTGTTTCTCGTGCAGTTTGTGCTGGTCTGTCTATTTAGCTGCAATCAGCCATGCCTGAAAGACAGGAAAGAACAAGACGGACAAGTGTGTCAGTGAGTGAACCTCTTTGCTGTAATTAGAAATGCACAGGGAATAAATTATTCTCTAATTCAAGCTGTCCAGCTCACACTAATAATAACAACTCAAGGAGCAATCTGTTTACAAAAATCAAAACTGAATTTGTGAGACTCCTTAGTGCAAGACAGGATTTACTGTGCAGCCTTGTTCTGGTTTATCAGGGCTCTAGGAAGGCAGTGTGAGGGTTTGAGGCTGGACTACATTTCAGACACAAATTATATTTATATATATCACAGATGATTAGCTAAAACATTCATCAGAGATCAATGTAGCAACTCTGGACCAAATTTTTATCTGCTAAATTAATGACTGATAAGGAAAAAATGC
Source organism: Agelaius tricolor (assembly GCF_023055355.1). NCBI lineage: Eukaryota > Metazoa > Chordata > Aves > Passeriformes > Icteridae > Agelaius > Agelaius tricolor. Next base: position 1,971,223 of record NW_027269263.1, read on the forward strand.
CACAGAATAAAGGTATGACTAAACTTGGTCAAAATCTTGTCTTTATTTTTCTTCTGTGGACATCTTTTAATACTTTTCCATTCAATTGTCTTTGGCTTGCAGGGGCAAAATCTTTCCTGTGGAGGCACTGAGAGGATCCTTAGCAATGCCCCAATAATCCCTGTTTTTCTTACATGAGTGTAATTAAACTCTTCCTTCTCTGGGCTGTAGCCCAAGAGACTGGATGTGATCTTGAACTTTTGTGTCCAAAATATTTGGCTCAAGGGATTTTAACTATTTGTTGCAATTAAGCTTTTACTACTATTTTCTTCTAAATTTACAGGTTAGCCATAATTAAGGCCTATGCAATTGTAGCACTTGATTAAGATGCAAAAAACTGAGCACTGAAGAGTGCTGGGCCCTCTTACTTGACTTCAACTTGGAGTCAAGTGGATCTGTGATGTTTTGAGAGTGGAGGAGGTGCCAGCTTTCCAACAGTGAGTCTGAAAATGAGAGTGCACAGTCTCCCTTTCACACCTGGGAAAGCAATCAGGTCTCAGGATTAGATATGTTACTTATCCTCTCTGAGAGCCAAAAGCTGTAAAGAAACTGCTCAGAATTTGAGCAGCTTTCATAAAGCATCCCTGACGTTGTTAAGCAATCTCAGATCTTTGGATGAAGAGCCACGATAGTAACTCCACTTTTTGGGAGTCTGAGGTGTACGCAATGAATTCTGTCAGACAACATGCTGCAAAAGAGAGTGGTGACTTCCAGAAGTCAGCCTAACAGGTAACAATATTTTTTACTGTTATTATTGTGAAATCTCAGCAAATCACTTTATCCATTTTATTCTCCCTATGAAGTGTCTGCACTATGGTCAGTCACTGATCTGAAAGTACAAATGAAATCAAGGGGAGGGAACAAAAGCTATGGAGGTTTTCTGGCACATTTGTACATGTGCATCACTTCAAAACAAGTGGAACAAGCTTGAAGACACTGTCCAGTAAGCCTGAGTGCCTAATTAATTTAATTGCAAACCATTAAATCCTCAAATTAGTTTATTATTCAAATATATTCATGTACTTCCCTCCCCCAGGGCTCTCCCCCTAAAAACCCCTGCCTTTTCAGAGCAGCTCTGTTTTGTGAACATCTGAAATCTGAACAAAAGGATATACACAGTGTGTCAGACCAGTCATCCTTTTACTGGGGGGGGGAATAAATGACAAAACACAAAAGCCTTCTGAGTAAAGCCTTTGAGGGACCCAGACTGAAGGAGATCCCTTTATTCTGTGTTTCTGCTGTCCCAAAAGCTTCTGTAACCAATCAGAATACAAACAATAGCTAAACAAAATCCTAATTACCAGTTTGTCACAATCAAGTTTAATGTTCAATTCAGGTACTTATTTTCAGTTTACATTTGGTTTTGGTATCTTTCTGCCAGTACTTTGGCTCATGGGGTTTTTATGCCTTGCTTTTTGAAGCCCAAGGTGAAACCAGCTGTGGGCCAGACACTTCCCTGATCAGGCTTCTACAAGTAGTAGGAAGGGGATTTTGGATGGAGGAGGGAGAACAAGCCTGCACATCACCTTCACAGAGTGCACTCTCTTCAAATATTATTTTGTCTGAGCCACAGCTGCCCTTCCCATAGCTTTGTAATTCAGCATCTAAAGTCAGGGAGCTGTGCTAATGACAGGAGGTGGGGACAGATCTGGTGCTTTTTGTGGTGTAACCTCTCATTACAACAATGAAATAAGTCATAAGCTATTGGAGCTTGAGTTTTTGAAGTCCACAAAACAGACACGTGGTTGATTTGAAGTTAGCTTTAGAATTCATTTGTAGGAAGTTCCTTCCTTTAAAAACAGGACGAGATCTTTCCTTTTCATCACAGTAAGCAAGGCACTTGGGTCTTCTCTGATGGAAGGACTAGGCCTAGCTTTTTGTCACCTTTGGAAATAAATAAAAATGAGTTGATGCTAACTCCTTGGCTTCTACAGCTTCACATGAACTTAAACCTTTCATGGCCTGACCTCCAAAGAAGGATGTGTGCAAGTAGTCTTCCTGGGTATTTTGGAGTTTGTTTTTGTTTTCCTTTACCTTCTCCAGCTTTCATCCACCAATGCCCTCCAAGCTTTGATATGAAGAGCCCTCCAGGGTGCTACAAATGTTCTCCTTGTTTTTTCAGCTCTTTTGGCTGCTTTTGACAGGCAGCTCTCAGCAGCCCTGTGCTGGCATCCCTGCTCCTGCTCACCTTTTCTCTCACCTGTTGTGGCACAAGGGTCTTTTTTGTCTGCCCCGTGCTCTAATCCAGGCTTCCTTCACATCTCCTCAGAAATAATTCTGCTTTCCTGGCTCCCTCTGAGCATCTGTCACCCAGCCCCACTCAGTGCTGCATTATTAACCATCAAGCAGACACCGAGTGAACCTGGAGGAAGCTGAATTCAAAGAGTGTTTCTGAGTGTGCCCTGCTGTTCCCCTGGTCCTTGCTCTGCTCCCACTGAGTGCGTTGGGAATTGGAATTTCTGTAGGAATCCAGCTGGAATCTGTAGGAATCATCATCATGTGCCTGTGTCCGTGTGTCCTTGCACACTCTTTGCCAGGTGCCCTGGTTTTTTTGGAGCTGCCAGGGAATTGCTGCATTCCAGGAACAGTGGGGACATCCAGTGGTCACACGGGTTATAATTAATTACTCCCGATTCCGTCAGGGAGATCAAATTTCCAAGCTTTCTTGTTTTCCCAGCGTTTGACTTGTTTTTCATCATAGCTCATTATGCTGTAAAGTGTCTGACAGAAGGTTGGGATGACTTGTTTTCTCCCGTCTTTTTCTCCCCCTTATGTGATGTTGCTTCGTATCTATCAGCAACAGAAATCAGGAAGTTGAGTCTCTCGCAGACAAATATCTGGGGATATCTTTTAATTGCTTTTCAAATTGAGGATTTGGAAGAAAGAGTAAAGAAAATATGAGCTATTCTTTTGAATGCATAACACTGGAATAACTGGTAAATAAATGTTATTGCTAGTGGTGACAGGGAATTATTTTTTTTTAAAGTGATGACAAATATCATCACAACTTAAACTTTTTATACAACTTTTTCAAATTACCTCATGCATAATGCATGTGCACCTTGGTTCATCTGGCGTCTGTAATGAGGCTGAGAGGAGCTGTCTCCTTCCCTTTCTGAACTTGGCAGTGATCAGATTCAGTCCCTGCTCATCATGGAAGCAGAGCCTCCCATTTTCCCAACTGAGTATTTTTTTCTGGAATGATTCTGAACAAGATAGAATTTTTAAATATACAAATAAAAATAGACCTGTTCTGTGGTTGTCACAATATAGCATAGCTGTGAATTCCAGACCTTTCCATCAGAGGATGGGAGATGCTTCTTATCCTGTCCTGCTAAATCTGTACTATATGTGTATATATATATTTAATTTGTTAAATTAAGTTGAATCGATTTAAATTAATTGAATATATCTATTTAATTTGTTGTATAGTCATGCAGAAGATCCAACTGTCCTTTGCTCTCTTGGTAGCTCCAAAAATGGCACAAGTTGACCTTAGCACCAGAACAGCAAAATGCCTTTTTGTTCTGCATCAGTGCGGTCAAACCTGCTCCCTCATTTTTTTCAGAAATATTAAAAAAGGGTATGAACCCTCCAGGGATTGAGAGAGCACATAAAAATCTTAACTTATTTTAAAATTAATTTATTCTAATTTTGTGTAATGTTACTACATTTCTCTTAGTCCATCTGATAGAAGGAAGACTGCCTTTATTTTGTTGTCAAATTGCAAATTATTTTAAGCAATATGATTATTCCTTGCTGTTTACCATTTCCACGATGAGATAAAATTTGTGGAAGCCACGTGAGAAACTCTAGTAAAGGTCACTGGCCTAATCATAAAATGCCTTTAAAAGTTTTATGATCTTTTAATGGAGTGCAGTGTGATAATTCCTCCTGGAAAAGCTCTGGAACAAAGCCTTTTGAAGGAGCACTGCAACTTTGGTGGAGCAATTCTTTTCCCCACGTTTGCATGTAGTACCATGGTGGCAGTGACCAGCCAAAATGCTTCAATCATTTGGAAAAAAATACGATGTACAAATGAAGTAAGAAAGAAGTCAATTTTACTTTACACAAATGAAGGAAGAAAGAAGCAATGGATTTTAAATTTTACCTCTGTGAAAGAGGATGAAAACTTCAACAAGGCAAACTCACATAAAGAAAAAAAAAAAAAGCATTTGACATTTAAGCAAATTATATTGAATTACCTCCACTTTATTTGTGAAATAACTGGCTTTTTGCAGTGTACCATGATGGTTAAATTTCAACAAATCCTTATTTTTTTCCTGGGTGATGGAGATGGTGGGAACGCCAGACAGGAAAAGCGAAGGTGTTCTCTCCTTTTCTCCTCTTCCCTGCAAATTCATCTTCCGTACCTACTTCAAAAATATGGACGAACATCATAAGCTAAATAAAGGGTGTGACCGAATTTATGTCAGAAATGAGCATTTACAAAGCCTAATTTTTAAAAACCACTCTGTCTTTAGGCCAAAGCCCTGTGCCTTTCGCTGTCTGGTGGAAAAGGCAAATTATTCTGAGTTTTGAAAGAAATGCATTTCACAGCTCTGAATAAACATTATGCACGTGGCCTTTCCATGCTGCTGACACTGCAGTGGGGGCTGTTATCATTTCCTTAAAATAAAATGGGATTCTGGACATCTGGGGGGTGTCAGGAAAGCTCTGGGCTGCACATCCTGTGCAGCAGCACATTAATCAGCATTGAGTGGAGTGCTGGCTGCTCCCCTGCTTCCTCCTCCATTTCCTTCTGCTGCTGCTCTGTGGCTCCCAACTTTCAGAACCCAGGACATTCCTCTGGCTGCCCTGGAGGACTCCAGACCCTGGCAGGGGCTCAGAGACCTTGGCACAGAGTCACAAACACCTGTGCCTTTGATTTTAGCCCATGGAAATAATTACCAACTTTGTGTGAAGAGTTACAAGCCACAAGGGTTTGAGTAGAATGATAGTGAATTTGTCCCAGGGTGAAAAAGTAGAATTTTGGGGGATTTAGAATGGGGGTTCAAGAGGGAAGGTGGAGGAATCTGGGCGTGCCTTGTCCTTCTCCTTCTTCTTCTTGGCCTCCATCTCCTGCTGTGATGGTGACACTTCTGGACTGGTTTAAAGCAGAGACAGACTGTCTAACATAGGTGATAGGGATTGGAAAATTATTGTAAATAAAGTACAGGTAGTTCTTAGTATAAAAAGCCAACACCACCCCAAGGGCAGTCAGTGGTGGACTGATCTCAGCAGGTCAGAGAAAGAATGTATGAGATGAGGGAAAATAAACAACCTTGAGAGCCAGAGCTGAGGCATCCTGACTTCTTCCTCGATCGTGAGGCTGGGAAAAAAGACTCTTTATTACCTCAGGAGCCATTTCAGCAACACAAAACCCCAGACCAACAACCCTCAGGAATATGCATTTCCAGCCCTGCCAAAGGGAAGTGTGGCAGGGTTTGACAATGGCAGGGGATATAGTAGAGATTGGGATTTTTTTTTTTTTTTTTAATGTTTGTTTTTTTGTTTCTGGAGATGAGCCTTTCCGTTTGCGCTCGAAGTTTTGCTTGATTAATGTATTCATTAGGGAGGAGTGGCGGTGATGATTAAACAAAAACATCTTCAAAATGCAGAGTTCATTTCAACCCATTTGGTTTTGTTGCAGGCAAATTGGATTGGCATTGCATCCTGCACAGCAGGTACTCCACTTGAAATCAAAGACAGATGCTTTTATAGGATTAGAAAGGATATCGTGAGGGGTGGAGGAAGAGATTGAGGTTGGGGGGCTTCTGTTGCCTTTTCTTGTTACTTTTTAGTAATAATGGTGAATGAATAAGGATAATACTGCTGTTTTGTCTGCCTTGAGCACTAATAACACTGTTTGATTACAATTAAAAGGAAATAAAAGCTTCATTGTAACTTGAATTCTGAACAAATCAAGGATACTTAATTGAGATTCTTTCCCTCATAAATAACTAATGGCACCTGAGTCTGTTTGAATTTTAATGCTAAATGGCTCTGAATGAAAATATTTGACTGCTGAGTCATGTCAAGCTGCCACACTTTTTTTGTTTTAATTATCAGACTGTATGTCTTTTAAGAGCTTCACAAATTACTTAAGCCCAGTCTTTGCCCAAATAGAAACCTAATGAGTTGCAGTTTGCAGAGGATTGCAGTTGGTTAAAATAAATGCAATTGAAGCATGTCTTTTCAAAGAGAGATCTCAAAGACTGAGTTGAGCTGCTGAAGGCACTGATCTTCCTTGAATTCACCACAGCCAGCTGACAGCTTCAATGAGAGGGAAAGGTCCAGGATCACTGCCATGGTTCTGGCAGGACCTTCTAGTCAAAATGCCCCTTTGGGGTACCCAAAATGCCCCTTTGGGCTTCCTCGATGAAAATCATGCTCAGGTGAAACATCACCTTTAACACCCAGATCCTGTTTGTCAGCACACAAAAAGCCAGCATTTCCCATAAAAACACTTTCAGATTGCCTTAAAAGTGATCCTATCCTCGTGTAGGTTTTGGGGCTTCTGACTTGGAATACCTTCCTTGCAATCTGCTGTGTTTAGTCATCTGGTATTTCACTGTGGCTTTTCTGAGAGTGGTTACTGTAGCTTGCACTGTTTACTGTTTTCCACATCCCAGCCACATTTATGACTTCACAAAATAATTCTTGTTTAGTCTCTTTTTAAATACATAATTCAGTGTGCTTCTCCTGTCACTCGACACTGCAAAGCATCAAAAAACCTTGGGTTTTCCTAATGGAACTGTAAAATGCTTTTTTTTTTTTTTTTAATAGTGTATTATTTTTAGTCAACACTTCACCTCACCTGTACAGAAGAGAGTTGAAGGGAGGAGCAGCTTGCTACGAATATTCACCTTTTTTTGGTGTCACTGTTGCTTTCCTCAGTGTGCCCAAAGATTCCAGGGTTGGCTTCTCTGTATATTGCTCAAATACAACAGATGGAGAGTGTCTGACCCCAGGAACTTGTCTGTGCCTTCTGAAACAATAAAATCAGAATTCTGAGAAACAAGAGAGAAATATCACGTATCCCAGCCAATTAAAACTCTTCTCCAGCTGATGTTATCCATTTGATAACATCACTCCATGTGATCTGAGTTTCCTCTCAGCTGGTGGTGAATGCTGTCTGGTTTAGATCATGAGAATCATGACTGCACTGGACCCTTGTTTGGGGTTTAATACCTGGTTTTATTCTGCTGCCTGGCTTGAATTGGTCATTTATGAACATCAGGGTGTGCCTGAAGGTTGAACTTGATGGTCTAAGAGGTCTTTTCCACAGTATAATATGATCTATTGAATTTTTCAACCATAAAAAATCCTAACATTGCTTTAAGGTTTTGTTTATTATTTTTATCAGGTCTGGGTTTTTACATTTCCTACATTTTACCTGTCATGTGTATGGTTTACAGAAGGTAGGGCCTAAATTTAGATCTTTATGATCAAACCAAAGTAAGGTCTGGCATTTTGCCATTGATGATTTTACTACAGAAAAAAAAAATCCTGAAGTCTAGGAATCTGCAAATAATAATTACTGCCCTCAACTCTCACCTGACTTTATTTTCAAAACTGATCTCTACTGCAGATTTAAGCTTGTATTTTTCTTTTCAGGTTTGCCTAGCACTAAATTTATCGGTGTTCTGTATTAATTCCTAGGTTGGCAGAGTCAATTCTTGACCGGGGTTGGTTTGGTTTTCAGAATAAAGGATCTTAACCTATTTAGTTCACATAGGCTGGACCAAGGGAATAAATCAATAAGCTTCTCTTGCACATTTGTGGTCCTGCTTAAGAAATAAACTTTACAATTTAATTATAATTATATAATAATTATATCTTTTGTAGTAACTCCCTCGTTCCAGTCTTAACCTACAAATTCCAGAGGAAGACATTTTTAAAATCAATAGACACATGGAAAGTAAAAATACAGGAGAGGATTCAGAGGTACTTTTTCTAGAGGTTCTAGAGGTCAGGATTTAGAGGTACTTTTTCTAATTCAAATACTTTTGCATGAGAGTAACTTTGCCTTTTTTCTGCCTCCAGCATTGGTGTAGAAGCTCTTTAATTGGCTGAGATTTTAAAGAACACTCTAATCAATGTTTGCTTCCCATTGAACTTTTGAGAGAGAGATTTGTGATGCATTCGCTTAAAATCATGAACAGAAAAGCAGTTTGCTTACTCAAAACCAGTATCCCATTGAAGAAAGATGTGGTGTTTATCATTCAGCAATCAACTTAATTGCCTTCCATTATGAAATTGGCTTGGGTTTTTGGGATCCCGCCATAGCAGTTTTTAATAGCACAAATGAATTTTTCATAGAATGAGAATGGAAAAAAGTTCCAAAATGCTGAATTCGAAGATACATTTCTCCACTGTGCATTCTTCCATGCTCCTGCTGGAAATCATCGAGTCATATGTTGTTATTGCTTGTCAGAAGACCCATCCAGATGGGAAGTCCTTCTATTTTATATTAGCAGAGGCTGTAGGAAGCCAGAAATAGGGAAGTGGAGACAGCCTTGCCATCTTCCAAAACTGAATACAGGAGGAATGCAATCAACCTCCCATGAGAAATTGAGAAGTTTTACTTACTCCTCACTTCAGTAGCTCAGTTTTATCTGTAGAGTCCTTCTGCTGTGAGCCTTGATCTGCATTTTATGCTTATTTTCTCCATGGCAGGGGGAGTATCCAGCAGGTCAGGCAGTTCCTCTCATCTTGGAGATGGTGGCCACAGCAGATCCACAGCTAAGGAACTAAATCCACAGCACCCCGATGGTGTGGGTGGCTGTAGGGATGCAGATCAACAGACAGACGTAGGGAGTTCCTTTCTCAAAAACTCTTTTCTCCCTTTCCCCTTGTTCTTTCTGCTTTCCTCTGCTTGAGAACCCCATGGTTCCTCTAATGCTGGTCTGAGCCCTTATTAACTGCAAAAATTACATCTTAGGGGGCAGCAGAAGTGACACAAGCCTCATGGAAGCTTTTCTGGAGGCTCTAGCAAGGTGATGCCACTAAGTATCTGGAAAAAAAAAACCCAAAATCAACAAAATCTCTACTTTTAGGAAGTTGGAGCACTTTTTGAAGACAAAAATGTGTAGCTCTTTCAATATGTCTCACATGAATGCAGTAGGGTCCCTTTCCTATTGGTACAAAGAAAAATCTTCTCTAAAAGGTTTTCCACACTAGAAGATCTACATTGGTTTATTCTGATTTAAGTGTGACCAGCTGATTGTAGCACAGCTATTTAATTTTAAAAAATAATTGAAATAACCCCTTAGCTTTCTGGGCTGGAAATCAAATTTTGGCTAGCTGTTGTATTTTGCTGCAGGATCTGGTCTTCATAAATGGCATTTCTGTGCATATTTCATTGTTGATTTCTGCCTTTCTTGACTCCTAAGGTCTGAATATTAAAATATCACTAAAGTTAATTTTTAGAGAGATTGAGAACACTTTCTAAAAAGAAACATTTTGAGGATGATGTAGGATTTTTTAAAAAAGCAACAATACCACAACTTTTCAGTGCTGCTTCTGCTTTGTGAGCATTGATTTCCTGGTTGGATTTGTTGGTTAGATTGGGTTTTTTAACTAGGTCGTTTTTAATGCAAATTTTTTAAGTACTACTGATTTTCATGGCTGTTATTGTAAGATTACTACAGAGGCATTTTAATACCATTTCTAAGTAAAATTTTAACTTCTTCATCTCTCACATGTAAACTGCAGTGATGAAAGCAAATGTTGCCATTGAATTTCATGTTCTTTCTTCCAGAAGAAGAGAAAAAATTGAGAGTTTTACTGGGAGAAAGTTTTAAGTGGTTTTGCTGGATATTCTCTTTTGGAAGAGGGAAGTTCCCGCAAGAAAGAAGAATATAGATGGACATTTCAGAATCTGTGGTTGTCTAAATTCCTCTAAAAATTAATTCTGAAACTAAAGGACTTTAGGAATCCCATAATCTAGGAAAATCAGACTGGTACCCAACACACATTAGTGGATGCTGACTTCTCCAGTGGTAGCTGCTGTGTGTGCTTGTAGCTGTCAGGAGATCATGTGGATGCATTGTCTGATAATAGCTGTATTTTTTACTCACCTGTCAGATCTGAAAGGCTGAATTGATGGTGTGTGTGGTTTAAACAGGATGGATGTGCATGTGTGCAGTACATGTCTGTCAAGGAAAGCTGGAAATGTATGAGTTAATTGTATATTGTTTTGTAGTAGGGTAAATTTTTAATCCCATTGCATGTATACTTTTTTTTTTGGTGAAGGAAGGAAGTAATTGATATTTGGGACACAGAGGGATATAAATATTTTATTTGGTCTCCTAAAAATAAAAGGAGTCATGTGGGTTTCTTTCATGAACTTATATGTTTATAAGTTTTAAGATGAAGGAATTTATTCATGAATGTTGAGATGCAAAAATATCATCAGCAACAACAGCTGCCTAAATCAGTTGAGACAGTAGTGAGTTACATAGTTTTGTTTTATATCTGCTTTTACTTTTGAGGGCAGGGAGCTTGTAAACACTCACAACTCAGAACAAGTAAAAATCTCTGTAGGTGGTGACACACCTCCTTTCCCTTCATTTCCTAAATCTCATCACCAGTTCCTGCATTCCCATCCCTCCTTGGCACTGGTGGGGTGGTACAGGGTTACTGATAGGAGCTGCAAGAGAATTCTGGATTTTTTGGAAGGAACTTATTTTTTCTGGGACACTAATTGGTCTTTTCTTGACAGAGCAGAAGTGGCTCAAACCAACAGCATCCTACATGGTGCTCTCTTCTCTAAAGCCACATCCACTGGGGCTTTTCTTAGGCTGAGAAACCTTGTTAAGCTGAAATCATGAGTGGGGCTTCAGGACACTGATGTGACAATAGCATTGTGTAGTTAATGTGGCTATAGGTTGTTTTTTTAAAGGTTTTGCATTCAGGTATCCAAAAACATGAAGACATCAAAGTGGCAGTGTAATTTTTAGACACAGAGATGAGAGAGATGTTCCAGGTTAGGTGCAAGTGGTGACCATGAGTGACACTGCTGGACACTGCCTGGGCAGGGAGCTTGGTACCCACCACCAGGCTCTGCCTCAGGGAAAATGGGATTAAAGCAAGCAGTATAGTAAAAAAACCCCATTTGGCTACATTTCCCTTTTTATTTAAAAAATTAGCTATTAATAATCCCCATAATTATCTCAGCATGAGCAAATACAGTGGACAAGTCCCAGTCTGAGCTGGAGAGGAAAGGTGGGATGGGTGCAGGTGTGCTGGAGAGGAGCTGGCATCCTACTGAATGCTGTTAGCTGAGGCTTGCCAGCCCTGTCCTCTGAACTCAAACTCTGCGTGGTTTAATAGATGATAGATCAAGAATTGTTTTGAAAAAACTCACCAAAAGCATGTCTAATAGATTCTCTAAATCTGATCAGCACATTGCATTGTCCTCATTCCCGTTTATCCAACTTTAATAATGCTATAATTGGTCCCTCATGAAAATATTTGTCTTAAAATCTGGTGTTTAGCATCAGGACTTTGGTACTGTGGTTGTTTGGGGCTTTTTCCCCTCTTTCTTTGCTGCTTGCTGCCAGTTGAGAGCAGCATGTTGTTTGCCTGTGAAAATATAGATTGGGTGATCTGTCTCTTTTAGACCATTCAGCGATGAAATTTCTACTGTACCACTTTATTGTGACATTACCTGACTAGATAAAGCCATTTTCTGTCTGAGGAGGGAGAGAAGCTGGCAGTGTCTACATAAATCCTGTTACTCATTTCATGCTGAGACAGGGGTTCCCAAAGGGAGATCCTCTGGGACATGTCCCTCCTCAACAGGAAAACAAACAGAGGCACAGCCTGTTTCTGAAAATGGAGCTGATCAGTTTTATAATGTTGCTGTTATTGCAATAAACAGCTATTGCAGTTTAGTTTAACAGGTAACCCAACAGCTATTAAAAAGTAAAACACATGTGAAAGAAATGCAGCATCCCCCTGCTCCTTCCTTTACCCAGAGCTTCACCCTTGGACTCCAATTGCAGGGGAATGACTGCATATCTTAAAATAATGTAATGTGGGTTTGTTCATGCCAAAATTGCTGCTTTGTCTGGCCCATTTGAATACCATTGTCCAATACTGGAGTCAGGCAGCTCTCAGATCCATTTGTGAAAGCACCAGTTTTTTAACAGCTCTTTATTTTGTGAGCTGCTCGCCCCTAGATCCTAATGTGCTTCATAAAAATAAAGTAAAATTCTTATCCTTGTTTTGCAGATGGAGGACTGTGGTCTTTAGAGATAGATAACTGAATAGGGGAGCTGGACGGGATTTCTGGCAAGAGCTGGTTTTTGTCAGGAAACATTGATTCATTAAAGCTCTTTTGCAGAAGCATATGCTTTGATGAAACTCCTGGCATGAAGTTTTCCTGAAGCGTGGGACAGAATTTAAAGGCAGATTTTCTGTGCTGGCAGAAAAGTGAGCACGGACTCTCCTGCAGGGCTGGGAGGGGCCCTGGGTCACTCAGCTGGGCTCTTCAGCCCCTGCCAGAGCTCCAGTGTCCTCCCCAGCACCATGGGGGTGTCCAGGGGTGCCTTTTGCTGCCTTCCCCAGGTGCTGAGACCTCTCAGAGTGGTAGGGAATGGCAAAAGGGCTGATTTTCCTGCTTTGAAAGATCTGTGGTCTGTCCCTCCCCTGCAGGCGTGGCTTTGTGTTCTTGCTAGGCAAACACCTGTAATATCTCTGGGGTCAAATGCAAAGCAGAACAAAACAGTGTAAAAGTTGGGTAGAGTGAGAAGGTAGAACTCTCAGGAATTTTTTGCTTGACAGAGAAAATTTTTTGGCTTTGTTCTGTCCTGTCTGGTAGTTACTGGGAATGTCACAGTCATATTTTCTGGAAAAATCCCTTTGCCCAGGATTTCTCGCCTGGGAAGCTGAGAAGCCTCAGAGAAAAGGAAAACAATAATTATCTCATTTGCTTCTCCTGCATTTGGCTGCTTTGGAATGTGTTTGGAGATTGTTTACCAACAGGTGATTGTTTCATTGCATTCTGGTGTGAATAATTTTGACTCATTGGCCAATCAGGGCCAAGCTGTGTTGAGGCTCTGGAAAGAGTCAGGAGTTTTCATTATTATCTTTTTAGCCTTCTGTAAGTATCCTTTCTGTATTCTTTAGTATAGTTTAGTATGGCATTATATAATATAATATAGTATCATAAAATAATAAATTAGCCTTCTGAGAACATGGAGTCAGATTCATCATTCCTTCCTGCCACAGGGCACCCCACAAATACAATACTGACAGCATCTTAGAAATCAGCAGCTCATGGTATTTCTGGTGAGGCTGTGGGGACTCCCTTTCTGCTGTTCTCACCCTCTAGAAGGAGCCTGTTACTCCTTGGTGGAGTCCTTGATCTGCAATGAGCAGCCACAACTCTGACAACAATATTCTGCACTTCTTCAGTTACTGCAGCTCAACTCAAAATTCCCTTTCAGAGCCTGCACAAAAGAGGCTGATGTGCCTGAGCAGTGGGTAGGGGAGGCAGTGTTTGTGCAGCTGGGGGAACTGGAGATCTGACAGACTCAGTGATGTGCCCACTGCCACTCGGGAGGGCTCTGTGCACCAGACACTGAGAACAGAAGTGTCTGCTCCTCCAGCATGCAGAGCTCACCTGCTCTCAGCACTGCCTCTCAGGCCTCTCCGTGCTCCCTGCCCTGCCTTGCCCACATTGCCACATCCCCACCTTCCTTCTAGGAAAAAATTAAAATGTGAAAAAAAAATGCTACTTCTTCTATTATAGCTGGTTTGGGGTTCTTTTTTGAACACAGCCCTTTCACAATTTGTTTTTTTTTTCCCTTGTTTTCTGTGTGTGTGCCCACTTTGTTTTCCATCTCTATCCAAAATACCCAGGACTGTGTAGCTGGCTGATTGGTGTCTTCTGGGGTCTTTTCTCCTTTGATAAAATGCTGCTGGCTGTTCTGTACCTGCTACTTTATATCCCTCTCCCTCACATATATAGCTACCTATATCGTATGGAAAGGATCAAACAGTTTTGATTTTTCCCAATGATACTGAGAAATGCAATATTTATCACAGGTTACTTGCAGAGAAGAAGAAAGGAGAATCTAAGAGTGTTCCCTTCAGCTGTTTTTCTGTCAAGGCATGGTGTATGTCCCAGTCCACTTGTTTTGCTCAGTGTGTTAGTTCTGCTCACTACCAGTTGTAATGCAGCAAGACTGATAAAGTTGGTTGCCTATTGGCCATGTGAAGGAGAAAAAACAACCAAAGCTGGTTGTTAGTTATCCCCACTAAAGTGCTAAACAAATCTCCCAGCAGCTAAACTCCCTTCCCTTTTTATTACTTGCTGTACCTTGTAAATCAAATATTTATTAACTGAAAACAGCTTTGCTCACTGACTGATCTTGCAAACATGGGACAAATTCACCACAGCCAGCTAGTGGCCAATTGCTTATTCAGGCTACTAAAGGAAATCAGCCTGGTGGAAAGACAAACTCTGTGATGATTTTCCTTCCCCCATTTCCCACTTCCCAGGAACAAACCTCTCACATCACCACTTTGCCTGCCATATTTACCTTTCATGAAAACCAGTGTGTCTGAAGGAGGTCATTGCTACTCTTTTGAAGAGGACTTTATTTTTGTTTTATTGTGTTTATTTTTTGTTGTGCCTGCGTGGGAAATGAAGCTTTAGTGGTTTGAAAAGGCAGGAGCAGGCGCAGGCATTGTTTCAATTAGCACATTGGGTCTGTCACCCAGTGAAATGAAAAGATCCTTTAAGCAGCTGCTTCTGTGGCTGCTGTCTGATCATCTCTGGCTTCATGTTAATCTGTGGGGGTCCTCAAGAGTCCGACTGCAGCAAGCTTGAAGCCCTTGGATGTTGAGGGATGACAGGATGAGAAGAACAAAACTGAGCTCACACTCGCCTTCTCTTCCTCTGCAAGTGCTGCCGCTAAACTTGAAAGATCTTTGCATCATCCCAGGCTCTGCCTTTGGTTGCTGTAATGAAAGTGATTTGCTGTCCCTTGTCTGATAAATATCCTCTGAAATGACAGCACAGTTGTGCTCTTTCATTGACAGGGAGGAGAGAACAAGCAGGAATTGCAGGCATTTAAGAGAGGCTCTCCAAGGAGCTGTTTGGGGACGCAATTTTCCCTCCCTGCCAAGGCCAGGGTCACCTGCTGCAAGCATGTGTGTTGCAGTAAATGCACTCAGCAGGCTGGGTATCAGCAGTAAGTCCATTTTCAGTGACTATGTTGGGGCCTCAGGACCCACACCTTGTGCCCTTAAGTTTTGCTCAGCAACTCCACACTGATGTTCACCAGCCACAGCTGATGATTGCATTGATCTCACTGGTTATTACCAAAAGGACTTCAGATATCATTAACATTTTGCGTCATTATCTTTGTTCTCTCTCTCTCTTGGACTAATTTGAGGGATTTTACAGCAATTCTGTGCTGGGCAGCAGGGAAGGGGCAGCTGCCCCATGGGTCATGTCTGCTGGATTGAGCCCTTTTCTGACCCAGAGATGGGGCAACTGAGAGGTGTTTTAAGAACTTTTATTCTATTTTCAGTCTCATGAGAAGGGTCAGACAATACAGATGTTATAATTCACACCATCAGACAATCAGAGGCCAACTATTTCCTATTTACAATACACTGTAAATGTTTCTTGGTGTATCAGCTTTAGCCACATCATGCTGTAAATGCCTTACAGCCAATCATCTAAAATTACCCCTTGTGGGTCAGAGCTAGAACAGAGAGCACAGAGCTCTACTACAATGCATCTTTCACAGTTCTATTTCTCCAAAGTATCCAGTCTTATTTACAAAACCATGCTTTGAAACTTGTTTCTAATTCCATTTCTCTCTCAACAATGTCTGTCCTATTCCATGGCATTTCTAAGTCAGCATTTCTTATCTCAAGGTTTGCATACAGATGCCCACTATGTGAGCCTTCTATCAGGCTTTGAGAATTCTCTACAAATTCATTTCCCACATTGTCCACCTCATGAAGGCACTTAGAGCATCCTGGTTCACTGCCACAGGAGGACAGGGTCCTTACTGCATGTTCCTGAAGTCACAGGTGACCAGGACTTTCCAGGCTAGACACATTTATTTTTTTTCCAAATGCTAAAAACTATAATCATATCTGGCTCTTCTGACCTGGTGAATTATTGCTAATATTTTCCCTTTTTCATTTTTATACCTTTGGATAGTTGAAGATGGATATACTCTGCCTTTAATCACTTTGCCAAGCTGGAAATATTTATATATTTATAAAAAAAAGGAAAAAATCTACATTTTATATTTGTGACAAGATGCATGAGCATTGCTGAGCAAGAAGCAGCTGCCAGAACCCACAAATCTCTGGGTTAATTTTACATCCACCAAGCAGGGGTGATATATTTTATAAGTGTGCATTAACAAGATGGTCATCGGGGACTGCTCGTTTGGATAATAAAATAGCCACCAAGTCACTGTTGGGTTTTTGTTGGGTTTTTTTCTTTTTAATTCACTTTTAATGTGTATAAACTATTGTCTTGAAAGGTCTCTGAATACAGAGCAAGAGTGGAGAGGGGAAAGGCAAGGAACCCATGGAAAGCTGCTCACAGAGCCATTGCAAACACCCACCCACACTCAGTTACTGGTTAACTGGGACAGGATGGACTCAGCCTGATGCCAAGCCCCAGAACCTGCCCCATCTGCTGCAGGATGTTTGTCTTGCCACAGGTACCTGATGGATGAGGATGGGATGGGTGTCATGCTGAGCATAACACGAGCACAAAAAAGGTCAAAATGCTACATTTGTTGTTTGCCTTTCCTGTCTGACAGTATCATTCCACAATTCTGAGCTTTCAGGTCTTTCCGCTCTGCCCCAAGACTACTTGGAAAATGTTTTGAGTAGGCTATCTGTAGGCTATTCAGGAAAAGGAAAGGTTTTGAGGAAAATCTTGGACTCCAATGTGTCTCCAGAGCAATCTTATGTTTACAACCCTGGTACACTTAGCTAGAAATGTGCTTTCAAAGCTTTGCTTGCTTGCTCCGGACTAGATACTTCATTCCAGATAAATACAGAAATGGGAGCATTCTTACCCAAACTTTTCTGGTTGCCATGAAGTGCTTTGTCATTTAAAAAAACCCCAAAAAACAAAAGAAGAAGAAGAAAACAACCAGCTCCTTTCTTTGTAATGCATTTCTGGTTAATGAGAATAGGCCCTGTACTGGTACCCTAAGCCAGGTATCAGCTCTAGGTTTACTGCACTTCTCACAAGAGTGTTTATTTGCTGGGTGCTATTCTGAAATTGCATTTTATTCTTTAAGGCTTTCTTCACTTTTTTGATGGTGTTTTGGGTTTGGTTTTTTTTTTTTTAATTTGCATTAAACTGGTCCTGATTTTCCAAATAGACTCTCACACAATAGAAGGCACCAAATGCAGGAGCCCATTTACTTTCACAATGTTTTGGGTAAAAGGATTTAGGCTGAAGCAGAGACAACCTAATTGTTGTAGCTTGGAAGTAACTTTAAACATGAAAAAACAATTTGCTCCCTGAATTTTTCAGCCAATCCATTAAACCTACATGATTCATTCTTTCAAACTCTTCTTTATCTCTGACTAGATTTACTACACAGCCAAGCTATGTCCAGTTTGCACCTGCCTGACCCCAGGGAATTAATCTAATTTTCTGTCTGTAGATAAGGGGATGAAGTTTGCCTGGAGGCTGGGGGAGAGGGGTGAGCAGACGTGTGATGAGGGGTCTGTCACCCATGTAAGTGAGGAGAAACACTCTGGCTGGGTGTCAAAACCACATCAGAGGAAGCAAGCCTTTACCACTAATTGGTTTCTAAGTGCTATTTATTCCTCTTGTCACCAGATTCACTCACACCTCTGGGAGCACAGCACTCCTCAGTCTGACTTGGTGGGGTTCCTTTACACACTGTCACAGCCTGTGGGGTGTGGCAGCTGCTCTGGGGCACCAAACCCCTCTCCCGCAGGTACAGGAGGGTGTGTGCCAGCTCTGCGAAGGAATCAAGGCTCCCAGGGCAGTGAGGAGCTTGTGGGTCACTGAGCCTTGCTGTCCTGCACTGGGGATGCTCAGCAGAGCAGGGAGCAGAGCCGAGTCCTGCCCACCCCCAGCAAACCTGGGAACATTCAGGGTCAGGTCAGATGTGGCTTTGAGCTGCCTGGTCTGGTTGAAGATGTGCCTGCCCATGGTTGGATTATTTGACTTCTAAGGATTCCAGCCCAGTCTGTGATTCTGTGGTTTCTGGGCCCTTCTTTACCAGGAGAGATTGCCAAGGTGGCTTTGGCTGCACGTTCCTGGCCACTTGCAGTAAGTGCGGTTGGCCCTGTGCAGGATTGGGTGAGGGACCCAACCCAAAAAAATTACTCTGGGACATGATGGGAAATTGTTGTTTTAAAAGCAAATTAGCTCCCAAACACATCCAGCTGCATGGGATGAGCCAGGAGGTGAGGAGGTGACCACGTAGTAACCCTGCTCACTTTCCTCCTCCCAGCTGAGCATCAGGGAAACTTCTTGATCCTCTTTCTTCATTCCAGAGGCAGCCAGGCTGTTTTCCTCCCACGAGGAGATGGGAGAAGGAGGGGAAGAATGACAGATTTGTGAAAGGAGCACTGTGCCTCTGACAGCTTGCAGATGCACAGGAAACAAGGTTGGCAAAAGGCAGCATTAGGTGTTCCTGCTGCCATCTAATGGTGTCCAGCCAGGTGGGTTAGCCTAACAGACACAGAGTAATGGATTAGCTGTACCAGAGCAAATGCTTTATTGGCAAGTAACCATTTGCAACCTACTGTGCTCTTCCACCCAGAATTTTCCTACTTTATTTCCTGACAAACCACTGTCCTAGCACCACCTAGTGTCCTGCCTGGCAATTCAGATGTCCTTAACATGGGAATTCCAGGCCTAAAGAAGAAAATCCAGGAGGATTTTCTTGGGTTTTTTAAGCTAACATAGGTTCCTACAGCACCTTCAGAAAAGTCTACTGTTGTACCATCTGAAATAATGCTTTTGTTTCCAAATCCTGCCATTACTTAGCATGATTGTCTTCTCTCAAATGTCTGAAATCTCTCTGCATAGAAAAGGGCAGCAATCAAGAACATTTCCTGACAGGGATGTTGAAATTTTCACTTTCAGAAGGGGTATCTTGGCTGAATAAATGAGGAGCACAGAGGTATTAAGAAACGTGAAAGATGCAGGTTCTTCAGTGCCAGTGGCAAGGCAAGACAGTGGTTAAAATTTTGCTGCTTAAAAGTCCTGGATTATTTCCAAGAGGATGGAGAAATGGAGAGCAGAGTGTGCTGCAAAGAACAGCAAAACGAGACCATAGTGTGCCTGGCAATCTGAGCTGGCATGCAAAGAGGTTGAAATTACTGCAAAGTGTCCCATTTCTCATGAAGTCAGAAGCACAGCAGGAATGTTGGCACTCCCCATTCCAGCCTCCAAGCAGCATGTATCATTATAACTTATTGCCAAACTCTGGTTTATTAGCACTACAGAGCCAGGAGTGTGTGTTTGTATCCCTTCTGTCACATTGCATCCACGGGGTTAAGCCTCACAGTTTGCAAAGTGGAGCAGACTAATTATCATCCATAAGAAGTGACTAAAATCTGACAGTCACATGTCTCCTGGGAAGGACAGCCCAGGGGATGTCAGCAAGGAGGGAGGGGGAAAAAAACACTTTGGGGAAAACTTTCCCGATTTTTCAGCAGTTCTGGTGGTGTGTTTTCCCCTGGTGTCTCACAGAAACCCCAGGCTGCAGAAACAATTTTGATGGATGTGTCTCAAGGACTGTGGTGTGTGTGTGTGAGTGTCACCACCACTGTATGAGTGTCACCACCACTGTGTGAGTGTGGCTGTCACAACCACCACAGTGTGTTATCAACACCACTGTGTGTCACCACTAACACTGTGTGGCCGTCACCACCACTGTGGGTGTGTGACTGTCACCACCATCACCAGAGTGTGACTATCATCACCACTGCTGTGTGAGTGTCCCCACCCCAGTGTGAGTATGGCTGCCTGCTCACGCTCCCTGTTGTGGCCAGCCCCAGCTGCTGACACAAAGGGTCAGCACAGCCGTGGAGAGCCCCACCCTGGCCATGGCCACTGCTCTGAGCACTGCTTCACCTTCTCCAGAGGGCTCTTCCCAAGGTCCCACTTCCTTCCTTGCTGCCCCTTTCCATGCCACAGCTGCAGGAGAGGGGCTGTGCTGCAGGAAACACCAGGGCTGGTGTGGGTTTCAGTGGGTTGCTGAAAGCTTGGGGGCCCTGTCTCAAACCAGGGCTGCTTTTGAAACAGATCAGCAGAATAAATTATTAGAGGAAGCAGAACTAACTTCTGAAAGAGCCCTTTTTTGATAACAATAGATTTTGGAGAGGAAGAGAGTCACATGAATAGCATGTGACAAAGAGAGGAGCTCACTGACAGGGGTTACCTGAACCCCCAGCAGCTGCTGAGCACCCCTGTGCTTGCTGATGTGAGCACACTCCACCTGAAGCTTGTCACTTCACTAATGACATGATTGCTAAGATTTTGGGTGGGGATTTGTCCTAACAGATGTTTTTCATCACTTTCTTTTTTTTTTTTTTTAATTATTCCTGATGCTTTTACCTATCAAATTGCAGACTTCTTCAAAGGAAAAGGAATAGGCAGTTGTCATAACAACAAAGCTCTTCATTACCACAGGAACCTTTGACAGCTTTATTTAAAACATTAAAAAAAAATTAAAAGAAGAATCCAACCAATTATTTTTATCAGTCTGATTCATGTTCTTTTTAAACAGATTACAGTGTGTTCTCTAGCAGTTACACTGTGAAGGGAGTATGGCATGAATATTTATGATAATGTAAACTTTAGGAAAAAAAAAATTAAAAGTGAGTTTGTTGTCTTTATGAGCTTCCTGTGGCAATAGCTCACCTTGCCTTTTAATTAGAGGATATGATGTGAAATTTAAAGGTGGAATTTTTCTTTTTTCCTCACATATGTAAAGCAAAAAAACCAAGTGTGTTCCAGAAAATTATGTCTTCCATTTTTCAAGCCAAAAAAAGGATATTAGCATCCTGAAGCTAGAGGAGGAGTGATTTGTTTGTTGAGAGGTGGAGGCCCTTTGCAAAGTTTAGGACAGGCTCCTGTTTTTAATTCTCAGTTCCCTGAAGCTGAAAGAGAACAAAAACACAAGAATTACTGTCCCATCTCACAGAAGAGGAAGATGCAGGGAGGTGTTGTCCACAGCCCCTCTACTCCCATGAAATAGCCAGTTTATTGGGAAGTGCGACTGGCTGGGGCAGGAGAAGCAGGAGGCAGATCTGGGGACAGAGCCCTGCCTGCCCACAGGAACCAGGAGCCAAAGACTCATTGTATTTCTTCACACAAAAGAGGTAAATAGCTCCAGCTTCTTCCTGTTTAACTTGCACACTCAAATATGAAAGATGCTTTTCTGGATTTCACATTCTAATTCTTAGTCTGAAATAAAGGCTAAATGCCTTTCATCTGTTCAAGTCATTTACAGTACCCTTAGCAAAAGGATTTTTTTACAGCAAAGTGAAGGATAATAGTGGAATTGTTAAACTCCTACCCTTAAAATAAGCCACATTTGTCCTCAGTTTGAACAGTGATGTTTCTTGCTGGGCGTAATCAACAACTTAATTCTCTCCCTAAGCCAAGGAAAGAATGAATATCTGCAGAGACCTATCATTCTGTCTCCCATCCATAAAGGAATATAACAAGCAGCTGTTGCATTTATCTTAAGAAGATGATAACTCTAAATTGCCTCATGTCACAGGCACTTCTCCTGCAGATGTCCCCAATTCCTCCATCAAGAGGATGACCATGAAAAGCAGGGAAAATCCCAAATACATAAGGTCAGACTCCTCTCCCAAAATAATAAATTACTTAACCTCAGATGTGTTGGGACCCTATTTCCTGCCAGTCTGGGGGCAGAGAGGTTTTGATTTACCTTTAAAAACAGGCTGGCCACATACAGCAGGACTTGTTTTCTCCCTGGGTGGAGAGGATGGGGTGCTGTAGGTTTTATTTCCTTATTTCCTTCCTCCTCCACCTACCCACAGCCTGGGTTTGATGGCTTCCCTCCGAGGGGAAATGTGGCCCTGGCTCTCCCCTTCCACGGGCTGATGTTGGGAGTTATTATTTAATGATGACAACTGCACACATACAAGGTACTGCATTAGGAAACACACACACACCATCTGCCAGATCCCAGGATTTAGCTGTGGGTGTACAAGAGAGGAGCCTTATGAGCATTAACTTTATTCCAGGAGACCATAAATGCAGGTCTCCTCGCACAGCACTGCCGAGGGAGGCATCCAGGGGAAGAGCATTCCTCCATGATATAGTCATTACTGCTTCAGCAAGATGTTAATTTTTACAATAAATAAGCTTAATCTTTTTTATGCAGATCGTTTTGGAAAATAAACAGGCCGTTTTTATGAGCTACTTAGACCCAGGGCTGGGATGGGATTTGTGGTAAAGTCCTGCATACACCACAAATAGTAAGCAATTTTGAGTTCCTGGGGAGTTCCTGCAGTTCATTATTTCTTGTGGGTTTTTAAATAACTTATAAGTGCAACATTTTTGCATGTTTCAGAGCATTTAGAAAGCAGAATCATTGCCTGGAGGAGCTCAGTTCCTGATTACCAGAGAAAGAAGGTGACTGCAATCCATGGGCTGAGCTTGTAGTTTTACCACAGCACCTTTCTCTGATTGCTTCTGGAGAACCTGTATGGAAAACAGAGAGTGGGGGAGCTCCTGTGGGAGAGCCTGACCACCTTGGAAGCAGGAAATCCCTTGGGCTTGAGTGTGGTCTCCTCTGCTAGCCATGTTTGTAACTTCAGCAGAGGCTAGCAAACAGCAGGAAACTCAGTTCAGGTGTCTTTAACCACAGACTTCACTTTTAGAAAGAAAGTAATAATGCAGCTTTGGACCCCTGAGGATATCACTATCCTGCCTGACATGGGCTGTGAATAGCAATGTACAATAGATGTGTGATTCTGATGTGAATTGTTGATTAATGTTTGCTGAAGGAATAATGCAGCTGTTGTCTTGAGGATAACAGAGATGTTGTCTTTCTCATGAAGCATTAGAGAAAGAAATGATATTACAAGCCAGAGTTAGGCATTTAATATCTTACATGACTAAATCTCAAGAGGGGACTGATTTTGCCTTCTGGCCAGCCCTGAGATGAATTCATTTGTATGACAGCCTCTGTTATGACACTAGATATGATATCATGTCCTGGCCACAAGGTTTCACAGTTTTGGTGAGATCCTGTGAAGGAGATGAATCATTCCAGCCTGGCTTTCAGAAGACAAATGTGGCAGGTTCAGCTGCTCCTGTTGACCTTGTGGGACATGGCTCAGTTCATAGAATCACAGAATGGTTTGGTTTGGGAGGGACCTTAATGTTTCTCCAGTTCCAACCCCCCTGCCATGGGCATGGACACCTTTCAATAGACCAGGGTGCTCAAAAGCCCCATCCAGCCTGGCCTTGAGCACTTCCAGGGATGGGACATCCACAGCTTCTCTGGGCAATCTGTGCCAGGGCCTCCCCACCCTGACAGTAAACCTGCCTTGTGTCTGCCTGGGAGCCTGGGTAAGGGTGTGCAGCCTGAGCCTTCATTCCTATCTTGTAAACAAGCTGATTTCATATTGTTAGGAAATCTCATTTTCTCTTTATCTGTGGAAATGATGCTCAGGCACTGTGGAAAAGGGGATCACATAACCAGGTTAGTTTTGGCTGCATGCAGGCACACGTTGTGTCACTGCATCACAGAGGCATCATCATTTCAGCAGCTACAAGTTTATGTAAAACACTTCCATTCCCCGTGGCAGGAAGGTTTATTAGCACTGTATTCCTCTTCTTGCTATCCACTGAGCCAAGGAGCTGTGTCTCACAGTTACAGAAAGGAAAATATAATATCTAGGCTGGCTTTCCTAGTGCAGCCTAAGGGGATTGCTGTGGCTTTCACCCACACCTGACACATCCTCTGCAGGACAGGGGATCCCAGTGACACCAGGCAGCAGCCTTGGTCAGGTCTGGATACAACACCAAGGCAACCACAGGGGCCATGCTAACAATCCAAGCCATGAACAAACTGGCAGCCAACTGGAGCTGACCCTAGGGACCCACCTGAATGAACAATGCTCCCTCCACACCCTTGGGCAGGATCACCATGGAGTCTTGAAACTCTGCAGCTGTCAAAGAAACCGTTTATTTTAAAACATTGGCTCTAAATCAAATTCTAGGCAAAACAGCAAGCACAGGAAAACATCAGTAGTTTCATTTGGTAAGGTAGGTACAAGTGTTTGTGTGCATTTTTTTTTCAAACATGTTTTATAATGTAAATACAACCTGGATGAGAAAGAGAAAAATTGCTTTCATCATGAAAGCAACTGTAATTCCCAATTAAACAAGTCCTAATAAATGTTGGTATTGTTCTGTCTCTGTGGAGGCCACCACTAGCATCACACAGTGTGGAGCCCCCCAAAGCTCTTGTTTGTTTCTAAAGCGATCAGGTCACACCACTCTGTTCCCCCCAATTTATTTAAATCTGTTACTTTATTTCAAGTGCTAATTATCTCTCACAACAAACAGAGCCTTGTCAGCTGCAATTACTGGCATTACAATAGATTATCAACAGAAAAGTGTGTCTTGAAGCAAGAAGTGTTGCCTTGGTTACCAACCCAAAACGCTCCTGGATTGCATCTGTAACCACAATTTCCTGATTATACCTGAAATATTTCATGAGCGAGGCCCCTCTTTTCCTCCTAAATTAGTGCAGGGCATCACCAGCCAAATTTTACCCTACAGAACCGTGGATTTAAATCACAACAGAGCGAGTTTGGAGCCAGTGGTACCATACCCTAAAGGCAAAAGGAAGGGGTTCCATTCCGCATGAGCAGAGGGGGATGCATTTTGCTCCTGTAGAATCATCCCTGTGCTTTCCCAAGCCTTGTGCCTGGCTCGTAAATGAAAGCAGGCTGTTGCCCAGGAAAGCAAAGCGAAGCAGGTGTGTTCCACCAGGCCCTTCTCCTCCCTACCAACCACCCTGACACGTGCAGAGAGCTAGCACGGGCTGGGAGCCTTGGGCTGGTTGTGGAGGCAGCTTTCAGGATGGCTGTGGGGGGAGAGAGGGGCTTGGTTTGCCTTGGCAGGAGGAGAAATGTCAGCCACAAAGGAAGCACCAGTGCCGGCGAGGAGCTGGGAGGTTGAGGATGAGGAGCTGGGAAGTTGGGGATAAGGAGTTGGGAAGTTGGGGATGAGGAGCTGGGAGATTGGGGATGAGGAGTTGGGAGGTTGGGGGTGTCCCTCCTCCTGGTGTCACACAGCCAAAAGTTAAAATGCCTCTGCCTGAGAGATGTGTGCTTGTCTTTCATCCCACCTAGGGTGGGTTTAAACAGGAAGGAAACAAAACCAATGTGGAAAAGGTGCTGAAACTTTGTGACCTTGCCAGCTGAGGGAGGTTCCGGCACTGCTCAGGGATATGTCAGTCCCCAAAGGGGATGGATGACAGAAAAAGAGCAGGGATGCCTAAGCTTAATTTCCATTTGTGGGAACCCAGAACCTCCCTCTGGCAGTCCAGGATGGCTATGACTCTTGCTAGGGGTCTCAGAAGCCCTGGCATGGAGCCCAAAACACCTGTGGTTTTGATTATGACCTGTGGAGCAAATTACCAACCTTAGATGAAGACCAGCAAGCCACAACAGTTTAGGTAGAATAATAGTGAAGTTATCACGGGGTGGAAAAGCGGATTTTAGGGTCTTTGGTATGGGGGTACAGGGGGGCAAGATGGAGGGAAGTGGGTGTGTCCAGCCTTTCTCCTTCTTCTTCTTCTTCTTGGCCTCCATCTTCTGCTGTGATGTTGGCACTTTTAGATTGGTTTAGAGTAGAAGCTCACTGTCTAACACAGGTGATAGGTACTGGAAAGTAATTGTAAACATTGTACATGTAGTTTTTAGTATAAAGACATAACAGCACCCCAGGGGCAGGCAGAGTGCCTGGAACTGTCCTGCTGGACAGACCTCAGCAGGACAGGAGAAAGAATTTTATAGATAAGGAACAATAAACAACCTTGAGAGCAAGAAATGAAGAGCCCTGACTCCTTCTTCAAGTGCCGGGCTGGGAAAAGAGACTTTTCTCAGGGTCACTCTGACCAGCAGAGATCCCGACACCATTAAATGTCAGGTCTATCCTAAACTGCAGTCCCACTGTTTATTTGGAGTCTATTTTATGAGGACTTTTTCCCTGCAAAAAGAGTCGTCACATTGCAAAATTGTGAAGCTGCATATAATGGGATGCTGACTGCACAATGCATTACAGCCATGCTCTGCTATTATTTAACAATTTAACTGTTTATTTGGACCCCCAGCTTGTGACTCTTAATCTTTCATGAGCAGCTTTCCCCTTCTGTGCTTCCCAAAACCCTCGTGATCGATTTTAATGCACACACATCATCTCCCTAGCCTTGAAATGGCTGACTAGCCCTTTGCCCATCTTTATGCCTAAGCCTATCAAGATCTCCAAACAATACATTAGCTTACCTTAGAGGAATCTAAAAATTCCTCTAAAAACGTTGGGAATGCTGACCAACTGAGGTAAAATATGGTGGAAGTCTTTGCTTTCCTTTAAGTTCTTTTTAAACTGGGGATTTTCAGGTCCTGTGAGGGGTGTGGTGTCAGGACATTTGGCCAGAGAGGAGAAGAGGAGCCCTGGACCTGTTTCCTCCCCTCTCCTACCACAGTATGGGCCTGCAAGGATGGGGCTGCATTTTCCAACCTCCCTTTGGGTAGCTGTACCATGGCACAGGAGAGATTTATTTAGTGGGTGAGAGGGAGGGAGACCACAGCCAGTTGTGTGCTTGTGGCATTTTGCTTAAAAGATGCTGAGTTCCAGTCCCAGCTCTTTCTGTATTTTATCTGTGTAAAATCCATGCAATGTAAAAAAAAGATCACTCCCAAATATCAAATACTCTTGCATGCATTATGTGTTTCTTGCTTGTGCACCCTCTTTCTCCTCTTTTCCCAGCTCAATTCACTCCTTGGCTTTTCAGAAGAGCTGCTACCTTCACTCGCAGCTCTTATGGCACACAGAGCATTCCCACATCTGTAAGGGCACCGTGCCACCACTGGGCTGTGCCTTGGTGCTAAGGGATGGACACGCAGGTCTGAGTCCTCTTACAGTGAACAAAAACATGTCTGGATGTGCTGAGTCTCCTTAAGAGCTGTAACACTGCAAAACCCAATTGGCAAAGTGAGGGTGAGCCCAATTTTCCTCTCTTGGGTTCCTCAGAAGGGCTGGATCAGTGGGACTGCTGTGAAAAATAAATCACTGCTGATGGAAATATCACCTTGGAACCAGTCAAAAGCCACTCTGAGGAACATGGTTTTATTTCAGCTCTGGAATCACTGTGTAGGAATAAATAAGAGGCTTTGGGGGCATTCTGCAGATCATTGGGGAGCATACTGCAGAGTCTCATCTTCACTCACATTTTTCATCCCCTCAATTTGCACAGCAGGAGCACTGATTTGTACTCACAGCAGAACTGGCTTCTGTTTATCCAAACCCAAATATAAATATTTCCATAAAGATAAAATTTTAATGCAGGGCTTTATGACAAAGGCTGTTATTTGCAGGCTGCCATTAACAAATCCATGCTGCTGTGGTTTAAGTGGGAAAATTTAGAGCTGATTATAAAATGTTGTAATCAGGTGCAGCTAAGAAGATATGATAATACCTGAACTGGAGACAGAAGGTCCTGTTGGGGATAAAAAAGCAGAGTGAAGGACTAAGGCCAAGCCTAAAAGGGCACAGCCAGTGTCTAGCATGGCAGCACCATCAGAAGAGTTGCATGATGAGGTTCTCCCCCAGAACAGATTTCCATGAGTTAGCCCAGGGAGAGAATGGGAGTCAACATAGCTCCTTCACAGATACATTTTGGCTGTTTCAAAAATTTACTCATTAATTCTAAACAAACAGAAATTCAAATAAAAGTTAGTCTGCTTTAAGAAGAAGTAACTAGAGCAGAGGGAAATGGCAAAGCAGCACAGAGAAAAGTCTGGATACCCAGAGAGGGACAGGTTAGTCCATTATGCTCTTACTAAAATGAGACTCTTCCCACTTTTCCCTAACTTTGGTATGTGCATTATTTTTGCTAACAGCCTCTGTGGTATCCTGAACCCATTCTGAGGAAGGAATAGGAGCTGATTGCAGCCAGGCCCTGGTGTTTGCTGAGCCGGGCAGAGGAGGAGGAGGAGAGCAGACTATGGCGCTCGGGATGGCGTGGGCACGAGCAGCTTTCTGTGATTCCTCACATGTGGCACTTGAGTGGCCTTTAATGCGTTTTGTCTGCATGAAGCCAGCCCTGGAATAGGCCTAAAAGGCTCCCCTGCTAGAGTGCAACAGGTTTTGACAACCACCAGTGCTCAGAGGAAGAACAAATGTGTGATTTAGACCATTGTCGAGGACTCTGTCCCTGCAAAGAGAGTTGTCACATTGCAAAATTGTGAAGCTGCATATAATGGGGTGCTGACTGCTCAATGTGTTACAGCCATGCTCTGCTATTATTTAACAATATAACTATGGTTATTTACCAATCTTAGATTGCCAAACCACAGAGGAGCAAAACTACATGAAAAAAACTTAGCATGTCTAAAGCAAAAATTTGTTCTATCTCAGGCCATGTTATTATATTTTAAGATTTTATTAAGAAATAAATTTATTGAGCATTGTTTGCCTTAGAGGTGAGTGGCTCTGAAACTCTATTTCTTGTATCCACATAACCATGCTTCAGTAAATTTTGATGTTTTAACAAGAGTTTGGGGTCAGTTTCCTTAGGCAAGCTGAAGAAATTATTTCTGATGATTTAGTTAGTAGTGGTGGTGTGGTTTTCTGTAATCATACACCAGGCAGCTGGAATGAGGTGGAGAAATTAATCTCTGGTGCACCTTTAGAGTAGATGGATAAATAAACCCAAAAGGAATTGAAAGAAAAACATAACTTTAGACTTATTCTAGAACTACTTTTGTTTTCTGCATACAATAAAAGTTTACATGAAGAAGACTGAGAGTGAGAGGCACTGGGAAAGTTAAAAAACCCAATTCCAATGGATAGTTAATATGAAATTAACAATGTGGCACTGTGCAAGCACAGAAGAGAGGGAGCTACTTCATCCCACAGCCTTTGCTGTAAGGAAAAAAAATAAAAAGCAACTTTAAAATGCAGCCTTCGATTTTCTTATTTTACTCCCTTTCTCTGAATGTCCCTTATTTGTAATGCTTGCTTCTGCCTTTCTGACAAGCCCCAAATTCCTCAGCTCCAGGAGCTGTGGGCACATGAGAGCTGGCAGATCAGGCCTTGGCTTCCCTTCCCTTCCCTTGGAACATGCTCCCTTCTCAGATGGGGTGCTGCTCCAGAATAGAAATAACTAATGGCACTGGGGCTGCTTGAAAGCCACATGGAGGGAGGAAAGAGATGTTATTCACTTCAGCAGTGCAAATAAAGTGAGAGCTTTCTTTCTACAGGCGTGTGTGGGAAGGGCATCAACAGAGCAATTACATGGTGGGTGGGAAAGGGGATTTTGTCACTTTGGCAGTGCTGGCAGACAGAAATAAACTGCTTCTAGGGGAATAGCAGGGTAAGAACTTGCACATCAAGAGCATAAGCAGAATTAAAATGGGCCCTTAAGGGGATTTATTGAGGGCTGGGTTTTTTTGTGTTTTTTTTAAAGTGCCTAAGGCCCCTCCTATTTCATTGTGAGCAAGCCAAGAATCAGGAGCAGGGTGAAAAAGTGAGCAAGTTGTATCAGAACTAGTAAGAAACTCTTCTGACTGCAAGAATTTGACTGCAGCTCTTATGCAGCTGTTACAGAAGGTGCAGAATGGCACATTCAGCATGCAGGGCTGGTGAGAGGAGTAGTGGTCAACAAAGCAGAGTGTAAGAAACCCCCTCCCTTTTTCAAATCAAAAATGGAGTCCATTTCCAGAATAGAAGAGAATAGAATGTAGAATGGAATGGAATGGAATGGGAATAGAATAGAATAGAATAGAATAGAATAGAATAGAATAGAATAGAATGGAATGTGCTGAGTTGGAAGGGAACCCTCAGATCATCAAGTCCAGCCCCTGGCCCTGCACAGGACACCCCAAGAACTGCACTGTGGAACTACTTGTGTTTGTTTCCTGGTTTCTCTGGAATTCCACATTACTCATAGGAAGGCATAAGGCAAAGCCTGCTCCATGTTGACTGGAATAGGGAAAGGAAGCATTGCTGCTCTGCACCCACAACTGCAAGGTGCTGCTGGCCTTTTCTGGGAAATAGAATAAAAATATTTCTAACACAGGTTACAACAACATTGAACCATTGTTAACACATTCAGGTGATGGAGATGGTTTTGCTCCTTTCTCATGTTTTTTCTTGCTAAAAGAAAACCTGTAGTGATGTCCACCAGTGCAGATGAACAGACAGTTGTAACGTGATAGTGATGAATAGGAAATAGCAGATTGCTGCAAAAGAAAGATAAGAAATGTGGTGTGTGGAACAGAGAGGGGTCCCCCCTCACATATAAAACACACACTGCAATTTCATGGGCCCCAGATGCCAACAACCAAATGTGAGTCACTCATTGCTTAGTGGAGCAGCTCATCAGAGTCCTTTGGTGCCCCAGTGCTGCCAGCAGCAGGCTGGGCTGCCATGCAGAGCACTGCAGCTGAGACAGAACAAACCTGCCTTCAGCTAGACAGCCTGCAGATGTTTGAGATGGCAGATGATTGGTGATGTCACATAAAATTGACAGCTCTTCAGACAAAAGGAAGGAGCTTGACTTAATGAGTGCTATGGGTGGGTGTATAAGCAAAGACTTTACTAAGAATTATCATTACCCAGGAAAGGCAATTTTCAGCTGAATTGACATTGCAGTAATTAAGGGCCAACGTAGAGAATCTTGGTCATTATAACTATTTAAATTTCCAAATTGCTTAGTTTAGAATTGCTTATGCTTGAAGTGCTACTGACAGCCCCATCACTTTCTATTCTCAGCCAGCTTGATTGGCAAATTGATGAGGTCTGTACCTCACAGCCACAGTTCCACCTTGGTGCCAAAAGTCACTACCTGGAGCAGAACAGCAAGCAGCAACTATGGTCACATCAAACCACAGTGAATCTAAGTTTTAAGTTCACTCCTTGATAGTGGAAATGCACATCAAAGGGGTCACTGGGTAGCAGATTCTTAAAAACTGTGGTGAAGGATGTCTTCATATTTCAGTTATTTAAGTTTACCTTGCCTGTGAATTATCAGCCTAGTTGGACTGCTTCAGAACCCAATTTTTTTCCTGACTTTTTTCCTCTGTGTTGTCAGCCTCAGGTGGACAATGCTTTTCAAATGGCAAATGTTCTTCTGTGGTCACAGGAACTTTCTTCAGAGATGGATAAAAGAAACATCTAGACCGACTGAGGGGATTGCATTATGTCTTGCAGGAACTCTCCTAATTCTAAAAGTGAATCATTATATGTTGTACCTGCCAGTCGCTTTAATTCCCTTGTCATAGCAAAGTCAGAGAGACTGGGAGACACAAACCATATTTTTATTTTAACAATTTAGAAGACTTTGTGCATTATTCTGCAGGAATGGAGGCACTGGTCTCCTTTAGCTTTGGCATGTTGGCCTCCTTTTTTTCCCCCCTGTAAAAACATATTATTGTGCACTTATTGTGCACTTTGTTCTACCAACTTAAAGAGAGAGAAATTGTTTTTTTAGTCCCTCTTCCTCTGTACTGTCACTTTTGATTCACAGTTGCTAAGCATTGCAAAAGCTCACCAGAGGGACACTCTCATAGTGTGATTTGCAAACTTTGAAATAACACCCACCAGCAGAAGCACCATATGCTACCAAGTTGCACAGTAAACTGACAGCAGTATTTCATTTATAATTTGAATTTCCAAAAATGTCAGCATTTTTCACATCAACAAATGCCTCTCAGCTTGCAGTGCATGACTCTTTCCTCTGAGTGGACATTAAATTGTGCTAATTCTGCTTGAATTTCTGCAGGCTTTATTAATGAAAGACACATTAAAATCAATTCTCTTTTATTATGGTGAATTGTCGTATTGAGACAAAATAAATCTGTGAATTTTCTGAATGTGCAGATAAGTCACTGGGCTTAAATGCTCACCCCAATGTGTGTGGAGTTTATGTCATGTGGACTTTGAGGCCCTTTGTAACACTGATAATCCAGTGCACCCTCTTTGATAATCAAATAAAGTAATATGGAATAGTTTTTTTAATCAATCAAAGGCAAACTTCACATAAAACACAAGCTGTTCCCTTTGTGGTTAATTTTCATCCAGCTGCACTTAAGTACAACAGAGCCAGCAGAGAAAACTACTTGGCAACACTTCCTAATTAGGGGACGTTAATTACAGCTAAATACTATACAATTTCTATCTTATAAGAGTTCACCTAAATCAATGTTATTATGGTACTAAAGGAATTAATAATGATTTCATACGCAGAAGCTGTTGCCAAACTACCCATTAGTTCAGAGTTTAAAAGGACTTTACAATGAAACCTCTAAATCTGCCTCGCAGAAAGCACAGGAGCGCTCGCAGACAATCACACATGGCACTTGCATTGTGCATTAACAACTGTGCCTGATGGCATCCCCTGCTCCTGCTGGGGTGTTGGTGGGCAGGGAGGGAAAGGCTCTGCAGGACAAGGCACACGTCCCCACAGAGCTCTGTCCATGAGTGGAGATCCGTCTGTCCTTCCACGGGCAGGTTTGGGGGCAGGTTTCATGGGGCAGGCAGAGCCTCTGGAAAACCCACAGGGTTGGAGTTCTGGATGCTGAGAATTTCAGACTCTCTGTGCTGACAGACTCTGACTCCCAGGAGAGCACTGCGTTTCACTTGAGGCCGTGGAGAAGCTTCCAGAATTGATTGATAGCACTGGGATTATGGGTGTATAGTTGGTTAGAAGTCTGTAATATCACAGGGCGGAAAACTTAGAGTTTGGGGTTTTAGAATATAGCAATATATGAGGCAAGATGGAGATTTTAGGGCAGAGGTTGGTCCTTCTTCACTTTCTTCTTCACCTTCCTCTCCATGGGTTTGGGTGGTATTATGCAATCAGACAGAAAAGTCCACAGTGCAGACTTGGAGTGATTGGTTATTGGGTTAAAAGGGAAAATTATTTAGGTGTCATTTCTTAATAGGACAGTTTAGCCTTAAAAGACCTTGTAACAAGAGATAGTTGGCCATTTTGTGCCTTGTTAATGAAAGGCTGCAGAACTCCCTGCTGTGAGACTGTAACTGATAAGAAATAATAAACACCTGAGCCTGAACGTGAGCGATAGTCTCAAGTGCCTTCAATCCTGACCTCGACAGAGGTAGAAAAAGGGAGCCAAAAACCAGCAGCACAGACATTTCCCAGGTCAGGTCCCAGTCCTGAAATACAAATTGGGGTGTGTGGGCTGGGATCACAGCCCCTCTGGCTGCCAGGCCAGGGTTCAGACATGATCCTCCACTGAGGATGGAGAACGTCTGGTGGAGCTGATCCATGCTGAAGTGTCCTTCACTGCATCTACTCACATCCATGCTTTAAATGCAACACAAGGATTAAAACACTTTTTCTTGCACCTTGCATTTCTGGCAGCATCTGCCTTGTTAAAATTATGGCTTAGCATTTCTAAGTCAAATCCAAATTATCAAAAAGGGAGGAACCTTTACCTACTATTCAGGCAGAGAATTTCTCCCAGGTTATTTATCCTTAAACAGGGATCTATTAATGTCACAGCAGCCTTGTCAGTAAAGTGGGAAGAGAGATCAAGACTAGCCTGGATGCACAGAGCAAAGACCTGGTCTGCACAGAGCCAGGGAATTGAGTGAGCAGTTCCTCAGCTCAGGCTTTGCACAGAGCAGTCCTGGATGGTTTAAAGCCTTCTTTGTGCTCACTGGGTTTGAGGCAGCTGCACTCCCTCTATTTTCCTTCAGCACAATTTGTACAACTCCCAGGACTCTCCCTCTGTTCCAAAAACTTGTTGGTCTTTTCCCTCACCCTGAGTTATTGCTGCCCTGGGACACACTTAGCTGTACCCTTCATTTCCACGGGGAGCTTCTCCCTCAGAGTCCAGCTCCTCTTTTTCCCATTCTGGCCCTTTTGTTCACTGTGGTGGATGAGGTCTGGTTGGTGCAAAGAGATACCTGAATTTGGTGGATGGCAGAAGGGAGCTGCTTTACAACTTCATTGGTTTATTTCCCAGAAATGGACAGAGAAAGATTTGTGTTGTTGCAGTGAAAAGCTGCTCAATTTGTATGTTTTAGAGTAAATCACGATCAAAGCAAGTTATTGATTTATTAACGGCATGTAATTAACTGGCAATCAGCGAACCATAAATCCAGGGTCAACATCAGCACCACAACAGATAAACCACAATAAGAGATGCTTCCAAAATGTAAATAAATGCTTGTAAATTCAAAAAGAGCCTTCCACATGTAATTGCCAAAAGGCTCCCACCACATTCACCCTGCATGAGGGTGAAGAGGGACCCCACAAGGCTGCATATGCAATTTGGATTCCCTGGACTGTCAATGCACTCAGGGTGTGTGTGGACACACAGGGAGGGGGCACTCCTTGCCTTTTGGGGCTGGGGATGTGAGGAGCTGCCCCCAGAAGGGTGAGAGAACCTGGCAGGAGTTTAATGCCCAGCACAGGAAAAGCCACGTTCAGCAAACACACGCAGAGTTTTGTAAGGCAGCTCCTGAGCTGCCCGGCTTTGAAGAGCCGGCCTCCAACCAAGTTATAAAAGTTGTTTTGCTGCACTGCCCCAGGATGGGAACATCAAAAAGATCAGGAGATAGATGCAAAATTAACCCTTTCTAAGGAGTCAACAGTGAGAACATGTGGAGGAAAGATTTGTGGATCAATACAGGTATCCACAATCACTAAGGAAGGCAGGCAACACTGGGAGATGTACCAGCCTGCACCTGAAACCATTGCCCCGACTTTTTTTTACAGTTTTGATCCCTCTGGGGACAGTAATGACTACGTGGGGTTGCTAACCCAAATTTATTCCAACACTGGGTGCCTGCGCACAGCACCCAGCTGGGACACCCCAGAGGAACAAGAGGCACAAGGCCGAGCAGGGAAGCCGTGCCCAGAGCAGAAGCCAGGCAGGAAAGCTGCAGGGAGATTTGTGTCCATCAGGATATCACTGCCTTGGGACAGGATTACCCAATATTTTTTACATATATTACAGATATTACATATATTACAAATATCCCAGCTTACATTTATTACAGATATCCCAGCTTTCACTCCCACAGCCACTGCTCTTCCTTGAATAACCAAGACAGCACTCTGCCTGCAAACCACAGTGTTTGGCCTTTCACTTTGTAGTGAAAGCACTTTTTGTTTAAGAAAACATATCTGTATCAGCAGGAGAATTGCATTTTAGGGAAACATTCAGCAATATTTACACCAGCAGAGCACTAACAGATAGTGCTGCATCTTTCACGTATGGAGCAAAGGGCTGACTTGCAACAGACTGCTATTTTGATAAGAATACCTTCTGCTTAGGAACTATTCTTAAGTTTATTTTTCAAGTGTTATTCCAAATCCATGTTATAAAATGTTTATACATGCACTTAGGAACATGGTTATGGTATAGATGTAAAAGGAAAAAAAAAAACACCCCACAACTGGTGTCTTTTCTCATACTTAAAATGTCAGAATGGATTTGCAGCTCTCTCACCCTGGGGCTGTGCAAATCCAGCCCTCACAACTCGGGGGATGCTGCTAAAGTGCCCAGATGCCCCCCAGCCCCCAGCACTCTTCTGTGGTGCTCACATCCACAGGGCAGCCCAGGAAATCCAGAAGCAGAGTGGCTCTGTCACCTTAAGGATGTGAAAGGAGATGTTCCCGTGACAATAAAAGCATTCCTAAGTGCACCTCCAATCATAAATCATTTTCAAAATTGCTCCTGGCTTTTTAATTTCTTTCATTTGGAGGATTTATAGCGCTCTGATGTGCCAGAATGTTTATTCCATGGGCTGCCCGTCACGTGGCACCCCACTGGCACAGCACCAGGCTCCAGTCCATGTTAATCTAAACCTCTGCAATGATCATCTGCAGCTTCTAATAAATGACTGATAACTCTGGGTGTAACTCTTGCTGTGATTAAAGTTAACATCAGCACAGAGTGCTTCAGTGTTTCAGCCTCTTCTTGACGGCTATTTGCCATTCTCCCTTTTTAGTATTGCCATCACTGAAACAAAAAGCTTCTTGTTTGAAAATTATTTATGGAGTGTTGCAGTGCTTTATAAGATTTTCATACACCGCTCTGTGAGCTGGGATCCTTTTGGATTAGAGTGTACTCTCAATTTCAGTCCACGGATGAGAACGACTTGATTTCCTTTCATAGATTGCAGCTCCAGAAATGGCCATGAATATGTATTCTGTCTTTTGACACTCCTTTGTGCTGGCTTTTGGGGAAAGCTGTACGAGATCTGAGAAGTTAGAGTGGACCCACAAGACCCATCTGCCTCCCTGTGCAGGCTTGTGCTTTCTGAACCCTCCTGTATTGGGTTGGGTCCCAGCTGAGGGGCTCCTGCTGCCTCCCCAGTGGGCTGCCAAACAATCTTAGACAATGGAGACTTGTTGGCACTCATCCTAAACTCCTCCTTTGTTATTTTTGCCTGGTTGCCCTGATGTAAACCCAGCACCTTGTATCAAACCATTCTTCTCCATTTCTGTCATTCACATTTACCTCCATCAATACTTTTGCACCCATGATGTGCAAAGGCACCAGCCAAGAACCACAACATATCCCAGTAAGGGCTGTGTGAAAACAGGACCAAACAACCAATCCCTGCCTCAATGAGTTAATTGCTCAGATGAATTAAATTTATAATATGTGACAGGAAGTAAGAAATAAACACTGAGGTCTGGAGGGCAAAGCATTTCAGAGTTATAAAAGACTAAACGGCCCATGCAATCATCTCTCAACCTTTGTAAACACCACTTTCAGTGGCAATGTTGTTTCCTGGCCCACCTGTCTGTCTCCCAGCCATTTCCAAAACTAAATTGGTGGGAGATTGATTGTGATCCATTTCCTTTTGGTCCTGGTATTCCTCCTCTCCACATGAGGAATACTCCACATGGTTCTGGCAGGCTCACTTCCACTCTTCCTGGACCCCCTCACTCCTGCTCTGCATCTGGGCTTCTGAGTCATTTCCCCCCCTCCATGCCTTTCCTTCCACTTCACCTGTTCCCTCTGGCATTCTCTGTTTCCTTTACCCCTCTAATCTGTGCCAGTGCCTTTCTCCCCCTCCAGTCTGGCTCTTGCCTGCCAGAATTGCACTCTGGCTGGCTCCATGTGCCACACTGACACCACAAGCAGGATCATTCTCCCCCCTGCCACAGGTTCATGCTCCAAAACACTGGAATTTCATAGGTCTCAACTGCTCCAGTTTCTAAGTGTGGGCTGAAAACTCCCAGCCCACCCCTTATTTTTATTCAGCTTTATCTTCTGACATTCTTTTTGTGAGAAAGTTCAGTCGAGAAAGACACCTACCTAGAAAATTTCAGTCCAAGCAATTAGCTCACCAGTGCCTCAATTGGAGCATAATGGAGAATAAAACGTTTATGACTCCTGTAAGTGGTTGAGACTCCAACTTCTGCCTGGAATAAGTGTAATTTCTGAGGAAGGATTTAAAGCTCTATTTGTGCTTTGCTCATGCACTTCACTCCTGTTCTCTGGAAACATACCCTATTGACCAATTACTCTGTGTTCAAACACACAAGCAGCAATTAACTAACTCATCTGCCTCACCTGTCACACGTGTATTTAAAATTCTCTCTTAGCACCTCAGCATTTCTTAATCTCGTCAGCAAAACCCAAAGCACTGATGTATTCTTAGGCACAGCACTTTTTTTTTCCTGCTCTCTCCGTGTGTTGCACCAGTTTTACACCCCATTGAGTTCAGGAGAGCTATACAGCAGGAAATTAGGCCCAAAGTACATATAGAGGTTTAAATCCCATTCTAAAACACTGTAACACACTGCTCTGAGGCCCTCTAATGGAGACAATGGCAGCCACCATCAGCAAAATTAAATGGAATTAACACTAAACAAAGAAATTTCCACTGGAGGAGGCAGCTCAGGGAACACATGCTCAATGAGGAGTGGATAGATACTTCTCTGCAAAGTAACTTTTATTTATGCATTTATTTGTTTATTCAGAGCAGAAGGTCAAGAGGATTTATTTTTTTAGAGAAGCAGGGGTGGGAAATGAATTAAATTAGATCAGAGGGAAGAGTATAGGAGAGACTCCTTGAAGCCTCTGCCTGCACAGCTTTGATGGGGAGGTCATTGCTGCTGGGGCCATCCCTGCTGTGTCTCCAAGGACAGCCTGTGGGTAGAGGTGATCCAGTGAGTGGCCATGAATACCTGTCCACCCTCTCTGAAAATGCTGTGTGTGATTTGCCTGCAGTCCAACACACACACTGAAACAGCTCTGTGTTGCTAACACCCCCCTTCAGCCCTGACTGGCAGGGTGGAGCTGCTTGGGGCCACATCTGCTCCTTCCTCTCTGGCAAATCTAAGCCAGCCCAATGCCAAGATCCTCCTGCTCATCAGCAGCACTTCTGAGGGATTGTGCACTGGGATCTTACCTGGCATTGTCAGGGCAAGCTTAAGAAATGTTTCAGAAATTACGAAAGATCTTTGCCTTCATTCCACTGGGGAAACCTTTTCCTTCTGCCTCAGCTGCCTCCTCCTCACCTCCTAATCTTAAGTGTTTCAAAGTAATAGCAGTTGTGGGAATTTTCTCAGGGTAATGGTAGACAAAAGCAAAGATATTTTTCTCAATCACTGTAGGAATATACTCGCACTGGATGCCACCAAGTTGTTTGAGTATGTTGGACATCCACCCTGTAAGAGCAGCCAAAGATATCTGTCATTTCTGACTCTTCCTGGAAGCTAGGCATTAATCACAGAACTGTGCCTTTTTCACTTAAGCCTGCATTCCACACTCAGAAATAAAAAAGGAAACCATGTAAAGATTGTTCCCATTTCATTAGCTGACCTGAACAAGCCAAGCAACCCATGCCAGCTCTCCAAGAAATGTAGTGGCTTCCTGTCCACCCTCAGCATGTCTTCACCTATTTATTTAAAGCTCCTTGAGCTTTAAACAGATGCAGAGTAGTTTTTCAGATCAGGAGTTTTTGGGGGCCATTCTGAAGCACATTTAGCAGAAGAGACCTGAGGTGACACTGATTTACAGACTGGCACAGGCATTTTGGGAGTATTTCCTATCTTCAAGGATGGGTGCAGTCTGACTGCCATGTAGGGAAAAAAATAAGTGTCTGTGAAGATGTTCCCCACTCTGCTGTCACCAAACACTGAAATAACCCATTTAAAAGTGCTGAAGAAACTAGAAGTCAGTCCCTGGTGCCTGGATCTATAGTTAGAGGGACATTACCGGATGATGTGATCCTACCAGATTGCAGGGTTTATTTCTTTGCAGCATTAGAGGACTTGTCAACCCTGAAGGGACTAAGGGGGGGAGGATGGAGAGGATGAAACCACCTGGATGTGCAGCACTGCAGGTTTAAAGCTCCAAGTCCCAGGGCTCGGCACACACAGCATCTATTTAACATCCTTGCAGCTTCTGGGCTTCAGCCTGAGAATTGCTCCAGCACCATGAAGCACAGAGCTTCCCCTCTGTGCCTGCATTAGGCTTTTCTTAACATTCAGAGGGAAACAACAAAAGTTCCCCTTTTCCTTTACAGCTCTTTCACTTTCTGCCTAATGAAGGTGGAATATAAAATGTTGAAGGAAAAAGCAGCTTTTCCCCTACAGTAGAATTTCTTTTTCAGCTATTTTTAATCTGACATCTGTTTTAACATGCACTCGCAGGCTGCATTTATTTTAATTTTTTTCCCTCCCTTGTGTTTTATTATTTACCTCCCGTTCCAAAGAGATCACAAAAGATTACTCTTCAGTGAAGCAATAACAGCAGCGGCAATGACCTCCCTTACTTCTCACAACTTTTCTTTATACCCCTCTGTTCTTCCTTTATCTGCATCTTCCCATCCCTGCCATCCCAGAGGCCTCGTTACAGCTGCTATCACACGGGGTGGAGGCATCCATGGGGTTTTTTTGGAATTGGACAGACATGTGCTGAGCAGAACACAAAGCCCTTTGTGGTGGTGCTCGTAGGGGTCTTAGGACGAGGGAAGAGATGAGAATCTCGACTCCATGTTTCAGAAGGTTAATTTATTATTTTATGATATATATTATGTTAAAAGAAAATGGTATATTAAAACAATACTAAAAGAACAGAAGAAAGGATTTCATCAGAAGGTTTGAAAGGAATAGAAAGGAATGGAATGAATAATAAAATCTTGTGACTGCTCACAGCCACGACACAGGTGGCTGTCATTGGCCATCAAGCAAAAACAATTTCACATGCTGGGTAAACAATTCTCTAAATTACATTCCAAAGCAGTAAAACATGGAGAAGCTGAAGTTTCCTGGCTTCTCAGGACAAAAGATCTTAACGAAAGGATTTTTCAGAAAATATGTCTGTGACAGCCCTTCTTGTTCAGAGCCCTGATAGTCGTTCTTAGCTCTGTTTCAATTCGTGCCTTTAAAGAAGTTCCACCAAGAAATCACTCTCTGGGTCAGCCTGTGCTTTGAAGAAAGCCCCAGACTCTGCAGAAGGCAGCAGAAAGCAGCCAGCACTGAGACGTGCCAGCCTTCTGACATGATGCTGGCTGAATGTTTCATTTCCCCTGGAAATGGAGATAACATCCTTAATCATCTTACGTGTAATTAAATTAAATCACGGAGCACACGCCTTCCTCACCTCCTCCTAAGGAGCTGGTTGCTCAGGTCTGAGCTTTAGAGTGGAAAAAAAGAAGAGTTCTCAGTGGATCAGTAATCTACAGAGAGTTTTAGCACTTTGCAGCCCCAGGGCAGCCTCTCAGGCAGTGAGAGCAGGGGCTGGCAGGCTCAGAGGTGCAGCTCACCCACCCAGCTCCTCCACCAGCCCACTTGCTCCCCAGTTTGGGACAGTGGCAGGGCCCCCTAACCCATGGGATTACCAAAAACAGCCTTGGCCCGGGCATAGGGGGGGAACTGGTTGGCTGCTTTGTTCATTTGCTTGTCTTGTTAATTAGTAAAGAGGTCAGGACTCCTTTAAAACTTTGAATAAAAGCAGAGCTCATGCTATTACTGAAATAGAAAAACAGTTTATGAAGCTTTCCCTCATCTTTCTGGGCAGATCATCATTTATCTTAGGGTGTGGTTACTGTGGTGTATTGCACCAGCTGAGCCTGCAAAGGGCCTGTTCAGCTGAGGAAGAGGTGACTGAGAGAAGGCCTCTCCAATGTCTTTAATATGTGAAGGGAGAGTGTCAGAGGATGGACCAGGTGTGCCCAGCAAGAGGACAAGAGGCAACAGGCAGAAACTGATGCTCTGAAAGTTCTGCACGGACACAAGGAACTTTCTGCATGGACACAAGGAAGAACTTTCATGTGCAGTGACCAAGCATGGACCAGATGGCCTAGAGAACATGTGGAGTCTCCCTCACTGGGTATATTCCAGACACAATCCTGTGCTGTGTGCTCTGGGATGGCCCTGCTGGAGATGGGAGCTTAGGCCAGCTGTGCTCCCTTCCAACCCAACCCATTCTGTGATGTCTGTGATTCCTCTTCTCCTTCCACACAGAAAGCAGGGCTTGAAAAAACAAGTGTAGTCATTTCCAGTATGGCTTCCTCAGTTTGTTAACATTGTTTAGGAAGCCCTTTGTTTTCATCTCAGCTAAAGAAGCAATTTTAAATTTATGCTTCCTCAATTCAGTGTTTTCAAACACTCCCTGTGATCTCAGAGATCTGAAACTTTTATGCCTCAGGAAAGCTTTGCTGTATTTTTCTGCACCCATCACCCACTTACTCCTGCTTTTAGGGAGTGCAGGGACTGCAAACGTTCTTGGTGCTTCTTTCTAAGCCTTTTCACCTCTTAATTTAGCATGGTTCTGACTTTCTGTGAGTTTAATAGTAATAGGCAATCAGTAATTTTACCAAAGGTGTCTTTACATAGTAAGAACACTCTGCTCTCTGTTACTGACCAGAAGGACAATTTTCTTTCTCTCC
Source organism: Agelaius tricolor (assembly GCF_023055355.1). Taxonomy (NCBI): domain Eukaryota; kingdom Metazoa; phylum Chordata; class Aves; order Passeriformes; family Icteridae; genus Agelaius; species Agelaius tricolor. The sequence continues at coordinate 2,013,425 of NW_027269263.1, forward strand.
TGGACAGGTTGCATCTAAATAAAAGCAGTTCCCTCCTTTTGCTCCTACCCCACACAATACATATCATCCAGCTGTGATTTCAGCAAAAGCTCACCAAGATTTGAATAAAACTTGCTGTTGTTGTTCGTGGGGCTTTTTTTTCTCCCCAAGAGAGGCAAGGAGCCAAAGTTCCAAGTGAGCAAAATAAAATTAAAAGTAGATCAGTTTTTTCTGTCTCAGTGGCATGTGCTATGGCATATAATGTATGTTCCCTGCTTCACAAAGGAAATGAAAGAATGAACTATATGACTGATGAAATAAAGATATCAAAGTATTACTTGCCCCAGCTGATATGTGCACTTCACATATAATTACTATTTAATATCTTTGTTTCCTACAAACCAGGAAAAAAGCTTACCCTCTCACACAATTCCCTCTTCTAGTAAATAAACTGATGCAGAATATTCTAGATTTGCAGCTTCTACTTTACTTTCTTCTTGAATTTATTCTCTTCTTCACAAAGTAATGTGGTCTACAAAATGAAGCTATTTAAAATCCTAAATGAATAAGTGTTATAAAAATAATAAATTAGTATACAAGACTGACTTGCAGAAAACATATGTTACACTCTGAAATATATTTAGACATGAGTGCATAATTGCCTGTTCCTTTTCTAATGGCCTGAAGCACAGAACTAAATGTGAACTTTTCCCAAACTCTGTGCAGTGATGGAGCACCACCCCCTCCACACTTCCCAGGAGTTCAGGTGCTGCCTGCAGCCTCCACAAACTTCAGCTGAAGGCCACAGCTGAAGAACAGCAGGGAAAAGTTGGGACAGATGGAAAAAAGGGCAGTGAAGGGTTGGGGTGAAGGGCAGCAAGCCTAGGAGCCCACACTGTGAGCACTCCCAGCTCCTTGGGGGCGGCAATGAAGGTCCTGCCACCTCCAACCTCAGCTCAGAAATTAAGGGAGTCCCTGTCCTTGGCTGTCTCAGTGCTGGCACAAGCCCAGGAATGCTCCTGGCCCTGCCCAGCAGCCCCACTGAGCTCAGCTCAGCTGGTCTCCAGCCCAGCCTCACCCCAGGATGGATCCCACCCCTGCTCAGGTGGCAGCAGCCCCCTGGAGGGGCCCCTTGGATAAACCTGGTCCCTTGCTGCTCCTGGTGGCATCCCTGGCCCAGGTTCAACCCCTGACACCCCCAGGGCTGCCAGCAGGGTAATTGTTGGCTGGTACCAGCAGCTGCTGCAGGAGGGGTGAGAGACAAGGCTCTGGGTCGTGTTGGTGGCCCACAGATAATGTGAATATAACTTCAATCACCATGGAGTTAAACAAAAACAAGCAATTGCTCTGAAACACTGAGCCTTCTGCTCATTCCTCAAAAAAGAACAACCTCCAAACCAGAATCATCTTTATTTGGATGTGTTTACAGAATCTGTTGCTTTTTTTCTTTTTTGACAAAAAGTTTCAACAGAAAAAATGTACAAACTACATTCCAGTCCAGCTTCTGTGAAAACAGAGAAGTTTGGAGTTGCACAGTATTTCACATAGGTGTGTTTTAATGTTCATGGAGAAGAGAAGTGGTTATCCTCAACTCTTCAGGAACCTCTCCCTCTGCAAACAGAGCTGTCACCCCTGGAGTCACCAGCAGCAGCCCACGTGCACACCAAAACTGCTGACAGAATTTCTGCTGGCAACTTCTTTCATCAGCACCGCTCCCATGGAGACAGTGAGGCTGCTCTCAGAGACTCACCTCACACAGTGAGGTGGCAAAGTTGGACCTCCATTCATTTTAAGGCACTACACAGAGTCTTCTACCTGCAAACTAAAGCATCTCCAAAAAATTAGTTTTTATCGTCTCCCTAATTGTCCTAAAGACAAGTGACAACATAAAAAGTGTGGTTTGCAAGTGGCCTTACTTCCCACTATGAAAGTATGGACATTTATAACATTTAATAACATTTATAGAGCAGCAAAACAGCAGCAAAATCCAGTGTGTGGTGGCTGGGAGGGCACAGCAGAGGGTCAGACTGGCAAAAGCCTGGTGGGAGCTGACTTCTTGTAACAGGCTCTGTATTTCTGAAAGCTCACAGCAGAATTTTCCCCTCCATGTGCAGACAGGCACTTGGATTTTTCCTTGATGAAATTGGCAATGAAATCAGAAGGAAAACTCATGGTAAAAGTGGGCTATTTTCAGGAAAACCAACGTGAAAACAGAGTCACAGCTCAGCCTCACTTTCTGTGTTGAGACCTAAAGCAGAAAAAGACTGAAAGCCTTGGATGAACTATTTCCTGAGAAATTAAGGCCCATTTTTAATCTTGAGCACTTCATATAGGATTTTGCTTTCTGCATATGTTGTTTTTCTTGATTTTTTTCCCCCTAATCAGCTTTCCTATCTGTCCAAGGTTTTTTGTAGCACTCTAGTGGTTCAGGTGGTACAGCCAGATAAATAACAGAGTTATTATCTTTATAATAAATCTCTTTGTAATAAATGCACCTTGTAGCTTGATTTACAGCAAAATCCTCCTCCTCCTCCTCTCACTTCCATGATGAGACCTACTTAAGTCAGTGAGACTAGTCATGATGATAAGATAATTAAGTTTTTAGTACAACTCTGGTTAGTGAGCAGAATGCAGTTCTGATAAAATGAATCTACCAGCTCCAGTCTGATATTCAAAAGATGTTGTTGATTTGGGTATTGTTCTTAATGTGCTCTGAAAAAAGCACTTTTTTTTTTTACATTAAAGCATTAAATGCCATACAGGACACAATTCAGATCATCTTTTAAATTCATGTATTTCTTTTGGAATGGCAAAGTTGAAGTTCAGCCAGCCTAGCAGTGACACCTGCAAACTGACAGTCAACCCCCCTACATTAAAATGGAAAGATTTGCATGAATGTGTTTTAAAATGACAGGAGACAGGAATTGGAGCTTCTAAGCAAGTTAGACTAAAATTTTAAGAGTGAAATGCCTAAAAATAGGCCCCTGAATGCATAGTTAGGCACCTATATAGAGACTGCTTGATTTTCAGTTGTTCTGATCACCCAGAGCTCCCATTAACTTCAGGAGCAACTGTGGATACTCAGCTGTTCTAGAAATCAAGCCACTTTTATTCAAGGGTCTAAATATGGATGTCTGTGCCCAAGTTTGGGGGGGAAAATAGAAAAAATAAAAAAGAGGTCTGGTTGCCTTTTTTTTTTTTTTGTACAGAAGACATTTGATAAAAGAGAAATAATAGCCAAGTTTCATTCTTCTTTCCCCTTACAATGCCTGAGACTGAATCAACAGAAGAATTAATAGTGCAACACATCTGTGCCAGAAGATTTTGTCTGAGGTGAATGGAAATCTATTCCAAGATCAGTAGCTCTTAATTAGCAATCTGAAACATTCCATACATATTTCATATTCTGAGAATGCAAAGTGTTACCAGGCCACCTAAATCTTTTTCATAGTATTTCAGTGTTGCCATTAATAAGCTTTTCAGGCTGGTCTGAGGAACTTTGCAAGATTAACTTTGCAAATCTGTATGTATTAACTATTTAACTATATCAGAAATGCCACTTTTTTCTGCTTTTGGATCAAGTACAACCAGCAGACTTGAGCATATTTTTTAAATACCATGAACTATGAAGAAGGGAGAATTAGGCCTTTAATTCTATCATATGCACTTGGTTGTCAGAAGACTTCTGAATGCTGTTTGCTTAAAGTCCTCTTTTGTAAAAGTAATCCTGAGTTGGTTTTGTGTTTAAGCCATTGCCAGTTCATGCTGAAGTGGATAAGAGCCAGTCACATGATAGAAAATCTGCAAGAAAAAAAGAAAATTTATGATGGAATTATATATTACTATAAAGCTGCAAGTGTCAAGGAAGTAACAAATTAAAGGCATGCCAGATGAGGATGATAGATATTTGTTTGTGTGTGTGCATAAAATATGATGTAATACCCCTTAATATATTTTTGTTTGTAGAATATGAACTAAGGGTTCTTGCTGCTGTGTTTGGAAAGAAAAAGCAAAAAGCAAAGACTCTTGCTGCTTTTAACTAAGATTTTAAAAAGAGACAGGTAGAAGCCAATGCTTTCTCCTGGCACCTGGTTTTGACTCTTTCAGTATGTTTGTTTTATTGATTATAATGACTGGGACATTTTATCTTCCATGTTTTCAGACAGCATAGAACAGCAAGAGCTTTGGTCATGGCTGGGGCATTTATGCAATCCCTGGCAGATAAAAGATAAAACCCTTAAGGAATCAGAACAAATGGTGCAACACAATCACTGGCTGTGTTCTAACACCCAGCAGTGATGGCAGTGGCAAAGAGAAAGCTCATGCTGCTCTGTCATAACCAGGGACATAATTTTAGGTCAAGAGTGAGGCAGAGGGAGCAAGACAATATTATTATCATTGCAGGAGTGAGCCAGAGGTTTTCAGCAGTCATGAATATTAATCTGACATATCTAAGCTGTTCTTAGAACATTTCTTAAAACATGTCAGTATTTCAATTGCTAGGAAATGTGAGGAAAGGGAAAAGACTGGTGGTTTTGTCGTCCCCCAAAGCCCCTATACCTCATGTTTTCCCAGCAGCAGCAACAGGATAATGACTCTCAGATATTTTTCTTGGTAAAAGGTAATATCACCTCCTCTCCTGGGCTTAATGAACATGAACGTCAGGACCAAAAGCCTTCATGTTTTGGTAGTTCCAATGACACTACACTGTTCCCTGGGGCATCCTTTGGGGCTGCTACCCTGTGCCACTGATGTAGGTCATGGATACATAGGTCAGAATCTTTCTTCCCACTGGGAACTTCTTCCCCAGGAAACAGCCAATACGTAAAAAATTCTCTGTCAGCAGCACCCATCCATTGGATGAGATGTGACTTTCTCCACAGGATGGAAACACACCATGAGGAGTTGTGGCACAGTGACACAAGGGGTCTGTGAGGCTCAGTCACAGCTGGGAGTGAAGAGCAGAACACTGCCATGTGTGGCATTCACACTCTCTGAACTGAGAGAGAGACACAATTCTCTCTCTCCCAGGATTTTTCCTGGGAAGGCAGTGAGAAGCACAGAGAGAAGAAGAGAAAACAATTCTCATCTCTATTCAGTGCTCCTGTTGTTTTGCACATGTAGAACGTGTTATGGAGATCATTTACCCAAAGTGATTTGGTTAATTGGACACAGGTGAAAGTTGTTTTGAGTGACTAGCCAATCACTCAAAGCTGTATCCTGACCGTCTCAGTCACAGGTTTTTCTTTAGTATAGTATAGTTTCTCTTTAGTATGTAATTTAGTATAGTATTAGTGTAATATAGTATAGTTTTAATAAAGCAATTGTTCAGCCTTCTGAATTATGGAGTCAGAGCACATTATTCCCACTATAGGGGGCTCCCAGCATCAATAGCCATGCATTTGAAAAGACTCTATACATGCCCAAACCGAGCCCTTTTTGCCCAAATTTTGTAAAATTTTACACTGCCAACATGGCCTAGACCATGGTCACTGCCCCAACACCAGAGCCCAAGATGTCTGTAAGGACAGCTCCAACTTGAATAAACACTGAGCTGGAAGTGAACCTGTCATTAATAATGAATTAGAGGGATGCTCCATTTCTGCAGAGGCAGTAAGCCAGCACTTTTAGAAAGAATACTTTTGTTCTTCAGGAGTTGTGAAGCTGCCAACAACCAACCTGCTGCTCAATGTCTCCCAGTAAACTACTGGCACCCAGGCGGAAGAGCTCTGGGGTCAGCCACTCCACTCCCAGCTCCTCCTTCACCAGCATGAGCCAGGTAATAGCTTCCTTGGCTGTCCTAATGCCCCCTGCAGGTTTAAATCCAACCTTTAGAGAGAGAGAAGAGAAAAAAAAAGAAAAGTTCAACACACATTTTCATCCATCAGCAACCCTAGAAGAGCAATCAATGTTTGTAGAGTTCCAGTTCTCAAAGTGCCTGTGATGTAACAGCTCTACATGGGAAGCACCTGAGTAAGAGCCTGGAGGGAGATGAAGGACTTCAGGTGGCTCTTCAAAATGCAGTTTATTGTATCCAAGATGTTACAGCAGTCCAGGGTCATGGGTGACAGAGCCTGTGCCTGCAGCTGTCAGCTCCAGCTGCAGGCAGGCCTGAAACCCTCTAATTCTGGTTACAATGGATTATATACTTTGCTGAGCATCAAGAACCAATCTATACCTTTACTTTTACCTATAGCTATGATAACTACAATCATTACCATCTTATTGCTAATACTATCCAATCACATGAGTTTGTATGTTACAGTTTAAGCTTAAAGTTGTTTTTCAGTTTTCTTGCAGTGGAAAATTCTTAGACCTTTTTTCTACTCGCCACATTGACATGTCTTATTTGCCTGTGGAATCTTTCTGCTTGGTAAAGACATCTTTTGTTTGTGGTCAGCTTATCCTTTGCTCTAAATCATCAAATCTCTTTCCAACTTGACTTAACATTTGCTTTCTTAGTTGTCCAGCAAGACTGAGGGAGCAATACTTTTGACCCCTGTGCACTTCCTCAGGAGCTGGGCTTGAGGTCTAAGGGGAGTAGTTTGCCTATAGTACAAGGGATTTAGGCAGGACTGGGATATCTGCATAATCACATAGTGCACATCTCACCATCACCTACTGCCAATCTAATTCCAAACACAGAACAATAAATATACAACAATAACACAACTCCAAAGATGCTGCATGTGGCGTGGCTGACTCGTGGGCAGCAGTGAGAACTGGCTGTGTGTTATAAAAAGCCTGTGCAGCGCAGTTACACATGATTTGGCTGTGCATTCAAACCTATCAGAGGTTTGATTTTCACTAAAATTTTCCAAATGGGAGTTAAATTATGTCTATCTTTATCAAAAATTTAAAGGTCTGTCCCCCACCACAGGCTGGATGTGCTTTCAGTCCCTCTGTGTGGGATGTGGGTCATACCTGAAGGTGAACTGCTATATTTGCAAAGGCACAAACCCCAAGTAAAACTTATCTTTGAGGTAAAGCATGTCTGGAATCCCATGATGGACCTGCTGTGCACTTGGCATACACCCCTAATGCCAGTCCTTTGGTTACGTGCCATTTAAACACAAGACAGAGCTTGTGACACTCAGATATCAAATCCCTCATCAAAAATGCCAAAATGTTGGCCTGTAGAAGCTACCTAAACTCTTGAAAAGCAAGGGGAATCATGAAAAATTCTTCCTGTATAAAAAAAGAGGTAAATCTGAACAACACAGTGATTCTTCCTCTGTTTCCTTCTGCCTTTACGTTCTGCAATAATTATCATTTTGTTTTTGTATTCAAGCTCCCAAAACCTCACTGCACTGAGGATTTCTTTGTGCCTTATGGACATAATAGTGGAATCAGAAAGTATCTTTTTTATATAGTGATTTCAGGACCAACAAACACAGAATAAATCCTTCTCTCATGCCGGAGCATTGTGATAATGGCATATTTCCAATAAGATTAAAAGGAACAAAAGCAGGAAAAGCTTGATAAATCCAAGCCATGAAAACTGTGGTTTTGTGGATGGACAAATAGATGTGTGAGTGTATGCATACATCTGTTAATGTTAGACTTCCAAAAAGAATTTAAAGCCCAGCAACTGGAAAAGCATCTTCTAGATAATAAACAAAACCAGCTGGAATGTGCTCTCCCTCAGGAAGAGAAATTCTAATGAAATTTGAATTTAGACTTCTTCCTAGAAATACGACTACTCTTTGAGATAATCTGTGGCAAAAACAAGTGAAACAGAGTTAATAAGAGAATTAAAACCGTCATTCAGAACTCCTTCCCCTTTCAGCAGATTCTGAAAGCTCTTTTCTTTGCAAAAAAGCTGACAAAGACAAGCCTGTCCTCTCCTCCATTTACCAGCTTTCCAAACAGCACATCTGACTGCCATAAAAACGTAAAAAGGAAGGGGGGGTTGGAATTTAATTCAAGAGCAGTACAAAGTCCAGCTACCACTTTCCTGCTGTTTCACAGTATTTCATTATTTTGCTTAATAAGTTCATCTCCTCAAGAATTTTCTCTTCACCTTACATTATTAAAAGTAATAAGTTTTTCTGGATTGGGGGTTTTCCCAACAGAAAAACCAATTTATGTATGTCCTTCAATAATGACAGGAAAAGATTATTTCCCATTATATTGCACACTTTTCATATCACCACCACAGCTTATCAGTCAATAAATGTTACTCTGCAACTTGTTCCTTTCCTTGAAGAAGTTTAATTTCTGTATTAACCTGCTTTTCCCAGGCAACGCCTTGCTAGAAAGCATCCCTACAGCAGCAAAATTAGTTTGTTAAAGAAACCATTTAGAAATTTCTTGTCACTGATAATATTGTCTTCAGTTAATAAAAGTACATGAAGTCAGTTTACATCTAATTCACTGGCACACACATGCACACGGAGAGAAGCACTTACTCTTAATAACACATTTCATACCTTGAATGCCTCCTTTGAAAGCAAAAGGTGAATTCAACATTTATATCCAATTATGGGGACAAAGCTGGGCTAATGCAGCTTGTGGCACCCAGCACTGGTGCCCAGGGGGGTCTGCCCCAGGGATCTGCCTCACATTGGGGCAGTGATGGTGCTCCCACAAAAACAAGACTATTGGAGCTCTCAAATTATTGTGTGGCAGAGAGAGAGGCAGGAGGGGAAAGGAGGAGTGGGGACTGTTGGGAAGGATGAAAGTTTAACAAGAAAGTCTCACAGATATATATGTTTGGCAGAAAGATTTCTGAATGAAGAGTCTGATGAAGGAATAGAGATGGAAGCAAGTTTTGATACAGAAGAAAAGAATTGCTGAGACAGTTTTACTGGATAACCAAGGAGGCAAAGGGTGTGTTAGTTAGAAGGGGTTTTTATGGCTTAGAGCAAAGGATAAACCCGCCTCAAACAAGAAGATGTTTTTACCAAGCAGAAAGATGGCACAGGCAAACAAGTCAGCAGATGCTGCAAGTAGAAGAAAGGTCTCAGAGTTTTCCACTGCAAGAAAACTGAAAAACAATTTTAAGCTTAAACTGTAATGTCCTAACTTTTAGTGACTGGAGAATAGTAACATGAATATGGTAATTATAGTAGTTGTGATAGGCTATAGATTAAAGTTAAGGTATAGGTTGGTCCTACTGTATTAAGATGCTCAGCAAAGAAAAGTATATAATGCATTGTAACCTAAACTAAGGGTCTCCAGGCCTGCCTGCAGCTGGAGCTGACAGCTGTAGGCACAGGCTCTGTCACCCACAATCCTGGACTGCTGTAACGCCTTAGATACAATAAACTGCATTTTGGATACAATAAACTGATTTTGGAGAGCCCCTGGAGCCCCACATCCCTCATTTCAGGTCTTACAGAGACAGCCCAGGGATCCATGCTGGCCTCATCTAGATGGCTGCAGAGAGTGGATGGACACACCTCCAACCTGGTGTCACACATTCCTCAGGCCCTGACAGCCCCTGAAGCCTTCTCAGCCCCCCTCCCACTGCTCATCCCATGTGCTGACACTGACACCACCTGCAGAAGGGACAGAAGGAGAAGCTGGAGAGGAGGGAAGGGTGGCCAGAAATGGGGGGAGGCTCTTAGCTGAAGATATGGTTTCTACCTTGGTGCTGAAGGTGAGGGACAAAGCCCACTGCTGAACACCAGCACCAGATCCAGCTGGCAGCCCCCACCTGCCCATGGGAAAAGGAAGGGAGAGGTGGCTTAAACCCTCCTGGGAATCTCCTCCTTTCTCAGTGTTGCAGCAAAAGGATGAATGCACAGACAGTTCATCACTGGCTTTGATGTACATTCCCCTTTTCTCCACTGACCTCACCTGACGGTGACCTGATCAATAAATATAATGTTCTTTCAACCCCTGTTTCCCCTGTCCTTCCTTCCATCCCAGGCAATGGGATACAGCTGGATCTGCCTCCCTGTCCCCTTGGAAAGCCTCTCTGGCAAGGGAGGAAAGAGCAGAATGTATCCTTTGGGTTGCCAGGACAAAGTCAGAAAACACAGTTCTGTACATTGGACAGACTCGATGGCTCTACATTTGTATAGCCTGCTGATGTTTTTGGGAGCATGTCAGGCACTATCAGCCCTGTTAGTAATGGACATGACTACTTAAATGGTGAAAAAAAAATTCAAATCCAGATGCAGCAGGGACGGCTTTGATTGCATGAGATTTTATGGAATGAAGTCACAGCTCTTCAAGGGAGGAAACACAAAAGTAAAAAAGAAAATACAAATATTAGCAAATCAATCCTATTACACTCTTATTTCTTTGGTTAATTTTTACAGAGGAAATGAGAATTACCTTGTAGCCAGTTTTCCAGTAGTACTCCTTAATGGCTCGCATCATGACTATGCCAACGGGAAAGGTGGCGTTTTCCACCTCCTTTCCTGTAGATGTCTTTATAAAATCAGAACCTGAAAGGAAATAAAATGTTTTATAACAGTTTTAGAACAAGTTTTGAACATACAAGTTCACAGCCTCAAAGATGCCCTCCTGCTTCACAGCAATTCTGAAGCATTCCTTTACACGTATGTCCCTGTGGTGTATATAAATCAACACTTCAGTATTTCCACAAGGATCTTTGAGAATAGAAATTATTTGCATCAGGTTTTTTCATTTAACTTTGCATCTACTTGGTCTCAGGTCTGACAGTCTGCTATTGTATCTCCTGCAGCTGTTTTTAAGAGAAGGGAAAGATATCTCATATGTGTTTACTAAACCAGCTGAGTAACACTGTAAACCAAGGGAAAACTCCCCTTTTATGCATTTAGCAATTGTAACATTGCAAGTTACTATACTTAAATCCACAGTCTTATTTAATGCAGCAACAAGGTCAAAACATCTATGTTCTTTAAAGAACAAGAGTTAGCCTTGGCTTATTTTTTTTTCCTGTTTTCTTACTAGTGAATAATATTCTCTACTGCCTGTCTTAATACTTGTGTAACATTCTTGTGTATTCTTGCTGTTTTGCCTTGGCTTGAAAGAAATCCTGAAGCACAGTGTAACAAAAAGCTAAGAAACTAACAAGAAATAATGTGCCTTGCAGGGCATAATCTAGCATTGACAGAACACAATGACAAAACTTCTTTAATTTCATTAGGACGCACTTCACCCCTAGGAACCTACTTCTTAGAAAAGGTGTACTGTGGGATCATTAATTATCAAAAGTAATTGGGAGAAGAAGAGGGATAATTCAAACATCATGTAGTAGTGCATCATCCACTTAAGTCAATTGGAACTGCATCTGCTTCCACTTCAAATTTGGCTTGGGGTCCGTTTTGTCTCTTATGTGAATGATGATGCCTCTACAACATCCCCTGGAGGAGGGAAGGGAAGTTTCAGCACTGGCTCCAAGCAAGGAGTTGCCTTGACTACGTGGTGTGAGCTGCAGCACACTGCAGAGAGAGCCTCCCCGATGGCACAGCTGATGGGCACACAGCTGGGGCTCAGCCTGAGGGCAAGGCAGCACAAAGCCAGGCGAGTTCCTCTGGCTTTAAACACAACCAAATGGCACCACCAACTCTGGGGTTTCTGAGACCACACAGTTTTCCCTGTAGGCTTCCTGAGCAGGCACCACGTCAGCCCAGCGGTGGTTCAATTGCACCCTCCTGTGACAGCTCCCATTCTGGAGAGAAACAGCAATTTGCAAGAAAGGTCCTAACTCCACAGAACGTGCAATGTGCAAAAGAGGCAATTAATAGTTGATAGGGCTTTGCAGAGAATGGAGCACACAGGAGAGACAATTGACTTGCACATTTCAGAGCTGCTCCCTTCCAGAGAGACACCACGGACATCTGATAGTCACATTAAAACAAGGAGCAGTGCAAGTGTAACTTCAACATCACCAAATTATATTTTTAATTTCCCTTTCGAAATGTGGCACTTAAAGTCCTTCAGTGCAATACTTCTCATTTTTTCTGCTATAAGGTAAGTCAAAGCTTTTATAAGTCTTATAATTACAAGTCTCTATGGTACAGTTTCATTAAAAACTTTCATTAAACAACAGCTGCCCTTGTATATGGTCCTCTAATCAATTTGGTCAAACAGAATGACTTCTAATCAGCTGTTGATAAAAATAGAAGATGAAATTTTAATTCTAATAGATTAACCACAAACTCAAGATAGTCTTCAAAATCCATCTAGTTCTATTCTCCAGTGGATTTAACGACTATTCAGCAACTCATTACTAAATAGAACAAGATGAACATTTTCCAGTTCATTAAAGAAATGTACTATGTATTTTTGCATTGTCCTCATGATTCGTTACAGGGAGTCTTAATTACAAGATAATGGATAATGGTTATTAAATGCAGACTCCAGTAATGAAGCTCTATTCATTTGCGAGCCTCAGAGACTGCAAAGAGGGGAAAATAAAATTACTAGCTTCAAAAGATTAACGGATCAAATTATTATTCAATTTTGAAAATCTCATTCAGACTTCATAGAAACAAGAAGAGATTAAAAACTAGTATTAGTACAAAAGTTGTGCATTTATATATTTATTTTTAAATAATATCTTAAGGCTATTATGAGAATAATCAGCTTTAGATGTGATTATTAGACAAACATACAGCCAATTAAGTAGCATCCTCTAACAATGAAAACAATACATTTTTATTTGCTGAACAAATTCTTTTCATGGCACAAGAGCTTGCTAGCAGGACTGCAGGCAGCCTCTTGCAAAAGACAGAGGACACACACTAGCACAGAGAGCCACAATGGAAGGTGCTGTTAATGTTTGGATTTCAGCAATGAAAAGGGGCATTTAAAAATCAAGTGCTGACATAAAAGGCACCTCATTAAGCAAACTTTGTGATAATATGAGAGTTTCACCCAGTCTATTTCTTATTCAAGTTTCCAAAATCAAGTTTAAGGAATTAAGTTTAGAAGGAGTTTCACCAGGAAATTTAGGTGATGATTTAGAAGCCTGAGTTTTATCACCCATCTTCTCATCTTCCTATGAATAGATACACTCAAAAAAATCAAGGCTAAGGCTAAAATACACACTGCATGCTTTCCCCTTCCTTAGAGTAGATTACATGATTCAATGAAGCATTAAATCCAAGATTTCACAAAATCAGTAATTCCGGGTGGATTTCTAGGCCTGGTGAGCCTGGAAAAGACCACACTTTCTACTTTTATTTTCCAGTGTGAAGCCACAAGAGTACATTTCCTTTCAAGGCTCCAAGTCAGGTGAGACTCACTGAACCAGGGAGATGGGATGGGCTCAGCTCAGAACATGGTGCAGCAACACCAAGGTTGTGGGTTCAACACAAGCAGTCCATTCACTTCAGAGAAAATCCATTATATTTTTTCTGTTCTAGATACACAGCCCCGTTTATGAATGCTCTGGTCTCCCAAAAGGTCAGCAGAGCTTCCAGAACTGGCTTGCCCTGTGGCTATCCTGTACATCTACAGAGATTTCCAGCCCACTGGAGCAGAGCATGAGAAGTGGAGAATCTTATTCAGATGACAGCATCCAGGAAACACACTCTGATTCCATAATTAAGCAATAAGGAATAATAAGCAGTATAGCAATTCTGGAGTAATCACAACCTTTTGGTTGTGAAGTGTTTCAAATGCCCTTGGGGAATGATTATCTCCTGATACCTACAGACTCTGTGTTGCTGCCTTAGTCTTAATAAAGAACAAAGATGTGGCTGGCAGTTTGAAACAATAGTTTAGAGAGAGATGCTTGCAGAGGGACAATTATGCTGTGCTACTCTGTAAGTATTTGCAATGAGCACAAATACATCTTCATTGCTGCAACTGAGTTGTAACAATATGCAGTGGCACAGGGAGAACACAAATCCTTCCAGGACTTCCAGGACTGGTGGCAAAAAGTGGCATTCTGCTCAGAGAACCTGCAAACCCACCTGCTGTTTTTGCTGACAAGGCAGCAGTGACAAAATAGTACCCTATCAGATGAGCATGAAGTCCCATTAGCAAGTCATCTTTCTATTTTATGAGCACCCAAACTAAGGGTCTCCAGATTCACACACAAATTAGCCTTACTAGGGGTGACCAGGTTAACAACCCTCTGAAAATAAGAGGCAGGGCAAGATATAAAAGGCTAATATAGCAGCTTATTCTTGTCAGTTGAGTCATCCTTAATTGTCCCACTTACATGTCTTCATCCTGCTCCAGCAGAGAGATAAAATACATTCCCCCTTAGCTTAACTTTGCCATGCAGGAGAAGAGAATACAAAGCTGTGACAACTCACTCTAGCAGCAGCTCAGCAGGTAGCTTTAGCTCCATGACACGAGGCTACACTGCCAGACCACTTGGTTGGGTGCCAATGCATCTTTTCACATGGCTGTGCCTCAGCTGCCATTGAAAAATGCTGGTTTATAACTTGGTCTGTTGAGAACTGCCCGTTTTTTGCAACTCTTTTTGAAAAAGTGCCTGCACAGAGGGGAAAAAAACTAAAAATCCCATCATAGGGGTCCATGTTTAGTGTCTGTTTACAAGGAGGACAACCTTCTGAAAACCCATCCTACCATCCAAGCTTGGTTTCTAAGACTCAGAATGGATGCTCCCTTTCTTGAACAGCACCTCCAGTAACAGGGGCTCTGCAGGCCAAACGATGCCCTCAGGAACACTTACACATGCACACAAAGGGACAAATTATCAAGTCCATACTTGTGCAAAATTCCCTGCAGATGAGGTCTGAAAGAATTCAGCCTTGCTGAATTATGCATGGCTTGCTAATGCACTGTTGCAGCCTCTACCACAGGTCTCCACAGAATACTATTATTAATTAGTATTAGTTTCTTGTGTGTTCATTTAAAATGTTTCTTTAGAAGGTTCAGCAGGAAGAGCCATGGCACCTTCTGTTGCTCAGCTGCACAGCATAGGCACTTGCTATTTTTAGAGCATTCCTTCCAATCCAATCCAATCCAATCCCTGTGTGGCATGGAGCAAGAGATAAATAATTGACATGTGCTACAGGTACAGAGGACAGCTGGAATCCCTGTCACTGGTGGCTCCTGGCTTGGAGCCACACTGAATCCCAGAAGGGAACATGCTCCCAGTCACTTCCCTGCATTGCCATGCAGCAGCAGGGCTGGGATATGCCAGGGTGCAGGAGTTCAGGCAATTGTGTGCTGCTGGAACAGCCATTCCTCTTCCTCTCCAAAGAGGAAGCAGCAGGAGTGACTTGTTATGGGACAACAAGGAAGTTTAAGGAATTCCTGCATTCTTATCTGCTTGTTAAATCTCATGCTTTACCAGGATTCCATTTTCCTTCGTTAAAAGGGTGTGCCACATACTGCACTCAGTATATGACCTACATTGACCTTATTTCTTTTTGCAGATGGCACTACTGGAACTGCTGAAGCAGTTTGCCTAATGACACATGACAAGCCAAAGGCAGAAAGAAGAACTAAATCAAGGAATCCCAACAACTAATCCTAACCTTACTATCACTGGGAAAAACCAGATCTTTCTCTCAGCTTAACCACTTGCAGTGCTGATTTCCCCTACAAGCCATTCTGTGGGCTATTTTTTGCCACTCAAAATACAAGAGACATCAGTGGAAAACTCCCTCTCTAGCACAGTGCACCCAGGGCAGGAGGCAGTGCTGGTGGCACAGCTCTGGCCCCAAATTCCCAAATCCATCCACTCCTCCAGCAGTTACTGAAGAAGAAACATAAAGCTTGGCCTCTCCTTTCAGACTGAGTGCCAGCACTCTAAGCACTGAGCCACGTGCTCTGGCTAGGATGGGTGAAAAACCAAAATACTGTGGAAGAAACTTGATTTTAAAATCTCCCCCTTTAGGCTTCCTTTACCAACACTGAAATTCATTGCATCATTTCCTTGTTCACACTTAAATTAACCTAAACAATGATAAACTAGCTGAAACTGTGATATAATTAAAACAGCACTGGTCTAGGTCAGGCTTTTTCCCTCTTGGCATTCTTGGTTTTGGATCAATACATCTCAGCCTCTCAAAATGTTGTCCTGCACATGACATATTACAGACTGAGGCTAAACCCCTGATATATCTACCAGTAAGCACTGCAATTTGGAAGAAAATAATAAATATGCATGATGGCTTAGAATCACAGCACTACGTGGCATATTGCATTCCATGCTTTAGCAACCACATTTAGCTTTGTGCTTTTTAACGTTGATAACAACTTTGAAACAAATATGTTAACATTAAAGCTCAGGTACATTTACGTATGGTCTATTAGCTTGTAACAAAATTACTCAAATTGAAGAAATAGCTGTTTAAAATCAATTTGGAAATACTCCACACTGAATACAGCAAGTAGAAAATCAGTCTACTTTATCAAGAAGGTGCTATGAATGTTAAAGATTTAAAAAAATCCACCATCCATAATGCAGCCAAAATCATGACACTTCAATGTCATTTTGAGTGTTTTTCAACACTTGATGTTAAAAGCAGTTTAAGATTCTGTTCCTACGCTAACCCAGAGAAAGGCAGGATTGATTTTTGAGATTTAAAAGTCCATGTCTTAATGCTGCAGTCAGAATCCATCCAGCATGCAGCCTCTTTGTCATGCAGAGGACAAACAGCAGCACCAGCCCCTCTTCCCCGTGTCCCCTACAACCAAAGGCAGCTGGCACAGATGAAAGCTCCAGTACCAGGGGGATTTCGAGGATCAAAGGTCTTTTCCTTGAGCAATTGGAAGGGTCAATGTTTTGGCTTCTGGCTTTGCCTGAAAACCAAAAAAATATAAGGAGCCAGATCTCACCAGACTCATCTGCGATCTGTTTGTTTCCACCTGCCTTTTACAAATCAGGCAGAACAGATTTCTTGAGGGCTTGCACAGAGGGATAAATATTCCACTTTGGTGATCACTTGATTATCAGGAAAATGTGAGGCACTTTTAGCTTATTTTTTATGACACTTGAACACCTTCAACACCAACAAGTTTTAAACACGTAGATTTTATAATGGACTTACTGGATTCTCCTAGTGCAACAAATATCCAAAGGACCTTAAATCACCCTGGATGGCCTTACCTATACATGTAAGGCTTCACAATGCTTGTTTTTAAAGGGCATCAATCTTACTTAAAGCTGCCACTTTCCAAGAAATTTTGCTCCTCAAAGTGTTACCTTTTTCCTTCTCCACCTTGATAATTTGGCATGCAACAAAACTGCAAAAGCCCACATGTGCAGGCTGCAGTGTAGATGAGAACTTCCAGATGCTTTCACTACTGTCAGTAGGGTTGTTCTGCAATGCTTCCATCTCTTCAGGCTGCCTGAATACCAAAAACCTGCCAGCTCCCTTCAATGAAAAGAACAACCAAAACCCCTGACTGTGCAGCCACACTCCAAGCAGGAGGCACCTCTCTGCTGGTGTCCAGAGAAAGACACTCCTGGTTTTTTAAGAAATCCTTTTTCCCTCCCATTGCATTATTAACAATGCTTACATGGCAAAACTAACAATTTTATTTCAAAGGGATGCTTTATGAAGGTGTGTTGCTGATAAATTCAGTCAGACTTTTCTGGCATAAGCTCATACTGAACACTACTTGAATGAAGGAAATAAAAAAGACCAGTAAGCACCATCACAAAAAAGGGAGCAACTCTTAAAAAGGTATTTAATGTGCCAGGGGATGGTTTTTTCACCTCCCTTTATCAACAGCCTGTGTGCTGATCTTACCACAGACTGCAATTATGGTGAGTATCTCAAACCAAAAGCATCAACAACCTGATTAAACAACTGCATGGGTGTTGGTTATTAAAAAAAAAAAATATTGAAACCGATAGAGAAATGCTGATTTCACCTGTCCACTGGGCAAACAAAGATGATATTCCAGTCTTCAAGTCTACATTTTATATATAGGTTTTACATTTTTAAAAACTTACACTAAATACATATGATCATTTTGAACTTTGGCATTCCAGTCTTTTTACTGAAATACTGTGAATCAAAGAAATTGAATATCAAACTCTCTTTGTGCTAGATGTATATACATCCTCATAGGTATTTAGTGGCAAATTATTAAGTGTCACTATTCATTGAGACAGCACATTTTAGATCTTTCTTACAGGGAAAAAAATTAAAATAAAGCAAACCTATCTGTGTAAAATTTGCAGCAACATTTCAGAGCCTCACTCTGGTATCAATGTGTCCTGGATTGTAAGATAAGTGTGTATTCTATTTGCCATCTGTTAGAGGTAGGGAAGTTATCTTCTATTCACTGGGCAGTTTTTTCTTTATCTCTTCCATAACCAATCCTCCCTCCAGGAAATCTCTTCCGTTCATGGGCCATTAATTATTAATTATCTTCTGTCCATGGCCAGTGAATGTCCCTGCATGGCTGATCAAATTCCATCATCCCATGGGGAGATGCTCTGCCCAGGGGAGGAACCAACCATTCCTACCTGGATACAATCTGAGGTTTGGGACACCACAGCAGCCTTTGCCCAGTGCATTGCCAGAGGAGCAGCTTTCTGCTGCCCTGCATTGCCAGAGGGAGCCCAGGCCCATCTCCAGCAGCCCTGGAGCTGCAGAGGAAAACTCCCCCCTTGTGCAGGATCCCTGCTCCAGCAGAACCACAGCTGGCACTGCAGGAGGGCTGAGCCCCCATGGGATGGGGCTGTGCCACCACCCTCACCCACAAGGGGTGAGCTCCTATTCTGACTCTGGCAGTAGTTTTTTTTTGTTTGTACTATTGCATTGGTATTTTTAGTTTACCTAGTAAAGAACTCTTATTCCTATTCCCATATTTTGCCTGAGAGCCTTTTAATTTCAAAATTATAATAATTCAGAGGAAGGGGGATTCTCATTTTCCATTTCAGGGGAGATTCCTGCCTTCAAACACCTGTCTTTTCAGACCAAGACACAATGACTTCACTCAGATGTTCAGAAACAGAGGTGGTCAAGCAGAACATCCCCTGTGCTGTGCTGAGTTGTCACGTGCCAAACTGCAGAGACAGGGACGGCATCAGCATTGCGACCACCCCGCCTGCACCTTTCCTTCTGGCATAAACAGCAAGAAAAGCCAGGAGGAATTCTGTGTTCAGCATTTCCCAACATCAAATCACACACAAAGGTGTCTGATAAGTATTTACATTGGAAGATGCTGTTCTGGGGTGAAGTACAGCGGTGTTACATATCCCTTATCTACGAACTAAGCACTGTATTCACTTCCATGAGGGCTTTAAGGCCCCCAGACATTAGCCCAAAGCAAAACCACATTGTCTCCATTTAATTACCTATCTTTTCATACTGACTGTGATCCAAATGACTGAGTTAAACAAAATGGTTGCTAGTAACAGGAGACCATTGATAACCAGCAAGCTGAGGTGGGTGTACGTGCACAGAGTTCAAAAGAAAATGATGCTGCTGCTTGCTGTTTACTTCTCCAGCATGAATTTATAAAGTGAATTAGCAAGAATTAAAAGGATTAAAGTCCCAGGAACCGATGAAGTCAAAGAGAAATAGAAAATGGATTCACTCCTAAAAAGATAAAATTATTTAACAACTTATTAAAACAGTTCATCACTGTAATTAAAATCCAAGTGCTTAGAAAAAAGTGCCAAAAGAAAGGTAATTATTTATGAGGAGACTTTAAAAAGCCATTCACAGTGAATTTGGGAGAGAATCAGCCTGAAAGAGTTGGTAGTAAAAGGAAATTGTTTGTTTATTCATAAAACTTATTTTGGTCTAGCCTACCACTAAGAATCCCTAACATCTGCTCAATGGCAGCTGTAAGTAACATTAGGAACACTCAGCCAATTTATATCTTTCCTTTTTATTAAAAAGTAAACAGGTCTTTTTAAATTATTCACTAGTAAATTAACATAAAAATCAGTGCTCTATCTAACCACATTTTGTGGAAAGGCATCTACAAGCTTTGCCCGATCGTGATGATCTCAATCTTTCTACATTTCACTGACTACTTTACTCTTTATGTGGTGTCCCACCTAATTTAGCAAATGAAAACCTAGAAAACTTACAAGCCATACAGGAGTCACTGCCATGAGTAGTACAAAATGCATCACTGATACCTCAAATTAGTTGCCTCCTTCTGACTTTAACTGATTCTGTTCTTATCTTTCCTTTGAACAAAAGTCCCCCTCAAATAATCTCAGATCTCTCCTGCTTCTTTCATGAACAAGGCATTCATTAAACAGCAACAAAATACAGTGGTGTTACTGATTAATAATTATTTGTTCTTATCTGCAGCACTTTTATACTTAGATGACAAAGTGCTCTGCATGTTCCCATGTTTCACTCCAAAACTGAGTTCTTAAGACACTAAAAAAGGCACAGGAACACTCTAAACCTAAAAGCTTCTCTTTACCTCTCACTAACTTTTTTTTACTCAATCTCTTCAACATTTTAGAAGAAAAATATATTAATTTCTTCTTGAGTTTCTCTCCCAGCTTCAGTTCTTTATAATAGAAGCAAGTGCCTGCAAATTAACTCACCAAGACATTGTTGAAGGGCATAGAAGCAGCTCTGCTTATTTTACTAGGATCTTTTTGTTTTACTTCTAGGGAAAAAACAAGCATTTCTGCAGTGCTCTCTGGAGACACTGAGTTTAAAGCTGAGCTGTAATTCTAACCCAGGCACTGGAAATGGCATCATTACAATAGCACAGGGTCCACCCAGCTGAAGTTCCTGGAGGATTCTGCCTTGAAGCTGCAACTGGAGAGCTGCTGAGAAGCTGAATGTGCTGAGATCCAGAGCAGCTGCAAACACAGTGCCTGATTACAACATAAACCTAGTTTATGATTACAACATAAACTCTAGTTAGCTACCAACAGCATGGCCATGGTGTCAGGGTAGCAGAGAACCAGCTGAGAAATGCCACCCCTCCTCTCCCTGGGGACTAGGATTGCCAAGAAACACAGCATCCCTCTCCATCATGCCCCAATGAGCTGCTTCCACAGCCTGGGGTCAGCTCTGTTCCAAAGCTCCATTTATGAGGAAGGCTTTGTGCTTTGTGAGTTCTCCACAAATTCACTTTCCAGGACTAGTGGGAAGGAGGCTTTTGAAGATACATGACTCACAATTTTGTATTCCATAACTGAAGTTCAGTGTGATGCATGGAATATGGAGCATCATGCCTTGTTTCCTTTTTGGTCCATCACAGATGAATGAACAGTGACAAACTACAAGATTTCACTCCCAAGATGTTTGGGATAGGCTGGTAAATTGGACATTGGACTGGCAGCATGACTGCAAAGGTGATGGAAAAAAGATGTGATACTCAAGAAGAGCTCTGGTATCACCAAGGGGGAATCTTTTCTACATCTTAGATTTGGGGAGAACTCAACTTTAGGAATCAGCTGCAGCTGTACACTGCAGAGAAATCACTTTATAGCCCAAATAGCTAGCAGGAAAGAAACATCAAAGGTACAAAAGACAATCAAATGTCAGATCCCTGTTGACTTGCCATGAAGACTATGGCCTTTGCTGTCAATTCAGTCTTTGAAAAATTCTCTCAGAAGGACTACTACAGACACCTCTGGGCAAGCTATTGTCTTTAGTAACTATAAAATACAGGCAGAAATCTTAAATTGTCTTATCTGAGAGACACTGAATTTTAAAACTACAATTTCTGAAAAGGAGTTGGAAAAAAAAAAAAAAACCCACACCAACAACAACAAAACCAAATCAGGAACATTTCCCAGGGGATGAAATTCCCAAGTATAGTGTCAAAGAAGGGAATATATTCCATTTTTTTCAATTTTTCACAATCTGAGCTCTAACCAGAGGAACACAGAAAGGCTGGGAGACAGACTCCAAGTAACCCAGGTACCTGCCAAGGAAATTCAAGTTCCTTGTGTAACTCATCAAAAACACTGCCAGTAACCACAGGGGCAAGCTGGAAGAGTCTGTTCCCAAACACCACTGAAATGAGCATATTCTCTGATAAATGCTTTTGCATTTGACCAGCCCTGTGTAGCTCAGTGAGGAATGTGTTCATGCACCCCAGCAGGCAGCTGGGGTGTTCAGTGTTTCCTGCACTTCATGATGTAACACTTAAAAAAAACCAAATGCAGCATCAGCACCATTAGGACATGATTTGTTAAAGGCTCATGGATGTCTTTATATTGATATCAGTGTGTTTTAACATGCAGCTTTAACACTCAGGTAAGGAAAAAAATCCATGCTCTCCTTATGGGAAACTTCTTGGTTTTGTGCTACTTTTATGGCTCAAGTGGTATTTCACTTCTGTTTGTGCTCATCTCTTGTTATGCCTCTTTGCTTTTCCCTGTGTCCTTATGATTAAATGGTATATTCAAGTGAGTATCCATAGTTTTTTAAAATAACCTAATGATGTTCAAGAGCACATATTCCTGATGTATTTTTCCACTCAACACATTTCTCTTTAAAAGTCTAAATCCACATTGCTGCTGCCATAAGCATGTCTTCAAATTAGACAGGAACAACCAGTAGGCCCTGATACCTTAAAAAGCAACAACAACAAAAAAATCCAGGACCTACAACCCTAAAATCATGCTTAGTGTATTTCTACATCTATATTAGGTTTCTGTTAAGGAACTGGGTTTTCTAACTAGGGTTCCTACATGCAATCTCTTTTAATATTTCATAAGCCAATTTTATATAATTGATAGGTACAGTAAATTAAATATTTATTTCTATTTTTCACTGGTTTAGTAGAATTTAACACCTGCTACTGACAGAATAAAAAAACCTAACGTGAAATATCAAAGAAATAAATAGTACCCAATACATCTGTTGATTTTACATAATATTTCCATGTTTTAAAATTGCATTTTCTCAAACCATTACCTTCAATAGTGGAGCTTCACAGATGCAAAGTTTTTTGCCAGGAAGCCCTGTTATTTTGCTGGCATGTTTGACTGGAGCTATTCACTGTGCAACAATTTCTGAGTCTGAGGTGATATGAAACTTCAGAAGTTTTAGCTCGAATCCTAACAAGTTATTTAACATAGAAACAAGGTTTCATTCATGGGGAAAATTAACCCAACAGGGGTGCTTTCTCACCTCTTTGCATCAGCTGTTATAAATTGAAAGTATACCATTTAGATATTCCTTAATTAACACGTTTTGGAAAGATCTTGAATATCAGCAACGGTAAAGTGCTATGCAGGCACTGAGGATAATTTGTTAATAGAAAGTTGATCCCTCTCAACAGTGTGTTACTCTGTCTGTAGCTGCTATTTCACAACCAAAGGATGGAGCATCAAGAACAGCCCCTTTCCTAAAGGTTGGGAAGCAGAAATCAGCATCCAAACCCTTGTCCTGAGAGAGAAGGACAAGCCTGGGATTTCTGAGGAGAAACAGCCAGAGCAGGGGCACAGGAACACACAGAACTCTCGCCTTTGGAAGGACATTTTGGGCAGAGTGCAGTGAGAACAGCAGGAGGAAAGGGACCTCCCTGCTGCTCCTGTGTGCTGCAGTGCACAAAGCATCACCTGGGAGCTCTGCTGGCTCCCACCACTACTCCCAGGACTGGCTGTACCAGGAAATCACAGCCAGCAGCTCCTACCAGAAACTTTCCAGACCTTCTCTTGCTCCATTTCCCAATTTGAATCGGGACCAAGAGTGTTCCATCTTCATGCACAGGCACAAAAATTTCTACCTTCTAACATTTCTGTTTATATCTTAATTTACTAAGCCTCACAGAGGTTCTATAAAACATGCAAATGTTAATTTTTCAGACAGAAAACCAGAGAGGCAAGTAGATTTGTCAAAAGTGATGCTGCAAGTCATTCTGCAACCTCAAACCCACCTTCTGGCTTCCTGACTTGGTGTTCTGGTGAGAAGTGCTTGAAATAGCATTGTTCCTGTTTGTAAGGGGAGATGGTGGAAGGAGAAACTCAGGTGGTGGTGTGGGTAACACAAAATCAAACAAACAGGTACAGAGCTGACAAGTTTTACACTGTTTTACACTGGTATTTCTTCTTGGACTTCATTGGAGGGTACATATTCTTATTTTCTGATTACAGGAGAAGACCATCAATAGAACAGACTTTGCACAAAATTAGCGGAGTTGCCAGGCATCCTGCTCTGACAAATATGAATGGCCCCAAATAAAGATCTCCCCTCAGATATGGCTGTGTAGGCAGGCACACAGCTCAGTAAGCACATAAATAAATGCATAACAAAATGTGCCATTGCATGCACGTCTGGGTTTTTAACAAACTGCAAACAAATGAGGCTTCACTCTATGCACTCTAACTCTGTTCTCACTTCACAGACTCTTTGCATCTTTATTTTTCCCCCAACATCTTTGTTTCTCTCAAGTGTTACTTCTGTCCTCTACTTACCCATGCAGGGTTCTGTTGACTCAACTGGAAAGACTTTTCATGAAAGCCTGCCCTAGCCTGTCTCAACCACTTTCCATCATTCCTTCACTTCTGATTCCCTGCACACATATTCCTGAGTTCCAGACAGATTTTTAAGTCTCATTTCACATTCCTTCAAGGTCTGCTTTACTTAAGCCCCACTATTTTTTATTTTATTTCTTTTTCTTTTTTGCTACTAGTCTTTGTATGGCCTCTCATCAGCAATTCAAACCTGAGGATATTGTGATTGCATTGTTGGAACTTTTCAACTCCAAGCTTATCTATCACGCCTACATTATTTCTAGTGATTAGCTGCAGTATCACTGTTAAGCTTGTAGGCAATTACCTCATTTGAGGCAGCATCCTTGTAGTGCCTCACTGAACATGCTGTTATCAGCATTTTCATACTGCTGGCTTTTTTTTATTTCTCCCCATTCTGTACCAGAACAAATGAAGTCACTTGTTTCTGTTCCAGCCTCTTTGAGGCTGATTGTATTTAAAGATACTCCATCTTTTGATCTTACACTTAATTCAAAAACTTTTTAGTCCATGATATCATTCAAAACTTTGAGACACACTGCCACGCTGCATCTTGGTTTTCCACAGTGTGTTTTGAGCTTGTTCTTTGCACTAAACTTTCAGTGATGTTAACTAGAGCACAACAATGATGTTGTGATGTTGAAGATGCAGAACAACCACAGACTATGCAGAATGCTGCAGCAGGCAGGGAAGTGATCAACTCCCAGTATAATTCCAGTATAATTAATAATTAATTAACTATAAGCAATAATTACTGTCCTGATAACCCCCTTTAAGCAGTCAACTACAACCACCTCTACACTCAGATAATGGCCAAGAAAGCCTCAGCCACCAGTCAGTGCCAAGTACTCTTCCCACACACTCCTGAGAGTAAGGACTCCCTGACCTGCCCCCAGCCCCATACTGGACCTCCAGACCAGAGCTGAACATCATCTGCCACCCTGGAGAGCATTCAGAGACAGATCACAGCCATAGAAAGGAGCTATTTCAGATTTCTGATGGATGTTTTACAGGTAGAGTGTGCCCTTTACAGACACACCATAAACCCAACACGGTTGTATTTCAGACAAATAAAAAGACACAAAGTGAAATTTTGTTTATGTGTTACCAAGTCTCCTTTCATTTGCAAATGCTCTGAGCTCTAAAAACTGACTTGGTATCAAATTACAGCTGAAGTTGTAGACTCATAATCAAATCAACACATAATACAACTCACATGCTACTGAGTGGGGACCCTTATTTTTGTATTGAGCATGAGACTTAAAGCCAGAAACTCACAACTGATCTCAGTTTGACTTTTGCTTTGTCTGTTATTATCTTTGTCTCATATTTCGTTTTGTTTCTTTTTAATTACTTTACTCTCTGTCCCCAAAGCAGAGTGAAAAATGCAGTCAGTTTTCTTGAGAAGCTCATGCACTCAAATCACCACCAGGACTTGAAGAAGCACAAGAAATGGCAGTGGAGGCCATAAACCCAAAATTCCCTGATGCAGTGCTAGGGGTTTGTCTCAGGCAGCTTTCCAAAATCGAGGTGCTCCCTTGGCAGTGGGACAGAAGCACTGCTGTGCAGAGCTCCCTGCCACCCTGCCCTCCTCAGCACTGCTCAGGTTATTCTTGCCAGGTGAGTCACTGGCCTTACAGGCATGTCAGCCGCCTTCACTCAGAAATAGCTTCTCAAATATTCCAGAAGAATTTATGCTGTGTCAGTCAAGTTGGTAAAGGTATGGTTAAAAGAATTTAAGACACCTGTGAGCTTCCTCCCTCCCATTCTGATGTCTTTCCCCTTGTGGACTTTACTAGAGAGGAAAAAGTAGCCATGGAGAACTATTTCAGAGAAAACAGGAGTCAGGAGCCATCAGCTTACATAGAGGAAAATTATATATAATATACTAGTTTATATAAAATTAAATATTTTTATATTTTTATTTATTTACTTATTTATTTTATATTTTTATATTTATATATAACTTTAATTATATTATATTAATAATATTTATACTATATAGTTAAATTATATCTTATTATATTTTATGTTCTTGTAGATATTACATAACATATTATATATAGTATATTATATAATATATAATTTACATATAGTATATATGTTATAATATATAATATATTTGATCTATAATATGATATATTAATAAATAACAATTATAGATATTCTATATTATATTATTAAATATTGTTACTATAATATTAATAATTACTATTACTGTAATGATTCTGTATTATATATTATATTTTATATAATATAATATAATTTATATTATATAGAATATATTATACCCCTGGTGGCTTTGTGCTTCAGGACCCTGGTGAATGTATACATGCTCATCAAGGCACTTCAAACCTCTGTAACCCCAGGATTTTGTGCTCCCCATATGACAGGCTGGCATCATGGACAGTGAAGCAAGAACAGTTTGAGGACTGCACATCCCCAATTGACCTGATACAACTGCATACAAAGCAAGGCTGAAAACCAGATACTGAGGCTGTGACCATTTAAAAAACACCCTAAAACACTGCCAACCAATCAAAAACCCCACACCTAACTAGCTAACCCTTTTTTGGAATAATTTTCAATTGGAATTCTTTGAAAACTCAGCTCACAATGACACATGAGAAGCACTTCTAACAGCACAGCTGAAGGAACTTTATTTTGCTGTAAAGGACAAGAGGAACTGGTCAGAGGCAGCAAAAACTTCTAAAGCCACTTTTTCAGTTGAATCCACCCTACTATGGATTCACTTTCTCCCCAAAATGATACAAAGATACAAATAAAACAAAATTCAACTGGAATTTTAGGCTCTCAGCAGTTCTGCCAAGTTGGAGTCTGAAAGCCTGGCCCTCAATGGATGTATGTAGAGTGCAAATAAATTCTTATTTTTATGCCTACCCACACAGAAAGAGCAAAAGACTGAAATAAGGAAATTACTGGATATATTCAGATGGATAAGTATCTTGTAAAATGAATAACTAGGCAAGGAAAATCATTAACAATAGAGCCATCTGCTGTATTTCAAAAAAACTACACCAGCAAAATTCTGAAAATGCTAAAATGCTTTACAGGCTGAATTTCTCACTACTCAGTGGTAAAAAAAGAGTGATCACAATGATTAGTGCATCAGTTTAAATAAGAGGAAATGTGTATTTCTTACACCTCTTCTAATTAAAAGCAATATTTAGTGGCATAATACTGATCCTCTGTGTTTAATGATACTAATTGACATTGTAGCTGGGCTTGTTAGAAGCCTGAAATGCTCTCCATTCCACTTGAATCAAAGAAGCACAGAATTGTGTATGGTAACAGTGAGGTCAGCAGCAAGCTGAATATTTGTTTAAATACTGACAGGACACTTGATTATGTTTTTCTTGCTTTAATGTAAGAATTTCAAGTCTGAAGGAAGAAAAAAGGAGGAAAAAAATTAACATAAAACTGAGGGAAAGTTTAGAAGACCGACTAACCCAAGTGGTTCTCAGTCTATCTTTACACTTCTAGAAATAAATTTGAGGAGCCCACTTTCAAGCACAGTGGGAAAAGCAAGCGCCAGGGAGCCAATTCCCAATTTTGCATCGCTGACATAGCACTAAAACACAGACCTATAATCCTGGTTCAGCTAGGAAAAGTTGTACCAAAGCTGCAAAGAGAGAATGTACTGCTGAAAATCTGGGATCAAATGGGTGCTAAACTAAGAAAAATGTAACAAAGTATGCACAGGCCCTGGGAACTCTGTCCTGTTCTGGAAGGTTGGTTTCCTGAGCTGCCCTCTCAGAGGTGGTTAGAAGTGATCACAAACCAAAACTGAGAGCTTTTGGCACGAACCTGTGCTGGGAAGTTCCCCTTGCATTTAAAACAAGCTTGTGAGCCACCTACCCACATCCCAGCTGTACGTGACCACTCCACAAGTGTGTCTGCCCCACATGCCTTTATTGAATATTCTGATCCGATCAGATGTTTGACAATGAATTTTACTTGTTCCTACAACCCTTGCCATTCAGCAGTTTCATACTTGACATTTCATGCAGTTTTTTGTAGGTTACATAAAACAAGTGACACTTCATTACTCCACCTGCAGCTTCTGTAATTGCTACACAAATTTTTTCCACCATCGACAAAACCAAACTTCCACGACTGGAATTTCTTAAAGCCTCATAAATAATAGCAAAGACATTCTTAGCTTAAAAGGAGAACCAAGGGTATTTACCTGCCATCATAGCTATCATACTGGCTTTGTAGACATTGGCAAAGGAGCCCAGTTCACCTGTGGCCAAGATTGTTTTCATGTGAGCTTCTCCACAGGCTGCACGGCACAGACGGATCTCCTCGTACAGACCTGGGGATAAAAGCATGTGGGAATGATCAAAGTTGCCTGAGAGATATTTTCAAGTATGGCTGTAATTTCCACTTCTGGATTAATTTCCAATCTTATAATTAGTCGTAGCACTCAGGAACTTAAGTTTTGTAAGTTCAATAAATTACATGACTGGAGGTAATTAACAATGCCGTGCAGTTTCAGACTTTACCTAATAGCTATTAATGTCTGTTCTCTCAAAATACAAATGTACTAAATACCCATGAATACATCAGCAGTAAAAAATGCTGTGATAGTAAAGATTGATCTTAAACCAGCCTTCCCAGCAATAAATATGGTAGTACATTGAATCAATACTCAGAATAGCTATGTTTTCCTCTGCACCTGGCCAGTGGAACCCTCCCTTCTACCCTTCCTGGTAAAATTCAGCAGTGCTCCCACAAAAGTTTACACAGAGGGAGACTAAAAGAGCCAGAAACTAATGAAGCATTGCTGTCAGAAGTTGGCTGCTTGGGGTGTTTAAGATTGCTATTGTGCGGGGAGAAAAGCAGCTCTTACAGTGCACAGCCACCATTTCTGGATTTTGAATTTAAAAAAACCTAAGATGCAAAATAAACAAACAGGATGCTTTGCAAGAGGGTCCTTTTGACAAACTATACTCAATCTTCAATCACATAATCAAGAAGTTCTTTGACAGAAGGCTAAAACACAGCTTTAAATAGGTCTTGCTAAAACAGTCCAGGCTAGAAACACTTTTGGTTTTTTTTCAGCAATGCTAAACTTCTTTTCCCCTCAGCCTTTAAGTGAGACCTGGAAGCATGGGGCAGGATTTGGCAGCTGTGGCAGGGCCCTCATCCCTCTGATGCCATGGGCACACCAGGGTGTCCAGAGCTGGAATTGCTGGGCTGGCCTTCTGAGACACGCTGCACACATTAGCAGACAACTGGCTGACGCACTTAGCAAGTCCCTTTATAGACACCAGGCTTCACCTTGTTTCTCGCTGTGTACCAAAGGTGTGAATTAATCAGAACTAGCATGCCGTCTAACATGTTTTATTGATCAATTGGTGATGCTCCAGAAACCTACATCAAATCGAGGCTCAAAAAGGAAACACAAAGGACCTGTGCTATTTTTTTTTTTTCTGCATTTAATAACCCTGCTCATGTTAGATCCAAATGAAATCTCTTTTTGTGGAGCAACTCTTTTCCTGAAGCTTTTGAAAACCCAGAGAAAGCAGCTTTCTTCTTCTTCTAGTTTCGGTAACAAGAGGAAAAAGTTTTCCCTACCTTCGAGATACGCCACCAGAAATGTCAAAACAAAACCAACAAAATGTACATTTAGGTTGGATTCCATGAAAAGAAATTCCATCCTCACAGCTGTTGTTCCCTGGCACTGCAGCTCCAGCAGCCTCCCTTGCAGTTGGAAGGTGCTTTTACATGCAATTAACGTCAGGCTGGTTCGAGCAGCCTCGCTGCCTGCCAGCACTCATCATCCCACGGCCAGGAACCACTCAGGATCCTCAATCACCCGTGTCTGGCAGCTTAGCTGGGGTGGAGGAAAAGTGGGCACACTTCAGTGGGGCAGGTGTGTAGGTAAGAAATGCTGTTCTTTATTCAGAGACCAATTATTGCAGACAACAGCTGACATTCACAGGGCATTTTCAATAAAAGTACAGAGAGAAATGCAACTACATTTGGGGCAGAGCATCCCAGTCCCAGTGCAAGCTGGGACTGCTTTGATGCAGAACAAGTGTAAAAACTCCTGCTCCTTTCAAAAATAAAAAAAGTTTCAGTACTCAGTCAGATTTAAACCAAGGCACAAATAACAGGATTATCCTGAAAATCTTGGGCAAATGTCTAAATGTCTAGTCAGTCACACTTCAAAATGTACTCAGTGTTTCAAGGAGTGCTGGGCTTCCTGTGGGACAGCCTGGGCTGCCAAAAAGTCCAGCACTTAAGGACTCAGTTCCACCAGGCTGAACAGCAGCAGGATCAAAGCTGGGTGCTACAAATGCAGGAATATCTGTGAGCTGTGCAGAACACCAGCAACTGCCACAGCACACACAGCACCTCTGGTTAGCAGCAGCGAGTGGCACAAAGATTTTGGTCAAAAATCTCTCTCACAGGAAACCCTGCAGGCATATTTTCAACTAATGAGCTAAGAACACCATGGAGAGGCTGCAAGGGAATTTATTTTTGACTCCTAAAAACAAGGAAAAAGCAAAAGCTCTCAAAGCAAATGGCCAGTGCTCTTCAGCATATTAACCAATATTATCCATTCTAAAAGCAGTCTAAATCTTAAGCCAGGGAAAAAAAAAAAAAAAAAAAAAAAAAGAAAAAAGCCAAGAAAATCCAAACCAATAAACCCATAAAAAAAAACCCCAAAGCAAGCCAACCTATATAGAATGTACCTGGAGCCAGCTGCTCACAAATACAGTGTGCAGTATCTCTACTGACCCAGCTGTTAAAATGGATGTGACATAAGAACTCTTCTACTTTTCAGCACTTGAGATACCTGACAGTTTTCATGAACTTTAGATCTGCTTTTACTAGATGCATTTATAGAAGTCAGAAAAAATCCTGTTTTGTAGGGAAAAAAAAATGCTTTTGTAGCTGTGTTTTTAATTCCACTGTTATAAAACACAAGAGTTGTGTCCTTGTCATGTTGCTAACACTGTAAATGAACATTAGTACATTATATTGAATTTTAGCAACTATTAAATACAGCAGAGAAAATGTTCCTTCCATGTACATTTCCCAAGCAAACATCCCTGATAATTTCTGCTAGCTGTAATCTGCACTAGGTTGTCTAGATGGTCTGTTACTTTGGTATAGTACATTAGTCCTAAAAATAACAATATAAAGGGGATAATCCAGATCTCTTACAAAGGAAATGAAAATATTAAAGAAGGGAAGAAACCACACTGCTTAAATATTTTTATGGAATAGCTCTTCTTCAAAAATGTGGTGATAAAATCACTTTTCTTTTAAAAAATTCAATTTTTTTGGTGTTTTTATCTAGTCAATGACAACAAATAGAAATTGAGATGAGAAGATATTTTGACTTCTGTTAGCCCAAAAGATCAAGGTGATTGTGACGGGCTGGAAACTGGAAAATGAGCTGGAGCCCCTTGTGTCTGGCATGTTAATGGCAGGTTTGTTAACAAAATGACAAGCACGAGGCTATCAGCACAACACAACCCCCTCACATATGTGCAGCTCCAGGGATTCACGTTCTGGAGACAGAGCTGGGCTTCAGGAGCCTGAGCTGCTGCTCCTGCCAGCACCAGACAGAATTTGTGCAGTGTCACTGATATTTTCTGGAAAAATCCCTTTGCCAGGATTTCTACTCCTGGGAAGCTGAGAAGCCGCAGAGAAAAAGGAAAACAATATTACCTCATTTGCTTCTCCTGTGTTTTTGCTGCTTTGGAATGTGATTGGAAATTGTTTATCCAACATGTGAATTGGTTTTACCTCATGACCAACCACGGTCAGGCTGTGTTGGACTCAGGAGAGAGTCACAAGTTTTTGATTAGTATCTTGTTAAGCCTTCTGTAAGTATCCTTTCTCTATTCTTTAGTATAGCTTTAGTATAGCATAATATATAATATAATATAATATATCATATACTATACACTATATACTGTATAATATATATATAATATATAATACACAATAGATATATAATTAATATAATTTATATAATTTATGTAATATAATATATAATTAACATAATAATAAATAGAATATAATAATAAATTAGCCTTCTAAGAACATGGAGTCAGATTCTCAATTCCTCCTTCATCCCGGGAACCCAGCAAATACTGCAGTGCAGCAGGGCAGTCTGCACATCTAGAAATGGTAAATCCAGCTACAACCCTCCTGAACGATGTGGAGAGGCTTCTCCAAGGCTCTGGAGCAGGGAGTGTCTTCTGCCTGTGCTGTTTATGAAGTATGTAGCACAAAATAAGGTCCCAATCCCTGATCAAAGCCTCTAAACCCACACCTAAAATATCATCAGCAGTGAAAAGCACTTTCCATAATGGGGTTATACCATGGATGCAGCCATGCTCAAGTTTCTCAGAGTATAACTGGGCTGGGTTTTTTTCCCTTTTCTTACAGGAAAATTCAACTGCCACAGAGCAAATGATGGGTGAACAATGCTCCTGCAGCCACTGACAGTGTAGCATGTCCAGGTGTTTGCTAACAGCTGTGGAATTAGGAATTAGCACTGACATTGCTGCACCCCACACAACTTCAGGAGGTACAGCAAATGCTGATGACGGGGGGGAAAATTAATAATAAATAGATCCAATCTATTTTAACAATTTGTTGGTCAACTTGATCACTCCTCACATAAAGGCTCCACATTCTGTGTCTAAAGGAAGCGTCCAAACTGGTAATTTATGTTTAATCCATACTTTGTCAAGTAATACAAGGCAAAAGCTGAGTAAACTACTTTAAAGTAGTATTGCTTTAAAAGCTAAAAGCTTATGAAAGGTATGTAAATTCATAAACTTTATCTCATTTCATGTTATTTTCTGAGGTAATTTAACTGTCCAATGAAGCTGCTTTCATACTCAGCATTATTTAAAAGATCTTAACAATTACTTCACAAAGATCTGGAAAATGCATATTGAGTGTCATAAAGAGCTCCAGCAATATTCAAGAACTTCTTTAAAATAACTTGACATAATTGGACATACACTAAAATATTTAATAACCAAACAAGCCTTTGAAGCAAATCACAAAGCAACACTATTCTATTGTGGTGACCCCAATTATTGCACAGGCTAGAAGAAAAGCTAGAAATGAACTAAAAAGCACTCCACCACATAGATTTTTTTTCAATAACTTCTGAGGTTGTGAAGACTGTCAGCATAAGAAAATACCTATTGAAGCATATTATTATTATTATTGTTGTTTTTATTATTATTATTATAATGACTACTACTATTAGCATAAGTTATAATTGCAAGGCAGCTTTAGTTGATGAAGCACCTAAAACACAGGCACAGGTACTGCTCTACTTAATTTTATGTAATATAGGGATTTAGCCTAAAAAATCCTTTTTTGTCTCTTCTTTTAGATTCCTTATATGTATTTTATAGATTATTCTAAATTATTCCTAATCACACAGGTAACATATCTACTGAAAGCTAAACAGGAAGACAGAACACTAGATTTTCACCAAAATATCCAGATCACCTGATGAAATACCTTTATTTTTATATAGAAAAGTTAAATATTGTAATTTTTCACCTTGTGGCATCTCTATGGCAAGTAAATTCTGCCTCTGCAGTAGCATTTTTTCAAGATCACATAAACATGTGTCACAAACAGATTCAGATTCATAAATAAACTTAGGAAATCATTTGGAAATAATTTGAATTCTGCCATTGGTGAAAAAAATTATATTATTTATATTTATATTTAATATAAATAGTATATTGATATATTATATGAACATACTAATATATTATATAATATATTTTATAGTCTATAAATTATATATAATTATTTTATACTTTATATAAAATATACACTAATGTATATTTAATATATATTTATATGTATATATATAAATATATCTTTTTTATATATATATATAAAATAAGGCTGTCTTTCAACCTTGTCAAGACTTCAGCTCTGGATAAAAGAACATGCATACCAAATTAAAAGCTGTCCCTAATTTACTTATTTAGTAAAGTGACAGCTTTATATCACATCTATCATTGCTGTGTCTGTGTACTCCTCCCTTGTAATTTGTGACCACAAAGAGTAATTCATATCCCATTCATTTCAGTCATGATCCAAACTCTCTCTCTGAATCCAAGGCCTGTATTTCTCCTCTGAATTCTCCCTCATATTAAAAAAAAAATTATTAATCCTTAAATAATTAAGACCAAAAGAATGGAGATTTCAAATACTACAAAAGAGGCCAAGATATTACAGCAAGGAACCAGTCTTGAAGACACAGATGCAGAAACATGTGGGGGTTTTTGTTCAATTCTAACTGTTAATTGCAAGAAGACTAGTAAACATGATCTATTACCATTATTTCTGTTATTTCCTTAAATAAAGTCAGGTACCAGGGCTTTATTATAAAGTCTGCCAAGCAAATAGGACATTCTGGCACTGCATTATACAGCTAAATGGAAAATTCATTCCAAGACAATGATGTGTCCACCTTCACATGGAGATTAGTTACAGGAGCACTGTCAGCACTTAAGGCAAGCCATTCACAGTACATTAAGGATGCAATTAGAGCAAAAACCATCTTCAGCATTATTGTTCCTACTAATTAGTAGTAGTCTACAGATGCCAGAACATCAATAATAATATGAACAGTCAATTTGTTCCCTCAATTTTCAGCAAAAAGAAAACAACTAAAATACGTGTTTTCGTCAAGAAATGAAACATGTATATTTTAAAAGGTATCATCTACATTAGCAGCCCCTTGGGCTTTCTAACAAAACTCTTCAAATAATTAGTCTTTTACTTGCTATTTTTTTTAATGCTGTACACAAAATCCTCTGAAGGCACGGAGGGAATAGATAGGAATTTTCAAACCACAAAGTCATTCTGCCAGCCCAGCCTGCCACAACTTCCAATAGGATTCCTCTCAAAAAATGCAACCCTTTGTTATAATTTTATTAAATAGTTTTTATTTAGCTCAGAGTCCCAGATTACTGTGAGGGGAAAGATCAAATACTTCAAGAACTGATGGAGAGATTTGGGGAAGAGACAAAGACAGACCCTGCATGTGCATATAGAAAGGTTTAGGTTCTTTGCCATAGGAACTTTTTTTTACTTACCTTCCCACTGGCCAGTCAGCACCAGACTCCTGCTAATGACAATGTCAATCTCTCGGGCCCCATATTCCACTGCCAGCCTTATTTCAGCCAGTTTGGTCTCCAGAGGAGTTTGTCCAGATGGAAACCCAGCAGCCACTAGCATGAAAGGGGTGCAGATAGAAGGAAGAAATGTTTCATGAATGTGTTACAGTTTTAGAAATCGACCATAAAATTGAAAATACCAGTAATGCACCAAGAAGTTTGAATGTTATTCTTTTTGTTTAATGGTTGCCACGATTTAAAAATTTTACAGGCACCTCATCCTACCGTCTCTTCATCCACAAGAAACATTGGCTCTACCCTCAAAAACCCATGTCCAGCAAGGCAAGTGCATCTTGTGAAAAGATCTTTCACATGCCTTGATGTTTTCCAGAACACCCTAGATAAAAGCACAATACCTATTGCTTCCAGCAGATTGAACAAACGAGGAGTGAGCTCAGATATGAAGCAATATATAAATTTTTAATTTTCTCCAATTCTTTTAAGTAGTATCTTGACTTAAATCATAATAATGTTGTTTAATGGTTAAATCACAATACAGCAAAAATTGCTTTCAATGGGTTCCATTTAAGATTATGTTTATGATGGTTAAGTAAAAAAAACAAAGATAACTTTGGAAATGGAAAAAATAATGGCTTTGTCAGAGATTGTCTTTCTCTCTGACATATAAATGCATTTAGTACATATTTTTCCCCTACACAACAATGAAACAAGAACAGAAATCTCACATGTTTCTTAGCATTAAATACCTCATCTAACTTCAAAGTCAGCCCCTGCTTTGAGCAGGGGTTTGGACCAGATCACATCCAGGGCTGCCTTCCAACCTGAGCAATTCTTTGATTGTACTTCTTGCTTCCTGCACATTCAGGACTTGTCCCTCATGTGTGATGACTGGAGAAGAGCTGACCATGTTAGATTTTGGGTGTGAAAGTCCTGAACCTATGGCTGCTCAGCAGGCAACAGCCCCTGGCTCTGCTCACAGCTTCCCTGGAGTCAGCCTGCAGGATGTGCTGCTTTTGGCTGGGATAGTTATCCCCATTGTGGCTGGGCTGGTTTGGGTTTGTGCAGGAAACAGCCTTGGCTCTCCAGGGATGGTTTGGTAAGTGCAGAGTAGTGCCAGCACAGAGTCAAGGCCTTTTCTTGGTGAGTGGGCTGGGAGTGCACAAAAAGGCAGCTCTTATCTGAAAACACAAATTTTCTCACTTTTACTCTTCCAATTCTCTTTTCCCCTCCATCGTGGAAATGGCTGTATGAGTGAGTGTGTGGCACACAGTTGCTGCCTTGGGCTAAACCTTGACACAGGATTGCACTTAGAAGCCAAACATGATAGGGAAAATAAACCTTTATTAGAACTCACATCATCACCATCATCATCTACTTAGTGTATACTGATACTTGTCCAGCACTCTATCTTAATTTCTTCTGTCCAGGTGAGAAAAACACTGATATATTTTAAAGGCCTCTTTGAAGAGCTTCCAGCAAAAAGACTTGGCATTCCTGATAAGCTTGAAGTTGGAAGACAAAACAAAAGATTATACCAGAAGAAAATCCTCCTTCCATTCCTTTCCTTTCCTTCCACCTGTTACCTTTTCACCTTACTCCCTGACACAAAAGCAAGTCCAAACTTCTGGATTTCTCTATGTATTTCATAGCATCAGATTATTTAATGGGATATTTTTAAATAACGCTTACCTGAAGCCACTGGTATGGTACAACCAGCAGCTTTGAGGGTGCCCACAGCATCAGAGACTCTTGCAGAATACACACAAACTGCTGCAGCAGTGATACCTGCAAAAGCAAAAGCCACAGTTCCCTTTTTCATACAGAGAATTCCACCTTCTCCATGAGCACATGTGCATTGTCCTCACCTCCCACTCCTATGTTCTCACAAGGATTTAAGCAGCACACCAGGGATGTCTGTTATATTGCTCCAATGGTCCAGGTAATTCTGGTGCTGTTTCCTCCCTCACATCCCTTCACCAGACCCTGGGAGCAAGTCTGCATTAGCAGGAGTTAAAACTCCAAAGTTTTTATTGACAGACTCACAGTTTAATGCCAACACACTCAGTTAAGACTTGATCACAGTTATGCTTGATCAGCAAATTGCTGCAAGAGAAACTGCACTGCCAAGTTCTGCTCTTACTTGTGGAGCCAGACTGAGCCCAGCAGCAACTGAGCAGTCTTTATGTTAATGCAGCCCTCCTGCATTTCTAGCTAAAGTGCTCTTCTCTCCAACTCTCAGATAATTGACCTCATATTTTATACTTCAGCTGTCTGAAGAGTCCATAAATCCAAGTTTTTAAAAAAAGACTGATCTTTGATTTTTTTATGTGTAAGGCTTCAATCAGAGGCCTGATCTCTCTTTGGTCCACACCACTTCAAGCAGTGGACCAAGGTCCTTTCTGAAAAGTGAGAAAATAATAAGGAAACACAGACATTTCCTCTAGAAAATACACACCCCAAAAGCCACCATACCTTTATCATGCATGTCCAAGGCTTTGAGGAGATCTTCTCTGATAGGGTGCTTTGCTTTAAAACACAGCCTTTGAACATTTGAAGGAGTATCATCACCTGAGAGAGTGGTGAGGTCTATGCAGGTGACAGCTTTCAGCAGCCAGGCTGCCTGCAAAGGGAACAAAGCAAGGAATGGAGCATTTCTCTTTGCACTTCCAAGGCCAAACCGCCTTAGAAGTGCAGGAATCAGAAGCCTGGCTCTCACTCTGACAGTGGGGAAATGTATAGGATGTAACATATAAGCAAATAATAGCTTAGGATAGAGAGGCTGGCTGATATTTGTTCATTCCTTCAGCAGTATTTAATGATACAGAGGATACTTCCTCAAAAGGATCTCAAAAGGATCCACTTCTTTTTGTGTGAACCAGGAATAACAAACATCTGTAATTTTGGTGCAAAAAAAAGCCCCAAAAGCAAGAGGTAAGAGACAAGGTTAAAGCACTCTTTAGATAGAAATGCTTCAGAATTTTAAAAGACTTATTAATCAAAGATTGGAACAGAAGCATAACTAAAAATTTTATGGTTTTTCTTTTTTGCTGAACAAAAATTGAGCTTAAGACATTATTTTGAATTATCTGTTGAAGGTCTTCCAGAAAATGCTCATTTACAGCAATGGCTTCACTCTAAGCTGACTTCTCTTACAGGACAATTGTACAGGGGGACAGTTTGCAATGGCAATGGGGTAATGAACCATCACTGGCCTCAGTTAATCTAAGCCTGACTGATTGTTTCTGCTTCCTCCTTTCATCCTATAATTATTTGAAACTAGAAATAGTTTTATGTTACTTTTACTTGGATGTTTTTATCCTCTGTTTGAGGGAATTTTGGGAATTTTTATCTCTTCTCCTATGCCATGAATCACGGTCATAAAAGACAGATGTAGTCAGGGGGTTTCAAGAACTGGTATAAACGTCAGGCTTTTTAAAAGGGTTTTCCAATTGAGTATTTTGGGAAACAGGCTACAGGATTTGGATCTGTGATGCTGCTCACATTCAAACATGTACAGGTTCAAAATCAGCTCTGTTAAGAAAACAGCACATGACCGCCCTGCTGTGACAATGTTCAAACAGAGGAGAGATGC
The DNA here is from genome assembly GCF_023055355.1 of Agelaius tricolor. Classification (NCBI taxonomy): domain Eukaryota; kingdom Metazoa; phylum Chordata; class Aves; order Passeriformes; family Icteridae; genus Agelaius; species Agelaius tricolor. Next base: position 2,052,471 of record NW_027269263.1, read on the forward strand.
TTCTGACACCCTTCAAAGTAAAGCCTTGCTTGGGTTTCTGTGTTTCTCAGTTTGTTTCTTTGGTTTTCTTTCCTGTATTTCTACATAGGAGAGGGGAGAAGTGTTAGGAATAAACATCTGTTTTCCAGCTGTGTTGTGGGAGTGACACAAAATCCCTTTCTTCCCAATGAGTCCCTGTAATCAAAGCCTATAGCTCTCTGTATTTGTTATTTATGGCATCCTCAGTCAAAAGAAGACTTTGTTTTTACATTACTGCACCTGTGGTACTCCAGAGGATAGCCATGGTTATCCATCTGGAGCTGCTCACTGATGCTATTTCCCAAATCAGTGCTGATAAACCTGGTATCAAGTAACTTTTTATGAATAAGTGATGCCTCAGGTTTTGGCTTTTATATTTTTCAGATTCTGTGCTGCTTTAGTATGGAGCTCTGAGCTTCACAGTACGGGATGGTGAGCTCTGTGCACAGAGCAGGGAGACAAAACAATTCCTGCTCCAGCTGGGCACCAAGGACAAATGATCCAAATCTCAGCCCAGGAGCACAAACACCATGGGCTGGAGAGAGAAAAACAAGCAGGATGGGACTGAATGGGCTAAAGCTGGAATTGGGCTAAAGCTTCACGGGCTGAAGCTGCAATTGGACAATGAACTCCAAGATGCAAATGGAGCAGAAATTATAAAAGTGAGAGACCCCATGACCATTCGTGCATTTTGGGACCATTTTGGGTGCAGCTCTGGCTGGGCTCTTGTGCTGCCCAAGGTGGATCCATTGAGGCCTTTTAATAAATCCCTGCTTTATTCTTTAATTCTGTCCAGTCTCTGTCCTAGTTCAGCCTTCACAAGGCATCATAAGAAACTCTAAGGAAATGCTGAGCTGGTGTCTAAATCTCCTCTGTTTATCTCCATTTTTTAAAATTTAATCATAACACACAAAGCACAAACTTTCAGGAAGGAAAAGCTGGCAGGAAACTTTTTTTCTATCACCTTCCAGCAGCACCTTACTCCTACATGAAATTATCCCCAAACTGTAATCCCAAAATCTGTGCTCGTTGTGAACACAGGTTCAGCCACCTCAGAATGGCTGCACAATGTTCAACTATTTTGAACAACTTTTTAAAGAATTGAGTATAATTAAATGATTCTGGCTTTGTTCTGTTACATTCCACTCTTAAGATTCATCCTTCGTCATCTCCTTCCTCTTGCTTTTCAGCTACTCTTGCATATAAACAAGTTGTTCAGTGTGCAGAGAGGAGGCATCCCAAGCATTGTTTGCAGAACAGCTGCTTGGTGAATGGAGAAAAAGTTTGTCTTTTTATACTAAGATGGACAATAACCAACCATTTACCTTATCTCAGCAGCTGAAAATCAGTTTCCTAACATTAGTGGGCTCCTTCCCCCCACCAAATGCCACAGCCAGTCAGGATTTTTGATTTTTAGCTAAAAAAACTCGTTAAGCAATGAAATCACACACGTTGAGAATGTTTAAGCAAAGAAAAATCATCCAGGTAGGTCAAATTTGACAGGGACCATGATCATATCTTACAGCTTTAAAATTAAAAAATAAGAAGGCAGCATGCAGAGAAGTCTGTCTGGAAAACAGAATAAATGTGGAGGGATAGTAATACACAATTTAATCCACTCATGAATAAAGATGACTTAAATCCATTTGCAGTTTTGCCAGTCATGAGTTATATGGTTTTTAACTTGTTTGGATAAATGCATCACCTTATTCCATCCCATCATCATCAAATACAAATTACTAAAATAAGACATGGACAAGCACATCTTTTAAGTTTACATGTATCTTGAAAAAAATTCAATATTACAGCCTGGAGAGGGAGAGTGACTGCTTTAAAAATACAGGAACAGAATGCATAAGAAGAGCACTTACTTGCCAATTACCTTTCAGAGTTTTCCATTTTTTAATTTGTTCTGCATGCCTCACCACTGCAGGTCGATTCACATACACTTTTGAGATCCAGCCAAGTTCTGGGGAGAGATAAAAAAACAAACAAAAAATAAAGCCTCATCTATTTCTGTGTTCCTTTAATATATGGTGGGGTACTTCAGAAGAAAGCTGTAGAAAGTTTGGAGCCTCTGAAGAGAGTGTTGTGCTATCATGTCCTTCTAATGGCTTGTGTGCTTATCACCAGTCCAAAATAACCTCAGCTTCTGCTAGGGGATGATCTGTGAACTGGATATTTCACACAGCATATTCTGTGTGCCATTACAAGTGGATTAACTGAGTGCTGATGAGACAGAGACACTGTCTTGTAGACTTAAATATAAATTTATTACACATGTAGCATGAAAAAAAAAAAAAAACCTACAAAACAGCCTTCTGCCACTGCTTGATGGCTTATTTCTAGATTCCAGAATTCCCAAAGAGCAGCAGATGCACAGCTTGTACTAAAATAATGAAACTGTCCAGAGCCACAAGAACCAATTATTTGCCACTGCTTAACAAAGGGTAACTGACTGAAAAAGGAGAACTGAGGGTTCAGGCTCTTGAATCTTTACATTTCTGCTTAGTATGGTAAATCTAGTGTGTAAATTTTAATATGAGAGTACACAGGAAACCTGGAGCATCTTTAAAATCTCTCACATCTCAAAATGTAAATAATTCTTCAAATACCGATCCTACAAGCATTCCATGAAAACACTCTGAAAATAACATCAACAATCATTAACCACCAATCATCAGCAAATCACCACCATCAATCATCAAATATCACCCCCAGCTAAGGTCAGAATATGGACATGGGCATAGACAGGTACTAGGAGATAATAATTCTGGGTGACTGAATTTATTAAGAGCAGTCACTCTATGAATCTTCTTTACTACGGTGGTAAATTGCATTTCCCTTGAGCATATTGATTAAAAAAATGTTTAAAACTTAAAAAAAAAAAAAAGCTGGTAGACAAAATCACTAATTTTGTACAGAAATCTTATACTTTTTTTTTTGCCTACTGACTAGCTTTAATAGCCAAAAAAATGTAAAAAACTAATATACTAGCCAAAGTAAGTGTAAATAAAAGCTTGTTTTCCTAGACTTTCAAAAACCAATTCAGGATAAAGATGACTCAGAGGAAATGCAGGACAACATGAAACAGCTGAAGAAAATCTTGTTTTGAGGATAAATAAGCTACCACTGTCCTATTACCACATACAAACTATTAGTGACTGATACCCACAAAGTGTTAGCTAAAAGCAGAACAAATAAATCAGAGAAGGAATTTCAAAGGGATCCTAAGGAATTTATGGATTTTTTTTTAAGATTGCGTTTATGGATTTTTTTTTTTTTAGCATCAGACTCACTGCATGGCAACAAGGAAAAGGGGGAGCTTGGAAAGTTGCAAGCAAGTCAAACAACAAACCCTTGTTATTCTTTCCAAGTTCAAAACCACAGGTTTATCCATTCTGTCCCCAAAACAAGGAGCTCAGCTCAGCTGATTTGTAGAAAGCAGGTGAGAAAAAATTTCTAAAAAAACCATGGCTACAACTTTCTTCCTTTTTTGCTTATCAGGATATATTTGACAAAATCCTCGTGGAAGGAAAACACACATAAATCAATACATAGAGGAGGGACACACAATCCCTGCGTTATGATTCTTCCGCCACGTGTGCCAAGCGCTGAGGTAGCATCATTTAATCATAATCCCACTTATTATAATAACTTTTGAACCCTTCTGGGTGCATGGTGACCTTTCAGCCCCTTTGGAAAATGTTCTAAAACCAAAGGAAGTAGTTTAGGTGAGGAACTCAGCTTCTCCCTCTCTAATAAGGATTCTTTCAGCTGGTCTGCTCTAACCTATTCTTCCTACACTTTTGAAACAACCAGGAAAAGCAAGTAGTAAATTATTTATAAAAACAATTATTTGGGAGAAGACGACAGTGAAGAAGTGAAGACAGTGAAGACAGTGTCCAGTCTGTTAGGGAAAATTCAAGTTTGAGATGAAAATTTAAATGAAAGGACACAATTTTTTCCCATGAGTAGGTTAATTCTTCATTAACCATTGTTGGTAGAGGATTCAGTCTGATAAAGCTGTTGTATCTACCCAACCTGACTCTTGAGCATCCTGACTCAGGTCTAAGCAATTTTTTTAAGATGTTAGAGCCCTGCACACTAAATCAGCTTAAAGGAAATAATCAACTATAAATCCATTTGGAGGAAAAAAAAAATGGGAGAAAAGGTGTGGAAGGAGAGTGGAAGTGGAAATGAGCTACTACTTTTGCTTTGCCCAAAATCACCTGTGAAAGTCACCAAATATCAGCTGATCAGCAATAGCTCACTGGTTGTTCTTTGCAAATATGACAAAATCCATTGGTTTAAGTCCTTTTCACTGTCTGACACATTTTCCCCTCTGTTCTCAGGGACTCAAGGCTAGTCACAAAAGTACACATGGCAACTCAGTAATGTCTAATATCTAATTTTTCTGCATGGGATGCAAGTCCCTGCAAGACCACAGAATGTGGATCTCCAAGTATTTTTTTGAGTGTGGAAACTCAAACCACAGTGCACAGGCAGAAAATTAAAAAAAAAAAGGAATAATTTAACAAAAAATCAGAACTCCATCCTTTCTGTACAACTTAATGTGAGACATCATGCAGCTTTTACTACAGGAAATAAAATGGTGCAATAAAAATGGCACGGCAAGGAAGGACAAAGGTTCTGGTAATGTGCAGCAGCAGATGGAGACTTCCATATAACACAGACCTTTTATTCAAACCCATTCCTACATTAATTAAAGCAATGGGTAAGTGAAAACAAATATGTCTCAGCATAATTGTCTCTAAATAGACTTTCAAATTTTGCCATGTGAGGTCTCATCAAATCTTTAGATCTAAGCGCCTTTATTCAGAAAAATCCCCCATAATTCCAGCTTTTCTCTTTTTTTCATTAAATATCAGAATAAAACCATTTTTTGAAATAGAATTGACTGCCTTTGGATTCTCCCCCTCCCTCACTCCCCCAAGCTTTATGATTTAGTATCTGGCTAAGGAAAACTATATTTAATTAGGCTCATTAACCTTGCAGTGTGAACATGTCTTTTTTTTTTTTTAAATAAGTCATCTGCTAGTCATCTGCACAGTCATGTGGCTTCAGGGATAAAAGTAATTAAAGCAGTTACACTACAGCTAATTAGCCAATATTCTGTAATCACTCTTCTAGTTCACTTTTTTCTCTGAAGACATCTGAAAAAATCATATTCAATTCCTTAACAGGAAATTCATCTCCTCTCTTTGAAGAACACGAATCCAAAAATACCGAGCATTTCCTCAGAAAACAATAAATAAAACCACTTCATTAGGATAATTACATAAATATCTAAGCTTCCTAACACATTCCTCATAAAACAGACTAAGCTTTAGAGAAGTTTTAAAAAAAACGTGTTGATGGCATCCCTTCAGATGGTGAAACAGAAAGCTCAAGAATGCCTGAGGCAATAGTTTCACAAGCATTTTAAGGCAGCACTGTTCCCAAAAGGAGCTGCCCCCCTCAAGTGGTTATTTCATTTTGTGTGCCAGAGACAGCATGTGTGCTCCTGCTCTTACCATGAGCACACCATCAAACGGGGAAGGGAAGTGATGAAAGCTGTTATTTCGGGAGGAGAGACTCAAACTGTGTCCTGAACCTTCCCTGGAGAAGGGAGGAGCTCAGCTGGATGCAGGCTGACCCCAGCTGGCCACACAGAGCTGAGCAAAGCCACTGAAAGGGGAGAAAAGGCTTTGGGATCAGGTCTTGTTACAGCTGTCTTACCATGTAAGATGTTTAGAGATTTGGGGGCTTTCAGCTTTGTCAAGGCAGAAGTTAATATTATTTTTCCAGAACGACACTTGATATGGACCAAGAGATCCTCAATTTCATTTAAGTCTTTCTTTTATATGACATAAGTTCAGTCTCCAAGTTATCAGCATCCAGATACTCAAAGCATGAGCCCTGAACTAGAAATCAGCTCTTCTGCCTCGTGCCATCGGTGAAATCACACAGGGCTGTCCATGGATCACACAAAATGGATCATGGTGTCCTCCTCCAAAGCACTTTGGGAACCACCAACTTCTCAGGAAGTGAGAGGCAGAACATCAGGACCTGGTTTCCTGCAGGCCCAAGTCCCCTGTTGTTCCCTCTCTTCTTGAGATACCTCCTCACCCCAAAAAGCCAGCTGTCCTCATGTGGTCCTTACACCCATGAGTAAAACAGGACTCCTTTACTGCCATAAAGGCCAAAATAAAACAGTAGCAATGAAAATTCATGTAATTTCTGATCTGTACCTGCTTTTCCCTCAACAAAAGAACTGATTTGGTCACTCCACCCAGGGCCTTATTTTCAAGACAATCTACTTGTCCTTCACATTTGATTAAAATTACCAACCAGCTTCAAAAGGTGTTAGAACAGTGAAGAACCAGAGCCACAGTACAGACTAAAACCAGCTATTAATATATTAGAACAGAATTATGCTGTTTTGAAAAGGGATGTAACACTTCATTATCTAAATGCCACTTACCAACAAGCTAGCTCTCACATGTAGATGGCTCAGAAATACCAGCTATAATTAAAAATATATAAATTGAAACATAATGAATGTATTTTTGGCCCTTCAGCTAGAGGGTCAGAGCAACACAGATAGATAATGGGGGTTTTTAAGAATCTAAGAACATTGCAAAACAACTGTAATTAATCACTCATTGCTCAGAATACATACATAAATGTGTGTGTATATATAAATATATATATTCAGACATACATAGACACACAGAGGTAATAAAGCATATAATTGTAGAATAATTTGGAAGACCTTCAAAGATCAATTATCCAACCTCCTGTGCAATACAGCATCAGTTCTGAGGTCAGACCAGGCTGCTAAGAGCTTTATTCAGGTGGGTTTTGAGAGTCCCAAGGATGGAGATTGTACAGCCTCTCTGAGCCCAACCTGTCCCAGCACCTGACTGTTCTGCCCCAAGTTTTCCCTCATATCCAGTATGAACTCCTCTCCCTCATTTTCCTGGGCTAAACCAGGAAATATTTCAGCCTTTCTTCACAGGGCAAGCACTCCAGCCCCAGCCCCATTGTGCTGTGCCTCTGCTGAAGCTGTGACAGTTTTATCAATCTCTCTTTCCTGTTGGAAAGTATTGTATTTGCTGGGAATGCCTCAATGAAGACAGGAATGATACATCTGACTCCATGTTCTCAGAAGGCTGATTTATTATTTTATAATACTATATTATATTAAAGGATACTATACTAAAGAATACAGAAAGGATACTTAATGAATGCTAAAAAGCTAATAATGAAAACTCGTGACTCTCTCCAGAGTCCCGACACAGCTTGGCCCTGATTGGCCAAAGAGTGAAAACAACTCACACCAGAATCCAATGAAACAATCACCTGTGGGTAAACAATCTCCAAACACATTCCACATGAGCACAACACAGGAGAAACAAATGAGAATTTGTTTTCCTTTTCTCTGAGGCTTCTCAGCTTCTCAGGAGAAAAATCCTGGGTGAAGGGATTTTTTCAGAGAATGTGAATGCCACAGGAAAGAGAAACTGGACCAAATATTCCATGTACATTCCAAGTGCTGGGCAGAGGGGACGGTCCCTGTGTCCCCAGGTGTCTGCACCCCACAGTTAAACCAAAGCAGCTTCCCTTCCAAAACAGATACTCACTATATGTTCCAATATTTCATTGTGAAGTGACATTAAAAGTTGCAGCTGATACTCTTCTGAAGCATGACAAAACATTAAACATCTGGGCTGTTATAACCCAGGGCCCTGCAGAGCAGAGCAGGAGAGGCAGATTCATTCCCATCCCTGCAGGCATCGTGGTGAGCCCCAGCACACAAGCTGTGCAAACAGTCCTTGTGGAATGGAAAACTTGTAAAACTCTTTGTCCAGCTTCTTTGCACCACTCTTGGATGGCAAATGTATCAGTGTATGAGGCTGGTGAGCCTCTGACTGCGCACATCAGGGTCTTTTCATCTGTGGAACATACACCTGTTCTTTAGTTCTTCTTCTACTAAGGCACAGTGATGGGTACGAGGAAAGGAGATAAGGAGGGAAGAATCAAGGAATTTTACAAAAATGTATTTATTTTTTAAAAAATCACACAGGAAAGCACTACATGCAATGATTTGTGAAGAGTTTGGCTTGTCAGTGATAAACAAATAGACCCTCTCTAATGGCAACATCAGACACCTCCTGCTTTGATACCGACATTATGTAGCAAGCAAGAAACAGAAAAGGACACAAACAATGCATTTTTAAGTAAAATACATTTTACCACTAGATGTCCCTGTTAGAAAACTCTAATTTTGCACAAAACTGTGTGGGAAACAGGGCAAATCACCTGAATTAAAGCTGCTGGCACAGGTTTGTAAAACCTTCAAAAGCTGAAGTGACAAAAGCAGTGAGTATTGCTAGCAACCATGAAAGATAAAGGTAAGGGTTTGCCCTGTTCTTTCTGAGTACTGCTACCAGCTAAGGCACAGCACTAAGATATGTTAAGTGCTGAATTTAGTATGCTGCTGTATTTCAGATATGTACTGAGTGGGAGAGCAAACGGCAGGCAGGTGCAGTTCTCTCTTTAAAGCAGCCAGCATAAGGCAGAGGCTAGAAGCTGCCACTTAAACATGGTGACAGCCGCACCATTGCCTTTCCTCCACCTGCCCTGAACATCTAACCCAGCTCGTTTTGACCACAACTGGTTTAAACAAAGATCCCTGGGAAGGGATGGCAGCAAGTATCAGAACTGAGCTGACTTCACCTTCAAGCTTCTGGATTCCCCACACATCAACGAATTTTAAGCTTGAATTTATAAGAAAAAGCATGACACACCCCGAGTTTAAAGTAACTGGAGTGTATTTGCAGAGTTTTGTGCTAGCTGTTTTTCCTAACACTGATGTTTTGTCAACTACATTATTAATGCTTGTTTCAGCTCTTCGGATGGCTGCAGTTGAAGCTCACCTGTACCTACAAGCAGCCCCTGAATGAGGACATCTGAGAGCAATTACACAGCTCACTTTTGAAAGCTGCAACATTTCCACAACTTCAGTGAATGGAAACATAGCTCTCATTTGTCCATCCACAGGCTAATAATTTAAAAGTGCCTGTGCTTGTTGTCATAACAGGCACGTGACACCACAATCTCCTGAACTCTGCTCATGCCAGCTTTGAGACCTGCCTGTTCCACACCAGCTGGCCTTTGCTCCCCCTCTTCCATGAGGCCACCCCTGTGTCTCCTCTATTTCATTGTCTACCTACTCACATCATGACCAAATTATCACATCTTGGAGGAAGTCTCACCGCTTCAATTCATCCCACTGCTGCAGCTGGGTTTTGCTGAGGAAGCTGTAGCACCTTCCCCTTCCCCAGCAATGAGGAGAAAGGCAGCTCCAGCCAGGAAAAGGCAGAGAAAGTCTTTCTCTGCCTTATCTCAGGCACAGCCACCTTTCAGGCCCAGAGACCAGCTGCAAACACCTGGAAAATCCTTACCACTCCCCAGAGAGCAACAAGAACAATCAGAAGAGGTGGAGCCTCGAGTTTGCAAATCAGAGCCCAAATTCAGTGGTTTTAATTTCGGTGAGAAAGAGGGGAGGAAGAATCCTGTGAGAACCAGAACAGCATGCAAGAGAGAACCAGGTCCAGCTTTGTGACAGGACCAAGGCTCAGAGCTGTCCTACAGCCTCTGACCCTGCAGGTCCGGCTTTGTGACAGAACCAGGGCTCAGAGCTGTCCTACAACCTCTGACCCTACTCGGAACCCTGAAGCCAAAGCCGTGTGTGACACAGAACTCGTGTTTAACCCGCAGTCCCAAAGCCTCTTCCCGGTTACCCGTCACGGGATGTGTCAGAACACGCAAAGAACCCCAGTGCTGTTCCTATTTCGGCTTTTCAGAGGAACGCGGTCCCGCAGCCGCCCGGGGGAGGCTCGGCCGGGAACGGGGAGCCGTGGCCCGGCACGGCCCCGCACAGCCCCGCCGGTCCCGGGGCCCTGCAGCGCCCCCCGGGGATCCCCGGCCCCGCCGCTCCCTTACCCAGCTCGGTGCCCGGGTTCCGGCCGGCCATGGCCCCGCTCTCCGCCCCCGGAGCTCCGGCTGCGGGCCCGCCCCGCTCGGGCAGGAAGCGGCGGGGCCGGGCCGGCTCGGCCGCACCTCGGCCCTGCCGCGGGCATGTTCCTTTCCTCAGCAGGAACGGGGATATTCCGCTCCTTTGGAAAGGCTGAACCTGCTGTTGGGGATGAGTCAAGGCACTGTCCAGTGTCTTCGTGTTGATTCAAGGAGGAGCTGCTGCCGCACATACACATGGGGTTAATAAACATGCCAACCTGTAAAACTTCTAGTGGTACCTGCAGAATGAAATTCTGGTAACAAAGCCACTGAAAACTTCATGGCCTTTACATTTTTTTTCCAGATCTGGAAAAAATACACAAAGTTTCATGAAAAATACATTGTTTATATTGTACATTGTTAATATTGACGTTTAGATTAAACAGTTTCCAACTTAAAGAAACCTCAAACTCACAACGGCATCGGGTAAAGCAGGAAAGGGCCATAGCTATGAAACATGAGAACACTTCTTTTTCGCTTTTCTCATACCAAAACTGCACGTGTGCTTTCAGAAGCAATGGTTTATAAGACAACAGTCACTCTAGATGTATAGATACCATTTGCACTGTGTATTTAAACAGTCCAAAAATTACAAGCTTTCAAGTACTTGTGGCATTGCATCCTCCTCCTCCCCCTTTTCCAGGCCACACTGTCATCTAAGAAATACTTGTGATGCCTTGGCCTTGACAAACAGCACTGAGCTCGGCTCCTCCTGAGCTCATCAGAAACACTGTCTGCTTCCAGGAACTGCTGCTGTCTAGGGAGCTCTTGTTTTCTTTAGGAACAGCCTTGGAAATTATTTTTCTAGCCCTAACAGCACAACGTCCCTGTTCCCACACTTTCACGCTTTCTAACTGTGTCTGGGATGAAATACTGTTACCTTAGGTGTCCAAGTAAATTAGGCTTGTAAGTAAGGTTAAGTCCTAAATTAGGTTAAATGCTGTTAAGTATTATTCCTCTGTTAAATTGTTACAGTAAATTTCTAAGTTAGGTGGCTTATGTTAAGTGCTGTTCCTCTGCTAAATTGTTAGGTTTAAGGTAGACGTTAACACTACTGTTGAGTGCTGGTAAAGCCTAAAAGCTTATTTCTTTTATCCTCACCCTTACTATCCTTTTGCCACTTGAACACAGACACATCCCTCTAAACAGTACTCTGTTAATTTCTGTTTTGATTGCCTGGATTTTGTTTGGTTTTGTTGTTGCTTGTTTTTCCTTGGCGTACCTTAACTGTCCTGTAAGTAGTAGAGGGAATCTTGCCAACAAACTTCGTTGTCCTGTCACTTAATATTAAATCTGGGTTTTGCTGGTACCCTTACTGGTGATTTTTCAAACACTTGTTCATACCAGTATTTTAGTTTTGTTGGGTTTTTTTTCAATTTTCCAGTATTTTAGTAGCCATTACTAAGTATTAGGTTTCTATAACTATTACCTGTTTCATTTTTATGCATCCCAGAGCAAGCCGTAAATGCAGAATAAGGGACACGGTTTTCTGGTGAACTTGGGAACAACTAGGTTCACAGCTGAACTTGAGGTTAAAGGTTTTCTTCCTCAGTTAAATGGTTCTGAGATTCTATTCCAGACCTCTCTATGAAATGCTATAGAACCTACTGCAAATATGGAATAAAACCCACAGCATGCAAGAAGTCCCACCATGGAGCAAGGTGTTCAAAATCCTGTATTTTAAATACATCCAATTTCTAAATTAAAATTTTTATGCTCAAATACTAGACATGGAGCCCTCATAAGTCTTAGTGGAATTAGCAAGACTGAACCATTTAACTGTAAAGCAGAGTTGTTTGTTTTTAGAATAAAATTCAAATAGGTAATTGCAAATAGGTACAGTCTGCAAAAACAGGACAATAAGGACAAGTATGAATACGAAAAAATAAAAAGGTGTGTGAATAAATATACCTCTTACCATACAGAATGCATTATGTAAAGCTTTCAGCATAACATTAAAGGAAATGACAAGTGGAAGAATGGCAATTATTTTCTTTAATGAAGAAAATATGATTTGTAACCTTGAAAGAGTAACTTTTTTATCCAGTCTGGAGGACTAAACCCAAGCTTTACACAGATTTGCAGCCAGCCTCTGATATTTTCATGTACAACCAAATACTTCAGGCAGCACGTTTAATTTAGGAATTTTCACTGTTTTTCTTTTTAGAGACTCATGTTTACATTCAAACTTGAAAGAATAAAAAAGATACAAAGCTTACAGATCAAAGAACTTGCCACCCTCTGTACCAACACTAAAACATTCTTTTGCTTTCTCTCTGTATAGTACAAACCCAAGATGCCAAGGATTACGTGATTAATGCAGTTGCTTTTCCATTTCATGAACCCAATGCTCAAAAGTAATGTACGAGTTTGGAGAGGCTTTTTATTTAGACAACTGAAAACAGTTAAACATTCAGAAGCAGCATACAATGAAACAAAACCCGAACCAAATACTTTTAAGTACATAATCCCTTCTTTTCAACTAAAGCCAATTTTTCCAACTTCCAAGAAAAAAAAAAGGTAAAAGCCATTGTATCTCTTCTTTGTAATAATGAAAACACACTACAATGAGTCTAATTGAGATTGGAGAGACTGGATCTTGGCTTGCACACTTCTTTGAAAAGACAGTAGGCAGTTATGCCAAAAAGCCAGCAGAACTCTACTACTTGTCTTTTGGGTTTTTATTTGGATGCTGAGTTCTCTTACAGACAACACCTAGCCAGTTCCACTGCATTCTCATCAATTACTGCCCATCTTTGCCCCACGGAGGGAGCGCACTCTGGAAGGCTGCTGTCTGTCACTGCTCACTTGATTTAGTCTCGCATGTCCACGTGTCACATAACAGCTGCAGTAATCAGGCTTTCACTTCAGGAGTTGAGCTGTACACTGTATCTGAGTTTTCAGAGGCAATCTCTTCTGCAACTAAATAAAAAGGGTGTTATTTAATTCCACTTTAGATGTAGAAACCAAAGAAATGTTGCAAGGATTGCTTAAAGAGACCAGTTCCGTTTGTTTTCCCATTCAACCTGACCCAGCTGTTCTACCCCATCTGTTCTGCCTGCACAGCTCCTGTCTGACACTTACCACATAATCAATGTCAGGCAAATGCATTCAAAGATCTTTAGAAAAATGCCAGAAAGCACTTGAGGGAAAGTACTTCTTTCATACTAAGGAATGCTATCATCTTGATTATCTTTTAACACTGAAGTAGTTGAAGCTGACAGTTCAGGTCATTACCTATTTCCTCCTCTGCAGTTCCTGGAAGGGTAGTCCTTGCTTTTGCTGCTTCTGCATTCTCCTCTTCTGTAGGGAAAGAGCAGAAAAACAAACAGTCAATACCTTCAGTTTCACCCACAAACCTTAATTAATAAAAAGTCATTTCTATGTAATTCAGTGTTGAGGAGAAACACTTAAGCAAGCAATTCTATTAATGAATATCCACATGTAGTTATTGCCTTCCTCTCCCTAAGCTGAAAGAACCAGAGTACAATATAAATTAGAACTACCATCCACACTTCTAGAGAGTCCCTCTTTCAGAATTACAGAAGTGGTATCACATCTTTCTCACTCTTTCACACAGAAATACATCAGGCTCTTGGTTTAAATACCCACAAAATGTCTATATTCAAAAACCTTATGGGTGTAATGTTAACTGCTTACATGACAGCTACAGAAGTACATCCTTCAATCTAACAAATATGAGTAGATCAGAAACCCTCAGAAGAGAGGAGTTACTGTACGAAACTCAGTGTTCACCACTAATGATGGATATCACTTCAAAAGTGCACACAAAGTAGCCAAGTTTCCCCAGGACCCAGCACACACTTACCAGGAACTACACACTTCCAAAGGCCATAGGTTTTCCCTACTGTTGTCTGCCACAGCCTTAGTGTTCCATCCTCAGAGCCACTTGCATATAACTCTCCATCGGGGCTAAATCTCACGCAGTGAATGGGACCAAAGTGCCCTTTGTAAGATTCTGAAGGGAACATGTCAACACCGTCAATTTCAACTTTCAGCCAACAACTGAAATTTAAGTACAAACTGATCAGTTTCTGATACAAAACAGAGTTTCCATGAATGGGTGTGTCAGCAATGGCTACTTTAGGCATTTAATAAATAAGATATTAATGTTTCATTAACTGCAAGGAAAAAGGTGCTTAGTTATTCTAGACAAAACTGCACAGCAAGCCAGCAGCACAGGGTAGACATACTCTGGTCCTTTAACCACTCCTTTCACAAACAATTTTAAATGAGGACTGGATCAGTAAGAAAATGTGCTTTTTTAGAAACAAATTTGGCCAACACATCGTATTTTTCATAAAATCTTGTAACTGACATATCTAATGAACAGTATGAAAATTTAGCATACAGCTATTATAGCAATACAAAATGAGGATTTTTTTTAAATAGGTGCAGAATTGTTGAATGGGTATTTTAATTAGGGATACTGAGATAGCAAAAAATGTTTAACTGATTATATACCTTTTTATCATCCTCCTTAGCACAGCATGCTATGCTAAGACCTCATTTGAGTACAACAGTTTCATTTACTGGTCATTATTTTATTAATACCTATTTCAGAACTCCTTTATGATTATAGGAGACAAACATACCTAATTCTTCTCCTGTATTATAGTCATATTTATAGAGTTTAAAATCTTCACCACCTGCAACCAAACATTCTTTCGCAGGGTGAAGAGATGCAGAATTGATTGTAGCAGGTGCTTCAAATGATTTAATCTGCTCTAGACTGAGGGAGAAAAGTTTGTTAACAAAGTTCAGAGTAAAAAAAAAAAAAAAAAAAACAAACAAAATCCTGAGAGCAAAGAAACTGGATTCTACTAATCTCAACTACTTTTCCCAGATACAAAATACAGCCCCACAGAGTTTCTCAAACAAGTTTTGATACTTGCTAATCATGCTTGTCAAGTTAGAAATGAGTTTAGATTAAGCAAAACAAAAGTTCACACATACAGAACTACTTTCTGGAATATGTTTAAGCATGTAACTTCCTTTCTTGAAACATCATAGAGATGCCAGTTTTGACATCTTGGTGACTCTGGCCTTGTACAGCCAGTTTTTACCCACAAGAAGCCCATGACTCCACCTGTGAAACCTGGGAGTTGTGGACTCACGTTTCTGCACTATGAAAAGCAATAGTCTTCCCATAGGTTATCACCAGTATCTGTCCTTCTGGAACATACTCCATGCTGCTCACTGACATTGCCACGTTTAGTGATTTCACCTCAGTCATGGTACTCCGGTCCCAGAGGCTAAAAAGGAAACAAAAAGGGAAAAAAAAGACTCAAACTTCTGCAAATCAAACAATTTCCACCTCACATCCATGGCAAGACCTGCATTAGGTTCTTCAGATTCTCAGCGGCTTTATCTGCATTCTCACCTAGGCAAGGCTTAAGACACATTCCCTTTTTTAAAATACTTTTACCTTTGCAGCTTAATGCCACAACATTAAATGTTATATACACACCATTTAACTACTCAGTGTTTCTCCTGGAGATTAAAAATCTTGATTAAAGTCTTCGAAGCAACAGACCTTGAAGCAAGGCTTGAAGATTCTATTCTTTTTACTTCAAAAGACAAAGAGGTACTAATCCCAGTTTACAGAGGTTCATTGAGGATAATAAAGTTTTATATCTAGCAGTGCAAGAAGTATCTAAGCAGAAATTAAATCGTGCTGCTGTGACAAACAAAAATCTTTATTCATTAGCTGACTGCTGCATTTCTATTCCTACAATTTGGAGGAAAACAAATAGTACTAGGCTCTTGCCTATCTTTAACACTAGGAAACTGAAGAAGACAAAGCAGCTCAGGACAGTATGCATGCAAGAGACCTCATCTATAAATTCATCTTCTTCAGGATTACAAAAGGCATAAATTGATTTTATGCAGTTCTCATCTCTTCTTATCAAGGAGAACACATCTGTGAGGAGCACACATTTATGGGGAAATGAGAACTATTACCAAAATGATCTCTGACAGCACAACAGAGCTGTATCAGGCATGCAGCTAGAATAATCTAGAATCAGGTAATTTGTGTTACTCATATCCTTTTCCAAAATAACATAACTTCATCCTCACATAGAGCAGGACAATACAGAAAGCTCAAAGTTACTTTTTCTTACCGGACAGTTTTATCATCAGCTGAAAGAATCTGTTTGTCATCACTGCTCCACAAGGCCTTTTTAATGCCAGAAGTATGTCCACTGACAACATCAGGTTCTTAAAAGAAAGCAGAGTATTTTAATACATGTAATAAAATGAAATAACATCGTGCAGCAGTTTGGGGGCTTCCTTAAGCTACACAGATTTCCCTCTACTAGAGACTGTAGAGGGAAGCACTTAGGACTCTATTTGGAGATCTTATTCCAGGAACAGGATAAATGCAAACTGGGTATCTGATTGCCTAGCTTTTAAAAATTTCACTAGGTGAACATCTGTGTTCTCTGGCTTCCTATCAACCATCAACAGGTCAGTATCAACATGAATTCAAACCCTCTTAAATATTTGAGTTGTTTTTTTCTCTCAGAGGACTAAATTCTAATTAATTAGATCAATTTCTAGTGTGTCTGCACTGAACTGAAACATGTCCTGCTTGATGTCTCATTCCTGGAAGTGTGCAAGACCAGGTTGGATGGGGCTTTAATCAGTCCATAGAAGAGGGTTTGGAACCAGGTGATCTCCAACACAAGCAATTCTGGGACCCTTATATACCAAAAGCTCATAAACATTACATTTGTAAAACAACCCTCAACATTGTTCTTAGTGATTCATAACAGAAAGCAGCCCCTTAATTTCAGAAGTTTTATTTAACTCAAAAAAGCCCCCAAGAGTCAGTTTTAAAAGCAGACTCACCTGCTTCTGGCTTGCTCAAGTCATAGATACGCAAGAGCTTATCTTGTCCACCTGTTAACAGATAATTGCTATCCTGAAACAGAAGTTATAGAGAGTCAACTCTACTTTGAATCAAAATACAGCCTTTGCCTGTGAGTTAAAATCACAGCTTTTTCTCTCAGACAGCCTCTAACACACTTGTTACGTTAACCCTACAGTCCTAAAAACGGGCAGTGGTATTTTACATTATTTACCTGTTAAGATTTACAACAAAAAAAGCAAAAAAGTAACTAATAGCAAAACATACTCAAGAGCTTATTTCCCTGGTGAATAAGGTATAAAGGTTTCTCATACCTGTGTAAAATCCACACTTTTGACAATGTGTTTGTGAGCCAGTGTGATTAGTTCATCGCCTGACACAGCATCCCACACTTTGCTAAACAACAAGAGGAAATATTCATATTTTAGAAGCACCAGCTCAAATCAACCTGGACAGTCAGATGAATTTGTAAGCAATCTTTCCTGATGCCATCACAACATTTTATCCTAAGTGCTACATTCTTATAAGTTATAACCTAGTTATTCATTAAGAATGTTTTTTATATTTATACAAGAGCTTTTTTATGCTCTTCTTCAGGACCATGCAAACCAATTAACATTTTAGTTTGAAGACAAAAGTGGCTCCTATCTGCAACTTCATTAATAGAATTTGCCCTCTACTGACAAGATTCAACTTGCAAAATATTCATTAATACTGTAAACAGCACAAACAACATAAAACATGGAAGAATTAATTCACTAGAAGTTTCATGTAATAAAAAGAGGTTGACTGCTAGATGAAAACTAAAAATCCCTCTTTCAGCTCTTCTATAACTACAGTGCCAGAGATTAGAGCTGCACAGAAAAGTTGAGTAAACCAGTATAATTAAGCACATCAAGAAGCAATCATAGTTGTTCAGCATGACACAATTAACTGCAGCTACTTTCAAGAAGGTAAAAATCTACGTTTTAATTTGGCTGGCCAAAAGTAAGCTAATAGTTACTAAAGGGAAACAAATGAATCAGTAATTTAGTCCAGATTGCTGTCACCAAAGAGCTACAGAATAAAAATCAAAACACAGATCAAGAAAACAGTGCATCACTTACGCTGTGAAATCTGCTGCTGCTGTAGCTGCTTTAGTGGCATCTGTGTTCAGGGTGGCACCCCAAACAGCCCCTTTGTGACCCAGAAATGTGCCAATCCAGTCTCCTGTGTCCCCCTGGCGCAGCATGGGCTTGCCATCTTTACAGAAACAAAACCAGTAGTCAGGTAACATGGTAAAAGAAGGCAGCAGTTTTTTAGAAGAAAAAATATTCCCTTGCACCAGCACGTGGAAATACCCCATACTTTACAAAGCCACTCTTTGCAGAGGGGTTCAGCATTTAGATGAGTTTAGATGTGCAGCTGTACTTGCTGCATGCATCTAAACTGTACCAACATTCAAATGCTACTGCAAATGAGATAAAAGTTTTCTGGTAAAAGACTGTAACCTTGTGCTAAGATGGTAGAAAGGAACATTTCATTTAGGTTTGATTTTTACTAAAGTTTTCTTCAAGCAGGACAGATTTGGTTTGTTCATTTTTTTACACTGGAACAATATTATGAAGTCATCAGTATGCAGAAACAAGCAGTGAGATATGATTAAAACATACAGCAATACAAAAATGAAGTAGTAATAGAAAGCCTTTCCTATCATCAGTTTTTTCTGGAAGGCTATCAAAGAGTTGTTCACACAAGATGTAGAGCTGAACTGGAAGCACTTTAAGGCAGAAAAGGAATGCCCTTTAAAACCTATGCACGCAAAAGATTAAAATATACATGCACTAGGATAAAACGCTATTCCCACAGTGAGCACAGAGTTCTCACCATGCCGTGTCCAGCAGGGCAAGGCAGCTGGTCAAACAGGAGCTCGCTTTAAATCCACAGCCGATGGAAGCAGGAACTTTTACAAACAAACCATTCTGGAGACCTCCCACCCCTTCAGCAGCCGGGATCCCGACCAGGCGCATGCGGGCTCCGGCACCCCCGGGCTAACCCGGCAATGAAGCACCCGGAGAGAGAACCGGCTGTCCGCTCCCTTCGCCATTCCAGAGCACACCGAGGCGGTGTCACCGCCCCGAGTGGCCAGGACAGCCCCCGAGCCCCTCCCGCCCCACCGCCACCCCTCGGCTCGGCGATGCGCGGCCTACGACCGGCGGGGTGCCCCGCGCCCACCCCCGGGGCGGGAGATCCCGAACAAAGCGGCCCGTCCCGCTCACCCTTGCAGGCGCTGATGAGGAAATATCCGTAGGGGGTGACGCCGCTGAAGGCCAGGTCCACCACGGGCCGCGTGTGGCCGGAGCAGGTGAGCGGGGTCTGCCTCATGGCCATGGCGGCGGCAGGAGCAGGGGCCTGGGCAGGGGCACGAGTCCGGCGGCCCGGCGGGAGCGGCGGTGGCGGCAGCGGGGGAAGTGACGGGCAGGAAGCGCTTCCCGGCGGACGCGCGTCACGGGCTGGGGCGCGGCCGCAGCGGCGCCGCCCCGCCAGGGGGACGGGCCCGAGCTGCCCCTCTCGTCCCATCCGTGAGAGAACCGTGCGTCTCTCGTCCCGCTCTATGAGGGAACAGAGGGCTGCTCGACGTCCCATTCATCCCTCATCCCGCTCTCTGAGGGAACAGCGGGCTGCTCGCTGTGCCGTTCATCTCTCATCCCGCTCCTTCAGGGAACAGCGAGCTCTTCCCCGTCCTCTTCATCCCTCATTCCGCTCCATGATGGAACAGCCAGTTTTTCCCTGTCCCGTTCATCCCTCATCTCCGCTCCATGAGGGAACAGCGAGCTCATCCCCGTCCCATTCATCTGTCATCCCGCTCCATGAGGGAACAGCGAGCTCCTCGCAGTCCTCTGCATCCCTCATCCATCTCCTTGAAGGAACAGCGGCGACTTCCCCGTCCCATTCAGCCACCATCTCTCTCCATGAGGGAATGGCAAGCTCCTCACTGTCCCGTCAATCCCCTCATCCTGCTCCTTCAGGGAATAGCGACCTCATCGCTGTCCCGTTCGTCCTGTCAGAAAAATTAATCCATATACACCAGAGGTTTATGTCCAAAGAGGAGTCCTTTAACTGTATTCAAATAAAGAGAGAGGTCATGGGCATTTCCCATGGGGTGTCTCAAATTGTTAAAGGATGCAGCCTCCTTTTTATCCTAATTTCCAGGCTGTGTTTCCCTCTCTCTTGCCCCGTTGGCTGAGGTACTTGAGAAGTACAGATTTCCCGAATCACTTAATATAGACACCTTTCTAATATGCAGCCCCCCCTTTTTGTTTTTTTCCTTGTGTTCTTTTTCTCTAAATCCAGAGGTTTAGCACAGGCTTGAATGAGTAACAGTCTCTGTCAATAGTGAAATTTATGTTTCCCCCCCATTGCTTCTTTCACCTCTCAGTATCTGGCCTTGTCTACCATCAGGCCTGCAGTTTGTTTGTAAAGACAACTCCTCATTCCTTTCACAGAATTCACAGAATGACCAGGTTGGAAGAGACCTTCAAGACACATAGAGTCCAACCCAGCCCCAACACCTCAACTAAACCTTGGCACCCAGTGCCACATCCAGGCTTTGTTAAACACTGTGTTAATGGTGACTCCACCACCTCCCCGGGCAGCCATTCCAGAACTTTATCACTCTTTCTGTGAAAAACTTTTTCCTAATATCCAACCTACATTTCCCTTGGTGCAGCTTGAGGCTGTGTGCTCTGGTTCTGTCAGTGCTGCCTGGAGAAAGAGCCCAACGCCACCTGAGCACAGGTACCTTTCAGGAGTTATACAGAGATATGGTCACCCCTGAGTCTCCTTTTCTCCAGGCTGAGCACCCCCAGCTCCCTCAGTGGTTCCTCACAGGGTTTGTGTTCCCATCCCCTCTCCGGCCTCGTTGCCTCCTCTGGATGCACTTGAGCCTCTCAACGCCCTTCCCAAACTGAGGGGCCAGAACTGCACACAGCACTCAAGGTGTGCCCTCACCAGGGACAGGGACAGGGGCAGAGTGACCTCCCTGCTCCTGCTGGCCACACCATTCCTGATCCAGGCCAGGAGTCATTGGCCTTCTTGGCCACCAGGGCACTCTGCTGGCTCATGTCCAGCCAGCTGTCAACCATTACCCCCAGGTCCCTTTCTGCCTGGGCACTGTCCAGCCACACTGTCCCCAGCCCACAGCATTGCAGGGGTTATTGTGGCCAAAATGCAGGACTGGGCACTTGGGTTTATTAAACTTCATCGTGTTAGACTCTGCCCATTCATTCAACTGTTCCAAGTCTCTCTGCAGAACCCTCCAACAGATGGACACACGATCCCAGCTTAGCATCATCCACAAATTTACTGATGAAAGACTCAATCCCCTCATCCATGTCCTCAATAAAAATACTGAACAGAACTGGCCCCTCATCCTGCTCCCTGAGGGAACAGTGACCTCATTGCCATCCCGTCCACCCCCTCCTCCCATTCCCTGAGGGAACAGCGACCCCTCACCATTCCATCCATCCACAGGCGGCCAAGGTCCCTCGGTGCCCTGCCCTCTGATAAACCAGCTGCAAGTGACTCCTGCCAAAAGGCAGCCCAGCCCTTCCTGCAGGCTCCCCTTCTGGCCCACTGATCAGCCTTTCCAGCTGGGAAGGCGATGGGAAAGCTCTGAAGGATGTGGGGATTCCTGGGATAGCAGCACCCACCTGTTTGGGCATTTTTATGCCAAAGACAAGCTGATGGTGCTGTCTGGACTTGCCCTCAGAAGCGTCTAAGGATGGCACTTGGAAATGTGTCACTGCCCTTGCTCAAAGCTGTGGGGAGTGGTGTTTCTCTTAACCTGGAATCAGAATGACTGGCAGTTAATCATCTCCCTTAAGCCTTACAACTAGGAAAAGTATTTAAATCATTAACCAAAAACTGAAACTGGAGCTAACTGCAGACTTCCACAGTGTTTTTTATTTAAAAGATAGGCACAGTGTTTCACGTTCTTCTAGTATTTTATTTCTCACCCTAGGGTTCTCAGAAGTAACTCCTAAAGATTTTG
The DNA here is from genome assembly GCF_023055355.1 of Agelaius tricolor. NCBI lineage: Eukaryota > Metazoa > Chordata > Aves > Passeriformes > Icteridae > Agelaius > Agelaius tricolor. The sequence goes on from NW_027269263.1 coordinate 2,074,502, forward strand.
TAACTTCATGACTCATTTTCAGACATAATGACACTGTATCATAGATCAACAGTTTTTCCATTCAGAGCCACAGGTTGAATCGTGGACCTTTCCAGTGTCTTTAACATTTGGATTTTTCCAAACAAAATTTTATTGCTTCTACATTGACATTTTACAAAATCTTGCCTAAGCATAGCCTCCTTGCTAGAAATACTGTTTAGGTTTACATTTTTTTAAAACTCGCCTGGTAACTTGTGTTGGCAAATTTTGCAGTGCAAAAAAAAAATTATCCTAAGGGTCAGCACAAGGGAAAATTTTGTATTAAGTTTAAATTAGCTGCTTAGGATTCAGGGTTGAGAAACAGAAATAATGGGTAGATTGTATTTGGGGAAGTTTACTTTTAATGATTTCATAGCTTTGATTGATTTTTCTTCTCTTAAATGGAGCAAGATTTTCCACCTGCACAAAGCTTATGCCATCCACTTAGAACAGCACAAAATCCATAACAGGCAGAGAAAAGCAAAAGTATTTCAAATTTGCCAGTAAGTAGCTGAAAAACAGAAAAAGAAAAAAATGATGGACATGGGAAACCTATAAAATCTAGACATCCCACTAGGCCAAGCAGAACTACAGGGTATTGGAAAATATGACTAAGAACATATGGAATTAATTCTGAAAATAAACCTGTCTACATTTTTTCTTAACATCTCCAAAGCTGGTGCTAAGCCTAACTCATGATTCAATCAGACTGTTTCTTAAGCAGTTTCTGTCTGACTTTCTCCCTGGTAGCACCTCCACTTAAATAGTTTATTCTCCACAGTCTGAAAATATTTGCTTTAAAAATAAAATTCTTAAAAAATAAAACTAATTCTGTGCCCTCAGAGGGCACAACCCTCTGTAGCTGCTTTGCTTAATACAGAATTTTTTACAGGGGGAACTGTGAAATAGGCTTTCAGTTTTTTAGGAACTGTGAAATAGGCTTCAGATTTTCAAGAAAGTCTAGACATGGTACAAGAAAAAGAAGGGAAGATGAAAAAAAGTTATTACCTACAAATGGAAGTTTAGCAAGCTTAAAATAAAAAAAAAATATGAGGTATTACTGAGGTTTATTGTTTTAAAAAGGGCAACTATGTATCATGTTCCAGGGATTGAATTCTGTCAGCAATGTTGCTGACAATAAATAAAGCTGTCTTAGTGAAACGTTATGATTCTACTGCTATGATTACAATGAATAATGCAGAGAGTCAATTAAATAGATGTGTTAATTATACGTATTTACATTTTCAAAGACTCCTTTCTCCTCTTGCATTTATCAGAGTTGGAAATACATTGTCTCGCCACTGAGTGGAGCTCCTCACGTATTTATTGGTACAGTGAAGCTCTGACACAGTTCCTACTGTGAGGTGACCTAGGGATGGTTATTTCAGCTTGAGCCTGGCAGCTGTGTGGACACAGCACTCAAGAAGTTACTAAATGCTTAATTCTCTAAAATTAATTAGCTATATAGGTAACTGGAAATCTCCATGACACAGTGGCAGGGCAGACCTCAAATATGAGTTATTTTAATGAATGGTGAAACATTCAGTGTAGTCTGTGTTCACTGATTCACTGATATTCTCTTTTTTTTTCTTTTTCTTTTGAGAAATGCCCTGCACTAATCTGTATAGCTAATTTAGAGGGGGAAAAAAAGAAGTAAAGAAAAAGAAGAGGACTTGTTGTTAGCTGAAGGATGATCTGTTACAGATGCTGCATGTAGATATGTGAGAGCAATTGCAGAGCATGTTGCTGGGTTTCCACCGGGGGATAATTAAAAATGAGTGCCAGCCTTGAGCAGTCAATTATCACTGAGTAACAAGATGAAAGATAAAAGGCAGATGTAATCATATTTCACAAATAATACATCAGTGTGCCTCTAGTCAAAGAGTCCTTTCTACATCAGCTTTTCACAGCAATTGAACATATTTTTTCTAGTTTCCGGCAGCTTCTTTTTAGCATTCATCTAGGGAATGTGAGTGCTGGACCACAGATACTCACTCTTCTGGTGGGTGTCCATGGTAGGACAGTCTACTGCAGGTATCCTGAGAACAGTTGGGTAGAAACTGGGGATCCATTTCCTTTTCTTGGCTAGTGCAAGTTTGGTAGTACAGTTTATGTGTGTGAGAGAGGCCAAGGGGATTAGATAAGGAAATGGGATGTAGAGGAATAGGGAAGAGTGTGAAGAGGAGTTTCAGGCAGCAGCAAGGAGGAGAAGTGGTTTAGCAGGAGAAATGGAAGCTGGACAGGAGGGGAAATGGGAGATTTATCAATTGTGTACCTCACAGTTGCATTTGTACATTTTCTCCTGTCTCTTCTGGTGAGGTCACATAAGATCACTAATTAACCACCATGTTAGTGCCAGGATCTCAAAACAATTTGCTCTTATGAGGAGAACATTGTTCCTAACATTGTCAGGAGCCTTTCTATCTCTCTGGAGAGCAGGGATCCAGCACATTCACCAACCATGGAATTATAAAACCAATAAGGGATATTTTAAATCGTTTTATCTCTGCCATAATAGTTTCTCTGTTCCTCAGTCTTCAGTCCCTTTCTATCTTTTGAGAGGTAACAGTTGGTCCTTTTGGCCAACAGAGAGGAGAGATGAAAAGGAAATGATTCCTCAGTTTTATCCAAATGTCTTCAGAACATAGTGTTGCTAAAGGAAATAAAGGAATGTAAAGTAAAAACATAAATAATATTATTTTGCTGCTTCTTTTCCAGCCTCATACTGGACCCACTTGATATCTCCAGCTAGCTAAATAAACATTTACCTCTGCAAAAAGAATTTCAATTCGTAATAAAACCAAATCCAATTGTAAAGCTCTGCTCAAGGAGAATTAAAATTGCCTGTCAGTTTACTTGCTTTCCAGGAAACAGCTTAGCAAAATTCTTATTCTCTAAGGATCATCACAACTGTAATACCTCTCTGTGAACTTACTGTACTTTAAGAAACAGCAAGACAAATTTACAGGAACAAGCTTTAGCTGAGCTGGTTCATAATTGTAGGCTGCTTTGATGTTTTCACTAGGAAGATTTTTTTCACGGTGCAAGATGTTTATGCTTGCTGTTCTAAAAGACTAATTCAAACATGAGGCTCTGAAAATCAGCCATAGCAGACAGTCCTGCTATCCCAGGAGCACTTGAACTGATCTGACATAGAAAGGGCATTGGGATTTTTCCTTCTTTTCAGGGGTAAAAGCTTTGCTGAAAAGACAGAAGCTAATCCAGGTAACATCAGTCAAGCTTGTTGATAAACCTTTTCTAATCACTTTTTGAAAAATCCTGCAGATTTTCTTCATATTCTGTTTTTAGCAGTCACTTGCAAGTACAGTTTTTGTACCAATAATATTAGTGGTGTAAAATACTCTAATTTCTAATAAATAACACTTAGTTTGTAATTTGACTGTGAGCCTCTCTTCACCAGGCAATGTGATATTTGCTGGTTTATGAAAGCAAGTCTGGCACTGCAGAGACCAGGAACACAATAATGTTTTTCTGCTACTACTTGCACAATAATATAATTTTGAAAAAATAGAAACTTTTTTTTTTCACTATGGAAATTACTATGTACTAGATTGTGTGTCCCTTTTAGGGCACACCAGAAAAAATAGGTGAGCTTGAAAATAGAGGATAGCAAGAAAAAGATAAGGAAGACTACTCATATGTGACATATATTTGTGTTATTTGGAAAAAATACTAGATTCTATAAAATTTCTTTGCCTAAACAGCAATTCATATCATTCTCTCCATCCTCTGGCCTTAAAAATCTCAACTTTTAAAGAAATATTGTTGCTCTTCTGAGATTTGAAAATATGTTCCATTTCAAAACAACTTTAAGCTACATTTGTCTCTGGACTGAGTCCACCAATGTCATCACTATTAGATCATGGATTAATTTGGCTCATGGTATTATGCTTGGAGTAACTACAGTTGTGGGATTTTGGTCTTTTGCCATAATCAAACTTTGAAAGAAATTAATAGCACCGATGGTAGATGATGGTGGCCATGTTTTTACACATAGGAGACAGAAGACAAAGATTTGCAAAGGTTTTTTTTATTATTACTGAGATTTTGGGGAACAAAGATTATTGTCCCAAGATGCATAACAATTATATACCTGCAAGGAACTGAACATATTTAATGGTGGAGTGAGTCAAAAAGATAGGAAGTACCCTCATTAGTCTTGAATAGAACTTCACTCACAATGCTTATACAAATATTGGGAAATTCAGTAGTGCAATGACATTATTTGCGAGTTGTGCTGCACATGCATGTCGCTGTGATATGTAACATACAGACTAGGATTCCCAAGAGTGTGTTTCATGTTTCTTTCCTTTTGGTTCTTGATGATGACACAGGAACAGCTTGGCAAGGTGGAAGGAAGCTTTAGTTCATCTCACAGCCTTGTCCAATCCAGTCTATAATAGTAATGGGTCATCTGCCATTTCGGATGCTAAAAACAAGGACCTTATTTACGTGTGAATGTCAGTGTGCCTCAGGTTTTATACAACATTTAATATAGGTATATAAATAGCTTCATATAACAGAGCAGTTTAGGTTTGGGCTAGAAATGGCTGGCTCTCAGACCTGGTAAAAATAGAAAAAGAAATAATCTGTGGACACCCCTACTGCTTGATTCCAGGTGAAAATACCATCTTTGCTTATAGTTAGAGGTTCATCAGCTGGCTGAGCGTGAAGCGTGAGGGAGAAATCAACAAGTTCACAAGGCAGCTTCAGACCCATCAAGAGCCTTTGAAGTTCAGCAACAAAGCCTGACTCTAAGGGCATAAGTATCGGCTGCGTAAGGAAAAGTCATTAAGCAGTTAATCTTAGCCCTTATCTCAAAGTGCTGCATTTCTATGGAAACTGAGTACTTGGCTCTGAACACCGGAGCATATCCTAGGAATTCATTGTGAGAGTATTGGAGCGGAGATATCCAGTTCTGGTTCAGCCAGGATAACATTCTCTTATTCTGCTTGTCATCTCTCTCCCCACCCCGGTTTTACAACTAATCCTTTACCTCGCTTTTTGTCCTCGTGATTTACATCTTTGAGAGCACAGTAAATCCAAAGGAAGCAGTGTATTCCCGCGTCTCAGAGACGTTCCCTGAGATACTTGGGGCACTCTTGATTTTCTAAAGAAGACCTGTGTGGGAGTTTTATCAAGCGCAGGCTTTTGGGTAGGAATTTTTCTGGCAAAGAAAAAAAGTCGTTCTGCAGAGCCAGTATCACTCTACAGCTCCTGCAAATCCCTTGAACATTGTGACCACTTAAGAGTTGACAGCTGCAAACAGGTTGCAGGCAAGCCTCTGTATCACAGTAGCATATCTGGGATTTTCAGCTTTATATTTTTTATACAAATAATATGCCTAAAAATAATTAATGTGAATATAACACTATAATCAAAAATATGCTTCTAGTATCTCACTTATTCGAGGCACTGAACAAGCAATCATATGTGAAGTGGGAAATGGGAGCAAAGTTTGGAAAGTAATGGCTGGCAACCTACTGAAACGATATGAGTAATTTAACTGCATGTTGTATTCTAGTGTAGCAGTCAAAAAAAGAAATTATCCATTAAAAATCAGCCCAGCACCTGGAAATGGGCTATTACTACAGCTGGCAAGAGCTATAGAGATTTCCATCTGTAGATCATTAGACAAATATGTGCCAACTTGAAAGACCAAAACCTGCTATCAGTTATTTTGTCAAATCCCTCCTATGGCAGCATCACAGGAGAGGCCAAACACAATTGAATCTCATCCTCTGCACAACCTTCCTTTTCTTGTGAGAGTTAAAATACATTGGCAGAAAGTTTTGAAGTTATGTATTAGTACATTCATTTCGTTCTACTGAAAAAAAGAATAGTTTTATTCTACACGTTCCATTAAACAGCTGTCAGATCAACATCTTATCTGTCAGATCCCCAGCACTTGCAGCACTGCTGACTGCAGCTGAGTGGATGGCTGGAAGTGAAATATTTTGGTCACCGTAGCAACTGCAGTAACCCTACCTTCCAGAAGGACTTTAGGCTTTTGCCCCGGGACTCCTAACCAGGCTTTGATACCTCCCTTGGCTTTTTCTGTTCTGTCTTTCTGTCTTTCCTGACTCTTATCAGCTCCTCCATGACAGCCACAGCTGGTTTGCTGGACATCATCCTTATTGCTTTGCAAATGCTTTGCTAACTAAATTCATGTGTTCCCTTGCCCCTTTTCTCCGGCAGAAGTTGATGATAATACAGAAGAGTCAGATGAAAGCTGTGTTTTGGCTTTCTGTGCAAGCTTTCAATTCACTGAGTCTCTTGGTCTCAGGAGTGGCAGCTGCTGGTTTGATTCCATTTGTGAAACGCGGAGTACTCAAAGGGAGGTGAGTCTGAAGCGAAACGCAGTTACTGGATGTATGTTCAGAGCTATAATGAGATTGAGTAGATAAAAACAAACATAATGCTTTCATAGGCTCTTGATCTTACTGCAAGTATCGTGGAAATCAGCGATAGGAAGCTCAAAGGTTTCAAGATGAAACGTCTATTAATTCCTTTGCTGAGAATCTTCATACTTCTACAAAAAAACAAAAACAAAAAACAGTGCTGTGCTTTTATCTTAAAGGATGTTCCTGAAAGTAGCTCAGATTCCACATCCAGATACCACGATTGGCATTAAGCTTGTAGTTGCAAAATGTTTTACAAGTTGATCTCTACTTTAATAATGCATTAAGCCAAAAGCCAAACTTCCAACTCTTCAAGTCTATATTTGGATTGTTTTCACAAAACAAGTTAAATGGGTCTAAGATTACTTCTAAAATATTTTCCAGAAAACTAAAGTTAGCTTTTAAACCCCATTTCCACTAGAAAATGAAGGTTAAATATTTTTACTTTGAGATCTGGGTTCATTGAACTCTCCCAAGTCCTAACACAGTCACAAGCCAAAAAACCCATGAACCAACAGTTCATACAGACTCCTGAGAGCCAAATCAGCTGACTCTGGCAGAGCACAAATGTTTTTAAACTAATTTCAGCTTCTTTTATGAAGATAATCCAAGCAGTACCAAGTTGCTTTTTCCACCAGCATCTTCTTTGCTTCTCCCAGAACAAAATGATAACATTGGAGTCAAAGATTTGCAGTGTCACAGAGTCATGGCCTAGATTTTCTGTGCTGTAGCAACAGATCTGCAAGAGAGCAGATACTTGTTTTATAATATAGAAAGCAAAATAACAGAAACCATGATCCACAGTATTTTAGAGAAAGCTGCAATGCCCTGTCTCTCATGTAAATGTACAGTACTCCATTTAACATACTTCTTTTATTTATTCTCTCTTGGTAATCAACTGCTGCCTTTGAGAGGACGATAAAATTACTTTTTATTCCCACACACAAACACACACATACAATGTAATGTATCGTGACCGATTTACTCTCTTTAGAGAAGCTAAAAAAGGAGAAATGCACAAGAGCACCCTTGTTTGAATAAATACTGGGCTGTCTGTATGGAATAACAATTATATGCTCAAGCTAGAGCAGATGTATGGGTGTGAATCACATAAGGGTAGGTTGGGGAATTATAATCAGCTAAACAGACCTAGGAATCAATCAGCAGTGGAAATTTTTCTCTGGTTAAACAGCAGATTTTTCTAACTATTATAGGGGAGGATGGGGAAAGTGATTTTTCAGCCCATGTTTTGCATGTGGAGTGTGAGAGTTCCCGAAGTGTAGGACTTACATTTGTGGCACAGAAATGCAAAATCAAATGAGATCTGGCACTGCCATTGGCAGCCACTGTTACAACTGATGAAGAAAAGTTTGTGGATCTCTTTTTTAGTACTCTGCAAGAAGAACAACTCTGGAGTGAGGACGAGATATGAATGCTATTTTTTCCTGGATTTTGCCATACCCTCTGACCTAGCTCAGATTTGGACTGGTTTGTATCACTGCCAGGTATCCAAGTGTTAGTACAGTCAGTAGAAGGAGGCAATAAAAGTCACTTTCTTTAAAAGATGAGGTCAGCTTCTGTGGCACAAATGATGCAATACAATGATGTGTCTTCATGGGCATTTCTGATGCTCCTTTGATATTTTCATATAGAGGGTCATCCCAAATGTCCTTTGCCTACTTTTCTCCATCCTTTCTGCATTATCATACAAAAAAAAATTCATTCGGTCATTCAGTGGTTTTCCCAGCACTGTGTTTGTGACCTGCTTACCCTCTTACTCATTAAACAGCTTTTCCTGAACCACCAACACAGACGCACTCCCGAGAGAAGAGACCGGAAACGTCAGGGTGCAAATTTTGTCTTCCTTTAGGTCCTTTTTTCTTTTCTCTTCTTGTTGGTTTTGCATTTCACAGGTGCCGTTGGAAATGAGCAAAAGCATCTGTAAGCTCGGGGTTCTGAAGCAGCCTCCAACAACCTGCGAGAAGCGTCTTCCATCAGCTCCAGTGAGGAAGCAAATGGGCTGAGAAGAACGGGCCATTTGCGGTGATTGCACAAGCTGACCTCTTTGATTGGGCGGCATTTATTCAGTGAGTCAGCGAGCCTTTTTTTGTTCACCTCCCTCGTTTTATCTGGGTGTTTTGTGGGCAATCTCAGCTGAGAGTTAAGACAGAAAGGCAGAGAAACAGGATTAAAATCATTGCTGAGGCACTGCGGGGAAATGTGGGCTCTTGCAGTGCTGCTCTTGCTGCTCTGATACCTCTTCTGAGTGGAGATTTGATAGTAATGTTTGTAATTTCATCACAGACCCATTACTCTACCAGAAGATTGTATTGTATTATACTCTATCCAGGATTGAAAAAAGTTTCTATGCTTTTATCCCTTCTATAGATATTCCATGTGCATTATGTGCTTCCCAATAGACATGTAGCTGCTCCTGGCAGTTAAATGATTTCTAATTAAAATTAGAATTGAATTAATTAAAATAATTACAAATAATTTGGAAAATGTATGGTATTCCAGGTTTTTAAACAACTTATAAAAGACGCATGAGTCTTGGATATGATTATTGAGCAGTGACTAAAAAAAAAGTCTATTTCTAGTGGCAACTGAAATTAACACTTGTTTCCAGTTAATCCACTGAGCATTTGTAAAGTCATATCTTAGAGAAAGTAGATTGGGCACTTACTTCTAGTTCCACAATCTTAATTAGCTAGATTTAAACTCTCAGATTTACTCACATAAATTTACTCATAAACACATAAATTATTCATTCATACACATAAATCACATGGATTTACTCACATAAAACACAGTTAATTGAAGAAATGGTGCAATAAAAGCAGAAACCAAACCTGCTGCAATCCAACCCCAGCAGCTATATGCAGGTTGCCTGCTGTATCCTGTTTTACAGGCAATATTTCCACTCCCAGGGACAGGGGATTCCCACCTCTCTGAATTACTTTTATACATACAACAAACCTGTCACATTTGGGCCCCAGAACATGACAATCTGCAATCAGCTGGAGTGGCTTCTGACTGCCAAAGAAGCATAAATTTATTAATGGAAATCACAAGCTTCCTTCAGAGAAATAAGTCCACCATGAATTTCATGGAAGCAATAGGAGCCTAAAGATGACAGTGTATACTGGAAGCCTCCCCATTTATCACACTATTTCATCCTCCTGTTTTTAGACAAAAATCATTCTCAGGAAATAGTAAGGCTTGCAAATATTTCTGCTGCTGGATCAACTGGATATTATCAAGACACAGAGAGCAATGATGCAAAGAAAGGACAAGACTTTCCTGTGGCACAGGATAGAAACTGTATGTGAATACTCAAACTTTTGATGGAATTTCTAACCATTGATGCAGAAAACCCACTTACAGCACAAAGTGGAACAGGCTAATGAGCAATTTGGCCACTCAGTGCTACATGGGAGTCAGGCACTTCCTCTGTCATGGTTTAAACCCAGGCAGGCACCAAGCACCACACAGCCTTGGCTCTGTGCTAGCCCTGCTCAGCAATAACAAAAACATCTCTCTGTTATCAACAGTTTCCAGCACAAATCCAAAACACAGCCCCACACCAGCCACTGGGAAGAAAATTAACTCTACCCCAGCCAAAACCAGCAGGCCCTATCTAAAGCATTGTGAGATCAGTAAGGAGCAAGAATTCCTTTCCTGCCAAGTTGCCCTGGACAGAAATCCCGCTTCAGTAGTTACATGATACCACTTGGGGAAAATGGAGTGATACCAACTATACATCAAGTATAATTGTTTGGATATGTAATTTTCCACAGAAGGATTCAGCATCAAAAATTCCACAGTATTTAATGCTTGAATGAAGAACCAGTTATTCAGATTAATGGTGTGCCGTGCCAAAATAACAGTAGCTGCCTCCCAGAGCTATCTGTGCAGTTAGAATATATTTTCTTCCTTCCATCCAGATGTTGATGTGATCAGAAATATCAGCCAATTTATTAAGTTCAGAAGCAGCATGGCCAAAGCTCATCCTTAATCTCTATCCCATTTCCTGGTATCCTGCCAGAAGAGATCCTGACTGCAGCAGCCCATCAGTTACTGTGGATGTCCAAAGGTGAAGACAATACCAGGGTTTGCTGCTGAAGAACGCAATGTCTTATTTTCAGGGGGATTAAGAGCTGCAGATATTTTGTGTCTGATCTTTTTAGCTTCAGGTCTACTCTGTCTGCCAATTTGAGGGTCAGATCTTAATCTTCAAAGCCATCAGCAAGTTTTAATCTCTTTAATATTGGCAGAGCATCACTATCTGCACTATAGCTAAAGAGCTGCATCCTCTCAGAAAAGCAGCTCAGAGTGTCCAGGACAAAGTACACTGAGGCTGAGGACAGATGGTTTTGGCAGAGGGGCTTCACTGCTGGGTAATCTCCTCAAGGAGGTCACACACTCATTAGTCCTGAGCCATAAAACCTTGTCTCCTTTCCAAAGTTACCTGTTTTCCATGTGGAATGTTCTACTCATCTTTCTGCTACAATTTTTAATTTTTTTCTTTTTAATATCAGAAACTTAGAACTGTGAGCTTACTCAGATTTATTTACAATCTAGAATGAGCAAACCTGCTGTCATTGAAAAGTATTTGCACAATAATTAAAAAATAAATTATGTTGCTTATTTTGAGATACTTTTAACTGACATGATAGAAATAAATGCAGTTAGTTCCCAGATTTAAGTGATTTTTGATACATCTGCAGACCTTTCTTGTGAAAAGCTTCTTTTCCAGTAGAACTGAGTTGATTTGAATTATAAAGTAAATTTTTCATTACAGACAAAGATTTATGTTACATATTCAGATCCCTTAAGAAATGGCCTCTTCTTCCTTTGCACATATTCTGATGGAGATAATCCCCTGCAGCTGGTGATTCATGCTGAGATTGCTCAAGCAAGTGTTTGATGCAAGATTTACATTTGCAGTAGAGTGCCTACATTGTGTGAAGGGACTCTTGCAGAAAAATAGATTTATTTTTCCTTTATAAGCAATCAGCAGTGTTCCAAGTGGTGAGGCAATGCTGGGAGTCAGGTACCAGCATGAAAATCATCTGATCCATACAGCAGCCTCCAGTTTGCTCCATTTTTTTTAATGAGGAGGAAGAAATAAAGGGGAAATGTTAAGCAAAATAACCAAATACTGACCCCACAACTATTGCTGCATTTATTTTGCAGTTATTTTTCTACCTTGGAGTAGGCCAACAGGGGAACTTTGCCTGTTGATATTTCTATGATTGTTTAGGAGAAAAAACAGAGATTGTCCTTGTCCCAGTGGTGCTTGCCTTCATAGCCACCCTCCTATCTGGCCAGAAACATTGAAATAATGAAATCAGCACCACTAATTGCTGCAGCTTCATTTTCAAACTTTCAGCATTTAATGGTTTTATTTGATACTTCAGGCCCTGAAGAATCTCAGTCTTCACTTTTGTAAAATCATTAGGTCTCACTGAGAAAAAAAAAAAAAGAATCCAAGTGCACCTTAAGGGCTCAGAGTTACAGCAAAACTAAAAATGTCTTCATTTATTATTTAGCTAGATTGCATAATTTGTGATATTTATATAATATAACAATTATATATCTATATATATAATTATTAATTATATATTTAAATTGTATATGTCTATAACAATTTTGCCAAAGATTCTGTTCTAGATATCAGATTTTTTTCTGAGAGAACTTTCTTCTAATTTAAATATGAAATGGTCTCCCCTCAAAGACACTTTGCAGATTCCAGTTTTGTGATTCACTGATGAAGGGAGTTATTTTCAATCTTTCCCATGATCTCAGTGTCATGGGATTTTTGTTCTCTGGGATCCATGATGACACAAATAACGTTAGCAATAACAAATGATTTATCCATATTGAATTTGTGATAAGAAATCAACTCATGACTCCTGATAATTTCTTACTGGGCAGGAGGTTTTGCTTCCAGCTGCCAGAACAAACCCAGCTGTTATCAGCTGGGGAAGGCTGCATAGACTCAACCAGAATTCAGCAGAACTGCCATTTATTTACACCTTTTCCTTGTGCTTTCTGTGTAATTTGTCAAATTACACCCTCTCTGCTTCATACAGTATCTGGAAAATGGGATCCTTTAAATTTCCTTCTATTTGACTATAAACAGGTTGTTACAGTTTGTGTCATCTCTGCCCTTGTAGCACAGCACTTCACAAAGTAAAATAATAGGAGTGAGAATGAATATTGAGTGTTTATCACAAGGGGAGCCTGATTTTGAAGCCTGTAAATGTATTCATGTAACTGCATATAATGAATAAAGTTATTAATAAAGTGATAAAACTTTTAAATGATGAGGAGACTTATCCAGTGTGCAAATTCCTGATACTGCAGGATGGGTTACCACATCTAGCTGGTGATTTCTCAACTACTCAGTGCAAATAGAAAGAGAAATCCCTATCCCTCCAACACATTTCCTTCACTTCAGGCAGACTCTGTGTCCAGTCTGTTTCTGTTCTGTGCTTAAATTAAGGACATCAATTTCTTGGAATGTTTCATACTAAACTGATACAGAAAAATAAACAACATTTCAAAAGAACTGCAAAAGCAGTAGCAATGTGCCTGAACATTGGGCAATTGTCCATCCTCCTGTGTTTTCTCCCCTCCTTGGCTCAGCGTGCTTGGTCCAGCTGCTGGAAGAAGATGTTCTGGTGAAGCTGCTGCCTGTGCCACAGCATCAGAGAGAGCTGCAAGGTCACTCTGAACCTCCAGCTTCTTGGTCTGCAACTAAAAATACCATTCTCATGTGCAGGCTTCTGGGTCAGTGTTATCTCCCTGGAATTTGGTATCAAATGGCCCTGCCTGTTCCAGCTAGGTCACATCCTGTGCTTGGGAGCCACCAGCCTGTGCTAGGTCGGGTTAAGTTCTCACTGTGCCTCATCAATGGCTTGCTTGTGCTGAAAGATTAATGAGGAAAATGTGGCAGTATAGATTGATATTCATGCTGTGTTTTGGCAAAGTTTATAAAATTAATAGGGGAATTTAACTCCAAAATCTGTCATAGCAAGTACCTGAAATACAGACACGACACCAGAAAGGAATTTTGCATATGGTATTTTCATTTTTTTTTTATAGCAGGAATAAGTATCTTAGGAAAGTGTGTTATCTGTTTCTCTATTTTCTACAATGAATATAGTTTTGAATATAATTAAATTATATTTGTGAGACTCTGCAAGGTACATTGTATGAGGACAACATAGAATTGTTTTATTTTTTTAAATCTACATTTGTTGCAAATACATTTGATTTTTTATCTAGACAAGGGAACAGAGTCATACCTTACCTATCTACACTATTTTGGTTGTCTTGAAACATTTTTTATTGTTTCAATATGTGGCCAAATGAAGTTTATAATTCTTTATGAGATCCAGGAAATGTTTAGACTGAACAATTTAAATAGTATGGTCTGAAGCATCTATAGATGGAATTAGTAATTTTATTTTGGAGACTGTTCTGATTCACACTCAGCACGGTCCAAGATGATAAATCCTGTTGCAAAAATGTGTAACGTTTCTAATGTGGGTAAGAATATATGTTTGTAGATTGGTTTAAGGGGAGGGCTGTTTCAAATCCTTGCAAATGAGGAGGAAGAGGGAAGCTTTCTTGTAACATTGCTTTGCTTTTGTTTTCAGTCTCTCAGCAATCGGATGCAGAACTGGTATTGTCTCTCAGGCCTCTGTTGCTTTGCTGCCAAGGTCAGCTGTGCAAGCAAACTTCATATTTGACACGTGGCTGTTCCATGCCTCAGCTATTTCTCTGGGGTATTAAAAACAATTTTTAATTAATTTAAAAGAGGCTCCTGTCCAACATCAAATGTTTGTGTCTTTGGTTTGTTTCTCTGTCTCCTTTTTAACCCTCACGTGTGTTAAAGCCCTAGGAAGGGGCTGCCATCCTCTTACCCCAACCCATCCTCAGCTGCCCCTTCTCCACCTCTGCTGCCCTCAGCAGGAGCTGAAGCTCTGCCTGGGACACATTAGGCTAGGAAGTTGATAAGCAGGAATTATTATCACTGCTTTTAATGAAGGGATGGAACCACAGTCAGGCTAAAAGCAATTTATTGCTCAGATAAACATCAATCACAGAGGCTGTGAGATTCAAGAGAGCAAGCAGTCAGCCATAGCTCTAAACGGTCACAAGTTCTCCATTGCAAGACAATATAGAACTTTCTAATCCAGTGGGCAGTTGCCACAAAGTTTATTTTGCTTTTCTAACCTATCACCTTTACTTACTTCTGCTGCAATGTGTATATTTTTATCCAATGGACTGCTATCACACATATACACAAATGCTTCTGTTACAACTTCTAAACTCTTAACTTACTCTATAAAACCACACCCCTACATTATAAACCCTTCATCATCTTATCAATACAGTTTCTCACTTATTTAAGGTATAGTCTTACTGATAACTATAGAAACATAAGTTTATAGTTTTTCTGGTTAATGTCTGTGTACTTAATTTTTACATCAATCCAAGCTTCTTCTGAGGCTGCAAATCATACCTTCCTGTGTGTGTGTAAGTTTCTATCTTTCCATTTCCCACAGAGGAACTCTTTGCAGATCCCAAAGTGGCCATGAGTAAGGTCAGGGGTGCATAAGGATTTGTTCCTCTGAACAGCTGGGGTCCAGAACTGCTTAGAAGGTGGTGGTAACACTTGTAGAAGAGTGGTAGGATTTTGAGTGGCTTGTCTCAGAGCATCCTTTTGTAGCTACAGTATCCCTGTCTCAGGTGTAGGATCCACATATTAAGTATGTGTTGGTGGGTGTTCAGAATTACCTGGAAATTGCATTGTACCATTCAATTGCAAAACACTAGTTAAGCTTTCATGTTTTGGCTATTGCACTCTGAGTGCTGTGGGAGTTAAAGTTTGGGTTTTGGTCTTGAGTGAGTTTGGGTTTAAGTGTTCACAGGTTTGAGACACAGATCTAGTGAGCAGTATCTATGTACTTACACCCACTGATAACTAATGCACATGATCCTCTTATACTCATAAAATTGAACCAACTGAACCAACTGAAAAAAGCACTCTGAGTAAAATTTGCCATCATTTCTAAAATGAAAAAATAAATCTTGACTTGTAAGTGCCTGTGTTTCTTGCTTCTATATCATATTTTCAGGATTCTGTGCTACACAGGGAAGTCTGTGAGCAGTCAGGAAAACTTTCTGACACTGACAGGACTCTGCTGCAGAGGTGCTGCTCTCCTTCTAAACTCCCTTTGCAAGATGCCCAAAAAGTGCTTAAAGAGTTTGGAAAAGAAATGCCCTGTCCAGGAGCTGTAATGCTGATGTAGATGGATATGACAGGCAGCCTCAGCAGCCTCGCTATAGCAGCCATAAAAGCAGCTATACATTATCTATATGGTATTGGAAGTGAAGAGGGTAGCTTTGAAAAATACAAAACAGCTGAGCTCCTTGTGAGAGCATCCTCTGGACTGCTCAGTATCCAAATTTCTCAACTTCACTGCTCTGTGCTCATAGTGCCCTAAAAGTACAGATAATATTTCAGTTTGGAAGCCTGATACTTTCTGGCTTTATAACTCTGCAAGCTAAATAAATCCTTTTCTGCTTTATATCTGTAACTTAATGACAAACTTCCTTTTGTAATAAGTGCAGCTGGGACAACACAGCCCTAGAACCCACAGAATGCAAGAGCTGAGCTAATGAAGTGTTGGCTGCTGGTAAAAAAATGAAAGTATCTGCAGCTTTTCATATGAGTCCAAAAGTTGTCTCATTGGTAAAAAAGATAATTCTAATTTACCCCCCTGTTATGACCCATAAAACATATCTGACAGCCAACATTTTCTATTCCCAAATATCAATACAGAGATGCAAATAAAACAAACCAAAACCAAACCTGAGAATGAGTCCCAACAAGGTGAAATAAACCATACTAAAGTTTATGGAACTTAATGAGAAATCAAATGCAATTTCTTTGGCATATTCCCACAGTTTAAGTTAATGCAAGCAGTAATGCTATAAATAGTCAGGTATTATTGCTCTCCTCATGGGACCCAGGAGGAGACCTGTACTTCATTTTTATTCCTATATGGTCAAAACTGCCTATAAGTGAGAAATAATTTAAAATGTGGGTCATTAAAAATCTCATTCCTCTAGGAGAAAATAATAAATCCTCTGAAGAGAAAGGTCTACTGCAATAACTTTAAAGATTTACTATCCTTAAATACCCTAAAGATAGAAATTGATGACTAGAACCAGGATAAGGTCAATATAACATTGTAAACTCCATGATATACATCAATAAGGACGAGAAATATAAGAAATCATTTGCTGACAAATGATGATAGGGCACTGTGAGCTTTTTATTTCCAATGCATTGTGAAATCCACATCAAAAACTTCAATTTTGCCATCAGTTAATCAAGTTCTGTCTTACTTTACTCCAACCCTTAGCCCATAAAACCTTGTTTAATAGCAGCAGTGACATCTTCCTAATATGAAAATAAAACTTTATGAAAAGATGTTGATAAGAGGAAAGCCTTCCTGTTGAAGAACAGGTCTCCTGTTAAAAAAGACTATCATTCTGTTGTAGCTGTTATTCAGACATATGGGTTGTTTGGTTTTTTTTCACTAGGATAAACACACTTTGAACAATATTTCTGTGTCGGTCAACAAAAGAATTTTATTCATACCCAGAGAATCATTCTATACTATGCAATTAATCCTTTATATTCCTTAAGAAGACAGTGACACTCCTATAGGTAGAAAAGCTGGAATGAATGCAATAGTCAGTGAAACCCAAATGCAAAAGAGTTTACATTGATACGAATCCTTTCATTTCCCCCAGATTTCTGTGACCTGATTTCTTACACTGCTGGGGTCTTTATTAGGATTATAGGTTCTATAAAATAGAACTACTTTATTATAGCAATAATAATAATAATAATAATAATAATAATAATAATAATACACTGCATAATCAATAATCACTTTATAATAATAACTAAATGCAAAGATTAAAGTACGCTACTATCTGTAGCAGAGTAAACAAGAATCAGGTCCATCAAATCTCAGCTTTGGCCATGAGTGGCCATCAGCTGGAGCTACTGGCCTGGGCAAGCTGCTGTCTGGAGGAAGGAGCCCACAGCCTGAGCTGCACAAGTTCATATCTGCCTGAAACAGGAAAGGTCCCTCCACTCATGCCCACTGCCTGTCATGTCAGTGACCAATGGGAGTTAAACCTGTTAAAGGGAAAATTCACTCATAACAACATTTTCTTTAAAACTTCCCACTTTTTTGGTCAGTACCTCCTTGGGGGAGCTGCACACGGAGTTGAAATGAAAATCCTTGAAATGAAAATTCTTGAAATGAAAATTCTCGTGTCCTTGTTAGGACAACCTGATCTATTGTGTGTGTTCATTTGTGAGTAAATGGAGAATGCTGACAACACTGAGGAACAAAATGTGTCTGTCTGTCTGTCCCCTAACAAAATAAGCTCTCAAACTGTCTCTGCTTGTGCTTCCTGGGAGAAGCACGTTAAATGAAGCACACCAGAGAATTTTTCATTTACCACAAAGCTTTTGGACTCCTTCACAAGTGCTCTAGCATCTACCTCACAAATGAGGGAAATTAATGGAAAGTTGTTCTCAGCACGGAGAGCCTGACACTGGGGGAGCATTGTCTCTGTGCTGTAGTGATTTGATTGGGGCTGCTGTCACATGTTATATATGTTATGTTCAACTCAGCACTGAAAAACAGCCTGTGCCATTTGCCCTGCTCTCACAGACAGGGAAGCTCAAACCATTGTTCCTGGTTTGTTTTCAGTTGTTGCAGTCTCTGTGCTAATAATTTAACAGCCTATAACTTAGACAGGGATAACAGGAATATATCTTTGAAATAATACAATGCAAAGGCACATGAAAGGATAATTAATTCTGGTTTCACAGTACTGTGCACACCCTGAGTTATCCTTTGCCACAGCCATTTACTCTGTAAAGTTCAGTAGTAATTTTGCAGTATATATGGGCTTGCTCCATTGTCCCATAAATTAGAGATATCCTTCTGGGCTTCAAAGGACTTTGGATTCAGTTTTAGCACACTTGTTATCTCGGGATCTCAGTGTTTTGTAATTATACCTAAATAAATCTTCACCGTGTCTCACTCTCCTGTAAGTAACAATTCACTTCTCCAGAAGGAGGGTAGAATTTGGAGGCAGACAATAAGAGAGGAATGCAAAGCTGGCTGTAGTCGTCTCTGGTGGGTGTATGTGCTAAATCTCATTTGTGTTTGCTTTGCTTTTGCTCTCAGACTGAGGAGGAAGAGGAGGGATGTTTCAGACATCTGAAGTTTACTTTTCTCACCTCCAACAAAACAATAGAAATACACCCACAAGTTTTAAGTGCAAGGAAAAATCAGTCACAAACCTGCGACATTTCCTTCAGATCCCAGAAATCTACAAATACTGGGGATTTACAAATCTTTGAAATACACTCCTGATAGATCAGGTAGGCTATCAATGCCTGCTGTGTACATTCCTGGCATCTACCCCTGTTTTACAGTTGGAATCTGAAAGCTCTTCAGTCCTCCTGGGCATTTTCCAGATTATCTATTCTGTTATTTCCAGTAACTGTTAGTTTGTTTATTTTACTTGGCGATTCCTTCTCTTCCTGCTTTTCTTACAGTCCAGAAATATCTGCATCATGAGTGGGTTCCCAGTGCTTAGCTTGTTCATTCTGGGGGTTAAATCATCCGTGTCATTCTATACGAGTTTCAGTCCTTCTCAGTTTTTTCCTTTTGTCTCCATACAGCTGCACCAGCCACAAGCACCGCCTGATCGAGACCATTCAAGCCCCCTCTTTGAAATTCAACAGCAGTCCGGGTGCTCTTTGGAGTGGTGAATTCTGCTGGCTGACACCACTCCAAAGGAAGAAGAAATTCTTCTCTTGGCCAAGGACTTGCTTGTAGAATTTGCAGGCAGCCCCGACGAGGGGAGAGAAGGATGTATCTGACTCCATCTTATCAGAAGGCTAATTAATTACTTTATTATACTATGTTATTCTATATTATATTACTCTATGTTGCATTACATCTAAACTGAATCTGCCAAGCACTCAACTCTGCACACAACTGCCCAGAATCTCGTGACTGTCAGCCCACAGTCCTGACACACACACACACACACTTGGCCCTGACAGGCCAAGGAAACAAAACCCCATCACTCTGGGTAAACAATCTCCATATTGCATTCTACTTTTGCACAACACTGGCACAGCAAATGAGATAAGAATTGTTTTTCCTTTCTCTGAGGTTCAGAGAATGTGAAACGGAGAAATATTCTTGGGAAGATGCGCCTTGCATTTTTCTGTGAAGAGAAATGTGGCTACACTTGCTTATGTAAAAAGGAAGGGCTGACATTATTTTTGTCACAGTTTTGCCTGGTTTGGTAGGATACAGAGGCTTTTCTCAGCACAGAGCCCTGGCTGTGCTAGGCACTGGACACCTATATATGCCTGAGGACAAGTCCCAGCCTTGAGAAACTCCCCCTTATTAAAACTCAATCCACAGAAGGTGTGGGAAAATGTTTCTGTAAGCAAACAGGGTGACTATCATTGTGTGTAAGCTCAATTTCTTCCTTCAGCTCATTGAAAAGCAGCCCTGGCAGGGGTCAGGAGGGGAGGGCAGCTCAGGTTTCTCCAGTTTTCCGTGGTGGTTGGGTGCAGAGGCACCGATGGAGCGGGACACAGGAGATGCTCCATGGGACCCTTTCTGCTGATGTGCCTGTCACCTGCAATGTGGCATGGGGGCTTTTCCCCACCTGGTACCCCTTCCCCTCATCACCCCCTTGTGTGTAGGCTTGTGGAGGGAAGGAAAAGGGCTGGTGTTCCCTGGATTCACAGGGGAATGGAGGGGAGCTGAGCTCTCATGTGCACAGTATGCCAGTGATGGGCACAGCGAGGGCAGGGCTGTCTGTCTTGAAGAATATAGATCTTTGATCTTGTGGGGGTCTTGATCTTGGTCGCAGTTGATCTTTGGGGGTCACACTTGATCTTTGGGGGCCAAAGGGCCTCTTACTGCCCCTAGACAGGGCAAAAATTATTTGGGCCCATCACTGTCAGTGAGTGCACTTACTCACAAAGGAGTAGGAAAAGTTTTAGGAAAAGTTTTTAGCCCCTAGAAAGGACAAAAATTATTTGGACCCATCACTGTGTCACTGAGTGCCCTTACTCGCAAAGGAGTAGGAAAAGTTTTAGGGCATCACAGTCTAAAGGAAAGGAAGAACATGAAGGACTGATGGAGAGAGATTTATGTGCAAAATCTTGTTGTTGGAGAAGGAGGAACACACAAGCCAAGATTTTTTTTTTGTCTAATTAAAATCTTAACATGTTAACTAATACACAACACACAGTTAATTAGTTGTAGTACAGTGACAATACACAAATATTCACACTCCAAATTATCTAATTAATATAAAATAAGCTCTGCCTAGCTCATTCACTGGGTGAATGGTTTATCACCCTGAAATCTTTGGTACCATTCTGTGCCTGTACTTCACTGGACTGCTCTGGAGGCTACTGCTGTCCTCCTGCATCATTACAGCAGGGCTATAAATATGTCAGAATACACAGAGTGTGAGCTTGTTGCTGCTATCTGTGTAAAAATCACTATGCCATATGGCTGTAACATATGATTCTGCCATGTGATTTTGCTCAGCTCTAGAACTAAGGGAAAATTAGGTTCAGCTAAACAAGCTGATGGTAGGATAGCCCTTAAAGCACAGTGCTCTCAAAGACCTCTCAATCATCCAGCTCTGCTAAAAAGCAGTCACCTCCAGACTGGAGTTTTCCCAAGTACTTTTTCCATGTCCCTTTCCATTTCTGTCCAAGAAAGCAGAAGGTGTGCTGTGCTAGGCAGCTTCTTGTCTCAGAATATCTGAGATGAGGAAATAGTTGTGACCACCTCAGTATGAAACCCATCACTGGCTGACTAATGATCACAACCACCATAGAGTTTAATCTCCCTTTTATTTATTGTTAGCTGTTTCTTACTTGTAACAAGCTCAGGGAATGCCCTCTTTGATTTGGTAGAATGTATTTTTCAAATGCTGATATTGCCACAGGGATTGGGGTGCCTTAAGGCAAAATGAAGTCAGGCAGCTGTAGACCTGCCACATCTGTCATAGGCTGAAGCAATTAGGAACTTGGCCATTACATATTTTTATCTGAAAACTGGATGGAAATTAATCTATCTCATGGGTGCCTTCTGTAGGAAAGAAAAAGCTTGATGGAGTTGGTGAGGTCTGTGGCAAGAACTATGTAACCAAAAGATTGATATTCTGAGGTCTGTGGCAAGAGCTGTGTAACCAAAAAATCAATATCAGCATTATTAATTAGTGCCCTTGACTAATGAAATAATTATTCAATCAGAACTAAGCAAGTGTATGAAAATGCAGGATTTCAGGTGACCAGCACATTCTCTAATCAATATGGACAGTTGAACAAAGCCCTTCAGTCTTTAAAAACAGGAACCAGGATGACTATTTGCAAAATAAAAGTTCAGCACAATTAACAATTTTAAAAAGAAGTTTACAAAGCGGTTCTGTTCAATCTAATGATTTTATTATAATATTTGATGTTTCTCAGAAGCTTAACTTCATCTTGTGAATGCCTCAAATCCTTCTCATTTGTTACAAGAAGAAAGCCTCTCCCTCTGACATTTCTGCTAGGAGACATGAAATCTGTGAACCCCAAATTCAAATAAAAATGTCAGCATCTTTTTTTTCAACATCTTGTGATTATTATTGGAATGTATTGATCTTAAATGCTTGACTCAAGAACTCTGAAGGCTTTGGGATGAGCCACATGGTTAAGACTGTTCCCCCTCCAACACAGAAATAGAATTCTAAATCCCAGAAGAGAAACTAAAAACCAGAAACTTCTATAAATTCTGGCAAAACAAATGATTTTGTTTCTAGTAGTTACATATATTTTTTTTGTGCCTGCCCTCTTTTTTTTTCTTATGAATATGAAATACAAGGAAAAAGAAATATCTAAGGTTTAATGCTCTAGCTCTCTGTCAATAAACATCCAATTGTAATAAAACACACCTGTCATGCTTCCCTATAAAAAGCAGAGCATGGATATAAAATGACTGATTGTCTGTGTCTTGTTTCTTTTTTGTCTCTGTAAGATAGGAACACGGAAGCATCAAAATGTGCAAGAACATTTCAGTTTGCTTTGTAACCTGCAATTTATTTGCATGAATTCAATTAGAGTCTCATTCATCAAACACAGTGTAGCTCTTGAGAGGTGACAGATCAAACTCTAGCAATCACAAACGTGCTGAGCTTTGCCCAAATTATTGCAAAGGTTTCTTGCACCTCCAGTTTCTTTCAGGAGTCTTTGACTTCCAATCCAAGTGTCAGCCAACCAGCTCTCAGTACAGAGATTAAGTAATGGACAAATTAAGGGTTTGGGTTTGATTCTGTTCCTTCTGAAATAAATGGCAGCACTCCCCATGGCTCCAGAGGGAGAAAGGTCCTCTGCTTTACTTCACTGGCTGATTGCAATCCTCCCAGGATGGTGCAGAGAGAACTGCCAGAGAATTCATAACGTCACAGAGCCCTTGTCTTATTGCAAGGCTTTTCATCATCACACATTCAGCCTCAGCCCTAGTCATAAATTACATGGTTTGTAATTGATGCATTAGTAGTGGGAACAGCTGGATGGGAAGTTTGTAACTCATCAGAGGAGGCAGCTTCAGGCTGGAGAGTTTTGTGCTCAGGATGAAGAGTTGGTTCATTTATCTCAGTCAGCTCAGTCAAATAATCTCCCTCATGGCTGTAACAATAATTAGGAACAAGGAATAAAAATCTGTAAATCCCTAGCAGCTAGACTAAGGGACAAATATGGAAGGTGTGCATTTACTGATGCAAACTCCAAATAACATCAAACAGAGAGCAGAACACCCAGGAGATGTAACTCCATGTTCCCTGACTTGGGAATGCAGGCACCATAAGGACCACAAGCAAACAGTTGAGGGTTTTCTTTCTGAAACAACACCAAACTTTTCTGCTCTGCAGAGTGGTCCCTCATCACAACAGGCAAAGTGACTCATGACAGCTCTTGGAGGCAGTTTTATCTGTCACAGTCACTGGGAGCCTCCATGGAGTTCCATGCCATGACAGACACCTCAATCTCACCTGATACATTCCCTGCCATATCCCTGAGCTCTTCTCAAGAGTAATTTCTTGCATGGAAATGAGACTTCTGGGAATTCTCTGTGCTGCTTTGGCTCTGTAGCTGGAATAGAGTGTATGAGTCAGCCAGGAGCAGTCCAGACATTTTCCCTCTGGTTCAGAACTGAGTCTGGAGTTCAGTTTCTGTGAGTATTTCAGACACACCGAGTTCCTCCTTCTTTTTCACATTTGGATTGTTGGTAGCTCTCTAGTCTGCTTTATTTTGTTTGCCTGAACCAACCTCCTTAGAAAGGAGATTCTGCAAGAAACTGCAAGTAGGTTCTGTAATGTCATATTAATCAACTAATCACAAGCTTTTCAGTAAAGGAATCAGCTAATGAGGAGAGAAGAGTATTTTAATAATCCTTTTATATCCCTTTTTTTTTTCTTCTTCTGGGCAGGGGGGATCAAACCCAAACACATTAGAAGGTTTATCCAAAGGTAATTTTTTGGGTAGCAGACCCCAGCCTCTTAGTTTCTTAGTTAATTTAGAAGTGTTTAGAATGTCCTGAACATGTTTAGACCTCACAAATTTTGAGGTCATTATGTTATTCATAGATAAATAGTAAATCTGAATTTAGAACAATTAATCACATTCACTTAGTGTCTTCCATAAATGGTCTAAATATGTGTACACATATATTTATGTACACACACACATGTATATACATGTACACATCTAGTTATGTATGTACATGTACACATCTAGTTATGTATGTACACATATGTACACATATATTTATGGCACAAAGGATGACATATTTAAGCAGAATACTTTAAAACCAGACCTACCCAAAAGAAACTCTCAATCAAACTACAAATTACTTTGGGATGAGAAGAACCTCTATGGTTGTTCTTCAAATCCTCTTACCTGCATAGTTTTATAGATAGTACTATGTTTTGCCATGATGCAAAATATATTCTATAATTTTTAAGCAGCAAATAAATATTTTTTAAGCAGAAAATAGATGTTTTCTGTACTTGTAATTTTTTGGTTTTTTTTTTTTTTCATAGCATAAAAAATGGAGTAGCATGGATGAAAAGCCAGTCTCTTCTGTTTCTCTCGTTTTCTGTTGATTCTTCTGGGTTTATCTCGCATTTTTATGACCTAAATCTGGAACAATTCTGCCATTTCTCACTGAGCTGCACGTGCCTTAAAATCAATAGAAGACTCGGGCTCGCTTTGTATATTTTTTCTTCTGAAAACCCTATGGATACAGCGGTGTCTGTTTTCAAGGAGAGTGGAACCTCCAGCATCAGCAGCTAATCCTCAGTCTCTGGGCTCGCTGCAGCTAATGCCACACAAACGGAGCCCTTGTTTCCAGGAGGGGCTGAGCAGAGGAGCTCCCCGGGAAGCTGCAGGTGTGCTGCCCCCGCCGTGCCTGCCTGCCCTGGGTGCGCACCTGCGGAGCGGAGGGACCGCGCCTGGCTGGGGCTGCCGAGCCTGGCCGCGTTCCAGCCAGGAAAGGAAGGGGCTGGCGGCAAACAGCCTCTGATGGAGCTGCCAGAACGTCCGTGGTGTGTAAACCATCCTGCAGGTTCCCAGCCCAGAAAATCTCTTCAGGCTGATCTCCAACAGAAGGGAATTCTTTGGCGTATTTTGTCTTTTCCCCAAGGAGACAAACGTTGGTGAAGTGCCTTCTTCATCCCCTGTTTTACAATGTTCTGGCTTCCTTTCTGCAGCAATATTAACTTTATACTCATGTGAAATAATTCTATAAATGCCCATACATACTGTACACATCTCAAAGAATAGGCATAGAATTTATTCTTCCCCAAATCTTTCTCCCATTTATCCTTCTGGTTTCCCTTCCCTCATTCTCTCATCCCACTTTCTTTCCTCTTTTTCTCTGTTCCTTTAAAATGTTTTCTTTCCAAGTGAAACCAAACAAAATTATCAGTCCACAATGGTCTTCTGCATTTGTGTTCTGTCCTTTGTTAAGGGGAATTGGAGCAGGGGGTGGGCTTGGGCTTCTATCCAGGAAAAAGGGGGAAGAGAGGCACTGAGGATCGTTGCCAAGGACTGAAGCCGTCCCCAGCCTTTTATTTAAGAGAATCTCTCGAATTTCTTTCTACCTCTCATGGGGTAAGCACTTTTAGGTATCAATTACTGTTATTATTTACCTAGGGAGTGTGTGTATGGCATTGGCATAGTTTGGAAATGTCAGTGTTCCTGTAAGTTTCATTCACAGGAATTACCTAGGTAGCCTCTCCATAATCAGATTCTTTAAGATTTGAAGGTTTGTTGGAAACCAACTAGGGAACCATATGGTATCTGCACATTTCAATGCTTGTTTGGGTACTCAGAAGTGGATTTATTTCACTTTTTTTTGTGTGTGCTTTCCTCTTTTGTGGAGGACTTTCTGGACCAGAAAAATAGCAAAGACAGAGCTGGTAGAAGATGCAGCACGACAAGGGGCTCTGCCAGCTCCGAGCCAGGAAGGGGAAGTTGGCTGAACTGCTTTTTTTTTCTCTCTCTCTTTTTCCTTTTAAGCAGGGTTAAGGTGAACTCCCAAGCAATTGTGGAGAGAGGCCCCACCTCTCCCAGCCTGATCTGCAGGCTCGGGTTACTTTCTCCTGCCTGGTTCTCAGGAGCCCACAGAGAGGTTCATGCCTGCTGCTGCCCCTGCCTTCAGCCCGAACCTGGCAAAATAACTCCCTCTGTAGAGTTCAGACCTTATTTCGGGAAGATTTGCTGGCAAGCACCAGGTGAAGGATGGAGTAGCACCACTTGAGAAGAGATTCAGCAACCAGACTGCTGCGAGCAGTAGCTGAGCGATATCACCCTCTCCACTTTTTTTTTTTTTTTTTTTTTTTAATCGGGAAAATCCGTGTCTTCCCTGGAGGAGCCGTCAGGGGCAGGACTCTGGCAGTGATGGCTCTGACTTCACCTGCTTCTGCAAATGAGTCACGGAGTGTTATAAAAAACAAGGACCTGCCAAGTCTCATTTCTTGGAACTGAGTGGGAATTTCAGCAAGCAGCTGCTCTTTCCTTAGTTTATACTTTTCCCCTGCAGGTTTCTTGGAGAGGGCCTGGAATCACAGAAACTTTGTGGCAGAAAGGACCTGTTGCTCCATTTTGATAGCCGTGGCTCGGTGGAATTAGCTGTTTGGTCCAGATATGATTCTAATCTTCCTAAGGGATCTTGGTGAAGCCTGGAAGGAGCCTCGGGAACGTAATTAAGCAGGTGTGTAATTCTTTCTGGATTGGCAATTGAATCCTATCAAAAATCAGGAACAGAACCTCAAAAATCAGGAACAGAACCTCAAAAATCAGATTAGCTCTCCTATGCACTACATGAATAGAGGTTCTTTTTCATATGTCTGATGCTGTCAAAAGATTTTTATGCTTTCTAGCTTTTCTCTGGAGTCACATAAGGCAAAAACTTATTTGAAAGAGAAATCAGTGAGAACAGATTCTCGCGGAACAGCCGGGTTTTAGGAGGGGAAGCGGCTCATTATAGCAATCCCAGCTGTGCTAACAGTGTAGCTGCGAGGACTTTGGCTACCTGCGAGCGATCCGATAGGGACCATTCCCCTGCGCTGAGAGCAAAAGCCACGTGTAAATTGTCAGAGCGGGGCGGAACGCGGTGCCAGATGGAAACAACATAAACAGCTGGGAGATTTCATCCGGCATTTCAAGCGAAGACGGGGAGGAGGGGACTTCTGTTCTCGTAGACCACTCTTTCCAAAGGTGCTTTGGCTACACCTACTCCTCCGGGGAAGGGATGTTGCTTTGGAGCCGTGGTACGTTTTGTGTGTGGCCTTCTATTTAATTTTTTTTTTTTTAACCATGACTTTAAACTCGCACGGGGCGCTGCTCTCAGCCCCTTTGCATGGCGTGAGCCGTGCCGGGAGCAGGAGGAGGGAGGCGGCGAGCAGAGCTCTCAGGGCTCCGTGCGGCCGCTCCGCCGGCGCGGGAGCTCAGCGCTGCGCTCCGCGGGCCCGCCCCGGCCGCGGGCTGGGGTTGGAGCTGGGGCCGGGGCGGGGCGGGTGCCCGGCAGAGGGAGCTCGGCTCCGCTCGGCTCCGCTCGCCGCGGCTGCTCCGCTGCCCGCCCCGCTCCCGCACTTTGTTGGCGGCGCGGAGCGGAGCCCCCGCGCCCGCCCGGAGCCCCGCGGCCACCGCCGCCCCCGGCCCGGCAGGAGGATTCGGGGCAAGGTAAGGAAGGGGCTGGCGGGGCGGGCTGGGATTTCCCCCTGGCGTCGAGCCCCCCTTTGGGTTGTTCCGCGACCCCAAAGCCGGCGGGGCAGCCGGAGCAGGGCGGATTGAGGGGCGCTGCCCCGGCCTGTCCCCGCTGCCGCCGCTGCCCTGCGCTCGGACAGGGGGCTGAGAAGTCCCTGCCGGGCCCCCCGGGGATGGTGGTGGGTGCTGCAGCTTTTTCCCAGCCTGGCTGTACACCCGCGAAGCCCCCGGTGTGTGTGTGTATGTGTGTGTATGTGTAGGTGTGCGTGTGCTCTCCTGCTGCCGCCGCGGTACCGCCACACCTGCCCGCACCTCGCCCGCCGGGCTCGCACCGGGCTGGGCATCCCCGCCGGGGGCACCAGCCGTGCCCTCCTCCTCCTGCCTCACCTTCTACCTGGTGACCCCCCCTCCCAGTCCTCACTGGGGTATTTTTTCCCCCTCCCAGTCCTCACTGGGGTATTTTTTCCCCCTCCCAGTCCTCACTGGGGTATTTTTTCCCCCTTTCAGTCCTCACTGGGGTATTTTTTCCCCCTCCCAGTCCTCACTGGGGTATTTTTTCCCCCTTTCAGTCCTTGCTGGGGTTTTTTTCCCCCGGTGGTTCAGCTGGTTTTCCGTCTCTGTGGCTGGTAGCGGGCGCAGAGCAGCTTTGGGTGGGATAATCCTGTTGAATGCGTTCGTTTGGTGCTCTCCCCTGCTGTCTCTCATGTCCCCCCGCTGTTCAGCCCTTTCATTCTCTCCGGTAACTTTCCCCGGTGTCTTTGCTCCTTCTGCCCCTCTCATGGCCATGACACGCACTCCCTAAGGCACTGCCAGCGTGCGAGTGACCTGGGCACACCTTGGAAATAGGTTAAGGGCATTTTGAGGAATAATTTAAGGTGCTCCTGGCCCCCACCGTGACCTCAGAAGGGCTGCATTGTATCCACGAAAAGCGAGATGTTGCGGCTTCCACTAAAGCATAATAATTTCAAGCTAGCTAGTAGCAGGCAATGGAAGAAAGGGTGGAACAGGTTTTTCTTAAGGATGTTGTTTGAGAAGCAATCCTCCCACTCAGAAATTGTGCTTTGCTTTGGCTGGTAAATCTTGTACCCTCCAGAGTGGTGTGACCTTTGGTGGAGTCTGCTTTGTTTACTTGAGGTGAAGTGCTGAAGGTAAAAGTATTGCTCCTCTTCATTGTGTCTGCTGAAATATTAACCAAGTGATGGATCTTGCATGCCTTCCCAGCATGGATCATATTTTAATTACTCTTCTCCTTGATCATCAAAAAAGTGTCCTCCTCCCTTCCTATTGACTGCCTTCCTTCTCGTTTGTGATTGTGCAATGTCTATATGTCAGCTACAAAAGTTGCTTGCATGGGAGAACATAAAAATTACCATTTTTTGTTGTTAGCAACTGGAACTACTTAATCAGCATGGTGTGGCCGGGTCTCCTTTCCCTGGAATACCCATGGAAACGCTGCAACCCCTGCCCTGTGAGGAGGAGAAACCTCTCCTGGGCCAGGCTTGCAGTGAGTTGGTGATTCCCTCTCAGGGAGTTCTGGGGTCTCTAGCTGGTCAGAGTGACTCTGAGATAAGTTGGAAAGTCTCATTTCTCACCTCGGTGGTCGAAGAAGGAGTCAGGACTCTTCATTTCTCGGTCTCAAGGCTGTTTATTGTATCTTATCTATAAAATTCTTTCTCCTGTCCAGCTGAAGTCCATTCAGCAGGACAGTCAGAGGCACTCTGCCTGCCCCCAGGGCAGTGTTATCTTTTTATACTAAAAAATACACGTACAATATTTACAATTACTTTCTAATACTTATCATCTATGTTAGACAGTGAGCTTCTACTCTAAACTAATCTAAAAGTGCCAGCATCACAGCAGAAGATGGAGGCCAAGAAGAAGAAGGAGAAAGGCTGGACACGCTTAGATTCTTCTATCTTGCTTCTTGAACCCCCATTCTAAAAACTCTAAAAAATTTATTTTTCACTTTCTGAGAAATTCACTATCATTCTACTTAAATTGTTGTGGCTTGTAATTCTTCATACAAGGTTGGTAATTGTTTTTTCTAAGGGCTGAATCAAAGGCACAGGGGTCTTGGGCTCTGTGCTAAGCTCTCTGAGGAATTTCTTGGGTTCTGACAAGGGAGAGGGCGGTGGGGACTGCAAAGAGCTCGCAGAGTTTCCGAGGTGTAAGGGAGACGCCCCATATCTCCTCCTGATTCACAGTTCACAGGAAGTGTGCCATTATTAGCTCTCAGGTAAGGAGATACTGTGCTCAAGGCTCCACGGGAGCAGCCTGTGCCTGCTCCCTGCTTTTACTGGGGAGCCAAAGGAAATGGAAATGGCTTTGGATTTGAGTTGTCCAGCTGGCTTGTGCTGGCACGCACTCATGGAGGCTGTGGTGTTGAGTTATGCCTTCTCCTACCTCTGAGTGCTGGTTTCTGAGTGATTCTGTGATTTTGAAAGCAGACAAAGCGTCCCATTAGATTTATTTGGAGGGAGGTAACACCCCAGGAGCAGCAACACCCAGTAATGATTAGGTGCTAGTTATATACAGCAGTAATGGAGAGGGCAAGATTAATCTGAAGTTACTTCTGCTGTGAAATGCACAGATGGAAAAAGTACTGAAGTTTTCCACTTGGTGACAACTGAATTCTTGAAATAGGGTTGATTTTTTTTTCTGTCTATAGTCCAGCTGTAAATGGTGAATCAGTCACATTAACTACTGCATTTTTTTCCCCTGTGGGTGACAGCTTATTAAAATCTAACATCTGAAGTCAAATAGTTGAAGCCCCAAGGGTCAAAATAGATTAAATATATAAGAATTCTTCTGTTACTGTGGGGAGATAAGAGAAAACTTGAAGTCCGCATGACAAAGATTGCACCACTAAAGCACTTGCTAACTTTGGGTTCAGTGTCTACCACTTGTTGCTCTTACATTCCTGGTTACAGCTCCTGCATCTCTTCTCATACAGTGAATGACTGCTCAATGCACATGATTTTTTCAAAGACAGCTTTTGGCTGTGCCAGGCAGAAGAAGGAAGCCCTTTGTGACCCCTCCAGACTCCTCTCTCTGCTGTGGGGCTGGTGGCAAGGAAGAAAAGACATTTAACACTTTGGAGTTGTTGCTTACAGTGCAGCCTGATCCTTGTGTCTCTATTCCAAGTACATTTTTCAATGTGAAAATTCGGTATATAAGAGGCTCATTTCTTGTATTCAGTGCTAGTTCTCCAGTTTTTCCATTACTAAATGCTTCAAACCAGAAGAAACTAGAATTCCTGCTTTTGGGGAGGGGCTGTAACTGGTGCCATTTTATCTTAACTCCAGACTTGGACTCTGATTCATCTGCCAATTTATTCATCCAAAACAATGACATTCTGCCTTGTACAGCTTTATTTTCTGATTTAACCTAGGATTTTCAGTTTTCTGCCCTGAATTCCAAGTTAGATGGTGAACTTTGTTTTGCCACGAACTTCACCTGCCAGTGCAGTCCTGAGTGACCATTCCTCCCTGCTGTGCCCATAGAGGAATTTAGGTATAAAGTCATTGAAAGTTTCACCCAAGTCAGTGACGCTGGTTTGGGCGTGTGTAGAAAACATTTGCAAAGCTGTTTATAAAACAATGCTCTGCAGTCACTGCAGGGGATTGTTAAGACAAGGTGTCTTTTACAGCTATTGACTCTGGGACAGTCACAGCCTTCTTGGAAGGACCATGATAGTGTGGGAGGAAGCAACCTCCACATCTGTTTTGTGAGGAGGGACTCTTTTTTTTCTTTCTTTTTTTTTATTCCCCTCTTAATTTTGTGTCATTGACACTGGGGGATAAGAAATGAATCACAAATGGAAATGTTGTTAGCATTAGCTTTTAAAGATCTGTTTCATTTTGAGCTGTGGCCGTGAGCCTGCAATCACAAACACATGGCTTTGATTGTAACGTCAGTTTTAGTAACATTTTAAAATTTTAGCCAACTCAGGGCCTTGAATTGCTACTAGTTGAACGCTTCCAGTCCTTTCTTCCCTTCCCCTGTCTCGGTAATTAAAGTTAGGCATGCTGTGAATCTCCACAGGGTTAAGATCTGACATGGAAATAGCAAATTACAAATTACTTTCTTTGCATTTATTACCTTTGTCTTTTGGTGAATAGACTCCAGCAACCTCGATCAGACAAAGTTAGCAGATGTCTCTAGCCTCAAAGGTGCAGAGTTAGCGTTTTCCACGAAGTTGTCCATTTCTGTGGGATTTTTCTGTTGTATAGTTTTCTGATGCATGACAGGCGTCTTCATTACTGTGGTGGTGTGACAGGGGATTCTACTTGCCTTTGTTCTCAAAGCCTCACTCCTGTTGTCACTTTGACCAACCATGGAAATTGTTAGCTTCTCCATAAAGCTACAGAGGAAAAAAGAATGGCAAAAACACCAACATAAACACAGAAATGATTAAACCATTCTCCTGAAATACCGTGAAAACTTAGTGTTTGAACAGAATAATTAGTAGAAATTAATGATTTTAAGAATGGCATCTGTTGAGTGAAGGTAGGTGTTATGGATGTCCAGTAACTTTAAAAAGGTTTCATACAGATAATGTGGCTGTTTGGGGTTTTTTGGTCTTTTTGTTGTTTTGTTTCAATATTGATTTTATTGTGTTTTGGGTTTTTTGTTTGTTTTCTTTTCAAGAATGCATTGGTTTTACACGAAAGAGAGGATTTGTCTTTTAATAATCCAAAATGTTACAGTTCATGGATTTTCTGGATTTTATAGATTACCCCTGAAGATAGGGAACACCTGATTCCTTTCAAGCTTTCCATGAGTGTAGGGGAGCTGCATTCAGCCGAGTTAATTGTGAAACTGCCAGAGCTGGTTCTTGGGGCTGGAGTTTGCTGCATGCTTCAGACTAAATGTAGTACAGGTGTTTCTCTTATTATCTGTAGCTCAGCAATGTTTATAACTGGAAAATAAAGAAGTGACTCCTGGCGGATTTGTATTTATTACTTTGATTTCTGCTCCTGCATGTAAAAAACATTTTTAAAGATTTGACCAAGTAGAAAATCAGGCACTAGGATTGCTGCTTCTCCCATCAGCTCTCCCTTCTCCTCCCCCTCACCCTTCAGAAATTGTCTCAAGAGCAAAGAGGAGCTGAAAGTGAGGTGTTAGCAGCCCCTGCTTGTTGTCCATTAGATAAACCCACACCCATTAGCAAATGGCTTTTAACAGCCCCCCCCCAAAACAGCTGCATCAAACTTGTTCCAAAAACACGAGAAATACCTGAACTCACAGAAGTTCGTTTCCTCCTCAATACTTGCAGATACCTGGTGAGATACAAGATTATCCCAATTTTGTCAATGTTTTGCCTTTAGGTAGACTTTGATCTTGCTCTGCCTTGTTCCGTTAAAGGTCCTAGTGAATTTTCTTTCACCTGAAATGTGAACTTTGGTTAATGAGCACGTTCTTTCAGTCTGGGGTGGTTGAGAGCTCAATTCATCCTTCTGAATGCTCCTTTCATGAAAGCTGAGGACTTTGCTCTTCCTTCTAATGTGCTCTTCCTTCTTCCGAGGCCACTGATCTTTTTGTTTGTTTCCACAGTGTGTCTGAGGTGTAGTCTTCTCTGTTTCCTTAGACAAAGATCTCTTTGTTTCCAGTGTAAAATATAATTTGAAGTAATTAGCCTGAAGAAAACTTTTTGTTCCCTGCTCTCTAAGGAATTAGAAAGACACTTGATGTTTCTGGGTGTTAGGTGTCTGGTTAATGCATGGATTTGCTTCAGAGTTTAATGCATGTGAGAGTCCCAGTGTACATCATAAAAATATTTCTGAATGAGCTGTTCTATTACTCAGAGCATGTGAATGTGAGACCTTTGTAGAAGGAGTGAGACATTCATCTTATACATTGTCTTATGCACTCAGGTATATGGAGAACTCAATGATCTGCAAAGATAATGCAAGGAAATTGAGTTACATCAGGAGGAGTTTGTGTTATCATGTGGCAATAATATTTAGCTTGATGATCTTCTGTGCCATTTAAAAAATGGTGTGGAAAAGTAAACTAGTTATTCTTGTGCCTCTAAAGTAATTTTCAGCTTTGCACAACATGTCTTGAGAAGGCAATGAGTGCATTGTACTGCCTTCAATGGAGATAAAAATATACATCTGTGTTTCACATTCAGAACAGGCTGCATATGAAATACATGTGTTTTCCTCTTTCCCTTCAATCTCATCTCAGACTCGCTTTTCCCAAAGTGGAATTATTTATTCTCTGCTCCACTTCCAGCATTATTTATTACTTTGCAATTCTTCCTGGGCTCTCGCAGCCCTTAATG
The DNA here is from genome assembly GCF_023055355.1 of Agelaius tricolor. Lineage (NCBI taxonomy): Eukaryota > Metazoa > Chordata > Aves > Passeriformes > Icteridae > Agelaius > Agelaius tricolor. The sequence continues at coordinate 2,108,643 of NW_027269263.1, forward strand.
TAATGTTTCAACTTTCCATTTCCTTCTCTTGCTGTGCTCAGGGATAAAGCCTTGTCCAGGGCAGAGGGCTGGGAGCTAGAGGATGGGATCTGTTTCTGTTTTAGCAGCAAACTTCGTTAAGGCTAATAAATCTGGGCTAACTGGTAATTAGCCTCTTGGTGCTATCTCACGCAGAGAGGGCAGGACATTGTGAGGAATCTGGACTTTGTACCTTGGTGTCTCTTAGGTAAGTCACCCCTGGGTGACAAATGTCCTGCCCCTGCCAAGAAACAGGCACGGCTTCTCTACTGCAGTCACAGTGTCCCTTCCCGTGGCTGCTAAAGGGCTGCTGCACTGAGAGCCTTGTCCTCAGCTTGGCTTTGCCTCTCCCTGCTCAGCCTGGCCCTGGGTGAACTCTGCAGGTTTTCCTTCCCTCCCTGCCTGCCTCAGCCATGTTTCTCCACCATCTTCCTTATCCTACTGTTGACTCTTGATATAACTTTAACTCTCCTGTTCTTTGGGGTTTTTTCTACTGTTTCTTTATTTAACCCCTATTTTCCCTCCCCTTTTTGTTTTACATCACTCTTTAATGGCACATAGTGCTCCATGTTCAGCTTCATGAACACTTCTTGCAGTAAAGCTTTCTCATACTCAAACCCCAATTCTTTCTCTCCTTTTGTGTCCTTTATTCCAATGTCTTCTCTAAAGCATTTCAGATCCACTGTTCTCAGTGGGAAATGTGATATGTGAAATTGTAAGGATAGTCAAGTCTTTCTGGGTTAAGTCATGTCTTCCCTACAATGTGTGTGCTTTGTCAAGGCAGTAATTTTAAGCTCTCATCACACAGTTCTACAACTCCAGACCTTGCAGGGAGGCGTTAGAGCGTGTGTAGGCACTTGTTTTCCCTGTGTGAGTGAGGTGTCTAATACACATTCAAAAAGTCTCTTCAATAAAGAGTTTTACTGAATATGACATTAAGATGTTCTCAGAAGTGCCTTGGATATGTGGTGGAACAAGTTCTACTCAGAATTTACAGTTTTTCTCACTTTTTATATGAAAGATGAATGTTGACATGCAAGTGGCTTAGGGCAGCTGGCAGCAGGGAGCTGTGTCCTCCCAGGGACAGCACTGATTATTTTTTTTTTGGAGGAGGAGGTGGATGTTTAGACCATGAGAGTTTGTCCCAGTGGGTTCTTTGAGTATTTTAAACTGTCCTTTTATAACTCTGAAAGTTATTGTCCGGACATCTCCATTCCTTTTTTTAAAAATAATCTAAAAATCTCAATTTTGGAAACAGCTGTTTTGTCTCTGTCTCAGTTTTCCTATTTATAAACAAAAGACATATCTGGCTCTCAGGAGTTTTGTGAGGCTTAATTAACAAATATTTATACAGGCTTTTGAAGATATAAAGCAGCATATAAATGCTAAGCAGTGTTATTATTACCACCAGCTGCTTTGTTGTAATTGAAGTAATAAAAGTTTTAGTGCCAGTGGTTGTGTTGCTGTTGCCTAAATAGAGTTTTTGTGAACTCAGGAGACATTGAGGATGGGGAGACAGTGATGGTGTGGACCATACTGAAATACAGTGTGTGGGACAGCTCTGAAACCTTTGTGAAGGACTTAAAATAATTTTAATAAAGAAGTAAAAGTCCATAACTGGAAAAGAGTAAACCCTGTTCTGCAGTATGTTTAGAGGTCCCAGGACTAACTGGGGGTTGTCTGTGCTGTGCAGTGTGTCCCTGATTAGAAATGAGCTGGCAGCATTTGTATTTATGACTCTGGCATAAAAAAGAAGGGATCTTTTAGAGATGATTGATAATGGGTAGTATAGGAAAAGTAACATGGTATAAATCACAATTAGCCTTTGAAATTTATTTTTTTTTAAGGTCTACTTTTGTAAAACGTTCATGACTTAAAGCAGAGTTATTTTTATTAATGTTCTTGTGCTTATCTCACATAACCAGCTTGTTAAAAGCGGATATGAACACTTTTTAAGCCTCTGGCTTATAAATTGTGAGAAAGAGAAAGGAAGATTGATTCCAACAGGCTTGAAGGCAGATTCATTTCTCTTCTAGTTAGCAAAATGAGAGAGAGGGAAGAATTAAACTGGAGACTTAGTGAGCCAATCAGTTTCAGCCAGGTTGAAAATCATTAGATTTAGCTCCAATGTAAAATTTAATTGTAAAAGTCTAACTTGAAAGAAAATGAATTCAGGGGAATTCTGTTTTGGTAAATTGATGATAATATCTCTAAGTTATTTCTGCCTGACGTAACAAGAGTGTGGAAAAAATAAAGTAATAACAAAGGAGCAGTGAGGGGGAACAGTTATTTTGCAAACATCTCCTGAGGTTCAGAGGGGGTTACTTGGTCACATTAGAAGAAGAATATTGTGCTGCTTGAATGTTGGAGAGAATTGATAAAAACTGTGGCTTGAAGAAAGCGTCTCTGTTCTTTTTACTGTAAACATTTGAGATAAGATGGAAAAGCTTGGAAGAATGCAACATCTTCTGCAAGTTCTTTCAGCATTCTTAATTGTTTGTTATGAGGTCTTGGTTTAACATTGGCAGTTATTTTTGGTGGGTTTAGGGGGTTCTAATTTGTTAAGCTGGGCTGTCAAACTACCAATAGCAAGTAATCTGTCTCTAATAATATTTTAATATTTAGTAAAATGCTGGTTTTACTTGTAAGGGATGTTCCCTAATAGCTTCTGGGTCAGTTCTACTTATGAAGACCTGAGTTAGTTAAGGTGTTAGAGGGATCACACAAATGTGGATCATGGGTCTTGATTTCATAGTGGCTGTCCTGCAAGGACTTTGAAAACAGAGAGGATGCAAAGAAGGGAACTTTCTCAGTCCTTTATGATTATAGGTAAGCAAATTTTCAGACAACTTTGAACATTATTAAACACTAAGAAGAAAAGTCCCAAGCCCTTTTTTTTTTCCAGTTTTAGGCAAATCTTACTTTAAAAACTACCATAAAAATGTACAACCACAAAGCTGTTCTCCATAGAAATAGAAGCACTTTAAACACACAGAGACAGGCAATATAGCCCTGAGGCACATATGGAGGCAACCCAAATGATGAATGGTAGGTTCAGAAAAGGTTACTGCTCAAAATATTTTCAGTAACCAAGTGGAGGACAATTCATAGCATTGTATTAGAGCTGTTCCTTCTTTGTGAGAGACTGGTGACACCTCATTGTGAATGAAAGTCTGGAGATTTTTGACAGCTGTGGGAAAGAGCAACTATTTTATGCTCCCTGTATACAGAGGTAGAACAATTAGATAGGAATTTGTTTTTCTGTTACCCCAGACTGTAACACAGAGTAGTATGATAACTGTCTTTTGAAGTACAAAAAAAATCTGCCTCAGGGGCTATAATTTTAAAGCATCATATGAAATGCTGATTTAATAAGGTCTGCTCCTTGCACATTTTAAGTGCAAGGGAATGTGTGTGTTGAGACCTTGCTAATCCTTCATTTGCACGAAGTCTTTGGCTTGTTCCCTAACTGTCAAGGAATTAATGGTGTGCTTCAACGAGATCCTGCATTACTGGGCTGTAATTATTTCCATAAGATATCCTGCACTGCATTTGGTGGTGCTTTATGAATTATCATAGTAAATAGAATGAAATTGCTGTTGTCAAAACTTATGAGCAAAGTAATCTGATTCCCATTGTTGGTGTACTCAGTGGCTCGTGGAATTAAGTGATACCCAGTGGACTTCCAGGCACTTCATGCAGGTTGGTGAGAGGTTTGCTGAGCTGGGTTGCTGTGCTTGTTAACAGGGCTTGTGCAAGTTAAACAGGGGTGTAGGTGACAAGGAACAATTCCACTGAGCCAGAAAAGGCTCCAATTGCATGGGACACTTTTGTGTCTCCTGGCTGAGGATGGAGGTCCTTGTGCTGTGGTGTTGCCCAAACCTGGGTTTGGTTCTGCACTACAGACACATCCTCCATCTGCATGATTTTGTGGAAATCTGCATCTAGCTAAAGCAGGCTGTACAGAAGGTAGCATATATCACCTGTTTTTCAGGTGGAGAGAGTCAGCAGCATTCAATTTTGGAGTATCTACCTAGGATTTTCCCTTTGGTTTATTACAAGTCTTTGTATGGTTGTAGTCCCTCCAGATCTTAGCTAGTGACTGGAGGCTTGCTGTACCAGGCACTCAGTTTCAGGAGAATGTTATTATTTAAACATTGTGTCTATTTTTAAGTCAGATAATCTATAAAACCTGTTGAAAACCACAAGAGATCATTACATCATCTAGTTTGACCTCTAGAGTGTACGAAGGAGGAGGGTTTCTGCCCTTCTATTTCTGCTAGAAAAATATTAATCAAGTTTCCTTGGCTTTCCTCTCAGAGGAAGATAGACACAGTTATTTAAACTACCTGCCCCTGGCAAACACTGGCATTTTTCTCTAAGTACATTGGTGAATTTTTAGTGGTTCTTTGGGTGTGGATCATGTGAATGCCAGAACGTGGTGCAACCCTCTGGATGCTGTTGTTTATGTATGTGTGTATATACATATATATATATATATATATATAAATTTTATATAGATACACATATATATACACCTTGTGTATATGTATATCTACTTCGTATATATATACTTTTTTGTATATATATATACTTTATATATATATATACACACTTTGTATCTATACATAGCTATGTATATAGCTATCTATCTATCTATATATATATATATATATATATAGCTATATGTATATATCTACTTTGGCATGATGTAGCAGATGCAGTCCAGGTTTCTTCCTCTAGATACACACACCTTTTCCCCAAAAGCTTCACAGGCTAAAAGCAGGTGATCCTGGAGTCTCTACTTCTGTCCTTCGTGCTTCACTGGATAAATTGTGTAAACTCACATCACTTTCTGAACCACTGTGTGCTTGTCTGTGTAATCACTTTTTGCTCACATGGCAGACTGAGGCACTTGTTTGCACAGCAGTTTTTAGGAGTTTAAGGCCATGTTAGCCTGTGTGGGGAATCAATGGGAGTGTTGGGGATGTTCTTGTATAGGTTCACTTGATTTTTGAGAGATTTGTGGCCTTCCTGCCTCCTAGAGCATGGAACTGGTGCTGTACAGACTCTGGGATGCCCAAATATGTGCTGTGCTAGTATTTCCAGTAATGCCGGTGATGCCTCAGGTTTAGCTTTTATATTTTTCAGATTCTGTGCTGCTTTAGTGTGTGGGTCTGGGCTTCACATTATGGGATGGTGAGCTCTCTGCAGAGCAGGGAGACAAAACAATTCCTTCTCCAGCTGGGGACCAAGGACAAATGATCCAAATCTCAGCCCAAGAGCACAAACCCCATGGGCTGGAGAGAGAAAAACAAGCAGGGTGGGACTGCAGGGGCTAAAGCTGGAATTGGACAATGAACTGCAAGATGCAAATGGAGCAGAACTGATCACAGTGAGAGACCCCGGGAGCGCTGGTGCATTTTGGGGCCATTTTGGTTCATCTTGGGTGCAGCCCTGGCTGGGCTCTTGTTCTGCCCAAGGTGGATCCATGGGGGAGATCCTTTTAATAAATCCCTAATTTATTTTTTAACTCCATCTAGCCTCTGTCCTAGCTGAGCCTTCCCAAGGCATCACCAGCAGTAACATTTTTTTCAATATTGGCACATCTTCCTCATGGCTTCTATCAAACAAGATTTACAGATGTCACTACAGGCAATTTAGTAAATGGAGTCCAAAAATTGGGTTTCTGTGGGAATGTGTCACAAGCAATGTGAGTCCTCCTTGGTTTTAAAACCTCCATTGTAGAGCTTCAGTGCAGTCACTTCTTTAGGATGTAAAGAAAAAATGTGGCAATTTTACAGATGACCTTGCTCTTTATGCTCTCCCTGCATGGGACTCTTGCTTCCAGTAATGAGGAAATGTTCTGAGGCAGTGTTCTTGCCACGGTGACATAAAATAACAGAGACTTCCAGTTATTCCCCTGTTCTTGCCCTGTAATAGACACATGCCTTCAGGGACCAGCTGACCTTAGAAATGATGCATATCTGGAGCTCAGGGTCATTTCTGTCCTACAGATTTTATTTTTTTTTTAATAGGCGTTGGGATTATGATACTGCACTCACTGATTAGAAACCATATATGATTAGTATTTTTGATCCAAGTGTGCACTCTCCACTCTGGGCACACATTCCCCCTAGAGCTCCTAGAAATGCACTCAGTTGTTGCTCTGACAGAAAGAAAAAAAGCAGGAAAAAAGACCCAAAATTGCCTAAAATTTACCTTTATGAGTTTGAAGGTGTTTTTCAGACCAGGCATGTTGGTAGTGATGCTCATGAGTTGTTCAGCTGTGGGTGAGAGGGTTTCTGCAGCATCAGAACCTTGATCTCTAAGTACTTGTTTGTTCCACTGATATTAATAGAACAAATTGTCTGCCTGTTTAATGATTTTGAGGTTGAGGCTCAAAAATCTCAAACAACAACCCACGACAAAAAAACAAAGCAAACCCCAAGATAATTTGTGTGCTTGTTTTGTTAAAGGAAACTTAGATCATTTGGAAACAATTTAAAAGAATTTGTCACCATTCTTGTTATTTTTTTCTGTCCTCATCTTATTGTGAGACACATCTTTTATTTGAAGTGTGTACTATTTTAAACAGGCATTATGTTTTCATGAAAACTCTGCTGGGCAATGTCTTAATCCAGACATAAAAGCAAATAAACTAAGAAAAATCCTCTGTTTATCTGAGATGAGAGGACTTTTTTAAGAAAATGAGAGAGAGGGGATCGAAAACAACTTAATGTTCTCTTTTGTCTCCCTTTATGTTCCTTAATGTTCTTCTACAGTCCTCAGGAATTACATTATCTCACTGGTATGTTACTGGGGTAGTACTACAAAGAAATCTCAAAATGCTACTGTCTTTGGAGTGTACAGTGAGGAGAGGCAGCAAGTGCTGCATTGCACTCTTTGATCTAGGCTGATTCTGATTTTACTTTGAATTCAGAATTGATGTGCATGTTTAATGATGGATAACATCTTTAGGATGCTCCCTGCACCTCAGTGAGGTAAACCGGAGGGTTTACATCTTTCTTTTGGGGCTGTTAATTTTACATACAGCTGAGATCTCTCGTGTGCAAGGTTGGCTATTTGGGATTTCTAATGAATTACATTTGACAGCTCCTCCTCAGTTTTACTTCTTGGTGTTGCCTCAAACAAAGCTGAGCAAGCTTACTGTAAGTTTCCCGAGCTCCTTTCTAGTGAAATCTGTCACAATTTCCTGTCATTTGCACGGCTGTGGAACAAGCTGTCACACAAGTGAGTACTGGAATTCTGGAGGTGGGTGTAGCAGCAGTGCCAAGTGAAGTGGAGATGAAGAACTGGGGGCTGTGGACTGGGAAATGAGCAGGACGGTGTAGTGTGGGGCTCACTTCATCTCCACTGTAATCTTCAGGATCTGTCTGTTGGGAGCTAGGAGAGCTGCCAGGGTTCCTGGCCAGGAGGCTCTTTGGTTTGTTTTCAATTCCATTTCATGGGAAATGAAATTAGCATCTCTAATTTTCTTCCTTGTGACCCCTGTGTTTTTCAAAGCACCCACTGCATGGATGGAGGGCTTGTTTCCATATATTTCCATATACCTCATTGCAGGTACTAGTCAAAAAAGCCAAAACTGCTGCCCCAAAACCCCCTGATAATTCAAATTCAAATCCCCAGTGATGATACCTGGTGAGCCTATGGCAGTGGTACAGAATAGAGTCTGGAGTGGGGAATATCAATGCTGCCACATCCCTCTTTTGCAAAGCCCTGGGATTCTTCCTTTATCTTGGTTCAGTCTGCTAAGTCTTGTGAAAACAATAAACTGGCTCACCTCCGGTACTGTGATTTTTATCTTGAATTAATAACAAGTTGTCTTTTCTCACAAAGATAAGTACTTTTCTTTGAAAGAAAAATTGCTTTATCTTCTTGAGGATTCTACCATGTTAGCTAACACATTAAATATGGTGGTTTTTTTCTTTTTCCTAATAATCCTTGTGCTATCAGGACCTTTGCTTTGCCCTGGATTTTAATGAGTCGTTTAAAAGCAGAATTCTGTTTTGGCCATTTGACTGTGATACTCCCTCTCAAATCAGTTACCATTTTGAGAATGACATCTGAGTCTGCCTATGTTTCTGCATGACTGGAAGCTGTCACTACTTATTGAAACTTATTAGTGCTGGAAATGGATATGCTGCTTCATCTGCTGGGGATGAAACCTGAGGCACCAGCATTCTAATTTAAATGTTGTTCCCATGGGGAAAGGAGGAGAGCTTGGATAGTGAGGGGTGAGAGCTGCCTTGCAGCTCCAAGAGGCTTTGGGAGCTTTGCCTACAGGTTGCTAAAAGCAGGTTGTGGCATTTTTTTGATGATTCAAGACAATACTGTGCTTTAAAATCAAAGTTTAATGGGAGGTTACAATGCTTTAGCTGAAGATTGTATTGCAGAAGACACAAAAATTTTCTTTAAGAGGAACCAAGGTTGGGAATCCTCTTTTTGGGGAGGGGGGATGAGCACTTGAGGAATTAGACTCTAAAGAGGGCAGGCACAAAGTTTGACTCAAAGCCAAGCTTCTGTGATGGCTCCTGGGAGTCCACACGTTCACCCAAAGTATGCAAAATGATTCTTAAAAATGGGGGCAGTGGAGGCCATGAGTCTCCATCTATCCTTATTGTCACTTTTCTCACCTGAAAGGGCTGTGAGCCAAAAGAGCAGAAAGGCAGGAGGAGTCCCTGGGTGACCCCAGCTGTACCTGGCCCTCACCACATCACTGATCCTTGTTTTACAAGGCTGCCCTGGGAGCTCCTGTATATTGTAATTTCTTCATTGTTTTTTCACGTCATTATATCTAAGTACATTCCCAGTACAGAGATTATTTTCCCCCACCCTCTCTCCCCTTCCCATGCCTCAGCACAAGCCCAGAGCTTACTTGAGACAGGAGTCTTTGATTGACAGTGCCTTCACCATTTGAGACTGGTGGTGTGCTAAAATGTACAACTGGCATTTTAGAAACTGTAAAGCTGACCTGACAAAGTGTGATTTTCTATTTTTTTTCTTTTATATTTTTTACTCTCCCCTTCTCTCAGCAAATGGTAGATGTGTCTTGATTCTGATCTGTCACGTTCTTGTGTCACTGCAACTTGTAGAGAACTATAGAACACTGAAATTGGTACATTCTGAAATTCATAAACAGAATTGAAACAATGTAGTCATAAATTAATCTTGATTCAACTTTTTTTCTTAAATAGAGTTCAGTTTACAGCAGGAATTCAGCAGTCTGAAGCTGACAGAGTGCAAAGGTGACCTTCAAGGTGATGGGAATGGTTAGGACAGACCAGATTTTACTAATGGATTTGTGACTTCCAGAGTGCCTCTGAATAACCCATTTATTTCTCTGAAACAAACTAAGAGTTGTTGCTCTTTGCCTGAAGGCCAGTGTTTTTAAAGCAAGCTTACAGTTCTCTCACCCTCCCATGCAACAGCTTGGAGGCTTTTCCTTGACAGATAATATTATTGTGAGGAAAAGGAAGTTTTGCAACCCTTAAACTTCCTGAAGAAAAAAGTGCTGCTAAGATTCCTTGGAAAAAATTTTAATAACACAACAGAATCTTCAGTGAGTCATCATTTACAGGAACATCAGTTTTCTGAGATGGTAACAAGATATAATTTTTCTCCATTTATCCCAAAGGCAGGCAAATTTTGCCAGCTTTTTTGCTGGTGTTACACTTCAGCATTGCAATCATATTTAAAGGAATAGTACCCAATTTCATCCATCAGTAAAACCAGGATGCTTCTGAATTAATGACAGAAACTCTCCACATCAGGTTTGAACATTGAATAAAAGGAAATGAGGAATCAGTTGACTAAAAGGATAAGAAATTTCTAAAAGACATAGATAAAATAATGAAGCTGAACATTTGCAGAAATGCTTATTAAGGAAAGCCATTCCCGTTGCAACAATTAGTCTGCAGCTTAGTGTTTGTGCAAGAGAATGCTGCTTCAATTAACAAAAGTAATTTCTATAGCACAGTGGTGAGACTGGCTCAGACAAAACTGAAATGTTCTCTTACTAAGGTACTAATGCTAATTAGTGAATGAAAGATCTCTTCCAATTAAAATCACTTTTCCTGTATGAACTAATGACCCAGTTTTAAAGAAGGCTCTTACCTGATCAACCTTTGAGGTTATTGCACTGGGCATTACAGTTTTACAACTCCTATGCTAAATAACATTTCTGAAGGATGTGTTTTCATACAATGAGGGTGCTGGATGTCTGATTTTAATCTCATGGGGACTTGTTCTCCTTGATGACTTTTCCCCCCCATATCTCATTGTGCTTCTGAATGTCTGTTGTGCACAAGGTTTTCTCTTCACCTCCTAGAGAAAAACATTGGGTTTATGATCCTAAGTGAAGTATTTTTCCTTACTTTTTTTTTTTTTCCTGGTATTTAAAACAGCAATGTATCAATAGTGGTGTTTGTCCATGTTGTTCCCGCAGCTGCAGTAGTGTGGAGCATCAGAAATTTGGGTTGTCCTGGACCTTGAAAGTTGCTATGGCAACTGTACATCCCATTGGGGAACCTGAGTTAGGTGTGCACACCTCATTTAACTTTCCAGCATTTCTCTGCAAATGTGTTAGGTCTGGGAACTCCATTGAAACACCATCTCTGGTATGCTAAGGGAAAGGAATCCCTGCTCCTGTCTCTGCCTCCCTTTGCTGCAGTCTGTGATTTCCTCCTCACTCTGTGTTGAGTGAGGAGCTGCAGATGCTCACCTGGAGCTCCCTGATGGGCACTGAGGGAGGGTCTGGACCAAGCTGTTGGTCTCCATCAGTGCCCTGGCTGTGGGCAGGGGACACTTGAGGAGCTGAGCATGGCATGTGGGCACCTCTTGGGTTTCTGTGGTTGAGATGACCCTGAGGTGTTAGAAAGTCTCTTTTTGCCAGCCCCACAACCAAAGAAGAAGTTGAGATTTGTTGATTCTGCTTTCAAGGTTGTTTATTTTCCCTTATCCATTACATTCTTTTTTTGACCTGCTGAGATCTGTCTGGGAAGGTCGGGTTGTGGCACCATCCTTTGGGGTGGTGTTGGCTTTTTATACTAAAAATGATGTGTACTTTATTTACAATAATTTTCCAATACCTATCACCTATGTTAGACAGTCTGTCTCTACTCTAAACCAATCCAAAAGTGCCACCATCACAGCAGAAGATGGAGGACAAGAAGAAGGACAGGACATACCCAGATTTCTCCATCTTGCCTCTTGAACCCCCATTCTAAATCTCCAAAATTCTACTTTTTCACCCTGTGACAAATTTACTATCATTCTACTCAAACCCTTGTGGCTTGTAACTCTTCACACAAAGTTGGTAATTGTTTCCATGGGTTAAAATCAAAGGCACAGGTGTTTGTGACTCCGTGCCAAGGTCTCTGAGCCCCCTGCCAGGGTCTGGAGTCCTCCAGGGCAGCCAGAGGAATGTCCTGGGTTCTGACAGGCACCCAGCTGAGTCACTGCAGGGGCTGCTGCTCTCTGCACGCTGGTTTGGGCTCCTGGAAGTCACTTTCTTACCCAAAAGCAGCTGGCATCCTGTGCCCTGCCTGGACATTGCTCCCTTCTGAAGCACCTCACAGGTAAGAGCTGACCTTCAGAGTCAGTGCTGTGGGGGCTGGACCTCACCCAGGGCAGTTCAAACATCTCTATTCATCACCCCCTTCCTAAGAATATAACAGGAGCTGTGTATGGATTTAAAGAAGGGAATCTTCATGGGGATGAAATATAAGCAACCATTGTGTAAATATTTTTTACATTATATAGTGAGAATCATACCCTCTTCTATGATTTTTACAGGGTTTTTTTGCCAAACTCTCATCTAAAGGGATTTTTTACGAAGCCAGCATCTCCCACACCCAAGAATGTGCTGGCTCCTCTCTTTCTCCTTCTGTGTAAGATATTCTCTTTTATTTTGGGTGCTGTTTTACCACTCATTCTGTGGTAGGACACTGAGCCAACCCTGTTGGTGCCCCCACGCAGTCAGTGGAGCAGAGCACAGGCTGAGTGCCTCCCTGAGCTTGCAGCTGGATTGAATTATGTTTGGGTTTCTGTTCAGTCTGAAGGTTTAGCACCATCTGGGAGATGTTTGCAGAGAGCAGCAGGTCTCATGTTCTGGAGTGCATTTGGGTGAGAGAGAAGAGGGGCTGGGAGGGGTGGAAATCTCTGGTTTTGGTGAACTTTGTGTGCATGTGTGGTTGAGATCTGCCTGGACTGACTGCCAAAAAAATCTTCAAAGGGTCTTTCTCACCATGGTAAATCCTGCTAGCTTGCTACATTTGACTTTTGTAGGTTTTCTGGTATTTTTGGTACCTTTTTTTTGCTACTTATGCAGTTCCACCCATTGGCTTCCTGTTGCCTACATCTCATCATTGAGTGATGCCACTGAGTGATGGCTCTGGCACCTTTGGGGTAAAAAATAAAGAAAAATGGATCTTTCTTTGGGCCTTGCTTGTGCTGGTGTTCCCTTGACTTTTTGATAAGCAGAAGTCCATTTTCCTGGTTCAGGAGGTAGAAAACTCCATATCTTCCATTTGCCTGGATATTGTGAGGTGGGGATTCTTCCTCCCTCCCCAAGAAGCACAAGAGAGAATCTGATCCTCAACTAATCCTGCCAATTCTTCTTTGCCCTTGGAGAATATTCCTCTATAGATTTTGTGGGTTATTTTTTGGTTTGTTTTGTTGTGGGTTTGGTGAGGTTTTTTTTGAGCCAGTTTTGGTAAACAAGTCGAACTTGCCTAAGGCTAGAGATACAAAGAAATTTAGAATGGTGACCTGAACCTTTATGCTGAGATATTTTTGCAGAGCAGCTCTGTTACCAGTTTGCAAAGCCCCAGGTAATTTGTTTCCTCTGTAAATCTCCCTGAAGAGGAGGCAAGTGTAAAGTATTAAAAAAAAAAATAAAAAATGAGGTTGTAGTCAATTTTCTGCCTTTCCTGAAGGTGGAGGACAGAGCTATTATGCATGACCACAGTTCTTTTTTTAAATTTTTCTTCTCTTTCCTGATGTTTGATACCTGGGAGCAGGATGATATTTTGCATAATTATAACTAGAAATCTGTTGTTGATGCTTTGCATCTCAGTCCTGGCTGGAATGCAAATAACCACCCAGTTTGGTAGGACAGCTATAGTTTATACACCCAGGACACTGCTGAGGATAACTGTGCAAGGCCACAGATATTTGCCTTCCCTCTTGCAAATTCAGTGGGAAACATTTGCCCAAACTCCTTCCTTGTTCTTTTTTTTTTTTTTTTTTTTTTTAGCTGGAACAGAATTCAGTGGAATGTGTGGAAAAATAAGTAAAAACACTTTAATATCAATATTTTCTTTCTTGATGAGCACAAGGTAACCAGAGAGCTCCTGTATTGCTGCTGTGTCCCAGTGCTTGTCCTAGGAAATGCTCAGCTGGGGCAAAAATTTCTCCTTTAGGCCATGACAGAAGAATATAATTTTCAGCACTGATTTTGCTAGGCAATTCACTGTGGAAATAGTACTAGAGGCTGTCAAATTGAAAGGATTTGCAGATTTTTGAAAAAATGAACAATATGTCAAGCTGAAGTTAGGGTTTTAGGAACAGTCTAAGCATTGTTATATGGGGAAATAATTATTTTCTTGCCTGGCTAGAGGACTGCCAGCTCTCATGCTGTCAAGAAGAATGCACATGTAACCTGAATAACACATAATCATGTCTCACTGGAACTTAAAGATATGATTTACAGGACTGACAGGCTCTTTGTTGTATCAGCATTGAGTGGTTGCAGCCCAAAGAAAAATCCACTTCAAGTACCTAGATAAGAATTAGGCTGAAAAATATGTCATGTTTTTAATTCTGTGAATTGTTGTGTCTCTGAGTTAGCCTTGTATGCAAAACATTTTTACTTCTCTCATGAACATTAAACATAATATTCTCATTTTCCTCTTACTGCAGCATTTTTGCAGTTTGGTAATAGGTATTTCTTTTTCTAATCTGTCTGTGCCCACTGTGTTTGTTTTTGCCCGCTGCATGCAACCTTCATTACTGGCATTTCCAAGGAAATCTGTAGCATTCTGGGGACTAAGCTTTGCCATGGTGTTGAAACTCACTGCAGGAGGAGGTATTTAAATCCAGTTTCATGTTGACAGCACTGTGCTGAGAACTTTCTGTCGTGGTCCCTTCTGCAGCCATCCCATGATTGCCAGGATCAGTATAAATAATGAGTGGCTGAAAAGAAAGGGAACCAAGTGACTTTAACTCCCCTTTCTATAAATACCTCATCTTCCTGCCTAATTTTCCCCAGGGAATTTTCTCCAATGTTGTTTGTTCTGCAGGCTGGGGGTGTGTTCATCTCCCTGCTTTCACAAGGGTCTATCTTGTGAAGCCACTGGCCCAGCATCACTACTAAGCAAATATTTACTGAGTTAATTGATGGATGCTATAGATGACAAAACTTAGAGCTACTACAGACAAGTTTTGGCATTGTAGGTGGATTTTTCCTCTCTCAGGGAAGGGCTGCCTCAGTCTCCAGCAGAAGGTGACAGGCACAAACTGAATTCTTCAGCTTTGTTCTGCAGCTGTACTCGAAGCCATCCTGCATCCACACTAATTTCCTCCAAGGAGAGATTTAGAACTTGGAGATCCTGGCCTGGGTGTCATTCTTCTGAAGGAACTTCAGAAATGGGCACAGAGCCTTGCCATGTCATGGTTGGTTGGGGTCCTGAGGCAATATTTAGTGTAACAGAATAAGCAGTGCTCCAGTTAGCACAGTCATCTCTTATGCAGGGAGATGCATTTATGCCTTCCAAGACAAAGAACCTTTTCACTATATGTCCAGTTATTATTCCGTTAGTTCTTTGTGGGGAATTAGCACATCTTTGTTTTCCTTTGGGCAGGGAAAGAGTTTTGCAAGTTCTCACTGAAAAGCCCAGTGTTTGAAGACACAACACTTAACATGAGGATTAACTTTTTAAAAGACTTGAAGGTCCCTGTGGAGTTGCCTGAGCCCATTAATAAAAGTTTAAATTTTCAGCCTAATGTATTAATTATGTTTGTCCAATTCCTAGAGGACCAGTAGATCAAATTAATCTTAATTAAATTTCAGGCTGTGATAGGAGGGGAAAAAAAAATATTGTAGAGTTTAAAGCTTGAAAGAGTCACTAGGCGAGCAGACTGTTACTTTTTCTGATTAAAATGTAAATACATTTTAAATTAAATTCCAGTAAATACATTTTAGCTTACTCATGTTTAGACTGGAGCTAGACCTTCAGTAATATGGTGACTACTGTGCTTTTGTCTTCATGGAAAGATTGTTTTTCAGACCAATAGGTTGAAAGTTCTTTTGATAAAAGCATGGCCTGTCATGCTAGGCCTGTAAATTATTTTGATGAAATTTGTGACTCTAATAATAATATTAAACACTAGAAACAAAATTTCTATGGTGGATGTTTCCATATACTCAAAAGAGAAAAAGCTGAAAGTGATAAAGATGGAAGCCACTCATATTTGTGTGCTCAAGTTGAGTTAAATCTTCCATTCAAATCCTGATCTAGCAATCCTTAGATGTGTGAGACCATGCAGAATTACTTAATCTCCTGAGGATGCCTGCATTTTAATAAAACAGATGTCAGTTTTGCATCTTGAGGTCTATTTCTTGTTTCTGAGGAAAATTTTTCATTTGATTTAAATCCAACAGAAAGGGGGTTTTTAAAATATTTCTCTTTATCTGGCTAATATCACCCTCTTGTAAAGCAACAAAACATCTCTCCATTTCTTATTCTATGTGAGTGTATTTAGTGCTCTTTCCTATCTCTTCTTGTCTCTTAACAGAATTTGTGTACACATAGGCATCACCAGAATTTTTTTCCCCATTATATTATTTTTCCCCCCCATTATATTAATTTTCAGTGGTTCAGGGCTCTAAAAGACAGTATTGGCTTTGGTCTTCTAGAAACATTCTTGTTAAGAGCTATCATTTACTACTTCCTTTGGGCTGTTTTTTCATCCATCTTGTTTTAAAACAATTCCTAGAAGCTTGCAGGAAGTTTAGCACAAGATGTTCTTGGTGTAATCCACTGACATAATTGATATATTCTATGCATTTATGCCCTAGGTGGGCAACATGAAGTGTCTGGTTTATGTTTGGGGGTGGTTTTGGCATGGCAAGACACTGACAGCAGTGTTTTGAATCCCCAGGGAAGTGAAAATATTTTCCCTGGAGTGTGATTTTGATGTATCAAAAGTTTTCTCTGTCTTCTTTTTCTAATGTGTCTGTTGTGTACATACTTCCTTTATTTTAGCAAAAAAGAATAATTCTTTAATAATATAATAAATAATTTTAAATAAACAATAACTTTAATAAATAATTTAATAATTTAATAAATTTAATAAATAATTCTTTATTTCACCCTTGCAAACAGAGGGGAAACTGTGGATTTATTATTAAAGTCTAATAAGGGTGCACAAATTGTTTTGAAGTGCAAGACAAATGACCCTGCTTGGGCAATGTAAATAATGCATGGGTTACCTGACAGACTGGAGGCACTTCTAGAGTTTCTCACCTCATCCCATCTCCTGCAAACTGTTGGAAAAGGTTAAATTCCAGTTAGGCTGGGAACTGTTGCTTTCTTCATTAGGCTTAAAAAGATTGTCCCCATTTTCAGTTTTTCTCCTTTTTCTTCTAAGCCTGATAATACACATGTGTAAGATTTATTTTGCTTTTCCATTATAACCTTTTAAGTTTTGTGATTTGGCCCCAAATTTATTCCTACATACAAAGATGTGGAATAGCCTCTTTCAGCCTGCAAGGAACAGAGTTTTATTCACTTTTTTCTTGAATTTGTTTAACAATTTGAAGTTTTTCTTTTCGTTCATCACCATGAGTTGATTTTCTATGGCCAGAATTGCAAGTCTGAAAGTAGCTTTAAATGCATAAAATAACAATGTAATGAATGTTGTTTAAAACAAGAGCAGATTTCTGATTTATTTTCCCCAGAAAAATTCTGGTGGTGTGATTAAAATGATGAAACATTGGATTAGGAATTGTTTGTTCAGAGGGGTTTTATGTTTGAGTGTGTTCAGCATTGGTAATCACTCTATGCAGTGAACAAAACCAAACACAATTGAAATACTTTGTTGATAGCAGCAAGACAAAATTGTAGGCATTCTTGGGAAACTTAAAGACTTTTTCTTTTTTTTCCTTCTGGTTGGGATGCACAAAAGTCCTTTTTGGTCATGAAGATTTTTAATGTCCTCACTTTGTTGTCTAGCAACGTTGATTTAGAGTTACTCTGTTTTGATCATAATTGCCAGGCAAAAATAGTGTGGAAATATGAGAGATGTGCAGAATGGTCAATACAGAGCCGAGAAAAAGTAGCCCTGTAACCATGGTGGGGTTTTTTTTTGTTTTTCCAGTCGAGCATTTCTGTGTTTGTTTTTCTGTATGATCTGTTTGGTCAGGATTAGGCTCTTTTGTTTGTGGTGTAAATCCTGTTCTTGGCCTACAATGAATATTAATTAACTTCTGTACTTATACCTGCCCTGTTGCTGAACCAGCTCCTTATTAGTAAGGCAATAAAAGCAGAAATGAGATGATACGAGGAAGTCAAAGAGAATCTGGGATCAGATCTAGGGCAAACACCCTTGTTCTAAAATTATAAAACAGACGAAGAGAGATAATTAGAAAAGTTGGAAGGTATTTAAGCATGAGGATTTCCTTTTTATGCACCCTTAACTTTTAGAGGGGCATTACTGCGAGGCATTATTGAAAGCATTACTCTTTAATAGACCTCAATAAAAGAAACATTAGCAAGAAAACCTTTATAGAGGTAAGTGGTGGTTTTTGTCATTCCTCTGGGTTTTTTCTTTATAAAGTGGAACCTTTTAGAAAGCTGACTCCTAGCTCAGACTTGATTAAAGGAATATTATGTTGCAGTTGACCTTTGCAGGGTTCCTGATGAGTATTTGGCCATTGTTGGTACCTTTCATCACCTAGAGGAAACTGAGGGAGGGACCTTGTCCTACAGCAAAGGGGCTGTCCTGTTTGTTTTTCTCATGTAGGATCTGAGGAGAATATCTAGGCCAAGGTCTCCAGAAATCCTTGCCTTTCAGAGTGTCCTGAGCTCTGTCCTGGCAAGAGTCCTGCTCCAGGCTGGATTGCCCTGTTTTTTAACACCCAACCAACCAAATGAAAAAAAAAAAAAAAAACCAACCAAAAAAACCCCCAACCCTCCTCCCCAAAATCCCACATTTAAACAATAAACTACATTTTTAGAGTTCTTATCACTACCACTTTATATGTGACTTATTCCCATTGCAACAGGAATTAGAAGTTCTGGTCTCTTGGGAACATTGCAGATTCTTTAGAAGGAACAGAGCATTCTAAGAAAACTGCCACCTTGTCCTTGTTGTACACTATTAGGTTCTTGATTCTTCAAAATAACATGTCACTCTTTTTGTTAGACCCCATAGTTGGCTTGAAAACAGGTTTGTTCTCTTTTCTTTTCCCCTTTTTCCCCAACATGCATTACTAGACTAAAAAAGGCTATTGCAAACCTGGCTTTTCACAGTTGCATTGATTTTTTTTAAAGGTAGATTTAACTTGACACGTGATTTAACGTGTCTCATTACATTATAATAAACTATTAATTTGTGAAGTAGGGGTCAATTATAAGGAGTTCAGGGGCTGTGGTCAGCAGCAATGATGGAGCAGAAGAAAAAAGGTCACAAGTGCTGAATTTTGTCACAGGTTGCTTTGAGTCAGAGCACAAGGTTTCTGATTTTGATGGGCACTATCAGAAGAGACTGGAAAACATCCCCAAGAGTGCAGGGCTTTGATCCCAGGGCTGGTCAGTGATTCTAACTGGGGAGAAGTGCAAAAGCAAAGGGAAGAAATGGCATTTGAGGAAATGAAGAGATGGACTGAAAATTCTGGCACCCAGATGCCTCAATACTGTGACTCTTTTGTGATTCCCAGGTAAAGGATAGCATGAACTGCTGAAGACTGTCTGGTTTTACAATTGTCTATAAAGTGGTTCACAAAAATCAAATTGATTTGATGTGCAGGAGTATAGGAAAAAAAATTAAGAGGTTGGCAGAAGTTTTTAGGTGTTTCAGTGTCCATGGTGTGCTCTGTCTTCTCTTGGGATAAAAATTTAATGAATTCAAATTTTGATACGGCTTCAAAGTAATTCCTGATTACATCATGATGGGGAAACCCCTCCTCCTCAGCTACAAAGAGAAAATTATTGGCACTAAAAGTAGTTTATTACTACAGACCATGCTTAAAATAGCTTTTATGACCACAGTGGCTGTAATGTGGTAGATGTCTGGAGGTGTATTGATGTGAAAACCCCTCTGCTTTCCTTTGAGGAAGGGATTTCAAAGAGCTGCCTGAATTTTTACTTTCCTTAATAAACAGAAAAGATTCAAGATCGTCCTGATGATACAGTTCTCCAGTGCTAGGAAGGGCCAGGTTCCTAATCTGTGCAGAGTGTTAAATTTACCCCAGTCTGAACCAAATGTTCTGTCATTTGCCTTTTGGCCCTGAGTTTCTTAACTCTGGAGTTACTCACTGTTCCTTTGTGCTGCTTCCCCACCCTTCTTTTAAAGGGATTCCTGTTTTCTGCCTTCCTTCTTCCACATCTTGAGAAGTTTCACACAACAAATGAGCTACAATAAATTTACACAAGGCAAAATTACCATACTTTTTAAACAAGCTTCTCGATTTGTTAAATTTTCACATGAATACTGGGTGTTTTTTATGGTGTGCTTTGCCCTTCTGAAAAAGTAAAGAGAGCCTGACTTTTCACGCTACAGCAGGACAGTGGCCTGGATTATTTCAGCTCTCATTTTACAAGAGGGCCAGCAAAGGAAGGACTTGATAGCAGGCAGCTGGGAAATTCAGTTACTTTGCTACTGAGCACAGTGAACATTTTGGTAATCTCTAGTGCTGAGATATGCCAAGGATGGATGTTGTTTTATGCTAGTCTGTCCATGTTCTCTGTTTTGCTGTTTCTGTGCGGTGTCATGTGTTTTTTGATGGTTTTCTTTATTTCTCCTTTGCTGAACAGGAAAATTGAACAAAAAAGGTCAGCTAGAAGAACAAGCAGAGTTACTTTCCACAGCTTTGTTTCTACTGCTCTGAGCACCTGTGGCGAAAAAACACCTGAAATAAGTGCAGTGGTGCAGAGGGAGTGCAAAGGGTGAACAGGGATATGATGGGTGTTTTTGCCACAAGGCAGTATCTAGAAATTGATATTTAGAACGTTCCTCAAGTCCCACCAAATGTGCTAAGCCTGAGAATCGAGGGCTGAGCATTTCTGCTCACATTTCACAGTGAGAAACCAACCCCTTCTTGCACTCTCCTGCTCCTTTCCAAAACCCAAATGATTTTTCTCACTGTTTTTTCTGAAACCACGTGTGATGCTTTCCACACATCTCTTAAGCTACACCAGCCCTTGTCAAAGGTGTGGGAATTGATGCAGTTTTTGAGAGAATTCCCAGTCTTACGTTTTCCATTTCTGGGTGGTGAATTTAATCACACCAGTAACACCCTGTGTCTGTTTCCCATTGCTGTGCTCTCTGTGCTCATCCTTTCAGTCTGTAGTGGTATTTGAAGACAATAATTTAATCTTCCTAAATAATAACCTGTTCTCAGTTTTGTTTACCCCATGTGAGTATCTAGAGAGACAGGTTTGTCTTTTGTCGTGCTAGCAAGAAATCCCAGGTCTGTTGAGATGTAAGACCAACTGTGTATTGACTTCAGGAAAGCAGAAACTTAGCCTCTGCAGGTTTTTTCTATTAATAATCTCTCTTTGGTTGAATTGAAAAAATAATAATTGTAGGGTTTCTACTAAGATATGCCTCTAGCAGGTAGAATAAAGGTTTCCATATGAATACATTTGACAGTGTAACTTTAATGCACTGAGGTTCAGAAGTGGATCCAAGCAGAATATATGAAAAGAATTTTTATAATACCTGAGACTAATATAATTTGTTTCCTATTTCAAAATAAAAATAGTACTGATTGATTTTCAATTTATTAAACCTGATCCTTGCAGAGTTTGAAAATCAAACACTGTGGCAGGAGGAATCTAAAAGTAAAACCAGGTTTCATTGCCTACCCTGTAAGGAGCTGAAGCTGAAAAAAATGCAGAAGTAAACAAGGAAACAGCTTGTGACAATAGCCACTGAAATCTAATATCTGGCTGTGAATAAACCAAGTGTGACATTGATGTAGGGAACCAAGGAAAGTATAAACACTCAAAAGGTGGCCACAACAACAACAATAATAATAATAATATTTATCATAAGTTTGAACTCCTATGGCAATGAAGGTGGACAACTTTTAGACATCAAACTAGATTTACAAAGCTTTGCATCAGCAACATGAAATATTTTTTGCAGTTCTGTTGCCTTCCCCTTCAGATTTCTGTTTCTCTTTATATCCATCCCACTCTTGGGTGGTATTTTATTCATCTCTTTAGGATAACTATCCTATAGTGGAATTATAGTGCAGCATTTTGGAATTATACTCTTGAATATAATCTTTTAAGTGTCTGACTTGTACATAGGTGGTGTGGAGGCTTCCTTTTCTTTTGGCATTCTGACAAAATGATACAGCACTTTACCCATCAGAGAGAAGGGATGGGCATTTGTGTGGGAAATGTGACCAATCTGTCTGTGGTACATTGGGAAAAACTGTTCTTCTAGGGATGCTGGATTTTGCATTGTGTATCTGGTGAAATGAGAATTTTTGTTAGCCAAGAAACTTTCACAAACGTTCATGTAAGCAGACCTGCTGCAGGGTTAGGCACTGAGATGTTTCTGGGGGTTTCAGTATCTCCCTGTAGGGTAGAGGGTGTGTTATATATGTTAATTTTAAATTCATTAGTACTTCTAAAACAGGGATTACAGGTGCATCACACTAAGGGATCTGTTGTCTCCTTTGACCTTACCAGTAATGCTTTTATCTTTGCCTTGCAAAAAGGCTTTTCCCTGTGCACTTACCCATCAGCTTCTGAAAGGCCAAGAGAGGTAAAAGCTGAATTTGGAGGAGGTTTTTTGTTAGTTTTGGATTTCTTTTGGTTTTTTTTGTTTTGTTTTGTTTTGTTTTTTGTTGTTTTTTTTTTTCCCCTAGATTACATAAGTGGCTGATTTAGGAACAAAATATGATGTTAAATAAATTGATGTGTGATGATTTAAAGTTCTTTTTCCTGAGTGCTGCATTGCCATCTCCACACACTGCCCCTCTCTTTTCCACATCCTCAAACCCTGCTGGTGTGCATCAAGAGACTGGCGTTAAAAACAGGAAAAAAATAAACAAAAATGAAGAGAGTTAATTACAGCTATTTATAATGCTGTGGAAGAAATGTTTAAAACAATAGTGAAAAAGGCCCTTTCCCTATTATTAGTAATTTCCCAGAGAAGTAGTGGTTCTAGGTCTGTTCAGGTGGCCACTTCCCCTCCCTTTGAAGCATGTGATTTTACTTTTCCAAGACAAGGTTATGCCAAGCTAATTGATTCTTTTCTTTCCCATTCTTATTAAATAAGTTTGGCTGAGCCACATTTACTTGGATTAAATGCAAGCAAAAAGAAAACTCACATTGGTTCAGGAAGTTTGTTTTGTGGTTCTTTAGAAAAGAACATTCTGTCCACTCTTTGTAAAACCAATACAAACAGTCTTTTGGCACAGACACTATTCTTTGTAGATACCTTGCTTTAAATTATCTCTCTGTTATTTTGCAAGATTAAGTATCACAGTCCATATTTCCTGGATAAATCCTGCCTTGTGTAATTGTGCTTTCACTTTAGAAGTCACACCTCCAGTGGTAGTTGGTAGTTAATTATGATTAAATCTTCTAAACACTATTTGAGATCTGCTGATGAAAGATACTGAATAATGAAATGGTGATTATAAATTTTAGGACAGTAAATGTGGTTTATGTAATAGCTCTTATTTAGAAGTGGTTACATCTCATTGCAGAAATGATCACGTAAATATGATGTTAAGGAAAAAAGAGCTGTAGAGGCACAGAGTAAAACTACAAGAGGTTTTTATTTTGTAATTGGGGAATTGTGTGTGAGTTTTGTGGAGAAATGTCCTTTTCCCTTTTAAGTTTTTAAAGGATATTTTTATAAGGGTTTTTATCATTATATCAATTAAAGGTACTCTGTGCTACTAAAGGAGTAGAGGGATAATGCATTTCATGTGCTTGTAGCAGGCATTTCTCACATGTGAGAACCTGGCAGGAGCTGCCAGAATTGGGAGTAACAGCAGAGAAGGAAATGTGCACTGTGCAACCTTAGTCAAACAGGGAGCAATCTCTGGTGCCCTCTTTTGATAATATATTTGGTGGAACCAGTTAGGGGAGGATCTTAAGCGATGTTAATAAATTATTGGACTGAGTCTTCAAGTGTCTGTATCTTCTGCTGGCTTGGGCTCTTACTGGAAGGGAAAAAAAAGATGTCCTGTACCTTGTAAGAGGCAGTCCTACATGTAGTAAATAATATTCCTAGAGAGTGATAAAAGCAAATCACATCTGTCCTGTAACAGCTTGGAATTGAGCTGAGGGTTTGCACACACATCTGGATGTAAGTTTTGAGAGCTATGTTTTTTAACATCAAAGGAAAACACAATGAAGAACCCCAACCTTTTGAACTTTCTATTTCCATACATTTAAATCCAAAGACTAAAGTATTCTGAATGTCATGCCTGTCTTATCTTTCTAGCAAAGCCTTTTCCTATAATTAAAAAGGCATCAATTTTTCTAATTGTTGCCAAATCCAATCTGAGCCTCCCACACAATCATTTCACCCTTCCCTCCCCCTCCCATCATTGTCTGATATTTTGTTTGCACAGTCATTATTCATTAACTGTGCTCATGTCCAGGGCAGCAAACAGAGGAATCACATCAGCAAGGAGGAGATCAGAAACTCATCAGTAAAATCTGTTTTTTTCCTTTTCTATTTTACATTGGCTTTCAGATAAGAATCCCAAAACTTGTTACAAATTTCAGAGATAAGGAGCCTGGAAACAATGACTATGCTGTTTGCTGCTTCCTTTCCTTAGCAGAATTCTTTAGTCTTCCATTCTACTGAGAAGAATTCATTTCTATGTAAGAAGCTACTGAGATTATAAGTCACTATTGGAAAGGAAAGAGGCGTAGTCTGTCCTTTTTTAAAAAAAAAATTCTTACAGAATCACACACAGTCATTAGTTGGAGTTGGAAGGGACCTCTGGAGATAATCTCATCCAACCCCCTTGCCAAGGCAGGGGTCACCTAGAGCAGGTTACACAAGAACAGGTGGGTTGTGGAATCTCCAGGAAAGGGAGATTCCACTGCCTCCCTGGGCAGCTGTTCCAGTCTGAAGTTCTTCCTTAGGTTGAAGTTCTTCCTTATGTTAAGGTGGAACTTACTGTGTTTCAGTTTATGGCCCCTGCTCCTTTTCCTGTTACTGGACACCACAAAAAGGAGCCTGGCACCATCCTCATGGCACCCCTTTGAGATGTTTATATGTATTGATGAGATCCCCTCTCAGTTTTCTCTTCCCTGGACTAACCAAGCCCTGCTCCCACAGTCTCCTCTTGAGAGAGGCACTCCAGACCCCTCAGCATTATTATGTCCCTCTGCTGCTCCAGTGGCTTCTTTTCTTTTCCTTCTTCTATTTCCCTTCTTCTTTTCCTTCTTCTATTTCCCTTCTTCTTTTCCAACTTTATCCATGTTTTGAAGGGAATAAAATGGGCATGGAAGGCTGGAGAGCCTTTCCTGAGGTCACTGAGCTAGGAAAAGCTGAGGCTCATGAATGAAAAGCCTTAAGATGTGCCCATGTGTTGTCCTTTCCTCTGTGAGGCTTTCCTGGTCAGAAAAAAACCCATTAATTGTTTATCTCCCTTCAAATATGAAAATGTTATGTTTTCAGCAGAAATAGGTGGTTAACAGATAAACCACCAGTAGAATCTGGTCATATTAGTAAGCAGATTGAAAAGGTTTAGTATAAAAACTAATACAATATACTGCTTCATTTTTACATTAATGTGCAACCGCTGGATCAATTCATATTGACTGAATTGACCCATTGTCACTTGTCCCAGCTCACTGGAGTTGACTTGGTACTGCTTCTTCTAGTTCTCTTGCTATATCAAATTGATCTGTGTGTTTTAATTAATTTTAATTGGATTTATTGTAAATGGCCTTGTAAGGGAGAGGAAATGGAAGACACAGGATTGGGATAATGCCAAAATGAAGGCCTAAAGAGAGTAATTCATAAGAAAATTCTGCTGTAAATTGGTCAGATTTGCTAAAATTTGAAGAGCTGGTCAGTGCCTGGAATAGTGCAGTTATGAAGCTGGCAGTGACTCCTATTACAGCTAAGTTAGAATGAAGTATTGGATATGAATAAAGACACGAAATAAAAGAGGATGAATGTCTTGAATGTCAGATTCAAATTGAGGGGTAACAAAATTTGAAGGGTTTATGGTGGAGGCTGTTCCTTTATCCTGACCATGAGGTTCCTTTTAGCTCTACAGAGCAGTTCTTTTTGGCATTACTGGTATTTAGGAAACTCACACTGACAGTAGTGGATGAACTCTAACCAGAACTGCATTTCTCCCTGTCATGCACTGAGGGGAAATCACATTTTAAGAAGTCAGGGATTAGCAAGCTGAACTCATTGTGTAACGTGCAGTGGAATTGCAAAGCTGAACCTGTTTCTTTTCTGGTTTTCAGTGATTTGTCCTGTTGGGCAGCTGCCTTCTGAGTGCCTCTGGAGAAATGCCAGCCAGCCGAATTAAGCAGTAGCAGGGACAGCATCTACCCAGGCTGAAGTTCTAAGCCCAGGCACGTGGCATTTGCACAAGTGATCACTGGTGAGTTGTACACGGGCACAGCTTCTCTCCTTGCTCTCTGTCTCTTCAGCCACTGGCATCTGTTGCAGCCTCTGAGTTCTGGATGCACAGTCTGGCCTGCCTCGCTTGTTTTTCCCAGAGTGTGACTGATGGGCTTAGAGAATGTGAAAAACACCAATCGCTTGTTTTTAAAATTTTAAAAGTTTAGTAGAAATAAAATGGTTATAAAAATAGTAGTATAATTAGAGTAATAAAAATTTGGACAATTAGGGTTTAGGACAATATGAGACAATAGAAACGAAGAGTTATGGACAGTTCAGGGCAAAATAAGCCCAAAAAAGGAGCCACGTTAACCCTAAAAAACAATAGCCTGTTGCATATTCATACACCTCATACATGATGCATAAATTCCATTCAAACACAGGATTCTCTCTGGTCAGTGTCAGCTTCTTCCTCTTAATCCTGATGGCATCTTCAGGGCTGAGTGAGGCAGGAAGAAGTTTGTTTCTTCTGATAAGTGAGCAATAAATTCTTTTTCTCTGAAATATTTGGGTGTCCTGTAGCTGCTATCTGGTCTGAGTAGCTCATTCCTTTCTTTAAAAGGAAAATCTCACATACATAGTTTCTATTTTAACATTATATTGTAACCTAAAACTATATTTAACACTCAAGTAAATTAATACAGCATAACTTTCTAACACAACACATATAATATTCATTTTAATATTTGTGAAAAGCCAATCATAAAATATGCATTTTTCACAGAGAATATGAGAGTGGTCCAGGTTACCAGCTAATCTTAGGAAATCCTTACTGTTTGTTTGTATGTTTATGGATTATTTTCCCCCTCTCCCTCTGCTGAATGAGTAATGTCCTGGTGAGGCCAAACTTCAATTCTATATCATTTATGTGTTATACTAGATGATATCACTGTGCTTTTTTTTAACCAGAGGAGATTTTGTACCCTCTTCCTTAGTGCTTCATAGCCTGGAAATCCAAGCTGTGGGGGTCTGATAACAGAAGTACTGACTGGCTGCTGTCAGCACGAGGGTGATTAAAAATGTGTGTGTGCATGCTGCTTCACTCCCTTTCCAGCTGAATAGAAAATGAAACTGCCCAAAGCCTTTTATGTAAGTGCATGGATTTGGGGTTTTTTTTCCCTGTTTAAATCTCTGTGTGGCTGTGTGCAGACAAACTTCAGCCCCAGCTTCCTTTTGAAGATGCTGTGTAGAGTGAGCTTGTTCTGACCTCTGAGGAGTGATCCTGTTTCCAGCTCAATACCAGACATAACCTCTCCACAAAAAGTAATAGCTAACCATTATTTTTTTTTAGGGGAAGGTGGTTTCTAGTCAGTTTTTCCAATCTGTGATTTTCCTTGATAAAACAAGAGCAATCTGCTTCTTGCAGCAGCTGAAATGCTGTGATTCTTTGACAGCAAATGTGTGGAGAGCTGCCTTACACCTTGTAACCCCCTGCTTTCTTTAAGACTGCCATGCTGGGCTGACTGCTGTTTTCCTGGGAGTGTGGCACCAAGGAATTATTGATGAGATGCAGCCTGCTCTGTAAAACACACGTTTGCTATTAAAAACAACATATGTGTCCTTAGCTATAGCTAATAAATTAAAAATCTCTGTGGAATTTGGGGAGATAGCTCCTCTAGACATGGAAAGAATCCCATTAAAGCATCAGCATGGCACAGCTCAGCATCAGGTGCTGAATTGTCCTATGAATATCAGAGTAGGGGCTTTGTGCTTTAGGCAGAACTACCTGAAGGTCTCTTCTGGAGCAGCAGGAGGAGCCCCCTGTAAGGATGGGTGCAGGAAGGGTGAAATGCATCCAGGGCACTTGTCTCTGGCTCTTTCAGGTTCTTGCCATATTATTAGAAAGGCAGGTTGGAATATTTGGACAAAGACCTGAAGGTCAGTGCTGTCCTGAGCTGTCCGTGCTACCTTGATCAGCAACAGAGTTAGAAAATCACCCCGGCCTGAAAAATTATGAGGGTAATTCTGCTTTCTGCTGGAGGGGGCAAAGGCAGAGCAAGGAATACAGGCACATTATTTCAAGGTCCAGTAGCCTATTAAGCCAGACTAAAATAAGTAGGCTTTAATTAGTGGAAAGTTTACGAAAACACATCTGGTGTTATTGTCACATAACAAGTTGGAACATACCTGTCCTTAAGTTCCTTTCCTTTTTATTGCTGCTGCTCTTCCTGCTCCAGTTCAAGCATAGCAGCTTCTGTCTTGGGAACTGAAGGTAGATGCAGTTCCTTTCTGCTTCTTGAGAACTCTGAACCCCAGCACTTAAATAATACAGCAACTTCAGTGCTAACAGCAGCATCTTTGGAGGAGAGAGGTTTTCAAATTGTTGCAGTTGATTTTCAGGGTGTGTAGAAATAGAGAATGGAAGGTAGTTATTGAAACACTGTTTTTTTTAAATTTAAAATTATTGTCACTTGGGTAGGTGCACTTTATTTTTGCTTGTCAATATTTTCAGTTATTAAAATTTAGAGATCATAGATTTTTCTAGAAGGCAGAGAATTCCAGCAGAAGGACCTCTGTGTCTTGGTCAGGGGGACACCAGTTTATGACAAATGTCTGTGTGCTGTGTCTGAGGTGTCAGCCTGACTCACAGGATGGAATGCCTGCATGGGGAAAAGGCAAAAACCTTTGCTCCCTTGTGACAGGGGTGGGAAGCCATCTCCACGTGGAGAGGTTCCTTTTGGAACTGCACATCACCAGGAAGGTGCATTGAAAATTCACTTTATTCACAAATAAAGACTGAGTCAAGCCAGTGCCTGCTTATCAGGTCAGGTGGTGACTGTGCTGTGCCATCAATCACAGTGCCCTGAGCACAGCCAGTTCCATGGCTGCACTTAAGAAATGCGTGTGAACTCCAATGCAGGTTTTTAGTTTGTTGTTTCAGTTGTTTTTTGTGGGTTTTTTTGGTTTTTTTCCTATTTCTGAGAGCACTATAGAGCACAGAACTTCAGGTGCAGGGTGTCTGGGGAGTGTCCTGCCCTTGGGTTTGAGTGGTGTTTTGCACTTTGCCTGCAATTCTGCTCCATTGCTGTTTGCTAAGTGCAGTGCAGACTTTTGAAAGTCTGGAAGCTTTCTGGAAGCTGAATTTTCTTCAACATTTTTCTTATTTTCTTTAAATTAATTTCTAGCTCTTCTTAATTAGAGTGTCAGAACAGTATTATCATAGAATCATAAAATATTTTACATTGGGGGGGATCTTTAAAGACCATCTAGTACAGCCCCCCTGCTATGGGAAGGGACATGTTCAAGTAGCCCAGGTTTCTCAGAGCCCCATGAATATTTCCAGGGATGGGACATCCACCACCCCTCTGGGTAACTTCTTTTACCACCTTCACTGTAAAAAGCATCCTTGTATCCATTCTAATTCAACCTTCTTTTACTTTAAAACCATTAACTCTTCTTGTCCTATTGCAGTGGGCCCTGATGAAAGCCTGTCCTCGTCTTTCCTGTAGGCTCCCTTGAGGTACCAAATCACTGAAGTGATTGGCTATTAGAAATATTGCAGAATCAGGTAAATGAACCTCCTGCCTCAGGTGGCTGGGTGCTGAAACACACTGACAGGAATTGTAAACCATCATAAGCCTGCAAAAGATTAATGGTTAGCTACCAATGACTGTTTTGAAACTCAAGAAAAATGATAGCTTAAGCCATTGGTATAAATCAAACCACCCTTTTGTTAACATAAATTTTGCTTAGATCCAAAACCACTGAAGCTGGATAGATATTCCTGATGATTTTACTCCAGCAAAAATTAACTTCTACTTCTTGACAGGAGTAAATGAGAGATAATGAGATTTTATTATCTGCTCCAATCACCTGTGGCTTTGATTTAAAAACCAAAATTCCTCAGAACCATTGGATTTTTTTTTTTTAAATCCCGTAATCCAAAACAAATGGTTACCTTATCTTTTAAATCCTGGCTGCTCAGGTGGGGGATGTGCTTTAGGACAGGTAGAGACATCTGGGCATTTTCAGGGCTGTCATTGCATGTGGTGAGGGCTGCTGGTGCCCACGAGCCTGGCTCTGCAGGGGAAATCTCAGTGTCACAAGCCAGAGCCTCGCTGCTCGCCGCGTGTTGACAGCTTGTCATTACAGACTGTGCTTTTTCCTCCTGCCTGGTGGTTGGAAAGGTTCAGAAATGATCATAATCTCTTTCCTCCAGTGACTGGGGAAGTATCAGGGTTTGTTCTTTCCAGATTTAGGGGAAAAAACCCCAAAAACCCACTCTGCTTTTCATTTGTGCTGAGTTTGCAATTGTTTTATTGTCTCGGTTGGATTTTCGTAGCATATCCAAAATCGTTAATCTCCCGTGGAGCGAGAGAGGATGTGAGGAAAAGAAGTGGAGAAGGGAGAGGAAGGACAGAATGGTAGCTAAACACACTGGGGTTTTCTTGGCTTTAGGTGGGGTGTTTATTTTACAGCAGCTATTCCTGGTCCCTGGGGGAGAGGGTGGGGTGACAGTGCTGTGTCATGGAACATGGCACTGGCTCACTGCGGGGCAAGAAGGAATTGGGGATCTTCTCTCTCCTTTATCTGGGAGATACATAGAAGAATTTTATTGCTTAATGCATCAGTGTGGCCAGTCTCTGCTCTGGGCATGCAGGCTGGGGTGCTCAAAGTGGAATTGTGAGATCCAGCGACATAAAAAGAAACCCAAGCAATTAAACTCCCCTGTAGGGCGCAGGTGGAGAGCACCTTTGCCCTCTGTCATCAGAGGGACAGGGCTGGGTGAAGCCAGTCAGTCTGACTTGGCTCCCACCTTTGTTTGGAGGTTGCTGTGGTGATGAATAACCTTTGCAGAGGGTGTGTGAGCCTGTGTGGCTCTGGCAGATCAAACAAAGCCCGGGGTTTCTCACCCCCACATCGGAGCGAGTACCCTGGTGGTGGATTGGGCTCCCAAAATAAGTTAAACCTGTCTGGCAAAGGTACTCTGTGGAAGGAAAGAGGGAAATATTATAATCCAAAAGTCCTCTCTTTTATTTTTTTTTTCCTACTGTTGCAAAAAACTGCATTTTCTATGCTGAGGAAACTTTTGTTTCGTTTTACTCCCCATTTATCAATAAGTGTTTCAACAAATTATTGTTAAATTCTCTGCATCTCAAAATAGAAGTGTGTTTTTCATACTAAGACACAAAAATCTGACCTAACAACTGCATAGTGATACAAAAGTGTGTGAAATTTGGAATTCTCCATAAGCATTACATGCTTTTCTCATTAATTCACACAAGTACAAGTACACTTGGATGACACAGGTGTCTGAAGATGCTGCAAGTATCACTTCTAGATAAGAATTGCCTTCAAAAAGGTCTTGGAAACTTGTTTTCTCCCCCTCCTAGAAAACCCTAGCAGGAATTGGCAAGAATGAATTGCCACCTGAGGCAACTCATGGAGAATTTTCCTCCCTACATGTCATCCTTCTTCCCAACATCTGTGAAGCTGCCCTGTGCAAAACTCATAGGAAGTGCTCTGTGAAAAACTGAGTCACTCAGAGATGATCCAGTGGCCATGACAAACACTGTGATGTTTAAAATGTCTATTTTTGCTGCATAATTCCTGAAATTAAAAGAAAAAAAGAAAAAGTGAATTACTCAGCTCTGTGTCAGCTCTCCATCTCCTCACAGACCTTTAAAATGGGTGGTTTCATTTGTCAGACTGTGCCTTGTTCTTGGCACTGAAGGACCAAAGAGGAAGTTGAAAACTTTTAAAAAGCAGTGAGGCCTCTCACAACATTTAAGATGAAGGTGGCAAAGGCAGGTCCATGTCCCTGCATTGCACCACTGATAGATCTTCTTTCTGAGTTAGAACACTGAGGAAATAACCTCCTCTCCTTCCAGCAGCTGTTTGAGGGTTGACATCTCCAAGTTGTCAGCTCCTTTTAGTGACTGACTTAGTTAAAATCACCTTCAGTAAGGAGTATTTAATTACATCTTCTAATACCTTATTCAGGCTGCCCTCCTGGATTTTGGAGAATCTGGAGAATGCTGCTAACAGAGTGGAGCCAGCATTTACAGGAATGAATTAATGGCAGTGCCATAGCTGTGATTTTTACATCTGACACATTCTCCAAGGCTAGCACAGTACCTCCCATACTCCTTCAAATTCATTTGTTCCATTTCAGCTCAGCCTTTTGAAATATTTTGTGATGAATGAGTGTGCTGTACAAGCTGGTGATCAAGAGCAGCTGTTCAGACTCATACATTAAATTGAATCCATCTGTCAGTGGGCTCTTTAAAGTGTGAGTTTCACATTGTCAGGAGACCTTAT
Organism: Agelaius tricolor; assembly: GCF_023055355.1. Lineage (NCBI taxonomy): Eukaryota > Metazoa > Chordata > Aves > Passeriformes > Icteridae > Agelaius > Agelaius tricolor. The sequence goes on from NW_027269263.1 coordinate 2,140,800, forward strand.
TGCACCAGAGCAGTATCTGGGTGCTGTTTGCCAAAAATAAAAGGACAAATCTAAATGAAGAGTGCTTGGATGGGCTCTGGGATACCCCTGTGGCCTCATCTGCAGAGCTGTGATTTAGCCTGCTGTGATGAGAGCAAAGTGGTTACAAGCAGCACTTCTGCACTGACATGCAGAGTTGTTCAGATGTGGACTGAAATTAGGAGCTGACTTGCAGTGAGCTTTGTAGAACTCATGTGGGCTGGTTGCTGCTTGGTTTTTAATCCTGACCCTTTGACCTCATCACCAGTTCTTTAAAGTTTTTGGTTGCAGAGTTTTTCTTCAGAGGATGAGCTGAAGAGGAAGTGTTTTATTCAAATCAGCAAAAGGAGACCACACTGCTTTTTTGATTGTTTGTTTGTTTCTTTACCCCCAGTATGTATACATCATTTTTATATTCATTTACAAGTAGGGATGAGCAAAATAAATCTCTTGAAGCTGTTTAGCAAACTGCATTTAAGGCAACATTTCAGCCCAACAAATGGTTGTTTCCTGATTGCAATAATTGTTCTCATAATTTTAAGTGAAATCTTCAGTCTGTAATATTCTCTGTAAATGACACACTGGATATGGAAGCCAGCTGATTCATGGCCTGAAATATGTTGATCTTATCCAGGAGTAACTTCTCTTGGCTTCCTTCTCCCAGTTTGCTCCTCACCAAGACTTTTGTGGTGAGGACTGTGTTCGTGCTGGCTTGTGTGCACAGCTCCAGGGAAAAGCATTCCTTATTACCAGAAGCTTATTCACCCACTAATATAATCTTCATTACACCACTTCACTTTAGGACAGGCAGCTTCTCTTGGAGGAGCAGAGCTTCCTTTGCCACTGTAAATCTTTTATTGGAGTTGCAGGATGGCCATGATTTTTTTTCTGGGCTCTGCAATGGTCTCCAGAGCTGCAGAGCCCACCCTTTGCTGGAGATCACATCCTGTCACTGCTGCTTCATTCCTGGTGCAGGGCTGAGCCAGCACTTTTCAATTAACACTAAATTCAGTGCTGGCAGAAACACAGAGAGGATAAAAAAAAAAAAAGTAATACACCAGAACAGAACACCCACACTGGCTTTGTGAGCTTGTATTTTGTGTCTGTTATCCTATGGTAAGAGAAGAACTTTTTGCTTTTCTTTAACACAGAGAAAGGAAGGCTGAAGCCTGTTGTTTCTGTGTACCTGGTAAATAGAGATGTTTTTTTTTAAGTGGAAACTCATTAACGTGTTCCACATGGAGAGGTGAGAATTGCACTTAGAATGAAGAGATTGATTGATTGATGTTGGCTTGTATTAAGAAAATATGGCTAACAGAAGGAGACAATACATGCTCTTTTTAAACTTTTTTCCTATGGAGTACATTGTTTTTCTTGCATGTGTTTAATGAGGGAACTTAGCAGGGGAATGCTATTGCTTAACAGTATCTTGTTATCTTCCTTTAAAACACTTAAGAGTGTTAAAATGCAGTTATTAAGATCTGGCACTCATTTGAGCACCCACTTGGGACTCTGGATTATGAGCATGCAGCATCTGCAAATGAGCTGCAGATGCAGAGTGAGCATTCAGTCCTTCACCATCCAACCTCAGCTGTGCAGCAGTGCAGTGTGTGGAGCCACAGAGCTCTGCAAACCCATGGACAAACCTGGGAATGAGTGCTCAGACCTCTGAGAACTGCTTGGTTCTCATCCCTCTCTGGGCAGATTGCTCCAGTTCTCTGCCCACCCTCACAAGTCAGAAAGCTTCTCCTCATATTCAGGTAGAATGTGCTGCAGCTCTGATATGTCAGGGAATTAGGAATTAAATTCTTGATACCTTCTCTAGACTGTACTGATCATTAAGGATGAAATTATGTGGTTTTAAATCCAAGTTCTTCTCCTTTGGCCTTTACAACCTGTTTTGAATATGACTTTTGGCACCATTGTGTGCTGCAAGCAGAAAAACTGATTATTTTGGACAAAAGAGGAGGCTGCTGTGCTAATTTCTTGATAGACTTAATTGCTGATAAACAGGGATCTGTTTCAAGATTCAGCTTAGACAGTACTGAAATATTCCTATGAATGGGGTGTGCTCCCCAAAGAGTTTCAGGAAACCAGGAACTTTGGCCCCTTTAGAGGAAGGTGCAGCTGCTTGCAGCTAATAATTCCTGTAAGAGAGGTGAAGTGCAGGAAAATACACTGTACAACAAAGGAAATGCACATTCCTTCTGTGAGAAGGAAAAGTTCAGGATACTGGCAAGGCATTCATACACATGTACAGTTTTATAACATTGAACTGCAAGCACCAGTTCAAGGCTTCAAAGAGGAGTTGTTGTTGTTATTGTTGCTGTTATTATTATTATTATTATTATTATTATTATTATTATTATTATTATTATTATTATTATTATTATTATTATTATTATTATTCCCTACCTCAAACGAGCAAGTTATCACATCTGCTTTTTGTTGTGGCTGTCCATGGAGCATTGGCTGTTAGCAGATCCAAAATAAGAAAGCAAATGGATCAAACATGAGTCATTATGGTTATGTGTTGCAAAGATGGACTCATTTTTCCTTGTTTCCCATAATTTTTGTCATTCACATAAAACTGTGGCTTCTCCTTCTTGTGTAAATGAATTATTCTTATAGGTCTTGCAAATCTTTTCTGGATACCTAAGGAAAAAAAAGTAGAATATTCCTTCTAGAGGTTCATGTTTCTCATGCTTCTTACTTTTGTTTGGAGAAGTCAATTCAGACCAGAACTCTTTCTATGTCTTTATAATCATTACTTATCTAAAAAAACCCCCATAAATTAAAACAAACACAAAACAACCAAAAAAACCTCGAAAAAATCATTCTACCATGTGACCATTTTGAAAAGCAGTGTCTCACTTAGATATTTAGAGTTAAGCATGCTTTACAAAGTCATTATCAATGTGAAAAATACAATTAGCCAAGGAGCTGTAAGCCACATGCTGCTTCCCTCTCCTCTCTTTCCCCAGTCATTTCCTGATTTCTGTTCTTCCTGGTGCTCCTTGTGCACCTGTGAGTGGGAATTGCTTTCTCTGCCCTCCTTTCACTTTTGGGCTTATGTCCATTCCTTACAGTTAAACAAAACCTTGCTGTTGAAACAGCAAAACCTTCCAGGTGCCATTTATAATTTACTTTAAAGATTAGGTGATAGTAAGTGGGAGGAGTTCCTGAAACCTATTGCTATTCTGACATTCCAGCTCTGGTGTGAGCAGCTGTGGTCTGCTCTGGGCTTTTTCTCAAAACTACACAGGTGAGCTCAGCTCCCAGGTGTTTTTAACCTTCACTCTCCTGCCTTGGTACCCAAGGCCTGGCTGACCTGGCAAAGCAAAGCTTTGGGGAGGTTGTGTCCTGTCTGATGTTGTGTTATATCCAGAATACACCCAGCCTGTCACCTGCTGTTCTGAATTTCCCCATGCTCAAGTGTCAGGTGCTACATTTGCTGTTGAAATAATAGAGCATGACATTATGTGTCCTGTACATTGTCTCCTGTATTTTTTAAAGTTTTTTATATGACATTATTATATGACATTTTTATTTATGACATTATATCTCCTGTAGACCTCTGCAGATTCCATACCTCTGGACAAGTTTGGTAGGGATTGAATAGGTGTAGTTAAAATGTTATGATCTTGCAAATAGGACATGATAATCTTTTTATGTGCTTGGTTTTCATTGTAAACAGAGTTTCAAAATATATTCAGTGAGGTTTGGATTGGTAAGCAAAACACTGCAAGTAGCATTTGTGTTGCTAGAAATTCTCACTGTTTCTGCACTACTTTGTAAATTTAGAATTTGTTTTTCTTTCTTTCAAGTTACATGTTTTAAAATTTACAATAAGTAGACAAGTATACCTTTGAAAAGTCCTTATCTCCTGTGGTATTACAGCACAATAAAATTGACCTTGGTCCTGGGGGCTTTGAAAAGACTGCAGTAAAAGTGCAGATGTTTACCTTGCAAAACTACCTTCTCTGCTTTGAAATATTTGGTGTTTTAGTGCTTTGTTGATGGCGACTTCGATGCCTTCAGTTAAACCCCTCTGAGCAGCCCGGGTCTGATTCTCCTCTTCCCTTTTATGATGGTACCCACCCCTGTAAAATGCTAATGAAATGGATGGGTGCTCCACAGGAACAAGGTCACCATTGACTTCATAAAGGGAAGAAATCTCCTTTAACGCCCTGGGAAAACTCTGCAAGGAACTCAGACAATACTTGACTCACAAGGGGGATGGCATCTCTTTGCTGATATGCTAAGTCATTTGCCATTTAGGGAAGAGGTAAAGCAGCATCTCCACTGTCAGTAGTGCCTGGCTGTGTCTTAAAGCATTTTTTTTTTTTGAGCTGGAGGATTGAAAGAATGTGTTACAAACTGCGAAAGAATGTGTTGTTTGCTGTTTGAGGATTTTAATTATTTTAATTGTCGTTTGTCAGAGTAGATACTGGAGTTAGGCAGGGTGGACCTTCTGATTCTGATAGCTCTGGGATGATAAAACTGTGATTATCACAAGTGTCCTGGGCTTCATTTGAAGTTATTTTACTGATACTGAACTACAAAGTTAACACACTTCTGTTTCAATTTGTTAATAGAGTCCAGGTTGATTCTATATGTGAGAACACAATCTCAAGGATTTCCTTCCTAAATGTTAGGATTTTGTGCCAAAAGTTAAGAAGGGTGCTGATTCTAACTACCTTCAGCATTTGGTTAAGGCTTAGGGGCAATGTAGATTTGAAAGCAGATGCTTCAGTAGAACAGCTAAACTTTGTATTTAAGTAAAAAAATACTTGGCTTAAATGCAACCTAGATTTTTTTTTTTTTTTTGGGCTGGTGGATATACAATTTGTAATCAAACTGAAATTGGTTTCAAATGGTGAAGAATCACCTGTTTTGTGTGCTGTTCTAAAATAAAATGATGTTTCCATGCTAATTTTGCTCTGAATTGCCCTAACCATTGAGAGAAGGTATGATGAGGGCAGACAAGCTTGTTCCTAGCTTTAAGGCTTGTGAAGAAGAGTTATTGAGTTAAGGAGGAGAATGAGACATGTCTTAGAGTTATGTGGTTCCCACCATCTGGAATCAGCCCACTGGAAATTACCAGAGACACGTTGAACTGAACTCCACTATTACTCCACTACTTTGTTTTATTTGGTTTTCTGGATTTTTTTAAAATACTTTTTTCCCCAGGCACAAGGTCCTGCCCTTTGTCCAATTTGACTTCTAAGTTCTTTTGCAAGATGCATCCTTTGGATGTCAGCGTCCTGTTCTTCATGTTTGACCTTCAGAATCAGTCATCTAATTGTGGAATGGGCTGACCCACGTAGCCTGTATTTGACCAAATTGCCAAGAAATAACTGAGAGTACTAATGATGCTAAATATGGAGCACTCAACATCCCAGTGCTTCCCTTCCCATGTTCAGGCAGCCCTAGGAATGAACAGTGTGATTCTGCAGAAGTGGCTTTTTACTCAAACTCCTTACACCCAAAAACCTGCTTCAAACTACATTTGAAAAGCCTCCTCCCATTTATTTCATAATGTGCTTTTCATGATCTATGTTGTTTTTTTAATATTGATATAATATTTCAAAAAATATTGCTATAGAATGATTTATTCAGGAGACCCCACATTGGCATTTGGACAGTATTATTGAAGTTTGAATTCTGAATTAAAAATAATACAGAAGTTTGGGGGTTTGATAAAGGAGGTGAAGTTGATAGCAGTAGGAAATATTTTAAAGTTATAAATTTTACTTTCCATTTAAGGTTACAATAAGTTATAGTAGGATTTAACCTGAAGTTTTTCTTCAAGTCTGTAAGTTGGCCTGAATGTCCCCCCAGTTTTTGGAGAGATAACTGTTCTTAGTCCCCTTACCCTGATATAGTTACTTTTGATTTATTTTTCACAATTAAGTATGCTTAATATTGATACCTTAATACTTTATTTTACATCATTTGTGCTAAATAAAGTGTTAATACTTTCTCATCAGCAAAACTGTGAAATTGCAAACAACCCAACTTGATGTGTGTGAGAGGATTTTTAGAATTTTTCTATGTATTTTTAAAACACCCTGAATTTGGGCTGTGCATACTGAGCCACCTTAAAGGATTCCCTGGTGCAGCTTCCCAGGGTCTGAGTGCCTTTTAATATGATTTCAGTTTCAGTGGTGCACAGGCCCCAGCAGCCTGGTGAGCAGTGATGACTGCTTCAGATGCAGCACTGATGGCTGCCCTACTTTTGGGTTTATTCTATCCCTCAGTTGCCTTCTCCACAGCACCCAGCCTCCCTCTCCTCCTGTCCTGAAAAAGGCACTGTCAACTCCTTTATATTTAAAAAAACCAAAACATTTCTCTAGTGTGAATGAATAATACTACTCAGAGTTCATCAGACTTTTTACAGCAGTGTTTGTAATTATTTTGCTTTAGAAAGAGAACTTTCATTCATTTTCGTTTGTGTGTTTATTTATTTATTTAAGCTCTTGCTGAGCTTCCAAAGGCAAGTTCTGACCATGGGCTAAGTGGATGTTTTCAAGTAGCTGAATAATAATTGAGGACCTCAACATGTGGGAAAACTGACTCTTTTCTCTTTATTTTTCTTTTTTTTCCCTTCTTTCTGAGGGTTAATTTTTTCCCCTTCTTGTTACCACACTTTGTATGCTGGGCTTTACACTGATATTTGGCACATCAAACTCATCCAGTCAGAATGCCCTTCAATACATAATCCAAGAGAGCAAAACAGGAAGGGCTAGATTTAAAAATTTCATCCCTTTCAGTTTTATTTTTCTTTTTCAGTCCCAAGGGATGCAAAGCCATGAAATGAGTCTCTGCCTCTTCCCCAGGAGCCAGCACTCCCAGCTGGGGCCAGGCTGGACTCTTTCCTTCAGTGTTCATAAACCCTTCTCTGTTGTCCTTCTGTTTTGGTGTTTTACTGATAATTTCAGGAGTGTGATGGGAATGGAAACCACGTGAATGAAAGTGCAACAATACAGCCATGAAAAAAGCACTGAGAAGCTCTGACTTGTAGCAGCCTCTGAGGGAGTAGAATTAGGTAGACAGTGTATGAATAAATTTTTAACCTCTTTTATTTTTTTTTATTTTATATAACAGTGTAGTGGTTTTCCAGTCACCCCTTCTCCTCTCAGGAAAAGTCAGGTATGCAAATTCAAGTTGTGAAGAAAGAGGCATGCAGAAACAAAACTGAAAGCACCTTTTCTCCTTCCATCCGTTTCTCCTTGGGGTTTTTTTTCCCCCTTTGCTTGTAAAAAGAAACAGGAGGTCTGTCTTTGCTTCAGAAGGAGAGATCTTTCAGCACTGTATCAAAGTGCAGGGGGCTGTTAATCACTTACACATTTTCAGCTGGAAATAGAAAATCAGCCTGGTTATTCACTTGTGTGATCAGCCAAGGAGATAACTCAGAGCTGCAAGGCACTATTTTGTTCCTGTTTTTATCTGCATCAGGAGCAAGGGAAAAGAATTGTAATTTTGTGACAGTTTGCATGCACAGATGTGAATACTTTAGTAACCATCATGTCACATAAATCCTGGACAACTGTCCAAACATCAGGGTTAGCCTAGAAAAAATATCCCTATTTATTTTGCTACCTGAGTTGTTAGAGTCTACTAAAATCTCTGTTTACAGCTGAGCTTAAATGTGGTTTAATTCTGTTTGTAGTAAAAAATGCTTGACAAATCCAAACTATCATACTGCTTATGAGTTAGAACACACAGTTTTTAAAACTTTTTAAACAGCAATACAAAATGAGAACATTGCAGCATATCAGTGGGTGTGATAAATGGAGAAGCTGCTTATCCAGAGCCAAAGCTCCTTGAGAATCAGTTTGCAGTGGTGTGGGGTGAGGGGGCCTGTATATATTCAGCAATAATTTCCCTAAAACAGGACTTTACTGTTCAGATTTACTAAAGGATTGTGTAGAGTAGAAAAGGGCAAAGCTTCTGAAGTGTTTGTTAAAACACAGAACTTTGTGATTTCAGAAAGCAAAAATCAGCTGAGGATTGGAAATTAAGGTGACAGAATGCCTTATAGTCCAGAGAGGTGGCCCTGAAGGGATGATTATTGGATGTGTAATGATGTGTAATGCCTTTCTTCATCACCTGTTTGTCCATGGCAAGTGGGGAAAAAGGTGATGATGGAGGGAGCTCTTGAGGGAGTGGTACAGAAGATGCTGGCCAGGAGCTAGAAGGGACTGTGGAAGCAGAAGTGCTGATGTCCTTGATGTTTTTAACAAGCTGGATCAGCTGTGTGCGAGGTTTGTCCAACAATTTGATTTCCTGATCTGTGTTTTCTGTGTAAGCTCTTTGTAACAAAAGCTTTGACACCAATGCCCTCTGGTAAGCACCTGTCCAGTGAGAATCCATCTGCTCCTGCACTGGGTGGTGTTTGTTTGCAGAGTTGGAGGCAGGTCCCTTTTCAAGGGGATTCTGTGTTTCATTTGTGTACAGCAGCCACAGGCTAAGAGCTTCACCAGCACAAGCAGCAATGCAACAGTGCCCAGACATTGCTGCTTTTAGGACTGGAACAAAAAATTCTCACTGGGGATGGACAGGCTGATGTGAGAGGTTTCTGATGTATTTCTCCATTAAATCGTGTGTGTTTGTGATCCAAATGACAGCCATGCACAAACACAAGAGCTAATTGTACAGCAGGTTCCTTGAGCAGGTAAAAGAAATGCCAGCACTGATCAGGTTCCTCTCCTCAGGCCCAAACAAGGAAATAGTTCATAAATTTGAAGGAACATCTGCTGATAAACTCTGAAAGTTTGCCCATCTTCCCCCTGGGTCATAAGAACTGGCACAAAATTATAAATCTTGGTGATTCTTTGTGACACAGGAGCAGAGTGTGCTGCTCTTGGGCTATCAGGGACACAAAGGGACAGTTCCTGAGACCAGCCTGATGCTTACCTGCTGTGCTAGGGTGATGCTATGATGCTTGTGTCCCCATTTGTGTGTTCTGTTTATGCTGGATATTATGTTCTGTGCCTTCAAGACTGGCTCTGAAGAGTGAAAGTTTTGTTTTGGTTTCTTATCAGCCGCTCCCCCATGGCTGGCAGGACACAGAGACAGGGCAGTGCATGGTGCTGCTTTTGCTGTTTGCTTGGCTCTTTGCTTTGCTCTTGCTCTTACTTTGCTCCTGCTTTGCTCTTGCTTTTTGCTTCTGCTTAGTAGTTAGTTTAGCTGAGCAGCCCGAATTTTTCCCTGGACTGTTTTTCCATTCCCTTTTTTGGACCTACTCGAACCTGCTCTGGACTGGGGCCTGGGAACACCGAGAGTTTGCACCTTGTGGCTGCAGCACCAGAGAGACTGATAACAGAGAGACCACCACCAAGAGAGACTTTCTGAATTTGTCATCTTTTTTCAGAGCAGTGAAAGAGTGGTGTCATCTGGTATCATTCATTTTGTGTGCTGGGGAGTGCTGTGCCTGTTAAATAAACAGGTTCTTTCCACTTCTCTCCAAGGAATCCTTCCCAAACCAATTAGGAGGAGGGGCTGTGTGAGTTTGCTTTCTGGAAGAGCCCTCTTTGGAGGTTTTCTCCCAAATTTACCCTAAACCAGGACACCTGCTGACTGAGAGCACGTGCTTGCAAAGCCTTGTGTGAGAGGAAGTAAAGCATGGAGAGAAATAATCTGTCTCATGTGGTGAAAGATGTGCTGCCCTTCCTGATTGAGGAGGTGTAAAAGAAGCCAGATGTGAAATGTTTCAGAGGGGGAGGATGTGGCACCCAGACTAACAAAGCTGCAGTTGGTGTGCGGTCTGAGAGGAGCAGGGATAACCCCAAGCCTGCCTTGGGAGGCATAGCTAGAAATGGTTTTCTCACCTTTGAAATCGTAGAATAAAGATACATTTTGCTTGCATGGCAGTTTCTCACCAAAAAGCGCATTTATTTTTAAACCAAGCCTCACCATATGAAATGCATGGAAATAAGTTGCTATAACTGTTTCTGGTGTGCAAATGTTTGGAACACATGTAAGCAAATATTCCACCAAAAGCCAGAATTTCTCCTGTGCATCCCAGGCCAGTGATGGGATTGAGATGCTTTGCAAGCCTCTCAGTGCCTTCCCTGGGGCACAGCCTCACTCTGCACATCTCTGAGCAGCCCAAACAGCTCAGAGTGATACTGGGGTAAAGAAGAACATAGCACTAGTGATAAAGAAGTGCAGGAAGGTGAGCCAGTGGGAGAGGCCCCCCCTGTGCTCCCCAGAGCTGCCCTGGCTTGCAGGTGAGCATTGGCAGGGCTCAGTCCTGGCCCAGAGACAGCTCCTGTGAGCCTCAGGCCCTGGCAGCTCTGCTGATGTTCACCTGATAAGGACTCAGCCTTTTATGCTGGGTTAACTTGAGCAGTATTTAATCCTTGCAGAAACTTGGCATAACTAAAAGGCTTGGCAGCTTGGGTTATAAACCGCCAGGAATTTGAGAGAAGTTGATTTAGTTTATTTTATGGCGTGCCAAAAACTCTATTTAAAGTGTCTGACCTCAAGATGCAACAAAAAAAGAAAGTTCTTCTCATCTTCTTTGGCACCATTTTCAGAGTCTTTCAATGTAAAGAAAATATTTTGTTGATGTCTACTGTCCTCTTAAATCTGAAATATGCAAGGAACGAAAAGCTCTGATTATCAGTAACAGCATGAAACTTTTAGTGGATTTGTTTCTGTTCCCTGACCTAAGTTCTTGACTTGTTCTTTCATGTCATGAAATGAAATGTCTCTGACGTATCAACAGCACGTACAGAGTTACTGGCACAAATGGGGTGGTTTTAGTAAAGCTTTTTTAGAATAGGCATTGCCCACTAATTCAGTCTCTGTTCATTAAGACAAGCAGCTTATTAAAGCCTTTACTACTTCATTGAGGCAGAACTTCTTAGCCAGAAGAGAAAAATACTGCTTGGCTTTTAATGAGAATTTTCAGGCTTGCTATAATGATTTTTGTGTGGGCTTTGTGGAAAAAAAAAAAGCCAGTGTGACATGAAATAGCATCTTACATGATGCTTACTGAGATGCTAAGATAGATGCAAGCACTTCCAGATGGAAATATGATGTATGCTATACTTGATTTAAGAGAAGTAGTTAGTTTTCAGGAACTTCAAGTCAGATAATGGTAAAAAAATTGTGGTGATGTATTTTTTTCATGAGCCCTGGGCAGCTCTGAGAGCAGTTCTTTTCCTATCTGTTTCTTCTTTCAGAAGCATCCTTATCTCTATGACTTTGAAGTTCTAAAGAGCAGACTCTATTGCTGTTTATTTTAAGTATTATGAAAATATACTCCAAAATATTTTAGACCCTCACTTTCAAGCATCTTTCCTAATAGTTTCTAAAAGGTTTGCAAGTTTTAATGCTGTGAATTTGCTTCTTTTCTATCACTTAAACCAACCACTCCTGTAAATTAAAATTTAGTCATATTATGGTAGCATGGTAAATTCAAATAGGTTTTTCTGGCCTATATTCTTCCTTGAAATAGAGCTGGTGCTCATGTACAGATTTTGTTTATTTCATCTACTATACCCACAGCCTACACACGTGACCTTGAACGTTGGCAGTGAAAATTGCTCGATTTATCTTTTACGCCAACTTGCCGATTTTTCTTTTGTTTGATTTCATTCTACAAAGAGAAGCTGCAGCTCTTGAATCTGGAAAGTGCTTGTTTAAAAGCAGCTTTATGAGGCAGGAATTTCTGCTTGGCTCTTCATGAAGCATTTCCCAATCTCTCAGACCCATCTCCCTTCCTGAGCATTTTCGCATCATAAGGTGCGTGCAGAGCGAATCGTGCTCTGATGTTGTCTCTGTATCCCATTGCCTGTTCCTGAGTGAGGCAGCAAGAAGTGTCCAGATACGTAATTGAAAATTAATGAGGAACTTAGCTTTTTATGGAAGACATTAGCATTCAGTTTGCTGCACAACAATAGCACTGATATCCTGCCTCAAACAAGCATGAGAGCAGTGGAGCCTTGTTTATCTCACTAGTCAGCAGCAATCACTCCTGACTGCACACCAGCAGCAGATCTGCTGAGTGCAAAGGTACCATTTTTATGTTGCTATTTATCAGACCAGAACTACTGGCTTTACTCTCAAAGCATTTACTTTATTTATTTTGGAGATTGGTGCTCTTCCAGGAGAAAAGTAGAAACCTATTTGAGGAGAATCAGCATCCGGGAAAAGTGCTTCAAGCCTGCTTTTAGAAGTTACTTCCTTTATTTCCTCCATTATTTCAATGTTTATCAGACAGCTTCAAAGAAACTTTTTGTTTAAGTCACCTTTATGCCACCCTAGAGCTGCTGATAAAGTAACTGTGCTAAAATACCCATCAGCCTGCTTAGAAGTGAAGCAAGGTGGAGAGTAGCACAAGACCTGCAGAGAGTTTTCAGACATTTCATTTAGTCCTAGCTTTGCTATTTTTTGTGCATGTTAATTTTCTTTGCTTTATTTTTATCATTTAGCCAGTGGCCAGAGGTACAAGAAGGCTGTTATGGTACTGTTGGCAAGCACATGAGAAGTTGCAACTCAGCTGTAAACAGGCAGTGAGTTATGATGGAGAGAGGAAATAGAGGGAATTAATTACACTACAGTAATATTTTCTCTGGATGCTGTAAGAGGCCTGGGATTTGAGGTTGATTGTTGGAAAGCATAATTGCTACCATTTCTAAATATATGTTTTAACATGAGGATAGCTGTGGGGGCAGAGAGAGGGAGAAAAAGGTCCAGGAGTAATGAGGGGAGCTGAGGTGGGCATGGGATGTTGCAGAGGTTTTCCTGGGAGGCTGCTTCAGCCCCTCTGAGTACTGTGATTGCAGTGTCTGGGGCAAATATTCCTTTAATTTAATGTATATTCTGTAGCTTTTGGCCCAGCTTCTCATTTTAAGACACCCCAAGTCTAGATGGCATAAGTGGCATACAGTAAACTTTGGCTTAAAATTAATCTGAGATTGTTTCTCTTAGTAGTAAAGCAGTCAATGTAAAGGTAAGGATGCTTGTCTGTCAAAAAAGAAAAGAATGCTGAGGCCTGACTATGCAGAAGTTTGCAAGCCACCTCTCCAAGGTCTGGAGAAACTGTCTGAACTCACTTCCATACTATTGACAATTTTTGCTTCTTGGAGGACAGGAGACAAAAAGAACACAAAGACAAGTAAAGCAAATCCTAAGAGTGATCTGCAAAAGCTTGAAGTGATTTATGTTACTGTTTAATATACAGGACAAAGTGAGGAGGTTTGTGAATTTAGAAGCAAAATCTTCATCACATTCCTTCCCCCTTTCCTTTTATGGGCTGTTTGGTTGGTTTGTTTGTTTTTTGTTTCACTAATTTGATGTTTTTGAGGTAGTTCATGCTGTTGCTTCCTTGACTTTGCAGGAAGGGATTGTTGGGGGGCCAGGGAGTCTCAAATAGTTGTTCTTGGAACTATTGCAACTTCTTTTAAGTTGCAAGACTTAAATGTTTTTAATTAAGTTGGCTTTGTCTTCAAAATGTGAATTTAGTACTTAAAATCAAACAGTGTTTTTAAAGACTCTTTTCTCGTCTACTCTGACCTCCTCCCACCACCAAGGTCACTCAGCTGTGCTGCGGAGAGGAAGCGTGGAAGGAAAAATGTTTTCAGTTTGCCAGGAACCACTACAACCTCAAGGGATTTTGAGCAGTGGGTCATTTTAAGAACTGTGATTTGTTAAAGTACCTGGAATTTGTTCAGAACATTTTTGTTGATGCTGTTGCTGGTGGAGAAGCAGTTATTCAATTTTCCAGTATGGTCAAAGTGTGAACAGCAAAACTTGTTCCTCTCTTTTGGACACACCTTGTAACACAGACCGCTTTCAGCACTATCCAGAGTGACCATTTTCAAGCTTGTTAACTTAAGAGGGCTTGTTTCTGCACGTGACAAACTATGCTGTAGGATGGTCAAACCATTAAATGATCTACAGCCTGTTGCATTTGGCACAGCTCCTTGTTGCAGCCTGGATGTGTGTGTCAAATCTAAAGAGACAAAATCAGACTCCTTGGGGCACACTGAGGTGCCACAGCTCCTATTTAGGTCTGTATGTATGTGTATGTGAATTAGGCTAATGCCAAGCAATTCTGTCAATTCTCAGCTTGACATACTGGGTAGGAAATGTTCACCTCAAAAAGATCAAATTAGTGAAACAAAAAACAAACCAACCAACCAACCCATAGAAGGAAAGGGAGAAGGAATGGGATGAGGATTTTGCTTCTAAATTCACAAACCTCCTGGCTTTGTCCTGTATATTAAACACTGACATAAACCACTTCAAGCTTTTGCAGATCACTCTTAGGATTTGCTTTATTTGCATTTGTGTTCTTTCCCAGTGTCTTCTTGTCTCCTGTCCTCCAAAAAGCAAAAATTGTCAATAGTATGGAAGTGAGTTCAGACAGTTTCTCCAGACCTTGGAGAGGTGGCTTGCAAACTTCTGCATAGTCAGGCCTCAGCATTCTTTTCTTTTTTGACAGACAAGCATCCTTACCTTTACATTGACTGCTTTACCACTCAGAGAAACAATCTCAAATTAATTTTAAGCTAAAGTTTACTGCTCTAGAGGATGGAGCTTGTTGTAACTCTATCTCATCTTCTCCCCGTGGCCCCACAGTGAGGCCTTGGTGAAGGGAAATGTATAAACAGCTGCAGCAAGGCTGCTCCCAGTACAGATGTGTCTTCCTGCAGTGAGATCTCTGGGTCACCAGGTGTCCTGGTTTCAGCTGGGATAGAGCTCATTTTCCTCCTAGTAGCCAGCAAAGAGCTGTGTTTTAGAGCTGGGTTCAGAATAATGTTGATAACACGCTGGTGTTTTGGCTGTTGCTAAGTAGTGCTAGCCCTGAGTCAAGGACTTTGCAGTGTCTCATGCTCTGCCAGCCAGGAGAGGCACCAGAAGCTGGGAGGGAGCTTGGCCAGGGCAGCTGACCTGAGCTGCCCAAAGGGATATTCCATACCACAGCACGTCATGGCCAGTATATAAACTGGGGGGAGCTGGCTGGGAGGTGCCCAGGGCTGCTTGGGGACAGGCTGAGCATCTGTCAGCAGTGGGTGAGCAATTGCATTGTGCAGCACTTGTCTTTCTTGAGCTTTATTTCTTTGCCTCTTAACTTTCCAATACAAAAATATCATAATTTTTATCATTATCGTTATTATTAGTAGTACTAGTAGCAGTGTCAATTTTATTTATTTATTTATTTATTACTACTACTGCTATTCTTTGTTTCAGTTATTAAGCTGTTCTTATCTCTATCTATGTGTTTTACCTTTTTTTCTGGTTGCCCTCCCCATCCCACCAGGAGCAGGGAGGGATGAAGGGAACAGCTCTGTGGTACCTGTTTGTGACCTGGAACTAAACCACAACTCCAGGGACCATGCAAGCCATACTAAATGGGTTTCAGGAACCTCTCCATGGGTTAGCCAGTTGAGCTGTTCCTCTTTCCTCCAGAGAAATGCTCTGCTGCCTTCCACCCATCCCGCTGTCCTCCTTGCTCCTCTGGGTTCCGGCAGCTTTCTGTCCTTGATGTGCTGCCCCTCCTTAGCCTGGTTGTCTCAACACCATGTTTCTTAAAATGCTGCTGAGCTGCCTTTCAGTCACAGGTTGGCAGCTGTTGTCCTGCCAAGACATTTCCTTGTGTTCTTGATCCTGTTCAGATGTAACAGGACATGAGCATGGGACCAGAATGGGAGAATTTATTGTACTTGTGGTCAGGAGCTGTTTGTGCTGCATTTCTGGTGGCTTGAGAAGTCATTGTGATTATTGTACATGATTATAGATTCTATCTCAGTCAGGCTTCCAAGTTGTTTTGATCAGATGACCTCCAGAGTTCACTCCCAACCAAAATTGTTCTGCAATTTATACTGCTATTTAACCATAGTACAGATAAGGAGCAGATGGTGCAGTAAAAGAGCTGGTGAGCATAGCTCAGAATTCGGAAACAAAAGGTGATTCATGGGCTAAAAAAATAGAGAGGAGTCCAGTGTCTATCTCTCTTTTCCAAGTCCACATATTTGCATAGGCTGGTATTTAAATATTGGCTGGTCCTGACAATCCACTATCTAATTGATAGATCACAGAAATAAAGGTCTGACATGTATTTTTTTATGAATGGTGTTTAAACTTAGTTTTAACTCTCCTTAAAAGAGAGCTAGACATGAAATGTTTACTGCTAAGGCTACACAAGTTGCAGGGGAATCAGCTTACAAAAGCAGGATTAACTTGTAGATTTTCCCACCTCTGATAGGTTATTAACACACTTTTATTTATTTATACCCTTTTGAGAACAGCTCAGGATCCCAGCTGTTCACCAAAATAAAACTTCCTGCAACAATAGGTTTTATTAGTGATGCATTTGTATATATTAATTTTGCAGATGACTTGTTACATTACTGAATCATTGATCCTTCATTCCTCATATAACTAAGCATTTGTATTGCTACTGCAAGCATTCACACAAGTATAAACACCATTGCTCAGCTATAATGATATGTGCCCTCCCAAAGTGTTTATTCTACAGCTGGTGATTTGTGCTCCAATGTGCTTTTACTCCTAGTGCATAGAGTTGGTTTTTTTTTTTTCCTTGAAGAAGAATCATATGCTTTTGGAACAATAATTCATCTTAAATGGTACCAATACCTGCTTGAAAGTCAGATCAGCACAGGAATAAATGCTTGCTTTATATCTTGTAATTTCAATCTTAGTTAGCTGAAGCTGTCAATATTTTCAGAAGGCAGGGACTGAAAATTTTGCTCTTTTGCCTTGTATGATTAATAACTATACTGTAAAGTTACAGCCTCCCAAATCACCTGGGCTTTTTTTTTAATCCAGGATCCTCTTTGCAAGTTATTCCAGTCACCATCAGCCTTGGGAGTCTGTGAAAGTGCTGGCCCCATGCCATGCCTCCTACATGCAGTGAGAGTCCCCTTTAGGGCCATGATGGTTGCTGCAATAAAGATGCAAGTGTGGAGGTTCCTGGGATGAGAGATGAGACTTGACTCCATGTTCTCAGAAGGCTATTATATTATATTATATTATATTATATTATATTATATTATATTATATTATATTATATTATATTATATTATATTATATTTATAAAACTATACTAAACTATAGAGAAATTAACACATCAGAAAGCTAGAAAGGAATGAATTATAAAAAAACAGTGACTGACCAGAGAGTCAGACACAGCTGGACTGGGATTGGTCATTAAGTAAAAACAGTTCACATGGAACCAATCAAAGGTGCACCTGTTGGCAAGCAACCTCCAGACCACATTCCAAGCAATCTGATAATTGTTGTTTACATTTCTTTTCTGAGGCTTCTCTGCTTCTCAGGAGAAAAATCCTGGCAAAGGGATTTTTCAGAAAATATCATAGTGACAGTCTAGTCCAATCTGTGGAGTATAACCTTCATTTTTTGGTTCCCGTGGCACAGAGGTCCTTCTGCACTGCTGGGTGCACTGACCACCTGTGGCCAACACCCCTCCCACTTCTGGGGATTGTTTTGGTCCAAAACTGGGGATTTTGTTTTGGGTTTTTTCCTGGGGATTGTTTTGTTGGTCCAAAAGCTGCTGCCAGCCCACCTTGCAGTGCCTGCTCCCAGGTGCATTGCTTCTGAACTCTTTGTATTTGCTTGGCTTACAGGGTGTGTGCTCTTCCTGCTCTTCCCTGCTTCTTGAGCAGATATATTTACCCTCTGTCATGTTTTTCACTCATAAAGTCTGTCCTGTAGGGTTATTTAAGGGTGGATGTCTTGTCTTACCTTATAGCTCTTTTTCAGTGCTGGTGATTACACTACAAAAATAGAAACCAGTAATTTATGTTCATTCCTGGTAATAAATGACCTTGGGACCAGGTCTCTTAGGACCTAAACTGTAAATAATTAAGCTTTACCTCTGTGGAACCCTCACTCAACCCAGGCTGGTTTTAGCTGTACTTTTATAGCAGTTACCTTTTAATTTCTTTTCCAGGCACTGGGGTCATGTAGCATGGTCAAAAAAAGGCCAAAAATTAAAAGCTATGCACACCTTGTTTTTATGTGCATGAGATAATAAATGCTGTGCAGTCAAAAACCCAAAAGCTGATGTAACTGTAGAGCAGCCATGTGTTAATTCCAACTTGGCCTAGCAATTCCAACAGGAGCAGGCTCTCAAGCTCATTGATTCTCTGGGTTTTTTTTCCTCAAATTTATCAAGTTATGAGCTTTGGACATCTGACTTTTACTCTTGACCAACCTGATATTGGTGATTTGAGATTTTTTTAACTTCATATCCAAATAAAGGAGAGTATGAAGGAAACAGGGGAAAATGGAATTTTTTAATATTAGCTGGTGAAGTGGATGATCGTAAATTTCTGAAAAGATTAAATATAGTTTCTAATTTTATGAATTTTCTTTATTTACTTTTTTTAGTTAGGGCAATTTAACAAGTGCCAGTTGTCTGTCATAGTTTAGGATTTTTAGCCAGGAAAGGCTAATTTATATTCTGGGCATTCTGAGTGGACTATTCTGTGAACAGCAATGCTCAAATAAAAATGTGAGATTTAGTCCTGCAAGTATATTGTGGTGAAATAAATTGTTGAATGAGGCATTTGGAAGTCAATGTTAAAGATTACAAAAATATCCAGCTACTGCACACCCAAATATTACTTTTTCTTCTGAGAATCATCTAGGTGCATGGGAGAACCTTGATTTTCAGGGCATAAGATTTTCCAAAATCAGTATTTAAAAGAAACTAATGGAAGCTGGGCAATTGACTGCTCTGTGGTTCCTTCAACCCCTCCCCCTGAAAATCTCTGCAACAAAGGAAAAAAAAATGGAAAACTGTAGCTTTTGTTTGGAGACAGGCTGGTCTGCATGTCATGATGCTCTTTTAGAGTTTTCTTTCCCTTCTAATCCATGCTGTGAGTTTATTTCATGGTTGACTTGTACTAATTATCTGTGCTCAGTAACTTTTTCAGTGTCCATGAAGTCCCATACTGAATACACTGTTGTGGCTTTATCCCTTCCACCCTTCTTCCAAATAATTCTTAGAAGAAGAATTCATTTCCATCATCTGACAGGGTTCTGTGTCCTGCAAATCACATGGACTTCTTTTTCTGTTTTACAATTTGATTTTAAATGTAGACCTGTTGATCCAAATACTTCTTGTATTAACAATCACTATTCAAGTGTCTGTTTTCTATGTGCAACAAGATGGGGATTAAAATTCATCAGGGATCTAAAAAAAAGCGGAAATGAAAAATAAAATGGAAGCAAAATTTCTTCCCATCCTTACTCCTGTGTTTGTTAGAGAACAGCACAGCTGACTTGAAGTCTGTGGGATGTGGACAGTAGGCAAAATATATTGTAGAGATACAGTTCCCTCTGGATAATTCAAAAATACACAAAATAATCATTATGCTGCACACAATTTCCTTTGTTACTCTTGTGGCTTGAAACATACCCCAGATTCCTCGGGTTTTGTGCAATCTTTTTTCTTCTTCCATAAATCTGGAGCTGTGGATGCTTCCTCCCTCCTCTGCTGTACTTTACTCCTGGGGAGGAGGGAGTGTCCAAATGCCATTTCTGAGTAACAAACTGTTGTCTTCAGGCCAGCAGTGTGAGTCAGGAGTGAGAGAGTTCTTCCACTCCTTGCTTCTGCTCAGACAGGTTTGGAAATCTCTGGAAAATCATTTGTGGTCAGTTTGGCATTAGTTTGTATATTGCATGTGGCTATTCATACTGCAAGTCTTCTACATCTTGTTGTTATCCTCTTGGATAATATCCCCCCGGAGTGCACTAAAACACGAGAGTGAGAGGAGCACTAGATAAGAGCAACCTCATCTTAGGAAAATGCAAATTACACAACATCACAGTTTACATATTTCCATTTCTGGAGCAATCCAAGAGGGTATCATGTCCATCATTAAAGAAGTTCTACTAATTTTATGTACTCAGGACAATTTGCAGTGGTCACAGTCTTGTTTGGTAACCATTGGAAGCGAGTGCTACCTGCTGCAGCTCTTTCTGTTAAGATTTCATTACTGTGTGCTGTACAATATATGCCCCAAATTTTGCAGGAGAACCACTGCTGCCACTGGTTTCATGTCACCTGAGCACTTTGTCCTTCTTGTCACCTGCCAGAGCTGTCTGATCACTGTGCTAGGGCTGCAATGCCTCTTCTAATCACAATTGGAAGGAAAGGCCATGTTCATAATTGAATGGAAAGGGATGTTCACAATTGAAAGAAAAGGGGATGTTCACAACTGAAAAGTAAGGGGATGTTTAGCATCTCTGGAGCTTCCAGACTGCACCAAGCCTGAGCCAGAGAGGGAGGCCATGCTGTTGCTTGGAAAGCAGCACCTGTGCTTCTGATGTGAAACCATCCAGTGCCAGGCAGGGGAAAGCCCCAAGCACACTGAGAAGTAGCCATCTGCTAAATAAGGCTAAAATTTGGCAGGAGTGAGCTACACAGGAGCCCCTGGTGCTCACCAATCGATCTGGGCAGCAGGAAAAACGTTAGGACAGCTGCTGGGATTTCCCTGCTTGTAGAGTAATGGATCCCCTCCCTTACAGAAATCTATGGTTTTCTGTTTCAAGCAGAAGCATTCAAATCATCTGGGAACTTTTAGAAAAAGATCTGTACATGCCCTTCACTGGGGAAAGAGTCAATGAGGAAGGCGTGGGCAGCAGGGCTCGACCTTTCAGAAACAATGAGGGTGTTTGGGACTATTGACCACAAATGTCCTTTTTGGAACCTGAAGCTGTGTGAGTTTTCTCCCTATCCTGAGATAACAAGCTCTCAGTATATTCCAGATAAGCATGGGTTTTGGCAAGCCTCAAAGCTGTCAGCTGAAAGCTGTCTTTGGTTTAGCTGGGTGGGAGAATCCAGGTGTGAGGACTCCTCAAAAAGTTCCAGAGGAACTCCTGGGTGACAGGAATGTTGTGCAAGTGTGACAGGAGGGGAAATGCAGTGTTGTTGTGCCCTCAGCACTGCATTTCTAATGGCAGAAGAAATCCTGTGTCTAACCTTTTTGGGGTTTTTTTGGGTTTTGTTGTTTTTTTTTTTTTTGGGGGGGGTGGGTCTTTTTGTTCTGTTTTGGTTTATTTTTTTGGTTTGTTTGGTTTTTTGTTTTTGTTTGGTTTTTAAGATTTTCAAGAGGTGCTGCTCCAGCAGTAAAACTGGAAAGCTTGTGTTTAGGAGGATGGTTTTGTAGCAGGAGAAGGGCTGAATCCAATGGCTTCCTCACTCTCTAATTTCTGTAAATCTTGACCCACCGATGTGATTAGAGCTGTGATCTTATTTCATATTTAGTTCAGAGAAAACAGATGGGAATATCTCCCATTAACATCACCTGAGAGCCTGGCACTGGCTGTGCTTTAAAGAACTGACTCACAAAGCTGAATAACGCCAAAGGAAGCAAATTTTTTTTGGATGTGTAGTTTGCCCAAATGTCACCTTCAGTGCTCTGGGCTGCAGCTGTGCTGTTTTCCCTTCAACAAAGGACATGAAGTTGGCTTGGCCAGCTTGACTAGATATTAATTGTGCAGATGCCTTTGGGGAGAAGTACTGACCTCATGCACGGGCAGGGAATGATTTGGTGACTGCTCTGCTCCCACCATGCAATGCCACATCCCTGTTTGTGGGTTGGCTCCCTCCAGCCCTCCTGTGTGGCTGAGGAGGAAACAACCATGGCATCCCTGGAGCAGGTGAAGTGGTTGGTCCATGGGGCTGTTCCTGGAGGAGGTGGCTCAGTGTGACCCAGAGCCAGACCCAGTGGGGGCAGTGTGGGTGTTGGAACCCAGGACATTCCTCTGGCTGCCCTGGAGGACTCCAGACCCTGGCAGGGGGCTCAGAGACCTTGGCACAGAGTCACAAACACCTGTGCCTTTGATTTTAGCCCATGGAAACAATTCCCAACTTTGTGTGAGGAGTTACAAGCCACAAGGGTTTGAGTAGAATGATAGGGAATTTGTCACAGGGTGAAAAAGTAGAATTTTGGGGGATTTAGAATGGGGGTTCAAGAGGCAAGATGGAGGAATCTGGGTGTGTCCTGTCCTTCTTCTTCTTGTCCTCCATCCTCTGCTGTGATGGTGACACTTCTGGACTGGTTTAGAGTAGAGACAGATGGTCTAACATAGGTGATAGGTATTGGAAAATTATTGTAAATAAAGTACAGGTAGTTCTTAGTATAAAAAGCCAACACCACCCCAAGGGCAGGGACTGTACCACAAACCAACCTGCTGGACAGATCTCAGCAGGTCAGAGAAAGAATGTTATAGAAAAGGGAAAATAAACAGCCTTGAAAACTGGAACTGACGAATCCTGACTTCTTCTTCAATTGAGGGGCTGTGGAAAAAGACTCTTTAATACCTCGGGGTCATCTCAACCACAGAAAACCCAAGATGTGGGGAACTGTTTAAGCTCTTTGTGAATGGAGAAAGGTGGGACATCTGACAACCTTCCAGCTGTCTTACTAAAATCCCTTATCTTTGTGCTGGATCTTATTTGGGCCATAACCTCAGCTGCTGCAAGTTGCAGCTTGCTCCTCTTCCCTGGATTTCACACTGGCACCTACAAAGAAGTTGGGATTTCTACATAAATGTTTTTGCATCCATGGAAAGGCAGGAAGAGGTCACAGCCAATTAGAGCAGTAATTGCTTCTGCCATTTCACCTAAACTGTCTGTGAATGAGTTTTCAGAAAGCTTAATGCAATGGCGGGGAAATGTAAAAAAAAAAAAAAAAAATCCTACCTCTAATTCTTTTGGTGTCTCTGTTGGGAAAGGCAATATTTATAATTGTCAGTGTTAATTTTCTAAGTGATCATCCAACCCAATTTACAGGAGATGTAGGATAGTCATAGGGTGGATGGCAAGCTGAGTCCCCATCTTAAAGTCTTTGTACAATGTCAGGAACTATTTTTGAGTCTGCACTTGAATTATTTTTTCTTGAATAACTTTATTTCTTTTCCAGACAGTCTGCTGTAAATGTGCATGAAAAAAAGGAAAAGGAGGAGAAAAGTATAAGGCTGCATTAAACAATATGAGGAAAGAGTAGAGGTTATGCAAAGTTCAAGAAGCAAAGGGATATGGCTTAGAAAAACACTGAGATAATGAAAGATAATATATAGATGAAGTAACTGCAATATTGTTCCCCCTGAAACTTGCCTCGTGGGCTCCTGAGGGAAAATAGAAGTTGACATCTGCTTACTTTGGATTGCCTAGCTGGAAAAACATATGAGATGATACACATGAGACAAAGTCCTTGTGGGCCCATTGCAGTGCTGATGTGAGTGAGAAGTTCTAGAGGAGAGGGGAGGTAGCAGCAAGCCAAATATTCCTGATCAAACAAGACAGAGGAATAGGATATTTTTATAAGCCTGGTTTAACACTGATTTCATGCATGTTGTTACCTTTTATTCCCCCCTAAAATTAGGAATCTAGTGTAGTTCTTGGGTGTGTTGAAGGTAGAAGCAGTGTCAGGTGAGTTGAAACTAAACATGGATTTAGATTATTTATTAAGAAGAACCTTGGGTTTAGATTATTTATTGAAAAGAAACCCAGGGCCTCAATAGCCTTTTTCAGAATAAGGTTAATGAGACCCTGGGTTTCCCCAGGCTAGGTTGACAGCCTCCCTTATCAGAGGCCCAAGGAAGAGCTTGGGAAGTACTACTTTTTGGGAATTACCTTGGCACAGTTGCTCCTGCCTTAAGGTTGTGAGATGACTTCCTTCCTTTTCAGCCCCATTTCTGTGATTGTTTTGGAAACTGTTTCAAAAAGCACTGAGTTTTGGGGAAGCACCTATGAACAGGCAATTACTTTATCCTGAATAACTTCCCAATAATTTGGTCAAAGCTCTTTTTTACCCTGAGTCTGTCACAGACCTGCCTTAGTTCAACAGCAAGTTCATTGATCAGATTCCTTAATGAAAGCATAGAAATCTAAGTATTTATATCAGTATGCTCCTTAATTCTTCATATGTTTCATGTCTAAAATGTGAATATACTTTAGCCTCTCTAGTAGTTTCTGAACAGCATGGAGTTCAGAACAGTGCATGCTTAACATTTGAAACATTGTATGAAAATATCTGAAAGCTCTTTTTTGTACAAGGGCTTCTTTAAAGCCTTGGGTTTATTCTTTAGTCTTATTTTTTTTTTCTTTCAGTTGCTTCTCACAGTAACATAAAGGCAAATGTAATGGAAACAAGTACTAAGTTCTGGGAATGGCAAATAGAAAAAGGATAAGTAGAGAAAGAAAAAGTTCTGCTTTTCATAGGACTTCAGAAGTCCTTGGGAGCTTGCTAGAAGTGCTGGCTCTGGTCCAATGTGCTTTTATTGGCATACATGAACAAATTACCCAGGGCACAGCTATTTTTCTTACTGTAGTAAAAACAGGGACACTGAATAGAGGCTTTGTGTAGGACAAATATTTTTCCTTTGAAACTGGCTATGAGTTTAAAGTTTATCTAGTGTGCCTTCTGGAAAGGGGGAAAATACACTTCTTAATCTCACAGAATAGAAAATGTATTCTAGTTTAGGCAACTCAGAGCTCAATAAGCAAAATTTACTCATTGGTGAGGAGCTGGTATAGTTTTATAATAAGCAGCATCATTTCTTAGTTGCCTAGAATGTGGGATGAAGCTCTGTTTTTATTGTTTGTAGCTGTGTCCCTCAAAAATTTTCTATGGCTTTCTTCCCTCTAGCACCTCCCAGGGCTCTGATGTTTTCTGGCCACATGGGTGTAGCCAGGAGGATAAGGGTGTTATGGAAAATAGTTTTTAAGATAACATTCATTGCTCTAAAGACTGTCTCTATGGGTAATTCTAATTCCAGTTGGAGCTGTAGCTCACTGTGCTGTTGTGTCATTGCCCTTCAAAACCTGGCATCATCCTGGAGCAGCAGGGTCTCAGGTTAATTATAAGGTTGATTATTATTAATTTAATATTTATATTATTAATAAGGTTTATTATGATATTATTAACAAAGGTTAATTATTTAACCTTTCTGAGGTCCATAGGAGGGTAACCTGAAGGAAGATTTTAGATGACTGCTTCTTAAATAATGGGTAAAATCACAAGAATCACATCTAGAACAATTTTTGTAGCGGTTGGAAGTGAATGGAGCAGTCAAATTTCCCCAGGCTCACCTGTCATTCCTCCAGCCAGGAAAGGATCAAAAGGCATTACCTCATATGGCTTTTTAGCTCCTTCCCTTTCTCCTTCCCACCCACACTTACTTCACACACATTTATTTCTAATAAAAGCCATTGCAGAACAAAAAATTCATGTTCAGAAAGATTTTTGAAAATTGTCCTCCTTCAAAAACTGTGGGAGCTTTCCAAACAGTCCAGTAGCTCCACTGAGGTTTCCTGGGGGCAAGGTATCTTGGGCTTCTCTCCCACACTATCTGACATTAGTTTTAAGAAAATTTGACATTAAAAATGCCTCAGCAAATGCTTTCATTTGAATGAATAAGCAAATTGCAATAAAATACCTGTTGTAACATTTCAGAATCCATTTCTAGTGAGAGTTTGTTAAATTTGGCTTGGTAACCATCAATGACAAATTCCTGAGGAAAATTTTCTTGTGAAATTCAAACTTATTTGAGGTAATTGCAGAAAAATACATTTTGTGGTGATCATAATTTGTCTCTTATAAAGGTTTCTAATTTTGTCATCCTTAATCACTGGATGTTTGCTGGAAACCAAATATGTGATTGTAAAGGCATTAAAATTTTCAAAAGTATATATATTTTTTCTTCTGGAAGTCAAGCCTGTAAACTTGCCAAGCCTGGGCATTCAGAGACTGCTTTTGAAAATGTGAATCTGTGAATTGAGTTGGAAAATAATCATATTTATGCATTTGATTCAGGTACTTTAAAACAAAACAAAACATCAAAAATATGGTATTTGCTGAGTTTATGTACGTGGAATGGAAATGCACCTAGAGAAAGGGCTTGGCCCAGGTTAATGGATGAGAAAATTGTATCTGTACAGCAAAACATAAATGATTGCAACCAGAAAACCAGAGGCATGGAACACCAAAAGTTTAAATCCTATTTCCTTCCCACAAATGGTGGGATCTGCTATTGTTCAGCCTATTTTCATCCAGGAAACAATTGCTGAGTTGCATAAGTGCACTGTAAATACTGTGGCAGGGTGTGACTTCAGTCAGCTGTGACCTCAGCTCCGTGAGTTCTTTTTACACTTGACTCACTTTGTGCTGAATAATTGGAATAATAATTGCAGCCCTGATGTGGACAAAGGCACAAGGTAGTGCCTTTAGTTTACTTGCTGAATTGCAATATAGTGGGGTTTTGGGGTTTTTTTGGGGTTATATGTGTGTAAACACAAACAAAAAAGTCAATGATCAAGTCTTCTGGCGACCCCCAACAAACCTCTCTAGCTGATGCTGGTGATGCCCTGTGAAAGGTGACCTAGAACAGAGGCTGGATGGAGTTAAAGAATAAAGCAGGGATTTATTAAAAGGATCTCCTCAATGGATCCACTTTGGGCAGCACAAGAGCCCAGCCAGGGCTGCACCCAAGATGAACCAAAATGGCCCCAAAATGCACGAGCGGGCACGGGGTCTGTCCCTGGGATCAGTTCTGCTCCATTTGCATCTTGCAGTTCATTGTCCCGTTCCAGCTTTAGCCCCTGCAGTCCCACCCTGCTTGTTTTTCTCTCTCCAGCCCACGGTGTTTGTGCTCTTGGGGCTGAGATTTGGATCATTTGTCCTTGGTCCCCAGCTGGAGCAGGAATTGTTTTGTCTCCCTGCTCTGTGCACAGAGCTCACCATCCCCTGATATGAAGCTCAGAATTACACGCTAAAGCAGCACAGAATCTGAAAAATATAAAAGCTAAAACCTGAGGCATCACTGGGGTGCAGGTGAGTTATTGCATGTCTGAAAGTGCTGAGAGCTGCTCAGACCACAGTGAAGGTCATACACCCCACTGCAGTCATATGCCTGTTTTTAACCTCAGGTGAGGGGGAGCTGTCCTTGAAGTTTATTGTTTCAGATTCATGCTTCAGAAGGAAAAACCATCAAGGAAATGCTGCATGATAGAGTCTGTTTGACTTCACTCTTCTGTGTGAGCAAACAAGTCACACAGCTCTTCTCATGTCTCTACTTTATTCTGCTGTGGAGTAGGAAATGATTTTGGGTTTCCTGATTGGTGGCAAAAAGGCATTTCAAGCAGAAGGAAAAAAAAATAAAGCAATATTCCCTTGAAAAATATTTTTCCCAGTGCAAATTTTTCAGTGAAAACAAAATAATTGCATTTTTCGACTGCATTCAATCATTCAATTGAATATCTCAGTTGGTCTGGTGATGGTATTATGGGTTCTTTTTTTTCATAGATGGGAAAATTGAACAAATTTGTTGTTTGTAAAAGTCAGTGACTGCTCCTGCTAGGGTTTAAAATAGCTTATAGTGCAACTTATCCTCCAACTTTATTGAAAAATTTATTGGCTTTCCCTGCATTTTCTCTCTTCTGCCTCATTTTCAGAGTCTCTATGGACTTGTTACCATGTGGACACTGTGCATCCAGGCCCCTTCTCATGGTGTCTCCTCTTAGTAATGAAAAATACAACAGGTACTGACCTGGATGGCAACTCAGGAGGAGCAGTTTCCCCCATAGATTCAAGACAAAACAGTTTTTATAGGCCCCAGAGTTTGAAAAAAAAAATAAGATTCCTGTAACAGAGGGGAAGTTTTAAAGAAAACACCCATTTCTCTGCCAAAAGAGTCTATGAACCAGCTTCAGTCAAACCTCTGTGCTGAAGTAGGGCTCAGGTTTGACTCCCAGCTATTGCCATTGTTGCTGCTGTTCACTGCAGCTTCACAACCACGTCTTTGAGAATAAATTCCTCTCCTTATGTGCTTTATGTGTGTATGACAAGTGAAAAGCTCATCCCTTTTAGGAGGCTTGCTGACTAGGTTTGCAATTAATTCAAATACTTTCCAGGAATCATGTGTTAATTTAATACTTGAATATACACATGATGTTGCAACTACTTTGACAATATTAGGGGAATATTTAAAATTAATTCTGAGAATATGAATACTCTGCTGCCTTTTCTGGCCTTAAAAAATGTTTAATCCCCAAAACTTTTATTGGTGATGTTTGGTTTAGATTGCCTTACCTAAAGTCATGAGGATTTGCATATCAGTCTTGTGAAACCTTGTTTGCACATTATTTGAGTCAGGGAAGTTTGAAGAGTTAGTCAGCATCGTTAGAATAGTATGTGCTTATTTATTAAGTTTTAAAATTAAACTTTTAGATTTGCTGTTGAGTTCTACTGTGAGCTTACCCTTATGCTCAGCATTGCTGATTTGTTGTGGTTTGATCAATAACTTCTAAATTTTTCAATTGCACCTATTTGTTCAACTTTATTAAACAGTGCCTTTTCTCTTTTCACTGGCATGCAAACTGCCATTTTAATGTTTTTGGGGTACCATATAGAAAATCTAAATCTTCCAGTAAAACAAGGAGCATGGACCCTTGCCATATTAAAGTTTGAGGCCTTCCAGATACATGTTAGTTTGCATTCAGAGCACTTTACTGGTGAAAGAGCTGAAGATTCAATAAACAAAGTGAAATCATCAAGGAAAGCCATCAGTGGGTGGTCCAAAATGGTTTGGAGCATGAGTGTTCAAGATCATCAGGGAGCCAGTGGATGTTCCTTCTACTCAGCTTTGTCTTGTTTAATTCAGAATTGTAACCTGCTACAGACACAGAAATCGGTTTTCTATGTCAGTAACTGATGGACTTCAATAACTTCACCAAGGCTGAAGAAAGCAAATTTGTGAAAACAAAAATGAAATCTTGCCACATTTCTATTCAACCAAATTAGAGAGGTGTTGAAGAGTGTTCCTGCCTTTTTTTCCCCTCCTCCTCCTTCATGTTAATTTTTACAGTCTGGTTGGAGTATATCATTATAAGGTTTCAGTTCAGCTTTTGTTATGAACTGTACCACGCCAGTTTTAATATTGTCATGGCACAGTTATTAACTGGCTAATAAATGTGGGTAGGTGGTTAAACCAGTTTCATTTGGGCAAATTGAAGCAGCTCTTAAACTTTTTTAACTTTTTAACTGTTGGAAGTTCTTTCATTTTTTGAACAGAATGAGAGGAAAACTTTATCTAAAACAACACCTAAAGACATTATCATATTAACCTTTAAATACTTTAGAAGTTTTAGATTTCCATTTCTAAAGTGGTGGCTTTAAAGTTGGATGTATACTGCAAACTGAGTTTCAAAGTAGTGTCTGGAGTGCCATCTTTTGAAATCTAATGATCTCATTTGAAGTAGGATGTATCAAAGAATAAAAAGAAATAAGGAAAAAAAAATCAGGAAGTATGAAGAAGGGAGATACAGCTGCGGTTTCTGTGCTGGGTCAGAAGAATTCACCAGTCAGCAGTTTCAAGGCCGGTTTTGTTTCATTAAAAAAATTAAAATTTTAATAAAACAAAACACAAAAAAACCCCAAAAAAACCAAAACCCAACCAAAAAACCAACCAAACAAAACAAAACCCTACAAAAAACAAACCCACCAAAATCCCAAACCAGGACAAGTTTTTGTACATCACTTCAAGTGAAGATACTGAGTGTGTTGTAGGCACATTGGAATTGGGATTTATGAGTAAAAATGGTGTCTTTTGTCAGTTCACTACTCTACTTGACATAGGCTGACCAAAAATACTGATTTTGATGGTACATTATAATCCCTTTTTTCTACTTTCCTCTACAAATTCCTTCATGTGCCATAAACCCCTTCCTCTTTGGACTGCTCTGTATGTGTGAAAGGTTTTTTGTTTGGATTTTTGGGTTGTTTTTTTTTATTCTTTCTTTTATACAAGATATTCCAGCTGTGGTGATACATTCTGCAAGGACTGCATAATGATCTTGATCTTGGTAATTAATACTAACATTGCTTTAGATGAGGTGGTTAATTCTCTAATTAAAAATAGCAGTGAGTGGTGGCTTCAGTGCTTGGCATATTTATTAATGTTCCTTTGTTGCAATGGGGATTTTAAGTCTTTGAAGCTTTTGTATCTGTAGAGCTGTTTTATTTTCTTTCAATATGGTTAATTATAAATCATGGCCCAGACCTGAAAGGGATGGAAATAAGTTGCCATGCCAGAATAAGAACCTGTTTTCAAGCAGGGTCTTTATTAGTGTGGCAATAATAAGGGCAAAGTCTATGAACATGGTCTGAGGTTTATTCATTCAGTTCTTCCTGTTGCTCTCCATATTTCTTTCCTTTCCCAAAATAAAAGATAGCCATCTTAATTGTATTGTTAGAATATTTCTTTAACAGTGAATCACTGGGAAATATCATAGTAGGAAAAATAAGACTTCTAGGGCTTTTTTTAATCTTAGTTTGTCCAATGGAAATCTTTTCTTTTAGATAAGAATTTGTGTTCTGAAGACAAGCCTTTATCTACTTTGGCTGGTAATTATGATCACAGATTTTCTCTAATAAATTTATCCCCTCCCTCCTGCTGAAAGGAATGCTGCTAATGAATTTAGCATACTCCTTTTCAGTGAGGGACTCGGGGAAGAGTATTAGATTTCAGAAAGTGTCAGTGGAAATCAAAACACTTTCTGAAGCTGGCAAAAGCAGCACTGATGGAGCTTGTCTGCTGCACTGCACTGTGGAGAGGGATGTGAATACATTTACAAATCCCCCCTGGGCACTCTGTGTGCCCTGTCCCCTGCCCAGACAGAGTGGTGTTTTTTGTCTGTCACTGTCTTTATTTGCCCCTGTGACCCCTTACACAAACAGGTAAATAATATTTATTATTGCTGAATATTTATTATTTATTTAAATTTATTTATTTATTTATTAAAATTATTTAAATTCATTTTAGTTATTTAAAATATTTATTATTTACTCCTTATAGGAAGCTGAAGCTCAGCTTTCTATAAGGAGTAAAATTCAGGCAGGAGAGGGAGACACATCCAGCCCTTTCCATCCCACCTCCAGGTTTCTTTAGCAGGAACCCCAGCTAGTTAACACTGCATCCAGCACTAAAACCTAAAACCAGGATGCAAAGAAGTGCAGATTTGCATAAACTCAAATGCACTGTAATTAGTGCTAAGGGTCATGCTGGACAACTGCTCTGAATGCAGAGACATCCTGACGGTAGCAGCATTTTCAAAATTTATTTATGAACAAATTTTCTGGTGCTTGGACACAGGAGTGAATACTGGAGTATATACAGCTCAGAGAGCTTCAAAAATAAATATAAATAAATATAGAGTGGTTTGAGAGAGGCAAAGGGGACAACAGTCACAGTGGTGGGGAATCAAGTTAATTTATTTTGTGTTCAAACTGCAGCACTTGTAAGTCCTGGCTTTCAATTTTCTGCATTGGTTTTTTGCTGTCATCTTGTCTACCAGCTTTTGGATGCTCCAACCTGCTTAACAGGAAACTGAAAACATTGCAGAGCAAAGCTGCTGCCAGCTCAAGCAAAGGCAGTTTTTCTCAGAGAAATTCTGCTATCAGTGCACTGAAGCTGGAAAATCCCCAGGGATCATTTCAGAAGTATCACTTACTCATGCATTCATGTGCATTTTGGTGTTTATCTCCAGGCAAGGTGTCCAACAAGCAGCAGAACTCGTGTTTGCTCTTGGTTGTGCTCTGAAGCAAGTCCCAAAGCAGAGGGCAGCAGCAGCCACATTCCAACTGGCTCCACGGGATGTATTTCTGCCAGGAGATTCCCATTTGTAAAATCTGTGGCTGCAGTGAAGATACAAATAGAAGAGTAATGGGTCAGAATAGCAAGGTAGACATCAGGAGATGCTGTTTGAAAATTTAGCACCAGGAGGGAAAGTTGTGTGTGGGTGAACAGGGTGAGGTTTGAGAAGAAACAGATGAAAAATGGCAAGTCACACAGCAAGCTAAACAGTTTTTTGTACATTCTGCAGGTCAGCAGTGCTGAAAGCTGTGGGATAGCAGTGAGAGGCATTTTTACTGAATGCACAGTGAGCCATGAGTACGTGGATTTTTTAAAATTTTTTTCTTCCTGTTGTTTTTTTCTTCCATAATACTTTTGAAAGGGGAAGGGTGGAGAGAGAGTGTCCTTATCTGACATTGCTGCACTCACCAGGGAATGGTGTTACCTTGTAATGTCCATTGCTTTTGTTTAGGCTGCAGTTACAGCCTGGGCTCTGCCTGCCTGGGGAGTATTTTGGTGGGTTTGGGGGATACATGATAGCAATAACATTTTCTAATCAGTAGACAATAATTATTCCAGCCATTATTGGCTTTCCTGTGCATCCTTTTCTCCTTAGCCCTTCCCCCTCCATAATTTCTATGATATCTGCATCACTAAGTTGTTTCTCTTTTGGTTTCCATATGATATTGTGATCTGCCTCTGGGTGGGACTGATGGCTTCAGGATGAGTGGAAAAGCACCAGGCTCTGGAATATCTAATTTGCTCTAATGATGCAGCTCTGCCTTTCTGGGAAAAATATATATATATATTTTTTAATAACCTGGGGGATTTTGTTATGTTCAAACTTTTATTAGGAAATGACATGGCAGGACATGTGAGCTGTTGATGTGCCACATAAATTGCATTGTTTTCACAAGGCTGCCATGCTACAAGATGGGGAAGACAAAGAGTAATTTTTTTAAAAACAGTGCTCTTGACTGATATAATCATGTTGTACACTGGCATGATTCTCCCCATGCTTGGAATTACCACCTGTAACTGCTGAAGAACAAAAGCACGTCTGTCTCAGAAATGGTTTCTCTGTTTTAAAGGCTGGAACCTTGTCATTTACAGAGCTCCTGATTACCAATATCTCTTCAAAAATAAAGCTGATGGTAGCAGGGAAGTCCTAGGTGGATTTTTTTGTTGTTGTTGAGATAATTTTTTGGATTTTTTTTGTTTGTTTTTCAAAATAAAATGTTTGTAAATATTTTGTAAAAATAATATTTATAAATATTTTAAACTTATTTTAATAATATATTATTTTAACATAGGTAAGGAGAAATACTACTATATTTTTCTTCTTCTTATTATTTTATCTGTTTTCTTATTATTATTTTCTTTTTGAAATCTTACTTAGCTTTCCTGGTTTAAATATTTCTTTTTCTGAGCAGGCATGAGTATTTTTTTTTTTTTTCAGGATCCTGAGATATGACCATTTTTGGTCACATTCACAATTAAACTGTTGATACTTGAGCTCTAATTGAAGAGGGATTTCACAGTTAATTGTGAAGGATGTTTATTTTAAAGTCTGGGACACTAGTGGAGGTTGCTGTGAACTGCTGGGCTGGGGTGAAAGGGAAGATTAAAGAGGAAGTGGAGTTTATTAATAGACTCCTGGTTGACAATGGCTTTGCAGTGTGCAGGGGGTGACTTTTGCTGCAGGACTGACTGGTTATAAGAGATGAAAGAGCATTTGAGATGAGAAACACAGCAGAGAAAGCTGTACAAGGCAATAATAAAGCCCTGCACATACTGTTACCCTTTTGTGGTTTTTCACTTTTCTTCATCATGCACTTAATTAAAAAAAAATTAAAGCATTTTCCTGAATTTTTTAATGAAACGTTTAGGTTGAATGAGATCCAATTGTGTGATAATTCTGGGGAGTCACAAGTAGCTTTTTGATGCTGTTATAAATATTTGAACTAATTATAAATAATTACAATAAAGGGTTTGTTTGTATTCACATTCTGGAAGTTTCTTGAACCAAGTGACAGAAGCATTGCATGAAATTGTAATAACATTGAAAGTGTCATGTCAAGGTAGATGTGCTGGAATTTCAGAAGCACTGGAAAATTGCACGAAGGACAGGAAATATTGCTGGCTTTATTCAACTATCTAATAGTAAGTGGTGTTTTGTTTGCATATCAGCTAAAGCTGACTAAAATTTTTGTGTTTACTTGGCAGAAGAAGCTGCTTGTTCTTTATTTTGTATTTTAATAGTCAAACTGTTTTACTTCAGATTTTCAGTATGTCTTCATCCAAAACATAATTCTGAAGCTTTTTGCATTTAAGTGGTGTTGTGCCTTACAGTGGGCAAGTATTTAGTCATGAGAGATGGTTTCTTTCCCCAATGTGAAAATCTGCTGCTCAGCTGTCTTGCTGCTTTCAAACTCAGTGTGTCACACTGACTTCAAAGGCTGAAGCTTGAAATTCTAATACATTACATTCTAATATATTACATTCCTTCTACTTAAAATATCTGCTTCACTACCTCCATAAAATTGAGTGAATACAAATACAAACCAAGCATTTGTCAGATTAGGATGGAATTATTCTGACAAAGTCTTCAGCCAAGGGTTTTTTTTCCCCCCCCCAGATCTCACTTTAAGACAGATAGTTGCAGAGTTTCTTACAAATAGGCCTAGGAAAAAGACTACAAATCAAAAAAGATTATGACAAATAGAATTATTCAATGAGTGCTATCTTAAACAATGTGCGGATGGAAAGTAAAGCGGGGATACCAAACAGCAGCAGTGATAATTTGTGTGTTTTGGATGTGGAAGCTAATCACAGGGGAAACTGCTAAGCAGGGCAGCAAATTGAGCGTGGTTGCAGATGATGATAAGAATTAACAGCTGATAGAAAGTGGTGGAGAGCTCAGGGGCAGCCTGGGCTGGAGAGGGGCACTCTGAGCTGAAGCAGGGAGTGCACAGTGAGCTGGCAAATTCTGCTGAGAAAATGAACAGTTGTATCCTTTCAAGTCATGGGATGATTTCAGGATGCTTCCCAAAGGTTGTAATTGCTAATGAATTGAGCAGCACTCAGCATAGGTAGTAATTTATTGGAGACAGCTGTTAAGGACTTCACTCTCTATAAAGTCTTAGAGCAGCCAAACTGGCTACCAGCTTGGATATGTGGTATATTTGTGGAGCAAAATGTGCTTGTGTCATTACAGAGATTTCAAAGAAAATTAAATAACCTTTAAAAAATAGTAATAAAAAAATACATATATATATATATATATATATATATATATATATATATATATATATATATATATATATATATATATATACACACACACACACACACTAAGTCAAACTAGCAAGTATGTACCCACTAAAAGCAACACTACCCTTGTACATGATTTCACTTGGTGTGTCAAATCCACCTCAAATACAAATACATAATTTCACTTGGCATGTCTAATACACCAACAAATGCATTGTTCTAGTTAGTTTTGCTGACTGCATCTGGGGTTTGTTCCTCAGAAATGTATAAAAACTGTGCCCTCAGCACCAAAGGCCACCAAAGCTTGTTTGTCTCTTGAACTGACTGATGGATTTACAGCTCAGAACAGATTTTGGTTTTCTTTTTGCATGGGAGAAGGAAGTAGCTGAATACATGTGGGCACTCAATGGGCACTGGCAGGTCAAAGAGCTGCTGCTTCTTTGTAAAACAAGAAGAGAACAGTGAATGTGGGGCAGTGAGATAAATTAGAGCCTCAGAAGAGAAGCTGCTGCAAGGCAGCTCTAGTGCAAACAGAGCAGGCTGTGCTTACTTTGGAAACAGAGATTTTGTAGGTACAAATTTGATCTGGTACACTTCTGACTGCTCTGCAGTGTGACTGAAATGTAGAGAAATATTCAAATTTATATTATTCATGTATATATGTAAATGAAAGAGTATTTGCCCATGGTAAATTTGAATATGAAAGGGTTATGAAAGTCACTTTCCAGAGCTAGTTTTAACTTCAATGGACATGTTATTAAAGGGAGAATTTTTTAAACTGTTTTATCATGGCCTGTTCAGCACTGCTTTTATAGGAAAGGTTTCATTGGGCACGCCAAACTTTCAGGATGTTAAGCACTGCTTAACAAAAAAGAAAAAAAAAAAAAGAGTTTTCTTAAGTACCAAAATATCTAACCAAGTTTCCTTTTGTGCTAACAATTGTGTTTTAATTTGATAATGCATCTTTTCTAACAATTCAGCTGATATGTTTCATAGAATATGTATCAAAAGGTCATTTCAAGAGTTGCATTTGAAAGAAATGAATCGAGGGCTGAAATCAAGCATGCTTGAGCAATAAAGTTACCATTTGGAACATCTTGTTCACATTTGCAGTAGATCTTGTTCTTTATTTAGTGAGCCTTTTATTTCTACAGCTATTCCTAAAGACCATTGTATCAAAAATAATAGCTTTGTTCATGAAATTATAAATTATTTGAAGCTATAACTATCAAATTGCTACTGGGAGAAGTTCCATAGCAGCATCACCAGGATGCAGTTAATAACAATTGAATTTGTTGATGCAATTTCGTTCCCATTTCAACCATAATTTCCTCATTAGGTTTGTATTACACCTGTGTTCAGCCTTCATCTTTTAGGAGACTTCAGTTCATGTGCTGTTTTTCCTTTTCCCAGGTGGTTTCTCCCAGTGAGTGGCAGTGAGAATGAATGGACACATATCCAACACCCCTCCAGGTGGATATGGAAGTTACTTCCCTCAAATGAAGTAAGGTTTTGCCTTTGACTTGCCTTTTATGGACAAAATAGTGTTGTACCTCCTTCTTCAGGCTTCCATTTCAGATAGAGCTGTAATTAGTAGGTCCCACTGGAATTATAAAAAGGCTTTTTCTGTAGAGGAAATAACTGTGGAACCAAAGCGACAGATATTTTTGTGTTCACGTAAGGGAAAACTGTGTTACTGCATGGACTCATCTGGAAGAGCAAAATAAATTGCTGTAGCCGTAACATCCTTATTATGTTACTCAGAGAGGCCTTTGTGTGCCTGAGATGTTTAAGGTTAGCTCTGAGTGAATGCATTTTTATGCATAAAAGATGAGGCTGCCTCTCCCTCCCATCTGTGAGAACAGACTGTTTCCCAGGAAAGAGAACTGAGCAACTGCTACCTGAAAGTGTTACCTTGCCTCAGATAAGAGGGTGATCCCTGTATCAGGGGCATGGTATAGACTCACTCACAGCACTGATGAGAATTTACCCATCTGATGCCAAGGAACAAGTATTCCTGTATGGAGCAGGATATCTGTGGTGTCTTTTTTTTCTCATTAAGGTGAACTCATATATCACTCATTTTTGAAACACTTGTAATCATAGTGCCTTTTCGTTTGTGTAAGACAATGACAGTCATTTTAAGTTTTTCATTAAAAGCTGTTAAAATTGTTAAAAGCAATAAACACTTGTGTATGCAGGTAAAAAACCCCAAATCCTACCCAATTCTTTGGCATAGTCATGATTATTATTGTTATTTTTTATTATTATAAAATTATTATATTTATTATAGATATAATAATATAAAAATATATTTACATAATTTATTAATATATAACATATAACACATTATATATTATATAACA
Organism: Agelaius tricolor; assembly: GCF_023055355.1. Classification (NCBI taxonomy): domain Eukaryota; kingdom Metazoa; phylum Chordata; class Aves; order Passeriformes; family Icteridae; genus Agelaius; species Agelaius tricolor. Next base: position 2,178,107 of record NW_027269263.1, read on the forward strand.
TATATAATATTATATATTATAGACATTAATATATTATATAATATATATTATAAAATAGATATTATTATTATTATTATTACTACTACTACTACTACTACTACTACTACTACTATTATTATTACTACTACTACTACTAATGTGAAGTTTGTTACTGGAGTTAAGGTGGTATTTATTTGTATACCACATTCCAGTTGTGCACAAAGTTGTATTAATGCAACAAAAGAGAGCTCAGAAGAACCTGCAGCCCGAGTGAAACATTCTCCCTCATATTCATGGTGTGGAACAAATATCTGGTATCATTCCCTCTGTTACTAATGCTGTAGGTATGTGTAGTAAGGGGAGGGGGTTTTTTTTCAGTGCCTGCCAAATATATCTATACAGAAGTTAACCAGAAATGTTTTCTTCCAGTGGCTATGGCTCCCCAACGTTTGCTCAGGCAGAGAGGGAGCAGAATTCAAGAACAAGTGCAAAAGCTCTCTATGGTAAGGTGGCAAAAACTCTCTAAACTTCTGTGCTAAGTTGTTGTTTAAATAGTGATTGTGATGTGGTGGTGGAAATATTTTACACATATTAATCTGAAAGTGTATGTACATACACAAGGGTGTGTCTGTCAACTGAACTGAAAAACAAAGTGGTTTATTCCTACTAAAGCTAACTAGAAAATGCTCAGTTTACTAGGCAGAGGACTCCCACCTGCTCATTTTCCAGGCAGCATTCATCACAAAACTCAGAGTGATCCTATAGCTAAGTTATGCACCAGGGAGAAGGCATTCAAGTGTTTAGCTGTGCTTAAACCCTTGTGGGGTTTTATTTCTCCTGTACCTCCCTCCCTCCCCAGCTTCATCCCCTGCTAGCAGACAAAGCACTTACAATATTTTTTCTTCTTTGACACAAGGATTCCTAATATTCAACCTAAACATTGAATCAATCTAAGTTCAAATTTACTTTGTTTTAGTGCTGTGCTACAAAAGTCAGTTTCTTGACATAGTGCTGAAGGCAGGAACCGAAACTGAGGAAAATTCTGAGCTGATCATTTTAAAGAGTGATTTCTGCATCCTGTGTGGCTCACTCAGCAAACTGATTGCAAGTGTTGACAAAAATAGTAGGTGGCAACAGAGACCAGCAAGAGGCATTGCAAAAAACTCTTAGCAGATTATTATTTCTTTATGAGAGTTGTGATTTCTTTTTCATTTTATGTCATCATCATAATTTTTCAGGAGTATATGGTTTGAACAGCATGGCAGTACCTGTGTCCTTTAATCTTTGTGAGCTTTTAAAATATCTCTCTGAGCTTTTTCATATCAAACATTGTGGGGTGGTCATGTGTCAGGAGAAGATGGGGACAAGTGAGTAAATTTGATGTGTGTAATGGTATTTTTCACTTCCAAAGTACTTAACTGAATTCAGGTACTAAGGAAAATGCTTGCCATGGAACTGCTAGGTGGTGGCTCCTGTAAAGGGAAATGTTGTCCTTGGTTCACTTTTGTGGCTGGTAGTTGTATCACAGAATGATAGTTGCAGTTGCCAGGAGCTGAATGAAGTAGAGGAATCAGTTATTTTGGAGCTCCAAGTGGATATGTATTGGCACAGCTTTTCAGAGTTTGCAGATTTTACTACTTCTGCTCTGGTTTTTTTTATACATAAAGAAGTAGGGTGTTGCTATCACCACATATATGAGCTGGAGAAAACAAGGAAAGCACCTAAAATCTTTCTCAAATTCAGGGTAATTTTTTTAATTTTTAGCAACAAAGTTACTATTCTGCTGCATCCCATGTCCCTCTTCTTCCTTTGTGATGTTAAAATTTTTGTGCATACTCTCCCAAATGGGCTGAAAAGCAGCTGAGTGATATTGGAATTGTTAAACAGTTTTGAAAATGCTCATAACAAAGTACTATATTTATAATTAATAACTAACGAAATTATTTTATTTGAGAATATGGAGACTGAAATCCTATCAAGCAGGAGGAAGCTGTCTTAGCTTTCTTTTTATATTTGTTGTGCACATATATTTTAAATGTATGTATACTATTTAAGTTAATACAGAAAGCTCATGTGTTTAATAGATTCACTTTTACTGGAAGAAATATATGTAATTTTACTGTAAAAGTCAAATGACTGTGGATTTTTTTTCTTTTACTAAAATGTGAAAACATGAGGTCAGCACCAAATTTTCCATTAAAATGTTCCTTTTCTTGGAAAACTTGAGAGTCAATTGGAGTGAGCCACCTATCCCTGACTATCAAGTAAAATGATGCCTGGGCTTCTAAGTGACCACTTGATATTGAACTCAATTTCTTCCAAGCACTGTAAAGACTAGATAAAAATAAAAATAAAATTAAGAAAATTAAAAGTAATAATAAAAGTAATAATAACAACAACAGCAACAACGATTATTACTGTGATTATTACTTGTTTTTATATATGTGTATGTTTCTGTCCTGGCATATATGTAGGCATGTTTATGTCCTGGCATGAATTTTATGCCTTTGATGCCATTGCTGAGGAGATTCATGAATATTCAGCCCTTGAGCCACCACACAGAAGGTTGGCTATGGTGCTGTGGGAAAGGAGGCTGGAATATTATTGGTGTTACCAATTATTGGTGTTCAGCTATTAATTATTGTTATTATTGGTGTTCAGCTCAAAGCCAGACCGGAGCCATCACTATCTCTAATGTGCCTGTCTGATAGTGAAAACTTCCTTGCAATTGCCTTTTTTCCTGTGCAATAATCCCTTTGTTTTCACTCATTTCCTTCCTGAAATGAGCTGTTTTCTATTTGCATGACAAATCTCTCTCTGAGGCGAGGGAAGGTGCTCTCTGCACATTTTTATGGGGTTTATTTCATCGTTTGCTTCCTGCTCTCTCCATCTGAGATGGGTTTTGGCTCCTGCTGTCATCTGTTGTTCTAGCATTGGCTCCTCCATCTGTCTTGAGCAGTTCTGCCTGTGAGGAGAGGAGCAGCAGTCTCAGGGCTGTGCTGGGGCTTTGCCAGCCCCTGACACAGTGAGGAGCAGCCTCATTCCTCAGGAGGGATGGACCAGGATTTTGGTCCTTGAATTTGGATCACTCTAAATTGTCAGATTATTGTGCAGAGCTGAAAGATGTTGCTAAAATTGTCTTCTCACAGAACATTAGAAAAGACTGAGTATTTTGTGCACTGAGTTTATACTCTGGTGGCTGTGATTTGGAGCTGGAAGTGAAATTGCCTCTGTATTGTATTTGTAGGGACCATTGTGGCAGGGAGGAATGATGAATCTGACTCCATGTTCTCAGAAGGCTAATTTATTATTTTATAATACTATATTCAATTAAAGAATACTATATTAAACTATATTAAAGAATACAGAAAGGATACTTACAAAAGGTTAAAAAGATAATAATGAAAACTTGTGACTCCAGAGTCTTGACACAGCTTGGCACTGATTGGCCAATACGTCAAAACAATTCACATGAAACCAATGACCAACCACCTGTGGCTAAACAATCTCCAAACACATTCCACATGAGCACAACACAAGAGAAGCAAATGAGATAAGAATTATTCTCCTTTTCTCTGAGGCTTCTCAGCTTCCCAGGAGAAAAATCCTGGGCAAAGGGATTTTTCAGAGAATGTGAATGCCACACCTGGGTACTTTTGCTTTGCTCATATGCCTCCTTCAGAGCAAGAACTGCAGTGTAATAAATTCAATGAAACCTCAAGCAGCTTGTGAAAAATGCCAATCACTTTTTTTTTTTTTAATTTTAAAAGTTTAATAGTAATAAAATAGTTATAAAAATAGTAATATAAATAAAAATTTGGACAATTAGGATTTAGGACAATATGAGACAATAAAAACAAAGAGTTATGGACAGTCTGGGTACCTCTTTCTGGGCAAAATAAGCCCAAAAAAGGACACACGTTAACAGAGGATTAACCCTTAAAAGAAATAGCCTGTTGTATATTCATACACCTCATACATGATGCATAAATTCCATTCAAACACAGGATTATCTCTGGGCAGTGTCAGCTTCTTCCTCTTAATCCTAATGGTGTCTTCAGGGCTGAGTGAGGCAGGAAGAAATTTGTTTTTTCTGATAAGTGAGCAATAAATTCTTTTTCTCTGAAAGATTTAGGTGTCCTGTGGCTGCTCAGTGTGAGTTCTTTCTTTAAAAAAAGTATCTTACATAGCATAGTTTCTATTTTAAGTTTCTATTATGTTATAACCTAAAACTATGTTTAACACACTACTTAGGAAAATTAATACAACATAACTTTCTCACATAACACAGATAATATTCATTTGAATAATAAAATACACATTTTTCACAAGCTCACAGGCAGGTAAATGAGTGCACTGAAAGAAGCCATCCATGTTAACATCCTTGCAGTATTTTGGTTCTCAGATTAATTTGACAATTGGCTGCTAAACAACACACTTCCTTTTACAGCCACTTCCACACAGCCATCAGAGAGAAGCTCCTGGCATTAATCTCTGAAAGTGATAGTGCTTGCTCCTCTGAAGAGGAAATTTGTTTTGAACTCAAGTTCTGACCTTTGGGTCACTTCTCCTGCACTTTGCCCTGCCTCAAGCTGAGGTGTTTTTTTTGTTTTTTGTTTTCAGTTTATTGTTAAAGGGTATCAACCATCAGCCCAATGCAGATAGATGGTAGTAAATTAAGTATTGGGCTTTTCTGCTTGATGATGTGTGGAAATATTTTATGCTGTCACTCCAGGATTCTTGGGACAGATTTTGAAGGACACTCTCAATCCATATCCATGTGGATTGCCATCAGATTTCAGAGCAATCTGCAGTCCTGTTGTTTTGTGTCATGGACTGGCTGGTAGAATTTTTGACTTGGCTGAAAGTCTTTGGTTAAGAGGTTGCTTTTTGATTTCTGGTGTTTTGGATGCTTTCAAAAATGAAAATAAAATCAGTAGTTTTCAATCTCTGTTTGAAAACAGAAACATGGTCTGTTCCTGATGATTGGTGAATTCAATAATTTCACACAACATGAATTGCTATAATATCTGTCTACATCAGACATCAGGAAGAGTACTAGTTTCTGTGGATCAATGTTCCTGTTCCTCTGGAAGCTTCAGTAGCTAGTAGATCTTACATTCAGGACCTATAAGTGAAATGTGTTGCTTTTCATTTTATTGCCTTATTTTAATCATATTTTTCTGGGTTACATTTGCTATAGATTGTGGTTAAGAATTTAACTTAAGTGTATTCTGCCATGATCCTCTCTTATTTTTTTTTATTATACCAAATGAAAAATCCTTTATCTAAATAGTGTGCAGCATATCAGCAGAGTTTGAGCTAACCTGTTATTAGGGCTGAACTGTACTTTAGGTGGTGGATGTAAGAGCTGCAATGAGCAGAGTATACAGGAAAAAAACTGAATAATTTTGATAGGTTTTTTTTAATGTTTTGATAGTTTTCTTCTTCTTTTGATAGTTTTATGCATCATATCTGGAAGTCTCTATTGTAGTATTTCACTTCAGCCTCAATAGGGTCTTCCTGCATGAAGGGACCTGTGAGAGGGTAAGATTGATGGGGAGGATGAGGAGAGTGAAACAGAGCATACAAAACATTATTTTGTTTTCAGTGTCAGGGGTTGACCCCAGCCAGCAACTGAGGACCTCCCCTTTTGCTTCCTCATTCCCTCTGTCTCCTCTCTGCAGCAGAACAGGGGGGGAGAATTGGAAGAGAAAAAAGCAAGAAGAAAACCCTGATGGATCAAAATAAAGATGGCTTAAGGGGTGAAGGAAAGAACAGGGAGGAAAAAGGACTGAATAGCACAAAGGGATTTATTCACAGCCCTCTACAAGCAGAGCAAAGGCCAAACTAACCGGGCAAAGAATCTTTGGAAAGACTACCTGCCAGTTTTATTGCTGAGCAAGGATATTAAACAGTATGGAATATCCTTTGGGTCAGCTGTCCCAGCTGTGTCAGCCTCTTGTGCACCCCTAGCCCACTCACTGGGGCAGCAGAATAAGAAATATAGACAAGACTTTGACACCATTCAGCCACAGCTAAAATATCCCCATGTTATCCGGTCCAAAATCATCTCCATCCTAGCCAGACCCACTGCATTCAGCACATCAGCAAATTCTGTTGCTCCTTTTCAATAGTAGAGCTTGTGTTACCTGCACTTGAAGTTAGTGTGATAAGGTTTCTGTAAAAGCAGTCAGATTAATACTGATGGGTAATAATCTGTAACTTTGATACGTGAAAGGGTTGAGAGATGGTAACTGCATTTCCTGAAGAATGGCAATGGGCATCTCTGTAGGAAAAGAAAAAGTTTTATACAGATGAAAGAAGCTGTGAGAATCACCAGCTGAGATCTCTCTGACTGGGACATGGAAACACAGAGGTGCTGCAGGAAGGAGCAGCAGTCCCTTGTGTCTTCTGTGGAGGACAGAGAACAGATTTGCAGGCTTTTATCAGCTTTTCCAGGAGCTCAAGGAGTGGAGCACTTCAGCAGGAGGGGGTGAAAAAGGGTTTGTGTCCTTTCTGATGGCAAGGGGAGAACTTTTGGAGGGTTGTAGGTGGAATCTGGGACAGGAGCCAAGCACTAGGAGAAAGCAGAGCTTGAAGATTTGTTGTGAGGTGCTGGCAAAAGCCATGGGACAGGGAATGCATTTTAGCTGCCAGTCTTTTCATTTCCTTTGCTTTTTCTTTTTTTCTTCCTCTTTCTTTGTGTTATGTTCATATCATCATGGGGGGACTGTTCTTCCTTCAGTGTGACTCATGCCAGGCAGCCAAGAAAACCATTTCTCAGGGAGCTGTAAGAGAAAGGAGACCCACTTATGAACCATTGGATTGTAAAAGCTTTGAAAAACAAAGGCTGAAGACAAGTCCTTCCAACAATGGAAGAATTTTGCCTGATGCCAGGATATGTGTTAGAAGATGTATTTTGATGGGTGAATAATTTCAGGGTGCAGCTGTAGAATCCACCTCCAGATCCTCTATAGTTGTGTTTCAGTCCCAGCTGAAATGTTCTGCTCTGCTCTAAATGATAACTTGGGTCTCCAGCAGGTTCGAATTCTCATTCCACCTGCCTTAAAGAAATAAATTTGTAAATGTGAATTGTTCCCAGTGTGGAATCTCAGTTCTTGTGTCCCTACTTTTTGTTTGTTAACACAAACACTGATTGACTTTAGTTAAATGTAAATTTTATCAAAGTTGTTGTTAATTACAACGTAATAGCAACAAGAACTTTAATAAAATTCACATTTAATCTCACCATGGCAGTATGTGTTGAACACTTTCCATCCTGTCTGGCTGGGAGTGTTGTACTGCTCTGTGGAAGAGGATCTGTTAATCCATGCTGCAAATGGTTTTGAAATTCCTGCCTGAACACAGAAGCAGAATAAGGAGCCTTCTGCAAATTTACTCTCTGCTTTTTAATTCCTTTGGAGCCTTTATATATATATCAGACTTTCTTTGTTTATTTAAAGCAGCTCCAACTGTTACTGTTTGCAGCATTTACAAATTATACAGTGGATGTAAACTTTCTGATGCTTGCTTAATTCAATAGCGCAAAACTTACATTTTTTTGTAAGACAACACTCAAAATTGAGTATTTGGTGCATTGTTATTGAAACAAGTAATTTTTTTGTTTGTTTTGTTTTGTTTAAAACATATATTCTTTCTTACTGGACAGTGTTTAAGTATCATTTACAGTCCACAGCAGAAGGCTGCTAACTGATCCCCTTAGAGATGCAAATAATTCTATGGGATTAAACTAGATACTGGTTTTTAATCCCCTTGTTTTATTAGGAACAGATGGACTTTACTTCTTCAGATCATCATCCAAACAAAAAAAGAAAGGTAGCAAACCAGACAGCATTGCTTTACTGACTGTGTTGTTGGGGTGTGCATGTGTGTGTGTGCTGTGGTTAAAGAGACAATCAGCTGAAAAAATCATTTCAGCAACACGCTGCAAAAGCAGAAATAGTAGATACAGATGGAATGATCAAAGCTGATCCTCTGCCCTGGGATTTCAGAATGATGCATAATGAAAGCAAGATATCTATATTGAAATATTCACACACCTGGCTAAAATTTCTGATAATTTGTGGTATCCTTGCATTTGACTGTTTGCTCTGCACACTTCCCCTGCTGAAGCAAGGTGAGCAGCTGCTGTACAGGATTAGGATGGCTCTGCTGCCTCAGTGGCATTTGTCACCGTGGGAGGGGGGCTTCAAGCCAGTGCTGCATCTCAGAAATTTGGTTTTTTTGTGAAAATCACTGAGAAGGGAAGAGAGAATGCTGTGTTTATAAAATGTGACAAATGCTTCCACAAGTGGCGTCTGAAAGTGAGGGCACTGCTGTCTTTGCACCTGGAATTCCTGCATGAAGGAGCCCTGGCCACAGAAGGGACCTTTGTAGGGGGGCTTTTATGGACTCCTCACTGCAGATCTCTAAATGTCACAGATCATATGGTTCATAGTATTTAGAATATTTTTTTATTTTGCAAAAGTAACTTAACCTTCCTGTCACCAAAATCACTTTTATTTTGCTTCCACCTACTCCAAGTGTGATGAAATTGATGTATTTCATATGTATGTTTTGTATATTCATCATATGAAAAGAAATCAAACCACCTATTTTACCTGATGATCAGAAATTGAGATTTTTAATGAAATACAGAAAAAAAATTTATCAATTTCCAGAGTTTCCCTAGACCTCTCTTGGCCATGTCACCTACTGACTTTTTCACAACAAAGCTCCTGGTCTTCCAGATCAGGCACTTAAGCGGTTTTAGTGAAAAAAACCCAAAACTTTCAAATGTTGCATTCAATTTTTTTCCACTAGAGTTGAAAAGTGTTCTTCAGTGTTCATCTAAATTCATTATTTTGTGGTGTGGGTGTGTGTTGTGTCTTCATCTTGCTTTTCCCCTTCCTTCCTTTCCTGGTTTAATGTCAATATACTGTACAGAGTAAAATGCACATAATGTTTCTGGTTTTGCAGCATTGTGTTTTGTTAGCTGAAAAATATTCCTGTTTTGAGATATTTTGGTGTGTTTATGTCTATTTCCATGCCTATTTCTACATTAGCAATTCAATGAATTGAATACTTCATGAAGAAATAAAGGATGAGTCAGGTCTTTTATTGTGTGTGTGCCTCTGTCCTCTTGCAGATTTAGCATGAGAATTATTTGTATGTATCAGAAAATACTTTTGCTTTCAAGGATGCTCATACAGATACAGTGAGCCCGTGCTAGTTATCATACTGCTGCTACAGTGGCAAGGCAAAGATTTTAATAATCAGCCCTCCCAAGGCAGTGTTTGCAGTCAGAGCACTGCTCCCCTCCAGTGTCCTACCCCACTGGATGAGATAAGTGGCTTTTTTGGGTACCCACCAGCTCCCTGCTAGCATTGCTGACGTAAAAATGGTCCTTGTGCTGGGCCGTGTGGGGGTGGAGGTCATTTCAGCTGAAATACAGAAATTAACCACAGCTTATCTCCTCTTCTCATGTATACAACTTGTCCAAAGTGTCTCTGAGAGGCAGTCAAGACACCAGGATAAGGCACTGAATGAATAATTATTCTTTCTTTTCCTCCCATCTGCAGAACAAAGGAAGAATTATGCACGAGACAGTGTCAGCAGCATATCTGAAACATCACAGTACCACGTGGAGGTGAGATGAGAGGGATACACCAATTACAGCTCTCAATTACATGTGGTTATTTTTGCCTACATGTTTTTTTTTTGAGGATATATAAGCTTGAAGGCACATTCGTCTTCCAAAATATCCCTCCAGCCTGGGGTCACTTCAGAGCAGATTACACTGAAATGTCTCAAATTCAGAGCAGATTACACTGAAATGTCTCAAATTCTCTAGCTTTGCCACAATGAGCTGAAATCTAGATGTGGAAGGATGTGTGCAAAGTTGTGTGTGGTTTGGCAAGCAGACAGGACTCCTCAACAGGGCATCAATTCCACACCTTGTGCTGCCCTGTCTCTGAACCTGGCTCCTTGCAAAGATGAGGCAGAGCTCAACAACCCTGTGCTGCTGGCAAGGCACACTGGGTGGTATTTAAAACTAATACTCTGATCAGATCTAATCAGCAGAAGTATCAGAATATTCATAAAGTGCTGAGCATTAAGCCCTCAGTGTCCCAGTGGGTGGAGTACAGGGTGGTTAAATACAGAATTAAATACTCTGCCTGCACTGAGTCTTCCCCAGTGTGAAGAGCAGAGTGTGTGCCTTGCTGTCTTAAGCTGCTTTGCAGAATTACTGCGTGCTGCTCTCATATTTAAAATATTCAGCAGGGTAAGCCTGAGTGCCTGTGTGTAGCCTGCTAAGCACTTTTGAATGCAATGCCTCCCTTTGGAGCCTTACTTTGGCTTTAACTTTCTCCTGCTGCCATCAGACCACTGCCATGGGTTTAAGTCAAGTCTTGCAAACACCACAGATCCTGGGCTCCATTTTGCTGGGTTTTAAATCATCTGTGAATTGTGAGATCATATGCAGAAGACTCCTAATTTCAAGTGCTTCAGTCCTACAATCAGCTTGCAGATGAATACCTGTCTTGGTTCTAATTGCCTGTGTATTATGTGTGCTTTCTTCATAACTGTTTTGGTCCTGTACTGGCATAACAATTAGTACTTGCATTTAAAATCTAAGCATTCCTGGGTAAGCAGCCAGTGCAGAGTTTGTTTCACTTTACTTTTAAATACTTTGATTAAATGCAGCTTACACCTACTTTCTTCTCTGTAATTACCATGTGCTGTTATCCTGTAATAGACGAAAGCACAGTAAATCCTTTGGTATTATTTTTGTTTTTTAAAGTTATTTAGAAGACAGATATGCAGGCATACATTAAATGTGGTTCAGCTTGAATGAGTGTTACCAGATCTTCAATTAGAATGTGAAGGTGGATTTATGCCTGAACAAAACGAAATAATTTTGTGGGTTTTCTTGCACAATTGGCATGCTGAAGGAGAAATTGCCACAGCCATAATGACAGGGAAGCTAGCTGAGGTGAAGTTTGTGAGGCACTGTTTAGTTTCCAGGCCATTAACTGAGTCTGGAGAATACTCCAAACTGTTGGTGAGCAAAAATTGTTACAATTTTCTTCTGTGCTGCACAAAAAAGTGACCAGCCCATCCATAAGGTATCCCTGTCAGATCCAAGCCCATCCTGGTTGCCACCAGCAGGCTGCTGGCAGCTCTGGAAGAGATGAGGACACTCCAGGTCAGGGTGGTGGTGGAGCTACATTGGCAGGGAGCTTCTGGGAAGCCTCTGCTGGCACCTCCTGAATTCAGCTTGCCAAGAGAGAGACAGGTTTTCACTCCTGAAAAAGCTAATTAAAATTTGTGGTTTAATTCTAGCTTTGATACCTGGAGGATGTCAGAATGTGCCTTCAAATCTGACTGCTTACAGTAGTGAGGAAATGACAGTGGGTGTTAAAAAGCAAGCTACAAAAATAAGTTGACTTAAAATGACATTTTGGACTAAACATCCTTCCTCATGTCCTAGAGGAGGGCTCTGCCATATACAAAGGCACTTTTACTCATGAATAATTTGCATTGCTACTTGCTGATTTAAATATTAATTTAAATACTGGCACTCCTGAACAATAGGGAAAATTGCAATAGTAATTTCTTTTAAATGTACATTTTACTCGCCAGCACTTGACCACCTTTGTTCTGGACCGAAAAGAGGCGATGATCACAGTGGATGATGGAATAAGGAAGCTGAAATTGTTGGATGCCAAAGGCAAAGTGTGGACTCAAGACATGATTCTTCAAGTGGATGACAAAGCTGTCAGCTTGGTGGACTTGGAATCAAAGGTAGGATCTGTGAGTGACAGTCTCATTTTCAGAGAGAGAGGAAAAGGGAGCGAGCAGAAAAACGATGTATGTGAGACTGAGGATTTTAATTAGCTTATTATCACTTTCCCTTTTTTGCTCATGCAGTTTTTCAGAGATCAGGACACTGTATAGTAAAGTGGCATTTTGTGTTTTCTTCTTTTTTTTCCCCTCTTCTGACAGAATGAACTGGAGAATTTTCCTTTAAGCACAATTCAGCATTGCCAAGCTGTGATGAATGCATGCAACTACAACTCAATTCTTGCATTAATATGTAAAGAACCAACCCAAAACAAGCCTGATTTGCATCTTTTCCAGTGTGATGAAATTAAGGTAAGATAATAGTGGAGATCTGCTTGAACTTATTTGAATAGGGGAGATTGTATGATTTGACCAGCACAGTGGATAAAGATAAATGAGTTAATAGAAAATAATTCTTTACTTTTATTCTTGTAAATATGCTGTAAGTTTAATCCACTTATGATATCAGCACTACTTACAGTTAGTAAATGTAGTGTAGCATGTATTGCAAAGGAGTAATCTAATATTTAAGCTGACTCCTTAGTGCATGTTCAAATATATCTTTACTGTAAATATTGGTACTTGGACTCTACAGCTGCTAATTTGAGTTTGCAAATGTATAAAGCTCTGGAAAATGTCTATGGTTTACCTTCACACTTCTGAAAAAAGTGTTGTAAAATAATTTGACTTATCTCAAGTTTATTTTATAATCTGCAAAAAGCTCATCTGAGCCCTGAGTCTTACCTACTCTTTCTTCTCTTTTTGTTACTGAGCAATTAAACATTCTCTACATTCTCACCTTTCTGCATCTCTGCTCTGCTGGAGAGATCTTGAAAGGGAAAATATTCCTTGCAGGAGGGGCAAAACAAGGAAAGAGATTGCTTGTCTCTGGTGAAAATATTGCCTTCAAGTGTAAATTATTTTTTATTGTATTCTGCAATATTTCTTTATTTCTGAGGTTATAAATTTTAATTCTGTTAGTTACTCTCTGTAATTCCAGTTGATAATTTCAAGGGGATTTCTTAATTCCTTTGTAGTAGTTTGTATTACTGTCTTGAAACAACAGATTGTTAAATCACACTGTGGAACAATTTTGGAATTAGCATGGTGAGAGCAGTGTGAGGATGATCAGTTACTGTGTGATTTGTTGCACAGAATTTGCTGTTTTCAAGGAAAAGTGGGATCCTGTCAGAAGTTCAGGGATTATTGTGTTAAATAATGCAGGGATCCCTTTTGAGGAGTGTTTGGACCCAGCTTCTCATGTGTAGAGTTGGTCTCCCTTCATTTTTGAAGTTGTTCTTCTGTGTAGATATAAAAATGTAGAGTAGCTAAGCATGACTTGGAAGTCCAGTATCTCCCTTTGTTCTGAAGTATAGTGTGATTCTGTGGCCATACCCTGGGCTCTTTCCTTACTCATGAAACTTTTCTGGTTTTGAAAGTTTAGGTCTTTCTCTGTTGGCTTTTTCCTGCTTTTATTTGAAGTTACAAGCAACTCCAGGAGCCTCTGCAATAAAAAATACTTAAAATCAATAATATTTCAGGCATTCTAACATTTTATAGGCAAGAAAAAAATTAAATAGTAAATACCAAGAGTGTTGGATTAATGGACTTCTTTTGGTTTTAAGTTCCTCTGGTCCCCTAAAGTATTTTCTATTGATTCTGCAAACTTGAAATATCCTATCTATTCTATAGTGCAATCCATTATAGCCTGAAAAGTCCTGTAATCCCCTGTAATCCTAAATTCAACAATGTCTTCTGGTCCTAGCAGAAGTCACATATTCCTCCCAAAAAGGTACACACTTCTGCATGGTGAGGGTGCTAGGAAAGACATGATCCTTGCAGAGTGAGCTAGACACTGACAGATTTGGGCTGTGACAGCCTTTGCAGGAAATTAATTTGTCAGCTGAAGACATGTAACAGAGCATTCTAAATCCTGTGAGAAGCCATGACCTATTTAATGCAAGATCTATTAAAATAATACTTTAGACATGCATCAAAATTTCACTTGTGGGGCCACTGGTAGAGGCAGGCTGCACTTGTGGAGTGTCAGGAAGGTACAGATTAGGGAATCTTGTGAAAAATTCATCTTCTGTCACATCAAAGAGAAATTGGAGGCTGTCATTATTTCTAAAAGGAAATTGAATCATGACAAGTTACTCTCTTAATGCTTATGCTGCTGCCATCTATAGTAGTTTTGCTGCTTCTATATTTAGTAGATTTTCTTTTTATAGTCCGAGACAAACAAAATACTTGAGACAACCAAAAATTATGTATGCAGAGGGAAAAAGTAGCTTATGCAATAGTGGTTGACTTGAGATAATTACAGCTGTTCAGACAAATTTGGTGTCTAGATGATGTTCTTGTGTGATGATAATGCTTGATGCTGGAGTAGTGACAAAAATACCAACTCCCAGATTTTATTCTGTTCTTTTTTGTGGTTTATGCAAAAAATAATTTGTCCCAGTGCTTTTAAATAAATGAGATTTGATCAGGTATTCTCTGTCTAAAGGTGAGATATTTATTTCAAAGAGTAGCTGATTCCTGATGTTTCCTGCTCCTGTCTCCTTAGGCTACCCTTATTCATGAAGATATTGAAAGTGCAATCAGTGACAGCAAAAGTGGGAAGCAAAAGAAGAGGCTTGAGACACTGAGGTAAGAATCCAACTTCTTGGCAGTGTATAGGATTATCAGTGTCACAGCATTCAGAAGCTCTCCAGGTCTGCCTGCTGTCTTTTGGGGTTTTGTGGGGGGCTTGAGCTTTTTTCCTTCTAGCTAATAATATACTTCCAAAGCCATGTGTATTAAAGCCATCTCTTGCTTTAATAATTTTCTTATGTTCTGTTCAATTTATAGTGTCAGTTTTACCTTTCCCAGTTCCACCTTTGTGATAGGAACAGCTGAGAGCAATTCCACTTGCCAGAGAATGGCATTGCATGTCTCAGCTCTGCATATGGGTCAAGTAGTTCAGAATTTAAATTAAAAACCAGAAATTCCCCATATCTCTAAGTAAATAATATTATGCTAAAAGGTTTTGGGATCTGAAGATGTTAAATAAAACAGCAACTGAAGATTGAATAATCTTCCTGCCTGTTTAATGATGCTGAAGACTTCTTGTTTCCCTGGTAGCAAAATCTTCTCTGCCAGTTGGAAAATGTGAGGGAAAGAATCTGTTGGGTTCAGAGAAGATTAATACAGAAATGAGAGGTAGCGAACAGAGGCATAAAAGCAAAGGCACAAATATATCAGAAACTGAATGGTGATGGTAGTAGCTTGTTAGAAATTCATTGTAACTGATGCTGATAGTATCTCTCAATAATAATTGTGCTCAGATAGATAACTCTCTGCTGGACAAAAATTAGAATGAATGTATAATGGTTCTGGATACCTGTTAAATTCTCATGTACAACGTACAAAGATTTCCTATAGCAAGGGGCACTCCTAGAAAAACAAAAGAGACCCTGAACTGTGTCTAATTCTATTTGCAGGTTTAAAATTAAATAAATAGACTTTACCATTTATGGGACTGTTGCAAGCCAGGTAGAAGCACTGAGAGGCAATCCAGAGGGACTCAAACACATTCGATGTGCTGGGAAACTAATGAGATTTAATTGGCAAAAGAATGTAGGTCAATACATCTGTTGGGACAAATAATCTGAGATATCAATCTCTGAGGGCTCTGAGGCCCAGAGGTCAAACGTGGGTGGCAGCTGAGTGCTGGCTCCTCCTTGTTGGCTCATGTGCCTGCAGGGTTTGGGTCACAGGGAGGGACCCTCCTGCCTCACTGAGCCTCTGAGGCATCATTGAGGCGCTGCAAGGTTGTTGAGGAGTGAAAGGGGACTGGAGGAAGGAAAGGCAAAAGAAATTTATATATTTATTTATTTATTTAATTTTAAACTTAAAAATGATTATTTATAATTATTTATTATGATCGTTTATTATAATTATTATTATTGTTATTATATTACTATTATTGTTATTACTACTACTGCTGCTACTACTACTATTTGCTGTTCAAAGTCCAAACAACATTTGATGTTTTGTGGTCTTGTTGAATGCTGTGAACAAGATGAGTTTATAAAAGGTGAATTTAAGGTGAAGAACTAGTTTTTGAATAGAGCTCTGGGAAAGGAATGGGGGATATGTATGACAGGAGCCACTGCGATTTTTTTTGTCTGTTGTTATCAACAGACTGAAGAATGAATTCAAACACCCCTTTCCTTACAGCATTTAAAACTACAGTAAGAACTGGAAAATTGCAGGTAGTGCAGTCCATGATATTGATGTGTTTGTATTGAGAGAGGATGAACAGGCCCCTGTTAGAGAACAAATCAGCCAGTGAACTTGGTTTTGTTGGCAGGGTTTTAAGCAAAAGGTGGTTGACAACTGGCCAGACTTAGGGGACCAGATACTTGATTTGTCATGGCTGAAAGGTAGCTCCAAACCTTCCAATTTCCTCTCATACAAGAGACAAGTCCCACCCTTACAACTGCACAGGCTGGTAAAAATGCCACTCAATAATGCCAAGGCACTGAATTTATCCATGTGAGCTGGCAGGTCTCCTCACGTTCTTTGGCACTGCTTGGGGACTTCCCAGGAGACAAAGGTTTGCTCACTCCCTGGTGGAGTGAGTTTCCTGGAGTGGGTTTGTGCTGTGTTTAACTTATTTACACATCATGGTCTGGAGTTTAACATATTTACACATCTGGCTTGCTTACTTGGCAAGCCCATATCGTGCTGTGCAGTCCTTGTGAAGCCTCCTCGATTCCTCTGACCCAGCACTGGAGAACAGAACTTTTATCCTTCCAGTGTCACTCGTGGGCTTTCTCCTGTCCCTCTAGGATGATCTCCAAAGCTGACAGTGCCATTCCCCCACCCCCTCGGGCCCCTGCCCCCGTGCCCCCGGGGACCATCACCCAGGTGGACGTGCGGAGCCGCGTGGCAGCGTGGTCGGCGTGGGCCTCGGAGCAGGGGGACTGTGAGTATTCCTGGGGCTGTGCCACACACAGCGGGGCCTGGAGTGGATTTTTATGGTGCTTGCTAGCAACAGAAGGAGTTTGGAAAGGCCACGTTCACGATGGCAGAAGTGGTTGGGCAAGGTCAGCCCTCTGCCCTCGCTGCAAGCAGATTTTCCCAGTCAAGTTTGAGATGCCCCAAGCCGCTGCTGCCTGATCTGGGGACAAAGATCTGCCATAATCTGATTTGTCATTTCCTTGCATTTACCCATTTTCTGGATCTCTGTTTAGGGCTGCTTTTACTTGTGCTGGGTGAGGGTTCCAGATTTTGATCTGGGCTATTTAGTGAAGACTTTAAAATACTTGTGCAATAAACTTCATTTATGCGGTTAAGTAGACTGAAAGCAGGTACAGAAGATTTTTTTTGTGAGCCTGGACAGGATCAGGCATTAAGGTGCAAAATTTTCAGCCTGTATGGAGTCCTTGCAAAGGGAATGGCAGAGTTTTGTCCATCTTTTTCTTACAGTAGTGTAATTCAAAGCATAAACTGTATAGAAATTGTTATGTACTAATATATTAATCCCATATATATGCATGTCTTATTCTCTTCTCCCCTCTTTGCAGATGAAAAGCACAGACAATACCATGAGCAGGAAGAAACAGCAGAGATGATAGCAGCCAGGATTGACAGAGATGTTGTAAGTGAGGAGCTACAAATGATGCTGCTTCATGTCTGTGAGATTTTGCAGCTCTCCTTTGTGGGAAAACTTTTCTCCATATGGGAAATTCAGTTCTGGAGAAAAGCTTTCCAAACAGCCTCTGCTTGTTGTGGTAGTTTTCTTTTCTTTTCTTAATATTCACTTTTAAAAGGAAAGAAAAATATACTGAATGTTGATTACAAGTTTTCTGCTGTGAAGAGATGGAAGTATAAATTATAATTTTTGAAGTAGACTAACTTCAGCAAACTATGTAAGGATAAAAAATTCCATCAATTTAGCAGGACTTGGGTATGTGTAACATCTCTAAAAGAAACATGGTCATTTCAGAAGACAGGTGGACCCTTTTTATTTTCAACTTAAAGCATTCCTGTATATAACCAACAATATTTGGCATGTTCTATGGTATATGCAGGATCAAATATTGCCCCATGTGTCATTTGTAACTTTCTACTTCTCCACTCTGCTGTTGCCCTCAGCAACACCAGAGAGTCCTGAGAAAAGCATGTTGGGACCTGCTGGGTTGGTGTCTTTGTGTTTTCCTCTGGGGTTCATTCATTCTTCTCCAGTCACTCTTTGCAATCAATTCTTCAAAGAGCACTTCTCCACAAACAGCTTAATTTGTAGACAGCTTCACCAAATAGTTTAATACTTAGTACAAAAGGAGATTATGAAGTTATATTCTTTATGAAAATGCTGTCCATTCAAATAATTTCAATTTTTTTGTGTGCTCTCAGCAAAAATGTAATATGGAAGTGTAATTGCAATCAGAGCTGAACTATTTTGCTACACATAATTAAAAAACTTCCAGTGGGCCTATGTTTTTAAAAAAATTAAAATTTAAAATACTTTACAGGTATTTAAAAACTGTATTTAAAAATTTTAAAAACACAAGGAACCTAAATATGGAATGTTCCAGCATGGACTTTGTTACAAGGAAGCTGTTGGTGTCTGGGAGTCTGGACATTTCAATTTCTGGAGTATTTCTGCTATAGATTCTCTAGAGTGCCAGTTACCTTTCTTTTCTCCCACAGCAAATTCTGAACCATATTTTGGATGACATAGAATATTTTGTTACCAAACTGCAAAAAGCTGCTGAAGCATTTGCTGAACTTTCAAAGAGGAAGAAAACTAAGAAAAGTAAAAAGAAAGGACCTGGAGGTAAGAGTTGATACTGCACATACTTCTGTTTCTCTCAGGACCATTGAAAGAACTAGGAAATGTCTTTTTGTGTAGTTTTTCTTAATCAGTGTAGCAATTTTCTCTCAATTTGAGCACAAAAGTTCCTGTGCAGGATATGCTTAGAGGGAAATCTATTAAAATTAATTGCTTGAAATGAGTGGGGAATGACTAATTAGAGATGTGACCACAGAAACGCTCCTGCCTTGATTCTATATTTACAAAATTCTGTAAGATGGCAAATTTATTATGTATTTTGTTGTTTGCTATATCTGGAATGTTTCTGGAAGCTATAGACATATAAATGGGTGTATAAAAATTTCATCTTTTTCACCAGAGGGTGTTCTTACTCTCCGTGCAAAGCCACCTCCTCCAGATGAATTTGTTGACTGCTTCCAAAAATTCAAGCATGGCTTCAATCTCCTGGTAAGTGATAGCAGCTAGTCTGAGATGTGAGATTAGACCAGGGCTGGCCACCTCTGGGCTAGCTTGGCCTCTGAGCTTTGGGATGCTGCTGCTCGGGTTCTCCACACATTGACTAGACGAGCATGTTTGGTGTTCAGCATCATTGTGTTTCTTGCTTTCCTGGTTCTTGAAAGCCTTTGACTTGGGAAATTTGATTTTGAGTCATGAAAGGATTCCTAGGAAGGTCTGTGGGGCCTCACAGCTCTGTTGTGTGTTTGCCAGCATCACCAGCTGTGGCCTTTGATTTTATTCAGCCATGCCCATCAGACTTGCTGTGCTGGTTGCCATCATTACCCAGGACCTTCCAGCCTCAGAACGTTCCATCCAACAAATTTCTCTCTCTTTAGAGGTTCTCAATAAGCAGAGATGATAATTCAAGAGCTTTCTGCTGGCATCTCCTCCTCTGCAAGTGGCAGTGTCCTGTTCAAGGGAGGCAGCACGTGGGGCACCCTCACAGTGTTAAAGTTCTGACCTTAAGGGATTGCTGGATTGAGGGAGGATACGTATCCTGGAACCTGCTCATCCTTCTCAGTAAAAGATGTAATGTCCAGGGTTTTTTCCATTCTTTTTGCTACATTCTGCATTTAATTAGTTTTTTTACTCAAGAACAATTTGTGCATCTTTGAATCTTTTCTGTGCAGAAGAAGTCACAGCTCTTGTTTTGATGCTCAGCGACCTGGGACCTGGTTCTGGTGTTTCTTTTGAGGAGTTGTGCTGTGCCAATGCTTTAACAATGCTTTAACAATTCTTTACTTCAGCATCTTTGCAGAAACAACAAAAGCCTGAAATTTGTACTTTGTGGCAGTCAAGGAGAACTGTATAAAATGAAGAATCTGCTTTAAAAAGAAAAGGAGTAGCTAGAAGAATAAAATTTTCAAGTAGAATGGAAATTGTTTTAAAACCTCATGCTGGAAGCTTCTAGAAATTCCTACCATCTGTCAAAAAGCTTTAGATAGACTGGGACTGGGTTGTTATGGCTGAGGAACAATGTTTAGGAAGTTATTAGAAGCAAAATCACATCCTCCTCCTTTCTTCATTTGGAGGGACAGTTGGATGTAAAAGCAGAACAAGGGCAGCCAAAAGCAGTTTGAGGAACAGATGGCAAGATGCAACAAAAACTACTACAACTCTTTAAAGCACATTTGGGCTTCTTATTTCTGGAGCTCACAAAGCCAATGGGTGATCAGTATATAAAAGAAATTCTCCAAGAAGGTCTATCAGTGAATTTAAATGGTATGGGGGTTTTAGAATTTTTTTTTTTTTAATGGTGGTGTTTGGTCATAGCTGGATTTGATGATCTCAGAGGTTTTTCATAGGAATATCTTATTATAACAGATAAAGTGATAGAGGAAGTTCACTATTGATAATGTGATAGTGATGGACTGGCATGGAAAAATCTCATATATAAAACAAATCAGAACAAAATGTTGATGTAATGGAGATTCCTGGGAGACGGACATCTGTATTCATTGTGATCAACCAAGCAAATGGTAAAAGCCATCGGGGAAAAAAGACAACAGAACATTAACAAAGAGCATCAATATGCCATTATGCTACCTGGCCCGATATTTTTGGCAGTGTAGCAAAATTGAAGAAGTTCCAGAGTGGACAAGAATGCTTGGAGGAATTACTTCAGCTTGGAAAAGACCAGATTCAGGAACAATGTAATAAGTCTGCAGATGGTTATGAGCATTGCTAGAAAAAGTGAGCTGAGAAGGACAATTTAGTTTTATTTGGAAAGTTTGCAGAACACTACTGAAAGTAAGAGGTGTCAGATTTCCAAAGGAGGTGCCTCTTCACAAAACATGTCATTTGGTTGTGGAACTTCTTGTTTTGCACAATAGGTGCTAAAATATGCATGGAGTCAGGAGCAATGGGATGGATGAACACTTGCACTTAGTGGGTGTTGCAGGCCAAGCACTGGGCTTAGGAGGACCATGACCATTCTAATATGAAGCATTTATTGTCTTAACAGTCAAATGGTTTTTAAAATGTACTATTTGATTCTTTCAGGCCAAGTTGAAGTTCCATATCCAGAATCCCAGTGCAGCTGATCTGGTCCATTTTCTCTTTACCCCACTACATATGGTAAGGTTTTACAGTTTTCTAAGTGCTTCCCTTCAGAGCTCTTGTATTTATATGCTCTGCAGCCTTTTCAATGATAACAACATTGAAATGTTTTGTCCTTGGACAATAAGTAAGGAGAAATGTTTGTATCTCAGGATGAGGTTTCCTTTAGAAAATAATTTATATTATTTTCTGCACATTTTCCCTTCTATTAAATGTATTTATTTAAATAATCTATAGCCTCATGTTACACTTTGCCATTATAATCTTTAATTAACAATAAAAAATTGAGGTTCTCTACATAATGCAGGAGGAGAGTTGGAACCATATTTAATGGTAGTATGTGATGCTTTGATCAGTAAAGCAAAAATAACATTGACCAGAGTGTGTCTGAACAAAAAATGGTTGGTGACCAGAACAACAGCTCTCCAGCAATAAATAGTTTATTTAATTTATGTGACATCAAGGCACACTGTTAGATTCTCAGAGGGGATTTTACTTCTGGGGGGTGTTTTTATGAGTAATGACTGTTTCCTAGCAGCACTGTAGGTAACATAAATTCACAGTTACCTCCTTACTGACAATGTGTGTTTTCCTGGCATGATTTTAATCCTTGGGTTTAGGTGGTGCAGACAACAGGAGGGCCAGAGCTTGCCAGCACAGTGCTCAGCCCCCTGCTGACAAAAGACACCATAGACTTCCTGCGATACACTGTCACCAGTGAGGAGGGACAGCTGTGGATGTCCCTGGGGGATTCGTGGACCAAAGCCAGGTGAGGAAAAAATCTTCAGGTTTTAGAGAATCTTCAGGCTTTTTAGAATTTTCTCTAAATTTTTTAGAATTTTTTAGATTTTTTTTTCTAATTTTTTAGAATTTTCTCTTAATTTTCTCTAAATGTTTATCGACAGGGTCTTAACCAGGTTATCCAGTCCCCCAATAAATTCAATAATACTTTGGTAGGATTTGGACTCTTGAGAACTGTTCTTTAAGGGTTTTGGAAAGGAACTCTCTAGCTTTGCTGGGATTTGGGATCCCAAGGAGAGACAAAATGCATAAAGAATTTTTTTTTTTTTGTCAGTGGTATCCAGAACCTCTTGACATAATCTTCTGTAGTATCTTTTTTCTGAACTGTCCCTTGCATGTTTCCAGTTATTTTCACCATTATTTTTCCAGCCCATATATCTGGACTTCATTAAAAAACAATTTGGAGATGCAATAAAGAGTGAGACAATATTAAATAATAGCTACAAATGTCTGTTTTCAATTTTCAATAATTATGAAAAGGTAAAAATTTGAAATGTCTTTAGTTCTTGAAATGCATCATAATGCTATGAAAATGTTTGTAATTATAACACAAATATTTGTTGACTGAACTGTGCCACATGTGCATACCTTATGCATTGCATTTAATGGATTCACTGTTATGATTTATCTCAGCTGAAAGTTAACTTCTTTATTTGAAGAAATAAAAGTTAATTTTTTATTTGTTGGGTTAAAATTCTGTAGTTTGAAATTCGGTGAATTGAACATGCATAAGAAAAATATTAAATTAACTAAGTGCATTTTGACTATAATATGTGGCAGATAAGTACATTTGATGATGATGAAGTATGCAATCACTTGGGCTGGAAATGCAGCATGTTTTTTGTTTCTTTTCATCTTTGCTCTTAAATTTCAAATTAGAACACAAATGTCTACCAGATGGATATTTTTTTACTAATTATTTTATTAATTATTTGGTTGATTGAAATCTGTAGAATGTAAGGAAGGCTGCATGGAAATGGCAAAGCAATGGGCTCCTTGTCTTGGGAACTACTCCATTTGTTTAGTCCATCCTGAAAAGAGGGAAATGGAGAGAGAAATGGCTGGTGTTTGGTAGTGAAGAATGAAGCACTTAATGTAGTTGGCTGATCTGTGCACATTAGAATTGATGGTGAGATTGATCTCAGTATCCAGAGGTACCCTGGGGTGGGATGTAGCAGGAGAGGGGAATGATAAAATCAGGGATTACTGACCAGCCCTAACAGGCTAGGAATTGCACACTGCTCATGTGACTGGCACATTTGTCCCTTGATTTTGGGCAGTGTCAGCAACGAGCCTGTTAAAAGACTGTGATGTACATTTCTGTTTCTGCTTCTACTGTGAAGACACAGCAATTTATATTGTGGGAGAGATATGCATGGTGCAAAAGCAGAGTAGGACAGCGTTAATTTAGGTATTTGGTATTACAACAGAGATTATCTCAGAGGTGTTTCATAGTGGAACTCTGAAAAGTAGTACAGTATTTTATAAATATTAATCTGGACCATAAAACGCCAATGTGATGATAATTCTTGTGCCCTGGAGCATGTGGGGTTTATGTCTGTAAATTTATTGTTTGGTTTTTTTTGGTTTTGGTGTAGCTAGGCCCCCTAGGCTTCCATGTTTCATACCTGCTTTCAGGTGTTCTTGCAATGCTGGCTGTTTCTCTGGAGTCTTCTGTTTGTGCTTTCACAGAAATAATGCATTGCAATATTTCCCCCACGTCTCAACATTAAAACAAGTCCTAGATTTGTTTTGATTGATTCTTCTAGTACCCATCTTTGCTATAAGACAGAAGTTTGCTGTGTTTAAGCACTGATGTGTCCTTACAGAAGCAGCAAACTCCTTCTGCAGGGCACTGCAGGGAGGATAGCTGAGGTAAATAAATGTGTTCTGCTGATCCTCCCTGTTCTAGCATGATTCTGCCTCTACTACAATCCCAGCCTCTCCTCTATGCTAATAAAAATACTGAAGCATTTCAATTTCTATAAATTGGACCTTATTAAACCAGCATTTGTGTGGCCCTTGACACAGACTTGTGATTTGCTTTTCCCACAGAGCTGAATGGCCAAAAGACCATTTTATCCCCCCATACGTGCCCCGTTTCAGAAATGGTTGGGAGCCTCCTTTGCTGAACTTCATGGGAGCTCCAAAGGAGCAGGAGCTCAACCATTTGGCTGAGTCTGTGGCAAACGTGGCAGAGCAACAGAGGAAGCAAGAGATGAAAAGACTGTCCAGTGAGGTAAGTTACTGCAGAAGTGTGTATCACATCACATATGTGCTTGTGATAAAGTATGACTATTTTCCCTAGTTAAAATCCATAATGATATTAACTATTACGCATTTTTGGCACTTTTTCATGGACTGTAGCCATATTCAGTGAAGGTATGACATGCATGAGCTCTTGCAATAGAGTGATAATTTTCCTCCATTACTGTTGGCTGGCCTAGAGCTTTGTGGCTTGAGTTGTACATCCAGAACAGAAGCTCTGAGCAGTTTTTCTGTGCAGGGTATTTTAAAGCAGCTCAGCCATTGTTTATAAGTTGTGTTGCTGTGGTGACAGCTGAGCGATGACACAGCCCTTGCCCCAGAGATCTGCTTTTCTCCAGAGCATCCACTACAATATTAATGCAGTGGCACGACTCGGGATAGAAATTCTTTTATTCTCATCCTTTTGATCTCCGCGTTTACCAACTTGAAACGCAGAAGCTATTAACTTTTCATGGCAGAACTGTGAGCACCTGAGGATGGGGGTGTGGTATTTGCTGAGTCCCCAGGACAAAGGAGGAAATTATTGAATCTGACTCCATGTTCTTAGAAGACTAATTTATTATTTTATGATATTATATTATATTAAAGAATGCTATACTAAACATTACTAAAGAATGCAGAAAGGATACAGACAGAAGGCTTAACAAGAATGATAATGAAAAACTCGTGATTCCTTCCAGCGTCCCAACACGTGATTGGTCATTAAGGTAAAACATTTACATGAAGCAAATCAAATAATGACCGCTTGGTAAACAATGTCCAAACCACATTCCAAAGCAGCAAAACACAGGAGAAGCAAATCAGATAATATTGTTTTCATTTTTCTCTGAGGCTTCTCAGCTTCCCAGGAGAAGAAATCCTGGCAAAGAGGATTTTTCAGAAAATATGATGGTGACATGAGGGAATGCTGACAGAGCCCCTGGAGGGGGGCTGGATGGAGCTTAGGGGAGGATGGCACTAATCCATTCTCTTTTTGTTCCCTTTGTGTCTTGCAGCCTCCTGGCATTCCCGACTACCCCCCGGCGGATGGGTATGCATTCAGTAACACGGTGTACAAGAGAGGGCCTCTGCTGGACCAGGGGGCAGCTGTGGCTGCCTTTAAGCAAACTGTTAGCCGACATGTAGATAGGTAACCCTGCCCGTGGTGCTGTGGAAAACTGTCCCCACTTCTTGGCTCTTGGGGTGGCAGGGTCTGCGACTGCCTCTGGTCGTGGCATTGTGTCTGCTGGGGAAGTGATTCTGTTTAGCAGTGCTTTTCCTTACCTGAAGTGTGTCTTTTGGACTCTTTTTGTATAATTTCTATGAGATATCCTGGTTTTCTGTGACGTTAAATTGCTGCTTTTGTCAAAAATGATGCAGTGGAGTTCCAACCCAAACTGCAAGCACAGAATCCACCCACTTCGGTTCAAATTTTAGTTCTGATTTGTTTCATGTTTAAATACACTCTTTGCTCTTTTCAGAATTACAAAGAATGACAAGTCTGCTCTGAGATTCACCTGTCCTTGGTTTGACTGATTGTTTGATTTTCTTAGTTGCTCGCTTGGTGTTCCATCATCTCCTGCTTTTTATTTTTCTGGGCTGGTGTAGAAATACCCACTTTCAGAACAGTGACACCTTGTCTCTTCCATCCTCTTCCAAATCTTACAGAAAATACTCTGAAATGTTTGCATAGCAAACAGTGTCTTTTTGCACATCCTCTTTCACCCCCTTCATTTTATCCTAAAACTGAATAACTTGACAAGATGATATGCAGTGATCCTTGGCCCTTGTCTCTGGGGAGAATTTATACCAGCACAGACTGTGGAGGCACATCAGTAAAGAAGCATTGAAATTGCTCTCCTGTACCAAATCATATTCCATATGTACTATATGAAATGTATTTTGTTTTATGAGCCATGGAAGATGTTTAAGCTAAATTTTGGGGATCAACTTGCTGGTTAAAGCATCCTCTATATATACATACATATATATATATATATATATATATACACACACATATCCATATCCTCAATATATATATAACTCTTTTGATGAAAACCTTTCCAGAATCCCTAGTTTCGAGCCATGTGCTAAAAGATCCTGTTTTTAATCTGCATGCAAGCAACTTCCCATGTGGTGTGCAGTGTTGTGCAGGTTGAAGACACAATTAATTTCTCTGAACTTTGGATTTATTCTTCATGGCAACAGCAGCAGAGTAGTCATCTCTTAATTGTTTTCTCAAAGTTGATTGCCTGTTGCAATCTTGTCTCGGGACCATTTATTTTGAAATCTAGATGATCTGCACTCTAAATTCCTTTCCCTTACCTGTAATGTGGTAAGACCTGCTTTGTCCTTCCAGAGTAAGAATATTCCATGCAAAGGTTTTTGACTCCACTCCAGTTTTAGAGACAGAATCTTACTGCATTGAGCGGTTGATGATATCAGGGTGTCTGGAACAGAAAGAGTTATCCAAACCTCCTTTGTGTCAGTAAAGAGGAATGGGTGATCCTAAGAAGCAGTTCATGAAAGGTCAAATTAAGTCTGGAATGCTGTGGAATGAGACCTGCTGTAGTGGTGCCTGCTTCTCACCACTGATGTAAGGCATGCCTCCCTTGGGTGATGCAAATAAAGTGTCAGAGTCTTAGACTTTCAGTGGATATTAGGTATTTCAGGGACTCTGATGCCACAAGAGCACTGAATAATTTTCAGCAAGTTTTGTGCTGTTTAAAAGCAGCAGTTTGTTGCTGTGGAGTTTGGCCTTCACTGTCATTTGAAGAAAAGCTCTCTAAAAGTCTGTGCAACCCTCTAGGCTCTTGAGCAGGGTACAGTGAAGAGCTGAGGCCTGAAATTATGGTATGTCTGATAGACAGTGAGAAACACAGAGGAGGATGGATGGAGGGAAATGATCAGAATATTTGTGCCCAGAGTAAACTGACTCATTAAGCTGGGTTTGAAGAATTAGGCTCTCTTCAGAAGCATTCATCCATTGTCTGGCCCATGTTCTGGGCATGTTGCTGAGTTGAGTAAAACTAAAATGTGGACATTTTTAAAAGTTCTTCCTGAGTTACATTTTTGAAGTATTCAGGATAGTTAGGTGTGTACAAAACAGGAAGACACTGTAATCGAATAGAATAGTGTAATGATTTTTTAAAGGCTGCCTGTAAGTAAAATTACTGTCAGAGCTACATTAGTCATATCTCTGAGAAAGAAAATAAAAATTATATTAATTTTAGGGGGGTAGAAGGAAAAATTGGTATTACACATTGTTCAGCCTCATAAAAGCTATTCTGCAGGCTGGGGGTCATCCCCTGCTTTTCACTCTCTCCTTAAATACTGCAAGTGTTTTCTCTTTCTTTCAAAATAATCTTTCGATCTAAATATGATTTTCCTTGGTTCTGCTCTTTAAGTCAAGTGAGACAGTTCTCCACAGCCATGCAGTAGCCAGGTAGCTGCTGGATTGCTCAGGCACACCTGGAACCCAGAGTTACACAGCAGCAGCAGCAACCACCTTGTGACCCTGTACCCAGCATTTCAAGCCATGGATTGCTTCATGTTTTAATTAGCTGTTTGGATTTGTTTATTTTTCTATGTATTTATTTGTCTGTTCATGTGGGATTTTTTCATGTGGGATTTTTTGTTTGTTTGATTACTTTACTGTCCAGTATGGGTTTATGTTGTTGGGTATAATTTGCAGCATAAAGTTACTGGACTGTGGAAGTGTATAAAGTGTGCAAGTGTATAAAGTTATTGGGGGGGGGGGTTTGGAGCTGTTTGGAGTGGGCTGGGGACTTCTCAATTGAAAAGTGTTTTGTAAAGAAAGCAGTAGCTCCATAACCAAAGGCACTCTGGAGAGCTTTTCCTCATGGAAACAGAGAGATACAGAGCTTACTGTGATGTGCCTTGTTCTACAATGAGTCCTGTGTGTAAGAAGTTACTTCTCATTCTTAATTGATAAAGTAACTTGAAGTTGTTAGAGTTGATGGCATCTTATGGTCAATTAAGAAAACTGATCAACAATAGGTGAACATGTTTTAGAGTTTAACTCCATTAGTATTGATGGCAACAATTTATTCATCTATTATGTATTTGAAACAATCTGTGATGAACACTAGAAATACAATTTCACACAAAGCCCAAGCTATCAATTATATCCTAAGTATAGTCATTTGTTTATATAGCAAATGGCTGTTTAACCTTCTGTAGGAAAACAAACTAAATATAGAGTACATGTTTATTTTGAAACAATAGCACCTGCTAATCTAGGTTGTTATCATACATCTTGCAAGCAGTGAGCTAATAAAGATTAGCAGTTCTTGAGGTCTGTGTATTTCAGCCACCTCTTTATTTTGTTTATTTGTACTTTTTTTTTTTTTGGCACTTGAATCAGTGTATTATGAATAGATAGTCCTGCAGCAGCACCATATTATGGCTGAGGTTTTTGTTTTAAAAAATGTTTTGCAGGTTATTCGAAGAGGACATTTTGAGTTTTTAGTTGCTTGACTGTCTCACTGAACAATAGCCTGATCTTTGCTTTGCAGAAACTATGAAGCACACAATAAAGCACAGAGCAAGAAATATGCCAAATGCAAGTACGAATTCGTGGCAAGAAACAACAGTGAGCTTTCTGTCATGAAAGAGGAGATTGTGGAGGTAATTTTGTTTGCAAAGACAACACACAAATTTCTGGTGATACTACTCAAAGCTGAGGGTACCTTTCCTGTGGACAGTGTGGCTTTCCTTAATATTTGCTTCAGTGTGTTTGACCTGTCTGCCTCAGTATGGAAAGTCCAGTTAATTTGTTTTGCATCAATTTTGCTGACTTAGGAAGGGTGCTTTAGAGATCCGTGCTCGAAATACATTTGTGTGTTCCTTCCACCTTCTCTAGTGTTGCTTTTAAATATTACATAGTGTTTAAATAACTATCTGTGTACACATAGAGCATATTGAAGGACTGTTCTTTCCAAGAGGATGTGGCACCAGAAAAGTGAGATACGTTTGGAAGGGAGGGAGCAACAAAGAGAGAAAATGCTGAGTGTGAGAGTGTGGGGCAGGCAGGCAGACTTCTGACTGCTCCAGGCCATCCTTCTCCCATTCACTGTTTACTAAGTGTTGTGTCCCCAAATTTGTGCTCCCCCAGAGCTGCCTTTACTTGGATTATTAGTAATTATTTATTCCTTTTGTCAACAGCATGTGGGTTGTGGAGATGGCAGCATCTCTGTGCAAGTATTTGTGTTTTGTTCCACAGTCTGATCCAGCACATTCCTGACTTTTACAGAACTCCATTACACACTTATATAGTCTTTCTTGAGAGCCCCATTTTGAAAAGTGCAGTAGAACCATGTGGAGTTAATGATGGTGGGAATCAGGGAAGGTACAGGGGTTTCTCAGGGACACATCTGTGCAAGATCTGCTGGCAGACTCAGAACCTGGCAAAACCGTGGTTTTGTTTTGAAATGATTCACAGCCTAAGCACTGGCAGTAGGAAAGTCAGAAAAGATATGTAATTAATTTACCAAATTATTTCAGATCCTGGATGACAGAAAGCAGTGGTGGAAGGTTCAGAACAAAAGTGGCAGCACAGGCTTTGTGCCAAACAACATTTTGGACCCTCTGAGGAACACAGAAGGCGGTCAGGGATGGCCAGAGCCTGCCTACACCCGCACTATCCAGGTACTGTCCATGCTGGGAGCAAAACCTCCAGTGGAAGGGTCATTGTGTGCACAAAACATTTACATTTCTTGTAGAGGCTGAAGATGAGGTGAGGAGTCTTTGCTTCTTTTTTGCCAGGGTTGGGATTAAATCACAATATTTCTAGAGAGACAGTTTCTAGAGACAATATTTCTAGTTGGAACTCAGATGTTTATTAGTTCTTATCAATGCCACAGTCTCACAAACTCTTGAGTTCTACAGCACTTCATTCTAACAAACTAGAAATTGAGCCCTATCTCTCTCTACAAGGCTTTCTTAGGGATAAATTATCCAATTAAGAAATGACACCTAAATTATTTTCACTTTTAACTCAATAACCACCCACCTGTTCCCTGCAATGGGGGCTTTTTTATCCAATTACACAAAACCACCCAAACCCATGGAGAAGGAGAAGAAGGAAAATAGGAAGGTGAAGAAGAAGGACCAGCCTCCACCCTAGAACCTCCATCTTCCTTTATATATATTGCTGCATTCTAAACCCTTAAACTCTAAGTTTTCCACCCTGTGATATTATACACTTCTATTCAAATTCCACACCCATAATCCCAGTGTTATCTATAAATTTTGGAAGCTTTCTCCACAACCTCAGGTCAAATGCAGTGCTCTCCTGGGGGTCAGTGTCTGTCAGCACAGAAAGTCTGAAATTCTCAGGAGCCAGGGTTCCAACAGTGATGTCTGTATTTCACAGAGAATACAGTTGATAGAGATACAGCAAAAATGTTTTACCTCAGGGGTTTTTTTTACCTCATTATTTGCTTAGAGGTGGTAACTTCAGTCCTAGTGGATGTGTATGCATTTATTTTAATTGCAAATATCCTTTGTGAATTGATAGCTGTTGATGCCAAAGAAGGAGTTTGAATTATTTAAGGTAGGGTCATCTTTGTTTTTCCTAGAAGAGTGAGCTCCAGCTTTTTCTTTTATTTTCTGTCTTTGTGTGTCTCTATCCTAGTCCTGAATTTATTTAATTATTGTAATTTTGGAGTCATAAAAAGGAGGTATATTTGCCTTTGAATTCACAAAGCAGGTATTTTTCAATTACTATGTCTGTGCATCAATAGCACACTATTATCCTGACCTAATTTTAATTTTCTTTCTTTTATGTAGTGGTGTGGAACTAATATTTTGTTGCTGTTATTTCTTTTATATGTTGAACAGAATTAGAGAGAATTACTTAAAAAAAATTCTTACGTCAGCACAATTATCCACCCAAGTAAGGATATATAGCATAAAGTTGTAATATGTATTTTTAGACAAAAGTTAAGGGGGTTAGAGGCTGCTAAAAGAAGTTGTTCTATTTTCCAAGACCTCTTTCTTTCCTCTTTTTTTTTTTTCCTAATGATCTTGAAGGTTTAGGCAAACAAGTTTGAATTAAGCAGAAATTCCAGGCCTGCCTCTAAATCAGAATTTTAGACCAAACTTCTGTTGAAGCTTGAAGTTTAATAATTTAATCTAATCTAATTTGTTGTGTCCGCACCTCCCAGCTGATGACTGAAAACCAAGAAATGCCACAATGTTTTGCAAAACAATGTAGTAGACCTGCCTTGATCTTGGTGGGCTTGAATCAGACCATTTCTGAGCTTTCCTGTCCCAAATTGTTTGCCTGTAACATCTTGGCTCATTCTGCATTGCTTGTGGATTTGCCTGCCTGTGAAGTGAAGCATGCATCCAGAGTGCTTTTCAAATCCTGATTTAAAGATCTGGCTTGTTTTTTTTTTTTTTTTTTCCTTTTTTTTTTCTTCCTGTGCATGTTATTTTGTGTGTTTGGAATTTGCCACCAAGTCCTGAGCAGGCTGAGTAAGTTTTGAGTAGATGTTCTCACATTATTCTTCTGTAATGCACTGCAAGGTTTGAAGTTTCTGTTTGAAATAATGACAAGATATGGCACATAATAAAATAATCATTTCCACAAAGCATTCTCCATGGACCAATGAAAATTAGGGTCAGGGAACACCATTTAAGATAAGTTTGTTACTTTGCCCTCTGGCAGGTTATTCTATAGCTTGATCATATTCAAATGTGAGCTTGAATCACTGTGAAATTATTTATGAATATAATGAATTGCACAGGATAAATGAAGTCTTTACCAAGCCATGTCAGTAATGCTGTTTAAACTTGGCAGTGATTATTATAATTTTAGCACTCCTGAGCACTCTCATTTGTCTGTTTTCCTGTGATGGACACATGGTTCATTTGGGAAGTGTTTGCATAACTCCATTTATTTTCCCAACAGCACTATGAGGCATTGCTGCTGTTTTCAGAGAGAACTGATTTAATAATTAAATAAATCAATGCCTTGCCCAAAGTCAGACAGGACAATTTGTGGGAAGAGCAGGAAATCAAGGTGGTTCCTATCAGCACTTTTGCCAGACCCTGAACAGGAGCAGTGCCTGGTGCTGTGCAGCTTTTGCTGCTCTCCCAAGTAATTTTCAGCTTTTAAAAAGCTGCTTTCACAGTGGCCTGGCTGCTGTGGCCAGCTGCAGATAAGTGTCATGAGCAAGGGCAGTGTGTTCCTTTACAGACTAAAAACCTTCAGTGCACTGCTCACCAAAGGGTGTTCATAGATTGTTAGGAAGAATTAAGGATTCCACTGAAAAAGAGGATTTTTTTCACTTGATTGTGCTACAGACACCCCTTCTCTGAGAGATGGATACCTCATTATCACAGTTCTTCTCAGAGCTGCAAAGGTTTTTTTGCTCTAACTCTGTCCCCCTGCCTAGTGACCTCTAAGGCCACACATTACTTTCAATCCTGATTTTTCACTCAATTGCTTTCAGGATCCAGGTATCATAAAGTCACTTGAGAGCACTGAGGTGATACTTGCAGGACATTGCCAGCAATATCCCAGTTATTTAATTATCTTTGTGAGTCAGAGGCTGTAACACTGTTTGTCTTCAGGTCAGTTGAATTAGTTCCAGGAAAAATATTTTTGCTTGTTTGGTACTCTTGTACTTTTAGGAGAGCATTTTGCTAAATTCTTCTATTTTCTACTATTCTTAATTATTGGTTATCAGAGTTTTCTGGGGTGTTGCTCATTTAATCTGTTAATTTTATTTTGACCCATCACTGGTATTTCACTATCCTATTATATATGAACATAAAGGGTTTCCCAAGCACTCTGATTTCTTATTTTGTAGAAGTATTGCTGGTGAACCTATGAAATAACTCATCATAGTATTTCCTATTTTCTGTGCATTTTATTAACTTTCTTTTAATGCTCTTGAAAATGAAGTTTGAAGAACATAATTAGGATAGAATTGTGTATCTTGGTGGGCATGTTAATTAATCTCCTGACACCCTTTTGAAGGTGAGACAGTTATATTATCAGTGATGTGTACAAAATCCTTTAGGCAGAGAGTAAATGTTTAATAAGGTGGAGTTTTTCTTCTGTTTTTTTTCTTCTTCTTCTTTTTTTTCTTCTTTTTCCTTTTTTTCTTTCAAAATGGGCACTAATCCTAGCTAATAACAATTTGAATAAGTAAATTCTGTCTAAATTTCCTGTCAATTCAGTAAAATCACAAATGTGGTATACCCTGCAAAGAACTGCTTAGGGATTTAAATGGGATTTTAGTGGGCAGCTGTTTGCATAATAGCTGAACCCACCAAAGTAAACTCTGGCAAAACACCCTGCTTGAAATTTCCTCTCCCAGTCTTGGGTAGCTCACTGGCCCTTTTGGCTGAAGATGAGTGGTTCATTCTCTCTTGTCCCTTCAGTGGAGTCCCAGGACAGGATCCAAACCTCAGAGCTGTTGACAAAGCTGAGGCTGAATGCTCTGCAGCCCTCTTGGTGGGCTGGTGTCACTGGGCAAACAGGAATGTGGCACTGAAACCTTCAGAAAGAGAGTAAACTGAAAGCTCTGTGCCTGCATTAACCTAATGAGAACATTTCCCACTGGTTTTGGATGTTTCCAATGCCTCTTTGTCTTTTTTTCCCATAGTTTGAATATATATATTCCCTTTTTTTAATGCCAAAATATATCTGAAAATGTGTTGTTCCCACTCTTTTACACTGATCAAGAATTAGGGTTGGAACCATTAGCATTTTTACTCAAACCTTAGAAGAATTATTTTTGTTCATTAAAAATAGATTGAATCATACTCAATCTTGGTTTTTCACCAGATGCAGCCTGTAGCGTGTTGCAAACAGCTTTGGGACTTAATTTTTTCCCTGTAAAAACAAAGATTTTTCTGGCAAGAAATAAGAAAACAAAATTTAGCCCCAGTAAACTTTTATGATATATCCAGATTTTTAATGAGAGTGTGTGTGTACCATCACCATTCCAAACAGTTTAAATTTGTTCCAATTTATGTGAATTGAGGTGATCAGAGGGATGAAACACCTTCCTATGAGGAAAGGCTGAGAGAGTTGGGATCATTCAGCTCTGGGGAGACTTTCCAAAGGCCCCTAAAGGGGGCCAGCAAGAGAGCTGGAGAGGGACTTTTACAAGGGCATGGAGTGACAGTCCAGAGGGCAATGGCTTTAATTTTAACGAGGAAAGGTTTAGATTGGATATTGGGAAGAAATTCTTTACTGTGGGGGTGGTGAGGCCCTGGCACAGGTTGCCCAGAGAAGTTTTGGATGCTCCATCCCTGGAAGTGTGTAAGGCCAGGTTGGATGGGTGTTTGAGCAATCTGGGATAATGGAAGGTGTCCCTGCCTGTGGCAGGGGGTTGGGATTAGATGGAATCATCAGGTCCCTCCCAACCCAAACCCTTCTGTGAGCAGCACCTTTACCTCATTTGCTGAGCTAGGCAACATTTCTTGAGCTAGAAAAATGAAGCACTTTTTTAATAGCTGCTGTGACTTAAATCTTATTTTTCTCCAGTTACAAGTGTTCTTTACATTCACATGACAATCTTGAATCCTTTGGCACTCTTTTCCTTGGCTTTTGTTTTCTATTAAGCCTGTTTCTCTCTGGGTAGGTGCAGTGAAAAGAGCTGATTGCTTATATGGCATCAGATGTGTATGTTTTGTAGCCAGCACTCTGTTCCCTATTCAAAATAAGAATATTAGAATATTCTTATTCTTACATGTTGTTAGAACTATTAGTTTCCTAGTGATTAAGAAGAGGTAATTACTAAGACTGATGTTTTTTTTAGTTTAAATTGCTAATGTGTATGAAATTTCAGGAGTGATGTGTGAGACAGTTACTTTTCACCTTTCTAACAATACTATTTGATGTGATTTACTCCATTTTCCTCACAGCAATTACTGGGAGAGCTTTCAGAGGTAACTGAATTACTCTTCTGATATTGAATCTCAAAATTTCCCCTCTTGGACTATATAGTCACCAAATTCCATAGTGCATGCTTCTTTTTATAGCAGTGAATAGAAGTGATGGGATGAACGTGTGGATGTCCTCAAAAGATCTGGAGTTAAAAAAAGAAGTGTTAAAAAAAGAAGCATTAAATGGGATTCAAATGTATAATTGGTTTTTGGGCACTGTTTAGCAAAATGCAAAGTGTATTTTAATGTGGTTGCATTTGCAAATTTAGAGTTTGAGTGACGCTTCCAGATTAATTTTTGTTTTCACTGCAGCAAGTTATTTTGATGAGGCTGATGATTGCAGTACAACATGTTTTTGCAGCTTCTCCAGTAACATCCATTGAAAGTTACATGGAGTTTTTAGCTCTCTCTTTTTCTGGATTATGATTGTGGCAGTGTGCAGTGGATGTCTTGGCTTGTAACAAATCCTCTCTATCATGAAAATTTTTACTTTTTCTTTGTGTTTTTTTTTAAGAAGGTCAAAACACACATGAAAATATACATTTTGGAGATAACAGTCTAGTAATTGGAATCTGTCAACAAGATAAAAGGATATGAATATCATTGGAACCTTTTAGTAGCTGTGAAATTTTTAAATTCTTTGTCAAGATTTTGAGCCTATACAGTACATCTATATATAATAAATAATGATACACCTAGTGGGGCACTCTCTTTCCACCAAAGGGCAAGTTTCATACATATATTTATTCTGCTTGTTCACTTTTATATTATGCATTTCATGTTCCTTGTCATTTGACAATTAAAGAAGCGTTCATTTCCTTAACTGTAGCATTAAAATACAGAAAAGTCATTCATGATTTTTTTTTTAATCTCCCCACATTGCACAAAGCAGTTAAGTTGTTCAAAGGAGGCCTTTGAACAGCTAAATGCTGAGATAGAAACAAATGAACAAACAAAAGACTTTAAAGGGAGATGTTTTGCAGGGATATATGCTTGATTTATTAGCTGACTATTATGGTTTAAGGGAAAAATCATCTAAGGGAAGTAAGGTTCCTTTCTCAGGCTTAATTGATTGGCTGGAGAAGCTGATGGCATAAATTTTCTGCTGGTGTAAATCAGTATTGCTGAAATGGTTCACACTCACTAATAAATCCTTGTCCATCAGCTGGACTTCTCTGAGCTGGGGATTCCTGTACAAGGGCATTTGCTGACATTTAAGGAAAGTTTGATTGTTGTCAGGCCAGTGATCTGCTGCTCAAATTCTAACATATGGCTCCTACAAATATTTCCCTGCTTGATCTGCTGTAAAACCCTCTGCCTCCAAGGGAATAGGGAAAGGTATTTCAGGAAGGAGCAATGAATCTGGAGAATGCATTCATCTCTCTTCATACCAAAGTAAGCAGATTCTCATGACTACGAGATGAGGCATCTCTATTGAGCAAACAAACCTGAATATTGAACCTTCAAGCTGTGTTAGTCCAAAATTGTGGAGAGGGAACACTGTTAAACAGTGAGATATGGAGCTTGAACTGCCTGAGAGAAAGGGGTAGCATAGGTGGCTTATGGATTTGTCTGTCTTTATGATTGCTCTGGGAAAATAGAGCAGTGTTTTCTTACATAACTGGTCCCCTTCTAAAGGCAAAGAAGAAATAACTTCCCAAGTTTTTCTTGAGACACCTGCTAGTTAGTTATTAGCAGCATGATAGCTTACATGTTGTTAGAACGTGCATGATGTGGGGGAGAAAGAAATGACAGCCCTGTTCCAAGAATTGTGCAGTCTGGGGCTTGTTTTTAAATCAGATTATTCCCTTGAGATGGCTTGTAGTGATCATGTCAATAGCTGAAAAGGCATAGATGAATGGATGGGAGGAGCAGGAACCTCTTAAATGCTGTCTGCAGTTCAAGAAACAATGCATTTTGCTATCCTCAGTGACATTTATAAGTTAAAACATTAGTTGAGTTTAGGTGTGGCTGGACGTGTTCATTGTTCAGGTTTTTTTTTTTAAATAACATCTCTGAAATATACATTTTTACACTGATAAAATTCAATAAGTCAAAAGTTTTAAAAGCTTTAAAAAAGTGCCAGTTAACAGAAGTTGAGATTTAAAAACTATCTCATTGATAGAATTCATCTCCTTGAAAGAAAGAAACATGTTTCAGAGGATTTCCTTGCTGTGAGTGTTGCATCCAGCAGAGAAACCTGTTACTGTGATATTTTATGAAAAATCCCTTTGCCAGGATTTCTTCTCCTGGGAAGATGAGAAGCCTCAGCTTCCCCATGTTTTGCTCCTCTGGAATGTGGTCTGTAGATTGCTTATCCAAACATGTGAATTGTTTTTAATTAATAGCCAATCACAGCCAGCTGTGTCGGACTCTCTGAGTCAGTCACAGGTTTTTGTTATCATTCCTTTCTAGCCTTCTGAGGTATCTTTTCTCTATTCTTTTTAGTATAGTTTTAGTATAGCATTTTCTTTTAATATAATAGCATAATATAATAAATCAGCTTTCTGAGAACACAGAGTCAAATTCTCATCACTCACTTCGTCCCAGGGACCTCTCAACACAACAGAAACCGATGCCAAACTTTGATGCCAGATTAACTTCTGGCAAAATTTGGAATGATACGTGGCAAGTGAGATGCCTTAGTGGAATAAAAGGCACCATTTGGTGCAAAATCTGGGTTTGTCTGACGTGGTGCCCAAATGTTGTTTCCTGACTGAGCCTCTCTGCCTCCCGCAGAAGCAAAGGACGGACTATGTCGCGAAGCAGCCCGAGCCGGCTCCTGCCACGCCCTCGCCGCCCCCCACGCCCGCTCCTGTCCCCGTGCCTGTCCCCGTGCCTGTCCCCCTGCCCCCCAGTGCCCCAGCTCCCATCCCAGTGCCCGTGCCCAAGGCGCCGGCCGCCGTCAGCCGCCAGAGCAGCACCTCCAGCGACAGCGGTGGCAGCGTGGCCCGCGACACGCAACGGCAGAAGCAGATCCCTGTGGATCGTAAGTGTGCCCTAAGATGCAAGATAAAAGGCTTTCCTCCCCTTTCTGTGTGCTTGGCTTAATCCTGAAGTCCCCTAAAGTTGTGTTTCCGATGAATCTTGGTGGAAAAATTTGGTTTTAACCTTATGTTTAAAATACGGGTTTGCTATAGATGTGTTCTGACCCTCGTTATAATTACTATAATGGTAATTAGGGAAAAACACTTTACACTTGTCCTATTCTAAATCACAGAATTCCCAGAATGACCAGGTTGGAAGAGACCTTCAAGACCTTTAAGATCATTGAGTGCAACCCATGCCCAAACACCACCTCAACCAAACCATGGCACCGAGTGCCGCCCTCGTTATAATTACCATAATGGCAATTAGGGAAAAACACTTTACACTTGTCCCATCCTAAATCACAGAATTTCCAGAATGACCAGGTTGGAAGAGACCTTTAAGATCATTGAGTCCAACCCAGCCCCAACACCTCAACTTGACCATGGCACCCAGTGCCACATCCAGGCTTTGTTAAACACATCCAGGGATGGTGACTCCACCACCTCCCTGAGCAGAACCATTCCAGAACTTTATCACTCTTTCCATGAAAAACTTTTTTCTAACATCTAACCCAAATTTCCCATGTCTGGGATCTCTAGTCAGTGTTTTCAACACTAGAATGCCCATGCTGTTATGCTGGCTAATGCAGCTTTTCCACCTGAACTTGCTGCCACATTACAACCTAAATTGCTTGTAAAATCAGTTACGTTGTTTTCACACTTCAATTAATGATCATCCATATTTCTAGGTCGTTTGCACCATTCTGAAACATGTATTCAGGGCTTCAAGAACACTTGTAGGTCTGGCTGATACACAGGAACCACGTTGTAATAGTTTTGTAGAGTTACTTTATAGCTGGGGCACCTTGGCTTGGTAAAAGCAGCAGCAACCGGCAGGCCATGGAGCTGACTTTGGTGTCCTTGTCCCAGGAGGACACAGAAACCTATTCCATACTTCCGTGGCTGGAAAAACTTGGGAATGTACATCCAACAGTGTGTGGCTGCCTTGAGAAGTTCTGATTAAGGCCACCTTATAAATATGCCAATTGAGGCATGCTGAGGCTGCTAACTGGTATTGACTGAAAAGCAGGTAGCATTAGAAAAGCTTGTTTAGTCCGTAATTTCTGTCCTAAATGCACTTTAGGCAGTGTGATTGCTTGGTTTAGAAATAACTGAAACATGTAGGCAAGCATTTGCTACAGCTTTTAAAGTAATAGCTGTAAAAATAATGAGCTTTTTGTAGTGCAAGAGTTGACAGCTTTTCATACTCACTGCCTTACCAGCAAATCCTGCTTCCACCTAAGGTCAGGAACTGGCACTGAGCATAATCCTTTCTGGGGAAGGGCTTCTTTGCCTCCTGTCCCCAGTGGATGGGAATAATCCTGTGGTGGTGTCTGTGGTGACATTGCCTGGTGGAGGACAAGCTCCTGCCTAAGCTCTGAGCTCAGGAAGGCTCTGGGAACGTTTCCTTATATTCACCTAATGGACTGTCTGGCTGGAAATCATAACTGGAGACCAGCCTGCCTGGAGGAACAGGCTTCACTGCTGCTTCCCAAAGAAAGAGTTAAATAAAAGCAGACAAATAATCACTTACAAAAGATGTGGAAAGAGAGGGTGATTTCCCCCACACACATGCACAAAAACGATAGTTTTATTTCTGTGGAAGTACTTTGTCATAGCATGGCTGTGTCCTTGAATCCAGCATGGCCTTCTCTATCCATTCTAGATGGAAAATGAGAGGACCATCTTCAGGTACAGGGCGTGTGTGAAGTGGGAAGAGTTACTGTAGAGGCTGTGGGTCACACACAGGAGATCCTGCTCACCCAAGCCCAGTTAATGAGCTTCAGGCACCTCAAAACCCACACAGAATAGGTTCCTCTGCAAAGGTGGTGGGAAACCTGCTGGCCAAGTACCCACCTGAACCCTGCAGAGAACACTGCAGAACCTGCCCCACACCCTGCTTATTTCTGATAACACATCTAACAAAGGGAAGGGTCTCTTACCTAACAGCTAAATATTTGTCTCTTGATACAGTCTCGGTCTAGATTAAGCATAAGTCTTTCAAAATCTGTGTAAATAGAAGGAAGATAGCAATGTTCTGTGTCTCTTCCTGCTTGGGAAAGCAGCAGGTGCAAGATTTGATAACACTGCCTAAAGGTTTTCCTTGTATAACCCCTGTCAGATTTGCACAAATCACTGACCTTGTTTCATTGGGCTTCTGACTCACACTCAGAGTGGGCAGAGAGGAGAAAACCCTACACAACAGGGCCTGAATGCCTCAAATATTATAGTAGAGATACTTTTTCCACTTTCTACCTGAGGCTATTTTGTAAAAGAAAAAAGGAAATGGTTAAAACCAACATTTTTTCTCTTTTTGCTCTGGTGATTAAAGAAATAATCCTAGAGGCCTAGGTAAAGCTTGTTTTTATTTGTTTAACTGGCTAGAGATATTGATCCCTGGAGAGGTTTTGAGAGAACCCCTGGAGAGGTTTTGAGAGAATTTAAAAGGAAAGTAGAGAAGGCAAAAATGTTTCTATCTTACAGGTTTTTTTTTTTTTTTTTTCATATTGGAGTTGTTTTCATCTGTTCCTATCAGTGTAATGGGAGAAAAGGAATAGGTTTTGCCATCTGAGTGCATTGAGAGGGTGGTGTAGTTACTCTTTGTGTATCAAAGTGGGAAGGTTGAATAAAGATCACTAAAAATATCTTGGCAAGGAAATCCTGAGAATTTTTGAGATAATTGGAGTTGTTTGTCAGAGGATTTTTATACTTTATGGCACAGAGAGTTTAACTGTGAAATCAGTATCTTCTATGAACCCAAAAGGTTCGTATATATTTATTTTATATTTATTTATAAATATTTTATATTTATTTATTTATATATATAAATATATATATTTATACCTTATTGAATTCTACCTATTTTTGTGAAGTTATCCACAGAAATTTTTATAGTCATTTAAAACAATTCTCACTGTCATTATAATTGATCTTGTTGAAATGACTGAAAAGCATTTC
Source organism: Agelaius tricolor (assembly GCF_023055355.1). Classification (NCBI taxonomy): domain Eukaryota; kingdom Metazoa; phylum Chordata; class Aves; order Passeriformes; family Icteridae; genus Agelaius; species Agelaius tricolor. The sequence continues at coordinate 2,219,345 of NW_027269263.1, forward strand.
AGTTTGTTGCCTGCTAATGAACAGCAAATGGGTTCTGGGGGATAATGAATTCTTACAGTTTTGTTTAAAACTAAAAAATAAATAAGCAAATCTTGCCCAATTTTTGAGTCTTTGGTGAGAGCAGCTACCCCTTGTTTTTATTATGCCTTTTTTAATGCAAAGTGTGACAATGTTTCAGCTAAGCAGCCACTCCAGGCTTGGAGTGAATTCACATTTCTCAAAACCCTGTCAAAAATTGCTACAATAGCTCATTAGATATAAGTTGATATATGTCAGCAGCTGTGAAAATCTTTTGCCTATTTTGATTTGCACTAAAAAGTTGAACTTTCAACTAAAGAACTGTTTGTGGAAAGTACTACCTTCCCACAGTGTGAGCAATCTTACAACCTTCCTCATTATTTTCTTGTTTTCATTTTTAAACCCTCAATTCTGTTTGGAAAAAAAAAGCAGACTATGACAATTGAATAACCCTCTATTCCCATTTTATTCTACATCTTGGGTGCTGTCACACTGCTCTGCCCCTCTATGTGACATCCAGTCATCTCTCCTCTCTGGGGTCTTAGTTGAATTCTGTCTGGGTTTTTTTGTTTGTTTATTTTTGCTTTGTTTTGCAAAGGGAGGATTTGGAATATTGAAATATTCCATGGGGGAAAAAGAGAGTAATAATTCAATCAGATCTAATGAATGAATTTAAAAAAAAAAAGTTGACGATTTAAAGTGACATAAAAGAAATGACTTGGCTTTGAAAAACAGAATAATTTCTGTGAGATATCTGTCTCTCTAGGCAGGAAATCCCAGATGGAGGAAGTGCAGGATGAACTGGTGCACAGGCTCACCATCGGCCGGAATGCTGCCCAGAGGAAATTCCACGTGCCACGGCCAAACATCCCCGTGGTGAACATCACCTACGACTCCTCCCCTGAGGATGTCAAAGCCTGGCTGCAGTCCAAAGGATTCAACCCTGTGTAAGTCCCAGGGCAAGTGCAGCAAAACTTCTTGAAATATAAAAGGAATTGTTTTCCTGTCAGGATGTGGTCCAACCACTTGTTAAAATCAGGCAGCCTCCTGAAAATCAAGATGATTTCTTGCTCAAGAGATGTCAGTTGCACTCTTAGAAAAATTGATTTGTTTTTACACATATATATGCATATACACATACATATATGTATATATATAAATATATATATGTGTGTGTATATATATATATATTTATATATATAAATATACATATATATACATATATATACACGTATATATGTATATATACATATATACGTGTATATATATGTATGTATATATATAATATACAATAATACATATATATACATCTGTTTATACATATATGCATCTTGTATACACACATATATACATCTATATATACATATATAAACATGTATATTCATCTATAAACACATATATATTCATCTATAGATACACACATATATATGTGTGTATAAGTGCACCTAATACATATATAAAATATATGTCAATGTGGTTACAGAGCTACAGAACATCTCTCTATTTTATATGTATAGATTCTGTATACAGTATATATATTTTAGCCTCTACAAGAGATCTGCTTATACACCCAATTGACTTCAGTAGTCCTGCTGCACCAAGTTTGCTCTGAATTTAGCAGCCCTAGCTAATGCAATGTGGGATGGAGACAACCTTGGCCAGTGTGGTTTTGCTGATTTCCTGTTTGCTCCCTTGCCGTGTCCCAGGACTGTGAACAGCCTCGGTGTGCTGACAGGAGCTCAGCTTTTCTCCCTCAATAAAGAGGAACTGAGGACTGTCTGCCCAGAAGGGTCAAGAGTCTACAACCAAATTACGGTACAGAAATCTGCCTTGGAGGTATGGACAATTCTTCTCACCTAACCTGTAGAATTAAATAACTCCTTCTGTGAGGCAGGTGGATTTTCCTTAGTTCCCATCACATTGATCAACATTCTTTTCACCCGAGTTATTCGGTACTAATTCATTGGGACAGCATTCATCAAAACACCATTTTTGAAGGGGTCCAAAACATTAGAAATAGCACTCAGGTTTAAGGTGTTTTGTCATGTAACCAGAGTGCAAGACAAAATCAGCCAAAAAAAGCTTTGGGGAAAACAATAAGGGAGTAAAATGCCCCTTTTCCTGCTTCTTGCTTTGCCTGGTGCTTGGACAAACACATACTCCTGACAATTTTGGTGGTGATAAGTGTGTTTGGCTTTATCTTTGTACAGGAGATTTGATTTATAGGGTGTGAGAAATTGGTAGGGTGAGCCCACTGCTGTTTGCCTTTCAGGTCAAACACTGGGGCACTTGCACTGAAGGGAAAACACATTGGACACACACACTAGCAGAATTTCTGAGCCAAGGATCAAGTACTTATTGCTCTGCAGCACTTTGCTTTAAGAAAAAATGTTTTATCTCCTAAACACCATAAGCTTGTATCCAGAGCTGTGCTAAGGGCAATTCTTGCCAATTTTAAACCAGTAAAATTGAAGATGCTACTTTTTTTTTTTTTTTAACTTGCTGTGGCAAGTGGAGAAATGATCTAGATGTGAGATCAACCCAACAGAGAAGTTATATTCTCCACATCCTATTTAGAAGAAAATCTTGAAGAGGTTTAAAATATTTTCCTCTCCTTAAACTGAGACTGTCTCACTTAAACGATTTCAAGCATTCACTACCAGGAATATTTTTAAAGACAGGCTTATGATGGTGCATATTTTACACTTTTTACATGATCAGTGTGTATCAGAGAGCATAATTTTCTAACACTGTCAAAATTGCTTTATACCCTTCTTCAGGCCCTATTTTCCAGTTAAAGGAAAGGAGAAATATTTCACCTTTACTCTTAGGAATAGAAGTCACTACAGTCCAGGGCAATCCATCATTTCCTAGTGAAGATATATTTGTATTCTTTAACTTTTTTGCATGTCAGTCATCTTATTTCAGTGTCCTGAGATGAAAGTACTTTTGCAGTGGAATTTGGTCTGAAAACTAGAAATGCACTGGATTGGAGGGGTCTTTTCCCCTCCATGCTGTTACTCTGCTTGCTCCAGTTAGGCCTCACTCTGCAGGAAACTCAAAAGTCCAAACTTGTCTAATAAATGCCCTACAAGAGTTAATTAGCAGCTACTCAGAGTCTAACAAGGTCATTGTTTTTTTGTTGGGGAAAAGGTAATTGAAATATTTATTTCTGCCTTGGTTATTTGAGGTTGAATTTCAGAATTTATGCAATTCCTGATGGCTTTAGCCTGTTTGCTGAATTATGTCATCAAAGGAAGTGGCACCATCTTTTCTCTCCCTATAATAATATTATAATATAATGCATTTCAGGCTCATCAGTCCTGTTGTCATTGATGCTATCAGGAAGGCAAATTCTTTCAGCTTGGGCTGCTCAGTTATACTCAGAAAAATATTTGTACATGATCTCTGATGAAGTGCATTGTCGGGTATCTGCTGATGGTTTTTTTATGCATGAACTCAGTAATGGGTGCTGCACTTGGGTATCTGAAATCCAGAGGGCAAGGACAAGAAGAATTAAGACAAATAAATCTTCTCCCTCAATTTCAGTCCCTTCTAGGCTCCCTGCCTTGCCCTTCCACTCTGGGAGAGGAGAGCATTGGTATTTTAAGTAGGAGGAGCACTGTGGTTAATTTAGAAACTGTCTCACTCTTTGTGGCACCAGGTTATGCATTTTAATGGATATAATGGGATAAATTTATATGAAATTTTATTAAATCATTAGGATGCATTTTCAGAGTTCACAATCAACTGCAGGATTTTCCCCTTAACAATCCTGGAATTTCTTTTATGAATTTCAAAACCAGTTTCTGCTTCCTTATTCAGAGGGTATTTTAGAAGCTGATTTTGAAGTTTTGGAGGTCAAGTCATGGCCAGATAGTACAGTAGCTCTTGGTTTATAATCCCCTCATTTATTCATGCACACTTTGGGAAGTTCTGCTCTAGTGAATAGATGTTCTGGCCTTGCTAATAATTTCATTTATGTTGAAAAAGCAGTGTTGGCAGCTGGTTCAGCAGACCTAGTTTTCACTCTTAAAAGGTGAAATAAAGCCTTGTCCTCACAATACTTCACTGTTGCTAATAATATAATATGGTCCAATTCTATGAGTGTGCTCTAAATTTGAAAGCTGTGTTTCTGAGCTGCAAATGCCTCATGGTGAATTCTGTGAGAGCTTGAGACTGAATCCTTACTTAGGTTGTGCCTGTGCAATCCCATGTGCATGTGTGAGCTTTTAAACCCATCAAAGATTTATTTTCGGGTTTTTAATTTCTAAATATTATTGCCCCAATTTTAAAGTGTGGAATCCTAACAAACTCATTGAGCTTTAACTCTGCTTTTACTGAAGCCATATTTTATGAACCCCCTAAATATCCAACATTTCCAGGACCTTGTGTGGGAATCAAAGATGCTCAGCAATGATGAAATATGCTTTTAATAGTCCGCAGATTATTTTCTGGTCTATATTTAAGGACAGTGTAAATACTTTCCTATTGGAGCTGCAAGCTGCAAACAAAGTAAATGCTGGCAGAGGAATTTCAGCACCTCTCAAACTCTTTGTTACAAGTAAACTCTTCTCTTTTGTTTATAGGCTAGCAGTGGTAGTTCAGAACTGCAAGAAATTATGAGAAGACGACAAGAAAAAATCAGTGCAGCTGCCACAGATTCAGGTGTGGAGTCCTTTGATGAAGGAAGCAGCCACTAAATGTGTTTCCTCTTTTCTTTAATTCCATTGTCCATAGCATTAAACCATCCAGCTTTGCTTTAGGAAGCAGTGAAGGGGAATGTCTTATTGTATTGTAAACGTAGCCAACATGAAGAAAATTTACAGTAGTCTCCACAGAAGTACCTGCTGCTGGCTCCTCATCATGAGAAATGAACAGGTGAGAAACGCAGTGGAGATTCCTGACAGGTGAAAATATTGGTACATAATTCATTTACACCCAGAGATGAGTCTTGGCTTTATGGAATCAACATGACAGATAAATTGGAGCACGTCTTTGTTGGTGATTCATCTGAGGGAAGCTGAGCCAGCAATAAAAAAGCACTTGAACCCTTCAGTAATAATAAGATTCTGAATCCCATCTCTTGCTGTAGTGTGCAATTATGTCCTTTTTGGCTCAGTCTTTCTTGTCAGGCATTTGGCTGCAGGATGTTTACTTAAGTTGTCGACTCCAGCAAATGTGGAGGAAATGTTTAGGGAATGAACAGCAGCCCAACACAGACTGAATCTTTCCTGCATCACTCCCAAGATGTTTTATTACTAATGATGCTGTTTATAGCAAAATAATATTCTGTACATTGATTTTATCCGTATTTCACCTGTGATGAACTATAATATTGCACAAGAAAGAGTAACTAGAAAATAGTAACACAACCCAGCTCAAAGAGGTGATGAGATCTGCTGTAGCCATGCAACAACTCACAGTATATTTTTCTTTAAAACATAATTGCATTTTTTTGTCTGTAACTTAACCCATCAAAAAGAGCAGTGTATAATCTAGACTTCTCTGTGTGTTGATCCCAGATATCAGTTTTTCCTCATGCAAAAAGCCTTTGTAATTGCCTTTATAAATGTAATCTTTTGGAAAAGTGGATTCCTGAAGGTAAAACAGGGGAAAAAAGAAAAGAGAAACATCCCTTACAGAAAATGTTATTTTTTGGAGATGCAATGCTTTTTGTCACAAAATGTTCTGTTTCACATGGTCATGTGATTTTATATATAATATATGTATTATATATAATATATAATATCACTTAATTTAGACAAATTTAATCATCTAGTTTGATTAAGTTTCATAGTGCCTTTTTCACATGAATCAGCTTAAAGTCTGCAATAAACAGTATTTCTTGTCTGTTAAATTATTGTATCTTTGTGGCTACAAAGTATTGAAATAAGAAAGTAATCTTGATTTTTGCCATTAGTTTGCTTTTCCTCTGCATACAAGGGAAAAAAAAATCTATTCATTTTTTCACAAATGAAAAGTTAAAATATTAATAAAGGTGTTAGTGCCATTTATTGTAAATGTCCTTGCAAATACTACTTCTGTGTGGTTGGTTGTGTGACCATGTATGTTTTTACATTTGTTTTTATATTTGCTATATATTCTTTATGCCTGTCTGCATAAACATGGCCTTATTCAGAAAGGTCAAGAAGTGATAGATCCCATTACTTGTAAGTGCAGCAGGAGGAACCTTTTTAAAAGGTGTTTGAAACTCTAATTTAAAACTTAGAGTCACTGCCTTTTCTCATGGGAGGATGTTTGATTCTATAAAAAGCACTCTGGTGGTAACCAGCACCTCCACTCCCCTGATAATTACCAAAAGATGAAGCCAATATTGATGTTTTCTGCTGGTTTTTATTTCAGCATTCAGCACATGGTTTGCTTTTGCCCAGAAAGAGGCACCAGCTCTTGGACATCCCAGAATTTGTGAAGTTTGGCACTCTGAGGTGTTGGAGGGAGAACTCATATTTAACCTATGAGAGAAAAGAGGTCTCTTCACAACAGTTTGGAGGTTTTTTTGGGGCTGGGTGTCTGTGGAGCTGATGTTTAGAAAGTGCCAGACAAGTCTGGACATGGTCAGTGTGCTCAGAGGAACCTTGGGAGATACTTGGGGGGAAAAGAGGAAACCTCTTCCACACACTGAATAAGCAGAACCATCTTGGGGTTGGTGGGTTGGTTTGTGTCTTTTTTTTCACAGTTTCTGAACTACTAGTGAATTAACAACCAGGTGCTCCTTGAGTTGCATTTACCCTTTAAACTTTGCTGAACTAACCAACATGATTTCTGTGTTACAGTCTGGGAAATCTGAATGGGGTTGAGGCAAATATTTCCCCATTTGCTGGAATTTCCTTGGTGCTTTAAAGCACTGCAGGGAGCTTCACCCTTATGCTGCCGTGCAGTTTTTGACTTTTCATTTTGTTGGCACTCATAAGAAATCAGAAGGACATCTCATTTGAGGTTCCTCAAATGAAAATGAAATGTTTTCTTCAAAATATTCCATGGTTAAAATGAAACCAGTAGTAAAATGCAGTGTTTCATTCAAAATGTTTTCTCTAGGATTTGAGCAGTATTTTTTCAATACTAATATTTTAGAAGGATGTGATATGTCTTTGAGAAGGAGAGAAAGCAGTTTTTTAAATGCCAAAATCAGTGCCTTATTAGACATTTGATAAGTGGGAGTAATTTACTATTTTTCTGCCATCAATCTGCCTTTTTAACTGGGTGGAGAGAGGGAGTTTTAGCAGCCTGTGTTCACTCAGCAGTTCTGTGCTTTCAAAGCACAAACCTTTCAACATCAGCAAGGCACTTCTTCCCACTTCTTCAGGCTGCTTGTTCCCTTGGGACACCATGGGGAGAGCAAACCACTGTGAAACCACACAGAATTAATTCAGAAAGAACACTTCTAGCCAATATTATTGGGTGGAGCACTTTACTTACCATCCAGAAATTCAAATGTTAAATAGGGCTTTGCTCAGACAAACTGTGATCTGTGTGATTTTATACAAACTTTCATTGCTCCAAAGCATTGAACTGTATAAAAATTGATATTTTTTGTTTGTTAGGTTTTTGTTTTGAGTGGGGTTGGGAAATAAGTGCATATATCCATGACTGATGTGTGCAGAAATAAATGGTTTATGAAGCAGTAGAGATGTCATATCCAAAATTATAATGATAGTCTGAAATGTGCAGAGCTCTCAGTGTGTTCATCAGTGTTTGTGAACTTCAAATTTTGATAATTTAAGGGAACAAACCAAAGAATCCATTAATATCTGTACGATGTAAATTCTTTCTAATTGGGAAACCTGTCAGTCACAGAATTTTTATTTTAATGTGGGAGTGAAGGCATTTTGAATTTTCTGGTCATAGACAGAAGCAAGCTATAGGTAGAACACCAGACCTTGTTCAAGCAGGTATGACCACTCATTTCCTGCATTTGAAGCATAAAGGATACACAATCATGAATACATACTCAACTTTTTGGCCAAATTACCCTTTCATAGGAGCCCAGTTTTTTCTACAATGTTGAGTCTAGTGTCTAAACCAGCCCTGTTTAAGGTTCTGATGGATCAAAAGTATTTGAGGGAATGATTTTGAGATCAATCTCCCACCTCTACATAAAAACATCAACATTATATATGCAAAGGAGAGGGGATCTGCATTGGTTCTGTGTTTAAATATTTCACAGACTTTAAATTTCTACTGCATCTATGACAACTTTTTGCTAATAAGTGCCTTTGGCTTGGCTTTATCTTTTTTTTAGTTTCTGAGTTGCTTAGGTTGTAACTTTGGCCTCTTAACTACTTCCTAAGTTTTCAGACCAACATGAGAATCAGGATATGAGTCTGTGCTTCTACTCATTGGTAATATTTGCAGATTAAAAGAGGAGATGAGTGAAAATAGGGAGCCTTCCTTGAAGATTCCCAGTCCCCACTGGTGCCTGTCACAGCCAGCAACAAAGCTCAACCCATCCTGCTCCCATCCATGCCAAGAGCACTAAAAATATTATTCTCTCACAAGAAATGGCTGAAATAACAGCTTTGCCTGCCTCAATGAAATTACAGTTTTGATACAAACCCTTAAAAATTAGAAGTGAGAGGCAGGTGGTGTGACTGTGGTTAAAGGAGGAAGGGAAGGACCATTTTAGAGCATAAGATGATGATGTTGATTATTTGACAGGGGAGATTTAACCTAGTTTGGTGTAGGGAAAAAGCCCCAAAACATTAAACTGAAATAAAGCACAAGTAAGGCTTCCTGGCCTGTTCTTCACCTTTTGGTGAGGTTTGAAGAAAACACTTCTGAAGACCCAAGGCCCACTGCAGAGGATGTGCTTGGAGAGGCCACACTTCCACACACTCTTCTCACCACTTCTAACTACTTAATTTTACCTATTTTTTGCTTCCATAGCAGCACACACAGCATGAGACAAGGAGAAAACCTGCCCTGGTTTCAGATTATGGTCACTCACTGCAGAGAGCTGCTATTACAGGCATCTGGAAGAGCAGCAGATCAATAAAGAGCATAAATAGTGTCAGCAGAGCTTTGGACATGAAGCCCATAATTCCAAATATCTATTACCAAACCTGAATCTTCAGACAGCTTTACAGCTGGAGGGTTTTACTTTAGCAGATGCTGGAAATAACATTAACATGAAGCATGAGTCCAAAGCATTGTTCTTTTGGACTTACACTGAAGGTATATGATGAGATAAAGCCAAAATTGTGATGTGTCTATTCAGACTAAAAGGCTCTGCATGAGCTTCTGAACCACAGTGTCTTCCAGGCTCATTCATTGCTTTACTCATGCCCTGAATGCTGGGAGAGGTGGTTTCCATTGCCATCCCACATGTCCACTTACAGTTTTGCACACTGTGGGGTAGGAAAAGGTATTATTCTGATGGAGTTTTCATTGTAATTGACTTTGTGATTAAGTAGCTATTAAAGGAAAAATACACACCTGCTGCTATGCAAATGGAGAAATTTCTGACATGCATTCAAAACTGTCTAGTAAATTCAGGCTGCTCAGTGCCCTTTGCAATAATGTCATTTTGGCATCTTTGCAGCAATTTTGGACCCTGCCACGTTCAGCCAAGCTTCTGTTACAGCCAGCTCACACTGTGACACTTTGTGGCACAGGGAATGGTTTAGCAGTAACCTGCTTACCCTGCTCTGTGATACAGAATAAGTATTGGCTCAATAGGCAATGGCCAGCAGGAGGGAAGAGACAGTAGATGAGAAAGAATTTGTGGGTTGGTTTTTTTTCCCCCAGACAGCTGTCTAGAGGGATAAAAACACATTTTCTGAGTAAGCATGTCATGAAACTCAGAAATGCATTTTTTAAAAAAAGCATAGAGGTAAGGTCTAAATGGTCAAGTGCTCATTTATAGTCCTGTTTTCTGTTCAGTTTAGGCTCTTTGCTGTTCCAACTGGAATGGCAGGCCCTCCAGCTGAGGCACACAGTGAAATAAGGGAGGGAATGTGCACCATTGGAGCCTTTCTTGTTACCAACTGGCTCCCTGAAACAGGGGGCTCTTCCCTTCTGCATCCACCTTGTGCTTGGAGAAACAGCACCCCTGCTCTAGGACTGGGATTAATGGGAGCAGTGGAAATAGCATTAGGTGCCTGGAAACAGAAGGGAAATGCATATCACACCCATTTAGTAATCAGCTGTTATTTCCTGTTTGCTTAGTACCCCTCACAAGGACCTGTTTGATCTGGGAATTAGGTTAAGTTTATGCAGTTTTGCATAATATACAGTTTTAAAGAAGTTTTCTGCTGTAACCTATGCCACGATGAAGTAGTCATCAAGTAAATATGCACCTATTTATCTGCCAGAAGAAAGGAAAAAAAAAGAAAATCAGCTGGAAGAGATTATCAAGTTCCTGAGGGAAGCTGAGCTACTGCCCTACACCCTGGTGCCCTGCAAGGTGATAGCAGAGCCAGAGTAAATGAAATAAAAAGCTTGTGCAGGTGCATTTTGCTGTTTTGCTGACAGTGACTTCTCCACAGGTAAGCAATCCAGTGTGTTTACTTCCAGTTCAAGCCTGCTTTGTTTACATTGAGTACCATTGCTGCTAACTTCCAATGAGGTGACACAAAGCAACAGGTTACAAAAAATGCCATCAAACATCCATTCTGACAGCATCCATGTCACAATACACAATGATGTACTGGCATTATACAAAGACCAGAAAAAAAAAATATATATATAGCTAATTATTTTGACTAGAACTGAAATGGACAGCGAAAAAGAAAAGAGCCCCCCACCCTGCCCCCAAAGGCCCTGCAGGAATCCATACTGACACTTTGGCAGCCTTGTAGCAACAAATTGAAAACCAGCCCTTCACATGCCAAAACCTTGTATTTGTAACATTGGAAATTCCTGGTTCAGGAAAAATAGTTATGTCTATTAAAGCACTTTTTGTGTTTTTTTTTTCTTTCCACCCCTCCAACCTGAACCAGCTTCACGTTTTTACACAGGGTTAATAATTACTAAAAATAATACATGAGTGAGGGGTATAGGCACCATAGACTGCTCCAACAGTTAAATGCTATATATGCTAAGACATCCCAGCTGGAAACTCAGCTGCCTTGTGATTAGATCCATCTGAAAAAGGAGCCTGATCAGTGGCATTACTGCAAAAAGGTTGGCAAAAAGAGCAATCCCTCTGCTTAATGAGTGGCAGCCCAGTCAAGAACCAACCCCACCCCTTCTCTCAGCTGCCTGTTTCAGCTTCACAGCTTGGATTTCTGCTCGTCAGTCTGTTCCTTGTGCTCCCCCCTGGCCCCACATCCATCAGTGCTGTAAGGGAACAGTCAAATCCATCAAATCCATGGACCCAGCAACCCCCCCTGCCCTCCCAGCCCCCTTTCACAATCTCCAGGTTTCTTCATGTATGTTCATGCCTCGCTATTCACTAATGAGGTATTATTAGATACTAACAATGCCTGCTCTCCTAGGGACAGACCAGTGACACATGAAGAAAGCTCTCCAGTCAATCATTAAAAAAATATTGCACTTACTTTAACCTTAAGCCCAACCTGCACAGAAAAACCAAAAATATTATGAAAGAAATTAACCAAAAGTACCAAACAAAACCCCAACGCTCTGGGAGCAATCTGTCTTATGCACATATAGTGTCTTTTCCTTCATGTTGTTTAGCTGAATTTGGTCCAGTATTTAAAAAAAATGTCCAGAAATTAAACAGTTCAAAAGACACCGCAGGCTCGTTAAGGCTTTGTCTCCCCAGTGCTTCAGAAAAGTAAAAGTTTCTTTCCCTCATTGTCCATGCACTGCAGAGCAGTGGTCTCTCGTGGCACAGCACCTGCCCCTTCAAACCATCAACAGAAAATAAATCAGAAGCAAGGGAAGATGGGTGTGCTTCATGGTCTCACCTGCAACCAAACAAACAGAATGCTTTAGAGAGAAGAAAAGGAGATAAATGCAGTTTTTAGCATTTGTTTTACTGACCCTCCACTCAGGCTGAGACTGCAGGTCAGCAGTACAGGGTGCTGGGACTCAGATTAGACAGCAACCCTCAATCCAAAGGACAGTGAGGCAAACTGGGGTTCCTTTTGGCACAGAATGCAAACAGGGGTTAATAAATGCACATGACACACAGCAGACACAGCTGGAGGTGCTGCCCTCAGCCCAGCCTTCCACCAGCTGCTAGAAAAGCAGTTTGTGTCAAAATCTGCAGCTTCCTTGTAGGAACCCAGGAAATTCCTCTGGCTGCCCTGGGGGACTCAAGCCCCTGCCCAGGGGGCTCAGAGACCTTGGCACAGAGCCCAAGACCCCTGTGCCTTTGATTTAGCCCTTGGAAAAAACAATTACCAACCTTGTATGTAGAATTACAAGCCACAAAAGTTTAAGTAGAATGATAGTGAATTTATCACAGGGTGAAAAGTAGATTTTTTTGGGTTTTTAGAATAGGGGTTCAAGGGGCAAGATGGAGGAATCTGGGTGTGTCCAGCCTTTCTCCTTTTTGGCCTCCATCTTCTGCTGTGATGGTGGCACTTTTGGGTCAGTTTAGAGTAGAAGCTCACTGTCTAACATAAGTATTGGAAAGTAATTGTAAATATTGTACATGCAGTTTTTAGTATAAAAAGATAACACCACCCCAGGGGCAGGCAGAGTGCCTCTGACTGACCTGCTGGATGGACCTCAGCAGGTCAGGAGAAAAAATTTTATAGATGAGATACAATAAACAACCTTGAGACAGAGAAAGGAAGAGCTCTGACTCCTTCTTCAACAGCTGGGCTGGGAAAAGAGACTTTCTAACACATCTTGGGGTCACTCTGAGCAGAAGAGATCCTGAGACTTCCTGCTCCACCCAAAAAGAGAGTGTTAAGGTTATGGCTGGGTTATTGCTGCCACCTAATGAGCCAAAGCTTGGTAGCTTAAGGAGCAGTGACACATGTCCCCACAGCTTGTCCCCAGCAGCAAACCTCGTGGTCACAGCCACTTGTTTTGCTCAGGCACAGGGGTCAGTGGGAAAGTGACACCAACCCTTCAGTTATGCTCCTGGTGGTACCAATTTGAGAGCCTGCTGGTTCTGTGATTTTAGATTTAGGAAAACGTTTCCCACTGTTTCATGCCAGAGCTTTTTGGTTACCAACTCACCCTCCAGCAGAGCATCCCCAAGCCCCTGCTGGCCTTGGTAACCAGGCAAAATTCCTGTTTGAGAACAATTGGAGCAATTGAAGTTCTCCCTGCCTTTAAGCTTTGCATGTCAGGAAGAGTGGCAGGGTAGCTCATCAGAAGTTTGGATTCTCTTTTCTTTTTCTTTAAACATGAGTGAGCCCATCTATTCTTACAGTGCCATGGAAAGGGTAGGGGGTTATTTACTGTGAGAGGCTGGATTATTTACTGGGTATTTACTGTGAGAGATGGATTTTTCCCTCACTCTCCATGTGAACAGGGAAGAGGAATAAGAAAAGCCCCAAACTGGCAGCAGGGATGTGAGGCTTTGGGCATGGCACAGGGCCAGGCTTGACTGACTTACCACCTGTGACTCTGAACTAGGACTTGCTGACGTTCTCATATATGACATCACTGATGCAGAACTGCTGCTTCTTCTTTTGCCACATCAGCTGCACACACTGGTGGATAAAAATGTACTGCTCCTAGAAGAAAAGACCAAAGAAAAGGGCATTTTTTGCACCCCAGAAAGCATGACAAAAAGACAGCCAGATTGGTGGGTCACAGTTACAGCCTGCAGAGCTCCATGTCTCCCAGCGCAGCTCCACACAATACACAATCAGCTCTCAAAATAATAGTCCACAATTGCTACAGATAGAAGGATAATCCATGAAATCCACCTGACACCATAATCACTTATTAATAACCTGAATGATGACAGAAGAGTTGAATCTGAGTCAAAGTCAGTCTATTTTACATTGCCTAAAAATAAATCAATTCCAAAAAAGGTATCTGGATACTTTATGTGCAACAAATTGCACCCATACCACATATGCATCTGAAATATTTTAATGATATTCAGGCTCCTCAGTGTTTGATTTCTTGATCAATAAGAAGAAAACCCCCATTTTATTCACAGAGCAGTTAATTTGGAGAGCTTGGTTTCAATTCAGGATATTCCCCATTCTAAACCCTTTTTTGGGCCCATGCCATTTGTTTTTTTTAAACTGCTCATTGAGACACTGCCAAGTTTCCAGCATACCAGACAATGTGAACTCAGGTGAGCTATCAGTGGTTTCATATTTTGTAAGGAAAAACTGTTTGGTGGCCTCTGTGACTGAGTGTCAGTGTCACTTGGTGACCTCTGAGGCCAGGCTTGGCCACTGCCTGTAGCAGCAGGAGCTCAGTAACTGCCCTTAACATCAGCCCCAGGCATGCAATGAGGTCCTACATGAACAAAAAATGAAATATTTAAAGGAAAAAAACCCCACATCACCTCTGGAGTGGTAACAGTTGCAGCTGAACTCAATCAACCATCAGGATTTTTTCCTCTGGTGGAAAGGATCTGCCTTTGAATTACTACAGTGAATTGTGATGAAAAGTGGCAGTTTGATAGGAATGATCCAGAACAGACTGAAAATTACTTTTTTTTTTTTTCATTTCCAGATCCTAGTTTTTGTCACTGCAGGTTTTCTTCTTCCTCTCCTCTCCCTGCTACAAGTTTTTTCTTTGCCCTCAATTCAAGAAACTTTGGCAATAAACAATCTAGCCGGAAAACAGTGATGGTGGCACTTCCAGCTGCATGGAGCTTGCTCACTTATACTGTGTGTCTAACCAAGGAAGAGTACAACAGGCATGAAATATGAAATATTTCCCTCATTACCAGGGGAACTGGGAAGGTTTAGATGCATAAAATCTTCTGCTTTGAAGAATGAGGTTGTGATTTTTTTTTTTTTTTACCCCAGTATATATCATCTATACATTTTTTTCTTAAAAACAGAAAAAGAACTACCCAGTGGATATTTGGGTAGGGAGAGGGGCAAGGAGGGAGTCTGGCAGACTCACAATCCTTTTGTCTGTTTTGCTTGTCTGAAATTCCATTGTGTGGTGAGCTGGATAATATCAACATGATACGTGAACAAGGCTGCCTGATACTGATATCATTTCATGAGCCATTAATCCCCTCAGCAAGCCCAGCTCTTTACAGTGTGGCTTGAAAATTTCATATGTTAATCTCTTCTTATGCATTGTTTGCATATTCATTTCACAGAAGGTGAGAATAACTCATTTTCTCTGGCAGACAGTGAGAGTGCAGATCTATCATCAAACCCACCTATGCAGCAGATTAATAATGTGACAACATCACAATGCAGATGAAAACTTGATAATATTGATTCACAGTGATTTTATCAAGTGTTCAAGGTGTTGAATTTGCAGGCAACCTCGACGAGTTCTTAGAAGGCTAATTTATTATTTTATGATCTATATTAATCTATACTAAAGAATAGAGAAAGGATACTTACAGAAGGCTTAACAAGAATGATAATGAAAACTTGTGACTCCTTCCAGAGTCTGACACTGCCTGACTGTGACTGGCCATTAAGTTCAAAAAATTCACATGAAACCAATGAAATAATGACCAGTTGGTAAACTCTGTCCAAACCACATTCCAAAGCAGCAAAACACAGGAGAAGCAAATCAGATAATTATTGTTTTCGTTTTTCTCTGAGGCTTCTCAGCTTCCCAGGAGAAGAATCCTGGATAAAGGATTTTTCAGAAAATATGATGGTGACATTCAGGGGGAACAAGAGTCATGAGCATGCTGCAGAGGGTTATGAAATGGGCACAACAATACTGTCACAGTGCTGAAGTGAACAGACCTTACCTCTGTCTGCACCATGGACATTCTGTAGGACCTCATGTCCGACACCAGGCCCAAAATATCCACGAACTCGTGGTCACGGATGTGCTGCAGGAGCCGGTCCAGGGCGATGAACGTTCCCGTCCGCCCCACACCAGCGCTGCAACACACACAGACATGCAGTTCACTCACACAGCAAAACCAGAGGCACTGCAAAGGGCAGGAGTGCTGCAGCTGTAGCTATCAGATATAACTCATCTGAGGCCAGGCAGGCTGGTTGACCTCATTTAGTGGCACACAACCCTTTGGTTGGGCAGAGTGGATGCACTCACACACAAAATGTGCACACACAGCCTCACCCACCCTTAGCTCCCTGCTTTTCCTGCAGTCACTGCTCCCCTCACTGACTTCTTGAGTCCCCTGTAACTCCAGGGGCTGGAGCAAGAACTATAGAGACCTGCTCAGGAGCAATGGATGCCCAGAGAGAGTGGGGGTCACACCTGTAGGACTCAGTTCCACAGCACTCCACAATGCAAAGCCCTTGGCTTGCAAAGACACTGAACTTCAGCAGTTTGTCCCCAAAGGACAAACCCCCCAGTGATGCCTTCTGAAGGCTGACCTAGAACAGAGGCTGGACAGAGCTAAAGAATAAAGCAGGGATTTATTCAAAGGATTTCCTCCATGGATGCACCTTGGGCAGCACAAAAGCCCAGCCAAGTCTGCACCCAAGATGAACCAAAATGGCCCCAAAATGCACGAGCGCTCCCGGGGTCTCTCCCTGGGATCAGTTCTGCTCCATTTGCATCTTGCAGTTCATTGTCCCATCCCAGCTTTAGCCCCTGCAGTCCCACCCTGCTTGTTTTTCTCTCTCCAGCCCATGGTGTTTGAGCTCTTGGGGCTGAGATTTGGATCATTTGTCCTTGGTGCCCAGCTGGAGCAGGAATTGTTTTGTCTCCCTGCTCTGTGCAGAGAGCTCACCATCCCATAATGCGAAGCCCAAACCCACATAGTAAAGCAGCACAGAACGTGAAAAATACAAGAGCTAAAACCTGAGGCATCACCAGAAGAGTCTGCACTCCAGGACTTCTGCCTTAGGAGCATGAGACAAAAATAGCTACTACTCAGCTGAAAATCTCCATTTTCCCCAAAGGGAAGCTTAGCAACTAGAAAAAACACACACTGCCTTCATTTAGAGATTCTCATGTGCGTGCAATTCTTTGCACTGTAACTTCGCGTGTGGTGTTTAAGTCAGATTTCACAGATGTTTTACAGAGTTTCACACAGAATCCCAATACCTTACCTACTGCTAAGGGTGTGTGTACCTTGGCAAAAGTTCGTTCTTCTGTTTTGTCATGCTTTTTCTGAAAAGCCTTGAAAGTGTTTGCAGTAATGATTAACAGCTCGTCTCAACACAGTTCAACATAAGTGTCACAAAACAGGTCTCTAGCTTGGTTTCTGTTGTGTTAATTTCTCAAATAGGATGAATACAATGGAACTTCTGATGTGTTAATTGGACAGATTAACTGATAAATTCATTCTGTGCCTTCTTTAAAGTCTGAGAACCACTACTGCAGGAGTTGATCGATACACTAATTCTCTGCCCCTCCAACTAATTTTGTAGCATTTTTATTTTTAATCTATGTGGTCTAAGATGTATAGATGTATAGACAGTATAGTCTAAAAGTACTACCTGAAAATACCCTCTTTGCTGCTAGAAGAATCCTCACTGAAAAAAAGAAAATACTACAGCTTTTGCCCAGCTCTCTGATACTTGCTTCTTGTTCCTCCCTAGAACAATTAAGCAGTAAATACAGGGTCTGATTTCATAATTTAACATATAAATCTCTCCCCTGGCTTATTGAGCACTTTTTTGGCACTTAGACTCACAGAACAATGTCCTGTATGAATTTCTCCATGGGAGAGAACCACCTTCAGCCAACAGGTGAGCAGAACCCCAAAACATCTACTTCTCATGATCTCCCAACCTATTTATTGTCACACCTTGTTCTTCTGCTATTCCTTGAAGCATTTACCTGCAGTGTATGACCATGGGGCCTTTAGTCTTGGCTGATTTCTGCCTGACCATCTGTACAAACTGCAGGATGCTCTCGGCAGCGTTGGTGGTGGGCACGCCGTGGTCTGGCCAGGCAGTGAAGTTAAAATGCATCACGTCCTGCACCTCATCAGCCTGGTGGGACAAGCAGAACAGCAGCATGTCATTACACTCAATCACACTGAGGGCTTCTTTGTCATTTTTTGTTTTTCTTTTTTTGCCCACATACAGCCTGAAAGACTGAAGCCAATCAAAAAAAATTGGCAAAGAACAAACAAACTAGTTAATTACAAAGTGGGGGGATATCAAGCCATCATTATCAAAACAACATGAATTTCCTGTTTCTGGGTTTGGGATTTGCTTTTTGCTTTGGTCCCTGTAGTAGTTCCATCTTATTTTTCTTTTAAATCAAGAACTGTTGCATTTTTCAACTCTGGGTTTTTTCCCCTTTTTATTCCATTCCTGCTCCTTTCTCATTTTGCCATAGATAAAGAACAACACTGTTGGTAAACAGTCAAACCTGGACTCTTGCGAGATTTTCTTTTCAAGTTTTAAAGAAAAAACCAAAAGGACAAAAAAACCCCAAAACCCAAAAAAACCGAAAAAAAACCCAAACAAAACAAACAACAATCCAAAGGGAAGAAATACCCATTACCAGAGGAAACATTTAGGAAAAAAGCTCATTATAAAAAACCCCACATTTACAGTGCTAAAAATTCTAGTGGCTTTAGATGAAATAAGATCCTCAACACAAGACATAAGGTCCTGGGTGAGTGGTGAATTGCCAGTGCACAGCTTTTTCCACATTCCTTCCTTATCCCTAAACTTTCCTTCATGAGATGGTGCTGGCAATGAGCTGATGCAGGAAACAAAGGTGGGAGGAAAGTCTGGGGAGCTTTAATTTGGACACCACATACTCTCACTTTTGTTTAAATATTTTATAGGTAGATATGATTATTGCAGAATTGCCCTTTTGAGAATTATTTTCAATTCTTCCATTGGTATTTTCAAGTTTTGAATAATTTATAGCAAAAAGGTGTGCCTGAGATATAGAAAGGAAGAAATTCACACATTTGTTGTCAGTAATTATTGGTACCACAAAAGTATCCAGACCTCTGGTACTACTTTTGTTTCAGCCTTGCGTTTTGCTGAGAAATGCAGAGATGACAATTTTAGGGGAAAGTTTTGTGATTTCATCATTTGCCTGTGTGAAGTGAGGGTAAGGACATAGATCTCTATTAGGTGTTTCCTGCTGAATGCCAGAAATGGACAAGAGTTAGAGAAAAGGCTGGGCTGCAATCACTCCTTTGGCAGAGGGTTTCACTCACGTAGCTGATTCGGAAGCTGCGGTACACCCAGTCCGTGTGCTCCTCCTCACTCAGCATCTCCACTGTGATATCCCCATAAGCAACAGGATCTTCTGTGAAAGGCCAGTAGTGGTCACATTTCACCTGAAATGTGGGGAAATCCAGGCATTTTTGTATTTATATGAAGATACACATATGGAAAGAAGCACACACAAAAGGAGGCAAAACCTCAGGTTTAGCAATGCCTACAGCACTGTTCACTTGCTGCTGCAAAAAGAGGAAATTTATCCTGCAATGACTTCCAGTCTGACCATTCCCATTTAATTGTGGCCATCAGCTGTTTATCAGTTTTCAGAAGGGCAGCTTTAGTGCAGTGAAGAATAGACAAAGAGGGCCTTTTATTATTCTTCCTGCTATAATAGGTCTAAATGGAGCAAAACACTGGGAAAGAGAATGTCCATATAAACCCCCCAAATTATATTCCAAATGTTTTTATTATGATATCAAAGGAAAATGTAAAGATAGAACTTGTATTTTATAATTATTTAAAAATAAGAGTGCAGAATCACAGAAGGCCTGAGGTTGGAAGGGACCCCTGGAAGTCATCCTGTTCAAGCCCCTCCTCTCTCAAGCAGTGTCACCTAGAGCCAGCTCTAGACCATGTCCAGGTGACTTTGGAATATCTCCAAGGATGGAGATGCCACAAGCTCTGGGAACCCTGTCCCAGTGCTCAGTCCCCCTCACAGTAAATAAATGTTTCCTGACCTCAGAAGGAATTTAATGTGTTTTTTTAATTTGTGCACATCACCTCTTGACCTGTCACTGGGCAAGTCACCACTAAGAGTCCCTTGTCTCCATTCCCTCCCATCAAGTATTGTACACAGTGACAAGACCCCTGGAGCTTCCTCTTCTCCAGGATGAAGAGTCCCAGCTCTCTCAGTATCTCATGTAAGAGGAGAGGCTCCATAATAAGGTCAGAGGAGGTAAAAGGGCAGAAAAGGTTGAAGAACATCAGGGGTCGTCAAAGAAGTTCAAAGAGGGTGGAGGAAGGTTAAAGAAAGTCAGGGAAAGTCAACATCAAAGCAGGTCAGGGAAGGTCAAGGAAAGGTCAAGGTTCAAGAGAAGGTCAGAGAAAGACAAAGTCAGAAAAAGTCAGAGAAGGTCAAGGAAAATCAGGGAAGGTTGAAAAAGGTCAGGGAAAGTCAAAGAATGTCAAAGAAGTTCAGGAAAAGTCAAAGCAGGTCAAAGAAGATCAAAGAAGGTCAGAAAAGGTGAGAAGGGGACAAAGAAGATCAGGATAGGTCAGAGAAAGTTGAAGAAGGTCAGGAAAAGTCAATGAAGGTGCAGCAAGTCAGGGAAGGTCCAAGAAGGTCGATAAAGGACAAAGAAGTTCAAGAAAGGTCAAAAGAGGTCAAAGGAGATCAGGGAACATCAGGGAATGTCGAAGAAGGTCCTGAAGTGGGAAGATAGATGCCATTCCAGGGCTGGTTGTGATGCTGCCTTATGATCAGAAACAATGGAAAGACATTGACTCAGCATAAAAAAAGCTCTTTTTCAGAGTGATTTCTTTAACACCGCACACAAGACTTTGTTACATACCCGTCTTTTCTCATTGCACTGAGTGAGCATAACGATAATTTGTGATTTTTGCTGGAGAACCATCTTCCAAAAATCATTCCTAGTTTCTGGCAGTGGTCCTTGGGTAGCAATGTATTCCTGGGGTGAATTATAACCCTAAAAGACAAAGACATAAGTCCTGCTTACTAATATGCTTCAGAATATTAGTACTTTTCATTTTTTTAGCTTGCCCAAGTTCAATTTGTACTTCTAAAAGTGATTTTTAATATAAAGAAATTATTTTTTTGTATTTATTTTGTGATGACAGCTTTTGCTAGATTTTGATGCTCCCAAGGTATAAGCAATCTAAAATGTAAGAGATTAAGCTGTTACCACAGGAGCCATTTGTCCAGAGAGCAAAACAGGCAACATGAAAAAAAGCAGGTAATAAGAACCCTAAGAGAAAGTTGCAGCTTGTTCCAGATTATGTAATTTTAGGGTTTGTTTAGTTATAGGCACAAAACCAGTTACAGACACCCAGTCTGCCCATCCCAAGCAGTGTCTGTGGTGATTTTTAGTCACCGGTGTCAATGGAACAGGATTATAGACATGTGTTTATGTCACGAGGCCTTAAATTAATAAAATATTAATTAGATTTCTGATTAAAATAATAGAGAAGATGATGAGTCAATGCCTTAACAGATGCTAAGATGCTTCATTTGCATGTATTCCCTTTACCTATCAACATGATTTTAGTTGGAAAAATTCCTTTCTCCTCTCCAAAATCAAAAGACTGTTATTAGGACTATAATGAAAGACCACAGAATGACCCTTTTGGCATCTCCTATAACCATATTTGCTGAGATTGTATAATCAAAACTGCATTTGGAAAGTAACTTTATATTCCTAGCAAGAGCAAAAAATACATCCAAAACACAGCATGATCCCATGCAAATTGGGCAATATCTGTGCCACCACTGTACATGGATCATAAAATTATTTGTGATTTGGGAGCACTTTCCACAAATGCCTTCCTCCAGACATCTCTGCAAACGAGCTCAATCCTAGTTTTTTTTGCACTACACAGAATTTGCTGCCTGTTCTGCATGGGCTGTGTCTGACCCAAGTGACAAATCCCTGTTAGCACAGGGGTAGATCACCCCTGGTTTCTGTGTTTGGAGGCAGTGGAACACTGATTATCAGAAAAAGAACAGCATTACCATCATGTGTTTATCCCAGTTTCCATGGTCAGCACTGTGCTAGAAGCAGAACTAAAGATATGCAAAGCAGAACTGAACATCTGAGAGGGGCTGCTGCTTAAGATCCTGTTATCCACTACCCCCTGTGACAGAAGTTTCCTGTGCTCTGCATCCTAGGAGGTTTTTTGTTCCTGATTTTTGCAGTGTGAGTGCCCAGGTTCATGTCCTGGACACAGAGAAGCCAAGCACAGACACTTGGCTCAACACCGCACACTTGGGCAATGCCAAAGTGACAGAGAAGTGGCTCCAGTGACTCATCCAAGGGCTCCTCCTTTCTCCATAACGCTGGCTCAGCTCTCTCCAGCACAGCCACGGTCAGCTCTAGCTACAGCCAGACTGCAAAAATGCTCATTTCTCTGTGAAAGGTCTCTTCCTAAAGGGCTGCAGTGGTTCCCTGCCTCCTCTCCACGCAGAGCAGCCCAGGGAATTCCTGCTCTCCAGCCCTCACTGAGCCACAGCACAGAGGTACCAGAGGGGCAAACCCTTGTGCCATGGCAGGGATAAGCCTGAGTGACTGCACAAGCTCAGGGGAGAGTGGAGAGAGCTGATGAGCTTTCAGCCAACCCCCAGTGTCAAAATATTTGCCTACAGCTCTGTGTACACTGTAATTATCCTGGAACCGTGGGTGCTACCCCTGGTAAGTGGCTGCTCTCTGCCAGGTGGAGGGAGGAGCAGGGGAAGCACCAGGGAGGAGGCAGAAAGCAGAAGTTATCTCCACACACCATCTGGGCTGTGTGCATTTTGTGCATTTGGAGCGTCTGCCTCAGCCCTTTTCTTCCATGTGCAGTAGAAATCTAGAAAAATTCCTCACAGAGATTCACAGCTACTGCAGCAAAATTTGCCAAAACCCTTCCCCTACACCCCTTTTTTTTTTTTTTTTTTTTCTTTTGGTGCCTGTTCCCTGTAGGCAAAATATTTGGAAGCTGAAGGAGATGCTGAGAACATGACTGAGCTTCCAGGAAATGCTGTGCTATTTTCAAGGGGCCCAGCTGTGCCTGGTGTGCAGGACACTGAGCTCTGTACTCACAGGGATGTAGTTGGCATTGATGTAGTCAGAGCCCTCCTCTTCATTCATTGAGACTAAGCGGACACGACTGAAATCATCTGTAAAAGGAAACAGAAATTAGGAAAAAAATCACCTCTCAAATATGGCACTCATCTCCAACTAGGCAAAATTTAAATTAGTCCTATAGGAATGGCCAAAAATAATCTATTAAAAAATAGAAAATTCTTGTATTGACTAAGAGAGCTATGTTTGCTTCAGCAAACATGGACACAGCATCACTAGTGTTCTGCAAACAACCCCTCCAAGTGCTGTCTCTTTGGGCTCCCTTAGGCTTCATTAAAATCATAAGAGAAATACAGTAACACTACTCAGCAGCATAAAAAACCTTGTGTTTCTCACCTCCAAGCTCTTGCCATGATAAACATTTCCAGGAAGCTACATCTATTCAAAGCTAACATAAAAACATCCCTGGTTCTGTGTGAGAGCAGGATTGTAGAACAGGCTTTTATGAGCCTTAGAAAAATCTCCTGATTCTCCAATTTTCTTATTGGAGCTCTTCTTTCCCTCTCCAGGGATTTCAGCAGGATTTAGTGTGTTGTACTTACATGGCAGGATATTTGTGTAGCGATTCTTGCAGCGATTCATGGGGAGATCAGCAGCAAAGTGGGGGATGTCCAGCCCAATCAGCTTTAGCTCCTGAGACAACAGAAAGGAAAATGCCAAAGTCAGCCTCAAAACCACTCAGAGAATAACCCCTCGTGATCACTTGCGGCAGGTAGCAGACAGAAAACGCTCATAAATCACTTTATAAGTTGACAGCAGGATGACAGATTGCCTTTCTTTGATGAGTTGGGCTCCAAGCAGCTGGAGAGCAGTGCTGGGGGGATTTCTCCTCCTGATGTTGCCAACCCACTGCTGCCATCCCAAAGCTGGGACTCAGCATTGCTCCTCTCTACCCACACTGGCTGTCAAACCAAAAATCCTGCCAAACCAGGGGCTGGCTAAGTTATTTCTGTGGTGGTCATCTGCCCCCCTTACAGAGGCTTCTTGAAATCCTCAAGTGGCTTTTAGTCCTGGGGAAAAGCTTGGAAGATCTTTTTAGTCATCATCTTCAGTAGTCACATGTAATACATGGTGAATCAGGGGAATTTGCTGTCAAGAAGGAATCATGGAAACACCCTGAGAGTCCTCCCCACTGCTTTCCATATTAAATCTTTGAGAAACAGCCCCAGGATAGGGATGGGGTTTAGTTTTATACTACTAAACTGACTTTAAATTTTGAGTAATTAAGACACTGCACCTGAACTTGTCATAGAGAAATCTCCTTGCTCTTATAGAGATTTCTGATGCCACTTCCTGATTTCAGTGCTTCCTCTCAAATTAAGGACATTAAACAAATAAAATAAAGCCATTAAAATCCAAAATTCAATTCAGGTTGCCAGCATGCCATAAACTTAAAGCAAGTGTGTTTTTTCTGACAGTTAACTCAGATTGAATGTGAGAAGCCACTCCAATCAGCTCAATAAATGCAGGATTTAACAACACCAAGCTCCACTTCTAAATTCTGCAGAGGAGGAAGTGAAGCTGGCCCACCCAGCAACAGCTCAGATCAACCAACACAGAGCACACAGGAGCACACCATGCAGCCTTAACATCTTGAAAAAGCTGCTCTGGGCAAGTAGCAGAGGGCAGAATCCTCAGAGATTTACCTCAAATTGCAGAGAAAATTTATAATCTGAGTCTTTGGCCATATCCTTGATGTATCCATCAAAATCATCCAGCTGGACAGGGCTTTAAAAGAAAAATACAGAGAAATTAGGTTAAAAACAAATCTGATTTTTGTAGCACTTTTCATTTCTTTCCCCCAGAATACTTTCAAGTCATAAATATCTATTTGCAGCTGTTAATGCTAGAGAGAAATAAGGACAAACCTTGTGATTCAGGGCCACAAAATGTATTACATTTTTTGTATTACATTTTGGATGCCACTGCCCTGACTGCTTTCTCTGCTGGCTTTGACAACTACACACATTTGTAATTATGAGTCCAACCCTCTTCCCAGAGAGATGGTGGCTAAAAAAAGGTGGTCTATAACTACACAAAACCATGGAGAGCTTCAGTAAGTAGGAATTTGCCTTGATTTAATGTCTCCCCTCTTTCCACACTTTTTTTTTCCAGGTGAGATCTATCTGTTAGTCAGGCACAGCCCCTGAACATAACACAGAAATAATTAGGCTGATGCTGTGAGTA
The DNA here is from genome assembly GCF_023055355.1 of Agelaius tricolor. Classification (NCBI taxonomy): domain Eukaryota; kingdom Metazoa; phylum Chordata; class Aves; order Passeriformes; family Icteridae; genus Agelaius; species Agelaius tricolor. The sequence continues at coordinate 2,244,576 of NW_027269263.1, forward strand.
ACAAAACACAGGTAAACAGCTCCCCTCACCTAATTATCATACTCTAATTTACAAGCTACTGGAGCATGTACACAGTAATCTTCTCATTTACTTGGAGGCAATATGCCCAAAGGAACCTGTCTTATCACCACTTAATTACTCCTGTTTACCCGCTAGCATTAATGATCTGATGTTCTAGCAACAACTGTAATGAGAGTCCCATGTCAACAGGGAAATGTCACTGCAAACAAATGCATCCCAGATTTTTCACCATTTGCAGTTTTTAACTAAGGATAAGCTCTGCTGAAATCACTAAGTTGGATAATTGATCTTTTCCCTGCTGACTAATTTTGTATGTTTTACTACAATCTGTTGAGCAGAATTGCTTTTGTCCAATTTGTGTTTGTTTTCTGCTCTCAGGTATCTCCCTTGGGATATGTCTATCAAGAAGTTTTCTGTATTTGTAAATGAAATACCACTATGCCATATACTCCATAATGCCTATTTAGTCTAAGACTTATTCCTTCAAATATCAAAGAAGTTACATACTTGGTCAGCTTTCTCTTCTTTAATCCATTTTTACTCCTGGAAAAAAAAAAAAAAAAGGAAGTGTTTTTAATTCATACTTGTGAATTAAGCAGTTCATTAAACACTTGTACAACATTTATTCAAAGACAGCACTGATTTTAAAATGTGTATTTTTTCATCATACTTGGGAGGAGACTGGGGACAATAACTTAAAATAATTTTAAGCTGATAGCAAGATTTCTGTTGAGTCCAGTGGGATGCACATCCCATTCTGTGGCTCTGAGAATGACCTGCCATTGGAAAGGAAAATCTGTGCCCAGAAAAAGGCATGGGTCCCCTACAAATCCTGACCCATTGGCTCTGGGTGGGCTGGGGCTGAGTCCCCAGGATCTGAGCCTAGCTATGCTTGGAAAATTGGATGTCAACACTGGAGAGCACCTGGGAATGAGAAGCATCTGTGGGGTAAAGGGACAAGAATACCACTGGCAAATTCAGGAAAAGGTGAAGGAAAAAAGAAAGGGCCTGTCTCATAACCTGCTTATGATGATACATGAAGACAATGGCAAATATCCTACTGACCTCAGCGGGACTCAAGCTTAAACCTTCGATCATTTAATTGACTTTAAACAGCTGGAGATAATTGTGCCAGTCATGTTCAACAATGATTTATGGCTGATGTAATTCACTAGCCACAGTTGTGAGTAGGTTTCTGAGTATGCTAAGCAGTAAAACCCAAAGGATTGGACTTAAGCACTGCCCTACACCAGCTACCATGGGGTGGATTTTTGGAGGGGGGTGTGTGTTCATTTTGTTGTTGCCAAAAAGAAGTTAAGCAACAATAAAATTAAATAGACAAAGCAAGCAGCCTGGAAGTACTTGGCTAGAGGTCTAAAAACACTGATCTTCATTCAATCATCCACAGAACTCAAATAGATTCTTGCTCACTCAGAAGGAATTTTAGTAGTGTCAGTTTTTAATTCCTGAGCATTAAACAATATCAGTTCTTTTTTCACATTATAAGGATGCTATTTTTAATTTCATGGTGATATGAAAATTATGTCTAGATCATTTTGTTCACTGCTTCAATTAGTAAATTAAAGGACAAGACTTTTAAATTCTAAATAATGAAATTATACAGAGTATATTTATTTTTCTACCTTGTTAAGTTTAGAAGCTACATTAAAAACAAATAAAGAGCTACTTTCCAAAATTAAATTTTACAAAATATTCAGTTTCTGGAGCAGCCACAACCTGTAGTGATTTTGTTATTGTGTCAAAGTACATTTCCATTTAGATGAGGAGCTTTGCCTGCAGAATTAGCAAGAGCTATGGCAATACCAGCTTTGTATTAATGTGGAGATTAAATATTATAAACCTCTTCAGCCTATCATGTTATCTTTACATTCATATGTACTGAACACCTAAACTAGTAGTATTTATTTTCCATCTTCAAAGATTTTTTTTCCAGTGAACTCTTAACATTAATTCCACTAAATTATTCAACACACCTCTATCCCCTGTGACTATTGCAAACCTTTTAATGTCAGGCACATAAGAATTAATTTGAAAATAAAAAAAAATAGCTAAATGCTCTTTATTATGGGAATGCTTCTAAGAACGCTTCTCCAAGGAACACTTCAAGAGGCAATAAAACAAATGATTGACAAACATTTCTCAGCAAGACTTTTGTGTGCTTTGATAGTCTCAAGAGGCCTTTGTTTCTTAGCACTGCAATTGTTTCCTGAATGTTCATAAATGTTTTAAACCAGCTTATGTGCAAAACAAAAACATTTGAAACGTTAGCTGGTGTTTCATCTGTTATTCCATTTAGTCTACATATTAAAGTACAAAGAGAGGGATTAATCTCATCTCATTCCATTTCAGCTCCTGTAAACTTAATCATCTAGACTGAAACAGGTAGATTGATTGAAGGGGAAACCTCTGAAGAAAGATAGGCATCTGGAGAGGTGAATGAATGAATAATAAAAGAAAAAAGGCGGTGGGACAAAAGATGATAACATTTCTGCAGCAGTGCCATTCACAGTGGCCGCTCCGGGCTTTCTGACCAACTAAGAGAGCTCAGTGTGACTTCCAAAATAATCACCTGCTTGCCTGACCTGATGCCTCAGGTTTTAGCTCTTATGTTTTTCAGATTCTGTGCTACTTTAGTATGCAGTTCTGAGCTTCAAATTATGGGATGCTGAGCTCTGTGCACAGAGCAGGGAGACAAAACAATTCCTGCTCCAGCTGGGCACCAAGGACAAATGATCCAAATCTCAGCCCCAAGAGCACAAACACCGTGGGCTGGAGAGAGAAAAACAAGCAGGGTGGGACTGCATGGGCTAAAGCTGGGATGGGACAATGAACTGCAAGATGCAAATGGAGCAGAACTGATCCCAGGGACAGACCCTGGGAGCGCTCGTGCATTTTGGGGGCATTTTGGTTCATCTTGGGTGCAGCCCTGGCTGGGCTCTTGTGCTGCCCAAGGTGCATCCATGGAGGAAATCCTTTGAATAAATCCCTGCTTTATTCTTTAGCTCTGTCCAGCCTCTGCTCTAGGGCAGCCTGCACAAGGCATCAGACCCTCCACCTCTGCAGCTTGAGAGTTAGCTGAGTTTACACCACACGAGCTCCAAGAATATAATATAACATAACATAATATATAATAACCTTGGAGAGGTAGGGAATACCCTCACGTGGCTCCTCAGTAAGGTGTGTGTGGAGAACAGACTTTTGCTTTCCTGACAGAAGAAATGGACCTTTCTTTACTTACATTTCAAGGCCCACTGAAAATTTGGATGGGTTTTTCTACAGACCCACTCAAGGAAAATCAATCTCAAAATTCCCTCTGCTGAAGATGTTGATGTCTGCCTACCAGGGCTTTGGTGCCTCATGGTAAGACCAGAAAAATGCTAGGGAAATAAAATCTTATCCTCAGGACCACCTTTTTTGTAAAACCCTAAAACTTGGACCCGAGAGCATCAGGAACTTAAGTTTCTTAAGTTTATATTAATTAAGCAATTTTGGGTCATAGTCAATTATAATTATTTGTTAAATGGTTTGTAAAACAATTCTGGTTCTAAGAAGAGGAATGGCTTTGTTAGGTATTTTCAAGAAAACAATCAGGTGTTTACTAAGTCCTTTTAAATTATTTACAGACTAAATATTAAATATACCCACATACACAATGAGACGTGCACACAGGGAACCTATTTTTACTCTTTGGGACTTCTAGTTGTATTCATTCTCAGCTTTTTTCAAAAACAAAACTTTTACTGACATCAGGAGGGCATAAGAGCACCTCTAAAAAACAAATATATTTGACATCACACACCAAACAGGTGGGGCACAGTCAAGCAGTTTTAGTAATAGAACAGCAGCAGCAGAAGTCAGTGCCAGGCAATGAACATGTAAATAACCAGGACAGAAGAAGCCAGGACTTATCACGAAGCAGCAAAAATTGCAAAGACAGCAATGAGATGGATATGATGACCACTGTCAGATTAGCTTTTTAATACCAAAATGGGTTGGAGAATAAGCAGACAAACCGATGAAGCAGGGTAGCAAATACTTTGATACCCACATCCTCGCCAGTCCATGTTCCAGTGCAAAATTTTATCTCCAAAAGATTTGACCCATTTGAGAACAAAGGTACCACACATTTTTCATGTCATAGAAATTCACATTGCTTACACATTGCATATGGAAAAACAAGTAAATCACTTACCAAGGATTAACATAAAATGCCAAAAGATAATCAGTCCAAAGGCATGAGGGTAGCAGAGTTAGGAAAGCAAATACACTTCTACGCCTGTGAGCATTAATAAATAACATACATAAAGATGAAAAAGTGAGGAGAGTTAGTAAGACAAACAGAAATCAGGAGATCAGCAAATTCTATTTTAAAAATCAACTAAACTCATCAATCCTACTTCTTACTTACTTCCTAAAAAATTATTAGCATCCCTAGAATTTTTCCTCCTCAACCTGAAGGACTTTCAGCTCCAACACAAAATTCTATGTGGTTAAAATAATTATGTCTTATCATATTGATTCAGGGCTGCTATTCCTAATTTTCAGAGAGTAAAGTGGGTAGGAAAACATCATTAACAGATTTCCAGCCATTGCATTGGTAGTATTAAGCCTACTTTCAATGTTTTGAGATATTCAGTACTGATATGATTTGTTTTTATCACATACTTTATCTCCCATGTTTGTTCCTGCAAGTGATCCTGTGGATAGCAGATCTATATCAGAGATAAATTCAGATACTTCCAACATCTCTTAATACCCTCTATTGAGTCAGATTTCTCAAGGCATCCCTATAATACTTTGCAGAGTACTTTAAATTATTTCCTATGTTTTCATCTAAACATTTCTTGAACAGTTCTTCTAATTCTGCTTTCTATGAATAACTATCTACAGCAGATTTTACTATGGCTAAAGGAAATATGAGTACAAAATCATTCTAAACTTCTGTACTTGCAAGCTGTTTACCAGGTTCTGTATGCATTAATTCAGGAAACCCTGTTCTATCTATTGGTGAAATGGGCTTCAGGTATTTTGCAAATAAGAAAAACTCATAGAACTTAAAAAAACTTGACTCCAGTAAAAGGTTTGGTTTTTTTTTTTTTAGTCAAGTACACCCTTCATGGTGTTTTTTCCCCATCAGAAAATCTGTTGCCTTAAAAGTGATACCACCCTTCTGCAGCTGTTCTAAAGAGGAAACACAAAGTTAAATTTCCTTGTTCAGTACCCTTGGCTCTTATGAAGTTGGTAGACACTCTGTTTTCCCTGATAAATAAGTCATGTCAAATTGAATCATCTCTAATCTCAATCTTCCAGCCAGTGAGGAAATCTTCTGCCCATGCAGTGAAAACTCCAAGTTATGCCTTAATGAGTTTTGCTGCTGCAGAGGAAATGGGCAGTGCAGTTTCTGCAGGGCACCTGCCCCAGGCTTTGTAGGATTTGTGTGGCTCAGCCAGAGGCAGGAGCCCTTCCTGGTCAATCATGCACCACAACAACTGCAGAATCAGACTGTGGCATTCACATCCTCTGAACAGAGAGAGAGATAATTCTCTCTCCCAGTTTTTTTCCTGGAGAAGCACAGAGAGAAGAAGAGAAAACAATTCTTATCTCTACTTGCTGCTCCTGTTCTTTTTGCACATGTAGAATGTGTTAGGAAGATTTTGTGCCTGAAGGGATTTGGCAATTGGATTGTAGTGATGGTTATTTATATTAATTAACCAATCACTCAAAGCTGTGTCCTGACTCTCAGGAGACAGTCAAGAATTTTCTTTACTATGTAATTTAGTATAGTATAGTATAATGTAATATAATATAGTTTTAATAAAGCATTTTTCCAGAATTCTGAGTCAATAGAGTCAGATGCCAATCATTCACTGTGTTGGGGTCACCCTGATTTGATATTAGACCCTTAAGGCTTATTTGTTGTTTGAGTTTCTATGGGGCTGGACTGAGGATGAAATTTGGTTTTCCATGTACAGATCTCTGGTGCCACAGAGGTTTCCATTAGGCTCTGGAGAGAGAAGTGATGATGTTGCTGGAATACTTCTCCTTCCTTTGAGTAACTCCACATAAGGCTTTTACTTCCTCTTGCCTGCAGAGGCAGAGGAATTATTCAAGCCTGGGTTTATTTTATTGCCAATCCTCACAAGAATTTTCCACACTTTATCAAATCACTGGCTAACATACTGGCAAACTGATTTATATTCACAAACTAGGAGCTCTGACAGCTAAAGCAATTTGTTTTATTCAACATATGAAAAATGTGTAATTGCCTAATAAATACAATACTGTTTTTTTCTGCAATCATGTAGTCCTTCACATCCTGCTCAGGCATACGGAACAACTTAATTAAAAGGAGGAGATGCAGAGATTGCTGAAACCCTGAAAAGTCAGCTGAGCTTCCCTTAGGAATTAGTGGATATGCCCATGGCTCCCTGACTGGACCCCTGGGATGAGCCAATCCTTCTCTCTGTTTTTAGGGCTGCATTTCCCACCTGGCTGCCTTCATGGATTGTGAATCTGCTCTTGACATTAGACAACAGAGGCACACAAAACAACTCTCAGAGAAATAAGGACTGTAAGATAAGGACACACTGCCTTCAATTACAAAAAGTTTGTGGAGATATTGAGCAGGAATGCTTTCCTCAGTTTATATTTTATAACTTAATTTATGTATACATATATGCATATACACACACACACACATATATATATATGCTAAATCAAGCAAGAACCCTCACTTTCACATCCAAACCTATTAATTCCCTTCCCATTAAAAAAGAAAAAAGAGCCTTTTATGGTTTTATTAACATCTGTTGCTAGTTCAGTAATTTCATTCAAGCTTGGCTATTTAATTAACATGAGTGTTTGATCTTCTGACTTTTTTTGCCATTAATATAGCCCAAGCAAGAGAAGCTGAGGGATGGTTTCATTTGTACTGCACACAGCTGGCTGCTATTAAAGCTAAACCAAGCAAGTGAAGCTTGTTTAATATCCAGTTAATTAGCAGCACAGTGAGATATTGACAAGATTTGCTGGGCTTGTTAGTTCAGTTTGCAGCTTATTAGCAAAAGGCTTGTGGTGGTGCAGTGTCAATCCAGTTAATCCCAGCCTGGCTGGCAGGCTGTGTCCTGTGAGGTCATGGAAAGCAGTTCCCTGTGCACCAACTTTTCTTTCCAACTTCTCAGCTGTCAGCAGAGCTGACCATGGGTGTAAAGGCACGTTTTTTCTCCTGATCTACTGGAATGGGGCTGATGTCATCCTTTTAAGTGTCTGTGCTTGGACTTGCCTTGGAAGAGAAGAGGTTTTTGCAGAGCTTGCTAACAACAGAACAGAAAACCTTGGCTCTGTCATTACCATTTATTTGATTATCAAAATAGGGATGATTATGAAAATAGGGGTGGCAGATTCACACTGCCATTCAGGTGGTTCTCAGAGCCTTTTACTTCTATAAAAGCTAATCTTACAGATTTTCTTTGTTCAAATACTTCTCTTCAGCTGATGGTGACAGAGATGATTTACAGTCCATATCAGTGCCTGCAATTCTTGCAGGTGATTTTCTAGACTAGCAAGATATATTTAGGTGGGTTTCTTTGTTGTTTTTTTCCAAGCACTGAACATTAAGCTACAGTATATATTTGAGTTGGCTTGTCCTCGTCTTGTAACATAAGGAAATATTTATTAAAGGCACTGTACGAAGACAATTGGTAATTAGTTATCTACAAATAAGCTTACTCCTGGATGCAAATACATGGAAGTGCTAATGAATTTATATATCAAGTTTCTACAGTAGTGTTATTTTAGGAAATAGGTCTGTAAGGGAAAGGGAAAAAAAATCCTCCCCAAACACATCTATGCAACTCGGCTGACATACAGATACATCATTGCCTACTAAAAATAGCAGGTGACAGAATGCATGTCTTCAGTGATCATTCAAGAAATAAAATACTTTCAAGGGATAAAATACAAAATTAACAAGCTAGCAGTTTTATCCTAAAGAGGGACAGCAATGACATAAAAAATAAGCACTATAGGATTACAGATAACATTTGCCAAAAAACAGAGATGGGGAAGAAAACATAATCTTTGCTTCAAACACTCACCAGTTATAGGGGAGCTTTCCATCTCTCTCCAAAGATGCAAAATTCACAAAGGTCCCAGCCCCACACTCCCTGTTCCAGGAAGACCATTAGGGAAAAAGTTACTATTTTTGGATTCACAACACTTGCAAAGAACTTGATTTAACAGAGATTTAACTCTTGGAGTTGCAGGGAAGTGCTGAACACTCACATCTGTGACTAGGTCTGAGATAATCTGTAATGAGCATAACTAGAACCCCTTAATGTGATTGTCTAAAACAAATAAATGTTTAACACCATCTGAGATCAAATTGCCTCAAAATGCTTCAAAAGAATGAAATTCTCAAATAGACCTTATCTTCTGTCCAGATTTGTGCTTTCCATAGCATGGCACTGGCCTCAGTGCACAGGTTCAATATTTACCTTTCTATACTAAATAGTCATTGTTCCTACTCTAAGGAGAAGTTGTTTAATTTTATCCTTTTATAGGATAATTATAGGTAATTTTGAGTCATGAAAATAGCTGTAGGGAAAAGAAAAAAAAATCCTGAATAACATTCTAGTAGTGTTTTTATCACAAGCCCATTATTTTCAGCTATGAATTATAAACTAACTCGATTATTTTCTTGATTTAAGCAAACAATTGCTTGCAGCTTCTTTCTGGATTTATTTTTTTAAAATTTCCTTCTGGGGTGTTTATCTTCTGTGGCTAGAAGCAGTGATGAAGAGAAAAAGCTTTGGGCTGGCTGCTCAGTAATTAAATAGAAAAGAATTAATTTAGCTGGGAATTTCAGAGCAAATTACATGCAAAAGGAACAAACTATATAATGTTTTCTTAAAAAGATAACTTGAAACATATGTGTGATGTGGTCATCTATTGCATGGAATGCATAGACAAGACACAACACACAAAATGCAGCATCTACTAGGTAGTTAAGCACAAGATTTTTTACATAAGTTTTTTTTACATGAAATAATTTCCTTTCTTGACACAGTACAGTAAATTAATATAAAATATATTATATAGATTATAAAAGGACAAAGACTCTGTGGCACCTTCAAAACTAGCAGGTAAACCAATTTTATAAATATATATATATATATATATACACACATAGAATATATAGGGTTTGGGGAAACTTCCACAGCTCAGAAGAGGCCAGAACAACCCCCTTTAGAGTGAACTGTTATCTTACTGCAGGTAAGATTGCCTTGAAAAGGAAATTGAATTTCAATATTCAGGAACAGATGATTGGTGCAGACTGGCACATGGTGAGAGAGAGACCTTCTAGAAAATGTTATCTTTTGGTATGGAAAAAAATCTCCTGTTCCAAACCATATCAAAGACTTGCAAAGAACCTTGAGGTCCTGCTCATGCCCATTTGCCTCAGATCCTAATTATCATTAATGTCCCTGACACAACCCTTTTGTAATATGGGATTGCACTTATGGACTCAATCCTGCATAGCTCAAAAATAAGACAAATCTTGAGTCTTGTCAGTCAGGTCAGGAGTGAAAATAGATACAAGGAGAGGATGTTTTCAACAGCAGCAAAACAACTCTTTTGGAGATACCTTGTTCACAAGCACCTCAAGCAGCACCCACACAAAAGCATTCTCAGCTGAAACTATTGTCATTATTGTCATGATGTTACTGAGTGTCTGGTTAGAGTTTTTCTTTGGGTTTTTTGGGTTTTTTTGTTTGGTTTGGTTTTGGGGTTGTTTGGTGGTTATTTGGTTTTGGGGTTTTTTTTTGGTTGGGTTTTTCTTGGGATTTTTTAGTTTTTTGGCTTTTTTTTGGGTTTTTGTTTTTGGTGGTTTTTTTTGTAATTAGCATAAATCTGGACTTACCTTGCCATTTGTAGGTGTTTTCTCCTGAGGACAACAAGAGTGACCAGCAGCAGCCCAATCAGGAGGATGCTGAGGATGGCCAGCACAGAGATTACCACGACATTGGGGTTCATCTCAGTGACTGTACATACAGAAAATTGCTCTCAGTTATTCAGTTCAGAAGCATTGACATTTTTCCCTGGTTTTGTTTTTCACTGAGTTTTGATAATACTATTTTCTTAAACTTATCTCAAAGAACCTGGAGTGTTAGAGAGAAAAATCTACCACAGGAGATAAGGGGAGAGTTTGAGTAGCTATTGCTCTTAGAAAATTTCTTTGGGGAAATGCCTTCACCCTGGCATTTTTGTTAAACTTTAACATGTTCTGATTTATTATTTTTTTCCTCTTCAGCTGACATTTATAACACAAGGGAAAATGGTGAATGTAATGCAAAATACAGATATTCATCATCATCTATGTCTCCAAAGCACATTTCCACTCTGAAGTTGTTCTTCAACAATAATCAATGCTTTTTCTGACCCAGAAGCAAAATAATAAACTGAGAATTTGCAACATACTGGGTGGAAATTGCTTAATTATTCTGGAAAATGACATGCCCAGGGATCCTCCCTCAGGAGCCTTTTGGCTGTGACTGCTAAGGATCCTGCAGAGACCTTTCTTCTCTCTTGCTTCTTTACTGAATGCAGGAAGCTTGAACAGCTTATGAATGTGATTTTCCTCTCATTTGGGCTTGGCTGAGAAAACATTTTTCTCCATAAATATCATCAAGCAGTTGATGTTAGTACTGACACCACAGACTCCATCCCTGATTTCTAAAACCCAGTCCAGAACTGAGCCCCTAGTTTATATTTTCCAAGTGGGGCCTTTTCTAAGGGCTTCCCAAAGCTTCTCCCCCATCCCATCAACACCTGGCACCCTTTTGATGACACAAACAACCCCTGGGGCCAGCATTAAAAAGCAAGGGGAAATGTGGTATTCACACTCTCTGAAAAATCCCTTTGCCCAGGGTTTTTCTCCTGGGAAGCTAAGAAGCCTCAGAGAAAAATGAAAAAAAAATTATCTCATTTGCTTCTCCTCTGTTTTGCTCATGTGGAATGTGTTTGGAGATTGTTTCATTGGTTTCATGTGAATTGTTTTGATTCTTTGGCCAATCAGTGCCGAGCTGTGTCGGGGCTCTGAAGAGAGTCAGAAGTTTTCATTATTATCTTTTTAGCCTTCTGTCTGTATCCTTTCTGTATTCTTTAGTACAGTTTAGTATGGCATTCTTTAATATAATATAATATCATAAAATAATAAATTAGCCTTCTGAGAACATGGAGTCAGATTCATCATTCCTTCCTTTATCTGGGGGAATGCAAATACAACAGGGGAACAGATGTAGCTGGATGAGGAAGAAGAAGAAAGCAGGGAAGTGCTGCTTACCCATGGTGGAAACTGCAATGAAGGTGGGGATGCTGGGGCTGTTGTGGCTGAAGGTGGTCACGCTGCAGTTGTAGGAAGTGGCAGGGGTCAGGCTGGAAATGGTCACAACGTGTGAGGAGACAGTGACAGGTTCCTGCAGACACAAGGAAAATCACACAGGAGTTTGTCTCTCCCATAAATGCCAGAGCACAAATCAGTGTTTCGTGTATCTGACAGGTAAAGCCAGATCTGGTGGAAGAAATCAGAGCTTTGAAACACAGCAAAGGGAACCAGGGACTGCCCTTGACAGCAGGCAGATAGCCTGGCAGAAAAGGGGAGGAACAGGGGTGAATGCAGCTGCAAGAACACCCCAGAGCACTCCAGGGACCTCAGAGCCTTTTGGGGAGAAGGACACGTGCCCAGAGTGGGTTAATCAGGCATATGAGTGGTAGGGGAAAGCACCGAGACGTCCAGGACATCCCAGAGGTGGAGACAGCTCCTGAGTTCTGGTTTCTAAGCCACACAGGTAGGAGGAAAACCAAGTTATTTTTATTCAAAGAACAACCAAGGCAGTCACAGCCTCTGCCATGACTGAAATCACAATTCTGGTTTGAATGCATGCAATCTCTGCCTCTGAGGCACTTCCTCTGGGTGTGGAGACCTGTGAGCACTTTTGAGTAGCCAAGGTATAAAATAAGGCTAGAGCAAAGTCTTTGGTAATAATTATAATCAAACACCCTACACCTCAGTTTTTCTAGCTGGCAGAAACTACATAACACATTTATACAATGTGTTAATTACTATGACCCTTGTGAACCCTTTTGTGGACTTTAAATGCTGATAGAGCAAGAGAAAACAAATACAGCAAGAACAAAACATGAGTTAAAGAAAGAGTTCCTTAAGGCCCTCTGTTTTCTGGACTGTCCAGCAGAACCATGGGTGGGTAACACTTGTAAAAACAGGGACACTGAGCCAGTGGTTTAGAAGGGAGAGAAGGAGAAGTTTTATGAATGAACCCCCTCCAGATGGGGAATGCAAGGTGCTATAACAGGTCCCAAGCACTGGATATTTCCAAGAGCTTGTTGTAGCCATGGCTAATCCTAAACTCCTATTGCAGAGCAATTCTGAGGTACATTGTGCAGATGAAATTACATGAGTGTAAAAGGAGGAGACTTTTATTGCCTGAGCTGAAAGGAGGAGCCACACTTTGGCAATTGGACTTGGTTGCATGTTTCCATTTTCCCCTCTGGGAAATTTAAATTAGTCAACTCAAGTCCAAGATGTTCGAAATCAGAAAGCTGCTGCTTTTCATTTCACTGATTTAAAGATGTAGGGAAGGGACAAAAATGCTCATGTAACTAGCATGGAAAATCACAAAGAATTTTCACCAGCCTACTTGGAAAGCATCCCTTTTTACAGTTCAGAAAGGAGCCCTTCCCAGTTTTTCATGGAGACAGAAAAGAGAGTGATGAATCTAATGAGGAGTGAGCTGACAATCTCTGCATTATCCAGTGCCAGATGTTCCTGTCAACAATGAGACACCCACTGAAGCATCTGCCAGATGAAGCAGTCTTTTCCTCATGTTCTTAAAACAGATCTGCTCTGAACTGAAGTTGCAAATCCTCTGGTACTTTCCTTGCCTGATCCCATCACTATTTTGAATCTCTGGTAAGTGATGATAATGACTTTACTGCCACCGTCATATTTTCTGAAAAATCTCTTTGCTCAGGATTTTCTCCTGAGAAGCTGAGAAGTCTCAGACAAAAAGGAAAACAATATTATCTCATTTGCTTCTCCTGTGTTTGGATGCTTTGGAATGTGTTTGGACATTGTTTCATTGGTTTCATGTGAATTCTTTTCACTCAATGGCCAACTGGGGCCAAGCTGTGTTGGGACTCTGGAAGGAGTCACAAGTTTTCATTATTTTTTAGCTTTCTGTAAGTATCCTTTCTGTATTCTTCAGTATAGTTTACTGTAGTATTCTTTAATATAATATTGTATCTTAAAATAATAAATCAGCCTTGTGAGAACATGGAGTCAGATTCATCATTCCTCCCTTCATCTGGGAACACAAATACGAGACTTCAGGACTTTGCTATTTAGCATGAAAAAGCAGAAATCTAGAGGTGGAATCTAAATGATCCAAAAGATTAAAGTGCATATAAGCATTTTTTCTTCCTCTAGTCATTGTCTGTCTCAATTTTAAAGAATATTAAATAATTCAGGCTGATCTTCCATAGGATTTAAGAGTGTACAGGTCTTTTCCATGTGTTAATCAGTAGTTTAAGTAGGTAATTTTTCACTTCTTTCTCAATGATTCCCCATTATGTGTCACAGTGCACGTGAGAATAATGTTTTGTGGCATGTAATCACAGTGATTCATTATACCATCAGCTCAAGCACAAAGTAAACCTCACATGATGCACAGCATTGAATGCCAAGGAATTAAAACTACTACTGCTCTCTGTATTTCACTGAACAGCATTACCCATTTAAATACTTTATATTTAAATTGGCTGCTGAGCACAGGTACCTGACTGGACAGAGAGAAAAGGAGGTTCATATGTGAGGCTCAGGAGGGGGGTCTTGAAGAATATACCCTGAGGTGAAAATAATTTAAAATGCATGAGGAGCAGCCACATTTGCATAAAGGTACTCTTGGAATAGCAAGGAAGCTCTGTGAACTTCAGTTAACACATCTCAAAACCAGGAATAAAGTATTCCAGAAATAATTACATAATGTATCAGAAATCTTATGGCATTTAATATGTCTATTTTCCCCATTCCTTATGAAGCTACCTGACCAATTTTCCCTTCTTGTTCATTGGCATTCCCTTAGTTTTGTGGCCTTAGTTTTGTTAGGTTTCCCTTAGTTTTGTTAGGTTTTGCACAGTGCATCAGAGCCATTTCCACATGAAGCCAATTCCACTGGCACTGTTGGATGCACGCAATTTCTCTCCAACCAGTCACATAACCTCATCAATAAGACAGAGGCCAACCTTCATGTTGCAAAAACAATGAAAATATTTTAGTATTTGAAGCATAGCTTTAGTAGTTTAACTTTTAAAAGTTTAATTCTGGGATGAAGAGTGGACACCAAAGAAGAGACATGTACCTGGGCTTTTGTTTCCTGGCCAGATCCAGCCTGCTGGCAGTAAACTTCAAAGAAATCAGCTACTCCTTCTTCCACCCACAGCAGAGTCACAGAGGTCTGAGTCTTGTTGACAGCAAACAGTGATTTTGGAGGGGCTGGTTCTGGTGTAAGAGAAAAATCTCCTTTCATTAAGCTTATCTTAAAGTTTCCAGACAACTGAGAAAAATGAAAAAATTGAAAGCAATGCCTGATGCCCTGCTATCTTTCATTTCCTTCAGATAAAGTCTACCAATGTAAATCCTCTCATGGTGACAAACTACCCCTGTAAAATGGGAAGATGATGAAGTGTGTTGGTTTTTCTTCTCTATTTAAACTGTTCTCTATTTGTACAGATGGATAATTACTTCACTTCCCTTTTCAGCAGAGGCCTTGTTTGAGGATGATCTGTGGATTCTATTAATAGAACAATGTTAGCAGGAACTCTTTCAGAGAAGATCACTGTCCACCTGTTAGCAACACATTTGGCCTGAGAAGGCTTTTCTTCACATGGCCTGACCAGGAGATTATAAAGAAGCACCTTCCCACAAGCAAAGGCTGCCTAGGTTCCTTTAATTGCAGCAGAGAAAATATTTAGCAAATTACCAGTGTAAAAAAAAAAAACAACAAACATGTAGGGTTATTTTTTTGTTCAGCTTTTTTTGTTTGTTTTTTGGGGTGTTTTTGGTTTTTTAGGTGTTTGTTTTTTGGGTTTTTTTTGTTTGGTTGGTTGGTTTTTGTTTGTTTGTTTTTGGTGGGGTTTTTTGGGTATTTTTTCCCTCTGGCTATCATTTAAGGGCTACTGGATCTGTGTTGACTTCCATGAGTTTTGTAAGAATGCAGAGGTCCAGATCTCCAGAGGTCCTCAATGAATTACTTTGATTTTAATTCCTTTTGTGCTGGATGAAGTGAGAATAGGCAAACAAATACAAGAGTCTCTCGAGCAGGGGACAACCCTATAGCAAGAGTGATAGATGGAGGGCCTCCTGGCATTAGAAATATTGTGAAACATGGATGGGGGTCTGCACTCCCCTGTCCCCATGTCCAGTGGCCTTGGCTGCTGCCTCCAGGGCCACCTCCCTGCCCATGGACCCCTGTGGAGGT
Source organism: Agelaius tricolor (assembly GCF_023055355.1). Lineage (NCBI taxonomy): Eukaryota > Metazoa > Chordata > Aves > Passeriformes > Icteridae > Agelaius > Agelaius tricolor. The sequence goes on from NW_027269263.1 coordinate 2,260,175, forward strand.
CACCCCTCACTGTACCCACACCCAAACCAACCTGGGGAATGGAAAGCACAGAACAGTAGGGAAAATCTTGAGGACCAGGAGAGGAGCAAACAGCTTAAGCATAGTGCTAATATACTCATTAGTGCTAATATACTCATATATTTAAACACCAATGCTTAATCCTGATATTCATCCTGATGGCTTCAGGAATGGGATACTGGAAATCCCTAGTTTTCCACACCTCAGGCCTCCTGGGCTCTTCTACTTTGCCTTCAGAGACTGTAAAATTTGTGCTGTACATTTCTGAGTTGTTCTGCACAGCTTTCAGATCTCCTATTCTGTGGATGTTTAATTAAAGCTGTAATTCTCAAACAATGACCCAATTTTGGGATTCTGACACACTGCATACAATGATGCACAAGAACATTCTGGGTTGATTCTTTTTCCTTTCACAAATAATTTGTTATCCTCATTCTGTGAGATGCTGTCACAGGAACCTTGGCACAAGGGACTTGCTCAAGTAGTTATAGACATTTTGGAGACTTATCTGATCCTGAAACAATCAGATCTGTGTTCTGGGGTTGGAGTCTGCCCAAGCCATATTGGCATTATGGAAAGAGTTGGACATTCACGTGTGTCACGGGGCTTGCAGTGCACATATTGTCCCAGAGCTACACAGGAAAGTGTCCCTCTCCCATAATTGCACACATATATCTGCTCTTGGACTCAGAAACACATTCCATCCCTCACTCCAGGTAAAAAAAAATGGCCTCAATTAAAATACGAGTTTTGCATTTGGGCAGCGTCCCAGGCAAATCCTCCTTTTGCTTCCAGCAAATGGCTTGATTTTTCTGCAGGTGGAAAGCTGCCAGGATGAAGCAAACATCGAGGAGGGAAGAACATTTGGCAGGAATGCTTAAGTGACTGCCAAGTGCTGAGTCGTCTATCACTTAGAGTCAGTTTCCACTACTGCTAATTACAACTCCCATTGCTCCCTTCAGAAAGAGAAAGAGGGAAAACCTCTGGCAAAATATCCTCACTTTTGTCTATTCAAAGTTCAAACATCATAAAGGGGAAAAAAAAATCAAACTCAATCCAACAAAAAAACACCCACACTCAAAAATCTAGAAGGGATTAACTGAAATGGAATTCATTCCACATTCTCTTTGTTGACACTGAAGGGCAAAATTCCCACCCAATTTCAGTAAGAGTGCCCATCCACAAGGAAAGAAGAGGAAGATACAACTGTGCTGCAGGGTGTCCAATATGAATAAGGCTTGTGGATCTGTCTGAAAGATAAAGCTAGCTGGTGTCTTGAAAATACCACCCTAAAACATTTGGACAGTGGTAGCAGGGGGAAATACTCACCCCACACATTGACCCACTCAGTGGGTGAACAAATACACACAGGTGACTGCACAGGCACGAGGCATGGGGAAAACAGTGGATGTGGTTTGCACAGGGAAAACAAAACTCATGGAATTTGCCTACTTCTTTCAAATATTGCCTTTGGTAAGAAGAGCTGCAAGAACTTCAGATTGTTGTGTCTCTGTGTTTGCCTCAGCACTGTGAGTAAGAATTCTGAGAAACATAAATGGAAGATGGCTGGTTTTTAGACCTCTAATCCCATTAGAAATTATACAGTCCCTTAAATTTGCTTCTCTTGCAGTGACTCATAAAAGGATTATTATTCATGTAGAGAAGATAATCCTCTCTGAAATTACAAACTCTTCCTTACCCACCTTCTCAGCAGAGGTAACACCTGTAAAAACAGTTTGGAAATTGGCACACTTGGAAATTTCAGTGTTTTAGGTAGCTAGGGCTCAACAACTCCACATATATTCAAAAGAGAACAAAAATTTCTTAAGGTACAATGGTGTAGTGTCCAGTCTTCCTCTCACATAAACAAACATATTAGGTAGAAAGTTATATTTGAAACTCTTATATTAAGGATCAAACTCTCAGATTAAGGATCAAACTCTCAAGTTTTCTTTTGTTTCTATGAGTATATTACATATATTTCTCTTAAAATGAAGCTGGCTTCCACATTCACAAATCTGACTATTTTTATAAAGAGTGCTATCATTAATTAGTATTTAAGGGTAAGTTTTTGGTGTTGAAAGACTGCAGATGTCCAGGGAGAGAGGAGGGGAGACAGGAAAGCAGACCAAGTGGCAGAGAGGTGTAGAAATAGGCTTGTCAGAAACAGAAAGGTAGAAAGGAAGGTTCTGCTTTTTATTGAAAAGTTCATCTGTGAAGCCTGAGTTGCCATCCTCAAACCCTACATGTGTTCAAGACCTTAGGCAAGCACCTATGAAGCTGACTTGTTCTCTCAGCAAGGCACTAAGTGATTTCCACTCTCCTACTTCCACTTAAAGTCAAATTCTGCCACTCTTGCTCCTCTTGAGCAAAACCATTCTAGGAGATTAGCTTCACACACAGGCATGAGACAATCTTCACAGCAAGGTGAGGTGAAAATTACAGCTTTGCAAAAGAAATGGTCTCAGAGGTACAGAATTGAAATAAGGAAGGTGCTGCCAGAGTCACTTTACAGTCAAACGAGTGGGGTGAGTTAATAATGTACCAACAAGCACTTCTTACCCAATTTCACAAGTTGGGGCATGGAAGTATTGCTGCCTCTTTCAGTACAAGCAGTCACTGACAGGTTGTAAATGTCCCCTGGAGGCAAGCTCAGCACTGCAGTCATCACATTGCGCGTTACCTGGACAATCAAGAGACTCCAGCTTAAACACAGCACAAACCACACAACTCTCTTGTAAAATTGACCTGGTCACTCAAAATACTACAGAGAAATTCCTGTGCACCACAGCAGATGTCTTCTGTGTGCTCCAGACTGGTGACTGTCACTACGGGGCACCAAATAACACGGCACGCACACGCAGCTCTCTCAAGGTAAAAAGAGAACTTTTAATTTCTGACTCCAACATTTATGGATGTCCAAAAGTGACAATGGATTGGAGTATGACAGTGCCACCTCTCCAATGACACTGGATAAACCAACAGTCTATCAGATTTCTCCTCCTCCATGAAAGAATGCAAAACAATAAGTTATTTACATGAAGTGTGTGAAAAAGTTCGTTACAAGAATGTAAACATCAGAAGGCTTAGAAAAACTTAAAAAATCAGGGTGACAGGTGACATCAACCAGTTCCCACTGATATCAACCACAAAACCAGATTAGCACAATGCAAAAAATAAGACAGTTTTAGGCTGCACTTTCTATGTAACCAGTGGAAATGTAAGGAAAAAAGAAATTCTCCCTCACACCACTGAGAGCATCTAGAGTTCTCCAGTTGTGCAAAATGCTAAACAAGCCATGGACTTGAGTCCATTGCAATTTTAGAGGAATTTAAATCAGGTCAGACACCTCAAAGAAGAGCACAGAGGCCATGTGTAGGCAAGCCTTTATGCATCCTACAGACCTGAAAATTAAATCCATCTGGGCAAGGCTAACACCTCTTGGAGACCTGTTAACTTGACAAGAGGTCTCAGGGTCTGACTTCAATCATCTGCAAGTCTGAAACCAGATCCTAAACTGAGCTGAGTCTCAAGAGACTGAGAATAACTTCTTCCTTTTATTTTTGGGTAATCTTCCCATTTCTCCAGAGTCATGGAGAAGGATGCAGAACTCAGAACTGTTTTCAGCCCACTTCTGGACTATCTATAAAGGGCCCATTCAGGAATCTCATGCTGGTTTCCAAAGTCACTTAATTTTCAGGCTGAAGCTTTCAGATGGAAGAGAAACTGACATTTCTGAATAAAAACTGATAGGGTTTTGCACATAATTTTCATCACTTCTCTAAAATCTGACCAACTTCTGTGGAGACTCGGGAAACACACAGGGAGCAGGAAGAAAAAGTCAGCATCATCTGACAGTGTTACCTATTTATTTCAATAATGCCACAAGAAAAACAACCATATTAGCAATCATAATAAAATCATATTATGATCTTACAATATAGTATGAGTTTTAAAGGAAACAGTTCCTGGAAGTGACTAACAGAGCTTGGGGGAATAGGTGCCCTGATGCCTGCAAGCAGGTACCCATATTTATCCATATGAACAGAACCATACAAGTTAGCTATAAACAGGTAAGTTTTTGCAGGATTTTCGTAAAGAATACCCTCTAGGTTCCCTTGTCTTACAAGGAATATAAAGACAAACATTTGTAAAGACATCACTAAAGCTTTAAAGTTTTATTTATAGATATTCTATATTGTGGATACCCTCTACTTTTAATATCTTGTTTAATCTAAAATTACATATTCAATTTTGGGTTTAATTTATTTAAATTTTCATATTAAACGTTTGTTTTATATTTATTTAATCTACATTTTTCTCATTCAGTGAAGTTGGATGGTAGAGAAATCAGATTTTTCCTGAAAGAATAATAAGCTTACAGAAAACATGACTTTTTGAAGGAAGAGAAGAGAGGGATATAATTGTGGGGTTTTTTTTAGTTCAATTATAGAATATTTTATTTTTAGGACAAAAAATTTAAATCTAGTTTTCTTCCTCGTTTGAAGTAAGGATCCAAATCCTAAAAGCTCCTCCTGCTCAGAAAGTTTATCAATTCTCCTCATCATATAATCAGATTCATGCTGCAACAGGCTGCAGATGGGTGCACTCTTGCAGCCACAAGGAATCTGAGGAAAGCTAGGATGTTCCACACAAAACCACATGAAAATCAGTGATCAATTTGCACTTCTGTTGAAAATACATTTCCAATTTTCCAAATGTTCAAGAGAATGTACCAAGAGCACAGCTTAGTATCTAGCAAATTTTTTAAGCGCACAAATTCTGGGTGAAATCCTCATCCCTTCAATTTGTGGAACTTATATACAAACATAAAATAAAGAAAATAAAGAATTTATGAAGATAAAGTCAGAAAATGGGAAGCGACAGTACTATAACAAACAAAAAACCCCTCAGCCATTAGGTTACTCTGTTTATTAATAAATAAAAATAGAAAATACCATACCTGTAAGTAAGAATAATCTTTAAGCTTTACTATCTGAAGTTGAGAAGTTTTTAAGCTCTTTTTAAATTACATAAATTATCAACACCTTCACTAGATCACTACAGAAATACTTTGTCCACTGGATATTTTGAGAGCTCAAGTCTTTCAAAGTGATCTAACACTGGGAATAACTTTTACTGGCTTCCACCAAACTAGCTGGAACTTAGTAATCAAAGTAACATAACTAAGTTCTATATATACTAAGTCATATCTAACTTAGTAATACAAAGTTATCAGAGTTGTCAAAGTTTTTCTGAGTTACCAACTCAGGAAAACAAACCAATCAAACAAAAGCCCATCCAAAAAAAGAAAAAAAAAAGGAAAAAAAAGAAAAAAAAAAGCCCTCAAAGAAATGAACACCACCCACTTTCCACACTGGTACTTACACTCTTCTTGATTTTTTTCTTTCCTTCTGCAACAACCATCCAGTGCAGCATCCTGGAATGAGAAAGGTCGGGGCCATCTCCTCCATAGGTCCACGTGACATACAGAAGGTGGTTGTAATACTCCACAGAGGTAATTTTGGGTGCCACAGGTGCTGAAGGAAGAAGGCAAGTGTGTTACAGACAGGGTCTAACATGGCTGATTAACAAATCCAGTGATAAACTTGTGCTAAAGGATGCTGTTAGGAGGAGAATATCACAAAGCTGGCAGGAAAGCATCATTAAAACCACTTGGGCACTAGCTGAAATATATGAAAACCATTGTTTAACCTGGGAGATAATCAGAACAAAAATACACTTATTTTTGCAATCTTTCAGTTAAAAAAAAATCACGGCAGATAAAAATAATTTTTTGAGTCACATTTGTAAGTCAAATTCAAGTTAAAAGTCTCAGATGTTGCTTCACTGTGTCACTGAACTGAAAATAAATAATAAATTGTTACATTGATAGGTTTTCCATAGGAAAAAAAAAAATCTTTTCACTGAGCTTGCATCTTTCTAGGAGGAAAAGCTCAAACCCTCCAGATATCCAAAGAACAACTTTTGCATGAGAAGTTATGACCACCCTTGTTCCCTGGGTGGAAGGGAGGAAGAAAGGGCCCCATCACAACCCTGTTAGGAGGGACTTTTTTGTTCTGGAGCTGCCAGGAAATCCTTGTCTCTCTTTGCAGCCCACATAACACGGAGTCACTCCTGCTGGAAAGGATCTTTAACACTGAGACCAATCCTTCAACCAGCACTGCCACATCCACTACCAAACTCGTCCCTCAACTCCACATCCACATGGACTTTTAACATCCCCAGGAACTGGGATTCAGTCACCTTCCCTAGCTGGCTCTTTCACCAGCTGTGACCTGCAGAAAGACAGCAACCTCCAGAATAACCCTAAAACCACAAAAATAACACTAAAATTGGGGTTTCAGATGAGGATTCCCTCTCAGAGGGAGGTGCCTCTCCATTAACTGGAGAGGGTGCACAGCTCACCTTGATTGCCTGATTCAAATGTGCAGGACTCCAGAAAAGATTTAAATTAATGGTGAGTGGAGATCCAAAAGTGAAAATCTCAATGAGTGAAGATCTCAACCCCTTCCCAAGGAGATATGAGTAGGATAATTTGGATACTACAGGGGATTTTTGAGGAGCACAGTGGGGAAAATGGTGTGAACTGCCTGGTCTTCCCCTGGACAAGCCCTGTTGTGTTCAGGTGAGAGGAGCAGAGCCCTTGGTGCCAGGGAATGCAGGATGGCCTCAGAGCTGAGGTCTCTTGGAAAGGGCCACAAGATGTCACTGCTGCTTTCACGAAGGCTCCTTCCACTTTGGCACTGAGAGCAACCACTGAGGCAGGCAGCAAATGCAATGCACAGAAAATTTAGGACCGTTTAGAAATGTTTAGTTAGCCTATTCTCCCGAATTAATCTTGAAAATGTCCTTTTATGCTCTTGAGGAGATTTAGTATAAAATCCTTGAAGCAGTGTTGTTTTAATTTTTAAAGTTCCCAGCCCATCCTTGTGCAAGGATTGTGTACTCCTTGCAGTTTAAGGCCATGAATCTCATACATAAATAATGATTTCCCCCTGCACCTTTTCATTGATGGCATGCTTTCATGACAGGGAATGTCCAGGATATGTCACATGAGACCAAGGGCCAGGGCTGGTGTGACCCAGCACAGGGTTCTGGGGAGCACAAGGAGGCTGTGGGAAGTCACACCCTGATGCTGACCTGGACCAGAATGACATCTGGAAGCACCCATGGGACCAACAGGCAGTCAGCAGCACCCAGAGTCTGTCTTTCTCACTCCTTCTGCTCCTCCAAAGATAAAAGCATCCTCACTGCAAATAGCAAATGCTCGTGGCCCAAAGAGCCTTTGCTCGTGGTTGTTTTAAATCCAGTTGTTTACAGCAGGTGGCATTAAAAACTCATTAGTCACCACAGCAACCCTGGCAGCGCCACCACCCCTGCCTGAGTAAAACAGGAGCTGAGAGGACAAATGCTGCTTCTGAAAAGTCTCTTGGATCCCCCAAATCTCCTCTCTGCAGCTGTGGGAGAGAGTTCCATCTCATCACCCCAAGTTCTGAGGTCTGTACAGCCCCAGGCTCCCCAGGAGCAGTGGGATCCTGCACTAGGGAATGTCTGCTCTGAGCTCCCTGCAAGCTGCATCCTCAAACTCCCAGCTGAGCTTTCTACTCTGTTTTTGGTACTCAAGTTTATGCTCCAGGTGTGGAGCTTGGCTCTCCAGTTATACACAGAAGAGCTGACAGATGGTGCACTGTCAAGCCTACAAAACCTCCACTCCAGTATTTTTAAAATACAGGTTTTTTTGGTGTTTTTGCTTTTCTTCTGTTTGTTTGTTCGTTTTAATTTCTGGCAACCTGTGCAGGGGAGGTGGCATTGTTCAAAATGGTGCAGAAATGGACCAAGTGCTCCATAAAACCATCTGCTCCCTCTCTGGGAGGAAAGAGGCTGGGAAAGAACTCTCAGTCTCCTGGTAGATTAAAGCTGTGAAAAGGCAGCACCTACTGGGGACAAACTTTTCAAACCTGCAGATATGACAAACTGGCAAGCCTCACAAGCCAGCCTGGCTGCAGTTCCTGGGCAAAGCTGAAGAGATTGCAAGTAATAAGGCAATCAGAAGACAGGAGTGCATTCAATGCTCACATTCAGTGCTGACCATGTATTGGTAAGTGCTTGCAATTTGACCAAATCAGCTTGCTTTGTTAGGGCTCTCACAGTGTGATTTTAATACCTCATTGCTATTCAACATTTTCATCAATACCCTGAAAGGAAAAGCAGGGCTGATGAACCATGCAAGGAGCATGGAACTGGCAGAGGAGGGCAGGATTTGGACAGGGCTGAGCTTTGAAATATTGCCCCCTGTGCTGGGCCTGCTCAAACAAAGGGAATTTCGAAGTGCCAGGTCTGTTGGAAAAACAGCATGTAGACAACAAATGATCAATTCTGTTAGGAGCCATAAAATAGAAGTAAATCAACACAGACCTCCAGTGTGATGATGCAGGAAATGCAATCATTTAGATGCACACATAAGAGAGTTTTGAACAGGGAGATGATTGTGCCTCTAGAGGAGTATTCAGCAGGTTGATATTACACTTTCAGCTTTTATCTACTTTAGTAAAGACAGTAAAAATTAGAGAGGCAGAGTGGGGGAAAAAACTAACATGGGAAAACACCTAAAAGTGAGAGAACCTGCAGAGTTCAACAGAAACAATTTATTAACAGAAAAAACAATCTAAATTCTGTATATAGAGACCAAAAAATAAAAAAAGGCTTTGTGCCTCTTCAGTCAGTAAGATAAAAGTGCAATAATTATCTTGGACCGGATATTAAAACCAGAAAAATTCAGAAACACAGGGTATAAACCCTTGATAATAAGAGAAATTAACCATTGATACAACATTCCAGCTGGATATTTTCATTGAAGACGAGATGACCTTCTCTAAGAGAGATTTTGCCAATCACAAAGGGATGATATTTAGAGGTTCATCCATTTCTGATTTTGTCTGCATCTGCTGGTTAAGAAGCTGATAAATTTTTCATTTAGCAGCAGTAGCAGTCTTTCCTGTCATCACACAGAGATCCAGATTGGTACTAGTGACAGATTACCTTTTAGAAGGCCCTTGATCTCCCTCATTTCTGCTGCAGGTTTCTGGAGATGCAATACTGAAGTGAGTGTCCCACTGGAACACTTCCACTCTAAAACGCTGAACCTGGTACCCAAATCAGTTGGAAAAGACATTTTTTTCCCTCATACAGCAACCAACCAGCTGGAAAATTGCTTCCTTACAGTGCTGCAGAAAAGCTGATTGATGCCAAAGGACAAGGAATGTCCCTGGAGACCCTTCAGGAGGCTCCAGCTCTGATACACTGGAGAAGTGCCAGAATTTGTCAGCAGAGTAACCTGGGATCAGGTATCTCAGCATGGGAGGGTTTCTGTTGACTTCAGTGGAGCCACAGCTTTAATGCTGCTGGCTTTTCTCTCGTGGCTCTCTGGGGCACAGGCTCTGTGTAAATCATCATTACAAACTGGTCTTATTCAGTAACTCTTCCAGGTACATTCTCTGACTCTCACCAAAAAGAAAATCTGGGACTAGGCTAATGTCTGCTTTGGGTTGAGTGGCTGGGACATTATACCCTGATTTTCCTTCTCATTGGATTCCTACAGATGGAAAAGAACAAGTGTACTTCATTGCAACTCACAGTAAAACTGAATTATTTACTGCTTCCAGTCACCTCAACTTCAGCAATGTGAACTAAACAGTGACACTTAAAAGCAAAATGATTCAATGGAGAATTCTGATTTTGGCCTAATCATCCTGCGTGCATGGCAAGGTGCTAACAGGGCCTTTCTCATGCTGCTCCCTCTGAGTGGCTGATCTGTTGGGCATATTGAAAATCCAAATCCAAAGAATCTGCCAAGAGATGCCAGAGTGTGTTAAATCCAGGGCTGGTCCCAAGTGGAAAAGGGAAATCCCTGTGGTTGTATCAGCTCATTCATCTCAGTGCTGCACAAGTCATGCTCTGACCTGGGGATTACTGGGAGGGTGATAAAGAAGGAAAAAACACTTGGAAATATTGCAGATAAATGAAAAAGTGTTTGATAATATCAAGAAACATATGAATTCAGGTTTAACTAATTTACCTATTAACTTCTCCATGTGTCAAATGTATGGTGTGGCAAAAGTGGAGCAGGACCATTGGCTATCAATGGAGCCATGCACTCAGCTGATGGAGGACTGCAAGACAGCAATCAAGCACCGTGCTTGGCATAGGAAAAAATCATTTACATGTTCATTTCAAGCAGTCCTCAGAGACTTAAAAAGAAAAAAATAGAAAACCAAACACCAAAACCAACCAAAAAAAAACCCCCAAAAAACGCAAAATAAAAAACCAAAACAAACAAAACACAAAATCATAAAAAAACAAAACCCCAAACAAACAAAAAATCAAAAAATACTTAAACGAGAAATATCCTAACTTGCAACTATCTGTAGGTGAAACACAGCACCCAGGTCAGACTTCCTCAGTGCCTCTGCCCCCAGGAGCACTCCCACAGGGTTTTCAGCTGGCTGGTTACCTGTTATGAAGCTGATGGTGGAGCTGTCACAGCAGCTCAGCTCTGGGTCCCCCCAGGTGACCATGGTGACACGGAAATTGTAGTACCAAGCTGGCAGCAGGTTGGCTATTCTCTGTAAAGGGACAAAAAACAAACAGCAGCTCAGGAGAGAACTGACCAGCATGAGGACTTCTGAAACACGACAGTATTTATAAACCTAGTGCCCACACTCATTTTTCTGAGCTCCCATTCCTTCCTTCAGTGGAAATTGTCACTATCATATTTTCTGAAAAATCCCTTTGCCAGGATTTCTTCTCCTGGGAAGCTGAGAAGCCTCAGAGAGAAATGAAAACAATAATTATCTGATTTGCTTCTCCTTGGTTTTGCTGCTTTGGAATGTGGTTTGGACATTGTTTATCCAACATGTGAATTGTTTTGACTTAATGACCAATCACACCCAAGCTGTGTCGAGGCTCTGGAGAGAGTCACAAGTTTTCCATTAGTATCTTGTTAAGCCTTCTGTAAGTATCCTTTCTCTATTCTTTAGTATAGTTTAGTATAGCATTCTTTAATATAATATCATAAAATAATAAATTAGCCTTCTAAGAACATGGAGTAAGATTCATCTTTCCTCCGCACGATGGGGGACCCTGAAAATACCACAGGAAATCTCTGAAATTTGGCCTTTCAATTTCCTAAAAACCCTGTGCAGAGGGAGCAAACACAACTGTGATGGCTCTGCTGCTCATCCACATCCACCTGGTCACAGGTTCTGTCCACCACGGGAAGCTCAAAGGATTTCCAGGGTGGTCAGAACCATTCACACAGAGCAATCTTCCATCACAATTTCAGTTTGATGAAGGCAAAATATTTAACTGGAAAATGTAGGTGTTTCTAGTTTGATTAAATGGGGTTTGAGGATAAATTAGAACGGATGTTTTTGTCTCAGATATTGTCACTTTAAGAGACGTATTTTTTTCCAATTTTCCATGTGTATTTCACTTTCTATTATCATTTATTATAAATGGAATAGGAATGAAACATAAATGACTTATGAGACATAAATTATATATGTAAATATAAATGAGATATAAATGAAGTATAAAAAGCAATATGTTTTATATTATATCATTGCATGTAATATTTAAGTTAAAATTCTAATTCTTCCACTGACAGCACAGGACATTTAAGATATTGATGTTTAGGTGAAAAGCCTCTTGATATTTTTAAAATTCAAAATAAAAGCAAATTGAAAAAAAAATGAACAACTTCAACAATGTAGAAATTGCTATTTTTACAGATCTCTGTTGTTTGCAGTGGCCTTTTTTTCTCCAGATACTACAAGACAGTGCAAACATAGCTGGTGTGATCTTTTCTTTTCATTATTATTGGAAAAAGTTATATCCACATTGACACCAAATCCTTGAATATGATTGGACTTCTTCTGACATGCCCCCGGTGTCGTATTGGAAATACCAACATCACTTCGACAATTTTCAAATTGCAGAGCACAAAATGAATGAAGCAGCTAAAGAAAGTGAAAAGACAAATCCAGTTCCAAAGGTTCTTATCAAATGTTAGCCCTCCAGGAAATAAGGCTTGATTATTTCATGCTGTTGGAGACATTGATTTTTGATTCTTCTCATTGTTGCTTCAGAATACACCACTCAGAGGTGTCAGCAGGGATCAGTGGGATTCTGAAGCACCAGTGGAGAACCCAAACAAAAGTTCACCAGTCCCTACCTGTACATTAAATGCCACAACAGAATAACAGGGAAACATTCTTTTCCTAATTCAGGATTAGTCTTTAAAATTATCCTTGAAGAAATGCTCACTTTAGCTGCCATGCAGCACTGTTGCATTTCAGATTGAAATCCAGACAAAGCAATTCCAACTTGGCTTCCATGAGCAGGATTTGCAACAGTAAGGGACAATATGATGTCCTTTCCTAATGAACCACATTAACTCTGCATGATAGCTTTATTTCTTCGATCACTTAGATCACTCAGCTATTCATCTATTTGTGCTGAGTCACGATTACAAGATATTAATTACCAGTTTGGTAAGTTATTTTTGTTTTTAATTTCCCTGGAGACTTACGTGTTAGATTTATAGTCACATACCCAATTACAGTAAAGCTGCTGGAGCCAAAATGACTCCACAAATGGTATTATGCAAATCAATTACAGTAAATCACAATGGCTCTCACCAGCAGCAGAAGTTATTGCTATCTTTTTTGCATACTCATAACTTTCTTGAACAACTAATTTCAGCTGGAATTGCTTTCTGTCTCGCATTACAGCAAAGCTGGAGTAAAATCTTTTCCCTTTCTCCAGGAAATAATGGAAAAGAGGAGGAAAATTTCACTTTATATCTGCAAGGGCACCTGTGAATCTATGTGTGAGTGTGTTCTTACAGAGATCAGCATTCACCTAGTAAAAACCCTGGCCAAAGATTTGACAGCTTCAGAAACATGAAGGCATTTTTTCACAAAAGCCATAGCTAAGCCTTCCACATGGCACACTGAGAGACCAGCCTGCAAGCCCCAAATCCATACCATCAATATTAATTATGTAGATAAGCCCTTGCACTGCACCCCCCGAGGAGATGATGGAACTTTTAAAGCCTTGACTGACAAACTGACCCACAAACTGAAGCTGCCTCTGGGCTTGCTAAACAACAGCAACAGCAAAAAAAAAAGAGGCTAAACTCCTGTCTCATTGCTCTGCTTGAAATTTAGCATGGTTCAGCTGGCAGTGCCTTACTTTAGAACAGAAAATGCCTCCAGCACCCTTGGTCATTTTCTCTGCTTTGCTGGGGAAAAAATGCGCCAGGCTTAAAGGCATATATATCTACATATACATATCTACATATTCATGGGGAAAAGGCTGGGAAAAAAAAAGTGTCACAAGGTGCCAGGGCCACACAGGCATGGGAAAGCAAGGCAGGAATGGTCACTGTACCACTGAGGCAGTCAAGGAGACAGTGGCAGCTATTTCATAGTAGGTTGTCCACTCCGAGGTCATGGTCGATGGGTTGAAGTAAAACATTTCTACCACGTATTTCCTGAACACCCCCAGGAAAGGTCTGTTCCAGCTCAGAACCACAGCAGTAGGTCCCAAAGGGTAAAGAGTCAGATCCTTTATTCCAGTGGGCACTGTAAAGCAGAAATTATGGTTAGTAACATGCATGTGTTATCAGTTCCACTTTATTTTAAAATAATAATACCTTTCCTTAATCATGTTCTACCTATTTCTGGTTTTCTCATGACTTTAATCCCCAAGAACTTCCTGGTCACAAGCAGCTGAATACCATTTTTTAAGCATTTGTCCTCGAGTTTAAAACTACTTTTTCAGAAGTGGCTACAGACCACTTTGTGTTGGCTGCTTAGCTTGAGATCAAGTACACATCTCACTTTCTCAAAAAGGGAGGGTTCTATTCTACTTTGAAAATCAGGATGCTCAGGAGATATTTCAAGATGCTCAAAACCAAAAGCATCAAAAGCCAGAGCACTGTAAGAAAGGAAAGTTTTCATCTCCCGCCTTCCTTCCCTGGGGAACCCAAAGGTTCTGTCATGTACTGCTATTCTTGCCTCACAGACAGCGACACTGAGAAAGAGTCAAGTGTTTTGAAGAATGTCACGTTAAGGGTCAACTTCTGCAGCCTGGATGGTCTGGAAAACAATTATTCTCCATGATTTCACTGAGGCTATTTAAATAAGGACGTAGAGATACCATTTGCCAGGGCTGCAGAGCCCCAGCTATAGCACACCGGGTCAGAACCCAGATCAGCACCCCGGCTACTTCAGCCCATGTTGGCACAGGGCTGCCTTTTACCTTTATAAACCATTTACCACATCTTTGCTTTGCTTTCTCTGAACTGCTGATACTCACCCTGTGAAAATGAGCCTTAGGATAAATGTGGGGAGAATGGAATACTTTTTAAAGTGCATTTTATTTTATTTGAGTTTCATTCGTCGTTAGCCACCACTGGTAAGTTCACAGGACAATTTGTTTTTCAGTTCTTTCATTTTAGTATCATATTCAATAAACTGTTGTGAAATGAAAACTCATACAGATGTTGTTTTACTGCATAAAAACAGCCCCTTTGTAATATGAAAGTTATGAAATGTTCTATTTAGAAACTGATTGCCATTTTCAGTTTTGTAGAAACTTTCATGTAAGGCCATAAAAAAGTGGAGAAAAGGAAGTAACTTATTTACTTTGGGTATACATGATTTTACTTTTGCAAATTTGCAGATTTTTGAATTACAGTGAGAAAGAAAATCAAAAGTGTTTGTGAAAACTGTCTAATGATAGAAACATTAAAGTATATATAAATATTTACATAGTAATTTTTCCTTTTCTGAAATATAGCATACTTTACAAATTTTTATTCAGACCAAATTTATGAAAATATATAAGAAGATTGACTAGAATGAAAAGGCTCTCACCATAATCACTAAGCCACATGTTGGCTTTTATTTAAGGATTAAATTCTTAACAGGATAACATTTTTTTCTGTTTCACTTTCTTCCCTACATCACAGAGAAGAAGCAGCATTAAAAATACCAAAGATCTCTAAGTTTCACCCACTTGCTGTCCCAGTGAGCAGACATTTTGTCAAAAGGAGAAGCTGGGTGAGACAGGTTGAATATTTCTCTGCAAATGTAACTCTGTACACTGAATCTCTTTCTCTTTTCCCTCTCTCTACGTAATACATTTTAAGTGGTAATCTTAACAAAATAAATTACACTGAAACTAAAAGTTAGTGAATTCTTTCTTAAATGATCTTTTCTAGGAGCCTGGTGAAATCCTGAATTACAGGTATGGGGGCAGGAGCTCTGCCTGTTGGACATAAAACATTCTTGAAAATGTCAGTGTCAGTCTCAGAGGGCTCTTCTCATTTTCAAATCCCAAAGCAGAGAAGATTGAGATTCACTCTTAAACTTGAGATAATCAAGACGTGGTCTACAGGACTTAATGAACATACTATATATATTTGAAAAGAAAAAAAAAAAAAAAAGAAAAAAAAAACCCTAAAAAGAAATAAAGAAATAAAAGTATTTCAATCAATAGGTTCAGGGGTTACCAATGGAAAATGTGACAGGATCAGAGGGAGGTCCAACCAAAGGTCCTTTCCGTAGGTAAACTACAACTTGGTACTGGGCACCAGGAACAAGATTCTCAATGAGGCTGCTGCTTGAATTCACCTAGGAGGAGAGGAACTCATCAGATATGAAGCATTTACTTGATTAATAAAAGAGTATTGAGACTGTACTTGAATGCTCCATTACAAAAGGCATGAATCCAAACACATTGGCAGCAAGAACTTCATTCATTAAGCCCCACGTGGCAAAACTGGCAGTGGTCAGGACTGGCCTCACAAATGATCTGAGTCAGAGAATTGCACTTGCCTGGCTGCATAAGGTCAGCTACCTCACTGCAGACCCACTCTCTCCTACTGTCAAAGTCTATTACAATATTCAGGCTACATTATTCATTTTCAGGTGGTGTTATTCAGGCTGGAGTATTTAGACCACATGTTTTCAATTAGAGCCTGAGGTTTTCCATCAGTCATTGATGCAGCTTTGTGAGCTGAAGGCAGCAGCATTTTGGGGAATCTGTCCTCTGACTGCAGCTACTGAGTGACTCCACAGTGAAATCAGAGAGGAAATATTCTCTGTCACCTCCCCTCTACAGCACCACAAACTGTAACTAAAGGGCATTGTGATTTTTCTTTTCAGCTTGAAAACATCACCGTTAAAATTCCTGCTGTGCCACACCAGGTTTCAGTCAGAGCTGGAGGCAGAATTCCTGACCAAGTGATTCCTGGTTTGATACAGCAGGAAAAGGTTCATCTCCTGAAGACTCCACCAACAGCAAATGTACAGAGCAGCTTTGATGAAAAGCCTTCACACATCCTTTCTAGAGCTGCAGGCTGGTATTTCCTACTAATATTTTCTTCACAACCTTCCCAAAGTCTGTATCACAGCCACCCCTGCACTGGTGGCTTTTTGCAATGCACATGAGTGTATCACTGCCAAGCACAGATTTAGTGAGGAACAGAAATTGTCTCTACCAGCTGCTCTGGAAAGCTAAATCAATTTTATCGTGCACCATGTTAGAAATGGATAGAACTCTGCACTGAATTGCTCTTTCAGGTCATTATGGAGAAGTCAAACCAACAACTATTAACAATTCCAGGTATATAGTAGGTTGTTAAAATTTGATACATATATATATAATGACAGAAAGAAACAAATAACTGCATTTAGACTTTTCGACCTACTTGCAGTAAATACACATTTACTTTTACAGATATCTTGTTTATTCACAGATTAACTATAGATACTTGTTTTTGAGTTTGCAGATGAATCCTGCAGTATTTGTGGAAATTATAAAAGCAAATGTTTGGGATCTGTGTTTATAATCACCTACTGGACTTTGTTTCCCATTTAAATGACTGCACTTCTAAGAAATACAAATAACAATAAAATAACAAGTTGATTCTGAAAAACAATTCTCAAATTGTCACAACAAGACGCTTCCAAACATTTAAGTTCAAAGCCATTGTTGAACTGAAACTCAAAACTTCTTCAGGGATTAATTTTAAGAGGTGTTTTAAGGGTTGCAAATTATTATTAATTCACTGGCAAGGCTGATCATGAAGTTGAAGGAGGTGATTTACAAGGATGCCAGTAGTCCCCTCCATTCCCATGGGTGGGCTGAGGGTGCAGCAGGGCAGCTCTGCAGTGCTTTGCAGCCTCCTCCATCACACACATTTCAGGGAGCCAGACAGAAGCCATGGCCCTGCTCAGAAAAAGGCTGTATCAGCATCCTGGTGAGGTCACTGAGATGTGGGCTAGAATCTTTCTAGCTGAAGCCACTGACCTACCACAGGCACAGAGTCTGCACTCACTAAGGGTTGCAAGCAGCAGAAAACTGTCAGGTTTTGGGGTTCAGGACTCTTGATGGTTATAAACACATCCCATTAAGGACTTGTCCAAACACATCCCATAAAGGATTTGTCCATACAAATCACTGGTGGTCTGAATTGCTGTTTGCTTCCCAGTGCTGACACCTTTTCCTATGGATGAAAAGACAAGCTGGCTTCTGATCATCTCCAAACCTCCAGAAGATTTACAGTCGGGCTCTGTACTCAAATGTGGGACAGCTAAGAAATATTTTATGCTGCTTTGATGATAACCATGCATGTGAGCACTTTGCTTTTTACAGATGCACTGCAGCACATGCCTGAGTGAAGCCACAGCAAGTCCAGCAGAAGCAGCACTTTAACAAGCCTGTGGTGAACTGCACATTCTCACTCCTGGCTCCTGGGCCCTCCCCTCCGCTCAGCATCAGCCACATCCCTCCCTCTGGACTGCAGGAGGGAGCAGCTGCCACTGTCCCCTGCAGCCTGACAGAGCCCTGGGGCACAGGGATTCTAAACAGCAGAGTGATTATTTTTACTAGATTGGAAAATGCTCCAGCTTCTGCTCCTTACCTCGGTGCAGTAGTGTTTTTCCAGCCTTTGGCTTTCCTTTTGCTTCTGGCAGGTGAGGGAGAGCACAGACACGATGGTGCTGTTGCCACTGCTCTCGTGTGATGCTGTCCAGGAGGTCAGGGCAGTCGTGGAGCTCAGCACTGTCACTGTCACATGCTGGGGCTTCTCAGTGAGCTCCTCTATCCACTCACCTGTGGGGCCTGGGACATGGCCCAAAAGCACAGGTGAGCAAGCCACTCCATCCATTTGAGGCACACAGGTTAAAACACCCTTCTTTCAGGGAATTATTTATTCGCTTTAATAATTATTTATTCCCTTTATTCCCTCTATAATTATTTAATTATTATTTATTATTAATAACATATAATATATTAAATAATAATAATAAAAAATATTATTTATTATTTATTCCCTTTCAGGTGAGGGAGGCTAGAATGGCAGATGTCCATCCCCACAGCCCCCAGCTAGCAGAGGTGGCAGCCCCTGGGATAACCTGCAGCAGAGCCCATGACAAGAGGAACGTGCCTGTCTGGAAATTCAGAGGGCAGTATTCTCTGCTGCTTACCAGAAACCACCCAGCAGGATCAGATTTGCTCCAAGGGAATGCCTAAAAGCACTGGCAGCCAATAATGTACAGATCATTGACCAATATTAAAGGATAAGCACACAGATTTTTTCACCTCTCCACACACTAACACACCCTCCAAGCACACCATAGCCTCAAAGCATAAAATCAAGTTCACAGAGGTCACCATAGTGAAGAATCTCATTCTTTTTGGAGCACTTGGTTGAGAACACAGCTTTAAATATAGATAAAAGAACAGTTTGGAAAATAACTTCAGCTAGACTTGGTCAAAATTTTGTATTTAATGAAAATAGCCCATTTTTCTTGTCACTTTTAAGCAATACTTGTGACCTCTGTCTCCTTGACATTCCTGCTCCATGCAACTCTAATGGTAATTTACATTTATTGATAAAATAAAACAAATGCCAGAGCAAGAATGTGGTTTAAGATCAGGCTATCAGATTTGACTGCTATCTGGAAGTAACAAAAATATGTAACCTAAAGCCAGTAATTTGACAGGATGATTCATGAACCAAGCATTACAAGGAAAATAGGACTGATACTGTGGGCAAAATTTATTCACAGCAGCAGACCCACACCCACACAGGTAAAAAAGAGGAATTTGATCACTAGATTATTCTCTGGAGACAGAGGATGTACATGTAGGTCTCAATATTCAGAAACTGTTTCAGCACTGGCATTAAGGCAGCAGAGATGCCTTGTGTCATAACCCAGAGTTGTAGTCCCCACACAAAAAGCCTTCTTGATCAGACTCAGAAAGAGGAATGGAAAAGCAATTTCAACCTAAGAGCATTTGTTCATATCTCCAGTTTGGCATTCTACCAGAAATACATATAAAACCTATCTAAAATATTAAGGACCTTGCATTTGACAGAATAACTAAAATGACTGCCAAGAACCCTCAATTTTGTAGTAAAAGCCTGCAAAACTAACTGACAAAACCCAAAGTTTCTTATGTGTTACGTGTAAAATTAAAATGCCATTGCCTTCCTCTAACACCTTAATACTTTATCCAAAATAAGGTTCATCCTTAATCTGGCCATCCACACCCCTTTACTTTGGGTTAACCTGTTCTCATTTCTCTCAGGTCCACAGTTAGCATGGTGGACACTTTAAGTATTAAATACTGCTCAATGAAAATAAAATATGTCACACCTTGCAAAGTGGA
Organism: Agelaius tricolor; assembly: GCF_023055355.1. Classification (NCBI taxonomy): domain Eukaryota; kingdom Metazoa; phylum Chordata; class Aves; order Passeriformes; family Icteridae; genus Agelaius; species Agelaius tricolor. The sequence goes on from NW_027269263.1 coordinate 2,279,966, forward strand.
ACAACATTTGGTACTAATAGCAATGCTACATATTTCTTTATCTACTTTAATGCTTTTCATATAATAAAGCTGTCCAACTATTCCTAAAGAAAAACAGAAGACAGTGACATGACAACAGCAGAGACCTTCTCTCTCATGTGCTGTTTTCTGGATGTTTTCCAATTATTGTTTCTTTCCAGTATAAAGTTGTTAAAAATGGAGCAATAGTGGATTTGCTACATGCAGTCTAGCATTATGATGAATTAAAGTTTAAATACCTAGTACTTGTAAAAGTTATGAGCTACTAAAGGCACAATTTCTATTCATTATATACTGAAGTGCTTGACTACATTTCCTTTTAATAGGATTTTTTCTGCCAGCTTTGGCTACTGTGTCTTGTTGCAGCATTCATGGTTTGGGAAGGCATTATCTTTTCAGATGCAAAATTGTGCAGTGCTGCAAGTATTCCATGGGTATTCTGTAGGGTATATCTATTTCCTTTTGCAGAAAAAGGTACAAAGGTGACCACAGCCATTAGAAGGATAATGATCTGAATTCACCAACACCTGTCTCACTTGCTGATCCAATTGTCAGTCATGGTATTAGTTTACACAGTAGTGTATTATTATTTTGTCTTTTACTAAATCTCCAGTTAAGAAAGTCTGGGATTCTACAGGGAAATAATAAATTACTTTTTCTCCTTTGAATTTAGCAGGCTGAACCACTTCATCTGCTGCAATTTGCTCTGTGTTCTCTCAGAGACCATTCAATTTCAGAGTTCAGTGTTTAATTGTGCAATTCCCATACTCTCAGCCTGGGCTGCCCTTCATCCCTAACACAGTACATACTCCAGGAGTAGGAAAGTTAAATATTTCCACAGCTCTCTACAACCAGTAAATTAATTCTTGGAATTAAATCCTCACTGTGAGAAAAGGGAAACTCAATTCACTTCTGAGCACTGACTCCATCACATCACTTGCTTTCCCAAAACTGCCAAGATGGTACAACCAAGGCTGATCCAGGCAGGTTGCAATACATTAACATATTTGCACTGCATTTCCTTCTCTGGCACAGGGAATTCCAAAAGACCAGACCCCAGTGATCCATCAGCAGGTGCCAGAAATACCCCAGTGGTCAAACTCTGTATATTACAGCTGTGTTGCTCAGGGAGAAAAAGCTGAGTTTGATGAGATACTTACTGATATAAAAGCTGAGTGTTTTTGCTGATTGACTTCCCCGAACTTCACAAGAGCCAGAGGAGCTGAATGTTGTTACAGACAACTTGTATTTTCCTGGTTCTTTCAGTTCAGCAACAAATTTGTGAGTGTCCTCACTCACTGTCAAAAACTCTGTGGAATTCTCTAAATCAGGAGGGAAAAAAAAGTGTGGATTAATTGAAATTTGAAAGGTTCCAGCCACCAAGAGAATTATTTATATCAGAAATGCTAATCCTGTTTCAGCTGTGGGATTAAAAGGTATCCAAAAGGATTTATTCAAACAGTGTGGCAATATGTACAACAGTAAAAATCCTGTTTAACAAAAGAGAACTGAAAAGTGTGGTTTACACCTGCCCAGCCAGAAGTAGATGCTGCTCAATGCAAAACTCCTCAAGAAATACATGGGATCTAACAAAGCCCTCTGTGTGGGAACTTATAAAATCAGAGGGTTTTGGGAAAGCTGCAAAAGGCAGGCTTTTAAGGACAGCAGAACTGTGATTAGAGCTAAGCAATAGTCACGAGATAGGTCAGTAGAAAAAAGATGTAAAAAGTAGAAAAGTAAGGATAATAGCTGCAGAAAAGTATATCTAGTGAGATATTAGGAAGTTTTAAGCTTAATAATGGAGCTCTGTGCATTGTGTTTTAAGGCTTACAAGCAGGTATTGTATTTGAAATAAGCAACAATTGTTTTAACCAAAGGTGCATGTGCTTATAGTGGTTGGATGGAACTACTGTCAATGTGCTCTTGCTTTGTGTGATTAGTCAAAAAACTTATAAAGTAAGCTGTAACATTAAGTTCTTGGTCTGCTGCCTGGGATGTGGGCTGATGGCATCTTCCCATTGTCATAACCATGTAATGAGACTGATGCTGGAAAATAAAACAGCTCAAAACACGTTCCTAGCTGTTTTTGATTTGTACATAGAGCCCAGCCAGCAATACTCTGAAGCACAGTACCAGATAATTAATAATTCATGGAGGAGACAATCATCAATGGAATTACAGAAAAGGAGGACGAGAAGGGCACAAGGCTCTGGTTTACCTTCCCTTTCAATATTGATGTGGAAACCATCAAAGGCAGTAGGGGGCTTTGGGGGCAACCAGGTCAGCACCATCTGCACAGGAAGGAAGGGAGGGGGTTCTGCTGTGGGTCTGCCAGACCCCGTGTTGGCATCAGTGGCTTCATAATCCCTGGAACCTGCACGGACAAACTCCTCCTCCCCCTCGGAGGACTCAGCCTCACTGGACCACCAGGAGGGCTGCGAGCTGGCTCCATCCTCGGTGCTGTTGGAGTGCTCATCCAGCCAGGCTGCAGAGGAGTTTGCTGCTGGGGTTTCAGTGGGGCTCTCTGAAGGATGGCTGGATTTCTCTTTCCTCATGATTTCCTGCGGTCCGATGAAGGATTCTTCCGCGAAATTCCCGCTGTGCTCCTCCCAGTTGTTCCTGTTGATTGGTACGATCTGGACAGAAATGTTTCGGGGTGGGTAAGGAACTAGAAGAGAAGCAAGGGATAGGCTTTTAATGGGTATGTTCTGTGCACCTTTAAATGTATTAATTCCCCAGACAAATACCATTCTTCTAGGGATTGCTTGCACCTTTAAATGTATTAATTCCCCAAACAAATTGCATTCTCCTAGGGATTGCTTGAAATAACTTCTTCTCACAAAGATCCTCCCTTCTCTTGCTTATTCTCATACATACAGCAGAAGTGACTGTAGAGGGATCAAGATGAGTAAATTCACAGATAAATTCACAGCATAATCACAATAAAGAATGCCAGGAAAATTTCAGTGCTATTGTAACAGCAAGGCTACTCCAGTGTGAATTTTTAACAGTGAATCTTTATTGTGTCTTCCAGGAAGTTCTTGATTGTGGAAAAAAAGCCCACCTCTGTAGAAATTAATTGAAACATATGCAAAATGAATACATGGCATAGCTCATATTTAAAAAAATAACCTTGCTGTAGGGCTTTTCATATGCTTTTAGCAGCCACCTTTTCACAAGCATTAAACATCAGTTTAAAATTTAATATTTGTGAAAGCTTGATCTTAAGATTTGGGTCTCCACAAGACAAGAGTCTGGCACGCAAAGAAGTTACTTCAGCTGATGCCAGGAGGTGAACACACAGCATTTTGTCTGTCTCACTGTAATGGCTTGTCTGCCTCTCCTGACACACTCTAAGTGTGAGTATCCTCTGCAAATAAGTTTGCCTGGCACCTTTTAAGCTGGCACTTTACAGCACACTAATTTGTTCAACTCCCATCCCAGTCACAGCCACTAATAGAAAACCTCATTCTCATTGCAGTTCATGTGAAAAATGAGGCATGGGAGGGCAGCAGCAAAAAAAAAAAAAAAAAAAAAAAGGGATCCTGTTGGTTCAATATCTCAACAACTATATTTAGGATCTTCAGGACAGAACTCAGCTGGCATCAGTTGGCTTAGTTCTGTCCAAGGCAATGGACCAGCACCAGTGTATTCATCTGAAGATTTGGCCTTTTGATTTTATTGCTGGTACATTTCACTTTGGACCCTGATAAATGTCTGCGGTCCAAGAGATTAACAAAAAAGGTTTGGGCACCATCTCAGGACCAAATTAAATTAGTTCTGGACCCTGAACAAATGCAATTTTCAGTCTTTGCAACATTGCTGTCTTGGAAATTAAAAGTTCATGCTTCAGGGCACAGAGTGGCCGCCAAGTCAGGGAGCTATGACATTCTTCTCCGTGATGGAAAAGTGCACAGTGAGGAAGGTCTTCTCGAGCAGTTCAGCTGTGACTCACTGCACAAGGAGACAGAGCAACAGAGACAGATCAATAGTCTGCTCAGTGCAGCTATTCCTGTGGCATAAAAATTCATTCCTCGCATGTGGAGGTGTTTGAGGGCCCCCCAGGACGAGGGAAGAGATGAGAATCTTGATTCCATGTTTCAGAAGGCTGATTTCTTATTTTATGATATTTATATTATATTAAAAGAAAATGATATATTAAAACTATACTAAAGAAAGGGAAAGGAGGGAGACATCAGAAAGCTAGAAAAGAATGAATAATAAAGTCTTGTGACTGACCAGAGTCCTGACACAGCTGGACTGTGATTGGTCATCAAGTAAAAAAATCCACATGGAAGCCATCAAAGATGCACCTGTTGGTAAGCAACCTCCAAACCACACTCCAAGCAATCAGATAATTACTGCTTACTTTTATTTTCTGAGGCTTCTCAGGAGAAAAATCCTGGCAAAAGGGTTTTTCAGCAAATGGGTCTGTGATACTCGCACAAGGCCTAGGATACCTCATGTGAAGGAGAAGTTATTTTTTAAGAAGCAAGCTGTATAACAGAAACACTCAAATTTCCCTCTGCACTGTTTGCATCACAAGCCTATGGAAGAGCCACAACATCCTCCCTCCCCTCCTGTGCTCCCAGGGGTGCTCCCACACAGACCCTGCTCTCTGTGGGATCAGCCCCCTCCCCACAGCAGCAAGAAAAGCAGCAATACAGACTTGGAAGAAATGGTGTGTAGGAATTTTCATCACCTGTTCTGTGCTGCTTGGGCTCGTGCTGGACCCCACTGTATTCCACCAGCGTGCTCTTGTTGAAGGTTGCTTCTGATACCAACTGAAAGGTGATGTTACTGTAGCATATACCTGGCAGCCAGTGATTGAAAACTGTTTTACCTTTGAAGAAATCTGCAGAAGGTTTAAGGAGAAAAGAAGGAAGGAAAAAAAAAAGTGGATAATGTATCAAATGTTCACTTTCTGATAATGTGACTGCACATGGTAAATGGGCAATGCTTTAGATGTTTAAACATTTTTTCAGCCTGCTCTGAGACATGAAATTGTAATAATTCAGTTTGCCAACACTTTTCCTGGCTGTCAAAGCCACTTTGCTACCAGAAAAAGAAAGACCAAAAAAAAAAAACCAACAGCAACAAAAAAGAAAAAGCCCAGCACAAGAAACACGAGCTGCTTTTCACTGGCAAGGGAAGTGAATCTGGCAAGCTGCTCCATGTGACAGGGAATGTCTCAAAGAGCATCTGACAGTTCCTGCAGACCTTTAACTGCTGCACGCAAAACCTCTTTGGTGTTTTGCTGACTGAGGCCCAGAGTTTGTGGGAGATGTTCAAAGGAACAATTGAGTGGTGCTGAGGGCTCAGCTCACATCCACCACACATGAGGGCTGAGGAGAACTTGCTCAGGGCTATCTGGCTGTGTGCAAGCTGATTAGTGAATCTCCTAATTTAGGCTGACTCTTTTATTTATCAGCAGTTTTAGTATTACAGCCCCCAGAGCCATCTATTAGCTGTGGATGAGACAAATTACTGTCCCTTTTGTTCTCTGCAAAGAGGTCACCTGTATTTTCTGCCATGATCCAGACTTTATCCTTCCTAACTTCTGGCACTTTACAGCACTGAGGAGAGGATTTCTAGCCCCACTTTGTATTGAAGCAAAGAGACTCCCAAATACTCTGACCTCCCTCTGGAGGTGTGTATCTTCCTCTGCTAACTTTAAAGAGAGTTTACAGTGACCAGTCAGAAGACTGGGATCCTTAATCCAGTGCCTAAAATTCAATTCAGCACTTACAGGATTGCCCAAAGATTTTGATTTTGGATTTAATTTTTATTTGATTTTGGATTTTACTGCCATTATGTGATGTTAAACCACTGGAGTTTCAGGGTCCACAAGGTACGTAGGTGGATTCCCCACCTCTTAGGGTGCTTCCCACAGGACATTTATAGCCCCATTTATATCTCTGAGACAGATACTGTGCTTAAGCTATACTGCAGGGCAAAAGTTGTAAAAAAATATATGAAAGAGCTCAGTTACAAACAAATAAAAAAAGAAAGCAGAATTTGCTCTTGTTCAGATCATTCAGGTTGGTTGTTTGCTCAGGCTGACTGTCTAGACTGTTAGATTGATTGTCCTTGATTAGATTTCTTTAGGAGCATTGAAATTTCTATTTTGCATCAGGGTTTATTAGCTCAGGGACACACTGAATGCTGCATTGATGTACTGTACAGCATAGCACTGTGTCACTGCAGGGTGACACAGAACCACCAGGTTTGATCCTGTGCCAACAATCAGGTCTATTGAATGGGTTTTCCTCCTCTGGGACATCCCAGAGCTTTCCTATCATCCACAGACCAAAGAGGGAATTTTGGCCAGAGGGAAGAGCCTGGGAGCTTTTGTATTGCTTTGAACTGACGCACAAGCACCAGGGACTGGGGATGCCTTCCCTGGCTAATTTCAGTCTGAATACAAGAATCCAGAGTCTTCCTCTAAAATCCAAAAGAAGGGGAACATCACTAGAACAAAGATTCTAGCAATTTAAAAATCCCAAGTGAACCACCAGCTCAATTCAAAGACCCATCCCTTACTTCACAATATATAAGCACATTACCAGAAGCACAAATCATTGTATAAATACATGTCAAAACCCCATCTAAGGCCACTGTTTTGGATGTTTCCAGCAAAGTTAGCATTAAATTTTGGTGAAATAGTTTCCACTTACCTTTGTAGAGCATTGTTCTGTAGTCTTTTCCTTCCCAATAGCTTATATTGACCCTGGTAAAAACATTGTACTTCTCTGGGTACTGAATTTCAAACAACACTCCTGTTTCTGGAGATGGCTTGTAATCATAGATAGAAACATTGCTCACAGGAAGTGGTTCTAAAGGATATACAAACAAAAGGGGAAAAAAAAGGAAGAAAGGGGCAGATTAATAGGCAAACCGAGTTCTTTGCACATATACAATATCAATGAAAATAAGTGTTTTTGAAGGTATGGTATGGTATATATTGTAGATACCATATATATGGTATATACACAATATAAATGAAAATAAATGCTCTTGTAGGTATGGCACAGGCACTCTTAAATCTACCAGATGATATTTAGGGTTTCACTGAGGTGTGGGGCAAAGCTACCTGGGACATTGTCAAAGCCAGTATTTCTATATTTCTCTCCCTTCAAAGAAGGTATCTTCTTAACACTTATGCTTTAACAGCAAAATGTCCATATTTGACATTAAAAAAAGTTATTATTTAAGCATTCACAGTCATGACCTCAGAAATATTTTCATCTTTAACACTTGTCAATCATGTAGAAGTGCCCAGACAAAACCAACACAACACTTGAAGCTGTTTGTGACTTCAGCATAAATGCAGAGCTTTCAAGATGAGCTGAGAAAATAATCAGTGTAATGGCCAAAGGAAGCTACATGAATAAAGATTTCCTATTTTGGTACCCATACATTTCTTTGTTTCATGGGTAGTTATACAGTCCCCATTCCCAGCATGTGAGAGGCCCACCATCCTTATCTGTTTATCCACACCAAACTTCTACAAAATAAACAGGACCACTACCATTATTTTACAGATGAATAACTGAGGTACAGAGAAGAAAAGTGATTTATTGGAGGGTACTGGGAAAGCCTGTGCACAGGAAGGAGATAAGTCAGGAATTGCTGCTCTCTGAACTCAGAGTCAGGTAGCCCAGAAAAAGTAAGAAAATTATCCTGTGTCCTGGGATCTGAAATCCAGACCAGTGCAGCTCCATCAGCTGAGGAAAGCCATGTCAGTTCACTGCTGCATTGCTGCTGACAATAAGAGTCACATTTTTATTCAGCCTTCTCTATTCATTAAAAAAACCCCAAGAAAAACTAAAAGAAAGAACACCTTTTGTTCAATGCTCTCCTCAGCAAGAAAAAAATGACAGCAACCCAATTATCCTGTGGTTAAGAGGTCCAAGCAAGGTTATACTGTTAGCTGAAATTTGTCATAGTAACATATTTTAATAGAGATAGTTAATACAATTACGCCTACATCCTTATAAAGATTAGCATGTTGATTTACTTCTTGCACACTACAGGGATCAGATTGCAAAATTCAGGCTGTTGATTAGCACAGCCTTACAGGACCGTTTGAGTTCAAAATTCTGCTGCTCTAGGCCCTGGAGAAAAACTAATAAAATATTTTTTCCCAAAGAGCATAGTCACAATGGAAAGGAGAAAGAGCAGATGAAATAGGAAGATCAGTATCACGATCAAAAGTGGTATTATCCCACAGGAGGTGGAGATGGAGTAGGTTAATCAAAGATGAAAAAGACCATAGTAAAAAAGGAAACTAAATCCCAATGACCAGCAGAGTATTTTCACTACCGCTTTAAGTTTCTAGATGTGATGAGAAACAGAGAAGAAAAAGCAACAGGGAATAAAACCATAGATGCAAACAAAATCTCTCACCAGAACCAGTGTCTCATCATTTCTAACTTTACCAGAGCATGGAAATGCAATAGTGTGGGATTATTAAACTGTTTCTCATGGCATTATCTCCATCAGATATATATCAGTATATTTGTACACTAACCACTTACAAAGAGAAACTCCCCATCCCTCAGATACCAACAGGCACTTCAGTGACGGGATCTGTGAAAATTCTGCTGACATTTCATGATAGCCCAGAAATAAACAGGAGTAGAGCAGAGCACAGGAAACAAAGCCTACCCTCTTCTTTCTGCCAATGCTCTTCCAGTCGCTTATTCCAAAATAAAGAGTGGAAATGACTCTCCACATGGCCAGAGGGTTCATATCACAGCTCACACAGCACACCAGAGTGGTTTAAATGTCAATAACAATCTCTAAATAGCACAGAGCTTATGTTCAGGCATCTCCCACACTGGTGGGTGTGCCTTGGGCTTTCTCCTGCTATCTCATTCATATCTGAGGTCTCCTCTTTTTTGAAAGAATTACTGAAACTTTCTTGTGCCAGTGATTCAATTACCCCTATTTATTCCTTCCTACAACAAATCAAATAAAGGATGGAAGCTATATTCATTTTTAATCCAGATGATTTTTCCTCCTGATGCTTTGATTTAATTAAGCAACAATTGAATTAAGTGGTAATCACCACAGACTCTCTTTTGCGTCGCTATCTTCCTCTCACTATCCTCTCCTTGCTCGTGGCTGATGTTAACAGAGCTGCATGAGTGGCATAATGCAATTTAAAGATCCTCCCATTATCTTACTTCCTTCAGCACCAAATCGTCACATCAAAAGCTATTTGCACACTGTGAAATTAAAAGAACGCTCAGCAGATCATGTTCTGTCTTCCACTTACTAACTGCTCCTAGGGCTATTAAAATTACAGAATATGTAAAATGCCACTCTTTACTATCTATATTTATAATTCAGAGCATAAACAGTCTGGTCTTTTTAATTTTACTATTTTCAGTGTTTAGGATGCAGCTTGTCACAGATTTCAATGGCTGTCAAGAAATAGCCTAAATTGAGTGGAATCACAGAAATTTAATACTTAGAGCTTTATAAAAGCCCTGTACTATGGTGAAGTCATATTACAGAAGGGATTTAGAGCATTTCACTGTCCCTTTTAATAGTTTAAACTACCTCATCACTTACAATCTCTTTATTTTTAGACTTGGAGATTATATTATATACACATAGACAAGACTGCAGGATCAAGACCTGAATTTGCCATTTTTCTTAGTGTCTCAGAATCTGCTGCTCCTGTAGCAGCTGCTTTCCCATTTTATCTGTTTACAGGAAACTCAACTTCCCTGTTTATCCTGGACTTTCCAGCATTTTGCATTTAGCACATAACTTGCATTACACAAGCATCAAGACAGCATAATAAACGTGCCTAGCATCTTTCTCCAATGCCCTGGAAAATTCTGAATGCGAAATCCTCCATTAATGCATTCAGTTTGTGTCAGACACATTAATATTTGCAATTCAGGAGGGGAAAAAAATGTGCTATGAAAATAAGTACCATATTTCAATCCAAATTAATTTGTTTGTAATATGTGCAGATTGGGTCACTCTACAAATTGAATTGATTATTGCTGTGGCTTTGAATACAGCATTACATGTGGGACTGAGATCTTTTGCGTCTCACATTGGACCCAGATTAATAATTTTTTACCTCCATATTGTGACTTTTATAAAAAAGATGCCCCATTAATGGAGTGACCTAACCCCCATGGGTAATTCCCTTTATTTACATGAAGAAGTTGTGAATTATGTGATTTTCTCCCCAGGATGACACTAGTTATGTAGCTGTATCATTACTGGGAGTAAGCCACAGCCAGGGTAAATCTTCCATTATGCTGTAAACTTTAGGATGGTTTATCTCTTGTTAAAAAGAAACCATCTTTGACATTAAAGAAGATCTTGTTCAGTACTTTGGGAACACAATGTTCAAGTTTATGATAGGTAATAGTGATATTGTGCTATTGCTTATGAAGGGGGAATGCAAGTGAAAATAGCACTTGAGCAATGATGACATATAGTGCAATTTCTACATGGTCACATAAGGTGATAAATAAAAAGATGACACAACCTAAAAAATAATGTTGTCACAAGAACAAAGGCATATCTATTGTTCTTGAACAGATTTAGGCCAATTGTTTAGATCCTCCTTACAATGCAAATTACAGCAGGCTGCAGTTCTTTCTGTTTCTTTGATTCTGATGGAGAAGTTTTTTCACCCTAAAAAGAGGATAACATGGTTTATTTGCTGGAAGAAGATGAGCCCTAATGGACTTAGATGCTCTTGTGAGTTACATTTCAAAGTTAGGGCTGCCATGGATAACCAGCCTTTCTAAAGGTGTTTCACGTCATCCTTTAAGAAAGAAAAAAAAAACATGAAGGGCTAAAGTTTCACATTTCATTAAGGGGAAAAATCCTCTGAAGCTCAGAGTTAAAGAACCCTGATCCATTAACAAGCCAGAGGAAAGGACTGGACCTGCTGAATCACTTCCTGCAGCATCTGGCACAATGACAACAGAGCATTAACTGGGTGTAATGACAATTACTTTCTGAGGGCTGGAGATCAGAGTCCCAGGCAGCAGCTGTTGGCCTCTCCAGGAGAATATTTTTATAGGAGACACAGAGGCAGAACTCCCCCTAAAGGGAATATATTTCACAGTCATGTATGCAGGGAACCATCAGCTTTTGAAACAATGAGACATTTTACCACTCAGAATTCCTAATCATCAGTTAAAATAAAAGCCAGGCAGAGCTGCTCTTAATTACCATCACAGATCCTCAGATCCAGATTTCTCCAATTCCCAGCAGAGACACATTTTTTCCTGCAGCACACAGTATCTTTGCAATGTACAGCTTTTCCCATTCCTACAAATGTATAAACATTTTTTTCCTTCACAACGTAAAGCTGACAGTGCACATGGAAAAAAAAAAAGAAGAAGATGATGCTATATGGGTATGAGTCACCCTGAGAAGGATAAAATAAGGCTTCAAGCTGGGAAAATGTAGGGTGAGTGAGTGAGTGATCAGTGATCAATCACTGATTTTACAGATGTGCTCTTCATTTATTTCATAAACTATTTTAAAATCAATTAGTAATAAGGAGGAATTTTCAGTCAAGTATGTCAAACATTAAATAAATTATACAAATTCCAGAGTTACTTCATCCCCATTGAAAAGCCAAAGCTCCAAGAGCAGAGGAAAGCAAGCCTGAAACAGTTGTGTGAGATACCAGAACTGCTTCAACATTGCCCAGACTGGAACAGGTGACTTTGACAGGCACAGCACAATTTCACTTATAGGAAATTCTCACAATTATTCTTCTCAAAACCATTGCAAGGATCTTTAAAAAGCAGTCAGGGTTTCCATTTTTCTCCTTCAGAGATACACTGAGCCAAATTTGCTGAACACAACTTTGCTACAGAATCAGAAGCAAAAAGGGTTATTTTGTGCTAAAATTCAATGTTACAGGTTTCTTATCTAAGAGTTTTCAAATAGCTCATCCTTTTTACTGCAACAATCTGGACCACAGACCCTAAATGAGGAAATTCTACAGCTTGTGGTATTTTTGATTAACATGAGAAAACCCTGAAATTCTTCAAATCAGAGACAAGGAGAACTGTGCAGTCTTGTAGAAAAGAACCAAATGAACAATGGAATGCTCAGAAGGAACATATACACATGAATATGTGCATGGATGACATGCTCACATGCAATACAAGGAGGTGACCCAAGACAGACAGCACGGCTTTGTTAAGGACAAATGGTGCCTGACAAATCTGAAGCTTTACATTGAATATGAAAAAAAACTTCACTGAAAAGGTGGTCAGGCATTGGAATAGGCTGCCCAGGGAAGTGGCTGAGTTGCTATCCCTGGAAATGTTCAAAGAATATGTGGAGGTGGCACCTGGGGACATGATCTGGTAAGGAACTTTACAGTTTTGGGTTAACAGTTGAACTTGATTATCTTAGAAGTCTTTTCCAGCCTAAATGATACTATGATTCTATGTTACAGGTATATTTATATGACATGATTTTGTATTTTTATGTGTACATATTTATGCCCATATATTTATATGAAGAGTTACACATATATATGCCTATATATAATGTATAAAATATATATTTTGTTAGATTTTCAGTGCTTTTCTGGTCAGAAACCCTTTAAGGGATAAAACAAAAGTCTTCTCTTAAATGTGTTATTCTCCTGCTTTTTCTTGCCAGTTCCCTTGGAGGTAGCATATTATGGGAGACATGAACAGGAGAAAGGAAATGTCATAAGGATTTACCACCAGAAAGCAGAGGTCTTTCATGACTCTCACTGAATTTCTAAGTAGGCAATGCCTTTGAGGCACCTTGGTCTTGTTTTGATGAGCACTTTTTGGGTACACACAGCTCTTTGTGAAACTCAGACCTCCAGCACACATTGAAAATCTGGATCTCCTTTGCAGTCTCCAGGAGATCCCTAAAAAACTCTTGTGAGCACTGCCTTGGGAATAACCACATTGGCATCACCGGCTATCCTGCTTGATTTATTTTGTGGCAGCCTAATGAATGGGGTCAATCTGCCACTGGTAAAGCTCTCCTGACACCAATGGAGTTAGAACAGGAATTAATTTGGTACTGGAAGTTAATTGCAATGTGCCATTCTTTCATGTCTAAGATATAGCTGGAATAATTTAGATAGTTACATGTCTTTGCATGATTAAATAAACCAAGAATATTAAACACTCAGAGAGCACAGGGCAAAAAGAAAAATATAGATCTATCTTAATTATTATCTGCCAAAAAAAATCAAGTTATTGATAGTCATAAAATTATGAAAAACAGGAAGTGGACAATACCAATGAGAGGGGGAAAAAAACCAACAACAAACCAAATACCACCTCATGCATTTTTGTAGGAGAAACCAGTGGTCACAAAAGGAGTTTTAAGAACTCTTCTCAAAACCTGAAGGGTATTGAAACCCCTTAAAACTCCCACCCCAGCACCCTGCCTTTTCATTCCAAATTTACTTTCAGTTCTGTAGTCTTGTGCCCCAAAAGATGAACTCAGGAGCAAAGGCTGCTACAAGAGAGCCAGCACTCATCAGTCTGCCTGACAGAAAATATCACGGAGGAGATTGGATCCTTTCCCTTCCAAAGCTCACAATTTGCAGCCTACTTTGGGAGTTCAGTGCAGCATCCTTCAGTGCTGCCTGCAGGACTGCCCTTTCTTTGCCATGAACGTGGTTGTCTCTCTGTTGAGGCAAAACCAGAGAAATCCCCAGGTCTCTCTCTGTTACACGTGTCCCATTGGCAGCACTGGCTGAGGGCCAGGATCCCTGGTCCTTCCAAGGTCTGGGGGAGCAGCAGGACACCCCAAGATGCTGCCAGCACACCCCATCAGACCGGTGCTGTGTTGGAACCCAGGACATTCCTCTGGCTGCCTTGGAGGACTCCAGACCCTGGCAGGGGGCTCAGAGACCTTGGCACGGAGTCACAAACACCTGTGCCTTTGATTTTAACCCATGGAAACAATTACCAACTTTGTGTGAAGAGTTACAAGCCACAAGGGTTTGAGTAGAATGATAGTGAATTAGTCACAGGGTGGAAAAGTAGAATTCTGGGGTTTTTCAGAATGGGGGCTCAAGAGGCAAGATGGAGGAATCTGGGCATGTCCTGGCCTTCTTCTTCTTGTCCTCCATCTTCTGCTGTGATGGTGACACTTCTGGATTAGTTTAGAGACAGACTGTCTAACATAGGTGATAGGTATTGGAAAATTATAATTTTCCAATTTACAATACTGTAAATAAAGTACAGGTAGTTTTTAGTGTAAAAAGCCAACACCACCCCAAGGGTGGTCAGTGTGCCACAGCCTGACCTGCTGGACAGATCTCAGCAGCTCAGAGAAAGAAAAGGGAAAATAAACAACTTTGAAAACCAGAGCTGAGGAATCTCAACTTCTTCTTTGGTCGCAGGGCTGGGAAAAAAGGCTCTTTAATACCTTGGGAGCCATTCCAGCAACACAAAACCCAAAAAACCCAAGAGTGGTGAAATCATCGAGCCTTGGAGGAGGGAGAGTGACATAGGACATGCCCTTGGAGTCCCCAGCCTCGTGCTTTCTCAGGAACACCTTGTGGAAACCCCCTGAGCCAAAAATGGGAAGCCTGGGGCTGGCTTTGGTGGGCTGAGTGATTCTGGCTTCCTTCTTCCTTCAGAGATTCCCTGCACAGGAGTGTGTGCACCATCTGCCAGCCTGGATTACACCTTCCCTGCTACCAGAGACCCTCGTGGGCTCTGGAAATCAAAGAGCAATGAGCTCTGCTGCACAACTGCAAGTGCAGCACCCAAAACCTGCTAAAAATGCATAATGAAGCATTTTTCTTCCAGTTGTATATGACAACAGATACTTTAATTATTTTCTTTGAAAACAAACATAAAATAGAAAATTGGATTAAAATTACTACTTTGCTTACAAAGTTAAAGCAGTCAAAGGAAAGGAAATTCAGGCTGCCTGTGAACCCTGAAATTGTTCAGTTCTTGCATTACCCAACAACATGATACTTTTCCCATGGGACCCTTCATGGTTTTCTTCATCAGGGCACAACTTGAGCACACAAGGGAAGGCTGAAGAAAGTATAGACGATGCAAAATCTTGTTACTCCTGAATTTTAGGCTCCTCACTCAATAACACATGAACCTACTTGAACATGCTTTGAATGTTATTACTGCGGATGGTGTTTCCTCATTGACACAATAACGCAGGTACAAAAAATTCCTCAGATGTAATACAACTAAAACTACACATACAATCCAATGTGCCATTTAGGGAAACAAAAAAAAAAAAAATCTGAAAAATTAGTCTGGCTCTATCCAAACAGATTTTTTGTCATGTTCCAGATGAAGAAAAAATTTTCTATTCTACAAATTGTTTTCAGTCTCCAGGCTGGCACACGGAACCTCAGAGCCAGAAGCACAGCTGGAAATCTGTGGTACTTTGTACAGTGACAGAGCAAACAAAATCACACATCCTCCCCACGATCAATGCACCTGGAAATAGTAAGAGACAGGCTACTACAAATGTGTTCTCCATCACAAACACCTTCAGCTATACTGGCAAGAACACATGGTTTTGGTGACTGGTGTCTGTTTTCCAAGTTTGGTATTGCTTCCACATATTAGCAGTAAAAGAACAATGTTATAACATTTAAAACAGAATAAAACTCATGAAATAAGAGGAGCACTTACACTGAAATGTCAGTCAACACTTGTCCCCTTTACTCGATGTTTGGAACTCCTGGTTTGAAGGGTTTAGGATGACCATCTGAGAAGGGGGGGTTCATTCATCACACTGTTTTAGTATATTACACCTCAGTGTTCAGGAAGGGCCAGCCAGGGGAAACCTACAGCCTTTCCTTTCTTTCTGCCTACACCTCATGAATTTTCACTCACACCTTGTCAAGACTTCTTCCCCACTGTTCTCACACAGGGATGCATCCTACACAAAACCAGGACCCATTAAAAAAAAACCAAACCAAACCCAACCGTCTTCACAAAAACAACTTCTGGGGGAAAAAAAGCCACACACACAGACACAAAACAGAAGAAAAGAAGAACAAGATGTTACTTACTGGTTAACACAGTGATTGATCTCGCTGACTTGGAAACCATATTTGAGTTGACCACCAAGAGAGTCACTATGTAATACAGGCCATGGTATTTGGCATTGAAAACCACAGGGGCAGGTAAAGTGCTATTGAATTCGTCGAACTGGAAAAAGTAGTTCTTGGATTCTCCAGCTATCTTCACAACATAGACAGAGGATGAGCTCACCACGTCTGATGCCTCCAGGGACACAATGATACAATTGTCCTCTCTGACAGCAACTTGGAAAGGCTCTGCACTCTACGAGACAAGAATAAAGAGTTTCTTGAGGTAAAATCTAGTATTTTACTTTCACCTATTTCCCATGTTATTCATAAGATCCTCATATTTGCAATAAAGTTACGTCTTATATTCTACTGGAGAGTTAACATCAATCAGGAGCAATTATTTCAGGCTGCAATTCCCAGTCAGCCAAAGCCCGCAGGTTTCTGATTATCAGAGGCCAGTCTCTCTGCAGCAGAGGATGGATCCTGCTGTGTGTTTTCTGATACTCCAGATACTCCACTCCTTACACCCTGAGGAATAAAGCCTCTGTCATCTTTTCATGAGGAAAGGTGAAGTAGAGCAGAAGAAGGATGAGATTGTAAAGGGTATCAGGGCAAGAGGATTTCCAAAAAAGCCTCAACATCATTTAAATCCCCCCAAAAAAGAGGTGATTAAATCAAAATTCTTTTATCTTGCAGAAACAGGATCATATATTCCTCTAACAGATATATTCTGCCAGCCTACAACTGAAGAATAATTTTGGATCCTTCCTAAGCTTTTCCAAATGGGTATTGCATTAACCATACTTGCCCATTTCAGCAAGTACCAAGTGATAAGCAGCCCTTACCACAATGTCTGTAGTTTTGTCTAGCACTTTTTTATTTCCTAAGCTACAGCATTTAATTTTCAATATTCCTTTTATTAGTAGTAGAGAGAAAGGAGCAATTTAACCTTGTTTTCATGTATCATGAGTGTGTTAAGCCTCTGCCAGCTGAAAACACTTTCCTTTTTATTAATTTCAAACCAGCTGTCAGGAGAAGCACTTGTTCTCTACAGGAATTTCAAAACAGATTCATGCTAATTAATGAAAAGGAAAAGTTCAAGCTTACTTTAAGAGTTTCCTTTTTGCTTACTAGACCACACCACAGTTTATAATTATTTTACCCCCCATGATAACTGTAATATCTGGTATTTTCAGTTCCCAACTCCACAGTATTTTTTTCCTTCACGTTTCACAGGCTGAGAGCTCTCAGGGAAAGGTGGAAAAGCAAGGCTAGTTTGCAACTTTGATCAAGTTGTTCCTGTACCAGAGAGAGCTAGAGATCTCCTTCAGAGATTAATTCTAGCAGCCTGACTACCTCCTATTTTCTTGTGGTTTTGTTTAGTGCTTGTTCTTCCATGAAAACAATATTTCTGGGATTTATGCTGCAAGAACCAGGATCCCTATTTGAAATTCACACATCTGGTGTTGCCAGCTCCTGGCATTCAAAAAAACACCTAAAAAAATAAAAAAACAAGAAAAATAAACACATAAAAATAACAATAACAACAGAAATAAACTAGCCAAGAATAAATAATTAGTTCTAGGAGTGTAAAATTTAAACCAGCAGCAGTTTGTCTTTCCATGTATTGATGGTATTATCATTGGGCTTTGACATTTACAGTGTACCTAAGGCTATACCACCCTAGAGGCAAAGCCACGGGCTTGAGACAGAGCCCCTAAGCAAACCCTCCCATCTGATCCAAGAGGAGAACAAGGCACAAAGCACATAATCAGCCCAACCCAAAGAGGATAACCTGTCTAGACAGCTCCAAGCCTGAGATTAAAAACAGAGGCAATGCAACTTCAGCTGCTGACTTGAGGCTTGCTTTAGTTAGTCTTTTAAAAAATTACTTTTAAGTTGTTAAAATTGTATCTGCCAATGTTATCAGTGGGAGAATATTTTGGTATGGAAGTCTGGGTAATTTTTCACAGATGGCAAAGCAATTGCTCCAAAAGGTTTATAATGGTTTATAATGTAAGACTACAACTACAAAAAAGCTTCCATGTGTTTTCCCCAGCCTGAGCTGAATTCAACAGTTACCCTTGAGTAGATCAAAATTCTACATTTCAAGTGGTTGTATTTTGCCTTAAATCCCAGTCAAGCATTTGGATTCACACAGACTCAAATATTTAACTGGGGATTAGGCTTAGATCTGGTCAAAACCAAGTAGAGGTTCTCTTATTCTTCTTCCTCCCTACTTTCTTTTCACTAAGAAAATGTGGAATCAATTCTACTTCAGCCCTCCTGGTGTGGGAAGACAGGAGAAGGAAGGCACAGGTGTCCTGGCTTTCCAGAGGCACATGCACTATTCTATCACAGAAGCCATGGTTGCCTTCAAAGACCAAGCAAGGACTCAGCAAGGTTAGTTCTATACACTAAGCTTGCAGTTCATGTGCAATCCCACAGAAATCTGTGGGTTTTGACCCTCCACAGGCTTGCATTTGACTGCTTCACTGAGGAAAAATAATGGTGTGGTCTCTGAAATTATTCTGGCCTTGGCACTAAATTCCACAGCTCCAACTCCACGTGCCTACCTGGCTACAAAGAACCAGCCCAAAGTGCCAAATGAATTTATATGTGCCAACAAACAGTTCCAAGCAAGTTCCTTATAGCTGGATGCTATAAATGAATTGCAATGCTAATCAAGTACAGCTGGAAATTAAGCATATAATTGCAGAGTCATGGACATTCCTAGGATATAATTAGATATCAGGCAATGCTCATATGGGTTGTGATTTTACTCTTTGATTCTTCCATGGATATTGTATTAATCATGATGAGACCATGCTTTTATTTTTCCCCCTCAATATTTTCCTGAATCCACAGCAAGCACCATCCAGGAAATAGTTCACAAGCCCTCTTCAACAGCTCCCACAGAATTAGCATGGAATGCTTCTGCCAGCTAAATAAAACTCTCAGACATTTCCTATTGTTACCTATGACACCTGTCTGGGGTAAATAGCTTTTTTTTTGAGTGCTCCATCACCTTAAGCACGTGGGGATTATGAAATGACAGCTTCCCTCATCCATGTCCAGACGCTTTGGAAGCTCTGCTGCCATGGTGCATTTTTTGAGGGCCACCTCCTTAGCAGCCCTGTGCCCCATCCAGCCCATCACTGCAGGATGCATCCCTCTCTAGAGTGGCCCCTTTCCAGTGATTATGTGTCTCTCTGTGTGCTTTCCAACTGATGCATGCAGGGAACACATGGTATGGGGGACACATATGCTCTTTATTATCCACTGGCTCTTGAAGTAACTTTTAGCCTTTAATTTCTAAGACTGGAGTGGCAGATCAGAGATCAATAAAAAGAATTGGCAATTAACATGTCATGAGATGAAATAATTTATCTCCTTTGGAATATGTTATCTCCTTTGGAATATGTTTTAAAAAGTACAGACTGTTCTGGCCATCCTTCCTCCAAGTTGTACAAGGTCAGGGTTACCAGCCAGCACTGGGCTTATGATTTTGAAAAGAAGGCTAAGAAAAAAGCTGAGTATTTTCTCTAAGCACCACTGGAAGTGACAAACGTGCCCCACTTAACTAGATTGTAAAGTCAGTGTGTCTTAAGACTGACAGCATCAGTATGGTAAATACACATTTCATTACTTCTGGTCAGCTACCTCCAGGATTTAATTTGCTGGTGTCACAGCTTGAGCGGCTGTTTCATGCCTGTGGGGAAATTTGGCAGGGCTTGTGCATTCAGAAACAAATGATTAGCTCCAACTTCCTTCCTAGTTTATTATTACAAGCTCGTGCCACGATAAAGCACTTAGAAGAAGAAAAAAAGAAGGAGGGGGGGAAGTAAATCCCACAATGTGATGCCTGTTCACAGTCATTTCCAGTGCAGGGATGAGTCATGTTAGTGGAATTTCCAGCCAATAACCAGGTCCCAATTAAAATAAAAAGGAAGGGGAGACAAGGAGATATACAACATGTCAAATAAACAATATCCAAAGAGTAATAGGAAAATAAATGGTGTGCAGCAGAGCTCAGAGTCCTCTTTTCAGAAGTTTATATCCTCGGTTTATTTCCATATAACAGAATGAGTTTTACACATGAGGAAGAGATCAAAGCTGCAAAACAACTACTGATTTTAAGTACTCTAGCTTCTGAATGTCTCATTCTGAAACACATTGTGCCAGAACCCAATTACCAGAAGTGCAAGCAGTTACAAGTTCTGCTGACTTTAAGAGGAGCTGTGGCCACTCATCAGCTCTGTAAAATTAAAGTGCTGGTAACTGCATCTCATTATCTAATGCCAGACAGCTGGAACTAAAATCCCAAACAAATCTGACTCTTGTCAGCTCTTACAGAGTAAATCCTGCAGCATTCACAGAATTTTCAAAGTAAGCAGGAGCAAATTTTAAAGCTATGAGGATCTACTTCTCAGGCACCATACTGATCACCTACTGCTTGATGCTGGACAAAAATAACATCCATGCAAGTATAAGAAAATATTGAACACTACTACATCCAGACCTATTGGGTGAAATACTGGCTATTTAGTGAGTGATTCTACTACACTCTGATATATTTTGTCCTGGTGGCCAATAATGCTAATTTCATTCTAAATCATATGATGACTCATTCTCACCACGATTCATCTTACTTAATCTTAGGTACTTAAAAGGAATGACTAAGCCAGGATGACCTTTTCAGACAGAACACCTGTGGATTCACCTAAGACTGGAATTAATTGTGAAAAAGCACTAAACAGCCAAAGGGCTGATGGTCCCAGCTTGGCAATATTCCTGCAGCCCTCTGTCACTCGGTGCACTGAGTCCAAGCCTTACATAAAAGACACCATTGGGATCCAGATTTCAGGTTCCTGGCCTTTGCTACAACCACAGAAAGCAGGTAAGAAATAAATACTATTGCAAAACGTGCTTCCTTGGAATTGCTAGCTACCATTATTAGCTCCTAGAGTTTAAACAAAATAGGTAAAGACATTCTTAAAGAACTTAGGGAAGCACATCCTAAGCTTTCCATGTGTTCCAGTGAATTCTGGAGCAGCACAGACTTCAGTGGTGACTGGAAGAGGAAAGAATTGTTTGACATGATCTTCAAAAGTGTGAACAAAAAGTGTTACAGCCTTCTGACAGAAATGTAAAGACTTCTGGAAAATAAGGATATTTATTTCTGAGGCTTTTGTTTTTATCTACACTTTCCCACAGGTTGTGTAAAGATCATCCCTTAATAAACACTCCTCAGAAGAAATACTCCATGGGAAAAAAAATGCAAATCTCTATAGTTAAGATTTTCCATGCAAAAAGGAATATTTTAACATGTAAAAAGATAGCAAAAGCTGCAGTTCTCAATAATTTATGGTTTGTGATTCAGGTTAACACATCATTTCTGGCATTCTGCTCTATGAATAGTGTCCTCAGCCCTGTTGCTATTCTGAGTCTCAAAAAGCCAGTAACAACAATCCTCTGGTCATATTTTATAAATGAGCCCCCACATTTCTTTGCTCTAGGAGACAGCTCTAAAGGGATAAGTATTTTTTCCCATCTCTGCCCACAAATGCAGAACATGGGGGTGGATTTTTTTTTTAAGCAAACATCATTATGGTATGTACAGCCCACCATGTTTTGCTGCCATTCTGAAGTTAATAACCTGGAAGGAAATATTTCTTCACACAATCAACTGCTACTACAACAGCATTAAGTAGATTCCAGAATGCTAATTTCAGTAAGACTACTATCTAATGTATCCCACTGCTAACATGTCCAACACTTGATAAATTATTGCTAAATTTATATTTCTAGCCCATCTTTCTAGTGCAGAGGGCAACAACCAAGCACAGTGATTCAGAGGCCTCGATGTTAACAAGGTTTAAAACTAAGTTAGGGCTTCTAGGATGGCATTTCTCCCTGCACAGGTGCACCCCAAATACAACAGGAATTCACACCCAGGCAGATACAGTTTGGTTTCTCTCCACTCTAGATTTTTAGCTTTCCCCTAGTACTAAAATTATGTCAAAAAAGCATAATTCTGCTGAAAGAAAATATGATTTTGATAGAAAAGAAAATATGATTTCTCTTCTCCAACTCAGATCTTTATGGAGCCTCTGCAATTAAAGTTTAGGCATCCCTTGTGGATGTAGCCAAACACATGCCAGATGAACCTTGTGCTTTAATTAAAATGCATCTTCCCTCTTGAGCCTGTATGTGAATAACAGAAAATGAAAAAGGGCCCAGGAAACATTTCACATTGCCTCAAATCCCTTAATTCCACCAAAAGGGCCCTTCTCCAGTCAATTCTTGCTCTCTGGGACAAGAATGAGAGCAAACTTCTGCCTCAACCAATGGTAAAACGAGCAGAGCTGAACACATGCCAGGTGGTAGGTGTTGGTTGGATCCCCTGCTAAATTCCAAAAAGAACAAGTAGGGGGAAAGGATGGGAAAGAAACTCCATGTACACATTATCCTAAGAACACACCCACCACCCAGCAATTAATAAGGATGGTGTGTAATTAAGCACAGCTTCCACCTGCAACTGCAGCTCACTGCCCATCCCAGGAGCAAGGAGGAACAGATCACCTCGTGACAAGGCAGGAGAAGGCAGTGTGAACAAATGGGAATAAATTCAGGTAGATTTTGAAGAATTTGCTGATTAGAAAGAAGTCTCTCCTTGCATGGTGAGAAACAATCTCTGTGGTGTTGCAAAGTGCCCTGTTGGGAGATGAGGGAGCACACAGGGGATGTGGGTTTGGGTGATGAAGGACCAATTCATTCATGTCCAGTCCTTCAGCTCCAAAACTGTGGCTTCACCTCTGCCAATAATGGAAGTCTGTAACAGAAACTTCTGATGCTGAAAC
This sequence comes from Agelaius tricolor, assembly GCF_023055355.1. Classification (NCBI taxonomy): domain Eukaryota; kingdom Metazoa; phylum Chordata; class Aves; order Passeriformes; family Icteridae; genus Agelaius; species Agelaius tricolor. Next base: position 2,302,928 of record NW_027269263.1, read on the forward strand.
AGCTTCTGAACAGCTACTGATGCTGAAAGGTGACACTAGGAAGTTACACAGAAAATTCCTGGTGTTCAACAGAACGGGAGGGCTGATGTTGCATCATGAGAAAACAATTCCAGCAATGCTGTGCAGCTGAGATGAACTGGACTGGAGGCAGCTGAATTTCATACTGCATGCTGAGAGTATGACACAGGGGTAGAGACTGACCTGGGGGGTGCTGAAAGAGTGGAAAATGCCTCAATTTTGAATAAATAGGGTGCATATATACCCTTCATAGGTGCACAAGTGAGCTAGTTCTTAAAGGCAGAATGCAATGCTTTGCTACTTGCATTATCTATAAAGAGCACAGCTGGGAGGGAGTTAAGAGTTCTCACTTGTCAGAAAAAAATTGGAGACCAAAGTGGTCATGAAATTAATTTGTAATCACAAAGCAATGTAAGGGAAAATGGTGGAGGAGAACCAGACTTTCTCTTCTCCCCCATGTTTATCTATAATAAGAGAACAATTAATTTACTTGTAGATAGGGGCTATTCCAGAATCCTAATTCTTTGTTCCATATCTCCAAATGTTTTTAAAGGGGATTAGGCACCAAAGTGCCTTTAAGTATTTTCAAAATTCTGAGACTACTAGAGAGATTTGAAATTGGTATGGATTCGTGAAAAAAAACCAAAAACAACAAACAACAAAACCAACAACAACAACAAAAAAACAAAACAAAACAACCCCAAACAACAACAACAAAAAACAACCTTAAAAAACCCTAAAAAAACCCCAAACCAAAAGCTGTTCCAAATCTGGTTTTTCACATTGGTCTGGTGCTCACCTTAAACAAGTGGTCTGCCTTATTGGTGGTCATTTTTCTATCACCCCCTGCCTCTCAGCCCCCCAGAAAAAAAGCTGCAGACACCCACCACCCTTTCTTCACTGGTCACAGGAGTCATGGCATGTCCAGAAAACTCAAGTCTAAACCCAGATCAGCAGTTTTCATACTCTATGCTTACTGCCCTTCTTCCCTGAGCCATAACGGTAATGTGGCTGTGCCTATTACATGTGAAAGATTGTTCACTCAGGTTCAAGTACAGCTTTATTTTGTTTTCAGATCCAAGTGGAACCTGATGCTCTGCACTTTGATTACCCTGTGGTGCCCCTGTGCTCTCTAAACAGGCAAGAGATGAACAGACAAGCTGCTGAGATTTCCTCTTGTTATTAATATATAGTTTCTGCAGATGAATGGTATTCTTGCTAAAGTATTTGCTGTGGTAAAGTGTGTGTGTGTGTGTATGAGTGTGATTGATTGTTTTGCTTGGTAAGGGTTTTTTTTGCTTTTTTCTGACCTGTGCTCAAAGGAAAGCAAGCTGACAGTGCCATTTCCCTGATTACTATCAAGAGATGAGCTCTGTAACTCTTTGTACAGCACAGGGTCAATTGCAAATCCACACAGAACATTTCAATTGCAGCTCCAGCCTGATTGTCAATTCATTTCTAGCGTGGCTTTAGGCCCAGTTCAGCCATTTGTAGCAATCTGCTAAGTTCATACCCACAGAAGAATGCTCTGTCACACTGGCAGTGCGCTGCTCAGAAGTCATAAATACCCCCAAACTCCAATGCTGCAAAAGCTCAGAAGTTGTCACTGCCACCCTGCCCTGCAGGGACGGCTCCAGCAGGATTTATTTGGTCATAGTGTATCAAGAATTTTGTTTTTAGCACAACTGCCAGAAGCTGACTTGAAGTAAGAGAAAGAGAGGAGTGAATACAAAGAGTTCAGGAAATGGAGCCAGGACTCTCAGCTGCTGGAAACTCCTTCCAGATGTAAAAGTGCCCAGAGGAGGAGACCAGGGGACAATGACTGCTGTTGCCTAAATGAGGACACCTCAAAGATTTTCTGGCCAGAACTTTTGTGATGAGACTTCTGCATTTAGTGTGGGATTAATCTGGCTTCAATTTATCATAATAAAAATTGGGTGTGTAGTCAAATCTTATCATCTAGGTTCCCTCTCTACTCTGTAGGGAGAGAGGGATCTGAAGAATTTGATTTACCCACTTAACCTTAAACAAGCTGCCTCCTGCAGATGTTTGTGTCTGTGCACCTTCCATTTAAACACCAAGAGCCAGATGAGAGCAGAAACAGCTGTGTATGGTTTGATGGCAGCTGCAACTCAGATTTTTAAAGCCATTTTTATGTATTATGGCTCCTAGTCTTTTTTTCTTGTCCAAATTGATATTATAAGGTTTCAATTTTGTTTAGCTATTCTCTTTTTCAGCAGTATAAAAGTGCATGATGGCTGTGACTGAGCAAGGCAAATAACTTTAAGCACATGGAAGGTCCTAGTCAGCAAAAGATGCAAGCATGTCCATAAATCCTTTGCCTCTGTGACACAGGCAGGCCCTGAGTACACAGAATCAATCAGGAGATCAAGGACTCTTTTCTGGAGCTGCCAAAGAGTGATAACCCCTGGAACTTCCTTCTAATTTGTTTTGAGTCTTTTACGAAGTAAGGTTGCTAAAAAGTCATTCAAGGAACAATAAAAGTCTTGGTCCCTTAGGTGATGCTGAGCCTTCTGCTCTGCAGGTTTTGTGTTCTCCTCACAGAAATTATTATTCCTTGCTGTGGTCATGTGGGTTTTACACTTGGCAGCTATTCAGTGGCCAACAGGGATGCAGTCAAGCCACTACAAATACATTCATCAGCCCAATATCTCAGGCTGAGGTAGCCCAGCAGTAATGGCATGGAGAGCAGACACATTAAATTTCTGTCTGGTTTGGCAGCTACAGACCCTGAGAGTGCAGAACTGAAAGAATTTAACTTTTGCCATTAACTTTCTTTTATATATTTCTCTTTTAATACCTGACAGAGCTTTTCCCCAGGCATGACAATGGCTAGCCAGGCAAGAGAAGGCTTAACAAACTGAGAGATGAAATCAGCTGAGAAAAGGCTGTGTGGAAATGGGCAATGAGAAGTCTGTTCCCTACAGTAGAATTGACTGTAAAACAAAAATATAAATTTTCTGAATGCTGTTTCCTCATTTTAACTCAGGATGCTCTGTAGTGTCTTCTGAAAGGGATGAATTTATAAACAGCGTGGCCTTAAATGAGTCAACATGACCTTTCCCAGACATACACCACACTAAATATTTACTGAGCTTTATTTCATAGGCATTAACTCACTGCTAATATAAAAAGCTTTCAGGCTGCTAAACAATGCAATATGTAATCCTATCATTCTGACATTTAAGAAAATGCACATTTTAAAAGTGATAATGATTTTCTTTCCTAGTTACTTTCTAGATATTAGATCACCATGTATTTTTTTATGCTGTAATTTTCTTCTTCCATTTTATGAAGTATTTTTGTTGCCAGTGAAAGGGAAGGATAAGGATGAAGGATAATGACATGGATCTCTTTTCTTTTGTCTTGAATTTAACTCACAGTATGTGTGTTTATTGTGTATTTAACTCACATGTATGAAGTGGTGCTTCCATACATAAGCACTGGTCATTATATATTTAATATTATATCTAGAACAATTATATAATTATAATATTATTATATATATAATAATATTTAATATAGTAATTATGTATATATAAAATCCAAGCAAAAATACATTTAGCCTTGTTGTCTGGCTGTCATTTGCAGGACTTAGTGTGACAATTTCTCAATAACTGCAGGGTAAATATACAAATCTCTTATCTCATCAACTCCTGCACTTCAAATTCAAGCAATACATACATTGCCTAAGGTCTTACCCAACTCTTTGACTGAAACCAAAATATTTTCATGATCTTCCTGGGAGCACACCTGCCCGTACTTTAGAATTACCAAACTGACATGGCTCTTTTTTCCTAAATTTGACTACAAAAAGTCACAAGGAAAGTTTTGCAAATGTATATGGCGTCTTATAATGCAAATAAATATCTACAATATCCTTCAAAAAAACCAGAACTGGACACCAAGGTATTTTTTGTGTTAAGTTAAATGTGCACCCTTAAACCTTTCCACCTTCCCAGCCTGGCTCTTCACGTACAACAGAAAGATGTAAGAAAAGGCACACTGGCAGCACTGAGCCCCTGTGGTAACAGAGGCAGCTTCATCTCCAAGCCAAATGAGTGGTTTCTCTTAGTTATTTATAGCCCTTTTAAATTTTAATCACTTTATTTACTTATTCCCTGCCAGGTCCCTACTGACCACACTCAGTTTTCTCTCTTCTTCCACTCCAGTGTGCTCATAGAGCAGTGAAAGCTCTTTATTTCCAGTATCAGTCTACAATGTTGTTTCTCAGCTCAGGTTTACTCTGGATGCAATTTTTGCCTCCTAACTCAGGCACCAGAGAGCCAATGGACAGAAGTATGGTCCTTCCCAGCTGTTTCCCACCAGTCTTTGGAAGTTTAAAGCAGCAGAGAAAGAAGAAGGCTGGTGTTTCTTTGGGGTTCTGCTTTTGTGGCTGACAATAGGTTACATCAAGTATTGCAGCTCTGGGCATGTTTCTGTGATGATTTCTCAAAGAAGAAACCTCAGGCTTAGTGAGTCATGGAGTTTTCTGTCCACCAGAACTCCAGAGGAGAAACTCATCACCCAACAGCACCCTAACCTCCCTGCAATTCACAGCACCAAAAATCATTTCCAAGCAACAGCTTCTCCACAGCTTAATGAAACACCAGTAATAGGCTCTGCACTGAGCTCAAGAACCAGGCAAAACTGACTGACTTAAATTACCACAAGGATTAGGGACCATAAACACAATCAGCTATAAACAAAATCAGTCTATAAACAAAAAAAGGTATTTACCTATGGCAACAAAATGAGCCATGCTGTCCTTATCTCTGCTGCTGCAAGCACTTAAAGCGTGCATGTGAAAGTGAACATCCATGCTTGCACTCAGTATCTGCATGTTTATGAATAAACTGCAATCAGTTTGACAGTATTCTTCTTTCTTGCCTTATTAGCCCTGTGAGCTCTTCACTCAGTCTTTGCATGCCAAAAAGGCAGACAGGGAAAAAACATCAACATCCTTGTGAAGCTGCACACAAGCACAGAATGTCTACATAAATAAGAAAATTAGACCCAAAGACTAGAGACCATGCTCCAAAGAGCAGCAATGTCTTAGAATTGGCCACAGTAAAAAGAGAAGCTGGGGAAATCTTGGAATTTTTTCCCCCATTTGTCTGTACTTGAAAGAGAGGAAAAAAGAGACATGCATGACTGATGGTAATGGAAAACCTATTTGTGTCCAATTCACTGGAGAAAGAGCACAAGGACATATCATCCTTGTGAAATAATTTGTCTTGTATTCCTTGAGCCAGATGAAAGTCCCATTATGTACAAAACAACACGTGCAGATGAATACAGATTTGGGAGATCTATTATTCTCTCAATACACTGCCTTGGTGTAACCTCTGTCACGAAAAAGGCTCTTTCCAAGTGCCTCACACTGTCATAAAGTGTGACTTTTTCCACTAACCCAGAATAGATTTGAAAGTGCACAGCAGCACCGAGGAGTCATTCATGATTAGGGCTCTTGCTGTGAAACAAAACTGGCACATGCTCCTGGAACCCACAGCAATTAATGAGTGTGAAATCAAACAGTCACACCACACCGACTGTTCCCAGAGCAAAAATAGAAGGAAACAGCCACATCTCTATAGCCCTGGATGGCTTTGCAATTCAGAGAGACCTTTGTGAGCACATAACAGCTTCATTGCCTCAGATGAGGCTGGTGCTGATGTATTTCAACTCCTCAAAATCTTCCTCTTCACCCCGCTAGGAGACACGAGGTACTCTTATCTCAGACACTGCTCATTACTGATTCCCTAACCTGACAAGGGGTTTGTGCAGGAACAGAAGATTTTTGAGATCTAAAGAATGATTATGAGGTGACACAGGTAAGATCTTAGCAAATCTAAGTTTTTTTTTTCCTCTTGCAGTGCTAAGGATAAAACCCAAAAACCCCACAAAAAACAGGCCCAGTAGTCTGCCCAGTGCAGCACAGAGCACTGGAGCCTCTTCAGCCTGCAAGGCATTGTGCTGTCTCTAAATTTTCAGGGCTTACAGAACAACTCCATCTTCTACATCAAACTGAGTAATAAAAGAAAATTAAAAAAAGAAAAAAAAAACACCAGAAAAAGCAGAAAAAAAAAACAAACCCAGAAAATCCCCCCAAAAAAACCCCAAAAATGCCCCCCGAAAAAAAGAGAAAAACAGAAAAAAAACCCCATGAAACCCCAACCTCCACCCCCAGAAAAAAAAATTAAAAACCAGAAAAAACCCATAAAACCCAAAAACAACCCTAAAAAGGTCCCCAAAAAAACAGAAAAAAAACCCCAGGAAACCCCTGCCCCCCCCCCCCCCCAAAAAAAAAAGGCAGAAAAAAATCGCAGGAAACCCCTGACCAGAAAAAGGAAAAAATACAGAAAAAAAACACATTAAAAAGGGGGGGAAAAAAAGGAGAAAAAAAGAAAAAAAGCTTTGAGTCACCATTCTTTGTTGAAATCTGCTACACTCACATTACAAATAATCAATTCCAAACACAAAAAATGATAGCTCTGACAGGAAAAAAAGCAGTCTGCATCAACACATGGTAAAAGAGAAGCTAGAAGGTAAAGAGCATGCTAGTTTACTAAGCAGTCCTGGAAAAGCCAGTAGCTCTCATTCAGATGCAGTTCAGAAAAACACAATTGCCCAACCTGGCCTGAATATAGCTGATGTTAATGTATTTATGTTTGTTAAGACACCTCAAGTATTTAACCTGAAGCTGAAAATCTTGCATGTTATTTTATTCACACTTAAATTTTGAAAAATTATTATGAATATATTTGATGTCTACATCTTACATGGATGGTTTTGGTTTGTTTCATGGTAAATATTTCATCCGAGGTATTCCTAGAAATTTCAGAATGTTCTAGCAAAAGGAGCTCAAGAATGAGGAGCTAGGGAGAAAGACCAAGAGCACAGATAGAATAATGATTATAATTCAAACAAAACTCCTCAGAGGGCAGAAGAAGCTACAACTGTGAGAACTAGTTGATTTGATTCTACGTACACAAAAGTGATAAGAAGGATTTTATACTGGTAAGACATTTATTTTTTAAGAGAGATTTAATTAAATGCCTCTCAGATTTTTTTTTTTCTTTGAAATTTTAACTGTCAGGCATCATATCCAAAAGAAAAAGCCAATACCATCCAGGAAGTAATTATCTGCATTAAATGTGCTGTTTGACTTCTTTCCTGCTACAGTGATCTCTGCCAGAAGGAGAAGCCAAGGAAGTTGGGGGAGGAGGGGAAAAAAAATTGATTCAGCAATTTGAGAAGTTAAATACATTTCTCTGTGTCTCAATTAACAGAGGGAGGGCTTGTTCTGCAGGGGGAGCAGCACCAGGTGGGGAGCAGCAAGGTTTATTTTAGTGAATTTGTGTCATGATGGAAACTGGAGGAGCAGAAGGGGCTTGACACAGCATTATCTGCTGTGAATAACAACCCCTGCAGCCACCACCCATCAGAGCTGTTCTTGCAGCTTGGGTGATCAAATCTGGGGCTTGCCCAGCTCCAGCCACTCTGGTTCTGCCCTCCTCTGTAGGCTCCAGTTCAACACCTCATCTTTGTTTGTCAGTTTTCAAGGTGGATGCAATCCTTACATTACAAGAGCCCTGTTTATCAATATTTTATTTCTCCTGACTTTGGTTTAGCCCAGCTCCTGTTATCTTAGATAATTAAGAGTTGAAGTGAACACTTAATATTTAAAACATATTTCCTGTGTGTTTTGATGACGTCAGCTTTCATGTTCAATCCTTTCACTGGTTTGTCACTCTAGGACACCAAACAACACGACATGCACACACTGCTGTTCCCATGGTGAAAAAAGGGAAGTTTATTTTCTGACTCCAACATTTATAGATTTCTAAAAGTGACAGTGGATTGGAGGGTCAAAGTGACACCTCTCCAATGACACTGGACAAACCAACAGTCCATCAAATTTCTCCTCCTCCATAAAAGAATGTAAACTAATAAGTTATTTACAGAAAATGTGTGAGAAAATTCATTACAAGAATATAAAAATCAGAAGGATTAGAAAATCTTAAAAAATCAGGGCAACACTGGTTTTCCTGCACAGACTAAGGTTTTGTCCTTTTCCACTCAATACTTTTGCTACCATTATTTGATGCAACGCTTTCCCATTACCTGCCTCCTATTCTGCCAGTAGCAGGAAACACAAATGCCTATTTCTGCTTCTACCTCTACTGCTCCCTGTAAATGATATTGTCTTGCCATCAATAATCAAGAATGCCTTCTTTATACAGAGGTTTGTGATAAATCTCAACAGCTTCTGTCGATTCGCTTCATGCATATATTTTAAAATTATATAAATAGGAAGCATATTTCATATAAAACTTGCATATGGTTTGCACTTATGTTCCTCACTTTTAGAATGAATTTTTAAAAACCAGAAACAGAAGTGTTTTGTGCCTCCAACAATTTGACTGTGTTAAATTCCTCAGTCTCTCTCTCTTTCTTCTGTATTGATAGTTTGTTTTTTTTTTCCTGCACCTGCCTGATGTGGATTGATGCTGTTCCTGTGGAGATGAAGCTGGTTACCTCATCCAGCCCAACAGGTTTCCAGCCCTACCAGGAGCAGTCACTGCTCCTTCAGCCTGCATTGCAGCCATCCAGCGTGGCTATGGGATAATAATAAATCTCTTTTAATTTTCATTTTCTGCTCTCCAAAAGGATAAGGGTTCTGCATCTCCTCTGTTCTGTGTGAAGGACATCATCATCCTTTACACACAAGAGCCTGACCCAAAGCAACGTGAGAACCCCACCAATAATTTTGTTTGAAAAGCCTTCAGTTGTGAACTATTTTCTAGTGTCATTCATGGCAGCCCAGAAAATTCCTCTGCTAAGTTTGCTCTGGTTTTGTGCACAGAAGTAGTGCTTTCTGACAAGAGCCCAAGAAAAGCCAGCCTGAAATAATGGTGTATTCCTCTGTGCACAACCACTGCAGTGACTAATCCCAATGTGCTCCCTTAACTCTGCCTCTCTCCCTTTCACAAGGCAGCTCACTCCTGAAAACAAATGAGAGTGGAGAAAAAAAAGCAATTTGTCCTCACATTATCTCCCCCACCATGTTTCCTCCCACTCCAAATTCAGCAGCAAAAGATAATGTTTTGGTTCACTAGCTGAGCCTACGTTCCCAACTACTACATTAACCAACAGCAATGAAAGAATGGTTCTGGTTAATTATGTGGCTCTGCTGACTGGAGAAGATGAGAAAACCTGTGTGGGTTATGGTACAAATGTAATGTGGGAAGTGCCCAGTCCATAGATTTGTGGGGCCATCACTGAGTTTCCCAGGAAGTTGGGGAGCACTTCAGTCTTAAACTGAAGAATTGACTGAAGCTGCTATCACGATTGGGAAATGCTCTGTATTTCTGTGATATGGTATCTTTCGCTACAGAATATCAAAGTACTTTTCTAATACATGCTAATGAGCCCTTCCAAGATTGCTATAAATACAGTATCATGTGTATATGACTCATGTGGCTTATTAATTTTACATCAGCTACCCTGCTGCTTGAGCAAGAGTGACAGACCAGCATTCAGGCAAATTCCTCTGTGAAAACTTTGCCAAAATAGCAGTACCTGTGTCTTCAGGGGTCAATCTGCCTCAAGGCTGATCCTGGTTAGCAAGATTCGGTCTGAGAGAAATGTTCCCTTCTTACCACAGCCCTCCCAGTACAGTTCTCTTGACAAAAATTTAGAGTGTTCTTCTAATAAGAAAATAAAGTCTAAAGCAACATATAACATCTCCTATATTAAACATTCCATACTATGCCTACGGTGAGCAGCAGGGTGCAAGGAAGAACAGGAACTTTGCTGGGGGATGGATATGGATCCAAAAGGCATATAGATCCTCAATGGGACTTGATTTTAATTAAAAAAGCAGGAGGGAAAAGCAATATTTAATCTCCTAAACTTACCTATGCCCTTAACCGAATGACATTTTTACTTTGCTTAATTAACTATTAACACTGAGTTCCAGAAAAGCCCTTTGTAATTTCAAAGTGCTCACTCTGTCCCTGTGGCAATTAGCCCATTAAGAGGTTCCACAGGCAGAGCCATGATGAAGACATGTGAAGGATTTGTTTGCTTGGTACTTTACAGGGCTGTGAGCCAGACAAATGATTTTTAATTGAGATAAACAGGACTCTGTGCTCATAGAGGTTGATGAGAGGTCAAGTTTATTAGCATGGGGTTAGCACTAGACAATGTAGCTTCCTGCTAGCTTAGAGGATGGGAAGGTAAAATAATGCCTGGCTGTAAACCACCACAAGTTAAACAAATGGTTAAAGGCCCCACGGAGGGTAAATAATAGGGCTGAAACCACAACAACTAGATTTCTTTAGCCCAGTCTCAGTGGAATCAAGAAAGGTGGCTCAAACCACCCATTTCACAGTGATTTCCTTCTTTCCTGCACGCAGGATGATTGATGTGGTGGAAATCAACCCAAACAAGGCAGGCAAATTTCACCAGCAGCAGCCACACAGGGGAGAGAACTGAGACAGGGTGGAGGGAAAGGAGAAACCCCCAGGAGCTGCATTGCTCTCTCACAGCAAAGATAAAAACAAGGAGAAAGTGGAGAGAAAGATGGTTCCTCCTGTGCTCCAAATGGGAGGAAGAACAGAGCAAGCAGCCTCCTAGGTGTCACTTAAACCCAGCAGCTCCCACCCTTCCCACACTGAAACCCACACCCATTTCTTGTCTTTGTTAATGGTTCCCCTCCATCCTGAAGCCAAATAACTCCAAACTTCTCAATATTCAAATCCAAGAGCAGCTTCTGTAGCTGGAGTGTACCCCTGAACTCTGAGCCATCCATATCCACTACAAGTTTCATTCTGTAGTTGCTATAATTATTTAGAATCCAAGCCTGCAAATTGAGATTTAAATAGAAAAATGTCAATTCTCTGCCTTTGTCAATTCAAAAAATACACTGAAGTTTAAACCTATTTAAGCCTTTCTTCTAGTAATTTAAGATTGAATTAAGAACTTTGCCATTTAAAAGGTTTCTATCTCAGCTTGGTACTGCAAGTAGTGTACATGGATGTGTTCTGTTTGTCAGTACAAAAATGCTCTGACATTCCAAGAATTTCATCTGAAACAGAGGGAGAAACATGAGAAAATTCAAGTACATCTGCTTGCACTTGAATTGCCCTCACCCCAATGGCCTTTGAATTGCCAAGGATGATCAATCCATGAAAAGCTAAGAAAAAAAATTGGTGACAAAACACGTGTAGTCACCAAGAGAGAACCTGAGAGAAACTGCTGTGCACTGGGATCAGTCAGTCATGGACTGGCTGGGGACAGCTGCTTCCACAGCCTGAAAAGGATTTATCACCATTTCTAGTAGGGCACAATTTGGAAAAATCAGTGCTCTTGTGAAACACCTGATGGAGTTAAAATGGAAGTGGCCCCTGTCCACAAGAGTTAATAACTTTGGGGAGGGGGAAAAATGACCTTAGGAGCCAGCTTGTATTTCAGGGGTAGGAGAAAAAGACAGCTGGGGGTTAAGGAGGTCAAGAAAGGAGGTGAAAATCTCATGCAGGGGGGAGAGTAACTTATTTCTTTGACCAGCAGAAGGTTGGGTGAAGCTGTGCAGCAATTTGGCAAATGAGTCTACCAGTTTTTGAGATAAGGCCCCCATCTTCAAGACCAAAAGCTCCAAATTTGGTACTTTCCACTAAGTATATCTGTCAGGGGGTTGTATTATTTATATGTATTTTAAATTGGCTGGTGACCTGAGCTGTATCTATTACAGTCCAAATGCAGTTTGCATATCATTCATTATATAAATGAGGTTAGAAATGAACATAACTGTTTACTCAGAAGACATCCATTTAGTGAGCTGGCATTTCTTCATTACCTAAAATATATGATAATTGTCCATGTAATTCCTTCAGCAATTTAATTGCACACAGTCCTGCTCCTCCATGGAAATTATCTGTCAACTCCACACAATAATTATGTATCAGCCTCAGTTAATATTCAATCACACATACACATATCGTTGGATTGAAACTGGATTCAATTCACAGCAAGGTGAGCACTTTTTCTTAAAAACCTACAACAATTAGGTTTTTATAACATAATAAAAACAATCAAATGATTGAAGAGCTGCCATGGCACATGGTTTTAGCATATCAGAAAAAATACAGCTTTTCCAGGATGAAAAGTAATGGTAAATCAGGGTAGTCACATTCTGCCCTGAAAGGAAAGATTCCCCCTGCAGGAAGGGTGGGGGAGGCATTTCTGCAGCTGGAAACAGATTTTGCATTTTGCACTAAACTGTTGCAATTTATTCTACTTCCACTGGAAACTTGACTCATTTCTAATGTAAGTTAGCTGCAAGGCTGTCTGTAAGTTTTATGGTGCAGAGGGATTGGGTTCTGACAGGAAGCATTTCTCAGCCCTGGCACATCTGAGGCTGAGGTTCAGATCTTGAGGGAAATCCCTGAAAGATGGAATCGACATTGCCCTCAGATCACGTACGAGATACCAAAGTCAGGCTCCTTGTTTACTGTCACCTCCAATTTATCCTCTCTGAGACAGCCCCAAACAACATGTACCACAAAACAGAAGGAAAAGCATGAAACAGTGTATGTGATACAACCCAGCAAATCTGTCAAAAACATCTTAAATGTGTGTGTGTGTGTGCCTATCCCCATAAAACCACAAAGTATTCAGATGACTTGCTCAAAATAAATGCAAATCCCCAAGCCCCAAAAAATCTGACAGAAGAAGGTCTCAGCAGCTAAAAATGTAAGTTTGAAAACCGAAAAGGATAAACTGAAAATCTAGGTCAGGTTTTGTGATCTGTTGGTGACTGGTCTCAGCTTTTCTGAACCTTTTTGTTCCTGATCCTTACACATCCTCACGTTACAACTTAAAAAAAAACGAAAAAGAAAAAAAAATCTGTCTCCAGATCCCAAACCTTTTGGTTAGCTAAATAAAGGGCTTTGCCCATCAAGGCTTTAGAATATTCTATTTTTCTTTAGACATTTATAGAGGAAAATACCCTGCAATGGAGTCTGTATTCAGAAGGGAACATAAATCCCCAGAATACAGACCCAACTCAGAAGGGAACATAAAGCCTTTATGATCATTTGGGCATCCAACAGTGATACAGAATATGAAGCAACCTGAACAAGTTTGCATTCTGCAGAGCCCACAGCCTTTTATTCTCTGTGCAGAGAGTAAACAGGAAAATCTAAATTAATTGTCTGTATTGAGGTTAGCATAAATCACTATGCTGGATCCCTGTCATACTCCTCACAGCCTTAAAAACAAAACCTCCCTACCAATTTCACCTCTTCTTGTAGACACCAAATTTCTGTAACTGTGGTGGAGAGCAAGATACAACCAGGTTGCAACAAATTTTGTCAAATATTTTTTCTTTTTTTAGGATTAAAAAAAGCAGGCAACCAACATTTTTTTGACAAGAATGTTCAGCACTTGGCAACAAAGTGAATCACAGCAGAGCCCCCATGGATCAGGTAGAGATCAGCATTAACTACAACCTCAAAACCCAGCTCCTTTCTCACAGAAAGTCAATTAAGTTACAAAAGAAAGTTTCAAAGAAGAAAAAAATTAACACAGAGAAATGCTTACCTCTCCCAAAATCAACCAAGAGAGACTCCCTGTTCCCCCAGGATCTTCCCAGCCCTCCAGCAGGAGGAGGGAGCGTGTGGGTTTCCATTTTAATTGCTTTAATTTCATGCAGGTGGGGAACATTTCTTACTCATTCCCCACCCCTATCAAGATGCAGAGCCAAAAGACAGCAAAAGGGAGTTTGCAGCAGCAGTGCAGCATTAAAGGAGTTTATATGTCCCAAAAGTAGAAAACTTTAGAACAAACTTTCTCTAGATGATCATAAAACCCTCTTCTTCCAACCCAGGTCTCTGTGCCAGCCTTATCTCCACAGATTGCATTTATTTTGGAGGGGAAGTCTGACCATGTACAAAAATCAGAGAGAATTTTCTATTGAGTTCTGGCACACTGTGTGCCTCAGAGTGGACCTCAGTGCACCTCCAAGGGTCAAGGGTGGCTCTTAAAGTTGCCAGTGATATTCTGAAAACTCTCCTGCTGACTTTAGAGGGGCTTCTGCTCCTTAGACTCTGGGGAGGGGAAGAACTGTGAATTTGTTATCATTTTTAATATCCATAAAGCAAGACCTGAGATGCACAGCTCAAGATGACTCAGAAATGCAAATTTTAGTATTAAAAAAGTTTTTTTTTCATGTCAAGATCACAAAAAACCTCCCCCAGAGCCAAAGAAATGCATCAGTCTATTTTTAATGTGCCATATATATGTATAACAAGCACTTAAAGATTCTGTCTATTCAAACAGAGTTCTATACATCTGAGTAGGCTCAGGATCAAAAGTCAGGCTCCAATTTATGCAATTTGAGCTTACTATGGTAAATAAAGAATCTTCAGCTGGTGATCTCATATTTTTTCTGCTATTACACTCCTTCATCCAATTTTCCTGTTGCATTTCTGATACTTCCACTTCCTGTACTGAATGGATATCAAGCATGGAATACAACATGGCTAAAAATTCACAGTCTAGAAAAAGTTCTGATTTTAGATGCCGCAAAGATTATTTGCAGGACTAAAGAGAAAAAACCCTTAATTTTTTTGAAAATGCTTAGCTCAGCCTTAGTTATAGGACCTCAGAAAAAAAAAGACAATGACACAACAATGCTGCAACATCAACTCCCATATTATTATTATTATTATTATTCTCTAAGCAAGTTCAAGGAAACACCTAATGTGCTTTTTTACACTAACTCAGGATCCTATTTCACAACAGAATTTCTTTAAAGTGGTCTAATTTTACTTTACAGGAAAAGCATAATTTTCAGGGTTTTTTCTTTATGGCCCAAGAGGCAGTTCCCTGAAGATCTAAAAACCTGCAGCTTTTTAAATAATCACTAATTTTATGAAAGAGAGATCTGTCATCTGAGTAAGTGATGTCTGAAAGAATAAGCAAATGGAAAAAATGATGGTATTTTTGCAGTTTGAATTAAAGAAATAAAATGTCTGGAAGGAAATTAGTTAGATAAGATATTAAGATGATGAAGCATTCTTTGATGCCCACTGAAAAGGGAACATCACTTTCTTGCCAGAGATATCTTACACATTTCAGCCAGTATAACCAAATAATAATTAGCTTTCCATGGCACTCAACAGAAATATAAAATAAAGAAACACAGCTTCAAAAATGGTTGCTGAATAATGTCATTCAACAGTTTTTGTCTTTGAAGACATGTGAAGGGCAGGTTTTCACACCTCAGGGAAAAAGGTTTTGCTTTTAAAAGTAAAGCACATAATTTATGCCTTTAAAAAAAAACCCCATCTTTAAATAAACGAAGGTTGTATTTTTCTAAGGCTATTGAACTAAAGGTGATTGTTGAAAACCAAAAATATATTGACAGTTGAACTTTCTTCCTCAAAAATATTTGTAGGAAAAAAAAGTAAAAATTAGCACTAAAAAATAGTTTGAAAGTTTCAGCTAAAAGTACAGCAGTCGACACATCTCAACTCTAAGGCAACCAGAAATACAAAAACCTTGTTTCTTCAATAGTTTATTTTTGCAACTATGTGCAAATAATTCCTCTCAAAATCTCTTTATAGCAAGGGCCAAATCATGGATTTCATGTGAAAGCTCTACAGCAGAATGAATAATAAAACCAGCGTTGCCCAAATTACTTGGAGCCATCGTCTCTTTTGAGCTGCTCCCACCAGACAAAGGGCAGGGGAAATTACAGGATTTTCTGGCTAACCCAGAGCCAGCACAGGGAGCTTGATCTGCCCATCCTGCAGCTGCCACCACATCCAGGGAGGGAGCCAGGGACTGATGATGCCCTAAGCTTTAGATTTCAAATTTTTCAGATTCTTTACTGCCTTAGTGTGTAAATCTGAACTTCATATAAAGTGTTAGCAAGTTCTCTTCACACCTTAGTCAGACAAAACAATCCTTTTCCAGCCTGAGAACCAAGGACAAGGTTTGGGTCCAAAAGTGTGAACCATGGTGAATTGATGAGAGCAATCTGGGAGGATGGGACTTCACAACCTGAAGATGTAATTGGACAATTAACCCCAATATGGAAATGGAACAAAACGTATAAAAGTGTGAAAAATCGTGTCCTGTCCTCCATCTTGGGTCCGTCCATCTTGGGTGTAGCCCTGGCTGGGCTCTTGTTCTGCCCAAGGTGTAACCTTTGAAGGCTTTTTAAATAAATTCCCCTGTTTGTTCCTTTAACTCTGTCTAGCCTCTGTTCCAGGCAGCCTCTCCAGGCATCACAAGGACATGGCAATGCTGTCTCTTTGAATGCTGTGGGTGGAAAAGGTAGGAGGCGTCCAAGGAAGCCTGGGAGCCATCCTGGCCTCCAGGGAAGGATTTCCATGCTGCACAGACTCAAGGAGCTCATTCCAGTGCACTTTGTCACACGTTCTCCTCTCATTAACCAAGAAGGTTGGCCTGGAAATCTGACCCTAAAGTTTGGGAAAAGCACAAGAGGCCCAAAATGACAGGTACTGGACAGAGTCTGGAGCCACTGGTCCTTGGAGCGCAGATGGACTGACCTACGTCCTGCTCTTCTGACCAAGCTCTTTTTTCCTCTTTTAGGAGAAAACAAGCCTTTCCATCATTCCTTATCTTTCCTATAATCTCATCCTGCTGCTGAGCCCACAACAGCAGGTGACAGATTGTGGAGAGGGCTTTCAGAGATATTGTAAATGCTTATCTGCTGTAAATCACAGCTTCACCCCCTCCAGTGGAATCTGCTGAGCTGTCCCAGCCCAGGGCCTGACTGCACATGAGCTGCCCCATGTTCCACCTGTAATTTAAATTAATGAGGAATGAATGTTATTATTTCTGGCACAGAAAAGGAGCTCCCCACACAGCAAGGGAAAATAATGATGGCAAGCTCGCTCTTCAGCCGTAACTCTTCAATGGGTTTACAAAGGAAGAAAGCAGCATTACCCTGTTCCACAAATTAAGGCACAAAAAGGAACATGTAGCCAGCAGAGCTGGTAGCAAATCCAGGGATAGGCTCTCAAAAGGCAGGGAAAAAAGACATCCACAAGGATTTAGGGTAGATTGGAAACCTACAGAAAAATGACTCAGAAAACCCAGGAACTGAGAAGCCTCATGTCCAAATAAAGCAAAGCTGGTCTAATGGTGAAATAAGAGATCAGTCTACACATTTTCAAACATTTTCCAGTGGAGCAGGGGTTCCTTTGACTCTGAGCTAAAATCTTTCCTGCCTTTCTCAATCTGTATTCAGCTGCAAGTGAATAAACCAGCCTTGCTTTTGACAAGGTAGACCAGGACAAGAAAAAACCCACCACATGAAGTTATGACCCTATTTCAGAAAATGGGTAAAGTGCAGCAGCCAAGAGCCAGCAGGTACATTTGTCCAAAGTGTGACAGTGGTCACAGGAGTTCTTCAATGAGGGGAGAGACGAGAATGTTGACTCCATGTTCAGAAGGCTTGATTTATTATTTTATTTTATATATATATATTACATTATAACTATACTAAAAAGAAATAGAAGAAAAGGTTTCCTCAGAAGCTAGCTAAGAATAGAAAAGAAAGATAACAAAAGGCAGCTCTCTCAGACTCTGTCCGAGATAGCTCTGTCTTGATTGGCCATTAATTATAAACATTCAAGATGGCCCAATCAAAAATCCACCTGTTGCATTCCACAGCAGCAGGTAACCATTGTTTACATCTTGTTTCTGAGGCCCCAGCTTCTCAGAAGGGAGAAAAATCCCAAGAAAAGATTTTTCACAAAAGATGTCTGCGACACCAAAGCTTGATAAAGATCCATACAAAGACCCTTAATAAAATTGCTCCAAGGAGCTACAGCACAAACGGTCACCTCCAGCTTGGCACAAGTTCAAGGGAGATTCACCTCAGCTCTGAACTTGACCCACCCTCTCAGTTCTGATGGGCACTGCCAAAC
Source organism: Agelaius tricolor (assembly GCF_023055355.1). NCBI lineage: Eukaryota > Metazoa > Chordata > Aves > Passeriformes > Icteridae > Agelaius > Agelaius tricolor. The sequence goes on from NW_027269263.1 coordinate 2,320,939, forward strand.
TCTACCCTGGTCCAAATCTCTAATTTAATGGGAACATGAGGGCTCAACATCCTAGGCATAGGTAAAAGTTAACTTTCTGAATTTTAGGTCTATGTGTATTTTTTTTTCCTGACCTGAAAGGAAGCCATCTGGATGAAAATCTTCTGGCTGTAGCTGCCAATGAAGGTTAATTAACAGAATTAATGTGTGACAGGTTGTCCCTGCAGATCCAGCCCTTTCCAGTGACAAATGACAACATGTGCATTTATGGCCGCAGGAGAATTCCGGGTGAAACTTTTATCATTTAGCTGTCCAATTATTAAGACAATCTGCATGATCAAGCTGGGGAAGTTTATCCCACATAAAAAAAAAAAACCCAAGCTAAACCCAGATTCAACCAAACCCCCTAAAATACTTTGGTACGATGCTTAAAATGGCAAAACGAGAGCCTATATTTGGGTTGTAAATAGAGATTTTTGTGGCAATGCTTGTCAGTTTATCTCATAATCACTGAAGTGGAATGATTTACTAAAGACCTTAAAATAATACTATAATCCCTATTTGGGGAACTAGATTACTGTATAAATTCATCCAGGGAGTTAATTTAGGAAATTCCTAGCAGAGTTGTGAAGACACTCTCGACATCCTAATTTCTTATTCTACACTTAAACCTAGCAGTTTGTCTAAACTTTTACTGCCAAACCCTACCCTGCTGAATTCTCCATCTCAATCTTCCACAAGCTTAACTAGTCCTTATGTTAAATACACCCAGAAATTGAGTGTTTTCAAACAGCTGTCCTCAAATATTCACAGTCTTGGGGCAGGTGCCAAAAGCATGCCAGGCATCACTGGCAGCCTCACCACATGTCTCTGGAAGCTGGCCCTTTGCACTTCACCTGACACAGTTTTGAAAAGCCTCATTTCTCTCCTCCTCCTCAGCCTCAGTTTGTTACTTCTGTTCTGTGTTTTAACCAGGCCTCTGAAATACAGCATTGAATTCATCCACATCCCCATTACTTCCCTGTGCACTCATCAGAGCTTTTGAGCTGGGAATCCAAGCATTGCTCTGGCCCAGGAAAACACACATCTATTGAAGTCTCAAAGAGGAATTGTTTTTAAAAACGTGAGGATTCCAAATGCCAGCTTATTTATCCACCTCCAATTGCAGCTCACCCTGCAGCACCCTGCACTAACAGAGCTTCACTAATTATCCTTTGGAGGTGAGCTGGGCTACTCCAGCTTTGATGCTCTGCAATTAAATGTATTCCAGCAACCACATGGGGGAGAGGGGAAAAAAATACAGCTTCCAGTTCTGCAATGACCTACTTACAGCATTAAAGCACTGAGGGGAAGGGGGAGGGCTGGGAGAGGTCTAACTACAGCTTAATGCAAGCTGACACTGATCTGGGCTTTGGAATATACAGCAATCAATATCAGATATGACTTCACATCCTACAGAAAATATTGGTGAGATGGGCAAAGTTAATGACAGGAAGAAATTAATACAACACCTTGCTTCTCAAAACCTGCAGTAGTTTTAGTATCCACAAGCCCTTTGTGCCTCCCCTGCCGTGCCCCATACCACAGCACTGCTAAAGTTTGTGTTAAATTCACATTATTCAAGCTAGGGAACTTTAGCACTCTCTCCCTGTCTAGGAATATCTTCCACTCAGGCAAGGAAAGGAAGAGAATCTGATTTATTTAGCATCACTAAGCTAAGTCAATGCCACAGATTGATTCCAGACCTTTTCATTCATGTTTTAAGCCTGTCCCTTCCCCCAGTTTTCCCCCACCTCAGATTGTCTTTAGTCTTTAAGACATTTAAGCAGAATCATTAGAGAAAGGTGATCGTGGGAACATTTTAAATTCTGTCAGTGATCCCAGAACACTGGATTTTTAGGTATGGGATGTATTTTGGGATATGGTTTCTCTTTTCAATATTCCACTATCCTGACACATGCAATTTAATTTCTGGACTTCATACTAAGCACAGTGTTTATTGGTGACAAATTCAAATGGCAAGCACACACTTAACAGTGTTATTAAACTAGACTCTCCCAAAAAGACATATACTTGCAGCACGTTGAAATGCCCATTGTTTAAGTATCAGAGAAAATGGTTTGAAAGCCTAACTGCAAAAAATAAGCTGAGCAACACATGAGTAAGAATTTAAAAGCCTTTCTAAAAGTTCCTTGGAACCTTTTGTATAACATAAAGCAAAGAAAACCCCTATAACGGTCTGAGAAAATAATCTGCCTTTTTTTTTCTTTTTTTCTTTTTTTGTTTTTTTTTGGAGTCAGATGAAATATTAACCTTCAGTTATGTTCCCAAAACTTCACAAATATATTGGAAATATCAATTGTATAAGTGTATAATGGCTATCCTGAACTAAGTATCTAAGGATCAAGAAAACAGAAAGAAAAGTGAAGGTGAATGTGATATTTTATCCTTACAGCCCCCACCCAGATAAGGAGCAACATCCAGCAGCACCACTTGCCCCAGCCAGAGGATTTTTCAGCCTGCATTATTAGCTTCCTTCAGTATTCTCTAGCTCAGTAGTTGCATTGCTGGAAGGAATCATTCACATCTGTGGAATTTACTAATCCTCTTCTACAGCTGTCACAGAAATTGGCTGTTCTGCCTTTCCCCAACTATTTCTGAGTCACACTACCTGGGGCTGAGAGCTTGTCATATCTGATAACTGAGGCAGGGCCAGACACAGTCAGTACTTGAACAAGAGACAGCCAGAGAGAGGAGATGATGCTGCTTAATCAATGGACAGCAAATTACACTTTGCATGATCCTGCACAGAGCATTATTCCCTCAGCACAGCCAGTTGTGATACAACTGACACAGCTGGAAACAAAGAGAAGTACTGCTCCTGCCTGAAATGACAGTCAGAATATAATCATTTCATGAACACCTCTAAATTAGACAAAATAGCTATGATCTATTGCATCTGAATTAATGTCCTGCAAGAAAGTGGGCAGGAAAGTCCCTCCATTCAAACCACAGCAAAAATCCCATTGCTCAGCCAGAGGTTTCATTTAACACCATGTCCATCACTGCAGTGCCATGGAATGGAGAAGCTCTAATCTCAAATTTACTCAGCCTGCAGCAGAGCATCAGATAAACCAGAGCTTCCTGCAGCCAGTCAGCTGCACCTATTTATAAACCTTGGTGCCTCCAAAACCCAGGCAAAGTTAAAGTGAGCAGGCAAATGAGAAGGTGGGGCAAAAGGTGATGGTTTGCTGCTTTCCTCAAGTCTCTCTCCCTTCTGGTAATCCTCTGTAAATGTTAATAAAACTGCTTTTCTACAGCTTGGAGAGAAGGAAGCATTCCCTGGAGAGGAAGACCATAATTTTCTTCTTTCCTTGCTGTGCACCTGAGATCCTGTAAGGGCCTCTTTATTGGGCGAATGTATCAAGGACCAGTGAAAACATTTGAGCAACTGAAGTTATTTGAGCCATTATACAAGACAGCAGTGTCTCACTTTATCCATCAGTGCTGTAAATTATGTACTTTGCCTTGCAGTGACATTAAGCCTCCACAGTTGTAAAAACTTTGCCACGCTTGGATGAAAAACATCATCTAAAGTATACTGTATAATTAATGTGACTGCACAGACTCTTCCTTCTTTTTAAGCAGCTTCTTCAAAAGCATTCTAAGCATCTAAGGCCTTTTTTCTTTTCATATGAAAATGACTGATTGCATATTTAAAAGTATTAATTGGTTCTATGATAAAGTTTTTTTTTTTTTAAAAATCCTCAACACTTCCAAGATATGAGGAAGAAACATTGTAATTGCTCAAATAACTTAAAATGCTCAGACATTTTCAGTGGTCCTTGATATAATCAACCAATGAAGACACTCATTGGCAAAGGTGGATGGTATTTATTTAGAAAAGGCTGCTTGAAAGTAATGGACTAATAATAAATAATTTGTAGAACATTGTGCACAAATTATAAAAAGCATTCCAAACAACTGATCTCATTCCTTGGTTTAATTATTCAGTTCTTTTTAGGCTAGAGCTATGTGTCTGGTATATTTGCCTCAGATCTCAAGAGGGTATTGACCAGGTTTTCTGAAGTCTTCTGCATTATTTATCTCTTCCTACCATAAGGGGTCTGATAGGCATACTGTTTCAATAATTAAATGTCAACAATTCATGCTGTTGGCCAAAACCCAAAGGACCTTCATAAATAAATAATAACATCTTGCATTTTTATAGCTTCTTTCATTCAAGGGTCTCAAAGTGCTCTGCAAATATTCATTAAGACCCCCCTAAACAGCCTTGCAAGGTAATTCAGAATTATTCTACTACAGGTTTTTCTCAACAGGAAGGGAGAAGGATCAGCTATTCCAAGGTCAAGGCTCAAGCCAGGGTCTGAGGTGGGGCCAGAGCCCAGATCAGCAGCTCCTTCTGCCAGCTGCCCTCACCAACTCTGCACTGGCAGCAGCAGGAAGCACATGTGGCTCCAGGGAACTCACTGCCTTGCAAGAGCCACAAAAGTGGGACAGGATGGGGGGAAATCACTGATGGCTCCACTCTTGACTTCTGCTTTAAACATGTCTCATTGTCACCACATTTCTCTTCACAGAGAAAAGCAAGGCACAATTCTTCCCAAGAAATTTCTGGATTTCACATTCTGTGAACCTCAGAGGAAGGAAAAACAATTCTTGTCTCATTTGCTGCACTTTTGTTTGTTCACAAGTGTAATGCAGTGTGGAAAATTGTTCACCTGAAGGGAATTGGTAATTGGATTCTGGTGTGAGAGTTTTGATTCACTGACCAATTGAATCCGGGTGTGTGAGTGTGTCAGGACAGTCACGAGATTCTGGTCAGTGGAGTGCTTGGCAGATTCAGCTTAAATGTAATGTAAAATATGTGCAATATAGTATAGAATAATATAGTATAATAAATGAATTAATTAGCCTTCTGATAAGACGCAGTCCTCCTCATCATTCCTCTTTTGTCAGGGGCAAAAATATCACAATAGCTCATTATCATGTTTCCAAAGACGAGAGAAAACAATGCTGCACGTGGACCCAGCATTGACATTTCTCTCTTACTGTTTGTGCTGTTCTGGTCAGCAGTGATTTCAGTCAGAGCAGGGACTGAAATATCCTGTTTCCAATCTAATCCATCAAAATGTTCATTAGAAGTCAAATAGCTGCATTTCATTCGCCTTTCTGCAGTCATTTTTGTTAGCATCATTCTCCATGACCTCTTTTTCACTCCATACTGAGGAAAACAAGAATGATCATAATGATCTGACATTTCTATAGTGGCTTTCATCACAGTGACATGTTGAGAGCAATGATGAGCCTAGAAATAACATAAGAAGCCTTTTCAGGCATCCTCTTCTCAATTTAAAACTGAGTTTCTGAGGAGAGAAAGCCCGAATCTGAAAGCTGAGTGCTGCTGCTCATTCAGGTAGCTTTCAGACATTAATTCTACCTCCAGTCCTGCAAAGCTGTGAGAGATTCCACACATAAATGACCCCAACAACTAAAACCTCCCATTCTGGTTCTCAGAACAAACACCAAGTTCAAAAAACTCCATTGGAGCTCATTTCTGGTTTGAATGCAGTACCTAGATAAATATAACACCATAATATCTATTTTTAAACAAATGGAACAACATTCAAAAGTGCTTTCCCTCACATATAGCACTTTAGGGGCCCCTAATCTCCATTGCTTTCACAGGAATGCTCACATTTTGCACCCCTTGCCCAGCTGTCAGTATATACAGATATACACATACACCTGACACACAAAGTCGTTTCAGACTGGTTTTAGTCTGGTTTTAGACTGACTAAACCTGAGTACAAGTTATCCCTTGAATTTTCAGGAATTAGAACCATTTTTCAGATACTTGAATGTATATACCTGTTCCTGATCAGCTTCCTGAAAATCTGCACCTGAACATCTCTCTGTTATTACAGCCAGGAATATTTACTAATTTTCAAGAACTGTAAACTCCATGTCCATTTTTTAAAGACATAAACCATCAATGCCTTTTTTAATTCTTTTTTTTTTTTTTAAATTCAAATAAATGGACCAATTCACTCTGTGGGAAAAGTTATGGGATCTGATGATGAAGATGAAATGAAGGAGCATTCACAAATATTTTCGTGGGTCAAAACACACACACTGTCCTATCTGAACTTGATCAGTGCTCATTACCAGTAAGAAAAATATAAAAATATGAAATATTATTGAAAGGATATAAGATATAAGGATACAAGGATATAAGAACATACTTAAGCATTTAAGGCTATGCCATTAGATGAATAAAAGTAAACCAGATTTAATACACTGTGAAAATCAGTAAAAAATGGAAAATGGGATACATTATGCTGTAATAGCCGTAATTCAGCTCTTTCTCCTGCAGGTTCTTTTCTCCATGCATGTGCTATTACTCTGCTTCCTGAATTTCCCTTTCACCAAGCTTCATGTTTGCTTCCAGTTCCCTACAGCTTGCTTTGGAGCAATTTAGGGAAGGTATAAGTTCTTTTAATCACCTCATTTCTGTATCTGCTGCATAGTCTAAGTCATCCTTTCCCACATTTTTTCATTAAGTCATCCCACCCAGAAATTAACTTTATTGGCAGTTTTGCCCTCAGTGAGACACTGAGCTGTGGAGCACAATTAGGAGAAGACACAAGGCCATAAGAAATCACTTGTTTGGTAGAGATGCTGCCAACGTGGTGGATGTCTAAAGATATTTTTCTGTGCAACAACCAGTTGATTTATGGATTCACTGGACCTATTTTCCCCCATGTGATGTGAGAGTGTCTTTCCACTGAATTAAGGCTGACCATGTGCTCCTGTGCCAGAACAGCTCCAGTTCTGTTGACTGCCTGGAACTCTTTCTCAGTTTTCTCCCTGCATGCACGTCCAGCAAACAGGTAAATAATTCATTTAGGTAGACTTAAGCCTGTCTCAGAAGGTTAGGACGTTGTCTCAGGACAGCAAACTCCCCAGTGTTAGATATTTCAATACTACTGCTGAAACAGTTTTATTCACTTTTTTTTTTTATTACCCTGAATACTTTCTGCTTTATTTGTGATCTCCTGAAGATCCAGCAAGCAGCACAAGACAAATACAATTAATTTTCAGAGAAGGTACTATTGATCCCATGTCACTGCCCTATTAAAATGACATTTTGCACGATGCAGAATGACTGATGCAGAAGTTATTTAACCTGACAGATGCTGAGAGCAAGAAGGCAATAGTTGCTCACTGCATCATTATTCAATAGATAATAATTTAACTTGGCTTTGCAAAGGCCAGTCTCATTTATGAGGTGCTACTGAACTAACATTTTATTACAGTTTAAGATTACATCATCCACTTCTAACATTCCCTCCCTTCCAGTAAAATGATCTTAAATCCAGTCAATGCAATAGTGAGCAAAACAGTGCTAAATTCTATTATTTTAATCTGATTAAGTTACAAAGCTGGCATCAATAATCTGTATTCTACAATCTGTTTTCTTAGCTGTCCTCCCAGTTTCTTTACTGTAGAACTTTCAAATAACCAATCAACCAAACCCCACCCACCACCACCTCCACACCAAAATCCTGTATATGAAGTGAGGAGGAGTCAGTCTCAAATTTGACTCTCAAGATTTTTGCCTTCTGTGTGCAAAATTCTGTATATACACAAGCCAAAAGTTTGTAGTTTGAGTCTAGACGAATTTTCTACAGGGAGATTTCGTACAGCCTGACATACAAAAGTAATCAGTTATTAAGCTATGATACTCATTCCAGCTTTCAGAAAATTCTGCTGTCTTTTGTCCTGTTCCTTCCTCCTAATGCATAATCTGGAAACTCTTCTGGAAGAGCCAAACAGAATTCCTAAATTAGGAGAAAAGATGGATCAAATTTCAAGCCTTATACCACACAAACCCTTTCAGTGGTGACAGCAGCATTATCTGCATGAATGGGAACTGCTTACACAGGGTTTTATTTCCTGCTCTGTGCTCCAAGAAGCAGCAGGAAGACAGGAGGAAGCTTTGGGAGCCACAGCAGCGCAGCCATGCCAGAGCAGCATTTCCAGAGCAGCATTTCATTTAAATCTATTTCAGGCATCTCCCAGGTACTGCACATGGACCTGCCTTCAACCCCAGCCAAAGCTCACTGAAACAACGGGCTAATTGCTAACCCCAATTATTTTTTTTAATTGAAAGAGCTTGAGTTACTCAGGGGCTGTCCACAGAGGGTTTTTGCAGACAGATGGGAAATGGTTTGCCCAGGCTCTGGGCTGCCTTGCTCCATCCAAGAGCCACAGAGACACAAGTGACATGACCCCGTGCTTAAGCTAATCAAGCTCTGCCAAGAACTTTCCCCATCTGACAAGTTATCAGCCCACATGAAGACTGATGATTTCACTTCTGCTATTTCCTTCTGCTCTAAAAAGGTATAAAAAAAAAAAGCAGGGAAATGGGATTCCAGCACATGAACTTCTCAGAAGAAGACTTGATCTTCACCTTCCATCAGACAAGAGCAGAGACAAAACCACATGAAGTGTGTGTAGAAGGTGAAGGGTAAAGAAAGCACAAGAGGCAGCCTTGCTGCAGAGATGGCAGACATGCAGGCAAGTCCCTTTTGTCCCCCTCTGCACTGCCAACAGCTGTGGCATGCTGCTGGAAAGCTTCCTGCTGTAGCACCACATTTCTCTTCACAGAGAAAAGCAAGGCACAATTCTTCACAAGAACCTTTCTGGGATTCACATTCTCTGAGTCTCAGAGAAAGAAAACACAATTCTTATCTCATTTGCTGTGCCTGTGTTGTGCCAAAGAAGAATGCAATGTGGAGATTGTTTACCCAGAGTGATGGGGTTTTGTTTCCTTGGCCTGCCTGGGCCAGGTGTGTGTGTGAGTTGGGACTGTTGGGTGACAGTCACGAGATTCAGGCAGTTGTGTGCAGAGTTGAGTGCTTGGCAGATTCAGTTTTAGATGTACAGAACGATACAGTATGATAAAGTAATTAATTAGCCTTCTGATATCCACGGAGTGAGATACAAAATTCTTTCCCCTTGTGGGGGCCCTCACAGTGTTGCAATATCCTGCCATCAGTACAGAAAGCTCCTTCCTTTCTTCTCTGCCATGCCAGAAATGAGTTTGTAAAAGAAATTTGCACCATGAAGTCGTGTAAAACTCTTGTCTTGGGAAACAAGCTGTCACTGACAGGGCACCTCAGTTTATTTAGGTCATTTATAGGAGAGCTTCTCACCTGCTGACTGCTTTATAGGGAGAGATGGGTTATCAGTGCTGGGCCACTGATCCCTGGCAGCCCTCCTGCTGCAGCCAGTGCTTTTGACTTGCAGAGTAAATTTGATGAGATAGGTAACATGGGGACCTCTGCTTGTACCTGGGTGCTGATGAGCAGCAATATTAAGCTTAAGAAGCAGAGCTTTACTGTCTCCTTTGATGGCAAGTCAAACAGACCAGATGAAGGTTCCAAGGGACCACACCAGTAGCAGCAAAATATTTCTAACACAAACAGCTGTCTATTTAAAGAACCACTCTCTGGTGAGGCTCCCATGTGATAAATACACCCAGGGGAACCCAAGCCTTGTGGTGGTTATCTTAAAAGTTCCCAGAGGCCTGATTATTTTGCAGTGCTGTTGCAAGCCTTGTCAGGATGCATTGCTTAATCAATCCCTGCAGAATCACTGGGCTGGCCTTTCCCTGACAGGGTAACCAGCACCAGCCTGGGAGATTTGCTCCTGCACAACTCTTGATGTTAACAGAGACAATAAAGCACAACTGGCTATTACTGGTTCAATTACAGCAGTCATTCCAATTGACAGGGTTTGCTAAGACAGAAGGAAACAAGGCAGAAACATCCTTATCTGGTCATTTCTCTCCCAATGTATGTGGTTACTGCCTTTTTTTTTTTTTTTTTTTTTTTTTTTTTGCTTAGCAGCATCCCTTGATTTGTAACAGCTCATTTACTTACTAATCATATGCTCAGATTTATTTTTTTTAAGGAAAGAAGGCAGCATTCTCTCCTCTATTATGATCTTTTTACACAACTCAGGCCAGAGAACACTGACCAATTTCTCTTAAGCCTAAAGCCTAAACCTCTGCCTGAGCTAAAACAGTTTTACACAGATTCCTGACATCATGTGTACCAACTTTCCTTTGCCTTATTAAAGAAAAACATGTATGAAAGAGGTAGGTATTACTGAGGAAGAATGCACTACTTCCCCAAGTATCTACAGAGATTAGTTATCCATAATGTGATTTTTTTTTGCATGTTAAACTCAGCATCAAATCCTTAGATCTGACAGAATAGGAAATATGGAGATCAAAACACTATTGAGTATCAGAAGTCTCTTATCAATGTTGGTTATTCTAGACTCTAACCAAAGTGAGTCCTTCCCTTCCCATGGATAAACTAACTAGATGAAGCTTCTTTAATCTCCACTCTAAGTCACATTCCCCAAGCATCACTCTCATACCTTTCCCCTAAGCCTTTTTCAAATTTGTGGCATTCTGTTTCAAGTTACATAAAAAACACAGCTTAGAAGCAGCCTGCAGAATCATAACAGGCAGTTGGATGTCATTATAAAATCCAGCAGAAGCTGGTTCTTATTAGTCCAGAAGAAAAAATTATTGGTGAAATTGCATGCTTGTAATGAAGAAACCATACAACCTAGAATGGAGATCTGTGATTGAAATGAACCTAACCTACCCAAAGACAGCAGAAAGAGATCTAGGAAGAAGTAGAGATATTAAGAAAAGAAAGTTTATTTTGTATAATATTATCTTTTTACCACATTTTGCTGAAGGGTGAAAATCCATCTCTAGAGAAATTCAGAATTAACAAGAGCCAGTTTGTTCAAACCACTTACCAACTCTTGCTGAGGAAGGAAAATTGCCTCTTTCTATGCTGCCTTTGGTGAGGAACCCTCATTCTTTTACACAACTGTTAAATGTAAATGTTTCTTGCTCACATCAATGATTCAAGGCTGGTTTGCTGGAAATGGAACAAGGAAAATGGAAAGAAGGAAGGAAAGGGAAGGGGAAAGGGAAGGGGAAAGGTCCAAAGGCACCTTCCATTTTTTTATTAAAGCAATTGTTTAAAATCCTTTTTCCCCTCCATATCCTCTAAAATAAACTTTCTGATGGACTACAGCAAGCTGTTATGGCCCAGGACACATCAAGATGTTGGCTACTGTTATTTAATTGTAGTAAGAGTTAAACCTTTGATAAGAAGAGACAAAAAAAGAAAATATTTTATAAACTCTCCTGATCAGGAAATAGTTGAGAATGTGTCTTGGAAAAAAAACCCCAAGAATTTATGCAGTACAAGCTGAGTCTGCAGAGACACTGAAATGACAAATCTCATGGCAATATTTAACCTATTGATCTGGAAGAATTTCATCAGCATCATCTTGTGCCCTCCTGTCTAATCAAAGCATTTCCTATCCTCACACCACTGCCAGCCTCACTGGATGCCACAGGAAACATCATCTTACACTGCACTAAAAATTTTAGATAATTTTCAGATAACTATGCCAGACTCCAGTAAACAGCATCTCCATGAGCTTTTCATCACACAATGCAGAACTGCATTCTTATTTTATCAGCAAAGATTCCTCCATGATGAAGATGCAAAGTCTGCTGTGATAACTGCAGATATAATCCTAGTTATTCTGCTGCAAGTGTTTTGCTCTCTTAAGAAGCCAATTTCCAGCAGTTTTGGACAACTCTGTACTTGAGCCAGTTAGATTCAACATTGGAAACAATGCAGACTTGTAGAGAAAATATTTTCTATGTCAAAAAAAAAGCCAGGGGAGCACCAGGTAACTGCTTTGTGACCAAGAAAACACATCTGAGAGCAGCTCACTAGAGCTGGTTATAAAAAGCTCCATGGTTTTGAGCTGTAGGTTTGGGGTCTTATTGGTTGGTTGGTTGGGGTTTTTTAGTTTTTTGTGTTTTTTCTTTTTTTTTTTTTTTTTTTTGTTAGTTTGTTTGGGTTTTTGTTTCTTTGGGTTTTTGTTGTTGCTTTGTTGGTTTTTTTTTGTTTTTTTTTTCTAAAGCAGGGGGTTGAGTGTAAGAACATAAAAGAAACTAAGGTTTTTCACATGACAGAGCAAATCTTCCTGCCTGAAGACCTCAGAAATAATGTTACAATTTTAACATGGCAGGCAGAGCTAGATTAATAATTTAGGATGTGAAGCAGACTTCCCTTATCCTCAGTGCCACTTTCTGAGAATGCAGCTGGGGCTCCCTTGCTCAGGCAGGATGCTCATCACTGCCATGTCTACAGCAGCAGACTCAAAATTCGGACCATCAGGAATAAAATGACCTTCTTTGCTTTCATTGTGACTCTTGTTTAGGTCATGATAAAGCAGCACTTTTCCTTAGGAAAAGTGGAAATTACTCTCTGTGAAAAGTTCATGCACCAAGAATAAATTATTTAATTCTTTGTGATTTATTTGGCTACAGAGAAAAAAATTATTTTACACTTGTATCTATACGTGAAAAATTTTGCATATTTTTTTGTTGCAGCATTCAAGTCAGCATTCTTTTCCCTGAGCCTATAAAATTTTAGTGTTGGTTTTTAGGTTTTGGGGGAAGTTTGACAGATACCACCAAGCAAGCATTTCATTAGCTTATTATTTTCTCTACATTTATGTGCGTTCTTCACATGGAAAAAATACCCTTCTAAGGCATCACAAAATGGCACAAAAGAAAGGCACAAAAAATGCCCTTCTAAGGCTGTTCTCCCTGCATTACTGGTGAAAAGATTTTAGCAGCTTTTCAGATACAGAAGTAGAATGTCACCATCTCCGTTCTCTGGTCATACCTTAAGCACATTCTTGAGAAGTATAAATCCCTCTAGGAATTTGTCCCCAGTCTGATGTGGTGTCTTTGAAGACTTACCCTCCTTTTCCTTTACACCTCCATGTGATAAAAGAGGATGAACAATGTACAAATGTGACCTCCTTGGTCTAAAGCCCTCAACTTTATCTACAGATAGCAACTACAAATTCATTTCCTGTGTGTTTTACCTAGAAGTGTTTTGCTGTGTGATGCTTTTCAAGGCTAATTTGATTTACCCAGGTATGGATGAAGCACCTGCCATGGTACCAGCACATTATTATTACTTTCCCTTTTAATTTAGATGCACCTGATTATTCTACTTGCAGGGATGCCTCAATAAAGGCAGGAATGATGCATCTGACTCCATGTTCTCAGAAAGCTAATTTATTACTTTATAATACTATATTATACTAAAGAATACTATACTATAGTAAAGAATACAGACAGGATACTTACTGAATGCTAAAAAGATAATAATGAAAATAATGAAATAATGAAAACTCGTGACTTTCTCCAGAATCCCGACACAGCTTGGCCCCAATTGGCCAAAGAGTGAAAACAACTCACACCAGAAACCAATGAAACAATAACCTGTGGGTAAACGATCTCCAAACACATTCCACAAGAGCACAACACAGGAGAAGCAAATGAGATAAGAATTGTTCCCTTTTGTCTGAGGGCCTCTCAGCTTTCCAGGAGAAAAATCCTGGGCAAAGGGATTTTTTCAGAGAATGTGAATGCCACACCTGATCACCTCAGTTTGCAGACTGAAAACCTGTGGAGCTCCAGGGGTTGTTTCTGCTTCCTCCCTTCCTGCTCAGGAAAGCAGCATCTGTTCTCTGGGCTGGGGAGGCAGAGCACTGCCTGGTGTCTTGCTGAGCACCCTTTCACAAGCAGCTGGTCTCCTTTAGCAGCAGTTAATTTGCTGAATTTGTATGATTTTCATGCAAAACATCAAGAAGGTAGCTTCAGGTCAGTGGTCACAGTTGGTGAGAAAACCCAGCCCAGAGCTCATCACCTTTTCACACGATCTGGGAGGCTACACTGCCTTGCTTTGCAGGAAAAGGAACACTCATTGCACATGCCCACAAGCACCATGAATTTCTCCATCCAACCAATCTGTGCCTTGATTATCCCAGGAATGTAAACACCAGAGGGACAGGCTGTGCCTGAACTGCCACGCTGAAGGGAAGTGATGGTGTGGCACAGCAGCCCTGGCCCTGGAGTCCCTCCCCAGGAGGTGACCTGCCAGACCACCACCCTGCTGCCAGTGGACACACAGAACCACAGAGAGAGGTCCTGACTTCCAAATTAATCCTCACAGACAGGGACTGTCATTGCTGACACAGGTGGCCTTTGCTCTCAGCTGTGCCAGCAGCTCCTCATGGGCAAGGATGCCCTGCCTGTGAATGATCTTGGAAGGGAACAGAGCTGCTGTCATGTCCCTGACTCTGTCAAGGGATGGGGATGGAAAGGAGGGGAGGAGAAAAAGGAAAAAGAAAAAGCCCACCCCTCCTGGTAGTGGGTGCAGAGCTGTCCCCATAAAGCACAGGGAGAAGGGCTGGGGATGTAACAGATGAAGGCATGGCATGGCAGATACCAAATGAGAATTTAAGTTCAAACTTAAAACAGATGAAATGCCAAAGCCAAAAGGCCACAAGAGACACAAGAGAGCTTCTGGTAACTAACAGCATCCATCACTGAAATGCTGGAGTTCCCCAGCCTCCCTCACAGGACCAGCCCTGCAGCACAGGGCCAGTGTCACAGACATATTTTATGAAAAATCCTTTTGCTAGGATTTTTTTTCTTGAGAAGCTGAGAGGCCTCAGAAACAAAATGTAAACAATGATTATCTGCTGCTGTGCAATGCAACAGGTGCATCTGTGATTGGTCTCATGTGGTTGTTTCTAATTAATGGCCAATCACAGTCCAGCTGTCTCAGACTCTCTGGTCAATCACAAAATTTTATGATTCCATTCCTTTTTTTTTTTTTGCTAGCCTTCTGCTGAAATACTTTCTTCTATTCTTTTAGTATAATTTTAATATAATATATATCACAATAAATCAGCCTTCTGAAATATGGAGTCAAGATTTTCATCTCTTCCCCCATCCTGGGACCCCTGTGAACCCCACCACAGGCCAGCAGAGTCCCCAGGCAAGGGACACCCAGCCCTGCACAGCTTGGCTGCAGTTTGGAGCACCAAGGCAGAGGCTACTGGTGCTCCCACCCAGCTGCACAGAGATGGCCACTGCATGTCAGAAAACCCCACGTGGAAATAAATTCTGAAGGTTTTCCGAGATTCCTCTGTGTGCTGCCATTCTGCTGTGATATTATATTAGCACTGTTAAAGCAAAGGCAGAACAGAAGCATACAGACACAAACAAAGTATTTTAATTTCTTTCAGAAATCCAACTCTCTGGTTCTCCTTCCATTTCTTACTCCCTCTCTCAAGAGGGAGCGGAGCATTTGTTAAATTTGGCTTTGAACACGGGAAAACATTGGTTTGTAATAGCCCTCCTAATTTGCTTTTCTTGGCAAGCACCCTGCACCAGCCCTCCTTGGTTCTGTTGTGAGGGGATGACTGTGAAGCTAGGAAAACACACACACACACAAATTCTTGAGTGATTGTACGTGCAGCTCCTGCTTTTTAATGCACTGTAGTGTAATTACCTTTTTGTCAGCTCAACCTCATTCTGTGCAGAGCAGCTGAAATCCCTAATTACCAACTGCAGCAGCCAAAGTCTCCAATTTGCTCCCAAGGAAGTGGTATCATTAACCCAACTCATTATGTGCTGCTTGTCAGGTGAGGCCCATGGAAATTTCACCTGCATTTATTGGTTTCCTTCCATGGAAGCACAAACATCACATTCTGGATAAAACCCCGGGGGGAAAAAAAACACGCTATTCCCCAAGGGGAAAACTCAAAAGGCAGAGCCAGGAGAAGGTTTTAAAAAGGTGGGGCTCAGTTTCTTCTCACAAGCCACAAGACAAGAGATCATTAACTCCATTTGCACCAGGGGAGAATTTGTTTGGATATTTGAAAAACTTCTTCCCAGAGAGGCTTGTCAAGCACTGGAACAGGCTGCCCAAGGAAGTGGTTCAGCCACCACCATCCCTGGAAGCATTTAAAAAGATTTGTAGATGTGGCTCTTACAGACATGGTTTAGTGGTGGCCTTGGCAGATTCATGGCATTCCCTAGCACCCAGTGGGGAATAGATCACTGGAACAGCCAGGGATTAGGGTCATGCTCCTCAGTTTTTACAGTCCTGCTTTAAACTGCTGAACAGCAAGTGCATTTTCAAAGTCTCTATGTGGATTCAGATGTGACACACACAGATCCTAAGAATTCAAAGAATTCCTGCATTTACTATGCAGAAGCTCAAAAAAAACTTAAAGCCTTTGTGACTCAACCATTTCTCTGCCAGGAATCTACCCTGCAACATCAGCCTGTTAGATACCTACAAAGACACGAAAGAACACAAGCACACCACCATTCTCAAAGTGAAGGAAAAAAGGGAAGTTTATTTTCTGACTCTATAGTTTTACAAAAGTGACAGCCACCTCTCCAATGACCCTGGTCAAACTAACAGTCTATCAACTTTCTCTTCCTTTATAAAGGAATGCAAAACAATGAGTTATTTACAGAAAGTGTGTGAGAAAGTTCACTACAAGAATGTCAAATCAGAAGGCTTAGAAAATCTTAAAAAACTAAGGTGACAACAAAGGATGATAACAATAATTTATTTTTATGTGAACATACCCGCTTCCTCCCCTCTTTCCAGAAACTAAATGGTGAAATACAACAAGTGACAAAATTTTAGCAACTTCTGAGCAGATTTAATTAAGGAAACTCCATTTCATTGCAGACAGGCTGTCCTATTTAATCTCCCACTCACAGGTTTTCTTCTCACTGCATTTTTGTGCAATTAAAACAAGGCAAACTGGAATGCCAATTAAATGCCTCTTGAAACAACAGCCACCCTTCCTGACACCTGTTTAAAAATGCATGAACTGACACATTTGCAAACTGATTCTGGCATTTCTGCACTGGCCCTTGTTGCCTGCATTCTGGGCTGATGCATTTTATGCCTCAGGAAAGCAGAGAACATCAGCCACTCATGGGCTCTGTCAGGCAAGAGAAGAGAGGGGGTTCCTAAAGCTGCTGCTGAGGCAAGGAGGAATTTTGGCTTGGGGACAGAGAGGAGACAGTCCTTCTATCTCTTAACGCTTCAGGGATCTTCTTTGTTATTAATTTCTATTGATCTACACCAGAAGGAACCCCCTGAGGGCCCTGCTGCCCCTCTGCCAACCTTCTCGCTGCTTTCACCATCCTCAGACCAAGAGGAGAATTCAGTTTTCCTCCTCCCCATGGGGCTTCCCTTCTGCACTGGAGACAGAGAAGCTTTCAGCTTCATGGGAGTGGGATAGATGATGAATTTAAACTGAATAGTCAGTTACTGGATGTATCTGAGGTTTCAGGGTAAGATAAAGCCAGACACTCCTAGAAACAAATCTAATATTCTTTGGGGAAATGTTCATTTAGAAACCTTGTAATGGAGCCCTTCAAAGTCTGGGCCAGGTGGTGGCTCTAGGGATGTGATACTCAGCCACTTGGAGAAGGACAAAGGTTGGAGAATAATGAGACACTCTCTCTTGTGGCACAAATTACAATTACACCAGGAATAATCATAAATAAGGAGCCTGTACTGTTGCTTGATTCTTCCAGAATCAGTGTTTCTTCAAAAGTAAAATCATTTTGGGTCAGTAACTTTTTTCAGTGAGAGTCTGCTTGAAACTGATATATGTCTAAGTAAAGTTCTGACTGATCAGCAAAAAGCTAGCCCAAGAGATTATTGTTAAAATAAAGCTAGATTTGAGGCACATATACACACAGCTTGAGTAGGAAGATGAGGAACTGTGCTGTGTCTTCAATCTGAACCAAAAAAAACAGCCCAACAAATCCCACTCTCACACAGATGAGAGGTGGCTCTGTATTTCTGGGTTCTGCATCTTACTTTTTGCTAGCCTTTTTTGCTGCCAGCCAGTTTTTCTGAGAGTGATGTTTGTGTTGGTGGTAGGTACTGCTCTCCCCCTGCATGCAGTAATGAAGCCACACTGCACATCTGCTTAGTCCTGTCAGCTCCTATCACAGCATCACTCCATCTTCAGCCACCTGCAGCTGCAAGATTGCTGATCAAGCTGCCTGGATTTGTCTTTCCTAGGTAAATGTCAGGTGTGGAACCTGCCTGTCTGTTTGTGTTTGAGCAGCACCCAAACTTCATGGGTGTAAAAATGTCTCAAAGTCTGGAAATATGGAAACTGTGGTATTTTCTGTGGTCCTCCATGGCAGGAAGGAATGAATCTGACTCCATGTTCTTAGAAGGCTAATTTATTATTTTATGATCTATATTATATTAAAGAATGCTATACTAAATTATACTAAAGAATAGAGAAAAGATACAGACAGAAGGTTTAACAAGATACTAATGAAAAACCCATGACTCCTTCCAGAGTCCCAACCCAGCCTGACCATGATTGGTCATTAAGTCAAAACAATTCACATGTTGGATAAACAATCTCCAACCACATTCCAAAGCAGCAAAACACAGGAGAAGCAAATGAGATAAAATTTGTTTTCCTTTTCCTCTGAGGCTTCTCGGCTTCCCAGGAGAAGAATCCTGGGCAAGGGGATTTTCCCAGAAAATATGACAGTGACATGAAACACAGAGAGATTCCAAAGTATTATTTTTTTAAATTAGGAAGTCAAAACCTATTTTTTCTGCTGTAGTCAGAGCCTTAAAAAGATCTTAGCCTAGCTAGTTCACACATTAACCTCTGTGCTACACAGTAGTCCAAAGCAGAAGTAATTTCAGAGAACAGAAATAAAACTACACCAAAACAAAAGCTCACATATGGCATTAGTGATCCATGCCAGACAGTATCAACCAAAACAGTTCACAGTCCTTGACCCTGAGCCTTCAGACTGCTCTGATGGTTAGGACTGCTTCAAAGGTCATTTGCAACCCCCTTGGCATTGTCAATTTATTCTGTAAACCTTCAATGTATAGAAAAGACCAACCCAGTAAAGAGCCCAGCTGAACTTCCAGACATGAGGGTGACCCCACAGGGCCGGGATATTCAATTTCTGCCAAATTTGGGATGTGCTGGCTGAAGCACAACAGACCTGCAGCACCAAATCCTCTTCTGCCTGGGGGCCTGGATGTGCCCTTCTCCCTCCTGGAGGGAAGACAAGCCTGGACCAAGAGACCTCCTGGTCCACAGAGCAATTTGTGGGAGTCCCTGCTTTGCCAAGGAACCAGGCCAGCAGCTGGTGAACACTGCAATTACAAACACTTGCTTATTAAAAAAAAATCTTGTTTGAACTTGTTTATGTTTAAGGGGGTTTTACCTCAGCCTGACAAGCTATCTGCAGTTGCTTTGGCACACAATTTTCATTTAAGTGTTCCACATAGGCAGGGACCCAATATGTCCCATACCTTCTTTCTCTTTTCATGTAACACCACCACAACACAGTAATGGACCTCTGATGTGTGGCAAATAAGCCTCTAAGAGCAGAGTTATTTTGTACCATTTTGTATTTTGTTATTGAGGCAAACAGGACCATTTTTGAAGCAAACAACATAAATTTCTTTCCATAAACGCATCCTGGGGTCATTATTCACTACGATGATTAACATTCATTTTCTTTTATGCACAAGACACAGTGGTGAGTATTTATCCCCAGTGTTCATTTATTCAATAAAGAACATTTTATGATGGATGTTGGACATCCTGTACTACAGCCCTGTCACAGAAAATTAGAATCTAGCATCCCTACAAAAAGCCTGTCTGCAGGTGGTGGTGTCATCTTTTTTTAAAGAGTGTTGTTACTATAATCTAGCCACAATCAAAATTCATATGTACTAGATGCTGGACAGAGTAACAACTAGTCCTTTCCCTAAAGGGCTATGATTATTACCAAAAAATAGACCAAGTGCAGGAAAAGGAAGCATTAGCTGAGCAAAGTAGCAAGAACAGCATAAAAAGATCTAAACAACAAAAGTATCTGCAGGATTTTTACTAAGAATAAAAATATAGAGATTGTTGCAAGAAACCTAAGGACAAGAAGAAAAGTCAGTGCACATCTTCAAAATTCTCTGTTTTTTAACCAAAAGTTGATTTTTTTTTACAAAATAGATTCACAGCTTTAAAAGGGGGAGGGTTTCACCTGATGACCACCAGAGACTCCTTCTGTTTTAATTGCTCTATAGCCCTCTAACTCCATTGATGAACAACAAGGGATTCCCTTATTGTCAATCAAGGCTAAAAGTAACTGCATAGAGAAATCTAGAAAATAAATTTATTTCCCATCATCTCTGGTCTCAGGAATTGTTTTTGAACAGCATGCCTAACCACCACAAAAGGATCTGGCCAAACACTTTGTCTCTTTGCTACAGCACTCAGAATATAAAGAAAGCAAGACAGAAAGGCAGCACTTAACAAAGGTCCATCAAAACTACATAGGCAGAGTGACACAGAGTTAGCAAAATAAATACATCAAATAACAGCCTGAGATTTTGTGATGCTCTCCACTGTTCAAGTACCCCTTCAGGAATAAGCTCTGCAAAGAGGAGCTCCAGCTTCAGTCTGGGCAATCCTGAACTCAGTGCTAGGACTGCACAGACTGGACATCTTTGAGGCACTCTGACCTCTTCAGCCAACATCCCTTGATGCCTCAGGTTTAGCTTTCATATTTTTCAGATTCTTTGCTGCTTTAGTGTGTGGGTCTGGGTTACTATTAGGGGATGGTGAGCTCTCTGCACAGAGCAGGGAGACAAAACAATTCCTGCTCCAGCTGGGCACCAAGGACAAATGATCCAAATCTCAGCCCCAAGAGCACAAACACCATGGGCTGGAGAGAGAAAAAGCAGGATGGGACTGCATGGGCTAAAGCTGGAATGGGACAATGAACTGCAAGATGCAAATGGAGCAGAACTGATCCCAGGGAGAGACCCCAGGAGCGCTCGTGCATTTTGGGGCCATTTTGGTTCATCTTGGGTGCAGCCCTGGCTGGGCTTGGCTGCCCAAGGTGGATCCATTGAGGAAATCCTTTTAATAAATCCCTGCTTTATTCTTTAACTCTGTCCAGCCTCTGCTCTAGGTCAGCCTTCACAAGGCATCACTCTCACAACACAGGCCACAAATTTCAACCCACCAATTTCTGGGCCTGGCAACCCCCAGTTGAGCTGGGAGGTGTCACCTCAGGTGACAGAGCATCTCTGGGTGAGCAGGGCAGGTCACACCCCACAGGGCCAGCCCTTTGGGAGGGGAAAGCCAGCAGCAGCAGCAGCATGTCCCAGCTGTGCCATGTGAAACACCAGTGTGATGGAACGATGTGGAGGAGAGGGTAATTCATCACTGAGGATGGACTGGGAGGATGGAGGAGGATGGATTGCAAACTCCTGAGGAATGCAGGGACAGCAGAATGCAAATGGAAGCAGCCTGGCAAAAATGTACTGACATTGCAGAGACACAGACTCAACTCAATGTACTGAATTTCATAGACACAAACACAGACCCAACTTGGATTTCCACCATCCCTCCACCAACGAAATGCAATCTTGATGCAGAGGGAAAATTACTCTCCTTCCCAGCTCCCCAGCAGCTTTATTATACCTACAGCAGCACTTATCCTGCATGTTCAGTCTCATTAGCTTCACTAGGGCTCTGCTTACTGCAAGATCAAAGGAGTCTTTTCCTGGAGGGTTTGTGCCATTGATAATTTGGATATCTGCAGTAAACTTAATCTATCTGTGCTACACTACAGAGATTTGAGGCAGGGGAAGATTAAAGTGATTTGCCTAAGACAACAGGCACAGTTTGAAGGAATTGAATGCAGGTTTCCACAAAGCCCAGGCTTAAAGAGGAGAAGTCTCTTCACACATTAAGCACCCCCAAATACACATCTGCAGAATTAGGATTTTGCTATCACCATATTGGATATCTAAAGGGGAAGGATTTGGAAATAGGCTTATGTTTGTCTTTTTGCTGCTTTTTTTAGCCTTTTCTTCCTCCCTAGCCTATCTTAATTTGGCCTCTGAAAGGCCCAATCAAGTAAGTCACACAAGTCTTTTGCATACATATCTTATCAGCAGACAGCAGCTCTGGGAAAACACTCTTCCAACATGCTCAGCTGTGCTAAAAATCCTTCCCCATTTTTGCAGTTATTTCAGGAAAAGTCACTCTGAGAGAAGGTTCAGGTGGCCACTGCCACTCATGGGGGTCCAGCTCTGGCTCTGAAGGGTGGCACTGGGAGAGGCAGGGGGCACAGAGAGAAAAAACCAGGGTTATTCCAACACCCCCTGGAAAGCACTTGCAGGTATTGCCTTTCTTCAAAAGGTTTAAGAGAGAGATATAGGTGTGACAGCAAACATCACCCTGGCTTTGATAATGACATTATGCACAGCTAGCCTGTTCTTTGGCTTGTTAAACTCCAAGTTTCCTGTGGGTAAGAAATTAACATTACTCTGTCACTGTTTTCAGGGCTTTCTGCCATGTTAATCTGATTATCTATGACAGTTTCTGTCAGTTTGTTAGCGAAGATCCAATTATTCTGCTTGGCTTTTAAGTTTTCACATATTTCTGGCTAAGGGCCTGATTCTGGGTGCTTCTTTGTCCTCATGTCTTTAATACAAATATTAATGTAAAAAAACAATCCCACAGAACTGATAGACTAGTGGTGGATATGCATTTCTTTAAAAATGGATGCATTCTTCATCTCCAGCAAGAATAAATAAAAAAAGCTGCAGAACTGACAGCTGAAGGAAATAAATAGCTCTGCACTTGATCTGACTACATTTCTGTAATGAAAATTTACAGTGTTGGTATAGAAGGGAAGTGGCTTTTGGAGATTTTCTTCCCCTCCTTTAAACTCTTGTTTAGATTTTGGATTTTCTTCTGCATCAAGAAAAGGGAAAATACAGCATAATTCTATAAATAAATGGGACACATCTTAGACATAGAAATTAAAATAGAATCAGGTGGGATCCTTTCCCAAGGCATTTGACATTAGAGGCAGCACAGTTGGTCTGTTATTTTTTCTCTTACACATGGTTTTTCTCAGATATGAGTTTGCATGGCATAGACCTGTAGGACTGGAAAGTGGCAAGGGTGTAGTGAGCTATAAACAGAAAAATATATATGCCCACACCATTAGAAGGTGTTCAGTGCCTAATACTTGCATGTCACTAGCTTTTAACTCATCTCTGTTTCTCATTCTAGTCTGTTATAAAAGTAATTTTTTCCCCTCAATGATGTCCACAAATAGCATATATCTACTCAAGAGTTTTCTTTTATAAAGGACTGCCCACTATTTCCTGCAATGATACAGCTCCACTGAGAACATCAGCAGGAGCTTGGCATGACAAACTCCTGCAGGTACCTGATATAATTATCTAAAACTCTATGAAACAATTATCAAGATTCTGGAAGATGTTAGTCTTTCTTGCTTGGGCTCCATGGATTTATTACTGCCAATAATCAACATTAGTGATACCTGCAGTAGTCAGCATTTCCCCTCTCCAAATCCTCAAAAAAAAAAAAAAAAAAAAAGAAAAAAAGAAAAAAAGAAAAAAAGAAAAGACCTGTCCCAGGTAATGCTTTACAATCAACATTTTGGGAGCAAGCAGTGCTCTCTTGTGCTCTCTTCCCACCTCTCCACTTCTCTTTGGGAGGTTATATAGCTTAAGTGGGGCCACAGACAGCTCATCAACTGCAAAAAGCATGACAGCAATGCCTTGTATTTGTTTATAATATCTAGTATTTATTATCCCATAAAAACCCTGCATCCCACCAACCAAATCAGGAACTGAAGGCAGCAGCCATGAGAATAAGAAAAGTATTATCAAATTCAAACATTATAAAGTGGCCATAAGTTTCCATCACAGCAAAGGTCATACTCAGCAAGAGCACTGCAAATCAAGCCAAATTCCACTGCTAAATACTAGGTGCAACTTTCTGCACCATCACAAATTCCAACATCTCCCTCCATGATCATTTCCTTACACAGTTCCTTCCAAAATGATCCTGGGTGTAACTCGGCAGAGATTCCTCACAGTTAAAATACCACCAGCCCCTATGAGACAAGGATTTCTGCACATCTTAGAAATGACAGATGAAAAAACAGGCAATAAAAACCCCCAGCATTTTCATCTCTGGGGAATTTTAAAGCTTGAAAAAGTCTTCTCTTTTAAGTGCAAGCATAAAATACCTGCTTGGATAACAGCAAGGTTGGGTGTTCAGAAGGAAAAGTATTGAGTGCTCCTGCCCCCCTCCAAGGATGTTGTGCTGAAGAGAAGCTGAGGAAAAATTCTGTGTGTGTTTGTCTGTGTTTTAGATGAAGAGGGGGGAACATGGCAATCAAATCTCACAGCTTCAAAGCCTAGGTCTATCACTAACAAGGGTTAGCAAGAAATCCTGCAGACATCCCTGCTCTGCCTGCTATGGTTCAGCCAAACTCGTGCTCCAGGGAGTTTTGTGGGGTTTTGCATCATTGTCTCAGGTTGCTTGAGCCAGCCTGCTGATCTAAATGGGCCAATTACCTACACCAGCAGCCAGGTGCAGTGCTAGGAAACCATTTGTAAAACTAATTCACCCCACTGATAGTCACTGATAAACAGGTTTCGTACAGAAACACCTCACAAGGTCTCTGAAGCTGTGTAAATTAAATTTCCTCCCTGTTACATCTGTCTGACACCACTGGAAGTGATTATGCTGTGAGAAAAAGGTGGGAACAGAATACAGACCACACTCCTGGGTCTGGGAGATACGATTATAGGAATTATGAACTGAATAGCAAAACCTCCAGAGCACTGTACCAAACAGAAATTTATAAGCCTATAGCACAAGCAAATGAGCAGGAAGGACAGGAGGACTGCTCAGTGGGCATCTTAAACCATCCAGATTAAAAATATAAATCTTGTTCATTGCACTGTCTGGGCTTTTCTGAAAACCATTTTAGAGAGGGACAACAAGGAAAAAAAAGGGCTTCAAAGTTTTAGTGGCAGCAGGGAACAGCACAGAAGCAGAAAGGCAAAGACAGGACACAGGCAAGAGATATTTACTGTGCATTCCCCTCAGAGGAGGTGCTCCTGCTAATGCCTCAGCTTCCTTCCTAGGCACAAGTCTTGATTTTCTCTACTGAAAATATCTAAAACTTTCTCCACTGGGTTAATCAGAAATATGGCACCTCATAGGTAAAGTAAGGAGCTTGGGTGGGGAAGTAAAACAAACAAACAAAAAGAAAATCAAAAGGAAATTCTCTCTCTTTCTGCTTTATTTTACCTTTAGGCTTCAATCTTCAGGAAATTTAAGATCAGCCTTCACAAGTGTCTTTAATTTGAGTGCAGCAGCAAATAGTTAGGAAAAGAGAAATCCTGAAAGTGTCAGGGATCATTGGCCTCCCTGATCTGTCACTGGGGCACAGCACCACTCACATGGTCCACACACATAACATGCCCCCTTCTCCTTCAAGGGTTATTGCTGTAAACCACAGAGTCAGCAGCCACAGCCTGAGGCTGCAACAGAGAAAATATCATGATAATTCCTCCATATTCCCTCAGAGAGATGAGAGCAGTTCAATTCAGCCCTAACTTTTATAAAGCCCATGAAGATCTTTAAATGAAAAGTGCAAAACAGCCTAAGCCAGGCAATAATTACAAGTACAGAATGAAGAGAATAAGTCAAACCATGAAGTTCAGGGAGAACATGGCACTATCTGCTGCTTGCTCTATTATTAAATACAGTGGAATTTTAGATGTAGCGCTTGGATATTATATTGCTTGAAGCTGTGCATAGGACCACCTAGAAAACTGAATGACAGATGGGAGGAAAAAACTTTTCCTTTATATGATTTTATATATATATTATATATATAAAAATATATATTATTTTTATACATATATATATATGTGTATATATATATTTTTTTTTTTTCTGTAGAGGCCATTCCTTTTCTTCAGAAATCACTTTCACACAAAAGTAAGGGATAAAAATCAGGCAGGTAAGAAGGAAATCCATCTGCATAAAATCACCACCAAGCATGGGTAGATTTACAGGCTCGTAAAGATTTTGAAATGCCTGTAAATATTTAAATTTTGCTCAGTAGGTTTTAAAACTACTCTTTGCTGCCCTGCATGCAGCCTTTCCTGCCAAGATGCTTGGGCAGTGTACAGCCAAGACACTGAAAATGCTTGGAGCTATTTCCATAGCAACAGACAGTGGTGAGGTAATACACCTGAGCTACTAATGACCTCAGCGTGCAGTCTGGATGCTAAAAGAGAAATTAAATGAGATGGATGAATATTTTTTACATTTCAATGGGCTTTTTAAGGAACAGAAAAACCAGCCCATAACAAGGATTTCCTGATAAAAAAAATAATCTTTTCTTTGTGTCACTCCCAGGACATACATTCTTGTTAGAGGGAAGAAAAAAAATTTAAAAAAAAGAGGAAGCCAAAGCCATGCATGTATCTTCAGAAGGAGCAGAGCTGACACAAGCAGATTGTTCACCTCTTTTTTGCTTCTGCTTGTACAAATGCACTTCCTGACTGAACATTTTTAAGTCCATAGAGAGCTTTTATTTACTTCAGCAGATTTTACCTTAGGATTTAGCACAAAGATCCAGTTTCCCTCCTGGGTCACCTTCCCTGTTTTACTCCCCCTAGGAGATTCCCCAGCTAATTCTTGCCAAGAGGCACAAGAGCTAAAAGATTCTCTTCAAATTTGTATCACTCATTTGGGAGTGCATGGAAGACAGCTGGTAATATTTAAATTTAACATCCTAAAGTTCCTCTGTTTGATGCAGTAGAACTGTCAGCCAGATCCTGCCATGCTCTGATGGCTGGATTGTGAAACAAAAATGCACCTGTGCTCAAAAAGTGAGGTAGGTATGACCAGTCCCATGGAAAGTAAAAAGGAATGAAACCAAAAAATAATGCCAAAATTGGTCTATTTCCTGGTGTATCCAGGAAGTAATTTTCTCTCAGTTATTCTCTCTTCTTGCTGGTTTCATCAAGATGTTATACTCCCCAAGAAATAAAAAATGTGTATCATTTGTAGATCATCTTGTTATCTCTGTCAGCCTCATGTTCCTACAGCTGTCCCTGCTCCAGGACTCCATACAAGTTCCTTCTGAAAGCCAGGATCTAACACAGAGTAAGTGATTTTGACAAACCACCCAACAAACACTGAGAATATGCCTTTAACTCCTAACTGCACCACACCAGTGGTTACATCACTGGTGATTTATAGGAGAGAAGTTCACTCTGGTTTAGTGCTGATTTCCATAATGAAATTATAAAAGTGCAGGGTCCCCACCTCACCAAAGAAGAGGCACTGGGCAGCAGGGATGTGGTCTGCAAGATATCAGGGCTGCAGAATAACCAGGCACTTGGGAAGTGGACTGAGCACGCCTGAGATTATCCAGCATCTGGATCAAAAAGGGCCAAAAGCTCCCAGACAACCTTGGCAGCATGGGGCTGTCAGAAGAGGATCTCCTGCAAGCAGCAGTGCCAATGCTCTGTAAACATGGGCATGATCAGACAAGAGCTTCTCTTCCTAATGACTTGACTTTTCCTCTTTTTTCTCATAAATTCCAATTAGTCCCAGGCAACCAGTGTTTTTCCTTTTCCTGTAGCTGCCCTTGAAAATGCTTTTAATCAAGATACAGAAAAAGCTTTGATAAGGTTGCAACCAGATCTTTTCCAATTTGCAAGTTATTAAACACTGCCAAGGCCCCTTTCCATCACCTCTTTGGAAGTGAGAAGGTACTAACTACAGGGAAAACAAAATTACATTCATCACAGTCAGAGTCACCAACTCTGCTCCAGTTTTTCCATGAGCATCCTTCAGTACAACCATCACAGTTTCCATCTGGAAAAAGTCATTACCATGTAATTTAGAGGTGTGATCATCATGGCATCAGAGGAAGTCAAGCTGGGGACCAGGATTTGCACTTTGGAACCTCTGACAGTGGGATTGAATCCCACTCCAGGTGTGCCATGGAAATGGGCAATGTGGTCATTTGTGTGGGGATTGTTATATCTGTGTGTGAGGCTGTCTGCCCCCAAAAGAGAAAATAAAACCCTGCAGCAGAATTCCTAAATGGGGTAAAAATACCCCACAGAGACCTAGGGCTGCTGCTGCACAGGTTGGTGATTGCTGGGTGAAGGAAGTGCTGAGCCTTTAGGCAGAAATTACATGAGAAGGGCCAAGGAAGCAGAACAACCAACAGCAATTTTGGACCATTCCTTCTTAGGAATAACTCAGGAGTCAATTCTCTTTATCTATCTCACAATCTCACATCCCAGGGTTGGCATA
Organism: Agelaius tricolor; assembly: GCF_023055355.1. NCBI lineage: Eukaryota > Metazoa > Chordata > Aves > Passeriformes > Icteridae > Agelaius > Agelaius tricolor. The sequence continues at coordinate 2,349,145 of NW_027269263.1, forward strand.
TAACTGCTAATTTTCAGCTGCCTGATTTCACTTCCTTAGAAATTCCACCAATTTGTTTTTGTTTGTTTTGTGCATGAGAAATCAGCCTGTGCAGGTAATACACTTATCTTAAGTCTAAGATAAATGTGCATAACAGAAAACAAGAAACAAGCTACAAAAAACAAACCCACACCCAAAAAAACCCATCACAACACTTTGCAAGTGGCTTGAAAATTAAAATATACAAAACATACTAACTAGCTAATTCTGAGCACGTAAGGAGTGGAGCACAGGCTTGAACTGTTGCAAACACATCACTCACTCTGAGGGAAAGGAATCTTCTGAAGAGAGAACTGGGTCAGTAGAACTGCAGTCCAGGCTTGTCACTTCAGCAATTTAAACACAAGTCAAGTTAGTGTTTAAACCCCAGGCTCTGACTCAAGGAATGAGAACAGATGCCATACTGAGAGAAATCAGACAAACCCATCTTGGATGAGTTTATTTACTCCTTTTTTTAGTCTTACCTTAACTGAATTTTCCCAGAATTTGATGCAAAAATTCAACAGAACAACCCAGTTCCAGTATGTGCCACAGAAACGAAGCTTTTCCTCATGAATATTTATAGGCTGTAAATTATAGTCATTGGCATTGTTCACTTCATGCCAAAAAAAGCAAGTGTCACATTCCTTTCACTTAACTTACTTGCTATTTCTGTTGATAGGTCTACCTGGCTTTGAGGGCAAACAGGATCTAGCTTCCATAGGTACATGATTTCAGGAATGTTATATTGACAGAACTCAATATCCTACTTCTACCCTGGAAAGATTCAAGCTGAATACAAAGGAGACAGGATAACACAACCTGGAACTGTCTTTTACTGTAATTAAAAGTGCCCAATAACGTTTATGATCCTTTCCCCTTAGCAGCTGCTGCCAGATTTAATGCTAATAAAAAAAGCACATTTTGGAACAATGCTATTTTATTGCAGTCCTCTTCATATTCCTGACCTTCACAAGAGGCTGAAGGCTGTTTAGTGGACTGAAAAAGGACAGACTGGTGTAACTCAAAGAACCAACTGCAATGTAAAGAGAAGGAGTACTCAGTCCCTGAAGTATAAGAGTGAAGGTCAAGGAGTCCACAAGCTAACCCCAGAAATATGCAAGACATAAAATCCACTCCTGAATATTGATGAAATTCTCATCTACACCATAGAACTATTGTTTGATGATACCTCATCCACCAGGCCGGTTTTTTGTTGGTTTTGGGGATTTTTTTTCCTTAATTACTTCATGAATCATTTCATCTGAAGCCATTTTACACCTTTACTGTGCCAGCTTCTAAAGGAAATCAGAGAGGAGTCCCTGGAGAGCACTCATCTCCTTGAGATTGCCAACGCTCCTTTGTCACAGTGAAATCAGAAATACACTGAGTATTTTGTGGCTTGAGGCATTTGGTATTTTCATTTCTGGGATGAGAGATTTATGCAAATTTGTACACAATAACAGAGAACTTTGAAGCTTCTAAGATGTCCTTTCACAGCCAGAGGGTTGATGGGAATTTAGCATTTCCATTCAGCAGCTTTCCCTTTCCTGTGTAAAGCATTACTTTCTCTCTCCCAAAATTTCATTTTGTGGAATTACTATTAAAATCACATCCTTAAATAATAATAAAGACCATTGTTACATCCCTGTTGGTGCTGTTGGTTCAAACCACAGTTTCTCTTAGGGCAGAGCAGAGAGCTCAGCATGCTGAACACAGGGATGTGTTACCTGGGGGATGTTGCTTTTGGCCCTCTCTGGCTGTGTCCTTCATAGAAAATGAGATTTGCAGAGGAGGAAATTAGACAGCTGTCTCCAATTGAATTGCAATGAGATCTGAGGACCAATTTCCCACAAACCTGGAAAGCTGCAGTCAGGATCATGCCCTGGCACACAGGTAAATGAGAAATGCTATTCTGGCTGCTTCCTGCTACCCAGTGGTGTGCAAATGTGTTGGTTTTTTACTGTCTCACCTTGACAGGCTAAACTGTTTCATTTTTGAGTTTGTTTTGGGGTATTTTATTCAATTTTATTCCAAGCTGAAATGACCAACCTCTTCATGGTTAAAATTGGCTTTGGGCAATTGGTTACTGAATTAAGCTGCTTTTCTTTAGCCTATTTCTAATCTTTAAAGCCTTTCTTCTACTTCATTTACCTCTTCCCTTTTAAAGCAGCATTCAAATTTATACATTTGCCTTTTTTGTCCTTTTTTTCCCCTTTGGAATGGTTAATATTTACAATAGTATTGAGACAATCAGCCAGGAAAATTTCTCCAGACAGAAGACCACAGAAAATTGCTTCTGTACACTTATGTGAATATCCAATTTGTGTGAAAAGAAAGAGCTAAAAAAATGGTAATGTTGGAGTGGAGAAGGTGACTTTAGCACACCAATTGGTCCTGAAAGAGCCTGCTCCACCAAGCCATACCTGTGCTGTAAATTATGGATAATCAGGAAGAGCAGAAATGGCCAGAAGTGGTTGGAGAGATGCACAAAAACTACCTTTCAGTCTCAGAGACCATCTCCAGCAGGGCACATTTGATACCAGCAAGGTGGTAAATGAATCTCCTTCCTTCACAGGTGAAACCCAAACTGATAATTCCACTCAGAAGCCTGTCTTACTCTTTGAAAGATTTTTTTTTTAAATGAAGCCCAATTGAACAAAATGGAAGCACTTTAAGAAATTTAACTGGGAACTCAATTTCGAAAAAAAGAAATTTTTCAGATCATGATGTACTACTAACATGTTAAATGTCTTCCTGTATTCTGTTAAGAAAAGCCCCAAATCTCTCAATATCTATTAGAAGCAAGATCTTGTTCCCAGTGCCTGGAGAAGCAGTAGGTAATTACAAAACAAACAGAATAGCTGGAGGAAGATAAGAAAAATCATTATGTCACACAACCTTGAATTACATTGATTGCACACTGAAAACTACAGCTTTCAGTCTTCCCTCTTGTGAGGTCACTGCTAATGCTGCCATCCACTGCACTTGGGAAAAGTTTTGTACAAAGGTTTACTTATGTGACACTTGGGTCATCCTAAAGTACTTGTTAACGTTACAGTAGTTATTAATGAGATTTCTAATTAACATTTATATGGTCTCTATATAATCCTTTCTAACTTACAGTAGTGCTGGAGAAATTCACTGAAAATTATGATTTCGCTCCCCCCAAATTATAGTTGGGGCAGGGAGAGGAGAGATATTTTTGTATCTATTCATGCATTAGATCTTTGCCTTGAAATTTGGAAGGTGCATAAAAATTTCAAGGCAAAAGCACGAAAATGACAAAGGGAAAGGTTAATTAGACCCTTCCCTCCTTTCCTCCTCTGCAAATATCTTCACGCCTCTCCTGTCTCAGATTTTGGAGGACTTTTCACACTTAGCAAGGCTAAAATTTTCTGCCTAATTTTTTTTTTTTTTTTAAGACATCAGAAAGAAGAGAGGGGCCAAAACCAGACTTCAGTCCTATTACTGTTGGAAAAGAAAAATAGATTTACTGATTTTACTTATATACACCATAAACAATTTATGCAGCAACATAATGCAGTCCCTGACCCTGAGAGCACTCCAGTGGTTACAGCAGGAGGAAGCTGAGCATCTTAGCATGGACACAAAGTACAGACTGACCCCAAAAAAGTTCCTCTGGGAAAGAACTGCAACAGGTGGAGCTGGCATTGCTTTCGCTGGCATCTTTTGTGTGGATAAGCACTGCGATTTTGCTTCCAGAATTAACAATTTGGCAGCTTCATTACGCAGAAAATTTAGTTAGGAATAAAGAATTTGCCATATGTTGGTTCTTTTAGGCAAGTGAAAATGGGCCAGCTGCAACGGTAAGAGCTGGTGTCTCCTAAATTCTTCCTCCTTTGTGGGGGTACCTAAGTGGAATCTGGTTCACAGGTTGGGAAGGATGTGCAAATAACTGAACACAAAACTCAGAAGTGTCACTGTCATATTTTCTGGAAAAATCCCTTCGCCCAGGATTCTCCTCCTGGGAAGCTGAGAAGCCTCAGAGAAAAAGGAAAACAATAATTATCTCATTTGCTTCTCCTGTGTTTTGCTGCTTTGGAATGTGTTTGGAGAGTGTTTATCCAATAGGTGATTGTGTCATTGGTTTCATGTGAATTGTTTTAACTTAATGACCAATCATGGTCAGGCTGTGCCAAGACTCTGGAAGGAGTCACGAGTTTCCATTATTATCTTTTCAGCCTTCTGCAGTATCCTTTCTGTATTCTTTACTATAGTTTAGTATAGTATTTTTTTTATATAATATAGTATCATAAAATAACAAATTAGCCTTCTAAGAACATGGAGTCAGATTCATCATTCCTTCCTTCATCTGGGAACCCCACAAATACAATACTCAGGTTCATCTCCAGGCAGTCTCCAGAAAGCCCTGCAGTAATTTCCCCTCACCACCAGGTAAATAATAGACTCCCAGGGGGATGGAACTTATATCCAACTTGTCATGTAAGTAGAGAATAATTAATTACACTCTTATTTACAGTTTGTCTGATAAGAGCATTAAATGGCAAGTAACTAGAAGAATTCCAAGGTGCTGAAATGTTTGCTCTCACCCACTCAACACATAAACACAAGGGGAATGAAATTAATTTGGCACTGACTTACAGTATGATCCCTCACAGTACCGGGGCTTAAGTTTTGCAAAATAGGAATCACAGATGCTTCCCTCCTGAAGCTGAAATCAAATTTTGTTGGTGCTCCACAAAGCAATAAAGTGCTCTAAATACATCAGCAGTCTTAGAAGTCATGAAACTCCAATTATCTCCTCTGAGATCTTATAGGACTCCCATACATTATTCAGATGACAATCTAAGGTATGTCCTTGATTTTATTTATTTTTTTCAATTCAGAAAGTGTTACCAAATACAAAGCTCTGCTTGTATTTACAAACCCCAGCACTTACATCTGCTAGAAATCAGGAGGTTAAATATTTACGTGCTCAGCTAATTACAAACCTTTTATGACCTCTGAAGAAAGAGAGGAAAGAACTTCAAGGTGAAGTAGGAAAAAAAAGGGGTACTAACCAGGCATAAAACAATTACAATACCCATGTCATATTCACTTGCACCCTGCTTAAAATTTCTGACTTCTGAAGAAAGAGGGCAAATAACTTTGAGAGCAAGTAGGAAAAAAAAGTAAATAAAAAGGGTATAACCCAGGGATAAACCAGTTACAATACCCATGTCATGTTCACTTGCACCCTGCTTAAAATTTTGTTCTGGTAGAACCAGAACATCTGTCACAAGCCTCCTAATACCCCTGTGACAAGGTGAAGATAAAGTTACATTAAGACCTCTGGATGTGCCAGTGAAACGTGTAAGCTGTTCTCACGCTCAGCAAAAATGAGGGCCTAAGATTTCAAATTGCAGTCATAAAAGTGAAATAAAAAGCAGAAAGGCAGAGAGAGAAAGAGAAGGAAGATGCTTTTATTTGAGCCATGAAAAAGTAATTCCCTGGGATTAGCATATTTTTATTTCCTTTGCATATTCTTTTCTGAATTAATTTCGCTGCATTTTGATAGTGATCTTAGAGAGTGAAAATAAATTGATGCCAAAAAAAGTTATGCTAATAGGAATAAATGGCTTGAAGGTAGTGGAAAGGGATATATGGCCTCTTTTATAGGTTCCTACTTAATCCAGCTCCAAGGGCATTAGAGAGCAAATGTTGCTGCCTTCCTGTGGCAAGCAGATAAGCCTGGCTGTGAGGCTCATCCCTAAAATCCAGGGGGGCTGTAAGAGGAGCAGCAGCCCCAGTGAGAAGGTCAGAGGAAGTGTTTTGCACACACCTGCCAAGGAAAATCCAGGTTTCACTGGCCCAAATAAACCAAATAAAGCTGTGTCTGATGGTCCAGGGCAGAGGCATAGTGCAGGAGGGAAATTCTGCTTTTCCATAGAAAAGAGACTTTGGTTTGGTTACCCACTTCTTGATTTTTTTTTTTTTTTAATGTTAACAAAGGGAAGAGCAACATAAGTGAGAAGGATTCCCATGGGCTAAATTATGATCAGGCTCAATTGAGTGACAGCTCTGGAAATCATAACCATCTGTGAGGTGTGTGTGGTACAGCAAACTCCTTCCCATAAACCCAGTGAGAAAAGCTACTTACACTTCTGTGTAAAGCAGGGGCAGATTGGCAGCTCAAATGGAAATATTCATGTGGGTATTAACTACTATCATGTAAGTGCTGGTGTTATTCAGTTTTGCAAAGAGAAAAACCACTCCTAGCCACACAGTTTATTCAAAAATATTTGTTTAAAATCATATTATCATAGGATTCAGTTATTACTTTAAGAAATTCCACAGTTTATGGGTTTTGATGTGTGCCTAATTATCAGTGTGTGAGTTTTTTTCCCCCTATTCATCCTATTTTATGTATGTCTTACACCACATTATGAATAATAGAAACACCTATAATAAGAACAACTTGAAATAAAAGCCATGTATTATTCTGATTTGAAAAGGAATAGGACACCTGAACCAAAAATCTAGATTATAAAATTGCCTGTGACAAAAAGCAAGAGAAGAAACACAAATGTGAGCCACCCTCAAAAACCAGAGCAAGCAAACAATCCTAACCACATATTGCATCCACCAGCACAATCTGCTGACCCACTTCTCTGAAACTCAGGCACCAGAAGTGGGTTGTATCCAGGAGGATTTCTGCCATCCACATCTCCAGCCTTGCCTGTTTCAAAGAGCTGTCGAGTCCGTATCACACTACACTTCAAAGACAAATTTCAGCCTTTCAAAGGGTGCATAGCAATTTGGTTTTTTTTGTAAAACATTAATAACAAAGAGATAAGGAAAAATATTATGGAGCCTGATGTGAACGCAAATATTTTAGGAATATTACATTTAAAGAACACACAATAAACATGACAAAAAAGAAAAAAAAATAAAATAAAAATATATTCAAATAACCAAAGAAATCTCCAAAATCCCACCTTTTTCTTTTGTTTAAAAGAACAAACAACACCATATTAGATCATCAGAATCAAGTAAAACTCTCTAAACTAGTAAATGGAACCCAGCAAAGTACACAAAGTGAAGCAATGTGGGATCACTGTGTACTGATAGAAGCATCTAGATAGATATATCAATGAAAAAGAAAGCACCTTAAGGCTGATTTTACTGCTGGTGTTACTATTTCAGCTTGTGGGGAAGATGTTTTGCAAATGAATCTCATATGAATTCAAATCAGATTTAGTAAGCAATTAAGTGTAAAAGGAAACAATTCTATTGTGTCTCCTTCAGCTTTATATGAGATGTCTGTGCCACTTCCTACAGCACTTTTCATGGATTGGATAACACAAAACAAAAGATTTCCAAGAAATATGACCAAGTGCTTGCCAAAATTAGTGACCTTTTCTTAGCTACCTGTATGGAAGTTAACAAAAGAGTAGGAGTCTACAGACAAAAATACAATAACCAACACAAACAATTTGGAAAACCTCTGTAGTCTCAGGAAACCCAAAGGTTGGAGGCTGATGGAATAAATTACCTCATTAGGTAATTATGGACTGTGCTTCAAGCCTTATGGCTTACTGAGGATCCAACACAGGTGATATTTCCTGTACTCAGAGCTGGATAATCACATGGCTTTGTGTGTACCCTAAAAGCCAAACTTTCTCTCCAAAAAAGCAAGTGAAAGGCCTCTCATAAATATTTCACTATTTCATCCATGCTTTCTTGGCTTAGCCTGCACCATGACAAAGGGAAAGAGCACTGACTAGGTTTCAGGCTAGTTTCATCACTATGACTTCGGGGTGAAACCCTAACTCTGTGATGGCAGCTGAAATCAATTCTGGGCTTAAAACATAGGACTAGTGCTTTAATATTCTCCTCCCATCAATGGTCTTCTAAATGTCTCTCAGAGCTTTGAAAACTGTAGTCTGAATTACTTCATTCAAAACTGCTGAAATTACCCAGAAGCTTTCATGAGCAAGAGATACTGAAATTCTTCTGATTTTTGCACCTTAAAATCGTATGCAGCCCGACAGGTGCATTTAAGAGATATGAACTTCAGTTATAGCATCCAAAGAGCCTAATGGGAGTTTCAAAATTATAGTGGAACCAGAGGCCAAGCAGGTTTCACTGTGCTGTCTAATAATGATTAGAAATACTGCTTGTAATAGCTGTGAAAGTTTAAAGTTGTCAGTTCTCAAAACATCACGATTTTCTCAAGCACAAAACCCCCACAAAGGATCTTACCATGTACTGCTAGAAAGACTGTACCCCTCAATTTTCCATGTCATTTACAAACAACTTTTAAATGAAATTTCATTTGAATCTTAATATTCAAGGATGACAATGCTACATTTTGTTTGGTGTCTGCTCTCTCCAAATCCCTCTGCCTGTGCTGTCACACAGACAAGAAAAACCATCACAGGACAACCTGAGCTGTGAAGGAAGAGACTCCTGGGCATAGGGGCTGGCTGCTGCCAGAAAACCTAGATTTATTTCATTCTCAGCTGAAACTCTTCAAAAATGGGGCACCTGATCTGAGCAATTTGGAACCATGCTGTCTGGATGGAGATGACCAAGTGTGGAGTGCGAGTTACCCCACCTTAGCACCAATGTGAAGCATCTGGGATGGATAATCCCCTCCCCCTGAGTATACAGCAAAACACACAGCTCGTGCCCAGGCTATACCCATCTTTTTAAAGGATAATGTGAGGTAAATCTCACCCCAGACAGATCTCAGCTGCAATGGCCAAGCCTCGAGAGCAGTTTGTCCTTCTGGGAGGTGCCAGCATGGGCTGGTTATCCATCACTCCCAGGGCTCTGCTGCAAGTGCAGCTGCCCGGCAGTGCCAAACCCTTTCAAACCCAGCACAGTCTGATTCTGCACAGTCTGATTGTGCTGCTGTGCTCTCGTGGAAGAGGTGCTGTAGGAGCAATGGGGGGGTAGGATGGTTGGGACAGACGGAGATGAGAGATCTCTGAAACCAGGTCATGGAAACTGGGGTTTATTGCAAAGGGCCTGGGTGCAGGGCCCTGCTGGGAGCTGCCAGCCACTGCTGGAGCAGGCCCCAAAGAGAAGTAAAGAGAGTGGTACAGAGGATGACAGAGAGAGAGAGGATGAGAGGACAAGAGGGTAAGAGAGCAAGATTCCCCTTACAGTACAATAAATCTTCTTCTGTGTTGAATATTCTAATTCTCACTAACCAATCTAGTACAATATACAAATCCTATAGCATTTCCATACAGCCTATAAGAATCATTACATTACCATACTGTGTTAAATTTTAAACCCTAAAAACTCCTCTTTGGGCCCCTTCTGCCAAGCTAGCAGGGTCTGCTCTGACCCTTGGAGCTGTCTGCAAGCAGAGGGTATTGTTTGATCAAAAGGGGATTACCTTCTGCTGGCAACACCATTGTTTTCCCGTTGTTCAGTAACTAAGGTATCTCAAAGCTTGCTTTCATTTCAATCTAGCTTATAGTTTCTATATTCTCAAAATCCTTTGCCAGGCAATCATATTTATAAGGCTTTCCTGTTTCATCTTCCCCGGCAGGGTTCCACTCAGTGTAACAGGATTGCACACGTGGCAGGAGTTTGGCCCTGCTGGCTGTGGGGCCATGGAAACATCAGTAGAGGCTGCAGCCCAGCTGTGAGCTCAGCAGCTGAAGGACCACATCCCCACAGCTCTGCTGCTCAGGGCAGCCGACCTGAGTAGGCTGAAAGCAGTTTATGCACAAGCACCTGAGGTGGAATCACTGCTCTGCCCTGCAGCCCCACCCAGCCAAAGGGCTGGGGAGCTCCTGCTGCCAGCAAAGCACAGGGGAGCAGCCCCAGACCTGCTCCCTCACCTGGGTGACCTCTGGCCATCATCACCATCACTGGGCCACTCTGGTGCTGCTCTGTTAACTCTGCACTGACACCACCGCTGCAGGGCAGAAATCCCCACTGAGCAGCATGAGCACTGCTCAGCCAGGCAGATCTGAGCTGAGCCCACTGGTGCCCATCAGTTTCCTCTTAAAATAAAAAAAATGGAAACTAATCCAGAGTTTGGATCTGAAGGCATGCCTCTTGTGCTCCATACGTAAGAGACCAGTTTATTATTTTTTTCTGTCACTTTGTGTGATTGGAACAGATTAAACAATGCAAAGGCATGATCCTGAGGGGGTTAGGCTGGTCACTAATTTAGGGGACTACCCAAGCAAGGAAGGGTTATTTCACCTAATTAAGACAGAGCAGGGTACTTAAAGACAGAGCATTTGCATTAAAACAGACAATTCAGAATTTTAAATACTGTTGAGTCTGAAATTATGATTGTTAATCTCTCCTCACATAACAATGTTCTACTGACAGACATTGTAAATCACTTCCTTTTGCTTGCATTAGATGAACCCATCACTCAAAGTGCTCAATTATAAATCTGAATACAATTTAAAAGGTGAACTTTCTTTAATTTTACTAAGGGCAGAAGGGCAATGCTGATGGTGTAATACCAATGTTAATGCATTACTTATGACTGAAATTTAGTTAGTATTCAGTAAATTGCTCATTCCTGTGATCAGAACAGGCAGCAATTTGCTTTCCTGGATCTTATTTCCTCCCCTGCAAGTGCACTAGGTGTGTCATGGGCAGCAGGATACCCAGCTGTAAACTGTCTGAAAGGGACATGTTAATCTATAATTAAAAACCACAACAAAATAGAAAATAAACTCAGAATATTCATTGCATAATCATGACAGGTTTACAACCTGCAGGTTTACAAACTGCAATTAAACACAGATATGGAATCATTAAAACACTGCATCGTTAATTTTCATTTCCCTTTGGAAATGAGATAGACATGAGCAAATATGTGAACACCACTGTGAATACTCTCTGCCCCTCAGCTTCTTTAGGTGCCAGGATTTAATTATCCTTTGTCCCATGCTAATCTGCTGAGATGCTTCCACTTCAGCAGAGACTCCTATTGAAGTAAAATCCTAAAAATAGCCATCTCCAGTGCAGAACTGCAGTTTACCAAAACAAAGTCAAGCAGGGTTTTACAGTAGTAATTGGTTTGCTGACCAAGTGGATGCTTCCATTTCAGGTCACTTCATCTACTTAATAATGGGAAATGCTTTGAATGTACTTCAATTCCAGACCCTATTTCAAGTGACAGCTGAGATGTAGAGTCTCACTTAATGACAAATCATTTCTAGAGGTGGCCAGAAGGCAACTGAACTCCCATGGTTAAATGTGCTCTGGTCTTCACCAAAACTTTGGCCATTTTTACTGTCTGCCCTCATCCCCCATTAACAAAGATGATCCAGGAAATGTGTTACAGGACACAAAAGGCGGCAGTCCCAGCATCCTTTCCTCACAAATTTCTTGGCTCCTGCCTCCCTGCTCCACCTCTGATTATGTTCGTGTGACATTAAGGAAACCAAACTGCTGGGTTTGTACAGAAACACACAGGCAGATGTCTCTGAAGGCATTTGCAGCTCTCCCTAACACCTTCAGAAGCATAAAGGCAACAATTCTCTCTTAGCTCTGAGCCATTCTGCATGTGCACTGCAATTTCAGCACTCTCAGCAGGTTGGTGTGGGAATCCATAAAATCAGAGGGTTTTGGGAAAGCTGCAATAGGCAGGCCTCAGAGACAGCAGAACTGTGATTAGAGCTAAGCAGTAGCCATGAGATAGGTCAGCAGAAAAATTATGTAAAAAGTAGAAAAGTAAGGACAAATAGAACAATGGTCTAGAATAGTGAACACTTGTCTAGAATAACTCCCTAAGCTGCAGAAAAGTTTATCTAGCAAGATATTAGGAAGTTCTAAGCTTAATAATGGAGCTCTGTGCATTGTGTTTTAAGGCTTACAAGGAGGTATTTTATTCAAAATAAGCAAGCATTGTTTCAACCAGTAGTACCCGGGCTTACAGTGGTTGGATGGAACTACTGTCAATGTGCTTTCGCTTTGTGTGACTGGTCAAAAAACTTTTAAAGTAAGTTGTAACATTAAGTTCTTGGTCTGCTGCCTGGGATGTGGGCTGCTGGCATCTTCCCATTGCCATAACCATGTAATGAGACTGATGCTGGAAAATAAAAGAGCTCAAAGCATGTTCTGAGCGGTCCTGTCCTGTTTGTGATTTGCACATATACCCTGGCCAGCAATATTTGGCCCCATGGCTCAGTAGCTCCTACGAGCAGTCCCCAGCCTGCTCTGGCTATCAGACATCCAGAAGCTGAGAAAGGCTTCTGAAGTCATGTAAATGTGCCCTAACAGAATTCCTGCAAGGAAGAAGAGGACACATCTGCAGAGCCACCTGAGCCTTGCTGCTTTGCCCTAACATCTGTCCCTGCTTCACCTCCACAGCTCAGCCCTCCCTGCTGCTCCATGTGCCACCTCCCCTCCCACCCAGAGCCACCGGCCCAGCTGCACCTCCTGCTCAAGGAGCAGCACACCAGAAACCACAGCAATTGTGCCCTTAACAGGACACCTCTCCTGCAGGGGTCTCACACCACCCCCAGCTGCAGCTCAATTTCTTGGATTTCGGAGCCTGCACCTGTCACTGACATATTTTCTGAAAAATTCCTTTGCTAGGATTTTTCTCCTGAGAAAATTGTTTCTCCTCAGAAATGAAATGTAAACAATAACTATCTGCTGGCTGTGGAATGTGGTCTGGAGATGGTTTACCAACAGGTTCATCTTTGATTGGTCTCACGTGAATTGTTTTTAATAATGACCAATGACAGCCAGCTGTGTCAAGGCTGTGAGCAGTCACAAGATTTTATTGTTCATTTCTTCCTAGCCTTCTCCTTTCTCTTTTCTTTAGTATATTTTTAGTCTATCATTTTCTTTTAATATAATTTATATCATAAAATAATAAATCAGCCTTCTGAAATATGGAGTCAAGATTGTCATCTCCTCCCTCATCCTGGGGACCCTCAAACACCACCACATGCACCCAGCCACGGGCTTTCCACTCATGGATGGAACTCTGAAGATAACCCTCACAAAGTCTGCTTCTGCAATTTTAGTCCACTATTTATTGCTTTCACAAGCTGACAGAGTGACTGGTTTTCTAGCAAAAACTGTAAGAACTTAAAACAGTGATATTCACAAGCAAGGTCATTCACCTTCCAGGGAAAGCATTCCAGCCTGCTAATAAATGGAATTAATTAAATTCCTCTGTATTGTGGGGAAACCCCACTACTATTGGTAATGGTGGGTTTAGAACTTAGGAAGGGCCTTGGTATAAACCACATAACCACAGCAACAGTCCTAGAAAATCTAATTTATTGGCCATCAACCTGTCCTGGTGTAGAGTAGGACCAATTTATCTACCAGAAAACTTAGGGCATGATAAATGGAAGAAAAATATATAATTCAGACAGGCAAAAGTACCCAAACAAACTTGCATTAAATGTCTCACATGAAAAGGTGAAGGTAGTGGGAGGAGAATAAAAATCAATTTAAAGTCTTCACAAAGGCTTGGAGCTCCCAGTCTTAGAAGTATAGTGTATATTAAGCTGTAAGTGTATATAAGCTATATAAGTGTATATAAGCTATATACACTATGAGCTATATACAGCTATAAGTGTATATAAGTCTTCTAAGAATATAGCACAATTATTTCTAAGACAATTGAGCACGTATTTCTAAGGAAGTAATAATTTTTAATTTGAGGGGAGGGAAGGTTCATTAATAGATGTATTTCTATTTTACAGTAGTGTATATGAGGCTGTATATATAATTCAGACAAAAGTACCCAAAGAAACTTGCATTAAATATCTCACATAAAAAGGTGGTGGGGGGAGAATAAAAATCAATTTTAGGGAAAGGTTCATTAATAGCTGTATTTATATTTTACAGCAGTGTATATCAAGCTGTGTGTTGATACTGTGCAGGTGTCCCAGAGCCAGCTGCTGGTGGTGCAGCCCAGCCCACAGAGGTTATGGAGACACCTCCTGAGGGACATTCCCAAGCTGTCTGCACCCAGCTCTGGTGACCTCCAGAGAGCCTTTCCAACCTCAGCCCTGCTGTGATTCTGTGAGCTGGAACCATTACAAGGCTCTGGAACCCAGCATAGCCACGACCAGCTGAGCTGAAAGTCACAGGGTTTAGTTACTTTTGCTAAAAATCAGTGTAACAAAGCTGCTTTGGATGAAATTCATTTGAATTCACAGTGTAGGTGACAAAGCTCAGTAATTGGCCTTTTTTTTTTTTTTCCCTGAGAAATATGATCTCTATTTGAATAACAGCTATCTTCACTAAAATAGTCTTTTCATGTAATCACAGTCTTTTTGTGACTATTTAGCATTCCTCTGGAAGTTAAATGACTGCAAATGGTGCGTGCAGAGGAGCCTTTGCTTTGATTGTTACAAAGCTGCAATCCCAAAATGTTTGCTGGAGAAACAGCGCTTCACAGGGAAGCTAAAAGCAAAATAGGGTTGTTTTTTTTCTGGAGAAATGAGGTTACACAGGGTAGGTGAGCAGGGTGGGTGAGAGCCAAAGGGACTTGAGCAGGGTTAAGCGCAGATGGAGGAGATGCAGGGATGGCAAATGAAGCAGAAAGGGAAGAAGTGGGCTGGAGAGGAAGGAGGCCAAGGAAACAATAGCAAGGGGACAAACACTGGAGAGGATAAATGGGGAAAACGGGATAGCATTTTATTCTTGGAAAAATACAGATCTCAGTCAATTGCAATTATTTGCAGATAACTTCAAGTGGTTGTTAGTTGTTGAATTTTCCTTGACTGACTGCCCCTGCCTCCTTTTTTCTTTAGAGAGGGCTGAAAGCTTAGAACTGAAGTGTTCTTTCTGGAGAATTCAAATATTTGCTGGGAAGCCTCTTAGGCTTCCCTATCATAGCAAAAACTATAAAAATAATGTTTGTCAGTCAATGCAAATTATTATTTTGCTTCTAAAACCTTCTGAATACCCCACCTCTACAGTATTTTTTGCACAGGATTAATAAATAAAACATTCACACACTGCCCATTAAAAAAAAATAATCTAGTATTTAAGCCCTGAGGGGAAAGAAGAGGAAAAGATTAATCTTAGACATTTCTTTAAACTCTCCAACAAGCTGCAGCCTCAGAGGTGTTCCTCCTCTCTCCCTCAAGTACATTTTCACAAACTGGAAATCAGATTAGCCTGCAGTTTATCCATGGGTGGACAAATGGGTGCAGCTACAAAGCAAAGCCAGGTGAGTTACCCTGCCCTCTCCTTTCCCCCTGCAGGAGCTGCTGCAGGGGGTCAGGATGGAACACGGACATCCCCAGGTTCAGTCCTGCAGGAATTGCTTCTGGTCTTTCAGCAGGGCTGCCTGAAGGGCAAGGGAACAACCCACTGCGCCACTGCCATCCTGTTTGCATGCTACATGTTAGCAAAATCTGGCCCTTTCTGCATAAAACAGCATCCACAGAGACTCCTCCATCACTGTCACAAAACTGGGGTTTATTATTTTAAATAAAAATCCATATTTGCTTAATCCCTCACGGTCAGAGTAGCAATATTTAAATTTATGAATTAGTACTGGGCAAGGGAAGAACCCACTGCCATGCTGTTTCCATTGTCCTCATGCTACAGGTTCCCAAAATCTGGCCCTTTCTGCATAAAACAGCATCCACAGAGACGGTTTTTAAATGGGACCTATATCATTATTTCTATATTTATTATCCCATATCATACCTTCATCACTGTCACAAAACTGGGTTATATTATTTTAAATAAAAACCCATATTTGCTTAATCCCTCACAGTCAGAGTAGCAATATTTAAATTTATGAATTAGTACTGGCCAGGGAACACATATTCAAAGTGTATCCTTATCTTGCCTCTCAAACATGATGATTTATAGATTGATCTGACTGGTTGCTTTGACACAGTTCCTTTAACCATAACATCTTTCTGTTCCTCTAGTAGCTGAGATTTAGCATTTCAGGCTGTGTACATATGTTGGATAAGAACATAATCCTCAGCTCTGGGCATAGGAGCTCATGGTAAGAGGATGGCTCTGCATACAAATTGAGAGCACTGAGATGCAGAAAAAGAAAAATACATTAAACCCTAATATGCATATTACGAAGGCCTTCTGGCATCAGAAGAAATCATCAGTTATTTAGCTTGACATCTTTAGAAACAGAGGGACTAGAGAGAAAAAAATAAAGGAGAGAAAAAGAGAAAAAAAATGATATGACCTTTAGTCCAACACTCCAAGTAAAGACTTTGGATAAATAGGCACACAGAAAGAATGTGCCAATATGCAAACAGGCAAAGAGATAAACGTGACTAGACCATTTCTGCAGAGAAAAATCACAGCACTCCCATTTCACAGCCGTTTCTGACAGCACAGAGATGGATTTAGCAGGGGGCAGAAGGGGACCCTCCTCCTCTTCCCCTCTATTAGCCTCTTTAACTCAGCACGTGCATCCCTGGGTGCAGGATGCAGCACATCTCTGCAGTCCATCTGCTTCCCCTCACACAGGCTGGGGCTCCTCTCCTCAGGCAAAAATTACATTCCATTACCATTGCAAAAATTCACCCTGGGCACCCAGCAATTCTCAGCCATCCCTCTCACAGTACTGAAGGGTGTAGTGCTCTGGACAAAACCAGAAAAGCTTTGTCCAACCCCAATTAAAAAACAGAAATCTGTATTCTAGCATGGACAAGTAAACAGTTAAAAATATGAACTGACATAACTTCAAGGCAAAAATCTGTGAAAAAAAAAATAAAATTCCTGAACTCATCCTCCCCTCCAAAGTTATAAAATCATTAGGAATAAAATGCAGAGTACAATGCAGAGTCAGGCAACAGAAGCTGTAATCACAGCCCTAACTGTTCCTTTGGAGCTCATTAAGTGCATTGAGTCCCTGTAATCTTTTATTGATTTTAGAAGCACTGCTTCTATTATCAATACAAAAAGTTTAAGAGAAATTTTCAGAAAGGATTCCACATATTCCCTTGAGATATGGATCTCACCACCCCGATTTACACAAATGTTGGTAGCTGGGTGCAGTGATGACAGATTCCTCTGCTCCAGCACTTCCAGGACAGAGGCCAGTCCTACACCAAGAGCCTTTGACTCATATTGTTCCCAAAAATCCCCTCGAGGAGGTTTTAATGGTTTCCTGCATGCCCAAGACCTAAGCTTGTAAAATATATAAAGTCATAGTTCTCCTCCCAGAAATGTAACTCAGAAGAGGAGGGGGAAAAATAAAAGAAAAAAAAGAAAAAAGGGAAAAAATAAATCCAAAAACCTCCTTGAGAATTCTGAAGCTGGGAAGTGAATGTGCAGTGATAGCAGATACCTGTCTGACTCTGCAGAAAGCTTAAGTGATAATTAAGGTACATTCTAACACTGGCAGCTCTAAAAATTTTATCCTTGATATAATATTTAAAGCTCAAGCTTCAAGGCACTGATAAATGCAAGAAAACAAGCAGAGTTCAGCATAAAGCTGAGTGGAACCCAGAGTTTGAAATTCTACAAAGGAATGTGGCCCAAATTATTTTAAAATGAATTTGCAAACCAGAACAGTCAGGTTAATAAAAATGTCATACTCTTTTGTGTCCCAATTCATGATCTTTAATTGGCTGCCATTCCTCTCCTGCAGGCTCCTAAGAAGCTGTCCAGAGAGGTGATGGAATCTCCATCCTCACAAATGCTCAGAACTGATCAGGACACAGAGAGAGCAGAGGCTCAGAGCAGATGCTCTCCAGACATCCCTTCCAGCCTAAATCATTGCACAACCCTAAACTGTTCCACGTGTCCCTGACCCTCTGAGATGCACACAGCACCTCCTCCCCACCACATTCTTTGCTTTTTTGATGACAACCAGGGGACAATCCTGAAGAGCCTCCTTTCTCAACACCCCCCCCTGCAATCTCTTGCCTGCCCCTTTCCCCACATGCTGCATTTGCCTTCTACATCCTTCCAGCTATGCCATGGAGTGAGAAATACCAGCTTAAAGCCAGCTAGAAGGATTAAAAAATCGTGGGGTATTCCCCTCAAAATCTTGGGAGTTTTCCCTTTAAAATCCTGAGGTTTTCCCTCAAAAGCTTGGGGCTTTACCCTTAAAATCTTGGGGTTTTTGCTTTCAGATCTTGGGATTTTGCCCTCAAAATTCTGGGGTTTTCCCCTAAAAATTCTGGGTTTTTTCCTTTGCAAGTCTTGGGGGTTTTCACTCAAAAAATCTGTGGTTTTCTGGCTATCCTGTATTCTGTGATAGCCCAGTAGCTCTCATATGCTCTAATCACATCACCAGCACTCATAATGGAAATAAATCCCTCCCTCCAGGGAGGGGAGAAAGAAATAAAAATGTTTCAGGTAAAAAATGGAAATGCTCTGATCAGTAGATGATTTTTACTCACAGCACATATTGACAACAAGCAGTTGATTCCATGCAATCATTACAAGGTATCATTACTAAAAGCCAATCTTCCAAACAGGTCACGTCTTCATTAAAGATTAGCTACCAAATGCAGAAGGGATGCAAAAATAACCTTGTGTCTAACTGGAACAGACAAAGCTGGCTAGATATGCTCTGGCACATTCCAAAATGCTTCTGCTTCTTTTCCATTTTATCTCCTAACCTCATCATGTCCACAAACAGGTTTTATTTGTGCTTGAAATAATGTCACCTGCAACTATTCCAGTCACAGCATCCTCCTGGTGAGGCCACGGAAGGCACTGTGGCTCTGCTCCAGGCTGAGCACTCATACAACACAGATTCCAGAATTTGTTTCCTCCACCTGGACACCTACTGACATCCTGATTTGGGCTGTCCATCACCTGGTGCAGTAATGTCCACCAGGAAAAGCTGTTGTCTGACAGTTAGGCTGTGACTCAATGCACAGAGCTCAGTGGCCATACAGCAGCTTCTCTTATCTCAATCCACACTTTTTTTTCTGATTCTCCTCCCCATCCCACCAGTCAGGGGGTACCAGTGGCTGCATGGTATTTGGTTGCCACAATACTTTGCAAAAACTGCCCTGCAAAGTTCAGTTCATTGATGACTAAATATTTTTAAAAACCACCAAAACCTAAATATCTTATTTTAAAAGAATATTTACAATATGAAGTAAATAATTATATACATTCCACTTAAAACTGTTGTGAAGCACTATAGTCAAAGGGCCAAAACTCTTTCTTTATTGCTATTGTCAATTCCTTTTGACAATGCAGCCCTCTAATCCTAAAGTTTTAAACAGAAATATGTCCATGCAGAAACAGGCAGTGCTCAGTTAATCTCTGCAATCACTCTGCATGGACATCTAAGAACACATCCACTTTTCTTCATGGAAAGAATTCAAAGGGTTTGACTTCCCCATGAGTTCCTCCAAGCTCTCCTACTCAATATGGAACTTGGAATCACTGGCTGTGCATTTGCCCATTAGAGAAGGATTATTCCAGACACCAATCTTAAATGAATTCTCAAATCTTTGTTCATTTCTGCATTTGAAATAAGTATATTTTGAACTGTTATTTCCATCTGTTTTATCACACCTATGGCAGTTTGTTGGTCTCTAGTTAGCTACAAAGATGTAAGTGGAAGGGTCTAGGAAAGAATAGCTGTGTTCTGATTGCACCTGAGCTGAGCAGGATGAGAGTTTATCTTCTGAAATTCAAAGGCCTCAGATGGCCACTGGGCTTTGGTCTCATGAGTAAAGAAGCAGGGACCAGCCAGATTTTTCAGATCCAGATAAAGTATCTGATATTGACGCAGAATTTGGTTTCCACACATCCATGTATCTGTACTAATGCTGCAATGCCTGCAACAGGAGCTGTAGCTTGAAATGTCCTTAAATGTGAGCTGTAATTTGAGCAGAGGGAGAAGCAAGGAGAGGAAGAGAAAGAGGAGATTTGTTGTCAACTTACTGCAAAAGTTCCATACCTTCTCAGTGATTTCTCATGGACAGCTCCTCACAGCACTGACTCCTTTTTCTTCTTCACAGCACAGCCAACAAACTCCAACTCTCTCCACCACCAGCTAACAGACTGCAGCTCCCCTCACAGCACAACCAAACTCCAGCTCTCTCCTCACCCAGCTAACCCACTCTTTTGTAGCACTCTTCTTCTTATTGGGCACAGCTGTGGCCTATTAAGGGCAGGGCTGTTCCTAATCTTTGGTGATCAGTACAGCTGCAACTCCTCAGGTGTGAGACTGCCTCCTACACTATTCTCTTACATTCTATCCCTCCACAGAGACTGATGGCTCTGTCTGCAGAGAAAAGCACCCCAGAGCAGAATTAGTAAATTCCTACACTGGCTTCAGCCGTGGATTACAACACCCCACCTCCTGCCAACACAGCTACCCCCTAAACAAGAAGATTCCTCAAGATTGATCTGATGGGGAGTCTCTTCAAGCTATCAGAGTCTCAGATTCTAAAAATCAAACCCACCCAGTTCGTGCTGCTGGCACCGCAGCGAGCCCAGGGCCACCACGGCGTCACCGCTGGCTCTGTGCTGAGTGTCAGAGCCACATCATCCCCCGGCTGGGACTGCAGCCTGCCCACTGCAGCCTGCTCCAAAGCCCATTTAAAGCAGCATAAAAACATCCATTGACTTCACTTGGGCTTTGGAGCCGTTCCCAGAAGCACAGTAGACTCTCTGATAGCTCCTCAGAATTAGAGGAAACCCGTCAGTTCTGGTTCCAGCTAACAGACACTGATGCTGCACATAAACAACAGGTGAGCTGGCAAAGTTATTGTCCCAGAGTGCCCCAATTCCAGTGAAATGCTGGTGACATCATTCTGTAGTTTTCATTATTTCCCCCCATGCTGCTTAAGGAAACCTGATGGGGGGCTTCATAGCCCATGGAGTCCTGAGTAAGTTTTCAAAAGGTTTGAAAATTAAAAAGCTTTTTCAGCTTTTTTAACATATTATTTTGCAATGCAACTGAGAAGTAATTTTATATCAGAGATCATTTTGAAATACACTTAAATATTCACTATGTATTCATTTCAGAAAACATCATAATTTTTCTTGTTGTATTTAATAACTGCTAGCTAATTATGTAAAATCCCATCCCATCTGCTTAGTCCTTCACACAGCAAAATTAGAGGGCTTCATTCTACACTCATTACTCACAGAAGGAGAGGCATTGATTTAATGGACTTCCCTGAAAAGGGATTACAGTATAGGATCCTCTGATATTGATTTTGTGACATCATCATCTTTTCCTCAGAAGCAGACACTGATGACTCAAGAAAATACCAGTACAAGATCAGGCAGGCAACTTAGAGAAAGAAAATTATTTTTAAAACCTCCTAATTTACAGTAAGTTGACTACAATAAAATATTAGCTATGTTCTCTGTTTCAAATGCAAGTTCTCTTTGAAAAAGGAAAACATCTGAGTGATGTTTCTCTCTTTCATCTCTTGCCCTGCTTACAGTCACTTTCATGAAACTATTGTGAGCTAGACCATTTTTTGTAGGTTAATGGGTTCTCTTTGAAGGGATTAAAGCCACATTGATTATTAATTATTTTTGATGTTTTAAACTGATGTAAACGACCAGAAGCTCTGAAGAACAACATCCTGTAGAAATCAATACTGAATTTAAAAAAAGAACAAGTAACAAACAACAACAACAACCACCAAGACCCCTCTGCTCAGCTCCTGGGGGAAACAATTGTGACTTCTGTTTGGAAGGTATACCAGCCCTTGGAGAATACCAGCACTGGCATATATGATAATCATTTCTAAGTTATCTAGAGCATCCTTATTTTGATGTGTCTATCTTCCAGACTCCAGGCAGAGTCTGCAGGTATTTTGCATACAGAACAAAGCTAGGCACAGCAGTGCTAAGCAAATAATAAATAAATTCATTTCATTGCTCTGGGAAAATGATCATTTTTTTTTCCTTAAATCTGCCTTGCAGTGCTTTAGGAAAACACTAATTAGCATTCTTTCCATGTGTTTTTTTCTCCCCAATTCTTTCTACTGTTCTTCACCACATGTAAGAGATCTTGGGGTTTTGGGTGTGTGTGGGTTTTTCCAGTGTTTTGTTGGCTTTTTTTCCCTTGCTCAAATTTAACATTTCTTCAATGTTTGTAAGTGGAATGAAGCCATTCCTTCCCATTTAATAGATCAGTGAGGAATGAAGATTTCCCATGTTCAAATGACTTCCATATGAACAAATAGGAAATGATCCAGAATAGCTCTGCTGCAGATAAAAGACAGAAAGCAAATTACACAAAGGGAACTACACAATTGGGACTGTCTGCCTGCTTTGGGGGCTCCTCCCAGCATTGAAGAACAGCCCCTCCATGGCTGATTCTAGGGGGTGTGACGAGGAAATTACTGAAAACCCTTAAACTTGAAGGAGTTGCTGATCAGATTCACAAATTAATGACTGGGACCTACCTCTCTTACCCCAAAGGCTTGGCCTTCATGTGATACAGCTGGAAATCAACACAGCTAACCTGAGGACCTGCAGGTTTATAACACACAAAGGAGCTGCAGTTGTTCAAACCCTTCTGACAAGACAAGAAGGCCCTTGTCTCAACAACAGAGGAAAGTGCTGAGGCCAAATCACTTCAAAATCACAACTGCATAGATTGACAGGCAACCTTATCTGTTTTTACAGAGAACTTAGAAAGGAATTTAGGATTTTTATCCCCCAAGAGGTTCATATCTACCAAACAGCTACCTCATGTTAAATCTCTGACTGACATAGAATAATAGCTCAGAGTTGTTTACTTCCATTATCTCCGTTCAGCTTCTCTGAAGTGCTCAATGCTTGTGCTTAAATACCATGCTCACATTTTGCCACCTCCAATGTTATGTTTTCTGTCCAAATATCCCACATATTCTCATGTCCATGCTATCACCTCAAGACCAGCATACTTAAAGCTTAAATTTTTCCTGCTCCCTGTTGCTGTGACACCAACTTTTGCATCACCCACACTTACTGTAAAGCATCTCTTCCCTAAATACCTGCATTCAACCAGAAGGGTACTGCAGAGCTTGCCACGCTCATTCCAGCACAGCCCTGATGCAAAGTGTTATCTTTCTGGTAAGCCAGACACCATGCATATCATTTTATTTCTGGAACTCCCTCTAAAAGCCACTGTAATTTCCCAGCACAGGAATGAGGGGGTTCCAGAAATGGAATGCATCATGTCTGGCTTGCTGCAAAGATGGCAAACTCCTTTCCTAGGAGTTGCTCCCTTCACTGGCTGCCATTCATTTGAGATTGCAGAGTGCTGAGAAACGCAAGGTAACCTTTCTGTTTCCAGTATTTCCCATTCTCTGTTCATCTGTTATACTCCATATGTGGCAGCTAGCATATGTTGCCACATTTGTCTCAAAGATTTTCCCCTTTTCCACTCTATCTACATTGATAGAAATTTAATAAGAAAAAAAAGAAAGTTACAATTTCATGTGCAAAACATTTAATAAACAAGTCTCTTAATTTATATCAGTGCACTCGTAGGTACTTGAGTCTGTGTAAAGATTTTAATTTCAGAATATTCTTAATATTTATTAAGTTTTTTTTTCTTCAGGTTGCAACCAACTCAGTTTTGTATATAGAATAGAATTTTTAAAACCTTGAGTAACAAAAATGGAATCACTAATTTACTAGAAGCTAAGAAGAAATTAATAGAAGAGTGCTCAGGATAACAATGTATACTTTTCCAATGAAAAAGGCAAATAATTTAAAAGAACACTTAGATTCAAAGTTAGCTATGAGTCTTTTAAGTTCTTCAGCAAATAGACCTCTTCCCAAAGGTTTATTTTCTGACATTTATTGTCCTGACTCATATGCCTAAGTAAAAACACGCTCCCTTCCCCAGAGCTGAGGCTGTCTGGTAAAATAAGTCTCAAGGTGGATTTACACAAGGCTCTGTTCAGTTTAGCATTCATTCTGAAGCTCTGTAAGGTCATTTCATTATCTGCCTGGATTGCTCTGTGTGGTGACAGCAGAAATGCAGAGATTAGTGGGATTCTCAGGTTCAGCCAGCACTGTCTGGGAGCCCTTTAATGAATTGCCACGGGATCAGCACAGGTAAAGTCTGCATCCATCCCAGGCTGGATGAGGGATCACCCTTGAGTGCAGCTTCTGACCCAGGTGATACAACCTAGAAATTGCCTTACTGACCCTGTGCAATCTGAGCCTGGGGCTCATAAGTCCTGCAGGCATGAAGGATCTTTTCTCAACGCTCCACTGTCATTTCATCACGAGGAAATCTGCCAGAGGGTAATGGCAGACTCTTATTTCACTGGCAGAGAGGGGTTTGCGAGTGCCTGCTGCAGTTCCGTAAACATGACGTGGCACAAGCAGCCTCTTCTTTGGCTTTGCCCTCCAGAATCACCCTGATCCACATATTATCCATGAAAATGAAGAAATTAAAGAGAATTATTAGGATCCTACACCTGACTTGTAGAAATTTAGAGCTGAGGGTGACTATTCATAATTAGCTTTTTTAAAAAGAAAAGTCCTTGCTTTTCCTGGGAGGATGCTTTTTTCTCCCATACAGTCCAAGAGGAGTGGTAAGAAAAGACTTTTACCTCTGGGCCTGAAACCCTCATGAGGAAGCCTTTCATTTGTTTTGCAAACAAAAAAGAGCTGGCAAGGTAAGTTTGGGTCTTGCTTTATTTTATTTTGACACTAGTGGAACACAGCCATGAGGAAAGAAGACAAAACTTGTCTCAACAAGAGCTTCAGCCGCCATCTCTTGGAGAGAGAAGGGTTGCCAAAAGGACTCCATAGCAAAATTCAAATTATTCATTCATTGCTTTTCCCAGCAGGAGGAAACAGCAGTGACACACTGGGGCTCTCAGCTGTGAAATCAGCCTCTCTCTTAAAAAGGTTTTTCCTGCAGGAAAAGGCAGCACCCTAATGGTAAGGGTTTTGCTTCAGATTATTAACTGAAGATGTAGATATTACTGAAAATTACACCAGTAGAAACAGATTTACTTTGCTGGGTAAAGTTGAGTAAAGTCTTACAGAACCTCAGTCTCTTTGAATGTCTTGATCCATGTAAACCTGAGTTGAGTTCACTATGATGCCAAACTACAAAACCTGATGTAGCATTGGACAAAATTCTGCCCTGCTGGACACAAAAAGTTGTCCTTGCTAAGAGAAAGAAAGAGGATGTTGTTGATTTTAATTAAGAGCATATATAAGACTGATATTCAAAGATCTCAGTCTCCTGGAAATAAGAGATGTATTATTTTACTTATAGAGAATTTTCCTGAAGAGTGTCATCACTCCTATTTAGCCCAGACATGGAAGCACTGAGACAACCAGTCTTCTCTATTATTTTTCTACTGACACCCTTGCTCAGAACATCTTGGAGGTGGAACAGATTGCAAACAATGTCCCAGCACCAGGTTTGGCTTGTCCAAGATGTTTTTCTCTTCCAACTAAGCTTTACCTTCTCCCCCAGAAATAATTTAACAAAGCAACCTTAAAGCTCCCAGGTGCAAGCTACCAGCAGCATGGAACATCTGATACACCAGGGACATCATCCAGAGCAGAACTTCAGCTGGCCAGAGCTCAGAGCAGTCATGACTAAGGGAAGGCTGCTTGGTTGCAGTTAAAAAAGATGATAAACATAACATCAGTCCCTGGAATGAGGGAATGTGTCTACTTTTTATTCCTATTTATTAAGCTGAAGTACAGCTTTTCCTTTGGGCTGTGCTCAGCCCTGCCTTTGCCATGCCAAAATGAGATGATTACAGAGCAAGCTGCTGAAGACTCTGCCTTCCAGCCATTCTGAGTGAAACAAACTAACAGAGAACACAGACCAGCTGCAAAAATGGCAATATTTTAAGAGATTCCTACAGCAGCATGGTTGGAGTCTTCTCTGAAGCAAAACCCACAGCCCTGCTCCTCTCACAAGTACTGTGAATCCATCCTGGTGTCTGAGCTCACACACAATGCCTTCCTCCTGCCAATTCCTAAATTAGCCACCACATAAAAAAAAAAAAACTGCTAAAGAAGGAGAATGGTAAAGGTTCAAGATCACATTGCTGTATTTCCAAAAATAATACGATGCTCCTACCCTGGGGCACAGAAAGCATGCACATCACACTGTGAAAGAAGGAGCCACACCTTACTAGCCCATGGGCAACCATATCTGGCACATGGCATGCAGTGGGCAATGTCCCATGTGTCACTGACCCTTCAGCAGCCCCAGAGAGCATCAGGAGTTGGAATAAGCTGGCACTATCGCTTTGCACCCTGAAATAATGACAATTGGAAGACAAGAGAAGAGAGGAGAAAACGTGCTTTGAGCAGCTTTATCGCTTTGCAAAGTCTGCTGATGATTTTACAAATTGCCAGATGGGCATCAAGGCCACATCAAGCAGATTCAGCTTAGCAAGTGACATTTGGGCTGCTAGCACTGAAACAGCAAGCACACAGACATCAGTTTTGCCTGTCTTCAGATTCATCAGTTCAATGCCACTGCTTTCTCAACAAGATTAACTTCCAGGTGAAGCACCAATTTAATAAATCGTGTCTGCTAAATCTTAGCATTACTTCAACAGGTTGGTAGAACTAAACAGAGCCAAACTGGGAAAAAGCCTTGTTTTGAAATGGGATCTTTTCAATTATTTGTCACTGAAAAAAAAGAAAAATACACAGATCTTGAAGAATATTCAGTGAATTTCAGGCGCAGGAAAATGGTCCTATTGTCATGATCTGAAACAAGCACTGTTCTTGCTTCCCCAACTTCTCTCCTGTAATCACTTTGACTATCTCCTCAAGTCTCACTTCTTTTATTGTAGTGTTCAATACCAATACAAAGATAACTAATTATAGTGGGCTTGCCATCCAACCAAAGTCATAATCCAGTCACACAGGGAGATACTGATGCACCTCTATCTGAAGCTGCAGCTTTACCTTCTATTACTCTAAAATTCTGCTAATGCTCATCAGCTTTCTTTGTCCCTCCAGTCCCAGGTTTATTCAGCTGAAAAGTGATGGTTATTTTCCAACAGAATGAAAACCTGGGCCCTTGGCTACCTTCAAACCTTACACAATTAGTTCAGATTTATTATTCATTTCATACAAATTTAAACTACCTATTTTCTGTCTTGCTTTACCACAGCAATGCTTGTTAAAAAAAAAAAAAAAAAAACAAAAAAAAAACCAAACAACAAAATACAGCACATGAACATTTTTTTTTTAAAGCTAGGACATAGAGTAATGTACATTCTCTAATTGTGGGATAAAACAGCTACTTAAAACTGTGTGCAGTTCTATGTTCATGAAAAAACTAGAAACTTAATCTTTCTACTGGGCCAGAACATCCACAGACTTACTGTCCTTTTTATTTTCTTTTTTTTAACTACCACATTCCATGGAACAACATTTTGTCTGTATATTAGCATTTTATCTTGCATAAATGTATGTTTCAGCAGTTATGAAAATGAGACAGCTGACAGTTGACTACTATATGTGAACAGATGCTGTGAAAGCTTCCCTTTAAATAGTTCTGTCAATGCAATGTCAATTTTAGAAGCGACACCACTGCTGTTCCAGGACATGATCCTGCAAACTCTTATTCACACAGGGAGCCCTGATGATTTCCACAGAACATTTACATTTATAAGCCTCTGAAAGGTCAGGTCCTTAGTTGCAGAGCTCTGCTTAACAGTGACTGACAAATATACAACAAAGTTTTCAGCAGTGCTGAGCTCTGCTCTTCAGGGCAATGACATTTGCAGTATTCACCTGGGCAGCACATTCATTTTCTTTTAGAAGTTACACGAGGCATATAAAATACACTTAAGAAACCATGAAACAAGCTAAAGTGCAAAGATGAAAACACCATGTGAAAACCGAGCTCGCGGCACGAAGCAGAACTTTGAAAAATTAATCTGCCGAGAAGACAGGCTGAGCTTGAAACACAAAAAGAACTGCTCAGCTGTGCCACGACAAACCCAGCACGATCCAGCCCCTTTGTTAGCGGCATCCTCATCAGCGGAGTGTGCCGGGGGGGAAAGGTGCGAGCTCTGAAGGGAGCGGTGCTGAAGGACAGCGCTCCCCAAAACCACCCAAACCCGGCCGGTCCCTCCGGGGCGGGCAGGGGATGGGGCTCAGAGCCAGCCCGATCCCTCGGGGCGATGTGGGGATGTGGGGGACGGAGGGAGGGAGCGCATCTCTGCCCGGGGCACGGCGGCCGGGGCTGCTCCCCGCGCAGCACAAAGCGGGCACAGCGCGGAGCGGGCTCGGCGGGCAGGGCAGGCACACAAAGGCGGCGCGGAGGATGCTCCAGCCCCGCATCCCTCCCCTCCCCTTCCCGGCACTTACCTTCAGCAACACAAAGAGCCAGAGGAGACAGGAGCGGGCCCCCGGGGCCCCCCGCCGGCGGCGGTCGGGCATGGGGGAGGTGCGGGGGAGGCCGGGCAGGGGGGGCTGCAGCTCCGGTGCCCCCGGGAGCCCCGGCTCTGCCCCCCGCCTGCCTCCGCTCGGCTCCGAGCCGTGCCCGGCAATGGCGAATTGCGGCAGCATCAGGCGGCCGGCGGCGGCGCCGACCTCCCCTCCGAGCGGCGCATCCTGCCGCCCCCCGCCCCTTTTATTTGGGGTTTGCGGCGGGGAGGGGATGAGGAGGAGGAGGAGGAGGAGAAGGAGAAGGAAGAGGAGGCGACGGCGGGTGGTGTCTCCCCTCCCTGGAGTTTGGGCGATCGCGCCGCTCACCGGCTCCGGGAGCGCCGGCTCCTGCAGCCCCCGGCGGAAGGCGAGGGATGGGAGGTGATGGAGATGATGGAGATGGGAGCCGCCCCCGGCCCCCCTGTCCCCCAGCAGCTGCTCCCCGCGGGCAGAAACGCAGCCTCACCGCCGCTCACCACCAAGCCCTCCCCGATGTCTTTTTTCCTGCCCCGCCGCGATCGGGGGACAGAAATGCCCCCAGCATCCGGGGGCATCTGGTGGGGCAGGGAAAGGAGCGGCCGGAGTGGCCCTGGGAGGTGGCTGGAGCTGCAGGGGCAGGAGCTGGTACACAAGGCAGCTGGTACCCAGCTGGTATACACAAGGCAGAACGTCCCTGTGGCTGTGCTCGTGTGTACAGCTCTCCAAATGTTCACCCTGCAAGGGATGGAGAGCTCATTCTGTCCCACAAGATACTCGGGCCCAGGGGTACACTGAGAGAGAACTCAGGGCACCTCCCCTGCCCTCTCTTCCCCCCACATCCCACCCAGAGATCCTGCAGGGATCTCCAAACACCTCAGCAAGAGTCTTGCTTAAGATGATGTCCCCAGAAAAAAAACAAAACCAAAACCGAACACTTTGAGGAACCTAAACAAAGTCCCAAAGTACTTAAACAGCCTCCCCATTCAACCACACTGATGAAAACAGTCTTTCCAAAATGAGAAACTACCTCAGAATCTGGTTTGTCACAGACCACACTCTCACACAGGTATAAATCAGGATGCATCCTTGGTAACACTACCAGAGTTATAGAAAAGGTAAATTCAAACAAAATAGGGTTGCAAGTGTAATAAACAGCTGTGTCTGGGGTGTTAAACTTCAGAGCAACTTTGGGTTTAAGTGTAGTGCCCTTACTTAGAGTAATGGGCCACCACATCACTCTTGCTTCAAAAAATAAAGTAGTGGCTAAAAGTGGATTCTGGGATGGTTTTCAGATTTTTAAAATCATTTAGGCAAGATGAGCTCCACCACAGTCTCACGGGAATGTCCTTTAAACCAAACAATTACAAAGCTGTTTTCTACCAGCACTGCAAAATTGGACAATAATGAATCTGTGTTTCAGAGCCCTGCTCAGCTTATATATGGCATATTTTTGATTTTCCTTATAATTTGGACACTCAGTCAACAAAAGCTTGATTCCAAAGTGGCCAAAGCCAGAGAGGGATGTGCTTATTTTGTACTGAAATAGGCCCTTGAGCAAAGATTTGCCACACTTGATGTGGATTAATCCAGAAAGCAAAGGAGAAATTCAGGCCCCATGTAGATATTGGCACAAAGCCTAAATTTAGAAATCCAAAAGGCAAATGCTACCCACATGTTCATTTATAAGAAGCTGGGGACATTACAGACATATTCAATGCTACCAGTAAAGGACACAGACTTCTCTTGGGTGCTCACTACTCTGTTAGTGCTTGAAACTTATCTGAAATTGGTATGCAACGGGTTAACCATAAATTTCCTTCAGTATTCAGGTTTACAATTAAGAGAGGTTATCTGAAAGACAAAGATGTGAATTTCCTTAGGAAACTAAAATTTTGCCAGTATTTGAAAGCTGTAGGTGGAATTTTTGGCTGGGAACCTCTTATTTATTAAGTAAATTGGACTTAAATGATTTTTGTCCTTAGGACTGTATTTTATGCTTCTTTCTTCTCCAGTATTCCACTTATTTACAAACATTTAGACATTAAAATGATGATGGCATAAGCAAGGCTAAAGATCAAAGATATTTAAAAGGAAAAAAGAAGTATAAAATTCTAGTAGCATTTTAGCCTCAGGACAACACTATTGGAATCAAAGAGAGTGAACAATAGCTGAAAGAAGTGAGAAACATTTTTGCAATGAAACCTTCAATAAAGTACCAAGGTAATAAAGTTTTCTGATCTAGCTGTTGAAGCTGAGGAAAATGCAGCCAAGA
The DNA here is from genome assembly GCF_023055355.1 of Agelaius tricolor. Lineage (NCBI taxonomy): Eukaryota > Metazoa > Chordata > Aves > Passeriformes > Icteridae > Agelaius > Agelaius tricolor. The sequence goes on from NW_027269263.1 coordinate 2,379,695, forward strand.
GAATTCAAGGATTGCATCTTCTTTAAGTTATGGGAGTATGGAATTATTCAACTTTTTCAAAAAGGGCCAGTGCTTTGGAAGATTCCAGTTTGTGAATAGAACCTAATCCTTCAGAAAAAAATACAGAGCAGAGGGGAAAAAAGAAGAGGATCTATGAAAACAGAATCACCCTTATTTGTTTCTAGAGTCTAAACAATAAAAACAGCCAGACTATTAATACACCAGGAAAGCTGTAAAAATAGAGACAATGAGATAACTTTTATGCACTCATGGAAGAAGAAACAGGGTAATTTGTGAGTGGTCAGTTAGAAAAAGATACTGATGCTCTATAACCCTCTGCATGGGCCCAGGGGGAAAGGAAGTGCTCAGCAGGATACCTCACAAACTGGAATTTCATTTATTTGGATGAAAAACCCACAAGCATTTGAGAAAAAATTTTTAAATAAAAATCAGGAAAAATGAGGAACATTTGTTCTGGCATCAAACAGCGGCTTTTTCTGAATCAGATACTGGGATGTTGGCAATTTGAACTAATTTTTTTCTCCTCCTCTTTTCTTTACATTCCAGAAACCTGAAAAAACTCTTCTTGTCAGAGTAGAGGGTGGAACATGTTCCCAATTGCTAAGACAGCCCTGTGCAAGGAGTCAGTGAAAGCCCTGACCTTGGCTCTTGTGGAGCTCCTGCAACACAGAGCAGCTCACTGGCCACAGAGTCCCTCACTCCATGTAAAACTCCCCTTCACTCACATAAAACTGACACTTGTGGAGCTCTGCCACCTTTGCCCAGAACTCATCAAAGGTCATTTAGGGCACTGCAGACCATCCTGAGTTGGAAGGGACCCACAAGGATCATGGAAACCCAACTCCTCCAATACAGCATGGACTCATGGCAAGACCTCGTTGCACTAAGAACAACTCTCATTTTTCCTCCAGGATCTGTTCTACTTGGAAAATATCCTAATTTTTTCTTGGTCTATGACAAACTCTGGGCTGCAGTGGACACCTGTCTATTCTATTTGGGTTGCCCCCAGATGTAGGAGGGAATGATGAATCTGACTCTATGTTCTCAGAAGACTAATTTATTGTTTATGATACTATATTATATTAAAGAATGCTATACTAAACTATACTAAAGAATACAGAAAGGATACTTATAGAAGGCTAAAAAGATAATAATGAAAACTTGTGACTCTCTTCAGAGTCCTGACACAGCTTGGCACTGATTGGCCAAGAAATCAGTGAAAACCAATGACACAATCACCTGTGGTAAACAATCTCCAAACACATGCCACATGAGCAAAACAGAGGAAAAGCAAATGAAATAATATTGTTTTCATTTTTCTCTGAGGCTTCTCAGCTTCCTAGGAGAAAAATCCTGGGCGAAGGGATTTTTCAGAAAATGTGAATGTGGCTTAAGGGACTTTGGCTCTCTCTGAATGCAGCTGCCAGAATCACAGTGAAGCAGAGAACTTAGATCCTGACAGAGAGGTGCACAATGTGGTATTTTGATACAAAGTCCTGTCTCTACTCACTAGATTTACTGTAAAAGCTGGGCAGGAATTATTTTTTCTGATAATGATAATTATTTATTATTTATTCTGACATGCAGAATGCAGGAACATGATAAAGTATGTCAAGGCATTATTAGGACACAGCCCTAGAAGACAAAAATGGTTTAAGGAAAATCCTCTTGCATTTTGAGAACACCACCCCCAAGGAGGACTCCACATCAAACACAGTTTCAAGAACTTCTCAGGTAGCTATCACCCCCTTGAAGGTTGTGTTAGTTACAGTGCTAGAGCTTTACCTTTATTTAATGGCCTGATGAATTAAAACACTGTTGTGTGCTTTAATCAGCTATTTAATTAATGTATCATTCTAACTAAACCAGTGTTAGTTACCATATATCACCCTAGATTATCAGAGAAAAATAGAAATATAATGTTTCATGGTTTCAAATGTTTCTATGAATGTTCCTGCTGATAGCTTATGTGGACTTGATTTAAGGTTTATGGTAAATTCTTCCCTTATCCCTGAAAACCCCAAAGCAACACTCTGTCAGATCTACCAACTTTGCCTGGCCTAAGGAAAAAAGCTGTAAATTAGCATTTATTCCTAGCTGCAGTATAAACCCAGATTTCTGTGAAGATTTACAGGCCTCAGCAAGTCTGGATAAGCATGACATGAAAGGAGGTTTATAAAAAAAAAAACCACTCTAAGTAAAAGTCATCTTGGTCCATGAAGTTTTTGAAGCAAAGTTATTTTTCAGTGAGAAATGCTCTTATGAAAATAAAGTGTGGATCCTTCTTAAATGTATTCTCACCTAAAGTCCTTTCATTTCAATGACAGCAGTGGATGAAACAATAACAAAAACAAGTGCAAAGGGTGGCTAGAATAATGTACATGGGTTGGCACTTAGTGTTCAAGTGCAAATTTATCTTGGATTTCAGTTTGATAAGTACAGGCCCTGTGACTTCTAAAAGTGTGCCCCCCTAACAAACAAGTTGTCAGTTTTTTAAAACAATCTGTCTTTTCATAACAAGAATGATTGACACACTTCAGATGTGCAAGCTGATCAACTTCCAGACACTTATTAGTCTTTCAGTGCAGGAGAAGCAGTGAACTACCCTGCAAAAGGTCATTTCCCTTTTTAAAGCAGTCAGAAATCTGTTCTTGACATTGAATCTTTTCCTCATAAATAAGCACATGAAGGATTTTTGTCTGATGTTTCTTTCCTTTAGCACTGAAATGGGGTATGGAGAGGCACCGAGTTGGTTTTTGTGGGTATCTTTTTTTTTTTCAGAAGGGAAGGAATAAACATACCCACAAGGCTGATAAGATTATTTAACATTTAAACAGTGTATTCCACTTTCATTTATCTGTCCCAGGGTATCTGGATGCTACAGGATGCCTGAGAAACAGATTGAGTTCTGTGAACATAATTCTAGATAAAAAATATTCATATATTTACCTTTCAAGCAAGTTATTAAGTATTTGGCCAGCCCTGTCTGTTATCAAAATGTCCCTTTTACTCTTACAGCACTCTCTCCAGTCTCAGCAGATATGGTTGAAAAAAATAAAAATAAATCACTGCACTTTCTAACTGTTCTTATTTTGTATTTCAACCTCAGTGTTTCCTTCCAGATGGGACCTGCTTCTCCATTTTTGTCTATGATCTAAGCAGGCCAAAGGCTGGGGAAAGAGGCAGGCTGGGAATTTCTCACTGTCTTCAGCAACTTCTAAAGCCATAGAAGTTGAAAAAAGTGAAAAAAAAAAAAAAAGAAAAGTTATTTTATTTCTGCTTAAGATGGGTATTTCTTTCTGCTTTCTTGGGGGTAATTCTCAGTAATTCCACTGTACTTTACATTGCAGAACCATCCAGCCTTTTTATAAAAAAAAAAAAAAAAAAATTTGAGTTCCAGTCAGCCAGAGACTTTTATCACCTTTCACCTCTGAAATATACTGACTTCCTCTGACCCTCACAGGCTCTATTGATTCACAGAAACCTGACTCATAGTTGCAGGAAACATTTCTCTCCCCAGAAATTTACAGCAGGAGCTGAAATTTTGCGCAGATAACATCCTTTTCTTCCCTGGCATCTGTGCTGATATTTTTTTCACTCACTCCATGGTTTGGGGGTACCATATCCCAGTATAAAAATGCATGCCTTAAACCAGTGCCTTTTCACTGCCATTTCCCAAATGGCATCACTAAGCAGGCCTTTTCACTTCAGATATATTTCTATAGTTTCAGAAAACCCCAGCTGATCAATCAGGCAACAAGAGCTGACTAAAGCAATCGGTCACAACGTTTGATTAATTGTGCCAATTACTGGGCACTCAGAGTAAACAATTTCAAAAGCAGCCCCGTGTGGAAAGTGGGCCTGCAGCTATGTGAGAATGGGGAAAATGGCCTAGAATCATAAATGTATTCATAAAAATCCCATTTCATTCACTAACAATTTACTTCCTAGGGGGTGGATTTCATTCAAAGAAGAGAGAGAAAAGAGAAGATTCAGCAAATATGTTATTGGCACAGTCAGGTATTCTAATCACCAAGGAAAGTGGGTTGGTAGGATTTAAGAGAATTTTACCTATTATATGGAAATAGCAAGAAAATCTGTAGATTTACCAGCTACGGCAAAAATATTTGTTATTAAACTTCAATCTTTAGCATTTCAAAATCTCAGGGGTCAAAAACACTGTTAAACACAAAGAACACAACGATGCATGATTTTTTTTTTCATTTGTGCCTTCCTGTACATTATATGTGGGCTCATTCCAGAGTACTTGAAAGATAGCCAAGAGTAGGTAGGGAAAAAAAAAATCTTTTTGAAACTTAAGTGTTAGAACATCTCCATAAAATTTCCCCTCCATTTTTAGACCCACTACACAGCTATTTGGATGATGTTAATTAAAAATAGCCCACTTTCCTTCTCCATGATCATCTTTCACAGACTACCCAGTTTACATAAATTAGCACACTAATATGTCAAACACATCAATTATGAGCTAACACACTCTCACACTAATAGGATTTGCATGTTTTACTTCAGCAGACATAGGATGCCTTGTTTTTTGGAATGCAATTTAATATGATTGGGCAGCCAACTGTGTCTTCTAACAAACACAACTTCCACCTCCAGGAATGATCCTTCAGAGCCCATATAGGAAGAGCTGGGTGTGAAAACATGCCAGGACTGGGGTTTGCTCTGCCTGCCCTGATACCTTGAGCAAGCCCTTAAATGGGAAGAGAGCCAGCAGAGCAGAGCAAGGCAGCCAGGTTGTGGAAACCCAGGGCACTGGGAATATTTCTCTGTCTACTCTGGGGTGCCCTGACCCCCAGGGCAGCACTGACTCTGACCCTCATCCATGGAGAAAGTTTCCTGGACTTCAAGATAGACTGGAATCCACCAAAGTGTGAAATAGATTATAGAGAGTAGTGTAGGTGTATCACTTGGTGAGAAATTTAGGTTTTGGGATTTTTAGTGGGTTGTGGATGGAAGCAAGATGGAGGGCACAGGGTGTTGTCCTGGCTTTCTTCTTCATGCTGCTTCTTCCTCCTTCATGGGTTTGGGTGGCACTCTGTAATTGGGCAGAAAAGTCCCCATTGCAGCTCTTTGGGATCAGTTATTGGGTTAAAAGAGAAAATAATCTAAGTGTCAGTTCTTAATTGGACAGTTTAGTCTTAAAAGACCTTGGAACAAGAGACTGTTGGCCATTTTGTGCCTCGCTGCAGAACTCACAGCAGTGAGACTGTTTTACTGATACGAAATAATAAACACCTGAGTCCCAACATGAATTAGTGTCTCAAGTGCCTTCAATCCAGACCCAGAGAAACCAACAGCTGGTACCGTCACACAGGTAGCTGTGCTGTCAGGGGGAGTTAGCAAAAGCTGAGCCCTCAGCTGATACCTTCAGCTCCTGTGTCTTAAAGGAAACCATCTGATGCTCCAAGTTCACTACAAGGCAGAATGGATTTTACAAGTAAAAACTCCCATTGGTTCTGAAGAGAACCCAAAGTTTGAGCTGACAAAGGCTAACTAACATGCTGTCTTCTGCCCTGACCCACATGGTCCTTACAGGGTGGCATTGAATTCTACTGAAAGGGTGTGGGGAAATATTGTACTTCAGAGGCACTTCAGAGCCTCGAGGCTATCAGGCGCCAAGGTGGAGGTGACAAAAAAAAAAAAATTAGAAAATCCATCACTGCTAGCAATGTGCAAAAGAGTGCCCACATTAGCTTAGCCAAGGTTATCAAACCCATGACAAATATGGGGTTCACTTTCTTATGCTTCCAGACAACCCACAAATCTCAAAGTGCCAAATGCACTAAATTGCTATGAAATTAGAGTCACACAAAACTCCACGCAACAATGAAACCCAGAACAATCTTCATTTCCATGGCATTTTTGTCGTAATTAAAAATATTCATAGAGCTTTACAAAGCATGAAATTACCTTGGCATTTCCATATCACAGAGTAGAAGCTTGGCATTAGCTCGGGGTGAAACCCTGGAACACATCAAACACATCCACAGAGCTGCTCAAACGCCTGCCCAGCACCTTGGAAACTGCTGGAGTGGCCCAGTGCCTTTGGACAAGACAGCTCTGACATTCTCTGTCAGCTCAGGAAAGCTGCACAAAGCAGGAGGTAGATCAATAGCACAGAAAACATCAGAATGACATTATGGGGACTTTGAGAGAGGTAATGTGTTTCCAAGCATCATAGCTTCAGCTGCAATAATTAAATGTGGAGCTTTGCTCAGACTGCTGGCTGATGTGACCCAAATACATACAGAGGGCTAAAAAAAAAACCCACCAAAACCAAAGGCAACTAGGTGCATTTACTCCCAAATTTTGGTATAACCAGAAGCAGCTAACAAAGGGTCCATGAGGTTTGATGTACCTTACACTTCTATCCAGAAAAGGAAGTGAAAATGAAGTTAACCAATAGAAATGTGGGAAGTGCTGTGACTGCTCCCTGACAATGGCTTGCTCTGTTAGAGCATCACATTCCTGTAACAAATGTCCACTCAAGTCAGTGGATTAGTTTACAGGAGAAAACACCTTTTATTCAGAGTAAAATCTTCAGAACTCGCTCCCTGGAATTCATGGGCTGACACTGAAAATAATTCATATACATCTCAAGAATACTTCAGCTTTTGGGATTTGTTGTAATTAGTCACCTAACTCCATTTTCTTCATGCAGGAAAAACCAATTCTTTATTCACACAACTCATTTTATACAGTTTTTAGAGGCCTTCTGTGCAACTTTAATTGGTTAGCAGCTTTCTTGCCGTTGATCAGTAAGAGATATTTTACTTCTCTGTCAAATCTCTCTATTCTTGAATTGTTTACATATTTTCTTCACTGATTCTCATGGGACAGATTTCATGTTTATGCAGGTGCTAGTTGTTTTTCTCCCCTAGAATTGGTTGTTGTGTTAACAACCTACTCATACCAAGATTGTTTTTGCATGGGAACTTCCAAAGTACTCAGCTGCACCTAGAAGTGACAGGCCAACTATTAATTTAGCAGAGCAGGCCTGATCTTATGAGGCCTTTCTTTTATAATTTCCCTACCTGTCTGCTACAGGGATTCCCACCAATTTTGAACCATCCTGATGCAGCCAGCACAATACACCCTCCTCCTAATCTCCTTAGATACTTGCTCCCAGGAATTCCACTCAGATCTGCTCCTAACTTGAGGAGCTTTCTGAACTTGGACAGCTTGAAATTAAGATGGCTCCATTATTCCAGCAGCACACACAAATAGCAGAAAGGCACAGGTACATGCTGGGGCTCTGATTACCAAGGCACAAATTTAAGCAGCATTGTTGCAAATGTCTGACCATGACAGCCCGTGTTAAAAAAAGAAACAAGTCTTCAGTTCCTGTCCCATCACTGAGTGAAACAACTATGATTGTAATATCAAGGTGGGTTTGAATGCATTGCCATCAGAGTAATTCTATTTGACAGAGATGAGAAATGGGATCCTGTTATATACGGCAACACACTTTATTACAGAAATCAGACTGTGCTACAAGAAAAAACTAACACAACATATTGAGGTCAACTGAAATTACTGCAGAAAAGAGGACGAAACTAAAATGATAGACAACACCCAGATGAAAACACAGATTTTCAGGGTAATTTTCAGTGCATTCTAAGCCTCAGAGGCTTATCTGCAAGATTTCTGTCAATCATCCTCAAAGCACTGATCCATCCATCCCGAATCAAGGTATTTTATCATTTTAAGGTACAATATTGATTCAAGTATTCACCATGACAGTAATCAGAAAGGTGAAGTTGGTTACTCTGCCAGGAACAAGGTTTATTGTTGCAATTCCAGGAATAAACATTGCTGGACAAAGGCTGAATATATCTGTTTCTTCCAGAGCAGAGTAGACATCAAAGAGACACAAGACAGCAATGTTCTTATCACTGAGATGGAATGAATAATGTTGGAAAATGTATTTTTAAGAAAGGAGATAGCAATGGAAGTGAAAGTAAATTGAAAACTTCCTGCTAAGATCATCATCCATACACTGGATATTTAAGGTGATGCTTACTCTGAGCAAGCCCTCATGCAAGAAACATGATCAAGCAGGAGTCTGGCAGAGAGCCTGAGGAGCAAGCAGAGCCCTTGTTGAGCAGCAGGGCATGCAGCCCCCAGAATTCAGAGGAGACAGGAGCTGCACTAGCCTGGCGTGGCACAGAGCAATTTGAGGCTCACATCAATCATCTTTTGCTCTTCCCCTCCTTCCCATGCCCAGTGCTGTAGGAATCCAGCACATGGATCTCAAACACCCTATTTTTCCAGACTGTTTTACATTAAAACCTCCCCTTTTGCCTCTACCTGGGCACACCTGTACAAGTATTGCTGTCTTTGATGGATTTAATGCTTTCTACCCATTTAAACTTCTGTTTTAACCTTATTTTTATTCCCTATTCTTTAAGGAAGCTGACCTACTTAATCACTTTTTCGGCTCCCCTAAGTACCACTTATTAGTGTCTGTTAATGTCAAAACACACTGCAAGTTTTTATTTTTCTGGCACGTTCTCTGCACCCATAAAGCAAAATAAAATCATCAGATGAGAACAGGATCAGTAACCAGCTATTCTTAGCCCTTTACACGCAAATCTGTAAACTATTATTGCACTCATTTTTAGTACAAGCTCTCCAATAACTCTGATGTGGAGGGTTATCCTCTGATGGGGATGTTAGCATCAATATAATCAAGTCAGCATAATTTTCAGTCAAAATGCATAAAATTAAAGCACTATCAGATTACACTTTGTTTCCATACAATTTAACCTACAGCAAGCAATATTTTGACTTTCCTTTTAGCACGGCAAAGAGCTCCACAAAATTAATTAATTAAGCCTTAAAATCCCTCTCCCCAACAGGAAAGTCTTATTATCTCCATTAAACAGATAGGTAAGCTGGACTCAAACTGTGTCTAATGACTTGCCTGACTCAATGACAAATGCAGGAATAGAGCCAAGAAGTTCACTTTCCCAATTTCTCCTGCTTTATCACTGAAAACCATTCTCTGATTCAGGGTAAGCACTCATGAGCTGCCTCAATATGTGTAGTTAGTTAGGCACATAAACAAATTTCACTGTATTTGTCTTTTGGTCTTCTGTAAGAAAAGCCTCCGTCAAGTCATGTTCTAATTAATACAGGAAGATGGTCAATAGAATATGTTGACATCAAAGCTCACATTTGCTGATAGTATAAGCCATCTCATTAAATGGAAAGAATTAATTATAACAGTTTATCAGTGTCAAGTTCTGAACTACAGGCTCCCAGAGCAGTGAATGCATCATTGTACCATGTTTGAACTAATTTTCCTTTGCTGACAAAGTCAAATATGAATGTGACAATGTTTATGAACTATAAAGCTTTTCCAAATCCATGCATTATTGTCTGACTCAATTTTGCCGTGGTAAAAAAACCAATATAAGTGCAGCACCCTAAATTAGACTGGCTGTGAGCAATACAGTGTGCATGTAATATCCATGGTAGCCTTCTGAATACATTAGTGTCTTGCAGCAGAATTAATTAAATTGGTATCAAAGATAACTCTATTGCTTCATATTTTCCAGTGAGTAAGGAAAACCCTTCAATGAGTTTAAGATCCCCTCAGGAAAAGGAATGTCATTGGGAACTAATTGCTGTTAAAGCAGGCCTGTGCAGAACTCAGTGAGATTTAGAAAGAGCATCACTGAATTGGTGGGACATGGTTATTAATTCCTGGTGCTCAGGTTGTTCCTTGTGCTGAGAGGGACACTCAGAGTTATTCCTCTGAAATGAGAGGAGTGGGGCAAGGGGAGACATTAAAGATTGAGAAGGAACTCACACACACCAGGGTATTGATGTGCAACACACTCACCAAGCGCCACACAAATTGACACTGACAGTAAAATTCTCCTCACAGCAGCACCAGCCATAATGTCCCCCTGGACCTTGTTTGTGGGTGAAAATAAAGCTAAACATTGAGCATCATCTTCCACAGCACACAAAACCAGTTTGAATGGCTTTGCCTGATGGAGTCTGGGCAGAGCAGATGCATTTGCAGAGCCCTCAGGCTTCACCTCAAGATTAGGCAAAAGAAGAAGGAAAAGAGAAAAGCTACCTTTGATTTTACACAATTACAGGGCATAATCTCAAGACATAACGAAAACCCAACAAATTAATTTTTTCCCCATGCAAATATTTAAATGGGAATAATTCTGTAAGGAAATATGGGCACTGAGAAAATATAGAGCTAGCTGCCTCAGCTACAAGACTCTGACTAAGCTTGAAACGAGCTGGATCCAGGGTTTGGGCAGTGTCCTATCTCTGGCCCTTGTAAAATATGGCTAATTTGAGAAATTAGATTGACATTTACCCCTTCACAGGCATTTATTGGAGTAAAGCTTCCAACAAGCACAAGTGCCAATGCATTGAGAGGTTAAAACAGGATCTGTGTGAACATGGGTTACTTCACATTATGAAAAAAAACCCAATAATGTGGAAGGTGGTAAACAACCTAATTGCAATTCAGAACCTTAATGATATGTTATTTTCACATTACAGAATATTTGGAAACAAATATGTAAGAAACAGTCAAGTATGCAACTCTGCTCAGTGTTTCGTTTCAAAAAAATCACAGTTTTGATTTTTCCTACAGAAAAATAAATTACTTGAGTAGGATGTAGGGGTGGGGGGGGGGGGGAAATAATAGGAAGTGAACATGAAGAGCTCAGAGACCAGCAATGCTGGTCTCTCCCACACAAATTAAAAATAAGATGAAATTTTAAAAAAATATCATTAAATCCCTGTACCCTATCCTCACCCCAATCACTGCAATTCTCTATTACAGCATCTCAGTGCATTCCTCCTCCCTCTTTTACGCTGGAGCTTGTCACTGCCACACTGAATTATTCTGCAGAGTACAGAGAAGGTTACAGGGAAATGCTCCACCACCAGCCCAGTGCTGGGCTCACCAATACTGTCAGCAGACTTGAACAAAATTCTCTGAAACATCGCCACGCTGTGGCAACTCAAAGTATAAGATTTTCAATTCTCTATTGAACAGGTAAGCAGTTTTCTACTGCTGGAAAATCTGGTTTTAAACTTTATGGAAGATAATCTTAAAAAGAGAAAGATTTCTGGCAAAGAAATAGCTTCACTTATGATATAGGAGAAAAAAAAAAAACAAAACCCAAAACCCCTGAGAAGCAGCATTACATCAGTGTACACAGCTTTAAATTCAGTGATTCCTGATTTCAGCCTGCATCATCTCTCAGTCTTAATATTATCATAATGTAGTGCTTTCTATAGGAGAGAAAAGAGAAACCACAGCTATAGAAAGAGACCTCATGAGATTTCAAACAGTGAGGATGATGAGATCCTCCCTCAGCCCTTCCCAGAAAATAGCTATGCTTTTCCATGCTTCAAAAACAAAATACCAAAAAAAAAAACAAAAACAAAAAACCCCCCAAACCTAAATGCAGTGTAACATTAAGCAGCTGAAAATGGAGTTGGTCCAGTGTCACCCTTCAGAAAACCCATTACAGTTCTGGTTTATTTATTAATCTGTCCCCACATTTATCTGTAGGATCACAACCAAAGAACATCCTGGGGCAGGTTTATTGCCCTGAGCCACAAAAATAATGAATGAATCGGCTCTGGCTGCATTCAGAGCTGTGTTGGAAAACCTGATTCCTGCAGGTTTCAAATTTAATTAAATGGCACCACCACCCTCACTTGACACTAACCAGTCCAACTGCTGCATTTTGCATTTGTGCAAAGCACTTCTGTGCACAAGGAAAACACAGCACAGCCTTCACCTCATTTGCTGTAATTTCAAACAACTTATTTATTAAAATGGAAGGCATCGAGGACACAATTCCTGCTGGGGAAATTCTTCAAGTATAATGGATTTCTCTGAAGCATTTTGAAGCATCAGAGAGATCCTAGAATGGTTTTATAATTCTGTTTTGATTCCACTGGCTCTTATACACAATACACATCCTGTATACTTGACACTTGTCATTAAGGGATCCCCATTCTTCCTGAGTCTGCATTACAATTAATCCTCTTCTAAGCAAATCACCACAGGCCAGATGTCCTCAGCAAAGCTTAAAAACATTCAAATGCTTCCTACCCTTCCTTTCCCTTTTATGACCTGCATTCATTCTGACAAGACTGGGGATTTCTGGCCAGCAGAGGTTTACATATCACAGCTCACAGGAGGCAGAAGCGGCAAAACTCTAAAGCCGAGGCTGAAGCCACAGCCTGGCCCCATTCACTTCTCCTTGGCCTGGGGTGGGGTAACGAGGCTGTGAACACAATCAGGGCCTTCCAAGGGGGAAGACAGAGTCAAGAGAGAGAAGTTTCAGCCCAATTCTAAAAAACCCTAAAATCTGATAGGAACCTTCAAATGATACAGCCTAAGTCAATCTGATGTCTTTGCCCTACAACTAGACAAGAAATATATCAAGTCCCAAAGAGAATCCAAATGTCATAATTGTAAAACAAGCCAGAGAGAATAGAAAGAGGAACATCAGATAATTCTGAGGTTCTTCATTATTTTAGAAGGATTATTTCGGTAATAATCAGTAATATAATAAAATATTGTATAGTAATAGAATAAAATAATTCAGTAATAATTCTGAGGGTCTCAATTATTTTCAGTTCATTCTTATTTTGTCCCACACAGTTATATTCCATGTGAAGTACATGTTTTTCACAACAAATTGCAATGGATAGCTTAAACAGCAGCTATTTCCTTTAGCATAACCTACAAACTCTATGTTCTGTGAGCAATGAGGTGTTAAAAAAACCCAAAATTCAAGCTTCTGAAGGTGGAGAAACCCACATGAAAACATGAAAAGTCCTGCTTTCATTTTTCCCAGAAGAGCAGTGTGTGTGCAATGCTGCAAGGTTTTTTTGGGGTTGTTTTTGCAGAGATGCTCCCTGGCAGAGATGGCATCGGTCACCTTCCCACCCCAGCAGCTCTCCTGCTGCAGCTGACCACTTGAAAGCTCTGCAAGCTCTCCATCTGCTCCATTTGCTCCTTCCAGAAGAAAAACCTGGTCAGGAAAACGCTTGCCAAGCAGCATGATGGATTTTTATGCCAGGTACCAGATCATCAGTTGGAAGTTGTACAATCATAGAGCGCTCTGGGATGGAAGGGACCTTAAAGGTCGTGTTGTTCCAACACCTTTGCCATGGGCAGGGATACTTTCCACACTTTCCAGGTTGCTGAGGGCCCCATCAGACCTTGCCTTGAACACTTCCAGAGATGAGGAGTCCACAATTTCTCTGGAACCCTGTGCCAGTGCCTCACCACTGTCACAGTAAAGAATTTCTCCCTTATATCTCATCTAACACTACCCTCCACAATTCAAAGCCATCATCAGTTTATATTGCTCAATCACCCCTCTTGCCCTCTCCAGCTTTCCTGTAGGTCCTTTATAAATATATAAATTTCCTATTTCCAATAGGAAGGTGTTGTAAACTCTCCCCAGAAGCTTCTCAGGAAAAAACTCCAACTCTCTCAGCCCATCTCCAGAGAATGCACAGACCCAGTGAAATCAGCACATTATTAATTTCTCTGCAATCCCTATAGAGGGAAGGGAATCTTCTGGAAAGAAGCAGGATATTACAGATGGCATCATCTAGTGCCTCTCTTTCTAAGCCAGCACCTGCATAAACAGGACCCTGAACAAGATAATTCAATTATTCCTTGGAGAATTTAAATGCATCATTATCCTCCGACTTTGGCCTTTTTGTAGGCATGAACACATACATAACAAGTCTTTTACTTGTATATATAGTATACACCAGTATATACTTATATATATAGTATATACCACTTTCTTTTGGTTTATAACAATTTTATTTCACTGTTTGCTGTTTTATTTCATTTCTAAGCACGAAGGCGTAAAACTGATGTAAACTAATGTAAAACTACAATCAGAATGTGTGATTAGTGAATGAAACTATAAAGAAACTGAAATATTTATTTGAAATTTGCATAAATACAGTACTACTAAATAAATATATATCAGCTAAATTCACCCTTTGCTGAAATAAAGGGTCCCCTTGAATATAATTTTTACCAATGGTCAGTGACTGCACTCAACCAGAAACCTGCCAGTAATTGACAAATTATTTTGTGGTGTGACTCACCTGAAGCCAAAATTCCCTGCAAGTATAACCCAGGGAAGTTGATGGAGCTACTGAGAAACCTACATTGTAAAAGAGATTCATGTGTGACTCCAAATACAAAATTTAGCTGGATTGCCAGTGCTGTTATATGGCCTAAGGAGGGAAATGAAGAGAAAAGGAGACTCAGGGAAGACCTTCTTGCTCTCCCAAACCATCTTAAAGGATGTTGTAGCCAGGTGGGGGCCAATCTTTTCTCCCAAGTAGTAAGCCTCATGTCCAGGGGAAAAGAGGAAACAGCCTCAAGTTGTGCCAGGGGAGATTTAGATTGGGGGTGAGGAAAAATTCTGTCATGTAAAGGTTGTCCAGCCCTGCAACAGGCTGCCCAGAGAAGAGGGATTTAAAGGCCACATAGATGAGGCACCTGGACATGGTTTACTGGTGGGCTTGACAGTGCTGGGCTAATGCAGTCAATGATCCTAAAGGTCTCTTCCAGCCTAACTCAACGATTCCACAATTTTGTGATTAATGACTCCCATCTCTTAAATCAGTGAAAGTGGTGTTTTACAAGGGGAAGAGTGTTTCAGTAACCAGTGTCTCACAGCAGCACTACATTTTGTATATTTTGTGTTGGAAGAGCAGAATCACTCCCCTGTGCTGGCCAGTGCCCTTCCCAAAGGCTCACTGCTCACATTCCCACCCTCCTCTGGCTCTGTGCCCCCACTTCCCAGCACATGGCTCAGACCTCACACGGCTGAGGGGGCACTGCAGATTAAATAATTAATGCTCCTGGGCACTGCTTTAGCTCTGAACTACACTCTGTCACACAGGAACAAAACCCTTAAAGAGGATGGGTTTCTCTTGCTGGCACAGGAAGAGGAGAAATCTGACAGGAATATTCTTCGTCATTCTGCCCAGGCTTGGTCAAACACTCCAGCTCCTGCACTTGGAGAAATAACAAGTGGCCTGTAAGAAGTGACTTTGATGCCAGTGAGTATGTTATTATGGATTAATCTCACACTAGAAAGCAGTCTTCACACCCTACTGCCCTTTGCATCACACTAAGAGTTTGGAGGCTTTTGCCTGACGAGCTCTTGAGTTGTATCTTCCTTGTCAATCTTATCTGCCCCTTGTTTAATTGTAAAAACTTAAATAAAATGCAGCAAGCATTGGCCCAGGGTCTCAGGACTTGCATATCTCTTCCAAAGAAAGGGAAAAAGGAGTGTTTCTCCCAAGCCACAGAGTCAAAACGTTCATGTTATCTACATATATTTTTAAAGGGAAAAGAGGAAGAGTCAAATATCCACTACTGTGCCAGTGGTGCTCCAGTCTATTTCTGTTCCCTTCTCATAGCACCTCCAAGAATGGCCCCTCTATTTCTGTTCCCTTCTTTCACCTGTAGCCTCTCCAAGAATGGCCCCTCCAGCTCCTCACCAAAGCCACCCGCAGGTGGCAATGTTGGACCTGTTTTCAAGGATGCTGTTCCACAGAGTGGCCCCAGGATGTAGCACAGTTGCCTTCTCCTATGTTCCATTCCCTACCCCATCACCTGTCATTTATTTTCATCCTACACTGGGCACTCACCATGAGATGCATTCCAGTGCTGAATTCACTTCTAGTTTGTTGATATTCGTGCTTAATCTCCCATCATTTACAGGTTTCCTAGGTGGGTTTTTTGGAGTGATAGGATTTGGGAAGAATTAGATTTCGTTGAATTCTCTACCTGATGCTTTCTGTAGGCAATACTTGGCCGACCTTGGCAGGCTCTAAGGAGGTGTAAATTACCCCTCCGTGCTCAGTACATTTAAGACTCCTTTGGGCCAAGGATTTATTCCAGGAGTAAGTACTGCTACAAGGAAGAGGGAGTATAATTTATCTTCCTTTTCTTTTCTCTCCACAGACACAAAGCTGACAGATGCTAAGTCCCCCTAGTACCTCATTACCAAGGACTCTGAGGACAGCAGCAAGGGAAGGTGATAACAGCGGGAACTCCAGAATGAATTTTGGCAGCCTATTGTAATGAGGAATACACAGGCAGGAGGGGGAAAGGAGCTTTTGCTCAGCTGTAGCATCTCCTCTGGAAGCCACAAGGATCACACACACATCTCAGTGCCCAGCTCTCTCACTCAGCCAGATGAGAGAAAGAAACTCTCACCTTCTTCAGCAGAAGCACTAGAGAGAAACCAGTGCTCACAGATCATGATTAACTACTGCAGGGAGCAAAAGATTATTTTAAATTCTTAGTCCCTTTTATAATCCCCTTAAACCTAATATTGTATCTGTAGTGAAGATCATCAGTTCATATTGCTCAATTATCCTGCACATGTTGTGGGGCTGGTAAAAGGCTGCAACTCCTGTATTTTGGTTATTTTGAATCTATTTAAAACTGTCTGAAACATACACTTTTTTGATAGTCTCCCATTTTACCAGAGCACCACAGGAAGGTCCATGTCCTTCAAAACAGGGTGAGAAAGAAAAAGAAACTAATTATATTTCTATCACAGATTTCAAAACTCTTGAGGAACAGAAGCAAGCCCCAGAAGGTGCCAGCAGTTGCGAGTGGAATAACTAAACCTATCCAAATTTAAGTATTGAATTTAAGAACTAGGCACAGGAGGATTCTTCTTTTGTCACTGGATAGAATCAGCATTTTTGGAGGAAATTCAGCTGTTAAACTTTCTACAAAGACTGTATCAGAGCTGAAAAATGACTATGCTTCTAATTCAGGCATCTGAGGGAGTAGGAATTCCCGATTTCTCAATTCTTGATAATCTTGATTGTTTTTACAGAAAAACAATCACATAGCTACTATGATTTTTTTTCTTTTTACAATAATTTGCATGAGCATGGGAAAAGGAGTACAGAAGCATTAATAACTAGACTAGAAATCACTGATTATGCTTCAACTGGGTGCAGCAGCTGAAAAAAAATATCATTTTCTGGAAATTATCAACTGTGAGTGTTGCTATCCCACAGGAGAATATGCCAACATTTGAACTTTTGTTTCACACGCTTTACTACCAGCAGGACTGTGATCAAGGAAAAAAAAAACCTTAACAGTAATCCCACCCTCAGAAACCCTCTGGAGAACTTGCTGCTGAGAAACCCTGTCCTGGAAGCTGCCAGCAGCTCTAATCAGCTCATATATCAAAGCTGGAGTGCAGCCTGTCTGCTCCCCTGATCCCAGCAAGAGTTAAAATAATTCTCATGGGTCAAGCTACAAATCTAAGAATAAGCAAGAAAATATGCATTACTACACCCTGCAAGATTGTGAATGGATGATGGTGATCAAGACAATGCTTTGATGCTGCATCCAATACATTCCTAGACATATTCCAAATCCTGCGTTTCTGTGGATTTAGTGAGCCAGGGGTGAACAGAGGCATGTGGTTTACTTCCATGCTTTATGCCAGGCAGGCACGCTCACATTTTTTGCCTTTGTTGGCATTAAAACAGGGTGAACTGTCACTTTAACAGAGCAGTTAATTCATCACAGGCTGAAAGGGTAAAGCAGGCTTTTGCAGTCAGGAGACATTTCTTCCTCTTTCCATTACAAGCCTTTAAAAGGTCACACGGTCCCAGCCAAGGAGCCACTATCAGCCCCAGACTTCAGGAGCACATGTGACTGTGGCTCTACAGCTCCTTCCCACTGGTTTTACACAGTTTCTCAGATGTGGGCATGGATTAAACCCCTAATTGCACTTTCATCTTCCTAAGTCCATCCATTTTCAGTCAACTTTCTCAAAACATTAAGTTAACATCAGAAAGAAACAAGAAAAACCAACCAACCAGCAAAGCTGAGATAACACCTTTCTTTTTTGTGACTTGTGCAGTGTGAATAGCAATTTCAAACCTGGACACCCAAGAGGCCACCCCTTTTCACTGCAGAGTAGGTGATGAACCCCAGTTTGCCCAAAGCCACCAGAGCACTGGGAGGCAGCCGCTCCTGGGGCACAGCAAGCACTGCACCCCAGTGGCTTGAGGAGCCTCCCCCATCCTGAAAAACAGGTAAAAATTATAGCATGACCTATGTGAATCCTGCAGTCTTCTTAAGCTCTATAAAAACCCCTCAGATTTTCAGATAAGTGCAGATCTTTTTTAGGAATGCTGTTAATGATACTGGCTCTGATGGGGGATTTTATTATTTTATTTTATTTTTTACCAGCTGTAGAGCAAGTGTCTTTATCAAGGAGGCAGCACTATCAGTTCAACTTTGGTACTTTCACATAGTAAAAATGACTCTCCTAAACAAGTAGCCAGCCCTACAAGTTTCACTGGGGCTACTTTTAGAAAATATTATTGCTCAACTGAGCTAAAGCAACCCTGGAATATCCTGTGTGAACAAGTGGGACTAGAGGTCAATAACCTTGGATGTATTTTATTCAACAGATCAAATAGCTGTAAATTATCTCTGAGGTGGGCAAGATTAAGTCAGATAAGAGCTAAACTCTCGTGGTCATGCAGAGTTTCAAGACTCTGTTCCAAGTCCAGGCTTTCTGGAAGCCAGTGATTAAATGCTGTGGAAAATAAAGTGAAATGTTTCAGATAATTAGAACCATTTACTCAGTGGGAAAGGGCATGAACTGCATTTTCTTAAGGACAAACAAATGTAGAAGGACCACTACCAGCCTGGTTGAACTCCAAAAGCGCATCTTCCACGTTAAGGTTAGAGGATTCCCATGTGGGGTGGTAGGCAAAAGAACTCTTGTTGAATTTTTCTATTTTTATTTACCACATATAATGAAGTGTGGCAAAAAGGAAAATGTGGCAGGATATGTAGAAATTTTCTTCATAGGCATTTGGGTGGTCAAAGCCTTGGTGGGGGGCTCACAGTAAAAGTGAATTCTGGGGCAACCCTTGCTTTGTACAATGAGAATTTAAACAGCTGGAGGCCTCTGGGAGATCTGGATGTGGTACTCCAGCAGCTTGGGGACCATCTGCAGTCACTTTCATTCCTGTCTTCCTCTTAACCATCTAAATTATTAGCCAGTAAACCATCCAGTGGAAATGACAAAATGCCGTAAGCCATAGATACTCAATCAGGAACTCCCGCATCACATCAGTAATTTATAATTGGTTTATAGCAGCACTTTAAAAAAATCTGTTTAGAAAGAGGTTCAGTTTAAATTAAGATATAAAGGAGATGGTCTGTTTAAATAATTTGGAAATTATTTCAAATCTCTGTCCAAATACAACTGAACATGAATGCTGAGAAATTTAGTGACTTTACTCCCCATTTCTCTTCTTCTATTTGTGTTCGTAACTACAGACAGCTCAGATTAAATCTACATTTAAACTATGTCTGGATGTGAATATCTTCTCAAGTGGTACAAACCACAGTCCTAGATCCAAACATCCAAGAAAATAAAAAGAAAAAACAAAACAAGAAACAAATATTGGGTGCTGATGCAAATCTTGAGAAGCATGAGGTGCTCTAAACCAGCTTGCTGTAAGCCAGTAAGTGTGAGCTCAAAATTGAAGCTGAACTCTGAGCCACATATGAGCTATGGATTCCTGGGTTATTTGCACAAATCACTCCTTATAAAGAAATGTTTTATCACATTTACTTTGAAAAGGAACACGCAGAACCCAAACCACAGCAGCCCCACAGTGAGGTCCAGACATGACTGACCCTGCAGGACCTGAAACCTCTGAGATCCCAGCCCAGGAGCCTCTGCCAGCACCTCTGTCCCAGGCTGAGGGGACACAGACTCTGCTGCCCTGGCTGAAACACAGCCTGGCCCTGGAGAAGGGACACCACAGGCAGGTTGGGGTCCCAGCTGCACATCCAGGCTGCCGAGGCACTGTCACCCCTGCAGGCAGGCTGGCCAGCTCTGGGCTGCCCTCCCACCTCAGCTAACCCACACTCAGTGCCAAAAGTTATCTGCAATCTATTCCCATCTCCACTGATGTTGTTATCTGCAATCTGTTTCCATCTCCACCATTTTATTGCATGTTGGTGGGCAAAATCTGCTCTGTCCCTGCCTTCCCAAAAGGATGCAGAACGAGTGATGCAATCTCTTGAATTCCATGGAGTTTCTCTCCATACTTGCCTTATGAAAAGAAATTCACCATTCAGACTCTGCCTTCCCCCCCCCCCCCCCAGCCAAAATCCTGCTCTTTTGTCTACCTGAAGAATGGGAACAAACATTATTTTAAATGGTTCAGTAAAGATTTTGGTTTAAGGAGCAGCAATCTGCAAAGAAATGGGTAATGGTATAGGCTGCATCAGTATGCTGATAGCAAATAATAGGAATACATTAAATATACCATTTATACACATGTATCACTGAACTGTGCAAAAACAAGAGTGGTATCAAATAACCAGATGAATAGCAGAGACATTTATGGGAGAAGAAATCCAAGCAACAACCTCCACATCCAGAGAACAAAGCTGGAGACGTTCTAACAAGCCTGAATTCTGATTCTCAATTCTGACCTAACAAATTTGGACAGCGGGTTTGAGGACAAAAAAAAAGAAAAAAATTGCCACAACAAAAAAAATCAGTTCTCAAAAAACATTGCATTATTTCAAAACCTATTTTGAAATTATTTTATTGAGAAAAAAAAGAGAAGGTTTAAAATGTTTAAATAATAGTAAAGCTATTTCTTTCAGTAGGTTGTGCTCCAACTTCTGTGCTAATCCTCACTCAACTTTACAACCCCCTGATATGCCCACAGCCAGCTCCTTCCATCTCTTACAAGTTCAGCTCCTTATCACTTGACCAAGATCATTTCTTTGAGGGCTTAGTCTTGCAAATTACTGATATTCTGCCCCCAGTCTCCAAAGCACTTGGACAGACATTAGTCTTCAGGGAAACTGCTGATGGAGTTAGAGTTAAGACTTGTTTTGGATCAGGGCCAAAGCAGGTTTTTCTTCCCAGGATTAAGTCCTAAATCTCCCTGCAGAAATGGTTCAGTTCCATTTTTTTACCCATTGTTTTGTTCTCTGAAATTCTTCATTTGCTTTCATCTTTTGGAGGAAAATCAAGGCCTAAGGCCTGGCTCACCCACATATTGTTGCTCTTTTACATGAACATAACAACTTCAATGGAGTGTCTTAAATCAAATCTGGGAAAATGATTATCTGGGTGAATGGATGTGTTTATGCACTACTGCTTTCAGACAGCTGGTCACCAGGAAAAAACTTTTCCCCACTGTACACTTGCATAAAACTGTAACAAAGTATGATTTTTCTCCTCTTTGTGATAAGAATGAAATAAGCACAGCGTCTTTGCCAACAAGATAATCACAAGCTCTTCCTGATAACAAACATCAGCCAAGAGGGCCTGAACAAGGAAGAGAGCAAGGGAATTAAAATCCAGTATTCCAATAAGGTTTGGAGGCCTGCGTGTTTAAGGGTGGTAATTAATTTTTAGATGTAGCTAGTTTAAAAAACAAATTTTCAGCACTTCTGGTAAAAAATCACTGAGGCAGAAATCTGTGGCAAGCCAGGGAATAAATTCTCATTTTTGTGGGTGAGGTGTTGGAAAATTTTGGTTTCCTTTGTTCTAATTGATTTCAAAACATATCAGAGTGAGCCCTTCACATTGCATGGGAGTGGAAGTCTAAAGCAATTTCACTGTGGGGTTTTTTTTTTTTTTCAGTTTAAAATTATTTGACAGAATTTTCTGAGTAATATCATTGACACCATTTTATTGCATGTTCATGGGCAAAATCTGCTCAGTCCCTGCCTTGCCAAGAGTGATGCAATGAATGAGTGATGCAACCTCTTGATTTCCATGGAGCATCTCTCCATAGCTCTGATGAAAGTTCAGTCCAAACTCCTGCATGTGAGTGGATTTTCAGCTCACAGCAATTTTTGCAGTTAAATAGAGCAGTAGAAAGTAATCACATCTTGTGGCAAAGCTGGTCAAAGCTCATCTCAGACTGGCTGTGTAACAGAAAAACTGCACAACAAGCCAAGAAAGTCCTTTCAAAATCAATCATGATTTAGGGGAAATGAATAATCTGGCAAAAGCTCCATTCCTTATTTATCAGCTGAAATGCATCTTGTCTAATCTAGTAAATAACAATACCAGCTCAAGTTCACTTTAAGTCATATCATTCTAAGCAGATTGCTCCTACTTTCATCTCAATAAAAGTGCTAGAATTTTCAATATTTGGTGTTTTTATTAAAGATACAACTGCTTTGAATGTAGCAAACAATTAATGAATCCTGATTTTCTTCAATATTAGGAGCTCTTAGTTGCTCTTTTTCAAAGAATTATTATTTGACCATCCCTACCAAAGCCCAGGTGGCTATTGAGCAAGTGTATCTAGGCACATATTTCTGTGAGGAAAGAATGCTTCTGGCTAAAGCTAATATAATTAAGGACTGCTACACATGATCCCTCAAACAAAATCTGCTTTGGTAGAAATCAATGCCAGGATGCATGTTAATTCTTTAATGTCAATATTAATGCAATCTTGTGTGAGCTGTTCCTTCAAGGTATGTTTTAACTCAGACATGCAGTGAGGCTGCCTTCAGCAAGAACAGCAAGCTGGGCTGGTCAGGGAATAGGTGTATCTTGAGAGCATCTCATGGCAGATCAGTACAATAATAATAGATCCTGAATATATAATCATTATTACCCTGAATAATTGGATCGGTTCCACTGCCAGCACAAGTCCCTGCTAGAGGCAGGGCCCAGATAAGCTACATTTATATTCCTGGGGGAGATAGGAGGAGATACCCTTAGTGTCGCTGCCAGATGGCTCCCAGATGCTTTTTGGGGGAAAGCAAGGCAGACTTTGACTCCTGGTGCACACTGGGCTCTCAACTTGGCTTGTGCCAAAACACATCTAGACCTAAAGACTATTCCCAGGTTCTGGAGTCTGGGTGTAGCATAATTTAAGCAGAAAGCAAAGAATGGATTTTAAAAAAAAAAAAAAAAAGTAGAAATCAGAAATTCTATTCATATCTTTTTAAGTACCGTAAATAAAAATCTATTTGTCTTTATGTCCCTTCCTATAGGTGAAGGTTACAGAACATTGTTGTGGCACCTTCACTAGATTCAACTCCTACAAGGAAAGCTGCTGCCTTTCACAACAGCTGCAGCACCCAAACCCACTTGAATTATCTGTTTATAAGGCATTGCAATATTAGTCTCTTCTGTACAGTTTCAGATCAAATATCCATCTTGTGAGTTTAAGTACATTACATGAAAAAAACAAACAAACAACACAAGAAGAGCACACATAATATGAAATACCAGGTTTAATCTACCCAAAAGCCTCCATAATTCACTTTCAGTGACACATTCCTTAATTATATGATGCAAATGATTATTTTCCCCCTGGAACTCAGCCTTTTCCACCAAGCCTCACCCTGAAGGATAATGTTGCAGATAATCCACCTAAGGAGCACCTTCCTCCCAACAGCTGGCTCCTGAAGCCTTTAGGACTAATTAAGGCTATAAGTAACCAGCAAAACTTGCCTATTGCAAAGAGCACAGCTCCAGGACTGCATTTCATATTCCTTGCCAAAGTGAGCTCTAGATGAAGCTCTAAGGAGCAGCACAGCTGTAAAATACCTGAATCCAGGTCAAAATTCAGTCTGTCTTTAAACCCAACCTCTCTGTGTGCCCACAGCTCTTCCCTTTCCCAAATCCAGGTCAAAATTCATCACATCTGCCTTCAAGCCTTCCCAGCAAGCTGCTTTGCCCAAGATCTGCAGCTTGTGCAGGGAAAATTCTCCATGCAGCAAGAACTCCCAGGCACACACAAGATAAAATACCATGTGCTCATGCTCAACAAGATGAGGTAAAGAAAAGCCAGAAATCCCATGGGTTATGAAGTCATAGACCTAAAAATACTACAGGCTTTTGACACTTTAGAGAAGCCATTTTCAGCACATTTCTGCAGTCTGTCTGAGCCTGGTTATACAAGAAAAAGAGGTTTGTAACTGATGGACCCACACACTCCTGGCCCTTAGGAACACAGAACTCCTCAGACAGTTCTTCCTTGGTCAAGCTTTAACCTTAAAAAATTTCCTTGAAAAGTTGAGATTTTTCATAGAGGAAAAAATACAGTTCATTCATTTTTATAACAGACATTGATTCTACATAGTAAAAGTCAAAGCAAGAAATATTGGAGCGATAAATTTCATCACTGAATAAAACCACCTTCCATCTTTTCCACTTTGCCATGATTTACCAGTAATCCCAATAAATAAATTAACTCAACCTTCAACATGAATAAAATCTATTTTTGCAATAGTATTACAAAAAGTTTAAAAATATTCACTTATATTCAGTCACTGAAAGAGTCTCCCTGCTATTTCTCTTGTTGAAGAATTTCAAAACTGCAACAATCCTTTCTGCAATGTAAAAAAGTATATTCTTCTAATCTTTCAAAAAAACCCAAAAAAAAAACCATTGGACTCTCCACATGTTCAAAGCTTCATTTCTGCCATTCAGGTCTTCAGAACAGCCACAGGAACAATGAATTTGTTATTTTTCAACAAAGGAGAAATGGAAACATTTGAGTAATTACCTGTTCTGAAGGATCAGTGGCCAAAACTGAAAACACATCCTTTTAAAATGGCAGGAATTGTTCTTCCATCTGAAAGAAAAATTAAAATATTGTTACATAAACAAGAAGCTTTAAGCTCAACATGACTCAACAAGTGGGTGAATGTTGGAAAGCAGAACTTTTATGTGATATCTTAATTATGTAGTTCCTACTCCAACCTACTCTTCTTCTGTAACAAATATACCCCTGGTTTTCTACTTCTTCAAGAGGAAAAATTTTTAAAAGCCTTTTAGTCTAAGTAACTATGCTGCAATTATTTTAATTATTTTTTATGATTTATTTTTTACTCCATTTATAGGCTCTTATCTTAGTCTGCCATTAGCAATTGGTGGAAAAATTTTCCTACGCATAAACAAAGCAGGCCTTATGGCAATAAGTGCTATCTTTAGGAATCTATAAAAAATGTTTTTGTCTATTCCTGCCAGAAAGCATGACCTCTTTTTAATGATACAATTATCATAATTATTGAATATTGCCATTACAGTCAACTCATGCAAGCACGCTGCTTTATAAAAAAGAATTACATAAAGGCATTGAAATACACAAAATTCAAGCTCAGACCACAGAACCCTAGAATAATTCAGGTTGGATGCCACCTCTAGCTCAGCCTCCTGCTAGAAGCGGGCTCAGCCCTGGATGCAGACCTGTCTGCCCACAGCTTCTTCAGCTGGGGGTTAAAAGTTTGCAAAACAGAGTCCACAGCCTCTCTGGCAGCCCTTTCCAAGGTCTGATTGTCCTCTGGGTGATCTTTTCCCCCTTTATGTCAAGCCAGAAGCCCGCAGCACCCAGTGCTGACTTCGGGGGTCCAACCCTGCTGAGCTCCAGGGTCAGACAAGTTCCACTGTGTTCAGGGCTAGGAGGACACACATGATGTGGAATCACTCATAAATTAGGTTGTCATCCTTGCACAGGACCCTGGTTTTAAAGGTGCTGCTTAAATGTAAAAGTTACTGTTTGAGAACAAAAGCATCAAACAGAGAGATGTCTTTAGTAAATATTATTCAAACCCAATCACTCAAACTCTATTGTAAACAAATGTTTCCAGCACTTTTTTCAGATATTCACAATTAACTGATAAAGCTTTTCAGAATTCAGATATTAAACTGGGCAGACATAAGAGCTGAAGATTCTCCACCTGTTCTTTTTGGAAATGCTCACTCAGGCAGTGTCACTGTCTTATATAACAGAGATAAAACATTTCTTATTATCATTTGGCTACAGAGCTCCAATGCTATTCTACTGTCTCTTTGAAACCCAACACCTTACAAAGAAGCCACTAATGGTCCATTTTTGAGGGTTTTTTTTGGTTTTTGTTTTTTGGTTGGGTGGTTTTCCATTGTTTTATTTTTTTGGTTGGTTGGATTTTTTAGTTTTTGGGTTTTTTTAGTTTTGTCTTTTTTTGTTCTGTTTCTCCTATGTATTAAATAAAAATATTCCAAGAGTTTTGGTAAGGTCCCTTTCTAGAAGTTTCCTCCCTGTGCCAGAAACTGGCTGGTTATCACATTTCAAAGCCTCACACCATACAGAGCACACAATGAACCTTTCCCAATAAATTCAGAGCTCGTGTGTAACAACAATTTGTGGTTGATGTAGCTATTAATAAATGTTTCTACAAGTCAGAATCCCTACATTCCATCTCCTTACCTGGCACAGGACTGGGAAGACACCTAAGGGAGTTATGAGTCTCAACAGGCAAAGGCATTAATTCCAAATTACATGGAGAGGCTAAACATCTTTGCTCCCTTTATAAGCAGAGATCAGGA
This sequence comes from Agelaius tricolor, assembly GCF_023055355.1. Taxonomy (NCBI): domain Eukaryota; kingdom Metazoa; phylum Chordata; class Aves; order Passeriformes; family Icteridae; genus Agelaius; species Agelaius tricolor. The sequence goes on from NW_027269263.1 coordinate 2,406,157, forward strand.
TTTGCTGCTGTTAAGCCAGAAATCAGGCTCTGCAGGTGTCCTGAGTTACCTGCAGGACCCCTCCCTTTTCTCCACTGACAACAGAGTAGCACTCAGATGAGTCTCCTTTCCTTAAATGAAAGCCCTCCAACATCATGAAACCACATCCCCAGTTTTTTGGTTGTTTACAGGGTAGTTAAAATGTGTCTTTTCAAGCTGGAATACACAGAAAGCAGGATTTAATGAACAGTCCTGCTGCTAGTGGTAGTTTAGCTCTGCAGATTTTTGATCTCTTAACGCACCCTTCCAATTGGTCATGTGAAAAATGAACAAAATCAGGAAAATACTTCAAAATATAGGATGAGTGTTCAACACTTGGTACAAATGAAAGATAAATTTGCACACCATTAGGGAAATTTCTATGCATAAACAGTCTAATCTTAAGAGCTATGTTTCTTCCATAGACATTAACCTAACAGCATTTTAATAGGTCAAAGCAGCACCTACACCAGGTTTCTCTAATTATCATTCAGAAGAAGCTTGCAAGTAATTAGTAGCTTTAAATTTCTTGGTACCATCTGTAACCAGTAACTTAATCAGAGTTTTAACGCAGTAGAAGGGTTGTAAAGAATAAATTGCTTTCTCTCTTGAAGGCAAACATTTTTACACTGGATTATTTTCAGAGGTTATTTTTAGTTTGGCTGGATAGTTAGCAGAGTTTTGGTGCTTGTAAGATTTCCATAAATCATGGAAGAAGGTGGCTTGATGATGCAGATGGCACAGGGTCACGGAATGCACACGCTGCCTGTCTTAAAAAAAAAGACATAAAACACGTTCCTCTCCCCATGGCATGCCTTGAAAAGCTAAAAGGGTTTTTTATCTTTGTTTCACTTGAAAGTCGGCCTAGTAATTCAACTTTCTAAATGCAGCTTGTGCCTTTTAAGAGGTGCCACCCTGAGCCCCATATTAAATAGCTGTGTGCCTCTGGGGATGGTCATTTCAGCGAAAGGGTTGTGGTTGTCAGGGGGATAACAGGGGACCAAGCTGTCTGTCCCATTCAGGCTCAAGAGAAAGTGCAATCAAGCCCTTTATTTAGCTGCAGGTGATGATGGTGATTGCCTCAGATCTTATAATAAAGCCAGACAGACCATAGTTCACAATTAAAGTGGTTGTAAAAGGCCTTGGTTGTAAAAGTGGGAGGAAGACAAAACCAGGAGTGGAGACAAAGTTTGTTGAGTGAAAAACTCTTAGGAGTGACACATAAGAAGCTTTTCAGAATGCTTCTGTTGTGGTCTGGAGAGCAAAAAATTATCCATGGAGCAAAACTGCATACAAGATTGAACCATAATATATGTAATTTTAATGGATTTCTAATCTTCTGTAAAAACAAGGATGAAAGCCACAAACTTTCCTGATAGGTTACATCACAGGGAATAGGAATGCCAAATTTTGAACTCCTGGAGGGGAGTCCCACGCCTCCAGCTACAGGACTGTCACTTCTTGGGAAATTGGGATGGACCTTGAGAATGAAACCTTCAACACTTCAGCTTCAGTTAAACACTTCAGCTGGAAATAGGACTTATTTGATCAATAGTAAATGGTTCCATCTAACCTATGTAACTAAAAAAAAGAAAAAAAAACCACAGAAGTGTGCTAAACTCAATTCATCTCACCAAAATAGGTGACTTTGACTCTAAGCAGAGGTAGGATGCCTGTGACCAGTCTCTAGCTGGGGGAGAAGGCTTGTTGGGTCAGCAGCAAATTGTTAGGTTTCACCAAAACACTGGAGCCTCCAAGATGCCTTCAGAGCCAGAGAAGATGAAGTTGGAGGTAATCCATGGGCTGCAGAAAATGAGAACAGCAGCTTGGAGTGGGTGTGCATTAAATGACTTTTTTAAAAGGTAAATGAAATAACCAAGCCAGCCCTGGCTGTTTTGAACAGTCACACCCAGCATGGGGACACCACTTACAAACATTCTCCGCGTGATGATCTTGTACTCAGGCTGGCCTCTCAGTTTTCTGACTGAATCAGGAAACGAACAACATGAAGCAGCCTGGACACAGACCCACATCCACCCCCCAGGCAGGATGGATGGGATGGGGCCCCCCAGTTTGGCTGCCTGTTGGAAGTCTCTAACACAGAACCAATATTTACAAAATACTCGATCTGAATATCAGCCTCCTAGGAGAGATGTCAGATTCCACATCCATTCATTAAACCACTCACAAGATGAATACTGATCCAATTAACAGTACTTTTAGGCAAGAGTTGGTGCTCTCAAAAGCAACAGAGAACTCAGAAAATGTGCTCAAGAATTCTTCATTAATATCATGACCTCTTAAAGACTTTCTAAACAGACATCAAAAAATTTGGAATGCAAATACCTTTCAAATACCTTTCAAATATTAAAGTTCATCCATTGCTAACACAAAAATCTTGGATTTTTGTGTTAGCAATGGATGAACTTTAATAGTAATACCTGAAACCATTTCTGCTCTATTCACCAGTGTTACATCACCAAAAAATAGCTACCCCTTGTACATCTCCTTGTTTTGGGTCAAGGTCAGCAGTGAGCTGCTGTTTTGGTGTTTCAGTTTGGAAAATGACAGAAAAGTCCTAATCTTTCATCCTTTTCTACAAGGATATTCTTCAGATAAACTCTGTCCTTTACCAGATGGAAACAGAATACATAAACAGAAATTATCTTGACTGTGGGAAAGGTACCGGTCTTTTTTGTTTAAGATTTCACAGTTTGGAATAAATTTCATCCACACCAGCCAAAATATTATAAAATTCTTATAACTAAGCTATTTCATTTGATATATTCTTTCCCAGTGCCCATTTGCTCTGCACCTGTATGCATTAAAAGGCTGAACTGCAATCTTGTGTGACTGGAAAAAACCTACTATTTCATTCCTGAGACAGAACATTCAAATAACAAATGAAAAAAAACAATGTACCATTGGACAGCCTGTTCTTTAACCATGCAAGAATATGGCAGCTATATTCATTGTTCTAAATTATAAGTTTCCTGTAGAATTTCTATTTCTAACTAAAGCCAAAACAAAAATAAATTCAACTAATTTTAAGTATTACCCCTAAGTATTTCAAAATGGAACATTTATTCCTTTAATATTTTTTTCTTACTACATCTCAAAACATTTAATGAATTTTTAAACTACATTTTGTTATGGATGATACCATACTAATTAAGGGTATAGCACAGGCATTAGAGAATAGTGTTTCTTAAGGAGTACACTTCACTGTGTTCCTGCAATCTTACTATCAGTAGATACTGAAATAATGAACAGTTTAAATAAACTAGTCACTGCTTATTTAGTTAATCTCCATAAAAATGCTACACTGTTTTCCATGGGATTTGTGTTTATATGAGGATGGGAACCCTGAGTAAAGAGCTAGAGACTTAATCTTAGGGTTTTTTTCCCTGCAGTTTTAATTATTGTTTTTTATTGAATCCTTCAAGTGCCATCTGTTGAGCAGAGAGTCCATAGAAATATTACTTGTGTTTAAAAGATTCTGAAAATCTGGCATTACTAGTTGCTTTTTAAAGTAGGTCCTTTCAGAGTTGGTTTGTTGGGGTTTTTTTGTTTGTTTGTTTGTTTTAACACAGGATAACATGCTGGGAAATTTGAGCTTGTAACATCAATTTTTTAACATTTTCTTCCCTTTCATTGGAGGGAAGCTCTGACTGCTTCTCTCATTCTGTCCTAAGAAACTTTTATGTTGGTTTATTAATTTACAAATGGTGTCTAAAGGTCTTTGTTGATGCCTGGAACTTCCAGTGCACACACAAAGTCTCAGAAACCAGTTCCCAGAAACTTTGACAGGGAATATGCTAACAGTAATTAGTACCCAAGAGCTGGACTAATCAGCAATAATGATTTCCAGATGAGAATGGATGATCCACCAGCACCATCACCTCGTGTCCTACAGACACAGAGCAGCACAGAAATGCTCAGCTTCTGTTACCAGCTACAGCTCTTTCCTCATGCTGGAAGAGCTGATTACCTTCACCAGCTGTGCCCTGGACAGAGAGGAGTCTGAGGCTCCTAAATTCCACATAATGAACTCAGGGATACTTCTAAGAAAGTATTTGGATGACATTAACATATCAAGTATTCCAATAGTTGGTTGGGTTTTTTCTTTTAGAAAAGATTGTGGAGAAAAGTGGCAATATAAATCCCAGTGTATCACTCTCTAAAGCAGCACCAAAGAGAAGGAATAAACTTTAAGGCAAAATTGCATAGTCCAAGCACACAGGGAAGGAGAAAATAAATAATTTATCTCCCAACAGCCCTCAATAGTCAATCAGATTGTTTGCAGGACTCATGGACAGCAGATCATCCAGGCCTTGAGTGAAAAGTGCACTTACTCCTTTTCCTTCAGGGTGTTAGAAGAAGTGTCACCATCCCAGTGACATGAACTGCACAGAGGCTATTCCAGCTTGGGTGCACAAAGGTTGGCCCCCCACCACAACACACTCCAGCCATGGAAGACAACTGGTGGATTTGGATAGATGGAGAAGGACAAAGATTGTAAAACATTCCTCAGCACGATAGGCAGTGGTCATAATATATTTGCAGACAAACAGTTCTCAAGTTGTTGTTAGGTATTGTGGCAAGGAGGAATTCTATAGGCTAGACTCGAAGGAGGATGATGAATTATCCTATTAAAGGACATTATTATGTGAGCTCCTCCCAAGCACAGCAGACAGGACAGGGGAAAGCACATCTCTGGAGAATTTATAAACATCAGAGTGTCTCTTGGGCCAAGGTCACACTCCCACAAAGCAGTGTATTGTCACACCCTGTAAGGACTCTAACCCCACACTCAAGATTTACCTGGCAGTGCATTCCTGAGCTCGTTTAAACCCTGGCCCTGAGAGTGGACTTGCATCTGAAGGGTTTGGGTAGGAAAGAAGTCAGGATCTGATCAGCCATAGATAAAGATTCCTATTTAAAATCCACGTCCACCCATGTCTCCCCTTGATACAAGTACAGAACCACTCTATAGAACATGAAATGAGCCCAGTGAAGGAAACAGGGAACATGCTTGCCAAGACAAGCATATTTCCTTTCTGTGAAAGGGCATCCCCTGTCAAAGCCACTGCTTGGATTCAGAACAGAAGATGGAAAAGTGCCCTCCTGCCTCTCCAGGCCTGCAGTGAGCTGAAAGCAGCTGCTCCTCAGTCTCACCTCCTTGGACAGAGCTGTGTCCCCTCCCTGCCAGGTGTACCCATGCTCCAAACTCCCAGCAATCACTCAGGGTCTTGAAGACATTAACAACAGCAGCAATTTCCCCTTCCCATTCTCTTGATTAAACAGAAGGAAGGAGGTAGAAAAAAGATGAGAGACATAAAACTCCAGATGTTGTCGACACCAATATCTGGTTCCACCAGAGAATTCGAATGCTGAAGCAATGATGGATTACAGTGGAGTCCCTACAGCAATCCAGATTGCAATCATAATACCACTGAGGAAGAATAAGGGCTAGCATTCATTAATGTGAACAGCAAATGAATTTATGACAATTTCCACTGGTACTTTCAAAGAACATGAATACATCTGTAAGAAATTAAGATGACACACCAGTGTAACTCATTCATTAATAAAGTCTGGGATTCCACATTTGTAGCAAAATTTGTTGCTTTTGTTACCAGTGGGTTTTAATTCTAGAAGTGTACTTTATTAAAACCATAACACAAATCTCTCTAGGAGGAGACTTCTAGCCCATTTGCAGACTATTCTGTAGGTGATTGAGTTTTTAGTTTAAATTTACTTTGGTGCAGAAATGGAACTTGTTCAGTAAGTAGATATTTACAGATATTTACAGTAGATATTTACAGATATTTAATTATTTAATTATATATATTTAATTTAATTATTACACACATTGAATTATTACAAGATATGTGGAAGAGAGTTACAGTCACCCTGCTTTCTTTTTGATAATACAGTAATTACATTTACATTAACAAAAACCTATTAAACAATTTCTCTGTGATCTAAGTGTGGAGGGAGAGATAACAATACCAGAAGAGCAAATGCTAAACAAAGAGCAAACCCAATAACAGCATGTCAAGTGTGATGGGATCACAGCTATCACAGCTGTGTGGCCATGAGTGGGGACTCAGCTTGTCCATTTTTAAGGACAGACTGACAGCACACAACCTGTTCAATGGTGAGAAGAAACAAAGGTTAGCAGAATTTTAGCTCAGGCAATATGAGATGTATCTGCTGGCCATGTGTTATAAAACATGAGCTGATACCTCTCTCTACTTGGCAGTAGCTGCTACTGGGCTGTGCCTCTCAGCTTTGCTCATGCATCACTGTTAAATATACCTGATAAAAATCTTGCTACTGCAAGAAACCCGAGCTGTGTGTTTCTTTCCCTGCACAAATGTGCCAAGTGCCTGCTGGGACAGAAGGTCTGCATTAGGACAGAGGCATTTGCACATGTGAGATCCACACTGGGCTGTCAGGAGCATCCCATGTTCATCTCCTGTGCCCTGTTTGGGCACCTCACAGAGCCAAAAGGGACAAAACGTTGAAGCCTGGGTTCTGCAGGCAGCCCCACAGAGCACCTTCAAGTGGAACTGATGGGGAAGCTGTACCTCCTCTGGCCACTCCATTAAGCTTGTCCAAATACTCACAGGATTGTGGTTTATTTATTCCATTAGAAAGAAACACTTCTAAAGAATAAAGCCTGCATTGCATATTTGATTTTTCTTCTATACATTAAAAGTGGAGAGGAAAAGAAGTTATAAATGTTTAGCTTACACTCAAGAAAACCCATAACTATAAAATCAGCATTTCATAAGCTACCAGGGAAAATATGAGAAAATGCAATATTAATTTAAAACAGCAATATTTCACATTGACTACAAGCCAAACTAACAGCAAAGTTTATCCATAATTTAATGACAAAGTTGCAATATTTTTCACTGTGCTAGATTACTGTAACTGAGCATATTTATGTACATTGCTGAGAGCCAACACAAAATCATTTGGAAGATATTCTCTGAAAAAAAAAGAAAGCAATCTGAATCCTTCCCTGTGAACCTTTAGTAACAGCTGCAAACACAGTGTTAACATGCTATTTATTTGGTAGTTTTTCTACTAGTTATCAAGTATCATCTCAGCTCCCAGCAGAAGGAAGGGTGACAAATAAACCAAGTCACTGATTTGCTATTTAATGCAAAAATGACCAGATGTACTCTGTTCTAGACCAATCCTAATGGCAGAACTGGTCTGTTATCTACAACAGCAGCCAGGACAGCAGCCCTGAGTTCAACAGCCCCTTTCTTACTGCAGGAATTGTCACAGAGGAATTGCCCCAATTCCTTACTGCAGGAATTGTTCTGCTCTCTCATCCATGCCACCCGTGCCATGATCTGCTCTACAGTTTGTAGGCACTTGGACTCAGTTGCACAGAGGTGCTCAGGAGATGAAATTCCACCCAGTTCCACAGGATTCAGAGACTCCTAAATGACCACCTGAAATCTGTGTCTTGCTTTTTATCTCTCATGGGTCTCAACAAACCCCGTGCCCAAATCTTGTTTTGGAAGTCGTTGAAACCTACAAAATTGCCATCTATAATGGGATTTCCAGCTTCAAAAGGAAAAAAAAAAAGCCAACCCAAACAAACAAAAAACCCCAAAAAACAAAACCCCACAACTTCAGCTCCTTTTCTGCTCACAGGTCTTCTTCATGTGTTAGCTTCCAGACCTGCAATCTCACACCATTCCTCTCTCCCACTTTTCAGGAATCAAATGCCATTGGCTTTCACAACAAAAGACACCTTCAGAAAGCACACCAGAAGCATCCAGGATGAAAAAATAAGCCAGTGGAAATGCTTGACATTAAAAAAGTAGCACCTCCAGACCAGGGAGAAAGAACTCTCTGGGCTTTGGCAGCACCTGGATACATTTTTTAAGCTTGTAAAATTTTGTTTAGTGGTACTTGAAATTGTGAGTGTTTCTAAAATGCTTCTGTCAATTGTAACTGCTGATGGACCTCTGTTAATCAATCCTGAAACAGCATTCTGTTTTGACTTAAGAACATGTGGGTTCATTGGCATTTCAAGCTGTTCACACTCCTATTGCATTATCAGCTCCTCGGCCATCAAAGTTTCTGGTGAAGAAGGGTAGTCCAAAGCTCAGACTGAAGTCCAAAGCTCTGACTACAGGCTAGACAGGAAATAAACCAAAATTCTTGTTGTGGAGCACTGCTGGCATCTTCCTAAGTAAAAAGGGGTGCAGTCAGGTTTGGATAGCAGGGATCTAAACTAGAAATAACCCCCACAGCTGCAGAAAAGGAGTGTACCAAGAGGAGTGAATTGTTTCACCCAGTAATTCCCATAAGACTTCTATCTTCTTGTTCTGGGATTACTCTTTCTCCTGATGAAACAAGAATAATATTTTTTAAATACACCAAAATGCTATTTTCAAAAATTAATTAAGCTGTGAAACACTACATGAAACACTACCAAGAGGCAGAAGGGAGAAATCTAAGACACTTGGCTGTGATGGATGGGAAAGAGTGTTCTCCAGATTTTCTGCTGGATGAGGCTGAATTCACACTGACAGCACACAGACCACCAGGGATGAGACCCCAGCACTGCTTCCCTTCTCTCAAATTTTCATAAAATGGAAAGGCAGAGAAGAAACCTCCCCCATCCTTCAGCCACATGATGGACTTCACTCATTGATCTCAATACCAGTGCCAGGGTAACATTTTTTGATCAGCACAGATGGCAAAACCATGGAGAAAATACACTATGCCAGCCACAACAACCAAAAAATATTGCTTTTGACAAAGCAAGGTGGCCCTTGATCTACAGGATGAAAGACCAAATCTTTCAAAATCCATTTTGAGTAGAAAAAAACCCCCCAAAACCTCATCAGCATTATAAAACACAGTGAGTACACAGGAAACAAACAGCAACTGGAGCACTCCTGGGCCAGTCTTGGGTCTCAACCCTCTGAAACCTTTGCCTGTGTCCATGATTAATGTTTACTGAATTCTTCCCCAATAAGACACTTCAGCACAAGCTGACTGCACAGCCACCGGGATTTTAATGCCCAATAAATTATCTGGTGTTTTGGAAAAGCCAGTTATCCTATTTAATTTGACAGCCCCATGCAGGGTGAATTCCATAGACACAAAACAAATGTCAGGCCTCGAGACCAACACACATTTCCCCAGATGCAAACTACATATCTGTTGCCCTCTTAGGAGGATGGAAAAAACTAATCACTCTAAATTATGCAAACCAAGCAGTGAGAGCAAGCTTAAAGCCTTGCTTTTAAGAAGTAAAGCATAAACCACACTACTGCTTTATATCTTCCTTCTAATTTTTTTTGCCTTTCCATGATCTGCAGTGCAACTATTTTAAGATCTGCTCCTGGGTGCCTCCAACAGGCACTTCTTAGGGGGAATTAGGTTCTCATTTCTCCTCAGGACTGCCACCCTGCCCCCTAAACACTTATCTTGCTCCTGTAGAAAGACTTGGACCATGGAAGATCTTTTCCAATCCAACTTTAATTTAGTTTTGCATGAAGGAAGACAGTGAAGTGAGAGCTTTTTCTTTTACTCATCTGGTATCTCATTCAGATCTGAGTTGGAACAGAAACAGAGAAGGAACATCCACTGAACTCTAAGTGCTTTCCAGCTCTGGCTCACATCTGTTACTAATGCATCTTTATATTACTGGGTAGTTTAATAAACAAGGAAGTCAGAGCTGTCGGTCCTATCATTTCAGAACTTGATCCCTGGCTCTGACACAAACCTCTTGCAGAGGCTGATGCATTTACATGATTCGTTCTGCCCATTTCTTTTGCCATAAGCCAAGTGTGGAAATCGGGAGGAAAAGCTCAGAGTAGAAAGTTGGTGCTACTGGAAAGCAGCCGGATGGAGCAGCAGCCCTGCTGGCACACTTTGTGTCAGGACGGGAGAGACAGGGCGGCACAGGCCGGTACTGGCGAGCAGCACTGACACAGCGAGAGAGGGAGGGACAGAGAGCAGGAGATGCTAAAATAAACTGCGGGGCAGCCTTGGCAAGCGCTTACCCAGAATCCATGCAAGCGAACAGCAGCTGCCCCACATAATTAAAGGCTGCGGCACCGCCGGATTACAGGGCTGCATCCCTTCCTCTCGGGCACCGCGCTGGGCACGGGTTACGCTCCGGGACGATACTGCAAGGGGACGGAGGCACCTCGGCCGCCCTCTGTGTCCTTTCCTCCTTTCTCCACATCGCTCCCGCTGTTCTCCGCATCCCTCCCGTTCTGCATCCCTCTCACTCCGCGTCCCTCCCTCTCCTCTCCGCATCTTTCCGAATCTCTCCCGTTCCTCTCCGCATCCCTCCCGCTCTCCTCCGCATCTTTCCCTCTCGCTCCGCATCCCTCCCGCTCTTCTCCGCATCGCTCCCTCCCGGCTCCGGCTGCTCCGGCGGCCCGCAGGTGGCGCGGCAGGTCCGCGGGCGCTGCGGAGCCGCGGCCGGGCCGAGGGGCGGAGGGGCGGGCGGACCCTCCGCATTGTGCGGCCGCGCCGCTGCCGCCGGGAGCGCCCGGGGCCGAGCCGGGCCGGGCCGGGCCGGGCTGCCAGCAGAGAGGTGAGCGCCGGGCGGGCCGAGCGGGGCACAAGGGAGGATGGGGAGCGGGGCTGCACCGCGGGTGCGGGCACAAGGGAGGATGCGGAGTTGTGGGGCCGCAGCCGCGGAGCCGCCCCGCGCACCTGCCCGGAGCGGTGCGGAGCAAAGCCCGGCCGGAGGGACGGAGCTGCCGGTGAGGAATCGATAGCTGGCTGCGGGGAAATGGGAAGCAGAGCTGCGGAGCGGGGCAGCAGCGCTGGTGCGGGCGGACGGGAGCTTCCATGGGAGGCAGAGCCGGTGTCCCAGTCCCTGAGTATCCCATTCCGCCACGTCCTGAAACAGTTCGGACTGTCCGTGCTGACTGAGAGTGGTCTGATACTCTCAAGCGCTAGGAATCAGGAGCATTTAAATGTCAGAGATTAATCGGGACCGTTCTCGATGTAAGGTGTCTTTACTTTTTCTTTTCACTAGCGTTTTCGGATAGGAAAGAGTCTTCCGCCTTTTTTTTTTTTTCAAACAACACGTTAGAAATGCATTTTGCTGTAAGTAAGGAGTGCTGACATGGGAAGCATCCTACGCCACTGTTAGAATTCGTGGCTAAAGCGGGTGCTTCAGCTCAGCAGCAAACCCGTCACTGGTTGCAGTCACACGTAAAGTTCTACCCTGCTTTAAGGGGAGAGCGAGTATTTGAGGTTTTAGTCAGGGCTGAGGACCACCATCATCACAATTGCTATGTTGTCACTGAAGATCTTAAAGCATTCTGCAATGACAGGTATGGTTATAGATTTCATTGTCCAGGTTAGCCAAATCAAGGTCATGCAGCAAAAGTGTGAGCACTGACAATTCCCCAGCTTAAAGTGCAGTACCAGGAACTCTGGCATCCTTGTGCTGACCCCGTGCTTTGCTGAATGTTTATGTATGAGCTGAGGCAGCTTAAAAAGGAGTGCTAGAGAACTTTCTGGGTATGGATTTGTTTAGGGCAGTGAGCAAGGTACAAGTGCTTAGAAGGTTTTAGGGCAGCTGCTGCTGAGTAATTGAAACCCTTCTGGAGCTGGAGGGCTCAAGGAAAGAGTAGCTATCTGCAGGCACTGCTAGTGAGAGCTCACAGCTATTAAATATAGTCCACAAAAAATTATTCCCTGCATATGATTCAAATACAGTAAATAGATGCAATTTCAGCTGAAAGAGAAAGGAAGAAGTAAATAATCAGGAGCCTTGCAAGGTGCTTGGGGTTGTTAAGTACCTTTTGCAGTCTTACAGTGCCACTGTGAAGCGAAGCAATAGCCAGAAAGCTGAAGGTAGGTTCTGCACAAAGAGTGCCAAATGTGACAGTGGTGTTACTGCAATGCTTAAAGCAGGAACATCAATTATCATGATTATTTAAAAAGGAGAAGAAAAAGGAGGGGGTGTGCAGGGGAAGGGGAGAGCCTGGCTCCTTGCAGTTCCATCCTTGTGCTGCTCTTCCCCAGGCTCTGCATTGACGTCACAATGACACGGTGAAGCTGAAGGCAGGAGCTGGGAACAGTTCTTCTGCTTCACTTTTGGTAATTGAGGGAGTTTGCCACCACTGCCTTCCTTCCAGCATGGCCAAGAGTGCAGAAGTGAAGCTGGCGATCTTCGGTCGGGCTGGCGTGGGCAAGTCAGGTACGTTTGACTTCTGGTTTTTAATTCTGCTTGTCTTTGGGTAACTTTTTGCTCCCTCTGTGCAGATAAACTCTTCATAAAAAAAGGACATGTCTGATCTTCTTGTCAGGGAGGTTGGGATCAGGCCAGGAATTCTCCCTGCTTTGGAGCTATTTTCTCCAGGTTCTACCAAATAGATGTATTTTTATCACTTTTTAAGAAAAAGCTCAGCAACACCAAAACAAACTTCCCAAATCAAACCCACTTCTCATGGAGTGGAAACATTATTCTTCTCCAGTGGAACAGAATTAGTAATATTCAATATGTCTCTTCTGAGCTTGTGCTTGATGGAGGCATGGGATATTATGCTCCCTATCCTCTGTTAAGTATTAGATGACTTCTGTCACAGTCGTAATTTTGGCTGATTTCCACAGGAGATTTTAGACTCAGCAACTCAAAGAAGTTTTGTTCTCAATGCTCTCCTGGATTTGCATGTTTACCAGCAATCTAAGGCAGCACCATGTGTAAAGTTTGCATTTGTAGAGATCTTTTGAGAAATAAACATAGTCTGTCGATTTCATGTGGTAGAGACACAAGGGGGAGGCATAAATGTTAAAAACCCATTTGTGCAGACAGCCTTTCCTCTGGTGAGATGAGGAGCAGTGCGAGGCTCGCAATCGCTCTCGGGTACTTCAGGGGTGTTGCATTAACTTGACAGTTCCACGACCACTCTAACAAGTCCCTGCACCACAGGGATGAGGAAATGAGGAGACTGAGCCTAATCATTCTCCTGTGGCACTTTGGGAACTGTAAGATACTGTTTCTTTTAGAAAAAAAAAAATCTGCACAAGAGAAGGCAGGAGATAGGATGTCCTGGTAAGAGCATTAAGGCAGACTCAGCTGCCATCAACCAGCTCCAGTTCCCCAAAGTGACTTTTATGTTACACATGCCAAGGTTCTGTCCTATAAAAGCATTACAGTTTCAGTAACTTGGGAATGGGTTGTTTATAAAAGCACATTTACCCTGAAGGTATTTTAGCAGAACACTATCAGTGAAGTAGTTCTGTCAGCTATCAGGACAAAAGGCATATGTGAGGCAGAAGTTCTTAGAGATTATACTGCTTATTCAAAGGCAATGCAGATTAAATTCCACCTTTTTGAATAGAATGCCCGAGGGAATGCTGATAATATACTGGGATAAGTTTAAACTCTGCCTTCTTCCCTGCTGCCCTTACCCCATCCCCTCTTTTGTATTCATATTTCACTGTCCACCCTAAGTTTTGCAACTTCAGTGGTTCCCCTTTTGGTTTATCTTACATTCAGTTGATGGTTTCTGTGGTTTTCCAATCTTTTGGCTGGACCCAAAATAATGCAAGAGAACATTGAAATATTTGCAGGAAAACAAATGCTAAAGGAATCCACCCTCCCTCATATTCTTAATAGTTTGAGAGCTTATATTTAAAAAATACAAAACTACCTTTGAAGTGCTGTGTTAAAATGCTACACCAGCACAGGATCAACAAAAGTCTTTTTTACTTCTTGTATCCTTTTGGTAGATTTCAATATATACTAGGATAGTGTAAATAGTAAAGATGTTTTTCTGTAGTCTGGAACTGGGTGGGAGACAGAAGAAACAGAAAGCCAATAAAAACATCCTAGTCCTTCAAAGTCTTCCTCCTCTCTCCTTTTTTTCCCTTTGAGATACAAGGAAATATTACATAAAATATGAATGAGGTCCCCCCTCTTTTGACTGTGACCATATTTGCCAACCTGTGTGGAAATGAAGGCACAAATAAGTGGGCAGCACAACAGGGTGAATTTACTGGGGTGGAAGGGCTGCAGAGCACTGTCAGCTACCTGAACAGAGCCTAAACTGTGCCTTCCAGAATCTCCAGCTTGCTTATGAAAACCCCTCTTGTACATTCCCATAAAAGGATCCAGTTTCAACAGCTTGGCCAACGGCAGAGAAATAAGAGTGTGTGTGTGTGTGTGTGTGTGTGTGAGGGGGGTGGTGTCTGAAAATACCTATTTGTCCGTAGCCAACAGCCACAACAGTGGGAGCTGTGCAAGTGCTGTTTGTTACACCTTTGCTAGGAACAGAGCTGGGCACAAAGCAGGCTCCAGACAGCTGGGTCTGGTGGGCAGTACCCTGCTAGAATAGTGTCAATAGTGTGTCTTCTGGTGTCACCACACCGTGCCCTGTCCCTGTGATCAGCTGTGGGGACAGGACCCTGTGGTCAGGGCTTGCTGGAGCAGACTTGGCCAGACAGCGGGAAGATAAGCCAGACTCCAGAAGCAAGAGCACAAGGCAGAGTGCTGGAGCACACATGCAATGAAAAGGAGACTCTGGGTGATAAATAGGGCCACTGCAATTGCCAGAAAGTCATGCCAAAATACGGTCACTGGCTTGCTTTCCTGGCTCATCCTCATTGCTGAGGAAGAGCCAGGCATTAGGTTCTTAATCTGTAAGTGGCTGAAGCACCTGACAGGGTCTGTGGAGTTCCAGACACGCTCTGCAACATCCTGGAGAGGCTCCTCTCCCACTGCCTGACCAGAGCTTGGGTCAGGGAGTCACAGCAGCTGTGGAGAAAGAAGTGCTGTGCTCCAGGACAGTGTGTGGAGAGCCGGAGCTGTCCCTCAGGCACTACAGAAGTTGTTTGACCTGTTACTATTACTGAGAGCTGAGGAAGGTCCCAGTCTCACCATTAATGCCAGGCATCTGTTTTAAGGGTGAAAGACTCCCTGTTGTACAAAGCAGTCCCTCCCAAGATTCTCCCAAATGTGAGGTGGGAAACCAGAACACTGCTCACAAATCTGAACAGTGATAGCATCTCTATCACCTCTGTCAAGAGATATCTCAAAATATATACTGAATAGAGATAGGATCTCTATCAAAAGAGGTATCTCAACATGTGCTCACTGAATAGTGATAGCATCTATATCAAATAGCATCTATATCATCTATATCTATATCTCAAATTTTGAGATATCTCAAAAGAGATTTAACAAAAGAGTAAAATCCAGGGAAAACAAAATGTTTCTTTCTTTCCACTTTCTTGCTGCTTATCAAGTTTCCATGGTTCCAAGGTTTAAAAAAAACAAACAGGGGGCAATAGCACTGTTCTCCTTCCTTGCCTTGTCTCCTCCTGCCTGCTGGAGAAGACCATCAGGATGGCTTATCAACTCACCTGTCCCGTTTTGCTTTTTTACTTAATGCAGACCTAAACCTTTCAGATAGAAAAAGAAGAGCAAAACCAGCTCAGAAGGAGGCACACAGGAGTTCCCCCAGACCAGAGTTACACTGAGTAATGGCCAAACTCACCAGGTACAAGCATCCCAACCTGCTCTCATACACTGCACTAGATACTCCTCCATTCACCCTGTTCTTACTGTATAAAAGCTGCATAAACATTGTTTTAAAACAGCTGAAAAAAGCCAGATGAGGAGCTCTGCCTGAGCCAAGGAGCAGTTTGCAGCTGCTTCACTGGGGAAGAGGAGGAAGTGCTCTGTGGGTGGGAAGGGACATTGCTAAGACCTGCTATGGATAACAAGGCTGTACCTCCTAATTTGGGCTGGAGTCAAGCAGCACTGAGGAGGGGAGAGAGCTTTTAGAGTCTTTTTCTTTACAGCCAAGAGGAGCTTGGATGGAGCAGAGAATTAAAGTTGAAGTGAATCACTTAAACACTGCTGTTTAAATTGTTCTTTCACTGAATCCTACAGCTTCATTCCTATGGTAACAAAACTGAGGATTTCCTCAATAGCTCCTTTTAAAACTACAGTGGTAGCAATTAATAAAGACTTAAAGGCCTTGCTCTTTCATGTCATCACAAGACACAGTATTTGCCCAGAAATCTAAAGAGGAGTGAAAATGTATGAAGCAGGAGGAGAAAAACGGGGCACGTACTGGATAACACTGCATGGCTGATGCTCTTCCAAATCATAACTCAATGAACTATGAATGCTCAAAATACCTCTGCTTAGGAGCCTTTCTGGTTTTGGCCAAAAAAAGAGACAATGTCCAGCTGCAGCATGTGCTATCCAAGATGCCTTTTTGCTGTGTGTGTGCCAGGCTGAACACTCAAAGTTTCTGGGTTAGCAGGGCTGGTTTGCCCTGGTAGATGCAGTTCTCATCTGTCTGGACGGGCTGTGCAGCTGCAGCTGAGGAATGGGACATGGAAATGTGTGTGGCTTCAGCAATGGGGGAGATACTGAATATTTCCCCCAATAAATGATACTGAGGATTTGCCCCAATAAATGATACTGAGGATTTCCCCCAATAAATGTATCAGCCCCTAAGCAAATCATTGCTTGTGCAATCAGGTACAGAGGGGCACAGAGCTGTTCTCACCTTTTGATCCAGCAACATCTTGGATGCTTCCATTTGGCAAAAATGACCAGAAAAGTGGTTTCAGTGAGTGTCACCTCACAAAGAGCCTGTGCCACATAGAAATAAAGATCTCATCAACCCAAATCATTTTAGAGTTACAGTTGACAAAGTCTTGAGCAGATATATAGTTGTATCTGTTGGCTTATGTTATTTTCCCATGTCTAAGCCAGGATGGGGGAACATTACTGGGAGAAAAATACCTGGTTTTGAAAATTCCTACAGAAAAATTCAAGTAGCAGCCAAACCAGAGAGTCCTTCAACAAATCTGTGTTTTGTTTTCATTATCTGGGGATATGTCTGAAACACACTACCAGGGATCACTTCCCAATTGCAAGGTCTGGGCATGTGGGAAATAGAACTGCATTCATTGTCACCCCACCCCCCATTCAAAAAACCCTCTGGGTTACTGGGAAAGAAGCCCAAAGTGATTTTTCTACTTCACAAATCCCTGCTCATATATTTTCCCCCAGCAGTTGCATTTCAGGGACTTTTGCAGGGGAAACACGAATTATTAAGGAGTGATTAGTTATCATGCTCACAACTCTGCTAGTAAGGCAGGGAAAGCTGCCACAAGATCTTCAAAGTCCTTGCTGTACCAACTGATGTATGGATTACTGTAATAAGGTGCCTCTGAAATCCAGAAATGTGAGTGGAAAGAGGCTGGATTTTCTGTTGTGGGCTTTGTTTGGTTTGGTTTTTTTCCTTACACTAGTGTAGTAGGTCAGTCCCTTTTGTTCTTAGGAATGGCAATGACAACCAGATGCTTAAGTGATTATTCAGTGATCATGTTTAACACCCACTATATTAATTTTGCTATTTTGCAAAATTTAAAAAAAAAATTCACTATTTTGTACTATTTTGCTGGTAAAGTACTCATAAAACACTTCAAATTTCTACATTGTCTGGTTTTACACTTTTCAACCAGCTCCAGCTCCTCTGAAGGGACTGTGCACGTATGTGTATAAATCATAACAGTAATTAGGCCACTAACTTTAGGATTATTTCTTCCCCAACAAGAATACAAATGTGTCCCCTTGGATCAAGTAATACTGCAAGCAAACAGCTGCATTGGAATAATCCCAAGCTCCTGTTCAGGGGATGATGCTGATGCCCATTCAGAGGGTGAGCCCCAGGTTCATGCATTGGTGAAAAAAGTTGCATTGTGGCTTTAGCACACAGATACAATCTCTTTAGCCAACAGCCTTTCTCAAAACTGCATTTGTTGATGTTGTCATGCTAGAACTAAAGAGAAGAACACCAGGAACCTGGGCTAGACATGCAAGCATTTGCTCTGCTTGTGTCTGTTACCTCCTCCCTTTCCTCTGCTTGTTTGCCTATCCATGGTTCACTATAGCCTTGCTGTAGTGGAAACCATTCATGCTCTGCTCAACATTTGATCCTCCTTCTGGCTAACCATGAAATCAGAAAATGCAGAATTTCTCTAACCAAGTGCCAACGTTGTTCATTGAGGCATAGCTGCCTCCCCCGTTCCATCTCATTTAACCACATCTGACACCAGCTCTACCTGTATCCCCTCTGAGCAGCTGGTGGCAGCTGTTGGAGCCAAGACTAGGCCTGCTGTTCTTCTTTTTTTTGTTGTTTAGGTTGGGCTAAATATAGCCTGCTGTTTGATTACTGAGGAAGGAATGCAAGGATTCAAGATTTATGCGTGCAGCACAAATTTTTCCCTAGTCCTGTGCCTGGCCACCCCCTGCAGCTCTTGCCTTGATAAGATAGCTGCCCTGCCCCCTTGTCTCCTGCAGTTTTGCCAAAGGCAACTGCAAAGCTTCCTGCTGGAGTCCCAGGAATGGTTTGTCTGGTTTTGGTAAAGGTTTGCACTGTTTGGGTCAGTCTGCTGCTCCCCAGCAGGGCACAGAATGCAGATCTTTTTAGAAACAGCAAGATTTTTCATCTTTCACAAACTTGTTGCTACCTCCCTGATATCTGAAGTCTTTTTTCCTTGCATATACTTTTCTTGCCTTGTCTCTTCTCAGCTGTCACCCTCCCCCTTCCAATTCCCTAGAACTGTGCATATTCCCTAAAGACTGCATATGGTGAAATGGCTTTGTTCTTTACAGAAAGACTTTGTATTTACCGCTCCTTTCTCATCCTCCTCACTCTGGGCTTCCTCCCATCTCTGTTTCTCATCCCCAGCTCCTTCTTTGCCCACACTGTCAGTGCACTGTGCATCATCAAATATTCAAGGCATGAGACCAGGTGAGCTAATCCTGGCAGCAGTGGTGTGATGCAGCAAGGAACAGTCACTCTGAAGTGGTTCCCACTGGAACTGGTCCTGGAAACCACTCCTTGGTGTGGATTTGGAGGATGCTGGCTGCTCCAGGCAGTCATTGCCTGAAGCCAGCTTTGCACAGGTTTAAAATGAAAGCAGTCTATATCTGTACATAGCTACCCCTTGGTCAGAACTAGGTAAATTTACCTATTTTGGCTTTGTGGCAGAGCAGGAAAAACAAATTATGTCTGTATTTCTCAAAGAAACTCTCTTTTTGCATTTGCCTTTGTGCCACCCTTGAGCCTTTTACATTTACAGCACCCAAAAATAAATATGTTAGATGTATGAAAAACTAACAGTGCCCTAAAGCAGGAGGATCAATGAAATGCTTTAGGCTCTAGCTGAGCCCTGGCTACAGGGCTGTGATTATCTGCTGGTGACTGGAGGTGTTTGTACCCTCTCACCACACCCCTGGCAGGGCTCTGGTGAGCAGGAGAGAGAAAGAATTGCTCTGAGGTGGCAAGGGAACTGTGGCACCCTCATCCATTTGCTGCTTTCATTCCAATCTGTGTTTGCTCAGTATTTCTGGCAGCCTTTTGTACACCCCCTGCTGCAGAGGCAATCCCAGCTTTGGGCAGGGACACGCCTCAGCTTCCCTTCCCTCTCCCCAGGCAGTTTGAGGGGTGCTGCTGGAGCTCCCCACTGGAACCCAGAGTTTTGGAACTCCCACCTCAGCAGATCTCATCCTGGCCTGCTGTTTTTGAGCCCACATTTCTTTCCCTTCACCTCAGATCAAACCAGCCCCTCCTGTTTTCATTGACTCCTACCTTTTCCTGGAGACAGGCAAACAGCTGAGGGAGGTGCCTCTGTTTCTATAGCCTTTTCATAAATATGAATGGGAAAAGTTTTTTTTATGGCTGTTTCCCACCAGGTAGAGCATTCACACTGCTGGAGTCAGTCTGCAGCTGTTTCAGCTCCTGATGGATTTGCCATGTAGGTGTTGGGAAGTGCCATATGTTATGGCAGTGATGCTGTAGATAACTCACATTCTCTGTATCCAGCATGAAAAGATGAATGGCAAGAGAAGCATGAAGCCCTGGGGAAGGAAGTAGTAGATATATTTAACATATGTGCAGCTTTAAAATGTCATAGAAATTGGCTGGGGCCTCCAGCTGCCTTTCCAGAAATGTTAGACAGTAGTCTGCTTGCAGGAAAATGAGGGAATATGTTGAAAACATCCAGCCTGGGTTTGAAAGCACACAGAGCTGCTGACATTGCCAGGTTGTTCTGCTGCCTCTGGGGTCAGCAGCAGAGGAGCTGCAGAAAAGCCAGAGCAGAGGCCTGGGGCAGTGGCAGTGCTGTGTTACCACGGGGGAACTGTTTGGATAAGTGGCTTGAGAAGCTTTCAGGGTGGAAGGATGCAAGTGGGCAGGATCTATTCTCCCAGGGAGGGGATTTCTTCAGTGCTTGAGCAGCCCTATGGCTTTCCCAAGGGCTGTGGGAACAGTGGCCACCAGCACAGCCTCCTTCCTGCAAGGCAGGCCACTGGGACTGGCCTTAAGTGACTGAGGTGAAGGAAAGGGGAGCCTGATAGTCCCAAGTCACCCAGGGAATTGTGACTTGGGCATTGCCAGAGCTCCTTTCCATGATTTCTCCTCAGGGCCAGGGCTGCTGAGATCCAGCT
Source organism: Agelaius tricolor (assembly GCF_023055355.1). Lineage (NCBI taxonomy): Eukaryota > Metazoa > Chordata > Aves > Passeriformes > Icteridae > Agelaius > Agelaius tricolor. The sequence goes on from NW_027269263.1 coordinate 2,426,672, forward strand.
TGAGGGATGGCTCCCAGGCTGGCAGCATCTGAGAGCCAACTCTGTCAGCCCTCTGGGATCCTGGCCCTTTATGGCTCTGCCACTGACACTTATTACTGACAGCAAAATAAAGCACAGAAGCAACACTTATTTTCATTAAAAACATATTTGGCAATCCTGTGTTCCACTGCTTTTCCAATAGGGCTTAATTTCATTTTGACCCACAGGACCACAGGCACAAAAGAAGCTTGTCTTTACTTCCTTTCCCCCCTTCATGTGGCTTTATTTTCCATCCAAGTCTCAGTCTGACTATAATATAGTCTATCAGAGATTTGCACAACCTTACTCTAGAGAGCTGCTTTTGTCAGCAGCTCATCCCTGTGCCTGCCCTGGGAAACAAAAATCCCACTCCCCAGAGCAGTGGAAGCCAGTTAGAGCCATGATCTCTGCCTGACCTACCCAGCAACTGACCCAGAGGAGCTTCACAAGTGAGAACTTCAAAAGTGTCATTCAAAGCAGGAAAGTGTAAGAAGATCAGAGTCAGCTATTTCTTTTTTCACTGCAGAATAAATTGGAAATTATTGAAGAGTCACCACAGAAGAATGCAGTACTAGACCCATGGGTAGCAGAGAAAACACACAAACAAAAAATCCCCACCAAACCCCACACTCTCCAAATGCTGGACATGGGAGGATGAGTGCCAAAACAAACACCTTGTTAGCCAACCTCAGTGGCAGAATCTGTGATGCACTGCTGCTTAACCCAACTGGATTCCTTTGGTTATGTGCACTGGAGTTGGTTCTCCTCCAGGCTGATTTCCAGCTTGAAATAATTTAATAGTGATCCACAATATGTCTTGGCAAAAGTTGCAAAAAATTTATCTCCAATTAAAGAAAAATTGACCTTTATCTACATTGAGTCTGATAGGTCTCAAGATATTACAGTAAGATGTGTCCTGGACAATCAAACATCCATATACTAATCTTCAGTCTCCTATGGTTATGTCAGATAATAACATCTCGTGCAGGAATACTCAGTTTTTAGTATTCAGTGTAATTAAACCAGTCTAGTTCTCACCACCCACCACTGTGTATCCTCAGCATCACTTTGGTAATTTCTTGGCAAATTCTGTTTGCAGTTTCTGACCCAGCATGTGAAATAACCAAGCCTCTCTCATGAAAACAAACTACCTCTATTTTAAACATACTCAGTATGACTGGTTTCTTCATTAATTGCTATTTGGGATCTTGTGTGAAAGAGGCCCCTGAGATTTAGCTCAGTACCACTGTGCTGGAAATTCACATAGTGTTCAGTGCAGACTGGGAGGAGTTTGGGAGCCTGTACTATAAGAAATACTTCCATAGTTTGGACAGGTCTTATGTATCATTCTGCAGACTTCAAGGACTCCACAGAAAAGACCACACTTTACTTACACTCTTTCCTGCTTGATAAGGCAGATATATTGGATTCTCAACTAAGAAAGGAGTTTTGCCAATTCTGTTTTCCTAATCTCCCTCTTCAGAATAAAGCCCCAAAACCTATAGGAATTTCTTTATTTTGTTTTCATGAAGAAGTCTCATTAAAGTTGCCTTTTCCCTAAGCAGCTATGATGTATATTTATCTGTAAAATCACATGCAGCTCCTGACGTTCATGGTACAACCAGTATCAGCACTGGAGCAGGGTAGTTTGGTATCCTGGTAAAGATGAGGCAAGAGACAGACCATGGAAAATGCAAAGAACCTTTGAGCAGTTTCTTAAGTTCTGACATTTTACAGGTATGAAAAGTCTAATGATCTGCCTGCAGGTCTTCACACCCAGCTGGACAAATTTTCAGTGTCATTAAGACTAACTCCATGCTCAGTATCATATATCTCACCTCACATTAGGTCTGTACCTAAAAGACTTTTTATTCAACTAAAATTATTTTGCATGGCTCATTTCGTAGCATTGCTTCAATTGCTAAACATTTACTAAATGGTGCCCTTCTAGTAAGCTGTGAAAATATTAATATCATCCAGTCTGAGGAACTCTGTTTGCACATCAGAGCCCTGGAAATATTATTTTCTGTTCCTTGCTATAGCAGGACTTAGGCCACCTGTGTCTCCAGAAGGTAAATCGCAGCAGCTCCCCCAGCCCATGCATTTGAAAGGAAACCCAAATATTGTCACACAGGTGATGCACTTGGCACCACACTTCAATATTAGACAAGCCTGGAGCCTGGACTGTCCATACTGTGGTAGCCTGCAGCCAGTGCAGGGTTTTCTGCCCTGCTGCTCTCAGCAGTGCAGAACCTGTCTAATTCTAGGTGCCTCATGAACACCCAAGGGTTTTATTCCTCATTAAATAATTTCCCCAGTTACAAACATTTTATGTCTTTCATTGCAAGGGGGTCAGAGAAGAGGACTGCAATAACCCTTCCTGGCTTAAAAAAAGATGATCTTATTGACCATGAGTATATTAAATTAAGAATCTTTCCCTGGTGCTTAGTAGATTTTCAATTCCTCTTAAGCTAAAACCCTGCTACAGTAATGATCCCCTCCTCTGGGCCACTTCTCTTTTTTTTTTTTTTTTTTTTTAGTAGTGTTTGTATTCTATATACCTGCTTATTCCTACACACTAACCACATGGAGCCCTCTCTTCATTTGATGAGGCAGGTGACCTTCATAACACTGTTATGAAATCTTTTCTAAGATTAATATTAAAGTATCTAAGGAAAAAAATCTAAAACTTTCTGTATTGGTTTTATTTAACGTATAACGTTATGGCACTAGGCTGAAAGCATTCACGAGTCAATGTTTGGACTGCACTGCAGGGATGTTAATGAGAACATCCAAATTTTATGCTTTTGAACTCATTAAAATGAACAGCACAATTTGTGCAGCAGTGGCTTATTTGCAAGAACAGAGATTAACAGGAGCACATAGAAGAGCAGAATACAGAATACAGATCTCACGGAGATCAGAACAAAAATGCAGAGCTTTCCATGCTAACAGGAATATTTTTACCTCTGAACAAGGTGTAAGATTTGAAAACACACTGGCAAATAAAGAGCTTGCACAGAGGAGATCTGCACATATCAAAGAGGAAATGTAGAAGCAGTCAGATTTAGAAAGACAAACCTTAAGTTAACACTGTTGGAAGATGAGAAAGCAAAGGCACAGAGGGTGAGCTTTAGTTACAACTCTTCAAAACTAGATGGAAATTTCAAGGGATTATTTGCAAAGCTAATACAGAACATTAGTTATGGAAAATTAAAGATTAATTCAAGGCTCCACAAAGTGCTAGACTAAATAACCTTGTGCTGTGTCCTGAACAAATGCTGTGGCACTCACAGATAGGAGGAGGTTGATATATGAAAATAAATTAAAAAGAAAAACCCTGTGTTTATTTCTGAGGGCTTGGGAAAGCCACCAGGAGCAGGATCAGTCGTGCCATGGACCATGCCTACTCTGCCTCCTCCCAGGGGAAAGAGGATGTCTGGGGTGACCCCAAATCAATGCTAGCAGATTGCCAGAAAGCAATATAATGAGCTGAAAGACAAAACACAATTTGAAAGCAAGCACTGTAAGGGCAAAACCACAGGGCCAGGAAAATGTGGGTGCTGTTTCCTCAGTCATAGGTGCTGCATCATTTTTCACTCAAAATCTTGATTTCTATTTTTTTTTGGCTTTTTAGTGCCAGGCTGGAATACCATGTTCAAGCCAGGACAGTGAGCAGCTTGGGAAGCAATGAGTATATTTTTTATATATGTATGTATATTATATATATAATGTATTATAGATATATAAGTTAACGCTGAGTATATTATATATATAATATATAGTACATATATATATATACACATACACACCATGCAGCAGCAGCCCTAGAAACCATTGCCAAGTGCATCACATTAATTTGGGGTGCTCACCTTACTTCTGGATGTTTGTCTTAGCTAAATGCTTTTAAGACTCTCAAAACAATCAGTGATCCCAATGCCTTCCCAAGGTTGAGCACTTGCAGAGCAGTGGGGAGGCCTTGGTTTATAAATGAAAATCCTAAAAATCTGTGTGGGGCAGCCTGAAATCCAGTTCAGGCTGCCCCAAACGATGAGCACAGGGCACTGGGTGCACTGGCATTCACATCAGCCCAGCAGGACACTGCTGTTTGGCTTTGCTGGAACTTTATAGCCTGTTTTACTGCAGCAAGGCCAGCAGCGGGATGAATCTTTTAAATAAATCTCCTCTGATGGATTTGCTGGCGCCTCACTTAGAGTAGGGGTGGAAAGTATCTCCCAGTCAAAGCTCAACACATTTACCACCAACACAGGCCCCATTTACCAGCATTAGTGCAGTTTTCACCAGGAAATTTACATTAAAAATGCATTTACTCTGTAGGGATACAGTTATGTGCATGCAGTAACAACACAAAACTGACATGGGTTTTTTAAAGTCTGAGCCTTATACACAACTTGATAATTGTCTCTTTCCCCCACAAAGCAACAAGTGAATAAATGAGTGCTCTGCAGTTTGTCTGCTGCTGAAACAAGCTGTGGGGGAAATAATTCATTTAAGGGCAACTTCAATTTCATCTTCTCTCAGAAAGTGAGTTTGATGCAATTTTTCTTTATAAAGTAACTTCCTCTGCCCTTCCCTCCAGTTCCCTCCACTTTCTGCTTCAGTGCTGCAATACTGAAGCAAACTGAATGGCAAATTTTTCACCTTGTCCAGCATTGCCATGATGAAAAATTTGTTATCCCAGTGAGAATAAGGCCAATTTCAATTTTTCAGAATCCTAAAACCCTGAGAGTTTGGACTAACTGTTAGTCCACATTTGGACTAACTGTGGTTTGTGCACTACTAAGAGAAAAGCAGGAAAAAAAGAAAAATGGTCTGGGGTTGGTAAGTAGTTCTTGATCCTATATTTCATTATATCCCCATTAAACTGTACCTTGTTTGCTTAAGCCCTAAGTCTGTGGAACATAAAACTTTTAAAGCCTATTTATAGGGCAGCATCAGCAGCCTGTGCAAGTGTTAAGTTAATCATTCTGACTGTTGCCTGGTGAAACAAAACACCCCTTCAGCATTTGTCCCTGTGCACAGGAGTTTAGGGTCTGAAATTCCCTGCTCTTTCCTAGGCTCTCTGTGTGCTGGCACAAAGGAGGTTTTTGATGGATTGCCCACTGCCTCCCCTTAGTATCCCTTTATTCCCTGCTCCCTTCAAGTTATCCCTTTGCTGAAGAACAGTGGGAAGGCAATCTTACAGCTCTGTGCCATTACTGGGGACACATCCTTCCACACTTCTCCTACTCAAACCTTTGCTTTGCTCACAGCAAAAGCTGCATTGATTTATTGTTTCCCCTGTGGCTTGCAGGAGCATGAAATTAGTACTTTTATTAATCTAAGGAACATTAATTTTACATTTCTAGCAAGTGATAAAAGTCTGATCTTTAGCAAATATACAGGAGATGTCTACAGATTTCGAATGTCACATTATTTTTCTCTTTCTTTATGGAAGCTTTCCCTCAATATATTTCCATATTTTTGTGTATGAAAAAGATACAGGTGATTTTGAGAAGAGCTTGAGCCTTTTTGAGCAGTGGGCTTAAAATCTGTTTAGAAAGGAAAAAAGTTAACTACTTTACTAGTTTAATACAGAGTATTTAGTAATTTTCATCCTATGTTATAGGCAGAGAGCACTTCCCTGAATTTTTGAATCTCTTAGGGAATCATAATCTGATTCATACCAATTCTCCCGAACATTCCAAGCTACTCCCAGTGAATTTTAACTGATACAGAGAACAGTTTTAATAAGAATACAAGTGCAAGGATCATATTTATGTGCACAGAGCAGATGAATGACAGTTCTGAAGTCCACATGTGTCTACACCAATAGTTAATTAGCAGCCAGAAAAAATGCATACATTTCAATATTTAACCTTGAAGTCAGGCTGGTGTAAAGATCTGAAGTAACATTACAATGTTCTCCAGTAATTGTTTCTCAAAATGCAGCACAGTGAGCAGTTGTTGACAGCAAGAGACTTTGGTCCAAGTTCTCCATGATGTATTCTTAATTCTGCTGGTATTTATTATATAAACTTGAAAAATCTTTGATCAATTTGGAGTTATTTACCATCTTATGCTGAGACTCAAGGAGAAGGTTTTATTAAGCTCAGAGAAATGCTTAAATTCATTGTCCTGGGGCAGCTATAGAGGTGCAAAGTGTGGATGACAGAAAATCTCCTGGGAATAGAGTAAAAGAAGGGGAAGGTGGAAAGAAATTCCTGCACTCTTATTTCAGCTATTGAGATTCTTCTGTTTGTGTGTGAGGTTACAGAGCACACCTGCATAATACCTTCAAACTTCTCTGCATAATCACTGTGGCTGAACACACATCTCCATGGGCTTTCAACCAAAACTGAGATTCTCACAGTGTCTGCTGCCATCAGTCAGGGCTGCAGAGAAGGCAGAAAATGTCAAAAAAACATTGCAGTTCAGTTATGAGAAATGACAATACTTTTGTGACTGAAGAAGACTGCACCTGGCTCTCAGCCATCTGGATGATTTTATATGCACTCAGCTCCACAAACCAAAAAGATCCTTGAGTTAACCTATTTCCAAGTTCTCCATCAAAGAAAACCAGCATTTGAAGTCTCAGCACAGGTATTAAAACCAAACAAAACTGGCACAAAAATGACTGTTTTTCTCATCTAGGACTCCTTTCACCACAGTCACAGCACTATGGGGTAGTTCTTCTTAAGGCTAAACAGATGAATTTTCTCTTAAAGTCTGTAATCTAGAAACTTCTGCAACAGGTTGAGCACACAAACCAATGCCAGTGAAATGGAGAGCAAAATCTGGGCAGTTGCATTTCATTTTACTGGGATTCTTAAGCTACTGGTTTATTTTTAATTCTGCTTCTGCCTGGTGCAGTCTTTGGCAAGGGCACTTTGTCTGGAGGGCACAGTTCTGTGCTGGCTGGGCCATCCATAAGGTGTTCTTTTCCTTTGCAAGCAAGGGTATTCTGCCCTCATAAAAGATGATAACACACAAACATGCTTATTCAGAAGTCTAATAGTACTTCAAAATAGAGCTATTCAAAGTGTTGCACATTTGTGGTTTTGGGGTTTTTTTTCTTTCATTGTGGAGGTTTTTAGGGTTTTATTTCTCATTTTTTTAACAGCCACCCAGATTCCTAGGTAAAAAAACCCTTATCTGTCTGTAGCCAAGCAGCAGAAAGATTTGTCTCACTGTAAATAAACACTTCAGCTACACCACTGTGCTTTAAAACACCCTTATCAAAACCCCTATAGGACCACAGTGTTCTTCTACCAACCTGAACACCCAGAATTGATAATTTTGAGTCAGTTAAAAGGGACATGAAGTCACTGGAGAAGAAGGTGTGCAGCCACTTGTGCCCAAGCCCAGGGTGGTTTACTCTGAGGACATCCTTTGCCATTGTCCCTGTGTGCCAAAGGGGCACACGTGGCCAGGAGATTATCCAGACCAAGAGTCCAGTGATCCACTTCCCAAATTCCATGATGCTTTTCAAGATCAATCCTAGTTTTAATGCAAGAAATCCCACATCTCCCAATGGGGGCTGCAAACTGGGAAATAATCCCAGGGTTCTCCCACTCCTTGTGTGGTCTTGGCAAGTCACAATAGTTCTCTGCCTCAGTTTATCCTTGTCCCTGAAGAACACAGCACCTTTTAATTTCCTGCTTCCTCTTTAATTATAGCAGGACCCAGCAAGCCCCAGCAGAGATTAGAGGGTTGGCTAGAAGGCAAACAAAGGATGTGCAGGAATCAGCTGATGTTTGTGTAACAGTGAGTGCCTTGTTTGCAGTGCACCATATGGATGCAAAGTTTTATGTCTGGCATAATCCTACAAGCAGATGCCTGAAGAAGCAACTGCTCATCTGAAGGTTTTCCTGGAGGAAACCCCCATTTCCTTTATGCCACAACCTCCTCCTTCTCTGACTCTGGCGTTCACATTCTCTGAACAGGATTCCTTCACCCAGGGTTTTTCTCCTGGGAAGCTGAGAACCCTCAGAGAAAAGGAAAACAATAATTATCTCATTTGCTTCTCCTGTGTTTTGCTCATGTGGAATGTGTTTGGAGATCGTTTAATTGGATTTCTGGTGTGAGTTGTTTTGACTCAATGGCCAATCTGTATGTCCATGTCAGGACACTGAAAAGAGTCACGAGTTTTCATTATTATCTTTTTAGCCTTCTAGAAGTATCCTTTCTGTATTCTTTAGTATAGTATTCTTTAATATAATCTAGTATAATAAAGCAATAAATTAGCCTTCTGACAACATGGAATCAGATGCATCATTCTTCCCTGCCATGGGGCTCACTGTAAATTCACAATACCTGACATATGGAAGTTAAATGTAGTTATGACTCAGGGGAAGTGTTTCTCCTTAAATTTAAAGAGCTTTCCCTGAATGTCCTTTCTGTGAGGAGTTTTCTTTGTCACATTTCTTAGAAACCACTTGAAGAGTTTCCACTCTTCTATAGATGTAGCAGAAAGCCATTTGCTTGTACAAACATTATGATACTGGGGACAGGTTTGCTGATCATCAGGCTCCAAATAAAATCTTTAATAGCCCAGGAGAACATTTTTGTTTTCCCACTTTTCTATCTGCAAGAAACACTGTGGAAGATGCAAGGCAGCCCTCATGAGAGATAAACTTCTTTTTTTATTTGGGAAAGACTACCCAAACAGCAGCTAGGGCAAAGCAAATGATGTAGGTGCCTACCTGAATTAGTTTGAGGTACCTATGTCTACCTGTGATGTAGTCGTCATTAAGAAGTAGATATCTTTGAAAATCAAAAGCTTGAATACAAATTTTGTATCTGTCAGAGATTTCTTGTACAACTTTAGGTCAGTCACTTCAACTCTAGAGTAACTGCTAGACTAGAAGTTTATTTCAAAAAAGCCTGGGGGGAATAAATCCTTTTAGGCCTTTAAAAAACTGAATACCACATCAGTGGGAAGCTCCATACATGTCAGTTTGTGTTATAATTGTGTAAAAATTGTTGGGAGTAGATGAGATTTCTTTTGTGGCTTCCTCCTTGGCCTCCACATCATTTTTCTCTCAATCTATTTTAATGTCAAAATAAATTTCTTGTAATAGAAAAAGACCATAAAGATCATGTCTGAGAAAAACATTTGGAGGTGTGAATATGTGAAATGCCCATTCCCCAGGGGAGAAAAAGCCATCAATCAGAATATTTTAACCTAAGGAGTTTCCATCTACACCTGGACCTTCCCCATCTTGTCCTAACATCTCCAGCAGTATCTTCAAGGTCCAGTGTCTTGTCCATTCACTGGGAACCCTGCAGAACATGTTCTCTGTGTGGAATCTCAAGGATTCAAGGAGCCTTCAGCTGTGAGTGCTCCTGCTTGGATCAACCAGAGTCCACTACTTGGGTGCCTTCACTCTGTCCTACAGAACATATCCCTGTGCTCCTGCATTTCCTCCCATCTCACTGGTGAGGCATTTAAACACCACCCCAAATCCCCAAACCTTTGGTACCTGACCCAGGAACCTACCAGGACCCTTCTGAAAATCAAAAGGCACATTGTCTTGCAACAGAAGTAGAAGAAAATTCTGCTCTTTATGTGATGAGGGGCAGGCTCATGCTCTTGCTTTAAAAAGACTGGAGGTTATAAAATGTTTCTCAGTGGAATGTAGGAGACTCAGCGAGTTGGTTCAAAGAAAATGTTTTTCCTCTCAGTCCAGTTTAAACCCTCTCCCTATGTTTTTCCCATTGGCACTGAAGCACTCATCTGAAATAGCTCTCCCCTGTAGAAACTTCCATCCCAGGGAACATCCTCATGCAATATCCCAGTGGTACTTATTAGTCCTTAAATGTGTACCTGATGCCCTTTTCCTGTGGAAACCAGGAGGGCTGAGACACTAAACCTGCCAGCAATCATGATGCGGAAAGAATTAAGGATGCAGTAAGAATTAAAGATGCTTCCCCTCAAGAACCAAGACTATAGACAGACACCTAGTCAGAAATCAATCCAAAGCAAGAAATAAAAAGCATCCTACTTTTCCTGAAAGTGTGAAAATTTACTATTAACAGACACCCTGCTCCCCACAGTTTAGTTAGGACAGCTTAACCAGATGAGAAATTTAAATATGCTGCCAAAGGGCCTTCCTGCAGTATTTCTGCCTGCATACAAAGGGACTTTGCAGCTATAGGTGTGTCAGAGATGTGCAGAATTTGGTCTGCTGTGGGCAAAGATGAGAAGGAGAGCCTTAGAAGTACATTGAACCTAATTCATTTTCAGCACACTGCAATGACAGGCAGCTCTGAGGTGAGCACATCCTGCAAAGAACATTCTCAGAGGGAAGGGAAGTTGCTCTGAAATAAGGAGAGAGAGTGTTAATTGGAAGCATAATAATTATCCTAGAATACTCTGCATAGCTGTCCTGATTTCAAGCCTAGTATTTTATAATTTAGTTGAATTTCTTTTCAGGTATTTATCCTTGCCTAAAACCACATCTCCAAGAGCTCAAACTGACTATCTTTCATTTCCCACACGAGGGATTCAGAAATAAACCACAAGCTTGCAATATTGCCTGTGTGGTATCAAATAGCTTTTGGAACTGTCTATTTGAAGTTTCATATCCTGGTTTATTAGCCACCATGATCACATTCCCTGTCTGAAGGTGCTTCAGTGCCTTGCACTTCTCCAACAAGATTTGCAGAGTCAAGACAACGAGGCAAAGTTTTTGGTAGCTAGAGCTCAGGACTATAGAATTACACATGAAGTGTCTCATTGGGACAGGCTTTGTGTCTTCAGGGAGTTCACTTGCTGCTAAACCCTAAAGGTTGGCCATATTTTCTAGGTAGCACGTGGTGTTTATGTGCAAGGGTCAGAACACAGCAGCAGCAGCTAGCAGAGAGTCACCAGATCCCATAGTGCACACACAGGCATACAAGGAAAGTGGGATTATCAGATCCTGGAAAAACTTGGACTTGTTGTGTATCCCATAGAAACAGCATAACATTTTTCTTGGAGAAGGGCCACTCACAAATGAGTCAAGCCAAAAATCTAGGAAAACAGCAAAGAAATCACTGACTAGTTCAGGCCCAAACACTGAACCTTCACTGCAGAACATTTTCTACCTAGGAAGGTTTCTTGGTGCTTTCCATTGACTACAGCCAGGCACCACCTTTGTTTTCATGGCATCAGGTCAGTTACATCCCTTTAAAACACAGTTTTTCCTAGGATCTGCAGGTTTTTAAGGTCAGACAAGCCAAGGCAAATCTCTGGTAAGGGCTGCATCTCTTCACCTGGGAGTCTTCTTGCCTTCCTACACTTGCTGAGTTCCTAAACTCAGTTCTCCCATTGGTAGAATTACCACTGGCACTGCAATGAAAGTCACACCAAGCCAGGCACAGACTTCACAAAGACATGTAGGACACAACTGGGGTTTTTTTGCCCTGCATATTTCACTTTCTGCTCATCATTTTCTGGTCTTGCTTTCCTCTGCCCAGCTTGGAACCTCCTTTTCATCCACCCTCACCTCTCATTTTCTAAGACCTCATTTCTCTGCTTGGCATTTCCCTGGGCCCTGTCCAATAGGCAGAACAGATGGCACAGCCTGGTTAGCCCCAGAGAGGAAGACAAAAAAGCGTTGCCTTGCTATATCAGTGCCGATGCCGGGTGAAGTGTAGGTTAAAAATCTCATTCCCTGCATTGTGGCTCCTAGGAGGAAGCTGATTATTTAAATTTACCTTTCAACACAGCTCACAATTTTTGGACAAGTCCTCTTTCAAAGCATGGAGCCCTATGGGGGAAGCATTCTCACAAAGCACTTGGAGCTTGCAGGTGATCCATTGCATGGGAATGCACCCATGATCTCCAGTATAGGAAATAAAGTGACCTCTTCCATCAGCTGAGCCAAACTAAGTTAAAAAAAATAATAATCAAGGCAACAAAAGAAAAGCTGCTGAAGGCCCACATGCTCATAAAAACACACCATAATGAATTAGGAAAATTTAGATCATCCCAAGGGATTTTTGACTGCCTTATACAGATCAGCTTCTATTTGCTATAACCCAGGTTGTGTGGTTGAAGTTGAATATGAGTTAGATCACATCAGATATTTCCCATCCTTTGCAGAGCCCAGAGCTGGACCAATGGTCCTTGGGCTCCCTTCTGTGATTGAGTGGTGAGAGTTAATCTTGTCATAAATTGGATTCTCAGCTTGTTGTCCAAAGCATGCAGGAAAGACATTGTGAAACAAATCACAAAAGGCTCTTTGGAGCTTTGGGTATGAATAAAATAGGTTAAGAGCAGAGCTAGATAAATGATAGAAAATGCCTGACTCACATTGTAGGAAGAGCCTTTAAAGTAGGGAAAAAAAACAAACCCAAAAGATGTGCTCCCATGCTGTTCAGACAGGCATTGACATCAGCCTTGACTGCTGCCATGTAAAAGGAGGGCTGTGGGTGGGGGTCTGACTGCCAGCTTCAACACATGGCCCTCACAGGGTGCTCTGAGCTGCTCCCCCCTCTCCAGACAAGAAGCATGTGCTGAATTTAACACCTCTACCCTCAACATGGGCACAGTTTGCATGTAGGAAGCAGTTAATGTATAGCTCTGTTACAAAATTGACAATTTCTGCATAAAAGCCATATTTCAAGAGCAGGTTTCTTATTCAATTGAGTTCAAATGGGCTCCTTTGCTTCATTTAGACTAAATGCAGAAAAAGAAATGCTTCTAGCCCAGAACCTGACCATGAATCTCTAAATTTTACAAAAGCCCTTAATGCTCTACAAGTATTTCATGTTCACATACATTTTGAGCTCCAGGACAAGCATATCTTCTAAAAATTATTACAAATGTAAAAGCCAAGCATTCAATCCCTGTAACACCAGTCACTCCTGCTCCACAGGAAAAAAAAACCCAAAGCCCTCCAAGAAATGAAAATGATTGTCCTAATAAAAGGAAAAACACAGGAGCAGCTAGAGAACCTGAACTCAGTTGTGTTCTTGAGCAGAGACCACTAATTAAAAAGAAAATTAGTGATATTTTATATCTTACCACATCAGGAGGATGAACACAGGACTGCTCACAGAAAGGGGCTGGGAGCCTCACTGGCCACAGTTAAGGATTTATTAGAGTCACACTCCTACAAGATAAAATGGGACACTCAAGTAATCCAGAGTTACTATTTGAAAGGGATAGGTGTGAATTAGAGCTTGAGAGTAGATTTTCCAGACAAAGCATCTAATCCCAAGGCTTTTATGACACAGCTGTGTGAAAGGCATTAGCCCACGAGCTGCACTTCCATGCCTAGGGATACACAATGAGCTCTCTGAAACTCACTGTTAACAGCAGTACCCTGATTCCTCAAGTGGGCACCAAGCAGTGGGCACTCACAGCTCCACCCTCTCCCATCTCCTTGACCCAGGATAAAACTCCCCAGTGAGACCAACAGCAGTGGATTTTGGAGTTTCACAAAAGGCCTGTTATTTTCTGCATACCCTGTTTCCAGCTCCACAAGTTAACTGTAAACTAATTTTCTTACTTAAATAAGTCATGGTTCATTTTTGCCTCTGTTTAAATTTTCATGCAGGATGAAATGTTAAAGCTGACAAGCTTGAAATGAAATATCAGAACATTCCTTGACCTTGTCATCACCATTTGCTTTTTGCTCTTCTGAGCAATGAAAATATTTTATTTTAAAAACCAGCATATTCCCATGAAACTTGTTGATTTTCATGAATTGGAATTTTCCAGAAGGAGAAAAAAAATATAGTTAGCTGGAAATTTTTCAAGTAGCTCTCTACACAAGAAATTCAAAGCAGAAAAATTACCCCAGCCAGTCCAGTTTGAATTCCCCAAGAGCTTCTGATTTGCTCCTTTGACAGTGGCCAAAGACAGAGCCTTCCCTGAATTCCTTGCTGCAAGGCTGTGTAATGTGAAATAGTTCTCACTGCTTTTTTGGGTTGCTTTGCACTCTGATAAATCCACACATGTGTTACATTAATGGAACCAATGTAAGCACTAGGAAGACATGAAAAATCTCTATTTGGTATCCAGAAACAAAACCACAACATTTGCTCCAAGAACATCCACAAACAGTCACTGGTTTCCATGCAGGACTCTTACCTTTGTTGTGCAGCTCCTTCCCATCCTTCTGAGAGTGCATCCATACCAAGCTGAGACTGCCCTAAGCAGTCTAAGGGGCTGCAGTTTAAGGGAAGTGCTGCAATCAGCTGATCTCCATCACCTGGCCCCCAAATAGCCACAGGCCGCTGCCAGTTTTGGGCTCCCTTTTTTTACCTCAGTCAGGTAAAAAAGGGAAGTATTGATACGATAGCTCACATTCAGCCTCAGGTTTTTATTGTTTCTTATCAATGTTACAGTCTCACAGCAGGGAGTTCTGCAGCCTTTCATGAGAAGGCACAAAATGGCCAACTATCTCTTGTTACAAGGTCTTTAAAGGCTAAACTATCCAATTAAGAAATGACACCTAAATTATTTTCACTTTTAACCCAATAACTGATCCCTCAAAGTCCACAATGCAGACTTTTCTGTCCAACTGCACAATACCACCCAAACTCACAGAGAAGAAGGAAGAAGAAGGTGAAGAAGTGCAACCTGTCTCCACCCTAAAAGCTCCATCTTGCTCTCCATATATTGCTATATTGTAAAACCTTAAACTCTAAGTTTTCCACCCTGTGATAGTACACGCTCCTATTCAAACTCCACACCCATAATCCCAGTGCTGTCAACCAATTTTGGAAGCTTCTGCACAGCCTCAGCTCAAATGCAGTGTTCTCTTGTGGGTCTGTGCCTTTCAGCACAGAAAGTTGAAAATTCTCAGCATTTAGGGTTCCAACATCACCCCCTCTTGTCTGGACCACGAACACTGCATTGGAAACTTTGTCACCCATGTGTCAGACACACATTTGACTGAACCCCATATTTCACTTAATCTATCATCTAAAAAAAATTCTACACCACCACTGATGCCCACATCCATAAAGAAACCCAAAGCCCACAATCCTCTGTGGGCAAAACACAAGGGTTGGAGTCTCTGTGCAGTCCAACAGGTTCCAGCAGACTGCATTTCCCATCAGGGCTTTGCCCTGTGGAGAGGGTGGTGGGGAAGCAGCTGCCCTGGGGCCAGCTGGTGTGAGTGACAGGGCAGGCAGGGGGACAGAGCTCTCAGCAGGGGCTCTGCAAAGCTCCCTGGCTGCTCTCTCTGCTTGGCAGATCACTCTGGAATGGAGCTGATGGACAGAGAAGACACCATGCTATAAACATGCACCACACTTCACAATCCAAGCCCGTTAAAAGAGTAAAATACCAGCAAAACTGTGTGGAGCAACTTGAGAGAGACTTTTAGACAGTGTGAATAATTCTGACATGTGCAGCAGCCTGTTTCCAGCTACTGAAATGGAGAATATTATACCTGAGTGGTCAGCCAGAGCCCAGAGTACATTCCTACATCCTGAGAAAATCAGCAAGCCCTGAAGTTACTGTGGTGCTGAAATACAGCTTTTAAAGCTATGGTTTAATTATTCACTCTTTATGAGGAAAATTTTTTGTCTAAGCATAAATTTTCAAAATTGCAAGCAATGATCTATAAGTAAAAGCTTTATTTTCATGATTTACAACTACATTTGATACTGGCCTTGCTAATGATGTGATGTTTATGTCTGAGTAACTTATGAGTTATCCAGCAAAAGCACAATATTTCAGCTCTTAATAGCTGAAGGAGAGTTTATTGGGAGAGTTTATCAATCTGTGCACTTCATCAAAGTAAAGAGGAATCCTTTCTTTATAACACTACAAAAATTATATCAGGACATGGGCACTATCAGCCTATCACACAGAATTCCCAGGGGCTGCAGCTTTGAGAAGAAAAGTTGAAAACTTGAAAACTTGCCAGTATTCAGCTTCAGTTTTTCATAAATCCTCATGGTTTCATTCCTGTTTTCCCTTTGTGCAGATGGGAATGGTGGAACATTTCCAAGATGGAGATGAAGTAGTCTTCCCATCACTATGGCTTTTTTAAAAATTAGATTTGTATCTCAGTGTACAGCCTTGTACAAAGGGTCAACAAATATCCTGTGCAATGTTTTTGTCCTGTATCATTAGACCAGGAATTGTACTGAACCAAGGCCACAATACTGTTCCACAAGCATATTTCACCTTTTGAAATGCTGAGGAAGGAGATCACTTATAAATCTCAGGTTTTTTTCTTCAAAACTAAAGAAATAAAAAGGAACTGTTTTGCAACTATCTTATTATAAAACCATTCTCTTGTGTAAGAGGTCTTGCTGTTAGAATGGTATGTCAAACTTTCACATAGCTTGGTTAGGAAGGAACACAAAAAATCTGTTTTGATTGTATTTCTCTAAGGTTTCAGAACCTCCTAAAATAGTTTGGAAGTCTTGCAGAAATACATTTTATAATGAGATTTTTGTGACTATTTGCTTCTGCTTGAACGGGACTGTAGAGGGAAAAAAAACCCACAACAATGCTTAAGCAGAGTTTGCTAAGACTGAAATAGGTCTGATTTGAGATGGGAATATTCATCTGTGCTGTCATGGTATATATTAGTGAGGAAGTATCTTAAATGTGCTTTGTGTTTACTCTTCTAACCTCACATTAACTTCCTGTAGTCCACTATGTTTTCACTGTAATTCTATCTCTGAGAAATTGGGAGGTTCAGTTTTAATTACACAAGAAGCACAAATCTAACCAGCAAGGGAAAAGCAATAAGGGGAGGTACTTCTGGAAAAGTGTGAACTGTCATCAAAAAAAAAAAAAAAAGGAATAAGAAAATATGTGAATCCGAACATTGCATTTCACTGTTGTCTTTGTGGTCCTAATTTCCTAAGGAAACTTCATTTTTCCCCCCATCATCCCCATCTTGCTCTATTTAGCCATCTGTCTCTTATTTTAATTATTTGCTGACCAAGCTGCATCCAAATTTGACAAATAGATATAATTACCTGAAGCATATTTTGTCCTGACAGTGCATGTAAAGCCCTGGCTGTAGAAATTGGTCATTGTAAGCTTTCCTCTTTAGGCACCTGAGCTTAATCTTCGGAGCCACATCTGGAAAAACATCTGGACTCAGTGTTGCTCCTCCCAGACTGAGTTCCTTCCATGGTTGTAGCACTTCAGGTTGTGTTAGGTGCTGTCCAAACACAGACCAAGAGCAAAGATTACCATGAGTGGCCTCCCAGGGCAGAATAATGCCTAGAAAACAGCTCTAGAGTAAAATACATCCAGACAAACAAGCAGGTGTTGCTTGACATCTCCACACTGATTCATATTTGTACTGCAAGAAGCCACAAAGGATGAGTCGAGGTGCAGTTCTACATCACTTGTCATATTCCCAAAGTGAAGCAAAGAGAGAGTTAGAGGACTTAATTTGAAGTTATTCTCAGGTGCTGAATTCAGCTGCAGCCCCAGCCCTGAATTTCAATGCCAAGCCTGTGTGGCAGAACTGTAGTTAATTATTCATGGGCGTGAGCTACAGTGGAAACAGACCTGGAGATGCCAGAGTAAATTTGTGCTTGTGAGTAAAATTCACTGGGTAAGCAGGTGCAGCCTCAGCAATTTGAGAGAAAGTTCTCCAGTGAAACTGGGCCACTCTTTAAGGTGCAGGTGGCAGGAGGTTGTGGAAGAAATGGATGTGCCTGGTTTGCTTTCCATAGCACTTCTAATGTGGTGTGCTGTGTATTTACTGTATTTACTACAGCTTTTGCTTTACTACAGCTGCTCTTCTTTCTGGAAATGAGTGCTTGCAGGCCATGGTAACAGATGCTATGCAGGCAGTGTGTTCACTGGTTCTCAAAATGCTGTAACAGCCTAGGATGCTGAAGTTCTCTGTACCCTGTGAGATGAAGCCATCGCACAATATCAAGCTCCTGAGAAAACACCAGAGACCTTTCTGCAGGAGAAATGAAATATTTAGCCCCTAAATCCCTGTGGGGCACAGCAGGAGCACAGAGGGATGTGGAGCTCTGATCTCAGCAGGGTTCTGCACTGGCTCCCAGCATTTCACACTTGCCACTCAGAGGAAGTTGTTTCACTTTCTCCTGAAATGTATCCGGCCTAGGGGGAAAGCATGGGTTCCTTTTCATAGCACAAAGTAGCTGTGACTTTTCTGGACAGAAAATGAAGGGCTCCTGTAGCCATCCCAGCTTCTAGAGTTGGGAGGCTGGCAGGATGGAGGTGCCTGAGTGTGCCAGGAATAACAGAGCTCCTCTCTCCTGCAAGGGTGGCCATCTGTCCTGCTCTCCTGGCTCTGCACTGTGATCTTTGGCAGCCTCCTGCTTCCAGCCTTCTCATTTATGGAACAGGGGCTTGCAGTGTTTCCTCCACCTCCCAGGCCTGCCACAAAGCCCTAAGACACAAGATGCTGCAGAGGTCTAAAAATATCATGGCTGCTAAACATTTGGAGAGCATTTGGATCAGAAAGGCCAGTGAGAAGCATCTGGAATCTGTCCCAGATCCAGCAAGGTGCATTCATTTCCAGTCAGACTTTGTCATCTGGGTGGCAATGAATCAACAAGAGGAGAACTTCTATTCCACGTGTGCTCTAGCAAGACACTGCATTATTGTTTGTAATACAAGTAGGTGCTGGATAACATTCCAAATAGCCCTGCTTTGTACTTTTGTGCCTCTGGCAATGGTGTTAAGTGCATAAATATTGCAGTTCTGCACTGAAAGGTGGTTCTGCTTAAGAGAAAATTTAGATCATTTGAATTTTGGTAATATTCTGATGAGAGACATGTTTTTAAATCCTCTATAAAAAGAAAAAGACATGGGACTAGGGCCCTGAAGCAGACGTCTTGGCTCTCTTCCCCACAGGCAGTGCAATGCCAAGAGCCCTAAGAAACCCAGCCTTTGTGCTGACTGATCCCAAAACTTCCTGGGTTGTGAAGCAAAACTGTCAAAACCAAACCATCTCTTCAAAATGTTTCAACTTTGACAAATAAACAAATGTTAATGGAAAAAAAATAGTAAAAAAACCCCAAACCAAACCCTCCTGGAATTTTTCCTCAGCCATCCTAGTAAACATTGAAGTGCAATGACTCCAGCTAAGCAAACAGGAAAGCATGCCCTGCTGTCTAACTGTGCAGTGGCAAAGTAAAGACCAGATTAAAGGTGTGTTGGACCATAGCAACCAAGAAGTCTGGGTGTCTAAATAACACCATGTAATGAAACACATGAAGATAAGTGTCTCTTCATGAGCTAGTTATCATAAAGATAACTATCCTCTTCAGGAGCTAAACCCTGGTGTGCCATGCAGGTGATCCAGGCTGATGTTGTGGTGAAGCCATCCAGGAGAGCAAATGGAACCTGCTGCTGGCCAAAACAAATAAATAATGACTTCAGGAAAAACACACATCTGTTCCCTCCTTTTGATTGTCACAAACATCACTGGTATTCCCTGACTGACAAAATTAACCCTCAGGATGATTGTGGCTGTGTGAGTGTTGCACAGGTACCACTCATCCATGAGGTGTTATTCCAGCCCTGTTGCTGGGATACCATCACATTTTGGGAGTACTCATGGTACTGATACTGCCAGGAGGGGCTGTGGGCAAAGCTGGAAATCTCTTCCCCACCCACCCTTGGTGTTCTGTGTGATGGCAATCACTGTTCCCTCTTTCTAGGCTGGGTAATTAATTTCTGTTCCCTCTTTCTAGGCTGGGTAAACATCCCAGCTGGCTGTGGAGAAGGCAGCTCCCCCCAGGCACTGCACACCCTCCATTCTCCCTCCCTGCAGGACTGGGAATACAAACTCTGGCCCCTTGGCCATTCTGCAGCCCATCACTACAGCTCCACTCATGTCTGAAGTCACCTGCAATGATTCACCTTCCCCTGTGGCTAAAACACCCATGTGTGGCACCTCAGCCCATTCCCTGGGCATTTTGCAAGCAAATTGCCACTCAGGTCTGCAGGGATTAACAGCATTGTTTGCTCTCTCTGCCTGATCTATATTTCTCCTCTTCCCATTTTGTTATCTGCTTTGGGATTCACATTTGAAGAGCTGTGACTCACTCTACTCATGCTCCTACAGCTTAAAATTAAAATAGGAAAGCTTCTCCCTCTACACCCTCCACAATCCAATTTTCTAATATGTTGCCTTCTGAAGCCACACAACTCCTTATAAATGTTTCACCAGAAGGGAGCTGACAGAGAATTCCCATCTGTCGCATTAACACAGCCTGGTTGGAAATATTTTTAAAAATTAAGATATTTTATGGAAGGAGGGAGTGGACAAGGACCTGCCTACATGACCGGGAAAAGGAGAGATAATGGAAACTGTAAAGTATCTTGGGCTTGAGAATCCCACCTTGAAACTTGCTTCAGCTGCTTTTACAGAGGATGAGCAACCACCAGCCTCTACCTGCACTATTGGTGATCAGCACATCTGTGACTGTGCCCTTTGCTCCTGACCCTTAAAAAACTAAGACAATTTTGTTAGAAGTAAAAAATGTGGTGCCTAACCAGAGCTTAAATGGGAATGCTTGAAAATTAGCTCTGCCTACATTCTCGAAGTGGGGGAGGATTCTGTACCTTAGAAGTAAGTTTTTTGTACAGTCTGTCCTTTGAGCCAAACTCCTGTGCCACCAAAAGCATTGCTTTGGACATGGCTGTGGTGGGTTCTCAGCCTTTGGTGTGGCTGCTCCCTGTGAAAAAGTTCAGATCTCACTGAGTGAGCACTGAAAATGGTCACTTAGGAAGGAGGAGTAGAGCAGCTGAGATGTGTGCCTGCTCAGGGTAATTAAACTTTTCTGTTGGCAAGGCTTGGTGGCTCTGCCTCTGCTGGCTGCTACACAAAATTGACTTTAAAGACTGGTTCTTAGCCCTGAGTTCTCCTCAGAGCCCAGTTTGTCTCAGAAGGAGCTACTTAGCACAGTCCAGAACAAAGATGGGGCAACCTGATGAGTGGGCAGTGTGAATGAGGTTTTTCTATTTCCCACTCTTGCTCTCTTCCCCTGTGCCATTCAGCAGTGTATGTTTGTGCTTGCCTGTTCAGCCTGGCCTGTGGGCTTCTCTCTTCCTGGGGCTGTCCTGAGCAGGAGCCTTTGGTGACCTGCAATCCAAATGGGCTCACAGAGTTGCAGTGGATGAATCTACATCACAGGGCAGTGTATTCAAGCTGTAAGCCAGAGACAGTAAAAGACAGTAATTTGTGCAGGGAAAAAACCAACCAAAACAAACAAAAAAACCAAACCCAAAACAAAAAAGAAAACAACTAAACAAAAAAATAACCTAGAAACCACTTTTTTCCTTTGTAGATTGCTTTAATTCTGAGACGTAAGCACGGATAGTACATCTGTATTTCTCAGTTCCACCGAGTAGGAGGAGTGCAGAGCGTTATCTTGTGGCTTTCCAGGAACTTGCCTCACTCTGCCTCACTGCCTGTGTCTCATGCAGCAGCTCTGTCATCACCAGGATGCTGTTGAGCTCGTGTTTTAGCCCCTGCCCACGTCACAGCCCGTGACACACAGCTCTCCCTGGAGCTGAACACTTTGTCACAAGCCAGCCCCACTGCAGCCCAGCTCCCTGGACAGAAATGGGTGGTTTGACAGCCTGGATGCTGATCTCATTTCCACCTGTTTCACAAATGTTCCATGGCTCTGGGCCCTCGCTCTGAGCTGTCACTTTGTCTCCTGCAAAGCAGTGATAACCTTACAATAGAGCTCCAGGTTTTCAAAAGAGCTCAGCCTCCCACTCTGACAGCCAGACTTCACAAGGAAATCACCTCCCCTTCAGGCACCAAAATGTTCATAGGTGGAGAAGAAGTTTAGCACACTGAGTCCTCAGCTTCTCACACAATCTGGGCAGCAGGCACTGCTGCTAGGGTTGATGGAAACTTTGAAAAATTTGCACCTTCTTTAAGAAACCAAAAGAGAACTCAGTTTTTTGGAAAAATCTGGCTCCAATTTAGGTGTTGAGCACTCAAAAATTTGAGTCTGAGCTCTCTGAAAAATCTGGCATCTAACAAAGGAGTGCTGTGAGGATAAATTAATTAATGTGAGATCCTGGGGTAAGGGTGTTGACAGGCCTGCTAAACTTTGTAAAGAAGTGGGGAAGAGTTGCATGTGTTGAAATTTCAGGGGAAATACCTAGTAAGTGAGAAATTATGACCTACTGTGGATCTGCCACAACACGAGGAAAACCACAGTAAGTTCTCCCATAGCTGAATTCTGCCACTGGCAGAATGAACACTGTTGCCTGTGACAGATATGATACTATTGGCACACAATTTTAGAAGCTTTAAAACATTGAAGTACAGGCTTTTAGTGAAGTAGAGAAACACAGTATATCTTTAATTCTGGCTTCCTAACCAAGCAGTGCAAAGAATGTTTGAAAGCTGTTGTTGCTGTGTTGCTATTAGTTTCAACCAGAAAATTTGTTGTCAGGTGGACTTGAATTTTCCAGATGACAATAATATCCCTGCAGGAAATGAGAAGGAGATGAAGCAATGTCTTTGAAACTGCTGAGAGACTTGTTTTGTAAAGGAATTATGCAAATGTGATAATTGTGTGTTTTCCTTTCTGACTGTATGGAAGGAAAACAAATGTACCTAGGAGATGCCTGATGTTCTGCATGCTCACTGGTGTAACTCCTGCTTTGTGAAAAGTGTTTGTGACTGGCAAGGGATTCAGTGTTCCTCTCAGGGACAGCCAGATAACTCTGGTTTGGAGGAGAAATAGAAAGGGTCTTGTCACCCTGATTTTTTAAGATTTTCTAAGCCTCTGATGTTTACATTCTTGTAGCAAGCTTTCTCACACACTTTCTGTAAATAACTTACTGGTTTGCATTCTTTTATGGAGGAGGAGAAATCTGATGGACTGTTGGTTTGTCCAGTTTCATTGGAGTGGTGGCACTTTCACCCTCCAATCCACTGTCACTTTTAGAAAACTATAAATGTTGGAGTCAGAAAATAACCTTCCCTTTTTTCACCTTGAGAGCAGCGGTGTGCGCGCTCGGGTTGTTTCGTGTCCCAGAGTGACAGGGTCTTGCTTCTCCTGGAGTTCTTTCAATTCTGAAACAACTTCTCAAACACAGCTGGAGAGCAGGGCTGCATCTGGCACATCCTCCAGCAGATGAGCAACATTTATCTCACAGCTTCATGTTCCAAGGACCTTCTATCTCAGTTTTGGTGTGAGCTCAGCAGCCACAAAGACAGGGTTCTGATGAGTTCAACAGAGCTACTCTATTTCCAATCAGCAGAGAGAGCAGTCAAGTAAATAATCTTTTTGCAGATGCACTAATTATTTGTTCACACATGTATACATGGACAGCACAGCATTCCAAGGACAGTGGAAACAAGCAGGTTTGGCACTTTCGCCCTTTGTAAGCTATCTTTGCCTCTCTTCTCAACATTTCTTTCATAAGGTTTCTCTTTTGCCCTTGGGATACTTAACTCTCTTGCCTGCTTCTGCCAGTTTAAAAAAAATAAATAATTTTTTTTTTTTAAAAAAAAGAGGTGGGAAAATTAAATGATTTCTGGAATGTGTCAGCAACAAGTAGAATCTCTTGGGACCACCTTTGACACACAGGAACAATAAGTTTGAGAGAGGAAATTGGTTTCCCCATGGCTGATGGCTTTCCTGGATTGGTTTACCCCACTCCCACAGTGTTGAACTATTGAATGCTCAATTAGCATTCCCCAAAGTGTCAAATGAATTGAACCAACTCCAGAAATTCTTCACTGCAGTTGATGTATCATTTTTCAGGCTCTTAGAAAAGGACCTCCTGTTTCACTCAATGCAGCAAACAAGTTCTCCCCTTCTCAGCCCTCTGCTGGTTTTCCTTTTTTTAAACATGGTTCAAGGACACCTGCAAAAATAAACAGGAGTGGCAAATTATTGCCTCCAAAATGTGTGCAGTACCTCAGCAAACTGGTTTACAAATAGACAGGCAGATGGTTATAATGGCTATAGTATCTTGAAGTATTTTGGTTTGGTTATGTTTTGCTTTGGGCAGTTGCTATAATACCCTGTGTGATTGTGACAACAGTAATGGATTCCCAAAGTGCAGATGGCCAGCTCCACTTTGAGCTACAGGCCAAAACTCATGCTGTCAAGCCCAAGGACTCAGAAATCATGACCTATATTTCATCTCAAATGAAGGGATTTCTTCACAAACTGATGAAACTCGCCTTGTAACTTAAAAAAAAAGAAAGTATTTATTGTATTTCATATTTATATTTTTCAGTCATTTTCGTCTCATCTTTATATCCAAGAGTCATAAATTTCTTGCTTAGTAATAAAAACAGGGATCATAGTGTGACTCCAAGTTTCAAAGCAAAAGCTTTCACTGGAATAGAAAAAATAACAGAAGTTAGAAATTAACTTTTCAGTCTCAAGGGGGGTCCAAGGATAACAGGTTCTGGTTTTGCCCAGTGCACATTCCCAGAAAGTTTGAATCACTCACTAAGGTACTCAGTGTAATAGACTCTGCAAATCTTATTTGCATTAACTTTGTTAGGTTTGCTTATTATAGTCAACTTCACCCAGCCTTTGCTGGGGATGTTGGCCAGGCTTGTTTTTGTGGTCAGAAGAAGCAGATAAATAAAAATAAGATATAGCTATGCTGGGTGCTGGACACTGAGTGAATCATGCACCAAGATGCTCAGAAGAATGAAAAAGCAGAAATTGTCTAAACTTTAAACCTCAAATCACAGCTGGATTTTAACCTGAAGTATCAAAGAAATTTGCAACAATTTTTCCATTTATTGTGAAGCAAGTTTTAGTATCTTGGTGTTTTGCAGTGAGATCAAGGATTGTTTTTTGAGAACTGAAGCATTCAGCCTTGAGTGAATAATAAAGAGCCAGTCTCCCCAGTTCAGTCAGGAACTATTTATGGGAAAACTGCTTGCTCAGGAAAGTATCAAAGAGGATCTACTTGGAAAGTGATTCAGGAGAAGAACTGGGCAGAGAAGAGAGACAATGGCTCAGGATGCAAATACCCTTTGTTAATCCCTGAGCTCTGACAGACACAGGGCAGCATAATAATTAATAATTTTCATAATGGGTTGGAAAATATACTTTTGATATTATGCTGGGATGGAAAAGAAGTTAAGAGAGCAGAATAAGGATTCAAAATGATCCTGGTGATTTGGAGATGTGGTGTAAGATGTCAGAGAAAAGCCCCAGGTGCCTCCCCTTTATTTACCCCTGGATGGTGTAAAGGGATGCTGCAGGAAACCTTGCTCATGTTTGGCCTTCTGGCAGGATTCCTGTTCAACATTTGGAGAGAAATCCAATGTCCCACCTGCCTCACCTCCTCCTGGAGCCCCTGACAGAAGCCAGCATGGTTACCTGGAGCTTCAGCCCTTACAGAATGCAGACCTTATTCCAACTTGGCTCCTTATTGAAAGTTATGTGTGGAAGAAAACACATAACCTAAAAATACACTTGAACAAGCCAAAAGAAAGAGATAATGGGAGTCAAAAATAGACCATTTTCAGGGACACAGTGTGTACAACCCCAGAAACTCTACCTTCATTTTAGTTTTCAGCTTTCTAAGAGAGCAAGAAAGTTCTGGGGGAGTGGGAGAGTGCTTTGACAGGCACACAAAGATTTGTTCCTTGGCAGAAAAAGTGTTGCTGGATTTGCTGCTATATCAAGGGCTTTACTATACTGACCTCAGCTCATACACATTGTTTCCTAAAGTTGTACCTCTCTTCTGATTTCCCTCCTTTCTTATTTTCATTTGGAAACTATGTAGCCAATAAATAAAACATCAGATAGGCTCCTAAACAGAAATAGGCATCAAATCAAAAAAGAGTGGGTGAACAAAGAGGTGGCAAAAAAAAGGGGAAGAGTGGGCTTAAGGCTGCACAGAAATTTCTTCTATTTAAAATAATGTTCATGGCACTTTCTCAGCCTATGTTGAGTTTAACTGTGCAGCTAGAAGAAAGGTCATGTAAACCAGAGCATCTGAAACAATCAAGCATACAATAGATCATTTGTAGTCTCCCAGCAATGAGAGGAAGTTTCCATAAATAAGTGCCTAACAAGCCTGAATTGCCATTAGGGCACGACAACAACCTAACTAAATATGGAGTGTAAATCCAGAGACTTTAATTGAAGGGATCACCCAAAATATTTATGAATTATGCTGAATTAATGAAAGAATCAATTGCCATCTCTGTTTTCTCATGCTGCACTATCATCCTTGCAGAGTTTAAACAATGTTGAGGGTGCTTGGGCACATGCTGTTTAAGCTGAATTTGCCCTGAGCAGCCTAGGCTATAGCTACCCATAAGGGAAAAAAAAACTTGAAATGGGGATTTCAGCCTGTTTCTAATGTGTCCATGGAACTTGCCCTGCAGAAGCCACCAAGAAGCAGCCAGACAGTGGAGACTCATGTTTCCCACACACTGTGGAGCTGCAGGGATTAAAGCCCTCTGGTGAAAAGCTTTGTGTCCCATTAGTAGCACCTCAGCTTTTGTGTGCTGGTGACAGAAGGACTACCTGGTGTGAGGAATTGCATTCCCACGCAAAAATTTTAAACCTGAAATCTTAATTTTATTTTATTTTTCCTCTAGGACTTCTTTATTGTTTCAGGACTTTTGGTGTAATTTATGCCTTGTTATTTGACTTTATTACACAAGATGCCAAGATTTATGTTAATAGAGGAAAATGCATTAAAAATGTCTCTTAATATATTTCCCTTGAAATAGAGGAAGATTACAGCTGCTGCAATAAACTCATAATCTCTGAATGCTAGAATGGAAATGTTTGACATTAACAGGCTGCTTTTAGAAATGAAATATCTGCAGCAAGGACATGGAGAACTTACAAAAACTGACGTCTGGTTGGGACTGCATTTGAACTTTGTGTGCTGTTTGAGATTCAGAGGGGGGAAATGTTAACTTTTTACACATACCTCAATACTTCTTGGTGTCAGCCAGAACCAGGGGCAGCAGAATTCCTCGGGAGAGACTGCTCCCATGTCACTTTGGAGTTGGCAGGAGCCAAGGAGAATGTGAAGTCTGGTGAGAAAATCTGATTCTTCCTATTTTCCAGTCCCAATGACTTCCACGGAAAATGAATGCTAGGGAATGCATACAGAGATTTATATCTCAACTGCAGCACAAAGTTTAAAAATCTGGAATGCTCTGGGACAACTTTGGGAATAGTTGGGTTTGAGTCAGCCCTGTGTTTGTGACATACCCTGGTTAAAAATGTGGCTGGGAGACCTTGGAGGTGGTAAACCACTCTCCCAGCCCTTGTTGCACTAAGTTTCATCACTTTTAGAGGCTGGCTGCTCATGTTACTGCGAAGTAGCAAATTACAGTGAGATAGAAAGAGGTGGTCTCTGACCAGGTGCTCTACTCTGCTGCAGCACTTTTGTGCCAACTTTGATTTTACTAGCTTATCTCACTGTAAATCTGATGCAGCAGAGCAGAGACTAAATCTAGGTTTAGAAAATCTGGGCAAATTTGAAATTAAATTATCAGAGTGGAACTGTAGTTCTTACTGCTGTTAGCAATCCTTTGGGCTTAAATAAGATGAAGGCCATTTTTGTACCCATGAAACTCCTGCTGAACTCTGCTGGCATTGACAGGGCAGTGAGTAATTGCTCAAAATAAATTACCATTGCCTGCTCTGAATTCCTTTTGCTAAGGATCTAGATCCTTTTGATATACATAGGGTTATTTAAATCATCCTTTGAAAAATGAACGTCAGAGGGTGGGTCTGAGCATGACCTCCACTTTTGGACTGGGGAGGCCTTGGCATAAGAGATATTTAATTTACATCCTAGGCATTAACTGCACAGTGTATTGCACAATAAAAATGGTACCTTTCCCTTGTCCTGGAATACTCCTCCAGGAGGAAATCAACCTCAGAGTGGTTATATAGCCTGAAGAAACACTGTGGTTTTTGTGCAGAAAAATCACAGATACAATCCTGCCTACGTCAAGAGAAACAAACAAAAACAAAACCCAAAACAACCCTGAATCTGGTTTAATAACGTCAATCATTTGCTATTTTTTTAACAAAAGAATCATTTTAGTGCTGAGCTTATGAATATGTTCCATGCCAGAAACACAAATATCAGAACTGAAACACACCACAAACCAGCCCAATTAAAAGAAAAATTTTACATTCTTATCATCTCTTCACATTTCCATCCAGTTAGAACAACAATGGTAGGCCAGCCTTTAGTTGACACAATGTGAAAGTGGTTTCAAAGAAATCAATTAAATTCATGTACAGATTTCTAAATAACTGAAACCAGAATTTCATCCATTACGTATTAAATGAGCACAATTAAAATAGGAAATATCAGACTCCAAGGACATGTATCATCATTCATATTATAATGTACCTCTTTGAGCCTCCCAGCACAGTAAAGAAACAAACAAGTGTGAAAAGGAATTTCACAGTCAGTGAGGAGAACAGCATCTCTTCTACTATTTATTATTGCCTTTGCTGTATAGGACTACAGAATGCTTTCTTGTGTTCATCAGGAATAATTTTTTTATGGTTTTAATGTAAATTCTTTTTTGTGTTCACTTTGGGCATTTTGTGTGTCTTATTCTATAAAATCTAGAGTGATTTCTAATTATTATGCATTGTCACCATTATTTTGTTTATGCTATAAAGGGCTCAGAACTGGTCCTTTGCTACATACAAATATGAAAGAAATCAAAGTCCCATCCCTCAAAAAGCTTAGGAGGAAAATACTAACATCTTTGGGTTCATCCCTTTTACGGAAATTAAATTTAGCCTTTAATATCTTTTAAAGAGAAATCACAACATTTCGGTAAATTATTTATTCAAGCCAGAAAAGGTACTCAGTAGAATCTTAGTTGGGGGTTTTATCTGACTTGCTAAGACTTCTGAAAATGTCTTGTTTTTCACTTTAAATGGATAAACTGAAAAACATTTTGCTATTCCATTAGTGCTGGAAATTATAATTCTTTGGTCCTGAGTTTAAAAACTGCCCAGAGTAAAGCATCTTTTAGCACAATTTATCCAGTACAGCTTGAAGGCAAAAATCCCAATGTTAATCAGGTCTGCAAAATTGCTACATTATTAAGTCACCAAAGGCCTTCATAATAATAGTAAAACTAAACAAGTATGCACATAATATGATATTTGGATGAGTTTTGCAATTATAGTCTCTTTTGGGGGGCACTGTGTTTAATTTTGGGTTTTTTTTTTTTTAAGAAACAAGGGATCTGAATATTGAAGTGTCTCATTTGGAAGCTCATTAGATGAAGTGGAACAGAACAAAACTAAAAAACCAATGTGATCATACCTGTGAATGCCCTGGTCATGACTGCAGTGAGAGTTGAGAGCTCAGGTGAAGCACAGCTTTGCTGAAAGCCTGTTTCACTGTAATTTTAATTTTATCTCATCATATGAACTTGGTTGTACACAGGAATATTTAATACAAAATATGGCTAATCAAAAGTCAATTTACAGTAAAGACTGCTTTTGATGACAAATTTATCATTACAACTTTGTAATCCATAACAAAAAGGAATTCTCATGTGGGAAGTAAAGACCTTCCTTTTACTAAACATATTCACTGCCATAGCATCAAAGGTATTGGGGCCATTTTTCTCAGGTGGAGCTTCACAGAATCAGATTCAGAGCTAAATTTCATGGTGTCCACTTCTGCAACCAAGGAAACTGATCTCTGATATACAGAAACTTATTCATTATCAAAAATCTGCTGTCCACCCTCCATGCAGTACAGAAAAGTATTGGGGTCTTGGAAAAATAATATATGATCATGTACCTAAAGATTGTATAACAGACCCAAAGTCATTAGATTAAGATATAATGGACAACC
Organism: Agelaius tricolor; assembly: GCF_023055355.1. Lineage (NCBI taxonomy): Eukaryota > Metazoa > Chordata > Aves > Passeriformes > Icteridae > Agelaius > Agelaius tricolor. Next base: position 2,456,475 of record NW_027269263.1, read on the forward strand.
TGAATGCTAAATACTTAGAGCTCTTTTCTTACCAACTTAGCAAGCATATTAATAACAAAGAAAAGGAATTGGGTGTCTTTTAAAACTAATATTAAAAAAAGGTTGTCCCATTAATTTTATGCATCTAAACATTTACATTATATTTCATGTAAATAAAGCTTTTACATGCAAAAGGTGTGGAGATGTAGGCACAGAGAGTTAGGAGATAACTTGATTGGTCTTTGAGCCTGATCTCTCATGTCCTTAGTGCCCTAGCAGGTGTTAGCCTTCTATGTGAATAGTGTATTAAAAGAAAAATTACCTCATCCATAAGTTGTTTGCTATTTTAGGTTAAAAAATATGTAGAATCCTTCAAGAAGACATTGTACTGTAGAAATCAATAGCAGTTTTCTTTGACAGAGTGAAAATAAAAGAGATTAGGAACATGAAAAACATCAGGAAGTGCCAGAGCTGCTTCTTCAGTCAAAAATTATTCCCTGGTTTAAGTTAAAAGGGAAGACAAAGATTGCCTCAACTTTTTCCATTTATGTAATAGTATTTTTAAGGTATAATAGGTATATTAAATAAAGCATAAGGCATTTTAGGAGTATTGTCATACCTTGAACACCTGTGTGTTTTCTGATGAGCACTGAATCATGCTGACTTTGCAGATGAATATTCTCTCTTTGTCTCGGCCTTGCTGGCTAGACAGTGATGCTCCTGTGGGTTTTCAGGGGTGCTTTGCCTGGAAAAGGATGGATGAAAGTGTGTGAGGATATGGCCACCCTGAACATGCCAAAGATTCACAAAGGGGAGTTGCCATGGCACATTCATCCTCACGGGTCTGACAAGCAGATAATCTAAATATGCTGTGACTTCCACCCATAACTTTCCTTTCCTTTAAATTTCCTATCCTTGAAATTTCCTTTCCTTTCCTTGAAATTTCCTTTCCTTTCCTTTCAATTCCTTTCCATTCCATTTCATTTTCCTTTCCTTTCTATATTCCTTTCCATTCCATTCCCCATTCCATTTTGCTTTCCTTTCCCTTTCCCCTCCAACTTGTGTCATAAATCCTAAGTAGGAATATTTATTTCCCTGTTGATTAAGGGAGGTTTTTGTGATCTCTGCTGTGTCCCCAGGATGACCACAGCACTACATCCCTCACTAGTGTTCCTCAGCTAGAGGCTGCAGCACAGGATGCTCCCGGTGCACTGCAGCTGTGGCTGGCATGCAACACTGCATGCAGCAGCCTGCCTGCACATCTGCAGTGCCCAGGGGACAGGCACACAGCTGATTTCTGTGCCCTGAGCAGCAGGAAAAATACCCTGGGCTGAACAGGGTTCCACTGCAGTTCTGCACAGAGCATGAGGATGCACAGTGACCTCTCATCTTCCTCTGAGGCAGGCCAGCAGCTGGCCATGGGGAATGCTAGGGTGCATCTCCAGACACTCCTGGCCCTGCTGAGGGCACATCCATCAGGGCTTGGAATGAGAAAAACTCAGGGAGGGAACGACAAAGGCAAAGAAAGCCCTGCAGCTCCATGGCAGCAGCCACATCCCAGGACATTCCTCACTCCAGGCTGCTCCTCAAGGCAAAATGTGAGCAAGATCTGTGGGTTCCAACTAAACTGATGAGGGGATTAAAGATAAAAAGGGAAACAAAATCTTTGCAGCTGTTTGAATAGGAAATTTCTGTGTTGTTCAGACCTCAAAATCAGATTTTGTTCAGGCATCAGCACATGTTGCTGCACTGGTTTTTACAAGACACCAGATGCTGATCTGATTTGCTTCACAGAAGCCATTAACAATCCAGCAGATTTAGGAGGCTGCTGATAAGAGAAGGAACAGCAGCTCTGTAAAATTGTCTCATTAAACGTCAATAAGGTTGAAGTGGGAGCTTTCATCTACATTTGATCTCTGCCTAAATATGTGGAGTGGTTGAACCTGCCCATTTTCCTGAATAATAAAACTATTACATTAAACCTTTCAGAAAGTACTAGATTAATTCACCATCCTTCACTGAAGAGGCAGTTGTAGAGAGTTTTTTTAAACTGCCTTTTTTTTTTTTAATGTTAAAGCTTTGGAGGCTACTGCTGACATTTACTTAGGTGGTTTTAATTAAGTAATATTTTCAATGCTCCTGAAACTGTTGTCAAAAGATTTTTTTTAATGTATGCTGTATCAGCAGACCTGAGCAATAATTCCACCTGAAGCTGATAAGGTATAAATGTAAGGTTAGAGAGCAGTTATAATCAAGTGTAAATATTTTCCACTTGACGTTTTAGTTTTCCAGTTCTAACAGATCCTTTCTAAGCTGTGCTGGACTCTCCCTTGGGAAGCAGCTTCTTGGATGGAACTGCTCCAGGCTCCCTTTGAATGGAAGCACTGGAGTACTCCACAGCAAGCTTGCTGTCATGCAATGGGAACAGCAGAATTCAGATCAAAAATACTCTTAAAAGGAGATGTTACAAATAAGAGGAGCCTTTTCCAAGGAAAGGATCTCACATTCTCTGCCCCTGTTGTCAGGGTCTGTAGTTTGCTGAAATTTTGGAAGCAGGGATGCTGTTCTGAGTTGTTATTAAAGTTCTGATGGGTTCGGGTATTTGCCACAAGGCTTTTCTAAGTGACATTGTCAGCACAATGGCCAAGGCTAACACTCACTGCTTGCAAAAGCTGAAATGTTTCAGAATATTCAAGTGATTTATGTGCTTTGGGGGTTTCTACCCTAATTCTTTGAGAGCAGAACTTAAAATGTCACACTGCAGAAGAAAGTACAGCAAGTACACATAAGAATAACATCATTTACAATTAAAGGATAACTAAACATTCCTAGGGATGGATATAAACCAGAACAATTGGATCCAAACAGAAGCAGCCTTTCAGACAGACTCAGATCTGGTTACAGTCTTTTTAGCTGAGGCATCTCTCTAAATATCCCTTAAAGGAATGCATAACAGCTTGCACTGTAATATCTGAGTCACCTTTCAGCTAAGGAGGTAGAGGTGCTGGAGACAACACTGAATATTTTGATATTAAGGGCACCTTAGGAGCTGTAGAATAAAGCCAGTTTTGGGATAAGTAAGGGAAAAAGTCAACAAAAAGCTCAAGATTCAAGTGTTTGCTTCTGAAGATACCAAGCTGTTGAATTGTGGACAAATAAAAGGAAGCATTTACCTAGCACAAATGGAAAAAGAGATGAGAATTCACATCATATTTGTATACATAATGTCCAAAAAATCCCTCAGAACTGTTCAGAATATATTCAGCCTGTCAAATAACTTCATCTGCATGCTTTGCTCCCAGATCTGGCCCTTTAGCTGCCTGCACGGGATGGAATAAAACTGAATTCTTGCCCTCCACTCCAAGTGGGATTCAGGGAGTTGTTTCCCCTGGACAGTTCCTGCAGCATGGGACTAACTGCTGTTAAAAATAAATAACTCTTTTTTTGGGGCTGATTGATACCATGGGTTGAGGGGTCCAGAAGATATCAGTCCGAGGGCTCAAGCAAGGAAATTGCAGCAGAATTTTATGGAATCAGTTATTTCTACTGATAAACTGAAAGATGCAGACTTAGTTTCTACACACTAAAAGGCCTGCTGGGCAGACTGGATAAAGCTTATGATTACAGATACCGAAGATGAGCTGACATGCTGGCTTTTGTACAAGGACAGGCAGACCTGTCTAGAGTAGAGATGAGATAATTACATTTAGCCATTTTAATAAGCTATTTCTCATCATGCATAAATATAGCCTGATCAGTAATTAAACTGAATTATACTATCTGAATTATACTAACTGAATTAAACTAAATTATAGTATGAATTTGTGCAGTTTTTCTTTAAACAGGCTCATCTCTATTTTGCTGCCTGTTCACTTTGGTATCTCTTTATGTCACTGTGCCAAGGATAATAAAATCACCTTTTTGGGAGACCAAGTGTGAACACACACACTGATCACATACAGCAATAAAGCATTGGTTCAGTGGTTTCAGGTCACTAGGGGTCACTTCAGAAACCTTTTGTCTCCATCAGTGGTGCACATGTTGAAGAGACAAGCTGCACCTTGTGGCTGTGCACAGAACAAAGACCACACAGGGCTCTCAAAAATAAAACTGTTAGTTTGTAATGACAATCCATTTAATCATCAGTGTTTATTAACAACAATAAAATGCACAGTGATCCCGCATCAGGGGAAGACAAGGATCTTAATTGCAATTTTATCCTAATTTGGCTGAGCATGAAAGGATGAATCAGTGAGATTTTAGGACAGGCTGATATGCTTTATGTGAGTGCTTGTGTAAAAGAAATAGGAAATAATATTGCCAAAGGCAGTAGCTTATCCTGTTGAAACTGGGAAGATTTCAAGAGATCTTAGAGGGTATTATTAATAAGAGATCTTAGAGGGTATTATTAATAGAGGGTGTTTCAGAAAATAATAATTTGGTCTTGGGAAAGATGTCAGAAAATAGAGGACTGCTCATATTTTAAAATATTTTTGCTGTTTCTTTAAATTATTTTTTGGTGGTTAGTAATGAAAAATGAAAATATTTCACTTTCTAATGGAAAAGGAATATGCTCCCATGTTGTAGTGCGTTTTTATATTTTTTAATACTTTGAAGTAGTTTTGTTTTGTATTCTCATATTTTTCCCAAATGGTTTATCCCAGACTGTACTCCCCTCCCTTTACCTGTGTTATCCCTCTCCCGGGATGAGATCATCCCCAAACCCCCACCCTGGCTCTCTGTCAATCACTCTGCATCCCATCCCTCCATCCAGAAGTTTCGGTCCAAGTCGTCGAGTGATGAGCCAGAGGCCAGGGGTCAGCCCCCCCAGCCTTGCCCCATACGCTGTCCTATATGTCTGTCCCCCAGTACCCATCCCTTAGGGTCACGTAATGGTTGGTAAAATGTTATCTACTTTGGGTTTCCACCTCCCTTTAAATGTAACCTTGGCACATCTCCCTGGGGCTCTGGGCAGGAGGCCCCTGAGGTGCAGGAGCTCCTTTGGGACTCCTAATAAAACCTTGGATTAACCCCTGCTAAGAGTCGGCCCTTTCTCTTCCACCGATGTCTCTGGTGTCTCTTGTGCTGCACAGGGGCCCAGCCCAGGTGCCCTCAGCACCCTCGGGGCACACACAGACAGTGTCTCCCTGCTGTCAGCCCAGGTGCCCTCAGTACCCTCGGGGCACACACAGAGAGTGTCTCCCCTGCCAGCCCAGGTGCCCTCAGCACCCTCGGGGCACACACAGAGAGTGTCCCCCTGCCAGCCCAGGTGCCCTCAGCACCCTCGGGGCACACACAGACAGTGTCTCCCTGCCAGCCCAGGTGCCCTCAGTACCCTCGGGGCACACACAGAGAGTGTCTCCCCCCAGCCCAGGTGCCCTCAGCACCCTCGGGGCACACACAGAGAGTGTCTCCCTGCCGCCAGCCCAGGTGCCCTCAGTACCCTCGGGGCACACACAGACAGTGTCTGCCCCCAGCCCAGGTGCCCTCAGCACCCTCGGGGCACACACAGAGAGTGTCTCCCCCCAGCCCAGGTGCCCTCAGTACCCTCGGGGCACACACAGACAGTGTCTCCCTGCTGTCAGCCCAGGTGCCCTCAGTACCCTCGGGGCACACACAGACAGTGTCTCCCCGCTCTCGGCCGTGTCGGGGCTGCTCCCCCCGGTGTCTGCCGACTCGGGACTGGCCCAGGGTTCCTGAGAGGCTCACAGAGAGACAGAGACACTCCCATTAGGAAAAAGTTTAGACTATTCTGCAAGCTAGTTAACATTGAAAGAAGAGCAAAGGAAACCCAACAGGCCTGCAGATTTCCTCTCTGCTGGTAGAAACAGACAAAAACCACCAGATCATTTCAACTGGGAAAGGCCTTTGAAATCATTACATCCAACCAGGAACCCAACACAGCCAAACCCAGCACTAAACCAGGTCCCCAAGTGCTGCAGCCACACATCCTTAAACACCTCCAGGGGTGGCGGCTCAGCCACTGCCCTGGGCTGGCTGCTGCAGTGATCAGCCACCCTTTCTGTGACGCATTTTTTTCTTGTATCCAATTTAACTTTTCAAGGTGCAACCTGAAGCCATTTCCTCTTTTTCTCTCTACTCAGAAGAACCCCACCCCACCTGGCTACACCCTCCTGTCAGGGAGTTGTAGAGAGCAATAAGGTCCCCTCTAAACCTCTCTTTCTCCAGGTTAAACAACTCCAGCTCCCTCAGCTTCTCCTCCTAAGATCTGTTCTCCAGCACTTCATTCTTCCTTGAGCACACCCCAACACACAACACAATTCTCAGCTTAAACAGAGCATTGGACTGGCTCAGAAACTCACCCTTTTTCCACTGTGTTGGTAGTAAAAGCAGTGTTTCTCGTTTCTTTCTGAACTAGCTTTCATTCTTGTAGAGGTTCTGCACATCTTCCAAGTCCATTCTTTTTCTTAAATGAAAGGCTTGTAATAATAATATATGGCATTAAAAGATAGGGGGAAAACCAATTCTATGGATCAGAGTCTGTCATGGCCTAAAAAAAAAAAAAAAAAAAAAAGGTACAGAGCACAGAGTCCATCTTCTCTGAATTTGGAAGGTTTTCCTAAAAAATAGAGCCATGGAAGACAAATGAGCCACAGACTGTAAGAAAGAGTAATTATATTATAATAAATATTGCAGAAGACAGAGTCAACTTTTCCCTGAACATTTTAGAAGTTTCAAGATAAATCACCCCTGCCATGACATTGAGCTGGGGCAGAAGAACCCACTCCCACTTGATGAGGTCTGGGAAACCTCATTAAACCAAATTCTGCTCCTTGACACATTCCCAGGAGCCGTTCAAGGACCATATGGAGCCCTGCATGCAGCTCACAAGGCCTAAAGTTTTGCAAATGCTTCACCACAGTATAATAAAGATCTTGGAACATCTTGCATTTTGCAAGTGAGGAAATGGAGACACAGACAGAGACACTCTGGTCCCCTCCCACTCTGTTTTGAGGGATAAAAGATAAAATGTGCTTCATGCCAGAGGCCCCTCACTCCATCTTTAGATTGCGCTATTGCTATTTGTAAATATTTATCCATTTCCTAGTCCAAATTTATCCATTTCCTGTTCCAAATATGGCTGATAGTGAAGGCTGTAGTAACACAAAACAAATATGTTGTTAGTTTTATTTTACTACACATTCGTGATGGCAAAACCTTTGCACTGTAGAGGCAACTTCAAGAGTAATGATCACCCTGGCATGGAGAAACCATTTAAAACATATAAGAATAGAGAGTGTTTTAACATGCACATGCTGTCTGAGTGCTCACTTCCACACTTTGAGGAATTCCTCTATATGGAAAACATTCCTCATTTGTCTTAAAACAAATGGTTTCATAATCTGACACAAAATAGAGCAGAACAATGGCTGAAATTAACTAAAAATTGTGAGGGAAGTTTGCTGAATGCTAGCAAACACCATAAGCCAGGTTCCGTCCTCATTCTGTATAATAAATGTTTGGTAACAAAGCAGAATAAAAGTGAAACATATCTTCATGTTTCACTTTTACTCTAATAATATCTTCATGCTTGTAGGATTGTAGGTAAGGAAAAGGCGCACTAGAAAAAAAAAAGGAAAAAAAGTACTTTTAGGGGAGAACAAGTATGGAGGGAAAAAATACATCATCAAAGCTGGGACACACTATTGTAAAACTAAGGGAACCTAAAGGTAAAGCAGTTTCATGAAACCTGAAAATACAGAAAATAATTTTTCATAAAAATCCATCTCCACCATCTATCTCATTATGCCCTTGGGAGTTGCTTATGTATTTTGTCTGCAAAGAACAGAGTGAAATTCATCTTTGGAATATTTTGCTGCTGGCTGGGAAATCAAGAAGATGCTCATAAAGAGAAGCTACTAAGTGCATTTGTAACTCCCTGGGCTCAGCATTTCAAGTGGGAATGACTAGCTTTTAGCTAAAAGTGAACTGGAAATTTCACACTAGGAGCTAAGAAACGGTATGTGGGAAAGCAGCAACAAGATTATTCTAATTTTCATCCTTGGTTCAGATCTATCCCACATGGCTGTTGGTCAAAAGCATTTTCCCATCCAGATGCATCTGGAGACAAGCCAGGACACAGGAGAGTCATTGCAGCTTGTGGCTGCCTGCAGCACATCCTAACTGGGTCTAGCTGAGGTTTGTGCTCTTGATTTGAGCAGTCTCACATTCTCTCCAGTGAGCTCAATGCAGGCAAATTCAGGCAAATGCATCTCCAGTAGGAGCAGCCAGACAGAGCAGTGGGACTGTCACTGAGACCACACCAGCAGAGCTGCCTCTGTGTTCCAGCTCCAGCCCCAGCCCAGCAGAAAGCCATTATTTTCCAGCCTGAAACCTCAGTTTTCTTGAAAAGCTTCTGGTGGTGTGTGGTGGTGTTTGCAGGGTCCCCAGGACAAGGGAAGAGGTGAGAATCTTCACTCCATGTCTCAAGAAGGCTGATTTATTATTTTATGATATATATTATATTAAAAGAAAATTATATATTAAAACTATACTAAAAGAATAGAATGAGGATTTCATCAGAAGGCTAGCAAAGAAAAGAAAGGAATGATAATAAAATCTTGTGACTGACCAGAGTCCCAACACAGACTGGTCATCAAGTAGAAGCAACTCACACGGACCAACCAAAGATGCACCTGTTGCATTCCACAGCAGCAGATAATCATTGTTTGCATTTCATTTCTGAGGCCTCTCAGCTTCTCAGGAAGAAAAATCCTGGCAAAAGGATTTTTCATAAAATATGTCTCTGACAGTGGTGGTGATCAGGCCACCACTGTGCTGGTGCTTCAGCCTGTTGTGAATTTGGGATGGTGGCCCTGGCTCTGCTGTCCCTGCCACCCCAGCTCCTTGGGAACACGTCTGTGCCAGCACCTTCAGGCAGGGAAAGGTCCCTTGCTGGTTTGTGAGAGTCAGGAGATGCTGCTGCACACAGTGATTTTAACTGTGTTCACTGTGTTATAACAAACTCTGAGGCAATAATTACTTCCCTGAGGTAATATAACTGCACTAACAGCATGAGAAATTTGATCTGCCCATGTCCTGGTTTTGGCCACAGCACATGAAATCACAACTATCAAATGCAGGGCCTGGATAAAAGGGCCATTCTCCTCTACCTACACAGCTATTTTTGGTTCTTCATGGCTTATAAATAAAATAATCTGTGAGACTGAAATTGATCAGGAATTATTTTCCAACCACATGGCAAGCTCTTGGGGAGACAGGAGAAGTCAAAATAATTTTTGAATCACGATTCTGAGTTTGAAGTATTCAAAAATGAAAGCAGTTTCTACAAAAACAGATACACAAATACGCTGAGTTTGATCCTGTCCCTGGAGAAGCATTCATAGTCTCAGTGATTTCCATGGAGTTATGCCAAATCACACAAGCTGGATATTTGCTCTAGGCCATTCTGCTATCACAAACAGCAGCTCCATGATAAGGATCACAACATATTTCTGAAAGGAGGGCAAGTGTCTCTGATAGACTGGTTGCAAAAACGTCATTCATTAATAAAAAGGTCACGAGTCACTGTAAGGGATACAAGTGAAGTATTTCACTTTTTTTGAGCATCATTTTGAAATCCTATTAATTGTACCCACCAAACATATTCCTAACCTTTTCCAAGGTTTGTCTTCCTGCAATTTAAGGTCTGTGTTTGGGAACCCAGGTTAAAAAGAGCCTCCCCTTTCAGCCTCTAAGCCTGGGTACACGCTGGGAAGGTGAGGACTAAAGATGCAAGGTGAGAAGGAACCTGGGCATTGAAAGGTGGCTCAGACCAAAGAATGTGTGCAAAACACAGGTCTGAGTACAGCAGCAGCAGTGGTGCTCTGAAAAGTAGGGAATTGCCTGCTCAGGGAATTACAGACTACATTTTGAAGCAGCACACACTTAGCAGTGTGAGCCTGTAGAGACTGAAAGCATGAAGCACAATATCATCCTTAGAAAAAAGAGCTCCAAAGAAAAGTCAAAAGAGATGCAATCTCACAGCATCAAGCATGAAATGACTGAATACTTGACTTCCTCAGTCACTCCTACCTTAGGCAATGAAAGCAAGCTTACACTACAGGGTGAGAGGGAAAATTTATGAGAATTGTGGAAATAAATCACATTGTTTTACTTGTCCATGGTGTGCAGGTTTTTCTCAGCATCCAGAAATTTTTTTTGTTCTTGTTCCAAACACAAACAAGGAACGTGTCCTGAATTAGTGCAAACTTTAAGTCAGTTTTTCCAAGATAAAGAGCTGTAGCATAATTAAGAACACTAAAGTCCTACTTTAGGGATCACAAAAAATGTCTAACTCCATGATTTGGACAGCACCAAAGGTGAAGGTCTCCAATGCCTACACAGTACACAATCCAAAATGAAATTAAATTGTAAATCAATTGCAAAACACTGGAGATTTTTTTACCACGTAACTTTGCCCCCTCTTCGACCCAGCTGATGCTAATGAGCAAGTATGAATGGGCAGTACCAGAATCCACTCATGGCAGGGATAACCCCTAAGCATTTGTACAGTTTTTCCTGTTCCCTGCCTGACCTGCTCTGCTTTATGTCAGTGTCTGGTTGGAGGGGGAGGATTTGCCTTTCTGTGCCATGGTTTATGTAGTGTCACAAATGCTGATATTGATCTCTTGCAGCCAAGGTTTCTGTTTGATCTCTCCAGTGTAAGAGCATGTGTGTTATTTTCATCAGGGTCCTTCCAGTCACTTGATTCATTTGTTTTGCACAAAGCAGGATTGTAACTGGGCACTGAGAAGGGGGAAGTTGTATGTTCAGAGCAAGATTTAGCAATTCCTATATTTCCTGTAGGACAGAGGCTATTTTGAGTTTGGGTTTTATGCTTTCTTTGGGGGCAAAAAAGGTATGATCTTGCCAAAGCAGAGGGCAATGGCATCTAATTTTCCCATCCACTGCTTGTAAGATACTTATTTAATAAACTTTTACCTTCCCCCTTCTTAATTCTCAGATAATTCTGGGACAGAGTAATCTTGTTATGAGTGTAAATGTCACTCCTCTCCCAGTCAGAGAAAACAACTGCCTTTGACCAAACAGCACATCTCCATTTTTCACCACAGCATTGCTTCCCCACTGGTTGTTTAAAAGGCAAAACAAATGTTTTTGCCTGTGGGAGCAATTTAAGATGAGATAAACTGTGGGTATTGGCCTCTCAAAGGTCATCCCAAGCTGATGTCATAACCTTATTCTGGGGGTTTGTGAACTCTCCTGTAGCAATACCCATAGAAATGGTTTAGTTATGGATCATCCAGCAGGATTATGAATCTGCACCACTGTCACAGGTGGATATTCTCCTAAGTGGACTCTGACTCACTTGCCATTTGCATTTTTAGAAGGAGGAAAATCCTTAGAGATGCAAATCAAAGCTATTAGTAGGAAACAACTCATATTGATCTGAAAGAAATAGGAAAAAAAGTAGAAATCCCAATGTTTTGAGATTACATCATCATCCTCATAGGACCAGCTGAGCATTATTACAGGGCCATCCTTACTCCAAGGCTGTAGAGCTGCAAATTTAGGTGCCAAGTCCCATAAAAAGTCTCTTGAGGAGGAGATGTTGAGGGAGACTAAGACTAGGGTTCTGTTTCAAACCCAACTCCAGCGTGCCTGCATGTTCACATTTACATGGGAGTGAGGGGTGCACGGAGCTCTGTGAATTTGCTTGAACAGAGTCACCTGGTGCAGCTGCAGGAGGCTGGCTGGTGTGGGACAGGACCTGTCAGTGCTTTTCTGAGTGGCTGCTGGAGCCATGTAAGGCACTACAGGGAATTTCTAGCACCACTTGGTACCTGAACCAAACCTCTCCACTGCTCCTCGTGCAGCTCAGCCAAGCAGCAAGCACAATCCAGGAGGCAAATGTCTCTGGATTCCAAAGAACTGAGGCAACAGCTCAGTTCTCTCAATCAAAATTTAACCAAAATATCTTAATTAAGGCAGAAATTGGCCTGGCAGAAAATAATTCCCTCCCTGCAATTGACCTGAAGTTTAGGAACAGGGCATCTCAGTGCCCCTCTCTTTTCCTGTCTTCTTAAACTTTTAGACCTTCTCTCACACCAGGAAAACAAGAAAATTTTGAAGTTCTCTGTGGGAGAGTGAATCCCCCTCAAGGTCTAGAAAACAACTTGATATCCTGAAATGTTGAGCTGTGATAACCAGCCAGCCTAGTTGCCTGTCAATTCCTGCCCTTGGTTCCCTTTATCTTCCTCAGATATTCTCCTAGATACCATTGGAGGCCGTATTTGAATAGCAAAGACATTTTTGACATTACTCAGGAAGAACAGCATCATTATTCTGGTGCTTTACAGCCCCCAAAGGCTTCAGAACCTGCAAGCGTGGTGCTTTGCTGTGCTGCAGGTCCCTGGTGTCTAATCCTGCAAGTAAATATGTGACTCATTCATCCTACAGCAGTGGGGGACCATAAATATCAGGCATTTCTGATAGGCCACGTTCATGTGTAGCTGACAAACACAGCTCTCTGGGCAGTAAACACTCAAACCTGAAACAACCCCAGCCAGGAATAAAAAGCTTTGCAGTTCTGTAGAATTTCATGTTCCAAGGTGGACTGTGTAGTCAGTGCATCAAGAGTGGTCCCTGATGAGAATTATGCTGATTTCATAACAAAAGTATATAAAAAGTTTTAAATGAGCTTTGGTGTTGTTCATGTCTTTGTATCCTTTCAAGGCCAAAAGTTATGTTCATTTGTGTCATGAGCTGTTTCCAGCCAAAATATGCTTGACAGATTCTAATTAGTACATTCAAAGGGGCAGTTTTAGCACAGTTTCCCACATACACTTCTACAACAATTGTGTTTTAAGGGAGCCATAAAACCAAAGGAGATTTTGCACTGAAAGTTCATTTGGCTGTTTCTCTGTGCTCAAGGTTACCTGAGTGTTATGTGTTCTCTCCTGGCAGAGAAGAATTAATTTAAATGGGAAAAATAGCAGGAATCTTTCAGGTAGAGGGCTGCATCATCCTGGAGATTTTTTTCTTAGCAAATCAAATTCAGTGATATTAGCCCTAGCAGAGCTAGAAAGAGCTCAAGAACACATAAATGCTTCTTTGCACTCATTTAATTTCCACCTAAACTATTCACTACTGTGATGAAAGTCAAATACAGCCTAGAGATACCACTACAGAAGTACCACTAGAGACTCCAGCATTACAGGTACATTGACAACTGCAGCATAAAAATCCTGCTAGTTCACAAATTAATGGTAGCTTTGGAAACCAAATTCTAACACAATAGCTCTTCAGGGGACAGTCTGGAGGAGGAAAAGCATTTTAATTTGATTTTGACAAGCTCATTTGTTTCCTCAGCCCCCTTTTTGCTAGCATCCACTTCAAACCTTGCACTTTGAGGGTGCTCTCACTCGAGTACAGATCTGAGGATGCATGGCACATTTCAAACCTCTAATCACAGCATTCTTCATTACCAAATTTAGTTCTTGCAATTAAAATGTCAAGCTTCATGGGTTGCACTGATTTTCTAGAACAGCCTCACAGCTTTGACAGAAATATCTCCTTACAGTGTTTGCTCTTTCCTTGCCCTGTTCACATCCTAGGATCAATAATCAATATTCAGAAGCAAAAGCTCTCAGCCTGAAAGACTTGATCAGTTGTGTGCAAACCCTGGTGACATCCAGAGAGTGCAATAGATGTAACTTTCCAGCAAACCCACAAGCTCTGCTGCTCAGGAAAACACAATTCTCTATTACAGGAGCTGCCAGACTTCCACTCCCCTGAGTTAGCAGCAGAGCAGCTTCTCCCTGTGATGAGTTTCCTGCACTGCAGCAACTCTTCAAGCTTCAGATTCTAACTAGTATAAAATAAAATTTAATGAGCGCTGAAGCCCAAAGAAGGAGAAAAGCAACATAAGCAGGATGGGCAAAGAGTTCATCCTCCTCAAACCTTCCTGTACTGGAAGAGAAATAGGCACTTATGCCACAGAGTTTTGGTTCCAGGATAAATGGGAAGGTATGGGATAAATTAGACAGGTTTAGGGTCTAACATAAAAACTACTACAATAAAATTGTACTGCACAATAATTCACTCTTATCCTAATTCCCACTGAACTCAGAATTGAGATTTTAAAAAAACAGAGTGGAGCACTACAGAAAATTAGAGTTTGCATCAGACTCTGGAGTGCAGGATAAATATTCATTATGAATGGGAAATAAGAGAACATGTCATTGTGAAATCTAGTCACTTCTTCATGTTTCTCTAAAGCTACAGTCTGAGAACCTCACTCTCTGAAAGGATTAATAACCAGTAGTATGTAGCTCATGCTAGTCAGGGTTCGCTGACCATTTTCCCCTCTGTTCAGAGCCAGTGAGATCTTGATCTGTTCTTCCCAGGGCTTTCAAAATCCAGGCATGAAGCAGCCAGAGTGGTCAATCCCTGTTTGGTAATCTCTTTGTAGACAACTGGAGAGCACAGAAAGGCACCCAGAGTGCTCTCAAGTTCTGTCACTCCTCTTGGGACTCATCTCTGAGAGCAATTCCATTAAATGTGGATTTTTCTCTGGCATCCAAGATCAGTGCTCTTTGCAACGCATAGCTTAAAGAGTCAGGAGTCAGTTTGGGACTTGGTGACCATTTAATTGTATGTGGTCCCTTTTTCTGTGTTACCCATGTGCACAGATATGAACCATGTACGTGACTCCAATTTTGCTAAAAAAAAAAGTATATCTATATATATAGTCAGACATATATCAGAAATACATAAGCAGATTTTAAGGTAAGGTACAACTATAGAAAAAGATTATTGCAAAATCTGGACACATTGCTGCAGGCAAACTATTTTGAGCCAATGTTTTTGCCCCACCTGCCCCCTGAATTTTTGGCATGCCCTCACTGCCAGGCACCTTGCACTGCTTGTTGCTTTAAGTGAATGCTTTTGCTTGAAGAGAGTGATCTGATGGCAAATTGAAGGAGCATTTAATCTAATCAATTCTTGCTTTGAACTCCTGCCTGCCAGATTGCAGTGTTTGCACAGGGCAGCTGCTCCTCCTGAGCCTGCACCTTGTGCTTTACCCAGGGCTGCTCCAAGGTGCCAGCAGAGCTCAGCGCTGGGGCTGCCAGATGTGCAGAAACATCTGGGGGCTTTGCTGCAGCTCATCCCTGCTTGCACAAGGAATACCAGAATCCTAAGAGAACCTGCTGTCAGGAAAGTTCAGTGTTTTTCTCCTGATCTCACTCAAAGCCAGCCAGAGCAGAAGGATGTGGAAGAATTAAGGAAAAAGTAAGCAAGCAGAACTTTCCAACTTCAAAAGGAGTGCTGAGCAATTTCAGCCACAGAGAAGGTCCAAGTAATAGAAATAGATAGATTAGTTTGAATGAAACCAGAATGGCATTCAAAGTAGCTCTGAATGCTCTTTTTCCTCATAGAACTATAATTAGTGAATGCAATATACTTCATTTTTTATGAAACAAAAAATGCAGGCAATAAAATCTTAACTTTACTAAAAAATTTAGCCCATGCAGTAAAATGTCACAAAGTTTCTTTACCTGATGGAGTCCAGAACTGGTGATTTCTTTTTATGTCACCTCTGCAGGATGGCTTTCAGCAAATCATCTCATGTCCATATAACCCCTGTTTATCATAAAATAGCAGAATATAGTTTTCTAGTTAATAAATCATCCTGCAGAACTGTGGATGCAAACATAATTATCTAAGAGCTCATACCAAATACTTATTACCAGCCTGCTTGTATAGCTGAAAACATCACATGGATAAAAGCTGCATGCAATTAACTGGAAAGCAGGAAAGATCAATTGCTTATCAGCAATAAACTGGCAAAATATTTTGGGAGGTCTTGCAGGGTTTAGCAACCCAAAATTTAGCTTGTGAAAAATCAAGCAGAAGGAAGGCAACACAGACCCTAGGTAAGAAACTCAGAAAATCAAATCAAAAAGGTGTAACATCATATGATTGTAAAACACAAGAGTATGCAATTGGCTTTTTTTGTGAATGGAAGTTTACATTGATATAGAAAGAATGTAACAAAAATATGAAGCATAAATGTTGTTTCAGTATTTAAAATATAAGTGAATTTATGCAGGGCTTTCTTTCATTAATCTCATGGCTTGCTGTAGGCAAAATGGATATAGTGGAAGAAAGAGGACAATAAACAAGAAAAAAAAGATGGGCTCAGTGAGTAAATATGTAACAAAAAAATAAAGGATGACAATAATCAGAAAAACAGTAATACGAAGAAAAACTAAAGCTACTAAGTCTTACTCAACCCTCTTTTTATAAAGGGAACACAGCAAGAACTTTATTTATTTATTTACTTACTTTAGACTATTCTAAATGCTATTAACTATAGAACAAACATCCCTGTGTTGTTTGTGGAAACCAAGTGAAAGAATGCAAAGCAAATATGCAAGTAAACTAATAACCAGTGTTTACTCAATTACTGTTTTGTGCAAACAAGCAGAGTGATTTAATATCAGTTTGTAAACATCTTACCCAAACTGCATTTCCAGTTGATCATCTGCATGCAAATCAGTTTAAAATAAGCACAAGCAAAAGCAGGCCAAAATTTAAAGGAAAAAGCCCCTCAAAAAATCAATAAGAAGGGATAAAAAAGGATGAAGAAAATCAAGTGAAAGATAAAAGCAATTGTTCAAACTTTTCTCACTGAACAATGTTAGAAAACTGTCAACCAGAGAAAGACACACACAAAAAATATCTACTCATCTTGTATAAACTCACTTGTGAATTGATAATGAAAGATTTTAAACAAGACTGTCTGCCAAGAAGAGAAGTGTAAGTCCCAGCTGCAATTAAATATATTGACTACTCTTCCTCTGGAAGCAGCAGAGCCAAAGCTCCTCTTTGATGTCTCCCAAAACTTCCCCTTTTCTGTGGCTCTTCCAGTGGAGCCCACCTGGCTCAAGGCAGGCTGAATTTGGAGCACTGAGGGGGCTGGAGGATTTTAGGGCTTGCAGCTGTTTCCTTCAGGTGCTTGCAACGAGGGGGAAAGGATCTGAGGAAAGGAGGAGTGTCGCAGGTGAGGGTCTCCATTCCTGCTGCCAGGGCACTCAGGGAGGGAAAAAGGGCAACAATTGCCCTCAGATGATGATGATTATTAGTAGTAGTAGTATTAGTAGTAGTAGTAGTACTACTACTACTATTACTATTATTATTAACATTAACAATTACCAAGAGAGAAGAGAGGGTCTTACAGTGCCCATTGCTGGCCTCACTCCTGTGAAGGAGGGTAAAACAGAATAGAATCTGCTTTTCAAATATAGAGGTTACTATTTTTGATGAATAAACCATGTAAAATGTAGATTGTAGTCAGGTATCCCCAGCAGCAGATCTGCTTTCTTGGGAGAGTTACATGCTTGAAACTAAGCACATCCATCCTTTACTGAAATATTTCAGCCAGTTTTCAGGTTCCTGAGTTTTTCTACCCCACAGATACTGCTCCAGCAACCATTCAGCTTTCCTATTTGGATACTCCAAGCATGGAGAATTTCTAGGACATTATGAGGTACCTTATAAAAGGACAGAGCAGCTGAGTAATTTGTTTTCCCCACTTCCTCTCAGACACACATCTCCCTCATTCTGTCCTCCCTCCTGAGGTGCCCTTCAGCACACGGCCATGGCCCTGGTGGCTCTGCTGCAGGGTGTTTGCTTTGTCCCACACCTCCTGAGAGGAATCCAGGCTCTTCTTTGCAATCCACCTCATGCTGGAAATCTCCTGAGTGTTATTAGATTCTGTAAGAGCTGACCTTTAAAAGTCAGCAGTGCAATTAAGCAATCTGGGCAGCTCTAGGCCAGCAGCTCAGCTGGTCCACGAGAGGCAGGAACCAGACAGTTCACTCCTGACTAATGTCATTACAGGAGGACAGGAGGGGCACCCAGACTCTCTAATTAAACAGCAGCAGATCTGCTCAGCAGGCTGCAATGACTGAGGGCAAAGCAGAGAGACAGTGCAAGACATGACAGAATCCCTGGGCTTGGTCCAGTTATGTGTGACAGCCCCTTCTGGGGGGGTTTGTTGGCTGTAGTTTCTCATACAGCTGGCAAAAGGAAGGGAAGGTGTCCAAAGAAATGGGGATCCACCACTGCCAATGCTCTGGTCTGAAGGCCTCTGTCCTAACCCACCTTATCAAAATTAATGCATTAAAGCACTTGCAGAATGGAAGAAAAGGTGTTGTGGTGAGGGGATTGCCTTCACTGTCTGTGTGGGGCTCCCTGCTCTGCTTTCAGGAATTTCTAATGTCAGAAATAGCCCTGCATGCCAGGGAGCCCCTGAGATCAGAGTCAGCTGCTCAAGTCTGACCCACTGTTTCTTTGCCATGGGTCAGGAGCCTCTGGCCAGTGCTAAATGGTCACTTCTCTCTCTCCCCCTGTCCCATTTACCTTAGATATGGACTCAAACAGCAAAATAGGAGTCCTGCAGAAAGGTGAACCTTGCAATTCTGTTGGAGTGTTTTGCTTTTTCTGGTGTGTCAGATGGCTGGAGTTGTGCACTGGCTGCATTTGTCCATGTCAGTGTTTGCTGTCCTTCCACTGGGGTTCTGCTCACATTTCTTGCTTCTTTCTCTCTCCTGCTCACAGTAAATTGCCTCTGGTTCCACACAGGCCTTTTCTGTTAACAAATAAAAAAGTTCAGACTTTAAACTAACTACTTTTTACTTGTGTCAAAAAGGGCAGGCTTGACTTTGGCTTTTATTTAGGCTGGTAAATTATTTACTCTGCAGTACAAATGCAAGTCAAACCTGGTGGTTGCTCATTCTTTTGGCCCCTCATTTCTCTCATCTCTTACTCAGAGAAGCAAAGTTTTCTGAACAGCTGCCTGTGAAAGAACCAGAGGCTCCACATTTACTCATGGACAGCCTTGTGCTGTCCCTAACCTTCCTACAGTATGCCAAAAAGACCCTTTTGCATTTTCAAGGAACCTAAATACCCTTCACGTTACTGAAAGCTGAATATATTCTTAAATGTGGGCATGAGCTCCTTGCAACTCTGGGATTTCAGTCTTAACCTCTGTCCTGTATGGTTGGGTGTGCTGCCCATATCAATTTGAGAAGATCACTTCTCTCACTGCATCTAAACAACTCCCTGGGGCAGGAGCTTCAACCTACACAAAGAAAAGCTTTGATGTCTCCAGTAGCTTGTGCCTCAGGCTGCATTAAAGGAAAGAAGAATACAGCACAAAAGTCATCCCAGAAATATACCCAGCTGCTGAAAAAATTAACAGCCCAATCCAAAATTACCTCCTCATGGTGTTTCACTAGGAATCATTTCAGTGGCACATGAATTTTCTTCCCTTTCATTGTCAGCTTGATTTCCAGGAATGTTCTTTTTTTCCAGCACACAGCTCTCTGTCTCAGTGGTTTATCTGATAGTAGCTTGCATTGGGCCTGCTGCTTCTTTGTTTTCCCAAATTCAGTCTTGGTCTTATCTGCTCTGCCTGACATATCTTTATATGTTGAACTCTATCTGGTTAAAATGAGAGTTCATTGTTTGTCCCCATTCTGGCCAGACCATGCTCATTGCTTTGGAGCAGTGAATTATTCAGCTCTTCTTGCCACTTCTCTTGGGCTAAACCCTGAAGAATGGGAGGGAAGGGAATTCAGAGAATGGGGTGGAATAACAAAATTCCTGTTTGAGCTCTGATCTCGATGGCAATGGGTGAGAGCAGGAGTTGCTGCTTTGATTGCTGGTGCTCTGGGACAGCAGGAGGGGCAGGCAGAGAGGAGCAAAGCAATGCTGGGGGGTACAGGAGCAGGATTGCTGGGTTTTACACTCCCTCCCCTAGGGCTCCATCACATCTGCCCTGGGTGGATGAGCAGGAGGTGCCTCAGCCCTCCCAGGTGCTCTTCCATCTCAAGATAAAGCCCTCAGGGCAGGACACTACTTATAGCAGAGTTTAAAGACCATATCTCTTCCTCTGTATGAAACCAAAACAGTAAAGAAGGTATTTAAGGCTAGTTTAAAAAATAACTCTTGCTCCTGTAAAAAAGGTCAGCCAAGCTTTCAGCTTTGGCTGAGCTCAACTGGAGCTGAAGAGTTCACCCCACCCACAGCAGAGTCATTTGTGAGACCACAAGGCTCATCTTTATCTCCTGGGGAGGCTGTGCCAGGATGCATCAGGAAAGTTAAAAATGCCATCTAAATTTGCTTCCTCTTTTAAAAGCAGTAGAGAACCAAGAGTAATAGACTATTCTTGCAGTCTGTAAAAAGCTTCCAAAGGTACATTTGTGAAGGCATTGTTTCAGCATCCAAGTGCTATTTATATTTCTAAAACACTTCTGCTTTGTCAGCATCAGTCTATCTGCAGAGATAATCCATTTATACCAGCAGCAATAGCATTACACACAAGTTCCAGATGAAACCAGGGAATGGCCAGGAAAGCCAAAGACCAAAATTTTCAACAGCTGCTTGGAGACTGAAAGAGGAAGACAAGCTGCAAAAAAAATTTCTAGTATAAGAGAAATCTCCAGGTGCAGCAACAACAAACCAAATAACAACAAAACCAATGAAAACAAACAAGAACTAAGCAAACAAAACCCCACAGCAAATCAGTTTTGGGGAAAGAGCACCTATCTTTTAAATCAGGAGAATTTAATTCCAGATAGAGTCCATCCCCACACACAAGTGAATCAATATGGCTGGGTGGGTGCACTTGCAGAGCTACAGACTGGGGAGTGACAAGAGACTTGGAGGGCAGGAGTGGATGGGATTACACTGGGAAAGGGCATACTTTCAGCCCAACATAATTTAAATATTACTGGGCATCATGCTGGCTACCTCCCTTTTCTGCCAGGCACACTAATAGTGCTGAAAAGCGCTCATTACTCTGAGCAAAGCAAAATGTAAAGCACAGTGAAGCAAGGAATGTAAACCTCCTCTTGGGCTCGTTCCCTAGTCACTGCACCAGCTTTCATTATAAGCAACTGGAGGTTTTTTAACTTGTTAAATTTGGAGTCCCAGGGCTGTGTTTCTTCACTTCTAGGATGTCATTGTGAGCAGCTAAGCAAATTCAGATTACTGCAGCCACTCCAGGGCACTCTGCAGGGCAGTAACAGGAGAAAGAAATGTATACTGTGCTGTTTGACTGCTGTCAAAGAGAGTGGAGTTGTTTATGTGCTCTCTGCTCACTCTGGAAAGAGCTCAGGGTGAAACTGAGGAAGTGTTCTTAAAACAAAGCATTAGAAGGAAAACTTAGCCCTGAGAGTTTGTCACGCTGGCCTGAGAAAATAATAGAAGCTAATTATTGTATTTGCAGGGAATGCCCTGACGAAGGCAGGAATGGTGCATCTGACTCCATGTTCTCAGAAGGCTCATTTATTACTTTATTATACTATATTATATTAAAGAATATTAAACTATACTAAAGAATACAGAGAAGATACTTACAGAATGCTAAAAAGATAATAATGAAAACTCGTGGCTCTTTCCAGAGTCCCAACACAGCTTGGCCCCAACTGGCCAAAGAGTCAACTCACAGCAGAATCCAATGAAACAATCACCTGTGGGTAAACAATCTCCAAACACATTCCAAAGCAGCAAAACACAGGAGAAGCAAATGAGATAATTATTGTTTTCCTTTTTCTCTGAGGCTTCTCAGCTTCCCAGGAGAAAATCCTGGGAGAAGAAATTTTTTTCAGAAAATGTGAATGCCACAGCTGGTATCATCATAATTGCAAACTTAGAGCTGCATGATCTTTGAGCCCCTGGCACTGTGGTGGTGTGCATTTACCAAGCTTCAGGATGGAGGGGAGGATCCTTGAAGGGAAAGATCCCCTTGCAAAACTGCCGTGGGATCTTTAAAGTCCCCCTGGAACAAACAGGAACTTGGTGTTTTCACCCTCATGTAAAAGGAATGAAGAAAATCCCATCACTAAGGTCACTTCAAAGTGGATAAACCACTGCATGAGATAATGACTGAAAGAGCCCTGAATATATGACTTGTTATATTTCTTATCTGTGTAATTTCTATGGACAAGAGAATCTCACACAGATAGCACCTCAGACTTTTGGGGTATAACTCATTATTCAGCATGGATAAATGTAGAAAAGCTTCCTCTTAATGCAGGCTTTCGACTAAGTACAGCTAATTACTCAGCTGAGACCAGAAGAGTCCTCCCTTTAGCTCCTGCACTCTGGGGAGGCAGGGCCAGGTCTCCTGGCAGCTGTGATGAACATCATAAACTAAGTTATGCTAATCCTCCAAGTTTCAGACTGGAGATAAGTCAGAGGTTTTACAGCACCCATTATCTACTACCGTGGCTCTTATTTTGTTTGAAGCCATGCAATGTTTATTAGCTGAATGCCCTTAAGCATTGAGAATGAAAGCAGAAATTTACCATTTAAATTTAGATCATCCTTCCCCCCTGTCACACACACACATAATTTTAAAGTTTACTCTGAACAGTTCCCAGGATTGTGTGTCCAGATTCCAAGCAGAAGGCTAATAATAACCCCTACATTATTATAGGCACCAAATGGGTGCTCATAAAACCATAGTTGCAGCCAGAGATAGGAGATGATAGTTGTTTATCAAAACAATGAATTAGTTTAAATTCATTTCATGCTGTCACTAGCACTGGGAACCAAGCACAGCACTCTGTAGTGCCCTGGCTGGAGCACTCAGTAGTATTTATCTTTGCCCATTATGACATGGCCTTGTAGGAAATCACTGTTTCCAGGAGCTGGGATTAATTATCCTCCCCCTGACAGAGGTTGTATGGGATGAGCAGGGATGTGAGCCCTGGCAGGTCACCAGTCAGGCTTCTGACACAAACAGGCTTTGCTCACTGGTGCTTTATGAAGAGTTGCTCTCCACCCACACCCGTTCCTCCAAGCTGCTCCACAAAAGAAAAGCGATGCTGGGGTGATACTCTGAGATAGCACCTCAGACTTTTGGGGTGTAACTCATTATTCAGCAAGGATAAATGTAGAAAAGCATTAGGTACCTACCAATTCCATCTCCCCTGGGGTCACTTTTCTGCCTTCAGGAACAATCAGCAGCAGCATGTTAGGAAACCTTTGCTCAGTCTGAGCTCTTGTCTTCAGCTAACAACTTCTACACTTTGCAACACATTTATTTTTACTGTGAGAAAGATGTGGTCCACATCTTGTGTCTGCCTTCCATTTCACTTCAGTTGTTGATCATAGTGTTTCTATCCTTCCCTTTTATCATCCTGCAGCACTGCAAACCCTGCTGTGGAAATACCTCTTAAAGAGCTTCTCTACTCCTCCTGCTGGGTCTCTTAATTCTCCAGGTGTTAAGGCAAAGCTGTTTGCTCTTTAAAAAAAATTAAATTCCTGGTACAAGCAACAGTTCAAGATTCCAGGTGGCTAGCAAATAACAGGAGCAGGTGTCTTTAGAACACAGAGAAAAGGAGGGAGGGTAAAACAAAAGGCATAGCTAAAATATGAGAATATTAGCTGATTTTGAAAAATATGGGTCCCCCTAAATATTCTGTTGTGCACTGTGTTAAAAAGATGTAACATTTATCAAAACTTATGTCATCAGACTCATAAAAAAAAAAAAAGGAGGATCATTAAAAATCCATGTGTCAGTTTTCAGTGCATTTTGTTGCCTTAATTCCTCATCTTCCTGGGACATTCCAGGCCTGCATCCATCAACTGATTCAATCATCAGTCATCAATCAATAGGGCTGGTACAAACTTCTGGTGTTCACCTAAGCTCCACTGTCAAAGAAAGATGGAAATGGCACAGGACAAATGATTTTTCAAGATTTTCCTGAATATCCTGCTCTAGCTGGATTGTAATCACAATGCAAAACTTTTCCAGGCTGTCTGAGAATTCCATGGAGCCAAATCCAGAAAGCCAAAGTGTGCATGCAAAGAAAAAATAAGTTTATCACAGAAAAAGCCAGGGAACAGCTTGTTTTTAGTTTGATGCAAGCTGTGGTCTCATTTGATATAGTATACTGACGCAACTGAAAATAAGACAAGAAAATTATTACAGTCAGGCTGAGAAGAGAGTGACAGCTACTCTGTTCAGACTCTGACCACACAGAAACACCCAGTGCTGTCTACCAACATGAAATACAGAGCCCTGCATCTCTTTATGACATTTCTAGTCACCATTTGTGCTGCTCCATACTCAGTGGAACAGTGGCAGAGCAAGGCACTCTGACAAAAGCACTTTTTGTGTTGTGAAGATTACAAGTACAGGCAGTGATCCAGCATTAATGCCAGTGGCTTTACTCACTCAGTGTGCCAACTGCCCTCCCATTCAAACTGACTCACCAGAGCCTGATAAAACTGTATTTTTTTAAGCATTTTGACTTACTCTAAGCTGCAAATAGTAAGCTGTGCCTTTCCAGCATGACTTTGTCATTACCAGAACATACCATGTCAAACAAAATGTCTTTTGCTCCCAGCCAGAGCAGCAGAAGGGGAGATGTTGAAACTCCAGCCCTCAGAACTATAAATTCCTAACCTCAAGAGGAGGTAGGTTGGTTCCTTGAGTTCCTGAGGAGCAGCTTCCCCCTTGGCAGGGCTGGGATTTCTGGCCAGGTTGCTGTTGGCAGCCAGGATGCTCTCACAGAAATCCCAGCCCTGCTCACCAGTCCCTACCCTGGCCAAGGTCTCACAAAAAACTCTCTTTAAACTTTGTTGGAAAAATTTCTTCATCTCCTTGGTGCATGAGACCGTGCCCTCTCTCTGAGTCCCTGCAGCCCTCCCAGGATGTGTGCACTAAGAAGGGAACAAATTCACCTCTCTCCCCTTTATTCCAGCTCTGCCTACTCATCTCTTGGTTTCTGAGCATGAGAGAGGGAAGAGAGCAGGGATCAGACCAAAATTTGGAAGAGACCCTAAAAAAACCCCAGAAAAACAACAGAAAACCCGTTCTCCTAAAAAAAAAGAAAAAAAGAAAACCTCCGAAACAAAACAAATAAAAAAAAACAACCCCAAAACAATAAAAAAAAAAACAACCAAACAAAAAAAACCACAAAAATCCCAAAAAAATCCCACAAAAAACCAACAAAAAACCCACTCTCCCAGAAAAAAAACCAACCCCCAAAACAAAAAAATAACCAAAGCAAAAAAAAAAAAAACAAAAAAAAACAAAGAAAAAACCCCCAAAGAAAACCAAAAAGCCCAAAGCAAACCAAACAAACAAAAAACCCCCCAAAAAAGCAATATCACCACCAATACCAAAAAATCACAACAAAACAAAAACCCCCACCTCAGCACCAATGATGGGTTTATGGCCACTCTCTATTACAGCTTCTTTTAAGTGTGAGTTTTACAGTACTTTAACAAATTAAAAAATGGAGTTGTATTTTTCTCTTTATAAGTTTTTTTAAGGATAAATTGTCTAATTAAGAAATTATACTTAAATTATTTTTACTTTTAAATTAATAACTAACTACTTGGGATTCATAATTTGGATTTTTATGTAATTACACAGTACTACTTAAATTTATGAAGAAGGTAGAGAAGAAGGATTAGCTTCTTTTTTACATTTTTTATCTTATTTTATATATATATTACCATATTTTAAAACTTTAAACTCTAAGTTTTCTACTGTGTGATATTACACACTTCTATTCAAACTACACACTTATAATCTTAGTTTTATCATTCAATTTTGGAAGCTTTCTCCACAGCCTCAGGTCAAGGCAGTGTTCTCTTGGGGGGTCAGTGCTTTTCAGCACAGAAAGTCTGAAATTCTCAGAAACCAGGGTTCCAACACATATGTGTTAGTAATAGCACACCAGAAAGTTTAGGTTTCACAAATGGGGTGACAGAAAAAGTTACACAATGAAGTCAGGAGAGAGAAATGGTACAAGTGTGGATATTACCCTAAAATGATCAAAACCATTCAACACACCAGTCTGATAGCTTATCTTTCACATGAGTGCAATAAACACTCATGTGAAATAAAGAATCTTATGCTGAAAATATATGATATGGAATGGGGTAAGGTAATGTAAATTAAGCCTCCTGCTTGAGTTCCATATGCAGCAACCTTTGTAAAAAAATGCCTTGAGCGCTGAAAG
The DNA here is from genome assembly GCF_023055355.1 of Agelaius tricolor. Lineage (NCBI taxonomy): Eukaryota > Metazoa > Chordata > Aves > Passeriformes > Icteridae > Agelaius > Agelaius tricolor. Next base: position 2,482,493 of record NW_027269263.1, read on the forward strand.
CAGAGGGGAAAATATGACAACAAAAATCCTCCTGTTCAGTGAGGATGGGATGAATGACTATTAATCAACAAAAAAGTCAGGGTGAACTATCCAGAGGAGCATACAAAGATGTCCAGTCCCCCATGAAGACAATTGAGATGAATATGTAAATGCACTGTGCCACAGACTTCCAGAATTTCAGATGAACTCCCTGAAACAGGTTATTTTTCCCCAGGCTCTTTCCCCTCAAGTTCCTAGAATTGAATATTTCCCACAGAAGCAAAATGCAGTTACATCTGAGATAGAGGGAAATTGCCACTAACAGAAGAAATACTCCCCAAAACCTTGTAGCAGAAATTGAAAAGTGACAGTGGCATGAAATACACTGACATTTAGTCAGGCTGGAATATGAATGACCTGATGGAGATTGCAAAAAAGCAGAGCTGAGCAGGAGTGTGCTGTTTGTCTCTTCCACAGTAGGATACTCTCTCCAAACAGCTTGTGGAAAGAAGGTCAATTATTGACATCTAATTGGACAACCTGCTGAATTAATATCTGAAACAGCCTTTGGAGTCCTGCTGCATTCACATTCTGCATGTGAAATATTATTCACTGTAGAGATAAATCCAATCTACAGCACTTAATATTGTATATTTGAAAGCTTATTAGTGGTTTCGAAATACTTGAATGTGGAATGATGGTTTCAACCATGATCAAGTGGGAATTGAGATATTTGAGACAGGTATTCCAGTCCTTTTATATTCCACCAGAACAAAAAGACATTTGAACCACTCTTGCTGCTCAGATTTGAATCCACAGAACTGAAGCCCTTTCCATCACCACTGAAGAAAAAAGGCTTGCATTGCACAGTGAAACCTCCTGAAAGGCAAAAGCAGCACATTTCATCCCACAGCTGTTCAATCCTGGCTGTATGTGCTATAGCACTGTATATATACACCTGTATATACACACACACTGTCGCATATAAATTGCTACATGGTATATATAATATATACATTTGGTATTTATGTTTAATTGAACTTTATATGTTAAAGTATACATCCTTTTTAACTTCTATTGGCAGACAGTGGAGGACCTCCCTGTGCTTTTAAAGAAAAATTATCATAAACAGGAATTTTTCTGCACAGCTCACTGCTTGAGACAGTGACTTAAAAATGCCTAAAACATGCAGAGTTTGAAACAGCAAGGCAGTGTAAAACAAAACATTTTTATGCTTCATTGAGTTCTCCCTTATTTTTCTCACGGATCTTGCTTTGCTCCATTAGATTTACTGTAGGAAAATTCTAGTTTACTGCAGCAGGTCCCAACATCAGAAGTGACCACGGTGAGCAAGCCAAGAGAGGAGGCAGAGAGGTGCTGCTGTTGATGTCTCACCCAGCCCTCACATCCCCACATCACAGAATTGCAGAGATCCCATCAGAGCTGACTCAAACTCAGGCCCACGGATGCAGAGCAAGCAATGAGTGCGTGCTCACATCCCTGATGGATCAGAAAAGGACTCTGCATTATAAGTTCACACTTTCCCCCACACACAGACACCCCCAGATGACCTGCCCTTCCAGAAGCAAATTAAATCCTCATGGTTTTGCCTTTAAAAGAAAACCATTATTTCCTGAACGTGGACAGAGAGCTGTTTAAGGAGGGAGAACATCATCTACCAGAATCCAGAGCACTGCCATCCTGCAGGCTGGAACTCACCCTGTCTTCCAGGGGGGCTGAAATTCCAATACCTAAGGGGCCTCTGAGAAGGTGATTGAAGGATGAACTCTCTAACAAAAATCTATATTTTAAGAAACAGTGAAATACTTCATTTCTGAAAGTGCTTTTTGATCATTCTAACCTTTGGTTTTAACCACTCTGGTGTCTCCTGCCAAGTGTGGTTTACTGATGACACATCATCATGGCACCAGGAATGGACTTGTTGATAAGTTAAATAATGGGACTACTTTCAGACCATTTTTATAGCTGAAAATTCTCATGGCATAAAAGAGTCATCATACAGTTATTTCACTGTGGAAAATTGTTATTTTTCTTAGAATAACTTTGAACTCTGTAACTTTTTGGGAAGGGGGTTGTTTTTCAAATAAAACCCTGCTTCCTTTCTTCCCCAAAAAACTCAGCTTGTATTAGCTGGAATGAAACCAAATCCACAGAGATATGTGTTCAGACAGATTGTAAATTTAGCTAGAGCATTTATATGTTACTAAATCCAAACAAAGATCTAAAACAAGATGCAAAATATCACACACACACAAAAAAAAAGTTCCAAAATAGTTGGAATGGGATTTTTAAAGCTGAGAAAGGGACTCAGCCATACAAGTTTGAAAGAAATTGATTAATTATGTGGTTGATAACCTTGGTTTATATGCCATGTTAAATCCTGGAATAACTTCATTGTCTTCAGTGGAGCTGCACTGCAAATGTATTTGACAGATAGTCAGATTCTTCTCCAAGAATAACTTCTAAGGCAGAAGTTTTAAACATGAGTGAATGAAAGTCCTGTGCCAAGTTCTGCCCTAATTTATGCCCTGTATAAAACAGCTGAGTTGGAAGTGAGGGTGTCAGGAAAGGCAGAAAGAGACATGAGTCTGTTCTTCCTTTGCTGGGATGTTACATCAGCTCCCCTTGGTGATGGTCATGTCTCCAAACAGCACAGCAGGAACCCACAAGGCAGCTTGTGGGTGATTCTTGCCTTCCCAGCCTGCAAGTTCTTGTGTTTCACAAGCTGTAAGAGTTCAGGGAAGAGCCTGGAGCAGTCTCAGTGTAGAGCCATGAAATTCACTCCTATTAACTACTGCATCAATCTGAGCCTGGGATGCTTCAAAATGAATTTGAGGATGAGCACTGGAAATGGCCATTTTAATATGAATATTGGAATTAGTCACTTAATTTAATCAGAAAATAATGTGTTTCAGACAGTTTTGGTCTCAATGTTATTTTGAATTAAAACCCAGCATTTGGATTGGTTTTCTTTAGTCTGTTGGGTTATTTTTGGCTCATTATTAGCATTAGAGTAAAACTGACTCGTCAGACAGCACACACACCTTTGCTCAGGTGAGAGGGAAGTAAGGCCCATCTCAACTCATCTTTTATACAACATTACTAAGGACACAAGGGGGATTTTATTATTTTGCCCAAAGCATCATTTAAGCCAGCAGCAGCAATCTGACTGCTCCAGCTCCAAGTCTAGTGAATTGCTGATGTCCTCACTCCTGATTCTTCTGCTGGCAGAGCTATTTTACAGCAAAGTGATGTAATCTGGCAGTGAGTGAGCTCAACATAAACAGCCTGGCTCCAGTAATACCCCTGCTCCAGGGGATCATTGCTGGGGCAGGAGGCAGCAGCCAGCAAGCTGGTCTCCAGACTCACAGCCCAAGCACTTGGATGCCCTTCCCAGCTCTTCCCTCATCATCTATTTTCAGTCAAATCAGGCAGCAAAGCCCCATACATTGCTTTAATATCCCACTGGATGTCAAGGGCCCATCTGCTGAGCACCCCTAATGAGGCAAAAGTGAAGATATTTCCCATCCAACATAGTCTGAAATACTTATAAACAGAACAGGCTCTGGATCAAGAACCTCTCATGCTCCCCATCTGTGAAATGCAGCTAGCTGCTAATCTTCAGCCTCATAAAAATGTGTGGAAGTGAAAAGCTTTATAGGATGTGCTGTGACCACTGCCATGACAGAGAGCAGCAGCATTTTGAAGGAATTTGACTGGGTCAGAAGCAGGGAGGCTGAGCAGAGCCAGCAGCCCTGCACAGCCCCACAGTGCCCTAAAACAGACACAGAGCTCATGGTTCTGGAGCTGGTAGTTCCCCACTCACTGGGGTTGTGATAAGGGGGTGTTTCCTTCCCTTCCCTAGGCCCAAAGAAAAGGAAAATACTTATAAAAATACTTCATTGGCAGCAGTGCCTAGCAAGCAGCTCACTGTGCTTTTGGTGCTCACCTCTGAGGTCTGCCAGCAGAGACTGATTGCCATCTGACTGTGCATGGCAGCCAGCTCCCACCCTTCTTTCTTTAGTTCTGCACCCTCCTAAACATGTCATTATTTATGTATCTGCATGTGCTGGAGGTAAATACAGCCTAGCCACCCCCTCCTCAGCAGAGCTTACACCTGTGATCTCTAATTCTTCACCTCTGCAGCCCTGCACACCTGCACCATTTCATCCTGTGTAATAACTGTGGGTTGTGTACCCCGGGGCTTTATGAAACCTGGGTTTCTCCTCCCAGGCTCATCTCAGCACCTCCAGCCCAGTTCTACTTGTACTTCTTATGGCTTGTCACCTTCTAATCTCTTATATTTGGGCACCTCCAAAACCAGCTCTTCTCTCTCTTTCCCTTCAGAGCTCTCTCTGTGACTGTTCTTAGTCATGCTTGACAAACTTCCAATCCCCTCCATCATTTCTACTCTCTTCTCCAGCAATTTCCATCTACAAGTACAAGGTTATCATAAATAGGGGGACCATGTTTAAGTATAAAAACAGTTGGACAGGTTCTTCTACCTTTAATCTGTCTTCATTAGCTTCTCCAGGTCCAGGCACAGGCTCAGGCTCTGGCTCTGCCACACAGGTAGCCCATCACTCCTTCTCCTTCAGAGTATGGCTGTGAAAACATTTTTAAATTCTTTAAAAATTTTAAATAAATTTTTAAAATCTGTTTGATTTTTAAAATCTGTTTTAAGTAATTTTAAATCTGTTTAATGTTTTTAAATCTGTTTTTAAATCTGTCTTTGACAAAGAAGCTAATAAGAGAGAATCTATTACTAGCAATTAAAGAATCATGACCAAACTTTCAAAACAACAAGATGCTTGAACTATTCCAGCTATGATAATAAGTACATAAAAAAAAATTTGTGGTGCAACATTACCATGGATGTAAAATCAGCTACAAAGAGGTCATCTTGTTTTTGTTATCTTATGGAATTCAGGTTAAGGACCATACTTGAAAAGTTACTTTGACTAAGAATTGCCACATCTACTCTGAGGAACAAGGACAGCATTTCATCAAAGCCTGAGGAAAAAAAATCAAAGTAGGATTTCCTAAGGAAAATAGAAACCTAAAATAACACCAACTTCAAATCGCTTCTTGTGTAGCGATCTCATTTCCTAAGGATCAGCTTCTTATTACCCCTCCAAGTATGAGATATATTAATCTTCTTAAAACTAATATTCTGATTGTCTGATTAAGGAAATTATAATTCATTAGATTTATTTTGCAGACTCTTGCCTTATCCTAAGTCTGGGATGGAAGGCATTCTCCTGGCTTCAGTTTGGAAAAGGATCAGAGCTGGGTTTTATTGTCCACCTGCAACCAAAAGCTGGAACAATCATATGGGTCTGATGACAAGGAAAAGTTTTCCTGTAGCTGTAATTGCTGCACTCTTAGCCTGTGCAGTGATATCTCTGGTTTCATTTGGAGAAAGGATTTTGGATGGTTTGCAGGGGTAAATTATTCATTTACATCATTAGAAATTCAAAGCAGTGCATGGTTTTAAATTAAAGAATAATCTAAGTCTATAGGAGTTGTTTTTAAGGAGTTTGGAGGGATAGAAAAACTTAAATACAAGAATATAAGTAGCAAGATCTTATCCTGTAAGTTGAAACTAAGAACTACCTGTCCAGTGCTCCAAAATGTAAACTTGTTTTTCTATTTCTGCAAATTGATTAATAGCATGTGTTGACCATTGGTTTGAAATATTTAATCTGTTTTTTTCAAGTAGGCAAAATGTGGAAATTAAACTGTTGCAAGGCATGCCAAAACAGAGAAGGAAGCTATTTAGCCAGTTATTTCTGCCTTACAAGGTTTACAATCCAAAGGCAAGTTTTCAAGAATAAAGTTATTTTGATCAACCCCTCATTTTGAAGTATCAAAGCTGGTTCTAAAACCACCAACACTTTCCCCACTGGTTATAGGATACCTAAAGCATCCAAAGTAGTTGCTTTAATGCTGCAAAAAGTTTTTGGTATGTTTGTTTTGATTTGTTCTGTTGCTCCCATCCAAAAGCGTGAAGTGGGCCACGAACAGTGACAAGTTCTCAAGTGCCCCAAGAAGCTCACAGCTTAGGGGAGCTGCTACCTGTCCACTCACATAGAAAACTTTGCTGGGAAAGCTTTAAAACCAATCTGTTGAGTTGATGCCTTGTCCTTCTGACCCAAATCTCTTTGTCCCTGCAGCTCTCGTGGTGCGCTTCCTGACCAAGCGGTTCATCTGGGAGTACGACCCAACACTGGGTAGGTGGCTGTGTCCTGCATTTGAGGGGTTCCCAGACAAAGGAAGGAATGATGAATCTGATTCCATGTTCTCAGAAGGCTCATTTATTATTTTATGATACTATATTATATTAAAGAATGCTATACTAAACTATACTAAAGAATACAGAATGCTAAAAGGATAATAATGAAAACTCGTGACTCCTTCCAGAGTCCTGACATAGTTTGACCCTGATTGGCCAATGTGTCAAAACAATTCACATGAAACCAATGAAACAATCACCTGTTGGATAAACAATCTCCAAACACATTCCAACGCAGCAAAACACAGGAGAACCAATGAGATAATTATGGTTTTACTCCTTCTCTGAGGCTTCCCAGTCTCCCAGGAGAGAAATCCTGGGCAAAGGGGTTTTTCAGAAAATGTGAATGTGACAGTTGTGTCTTGGAAGCAGGGTGTGGAATGGCATGGCTGAAGCAATGGAATCGCAGAGCTAAAATTCCAAGCCTCGGTCAGCCTCTAAATTTGGTGCAAAAGAAAAGCTTCTCTATGGTCATTTTAAGCTGGAACAAATTGTTGCCTAAGATGGCAGAATAGAGAAGCAGCAGACAAAGGCTGAGTTAGTGTATGAGGCACATTTCTGCCCACTCAGAAATCCAGGGGAATTCTGCCATTGAAATAAATTGCTTCAGCATTAAACTCTTCAAGTCATTTACTGTGAGATCAGTTTTCTCCTTTTACATATACCAAATGTCTTCTGCTTGAGAATAAGATACTGGGATACAGATCTGTATTCTGGGATAGAGATCTTAAAAATTTGTGGCCAAAAAAATGTTTTTACAGTCAGCCTACCTAGACTCAGGTAATTTTTTTGTCCTCATTTTCAAACTTATATTGTTTCTCATTTTTTGGGTGACCAGATAGGGGCACCAATCATCTAAAGGGCATCCACATGTCCCTTCCACTGCTCCCACTTAGCTCTGTTGGGTCTGGCATTTTCAAGAAGCTGGTGCAGATAGTTCAAAAAACCTGTCAAAAAGTTGCCCTGAATTAGAGGCTTCACTTAAAATTTGTGCCAAGGTCAATTTTTAAATTTTTTAGTATTTCTTAAATTGGCATATATTTAAATGCTCTGCAAATCCAGGCCAAGAAGTGCAAGACAAGGCATTCACTTCTTAGAAGGTGCCTTCAATACCTCAGGACTAAGTAATTCACACACAAAGTAAAGGGCTGGAAAGTTCTCTTTTCTCCAACAATGTGTTCCTCTCTCCTTCATAACATTTCTTTGCAGGTTCCAACACAGATCATAGAGTTAAATATCAATTTCTTTATTAGTGTTCTTTCCTTAACAGGTTTCATTAAGGAAATAGAAAATGCCATAAAATTGCAGAGCAGAAATGAAGTGTAATATATTCTATTACAGAACCCAGGCAGCCCTTTGTAAAAAGCAAGCATCCAGGATTTTTGTTTGGCAAAATGGAGAGATAACAGACATCAAAACTCCCATCTTGGGAAAATAAATCTCAGCACAGCCTGAACTCAAATACATTCTTTTATCTGCTACTATCAATGTAGTCCTCAGTGAATTATGTGTCACCTGCCTTGTGCTGCACAATGGAATGTTCAATAGAATGTTCCTTTGGCATTATTAGTGTTAGTGCTTCACATTTCAATCACCAGTGCAACATTCTAAAAACTTGACAAGAGGGGTATAAAGTCTCTATCTGTGTAGTCCAAGTTCATCAGTTTCTTACAGGGCCACTGCATGCAGAACCATCCTTTTTGCCTTGTTTAAGCACACAAATGAAGTTATTAGCAAGCTACAAGGTTTATTATTTTTTGCCCTATTATGAGGGCCCCATGCCCTTTTTGCTGTACAAGGCTTGACATTTTGTTTCTGTTTTACAAATGAATACAATTGCAAATTACTGTGCCCCTCAGGAATCTAATTGTCTTCTCTTTGCAACAAGGAAAGCTTTCGTGCAGGCAGCAATAAACTAAAAAATTAAATCTCTTCTGACTTACTGAATTCTACATCACCATTCAGTCTAGAGAATAATAGCTTAAATTATGTATTACACTCACTGTGATGCTCAGCTCTCCAGGTTGCTCTGAGGAAAAGGTTTGAGAAATTCAAAAACTAATAAACTATTGTCAAGGAGTTATTCCTTAATCACAGTAATCTCTGGTGGAAGCTGCTCACCAAGAGATTGTTTTGTAAAGTATTATTTTTTTCAAACAGATCACAATGGGATTCAAAAAGGGTTCTGAACTGTTAGAGATGACAAAAAATCTTGAAATTGTAACCACTATTTAGGCCTTCAGAGATCAATGAGAAAGAAACTGTACCTTGAAAAGCTTTGAAAACCAGTGCCTGAAAAAAATGCATTTCTGTCTTTTAGCATTGTCATCCTGCAGTGATTTGGTGTCCACTTACCTGTAAACATCTGAATTCACTGAGAAGCTTCAGCAGAATAGATTCATTTCCTCTCAGCAGTCATGGGCTGGCAGTTCTGTGGAAAGAGGAATATGCTCAATCAGTACAAAAAATTAAAGTTGTGTCAGTGAGGATAATTTCCTCTACAGGGAGAAATAAGCAGCTTTGTCAAGTTATTCTAAAAGGACAGGAGTAAAACAGATGCAAACCATCCAGCTACTAAGCAACGGGAGGTTTTGCCAAAAATCACTGGGGCTGAGACAAGAACATCAAATTTATAGTTTATTTCTTATATCAAGCTTTCAACCACCCATTAGCCCTCTGATGCAAGCAATCTCCAGATAATTCCTATTTTTAGGAAAGCTTTCACCAAGCTGTTCAAGGCCTGATGGAAATTCAACATTAACCTAAAGTAAGCATCATATTAAAAAAAACCCAACTGTTCCTCTTTTTATTCAAGGGTGGCACATTTTAACTGGAAGGGGAAAAACACACCTTATAAATATTCCTTACTATTCTAACCTGCCAGAAGTAAATGAAGGGCCATATTTTTAGCAGCACCTGGATAGAATGCTGTACCACCAGGAGCCAAATTACCAACCACAAAATAACATTTTCTGGCAGGAGGAACATCACTGAGCCCTGCAATCTTTGGAAAACAGAGCTGCTGCTGAAGTCAGGGCTCTGCAGCTCTGCCACTCTTGTGCAGATGTTGGATCTGTGCAAACACTGGCAGGACAGCTGCATCTTCACCAAAAGTACATCTCACTCTGCTTTTCATTTAACTGTTCTCAGCCAAAGGGCAGCAACCTCAGCAAAGGTCATTTTCTGGGGAGTGTTAACCACCAGCCTTGACTTGTCCAATATTTCTGTTTAAATGGCAACTCATTGTCACCATTTTGGCATGGGGTTTTTGTTTGCTTTTCCAAAAGGTGCTAAATTCCTCGAGGTAAATTCCTACCTGGCATTATCAAGGTGAATGGGTTTCCACATCCATCTTCATTTACAGAAAATTGCAGCTATCTCACATTTTCAACAGAATTAGATGAAAGAGATCTATGTAGGAATGGGCTGGAATAGCACATTTTAAAACATACACGCAGTTGTTTTCTAAAATATTAAATACATGAATAATTCAGCCTCAAACTAGTCTTCTTTAGCTAGTCAAATATGCACTGAGAAAGGGGATTGGATTCCCACATGGATTTCACCAAAATTCATTCATGTTTACATGTTTTTAAATAGAACAAAACTTGAAAAACGTATAAGCAAGCTCAGTGTGATGTTAAAATGCTTGGCCTGAGTAGGACACCAGTTAAGTCACACTCCTGTCATGAATGTGGGACTCTCATGGACCTCAGTGACCCCAGGGCTTGACCCCATGATTTTCAGGGATTTCAGCAGGGAATAGCTGCTCTCCCCAGTCCCAGTAAATTGCAATAACAAATTTTGAGTCTGCATCTCAGCAATTCCCCCCAGGAGCTACTGGCAGTGCCCAGAATTTATGGTGCCTTCACCTGAGCTCAAAAATTGAGATGTTGTGGTTTGTTTTGATATTTAATTGATTTTAAAATTGGAGATGCTGAATCCGAGTGATCAAGGAATCTGCTAGATTTATTTTTTTCCTGAAAGGCAAAAAAAGGAGGAGAAAGCCCAAAGAGCCATCACAGCAGCAGACAGATGGGGGGCCTGCAGAGAACTTCATGGTAGCAGCAAATTTCCTTCTTCCATAAGCCATGGCATGCAGGGAGAATCTCCTGGATCAAATGATGAAAGAAGAAAATTCATCATTGCTATGGCTGAGCACTTTCAAAAATAATTTTGCATCATTTCTCTGAGAACACATTTGTTGTTCCACCAAAACTTGAACAGTTTGCTTTACTAGAAACAGAGCTGGGGTATCCAGGAATTGGGAGAAAAAAAATCAAAACAAACCAAGAAAACCTTCCCCCCAAAAAAACAAATATAAGGGGGGTGTGTTATGAACTATGTTTTGTCATTTGTTTTGGATTAGCATTTTTAAGTACAGTTGGGAGAATCAGGAGGCTCCTGAGGCTCAAGGACTGAAACATCAGTTTTTGCTATATAGGAAAAAGTCCCAAATAAATAAACCCCCAGGTAAATGCAGGAGAAAGGCTCCTCAGTTCTTTTCTTGTTTCTGTAACTGATTTGTTGTCTGCAGTGTCTGCCTCTGTGTCTCACCTACAAAATCCTTCATCTTACAGAAGGATTGCAAATCCCTAGAGTAGCTGATACTCACATTTAGGACACTCATCAAAGGCACACAGAAACACCAAGCAAAGCCTGGATTTGAAACAAAAACCTACTTCTCTCAGCAAACAAGGAGATGATATTTTTGCTGACCTTTCTAGAAGTGTCTTGGCTTTCTCACACTGCCCCTAGATGTCTTTCTCCAACTATTCACACATTTCATAGGATTTTGGCAATCCTCTGAAAAGAAAACTCTCTGTTAGCAGATGATCAATAGAACAGGACTGTGTATAAAGGCAAAGAAAGACAGAAAGCAAAGGAGTTTATTTAATTAGAAAGGGATAGAGAGAAGACTCTTAACTACTTTAAAGTAGAGGTAACTCTAAGAAATAGGGGTTTTAAGAAAAATTATAATTTTGCCAGGACTAGTAGATAAATAGTGACATTTTTGAAGAGTATTTCTTGTGACTGTATCAGAATTTCTTTACAGGTTTTTGTTCACTCTTTTTGCTCCCCTGGCAGAATAAAACCTTTGAACAGTGTTCCTATAATGTCCTATCTAATGCAACATACAGACAGCCCATAAGAGACCCTCAAACATGGGTAAGATGTGTAGGCATCAGGAAAGCAAGAAAAATAGGAGATAAAATAGTAACAATTTCTTGAAGGAAGGAGACAGAATCCTCTCCTAGAGCCCTGAATTCTCCCACAGCAGGAAACTAAACCTCCTAGAGACGAGCTCCAGACTTGCAAATTACACCACTGTGGCAAGAACAGCAGAAATGACTTTGTGAAGGTATTTACACTGGCAAGGAGGCTTTTCCCACTGGAAAACTTCTTGCAAGGATGATTATTTTTACATTAGAAGGGCAGTTTTGCTTACATCTATAGCTGGGGGGTTCTGTTAGCAAAACAGTATCATTCAGGCATCACAAGGAAAGGGTGGAGGTCCCATACAGGACATAAATAACGTGGCAAAACTAGCAAATAATGCTGGCCTGAGTTTGTTTTCTGCACTGGATAAATACAGGTCTGTATGAACAACATAAACAGCAGAGGAAAGTAGGAATAAATCCAAACTGGCTTTCATCAAAATGGTTGAGAACCAGAAACAGTTTAGCTGGAATCTCACTAAAGAGTAGAAGTATAGTTATTCAGTACAATTTATTATATATTTATTATTTTTTAAAAATAGAAATAATATATTTAATATAAATAAATAGAATCACTATAATTTATTATCTATTTATAATATTATAAATTATGGTTATAAAATAATTCTATATTATTGTATAATTATAATATTGTATTATATAAATAATTATATATTATTAAGTATAATTCATTATATATTATAATATATCCTAGCAAGAGAAGATACAAGAACTATCCTTTTGGGACAACTTGAAGCCATGATAAAAAGCTCAGGTCCAAATAGAGCTCTCCAGGATTGTCTCTGCTGTCTGGTTTATTCAGCTAAGACATTGTCTGGACAGCTGGAATACCATGTGAACACAAACCCCTGATCCCTGGGCTTGCCATCCCTGCTGCAGATCCCAAGTTAAGGAAACATTATCTTTGTGCATTGTGGCTTTTTTAGTTTTCTTGACTGGTGGCTTACTCAGCAAGTTTGCCCTAGCACTCCTGAAGGTTTAACTGCCTCTCCCCAGCACAAAAACCCTGCAGCAGCACAGATGAGGGAGAAACTGCCCAGACAGCAAACAGAGCTTCGAACAGAGCAGCCCAGAGTGAAAGAGGTGTTTATAAATCATTAACTGATGCCCCTGAAGCCCTGGGTGGAAAGGCTGACAGCCCTGGAAGGAACGCAGCCTCCCCTGCCAGTCCCTCCTCTTCCAGCTGCCCCACAGGATACTGCAGTCTGCAAGAAGCTCATGATGGAAAATTTGAAAAAAATTTGAAAAAAAACATTTTCTATAGTGAGGAGAAAGGCAGAGAGTTCTGCCACCACCTTGCAGAACTTTGCCTTCTGCATATTTCATCCAAACACCCGTGCTGACAACTCCAGCCTGTCCAAGCACACGTGGTCCTGGTGGGGTGTAGTGGTAACCAACATTTGGGGCTGGAAGGATGGGCTGCCAGCCTGTGCCTCAGGGACTGCCATGGCAAATGTGTAGGCACTTCATAAATCACTGGGAAACAGCCTTATTCTCAAGCCAGACTCCAGCTATTCGTATCCTGGATTTTTATTGACAAAATTACTCATTCCTTCTGCTTCAGTGCTTAAGGGATTCAGTCCTCAGCAGTCTAAGTTTTGCCTTCCTAGGCATCTTCCTGTGATCATATTTTTCCTACATCAAAACAGCAGCAACATTATTTAACCTGATGTACATTTAATATGCTGTATCATTTTTACTGTGCTCTTCAGCAGGAGGAATTTATACTGAATGCATTATAGCAATGAGCCATGAAAGAATTCCCAGTTTCTCTGAGGTGTTTCTAAGGAAATGGACTCATATGGCCTAAAGCACCTTAAAACACCAATCTGGCTTCTAAAATTCTCAACAAAAACTTGAAATCATGAAATTGTAATTGAGAGCAGCAACAGAGGATTCTTACAATGACATGGGAAGCAGTTATCTGAAAATGTGGTTTGTTTTCTTTCATATGAGTCTCAAGATGAAGATATTCCTGATGCCAGTAATAAAAATACTGCTTTTTTGCAGTAGCTCAACAGACAGCAAAACTCAGGAATGGCAGTGGCTGTTCTTGCTATAGCTACAGCTGCAAAATATTTCTCCCCTACTTTTGTTGCTCATCATATTCTGAGATGTTTCCCAGATGGGCAGAATTTTCCAGTGCTTGCCTCTGCACCCCCAGGAGACAAGGCTTTTTGTTTTACTTATTTTGGGTGTGAGAAAATTCTCACTGGTTAGTTTTCATTTATGTTGTCAGAAGTAAGGTGAAACTCAGCTTCACCATCAAAGACTTCTGCTGCAATCAGACAAAAAGGCATTAAATTTATCAGGCTTAAATTTAGCAGGGTTGTATTTCCTACCAAGAACCAACTTCCCTTCCAAGCATTGGCAAGAAAATTAAATGAAAACCAAAAAACCAACAGACCAAAACAACCAACAACTGCTTAAACCTCTGAGCTTACTCTCTACTTGTTAGCACTGCTCTGGCTTTATTGGTTTGCTTTTAGCATGCCTTGATGAATTCAGTTCCAGGTACCTGCCCACATTTTCTTTGCCTGCCCCAGTAAAATTTGAATGAAAACAGAACCTATAGGAAAGGAAAAGCATCACCACTTCACTTCCCAAAAGAAACCCTTTCTTCCCATGCAGCAGAAACAACTTATTTGCATGCAGCAGGAGGTAATAAACAAAGACATCTTTAATTGTTTTTAGAGTCCTCTTCGAGAAAACTATTCTACAATTTCTGTCTGAAGGCCAAAATATTATTTATTAAAAATATCAACACATCAAGAAAAAATAATTTTCTGTAGGCTAGGTTTATATTACCCATGTTTTCTACCTAAAAAGAGGAAATCCCAGGGATGCAACAGAACCTCTCATACCAAGATGAGAACTTTATGGTCTATGTAAACACTGGCCATCTACTACCTTCCCACTTAATCATAAAGAGGATAATGTGATAAAAACCAAACTTCTCACTAAGCAGCAGCCTGATCAAGCCCCATTCCTCCTGGATTTGTTCTCCATATTCCCCACTACAGTAGCTGGTTTTTTTTGCATGTGTCCTTGTGCTCCATGGAGCATCCTTTCCCCCCATGAATCCCCACAGCATCTGAAGCTTCTGCTCAGGTCACCCACAAATATTCTCTGTCCATCGCCAGGGACCAGGGACAGCCCCAGATGCTGCCTTGTGCAGAGGCTCTTGCCTGCTGACTACCCCGTGCTTCCTCAGATAATGGATTTTTTGGGGGTTTTTTTGCTAAGGTTGGGATTAAATGTGTGAGATGCTATTTCTTGTTCTGACTCAGATGTTTATTAGTTCTTATTTATATTATAGTTTCACAAGCTGTGAGTTCTACAGCATGTCACTTAAACTAAAAATGGAGCCCTATCTCTTTCTACAAGGCTTTTTAAGGATAAACTGTTTAATTAAGAAATTACACCTAAATTATTTTTACTTTTAGTTTAATAACTAACTACTCATGGCCTGCAATACAGACTTTTTATCAAATTATATAACACTACCTAAACTTATGAAGAAGGTGAAAAAGAAGGATTAGCCTCTGCCCTAAAACTTCTGGTTTGCTTTATATATATTATTACTATATTCTAAAAGTTTAAACCCTAAATTTTCTACTATGTGATATTACACACTTCTATTCAAACCACACACTTATAATCTTAGTTTTATCATTCAATTTTGGAAGTTATTTTACAGCCTCAGGTCAAATGCAGTGTTCTCTTGGGGGTCAGTGCCTGTCAGCACTGAAATTCAGAAAGTCTGAAATTCTCAGTAATCAGGGTTCCAGCACTTAGGGATGTGAATAGGGTTGCTATGCCTCACCCAGCCTGGATTTACATAGAACAGAAACCTCTGAGAGCTCCACGTTGCACTGAAAAAGGCACTGAAAAAAGCACTGAAAGCAGCTGAGCCAGCACAGGTGCCCTCAGTGCCTCCCACGTGGTTCCTTTTGTGCCCAGCTTTGACCTGAGCAGCCTGGGGACACCTGCAGCACTGCAGTCACAAATCTGATTTTGGCAAAGGTGGCCTTGGAGATGGCAGCCAAAAATGAAGTTTGAAATGAAATCAGTTTGCACATCACCACGTGAATTCCAGAACAGCATCCACTGCATGTGAAGCAGGCTGGAGGCTCCAGACACAGGTTAAATATCTCTGCCAACAAATATCTTCTCACATCCATGTTTTGGTTGAAATTTGTAGCTTGACACGAGGGTTTGTGTAGCTTGACAGCTGTGCATTAAGAGCACACAACACCTATGGGAAGTGTATGAGGTGTTTTTTGGGTCCCTAGGACAAAGGAGGAGTTGAGAATCTGACTCCATGTTCTTAGAAGGTTAATTTATTATTTATGATCTATATAATATTATATAAAAGAATGCTATACTGAAACTATACTAAAGAATAGAGAAAGGATACTTACAGAAGGCTTAACAAAATAATAATGAAAAACTCATGACTGCTTCCACAGTCCCTACACAGCTGGCTGTGATTGGTCATTAAATAAAAAGAATTCACTTGTTGGTAAACAATGTCCCAACCACATTCCAAAGCAGCCAAACACAGGAGAAGCAATCAGATAATATTGTTTTCATTTTTCTCTGAGGCTTCTCAGCTTCCCAGGAGAAGAAATCCTGGTGAAGGGATTTTTCAGAAAATATGACAGTGACAGAGTGTTCCACCTCCTGGAGCTTTTCCTTCCCTATTTCCTGGCTCTTGGAGCTACACATGCACAGTACAACATTGAAGAGTCCAAATCCAATTATCAGTCACAATGTTTCCTTCCAAAAACATTATTTTTACTAATTTTTCTCCTTTTGCACATGATAAAAATGATGCAATGGCCATTCCTGGCATCTTGTTTGATAGTATTACTAATAAATAATCAAATTTTTCTCATTTGGGGGTCTGTGGTATTAATGAATAGAGAGACATGAGGTTATGCTGCATTAGCATTAGAGATATGTGCTAAACACACAAGGTACTGTGTTATACTGTGGTACTGTGTTTTTACTGACTGTAAAACCACTGCTGGTGGCAAAATAAAAACCCTCCTGTAAGGTAAACAACAGAGGGAACATGTAACAGCCAGAGGCAAGCAAGAAAAATAAATTCCACTGTGCTTTGAGAAAACCTGGGGTTGAGGAAGGAAGCAGTGAGGAGAGGCTTTCAGGAGGATACACTCAGCTTACAGGGGCTTTCTAAAATGTGCAAAATTCTTGCAGCAGCAGAGAAATGCAGAGGGGGACAAACCTCACCAGGGCTGGGTCAAGGAAGGGTTGGGAAAACGTTGCCAGGGTTAGTAATAATTTTTGGGGTGTTTTTTCCCCAACAGTGAAAGTCACCGTTCTCAAATGTGACAGAGAAGTGCACCTGATGGGTGTCAAAGACTGCAGGAGTCTAAATGAGTAGTGAGGTACCAACAAAACCACCCCCAACAATAAACAAGAACATTTATTCTGTTAACAGAACTAATTAATTTTTAATCTTTTAGACACTGCCATCCAACAGGAATTTAACCATGATTTAAGAGTTCATGTCTATTAGCTGAGGTTTTTGGTCTGAAAACTCTGCTGCAATCACTACACAAGAAGTCTTTCTCCAGATCTCCTGCATTTCTTAGATCCACCTGGCTGAAAACCACCATTAGACCAAAGTTTCTTAAAACAAGGACATTAAAAAATGCTTTAGTAACCTCTCTTGACAAAAAAATCAACTAAAATTCTGTATGGAAAGAGAGGTTGTGACCCTCTGTACTTAAAGGAAAACAACAGACCAGGCTGGCTTAAGTTTGCCTGTAAAATATAATTGCTTCATCTCAGCTGATTTACCCACTCCTAAAACCTAGAAACACCTCCATGCAAAAAAGTATTGAAAACAGCTTTTTACATCACTAAAACTTTTTACATCACTGCAAATATAACTCAAAATCTAGAAATTAATTTCCAGAGAACAGTTTTTTCTTGACAAACTACAATATTCTAGAACAAATATACTCAGAAAAACAGGATAGTCCTGGACAAAACAAAGGTTTGAGAGATGACCAGCCAAGTATCACAGGCCAAAACTCTGTTTAAAATATCACAGTAGTGCCAGGATGTGATGTGAACAAGTTGTGACTGAATATTTCATCCATAGACAGTCTGTGGATCATGGGCTTCAAAGTTTTCCCTACAAAAGTAGGTTTTTTCCTGTATTTTTTTAAAATCATATTGCTCAGAAGAATAAAGATATTTTGTAATTTGCTTATCAACACCAAGAGCCCCCAGGGAAGTTGTTTTATTCCCTGCAAAATAATTTTTTCCACAATTATTCAGCAGCTGTGGTCATTTGATTAATTAATTAATGAATTATTGTGGCTCAAAACCAAACCAACTGCTGCCATTTTCCAACAAGTTTCTCAGGCCTTTTGACCACTCAAAATCTATTTGAAATAAACTTGAATTTTTCAAACAATGGAACCATAAGAACCAAGAGTGCTTTGCACTGCAGGGGTGCTGGGGGATTTCAGCTTTATGAGCAGGAGCCACTCTGAAATCTGGCATCAGCCTTCAAAGCCACCCTCATCACACCTTTGAGCCTCTTACTGGGAATATGACTGGAAGCACAGCAAGAACAGGTCAGATTTACTTATTTATATTGAAGCAGGGCAAATAAATCAATCATTTCCCACAGCACTGCCAGATTCAGGCAGGCTCAGTCTGCACAGCAGCTCCCTGACTCTGCTCTGACACTGGGTTTGTTGTGAGCAAAGCTCGGCTCCGTGGTGTCTGTTCCATCTCTGGGGGCTTAGAGGTAGAATGGGTAACACCTGGTGCAAAGCAAGGTCTGAAGTGCAGAAAGTTGCCTAAAATCATCTTGGGAGCTGCTGGTGGAGTGCTGCACCTTGCTTTTTCTACTTAACCACAATGATGCAAGCATAAGCCTATTACAGCCTGGATTCATCTGACCAGTTCTGGACTTCCCAGGACTTTTGAGGTGCAGTTTATTCCAGGAGAGAGCTCAGACACGCTATATCCAGCAGCACCTATTTTATTTCATCAACTCTAATAGCAGTCAAGGGTACTCAGCTGAGTCACAGACACAAACACACAGGGGTTTGTTTCGGTCAGGGGTCCAGCAGTTATCTCAAGCCCTGTAGTTACTCTCTGGCTGCATGTCTCAAAAAAAAAAGAAAAAAAAAAAGAAAAAAAAAGGAAAAAAAAGGAAAAAAAAAAGGAAAAAAAAGGAAAAAAAAAAAAGAAAAAAAGGACAAAAGGGACAAAGAGGGGAAAAGATGGGGGGAAAAGATGGGGGGGAAAAAAGAAAAAGGCAGTGCCACAAGGAAAATGATACCAATAAATACCAAAGGAAGGCAATGTTTTTGTGATGTACCATGGGATCAGTGTGAGCAGACTAGGACTCACATCTTCAGGGCTCATAATTTACAAGACAACCAGATTCTTCAGATTTTTCTGTTCCCTTGAAGGAGAAGCCATGTCTGTGATTACACCAAAAATGCTTTCAACGTCCAGCTGTTTTACACTCCTCATTAAAATTCACCCAGCTACCACACATTCCTGAGCACAGGAGCAGACACACATTTAGGAAGATTTATTTACACGAATCTGACCTAAATCGGTGCTACTCATCCAAGATCAAATTCCATTCCAACATGAGCAGCCAAAGCAAGTTAAACTTGCAACATAAAGTGCTGCCAGAGTCCTATTTTGAGAAGTTAAGTATAATTTAAGATTCATGCTGCTTTTGCATGGTGAGCAAAAGTCTGTTCCTTGAGACTCCATAGGGAGACTCCATTCCATAGGGAGAATAAATCTCAAGGATTTATTATATATTACATTAAATATATATATTATAATAATATATTCTATTATTATAAATTATATTATATTATTATATATTTATTATATATTCTATTTTTATTATATTATTATAAATCTCATAGGATGGCCTACTCCCTCCTGCCTCCTGAGGACATTTCACAGATATCCTGCAGTCAGGGCTGGGTGAGCATTTTCTCAGCTTCTGTGGAAAAATTCTCAGCAGCCACTTGTCAAACAGGACCAGATGGCTGAAGGCAAATGAGCACTGCAAAGCCTTAGCAAGTAAGGAGCTAAAATCACACTCCTTACTCAGAGAGCCATCTCTCCTGCACAGCACCCTACCCCAAAGAAACAGAGCACAAGTTCCTAAATAACATCAAGCTTGGAGTACTACACAGGGAATCCCAACCCAACACTGAAATAGCTCATTGAAGGTGCAGCTCTAACAGCAAAGCAGAGTTTCCTGCTCTTTCTGCATTCCCTGAGGGAATTGCTGAGCCAGGAGGGTGTGTGGAAGGCACAGATAAGACATTCCACCAAGGGACTTTGACATACCTCACTCTGCTGTGTAGGCATAGCCTCAGGATCACAGAGAGAGACTCCAACACCTTCAAGAGCCTGGAAATACCATCCAGAAGGCGTATTTACAGCCTTTAAGAAAGCCAGTCATCATGGCCTGAAACCCTACAGCAAGCTTGCTTGCCATCTGCCCAAGTAAATTGGCCATTTGTCCCTATTGGAGACAGCTGGGCTGTTAAAGCAATTAAGGTGGCACAGGGAGGGCGTGACATTTTTGGTTTGGGAAGTGTTTGCAGCACTGACAGCACTGAAACATTCCTGATTGTGAGGAGTTGACATTCTTAAGTGAATAATGAAAACAGGCATTTATGAAACACCAGCCCTTGCAGAAGTTCAAGTTAAAGAAATAAGTTTCCTTCCTTTGTTCCTATTGAAGAGATTTACACCAAATGAAAGAATTTTGTCTCTGACAATGCAAAGCATTCATAGTCACTGGCCAGACTTTTACAGCATGCATATTTGTCTTTTGATATAGGACATCTGTGAGCTAGCAACAGTAATAAATCTGAATGTTAGCACAGATAGTTTTCCACATTTTAGGTCAAATGCTATCAAATTTAGCTTATCAGCTTATTAAGATAAAACAAGCTGCTTTGTCATTAGTTTTCTGATTAGTTGCTTGGCTCCAAAACCTGGGACAGTAAATAGGGTTGTTGGTTTCCATTTTTCCATAGTGTAAATGCTTAATGCCCACTGGTTATCCTTATAAATCATAAACAGGGAAATCACTGCTTGATCCCTGGCTAGAAGAGGGGAATGTGATGATTTCAGCATGTTTAAAACACACATTCCTAACATACCTAACTGGTCTGTAATTTTTTCACAGTACAGGGCCTGAGCTTAGTGGTTGGGTTCCTTGATCTGCAGCCATCCTGGTTTTGATCAACAAGCTATGCAGTGACAGTCTATTGAGCTGGATACCTTGAGAGTTGTGGTATTGTCTTCCAAAGCTAGCAGCCTTTCCTGGGAGCAAACAGGAAAAACGGGACATAGCTTTGCAGAGCTCTCTGCCACAGCTGTCCTTTGCTGGGTGCAGACTGCAGCATCCACCAGGCTTTTGCAGGTCTAACCCATGGGAAAGTAAAGAATGTGCCCTATGGAGAGAGGTAAGTGCTGCTGCTTTAGAAAAGAGGACTTGAATGTGCTCCAGGAGGGCTGGAAGAGCTCCAGCAAGGAAAATTTAGCCAAACTGCACGTCACATGTCTGCTCTTGTGCTGGGAGATCTGAGAGGAAGATATAAAAAACAGGAAAAAAAAGAGAAGAAAATTACGTTTTTCTAATACGTTTCACAACATGTGTTCTTATTTTAGAGTCGACATACCGTCACCAAGCTACCATTGATGATGAAGTGGTTTCCATGGAGATACTAGACACAGCTGGCCAGGTGCGTGGGTGCCTGTGCTGCTGCTACCCAGTGCCTTGGCTGGGGTGTGCAGCAGGGCAGGAAATTGTGCTGGTGGCAGCAGTGCAGGGGCTGGCAGGTGTGCCCCACTCTGGGGACACAGATTTCCTTCCGGGCAGAACCCCCTCTCTCCTCCCCTGTGCTGGATCCACACCCTTCCCATCAGGGATCCTGCTTGGAAGAACAAACAAGTCAAGGGGTTTACTCTGGGGATAAAATTATTTTGTTGTCATGCTTTTTTATTCAGGGCCAGTCCAGAAAGCAGGCACAAAGTCACAGTCTATTTCTACAGTCAAGTGATGGAGCTTGGCAACTTCAGCCAATGATTCCCACCAAAGCGAAGAGCAGATTTCAACAGATTTTGAAGACCTGTCATAGTCAGGTCTCCCTTTTAAAACATGGCAGGTGAACATGCTGCACAGGCCTAGGCAGGTCGTGGCACTGGGTGGAAGAGATCTCCCATGCCACACGATAAAAAAGGTGATGTGAGCAAAGTATAAGGTAAAGCAGATGCACACAGCTTTGTAGGACCAGCACCTGTCTGAAGACCTTCTGTCTTCTTCATAAATCAAATTCCTGAGGCATTCTTCTGTCTTTTCCAACAGGAGGATGCCATTCAGAAAGAGGGACACGTGCGATGGGGCGAGGGCTTCGTGCTGGTTTACGACATCACGGACAGAGGCAGCTTCGAGGAAATGCTGCCGCTTAAGAACTTGCTGGACGAGGTCAAAAAGCCCAAAAACGTCACCCTGATCCTGGTAGGGAACAAAGCAGACTTGGATCACTCCAGGCAAGTCAGCACGGAGGAAGGTGAAAAGCTGGCCACGGAACTTGCGTGTGCTTTTTACGAGTGCTCGGCCTGCACGGGAGAGGGGAACATCATGGAGGCCTTCTACGAGCTGTGCCGCGAGGTGCGGCGCCGCAAGATGGTCCAGGGCAAGACTCGGAGGAGAAGCTCCACCACCCACGTCAAGCAGGCCATTAATAAGATGCTGACCAAAATCAGCAGCTAAAAAGAGCTGTCCTAAGCCAGAGAAGTGTTTTAGAGCGTGTTAGCTTGGAGTAGGGATGGGGCAAGCAGAGTTTAATGAGAAATGGTCAAATCTTTGCAATGAAGAAAAAAACCACAAAAAGACAAACGCCACCACTTTTTTGAGTAACACGGAATCATACTGTTTTCCTGTTTTGAAATGTATTTAGCCACACTGCTTCTGACTAATGTGGGGAATAAAAAACAACAAACAAACACCAAATGAACTCCAAATGACTAGACAGTTGTGGGGATTGGCAACCAAGAGAGAAACTTCTGCTTCTACGTGGCTAGCTCCAATCCCCTGCAAGTCAGTAGTGCCTAAACATCACTTCCAGCCAGACAGCTTCTCAGTAGCCTTTGGAGAGTAAGATTCAGCCCTCAGTCCATCAACAACCATCACAACTGGTGTTTCTCAGGACTGAATATGTGTAGAGGCTGCTGTGTTGAAACAGAAAGTTCACCTGACACCTTCACCAGCTCTGAGTTGGCTCATTGTATGCTTTCACTCCTTCCTTGTTATTTTTGTCAAATCCATGAGTGTTGATGTTCTTAGCAAGGTATGCAAAAAATATAGGAAAGGTCTATTTCCTGGAGTGTTTAGCCAGCTAGACACGCATTTCAAGAGAGCTAAAGTTCAGGTACTCTTCCAGCTTCTCTGAAACTGCAGAGTTCTCCAAAATAATCATCTAGTCCAGCAGCATTTCACCATTTCCCCCTCAAAGTGGTTGGGGAAATTGGAGTATGTGTGCTGGGAAATCAAACTGAAAAAAAAAAAAAAAAGAAGAACGACATTACTATTAATGTAGCTATGGGTAGTTTTTAGATTTTTTTCTTTCCTTTTTTTTTTTTTTTTTTCAATCTAAGTAGTTCCTCTTAGTCTATTTTATACCGAAGAAGAGCGGAATCCTTGGGAAGGCAAGTATTTAAAGTCTAAGCCCAAATGTAAATCAGATCTGAAGGGCCTCTACCATATCAAAAGACCATAATTGTCAGCTGTTTAAATTCCCAGATGCTGCTTGGAGCACTCTGGGGCTCAAAGCAGTGCAGGTTTTTTGTGGCTTTTATCTCGCACATTGAAGCAGAAACACATTTCATCAGATTTTGGTGCCTGGGATAAAAGGTGTCCTGTGCTTTCCTTCTCCCTCATGATCTCATTTAAGTTTTGCCTCCTATCTAGTTGGTTTGTTAACTGCTAAAAGATGCAAGAATCAAGACTGGAAGCATTTAATTCAGATTGTGCTGGTCTTGCTGGTCTCCCACCAGTGGTGTGGCATCCCTTTGGGCAGCTCAGACTGTCAACACGTGGAACCACAGCCAAGGGTTGGGATGACAAATTAGCAGTGTTCTCCTCTGAGGAACAGCCCCCTTGGAGCATTTACTTACAACTTCATTCTCCACTGCTTTGTACTTCATGTGGTTATTTGTGAGGAAGTGACTCCAAAAGCCTGTCAAATTCAAATTGCCACAGATGTAGGAAAGTGAGTAAATCTAGCTGGCTAGAACTTTGTAAAGCTATAGGTAGCCACATAGGTGGTGGAACAGGCTGAAGAGGCAGATCTGTATATCCATGTGAACAGAGAAAAGTTCCAAATTATGACTTCTTTCAAAAGTATTCTCTTAAAGATATTTTACCAAAATACTTTTTTTTTTTAGACTTTAAACTTTCACTTTTACCCAACCAGCAAAGAACATCACATTCAGATGTATATTTTATTTGGGCTGTTGTTTGTTTTCTCTGCTTCTGTATTCTAGGTGGTAAAAACTCATTTCACTGTCCTGGAATCTATATCTATATTTTGGTCCTCATGTTCACGTGTGTTGCTGTACATCAGATGCACACACTGCAATGGAAACTTCACTGTGTGCTTCTGAGCAGAGGGTTCTTGCAACAGGCCTCTGTGACACACTTGTTCCCAAACTACTCATCATATCATTAACTTTTTTAAAAAAGAAAAAAAAATACAAAAAAAAGAAGAATAGAGGTTTTGCCATTTTTAGTATTGTAGAATCAACACAAGTGTAAAAGAGCAAGCTAGTGCCTGATCACAAACCAGAATTCTTTAGCTGAGGGACTGAACTTGCCAGCAATTTAATTACATTAGGAGCCAGAGTGAGCATTTGCAAGTTGAAGCACTGAGGTTCTGTTATCTTTCAAATCAGTGCTGGTGCACGAAGTAAACAAAATCCTTACCTGCAATCCCATGGCAACCTAGTCATGTCTTTACTTTGGTGTGCTAAGCAATTGGTTCATCCCTCTCAGAAAATCTCAACTGTTCTTTTATCTGAAAATCCTTTCTTGGGGTTCAGGTTGGAGCTGCATTTAAAATACAAAAAGGTTATAAATGAATGACAAGAGAAAATAATTAATCATATTCATGCGAGAAGAGTTGAAAGGAAGGAGAGGCTAAGTTACAGCCTCCCTGTAAGATTTCCAGCAAATTGTATCTTCTTTAATAACATCTGTGTGGATAAATTATAAAATCCTGGTGAAAATAAAATGTTCCTCTGTGCAAACATCCCTTTTTACATAAAGAACCTACAATAAAAATAGAAACATTAATTTGCAAAGACTGAATTCCAAAACTGCCAAACAAGATAAACACTTGGTCAAAAAGGAGGCTGCCATTTTGTGACTTTTCCTCCAAAATTAACACAAACTTCTTTAATTAATTGCTCATTAATTTGTTTCCCTCTAAGCCATTTCTGTTGATATGCATTACATAGCATTAAATGCAACTCGATCTACTGTTGCTCACAATGTTGCAACCTATTACTGGCTATGTTATAAATCTTTCCTATTCCCACAAAGTGCAAATTGAGCCCAAAATTGCCCAAGCATTGAAAGGGCTGATTGCAGCATGAACCCACAATCAGCAGCCTTTCTGCAGCAGACATCAACAGACTCAATTCTGTTTCTCCTGCTGCTGTTTAAGTGTGTGTATGTGACACTAATATTGAATTTCTCTGCCCTCTGCCATTTCTGCAGAGAGAGGATGGGAAAGAAAATAAAAATGGGGAGGAGAGGTGAAAGGGATACTTGTTACCTTCAACAAGTTGATTGTCATTTATGAAATTTTTAAAAATATTTATCTTCAATTGATGAAGAGTTAGTCATGCCCATGCTGCAAGACCTGGATCAGGACCCAAAACTTCCCTAGAACTCTGAGAATCTTTGTATCTGGGGGTTTGGTGCAACTACAGATGGAAGTGAGGATCAGCCACTGGGTTTGCACCTGGATCCAGACAGGTTGTCCCCAACCTGGGGATAGTTGGATCTGGCAGTTTGCTACAAGGCTAGTTGATTTTTATATATATAATGATCTGTATGCATTTTTACATTAAAAATATGAAAGCCTGTGCTTGTAGATAATATATAAGAAAAAAATAAAAAAGAAAAAGCAAATATAGTGTTTTCTGTACTGAACTCTCACATATTGATCATCCATTAGATGTCTCCAGTGTTCCTTCCAGCTATTAAGGGGACAGTTCCAAAAGCTCAGATTTGGTTCTTTTTTAATTTTATTTAGTGACAACAAAGAGTGAATTTTACCAGAATAAGCACTGTAAAATTTGGATCATTTTACTTGAACTTATTTGGCTGTTAGTCCTGGAATAGAGAAGTCAAACAGCATCTACAGTGAGGCACAGCTCCAAATGTCCTTGCTAACTATTTCAAGGTTGATGAAAAAAGTTACAGGGTAATTAACTAACCTCTCTGAAACCCACCAAACACTCTCCTGCCAACTAAATAACACAGACCTTGATCCCAAGCTTCTGAGGTGAAATCCTGGGCTAAGAAGTCTGGGAGATTTATGCTGGTGATTTGGACAGAGGCAACTTTTCACCTGCTGCCAACTCTGCCCCTGTTCCAAGGAAAATTCACTGTTAATCTGAGGAGGAGGTATGTAATTTGTACCTTATGAAAGGAACATTATGTAAATGGTAAATAATCAAACAGAGTGTGGGTATTAAGCTGTAGCAGAGGAAGCTTTAGCACTGCAGAGGGGAGCTGTAATCCATTCTTTTTCCCCCAAACCTGAGCCAACCAAACGGTGAACAGGAGTGGGGATATAAGAATGGTATAAGAATGTCACAACAGGCAGAGCACTGCATAAAATCTGGGTGCAGGATCTATGCTGGCTGGTGAAACCTCCCAACACCAGTCACTGTCTGCCTCTGGAGCACGACAGAGCAGCCTTGAGTTCTGTCAAGCCACAGAACATTATTTTGCTCCAGTCAAAATAATGTCTCCTGCAAAGTAAGTAGCTGCAGTCATAAAGGCTATGCATAAACAGTCTTGGGGTTCCTTTTATCTTTTTCTTTAATGGCTTGATACATATGCAAATCTTAAGAAGAAAAAGAAAAAGAGGCTTTAATTAACAGAGGCTTCTTGGCATTTTGATGTATCTGCCTTTATGCTCTTTGCAAAATTAAACCTATAATGAAAACAGTGTCATCTTAGAGACTCCGGTGTTGTGCATTTTATTTCCTTTACAGATGCCAGGCACTAATTACCTCAGGCTATGAAAATACAAAGCAGCAGCTTGTCCAGTGCTGTGCAAGGCTTCTAGGAGGTGACAATGGTGTGAGGCCAGCTCAGCCTGGTCCCTGCAAGCACCACTGCCCCATGGGGGAGGCTGTTAATGCAGCAGCAGGAGAGGGGGCAGAGTCCTGGGGCAGGACTCTGCTGGCCCTGGGGGGGCTTGGGCCAGGCCCTGGCCCCCAGCCCTGGCAGCCAAAGGGTGGAGAACACACCCAATGGCCAATTCCTCTCGTCCACCTGAAGGATTTTACCCATTTTCAGTTTCAGTAGACAGGCAGGAAACCCTAAATCCACACAAACCCAGTATTTTGAGGGGAGTTGGGCCTTTTTGGACTGGTCACTTTCATCTCCAGCTTGA
The DNA here is from genome assembly GCF_023055355.1 of Agelaius tricolor. Lineage (NCBI taxonomy): Eukaryota > Metazoa > Chordata > Aves > Passeriformes > Icteridae > Agelaius > Agelaius tricolor. The sequence continues at coordinate 2,509,768 of NW_027269263.1, forward strand.
TTCCCCAAAGCATCATTTTTCTTTTGCTGTTTCCATCATATTAAATGAAGAAATTTCGAGTTTGTTTGGTTGTTTGGGGTTTTTTTTAAAGGGTAGTTGTCAATAAACTCTGATACCCATGAGCAAAGAGGCTGTATCACTTCTCAGAGGTCACTCACACAAGGATGGATATTTGCAAATGCCTCTGGATATAAATTAGTCACACTGAACACAGCAGCTCTGAAGAGTTGGAAATTTTTTTTTTTTTCAATAATGGAACCTCTCATCACTGTAGTACAGATGGCTGTGTCAAGTACCAGTCCTAAACCAGACTGAAATATTCTGCATCACTAGGAGCAGCCATGGCCTATCACGAAATATCAACATGCAGAATATAAAAAAAAGAAAAAAAATGGAAAACAATTTACAGGCAGACTTCAAATTATACCTCACAGAAGAAACCTGCACATTCTTTCCTTTTAAATTTTATGTGGTATCAGGAATTTACAGAACCTCATTTCGAAATCCATCAAGTTCTGGAGGCTAAGAATGTATCAGTAATGTAAAAAATAAGGGTTTTTCTCAAACTCCTTCGTCAGCACACATGATTTAACTCTCCACTCTGTTTCCTCTAGCCTGGTCAAAGCTTTCATTACTACAAAGAATATCAAGGAGACCCAGATGGATCTTTTGATATGAAAAAAATCAAATTAAAAACCCCCAATAAATAACCCCAGAGAGACATAATCCAAATAAAGGTTGAATTCTCATTTTCCTGAAGAGCAATTGAGAGATTTCATACAGCAGTGCTGGTACACAGGTGATCTGACCACACTAAATAATCAGAAACGGTGGAATAGTTTGAGGTTATAACTTGGATTTCTTTTTGCAAATCTAACTGTAAAGAAATAAAATTATTATCGTTCAACAGACATTAGGTCTGGAATTTGTAATTGATGCCAGGTTTTTTTTATATCCAACTTTCAAAAAATCAAGAGGAGGGAAGAGGAGAGGGGAAAGAAAAAGGAAACAGAAAAAGGGAAAAGAAGAGAAGAAAAAAAAATCGAGCAAAAGAAAATAAAAGGAGAAAAATCTCGTTTAAAAGAGTCTAAATAATTTTCTCTTTGTTCTTAGGGTTCCTGTGTGCAGAGCTTTCTGTAGTTCTGCAGTTCCTCACCAAAGACAATGCTAGAATACTGAACACTGACACTTGCTATCCAAAAATCTCATCTCTCCTAAGAGCAGATACAATCCAAACCACACTCATGTAAACATTCAGCTCAATTCCAACCTGAGATAGAAGTTTACATCTACTTCAATCCAAGCTATTTCACTTTTGCATTCAGGGTGTATTTCTCCTTTTGGAAAAGAAATAATTCTAAAGCAGTGAGTGTTATTAACAATAAAAAATACACATAGTTTAGCTATGTAGCTAAAATAAATCCATAAACAAAAGAATGCTTTGATTTTGAGAACTGAAGAAGGCAAAAGAATGTTAGATAGTTCTGTAAATATCAAACCTCTTGTAACAGACCAATAAATTGCCTGTACCTTCTTTTCTCTGTTTTTTCAATATTTGAAATAACCATAATAAACACAAAAAGCCTTCAACTTCCTTTAGGGCATTTCAGTGAAGGACAGTATTTCTTTGCAATAGAGTTAAAACATTCAAGTTTATAACGTAATAGAAAATGGAAAATGTAGCAGGAATGACAAAGAGCGAGGCATTTATTTTAGAGAGGCAGAAAGTGAGGGAAGAGTGACATCCTCAGACTTCCTAGACAAGAATCTAAGTAAAATTCTGTGAAGGACTCTGACATTTTCCTACAGTGTTGAGCTGTTACCTGAAGTTTAAACTCAGATTTTTAAAACATAATTATTACTGCAGGGAGCAAAGAAGAGATCTTTAGGTTAGAGCTGTTACCCTTCTGAAGCAGAGTCACTATCCTGGTTTCAGATCATTTTCTCAGTGGAACCACTCCAACCACCACCACTCCAATTTTCTGACAAACAGATGTCAGCAGAAAAAGAAATAAAAAATCAAAAGGTGGAGACTGAAAGGTCACAGTGTTTAATTTACCTGTGTAGCCCATGAACATTTCCTGGGTTTTGGAAATGGCTGCAGACAGAAATTCATAAGCTACATCCATAAAATGGCAGACACAATGTTCTGCCATGCCTCTCCCAGGTGTTGGCTCTAAGTTTTCTCCACCAGATTCTGCTCTGTTTTAATGCCTTTGTCCTCTTCAAGGAAAGACCTAAAAATTGTTGGTGAAAAATTTAGGGATTTGAAGCCAGTTTGGTGTTGGTTTTACATTGAAACATTTAGAAAACATTTCCAAAAGAACAATCCCCACCACACTTTAATTTAGATTACTGTGATGAGCCTAGTGAAAATATCTCAATAACTGCTTAAGAGAGCTATTTCTCACAACTATTTTAAAAAGAGAGCTAATCCAACCATTTTTTGTGAGCTCATACACAATTCAGTGTCCTCTGTTATCTTCTAGTGTGAACTTCTGGTCAGTAGAGCTCTTAAACATTCTTGTGGACTCCCACAGACCTTTATGGAAACAAGTTCATTTATTAATTTAGTTGCAGAGAGCATGCCATGATCTCACAGCTGATGTCAGCAGGTGAGAGTTTACTAACCATGCTCTAATCAATTTCTTATATTCAGAGATGAGCAAAAGGAATTATCACAACAATTATCACATCAATGTCCTTGGCCACACCACTTGGCTGAGCAGCAGCTCCAGATGATGTCCCTGGGTTTGATTTACAGCCACAGCAGGCATTTCAGCTCAGTCAGAAAGCCTTGAACTTTTTCCCCACACGGCTCTTCATGGATTTGATTCAGTGGCTTCTGGGACCCAGCCTGAATTCTGAGCACAAAAAGTGCTTTTTTGGAAAAGTTGGTGTTTCCAACATGCTATTATTGTGGTTATCAAGTTTCAGGAAGGGAATGAGCTGCTTCTGATTACATGAAGGGAATGTGTACCAATGGCAAACTCCAGGAGAAGTCAGAGGGAGTTTTCAGAAATTCCCAAAGACTGGTGAATGTTTCAGTAAGAGTGCTGAGAAGCACTTTGTTGAATTGCAAAATATGCAAAAACACATAGCAGGACAGGACTAGAGTGCAAAATAATTCACTACTTAGACACCTTCATCAAGGCTAAATTCAGTTTTCAGACTGCTCAGACTTACCCCTTTTGATCCTGAATTAGAGCTGTTTCATAGTTTACTGAAGTTAATGAAAATAATTCCCAGTATGATTTCAGGAGCTTTGGGATCTGAATCGTTACCCTTACACTTCTAAGTTCTGTTCCCTTAACTGGATAAAGGGTAATAATAATTTAATAATTTATTAATAATTTATTAACCCTCAGCCCCTTTAAAATGCCTCAGGGAAACCACACCAAAGTGAACATGACCAAGCCTAATTGTCCAACTGTCTAAAAGGGATTATTGACTTTATTCTGTTAGTGGATAGGGAGTAATTTGTAAAGCTGAAACTACTTACTGTATTTATTATGAGCCCATTCTCCTATCAGCTCCAAGATAGCCTTTTCAACCAATTCCTCTCTTTTACATGAATACTGGATTCTTTAAAGAAGCATGGCTTGTTGCAGCACAAAGGAGAACTTGATGTCAGCTCACCCTCCTCTGAGAGGCTCACCAGGGGATTCTCCCATGGAAAAGAGGGATGACCCTCTGATAGCCCCTGTAATTTAAAAAGTCATTGAAAATCAAGAAAAAATTCCTATCAAGACTCAATGTTCCCTTCCTCTGGAATAAATTGAGAGAAAGGATGTTAGTGTTCCTACCAGAATGATTAAACTGCATCAAGTTACTTATTCAAACAACTGCTATTTTTTCTCTGCTTTTGATGATTAAAAACATGTCATGACATTTAAAATACTACAGTTAGATATTTGGGACGGTTTTTTATCATAAAAACTTCTTTCTTGTAAATCTTCTAGTTGTTCCTCCAAATATCTAAAGACAGATTTACCCTTCAGTCATCTCCATTTTTCACTCTATAAGTCCCACAGTGCAGTTCTCTTCCTGCCTACTTCCACACTCAGTTAAACACAAACTCAAAAATTACATAGTCATTCCTTCAGATCACTGACATCCCTGGAAAAAATTAGATTTATATTTTTTCCAATAGAAATAACAACAAAAATTGCCAGTGCTGGCTTCAAAGGCTTTGGTAACTCTCACTGAGCTGCTTTTCCCAAAGGTCTCACCCACTTTGTCCATTAACCTGTCTTACACTCTTGGAAGTGAACCAATAACATCTTTTAAGGCCTGTATATTTTCTTTTTCTACCCTTATTTGTAGGCATATTCTCCCTCCAATTCAGTCCAAAAGTCACTTGCTTGCCAAGTAAAAAAACCCCACACTTTACAAGAACTTACCAGAAGAGTTCCTAAATCAAGTTCTTTGCAATGAGAGATTTTTTTTACCCATATATTCCACCCAGTGTTGAGCAAATAACTATCAGCAGTAGCACTTGGCACATCTCAAAAGTTGACCTCTACACAGAAAAAGAGTCCAGTACAAAATCTCACTGTTGCCTGTTACTTCTCTTTTTATTTGAAGAATTTTCCTGTGATGGCAGCGTGCACACATTTACACCACTGCATTAGAAAGGGTGACTCCTTACTCCACTCACAATAATGAGAAGTTATATTAAAAAGGGCTGCAGAAAAGGGTAACTGCATAATTAGCATTTCTTAGCACTATATGTTGAAAGGTAAGGAGATGAAGATAGAGAAAAAAATTATATTCTTACTTTCGATGACAGCTATTTCTGTCATGTAAATGACATACATGACAGCTGTTATGTCATGTAAATAGGAAAGCCAAAATCACATCAACCCTTCATCTCCAACCCCTAGATTTGGTTATTCTCCTCTAACAATTGCTCCTTGTCCATAGGATATCAGCTCACCACCCTGAAAAGATCACCTTGTCCAAGGCCTACATAATTCCATATCCAAGAAGGGCAGGAGAAATAAATTTTTGAATACAGGGTATTGAACCTTAGCTTTATAGCTTTTTCACTGTGATCACAGTTGCTCCAATGTTCTTCTCCTTCCCTCATTGAATGTTTGCCCCAAGAAAAATCTTCTCCCAGCTGCAAATAGAGAACAGAAATACAACCAAGAACTGCTGTCATTTCTCTGTCCTAGCTGGCAGTGCTGGAAGTCATACAAAATTAGAGGCACAGGTTTATTGTAATAACAAGAATGGTGGTTGCTTCCCCATGCCCCAAGGAATGGCTGATTTTTAATTTTTTTTTTTATTTACATGCATAAAATTATTTACAACATTAAGCACTGCACTGATGGCTTACAAGGACAGTTCCTCAGCTGCAGGGAATCGTTCTCTTTTCAAGCCCCACTAAGAAACATTAAGAAATGTATATAGGAAAAGAAAGATCAGCAGTCTGGTTTGGGCTCTGCTACAAAACTTCTGTCTCTGTTGGCACCAAGCTCTGACTGCTCATTTGGAAACCCTCATCCACCCCATGGGGATGCCTGAAATTATTAATGGGGCTGACTTGCTTCAAGTGCACCTCAGCCACATCTTCTGCTATTTATTGCAAACTCACTTTCTGCACTGTGATAAAAGCCAGGAAAGCTCACCCTAAAGGCTGAGACTGCAGGGAGAGCAGAGGCTGCCTGTGGGGCCAGGCTATCTCAGTGAGGAGACCAAAATAGGAGAGTTTATGGTGTGCTGCCACCCTCCCAGGGTCACCAGAGGTGAAGGTAAATGGGAGAAGTGGCTGTGCTGGAGCTCCCCTGGCAGCTCCTTTCGGCACACAAGGCCTTGAACGTTTTACTAGGCAATAAAAGAATGTTAAACAGTCCCCTCCTCTCCCTCCTCAAGGTCAGCTGGTGGTTTCATAACCCCTTGAATCCCACAGAAAACTGCATTGTTTCCACCACTCCCATGTATTTCATCCAAGGGTGAAAACAGTGAAATGTTTAAATGGTTAATAAAGGGGATCTAACCTTTGGGAGAAAAAAAAACCCAATACATTGTGGTGTACAGCACCAGAGCCTGGGTCTCATTTTTCTCTATGATTTTGCTAAAATCACTTCAGCCCTCTGAGCCTGTTTTTCATTTCTAAATGGGGCAAAGGACAAATTTTCTTTATTTGAAATACACATGGGAAATGTGCTTGATGACAGGTTAGAGGTATTGAGCAGAGCCACTCAGCAAAGATAAGAACTTCAAAGAGAAATGATGGGTGATAACTGGAAGAGTGACAAATATCTAGAATTTCAAACTTTTATCTGTGAGGAGCCTTGTTTGCCAGATGTATCTCCAGACAATAACAATTTTAGTCTTAGAGTACCATTAGAATAACAACAACAAAAAAAAGGAGAAAATTTTGAACTTAAGATACTCACTCCCAAGGATCTTAATGAACTTGGAAGCTTTTTTCCCCCAAGCTTTTCTCATAGAGAAAACTATGCAACCATGGTTGCATCTTTTAAAAGAGTAGAATATCATGGCCAATTCTTTGATGTGTGATGGAATAGAATTTACAAGAATTCCTGTCATCTTGAATATTTTCTAAAGGAAACAGCAGGAAGAATTATGACTTTAAGAAGATGCTGACATAATCAGCTTTCTCTCTCTTTTGAATTTCAAAACAGCAATGAACAGACATTCTGGGGCCAGAGTATAGCTCCAGAGAGGCCCAGAGTGCTGAACACACAGAATTTGGCCAGAAACATTCTATTGGTCAATGCAAAATGCAATTTTGGTGAGTTGGTGTGAGTTTTTGGTCTATCAATGCAAGGTTTATATACCAAGCATGCTCATGTCTATCTGGCACCAAGGTGGCTAAAGGAACAGTTGATGATGTTTCTTTTCCAGTGTCCCTTTGCTGGAATTTTATTATTATCAGAGAAGGGTTCAAAACTGTGGAGGGTGATTGGAGAATAAAGAATGTTTCAAACTTTGGTGCTGGGATGTGTGTCTGCCATGAGCTGATCTGAAACCCTAGGTCTGAATATCCCTCAAATCTGGATCCTTTCCAGATCTAAACTCTGTATCGAGCTCCAGGTCAAGCAATACTGATGTCTGATTCACCAGCCAGCAAACATGTAAACTAAACAGAGTTCCAAGGCCAGGTCAGAAAATTTCCACACTCCCCACTTAACCAAGCCCTTCTCTGTCCAAGCAGCCCTGAAGATTGTTTTGCATCATTGAAGCAGCACAAAACAGCTCAGAGATAAAATGGACTTGATGCAGGGACTGGGGTCAGCAGGTCAGTTCCCAATCTGAAGGAAAAAAACTCTGGGAGGAAAGAGAGCAGAAATGGCAAGCCCTGAAGAAAGTAGGCAGTCAAGAAAAAGGCTGGGTTGTGGGAACAACCTAAAATGGCTTTTCCTGTGGGATCCCAGCTGCAGTGACACCGCTGGCTGCTCCAGAGGGCTCAATGTGTCTGGGTCACAGAGCTGCCTTCTGGAAAACAACAGCTGGAACCAGAGAACAGGAGGAGGAAGGTCCTAAACATCCTGCCTGCAGCTCTGCAGAGGAAGACAATGTAGTACAGCTCAGCAGAACACATCAATTCAATGGGTATTTTCAGAGAACAGCACATCAGAGTAGATAAGGTAAAAAGTTTCACTCCACGTGTTATCAATAAAAAGAGAGAATGGAGCACTGCATGGATCAAAAGGGATGATGGAGAAAAGGGATGGAGAAGAGAACAGTCATTCTTGGCAGTACTTAGAAAAGGGGAAAGAAAACTGAAACTTCTTTATAAACAGTCTCAGGACCAAAGCTGCCTTTTTTTTTTTTGCCAAAATACGTTAAATGAATTACAGCAGTCTTTTCCCCCTACAATGATAATTTTTCACAAGTGCAGAAAAGCCCATTCACATTCCCACATGCCCTTATGCTGAGTGATTTCAGAGCCATCTCTCAGCAAAGAATACATTGGAACAACCTATCTCTGGATGCACCCAAAAACTTAATAAAGCAGCCCAAAGGAAGAGACTTTTTCCATTTGATGCAATCTGAAATATGTAAAACAACCTATTGGAGAAAATGAAAAGAGAGGAAGGATCACCCTTCATTTTAGATAGTCCATTTAGATTCCCTGAACAAACATTTGAATATTTTCCAGTGTAACTTCAGGATATATCAACTTAGAACGAGTAATAAAATAAAATTGAGAGACAAAATAATAAGCTGCATATTTTTTTGTAAATTATGTTACTTGAGAAAGCAAACTTACAGATCTATTCACTGAGATTTGACTAGCCAATGCATTTTAAAGATTCAGAATATCACTTCCAAATTTAATAGAGTTTTCAACATGTAAAGTGAAAAAATATATTTACATCTTCCTGAGGCACACTATGTTGCAGGCATATTAAAAAGAATACACTCAGTTTAAAAAAAAAGTGTGACACAAAATTGTGGTGTGAAGTCTATGGCCCCACAATCACAGCTGATTTTACCTGATTTTTTCCACAGTCCCACAAGAAGACAAAGGTACCTTGCCTGACATCATCAGATCAGACTACACTGGGGAAATGTTCATGAACTTCAGACTTCCACTTTCTTTCTGAGGTGCTCCTGCCATTCTGGGATGTTCCTGCCATCAGCCATCCCCATCAGCTGGTGGGTCTGACCAGCACCACCATCTAGTGGCACCACAACCTCCAAACCCCACAGAGCACACAGCACCCATGTCTAGAGTCCAGGGTGTGCAGCAGACTGTTCCCTCTGTTATCAGCTGCTCCAGAGCCCAGGGACATCCATTTATCAGACAAATCTCACAGCGCTATCCTTTCCAGAATATTCTAGGAATAAGGTGCTTATCTTCCCAGAAGGAAGTGAAGGTGATATTTTTATCAGAGTCCAAAACAGTGATATAGCACATCTAAGCAGCAGGTGGTCCTCTAACAGGCCAGAACACCTTTCAACATCCTGTGTAGGGAAAGCACAGTCCTCCACATACACAGTATTCAATGCTGCAGAACACAGACTGTGTGGAAATAAAAGGTAGGAAATGGCACGGGGGAATTGCATCACCCTCCAATAGATAAATAAACAAATAAATAAATTTGGCAAGGTGCAAAAGAAATAATTGATTTAAAAGTAAACCAAGTAAGGTCCTGTAAGGGTGCATTAAACACCAAAATGCTACTCTGGTAAAGAAGAACAAGAACCTCTGCAGAAGCTTGAGAACTAAATCTGAGCCAGAAACAAGGCTTTTTGCAACTCAAAATGAAAACCCCTCAAGCCAAGTGAGGAACTCCATGTGTGGGAGCCCAGAGAAAATGCTGAACACAGGTACATGTCTGAGATCCAGCACAAGCACACACAGCTGCCTCCACAAGCTCCTTAACAGATATTGATTCCTGCACCTCACTGCCAGGAGAAATGCAGGCTCAGAGCCCTCTGCCACTCCCCAGGAAAGCTGCACTCCTCTCTAAAGAGGCTCTCAGCCTCAGAAATACAGATTTACAGGGGGCAATGCACAGGCCAAGTGACCCAAATGGATCCACAGGGAAGGAATCCAGCCTGCAAACAAATGAGAGATAAATGGCACCCCACTGATCCACACCATAATTATCACCAGATGCACAAGAAAGGAAGGACACACCTCAAGGACTGCTGCCACTTGGAGATCCTCCCCAATGGTTGAGAAAGAAGCCAGATAATCTGCTGCCAGCACTGCTTACATGTGGAGCAGAAAAAATAACTAGCACTTAAATCCATTGGCCTTTTGCTGCCATTCCCACTGCCTTTCCTAAAATCCAGCTTTAGGACTGCAAAAACCTTCCTCTGGAAAGGTTTTTTTGTTCATCACACAGCTTCCCAGTGCCCCAGCAGTGGGGAATTTCCACAAGCTAGAGATCTTCAGCAAGCTGACATAGTCACTCTGAGCTGATGGCAGGCCAGAGAAGATGTTTCCAAAGGCACCACAGACACATTTAACACAGTTATTTGGTTGGATTTAATAAACTCACAGAAGGCTGGAAATCTGCGTCACAATTCATTTTAATAATTAGAGCAAGGCACCCAATTTTTTAGGAATACAGCAAAATGTCACAGAGCCAGCCACAGGGTGATGAGATAGATAAGGGCCCCTACACACATTTCAAAGAGCATTCAAGAGGATGTGAGGGTCACAAAGATAATTTGCTGCACAGCTGGGAAGAAGAGCTGGTTATCTCAAGTTATAACAAACTCCACAAATCAGGTTAAGTAAGGGCAGCATTAAAAATAAGCTGAGATAATTCCAGCTGAGCAGCAGGCCATAATCTAAGCTTGTCATGACCTCTTGCTTTTTAAAAGAAGATGCAAATAGAAGATAAAACAAAGCAAATTAAGGTACAAAATACATCTCTAAACAACTGAGCTGGTTTAAGTTTGTATTGAAAACAGAGCTGGACTTTATGTACCTACTGGGCATCAAAAGAAGGAACATATTCTCTGCAGACAGAATCAGAAAAGGAAATAAGAATCCAGGACAGACTGGCTTTGTTTGGAAGAGGAATGGGAAGGATTTAAGGACAGCAAAAGGCTGCTGGTTATTATCTCACCAGTTTCCAAGGGCCATGTGTGTGAATAACAAAACCAGTATCACTGATGCTCTGCTGCTTGAGGCAATGCTCACCTCAGTGAGGGCAGGTTCCTTGTGCAATCCCAAAACCAGAGGGGGCTAGTAATTGATATTACCACCTGGTGTAGATGACTGGTCAAACTGCAGCCTGCCTTTTTTCTCCTGGCAGCTTCAAAAAGGGCAGCTGCCTTAACAGGGTCTCCATACATACAACTCATTCCTCTCCTTACACACAATTTATGCCACATATCTGCAATCTCACTCCTTCAAGACATTTTACTCTGTGGTTTCTACAGTACCAAGAGCCCAGAGAACAGTTCTGCTAATGAGACAGCCTGCAAAGTTTTCTGGAGAGCTGGGAAATGGTGACAAACCCAGGGAAATGAGGGGTTGCCACACAGCTACAAAGGAATTCAAGCTCATCAATCTTTTGCTATCAAAACATTCTCTCAGACATACAAATCTCTTTGCATACTTTTGTGAAGCTGTTCCAGTGAAGTATGATAAATGCTAGAGAGAATTTAAGGATAACAGCAGGGACTAGGTGGTGAATTCAGATAGTTCCAAACATCTGTAGTTCACAGAGACCCTGCTCTAGCTTTTTTTTGGTCTCATTTTGCCTCCCTAATATCAAGGAACACCTTGTTCCAGGCAGTACAGATACAACCCCTTTCAAAGTCCATATTTCTATTTCATAAAATCTTAGACTGGCCTGAATTGGAAGAAAAATTTAAGCCTATCCTGCCATCCTTGAGTCAGAGATGACACAGAGTCACATCAGAAGGCAAATGGCAAAAGCCCTGTTTATTTGATCCTTTCTCCTTTTATACCTTAGTTTGCTACAGGTGGACCTGATTGGTAATTTAATCAACATATTTCACATGATTGGCTAATTAGACACCCATCTGTAAACAACTTTATGAGGAAAGCAGCAAAACAGATTGTTAAAAACACCACCTGCAGATTGTTTTAATATTTGACTACCATTGCTTCTCTCCAGCTCCCTAAAGCTTCCCAGGCTAATTAATAGGAAAACTTGTCCAGTGTTAGTGTTCTCTCTCTGACCAGACTGTCACACCCACAGCCATCCTTTCCAGCCTCCTTGCCATGGGGACACCTTCCACTGGACCATCCAGCCTCACCTTGAACACTTCCAGGGATGGAGCATCCACAGCTTCCCTGGGCAATCTGTTCCAGGGCCTCACCACCCTGAAAGCAAAGATTCTTTGTCCAAATATCTGCCCTAAACCTGCTCTCTTCCAGCTGTTCTCTCCTGTCACTATGTGCTGCTGTAGTTCCTCTCCATTTTTCCTGTAGGCCCCCTTGATACACTGGAGAGCCACAATGAAGTCATCACCTGTCACAGACATATTTTATGAAAAATCTTTTTGTTGGGATCTTTTCTCCTGAGAAGCTGAGAAGCTTCAGATTCTTGAGGCCTTTTAATAAATCCCTACTTTTGCTGCTTTGGAATGTGATTTGGAGAATTGTTTACCCAACATGTGAAATTGTTTTTACTTGATGACCAATGACAGCCACCTGTGTTGAGGCTGTGAACAGTCACAAGATTTTATTATCATTCCTTTCAAGCCTTCTGATGAAATCCTTTCTTCTACTCTTCTAGCATAGTTTTAATATATCATTTTCTTTTAATATAATATATATAATAAATGATAAATCAGCCTTCTGAAACACGGAGTCAAGATTCTCATCTCTTCCCTCATCTAGGGACCCCTGCAAACACCACCACAATCACCCATTTCTTTTGCTTTGAAGGCTGGGGTTTGCCTTCAGCTAAACAGAAATTTTTCTGGCTGGAAGGACACAGTCAGCTGTTGATGTCAGAAAAAAACCCTCAGTTTAGCATTTGCTGAGGTTTAACATTTACTAAGAAGCAGAATCTCCAGCACATTCAGCACAACAACTCTCCCTGCAGAGATACACACATTAAACCATCAGCACCTGGGGGTTCCTTGGAGGTTTCAGCATCCAGCTGAGGATTAAATTCACCTTTAAGCTGTGATGAATTCCCCTGAAATGCAGCCTGGCCTCTGGACAGAAATGACCTGCAGCTCTGCAATTCAGTTGCACTCCTGTAGTGTTGGGGACTCAACACTGGAGAGAAAGCTCCAGACAAGTCAGCTGAGGAGATTCCAGTGCATGCCCATTCAGAAGGAAGAGAGAAAAAGATAACTAAATTACTGAAATACAGAGAAACAAGAGAGTGCTGCTGAGCAACAGTGACACTCAAGTGCTTTACAAAGCCTTTAGCAACACATATAATATTTACACATAAATATATATTAATATATAGTATTCAAATTATTAGCTTATGCACACACACACGCATACATTTAAATGGTTAGCAAGAGAACATTGGGAAATTTCCCACTCATCTTCCCCCAGACAAAGGTTAATCCAATCCCCACAAATTTTTCACATATGTCATGTTCATGAAGACTGAAGTACCATTATGCTGCCAGCATGTTTGAATAGCTTTGGAAAAAAAGATTGCTGGAGAGTCAGGTATTTTCTTACCTTGGGAAAAACTAGTGTTTTATACAAGCTCTCCAATGCTGTGTCTATAACTGCATCAAAAAAAGATGCAATTTAAGACCTTTTTTTTTTTTTTTAATAACCTGTGGCTGTTAAAACAGATGGAGTAACCATGAAGAGCTAGAAGCACATTTTTGCTACATGTAGCTATGCACAAAGCAAAACTTTGTTAGTTCAGCACTAGCCTGGCAGCCTGGAGGATACAGAATAACTTCTGTCCCTCTGCATCCTGACACTGGGTCCTTCTCGAGTCGTTAAAGAAACACGAGGAGGAAAACACAGAGCCAAATGTTCGCCAGCAATTCCCCCGTGCATCAACAGCTCGAGTCAGGCTGAAGGAGGAAATTGCTGTGTTGTTTTATGGCTGTGAGGTGAGAACAGCTCAGAGCATCCCCAGGGTGGTGCTGAAGGATCCGTCTGAGAGGGGAGGAGAGAGAACTCAGAGTGCAGGAGGAGGAGGAGGACCCTGCACACAGGCAGCAGTCATCCCAGTGATGCCTCAGGGTTTAGCTTTTATATTTTTTGGATTTTGTACTGCTTTAGTGTGGAAGCTTCATAGATTTCTTTTGTTCTGAGCTTCATATTAGTGATGGTGAGCTCTGTGCACAGAGCAGGGAGACAAAACAATTCCTGCTCCAGCTGGGGACCAAGGACAAATGATCCAAATCTCAGCCCCAAGAGCACAAACCCCATGGGCTGGAGAGAGAAAAACAAGCAGGGTGGGACTGCATGGGCTAAAGCTGGAATGGGACAATGAACTGCAAGATGCAAATGGAGCAGAACTGATCCCAGGGACAGACCCTGTGCCCGCTCGTGCATTTTGGGACCATTTTGGTTCATCTTGGGTGCAGCCCTGGCTGGGCTCTTGTGCTGCCCAAGGTGCATCCATGGAGGAGATCCTTTGAATAAATCCCTGCTTTATTCTGGAACTCTGCCCAGCCTCTGTTCTAGCTCAGCCTTCACAAGGAATCACCAGGCCTAAAAGAGCAGAATCCTCCACTCCTCCCCTCAAATCTGCTCCACTGCTCATGGAAGGCAGCACAAGGGATATGGGGGAGGAGAGATGGACAGTGCCTTTGGTACTCTGTGGTTTCCATGACTTTCAGAACCCCTATACAAAATTGAATATGACATAGGCATTTGAAGTCATATTTATTCCCCATGCAGCCAAGGCTCTGGGCTCTTCTGGAATAACATCCTTAGAAGGAAGAGATTGAAGCTGCATAAAACCCACAATTATTTCTTTCCAAGTACACACAAATGAATTTTTGAGCAAATCAACCATCCCTGACTCACCTCCATAGACACAAACCAAGTTCCTGCCTCCACAAAAAAAGGCAGCAGGATCCTCAGTCATTAAACCACTCGAGCAAGGAGCATTTCCACAATTTTCATTTGGAATCTCTTTCTTGACATTCAGTCTCTATTTCCCTTTTCCCCCTGCTTCACCCCATCCTGCCAAGGCTCACCCTTCAGACCACATCAGTCTCCTCTCTATTGCTGTTCTCAGATACTCTTGTCTTAATCACCCCCTCTGCCAGATGGTTGAGAGCAGTCCTGATCACACAGAGCTCCCACTCCCTTTACCAACCACGGTGGAGAAGGCAAGTTTCCTTTTCTAACAAAAGTCCTCTATAATTTTAGCCTGAATATGAGCAGATTTAATTTTCTGCTCCTACAACTGAGGACTCCCTGGGAGGAGAAATGCAATCTTTTCCCTCTGAGTCAGCATGTAATTACATATGGTCCAGACATGGCCTGCAGCATCTTCACAGTTATTTTTGTCCCAGAAAAGGATTAGGCTGGATGCAGCATCATATATTCTGAGAGAGAGAAAGGGGCAGAGCCAAAAAAAGCACTGAAATAGAAACCTCTGGCTACCCTGAGCCCTAACTCTCCTTGAAACTCAATGTTAATTCCTTAATGAGCAATAAACCCAAGTACTTCCACCACTGCACTGGAATCAGACTCCTAAACAGTTAAATATTTTGTTTTCATGGGTGCTGCATTCACAAAATTAAAACAAACCATCAGCTCCTCTCTCCCCTCACACTGAAATGATTAACCAGAGGGAAGAATGCTTCTATACAAAGTACATTTTGTGCTGCTCATGGATGTGAGCACAGATTTCAAGCAGTTCAAACTGGGAATAGGGTCTCAAAAGTAAGTCAAAACATTAACTCAAAAGGTATAACAAGATATTTCTAAAAGAAAATCGATAAGTGAGGAAAAATAATTATGGATTGCTTGAATTAGGAGAAATCTTATAATTCCTATATCTCTCTTGTTTAGATATTTCCCATCTTCCACTTCAAATTTTCCATATATTTTCAATTTATAATCAGTGTTACATCCTCTCATCTGTTCTAAAGTACTTTTCAGTTCTTAATATAACTCTATTTCAAAAACTGGAGCTGGCCACTGGTACCAAGAACACAAAATGAACCTACCACCAGTCTGGTGCTTACAATTGGCATGGCTAGAAAATCACTGTGTTTGTGTGTTTAAGTTACATCCTCACTTAAAATGACAGCAGTGCAAAATTGAAATAAATCACATTTCCTCTACAAAATGGTTGGGGATCTGAACGGTTACTGGGGACATTCAGCTGTTGGGAAGGTATCTGAGGATTTGGCAGCACATAACTCAGGAAAATAAAAATACATGTATATATTATTAACATATAATATATAATGATATATATTATAATATACATAATATATAATATACTTTATATTATGTTATATATTATATTATATATAATTATATATATATATATATATTATAGCCATGAATTATGACCCATAATATATATAATGGGTCATAATTCATGGCTATCTGCTCAAGCAGCAGTTCCATGAAGAAATAACCATATGCTAAGCCGGTGGCCAATCACTGGTGAAGGAAATATTTCAAATCTCATTACTGCTGCCAGGATTTCACTGCTCAGAAGCTGCCCAGGTGAAGAAGGACCTCTCCTCACAGGAGATCCAGCTGCACATGGGCTCCTTTGCAGCAGATTCAGAAGGATCATGCTTCATCCTGTACTTTTTTTAAATTATCACAGAAGGTGTTGTCACTGACAGGCCTGCTAGCTTATTATTACCTTTAATTCTGGCTCACAGCAGCAATCCTTTTGGAGAAAGACTATGGATGGGAGTTTAGAATGTTTTTCATATAAATTTGAATTAAAATTCTAGATTCAAGAGTCTACAACAGAGCAGTGGAGTGAAAGAAGAATCATTTCTAATATGAAGATTTGTGCAAAAAAATTCTTCATTGAAAAGCCATGACAGAGTGCAGTGTTTGGTGGCTTCTGTTGCTGCCAGCAAGAATCAGTAAAGTATTAAAGAAGTTAAAACCCTCTCAAGCCCTCTTTGCTGCTTCTTGTTGCCACTTTGCAGTGAGAGCTCTGAACTGAGAGTAACGAAGGTCCAAAGCAGCTTTATCAAGTCATAGCTGAGTCACCAGTTTTCCCCAGAAAAGAAACAGCTATTCAGACTTAGATGGGCTGGGAAATGCTGTTTGAATGCCATAAAATGTGCTTATATCAGGAGATAACCCACATAAACTGGCCAAAATCCAGGCTGCCCTCTGTGGATGCTGGGAATCCACTCAACCACAACAGTTGCTGTGGCAGCAGAGGCTCAGTACCCCCCTGAGGGTGGATAACTTGGCCAAACTTTTCAATAATTGTGGAATACTACACCAAAACACTGTGTTATCCCACTCACTGTCATTTAATTCTGATTTCCACATTTCTAGACCCACTACTGCCAGAATTGCTGGCATCACTTTAACTTTTTGTGCATTTTCTGCATAAAACATAACACAAGCCTTCTCACACTCAAATGTATTTATTAGTGATGCCAGGCTGAGGAGTAAAATATTTGATCCTGTGCAGAAAACCAAGCATGTTTTTGGTTAGGGTCTTCCAGGAGTTTGAGACTTGCCACAATTTTCACTACTATCAGCAGAACTATCAGCCAGTTTTCTTTGCCTGACAACTGTTGCCACCATTAAAAAAAAAAAAAAGGCTAAAATCCTCATTCCTCCTTAGAATTCCAAACCAGATGTTTGGTTTAGCTGCCTTAATTCAATTAAATGTACAATATAACCAAGACTACTGTTTCAGTCTATTTAAAACAGGCTGTACTATCAGAAATATGAGAGATCTCTTGTACAGCCTCCCCCAACTCCTCCAGATAAAAAAAGGGGTGAGGATCAAAACATTTAGCACTCTGGAATAACACTCCCAAAACAAAGTTGTCTGACTTCAAAACTAATTAAGAAATTTGCAGTTTGACCACTTCTGCAGCCTCAGATGGAGAGCATTCTGACACACTGAGCTAGCACCAGGGAATTTCTGATTATTTTCTGTCCCTACCTGTGGTTTGTCACAGAAGGAGCCTCCCCCTAGGCAGTCTGAGATGTGTGAAGCTACCAGGTAGACTCAACATATGAATCTAAGCAATCTGGAAAAGATCCCTGAAACCAAAGCAAAGAACCTCAGAAACATGGGCATGAAAATCACATTCTGGTTATTTTCAAGGCAGAGGAAGATCATGCTATGATTTTCAGCTCTTCCTATTTTCTTAAGCAGCTACAGATCAAAGTGCATTCAAAGTGCTTCAAACTGCATCCTGCAGTTCCAGTGGCTGGTCCTGACTTTGATGGAACTGAAAAATGTCAAAATTTGCTTTAAACCACCTTTTAAAGGTCAGTGGCATACCAATGACTTCACATTAATCACAAATCATCATGTGTCATCCTAATTCTAACATCTTCAAGGAGAATCTTGCAAAACTGCAATTCTAATTTATTCTGAAACTTTCTGAAGGGAGTTTTTGAGGAGATAAATGCAACTTAAAAAGCTGTTGATAAGGAGAAACATTAATTCCTCCAATTATTTGCAAAGGAATTATTATCCCCTGGGTACAGCAGGTGCTAAGCATGGACAGGAATTTTTTTCCTGTATACACCCACACCATCTGCCCAGAGCACAGTGGATCATTTTCATTAATTTCCCTGTGGGAGCTTCACTACTACCACTGACATTGAAGTCACAGAAATAATTTTGGATACTTTTGATGTAGCAGTGGTAGAAATCAGGTGTTAATTTTCATAGCTTGTCTAGCTGAAGCAATGCAAAAGGTCAGAGAGAGCAACTGAAGAAATAATGTCAGGGATAGAGAAGGGAGGAGGAGTTGTTTTAATAAGAGATGGGAAGATCAGACTTTGAACATACTGACAGACTTTGTCATACTGACAAATTACATAATCAGAGGTGGAAAAACTGTCAAATAGCCCTTCATGCAAAGTAAACACTCTCTAGCCTAACAAATGTAATAGGCATTTAGCAAATGTCATCTTTGCTGAGCCACCTCAGTGACATGTAAGTCAGCATCAGCTGTGCCCAGACTAGCCCCAAAATGAAGCTGTTTTTCAACACACCACCCTGTGCAAGCCTATAGTTTGTATTCCCATTATGGTCAAGAGATAATGGTGTGTATTTTGCTCTTCATGAGATGTGCCACTCATATTTAATTTCAGCTCCAGCAACTAAATGCGTCAGTGGCTTCCAGCAGCAGTAACTCAAGTTTTATAAATGGCTCACTCTGTGGGCTCCTCCTTTTCCTTCAGGAACGTTCCTTCCTCCACTGCAGCTGCTGCCAGCACCCAGCCTAAACCCTGCAACCAACAATATCACTCCTGTAACCAACAGAATAAAAAAAAAAAAAAAAAAAAACCCAAACAAAGCCACCACCTCACTGAGAACACAGAAGAAATAAATAAATAAAATTTCCAGTTCAGAGTCTAACTCATGCATTATTCCATGTCAGAAATAAAACACCTGAGTGGTCTGACAATGCATACTGCCAGGCAGGCAGCGATGCCAGATGGAAGAGGCAGAGAAAAGCAGTTTTAAAAATATGAGGCTTCTATAATCAAGGAGAAAAGCAAAGAAATCCAAAGGGTGGAAAGCAAAAATAAAAGAAAACTGGCTCTGAATAGTAGATTCTAATGTAAACACTATTTGGCTTCTTTCATTTAGTAGCACCTCTCTAAAATGCACTGATGCAAGGACACATCAGTCCTGGTCTGGAGCAAGGGCAGGAAGGTCTCTGAGGCTCTTTCCTGGCATGGCACAGTTTGCTGCAGTCCCCACATGTCCAGCTGGGGATGACATTAATGAACAATCTGCTCTGCCTGTCCTTCTCCACACTCACCTCACTAACTTTGCACCCACAACCACTTTGGTTGGATACAAGACTACGTGAATAATAGTCATTGGTTAAAAAAAAATAGCTTAAATTGTAAATACTAACAAGCAGCAGATAGTTGAGTTTGAGTAGATGGGGGAATGTCCAAAACTGAATTTCTGAACTCTGCGACAGAGACCTGATACTGCAGCCTGGTTACAACAAGTGCAGGCTCTTGTAGATTACCAGGACTAAACAAAAGTGACACATCCCAAATCCTTTTAAAGAAAGGGACACCAGACAGAACCACCAATTAGGGTGCTGACAACACAGTGTGCTTCTTCACACACACTTTTGGATTGAAACAGTCAGGCATTTATGGTTTCAGAAAGGAGGCCAAAAAGAAGAGTTCCCACAGAGGAGCCATGGTCTTGGAGAGAAGAAGAGAGCCCAGAAATAGGAAGGTGAAGGTGCCATCTGGAGGAAGACCTCAGAACTGGTGGAAGAGCCAGGAGATCCATGCTGTCGTCTCCTTATCACAAAAGTTTCACACCTTCCTGGTGTTTCTCGTGGGCAGCTCCTCAGAGCACTGACTCTTTCTCCTTCACAAAGCAGCCACTGACCCCAGTTCCCTTCTCAAGGGGCCACCCCACTCTTTTATAGCACTCTTCTTCTCACTGGTCACAGCTGTGGCCTGTTAAAGTCAGGCCTGTTCTAATCTTTGATAATTGGCCCAGCTGCAACTCCTTAGGGGTAAGATTACTTTCTACACTATATTTTCTTATATTCTATCCCACTACAGATCCATGAGTGTTTGGGGAGGCCCATGGGAGCTGATTGTCCAGCAGCACCAAATGCTGGCAGCTGGAAGCAGCACCACACCATGAAGCACCATGAGCTTCTGTCAGCCTTCCCTGATCTACAACAACCTCACTGCTCCCTCCCGTAGAGATTTCCAGGACTCTTGTATTTTTTGGGACCCCTGTCATTGGAAGGAATGATGAATCTGACTCCATGTTCCCAGAAGGCTGATTTATTATTTTATGATCTATATTATATTAAAGAATACTAAACTAAACTATACTAAAGAATACAGCAAGGATACAGACAGAAGGCTAAAAAGCTAATAATGAAAACTCATGACTCTCCTCAGAGTCCAACACAGCTTGGCCTCAATTGGCCAATAAGTCAAAAAAATTCACAGCAGAATCCAATGAAACAATCACCTGTAGGTAAATAATCTCCAAACACATTCCAAAGCAGTAAAACACAGGAGAAGCAAATGAGATAATTAATGCTTTCATTTTTCTCTGAGGTTTCTCCACTTCCCAGGAGAAGAATCCTGGGCAAAGAGATTTTTCAGAAAATATGACAGTGACACAGGTCAGCATACCAAGAGAGGAGAGGTGGACCTAAAGAGGGAACAGTCAACAGAATAAAAACCCAAAATCCTATGCATTGCCCCATCTTCTGTGGGATGAGGAGCAGGAAACAGCAGATCTCCAGGTGGAATTGCGTATTTTGCTAACAGCATGGCTGAGGAACTCTAAACAGAAAATGCATCCTCTTTTTGTCCTTCCCTCCTGTTCCCCAGTGAGTCTGTAGCTTGTGTTAGTCACTATCAGTATAATCCTGGGATAAGGTGACATGTCCAATCAATATGTCACAACAAAGCTGTGAGAGGGCAATAACAGAAACATGGACAGCTCTCAGCGTTGGAATACCTCAACCAGTGCTAGAGCCACATACTTGGAAAGAGAAGACATGATCCAAAATCTCTCAGATGGGACCAGTTCCCAGACTCCTACAATAAGCCCTCTGTCAGCTCAGCTGGAAAAAAAATAATAAACACCAAAACTAAAAATGCATCTGCAGGGAACCATCTGGTAACTGGTCACTTTGTGTGACACAATTTACATGGTAACCATAAACTCCTTTTTTGCTCTGTCACGTTCTAAGACACCAAACTTACAACAAGCAAAAACTTCGGATTTCCATGGAAACCCTGCAAGGAGAAGGGCTGCAGGACTGTGCCTCAGTTTACTGCTCAGGATGCACAAGCCAGGCTGCATGGAGGTTACCAGTGGTGGTGTTCACAGGGGTCCCAGGAAGAGGGAAGAGGTGAGGACCTAACTCCATGTTTCAGAAGGCTTGATTTATTATTTTATGATATATATTATATTAAAACTATACTAAAAGAATAGAAGAAAGGATTTCATCAGAAGGCTAGCAAGGAATAGAACAAGAATGGAATGAATAACAAAAGCTTGTGTCTGACCGAGAGCTGAGACAACTGGACTGTGATTGGTCATTAATTAGAAACAACCACATGAGACCAATCACAGATGCACCTGTTGCATTCCACAGCAGCAGATAATAAATGTTTACATTTTGTTCCTGAGGCCTCTCAGCTTCTCAGGAGAAAAAATCCTAAGGAAAGGATTTTTCATAAAACATGTCTGTGACAGTTACCAGAGCGCACCAAGAGCACAATGAGTTTGTGGAACTCCTTATTTCCCAGGGAAGGAGCTTCCCAGATCCCTCACACCATGAAAGAGAGCATCAGGCAGTGAATGAGAAGATCCTGTTTGCTGAATTAAAATATCACTGCCCACCTCCCAGTCTCAAGATCCATTCCCAGTGTCCATCTCCTGTAGGTTGGCCTTTGGCCACAGCCTGTACTCCACAGTTTGGCCAGCACTCAGGGCTCATAAGCCACAACTTGGCCAGCTTCTGAGCCTCCCTAGGCTTGCTTTTCAACATAAATAAATAATTTCTCCTCCAAATAAAAGCATATTACATTATCTGGCATTCTAAAGAAGCTGAGCTACATTCTCTTTGCATAAGTTAACAGGGTGAAAACAATAATGCTGAGCAATGAGAGAGGCTGCACCTTGCTGGCAAGCAGGTAAAAATAAAACTCACTTCAAAGCATGAATTGAGTTTTATTCAAAAACTCACTTCTTCCTGAATGCAAGGTCACCTATTTAAAGAAAATGGTATTTGAATATTAGAAGATTATGAGTTAATGTGACCTCAGGATTACAGGCAATACACTAAGCTTGCAAAACACAGTTTTAGAGATCCATTAGAGTTTTCTTCACTAAAACCTACTTTAAAAATATTCTGAAGATATAAGGTTAGATTTTAAATGCAGCACTGTTCTACAACTCTGGCTGCTTGTAAACTGAATATGGGTATCATAACTCGTTATTTATGTCCTCAGTCAAAAAGCAAAAATGAAATATGGTCAGCTGAATTTCTTAATAATTCACAACACATTTTTGATATGGATTCCACAGGATTAATAAGTTCATAATTTCACAGGAGGTGCCAGCTTGTTTGCAGGCAGTCTTGCTTTAACAGAGACAGAAATCTCTTTTTATTGTTTTGTGTGCTTACTTCTTTAGGGAAGCTGTAACAGCCAGCAGGGAACTTAAATCCATCTGAATTCTTACCTAGAGCCAATTTTGGAGAACCAGAGTCAATTCTTGGGGCATCAGCTATAAATAAACTGCTAAATAGAGTATAGTCATGGATTGACACAACACAAAGAGGTACTTTCTGATTTCCTCCCACCCAACTCATTGCATCACAGTAAGAGGGAGAGGGAGTAAAAAAGGAGTGTTAGAAATCAAAGGTTTGCAGCAAGAACTCTCTCTTATTTAACAGTACACACATCCCCCATGTCCTGGGACTCTCATGCTGATGCTCAGGCAGAGAACACTGTAAATTTGTTTGTCTCTATCTCACTGACAATTCCTGTGCTGGCAATAGTGTAAAGAGCAACAAAAATTTCTTTCAACATATGCCCACTAACACAAATTTTTAGGAGACAGAAATTTGCTGCTCAGCAGAATGCTGAATCAATACATTAGATTTCCCAGGGCATTTACATCATGTGAGCTGAAGTATTGAGAGAATAATAAATTTTGCAGAATGCCTTCAAGGGACAAGCTGCAATTTGACCACTGTTGCAAATAAAGGAATTGGCATTAGGACTTTAAGCCCTGTGCCATGACAAGGAGGGGGAGAGCAGCTAAAAGCAGCCATCCTGCTGGATTAAGAATCATTTATACTGTGAGTTAAATGTTATAAAACAGCATTTGAGTCATTTAGAAGAAAAATTTAAAACCTCTAATGGGAGACTTAAAACCAAATCCCAACAAGAACAACAAAAAGGGAAGCTCATTCCAATTTTTTCTTTCCAATAACTGAATCAGGGCAAACTACTAACTCCTGGCATAATTCCATTTTATAGTCCATGCACTAATTTATACTCTAAAATGAGATGAAGGAGAATGAAAGCAGGTTTTCTGCAAAGCAGTCACTTCAAAGCTGTTGGCTTGGCACGGTCAGAGTGATAATGGCATTGTTCTGTCCACCTGCAGATACAGGAGATGATTTCCAGTTGTTCCTCTGTGCTTCCTTTAACTCAGCAGCCCAAAACATTAAGGCTCACTCAAGCTTCAAACACAGTCAATGGCAAGGATGCCACTGACTCTGGGGAACGACTGAACCCTTAAAAAGGTACTTACTGCAGGTGACAGAAATTCTAAGGTCCTGCTAGGTGGAGTTCCTTGGAGTTATAAATTCAAACACTTCTGTTATCATAAGTTATGATGACTTCAGTCATCGTAAATTCAAACACTTCTGGAAATGTCCAACTGCAATCCACTAGGCTCCATTAAACAGGGGATTAATGGGATTCTGCTGCTGGGAAGGTATAGAAAGCTGCTCCTGTGAGCTGTTGGCAAGCAGAGCCTCTGAAGGAGAGATAACAATTATGCTGATTTACCTGAACTGTGGCCCTAATGCTCTTTGATGTCTCTGCTCTCTAAATACACAAAAGTTCTGGTCTTTTCCTGAAGGTGAAAATAGATGCTGTTGAGGCAATTATCTGTAAAACTTACTGGGCACCAAGTTATTTTTCTTTTTTTGGTCACAAACTGGACTGTTGCTGGCTCATGCAATATTTTAATGATTTCCTTAAAAACTGCTAAGATCTTACCTTTTGATTTTTCTTCATTTTTAGCCAAGTATGACTAATTTAGCACCTCTTGTTCTGGAACAGACAGAAAAACATGTCACCTATGTAAGTCTGACAATTAGCTAGACAAACTTATTCTCCTAAATTAAAAATAAATCCTGAGTTTTAACGTAGTTTCTGGTGATCACTGAATACTTGCAACCAAATCTGGAGTGTTTATTACAGCACCAGCTCCTGTAAAAAATAGTTTATCACACTATTTTGTATGAGACAGCATTCAAGAGCAGTTGCATGAAAATACTTATGTCTTTCTTGCCCTCAAAATGTTTAGGGTAATTTTTGGGAGAGATCAAAATAATGTGGGAGGTCCATATTCCTTATATCTTTAAGCATTAAGATAGATAGAAAGACACACAAATAATTAGGAATCTAGGCAGAAAACCAGAATTTCTGCTATGGCTTAGAAGATGTGTTAATTCCCCATCAGACATCAGAGCATCACATAGGCACCCTCCCCCTGAAAGGCATCTCTGTAAAACAGACTCCCTCAGATCCAAGCTCTTGTTTGATTTATAAATGATTTATGATAAAACAACATTTCCTATCTATATGTAAGTATATTTCAAATTTTGCAAGGTAATTACCAAGTAGTCTGATCTGTCCTCCCCTAACATATGCTGTACACTCAATTTTCAGATGGGAAACATTTTCTAAAAACACAGCACTCTTTCTGGATGTCTTTCTAAAATATAACCCAAAAAGAAGCTACAAGTTGGTTGCAGCTATGAGTGGCTGAATTCTTTTCCTTGGGTTATGCAGGATATCTAATTAAATTATTATAATGTCCACTTTTGGCCTTAAAACAAAAATAATACAAAACAACACAACATACAACATTTAATTCCCCTTTTCCCCTTCCAAAGACCCCAGGACTAAATTCTTTTCTGCAGAACAAAACCTAACAGTAGATACTGTGGTTACAAATCTTATTTGTTTCATCCCTGTAGTGATTGCAGAGTACTTCTGGGAAGCAGAGTTCTTGGCTTACAAATCAGGACCCACAAATGCCATTCCTCCTGTGCCACAAAGCTCTGTGGTGCTCAGGGTGTGCAGGAATTGATGCTGCAGGGTGGTTTTTGCTGATGTACCTCCACCTCTGCTTCTACAGGGGGACATGAGCCACCATGGGCTGCTCTGTCTGCTTTGGAAGCCAGCTGCTTTCAAGGCTGAGCTCAGTCCTGATATAGTAAAAACAGGGTGCCCCCAACATGAGGAATTATTGGCATCTGACTCCATTGATTCAGAATGCTGAACAAGTGCCTTATCAAACTATACTATATTACATTAGTAAAACAGACTCCCCCAGATCCAAGCTCTGAGAAATCTTGTGTGATTTATAAATGCAGTACTCAGTTTATAATGAAACATTTCCTATCTATGTGTAAGTATATTTCAAATGTTGTGAGGTAATTAACGAGTAGCTTGAGCTGTCCTCCCCTAGCATATGCCATCCCCTCAACTTTCAGGGTATAGTACTATACTGTACTATATTAAATAATATACTAATAGACCATGTTATAGTCCTATACTATAGTATATTAAAAAGATACTATACTACACTAAATTGCACACTAAAGAAATCTCTCCAGACAGCCAGGACACAGCTTCGAGTGATTGGCCAAGGAAACAAAGCAATCTTCACTGGAATCCAACAGCCAAATCACTTCAGGCAAACAATCTTCCTAACACATTCCGCATGTGCAAAACAACAGGAGCACCAAGTAGAGATAAGAATTGTTTTTTCTTCTTCTCTCTGTGCTTCTCCAGGAAAAAAGAATGATGTCTCTCTCTGTTCAGAGAATGTGAATGCCACACCATGACCACACAGCCAGGTGTTCTGGGAGGAGAGCACAGAGTGTAAAACTTTGGAAGGGGACACTCGGGAGAAAGGCAGCTCTTCCCTGACAGCCCTGCTGAAATGCTGTATAAAAGGCTGATACCTTCACCTGCTCTCCTCACCATATTTTCTTGGTTTAGTTCTTATTAAGTCTGTTCATAGACCCAGAAAATTCCTCTGCCTGCCATTATTTATCATCAACAGTATCATTATTGCACAAGTTGTGCTATCTAGGGATTAAAATGGAATACTGTGCCTTAATGCTCTGTGCACATTGCATCCCAGCCATAAGCAGCAAGCCAAGTTTACAGAGCAAACTTTAGCCCTTGTGCAATGCAACAGGATTTCTTGATTCAAATGGCCAGATTTGGATTGGGTAAAGGAGATCAAACAATGCCCAAAATCCTCCATCTTGTCTCCTATCTACCGCCATACTAAAACCCCAAGATTTTCACCCTGTGATAAACTATACTACTATGTATTTCACACACTCATAGATTCCAATTCATCCCAAAGTCTTGGAAGTTTTCTCCATGGAAAAAGGTTAAAAGCAGTGTTCTCCTGGGGATCAGGATTTCTTAGGACAGGCAGAGAAATATTCCTGGTGCCCTGGGTTCCAACAGGCAGAAATCAATTAAAATCCACTTTCTGGCCCAAAGCTTCCTAAAGACAAAAGCTCATTGACACATTTGTCTCTTGATAAGATTGAAAATTGCACCAAGCAATTGCAGTGCTGGAATAAGACTAAAAAATCCTCCTGTTCCCTGAGTCCAGCTCTTCACTTACTCACTTACCAGACACTGCAGTTTCTAATCAATGCCAGTTTGATCTCACACTAATATCCCAGTTAATCCTCATGGTTTCAGTTGCTGCAGACTCTCATTACAAATCTCTGGTGCTCACACAGTGGCTGCAGAGACACAAGATTACTAACAGTGCAGGATAAAGTCAGAGGTGGCCATTTATTTTAATTTGTCTTGCCACATGGGTAGTTAAACACTTCTTGCCAAAAGTAAATGTGCATAGAAGTATGTTTTGCATATCTTGCAGCTAAGTTTTCCTTTGCTAAATCTTATGATCCAAACCAACCCACACAGAGCACATTTATTACTAACATTTGTACCACAGGATGAATTTCTTTCCTTAAACTGGATGCTGACTAAAGGAATTGCAGGGCAATGTTAGGAGTTGAAATGTTACTTTTTGTAGCACCTTTGGATCCAAAACAACCATTTGACTGACAAACACAGACAATTCTTAACTCACTTTGGTCCTTGGCACAGGGGAAAAAAAAATAAAAGCTGTCAGATTTATGTAGTCAGGAGAATAGTTGTGTTACAACTGTTCATAGGAAGGAAAAGCTCTTCTTGCCATTCTTCCCTCAGTTTCCTGTGCCAGCGCTTTCCTGTTAACAGGATTTCCCAAGCTGTATAAAATTTATTAGAGACTGATGGAGTGCACACTTGCCATTTACAAAGGTGCTGTTGGACTCTAGGCCTGATCAAACCAAAGATGATCAATTCACAGCCTCAGGGAGGAAAATGAAGACATTTTTCTTTGAATCACAGTGAGACAGATCAAGGAACTTTGATCTCTTGGAGAAAAAGAGTGATGCACAATAGAGTATCCAAGACCAATAGGAAAATTAGGTGGGCAGCTGGGGAGAAAATAGAATTTAAAAAGGGAACTGTTAACCATTCCTTGTGTTAGCTAGTCACACGAAAATAAAGGAAAAATTAGGATATATGATTAGAAAGGAAAAAGCTTGGATATAAAGTCCTTCAAGGTGTCCACAGATTAGCAGTAGCAGATCAAGTTGCCCCTTTACATCAAGCAGAGCTTGTTTGCTCAGCTCTGACACACAGGATTAGTTCTGTGCCAGAATAAGAAGTGGTTAAGCTCCCTTTCATCTGAAGTTTCCCAGTTAATTTGCAGCACATACATTAGGTTAAGTCTCTGCTTGCAGATATCTGGCTGGTCACAGATCTCTGGAGGTTGCACAGCCCCTGTGGAATATGTTGATAATTTGTTTACTTGCCCCTTCCAAACAGTGCTGATATACTCAGACCAGCCTAACCCCAGGTCTCTGTATATAATCTCTGTTTACTGGGGCAGTTGCCAAGATAGCAACTAGAAAGAGAAGCCATCTGCTGCCAGGGAGTCTAAAAAGTTTAACTTTTTCCGAGGTCACTGATGAGAAAAAAGCCCAGCTCTCTGGTGCTGAACCTGTGGATGTTAGCAAAGTCCTAGGAATGCCTGAAGCCAAGCAGATAGCTCAGGACTGACCAATCCTTTTCCTCTTTCACAAAATCCAAGACTTGGCAAGAGGGACTTTGTTATTCTTCCCCACACCCTTTTCATTTTCACATGCTTCTCTGTTCCTTGGCTCTGGCTGAGACCAGGAGCAAGGGCAGGATGCTCTCATCTTTCCAGCCTGACTAGAAAAGGGAAATATTAGAAATCTCATGAAAAGCATGTCCTCTGGAGATTTCCAGCCCAGTTTGGCAGATGCAGCTGTAGCTCAGATAATCAGCAAGACTTCTGGGTGCTTACTTGATGGGAAATATTTGGTTGCTCTGCAACACTACTTAAAGCATGCATGGAATAGGGTTGTTGCTGTGGATTAATGGAATCTGTCAACCTAAAATCTGTATTTTCAGCTCAGTTTTACGAGGTGCTAGTACTCAACATACCAATGTCCTCACCACTCACCAGCATCACTTATTTTCTAAATGATCTGACCCCTGCAGAGGTGCACTCAAGTAAGTTTGTTTTGCTTAAATAGCCCCAGCACTGAGAGAAGTTGCTCTTTAATTTGCAATCACAAAAAGGCTGCTCATCAGCAGGCATTTTTAGTCAACGCCATCCAGCTTGTGCTTTGCTACAGCTTCCCACTTTCCTGTCCCTTTTCCTCCTGCCAGCTGGAGCAGCTTGGCTGGAATGTGCACGAGAGGCTTCTCCAGACACTTCCCTTGGTGGAGGTGTCCAGGTCCAACATCTCAGAGTTCATTGCACAGTCTGTGGCTGCAGAGGGCTCCCAGTAAAACCAGCCCCAAATGCACTGGAGAATTTTGTCCTTATTTAGTGAAAAGGTCTTGGACATGTGATGAACTGATGAGCTCAGCTGGGTGCATAGCAAATAGCCAAAGGAATTTGCCAGGCTTTATTTAACCCTTAGATAGGCTTATTTTGTTAAAGCTGAGCCAATTTTGGGTTGGGATCCTGTCCAAAATCAGTTCTAAGGACAGGAAATCCATACTAAATATCTCCAAGCAGATACTGATGGGTACCAGGTGATCCATGATTATTTAAATGGATTTTTTAACACATTCTTGCTTGACATAATTAACTGTTCTTGTAATTCTGTTATGCTACAGTAGCAGCCATATGGTAGCTCACACATTTTTGGAATGGGATTTTTTACTTACTATTATTTTCAATCCTTTTTTAATCTAGTGCAGAACATACATTACATGATAAATTACCAATATATTGCCTTAATAAATTGACATTTAGCTCTAGCCAACACAGAGTAATTTTCCTAATTAAATGTCAATATATGCCCCAGAGTACAGCTCTTCAGCACTGCAAATATCACAAATTAGCAAACAGGCAGAACCATCCACAACTCTGTTTCCCCAGATACCAAGGAGGAATTCTGCTGTTCATCTCCCATGGCAAAACTGGGGGGAGAGAGGGGAGATCTCAACCAGCAGGTGTTGGGTGACCCACCAGAGGAACAGCAGCAGCCACAGGGCCCTGGTCCTGCAGCACTCCACAAACACTCACTTCTCCTTCATTATTCCCTGCTGGAAAGCTGTCTTGTCAACTACAGCACACAGTGAGGGCAGCTAAAACTTGAACAGCAGCATCTTGCTAGAGGGTGTCACCTCTGAGCTCAGCACAATCAGCCACTGAGATGGCCCAGCACTAAAGTGGTCCTTAACCATAGCCAGTAATCTTAATCCTAGTGGGTTTGAATGAATCCTTTTGTAATATTTCCAGCTGTTTAGGCAAAGCAAGGTTTGCAGCAAAGAAAAAACCCCTTCTCTTCTCCCTCCCCTGAGAAAGAGAAGTGACTTTGCTCACAGGATTCAGTCACTTGTAGATGGGAATCCATCAAATGCTGTGCAAGTAAAACCTGCTATTTCTCTAACACACTTTGTGCAAGTAATTCTGGTTCCTCATCTTACAAAGATGATCTGATCTCTGTCCCCTTGGGGCCATTCAGCCACAGCAGTTTCTCCAACTTGTCTCTGTAACTCTTGGTCTTGAGCCCCTTGAATTCCCTGATGTTAAAAATCCCATTTTAATGCCAGTTGAAGATGATCTATCAGCCCCATAGAAATGAATCAATAAAGATGCACTCTGTTGACAGCCCTCATCAAGTAAATTGATACAGTGACTTATTGCTTACCCTGTTGTGATATTGGACAGATTTTTCACTGCCATTACTGGTGAGTTTCTGCTGGTTTGGGGTTTTTTTCTGTCTTCATCATACCTGCAAAACACCAGTCATTGTAATTTTTAATTAAACAGACTTTCATAAGAATAATTTCAAGAAAATGTCATTTCATTCTGTGGCTGCAGGCAGTTTGTAAGTTGACCACATTTCCAGACTGATTGTGAGGAAAACTGAGGATCTGAAGTCATGCAGAAATCACAAACTTCCCCAGGAGAAATTTGCCCTTGAGGGATTCCCAAGGGCTGCAAACCCACTCTGCAGTGCCACCTCAGGACAGACAAGGGCTGCTGGGGCAAGTCTGGCTCCTTGGGCTCAAATCCAGCACAGCTGTGGCTGTGTAAAGCCATACAGGGATACTGGCTGTGGACATTTCTAATAAATCCTTTTAATTTTTTGCCTATTTTGAAGAGAGAGGTCTTAAAGCTCTGCAAGGAAAGGCTCCACCTCATTGCAGTATCCTCACAGGGAATTCAGAATTATCCTGGCTCCTCTTCCTACATGGGTATTGGATGTTACTAATTAGCAAAAACAGACCTTGAGGGACTCACTTTTGACTGTGTTTGCCTCCCCAAAAGGTCTACTCTAATGGACATCTCTTCAGAAGTTTTCCTCAGCTCTGCCTGGTCCTGTAGAAACTGAGTCCTGCACCCTCAGAGTTTCTCTGTTCTTCCAAAAACACTTCAGCTACAAGCTCTGTGTCTATCAGGAGTCCAAGACACATCAGTTTATAGAAAACAGATTTTCTTATATTCCAGAACCCTTCTGGTCTTTGCAGAGCACACAAAACATTTGACTTTGTTTGAGAAAGAGGCAGAAGATAATGTTATTCCTCTTTCCCCATGCAAATCCTGAATTCTCCCTGAAGTCTCCCTCTTTAAACATTTTTCCTCTCAGTTATTTGGTGACATAAAGGAGAGAATGAGCATGACTTCTACCCAGTGTTTAGAGAACTCACTTGGTGCATAGGAGGCTTGTGATGTAGTTTCACTAAATAATTAACCCAAAATAGTGACAGCAGAAGTCTGAGAGAACCACCCACACAAGGCAGGATTTCAATCATTTTCCTCAGATAGAAAAGATATATAATTCAAGATAGAAAAGAAAAAAAATCACTTCTCTAGCCCTCATGTAGAAGCAATTTGTTTTCATTCTTTTAAATGAAGCTATTCAAATCCATCAGTGACTAAAATTTAAGAACAACCAAATTCACAAGTCAGGGAGAAAAATCTTCCAAATATCTAAGAACACAATGACCCCTATCCAATTTCTAGTACTATATAACTAGTGATCTACTGTTAAAATGAATCCCTATGTCTGTAGGAAGCTAAAATGCCCACTTCTGATTTGTGGTGAGCTGCACACCTAATTCTGGGCTCCAATTTCTGCCAGACAGCCCAAATGATTAAGCAGTGACCATCACAATGCTGCACCATTTTTGTTATATTTGATCCCCAG
Organism: Agelaius tricolor; assembly: GCF_023055355.1. Lineage (NCBI taxonomy): Eukaryota > Metazoa > Chordata > Aves > Passeriformes > Icteridae > Agelaius > Agelaius tricolor. The sequence continues at coordinate 2,541,922 of NW_027269263.1, forward strand.
CTATAAAAATGATCTAGTAATATTTTCAAACTACATAGGAGTATGATGAAACTCACCTTCTTGCTCTAGCAATTAAAAGGCCTTGAAGACTTCATTGAAAGACACTGCTTAAAAGCAGGTTGCTCTGGAATGTACAAAATCAAGATTAGATTTTATTAGGAATGAATCTTTGTTGGGAAAAAAGTATATGAGAGAAATGCTTTAGTGTTTATTTGGAATGCATTGGAAGCAAAATAAGGTTTGGCCTTTGGAAGGCCTTTCTTGGTAAAATCATGCTGCACAATGAGATTTAATACAAAATACATTTAGGGATAAACACTCATTTCCTCATTAGGATTTCATCCGTTTCAGGAAATAAAATTATTATTGATTAAATAGACTGATATAGTTTAACACCTTCTCTTTTCAAGAACAAAAGTCATCTAACTCTTCCTTTGTCATAATTCTTTGAATAAATGTTAGCCATCTGTACTCTGGAGAGAGGGAGATTCATGAGTGTGATTAAAACACTCTTCTGAGTGTTCAGTGACATTTTTGAGGTCTGTGCTCCTTCTCAAGTTATGCTCCAAACAATGTCTAGGCTTTGGTGGTGAGAGTGTGAAGTTTGAAAATATGAACAATTAGCTGAGGAGAAAAGGAAAAGAGGAAGGATTAGCTATAGGAATGGTTCTGCAAACTGAGAGCCTGCTGCAATCCAGGGAGTTGAAAACTGCCACAGGAAAACAAGCTATGGGAGTGCTAAAAAACAACTTTGGAAAAATTTTGTTTATTGAAATGAAAGCAGTTGAAGACAAGCGGCAAAAACTCCACAGCAGAGAAATTTAAAAATGTACAAAATCTGAGTTAGAACAAAGTAAAATGCAGTACCTGTGAGTTCCAGAGAAATAGCTAATTCTGTACTACTGTAGCTTCAAGCTGAGCCTTTTTTCCAAGTCATTGTGCTCTTAAAGCCTCAACCTCCCCTGCATCTCTGCTCTCAGTTATTTCTCACTCCAAATCTCTGAATTAACTGGTGAAATCAGGGAGGAGAGGCCAGCACCAGTTCAGCAGAGTACCATGGTGATTCCCCGATTCACTCTTTTTAGACACAAAAATGCCATCATCATCATAATCCACTAAGGATTTCAGACCTACTGAGCCTATGTCCAGCTGTAATCAGAGGCCCATTGAAAGAGAACTCAATGAGTCACTAGGTAGGACACTACCACCTCCTCACACTGGAATAAACCAGCATTCAACCCAAGAGAAAGAATAATCCCAGTTTCCAGTCTCCTTCCCTATCAGATATTTTATATATATATATACACACACATATTTATTTATATATTTATATATAATATATAAATATATAATTTATAATATATTTAAATACAAAAATCTATATAATCTATCTAATAATATATTATATATATTATTTCTATTATATAAATTATTAGTACTAGTAGTACCATATAAATAATATGCACAGTACTAGTAGTACTATACTAATAGTAAAATATATATTAATAGTACATATTATATATGTACATATAGATACATATTCTATATATATAATATTATATATATTACACTGATATTCAGGAAATTATTATTATTACACTGATATTCAGGAAATTACTATCAGGAAATTACACTGATAGATGTATTTTTATATATAACATATATAATATTTTATATATACATATATATCAGTGTAATTTCCTTCAATATGTATTTGGCCAAAGAATCCGAAAAGAAAACCAAAAGAATTAGTTTTCTCTCCTGATTTCTAAGTTAAGAAAGAGCTTGGAGTGTTTGCCCTATTTCCTGCATCAGGGCTTGAAGAGCTTTTAGGAAATGATCCAGAAGTGCAGCAACACAACAGAAACAAAATGCCCAAAGTGAAGATGCTGACTTCTACAAGAATAGCAACCCAGCTGACAGGGGTTATTTACCTTGTCAGGAAAGCTGCACAAAACTCACACACTCCTTTGGTGCTGGTGGGCTTCAGAGGCTCTCAGCAGCCAGGCACATAACGTGTTTGCTGTGAGGAGCCAGGAACTTTCATTTCTATTCCAAAGCTCACTTCTCCAAATTAAAGAAAGCACTGCCAAGCCAGGAATCACTTTGGCTCCATTGCTAAGCTTATTAAGTGTGGTATTAAACAGCACATGAAATGTGTGTGATGAGATTTACCACACAACTCTCCAAATCACGAGAGCTTCTGGGAAGGGAAGAAACCCTCTCTCAAAATTATTCCATTTTACAGCCCAGAAAAGCTAGCATTGTCCTTATTCTTTGAATACCAAAAAATCAATTCCAAAAAAGTTTCTAAAGGCAAACTCATGGGATTTATCATTGGATCAAATAAAAAAATACATGTTTTTTGCAAGTCTGTCCCAGAAAATAAAGATTTTCTTACTGAGGGAAAGACATTAATAAGATGGTTTAAAGAGTAGCTGTCTCTTACCTCTGTTGTAGACATCATTCCATATTTAATTATAACAGTTCATAACAGTTCTTTCCTGAGAAATAATTCTTGATAAATAATCATGGCTAATCCAATAAGGAAAAAAATGTCACCTCACTTCCCCATATATATCTCCAATAGGATAAATACAATGTCAAAAAAAAAGGGATGCAGCAAATTTTACAGGAATTTTAACAAAAAGGAAATAAAACATTAAATAAATAAAAATGTTCATTTGCTTACATTTGGATCTTCTTCCAAGCCAAGGAAGAAGGTATAACCCCTAAATCCAAAGGTAATCATGGTGAAACTTCAGTGACCTGAAATTTAGAAAATGTACCCAAAATACTGAGCCTGTTTCTGTTCAAGGAATAAGACAAGACAGAGATAATAAAGAGAGCAGCATCTTTTCACTTTGTTTGCCTTGCTTCACTTTTCAGGGATTCTGGAAACTTACTCTACTAAGGTTTGGTACTTATTTACTGTTGGAAATGCAATTGGCTTTGATTGGCAGAAGCTCTCCATACCTCCAGGCTTCAAAACGGCCACATCCACCTAGAAAAGTTAAAATACAATCTATGTTAAAAAACAAACAAACAAAAAAACCCCAAACAAACAAAAAACCCCAAACAAACAAAAAACCAAACAAACAAAAAACCCCCAACCCAAACAAACATAAAATACCAAAACCAAACAACCAAAAAAAGCAAACCAATAAAACCATCCCAACCCACCCAATAAAAATAAAAACTTCTTGGTACACACAACCAAGAATAAAGGGATGTGGCATCACAAGAGTCTCCCACATGACCACCATGCAAACCCCCTCCAGCACTCTGGTGTTTTCCCTCCTCTTTTCCCCAAATTTATTTTCAGTTCAAGAGCGTAATTTTCCTACTGATGGATTTCCTGCAGGCATTCATGTCCCACCAGCAGGAGCAAAGGCATCCCTCAGTGCTCTGTTTGGATTTCAGACTGACAAGAAGCTCAGCCCCTCCATTCCTGCATCAGCTGGGGCAAAGGCAGATTTTCATCCCTGGACCTGTTTGCAACACTCCTCAAGAACTGCAAAGGAAATGGGAGCGTCAGGAAGTTTTAAAGGAGTTGGAAAAGAGAAAGGAAAAGAAGTCATAGAAGACAGAGAGGAAGAATCCAAAGCACAGCCACAGTGTGATCAAAAAATGAAATAAATCCAACCCACCAAACCACTACATCCTTTAAGAAAAAGCAAATTTTTCCAAGTACAGAAGAACTTAAGTAAATCAAGTACAAAGCTTGTGATTTGGAGTATGGAATTTACTTCAGCCACTATAGCATTGAGTAAAAAGCATTGCCAGTAGCAAAATCCAATATTCACTTTGAATAAAAAATCATTATAATACTATTGGGCAGCCAAGAGAAGCACTTGCCTTCTGTGTAAATTTTGTGAAATAAATTAATTTTCCTTGCAACTGAAAAAAGAAAGAAGTTGGAAGTTTTTTAAATCTACAGCTAGACTTAATGCATGATTGATTTTTTAATCTGAAAATATTCTAGTGCATGTGTGTGTATCCAGGGCTGCAGGGCCCTCATGCAGCAAGGATAGAAGTAATGCCCCTTTAGACACCAAAGACATTCTTCATTTCAGCACCTAAGAGCATTCTAGTTTAGAAACTACCACATTATCAGTCCACATTATTCTAAACTCCCTCTATATCAAATAAACAGTGGGATAAACCCACTGAACTCAATGGAAATATTCTATTGGTTAAATTTAATTGTATGGCTTTGACTTTGGTAGACAACCTTTTTTCTCATAATTAGGGAAGGAGACTAGAAGTCAGAGAATGTAGCTGTAAATGATGCCAGCTTCACAAATACACATATCTTGATTTATCAATGAGTACAATGAGAGATTTATGCAACTTATGTTGCCTTTCTGGAATGATTCAAAGGGACAGATATAGCAGGGGCTGTAAATCCCTACAAGTATTTAAATAGATGTTTACTAGAAACAGTCCTGCATATTTCCACTGACTAGTTTTCATTATTTCAGTGTGATATTAAAAAATCCTGTTCTATAGATTAGTAACAGCCTTGTTCCAACTGGTAAAAGAAACAAAGAAAAAAAAAAGAAAACATATATAAAGAAAAAGGAAATAACAACAAAAATGCAATCAGGTTCAGAATAATTCTGGTCCAGAACAAGCCAGAATAAAGCCAAGGGTAAATTTTGTTTCAAATCATAAACTCTCATTTGACCTGCATTAGGATTGCAATGCACAAGTCTCACTACTCCAAATTCTGTTTGAAGCTCAGTGTGTTTTCAAAGCAGACCTGCACTGGAGAATTAATCAGCCATCTCCAGACCCCAAACCAGTTTTGTTAACATTCTGCAGATGCCATCACAAGACCCAGGAACTCGGGTACTGCCTGGAATTGCAGAGAAGCATGCATTTAACTGGCATTTGGGGTTTGAATTCTGCCACCAGCTGAGGATGTCCCAGCCTGGCCATCCCAGCTGTGGGCAGGCAGGGATGCCACACTGCAGGTGGCACCTCCACTGCTGTCTGTGCTCCTTCCCAGGCTCCAGAGCTGGTCACTGGTGCACTTGAAATATCCTGATTTCATCTCAGTGATTTTATCTCAGACTCTTGTATAATTGAAATATTTTAGGGAATAAGTTAAAAAAAAAGAAGAACGATTCAACAGAAGTCAGATAAAAGTCATAAGTCTAGATTGCAAAGGTCAAAATATTGTAAAGAGATCAGTATAACAATAACTTTTTAACAATGTTTTCAATCTACATTGAATTTTTTGGTCATTGTTACAATTTAATGAGCTTACCCAAAGGTCAGTGAAGTCAGAGGGAGCCTTTCCAATTACATCCACAGGCTCTGGATTCAGCCAACAGCTTGACAAGTACTCTGGGACAATTTTGGGTCAAATCATCTGCATAAATGAAAGCTTAAGCATCTCTAATGAAGCAGTATGGATTTCAAATTGCAAAGAGACAAAGGATGAAGAAACCTGATTATATATCCCCTGGAGGCGTAGCCACTTTTGTATTTTCCAAAAAATATTGTCAGGAAATATAATGATTCTATTTCTGAAGCAGCTTTATCATAAATATAAAACTGCATTCACAGGTTTGGGGAGAAGGAAGGAGGAGTTAAATGACAGGGACAGGTACCAGCACTGAGGGGCTTTGCTCAGCTCACTTTCTCAGGTGAAAATACACTTGGTGCAAGTACAGTATCCAGTAGCTTCCAGTATTGTGGAAGCTGTGTTCCATTGTCAAAGGTCCATAAATCTAAGTATGTTCTCATTTAAAAATGATTTGGTGAGATTTGGTGAAGGTCAAAGACCCCCAGAAGTCAGTAGATCAGTGACATCTTCACTTTGCATTGCCGCTTGCAGCGATAAAATCAACTTCCAAATTAAAAAGAAAAAAAAGAAGAGATAACTAGATAAAGAAATCATAGTTTCTATAGAATGTTTTTTACTGGGTTCCTCTGGCATTCATCCTTTCCCACAGCTTAGAGGGTCACATCTGTGGAGGTTCTCATGTAGGACAGTGCCATAGAGAGATTTACTCCCAATGCTCTCTGTCAACAGGCTCTGTCTCCTCAATGCTAAATCAAACATACTAATGTGCATTTTCCCCACAGCAAACTCCAGAAAAAACTCTGAGTTTCAGGTTGAGCAGAGCTGAATTGCAGAGAGTGATCCCAGGTTAAATTCCTGTTAATGCACTGGAAGTGGATTAGGAGATCAAAGCAGCTGCTGCCAAAACCCATCCTGCGTGCATCTCACGGGCTTTCCCTCAGAGCAGCTCCAGAGTGGGCTCTGAACCACTCTGTACATGCAGTTCAAAGGACAATTATGCTCTCAACCTCTGTTTTCTTGGGCTTGAGGCTCTCAGTGGATTAGCCTGGGTAGTGCCATTCAGCCTTTGTCTCCCACAGAGAGAGCAGCAAACTGCTCAGCTCCTGGCAGAGTGTACAAATACAGGCAGACCTCACTTCTGTTCCTGATTTTGCTCCTGTTCTATTTCTTTCCATGCCTACAAAACAAAAAAAAACAAAACAAGAAAACAAAAATAATAATAACAGTAATGAGGAGTGCTCGAAAGCAGAACATTCAGTGTGTGCACAGAGAATCCTACTACACCAGCATGACTAAAAACAAACCTGAAAAACTAGTAGGGCTTTTATTCTAAAAAAATGCTTCATTGTATTAAAAAAGTTGCTTTTTAGGGCATAGAAAATAGATTCCATGGGTTATCTTTATATTTGGAAATGCTTCTTAAACTGCCAAGAATTAAATAAAGTATCAGCGCTGGGCAAAATTCTCAGGTATGGAGAAACTCAGGCCACAGATCTGAGGGATCACATAAAATTCTCTTTTTATCTGATGACAAAAGGAACTCTTTATCCCACAAAAGTACCCTCAAGATTTGATATCAAAAATAATTAAGTTGGGTAGTGACTTAATAATCCCAGTTACCACTACTTCTTCACTATCCTGAAAATTCCAGAGTTAAGACACTTCTAGGCCAATATGGAAAAAGACTGACCTTTCCCCAGTTCTTTGGCTTGCTTTCTTGTCCTCTAGAAAGCAGAGGTAATTTATTTTGGCCTGCTGTTTCTGGAGAAGAACTTCCTAACACTTCTCACATCCTCTTCTTCCTAAGGATTCCTACCCTCACTCTGCTCAGCTGGAGCAGCAAATCAATCCCTGCTCCTCACTCTTTGGAATTTCCATCACATTTAAATTGTTTCAAAGAAATGCTGAATGTACAGTGAAATGTTTTTACTCACACTTGGTGGAGACATTATCTAGATTAAGGATTTTTGCTTCCCATCTACCTCAGCAATTTTATCCATGGATTACCAGCTAATATTTGAAATTATGTGGAAGGAGCTGATCTTTCCAGCTGATGACCGGGTGGTGATTTGTCAAAACACTCACAAAAGCTGGACAGAACAGAAGATGGAGAGGGATTTTCAGGCAGCATTTCCTGGCTAAAAAAAAATCTGGAATTTTGTTTTTCTGCTCACCTCAAGCAGCACTCGCCCCCACTGCCCCACCAGTGCCGTGCTCAGCTGAGACATCAGTGAACCAGGAAACAGAGCTCAGCAAACCCCAGCAATTCACTGGAAGACACTCCAGGGAACTGACAGACAATGTATGGCAACAAATCTTGTTTTCTTGCTAAGAGCAAAGCTTAACTTCTCCTTCCCAGCATTTTGTCCCCTAAAGCATAACCATGCATGGCTACGGACACTGATGCAAGCTAATCCAAAGCAGTTTGGGAAAATAAGGGAATAAATAAAAGGCTAAGAGCAGTGATTTTTGATTGCTTTCCTTTAACATCTGTTTTGCAGATTCTTTTCCTTGTCAGTGCTTTTAAACTTTGTTACCTATGAAGAGGGTTTTATATAGGTGAACTCAAATTCTAGGAGTTCAGGAGAGCAGAAGGGAAACACTGCATCAAGGAACTGGATATTACCAGATAGAGTTCAATAAATCAGGTCACCATCATTTTATATAAGGTGCTCTTACCCTCAATATTTGGAATTTAGATCTGTTTGCTTTGATTATTGGAAGTTGGCCTCGGACCAAATACATTTTAGGAGCAATTTCTTTTTTTTTTCTCTATATAACCAGCAAGATCAGGAGGTATAACCAAGGTCAGCTGCAGGTAATGCAAAGGGCAGTCACCTGTTGGGGACAGCAGCATGGACATGGCTTTGGTGCCCACTTTGTCTCAATAAAAATCCTATTTTAGCTGGACAACACAGAAAATTGCCTGAAAGGTAGTAGAATTTTGTCTCACGTGGAACTACATCCTAATAAAACCAGTATAAATTCAGACAGTCCCTCTGCAATCACTGAAGTGGTTTTTTGGAACTTACTTAAATCCGTGTTATTATTCATATTCTCCTTGCATAGCAAGAAAATGCTGCAGGTATTTCAGAGCACCAGAATCCAGCCACAGAAGGGACAGAAGTGTTTCAGGGACAAGGTTACAAGCAACAAATGCACCCAACAAAAACAGAATGCTGAATGTTGATAGCTCTGCGCTGAAGATGTTTCTATTCATTCCTTTTCTATTAAGCAAGGCTCCTTTTGTTTCCAATGCAAACCAAACCAATTGTTACCATAGCTGTATAACACAGCTGGAGAATGCAGAGGGCCTTGCCTTTCTCCATTTACAAATCTGTTATGTTCAGACTTATTCCTAGCCAAGGAAAACAACACACCTTAAGGCAACAAAAAAGGGAGGTTAATCAGGGAGTGTAACATTTAAATTTACTTTACATCGAATTTAAATCTACTTTACAAGGAAAGGGAAAGGCGAGGCAGAGGTACACAGCAACTCTCTGCTACCATCAGATTTCTCAAGGAAGGCTCTATCCCCGTCCTTTGTCTCAAATTTTGCCCAGAATCCCACCCTCTGCCCTGGTTTCCACACCAGAGGGTCAAGCAGAAGTGAGGATGAGGGAGCTGCACTCAGAGAACCCAGGGGGAAGCACAGAGGGGAAGGGGAGAGCTCTGTGGGCTCTTTCAGGTGATTGAGGTGTTCTAAACAAAGTTTCTAGAAATCCTAACTCTGGGTAGGCACACAGGTGTTAATAGCAGGCAAGGAGATCTCTTTCATGACTCATTTTCTCTCTGCCTTGCTGGCAGAGCTCTGTTGTGCTTTCAAAGATGCAAAGCATCCTCATTGATATGGGAGAATGTATGATAAAAGATTACTTGCTTTTAAAGTCCTAAAGATATCAGAATGTCAAGATTTAACTTCTTTTTTTTTTATACTGGGAAATCTAATAAGGCAAGGAACTGAAGACAGGGACCATATCCTACTTAGAAGTTGAAAGAAGTGAAATATATTTTTTTTATATATTCCTTCCCACTTATCCCAATACAAGGGTCACACTGACAGTTCTGTGCTTGAAAAAAACACTTTCATTCTCAACTCCTCAGCTTATAGCCAAATTCTAAAGCAAGACCAGCCAGTGATTTAAAGAAATCCAAACCATCTAACTTGTTTTTTAAAGATCAGAACCCCTAATTATTTTTCTGTTACAATGCAGATAAAACTGTTGAAAGAAGCAAAAGAAGGAATGAGAGAAGAGGAAGAGGCAAAACATAAGCACATTTCCCCCACCAGGGGAAAGCTGATTGTGCTCTGAGAAGTTAGGATGCTGCACACGAATGCCAGAAGATTGTTGGGATTAGACTTTATCACAACATTTCTAGAAATAGCCCCTCAAAGTGTGCATCTGGGGAAGATGTCCCAGGAAATCATAGCATTCACCTAGACTGAGGTGTTCAAGTGAGAAGCCAAGGAAATTGCAGCTTCCAACTGCTCCACACCATGGTTTTGAGACTTAACCCAAAGTTTTTGGCTCAAATTTTAATTCCCGTGTTACATTTGCTTAGAACTCAATCTCTGTCCTTCATTCTTGTTAACAAGTAGCTGCCTCTCAACGTTTTCCTTGTATTTTGGTGACTAATTTGTTTTGAATACTCTCTACCATCCAAGTATTTCACAGAAAAATGCGTTTCTGCAAATTTCCTGCGAGAGGTCCTCAATGTCAAAAGCCCTCCTGTCACAGCACCATCACAGAAGCTCCTCCACTGAATGTTTCAATGCCATTCTTTTTGGTCTTAACAGGCAATAAACATCTTGAAATCATTCAAATTCCCACAAAACATGCAGTTCCCAAGCAGTCTTCCCTGAAGTTACCATACAGAGGGGCAGCAACCCCACTGCTGCCTGACACCCAAGGTTCAGGTCATTATCTCCCTCATCAAAGCCTATGTTTCATCTGAAGGCAACAACATCCTCCAATTTTACATTCTGCTTAAAGATAGATTCTGGGCAGGCACTGCTGAAAAACAAGATGAAGGAGCAGAAGGTCAAAGAGCAGAGCAAACAACAGCACCCTACACCCTGCAAACTAAACAGCAGCACAGGAATACTAAAGCAACATTCTGTGCTAATTATCACAGCAATTGCAAGAAGAAAATCCTGGCCTGGGCTAAACCAGAGAGGTTTAACATGGACATCAGCAGAACTGAAGTACAAATGATAAAGGTGATGGCTCAGATAAGACAAGGAACAAATCAGTCTCCTTCCAGAATTTCTCTATTTACAGCATGTAAGATAAACTGTGAGGATAACAGAGCCAAGTGACCCAGGGAGTTCCTTGCCCAGCAGAGTCAATTTTTTTCTCATATTCACTCCCCATAACAGCAACTTCTTCTGTGTAAGTTTGGAGTTTTCTTTGCAGCTGCAGAGATGAGGAGGATAAAGATTTCACACCCTTTTCACAAAAGAGAACAATTTTCTTTGCATTTTTCTTTTAGGAAAAATGCAAGCGTCCACATACACATTGTAAATTGCATGTGAACTAAATAAAGAAACTGTTCAAATGGTTCTTGTTATGGAAGCCAAATATAACAAATGCTGAAAGCCTCCGTAGCTAGAGGATATAAAATGCATTGTAAACCATTGAGACAAAAATAAGGAAGTCACAATATTTTGTATAAATTGCCACTTAGAAACAACTCTCCCCATCTCATATAAGTAATCTACTAGGAAGGTAAAAAATGCAAGAAAATGGGAATTAAAAAAAAAAAAAAAAAACACAAAGAAAAAAACAAAAGCATGGAAATAATAAACAGCATGCTATCAAATGAGTGAATGAATTAGCAGCAATAATCCTAAGGACTGGGAAAAGAAATCTAATTTTTTTCCTCACAAACTCCTCTCCTGACATTTCATTTGTCCATCAGATAAACTGATTTGCAGCATTCCCTCATTCATCTGGAGTCTGCTGAATGACCTCTTGACAGAGTAATACTCCCAAAGAGCAGACACCAAAGGAGTAGTGCTGAGCAATTTCCCAGATAAATGGCTTTTCATGGCTTCCAGGTAACAGTGTCACAACTCAGGCACTTTGAGTAATGACCTTGAGCAATCTGAAGCTGCTGCAGGAAGGCAGGACCACAGAGACTGGGTACCAGGAAAAACTGCACAGAAAATGTTATCAAACAATGGAACAGGCTGCCCAGGAGAGCAGGTGATTCACCATCCCTGGAGGTAATTAATAGATTTGTAGATGTGGCACCTGGGGGCAGGGCTAGTGGTGGGCTTGACTGTAAAAGCTGGAATTCAATGACCTAAAATGGTCTTTTCAGCCCAAATGATTCCGTGACTCTATGGAAATTGAAAGAGCAGATTGCAAAGTGAGAGGCAAGATGAGAAATGCATTGCTCAGAGTTTCAGTAGGAGAATGACTGCAATGTCATTTTTTGAGAGCAAAGGTAGCTAGCACCCCTATGGAATAAAGTGAGGTGACGAGTGTGAGGAAGAAAGAAAATTGATATGGCAGTTTCACCCTCAGGAGAACAAAGGCTGGTTGTAAAGATAAGTAAATGTATCTTCTGTGAATAACATGGGGTTTTACCTGCTATAAACCACTCAACATACACATATTTCTGGAATCCAGTAGCAACATTAATTGCAGCATCATGAATTGTAGCTTTTAAGCTCATCTTTGGTATTTTTGCAGCAGGGGACCAAAAGAGGTCTGACTAGGACCAGAGTAATCACTTTCTGCAGAACATTTCTCCATTGTCATCCCAGTTTTGCCCTTTACAGCTTGCCAGTGAGAGCTCATTCTGCTGCAGAGTGGTTGCTTAGCATCACACCTGCAGGAGCACTTTGGGCATGTTCCTGGAAGGGCAGATGCAGAATCTGGGAATGCCAAAAGTTCTTCTCTGCGGGGAATTTGCTCTTGTAGAGTAGCAGATGTGGACAGATGAGTTCTGTGTGGCTTTTTTAGGTGTGTTATGAGGGCTGCTTTGCTTGTACTCAAGGTAATGCAGACAGGGATTTGTAGGAAGTCCAGCACAAATTCTGATTCTGGGCAGGTTTCTTTCAATACACACACTTCTCTAGTAAAGTTCTGAAGGCTTAATGGATTTCCATACAAGGACCAGAGAAAAATGGTGTTTAAGGGGTGTAAGAATACATGGACTTCATCCATACTGAAACACTTCCTCATAAAGCTCAAACAGCTCTCTCAAAAGCATGCTTCTTCCTCTGGAAAAGTATTCCTTATGGGGAAAAAAATCACCTTTAGAATAGAGTTTGATGACTCTTCTACAGATGCAGGTGTATCTGAGCCTCAACTATGACTTGATACCTCTCATTATGGTGGATGAATTTAATAACAGCAGTTGCACCAGCTGCAATTCTTCTTTATAGGTAGTTATCTATTCTTACTCTTCACAAAAATCCCCATACTCCAGCACAGAGATAAGATCAGAGATGCTCCTTTCTTCTTTAGTCTGAGGAAGAGGTTCCAGGGCATTGCAGCAAATTAATCCTGCAGTTTTTCCTCCACTTTTAGGAGTGATTTAAAATCAAAGTGCCAGTGAGAAGCACAGCCATGTGAAGGCAGAGAGAAAGGATTTAAACAGAACCTGCTAGACTTTAAAGCACTGATTAGTTCAGTAGCAGGCAACTCTAAACCTTGCATGCACTCCTGCAGACTTCCAGGGAAGAATAGCCTAAGTATTTTCAAGGAACTATAGTTTAGGATTTTAATGCTGTTGGTTTCTCGTCTCAAAGGCTCATGGGCACAGGCATCACGCTGAGCTCCAAGCCTTGGTGTCTAAGTACAAACAGCTACCAAAAGCCAGATTTGGATCCTTTGTTTGAGTATAGAGTCATTTTCAATAGCAGCATTCAATCTCAAAATATATTATTAACAAGTGAGCTGGGAGTAGATTTTGTTCCATAATGAAAGCACCTGAAGTGTTACACCCAAGTGCCTCTTATGGAAACCATGACAGAGCCAGACTTGACTGGTGGTGCAACTGCTCCAGTGCTCTCCTACAGCTGCATGCCATCTCCCAGCTAGAAATAGTGACACAGAAAGTGGATCCCAGCTGGCCAGACCAAGATGATCCCTCCAGCCAAGGTTGAACAAGGTTCAGTAAAGATGTGGATCCTGTAAGCAAAAGTATCTGTGTTTGCAAATTTAGAAGATTTGGTCCAAAGGAAAGGAAGTGCTCTAATGCAGATATTAAGAGTCCAAGCTATCATTTGTAGATAGAACAACTTACCTGACACTCACCCAGCTGTGCAGCAGCAGTGTCCACAATCATGTTGTTGATATTGGCCAGTTATTAGTTCCAATTCCTGTTTCCCCCATGCTCCCAATCTTTGCTACCCTTCTGCTCATCAATTCTGTAATAAATCAGATGATAATATTTATTAAAACATCCCTCTATAACACCAAAAACTTTACAGAACCAGCTCACCTTGTGGTTGCCTACAGGCTGGTGGAAACAGATGAACAAAGAATTTGAATTTCAGGGGTATGAATGTTAACTATGATGGTAGACAGGTAAACCAAATGCTACCATGTAACATACTTGTCTAAATCTTGACTTTTTTTTAACTAGAAAATAGCTACGATCTTTTTTTTTTAAATAATTTCTCCCTTTCTACCTGTGGTTACTTGTCCTGTTCCTGACACTACAGTCTTCCTCATGCTGTCAGTGATCAATTTGTGGTCTTCCCACTAAGATTTTTATCTTATATCTGACCTGACCTTCCCCAAAATCTATCATGTTATGGCATGGAAAAAGCAGCTAGCAGTGAGGGCCCAGCACAGTGCACTTATGGGTTTTCAATATTATCTCTTCAAGCCACACCAAGGGAATTTTTTCTCCTCAGATCTCAGACCACCAACACTAAGACCAAAGCCAGCCAGTTCACAAGCCCACAGCTATCACAGCCACTACCAGAAAACAGAGTTTGAGGCAACTTTCCCATTTGCAGTGTTTGACTTGCATTCATTGCCACCAACATGAAATGAATGAAATTACCTTATCAGGCCTTTGTTGAAGAACTGGCAGATTCTCCTGCCTGCTTAACAAAAGCTAAACTATGCTTGATCTCCTTAGTAACCATAGCAAACAAATATGCTCAGAAAGGGGGGGACAATCTGCTAACACGGATTCAGGTTCAGTTTTTATCTACATTGTCAACACATTTTAATGCTAACCAAGTCCCAGCTGGGCCGTAGCAGTTATAATATCCTGGTGCTGTTCAGTGCCATTCTCCTGACTTTCCATCTTTCCTCTTGGAGCTAAATATCTGTTCAGAAGAACTTCCACAGAGCATTAATGTGGTGTTTGTGAGGGTCCCCAGGACGAGGTGGGACATGAGAATTTGACTCCATCTTCTCAGAAGGCTGATTATATTATATCATGCTATATCATGCTATACTAAAACTATGTTAAAGAAAGAAAAAGAATACATCAGAAGGCTTGACAAGAATGAATGATAATGCTGGTGACTGACTCCTCAGACTCTGACACAGCCAGCTGTGATTGGTCATTAATTAAAAACAATTCACATGGAACCAATCAAAGACACACCTGTTGGTGAACCATCTCCAGACCACATTCCCATGCAATCAGATAATTATTGTTTTCATTCTTTTCTGAGGCTTCTCAGCTTCCCAGGAGAAAATCCTGGGCAAAGAGGATTTTTCAGAAAATATCATGGTGACACATTAGAACCTATCTCTGCATCTCAGCAGGACATTTTCATCCTGTTTCCAAGCAAGCTGCCTAATCCAAGCCATAACCAGGCCTTAGCCCTTCTCCTCCAGCTCCAGCACTTGCTGTAGAAAGCACCGGCTACATCTGCCAAAACAGCATTATCTGAGACAGAGTGCTGCTGACCCCCCTTCACACTGCACATCTGAGAAGGGATCCATCAGATCCACACTATGAACATTTTTTACTAAATGCTGTATATTCTGTACTTCAGCCAGTGTAACGAAGCCAAGCACAACCAACAGCTATCAAACCAACAGCAGAGACTTGGGTGCAAAGCACTGTTTTTATGGACAGGGATTTTAATTTACATGCTCCACGGCTTGTGAGACCAGAAACTCAACAGCTCCTTATGGAATTATTGTGAGGCAGGTTTGAGATGTTCATCTGACTACCTAAAATACAGCAATGCTTTGCTGTGTAGAGAGGGCATGCCAGCAAATAAACACTGAGCACTCTGTACCCATGGCAAGAGGCATGCAAGCAACACTTCCCTGATGAATCTGCCCCCATTTTCAAATGAAAGCCTGTGCTTTTCTTTTCCAGTATAATTGCTCTGAAAAAGAAGCTGAAGTTGCAAACTGCAGCCCTTCCTGAAGGGATCTGGAATCACCCAGTTGGGGCACAAGCCATGCAAGTTCTTTTCAGCATGTGCACACCTTGAGAAGTTATTTTTGGGGAAGCAGAATCAGTTTTATAACTTTTAGGTTGTGGAACTTGCCTCCAAGTGGTGGGCTCTTACATCCCTTTTTATTTTCACTTCTGCCATTGAAACATCTTTTCACAAGTTCAAGATAAATAAAGAAGCCAAGTCACATAGAGAAGATGACATTTTTCAAGAAACACCCACACTCACATTCAGCTAAAAGCCAAGCTCTATCCCCAACTAAAGGGAAATAAATTGAGAAAAGAGCATTTCCCAAAGTTACCAAGCTTTGTTCTGGCTGAAGCTTTTCAACTACATCAGATAATCCCAGACCAATACTACACAGCTCAGAAGCACAAACTATTCCTACACCTTCAATGAAACTCACTCCAAACTCTTGATGCATCAGTCTGATGTTTTTGTTTTGTTTCTAACTACTAGTTCAGTTTATAACCCCTTCCCAATGACTGACAGCAGACTGACAGTTCAGAGAGGCAATAAAAATGAAGTCACCACTTGCTCTAAGCAAAAAGAGAAATTGGGATCTCTTGGCAGACTTCATGGCTTAGAAAAAAGCATTTCACTGTGTCTGATTGTAATTAATACCTCTGATTCTTCAATTAGCAGCAACATGTCAATCTGGTGACTTCACTTGGAAGTCAACATTTTGATAGTTAACAATTGTGAAAGAAGGACTTTAAATCCAGGTGATGACTCTTGATTCTTCTCTAGGGTAGTTGAAAGAGGGGTAGGGAAGGCAGAGGAAAATAAAAATAAATAAACAAATAAAATAAAATAAAAATAATAACAAAAACACCCAAACTTGGAACAAGTTTTAAGTCTATCTTGAGTGCTCTTCCAGAAAGAAAACCCAACTTAATGATAAACCTGTCCTGCTTATTTGCAAATGGGCCATATCACAGCTTTCTGTACCCTAGGGAAATATAATTTTATAATTTTTTCTGTTCCTCACTAAAAAAGTGGATATAATAGTACTGATTTGACTTGTGAGCTTAGAGTAAAGATAAAACCATATCTAAATGTAGGCAATCTCTTCAACTTTGATCACAGACTTTAGGGCAAAATGTTAAAGCTTTTAGGTGGAGCCAAGAGCACTAGAAACAAGGTGGTTAAAAAAAACCCCACCAAAATACAAGACAAAACTCTAATAGCATCTCAAATGGCCAAACTTTAAACATCTAACCAGCTTCTCATCCCACTCTGAGTGAGAGAACTCTTTGTTTTTAAACTATTTTTATTTAGAAATGAAGAAACAAAGACGAGGAGGAATAGACAGGGGAAAGATCTCAGCTCTGGCACCCAGAGCATTCTCAGCACCCTTTGTAAGTGGCATCCTCCCATCATTCCCTGCTGATTCAAGTGATTATGCATGGTGACATGACACAGAAGAAAGCAGGGTTTTGGAAGGGACTGCACACCACAGCTCAACAATCCACCAGCCCACACAGCTGGAGTACAATTAGGAATTAATCAGCCCAGCTGAGTCTCCTGAGGAGCACAATGACCCTGGCTCTGTTGTGCACAGACACTCCCATATGCTTCTGTGATTAACATAAAAAACATTGCAAATTTAACATCCAAAACATAGCAAATTTAACATCCAAAACATAGCAAATTTAACATCCAAAACATAGCAAATTTACCATCCAAAACATACCAAATTTAACATCCAAACCTAAAGGAGCACAAATGTGTCTCTGCTGTTCCACAGTCCAGAGCCTGCCATCCTGCAAGGAGCTGGGTGCAGTCCAGCACAGACAGCAAGCCCTGTGCAAATGCAAATCAGGTGCTTATTTAAATGTTCCCCTCTCTGGCCTTTCACCCAGGTTTTGGGGGGGGAGCAAATTGCTGTGCATGCAATGGTGGCACTGAAGCAGTTTTCAGATTCCCTGGTGCTCCCTCTGTATCCAAGGGCTTTGCGTGTTGAATCTCATGTTCCTGGCCTCTGAAACACCCTGATTTTTCATGGCTTTCCCACAGGTGTCTAATGAAAATCACCACAGACCCATCAAAGTTTTAAGGTGCCTCTCTACCATTCTGATAGCCCTGGAAGCAAAGCACAGGCACCTTGCTCTCCAAACCCAGTCACATTGTCAGTCCATGAGCATCCCTGTTCATGAAAAGGACCAGAATTTATGGCAGCCTTCCAGTCTGGGCTGGATCAATGCCTGACTCACCCCAAACACACAAATCCTCCTCCTCCTCCTCTGCTCCCACATCTGAATATTTTGGACAATAGACCTTAATTCAGCAAGACATCCACAGAAAAGGGGAAGGTGTTGCCTGTATTCCCCACAGTCACCCAGCTGCCAGGATGAGTTTTGGTGGCACTCCTTGCCCCCAGGCTCCTCTAGAAGGGTGAGGCACCACATACAGCTCCTGCAGAGGTTCCTGCCCTCCCCATTCCCACCTCTGGAAGTCCCAAAATTCCACCAAGGGTCACTACTGATGGCAGAGCGTATCAGGAGAGAGGGCACTGTACAACAAAACACATTCAGAGATATTTTGGCAAAAAACAGAGCACCTTTTACATGGGTCTTTCAAAATCTGGCATCAAACCTAGCGAAAAGCAATCATCATTGTTACACACAACATTTTCTATAAGTTCAAGAGGCATATAATGTTAGAGAGAGAGATTTTTAGGGGATGATTTAATGGTTGTCCTTAATTTTTTAAACTCTTTGTTTAATGCTTCTCCATAATTTTTTTACTCTTGATTAGAGAAGTTATCATTGACCCTCAAAACAAATAAAAATGTGCTTCTGATCCTTGTTTGAATTGAAATCTGAGTGGCTCTGGGCAAAAGACTCAACACCTCTGTGAAAAAGAAAACCAGCCTAGGTCTGAAGTCTGTTTCCTATCTCCTGCCTGATTCCCCAGTAAATTTCTACAAAGAATGGGAGCTTAATTTCTCCTCACTCAAAGTCACACCCATTCCTGAAGGAATGCCTTTATTCCCATTGCCCATTTGAAAAGTCAGAGTGTACTGCACTGCCTAAAAATGATGTATACTTGCAGCTTAAGGAAAGAGGTTTTGAAATAGATCTAAATTAGCTTTAACCATCTCTCACACATCCCAGCCTGAAGGAGCACCCTAGCAACAACCTTCAGCATTTTGCAAACATTTGCTACTAATTATGGGTTCTTAGAACAATAATACAAGGCTCCATGCTTTACAGAAAGAGGCCAAAAACAGCCTCAAAAGTAAGCCTTAGGCTTTAATTTAAACCAGTGCCCATACAAATTCTCAAATATACATTGCAAAAGCTTCCCAAAACACTGCTCTGATTAATGGCTCCAGAAACTTGTAAAAGCTCAGCTGTCAAGCATTAAAATGTAGGCTGAGAAAAAGCTCATGTAGAGCAGCTAAATAAAAATCCTCTGAAACAGCTTTTCCCTGCACCTTAAGCAATGGCAGCACAACAGAGCAGCCCACAGGCGAGCTCCCAAGAGCTGTGGGGCTTGCTCTGAGCTGGCTCAAGGGCTCTCATACCATTAATCAGACCCTGGGACAGCCCAGGATGGCCCATCCACCCCCATCTCTGATCTCTCAGCCAGCCTTCCATGGCTCATCCATTCACATCCCCAGGCACTCCCTAAATCTCCCCTGTTACTGCCTGAGCTCCTTTCAGCCTTCAAGAGCTCTTTACTTCCCTTGACCCTAAGCAGGAGACAGGCACAGAGGCAGCATTATCCTCTCCACATCCCTCCTGCTCTTATTCTCAGATATTTCTGCCTCAACAAGTGGCCAAGCAGTGTCCAGCCCTTCTCCTCTGGGTGACACCGCTTGGGCAAGATGAAGCTCTGAGGTTCTTCCAACCTCAACCCTTCTGTGACTCACATTAGCTGGGCTTAAGAGAGACGTCTGCCACAGAAAGCTCAGCCATAACCCCTGAGAAGAATGCACTGACAGGATCCCATTTAGCAAGAGACTCTGGAAGATGCAGCATCTGCTCAGGATGCACCTGGGTCTTAAGAGAAAATAACATCCTTGCTGAAAAAATAAGGGGTCAATTTTTTGTGGTTATCTTTTATTTGTTCTCTTCTCATTGTGTTCAACATTTAACTGTTTAACACACACTATTCAGCAATTCCTGGGTAATTTTTAGTTAAACAAATTTGTGACCACAGCCTCTGTGATGCATCTTGAGTTTTCTCTATGAAAGGAAAAGGAAGGTGTTACAAAATTGTTCTCTTTGTCTTTAATGCAAGAACTGCATTGGCTCAGACACTTTAAAAGCAGGATGACAGAAGAGAGTAAACACAATAGATTACAGGCATTGACTACCACATATTCTAATGATTTAAATGATGGCAGAATTACTTTTACTCATAGAAACTGAGAATATGAGAAACATCAAGGAATAAAAAGAGTTGGCTTAAATTGGAGTTTCCTTCCATGGGCCTAATGGTGGGTTTCAGCATCACAGGCTTTCTGGTTCCCTGTGTGTGGAGAAGCAGAAAGGAAAAAGGAAACAGCAGGATGGTTTTAGGATGTAATACATTGGGAAAGGAATGTCCCTGCAGTGAACCAGCTACTTTGTCCTGTGAGACTGAAGCTTGTTCATACTTTGCAAAACTTCCCACAGCAGACAAAACTGCCCCCAGATTTCCCTGGATCTGACAGCTGATTTACTGCCAAACATCCACCACATCTCACAAAATTCCAATCTGTCCATGCTGCCTGAAAAATCACTCCTGATATGCTGTGGAAAGGAGGGATTAAAGCCTTTCTCTCCCACTCCCAAGTACTGTGTGGGACAGCACTCCCCTGGCTACTTTACAAACTTACTGGAAATCCACTGTTTGTGTGAGGGAGGAGAAGAAAAGGAGCCAGAGGCCTCCTAGAGACACAGGTTTGATATCCCTATAAAAAAAAAAAAGCCCAGGGGCTCTTTCAATGTTTCATCAAAACACTGAACCTGCAGCTGTGTGATCATTGTCCTGTTGTGCCTTATGATTTTATTTGGAGGATTTGGGTAGCTATAGAGGTGAAGCAAAGAAAAAAAACACTGCTGGATCTGATCTTCCCCCAGGCATAAAAAAGCCCAAACAAAAATAATTGGATCTGAGTCTTCTGGAAGTTTGGGAAAAGCTAAACTCCAAGTGCTGCAGTTCTGGACAGTCCCGACCTAAAACTTGCATTATATTCTCACAGGTCTGGGTTATCATGAGATCACATAGATATTGAATTAAAAACTGCTGGGTTCGAAAAATTTGATAGTGATGGCAAAACAATGAATTTTTTTTTCCTTGTGCTTCAGGGGGAAAAATGCATTCCAACAAAAGTAGGCTTCTACCCAAAGGCATCTCAAGATTCCACTAAATTATAGGTTCGGTTTATGAAACAGAAGAGTGTATTTTTAAATGGCAAGAATTTTTGCTTTGTGTCACAAAACCAGAATATACATTATACAACAAAAGTGTCTTGCTGAATTGTTTGGAAATGGCAGGTATGTGTAACTCTCTGAAAAACACTGGTGAAAAACTCCTTGCATTATTACCCTTGTGACAGACAGAAAACTGGCCTTTAAAATGAGAATTTTGTTAAATTTCAGCAGTAAGTGTACTGCATGCTATGATTTTATCATTAGACAAAGGCTGAGATGACACAGCTGCTACAACATTGAACAATCCAACTAGAAACATGAAAGGGGACAACGTTTGCCATCAGATCTGAAATTAATGAGAAACACACCTTTTACCAGTGCATCATTTAAAACATACCTGGTGGTGCTAATTTCTGAAGATACCCTAGTAATTCTTTTAAATTTTGGCTTTTGAGGGGCTAAAACAACAGCAGAGCTTCTGTTGCCCAGTCTGCTCTGCTGCTCATCCACATGGCAGCTTGGGATTCACAAACAACTCCTTGTCCACCTCTGACATCCTCCATCCTCTGTATTTGAGAAGACAGTGCTTCCAAACAGGTCAATATTCAAGCTGTGAGGCTTCCTGTTATTTGTGGCTCTTTGCATGTCTCTCCCAGCACTTCCAGGGGCTTTTCCTAATTAACCCAGCCTCAGTCCCTGCAGCAAGCACCAGCATGTGTTTTCCTGGTGTGATTCATGCCTGGCTGCTTTGCAGATGACATGAAGGCTGGAGATACAGCCCATAATACTGAAGCCAACTGCAAAGCAGGGCA
Source organism: Agelaius tricolor (assembly GCF_023055355.1). NCBI lineage: Eukaryota > Metazoa > Chordata > Aves > Passeriformes > Icteridae > Agelaius > Agelaius tricolor. Next base: position 2,563,816 of record NW_027269263.1, read on the forward strand.
GGTGCCATTAAAGTATGAGTCAATAAAGAGGGATGGGACACTCGTGGCTCTCACATCCCCCTAGGAGGGAATAAAAATAAACAGCCCACAATGGAGGACAGATAAAAGCAAGTAAAGGCACTGAATTATTTAAAGGGAATAATTTCCTGTCTGCTTTCTTTCTTACTCTCCTAAGTTTTGAAGCTGTTAATTCCCACAGGTAATGGACTCCTGTTGCAATAATGCAGAAGGTAAAGAGAAGTTCTTCTGCTTGAAACAATTAATTGCTCTTTTCTCTTGCAAGCCGGGGCTTAGGGTGCACATCAGGGCTCATGTGTGTTTTTTGGGTCAAGTACTATCTTTCAGTCTCTCTCAAGCTACAGAAAAGGTTAAAAGGGAAAACCCCCTTGCACTGTTGGAGTGGCATTGTGTTAAGGAGGTGAACTGTCAGAAGCAGGAGAAGAGGACAAAACAGCAGCACCTGTTACCTGTTGCTGGGTCTAATTATCACCATTACCATGTTCTTTTTGCCTTCTTTCACAAAGAGTTTGTACCTGAAGAAGGGGCAGTGGGGTCAGCAGATGACCCATGTGGATGCTCTACAATGGGGGATATGGCATGTCCCAAAGCTTCTAAACATTCAAAGTTCCACTGCTTTAATTGTAAAGATGTTTTGATAATTATTTTACAACTCTGTGGGAGCTCAGCCCTACAGCAAGGCTCTCTCTCCTAGTTTTGATGTCCACACAGCAGCCACATCCCCAAGAATTGTGTAGCATTCATGTGTGCATCAGAGTGGGGAAATAAAACTTGTTAATCCTACAGCTGCTCAACACCAGCAGTCAGCAATTGAGATAAGAAAGAAAAACTTAGTCCAAACTAACCCTTGGACCTTGGTAAAAATTCACAGAGGAGCACATTTTCCTTTGGAGGGCACATGCTATTCCATGTTTTCCACAAGTTTTACATTGCTGGAAACACCTACCTGGCTTGGCCAGTCTGCAGGTAAAGAAAGATCCTTGATGCTATCAGCCCAATGCATCAAAACTTACACTTTTCTATTTACTGGGAGAAAGTTACCTGCAAATAAACACCTTTTGGTCACAGTTTTTCCCTCAGCAACATACATTTGTTCAGAGTGAGACCTTAAATGAAAATATATTTCCATGCTATTTTTTTTTTTCCTGGTGTAAGAAGAGGAATATTTTTTTCAGCATTCTTAAAATGGAAGCAAATGGCCTGGCTACAAAGTTTTCTGCAGCAAAGGTTTTAGTCTTACTAGCTGGAGTATTTTGAAACTTCTTTTACATAACAAAGACAGGATAAAAGGAAATGTCTCAATATTATTAATTTAGGTGAAGTTACTGTAGTATTTTATAGTGTGAAGTTATCTCAATGTTTTGCTTAAATTTAAAATTTAACAAAAGGAAACTTGGGTTTGGGGTTTTTTCTGCCTGCTGGAAAATTTAAGCTATCTGTACTTGGAGAGATTTATATGAAGTGATTTTGTCAAGGCAGGGAGACCATGGGGGATTTCCAGATTCCAGAAGCAACCTGGGACCTACCAACTCACAGACACTAGAATTTTACAACTGCTTAGAGCCTTTAGTTAAAAGAGAGGGTAAACAAGGCCTATAAATACTTAGTTCAATTTTTGGCCCCTTCACCTGCTTCCATCTTTTTGTGCTACTATTTACTATGTATTTCCCCCAGTGGAGCTCCTCAGCTCATTTAAAACGTGCTTTTCTTCACACATCCCCAATATTTAAATGAATTGCCATATCAGAATCCTTAATAAACAATCCATCAGCAGTGCTTAGTGTTACTTTGACAAGCGAAATTCAAATAAATGGCAATATGAAAAACTTACAGGTGAAATGAATCTTGTGTAGATTTCCTGCCAGTTCCAGCTGCAGCTACAGAGCTGGATTTGTTCTCCTGTGAGGAACCAGCCAAAACCATAAATCTGCAGCACTCCCAGGTGGGTCACAGGGGAACAGAAGCACTTGGCTGACAGGAGCACGAGGCTTCCATTAGCTTCAGTCCCACGACTCGGAGGTGCCATCTTCCAGCATCTCTGACAACTTTTTCTGAGCTGCAGCAAGACAAAAGGAAAACTGAATATAGAAGTCAAAGGTTTCCAAATATAAGTGAGGTGAACACGCTGGAGTGCTTTTTCAAAACAGCAGGACAGGCAAACACAAAAAATGACCTTTTCAGTGTATCCCCTATGGATGCCAGATTATTCTTCTCTGCTTTTTCCTTATGTGCTACAGTCAGACTTGAAGAATAAGGCAAGATGGATTATACAAGAACTTTTTGGTGTTAACTCCTCGTGCCTCTTTGTCTCCAGCATGCAGCAAGCCCAGAGGTAACAGGACACCAGGAGGAGATTAAATGGCCATCAGTCTGAGAAAATGCATCTAAAACACAAAGGGGTGATGAAACAGGGGGAATGTCAGTGCAGATTCAGAGTTTGGAGCTTAGGCAACAGAGTGGGGGAGCAGCAGGGGTCATGCCTCACTCCTGGGTCACTGTTCTCCAAGGATTTCCAGCAAAGGGGCTGCTCTGTGGGGAATCCTGCAGGGTCTGTGGGGCTTGCAGGCACACGCAAAGCCCTGACCCCACAGACCCCATTGTAAGGGGGAGCTCTTGGAGACAGTTTTGTCACAGCCAACCCTCTGTGCAAAAGAACTCCACCAGCTCCCAGGCAGAAATGACCCAGCTGAAGGGATCCCAGAGAAAATAACAGTGGCCAGATACTTTTATATAAAACATGTAGTGGCAAAAATAAAAGTAAAATCGAAGAATGGATTGCCAGAGGTGAGCACTGCCACATCCTCACAGAAGCAAGAGAGGCAAGAGAAGCCATGCAAAATAAATCTCTGCACTGACAGGACAGCAAAGGACTTCAAAGCAGAACTGGCAACACACAGAGTGGGTACAAAAGGAGCTGAAAAATAAAAGAAAGGTCGATAGTGGTACAAAAGTTTGAAACTTAAAAAGGGGAAAATGCACTGAACAATGCAACCCTGCAAAAAACAGCTGAATTTAAGTCTCTGAATGATGGGGATGAAGAATTATTTTACAAAGCCCTGTACCACAAACTCGACGAAAAATAAGGTCCCATCTTTGTATTTCCTCAGGATCCCTCTGGGTTTGGAAAATAAAGTTGATCTGCGACAGGTGTGAAAAACAAAGTACAGACAATCTTCCTCTTAGTCACAGCAAAGAGCCATTAGACAGGAGGACCTGCTACACATCATGGTCTCTATTTAGTGTGAGGAACTGTTTGTAGGTTTTGTGGTATTGTGTTGAGTGTGGTTTTTGTTGTTTTGGTTTTTAAAGGGTGACTTTTTTAACAAAAAACCCCATAAAACCACATATTTTAATGGCCAAAGGGAAGTAAGTAAATAAATTTAAATAAGGTTAAATAGAGGAATTGAGCTTGATAGATTCCACAAAAAAATCAAACTCATGTGATCTTCCTGTGAAAAGGAAAAACTGTTCATTGGCTTTATACACCTGAGCAAATTAGAAAATTGCTGAGTTATGCCTCTCTTGAACCAGCACCTCCCTTCTCTCACCCCTTGCTCACTAATGGCAAAATGTTTAAAACTGTGGTAAACTGAGACACTCTTGAGCAGAGTGTTGTCATTCCTGCAAAACGCAACAATAAATTCAAATTCTGTTCAAGCAAGTCATAACAGAGCCACTAACACAAAGTACAAATCAAAAGTTAGAACAAAATCCTGTGTTTTTTAACAAGAAAGCTCAGTGAAAACATGCATTTGAGCAGACTTTGGGGTGACCATCCATAAGCAGGGTCAGACACACAGCTACAGCAATCCACACAGATGTGTGCAGCTCCCAGACTTATCAAATGGTGACATTCCACCTCTCCTCACCCTACTTTTAACTGGCAATTCCCACTCTCAGAGGGGCATGGCCAAAACGTTGCTTCAAGTCCTAAGACTGCATTGAAAAGTTAGGTTTCTATGTACCAGAATAACTTTTTAAACACTTGGGACAGACCCAAGTCAAAGAAGGCTGTTGCCTTATTTACCTCACCCCTGTGGAATTCTGAAGTCTACCGAGGTTATTTATAGACAAATATTCATTTTGCGATTGTTCAGCATTTTTGCAATCCAAGTGTTGTCTGGTAGTAGCCCAACTTCCAAAATCCCAAGTGCCATACTCACAGTTAGATTTCCTGACAAACACAATCATGTAATTTTGTGGTGGCAGTTATTCCAAAGTATTTTTTTTATAACGACCAGGAAATGTGGGAAGGACATGAAATAAATAGCATATCACAGAATAATAATAATAATATGAATCACACAGCACATTTTTTTTATGTTAGCAATGTGTAAATGATCCAGTTTAAAGTTTAGCTGAGGCTGCTGCACTCTCTTCATTTTAACTGATCTGGAGCGCCACCAAGAATAACATGTCCTGACTGTAAGTCAAGGTGAGACAACTTATGTAAAGCCTTAGATGTTATTCCTGTCCATGATTCTCCTTCTCTTCATCCCTGGCCCTTTTGGATCCTGGGGGTTTGTTCTGGCCAAGGAAAAGTTGTTTTTTCCCACCAGCCTGCACTACTTGGGTGGGGACTGCCATGTCCTTGCCAAGCAGCCTGAACTCTGGGGGTTTGCTCCAAGTGCACCAAAGCTTTCCAAGAGAATATCACCTCACCATGAAGCTGTTTCCAGAATCCTGTAACAGCAGAAGATAAAGGATTCTCAACTTCTTCAGCTTCTAGATGTTATTTGAAATAAGCTGATTTCATTCCAGAAGCCAAACCATCTCAATTTAGAATATTCTCAGCAATTACACATTCAGTCACTTGGTTTAAACTTAAGCTTGTTAGAAAACAAGGCAACTTAAAATATCAGTATTTGGAGTTGGTGGATGAACAAATACATCAGGAAAACAGGAAATGGTCCTAACACTTGCTTAAAAAACATTTGTCTTTGCACCATGGCTGGAAATACATCACAGAACTGTAACCTTTAATGATAAACAAAGGTTAAAGTCTTGCAAGATGCTCTTCCATACTTTTGATTTTGTGAAAGCCCTGTTCTAAGCCTCACCTGTTTCCTTTGTTAATGCACAGCACCCAGCACTGCTGGTCAGGGATTGATGCCCCCCTACTCCATCTTCACTGCTTCCCCACATGAGCTGCAGACCAAAACCAAACCCTGGCTCCTGGCAGCCCTTAGAGGTACAATCTTATATTAGAGGTATAATCTTCTGAGCATTTTGAAAATCAAAATCAGAACACCTGCAAAACATGACTGAGGGACACTTGAATCGTGAGGCAAGGAGGTGAAAGAAACCTCCAGCTAATTCACCTCACTGGCATGCCTGAAACCAACCATAATATCTCTTAATTGATGCTCAAGGAAAAAGTCAGAGATGTTTGAAATAAATCATAGACTTTTTCAAAGGTTTACCCTGCAACTTTTAGTTAAATATTCAGCCTTACTGTTGACCTTGTTCATGCTCTTGGTCTCCATTACTACTTGGCTTTCTTTCACCTAATTACTTGCAAATAGACACTACAAGCTGAAAAAAAAATCAGATATCAGAGGATTAAAAGAAAAACACAGAATTGTCTATTTTATACTCTCTTCCTCTTGTTGCTGTGATAATGTTTTACAGGTAACCTTTTACCAGCAGAGAAATTAAAAAGAGCTTGTGGCAGGATCTCAGCTGTGGAAGAAATTGAGGGAAATGCCACTCAAAGCAGCAGCTTCTGTGTGCTTCAAACTGCTCAGAGATACCCAAAGGGAGTGGAGGAGCTTCCCCTGCCACCAAGGAACACAATCCATGCTGGAGGAATTATAACTGATCCTATTGCTCCTGCAAACACGAGGGGAGCTGATGAATGGAGCTGGAGCTCAGCAGCATCCAGGATTTATTTTCTAGCATTGTAATATGTCAGGTGAAAAAGCCAGGCAGACTCTGGTACCTATTACAGTGCTAAATGTCACAGACAAGCTGAGTAAACAGGGTCACACCAGGCATTTCTGGAGGTAAGGACTCCTCTCCTTCAATTTGTACATAGTGCAAGAGTGGGCTTGACCAGAGATGCTCTGGCTGCCTTAGGACTGCAAGATCTCCCACATCTGCTCTTCCCACACCCTTAGTGAGTCCAACAGGCTGCTTCACCAAATTCCCATCACAAAATCCAACCTCTCAGTAAAACCACCAAGTACTCACAGAATCTGTGACATCTCTTCATAGTTCCTACCTCCAGCATTAGGACAACTTATTTTTTCCATACTCTTTACTTTTCTCTGAGGAAAACAGAGAGGCCCAGATGAACACTGAATGTCCTTTGAACTGGGAGGTGGAGGGAGAATTAAATTTTTAAGAAAGGATTAAAAATATTACAGAGATATTTTATGTGCTTCTTGAGGTTCCACAGGATATTTGTAGAACAAGATAAAGATACAGGAAAGCAAGCTAAATTTGCTTAGATGTTTATTCTAATTAGTGAACATAGTGGGATAAATAGCACATGTAACAAATATCTGAGCATCATAAAATGGCAAATCTAAAGTATATAAGGAAAAATACCTTAACTATTGACTTTTTAATTTTACCTCATTTTCTGGGTCTATTTCCAACATTAACAGCTCTGAGTTACTTAAACAAGGCAGTCATACATTACTAAAGTACCCCTTGTTGTGTTTTTTCTGTTTTGTCAAATCTAAAGCAAGAAAATCTTTATGTTCCATCTGAGAGCTGCATTTTTACTCCTCACAGCTGAGCACAATGTCATGGGCATATATTTCCCCAGAACCAAAAGAAGGATCTAGTAACACCTGCAGCTCTTCATGGAGCAAATCAAAACACCAAGAGCACAGATGGAGATGCTTCTCTGTATATCCACAGCACTTAACAAATCCGAGCCTGTTTTGGTTGGCTCAGTGCTCTTGAAATAAAAAGCAGCTCTAAATTCAGATCTCAAGTTACAGACAAGCATTCAAAGATTCTCAGACTGTGACAAAGTTTAATTTTCTGCAGGGAAGGTAAGATGGGAAATAAGGTTTCTGGAAAAAAAGGAAGTAATGAATGCTGAACTAAAGATGTGAGCTGGGGAGAGCAAGAAAGGAACCTTAAAACCAACATCATGATGGATTGCCAGTCTGGATTGCACACCCAGACTATCTGAAGTGCTGCACATGGGGAAAACCAAACCAAAGGGCTGGGAATGACCCCTGCTGCAATCTGAGCATGGAGAAACTGGAAAACAAGCTCCCAGGAAGGTGTGGGATCATTTTGAGCATTACAAAGAACCTAAGTACTGCAAACCAGTTACTGCAGGCAACTCCCTGATAAGAATGAACATCCCACTACATTTTTGGAAGGATTTATCCCTTTGCCAAGTGAGATGCACTCAGGTTCAGGAGGGGAATTCAGGTGATCAAACTCCAGCTGCGCAGACTTAGTTAAGCAGACCCCACCTGACAGCAACCAGCTTGCACAGGTTCTTACCTACAGGTCAGGGCTCAGCCACCTGCCCTAGGGTGAGGTGAATCACCGTGGGGAGGGAGCTCTCATGGCTCTTTTGCCTGCCAGAGCAGGCTGTATGGGTGGGTGAGATGCACCATGAAGATGTGTCAAAGCACTTGCACCGTCATGTCCCATTAATCCCTGCACTAACTGGGTGGCACCAGCAGCATCAGAAGCCAGGGTGGGCAGGACTTTTTTGTTTTCCTTTCCAGGGACAGGAGCCAGCTCCCACCCCAGTCAGTGTAGCTGTCAGCTGCAGAAACCCAGAATTATAGCTGGTTTAAAATAACCCCCCTCCTCTCAGGAGCTGGTGCAGCATCATTCCCCACTCAAAAGCTGTTCAGCAGCTTTGGGAAAAGAGCAAGGCCTATTTGCATCAACTTTCAGAATGCAGCTTATATAATGCCTCACCAGCCTTTTTGAGAGAAAGGACAGCAGCTGTGGAAGTTCTGGAAGTGTTTTGCAGCATGCACCAGGTTGGGAAGAAGCATAAGGGAAAGCTCCTCTTTTAAGAATTCTCTCCTTCCTTTCTGCCACAGTGACCATGTCAGCTGAAATCAAATTAGGAAGGTACGAGCCAGATCCCACAGGTGGGGAGGTTCAGATCTGAGATGATGATAGGCAGTTGCAGAGCTGGAGTACACCTACAGAATCAGAAAGAGTATTAATGCAGCAGCATCCATCCATTTGGCTTACTCTGATCCAGGCTGCTGTCAGGGGATATCTTTAATTTATAATCCTCATTAAAGATTGCAAGGAAAAAAATAAATAAAAGAGAAACAAAAAGAGAAAGAGAGACAAGGCAATCTTCCCCCACAGACAACTCAGCCCATCACTTCAATCCTTTCTTCACAACTTACTGCAAGTCTAAACATCTTTGGGGCTTAAATAGAAAAAAAAAAAAAAAAAGGAAGAAAAAGAATCAATATGTTTCAATATAGCTGCCTTTTGCTCCTGTCTCCATTCTGTTCTCCAGTGAAAGGCATGGAAGATGTGCCAAAATAACACAAAATTACTGTTCTTCCTCCCATGCTCCCAAGGAAGACAGGAAACACTATGGCCTCATGAGAATATTTTTTAAAAAACAACTGTGGCTGATCCTGCACTGAGCTCCATGGAAACAACAATGGAACTCATTGCTGGACTGCAGCCTAAATCTGGGGTTTAGCTCCATTTTTTTGAGTTTGTTCTCATTTTGTCCAAAACAGCCTACAGATCTCTGGTACAGCTCTGCTGATCCATGAGGAGCTAAGCTGAGCCCTCCAACTCCTTTTTAAAGAAGATACCAAGCAGCCATGAAATGGTAATGACTTTGAGTACTTGGCCCAGTAACCCACAGGAGGAATGCAGGTAAAACTTGGTTGACTAATGCTGCACTATGTAAAGCCAGGATCAGATAAGTGCTGATATTTTTTTCTATGCTTGCCACAATAAATAAAAGCACACAAAGCTTTATTTCAAAATATAAATGAGGTTGGGCTGAACAATTCCTGTAGCTCTTTTAAAAATTAGGCAGTTGAAAAAGAATTGTCAATCAATTTTATAGGGAACAATGAATGCTAAACCTCATTCAAGGCTGTTTCTGTACTGGTCTTATTTTCCTAGCATAGAGTGCATTTTGATCCACATATCAGATGGTATCTTTATGCCCTGCTCTTTGAATGATTTCATCTTTTGTGCACAAAGCCACGAGAGAATCCTGAAAGACCTTTTCAATTTGTTGATCTGAAAGAGTGTTTGAATACTGGAGAAGCCCAGCTATTTTATATCCTTGACTTCATTATTTTTACAAAGTACAGCAACATGTGTTCCACTTTAGCCAATAAGGATGCCATTGAAAAGTAGAAATATGCCACTCAGTATGCAGGGCTTTTTTCCCTGGCTGCAACAAGATGTTCTGCCAACTAATTCACATTTGCATGACATTGTAATATTTCCATTAGCTTGGCTGATAAAAGTTTTGAAGGTCTGCACATTCTGGCAACCTTCACCATTTTTTTAAGAAACTTCTGCCCTAACTCTTCTTGAGGAAAGAAAACAACAAAAGAGCCGAACTAAAGAACTAAAGCAAATCATCTTGACTTAGAAAAACGATGGGTTTAGTTTAAGTTTTATATTTGTTTTAGGTAGGAAAGCAATTCCATTTTTTAACATTCTGCTGTTTTAAATGTTTTGAAGAAATTGGCATCACAAGCAAAACAGACATTGAGAAAAGTTGGGCATAAAGCCAGAACTGGTCACACTTGTGAGTCAGTGCAGTCCAGAATTCTCCCATGCACAAAGACATGAGTCAAACACTGAAAGCAGCCAAAGGCCAGAAGGATGAGATAAAGGATAGCAAGGAGATAACTTTGAGCAGTTCCTACTTTATAAATCCTAGGAGGAGTTGGCAGACCTTGTCCAGAGAAACCCAACCTTGGATGAGCAAACAGGGCCCACAAAAAGAAGTCGACTCCCTCAAACAGCAAAAGGCCAAAGCACCAGAAATTCATGCAGCACAGGAAAGAATAAATAAGGAAATAGATATTTCTGATGGAAAGTAAGCAGCCAATCAGGATGCTAAAGCCTCTGCTGCTCTAAGAAACAGGGGTCAAAGAAATCACAGGGGGTCATTGCTCTGTTTGCATCCTCAGACCCCCTCATGTCACCTGAGATGGGCTCACAAATCCTGCTAGAGGGAAGTTATTTTTTCTTCTTTCCATAAATAAAGCCAACTAAAATACAAAGCTTGAATAAATACGGCAAAAAGAATAAATTCAGCTCAAGAATATTGGACAAGAACCCAGCCAAAGAACACCAAAACCTCCTTTCTCCTCACTCAGAGCTTCAGACCCTGCTGCTGGGGGCAAGGGGAAAGAACACAATCCCTAAAAACCTCGCAAGTTTCCTGTTGTGAGGCAACATTAACCACCTACTTTAATACACTGAATAACCACAGATTGAGGCACTCAACTTCACTATTAATTAGCTCATCAACATCTTGCAATCAGTAGTGTGCAGCACAAACAATTCCAGCCCTGCTCCACTCAAAGCTAACTTAATTCTGATGAGTATTTTGTGCATCACTGATTGTAAGTGTGAGCTCTTTTCAGAACTGATAATTGAAGTCTCACTAAGTGATGGAGCTGGAGCATTAATTTTTCTGGAGTGTTTCACAGGGGTAATATTTGGGGCTTCTAGAACCATCATAAAGATGAGGAACTCAACCTATTCTTTCATGACAGCATTTCTTTCAACATGGAAACATTCATAAAGTGTTTTTACTTACAGTCTACACATTCATAACGTCTTTTTACTTACAGTCTGAGCACACAGTGCTGCAGGGCACTCATTACCTGTAAATTCTTGTGCCCATCTATTGCCCCATGTAACACAGCAGAGTCTCACACCAGAGCAACTCAACCAGGCTCTATGTAAGGCAATATCTTAGAGCCTGAAGTCATGTTTCTACTTAAGAATTTTAATGCTCTGCAAAGGTCCCTGGCCAGTGGAAGAAAGCTGCTTTTGCTTCTTTTGCTCTTGGTCTGCAAGGCAGACCTTGCCCCCGCTGGAAAGCCCCAGTTTTCACTGGGATCATCCCAGGGATTACACTGCTGCTGCTGCATTAAATCCTTTCTTAAGGAGCAGGAATAAGGAGGAGCACATTCCAGCAGATCTCTAATTTGTGGCCACGCAAAAGTTCTGGTAGGAAGCAGTTTAGAGGCCCACATTCATCCCCCCACTGCAGGGCAGCACGATGCTCCTGTTAATTTGAGTCAATTTAACCTTTGGGTTTACACTTCCTCATGATTTTGCCACTAATTTGTTCACACTGTTCTTATGAATTGAAAACAAGCCTTTGAGGGACCTTTTCAAATGTCTTTACATGTCCATACCATTAACTCAGACCAAGAATAGCTCCAACCTAACTAAATACAGCTTTTAACATCTCCAACAGCAGTGGGTGAGAAAGAGCTACACCTAATGAGCCTCAGCCCACCAGAACATATGTTTGTCACTACTGCAGATTGATGCCAGGATTTATTATGTAAATTATTACACAACCATTTCTTGAGTCTCCACTACTAATGTCTTGCTGTGAAAATAGATCATAAACAGAAAAAGAAAATCAAGAAAGAAACCACATTATTCATATCTGAGTGTTTTTACTTCTGCCATCCATTTCCTAGCCAGAGCAATTCTTGAGATAAATCCTTTAATCCACTAGTGACTGCCAATGAGTTTCTGTGTTTGTGTCAGCAAAGGGGTCTAATAATAGTACAGGCAGTGTGGTACACACTGAGAACCAGAAAGGGAAATAACAGAACCTCTGACTCAGAAGATCATCTCACTTTGTACCCTTTGGATTCCATAAGGAAGTATGTATACACAGCTCATTAAAGATCTACTTTTTTTTACAGGTGATGGTGCCATCCATTCGTGGCCTAATGTTTCAATGACTGCTGTTCAGAAACCTCCCATTTAAAGGTACAAATTCTGCATCATTTTGAAATTGTTTGCCAGAAAGAAAGGGTTAAAAATGTATGCTCACAGCAGCACTCTTTCCACAGGTGTGTAACACCTGCCATGGAAGCAAAGGCAGGCAACATGAAGCCTGGAAAGAATGTTTTGTAGTGCCTCAGCTCCTTGCTGTGGAGCTCACCCTTTCCAAAGCACCAGTCAAAATTCCACATAAGTGAGCATTTACAACCAAAACCATCCTTTCCTATTGTTTTGATTTTTATATCTGCTCCAAGTCCCACCCACTTATTTTTTCTTAGTTAAAAAAACCAATTCATTCTGACCTCCTCAGAAAGAAACACATTTCAAGTCAACAAGCTACCTTTAAAACATCTCTGCTGCAGTCTTAAAAGTGATTGACAGATGAGCAGTTCCCAGTCCTCTGCTAACTAATTTTAGACACTTAACTGCTGTCACCCTAAGCACTCTAGGAAACAGCAAGGCACCTCCTGACAGCAGCTGAGATCATGGTGGGGCAGGCTGCTCATTTCTCTCTCTGACTGCAGGGGAGACAGCACAATTATTTTCCTAACTGAAGTGCATTAATTATATACCTAAAGCTATCTATCCAGGCTTATGCAGACATAACATTCACAGAGAATCACTGCACCTAAAGCACTTCTGTGGAGAGCTCCTTCTTTCTAAGAGTTTTTAAAGCCCCTGTTACATCTTCAGGTACCTCATTCCCACTGAATTAACTGGGAGCTGGTAAACACTACTTAATGAAGACCTTTCCCCAAAGCACCTGTGAAAACCTTTTCACCTGTTTTGGGAGTCTGGGCACAGCAACAGAACAACAGAGCACCTAAGGAGAACAGGTAGCAGGTGATGGGAGTTGGAACAGCTGGGGAAGAGAGAAAATTGAGTTGCCTTATAGGCATTTCCAGCACCTCAGAGGTTCCTGGAGAATCCTGCTGGCTTTGTGATTGATGTCATTCGTGAAGGTCAAGAAGGCAGGAGCAGCAGCTGTGGATGGCACAGCTGACAGTGCTGCAGAGGGGCACAAGGCAGTGACAGCATGCAGAGTTTCCCTCCGTGGGATGCAGCACTTGAACCCTTCATTAAAGCATGCTAAGAGGGGGTTGGTGCATTTATCTGCAAGATAAAATCATCCTTTTGGCAAAAATTAACTGTTACAGCCCAAACAAAACTTGTTGAAGGTAAACAGAGAGTCAGAGGAGAAAAGCAGCGCACACACATGAGATTGGCCAGGCTTATTTAAGCTTGCAAAAAGAGAGCTGAGGATTTACCAGAGCAGATCTGATAACATCCCATATGTAATTAGAAAAAGGAAAACAAATGCATCCTACTGTATCTAGCACATCTCCACTGTGTGTTATGGGAAAAAGTGCAATCTCCTTCTGCCTGCTGAAAGGGGCCATTTAAACCAATCAAAATATGTCAGCTGGGTTTTAATGTGTATTTTCACACTAATAAGAAGCATAACACAAAATACTGAGAGGTGGAGGCAAAAAAAAATTGGGAAGGAACATCCAGCTCCACACTTCCTACAGCTTCCAGCATGCAAAGAATAAGATGCAATATCAACTTAATCATGCAATACCAGCCCATCCTTTGTCATTAATGACTTAGGAAAAAAAAAATAAGTTAGGAAAAAAGTGTTATCCCATTGGTGTGAATTTCAAATACATCTCCAGGTGATCTGATCCTTGGCTCTAAAATGCCCAGCTTTCCAAATGCCAGACTCTTCAGTTCAGACACAGCTGACAGAATTTAATCTTTTGCTTTAATACTAGGATACACTACAAAGCAATGTGGAACCTAATGTGAAAGGCTGATTTGACAACCTTGGGTCACTGCTGCCAATATTTACTTGTGAAAGTGGTAGATGGAGGTTTTCCATGGAGAAAAGCCAATTCTTTACTAAATAATTTGTCACAAAGTGTAACATAATCCATTTAATTTTTCTAAGACACAGCAAAATATGTTGCACTGGGCATGCTCCTAAATGGGGTGAAGGGTGGAATGGCTATACCCTTCTAGTTTAAATTATATTTAATTATGTTCTCTATTCTGGCTGAGCCAAATGGCTGCATTCAGCCATGAAAAATGCTGCATCAGGCTTCCTGATCCTGCAGCTGCAGGTGAATGTGGTTTATAGAAGCTGAGGTAATATTGGAAACTCGTGTCAGCACTTAGCTGGAGAAGAAAACAGCACTTCAGGGCAAGGCTGCTCATTGTATTAAATAAAGGCTGGATTTTAAGAAAGTTGTGGTCCATTTTCTTCATTATAACACATGTGATAACTGGGCCCAGTAAATAAAAAAGCTTTAAACAATCTCTGGCCCACAGCAGGTTATGTTTCTACAGCAAAAATTAATGACAATATCTAATAATCTCTGCAAATCTCTAAAATTCCCTGGACCTAATAGCTCCCCTCAATGAAACAGATATGACATGTATTACCCTCACACAAACAACCTGATGATGAAAAATATTTCTTCTATCTAACACTTCTTTCAAGGAAAAAGAAGTCCTTAAAAAAAAGATTAAAAACCTGATGGGTACATGAGCTTGATGGAAGTTCAGGCACATTTTCCCTCATGGAGAGAAGACACGAAACACCTGCTCGTATGGGACACAGTAGGGCCTTCTGGCCTCTCTTTGTAAATTCGCTCTCTGCTGGAAGTTGGAGGCTTTTTAGCTCTTTGCCGAGGTTTGCGGTGGCCTCTAGTGGTGTCCCTGGGAATGGGACACTTCCCTGTCCCGGCTGCCGGGACATCCCAATGAGATCCCAACCATCCCTGCTCCGAGTTCTCCCATTCTCCTAAACGGGAAAGGTGTGAAAGAGCTGATCAGGAAAGCTCTTCCATAGTGTACGCTTTGGGATGACCAATACAGGCTCCTTGAATGTGAGTAAATAACTTGATTTGCTGTCTCTTTGCAACAAGCTCAGCAAATCCTTACTTTAGATATCTAAATCTTTTATCCTGGTGCCTTGAATTAGTCCTCTTCCCTAGAGTTTCCCCCACAGTCTCCAGGGCCTGTGGTCCTTAACATGTACCTGACTTCACCCTCAGTCCAGGGATAAAGAAATCTGGGGATGCTCTTTCCTGACAGAGACACAGGTGAACTCCCAAAACTATTGGGACACAGTCTGACTGTGCTGCAATAATGATAAAGACAGTTTTAGAGTCTGACTTGCTCCCAGGAGAAATGTTTTTGAACTTCATTCCTTAAGCTGTCTTTTAAACATTCCTCAGGTTGATTTCAGAAGCAGAACACTACCCTCTGCTGAGAGAAGCAAACACATTTTTCCTCACATCATGCAAGGAAACATTTCTGCATACACTCTCAGGCCTCAATGACTTCTTTGTCAGATGTCATTTATCATTTCTCTCTCACCTGTCTTAAAATCATCCTCATGAAAAGACTTAATCACCCAAACCCAAGTCTCTGCTGTACCACTGCAAAAATCTTTTTGGTTTTTCTTCTTCCTCACCTCAGACCTGCAGTAGTGAGAGGCTCTAAAACCAGCATGAATTTGTAGCAGCCATTGCACCGTTCACTTCAGCCACCACATTATTTAGTGGCTCTGAGACAACTTATTCCCAAGGCACTTGCTAGCAGAAATCAGGAGCACAGAATGCTGTCAGAGGTGTTTGAACTAGATGTGCTGGGGGTGAGCCTAATGAAAGGTGAATTTTTCCAAAACACACAGAGTTGGGTTTTTTTCTTTTTTAACTCTCATTTCTTCAAGGGCTTACACAGAACTCATTCTGTTCAGCTTTTCATTTCATCTGAAATATAGAGCATTGAACAGACAATTTAATAATGAGATGCTGCCTTTCAGCAGCTCAGCCAGGCTCCCAGAAGAGCCAGAAGCCCCCCTGGAGGAGCCCAGGGAAGAGCTTTGAAGTGAGGACTTTTGTGGGCTGGGAAACTGAGTCACAGATAGAAAAGCACACAGATAGAACGTGACAAGGTCAGAAATAAACTCCAATTTTCCCAGTTCCTAGGATCCCATCCTAATCCCTGAACATATTCCTCTTCTTGAGATGGTTATTTCATAATGAACCCTTAAATCCCACCACCGTTCTCATCTTCCTCTGGCCAAACGATATCCCATGTTGCTTTCATTACTGGTTTGTGCTATATGTTTGGCTCTCCTGCTCCACTCCAGATCACTTGGCTTGGCCCACAATCTTTCCAAAAGCACAGTGCAAGTATTAATTCTGTTCTTTGCAAAGCTTGCCTAAATTTGTGGCAAGGAAAAGGCTGCAGAAGAACTGTATCGTGTGACTCCCAAATGAAACCAGCTGCCTGTGATTTCCATGGCTGTAACTCTAGACCAAATTCTGTGAGCTGGAAAGCCAATCTTTGGCCACCCTTTGACAAAGGGAGTGTTTATAATTCTTTTTATTTACATTTTGCACTGTTAACATGGAAATTTGATTGCAAATGTGACCTTGTTATCATCTCCTCTCACTCAGCCAACTTTGCTGCTGAGCTAATTACAATGGTATGGAAAATTTGCCTTAATGGGTCATTTCACTGTAGCTGTCAAGTCTACTAATAAGAAACCAAAAATTCAGTGGCACCACCTCCCGTAGGTCATTGCAAAGCTCTCCTGCAGTCCTTGCCCTGCTTCCTGGCATGTTGTCAACTTTATTGCAAAAGTTCCGTACCTTCTTGGTGATTTCTCATGTGCAGCTCCTCACAGCACTGACTCCTTCTTCTTCCCAGCACAGCCAACAAACTCCAACTCTCCCCTCACCCAGCTAACCCACTCCTTTGTAGCACTCATCTTCTTATTGGACACAGCTGTGGCACATAAAGGGCAGGGCTGTTCCTAATCTTTGGTGATCAGTACAGCTGCAACTCCTCAGGTGTGAGACTGCCTCCTGCACTATCTTTATTCTCTTACATTCTATCCCTTCCACACTGGCAGGCTGTGAAGACTTCTGCCAAACTCCATGCTACTACAGACCATCCCTGTCTGTAACCACAATGACTGATCTAAAATTAAATTGGGGTTATTAGGTGTAATATTAGACCAGAGAAGGATATTGGCACCATGGGCTCTCTGAGAGTAGCTGGGGGTCACTATTGTCACACACTCATCTACAAATATTCTGAGTCTTCCAAAGAGCAGTTCTCTCTCTCTCAAACAGACAGTTAATGCAGGAACTGTCCCATGAAACATTATGGCCAGAAGTCTGAAAGGTGTAAATTAATAACTTAATTCTCTCTGTGATTATTAAAGCACATTGTTTTCTCTTGAGCCTGTATGTTAATTTCAGCTGCTAGAGACGAGTGCCTTATTTCACCTCAAGCATCAAAACTTCACCTCAACCTTCAAAACTTCCTTCTCCTAGTTTCTTTATGCTTGTGGGGAGGCAGAGATGAGAAGAAATGGATATTTTCCTCATTTTTTCCCACCTTACTTCCTACACACTGTTCTTACTCACTTGTGAAATATGAAATCTTTGCCTGCCATTGTCAGCAATCTTGCTCTGGCTCTGATTATCATCTGAGCTGCCGTAAAAATTGTTTTTGGAGATCTGTAAGGATAAGAAAATCCATTTGATTATCAGCAAAGGATCTCTCTTTGAGGTGTCCCATTGAAATATGAGACCATGCAATTGCATTTTTTCTCCTACAACTGCAAGAAGAAATGGCTGTGGCATCACACAACTACGTGCTTGTCTTTGTTGAAGGGCTCAGAAACTTTCTCAAAGGCTTCTTGGGCCTCAGGTGTGAGGGTTCTGGGTTTCTTCTGCCTGAGGAACCTGGGTTCCTTCTGCCTGGGGTCTTGCAAGGACTACACCTGAAAGTAAACTGACACTGGTCCCAAAAATGACACTATTTCCCAAAGTCAGGCTCTGGCAGTTTGAGGATGAGTACATGAAACAGCTGCAACAGAGCCCTAGCTAGTGGCTTTAACCAAAATTAAAATTTCTGCACACAGGAGCTGCATCTCTTAAGGCCCTGAGTACCAAAACCAAGCTGTGATCCACATCTCTTACCTCACTGCAAATGGTCTGTGTCTACAGCTCATCTGAACTGCATGGACTTCTCTTTTTTGTGCTTTTTCACTTCTTACCTTTTCAAAAGCCAAAGACCCACACAGTCAATGCTCAAAATGGCTTCTGCAACCCAGTGAGACATAGGCAACCTGAATGAGGCAGCAGATTTGTAGCAGACAGAAATAACAGAGGACATGAGATATTTTACAGTATTCCAAAGAAGGAAGAAGGTATCTGCCACTGGTATTATGGGAAATGTGAGTGTCCAGAAATAGAAGGTGGTGGAAGCAGGATGATGCCTCAGTGCCAGGCCTGAATTGCTATGGTCCATTCACAGCCAGCACCTTGAGGCTCACAGTAAATCCTGCAATATATTTCCTTCTGAAAAGAATTTATGGACAGGAAGAAAGCTGGCTAGCAGTATGAACTCATTGTAAAACAAACACATGCACAAATCCTGCTACTCTTCAAAGGGTAATAGATTCAAATTGACTTCCATCCAATTATTTCTTCATTTTCAGAGGGCACAGTGGAATGAAAGTGTTCAGAGGAATGAAAGTAGTGAAGCTTTATCTTAACCCTGCCAGATCTGCATAAGAGAATGTGGTTTATAGCTTAAGGCAAAAACACAGTTATTTGTAGAACCTTTGGCTTCCTGGCTGCATATCCCACAGGCTGTGAGCATCCCACATCCTCATCTGGCTCTAAGTCTCCAGTTCAGCAGATCTCCAGCAGAGCATACCAGAGAAAGTGAAAAACTCTCAGTTACCCAGCAAGCAAGGCATGCAACAAGTTCACCATCTCCTCTGACAACATGAAAGTGCAGAAGATGTCCTTAGCATTCCCAGAATAATTGTTATCTTTTAATTTCCAGAAAAATAAATTCAAAAATAAAAACATCTAAGTTGAGAACAGCAGCAACAAAACCCAGATGTGAAAATCCTAGACCCTATGCTCACAGATTTTGCCTTTCAGAGATAACTCAGAAGAAACTTCCCAAATCTTCATGGTTCTGCAGATTTCATTTTCTTGCATAGCTTTGCCAGAGTTTTAGGGTTTGAATGTCAGCACATGACTCTCTGGAACATGCTAAGTTATGAAAGTCACCCTTGTAGTTATAAATTAATATATGCACATATTTCTTAGATATATATTTACCTAAGTATCAAGCTGATAAATATGCTGATAAATAAGCTGATAAACATGCAAACAAGTTCTGGAGAGTGTAAATTATAGCATGCTTCTGGCAGAGTCAGTAATCATTTGGATGGCTATTGATTTTCAACCCCTTGCTCTTTCTTATATACTCACTGCTTCTAAAAGCTTGCTTGTATTATAATATCAGCACTGATGGCTGTTTTACTAGCACCTGCAGACTAAAGCCTCTTACTCGTACATCCTGTGTGCAGCAGACAGGAATGCTCTGTGATTGGTTTTAGAGGTGTCTCTGAGCTCTTGACGTGACCATAATCCAACTGAGCCTCATGGGCTCAGCCAAGCCCCAGCTCAGACAACCCTTCCCACTGCCTCTGTGCCCCATGCAAGGGACAGGAGCAGAATCCTGCCAGGATTTTGGCAGCTCACAGTACCTAGAATACACATGCTACTGCAGGGTTCACAGATTATTGTTAAGGCAAATTCCCATATGCTTCTGCTGTGATTTCTTCTGGCTACAACATCTTCAATCATTTAAGCTTGCTTACACTTAAAACTAATTTTCTTCATATCTTTTTTTTTTTTTTTTAGTCTTGAAAAAAAAGATCATAGCAATTCCTTTAGTTAAGCAATCCACACTAAAGTGGCTGAAGCAAAGGTATTTTTTATAGAAACTTTGCAATGAATAAACAATTTGAAAACACCTCCCCACCACCATCCCTCTTTCCTGACAACTTTTCACATGGGATTGTTTCCTACTGTGGAGCCACCTTCACCTTATCCCTTTGGATATGTCAGGTCAGCCCCAAAACAGCCAGGGAGGCTTTTGCAAAGATGAAATAAAGAGAATAGAGGCAGGCACAGAACAGGTAACTGCTGGTGCAATCCAAAAGGCAGTGCTTCAGGAATAAAATGTAGCCTGAAAATATTCTGGTCCTTCTGCTTTCCCACTAAACTTTCAGAACACAGCTAAACCCTCTAAAGTGGCAGTGCTGGACTTGCACCCAGCTCTGGGAAACCCAGCCTGAAGCTCCAGCTTGCACAGACAGGGTTTGCAGCCCAGAATTACCACCACAGCAGATGAAATCCAATCTGGTCTTGGTGGACACTGTTACAATATTTCATAGGGGAAAAAAAATGTTCCCAACAGATCTGAAGAGTTCACTCCTATGTCTAACCCTAGACACCACTCTTGGATTCTCTTGAAAATGGCTTGCTCCACAGAGCCTGCAATTATGTGTTTTCAGTCTTGCATTTTTATTATTCCCATCTTATCCTTTCAATAAAGTTAATAAATAGTAAAATTTAACAGTACAATAAAATTTTCCCTCACTGCTTCAGTTAGTGTCTCTTCAGCCAATCTCAATATACAAACTTACTATAACCAATGCAACATGAATGGAAGCTTATTGAACACTTGAACAGCCCATTTGAACAGCAGAAATTCTAAACCAAATAAGACTCTTTATAAAGGTTTGGGAGTTTTTCTGTTTTAGAACAAATGCAGGAGTTTGCTCCACTGTTTTCAGAGTCACTATGACCAGGCTCAACATTTCTGGCCCGTCAGGCTGCAGGACCTGATCCAGCCACTAAGATAATTTACTCTGTTAATAGACCTAATTTCTAAGCCTTAACTCACCTTTGACACAGCAGATTAGGTGCTAGCAAGTGCCAAGCCATGTGGTGCTGTGCTTTGCTGCTCCTCACAGGAGAAGCACTTATTTTTACCTTGTACAACAATCAGAGTGATGATTACAGGAGGAAGCTTCTTATTATATGGAATTACAGGCTGGGGATCTAGACTGACTCTCTCCACTTTTCTCTACATGAAAAGAAATCGAGTTCAGCTTGGGCTGGGTCACACTGCAAGCACTCAGAGGCAGCATTTGACCAATATTGACCACAATAATTCTTGGTCTGCACCTTCTGATCCCTGTTATCCCAGCCACAGCAACATCTCATCTCAGAAGAGACAAAATATTAGTTTACTAGTTTCATCCAGCAATTTGCTGTAAATCATTTAACATTCTCAAGCTACATTGAGGCTGAGAGGGTGTAAGGCTTCAAACATTTTGTTCCCTTGCCTCTGACTCCATGTTGGTCATGACTAAAAAGACTCATTTAACTTGAAAATAAAGATATTTATTAATAATACGCTACCTCATTAAAATGATAAATAAGATGGACAAAGTAAGCCTCTTTCACAGCTCTTGTCTCTAAGTGAAATAAGCTGGAAAAATGATGAGGCTCTGGTTGAAACTTCAAAGCACCTGAAGGCCCCCACTGACTTAATAAGGCCAAGTATTTTATCATTTCCAATTTCTTACTTTATTATTTTTTCCTACTTCCCTTTGAGCATACAAAACTAATAAGTATTTTTTATCACAGAGAAATAAAGTAGCACTGCTGAAATCTGCAAGAGCAAGTGGGCATAGAAATGCCTTCTTTTTTTTTTAATAAAAGCTTTTTTTTTTTTAATAAAAGCTTTAATAAAGATGTATGTATAAGCCTTGAAGCTCTTCAGTAAAAGCCTGAGCCTGCATGATGCTACAGACCTCAGCTTCCCCTGAAGTTGGCAAACTATTTCACAGGAAACAATCTTGTGCTGGTCCCAAGGCAATGAGCAATATTGTCTGATATATCTTTTCTATCTTGAACTTCTGTGGTCAGGTCCTTAATTATATCAGTTGGAGACTATTAGGAACAGAGGAGAGTGGATATGCAGATCCCAGGTATTTTTTCTCCTTGTACAAGAGGTGGGGGACATACTCCCAGTCTTTCCCAGTGGGTGCTGGGGGAAGAGAAAGCTCCCAGGGTCCCCATCCACTCTGCCCTGCCCTGTGCTGCTGCAAAAATCCTTCAATTGCAGCCTCTGGTGTAGGAATGTGGCAGCCAAGGCCTTGGTGGCCAACAGGACTTGCTGCTACACAAGGTGTTAGGAACCAGGAGCCAGGGATTCATTAAATCATTTAGGTTGGAAAAGAGCTCTGAGATCACAGAGTTTGATTTACCCCAGCACTGAACCACATCCCCAGGTGCCACATGTACACTCCTTTTAAATCCCTGCAGGGCTGGGGACTCCACTCTGTGGCAGTGCCAGTTGTTGGTTTCCCTGGGTCTGGATTGAAGGCACTTGAGACACTAATTCATGTTGGGACTCAGGTGTTTATTATTTCTTATCAGTAAAACAGTCTCACTGCTGTGAGTTCTGCAGCAAGGCACAAAATGGCCAACAGTCTCTTGTTCCAAGGTCTTTTAAGACTAAACTATCCAATTAAGAACTGGCACCTAGATTATTTTCCCTTTTAACCCAATAACTCATCCCAAAGAGCCCCCAATGCAGACTTTTCTGCCCAATTACAAAATGCCACCCCAACCCATGGAGAAGAAGCATGAAGAAGAAACCCAGGACAACACCCTGTGCCCTCCATCTTGCTTCCATCCACAACCCACTAAAAACCCCAAAACCTCAATTTCTCACCAAGTGATGCACCTACACTGCTCTCTATAATCTATTTCACACTTTTGTGGGTTCCAGTCTATCTTGAAGTCTGGGAAACTTTCTCCAAGAATGAGGGTCAAAGTCAGTGCTGCCCTGGGGGTCAGGGCACCCCAGAGCAGACAGAGAAATATTCCCAGTGCCCTGGGTTTCCACACCACTCCTTGGAGACTGCTCCAGTGCTTGACAACAGTTTCTGTGAGGAAATTGTTCCAATATCCAACCTAAACCTCCACTGGTGCTACTCCAGGCCATTTCCTCTTGTCCTGTTTCTTTTCATTTGGAAAAAGAAACCAACTCTTAGTTGCAGTAAGCAGTGAATATGTTCCAGGAGGAGTATCTCAAAAATAATTTTGGAGCCAGTCAAATTGATATTTTTTCAAAGTAAAGGAATCAATACTGGTAGCAAGAAATTTCTGTTTCAAAAGGGAAGATTTGCTAAATTGGAAGCACCAGTTAATAAAATTAACTAGGCTAGTCAACCAGACAGAGAAACCTGGGGATCTGAATGCCTGCCTGCAATTTCTGCAAGTTCATAAAAGGCACATAAACTCATAAATTCACAGCAAGTTCATAAAAAGCTTTATAACACACACTGCCTGTGAGAGCAAGGAAGATCTTACCCTCCTCCTCCTCCTCCCAAACCATCCCTCATGCTCCAGCCTCTCAAAGGGACTCTCAGACCTCACTGGTGTCCAGCCACCAGCTCAGGCACAGATATCCTCAGCACAAGGAACAATTCTGGCTCCAGGCCAGAGGAAAAGCTGGAATAAAATTTTGTTTCTCTTGTTTATGGCTTCGACACGCTCTACTCAAAACGGAACTCCAGAAAACTCAATTTACATTAGGGTTTTTGAGAAACATCTTATTTGTGTTTGTATTCAAAATTGTGCTCAGAGCTGATTTACACTGTAATAGAGAAGTAATATTCCTCTGGCAAGTATTGCAGCTACTTAAATATTCCAGTGAGAGCATTTTAATGAAAGCAGAAACAGTAAGAAAAACAGACAAACAATTTTCTCTGCCTGTTGAACTGTGACAACAGTTTTACCTCCTATCAACCTCCATTAACAGGGGGAACAGTTTTATCCAACAAGTATTTACAATAAAACCTGTAGGCAGCTCCAAGTTTGTGGAAATCAGCACTTTGAATTTAATTGCAGAAGCTTTTTAGTACAAAAAAAAATTAAAAAATTAAAAATGGAAAAAATTAAAAGTTGTGTGCTACAAGACACATCCAATTAAGGAATAAGCAGATCAGTTATTTGCCAGAAGAACTGATTCTCTTTTAAGGCTAAGTCACACTTTACACCACTATAAAGGGTTCAATACACAGATTTACAGATGTGGGAGGCCAGGCTGGAGGTATGGAATAGAAACAGCATCTGAAAAGATGTCTCCTTCCATGAATCACTCTGACAAGACAGAGAGTTCTACTGTCTTTTACTGACATCTTTTTCAGATTGCAGAAACACTCAGAGGAGCAGGGTATGTGAAACTGAGACAATGATGAAAATGGATTTTAGTAGCAACCAGCCCAGACAAGTGCTGCTGTGCCACAAACAGCCTCGCTTGGGTTCAGGTAAAACCAGAAATCTGCAATTCAGTACTTGAACAAAAGTTAAATATAAGGTATTGCTGTTACAGCCTGCTAAAAACCATGGAAAATTTACAGAAAATTTAATTTCTGAGGCTCAAGCATATAACATGTCAACACACTTCTCCCTTGTGCCTCAGTTTTACCATTGCTACCAGATAACCAAAAGAGCCAAAGCTGCAGAGTTCTTCAAACTTGGCTTTAATCCTCTCTTTTGACACTTGTAGAAACTGAACAAAATGTGAGCACTTCAGAACACTGGGCAACAGGACAGAAGGCACAAAACCCAAAAAGGAACTCCTGATTCTCCAACTACTTAGTGTCACTTTCAAGTCCAAGAGGTAAAAGGTACCAGCAAGAAAATGACAACCACTAAAACACAAAAGCTGGGAGCAGAAAATCTCATGCATTGTATAAATGGAATAATAAGCAGCCACAGTAATTATGGGCCCTGAAATGTATAGAAAAAATAATTTGTAGGTATGACACTATAAATTAGTTATCTTCTTGAAAGCAATCTGGATGCAAAATAAAAACTAGATCTGTGAGGGATTGCTGAAGAAAATAAAGGAAAATAAAGGTCCTAAATTGCAATCCATTCCAAGCATGCAGCCTCCAAGGGACCTAAATTAGCAAAAAATCTAGATCTGTGTGCAAAGACAATCTGGATGCAAATCTAATCTGGATGCAAAGAAATCAGGTATTTACATAATCTTTACATGATCATAATCTTAGTGCTACAGATTGTGCATAAAAAACTCAAGTATACTTAACTGCAGGCTTTAGGAATAAGGGGGGAGAGAAACAATAAAACAGAAAAGAAGCTGCCCATGTAAAAGCCTTGTCTAGTGTGAAATTTTATGAGCACAAAAAGCTTGCCTACCTTCTGATTTTGGGATTTCCACAGCAAAGATCACCACTTGGACACCCACCATACCCAGTGCCTGCATGGGAGGATGTTCTTGTTGGATTTTTTGGGGGGAATATTTTTTTTTTTTTTTAACACAGTGGGTCAGCACAGAGTATAGGAAAGTTATAGCTATTTTAGAGGGGAAAAAACCCAAACCAATAACTGAGTTATCAGTATCCTGATGGTATCAGGTGAACTCACTGTGTCTGATCAAGCCAAGTCACCATATGCTCAAAGAGGGAGTGTAAGAAAAGCCAGGTGAGGCTGCCTGGAGCCATTAAGGCTAATTTGCATCCACAGGGTCCTGGCCCAAATATCTCCAAGTCTCTTTCTCCCCACATTTTGCTTATCTTAAGATAATTGCAAAGGAACAAGCAGGGTATTGTCTTGTCTTCCTGAAATGCAAAATCTGCCCTGTGTTCAGTAGTGAAATCCAGGTGTTGTCCTGGGCCAGAAGTTCAATTTAGTGTCAGAGTTAGATAAGAACACATTTTCACTTGTGCTCCTTAAAAAAACTCCCATGACACAGTCACTTTTACAGCCCTGGTGACTCACAGCAAAGGATGCATAAATTGAGGTAATCTGGCTGTTCAGAGCCACAGCAACCAACTGAAAGGAAAACTGTGCCCACTGGAGACCCAGGCAAGTGATTTATGTTCAGAAACATTCAGCTTTTCAAATAAATTTGAGCCAAAAAGCAGCTAATTTCTCAGGTGTTGTCAGGAGTGCAGAGAGAAGGAGAACTTGAATGTGCTAGAAAAGAGGAGAGGTCACTGGCTGCTTTGAGCAGAAGGACAAGGATTGGACTTCTCCAGACTCAATTCTCCAAGCATGGACCTCTCACAGTCAGGCTCATGGCATGACCATCTCCCTACTGTTATTTTTTTTTTTAATTTATATGTGGTAGAGTACCTGCCCTTAAGAGTTTGAAATGGGGAAGAAGATAACAGCAACAGGAAAAAAGAGGGGAACAAAATCCAGCAAACAAACAAAAAACTCCAAACTACTGTATGCAGTTCTGGCACTGCTGCTTTGAATTAAATCAGGGGGAAAGTGTTACAGAAATTTTCATTGTGGGCAGAAACAGAAGGCTGACTCCATGACCAAAGCATTGATTTGATGCCACACCATATAAACCTTATTTTAACTGTGTTTGTCTACAAAGCTAAAAGAAGCAGCAAGTCCAGAAGCAAATGAGACTTTAGAGGAGATGAATGCAAGCAGGAGGAGAAGAAAAGGGAGAGGAGCTGCACAGCAACCCAGGGGGAGTGTGGCAAAGGCTGCCATGGTAAGAGAGCCATGCAGCCCATGGGAACTGACTGCAAGTGCAGGCAAGAGACATTCTAAAGGCACCTCATCCAGCCAGCTGAAAAGCTCTTCCTATCTGCTTTGGAGGCCCCATTGTGAAATCCTCTACACATAAATTTCCTTTGGCTGGAGAGTGCTTTCCGCTTGTAGCAGCTTTCAGAAAAGCTTCCAAAAAAAAAAAAAGCACTAAAGGTAAGCATCTCATGGGACATAAAACAACAAGGAAGAGCCACACACAGCTGTGGGACCAGGCACTGCACCCTACATAAAGATGATCAGACTGCAGCCTGGTATTTAGATGAAATTATCAAGCCCACAAAACAAAGAAATGTTCTCTACCATTAGCAAACCAGACCAATATTTCATTCAGCTCTGGGTGCAGTTTCCTCAGAGCAGTCACAGGCTGCACCTCCCACAGAATGCTGTTACTTAACAGAAATTACAGATAACAAATCATCCTGTTTGCTTTGCTCGTAATCTTCACAGCATTATCCAATTAAGAGCATGAAGTAAAAGAAAAAAATCAACAGGAAGACATGATGCAATAAAACAGAGTGAAATTAGCCTGGTGTAAGTGCCAAACATCCCTGTTCCCAAGGATCATATAAAGTCAATCCTTCCCTCAAATTAAATTTGAATATTTTTGAGGGGGACTCTCCTGTGTAAAAGGAAAATGTTCTGAGTGGAAACTATAGGCCAAGCTGTATTACCATGGATCTAGAGGTCAAGAAAGACTCTTACTTGTTAGCTGAAGTCTCAGCTAGTCAAGAATAATTTTCTTCTTCCTTATCCACCTACCACACCAGCAGTCATCACCTCTGCAAATAGCTGATAGTTGTGTGGGGTAGTACAACAAAGGCTGTCATCTTCAGAAATGAAAATGCACAAACGTTTCTCCACTCTCTGTGGACCTGATTGGAGCCTGTAAATATTTGGATGAGAGGAAAAAGAAAAATAATCACATGGTAACACATATCATGAGTTCTTACAGGAGTGCTGGAGAAACCTGACATGATTTTCAATAGAGACGTGTTAGCATTAGAGAAACTATTCTGAAGCTGACAATTGTAAGGAAGACTAGATAAATATTACAAGGCTACTTTGTGCCATTGGCTCAAAGAAATATGAATTAGCCAAGAGAGAAGATTTGTGATTTGTAGTGATATGGCAAGGATTTAAAAATCCACCAGAAAGATGGGAAAGGAAGAGAAAAAAATAGCAATTTCAAAAGTTTCCATAAAACTAAAAATCTTCCTTTGTGACTATGAGGAGGCATCAACTAAAAAGGCTAGAGAAATCAGTGAAATTGCAAATGTAAAAAGGTATTTACAGCTAAGTTACAACAGCAGAATAACAAGCACAGCTGTGATGGTGTGGTCAGAACTTCAGAATCACATTAAAAGAGACTCCGTGCCCAAAATGACACACCAGTCTCTAACACACCTGACTGTATGGATGTTTTCCAGCATTTATAACAAAACACTTGGAAGCAATCAGGTATCTTAGCACATTTTCCTGTCATCTTCTATGGGTCAAATTAGCAATAGGCTTTGTTTGCAAATCAGCAGCACAGGAGAAATTAATTCCACGTATAAACCCAACAAACGTGAAATAAGAGACTGTATAACAAAGCTTTAATGAATCTGCATCCAGCATTTGGGGACACTAATTATTTATGAAAAAGAGAGAGGAGCTTCTTCTCAAGAAGTCAGCAAAATGACATTTGCAACGCTCTGATAAAACACGAAGAACCGTGTCATCTTCTTGAGCCTGCTGGAGTGTAAAATTGCAACATTCATAAAAGTCATTAGAATTTCAGAAGTGGATTGTTAAGGAGACTTGTGATGATTTTTTTTTCCCAATTGGTGTTAAGATGTTAACAGCAAAATGGAACTTCTGTAAGTTTCTGTCTCCACCACTAAGCCAGAATCATACAAGGAGAAACATCAGAGAGTTTGTGATGCCAGCCTACAGCAGGAGCTCAGGAGAGACAAATTCTTCTCAGCCTTTCCAGAACACACAGCTGAAATCTCCCACTCAGGTTGATCTTCTGACTATCAAGGAGATCAGCAAGACACTGAGCAAATCTAAATATTCAGATGGTTTGCAGTAGATATATTGTGCTTATTCTTATTGCCTTTTGGTATTCTGGTTTTTGGTATTTTTCCCTGCTGCACAAGAAGTGACCAAGCAAATGGCTTCTCTTTTACACAGTATTTAACTTTGGAATTTCTAAAGTGAAAAGGAGAAAGATGATTGCTCTTTTAATAACAGCAATCTATTTTTAAGATGTAGTGAATGTTCAAAGCCCAATAGCCATGAACTTCTGTTATTCAGAGAGGACACAAAGTACCTGCACAAGTAATGAGGGTTGCCTTAAAAAGCTCAAGTTTTCTAAATGTTTTTTAAGAAAACATCTCAGTGGGTACAAGTACTACTTCTGCTGGGGAGAAAAAAAAAAACAATCAGCATGACACTTAGAAATAAACATGCCAAATGCCCTTAGTTAAAGGCAGTACAAAGAGTTTATCTTCATTAAGCTAGAAAATGTTTCATTCTAGAGAGCTAATTCAGTGTAAAAAATCCACAAAAATTAAAGCCTGTGTTGTTTTTATGTGAGCTATTTAGTTAGGATAACATCTATAAAGGACTGACTGAAGTGAAAACTACCATCTGCTCTGCATTAGTATCTTACCACCCAGTCTTTCTGAAGTTACTTTTTTATTTTTGAAGTCACTTAGCAAATCCAGTGCCAAAGGATTTTTCTGTCTCCCTGCTCTAATCCAGTTTGCTTCCTCTCTGTTAAATCTGTCAAGCAGTGAATGGTTGGTACATTTCTGTGCATGTTTTAGTTCAGCTGGTCGTGGCAACAGAGCTGACACCCACCCACTTTTGGGCTACTCCCTTTTTGAAAGAGCTGCTGGGGAAAAAAAACCTACTTTGCTCAAAAGCTGTCCTCACATCAACTTTGGATTAGCTTTTCCTCCCTCCCTGGCATCAATTGCTCCAAGCCTGTGGCTCCAGCTGCCATTGAGAACTCCAGTGGCAGCAGCACCTGCCTTTCCATAAAGTTGTCCTTCCCCATCTATAAAAAAATTCCTTCCTTTCACAAACACAAACATTCCCTGTCTTTTCAAATGGCAAATTCATTGCAGGAGCACCACTGGAAGTACCAGAAACGTTCCAGGTTTTATAAATTATTTCTTGCAATAAGAGATTTGTTGCTGAATTGAGTCCCTTGGAGGCAGCATGCTTGGAATGGATTGCAAATTAAGACCTTTATTTTCCTCTGCCTTTCTTCAGCAATCCCTCACAGATCTAGTTTTTATTTTAGAATTCTTATTTATCCCTGTTCCCTATTCCACTTTTGATGGATGTCAAATTACCAAGTTCATATGAACCTCTATCAGTTTCCTTAGTAAAGTAAGTTTTTAATAGAAAAATGAAAGAATCAAAAACATCAGCAAAAAGGACTAAAATTAATGGGGTTTTTGTTCTCTTAGCAAAGCTCTCTGTCAATTCTCATGCCCTAGGATACATGGAAAATAAAATTAACACTGCAGCCAGATTTCTAAAAGTGTCAGCTGATAATAAAGAATGTAATGACAATATCTGGAAACAATAAATTGTCCTACAGAGAATATTACCCAAGGATGCATATAATCCCTCTGGCTTCCCCTTCTTACCACTCTGAGCTTAATAAAATATTAGTTATTGCACTGTCAAAATAATTGCACATTGAACTTCTCCACTCAGGCCAGGCTGGCCTTAAAATTCTGGCCTGGAGCTGTGTCCAGCTGAGGCTGCCACCAGCCACCCACACTTGGGGCACAAAGAGGAAAGAGAGGAAGAGGAAGAGGAAGAGGAAGAGGAAGAGGAAGAGGAAGAGCCCTGGCTGCTCAGAGAGGAGATTCTCCTCCACGCACATAAATAAATCTCAAGGCACTGTTTCATCTTCCATCAGGTGTAGCTCTGTCTGGGCCCTAAAGAGACTCTCTCATGCACTCCTGTGTATTTTTCATTAATTAACAAAGAAACCTGCAGAGTGATTCCCTGATCCTGAGGCCTCCATCACCTAATGTGCCATGGACTGCTATAAGCTCCAGCACCAGTGTTTTCCCTGCCCCCTTCCTGGCTCTGCATGCCCTGGGAGGAACTGAACATTTTTACAGCTTGGAGCCCCCACCTTTCCCACCTGTTGTATTTGTGGGGTTGCCAGATGAAGGGAGGAACAATGGATCTGACTCCATGTTCTCAGAAGGCTAATTTATTATTTTATGATACTATATTATATTAAAGAATACTAGACTATACTATACTAAAGAATACAGAAAGGATACAGACAGAAGGCTAAAAAGATAATAATGAAAACTCGTGACTCTTTCCAGAGCCTTGACACAGCTTGGCCCTGACTGGCCAATAAGTCAAAACAATTCACATGAAACCAATGAAACAATCACCTGTGGGTAAACAATGTCCAAACACATTCCACAAGTGAGCAAAACACAGCAGAAGCAAATGAGATAAGAATTTGTTTTCCTTTTTCTCTCAGGCTTCTCAGCTTCCCAGGAGAAAAATCCTGGGCAAAGGGATTTTTCCAGAAAATGTGACTGCCACACCCACCCAAGGAAGGGCCACCCTGCAGCTTCTCACACCCCTCTCTCTAACTTATTAAAATAGAAATATCACTGTTTTATAGCAGAGCTGCAGATGGGTACATAATAGGCCCCAAGCCTTGAATCTTTCCTTTGTGAAGAGTAGCACTTCTCCTCCCTACCAAATTATATAATGATGCTGTGTTCTTCCTTGCAGGTCTAAACCTTGCAATTCCTGGAATTAAAGACAACAAGATTATCATTATGATGTTAATACAGCTACTGAAATACTGCCCTAATAATGTCTTCAAATCAAACAATTTATTTACAATTAATCATTTTCATCTTAGAAAACTGCATCCTCAGACTTAATCAGAGTTATTAAAAATCTCCAAATACAAATTACACTATCTAAGCAACTCCTTTTGAAACTCCTGACCAAAAGACTTGCACTGGGTAGGAATCAGAGGCAAGATGAAATTTTGCTACTGTTTTTCAGCAGAATCAAGGCCAGCCTCAAGGAAGGTTTTATGTTCCCTCCAGTATCACCATCATCTGCAGCCACTGAGAACATGAGGGTCTGTGCTGGGCCTTGGCACAATTTTGCCTCTTAACCTCCTTGGTTGATTTTATATTTTTTTGGTTGATTATCTTTTGGTTGGTTTTTTTCCCCCATCCACCCAAAGACGAGATATAAGCAGATCAATGCAAAAGTAGTTTTTGTTACAGCCAGAAAACTAATGAGACTTGCTTAAAAAGAACCCTACAAAGAACTTTGACCAAATACAGACACCCAAATTTAAGTGCACATTCATTCCTACACAAAGGCTAATCATGCAAATCCCACCAATCTCCAACAATATTGTAACCCAGCCCTTTCACAGCTGGTATGAAGACTATGAATTAAAAACAAAACACAAATGATCAGAAATAAACAAACTGAAAAAAAAATTCCTTTTTATCAAACAAGGGAAGTTAGACAAGTTAGACAAGTTTTACCACCACACAGTAACAACTTTCTCTCGCCCCTCCCTTGGCAGGTATTTTGAGGGATTATTTCCCTAATAATACTGCTCTAATTGAGTGGTAGTGAAGCATTTGTTTTGATTTGCAGAACAGAATGACTTTCTTTGAAAGCAGAGAAGCTTTATCCCAGAAACCCCTACACTTTAAAAGCAGTTTTTTGGCCCACACTTTCTCCCATTGAAGACCTCTGCTAAAACACTGAAAATAAATGAAGAGAAATAATAATAATGTCTCAGCTAGTTTATTCTGTTGTTCTAGATACTGCTGAAGTCATGTGAAAGTAAAGTGTGTAACCGAAGCCATGTAGTTTATCACTTACCTCCACTGTTTCCATGACATGAAAGAAACCACTTAAAGCTGGAAGCAAGAATTCCATCAGAAACTGTTAGCCAGAAGAAATACCCAGGTTAAAATCAACCAGAAAGCAGAAAAACAGAGATGATGAAGAAGAAAGCATCCTGTTAGGGAAAGAGAGAAGAAGGGACTAAATTGCACTAAGCTAGAAAGAATTTCTGAGCACTAGGTGCAGCTATTGAAGACTAAAACACTTCTGCCAATTAAATGGCAACAGCCCTAATTTCAGTAATAAATGCTTTTATCTGCATTTTTGTTACAATGACATTTCTAGAGATGATCTTGGTGCTGATGAAGAGTTGCTAGAAGTTACCAGAGAAGCAAAATGCACCAGGAGAATGAAATAATTCTGCTTCTTCTAAGAAAAGTGGAGATTTTGCACCCTCTGCAGGTCCAGGAAGATATAAAGAACCTAGAAATACACCATCCTGTAGTAAAATGCATTTTATACTTTATTTATCAGTGCTGCCTTGCTGTGGCAATGTCTGTTTTCCCCCTTTAAGACATCCCTGAGTGTTGTCCTTCCCAACCCAAGCCACACAGGATATTTCCTTTTCCCTTTCTGTTTTGTCTCTAGCTCAGAGCACTTCCCTGCCAGCTGGGTTCAGGGCACTTGCAGGGACCACAGCCTTCTTTAGACAATGTTCTTTTCTTCCCTACTTGGAAATATTAGAAGGAAGGGGTTTTAAATGACCAAGGGCTATGGTACACATAGCCTCACCTAAACATGATGCACTTGTACTCCACTGTATGTTGGTTATTTTCTTCATGTTCTAGTTAAGATTCTTTGTGCTTCTCTGCATGAGACACTTTTGACCACACACAGACTGAAAAAACAGCAGTCATCACACAATTCCTTGTAGAAACAAAATTATTTCAGGTAAAGTACACCTTTTCCCAGAAAAAAAAAAAAGGACCAATTTTTTTAAGTTAATATATATCAATTTAATAATTTAATAGAAGTTCTCTGTGTAAACATCATCTAACCTAATACACTGTCACAAAATATCAATATAAATAGATATAAGGAATTCAATTAATGGACTTTGAACTTTATTTCCTCAAAAGCAAGTAATCCTCTAAAATATTAAAAGGGAAAAATCTTGATAGTGTCTGAGAAAAAAAAGGAAAATAAATAACACTGTATTTAAGATGAAAGTGGGTTTGATGGATTTGGTAAAGCCAGTTATATATTACTGTGCACCCTTATCTGATACAGCTGCTCCAGTACATGTCCCACTGCAGCAAACATAAACAAAGCCAGCAATTGATGATTAAAATTTGTGATGAAAAGACATATTGGACTAGTCTCAAGTATATTCCAGGGAAAAACTCTACACCACTTTTCCTGATGACTTCAACGTGTGTTTGAAGCAGGCAGCTGCTTTCAATTGCCTTTGAAACCTCCATTGACGTCAGTGAGAAAACAATGTCAGCAAAAGATCTATGATAAAATAAGATGAGCTTTAAGAGCAACTGTGCTTTTGGTTATTTATTTTTAAAGTACTTTGTTGCTTCCAGCGGGACTCAGATGAAAAACACATTTACTTTTAAGGGTATGACTCCCTTATTTTTCCTGCTTCTCTCCCTTTTGGATCCCTCATTTCACACCCGGCACCTCCTACACAGAAGCTGTTCCTAAGCCTTCCCCTGGTTTCCCCACCAGTTACAATTCCACTTTCCTTCCAATTTACTAAAGATCAGCAATAAATTTGTTCTCCTAAAGCACTGTTATCAGGCTTTATAGAATATCAGCCTAAGGAAGAACTAAGAAAACTTAGAAATGAATATGCACGAGGTTTAAACACTGCAATTTAATTTTCACAGTCAAAAGACCTACAAGTATAATACTTTCTTATTAAAAGTCCACAGCTGACATCCAGGTAATGCTAATGTTCTATGGGGGTCACATAAATACATTAGGAACGTTGGAACACATCTCCAGCTAAGGGAATAGCTTTAAGATTAAGGGCAAAATATGCCAAAATTGAAGGATGAATAGCAGCACACCCTGCCCACAATCTAGGGAAAGGTGGGGCCTGACATGTTCATTCTTTTATAACAGCAGACAGGTTTGCAAGCTTTCTTACACTTTTAACAGTGAAAAGAAGGAAAACCCCCTTTTTTCCCCCTCTTTTTTACTTAAAACATGGTTAAGTTGGATGGTTTTCCTAAAGGTATTTAAAAGGTGCACTCTTTGTCACAGGATTGTTAGCATGGTCCAGCTTTGCTGATAATTTGATTTTCTGAACAGAAGAAAATAAAATTGTCACTTTACCTGCCCTGAACTGGTTTCAGCACATGGTTGTCTTCTCTTGCCAAAGAAGTTACAAAATTCCATTTGGAAACTGATCTGCAGGCAGTTACAAAAACCCCTCCTTTTTACCCATATGCACCAACCATACTGAAAACTCTGCTGTAAAATACAAGAAGATATGTGAGAAAAAAAATGTGAACTTGAAGTGTAGCAGTGTAATAAAAACAAACAACTCTGTTTACATAAATGTGGTTACTCACCATTTCTACATGTGTGAGTCAGCTGGGACTGCCACAAACTCAGAACAAGAACACAAAGAGAATGTTAATTTCTGTCACTTCACCCAGAGGGGGATGCTCGAAGCAGCACCTGGGCAGAGGGACAAGATGAAAAGGCAAAAGGCAAAAAGGGAAAAAAGGCAAAAAGGCAAAAATCACTGTTAAACTTTGTCCATGCTGGAGGACCACTGGCCTGCTGTTCACACAGGTTTTTCAAGAATTATTCCCACTGCAGGGTCACCTGAGCATATTTACAATCTCCAGTCTTCCACTTTTAGCTCACCCCTCCCAAGATGAATGCACCTCCTTCTTGCCACAAGAGCACCTATTTTAATAAGGCCATTAAAGATCCTTCCTGGGATGGGTCACTTCTGTTTAGTCCTGGTAATCTACAAGAGCCTGCACTTGTTGCAGCCAGGCTGCAGTATCAGGTTTCTGTCACAGAGTTCAGAAATTCAGTTTTGGACATTCCCCCATCTACTCAAACTCAACTATCTGCTGCTTGTTAGTATTTACAATTTAAGCTATTTTTTTTTAAACAATGACTGTTATTCACTTATTCTTGTATCCAACCAAAGTGGTTGTGGGTGCAAAGTTAGTGAGGTGAGTGTGGAGAAGGATGGGCAGAGCAGATTGTTCATTAATGTCATCCCCAGCTGGACATGTGGGGACTGCAGCAAACTGTGCCATGCTCGGAAAGAGCCTCAGAGACCTTCCTGCCCTTGCTCCAGACCAGGACTGATGTGTCCTTGCATCAGTACATTTTAGAGAGGTGCTACTAAATGAAAGAAGCCAAATAGTGTTTACATTAATATCTACTATTCAGAGCCAGTTTTCTTTTTTTTTCTTTCCACCCTGTGGTTTGGTTTTCTCCTTGATTATAGAAGCTCCAATTAATAAAAGGCTGACAATTCTCTTCTAGCAGCAATGACAACATCCACCCTATTTAAAAGTCCACTATTCCCAGTTAGTAAATGTAAATATCTTCTCAGGGATGTCATCCTGGCGTATCTGTTTGTTCATATTCACAAACAAGGGCCTCTATCAACACTTCAGAGTGCAGAGAGTTGGATTCCTGCCAGACCAGTACATTTCCTCATCCATCACAACCTTCCTACACTCTTCTCCAGGGGTAGCCACCCCCGCTTCCTTTGTATGGCTAATCTCAGGTGATCTCAGCTGTCAGCGTTCTTATCTGGATCAAAGCTGTTGTCTCAGCTCTTTTCAAAAAACTGCGATGGAAGAGATCCAAGATTCAGAGGGGGAAAGGCCCTAAAAAAGCAAGGAATAAGCAGCAATCAGACTGTACAACTGGAGAAAGCCCTTACAGAATTTAACTCAAGGCTCTTCTGAACACAGTGTGTGCTTATGGATGTGGCAAATGAATGTGTTAGGCTGCTTAAAGGTATTAGTGAAAGCAGGTTTTGACATAAATTTGTAAAGATGAAATTTAACAGAGCTCACTGGCAAAACTGACTCCATTACTTAGCACACAGGTGAAGCATACAAAGGAAAATTGCATTAGAATCAGTTCAGAATAATTTACACGGGGAGCAAAAAAGAAAAGGTGCAAAGGGTAATGGTGCAAAAGGGTAAGGTGCAAAAGGGCTTAACTGCACTTAGTCATTGACTAATTTAATATTTATAAAGTGATTAGACAGGATTTATTACAATTACTAGAATGACCTAGTTACAGTTTCAAGATAGCACCATTGCTACTGAAGGGGGTATTTTAATTAATTCAGAGGCAGGCATAAACAGAGATACCTATATCTATCTGTACAAAGGTACCAGTTCAAAATTCCCCGAGTGCAGTGGAATACTCACATTTGATGCCTTTGCATCTTTCAGGGGTGGAGGAATGGAGTTATCAGCCCAGGTCCTGTCATCAACTTTCAGCAACAGCCTTCCAAGGATCAGACTTAAGGGCTCATGAGCTCTGACAGGATTCCCACTCACAGCAAGGTGCTGGCACAGCCCACTGTGGTCCAGGAGAGCTCAAAAGGCCTCACTTAGGGCCTAACAGGAATCCTAAAGGTTGTAGAGCAGCCCAAAGGAGAGGGGAGCAAATGCACCACCACACTGGAGAAACAGGACATAGCTCGGGATTCAGTGGACACAGCTCTGGTGATTCTTTCCAAGGAATTTCTAACCCTGCTCTCAGAGTTTTGGTGAAACGTTTCACTTCAGTGTTACTGAAATTGGTGTCTTGCAACCACTCCAAAGGCAGCTGCTGCAGGGAAATTATTTCAGTAAAAATGCACAGCTTGCTGATAAATGTAGGTACTGTCCATTGCACTCACTGAGGAGGGAATCAACCATTTTACAGATGTTTCTCTCACACAAAAACCTTTTTCACTGCTGATGCACCACTTCCTACTGACATAGTCAGATCCATGAGCATGATGTTGTGCAAGTAAGAGTGACAGTAGATCTGTCTCAGCAAGAGCAGACCTCTCCTGCTCTAAGTTACTGGGGTTGGTTTACTTTTGGTTTTAGAGCCAGGCTGAGAGCATGCACCAATTCAGAAACATGCTGAAGACTGGGACAGAGTATAGCATGAAAGGGAAAAATTTGGGTGCCACAGGCATCTCCAAGAAGGGTCTCTGCAAAATGGTCATCTCCTGCACAGTGCCAGCTACACTTGGCACAGCACTGCCCCGTTCACCCTGCCCATACCCAAAGGCTGAAATTTGGGGGTGCACAGGGCTGGGTGCCCCGGGAGGGCTGCCCAGGGCATGACAGGAAGGTGACTCAGGCAAAGCACAGAGAATTAATTAATTCATTAATTAATTAAGGGATTAAATCCTCCTCCTGTTAGGAGAGACTGGGAGAGCTGAGGATCCTTACTCTGGAGAGCAGAAGGTTCAAGGGGGTCTTGTCAATGTACATAAATACCTGAAGGGAAGGTGCAAAGAGGACAGAGCCAGGCTCTTTTCAGTGGTGGCCAGTGTCAAGATGAGAGTCAATGGGCACTAAGTGACACAGAGGAAGGTCCCTCTACCATTACAAAAGATTTTTCCACTCCAAAGCTGACTGAGCATTGGCACAGTTTGCCCAGAGATGTTGTGGTGTCTCCATCTGGACACAGCTCTCAGCAACCTGATCCCAGTGGCCCTGCTTGAGCAGGGAAGAGGTTCAAGATGAATTCTAGAGGTCCCTTCCCATCTCAGCATTCTGTGATTCTGTGCTATGTCTCAATCTTCTCTACCCATTGCATATCCTGAAAAGGTGCCCAGTATGCCTTTAGATTCACAGGAAAAAAACCCAAGTTTACTAAAATATAAATAGTGATACTTACCGTCTTAGCAGTTAAAAAATCACATTTCTTGTTTCACTGTTGTTGCAATCAATACATTGCAATGTTTTGTCAGCTCTGCAGGAATAGACATTTGTGACAGGGTCCTTAGTTCAGGAAAATAATGCAAATTGTTTCACCAAGGAACCCTATCAGCTAGGCTGACTCATGTTGGGACTTTCTACCTAAAAACTTTCGTGTCTAACAGCTGGACCTGATGGTCTGGGAGATATTTTCCAGCCTTAATGGTTCTGTGATTGTCGCCATGATATTTTCTGAAAAATCCCTTCGCCAGGATTTCTTCTCCTGGGAAGATGAGAAGCCTCAGCTTCTCCACGTTTTGCTGCTCTGGAATGTGATTTAGAGAATTGTTTACCCAGCATGTGAATTGTTTTAACTTAATGACCAATCCCAGTCCAACTGTATCAGGACTCTGGTCTGTCACAGGTTTTTATTATTCATTCTCGTCCAGCCTTCTGATGTATCCTCTTTCTTTCTTTAATATAGTTTTGGTATAGCATTTCTTTTAATATATCATAAAATAATAAATCAGCCTTCTGAGTACTTGGTGTCAAATTCTCATCTCTCACCTCATCCTGGGGACCTCACAACACCACATATGATTCTGTCTAGACAAAACACTCCCATTGCACTGCCCACGTAAGAGATTTGCCTTTTTTGCCTTTCATCAAAATCTGCTGATGAAGGAGCACCATTACCCTCTAGAAAAGTCACTCCAAAGGAGGGACAGCTCCAAATCAGACACAGGTAAATTTCCAGTCAGGTGGTAGCGACCCATGGGCATGATTAACAAGGTTGTGGACAAGTCACCACCTGTACCTGCAGGCTCTGATTCATTTAATATCATGGCAGGGTGCCCGAGGGAGCTGCCAGGCTCTGCAAGGAGTGAAATCACCGTGACTCAGCTAAAAAGTTGAGGTGAGTGGCCCCCAATCACCACCCATACTGCACCCAGCAAATAATAGCAGTTAGAAAACAATTAAAGCCTTTTAAACCTTCATAAAGTCATGTTTTATGTGGCTTTGAATGATGAGTTGCCTTTCTCCATGCAGATAAAGAAATCAGAACAAAAATGTTGGAGCAGAAAAGCCTGTACACGTAACAGAGTCCTTCTAGCAGTTCTCCTCTGCCAGCCCATGCTGGGGCTGAGCTGCCAAAATCTCTCCCTGCTCCTCCCTGGCCTGCAGGAAATTCACTCCAAAGTCATTAATGTCTTCAAATAAAAATTTATAGGGAAGGAAAATTGTTGATGGCTCTGTTAAACAAGTGGAAAAAAAAAAGGCAATTATGTGGGGTTTATACCTTCCACACCAAGATTTATTGCGATTAAAGCAATAAACAACAATTAATAGCTCCATCTCAGCATTTCCTAGTTTAATCTGTACATAATTTTAATCAGTTCCTATTGCTGTTGCAATAGGAGCAAGCACCCAAGTACCTTTGATAAAAATTAGGTAATAGGGATATGACATAGCCTTGGTATAAAATCTTTTCAATATAATTGGAGATCAGTGTAAGAAGAATAGTGTGGTCCTTTCTAGCCTCAAAAACAATGTACCATCACTAAATTTATAAAAATCT
This sequence comes from Agelaius tricolor, assembly GCF_023055355.1. Taxonomy (NCBI): domain Eukaryota; kingdom Metazoa; phylum Chordata; class Aves; order Passeriformes; family Icteridae; genus Agelaius; species Agelaius tricolor. Next base: position 2,603,694 of record NW_027269263.1, read on the forward strand.
CAACAGACTTTTCTATTTTTTTTAACATCTTTCTTTTCTGTCAAATTCATCTCATCTCTCATAGTAGTTTTGTCTTTTTCTTGTTTTGGGTGGGGTTGTATGATCTATGTGTTTTTCATATTTGTTTTCAGTACAAGACACCTCCTCTCGCTGCTCCAGTTTGACCATATTGGAATTATCAGCCACTTTGAAAAATCTGATTCCCTGTTTCTCTGTCTCTACTTCATATCAGTTTGGGGGTTTTTTCCCATTCTGGAATGTGTGATGACATCCAAGGCAACAGAGAGATGACAATAAAGCTTGGTTAAGCCAATGGCTTAGAAACCAGGCCAAGGAAACCAGGAAGAGATTTTGTTTATATTTAAACCCAGAACGTGCATTTGCTAGCCAACTGAAAATACTGTCCCATAATAGCAGTTTAAATAATGAAAATGCACATAAATTTTAACAAATCACATCAAACATCACAGTTAATGGCTCAATAATTCCTGGTTGCTTCTACATTTTGGTAGGCAAACATTAAAATCTAAGTATAAAATGTTTAATTCTCGCTTACACCATAGAAGTCACAAGATGACACCAGTGGAACTTCCACAGCATTTAAGTTGGTGGTCAGGGATCAGCAGTGAGCAAGTAGGATTTTTTAGCAATAAAAGGAAAAGAAAAAAAGCAGACTCAAGCAGCAAAGCATCCCTGCTGTGACAACTAAACACAAAGTCTCTGCGACATGTGAGATGCCTAAGGTAGGGTGTTGAACTTACATCAGCTCCACGGTGTGAAGCATCTTCTCTTCCAGACAGCTGCCAGCCAAGCAGCCCAGTCCCTCCAGGCTCTGCCTCCTCATTTCCGAGGCACTGCACTCATACAGAGTCTCCTGACACCTTTAAATATCACCTAATATCACCTCTTGTGGAAGAGGTTTTACAGCAACTTCTGTGAGCCGCAGGGAAGTTTGATAAGAGGAACCATGTTTACCCCTGAAAGCATTTCCTACCAAGGCTGTTGACATAGAAATCAAGAAAGAAAGAAAGATAAATAAGAGAAACCTGCAACTGTCTATTCCAATAACCACTTTTTCTTTCCTGACCAATGAGTAAAGTGTAAACTTCTGAGTTTTGTAAGAGTGTATAAAAACTATGCATGTTATAATAAAAATGGGTTTGAAAACTCCTGAAAATGGAGTGTGGCTTTGTATTGTGACCATCACAACTAAGACAACTCTTCACCCTATGCAAAAAATCAGGGGGGTTTTTTGGACTAAAGCATCCTGTGTTGACAAGCTGTAATCACAAATCCCTTGTGCAGCATCTGACACCCTACCAGGGCTGGGTAAAATTTTAACTGGGGGTCAGGGAAGAGCTTCCTTCACACAGACTGATGGTCCAGCAGGGAGCCCAGCCCTCTGCAGAGACAGGGAACACAGAAATAAGCTCAAAGGTAAGGCCGCTTTCCCTTTTAATGAATTTCCTCTCTGAACAAAAGGCGAGCCTAATATTTTTGAGGAAAAACATGAAAAATTCAGTCCATTTGCCACCACTGGAGAAAATCCTCCAATGTGCACCCATTGCCTCAGGAAGAAATTCTCCTGGCAGCCAACAGGCTTTGGCAGCTGTGGTGCCATAGAGTGATCAGGGCTGGAAAAGACTCCAAAGTAATTGAGTCCAACTGGTCCCCATCACATCTGCCACCAACCCACGTCCCCAAGTGTGGATGCCATGGGACAGAGACGGAGAAACAGCAAGCGTTTCTCACAAAGGCTTGAGAGAATTTTTAGGGAGTTGTAAGGATGTGATAACCTGTTAAGTATAAACAACCTGCAGGTGGTGTTTTCTACTTCATCTTTCTGTTCTTCTCAAGGACAGTGAGGAAGATGGTTTTTTAGTTAGCCAATCAGACTCTATCATATCACTCTATAAAAACCATGCGGTTCTCTAGAATAAAGCTTCTTTGCTTTTTCTACAACGCTGCCTCCTGCCTGCTCCTGTGTCATTCTCAGCACAGGAGTGGCACCCAAGTGCCACATCCATGCACCTTTTGAGAGCTTCCAGGGGTGCTGATTCTGCTGATCCTTTGCAACAGAACGCATGCAAAAGCGTGCCAGCTCGGCTGCTGAGACGTTTTGCTCTGGGTTTCCTCATCCCTGCAGCCTCAGAGGCTGACGGGCATCCCGTGTGTGTCGCCGGTGACGAGGCGGGGAGGGGCGAGGCGGGGAGGGGCGAGGCGGGGCCGGGCCAGCTCCGGTCCTTATAGCGGCTCCGAGCGACGGACGGACAGAGAGACGGACAGACGGACAGCGGCAGCATGGCCATCCCCTGCGTGGAGCTCAGCAACAAGATGAAGATACCCGCCCTGGGGCTGGGCACCTGGCAGGTACCGGCGCAGGAGGAAGGCAGGGAGGGAGGGAGGGTGGGGATGCGGCGGGAGATGCCGAGATGCGAAATGAAGTTAAAGACAATAAAATAGAGAAGGAACCAGCCCTCCAACAGCGGGATCCGTGCCCTGCGTGAGCAGGATGCGGCCGATGGCGGCCGCTGCTTGTGTAACCGGGCGGGATGCCAGGAGCGGGGCGGGGGGAGCAACAGGCGAGGGGAAAAGGCAGAAAAAAATATAAATTAGGGGCTGGAGAAGGTGGAAAGAGGTACAGAATAAAAGAAAGAAACCAAGCAAAAAGAGCGAGCGGCAGCGCTCGCAGCCCCGGGATGGGGTCGCGGTCGGAGGGGTCTGGACCCGCCCCGGCCGGGAGGATTTGGGGAAGGCAAAGTGGCGAAAGTCCTTGGGCAACACAGGGAGCAAAAAGGGGAAATGGCAGCGGAGGCTGCGCTGCTGGCAGTGGCAGAGCTGGAGGTCTTGCAGAAACAAACTCCTTCCCTGCAGGAATGCCGCTGTGCCTGCAAACTCCGCCGGGTTCCAATTAAATGCAGGTGATGAGCAAACGCCAGGAGCAGATGGAAAAGGGGACTGTGAGGTGTCGCAGCACCGGGACCTGCCAGGGGGACATGGCAGAGCTCATGGCTGGCTTCTGTTTGCTTCCAGGCTCCTCCGGGTAAGGTGGAAGAGGTGGTGAAGTTTGCCATCGACGCTGGCTACCGCCACTTCGACTGCGCCTACTTCTACCAGAATGAAAATGAAATCGGGAACGCAGTCCGGCAGAAGATCAAGGAGGGAGCTGTGAAACGGGAAGACCTCTTCATTGTCACTAAGGTACAAGGATGCAGGATTATTGGGGCATTTAGCTTGTCTTGCAGAGAAACCCTTAGTGTAGCTGTAAAGTCACATAGGGACCTATTCCCTTCACTGACATTCACTTCAAGGTTTTCTTGTTATGCATTTGCATCTCATCCTGTATTTGCAATTTGGACTTGGCTTTATCAGGAACTGCTGTCAACTTAGGAAAGATATCACAGCTATTACTGATCTAATAATTTCCTGACATCGATTAAGTCAATTGTACTGGATGTTCAATTGGACACACCCAAGATAAAGGGGGAAAAAGTAAAAAAAAAAAAAAAAAAAAAAGAAAAAGGCAAGATGGTTGTCTGGATTCATCAGTGCTAAGCAAGACATTTGAAAACTCTGTCATGTAAAAATGTTAATCCTGAAAGGGAGCAGAAATCAAAGTATTTTATAGGTGTTTTCTTCATTCCTTCTGTCATCCACTTTTCCCAGACGTGCTCCTTAACAAAAAGAACAGTTCAGCTAACAAACTGGGGGGTTTTCACCAGCAAAACCAGGAAAATTTGAGTATAACTAAGATTTCCCACCTTAAACTTCGTTTTTGTTAAAGCACATGGTTTCTTTTAATAATACTTGCTCTTCAATTTAAACAACTTGAATTCTGATTTCAAAAATGAAGCAAAATTGATAACTGTCCTCAGTGTGGACAGTTAAAAGGGACAGAAAGAGCTGCTCAATACTCAAAATTTAGGCTGAAAAAAAAAATAAATTGTAACACTAGCAGCTTTGCTGTGTCAGGTGCCAGATTGTTACATTCATACCTGAGAATATCTTCTCATAAATGGGAATGCTGACTCCACCTTCATGGACAGTTGGCTTTGGGGTATGTTTGTCCTGCCTTAACAGTGAAACGTTACATCCTCACCTTCAGCACGCACTGACTTCAGTGGGGAGGGAGTTTTCCTCCCAGACCTCCAAGTGAGAAGCTTCTGTGCCCCGGTGTGCGCTGTGGGAGCTGTAAAGCGACAGTCAGGCTTGTCCTCTTCCCACAGCTCTGGAACACCTTCCATGAGAAGTCCCTGGTTAAGGTAGGGTTCCAGAAGAGCCTTGCTGCCCTCCAGCTGGACTACCTCGACCTCTACCTGATGCACTTCCCCATGGGATTCAAGGTATTCCTGCTCTCCACGCCTTTCCTCCTTCCCTGCCCAGGAACACGCTGAGTTCTCTCATCTTTGCTGTGGCCATCTTCGTAACACAGCTGGGATTTGGGGTTCATTTGGCTCTTCCCTGATCCCTGTGGTAGCAAGAATTAGGTGTGTTTTATCACAGGGGTCTGGCTTTGCATGCCTTTTGGAATGAGATGTAGGTGTGAGCACCCTGGGCCCTCTGGTAACCAGCACAGGTTATAGCATGAACATCTAGGTTTTTGGGGATGTTGGCTTGGCCTGAAGTAACCAGCAGTGAAAAATGAAGCATAGCACAGAAGGAGTGTGTTTCTTCCCCCAGTCTACATCTGTGTAAAATAAATAAGAAACTAGAATAAAGGGGCTGTGGAATGTCAGTTCCCTCCTATCCAGGCCCGCCAAAGTTACATAATTATTATTAATCCCCACACTCTTTGCATGCAGGGACTGATTTTGCAAAATATGGCCCTCATCCAAAAAAGAATACTAATGGACAAGAATCATTTTTAGTTATGCAAGATGTTTAAACAACCTGCTAACTTGCTGCCAGTAGATGCAGTCCAAAGTACTGGCACACTGTAGGCAATTACACACTTTTAAAAAGTCTGTGTATTACCTGCCTTGGTTTTACAGGCTGGTGAAGAGCTGCATCCCCTGGATGACAAGGGGCACAGTATTCCCAGTGACACAGATTTCCTGGACACATGGGAGGTAAGTCACTATTTGCCCTTCAGAGAAAGTATCAGCTCTAAAGATGGAGCAGAGATCTGTGTGCAAAATGAAATTGAGGGATATGTTTGGGTGTGATGGACAGCCACACAAAATTGTGTTTCAACCTGCTTATATCTCTTGTTTTGGGGAGCAAGGGGGTGTTTTTAGCAAGGCTAAAGAGAAGGAAGCTATCAGCTCTGTAGTTACTGTTCCTAAAACATTTGGATACACACAATGGTAAAACCAACCCTTCAGATTAATCTAGGTGTGGCTGTTAATTTACTGGGTGTTCATACATTAGGATTCTATTTTCCTTATGAGCTGAGATACTTTTATGTAATCTAATCTAGAGTGAGTTGTTTGTTCATTTGCCACAAGCTTGAGAAAAATAAAATAATGTAGTTTGACAGCGATACCACCAACTCACACCCACCTTGGTTGTCCTTACTCATTAGGCCATGGAAGAGCTGGTGGATGCTGGCCTGGTAAAAGCCATTGGAGTCTCCAACTTTAACCATGAGCAGATTGAAAGAATTTTGAACAAGCCAGGACTGAAGCACAAGCCTGTAATGAACCAGGTGAGAATTTTTTCCTTTCCTCAGCTAACCTTGGAATCATAGAATTGATTAGGATTGCAATCATAGAATGGATTAGGATTGGAATCCATACTTTAAGGATTGTCTAGATCCCCCTTCCATGAGGCTGAAACCTTCCACTTAGAAGTATTCCTAAATATATTTAGAATATGTGTGTGTGTGTGTATATAATCAGAGTATACCTAAATTCATATAATATATAATATACATGTTCTATAAATAATATATAATAGATATTTAAAATAATATATAATAATATATGATATAGAAATATATATTTAGATATATAAATAATATATAATAAATATTTAGAGTAATCTTAAATATATTCAGCAAAATCCCCACTGGAAGTTTCTGCATCAGCATGGGACTATACAGGGATGCACAGGACTTACTCATTTTTCAACATAAAATAAACCACTCAGCTTCATTATAGAAAGGAGGTTGAAGAGTACAATTACATAACAAATTCTCACCACATACCTCATGAATGTAATCACAGGACAGCAGCAGCTTAGGTACCTTCTGATTTTCTTCCATTTCCAAAACTCTTTGCACGCAGCTGAGGGTGCTAAATGCCCATCTCTTCCAGATGGGGAGTACCCAGGGCAATCCCCACACCAGCTAGGTCTAAGTTAACTACTGTACATGTTTTTTATGTCACCATGCCTGCTAGTGAAGCTCCAGTGTTAGAGACAGCTGGGTGTGGGCACAGGGCCATGTGAGGAGCACAGACAAAGCCCTGTGGCCATGCCATGGCTTGGGCAGCTGAGCAGCATCCCCATGGAGCTCCTGTTGCTTTCAGGATATCTTAGACAAATATCTGTTTGCAACATGAGCTTGCTTCCTTAGGGTAGGCTCAGATCATCTCCCCAAGCTTCTTCAGGAATGAGAGAGGCTCCTTGAGGCAAGGAGAGGTTGGGTGCATCAGAGCAGAAAATAAACTTGAGGTATTCTGAGCTGCCCCTCTGACGATGCAACCCTGCCCTGCAGTAGCCCAGGAAGGCTCATTTCCCAGATTCCACACAGATAACACTCTTCTCATCTATTTCTTGCTTTCTGTGGGTAATACAGAGCATGAGAAAGCTCTATTCTCTGGTAGCCCTCTAGATACTGCTGTGACTTTAATAACTTTTTTATAAGATAGATTTGAATCATGATACTGGAAGTCAAGTCTTCACATTTTCTTTGACACAAGAGGATTTAAAATTTAATGCTCTGCAGCTCAGCAAGGTCTGCCTCTTTTATCAACCATCTTTCTGTGCTTGCAGGTGGAGTGTCATCCATACCTGACCCAGGAGAAGCTGGTCAAGTACTGTAAATCCAAAGGGATTGCTGTGACAGCCTACAGCCCCCTGGGCTCTCCTAACCGCCCGTGGTAAGAGAGCACCGCAGCCTTTCTGAACACAAAACACTGCGGTAGAACTAGGAAGATTATTATTATTGTTATTATTGTTGGTAAATGATAGAGTTAAAATGAGAAGTTCTGTTGTCTTGATGCAGATTGTCACATGATGTGACAATCCTACAGGGAAGCCATCACCTTTCTCCTACCACCATCTCTATTTTTTAACAGGGCTAAGCCAGGGGAACCCACACTTATGGATGACCCCAAGATTAAAGACATTGCAGCCAGACATCATAAAAGCCCTGCCCAGGTAAGTTCCTCCTCCTTGGATGCTTTACAAGCCAGTCCTAGCAGATGCTGCTTTCTCTAGAGCTACATTATAATGTATGACTCTTCGTATTTGAAGAGTCTCTTCATATGTGAAGAGTCAAATTAATGACTCTTCATTCTGCCCAAGTTCTTAACAGCATTCATAAAAATTATCAGCTATTTTCAAGGAGGTCTTGAGTGCCAAATTTTGGGTTGGACTGATCAGCAATAGTACATGCTTACCTTAGGTGTTCACCTTCCTAAATTTTTATTCCTTTCTCCAGCTAAGTTATTCTTCAGAAGAGTCCTGTAATTTGGAAACATATTTGATTGCCTCCAATCTGCTTCTGTTCACAAAGAATTATTGAAAGCTGCTTGATTATTTAAAAATTTTTTTTCTCTATATTAGTTTGCTAGTCACACAAATTAGTTGTTGCCTGGGGTGTGCAGAGACTGCACTTCAAACAAAGCCACGTGTTCATGTGCAAAGACAATCATATTTTAAGACAGGTAGAGCAGGATGAAAATATTGTATGCAACAGTTGGGGTTTTTTGGTGGGGGAAAATTTTAAATTCTGTAAATATGTTTTTCCTTTTATGGACTTCCAAAAGCGGAACCTTTGTGAGTACTTACCTGTGAGCCCAAAATAATCTGGAGTGTCATTATGCTCATTGAGTCTGAGCACTCACGTAATACAAGCCAGAGCATCATCATTTTTCTCCCCTTGCTACTACCCTAAACAAAACCAAACCAAATCCTGCAAAAGCCACAATGTAGAAACAACATAGGCTAGAAAAAATTATGGGCTTGCAAGTCTTCTGTCAAATACATGAGCAAATCCTGAATATCAAACTCCTGTGTGCAAAGTGGTAGTCTTCCAAAGAGTGAAAAATAAATTGTAGACTAAAAGAAAAAAAAATCCACAAAATGTGTTTGAATAGATTTCTTGGGACCTCAGTGTTCATCTCCTCCTTGTTCTTTCCTAGGTCCTGATTCGATTTCTGGTGCAAAGAGACATCATTGTCATTCCCAAGTCTGACAAACCTCACCGTGTTGAGGAGAACATGAAGGTGAAATTCCCTTGGGAAATGCTGCTGCCTGGTTTTGTGCAGGATGGGCACCCACACCCACAGCCCCTCTGTGTTTCCAAGCAGCACCTGGGGCACTGGAAGGGGGGGCACAGAGATTTGAAAATCTGGGGAAAAGTGCTTTGTACCTGCTAGGAGAGAAACGGGTTACACCAGGGCTGTCTGAGCTGTGCTGCTGCAGAAAGGGAGCCCCAGGTCTGGACTTGCCCTTGGGGAAAAGGTTAACAAGTCCTTAGGGTGTAAAGGAACACGCTGAGAACAAACACCAGACCTGTTAGAGTTTGTCTCACTGTGAGGCTGTGGCTCCCCTTGGCAGTGAAGTTTAGCTGGATGTTTGCTCATAAGGTGTGGCATCTTATACAATACCTCTGTATTGCTTTCAATCCATGGTGAGAGGGTTTGGAGTTATTTTTCCCATGAACCCCTATCAATAACTCTTCAGATGATGACCTGTGAGGCAACTATTTGCAGTGGATACCCAGTAGACCCCTCTGGTAGCAGAAAATTTACCTCCAGTTCCAGTATTTGTGACACATCCTGAGCACCTAAAGTCTCTGTGTGCATTACAACACAAAATGCAGCCGTGTTGGAATTCAGCCACCCAGAATTGTAAGACCTTGGTATGAGCAGCACCTCAGAAACAAAAGGACTGTCTTGATGACTTCAAGGGTTCTTATTTGCCTGAGAAATAAGAGGATTGCTTAACTGTGCTTAATGCATTCCTACCCCAAGTCCTAAGTGCATGAAGTACACTTAGGAGCTAACTACTCACAAACCTAACTAAAAAGAGCTTCTTTTTTTTTTCTCTTTCCCTGATAGGTGTTTGACTTTGAACTGTCCAAAAAGGATATGGATGTCATCCTCAGCTTTAACAGGAACTGGAGGGCAGTTCCAGTGATCCAGTATGTTCCTTATTATCCTTACTATCCATTTCTCCTATTTCTTTCTGTATTTTCACACATCCCATCTTGAAAATGCACATGACCAAACCCAAAACTTTAAACTTGAATGAGGCATGTCCTGGATCTTCAGGAGGGAGACTTATTTGGAGTCTTCCCTCCATCATGTTGGTGTTCCAGGGGCTTCTCCAGGCCTGTGTTCAGTTTAATTACAGCTGCAGAGTACACTGGCATTTGGGGAGGGAGGCTGCAACAGGGAAATGCTGCCCAGGATACTTTCTCACTGCTTGAATAACAAACTCTTTCTCTTTTCAGAGCTGTCAACCACAAGGACTACCCATTCAAAGCAGAGTATTAAAATGCAGGTGGTTCCTGCAGGACCTCCATTTACCTCCTTCCAGATTAGATGTGCTCGGCAGCTTGATCTTCATTTCTTCTCCTGTACTTGATAATTGTTATGACCAGTTACTTTCTCCTCCTTTTTTTTTTAAGGAGGAGACCACTAACTGATATAAGAATGCAGCAATAAGGGTGGGGTTTTTGTAAAGATGCTTAGCAGAAATCTGGTTTTAGTTAGTAGTAAAAAGACAATGTTTTTCCTTTCCTTTTTATCTGGTCTTCCTTAATTAGAGACATGCTTAATAAAAAACCAGGAACTTAAATGGAGTTTTTTATATGTTACTTCCAGAGGGGTCAGTCATACTGGCTCCTGAGTCACTGTCAAAGAATGCTCTAATTGCATTGCTTTTTATATATTTGTGATTTTCATAGTGAATTTCTAATGCTTTAAAATTTTATATGAATAAAGTTTATCAACCACAAAAGTTGATCAGTGTAGTCCTTAAATTGTTTTATATAGTTTTTTCTAAAGTCTGGGGTTTTACAAATTTGAAATCAGATAGACATAAGTTTCTATAATTTCTGTACTAGGACATACAGATCACTTTGTGGCTTATTCTTCAAAACAGGATTGTGCTCTAGGTAGGACCTAAAGAACAAAAGTTGCCTCACACAACCTTTCCTCTGAACACCTAGAAACTGAACTCCTGTGTGATTCCTGGGGAAAGCTGAAGGCAGCATCGTGGGCAGGGATAACTCACAGTAAAACCCAGCCAGCTGAACACAAGGGCTGCCTCCAACATCAGACTGGGAGTCTCAAACATGAACTTAGATTTTTGCAGCTCTGCTGGCAGCACCCAGAACATTACACTCAGACACAGGCTGGCTTTATCTAAGGAAAGCACAGAAAAAACTCTTCTTAAAAATCACCAAAGCAAACCCTGAGACAGCTTCACAGTTAATTGCTCTGAAATATTTTCATATTCAAATTCAAGTACTGTCATATTCAAATTTTTTTTTTTCAGATTTTGCTAGGCCAAAGCCAAGCTGGTTTGTGGCATCAGGAGGGGCATCCTTAGGGGTTCTTCACGTTATCTCACAGGGACTAATTCCTACCCCACTTACAACAACTGCTCCATTCCTGCTCATTAACACATGGGGCTGCTGATGGAAATATTACATTTATCGCAGATGCAGTTTCAGAATACATTGTTTGAACAAATGGTTTTTATTGCAGCTATCAGATGTATTTGAAAGACTCAGAGGAGTGTTTACAAAACCCCCAAACAAAAACCACGACAACCCACAGACAATGTCAGGCACAGTTTCACCCCCTACAGATAACTTTGTGCATCCCTAGATGTAAACAAGATGTTTCAGCCAAGCAGGGGAGCCCAGCTTTGGGTTGAAATAGAAATTTACACTTCTTGAGGAAGAAGCCAGATGCTGTAAGACATGGAAGTGGTGATGAGGGAGGTCCTGGGGGTTCTGGTGCACAACAAAGCTCTTAACAACATGCTCAGGGGCTGCTTGAGTTGCTCAGTTTATGCCACCCGTACACTGTAGGATGTAAATGCTAAACTGTAGGGCATGTAAATCCAAACCAAGCTGACGTCCTAAAGCCATGTGTTTGCTATATACAAATGAAAACATCTGTAAATAAGATATTCAGGGGAGAGAGGTAAAAAGAAGCGTCACAAAGATAGAGGTTTACTTCATTTTCTCTGGACCTGGTGTAGGGCACTGATGGATGGCACAATTTAGTGTACAGTCATTTGAAACAAGCTCCAACTCTGTTTACATTTTTTCTTTTTAATTATGGTAGTTTTATATAAATTAAACTACAATGTTTTATACAAGTGACCTATTTTTGACCCTCTATACCCTTACCTTTTCCTCTTTTAAAAACTATACTTTCTTTTTAATTACCCATTACTGGGCAACTGACATTTAAATTTTTTTAATACTTATCTCACCATACCTCTAATGACAATTATGAAATCTTACTATTAGAAAAGTGTGTGATTTTGTCTTTATTTTTTTTAAGCTGTGATATTGGCTAATTATGTATGTTTATTGCTAAATATAATACTCTAGCACATATTAAAGCATTCTACCATTAGTAGTGCCTTTAGGCTAAACTTTGTAAAGCTATGTGTGTATATATATTCTAGATTGCATTCAATTACTAGTCACTAACAACAAAAAGAAATATCAGTACCGCTGTCAGCTAACATAATCATCCAAATTTAGGTATTAACTTAAACTAGAATGGAAAAAATTGATACTTAAAAAAAAGTATAAAACAAAAAAAAAATTAAAACACGTTATTGATGCAGTATTTCTCATGACATGGGCAACTTACAGAAAATATTACATTGTCAACTAAAGATATTTCTTCCATGCCTTAGTCTAAAGTGCAGAAAGAAAAAGACTTCTGTATTACAAAAGTAACCACTGGTTTTATAGGTTTACTGCACACCTTTCCCAAGCAACTTCACTTTACATGTGTTTTGGGTTGACCTCTAATGCCAGCTGAAATCACTGTTCAGATACATATTTATGACTTTCAGTAGGAGAGTCTATATATTTCACAGCATGGGTTTCTTTAGGAATAAAGGCTCTTGTGCAAAGGCAGTACTATTCTGATGAATGTCTAGACTGATTATTAAATACAGTGCTAATATACATGGTTTTAACTGGGATAATGCAAAAAAAAGACATTTTGGTAAATAAACATAAATATAAAAAGAACAATTTAGCACTTTTTCCTTTTTTTTTTCCCCCAAACTGATTGGTCCAGCGTCTTTAGTGGCCTTCTAGGGTTCTTTCTCAAATTGTCTCAAACCTGCTGAGAAAGAGACAGATTAAATATGGCTTGAAACCACCCAGACATCTCTAGAACAGAAAAGGCACATCTCTCTAGTTGAGCATGTAAGAAGGCAGGACAGAGCTGGGTGCTGCTCTGCTCCTGTACTGGCTTTGTCCCCAGGAGGACAAAATTCAGGGTTTCAGCCTCTGGGGAGAGGCTCAGCAGTGTCCAAACCCCTCTGCCAGGACTGCTCCTGTGGGTGGAGAGCACCTTCCATGGGAGCAGGGCTGCACTAAGCCTGAGCCAGCCCAAAACCCCCTCTCCTGACACTTGGGTTTGAAAAAGGACAAGAGGAGCAAAACAATTCTGCTTTGCACGGCTCTCAACCAAAAAGCAAAGTTCACAGGTGCACCATACATCTGGCTTCACATAAAAACACTAAAAATGTGTGGGCACACATTAAGGTGTAGAAAACCAAGAGTTTTTCTCTATTTGATCATTTCACTCTTAGCAAAGAATTGAGAGATGCTGCAAAGCATCCTTAAAGTTATTAAATTGGTCAGTGAACTTCCATTCTTCCCCACTGGTTCTTAGCCATACAATTAGTTTAATTTGCTTTATTTGGAGTGCTTTAAAATAAAAAATATTAAAAAAAATACATATTGAATAAAATTTAAAATAAAAAGCTAAGAGGGCTATTTTGCTGACTTCTTTCAGTAAAACTAGGTCATGTTTCACCAACCAGTGGTTTCAAAATGACAATAGCATAACTATTTTTGCTCTGAAAAGACTCCAATGCACAGCTCCAGCAAAAGCAGTTTCTCAACCATTCATGTTTCAATGATATTTTAATGGAATTTTTGAAAGGCAAAGGCAAAAAGGGGTTTCTGCATCAACGTGAACAGCTGCAGAATTTTAAAACACAGGTACACCTATGCAAAAATGTGGCAATGTTTCTGTGTAATAATAGGTATTACAATGTTTGCATTGTATTGTTATATGTACATCAGGAAATATTGTATCATTTTATTAAATACACTTATATCAATAGCAATTATTTAATATTAAATCTATTAATTAAATTATTAAATATTTAAATATTAATATATTACTATTGATATTTAAATATGTTAAATATACTTTAAATAGTAAATTTTTATTAAATATATATTATTTTATTAAATATAATATATTAAATAGTGTATGTTAACATTATATGCATAACATGATTATAACTATATATATATATATGTAATAATATGTATTAAACTACAGAAACAGGTGCAATATATGATTATGGCACTACTTACCATTAGTCTCTGATTTTTTCCCTGTAGCTGATACCTGTTTGAAAAAGCAAAAACACATTTTTAAAAATCCCATATAGGAGAAAATTGTTATTTATAACAGGGGAAAAAAAAATCAACTGATGTCCACACATAACACAGCTCTGCCAAACAGGAACATAAAAGTGATACACTGCTTTCTGAACCTCATTGTGCTTTCTTTTATAGACAATAAGGTGGGTTAGCAACAGAATATTATCCTCTAACTGCTGCTCAGAAGTATTATTACCTTAGAAGCAGCACCTGGCTTCTCCACTGACTGCTTCTCCCAGAGATTACGTTTGCCAGACACATCTCCTGGTCTTAAATCCTGTATTTTTAATGTCAGAGAACAGAAACCAACATTAGTTCAGGTTTATTTTCACTTGTTAAAGAAAAAGTTAAAATGCAACTTCCTCACAAGAGAAACTGAGGAACACCCACCAGAGGTAAACATTACATTGTCTATCAGTTATAAAGAATTCTATTTCATAAAATAACTCCACACATATCCATGTTTTAAGACAAAAAACAATCCCGTTTCATCTATTTCATATGGCACAGACTGGTCTTAACTCAGGATGTTCAACTTAGGGAGTGCAGGAAAGAGTTACTGCACCCTCAGATTGTTACAAAAAAACCAAATCCAATTTTTTGGAGAAAAAACCCCACATTTTTAAGGAAAGCATTTCAGCTAGGGAGGAAATCAAAAGTAGCTTTTCTTGGTTATTTTAGATCAAAATAAAAATATTTTATTTTAAAAAATTTTATAAGAAAAGAGAGTTTTTATGCAACTGAAGAGCAGATCATGCTCTACATCCTTAAATACAGATTTCAGCACTTAGCACTGTAATCCTTCATATCCATTTAAATTTCAATTGCACCCTTTGCAACCTTAGGATGTGCCAATCACTAGCCTGATAGAAAAACAAAAAAACAAACCAAAAAACAGATGAGGTAAAATGATTAAAGAATAGAATAGTAGTAATCTCTGAAAATGAGTGCATTATTGAGACTTTAATCAAAATTCCATAAAAAAGTCAATTAGCTTCTTGGGGAAAAGGAGGGCTGCAAATGAAAAGTGCTGGACAGCTGGATTGATTCTACCTCTGTGCATGGCAAATAGGAGACTCAAACACTTTTGGACACAAGTACTCTCCTTTTCAGGAAGTATTCAAGTCCTGCATGGCTTCCAGGATTTTGTACTGCCCGTCCATAGGGAGGTAAGTTTTCTGCACATGAGATTTTCTACCCGTGAAATGCTCAGTGATAAATGGAAATGAAATTCCTGCAAGGGGTATTTGCACCCAGCAGAGACCCTCTAGAACTGATTATAATTTGCAGCCACACAGGGTTGCTGATGTTTAAAATTTGAAGGCAATTCTGCTCTTTAAAATGGCAGTTCAGTAGTAACAGAGGAAGGAAGAAAGCAATTTTGACCTTATCATAAAGTCATTTGCAGGGGACATCATCACAAATCCATTTCCATAGTCCTGAAATGATTCGGGATCTGTGACTTTGGTTCACTGTAAAACTGAAACCTTTGCTCTGCCTTGAATTCAATATTTTTCTAAAATCCACAAGAATCTTGATGGTCACAAAAACTTTGAACATTTCATTACTTTGGTGGAATGTGATGGGGGTGAGGATTTATTTGCTTAAATAAGAAATTCTAGGCTTCCCTTTGATTTATCCTGACTAAAAAAAAAGTAAAAATCACACATTATAGATGTATATAAACCTTCATAGTCAATTATAAACAGGTTTACCTGACCAACTTAGCAAACAGACCCCCAAAGAAGAAGAATAGGAGGAGGGCGCGTTCCTTCAAGCAGAGACATTGAAAGAAGAAAGAACAATCTATTGAGAAAGAGGGAAATCAAGACATAGATAGAAACAGTTGGCTGAGGGAAAAACAAGAGATTAGTTTTACATTGTCTAAAAGATGCAACTTAAAAGAAAAGAGAGAAAAATCTGGAGGCAGATTCCATAGCGGACAATGCTGCAAATTTCAAACTCCTCTTTAAGACAAACAGGAGTGTGAATTGAGAAAGTGTTTTTCAGGCTGCACTTTTCATAAGGGGCAGCTGAACTGGCAGAAAAACACTGCAGAAGGATACAGGTAGAAATCAGGTCTTTAACAAAATCCTGAAGTTGAATCATTAACATCACAAACAATTCTCCAATATGGATATTTAGGTTCCTCATCCTTACCCTTCCCCACCCCACAGTTACCTCTTCCTGCTGCTTCCCACATTCCCAGTTTGTTACCTCAACAGCATTTTCTGCTCTGATTCTTGCTGAACTAATGGGCAGGCTAAAGGGCCTTCATTAGGAGTTACATTTAGGCTCATAAAGGACTAAATTATTTCAGTTGTGCTTTAAAACATACTTGGAAGATTTTTACAGGGCAAGGGCCAAACTCCAAGTGTGTGTAAGTGTGCAGCCTGGGGTCTGTGGCTGGTAATTTCTAAATTAATGGTAAGCCTTTCACAATAAAGGCTTACCAGTAAATAAAGTCATTCTCTACCAGAGAAGTGCTTCTCTGAGCTTTAAAGTGAAAACTGCTCTGTTTCCTCTCCCCATTTTCTGACTACAAGGAGCCAGCAGCCAGAGGGCTGGGAGCTGCCAAGAGGACACAAAGCAGCGTTCCTCCAAAGGCCATCAGCTGGTGGAGGAAGAACCCCCTGCCCCAAGAGAGCCCACCTACTGAAGAGATGGCTGTTCCAAGTTTACTTACAGAAGGTTTTGGAGCAGGGGATTTGTTGCCCTCTGGGGTCTTGGTCAACCACTCGTTGATACGACTGGAGACACCAACCTTCAGCCCAGCAGTTTCCTGCAAAATGATAAAATTCAGTGAGAAGACCTTCAGAATGGCTTTTTGCCCTGTTTACCATGGTTTAGATTTAAAAGCAAAGCCAAGCCTGGGTTTAATAGAGAGGTCCTCACTGAGCCTGTGGCTTGCTCAGAGACAGCCTGTGTGCTCTGAAGGGTTTGTCCCTGTGAATTACACAGTGCTGCTGCCCCCTAGTTTACAAAAATAATATACATGGACTGACAAAAACATCTCCACTTTACTGCTACCCAAGTAATAAATGTCAGACATAAACATGCTGTTTCTACCACAAGCCCAAACTCCAAAAGTCTTTAGCTTAATAGAAGAGACATCAGTTCAAATCTACTTCTTTCCTCTTGTTATACTAATTTTTTTCAAAAGAGGTACACAATAGAGAAGCAGCCTAAAATTTAAAACATTAACTCTTTAAAAGGCTAGAACAAATTATTAAAATTTAATTATTATCTGTAAGAACCCATTTCAACCCACAGCTCATCATTTTGCCTAAGATAAATGCCCAGCAACTCACATCAATTTATAGAAAGAAAATATTGCTTTAAGGATTTACACAGAAAAGATAAAGGTCTCACAAATACTTCTATGAATTATCTAGAAAATATCATCACTATCCTGTCTATTCAAAGCTCTTCTGTTCCCCAGAAGAATTTTGCCCTACTTAAAGAATTTCTTTGTACTCTGCTTGAATGGCCCAGATGTATTTTTCTAAGATATCTGATGTGGCTCTGGAATGTCTCATAACTGAGCTCAGTAGGTCACTAAATTCTTCCATTATACTCAATATTGCAGCCACACCATCTTGTGGCTTTCTGAGGCCTTCAGGATCCTTTGGGATATCCTTCACCAGTGATGCCAACAGGAGCAGACAGGCTTACTCACAGGAATATGAACGCAAGGCCAGGTCCTTAACAATAAGAGCACAATTCTTTACAATCACTAGGATAATTAAACACATACCTTATTTGGTGTTCCTGTCCCAGAAGGTGATGAGAAAACATTCCCTTTCTCCCACATGCTCTTGATATTACGGACGCCCTCGGCCGGAACGTGCAGGTCGGAAGCTTTAGGTCTTGAAGCCTTTGTGCCCTGGGGAAAAATTGAGGCCAGTTGGTGTTTGGCATTGAGAGCTGGATTTACAGGGTGGTTTGACTCTGGGGAATGCAGCATTTCCACGTGGCTCTAGCACTGATCATGCAAAGATGAGCAGGAGTACCCAGCTCAAGAAGTGCCACTGAGACTCTCTCAGCTTTTTGATTTGCAGTTTCACTCTTGATACAACCAGCTGTGAAAGTGGCATTCCCTTATTTTTGTGTTATTACCTTTCTAAAACCCATGGCAAACCTTAGGTCTGCGCACAACTTCTCCAAGGGTTTAAAATCTTAGCTTCTACCTGGCTCCTGGAAGCCTGAGCTAGGGAATCCCTTTGCAAGGGCAGGGGGAAAGGCTGTTCTGTCATTCAGCATCAGACTTCTCCATCTACCCCAGACAACAGAACCTCAGCATTCTAGGTTCAGTTGTAATCTCAGCAATCACAATATGTTTGGAAAAAGGTGTTCTTTTGAAGAGTGGAGAATTGGGTGGGAGTTTTTGGCTGTTTTTTGGGGCAAATGTGTCTTTTGCATGGTTACTAAAAACACTAAGCCAAATTTGTCCTCTTTCTTCTTTTCAAAATTCTTGTACATTTTACATATCATAGATTGGATGAGAATAAGAACCTGTATGAGTGATGCTTTGCCTCTCTCATTGCAAAGCAAAGCAGATTTGGCAAGTTCTGGACAAATCAGAAACTCAGCAAAGGAAATATTTCAAGTCAGATGGCAGCTGGATACTGTGGTGTCAATCTCTTCTTTTACCTTGGACTATGGACAGAAAAAGCCCTCAGTTCTGGCTCTTAGGGACAGTTCTCAAAATCACCCGGGGTCAAGTTCTGCATTTTAATGTGATTTTGATTTCCCTTTTGTCACTGCTTAATTGATTCTCTGTCTTTGCCAAGGAATTTCACTGTCGGGTGGCAGCCAGCAGCACAGAGCCAGTTCCTTGTTCTCCTAAATCAGCTGCTAGGTCAGATCTGCCCAGGATAACCATCAGCTCTGTGCTGACAGGTCTCTCACCAGCCAAGCAGAGGATGTGACTGCCACTCGAGATGCTGGCTGAACCCTCCAAAGCTACTGCCAGCTTACAAAACAGTAGATTACAGCATGAAAGCGAAGACCCAAATCTGAGGCTTTGTTTACATGCATCTCTAGATGTTGGTTACACATGTGCCTCAAGCACTTTGTTCTTGAAGTCACATTAAAGAAGAGTTTGTGATCAGAAAACCCTGCAATTCTTGAACAGCAAAACAAAGGCTGATTAAAGGCCCCAAAGCCATTAGTAACCAGATCCATTTACTGGAATTTACTTACCCCAATTGCACTAGTGTATTGCTCAAGTCTACTGTCAATCTTTGAGACAACTGCTGTTGTCTGGGTGGGCTTCATTCCACTGTAGGAAGTAGGGAAGAAAAAAAAAAACAAACAAGAATTATTATTCCCTCCACTTAAACACTGCTGTTTGAACACAACTTACTGTTTCTTTGATTTACCTCTTTTGAGCAGATTTGTTCAAAAATTCTGTTCGCTCCTCTATCTAGAAAAGAGAGGAACAAAAGCTTTAAGTTTAGAGTTCATAAAGGGTCAGCCTGTGCAAGGCTAGCCTGAAATGTCATTTTAAATGTCAAAAAAGTCAATCTGAAAGAGATGCATTCCAACAGAAATTTCACAGACACACACAAAGGTTTTATAGACGGGAGCCTGTTATGCTACAGATTCATAAGAGTGGATGCATTTTCTGCATGAATGTTTGCATCCTACACGTTTCCTCAGTGCCTCATATGTAACGAGAATAAACGAACAACACAGAAAGAAGGGAAGAAGTCTATCTCATGGAAGGGACTGATATGCACAAAAACCTATGTCACCCTCACATCTCCCACACAAGAGCAAGTATGTATCTCTTGAGACAGACAATAAAGTTTGTATAAATTAAAGTTTTTCTGAGCTGAGGGATCAGACTAGGCCAGGTTTGGAGCTCAGCCACAAAACCTCCCTTACTCACGTGTGTTTGGAGGACACGATCAATTTAAATTTGGGCTCCAAAAACCCATCAGTGTAAACCCTGCTCATGTTCAGGCAGGGTCACTGCTGAATCTGTATCTACCAGCTGTAATTATACAAACTGGTATCTGACATTTCATCATTATTTTCTACTCTGTAAATACGAAAATATTGTGACGTCTCCAAGGAGGAAGACTCATGAAAGTCTCATATGGTTTCTGTCAAATCTCTCAATACTTCGAAAACAAAAAACTAGATCCCTGAGTAAAGCTTTAAAACATTTCACTCTGGGTGGTGGGAAGATGGGGAGTGTGTGCATCTATTTGTATTCAGGGTCAAGAAATATTTTCATCAAACTTCCTCAAGTCTTATCAACGTTGCATTGTTCCACTTCTCATGCCAGGCTCTACAGTTTCACTTAAAAGTAAAATACATGCAAGCAGTTCCAGGGGATTGAAATGATTAATAATCAGCCTGGCTGGATTCCTGGGGATTCCCCACTCTCAGCAGGGGCTCTCCATTTCCAATTTACTTTAACTGTGACTGCTCTGGCATTTGTGCCTTTAAGACAAGGCAATGACAGCCATTCCTTTAAATGGTTCTCTTCAGTGCCTTTAGCATCCAAGGTTATGCCAGAATACCAAATCCCACAGCAATCCCATCAAAGGGCATGCACAGTTTATTTCTCAAGCCCTTGCAAGCAGGCAGTTCACTTGAGCGCAGAATTTGCCAGAGGAGCTCACTGGAGGAGCTCCAGCTACCACCCACCCAGCTCAAAGGCACCTTGAAACTCTAAAACATACATACAATTTACAGAGTCATTTCCATCACCAGCTTTAGCTGCCAAAACACGAGCTAAAAGCAGTCCCGAGTGCAAAGATGGGCTTTGCCAGGACAAATCCCCTGTTTCAGTGGAAGGATGTCACAAGGTGGCAGCAAAAGACCGGCAGGAGCAGGAGCCCTGCACACCCGCAGGAAAAGGTCACAGCTCTCTCACCCAGAGGAGCTGCAGCTGGCAATGCCACAAAACCAGCAGGGAAATGGCTCAAAAGTGACCAAACAGATCGAGGATGGTCACTTGAAACACATGGCCTCACTTCTGCTATGGTACAGTAGGAGTTTCCCCAATGCTGACTTCTGGGTCATAACCAGCAATGCAGGAAAATGATGAGTTATTCCAGCAAGAGCCTCCAGCTTATCTCCAGATAAACATCAGTGAAACCCTGGTGGGCAGCAAGGACAAATAATATGGACTCTCTCAAAGAACCAGGACTTGTGGCAACTGCCTAATAATTCATTTATAGGATCTTCTCACTCTTTTTATGTGCAGGCAGGGGAGATGCTGCTGCACAACAGGAAAACCAGGCTTGAGTGGGCACTGGGGGAAGAGTTGGGAAGGAACAGGAACATTTTTCTTGTGGGGGTTGCTCTTTACCCACTGGTAACAGCAGTTCTCAGTTACCAGTTATCACTGTGTATTACTCAGTTATTACTCAGTTATCGGCTGCGGGATCAGGAAAAAGTCAGGGGTTGTTCAGAAGAGGAAAATGGAAAAGCAAAACCAGAAAATAAACAGAAAAGAGTTAGGAAGAAACCCTCAGAGCTGAGCAAGGCCCTCTGGCTGGGGAAGCATGGAGGGATAAAATACCTTTTGTACATTTATGTGAGGATTTATTCTAGAATATCCCCCTCAAAAGATAGCAGAAGCAGACATTGAATACACCTAGGGCAAACAATGTTTGTTTGCCCTACACATGTGTATTCAACATAGAAGTCAAACACATTTAGACTGCACAGCAACATCTAAAGGTCATTTACCCACTGCACATCACACAAACTCCATGCAAAGAATTTAAACCGTTTGGCACATACAGTAAACAGTATGACAAAATAGATCTGTAAAAGAAACAGGCAAAGCAAGGTGGTTAACATAAAATTCAAGATGTTTTCTCAGTTTTCAGGAAATAATAATCTTTTTACTGCATTCATCTTATCAGAATCTTGTTAAATAGCTTGGACTATATTCTGTGACCATGGAATACTTTCAGAACACACATATACTCAAAAAAGTCAACTCTAATTAAATTATGACCAGAAAGAATGAGTTAACACACAATATGAGACCATGACTTGGGAAACAAAAATCATTGGATATTCCCAGTAAAACTTGTTTCAGAAAAAGGTATTACATTGATTCATAGGAGTTTTAAACTGTGTATTGGATATTATACAACAGAAAGTTGTAAATTGACCTATCTCCAAAAAAAAAAGGTTACGGAGGAAGTGGAATAAAAAACAAACAGAGAAAACCCTGTATTTTAATTTTGCCTCCTATCCAACATGTGGAAGGACCTAGTGGAAATCCTCTGGAGCAGCAGTCCCTGGGAGAGGCTTCTCCTTATCCCCCCCGAGTGGCTCACTCAGCCCCTTGCTTCACTAAGCACAGCTATGCTTTTCCCTGCTGTCAGCAGCACCTGAGCAGCGTCTGCCAATTCAGCTCAGTTTACCTACCAGACTCCAGTGCTGCCATCAGCATCAAAGACTGGGAAAAGCAAATGTCACATTTCCTGTTCTTACCATTCTGTTTTCCCTCTGCCTCGAGAATAGCTCATCTAGGGAGAACTGATTGTGTGGAGTCTAATTCTTTCCAATACCCCAGCTGTCAGGTACTGAGAGCAATAATGAGATAAAATAAGACAGGTCTTTAAAGAAAAAATTGTTTTAAAGTCCCGTCTGCTGGGTTAGCTGTCAGCAATGCCTTGCAGAGAGTGCTGGCTGCCACATCAGTCCCTGCTTCCCAGGAGACATTCTCTCCAAAGACAGGGATATCCCAGCCTCCTGCCATTGCTCCCTCCCCTCAACACCTAACTGCTTTTGCACTTCTCTAGTGGTGGTGCTCATCCCCAAGAGGAGACTTAGTATTGAAATATCCTGTACTCTCCTGATTTACCCAGAGAATAGAATAAAAAGACTCAATAACCTTCCTTCTCAAAAAAAAAAAGAGGAATGAACTTGTCTGAAGAGCAAAATGATCAAAGATTTTTCAGGAAACGACATTCTTTGAATGCATCATGTTTTGCATTAACTAAATTAGGCAAAGGACAAGCTAGAGGCAGATGGGAGAGCAGCAGAGCTTGTTCCAGGCTTTGTCCTTATTTAAAAAAAAACCAACAAGATACAGGAGAGAGGTTGAACAGAAGTTTGGTACCACTGCAGACCACAGGGTGTCCACCCAGCCCTGAGAAATGCAAGCTGCTTCTGTCCCTGAGCTAGGGATGAACTTGGCCTGCATTTATTAGGCTTGTTATCTTTTCACTGTCCCCTCAGAAGGAACCAGCCCTCGAGCTGCCACTGAAGGACTCCACACTGTGGTATCTCTGCTGAAGTGTTGCCTCAGGTTTGAGGGAAACTCTGTATTTACCAGTTAAAACAACAGGAGCTGTCAACACTGATTTTTAGAGGCCAGACTAGACAATCCCAGCAGGTTCTCCTCAATATAAGCACATATGTATATTTTGTCCATGTTCATGTATGCACATTTACATTTGGGCATCCATGAGCTGTGTCATACGTGGGGAGGAGCTGCACATCTTGGTCTCTCAGTTCTGAGTCTGCAAGCCAAGCCAGCCCATGGCCTGCCTGGTGGACAGATGCAGCACCCATGGGATGGCAATATGCCACCCTGCTGCTCAGTTAGGCTCCCTTCTTCCCTTTGTTCTTGTAGTCCCCTTGGCAATCAGCACCACCCTCCTTCCCTCATACTAGCCACTCCTATGAACTTCTTCTTCCCAAAGCTTATCACATCAGGAAGGACAGGGAAGGACCAAAAAAGTGCTTTGCCGGATTGTTACCCAGGAGAAGTCAGAATGTGCACATGTATCATGCATTAATTTTACACAGAGCCTCCCTTTTTTCAGTCTTAATTCCAACCACCCACCCACCACTGTGCATTTGGGATTCTCACATGACTCATGGCAGATCTGAGCTGATACATCCATCACAGGAGAAAAGCTGTGCCAGATGCTTTACAAATCAAGAGATAACTTGGGCAGTGCAGAGCAGACAGTGCGAGAGCTGCATGCCAACCAGCTGAGACCAGCCTGGGAAGTCAGTCCAAATTAAAGGTAACAAAATAGACTGCCTTCTCATAACTGGATTTTGACATCAAGTTTCACATCAGGTTAATAAACTCAGATTACTCTCCCCTCAGCTCTTGACCACAGGATTCCAAGAAACAGTTTGGGGTGTGAACTTCTACAACATTACACATCTACACTGGCCACCCACAGACACTGGGCTGGAATCTGCAGAGTATCACCAATTTCTCAGAGACAGAAACAGAGAAAGAGGAAAAAATGTGCAGAGCTCCATATATCAGGTTTTGTAGCAAACAACTTCTACCTAAAAAGACACAAAACCCAGCATTAAAAAACGTACCTTGCAGCCTAACAACATTTTAAAAATGTCAACTTTCCTCCGAAAATAGACTTAGAATAGTGTTACATCTGTACAAAAGGTATCTGAAAGCTTTCAGCCTCCTGCCAAGTCCAGTGCTTTTTCACACTTTCCCCAAAACTAGGACCTATATCCTTTTTACTTTGTGTTTTCAAGTACAATTTCCTCCATTCTGAGCCTTCTGTGAGTCAAAGCTCCATATGTATGTCATAAAAGGCATCTCAATAAACAGAAGAAAAGGAAGCCCGCCCAGGAGGGCTGGGAAGAAGCTGTACATTTATAGTGTCTGTTATAGACATCATCTTTAGCAACCAAAATGGCAAGACCAGGTTTAACTAATCAGACTAAGTCATGAAGCTTTGCAATCTTTGTTTACAACTGTGTGCATTCTCTCCCGGTACTTCAGGTTCAAACGGTTCAAATCATTTGGACTCGGTATTTGCTAGAACTGGACCCAAAACAGACCCAAATCCCCAGACTGAATCAAAGTGTAGCTAAAGCTAATTTTGTCCAAATGCAATTTTTCACTCAATAGTTACAGTTTTAATCTCATGGAGATACAATTGATGGTTCAATGGGCTCCTATCTGATTCTTTTCTCTCCTATTTCCCACTAAGTGGCCCTTTTGACAAATGTTTTGGATTCTTAAACGACTAATGACACAAAATGCAAAAAGGAAAAGAACTTTGAAAACATTAATAGATCTGCAGAGCTGAGAAATTCATAGATTTGAGCTGAGAAAGCAACTAGACTGAATTCCAAAACAATACTCCCAATAATTTCAGTGGGGCCAGGATTCCTCTTCCATGCTGAAAGACCATTTAATTGATTTATCACACTTCTAATATAATATAGGCCACAAAAGACCATTTAGAAATCCTGCAGCAACAGAAGGGTGAGGTTTGTAATTTTTGTTATGTAAGAAAATGAAATCCAGCCCAGTACTTCTAGATGTTATTTTTAGGGGGATTAGACATAAGCTAGAATTCCCATGCAGGTCAGTTACAATTAATGATGATTAGGCTGAATATGCTTAAGGACAAAGTAATCTGGCAAGCAAGACAATAACTGTGGATGTGGAAGGAGTGAGAACATTTGTGACTTAATGCTCTTAAGAGATCTTTTCCAACCTAAATGATTCTGTAATTTTACTCCAGTTCACAAAGCACTCCTATAATAAATTTAAAACAACACAGTATTACTGCTCTAAGTTTCAAAAATCATTTTCTCATGGAGGTGAAGATCCTTTTTGGAGATTCTTCATCAAGAAGAGACAGTTGCCAGTCTATTCTCTATTTCTAAGCAGGAATTCTAATTTTCAATCATCCCAATGAATGAAGTCTTTCAGCTAGAGGTTTCAGGCTAAGTCTATCAAAGCATCTTCCTGGGTTTGATTACAAGGATTTCAACATTGCTTTTGATGTTGGCCTGTTGGTTTGGACTACAAACTCCACTGCTTCTTATGTCCTGTATAGATGCTAGTGGAGAGGTACCTTGAGAGATGAACCTTTAGGACTGAGACATTTAAATGGCTTCTTGTCTTCCGACACACCCTCTTCTGGCATCTTTTGGCGTTTCTCAGCAGCTTCAGCCCTTCTTCTTTCGATTTCTTCCTTCATCCTCCTCTTTTCCTCCTTGAAAAATATGAATGTTTACTTATTCTTTCAGAATCTACATCACCATCACAGGGCTGTGCAGCCCTGCAAATATTTACCAGATTTTCTAAAAACAGGTTTTTATGCCCATTGAAAAAGTTCAGTGATCTGCCTGAAATTTATAAAGGTGTTAATGCCAATCCATCAGTGTTAAAGATGCCAGAAAGACAATTAGTATGGGCTGTTCTAGTGCCTCCTCACAGTAAAGTCACCAAATTTACTGTCATGGAGCTCCACTTAAACAGAGAAAAAGGCTCAAGCTCAGTTTCTCTGTATTCTCATGTATCTCATTGGTATTGTTCTTCTGTCCTTCTACTCTGACATTTATTGTGCCAAGGTTAATATTTAACATGAAAAAATCAATAGGTGGCCAAGAAACCCAAGATTAAACGCTTTCAGATCTCCCTCCAGAGATGAGTTTTGCTTCACAAGCTGCAAGTTAAACCAGGAGCCCTTAAAGCAACACCACTGTGAGCACTGGTCAGTGGGGTCTGACCAGCAAGGCATTGTGCAGTCTTGGCATCTGCTGAATTCTGCTGTAAAGAGCTCAGAACATTAAAGGAATTGGCATTCAGCTGCCAGATACTATCAGTATTATTCATTTACCATTTGTTTTCCAAACAACTAGGATTCCTAAATGATGCACCAGAGACTTGGAAATCCTATTTGTAGAGTCCCTTGGCAGAGGAAGTACAAGAAAACAGATGTGTTGGATACTCAATATTTAAACAGACAAGAATATCTCCCTAATGAGATCTAGCCCATTGTAACTATATATAACATTAGCATTCCAGCCCATCTGCAGCAGATAAATTTTGACATGCACTTTGTAATTCAATCTGCATAATGTATAAAAAAAAATCTGTGTCTATAGCACTGCCCCAAGATTCTGAATCCCCAAGAAGATAAGAAATTTGCAGCTATCTCAGAGGAAATCCTGACTCTAAAAAACAGATTTTAGAGCCCTGTCTGTCCTAAGGCTAGAATTAGAACATTTTTTCATACCCTGGATGTTGTGGTGTGTTTTTACTCTTAATGGTATGTTCTGTTATTGCCTAAATTTATGGTTTGGTCCAAATTATCAATCTACCCTGAGTTCCCTGTCAATCCTCCCTGGTGCCAATACCCTGCTTGGAATTCCCCTTCAGAAATCCCCTAAAGTAAGACCTCCCATTAGTCCATGTGACCCAACCTCCCCTCCACGTCCATGTGGGGTCCTTGTGGCCCTTCCCTCATTGGAAGATGCTTTTGTGAACCCTGCCCTTTCCTCCTATCCAGGATTATCTCAGATTAGCTGCTGATTTATCCCCTCCCCTAGAACCTCCCCCATTTAAAAACCCCTCCACACCTGTGTTCTGTGTCTTTGGTCCCTGACCCTTCCATAGAATAAATCCTTTTGGAAACCAACCTAAAGACCTCTCCCTTGTCCTTGTTCCTGCTCTTGAGGATTATCAGCTTGTGCTGTAGAGATAAAGCCCCACAGCTGTATCCCAGACTGTGCTGCTTTCTGGGAACAGCCCACCTTTGGCATGGAGCTGTGAGCTGGCTGGGGAAAAGCCCAGCACCGCATCACCTGGATGCTGCATGTTTTACCGCAGGTCTTCACTAGACAATGCTGCAAAGAGCTGTTGACTAACGCAAGGAGAGTGAAAGTAAAATAGTAATTGTTACTATCATATTTTCTGAAAAATCCCTTTGCTAGGATTTTTTCCACTGGGAAGATGAAAAGCCTTAAAGAAAATGAAAACAATAATTATTTGATTTGCCTTTTTTTGTGTTTTGTTGCTTTGGAATGTGGTTTAAATACTGTTTACCAACTGGTCATTGCTTGATTAGTTTCATGTGAATTGTTTAACTTAACTTCCTTTAACTTAATGACCAATCACAGCCAGCTGTGTCGAGGCTCTAGAGAGTCACAAGTTTTCCATTAGTATTTTGTTAATCCTTCTGTAAGTATCCTTTCTCTATTCTTTAGTATAATTTAGTACAACATTCTTTAATATAATACAATAACATCATAAATTAGCCTTCTAAGAACATAGATTCATTTCCTTCCTGCCACAGGGCACCCTAAAAACACCACAAGTAATAAATGGAATAAGCCCAAGTGCAACACTCCGTACTTCACACTCACCTCCTCCCTGATTTTCCTCTCAGCCTCCTCCTGCTTCTTCTTCTGCTCCTCTTCCTCCAGGATTTTCCGGCGCTCCTCCCGCCTTTTCTTCAGCTCGTCTAGCTCTGCCGCTGCCTCCTGCTGCTTCTCCTTCAGCTTCTCCAGCTCCTCACTCTCGCTCTCGCCCCGGCGGCGCCGCTGATCCTCCAACCTCTTCAGCGCCTCCACGCCCGGCTTCGCCTCCTCCTCCGCGCCCTTCGCGCCGGAGCGCCTGGGAAGGCAAGGAAAGGGAAAATGGTGCCGTGTTGTGATTTCAGAATTTACCCCAGAACCTCAGGTCCCTCCCCTGAAGATTCCCTCCCAGGTGTATCAGTCACCTCTCCTTTCCCCTCCCTGACCCCTGCTGAGCACTGTCTGTCAGTCCTGGAATTCCAGAAGGGTGTGGAGTGATTGGCAGATTCAAAGGATGCCCTCTACCCCTGGGGGGGCATTGGGCCATCCAAGTGTCCTTTGTCCCTTAAGACCTCCTTCTATGTACCTGGTTGGTGGATTCCTACCCCTTCCCTGCCCCTCTTCCCGGGGTTAAAAGGAACAGCAACCACGCGTTTGGGGGAGTTCTGTTGGAGCTGCATGTTGCTGCATTCAGAGGCCTCTGGGCCAGAAATAAAACTCTGGATTAAAAACCTCCATCAGAACCAACTCCTTTCCTTCACCATCGCCTTAAAGCTTCTCTGCCAGAGGGAAACCCAAGGAGCAGACCCTGTTATGGGGGGAAAGGTCCATCCCAGAGCCACCAGAGCTCCTGCAGGCCTGGACTTGTCTCCAAGTGTCCAGCTGCAGCACCCAGCCGGCCAAAAGTGTCTCTGGGGTGAAACGCCACAGTGCCACTGTTTGGTTCAGCACCAAGGGCCAAACAAGCTCAGGCACGTCCCATCCAGCTATATTGGTAATTATTCCTACACATAGGAACAGGGGAAGGAGCCAATGGAGTCTAACAGCTTTTTGAGGGAAGCTTCTTGTGTCTCCCTAGACCAGGGAATGCGCCACCCCCCCCCCCCCCCCAGGGTCTCCACAATTACCCATTTTTTATATTATTAAGAAAGCTTCTCTGAAGGATCAACTGAATCAACAAAATGACAAAACAATCAAAAGCGCACATAAGACAATTTTCAAAATGCAAACAATTCTGTGTCCCCAATGTCTAAACAGATTTTCTTAGAGCTGGCATGGCAGGAGGGATGCAGGGTTTTCTTAGCATGGTTTATCAGGAAACCGAGTCAGGAGAAGGTTCCTTCAGCAGGGACTGGTTCTCTGCCACCTGAGGCAGTGTTGTTGGGTGTAACTGGGTCTGTACAAGGTACAGAGTGGTGTGTCTGCTGGAAACTCCATCCTGGAGGGCCATTCCCTGGTCTAGGGAGACACACACGAGAGCAAGGTGCTGCCTTCTAAGACTTCTTGCTCCTTGCAAGCTGTGGCTGGCCCAAAACGTTTCCATCGGGAAAACAGAAAACGGAGAAAGAGGAATGACTGTGTAGAGCTGAATATGTCAGGTTTTGTAGCAAACAACTTCTACCTAACAAGATAAAAAAACCCAGCATAAAAATAAAAACAAAATTTACTTTGGATGCTTGACAACATTTTTAAAATGTCAGCTTTCCTCTGAAAATACACTTGGAATAGTGTACCTGTACAAAAGGTACTTTTGTACTGAAAGCTTTGAGCCTCCTGCCACGTCCAGTGTTTTTTCACACTTTCCCCAAAACTAGGATCTATATCCTTTTCACTTGGTGTTTTCAAGTACAATTTCCTCCATTCTGAGCCTTCTGTGAACAAAAGCTGCTGTTAGGCAGCACAAGGAGCACCTCTCCCATCCCTGCCAGTGAGGAAGGAATCTCTCCCACACACACCACTGTGCCTGAGAACTTGTGCCACCCCTATTTTGTGTTCTGTGTCATAAAGGATGCACTAATCCTTTCCTTTCAAGGGCAAATATTTTTAATAAACCCTCTAGAAAAAGACAAGTATCTTTGGGGACAGAACAATTTACTTGACTTGGGGAAAACAGGAGGAAATAAGAGAGAAGAGGGAGTTTTCCAGTTTCAACAGTATTTAAAAAAAGAAAAAAAAACTAAAAAGATTCCTATCTCATCTATAACACCCATCACTCTAACTCCACCAGCATGTATGAACAGAAAGGTTCATCAGATCTTTTCCTTACATTTTCTAGGGAAAATATGACATTTTAGTAAGGAACTGGAAATTATTAATGGTAACTTTCCACAGGAGAAAAACAGGAGTTTTCCAAGCAGCTGTAATACATGAGACAGAAAGAAAGAATGCCAAAAAAAATCCCCCAAACCTAAAGAATTTGCACAGGTGAAGTGCATGCTTCCAACAGAGTCAGATAGCATCACCTTGTTAAATAATTACCACATCAGTGTTTAGACAAATGTCCACTCCTTAAGTGTGTTTAATGTTCCTGCTGACAAGGAGATAGGTACTGAAGATTTCTAAGTGTGCTATTGACAAAAAGACAGAAGATTAATGTATTTATGGAATTAAAAACAAAAAAAACCTTTCTGCATTGTTGGCATCTTAAAAAAAAATATATAAATGACTTCATTAATGCAACCAGAGTGCTGCAGAGTATAATACCACAAGACAGTATAAATCAAAGATTCCAACAGTAACTGTTAGAGAGATGACAACGTAAAAAACAAATTCCATATAAATTTGCAATCCAGTCAATCACACCCAATCCAGCAAAGATGCTCTTCATTCAGACAGATGTCTCCTGCAGATGGAGTCAGCCACATAAAAGAGGCTGTAAGACCAGAGCTAAATTATTTGTAGTTTCTATATCATAATAAAATCTACTAACACAGAGTTCTCTGCCCCCACATGATCTTACCAAATTGAATGAAATTTGGTTCTAGCACAGCACGCATGATTTAGGAACTGTATCACTAAAAAAATATATGACAAGTTAATTTAAGTGGCCACAATAAGGGCTTGCATCAGGTAGTGATGCCAAATTACAGTAAGGAGCTGCTGCTTTTTTAAATGAAAAATACATATGCAATTGATGTAGTAGTGTGAGAATACATTGGAAATTCAATTTGAAATCTCATTTAGCCTTTCAAAAACAAAGGGAAGAGCAACACCTGAGGTGTGATTTTGAGTGGGTGCCCAGCCTGGAATACCCCCTGGTTGAGTCTGCAGAAGTACTGAGAACCCAAAATATTCCACAAGCCTCTCCAAGGCACTATGTAATTTCCAAAGATCCAATGCAAAGGACAAAAGAAATCCCTGGGTATCTTAGGGCTTTCCTGTTTCATTGCAAGGTTGTAGCCCCTCCAGCAAACAAACTCAGGAACCTCAATTTTTTTTTTTCCTTTGCCTCTTGGTCTCTAAATCTGTGTTGCCACCTCACCAAGACCTGCAAGTTTTGGGCCCAGAGAAGGTGCAAGAAGTCACTTCAGATGGACAAAATGATCCCCCTGGCAAGGGCAAACATTTGGCTTTCAGAATGAAGGGAATGAAGAATGTTTGCCAAGATTTTGCTGAGGAAGAGCCACTTCATCAGCACAGAAGGAAGGTTAGCCCTCAGTGCAGTGAGACTCAATGAAATCAGCAGCTACTCAGCTGATTGAGCCAGTGGCAGAATTTACCCTGAACATTCTTGCTTGCAGACCTTGGATGATTGCTTTGGCCTCCTTAAAATGAAGGATATTTTAAGTTTTGAACTTACTTTATTCTTAATGCTGCTCACAGCTCTTCCCTGACTAGTTCTGCATAATCCAAAATAGCAGACAATACACTGGCAGTAATTATCCTTATTTTCCTCCACATCCAACTCCTCTGTTTTCAACAGATTGTGGGAAAATCTGTATTCTCTGCTGTCAGCATTGGGAAATTAGTATTGAGGTGCTGGGTGGAGAAAGCGTTTTGTAAGAACCTCTTTGGTATTAAGAAATGAAGCTGGTTGCCAGATTTCAGACAAGGAGCAAGGAGGAAAAGGAAAGACGTGGCCTGTGGGAGCCAAAAACATCAGAACAATGTGAAAAAACATGTTACATTGCATTTAGGACTTTTGCAGTCCTGTATGAGAATAGGGAGGAAGGCAGGTGGGAGGGGAGATGGGAAGGGGAAGCCATAAAATGGGATTTTATTCTGTATTTCTCTGACTGACGTAGACCAAAAGAGAAAAAACACTTTTCTTTAGCCTCCACTACCCTACTCTGTTCTCAGTTCTCACCACTGAAAGTTAGCCAAGTTATATTTTTTCTAAATAGAATCTGATGTGTGCATTAAAAAAAAAGGAACAAAGGACAGTTCCAGACAAAGCCCAACTCTGTGGGGGCAGTTCATTAGAAAAAAGCCCTAATTCATACCTAACAACCCAACAAACATTGGCACCTCTGCTGATGCTGCCAACCCAAATCTTCTACTCAGCTGGTAAAAGGTCATTGAACAGGCTTCTTCACAATTTCATGAAACAGAAGAAAAACAGAAATAGAAAAAAAAAAAAGGAGTGGAAACTCAAATCTACATTTTGCCACTAATGCCTGTCTCCCACAGGAAATAAAGCAAATGAAAACACATCAAAAATATTTTTAGAAAATCATTCTTGTTATTGATGATGTGACCCAAGTTTTGAGCAAGGCCAATTTCCTGCCGTTCCATCTCCATCACTGTCTGTCTTTTGGCCTTAGGTCAGGGTGTCTCCAGGGTCTTTTGAACTGCATTTTATTTTGAGAAAGTTTGTTCTTCCCGGCAGAATCATGAGGGGAATGCTGAGATACAATAGCAAATCCCATCTGCCATGCTCAGATTTCTCAAAGTGCCTGGAGAGCTTAACCTTTCCTTTGCCTGTGTCAATGTAAAAGAGAAAGAGAGATGCAGAAGGAGAAAAAATTTGATTTCTAACCTACTCATTCCTGATTTCCTGCTAAAAGGAAGAACTTGATTTCTATTTCGTGTATCCCATGCTTTTAGCAGGCAGGATCCTTTTAAATAAAATTTTCACCTAGAAAATTGTTATCTTCTTTGAATTTCCCAATATAACCACAAGCCAAATATTTCCTTTAAAAAAAATCAAACTCTGACACAGATTATAAAAAGGAAGGGGGAAAAAAAAGGAAAAAATACTATTTTGGCTAGGAGAGGTTTTTACCTAACTGGAAAAACACTTTTCTACAGAAGCCATTAATTTCAATGTTTGCCTTGAAATGAGGAGGGAAGCTCTTTCTAGAGCTTCTCTCTTGGACATTTGAGAAAGCACAACTGGATTGTGCTTTATTCTGTTGATTAAAGATAGGTGGGTAATTGGAAATAGGTTACTACAGTAAAAGTTGAGATTGGACTAAAAAAATTAGAGAACGCAAAATATAGGGTTTTCTCACTATTGGTCTCTGTGTAGATATTAGAAATAAGTAAGGAAGTAAAGCTACAGCAGAGTCAAACCAAGCCTCTTGTCTCTGCTGGGGGAGCCAGGCCATTTCCAGCTGCTTTCAGAACTTGATGCTTTTCCTGCAGCAGAGTGGGGACAGCTCAGCAACTGCAGAACTGCAGCCCAGTGAACACCTGAGCCACTGCTGATGGTGCCAGCCCAGCTCCTCCACCCAGAGCCCCAGAGGTGGCCCCTGTAGCAGGAGCAAGCCCAGTTCTCCCTTGGCACTCACCCAAAAGCATTCTCAGTACGTTTCAGTTTGGAGGCAGGGGGCTCACGCTCCCCGTTCTGCGCCTTCTGTTCAGGAACGCCCTTCTTGCGATCCCAGACACTTTTCATTTCCTCTTTGGGGGCTTTACCTTTGTCATCCTGTTCAGAACACAGCACAGATCACAGAACAAAAGACAAGACACACCAAAAAAAGAAAAAAAAAAAGTCAGAACGAGGCATTCTAAATAACAGCTGAGAAATACAAATTTCTTGGGGAGATTGGGAACTGCCTTCAAACTGTTCATGTGCTGTAGGACAGGAGTGGTCTACAAAGCTCTAAACTGTGATCAACTGTCACTTTGCTGTCCGGACCTGAATTCCAGGTCAAAACATCTTGAAAATAAGATTATCAGTCTTCTGTGAAAGTTGCCTGTGGCCATGGGACTATGACACCACACTGCTTCACTCCGCAAATGCACCCCCAACTCTTCCTCCCACTGCAGCATCATTCACCTCTTGCTTCTCAAGATTGTGGGTTGCAAACTCTCTGGGACTTGCCAACACATTTTTGGTACCAGGTTTAGGGCATTGGTGTAATAAAAATAACAGAAAACCTCCAACAAATGTCAAGTTTGTGTGACAAAGTTTATGCTCTTTTCAGTGTCACAGCAGAAGGAAACTTCATTATTGCAAGAATAATGGCCAAAACACAAAATCATCTTGATATCAGAGCAGAACTTACTCTGACAAAAAGCACAGTCCTGCCTGGGGTTGGTCATGGGTAGCATTATCAGACATAAATATTTAAACCTGTGAAGAAGGAAATGCTCTGGAAAACACGAGTAAAAATTCCCTTTATCTTTAAAAAGTTTTGTCTCATGATTCTTAGTGGTAATAAAGAATATTTTGTGCATAAATTTAATTCTCCAGTATTTCTTCAGAGTTATGAGCTTGAAGTATTTATCAATATCACAGATGGCATGACCCCAGCATGCTGAGTCATGGCTAGATGCTGGTAAGGGAGAAAGTGAACTGATTTAAGTTATGCATCCTCAGGTAGAAATATTCTCTGTTAGTTAAGACCACCAGCCAAAACCAACTTTCAACAGCAGATGAAAAATTTACCTCCAAAGTATTTATTTGCTTTCCCCAGCTCTGTGCTGAAGGAAGGCTCTAGCTGGCAAGCAAGAAATACCTTCTGTGTAGAATTCAAATGGAGACCTTTCAAGAATAAATACTTTGGAAGCCTGTTGCAATCCCATTTGCTAACTAGAAAGATAAAGAACTTCTGTAACAGTCCTGTGTGCAACACAGCTGCTCTTAAAGGTGTCTTAAGATGCACCTTGAAATGAAAAAGTAGCATACAGCTTCACACCCCAAATCAAAAGAAATTTCTGTTCTTCCTCATCAAAGAGGAAGAACATCCACCCATCTCAACTCCTGGAGAAGCAAAATCTTTACCTACAAAGGATGAGTTCAGAGCCTTCAACGCCAAGATCCTCCTAAGGCTGGTGCAGAGTGAAGCCCCAGAGTCAGAGCCTGACTCTACCTGAGGCCAGTTTGCTGCCCCTGAGCAATGGATGCCACCATGGCAGCACACATTACAAGTGAGCACAGGATGCTTAAACCACTTCAGCAAATTTGCTGCTGGTGGGGGATGTTGGGCACAACCAACAGAGGCATTTGCTCTGCTCTGAGAGCAGATTTTCCCACCCTCTCCTTCCAACCAGGCCTGGCAGCAGCTCCCTGAGGGACAAGAGGGGAGCTTAACTTCCATGGCTGTGCATTCTTTGGCCATGATGCTGCAAGAGAGGGCCTCAAGGAATGGTCCTGCTGGGCTGAGACAAGCAGGGCTATTCATTTATCCTGCTGAATGCCACCAGACAGCAGGATCATCTTCTGGGCCTTGCCAACTCAAATGGGTGACCATGTTCACAGCAGCAATCTCCCAACCCTTCAGCCCCACTCAGGGTGATGCTGAAACAGGCTGTGCTGAGTGGTGCAAGATTCCTTGTGCCAGGATGTCTGTCCTGGGGTTTTGAGAGCATAAGATTTCCTTTGCTGAGATTTTCATCAAGACCTTCCTAAGTCTTCTTTAAAAAGCCAACACTTCCAGCTGCCTCATGGATTCAGGTCCACTGGGGAGGGTTGTATCTCTTACATCTTAATTGAAATCACTGAGAAAACTAATATTAAAACAATATAGTTTAAAAATTATAAGGTTAGGAAATAGCATTTCAGAAGCCAGTATGATTTATGACAATGTGTCTGCATTTGAGAAAGCCATTAACGCAGCTTGGCCTCTTCATTCAAAAAGATGGTAAAACAAGATATTACAAATAAATTTCACATCTTTTGGGCTCAATCCTTCTCCTAGTAATTTAAATACCAAAGCAGAGATTGATTGGCAAAGAAGCAGCATCCTTTGTATTTCATTCCAAAGGCAGGCAAAAAAATAAGTTCTTTGCCTTGTCTCGCTGCTTCCCTAAATTACAGACTAATTCAGCTTCTGCTGAATTCAAAAAGGACTCCACTTGGAGCAGACAGGTGATATTACCTGAATTGAAATAGCTCACCTGTGCTCACATGTGGCAAATCTCACAAATCTTAATATCAAGCTACAACATGACCAAAGGCATGTTTCACAAATTTCCAGCTTTATATTTGTATTTTTATCTTTTTCCATACTGCCTCTTTTCTGTTTGATTTTTATGCTATTATTTGAGAGCTGAGATTTCTGAATCTTGAGCTTGAACACCTCCAGACTGAAGCAAATCAGTTACTGAGGTTGGGGCCCATCTGGGGCCAAGTCCTTACTTGGGCTCAGTTATTTCGGGAGTTAAAAGCTGTGGGCATCTGGGTCTGGGGCTCCCCTGTAGAGTCAGCTGCCACCCCCAAACACCATGAGAAAAGCAACTGCTGCAGCATGTCTGGCCAAACTGGAAGCAGGAAATACCAGGAGTCTCACATCATGAGAAAGCTTGGTCTTGTGAACTTCTCAGGTCACTTTCAAGAACGAAAAACTGTGCAGAAGTTCAGAAAAAGAGACAAATTTTTTCTTGCCAAATTAATCAAAACCTGAACTCTGAGGTCCAAAGCAAAAGCAAAACCTGATTATGCAGATACATTCTGTTCCCTCTGGGTCCTGTTCATGGAACACTGGCATCCTCTTAGCTGCATGCACATTCAGAAAGAGACCTCACTGAATTTTTGTGTCCTGGAAAGTGGGGGGGAGAAGTGGAGCCTGATCTTCCCTGATCATCATTTTTGTTCACAAGTAAAGAAGCAACAACTGAGATTTTCAAGACATTTTCAATGCTCAGGATGGGTATTCAGCATTGCACTACAAGTGGGATTCTATTAAGTTCTCTCAGCTTCAGCATCCAAAGATGGAAACACTAAAAATCACAAGTAACTTTTATAAGTCTTGCCAATTTCCTGGAATAATCTAGCCCAGTGGGTAGGGCTTAAAAGCATGATGAGATCTCCAGGGAGAGCTGGCCGAGCTCTCCATAAGAACAAGCAGGACAACTGTGTCTCAAGTTCCCACAAATCAAAGTTTGTGGTCAGCTACAGACTCCTCTTTACATTTACTTGTGATATTCAAAGACTGCATGCAAAAGTGAATAGTGGAAATTAATTTTCTGTCTTCTTAATATAATCCATCCCTTTTTTTTTTGTGCAGCTATTTCCTCACTGCTCTGTGAGGGTAAGCTAAGCATGTTCCAAACTCATCTGCTAACTAAGGACCCTGGAGTGGACCCTCCCCAGCCCTCAATGGTCCCAATCCACCAGACAGAAATCTGTGCTGTGTCTCCCTTTGAGCCACACAGTCCTGCCTGAACCCAAATGTCTCCAAATTTCCAAGGCTCTGACCAGTCTCTGAGCAGTCTCCCCTAACCAGGATCAGAGGCTGGTTTGAAAGCTGCTGCACTGACCCAAAACCACTGCACAGCACTGAGCATGGCTCCCTGTGTCCATCAGCACCCTGAAGAGTAAATGGTCCCCAAATCTTATTTACTTACCATACAGTAAAACACCATGGCACCAGCTCCTGTGTTTACAGTGGAAATGCAATGCAGTAATTTTGGTGGATTTTTCTCTTTAAAACAAAAGAAGAATCTTGGGTATGCACAGTTTACATTATGGGGTGTTGCAGCTTGCAGGGGAATTATTAGTTGAGGCAGTCTGCTGGCCAAAGGGCCTAGATTATTATTATCATTATGATGACGATTATCAATTATCATGATGATGATTATTAGAGTAGGCTTTGTTCATAGGGGAAAAAAGTTCACAGTAAAGTGAGAGGAAACCAGAGAAGCATGATTAGTTGATACTGTCCTGAAAAATTCATCCCCAGAGGGAAAACCATACTTGTGTTGTTGACTGAACTGAGTTTCCTGAAATATTTGTTTTAAGACAAACAGGAATTGGTCCTAAAGCCCCAAAAGAACAAACTACTTAAGAATTTACTTAATTTTAAGCACTTAAGGAGCTTCATCCCTATTTATTTCAGCAGGATTACCCATGTTCTTGAAGTGGAACACAAGCTTAAGTACTTTGCTGAAGAATCAACATTCACTTATAGGTGCCTTATCTGTTTTCATATCTCAAGTTTCCCTATCACATCTAAATCAGTGCTTTATGAGTTACCTGATCTTGTATGGAGGTAGCTTGGAGCTTCTCTTCTGGCAGCTTTCCCTTTTTAGCTTCCACTTTTTCTTCCTCCTTGGTTTTTGGGTTTTCAATAATTTATTTTTAAAGATAAAAACATCGCACACCTGTTTGCATTTTTGTTTCTCCACGCTGTGTTCACGTACCAATCCAGTGTGCAGCCACCACTCCATCATGTGCTGCTGTGCCCACACCTCTGAGTGCAGCTGTGCCCCCTGCACCCTCTCCAAATCCTCCCATGCCCACTCCCTCCCCTTGGGCCTTTCTCCCTGGAGTGGCATCATGCTCACATGTCCCAGTACAGAGCCCTTTCCTGTGACTGCACTTAGCACACAGCATTCCTCACACACTTCAACAGGTGCTCATAATGTTTTCTGCCAAGATGTGTGTGCCTCCACCTCATGGGTTACTGCATTAGGCCAGTTTTTATAGCAGCTGATGGGGGGAAAAGGCAGCAAAAGCACATGCAGAGGTCTGAACATGCAAGGTTTTCTTTGAATGATGGGGTGAGGTCAGGCCCGTTGTGCACTGAACTATTGGTAAGCAGGAGGGAATTTATTTTTAAAAATAGAGAGCAACAGCACAAGTATTAGTAACTTCAGTACAGGACTAGATCTGTGAGGAAATTCCAATTCAATCTGTTCTTGCATTACATTCCACACAAACCACAGGTGTCTTATTTTGGTGCAAAATGTTTACTGTACCTGTTTTTTTGAGACAGCTGCTTGACGTTTTTCATCTTCTATTTTCTGTTCTTCCATCTTTTGTTTTTCCTTTAATTTCTCTGCTTCTAGCTTAGCCTTTTCCTCAGCTGCCCTCTTTTCCTCTTCTGCCTTTGCCCTCTCCTCAGCTGCCCTCCTTTCCTCCTCTGCTTTCTGTTTTTCCTCAGCTGCCCTCCTCTCCTCTTCGGCTTTAGCCCTCTCTCTTTCCTCAGCTGCCCTCCTCTCCTCTTCAGCTTTAGCCCTCTCTCTTTCCTCAGCTGCCCTCTTCTCCTCTTCTGCCTTAGCCCTCTCCTCAGCCGCCCTCTTTTCTTCCTCTGCTCTCTGTTT
This sequence comes from Agelaius tricolor, assembly GCF_023055355.1. NCBI lineage: Eukaryota > Metazoa > Chordata > Aves > Passeriformes > Icteridae > Agelaius > Agelaius tricolor. The sequence goes on from NW_027269263.1 coordinate 2,643,037, forward strand.
TTCCTCAGCTGCCCTCTTTTCTTCCTCTGCTTTTAACCTCTCCCTTTCTTCTGCTTCCTTCCTTTCTTCCTCAGCCTTTTCCTCATCCCTGAGCTTCTCTTTATCTACAGCATCAGTTACACTTTGCGTCCCTTCTGGCACAGCATTTGTATCATTCTCTGCTTTGTGTTCCTCTGCATTTACAGTTACTCCCTCTTCTTTATCAGTGGATTTTTCTGCTGTCACATCTACCTGATTTTCCTCTATGGTTTCCTCCTTTGGTTTCTCCTCCTCCTTGTCTTTTTCTTCTTTTTTCCCCTCTTCTTCCCCATCTTGCCTCCAGTTGTTCCTTTGGTACGACTTGGTAACTGTTTCTGTCTCCTCAATCTCACAGCGTCCTCGGCGTGTTTCAGCCTTTTCCTCTTTGCCCGTGGTCTCATTCTCTTCCACGTTGTTTACTTCTCTCCTGCTGGGCACTGACAAGCTCCCATCTGTGATCGTGGGGTCCAATTCCTTCTGGCGTTCCAGGGCCTCCTGCAGGCGTTTCTGGCGCCTCTCCTCCCGCCTCGCCAGCCTCTCCAGCAATGCAGCTTCATCATCTGTGGAGCGCTTGCTTTCCTCTCCTGCCACACTGTGCGAAAGGGACAGGCTTGCATTAAAAAAAAAACCCAAAAGAAGTCTTTCTAACAACATATGCACTTCACTCTTTCTAGGAAAAAAGCTTGCATCATCGTTCCATGGTTGGAAAACTCAACAGGTTACACGCTTCAAAATTTAGCTGCTGCTTTGATCTCTCTATCCATTCTCCTTGCCTTAAATTGCTTCTTGTGCTTGATATCACTTGCCACCACAATTTTGGTTTATTTCTATCAGTTGTGTTATGGCCAGTGGAAATCTGGGTATACTGTTTATATTATTATTTATAGTATTATTATTTATGTGAAACTAAACAAATGATGGACAGACAGGAAGGCCATCTCTGGACAGACAGGGAGGCCACTCAGCTTGTGACAAGTGGGTGGTGATAGCAGTGATATGGTGTAATGCTTTAGGGGCTGCAGGGGCACTGCTGGGTTGATGGTTAGACTTGATGATCCTAAAGGTCTCTTCCAGCTTGGATAATTCCATGATTTCAAGCGTCACCTCCTTCCATGAGCTTTTCTCCTCTTTATACCTGCCTGACCCTGACAATGCCAGGTGAGTTGCTGGGCTCTGGAGCTCACACCCAGCACCCTGCAAGTGTGTTGCAGCCACAGCTTGAGGACTGGGTGCCCCCAGTGCTTTGGCCCCACGGTGCCATGACCCCTGTGAGCAGAACCAGAGCTGTGGTGTTTTGTGAGGCCAGATGCACTCATGCCTGAGAGGATCTAAGAGCCTCCATGAGCCTCGGCTGACTTACCCCACAGACAGCCTTGAGGACACCTGGATATGTGCCATGAGCCAGATGTGTGATGCTCCCACCCTACTACATAGACACAGCCAGGCTGATCCTCACTGTGTGAGGTCCTTCTTCACTTTAAGGATGGCCAAACTCAAACACCACAGCACTTCAAACTCATGCACCACAGCAAACCTCCTCCAGGCACTTCTCTGAACAAAAACTACCATTGGCTTGTCAGTAAACAACATCAGACATTTTACCTGTTCTGGGCATTGACCTCAGATTTGTCTGTTGCTTCTCCTGAGAGATCTCCTTCCTCCTTTTGCCTCAGCCTCTCCTGCCGAGCCCGCCGGCGCCGTTCCCTGGCAGCTTCTTCATCATCATCATCGTTCCTCTGGTAGGACAGCCTGCAACAGGGACAGGGAAACATTGGTGCTATGGCATACTGGACACTTAAAAAAAATCACATAAAGCAGTTTTCAAGAGCAAAGTAAGTATGGCTACAGCAGCTGCTCCATGTCCTATTGTGAAAATAGGCTGTGAAATTGAGACACATAATTTCAAACCCTGGTTTTCTTTTGTTTCTTAGAAGAGAACTTGAGAAAATAGTCCCTGTGAAGATAGCAGCCACACCATACTGGCTGCTGGCTCCTAGAAAACACCAAATCCATAAAAGCCCAGCTCTGTAGCTGAGCAAACATTCTCCTAGCCTGCACCACAGTCCTGTTGGAGCACTCACAGCAGCATTTGAGCAGAGTTGATCAAGCCCATACAACTGAAACTGGACTCAGCAAACCAGCTTTCCATCAGTCTCCTCTAAACATCGCATGCTGAAAACGGTGACAAAAATCTGCATTTTAAAGACTAGAAAACAGGGAGACACAAGTATGACAGCAGCTCTCAGTGGTTGGCTCTGAGTGCCAAACATCTGACACTCACAAAATTTTTGTGAGCCCGGAGCCCTGCCAGGCCAAATCACACAAGATCTCTGCTGTGATGAAAGCCTACAGCTGAGAACCCATTGTATTCATCTGCCCCAACAGATGATTACATTTAGTTTCATCCTGCTTGAAAAGGAAAGCAAGACCTTAAAATCCTAATAATCCTGTGTCCCATTCAAATCTTTGCTGAGGTTATTACTGTGGGAGATAAAGGGAGACGCCTGCATTCCTCTTATCTTTTTGAGCAGGGAAAGTGAATTAGGAAGCTAACATGTGCCAGACCCAGTCAGGACATTCATTTACTTTGCTTCTGGCAGTGGTCTGACACATCATGGTTAAGAAGTCTCCCTTTTTTACACAGTCACATATTTAAGTTAGCAGTGCAGCCATGAACATAGAAAAAAACCAGAGTTCTGCACTGACTAAAACCAAGTACAGATAATGTTAGTTTTGCAAATATTTAAATATTAAAAGCAACTAAATTTGGTTTAGCCATTAATCAGACTCTTTGGGGGCAAACCTCTCCCATCACAATGTTTTGATGGTACTTTTCTCCTTTGCTGAAAGAAGGGTGAAAGTATAGGTTCAGCAGGGATTCAGTACCCCAATTTTGCTTTAAAAATTTAAAGTGGAAAACATGGCTGAGCCACTTGCCAGAGCTAGAACAGCATTTTCATCCTCAGTGCATCAAAGGTTTTAATTTGCTACTTTCATGCTTTGCTTTAAGAGGTTTTTCTTTGTAGAAACAACTCTTCTCAAAGAGAGCAACCCATGAGCAGCATGGCCATGAGGGAACACAGTGGGGAATGAGGAAGAAAGGAAGGAGCTGAATTAAAAGCACTAAAGGTGTGATGCAGGGAAGGCAAGGAAAAACACTTCCTGCCATTTGCAAGCAACTTCAATGGGTATCAGCATTTCATGTAGGTCTCCTGTTCTGAAAGGTATCCTTTCAGAACAGAAAGGATATGAATACAATAATAAACCAGTGGGGTCTTTAATTTCCACAGGACAGAGACTCTGGAGTAAAACTGCATTAGCAAACTGACCAGACACCCCCCTCATTAGTAAGATGTTCTGGCTCCAAGAAGCCTGTGATCTTTTCAACTCTGAAGTCCAGCTGTAAGGGCACAGGAGAGGACACACTGCTCCCAGCCTGGGGCAGCTGGACAATGGCCACAACTGAGTCAATGCCCAATGGCTATAGCTCAGGATTTGTCTTTGCAGTGAGACCACACAAAGATGAAGATGATTATTCCACTCTCTCTACCCACACAGAGTACCCCTACACAGCGAGGAGAACAACTGCTTCTAAAAGCCTCTTTAAAATGCCTTTTTTAAACCACCAGTTGCTCAGCAAACTAAAAAAGGAAATAAAAAGAATACCCTAAGCAAAAATTCCCACAAAATCTTATCTATTAAACAGATATGTACTTCCTGTCCTTGGACACTTATCACATAGATCATCTGTTAAGAAAGCTGAAAATGTCTCTTATTATGATTCTAAACACATCCATGGCCTTGCTACATATCACAGTAGTTTCCTTCAGTGAGCAAGTACACCAGGTACTTTCACCTTAAGAATCACCTTAAGTATTCATTTCTGTTCACCAAAACTCCTGCAATCTGCCCAGTAATCAGGAAACAGTCATAAGGAACAACTAGTTGCAGTTTTTTAGGAGATGTGCTCCGTATTTTCCTTACAATTGTGTTAACATTGCTTTCAGTGTAAGAGGTGACCCTTATTCTCCCATTGCAACAGATGTAGCAACCATCACAAGCAAAATCAATTTTGGAGCTCTCCAAAGCATATCTTCCAATTGCCAATATCTTCTGACATCCTTCAGACTAAGAGTAAATAAATAATAAAAAGTATATCTCCAAGATTTCCACTCTGTTTATCGGACAGATGGAAATCTGATGATGCACGCTGGCCTGTGCTGTTTCTCCATCCTTGGAGAGCAGCCTTGCTGCCCAGCACACACCCAGCAACTCAATTAAACTGAACTTCTATCCATTTGTCACCCTCCACGTGGCTTTGCAGGCAAGTATCTCTCCACAAGCAGCTGTTCCAGCTGTCTCAGGCAGTGAGACCACAACACAGCATGATCTCCAAGAGGTATGCCAAGCCTGCTGATAACACTCCCTTGGGGAATATTCAGATCACAGAATATTCTGAGTTGGAAGGGACCCACAAGGAACATCAAGTGCAGCTCTCAAGGACTGAAATCCCAGACCTGAAGAACTCAACAACAAATCTCATTAACATCTAAGTGTAAAAATGTGGCCCTCAGATTGAATGGCGGGGATTTTGAGTGAAAAATAAATCTGCTGCATTGGGAATAGAGGAGATGTAGCCATCTGCTTCAGACCTTTTTCAGAGAAATACAGCCCCCTGTATTTTACACCAAATACTGAATTTATGTAAAGTTATAACCCAGCAAGAAACTTGGTAATAGCTGGGAGGATCATGGGGCTGAAACCATTTAATACAAGCCAGCTTTAACTGGTTTCCACTTGAAACCTCAAATCAGCCCAAGCATTATCTAAGGCACTTTGGGTTTGGAGTTCCTTGCCCAGTACTAGTACATTATTATTATTTTCTGAATTATGACAGCACTGAAATTTCCTGATCAAGCTCATGGGCTTCTACACTAGGCAATTTATGAAGATAGGGCAAAATCTGGTCTCCATTCTAAAGAGTGTGTATTCTGATTAAAGAGAAATCTTTTAACTTGTAGCACAATCTGTCCTCAGTGAGTCCAAAATAAACCTGATGAACCTAAATTCTTTTTTTCATTTTTCACAGGAGTAGAAAAAAACCTGCCTAATTTGAGCTGGATCCCACTACTCCATTCTAGAGGAGGCGGGGAGACAGAATTGCTGAGGGTCTGAACTCTGACTCCATTTCAAGAGTCGGAAATACATGAAAAAATTCCAAACAGAACAAAAGCCTTTAAGATTTTTAAGCAGTTCATATGTGCCTTTTCTTTCCTCCATGGTTCACTCAAATATCAGTCTGGCTTTTATGCCTGCAGAAACACATCCTCAGCAGTGCCCTCACAACAGGGGCTCAATTAGACACAATTGCACCTATTCAGCAAGCTCTTTCCCACACTACTTTGTTATCCTGGAGCTCTTACATGTATTACAGATTGAATTTGCCTGTGGTCCATCCCAAGAAATGAGATCATCCATCCTGTACCAAACTGCTGCACCTCCAGCTTGCAACCTAACCTACTTCTAAGACCTCTGCCCTTTATTACGTAAGACCACAGCAGCTGAGGTGATATCTGCTGATTTGTGTCTCCAGATTTATGTCAGATGGAGGATGTCAGTAAAATGTCCTCAATGACAGATTTCACTGCCAGACTCAGCCCATAAAAGCTGAATTTGTTGGCCTTCTGTGCTCTTAGAAAGTCTTTCTATTTACCCAGGCTCTTCCTGAAAGGATGGGTGGGGTGAGGATGGACTTTGTTAAAATACCCACTGGGGAGTGCTCTTTGTGTCACTGTTGACATTCAGTCCCATTTTATTTATGATGAAATATGTTTTTAGTCTTTTTATTGTTTGCTTAATTTGTGTTATGATAGGCACACTTCAAAACCTGAATATAAACAACTGATCAATCTTCACCTCAAAATAAAAAATAAAACCGTAACAAGGATAATGCTTCCATAGAAGGCTGTGCCTCTCTCTTCCAAGCTTTGCGTGTCAATCTCAGCTGTATTTCATTCAAATCATACCTAAAAATGTGCTGAATGTTGGGGGGCAGTTGTGGGGAAAACTGTTTTTTCTAATCATTCCTCCATCATTCAGTGAGAGCTGCCAGCATTCTGCTCAGACCTGCTCAAGAAGATTCATTTTTTTATGAGGGAATGAGCAGAATTTCAGTCCAAAATGTTCATGCTTCAAAAAGATGTGAGTGAAATTAATAATGGTGGAAATAATTATGGATTATGGTGGAAACATGCAGCCATGCCACCACAGTTCTCAGTCCAAAGTTGTGCATGAATGCTGCTATTAACACCCATATTTTTCACATAGTTCTCAATTTGACATGCCCCTTTTTTTTTCCCCACATTGAATGTAGGAGAGACAAGTGGATAAAATTAACCAATGGCTGGGAATGAAACCCAGACAAATTAAAACTGGAAACTAAGCACATGTTTTGAACAGTGAGGATAATTACACACACACAACAAATGATGGAACATTCATCTCTTGCATCTCTGCATTAAGATGGAAGTTATACTGCAAAATAATACTGATTTTTGGGTTCATTGTAGATAGCTTGGTGAAATTCCACCAACACTTATGTATATGAAGTTAGACTCGATTATATGGCAGCACCTGCTGGACTTAAACACTACAGCCTTCCATTTCAAAACAGTACATGTTTCTCCTTTTGCCCACAACTTATCTCTGTCTCAGAAATATTTTTACTCTGTTTATCCATCCATTCTCCACAAGTACACAGCCTGTTCTTCTGAGCAGGCAAATTACCCAGATATGCCCACAGTACTTGGGCCAAAACAGACACTGATGCACCTTTCAGTGTATTATATTCTCCTTCACTTCATTTTCATACTGTGCTCCTGATACTTTCTTCTTTTTCATAGCTCCAAAGATTTCAAGGATTATTGGTTTTTTCTTATGAAATACGTTTTCAGAAGAACATTTTCTACTGTCAGATCTGACGTACCTAATTTCCTACTACACCTTTAGAAGCATTTCCTCTACCTTAAGCCTTGATCTAAAATACCTAAAGGCTAAAACTTTTTGCCATTTTAAGAGCACTTTTTTTGTTTCAGCTGAGCAAAATCTTTGGATTATTTACTTGGGTTAAGGACTTGGCTAGGAGATTGTTATTTTGTTTACATGACAAAACAGTTAAGCATGGGAAAGAAAAGGCCTTCTGAGAGGTTCAGTTTGTGAATTTTTTTTTATGGTTTCTTTTTTTGATGTTTTTGACATTTGGGTTTTTATACAGGTAAGGAAAGAGTAGGTGCATTCATCCCTCTAACAGTGTGATTCTGAAATCTAAGGTGCAAGCCATCCACACCAAAGAACGAAAGATAAAAAGTGACATGCAAAGTAGAAACCACAAGGAGAAAGGACTCCATAGTGCCAACAAAAATCCTTGGTGACTACCAAGTAATTAATGCCAAAACCATACAGAGATTTGATTTCTTTGCTGGGGATGCTGCTGAAGCCTCTAGGAAAGTCCCTGGCTTCCCAAATTACCGGTTTCCATTGAAAATGCAAATTTCAGTTTTGTAGATGTCCAAGATTTCCAATGCCCTGTCTCTTTTCCTTTTCCCTGCTCATAACAGCAGAGTCCCTTTGGCTTTAGACTCAAGCCCTAAACCTGGGCCTCGCAGTTAGATCCATCTGTACCATCACAGCATCGCTCTGCACAAAGGCAGAATGACTCATGCACCAGCCTATTTTTCTTTTTTTTCTTTTTCTCCCTTTCCTCATGGCTTAAAACTGATGATCTGTTTCATAATATGAAATGCAAGCAGATTCTGCAACCACAGCCACATAGCTCTGGTAAATTGCCTCTGAGCACCTCAGCATAAATCCAACACAGGGCTGCAAACATGAAGGGTAAAACCCTTCCGCTACCGAAACAATGTCAAATTTGCCTCCAACGTATATTATATTTAGATAAAAGTGCTCGCTGGAAATGTACCAGGGGGAAAGCACATAATTCTCTCAATATGTGAAGCCTAATGCTCTGCAGTTTTACTGCATAACAATAGACATGGCATTGACCTGCCAGTGAGCAGAGCAGCTTATCCAATCTGTTCTAATTTAGAATTTTCACATGGAAAAAAAAAGAAAACAGGAAAAAAAAAAAAAAAACGGCAGAAAACAATAATTAGCCAAGTGCCTTCTACCTGATAATTTTTTACTGTTTTCCTTGAAGCTTGGTGGAGTTCACCCAGATCTCTGTTTCCCTGGCAGAAATGGCAAACATGCAAAAAAAGTGTACAAAACAAGCTTGCTTTTCCAAACGTGAAAAAGTGGGAGCAATTCCCAATCAGTGTGCATACCACTGTGGTTAATGTGGTATTTGTTGACTCTGGAGCAAATTGCTTGCTGCCACCACCTCCAGCTTCTAGTGCTTTATTGCATATAAAATCCAAAATAATTTATGCCACAGCCTTACCCAGTAAGTAATATTTCAGGCACATGACTTGAGAACAATGGGCATCTTGCCTAGCTGAGGCATAAGTCAGGCTTTACAGGATTTGCCCTAGAATGCACAATCCACAATTTCTACAAAGACAAATAAGAAGTTTTCTTTCTTGTGGTTTTGGGCTGCTATATTTAATATGGCTTTCAAGGCAATTTTATATGTCAAATTGCTAGCTTACTGATTGCATCCAAAATCAAGACCTAACTCAATGTGCATTTTAGCCCAGTAGCTGCAGCAGGCAATATTTTTTGAAAAGATGTAGTTTCAACTTAAAAAAAAATAATTTCTGGTGTTACTTTTTTTATTTTTATTTCAAAGTTGCATCCTGAGAAATTAGCAAACAAAAACAAATTGATGATTTCAGGCAAGCACAAACTGAACTACAATAAACCATGTATGAATTCCTGACCTGGAAACCAGCCTTCAATTTCATCTGCTGATCTACTTTCACCCTGTTTACCAGTTTTGAAGGCTTCTTTAATGCAGCACTCTAGGAAATAGAGAAACTCTTAACAAACCAACAATTCCACTTCATTTCCTCCACAAAGATTAATAGGATTGCTGCATTTTAAAAGGAAATGCAGGACCATGAGGATAAGGTCTCATACACACGAAGCTTCTTTAATTTCAATCTGCTCTTGCTCCACTGAATATCATGTAAGGACAAAGACTAACAAAGTTAACTCAGAGAATCACTTATTTGAGGAATGAAACATTAATATCCAAACCAACCTCAGTCACACACCCTAATCCTCCATCACCATGCCCAATCTACTCACAATCAACTTCCAGCATATATTTATTCACCATCCACCCTGATAAAACAAGAGATTTGTGAAACTGGAGATGGAACAAGGCTGTGGTTTTCAAAGATGACAAATTTCTGAGCAGAACTGCCTTTTGCACTAGTGCAGTTTCTTCTCTTTGCAGGGTATAATGAAGGACCACAAGCCAGAACTCTACAGAGGGCAAGTGCTGAAAGCATCCCCTGGATTGATATCAAGGACAATGCCCACCAGTAGTGCTGGAAGCACCCTCAAGGAGTTTTTTCCTCTATCAGTGAAATGCTGCCATGCCTGGGGTGGATCAGATTGTGGATGGCTTCATGGCCAAACCAGCTGTCTCTGATTTAGGACTGACCCTGAAATTCATTCTGGATTTGGGACAGAGATTCTAAGTGGGGCAGGAAGGAGGAATGTGGAAGCAGGACTAGCAGGCTAGGTCTGTAGCACAGGAACAAGAAATGTCCCTGGACTGTGGGCAGGGAGAAAGGAGACAGACCACAGGAAATGGATCAGGAGCCTCCATCCCTGCAGTGGGGGGTGGAGAACATTGATAGAGAAGTACTGGGAGAACAGGGAAATAGATCCATAGATCCTTCCAGGAATAGCAAGGATAGGGCAAGTGGCTGTCACCAACATCCAGCCAGCTCCAGAGGGCTGTCCAGGGCCTGGAAAACCAAAATCTTCCATGACTGGTGGAAGGGAAACTGTAACACTGCAGGTTTTGACTACCCAGGTTACACATCACTCAGTAACCTCAGCCTGGACTGAAGTGTTCTGTGGTCTGAAACACCTACAAACAGCCAGAGCCCAGCATTTCTGTTGCTTGCTCCATTGAAGGTATGGGTGTTAGCATTAGTCTGGTCTCTGTGAAGCATCAAAACTGCTCTGTCTTTCCCAGGGGACTAGAGATTGTCATTAAATGACTATTGCTCAGAGCCAGACAGGTCCCTGGGGATGTCTGCTGCAGCTTTCAGAAATACACCAAACACTGTGCTGACCAACAAAGTACAAGGCATGTACAGGGAGTCTGGAAAAATAATTTTACCAGATAATTCTTCAGATAATAATAGAATAATCTTTTTTTATCCACTCTTCCCAGCATAAAATATGCCCTAGGAGGACAGGGCCTTAACATAGCACAGCAGACTATTGAAATAAATGCCACAAACAAGATAGCAGACAAAATGCAAGGCCAGAACATGCACCAAAACAGAGCAGACTGTGAACCCTTATGCTAACTCAAATAAACCACTTGAGGGGAAATATGGCATTACAAATACATCCAGTGCTGCAACATGTGGTGAATGGAAAAAAAAAATTAATGAAAATCAGATGCCTCAACATTTTCTGGTACTGATTCCCCACGCACACAACTCACGGATGCTGTGCAGGTGTGGATTTTGTTTCAAGGGAAATTCATGGCTGTTTGCTTTTAGCATGGGCAAGCATGTCTCTCTTTCTGAGGTGTTTAAGAAGCCTACTGTCAACAGCCAAGGTGATTAGGAGACACTTTCAGTGAGGCAGCAGAGGAGTTATTAGTGCAGATCCCATCATTTGCTAACAGGATTAGGGGCAGATGCATTCCATGAATCCCTGTGAAAGCTAATCCTGATGTGTCGTTCACCTTCATGAAAGGTAAAGAACCCTTCCATAAAACAGGCCTGTACAGATCTGCAGGGTCATGTACAGCACTTGGAACAGCACACTAATGGTACAACAATTTGCAGACATCGTATAACAGCACTGTGCAAATTAAACAGCTGGAGGTTTGAAACGTAGCCATTGTAACTACACCCACACAAACACAATAAAATATCCTGGCTTTATCCTTTCAATTAGTTTTCCCTTAGATGTGCTTGTTCTTCTCATATTGCTTCACTGGAATCCTTATTCCAGAGATGTTACTCGTAAGAAATTACCAAACTCAGTACTGGAGACACTGTCTGGGAAGCTGACTGAGCTCATGAGAGCTGATTAATCACACTGCAAATACAAATCCAAAAGCCACTGTTCTTTGAAAAGTGGGGGTGCAGGGGGGAAGAACAAACCTTTTCACAGAACTCTAGCATCCAACAAAAACCTATTCCATTTCAAAGACTCACTAACAAATTATCCACAATTTATAAGCTGTTCACAGAAGTATCCAGATAAAAACTAGGAATCACAAGAAAACAACAATTTTCTTGCCCTAAAAGTGCCCTCAGCTTGGACCCTTCCAGAGGGACATAGGCAGCTATAAAGAGGCACCTAACACAGAGAAACTGCCCTGTGGAGATATGGGGACAGGGTGCAATATTCAGTGTGATTTCAAACCACAGCAGTTATTATGGCACCCTTTTTGTTGTTGCTGCTGCTAATTTCAGTTTCATTCTGGAACAGCAGCTCCACAAAGGAAGCCAGTCAGCAATTGTAATAGTTTCAATAGCCAGTCAGTTGCAAAATGCTTTACACAGGTGGGCAACAAGACAGGAAGGACAGCAAAGAGCTGCTGTGATAAGAAAGCAATACAACCACTGGAAACAGACTGCAAGGACTGCCAAAAGAGGATCTGATCCCAAAGATGAGAGGAGACAAGCCGTGATCATCACCAGTTTCCATCACCAAGAAGCAAAGCTGTCCAACAGATTCAACTGACATTTTTACAGAGAGGGTAGTAAAGAAATTCATCATTAAATGTACACACCCACAGATGTTTAAAGCAAGGCTTCTGGTATAATCCATTAGATTCCAGAAGTGAATGCAGACTGATGGCTATTTCCCCTTTGTTATCATACCAGTTCTTGGCACTGGTTAAATTCTTTCCATCAAAAGATCTCAACATGTTTTACAAATGTTAAGCAATCATTGCAACCCTTCTGACTTCTGTGTGGTGAGAACCATGGCTGTTATAATGCCAGTTTATGGAATGAAAAAACAGATATATGGATGAATGTACTACTTTTAGCCTAAACAGAGCAGTTCTGGCTCTGTTTTGGCTGCACTACTTCACACCTGCTCCAAAAACTTGTTGAAGCTCCAAGGAGCTCTTCCAGCAATTTCTGAAGGGAGTGGTTGTGGGTGTGGGGACTCCTTCCTCCCAGCCCCATCTCCAACAGCTGCACTGTGCTGACTTCCACTGCTGCCCTGACAGAAATTACCCTGAGATAGATATTATCAGAATACCCATGTCCTGATCATCTGTCAGTGAAAGCCACTGACAGAATTATCCTGAGATGTCTTTTTCTGGCATACTGAACAAAGAGACATGCTCCCCTGAGCTCTGTCTGATCAAGTGATGGCCTGGCTCTCCTCTACATTTTAAATAAAGCCTTCTGTTGCTAGGTATTTCCAAGTCAGTAGTCTACATTTTTTAAGAAAGAGGTTTGCCTGCTGGGAAATAGGAAAGGAAGGGCCAAAAGCAAGTTTAACCCAGGGGATCCTGTGGCCTTGTCACTGCAAAAGCACCTCAGAATTTCACAGGGGTCAGCAGGGCTCAGCACAGTCTGGAACCTTTTGGAGCACTTGGTTTTGAACTGAGATACACTTCAATCCCTGAAAGTATGAAAGAAATGGGATCATCATTGGGAAACAAGGAGTGGAAACAAGGTGTGACCTGCTGCCACACCCTTCTGCTTCTCAAGCTTCTACAGGTACAGAAAGCTCAGTAGGACTTTGTGAGGCAGGACTCCCAAAAGCTGGTGGAGTGAGAAAGTCCCTGCTCTGCACCAGAGAGGTTTTGGTCCTAGAGAAACTGCAGGAAGACAGATGGAAATGCTTCTGTTCATTTCCACAGCTCTCAGTGCTCTTTCTTTGGTCCCACAGGGGGGATGGGACTGACCTGAATTCCAGCCAACCCTTCCAACACCAACTCTTGCAGGATTGGTCTCGATTCAAAGTCAAAACTTCTCCCCTCTCTCACCTGGACTGCAAGACAGAGTGTTTTGGGGTGTCACTGAGACTTCTACAACATTTTCACATCAGATGGATCCCATAAATAACACCAGAGAGCAGACCTTACATTCGATCCAGCCAGGCACTGCTCATCCGAGTATCCTCTTCCCAACAATCCATTGGAGCCATTCACAGACACACACCAAGGCCATTGCAAGGGAGATGCAATTCCATCTATCCTTTCATCAAAGTTCTCACTGAATTTAAGTCATGCAGCCTGAAAGGCACTGGGAGAGGCCAAACCACAAGCACTGGATAGTAAATTTACATTTAATATACTTTTGTGAAAGTACAACATTTGTAAAGCGAGGATTTGGCAGCGTAAAAAGACAAATACTTGGCACAACAAAGAATTAAGAGAAGTGTAACAGAATTTGAATTCCTACTCACACAGAATGGAGTAGGAATACCACATTTCAACTGAGATTACTGAGTAAACAAGAATATGGTCATTATCTCTCTGAAGAAGATAACCTTTAACAGCTACAAGGTAACAAAAAGGTCTAGGGATCAGCAACACTCAATTGGAAAAGTAAATTAAGACTGCTCTCAATTCAAGCTATTTTAATTCCCAATTTAATTTAATTCTTAATTCACGCTATCTTAATTCTACCATGAGGTGCTCTTGGATGTACTTAGGGGTGTATCTGCCAGCTCAAGATGAGCAAGAGACAGATTGCCAGTGCTGGTGCACAGCTATAATCACACACAAACAGGTTTTCAGGACATTTGACCAAAGTTTGCTCAAAATACCACCACCCAAAATTGTTCAGGGGCAATAAACATAGGGCTGGGTGGGAGACACTGCCTCCTACCTCAGCACTTCAGAGGGTGTTGGGTGAGTTTGAAAGACAGAGAAGAATTCAGGGATTCAGGTAGGTCATTAACCCCATGGCTTTCCCAAAATGCCAAAGGACCAAATGCAGCTCTTAGAGATGCAAGAAAGTAATATTTGTTCCCAGCTGAATGGGCTGCAAATTATCACTAATGCACATGCAGTCAGTGAGAAGATTTCACAGCCATAGAGATAAGGGCCATGGGAACACCAAGATAGCTCTGCTACAGCATTAAGAGAGATTTTTACCATTACTTAAGTTTGGTAAGCCTTGAGTAAAAGCTATGTTTTCAGAGAACAACAACACTGCTTTGCTACAGCCTTTATGGCAAATTTGATGCAGGAGCAAGGAGAAAATTATTCCTCAAACTTCATCTTTCTAACTAAAGTAAAAATTTAGCTGGTTTTGGAAACAGATGTGGCCTCTGGTAATAAGGCTTTTGGGCTTTTTGCAATCCTGAGAAAGAAAACTGCTGATATGATGTGTCTGACCACTCCTGTTCCAGGAGGAGGGAGATGACTAAGGCCAAGATGCACAACACCATCTTACACACCCAGAGCGCATGCCAGTGATTTTCCTCTTGCAGGACAAAGAATCCTAAAAAAAAACCTTCAGGCTTCACAGAGGAAAGATGAGTGTAACACAGAATACACACCCTGATTTAAAAATGGGATTCTTTCATAGACATCAGTGTGCAAGAGAATACAGTAAGGTTAGAACACATTTCATTTGGGCTTTGCAAAATAATCAAATAAAACACAGAGATGACTGAAAGGGAAAAATAAAAAAAGGGAGGAAAGGAAACACATAACAATGGAGGATATGTCACTGTAGCACATGGGAGGTGGAAAGCCAGGAACAACCTGAAAATGACCCAAGAGACTGCACAAGTTCCACCCCAGCCATCAGTTTGTGATGATGGTGGCACACACCATTTATGGATGCTGAAAGCCACAGCGCATTGAGCTTGTGAGGTTCACCCATCCCACAATCCTCTGAGTCACAAACTCCACTAAATCAGGTACAACAAAAGAAGTACAAAATAAACAAGCAAAAACAAACTCAAAACAACAAAAAAACCCCCAAAAAACAAAAACCCATGGTAAGGCAGGAGCCAGGACTGCAACAGTTGTGATGTTAAAAGGTATTTCTGTAATCACACCACAGCAACTCCAGTGCTGAACGAATTGCAGATGGAATCTGGCAAGCCAAAAACCTCCTGTTCAGAAACATGTAATATATTTTTATGCTTAAAAAGGCCTGTGGGCAATTTGGCTTCAGCAAACCAAACAGAAGCCAGAATTTTACATCCTGTACTGTCAAGTGCATTGGTCTCAAGGACACACCTCTAGGACAGGCCTCCACATTTCCAGAAGAATCGTGGGAAGAAAAACAAATGTACATGGATGGCTTCTCCAGGAGCCTTTTTCTTAATTTTTTAAAATACATAGCACACAATATAGGAGATATTCCTCAATCATGTTCAGTCTGGAACCAGAATCATCTTTTATTTTTTTGTTCTGTACTACAGCAACATATGCCTCAAGGACCTGCTGGAGGACCAGATCCTGCTAAAGAGAGGAATAAAGCAAATTGAAAGCGATCTGAAAAAGATTCAGTGAAACTTCTTGCAGGGAGTTAATCCTCTCCACTTGGTAGGCCAGGTTCTGCTGGAGCCAGTCTTGCTCATGAGAAACTGAATATTTCTCACTGTTGCTTAGTCAAGGTATGTGGAAAAGTGATGGATGGAAATTAAAAAAGAAGACAAAGTTAGCCAAGTCCCTGATCTTCAAGAGAAATGCTGGCTGAGGAAGGGTCTGAACACAAACAGGCATCTTGCAAAAAAAAAAAAAAAAAAAAAAAAACCACCAAAAAAAACCAAAAACCAAACCCTACCAATCCCCCAAAAAAGATTGTTTATTAAGCTTTTGGGAGTAGTCCACACCTAATGGTGTATCTGTATATTTTGCTTAATGTGAACTGGTACCTCCAACCCCTGCTACTAAAGCTGTTTATTTTCCTTTTCTGTTTTATTATTATCCATTTGTCTTTCACATCCTTTCCATACAGTAAGCTAACCTCAATTATGACAGGATATGTAATCTAGGATTACCACGGTGGGGAGCAGAGGAAAAAAATTGCTTCACAAGTGATGCGGGCAAATGTACAGCATTCAGAAGAAAATAAGCAAGAGAGTGACAGAGAAAACTGGGTATTAGTTACTAAGTTGACCATTATTCCTCCTACAATCAAAGAAACACACCAGAGCACCAGGTGGAAAGGGGGCAGCCACTTTACATCCATGTCAGTCTCCTGATGCAGCACAAAGTGAATTTAGGCAGAGCCAATACTTGGCTAAGTATTCTTTTACCAAGAGATAAACAGAGGCTGAGGAACAAAAAAACCCAAAACACCAGCTTCTGCCCTCATTTGAAACTTTGTTCACCATAATTCAGCTTAAAAATCAAGGAACTACATTGAGTTCAGATGTGAAGCCTGTACTTAAGCCTGGGATGTGCAGCTCATCTCTGGAATTCAAAATGCACATCCAAAGCAATTGGAAGGAAAAAACAGATGAGCCATCAACTAAACCTTGCAGCTAGTACTTTTCTTCAATAGTGGGTTTTGGAGAAGAGAGAAATTGTATTGAAATACTTTGGAGTACAGTGTGATTTTTCTGACAGCTTCAAAAATGGCTCAAATGCTTTAGAGGTAAAAAAAAAAAGCCCACATGGAAAACAGTTTTCCAAAGCGCTTGCTGTTCCCCAAAAAAGTGATTACAGCATTGCACTGCTGGACTCACAAAAATGTCTCGTTACCACATCCAGCTTGAGTGTCAGGGTGAGACTGCACAGCAGCAGCTGAGCACTTGTGAAAAGGAGAAGGAAGAGGGGAGAGCAAGGCAAAAGGGGGAGTGGGGGAAGCCCTCCCTGCCTGCTCTGCAAAGGATTTGAGCTGCAGAAGAGAGGAACCGTGTCAGCAAATGCCAAACCAATGCGGTACCTGCCAAACCGCACCTTATCCCTCTCAATCAGCAAAAAAAAATTATCCACTGCCTGATTTCTCTTACCTCACCAATAAAGGGCTGTTTTTTTCCCTTATTAGGACAGTCTCCATGCTGTAAAATTCCGGCTCTAATAAGTGCCTTTAACAATATGTGCTGCACATCAGCACAAAAAGAAAGCAGCTAATAAAAGGAAAGCACAGAAGGAGAATAAAAGGGCTGAGTCCTAAACTAAAAAGGACAACATCAGCTTAGCTTGGGCTCCAAAATTTGATCATAGATTTTATGGAATGGAGAATTAAAATTGGAATGGATAAATGTATGAAGGCTAACATTATACAGATATATAATTATAAACTTGGCTCTGCAGTCACTTATACATGCAAGCTGCCTTACTGAACTCAAGGAGACTTTTTCACCACATTTAAGAGCTTACACATCCCAAAATATAAATCAAATAGTACATGAAAATAGTGCAAGAAAGGGTTTTTCAAATGTTTTTTACAAAGTAAAATGTGGGTAGAGTGAAAAGTTACAGTAAGTTGAGCCTCTATGTTTCAATTATTTCAATGACTGATGGAAGTATTTTTCTTGGTTACATTTTTAAGCATTGGGTTTAATTTACTGGACATGATTGACTTCATCTGCTTTATATGGAAATATGTACATATATATGAACTGAGAAGCAAAGAGGGCCTAAATTAATCACCAGAGAATTTCCCTGAGTTTTTCCTGGTTTACTCTGAGTCGGGAAGAGGGTGGAAGGGCAGTGCAGGTTTGGCAGGAAAGGGGAAGGCAGGGGTATGAAGAAGCAGAAAAAAGCTCTACCACCCCCATCCTCCACTGGTTGAACACCTATGCCAACAGTGTGGCTGTGGAGGAACTATCTGGATTTAAGATCTGCACTAACAATGAATTTTCTAGTTTTGCTGAAGCAGAAGCAAATACCCTTGTCAGGGTGAAGTGATATGGAAAATGTTCAGGGCTGGGGTTTTGTTTTGTTTTTTTTTTAATTCAGCCTGGAACAGGAAAGCAAATCTTTCATATACGTTTTTTTTCTTTTTACTTTTCTCTTTGAAAGGTAGGTCAATTGGAATCAAAAGATTTTTTAAAAGCAGATTTTTTTTATTTAGAAAAACTCACTAATTTATTACGTAGAAGGTGTAGAAAAATTCATTAAAAAATAAAGTATTTCCTATTCTTTTAATTTAGACAAAGCCAATTTCAGAAACCTGACATGAACTCATAACCAGCTCTGCTCTGAACCGTTCTGAAAGGGCTCTGGCCAAAACGCTCCCATATTTTCTAGGTTTTACTAAATTTACCTTTCATCAGAAGCAGTTCTCACAGCTCATTTCAGGCATTTGGATTCACAGCAAGTTCCTGGCCTGAACCAAGGCTTGCACAGGGTAGAGAATTTAGCTCAGAATTTTCACGAAACTCTTCCAAGTCACTTGTTCTCTGACAAAACTTTAGATGCTTGATGTTCACAGTCTCGAACTAGGACTGAGGTGGATGCTCCAAACTCCACTCCAGCTTTGTGCTCCTGAGAGCTTTTCTTAAGCTGAAAACATTTTTCACTGAGGCAAGAAGGCTGCAAAATCTCAGATGTTTCCCTATAGACCTGTCCTTTCTCTGCCACACAAACTCCCAATCGAAAATGTCCCTGCTGGGGAAGAGCCACTTTCAGAAATTGAGACTGGGATTCTTTGCTTCCAAACCAGAAAAATATCCTCACTACAGGCAAACATCTTTGTGCGTCATTTCTGTAGTTACATTATGTCCTTCTTGTATTACCTCAGCAATGTGAAAAGGCTTTTACAAATTAAGGATTCAGGCCTTTGCCCACTGGGGAACAGGGATGAAGAGGATGGTCAAAAGAGAAGACCAGAAGAAGAAGAATGCCTCAAATGAAAATTATCAGCATCAATTTTTGGAGCAGAATTAACCAGATAACACAGTGCCACCAACACCACTGCTATCTGTGGAGGAGTCCTCTTAAACCCTTCTCATCTCCTAAAAAAATTAGCTGAAATCAGTCTTGAACACCCAGCCAAGATACAGAAAAGATAACCTACAATACAAAGAAAATGCTGCAAAAAGTGAGCTTCCAACAACGAAACTGGAGTTTGAACAGAAGCTATCATATGCTGGAAGAAAATATTCTACCTGTTGGCAAAGAGAACTTCTGTTTTCTCTAGGAACTTGCACAGTAAACACTTTAGTGTCCAGCACAGCAAGCCAAGCCAATCCCTATACATTCATTAAACAGACTTCATGTTTTCAGGCCAACCAGAATTTCTTGGCTCCACTGAGAGCTTCTGCTTTTAATTTCTAGTGTATCAAATGCTAACAGGATTATATTCAGCTATCTAGCAATTACAGAATTTTCTACAAATACCACAGGTCCACTGAAAGCACAGAAAATATCTTTAAACGATGCAGATGAAATGATCATATAAAGGGGCCATTAGAGGACATTTGCAAGAAGTTAACAATCACCTTGTACCTCATTCAAAATAATGCAATAACAGCCTCCCCCTTTTCCCTGGAGAGTCTCCAGAGAGTGGACTTATAAAGGATTTTAATGCTCCTTTTCTTTTCCCCTGCAATGTCCTGAGAAGCCATGAGCCCCTGGAATGATTACGTTATGCCTCAGCCTGGGAAGGGCAGTATTTCATCATGTATTTCTCTGAGCAATGCTTTGAAGAAACCTTTGTGGGTAATGCTAAAGGTGTCTTCCCTCTTTTGGCCTGAGGTCATGGAGATGTTTGTTACAAGGGAATAAATCAGTTTCCAAGTTCTTGCCGCTCATTTGATTTCCCTTCAGAGTCCTTGCCAAAGAGAACTTTGCTTTTTTTCCCCAAGCATGTTACTGTGAGTCTTGACAAAAGAAACCCATGTCTGGTTTTCAAGGTGTGTCTGCTTTTGTTAGAAGCTGTTACAGGACCCAGGACTCTCAAAGTGCAGGAAAACAACACTACAGTAGCTACCCATGCTCCAAGAGAAAAGGATTGTTTTCACTAAGGCATAATTTCACTGATTTTAGTGAACTCACTTCACACTCAAGCTAAGGCTTTGCTCCCAGCTTTTACTCCCCCAACACATCAGATATGCCAAGCACACAGCTGGTTCCCTCTCCTGCCCAGAAAGGACTGGAGGAGAATATCTCCCAGCAAGGATATCCAGTGGCCCTCAGTATTTTAAACAAAACAGCCAGACCCTGACATCTCACTAAACCAGGTCCAGCACAGACTAAAAAGGATCCCAAGGTCACCTCAGAGGTCCAGCCTGGACTCAGGGCCAGCTCCCCACATCAGGTATCACAAGTCAATTATATAATTATATATGATTATATATATATAAATATATTATTATTATATAAACACTAAAGTGTCCAAATCTCACCTGCTTTGCCCTTTCCCCTCCCTTGCTTTCCCCTTGCACTGAGTGCAGAGAAATTGGTGCTCCCCCATGGCTGCTCCCTGTTCCCATACAGAACTATGGGAGGGCTGCCTATTGTGGCTTGTGGCTGTATTTCACCACAGAACAACACACAAAAAATTGTCATCTGACATGCCCTTAGTTAAATTATTTTTTTACCCAGTTTCTGAAATCACAATGAAGGATTTCAGATTCCTGGAAGGGACTTCTTGGAGGGGCTGAGTTTCAGAAATCCCTGAGCTCCCTCTCCCTCCAAGAGCACAGGATTTCATGCTGGAAACTCTAAAAACAGGCAGAGAAATCCCAGTTGCTCTTCAAAACCTCTCCCAATCTTTAAACCAAACCCTTATATAAATAAGTCACAGCAATTTAGAAATATAGCAGTGTCCTGTTTCCTACTCATCAACTTGTAAAGCAGACCAACAAAACAATACAAGACAGGATAAAGCAGATTATATTACTGGCGATATTACACAGGCTAATTGATTTTCTCCTCTTGCTTTCCCTTCCACATTCAGGCATGAATGTGCCATGAGGACTTTATTTACTCAGTGAATTAAGCAATCTGAGTTACGCGAAAGCTTTCACACTAACTATGAAACTTCTGCAAACTTCCCACCAACAGAACTCCAGTTAGCAGCCAGTTCCCCCAACGTATCCTTCTACCACTGAACAATTTGAATTCTGCAATTCAGGTAAGAGAAATGCATGAATACAAAGATTTTAGACAACAGAGCACAATATAGCAAAAAAAGAAGCAAAAAAACCTCAATCTATTGCTTATTTCCCAGTTCAAGCAGCTTCCCAGCTGCTCTGCTCCCCTTGCCATTTCCACCACCCCAGCACCAAAAGGCTGAATCCATACAGGTATAACAAACTGGCCACTCACTTGGAAAGGCTGGACAAGTTCTGCCTGCAGTGTGATCTGCTGATCATGTCTGCAGAGGATGAATCAGTGCAAGCTGCTGGCAGCTCCAGGGAGCAAATGGACGGATGATCAGGGCGTGGAATGAGATAATAAAAATGCCATTATCCTTTCAGGCATGTGAGACTCATTGGATGCTCTTTCCAGCCCACAGGTTAACCATTTGGTTGGTTCTGCAGCTCCTGGAATGACACTCTGTATTTGCCTGTTGTCAAGCTCATTATCTCTCTTGTATCCCCCTCCCCTCTGCTCTGTGATCCTATGATTATGTTTTTTACTGTATTCTCTCTAATAGAGCCTCCTCATCATTTCTGGGACCCCAGTTACAGAAATTCCTGCAGATTCCTCAGCTGCTCAAGCTGCCTAACAAACTCTTGCTTCCCGTTCAGCTTTCATAAGAAGGGATTCTGCTCAGGCAGCTCATCTGAGCAGCCTCAGCACTGCACAGAGGTGCCTTTGCAAGCACTTGCTCACAGGAAAGTCACATTCCAGCCTGCTGAGAGATGAGAGCACCCAGATACAAAATAATGGTCCAGGGAACAGTGCTCCCTTTTGATAGCAAATCACTGCCTAAGCATTTTGCAGGCACTTGCATCCAGTCTAACTTGTGAAAGGTCAGGCTGGATCAGACAGCTCAGGACTGAGGGTGATTTCTAAACACAAACAAACCCAAGGAGGTGGGGAGTTGCTGCAAGCTCAACTTGCAGTCAAGGTAAAACCATCTTTTGTTTGACAACAGGATTAAAACCGGGGCTGGAGCTGAACGCAGCCTAACCGACTGTCCTCAGTGTTCTTCCATGTAATCCGGTGAGCAGGGCAGGAAATTGAAATGCAAACAGATTTCAATGGAGGCTCCATCAGTTACCAGTCTCACATGCTTGGCTCTCATATCCCTTCCCCTCAAAGCCCAAAAATGTGAGCAAACTGAAACAACTCACTGTGCAGTCCTGCAGCTCCTCCACCCCAGGCTGTGACCTTGTTACCCCTCATAAATTACTATAGTGGGTGTGGAAGGATCAGTACCCCAAAGGGAAATAATCTCTGCTGTGAGCTCTCCTGTTCGTGGGGAGGAATGTGTGGGTTCAGCAGGTGGCACTCTCACCTTGGAGTGACACCCAGGCCACCCTCTGCACAAAGCCACGGACAATGCTGCAGGGCCAGGGGAGCAGCAACCCTGACTCCTTTTTCCTCGGAGCTTTCAAGAATCCAACAGCTGCCCTTTGCTCAGGACACTGATATTAATTTATGCTCTGCTGTACTTCCATAGGCAATAACTGGATCTTTTTTCCTCCCAAAAATTCTCACTCAGTTTTTTATGAGATAGATTTTTTGTGAAAAGGTAACAATCCTGTGCTTTTTAGATAACTGAATGATTCCCCTGTACAAGGGCTTTTTTACACACACACAGAAACAGGCCTGCAGTACCCCATGAAGTTGCTGTTTATTCATGCACACCTTCTGTAGACCCAGCCCTTTCTTCTAAAGTACACCAAACCCCCTATTCTTTGGGTGTATAAAATATACTGGAATTCTGGTCTGCCAACCCGCTGCATGAGGTGAGGAGCACAGGGCCATGTGGAGCTGGGATATCCCACAGGAGAGCAGGGTGGGTGTCCTGGGGAGTGCCCAGGAGCCTCACCCAGCTGCCCTCAGAGCTGTGCCCATCCTGTAAACCATAAAGTCCATCCAGCTGAGGAAGATCCCTGTTTCAACAAGAGCTCCAGGGCCATCTGACCATCCTATTTGCAGCACCCAAGGAGGGCTCAGCCAAGGCAATGCCAAACATTCCCATTGTTGAGGGCAACGAGGCTGGAGAGGGGCTGGGAACACAAACCCTGTGAGGAACCACTGAGGGAGCTGGGGGTGCTCAGCCTGGAGCAAAGGAGACTCAGGGGTGCCCTTACCACTCTCTGCAGCTCCTGAAAGGTGCCTGTGCTCAGCTGGGGCTGGGTTCTGTCTCCAGGCAGCACCAGAGCGCACAGCCTCAAGCTGCACCAAGGGAAATACAGGTTGGATATTAGGAAAAAGTTTTTTACAGAAAGAGTGATAAAGTTCTGGAATCATCTGCCTGGGGAGGTGGTGGAGTCACTTTAACAAAGCCTGGATGTGGCACTGGGTGCCATGGTCTAGTTGAGGTGTTGGGGCTGGGTTGGACTCGATGGTCTTTAAGGTCTCTTCCAACCCAGCGATTCTGTGAATTCTGTGGATCCAGCAGCTCCCTAAGCTTGCAGCAGTGCAGAACTGGCTCCCCTGAAAGAAGCTGTTATTATGCCATGCTTGCAACCCCTTGGAAAAGCAGGATCTGAAGCAGCTATAGATCCTTGCATTTCATAATCCCTTTAATATTTGGAAGCCAAATGTTTGTTGTTTACTTCAGTACCTTAACCAAGAGGGATACTTTCAGTACACTGTGGCCCTGAGGTGAAGATCTTGCATATAGAGCAGCAAGAGGCAAATCACCTCCCAGATAACCTCAAAAATTCACATGGGTATCTAAAGCACAAAAAAATGATGGGGCAGGAGACGTGTCTCAACCTGCATTCCTTGTATGTCCTGATGCTTCAGAGATCTAGGACACCAGAACCCCTAAGGAAGACAACCCTAAGAAAGGGAAAAAAACCTAGAGCAAACAAATGCTAACCACACTAAAGCACTTGTGAGGTGTCGTTCATGCCAATGAACTCAAGGCAAATGGCTCTAGCAGAGAGTAAGGTCATCTATTGCAGCAAGGAAAGGAACTACAGGGCCTTTCCTACTTTCTGAACATTAAAAGCAGTAAAATGAGGAGGAGGAAGGAGACATGAGAGCTTTCCAGAAAGGAAATTATTACTGGGAGGTTCCAATGTCTACTCATACTAACAATAAGAATGTCCAGAGGTCATCCAGAGAGCCACTTAATATTTTGTTTGTTATTTTTACTTTAACCATTCCTGCAGGCAAGGCAGAGTTTTCAGTGAGCTGATCAAAAAAGCCTGTGAATCTTTGTTTCTTTTGAAATGACAGTGAATTTAGAACCCAACAGAGGCACAGACCATTACTTTCCATATGTACCTTATTCTTTTCTGTACCTATTTGCCAACAGGGAATTCTCTGTGATGCTCACTGTTCTTGTCCTGTTATTCAAATACCTTCATGTTTCTTTAGCTCTTTGGTCCATGTTGAGGCAATTTTAAAACAGGCAACTTACAGAAGCACACCTGATTGGTTTCAGAGACAGTAAATAGCTCTCCCTGCACTGCCCTTTCCCTGTGCCACAAGTCTGAAAGAAGCAGGCAGACTTGTAGAGAAGTTTGCAGAGCTACTGGCATTTTGCAAGAGAACAAATGTTTTTTATGAAAATCCATTCTAATGACATTAACATCTGCTCCTTATTTGAAGAATATTTTTAACTGTTCCCTCCCTGGGAAAATGAAAGATGCCACAGTTTCTTTCATGTTCTCACGGAGCAGACAAACTGCTGGTTTTTTTAAGGTCTGTTCTGAAATGTCCCAATAGAGTTCACTGCAGGGAACTCAGTGGATGCATCTCACAGGGCAAAAAGCATCTGCATTCACCATCCTTGGAGATTTCCTTCTAGGACACTGGCATGTGAGCAGGGAATTTATTTCACAGATGAACAACACTTTGTGTATTAAATCACATGCTGAAGGTAAAGTCTGGCAGCTCATACATGAGCTCTTGGAGTGTATCTCTTGAGCACATATAAAAACAAGATTTTGTACTTTGTCATCAAATAATGCTGAGCTGTCTCTTACTGTGCATTTTTTTTCCCAAGTCAAGCTGTAAATATCCCAAGTAAAGGAGATTCTGCTATTTCCCACTCGTAAGTTTTCCAGCTCTTTCAGGATTCAAGACTAAGAATCCATCCTACAGCTATGATATCTCTTCTTCCCTTCATTCTTTAACTCTATCCCATATTTATAACTACTTGGGTGCCCATAAGAGCAGCAGTGTCAAAAAATTTAATGTGTTCAATGAAACCTGTGAGTACCCAGCTGCCAATAATGTAGATGTAAGTTCTCTTTGCCCCAGCTGTTCCTGGTAATAGTAATTTCAACAACAGGTTTTATATGAGATTATTGTTATTTTTAAAATATTGGAGGCATGCTGCAAAGATAACTATTCACTTCAAGCTTGGCCACAAAAGCCAAGCTCCATCAAGATTCTAGATTAAGAATCCATCCTACAAGTATGATATCTCTTCTTCCCTTCATTCTTTAACTCTATCCCATATTTATAATTACTTGGGTGCCCATAAAGAGCAACAGTGTCAAAAAATTTAACGTGTTCAATGAAACCTGTGAGTACCCAGCTATTTATGTGGATTTATGTATTAAAATACATACTCAAATTGAAATATGGAGGTTTGGGCATCTGCATGTGCAAATCATGGAGCCACACACAAGCAGAATTTGCATGTTCACACTGACACATTACCAGGTAGCAAATGCCTGATCAGAAGATAGAACTATTTGCATAGACAGGTTCTGCAGGATTGGGAGCACAAGCCTTGTACATTAGAATGCAAGAGCCTGCAGCCCACAATCATAAACACTTCCAAAACATGTAGCTCCAGATAAGACCCATAGAGAGTCCATGCAGCATTCAATCCTATCTGATGCCTGCTTTGCTGAGACAGGATGGACTTTGATAGTGCAGGCAGGAGTCAGGTCCCCAACAGGGAAGAGAATTTAATTTTCTCTGGCTCTCCTCAGTTTTTGAGGTAATATTATCCTGCTTTTCACATAGAAAAATTACTGACTGCATGTATGGCTGTAACAGTAAACAAAAACTCCATGACAAGTGTTAAAATCATATTCCAAGAAGAGCTATCACTGTAAATTGAAACTTGAATAGAAAAACATATTTGCTGGTGTTTCCATTCTCTATCAGTCACTTATGGGGAAATCCAGAAATAAAGCAAAATCATATTTCCTGGGTGTGAGAGACCATTTCCACCAAAGCACAGCTTTTGTTTTATGTCATGTTTTCACTGCTTTCAAACAAACATGGAGATCCAAACAAGAGTCTCCATATAACCACCAGGATACAGATAATTTCTGTTCACCAGAAAACTGGAATGGAGGAAAGTGTGAGAGGGAAGCAATCACAAAGGCTTTATCACTTCTCCCTGTGCCCTGGCACTGCCACAGGGGAGGGACAGACTCTGGTGCCCTCATGCTCTGAGCAGGAGCCCATTTCTCTCCCCACTCAAACCCATGCCCATTCTTTTGTGTTTTATGCATTTCAGAGACACATGGCAGTACTCACAGCAATAAAAAGCAATCTGTTATTTTGGCTTTCCAACTTGAAAATTTGCTGTCTCTCATTTATACCTGAATCATAATGGCTATTAATAAATTTCAGCTTTATCAGTGTGAAGGATAACACTCAAAGCCCAGACTTGTAGGACTTCTGCTCACAGCCATGTAGGATAATACTTGCAGAGCCCACAAAACAGAAAGCTGCATAAAGCTGCCAATAATGCAGATGTAAGCTCTCTTTGCCCCAACTGTTCCTGGCAATGGGTAATTTCAACAACAGGTTTTATATGAGATTATTGTTGTTTCTAAAATATTGGAGGCGTGCTGCAAAGATAACTATTCACTTCAAGCTTGGCCACAAAAGCCAGAAGGAGCCACAATGTGGTAGGTGTGATACAAACACAGATGATAGATGCATCTCCAGGCAAAACAGGCTCTGCCTTGATTTTACTGCTGAGAGGGCATGGGTGGAGGCCTCAGCTACAGCTCCTTAACAGACAGATCAGTAAACAACAGCAAGCTCAGGGTGTGAAATGTTGGATCTGTTCACCCCTGTGTGGCACCACATGCCAGCAAGAGCATCCAGTGTCTTGCTCCAGTCTGAAGCCAGGGTCTGAGCCCAGGCTTTGGGCTTGATCCTTCACTGCTGGGAGAGTTTATATGAATGTGTGCACACAACTCTGTGAGGAGAAGAGCTTTTCCTGCTGGGCCAATTTATGGAGACCTTCCTGTACCTAAAGCTCCTGTCTTATGATACTCTGAATTTTACTGGTGAGCAACATCCAAGCCCCAGTCGGGATCTCACTTCACAAACAACCCCATAAACTCAGCCAGCAAAAGCCATCCAAACTCCACCAAAGGCACCAACTGTTCAACAGCTTATGCCACTTGAACAGCTCAGAGGTATTCAAAATGCAAACTTGACCAGAAACACTCAGTTTGGACCTTTGTTATCCCTGAACTGAAAGTGGATCCTCAGACCAGGCCCCTGCTCCATGCAGGTTAAGGCTCAGTTATGCCCCTGTCTGACTGGACCAATCATTTTTACTATCTGGTGGTGGCCCTTAGGTGTTTTAGAAGCAGCTTTGTTTCACTGGCTGCACAGGGATTACCAGCTAACCGGATGCTCCCAGGAATTTTTGGAGAGCAAACAGTGTCAGTTTATTTAATAACTTTCAAAGTGAAACTAAAATCTTGTCCAAATCATGTCTCTTCTGATTTAATTAAAAGGCACCACACATACTGCACTGCTCTGTTAATCATTAACTAACTTAATTCAAGACAGAAGATGAGTCTTTTCTTTTCTTTCCTTCAAAAGCCTCCAGCCAGTGGAAAACTTAAAAAAAAAAATTCCAAAAAAAGACCAGTACAGTATGATTTTTGTTAGAATGGTCAACACTTCAGTATGCTTTTCCCCTTTCTTCTGTATTTCTGATTCCTACAGGAATGCATATTAAAAGAGAGGGGTTGGGTTTTTTTCTCTTGCTTGGCAAAATACCTTTCCTAAATTTTCTAAATATTGCCTGGTATTTGCGTCAATATGACAGTCATTGGGTTTGACAGGAATCAGATTGCTAAACCCACACAAAAATGCTTTGGAAATTAGGAGCTAGTTGTACATTCAATTTCATTCAAATCCTCTTTAGCAAACTGGCAGAGGGTGGATCTGAACTGTCTCTGTTACTCCTTCACTTCCATGGTTCACAGCAGAGGTTCCTTCAGCACGTTCATCTCCGCACTGACTCCGAGACTCACAGCTCCTGCTGTCTGATAAACCTCCCCAGCACTCCCATCCCAACCCATTTGCAGTTTATAAAGATGAGCTAGCAACACATCCAACTTACTCTCCCTGTGCAGCAAGCCTTGCCATCTTCTGCCCGGGAGGAACCAAACAGGGCATTAAATGGTGTTGGAAGTGCAACACTCCATGGACGACTCAAGAAGCAGGATACATCTAACACCTACTTTTCCAACAGTTGTCCTTTCTTGAAGGAAACAAAAACAAAACCACATGCACAAAAAAGATTTCTTTCCTTTCTTCTCATTTTAGGGAAACCTATACACGAAATCTTCCAGTCTCATCTGTACAATCTAACAGAATTTCCCTCTTGAAAGCAACAAAGGGTAGGGGCTGAACACTTCCACAAGTCCTGTCGTATCAGATCAGGACTCTGCTCCATCAAGGCTGGATTCTTGCCTCCAGCCATGGCTCACACCTAACATTTTAGAGGGAAGCAGTGGGAAAAGGAAAAAATGCAAACCCACTGCACCTGGCCCATGGAGCAGAGTTCTCCCTGCAGAGCAGAATTCCTCTCTGCCTGCTCTGCTGGGGCTCTGCCACATCCAGCCCTTACAGGCTTTCAAAAGAAGAAAAAAGTGATTTATTTCATGGTAATAGACATAAAAGGGCACCAAGAAATTAAAATTGAATCACCATAGCACAGGACGTAGTCTCAAGCTGCAGGAGGGGGGTTTAGGTTGGACATTGGGAGGAATTTCTTCACAGAAAATTGGGAGAAATTTCTTCACTGATGAGACCCTTTCTGTGATTAGACAATTAGAAAGGTGGTCAGCATGCAGGGAGTTGGTGGAGTCACCGTCCCTGGAGGTGTGTAAGAAAAAGGCTGGATGTGGCTCTCAGTACCACAGTCTAGTTCACTGTGGTCATAGGTTGGATTCGATCTCAAAAGTCTTTTCCAAATATAATTTATTCTGTGATAAATGTTCAGTGATTGCATCACAGCATGGGCATCAAGGGCATAATGATCTGAGAGCTTAAATTACTTAAATTTAGTGCAATAAAAGACCCAACTATTTTTCTTTGCATACTCAAGTGCTAATACTTATTTCTGCACTGAATTACCTGGAAGCTGTTATAATTTATAAAAACACCATGTGAACAACTCTGATTTTAGGCACTCCATCTCTGCTTCCTAGCTTCTCCTGGAAAATGGCTCTCTGGCCATACCTGACACCACCAGGACAGGACAGGTGTGAGCCAGCTCTCGAGCCCCTGGTTTCTTCCCATCTGCAGTGACAGATGACAGCAGGAAAAGCAGCTATGAGTGTTTAAGGGAACTGGAAAATGCTGAATTACTTCCTTCTCAGCATCTTTGTAACCCAGTGGCTTGACCACTCTCACAGGGATCAGCATCCCTGTGCATCTCCTGGGCCTGCCACATCACTGCACTTTGCCAAATTTGCACTACCCTGTAGGGGTTCCTGGTGTGCTGCAAGAAAGGGTCTGAACCCCAGCTGTTATTTTGCTCCTCAAAGAACAGGAAAATCCCCTTTTCCACCACTAAATATAAAAGAAATCCTTGTCAGCTCTCACTGGCTGGGATGGGTTTGCAATCTCTGCAACTCTCCACTAACCAATATCCTCCCTTTAAACCCAGCTCCTCATAGAAGCTGAAAAAATTGGAAAATCTGACAATAAGAGGCTTAAGAGAAATGTAGGCTTCCCCAAAACAGACAGACTTATCTTCAAGGAGGTTTAAATAAAATAGCTATCAAAAGAGTCAGTAGCAATCCAGGATGCAAAGAGAAATATCAACCACTGGCTACAAAGAAAAAAAAAATTCCTTTTTCCAATGGTAAACATCCCCTTCAAGATCTGCCAAAAGCTGCAGCCTGAATTTTAGAACTGTGGCTATACTTTGATGCCCTGATGATGTTTTGTGCCCTGAGACATGGCTTCAGAGTGTCACATTTTATGAATAAACCTCATGGGATGGGAAGGATTCCAGGAACTCCTCCTGCAGGGGCTCTTACAGGATTTGGAGGTTGGGGAGAGATTAAAGCATATGCAGTATTACAAACTTCCTCCTAAATTTAGACATTATAACAGGAACTTACCCTTCCAGTCTAAAAAAACTTACATCCAGAAAGTGAATTTTCTATCATTCCAAAGCACAGGCAACTGAAGACAAACCTGTTCTTAAGGCATTATCTTCACACCTAGAGAGCTTCTGACATTTTAAGGCTTCCACAGGAATAATTAGAAATATCTCATTAAAATGGCCACCAGACATTTTACTTCACTAGAGCTCTTCAAAAATATTAAGAACGTGTTTAAAAGAAACATTTCAGAAAAGTCTGAAAGAAAGAAATCAGAAGCATTTTCAAAAACTTGGCAGGATTTCAAGCACTTCCAATACTTGAGAGCAATTTTTTTTCTTTTGGGAAAGGTTTGCAGCTTTTTCCTCAGCGTTCATTTATTTACACCAAAAGCTGCTGTGAAATTCTGACCTTAAGACTAAGAGAGGATTTCAGAATACAAAGGAAATAGAAAAATCCCTTCAGCTCCAAATGCCAAGGTAGAACCTAAAAGCAGGATGGAAGCATTAAACCACTTGTTTAATTCAAATTCATTTTGGTCTGGCAAAAAGTAAGCTAACAAGTATTGATGTGATGTTCAGTGATTTAACTTAGCTCTTTTTTAATGTTGTAAATGCACAGCTGGGAGAAACTGGAGCAATTCCCAGAGGAGATGCCCCCCCTTTGGCAGTGGGAAGGGACCAGCAGCAGGTCCTGCCTCTCTGAACACCCCCATGGACAAAGGCTCCTGCATCACTTGATGCAATTTAAGTTCACATCCACATCACTTAGGAACTTGTAGAAAAACAGCTGATCTGGACCAATTCTGAACCCAAACATTAATAGATAGTAGATATTTTGAGGGTGTAAGAAACTGTACAGAAAAGAAACAAGTGTAGATCCTTTGCTGGTATTTTATTTCTATCAGCATTATTTAAAATGCATTCTTCCCAAATACAGTCTTTTTTCAAAACCCGACTTTGTCCACACCCTTCCATTTGAATCCCAAACACATTTTTTAAAAGTGTACTTCTTAAAAACACAAAACCCAGACTATATATGTCTCAAATAACCCAATCAAATTGTGGGATGTTTTCTTTCTCCACTCTTCCTTAGTAGGAAAAATATGAATAATAATATTCACTAGACAGGAGACTATTTTTATGTTTACATTTTTATAATTTACAAAAAGAAATCAGGGACAATTTTTCAACCATTATAACCTTCTGTTATGTTTTTGTCCTCTAAAATATTCCCTGAAAAAGACTTCTCACCTATGATAAGATATGACATGCAGAATTTCAGGGGATACAAGATTATTTGGAGAAAGTCAAGAGAAATGGATTGAACTGGGAAGGTAAGCCCCGATTCTCAGCTGTAACTTAGTTACTCCTGGTGCACAAAACAAGGCCTAAGAGGTTAAATGTGGCTGTGAGACGAGCAGGGTGCCTTTTTGTTTTTAGAAACACCACATTTAATTGAAACTGGAGATAAAGAAAATGATCCTTTGATGAAGGATGAGCGGGGTCTGGCTTTAGGCATTTTCTTATCAAGATGGACATGTTGAGAACCCACCCACCAACATACCAGAAACCACAGTTGGCAAATGCTGCACAAAGGCATTTCCTGCCTTCTGACTCTCTAGCTGAGGGCCAGATGCTTCACAATCCTTCCTTAAAAGCACAGCTAAAGGAGTGGGAGTGCAGAGCCTTGCCTAGTCTTGCATGGAGTATGGAAAGGCCAGGCAGCATCCCAGCATCAAACAGGCCATGGCTCCTTCCCTGATCCACAGCTCCCTGTCCTAGTGGGATCCTGGGCCAAAGAAAAGCTTCTTCTACCCCATCACCTCCTAAGTTACAGTTTACCATTTGAACATGCTGAATTAAGTAGTAATTAATGTGGTCCCCATCCATGTGATGTTCCAAAATACCACAAAGAAAGGAAGAGCAAACATTATTAAACAGAGGCAAACAGCAGCTGAAGACTAAAGTGAGGACTGTGGTTTACCTCAACCTACAGCTTGCTCTACCTACACCACTTCCAAAAAGTTCCTTTTGGGCTTTCTCTCCTCTTATCTTCAACATCTAACAGAATAATCACTTATGTGAAATTCTCCAAAAGCACTTACCTCACTTGGAAGCGAAACGCTTCCAAAAGTAGGAGCTAGAACCTTGTACAATGGTTTCCCCAACCAAAAATTACCACAGAGATTCTGAAAGTTATAAAAAAGTATTCAGTTCCTTCCCCCCCCCCCCCCAAAAAAAAAGGAACCAAAACAGGCACAGGCTGGTAATTTCAAATCTGTAAATACTGAATAGAGGAGGGTAGCTTCCATCCAGAGGTGAAGAGCACAAAGCTCAGGTGCCATTTGTATGTGCAGCTCTCAGCCAGATCAGAAATAATTGTAGTGTGTCTGGCTAGAGATACAAGCAGCTCTTTTCATGTACACACACAAGATCCATGCTTACCATGATAACCTCTACTCATAAAATCCAAATTATTTTGTGTCAATCCAGCACATGCCATTGGACATGACTGTCTACTAAAATCAAGCACAAAGCAAAGGAGAAAAACCTCTTACAGGTAGAATATACCTTCAGCATGCCAAAACCAGATTGCCAGAGCATCCCTAATTCTCCAGGCTTGGCCCTGTGTGTTACAGTCCTTTGTAGCTTGATGAAAGCATGATGGTTTGGAAAAAATCAGTGATAAGGGAAAATCACACTTTCAGACATGGTTCCTATATCCATTGTCTTCTGTGCCAGTGTCATTTAGGGCACTTCTTTTACACTTACCTCAAAGCAATAGCTTTTTTCCTATTGACTTTCAGATAGCTGAGATCAGAAAATAATACATTTTCAACTGTGGCAGAAAGATCTAGAAAGCACATGGGGAATGCCTACCAAATTCTTTAACACAATTAAACTTCAGGTAAGGAAACTAGGACTCTACATTAAAGAAAATGGTTTTGTTCCCATCTTTTGAATGCATCTAAACACCAAGATTTTGTCTACATACTTTTTCAGCCAAGGAGAGGATTCTAAGGGAACTGCCTGAAATGGTCAGTCATTACCTGAATGTCTTCAGTTGTAGGAATTATGCCACTGAATCAAGATTAAAGGAGACAGAACCAAGGTCTAAACACTAAGCATAATCTCTGCTACCTTTTGCTGCATCACTCCACTTGCTTTCTCACAAGAGGCTTAGCGAGGTCATGTAAATTAAGAAAACATCCATTACTTAAAGTGGCTTTAAACATTTCTTGATATTCTGCTTTTTCTTTCTTCATTTGTTGTAGCTGTGATATTTTCTGAAAAATCCTTTTGCTAGGATTTTTCTCCTGAGAAGCTGAGAGGCCTCAGGAACAAAATGTAAACAATGATTATCTGCTGCTGTGGAATGCAACAGGTGCATCTGTGATTGGTCTCATGTGGTTGTTTCTAATTAATGGCCAATCACAGTCCAGCTGTCTCAGACTGTCTGGTCAGTCACAAGATTTTGTTATACATTCCATTCCTTTCTTTTGCTTTGCCTGCTAGCCTTCTGATGAAATCCATTCTTCTGTTCTTTCAGTATAGTTTTAATGTAATGCATATATCATAAAATAATAAATCAGTCTTCTGGATACATGGAGTCAGAACCTCATCTCTTCCCTCTTCCTGGGACCCCTGAGAACACCACCATAATTTGTGACCAGATGGGAAGAAAGACTGCTTGACTGTATCAACATAAACGACCAGCCACACCCTTCCATGTGCTGTGATTCTTCCCCAAAAGGATAATGGCATTTCCAATCCAACTCTCCACCATACCACAATAATATCAGATGCTATGCCTTGTTTCTGCATGTTTACTACTTCTATATCTGATGAGAGCCCCCCTTCAAGAAAACATAGCAATTAGCAAATGAATAATACATTTCACAATTTCACACAGATTATTTGTTTGCACCACTTGCCAGCTGAATCAATCTATGACAATAAAAGATTGGGACACATTTTGTCCCAATGAGTCCCAGAGCTCATGTGTAGAGCTACTGCTCACTCTGCAGACTCAGACTGAGGTCTAAGAATAGGAGCCAGGGTTCTCTGGCTCTTGGCATTTGTGGCAGGAAGAGCAATGATAGCAGCTGCTGCAAAAGGCAGCAGAGGAATGGGCTCATCACCCACAAACCTGTGCATCAGCTCAAACTCTACCAGCAATGGGGTGGCTGAGAGCAGTCCCAGGTGGATTAAATTCTTCTGGTTTGGGTGATAGATGTTCCCACTTCCCGAGTGTTGATTCTTTAACTTTTATGCCACTGTCAAGGTCAGGATTGAAGCACTAGAGATGATATTTCATGTTTGGGCTCAAATGTTTACTACTTCTTATCTACATCACAGTCCTACAAGTTGTGAGTTCGACAGCATTCTACTAGCAAGCTACAAAATGCCTATCTTTCTCTACTAGGTCTTTTAAGGCTAAATACCCAATTAAGAAATGACACCTAAATTATTTTTACTTTTAACCCAGTAACTAATCCCTCGTGCCCTGCAACATGGACTTTTCTGTCCAATTACAAAACACCACCCAAACCCATAGAGAAGAAGGTGAAGAAGGACCAGCCACTGCCCTAAAACCTCCATCTAAGCTCCACATACATTACTGTATTCTAAAACCTTAAACTCTAAGTTTTCTACCCTGTGATATTACACACTTCTATTCAAACCACACACCCATAATCCCAGTACTATCATTATATTTTGGAAACCTTTTCCACGGCCTCAGGTCAAATGCAGTGTTCTCTTGAGGGTCTGTGCCTCTCGGCATGGAAAGTTTAAAATTCTCAGCATCCAGGGTTCCAACATCTCCCCCAAGAGCTTTGTGCATCCCCAAAAACACACACAAAGAATTTTATTAATTGATGTCAGATCACCTTGCAGTTAAGAGGTGCTCCAGCCCTTGTCTGTGGGTCCATTTTAGCCTCTTTACACCAAATGTCCTCCTCTATTTATCCAGGGAGCCAGGTGCAGTCCACACTACCAGCAGATGTGAGTGCCCCCAAATGATGTTCTCAGAAACAAACATCACCTGGTGTTTCTTTTTTCCCCTGAAGAAGGATGACAAATGTCCCCAAAGGAAGTATGGTGAGAAGTGACCCAAACTTGGGATCAAATTGCCCTCTTGTAGCTCCAGAGGAAAGAAAATGATCCTTTCCTCTTCCTGCTTTGGCTCTTTTTTTTTTTTCTTTTTAGCTAAAGTATTAGGCAGGCAGACAGAGCAGGTTATGATGGACAGGCAGATATTATTCTGTTATTGGTTTTTGGCCACTTTTGCCCTATACTGATCTTGGTTCCAGCCATATTATAGCTATGTTAAAAAGAAGGAAAAAAAAAAAAGAAGAGTTAAACAAAGAGTCTTTAAATACTAGCAAAACATTTGGATTCAGGCTCTCGTTCATGCCCTTTAAAGCCATTATTTTAAAAAATGTTTATGCAGCAGGGGCATTTCTCCTACACATAAAAATTCTTGAAAAACAGGAAAAGGAAATTAATGCTTCCTTCAAAATTAACAACTATTGGCACAGTCTTGGGTCTCTTACTGTGATTCTCCATAGTGCCCTTACCTTTGTCCATATTTACAAGAGCCTGTGTTTATTTTGAAGTTAAGATCTGAACATTTTTACTGATGTCAAACACTTTTCCAAGTTATTTTTAAATTAGCACCAAATTACAGGAACACTATAAACAAACTATCATGCTTTCAGAATTACAGGCAGAATTTCAAGGAATTTGCATTGTCCCACCAAGGCCCTAGGATGACACAGTCAGGCATCCCTTCAACACAGACCAGTTAGCAAAATCTTGTTGTTCTAGCAGTGTTTTTCCTCTGTAGCAATTTCCGTCCTCTGCCTTGCATGCTCTCACCTTGCTGCATTATTGGGAAGGCTCCCCACACCTCAGGTGACCTCCAGCCCACCTGTGCACTACCAGAAATCACATGCCCTCCATACTTTCACTGGTGGAATTGCACAGGGCCTGCCTTGATGGAAACATGCTCAGTTGAATAAAACTTGAGTCTAATCCTGTGCAGATTTCCTGCAGAAATGCAAGGGGGCACTTCTAAACCATCCAGGCTGCAACACAGCAAAGCTCTTCAAAACTTCCTTAAATCCTGCTGACAGCAAGGAGTGTGTACAAGTCCAAGTCTTGTAGCCCACACAGATGGATTAGAAGCCACCACAAATTTTGGAGGCATTCTTACCCAGGGAAAACGTGGCAATGATATTGATATTCTGTGACACACGGCAGTCCACTTCTGCTATTAAAGTGCTGCATTTTGCAGCAGTCAGAGGCTCAATCGGGATTAAAAACAGCAACGACAAATTTTCAGCAGACTGTGCTGAAGGGAGCACCTGCCATGCTGGCAATGGGAGCACAAAGGATTGCAGAGATAACCCCTCAAGCTATTACAGCTCATCCTAAAGAGATAACACCAACCAAGGAAAGGAGTCCTCCTTGCTCCTCCCCATCGAGACTGGGCACAGTCCTCCCACATAAGAGTTGCATCAGCCATTACCAGGTCTAACTGCTTTGCAAGACTTTAACAAAAGGTTTGATCCAGCAGTGCCTGTGTTTCAGCAGTGCCTATGTGATGCCTCAGGTTTTAGCTTTCATATTTTTCAGATTCTGTGCTGCTTTAGTGTGTGGGTCTGGGCTTCATATTAGGGAATAGTAAACTCTCTGCACAGAGCAGGGAGACAAAACAATTCCTGCTCCAGCTGGGGACCAAGGACAAATGATCCAAATCTCAGCCCAAGAGCACAAACAACATGGGCTGGAGAGAGAAAAACAAGCAGGGTGGGACTGCAGGGGCTAAAGCTGGAATGGGACAATGAACTGCAAGATGCAAATGGAGCAGAACTGATCACAGTGAGAGACTCCGTGCCTGGTCGTGCATTTTGGGACCATTTTGGTTCATCTTGGGTGCAGCCCTGGCTGGGCTCTTGTTCTGCCCAAGGTGCATCCATGGAGGAGATCCTTTGAATAAATCCCTGCTTTATTCTTTAACTCTGCCCAGCCTCTGTTCTAGGGCAGCCTGCACAAGGCATCAGATGTGTCTGCTGAAGTCACCCCTAGACAGCTCCTGACAAGATCAAGCCAAACTCCATCCCAGTGCAGCTTCACTGATGACAGAGCCCCCACAAATCACATCCTGTGTTTACTTCATGGAGGGGAGCCCACCATAAGCACCAAATGAGTGGACACATCTCTTTGTTTACAATAAACTTTTCAATACTGAGGGCTCAGTTGTATTTTCACGTCAGAAGACACTTGAAGAGGAGATCCCTTTGGCAACAAGTTGTTCTTTCAGTGAAATTTGCACCAAATTTCTTGTCCTGGCATTCTCTGAAAATTATCACATATGGCCTCACAGTTTTCAAAGAACAAATATATCCCCAGACATCCAGAACAGAGGAAAAAGACTATCAGAAATAGACAAATATGAATGAAGAAAATGACAAGAGTTTTACAGCTGGTCATCTTCCCCCCGGGTCACCTTTCCTCCACTCACAGTGAAACCACCAAAGGCACATTAAAGCTTTTCCTCTGACATGAATAGTTCCTGTGAGGATGATTGTGAGCTAGAGCTGAACAGGGAGGACACAGAGGCAACACAAGAAATAATAACACAAAAGGATCCTGGGAAAACCCTGTACATCTATAAAAATGCTGATTTTTAATCATATGACACTTTGGATTTAAAGCCACTTGGTGTACATACAACACCAATATCTAAAAATTCTGTAGTTAAAGTTTTTCTTTCCTTAGGCTCTGGGAGAAGAAGCCCAAAGGCTTTTTACTTTTACCTCACAACTAAAAAATTTAGGATACTAAACAGCTCATTGCAATGGGCCTAAAAATGGCGTCATCTTTCATGGATCAAGTCTCATGAATTATGTGTGCAGTAGCAAAATCCTGCAAAAAAAAATCTTCCCAGGGCATTTTCATTTCCATGACCACAGTCCTAATAAGTGAGGTAGATTCTGTTGTGATTACTGTGACCTTGAATATTATATAACTACAGTCTGGGAGAGATTTTACTGTTGAAAAAATCTTCATGTAAAAAAAAAAAACCTAAGCTACTAATGGTCATGACAGAAGGGAGAAATTTGATCTGGTCACATTCTAGACAATTGAGAAAGGAGGAAAATACTGAGATTGAATAAAGCCACGGTTTCATCAGATAAGAAAGGCAAGGTAGCAGTGAAAGAAATCATTTGACTGCATCCCATAAACTGGGAATGTAAGAAACTTGGAGGTCTGCAGCCAGGTTTTCCTGGACTCATTACACCTGGCACCCTTGCAAGCTCACTCAGCAAAGCCACCTCTGAGTCAAGGCTGTGGCACATGCAGAAAACTTCCATTTGGAGCACACCCTGCCACCTTTGGCTTGGGAGTCAAGACATCACTGTGGCTACAATCCATCACCTTTCTTCTTGCTGACCTCCAGTGGTTTCTGGCCTCCCTGCTGGAATAACACTGAGAGCCAGTACTGACTCTGCAGTAGGGCACAGCACCAAGTCCTGCTTCCATCTGGTCCTTGCTTTTTCTCCTGGGTTTTGCCTGCCCAGGGCCAGAGACCCCCCCAGAGTAGCTGAGCCTACTGCTTATTTCATATTGTTCTAATCTGTGAGATCTCACCCTGCTGAGATTTTTTAACTCAGATGCTTTTCCAGAGGGATTTGGCCATAAACCCTGGCAGGCAGGGCACTGAGGGGAGGGGAGGGGACACCTGACTAGGCCACAGTGGGAACTGTGGGTTCTTGGGAACCATTGTGCTAATAAAACCTTCCTACATTTGGTCAAGTTTCCAGTTTTCCTTCACTGTTGGTCAAGAGATTTTTCTTATAAGGTCATGATCTAAGTTCACCTTTCTGGCTGGATCTGTGTCCCTCTACCTGACTGGGTTTTCCTTGCCCCCAGGGTCTTTAGGAATTTAGTCTCTGTACCTACACCACATTTGTTCCTTTCCATTATTAAAGTTTTTAGTTTCTGGCTAGCTCCATTGTTCGCATCCCTCTTTATTAGCCTGCTCTTCCCAGCCAAGCCCAAGCAAAGGGAGCACAGGGGGCTTCAAACTCACACTTATCCATGTGGGTTCTTGATGGTTTTCAGCAGAAACCTTCCAAGACTACAAAAAACTGCCTGGGGGAGGTCATCAGCTGCCTTTGGGCAGCAGGTCCTAACCCTTCTGCTGATCTCCTGGGTACAGACCACACTTTCCCTGGCGAGGTCTATCTGAGCACTCAGCCTCTCTCCACCCACCAAGCTCCTTTCTCTAATATTTGCATAGCCTGGAAAGTCATATTTTCTGTTTAGTAGTCACATTTAATAACCTCTAATCTTCAGGCAAACAACATTACAGATGGAAAATTAAACCCTGATCTTTGTGATCATGACATTGCTCACTCAGCAGGCCAAACAGAGGTACAGTCTGCAGTGAAGGGGTTCTTTTTTTCAATTTTCCTGCCCCCACAATTAATTTTCTTTAACCATTAGTGCAGCAAATGAGCTGTGGGGCCACCAGCCCTTGCCTCCAGCACAGCAGCATTTCAAAGCTGCAGGGTATGTGTGCACATCTACCTACACATTTATGTGGCAAACACAAATTAAATAGTCAAATTAACAGTAACACAAGCTGTCAAAAACAGAAATGCAGTTCCCATGAAGTCAACAGCACTGTTTTACAAACATGGGCAGGTAGGTTACAGGTCACAAATCCTTATCAACTGTGCAGAGAAAGAGAGGCTTAAAATATCATTTATCTTCTAAAAAACCACCATCCCCTCATGCAGGCTAAAAGATGCTCCAGGGCTGCTGGGAATAGCAGGGAGCTTGGGTGAGGTTTTCAAAAGCACACAGATTGTCTTTTGTGCAGCCCCATGAG
Organism: Agelaius tricolor; assembly: GCF_023055355.1. Lineage (NCBI taxonomy): Eukaryota > Metazoa > Chordata > Aves > Passeriformes > Icteridae > Agelaius > Agelaius tricolor. Next base: position 2,683,480 of record NW_027269263.1, read on the forward strand.
ATGAAAAGAGATTGCAAAGGCAAATCTCAAGAGGTATTGAAATACCTTTTAAAAATTGGACTCTATGTACAGGACAGACCTCACATATTTTTTGCTGACAAATAATCCTTCATACTGACAATCTAGGTTTCCCCTGTCTAGAAGGTACCCAATTCCCATTAATTGTTAGGCTTTGCTGTCAGTCTCTTTGAAGACCAAGGAGAATTGTGAAAAATAAAAAAGGTCTGACTAGATTGCATCACAGGTAAACAGTGAACTTCTCTCAGAGGCTGCACATCAAATTGTCTCAAGTTACATCTGCTTTAAATCTGGCCCACAGCCTGCACCTCATTTTCAATTTAACACATATTTGATGGTTTTGTAGATTGAAATTACGTATTGGCTTGTGTAAGAACAAGCTTTGTTATGGACAATATTTTTAAGTTGCAAGTCTAGTTCAGCATAATGCCTTTATTTTTATTTTTTCTTCTGGTCCAGCATTAAGTATTGGTACAAGTAGCAGCTCTCACAAACTTGCCAAAATAAAGTGGAATACTTTCTGTGGGAGTATAAAATAGATTGGCCCCTGTTATTCTAACAAGCACATGAGTTCCATGCAGGAGAGAAATAGAAATAAAGTGCTCATTCATTACCCAATTTACGGGGACAGCCTGGTGAGATATCCCCTTTACATTCTGATAGCCCCATGAAATGAACTCAATTCCCACACAGTCACAAAAGGCCAAAGTTAGCATTTTCCTTTAAAAAAAAATAATAAACTCAAGTCTGCTTCTGGAGCAGATTGGCTGTAACCTTGAACCTTAAAGGAAATAAGAGGGAGAAAGAACGAGCGAGGCACACACCAAAAGAGGGGGTGGGGAAAAGCTAATGGCACTGGGAATGGAAAATGTGGGCATTAAAAGAATTTCCTATTCTAAACAATGTGCAAAGTTAAAAATATCTTCTCCTGAGATTATCCTCAGCATAAATACTCACGACAGCTATTTATAGCTGTCTGGTAGCCTCCAACAAAGATTTTTATTCCAACAAAGGAGCTACATACAAATGCAGGACCTGTTTAAAGAGTTATTAAAATGGAAAATAAACCACTCTTGCGTCAGCTAGCCATACTGGTACCCTTTTCCAACTCAGTCTAAACACAGCTTTCCTGAATGCTGACAATGGAGCTTTAAGTACTCAAGGGAGGGAAAGAAAAACCCCTTGGTCCATTTATCACAGGCCAAATACCCACTGCCATAAAGGCTGACATCTGAGCACTGCAGGGCGAGGTGCTGAGCTGAAATAAAGAGTGTGCAAATGTCTCAGGCCTGCCTTGACTGCCCAGGAGCTCTCTCACAGCAAGAGTCTGGAGCCAGGATGGCCTGGGACAGTTCAGGAGGACCCCCACACCCTGGGCATGCTCCTGCACCACTGGGCAACCACCTGGGGCAGAGTCATCAACTCAGCTCATGGGAGATGCTTTAAAAATTTCCTCTTCCTAATGAGTTCTTCCTCTTTTAAGTCTTTTAACTAGCCTTGGTCTGATTGCTCCCAGCACTTGCCAACTTCTTATTGTTTTGGTTGCCTTCAGCCTTGAATAAGGAAAAATAAAATTGCTTGTAAATATACTTTTAAAATCCATGTGAGGCTTTGTTTAGATAATTCATGATAATGGATTGCAGCCACTGTTGGTATGGTTTTTTAGGACAAGGTACACCCGTGATCCAAGTGGGGTAAGGGATCCCCACACCTGTACATGATAAAGGACCTGTGCCCCATTAGATGGGTCTAACAGGGTCACAAATGCCCCACCTTAACTCCTCCAAGGAACTGTGTCCTTCCTTTTTGTCTCAGGCAAGCAGCAACATCTTGGAGTGTTGAAGTAGGTGAGAGATTTTGCTTTGTTCCTTTCTAGCTCTTCCTATAAAACTCATCTTTCAGTGCAATCCCCGTGTCTGGGTCACATTTGCCAGCAACTCCACAGTCAATCTGATGAGTCTGACCACAGTTTGTGTTATCTGTAATTGCCTGCCTCTATGTTCTGCCATTTCACTGTCAATCAGCTGTGCACACCCTATGTTAATTAAGACAGCAAGAATTTCAGAGCAGAGGCTCTTCCCTTCACTCCTTCCCTTGCACATGTGTAAGCAACTTTGCAGTACAATTCTGCTCATAAAGTTCAACTGATGTGCACTTTTCAGCTTAGCTTTGGTTTGGTTTCAGTTTGGCTCCTTCAATTCAAGTTAACATTTGAGTTTTAAAAAGACTTTTAAAAGTCATTTGGACTGAGTTGCTGTTCAGGAAAAGAGTAACAGCTTAAACAAGTTTCAAGGTCATATTTAGTTTAATTTTTGATGTTGGTTTCCAATTTGTGACTCCAAATAATACTGAAAAACACTGATTTGAAGTACAGCAAAAGAGGAGTTACTAAGCACAATTTAGGGACACCAGGATCACAGCTCAGTGAAGGCAAGGCCTCTATCCTTATTTCTCAATGGAGCAAACATCAGAGAATGTTCTCCATCTGGAGAAAACCAGAGCTGCTCATTGTCACCTTGCAGGAAATGTAGAATTTTTCCCCCTCCCCTTTTATTTCATACATGAAAAAGGGTTTGGGGTAAGCATTCCCAGTTTTCAGCACTCTTTCCTAGCTCCCCACCAGCCATGCAGGTTTTCATGGAAAACAAGCCTACAAGCATTTAATCCAGTTTTTGTAATGAAGTCAATTAGAATTTTGCTGACAGCAGGAGCAGCAAACAGGCACCTTGGAGTGCCTGAGTGATAAAAGTCTCTTCACTTGCATGCAACTCTCAGTGGAAGCAAAGTCTTTGCAGCAAAATAAGCTGGTTTGAGGAATTTAAATGGCAGTGTAATCTTTCACACACAGTGTAGCAACGTAATGAGGAGCCTATGAACCCCACAAGAGCTCCAGACTGACATCCACATTTCACTCATACTGTATGGTTTTAGACACAGCAACAGCCATGGCTGGATAGTGCAGAACATTCTGTTCTACCAATGGCAACTCGACAGCATCCTCTACATCTGCCTCTCATTCTTTCTGGAATCCATATTATAGCTTTTGGAACAGGATAACAACTATTACCCCACAGCCCCCTTCCCCGATTTTGTGGTCAACAGCTCACTACTCCCAGCATATTTAATTGATAAATAATGGGGAACCAGGCTAGGGAGGAGGAAGTCTAACAAATACAGTTGGGTTACATAAGCAACCTCTTTTTTCACACCTAAAATCTTTCACACATCTGAATTTATTATCTGTTCCCAACATTTCATTAAATGCACAGGCTCAGCTGCCACACTCCCCTCTTCTGCCCGAACAAGGCTGCAGGCAGTTCTGTGCCCTCTGAGACTGCTCTTTGTCACAAGGTGAAGTGCCCCACTTTGTGAGACCCAACTGCAGCTTGCAAGCAAACCGCAGAGCGGGCTGCTCTGTAAGAAAGGCCCCAGCTGTCCCCTGCCCTGGAGAGGCAATGTGGTCCTGTGGCTGAGCCATGCCTTCTATTCCAGGGTCTGCCACTCAGTGATTAAAGATGGAGCTTGAGGTAAAAGGTGTTATGGCAGCCTAAAGCCGTGATGACAAAGGCACATTTACAGGAAACAGTGTTGTGGCTCTGGTGAAGGAAGGGAACGGGAAGGAAAGAAGGGAACGGGAAGGAAAGAAGGGAACAGGAAGGAAAAGAAGGGAGAAAAGAACGAAGAAAAATACAAAAACAGGGAAAAAATACTATCTGATATGGCCATAGCTGCTGTCCCAGATGATGAATCCAGTTCACAAATGGCAGAAGAGCACCTCCAGTCAAAAGGTCTGGTATTGCTCCTGCCCTAATTTCTGATTGCTTGCCCAAAAATACAGCATCATGTTTGTTAGTTTTGGACAGAATAAGTTTCCAGATGTCTCCCACATCCTCCTCTCACACACATGCTCAGCAACATTAAAGTGCCCTGTGCACTGACCATTCAAGATGTGACTCTAAAGCTCACACAGGCTTTTGAAAGACCCTTCAGTCTCCTCAAACAAAACCTGTAGAGGTGAAATCCCACAAAAACCAGGTGGAAAGGGGTTACAAGGAGGCATTACTCCTCTCCAGCTTCTGAAAAGGAAAATTAAGAGCACAGCTGCTCCATAAAAGCCCTGCAGCCCATGCAAATCACCTCATGCCATCTCAGTGCCAGCCACCCAACAGCCAGTAGTCCCAGCATTATCAGGCTATCCACCTTATCAGCCTCCCTTGCCAGGAGAAATCATCAGCAGACACACTGCAAGATCTCCCTATCAACATCCAGGAGCCAACAGCCAGTGGCAGAGATAAGCAATGGCTCCACATGCCATTTTCCCTGCCATAAAACATACACAGAGTGCTTATTAGATGTAACAGAGGTGGGCCAACCTTCAAAGACCTTAAAACTTCTGGAGAATGATTCCTGAAGTCTGTGACCAAGGCTGCTTTTCATGGCTTCTCCTTCTAAAGGTGGCCTGTAGCAAAGTACAGGTGCTAAAAGCTGTGGGCCTGGATGATTTGCACATCATTCTCCAAATTCTGCAGCCTGGAGAAGGATCTGGTAAGCACAGAGGCAAGCAAAAGGCACTACTACATCCCTTCTGATAGGTTTGTGGCTGAGTCCCTCCTCACTCCCCATTTGGAAAGCTAAAGGAACAGAACTACCCTGCTGAAAGGATGATACATATATATATATATATATATATATATATATCTACATGTAGTAAATAACTGAGAAAATGCCAGAAGCTCTGGTTATAGAGGTGTACAAAGCAGCTTTCATCATGAGAAGCACTACAGTGCTAAAAGCAGTAAAAAATAGCATTACTATTCCCAATAGAAGGAATCACTTTCAGCTACCTTTTAAGCAGTCTGCTCTGGCCAGATTTCTTTATGTTTATTCTTACATCCTTACTTCATCTAATTAAGCATTTAAGCTTTAAAGAGTCTGAATTCTAACTAGCAAAGAGGTTGTCCTATTAGGAAAGTCTCAGTTTTAAACCCATTCTGCAACTCTGTTTATCCTGTGCTGCAGAACAACTTGAAGGCACTACAGAAGCAGGCCACGAACACAAAAACCCTTTCCTTGTGGAAGGTGAGAGTTCACATGATAAAAGCTTACATTTACAGAAGCATCTCTCACATCTAAAGTGCTTTACAAACTATAGAGACACACATCTCCAGCAAAATGCAGTTACTGGTGGTGTAAAAGGTGGCAGCCTACAAAATCATGCACTCCAATGGGACAAGGAAACATTTTTAGCTGAGAACACTCCATGTTGCCCATTAAAATGGCACATTCTTTACCTCAGAGCACTGAAGACCCCAACATTTACCATATGCAAAGGCAAATAAAGACAACATCCAGAATATTTTGATTAAAAACAATTGTCTGGAATACAAACAGCCGAATTTACAACGTGTTGGGTTGCTGCCGGATGTCAATAGAAAATGAACACATGCTGTAAATTCAGTGCTGGCTAATTAGGAAAATCTGTACGTTTCCCAAGCCTGCTTCTCTGTAGGTAGGACTAAAGGGCAACATTATGTCATTTCCATTTGCGCAGGGACTCCCTGTTGACTTCCATAAAGAATTTGGCTTGGAAACTGATGACAGGGTACAGCCCAAGCAGAGGGAAGAACAACCAATAAATAAATGAAGATGGGCTGGTGATGGAAAAGTCATTGCTAGTCACCAAGACATCTTACCAGAATTTCTGCCAGCAGTAGAATGAGGATAGGGCAGATGAACCCTGCTCTCAGTTACACCAATCCCTCAAATCCAGAGTAATTGTTAAACATGCACAACCACCAAAAGCAGGATCCAGAAAGAAAGGAGGGCAAGCCTTGAAAAAGAATGCAATTTAACATGGGATAACTTTGAATGTATGACATGGCCTGTTAAATGGGTCCTCTGAGTTTAACTGGCAGCCAAGCCTTTCCTCATAGATCTACCCTGCTTTAAAACATTTTCATTTCTATTCGCTTGAATTTCAGAATTCTTCTGTTATCTCCAAGCAAAGAGAGGAGTTTAAAAGCTTTCATCAGCTAAACTGTATGTTTTGTGGTCTTTGCTCCACTTCTGTGCATTTATGCCTTTATCTCCTCAAAGCAAGATATTCTATCCAGCAAAACCACACAGCCAACAGATTGAGAAGTCACATTTCCTCCAAAGTCAGCACAACCACAAGCATGTAAGACCTATGGTGATATCAAAGGCAGCACATCAGGATCTCATTGTAAGGATGATGTGAGCACCGTAGGTGAAATCAGGATGGAGCCAGCAAAGAGAAACAGAGAAACAGATGAAGAAAGTTAGACTTGCAAGATATGAGTCACCAAAACACCTTCAAGCACTTCTCTTCACTCAGTGTCAGAGCTGGTGACACAGCTGAAGTCTTTCACTATCTTCATAGTTTATTAGGTACTGTATTAGGCCATCTGATAATAATCAGTAAACTAAAAATTAGATTACAAGTCCATTGGATTTGCCTGAACATTTCAGGTTTGCCTCGAAGACATATTTTCTTCATTCAATTTATGTATATCCTCCACTTATATTCAGGCCTGAAAAAACACAATGATATTTTCATTACTTAGTAGGAGGTTTTCTCATATTAATTTAATCACCAATATATTCCTTCTCATTAGAATATTGAAATGAATCATCCATGCCATCAGAAATTTGGGCGAGAAATGAGAATATAGCCCTGAAGGAACTTACTCAGTCCTCCAGTCTAAGATGATTACATGCTAATGAGAGAAAAGACTCTCTAGCTTGTACAAGAGAGAAGGGGAAGGGGGGGTGGAATTAAATATTTTCCTTAAACAAATTCCTCTTGTGGCATTCCAGCACAGACAAACCCTCCAGCTACCATAACTCACTGGTTTGAAAAGGTCATTAGCACTCTATCTCATTTTGCTGGGAGAAGGAAGAGCCAAATTCATGGCCATGACATGAAAATTTGCCCTTGGTATTGCTGTGGGATGACCTGATCCCTGAAATCCTGCAGAGGACATTCTGAGGGATGTTTTTTTGTGAAATAACAGCAGAATCATGATAGTCACAAATCCATCCATCCTGCAGCCCCAGGGAGAGCAGCAATAGCATCAATGCAAAATACACAGAACTCCAGGCCCTGCTTTTTCCCCTTCTTTCCACACTTCCCTACCCAACTATTTCTTTCTCCTTCTCAGAACAGCCTGGATGTGTGGCCCAGACACATGATGCCTGCACTCAAAAAATAAGCAGCAGTTGGGAAGCACTTTATTATCCCTGTCCTGACCTTCAGAGGAATACCCCACTGTGCAAGCTGGACCATAAAAGGAATCCATGTGTAGCCAGTGTTTAGAAAATCCATCTCCTTGTCCTTCCCAGCTCTGGTACTGCCTTATTAAGACACTGAAGTAGTGGCTGCTGGAGAATCTCGGGAATGATCCGAGCAACAGTGCCCAGAACAAGCTGGTCAGCTTGTGCAGGCTGAAAATGAACTTGAAAAAGCTGTAACTGTTCAGCTTGGTGACCATAAGCTAGTCAAAGAAACTTATTCTGAAGAAACTACACGATCCTATTCCTGTGGAAATACACCCAATTTTCTTAATTTTCTTTTTTTTTTTTCATTTCTAACCAAACATTTCCTATGTGGGAAAAAGGGACAAAACTCACTGCAGGTTGAAGACTTTGGGATGGCATGATGTGACATGCCAATACAATGATATAATCATCTCATGAGAGGGGGCACAAGGACAAAAAACCCTTCTGTTTATGGATTATGGAAAGGGCTTTCCTCTCTAGTCTCTGCTGTGCTCTGGTCCTCTGAGGAGATGCTACCACTGAAAAGTGGGAGGTATAGAGGCAGCCTTTTGTGGTGGTTCACATCCCAGCTGTAAGCATTTCTTTGAAAATCTGATGGCTACGTTTTGAGTAACAATTCTGGAATTCAGGTGTAGATCAAAAAACAAATTTGTGAGGTTTCCAGCTTGTTGTTTTTCCCCTGCTCCCAAAAGGTCCATTTCATTTAAAGCCATTTATACCATCATATTTCTTTTCTCTGCTAAAAACCACAGATGGAAATAGTTTTATTCTTTTCATTAAGTAAGCATTCTGCTCTGGAGCCAACTTCAGCCCTATATCTTTCTCACCATTGTAATTATAACTCTGCCTTTCAGAAATTCCCAGGATTGATACACTGAGTATCTGATTTTCTCCCTATCACTAGAGGGCTGACAGTGTTATAAATGAAACCAGCTTGCTGCTGTTAACACTGTCTGCTCATTGGAATTCTGCTCAAAAGCAACCTCCCAACCTCAAAAGATATATTTCTCCAAATTAATCTATTACACATAGGAACCTGTCTGGTGGTGGGAAGATGTGTCTTGTGAACACATTACTGCATGTGTTCTCAGTGATTTTAGAAGAGCATCACAGCTAGAGAGTCCTTGCTTGTGCACAGAAATAGAGAAAATTACCTCAAACCTGGTTTGAAACCAAGTGCATTAAATCTGTGCAAACCTCCCAGTGCAAATGTGACTGTGCTCACCCTCCCAAGCTGTTTCACAATAAAACATGCCTTGAGAGAGGCTCAGCTGACCAGCAGTAAATCCAGCCATGGTGAATTGGCTTCTTCCCACTCTGTGCACTTAATTGACTCTAAAATTTGCCATGATATGCATGCATCAGGTCAAAGAGGTCTCACTAAGAAGGGAATACTTGCTCAATTCAATCAATCTATACACCAAAATGTTGCCCACACCAAAATGTTTCCTCAAGCTGGTGGAAGAGGGAAGTAGGAGTATGGAGAAGTAACTTCACCAAACCTTTGAAGAAGCTCTGCTTTTGGGTACCAATTTAGAGCACCTCTTCTGGTCCCAGCACAAGAACCCAGTCCACCTAGAAGATAACCTTTGCTAGAGCAGTCCTTGCTGTCTGCTTCAATTATGTCTGCACTGAAAATGGGTCACAACCCACCTTAAAGAAAACTGAGGCATGTTTATAGGAAAATGTCAGAGAAAAAAACCCCAAAAACCAAAAAAGATAGTCACAACTTGCTGTTGAGTTGCAGCCTTCCCTTGATTTTCTGTCAGCATGACAAACTTGCTGGCCTTTTACTCAAGACTATCTAGCAAAGACTATTAATAAACAAGTTTATTAGGACCAACCAACAAGTTTTGACAAAAAAAGGAGCAAAACAGCATCTATTTATACTTCCTTAATGTCAACCAACGTGAAGCTAACCTTTCACTGTCACATACACTACCCACTGGTTTATACTTTCCAATAAACAAAACGAAATGCATCCTGCTTACTTTTCCACTTCCCATCACCCTCGCTGCTCCCCAGGAAGAGGAGGGCTCAGCTGCAGCACCAACACAACAGCTACTGCTCCTATCTGTGGCTGTATCCCTGTGTTGACCTGACCCTCTGCTCAGGCTCCTGGGGACTCTGCTGTCACCAGACTTCTTTCCCAAGGTCTGGTTGCCCACTGACCTTATTTCTGGCCAGGAACTTGTCCTGAGCTCTGTGCTGATGAATTAATTAGCCCAAGAAACACAGCCACCTGATGAGTTCCTTCATGCCATGAAAGACCTTGATCAGGCAAGGACAATCTGCTGGCAAGAGGGATTTTCCTCGTTTTGCACTAGCTAATAAGTGGGCTACGATGAGAGAAATAAAGCCACTTATAAACATTTATCTTCGGCAATTAAAAACTTGTTTAAAGGCACAAAGCCAAAAATGCAGAAGCTAATTGACCAAATGAGATGCTTCTGCAAGTTGAAATCAGTTTGGGGTTTAATTTGTAAATCACATTTTTCCTCTGTGGTTCTTTGAACTAAGCTGTGAAGGGATGGTTTTGCCCAGGCTGCCAGCAATCTGATAGTGTTTACATAGCTCAGCTTATTCGTGTGTAAAACTTGTTAGCATTTGACTTCATTTCATCTATTATTCCTGTAAACCAGTTGGCCTCAGCTTTTTAAGGGGAAATCTCATCTCCTGATTATCTGGTTTAATTTCAGATATTAGATCATAAAGACGTTAATAAAATGCAAACTCACACTGAGAAGCAGATGCTCCTAGAAATACTCTGGCTAAATTTATTTTCATGTTAATCCTTAAAGAGTCTTACAAGCTGGGCAATAACTGCAATTTCTCTCATGTCTGATAATTTCTATCATTATGAGCCCAGAATACTCTGAAAAAAGTAACATAATTAAGCAATAAATTCAACAATGTTCTTGTTCTCTTTAGAAGAAGGCATTTAAATGTAATAACTAAGAGATACCATTCCAAGTCTGCAAATTTCCAGTTTTAAAGGTTGACATTAGTTCTTCTGTCCAGACCCTTGCAACACACATATGCAGCCTACAGAGTACATTACTGCAGGTAAATATATCAAACATATTTGCCTGAAGAGTGTTTTTTAAACTTTTCCTAAGACACAGGGATATTCCATCAGCTTCTTCTGTATGAGAACAACATCACTATTAAATATAAGACCTTATTTAGTCAAAGAAGGGTTAATGTAAATTTTTCAGCCAGCTCATTTGTAAGCACATGCATTTGTGTGATGAGGTAAACGTAATCCTGTGGCGTGAGAATGCTTTATAAAATGAATTAAATTAACTCTGCCACTTGAACTAGTTGTGGATATCAGGCACATGGAAAATGACTAAGCAGTTGAGAGCTGAATTACATCCTTATTGTCTAGGAAGAAATACAGAAAAAGAGGGATTTCCCTGCCTAAGAGTCTGACAGAAGTAGAACAGGGACCAAGAACAGAACCTTTTTTAACTCTGAGTCAGTTGAGGGCAATGCCTTTGTTCTCTGCCATGGGGAGTTAACAGAAGTTAAGCTGTGTGCCCCAAGGTGGATGGCACAGGAAGTTTGAAGCCTCTGTGCCTTCACAACTTTAGGCCAATGTTCATTGACACAGCCTTTTTGCATTTCAAGTACCTGAAATGTTTTGTATGAGAAAATTTTGGTGGCAGATTTGACATACACTGTTTGAAGGGGCAGAGATGCAAGAGTGCTGCAGTCTGCCCTGGCTTAATAGACTGCATACTGCCAACTTACATCTAAAATACTAAACAGGTGTAATTTTTCAACATACATAAACATGGCAGGAAAGCCATTGACACTTAATTGTACTATATCAGCTACATTTATTCAGACTCATGATTTTCTTTGTGCAGTACCTATGTTTTGGTCTAATCCTGAAAATAGTGATAAAATTCCATGTTATATTGCTCCTCACATGGTGCTCTTTTAAGCAGGCATGCTTGTCAGAATTATCAACAATAAGCACAAAAATCTGTGTCTCCATGCCTGTATTTATTACATATTTAAATAAGATCCAGCTCATGAGGGACATCAGTCCAGTTAAAGCTAATAAATTTACAGTAGGAAACAAAGGGCAGGTTTTCCATTGGCAGTAGGTGGGTTACCTGATTACAGGATTGGAGGGGACTCTTCTCACCCAATCATTTCCAGAATTTCTTGATGTTTGCAACAGATGAAAGATGGGGCATTTTGCCAACTGTCCGGGTGCTAGATTGGAGCTGTCCTCCTAAAAGCTTGGCTGGTACTGCACACTTAGACCCAGATTTCAGAGTGATTTTAACACACTATAATCCAAAATCTGGATTATCATTTGAAATACTAAGGACCTGATTTTGTTGTCTGTTTAGGAATTGCAGTGGGTTCAGCTCAGTGAAGTCTGTGCTCTATATATCTAGCTCTCTGGAAGAACAAAACTGCTTTTATGAAACATTTCCCTTGCATTTTAAAGAAAATGCAATCTGAAAAACACAAAAATTCAACCACTAAACCCTACCAAGCTTTCCATACATCTGATTATTTCCTCCAGGGCATTTGAAATGCTGCAATAGCAAAGATTTGTTTAGTATCCACTCTCACTTGAGAGTGGCTGCAGTAGAGAAGGTTTTAATGAGCCACTGGGTCATGCTTTTCTGCCTGGGTTAAGAATGAACTCCAAAAACTGCACAACAGAGATTCAGTGTGAAAGGCCAAACCCACCTCAACCATCCAAATATGTCCTGTCACTCCTGGAATTCCAGGCAGCTGTGAAGACAGGTTAACAGCTGGAACACTCTGCTTCAATTTGTTCTCAACTCTCACGCATCTCTAATCTTATTTATTCAGTGCCTCGATATTTAACTCCTGGGCAGAAGATGTCATGTCTTGGCTCTAGCAAAAAAGTGAGTATTTTACAGAAAGACAAACAGAAATCCCCAAAATATTTGCAACTTCAGGATATACAAAGTTCATGGAGAGATAAAACCACTGTAGGTTTTTTTCTAGTGGAAAAAGGGGTTTGGAATAGGCAGGAGCACAGCCCTTAGGAGGGCAGAGGCTTAACTTTTGGGGAAATTCAATACTGAAATAAAACACAAACACTGGGAAATTACATGGAAGACACATGCAGCCAGATTCTCTTATGGTCAAACATGCACTCACTGAAAACTTGTATGAAGATCATATTCTCCTTTCCTCAACACCAACCTGAATTGAAGCATAATCTCTGAAAACTCTTCATAGAAACATAACCAGATGCTTGAGAACAAGAAATGGACAAGTCCTAGCGTTTCAAGAAAAGGGAAACCAGATAGGAACCATTTTTGTGTAATTCCTAAACTCTGAACTAACATTTCTCACTAATGTACACCCCATACCAGGGCTAACTCCACTGCAGGAATGATAAACAACTTCAAACGTTATTTGTGGTCATTCAACATTGATCTGACATGGACACACGCTTACCCTCACTGTCCTGGACAGGAAAAGGGCATTTTTTTACTTCCTGTGCCTGGCAAAGATGACACTTCCTGGCTCTCCAGAAGCATTAAGATGCTAGGGACAAAAATGTGCCCAGTGTTAACCTCTCCAGAAGATAAAAAATGTGCTTCTCATTGTCCTGCAAAGATGTACCCTGCTGGTTTGACCTTCTTAACTTGGTGAATCAGTCCTTTGTGTGCTACCTGAGCTACAGCAGGCTCAACAGGAACAGCAAAAAGCACCTGAAAAATCTTTCTGGTTCTCTACACACCTTCACAGATCCAAACTGAAATTCATTTAACTTCTTTTTCAGTTATACCATGTTGGGATTAACCACATGTCTTGTTTTAGCAGTTGTTTTATTAAGCAATTTACGAACCCAGGAGATTTTTAGCCTCCTGCAAGGCTGCTGCCATCCCCAACCTGCAGGATCTTTTCTTAAAAAATAAAGAAATCTTTAACCACTGCCTTTAGAAATTAATGCTATCAGGAACCATACAGCTTTGTGGCAGTGTTTTTCTCTATGTCCTACTCACATAACCTTTTTTAGGGTGAATTTAGTAATAGTAATTAGTAGTAAATAAAAAAACTAGTAATAGTAATTTATCTAGTTAACCCCTTCTCTTTGCCACATTTTCACAACAGGGTGACCAATATCTCTCCTTCCCCATGATATGATCTGCAATCCCTTAAGGAAGAGCATGACAAGGGGCAAAACTCTGATTCAGATTCAAATTTAGGCTTCAGCTCAATGGAGGCCAGTCTGACAATGACCCTAAGACCTTCCTGAAGTCTGCAGCAGTGATGATGGAGCAAATTGGATCAACTTCCTAGTATAATTTTTAAAAAACAAACAAACAAAAAACAAATATAAACAAAACAACAACCACAAAGTAGAAGTGAAAATTCATTGCTGGTACAATGCCAAGTCAGCCACTTGTAAATTTGAGGCTTTTGTGCTAAATAGATTAACCTGAGAAATATTCTTTAGAAAGTTCAAGGGGCGTATTTTTGCTCTCAGTTATGCTGAAGTCAAGGAATTAGGTCCATTGTCATTTCAAGAAGTATTTCACCTCAGTTTTTCAGAGCAGCTGCAGCAGACTGAAGTGGACCAGCAAGACACTCAGAAAGCACCACCCCTGCAGACACACACGAACCCTGCCCAGCTCCAGGCTAAATTCCTCCAGCATCAGTTACAACATCAAAATGACAAAACCCGATGGTTTTGTTCAAGAGAACATCTTTTACTGCCTAGGAAGAGGCACAAAGCAGCAGGTGGTATTTGTTTTTTCCCCTTGCTGAAAGAAGTCAGTCCCCTGTGCTCCAATTCCACATGGGATTCTCTTCCTGTCAGCTACGTGCAGCTCAGTTGTGTGACAGCCCTGACACTCCAGCACAGAATGTACCCTGTGTCTTCACCCAGCTCCTTCCAGGGCTGCCACTGCCTCATAAATCAGCTGGCTGGAATAACTCAGGTGGGGCTTAATCCAAAGGCCACTGAAATCAGTGCAAGGCTTCCCTCTGGCTCCAGGCTGGTACCTCAGGGCTTTATAAAACCCAGGCACAGGAGTCCCTCTGCCCTTGGGGAGCAGGACAAAGCCTCAGCTTTGCCACAGAGCAATTAAAGATGTAGCACATCCCATCATCCCAACAGTTGGAGGTTTTCCTTTTCTCCCTGACCTCACACCAGATACAGAATGCTGCCAGATGGGCACAAGTTAACACTGCCATACTTTGTCCTGGCTTTCCCAGGCTGTGCCTGAAAAGTCTCCTTCCCCCCTGAGGTACCTGAGCTGCTGGGTCCCTGCCAGGCTGAGCACATGCAATAAATCTGACAGCCTGGGAGAGAGCTGGACAAGGTCCCATATGTCTGCTGTTGGAAATGTGCCCCCTAGACAGGTCTGCAGTGCTGCTCCAAACACATTGATAGGCCTCCAGAGATCCAGACAAATATAAATAGTTTAAAAAAATAACTCTGGCTGGACAACATTTCTGGGTGGGCACAGTGAGCCTGTGTGGGGAGTCCAGAAAGTCTGGAGTACCTTGAAATTCTAAAAACTTAAAATGCAAAAAAAACCCCACCACTTTGTTTTTGAGTTGGTGTCAATTTTTATCTGAGTTGCCTCTGCATGAACTACTAGCCACAGCACATACCAGGGGTGAAATGCAATGTTGGTCTTTAAAAGACAAAATGAGTCCTCAGGATCAGTCTTAAGCATATGAACCCAGAATGCCAGGGCTACACCGCACAATAAAAGTATCATTTCCAACATGGAAAATGGACAAAAAGCCCAAAACACAATGCCTACCACCAGACCTCAAGGACTAAGCTTACACTAAGCTTCTCCTAATATTAAATAGCTGGACTTGAGTGGCTCCAGCATCACAGACACTTGGGAACCTGACAGCTCACGTATCCTCACCACTCCCAGCACGGCCTCTGCCTCTGATGAAGCCATGATAACACCAAGCCACTTGGGCATGTGGTGCACGAGTCCACACTGCTACATTTTCACCCCTCAGTCCTTCTTGGGCACAGCACCCAGCTAGAAACACAGGCTTCCAATGGACATTTATCCCAGCAAAAGGCAAAATGCTGAGTTACAACACTGCTGATGGGAATGGCTGCTGGCATTTCTGGCTTTGCTGTTCTGCTCAAAGCCTAAACAGTATATGGGAGACCTGGCAAGCATGTTACAGCCTACAGAGATATCCATCTCTCCATCTCCCAGCAGAAATGCCTTCAATCAGTGCTGGATACCCCACAGCAAGGCTACAGCCCACTGATAGGAGGGCTGGGGAAGTGGCCTCTGCTCAGAACTTATCAAGGAACTTTCCCAAGCTCCAAGTTGTGCTTTAGGACTGCACAACCCACTTCATAAAACACCTGAAAGCATTCAGAGGCAAGTCTGGCAAGCAGATTTCTGCAGCTTATGACATGTGAACATGTTGTGGTCGTATTATTAAAGGCAAAGATGATCCCCAAATCCCTAAAAATCTGAATTCGCCAAAACCAATGCAGCATCACATATTCATTTGTTAATAACAGCCCCAGTGCTGCTGCCCTTCCCTCTGTGTGAGCCCTGCAATGGGGGCAGATGCTCAGCTCTGCTCCTGCCCCATTTGCCCTCTCTGGGGCAGGATTTGGGAGGTCCCAGCTCCCGGAGTCCCATTCCAAATTGAGAATCAGGCTCTGTTATTGTTAAGGCAAACCAAAAATAAAAAGGCCAGACTAAATTATTTTTAAGATACTGAGATTTTTAAAGCAGTCTTGTGACTTTTAAGGGGTCTGAGTCATTGTGCTTGAATGCTTGAAGCTGGCAGCAGCAAAGGGAGGACAGCAAGATTTAGCATACAGTAATTTATTGTTGAAAGCCTTCAACTGTGTGGGAAAGGGCATGGAGCACATCTGCAGTGATTAAGGGAAAAAGGGACACAGGCCCAAGCCCTTCTCCTCCAGCCAGGCTGTCACCAAGCTACCCTCCTCCATGAAAGCACCACACTAAACCCCAACAAAGCACCCCAGACATGGAAAAAGCACTTCCCCATTAGCAGGATGGGACACCGGTGACACCCTGGGTTTCAGCCCCAGGGATGGCAAGGGCAGAGCCCACTGTCCCCAACCCTGGGGCTGTCCCTGCCTGCCCAAACCAGCCACACCACGTGGCTGATGCCCAGGTCACCCTGCAGCCTCTGAATGCTCAATGAGAGCCTGGAGGTCTTCAAAGAGAAGTCAAGTGGCATTTTTCTACAGAAACTCCCAAATCACAGCCCC
Source organism: Agelaius tricolor (assembly GCF_023055355.1). NCBI lineage: Eukaryota > Metazoa > Chordata > Aves > Passeriformes > Icteridae > Agelaius > Agelaius tricolor. Next base: position 2,700,050 of record NW_027269263.1, read on the forward strand.
TAACACCCTCCACAGACCACCCAAGGCCTCTATTCCCAGCAAACCCCAAGGTCTTGGTCTTGTCTTAAACAGCTTTGCTCAAGGAATAAAAAAAAAAATTAAGTCCCTATTCAGAATTAAGTGCAAAAATGAGAACAAAATGTGCTTAAACCTAGCTTTTTTTTTTTTTAATCAATGCAGTGTTAATAAGCGAAATCAAATATTTTTATCACTGAAGACATTTCAAAAATAAATGGAGCCTTTCTCCCTGCTTATACTGGTGTAAATCATGAAATTTCATTAAAGCAAACAGGTGTAAAATGGGTTTAGTTAATGAAATGTCATTGCTAGTATTTTCATGGTATTTCTTTCATAAATTGACATCATCATACCCACATCAAATTCTGGTCTCATTTCACCAAAGTAAATCTGTGACAACTGACAGCAAATGCTGCTCTTGCTGCCCACATAAAGTGACTGTAAATGAATAAAAAGCAACAGGCAGTACAAACACAACAACAACAACTGCACAGGGATGGAAGACAATTCACACATATACTACATATACCAAGTGTATCCCAGCTTTCAACTTATAACCTTACCTTTAGTATATATAATATCTGATACATAAATATCTGGCAAACACAAGCCCTTCTGCACAGCACTCACACAATCTGAGGATGAGCTTTCCCTTCTCTGATTTCCATAGAAATCATAGAAATATTGCCACCTTTGCTGTTTATATTTATCCGTGTAGCAAAATAACTCGGAGCCAGACATTTACAGCAGTCTAAGGAAATTAGACAACACAAAACCCACAATGCTAGCTAAAGCTGATTTTTTTGGCACATATCTTTAGCTCAAGGACTCTTTGGAAGTTAAGGCAGAAATTCTCAGAGCCACTGCTAATCAAAGGCCAGGCACCAGCACCATTTTCCAGCTGCAGTAACTCACCTCTCTGCTTCCAGGCGCATTTCCTCACGCTTTTGCCTCCTGAGCTCTCTGCGGCGTTCAAAGTCATCCATGGTGGGTGTTTAAGAGTTCCAAGCTCTGGGAAGATCCAAATCTAAAAGGGAGATGAGCACTTAGATGAGAGTGAAAACACAAGGGATGCATCTAACCAACTGAGTCCATTTAGTTTTGTTTTGCTGCCTTAGCTTCGCTGTAACTATTTTGGTTTTCCATCAAAAAACTCAACTTCCTCGGTATTGTTGAGATAAACAAGATTAATGAAACGTCTTGTAGGATAAACATAGCCCGTGCCTGCATTTAGTTTCCTAGTTAAAATTAAATCAACATGCTTCAAGCAAGGACTGTATACATCTGCTAGCCACAGACTAGCTATTTGTAACGTCACAGGTCTTTTCCACTAACAAAAGCAACAATTCAGCAGGATTTTTAACTTCCAGCTTCCAATTTTTCACCGCAAGCAATAAAAGCACTGCACAAGAGAGTTCTTATTTTCTTTAGCTGCACAGATAATTAAAAGTTCTGCAGAAGTTAGTCCCCGGCCGGCTGTTCCCACCCCCACCTTCAGAAACGCAGAAAAAAGAAAGCAAAGAGAAAATGAGAGAAGAAAGAAAAAGAGGGGAGAAAAAAATAAAAAAGAGAACAAAAAGAGAAACAAGAAAAATAAGCCCCTGCTTTTAAATACCAGCCAAGGGAAGTCAAACTATGTACAAACCCTGCTCAAAGAAGGAAGAGCAGCAATACTTTTTTTTGTAGCTGAATCCGCGCGTTTTGCCCGTGCCCTACCTTCTTCTTTATGATTTAGTCCATGAAGTATTTTCCCCTTTACAGTTCTTCATATACAAAGCCTTCCCAGCCTCGGTTTATATCCCATCAAGCCGACTATTACAGAATTCCCCTGCAGCCCCCAAACCAAAAATGACTACCAGAAAAGGGAAAGCTGTTCTCTTTTTGTCCCTGCTTTGTTTACAGAGCTGTCAGTGGTTAGTTAAACTCTGCCTGGAATCTGGCATTTAAGGCCTGCTCTAAGATTGCTTCCTGTGCAGGGCTGGAGGCCTCAGCTTCCTCTGCAATCCCAGCCCCGGCGCTGCACTCTGAGCACTCCCACCCCCCAAAATCCACTTTTCCCAGCCCCTCACTCCGCAGGGAAAGCCCAGAACTTCCAAAGGTGGCTCAGGAGCTGCTTGCAGCTGGGGGCAAACCAAGCCAAGGTGCATTTGGGCATTATTTGAAGGGCTCTGTTTGCAGATGGAGATCTGTCTCGTGGCTTTATTTATGTTCCTGCCCACCGGGGCAACAGCCAAGTGCCCTCCCCATAAAATCACTGGCACCAGCAAAGCCTTGCTTGGCTTCAGGGAATTCGTGGCTTTTTCTGCCCCCTGTTTTGGATTAAAACACTGCTGAGGGCAGGGGTTTTGTGAAGGTTATTTTATTAGTTTACTTTCCCTGGGGGTATTTTCTTTTTGATTTGTTCCCAGATTGGGGGATTTAAATTTTTGATGTTGTTGATGTGATTTTCCTCGCATTTGTCTTGGGTTGTTTTGTGGAGATTCAAGGGAAAGATTAATTTTGCAAATCTGATAGAGACATTAAAATTGCTGCCTTTTTATAAATTCAGTTAGACCATGCATCTAAAAAACAAGTTGTAAACAGATTTTTTTGCCAATCTTGTGTTTACTGTTAGTGCCGGGTACCCCTTGAAGAGCCCAGAACAGCAAATCTTCCATTTTCTCCCAACAAGTGCTTCCATCTCAGCCCACATATGCAGCTAAACCTGGCCCCAGTTTCTTTACTGGAGGATTGTGAGTTGCAGGGCTGATGTGGTTCCCCCTGGCTGGGAGACAAGGATCAAAGGAGGAATGGCACACTACAGAACAAGTTCAAAGCAGCACGCTGGGTTTCTGTGCAATGACAGTGTCCTCAGGAATTAAGACTGTACCAGACAGCAGCATTTCATCTGTGGAGCACAGTCACCATCAGGGATTTAAACAAAGATTTGGCTGTTAGGATGACAGCTCACATGCTAGAAACAAGAACCCCAAAGCTTTTTGCTGCTTTGCCTCCCCAAAGCAGACATGCTTTGATATCTTTGATTTATGTGCACCTTCATCACCTCCTACCCAGCCAGGCACATCCCTCTCTGCACCTCTCAAGGCACTGATTTTCCTTCTGGGCTGCTCGAGGCTCTGTGCACCAACATTATATCCCCATGCCCTCTCCACATGGTCCTCAGCACCACCTCTCATCTCCAAAAGCTCAAGCTCTTCCTCACTGAGGAAGTCTCTGGAGGATAATAACAACAACCCAGAACTATTTCTGTTCTTCCTCCCCTCTTTTCCTCCCCAGGAGCACTGGGGAGATTGCCCAGAAGTGATAAGGAGTTCCCTGATGCAGCAAATTTTCCCCATCCTCGGGATACTTTTTCTGTGGTGCAATGAAGATCAGATGGATGGATGTCTTGGGAGGATGTCAAGGGTTTATCCCAGTGTAATTTCTCCTCTCAAAGGACTGAGGAACAGCCACCGCATGACATTCAGAAAGCTTTCAATGCAAATCTCTCTTTCATAACTCAGGAAGCCACTTGGGAAATGGAGTTCAGGTTAACATTTTGACCTTTAGCTAGCAAACCATATTAGTGCAAGAAAAGGAGGCATCAGCCAGAAGGTTCACTTGAAGAAGTCAGCTATTCAGTGCTGTTCACTGTCTCCCCAGAAATGACAAGATGTCTTTCACCTCTGAGAACCACTTCACAATAACACCTAAAAATTCTTCCCATTTCCAAAAAAATATGTAATATATAATACTCTGTTTTTATACATGGTATAAAATCTAAGATTCTCAGAAGACTAAAGAATTGCTTTACTTATTGATGTAGGTAGCAATTATTAGAAGTGTTTGCTATAAGCCATATTTTGGAGTATGCACATTTTAATGCTTCTTTTTTAAGATTAAAATTATTCATGAGTAAAATCATCCTGGGACAAAATGTAACACTCCACCCAGCTCCCCTCCATGGCCTGCCTTCAAAGCCACTTGGGAAAATGTCTCTCTGCATGACCTTCCAAAGTGTGCAAAGACATTTCATTTTTCTATTTTTAATTGCATATTTATTTTCCTGTAACACTTATTTTTAATAAGTTGGTGTCAAACCAAAAAAGTTTCACTTTCTGAAAAGAGGAAAACTATCCCAAGAAAACATTGTTTCAAAAGCAATGTTTCATTCGACCTCAAAATGGAAAATTCCTTAGTTTTATTTTAAATATAAAATTTTGGGGCTTCAAAATATTTTTATGTGTCAATTTATTTTTTTCCAAATTATTTTCAGGTATGTTTTTCATCAAATTCACCTAGACACCAATAAATTTTAAAGAAGCATAAATATATATATATGTATTTATTGAATAAATGTGGATGTCTGAAATTATTTGACCAGTTCTATTCCCTGGCAGCCAAACCTACATGCAAATTACTGGAAGATGGGCTACTCTTGCACTGTGGAAAGATCCACCACTTACTATTTTGTTGTTTCTACTTCAAAACAAGACCCTCAGCATCTTTTCAGCTTTTACACCACTGAAATAATCTGAATTAAACTTGTGGGGGTTTTCCACACCAGGTTCAAAAGAGAGACCTGTGGAAAAATTTACCTACACTGCCATGTTATTTGAATCAGAATCACAGCAAAGTATGTGCCCTGAAAATGTCATCTCTCCCAAAAACATCCTTCAAAAGCAATACCAGTCCCTCCCTCCCTCTCCATACCTCGCATAATGCCTTTAATCTTCAGCTGACTAGGGTTTATTGCTAAAATTTGTTGAGTTTTTCATTGTCTTGCTAAAAAGCATTTTCTTCAATGACAGCCACATTTAATCCCTCCCAGAACAAAGCACACACATGCAAATCCCACTCCCTTTTAGGCCTCATCCCATGAGAGTTTGAAAATTTTGTCTTCTTTCTTCAAGCTTTCATCCAGGTAGAAAACCAAAAGAAAGCACATGGTAATTGCAAATATGTGACAAAATATTTTACTAGTTCATGGTGGGAATATGCCTTTTGAAAGCAAACAATAAATTGGCTGAGTAGAAATACACACACACAATACAACCATATAATTGTATAATCCAGTATGGGGAGCAAAATAACCTCCTCCTCTGGGTCAGATTTAACACTGTCCTCACCCTATTCCCAGCACTGCTTTCAGTGACAACTCAGCATCCAGGGGGTCTTAAAAACAGACAAGCCCGTCTGGCAGCAAGCAAAATGCAAGCTACTACTAAGGTCTTTAACAAGAAATGTCTTTCAAGACCTCCCAGTCATTCTTTCCATCACAGTGCACAAGCTCCCAGACTCCGATGTTTAGGCTGAACTTCTACACCAGTTTCAACCTGGCTGGGCCGAGAAACTTCAAACAAAAGCAAATTCCCTGAAATGACACGGCCATGTACTGCACTGATGCCTCAGGTTTAGTTTTTATATTTTTGAGATTCTGTGTTGCTTTAGTGTGTAATTCTGAGCTTCATATTAGGGGATGGTGAGCTCTCTGCACAGAGCAGGGAGACAAAACAATTCCTTCTCTAGCTGGGGACCAATCCAAATTTCAGGCACAAGAGCACAAACAATGTGGGCTGAAGAGAGAAAAACAAGCAGGATGGGACTTCATAACCTAAAGCTCTATTTGGACAATTAACTCCAAGATGCAAGTGGAGTAGAACTGATCCAAGGGAGAGACCCCGTGAGCAGTTGTGCATTTTGGGACCATTTTGTTTCATCTTGGGTGCAGCCCTGGCTGGGCTCTGGTGCTGCCCAAGGCTGATCCCTTGAGGAGATCCTTTTAATAAATCCCTGCTTTATATTCTTTAACTCTGTTCTAGCTCAGCCTTCACAAGGCATTAACACAAGGCTCTGTGCTGGCCATGCCTGGAGACTGCATCACACAAGCACATTCCATCTTATTTCCCTCTTAGTACAACAGCAAATTTCCCAATTTCCTCATTCACCTAAAGGGAAGCAAGAGGATTTGGCCTAAGTTTCCTTGTAACAAGAGAAATCTGCTGAATTTCCCATCATATCTCAAGACCTCTGCACGCTGTGCCTCAGGTGTGTCCCCTCCCTTTCTGAGCTCAACAAACCTCTCAGGATGGTGAATAAAGGTGGGCTACCAGCACAGGCCCATCCTGCACAAGAATCCCAGTTCTGCAAGAGCTGGTAGAAATTTCAGGGCCCTTCCAAGTCCAGCTACACAAAGGTTTCCCATTGTCATGGTTTGCATGCAAAGCTTTGCATCACTTCTCTAAATGTCTCTCATGCCAAACCATGACACCCATGTGCTTGCAATTAAACATTTGATTGTCCTCTGACCTGTCCTCACTGCAGGATCAGGCAGTGACAGAAGACCTAAGTTGTTGCTGTCATTGCCCTCTTTATTTTTCCTAATACTACCACCAAAACCATCAGATTTCCTACTAAATTTTGACTTGAACCAAGACTGCATGCAGCTTTGTGACTTGCACTCCATTAATCCAAGTGTCCCATTTTCCCATTTGTGTCCACCTCAGGTGGCTCAAAGCCCCAGCATCAAACCTTCCAAATGTCAGCAAAGGACCGGTAGTGGGAAGCACAAGAGATATTTCACATTAGCTGGCTAAATGCCCTGACATGTACTGTATCCCTAAGACCACCATTGCCCTTTCTTTCTACCTCCTCCACCTCAGAAGTGAAAACATAACCTCTCCATTGCCCCTTTTGAAGCTAAAAGCAACTCAGCAAGCAACACTCATTGTCTAAATGTGACTTGTTTAATCTGGCACCCGTGAAATGCAGGTATGACAAGCATTCTACTGCAATAACTGGGAGAATTAGAGTTCCTTAATCTATCTTCAGTCAAAACAAATAAATGTGTTTTTTATTAAAATCTGTCAGAAAACATTTGGAAATTATTTTCATTGCTCCCCTATTAAGTCTGCTTTAGAAGCATTCAGTGCCACTCAGGTCTTTTAGAAACAGGTATGACTTCATTGAAATCAAAAGGTGGAGTTCAAAGGATTGAATTCTCCTTTGTCACACCTCATGCATGCTCCTTCTTTAATCCAAGATGTTAGATATCACTGGAATCATATATTACCACCAGTAAGGCTCCATAAATTCATCTTCAATGTTCCTTTCATGCAAAACCACATCTGCAATTGTTTCTGTAAATTCGGCCAAGCATTCATGTTGACTGCAGAAAATAAACTCTTGTACATATACATATATGCACACATACCCACAAACCAGTGTCAAGCAGCTTTATTCCTTCCCAAACAGAATAGCTCATTTGGGATTTGAGGCAAAATAAATATACTAGTTTTATTCCAATTCCTTGTTTCATCTGACCACGCTTCTTAGGACTTGCAAGGGCAATTCATCAATGGAAAACCAACCTTAGGATAAGAAAATCAAACTTTGGTGTTTTCTCAAGGTCCCTGTTTCAGTTCTTCGAACATTTCACTTCCAGCCACATGAGTATTTCCAAACTGACTTTATGAGAAGAAAGCAGTCAATTACAAAGAATTTCAACAAGGAAATCAAATCCCTCATCTAGTAAAATCCCTGCTTTTGATATGAATTACATTTTCCATCTCATGTTCCATGGGAGTGAAAGAAGCTCATGTACATTGGTGGGGCATTTGAAAACCTGATGAATAGATTAGTGAACACCTCTGTGGCACCCTGAGCAAAAAGCTGCAGTGATTACACAGAACAGAGATTCCCAGCTGGTCCTGTGCAAACTGCTGGTGGCCCAAAGGACCAGGCCATGGCCCAGAGCCTCAATTGAAGTAGGTGCTGAACAAGTTTCACCAACCCTGCCTCCAGCACAGGCTACCAAAGTGTAGGTCACAAATGTTCTTGAAGGTGCCAGGCCCTGTGACAGCTCCTGCTGCTACAGAACCCCATGAAAATGTTGACAGGGAGCTTTTTATAGAACTTGGTTCCTGCCAGAGTTCACTCCTTGGGTTGATGCCTTTTCAGGACTACCTACAAACAGAGGCCAGACAAAATTGAGAGAATAAAAAGCAGTTCTATTTATTGAAGGGCCTTCAGGTACTTTTAGGGCAGACAAAGCCCCACAGGGGCTATACCCAAAAATGGATGATGGGTCACAGTCTTCATACTTTTATAAATTGGGTCCATTTGGATATTGGGGGTTAAACTTCTAATTACAGCTTCAGTCAAGTAATGAAGCTGTTTCCCCCAAGTTTGCTCCCCACTCCCAACTTACTTTTCTCTACATTTCTTGGGGCCTGACACAGTGAGGTGGCCTTGATTCCCAGGCCTGGAGAGGAATTGTTTTGTATGACCAAAATGGGAAGACCACAGCCAACATTCTACATGGAGTTTAGAGTTAAGAATTGCAGGATTACAAATATATGAAAACTACAAAAGCTAAAATCCTAAGGCATCAGGGTCTGCAACTAAAAGATCCATGGCCGGTCCATTTCTTGTATCCATGATTAATTCAGCCCTGGGGCAGGAGCTGCACTGCCCCAGAGGTGAGAGCAAACATTGGTGCTGCTGCAGCAGCAGGAGCTCTCATCTCAGAGCCAGCCAGTTGCAGTGGAATGCAAAGTCCCCATGTATCTTTACTCCCTTTAAGCAGGCTGATGGCCATTTCCACTCCTCCTCCTTCCTTCCTCTCCTTTCCTCTACTGCACACTGACTCAAGGGCCAGGCAATGCTTTCTCTTGACATTCGGATTTGCATGTGCTGGTCCCACCCCGATCTCTGTGACATTTGTCTATCATTTCCCATTAGCAGAAGAAGGAAGAAACAAGGCATAGCTGGAAGCCGCTGGCACAGCCACTGGTTCTCATGGTAGGAGGATTGACCCTTGACTCTCCCCTCCAAGTGTCCTCTGAATTATTTCAAATATGTTGTCCCCAAAGATCAGAAGGTACTGAAATATTATTCATATACAAGCTAGAGTTGAAATCTTGGTCCTGTTGGAATCCTTGGAACAATTCCCAGAGACTTCAATCAGGACTGAATTCCACCCTCACAGGCCAGAATCCTCTAATAAGCACAATGGAAGTTCCATGGGCATACTCTGCATGCCAGAAGCTGGTGTAATCTCAGATTTTGCCAATATAGGTTGCTTCATGCTCTTGTACCTTTCTGCACACACATGCAAAGACAGAATTGCTTTTACTCTTACAATTCGTTCTTGTGGGAAATGAGTTATTTTCACATGTACCATTACCACTGAGGAAACACTCAGCCTTTGCTGTAGATACAAAGTGCAGTGAAAGCTTCATTGCCCTTTACCAACGTTTAACCATAAGTGAAAATAACCCAAGTAATGTCAATGAGGCAAAACACAAAGAAACAGAAGGGATTTTGTTGTCCACAAAACCATTTGTCAAAGCGCTTCATCCCCAAATGAGGTCTGACTTGTGTTCACTTTTTCCTGCAATCAAACACTTGGAAACAAGCTCATGGGATATCATCCACTAGTTACCCTTGCCTTTTATCTGCTTCTACCAGCAAACATCTTCATTTTGCTAATTAATCACAAGATTAGCGTACTTCTTGCCCTGTTAAATGACAATGCCAATTTCCCACTAATTTCTATTAGGAAAAAAAAAAGAGAATAGAAAAGAGTATCACACAGACAGAAGCAGCTGCACAACTGTGGAGAAGCTTCACCAATAAATTTCCTGATTGTATTTGTTTCTAAGCAGGTTTTACAAATGTTTTAGCATTCTATTTACACACTTTCTCTGTATCTTTCACATCTTGAATTAAAAGGCTAAGGCAATGCCATTAAAAATAATGAAATGTTTGAGCAAATCTTAAGGTGAGGTTCCAACAGCAATATTCACTCAGCCAGGCTTCAGACTCCACATGTTTTCTGGAACGTGTTTCAAAACAGAAAATCATGATACATTAAGCTACATAGTCAGTCATAAAATAGTAATAGAAAATAATATGAAGGTACAATGCAGCCAGCTTACAGTGGCTTCAGTTTTGTGTTTTCAACCTCTTTTTGTGCTAAAACATGCAGCTCCAGGGTCCAGCTCTAAGATCAACTCTAATGAGAGTTGAGGGACTCTCTGTTGCTTGCTCTATTGAGCCAACACCAAGCAACAATACTAGGTTTTAGACATCATCCCTGCATTTCTAAAGAAAAAAGAAATACGACCAAAAAAAACCACAACACAACTAAAGTTCTTTGGTTTGCTGATGCTTAACTAGTTTTCCCCTAAGAGACACTGATTATTTTGAATCCAACCAGTTCCTCAGAAGAAATGAATCATAAATTTTCAAGGTGTTGCCAGTTGCTTTTAAACTTCAACTCATCTTCCCTCCCAATATCTTCACACTTACACCAAAACAACACACGTCACCATGATGGGCACATTGCAGCTAAAAGGCCAGCTAGTCCATGGCAGAACATCACGGAAACCTGTGGAATTCCATACACAAAACACATCACCATGACAGGCATGTGGCAGCTGAAAGGCCAGTTATTCCATGGCAGAACATCATGGAAACCTCTGAAATTCCACCTGGCATGGATCCAGCTGCAGAAATTTCTGCTGGGCCTTTCCAGCTCACACTTCTGGTCATCTTTAAAAATGAAACCCAGATTGTTTCCTGACAAGTAGGTCTATTAATTTATCTCTAATGAGCAGCAGTTCCGTGTCATTTTGGTTGAAAGCTGAAGCAGGAGGTCAGTCCTGGCTTGAAAGAGGTAAAGCAGGGCACCACAAGCACAAAGCCTTTCAACATGACCATGCAAACAGGGTATCACAAAATAGATGTGTATCCCTCAAAGGCTACATCATACACCTCCACTATAGGCTGAGCTTAGCTGAAAACAAGGAAACACACAGCAATGTCACCAAACCAGAAGACTCAACAGCAGTGAGGCTTTGGCCTGGCTCAGAGTCAAATAAATAAGACAGATGAGACCTAGCAGTGTCCTGTGCCCACAAAGTCACACATAAATGCTTTGTATTAATGTGACAAAAGAAAGTTACACTTGAGCACTGCATAAAGCAAATAAATTTTCAAATTGTTTCCATCACTTAGGAACAGTGCCTCAAATATCTGTGTGGTCCAGAGGGGAAAAAAAAAAAAAGAAAAAATCCATCAAAGAAATAGGTGAGGGAAAAAAAATCATTTCTGTACTAAATGTTACCTACTACCATTCCAAAAATCCTCTTCCACCAGTTTCCAAAACCCCTATGGGCTCTCCTCCAGCCTCTCCTGTTGCCGTGTAATTCCACCCAGCTCAGACATGAGCACACATGACTGCTCACAGTGTAAGTTCTGGGCACCAAAAGCACATGAAGCCCCTTTTTCACAGCCACAGGGGGTAGATGGATGTGTACAGAGAAGAATCAAACCAAAGTCACAGATGATAATGCTTGCAAACTTGAAGGATTCTTACAATCTATACTCCAGATTTACAAAAAAATAAAAAACCAAAGCACACTAACCTGAAAATAGCTTGCACCCTTAAAGAGAACAAAGAAAATAACATCCATATCTAAAAATCATAAATAAACAGCCAGATTTTTCAATGCTTACCTGAAGCAAATAAAACCTTTACAACTTGTAAATACTGACAAGTGTCACTTCAGATACTGTTAAAGAAGTCCCTTAAATATAAAATACAGGTTGCTCTCTAGTTAAATCCTTTCTTCCTTGCTTTTCCACAACTGAAAGTAATTGAAAACAGAAGACATGCATCTTGGTGCAGCCTAAGTTTTCAGGAAGTATAAATGTAATTATTTACACAAACTTGCACATCAAGTTTGCTCTCAGTTGCACCCATCTACCTTCACACAAAGCCAATTAAAATCCAAATGCATCAACACTTAGAGTCACATAAAATAAACGAACCTATTAGGTGATACCATTTGCAAGACACCCCTAATAAAATCCACATAAAGATAGCACCAGTTTTCTTATCCAGGGAGTGCTGCACAAGACACAAATTCATAATGTGCAAAAACTCACAATGTTACTTCAAAGAAAATGGTGTCACAAACAAAATTATAAAAACACTGCCCAAACAAGGTGTTGTATAGGGAATACATGTTATTTCAAAGTCTGAAGAATGTGCACATACCTCAAAGAGGGCACACCCAAGGAACAAATCTGAATTTTTACTATCTTTGCTACTGCTTTAAGTCCATACTGTTTTGGTATTTATATTAAAAAGGAGACAGAAATATCTTTGGAGATGACTAAGCAGTTTCTTGATTTCTATTAAGTACCAAAAAGCAGCCTTGCCAATTTACCCATATTTAAGTTTCTACAACTTAATATAAACTCACTTCCAAGAACTGCATAGGTCTTCTTAAAGTATGTGCAGCAAGAAGTCAATGCTGTGCCAGCTGGCAGATTAAACAAGCCATTAAATAGGCTCCTACTGAATTTAAAGGATTGTTTTTCATCTTTTCCCTCTCTTCTCCTCCACATCCAGATGTATTATTTAGGGGCTATTTTCCAGTACCAGTAGAAAAAGTCAAAGAAATGCCCTTGGCACATAATGAGTTTTCCCTCCAATGTGGTCTCCTGCTGCACTTGGAATTTATTCCATTACTGTATGGCTTGCAATGGTCCCAAAATATCTCTGACTATGTGAAAAGATGGGGAAAATGTGTTTGGGATAGGTATGGTTCTTCATTTGAAAGCAAGGGCAGTCTGGGGTGATGATTTCACTCAGCCCATCGCTGTCCCAGTGTGCCACCCCACAGCCTGCAGCCCCCTGTGCAGGAGAACACTGTTGCTCCCTACACATTATAGCTGAGTAAGGCAAAACCCACCAGGACTAAGGACAAGGCCACCAGCTTCTCCTTAGGTTGGCAGAGAAGCTCATTTCTCTGCAGTTCCTGCAGGACTTCAGGGATGAGAATTAAAGAACAGCTGTGGTCAAACCCTTCATAGGACAGAGGTCTTCAGCATTTCATTCTTCCTCAGAGATTCAATCTTAAACTTATCTGATGCAGAGGAGCTTTTACAGAGACCTCTGTGAGCCAGGGGGAAGTTTGATAAAAGGATCCATGTTTACCCCTGAAAGCATTTCCTACCAAGGTTGTTGACATAGAAACCAAGAAAGAAAGAAGGATAAATGAGAGAAACCTGCAACTGTCTAATCCAACAAGCACTTTGTTTGTCTTTCCTGACCAATGAGTAAAGTGTAAACTCCTGAGTTTTGTAACAATGTATAAAAAGCATGCCTCCTATAATAAAAACGGGTTTGAAAAAATCTGAAAATGGAGTTTGCTTTGTATTGTGACCGTCTCAACTACAACAATCTGAACATCGTGATCCAGCAGCATTCAGAGCGTCAATGAGCCTAGAACAAACATAGATATTAAACCAGCCCTGGTGTCATCTACAAAGGAAAAAAAAAAAAAAGAAAAAAGCTAAATAGCATTATTTCAATTTAAAACGCCCATATTTAAGTTTTCCAGATAAAACGTCCCAAAAGATCCCAGCTTCAACTGAAGGAGCAGCAGTGCCTTCTGAAATGCCTGATAAATAATTTTACAAAAATTGAAAATTTCAGGCCTCTCTCAGTATTTCAGTTTCCAGTCAGTAAAAAGGAGCTCAGCCCCATAAGCCTGCTACTGAACAAGAAAACCAAGAAGGGCTTAAAACCAAGTATAGATACACAAGGAGAGGCTGAGACAGCCAGCACTGGAACCTGCCCATGGCTTGGAGCATCTCCTTTCCCAGGGCAAGCAGCCCCTCCCGGCTGGTCCCACAAGGGGAGTGAACCCCTTTGCTCCCAGCCAGACCCACAGAACATCCTGGCCCCTGCAATGACTTCAGCATCTGGCTCCAGCAGGGTGCAATTTGCCAGAATTGTTCTGGGGGTCATACACATCCCCCTCTCCCTTCTTGAGGGGTAGTTTAGGTATTAATTGCAAAAGCTGAAGTGTAAAAACCTGTGTCTTGCATGTATTCTTTGTTTCTAATCCCCAGTATCCGTAAGGGGACTCCCTCACTTGGCTAGCAGTCGGGATTCATTAGACCTTTTATGATGATTCTTTCTGTTGTGCAGATATATGATGAATCTCAGATGTTTAAATATAACAGTGCTCCATTGACCTTGCTGAGTACAGTTGGAGGGGAAAAAAGGTAATTTTCCTCAAAGAAATGTTAAAAATGTGTCTCCACTACAGCACAGATGCAGAGGATAAAGAAACTCCAGAGGGATTAAAATATTTTAGATTAATTTGGAAGAAGGCCACATTGTGTAAAGCCTGGTTAGTTTGGGCCTTTCCAATTCCACGCCGTATAAACAAACCCATTTAAACTGCATTTGTTAGAAGGAATGTTTTAGAGGAAAAAAAAAAATCCCCCAAAGCAGTTGTAACTCAAATGACCTCCAGTTCTGTATTCTCTCCTTACTGCCTAAAGAACAAACATATGTACAATATATTCTAGCCAGAGTTTGTGCAGTTGCTGCATGATTCATACTGCTTGAAAATTAAATCATTTAAGTAAAGGGATTCTGGCTCCCTCAAGCAAGGTTTTAAAACTGAAGCAAGGTTGGTTTTGGAGCCAGCTTCCATGCTTTGAAGAAGACCATTGCTTATAGATTTTTGCTTTGGGCTGGGTGGAAGAAATTAAAAGATGAAAGTAAATTGAAAGCAAGAAGTGGAATGAAAGGGAAAAAGGGGGGGAAAGAAAAGAACCTGTAAGATCAATACAAATATATAAGAATGAACCTAATGTTCAGCATGTCACTGACTGGCAGGAGCAAATCCTTAAATGTTTACTCACTTTCAAGGTCAAATTTGACCCATTTTACTCCTACAGAAGAGAGCTTTTGCTCCCTCCAAAGGGAAAAATCAGATTCTAAATAACCATAACAAATAAAGATTTGCTGACCCTCACAAATTAATCAAATTGAGACACAAATGAACGTGAGAGTAGCAGCCAGAGGGGTAACAAAATTAAACACCCACACTTTAGTCATTTTTGAATAATCAGCATCTTCAAGACAGTGGGAACTTTAAATAAAGGAATTTTCCTTATCATCAACCATAAATCCCAGAGTAACTCAACTTTAGGAATAACCTATCTGCCATGTGGATAAAGAGGCTTCTCCATAAGCCCGGGCCTCCTTGTGCTGTGGAAATGGCAGCCAAATACTTCCCTGCAACTCAATCACTGCACAAATTCCTCATCCCATGGAGGACAACTGGCACACCTGAGTACAAAATGTTGTCTTCCCTCTCCCAAACACCCAAAAGAGCCATTATTTATTATTTCACCACTGTCAGCATCTTGGAGAGGAATATGGCAACTTGAAGCTCAGAACAATACAACTCAATAGTTTGGAACTCAAAATGAGGGGGGAAAGTTGTTTTCATTAAAAGGAATGCATTTTCAGATAACAAAAAGATTAAATTAAATTCTAGGATTTGGGGGCTAGCATCCCTTCTCATATCTCATATCATGGCCATAAAACTCATAAAACTGGGATGATGGCTTCTGCAGGTATCACACATTTGTTAGAACACAATTTTCTTGCTAAAATGCTGCCTGTTTCAGTTCTCCATGTCATTTTTCCTCTTGGTTGTTTCTTCCCATTTGTGATTAACACATTTCTCCAGCATCTCACACACATTTTCACTTTGGCTGCTTCTTTAGCCAGCCCTGTGCTCCCATACTCAGCCTCCTTGCATGGATGGAAGGGATACATTAAGCTCTCCTTGGAGATACTCCAGGCTTGCAAGGATATAACCATAAGGAGAAAGCTGGCTAAGGGGACTCTTACATCAACAAAAAAAATCAAGACAGAATGTGGAACTTCTTGCGGTTGGGTTTTGTTCTTCAAATGTCATGTATGGACCTTTGTTTGTTGACATACCCCTCTACACATTCATGAAAACAAGATGTTCTCCTGTCACTTAGACTATCATGGTAAGACATTTTAAATAAATACTTCACATAATTTCAGAAACAGATGTTAGACAGTAAAATTGGATGTTTGCAATAGAAATGGCTGAGTCCTATTTAGTAGTGCTTGGAATTTTCTGTTTTATGCTTCATATTATCACCAGCAATGCATGAAAACTCAACAGCTATTACATCCTCAACTTTTCTTTTGAAGTGTATTTATCTTTAAAATTTACTCCAAGAAGTTCACAAGTAGAAGTGAATATTTTTCAATACACTTAACTCTGCCCTTTCACTCACATGCCTGCTACAGTTCTACACGCGTGTATTTTTTATTTTCTGCATCTTCAGTAGGAGGTGGGATTGTTGGCTCTACCATCTCTCACAGAGGCTAAGAAAGTGTAAAAGATACTCAGCCTACATTTTGCTTCTCTGGGCAGTTCTAGCCTCAGTGTTACTCCTTGTAGCACTCTTGGTTAAGTGTTTGTGTACTAATAACATAACTCCACTGTTAATATTGCCCTTCCCTGACTGATTCAAATGGAGAATGTCTGGTACCTGTAGTAATAAACTTTGAAAAATTGCTGGCCCTTAGTCCAGTGGCAGAAGTAAGATTAAGTTGATTTCTTCATAAATCCCATTGTTTCAGCTTATTTACATGATACAGCCAACTTTTTGTGGCCTGAGTTAGCCAGGATCAGTGTGGTGTTAAGGTCAGAGACACAGCAGGGACACAGATGTGCAGTGACATCTCAGTGCTCAGTGTTACTTTTTCTAGAGACTACATAGATTTTTATGGAATAAAATGCCCTGAAAATTCTGGTAAGAAAAAAAAAATGAGAGAACAATTAATAAAAATTACTAAATCAATTAAATTTTATGTTGAGTTTCGTAGACTTTGCTCATGTTTTGTCATTCAGGATTTTCTTTGTGCATGTAAGGAAAACAGCACTTAGATTATTCTCACCTTTAACAGGAGGGAAAAACATGACAGAGATTTGTGTCTCAGTGATAAAACTAGCAAAAATAGAACACTTAAGATAACCCAGACTTTGAAAAACATCAGTAAAAAGCCCCCTGAGCTCCATGAACATGTTGCAGACTGCACATGTCACATAACTACGGACTACAATTTTTTTGCCTGAGGCTCCCACATTTAACAAAGGGAAACCCTGCTTTCAACAAAAGATGCTATTCTAGTTATGTGCCCTTTTACCCTGTCAGAGGAACAGCTGGTATCATAAAGTCACAGCTAATTTGTATCATATCTGCACTAACAGTCAGATTTAGTTTGTATCAAACTTTCAAAGTTGTACTTAATGCCAGTTGATGGATGACAGCTTTTCTTGCCTCCCCCCTTCTCAAAACATATTTAAACATCACCTCCCATATTAAAAAAAAGCCCTCCCAATATTCAAAATACAAGCAGTCTCTAATATGCTCACATAACCGAAATACATGTTAAATATAAATCATTAAAACTAGCAAATTAAAAAATCTTAAAGAAGGGTGCAAATGCTATACCAGCAGTTCTGAAGTTCAGTGACAAATAAACAGCACTTTAAGACAGACACATGGGTACTAAGTGTAATGGAAAAGAATTTTATCCTAAAAAGAAGAGCAGAAAAAACCTTGCCTCAGGTAATCTTTTGAAGTTTGGGGTATCTGTTCTCCAGATTCCAGTCTGCCTGCAGAGACTGTAAGAGTTTTTTCAAGGTCAGCACTCAACAATTTAGGGAAGACCAATTTCACTTATTTTTTTAGGGGACCTGTTTCTCATTTAAGCTATTAAATGTCATCTACTTTCATTTTAAGACCCCTGTAGCAGAATGCCTTAACTGTGTAAAGGGACTCTAGTGCAAGTGAGAGTCAGGCCAAAGACTCAACAGTTCCAAACCCACAGAGGTCACATGAGAAAAAGTTGCAAAAAAAAAAATTTAAAAAATTTTTTAAAAATCAGTTTCTTGTTGGAAAACAGGCATGGGGAACTTCCAGAGACTGGGAGTTCAAGCTCAGTTCATACCAACATCTAACAATGACGGTGTGCTGCTGAGGCTATCCCAGCACAATGCCTGAGTACACAACATGAGCTGGAGACAAGATACTCTTCAAAATTTCAGCTATTTCTCACTTCTGTATTATATAGAAATACTGGGCCAAGGCATATCATGATCTGCAAGCATCACCAAACTGTGGGCAAGGAAAGTCTGTGCAATGCTGCACAATATAATCATTATCAGGGTTCTGAACAATGGGCCCCATTTATCAGAGAGAGATTGGTGTGCTCTGTGAAGTTACACACACCAAGCCAACAACGGCCCTGGGAAGTCCAAAGCAGCAGCAACAGAAATGCAGGTTTTAAGTGACAGGAGAGCTCATTGTGATGGAGCTGAGAGAGAGCAGTTCTCAATGAAGACTGAAGAACCCCAGCTCCCAGCCTGACTTTCCCTCAGCACTTGCATTGCCTGACTTAGAAGGGCAATACTGCACAGAGGACAAAGACACAGCTTCTGCTTGTCACTGCTCCCTGATGGACTCCCTGCCAGTGAGCAGGGCCAAAGTGCAGCACATTCCTGCCACCTCCTCTCCAGTGAGCTGGATCTGCTCCCTACCTACTGAGAAGATGCAAATCATCAACTCCACTCTCTTCACCCCAAGCACAGCAGTGATTCTGCCCTTACATATGATCCTTCTGCTTGTTCAGAATCTTTTTAATATTTTTTTTTTCAAATGTTCTTAAACCTCTGACAAGGCACAGTCTGTCAGAAGCAGATTTCTCTTCAGCTACCCAGTGTGTCCATTTTACACTTCCTAGGTGGAGTAATTTCTGGAAAACAAAACCTGTTCTTCATCCAGAACTTGGGATGAGTCACAACAGGATGACTTGTTTGGGTTTACCTTTAAATGAAGAATAACTTTTTATATCTAAATGATGCTCTGGCTTTGTTTACAGTCACTCCAAACAGTTGTAACACCACCTCAGCCACACAAAACCCACCAGGCTCATCTCTCACAAAAGAGCTTTGCCCAAAAAATGCCCCAGCTGTACTCAGAGGTCACTTGAGGTCCGAGAAGTTACAGGAAAACTTGGGCAAGATTGAGTTCTGCCCCTCCTTTTCCAAGTAGCAGAGAGGATGGATGAGAGAAGGAAGACCCTATGTCCATCTAACTTTACCACACAAAGCCATAGAAAATATATTCAGAGACACTACAAAAATGCTTTTCTCCTAAATGGTTATTTAGGAGAAGCTGACCAAACCCATTCTTACACAATGTTTCCTAATGGCAAACATCTTTCAACCAAACAAATATTTCCAAGGGAAAATAAAAACCAATCATCCCTACCCAGTGACTCTGAACCTTGACCTTTGAGGGTAGCACTTATTCTTGAAAGTAATTCATATAAGCATGTCACATTGCCTTCCAAATTCAGGTTTGACTGTACTCAAAAACTAACAGAAGACTTGACAGGACTGTCATGATAATACTAAACTGTTACTGCCCTTTATATTCAGATAGAGATGTATCTCATTTCTAGCACAGAGATAATGCTGGTTTTTTCCTTTCCAAATGAGTGTATTGGTCCACAACATTTGCTTTAATGATTTTTTTTAAAGGCAACTAATGACCTATTCCATGGTATTTTTAATTCACATCCCCTAAAATCCATCCCCCTGTTCAACCAGCTTTGCCATGTGAAAGTGGAGGTTAAGTATGGAAAATATTATCAGATTCTACTTTACTTTCTTGTGACAGAATTCTTTTGTCACCTTGACAAGTGCTGGGCAAACACCAGAGGGACTTCATCATGAGAGAGGTGACATTCACCCTGCATCCTACACTTGGAGAAGATGACTCAGTCCCTAGAGGACAGATTTTCAGATGCAATTTATGAACCAAAATAAGGAACCAGCCCCAGCTCAGCCTCAGTTTTGAGGGATTGAAGTGCCTTCTTTCAACACCTGTCTACAGACACAAATCCAACTGCTGAGGTAACAGAAACACTCTGGAGGGCAGTCACTGCTCTCTTTGAACATCCCATCCTTAGCATAGGGAAAAAGGACTTACATTTATGACCCCACTTGCTTTTGAACACTATGGCCTCCTTCGCCTGGCTTCATAGTTTTAAGGAATTTAAATACCTCATAAACGCACTACTTGTGGAAGCATATGGGAACTTTAAGCTAGACATCTCATGGGAAGAAGTGTTCCATGGGAAATTCCACAACAGTTTGGCTGGTTCTGAATTGAAAAGAAATCCTAATTTTGAAACATCAGCATTTCCTACAACTGGAAATACCAGATTGCATCTGGCTTCAGTTTTAAACACTCCCCCCACCGAAGGCTCGAAAGTAACACAGAACTGCAAAACAACAACCAGGGCAGAGAACAGCCTGCAACGATTATCAGCCCGTTCAGCACTTGCACAAACCTTCCCAGAAGTGCAGACAAAGTTAAATTTGCTTCCCCAAGGATGATGACAAAACCAGCTGAAATGGGCCCAGACCCAGCAGTCCTGATGGGGAGGGAAGGCTGCTGGAGATGAAAGGCAAGGCAAGCAGTGTCCAGCCTTCTGCTGTGTGTGTCTCCTCCTCCACACTGCTCTTGCCAAAAAAAGAGGGGCAGAGGAGGCCCAGGCACAGAAAGTGGTCCCCCACCAGTGACCAGCAGCTCCTTATACCCTGAATTGACTGAAGATGATGGTATTTAAGGGGGCTGACTCAATGCTGGGGCAATATTTCTGACCCATCATTCTGCTGTCACAGGCACTGCCTTAAACTTTAGAGCCAGTTCAGAGTTTGTCTCCAGCCTGGAATTTCCGTATATTGAGGGGCTAAAGTTTACACACATTATAAACACTTCCTTTAAATGGTTTGTGAGCCCTCACTTGTTCTAGCAGTGAAAGAACAATGTTTGTAAAAAAAAAATGTCCAAGTGTTCCATGTTGTAAATGGTCAGTAAACACAGTTACTTGGTCTCTCACATACTTCTCAGAGACTGCTTGCTCTAAAAAGAAGACACAACAGGATAGCAGCACTCCAGCATATGATCATAACACAAATAAATATGATTTTAGACTCCCACTGCAAGAAAAAACTGCTCAAATCAAGTGGAGAAACAGAACTTTTAAAAGAATGGCCATACACTGACAAAATAATTACTGAAAAACACAATGATTTTTGAGTTGAAGGTAAAATTCCACCTGAAATGCTTTAAAGCCACTATAAACTCTGAACAAAGTAGTCACTGGTGTCAGTGACACCAGAGGGACAGAAGCCAGGGGTCTGCTGCAGGGTTCTCCACTGACTTTCACAGGAATTTGCATCAGCCTCCAAAGAAATAAGAAAACACACAAGGAAAAAAAAGCCTCAAATAAACCTCCCAGCTTCTGAATACCACAGGAAAGGAAGTCTGAGGTAACTTCTTTGATCATACTCACAGGAAGGCAATCAGAGGAAATATTCTGAGCTTTTCAGTAATAAACCAGCTGCTTGATGAATCAAAATGACGACTCCAGAAAAACGAGGTGAACTCTACACAAAAATAGAAAAAAAAAAGAACCTTATTTAGCAAAGGCCTAATTACTCTGCATTCTTCATTTTTCTTTGGTAAAGTCTTCTTTAATGACACTCCTAGAAAGTCAGGTGTTTTTTAGGAATGAAATAAAACTTTAAAAGCTTTAAGACACCAAGAAAACCCACTGTTCAGAGCTCTAGAAATTACAATTTGACAAAGGAGATTTTGATTTCCCAATACCTCTTAACCAGATCAGTCACTAAAATATCTTTAAGAAGTGAAGTTGATACAGATTGTTGTTGTTAGAACAAGATGAAACATCTTGTCTGACCAACAGTGAATTTTCACAGCACAGACAGGTTTCCAGCCCACCCCCCTAAGGATATAGGATATTCCCTGCAGTATAAGACACATTCAAAAAAGTACTCTGCAGAAGCAGATAAACAGTAAGATGACAGTCTGTAGAGGATACAAAACTATTCAGTTTAACCAAACTTAAAAGTCAAACTGGGGAAAGAGTTCATAGCAATTAGTTTCTACAGGCAAACTGAATTCATCTTGCAGAAGTAAAGGTACAGGAGGGAAAAAAGAAACCCTGAGATGATTATACAAACAGCAATCAACTTGAAACGAGCCAATGACACTCAAAACTTCTTGGTATGTGAGGAAGAGCTCCCTGAGAATATTAGGTGGCTCCCTAAAAGGGTTGCATGCATTGGAATAAGCTTCCCACCCTGAACAATCTCTGGGTGACCTGGTAGAAACCCACAACGGACACCAGAAAATGCAGAAAGAACAAGATTCAGTGAACTGGGGTATTTTTCCCTCTGCATTCAGCTACTTCTGTGGTAGAGTACAGACACACCAGAGTAAAAATAAAAACTGCAAGCTTTCTTCAGAGAGCCTCTAGTGGTCTGTTCTCTTTAGTGCCCAACACCTTCATGTTGAACATCTGCTGCCAACAGAGGAAACGGATTATTTAAAAATCAACCTATTTTCAGTCATTTTAAGATAATAGCATGGGGCTGGTACTTGCATTCATCTCTGGTTATTCACTGGAAACTCAGACTTTTCAGGACTCACTATAAATGGCTGTTCTGTAATTTCAACAACAATTTTACAGTCTGGTCTCTAAGTTTTAAGACACCTATCACTAATTCACATTATTGCAAAGACTGGGTGGCCAAAGGCAGGAATTTGATCCCATGTATTAGGAGTTTCAGTACTAGACTCAAGAGATCTCAACCCCAATTTTATGCTGAGCATTACTGTGCACATCTCACCTAAGAAAAAAGAACAGTGTAAGAAAACAACCCTGATTTTCAGGGTTGAAAATAACAACAAGAACTTTAAATCTTCTTCTTCCTCTCCCTGGTTACACCTGCTCACAGCAAGAGCAGACCAGGCTCTGTCAGTCCAGAGCTTCAACTCATGAATAACAAGGCCCTTCCAGGTCACTGAATCAATTCTAACTTTTCCACTAAATTGAAAATCTTACTTTGCTCATTTCTATGGTTTAATGTGCCCCATTTGACTCTCAGCAGGAATAACTTCAAGACATTCAGATTATGCTTTTGGAGGGTCCTGGGTCCAAAAGCCCTTTTCTGCCTCGGACCATTTGTTCTCTTTCAATCTCTTCAAGATTTCTAAAATGGACACAACCCCCAAAAATATTTCCATTTTTTTCCAACAGTCATGAAGACTTTTTCTGCTGCTCTCCTTGTATTTGCTCTGTTCTAAACCAACACTTTTCTGAATCAAGTTCAACATAATTGGTGCTATCAATAAAATGACTGAAATATTCTCTCACAATGTTTGCCTTCCAAAAGAGATTCTCTCCCACCACAATTCCATTGTAAGCTGACTATGAAGGGTTATGAACAATTTAACAAAAAGGTAATTTCCATACAACTTCAGCGTGAAGGAAGTTCAGGCCCAGGTCAAAAAACAGACTCCATAAATCCAAACCCTCCAATCCAACAAACATCCCTCAGGTTTGGACACACTTTGGGCTGTAATCTTCAGTGGTAAAATTGGCACCATTTTTCCTGATTCTTCAGTCCTTCGAATTCCCCTGACCATAAACTTTGGGTTCATGTTCTGTTCTCATTTGTGCAATGGCATTAAAAGCACCCCAAACCTTGGCACACACCCAGCACTGCACATTCAACACTCAATTTCCAGCTAACATGGGCACTGTTATCCCAGTGGGAATTCTGGGAATCATAGATTCTCAGATAACACAGGACAGTAGTCATTAAACACAATTTTAATAACTGAACTGCTTTTATCAGAAGTTCTTAAAAATGCTTCATCAGAAGTACTTTGTGGCTTAAGAAGTTCAGGAATTGCTGCTCCCTTGATTATAAAAACTGGAGAAAACAAATCCTGTCCAAGGTCACTCAACAGTTGACCTGTGACATTCAAATGTGGGTTGGGGAGGGCTATTAAAAATTTACGCATACACACACAAAGAAAAGCATGATTTCACTCCCCCCTGCTCTGTTAATGAACCTGGTTCCATTACACCTGGCAGTTTTGGATGGAAATAAAGTTACGGGGCCTGGTTATCAAACTCTGTGTTGCAGGTATTCCATTTTATCCTAGAGATCCCAGCAGTGATCAGTATCAGATGTTTAGAGTAGAACACAGGGACAGGGAAAGTATATAATGGTGCTTCCCACACATACTCTACAGCAGCTTGTGACTTCCAGAATGCCTGAGTCAAAGGTGGAATCCATATATTTACTGATCTCCATGGCAGCCTTTTTCCATTAGGTTCAGCAGCTGCCAACACTGAAAAAAAAATCCTGTGACACAGTCCTCACTCACCTAGTGCCCAGCTAGCTCTGGTATGCACACAAAGCATTCAGCATTGCATCCCATACAATGGAGCAATCCCAACGCTGACAGCAAGGCGGTTAAAAAGCTGTCTGGGAAATAGCACACCTGGGTTTCAGTCCCACTTAGGAAAATGAAATTAAATCAGTAGGAAAGAGTGGGAACATAAAGAGTAGTTGAGAAGTGCATTTGAGTATTCTTTGTGACAAAGGAGGTAACCCAGTCTACCTGCTGCACTCTGAGTTTGCAACTTGTTAGATAAAAGGAGTCATCCTCCAGTGAGTAAAACAGCAAATATTTCACACAATCACGGAACAGTTCAGGTTAGATGACACCTCTGGAGATCACCTAGTCCAATTCCCTGCTCCAAGCAGGCTGCCCCAGCACCAGGTCCAGTTGGGGTTTGAGTATTTCCAAGGATGGAGACACCACAGCCTCTCTTGGAAATCTGTTCCAGTGTTCATCTGTCAGAGTAATAAAGTTCTTCCCTACATCTAAATGGATTTTCTTTACTTTCAAGTGCTGTCCTTTCACTGGCACCTTTAAGAAGACTCTGGTTTGGTTGTTTTTATTGTCATCTGTCCCCACTCCCATAGTGACAGAGTCACAGTGTGTGACAGCCATAGAGTGGCTGTTAAGCTTGAATCTCACCCCAGTTACAACTAGGAATTTTTATCCATAGATTTCAATATTAGCTGTTGTGCAAATTATTTCTTTTCCCTTGAGTCATGAAAATGACAGCAGGAAACCACCTTTTTTAAAAAATAATCTAGGTGAAATATTTCTTTGAATACCCACTTCTTCCAGAACTACTTTTCTCCTTTTGATTTTTATGTTGTCACTGTTGTCATGTAATTTATGTTGGAAGACATAGAGGGAGCACTTAAAGCTTTTCCTTGGACATGCTATGTGCAAGAAGAAGGCTTCCAATACAAAATTTGGCAACTGAGTGTTGCCAGCAGAGAGGGGACAAGAAGCCTCAAACTCATCCATCACTAGGATACCCAAAAAAGCTGCCCAAGGAATTTGTCTTCTATCATGACCTAGAAAGGGGAGGTGTGCTCACACCTGTGAGCTGCTCACCAGACACTTGCACACAGCTTATCAACACAAAACAACAGTTCAAAGTGAATAAAAACTCCTCAAGCAATATGCTTGAGTTAACTTAAAAAAACACAGTCAAATCCTGCTGGCTTCAGGCTAAACACACATTTACATGCTCTGCTGAACACAGTTTGCTGTACCTGAGCTCCACCTCCCAGAGGGGTGCAGCCACGTCCTGGGGGAAAAGTTTTGTGAAGGAGAAAGCAGTATGGCAGAAGGGAAGGGGAAGATCTAAGATCCTTCTAATGAGAAACTCATCAAAGCTTCAGAAAATGACAAATTTCCCCTCCACCATCTTAAAATGCCAATTATCCTTACAGTGACTTGAGTAGTACATTGACAGTAGCAGGACACACTGATATTTTGCAGGAAAGTCACTGCTCTTACATTCACAACGGTACTCTCTCAACAAAAAATGAGCATCTTTCAGATACAATGACTGCCCTACATGCAGGGTTTCATTCTGCACATCCTGGCAAGGAACAGGAAAGAAAGCCAAGTGCTTCCTGAGGTTAAGCACACCCAAAAGGAGGACTAGGTACAGCTGATACTGAGTGAAAGCAGATTGTGAGATCTGTGCATGGCAATTCCTGAAAGCAGAGGCTAACAAATAAGCAAAGTATGTGTGCATCTGAGCAGATGTGGGCTGGAACAACATCCTTGGCCATGCAAATATAGCACTTGCTTCCTTCTTTGGCCACATTTGTGCTACTAAGCAGAAACCATTTGCTAACCACACAGCAGTGGCATTCACATTAGCAGAAAACCAGACTCCTCATCTCTTCCTGCTTTGCTCAGCACTTACTGACCACAGGAATAAACAGAGTTCTGTGCTCCTCAGCTGCTCCATGCAGGATCTGCTGTTCTCACAGGGACATCAGTGACAGCAGGAGCAGGCCAGGCCTGTTCCAGAGCAGCCCTTTGTCCTCACTAAACCTCGCTGCCAACAGAGCAGCGACACGCACAGCAAGGAAAAGCCAGCTGAAGGGGAGCACTCCCCTCTCAAACTCTGTGTTTGCAAGAGAAAACATTTTAAAATTTAAAAGCCAAAGCTGGTGATATCCCTGTTTTTAATCTGGAAATTGAACATGAGCTCCCCTACATCACTGGCAGTGGATACAGGCATGTCTGCTACAGAACGTGCTTCTGAGGGGAACTCTTTACTGCTCATAAAAAAGTCCCAAATTCCTTGCAAATTCGCTGTCCCTTTCAGAAGAGGGTTCCAGAAAGCTCAGAGCTCTAATCCAAGTTGTTAATAATCCATAAAAAATACAGCATAATAATTCAAAAATAGTCTCTTCCAACAGACAGTAAATGGAAACTGCCTGCTTTAAAGCATATTTTGACAGCTGCTAGCATCATTCGACATTTCAAATAAAACAATCTTCTCAAAAGAAACAGAGTAAGCTAAAAAATTTGAAACAACAAAAAGGTCTCTCATGAAAGCTGTGATTTTCTCCTCTTCTGTGTCATCTTCAGCTATTGCACAGAAACACACTAGTGGAATGGGAGAGAGGGGGCTGCAGGGAAAATTCTGTGAGCTGTATCCTTTTCAGGGAAGTTTAATTAATGGCATTTCTGAGAAGAATTTTGATTGACAGGATTAGTGCCAGCACTAAAAGTTTCTATTTGTGGATCCTGGAGCTCACAGCTCCCATAAAAAATAAAGAGTTCAGAAAAGAGCTTTGTGCAAATGAAGGCATTCCCTCAGCAGGGAAGGTTCATGTGAACCTCTTCTGTGGCTTCCCTTCACATGGGTTTTTCTCTGGAGATAGGGTAGCAGAAAGTCCCCGGAGAACACCCTCCCCACGAGGCAAAAGGTTTGCTTCCAGTTTCTAGGTTGGTCCTCGGGGAAGGTTTCTAAAAGGAGTCAAAATTAAACCCTAAGAATGAGTGCTCCCAAATTTTGTGGAGGGAAACATTTGGTTCCACTTTCTTTTCTTTTGGATTTATTTCAGCTTTTAGTTCAGACTAACTTTTACTTTCTAAATTCCCACCTCCTTCCTGCTAAGACAATCTAGTGTTTTCCCAGCATCACTCAGCTCAGAAGATTTCAATTCTCTAATCACCTATAAAGACATTGGACAAATGATTAAGTTGACCACAAGCATTGTGTTTTATTTGATAATTGTCAAATCTTTAAGTACTATCTCAAATAAGCCATCTTTACAAGGGGTAATGCATTACATTCCAAAGGAAGAAATTGGAAATGAGCCAATGCTGCTCCATTGCAAAAAAAAGGGAAGGACACAGCATTCCAGTTCCCACAGGAAGCACACACCAGTTTGCTGTACCATCCTCCAGAAACTTTGAAATGGAAGAAGAGAAGAAGGGGAAAAAAATTATCCTCTTCACTTTCTACATCCCCTTCCCTAGCACCTTCCTCACAGGATAAAGTAGTTCAGATCCACTTACTCCATCTCAGAAGTTTTTGTGCATCTTGTTTGCATCACATCTGGATGGTTTTGCCCCATTTTCTCCTCTGCTCTTCTCCTGCTTTCCCTCAACTCTATTGTTCTCCAGCTTATTTGCTCACTCCTGTTCACATTCTCGCTATACCAACCCTTTAAGGCTGCAGCATTACTATCTCAACTTCAATTACCTTAAAAATGCCTGCAGAAAGGAGCAGATAGCCCTGAACACTCAAGAGCCTCTAGATGTCTACACAAATACTGGAATTTTAGTCTGCTCAGGAGAGCAGACTGATTGTTACAGATGGGCACCATAAGGACCCAGCTTTGTCACCATGTGCTGAAAAATGGATCATCACCCTGACTTCTTCCTGTTCTGCCCCATGAATGGGGGAAATGAAGCTGCAGGAGAAGGCATGGCAAGCACTGTCCATTTTCTAACTTTTCACTCCTTGTGCAAACAAAACCTGGCAGTTTGCAATCCATCATCTAGAGGAAAACCACCAAGGCTGCCTGTCAGCCTTCAAACACTACCTGTGTGCTCAGTGATACCTGAGCTTTGCCAAACCCACTCCATTTATTTTAATGAACTACAAGTCATAACTTCAAAATGCAGTTTTGAATCTCTCCTCATATAAACAGCAAGGAATGTGCTCATGGAAAAAAAGTTACCTTGGTCACACCTATAACTTTTCCAAAAGGAAGGGCAAGCTCAGGTACTGCAGATGAAAATCAAGATGACTGAGCCCCAGCTACTTGTTTAGACTGTTAGTCTTGCTTTCAGTGGTAGGAAATATTACATAAAATCCATGTAACACATACAAGCTAAGTGCAAATGATGAAAGAAATCAGCAAGGGAAAAGAGGCCAGAGAGCTGTTGTGATGGAAGAATAGCAGCTGGGAAAACTGAAGTCAACCCAGCTATGTTATTTTTTAATTAAAAATAAACATAGCCTTTGTTGCCAAGGGATTGGTTAGCATTCCATTAAAAAAAAAAAAAAGGAATTTTATTTTACTTCATTCTCATTCCCCTCATAACCTTCCTCCCCTCCCTGTCCCCTCCTCCTCCCTCCAAAAAAGTATTTATAGATTTTGCAAAAAAGAACATGGTCAAAGTTTAGCTTAATCTGCAGCACCACATAGAACCACCTATTTGTAAGGCATTCTCTTTCTCTCACAGCAATGCCTCTTGGATTAAAAACAGTCAGACTACAATTTAATTTTGTTCGTTATTTTGTCCTTTGCTGCTGAGGTCCGTGTTAGCTGTACAAATATGCATAACTAAAGTGCACTAAAGTGTGAAGGGTAAAAACCCTGTCTGGACAGCCCTTCTAGTGAAGGTTTCAGCAGAGCCATGTTCATCCTTCCAAGTTCAGCCTTGCTTCTCTTTAACACTAAAGCAGCTTTTGCTCACATCTGGTTAAGGGTTTGTGCTACTTTTTATGAAATTTGTGTCCAAGACCAACGAAGATCTGACATTTTTTCTTTGCAGTCCTCATTTCACAACAGAAGTGTGGAGTCACTTAACAGAGAAAAACCAAAGCATCCAAAGACTCAGTTGAGGATTTTCACACATTCCAAGGACTCAAAGGTTAACTATTTTTAAAGGCTGGCTACCTCATTATCCTCTTTACCCACAGCTTTTCATTCATTCATCTTTCACATTTCTTGTGTGCTTTTATTATGCCTGACCTCAGAGAAGGTTTCTGCTACCAAGCTCTTCTCTACACAGCTTCCACATCACATTTCAGAATCTTATCAGGCATAACCAACTCCTATTTTCTCATTCACCATCTGCTTTTCTAGTTACACATTTTATTTAAGATGTTTTAGGCCATTACTCATATGAAATACATATCCAGAGGCAGTTGCAATTGTTCTGATAAAACACATAGGAGTCGAGGGGGCAAACCTCTCCAAACCAGACCAATGATATGCATGTTTTCTGTAGAAATATCCATCTTCAACTGAGCAAATACATCAGTTCTAGTTGAATCAAAGAAAGAGCTATCAAATAATTAGGCACTAAGCTAAAGGGTGAGAAAAGAGAATTAAGGTGTAAGTAAAAATAAGTGCATGTACATCCTGAATCTCAGGTAAGTACCATCACATCATCAACTTAAAGGGTGCTCAGGAGTGGGATTGTTTCCTGCCTGGACTGTCTGGAATCACTCCAGCTTCCATTACAAGAAAAAGGGAAAATTATTATTTAATTATTCATTAGGTGCAGAGCAACTATAAAGAGAGTCATGACCAGCAGCAGCAGAGTACAGGATAGCAAATGCACTCACATATTCACAAGAGAAAGGCTCAATATTCACCCCCAGCTGCACAGAGGGGCATTTCAACCTTCAATCTTGCAAGGAGATCTGAAAATAGATTAGACTGGAAGTGTGTCTCTTTATGCTTTTCTATTTAACACTCTGCTTCTATGCATCCCAATGAGTTTTCAGAAAGATTTTGAATTAATGAAAATATAAAGACAGAAATCATTTTTCACCCAGCTCTGGTCAGTATGTGCTGACTCACATCCAGATTCCTCCAGTATTTCAATCTTCCATTGACTCCAAAGAAAATTTGTGGTTGACCACAGAGCAAAAGCTTAGCTAACTAAATACCATAATGCATATTATTTGCCATGCAACACTAAACACAGGAGAAAGAGGATACGAGCTTGCAAAACCTTTTTCTTTATGCTTTGCATATTTTTTGGAATAGGAAAGATAACCACATTAGGCAAAGCAATGTGTTTGTTTTGTCTCAAGGACATTGGCTCACAAATAAATGTTACTGCAACTAGTCAGAGTTCAAGTCATTGGTGCCCAAACTATAAAAGAAAAGAAAGAAAAAAAGAAAAAGACAAGGCCTTTGGAAACGAAATGTTATTCCTCATCTCAACAAAACATAAATAACTCAACAGTTTAGTGACCAGCAGTACACAACAGAATGAATTCTGGTTATCCAAGCATCAAAGCATGACTCTGAAACATTCTATGAACATTAACTCCTATGTGGCAACACAAAATGGGATTAGAAAATAAGAGAAATTCAGTGAGACAAATAAGTTGGCACTGGCAGACCCTACCCATGCTAAGCTTCAGCCTCCTTGAGTTTTACACCAATTTCCTTCAAGAATAGATTTTAGTTGAATTACACATGATTGGAGGGATGGTTTTATCTCTCAGATGGTCACTTGCTGCCAAAGTCTAAGGGTTACATGAAACATGGAGAAGTCAGAGAGGCTTCTCAGTTAAACTTTCTTTTCTAGGTAGGGTGACTGACTACCAAATTAGAAACTTCCTAATTCTTCCTACTGAGGAGGATTCTATTATCACTCTCACAGCGTTTTTGTTTTTCTTCAAGGCTTCCAACTGCTCAGTCTAAAAAACCAAACTCAAGCAAAAGCTTTGGGAGGTTCCTTCCATCCCCTCTCAAACAGGAGGGAGGGTACAATGATGAACTCTGAGCAGGACAGGGGAACCAAAATAAGCCTCAAAAGTGCAAGGGGAAGGCAGAATATCCTGTCTAGAGGGAAAGAGTTGTAATAAACTAAGAAATGCCATCTTCTTATTCAGAAGAACAGCCACAGCAGCAAGAATAACAGTGATTTTGCTGTTTTAAAAGACTGGGAGGCTTCTCTCACCATATAACAGCACTACTTTGTCTTTTACATCTCAGACCAAGCAGCTAAAGCCACTGAAAATGCAAGCATGTGCCAAAATGGGCAAAACATTCAGAAGCATCCACATGTCCCCTCTTCATCTGGCAAACAGAAAATGCTATTTACAGCCCTTTGATATTTCTTTGTTTCTCATGGGAAACTAGTTGATGTTGTCTACTGCCAGCTCCCATTGTTAGCAACACTCACAAAGAGGTTATTAATTTTGTGTCTTGATGCCATTTGTCTAAAGCAACCCTTCAATAAGGGTCACATTAGATTGATAAACAGCAAAAGTATCATATGGACATCAGAACTCATTCACCAAGTGGTATTCAAGAAGACTGATACGTAAACTTTATGTATTTCTTATTTAAAAACAGAAGCCTCTTGTCAGGCAAATCGGGATTTCCTTGATCTTTAAACTGTTGAAATACACAAAACTAAACAATAGCCACCCACTCCACTAATTTCTCCTATTCTGCAATACACAAAACCACAGTTCAAAGCACATTTCTATTTGAATATTCTCCATCTTCCTTTCCCAGCCCTGTTGAAAATCTGTGAATGAAGCAGAAATGCTGTCTGTATTCATCCACACTGTGGGAGCCAAGTTAACACTTCTCCCATCTGAGAGCAGGATAATTTTATCTGGAATGGCAGAGCCCTGCTCCATCAGAACTGCCCCATTGTGACAAGGACATGAAGGTACCACCAGTTTAGGTTCATTTCTTTTGGTCTAAGTCACAGAGAGGATCTCTGGTCTCTGCAGACCCCAATGCTTTTAAATTTATTAGGTCTCACCACCTATCACAGCTTAAATCTCCTTTATGAATACTTAAAATAACATTTCCACCTGTAGATCAGTGAAAAAAGCTGACAGGAGGAATAAAATCTGCACTGTGATTCAGATAAAAACACACCCAGAACACACAACACAAGGATGAAAGAGAACCTGGAAGATTAAAGCAATGGAAAGATGTTAAAAACAAAAGAGAAGCAGTGACACCCAGGCATCAAAGAAGGTGAAAAAGATGGGCAGAATGATTGGCACAAAGGGAACGAGACAGATTTAGCAATACACTTGGGTAAGTCCATTACACCAAGGCCCAGAGCAGCTCTTACAGCACCTCCAGCTTCATGGTGTCACTTCAAGGCATTATGACATTATTCTTTAATATTTAGAATATATATTTAGTACATACAGGATCCTCAGTGATGCTCATCCCTTCTTCAGGCACCAAAAAGGCAGATAATCTGCACTGCATGATTTTGTGACTTCTAAAGAGGCCCACACACCAGCAGAGAAGGATCTCTGTTGATGAACTGTCAGATAGGAGGAGTGCACAGAAAGCCTTATGGTAACAAATACTTCTTGCAACAGGGCTCATTCTACCTGTGTGTCCAAAAACAGGAGATTAAAAATAGGTAATCAAAGAGGGGGGGGGAAAAGAGAAGCATGAGGGTTTGAGAAGTTAAATGGCTGGTGCTGTAGCTCTGAGTTTAGTCTACCAAACAGATTTCATCAGAACAATTAGATTGTTCTCCTCTGGGCCATTCATCATCTCAGATATTTTACTAATTTTGACTACTACCCCCCAGAGATCAGAAACCTTCTAAAAAAATTATCATCTAGGGATTCCTCCAGTGGAATTTGGACTGGCCTCCATCATTCCTCCTTGACTCTTTCCCATCGAGCTCAGTGCTGCAGAGCAGTGCCTGGAATGGCAGCTCTGTGCTGCAGGAATTGGGCAGAGCACTGCTGAGAGCAGTGGCAGCTCTGGCAGCCCTCTTAGGCACAGGGTGACCTCCAGTTCATGTCTGAATATTCTGAATTTTCCATCCAGGGTGTCAGAACTGGACAGTAGTTATAGTGATCCTTCTAGTAGCAAATCCCCAGTCCCACTCATGGCTTTGCTCTGTGCGTATTTGTGGGAAATGAAAAGAGCTGCATTCCAGCATGAAGAAAATACAGCTGAAACTCCACACAGAGAAGGCTTCAGGTAATACTTTATTAGCTCTTCACCTGGCTAAATCTCCATGGTTCCTTGCATTACACAATCACAAATATATTTCTCCTCGCTTTTAGTCAACATTCAACCACATTGCAGTTTTTGTTTCTGTCTGTGGTATGCATAGGATTCCCACTGCAATCATGAGTGATTCAAAGTTTTCACTCTCACAATAAACCTGTGAAGCAAGGAGTGATTTCTGTTCTCGTTTTACAAAGGGCTCATTATAAAAAGAAAGAAAATAACTTCTACAGCCACAGATATGTTCTGTGAATGAAAAGCTTACATGGGGGCCTCCCAGTGTGTCAAACAGTGAAACAGCTTTTTTGGTAGTATTATTTGGTTTTCTTTACAGGAAAAAAAAAAGGCCACTTTCTCTGAAAGCAACAAATTATTCATTTCCTAGAAACACAAAACTGGTTTCTGTCAAATTCTTTCAATGGTATTCTCTGAAAAGGGAGAGAGGGCAGTGACAAATGTGGCAGAAGATGATGAACTGCTGCCTTCTCCAGAAACAGCAAATGCATGGGTGTCAGCTTCCTTGCTTGAGCCAGAACCAAAGCACACATTTTACACAGGCTGAAGGGCCTCTTTATACAGACATAAATGACATCTAAATCATTTAAAATAATGGAGGGAAGAGGAGGCTATAGAAAACAGAGGAAGCTTCAGACAAGTCCCAAGTATTGTCTTGTTCTCAGCCTACAAAACAGCAGGAATATCTTTGGTGTCCCTCTAGAACTGCAACAAGATCTCCTGTGCTTGACCAAACATCTCTGAAGGTAACACATGAAAATCTCCATGGAGTTAATGCAGACACAGGGATTTCTCAGCCCCCAAAGAGTTTGCCATTCTTCCACCTTCAAGCCAGATCTAACAGAATTTCAGACAGACATTCATGAGAGAGCTGTCTATCATAAATTTCTAGTTATGTGACAGATTTGTCTCCATTTGTAAATACCTGCCTCAGTACAAAGGCAGACATAGCAGTGGTGGGCTGGTTTGCTCTCTTTGGTACCCTGCACACCTTGGTGACATGGCCACAGCCAAACAATAATGGATCACACCATCAATGTAAACTTTGGGGCAGAAAAAGGGGGGGAAGAGAAAATAAACGAAATAAACATAAAACCCTAAACCAAAAACCTCACGCATATCATTTCACCAGTTCAATCCTGCCTTTACAACTGCAGTCTTTTGGCTAATACACAAACAGCTTCTCCTAGGAAGAAAAAGTTGCACTCCTTCAATGAGAAGTACAATGCTGAACAGATGCAGCTGAGCCCTGAAAAATCCCTGGGCAGATAGTGTTATTTCAGTTTGTGAGCTTGGAGTGTGACTGGAAGTCCAAACACTTTGAAGATGACATAAATCAAAGTAGCCTCTCCTTCAACATGGTGATTTTCCCTGCTTGGAATCCCTTCCATTTTGAGAGAATGGATATAAACTGTTCTCTCAAAGCCATACACACTGTTCACTATGGATTATGTGAAGTTCTTTTTTCAAGAAGAGAAAAATGAGCTTTTTTCCTCATGTTTGCTTGTACAGCCCAAAATCTTGTTACAATGACATGGTGCTGGTGACTATTTTGGCTGTAGAACAATGACAGAAAATCAGCTTTTCTCCAACTTAAATGCAGAGGGAAATCTCAGTACCATGGCATGAGGGAGGTGTGGTGACACAGGACAAGTCCTCTTGTAGTCAAAAGCTTGTGCCAAGGGGGGTTTCTGTTCATTTTTGAGCACTACAGGCTATAGGATCCATGGTGAATTTCTGCCATTTCTCCCACCCCCACACCAGGAGCATTAGGGCAATCAGATCATTAGCTCTGATTCCTTTGGGATGTCTTTAGATGTCCCATGTGAAGGTAGCCAGCTCAGTTACCAGAACAGAAATCTTTTCAAGAAAGTGAGAAGTGAGATTCAGCTGGAGAGATGCTCAGGCTTAACAATACAAACTACCATGGCTGTGCAGCAAAAATCCTGGGGTCACTCTGTACCAGAGAGGAACTACAGGATTATGCCTGTCCAGCTGGTCTGAAGGGTGAGAACACCTCCTGGATCTTGTTCTTGCAACAGTTTTCCCTTGCCCTTTCTTCTACTGAAATACCAAACACCACACAGACAATGCAACATGAGGCTTTTCACAAGCTTTGCACAATCCAAAGACTGATTCCCAGCCTCCAGACTATAAATTGTCCACAAGACATAAGCTGAATTTAATTTATATAGGAGCATCCCCACTGGGGGTATTGGTTCTCCATGAATTATCATATTCACCTCTAATAACTCCAGAGAAAAATCCCTGTTTGGGCCTACAGATCAAATAGACTTTTATAGACACATATGATGGAACAATATCTTGGAACAGATGTAGCACAAAAATAGTATGCAAACATAGACACCATACTATCTTCCATAGTCTAAATAAAGTACAGCAGAACAGTAGAAACTTTTCTGTAGAAACTAGAAAAATACACATTAATAAGGTTTTGCTCTAAAGCAAGACTGAGGTTAGGAAAAATAGACATTAATAAGGTTTTGCTGTAAGGTTAGGGAGGTTAGGGAAAACACACATTAATAAGGCTTTGCTCAAAAGAATAAGCTTCAATGACACATTGATAAAAATGCATCTACTGGAACAATTATCTTTAAAAACTCAGCATCTTACAAGGAACTGCTCTAATTGCTGCCTTAATCAACATCATAGCTTCTAATACAACTTGCAATTAACATATGGTAAATAGCATCTGCCAATTAGCCTATGATGTGCATTGTACATCTGATTCCTGTTTCCACTGGAATGCAGCTATTAGTGCTGGAACTTGTCCAGGGTCTCTGCTTTGGCCTCTAATGCTCTGTAGATGAGCAACCCTCAACTTTATGCAGCAGTTAAGAGGAAGACAAGATTCCTGCACACATGAATTAGGTCATAGATATGAACCTTGAAAGGAGGTTCATTAGTCATTTTTAGAGCTCCACTACTTTAAAGCAGAAGAAAATAAATCACAGAATGCATCCACTTCATCACTGCATAGTGTCATCATGGACAGCAAAGTTAAAACTGTATTAATCACACATATCCCACCATTTCTCCCTTCCTTGCCTGACCATCCTTTCCCTTTTCCTTTGTTAAACTTCATAGACTGGGGAAAAAACACAGATATTTTATTTAATTGTTCAAGATCTAATCTCTGCTGTTGTCAAGTGCCCTCTATGGATGGCTAAGGATTCACAAGACCACCTATATTTGCTCAGCATCTGTAAGGACAGTTTTGCACAGAGCCCATAGTTGTTGCTCCTGATGAAGCTGCAATTCTCAAACACACAATGCTTAGCAAGTCAGAGAGATAAGAGATGTGAAGCCCCCTAAACTTCTTGCACATTAAAAAAGCACAAGACAATGAGGGATTCTAAGTAACGGCATGATCAAAGCATGAAGAAAAAAGAGAGCTATGTTAAAACTTCCATAAGTGTTGCTTTAACTTTCTGAAACCAAAATCACTCAGAGGGGCATGCTCCAAACTTAAAAAATAATAAAAAAACCCATACCATGGAAAGCCTATTCTTTTACCTGTCTTGGTAACTCATTCTAGAGTGGCAAAACACTCTTTATCAAAAAGATTCCACAACTGGTGAGGGTGACAAATTTTGTCAGTGTTCCAGAGATAAAGCATGCCACAAATATCAGTCAAAGCCTATTTAAAAACATCCTTTTACCAGCAAGAGAAAGTTGTGACCGAGGACTCAAGATGAGACTTCTCTGCCTAACTCTGTCACATGATTCTGGGGTGAGGCTGGGGACAGGGGTTAGCTCAATGCTGCTTCTTCCCCTGCTGCCCTTTGATTCCCATCTGATCAGATTTTAAGTCTTTGAGGCCTTGGAATGCTTTTCAACATAAACAGTGCTTAAGCTCCCCCTAAGTGTGGTATAAAACTATTAATACAGAAAATAGAAAGTGTTTTGGTTTCTTCTCCCAGGGATAGAAAGAATACCAATAGAAAGTCAAAGGAAGCACGCAAAATTTTCCACACTATTCTATTGACTGCATGCTGCAGAGTCAAGGTCCATTAGGAGCAATGTGGGTCTTGCTTCAGCCTGAAAGCCAAAGCTCAGTTGTCATTTCCATCTGTGCAATGTGCACAGCACAGGTTTCTGTGCACCATTCCATCATGTGCTCCTGTTGCTGTCAAATGCAGAAAGGGAAGAAAATGGAAACATGAAGCAATGAAGCAATTTTCCTTCCCATATACAACCTCAGGCTGAGATGATGTCAGGCTTCATAAGCCAAGCCAGTTGGAATGACAGCAACATTTGAGAGGAGAAAATCCAAAGGAAACCTATATTTTTCAAAAAGTGCTTCTGCTGATTCAACAGGCAGCATCCTTACTGCAAAGTCTGAAGCTAATCAAGACTGTGTGTTACATGTGGATGTCACTTTGGCTTTCACAGATTGGGGAAAAATTGCCCAAAAGCTATACTCTCTTCTATGCCAAACAACTCCTGAATGGATTATAAGGCTGGTTACCTTCACTCTCAAGATATGCAACTTTCTGCTGAACCATAAAAAATTGTATTGGTCTAGAAACTGCTGTAATTTCTGAGAGCTCTCAATCATCTCTACTGAATTATGAATCATACATGAATAAAGAAAAAGCCCAGGTCCCTTTGATCCTCTTACTGGAATAAAAATGAGAAGGGTGGACATGGTGGGAGGGGGCAGTCATGCTGCCATTATTATAGCAGCACTTGAGGTGCTGCTCCTTCCATGGAATTTCTCTGCAGGATACCTGTGGCTGGACTGAATCTTTTTCCAGGTGCCAAAGAGGACAAGACTTGGACTGAGCACCTAACCCTCACTCTTGACCTTGAGTCACTGCTGAAAGTCACACTGTAATTTTCACAAGAGTAGTAGAAGCACTTGGGAGAATTATAGAGTGAGGGGAACTTGCATTTGTCCCCTCTGTAGATTAAGATACATGCATAGCAGGATTCATCTGGCTGTATCAAAACATGGATCTGCTGCATTCCTCTTTCCTCCTCACAACCAAGCAGCCTTTAGCAAAAACAGAGATTGGAGAGAACAAAACAATCTGCTTTCCCCACATTTCACTCCTCTTGCTCCTGGCTTGCTGCTATTTCACACGCCCTACTATTCAGGACAGTAGCCTCCATTTGAGGAAGGATTTGAAAAAGATGAGGGGAAAATTGACCCATTTTCCCCCCCTTGCATATGGCTATTTAGAAAGACAGGTGAGGAAGGTACATGACACTTTAGCTGATGTATTAGTGACTCCTGTCATTTTGGGGTAAGCTTAGACTTGGGAAAAAAATGCAGCAAGCTTGAATCACATTAAAGCCCTGATTTAGCAAAGTGCTCTGAAACACATGCTTATAGTTAAGCCTGTGCCTAAATGCTTTGCTGAATTAGGACCTATGTTGGTAAAAGGGGCAATTGATTAATGGCTTCTGACAACCACCAGAAACTAATGAGCCACAGACCTCTGCTTTTTCCTCCAAATGACTGTACTTAAACCCAAAGGAAATTTCATTATGGAAACAGAAAACACTTATAAATAAATCATATGTGTCTCCTTCACAAATATTAATTTTTATCTGCAATTAGTGGTAAACCCAAAACTTCCTTCCATACAGTAATCAGAGACAGTGCCATTTGCCCTACGAAGCTGGTTATTCTTTCAAACCCATAAATTTCTCCCTAGAACTCCATGGTTTACAGAAAGCTCTGTGAACCCAGCTAAATCAACCATGAAATATGCAGGATCCAAGAGAGGAACCAAAAGGTTGCCTGAGACAAACTCCAGGGTCAATCATGCCAGCACTGCACAACCCACCTGAAACTGAGAGAGTCAGCAACCTGCAGAAATCTACTTCATGCTTCCTCCCTCTGAGACACATCAAACCCCAGGGAATTCACATATTTGCTAGCTCCCATATGAGAGGTGGAAAAGCTATAGAATAGTGAGAAGATAACTTCAATCCTCAAAGATCAAATCCAGCTGTTTGCTAAGTGTTCACCATTGTGGAGGTTTTCTGAGTGGCCACGTGTCCTAGCTTTTACTTTGGTCATATTTAGGGGCAGGAAAATCCTCTGGCACATCCACAGGAGCCATGACATTCAAGCCTAATGCCAGCCTTACCTAAATCTCATTAAACAACTCAACTTGTTTTCCCTAGCAGCATCATGGCAGCACAACGCTGACACCTCTCCAGCAGGATGAAAGGAATCCCATCTGTTAACACTGATCTAACAGATCCACCTAGAAACTTCAAGGTAGTAAAAGCTACAAAACAGGGACAACAATATCTGAGGTCTCATTGTTATCACTCACAAGGTATGCAAAAATATTCTCCCTTTTTCCATTTTTGCATTGGTGTTTTAGTCATCTAAATCAGCTTTCAAGAGTAGGTAGATGTTATGGAATCAAAACACAAGAAATACACAATTGATGCCATACAAGACTTCAATGGGTGTTTACAGAGATTTCAGGGCAGAGATGGAGTGGCTTCCATGCCACATGGGAACTGCAAGCAGTTCATTTTCTTCATTCACACCCTCTTTCTTGAAAGAGCACTATTTCACTTGTAATTTTAAGGATAACCAACTATGAGCCTTCATGGACAATTTGTCACTGAATCATCACCTACTGATGAGATGGAGACTTCAGCTGCCACAGTTTTAGTGAAATGTTTCTTGAACCTCCATTATGGCCTTTGTAACAGGGATGAACTCTTAAGGGCAGCTCTAAGGAAAGAAAAGTGACATCACTCACTAGCATTCCTGAGCCTTGGGGAAATTACCAAACCCCGGTTTTGTTGGGGTTTTTTTATTGGTTTTTTTTAACCAGAAAAAAATTCAGCTCCCTAGGATCAGGTCTCTATGGATCAGACAGACTCTAACAATGCCCCAGAGGAAAGGGTGGGGAGGGAAAAGGAAAACACTTGATTTTTTTTTTTCCACAAAACTACAAAAATAATATATTACATTACTAAGTAAATGCTCAGTGTTTATATTTCTGTTTCACTGTGAAGAGGAAAACAAATATCTACCTTTGCACAAGTGACTTATCAATGTGTTTATTGTAATGCAGATCCTGCCTCAAAACATACTTGAAAGTCTATTTCATGTTTCCATGGACTTCAATTACCATTTTGTAAATGCACAAACAGAATTTTATAAACAATAACTAGCAGCCACCTAAGGCCTACATATTCACCACAGTGCCATGCACAAAATATTCCTAAGGTTCAGATAGAAAATTTCCAGCAGTTTCAAAAGAAAGACAAGGTGGTGAGTTTAAAAACATATGTCCTTATCCACAGAGTGCATGGGAAAGTTTGAAACAGCAGGTATTTCCTTTTCCTAGCCCTGTGAAAATGCACAGTGTATCAATTATCACCCTCAGAGATTAGCTTGGATATTTCTGAAGGTGAGTGCTGTGGCTGGGAAGTCACCAACACAATAAAGCTCATCCCTTTAGCAAGTCTCTTTTGAGAATCTTGGCCAGATTCAGCTTTGCCCACATTGAACCCATAGATTTACACCACTGATATCTGGCCCCATTCATCACACCCACACCTGGACAAATAATATAAAACACCCCTTGTATTCCTCAGGGGATTAGAACTTTTCCTCTCCTTCATTATAGTGACAGATGCATTGTGAATTATCACCATTATGCTTCATGACAGTAATGAGTCCAATTTTATATTTCCTAGG
The DNA here is from genome assembly GCF_023055355.1 of Agelaius tricolor. Lineage (NCBI taxonomy): Eukaryota > Metazoa > Chordata > Aves > Passeriformes > Icteridae > Agelaius > Agelaius tricolor. Next base: position 2,741,189 of record NW_027269263.1, read on the forward strand.
CCTTGTATTTCCAAAGCTGTTTTCTGTACTGCATATTTCCACTGACAGGCACACTTTTTCATTGCCCCTCTCAGTGGAAAAAGCTGGCTTGGACTGAAAGAACAGCTTGGCATTACAGGACAGTGATGAACCCTTCCCTCCAAATGTGCTGCTGTGAATTCAGCTGGCTCAAACCCTGGCAATCAGGTGCTAGGAACTGACAACCTCATTGTACACCAATGTAGGTTTTCTCAATTTACTTCCTCAGGGAATTTATAAGACCTGTTCTCTTCATTAACAACCATCTGAGCATTTAGGAAGCCAGGCTGGAGGAGATCAGGATGATCCCCCCACTGCTTTGGGAAATTTACTTCAAAGACTACCAAGTCCTAAGTCATGGTGTTGCAAGAGGGATTAGAGGAGCAAGCACCTTGCTTTAAGCAGTCCCTCTTACATGGAAAGACGTGGCTTCAATTTTAATAACATGATATCTTCCCCAGGACTCACTCCACTTTCAGCAAAATATGTTTGTTCTTCTGTCATGGCATTACCTCTTCTTTCTCAAGATTTCTAAAAGCAGATACTAAAAATTAATGTGAAGCACACCCATAGGTGTTGAAGAAACTTGGCTCCAGATACATCCTGCTCTCCCAAAGTGTTTCTCTAATTGCTTTTCTAAGCACTAGAAACCTCACTGAAGCATTTCATGCATGCATTTTCATTCCCCTCCTTGCTCTTGGGCTTGCCTCCCTATTCCAGTCTATTTTGTGTTTCAGCCTGACCTATTCTGTGAAGTCTGAATGTGGCTGATTATATCAGGCAGCCCAAGCCATTGGCCAGAGAGATCACTGAAAATATTCATTGACACAAATTTTGCTATTAATAGCTTAAAAAAACCTCATTAAAGTTAAGAATTACAAGTGAAGAGACAAGTAGCCAGAACATGCAAAATTAGGCCATTTTCAGCTTGGAGCATTCTCAATTTGTGGGTTAAATGTCTCCAAAAAATATAATAGTGGCTTGGTAATTGCTTTCACAAACACTAGGAAATGTTTCACTGAGGCAGTAATTGACAGATAAAATAAAAAAAAAGTCAAAAAACTCTAACCCAGGGCTGGTGGCAAATCACACTCATGTCATAGGTTTGGAAACACAGCAGCTACAAACAGCACTCCTTCCCTCCTGGGTACTGCTCAGTTCCTGGCTGGAAACCTGAATATATCCACAGGTACACACTGCTTCAGGAAATAGGGGAACTATTGGAAGAGAACAAGCGAAGTTTCCAGAGCTCCAGGAAACATGGTGTCTGTGGAGAATTTGGAAGGGTCAGGCTTGCCAAGCCTAAAAACCAGTGATTTTCACACATGTATTGGAGAAGATAAACCCTTCACATTCCCTGAAGGCAGGAGTAGATGCAATGTGCTTAAAATGGAGCAACAGAGATTTTGTCCCTTGACAATTGCCCTACCAATTAAGAACCTTGGGAAAACTGTGTAAAGGAAAGGATAATTAAGCACTGTAACAGGTCAAGTGAGGCAAACTGCAAAGCTCCGCATGGGACACTTCCAGAACAAAATACACCACTCAAAAATCACTTTAAATAGTAAACTCTGCTCTGAGCCAATAGAATGAACTGGATTAGACACCAACTTTTTTTTCCGCTCTATATTATTAATACTTCTATATTATTTAATATATCTTTTAATACTACCTGCCATTTTCAGCCCAAGTGCTGCCTGTGTGTGTTCACAAGAGCACAGCACAGAGCAAGTGCATGGTCATCACCTTCTCCACAGAGACACCTGCAAAGGTTCCTAAGGATTCAACTGGCAAGACAGCAAATCCTCAAGAGCCAGAAGGCATCAAAAATCGAGGACAGATGTAACAAAACCAAGACACTTTGACTGTGGACATTGTTGACCATAGATAACAATCGACCCACCATACAAAACCCCAATCTAAAGCCAGATTGGGATGCCTAAGTGTGATGAACTCAAGATGCAGATTATTTTTTTGCCAAGCATACTGTTTCAAAGTCCATTAATTCAATTCCTTTTCCTTAAAGTAAAATAACCTGAACATTTAAAGAAATACAATGGACAGATACCAGCTTTGACTTTCACTGAGTACCTATTCCCTGTCCTTGAAATTCTCCCCTTAACCACTACTGCTTTCACTTGAATTTCCCCACCTGTTTAACTTGTTTATGAAATTCCTTTTCCTATTATTACAGAGCTCTGATCTGTTACACTTGTTTGGATCACAAACATAAGTTGGTATCAGCTACAGCTGCTGCTCTATCAGCATCAGCATTCTGTCTCCAAAAATAACTATAGATATTTATAAAGAGATGAAAAAAATCCACAATTTACCTATCAAATCATGCAATTAAAACAGGATAAAACAGGAAAATTCTTTTGCTGCATCCCTTAGCATTCAGCTTACAGTCTGGAGCATGAGATGCACTTTTAACTTCACGTGCACATCTACACATATTATTAAGAGTCATAAAACAAGCTTTTTTTATATCCAAGCTACTCAATCAAATTCTTGGCAAGGTGATTAAAGTTCTGAAATAGGATAGGGAGTGGGGAATAGGGGAGGAAAAATAGCAATAAGGAGGACTTTTGTCCTCAAAACACAAGTAAATGTAGCAGTAACTCTTGAACTCCCTCTGCTACAAGCCACAGGCATATGGCAGGAGGCACATAGGAAAACAAAAGACATCCAAAGCAACACCATTATTCTGTCCCAAGGGCAACAAAGGTGGACAATAATTTAGCAGTGCTTCAAAATAGCTGCCATTTATGCACATAAAATAGGAGGCAAGATCTAGAGCACACCCTGATGTGTTCTTCACGTCTAAGAAAACAAATCAAACCCAAAAATCTCCCATTGGGTCATTTAGAATTTCACTGAAGGCTTTGAAGTTTGGGTTCAAGCTGTAGCCAGCTCATCCACACTTGTGCTTGGATTCCCTGAGCTTGGGCTCTCTGTGAGCCCAGCCACACCATCCTTCCTGCTGTCTCAGCCACATTCATACTCATACAGGTGAACCCTTCAGCAAAGTCACCTGGCCTTCAAAGCCACCACCTACAAGGGTCTGAGATCCTCAGCTCAAATCAAAACTCTTCTGCCTGCAGGAATGCCATTAATATTTAGACCACAGCAGGATTTAGAGAGTCAGCCACTGGAAGTCTTTTCTGGAGACCAGGCTCCTTAACCCTAACCATCTCCCTTAAAGAGAATTTAAGACCTCTAGACAAGGCAGTCCACGTTTCTGCTCCCTCACTGCACAGGCCTATTTTTGGGTCAGTTGGAAACACTCCCTTGGGCAGGAATTGCATTTAATTAAATATTGATCACTTGGATGTCTTTCTGACATCCAAATGCACCTCAAATAACCAAATTCATAACAGAACCTAATCAGGTTCTCTCAGGTCAGCTTGTTCCAGATGGGAAAACTGAGGTACAAAAAAAACCAAAGCATCTTGCTGAATATTCCTGTATCTGCCCACAGACCTCAACCCAGTCCTGGTGGTTTAGGATTAAATCTGGGAAAGGTCCACATGCAGATGGCTAAGTAATTCAGTAATAAGTGAATTAGCTGTGGCAGAAAGAATTTCTGCTAAGGCTGCTCAAAGCCATTCAAACCAGGCTGTACTTCCCACAAGAGCAGTGTGGGTCACCTTTGTTTCTGTGCCACGTTCCCCTGCTACAATCTCCCCTCTCACTGCCCTCTGCTCCTGCCTGTGGTTCAAAATATATCTTAGTCTAGTCAAACACAAGTTCTGTACAACCTTTTCTCTTTCGTGTTCTTTGTAAGGATTCATTTGGGGGGGCGTTGCTTGGTTGGGGTGTTCTTCTGTTTGAAGATTTTATGTGCAAGTTGGACAGCGTAGAGAGGAGCCATTTAGATCCAAATCAGAGCCTCCTCTGTTCCTCTCCTAGCTCAAGCTGGATCAGACCTCAGATGAAACAGTGCCAACATTTCAAACTGCTCTCAGAAGATTTTTAGCTGGAATATCTTCTGGACAGTAGCTGTTCTTGGGAAGTCCACCTAATGCCAAAATTCCATAGAAAGGCTTCCTGCATTGAATTACAGCCCTACAGCAGTCCCTTTTGTAATGGATCTAAAATGGAAAGCAACAGAAACGTTTCCTTCTTCATTTCCCTTAAGTGGATTCAGTATTGAGGCTGCATTTCTATTTATTTTGTTTGTGTGGTTTGGGCATGAAAAAGCAATGCAAAATTCATTCCCTCCTACCCCAAGAGCTCATGCACCTTTGCATACCCTCCTTACAATTATTAAATATTTCATGAACCTTTCAGTCCTCATCCAAGGCTCCAGAGAAGCCTTCACCTGGGCAGTAACTTTCACACAAGTAGTTCTATAACCTTCCAAAAACCAAATTCTACAATGCAGTGGAAAATTGAACTACCACTAAGAAAGATGTTTTTTTTTCTACAGCTTATCCTCAGCCACCTCTGAGTATTCACTTCCAAATATAAATTTAGCTTATTAAAACTGTCAATGGTGCATGGCTTTGTAAACCTCAGGGACCATCACTGCAAATTTCTCAGCTCACAGAGGTAGTACTGGACCTGGTTAAGAGGACTGCCCATGAGTGAGCCTGGATTTCAGATGTGTTACAATACTCAGACCCCCTCATCACGTATACATCACTAAAAAAGCCCTGGTCCTCACAAACTAACATCAACTGAATGCAGGTTCAGTGGTTTTAAACCTGGTAAGTCCATATGCTGTGCCAGAGAGGGGATTTACTAACCTAGATTCAGAAGAATAATTTGTGATGTGCCTTAATTTACATGAGTTCAGAGTATACGTAAAAATCATCTTTTATTCTCTCCATGCCCTGCTACAATTACTATTACAATTACAAACACAATTACTACAACAATTACAAATTACTCCTAGCTCTGCTACAATTTTATGATATTGCATTCATTTTGTGCTGATATCAACATGCCTAAATAAAAGATAGGCTTGCTTCCTCTTCCATTTGTGTTATTCTATCAAACCTGCTAGTTCTTAAGCAAAGCAGTGGCTGCCTACTTTATAAAATATGAGCACAAGCAGCAAGTCCATCCAAGGCTGGCCAATTTCCACATAGCCTAATATGGTTAAGAAAATGTTTGAGTGGAGCCCAGAGCAGAGTGCCAAATTTAACAGCTCTGCAGCGAGCAGGGTGCCACAGAGCCCTCTGCTTAGGCTCACTCCAACTCCAGCCAGTTTAGTTGGGCAGCTGGTTCAGCCTACTGACATGGACTAGACCATAATTGTACTTGTGCACAGTCACAGGGCCCAGAGCCTTTGTTCTCCCTGCCCTGGCAGGGAAGGTTCAGGCTCGCTGCCCTACAAGGCTTTCAGGGGCAGCAGCTCATTGGAGTGTTTCCCTTCTTGGGCTAAATATATTGAGGAAATCCTGGGTATCCCAAGGATATAAAAGAACATGGACTGCATGAGGCACTCTGGGTTTGTGTAAAGAGCAAGGTTTTCAAGGCCTTCAATACAAGACCTCTTTTTCTTTCACTTTCTTCACTTTTTCTACTGCTAATGTACACATGAGAGATTTTACAATATCAAACCTATATAAACGGTAGGTTCTTCCTTGCAGTTTTGCTACTACTGCCCTTTATGAAGCATGGCATGGTGCAGGCTGCTCACCTGCCTCTGAGCCCTCTGCAAAATAAACCTTGCCCACTTGTGCTGTGTGTTTGCATTTCAGTCTTCCAGATTTCACTGGGTTTAGGATTTTTGAAATAGCTGAGACAGAGGATGACAAAGTAAATGAATGACATTACTGAGGTCAGACTTCAAATCACACTTCAGTCTTGCCACTTATTCTCCTTTGTAATGCCACCAAAATCATTGCACAGCCTGATAGTATAGATTTGTTGACAGAAGAAAAGGGGATTATTGAGTTTATATCAGTGAAACAACTCACTTTAGGCATTAAAAGAACAATGCTACCTTGATTATGCAAAAGGGTTAGCTGGCCTCTCCCAGATCATTTCCTATGAGATCATATGCAGACTTGGAAACAGAAGGGACTGGTTTCAGGAAGTTTGAAAGCCTTTTATGGATGATATTAACAAGGCACAGGATGTTCCCTAAAACTGACTGTACATCAAATTCCATTGTAGCCACATGCCCTTGGTTGGAATGCTTCAGCATATATGATAGTACCAACAGCCACCAAAAAAAGCAGCAATTCTGTCATTTAATCCCTGTGTCTTTTTCCTTTTCCTTTTTTTTTTTTTTTGAGTACCTGGAATTGATTTTTTGGAGTAGCGCTAGCATACAACAGGTTACAGTGGGAAATGTCTTCAGTTCTCAAAAGTTTCAAGTATCCTACAGAGCACAGATACAACTTTTTACAGAGTTAAATACCTGTCTTACATCAGTAGAAATAAATGTTCAACTGCAAGATGTTGGAATGATACCTAATAGCTATCAGTAATCAGTTTTATTTTTTCTTCTCTGGCAAGTGCTAGCAAAAAAGCCACATCTGCACAAAAAAGCACATCAGTGTCTGAAAAATATTTTTTCTTGCTGTTTGAGGTCTCAGCTACTACCAAACATTTGTTATTTAGTATTTACTGAAATAGATTTTCCAGTGAGTTCAGTTACTGTACATTTAATCTTGATACAGCAAATTAGAAAGCAAATGAGAAACTGCATTCCTTTTCCAAGAAATAATGCTGTACATGTTCTGATTTTTCAGAATTTATCGGTCCAGCAGACTCATGAGCCTGTAAAGACACCTCAGATGCTGTGCTCCTGTTTGGAAGTGTCACAGCACTTCTGGAGGCTCTGGCCTCCAGGCTCCTCAGCAAGGCTTGTGTCTCATTTGGGTTTCATGTTAGCTCTTTGGTGATGCAGAAACTGCACGCTGAACTTTACAAGACCTACACTGTGAGAGTCTGAGTTTCACTGTGGGAGGCAAACTAACCTGCTAATGGAATTAGGTAACACTCACCTATTTATTAGCAGTGACACCAAGCAGGTTTAGCTTTCAGTGGAAAGCAACAACATTTTCAAACAGCTTCTCTCTAAGGAAAGTTATCATCTCCCATCCTATTTACAGGCAGGGGAAGAGATGAGTGCATCAATGAAATGTAGCTCCCTGTCCAAGCCCAGCTGGTCAAGGGCAGCACCTCCTGCACCCCAGGCAAGTTCCTGCCCCATAGGGTTTGCACCTTCTCCTGCCACCTCTCTGATGCCATGGCTGGAGAGCCAAAACATTCACCATGAACATTCCCCCCAGCACTAAACTTCCATCTCTTACTGGAAATAAGAAACATTTTGATTCCTATTGGGACTGGAGAGAAACAAGAGAGGAGTGAAAACCTCAAATTTATTGTAATTATTTGCTGTTTAGTAATGGTGTTCTCTGTGCCAAAGAAGATGGAACAATTAAAAGACAACCACTGCCTTTGCTTGGTTTGGGGAATAACTATCCCTGATACAATCTTCCAGGAATCCATCCTTAGAGCCTTGCCCATCACTATTTATAACTGAGTAAATATTAGAGGATTCACTTCTTTTGCCCAGAAAAAACAAGACCTTTGGCCTTAACCTACTTTTGGAGAGTGTTTCAGAGAAGGCTGTTGCTCTGCAGCAATGTTTCCTTCCATTAAAATTCCCTCTTAAAATATATGGCCCAAAGGAGGAACAGTAGACCTCAAATATACCACAAATATGGACAAGTCTGCCTGCAGGCATTTGGAGGCTGGGAATTTGCCCAAAACATTATCCTTCAAGAATTAACCAACTCTCTGTCAGCACAGTTAACAGCCTCAAAAAAACCCCAATTTACTTTGACATGCCTTTGTCAGGGCAGCTCACTAATTGAATATTGCACTGTTTATCACTGCTTAAGGTTTAATTATCCCCAAGGACTGAAACTGGAGCCTTTATAGATCCACATGCAAATAAAAAAAAACATGTTTGGGAGCCACTATTGCCCAACAAATTCACTTTTAGGTTTCTATCCTCCTGGCTTCAGCCCAGCTCACCCTGCCTCTTCCTTCCCTCATCTGCTGACACAATCTGTGATAACCAGGGACCAGAAGAGCAGGCAGGGTGACCTCAGGAACTCTGTGCTCAAGACTTTGCTCTGCTTGGCCACTTGAACCTGCCTGTGAACATCAGAAATGAGAAAAAAAGATACTGGGGAAAGATAACTCAAGAGGTAGAAACTCCCTAAAAGTGTATGCAGACAAAAACTGTCAGCTCTACCACAGGCGTGGCCATAATTCCTTGGGATTATCCTCTGTAAGGATAATTCCTTACAAACCTTGCTCTTACAGGACAAGTCAGGATCAGACCATGCTAACACAGCCCCTCCAGACTGGTGCTCAACAAGCAGAGAAACCCTTCAAGGCAAGCCCTTTCCTCACCTCCTCATCAAGGTTGGCTGCTTCACTTAAAGTTCTTAAAGTTTGAATCCTCCTTGTTTTCCTTAGTTTCCACTACTGAAACTGAACTAACTTTGCTTAGTTTCCACTACTACATCATGTTACTATTCTATGTAAATGTTCCATCCTTTTGCATCAGTGAATTTGCTACACATGACATCATAACCTCCACCTGTGAATGATGGAGTGTCCTCACTCAGAGCAATTTGGGCTAAACAGCAATTATAAACCAAGTGCAGCCTAGGAACATTTATTATTATTACCATCATTGCTTAGCAGGACTCCTATCAAGTGCTGAATCTTTTGAAAGGCAAATTTTCTCCCACCTGGCAAGCAGAATTTTTGTTACATGTCCCTATCAAACCAAAACCAGAACACCTGGGGAACAGAGAGTCATTGACTTGGCTGACATATTCAGCAACATTATTATCTTAATGACACATAATGGTCTCCATATTCATAACCTTTCACCAAGGGCAAGCCCAGAGTGGCTGTTGGGCTGACTTCATTCCCTCAGTGTGCAGCCTGTGTGTGCAAAGATGGCCACATGCAGGGTTAATGACAAAGACACAAGAGTTCAACCTTCCCAGGGGAAAAACACCTCCTTCCCATTCAGGTAATTTCCAGGAAGCAGGAGATTAATATGGAGCCAAACATGGAAAAATTTCTCACTGTTTTAGAGAGCTAAATTACCATGCACATACTTAGCTATAATCCTTAGCATGCAAAACAGTAAAAAAAAAAAAAAAAGAAAAAAAAGGGAAGAATTGGGGTGAAAAATTCCCAAAAATACAAGTAATTTCTGGCAGTCAGTTTGATCAAGGGCTACCACAAATTGTCTTCCAAATCAGGCTGATCACTAACCCCAAACACCCTTTTACCATACCAGACTTTAGGTTTCAAAGGAAACTAAGCTAACACTGAAGTGCAGCTCATGATAGAAATTGTCTCAACTGAACATGAAAAAAAACCCTAAACAAAACAAAAAACAAAGGCATAAAAAGCATCTGTCTCACCAGATATGATGCCCCTGAGCCTGGAAGATGCTGCCACTTCAGCTCCCAAGGGATTCTTTGAGTAAGCCAATGGTTACCACAGGCACTGCAAAGATAGAAGTGTTTACATGGGGGGGGGGGGCTGAAGAAGGCACCAAAGGCAGAAAAAACTTTACATTTCGGATGATCTAGAAAGCAAAACAGATCTTGATCCTTGCAGCAGTTGCTAGACACAATTTTACCACCGACTAAACTCATTTGCTGCTCCTTTTCTTTTTCCAGGGACTCCTCTGTGGGAAGAAACTCCCCAGCAAGCAAAGACCAAGACTACTCTGTGCACCTGAGCCCCCATTAGGGGAAAAGAGTGGCTTGCACTTGCAAGGAAAACTGCTCCATTCAGTCACCTGTCCTGCTGCCATGACTGCAACCCAACCACAGACCCATGCAATCCCCAAAACACCCTGGGAAGCACCAGCCACAGAACTGACAATTTTAATATCCAAACTGCGCCGATTAATATGGAGCCAAACCTGATTATGCCCTCATTAATCACTTCAGAGAAGAAAAAAATAACTGAGGGAATTCCCTATTTCTTTTGGCTGTAGACCAGCACAGTTTCTTGATTGCTGGCTGCCTCCAGTCAAAGATGCAAAAAACTTCTGGCTGTTTGTGCATAGCTGCTGGATTGCATTTCCATGGGTGTCAGTGACAGGTTGTTTGTCTGCTGTGCATGTAATTTGACTGCAACAGTGGTAGAACAGCCACCTTCAAGCAATGGCTGGGACAAATGATAACTTAGCATGTGGTGAGAAAAAATGGCCTCTGAGCCATGCCTCAGGGGGAGAGCTGGGGGCAGCTCTTGGGAGAACAGACTCAGATCTCCAATTTGGATAACCTCAGCCAGCTGGGAAAGCTGCTCAGGGGCTCTGGTGACTCCCATCCCCTTCCATGTACAGAGGCAGTAAAAAACACAAAACTTTCAAATGTTCATATACTCAGAAGACAAAAAGCTGGAATTACAAGGTGCAGAGAAATTTTCTTTTATCAGTTAAACCAGGTGAAGAAAGAGACCAAAAACAAGCTTGCTTCACATTCAGCATTTGATTAGGCAAATGAGTTTACCTCCCCACCTACTCAAGACAATCAGCAGGTGGGTTTAAAGAGCATTCATTAGACTCACTGTGTTAAGCAAGAGATGTGAATAAGCCCTGAAAAAATACATCTTTCTTTTGCAAGTGGCAGTGCAATCTTACAGGATTTCTCCTAAATCCATAAAGCAGTAGTGTCAGGGGCAGGATTTGCTTATCTTAGAGAATTTTGAGGTGTACGTTTCAATGTCATGCTGCCTGCCAAAGGGGGTTTTTGAAGGTGGTGTGTGATGAAATGGGGAGGGAGTCAAAATCTCCTCCACACATGCAGCACTGTGCTCCACCATGGCTAAACACAAGGGGTACCCCGTTGTTTTACAAAAACAAACACCTTTGCTGCCCCCAGGAGCTGCCAAGACAGAAAATCACAGCTGTGACCAGATAAGATGGCAGCTCCTCCAGGAAACCCCCTTCTGAACTTCCCAGGGCTGTATCACACTAAAAACTGAAAAATGCAGGTTTTCCCAAATCCAGCAGACCTGGTGAAAGGAATGCAGGTCTTCTTTGTGCAATGCATAAATCCAGGTTACAGGACTATCTCAGCCTTAATAAAACTCCCATTAAAGTCAATTGCAGTTGTATGTTCTAACCCAGAGAAAACCCAGATCTATCCTTCCATTCAAAATGCCAAACTACTCCAATCACTAATAAAATCCAATGTCCTTCAGGATTCATGGAGCTACATGAAGTGATCCAGGTCTTTTAAGCAGAAACTCTGCTTAATTTACTGTAGCTGTGAGAAAAAATGCCTCATCATTTACATCCAAAGAAGAAAATACAAATTCAAAGGTACAACACAGTACAGAGAAACACCTTGAAGTTGTGTAACCTCCTGACTGCTGAGATGTTTTGCAGACAAAGCCCTGAAGGTGGACATCAGTGTTAATCAGAAGAACATCTTGTTTTCTTCCTAAGGCTTTCACTGAGCCTTGTTTCCTGTGATACCTTAACACCAAGTCCTTCCTGAGTGCTCTCATTCCCAAGGTACTTAAGTGTTCTCCTCACCAAGCAAACAAGATCACTCACCTTCTTTAAGTTAGGCTCAGGTTTGCCAAGGCAGAGCCAAAACACACACACACATTCCTGACATAATCCTGACCAAGGACATGTTTTTCTTTCTTGGGCTGTTTTTACTCTGTAGTCCTAAGCACAGTACTAAAAAAAAATTTAAAAAAAAAGAAATTCATTTTGCCAAATATCTTCAGGAATTCCTTATTGAAACAAAACTCACAAATATACTTCAGACCTTTTCCAGCTCACACCACTCTATGATTCTGTGATCTATCAAGTGAAATACCATGAATGAGCATATGCTGACAACCTTGAGCCAGAGGAATTTTTTAATCTACTTGCTGATATAATTTTATAATGTTTCATACCACATAGCCTGCAAAATATCAAAGTCAAGGGGCACCAATAACTAAAAAGCTTCTATAAAAATAATTTATTTGGTTCATACTCAAGAAATCTCTGGCTGACACACACAAAGGAAAGCTGAGACAATTATCTTGCACTTTGCTCTTAAAAGGAGTACTAAGTGCAACACAAATTAATTTACTTTATTTACCTCATTATTTCTTCAACCTCCTATAAATCATCCCATCCCTATATTTACTTACATACTGATCAACTAATTACCAGGTGGGAGAAATTGAGATTTGAGTACCAAACCCAAAGAGTTGTGGAAATAAAAACTTTCTCTTCAAGGAGTCAGTACTGTCTTGCTTTCATTATAACTAGAGATAGCTACTTCTAAACAGAGCAATAGACCATTAAGCATTTTATAATCAAAATAAATTATGTTTTTCCATTGTTCTTTTACAATGGGAAACTCTATTCTCTGTAGCAAGGGGAAATGATCATTTCCAGAAATGTTTCTCACAGAGGGCAATCCTCAGGGCCCATGGGATTAAGTATGGGAACACTTGGATGGTAAAGCCTGCATTAACAAGCAAACCAACAGCACTGAGGGCTACCTATTTCCAATCTACTGGAGAAAGCTAGATTCTCCTTTCCATAACCTAAACAAAGAAACAAAGTGCCTTCTTTCATTGCAACACCCTGGAAATGGCAAAGCCTCTGAAGTTTTGTTTGACCAAAGTGCTGAGGACAACTCCCCCCATTATGGCACAAACTTTTAAAAACCCACAGAAACCAAACCTGGATTTCTGAACACGTTTGGAGCCCTGGCTCAGGGCTATTAAAGCAGGAGGCAGGAAAAGCAGCCAAAACACCCATTGAAACCATCTCAAGTATGGCACTGATTCAGAGGAAAGCATCAGATGTGCTCAATTTCCCTGCTTCCTAGCATTTCTGGTAGCAAAAGTTCCCAGGGATTACTTGGCCTGGTTTTATCCAGCCCTTAGGATCAAGACATTACAACCCAAGCAGATCTGAGCTGCAGGCATTTTAAAGGAGGCAAATGGAAAAAAAAAAAATCTTCCAGTGCAACCAGAAACAGCATCTTCCATTTACAATCACCTGTAGAGACAACATAAAAACCACCAATCCTAGACAGCAGCACCTCCTTGGTGTCTTACAGCAAGCAACCCATACATTTACAAAAGTACATTTGAAATGCTCTATAGGATCATCCTCTGATGCAAATTCCCAACTCTCCCAGCTGACCAGGCTGAGGACTGACATGTGACAGAAAGGAGCCACAGACTTCTTATGTGCTCTTGAAAATCTCCCTTAGGATGTCTGTTTTCATAAGACATAGAAAGGAAATTCTGGTGTTTTAGCAAGATAAGTTCTTTTACACTTTCATTTTACCTATAAAAATAAGTCCCTGAGTTTCTCCTCTAACAGCACTTAAAAAAGACCTCAAGCAGTTTTGTCTATTACTTGAACTAGGGCAGCAGTTGTTTTTTCACAATACTTCTCACCACTGCTGAGAAAAAGCACAGTTAGGCAGAAGCCTCACTCCAAGTACAGCTTTAGTCCCCTTGATGACTCAAATATGAAGCTGAATTTGACAATTTGTGTTTAACAACAATTTGATGACAGCCCAATGTGTGATATTCCATTAGGTAACAAGATAAAAAGGCAGGTTATGTTGTTTCTTTGTCAGCATCCAAAAACACAGCATACATGAACCCTCTCTTAAAAACTTGGTTTAGATATTTTTGGTTAATATTTCCACCACCCATCTGTCTATCCTTCTGGATAGACAATCAATTCTGGAATCAATCAATCATAAACCATGGCATTTTAGAAAAAATCATATCATTTTTTAGGACCCTTTAATTCCTCCATATATATAGTCCAAAGAAGGTCATGTCCTGTTGTACTTATTTTTTCCCCCCAACATTTTTGCTTCGTGTTTTTCTTTACAGGAGACAAAAAGATAGAGATTCTGTACATTTTTGTGGGACAACTACGTTGGGCAGACAGCCATTTCCTCAGCCAATATCAGCAGTGAATTTAAAGCTCAGAGAGAACTCTGAAGAGACAGAGGTTTGTGGGACAGAGGTTTTGTTTGTTTGTTTTCCTTAGACCTGCAAAACTCTTTAGACAAGTTGGTCATAAAGAAAAGTAGAATTTAAAGCCTCATCTGCTCTGAAGATTCCCTGGTACCATGCTGAGCACTCACCTACACCCCAGTCCCTGAGGTGATGAACCCCAGCTTTGGGACACACCACCAGACCTACTGAGTGCTCCCTTGAAACTATTGGTAGCCTAAATTATAAACAATATAATTCTTACTCCACCACTCATTTCCTTAACTTAGTTCTCTTCAGTTTCAATGTGTGTGGATACAAGGAATAAAACACAAGCCAAACAACACTTTGCCTGGACTCAGACTTGGCTACAAGGCTGAAATTGACCCTTTAAAAAGAAAAAAAGTTTTGAAATGAAGTTTTTCTGACCAGCATCAGGAGGACAATTAGAGTTCTATAAGTGGAAAATGTACTGAGCATCAAACACTGAATTTTGACAAATGCTGTGTTGACAGCACGCACCCAGCACAGCTTTGTGACAGGCTGAGAGTTGGATAGGACTGAAGGTTGTGTGGCAATATGAAGGCACAACACAATCACAGAGCTGTCAAAGCCACACATTTAGACATAAAACCCAAGATAAGGCAGCACACAACCAAAAAACTGTGTGCCAGAAACATGGGAGAGAGGAACACAGAAACCACATTAATTAACAAAACCCTAACCCCAAATCCAAAAACTGTAAAAAGTTTCTTTTGAGACATTTTTAGTTGAAATATGTCTGGGAAAATTTTGGAATGAGCCACTTGAAAAAACCACAGTACCAACAAAAAATACTGCATCTTTTTGATTTGTTAGGAGTCCACTTCATTCCACAGATTTTGAGACGTGTTTAAGATTCCATAGGTTTGGTGTTACATCAGCGATTGTTCACAATGAAATTCCAGGCAGTAGCAAAGAAAAGATTTAATGATAGTACCACCCAAAATACTGATATGCTGCTTTCTTTGAGCAGATTTATTGATAGGAATACTGAGTATGGGTTAAAACAGAGTTGTCTGGCTCACCTGTGCATGCTAAAATGTCAGGTGACAGAGCACAAGTTATGCCATTTCTTGAATCTCTCATAAGAAGTTAATCTAATTCTAGTCTTTGCTGGATTTCTCAAAAGATTTGTCATTTGCTCCAGCTCTATGATACTGTCAGCTGTTTTAAAAAGTATATTCCCTGTTTTCATATCCCATCTATCTCCTTGAGGAATAATATTTTGATGGTTTTAGTAAGATGTTGCATGTTATTTGGACTGGGAGATTAGTGCCCTTCAAAGCACAGCATGACTCAGTGGACAAAGCACTTGGCTGGCATCACATCCAGTTTGGTGCTGTCACAGGAATCATTTTTCTTTTTTTGTGCTTCATTTTGTCAGAGAGACAAAAGGGAAAATTCTGCCAAACTCCTCTGTAAAGAACTTTGAGATAGACACAGAAAAAGCAGTGCCTGGCAGCTTGATCATAAAACCATTTTACACTACAGAAAGAAAGTATCTTTTAAAGATTTCTTTTAAAATAAATACCAAGAAAGCCACCTGACACCTTGCAGCTAACACAGGGTTGAAAGTAATTCAGAATCATCACCTATTTTCTGCAGGTAGATAACCTGAGGCTGGGAGAGATGATCTCCCAGAACAATCTGGAGATCCCAGATCAAGTTGGAGTCCAATACCATATAAACAGGCAGTCTTTGTACAGGAAAACTTACAAACTCCAAGGTATTCACTGCAACAACACTTGCTTTGGGACTAAAAGGGAGTTTGATATAATATCTCCAACTGCTGCTTTCATAGCTGCCCAAGAAATAATTCTGATTAGAGCTGTTCAGTTTCATCTTTTTATGCCAGAAGCAGATAAAGAAAGCAAAACACTGCAGAAAAAACAAGTTTAAAAGAAGACTTTGGAACAATGCATTTGAAGAATCACCTTCGAAAACGCACGACAGAACTGTGTCAGATCTGGAACAAGCCATGAATAATCCCAGGCTATTTGAGGAAGAGAATAAAACAAAAGAAACAGCTGAGCAGTTGAAATTCTCCTGCTTTGAACACAAGGATGTCACCTGCAGGTCACCCAACGATCCATGCCCCAGGTATCAGACAGACCTGGGCTCACAGCAGCCTCTCCCTTCAGGAGAGGGGAAATGAAATTCACAGCCAAGAAGGTGCTTCCACCCAGTGGAGCTGCTCCTCACCTCTGGGAGACAGGGAAGGCACACACCCAACCTGGATGCTGCAGCTCAGGCTCCCACAGAATCCAGCTCTGAATTCAATTTCATGTATACATAAAAGAGAAGGAACCCCAAGCACAGAAACAAATTTCTGCTACAGAAACGTGTGTGGATGTGCATGAGAACAGAAAGGAGAACACAGCAGACCCCATCTTTTGCTCTTCAAAGGAGACACTTGTGTTAAAAACTGATCTAAGACAGAAGATATGAATCCCCTGCTAAGCTTACAATTAGTGCCTTGCTGGTTTGTGCAGCTGAACAAAACTGTATCTTTTGATGAATTTTTTTGGAACGCTTTTAATGACTTTGGCTGCCTGTATTGAGCTGCTGCAACATTTGATTTCCAGGGTAATGACAGCCAGGTCTAAAATATCCTAATCAGACATCCAAGAATCAAGGCCTTTCAAAAATAACTTGGAAAAAACCCTGCCCTTTCTTTGGCATCTTCTCTTTGACAGAAAGTGTGTCCACTTGCCAACTTAAGGAGAAATATGAAAGAACAAACAGGCCCTTGACCTATAGCCAGACTATTGTTATGCATTCCATGACTGTGTGACAGTGTAAAACATGGACTTAACAAGACTGGCTGGGAGCTCTCTATTATGCATGCACACTCATTCTGGTGCATATAAACATTTTTATGAGGTTTTTTTTGTTCAGCTGGTCCATTTTACTCTAGAAGAATGCAGGGGTTACATGAAAACTCACCAGTTTCTGTGCAGAGTTCTCCCCCCTGCCAACAGTGACAAGTCAAAATAAGTAGGTCTGAAATATTTCTCTATTAGAATTACTTTTTGCTGCACTGATTGACACAGCATTCAACTGGAATCAATCCAAAGCATCAGGCATACCAAGATGTGGAATGAAAATGCTCTGCATTTGTGTCCTAAACATTCACACAGGATTCACAGACATGAACTAGCCTAGGGCACTGGACATCCAGCAAGCTGGTGTATTATGGCCAGAGGTTATTGCTAAAAACAGTCAACAGACAGAAAACCAGAGAACCTGCCAGATCTGAGGGCTACAACTGGGTAGGAGAGAAGCTTCATCATCAGTTACAGCAAGGCCAAAAAATCAGCATCTGTTTCTTACATGCAAACTTTCACTTTTCTTAGAAATCACCAGAATGGCTTCATTTATTGATTTAAAGGAATCACAAACACTTATTCCAACCATATTTTTAAAGTCTTTTTATACATATATAAAGAGCCTGGTCTCCAATAAAATCTATTATTAAATCTAACTTCTGTGGTGTTTCATAGGCAAACTGTTTCATGATCTGATCCAAAACTCACTGAAGACTTTCCATCAGGCTCCTCATTGTGTGGCTACTGAAAACAAGTGCTGCTCAATGACACCCTGTCATCTTTGTTTCTGTAAAGCATCCAGAACCATCCATGTCATGGAATGAAGCTCAAGGACTTCCCTGCTCTGTGGAGCCTCAGACTCCAGCTTTCTTAACCTGACAACAGCTCCTTGGAGGACTGCTTTCCATTGGAAGTTATGAAAATAAATGTAAAATATATATGCTTGCACATCATAAAAGTGAGGGTTTGTTTCATTTTAGACTACAAGATTTAAAAAAATTACGCCATGAAAAATAAAATGGAACTTACAAACCCCTAAACAATAAAGGGTTGTGCACTATTGAGCTGTTTCTGGTCAACTTCTCTCATAAAAATGAAAAAGGCATCAAAAAGTACAAAGTCAGCATCTCTGATATTTGTAAATGTCTCTGTACCCTTTCTGAAGCAGCAGTTGGATATGTCAGTGTTGTTTCCCACTGTTTTCTTTCCAAAAGACCCCAAAATCTTGTCAGGTAACTAGCCCACTAGTCATGAATCAGGTTTCTAATTTGCCCTCTCCCATTTCAAGAGTAAATTAAAACTAAATCTTCATGCTCACTGTCCTTCAGTCTTGGCAACCCAAGTGATACTTTCAATGAGCCTTAGCACAAAACTCACTTTGGAAAGATCTTGGAGACCTTTCAGATGAAGTGCTTTCACACATGATTAATTATTAAGGACACTTCACCAAATGTAAAGTCTCATTTAAACATGAGATTATTTTTACTTATAAGTGACTTGTTTTTCCAATCAGCAAACTAACCATGTACTTGAGAGGATGGGATCATCTTTAACTTCTGATTCCCAAATTTCTGAGGATATTTACCAAGTGGCCCAACAAAACTCTCCATTACATTGCACACCCACCATGGCACCAGACAACTTTCCCTAAATTACCAAAAACACGTGTCAATATTGAACTGCCTTACTTCCAAACCAGCAGAATTTCTATTTATGTATAAATGCTAACAGTTCAAAGGGAAGGAAAGCACAATTTCAACAGATAACTATACCTCAGTTTACTACAGTGATGGTCTGCTCAAGAGAAACTTTCATTCTCTACTTCTACACTGAGCTATCCCTTAAAAATTCCATCTTCAAGGTACTATGACAGTTTTTCTTTCTTCTCTGTTTTTAAGACAATTCATTCTGGCTCTCCACAAGTGAGAACTTCCTGCACTGTAAGAAAAGGTCTCTCTTGAAAAAATGAGTTCTTGCTTAACTGAATTCACTTTGTACAGCAAGAAACTCCCAACAGGCAATAGAGCATTTTCAAATTCCAGGGCCACAAAAGGGTTATAACCATTATAACCATTCCAGGGTTGTAATTGTGGCTCCACCTCTGTGTGTTATAATGAACCCAAGACAATAAAATCACCCCCTTGGCAGGGAGAACAGGACTGCCCCATGGCTGAAGGAGCATTCATCACTGCTCTACATGCATGGAAAACAGCACCTAACTGGGCATGACAAACAGCACCAGGAATTCACAGGGTAAAACAGCAAAGGGCACACTCAGAGAGGATGAAGCCACTCTCTCACTCCCCTGACCCTGCAGCCCTGGCAGATGAAATATGGTGCACAAACTGGCCAGCAGACTTAAAATTCACCTGTTTCCTGGTGTCAGAGCTCAAACAGTGGACCCCAGGAGACCCCTCTGCTTGGTGCCTGCTGCTAGCCAGTCCTGCTCCTCCAGGGCTGTTCCCAGCAGGTAGCAAGGTACCCCAATGCCAAGGAAGGGCAACCCAACTCTTGCATTCAGTCACACCCAAAACATCACCATCATTACAGCCACCAGCCACAGACTTCAAACATTTGAGTCCTAGTCATTTGCCAGAGGATACAGAGGAAAATTTGCAGGGAATGGTGAGTCTGCCAAATTGTAGGCAGTACTTTACTCATTAGATAACCCTTTCTCTCAGATCTCTTTGTTATTGCATCTGGGGGAAAGAAAAAAAAAAAAACATTTCGGCAGCTTTAGTGGTACAATTCTGCCTCTGCTATCTCAGAGATGTTAATGTCACACATAAATCTCCATGTTTTACTAATGGCATCATATATCTTGCCAGGCATTTCTAATTCACCCCTTGTTGTGCTATCTACGTACTTTATCACACAGGGTTACTCTCTGTCAGGTATTAATATTAAGACATTGTGCCTTGTCTTTTGTAGGAAAGTACATGCTCTTATCTAAATTGCTGAGACTAATAACTTGAAATATTGTCCCTGCAAACATACTTGAATGGTGTATATTCAGATAACCAGAGCTTTTTTTTCCTTCTCCCCTTCCCTCCCAGCAAGTGAGCATAAATTAAATCTCCACAGGAGTTAACCCAAGCTGCTTTCCCAATTTGGAGGCAGGGAAGGATGCTGTCCTGTACCCAGGTAACTCATGGACCACACCCCACACCAGGCAGGACTCCCAAGGGTGGCACAGTCCTTTTATTCCCCAGCAAACCCCTGCCTGCCGAAACACGAGCTGGGAAACTGAGCTGCTTTCCCCCTGGAAATTTCTTCTTTGCAAGTAAACACTGTTGTGCACAGTCCCTGTTGCTTAATCCCTCTGGTGGGCTCTGTGCCTTGGAACTTGGATACCTGACAGCTAAATTGTTTTCAACTGATAACTGGCCTAAGGATGCCCCCTCTGCTTATTATTTCTTTGATCCAGATAAGCATTTGGTTGTTTAATCAGTCACAAAGCTAAAGCAGAAAGAGAGAACATTGAAAAGCCTTACAACCCCACGTACTTAATTTAGCCTAAAAGTAATTTCTGGGCAGAAAGGGAAAATTTAATTAACTCTTGTCTATAAAAATGCATAGTAAGATGTGTAGCGAGATCTTATACATTCCTTTGAAGTTTGTCATACATTCCTGAATACCTTTGACAGCCTAAGAAGTTATGTGTCTGCTTCTGATTAGATAATTGAAATAAATCTACACCAAATAAATTCAGATCTCTTAAAATAAACTGCAGAGGTACATGAACTTTGTAAAATGCATACAGTACTTCAACCAAAAGGCATTTCTGAAAAAAATCAGCTATCATGAAGGAATTTATTTGTCTATTATTTTTTTCATGCATGGGGTACTGGTACATGGACTGGTACAACTACTGGTACATGGACTGCAAACCACTGCAGCAGAGGGAAATCGCATCTTTTACACTCACTACTTTCTCCATTTCACACCTATCAGTTAGATGCTCATTAAAAATGACAGATAGCACTGTGTCAGTCACTTGGAGTAAGTGACTCCAAGTCCAGTAAATACCTGCCTGCTAGTTCAACTTGAGACAGCACTGAACCTACAGGGAAGAGCCCTGCTTCACGTGGTCCATTTCAATTCACTGCTTCCAACCCAACAAAGCCAACAACCAATCCATGTTGCAATATTGTTTTGGCCAGACTACAAAGCCTGGAAAGGTGTGTGTATGTGTGTGTGTAGATATATGTGTAATAATATATATTATAATGCAATATAATACATAGACCCAGACATATTACATAAAATGGAAGGTGGCAATAAAATTGCATGTATTGCTTGGCAAGGAGAAGGAGAATTTAAGAGTACAACTGGGTAATAAGTGGTTAAAGCCATGCAGCTACCTGAGACTCAAACAGAGCACACAGACATCAAAGCTGAGAGTGACCACACAAACCTGAGTCATGCTGATCAGATGGATCTTATCAGACTTGGCAATCAGGCAGCCCTGCCAATCATTGTGAAATGCCCTGCTGAAACCACAAAGAGGATGACACACAAGATGGATCATCCTGATAAAAATCCTCATAAACAGTTTACAGCACCATGACCAAACAGACACAAGAGCATGCTGCAGTTCCAGCTGTGTGACAGATCCTGCTAAAATGCTGAGATGCTATCACACTGCACGAAGCCAGGAACTTTTTTGGCAACACATTCTCCAGCTCACAGCCATGGGGAGATAATATTCCCCTTGTCCTTGATCCTGGGATTCAGCCAGACCCAAAAGCAGGCAAAGAGGGCAAGTTTAGGCAGTGGGCTAGCACAGAGCAAGGGCTGCAATCACTCAGCCATCTCCCTGCACTGCTCAGGAGCAGGTCCAGTCCAAAGCACAAGTGGTGATGACAAGACAAACACACTTGCAGGATATCCCAGGCCACCAGCCCTGCATGAAGGTACATGAAGTCAGGGAGGTGCTGAAGTGCCTGACATTTACAGGGAGACATCTGAAAATGGTGATGAAAGATGCATCAGAGAAGCCTATGCAAGCACTCATTTGGAAGTGTAACTTCGAGTCACAAAAGAGCAAGTTAGAAATGTGTCCTGGAATCCTACTGAGAAGTCAAGACTCAAACTCATGAGCAGAGAAAATGGAAGCAAAAGCACTGAATACCCAAAAAACATGAAGAATTCTACATTAAACCCAGGTCTGTCTCAAACCAACCCAGATATTCAGGTGAAAATTTCCTTCTAAAGGCTCATGTGATGGCAGATGCACCTTCTGTCATCTTCCATGAGGTTCACAGTGAGCCAGTTAATCACAGAGCAGAAGTCTGATACCCTGCCATGCTGTGTCCTACCCAGGACATCAACCCTGGAACACCGACCCGGGGCCAGAGTCATAGCATTACATTAAACATTTTACCCTCTACACATTTTAATGCTTTTCAACTAAAAAAAAAAAAAAGGCAGCATGCTCCTAAAGGGCACAAAAACAATGTTATCAACCTTTTTAATTGTTTGTGCCTACCAAAAAAATTTTTAAAAAAGGTGGAACTGCAACCAGACCTGTCACTGAAGACTGCAAGTCAATACTGCCTGCATACAGCTGACAGAGAAATACAAGACAAACTTTGTTACCAAAACACTGATGGTGAGCAGGAAGATAGTGTGGATAGCCATCAAAAACTTCTGGAGAGCAGAGAATTATACAAAAATTATCATGTAACATCATATGTTGTATGTATATTTTGCACTTGCACTATTTTTTTTCCCCCGAGGACTTTAAAGTGTAGTTATTTGCTTTTGGGGCATTGAAATACATGGGGAAGGGGGTGGGGGGTGGATTTTTCAATCACTTTTTACCATCAGATATGTGAAGTGTCCATGCTAAACAGGAAAAAATTATTTTCCACCAGATGGAGCAGTGCCACAATTAACAAAATTGCTGCTACTAGTCTAAAATATACTGAATAACATCACACCTAAATGGAAATTAAACAGCCTTCAAAACCTGTGTTAAACAGTTTGTCACCCCCAGCAGTGCCCAGAGCTGGTATTTCTGATTTCAGTTCCATTTCAGTATCATTCCAATCACTTCTAAGTCTTCTGTTCATCCCTTCTTACCCCTTTTTCACAGCATTATTTCAGACTGGTCCTTTAAAAGCCTGCACCCATCTTGCTTGTTTCTGTCTGTCCCCTCTACCCCTTCTGACAGCTCTGCCCTCCTTCCTCTCTCTAATCACAAACTTTCAGATCCAATGCCATCTTCATTTCTTTCCTTCACATTTCCTCCCAATTTCAAGTCTCTTGCTAAATTGTCATTTCTCATAATTCTTTTCTCTTAGCCCTCCTCAGAAATATTAATGTAAACATGGGAGGAAAAAAAAACACCACCACAACAACAATAAAAAGACCCTAAACCACAGAACTCGAAATTTTCTGATTCTTCCTAATACCTGCTTTACTTTGCAACCTTCCCAGTTACTTGGGTGTATAAAAGCCACAGAAGAAAAAGTCTTTCACCCACACCCATTTTCTCATCATATCACACTTGAAAAAAATACCAAAAAACTCATCCACCTTGGCTTCTGCACAAAAGTAAGCATGTGAACATCCTAAAAGGAAGGGGGCTTGGTTTCTAACTCAGGTCCCCAGTGTCTTATAAAACTGTTGGTCAGCTGTCACTAATTTGATCTCTTGATAAATGCCTAGTGGAAGATAGCATTTCTTTCTTCCTAAAACTCTAAAAACAAGCCTAACATGGAAGGCACAGATAGCTCAAAGTAAATTCATTCCACCCTGCATTAGTTATATATAAAGCAAGCATTAAATAACATTTTCTTGTTCTGTTATGTCACTGAGGTGCCTACTGTCTACTGACACATTGAGTGACCCAAGAACACATTTAATACCTATAGCATGATTAGTTATCAAAACAGTTTGCTCTCCTCCTGGTGATGCAGCAGAGTATCTCATTTTTCTCCAGTGGATGTGAGGCATTAATGTGAAATTAAATCTACAATAGATTCCAGCCTGAAAGAACTGGAATTCAGAAAAGAAAGAACCCATGAAAGGAAAGAACCCATGAAAGAGGCCATCCAGAAAAGCCTCTAGAGTGTGTGCCTTGCTGGTTACCCCCAGTTTCTGCTTCCTTAAGGGGACCTCAAAAGCCATTTTGCAATAGTCCAACAACAGCCTTCATGTTTGGTGTGTAGGAGCTCATTTTCCACACATTTTATTTTGTGTTTCTTGTCTTTGCAGACATCTCTGATCACTTTTCTGTGACAACTCCAGACAGGCTCCATAGCACAGTTTATTAACCATTGTAACTAAGTTATTCCTGTTGGAGTTTTAATTAACCAAGCTCAATAATGCTGCTGCAATAGATTTGCACATCAGGGGTGGTCAGAAAAGTGCTGCTAGACAAAGTTGGAACCTATGACTCTGTGCACAAATAGTCCCCAAATCAGTTTATAGATAGAACTCAACGGGACTTCTGAACAACAACAAAATGTTTTAAAAAACAACCCCAACTGTGGGCTCTGCGACATAAGGCAGATGTCACATTTTCTTACCACCACCAAGAGAAGAACCGACCAAACATTGTTCTTCCAGTGGTTCATCACCCTGAGCACAAAAATGTGTGTCTAATTTACTTGTCTGGTTTCAGATTCCAGCTATTGCACAGGATTTTCTCTGCTAGAATCACAGAGCCAGTTAGTAGCCAATATCTGTCCCCAAGGAGGTACCAAGATTTGATTTTTATTAGTCTTCTATATTGTTCATACACAGAAGACCCAGTCCCTCATTCCATTTTTCTTGTTCCTTAATATATTGATTTTGGTTTTGGCTGCATTACAACAATTTATCTGAACAGAGTCAATTTATAGAATGCTACAGATTGCACTCTACAGCTGTCTTATCTTCATCACTGCTCACTATCCCCCCACCCTCCTGATCCTGGTATCCTCTGTGCTTTTTATCTGAATTCTAAGTAGTAGCAGCTGTAATATCACCCAGCAGTGACTCTCCTTCACTTCTGTTCCTCACTTCATATTTTTTCCCCAAGTTTTCCAGTTCTGGAGCTCTGTAATAACAATTGTTCAAAGAGACCAGCGTGCCTGACACACATTTCCCAAAAATCACGTTGGAATTCCACAGGGACCATCTGCCCAAGGATCACCAGACAGAAACACTGACAGAGAGGACCAGGCCTCCCCTGCTGACCCATGCCTCAGGGATAATCCCAGAGGAGCTGGGGTATTTTCATGTTGCAAAGGAGTGTTTATGGGAGTTACACATTACAGGAGTACAGCCACAGTATACCCTGTTGACCTTGGAAATTATCCCACCATTGATTTTATGGACAAAGCTTGCAGGCCCTGCTTCTCCCACCACCCCCACACTGGAAAAACCTTTCCCTTACATGGGTAAGGAAATTTTTTTTCTCTCCTTGTTACAGTGTGTTAATTTTTCTTCTTTTTCTGATTAATTGTTTTGGAAATTTGAAAACTGACAGCTAGACAAACAGCAGCATTTTTAGGAATGGGACAGGGCAGACCACAGAATTTCCACAGCCACTGAGTAAGTTCAAGGAATCTCTAAAATATCATTCCTGCATGTCATTTGCAAGAATGTGGATAAATGCAAATATTTGATAAGTACTTGTATTTTTCCCTAAGGCTTCAAACACAACAATGAAACTGGAAGCCTGGAGAACTTGGAGCATTCCCAGTACCAACTGGACACTCTTAACCTCTAAGCTCTCCACTATATAAATGTGTCATGGGCTTGCTGAGTAGATGTTTATATGCACTTCCTGTTCCAGTGCTAACTTTTTCATTACTGGAAAAAAAAAAAACCAAAAGCTCTCTAACCCCTTGGGAATCATTTTCCATTAAAGAGGCTTTAGATAGACTATTTGTTTTTACAGATTTGGAAAGAAAACCCAAATGAATGTGTATTTTGAGTATCTTTACTCATTTTACAATAACAGTCCAGGGCTGTATGGCTGGAAAAATTTGCAAATTTATTTTTACTAATCTACCTCATGACACCTGATGAGGCTTTGCACCAATGGAACACAATTTCCTTAGACAGGACCCTGACAGTTTTTCACTTGATCACACAAACAGTTGTTATAAATGAGCAGCCCTTCCAACAGCCTGCATAAAAAAAGGCCAACCATTGTGTGAGTATGAACCCTGCACACATCCCTTCCCACTTCCTAACAGCTGGGCTCTCTCAGGGCAGGAGACAAGTCTGATAAAAGCTTCTGTTTGGGCTATTTCTTCTAGAAAGCAAATGCATTTCAACACCGCTCATCCAGTACTTCTAACAAGCCAGCTTCCAATAAATTAGGTTTTTCAAGAAACGGAACAGGAAAGATCATGCCAGGTACTGGGGTACCTCACCATTAGCATGTTTTGTCATGAGAGAAATCAGAGGACATGGGACAACCAGGAACTGAATAAAAGAAAAGCTTCTTTAGTACAAGTAGAGACTTATTTTTATTACTGCCCTAGACTTGACAGTAATGGAGAATCATTGCAGAAAGAATTAAAAACCTAAAAAGACGTAGGAAGGACAGCAGTAAATCAGCAATCTAAAATAATTCAGAGGATGCTGTTTTAAGCATATAAATATGCATATAAATATGCAGATCACAGCATTCAGGAAAATTCTTAGGTGACCAGATTTCAAAGGGAGGATAAACTGAAGGAAAAGAAGAGAAATTAAGACATGGGTTAGTGATTTAGGCATCCCCATCTGGACCAATATTCTGTCTCTACTTATTTCACTGCAGCCAGAGTAAACTGTTTTAAAGCATGCATCTGGATTTCTACCAGTGAAAGCTAAAAAAAGAATGTCTGCTTGTCTGAAGTGTGATCTCTGAAATACCCTGACTTCACTTCCAAAATGCCACTTCACTTTAACTGGTTCATGCTTTTAGTGGTGCTTCCAGGAATAACAGTATTACCTTCAGCTGGCTCACATTGACACTTTCACATTTAAAAATCTGTACCAATCACCTGTCAATTATTCACTGCAGCCTTTTTGCTTTAGATTTTCTTTGCCCTGCTAGCCACCATTGTGCAATTTCTCAACACCTAGGCAGAAGAAATAGCTGAAGGAATGAAAGTCTCAGATAATATTTGAATATGTTTAGCCAAATGCAAAATTTGTCCAACAATGGCAGATTCAGCATTTAGAGGAATTATTCCAATCATTCCATGAAAACAAGAAACAGTAAGTTGCTTCAAAAGTAAAGAAGCCAGATGTCCTATACAACCACAGCCATGTCTAAGTATATGTATTATAATAAACTCTTTTCTCTCTGGGGGACCTCTTGAGTTTATGTCACTGTTTCACAGCAGTAAAGGCTTCACTCTTTCAGCAGAACATTGCAAACACCCCCAGTGAAGGTGACTGTGAGAGGTGACTGCAGCTTAAACTGAGGGAATCCAGGGCTGGTGAAAGATGCTGGCTATGAAATCCTCTATTTAGAAAAAGTTACAGCAGACACTAAGCAACACAGATTTCATTATGCTTCCCTAAAGACACCACTAAGTCCTGAGGAGCAATCCACTAAAGATTAGAATGACTGTACACAGGTGTAGTGGGAAAATATGTCTTCAGTTCTGAGCTGAAGAGCATTTCCTGGACACTGCTGGAATACATTGCTTTGTGTGCCTTAAATCACTGTGAAGCTGTCAGACAGCAACAACTCTCAGTAATTTCCGACTTCAGTTGCATCTGACCTTACAATTCTGCATCACACTGTGCCTTTCAGTGCCCAGAACTTCAAGTCATGTAGTCTCATTTAGCAGGTACCTCTCTGAAAATGAGTCAAAGTAAAGGTAGAAACCCAAGTCAAAATGAGTATCCAATTAAGTATCTAAGCTCCTAGTATGTTTTAATAATTTTTATTTAACCCAAGTCTTGATCTTTTTCAAGATCAAGAGTCATCAGAAGACAAAAAAATTCAAGAGATTCTTTGGCTAGGGAGAGCTCTCAATTCAAATGTAGGACCTCTCCATGAAGAAAAACAAAAAGACACAGCTTCCACATCATTGAATGTGCTACACTTGCCTGTTGCTACTCCTGCACCTTAAGGATTTGCTCCTGCTTTAGATGAAGTCAACACAATGCAGTGCCAACAATTGCCCGTGTCCTTGTGAAATGGCCCCAGAGCAGTCCAGTTTCACCCTCACTGTGCAAAAGGAGAAAGGAAATGTTTTCTAGTACTTCTCTCATGGCAGAGATGGGCACACAATGCCAAGCAGCACTGGTTGAGCTCAGGGAGCCTGGAGAAAGCCACCCCTGAGACCCTGTTAATTCCCTGTTAAATTCATTTCACCACTGGCTTTCCATGCCTCCCACCCCTGAGGTAACAAATGGGTAAATATGTGGTGTTTAATTCAAATCTATTTTCCACAGGAAAATACAGGAAATATTTCTATTTCTCTTCTCTCATAAGAGAAATAATTCCACAGTGGTCAATCTCACTCTGTGTGCAACCAGCACCACCCCAGCCTCCCCAATATAATTATCTGACAACACCTAAGTGGATCAAGAAGGACTTCCAGGGGCAGATGAAGCCTCTCAGGCCAACACACACAGCCATGGTGGGGAAGGGTGGTCCTCTGAGGCTTTTAATTCCCAGCAGCTGCCTCCACACTGCAGTGAAGCACTTTGAACTGCATCCCTTATCAGCTTCGAGCCACTGTTCATTGACTCAAGGACAGAACATCTAAGGAGGAAAAATATTCCTCCAAGTTGTTGGGGTTTTTTAAAATCAATTGAACCATAACAGTCCAAAATATCTATTTTAATAGTAACAACACAGCAAAATATCTTCAAGATATTTCTATGAAGGAAAAACAATTAAAAACCTACAAGTCTAAATATCATCTGTTTAACTTTTTAACATACCACCTAACCCTATTAGGCAGTGCATACTGCTGTGTGACTTATGGTCATACTTATTTTTAAGACACTCAGCCTGACAAACATTCTTATTGTAGCTCCTCCTTACTTTAAGAGTGTTTGGGGTCTTTTAGAAGTCAGTTTTCCAAGGGGACAGGCAAAAGGGGAGTTCACCAACCAACAATAGTCCAGCGTCCTCTTACAGGATCTACATGATACTAAAGACTCCCCAAATCAAAGGTTTCAGGAGAACAGCCTCTCAAAATGAGACTTTCTCATCTCCCTTCTTCAAAGCCTTGCCAATGCTCATATAGGATGACTGAGAAGTAAACTTAAATCCTCTATTTCTTTCATAACTTGAACCCCACACCATTCCAACTTCTGCTAATTAAGTAGGCCAAAATACCTTTCAAATTCACTTCAAAGTTTACTCTTCCCTGCCTCCAGTGAAGCCCTTGCAGCCCATGTCCATTCTGCACTGCCTGCACATAAGTTTCCTTTAGTACCTGCAAAAGGTATCCCAAAAAAGGGGATGAACAAAACACCTGTGTCAGACCACGACCTTTACATGGAGCCTCTCACTGGGATAATAGAGCATGTGGGGGTACCAGTTGTTGGTTTCTCTGGGTCTGGATTGAAGGCACTTGAGACACTAATTCACGTTCAGACTCAGGTGTTGATTATTTCTTATCAGTAAAGCAGTCTCAGAGCAGACAGAGAAATATTCCCAGTGCCCTGGGTTTTTACAAGAGCAGGGCTGCACATGGCTCACATGCAGGCTAACTAAAAGAGAGAGAAGGCACTTTACTGCTCCACAGCACCACTTTTAATCCTGCAATAGTGGGACTGGATCTACTGAGCTTCCTTCAACAGATAGCACAGAGTTTATCCTCCTTGCTGTTTGAATGTATTTTTCACATTCTTTTCAGATGGGAGGACGAAAAGGGCAATAAAGTATCTATTCTAATGTCACTTAACTCATCATTTCCAGTCTCCTACCCAGAAAATCTATTCTCTCCAGTCACACACTGGCATAGAGGCAAGATGTGTGATAAGCAAACTTCAATGGACCCACATCAGCGCAGAGAAATCATGGATTGATTTGATCCAGGTCATGGAGGCTAGATATTGCCACACTTGTTCATTTTATTTAATTTTTTTTACATCAATGATACCAACTACAAACTCGCATACAGAGACTCCAAGCTACTGCCCATCAATATAACTCCTATTCAAACCCCATGCTTTCATGCATCCAGAGAAATCAGGTTTGTGTAAAATAAAAACCGAAACAGATGCCCAAGAGATGTAAATCAGTAAAGTCCTACTGATGTTACAGTGATTTATAGAGCCCAGGAGCTCAGCTTAGCGAGGCTTTCTGCATTTGGCACTCTCAGAGCACACACAATTCTCTCCCTTCCCCTCCTCAGATTCCCATCAAATGCAGCCCTGTAACACAACTGTTCTTTTCCCAACTTGGCTTCAAGTCATGGCTGCAGCTCTCAATAGTATATAACCTGTCAAGATAAAATATGTTTGGGGACATACAATCTCTACTGAGCATTTTATTGACTTAACTCCACCATTTCTGAAAGGCAGCCAAAATTCTTTAAGGTTTTTAAATGACTTTGTTTTCTAAATATTACCCATGGACAGATATAAGAACACAAAAATCCTCAGTTGTTTGTGTAATTTGACTTATGTGCCGTGCATTGCCCATCATGATATATTAATTTTCTTTTTCAAGCAAACAAACCAAATCCTAGCTAGAAGTTGCTTGGGACATACACAATGCAGAGTTATCCTGGGAACCATTCAGAGCAGGAATTTTGCCCACATAATAGCTGCAGGTCATTCAGAAACTACAGCTTTGCTTCTTTAAAAAAAAGGGCAACCCAAAGCAAAACAAAAAACCCCACAAAGTTTAGGCTTTCACTGCAGCTTTTATTTCCAGATGCTGCATGAAGTCCAGGATGGTTAAGATCGAGATCTTAACAGAGTTGTTAATGATGCCACAAAAAACACTCCCAGTAACATCTCACAGGAGAAAAATGACTCTTGGAAAGACCAGAATATGTGAGAACAAGAATGAGGCCACCTCTCTCACAGCTACTCTTGTCCAGTAACATACCCTGGCTACTCAAGACAGTTGTTCCTAAATGTTAAGCCTCCCAGAAAGCAATCCTAAAAACTCCAATGCTCTAAATTGAGCCTGAAACTGTAAACCTAATAATTTGCTCCAGTTGTTTGAATTAGTGATTCAAAAATCAGTTGTTCCCCATTACTTCAATAGGTGTTCTTTGTGAGGAGGAATTTAAAACTGCTGAAGTGGAAGAACTAGAAACCTGCAAGATCAAAGAGCAGGAACAGAAAAGCTTAGCAGTTGATGATAGCCTTATCTACCTCTAGTTCTTGGTAGGCATCACTTGAGTTAATAACATCACAGTGCACTTGTCACTTCCAGGGCACCTTTCATTAAAGACCTCTAAATACTTCCTGGGCCCTAATTAAGCCTCAAGCCACAGCATTCCTGTGAAAAATAGTTGTTGAAAGGTCAGGAAACAAGAGTGCTCTTGTGGCAGATTAATAAGGTTCTGTCCACAAGAGGAAGTGAAACCAAAGTCAGGAGAATAATGAAGAAACTCACACCAGTGCAAGCAGTGCTTTGTGCCAATGCCCTGACCAGAGAGAAATCTTGCACAGCCTTTCATTATCTTATTTTTACCATAGAAATCTCTGGCCAAAGCTGAAAAGCTTTGCTGCAGTCAGCCCTTCATCTCTCTGCTACTGCAGAAATCTCAAATATGTTTGCTAGATAAGTAAATAAGGAAAAAAAGGGCAAAAATTCTGCTAAAGCAAAACCAAAGCAGCAGCAGTGATGGAGTGCAAGAGTCCCACCTCCTGCTCTAGCAAACTGCCACCTTGAAAGACATCAGTCACAGCTTCAGATGCTCAGGTGTTCTTCTAGATTTTATCAAGTGTTCAGTTTTGAAGCTGCCCACTTAACTAAAGTTTTACCAGAGATTTTGAAATTTAAAAAAAACTAGTCTCAGCAAGATGCTTTAAACAGAAGAAAATAGCAGGAAGAAGTGCCAGAGGTCAGATCTGCAAGTCTGTTTAGTTCACTTTAATGTACACACAGAAGAATGCAAAGCAATAATTTTTCTGCTCCGTTCTGCCTGTAAAGCAGAGCTCAAGCCATCACCTCTGTCTTCTGACACTGGGCAGCTATAAGAAACAGGTACCTTAATGTCAAACCTGGCCAGCTGTAACACATTTGCTAAAGTAATTACATTTATTTTTACAGATTACATGGGTTTAGGTTTCACTTACTGATGTACTAGAAAATCAGAACTTGCAATTTTGCAGCTAAAGTTCAGCACTGTTCTAATCAAAGACAGCACCAAGCCTAAAGCTGCTAAACATACGCACATTTTAGGAACTGGAATACTGCAGCTAGCATGTACTACAGGATCTATATTTCTTATCTGATGGCTGAAAGTAACTTATATCCTTTTCTCTTTTTCCTTGTCACATTACCAAGGCTATGATAATTAGACAGCAATTACCTAAATGTTTAAATCTTTGGTCTCTGTCAATTGAAGTCTTTCTCAATCTACATAAATGTATGCACAAGAAATGATGTTATTCTGAGGCTGATGTCAACAGCTGAAGTTCCTAACAAAACCAGGTACTTCAGGCCATGGAGCAGTGACTGAGATGTTTGAAGACAGAACAGCATTCAAAAATAACATTTCAGGTCCCCTCAGTGAGCATAACAAGAATCTAGGAAACGTGAAGCCACTGAATGGATTCTGATGGGTCAAAGTCAAGGGTAGGCACACATTTCTTGGGGCAGTCTGCATCAGCTGTTAGCAGGAGAAAAAAATGCTAAAATAATTTTGAACAGGAAAATTTGACAAAAATCCCCACAACAGCGAGAGCTGCTCTTTAGGAGAGTAACTCCCAGTCCAAATTATGACAATTAAAAATTCACAAGAGCACTGTTTCGGGGAAATCCAGACTATATTGTGCATGTGCCATAGGACAACCCAGAAGAGTAATGATAACTTTCATTCTGGAAATTTACATTTATATTTCATTCAAAGCTGCTGGAAATACCATTCCACAGAGTACAAACAGGAGAGTGCTTGAAACTTCTGATGTGGAGCTCCTCTAAAGCTATTGCACTGCCTGTAAGGGTCACCTCTGAATATTGGGCTGGGGGTTTCCAAAGCAGACATTTTTCTCTAAAACTCTTTATTTAGTAATCTAGTGAACACAGAAGCTTTTTTCAGTCTTAAGGGAGAGAGGAAACCATTGCTTTTTTTGCACCAGTTTCAGATCTATTCTGTAGAATGACAAGTGGTTAGAAATTAACTTCACCAGAGGTAAACCTGGACATAGATGGCTTGGGTTTCAATGAAATAAGCAGTATATTGCCTCTTATGCCAGCATGGCTGGCACACCCCAAAGTTTTGAACTGGCACCCTTGCCCTGATAGGAAATAGAGAGCCAGCTGGCTCCCCAAAAGAAATTTTAGGGATTGCTGAATGGAAAAGGTGAATATTGGGTGGTGAATTGACTTCACACTTCAGGATCTTCAGTTCAAGATCCAATCCCTTAAATTTGCAGGATCACAGCTTACTTCTATTTGGTGTCCTTTGTTTCTATCCCTGAAACCAAAAAAAAAAAAAAAACCACAAAACCAAAAAAAAAAGTTCCCAATATCACCTAAGGAGATTAATTAAACTTGACAATGCTTCTTACTGACACTGGGAATTTGAACTTAAAATTGGCCATCCCAGTCAGAATTTTTTTGTACAATGCTTATTGCAGGTCACATTAAAATGGACTGGAACAAGATTCAGCTGGTGCTATCCATATAAACATTGTAAACCACTAATTGCATTTTTTTTTTAAGAAAAAAATGTATAAACAAATTCCACTTGCAGAATCAGTGATTTCAGCTGGGTGGAATTCTCCAAATGCCTCTCCTCATCAAGCAGCCAAGTTGGGTAGCCACTGGTGTCTTTATGAATGCTGAATAGGGGCATTATGTCCATACAGAAAATGCATGTGGGGAAAGAGGACAGGTCATCTTTCATGCACACAGGAGCACCAACACAAGTGGAGTGTGTTTGTTTTCTACTACTCATAGAAACGTCAAAAATGTAATTTATACCTAAGATATAAATGAGACATTCTGTCTCATCAAAATGGCCTTTCAGTTGAAGCCAATTGCACCTGTATAAATGCAAAGTCACATGCAGTACATACAGACTTTTCTTTCTGGTACTTCAGAGATGCTTCTGTGCTCCTTTGTGCAGCAGGCAGCACCAAAGCTGGATGAGAAACAGCTGCTCCTAGGTACCCTCCTTTCTGCCATAGAGGTGTTCCAGCAGAAAATTCTGTGTGGGTGTCCCAGTCATTGGTTTCTCTGGGTCTGGATTGAAGGCACTTGGGACACTAATTCATGTTTGGACTCAGGTGTTCATTATTTCTTATCACTCTCACTACTGTGAGTTCAGCAGCAAGGCACAAAATGGCCAACAATCTCTTGTTCCAAGGTCTTTTAAGACTAAACCATCCAATTAAGAACTGGCACCTAGATTATTTTCCCTTTTAACCCAATAACTGATCCCAAAGAGCCCACAATGGGGACTTTTTTGCCCAATCACAAAATGGGCAAAATCCACAAAATCCACCCAAACCCATGAAGGAGGAAGAAGCAGCATGAAGAAGAAACCCAGGACAACACCCTGTGCCCTCCATCTTGCTTCCATCCACAACCCACTAAAAATCCCCAAACCTCAATTTCTCACCAAGTGATAGACCTATACTGCTCTCTATAATCTATTTCACACTATTGTGGATTCCAGTCTATCTTGAAGTCCAGGAAACTTTCTCCATGAATGAGGGTCAGAGTCAGTGCTCCCCTGGGGGTCAGGGCACCCCAGAGCAGACAGAGAAATATTCCCAGTGCCCTGGGTTTCCACAATTCTGGTTGCTCATTTCTGACACACTTGTTTCCACTCTTGCATCGCTTTTGGGCATGGCAGAAATGGGTGCAGTCTGATCCTACACTGCATTCCAGCACTGAAGCCCAGCTTAATCTCTGGCCATCTCTTCTCCAGGCTGAACAACCCAACTCTCTCTCAGCCTTTTGCCATAGGAGAGCTGCTCCAGCCCTCTAATCCACATGGTGACCTCCTCTGGATTCCCTCCAACAGCCCCACGTCCTTTTAGTGTTGGGGACCCCAGAGCTGGATGCAGCACTCACAGGTGGGGTCTCCCAAGAGCTCAGGGGCAGAATTGAATCCCTCCCCTGCTGCCCAGGACATCTCTGGCTTTCAGGGCTGCAAGTTCACACTGCCAGGTCATGTCCAGCCTCTCCTCCACCAGCACCCACTCCCAAATTACTGCAGAAAATTAATCCTATCTTGGCCAAAACTTGGACACCTATGGGTATTATTCCCTGTTGTGACAGCATATTTTAGACCTTGCTGTAGGAGACACAAGTCCCAACCTCTGCCCCTCTCTTCTCTCACTGACTTTCCACACAACCTTGGCTGTTTTTGTCTCAGTTAAAGGACCTACAACATGCACAGTGTTGTTTAGCACATACAAGGCAGAATTTCAATTTGCTAAGTGCTGTTCAGCTAAAGACAAGATTAAAATAGAAATATGGGGTGGTTTATAAGACAGAAGAATGCTGGAAGCAAGCAGAAGAAAAGGATTTCTGTGCTGTATTCAAACATGAGCTCTCCCACTGGAGTTTCTCTCCCAGCAGCATTGAATTTCCTCAGGGGAAAGATCTAGGGAGAGCTAAAAAATCTCATCTCAAATGCTTCCAGCAAGAGGCTCTCTACTTTGTGCTACCACTGTGAAGCTCGCAGGACTCATTCCTGCCTGGTGCAGAACTGCATCTATGTGAAACAAGTTGGTGATCTCACACCAATTATGTAAGAATGCATTTCAGCATCACCACTGGAAATAATTAGCAGTTGTATGAGCCACAGGACCACCAGCTTCTGCTGTGCTTTTTCTGTGGACAATATAATTAGCTTTGGCTCAGACACTGAACACTTAGAAACCTGTAATAGGCTGAGAAGAGGCTTGTAACCCCACTCCCTAAGAGCTCCCTTTAAATAAGCAGATAGGGCCATTTAAAACATTCCCTACACTTTATTGCCTTCCCCCCCTCAATTTTGGGCTACAGATCAAGCTTAATTACCATCATTCTGCTTTCCTTCAAGTCCTCAAGGAAAGTAAAAATGAACGTTTACACTACTGAATTCCATGGTCTTAAAACATTTTCCCTCCATCACAGGGAGTGCACAGCATCAGCTGCAAACCACATTACAGTGAAACTCTACACCACACACCTGAAAACATCACTGCCTCAAACACTGAGCAAAGCAAAAAGCATCTGAAACCAGTGTTTACACTGGTGGGAAATCCTGCTAAAATCAACTCTGCACCTAAAGCACAACATCTCAAAGCTCTCACCCAAGAGGCTGCAGGCCCTGGCTCCAGGTGTGCCTGACCTCAGGTGCTGCTGTACAGGAGAGCAGCAAGCAGGGATACCAAAACATAAGGGGAGCAACAAACCAGGACAGAAAATCCCTCTCTTGTGTCCTTTACTCACTCTGAACCAATGCCTGTCACATCTTCAACTGCATTTCCTCACTCCCAGAAAAACAGCAAAGCCCATGCCACAGCTGCAGGCTGGCACTGCAGCACCAAAATATTCCTCTTAACTAACACCTCTGCTGGAGCTGAACAAGTTTTAAGGTTCTTCTGCCTTTTTGAGACCATAGCTACATTTTCAGAAGAGCACAGCCTCCTTCCTCCAATTCTGCAAGATTTAGCTGAGCTTGAAAGAAGATGCAATATTGCCCAATTTTGAAGAGTTGACTCAAGAAATATACAGTTCTTATTCCACTGCTTCCTCCTGTATTTTCAAGGCAGAATAATGTGGTGCTTTTGTCTGAACTGGTTTCACAATCAACACAACTTTTTTTGATATGGTTGAAAGTAAGGAGCTAAAAACATGAAGCTCCCTGAGAACAGCCTAATTTTGCTGTATTTTCTAGCCATCTAATCAAG
This sequence comes from Agelaius tricolor, assembly GCF_023055355.1. Classification (NCBI taxonomy): domain Eukaryota; kingdom Metazoa; phylum Chordata; class Aves; order Passeriformes; family Icteridae; genus Agelaius; species Agelaius tricolor. The sequence continues at coordinate 2,778,073 of NW_027269263.1, forward strand.
GAAACCTGAGAAATCCAGTAAGAAAAATGCACTCTAGCACTCAAAGAAAATTAGATACTCCTTTGGTCCTCCCTGGCACATTTTCCCTGCAGTCCATTTTGAATTTACACAGGTGCTACTCAAAGCAGAACTTGGCCTCTTTCTCTCAGGTGGCCTGACACATTTACTGCAGCATGCAGATATGCCCATATATTTTATATGCATGTAAAGCACATTTCCCAGACTAAAACCCTCTCCCAGAGAGTTTCCCTAGGTCTCTGTCTGATTCTGGCTTCATTTACTCCCTTGCAAATGAAAAGCATTTCCATTGAAGCCAGTGAGGTAACACTTGTCTTAAACGTGTGTGAGATCATGTCAGAGCCATGGTCCATAATAAAAGCAGCTGCTGGTAACTCTTCTGCAAGTTTCCATTCATTAGGGTTTTGGGGTTTTTTTGCTTGAATTCACATGAGCAATATCCATGGGCCAAGAAATACATTTTAGAATGATAGCTATTTCCCCTTGCTAAAATCTAAAAAGTGCAGCAAACTATACCAGTCCTCACTGGAAAAAAAAAAAAAAGTTGATTGTATTTTGTTAATAAACAGAGGTGTTTATGGACAAAACATGTGTGAATGTACTTTTGGGAATTATCCTACACTGCCTACAGAATAGGGACAAGATGACCTATATATGGCTTTCTCAGCTTTTTGGTTTTGTGGAGGCAGATTGGTGTTGGTTATGGGGTTTTTTACACCCATAGCTTCTGGTATTTAATTCTAAATTGGGAAACACTGAGTGTACCTATTTAAATTCAGCCTCAGAGATCTGCAAGCATGGAACCAGGACCAATGAAACCAGCTCTGTGCCTGCTAATGCCAACAGCCTTTTCATCAGTGACTTTCCACTGCCTTGAAGGGTCACAGGAGAGACAGAAATAACCTGCTCAGATTATAATGTTTTTTCCAGTTCATCACACCAGTCTCCAGGCTTTCAGAAGTGTATAACTGTATTTTGTCATGTAAGTCAGACTCATAGCCTGTCACCACTTCAATCTGTTCATTTATAACAAAACATATTTCCTACACATACAGTAAATTCCTTTCATTTTTCACTAAGATGAACTGATCTTTATCAGATACTCTGACACAGAAGGCAAACACACCATTACTCCCTCTCCACTTGTTAATAGTAAGTTTGCTATATATTGACTCCAAGAAAGGAGCTCTCATCTATTTCCAGATGATAGTGAGCAGAAGGGGAAAAAAAACAAACCAAAACAAAACCAGCCTATTTCAGAAAAGCAGTTATGTCACTATGGCAGATGGCACAAGAAGGACAAAGTAGTTTTTGGTTTGACAGGTGAAACAAACATCTTCACTGACCATGGGGACAGTGCAGAGCAGCCAAGTTAAACACCAGGAGCTGCTGCAAAGCTTCTCCACAAGTAGCCAGAAGGAGATTGCACAAACACTGAGCTGGGTCACAAATCAGTTAGGGGAGAGAAAAACCAAAGGAAAAAATACTCCAAAACATGCTTTGTTTACTCTTCCCTCTTTTAAGAGGTAAAAGAAAGCAGTCTCCCCTCTCCCTTTGGAATCATGAAGATGGTAAAAAAATGAAGAAATGAAAAGCATTTTTGACCATGCAATAATACTTATTGCATTCAATGTGATTATTGCTCAAGGACCTTTTCCAAAGGCTGCAGATGCCATTTAAAAAGCTGATATAATGCAGAGTTTCTCCCAATCCAAATCCTGAATGAAAAAACATGAATGAGATTAGATAAGTAGTTATTTTGGTCTCCAAATTGGCTACCCCTGATCCTTCTAAGAGCTGGAAAACAGAATTGTTCATGTGCTACTATTGCTCTACCCAAGAGTCACAACTTGACCGTGCTTCTTTTGGCCACATGAGAGCTCCTCAGTGGGCAGGTCTTAGCATGACTTTGAGATAATGGTCGAATGCCACCTCCTCAGAATACTGCTGGCCACAGATGAAAAGTATTTGCTGTTCTCAAATGCAGGCACCCTGTCCTGTGGCTGACTGTAACACCCATGTCCAACATGGCCATGAAACATGAGCGTGGACTGAGGTGTAGTCTGGGAAATCCAATTGATCCATCAGCCCTCCTGGCCACAAAGATGTGGGTTTTCAGCAAAATTATATAGGAGATGTCAGAGAATCCCTCTAAACCAATATGACACAAACTACGTATTTCTAAGATGGTCAATGCAAAGCAAACACTGGAAACTCCAGAAAATCTCTGTCAAGCAAAGCACATCTTGCCTTAAAGCACATTATTGCACTTAAACTGCCTTTCTCCATGTGAAATAAAATCCAGCTACACCAACTACTTTATCCCTATGATTTTGATGGCAGACAGTACCAAACAAAATGAGCTGAAAAGCAAGAATGTAAACACAACTGTGCTCCAGTGACTTTGCATCTCAGTGCTGTCTGCGTAGGGTTTCACTACCTGGAAACTGATGTGGTGGAAAGGAAACCCCTGAGAGCTCTGTGGAGCACTGGGGAGCCCTTCTGCAGCTCCCATCCCAAACACATTGCTCCCTTCCTCCCCCTAAAACTCATCCCTATTTACGCACACACACACGCAGGTATTTGCTTCACTGCTGTGGTCCCATCCCTGACCCTGGAACACTGGCATTTCATCATTGCTTCCCTTAAAGTTAGGGCTTTATACCTAGTGAGAATGAGAATCCACTAATCCCAGTTTTTAGCCATATAAATGCACACTAGGTGCACTGAAGACCAAGGAACCACGTTTTTATATGCACTGGTAAAGGAAATGTTCTTTTCTTGTTTGGGTTATACGGGGGGGAGGAGAGGAAATAGGCTGGCGTGTCTGGTTTTAGAAGGAGGGTTAAGTGGCAAACAAAACTGACTGAAGTTTACAGGGATCTAAATAAAGGAACAAGGAAAAAAACTGCTCACAAAGCTTCTAATAACACACAGCAGAGAAAGCAGACTACATAGAAAAGTTTCTGGTTTTCCTCTTTATTGTCAATCTGCTCCTTGATTGCATACTGTGTCCAGTGAATAAGCCATTTACTATTGTGGTTGGAGTGAATGAAGCTCAGACCTTTCCCATATATGGCAGGGCCTTTTAATCACCAGGGAGTGAGGAGCAATGGAATTTTCCTGGTTTTCTGGGTTTGCAGTGCCCTCTCTTGTACAAAATATCATTTCCCAGTGAGTGCTTGTTACTGGGATTTTGGCCCAATTTCCTGCTGTCATTGTCCTTCAGGGGATGTGTAGAAAATCAAACAAAAAGGGCCAGCTTCTTGATAGCAAGCAGCTCACAGGGAACTCTGAATTCCTCTAACTCAAGGAAATCAAACTAGATGCAATGTATATTTTTAAAAAACCCTCAGTATCATTTACATCACTAATGTATCCCAGTACAGCCACTGAAATGAAGTTCAGATTCAGGCCAGCTAATGCCCAGGTTCTCCCTCATTTTCCCCAATGCAGCAGAAAAAGAGATTAGTGGTGTTTTAAATTACTGGGACAGCAGTAGGGAAATTCTCAGCTGGCCTGCTTTTGTCGGTATAATATACATTAGCCACAGAAATGCTTGGCTCTGGATCATCTGGATTGCCTAAACCCTCTCGTTCATATTTACAGCAATTAAAATGCTGCACTTCAGTCTTTATAATCCAAGCTCTGTTTGAAGTGGCAAAGCAACAGCTGTGGCTTATCAGACATCTGAATGAAACTCCTCATTTTCATAGGAGGGGTGTGGCTCTGCACATGGGGATGTGCTGTTCCCAAAGCCAAACAAAGCAGCAAAACCTCTCTCCTCTCTGCAGAGCCAGGGCTGCAGCCCTCCAAAGTGGTGCTGACTGGAGGCATCCTGCAGCACCAGAGCAGGTTAAGCTGTGCAGGTAAATCAGAGCTGACCAAACACTTCTCCAACCCACTCCTATTTCCACACATTTTAGCCAAGCTCCTGGAATTTCTTTTCCAAACCTACGAGTTTTAACTAGACCAGAGCAAAGCCAAATTCTCCCCAGCTCAATGACTGTTGAAATTGCTGAGAGCAATGAGGTTATCATGAGGTCATTAGGAAGGTGCAGATAAAATCCCTTGCCTCCTCCCTCTGCAGCTGAACCTACTCAGACTGAGAAGAAATTGTCCTCAGTACAGCTGATATTAGAAAGCAATGGTCTGGGCTATCACACTAGCACTGCTAGGTCCTCTGAAATTGAGAGGAATCATAAAAGGTCATGCCTTTGTGCTTCTGCGATGAAAGATTTTACCAGGATGAACGCTGTGGCTCAAGGGGGGAAAAAAGACACTAAGTGAGAGCCATTTCACCATTAGAGAGCTCACTGTCAAAGCAAAGAATGAAGTGGGAAAAGGGTAGTAACATGCCCTGTGGCAGTGAGAAAGGCAAGAGAGAACATCAAAGCCTTGCAAATAAGCAACAAACAATGGCCTGATCACAGACTGCTTCATTTGGGCAGAGCTGCCTTTGAAGATGACTGGAATCCAAGGGGCACCAGCCTGCAGAATCCAACCTTGACTTCTGAAGGAGCCCAGGAGCCGCTGCTGGGTGAGGGTTTGTCCAGCCCTGCTCTGCTCCTCCCTAGGCAGAGCCAGCTCCTTTGCACAAGGACACAAAACGAGCTGCCAGCCCATCTCAGGGCCTTGGTTTGCATTGCTGTCACAGGTTCAGGCTGCCTTAGCCATTGAACATCACAAACACCAGTTCTTCCTCACACCAAGGTATTTCACTTTCAGAAGGGACACAGTGATTTCCATGCCCCTGAGGTCCCCACAATTTTGGGGGAAGATTGGGAAGGTCACACGTACATGTGTGTGCAGTGACACTGTCCTCCTGCATTTAGCAATACCTTTCCTCTTCATATCTGTTGTCCTACTCTTCTGAATAGATCCCAAACCAGGGCATTTACAGCAAAACTATCTCAACAAATCTATTTATAACCCTCCTATGAGCTAAATTCCAAAGATTTTTTTTTCTTTGCCATTTAAGGACATAAACCAGAAAATGTGCAAACGGGTGGGTTCCACTTTGCTTCACACCCTCCACAGCCACTCTCGAGGGAAAATGCTCTTTATTTGTGTTCTGTACACAAGAGGGTGTGGAAACATGTAATGTTTCCATTGCCTGAAATCCTTCCCTAATATTTTCCCCACTGCAGCTTGGCCTGGCCCCAGGGGTTACAATTTCAACTGCTCTCATCAACATGAGACTGAACAAGCAGATAAGGTCCAGCAGCTTGCTGAGTAGTTTTGCTTCCAAGCTTATGACACTATGGTGGATCTGTAAGCAAAAGCTGCCTTTGTGCATTTTTGGAGCACACATGACAGCTTCACAGGCAGACTGGTCCAGATGCAGCACAAACAATTCCATCTTCAAGCACACAGGAAATGCCCTCTAGACATGACAGCACAGTCACCACTGAGCCTGGTCTGCCTTCACCTCATTCCCTGGGCTTCAGTGGTTTCATACCCTTAATCTAGAAATCTAATACATATCTGTGTGAACACACCAAGGAAAAAAAGTCTAAGATGATCTGGGAAACCAGTCAAAAATAAGGTTTTAGGCAGTGCCTAAACTTGTCATTTTGGTATTGCAAATTCTTTATAAACACTAATGAACTAAGCCCCAGCAGAGCCATGGGCTAAATACAGAAAGGTACAGCTTATCCTTGACTTGGAGATAGAGACACAGACACACAGCCATTAAGTGACTCACCAGGTATTTATGACCACAGGAAAAAATTCAAAGGAGAAATTACTCCAGTGGCTTAAGAGGTTGCTGCTTTTTTCCCCTTTCTTTCACCTGCTTCCTCAGCTATTTGGTCCTGCCCTCGCTGCAAGCCAGCACGACAGTCCCCACAAGCAATTCTTCTGGTTTCAACACTGAAGATTTTCTGATCAGGAGGTGCCCCTATGCTTCATGGACAGAGTTTTCCCCTCTTGAGGGGCAGGAACAAGGAAAAAGACATCAGTTTGTGGTGAGGGTCCAAATGAAAAATGCATGGAAAGGAGCACTTCCTTAAAGCAGGATGTAAAGCACACAGCTAACACACCAGCTGAGTAACAGTGTTACATTCCCTAACCTTTTTGGTTGATCCAATTTGTTTCATGAAACATAGGAGCAAGCTCCCCCGGGGGTGGGAGAGATCCCAAATTAGAGAGTGCTGAGCCTCCTTCCCTGCTGGGCCAGTTGAATGCACAAAAGCATCAGGAAAGAGAAAAAAAAAAAACTATGTTCTATAGTTCAACAGTCCTGTGACCTTGGTGTTTCATCCAGAGAGGTCAGATCTAATATGACCTCCAAATACCTCTGAGTCAAATTTCAGCCTCAGCCAAAGCCTGGACAAGCAGCAGCTACACCTTCCAAGCAGCAGCAGCAGCACCCCAAGAGGAGGTGCCTACACGGAGGGTAGGTGATCTCCTTCCAGTGCATTGCCCCCATATCCATTCCCACCCTTTTGACCCCTCAGCAGCTCTGCACAAAGCCAGCAAACCATCCCCTGCACACACACCTTTCCCAAAGCAGTAAGGCAGCAGCTTTCTCCCTGCAAGCTGCCGGGGGGAGTTGCTAAAAGGAGACAATTCTTAAAGAATGAAAGCTTGCTGTGAATGCAGGCTCCCACTCCCTGCACTCACAGGCCTGTGTGCCTCAGGCTTTGTGCACCTGGAGCCCAATCCTGCACACTCCCCATACAGCTCCTCTCAAAGGCAATGAAATGCTCTCAGGACTGCACTTCCCTTCTGCCCTGTTGCCTTTTTTGGTGCTTTCTCCCACACCCAGGAGAGTCCAGACAAGCCCTGCAGATGGACAGTTATGCTCTCTTGGCCCTCTCTTTCCTAGGCATATATGGTTTCCTGTCCCTCTGTGCTCACACACTGGGATCAAATGTTCCAAGTGCACCCTTGGCAGATAAGGGTTAAGAACTCCACTGATCTTTAATACAAAGCAAAACCCAGTCAGCCCACACAAATAGGTCTCATGTAAGCAGCTACTGAGAAATCAGAGTATTCTCCACAGTCCCAGGACATTCAAGCTCTATTTGTCCTGCAGGCTCTCACTTTTCTGCAGTGAAAAGATCACCCCCACAGGCAGGGCTGCTCCAGCTGTGCAGTGTGAAACAAGGAGGACTTCCAGTCATGCTCCTGATGGAGCCTCCCTGGCATCTTCCTCACACAGAAGCCATGTCCTAGCAGGCAGCCATGATAAAAGCCTTGCCCTACACCTTTGTGGTCTCCCCATCTGGAATAAGCAGCACTGCTCCCTGATCCTGGATGGGACTGAGCAGATGCTCTGGGCCACATGTGGCCCCCATGAATGAGATCAATAAAAAACCTTCCCATCTAAATGCACTTGAATTTTCCCTCTAATGCCAGCCAGAGGAACTTACACCCTTCCCCACTTTCCTTTCAAATCTTTCAGTGTCATTATTGCATTGTGCATATCAGTGTTAGACAAGAAATAAAAGCACAAGGGAAGTGACCCCTTTCTCTGCTCCATGCCAGAATAATGCTGTGAGTATAGGAAGAAGCAGTTGTAGAAAATCCCTCATTCTCCTAAAAAGTGCTTACATCACTCACTGTCAAAGTGTATTCAGAGTACACAGGACCTCTAAGTCCATTAATGATGGTATTGATTTCACCAGGACTAATCCTGTGAATGAAGGCTGTGGAATTGATCCTCTTGTCATTGCAAGTGGCAACAAAGAGGAGTTCTCAGGAAAAACAAATTATTTCAATTGAGTCTCTTGTTCACAGTCATGTCATCTGGTATTTCTTCCCTCCCATCATGACTTAAGAGTCTACATTAACATATGCAGTTTTTTTTTAAGATTGCCTATTAAAGCCATTTCTCCAGGAAAGGCAGACCTATCATTTCTTCAAAAATATTGAGAAAATAAGGTAAAGCAGGGCAGAACTTATCAATTACCTTTACCTCATGACCAATTTAATAAAGCAAATAGCTAAAATCTTTGCTCCATTTGTAATTTATGTTAAGAGTCTGTTCTGTTGATTTTGGTGTGTGTAGTTTTAGGGTCCCATCCTGTTTAAATGGCAGGAGAGAAAGATGAGACTTGCTGCAGATGAGGACTTATTGCTACATTTAATGAGACAGAAAAAGAAGAGGGGCAGAGTCTGGGGGTTCTCCAATGGCAAATCATACAAACACAATCATTCACAGTATGGTATCTAAAATAGACAAATTATAATAAATGCATGGTTCTTACAAAAAATCCCACTCTGCCTCCTTATTTTCTTTGAGCTGCTGCCAAGGAGGGAATGTGTTATTTTCCCAAATTATTCTCCTGTCTGCCTTTTAGCAGGGGAAGCCTTCTCAGGCAGAGTTGTACAAAAACTGTATACTCTGAAAAGAAATTCTCCTCTGAAAACAAGTACTCCATAAAAAAGCCATTTTAAAACAGTTATGTTTTCATTCTTCCAAACAACACTTGACATATGAGACCAATCTGTTCCATCCCTGCAGGTCTGGCCAGAGATTAGCAGCTTGGTCAGTGTCTGCAGCTACCAAGCATTCATCTGCAGCTAACTTCCTCCCTCCCTTCATTTTCCCAGCCTTTTCCCTGAGAAATTCCCTGCTATGCAAGAATATCATGCTATCAGCAGCCAGCCTTGCACAATGCTTTCCAACTGTCCCAACATGTCAAAGGAGCTGGGAAGGGGAGCCTGCTAGCCAGCTCTCCCCAGCAGCACTCTGACAAACACAGAGCCAGACTTCCAAGAGAGCTCCAGTCCCACCCAAGCACATTCTTTAATCCCCCCCCCTTTTAACAGGAAAGGCAACTTCACAAGAAACATTCTGGCAACGCGCTGCTGAGCATGTTGGAGGCTGAAAACAAAAACTGATGCCATCTATTGTCAACAATCCTCCTGTGAAAGGCTGCCATGAGGGACATCTGCTTCAGTGAGTATCAGATCACTTACATTAAGCAGAGTTTCTCTGTGTCTGTATCAGTTACACCCCAAGACTGCCCTTGCAGTGTGGAAGCCCACGTATTAAGTTGCAAAATTAAAAGCACTTCAGCAGACCTTAACACTCTAAGAGGTTTCTCACTGTAATGCCTCCATTAAAAAAATTGAAAAAAAGAGGAAGGGGGGAATTAAAAAATAAAGAAAAGAAGGGTTATTAGAACAGGTTACTGCTACTAACGAGCCCAGCAAAGGATGAAGAATGGAGTGGTGGGACCAGCACAGATCCTGCCCTGCACCTCCTTACTGAGGTCCAGCAGGATGAGCAGACATGCATCCCCCCTCCACCCCAGATCTCCCTCAGTTCACCACGAACATCTGGAAAGGGGGGACACACAGGGAAAGAGCAGCAGAGCAGAACCAGCCTCCCACAGCCCGTTCGGAGCTGCTCCGTCTGCAAGGCAAAGCCCAGGCAAACCCGTCCCGCAAGCCCTTCCTTACCTCTGGCTGCAAAGTTCTCAACTCTAGTAGGAAGGAAACGAATAACTGGCTGCTTGGGCAGGAGCACAGCGAGAGAGGCACAGCAGCAGCCTCACACACACACACACACACAGCCCTATTCAATAAAAGTGCAGCTTTTCCTTGGCCCCTCCCAAAAGTCAGTGCTAAGTGAATACATATCCCTTATGTTTACAATTGGCAGGCGGCGGAATGCATTGTCCTCAATTTATTCCGATGGGCAGCCAATGGCTGTGAGCAAGCCAAGGTGGGCTCAGCCTGCCTGCAGAGATGCCTGTCATTCCCCAGGCATGCTCAGGAAGCCACTCATCAGAAAACCAAGACCTAAAAAGCTCCGAAAACTCGTGCGAGCTGCCAAAAGTGTCTTGCTACATGCCCTTTTTTGGTTATCCTTAGCAGGGCCTCTGAAAGTAAATCCTCTGTCAGGAACAATCATAAGAAATGTTAATCTTGGAGAAAGAGGCTGTCTTGTTGGACACAAACGGAGCTTAAAAAAAGGAAATGCTCTGAATGGATAGGGATACAGTAAACATATTTACTTTTTGCACCATTTTTTTTTTCTTGTAGTTGTTGGGTTTTTTTAATCGAATAATTTCACCACAGCTAAACTACATTGTATTTTTTTTTAACGAGGACCACATGTAAAAGGCAACAGAAACCCTCTGCTGTGCAGGCTTGATTCTGCAGAGAGAGACACCAGTGGGAAAGGCACATGAAAGATGAGTTGGCAGCCTTCACAGCCTGATTCCATTTCAAACAGTACAATAGAAGTCACAGATAGAATAGCCATGTTCTGAAAAATAACTTTTAAAGAGATTCAAAACTTTGATGGTGATCCTTGGCAAGCTGGACTATTTGGGTGTACAGATTTAGTTTGTAGCTCCACAACTATTCCTGTACAATTCAGCCTGGCTCATTTACTATGAGAATAGCCCTACATCTCCTTAATATGACCAATACTTGCACAGTCTTTGAATATCATCAATAAAATAAACTTGGATTAATTTTTATCTTTGTTTTGCTTTGGTGATCGCACACTGCTGCTAACTTTGCAAATTATGCAGGTATCTTAAAAATGGACAAACAGATAAAGACTGGTCATGGAAACATACAAAGTACATAAACTAAGTGTGAGCATAAAGATGAAAATGATTGCCTAGAAAACAGCACAGTACAGAGATCCCAACATGTACCAGCCACTGAGGAAGGCTGCAGGGCAGCTGACTGCTCTAAGGAATGAGATTCCAGACCAGGAGATGTTCTGCAGATTCATATTTGACAATAACATACACAAAATCAGTTAGAGGGAAACTATGTGTAAGATGACTTTGCAGCTGAATGGGCAAAACTATTTTAATGCCTTTCTGGATCCTTCTTTCTGGCCACTGGGCCCCACAGATTTAGTCACATGTGTAATGCAAGAAGGATCCAGTCCACAGACAGTAAACTATTCCTTATAGCATTAAAAAAAAAAAATCGGAGAGCAAAATCTATGCAGATTTACAGCAAGAAATAATAATCATTCTAGTGCCATTTTAAATTTCACTGCTTTATTATATGAAGCTAAAAGTGGTGTTCGTTTTTTGAAGGCACTTTTTTCCTTCATTTTAACAACCCTTTGGAAAATTCTTCTAATGCCACACAGCCCCCATGATGTGGCTACAACAGTTTTAAATATTACAAGTAATACCTACAGCATATATATGACTTCGTTTGGTGGGATTTACTAGACAAGAGAGAACAAAATCCTTGTTCTCAGCCATTCCATTAACTACAGAAATTACTAGCCTATGTATCCATGACCAAATAAAAAGAGGTAATGACATTATTCAGGAAGGAATTACAAAACTCAACTGGATTGTAGCATCCCGCAGATTTTTAGGGTGGAAAACACGGAAGAATCCAGGCTAAGAAAAAAGCAGGGTTAAGGGATGTGGGCTCTCAAAAGAGGAAACTGAAGGTTAGGAATACCCACAGGTTCTCATTACAGCACAGCCATCAACCCCTAGCACCTCAATATCCCTTGCAACAGGGAGCCAGAAGGGATGCACTACCTAAAGCTGAGAGCAACTGAGGGTTTTTGTGGTATGTTAGATTTTTTTAAACTGGGTTTTTGTGGTATTTTAGCTTTTTTTCCCCTTACCATGACTTTGATATTCCCCTGCTAAGTCATGGTAAGAAAAAAATATATTACCAAGTTTGCCAATTCCAAACTCTGTGTTCCAAGTCACCTTCCCATCAAAATTCCACTAAAAAAAACAATTTTGCTTTGGGGTAATGACATGACAAAAAGTAAAGTTTGCATCCTTCTTGCTCAGTTGAATTTCACTGAGAAAGGAACTTTTGAATTCCATCACTTGAAGCTTTGAAGCCAACAAAATGTCCCAGATCCCAGAGTTTTCCTGGAGATAGTACTGGAAAGCTGAGCTTTGAAGAATGCAGAGTTCAATTCTGGTGGGTGCCCCTCTGCATCCTATGACAGGAGCCACCTGTAAATACAGTTATAACCTGCCTAAATCAACAGTTGTAACAATTTAGGGAAGTCCCATGGTAGTCCTTGCCCTCAACCACCAGGACTGCCAGTCTAGCCACACCCTCCCCTTTGCTTTAACAGGGCCACAGCCCAGACCTAAAAATATTTCTGGGATTATTCTGGAATAACCCAAATCCTGGTTTTTAAGTTGCAGATATAAGACATAGGGGAAAAATAGTTTATGCAGAAATTAAACCCCTAAATCAAGTACAATTTTGATATCAATGTCTTATCACAGTCAGGAAGGACCCTGCAAGTGCTCATTGCTAAGCTCCAAAGTTTGATAACACAGGGCAAGGGTGGGACTGCTTGTGATAAGAGTCAAAGCACTTCTACATTTTGGGTTGTTAGTGCAGTCTCTCCCTCAGAAGAACCATGTTAGAAGTACCTGGAAATCTCTGTCGAGACTGGGGCTCTCACAGGTTTATCAAATTTTCCTGCAAAATTCACAGTTTAAAGCTGAGGTAAATCTGTGGTCTAGAAATCCAGTGAATATCATCCCCCTGGGGGGCAGCTCTGGCTGTACAGACACTCTGAGCCCTTTGCATTTTGGCACCACAAAGGCCTCAAGGCTCAGCAGACAGTGGTGGCCAGAGGGTCCACCTGGATCATTGCTGGTCCAGCCCCAGAGTGGCTTTTTCCCAAAGCAGCTGTGATCCCTGCCTGGAAAAACTTCAGGGGTAATGGAGGGATAATATTTTGCTTTTCAAAATGAAGTCACTGCTATTATTGAGCTGCCCAAAATTATTTCTCTTTTTATTTGACTTGGGGCAGGTGATTCCCTACTGAGCAGCACTGTCCCACCACTGTCACTGCAATTCTTCAGCTGCCATTCCAGAGACACATCCTGAACCCCCCTCCAGACCTGCACATTCCCACAATATAGCAAGATGCACATAGAGCATCAAATACACCACAGGGAAGGCCATTCTTGCCATCTGTACCAAACTTCTTGCCTCTCACACCCAAATTGTCATTTTTTGTTGTCTTCACTTCAGTAGGTCAAACTGTCCTAATGCTCACAGCAAAAACACAAGTCTATAGAAAGTGCCATCACCTGACAGGTTTGGGTTCCCTTCACACCTCTGCAGTGCAAGATTTCACTGTGAAACTCTGCCATCCTTTGTCTCTGAGCACAACAGGGATGGAAAGGAGTCTTAACACTCCCAATGAGAAAATTCATCCCTGGAGGGTCATGTGGCAGGGGCAGAGCTTGGTCCTACCCTGTCAACTCCCTAGGGAGCTAAAAGAGGTCTTGAGAGGAGAGATAGGATTGCCTTCATGAAACAAAGTCCTCTTGCTCCTCACTACCTGTTGGAGTACTCAGCCCCTTAAAAAGCAGGCACAACTGCACCATCCTTCACATTCAGCCCCTCTGGAATACAAGTGCTAAGTGGAACTCCACCATCAAAGATGAGCTTTGAGCCTTTTTTGAGCTTACACAAGATGCCCAGGCTCACCACATCTTGCAGGAGGCCTTGTTGCCTGTAACAGGGTAGGTGGTACCGGTGTCTCTTGCTTGGATGGAAGGAAGGAAGGAGGACCAAAGCTCCCCTGGCCCTCAGGGGACACAATCAGCTCAGGAACTGGGTTGGGTGAGCAGCACACCCGGAGCAAAGTCAGCAGCAGGAGCACTCCAGGAGATGTTCAGCAGCTCACACTTGGCTTTTCCCTCCTTTGAGGAGCAGCAGGCAGGAGATGTGCTGTGCACCCCAGCCCTGCTCACAGCTCCTCTCTCCCTCCAGGCCAGCCCAGAGAGTGTGGTTTGGCTCTGCATATTTTCCCAAACCTCCTGACAGCATCAAGAGAGCCCAGTGTGGGTTTCCCCCACCCCAGCAGACGTTTCTGAATGATGCTATGGCTGTGCCATTTCCACAGCTCATCTCACACATCTCCCAGGTGCTGGAGCTCACAGCTGTGGCCCTCTGACACGAAGGTGAGGGAGCTGAGATTTGTGAGCAAGCCACCCAGCTGGCAGCTCTGGCTGGGGGATTGCTGCTGAGGGCAGGAGGGAGAAGCCCACACACCATGAGCAGGTTTGATCATCCCCATAATTACCTCCTGGGCACAGACAAGCTGCTTCTGTGTTAGACAGGCAAGAGGTAACTTTTTAGGAAAGTTTTACACATGCTGCTTCAGGCAATATCTTTTGGCCTGAAACAGCACAATCCATAGGACTTCAAAGCCACCAGCATGCTCAAAGAGGATGTAAAAACTACCACAAAAGAGAGCAGGGGAATTCGAGCATCTCTTCAAACACAGGGCTGTGTGCAGTACAGTGTCAGTCAGCTAAAAGTTAAAAAAATAAATAATGCTGCTTAGACACAGGACTAGAACGTAAGGACTGAGAAGGGGGCACTTCCTAACCCAAATTCCAGCCTCAGTCTGCCTAGGACTTATTCATATCCAGTGGAAGAGCCAGAGCCCTGCAAGGAGCTATTCCCATCATGGATTTTTAGCCCATACCCAGGGCACAAAGCCTCTCACTCTAAGTGCCCCAAACCCCCCATGAATGGCAAGGACTGTGCTCTGCTTCTACCTGAGGAGCAGCACAATCCTTCAGAGTGCTAAGGAAAGCAGTCAGTGAATAAACACTGGATGGTGTTGAAGGTGCAGGAATCAAAAAGCAGGTCATGAAAACCAAGCAAGGAATAGATGGTACCAGTTTTCAGCTTTCCTAAGGGTATTGGGAAAGAAAAGCCCCCAGGCTACAGGGAATGGACTAAGCACCCTAGAGGAGGATTTAGTCAAGTGTTTCCATGAGCAGCACTTCCTCACCTTGGATTAAAGTAATTAAAAGTTTGGCATATAATTATAGCCCTTTGCCATTCATTTTGGTGTGGTATGTGTATATCCAGTAACATACAGATATTATAAGTGAAGTATTTTATTTCTCCAAGTTAAGACAACTAAATACATGCAAAGCACATTTATACACTAAAAAAGATCAAAACTAAAAAGACATCCAAAAAGACCTACTGGAAAAATGTATTTTGCCCACAACAAGAAAGAATTAATCATGGTCACAGTGACTTTCCCTTACTAAAAGCAAAATAAACAACATAATGGCCCATATTCCAAAGGAAACAGAATACCTGCACTTTTCCACTACAAAACTAAGCCTAGCTATTAGTACACAGTGCCCCCCAAAGAACAGAGACTTCACAGCACCTTCCCTCACTCGCAGAAAAGTAAAAAAAAAAAAAGCTCTTCTGCAATGCTTCCAAAAGTGGGGATTTTACACACTTTTTCTGCAGGTGGACACAGGCTAAGGGATTCCTGCTCTCAGGAATGCCTCTTTTAAAGAACATGCCCACTTCTTACACACAGTACAAACTGTGGACAGCAGATGTGTATCATTTTCCAAACACCTCAATTTTCCACTGCCAGTCATGGAAAAGTGACACACAGTGCAAGCAGCAGTGCTCAACAATTTACACACTGTCTCTATGTGCCTTATTTTGATAAAAATCACTGCCTTTGCCCCAAACAATTGCACAGTACACACTCCTCCTTGCAAATTTGGCTTTAATTAGAGTATTGTTTTCCAGGCAGAAGAGATGGTGCCATCATCTGCTTTTGCAACCAGCTTACAAATTACACAGCTGCTGGTGCAGGCATTTGGAGGGTGAGGCATGTTCCTTGGCCTTGATTGTCCCCTCAGAGCAGGCTACACCAAGTACCAGCCTAATCAAATCAATATTCTCTGACATCTCCTATTGCCGCAGCAATGTGAGAACCAGCCCCCTTTGTGCTCTGATGCTAATGAACCATTCAGCTTCAGCAGCTTGGCTCAGGCAGGGAGCAGAGGTTGGGGCAGGGTCATTAACTTGGACTCAAATGAAAAGCACAGCTTCCATGGGCAAAGCCCATTTAAGTCCCACACATGCCCATGTTTGCAAACAACACTTGTGATCTTCATTTAGGTCTCCTGTGCAGCTCTGCCTGCTCTAAGAGAATTCAACACTTGCAGCTGCTTCTCAGTGGCCACATCCCTAAGGGTGGCAAGCCATGGAGAGACAAAGGCACCTAAAGCAACTGAATTTATTCAACAAAAATGAAGCAGAGGTAGCTGCTGGCAGAAATACCTGATTCTGCCAGTATTTGCCTCAAACAGTGGATTTATTACTGTCCACACTTTACCAGCTGCCTAAAGGGAGCAGTGTGAATACAGTCACCACTTTACAGCCAGCTCACACTTTATTTTATTGTCATATATTTCCTTGCATCTCTCCCAGATTTAAAAAAACTTTAACCAGTCTAAGTCACACTACACACCTATAGAGAACCTAAATTCTTTCTGTACAGTGCTGCATTTCCATGCCCCACAGGTAAAACACAGAACAGGAAGCCAAGGGTACTGCTGCTCCCTTTTTAAAGGCTGAAAACAAGGGACTGAACAGCTGGATCCATGCAGATCCAGCTTAGATCCACACTGTTCAGAGATTCAGCTCACCCTGGGTATCAGTATGATCCATCTCAGCAGAGACAGCACTGGGGAGAACAAGACAGTGAAGAGGGGAAGAGCTGAAAGCACCCAGTCTCTGCTCCCACACACAGAGGGCAGAGCTGTGTTTGCCCAGCTCAGAGCAAACTGCAGCTCTGTGCCACTCTCTGAGCACTCACCTCTGAGTGCTGGGCAAGTGCTACCTGCCCCAGGAAAGAACATTTCCAGAAGAGGCTCTGCAGTGCCCTGCATCTCACCCTCTCTGCTTAAGGGATGCAAGGGCAGAGCCACACCTGGAAGCCAGCTAGAGCAGCCTGTGCCAAAGTCACACAGGGAATTTTGGGGGAAAGCTACACCTCAGAGCACACCCCTCCCTCAATCTGCCAGCCTTGCAGTCCCCTCTACACAGGGCAAGCCTTTGTCACATCCTTGGAAGAGGCAAATTTCTGTTTTTGCCAAAGACAACAAATTTACAGGGAAGAGGAGCAGGCACGGCAGACAGAACCACAACAGCAGTCCCAGGATTTTGCTAAGCCCAAACCTCTGTCTGCCCTTGGGTTTACCCAATGGAGAGAAGAGGAACTGCAATATCTGCCTCAAAAGAAATCATTAGAACCAGAGGAGGAAACAAATGAAGAAATATTAGCAATATGGCTTCTGTAATCCCACAGACCAAATTTGGGAACTGGGTATGGGAGTGCACCAAGTCCCCAACATCCATCTAGTAGCACTTCCTGCCAAGGCATCTTGTTCCAGAGCTGAGGGCCCCCACTGAAACACAATTATCCCTATTGCAACACCACCAAATGCTGTCAGCTGGGATTCAAGCTCCTATGAGGTGGTCCCTCTGCTTAGATGCCAGCAGCAGGATGTGGAAGGCACTTGCACTGGTGGGATCCCCATGTGCCAAATCCTTTGTGCACAGGCAGGCCTCCATGCCAGCAACCCTAGGAAAGCATGAACCCCCAGGGGAGTTGCTCTAAAGATGCAGCATTTGGTGCAATTGTGGACATGGTGGAATGTCTTTCCTTGTCCCCTCTTACATGGAAATTGTGGGGTTTTGCCAGCTGCTCAGTTCATCCTCTTCAAATCTAGATACACCCAGCTTTCTGTCAAGTGCTCTGGGTTATGTCCCCTCACTGGCAATTTCCTGCAACAGCTTTATTAAATACAAAAAATTAAGTATTAATTTAAAAAAAGGACCAGGACAGAAGCCTCCATGCTGTACAGTTTTACATTACCTTTCATCCTGTGCTACCCACTGGTATCCCCAGACCATCTCAATCGTTAGCCTTGATGAAGCAGCATGGCAGAAGTTCTCAGGGGGCAGCTGGGGGTGTGAACTGCAGACAGCTCTGTTATTTCTCTACATAAACTACATCCCTGGCATGATATGTGCTGAGGTAACAGAAGTACACAGAAAACAGGAGTAACAGCTCATCTGTTTCTCACTGTTCCAGCCTACAGATCCTCTAAATTACTTTGTTTCCAAGAGGTTTCATCCCTGTGCTTTGCTGTGCAAGGGGTGTTAACTATGCTGAACCCATAGTTTATGGCTAATTTGAGGTTTATGTAGAACAGAGTTTTTGCACTTTATAGCAAACTTACTTTGGCCTGCCCTTTGGTCAGACAGTGAAATTGAAAGTATTAGAATTAAATTCTCTACGCAGGGATCACACTTACTCAAAGAAACAGTTTATGATCTTTCAGCTCTCCCATGATCAGTGCTCATCAAATACTCATTGAATATCTCATCTGAATGGCTCCAACCTCTATTTGTCCCTTTCTTTACCAAAATGACACAAGTTCCCCTTCTGTGCCAAGCTCTTCAGCCCTGGAGTTCAGTGTGACCTTCAGTGTACTGATATTTACAGACAGAGTGCAAATAGCCTCTCTTTTTCCTGTTCTTTGACACAGATGAACGTCACAAAATCAAACTTTCTCTTGTCCCTCCAAGAATATTTCACAGCAATTGAGCACCAAGTGCCAGCTGCACAAAGCACACTGACATCAATTAACAACACACAATGCTGGGGAAATAATTCCATCCCTTTGGCACTCAGTCCTTGGAATTTATATTTGAAATGCTTTTTTAAGGCATTTTAGTGCCCTTGCTGCAATTCTGTTTCTAGAGGAATGGAAAGGCAATACTCAACTCTCAACTGGGTGTCTGGAATTCTTCTTTTCTAAGACAAAGGTATCTCCTCAGATGCCACTTCCTCAGAGAAGCCATTTATCATCAGGAAAGGCTCCTGAATCTTTTTGCATTGCTAACAATGGATACAAGAAATGCTTCCAGATACCTCAAATAATGTCTGTAAGGAATCACTGCTTATCTGCTTTGGCAATATCAGGGGGAACCCAGCAATGCAAACAGCTCACAGTTTTCTATGGGTGTTCATTGGCTTTGTGTTCCTGATTTATGAGTTAGCACACAAATGAACATGGCTATGTCTGTGACACATGTTCAGAGTATCCCTCACAAAACAGACCTCAGAGCTGGCTTGATAAGAATCTCAGGATACAAAGCCCAAAAAAAGCAGCAGCAGTCTTTTCCCCATGAAACATTGAAAAGACATCTTTAAGACCATTTGGCTGAGGATTCATTAAATTTTTCCTATAAAGAAAATAAACTCTTCTTCCATGAAACTCTCTAGATTATCATATGCTACCCTTTACTAAGGTAGCCCCACTACCACACTCATCTCACTTCCAGCACTCAGCCTCACAAGTCATCAGGAGCAATTCCCAGGGCTGCAAGTTTAGATACTGATGATATAAACCAGTCACCAGTGGCTCATGGTTAACATCTTTATTATTTTCAGCCACAGAGACAACATTCATAAATAAAAAATAATCAGTGAACTTTTTTTTTCAAAGCAAAAATATGGAAAGAATTATGCCTGCCTTGACAAAAGTCTTTTCACCACTGCTAAATGCTTCTGGGTAAAGGGGAGGGATGTCCTTGCCAGCATCTACCACATATGATATTATAACCATCAGGGTAAACATGCACATGCCTTGAGTCAGAGCTGCTTCTGAGTGTTAGAATCTGTGTTGAATTCCTAGCTAACAGCCATTGTTTGGATTCATTAGAAGAAATATCACAAATTTAACTTTTTCTAGAATTTAGCACACTATGACACCACATAGCAAAGCAAAGAAGAAAAACAAAGTAACATTTGATAGGTTTTCTAAGAAGTGTCCTTAGCTTTCAAAGAGGCTTTAAAATGACAATGGGTTCAGAAACACTCCTGCCTTTTTTTTTTTTTCCTATGTTGGAAGAGACCTCAAAGATCATCGAGTCCAACCCAGCCCCAAGACCCCAAACTAAACCCTGGCACCCAGTGCCACATCCAGGCTTTGGTAAACACACCCAGGGATGGTGACTAGGCAGGCAGACCATTCCAGAACTTTATCACCCTCTCCGTAAAAAATATTTTCCTAATATCCAACCTGTATTTCCCTTGGTGCAGCTTGAGACTGTGTCCTCTGGTTCTGTCAGTTCCTGGAGAAAGAGCCCAACCCCACCTGAGCACAGGCACCTTTCAGGGAGCTGTAGAGAGTGATAAGGTCACCTCTGAGTCTCCTTTTCTCCAGGCCAAACACCCCCAGCTCCCTGGGGTTTAGTTGCCAACTTTTAGTGCCCAAAAAAAGCCTTAACTATTCCATATTTGATTTTTTAAAATACCACTCAGGCTATTGAATTTGGCTTCTGAGCAGTTAAACACAACTGAATGCTCCCTCAAAATCACAGAGAGTTTTCTTACACAGAGGCATGCAAATCAAATACCACAGAAACAGCTGAAGTCCCTGCCTGGCCCTCCTGGCAACACTCCCCACTTCTGATTGGATCATGGATAAATTCCCCATCCTTCAGGGAGACAGCAGCCCCATTTCTGACAGCCCCTGAGCCACACCATAAAACCACCGAGCTGCTGGCTGCAGGAGCAGGCAGTGGGGCAGCTGCAATGTACAGCTCCATATTTCAAACCATTGTCATCCCGCCCCCAGTGCATGTCAGGAGCTCATAAAACCACAGAGAGAGGATTTGCTGGTTCCCCTCAGCCCACATGAGCAGGGATTACTCCTCAGTTTGCACTGTGCTCAGCAGAGGAATCCCACCAGCCCCCAGCATCTGCCTGGAGCCACCAGGAGCTGTTGGGAAATGCAAGGAAAATGCAAGGGAAGTCTCCCTCTCCCTCCCACAGCTCCATCCCCACCTGTGCCAGAGGCACACTGAGCACTAAACAGAATTTTCACAATGCTATGAACAGGCCAAGTTCTACTCAAGCCCTTCACTGGGGTGGTCAGAGTCCCAGATGTCTCGTGGGGGATTCCAACATTTCAGAACTCTCCTAGAGCTCGTTATTTAATTAAAAGGAAAAAAATTCCGGTTAAGTTTGATGTATATCTCCTCTTCATAATGTCAAATGACATCCTTTCTAATTCTCCACTGAACTTTATAATAAATGATTTTTATAATAAATACTTGGTCATTAAGTATTCCCAGAAATAGGAATGAATGCTCCAATAATGTGCAACAACTGCTCTCAGAACCCCTTCAATAACAAAAAAAGCAACAAAAACATAACTCTTCTGAAATACAGTCCAGTGATATTCAGCAAATCTATAAATAAAGACTCCAACAGAACTAATTTCAGCTCCTGAAATGATATTATTCATTCATTGTTTTCTATTATGATTTCTTGGCAGCTGTTAGAGATGTGTGAAGAAGCACAGAGAAATATCCAGAAAAATATGTAGCTTAAGCTTTTTGACACAGTGACCAATTTCCCTATTTGCTTTTTCATCTTATCTTTCAGATTAGTTGTGATTGATTAGGAAATTCCTACAGTACAAGCTCTGCCTTATGAACTTCAACTTCACATGCTCAAAGGGATTAGTAAAAGGCATTTTGATTCATTGTCTCCAAGGGGAAGGACATTTTCTATAAACCCTGTCCAAATTTAATCAGGAATAAAAATATATTGGTGGTTACATACTGCAAAAGTATGGGAAATTGGACCACTTATTGTTTCAGGCCCAGGCCACCCAAGATTTGGGAGGATTTGGCAGCTTTCAGAAAGTATCACATGAGAGACTGGTTTGACAAACAAAACAAAAACAACCCAGATGGTTGTGCTTCCCTCAGCTGCAAGGCAATGCCATCAGAGAGGGCTTGACTCACACAGAAGCATTTCCATTTTGAAAAGGTCAGGTATTTTTTAATTCCTGTCCCAAAAATCATGCTTTCCTTCCATTTCCTGTAAGCAGACTTATGTTAATGTTGTGGAATTCTCAAAACCCAGCCCCAAACAAACCCAACCTTGCAAGATCTCTCTCCAGACATTGCCTGTTTTTCTCTGAGATATAAATATCACTTGAAGGAGTGCACAAACACAAGAAGTAAATAGTTTGCTCCACTAGTCCAAGTATTAAATAGTTCACTCATCAAGCCATCTTAAAATTTTCCTGTATCCTTAGTTTTACTATCCCAGTAACATTGAAGTTTTTGTTGTTATTACAGGGCTGCTCATTTTAGCTGTATTTTATGGGCTCCCATGGATCATACCTGTTTAAAGCTGGGTATCTTTTCCCACCACACTCAAATCCAGACAGGATCTTTAGGATTCCCACCAACATGGACAACTCCTAATGTTTTTTAGCTTATTTAGCAATTAAGGGTACTAAATTCATATGTAACAACACAATCAGGAGAGCATGGGTAGAAAAAGACATTTAGAAAACCTTAACAGCTACTAAATCTGCAGAAGGCATCTCCTGGACTGTTGATATTAAATGTCCTCCTGTCCATTACTCTGCTTCCATGGAGTGAGCAGCACAGGAATTCATCCAGGCCCCAGGATTTGGGGAAAGGTGCACAGCAGGTGCAGATGGCCCAGGCATTGGGCCTTCAGACAGCAACAGCAGCTGCCAAAAGCTTCTGCCCTCCTGTCTCTGCCCCAAAGGCATCTCCTGGCCTGCAGCCCTCCACTCAACATTGGCAAAACTCTGGGGAAGTGGGGCAGGAGCATTGATCAACCCTCACAAGAGATGAGGAGAAAAGGCCTCAGAGCTGTTAAAAGAGAAACCTCTATCAGAAACCTGGATAAAGAGGGAAGAGAAAGGAGGTGGATACACTCCCTGGAGGAGCCTTACAAGTGGCAGGAGGAAAATGAGCCCAGGCTTTCAAAGCAGTGTTTGCTTTTTTCTGTAGCTGTGCATCCATCACGAGCTGTGCCCGTGAGTGCAGCGTACAGGAGGTTTGAAAGTGCCTTTAAAATATCCATGTTTGTTGCTTTCACCATTTATCATACAGCCCCAACAGGACAAAAAGCAGCCCAGAGAACAAGAGTAGAGATCTGGAAATAGCACAAAGAGAGACAAGTCTGTACAAAATGGGGGGAAACTCCACATCAGAGCCATAGCTCCCCCAGAAGGAACTGGAGACACACCCTGAACCCCAGAAATTTGCTGAAAGGCAGCACATGACCCAAGAAATCTGAACATCACCCAGAAATGAGTAGCTTAAAGGTCAGTGGTGAAGTTCAAGGTGGCAGCTGGATGTGTAAGGCTGCAGGTCCATTACTGAGAACTAATTAGGTACATGGGGTGGTGGTGGTGGCAGCATCCCTGATGGATACAAGACAGCGTTTACAGCCACAGCCTTAAGGCCTCATACACAACAAGAATAAATCAGTCAAGCCAGGCAATTTCCAAACCCTTCCCTTTTTTATAGCCAAGCTTTGCTTTATAAAGTGTAGGAAAAACCCCAGTACTTTATTCCTGCTGTCATCAGTGCTCAGCCCCTGCATCTCCTTTTCCACAGGGAGCCCTGCAGCCCAGAGCAGGCTGGGGATATTCTGAGGATATTCTGTGTACAGCACTGTCAGCACAGACACACAGAAAGCCCCGTGCCTCACATCACTGCAGCCTGAATGAGGTGTCAAGCACTCCAATCTGTGCTCTGAGTTCTCAAACCTGAATTAACATCTGTGTCTCCTCCAGCAAAGTCCAGCAAACACAAGGACAGTGTTGAATAGAACACTGAAATTCAGCTGAAAGTGAGGATTTAGAATTCAGTCTGTGGCAGGACTTTGGCTTTGTGCAAACTCCTCAGGAGTTGTCCACACAAGCAATATTCCTGTAGGTTGGGTAAAGCCTCAGTTTGCACATATTCTGGATTTAGAGATAACATTTCTTTTCAATGCAGTTTTCCCACTCTCTGCTTGAAATGAAGAGACACAGGCTCAGGATTGCTCACCTCACCAAAGCCAACTTGCTCAAAAACCAAGCCCAGCCAGTGAATATTTCCTAGAGAGCAACAGCAGATCCCGCAAGCCAGCAGGCTTTGCTCAGATGAGTAAAGAGATAACACAGGAGAGTGGGGGGCATTCCCCTATAGAGGCTTCTGTGCTGCCCAGACACACAAACAGCAAGTCCATCTTCAACAAGAGGTGTTGAAAGGAAGGGGTGAAGGCATGATTGTAAAATAAATTTTCAGTGGGAATGAGCACAAAAGGGCAATTCTCAGATGAATTATCACTTCATTCACTGAAGCTTGCATTTTGATTTCCATTTAATATTGTTGGGTTTTCTCTGTTCTGCAGCAGAAGTAAACCACTGACCCTGGCCTGAAGTTTACTCCAGCCCCTGCCCTGATTAGCCAGGAGAAATCTGGGATGGAAAACTGGGACCTGAAGGAAGGAAGGAAGCAAAGACTTGGATCAGTCTCTTGCACATCCCTGTACCTTAGCAACACTGCTTGTCTGCCCCAAACAGCACTTTTGGCCAAAATGGAAACATTCCAAGATTTTGGTGCAAAATTGTTTTTTTCTGCTAGATCTCAGCACATGAGCAGAGGGAGGCACCAGGGTCAGAGCTATTATGAATTTAGACTGTCTAGTGTAACACAGGGTTTCTTTTTTTGTTTTAAACAATGACTGTTTTCTTGCTCCACAGACACCTATTCTGTGCATTAGACACATGTTGTGAGCTGTTCATGCTGGTCACATCCTCTGTGTAAAACTTTTATGACTTTTTTAGGTTTTTATTATGTATTTGGCTATTGTAGTGCTCAAAGTGTGGCTGGCCCACCTTAGGCAGCATAAATCAAGTGGGACAGTAGTGATGAAGGATTTTAAAACTCTGAGGAAGTGAACTCTCCCTGTTGTTTTAAGACACATTCCCTCTTCTGAATATGCAGAATATTCCAAAGAAAATGGAAAGCTAGATTTTTATCATCTCCCACCCCTGTGCATGGAGTCTTCTGAGAAGATTTTCAGCTATACCTCCCTCCTTATAAAACACTCACACAAACATAACCTAATTCAAATTCTGTGTACAGTATCCTCCTTCTATTAAATCAACAGCAAATCCAGGTCCTGAAGGTGATGTACTTTAAAACTCACCTTGATGAGCAGCTGTGATTTATAGAGCTTTTCAGGTGCCTTCAATCAAGACAGCAACACTGAAACCTCATTCAGCTCTTATCAAAAAGGTGCATCCTGCCAGGCATAGATCAGCCCCCTAAAATCTCCAGTTTTTATGGTGTCACATCCACCATCCTCATCCTCACTCTGCTGGCTGCTCCTGTGTCACACCCTGACCTGTTTGCCTTCAGTGCAGACCCCAGAGTGCAGGGAGGGGGCTGGAGCTACACAGAGCTAGGATTTCATAGGATTTTCTTGTCCAGAGACAAGTGCAAGCCTTTCCTTGACTAAAGAGCTACAGATTTTGGTGTGCAGCAGTTTCTGCACAGGTTTTTTGTGTAGCTTGCACTGTGAAGTGGCTGGCCAAAAAAAAAAAAAAAAAAAACATTTTCACCCCCAAATTCATATTTCTTAGATAGGAAACTGGGAAGACTTCTTGAAACAGATTGTCAGTGACATACCAGCTCATTGCCCTAATTTTGCATTTGTTCATTTTTTACCTAGAAGAAAATAATAAAATCAAGAAGCAAGCAGACAGGTAGGCTTGGAGACATCCTTCAGATTTTGTACTCCTTCCTATTTTCTCCTGTGCCCTTCAAATAAGGAAGGGTCACTGTAATTCTGCACAAGTAACTCAATGGGCTCAGCTGCAGTAAGAGACAGTCAGCCTTACCTACTGCAGTGGCAGAAATCAACTGGGAAACCTTGGATATTAAGCAAGATCTGTACTCCTCGACTCCTAAAATGTGAAGATTTTGGCAAAACTGGGTCATTGTTTTCTTCCTCCTCTCCTTCCCAGTTTGTAGGTACAGGGGATTTTGCACATCCAGTTTCTACAAATCATCTTCTAGCTTGCTGCTGTAACCCTTCGTGTGTGTCTCAATTCTTTCATTCACTCTTGCTAACCTAACTCTGCCAGATGTTTGGGAGCTTTTTTTGCATTCTGGCAAGAAGGATTACTACAAAAGGGGCAATCAAATCTTGGGGGCTTTCCCCCCTTCCTTCCCATGCCAAATGAGTTGTTGGGATCTTAATCTCTTTGGCTGCCATTTTGATTTCACAATTATGGGTAGGATTTCACCATGGAAATAATTGCTTTAAAGGTTTAAGTCCTTTGCCCCTCACAAAATAATGAGCCTCCTTTATTTCCTAATTAGAAGGGTAATGGAACCTTTATGAGTCTTCAAACTAGGACTTAAAAATTCCCAGAAGGAGCTGGGCTGGAAAAATGGCCACTGTGGCATTTTGGAGAGAAATTATGTCATCTTTTGGGGTGGAGAGAGGGAGAAAAGCAGCAGAGAAAAGCAGCTGACATTTCACATACTGGTTCAGAGGAAAAAAAAATTATTTTTTTTCAGAATGAGTATGAATGATTCCCCCAGCATTAAATTTGAAAGATCCTACTTGAAAGCATGTATATATATAATTAAAAAAAAAAGTTCTAACACAACCATAAACTAGCTCGTAAATTCTACCTCGAGTTTGAAATTTAATGCAAAAATAACCTTGGTGGCAGGTGCTGCTTATACAACTTAGGTGTAGAGGCAGAAGGAAAACAAGCCACCCATGGCTCTGCAGCCTCACATACCAGTGGCAGCTTCTCCTCTAGCTCATCTTGCATAACATTTTCCATTACAGGACACCCCCTTTGCAGTAGCTTATAACTTTGCTCAGTATTAAATGTTTGAATAGAAGTTTCCACGCTCTGCATTTGTGCCATGTTACCTGATGACAGTCTGGGGGGGCTGTTAAGGGTTGGGTTTTTTTTCTGGGTGCTTACAGAAGTGAAAGTAAAATTTTGGACCATGTGAAAAACGTTCTTATAGCTGTTTCACAGAGAACTTCCAGGTTTTGGAGCACAGAAGTTCAGATTTGATAGAAAGACAGCCTCTGCATCAACCCAACACTGCCTGCTGGCTTCCTGAAGTGATTTATATTCCCCACACTGGAGTTCTGCAGTATCAAACCCTATGAGCAAGCACTCAAACTTCAGCAGCCATCACTTGAACAGGGACTTCTCTGCCCTCCCTACCCCTCCCAAGAGAAAAATATCTGCTGCAAATGAAAATTTGGAGTATGGAACAGAACACAGGAAAAAAAAACCCAAACACACAAGCTCTATTTCTTGGGCCATTAATCAGGAATCTTAAACTATGAGTTTGTCAAACCCATTGAGCCTGAACCTGGAATAAGATGTGCAAATAACAGTGGAGTGGAACCTTAGGCTGTGTTTGCCAAACAGAGGCTTGTGCTTTTCTTGCCCAGCCTTCACAACTGTTCCAGCTGCAAATCCATACATTGCATACTTCCACAAGCATTTACAGTGGCTGGGGAGGGAGAGATATCAACAATCTGTGCCTCAAGCTTCTTAAACCAATTTACAGCCCACATGTCTCAGAAGCATGTTAAACAGCTCATGGGCAAGGCTGGCTACTCCCTGATAAAAACCTGAAATACTCCAGAACTGCCAGGGTCCCAAGCTGTGTTAACACACGGAAGAACAACTCAGTTCACTAAAGGCCCTGGAGTGCAGTTTTGCTCTTCCTTGGGTGACCAAGCAGATCAGTCCATTTTTAACTCCTGCTACCAGCTTGGCTTTGATAGACTCAACCTGCTTGCCAGACCCAGCTTTGCTGCAACACAGGAGTAGGGGTGGAAGGAAGATAAAGCACTCAAAATACTTAGTGTGTTTCAATATCTCCAAATTATATCTGTTTAAGCAGGGGAAAATGTTTCTGCAGCTTGCAGCACACCTGCACACATCCTTTGGGCCCAATTGGCCAGATATTACAATTATCTACCTGAGGAAGCCAGGCCATGGCCTCTGTGTCCAGCCATACAAACACCATCCCAAGACATCCCTCCCCCTGTGAAAAGGTTTAAGGTCAGTTCAGGCTGAAAAGCAGCCCAGATGCACTGGGGAGGTTTACAGCACAGTTGGCACCTCTTCACACCAGCCCATTTAGAGGCTCCATTTGCCTCCCACACCACAAAAATGTCACTGCTTTCAACAAGAGCAAGCACTGCTCACACAAACTGCACATCTAGATGGCAAAACAGCAACAGCAATAGCCTGTCTTGGGGCTGATGCAGACACAGAAATCTTTCCCTTTGGTTCTGCTGGCTGTTTAATGTTCAAACCATGCAAGCCTAATTCTGGGTTCTGCTGTTTTTTACCATGTATTTCTGATTGGGAGAAGAAGCAATGAGCCTGTTTCCTTGTTTGGCAGCAGTACAAAGTCACTCTGAACCAACAGCAGATTCTGTAATCTAGCCTCAGGTATGAAGTTAGCTACTGGATGGACACAAAGCATGTGCCAGACTGGGACAGATCTGACTGCACAGCTTTTTTTTAATAAAAAAAACAAACAAACGTGCCTTTTTCTGCCTCCACGTACACCTGTGCACTCCCCCCAGCCCAGCATGTGGGTAAATCAGAGGGCAGCCTCCAGCCCATGTGGTCTGCACAAGAACTGTGCCTCCATTCATCCCTCCCTCCCAAAGCCTGGAGCTCTGGGCTGGACTGACATGCTAAACTAATTTTCTGGAATCTGCTTCTGCAGCCAGGCCTGCAGAGTGAGCCTGGGCTGCAGTCAGAGGATGCTGGTGCTGAGCTGATGAGTTGAGACTGACTAAATATTGGGTGTTGTGCTCACAAATACTTACTGCCCAAGCAAAAGAGCTATCTAGATTGGAGGAGGTAATTTTTTGGACATAAGGACCTGTACAAGAGCAGCTGTATACTTTTCTTCTACATTTCCCCTACCTATAAAACCAAATCTGTAGCAAAAATTAAAACCCCATGCCTATTAGGGGAAAAAAACTCCAGCATTTTTAACTTCTGGACTTACTTGTGGATATCCTGTTCCACATCTCCTTTACTCTGGGCAGATCCTTCACAGACTTCAGCACCAGTGAAAAAGTTAAAAATCCATTTTGATCCCAAACCACAGTTCTCAACAAACAGAATGGAATCTGCTGGTTTGTGGTTCTTGTGATGTTTAAATGACCTCTGACATTTTCAAGGGAAAAGGGAGAGGCTATCTGCTACTCTGTCCTGAGCAGTACTCCCTGAACACTCATTCCTTTGTGACTCCTCTCCATGGAAATCCTGCCCCTGCACACAGAACCAGCATCATTTCCAAACTACAGAAGTAGGCTGAGCACCTTTTCTTGTCAGTTAGTTATTTAGTAGTGATTAAAATTTATTATTAGATCATTATTATTATAAGTAGTGATTATTAGCACTAGAACAGGTAAAGTCTGCAGCAGAGGATCTGATCTTTAGGCACAAGAGAATCCAAAGTTTCTGCCAAAGGAAGAGACACATCTTAGTTGGGCTGCAAATTTCAAGCATGCTTAGTCTTTTCCACCTCTGTCTCCTGGCTTGCCTGCACTCAAAATTCAGGCTGCAGCCCCCTGAGCTTTTGTCTGATACTGTGACATCTGCAGATTGGTGGTAAAATATAAGGGTGCCATGTATCTTTACTGCCTGTTTCTAGAATACATCAATGATAGATTTACTATTAATTTCATAACACAACCTGCACAAAAAAAAAAAAGTGGCAGCAGATTTTCCACATGTAGATTTTACTCTGCATTTATTCAGCTTTGGGGACTTGGGGAAAAACATTGGTATCCCAGGCCCAACATCCTGATTTCCCTAATCATTTGGAAGTACATTGGAGGGAAGAATCAGCACTAGAAGATGGAACTGAAAATTTCCTTCCCAGTGTTTTGTCATCTCGAGGTTCAAATGGGAAGGCAGAGGAAGGGGCCCAGGCTGAGGTCACTGAGTGTGAGTGTCCCATGCAAAGGGACAGATCTCTTGTGCTGCTGGCACTTGGACATGCCATGCTTCTCCTGGACACAAGGCCTTTCCCAATTGGTCAACATTAGTTAGACATTGTTTTGTTTTAGTCAAAGTTCTTCCCCAAATGGCAAAAATAACCAATATGAAATTTTTTTGAGATTATTTTTCCTCATGAGCATTGGGTAGGTCTTTCTCTGTAGGGCTTGATGCATGCATAGCTCATTCAGCAGAATTGTTGTACATGTGGTTTTACTTGAACAAGGACAGTGATCCTGGAGAGTTAATATTCTCACTTTAAATTTAAATGTCTTTTTGTTGTGCAGAATTTGTCCTCAGCCAAGAACTCTGGAACTTTTGGTAAGCCTTAACCTAGGTACTCTCTCTGTATTTCCATTTTTTCATTTCATGCATCCCCATGCTTCCCTTTAGTAAAGACAAAAGTAAAAACTCCAAGACATTTCATGAATTCTTAGACAAGAGAATCTATTCCTCACAGATTCATTTAGGAGGAATTCATTTTGAAAGAACTGGAGAACATCAAAGCCCTTAAAGCTTCCAGAAATTTTTAACTCATCTTTTGAAATACAAAACATGTGTGCCAGACAGTTTTGCCAAATGTTTACATTTTGGTGCATAGCTGAACTGCTGATCAGAAGTTCAAATGCTCTGTGTTCCTAATTTCCCACGATTATTCACACAGCTCAGACCCAGTAACACCCTGTGGCCACCAGTGCTCCCATGCCACAGGGAGCAAAGAGACCCAAGAGCTCAGCACTTACAACTCCCGAGTACACAACCAGTGATCCCTCCCTGCATTTTTATATTTATTATGGGCAAGGCTTCATGCAGAGCAGTATAAACCTCCCATACTCAAGGAAAGCACCTTTCCCCAAGTGTCTCAATGCTGGAAAAGTGGCTGAAATTATCTGTGAACCCTCATCCACACTATGGCCTTCCACCCACTTCTTATGGCAACAGCTGCCACCAGATTTTCCTGCCCTGTGAAATCCCAGATATAGCACTTACCCCACCTCTCTCCCAAGATTTTAGTCCTAGATTTTAGTTTAAGATAGACACCTCCTGTTGATTATTAATCCTACTTTGTGATAACTCCCTCTGCAGAGGAATGCTGGAGTAGGAAAGTCAGCCTAGGAATTTATTTGGGGCTCCAAAAGTTCAGCAAGAAGAACATCAGAGCAAGCAATGGACCCCAGGCTACTGAGGGAGGTGAAACATCAGCTGACAGATTTTCACTTTTTGTTACAGTGTTCTGGAGGATGCCATGAAAGAGGACAACAGTGATGATGTTGAGAATAGGCAGAAGTTCCAATATTCCATGACAGCGATGCAAAGTGGGACTGAGCAGGCATAAAACCAAGAGGGGAAGAGACAACAGGGTAAGAATACAAATCAGCAGCTTCTGGAAGGAAGATAAAATACAAAGGGTAAAATATTTGTTAGGACTAACAGAAAGTTAGTGCCCTTACTGTAAAGGATCATTTAAACTCAGACAAGGGAAAAGAAATTCTTATCATAAGTTAGTTTTGCAGGGAGAAGATGAGCTTAAGTGGGACAGAAGAGGTCAAGTCAGCAAGTATGACACACACTAATCCTTCTCATTTCCAGACAAGATGGAAATAGTTTATAAAAATATGTCAACAAATTATTTGCATGTAAATCAGCAAAGCCACAGTGACTCCAAAGGAGCTCCTTCCACTTGTCCCAACAGCCCATCAGGAAAAGAGGCAGGATCATCTCCCTCCCAGGGCTTCTGAGGTGGAGTTGCTTTGAGAGCAGACACTGCCACTTCCCCAGGAAAGGGTTTTTTAGGAGTGAGGGGGTAGTGTCAGAGGCAAGGAAGCTGCTGACAACTGACACATCTACAAAATGCTTTCTTGGGGCTACCTGGAGCTTTTCCCACTGCCTACTTGCAGCAGAGATAGCTGGAAGGGATTTGATCTTACTCTGATTGCATGTGAGAAAGACCTGAAACTGCACAAAGGAGGATTTTTCCATGGAAATGAGACACAAAGCTGCTGTATACAGATGAAGAACCTTTCCTTCCTACCACTTATTCTTTGAGTTCCATGTTGCCAAATAGAGACTGGATATATTGATGTATCCACCTTCAGGGTATCTTAGTGCATTTAGCCACAAAAATCAGGAAAAACTTAGAAATACAGTCTTTACAAAAACGGTCTTGCTCTTACAGGAGAAAGTAGATTTAATTTCTTTTCTCGCTGATCTTGGCAGAAGCTGACTAAATATCCAGAATCTTTATCTTCACTGAGCTTTGGAACAAAGTCTGTGGGACCACAGCAGTGTTCATATCCCTCCCTTCAAACTCAAATGCACAGCAGCACACTGAACTCACCAAGTCAGAGATCTGATCACACTTTTGCTGCTCTCCTGCTCAGCTGAAAGTCAAAGAAGACAACTAAAACACAAAGAAAGAAAGAAAGCACTCCCAACAGGAGTTTACTGGAAGGAAAACCACATTTGGATCTCATCTGGAAGGTAAAACAGACAAAGCAAGATGCTGTAAGACAGCAACAATCACCACACAGCTTTCACATCAGGATAGCAGAGAAACGGCCCTTCAGAACTTCTGAACTGAGAGAAATGTTGAACTGGCAGCAAATTGGTTATTTTGGGATGTGGCTGAGCCTCTGGACTTCAGAGGAGTTCCATGAAGTAGCAGGACCTATCCCCTAACACAAAGCTCACTGAGATGTCAGGCCCCAAGGCAAATCTTCAGAATTCAAACAATTCCCTAACTAGAGTCATTAAGAATTGCCAGGCAAAAAGGAGCAGCAAGGAGCTCTGCAAGTACTGAAAACTTTCCTCCCTTAGGACTGGCATGTTTTTAGCACTTTCTGCCATACTTCCTTCAATTAGCTCACCACAAGTCTTGCTTAGGTTTTTATGCTACGTTTAGAAATAGGTAGAGCCACCAGCCACTGCTGAAGAAGGATGGTGGCAGGGAAATATTGGTTTGGAACTGGCAGAAAACAGAACTAGCAAAAAAATTAGACACCATGGGTGATACTCTTAACACTTGATCCCAGAGAAGTTACCAAGTGGGGAAAAAAGGTAAAAAATACATCCAAACACACCAATGTGGGCAGGTCAATATCTAGCAATAACAATTTCAAAAAAGTATCTTATTCCACAATGAGGAACTCCCAGAGCAAGCATTCTTGAAGAGTTTCCTAACCTCTCTCTGGAAAGGTTTCCTAAACTTTCTAGAAAGCCAAGATCCCACATCCCTTTTGCAGTTCAAGAGCTTCAGATCCTTAAAGAGCTTAAAGATGACTCCTGAACTGGAAAGCAGCTGTCACTTTCCCAACTTGTGTAGCACAACACTGAGCTTATTCATCTCTTTTTCTTATTCATCATTTCTTTTCAGATGGGAACAGACATTTATCAGTGCTCTGCTCAGCAGAGGTTACAATAGCATTGGTAAGGCAAGAGACACCCATGCAATTAAGGCTTAAAAAAAGCACTAGACCTATCCATGCTATCCATGACAGAACCAGCAGAAAAAAAACCCAAGGAAATTTCTACCCTCATAGCAAAAACACACTAGCCTAATGGACAGGATCACAAGCTGTCAAATAAATGGCTTAAATTATTTATTGGCATTGCAATAAAGCAAATCCACTTAGAGGCATATGAGTAAAAAGGAAACCCACAGCTTTCCAGACATATTTTCCAGACAGTATGTCAAGTTCCCATAATTTTGTTCTACACACTTTTGCAGCTCCTCCTCTACTTTCATATTTAAGGATGTAGCTCCCTGAAATACTGTGGTGACTAGAAATGCCAGTTTCACAATCTTTATGGGGAATAAAACGCAGAAAAAGCACTTAGACACAAGATACACATGTATACATTATCAGATCATCTCATCTCTGCAAAGAATGAAAAACCAAAATCATAAAACCTCTTGAAATCAAGTAACCCAGCTTGTCCAAAGAGGAGCACCAGGATTCAAACTGTGCTGAGAAATTTGTAATTAGCATGCAAAGTTATTTGACATCTTTTTATAGTTAAGTATATTTTTTTGTTACCATTTAGAAAGAAAAGCAAGCTTCACTCCTTTGCAATCTCCTGATTTTATTTTTTTTTCCCCAGACTTCATAAAAGTTCCCTGACATAGCACAGAATGCTGCAGACCTAAGTGAAAGAACACAAAGCTGAATTTCTGCACTTAATCGATTCTCCTTAAAAATAATGGCCACAGGGGTGGGAGGCCAGCAGGCTCAGGAGATTAGCAAGGAATATGAAATATTTCCACTCTCAGTCAACGGTTCAAAACCAGTCCAAGCCAGCACACGCTTGGAAAACCATTTGATGACCTATGTGAAATAAGCTGGTGGTCTCAGTAAAACTCCTGCTAGGCATATGTCTGCAGTACAGTTGATTTTTCTTGTTTGAGGCCACTGAAAATGATCCAAAAGGAAATAATCACTGACATGTAAGTGTAAGGTACATAAGAGTTTTTGGGGTGGCAAGGAACAAAACCAGCTGTCCAAATCTGAACAGTGTAGGAGACTGAATTGATGGCATTTCTGCAGTGGAGAAGTTACCTGTTGAGCTGGAAATACACAAGCACAGCTAAACATATCTTGTATCATATATTAGCTCTCACTGTAGGGAGACTCAAGGTTTTTGACAGAAACAGAAGAATTGGATCAGTAACCAATGAAACAAAACTCAGAGCAAAAGAAAGGAATTATTCAGCAAGACAGCACCAAACAATAGGGTCCAACAGGCAGAGGGAGGAGGAAAATGCAGGAGCAATTTTTGGCTAGATAGAACATAAGTCAGTGAATTAAAGTTCTCTCTCTTCATCAAGTCATTCCACCAGCATGCCAGATAAAAATGTTTATAAGCTCAGTGTTAAAGCTCAACCCACAGATGTTCTCCTACAGTACCAGGTCTGATTTGGTCTGTCCCCAACACCCCATTGTGTTCTGTATTGGAAACCAGGGCAGCACCTGCTGGCCAGGAGCACTTCCAGGCTCTGTGGTGTCTCACACCCATGGCAGCTTCAGAGAGGGAACTCCTGGTGAGTTCCTGAAGCCCTGAGAATGGTGACATCATCTCACAGGTCAGCAGGTGAGCACATGGAAATCTGCTGTAACCAGGGCCTGTCGTTGCAGCCATGAGCACACTCCTACTCTGCTGTTTCCATACAGAAAGAACAGGGTCAGGCAGTAGGTTTTTCTGTGTGTGGAGCATCCCACAGGACAGAAATGAAGCCATTCTTAGGTTGCCAAGAAAGTCTCTCATTTTAAACAGTAAGGAACTTTTGCTCCACTGAAGTTCCTTGAGTTCAGACTCGAGATTTAGAGTCACCCACCCAACTGGAGTGACTGAACTCCAGGGACATCTTGCTCTGAAATCTGAGCTTTACAACCAATATTATGATTTTTACAAAGAGCTTGGTAATTCTAACATAGTTGTCTGCTGTGCTTGCAACACTGCTGACACAGATTTGGCTTATATTGTCAATGAGCCATTTTTTTCTCTGTAACTAAAACTCCTAAAAAAACTCCTCATAACTTCTGGACAGAAACCCAGTTGCCTTTAAAATGATTTTGTCCCCCATATCATGGGGAAGATAATCTTCCACTACATCTGTGATCCCCATTTTGTATTTCAATACATCAAAATCCCAAAGCCCAGGATAAGTGGCAGCTGCTGGCATTTAGTCACCCAGCCTTAAAAAGCAGTATTTTCAACAGGGACAAATAAAGTCTGTTCCTGGTGTGCACATTACACTGATGAGGACCTCCCATTCCTTGCTCTTGGAGAACCACCTATCCCTGCAACTTTTTCACCTCCTTGATCACAGGAAGTATCTCCACAATAGGATCTGCAGGACCAGCACAAGTTCTTGTCCCTCCAGACACTGACCAAAAAAAGAAAAAAAATCCCTTACTTCCCTCACATCAGTTGTCCTGTTCTTTTTGCTCATTGTAATTTCACTTTGAATAGTTCATTTCCAACAACTATGGCTTTGAAGAGGCATACACCTCTTCCTCCTCAGACTTTCTGCATTACCAGAAAGCTCTCCAGGGTTGCTTCTCTTCTTCTGAATGTCCATTATATTCTTTACTTAGAAAACTCTTTTTCTAGCCTCAGGCTCCTTTA
This sequence comes from Agelaius tricolor, assembly GCF_023055355.1. Classification (NCBI taxonomy): domain Eukaryota; kingdom Metazoa; phylum Chordata; class Aves; order Passeriformes; family Icteridae; genus Agelaius; species Agelaius tricolor. The sequence continues at coordinate 2,813,916 of NW_027269263.1, forward strand.
CAAGTTTCAACATTTTCAGAACTGGCAAAAACTTTACAAAACATACACCAGAAGACAAACTCATTGTGCATAAGAGTTATGAGAGTCAAAACCTTCAGCTTGCTTTTGGTTTTCAGGGAAACCACACATGGTGTACTAATAATGTAGATTAAAGGATTGACAGTTACAGCATTTTTTCCTAAATTATCTTTCTGTTCTCATTTTTGGATCACATTGCAAAGGGAATTTTGGCCCAAAATAATAGCAGAGATAATATTAAAACTTATTTACTCTGTTTCAGGTGTGCAAAGGTCCATCAAAGTTAAATCTTTATAGCACTTTTTCCTCCAGTCAGTGGCTTCATATTAGTACTCAAAAATCAGAAGAAATAAATTGATTTTGAGGATTTACATCGGCAGCAGAAGTAGGATTAAGATTTCAAGCTGCTTTATTTTCTTTTTAGGATAAAAAATCCCAGTCCAAAAAATTGATATAAAATACTAAGTATTTTGCCAGGCATTTTTCTTCCTTATAACAGTAATGTTTTCCTTTGAGAACTGCTATATTTTTGGATCAAACCAATCACCAATATAACATAGACTTTTGTTTCATCTAAAAATAGTCCTTAACTTGAGAAATGCTAGGACACAGCCTCTTAAGCAAGACTTCTGGGACCAATGCCCCTAAACATCACTTTTTTGAGACCAAGTCTTTCAGCTAACTCTGGCTTCTCCTGATGGTGTTCAAGGTGGCCCAACTCATAAAAAAAAAATCTGAATTATGCCCTGGGGTTGTGAAGAACTACAGAGGGCAGCAGCAAAAGTTTGAGACCATCACTCAACACAATGTTTTTATTTCACTTAGAAAAATTATGGTTACGTTTCTTTCATTTCCCCCAAATAAAACTTTCAATAGAATTTTCTTGTTAAGAGTGAAATTCTTTTCATTTTCATCAGAATTTGGGGGATCGAGACAGAAGGAGGCCACTAAAGGGATTAATATTTTCCAAACAGCTGTACTCCCTCTACCAGAAAAAGCAAATTTCTAGATAAACACTGCTGCAAGTCAGAAAAATTATGCATAGTAGAATTTTTAAAATTTAATTTCCCATTTGCTACACAATGCATTTAAGGAAACATGAAGAGTACATTCATTATGTCTTTTCTGCTAAGAAACCTGCCAAGAACTGCTGCGAAACAGTAGCCTTCTTCAGAAGAAAACACTATTATTTTAGTTATATTAACAATTTAGGCCTGAGATTAAGCTCACTGATGAGCCCTCACTCGCAAAACTCTGAGGAGAAAAAACATTTGTCCTTTTCCATTAAAGGCATGAACACCCTAAGAGTAATTAAATGATGTTGCAGTGGTGAGCACCACAGAAGTGCCTATAAATAAACTCAACAAATACATTTTCCTCTAGGGTTTAGAGTGCAGGAGCCGATCACATGCTGCTCTTCTAACCAGGGTGTGCTGCAATGAGTGATCTCATGCAGATTGCACTCTGCACTTACCCCTGCAAGTTGTTTGCAAGGTTAGAGGGATTTTCCTTGACTTAAACCCTCAGGATTTTTGGTGTTTGTCCAGACATCATTTAGAGCACAACTCCAGTGGCACCAAGGACTGTGAGGTCTGGGTGCTCATCAGTCACCAGTGCTGAGCAGGCACACAACCTTCCACACCTGGGCAGAGCTCTGGGCTTTGTACCTCATGCTGCAAACCACAGCTGAGGAGAACTCAGAGCAAACACGCTTTGCTCATAATTGGAAACCAGAGGCCAAAATTCAAGTAAAAAAATCCCAACCAACTTGAAGCAAACTTCAAAACAACCCATCACAAAAATATATATATAAAAATCTGTACATGCCCCTTACTGCATTCTGAAAAGGAGGTTTCTAGAACCTATTTGCTCCCCAAATAGATAAATCTATTCTTCTGATACTTATTTCAATACTATTACAGCCTACTAGTATTTTTCCCCACAGAAAAACTGAATTTTCATGTCCTCTCATGCAAAGAAATGCCTTCCTGCAGGATTAAAGCCCACTGCATTTAAAGATAAATTGACTGGCACCATTTAAGTCACAGTAAAACTACTCTTAGCTTGGAGAATGGGGACTTCCCACAATGGCACTCTACACAAAATAATTTCAACTCAAAAAAATGAAAAAGGTAGAAAACCACCAACCACAAAGGGATCCTGCATAATCTGATTCATTGCAGTCAATGCATAGAAAAAAGACAAAATATTTTTCATTATTCTTTTTGGTATGACTTCCAGTTTCGATATCCTGACAATTGCCATTTGCATGACACGGCCAAGACAAAACCATCACTACAAAAATAGTCCCATCACACTACAGGCACCGTGGAAACAATTACATAGTAATTGAAATAACAAAGGAAAATGCCACTCACTAAGGAACCCCTTCTTCCCAATGAAAGGTGGTGTATTGAGATTTCAAAAAACTGCTTCATATTCAAATTTGTACACTTTTGGTTATTTAAGACTGTTATATCAATAAGATACACATCATTTCAGCACCATCCTAAAAATGTCTTGGAAGTACCCACTGTCTCTATTCCAGGAAGGCTCTGAACATTTAAAATTTCCATTTTCACCATATCTGCAGCACTATTCTAATTAGCAGATAGACCACCATTACCTTATCTCTGTTATTCATACTTTAAATATTAAAACTGAAAGAATAAATTTTCTCTTGCATTCTCATGGTATTTGTTTCACTTCTGCACTTCCTCTGGTTTGGACAACTCCAAGAGCTGAGTTTTATTTTGTTTCCCAGGTCTCTTTCACTTTAGGGCCATATTAATTTTTATCAGTGTTTCCAGTGAAAGGAATTCAAGAACTATTTCTATAGAAATGGGCCACATTCCATTAAAGCCAGTAGAAAGAGACTCACACAAAACTTGGATGGGACCCATCAGATCCTTTAATATCCTGTTTTCCTTTTGTTTAACCTGCAATTGTTCTGGAATCCAAATATGTCAGTTAAAATGATAAATTAGCATGAAGATTAGAAATGGACTTCCCCCAAAACTTTGTATTTGACTACTCAAATACCACGGGGGACATCAGATCTCAGCCTCAATTATGGAATTCATTATCCCACCAACACTACAATCAACTGCACTAAATTCCCCAAGGTCAGGCATTAGGCTTGGGCTCCATGTTTAATTACAGATATGCCATACAGAGGTATTGCTGCTTAATTTGGCACAGAATACAACTGACAGGCACACATCATAACAGGAGGAAAATACTCCGCAGCTCTCACATACCTTTGAGGGTTGAATTAAAATACAAATTAATAGAGGGAGGTATTTTGAGGGAGCAGCTTCAGAGTACTTGCAGAATTCTTGAGTCTAGGCAGCTGTGTGGGCCAAAGATGACCCTTCTCATGCTGCTGATAATCACCTCCAGCTTGCCAAATTAACAATTAGCAGAAACACGGCCCTTGCAAAATAGCTCTCAACCCTGTATTTTAGGCAGATGAGCCAGAAGCTACATGGTTTTGCATCTTTAAAAGAGAACATTTGATTGAGTACACAGTCTAGATTCTCAGATAAAAAAGAAATATCAGACATTTGTAGGTGCCATTTGTACTCTTTGCCTTTTTCCCCAGGCATTTATTTTTCTTTAGTAATTCTTTGGCATCATCAATATCAACCAAAGATTATAGTGAAATGTGACTACTAGGTTCTAGAGGATCATTCTTGCAACCTTTTACAAAACTACTTGGCCTCAGTTACACAATCACATGTGGCTAGCATCTAAAAATGTAGAGTTATTCTTTTAGAGCTTATTAATATGGCAATTAATGAATTGTAGAAATGCTAAGCCTATCCCATTTACTGCAAAATTACTCCTGTTGGGGGGAAAAAAAACAAGCACCCTGGCTTTTCTAGGTAGTCAGGGTACCAAGTAACTTACAGTTGTTATTATGGCCAGAGCATGCACCACCTCCCCCTGAAAGAGCTCATGCAGACATTGCCAACACTGTACCAGTTTCCTTTGGGCCATTATGGCAACCCAGCCATGGGGAGACACCAACAGGTAAAAAAAATCCTTAAGGGACAGGGAATTCCCATCCAAAAACCCCACCAGTTCCTGATGTTCACAGCAAAACCAAGTCAGATTTGTCAGTGACTGGTATCTCTACTTTGGGAGGGATGAGCTCTTGTTCTTACACTGATTTACTGTGCTTGCTCTGGGTGACTTGGTGGCATGTGTGACAAAATGCCACCCCTTGTAGGTATGTGGATGGACACTCAGTCCCTTTCTGTCTGCTCCTGATGCTGGCAACCACATTCCCAGCAGGCACCTACTGGGGATCCTCCATTCTGGAAGGAGCCCACCCTGCACAGGTACAGACCCTTCCCTTGAAGCCACATATCCTTCATGAGGAATGAACACCAGGACATTACTCCTAAACATAACAAACACTTGCCAGGAGGCCTCCAATAATGCCACAGGGCCAAAGAGCCACCCTGGGAAGAGCCCCAAATTTGCAAAAAATTCCCATCAGCTTCAGTAGCCTCTTATGACATTATTCAAAGCATATATTACACTTGCTGATGATCTCATATCATGCATGTGCTCCCTGTGCTTTAGCTAATGAGGAATTACAGAGTATTCCAGGCTGGAAGGCACCCACAAGGATTATCAAGTTCAACTCTCAAGTGAATGGCCCATGTGGCGAATCAAATCCTTGACCTTGGAATTCATTATCATCACCATGCTCTAATCAGCTGAGCTAACCTCAGAACAACATCCATAATTTTGTGCATTATACTTGTTTTGATTCCAGCAATAGACTTTGAAATCAGAGAATAGCCAGTCCAGTAAGTCTATTTGTTAAAGCACCCACATTTTCTGGAACTTATCACCCAAACTGCTCAACCCCAGACATTCAACATCTCCACAAAGCCCTGCATTCAGCATCCTAAGACACACTTGGTACCTGGTTTTTGTGCCACACATTTCACCAGCAGCACCCCGGCATTTGAAAGAATCCGTCCTCTCATTTGTCACAGGAGTTCATATGTGCCATGGCAAAAGAAAAAGTGTTTTTCCAGCATTACCCAACAAATCATTGTCAGACTCCATAAAATCTGTGTCTGAAGGGCTACATCCAAATCTCCTGGACATCGGGTACCAGAACCATCTCTTCCCCTGCTGGCATACAGGAATATCCCAGTGACTGTTGTTCTGTAAGGACAGACTGTGTTATCCTCAGTGTGGGACTATTAAAGCCAGCTGCAGGCAAAGGTTGATTTTTGCAGCATGGTCATTTCAGCACAGAATTAACACTCAATGCAGTTTTTTCCATTTTAGTTTCTCAGGGGAAAAAAGAAAAAAGAAGGATGAAGGCTAATGACAAAGGAAGAGCTACAAACAAGGAAAAGAACAGGAAAGATTACAAACAAGGAAGGGACCATTTTTTATGGGTGCACACTTCAATAAATCCAAATGAATGCCTTGCCCATCATTTTTTTAGCCATAACAAATTACTTGAAATGGGCTGACAAAGCTGTATAATGGTATAAAGTTCTGAAAGCAATAAATACCTGTAAGAATAAAGACCATTCTTGATGAAAACCATGCTAGCATTTTATTTCCACCTCTCACTTGATTAATAAAAAATACAATGCCACAGGAAAGCTACCTACACACAAATCTAATTATTACAGATCACAAGGTAATGAGCTGAGTGGATGACGTTTTCTGAGCACAATCATTTACTCCACAAAGCCCTAAACACTATCCTGCAAGGGGCAATATGAAACAATTTTCATTCAACTTAATGGTTAAAACATTAAATTCCTAAACAGTATAAATAAGAAAAAAATCTGAAATACCTGTAACCTAAAAAAAAAAAATCTACCTCTCAAAGCACAAGCACACTGGAAGCAGAAGGAAAGGTTGGCAGATCAATCACCTGCAAAAGGGAACTTTCCCATGTGTCCAATGTGTTATGCCTTGAACTTTATTGTTGAACACTGAAAAGATTTGGCATGCTATCCATCAGCATTTGGAAAGTTCCAAGTTATCTCCCTGATAAAATGATTGCATTTTCATGGCACCAATAAATTAAAGTTACTTATATATATATATCTCGGAGAACAAGCGTTAAGAGTATTCTTAATTTTATACAGTCATCTGGATATGAAGTCATGACACCAAGTAATTTTTTACAAGCACTGTGAGAATAACCAGGAGGCTCTATTAACTTTACCACACAGTCTCATTACAGCTTTTAAAGTACTCAGCAGAATAAAATGATAGTCACCATGAGTTCTCCAGATCCATGGGATCTTGAACAGTGAGTGTGGAAACTATTGCTGCCTGCACAAAAAAAAGAAAGCTAAGGGGATGGAATAAGGAAGGAAATGCCTTTTGCAACTTGGAAGCTATTTACAATTGATGATCCATCTCCAGCTCAGAAAACAGACAGCATAACATGGCTAATAATTGCAAAATAGCATTCAGTCAAAAAAATCCGGGCCTAAACTTTGAACAAGTTTCTCTAACAAATACAAACCCACATATCCCTTATAAATGCAAAGCAGCATAGAGGTTTTAACTGGGTCCAAACTAAACTCCAGTTCATGGAAAACAAGGCCAGGATTGCTTGGAAATGTAGATAATCTATGCTGTAAAAGAGGGGGATACAAGAGGACACAGGAAAGGTTTTTCATTAAGGGGACAGCACAAGTTCAGAGCTAACTGCAGCAAGGCTTCTGTGCAAATAGGGAGTCAGGGAACTTCTGGGCCATCTAAGCATTCAGTTCTGATTAAAGGCAAGGCATAACTTCAGGAAGCAGCTATATGAAAACATCTGCAAAGTTTCCTTAAAAAGTGAAATTCTACAGCAAAACTGTAAACAGGGAAGTTCAACCTTCGCTCTCCTCCCACAGCTGTAATAAGCTGATTTCATGCTACATGTTTGTCACCATTCCAAAGTAGAGGGAAATCCTAATTGCATGGCTATCACTTGGCCCATAAAACAATAATTTGAATTCTCTGGATGCATTAAAGAATGCACACTGCTGAACTCACACCACTACTCGGGTCAAAGGAAAAAATCAACGAGCTACACACAGATGTCAGAGTAAATCCCAGTGAAATATGGCAGGCCTTCTGCACACTTTATGTCTTCCATCAGCTTTCTGCTTCCACTTGACAACACAGTGGAATTTTTGGGAAGCAGAGATCAGATATCTTAATCTAGCTGAGATTTCAAACCTTTGCAGCAGGGTCTGTCTAATGCAATACATAAGGAGATTGGCATAAAAGCTGAAAGTCCATCAGCATAAATCCTACTCCTCCAAGTAAAAATTATGTCATCACCATCATGAAATAGAGATAAACTTCCAAAAATGAACTATTCCATCTTGAGCTGCTGTTGGATTTCCAGTCTTCCTGGAGTGTCCATCCAAGCTGTAAATTCCTCAAAGCAGGAAATATTTTATCTTCAGTAGTAAGAAGAGACTGCCAAGCACAAGACCTGTGTTAAGTAACATACACACTGAACACAGAGCACACACACACTCTCCACCATCTCTAACTAGATATGCTATTAAATAATAGCCTATTTTGAGCAGCAAGCAGGAAAGTTTTATTATTTTCTATGCATCTTGCAAGCAGTGTTTCCAGCAGGACTTCCAAGTCATTGGATTGTTCCCAGAACAATCCTGAACAATTCCTGGGAAACCCTTCCCCTCCTGCAGCATGCCAGAAAGCACTTCAGCATGAGCATGGATCCCCCACAAAAATAAGCAGACAGGAACAGAGTACAAGAATGAAAAAAAATTAAGACTAAAGTTCAGAAAACCGCATTGTATTTTTCCAAAGGCTCCACAGAAACCCTTTTGTAGAATTAATACTTGAAGCACAGATGAAGTGAGTGGAGCTTTAGATTAACTATTTGATCAGGTGAAGGAGATTCAGATGGGATTTAGGGACTTTTCAGTTTGTCCTGGGCAGGAGAGTCCACCATGGACAAAGAGGAGTGCCAACAAAGACTGACACTATCTCATGTCATATCCCAACAGCATTGGCTCCCTTATCACCACTTAAAACAGGTCTCAGAGAAAGCCTTCTGGAACTCTCCACACCTCACCTCAGACTAGGACAGCAAGCCTGGGAAAAGCTGTGTCAGTGAGAGCAAAGTGCTCCGGGTCTCTCCCAAATCACAGCAAGACCAGGAAAGACTTTACCAGATCATATCCCCACAGGAGATGCCTCATTTCTGGCATTATTAACTGATCAGGAGCAATATGAAGCCTTGTGAGAAACCTTGGGCCTCCCTTAAGTTGGTTTGGAGGTGAACCCAAGGCTTTTGAGGTGCATCAGGCTTATGAAATGCCTCCAGCAGCTGTTGTGAACGCAGCTCCCAGAGCTCCTGGCTCAGTGCACAGAAGCTGAGCATCCTGCTGCTGTGCCATGGAAGTGTCCACAGCTCCCAGACACAGAGCAGGCTGAGGGCAGCCCTCATCTGCTGCTCTGGCCAAATATAGAAAACTCTCAGATTACACTGAGGGTGCTGAGGTGGCAGAGAGCAGAAGAGGGGAGGAAAAGGCATTTCTAGGAAAACTCAGGCATACAGTGGCTGTAACTGGAACTCAAGTGACTTTTATCACTGCAAGTCACAGTTCTGGTGGGTCAGAGCTTCCCTGCAAATCAAAGCCTCTACCTTTGGCTGCCTTTTAGAATTTGCATTTGTTATTGTCACAGAGCAAACCACAGGGCTGCAGATAAAAAGCTGCCTATCAGGGCATCGGGACCAAACAAAATTCCTGATTTATGTTCCTCAGGTCCCATGCACAGACCCTTAATTTGCACATGCCCAGACTGTTCTGTATATCCAACCTGTGTGCCCAGGCTGTTTTGTACATCCAGTCTGTCCTGGTTGGTGATCTCAGATGAGATCCTGTGCCTGGAGTGCACTGTGGTGCACACAGTGCTCACAGCACTGCACAGGATGTTATGCAGCACTGATTCCTTCTGGGTTGCCTGTTAGGCTACTGCCTAACATCAAATCTCAGTTTGTTTTCTCCTCTCTTATCATAAATCACTCTTGAAGTGACTGCCAAACAAATCAAAGAGAATGCTAAAAAACATACAGGAGCACTCCCCAAGGAAGCGAAACAAATCCTCATTACAATTAGACTACAGCAAGGACCCACCCAGAACAGTTCACAATTCCCCCAGGCAGGGCTGCTCTTCCCATGCAGAGTATCTCTCAACCAAGGGTTCCTTTAGATAGGGCATCCCCAAATAATTTACTGCTCCCAAAAAGAGTCAAGTTCCTAGGTTCTTGACCTGCTGTTGTTTCACAGCACTTGCAATCATCTAAACAACTCTTCATGGCCCTGACACCAAATGCACTCTCTCAGCCTCTCTTTCCCAGCTCAGCTTTTCCTGCTCTTGTATTTTCCAGAAAGAAGCCTCTGGAAACAGCTCCTGTGCTGGCCTGGCATGAAAGTAAAGCTCTCCTTTTAAGCCTTGCCTTTGGCCTAAACACTGAGTTCTAATAATATTTGAATGGCATCATTTGATCAACACCAGTACAACGCTCACAGCTTACAAAGACTGCATCAGAACAGCTCCTCATGGCCCTCTAGCTCAGCTACAAAAAATAAAGTAAAAATTATTTTAAAACTCTCAAAAATGTAAAATCATATTTATGCATATGTACACAAAACTTCTAACAGTTAAAGTAAAATTACTTCTCAAGCTCAAAGCTGCAAACAGATGGCAAATACAGCACTGAGCATCTGAGGGTGCTTTGGTAGCCCAGCTACAGCTGCTTATAAACACTGGTTTGGGATCCTTCTCTCATCCACCCCTGCATATTGAAAATTCTCCCAGCTAAATCTCCTGAAGTTCTCATCAGTCCTTTTCCCTGCTATTTCCTGGTAACATTGAGGGTTTGTTTTCTTTCAGGACAGACATTCCCTGCTGTGCTTTTCCTGGTTTCAGACTATTTCTGATATTTATTTTAAGTTTCTATGGCAACAGGGAATAACAGATGGTAAGAGTTAAAACTGTGCCACAGGAGATATTTATCATCATAGCTCTGTATAATGTGAGCTCTTGTCCTCTGAATTTTTCCCCAAGCTGGACACTCCCCTCATTATTTTATGATGGCTACTCTAATGAATGTATTTGCCTAATGAATAGTACAAGCCTCCCAAATTTATCAGCACATGTTTGATGGGCTATGGTAATTGCATTAATGAGAAAGTGGCCATGTTTATTTCTTGCCATTTCTCACCACTACTGAAAGAGCCAGGCTTCTGATAGCAGATTTCATGCTTTCCTCTGTCCACAAATAAATCACATTCATTTCTGAGGTGCCAAGTTTACAAAAAAAAAATATTTAATAGCTTTAAGGTAATTGAAATCCAGAATGGGTTACATAAGATATATAGGAGCATTTCATGCAGCTCTGGTCCTTTAGGATGATCATGTACATCCCCAGTAATCTGCTCACTCTGAGAAGGATCCAACAAAATATAAATACAGCTTCCACTAACTTAGAAAAAGTTGTATGCACCTGTGAGACCTGAATCTGAAAGATAGGGAGCACTGAACTTGGGGTCCACACCTCAGAACACCAGGACAATTTTCAATACTGACTTCAGGAAATATTTGCAAATATTATTTCATCTTTCATTAACCTTGGGCCAGCTGAACCAGTTTTACTTGCCACCCAAGGTCCCTACCTATGACTGCCTAAAGCCCATCCCATCCCTATTCTTGGTGAGCAATGAACCTAATATCTTCTCCTTGAAAGCTTAAAAAAAATCTCATTCTAATGGCAAGTGTTCAGAAATCATCAATTTTTAGAGACAAAACACCCTTACAAAAGTGGGAAATGATTTCTTAGAGCAAATCATGAGAAAAAGATCATGAGAGCTCAGCCATGCCAGTCTCCCTGGGAATCACCATCACACCCCAGCAAGCAGTCCCCAGTGGGGATCTGCAGGGCTCCATTTCAGGTCTGGTGCCCTTTCATGACAAGCTGGACACCAGGGAGCAGTGCCCTGCAGCCAGGAGGGCCAGCCCTGTGCTGGGGACATCAGGAACAGCATCAGCCAGGCAGGGGAGGCATTGTCCCACTCTGCCCAGGGCTGGGGCAGCCTCACCTTGAATATTGTGTGCAGTTTGGGGTGCCACAAAGTGAGAAAGACATTGGGTCATTAGAGAGTGTCCAAAGGAGGGAAACAAAGGTGGTGAAGTGTCTGGGTGGGAAGGACCAGCTGAGGTCACTTGGTCTGTTCAGTCCAGAGAGGAGGAAATTGAGGGGAGACCTCACTGCAGTTACCACTTGCTCAGGATGGGCAGGCCCTGACCTCATAAAGCAGAGGCAGGACTCAAGGAAACCCTACAAAGCTATGGCAGAGCAAGTTCAGGTTGGATATTGGGGAAAGGTTCTTCCCTCAAGGTGCAGTCAGGCACCAGAAAAGGCTCCCCAGGGGAATGGTCCTGGCATCAAGGCTGGCAGTGCAAAAAGCATTTGGGCAATGCTCCAGAGCAGCACATATGACATCCTTGGGGTTGTCCTGTACAGGACCCACTGAACTCCTACAATGTCTGTGGGTCCCTTTGAACTCAGGATATTGTATAACCCCCTAAAGACACCAGGGTGATATCCAGCATAGTTGGGTCTCCCCAGTTTGCTCAGTAACTGTGGCTCAGCACACACACACACAAAGCACAGGTCAAATTCTCCCTTTGGGACCTGGCATCTTGTGCAATGCAGCAGCTTCAGAGTAAGGGGGGAACATTTGGTTCATACTATCTCAAGTACCAGATGCCTCCAACTATGTTTGGTCTCCTAAGGATACAGCAGTCACAGACCATCCAGCAAATTCCACAGGATCAGCAACCTTAAAGCTGTCTTGACAGATTAATAATGCTCAGAGTTACCAGGCAATGCTAACAAAAACTACACATGTACGTTGAATCATAGATAGGATTTGTAAGGTTCTTTTCAACCTAAACCATTCATTCCACCCCCTGCCATGGGCAGGGACACCTTCCACCAGACCAGGTTGCTCAATGCCCCATCCAGCCTGGCCTTGAGCACTTCCAGAGATGGGGCACCCACAGCTTCTCTGGCCAACGCATTTCCACATCTCAACTGAGGAATTTCCTCTTGATATCCAATCTAAACCTTCCCTCTTTCAGTTTAGGACCAATCCCCCTTGTCCTAGCACTGCATGTCCTTGTAAAAGTCCCTCTCCAGCTTTGTTGCAGGCCCTCTTTAGTTGTAAATCCTGAACCCTGTGGAATCACTCATCTCTGCTCTCCACTTGCTCACCAAATGATCAACCACAACCCTGAGTGTGAGCACCCAGGCAATTCCTCACTCACTGAGCAGCTCATCCACCAAACCCATGCCTCATGCAGCCACAGCTCTGAACAAGTTTATGGAAATAAATACTAAATAACTGTGAGCATCGTCTCTAATAAACTCATTTGGACTCTAAGAGTGGCAAAGAACTTTAGATGAGAAATCTCAGTAGAGCTCTGCTCTCCAATATAAGCCTTTATTTTATAGCAACTTGAATATAGTTCCTAAGTTAAAATCATACCCAAAATGAAGATCAAATGCAGATTGAATGCTTTATAATTATGCTAAAATCCAGAATATGGGGATCAGTCCAGAATTTGATTGTACTGCTTTTCTTCAAGTTGTTTGAATAACTCTCCATAAAAGCTTGTCATTACAAAGCTGGGAACAAATCAGGAATTGTTATTCAAAGGTGATGGATATAGAGCCTAAAAAAATTAAATCTCATACCTACAAAAAGGTAGTACATCACTAATAGTCTGATTTCCAAAACAGACAACTGTTGTCACTGTAGTGCAGGAGTTCTATTGTCATTACATTGCAAGGGTTCCATACCTCCTTGATGGTTCTTGTAAGCAGCTCCTCTAAGCACTGACTCTTCCTTGTCCTCACAGCAGCCAACTGACTCCAGCTCCCACCATTCCACACTTTTATAACACTCTTCTGATTGGCTGCAGGTGTGGCCTGTTAACATCAGGCCTGCTCCTAATCTTTAGTAATTGGCTCAGCTGCAACTCTTTAGGGGATAAGATTGCATTCTATACCACCTTCATTTACCCACACTGTATCCCCTACAGACAACTATGGGCAATGCCCACACTTCCTGCTGGAACCAATCAGGGACACAGGGAGGAAAGAAACATATGGCATCATAAGAAAAGATAGTTTTAATTAAAATGTGCAGCCAAATGCTTATTGCTGCAGATCCACAAAACAAACAAAAAAAAAAAGGCATCATTTGGTTTCCAAATTAAATGTTTGGTGCCTAAGCTCAGTTTAGCAGCTTATTTGTACTGTTAGAGCCACTGATGAAAAGAATTGCCATTTAAAAGACTCAAGCACTCAAATTGGAACCTGAGGACTGCTCTGTGTCAAGAGCAAACAGCTTCAAAGGGGTGACCAAAAAGAGGAAGGAAGTTTCCACATGGAGGATCTGCCCCCTGGCTTGATTTAGGGGCAGTACTGCTGTACAACACTGCACGGATTTCAGACTGCCACAGCAACGTGGGTGTGACCATAAATGCCTTCAGAGGATCTCCCCAAGACTAATCCAATCCTTGCCAAAGGGTCTCCATTTCTGTGGCTCCTTATCTTGTGTGCCAACTTGCACATGTCCAAAGCCCATGCAAGGCTCCATGAAATCAAAGGAGTTAACTCAGATACTTGCCCTTAAACTCAACAAAACATTTGCCAGCATTAATTCACATGCCCACATTCTCTTCTGGACTACTGTGAGCAGATTTCCAATTCTCCAACAAAACTACAAGGAACTAACTGTGGCAAAACCACAGAAAAATGAGAAGTTATTATCTTTTTTTTGTTGTTGTGTCTATTGTGTCATGCCTCAATCTGGGTATTTAGGCATGATAAAAGTAGCATGAGGTAATCCCTCTATACTGAGTGATTTAATTGGGGGTTTTAAAAAAGCCTTTCATTCTGACTAAAATCAGAAATATGAGATATTGGACTGATTTTAAAACACAGTGGATTTAAACTATACATGGTGCCCCTCTGTGATTTGTATTTACATACAAGTTTCATTCATGCATCTTTCCTAACCTTCCTTGTCACTGAGAACCTCAAACTGCACAGAACAAGTGTTCCCACATGTGAGACATAAAAAAATTAATTTTAATTTTTAGGCAAAAGTCATCCTCTCTTGCCATACACATGTGAGACCGGGAAAGGCAATTATGGAGTTTACCAGCCCTGAACAGACAAAGAAAAAAAGCCAATTTTGGCATTCCGTATACTAACAAGCAACTTAAAGGATTTGGGCTTTCCTCTGGCTGCTTGCCATGCATTCCTTGAGAATCAAGAGACCATCCCAAGCCATTCCTTCCATGTAAGGGGAGTGGAAGGAAGCAGATCCTAGGAAGAGTTTTCTCCTTGCAATGAGCCAGCTGAGCAGGAGTGATGTTTTTCCACACAGTTTCCTCCAAGCCAGGTGGTCCATGAGAGCCCAAGCACAGCAGGCAGCACTGGCAGAGGACACAACAGGAGCGTGGTGCCCTCTGCTAATCCCCACCAGCAATTAACAGCATGGCACAGCTAATTGCTCTGCAGGTGTAACCTGCCACAAGTGCTGCAGCAAGCTGAGAAATGGTCTCACCCCTCAGCAGGGAGGTGACAGAGCTCATTCATCTACAGACTAAAACCCAGGTAATTAATCCTACTGATCCATCAGCAGCACAGTCAGCTCAGCAGAGAAACACTAAACCCTGCACTGTGCTTATCCCAGACTTGCAGAGACAGGCAAAACATCCTCTCAGTATTTAGCTGCTGAAATTCAGGAGCTTGGGAGCAGATGGCACAGCTTCTTTTGCCCTTCCAAAACAGAGAATCTTAGTAACTGCTCTGCAAACACAGTAAAAGTGGCCAAAGACACTGGTCCTAGCTGTGTCTGCTGAGTTATAAATAGAGCTCACTGCACACGCTCTCATTGCTTAGGATCTCCTCCAAAGAAAGGCAGGCTGACTGAAAATCACTCATTTGTGATGGTTTTTCACATCCAAAGGGTTCAGGAAACCCCTGTTTTGGAAGTTCCTTGCTATTAAAGCAGAACAAGTTCTTCCAAGTAGATTTCCCCCAAATTCTTGCCAGATGCAAGCAGAATCTATTTGTGCCCAGTGCAGCTGGTAACACATTTGTTCTCACTGATATCATGGAAAGGCAAAGGAGAAATTAAAACATGGCAAAGTCACACTGGCACCACACTTCATTCAGCAATGACAGCACCTTGGTAGCTGAAAACACAGTTACTATATTGAGACATGTTTTAAAATCATTTTGGAAGGAAGAACTACAAAACCTGATGCTTTGGGAAAACAAGCAGTCAGCTATAAGCTACCCATGGATTACATTTAGCTTAAATTAGCTTCCTTGTTAGGATATTTCAGCAAAGAAAAATGTTATAATTGACTCATTTCTAAGGTTCAGAGGTCCAGTAGTTGTGTACATAATTAGTTTATCATCAAAAACTACTTTTCCTTGGTTTGTACAGCCACAGCAGTGGTTTAACTCAGTGTTATCACAAGCTGTCAAGTGCAGATGGCACCATGGAGTCAGACTACCCTGCCTTGAAGGTGTTATAATCTTATTTACTGCACAGCACTTCTCTTGTTTAAGAACATGCTTGACACAATTTGCATCCTGAAGATGCCTCTTCCTACTCTGCACCCAAGAGCGTGACCAGCAGCATACCACAATTGCCACTATTACTGAGAACTTGCTAAATGAGGGAAAATATTTTCTTGTTTCAAGACATTCTTATTTCAAAAAATATTTTCTATTTTCAACACAAAAAGAAGCTGCTGACCTACTCCCCAAGTTGTGCAAACCAGCTACCTGTTTTTAAAGTAGAAGAGGTAAGCAGTCTCCATACCCACACTAGGAGCTATGACCAAGGGAAGAGCCTGGTAAATTAAAGGGGTTTTTTACACAAGCACTTGGTTACATTTGGAATTAATCATCTCACTAGAATGCTAAATTGTTAGGTCAACTCCATATAGCAGCATGACCATGGTGAAATAGAATCACTGACATTCAGATAGGGATTGAGAAAACCTCTTTGCAAAAGCATCAAAAGCCAGTAAAGTACATGGTTTGGAAATTGGTGAAATTGCATATTTCACAATTTTCGAGTTTCCTGCCCCTACAAGACTTGACTGTATACCAAATACAACTACCAATTAATTTGTTGCATGTGTTTACTTGTGTTATCTTAAACATGCAGTAGCTGGGTTTGCATTTACTTTGTCATTTTTCTAGGAAAACACATGGAATGGTGAGCAAAGGAAAAAGAGTTCATCACCCCAGACTCGACAAGAGAGCAAAGAGACCCCTCTGTAGAGTCACAATATCAACATCAGTGCTCACACAGCCCTGACAGCAGTGCCTGCTACCCCTGAAGGAAGCAGCAATAAACAAAGTGGTGCCCAAGGATGGGAAAGGAAGATGGGTTTGCAGCAGATGCTTGGTCCAAAGGAGTTTTTCAACAGCTGCCAGCTACAATTTTCCCTGGATGCTTCTGATGCTGCCCATTCAGAGATGTTAACAGACTAGCAGACCACTGGCTTGGCCCATAATGACAATTCTCCCACTCCAGTGGAAGCAGAACAAGTCATAACAAAAGCAAAAGCACTACTGAAGGCCACTATTTATGGGTTACAGCCCACATCCTTCAGCTTCACTTCCCAGCAGCACAAAATACTGACAACTTCTTCACTCCTAGCAAACTCATTTCTCCTCACACTGGGAACAAACATTTCAGCCCTTTCACCTCCTGAGAAGGGGCCACCAAGCAGCCAAGGCACAGAATCCAATGGGGGAACCACAGGGACCATTCAGCTGCTGGGACAAAACAAACTCATATCAGGTCCATGCTGCATACATTGCCTGCATTTGTCTTACACACAAATGCTGGTTTTCTCTTGGAATTGCACCTTAAAAAAAAAATAAATAAATGGATACTAAAGCTGGCCAAAGCTCAGAAGTTTAATCAAATTTAACCCAACAGGCTTGCAGGATGGTGGAGAAGGATTGGTATCAGCTGAGCATCCTCCTCAGTGCATCAGAAATTGAATTTAGCAAAAATAATTTCAAAAAGAAAGCTTACAAGCCAGCTTTGGATGTTCCGAAGACAAACTCCCATAAAATTAACACTCAGATCTGCAAACCTTCACCATGATGAGAAGTGAGACTTTTTGCTCACAACCCCCTTCCAGCAGCCAATAACTCAGCCCCCTTGCCAGGGCTGAGGCAGCAACAGCCAAAACTCCACTGGGGAGCCCCCAGATCTGCAGGTCCTGGCCCACCCCACCAATATCCCAAAAGATCTGGGTCACCTCTTCCAACATGGCCATTTAAAACAGGTTATTCCCTCTGCTAACTAAGGATTTAAAGCCAGCTCCTACAGATTATGTCTTCCTCCAGGCAACATCAACCTTCACCTTGCCTGAAGGATGCAGTAAGGAGGAATGATCTCTTGTACTGTAACTATTACACATGCCCAGTTTTAAGATTAAAAGGATTAAAAGTTCTTATTCCCTATCCACATGGACACCACGTGTGTAAGGAAATGCTTTAATTGAATTCATGGAACTACAATGTGAGCCATAATTTAAATAATAGAAAAATGAGGTATTGAATTTCCAAGGATATTTTGTAATTGGAATGAGAGCCGCTGCCAAAAGACAAAAAAGCTTGAGGGCAAACAGAGTCTATGGGTTTGGGCAACAGCAGGTAAGCAGAACACTGAATATCTGAGATTGATTACATGGGTTTGTCTGGTCTGAAAAGAAAGAGACTGAAGAATTAGCAGAGTCCTCTGAAATAAAACTCACATGTAAAAAAAAAAATACCAGCAGCTGAACACACTCACTGAAAACAGCAGTGTCCTCTTCCTGTGAGGACACATTCTGCTGTAAGAAGGAGAAACAGAAAACTGGGTTTTTTAGCATGGTTTCACAGAAGTTACAGTTGGTTCAGGTAGAATTATTTATTATCTGGTTAGCTCCTGCCTAATTTTTGCTAATTCTTGAGTGAATCCAGTGTGTGCTTGGGAAAAAAATTCATCTTCTAAGATACAAACAGCTGAGGGAAGCCTTCACCAATTTCTGTGGTATTTCAACAAGGTGGGAAAATGTTCCCATGTAAATGAACCTTGCAAGTCAGGATTCCCACAATTTGCACTTCCATTAAAAAAAAAAAACACCTTACTGCCTGATCTGGGCAAGCATCCTGGCCCATCTGAGGCTTCTAGGTTCTCTTTAAATGAAAAAAAAATCAGCATCTCAGCACTAAAAAATGGGGAACTGGTGATGCTTTCAGGACAGGGGCAGCAAGAGTGCAGAAAGTACCATGGCATAAACACTGCCTGGAGAAACCAGCAGAGAAACATTTACCAGACCATCAGATGTACACTGTGCTAAACAAAAAATTGAAATATTCTTTTCTGTCCAAAGCCACAGCTCACAATTAAGACAATAAAACACAGAGATATCAGACCTAACCCATCTCCCAGCTCTGCAGCAACCACTGCTTACTCAGTAAGAACATAAATATATGTATGAAATGAACAAGTCTGAATGAAAGTCTAAAACCCAATTCCCACAGGCTGCCCTAACATTAACCATAAATATTTTAACAGGTCCATTGTTCTAGCTTAAAAACAGAAGGACTAATAACATTTTACTTCAAGTTTTTCAATAATTGGCAATATTTTAGAGCACCTGGAGACAAAAGCTCATGGGAGAATTACAGGTTTCATTGGAAATGATGGTCATACTATTGCAGAGGGGAAAAAATTGATAACTCAATATTTTTCTAAGTCTCATTAACTTAAACAAAGCACAGAATTTGGGAGGAGTCTGACTCATAATACTGGAATGTTCAGTGTTGTCAATATTGAATAAACCCATTGTCACACCTTTCTATATCTCAGTCTGGACAACAGAATTAAGCACAGATCTGGATTTGGAACCCATAAATCCATCAATGATCAAATTTAATCATGTCAACCATGCAGTTATGAACCACCCCCAATGGACAATGAAATCACCTTTATAAGTAAGCAACTACTGCAAAACCAATTATAAATAGCATAAAGGACCCAATTGTTTTAATTTCAAATTCACCAGGCTTGCTTCAAGTCCAAACCATTGCCAAAATAAACCAGAAGGCCTATGGTTACATCATAACACAAAAGGCAACCTAAGAATCCCCTTCCTGAGGCAATGATGGTATCCAATCAATTTGGGTTCACATTATTAGTTGTGCAGCAATAGGAGAGGCAGAGTATTGGGGCATTAAATACTAAGTGTCTTTACACAGCTTTGAAAATCCCCCACAGGGTCAGATGCCTAAAGACCTACCTCACAACTAAGGGCCAGAACAGGATACATGAAGGCACATATTTCTTATCTAGGCACACAGATCTGTAAACCCTCATTTCAAACAAATCTGTTCCTTCTGAAACCCATTTCAGACCTCTCCCCCTTGGTTTTCCAGCAGTGGGCTCCAACTGCTGCCAGATCTCTGTTTATGTAAATGCAGAGAAATTCCATATCCCATTTAGCCAATGCCACAAAAATGACCCTCTTAATTAGCTTCAGGTTCTTTTCCAGAAAGTTTACTAGGGGTTATAAGAGCAGTAAAGCCACAGAAGAAGAAAAAGTGGAGGAACAGCTTGGTCCTTGAACCCAGAACTCCACGTGAACCAGCTCAGCCTTCCTGCACTGCCCTTCTCCAAAGGGTCTGCCCAGGGCCACAGAGATGAGATTGCAGCTACTCATCTCACTGAGCTCTTAAAGCCCTTCTGGAGCAAGTCTTCTTGGAAGAGCTTCATCCAAACCTTCCCTTTTTTTAGCCTAACACCCTTGCAACTACAATTATGATGATTTCTGCAAGTTACCTGCACCCATCCCAAGAGCAAGAGTGTAGCACAGGTTATCTGGTGCTGCTTGACCTTTTTTCAGTAGCTAGAGTACACACACCATTTAAAACCAGACATATTGTTATTATTGCTTTTCATATTATTATTATTGCCTTTCAGTAACTGAGGGGCACACAAAGGCAAGGGTGCAGATCTTCTGTGTGGGAGAAGGAAATGGGAAACAGCTTCAAAACAGCACAATCATTGAATTATGGGGGAGGAGGACAAAAACACAATCAGGCTTTGCAAATTCTATCATCACCAGGTTAATTCCAAGCTATTCATTTTCCTCTTACCTTTGTGAAACAGTTGAACACAAAATTTCCCAAATGCTGAAGACAAAGCAGTGGAGGCAAGACACAGATCAGGCAGCTCCAGGGGTGCTGCCCAGGGCCAGCAAGCCCAAGAGCCATCCAGGAATCCTCTCAAGAGCAGCAGAGGACAGAGTCAGAGAGATGGACACGTACAGTTCACTCTGGAGAACTCCATGCAGAAAACAGCCACTAAAACCACACAGCCAACAGCAGCTCAGGAGGAAAAACCAAGCACAAGGTTGGCAACCAACAGTTCCTTGCTAGGGCTGAGCTTAAATAGGGCTCCCGTGCTCAGGTGAAGCTGATCAGGGCCATCAGAGCCAATTAGGGCCTCACAATGAACAGCTGGTGTGACCTTTTCTGCCACTTCATCAGCATAAGCAATATGGGGGAAAAAAAGGTGAGCATTCAATAGAATGCAATTCATTTGGAAGGAAATTATCTTATTCTCAACAGGAGAATTTTAGAATTTTCGCTTTAGAGAAGAAAGAGGTGCTCACCTCCCCATTTTAGCCATGTTTTTATTATTCTGAGAGCCTCATAATAAGTAGGTGACAGCATGCTTTTATGGCACTGATGTACGCTTTCATTGTCAAATAAAACATGTCAGACTGAACAGATAAAACTGAGTCATCCACAAACCCCGTCACAGTCACTTTCTGTAGTAAGACATCAAAGATTTCACAGTGAGACTACAGACATTCAGCTATTTGGTGCAAATCTAGAGGAAGGCACCAAAGTGACGTGGATCACTCCTAAACTGAAGTGACATTTAGGAGTGACATGGATCGTTCCTAAACTGAGCCCATCCTGTCTCACATCCTCATGGTACAGGGCTGGATTCTGGGTTTCATGAATGGTTGGAGAAAAAGAAAACCAAAAATCTCTTAGGGGAAGGATCCTGTTGAGAAATTCCCACAGTCAGTGGAAGCTCTCCAAAATGACTGCGACCCACTGATGTGATCTTTCACGTCCAGAGCCCCCAGCTCTGCAGCTGAGGGTCAGACTCAGCCATGGTTTCACCCCCAGGGTGTTGACAAGTAGCAGATAACACAGATGCCACACACCCTGGCATCACCCTGCACTGCCCCATCAACCAGGGCTGTCACAGACACATTTTCTGAAAAGTCCTTTCCTTAGGATTTTTCTCCTGAGGAGCTGAGAGACCTCAGAAATGAAATGGAAACAATGATTATCTGCTGCTGTGGAATGTGGCAGGTACATCTTTGATTGATCCATGTGAGTTGTTTTTAATTAATGGCCAATCACAGGTCCAGCTGTGTCAGGACTCTGAGCAGTCACAAGATTTTATTATTCACTCCATTCCTTTCTTTGCTGGCCTTCTGATGTCTCCTTTCTCTTTCTTTAACATAGTTTAATATATCATTTTCTTTTAATATAATATATATCATAAAATAATAAATCAGCCTTCTGAGACATGGAGTCAAGATTCTCATCTCTTCCCTCTTCCTGGGGACCCTCAAACTCCACCACACCAGGGCTGTCCCTGCACAGCCATGTGAGCGCGTGGAGAAAGAGCAGATGGAGGGGGTGACAGACATGCTTGCAAAAGAGACACTGTCCCCCTTGGAAGTTATCTCCAACACCTTTTAGGCATCTATGTCCTGTTCCCAACTGCAGCTGCCCTCACCTTGTGGGAGTGGCTGTAACCTTGCAAACATTTTGGACTCTGAGGTGCCCAGTAACCAGAGGCAGCAGCTGGACAGACAGACTCTTGAGAGGAGATCTTTGCTCTTGCTGATAGATGTCAGAGCTGGGAACAGCACCATGCCTCTCTTCTCCTCCACGCTGGGGACAAAACTGGGTTTGGCAGCAAGTCCTCTCGCAGTGTTTTTTGCAGATGCAGCACCAGATCCACCCACAAACAGGGGGAAAATGTGGAGTGGGTTCATCAGGAGCAGGGAATTTCTGTCAGAGGGAAATGAAATGGTGCCACTCAGAGACATTCCTCACTGGCTTTTCCAGCACAGCCTGGGACAGGGAGTGCCACAGGAAGACAACACAGTGAGGGGCTTGACCATGAGTATTTAAGGCAGAGAAAGAGTCATAACGGGTCCAATGAAACTAGAAAATGAAAGATTTCCCAACCTAGTCATAGGGATTTTGCATTTTGACTGGGCTCTCAGTCAAAATGCAGTTTTAATTGTGCTTTTACTTGGGTACAAAAAGCAGCTTAGAGGCACAAACTGAACAGGCAGAGCTCTATGAGGCTTGGAACACTCAGAGCTAAAATGCTGACTGTTATCTTGGGCAGCTCACAAACAGCCCTTACGCAAGCTGGGAACTGCTCCAGCACTGCCAGCTCTGCTGCAACTCCTGACCTTTTCCTGGACGTCAGATGGGAATGATTTTTGGTCTATCCAGTCTGGACTCAATTTGATCCCAAGCAGCAGGGCAAGGAAAGAAAAAAGTTTATTCTCTAAAAGCTTTACATACTGGATGCTTAAAATGTAACACTCGCCCCTTAGAGCCATACTCCCAGCTCAGAGCTGGTAAGAAGCAACATGTTTTTTGCTTTAATCCTTTCCAAAGACACATTCCATAAATTGTTAGCATCCTTGCCAACCACTCAGTCTCTTAGTGAGCCCACATACCAGCTTTAAAGTAAGCTCTTCTAAAACCAATGCAACAGTCCTGTGGGTTAAGTTTATATTATTTCCAGATTCTTATAGCTGCAGGCTCCTTTTTAAAGTTGCAAATGATAAGTCATCTCTTTGTTGCCAGTACTTTTTTTTTTTTTAACTTTGTTTAAACTGTTCACTGATGCACTTAGTGAAAAACAGACTGTACTAGCTGTAACTTAGCAGTATATGCTGCAGCAACAGGAACACAGTCTGTATTCTGCAGCAGGAGTGGTGAAGAATCCCTGTTTGGACAATTCAGTCTATTAATAACTCCAGTACAGATATCAGTGCTTAAATCCAAGGAAAAAAGCAACATATTGCAGTGACACAGCAACCTTTCATCCCAAAAGAGACCAGGTGCACACTCTCAACAGCATAACCTGGCTAAAGAAACCACCCCAAAAAAATACAAGGGTGTAGGGGACTTCCTGACTTCATGCCAGGTAATCAGAGGGGAAAAAATAGTCATAATGCAGGCACTCCTCCTTCTGGCCCACTGGGATTGGGTAAATTCCTGACTGCTGATGGCTTCTTGTGTCCCTGTCCTGAGCAGCACAGAAAGCAGATCAGGGAAGCAGGCACCAAGCACCTTCAGAGCATTGCACTCCTTGCTTTCTCTCTATTTCCTGAGAGACTGGAGAAATTTATTGCAAAAATGACACCACTCCCAAATTAAAGTTTAGAAATATAATTGTATTAAATTCTCCTCTTTTCACCTTTTACTCTTTTGCCCAGTTTTCTCTCCCACTGTACACTCCACCAGTCCCACCAGGGCTCACCAAAATTCTGTCTGGAGCTGAGAAATCTTTTGCTTCTCCTCATAAGAGGAGTTAATTTTCTCCTCTATCTCCCACATTTTAGCCATGTTTTTTTTTCTGAGAGCCTCATAATAAGTATTTTTTTTCACCTCCACATTTTAGCCATGGGTTTGAACACCAGGACTCTTCTCTAGCTTCTCTCAGGAATTTGGTGCCAGAAGCAGAAACAAAGAGGAGGAAATGCAGAAAATTCCAAGGAATGATGCTACCCTGGATCTTCAGACCTCATTCCATGGGGCCTCTTCCACTCCTGCTCACACCAGAGCTGCTTCTGGGCAATCAGTGGGAGCTCTTTGTTTACTTAAAGCAGAATCTGCTTTTAGCTCCCAACTGCACATGGCAGCGTGGAGATGTGCAGTGCTGCCCAGGGAAGGCTCTGAAATTGTTTTTAAATTACACATCCTGCAAACTCATCAGCCTCCAACTTAACTTTGATAAACAACTGGGAATTGGTACTGGGAGCTCCAGTCAGGACTGGATTGGGGCTGGCTGGCTTTTTCTGTAAGTGTGCTACATTTATCAGGATACTGTGTTTGACCCTTTTTATGGATCAGCTGGGAAAGCAAAGCTCCCATGCCTGCCTGTGAACTCACACTCTGCTTCTGCAAACATTTATATAAACAACTTAATCCCACATACTTGACTGGTCTCCTAATTGAATATTTGCAAGGCTTTGACTTTAGTGTAAACTGACTTCACAGGAGACCATGCAGCATTTTCTATACTTTAAAAGCAAGACTGGCATTAAAATTTAAAAAAATCAAAATTAAAAAAAAACACAATCCAAAAACTTCTTCTCTGTGCTTTAATTCACCCTAAATTTACCTTTTGTCTTTCAAAAGAGGAGAAAAGTCAAGATGGACAATCAGAGTGAGGGTAAAAAAGCAGAGCTGACTAATAAGCATGCCCAATTCCCCTTCATTTGATCTGGTGAACTGTTATGGTCAGTCTGAATGCTTGGAGGCCCCCCAGAAATTCAGATATGGTACATCTGCTTCTAAAATTCAGATCTCTAAGCAAGAAAATTCAGAGGGGTTTTTTCCTGGGGTTTTTTTTTTGGTGGGGAGTGTGGTTTTTTGTTGTTGTTGTTGTTTTGCTTTGGTTTTTTAGGTTTGTTTTGGTTTGGTTCTCTTTTTTTTTTTGGTGGAGTTTTTGTTTGTTTGTTTGTTTGGGGTTTTTTTGGTTTTTTTTGGGGGGGTTTTTTGGGGTTTTTTTTAAGTCTGGTTCAGCTGCTTACCATCTTCAGGAGCAAGCAGAAAGTACAGAACCATTGCACAGTTAATATGAATTTAGTTAACTTATTATTTATTCATTAACATGAATTCAGTTAATTTATTGACCTTGGGCCGGCACAGGAGCTCCTTCAGCTGCCTGACACAGCCTGGGGCAGCAGTGAAGCTGCACCTTCATTTTGCAGGCAGAATGGACTGAAGCAGCCTGCTAGGCTGAGCTTGCTCCTGCCAGTGCCTGGAGCTGAGGGCTGGGACACCTTTAGGACAAGCCTTGGGCTGGGACACCTTTAGGACAAGCCTTGGGCTGGAGCAAAGCTGTTTCCCTCTCATTTCCCTTAAATGGTGTCTCTGACACTGCAGCTGGGACCTGTGCCTTGGTTACTCCCTGAGTGTTTACCTAAATTCTAAGCATGTGCTTGAAGTGCCTGGTTTAGAATTGCCAGCCCCACATCCTGGGATCTCTGACTCTGATTTAAAGCCCGAGATCAGCCCCAGCTCTGGCTGGGAGCTGCAGTGCAGGGAGCAGAGCCACCCTCAGCCCTTTCCCAGCTCAGCTGCTCTGCCTGGATGACACCAGGATTGCAAGGGGAGCCTCTGGGCCACTGAGAGGGGGAAAAGTTGGTCCTGTGGCTCATCTGCTGAGGCAAAACAGGCTCAGCCCTTTGTCCAGCCACAACACAGCAGGATGGTGCAGAAAACTCACCAGGGTTGCTGTGGAAAACTCTCTGCTCCTGTTGTCCGAGTGAGTGAGGTTGGAGATAAAATGAACATGAGATAAGAGATTAAACAGAGATGAACATGGGATTAGAGATAAACTGGGGGGTTGTTTGCCTTGCCCTGCCTTTTAGTCTGTGGTTTCCCCCATCAGCACCAGTTTCTCTGCTGGGTCAGGCACCCAGAGAAGCTTTTTGCTGCAAGAACCATCCAAGTGGTCCTGTTCAAGGCCCTTATTTGCTTTAACGAGGATATGAAACAAATCTGGATGGGAGGGACAACCAGGCTGGTTCAGGACTGGGCCCAGCAGCTCTAGCCTCAAGTTCAACAGTGAATAAATTGAGTGCCAGCCATTTTCTCCTGATGCTGGAGAAGGAGAGGAAGCTTCCCCAGCTGATGGGATGCTGTCCCACCGTTCAGCTGGCAAGAAAGTGAATTTTGGGGCAGAAGGTCAGGAGAGGGAGTGTTCCCTGGACTGCAGCCTTGGTCCTGCTCTCTGTAAGGGCAGGAGCCAAGAGGACCCATGAGTGCACATGCTGGGAGTGAGAGAGCACTAATTTGTTGACAGTTAACAAAGCTGATATTTGAGGGATGTGTCATAACATTCCAAGGAGCAGAACTACAATAATGGAATGTGTTTTCACTTGAGATAATGTCTTTTTGGCTAATGGATGCAGAGGGAAACAAAGGATGAGCCTTTCTGAGAGAGGGGGAGGTTCAATTCACAATTTTGAGCCCTGCAGCCACCCCATAGAGAAGGAGCAGGTGGTGAGACTCACCTGGACTCACCTGCAGTTTCATCCCAGACCTCCACACATATGGAGATAGACTGATTTGCAATCTTGTTTAGTTATTTTAGCCTTAGAGACTCCCAAGGGACCAGCAGCCCTTCACTCCTCACCCAATTCCTGCTCCAAGCACTCCTCCTCCACTACCTATAAAGTCCACTTGTTTGTCTCATTGTTTTATTCTTGTCTTACCTAATACATTTGCTTTGTGTAAATATAAATGCATTTGCTTTTAAAATGCACCATATGAGAGACCTGTACTTACTGGACCACACTGGTGTAGTCAAACCATATAGGCTAAAGAATTTGGTTCCCCAATAATTAGAACTGGGTAATGAAGAAATAATAAGTGATCATGCTGAAGAGAAGGGACAGGTATAAGCCCTAGCAGCATTTAAGAAAAAATCATTCATTATTTTGACATGAGAAATGTGCTAATGACATTCCCTGACAGTACTGGTTGGGAGAAAATGTCAATACAGAGAAAAGCTGGAATATCACAAAAGAAGAACTGAAAGTCTTCTGGGACCTAAGTAGAAGATAAAAGGACAGAATACAAAGTCATGCATTGAGTAAAAAAAAACAAAACTGCTATATGCTCGAAACAAGTTATCCATGGAGAGAAGATAAAGGTTCATAACTAAACTCAACCAAGTCCCATTGCTGGCACAAGCTCCCAGTGACATCCACAGGGTTTGGATAAGGCCCCTAATGAGCTGCCTTTGTGCCTTCAACTCCAGAGGTGCCAAAAGTGGATTTGGGGAATATAAAAGAAGAGAGAAATTCCCACAGCAGCACTGCTCTCTTTAGCTGCTGCTCCTAGAGAGCCTGTTCCTCTGCCAGCTCCATAAACAGGACTGCTACAGAGGAAATGGTGATTTTTATTTTTTGCTTTTTCCATCCTGCACCACCTCACACTGGGTCCTCCTTACCTGCATGTCAGCTTCTCCCCAGTGCCATGACCTTAAATAAGGGTGCCAGGGCTATCAGGCATCTCAGAGAGACAGAACACAACAATAACACCAGTTACTGCTCTCTGTTCAGCTGGAGCTCTTAAATGTGTCCTGGATGGGGGTTTGGCTTGCTTAAGGACAGCAGGGGAAAAAAGTCTTTGTTCAAGCATTGTTCTTCCTTCTGAGCTGTGTGTTTTGTCCCACAGTGCAACAGGTTTTCAACACAGTGAATGGAAATGTGAAATCACAGCTTTGAGACGGCAGCACATCACATTCTGGGGACTGGAATTTGCTTTTGAGCTTGAGCTGTACAGGCATGAAAAGATTGATATCTCTTGGCTGTGTCACTTACATGCAAAATGAGTGTTCATTTTGCAAGATCTCACTAGGACACACACCTGACATCCTAATGAAGGACAACTTTCACTCAGTGCTCATGGAGGATTAGCAAGTTCTGGATCACTTTTCACCTACCCACAAAGCCAGAGCTGAACTGCAACAGCAGAATTGTCAGTGTATTTCTGATTGAGCCTGTCCTGATGGAGTATTTTGGATCCCTGCTCCATCAGCTGGAATCCTGAGCAGTTTTGCCACACAGCACTCACCCAGCTCAGGCCTGAGAGCATCCAGGTCAGCTACCAGCAGGCAGGACCAGCCTGATCACACACAGCAAACCAAAACACCCACCATGGCATCCCCAGGAATGTGCAGCAGCCACTTTTCAAAGCTGAGCTATTACAGGTGCACCAATTGATCTGGAATTATGCAGCAGCCAGATGTCTAGAACTGACTGGGCCACTGAACTGCCAAGAAAAGCAATCAGCTATTTGCAGAAAGTAACTCGGCTGGCAAGGCTACAACCTACAGCAAAAGGAGTCAGAGTCCAAGCCATCCTTTCAATAAAACTGCTGATCATCATTATTTCCTGGCTACAGAGGGCGAAATAAATTGCTCATCAGCTTTTAAATTAAGTTATTAGTTAAATGTGGCTACAGCACGCACACTACAAAGCCTGGAACAGCAGAAGTTGCTGCCAGAGAGGAGTGCAGAGCAGTAGGTATTTTGAAAGTACAGTTTCATACAACTATCCAAAAGAAACTGGGAGAAATCCAGGCTGTGTGTACCCCTGAGTCTACTGACTTGAAGTAGCCAGTTACCACCCTGCCAGCTGAAGCTAAAAAACAAACACATAAACAAAAAACAAACAAAAAAAAATTATCCAGGGATGCATTCCACCAGGGCTGGCAAACTCATGAGCTGCATCTGAACAGCCCAAGTGTCCCCCTCCCAGCAGTCCTGCATTTACAGCAAGGAGCTGAACTCTCTCACCCTGCTGGGCATGGCAAGGCCAGAGCTGAGCAGTGCATTTCACACGGGGGCTCACTGGTGGCTGGCTTGCTGCTCTGAGAGCTGAGCACTGCAGTGCAACCAGCATTAATCCCTTGGGGCAAAGCACATGGCAAGGTTTACAGCCCAAACACACACAAAAATGCTCTCCATTGTACAGGGCTGGCCCAGCTCTGCAGCCAGGCAAGGGCTGACACCACCCATGGAGCCTGGATCAGCTCCTTCTCCTCGGGGCTTGCTTTATCTTCCAAACACAGAACTCTTTTCCTGACCAAAACAGACAACAGAAACCAAACCAGAAGAGTGCTGCCTCTCCATGTCCTGTCCTCATTTCACTGCTTACAGCCTGTGAAAAATGCAGGTATTTTATGATTGGCTTTTCGTAAATATTAAAATGAATATTGTATGTGTTGTGTTAGAAAGTTATGCTGTATTAATTCTCTTAAGTACTGTGTTAAATATAGTCTTAGGTTATAAAAATTGTTAAAATAGAAACTGTGCTATGTAGGATACTTTT
This sequence comes from Agelaius tricolor, assembly GCF_023055355.1. NCBI lineage: Eukaryota > Metazoa > Chordata > Aves > Passeriformes > Icteridae > Agelaius > Agelaius tricolor. Next base: position 2,843,262 of record NW_027269263.1, read on the forward strand.
TTAAAGAAAGGACTCACAGGGAGATAGCAGCCACAGGACACCTAAATCTTTCAGAGAAAAAGAATTGATTGCCCTCTTATCAGAAGAAATGAACTTCTTCCCGCCTCGAAGGCGCTGTTAGGATTCAGAGGAAGAAGCTGACCCTGACCAGACAGAATCCTGTGTTTGAATGGAATTTATGCATCATGCATGAAGTGTATGAATACACAACAGGTTATTGTTTTTAAGGGCTAATCCTCTGTTAACGTGTGTCCTTTTTCAGGCTGGTGCTGCCCAGAAAAAGGTACCCGGCCATCCGTAACTCTTTGTATTTGTTGTCTCATATTGTCCTAATTCAATTTGTCCAAATTATTATTACTCTAATTGTATTACTATTTTTATAACCATTTTATTACTATTAAACTTTTAAAATTTTAAAAACAAGTGATTGGCGTTTTTCACAAGCCTCTTACCCCACAAACCCTGTCAAAAACAGGGTACCCCTGATGCAGGGAATGACTGGCATCTGACTCTATGGATTCAGAATGCTGAACAATTGCTTTATTAAACTATATAATGTTACATTATACTGTACTATATTAAAAAGATACTATACTATACTAAATTAAATACTACAAAGAATACTAAAGAAAACTGGTGGCTGTCTCCAGACAGCCAGGACACAGCTTTGAGTGATTTGCTAAGGAAACAAAACAATCTTTAGCAGGATCTAATTGACAAATCACTTCAGAGAAACCATCTTCTTAACACTTTCTACATGTGTAAAAACAACAGGAGTAGCAAATAGAGATAAGGATTGTTCTCTCCTTCTTCTCTTTGTGCTTCTCTAGGGAAAATCCCTGAGAGAGAGAATGTGAATGGCCCAAATCCCCACCTCCCAGTCTCCTTTCTTGTCCCCTCCTCACTCAGACTTGTGTGATGCTCCTATTGACAGGGAGCTTGTCTCACCTTTGATTATCTGAGTGCTTCTGGATTGCAGCCAAAAATGGCATCCTCTTGTCCAAAGGGGAAGCGCTGCTCATAAAAACCCTTCACATAAAGCAAACATTGAGGTGGTCCCTCTCTGCCCTGAAGATGTTTTGCCACAGCAGTGTTAGCTAGGCTGGGGACAGGTGATATCCCCATGGTAAGGACCAGAATCACAGCTGGAGAGGGAAGGAGTGAGCAGTGCTCCTGGTCTGAGGCAAGAAAGGTGACTAAAGAAACAGGCAGAGGTTGAGGTGAACCAGTTTTAGATATGCTCCTTCCTTATTCTTTGTTCTTGCCAGAGCCCATTTCTATATTCAGACACATACTAAAGCAGTGTTAGCTTAATGACCACTCTCAGGCAGCCTCTGCTGTCTCAGCAGCCTCTTTCTTAGAAAGAAAACCATTAAACTCTTTCCCTTTTCCCTTTCCTTTCAAGGAAAGCAGCACAGCTTTCCCTTTTCCCTTTCCTTTCCTTTCCTTTCCTTTCCTTTCCTTTCCTTTCCTTTCCTTTCCTTTCCTTTCCTTTCCTTTCCTTTCCTTTCCTTTCCTTTCCTTTCCTTTCCTTTCCTTTCCTTTCCTTTCCTTTCCTTGAAATTTCCTTTCCTTGAAATTTCCTTTCCTTTCCTTTCCTTTCCTTTCCTTTCCTTTCCTTTCCTTTCCTTTCCTTTCCTTTCCTTTCCTTTCCTTTCCTTTCCTTTCCTTTCCTTTCCTTTCCTTTCCTTTCCTTGAAATTTCCTTTCCTTGAAATTTCCTTTCCTTGAAATTTCCTTGAAATTTCCTTTCCTCTCCCCCAAATCTGGCTTTAGGAATGGCTGATGAATGACTTTACCATTTCAAACAATCAGTTTTGGTCGGAGATCAAGCAAGAACCTGGATGGTAAAAGATTGGGAGGGTTATTGATGATGGCAGCCAGATGCTTAGGAAGAAAGACTAATGCCAAAGGTACCTCCAGCACCCTGGCCCCAGTGACCCATGGAGCAGCATTTTATGTGGCCATCAGCTCCATCAAGCAGAGGATCAGATATCAGGTATTATATCAGACATTTTGAGCAAAATACTTCAGAAAACAGCTGCAATATTTAGCATCCTTTAATCTTCCTATTGCCTCTCAATATGCTTATTGCCACTTTAAATCAACTTCTCAGGGAAAGAGGAGACTTGTCCTACAGCCCACGTGTTTCACAGACATTCTGAACATCTCTGCTCATTAAACACATTTGTTTTCTGAGAGGGAGCCCTGGGTGCTCCTGTAAATGATGGCTGAGGTAATCACTTTGCTGTCCACGTCAGACTTTCCACTGTCACTCCAGAGCAAAAATGCCTCTTCACTTCCCCTCTGCAGAGAAGTCCAAGTGGCACTGCCTCCTGTCCAGAGGAAAGGGAATGATCCCTATATATGGGCTCAGAAGTGACTCAGGAGCTTGCACAAGGCAAGGCACATGTCGTTATTCCATGGTAAAGCTTCTCTAGTCAGCAGCAGTGAAAAGGAAAAAACACCAGAAAGTTTTCACATAAAATGTTCAGGAAAAACATTTCCAGGCTTTCCAGGCTTTTGGAAGTATTTGAACTATTTGAAACCTCCCTCAGCTTGTGCACTAGAGGAGAAAATAGTAAGAAAACACAAGGATTTGGACCAATTTGGGTCTATAACAGGACAAGGAATTTTTATAAGCTATTTTTAATCACAATATTTTTTCAAACTTCCCTCTCTCATTACTCTCCACAAAGATGTGGAGAACCCACATTTTACTGCTGTCCCCTTTATGATTCTCTCACTTTGCTGCTTTGGTGCTTTTGGCAGAAGCATCTACCCAGCTGTGGCTTGGATTTTAGGGAAATATCTCTACTTTGCATGGATTCACCTGCTGCTTTTTAGGACCTTGCACATCCAGTAACCTGCAAGGCTCAAGACATTCTGTTTTGTAAAGAATCAGAGGGAAAGGACACAGGACAGGGGAACCTGGCATGAGTGAGGCAGTGCTGTCATCAGTCCAGAGATTCTGACAGGTTTCCACAACACAGAAGGGGGGAGGCGGCACAAAATGATAGACAGAAAATTAAAGCAAAAGGAAGAAGCAGAGATCCTCCCCAAGCACCCCCTCACTGTTTATCTGTAGACAAACAAACATGTTAACAAAGGAAGAGCAAAAAGTCAAAATGCACTTTGCAACCAACTAAAGAAAGCCCTAAAAAGGAATAGAGACTATGAAAGCCAAGACACACAAGAATCTTGATAGGAAGAGAAGTGCTGGAAGTCAAAAAAGACAGTGAAACATAAGATGTCAGGGAGAACTCCATCAAGATTAGAAAACATTTTTATTACACTTGGCATTAACAACTAACTGTGGCTAAGATGTAGAAGGAACATCCATAACACCCCATTGTATATTAATTTAACATCAGGAAAAATGCAATTCTCTGGGAACATGAGGCCTCCTTGCTGCCAGCTGCCTGCTGTGCCAGCCTGGCTTCTCCCCCTCCTGGCTCTGCTCCTGGCCAAGAGCACTTCCAGAGGAGGGCCTGGGGTCTGCTGAGCCACTTGAGAAGGGAGAAACTTGAATTTGCAGGCAACCCCAATGAGGGGAGAGATGATTAAATCTGAATCCATGTTCTTAGAAGGCTTATATTATATTCTATTAATTCTATTCTATTCTATTCTATTCTATTCTATTCTATTCTATTCTATTCTATTCTATAGAAAGGATACAGGCCGAAGGCTACAAAGAATAATAATGAAAACTCGTGACTCCTTCCAGAGTCTGACACAGCCTGACCATGATTGGTCATTAAGTTAAAACAATTCACATTAACCAATCAAACAACCACCTGTTGGATAAACAATGTCCAAACCACATTCCAAAGCAGCAAAGCACAGGAGAAGCAAATGAAATAATTGTTGTTTTCCTTTTTCTCTGAGACTTCTCAGCTTCCCAGGAGAAGAATCCTGGGCAAAGAGGATTTTTCAGAAAATATGACAGTGACAAGAAACCAAAGTGCTTCACTGGGGACACCACCCTGCTGCCTGGGGAGGGATGAAGCCACAGTTCCATGACACTCATGGAGATTTTCAGGGTTAGAAATGGTCCCTGTTGCCTCAGGACATGGTGTTACCCCTTGAGTTTTCCACCCTGGCACCCAGAGCCCCTTGGCTGTTCCACAGGCACTGCCAGTGCTGTGAAGGAATGGCAAAATGGCAATGGCAAAAATGCTATGCTGAAACACCCCCCCCTTGCATTTTGGGGGAAATTCCCCCACTGAAAGGCTTGGCAAGCTCTGGAACAGCCTGAGCAGGGAAGTGGTTCAACACCCATCCCTGGAGGGATTTAGTGGGTGTGTAGATGTGGCACTTAGGGATGTGGTTTAGTGGTGGGCTTGGCAGTGCTGGATTTACAGTTGGATTTGGTGATTTTAAGAGCCTTTTCCAAGTTCTCTGTAACACCTCTGCCGAGCAGGAATATCACAGCTTTGTTTGACTGTTCTCCTGAAGCACAGAATGTGACCAGGAAACTGAAGAACTCTCTTTCCTATGCAAAGGGACTTTCTCTCCTTTTTTCCAGCTTCTCAAAAATGCAGAGAATGGGATTACAAAGTCATGGTGTTTCCATGAATGGAATATCAGTCACCAGCCCAGAACTTTGTCCATCCTGAGCATTGCTGAAAAAAACATCAGCAGCCATTACTGCTGCGTTTCCTCCTGGTAAAGCAGATTTCTTGCTGGGGCACTGGTTGATGCATACAAAACATACAAAAAAGAAGAGGGTTTTGCTTGCAGTGTTTCACTTCCAAGGAAAAGCTTTGAACACTTTTCATCTCAGGTCTCAGCAGGCAAATCCTGGAGCAGGTAAATGATGAGTGACTGGTGTTCCCAACCCTCTCTTTTCCTCCCTCTTCCCAGGCTGAAGAATACATTTTGTAGGATGAGGAATACATTTTGTAGGATGCTGCACAAAGGGTGAGCAGAGCTTTGACAAACACAGTGCCAAGTACATGACAGAGACTTTCAAGTGGTTGTGCTGAGGCAGTAATTTCATGGTTTGCTTAGTTCCAGACTCGCACCTCAGTGCCAAGAATTGATGCCACATAATAATGAAAAGTCTAAAATAATTTTTAAATACAGAGAGAGAGAAAGAAAGGCAGTAGAAAATACAGCTAAAAATAAAAGAGCAAAAGTAAGCAAATAAGGAATGCTCAAAATGGGCATGGCGGTTTCCTCTGGATCATAATTGAAATTCTGTTACCACCCAGTCTAGTGAACCTGGAGTGGATCTGGAAGACATTAAAGACATGGAATAAAAAAACACGGAGTTGAAAAATTATATTTGATTACTAATTAAAATAAACTGCAAAAATAACAGCAGTGAGCTGCCAATATCATTTGTACTTCTGTAGTGCATCCAAAGACACTGTGTGGAATTGCATTCTTCACTCTTTGAAAGAGGAACATTTTAATAAAAATGCATAACCAAGTTTAGGACTTTAGGAACAGCACAGAGACATCAGCCCATCCCTTGTGTGTTCTGAAGTTTAAAAGCCAAGCCCCAGCTGTGACTTGAGACAGGGATGAAGACCTGCATGGATCAGGCTCAGACAGGACCTGGTGCTCAGGCTGAGCCCACAAGCAAAGGGTGCAAGGGGATGATCTCAGGTGCCAACTCATACCCCACATAAAATACACCATTTTAATTTAAAGCACTTTTTGGCCTTTCAACTACAGAGTGTATTGAACTCCATAAAGTGCCTTTGAATTTTTGTGGAAATGTCTTTTTAATATACATTTAATTTTTATTTTCTTTTTCTAGGATAGATGTCAAGGGTGCTGAGAAAGAAAAGCAAAGTATCTGGGGGTTCGGATTGGGTTTTTTTTGTTTAAAGCAGAGTCTGAACTAAGCTGGGTTCTGCCAACAATCAATTTGCTCTGGGCAATCTGGACTGTGATTCCATCAAATCAGCCATGGAAAACCTTGGGAAAAGATCCTGAAAAGGGCAAATCCCACCTCAGAGCTTTCCTTCATCCAGAGGGCAGGCTGGAAAACCTTGGGAAAAGACTCTAAAAAGGGCAAATCCCACCTTGGAGCTTTCCACATCCTGCAGGAATTCTGAGGTTGGGCTGGAAAACCTTGGGAAAAGACCAGCCTTTTCCTTTCCTTTCAAGGAAAGCAGCACAGCTTTCCCTTTTCCCTTCCCTTCCCTTTCCTTTCCTTGGAATTTCCTTTCCACAGCCCTGCTGGGAGTCTCCCAGAAGAAACACAAGTGTTGGCAGCCTCCATGGCAGTGATCCCCCAGACAAAGCAGATCAAGAGCTTCCCATAGCTGAGAGACTGGGTCTCTCACAAGAGATTGAAGGTGGAACTGTGCTCCATGAAAAGCTGCCCTCAGGCATTTTGTCACCCGAGGAGCCTTTGTCCCTGTCCCTATTCCCATTCCCCCACGGCAGCACACACAAACCAGCTCTAGGGAAGTGAATGTCCTCCAGCATGAAACTTCCAAAGGACCAGAGATCTGAAAAACTCATCACAGGGCTGCTTCATTTGTACTCAGGAAACTGTGGCATGTTTCAAAAAGCTCGACAGTCTCTTTTGCCTTTGATAAATTACATACATTAGCCACCCCAAAGGTCTGCTCAGTAGCTGCCACCCCACTGTAACATCTTGCTTTCTTCTCCACAGGAACTCCATAAATTCACTGTCCTTTCCCTGTCATCCATCTTCCTCCTTACTTCTGTCAAGGAACCACTTGAGCTTCTTGAATTCAGCCCCATTTTCCCAGGCACAGCTAAAAGCCTTTGCTTGTGTTCATGGCAGGAAGTGCCTGGTTATCTGTTAGGTAAACTGATTCATTAAATACAAAACTTCCAGGGCAGTTTTTGGTCTTTAAAAAGCAGCTCTCAGTCCTGTTGTCCCATTTCCCTAATACAGAGTGAATTTACCTTTGTCTAAACCCCATGGCAATATTTCAGGACCCTACCAGGGGCAGCAGTGGTTGAGGCCAGCACAGCTCTTCCACAGGGCACCCACCACCTCCTGAACTCCATCAGAAGGCTCCAAGGTCAGAGATTTTGGCTTCAAATCTTCTCTTTGCTATTTTTTCACCAAAGTGCATCCATTCCTCTTCCATGGTGTCAAAAAATCAGCTTTGTTTTATGCTGTCTTTTGCCCTTCAAATGCATTTAGCATTGCCCTAGAGGAAAATAATACTGGTCTGTCAGATTTTTACAATTTCTAACCAATCCAGAACTTTTCCCCTTCTGCATCCTTTCCCTCTGCTTTTCTGTATGTGTTCCTTAACTCAGGAAAGCAGATTCTGATTTCCCCTAGGCCAGTTTTTGATTTTTGTTGTAACTTTACCTGCAAATGTTACTCTGCTCATTGGGTCAGATGTGAATTTTTGATGATAGCATTGAAGATGACAGCCAGAAGACATGAAAATCATACCATGCAAAAAGAATTATAGCAGAGCCATTTAACAGCAGAGCACTGTACAGAGGGAGCCAGTGCACCAGGCCCTCTGTAGATAATATCTTATCTCTGAAGATAATATCTTTTCATGTTTGGTTTTGTTGGTTTTTTGGTTTGGTGGGGGTTTTTTGCTTGGGTTTCAGGTTGGTTTTTTTTTTTGGTGGAGGAAGGGAACATTCTCTATTAAATCTTTTTTTAAAACTAAAAACTGTTTTCACTTAAAAAGCCAAAAATCCCTTTTTGACATGACAGCCCTGTGTCTTCAGCTTGTATGTTTGCAGAAAATATATGTACACATACTTTTTGATATATGGTGTATATATTTTATATATGGTGTATATATTTTATATATGGTGTTTATATGGTATATATGGTATGTATATATATATATATATATACATATACATCACATATATATATATATATATATACACACACACACAATATATATATGGCATCTATTTCATGAGCCTAAACAAACTCAGAAGTAATAACAGGAGTTACAGGAGTTTTCAAATAAAATTAGGAAATTCCTACCCAAAGAAAATGGCACTTACTGTGTACCCAAAAGTGCAAGTCCCAACAAGAATTGTCATTTCTTTGTGTGCTTTTTTCACTTGTTCTTTCTGCTTTCCACTCGTGGTTTGAATGAATGTCTTTTGGGAAGAGAAATGGCAAAGGAAAGGGGGAATAGGACATGAAATGTGTCCGGCAAGGCAGGGTAGAAGAAGGAATGGGCCAATCCTGACCCCTCTGAGCTCACCCAGGGTTTGGCAGGCACCAGAGAGGGTCCTGAGCGCCTCTGTGCTCCTCACCCTGCCCCTGCTCATCCCTCTTCATGCCCAGCAGGACACAGCCCCTCACACAGGCTTCAGAGACAACTTTATTGCACCAAAAATCTGTGAGCTGGTGCCCTTGTGCTCCTTCTTTTATGAAAGAGGAATGTGTTTTGGCTGCTGAACAAAAGCAGTAAAGATGGATTGTAACAGATACAGTTAAACCCCTTAAACCAACTTTTTTCATTTTATCTCTTTGCCCTGCCCCCCATTCAATTCACATAACAAGCAAATCCACCCACTGAACATAAACATAAATAGATTTTCGTGGGAAAGTTCATTAAAAAAAAACCCTCAAGTCTTTTTTTAAATAATTTAATAGATATGTCAATGAGCAGCTGTAAGCTAAAATCATTGTCATTCTCACTCTTCTAACAAAATCAAAATTAGAATCTTCCTGGGTAATTCCCATCTTTGCATAGGTCAAATGCATACATTATGCTACTTTCCCCCAGGCCTCCTCCACAGCCAACACTAAGCCAGGATGAGCAATAAATTTCCTCACTAGATGGAGCAAGAGCATCTAGATAGTAGAAGGTAAGCCAAAGTTCTGTAATGGGACTCTCAGAACTGGGACAGCCCAAATTCATTTAGAGGCCTCGGAAAACCACAGAGCTCCTGTCTTTTATTCCATCAATGTCAGTGCTCTGCTTCAGTGGCTGAGCAATACTCCAAAATCAGGGGGATTTACCCTGTTTTGAGCAATACTCCAAAATCAGGGGGAATTCCCTGATATGGTAAATGCCTTCAGAGAATTCATTTTTGCCACCCTGGTTCCCAGCCTCAGCAATGCTGTGGCTGACAGACCTACACAAACCATGCTCCTGCTGGCTTTGTTCCTGGAGGAACAGGAATTTTCAGTGCTGGTTTCTCTTGTCCATCTCAGCCCCCATGGGCAGGTTTGAGTTACCACTGGTGCGGGTGTGGCATTCACATTTTCTGGAAAAATCCCTTCACCTGGGATTTTTCTCCTGGGAAGCTGAGAAACCTCAGAAAAAAGGGAAAACAATAATTATCTCATTTGCTTCTCCTGTGTTGTGCTTGTGTGGAATGTGTTTGGAGATTGTTTACCAACAGGTGATTGTTTCATTGGTTTTTGGTGTGAGTTGTTTTCACTCTTTGGCCAATCAGTGCCAAGCTGTGTCAAGGCTCTGGAAAGAGTCACAAGTTTTCATTATTATCTTTTTAGCCTTCTGTCTGTATCCTTTCTGTATTCTTTAGTATAGTTTAGTATAGCATTCTTTAATATAATACCGTGTCATAAAGTAATAAATTAGCCTTCTGAGAACATGGAGTCAGATTGATCATTCCTTCCTGCCACAAGGACACCCCACAAATACAACAGTGCAGGGACACCTCAGCTACTGCAAACCCATGGCAGGAAGCTGATTTGATTCTTGTAGCCACTGTTGGTTCTCCCTTGCTGGAATAAATGCAATTTTCAGTCCCTGGTAAAACTCCTCCTGGGTATTACCAGCACAGAGGGTCTAGCACAGAGTCCCACCAGTTCAGAAATACCTGGAGGGCTGCAGGGGCCCTTGGGGTGGGAGCTGCTGGCTGTGCTGATTGATGGAGTGATATTTTCTGCAGGTTGTCTGGCAGCTCTTGTTAAATCCACCCCTGGAGTTATTCCTGTTCTCCCACATCCTTAGATCTGTGGCAAAATGTCACAGTTTAACCCCCAGCTCCCTGCCAGCCCCTGCACTTTTGAGGCAAACTGCATCCTCTCCTCCTCCTTCCTGATACCTTACAGTGGAAAACCTGATTATTTCCTGACTGGAGAGTCAGCAAGCCCTTTGTGACGTGGCATTTGATATTCTATTCTGAGAAAAGCTTCTGGTGTGGACAATAACACCACCATTCTCTAGGGCTGAAGTTCAACAAAAATATTAACAAAATAAAATAGGATGTAGACAAGTCTAAGGATTTTTTTTAATGTTTTGCAACCTTAATTATCAGCCCTGTTGCCACCAGAGGAAATGACAGGACAAAAGAAATCCAACATGCAGGCACAGAAAGTTACGAAGTGCTAGAGAAACTGTCTCATGTTAACAACAAATCCCACAAGAAGGATCATTTCTCCCCAGTGTTTGATAACTGAGGATTAGAACAAGTCTTTGGTGCAACATGAGGAGAAAAAAATCCCCTTTCTCCCCAGCTTAACCCACCCCATAACCCAGTCCCACCCTGAACTTTCAGCCTTTAGGGAGCTGCAGTTTTACACAGAGATTTGCAGTTTCCCAGCATGGGAATTATAATATTAATTTCATTATTGATGTGAGAACAATCATTTGGTGAGATGACGTACGTGCTGTACTTCTGAGGAAACAACAGCTCACAGCAAACATTCTTAGTGGGATGAAATTCCTCTGTGACATATTTCTCTGCCTTCCAGAGAGCTGCAGCACAGTGATTTTCCCCCAGGAATGCTGTCTTGGGACAGGAACTGTCCTTTTTGCCACCTTCCTTTCAGAGCGTGACGTATTTCACAAAATGCCTGGGTAAATAATATTGCATCTTGAGAAGGCTAAATTACAACAAATAAGAGGCAGAGAAAGATGCAAACAAAGGCATAAAAATGTCCTTAAAATGCCAAGTATTTTTGTAGCAGATGACAATGGCTTTTTTTCCCCTCCATCTTTGTGTCCTCACAAAATATTTTCCTGTTGGACAAAGAAGCACAGACTTAAAACGGAGTTTTTTCTTGTTTTCATAGATGATTTTCTATTAAAAAAGAATTCTGAAAAAGAAAACCTTCCCAAAATAATTTCCAGTTTTTATAAACAAAATATTTATACCCAAAAGTCGTGGTTTCTCATTTCATTTTTTTAAATCCATGGAAAAAAAAAGGAAAAAACCTCTTTTGTCTTCTGAAATACTCTAAGGAGGAAAATAAAACCCTAACCAGCTCTTCACAATAGCAGCACATGCTTGTTTCTGCATTCTATCATATAGAGATGGGCACACCTTGCTGCAGGATTAGATGAAGACTCCCAGGTCACACAGGAGGATTTCTGCAGCAGAGGGCAGCTTGCACACCTCAAACTGCTGCATGATCTCTTTCATCCCAATAAATGTCTGTGCACACAGTCAGACTGAGGTCTCTGACTCAGGTTTGCTTGGGTTCTCACTGTCAAATTTTGTGCTGCCTTTGTGGTCCTACATGAGGAGGAGGTACATATATCCATTATCTTATGTATGGTCTTCCAGGAAATCTTTTATCTCCACCTATTCATATTTTGCCTTATTTTATGTGGAAAATGGGGTTGTTGGTTGTGCAGTTTGCCCCTGTCCCTGATAGATTTTGAAGCCCCCTCCATTCCTACATGTGTCCATTCCAAGTTGCTCCTAATTATCCTAATTAACCTCTGACTTTGAACAAAGCAGCTCCCAAGCATAAATCATAGAATCACAGAATGGTTGGGCTTGGAAGTTCAGGGAAAACAAAGCCTCTTGTCCTGGGCTCCCACCCAGAGCTCAGCTTACAGCAGCTGCAGCCCCTGCCCTGAACGTGGTCCTCAGCAGGAGGAACCTTCCAGAACATCCAGTTCCAGCCCCTGCCATGGTCAGAGCCACCTTCTTCTACCCCAGGGTGCTCAAAGCCCCATCCAGCCTGCCCAGGGCATCCACAGCTTCCCTGGGCAACCTCTCCCAGGGCCTCACCACCCTCACAGCAAAGAATTCCTTCCAGATACCCAACCTGAAGCTGCTCTCTTTCAGCTTGCAGCCATTCCCCCTTGTCCTGTCACTACCTGCCCTTGGAGTCCCTCTCCATTTTTCTTTTAGGCTCCCAGCAGATGTTGAAAAGCTACAGTGAAGTAACCCTGGATCCTTCTCTTCTCCAAGCTGCACAATCCCAATTTTGTCTCAGCCTTTCCCCATAGGAGAGGTGCTCCATCCCTCTGATCATCTTGGTGGCCTCCTCTGGGCTTGCTCCAATAGGTTCAGGTCCTTCTTGTGCTGTCTCCACTGTCTCCCAAAAACAGAGAGACAACTGAGAACTGCTGTCAGGGAGACTGGAGCTCCATTATTTGAAATCTCTCCTACCTGTTGGTTATACACAGCAAACACAGACTCAGCTGCGCAAAAGAAGAAGCCCTGAAAGGATCACTGGGGTCAGGGTGTAGCTCTCAATTATCAGATGCTTCCAATTAAACTGACTGCAAAGTAATGACTGGATGCTGACATTAATACTGTAAAATGTGTTTTACAGTTGCAATTGCATCAATGAGAACTGTAATACACTAATTTCCTGAGGCTGTTTTATTTACTTCAAGTGGTTTGAGCTGGAGAAACATAACTGGGAAAGCATAACAAATGCATATTTCTTGGTGGTTTGCCTAGATTTGTTACAAAGCTGAAATCTAGACACTGGTCAAATGGTTCTTTATGGATATTGGTCATAGGTCTTTCTTTTTTACTTTAATTTCCTGTTACATTTCTATTTAGAATTTGAAATTGTCTGTCCTGAGAATTTCCCCTGTGGTTGCTGCACTTCAATCAGAGAAATCCAAGTGGGCATTTTCTGGAAGCTAAGTATGCAGGTCTGAACTTTTTCTCAACTGTTCAGATTGCAGCTTTCAACACCAGAAAACATTTAACACTCCAATAATGAGAGAAAAGAGCTCCCTCCACCTTGACCCGTCTCCCCAGCAGGACCTGCTGGAGCCTAGAGAAAATGAAAAGCAAAGATCTGTGAAGCATTTGGCTTTCTAAGAAAAGATGTGGATGTGTTTCTCTCCTGAATCTGATGAAATCCTGCTGGCTTGTGCAATCACAGCCCAGAACCAGGAGCAGGGTCACCTCCCCAGGATGGCTTTGGACACTGGATTTGCCCGTGCTGCAGCTGAGGAGCAAAGACATCAGTCTGCAGACATCCTCTCAGGGTGGTTTTGGGCAGCACAGGACACTGCAAGGCATGCTGGAAAAGCCATGGCCCTAAATGGGGTGGAAAAGGAGCTGAAGTCATGCAGAACACCAGGTTTGCTGGGTCACCTTTATGGACAGCAAAATCCAGCTTAAGGACAAATGATTTAAAAGGGTATAAACGTATAAATCCATGGTTTTGTTTGCATGCTATGTGTATCACCTACCAAAATCAACTCTGCAGCTCAGAAACCAATCTAATCAGGCATGGTGGTGCCTCTGTGCAGATAGAGGCTTCTGTAAAACACATCCTGAATCAGATCTAGGCACACTGGAGCTCCCTGAGTCACTGGAGAGAAGAAAATAGTGGGAGGCCACTATTAATCTCACCTAAATGAAATGTCTAAAACAGGTCTGATGATTCACATCCTAAAAAGGACTGCTAGTCCTTCTTATCAATGGAAGGAGCCAAGGGAGAGCCTTGCTTAAGTGGGGATATTCATACTGCAGACATGTCCAAGGAGGTGAGCTAAAGCCTGTCCCATCAGTCCCCCTTGGTAAAGAAAACACTGTTCTCAGGGACAAGCCTTGAAAATGCTTCACCAACAAAGGCAGGAACTCTTCCTCTACTTCCAACTTGGCATCATGGATGTTTAAATTGAACTTGGAAAACTTCCTGGCCATTTGCAACAGCATTACAAGGACTTGTCAGAAGGATCTTCATGCCTTTTTGCAGAGCTGGCAGTGGCCAGGCTGTTTTTGGACATTGATTTACATGCATGAATGAACTCTTGCAGGGACACCCATGCCATGGTTCTACCAAAGGAATGAAAATTGCCACTGAAGACTTCTGAGCTCTAGTCTCTCTACAATTTTTACAGAATAAATGCTTATTACAGTTCTTGTAGCATGAGTGAAGAGGCAGGGAAGCTCCATTTTAAAATCAAATGGATCTTTTAAGCACACTGCAAAGATAAAATGCACAAAGCTGTTGTAAATAGAAGGTCAGGTAGAAATGTCAAGCTTTCCCAGAAACCTCATTTTATTACTCAGTGCTCCATTAGGTTGATGACCAGGCTAGAATTCAGGATTATTCATGCTTTGCAATGTCTAGCCCTCTTCCTGCCTGTCCATGGAGGCTGCTGTCATTAAGGGCCCTCCCAGGAATCCTACAAGAAATACTCTGACAAGATACAAAGCTTGCATTTCAAAGCCTGCACTTTATTTCTGCATCCAGGGGGGAAAAAGAGCTCATGGGGAGTCTGGCCCTCTCCCTCTGCAGAGCTGGACCTCCAGAATTTACTGCAAGGGAAACAAGGATCAAGATCCCAGGTTATAAGAATCAAGGTGAACACAGCATACAGCTTTTCACAGATACAGCTTTTCACAGATATAGCTTTGCAATATCTGCTGGGAGCCTAAAAGAAAAATGGAGAGGGACTCCAAGGGCAGGTAGTGACAGGACAAGGGGGAATGGCTGCAAGCTGAAAGAGAGCAGCTTCAGGTTGGGTATCTGGAAGGAATTCTTTGCTGTGAGGGTGGTGAAGCCCTGGGAGAGGTTGCCCAGGGAAGCTGTGGATGTCCTGGGCAGGCTGGATGGGGCTTTGAGCACCCTGGGGTAGAAGAAGGTGGCTCTGACCATGGCAGGGGCTGGAACTGGATGTTCTGGAAGGTTCCTCCTGCTGAGGACCACGTTCAGGGCAGGGGCTGCAGCTGCTGTAAGCTGAGCTCTGGGTGGGAGCCCAGGACAAGAGGCTTTGTTTTCCCTGAACTTCCAAGCCCAACCATTCTGTGATTCTATGATTTATGCTTGGGAGCTGCTTTGTTCAAAGTCAGAGGTTAATTAGGATAATTAGGAGCAACTTGGAATGGACACATGCAGGAATGGAGAGGACTTCAAAATATATCAGGGACAAGGGCAAACTGCACAACCAACAACCCCATTTTCCACATAAAATAAGGCAAAATATTAGTAGGTGGATATAAAAGGTATTTCCTGGAAGACCATACATACAAAAGGAGAGTGTCAAGAGCTGAATTCAGTATTGTGTTTCCAGTCAGGAGTTCTGTGGTCACCAGTGGACATGTCGAACACAGGAGGGCTGAACACTTGTCCAGCAGCTGGTCCTGCATGCCAAAGGCTCCTTCTCCTTTCCCTGGGCTGTGTCAGAGCTGGACACCCTCACACATTCACACTCTCTGCATCCAGTTGAGACAGCTCTTCAAGTGACCTGCTGTTACAGAAATGCTGAGTTCAGTGGAAATTATTGTGCATTAACACTCAAAAACAGGGACATGAGAGGCAAAGCTATTAAGCACCTTCTGAACCAAGACCAAATAACCAGGGTTTGTGGAGCCTTTTTTCTCATCTCCATGAAAACCAAGTCAAAGCCACATAAAACTGGAAAATAGATTGCCCAGTGTTTTGACAGCCTTTAGATGATCCTTTGGGGAGTACAGGCATATCTAATACAGCACCCCTAATATTTCTGTAATTGATTTTTCCATTCATTAACTCAACCAATTCCTCATTCCTGGCACGCCACCCTTGGACGCTGAAGGAATTAACATCAAGCAGTGCCTGTTGAGTACGATGCCTTTTTGGAGGGGTATCATTAACAAAAGACCTGATCCATGAGGTGATGAACAACCACAGATCTCAGCAGCAGTGGTGGAGGCACACACTGGTCCTTGGCAGTGTGTAAAAAGTCCATAAAAAGTCATTTGTCGTGCAGCACCACTGAGCCCAGGCACAACAGAGACACACTGCAAGAGCCCCTGGGCATCATGGTGGGAGAGAGCTCCACTGGAGGAACAGAGAGAACAGAACAAGCAGATAAAAACTGTTCAGAGGAAAACAGGTCACTCAGTGCTCCTCTCACGTGGGTGGCTTTTTCCAGCTCAAATATAAAAATCCTCGTTTTCCCCTGTGCATCGTTGGAATGCAGACAGGACTGTAAAATACAAAATGCGATCCAGCTGGAAATCCATACCTCAGCACAGCAGTTCTCAGGCTTTTTCAGATGTATCTCCCTCTCAAACCTTTTCCACACTTGACCCTGTCTCCCCCCATCTCAGCACCTCAGATAAGCAGCCTGAAGCTGGCAGGACACCCCGTGGAGGAAGGTGTCATGGAAGAAGGTGTGTGGGAGCACCTGGAGGGTACTTTGTGGTTGGATGGAGAAGTTCAGGGCAGGGCCACAGCAGGGGACAGGGAAAAAACACAAAATGTGAGAAACACAGTAGCCAAAAGCATCACCTAGAGCCAAGTGATAACTCTTGCCCCCAGACAAACGTGAAGGACCATGTGAGTTTTCAGCCAACTGGAATTTGTTTCCTCATTGTGCAGACAACAGCTTTCTATGGAAAAGAAATAATTTCTATGTAATTTTGGCACTTGCCAGTGTTCTTTTTTTTTTTCATTGTTCTGAACAAAGATGTCAGTATTTCTGGTGGATTCTGACCAAATCTGACTCATGCTTTCCAAGCTAAGTAAAAAGGACCAAAATCCAAGCTCCTGTGGAACTTGAGTTCTAAGGTATCAGAAGGGAAGGGCAGAGAAGTTAAATAAGGAACTAGAGGACAATAGGATACAAAGTACTAGTGCTAGTTAAAAGGAGGTAATTCTGGCCCTGGAAAGCACTCAAGCCAACCACACAGAAGGGAAAGCACAGAATATAAGATTTCCAGGACTGAAACAAAGTACTTTTCATTTCTGTAGGGCCTCCTAAAGCTTTCACCTGAGAAAATGAGGTCTGGGAAAGTTTATTCTGTTTTGCTGTTGTCCAACAAAAATTACATATCTATTCCCACACCATCTCATGAAACTGAAACGTGTACGTAACTGAGAAAATTCCTTTAGAGATATGGGTTGAAATATACACCAAGTGCAAACACAAAGCTCATGAGTTCTGCATCACTAACGAGCACTTCTCACACTAATGTGCTAGGGAAGGTTGCAGAACAAGAATGAGAATTTGCAGGAGTCTTTTCCTATCAGCTACACCTACAGGCTCACTCTACTTGGGTAATTCACACCAGTCCACATATTTCAAGATATGGCAAGGTGTAAGGGAGGTCTGAGCTGTCTTTCTCAAAGCTCAATTTGACAGCATGAATGGAAAATGCTTATAAATTTCCACAAATTCTGACAGGGAGAGAGAAGAACACAAGAGCCCTCAGAGAAAATTAGTACAAGAGTATCTGAAATCAGATCCCTGAAATCCAAGGCACCTTCCAATTCCTGTTCTTTTTGATTTGGCATTTGCTCATTGCTGAGCACCCTTTTTCACGCAGCACTGACTGGTCTGGTGGAGCTGCTGATATTGGACTAAAGTAGGACTAATCTGCACAAGCAAGCCCAGATGATGACTGCAATTTAATCCCCAGCAGAACAAACTCACCCTCACACCACTTGTCCCACCACAGGGCATTTCTGGCTGTGAGATAAAATGTGCTGCCTCTCAGGAGAGGTTGATGACACCTCGCTGTCCCCATGTGCACACAGAGTGTAAAACCCACCCCTTTTCCTGTGCATCCTTCACCACAATGCACTTGCTCCACCTGTTGTCCACTTGCTTTTCTACAAGTCCATCGGCGGCTGCAATTTCTGCAGTTGCTTTGCCTTCAGGGATGCTCAGGGATCTTTATGCCTGCTTTCTCACCCCTAGCACAGACAGGATCACCGCCTTCCATAGAGATTCTGGAAAAAAAACAGTTCAGGAACAGCTGAAGAACCACAGCTCTTAGAAGTCTAGCTCAGCTTTAATCACAGGAGTTACTGAGAGCCTGGCACGTGCCTGTCAGGAAAGCAGGATGCACTGGGAGTTAATTAACACCAAGGCATCCCCAGCCTAGGTTAAGGGATTAATAGCACATGCACATTCCTACTTTCCAGCTCTTCTGCTAGATTATCACCAGGAACAAGGAGAAAAAAAAAGGCTTTTACCGCAAGAAACAGGCAGTTCCACTGAAGAGTGTATTCAGTTGTGCCATTTGCTCCTCATGGGCAGGTATGACCAAGCTGGAAGACGGCAGCAAAGTAGTGCCTGGCTCCTCTGAGGCCAAGAGCAGCCCAAATTGACAGTATTTGCTGCCTCTGGATTCACACTGCTTTCCTGGGAGAGAGAATTCCTTTTCCAAAATTTCTTGCAAGTACCAGACCAAAGATGAGGAAATACTCAGGTGCTGTGCTGAGGGGGAGCTAGGACACACCTGAGGAGGAACATGGCTCTGTTAATGAGGCAATAATGCTTGCAGACAGCTTTTGTAGTGCTGGGGTCCCACTAGGGCCAAAACTGCTTTCTGGAGCCTGATAGGAGTAATTGCAGCACCACAGCAACAAGCACAGAATAATCTGAGCTGGGAGGCACCCACAAGGATCATCTACATTGCCTCCTCCAACTGAGCTGTGGGTCAATGCCCCTCCTTTTCAGAAGGGCCAGCAGAAGTCATCTCCAGGCCACTTCATTGCCCTGGGAGGGACAGCACAGCACAGCACAGCCTTAGTCTGGTGTCTGCTGCCCTCCCCTGCTCTGCCAGCAGAATGGGAACAGCAAGGACAGGGAGCCTCCTCCCCTGCTCCCTTTTTTTCTGCATTGTGGGGACAAAACCTGGCTGCTCAATTCTGCTGGAACAGCCCCAAGGCTGGAACAGCTGCTGGGTAACAAGGGCTGAGGAGTGCCATGGCACAGCCATCCTGCTCTCTGGGCTAAACTGCACTTGCCTCTTCCATCACCCACACCCAGAGCCTCTGGCCACCTAACACAAGAAGAGGCAGCAACACCTGCTCAGCACAACTGTCAAAGGGAGAGTCCAAACCCTTCTGCACCCTCTATTTGAATCATTAGAGAGTTCCCACCACAGCTCTGAGCTTCCTTGAACAGCAGGGTTGTCATGTCAACTTCCTCTCCTGCCCATGGGAATGCAAGGCTGAGGAGCTGCAGAGAAAACAGATAAGGCAAATATCATTTATTGTGAACTTTGAGAATGAGCACTCTCCACTAACTAAAACTAAAAAAAAAAAAAAAAAAAAGGTAAGAAAAAGAAGAAAAGCAAAGTTGAAATTTTGAAAATGTGACTAGGTAGAGTCAGTCTCTCCTCAGGCTGTGCAGAGCAGGCTCATAGCAAAGGCCCTGGCACAAAAGTATGGCAGACTGAAACCAAGCTGCTCTTCAGATGGTCTCTTCCCAACACAAGAAACAGTGGAGATGGCTCTGGAACAATGTGAGGTGCTACCACAGCAAAGTACAAAAAGTGATGGGCAAAGGGAGAGAATACACTATAAAATACCAATAAAATTTTCAATGGTTGGCAGCAGTGCCACATTATTATAAGCATCAGTACACAAATGGCTCAGACAGATCTGTTCCATTCCCCACTCAACACAATCACAAAACCAAGTTCTAAAAAGTCTCTTTCTTCAGTATGCTTTTAAAGCCCCACAGCTGGGTGTTCCCCACTTCTATCTGCATGTCTAACTTTTCTTAGTACTTTTATACAGCCTCCCATTATCCCAGCATCCAAGGCTTTCTGTGTGAAGGTCAGCAGTAAGAAGCAGGCCTGCAGCCTCCATGTGCTTGTCCTTGGAGTTCCAACTCTGCTTGGCACCAGAGTGCTTTGAAGAGTGAAGGGGTTGGCTTTGTCTCCAGAAGCCACAGCTTTAAACACACATCAAACAGTAATGCTTCTTACTAAAAGGAAAAGCAAGCATGGGAATCAGTAAGCATTTGTTTAGATGCACTGTTCTGGAAGTAAAGTCCCTAAGGAAATGCCCCCACGGTTTTGGAGGGGTATGTATTCCCTCCAGCAGAGCTTCTTGACATGTAAACACAAGGAAGTGTTGGCTCCAGCACTATTTTAACCCAATTTACTGCATGATCTGTGATAAACAACTGTTTGAGAAGTTTTGGAATCCTGAAGGTCAGTTTTATTTACTTATCAGCCCTGAAAAGGAAACAAAGGGGATAGGAGTAGAAGGAAAAAAAAAAGACTGAAGCCAAATTAAATTCTATTTGAGGTGAATTTATTGAGTTAAAAAGAACCTGCCAGCTCCACCATATTTACAAAGGTTTTCAAGAGGATCTAGAGCTATTACTGCTACTGAACCACACGTTAAAAATGCATAAACAAACCAAATCAACCACATCCATTATGTTAAAAACACCATTTACCTTATAGGACTTTAAGGCACACTCAAACATAAGGAAAAATTGCTTCCCAATCACTGATCTCTACAGCAAGATTCTCATTTCTCCCTCTGATGTAGCTATGCCTGAAGGTCTTGGTGTCTGACACCTTGGAACTTGGTGTCTGTTCTTCAGTAGACATGGCTTATGAATCAGGATTTTAAATAAAAGGTTACTTGGAATTGCAAAGCATTAAAATAATCCTAAAGAGCAGAATGAAATCCCCAGTTGGTTCCATTTGATACTTTTGCAAGGTGTTATTGCTGCCAGATGTGCACATAAAATCCTGTCATCACTGTGGAGCCACAATCCAAGCAAACAAAGTCAAGCTTCCCAGAGCACTGTCACTGTTCACATCTCAAGCAGCACTGCAGAAACAGCACCTCCTGCAAACATCACACTGCTATTCTCTTCTTCCTGGCCATGACTCAAAGGGTGATTTCAGCTGCAATTAATGCTCCCTAAACTCCCTCATCCACCTTTCCATTCCCCTCTCCAACCACAGAAGAGATGATGGATTCTAAGGGGAGGAGAGAGCCTGTCTCCCAGCTCAGCTGGGTTCATTTCCAAGGATATTGCAGCTGCATGTCACATCCTGAAGCATTCTACATTCCAATTCCACAGTGCCAAAGGGATGTGGACGTGGCCTGTGTGCTCACACACCTGGATGCAGACAGCTCCCACTGGCAACAGGTGGCTCTGTTTACAAGCCTACAGTAACATTTAATTGATATTAAGCTTCACACATTATTTAATGTTTGGGGAAGAATTTACTCACTTGAGTGCCAGTGACCCTTCCCAGGGTTTTCACAGGTGAACTTTTGCTGATCAGCATGCTAACACTGTAACACTCACTTGGAAACTATCAACTAAGAGTCAGAGTTACTCTAAGCACAGAAACTAAAACCCCAGAAACTAAGCCAGTATCAAATCAAGTAGCAGAGAAGCTGCTAGTAGCATTTCAGAGGGGAAAAAAACCATAACAACCAAAAAACACTGAAATATGTCTCTTGTACAAAGAAAGATGAAACCTACCAGCTTTATGTTTAAAAAGAGAAACATGTAACTTTGTTTCTACTGCAAGGGCTACAAAAACAAAACCAAAGAGAAGCCCAAGCACCACTCATGCATGAGAAACTACCTTCTAGCAAGAAGTCTTTTATAGAGTATGTGCTACTCTAATGTGAGCTGGCATCAGACCTGCAAAGTCTTGCTCCACACGTCAGCAAGACTGTCAGAGGCACACCACACTGTCACACTGCTCTCTTCAAAAGAAAAAATCATCCTCTCACACTTACAAAGCAAGCTACAGAGCTTGCAGCTCCTCCAGGATTTCACAACTTTATCCTCATACCAAGGAAATTCCCATCAATACTGAGATTTGTAGCTGGGCCATGCTGAGAACATATTCAGCTCAAGCAGCACACACACAGGTGTCCCCCATGTTGATATCCAAGGTCAGACTCAGATGCTCAGGTGTTGGCACATTGGGTCAGGTGTAAACTTTTTATCAGTTTCATATCTGCAGGTAAGATTAAGAGCAAGTCTTCAGAAGTGGAATTACCCTGGTGCTTGTGTACATTGAGAGGACACCAGGCTGCCACAGCTGCTACACTGCATCCAGCCAGGGTTAACTGGTCAGATCCAGTGCCAAACACCCAGCAGGAATGAAGCTGTGATTGTGAGGAGAGGCTCACAGGAGACTCTTTCAGGCATGGCAGAATAGCTTTCCTTACCAGCAGGATGGCTGAAGGAACTGCATCCAGCAGCACTTGTGCATCTCTCCCAGCCCTTCAGAGAACTGGATACAGATAACGCCACATTAATGTTACTGTGGAACACATTTATCAAGATACCTTTTCAACTCAGGAAAGCTTAGAGTGGTTTTTCCTATGTCACTTTTGCTGAGGTGAGCAGGAATTATTTATCAACTGACTAAGGGGTGATGAAACCTCTGGTACACCTTACCAAAGTGTTTCAAAAGTATTCAGGTCCCTCACTAGGAGCTACATAATTTAAAAATTGAGCAGAAGAAAACCTTTGTGCTTCTTTTGTGGACTAAAGTCTGACTTAAATCCTATTACTGCAAGCCAGCAAAATGCAGTGATGCTAGGCTTTGCAAAGATGGTGGAGGCAAAGGGATTCCATCTGCATTCCTTAAAAACCAAATAGAGTGTAAAAAAAGATAACTATGATAACTAGTAGTCAGAACATCTCTACAAAATTCTCTGGACCATGAACTGGCCACAGAAGACTCAAAATAACAAAGGCAGAGAGTTGTCCAGCTGAAGGTGGAAATCCACTGAGAACAAACTGACACAGCTACTGTGACACAGAAAAATCCTAGTTGGTAACAGTGACATTTTTATCAGTGACAGTTTTAATGCCTATAACATCCTGGACTAAATTAGTCCAGTAAGCTGGTGCTTTTCTCCTTAACAGACCAGGACTGATTGTTGTTGACACCAATATCACATCCCTTTATTTCTCCACTGGGCCATCCTCAGTGGTGGATCTGGGGCAGGCAGCCCTGCCAGTTTCCTTTACCTGAATCATCTCCTCCTTTTCCAGTATCAAAAACCACACTGCAATCTAAATTCCAGTTTTTGAAAAGGCAGAGGGGTAAACTACCAACCTGAGACTCAACAATTGTCCCTTCCAAGTATTTAGTGCTTGAAATTGAGACATTCACACAGTGCAACCTAGCAGTCATACATACATCATCACTCACTACCACACTGAACACAGCTGCGTTAGACAGTGGGATTTAACTTCTCAGCAGATTTCACTTTCCCTTGATCTTCCACTTTTTTGATGGCAGCTTGGATAGCTTCTTGATCACCCAGAAACTGGTGAGGGCCCAGAGGGTGCAAATTCTCATCAAGTTCAAGAAGTATGGGCACACCAGTGGGGAGGGTGACGTTGATGATGTCCTCGTCAGAGATGCCTGCCAAAGAAAAACAAAACAGAGTTACACCTCCAGCTTCCTCACTGCCTCCTGCCTTATTTCTGAGGTTACCCAGTCTCAAAACAGCCAAGGACACCTTCCAGCCTCCATGGACACCACCAGCCACTCAAGGGTCAATTCCCAGCTAGTCCTTTAGGAACAGCTGAAAGAGAGAATTCCCATCAAGGTGAAGACATTTCTTCACTTGTTAAGCCTACACATGTGAAATAAACAGGAAGAGATTGCCCAGGAGACTACACTGTTCCTTTAATTCAGGACATGGAGTACAATAGGCTCCCCTCCATCATTTCCCAACTCAAAGATGGGATCCCACACATGCTACTCCAACATGAAACAACCTCTGCTACACAGCCCATATAGACTCTTAAAGAGGCAGGGTAACAAGGTTAGCTTTTCTCTTAAATTTTTTGGGCAACTCCTATCACACAAACTGTCACAAAAATCAGTATTTAATTCTACTTGTGTGAGAATCACTCTTTGCCCACATCTGATTTCTCACAACCAAGTCCACAGTACTGTTCTCAGAATTCCTACATACAAGATATTCATTTTCATTTTCAAATGAGGGGAAGAAAAAGGAAGCAGAAAGTCAACTTGTACTTGGAGCATTCCTCTTTTTTCCCCACTTAACTAAAGGAATGTGTACCTGGAAAATAATATTTATGTTATGCAGACATGTAATTAAAATACTCTGGGCTCTCATCTCAATGAAATTGCTGGTTATTTTTATATCAAACACACATCCAAAGCCTCCAAGTGAATTTCAAGACCAAACATCCTAGTAAAGTTTCCACACAAAGTCTAAATAATTGCATTAAAAGGAGTGACTGCAAAGATATTATCCCTCAAAAAAAAAAAAAAATCAGGCAAAAGAAAGCTGGAGTCAGTGGGAATGTCAAGATTTCCTTTTCCCCCCCTTTTTGGAAGCACTGAGGTCCCAGCAGCAGCCTGCTGTTGTGAAGCAGGGCAGATTTGGGTAATTCACTCAGAAAATGCACACCACGAGCTTCTGAAGTGATGACACCATATGAACCAGACCAAGGTGCACCAAGCAAACATCCTCCTTGAGCAGCTGACAAAACAGATGGTCCTGAGAACACAGGGGTGTAAATTTACCAGAGATTTGCACATTAAGTAGAAAAGCAGAGCCATCACATTAACAGGAAAACACACGAGTCAAACAACTCAGCAGCAGTGGGGTGACAACAGGCCAGAAAAACCAGAATTGCTCATGAGGTGAGGATCATGTGCCCCTGCCCAGAGACTGCACCAGCACCCAACTTTTGCAGTGCCCTATTCTTGCTTTATGCTCAGCACTTGGGTGAGCCCCAAGTTCCAGAAGGGCATGGAGCACCAGAAACAAACCTTGGCAAAGAACTTACACCTTGTTACATACTGAGCATCAGTCCATTGAAACAAGTCACACTCAGACAGCTCAAGCACTTCTTGCATACAAGGGACAAGTAATTCACCTGGTGTAGGCCACAGAATCAGACCTACAGGGGAAAAAACCTCAAAGAATACCTCGAATTTAAAAATGGTGCAGAAATAGATGGGAAAAATACTGCATCCATTCACCAGGCACAAGCACTGTTCTCAAGGACTTGGTTTGCAAAAGAAGCAGCCAAGCTGCCTGAGCTCTTATTCCAAGGATTCTGAAGCATTAGATTTTAACAACACCCACATCTCCATGTGTATTCCCAGAGAATCCATGCCTAGGAAGTGTTCTGACCACCTCCTAAGTTCAGTCTCCCAGACTAAACCATTCAAATACATACACAGCAGATGAAGTCATGCAGGAGAGTTTAGGCTAACCACATAATGTGGTCAGGAGACATGATATTTAAAAGTTTCCTCTGGAGATGGATTAAACAAAACTAGCTGTAGCTACACGGATTCAGAAATGGATTTTACTGTTTTTACAGAACACGGAGTGACCACAATGTCAACTAGTATTGATTTACAAAGCAAAACAGTGCAGCCTAGGATAAACACAGAGCAGCAAACATGATGGTTTTCTCCTCAGGAGTTTTCCTCATAGAGAAGTGCAGCCCCACAGCCAGAAGTCTGGAAACACAAGCTGAAGTCAGATGAAAACCCTAAAGAAACAACAGTGCCTGTTGCTGTGTGTAGCATTTCTGTTTTTCAGGAAGCAAGAAGCTGAGCAGGCTGGTCACACAAGCTCTTTGGTTGCAGAAGAGCTCACCAGAACACTCCCCAGCCAGCAAAGGACACACCTTGGACAGCAAAGGGATCACACCTTGCAGCAGCAATGGCTGCAGTGTGAGCTGACTGCTATCCAGTTACTCCATGTGCTGTAACCAGAACCAGCTGACCTTTTCCTGAGCTCCATCTGAGCCTGCCTGAGTCACAACCCAGCCCATGGCACAGGGAAGAAGGGTGAAATCAGGGCAAGACCTCAACTGCTGACTCCAAGGTGCAATGGTAAATAAGACCACAGAAGAAGCAACATGCTTCCCTTCAGTTTAATGCCAAAGCCCGGGTCTCAGCACTGTTGAAATACTGAGCTGCTGGAAGCAGTTTTTACCCAAGGAGGTTTAAAAACCAGGTCCTACATATTTATAGTTGTGAGAACCCACAGACATTACTGACTTCAGTACTTACTCAGGATGACTTCCTGAGGAGTCCAGATGAAATGCTGCCTAGGCAGCTGCACTCCTCAAGTGGCCATCTGCCCTGCTCTGTTCCCAGGACACCTGAGTGACCTGACACCTACTCTGCTCCTCACCTGTACAGCAGGGAGCAGTCAGGCACAGGAGCACTACAGTAACTTGGTACAGCACCTTTTAGAAAAGAGACCTTCCAAAATCACATTCAGAATTCCTGCCCAGCTCACTTATCCTCCATTTAACCAAACTGGGTAACCAAACACACAAATTGGAAATATCTCTGGGCAAGCTTAAGAAATCACCTTCATGTGGTAGCCCATGGAGTGTTTTCAAATATTTGGACCTTGCAAATGTCCTACAGAGACAAACCCCACTGATTTTGAGCACTACAGCATTTTCAGAGGGGCTGGTTCAGCTTCCCCTTCCCTCTCACCTGTTCTTACCAAGTTCCTCCCTCCTATTCTTATGGTCAGAGGAACCCAAAACCCACAAGAGCTGTTGAGAATAACAACACCCTCCTCTCTGCGTGCCCAGATGATTCATCCAATAAAAGATCATACACAAGATCAAATGCATCAATTGAGCCACAAAAGTTTGTTTAATACTAGTGCTTTTTAATTGAGTTCTAAATCAGGTCATAGCATCCCATATGCTTAATGAAAACACCAAACCTTTAGCCTAGTAATGTAAATATTCAGAGCCACTTTCTGCCCTCCCTGCAGGCTGACAGAAGATCTAACTTCAACAGGGCAGAGGAGGGAAACAAGCACAGTGTTAGAATCTGGCTTTTGATCTGACAGATTTGCACCTTGCTGTGCAAATTTTAAGGCAAGAAAGAAGGGTGGGCTACAGCCATGGCTGTGGTATATAATTTACATTTGTTCCACTCATGTCTGCCAAGACTTTCTGTCTGTATTAGGTTTGCACAGCCAAGCTTTAGTGGCAGGGGACCACAGTGGGGCACCAAAAAAGAACTGTGGTGGGTTGGTGGTGTGGCTGGACACCAGGTGCTCACCAAGCTGCTCTATCACTCCCATCCTCAGCTCAATGGGTGGGGAGAAAAGATGCAAAAATAACTTGTGGGTCAAGATAAAGGCAGTTCACTAAAACACAAGTAGAGGCCAAGCACTGAAGCAAAGGAAAACAAAGGATTTATTCTCTGCTTCCCATCAGCAGGCAATCCAATCACTTGCCACTAATCAGAGCTTCAGTGTGCAGAGCTAGTGCTTCAATGCCATCACAAATGCCCTTCCCTCCCTTCTCTCAGCTTTCCCTGCTGAGCAGACATCATAAAGGCTAAGGAATATCCCTCTGGTCAGTTTGGGTCAGCTCTCCTGGCTATGTCCCCTCCCAAGAGCTTGCCCAACCCCAGCCCTGTAGGGGATAATGTTGGAGAGACATTCCTGATGCTGTGGGAGCAGCAGTGGCCAAAACACAGGCCAAGGTCATTTGTAAAGAGGCCCAGCAAGCTCACAAGAAATAAGCAGCAGAAGCACTGATCAAAGACTGGGGGAAATGTCAGGGAGAGCCAGACCATCTCATTTCAAGACCACTGAGTTTTAGATCTCAAGCTGTTTCCTGCAGCTGCACTCACAACACCACACTCACATAAGCAGTATTTCCTGAAGAAGGATAAGCAGCAAAATCAGTGAAATAATCTTATTAAGAAGGCCTCAACACAATCCACACCAGCTCCAGCATGTAAATTATTGGAATACTACTGGAAATTCTAGAATCAGGCATTCCACAAACCTTGTTTTGAGGTACCTGATACCAGTGCCCAGGGTTAAATGGCTGGGAAGAAAGAAATGTTGAGACAGCCCACCAGTCCTTCCTGATAAATCAGTCCATTGGACTTGGTCTCCAGTCAGCACTTGGGCAAGGTGGTCACAAGTATTACATTAATATCTTCATAAAGAAACACTATCAAAAGGGTTCAATATGAAGCACTGGTTATTAGATAAAGAGAAAACTATCCTCCCCCAAAGAATTGAGAAAAAACACCTGCAAATAGATCCTGTGCATCCAGAATGCTCATTTAGCGTGACATATTCTACAGACATTTCATACATCTTAATGAGGCCCACTCTGTGCAATGAGAAAACAAGAACAAAATCCAAACCCACAATCAAAGCCTTTTGAGCATGATACTGTTGCTCCATGCAAGTAGAAAGCAGAACTACAGTTCCAGCTCTTTACCAATTACTCAGAACAAGGAAAACACAGATTCAGAGAATTGCAGTCCTGCTTCAAGAAAATACCTCCTTGAAATAGTAACTTCAAGGGATACTCTGTAGTCTTTTAGGAAAAAAAAAAATCAAATTGACACTAAAACAATTAGTATTGTTTCACCAGATCCAGATGAATGAAAACATTCCTATTTTCTGCCATTTAAAGTTTGATCTACATCTTCCAAGATCAAGTTAACACCATGAGTAAGACATCCAAGCAGCCATACAAGATTGCTGCTTGAGGCATTCAGAACCTAGTTATCAAAATGCCAAAAAAAAAGAAGAAAAAAAAAAAGAAGAAAAATAGTTCCAGCTAAGCTGGAGAGGCTTAGAAAACTCCATTGAAGTGCAGGACACACTAATCTTATAAAAAAGAAAAATCCACAAAAACACAGCCCATCTCACACAGTGGGTGCTATAAATACAGTAGACTGGCAAAGTTTAAGCACAGCTGAATGAGGTCCAACTCTAGCAGGGTTCCAGAGCAACTCACAACCTTCCAGCAGAGAAAGGGAGCCAGTCAGCAATGCAGACAAGGAATGTCTTAGATCCAACTAGATTTAGGCCAAGGGAAAAAAAAAAAAAAAAAAAAAAAAAAGGGAAAATAAACAACAAAGGTAGATTGTAATACCGGGGGTCTCAAAGCTCTGTCCATGCTACCCTTCAGGCCAGCTCTTCAGAAATCCATTCTCCACTACCTAAAGGGCAGGAGAGCCAAGCAGGTACCTGCCAGTAGTTCCTGTGTGGGAGCTGGGGTAGCTCACCAGATCCTCTGCCAAGGACTGCTCACATTTCCCTTTGTAAGTTCACATTTCCCTATGTAAGTTCACATTTCCCTATGTAAGTTCACATTTCCCTATGTAAGCACGTGCTGGGAGGGTGAAAGTATACTGCAAGACAAAGGACAACTCTATTACACCTTGAGTATGGGCAGTCCTGGAAGAGTTACACAGAGTTGGCAATTGTCCCAAGGTTCTGCAGCACTGCTCCTCCCTGATCTCAGTGCAGCAAGAAATCCAAGTGAGCTATGCTAACTCCAAAGCAACCCTTCCCACTCCCTGAGGCTGCCAGCCCCTGTTGCAGTCTCACCTTCTGGGCACAGAAGGTGGCCCAGGATCTCTGCTGGAACCTACACTCAGCTGTCACCATTTCACCCCCAAAGGGCTTGGCCAGCATGGTTTCATGGAGCTGGTTCAGTTCTTGGGAGGCAGGGAAGTCCCCAGATCCCCTTTCCCCTACTTCCTTTATCATTTCACACAGTGTGGACAACCACTCTGACCACATCATGGAACTGACTGAACCAGCCCTTCCTCCTTCATCCATGATCTGCACCCCAGGATTCACAGCCTCTCCAGTCTCAGAAGCCATTTGCACCTGCTCATTTCACAGCCTTCAGACTCCTCATGTCCTGACTGTTCCAGCATGGCCAAATGCAAAAAGTAATCAGCAGGCAGAGCCACAAAACACAGGATTTTAAAACTAAAAAAAAAAAACAAAACCCTGAGTGGACACAATCCAGTCTGTGCATATTTGTAACTACAACTGTAGCAGGCTGCCTTCACACATATATAACCACTGAATTCTGCTCTACCCACAAAGAAATTAATATAGTTCGAGGATGATTAATAATTAATTAATATAGTTTAGGAGAGCCTAGAAGTCAGGAGATGAAAGAGGAAGGGAGGAAAGACTCTAACAGCAAAAAGGATGGTTTTTATCATAAAGCCAAAAATAAATCATTTTCAAGACCAGTTCTGGGATTTTCAGCCCAGGTAAGACTTGTTGGAGCAGGACCAGAAGAGAGCCACAAAAATGAGCAGAGGGATGGAGCACATCTCCTGTGAGGAAAGACTGAGCTGGGACTGTTCAGCTTGGAGAAGAGAAGGTTCCAGAAAGACCTCTAAGAAAGATGGAAACAGACTTTTTAGCAGGGCCTGTTGCAATAGGACAAGGGATGATGGTTTTAAACTAAAAGAAGATCCTTTCAGACTAGATATACAGAAGAAAGTTTCTATGATGAAGCTGGTAAAACACTGCAACGTGCTGCCCAAAGAAGCAGCAGATATCCCATTCCTGGAAACATTCCAGTCCAGCCTGAACAGGACCTGATCTAGCTGAAAATGTCCCTGATCATTGCACAGGGACTGGACTAGATGGCCTTTAAAAGATCTCTCCCAACACAAACCATTCTGTGGTAAATCAACAATCTTATGCTAAGCTACCAACTTGGCTGTTTATTGGGATGCATTTTCTATATTGGGATATACTGCAGTATTTGCACAAGCTTTAGCAAGTGCCTATTCTCTGCAGAACTTTGTCACATAACTTTTTCAGTAAAAATTATCAGGGTGACCCATTGAAGTAACAACATCTTCCACAACCCAAGCCAGGCACTTTTATTCTGCTGTGTTACAGCAATGCTTTTTTAATTAAAGATGATTATCACAAACCTGACAAAGCAGCTGAAAAAAACCCCAAAAATAATGTGATCCTGCAGAGTTTTTGTCTATCTAAACCAATCAAAAATTTTGTTTGAATACAGTAGTTTTAAATGAACAATGAGAAATAAAATGAAAGCATCTGGCCCTTTCCTAAGGAATTCTCTCCCTGTGGAAGGAATTCTCTAAGGAATTCCTAAGGAATTCTCTCCCTGTGGCCACAGCTCTCTCCACAGAGAGCAGCAGGCACAACTCTCTCCCAGGACTTTTCCTGGGGAAGGCAGTGAGAAGCTCAGGGAAGAAGAGAAAATCATTCTTATCTCTACTTGCTGCTCCTGTTGTTTTGCACGTGTGGAATGTGTTAGGGAGATTGTTTACCCAAAGTGATTTGGGTACTGGACACTGGTGAAGGTTGTTTTGCTTCCTTGGCCAGTTGGGTCAGAGCTGTGTCCTGTCTCAGACAGTCATGGGTTTTTCTTTAGTACAGTGTCTCTTTGGTATAGCATTAGTGTGATATAGTATAGCTTAATGAAGCAATTGTTCAGCCTCCTGAATTATGGAGTCAGAGCACATTATTCCCTGACTGGGGGATCACTATACTCTCCCCTTTCCACATCTCCCA
Organism: Agelaius tricolor; assembly: GCF_023055355.1. Classification (NCBI taxonomy): domain Eukaryota; kingdom Metazoa; phylum Chordata; class Aves; order Passeriformes; family Icteridae; genus Agelaius; species Agelaius tricolor. Next base: position 2,874,465 of record NW_027269263.1, read on the forward strand.
GTTTGCTTCCTTGACCAACTTTCTACCCCCTCCTTGGAGACCACAGACACTCTTACCTTGCCCAGGTAAGTAATATACACTACAGAACAACACACAAAGCTCCAAGGCATTGAGCAAGGAGGAGAGGGGAAGGCTAAAACAAAGGCCCTTACCTTCCACGTGCTTCAGCAACGCCCTGCTGCTGTTGCCGTGAGCAGAGATAAGAATCATTTTGCCACTTTTCAGTTCTGGCACTATCTTTTCGTTCCAGTAGGGAAGGAGTCTATCAAGCACATCTTTGAGACTTTCAGCCTTTGGGAGGTTCTCCTGAGAGACATCACTGCATTTGTAGCGACGGTCATTGTAGATCTCGGCGTAGTAGGGGTGAGATTCAGAGATGGGGGGTGGGGTGACATCGTAGCTCCTCCTCCAGATCTTCACTTGCTCCTCACCGTGGTTCAGAGCCATCTCTGCCCTGTTGAGCCCAATCAGGGCTCCATAGTGACGCTCGTTCAGCCTCCAGGAGCTCTGGATGGGGACCCACTCCTGGCCCATCTCCTGCAGGATCAGCCAGGCAGTCTGGATGGAGCGGCTCAGCACAGAGGTGAAGACGAGGTCAAACTCGAAGCCCAGGGCTTTGAGGTGCTTGCCACAGTTCTGAGCTTCCTTTATGCCATCACTGCTCAGCTTCTGGTCCACCCAGCTGCAGAAGCGATTCTCCTTGGTCCAGGCTCCTTCCCCATGTCTCAGGAGAACGAGCCTGTACTTTGCCATTTTGGCTGCAGCTTGGCACAGAGGGCAGCTGGTCTGGCATCTAACAGCGACACATCTGGACAGAGACACGAGACAGACACATCAAACATCCCACAGATAATGCAGTACAAGTAGCAATAAGGCAGTGAAAAGTAAACAACTATCAGAATCAAAACAAGCAAAGCAACAGTGTCTGCTGAGTGTGATTTTACAACTGAGAGTGGGAGGAATTCCAAACCAGGAGACCTCATGTGGCAAGGAAAGTGCCACCCTTCACCCAGCTTGTTGCAACTAGCCTACTAAAACCATTGATTAGGAGCAGATTTGTACAAGCTGTTCCAGCCTACAGTTTCCCTCAAGTACTTAAACAGAGCCTCACTCAGTATCCCAGGCTCACAGAGCAGCAGATCTCCCTCACTGGGGAACTCTGAGGTGCCCCATGCAGCTGGAGCCCACCAGGCCTGTCCAGATCCTCTCTGCTCCGAGGGAATGCAGGCACGGAGAGCAGCTGTGGCCCTCAGCCAGAGGAACTGCAGAGTGGGACCACAGCACTGCAACTGGCAACACACAAAACTTTATCAGCTTTTCTCAAAGGAGGTGTCAACACAGTCACACTCTGCATAATTTCCTCATATCCCCCATCCTGTCCTGTTAATTATGCCAGTCTATGCTTGACTTTTTTCCCCAGGCCACCTCCTCCATCATTCCTCCACACTCAAGTGTGACAACACAGATACTCTGGGATGCAATGTACAGCCAGTGAGTCCTCATTTCACTGAATCCCCAAGTGACCTCACAGATTATCCCATCCTCTTCCTGACTTTCAAGTCTATTTCTCCTCTGCTGTCTGTGAATTACAATGCCAGATTCTTAGGCAGCAGGATTAATGTTTTTACTTTTGGAGTGAGCACAAAAAGCCTGTTTGCTGTCCTCATTAAGTCAGACAGCCACACATTCATAAGGTCAAACAGCACCTTTCTCTTTTTTCTTTCAAGCAACACCACCTCTGGATTGTCTTCAATGGTAGATACCTTTTGACCACACACCCAAGGGTCTGCCAAGGTGGGCCAAGATCTGCTAGCAGACAATGGGATGCCTGAAAGACCCATCTAACACAGGACTGCAACCCTGAAAACCCCACTTGATCCCTCTGACCTGAGACAAGGCTGGATAGCAATGGACAGAGCAGGGGAAAAAATATAAAAATACAACCCTCTGCACTGGGGGACTGCTGTACCTCAGATGAATATTAAGTGCTCTCAAAACCATGGGCAGTGGGAGACTGAGCTTTGATTTCTGCACTCCCAACCTGGGGCTGGATTTCCATGACACACTGAAGGAGCTCCCCTCATCTCAAATCAGTTGGAGCTGCTTCAGTCACACTCCAAGAGTCTCAAATTCAGGCGCTCTGTGACCCTGAATTAGGTCAGCAGGATGGGGTAGGCCCATGCATTCTGGGTTTTGGGAAACTCCCAGCACAATACCAGCATTCATTTTAACAGGCTTTCAAAAAAAAAGGGTCTAGAAAAGTTGAATTCATTAACAGACTCAGGAATCTGATCTTGCTTGTAACAGCAGCTTAGTCCTCCTCTAATCTTACATTAAGACAGAGTCTACATCACACAAGGGCACTCTGCAAACCCCCCCCAGTGCTGATTTCTGCCTAATGGCACAGCTCAGGATTAAAAAGCCTTTGAGGCCTGACATTCTTACAGAATATCAGGAGGTATTGTTTGAAACCCAACAGACAGCTGAAAAATACAAAAGAAAGTCTCATTTCATGTGAAGGCAGGCTGAGATTTGTGTAGGGCAAGAAACGTCTCAGACAAAATCCCCTGCATGGTCCATTTTTTCCAGTCCCCATAATCAGCTGCACTTTAAGCAAAGAAATCAGTTATTGCTAGGATTCAGGTGTCACATCAGATCCAACACTAAGCTGCACCCTGTAAGATCCTAGATTTATAACAAAAACAAGTATTTGACAGCATTTCCACCTAAAGCAACTGATCCTTACTCAACATACCACAAATACAATTAAAAAATTGCAGTGTGTTCACAGCATGAGCTACTACACATAAAATAGCTGCAAAGAAAGCTCTATCTCTGCAAATACTTCTTTATTCAGATTAATTGATTCTGTTATCCACAGGAATAGATTACATAATCTACAAAACCAAATTAAGACCCAACAATAGGGGTGATGCACCTCTTTGCCAAAGTTTAGTTGGCATTTTAACCAAAAGCAATAGAAAATTTAGTTACTATAAGAGATACACTTACACAGAGACCAAATAGTATCTGGGTGTCATAAATTCCAGTTCACTTATATAAAACATTAGGCAGAAGCACAGTTCTCAAATTTAGAAAGAACTACCAAGTCACAGTGTTGTTTGAATATCAGTCCACTTCTGGAAGCATTTAAACTAGAAAGCCTTAGAGCAACACATGGAAATAATCCTACTCACCTTTCCTACAGCAAAGGAACAACCTACACAAATCCCAGCACAGGCTCAAGAGCTGCTTTATACAGAGGCCAGCACAAACTCCTGGCTGGTTACCTGCAGGGAAAGAATAAACACCAGTGCTCACAGAAAGAGCCCACAAGTGCAAATGGCCATGCCAGCCACCGTTTGCTCTCAAAGCTGCTGAAAAAATAGAGCACACACCACTTGTATGGGCTGGAAAAGCTACCAAATGCCTTCTCCCAAAAAGATGCCAACGCACAGCTCCTGTATTTCCATCAAGGGAAAATTTCTGCTCTCCCACATGCCCGGGGACATCATTTGCTCCCCAAGATTTGTTTACACTGCAATTACCGTAGGTTTAGTGTGCAGAAATCTACCAAAAGCTCTGGGGGACCACGGAAGATACCGACAGCAGACCTGGAGCCAGCACAGAGGCACTGGAATAGGCTGTCCAGAGACGCTGTGGGTGCCCCATCGCTAAAGGTGTTCAAGGCCAGGCTGGTTGGAGTCTTGAGCAACATGGTCTAGTGGAAGGTGTCCCTGCCCATGGCACGGGGGTGGAACTAGATGGCCTTTAAGGACCCTTCCAACCCAAACCCTTCTACGGCTTATTCTACGAGAGAACAGAAACCCAGAGCCCCAGCTCAGCTCAGCAGAGCAGCGCACAGTGCTCAGGATAACATCTCACACCGGCGAATCTCTGGGCCAAGCACAGCTTTAAGGTCTAACACCAGAGGCGGCCACTTCTAGGGCTCCTGCTCCAGCCGGGACGAGCTCATCCCTTTCCTAAGGCGTCCCTGAGCGGAGCACCTGCGTGTCCCAGCCCTCCCCGAGCACGGGGGCTCGGCCACAAGCAGGGCAGCACCTCCGGGACCCGCGCAAACAAACACAGACACGGCCACGGCCACACAAACACGGACACGGCCACGGGCTCGCAGGGACGCGGCCACGGGCACACACGGCCACGGTGCCCCGCGGCCACCGCCCCCTCGCCCGGGGGACATCACCACCATCCCTCCCTGGAGCGCCGGAACAGCCCCGCAGAGGAAACCCCCCCTGAACCCAGGGCCGCTCCCCTGCCCGACCCCGAGCCCCCGGGAATTACCGGGCTGACGCCGCGCCGCCTCACGGGGAGCGCCGGAGCCGCGGCCGGGCCGGGCCAGGGGCGGACCGCGCGTCTTATTGCGGCCGCGGCGCCTCCGCGCCCGCGAGAGCGGCGCGTGCTGATTGGCCGGTCGGGCGGACGGGCAGCCGGCTCAGCCAATGGGCGCGGCGCGGGGCGGTGACGCGGTGCCCGGGGCGGGCCGAGGCCGGTGCTGCCGTGCCCGGCGGGGCTCGGGGACACCGCGGCCATCGCGCCCCTCCGAGCCCGGCCCCCGGAGCGGGTCCGTGTGCCAGGGATTCCCGCAGGGATGCTGGGTACCCCCGCCCGTCCGGGCACGCAGAGCACGACGGGAGGCGTCCAAACCTCCCGAAACCACTCTAGGACCTTCATGTTTTGGAGAAAAGCAAGGGGCCAAATTCTAATTACTCATAATGAAATCAGTAGCCAAAAAAAAAAAAACCAAAAAAAAACAGACGTGAGTTTTCGTAAGGATCATGTAGCTCCCTCATTCCCGTAGGCTATAATCCTAATCTGAAGTAAATAAAAACAAGTAGATGGAGCAGCTCTGGTTCAAAACAAGAAGGAAGTAGTGTAGGAAGGCAGTGTCCTTCTATTGCCATAGGTCTGATTTTATTTCTAAAAATAAGCAGGGCACATCTTTCATACCACATCAGTCACATTTTCTTCTCTAAATGCTTACCCCTGAACAGACGCAAGGTAAAGCTCAGAGGGCCGCAAACTGGATGTACACCAAATGTGCTCTGTCATCCTTCCCTACAGGGAACAGAGGTGATCTTCCCTTTTTAATAAGTTAAAAAGATAGTGCATGAAAATAAAAGATGCGGGGTTCAGATTCTGATAGGAAAAAGTGACAGGAGTAAATTTAAGAAAATTTGGGGCAGAGGTGTTAAAATAATGTCTCTAGTGTGCTGTGAGGAGAAATGGTGTCTAACTTTAGATTTATAGGGCTATCTAGATGCTAAGATGTCAGTGGGAAAGAAGGCTAATCCAGATGAAACCTGCTTTGCTGGGCTCACAGCACTGTGTGCTAAGAGTGGCCAGGCTGCTGGTGAGCAGCATCTGCATCTCTTTGGTGGCTGCTGCACTTTGTTCCTCATTTATTTGGGAAGCTCCAGAAAGCATTCTGCATCTCAGGGAAAATACTTTCAATGCCTTTCTTGATAGAGCTGTTCCTGACTTCACCACAGAACCACAATAAAACCTGCTGCTTCTGCAGAATATTTTGACTGGCTGTGCATTTTTCTTAACAGTTACACATAAAATCCTTTTCACCTCATCCACCAACTTGAATATTAACAGCTACCTTTCATTTCTGTCAGGTTTGTCTAGAGCATTAACCCAGTCCAGCCTGTGTAATTGAAGCAATGCTCAAGTTCACAGTGTGGAAGAGTTTAATTTGCCACACATCAGCTCAAGCTGGTGAAGAGAAATGGTTCCATATCCACATCCAGGTGCGCCCAACCACACACCTGCAGTCACCATGCCTTCAGGCAAACTGGTCTATTGACTTTGTAAGGAAAAGAGGCAAAGTTCCTAGAGATAGAGGGAAAAAATGTCTTTTCTTGAATATCAGCACTGTAAGAATACAATTAACAGAAAGAAACATTCTATGCCAATATGCAGTTGTGAGTGAGTAGACAGTAACCCATGCCCCAATCCAGGACCTCTATGGCCATTAAATACAGATTTTTGTCTCCTTCAGTCTTAGGCAAGACCATTTCATTAGCATGGCAAAAGCAGCCTAATGACTTTGATTCACATTTCAAAAAATCCAAGGACAGTAGAGTCCAAGCCACATCCCTGTGCGTGACTTCTTGCAGACAGCTACCCTCACTTGGCAGCTATTATCTCTCACACCAGCTGGGTTGTGTTTTTCAGGGTCTCTGCTCTGGAGCCCTTCCAGGCTGTTGCATTTAGCTGGAATGTTTGTGGCAGAATGAGTCCAGGAAACTCCCTTCCTCAATGCACAAACTTCTGCCAAGGCACCAGTGCAACTCTGAATAAAGGCCTGGAGCTGAGCAAGGCAGAAGCAGAAGAAAACAGAACTGGGAAGAAGAAAGGCTGATTAATGATTGATTAAAACAGTGACAAACAGGAGCGTTCTTCACTGATTATGCCCTTGGTAGTCTCTTACAGAATAGTTACTTTGTTCAAAGCCAGATCCAGTGTTTGCCACAGAGCATTGCAGACATACCCATTTTAATTTCCAGAAAACCCTCAGCTCTTTGTTTACAACTATTTCATGCACGATCTGTCTTCATTAATAATTTCATGCTCAAAATAAAGTTCTATAATCAAGTCCTTGCACTCTTTAGTAACCCTGAAACCCTCTCTCTGAAAGCTCTCCTGTGTGTTTTCCTACTGCATGAATTTGTCTCCTTTTCTAGACCCTCCCTATTCCCATTCTCTCTGCCACCCATATGTGTGCCCAGGGAATCCTCCCTCACCTTTTTCTGGGGTGCAGGCCCATTCATTTCCAACACTTGACATTTTTTCCCCTACAGAAGACCTAGATACTGTCTGCTATCCATGCTATTGTCTCACATTCCTATTCTATTGATTGTCACCATGATAATTTCTGAAAAATCCTCTTTGCCCAGGATTTTTTTCCTGGGAAGCTGAGAGGCCTCAGAAAAGAATGAAAACAATAATTATCTGATTTCTTGGGAATGTGGTCTGGAGATGGTTCACCAACAGATGCGTCTTTGATTGGTTCCACGTGAATTGTTTTTAATTAATGACCAATCACCATCAGCTGTATCAGACTCTGAGTCAGTCACGAGCTTTCATTATCATTCTTGTAAAGCATTCTGATTTATTCTTTATCTTTCTTTAGTATAGTTTTAGAATATAATATCATATCATATCATATGCTTTCTGAGAACATGGAGTCAAATTCTCATCTCTCACCTCATCCTGGGCACCTCATAACACCACAATTGAGGATGGCCCACTTCCACTCACAGACAAATTTGTACGGAGGAAGTTCTGGGAGTCTAACACACTACAAAGACAAAAACATCCTTACTGCCTCCTGAGCATTCAGAATTACAACTCTGTAAAATGACCCTGCCTAAATCCATCTCTCCACACACCTCTACACACCTGACCTCAGCCCGTAACACAAGGAAAATGAACCTTTTTCCTGGCAAGGACGTGCCAGGCTCCCCTCTCTCTGCTGGAGCCGCTCACCCCTCTTGCAGTACCCACACACGTGGTTCTTTCTCAGCATTTCCTTGGCTCGAGCTCACCTGTGCGTGGGGAATTTTTCATCACACACCTCCCCCTATTTGTCAACATATGACACCACCACATCTTAAACCCAGCCTAGGATTACCTCAAACCTGGGGGTGCACCTGACAGAGCCCAGAGGCACACCTTGCAGCCACCTAATTGCAATTTAAGCTCCTTAGCAAAGGCCCTTTTGCACCTTTTGTTTTACTAGTTTAGGCAGTGTTTGACACCTGCTTAATATTAATACAATGCTGCTTTAGTGTTTTAACACAGTGGGGCTTTCATCCTGTTTGGGTATGGAGGCAATACACAACTTCAGTAGCTTCTCTTTATATCAAAACCAGAAGTGTAAAGTCCATGTGAAGAGAAAATGAAGTATTCTACCTTTTTTCCCTTTTCTCTCTCTCTCTCTCTCCAACTGCATTACTTGGAGGGAAAATCTGTTAAAAAAAAAAAGATGCGTGTAAGCACTCTGCATTTGTCACCAGAATCAGAGCTTTAGTCTTTAAGTAAGTGCAGAAGTTTTTCTGAATCATTAATACCGAAAGAATTACTGAGAAGGAGGAAGAAAATACATAAAAGCCCTCATTATATGCAAAACAGATGGAGGGAAACTGCTTTGGGAGGCATCATATTCTAAACCTGAAGTGGGAACTGAATTTTTTATGTAATCCCAATGGCTAGGTACTGGTAATGTTATTCTGAAGTAAAAAAGGTGAATTCTGTCTGTTCTTCTGAAATACTAATTCAAAAAAAAATTATTTTATTTCTGCATATCCCAAGCTGAGAACATATGCATGGGAAAAAAGCTTATATTCTCTATGCCCTTAAAACCATTATATTGTCATCTTCAAATAAACACCTCAGCACAGCAGGTGCGTAGAACATACAATAAAGTGTGTGGAACACAGTGTTCTGAAGAAATCCTCATGAATATAGTTATAGTCTTCAAAAAATGCCTCTAAAAAAAGTTTTACAAGGTATCAATGGCTGGGAAAACAAAAATTTTTCTCACAATCAAAAGTTTTCCTATTTCTAGAGCCAGAGACACAATTTGAAGGTTTACAAGGTTCACTTTTAAACTTTGTGGGTTGGGAGAGTTTACATTTCAGATTTTGGGTTGGAGCATTTCACTGGTTTTTAGTCACAGTATTGTACAAATTAACTTCTTGTAGCAGCATCAAAAGCAAAGAAAATCCTGTGATTAATCTGCTTTTTTTCCCCCCATGATAAACAAAGTGCTCCAGACACCAGACGTCAGTAAGGAACTGTCTGGGAAGAGATAATTTTAAAGGGCTTTGAAAAAAAGAAAGCAGCAGGGTGGTGTCTAGTCGTGATAAGTTATTTTGAAAACAGACTGGATAGTGCTGATACTAGAGCATGATGACAGCACATAACAATCTGGGCAAATACAACCAAAAAGGGTAAAATGGGAACTTCAGTGTCATTGCAGAGAATGGTGAGAACAACAAACACACACCACACATACTCAAGTTCATGTGTATTAATGTCTTGCTATGAAAAATGAATGGTTCACCTCAAAAAAATTGTTCGAAAGTCTTTTACTTCCATGTTACAATGAACCTCACCTTCTGATGTGTGTGTAGAGTTATCTCTGTCTGTATTTATGATGTTTGTTTTCTCACAAACTCTCTACAAACCACAAAGACCTTTCTGGTGCTTGTTATGTTTCTGTCCATGGTATGTGGCTGTCTTGCATCACAGCAGTTTACAAAACAAGACTGGCTGAAGCTCAGTTTGGTTTTGAATGGAGCACAAAAATGAGCTTCCTACATAAGTCTGTCTATGTGTCATGGTTAGACAATATCAAGAGAAGGATTGAGTCACATTGTTCTTCTACTTTTACTGTAACTCCTCAGAATTCACTGGGGCTGCTCCTGACCGTAAAAAGCAACAAAATCAGGCCTCTCTTTTACGGGATTGTTTCCCAGGAAACTTTAGGAGTTATGTTGCTAAATAAATAGCTGTGTATCACAAGTTAATTCATGCTTCCTCCCCCTCCACCCCACCTCATTTCTTTAACAAAAAAGGAGCATGAGTGGAAAGTCAGACAGGACTAATAAATCATGCATGATGGAGAGTCAGAATATCCAACTTCCCAGCGTTTTTCAATTCTAATTTTCATCTGTTTTACTTACATGGAGAACCATTCACCTAAATAATTTTGTGTCTGACTTCCACTCTTTTCCTAACAGAATTAGTCTATTCCTCTATATTGTCATCAGATCTAGCTATCCATGGAAGGGCCAGGAAAAAAATATTTTGCCTGTAATTCAGTATCTCCTTTTTATCTTACAAAGAAAGAGACTTTTCTGCTTCAGCACTATCCAACATTCAATATTTTGGATGGGTCAAGTATATGTGTTTAAACATTCAGTATTGCTGTCCTTATTCTTCTCTGTACACATCTGCATCTGTAATGTGTCAAACAAGGGACTGAGCCAAGGTCAATACGAGGGATGTGTGAGGGACAAAATGGGCACTACGGTCCTGCCCTTCTTAAGAAGGAACTTGCAGAAGTAGAATACATCTGGCAACAACCTGTATTCTTTTTAGGGAAGGGTATAATGTCTCTGAAAGACACCACAAATGAGGCCCATGCTGTTGGACCAAGACTTCTCGCCCTTCTCAAAATACAGAAACTGTAGAGATGAATAAGCCACTTTATCTGCTCTTATGGTTGCACGTAATTTAGGGGGGACAGCTGGGAGCACACACAGGCCAAACCAATTCTCCTGATTTTCCTGGCTTCTGCAGCAGCCCACACATGGCCACCATCCCTTCCCAGCCCCTGGGGCTCCACACAGGTCCTGCTTGCAGGACAAGCAGAATCCCCAGCCAAGACCATTGCTGGAAGCCTCATGGTAGAACAATGTTTGGCCATGGCCTCCTCCCTGTCACATTCACATTTTCTGAAAAATCCCTTCGCCCAAGATTTTCCTCCTGGGAAGCTGAGAAGCCTTGGAGAAAAAGGAAAACAAATTTCTAATCTCATTTGCTTCTCCTGTATAGTGCTCACATGTGAAATGTGTTTGGAGATTGTTTAACCACAGGTGATTGTTTCATTGGATTCTGGTGTGAGTTGTTTTGACTCAATGGCCAATCAGTGCCAAGCTGTGTCAGGACTCTGGAGAGAGTCACAAGTTTTCATTATTATCTTTTTAACCTTCTCTAAATATCCTTTCTGTATTCTTTAGTATAGTTTAGTAGAGTATTCTTTAATATAACATAGTACCATAAAACAATAAATTAGCCTTCTGAGAACATGGAGTCAGATTCATCATTCCTTCCTACGTCTGGGGGCAACCCAAATACAACCTCTCTGCACATCCTGAATTCCTTCTGGAAATGACAGATGCTGAGAGTGCAGGAGCCCATCTGACCAACCCTAGAGCAGACCTGGAGCACAGAGTGCAGTAACTGCACAGCCATGGATTAGTGAAGGACAATGAGCCCAACTTCTGTGGCAATCACTGGACCTTTCACATCCCCACTAAATGTTCAGATTGCCCATGGGTCCTGCCATGTGACGGGAGAAACACCACATGAGGTTCTGCTCTCGTATTTACAAAACCTGAGTAACTCAGTCAGCTAAAACCATCTGGCTCCCCTGTTGTGTATGAGTTCAGGTTATAAAGCAATTTCTATTCAGCTCTAACTGTACAGATCCCACACTGGTATTTTTTCATGTTGTTCCTAATCAAGATGAACTCATTGGTTTTACTGCGTGCTTCGTTTTGTTTTGTTTTTCAAACATGAGGAAAATATTTCCAACACTTTTCAAAACTTTTGTGTTTTTTCAAATGGAAAACATGTCTCTTCCTCCACTCTTAGGACATTCAAAGCGTCCTTTTCCTTGTCAAAACCAGACATGGCTCACTGCTGAAACTTGAAAGAAAGCATGAAAATATTTTTCCATGAGAACAAGAGCCTCTACTTGGCAAGAAAAGTAGTCAACTGTTCTCTAAAGTGATGAGCTTTGGAAAACCTACAGTCTGCATATAGGAGAAAGGAAAATCCCATTCCTGTGATAACCATGCCTACCAACAGAACTGGACAGGAATGTAGGTCTGGGATGGGTAAATTTTCCATTTATAGATGAGATGGGTTTGGATGCTGGCCATGGTGTTCTTCCTATTTAATTGAGGTTGCCTATCCCCTCATTACAAAGCCCATTCTCCCACAGAAACAACTGAGAAGGTTTGGTCTGTGCTGATGCTTTGGTACCTGCTCTTTTTACAGGGCTTGACCTAGAGAAAATCAAGCAAAGTATTTGCCAGTCCCACATTAATCCACCTCTCCAGTCTGTGATCAGAAGGTTTCTTTTTACAAGTTAAAGAAAAGACACAAAAGACACTGACATGTTTCTGCTTCCGCAGCAACCAGTCCTGGCCTGTGCAAGGAAGCTGCAGTTTAATTAAACCATTTCAAAAGCTGATGCTGTTAAATTAATGTGAAGTCTTTAGGAAGATGGATGTTATTTTGCTGGAGTAGTTTCTACAGTTTTAACTGAAGTGGTAAGGAAGGGATTTAAGCTAAATCAATACACAACATACTTCAACTGATATGTGTCCAAAAAAGGCATTTGCATCAGCATAATGAAAAAGTGCAAGATTTTCATGTAGACAAGACTCAGAAGAAAATATAACTATATTATTCTTTGGGAATATCATGAACATGCCTTGTTTTGCCCTTGTCTGCTGTCAACACCTCCTCCACTGCCTCCAGGGGTCTGCTCCCCACTGCCTGACAGTTTTATTAACTTTATCTTCCTGTCCTGTTTGCCCTCAGGTACCCACTTTTTGGCAAGTTACACTTCTCTTTATCACCAAACCACCACCTCATTTGATGTAGTTCTCAAGAACTGTAGCTTCCTGCAGTTCTGCTAAGTTAAAAGGTTCCTCTTTAGGGTAGTTTCAACTTGGTGTTCCCCAGATTTTCCCCTTTCCTCTATTTGTAACAGTAAAAGTTACTCCAGCTTCAGAACACAACTGGCTGGGTTTTTCTCAGAACCCAAAATACATTGTTTCAGTCTTCTGAAACAACTTCTGAAACAACTTCTGGTGTGCCCAGTGCTTGGAAAGGTCAGACTGTGACTATTGCTTCTGGAAATCCCTCCTTGCTCCAGAGGGTGACATACAGTGAGTGAGAGAAATTAGAAAAAAGGCCATTTTGAGCAGCTACTTTCTCAGCTTTGCATGATATCCCAGCACCTCTTGAGCTCACTGGTTTACACTGCAGAGTGGGGAATGCCCTTGGGAAGAAGGAAAAGGTCAATCCTCCTTCTTTCTGTTCTTGGCTTGTCCCCCAGAGTCCAGCATGGCCAGGCCAACACTGGGATGCAGAGCTGAGGAATTTTCTCTGCCCATTTTGCTGAGCCACCACTGCTGCTGCAGGGGGAACACAGGGGATCTCTGGGGATGAGGCACAGTGCTGAAATCACAACATGCAGCCATTCTGAGCACACCAACATGCAGAAGAGGTTAGGCAGAGTTTGGTGCTGCACTGGCAGAACAAAGAGCTGGCACTGTTGGCAGACATTTTAACAAATGGCTCATTTCCATGCTATTGAATCCATGGCAAGCTCCCCAATGGAAGCAGCCTCTGGCTGCAAATGTGCAGCGAACAGCCCAGGTCTGTACAGCACACGCTGCTTCCCACCAGCTGCACATGGCCCACAGTCCCCACAGGGAGCTGCAGTCAAAGACAAGCTGGAGCTGCTGAGCACAGCAGAGTGCTCCCAGCTGTAGTAAATCCAACCATACTAAATTTTAGGTAGTCCTCCTGCTTCTCCTCGGACATAAATGTTGAAGGTAAATGCCTTGTTAACAGGAGGGAGAAAACAGACTTGATTTCCTCTCCACGTGCATAACACTTAAAAGTGCAAGTTTTGGAACATCTTAGAGACAGAGTGGTAAGTTGAAGCAAGAGACCGTCTCGTACATTTCGATGCAAAAAACAGCAGGGAAAAGGAAATTCTTTTTTGTGTCTTTAATTTAAGGATCAGACAATTCAGAAAATTGGTATGTTAGTGATAACTGGCTAATTTCCTCTTTAAATCCAGGTTTGTGTCTTTTAAGTCCCTACCAGAAAATTTTCAAGTCTATTTATTACAAATGTAAGCTACCTTTATTTTTTTTCTTCTTATACTTTTTTAGGAAAAGAGGCAGAGGAAGAGAGACTTTCCAACTCCTCATTATTACAAAATTTAAGGAATACAGTACCCAATTCAATCTGCTGAGTTAAGACTGAAGAAATGCAAAAGCAGTGGCCACACACAAGTTTAACTCTGCCCCCGTGTGTGCAAACATTAAAATACATCCATCCACCCTGGATCCTGCTCTGGTTTTGTGCTAAAGGGTGTGTTAGTTTGTGGCAGTAATAATATATGGCATCCACAATGACCATGCAGCTACAGGACACCTTTTCTCTTCTACACTCACATGTTATTGCATTCTTAAACTCCTTTATGACTGCACTGGCTGCTAAAAAAACAAGCCATAGAGATATGCCTGCTGACCACAATAATAAAACAAGGAGAAGTGATGAAAAGAAAAAAAAAAAAAAGGCAGTTCTGGAATTTTACCAGAGGCGTGATCCTGTTAAGACGGGAAAAACAGGGACTTAATTTTACTTCTCACATTTGGGATGCATGCCCTGTGTGAACTTCCCTGTTCTACACTGTGCCTCACCTTTCAGCCTGAGGAGTGGCTGCCAACACCTTTGGAGGGTGAAAAGGAACTCCTTCCTCTGCAGCCTCACACTGAGGTTTCTCCAGCATCAGCACACAAGGTGACAAGGCTCTGTCAATGGGAGACCAGCCCAGGCCACCAGCACTGTGGTGGGGAAATGCTGCTCCAGCCAAAGGCTCAGCCCACACTCACACACAGTGAGGGAGCAGCTCTGGGAGTGAGGGGCCTCTGCATCACACTCTGCCCTGGGACTGGGCAGGAATGAAACCTGGGCACTTTCACTGAAGGAAACCTGGACACTTCACTGAAGGAAACCTTCTCTCTCAGGAAATCTACAAGGGGAACTGCAGAACACCTCAGCACATGGCACAAGAGAGACACAGGGACAGGACAGGGCACTGCAGGAGCTGATCCCAGCAGAAACACCAGCCTGATCAGGAAACACCTGCCCTCAAGCCTTATCTTTTGATAAGGGAAAGGTCCACAGGGCACACTGCTGCCACGCCCCAAGTAAATCACGTTGTCAATTTTTAATTTATTTCAGCTTTCACATTAACCTTTGTGAGCTGGGTGTACAGGGATAAAGCCACAGCCCTGTTTGCTGCATATGGGAGTGCCCAGAGCACCAGTGACACCCCTGCATTGTCCCCTGCCCTGGCCAGTGGCCACTGTCAAACCAGACAGGCAAGAGGCAGCTGTGGTGAGACAAGCAGGAGGGAGTGCAGGACCATGGCAACCCATGTGCAGCTAAACACCTCTGCCAAGATGCCCATCGTGGGGCTGGGCACCTGGAAGGTAAGAGAGAGTAAAGCAGCTGTACTGCAGAGCTCCAAAAAAACTGCAGTGCCCCTGGTCCAGCTCTGGAGAGCTGTTCTGGTGCCTGGGGCTCTGCTCTGCCTGGTTGTTGGGCTGAGAGTGAGTTGGAGTGGAGCTACAGATAAATGGCTGGAGGTTGATTTCCAACCCTGGAGTCCATGTTTATCACTGCAAGAAATAGTGTTCGTGTAAAGGAAAAAAAAACCCCATCAAGCTGGATTGGGGGGGGGGGGGGGGGGGGGAATTCTTTCCTTAACATGGTTTTATTTTGCTAGAATACAGGTGTTTAACAAGCACTGTTTTGAGATTGTTAATATTTATGCATTTTTTCCAGTCTGCAGCTGGGCAGGTAAAAGCTGCAGTGACGGCTGCCATCGATGCCGGGTACCGGCACTTTGACTGTGCCTACGCCTACCTGAATGAGAGTGAGATTGGGGAAGGGATCCAGCAGAAAATCAAGGAAGGTGTTGTGAAAAGAGAAGATCTCTTCGTTGTCAGCAAGGTAAGAATCCAATGATCATGGAGCACAGCTGAGGGAATGCTTTGTGTGGAGTATTCTCCTAGCAGGAAGGTAGGTAATGGAGACAAACTTGATGCTGCAGGATAAAGCAAATCAGAACAGCATTCAGGTCGCTCCTGATGCAAGCTTACAGCTTCACCCCATCCTGCAGGGAGAGTTAGGAAGGATACACTGGGTCTGCACCCTGCTGTGGTGACCCAGCAGTCCTGAGGGATGGATTGATTCCTGCAAAAGAAGGGAAGCAGGAAAAGGCAGAGGGGACCAGGTAGCCCCAGGCAAAGTAATGATGCAGAGGCCAGAGAGCACTCAGTGTCATTAGCAGGTTGCTAATGACACCCTGCTGATGCTAAAGCATAGCAGGGCACACAGGCTGTCACTGCCTGCTGCTTGTTCCAGCAGCTGGGCTCAGAGCACTGCCACAGGGGTGTCCCTGCCATGGGAGGAGTCATTCTGGCCACCTTGGGACACTGTAATCTGCTCAGCACGTGTCCCAGGGAAGGTAGGGTTGGTGGGTTGTATTTCTTATTACAAAAATCAGACATCAGCAAATACTTAGCTGGAATCTGGAGTTACTTCTTACCTAAGTAAAGGTTGGTGGCAACCACTCTTTGTGGCTTCTCTTATACCTTCTTGGCTTTGCCTGCTACATGCAGTGCAGAGTTCTGTGCATGCTCAGGAGCAACACTCAGACACAGCACTGCCTCTGAAAGCCCCCTACTGCCAAGGCACACCCTGGGGAAAGGGGTAGCACCCATGATGGGTGAACTCATGGAACCAGAGACTGGCACACAGTGCCCTCAGAGCCACAGGCCAGGCCCAGCCCAGAGCCTGCCACATCTGAAGAACACTGGGATGGCCTCATGCCACATCACCTTCCAAAGAACAGGGAGCATTCCTGTGCTGTGCAGGAGAGCACTGCAGAGCATTAACCAGGAGGTCACAGTCTGCCCCTTTTGTCTCCAGCTCTGGTGCACCTTTCATGAGAAGCATCTGGTGAAGGGAGCCTGCCAGAAGAGTCTTGCCAAGCTCAAGTTGGATTACCTGGATCTCTACCTCATCCACTGGCCCTTTGGCTACAAGGTACAGTAGCAGCAGGTCTTTTTGAAATCCTGTGAGATTCCAGGGAGAATTCCTGGGAGAGCTCCTCAGCAGAGCCAGGAGCACTTGCAGCACCACTGCTGCTCCAGAAAGAGCCTGTGCCTGCTGTGCCAGCCCTGCCCCAGTGCTGCCCACCCTGCCCTGCTGTGCCAGCCCTGCCCCAGTGCTGCCCACCCTGCCCTGCTGTGCCCCTGATCTCTGCCCCAGAGCTGCCTGCACAGCGTCCTCTGCCCTCCTGATAACAGAGAGGCAGCCCCAGCAACAAGGTCAGGCCTCTGGCTGCAAACAAAAGCTGTGCCTCTTTCCCTCTCCTTTACAAACCCAAGGAGTGCTCTGCTGAAAGAAAACCCCCTGGGACAGAGGGGTGCAGTTTGCTGCCTGACAGGAATTCTTTCCTCTGCAGGTTGCAGAATCACACAGTGCAAGTAAACACTTCCTGTTCCCATTTCTCTCTTTGATCACCAAATCCTTAATACAGTACAGATTGACCTTGCCTGTAGGAGCCTTAGTGTTGTTTCACAGACTTTGGATTTCAAAAAGATACCTATCAAAATCTCTATTCTCCCTTATGCTTTTGAGCTTAACTCCATTCCTTCAATATTGTTTTAGTTAGCTCTACATGGACAAAGTTGTCAAGTGAAACTGCACAATATTGTGGCATTTAGATAATTCCAATAATTCAAAATACTTTGGCCACACTGTCTAGTTACAGGCTGTTCTAAATTTTCTAATACAGCAATTTCAACAGTGAGCCTCCTCATGGGACATGTGTCAGCAGATGCACTCCAGTATAAATGTCTGTGTTCATAGGGCCAAAGTCAGTCCTCCACAGAGCTTTTTAAAAACACCTACAGAAACTGTTACTTGAACAATACTTGGAGTGAACTCATGTAAGACTCCAGAATATTGTTCTATAAGTTAACCACTTCCCTGCATGCACTTTGTGGATCATCACTTCAGAGGGTCCAGCAGAAACAGCTGTCTTTATTGGGATAATAGATGACAAAAATGCATGAACTAAGAAGTGACTGAAGAACTGGTTAAGTTATGGTGAGCATTACTTGATTTTTTTTTAATGCAGTATTAGCTTTAGCTCCTTACATCCCTGTTGGCTGATTTCACACAGCTAATATCTCAGGAGAAATTATTTCAAGGCTTTTCTCTCTCTCTAATAGGCTGGAGAGGAATTGTTTCCCAAAGATGACAAAGGCATGGCCATACCCAGCAACAGTGATCTTCTACAGACGTGGGAGGTAAGCTCAGCCAGAGCAGACGAGGAATGTCCTCTGTCCTCATCAGTCTTTGCCATGCTTCCATTACCTTCAGCAGTCACAGAACTGTTGTCTTGTTCACACAAAATTAGCTGGAAGGAACATAAGGCAGTACAAAATAGCTTTTCATAATGGGCATGCTTAATCCTTCCCTGGTTATCCGTGTTCTCTGAGTTCTTACTTGACTGGAGCTGCACAAGCACTTCCAGTGCAGCTGCACACCAGACTGAAACTAGAAAATGTTCACTGTGGAACAATAACAACTGTACAACTGTTTTCACCACTGTTCTTGTGCCTTTCTTGAGTTGCTCAAACAAATTTCAGAGAAATAAAGTCATTTTAGGTTGAGATCTGGCCTGTAATGTGTGGGACAGCCCTCCAAAGCTTGGACAACAGTGGATTACTGAGTATCATCATTCTTCTCCTCATGCAACCCAATGTGAATTTCTACACACTCAGGGAATGAGCATTTGGGCTTGGGTGAGATGGCATTAATGTGCCAGCACGTGCTTTTCCCTCAGAGAACTTTGCAATTTCAAACAGTTACTCTGTGCTGCTCATGGTGGGAAACAAGTCACATTAGGAAGAACATCATCATGAGCTGCCTTGCACACTGGATGATGATTTTGCTGTTTTAGGCCATGGAGGAGCTGATGGACTGTGGATTGGTAAAAGCCATTGGATTCTCCAACTTCAACCATGAGCAGATTGAAAGAATCTTGAACAAGCCAGGACTGAAGCACAAGCCTGCAAATGTCCAGGTGAGCTGTACAGTGACTGTAGGTGACTGGATTTGTGGGATTATAAACATCCATTTACAGTGGAATGAGGAGATAGGAGAAGGATGAACAGAGAAGATACAGCATGTACTTTAAATGCCTCTCTATGGATATTTCAGAGTACAGCACTTGGATACTACTATTTGTTTTGTATCACCTTGCTGAACCACTGTTTAAGGATGTTGGAGAAGTTCCCTCAAAACAGCCTTTCTGGAATAAGGAATGACCCAGAGATGAGCTTTGTGAACCCCCCCCAGCAAAAACTGTACAAGCCCTTTGTATTAAAATAGGTGTTTTAATACTAAGGATGGGTATTATCATGCAGGCCACTGTCAAATTAGGGAAAAAAGCAGCCTCTAATTGGACCAGGAGATAATTTATGGAGCACAACAATATTTCAGCAGTTGAAATATTGCCACTGTCAGACTCTTTGTTTTTGTGTTGGCAGATTGAATCTCATCCATACCTCACCCAGGAGAAGCTGATCAAGTACTGTCAGTCCAAAGGGCTGGCTGTGACTGCATACTGTCCTCTTGGCTCTCCTGACAGACCATGGTAAATTTGCTTTGCAATCTGCCAGGGAGCTGCTGGGGGTTATGATTGAAGCCCTGAGACTACACATACACCACTCATTTCTTATTTAAACACAGATCTCTGTTGCTGTGGTGAATATTTCTGTGGAGGTTTCTTGCCACTGATTTGTTTCCTCTGTGTAGGGCTAAGCCTGGGGATCCTTCCCTTCTGGATGACCCCAAGATCAAAGAGATTGCAGCCAAGCACAACAAAACCCCAGCACAGGTGGGTACTTCTTCCCAATGTAGGAAAACAGAGCTCCAGAAAGTCCAGAACCTCTGTCCCTTCCCCATGAATTGTGGCACTCCTCTGATTTTTCCCTAACAATGCAGATTTTTTATTACCTCCAGGACACACTATTAACTCTTTGGCCATCAAAAAGATTCTTGACCACCTTCAGATGTCACTTCCCCTCTATAGCAGTCACAGGTGACCCCTGAGGCAGGAAATGATTGGTATCTGACTTTAAGGCTTTGGAATGCTGAACACTCCTTTCATTAAAATTATATTGTATTATATTATATTATATTATATTATTATATTATATTACCACACTATATAGTATATACCATATATCATATATTATATATTATGTATTGTATATATATATGATATATCATATCTCATATACATTCTATATTGTATATAATACATTATATCATATATGTTATATATCATATATCATATATATAATATATATTGTATATCATATATTAGAGATTATATAAATACTACAAAGAATATTTAAGAATACTAGAGAAAACTCGTGACTTTCTCCTGACAGCTTGCACTTGATAGGCTAATTAACACAAACAATTTACTAGAATCTAATCAAGCAATCACATTGGGTAAACAACCTCTAAAACACATTCTGCATGAGTACAAACACAGCAGTAGCAAATGAGGTAAGAATTGTTTTGATCATTATTTTCTCTGCTTCTCTCACAGCCTGGACTGCAGGGCCAGGGATGATTTGAAATGCAGCTCTGCAGAAGTGGGGATGGCTCAGGGAAAACAGCTGTTGGAACAGGAGGAATGATTCAGTTGTCTCTTTTTGCAGGTTCTCCTCCGCTTCCAGATCCAGAGAAATGTGATTGTGATTCCCAAATCTGTCACCCCACAGCGCATTGTGGAGAACTTCCAGGTGAGGGATCAGGAGAGAGCAGGGGCTGCCCCTCAGGGATGGTTTGGATCCTTTATCACCCTTGCCACAGGCTCCTGCAGCAAGAGGGCTGGGCTTCTTCCTGCTTAACTGCACTTGACTGAGTGTTAAACCAGGCCTCCTTCTCGAGAGTTTAATCAGCAATCTTTGCATGATAGCATTCCCTGTTCCATGGCTTGTGGATGGATGAGTGTGGTGTTTGTGAGGGTCCCCAGGATGGGGGAAGAGATGAATCTGACTCCATGTCTCAAAAGACTGATATATATTATATTATATTATATTATATTATATTATATTATATTATATTATATTATATTATATATATTATATATATTATATATATTATATTACATTACATTACGCTATACTGAAACTATACTAAAGAAAGAGAAGGATACACCAGAAGGTTTAACAACAATGAATATTAAAAACCCATGACTGACTCCTCAGAGTCTAACACAGCTGATGGTGATTGGTCATGAATTAAAAACAATTCACATGTTTGGATAAACAATTCTCCAAATCACATTCCAGAGCAGCAAAACAGGGAGAAGCTGAAGCTTTCCAGCTTCCCAGGAGAAGAAATCCTGGCAAAGGGATTTTTTAGAAAATATCATGGTCACAGCTTGCTTGGAATCCCCACACAGGAATATGCCTGAAACATCTAGAATCAGCAATGTTCATCAAATAATCCTTATGTCCATAAAACAAGTTGTTCTTCATAATTCAGTGGTCCATGTGTGAAAATGGAATCTCCAGTGTGGAGCTCTTGTATTTCTCTTAGGTGTGTTCAAAGAAGTGATTTCCCCTTGTATTTCTAATTAGGTGTTTGACTTTGAACTGACTAAAGAGGAGATGGCAACTATTCTGTCCTTCAACAGAAACTGGAGGATCTGTGAAATGAACGTGTAAGTGATGCTGCTTGTTTTCTTCTAAATCTTAAATTCTGGATATTCTTTACAAGGAATTTTGTGTCACACCTTCTAGGTAACATTAAATTCAATTTTTTTAAATATCATGCCAACACAACTGGTTTGTCCCAAAAAAATAACATTTTCAGGAAAGGGCTTAATATTTTCATTTTAAAAACAACACAGACTTTAAACCAAACTACATTCTAATTTTTAATCATGGGTGAAAATAACAGTCCCACTTTTATTTCTTTCAGGTCCAAAAATCTCAAGGAATACCCTTTCCATGCAGAATACTGAAGGTGTTTGTAACATGGCCTTCACCAGACCTCTGGTGCCATCTGCCAGGGAAGACATGGGATGTTTATCCCACAACATTTGGGGTTTTTGGAAGAAGGAAAGAGTATTTTCTACAGCACCACTATTCACTGGTTCCCTTCAGTCTTGAATCAGCAGAAAGCAGATGTTGACAAACACACCCCACAGATCCACTATTCCATCAGAAGTGTCATGCATCTTAAATAAAATGAACTTTAAAATGCAAAAACCTAATTGGTGGAAAGTTTTCTGTCTACTGTAGGAGAAACCCAAAACCATCCTGCCCAGAGATGCACAGAGGGGTGGGTTGCAGTCACTGCAGAGAGGGGACACAGATCCTGCCTGGGACACTCAGCATTTTCCCTGCCATCCCTCAGCACCCACCATGTCCTCTCCTCACCAGCCACAGCCCTGTTTTGAATAGACACATACAAGAATTATCACAGATCTTGGAAAAAAACCTCTTGAGAAGACACAGAGAGAGTGATGGGACCTCAGAGGATGCTCCTGGCTTGATCTGAACTCAAGGCAAGAAGGAGGCCAATATTTAAAATCAGATTAAATCTCTACCCCCCTGTTTTATTCCTGCCTAAACAAGCATCTGGAAGTTGAACCAATGCACACCATTTAGCAATGTAAATATTCTGTTCCAACATCTACTCTTTTCTCAAAGGCCCTGCCATCACCTGACAGCCCCAGCCACACCTTCAGGACGGACACAAATGTCACCTCCTGGAGATTGGCACGGTCTGGGCAAGGCAAACAAAGCAAAACACAAAACCTTCTGCCCAAAATCCTCTCCTAAAACACCAAGGTGTCTCTCACAGCATGCCTTGGGAAAACCAAGCACCAGCCTTCACAGGAGAACATCAGTTCACAGAATGAAGTGAGTGGAGGGACTAATTGCATTTCTCAGCCCTGCTCTCCTGTGTGGTTAAACCACAACACCACATCCTGCAGAGGACAGCTGACAGCACTGCCAGAAACCTGGGGGAAGATTTAATTAAAACTAATGATTCTGTCTGCCTTCAGTTAAATGAAGCAGAAAAATCTTGGGTGTCTGCTGTGGGAGAGGCATCCAGAGAAAAACACCCCATAGTGCATATTTCAGATTTGTTTGTACCTGAAGGAATTCTCCAAGCACGAGCAAACAGCAAAGCCTCCCAAGCACCCCTGACAGGCCATTATGGAGCACTTGGGAGGATCCTGTTGATAAATTAATTTATTTTTCATTGCACTTTCAACATCCCATCTGCTCAGCCTCTCCGAAATTGCAAAGTCAGTTTCTAAAGTGAAATTAAAAGGCCGCCTACCGTTTATTTCCACACTTGTGTGTTTCCTTCTGAAATACGGTCTGCACTTCCTAAGGCACAGGGACAACGCGGTCCTTGTGATATTCGCTGTAAACTCAGCGTTCTTCAGGAGTTTGGAAAACGCATTAAAATACCCTTAAAGGAAAAGCATTTAAAAGGAAGTGATTTGTACTGATCATTTCCGAAATGACTCGCAAACTCGCCCCAGAGTGAAACTGTTTGTCCCGTGTTGGTGTCACTCTCAGGGAACCGAGCGGGCGTGAGAACACCCGGGGACATGGCACAAGGAGGATAAACACGGACACCCCGAGGGACAGGGACAGGGCGCTGCAGGATCCGGGCCGGGACACCCCAGCGTAAGGAATTTCATCGTTCTCCCGCGGGAACACCGGGATTCCCTCCCACACGGGCTCCTTCCCACACGGGCTCCCCCCTCACTGCATCCCCCATAACTGCCCAGCGGGCTCCATTGCCTGCCGGCTCCGCTGCTGATTGGTTGGCGCGACGGGCTCGCGCGGAACGGGGGCGTTAATTGGTTGTCGCGGCGGGCTCGCGCAGAGCGGCGGCGCTGATTGGCTGCGGGCGCGGGGCAAACATGGCCGGCATGGCGGGGTACGTGCGGCTCGGGGCTGCCGCCAGCGCGCCTCTCATGGGGCTCGGCACATGGAAGGTGAGGCGGGCACCGCGCTGCGGGACGGGGCAGCGCCTGAGAATCCCTCAGCGAGACCTGTCCTGCCCTTTTTTCCCTCTAGTCCCCCCCAGGGAAGGTGACGGCTGCGGTGATGGCTGCCATCGATGCCGGGTACCGCCACTTCGACTGTGCCTATGTGTATCAGAACGAGAAGGAAGTTGGGGAAGGGATCCAGCAGAAAATCAAGGAAGGTGCTGTGAAAAGAGAAGATCTCTTCGTGGTCAGCAAGGTATGGATCAGATAGTCATGGATTATGGACACACTGGTTTTACCTGTGCTAGGAACATCTAACGTTTAACACAGTTAGACGCCGTAGCACTGGAGAATTTTGTAAAGTAAATTAGTTAATTCCTGATCCTGTTCTCTTGTTTCCTGTGCTGCCACACAGCCCAGCCTCGCTGCGTGTGAAGAGCACTGGGCAGGCCCGTTCTACAGCTCGTTCCCAAGAACAGGGAGCAGTGCTGTGCAGGAGAGCACTGCAGAGCTTTCCCCCAGGAGGTCACAGTCTGCCCTGTTTTTGTCTCCAGCTGTGGTGCACCTTCCACGAGAAGCCTCTGGTGAAGGGAGCCTGCCAGAAGACTCTTGCAGACCTGAAGCTGGCTTACCTGGACCTCTACCTTGTCCACTGGCCTTTTGGCTTCAAGGTACAGTAGCAGCAATGCCCTTAACTTTGTTTCTTGTGTGTGGCTTAACAGCCCAACAGTTGTTCTGGCTGACAATTACGTGCTGTTATCTGTGGCAGCACTGCTCTGGTGCTCAGCTTGACCCTGTGTGACTGAGGCTCTTGGTCTCTGCTCCAGAGGCAGTTGTTTTCATACCCCTTTGATCCTGGGAATGATGGCCTGAAATCCATAGAAGGCTTGCTTTCCTTTTCTCTTGCAAATCCAGTGTGTGATCATCTCAGAATCACCCCTTGTGGGAACAAGATTGCTTTTTGCTGCTTCTCTGCAATTTTCCTTTGTGTGCTACAGAATCAGGGAGCAAAAGAAAGCATTTCTGTTTTCCATTTCTCTCATTAATCAGCAAGTCCATAATGCAGTACAGATTGAGCTGGCCTTGCTTGTAGAAGCCTTAGTGTTGTTCCACTGAGACAGGAATTTAAAAGGTGAAATTTTTGTGAGAGTGTTTAGGAGTGGATGTCTGAGTTTGAATATTTCTAGTCACAGCCTTTGTACCCTCATTCAGTCTGATCCCTTCCCATTCTACCTGTTGCCTTTGAGATTATCATGGCTTTTGCATGCTTTATTTTAATTTTATATGAGCAGAGCCATGAAGATGAAACTGTCTCATGATGACAGCAGCAAACAGCTGCTAAACACAGTTCAGTCTTGGCATCTTTTCATAACTCGTACACAAAGGCTCTTCCAGCTTTCCTAGTGTTGGTGGCTTTGCACTGAGTGTTGTCATGGAAAAGCTGTCAGTGCACACAACAGCTCTTTTCAGTAGATCTGGTGTTGTGTAGACCAAAGTGTTGATGCCCCCTGGAATAAGAACAAAATGGTTCTTGCTAAGTGGGAACCAAAGAACGGCCCCTGAAGGGAGCACATGTGAGACTGGAGGCTGCAGCTCTGACTGATTTGTTTCCCTGTGGGTGTTTGGGTGAGCCATCACTTCCAGGGGTCTGGCAGAAAAACCTGTTCTACTGGGAATGGTCACTGGCAAAAATGCCTTAAATTCCTTCACTTCTAGAAGGAATGACTGAGTGTAGAGAAGAGCCAGCAGTCTTGCACTAGAAGTTTAGGATATTGTGGTTGTGAGCACTCAAGTGGATTTGTCAAGAGATTTTCAAGCACTTTCTCTGTCACTGACAGGCAGGAGAGGATCTGTTCCCTGCAGATGACAAAGGCATGGCTATCCCCAGCAACACAGATATCCTGCAGACATGGGAGGTGAGTTCATCCTGAGTGGAAGAGTCACATCTCCTGTCCTCAGCAGTGCTGCTGGCTTCAGCAGCTGCAGAATGTTCAGCCACGGATGCAGAATTAGTTGGAAAGAACTCAGAGAAGCACACAGTTTTAAAAATGCGGTTTAAAAAATTGTTCATTTTAAAAAATTGTTTAAAAATTTAAACATTGCTTCCCATGAAGACAAACAGAGCATGTCATGAAAAATGCATTCAGTCATCTCTTAACCCACTGCATGCTGACTGTGCTCCCCTTTCTGCCAGGCCATGGAGGAGCTGGTGGATGCTGGCCTGGTAAAAGCCATTGGAATCTCCAACTTCAACCGTGAGCAGATTGAAAGAATCTTGAACAAGCCAGGACTGAAGCACAAGCCTGCAAATAATCAGGTGAGCTGCAAAGTGACTGCAGGGGAATACTTTTCAGGGATTATAAAGATCCAATTACAGTTGAATGAGGGGGTGGAAAAAGGGAGAACAAAGTAGACAGAGCTTGTAGTTTAAATCCCTCTCTCTGGACATTTCTTCATACAAACAGAACCAGAATATTTCCTTTTCGTCTCATCTTGTTGAACTTTGGAGTGTTTTCCTAGGAATCATTCTCTCTGGAGGCATGAAGAATCCACATATGAGGGATCATTCTGACATAATGATTGACTCTTATAAAGCCTCTCAGAAAAAAATCCAAAAAGCACATAAAGACTCAAAAGTTGGTGCCCTATAGAATTATAGTCTTGTATTGTCACATAGGCCACCTGCAGGGTGGGGTGAAAGCAAGCTCTAATTAGCAAATTAGGATTCAGAAAAACCTCTGGGGCAGGGGAAAACTACAGTAGTTTTACAGCTCTCAGTTTATGCTTCTGTGTTGGCAGATTGAGTCTCATCCATACCTTTCCCAGGAGAAGCTGATTGACTACTGCCACTCCAAAGGGATCACTGTGACAGCATACTGTCCCCTTGGACGTCCTGATGGGTAATTTCCAAGTGGGTTCATGTGATTTATGACTAACTGAGTAATGCTGCAGGTGTATATATATTTTTTTTTCTTTTTTAATTAATGGGGCTAGATGGAATCTCTCTGAAGTGATTCTGTGTTGTTTCATCCTTTTCTCCCCTACTTTGTCTAGTTCTAAGCCAGATGCACCTTCCCTTCTGGATGACCCCAAGATCAAGGAGATTGCAGCCAAGCACAACAAAACTCCAGCACAGGTGGGTAGGTGGCAGACAGTGGATACCCCTTCCTGTAACACAGAAATTTTAAAAAACAGCTGAAGAGAGGGAACAGCCTCTGTGGTGTTACCTGTGAATAATGCTGCTTTTGTGTCTTGTTAACAAGCAGTGCAGGCTGGGCATTCTGTGGCCTGCAAGATATGCTACTACTAAGTCTGGCCATCAGTCAAGAAAATATTCTTGACTCATCTTCAGTTATCACTTCTCAAGTCGTTTTGAAGAAATTAAAACCTTGCATGTAGTGCAAAACTTCTGGGTGCTAAGGAAAGGAATTGACTGACCCAAAGCCAGAATGGAAAGGAGACCTCCCATGGGGGCTTCCAGCCCTTCCCTCTTTGCTCTCCAGGCAGTGCAGCCTGGACTGCAGGGCCAGGGATGATTTGAAATGCAGCTCTGCAGAAGTGGGGATAGCTCAGGGAAAACAGCTGTTGGAACAGGAGGAATGATTCAGTTGTCTCTTTTTGCAGGTTCTCCTCCGCTTCCAGATCCAGAGAAATGTGATTGTGATTCCCAAATCTGTCACCCCACAGCGCATTGTGGAGAACTTCCAGGTGAGGGATCAGGAGAGAGCAGGGGCTGCCCCTCAGGGATGCTTTGGATCCTTTATCACCCTTGCCACGGGCTCCTGCAGCAAGAGGGCTGGGCTCTTTTTGTCTGGAAGTCAGGGCTACAGTGAAAACTACAGTGAAGAATAGAGAGAGCTGTTGGAAAAAGTGTGCTGATAACACTATCAGGCACTTTACAATCCTGTTCTGTTCTTCCCTCTGCCAGTAGAGTCTGGAAAACCCAAGAATATTTCTTTTCCTTACTGTGTTTCATTAATCCATCACTTGTACCCAGCATCCTTTCTGATACAAACTTGTTCTTTAATCTCATGAATCTTGCTTCTGATTTGATTTGTTCAAAGAAGTAAAATCCAGCTGGTTTTCTCTTTTTAGGTGTTTGACTTTGAACTGTCTAAAGAGGAGATGGCAACCCTTCTTAGCTTAAACAGAAACTGGAGGATCTGTGCAATGGTCACGTAAGTGACAGTTTGTGTCCTTCAAACTCTTACATTTTCTATGGTCTTTATCCTGATCTCACAGGAACTGGTATAGCTCTTCAAATTGGGTGTATTTTGAAATCTGAAATAATTTTGGGGATGAAGCATCTGTTGTTATACTTCCAGTTTACTGACTGAAAGGCAAGTGTAAGTCATGCTGTGTATTCATTGTGAATCCATTCTCCAGGAAACTTTGTATGCCTGGAATTCCAAAACGAGAGTTCTGTTTGGTAACTTTGGCTGTGTCCATATGGGAGAAATGAGCATCAGGCAGTTTTAAACTTGGGGTAATTTTTTTTTGTGGGGTATTATAAATTGATGTCAGCTCTTACCCAGGTGGTTGTGGTGGGGAATGACCTCCTGTTGTGCAGTACAAAGCACAGCTGCTTGCAGAATATGCACCAAGACAGGAAGTATTGGCTGCAAGGCCACAGAAACTGCTGCTGTCTCTGCAAGCAGTGTGAATTTTAACTCTGTATCTACAAAGTAACTTGGTCCCACCACTGTTCAGTGCCTGAATAATAGAAAAAGGCTGGAACGTGTTGGTCCTGTAAGCTGTTCCTATACTATCAAATCTATTAAGTTTACTCTGCAGTTATTCAGTTCAGAGCCTCCTTTGAAGGCTCCTCTGTACACCCACGGTTGTTCTATATAGCAATTATTTTAGCCTTGAGTAATCTTTCCTCTTTGATTTCCTCCAGGTGCAAAAATCTTAAGGAGTACCCTTTCAATGCAGAATACTGAAGATGGTTCTTTTCCTGGCCTCTCTCAGGCCCCCAGGGTCTAACGAGCTTCTACCATTGCCTCAAATTGTGCACTGTGTAGCTGACACACTGTATCCCTCCTCCCAGCAAAGGCACAGGATATGTGTTCAGTGACTTTGGGTTTTCTTCTTTGGTGGAAGGGAATTGCACAGTTGTTCTGAAGAACAAAGTGTGGGCTGTGATAATTCTCATTACGTGAGTGTCTCTGCATGGCTGAAATAGCAAAGGAGAAAACAGAAGAGGGAACTAACAACTGATTTTTATCTACTGTCTTGCATCAGCACCACTTAAGGCTGCAGGGTTAAGGATATGTAAGTACAGGAGAAAAATCCATCCTGAATAATCACATAATCACTTCCTGAAGGTAAAAGACAAAATTAACTTCTAGAGTACAGCCCAAAGCTTTCTGGGAAATAAGAATAAATGGGAGAAGTGTCCAGACCTATAGATGAGTAACTCATCCTGGGCCTTATTTCAGTCACTTTTTTACAGGCTGAAACTGGACAGAGATTGATGTTCAATTTCATTCTTGACCAAAATAAAAATATTTGAATTACTGCTTGTTTGGAAGTTCTCTTCAGACTGGAGATAGTTTACCAACAGGTGCGTCTTTTATTGGTCTCATGTGGATTGTTTTTACTTAATGACCAACCACAGCCAGCTGTGTTGAGGCTGTGAGCTGTCACAGGTTTTTTATTATCATTCCTTTCTAGCCTTCTGATGTCTCCTTTCCCCTTTCTTAAGTAGAGTGTTAGTATAGCATTTTTAATATAATTTATATCATAAAATAATAAATCAGCCTTCTTGAAACATGGAGTCAGGATTCTCACCTCTTCCCTCATCCTGGAGACCCTTGAACACCACCACACAAGCCTTAGTGTGGACTGTAGGTTAACAAGCAACAGGAGACCCAACGCCTGAAACTGCTGGAAAGCTCTGCACTGGTATCACTGTGGGCTGGTTTGGTTGGTAGCCAGTGCTGCTGTCTGGCTATCAAAAGCCCAGAGTGACAGAGGCTGGGGGAGATCAGCAGTGTTAAGCAGGGGTCTGGTGCAGCACAGAAGCAGAGGGTGCCTGCTGGAACTGGTACCTGTTAATGCTGAGCTGCTGCTGCCCAGAGCCTGGCTCTGGAGCAGTGTTATGTTCCCTTAGGCTGTGCTGAGGCACTGGGACAGGTCTCTGCTCGCTGTAACCATGTGAACGAGTAAAGGCTGCCCCTGAGAAAGCCTCTCCCTCCTTGGAGGGTGCAGGTGAGCCTGGCTGGGCAGTGCTAGGATACCTGGGAGGTGCTGTGACACTGTGGCAGCTCAGGTGTCCATGTGTGCCTCGGGCTGGTGGGCACAGGGCACCTGCAGAACATCTGCATTCTGATCATAACATCCACACCAGACCAAGCTCTGGGCTCTGACAAAGGCATGTGAAGTTTGAGCTGTGTCTTGAGCAACTGAGTGGTCAAGAGACTTCCTTGAGAACAAGATGATTAACAAAAAACAGCATTTGTGAAGGTTAATAGTGTTACTGTCATATTTTCTGAAAAATCTTTGCCCAGGATTCTTCTCCTGGGAAGTCAAGAAGCCTCAGAGAAAAAGGAAAACAAATTCTTCTCTCATTTGCTTCTCCTGTGTTGTGCTGCTTTGGAATGTGGTTGAAGATTGTTTATCCAACATATGAATTGTTTTTACTTATTAGCCAATGACAACCAAGCTGTGTTGGACTCTGTCCAGAGAGTCATAAGTTTTTCATTAGTATCTGGTTAAGCCTGTCTGCATCCTTTCTCTATTCTTTAGTATAGTTTAGTATAGCATTCTTTATTATAATATAGATCATAAAATAATAAATTAGCCTTCTAAGAACATGGACTCAGATTCATCATTCCTCCCTTTGACAGGGGTCTCAGAAAATACCACATTAATAGTATTAGGGCCCAGTGCTGACTGACTTAGTGTTTGTGCTGTACTATGTTTAACTCAGTGTGCAGTGGGTGGATACACCTAGACAAGCTTGAGCTACTTGCACTGCACATCGTTGGGTTGTAGGTGTGAGTGCATGGATGAAAGGTGCTTGACAGATGACAGAAAGGCTGAGAGACTGAATGTCACAGCAGCATCAAGAACTTGCCATGACTAGGAGTTAAAATAACCGGATATAATGAACCATGACTGACCACTTGGTGCAGACAAGAATTGTGGGAGGAGTCTTGGTACATACAGTATGAAAGTGCCAGGAGAACAATAACTGGAAGTTCTGGAAAGCTCTGCGGTCAAAGTGTGGACTGCTCTGGCTGCCAGGCTGTGCTGGCATCGATCTAGCTTTACAAACCCTCAATAAAACAGACTATGGGGAAACATGACTACACCCATGCAGATATCCAAAATGATGAGGACACGAGGTGTAAGAGCATGTGTTAGTGCTGAGCCACTGCCCAGAGCCTGACACAGGTCAGGGTTGAGTGCTGTATTTCCCCCAGGTGAGGCCACCCTGACTCACTGGAATATTTTATGAGGGGCACACACTACTATACATTGTGAATATTTCCAGGTGTCATTCTCCTGTCTCTTTATCACCCATAGCTCATATGTACCAAGACTCCTTCAGTGCATATGTCACATTTTCTCTGCCAGGCTTTTCCTTCATTGATGAACTTGGTGAATCCAGTTTAGCCCTATCACATTGTCTGGTGTTCCCTTACCCCCTGACAGATGCAAAAAGAACTTGGCCTTTGTATGTGATTAAAAAGAAAGAAGCTTTTGTTCTCAAATGAGGTGTGAACAAAACTTGTGCTTTTGGCTTGAGCATTTTGGTTATGGGAGACAGGACTTTGGATACATTACAGCAAATGCAAACCTTCTGCCCAAAATCCTTTCTAAAAGACAGAGACCTCTCAGTCAAAAAACCACTGGGGGAAAACCCCCAGAGTAGGACGGCAGCAGGGCCTCTCATGCAAACAGCTTGGCTTTAATACTGTTCTCCTAATATCACAACCTTTCCATTGATTTCACTGTTCCCCGAACAAAACCTCAAGAGTCTGAGCATGCTCAGAGCAGCTGTACAGAGAAGGAATCCGGGGGGGGGGGGGGAAAAAGTAAAAGGCAAGCACTGTGTTACGTAACTATGTTGTGATGTTAACTGAAACATCACATCCTGCTGGGGATGGCTGAATGTGCCGACAAAAAACAGGATTATTAGAGAGAGAAACTATCGTCTGCCCTCAGGTAAGCAGGGCAGAAAAAGAGCAAAAGCAGCTGGGCATCTGCCGTGGGAAAGGCACACAGAGAAAAATGCACTATTGCCAACTGAATGATTCTCCAACCACAAACATGAAGCAAAGTTTCAACACGACATCTATTATTCTTCAGCAGCTTTCAAAAAGCATTTTAAAAGAAGCCTCTCCCAACACTAAAAACAACATTTTTCTTTAAAATAACTGCTTTCTAATTTACCCCTACAAAGCAGATCACCTTTTTTCTCCTGTTACCACAAGCATCATCCCATGTTCGGCGGGAACCCTGCAGCTGCGGGGGCTCGGGGAGAAGCAGCGCTGGCCCGGCCCAGCCCAGCCCGGTGTCCCTCGGGCTGCGGGGCGGCGGCTGCCCCGGGCGGGGCCCGCGACGGGGCGGGCACGGCTCTGCCATCATTAAAGGGCTCGGCGGGCGGTACTAGCGGGCAGCATTCCCGGCTGGAGCCATGGCCACCTGCCTGCAGCTCTGCACCGGGGCCAGGATGCCCCTCGTGGGGCTGGGCACATGGAAGGTAACGGGGACAGCGGCCGCTCGCTCTCAGAGGGGCGGGCTCCTCCCCCGGAGGGGTCCGGAGGGGTCAGGGGTGCGCAGGGAGCGGGGACAGCTCGGCTCGGTGACACGACCCCGCCGCCATCCTCAACATCCCGCCCGGGATGCTGCCGGGGATGCCCTGTCCCTCCGCTGGTGTCCGCAGGCACAGCCCCAGCTCTGCTTTCAAAGCCGCTTTCCTCGCCGTGCCCTCCGTCCCTGCGGTGCCCTCCTTCCCCGCCGTCCCCCTGCTGCCGCGGGGGAGACGTGGCGCTTGGGTGTCCCCAGCCTGGGAGAGGCGGCGGCTCCGTCCCTCCCATACCCGCCAGGGATGCGCGGATCCCATCCGTCCATCCATCCATCCGTCCATCCATCCATCCATCCATCCATCCATCCCCTATCCCGACCAGGCTGCCGCGGCTCCCCGGGCCCCTCTCCCTGCCCCTTCCCGTGCCACTGCACTGGAGCCCTCCCTGCTGCTCCCGTGATGTGCAATCTGGGCGAGGTCCCCGGAAATCAGCCGATGGCTTTAGAAGACCATTCATGCGTTTTTAGCAAGTTCTGACAAAGAGGTTTGCACTGTTGTTACGATGACTACAAAACCACTAATCTATACAATGCCTAGAAACAAACATTGCTGGATTTGTGTGAACAAGATATGCCAACATTTCTTTGTGCACAGCTCTTACACACCCTTGCAGGGTACAGAAACAAGTAGAATTACACGCCTCCTCTGTCTCTGAAGGAGGCAGCTGACATAAGGTTCCAATTACAGGGGGGATGTGCCCCAGGCAAGCTGGGCTAGAGCACAGTGTAACACTCCAAAGTGATGTGGATGACTTAAGGTGTAGACCACTGCCCTCCCCATAGAATTAAAATTCTCCCAGCTGGGCCATTTGACTGTTTCTCTTCCTAGACACAGCACTGGGAAGCAAGGAGTGTTGAGCAAAGGGCTCTGCAGAACTCCCTGGCACAAAACTTAGTTTTCCCTGATCCATTTCTGGCAGTGCTGGGGGCTCTGCTCTACCTGGCTGTTGGCTGAGCCTGCTTGGGACTGGGCTAATGGATAAATGGCTGGAGGCTGGCTTCAAACCCAGCAGCCTGCATTTGTGAGATGAAGAGAGCTTTGGCATGGAAAAACTCTACTAATAGAAACATAAAATCAGCAAGATAGCTTCTGTTGCAGTGTTGGAAACAAAAAAGTTTAATATAAGGCAAAATAACAAACAGAGGAAAACCAAGCGAGGTGCAAGAGGTTCTTGCTCCTGGTAAAACACCTCACAAAAGCCATTAGTTTCTTTCTTCTCTTCTTTTCCCAGTAAATCGCTCAAGTGGGACTTTTTGGCTTCTGTCCAATTAGCTATCCTTAAGTTTGATGTGAAGTCCCCTAGGCCTATGAAGTGGCTTTTTCACTTAATGGAAGAGAAAAACTTCTGAACTTCTTTCCTTTCTGAAGGGACAAAAGATAGTTTTGTCTGTCACTCCGTCAACAAAGAGCACATTCCTATAGCAGCCTGCATTTTTAAGATGATGAGTGCTTTAAGAACATGGCATGGAAAAACTCTGCTTAAATTGTATGTTTCTTTAGTTGCTAGATAACTAATAAATGGCCTGTATGCTCTGATTTGGGATCTTCTTAACCTTCTTTTTTTCCAGTCTGCAGCTGGGCAGGTAAAAGCTGCAGTGACGGCTGCCATCGATGCTGGGTACCGGCACTTTGACTGTGCCTACGTGTACCAGAATGAGAGTGAGATT
Organism: Agelaius tricolor; assembly: GCF_023055355.1. Lineage (NCBI taxonomy): Eukaryota > Metazoa > Chordata > Aves > Passeriformes > Icteridae > Agelaius > Agelaius tricolor. Next base: position 2,908,645 of record NW_027269263.1, read on the forward strand.
GGGGAAGGGATCCAGCAGAAAATCAAGGAAGGTGCTGTGAAAAGAGAAGATCTCTTCGTTGTCAGCAAGGTAAGGATCCAGGGGAAAGCTTTGCATATTCATAGAGGGAAATTCAGAGTAGTGGGGAAAGGCTGTGTGCTATAGTGTGGAGTAATTAGGAGAATAGTTCATGCCCATACTTGGTAAAATCTTTTTTTTTTTGTCACTGTATTTTATAGAGTGTTATTTAAGATGTATTCCACATTCTCCATTTTCATGGGACTGTTAAATACATGTTAAGCAGAAATGGTCCCAGAAAGTGTGCTAGCTTTCTTTCCTTCTTCGGGAAAGCTTTAACCCAGGAGGTCACAACGTGCCTTGTTTTTTTCTCTAGCTGTGGTCCACTTTTCATGAGAAGCATCTGGTGAAGGGAGCCTGCCAGAAGACTCTTGCTGACCTGAAATTGGATTACCTGGATCTCTACCTCATGCACTGGCCTCTGGGGTTCAAGGTACAGTAGCAGCAGGGCCCTTGGTTTTCTCTCCTGGGAGAGCTCCTCAGCAGAGCCAGGAGCACTTGCAGCACCACTGCTGCTCCAGAAAGAGCCTGTGCCTGCTGTGCCAGCCCTGCCCCAGTGCTGCCCACCCTGCCCTGCTGTGCCCCTGATCTCTGCCCCAGAGCTGCCTGCACAGCGTCCTCTGCCCTCCTGATAACAGAGAGGCAGCCCCAGCAACAAGGTCAGGCCTCTGGCTGCAAGATTGACTCATGCTGCTTAACTTTGGGCTAAACCATCCTTTCCTGCTTTGAGGGAAGGAAGGATGTACTTTGCTGCCTGACAGAAATTCTTTCCTCTGCGTGTTACAGAATCACAGAACAAGAGAATGTTTCTGTCTTCCACTTCTTTCTTTAATCACTGAGTCCTTAATACTGTACAGATTGATCTGACCTTTGCTGTAGGAGCCTTAAAGTTGTTCCACAGACCCTGGATTTCAAAAGGTGAGACTTTGTGACATCCATGTCAGAAGTACATGAAATACATCTCATCCTTCATGTACTTCAAAGGATCTGATGTCTGAGTCTGTGTCTAGTCTTGGCTTTTTCTTTCTGCTGCAGACAGGTTAAGACCTCCATCCTATCTGTTGCTTTTGAGCTTGTCAGCTGTTTGTCACACTTGCAGAGCTGTCATGGTTAGTTTTATGTGAACAAAGAGCTTGAGTAAAAGTGTCATGGCATAATACTCCGACAGCTGCACACTGGATGGGGAGCAATGTGCAGATGTGGGGCTCTATTTCTGAGTTTGTACATCTGGGGTGTTCTGATTTGCCACCAACTTAAGCTGAGGCTCCCTTCATAGGACACCTGTGTGTTTACATAAAATCTTCTACAGTAGATGTGGCTCAGCTTAAACTGTACTTAAATGTTCCTGGGACCTTAACAGATCCTTCAAAAAAAAACCTACCCCAGTTCTCTCTTAAAGGAATAGCAGAGGACTACAGGAAGCTTTTTTGTTCCACAATAAATAAGTCAATTGTTTATCTGTATGTGTTTTAGTGAGTCACTACTTTGTTTGGTCTAGGAGATTCACTTGACATTCCTAGTAGGAACGATTCTGCATCATTCCTACTAGGGATGATTGCTGGCAAAATTGCCAGGAACAATGTAGACAAATATTAATATTTTCTGTACTAGTAGCTAAAGCCATCATGGTCCTCAGTTGTCTTGGTATTAACTTGCCAATAAAAAGAGTGTTTAAATCTTTCTTCTTTTTTTTTTTTGTTTTACTGACAGGCAGGAGAGGAGCTGTTTCCTGCAGATGACAAAGGCATGGCTATCCCCAGCAACACAGATTTTCTAGATACATGGGAGGTAAGTTCAGCCAGGGGGGGAAATCATGTTTTCTGTTGCTGGCAGCCTTTCCCATGCTTTCATTGCCTTCAGCAGCCACAAAGTTCTTATGTATTTATTGCACCATATACAGTGTAGCTTTTCAAAACATACATGCTCAATCCTTTAGTGAATCTGCAAGCCAGACTGACCACAACAGAACTGTCCTCACCGCTCTTGAATTGCTCAAATACACTCTGCTGAAATAAATTAGGTTGTGATCATACCCACAGCCTGCACTACAGCCCTCTGGTGCTGGCTCAAGAACATATCACTGATTATCCTTATTTCCCATGTGAAAATAACTGAGAGAGAATTTCTGCCATCTCAAGAAAGGAGCCCCTGGGTTTGGGTGAGATGGAAGACGTGGCACAAATGCACCAGAGGTCACTCTCCCCCAAGAGGCAATCTTGGCAGCTCCAAACAGTTGTCTTTCCTTGCCCATGAATGGAAATAAAGCCACACAAAGAATAATTCCTTCAGGGCCTGTCTTGTACACTGGTGCTGACTGTGCTCCCCTTTCTGCCAGGCCATGGAGGAGCTGGTGGATGCTGGCCTGGTAAAAGCCATTGGAGTCTCCAACTTCAACCGTGAGCAGATTGAAAGAATCTTGAACAAGCCAGGACTGAAGCACAAGCCTGCAAATGTCCAGGTGAGCTGCCAAGTGATTGCAGGTTTTGTGGGATTATCAAGATCCAATTACAGCTTGTAATTTGCATGAGGAGATGCAAAGAGGAAGAACAAAGCAGACACAGCACAATTACACCCTGTGATTATTTCTGAGTACTCATAAAGATGTTGTAGATCTGCGTTCTGATAGGGAATGAAGTTGTGGTACACAAATTACAAGAACTTCTTAAAATACTTGTTCTGTTATTTGTAATGGCATCAATCTGTTATTAATAGAAGACAATTGTTCACACAATTATCATGTGGTTTTTGTCATGCAGGAATCCACAATTCAGTCACCCAGTTGGAAAGGGAGGTCAGTTTTAACTTCTATACAGAAGCAGCATATACTGGCACACTAGTGGCTTCCTGGTATCTGCCGTGATTTATGTAAAATAAAAAATAAAGGAGTTTTACACACACACACACACACACACACACACACACACACACATATATATATATAAATTACCTAGTCTTTGTCTGCATACAGCAGCAACTGCCCCTTTGTATGCAGGAGCTGCAGAAGTTTATCCCTTCAAGGGTTCTTGGACAGACTCAGACATCTCTTACAGTTCTGAATTCAGAACTTTTTGCATATTCACTATGAGTACTGAGTTCCCTCAGTCTCCAGAGCCTGCCAGTCCTTCCTCTGCATGTAGTTAAAAAAAAAGAGCATGCCAAAAGGAAAAAAAACATCTTTTTCCTACCTATAGCAGATAAGAAAGGGGCACCAATTCCTGAGAAAGGGAGCTTTGATGTCTAGAACAGACTGGGAGGGAGAACAGAGCAGATGCAGCATGTCCTTCTCATCCCACTCCACATTATTGCTGAATACACAGGGCATTGGGGTCTTCAATATTTACTAAGCTACTGCTTAGAAATCTGAGAAGGACCTGAGAACATGCCAATGAACCCAGAAGTGAGCCTTATGAAATGCTCTTTCTCCAGAGCAAAGACACAGAGGTACAAGAAATGTCACTGTAGAACACTAGAGCTGATAACACTTTGCAAAGAGTGGCCATGAGGACAAAGAGCAGCCTTTAAGGGGATTATTATGATTAGGGGATAATCCCTGCAGTGAGCTACAGCTGCATTCTATCAGTCTCTGTACTCTTCTGCTGGCAGATCGAGTGCAATCCATATCTTACCCAGGAGAAGCTGGTGAACTACTGCCAATCCAAAGGGATTGCTGTGACAGCCTACAGCCCCCTGGGCTCCCCTGACAGACCATGGTAAGGCTGATTTGCAATTTGTGAGGGAGCTGGCATGGATAATGCTTGCAGCACTGAGACACTGAGTGTACTATTAGCCATTGATCTCAAAACAGACTTCTGGTGTTATCTCTCCCCTGTGTAGGGCTAAGCCAGAGGATCCTTCCCTTCTGGATGACCCCAAGATCAAGGAAATTGCAGCCAAGCACAACAAATCCACAGCCCAGGTACATGGATGCCAGATGCTCAAATCCTGCTCTTCTTCAGAGCTTGCTCTGATATTCTTCCTATCAATTTATCTGATTTTCTTCTTGCATTTCTCCTCCTGCAGCCAGTGAAGTCACAGCATATGTATTCAGTGATCATCTTTTGTTTATTCTTTCTGAAAGAAACAGTAAAGTTGTTCCAAAAGAATAAAATGGGGGCTCATTTTCTGTCAAAATGTGGATTGAGTAATCCACATTTAGTGAGTGAAAGACTTTGAACTACACAGACTGTGGCTACCCCTTCCTGTAACACAGGACAGCTAATGACAATGTAGAGGACAGGCTGGCTCTTTGTTCCCTGTCACCTGTGTGAGAGGCAGCAGTGCAGGCTCTGTTTTCTGTGTGGCCTGCAATGCACACTCTCAGGTGTGCTCTGACTGTCATCATGAAACATTTTCTTGACCTGTCTTCAAGTGCTGGAATGTTTCACTCTTCATCTCAAGTCCTCTTGCAGAGAATGAAATCTTGATAGAAGTCTGGGAGAGCAGGAAGGCTTGACTGGCCCAAACCTGGATGGGAAAGGAGCCCTTTCATGTGAGGCTCCAGCACTTCCCTCTCTGCTCTTCAGGGAGGGCAACCAGGGCTGCAGGGACAGGAATGATTTGAAACAGAGATAACAGCTGCTGGAACAGGCTCTGCTTCCTCCAGAGCGAGAGGAATGATTCAGTTGTCTCTTTTTGCAGGTTCTCCTTCGCTTCCAGATCCAGAGAAATGTGATTGTGATTCCCAAATCTGTCACCCCACAGCGCATTGTGGAGAACTTCCAGGTGAGGGATCAGGAGTGAGCTGGGGGCTGCCCCTCAAGGATGGTTTGGCTTCTCCCTGCACAGCAAGGGAAAAGATCCTTTATCATTCTTCCCTGCTCAGGCAAGACCAGGCTTTTTGTCTGTTTACACACTCTGCTAAGGGCTAAACTAAAGGTTACAGTTGGAGAGCAGGAATGAACCAAGTCCTTTTTTTTAGTATGCTGGTAATTCTAGTAGTCACTTTATGTGGTGTCTTGTATTCTGCAGACTGGAGATGAATTGCCACATGGCTTTTCACTGGCACTTGAGTGCAGCAGCACACCACAAAAGGCTTATGTAGAGCAAGCAGTGTTAAGAAAACAGCTGTGGTATTCACAAACCATGCTGCTCTATTGTAAATTCAGTGGTCTTTGACTGCAGCTGGTCATTGGGATTTCAAAAAGCCTAGATAGATTAAGTGAAATATGGAAATCTTGTAGATGTGCCTTTGGAATAGGACAGAAGGATGCATCTCTCACAAGTGGCAGATGCAAGAGCCTGCCAAGTGCCCTGCAACAGCTGGCATGTGTAATTGCAACTTTGGATGAATTTTTCTATTCCCTCTGCCAGTGCATTCTTGGTGACACAGAGATACCTTTTTCATGAAGCAGTCATGTCTTCCAACCAGCTACCCTCCCTTGCAGACTTGTTCTTTAATTTTGTGGATTTTGCTTACAGCCTCTGTGAGCTTACAACCTCTCTGGTTTGTTCAAAGATGTGATTCCCAGCTGTTTCTCTTTTCAGGTGTTTGACTTCAAACTGACCAAAGAGGAGATGGCAACTATTTTCAGCTTTAACAGAAACTGGAGAGTCTATACAATGAGCATGTAAGTGATAGCATTCAGTATTCTTCTCCAAACCAAGTTAAGAATACCATATACACAGAGATGTTACATCTAAATACTGCCTAGAATGCCAAGAGCCTGAATGATGAAGTAATTGGGATGTTCCAAGTGTACAAAAAAGACATCCTGTAGAGGAAAGCAAATCTGGACTGAACCCATCCTTCAATTACAGAGTTCAGATCCCACCTTAGTGGCTTCTTTAAGCAAAACTAGAAGGGAAAATTATGACTAAAAGGAAGTCTTCTATTCCCTGCAGGGGCAAAACTCACAAGGACTACCCATTCAATGCAGAATACTGAAGATGCTCATATCCTGCCTTTCTTCAGAGCTTGGTCTGATATTCTTCCTATCAATTTATCTGACTTTCTTCTTGCATTTCTCCTCCTGCAGCCAGGGGAGTCACAGCATATGTATTCAGTGCTCATCTTTTGTTTATTCTTTCTAAAAGAAACAGTAAAGTTGCTCCAAAAGAATAAAATGGGGGCTGTAATAATTTTCTATCAAAATGTGGATTGGGTAATCCACATTTAGCGAGTGAAAGACTTTGAACTACACATTCACATTTTTAATTTCTCTTGCTTCAACACAACAGGCTGAGGAGGATAGATGGCAGTTATGGGAGAAAAATCTGAGAAATGTGAACTAAAGGCCAGCAGTTTAATCACTCCAGAAGTAACTGATAAAAGGAGATTTTTCTACTTAGGAAAAACTTTCCCTTAGGGGAAAAAAAAACCAAAACAAAACAAACAGAACTTCATAAGGAGAAAACAGAGAGGTGTGTGCTTGGCGGTATTTTCAGTCAGGTTTCCTCCTGAGTGTGTGGATTTTCCCTGGGACAGGGCACATTCCCCTTCCCCTGCGGGCAGCAGAGGGCGGCCATCCCTCAGCCACCCGCGCTGTCCCCTCCCCGGCAGTGCAGGGACTGATGTCCCTGATGTCACACAGCGCGGGGAGCTCAGCCCCCGAAGTGCCAGCATCCCCTCTGGCCCCGTCAGCCTCGGGGCCAAACTCTCCTGGCCGTACCAATGCCCCTGTAGCTCCATCCACCTCCCCCTTGAGCCACCCTCTGCCACTGTCCCTGGTGACAGCCCCAGGTGACATCACGAGCCTATTTGCTTTTGGGGCTGTGTCACCTTTCCATTCCCAGCACCTGGGCAGGTGGCCAAACAAAATCCTGAAGTTGCACATTGGGTTTTCAAGGCAAAAGATCATAACCTTGGCTGAAGAAAATGAGCACTTTGTGGACTCTTTTCCAAAATTTCCACTTTCAATTCATGAAAATGTAATCCAAGAACATTTGCTTTACAGCTTCCTAAAGAAAGCAACCCATAAAACCTTCTGTAGTCCTCAGGCTGAGGTGAGACTTGGCTCTGCAGAGATCAAATACACATTTTTATTGAACAATTAAGGTACAATGTTACTATGATGCACAAGTTTGGAGCACTGTCTTTTTAGAGAATACCTTCTCCAGCACGGGTTACACAGTGCCCATAGAGCCCTCAGTGGTTTCCTTGTTCAAGTATAACTCATCCACCAGCTGCAGACCCCTTGGAATTAAGTCATTGCAGCATGGATCTCCTTCAAAAAGTGCACCTGTGTCTCCAGAAGTATTCCTGAGTCACAGTAACTGTGAGCTTCAATTCTAGCATGAGACAGGGTGTTTGTTTCAGTGGCCTCCACACAGGTCACCACTGCCATCCCTTGATACCATCTGCAATTTATGTTCTTCACATTCCACCCTGCACTTTATTGAAAGATATGTTAAGAACTGTTTCACCCTTATTCAAACTCCATCTTTACTATAATCATCATCTGACTGTATATTCACTATTAACTCCACCCCTTGCCCCTGCAGACCAGTGTAGTTAACACCTCACCAGTGCAAACATAAGGCACATATCCCAAACCCATCCCTTCTCCCACAGACAAAATTATCAGCATCAACACTGCAACAGTCAACATATTTTCCAACCACTTCTAAAATGCTTTCCAAGCTGAACTTCCAGCACTATCCTTGCTTGTGGCACTGATCTGCCCATCTCCTGGCATGCACCATCCAGAACAAGGCGTGTGAGTCACTCTGGTGTCCCAACAGCTTATCAAGTGATGCCAGCAGTAACTGTGCTCAGACCTTGCAGCTTTCAAGCAACAGCATCAGTGATCACCACTTTTTCAGGGTCCCTTTCCCCTTGCCTGTAAACTCAACCCAGCAGTCCAAGAAACTGCAGGGGAGTCTCACCCGTGGGATCAGCAGAATCAGATGATTTCTCCTCACAGCCCTTCACTGGTGGGTCCTAAAGCCTTCCTCCCTTGGGAAGGACAGTCTCTGCTAGTAGCAGAGACCCCAAACTTCCCAGAACTCTGCTCTTACAAGGCAAAAACCTGCATCCCACTTGCTTCAGTATCCCAGCACAGACACAGCTACTGCAGGGACAGTTCACTAAGTGTTCAATATTTCTGCAGATTCATTCTGAGCAGAGGACTGTCAAGAGAGCACTCAGATTCTGGGGAGCAGCACTCCCACCTCCACAGGCCTACCTAACCTAGCAACTCAGGCTGCCTGAAGAGGCTTTGTTTTCATTTGCCATCAGCTTTCAGAAAGCATCTGTTTCTCTCTTCCAAGTCATCTTCCTGCCCAGGTGCCTCCTCTCTTCAGGCAATTGCACACTGTGTGTACTCCCCCCTGGACATGCACTGGCTGCTCCACTTCCAGGACTGTGTATTCCCAGGGCCAGGATCATTGCTCCTTCCAGAGTTCTTCTCACTGCTCCACTTCTGGGCTGGGACTCAGGGTAACTGACTAGAGAAGAAAGAAAACAGAAGAGCAAATGAGTAAATGCCTTTCTCCCCCTTCCCCAGCCTGTGTTTAAGCCAAACACCAATTCACCCCCTGTCCTCCTCTCCACCCTGCCTTTGTCACCACAGGTTACATCCCAGTCCCTCCCTGGAACCAAGGGTGGCTCAGAGGGTGATGCTGGGTGCCTGATGCTTCCTTTCACCACTCAGTCCTTACTGTGTCCTAGAGCTCCTGGGTGAGCAGTGTGCTGTCCCCAGGGCTGCCACTGTCCCCACAGCTGCCCCTGTCCTGACCAGCCCACAGGAGCCCCTTTAGGAGTGAGGTGGGGACTTCTCAGGGGCCAGAGGGACTCTGGGGGACACATAGGTGCTTCCCATGTGCCAGAACTCAGTCATCCCAAGTACAGCACCAGTTTCAGAGCCAGCCAGAATCAGCTCTGACCAGTCTGGGGCAGTTCATGGTTTCCCTCTGTCCAGGCTTCCCCTGCTGCACTAAACCTGCCCTTCCCACACAATAATCACCACAGAGGGGTGGAAAGATCAATTCCTCATCCTCGGCTGTGCCCAGAGCTTGTTATTTCAGCAGGTGCAATTAAAGCACAAAAGCATGAGGACAAAAAGCTTCATCAGCTCTGAGAATATGGGAGAGCCACCAAGATACGCTCCTGGGCTGTTCTGAGCTCAGAGTGAAAAAGTGGCCAAGGTCTTCTACACCAGGGCTGGCCAAGCCCCTGAAATCTGCCTCCTGGCATCCAGAGGTGGAACTGGAACCCCCACTGAGCAAGATAAATCTCCCCTCCAAGCAAAGCAGAAATTCCTGCTGTGCTTCCCAGTGAGTCAAGCGTGAAACCTGCGTGCCCTCACCTCCAAACCCTGGTTTAAGCTATGCCTGTGTCTGTACAGACCCCTGCAGCTCTTCCCCTAGGTGTGATCACATCTTGCAACACTGTCACTTCCCTACTTTGCCTTCATGTGTTCTCAGTGGGTCTCTCTGGTAAACATTGTCCATAAGGACATACCCATTTCCTTATTTTGGGCCCTGTTCTCAGATTCCAAACACTGCTGGTCACCAAAGTAACAACTTGTGGTGAAATTACGGTTGCTAAATGCAAAGTCAGCAAAACAAACTGAAAACTGATGAGATTGCTCCTCCTGTTCCAGTGCACGTGGATCAAGGAAAAAAAAATAAAAGAAAGCAAGACCCTCCTCCCCCTTGCAGTTCCTCAATGTCAGTGCTCTCTGTAAAGACATGGCCATGTTATCAAGGACACAGAGCACGAGATTTAGCAGGCTGGCTGTCACAGGGTGACATGTGCAGTACTTCTTCTTCCCCCAAGGCCCCCACCAGACCTTCGGGAGAGGCAAACAGTGGAAATCTGACTGACCTTACAGCTCTGAGGGGAAAGGCTCCAACTCACAAGAGCTAACAGCAAAAACAAAATACAGAACAGCAAAAACAAAATACAGAACTTTTGCCTGAAGCCTCTTGTGACAGGATGGAGGCATCTCTCTGGCTTGAAACCACGAGAGAAAATTCAACCCAATCAGCAAGCAATAAGCACCAAGTTGTGTAAAGGTTTTGCGATCCAAGTGAAAGCACATCGTATCCTGACAGGGGTGCCTGATGGTGCTGACATGAAACAGGAGGAACATTAAAGAGGAAAACCAATTATCTTGCTGTCCTTAGCTAAATGGAGCAAAAAAATATGAAGCTGCAGATAGCAGGGAGAGGCACCCAGAGCAAATGCTCGCACCTGAAGAAACTTTTCACATGTGAATAAGCAGCAAAGCCTCCCAGGCAAGTCTGGGTTTTTCCACTGCGCTGTGACGTCTTCAGCAGAACAGCAAATGCTTGTCTGCAAGAGCATCAAAGCCAGTTTGTGATGGGAGACTGCTGGCCACTACTGCCTGTGATTACAATCGTGCATTTTATTCTGCAGTGTCCTCAGCACCTCCCTAAAGACAGAGGGACAACACGATCATTATGTCACTCATTAAAAAGTCACTGTTCCTCTTCTGAGACTTTCAAAACACTTTCAAAAAAAACCTCTTCCAAAATTCAAAATAAAGCTGGGGTTTTTCTTAGATTCATTCTGCCCTAAATTACTCCTAACCCACAGCTCGTAGTGGAAGCTGCGTTTGTCCCACTTGGCTGGCAGGAACAGCTTCTCCTGGCTCTCAGAAACCAGTGAGGTTTATCCTGGCTTTCAGAAACCAACGAGGCTTCTCCTGGCTCTCAGAAACCAGTGAGGTTTATCCTGGCTCTCAGAAACCAGCGAGGTTTCTGCTGTCGTGTCGCTGCAGCAGCACACACACAGGGCCACAAGCATCCGGCAAGGGGGACCAGCCCAGGCCGCCACCCCTGTGGGGACAAGGAGCTCAGTGGGGACAGCTGTGTCCCATGTCCCCTGTGCCACCCCCGCCCCGGGGCTGAGGTGCTGCAGGAGGGCCCGTGTGCGGTGAGCACAGCCTAAAGCCCCAGTCGCGGCCTGCTCCGCTCCCCGGCCGCGGCCCCGGGCTCGGCGCCGCCCCGAGAGCCCCGCGCCGCGCCGGGCGGGGCGGGCCCGGTCCCGCTCGCTATTAAAGGCGCGGGGTTCGGCCGCGGCCGCGGTGGTGCTGCTGGTGCGGCCATGGCGAGCTACGTGCAGCTCAACACCGGGGCTAAGATGCCCATCCTGGGGCTGGGCACGTGGAAGGTACCGGGGGCGCTCCCTTGGGCGATGGGGAGCGGGGAAGGAAGGGAGGAAGGAGCACGGCTCGGGCCCTGCGAACGCTGCCGGCGCCACCGGCGCCAGGCCGCCGCTGGGATTTGGCTTTGTTGTAGCTGGGGTTTGCTTTGGATGTCGTGGCTTTCTTAGTTCTATCTTGCCGTGAGAAAGGTCTTCGATACTGTGTTGATGAGCGCTTTTTCTGCCATCGCTTTTTTCAGTCCCAGCCAGGGAAGGTGACAGCTGCGGTGACGGCTGCCATCGATGCCGGGTACCGCCACCTCGACTGTGCCTATGTGTACCAGAACGAGAACGAAGTTGGGGAAGGGATCCAGCAGAAAATCAAGGAAGGCGTTGTGAAACGAGAGGACCTCTTTGTCGTCAGTAAGGTACGTGTCTGGTAATATAGGATATACCAGGGGATACGTTTTTATTTTAAAGTAACTCCCCACTTCTTTACTTACCTACTCTGTGCATCTGGGAACAATTCAGAGCATCGCTTAAGCCATTCCTGAGATTCCTGCTTTACCTCATCCTGTATTCAGTATTATGCAGGGTCCCTACCACAAATCTGGGTAATACTTTCAGCTTTAGTCTTAATAAGTGAAACAAGACCACTTCTGCTGTCTGCCAGGACACCGTGCAGTCCTGTGTGCTGCCACTGCACACATTGCCCAGGATAACAGGCCAGTGCTGCTCACAGAACAGCCCCACTGGAAGAGCTCTAGGATGACCTGATTTCACATCACTTTCCCAAGGGGACAGGCACCCTGCTGAACAGTACAGAAGAGTCCCAAGAGCTTTAACCCAAGAGGTCACAATGTGCCTTGGCTTTTTGTCTCCAGCTGTGGTGCACGTTTCATGAGAAGCATCTGGTGAAGGGAGCCTGCCAGAAGACTCTTACTGCCCTCAAACTGGATTACCTGGATCTGTACCTCATCCACTGGCCCCTTGGTTTGAAGGTACAGTAACAGCAGTGTCCTTGGCTTTTTCTGTGAGTAGCAATTATGAGGAGCTACATGGCTTTATAGCCCAGTGATTGCTTCAATTGCACAGATCATTCTCTGTGTGTTGTGTAATAGCACTGATCTGGTGCTCAGCTTTACTGTGCCCATGTGAGCCAGGCTGTTGATTTTTGCCTCTGAGATCCCTTCTTGCATGGCATCTGCTGCTCTTTCGGTCATGGAAGAGGCAGACCTTGAACCCTAGGGATGGGTTTCCCTGCTGGAAGCAGAAGTTATATCTCTTTCCTTTTTATTAATGTTTATGTTGTTTTCTAAAAACCCAAAGTTACACTCAGTGTGGTTCCATCTTTGTGGGAAGAGGGCTATACCTTGCTGCCCGACTGAAGTTCTTTCCTCTGCATGTTACAGGATCACAGAATAAGAGATTACTTGTGTTTCATTTCTGTCTTTAACCACTGAGTCCTTAAATACAATCCAGCTTGAACTGACCTTTGCTAGAGGAGCTTTAGCATTTTACAAGCTCTAAAAAGAGTTAAACTTTTTAACTCTAAAAGGAGTTAAGCTTTTTAGTTCCTAACTCTTCCACTGTCTGCATGCAAAGGAACTGATGTCTCAGCTTGAATATGTCCAAGCTTAGGCTTTCAGTGAGAACTTGATCAAGATTTTCTCTCTACCTCTTGCTACCAAGATGAACTGTTCTTTGTAACATCTGTATTTTTAAAATTAGTTTCACATGGACAGAACTATCAAAGTGAAAATGTGTTGCGGTGTAAATAATGAGTGAGTAGAAAATAACTGGTTTTGAATGAAGTTGATACCTGGCAGATAGTCCTAACAGGGACACAGCGTGTTCTAACCTTCCCTGTGCCAGCAATTTAAGCAATGAGACTCCCCGTGAAAGATCTGTCAGAAAATCTGGTCCAGTATAAGGTGAACATATTCCAAGTCCTAAGTGGGTCCTTATTATGCATTTCACTAAAACACTTCATTATGAGCAGGTGACAGCTGTGTATTTTTGTAAACTGGCTGTGATTCTAATTTCTGCGTTACAAGCGGAGACTTAAGTTTCACCATATGGATTTTGATGAGCCAGGGGACACAGTGTCCATCAGAAGTATCTGTCCTTACTGGCTTGACTGTAGGCAAAAAAACCACCACAGTACCATGAGAACACAAAAGAAAACACTGAAGTGTATAGATAGTATTAAAGTCTAACACATATGTAGATAATTAGTTAACAAGTGTTTATAGGCTCATGGTCTTCAGCTGGTGTTAACCCAACCTTCCAATAATGTGTGTTTCAAGCAATTTCTCTCTCACCGACAGGCAGGAGAGGACCTGTTCCCTGTAGATGACAAAGGCATTGGTATCTCCAGCAACACAGATATTCTAGACACGTGGGAGGTAAGTTCAGCCACAGCAGGAGAAAGTTTAGACTGATGAAGGTAATGAGAGCATCAAAGACTGCTGAGACTAGATGGCAATCTCATGTACTTGGAATTACTTGGAAAGACTCACTGGTGCAATAGCAAATTGTCATGTATCAATTCATCATTTTCCAGTTCTGACCTGGGAATTTCTGACCATAATCTCAAAGAATGAGTCCTTTGAGTATGGGAAGCATGGCACATACACACCAGTGCTCTGGGGTTTTTTCCCTCAAACTTGAACTCTGAAAATCTAAACACTTCATTTAGGTGTCTTATGAAGGAAACAAGGCATGTCAGGAAGCATGTGCTGTTCAGGCCCTGCCTTTGTGTATTAGATGCTGACTTGGTGCTTCTTTTCTGCCAGGCCATGGAGGAGCTGGTGGATGCTGGCCTGGTAAAAGCCATTGGAATCTCCAACTTCAACCATGAGCAGATTGAAAGAATCTTGAACAAGCCAGGACTGAAGTACAAACCTGCAAATAATCAGGTGAGCTGCAAAGTGGCAGAGGCAAGTGTTTGGTGTTCTTCTTTGTGTGGTCATTTGTTGCGGGTATTTTTAAGAAAATTACGAAGGCCTTACTTTGAAATAAGGTTATAGAAAGAGACTGGAATAGACATATTCCACTTCATAGACTACATATTCTTCAATCTCACCCTCCAGGTGATGCTGGTTTTATGAACTCTGTGCCACTGCTTGGAAATCTGGCAATGAGCAGCTCCAGAATCCCTCCTTGTAGGAGGAAAGGAGGGGGAGCTCAGATGAGCTCGAAAAACTTCTTGCAGTAGAGTAAGACTTGGTGTATGTATATAGAGAGAATTGGATGACCTTTTCATGACACTTCTGTGGAGAAGCCAGTTCCTGTTGCAGATGATTGAGGGAATTGATCAGGAACATGCTTTATGGACTCAAGAGTTAATGAGCGTTAGGAGGAGATGGATTTGCAGGGTGGGCAATAGAGTAGAAATTGTATAGACAGCACTTGAATGAAATCTTAGGAAAATTCAGGTGGCAGGAGACCTTGGGAGATGATCTGCTCAGAGAAACATCAGCCCTGAGATCAGACCAGGTTGTCCAGGGCTTTATCCATCTTGAAAACCTGTGAGGATGGAGGCTGCACAGCCTCCCCAGGCAGTGTGCTCTGCTCCCTGACCCCTGTGAGTGTATGACAGGGAGGGGGAGTTCTCCTGCATCCAGTTTCAACCTCTCTTGTTTTCAGCTTGCATCTGTTGCCTTCCTCCAAGCACCACTAAAGAGCTTGGCTTGTCTATGAATGACCCCTTTTAGGTGCTGAAAAGCTGCTGCTAGGAGGCCTGAAGCCTTCCCTTGCCCAGGCACAAGAAGCCCAGCTCTCTCAGCCTCTCCCAGTCTGGCAGGTTCTCCAGCACTTCCCCATCCTGGAGTTTCTCTGCTGAATTGATGGCAGTCTGTCAGTATTTCTGCTGCTGAGGGGAGCTGGGAAGAGGAAAACTGGACACAGTGTAATGAAGGTGGTCTGGCAAGGATGAGTAGAGGCAAATGATCCCTTCTCACAGTTTACTGGCTGTGTTCCTTCTGCCAGGGCTCACTGCTGCCTCATGTCCTGCCCCCAGTCCTTTCTAGCATGGCTGCTTTACAGGTAGTCAGGTTCCAGCCTGTGCTATTGCCAGGGGCTTTTCCTTCTCAGGTTCATGGCTTTGTGTGCAGCCTTGTTGAATTCCTTCAGGGTTTTGTTTGCCTGTTGTTTCTGCCTGAATGGGTCCTGCTGCAGTGGCAGTCCTGCCCTTGAGTGGTTGTTCCCCAGTTTGACATCATCTTCAAGATTGACATGATTATAGACTGGCACAGGTTGCTGAAGTGGACAAGTCCTAGGACAGGCCCCAGTGGGATCTGCCTAGACTTAACCTTGACTCTTAGGGCATTTGAAGGACTCTAGTCAATTACTGATTATTAAAACATTTATTGTGGTCATTTATTGTGGTAACTTGAGCATTATCTGCCCCAAAGCACTTTCAGAAAACTGAGTTTTAGGTAACCTTTCCACATCTGCCACACCTCATTGCCACAATCACTGTATGACAATTACATTATTATTATGTATACAATATCATTAGTATCATTATCATCATACCAATTACCTTCTCTGGCATAGGGGTCACTGATCTTGGACCTCTGATACTTGGAAATGCCCTCAGACTCTAAATGATTATTGATTTTAATCAAGTTTAGCATAAAGCATTGGGTCTTTGGTTCCTGTCCTTTATAAACTATGGCTTCTGAAGAAATGCCTGCAAGCCTGAAAGCTTACTAACATTTACCAGTTGGGCTAATAGAGTGTTTCCTGAAAACTCTGTGCAGATATCTCACATGTAATCCCCTGTCTTTCTTGTCATTCCCATTCTTTATTTGACTGCAGCCAGGTTGAGTTGGTTTCAATTGTAGTGAGAAATTAATTTGGTAAGGTAGTAATTACATAACAATGATGCTAGTATTTAATTTAATTTTTCAAGTTGAGTGCCAGTGGAGAGGTGAGGATGACTGTGCCTTGCTTTTGTTGCATGAATTCTACTTATTGAATAGTTAAGAAAACTAGATGCTCTATTACTCTTAAATAGCTGTCTTTCTGCAACTGCTGAAGCAAAATAAATATGTATAGTATGTCCTAAAAATGGAGCTCTCTGTTCTGTTTAATATTCCAGCATGTCTCAGAGGGGAAAGAGGCATGCAGGCCTCTGATAACAGCAGGCAGCTAGAACCACAAATAAAGAGCTCCACGCTGTAAACTGATTCCATGTTTTGCACTGCCTTGCTCCACCTGCCAGCAGCACAAGTTTCCAGGGACTGCCCTCAGAGTGCAGCTGCAGGAGGCTCAAATGGCAGCATAGTCCAAAGGGTTCTTGCTGTTGCCTGCTGGAAGAAAAGTAGTGCTCCCTGGTGTGCAGCTATCCTGAAAGTCCCTCTGTGCAAAGTATCAAATATTCATGCTCATTCACTGCCTCCTGACACGTGAGCAGTTCCTGATCCATACTCCCTAGCTGTGCATGTGCCTGCCAGAACACACACCCACTGGGCAGGAGGCTGTATTCCATTATGCAGCTCTTCTTATGGAAGTTCATGCTAAGTGCACGTGTGGTTGTAAAAGGTCTGTAATGGGCACTAGGCTGAAGGTCTAAAATCTGTAGCAGCCAACCATTCTCAACATTTTCACATTAGAGGTGTTTAGTGTGAGTATTGACACAAAGCAAATAAAGACTAATGGAACAATGCTGACCTTGAAGTTAATATGGTAGCCGTGAAAAAATATTATGGCATGTTTAATTAGGGGTGAAAAAAGAACTTTGGTCTGCAATCCTATTGCTGCGGTTTTACAGCTCTCCTGGGTGTGCATTTTACTGTCCCATTAAAGCAATTGTGTAGCTGGTCACCCATATGCTGGAGATGATCCAAATCAGCCAAGTTTTAAGGAGTTTTGTCACAGTCCTTGGACCCTTCACTGCAAGAAGAGCTACTATAAATAGTAGTAAGGGGGTGGGGCATAGAGAAAATAAAGACTATAATAGTGCTTAGAGACTATTGAGTTAGCACAAAAATCAGCCTTTGATTAAACTAATCCCTGGAACATGTTAAAGCAGTTAAGTCACTGTCAGTCTCTATGTTTTTATGTTGGCAGGTGGAGTGTCATCCATACCTTACCCAGGAGAAGCTGATCAAGTACTGCCAATCCAAAGGGATTGCTGTGACAGCCTACAGCCCCCTGGGCTCCCCTGACAGACCATGGTAAGGCTGCTTTGCCAGGGAGCTGTGTGGCTTATTCTGGAAGAACTGAGCTACATGCTAATGTACAGCATTAATTTTTCATCCAGATACAGATCTTTACTAGGTTGGACCTATAGGGGTTTCTTGCCACTAATCTTTTTTCCTCTGTATAGGGCTAAGCCCGAGGATCCTTCCTTGCTGGATGACCCCAAGATCAAAGAGATTGCAGCCAAGCACAACAAAACCCCAGCACAGGTGGGTGGGTGCCACAGTACCCCTTCCTGTAGCATAAGCTCATGACAGTGTAGAGGACAGGCTGGCTGTTTGTCCCCTATGGTGTTAGGTAGCAGTGCAGGTTTGTGGCCTTCCATGCATGCTTGCAAGGGTGCTCTGATCATCACAAGAAACATTTTCTTGACCCATCTAGAGATGGTGCTATGTTTGTTTGTCTTGCCATCTCAAGTGTTGTGGCAAAGAAGGGAACATTTGAATAGCCTACTCAAAATCTGGGTGAGAATTCAGATAAAATTTTACAAGCAGCTCCACAGAGTGAGTTAATTCTGCTGAATTGTACCATTTACAGAAGTACCTGTAAATTACTTACTGTTTAGCAGAGCTAAACAGGCTGTGCTTGCATGGAGCAGGAGCCATCCCCTCTCTGATGCAGTGCTGTGCCTCTTGCAGGTTCTCATCCGGTTCCACATCCAGAGGAACGTGGTTGTGATTCCCAAATCCGTCACCCCGCAGCGCATTGTGGAGAACTTCCAGGTGGGTAGTGGAGTGAGCTGATGCATGGCATGTCCAAGGATGGCTTGGCTTCTCCCTGCACAGCCAGCAGGGAGCCTTTCTCACCCTTCCCAGGTGCTCTTCTGACAAGAGGACTGAGCTTTTCCTCCATGTGTTTACCTGTCTCCCGAGGGCTGAATTTAAGATTACAGTGGGAGAGCAGGAGTGGCCAAAGCTTTGGGAAATGCTCTATCCTGATAATCTGAGCAGTTACATTGTGATTCTTCCTGTTTTGTGTCATGTGAATGAGTCATTTGACAGCTTCTTTGGGGCCTGAGTGCAGTAGCACACCCCAGAAGACTTCTTAAAGCAAGCACTTTTAAGGAAATAGTCCTGGTGTCCATAAACCATGTTGCTGCTCTGAATTCAGTGGTCCTGGACTGGACCCAGTATTAGGATTTTGCTTCCAAACACTCAGTGGCTTTAGGTGGAATGTGGAGGTCTTGCAGCTGCTCCTTTGGCTTAGCACAGAAAGATGCATTCTTGGCCAATGGGAGATGGAGGCATTCTGCTACACAGTGCTCCCCAAACTTCTTCAAGCAGCTGGCAGGTGTAACTGCAACTTGAGAGTCTATAATTCCTGCCTCTTCCTGCTCATCTCCCTCTCCCACTCCAGCTAGAGGAGGCTCACAAATCCAGGGAGTCTTGTCTTTTTTCTTTTTCCTTTCCCTTGTGAAGAAGTCACTTCCAACAAGCACCTATGCTGTGGACTTGTTCTTTCATTTTGGGATTATTTTTTTCCTAATTTTTTTTCTTGCTTATAAGCACTGCTTTGTTCAAAGAGGTGATTTCTGGCTTTTTCTCCTGTTAGGTGTTTGACTTTGAATTGACTAAAGAGGAGATGGCAACTATTCTCAGCTTTAATAGAAACTGGAGAGCCTGTGAAATGTTTGTGTAAGTGGCACTTCCTTTTCTTTAAATGATTAAGTTATCACATAGTTCAGTGAATGAAGCTACAGATGGTAGTCTTGACTGAAATTCAGGATATGCAAACTCAATTTTCAAAGGGGTCATCTTCTAAAGAACTTTCCAGAGTAAGATTTTTTTTTAAATGTTCATTTTGTGAACCAAAACATGATGAGTATTGAGCAAACTTCATTTTCAGTTCAGTTGCCAAGAAACTCTTTGTAGCTGGAATTGCAACAGGAGGCCTCTTATTTGTAATTTTTTTGTCCCTATTGGAGGAATGAGCATGATGCAGACTTGAAAACTTGATTAGCTTTGCTCATGCTGTTTTGTCTGAAGTACATTACAAAATCTGTGTGTTCTTCAGGAGTTGTTGGGAAGGTAGATGAACATTCAAAATATGACATGAGGATTTGCTACTTGAAAGTGTAGATCCAGATTTGAAATCTTTTTTAGAAAGCTGCAAAAAAAGGTCTTCCTTTCAGTAAATAGCAAAATCTTGACTTAGTTGTCTAGAAAGCATCTCTAGGTCCCATCACCCAAACAACAGAAGGGTCTTTTTGTTTGGAAATGCAGCATGTCACCAAGGAAAAGAGAAACAAACTTCGCTTTAATACAGTTAATCTCTTCCCTTGGTGGGTCTTTGAAGTGGTTACAGATGCAGGCAATGGCTTTGGGATGTGAGATAATCTTTGCTTTTTGATTTCCTCCAGGTGCAAAACTCACAAGGGTTACCCTTTCAATGCAGAATACTGAAGATGGTTCCCTGCCTTTCTCCAGGCTTCCCAGATATGCTTCTGCTGTTGCCTTTGAGTTGTCTGTGTAGCTTTTTCACTGCATCAGACACCCCTCCACACTTGCATTTTTTCCTTTCTTTTTCCCCCACAAAGATGCAGTATATGTACTCTGTGACTTTGTGCTGTTTTCTTTTTTGGAAGAAGGAAATGCTGAAATGGTTCTGGAGAGCACACTGTGTGGACTAGTAGATTTTCTTTGCCAAACAGCAAATCTGGAATTGGTAAGCAGAAAGCCTTGAGCAAGTTTGAGCAAGCAGTCACTTTTATTTTGGAATACTGTGATTTGGAGCTAGTGACTATTGTTGTCTGGAAGGACCAGGATATTGGCAGATATTGCATAATGAGGTTTGCTTTTTTTTTTTTCTTGTTACTTTTGGGGTTGGTTTTGTTTCTTTTTAACACTCCATACCTTTTTATTTTCCCTCTAATTGGAAGTATAAGTTGATTTCTAAGTGATTTCTACATGGGTAGCTCTTTGAAAAGTGTATAGATCCTGGTTTCTTGGTGATATAAAAGCTGTTTTGCTTATAATAAAATACAGTTTCATTACTGTGTGTAATGAGATGGTTATTTCAGTCATGCTCTAATGGTGGTAATGCTGGAGCAGCTGTATAATATCAGCTGTCTCTAGAGATTACACAAAAGCAAGAAAATTACCATCCCCCACAAAATCATCTGTTGATGCTGACTTCTTGCATGTGCTCTGGGAGCTGCCTGCTGTTCTCATGGTTGAACTTGTGGCCACTGAGTCTGTTTGTGCCTCTCTTTAAATAGAACTGGTTTGGTTCTGACAAGCAGTGCAGTCATGTTTAATTCAGTTTTTATCTTACTGAGGTGATAGTGTACTTTTGCTAGTAGAAAACTCATTCCACTGAAGACTTGAAGCCTACACAGCATTGCTTTAATAAGCAGTAGAAAACTTGCCCTCTCCAGCAGGGAGCACATGATTCAGGAAGGAATTCTGTGATTGTACAAGATACCATTGGCAAATATAGTAAAAAATGGGCTTCCAAGAAAATCCTGTGTAAAGCTTTGTTCAGGGAGCATAGAAAAACAGGCTGATACTGAACTTCTGGTTTGTGAGCTGTGTTTATGGTTTTCACAATGCTTGCACATAGTGGTTTTAAAGCCGTTGCCACCTGAGAGCTGCTCAAGACTATTCACAAAATGCATGTGGGCACTGGTAAAAGCAGTAACTAATGTTGGGGAACTTTCTTGCATATTCCTGTGAGAGTTTTTCAGATGTCTGAGTGGGTTTGGGATGTGTGAATGGTCCCTCTGAGGAGGTTCTCTCGGAAGAGATGGAAGAAGGGGACCCCAGGGCTGTTAATGCATAACCCATCTGAATGGTAAATGTAGGATTGTGATTCCATAACTGTATAGCAAACCTTAAAGTGAACTTGGCCAGGTTAAAATGTAACATGAAGGCAATTTGATATCAAAGTATTTGTGAAATAGGTGGTTTGTTTCCTGGTTCTGATCAAAAGGAGTCTAAGGAGTCATACTAATTGAAAATTACAAAAAAAATCTGCTTTATCAATGTAATGGTTAGTATTTATTAGAAAGAAAGAAAAATTCTAACAGTATTTTAAAATCTTTCCAGTAATGCCAAGACCAGAATTAGCATGCAACATGGTTTTGGTCACAATAATTTACAATAGGCTGAACAGACAAGATTGAGTTAACTTAAAATATGAGAAGGAAAGAATCAGTGTCTGACTTGAAGCAATATGCTCCTCTAATGCTGGTTCTTCTAATATAAATTGATTATAAATCACTTTAAATTCTGGACTTAAAAGCACGTACAGAAAGCTTCAGCTCTGCAACTGTTTTTGGGAATCTCTAATGTGATAAACAAAAGCCCTGAGGCATCTAAAAAGCCAGAAGATGTGATGTTCTTTGCTTAGTCTGAGCTGTGGCAGAAAACTGTTTGGGGCAATGTTTACTTGCTTGCAAATAACATTTTTTGTGACAAGTGTGTTCTGGCAAGAAGTTACATTGAGGGTCAGGGTTCCCAAAATAGTACATCAGGTTCTGTTAGCTTCCTCTGTTTTCATTTCACTGCAGCTTTATGGAAGTTTGAAATGAAATTTTCCATTCTGGAAGTAGGAATTTTACTGGAGACAGACTGCTCCACAGCAGAAGGGAGAGCACTGGGGTGGAGTGGCATTGTAACAGGCTCTCTCTGTATTTCACTGCATGACTTAGTGGGAAGGAATTTGGAAAGGGTCGTTCTGGAGCACAGTGCAGCACTTAGCCGGCAGAGGGCTTGGAGCTTGAAGTGTCAGAGTGGGAATAGAGGGAAAGCAGAGAAGCACCTGAGTGCAGGGGTAATGATGCACAAGCTTGAACAGAAAGCAGGCTGCTGTCAGCTTGGGGAGGGAGTGACAGGAAACCCTGTCACCCTTAATGGGTTTGGATTGCTTCTCCAAGCATATAATTAAGGCTGAGATGGAGGAAGGGGCAGTCTTCCTTTAGTCTAGGTTGATCTAGGAATTATTACAGTAAAATAGAGGCTGTTGTACCACCATGCTTGTGCCATTCTCTCTGCCTACAAGAGCAGAGATTTCCTTTCATCTCCTAAAAGGTAAAGTGGAAAGATCAAAGAGCTCAGTATCCGGAGCTCAGCATTGCTGCCAGCTGAGCTCTTCCTGCTGAAACTGTTCACAGCATTTGTTTTTGTATTGTGATTTGACAGATCTCTGGGTTTCTGATCAAAGCCTTTTTAAGGACAAATACAGTCTTGTAGCTCTTCCAATGAAAAGTTGGTGTTGTTTTGTTTTGTGTTCTTAATTTAAGAACTTGTAGTTCAGCTCCACCTTGTCGGCCTCTTCCTAGACATTCTGGGGACTCTGCTGCAGCAGCTGAGCTGGTGTGATCCTGTGGCACACCCTGGGAAGAGGATTTCCAGCCTACAGGAAAGATTAGGAACAGCTAACAGAAAAAAACTTGTCCTTGAAACTGGTAAAAGCAGTACTTGCACAAAATCTGTTTCACTTCCAGCTGTACTCACTGCTCCAAATGACACCAGATTAGCAGGATTTTATTTCATGTGTAGCAGAAAATGGGTCTCACAGGACAAATGCATTTACTTGGTAGCAAGGAATGATGGTGAACTGATTTATCAGGGAAAACAGGTAGAGAAAATTAGCAATTATCTCATTAGAGAAGGCAAGATACTGTTTTTGCAAGGTTTTTTGTGTAGTAGAGGAGAATACAATAATTTGGAGTTGGCATCTTGCTGGTTGAAGGTAGGACAGCACAGATAGTCTGACATCATGTTTGCTTCAGGTTGCAGTTGATGTTCCTTTGAGAGAAAATAGCTTTACTTCTGGTACTGGGACACAAATACACAGGCCTGCCTGGCTGAAATCACTTTTCAAATGATGCTCTCTAACTTGGTGTTTGCTTCCCCCAGGGAGAAAGGAGACAGGACTCCTCTTGCTCAGCTCACAGGACTGCACAAATGCTATGGGAATGCACTTGTTTCAGTTTTCAACTGTGAAAACTGGGGCACAGGAAACTCCAGTATTCAAAATGGGAAGAGAAAATCCTGTCTTTGGATTTAAATTGGTATTCACTGTGTTGAAGATTCAGCTAGAAATCTGGAGTCTTTTGCTTAACTGGGGCACAGAACAGTTACCTTGGGATAAATTATTTTTGTTTCAGTCACTTAATAATTCCCTAGTGTGTCACCTACAAACTGTCAGTAACTGTTTGTCATCCCTCCCTCTGCCTTGTCCTTGGTTTCCTTAAAAGTACAGAGCCCTGTCTTATTCTGGCAGGACCTTGTTTATTTTAGCTGTGAGGCAGCTCTTAAAACCCTGAAATAGGCCACATTGCTTTTGCATTTTAACTTGTTCAAGTGCATGATACAGAACCACGAGTGCAAACAGCTGCAAAACTCCATTTTCCCCTCAAATTCTTAAGGAAAAAAAATAAAAGCTGATTGCAAAATCAAACTTTGCTAAACTGAAACAGGCCTGATTACAAGCCAGCTGCTAGTTGCTCATAAGAACAGCTGAACTGAATCAGACTAAGTATCTACATATTGCAGCATCTTGTCTCCAGCTGTGGTCAAAATCAGTTGCTAAAGATGAGTAAATTGAGCATTGCAGCAAAGTGTTATTTAAATATTCTGACAGCAGCTTGTTCTTTTATGTTTAACAGCCGTCAGTTAACACTCTGCTGTTAGGTTACCTTCTGAACCTGTTAGGTTCCAAGGGAATGATGCTTCACACTCACAGTTTGAAGAATTGCCATCTCTTATTTGTTTTGTGCTGATTTGCTGATAGATTAATTTGATTCTGCTGATTTTTACAGTGGAGGAAATAGTAAGTGGTCTGTTTTTGCAGGTTTGATAAACATCTGGCACAGCTCCTTTTACTGGTGTCAGATCAAGGAAAATCTTAATTGCCATCTGTATAAATTACTCCTAGGCCATTGATTATCCTAATCAGTCTTCTGTAAGTCTTTTTTTTTTTTTTAAGATTCAGAGGAAGGCAAGGAGCAGTATTTCTTGTGTAGGAGTGAATGCAAAAAGTTCATGAAGTAGGTTTGTATCTGACAGTCTTTGGCTTCTCATTCAGTTTTGTTTTGAACAATATGAGAGAACTTGGAATTCCAATAGATGGGGAACTTGAGCAGCAATGATCAGCAAAGAGTTTGGGATTTTTACCTGTTGTTCATTACCTGTGTTGTCCAGTTTTCCCTCCAAAACACAGACATAACACTTTACTTTTTTCATCCAGCCCTTTTGGAACTTTTCATGAGGCTTGACTCTACCAGAATGGATGAACTCCACAATAAAAAGCTGAAGTCATGGGACAATGTGTTGGGATACAAAGACAAAATGCTAAGCTAAGGTGTTTTCATTTTACTGGGCTCAGATAATGTCACTGCTGACTAGGAATGATGTATGTGTGGGTTTGGTGCAAGAGCACTGCTGCACAGCTGATAGAAACTGAAAATTAACTTGGGATACTATAAACCTTTCCATTTGCTCCTGGCAGCAGGCTCAGGGCTGTGCTTGCTGTGAGGCAGCAACTCTCTTCTAGAAAGGCACGTTGTAAATAGGGCTGTGGTTCTGCTGCAAAACAGGGGGGCTTTATTTCCCAGCAGCTGACACCACCCAAATTCTTCTCCTTTTACCTTTACTAAAGTCTCTGCAGCTGAAAAAGATCTATTGTCTCTGAAACAAATGCACAATCTCTGGCTTCTAACTTGTTTTGAATTTTTTACTATTATATGGCTACTGTGATCATCTAGTCTGACTTCCTGCCTACCACGGTCTATAAACATCCTGTAAATAGCTTCAAGTCTGATAGCTGTGATTAAATTGGAATGTGGTTAGAAAATTCCTATGAAGTAGAGAATATTTCAAGACAGGCTGTATGCTTCAGCGTTCAGTGGGGATTTCTGCCAGTGCTGTGGATTGACAAGTGACCACAGGCAGCAGAGCACCTTCCACAGAGTTCACTTTCTAACTGGATATCCTGCAACTGGCCTTGTAAATGTAGCGTGTTCAGGAGGAGAAAAAAAATAAAATGCCCATTACAGGCACCTTCCTGTCCATATCACTGCAGTATAACTGTTCAGTGTCAATTCCTGGTAGAGTTTTCAGACCTTTCTTTAGGAGAGTTGCTGTGGGAAGTCAGAGTTTGCTCTGTTGTTTCTAGGGTACCTGTTATTCAAACATCTTGGAAAAGCCTGAAGTAGCTCAAAGATATGTCATCACTTCCTTTATTAACTACAAAGAAAATCAGTTGGAAAAGGATCTCCATAAAGTGTGCATCCTAGTCCTGAACCTTAATTCCACATTGTCCCTCTCTCTGCATGCAGTGCTGAGTCACGTTGTTCTTGTCCTGATCTGCAAGAGCCTAAAGCAAGTACAGGGGTTTTTTAGTCAATTGTTAAAGAGCAAGTCTTAATTAACAGATGTCTCATTAAAACACCAGCATGGGCTGCAGCAGCACTGACTTTTTTTTTTTTTTTTTAACCAGAAGCAACAGCATCTAGAGACATCCTTTGAGTCAGAACACAAGCAAACAGTACCTAGGGAACAGTACAGGAGAGTGAAAATCTGCTGTTGGCTCCTGTGAAGCTGCCCCGCTTTTCTGCTTGCTAAATATGATAGCTGCCAAACAAAATAATTCCTGTGTGTCTCCTTTATCAGACTTTGGATTTTCTAGGAGATTTTCAGTCTCAACTGCAGCCATTCTACTGATAAAGGCAGTATTTATATACTCTTGCAGATACTATAAACCAAACATGCAAGTGTCCTAGTAGTTTATTAGCTTTCAGCAGTTCATAAATAGGAAACCTCATTAAGAGCTCCTGAATCATAATTCAGCAGTGTCCTCTAAAGAGCTTTCAGTCTGTTACACTGAAATTACTGCACTCAGCATCTTGAGCAGCATGTCATGTCATTGAGATCTTCTGATGTTAAATGGACTGTCTTGTAGTGATAGTTAAAAGATAGTAGATGTATTGACCTTTTGTCCAAAAGTATAACTAATCAGAGAATTTATATTTTCTCTAAACTTAGTCAGGATTTATATTTATGACAGAAAATGCTTTTCTCTAATCCCAGTTTATGGCTTTATTAAACCTCATTATCATTACTAAATTATGAGAGAATATATATTTTGCTGCAACTGAAAATCATGTTACAAGAGCAGATAAAGGAAAACTGGTTGATAAAAAGGGAAGCAAATGTATCCATGTTCAAAGATGACTCTTCAGAATATCTGTGAGTTACCTTCTCCCATTTTTAAATACATATTCTCCTTCTATCTATGAATTAATGCAGAAAGTATTGCAAATTGCTTGAAATAACAACAAATGGTCTGGATCCCCCAGAAGATCTGAAGCTGATGTCTCTGTCAGTCTTCTAAAAAAGGATAGTCCTTGTGATTTTTGCATCTAGAGAAAGAGAGCATGATTGAAACATTTTAAGGATATAGTTTAGAGAAAAGGGGTTTTTTTCCCTGGTAGAAGAACTGAAACTGAGCTACATTAAAAACACATGTCTGTTTAGTGTATCCAGGGCAGGGAAAGTGAATTCTCTGTAACCTTCACATGTATCAGTGACCTCCTTCTCAAAGGAAAATGTATCTTATGCTCAGCTGAAATTGCCAAAGTTCCCTGAGATATTAAATTTTTCTCTTGGAAACTCCCAAGCCCCCAGGGTGCTGTTAGACAAGTGGATAACCTGGGAAAACTGAATAAAATGCAGATCTTGGTGAGTCTGTAACCATTCTGTTATCTAGATAACATTGGCAGGAGTACATAGGCACAGCTCTTCCCTTCAAAAAACACCTACAACTCTCATTCTTAAAATGGAGTTTATTTACTCTAACTGTCCCTTATGTAAAGGAGCCAAAGAAAACGGAGGGGGGAAATGGCTGCTTATTTATTTTTGGAATTTCCAGCTGATTTTGATTTTCAGACATCAGTTTGGTATGCATCCAGTACAGGACATCTTAGGAACATTGTGCCTGCAGAAATCCCAGCGTTCCCAACCTGGACAGGGCGGGCTCTGATAAACCAAGGGTGAGATTCCTGCAGATGTGACCAGGTGTTGGCTGAGCCTCCCTCTCTTTTTATTTTTAAGGGGCTATCAGGTAGTGTCTGTTAAGAGGCAATCTATCTAAGAGATAATCCAAGCTATCCAGTGGCAATCCAGCCCAGCTGAAGCCTGCAGGAGGAGGAGGAGGAGGAGGTACTCACTGGCTTAACGCACAGATGCGATAGCGCTTCTTGAAACCAAGGAGGGTCTCCATCTCCTCTCCAGTCAGCTCAAAGTCAAACACCTGCATGAAGGTACCAAACAGCTGGGTTAATTCAGTTTGCAGTGGGACAAGGAAGTTTATTTGCAGGAAGAAGAGCAGAAGCAGGCTGAAGCACTAGGAGGAGGTGTGCAAGGGACACCCATGCAGGGAGAGCAGTGATTCAATATGTAAGGTTACAGTGCTGGTGGGCTCTGCCTGCAGCAAAATTGTACCACAAGGTGGAAAAGTTTGGCTCTTCTCTGATGTGTTCTAATGAGGACAGGGCTCTTTACTTTCAGAGTGACTTTTTGCATTCATAAAGAAGTAATAATATACGTGGGATCTGACGAAGGTTTTGGCAGCTCTAAGTTTGAGGAGTGTGGTTTGTACCATTGGCAGAGTGGGTTTTTTTCCTGTGTACTTTAACACCATTAAGGACTCTAAGGTGCCCTCTTACCTTAAAATTTTCTTCAATACGCTGAGGAGTGACGGATTTAGGAATGACACTCACGTTTCTTTGGATTTGGAGCCGGATAAGCACCTGCAGGACCACATAGGGAATTTACAGATGAGAAGTGCTGCCTGTCTTCTGAAAGCTGAAAACCAAAGGTGTCTGCCTGGTCACACAGAGCAGCTCTACTGGTAACCAGAGAGGGCTCACAGAGGAGAAGCACTACTTAAACCCTTCCTAATTACTACATGAGCTCATTAAATCCTCATCCATCTCTGAAGCTGAGATGACAACAAGGGAGTGCACTGAGCAAGAGTTCAGGATTGGCAGGATGCTGTGTGGAGAGGCAGCCAGTGTGCTAGGTAAAGCCCAAAGCCACTGCTAATCTTCTGTCCATCACTAAAACTCAGGTAGAGAGACTATTTTTCTAAAGCATTAAACTGTGTACAAGGCACAGTTGGAACTCCATATTATTATTCCATAATACCTCTGTAAGTAGTTACTTTAGCACAAGTGGGAAGAATACATGTCAGCAGGGAAAACAACTCTGACCAGTATTAACCTGAGCTGGGGTTTTGTTGTGCTTGAGTGCAATTTCCTTAACTTGAGGATCATCAAGAAGGGAAATATGGTCAGGCTTGGACCTGTAAAAAAAAAAAAAAAAACAAACCAGGCTTCAGTAGTTGAATAACTCACTATCTTCTCCCTCAAGCCCTGTATCACAAGATTATTGTTTAAATTATTAAAAAGCATAATCTTGCACGCTTTAATTTAACATCTCGTTACTTCAGTTCCTGTCTTCATTCTTCCCTTTTATAACAAGTGAACACATGAGAAGAAGCCTGTAGTTTCTAGTAAAAACAGGTCACTATAACACATTTGTGTCCAGCCTGAGATCAGGCTGGGAATTTCTTTGATCCAGATCCCAAGAATTTAATCTTGTCCTTTACAAGCACAGCTGCTCTGGCAAAAGCCCTGTCCCAGGTCAGAGAAAGCCATGAGGATGGGAGTAAAAGCAAAATTTCTGCAACTTCCCCATTTACAAACTTAATCCCTTTGTCTCAGCAGGACTGCAAAGTTGCTATTTCCATAAGCATCTGCTGCTTTGGTTTTTTGTTTGGTTTGTTGTGGGTGGGTTTTTTTTTAGTTCAGAAATTCTGCTACATGTTTAATAAGCTCACTAAAGCTCAGTTAAGAATTCTCTTCTCTGCTTTCATCAGCCAATTGATCATTTTTCTTCAAAATATGAAACTAGTGGACTGAATATCACAATAAGTGTGAGGTTTCTGTGGGTGTGATTTTTAATTAATTAGTGAGTCTTTTTCTGATTACAGTAGTTTTTCTCAGAGGTTTCATCCTAAGACTGGTTTATTGCATTGACTCCAATCTATATCTGAGAAAGAAATCTCACAAAACATTCTTACCCTGGCCAGTTGGGTGCTCCAAGGGGACAATATGCAGTGACAGAGATCCCTTTGGATTGGCAAAACTTAATCAGCTCTTCCTGAGGAAGATAGGGGTGGCTCTCAATCTCAAAAAAAAAAAAAAAAAAAATTAGCTTTCACCTCTCAGAAGCAGAAGGTACTTCAAGGTTTAGTATCACTGTGCCACATCAGCTTTGAAAAGGTGGTTCTTTTTGCAGGTGTGGGGTTTTTAAAGGACTTTTAAAGAGATGTTCCATCCAGTGCAACAGCCCAGACAGGTGTGATGTCAGTGCTGAGGAGCTGCAGGACAATTTACCTGATTGTTTGCAGGTTTGTGTCTTAAGCCTGGTTTGCCCAGGAGCTGATTGATCTGTTTGTGGTTGAAGTTGGAGACTCCAATAGCCTTCACCATTCCCACATCCACGAGCTCTTCCATAGCCTAGAAACACCACAGAACCACACTTCCTATTAAGTTCTTTCATTTTTGTATGGAAAAAATACCCACACAGAAACTTGATTGGTAAAAATCTTCCAGTGCTGTGCTGTGAGAACAGTACCTGAACAGTGGGGCTCTGGTCAGACTCAGATCTCACATTCTGTGTCACCATACAGATAAATAACAGCAATATTCCCACAATTCCTAAACTATTATTATGTCAGTAAAATATGACTCTTTTGAAATACTATCCCCAGGCAGACCTTCACACAGATGAAAGAGATTCTTTTAGAGTAATTCCTCAGCTAACCAAATAATCATCCCATAATAAAAAGCACCTTCTTTGGAACAGAGCAGCTCAACGAGGAGCTGTCACAAGACATCTGGAACAGGATGGATACTGGTGATCAGCACTGATTAATTTCCCAAGAGAGATGTACCATTTAGCAGTTGGATTATAGGATAAGCAGCACTGTGTTCCCCCTCCATCACCTATTTTCTTTCACACTAAGGAGCAATAAAACAGCCAGACAGCCCTAATTAGATTGTCACATCCAGCAGAAAAGAAATGGGAAAATAATCTGCTGGCAGCCTTTAGAGCAGAAGATAGCCTTGCTCCAAAGCAGAAATAATTTTAGTTTAAAGTTGCTGTCATAAGCAGCAGCCTGAAATGTCCACTTTTTTCCCCTCAAATAAACAACAAAAATGTGCTTTATTCTTCACCTGGCAGAAGGCAAAAAGCACCAGTGAATTCTTCTGACTCTGGTGAGTTTCTTACCTGCTTTTGGCCTGGCTGTGCTGAGCACATGGGAGTGGAAGGGAAAGGAAGGCCAAAGTCTCAGCCAAGCAGGAATTTGAATTCACAGCCAAGCTTGGCCTCCCAGGCAGCCTGTGCTGCACACAGAGCTTAGCCAAGGACTTTGGCCAACTCCCACTCCTTCCAGAGACAGAAATTTGGGTGCTGTGGTACACTGGCACAGGCATGTTGGCTTTGCCAGGGTCTGGACAGTTCAGGTACAACAGGAGGTAAGCATGGCTACAACTAAAGCCACCAAAAATTGCCCAGAGTGGGGTAGGGATGAGAGAGACAGCCTTTAGTTAGCTCAAGGCACTGCAGGGTACACACACAGTCAAACATTTCCTCTTGTCATGCCAACCCAGCCAGTTTAGGAAGCAGTAGATATAAAAATACCTAAATTTTGGCACAGTGACACAAAAAGGAGCCCAAGGACGCGGAGAAATCAGCAATCCCAAATACTTTATGTTAGAAATTCTCTCAGAACAATTCCCACAGTGGAAAGCTTAGAGTTTTCAGGCTGTTATTTCAAACTAGCAAGATATTTTTGGCCCGTAAATGAATGTACCTCCCACGTATCCAGAAAATCTGTATCGCTGGGAATGATCATGCCGTTTCCATCTGCAGGAAATAGCTCCTCTCCTGCCTAGCAGCACAAAAGGAAAAGCAACATGAAGGTCAGCTGAATTATAAGTACTTCAAGAAATCATTTAGAAATTTGGGCAAGCAAGTGGAGCTGGAGAGAGTGAGATGGATATCGTGAGTTTCCTGAGTTTTGTTTGTGGTGGGGTGAGACATGGCTGAAACAACTAGCCTGTATCAACAGAGAAATGTTCAGGAAAACCTGTCTCTTGAGACCCTGTCCTGCAGGCACTTCTGTGTGCCTCAGGTTGGGAGAAGGCCAGGGAGGTGACACGGTGGGGAAATCAGCATTTATTTAACCTGGGGGTAGAGAAAGAAGAAAAAAATCTCTTTTGAACTAAGTAGTTCACATGTTTGATTTTTGATAAGGAAATGGCAGCCAAACCCCACACTGTAAGAGGAATGTGATCTGGGTGTTAATTTGATCCATGACTTAAAAATGCTGTGCAGGGAAAAATAAGGTGGTTTTTGTACTACAAGACCAACCTAGTTGAAGCAGCCATGACCTTTCCTTTCCTCCTGGGCTCTCCCTGCAGAGGTTTATCATTATGCCCTAATGAGATTTACCAACACTCCTCCTTGGAGAGGACTAAAGAGATGTCTGGTCCCAAAGGCAAAAGGGGCAGAGCCCTGACAGACAGATCCTGGGACTTAAAGCTGCAATACCTTGAATCCCATGGGACAGTGCATCAGGTAGAGATCCAGATAATTCAGCTGGAGGGCAGCAAGTGTTTTCTGGCACGCCTCCTTCACCAGGGATCTCTCGTGGAAGGTGGACCAGAGCTGTGGGGAAACACAAAGCCTGGGAGCTGCACTCCTGCCCTCATGGTGGCAGAGCATCCCTGGCAGGGAAACACAGGGCACAGAGGCAGCTCAGGGTGTGGCCCATCTTCTCATCTTGAGGAAGAGCCACTTGAGGCACCTCAATTTATTTGTGGTACTGTTAAGTAACTAAAATGAGAATGAGATACTCTGAAATTCCATCAATTATTGCAACAATTAAAACAAAGAAAATAAGTGAACCTGGTGAAAATCGACCCACCAGCTTCCAGCAGATAGAAGTTACTTTATTTTTCCTACCATTGTTGTTGGGGGAAAAAACAAAACAAAGCATAACATACAGGAGTTGACAGGCTGAGGCCGGCAGCACAGCAGGAGTGATCACAAAAACAATAGCCCTGTTTCCTATCCCAGAGGCCACCAGGAGCACGGCCTCAGTTCCTGTCTCCATGGCTGACAATGGACATGGACTACAAAAAAACCCCTCTCAAACCCAGCCTTTTGTTTCTCAGGGGGTGACCTATCCCTTCCCCTCACCATCCACTGATTGCTTTGCCCTGACTGAGAGGAGGTAATTCCCAGCTTCATCCCTGACGGGGTGTCTGGTGTTGGGATGGCCCTAAGGCATTGGAAAGTCTCTTTTTCCCAGCTCCAAGACTGAAGAAGAAGACAGGATTCCTTGGCTCTCATTCTCAAGGTCGTTTCTTTTCTCTTATCTGTAATATTCTTTCTCCAACCTGCCAAGATCTGTCCAGCAGGTTGGGTTGAGGCACACTGACCACCCTCAGGGTGGTGTTATCTTTTTATACTAAAAACTACCTGTACTTTATTTACAATAATTTTCCAATACCTATCACCTGTGTTAGACAGTCTGTCTCTGCTCTAAACCAATCCAAAACTGTCACTATCACAGCAGAAGATGGAGGCCAAGAAGAAGAAGGAGAAAGACAGGGCATGCCCAGATTTCTCCATCTTGTCTCCTGAACCCCCATTCTAAAAAAACCCAAAATTCTACTTTTTCACCCTGTGACAAATTCACTATCATTCTACTCAAACCCTTGTGGCTTGTAACTCCTCACACAAAGTTGGGAATTGTTTCCATGGGCTAAAATCAAAGGCACAGGTGTTTGTGACTCTGTGCCAAGGTCTCTGAGCCCCCTGCCAGGGTCTGGAGTCCTCCAGGGCAGTCAGGGGAATGTCCTGGGTTCCGACACATCCCATGGCACTTTCCATGGTGGGACTTTGGGCTTGGCCCCATGTGAGACACACCTTGCTGACCACAAAGAGCTCTTCTCTCCTCACCACGCCCTGCTCCATTTTCTGCCGCAGCGCGTCCCCGATCTCGCTCTCGTTCTGGTACATGTGGGCACAGTCCAGGTGCCGGTACCCCACGTCGATGGCAAACTTCACTGCATCCCTGGCTGCCCCCTGCAGAGACTGAAGCCGGAAGAGAAGCCAGTGATTTGCTAAATAGCAGATTAAGAGCTTTGCTGTTCTGAAATCTGGCAATTTTAAGCCCCCAGAATAATGAGATATTCCAGCTGTGGCTTTTTTGTTTGTTTGGTTGTTGTTTTTTGAGGGGTTTTTTGTTGGCATTAAGATTTAAGGTATTTGAGATTATAGTTTCCGTCTAGATTTAGGTGTTTATTATTATTATTTATCTGTTTAGCTTTATGTGTTTATTGTTTTTATTTATGTTATAGTCTCACCATAGTGAGTTCTGTAGTCTTTTATTAGCAAGGCACAAAATGGCTTGCTAATGGCTTGCTATCTCTTGTTACAAGGTCTTTTAAGACTAAACTATCTAATTAAGAAATGATAGCTAAATTATTTTCTTTTTTAACCCAATAACTGATTCTTCAAAGTCCGCACTGTGGACTTTTCTGTTCAATTACAAAATATCACCCAAACTTATGAAGAAAAAGGTAAAGAAGAACAACCTGCTTCTGCCCTAAAACTTCTGTCTTGCTTCATATTTATTACTATATTCTAAAACTCCAAATTCTAAAGTTTTCCACCCTGTGATATCACACACTTCTAACCAGCTACACACCCCTGTAATCCCAGTGCTATCAATCGTTTTTGGAAGCTTCTCCACAGCCTCAGGTCAAATGCAGTGTTCTCTTGAGGGTCTGTGCCATTAAGCACAGAAAGTTTAAAATTCTCAGCATTTAGGACTCCAACACCAGCCTGGATCTGGCTTTCATTAGTTTTGTGAGATCAAATGGCAAAGGGAGTCACTGATGAGGTGCCTAAGCTGATCCACCCTTTTTCTAAGTATTGGAAGTTCACCCTGGGACACGAGGCTATCTTGAAATAAGTTCTAATTTCCCCAGAAATTAAAAGCAACTTTAGTGTGACATACTGGTGACATGAGGAAACCAATCACCTCTGGAATGCTGGCCCTGCACAAAAACAACCCAGCTCTTGTTGACACAGGACAGGGAGGTGATGGGACTCAAAACACTACAGACAGTGCCACCTCCTGGGTAAAACACACACTTGGTACCTGATAGCAAAATAAACCACTTCAGATTCTTGGCTTGGAGACACCACAGAGCTGTTTGATGACTGAATCCAGAAAATGGCACTCCAAACAGAAACATGATTCAAAGCCATGACCACCTCCTGTGGTCATTAATTGTTGTGGTGCTGGGGGTGTCTCTAGGATGAGGTGAGAGATGAATCTGACTTCATATTTTTTAGAAGGCTGATTTATTATGATATGATATGAAAATTATATACTAAAGCTATACTAAAGAAAGAGAAAGGAGACATTAGAAGACAAGAATGATAAAAAAAAGTCGTGACAGACTCAGAGAGTCCAACACAGCTGGCTGTGATTGGCCATTAATTAAAAATAATTCACATGCTGGGTAAACAATTTTTCAATTTTTTAAATTACATTTCAGAGGAGAAGCTGAAGCTTCTCAGCTTCCCAGAAGAAGAAATCTTAGCAAAGGGATTTTTCAAAAAATATGACAGTAACAGCCTCCTACTTTTTTCTTTTTTTTAATTATATCACTACTCCAAGTTCTTCCAGTCAAAGGGCATTTAGTTGGTTCACCTAAATTAACAACAACAACACAGAAAACACACTAATTTTTTTCAACACACAACTAAAGAGCCAGTTGAAAGTTTCACAGGATTTCTTTTTTTGCAGTCCCTTTCCCTATCCCATACCTCCCTGGATGTGAGCAAAGGCAACAACCTGCCCTTGAGATTACACAAAACTCTGTCATGTGAGATGTTTTCCAGGGAAAATAATCCATTATTTACTTTGCCCAGGTGCTCACTGAGCTCGGATTTGAGTCAGAGCTGCCAGGTAAAGGGGAAGCTGCTGGGGGAACCTTGAAATCAAAGAGCTTTAATGAAATTACCACCATGGGCTTGGGCCTTGTTTTCATTGCATAACAGAAGACATTGTTCTGTGGTGGCAGGAATCATGTGCCCAAAATTTTCCTTCTACTCGGTCCTGACCAGTTTCTATTGGCACCTTAACAAGTTCCTTCAGAGAGCTCCCCCATCACAGCATTGGGCCCTAAGAGGCCCCCCCAAGGCACACTTTGGTTTTTAAAACCTACTTTAATTACGTTATGCTTCTTAGTGTCCCTTTGTCATCAGAAAAACAAAGACTGAAAGGTCTAAACAAACTCACACCTGTTTGTGCACATCAAGTTAAATGCTGGTTAGATCAAATGGCCCAAAAATATGGCAGGAATTTAAGATATTTTTATGATGACTGGAAAAGTGTTTCATGGAGCTGGGAAGTTGTGATTTGACATATTTTGTTTCCAGTCTCAGATCCAGGGGAAAGTTCACTTTTTAAAATCTTTTTATCTTTCTTAATATCAGTTTCTTCAAATTTTCAGCTCAATTACAGACTCTTTTTACATTTATAATTCAGTATATTCTTTAACATACTCTCTCTTACCAAAAGTCCATTAGGTAGCATTTCCAGGTAAAGAACCACCCAAACTATATTCCTGCAAAGCGCTGCACACTCATCTGCTGCCAATAAAAATAAGTTAGCCTCAAGTCTCTAAGGGATTATTGTGAGTTCCCATTTCCAAAACTACTTATTGCCCCTTAAATTCCTATATCTACACACACTCATCACAGATGACACCTACATGACATGCTGGGATATTAACCCAGTGCTGAAATTAAAAAAAAACCAAAACAAAGAAAAACAAAACAAAACAAAATACAAAGAAAAATTAGCTGGGCAAAAGCTTTTACTTTTGCAGCATGTAATTTTTTTCCATAGCTAAGAAAAAATTTTGTACCTGCTCCACTACCTCCACTCACTCCTAAGATTTCCTGAAGGCTGGGAATAAATACCTGCATTACCTGAGATATTTCAAAAGGAAATATTGCCCAGAGGATTTGCCCTGTGCATTCTCCTGACCCAAAGAGGAGACTGCTGAACAATATCTACTGTGATTATTCCCAGCAGCCAGAGGTCCCCAGCTGCAGCAGGTACCTGCCAGGTCCCCAGTCCCAGGATGGGCATCCTCCCACCAGCGGGCAGCTCCAGGTGAGTGGCCATGTGCAGTCAGGCAAGGAGAGGCTGTGGGCTCTTGCAAAACCTTTACAATCAGCTTTGCCCCTCCCTCCTACCTGCTGACTGGCTGCAGACAAGGAAAATATGGGCAGAAGTGCTATCCTAAGAGGAGGCAGGGAGTTTGGTTTAGCTCACCCTTTGAAGAATGTAAAAACTGATTGCAGGCTCCTCAAGAATTTATTGAGTGAGCTCGTCATGGCAATTTGGCATTGGTGGAGGGTGCAGGTTTTTGTAAACCTCAGTCTCTGCTTTTCTGCAAGAAAAGTGGTATATGGGGAGTTGGCACATGCCCCAAAACCATTTCTCATCTCACCTGTCCTGAACACATCACCAGAAGTTGCCAGATAGCTGCTTTTTTAGGAGGAAGCAGTAACCTGTCCACAGCAGGAATAATTTTTTTTAAATTCCCAATATGGCTTCATCCCCACAGCACCAGGCACCCATGTTTTATAGTTTTCTATATTCCTTTTATTATTTTTATTTTTTTATTTATTTTATATATATATATATATATATATATATATATATATATATATATATATATTTGATTTCAAGGCTCCCCATAGCTTTTGCTCTCAGCCACTGTATGATGAGTGGCCACTCCATTCAGAACCCTTTTAATTTTATTTCTGAGCTCAAAATGATCAGTCTGTTGGCCTGAATTCTGCAATGAAAGCAGGGTTTAACCAGCAATTGTAGTGCCCAGAGCTGATAGGTAGAGATTTCATTCCCCTACATGGCATTTTCTCCTTATTTGTGAGAAAAGGGGATTATGTAGAGGAGAGACCTGTGATGACCATGACTCTCTGAATCATTGTTTCCCTGTCCTTCAGTGATGTTGTAAATTACATATTGACATTTTAGAAATTATACCTTTGTGAGACATTTATTAGATGTATTTACTTTTTTTTTTCCTGGTTTTCTGTGTGTTTCTTGAAGGTGAGGAATATCTGAATCTGAGGAAGAGCCTGTCAGGGATGGAGATGAGGATGTGTACTTTGCTACTGCATGGTAATCCTAAACCAAACAAAAAAGGGAAATGAGGAGTTACCAGGATCTGCAATAATCTCTCCAAACACAACCTCTTGGCTTTATCTGGCTTTTCAAAACCCTTGCCATTGGTGCTGGGCTTTTCGTTTCCACAGGGACTCAAACACAGGGCAAATAATCCCAGCTCCTTTGCAGCAGTTTTTTGGTAGAAAAGTGTTTCTGGCAGAAATGCCAGGAGCTGTTTTATGTCAGCAGCTCTGGGGAGAGGTTCCCACCCCTCTCCTGTTCAGCAGCACACCAGCACTGAACCCCAGGCACTGGGCTGAAATGAGCATAACTCCTTGGGCAGTTCATCCAGCACAAGGCTGGGCTTTGCTGTGAACACAGGGGCAGCCAAGGTGGCTTTCTGCAGAAGCAGCTCAGCTCAGGAGTTTTTAAAGCAGAGTTTTTGCACTGCAGTTCACTCACCCTCACACTCTCCCATCTCCACGTGGAAGCAATTTAAGCTTTCACCTGACAGCAAATCTGAAAACAAACTCACAAGGGTGAAGTGTCCATGTTTAGCTGGTTTTCCATGCGTCCTGAGTTGTAAGATATGGTTTGGGGGTATTCTGTTGTTTTGGTTTTTTGGTTAGGGGTTTTTTTTTGTTTGTTTTTGGGTTTTGTTTTTTTGTTGGGTTTTTGTTTGTTTGTTTTTTCAAGGTAAAAAAGAAGGTATCTAATTTTTATCTCTAAGATTTATAGATTTCCAGAAGTGACAGTGGATTGGGGAGTATGGCAGTGCCATGTCTCCAATGACACTGGACAAACCAACAGTCTATCAGATTTCTCCTCCTCCATAAAAGAATGCAAAACATTAAGTTATTTACATAAAGGGAGTGAGAAAGTTCGTTACAAGAATGCAAACATCAGAAGGCTTAGAAAAACTTGATAAAACAGGGTGACAGTATTCTATTTGCCATCTGTCAGAGGTGGGGCAGTTACCTTCTGTTCATGGGGCAGTTTTTTCTTTATCTCTCCCACAGCCAATCCTCCCTCCAGGAGATCTCTGCTGTCCATGGCCAGTGAGTGCCCCTGCATGGCTGACCCAATCCCATCATCCCATGGGGAGATGCTGCGCCCAGGGGAGGAGCCAAGCATCCCTACCTGGGTACAATCTGAGCCTGGGGACAGCACAGCAGCCTTTGCCCAGTGCATTGCCAGAGGAGCAGCTTTCTGCTGCCCTGCATTCCCAGAGGGAGCCCAGGCCCATCTCCAGCACTATTGCATTTGTATTTTTTATTTTCCTGCTAAAGAACTGTTAGTCCTATCCCCATATCTTTTCCTGAGAGCCTCTTAGTTTCAAAAATTACAATAATTCAAAGGAAGGAAGGGGTTTACATTTTCCATTTCAAGGAAGGCTCCTGCCTTCCTTAACAAACATCTCTCTTTTCAAAGCAAGACACCGTGGCTCTTAGAGATAAACATTAACAGCAGCTCTACCCTGAATACTTGACCTGCATTCTGTTTAGGAAGAATAGATCAAGAAGAAACCACAAGATTGATTTTAAGGGATGTATCCCATAATATTTTATTAAAAAAAAAATACTGATTACTTTTCATTGGAATTAAATGGGGGTTTTTTTCACAGATTGAAAAGATTCTTAAATATATCTATGTAATTGTTTCCTTGATGAGTGACATCCCTAGACGGTTATGATGCATTTAAGGCATTTTTCATTAGCCTACGTTTTTAAA
Source organism: Agelaius tricolor (assembly GCF_023055355.1). Taxonomy (NCBI): domain Eukaryota; kingdom Metazoa; phylum Chordata; class Aves; order Passeriformes; family Icteridae; genus Agelaius; species Agelaius tricolor. The sequence continues at coordinate 2,948,003 of NW_027269263.1, forward strand.
TTTCAAGTTATAGATAATTAGAAATGTCATTCTCTAATCCCATTAACTTCTCAGTTCAGCTAAGAAAAATTTATAGATTTCCAGAAGAGAAATGCTTGCTTTTCCAGCAGCTTTTTTCAGCTCCTTCACAGAGGCAAAGTGCTGGAAAAGCAAACAGAAACTTTGTTTTCTTACTCACCCATTTCAAGATGCTTTAGAAAGGGTGCAATGCATTCCTGAAGGTGAACAGGCTGAAAATTCCTCATCCTGATGGCAAATAATACACCAGGATTTTTTTTCCCACAGAATAAATAATACAAATACACAGCTGGACAGATTAATGGACCTTGCTAGTACAATGAAATAAATACCTGCTAAACCATGAAAGAGTAATTTTACAGCTATGCTCTAAGATTTTTCAGTTTACCTTCAGAAAATGGACATGATTTGTGTACCTCACAAAAAATAGGTTATACATAGATGGCAGTATATCTATATTAGTTTTATAGTTCATTATAATTTATATAATTTTAATATAATTTCATAGTTGCTCTATCTCACAAAAACAGCACCTTTGGAGAGATACAGTCATAGAGTGTATTAGGGTGAAGGTACTTCCAGATCCCAAACTGCTGGGATGCTCAATCCAAGAGGATCAGCAAGAGTGTTTTAAAAGCCACACAACGAAAAATCCCAAAAAAATCAAGCACATCAAAGCATCTCACTTCCTTTATGACCATGTATGGCCTGTATTGTGCAAAATCACTAACCAGCTCCAGAATCTCTGCTGCTCTGAATATTTTCCTCTTCAGGAAAGAAAATGCATCCAAAAGCCTCATAAGCCTGTTGAAATAATAACCACCTGCACAAATTTAAACAAACTCATCTTGGGAATCAGAACTGCTCCAATAGCTCCTGATTTAAAACAGCTCTTGACACATCACAGCCCCTGCAGTGATTCATTTTCAGGGAGGTTTTCAGGAGTGTGTGCCATAAGGGTTCTGATCCTTCCCCCAGTTGTTTCTGGGGTGATTTTTGGGGTCTCCTGCCCAGCTTGCCAGCCTCTAACATGGTGCTAAAAGGACAAAGTAAATCTCAAAGTAAATCTACAGGCTCTGTATGGCTCCCACAGCTCTCCAGACATAGCACACACCTCCCTGGAGCATCACACAGGCTTTCAGGCCAAACACTTCCCCTGGAATGGGATCCAGGCATCAGCACTAAGGAAAATAGTAAGGCAGCAGAGACAAGGACTAACTTCACCATCTTTTAAAGAGGAAATGAACATGTAGAGTCACATAAATATTTAAAAAAAAAAAAAACCAAACAACACAAAAGAAAAGTTCTCTAGTAGCAACAATTCCTAGATCCTTTCTCTGGCTGAGTGTCTGCTGCACTTTTTTCTCCAAATGTGAAGCCTGAGGTGGCTGAGTGCAGAATGTCTTTCCTGTGAAACATTTGTGCATGTCCTCACTGGCACAGAGGTGCTGAGCCCCAGGGACAATGCACAGCTTCAGAGACATTCTGATACTCTTGGCCAGGGCTGCTGAGGCTGTTTTTTCATGTAAAACAAGAGATAGGCTGTTTCTCTCCTGTGGAGGCAAAGAGAAAGCACATCACAAGGTATGTTTGAGGCTCTAGGTAACATCCCAGAATTGCTCCTGCTCAGCTTCCTGAGCTTTAGGTCAACTAAGCTGGTCCTCTCCAGTGTTCCCAAGATTTGCTGGTTTATAGGAGAGATTATCTCTCTCCTGTAAGCTCATTTTCTTACAATGCATCAAAACAAAAAGCATGGAGAAATCCTGATTAACACATCTCCTGCATCCTCACTACACCCCAGGCAATATGTCCCCAAACCAGTTGGTCTCCCCTCATTCCAAAGTCCAGAGCAGCATTAGGAAAAATCAGGGATACATTTGCATACCAGTAGAGGTTGGAACGTCCATAGGTGCATTTAACATCATCCCATGACACCTAGAGAAGAAAAACACACAGGAGGAGGCTGGTAAAAACTCTTAGGAGATGCAAAAATTGTGATACCATCCCAGGAGTTCTCATAGGAGTGGCACTTCCAGGAACTAAACACCTTTCAATAAATTGGTTTATTGCTTTTACTCTTGGAGGAAAAACAGATCTGAATGTTCTGAATGTACTCTGTCACCACATTTCTCTTCACAGAGAAAAGCAAAGCACAATTCTTCCCAAGAATGTGAAACCCAGAAATATTCTCTGAACCTCTGAGAAAGGAAAAACAATTCTTATCTTATTTGCTATGCCTGTGTTGTGCCAAAGAAGAATGCAATATGGAGATTGTTTACCCAGAGTGATGGTGTTTTGTTTCCTTGGCCTGTCAGGGCCAAGTGTGTGTGTGTGAGTTGGGACTGTTGGGTGACAGTCACGAGATTCAGGCAGTTGAGTGCAGAGTTGAGTGCTTGGCAGATTCAGTTTAGATGTAATATAATAGAGTGTAATGTAATACAGGATAACATAGTATAATAAAGTAATTAATTAGCCTTCTGATAAGATGGAGTCCTCCTCGTCATTTTCTCCCCCTCATCAGGGGCAAAAATATCATCAATAGTATACATTAAACAGATGTAGGGTGCATCAAGTAGGATATTCAACAAATATCCTGAATATTCTGCAATATGCTCCTGCATTCTGCAATGCACAAAACTATGGGTGTAATTCTCACCCAATTGGCGGGAGGAATGATGAGCAGGACTCCGTGAGATCAGAAGACTAATTAATTATTATATTATATTATATTATATTATATTATATTATATTATATTATACTACAGTATATAATAGTATTATATATATAGTATATATATAGAATATTATAGTATATTATAATATATTATAGTATATATATTATGTTATATATTATATATTATATGATGTTATATGTTATATTATTTATATATCCTTTATATTATATTATACATTGGATAATATATTTTATATATGATACTATATTATATTTTTGATATGATATTATGTTATATGATATGTTATATGATATATTATATTATGTTATGTTATATTTTATTACATTACATTATATTACATTATATCATATCGTATCATATTATTCTATACTATATTACACCTCATCTAAACTGAAACTGCACAAGCACCCAACTCAACTCCACTGCCCAAAATCTTGTCACTGTCTCCTGACCAACAGTCTGGACACGCACTTGGCCCTGACAGGCCAAGAAAACAAAACCCCATCACTGAGGGTAAACAATCTCCATGTTGCATTCTACTTTGGCACAACACAGGAGCAGCAAATGAGATGAGAATTGCTTTGATCATTCTTTTCTCTGCTTCTCTCAGGTTCAGAGAATGTGAGTCCCACACAAAACAGAACCTGAGGCCTTGTTTGGTGCAGAAGTGAGAGTCACTCTGCCCTCAGCCCAGAGCATCCTGTAGCGGAGGAGGACAAAGCTCTGCAGCCTCAGTTTCCTTTCCTGGTTCTCTCAGTCAGCACCAGTCAGACTGGATGAGAGCTGGAGGGATGTCCAGGAGGGCACAAAGGGAACATGGCTGGATCTGCTCACCTGGCAAACCTCAGAATCGTTGAAGCAATACCATTTACAGTCTGTGAGCCTCCGGATGTAGGCACAGTAATGGCCACAGCTGGCTGATCCTGAATGAGCAACCACAGCAAAGAGCTCATACTGCCAGGTAGCCTGCCAAGAGACACAAAAAGACACTTCCAGTGCAGCAATTCCCATCTGCCACGGACTGTAGACAAGCAGCAGCCAGGGCAGCAAGGACATACATTTTGTAAGGAAAAAAGATCAGACTGGCCTCGAGAATCCTGCCTTTTTTTGCTCTTACCCTCAGCTATGGGTTGGCAGCCTCCATCCTCTGGAGACCAGAGGATTGTGATAAAAGGCAGCAGGACAGCAAAGGAGCAGCAAAGAACCAGCAAAGATGTTCACCACAGCCAACCCTGCAGTGGTGACTTCTGCTGTTTCCACACTTCCCCTTGTTATTTCCCAGGAAGAGGAACAGACCCACAGTGGGGCAGATCCATCTCAGCTACCTAGCAAAGCTGTTGTGGCCAACAGTACCAGACTCTGTGGCCAAAAATATCAATAATACTGCATGGGAAATAGCAAGAGCAGAATTCCCCTGTCTTGGACAGGTGAGATCTGCAAAGCCTGGCTTTTGTCCTTAAGGCAGGAAGCTCCAGTTTTGGGGCCTTTTGATGATTTAATCTGAGCATAGAATGTTGAATGATGGTTGAATCAGTTAAAACTATGGGATGTGAGACAACACCAAGCACAGACAAAGTTTGAGATACAAATTTTTAAGACAGGTACTTTGAACTGAGACAAGTAGTGGTGTGACCTCAAATTTTTATGAGAAAGGAGCAGAGAGGAGAAGAAAATCTGCCCTTTTTGAACAGGAGTATCTCACCTTTTCACTGTCATCTGCTTGGCACTGACTTTCTGTCAAGACTTGCCTGAGATCAAGTTCTTGTGGGAATGGCAGGGAGTGGCTCAGCTTGTGCGTGCAAGAGGATCTCTCAAAGCAGAAGCGCTTCAGGTGCAAGGTCAGGGTCTGTGGCAGATGGACGAGCTTCATGCTCTGAAAAGAATCAATAATGCAACTGAAAACTGGGGCCAAACCCTGGGGGAGGTGGGGTACAAACAGCCACTGCCACCCAGTGTGTCAGAATGGAGAACAGCCAGTGCTCCAGTAAATATTTGCCAGTTCCAAGGGACAGCAGATGCCAAACCTTTGTAACCCATCTGCACACAAAACAGAGCTGCGAGATCCAAGTTTCTCAGCTTTAGTGTCATCAGCACCCAGCCTTGTGTGTCTCAAGGGCTGCTTCACCTCTCATGTGCTTTCCTAGCCCCATGCTGGTAGCACTAGAGGCAAATCAACCTCCTTGAGACACCAGACCACAGGACCTCCTTCCTAACAGGAGGAAAGGTGTCTGTGGTTTTTATCTCACTGACACTGCCGTGCTGGCAAATCTGAGCTGTTGATCTCCTCTTAAACTTCCAATGATTGAGTCCTTTCCCTATCCTCCCCAGTCCTCAAGGGGGTTCTGGGTATGAGACATGGGGAAATAATTCTCCAATTACCTGTAGAAAAGGTGTTTTCCTCCCACACTGTTGACAGAAACACATGTTTTGTCCAGTCAGCTCCTCTGGGTGGAAGAAGTATTGCAGACAGTCCTCCTAAGAAGACAGAGACTTCTTTCAACTGAATTTCTTCAGCTGGATTTTTATTTCTACATTATTTCAGGGGGCCCAAGCAAACAGCAAAGTTACAGAAGGCATGTTTTATTCAAAGGACAAAAGACTGCAGCCTGAAACAAAAGGTACCTCATTTCTCCCAGCTGCTGCTGTGATTATAAAAGTTAGAAAAAAAAGGGGTACACATATTCCACAAAGAAGGTACTGCTGTATAAATGCTTTTAATACTTCAAAGCCTTAAAGGTTTTCAAAGCAGCTCCTTCATGCTGAAACAGTATGAAGTGTTCAGAGAATCTATAAGGTCCAGTGGTCCACTGGCATTTGAAAAATCCACTATGAACAGAATAATCTCCTAAGGAAAAGGTGCTGCTGCTAAACTTACCAGAGTCTTCAGCCTGTGAGAATTGGCATCCAGCACTGGGAGTGGAAGGGTTAACATGGTGCTTTTGCTCTTTACTTCAAAAGAACATTTCTGACAGGCCACATGCTCCTGTATGCAGATCGTGTACAAATCGCGCAGCTCTTTAACCTGGAGGGGTGAGAAAAAAGCCAAAACAAGGTTTATGAAGAAGATAGTTGAGCTGTTTCCCTGTGGGTGGGAAAGTCCCTGTGGTCACACATTTCAAAAAAGGTTATTCCTTTGAGGATGGAACCAAGATGTGACAATGACTTACGTGGACAGGGTACTTCCCACAATTTAAAGGAGAACAACTCCTTCCCCTCATTCCTTAGCAGAGGGGAAAAACACAGCCTGTAAGATCAGAGAGTTAAAGATCTGCTTTGATGCAGAATTGTTCTGTTTTGCTTGAAATTGCAACAGGAGCCTGTCTTCTGTACTAATAAAACTGTGACAGTCAGTCAGGGAAGAGTCATTTTTTCCCAGTCCCATGGGAGGAGCTGTTACACACATCACGTACTGTCAGTGACTAATTAGAGTGAAATGCACATGGCTGACTTCAAAGAACGGAAAATCTGTGTCAAGATACACCAATAAATGTTTACAGAAATTTGGGGGGAAACAGACACTAAATACAACTAAATACAATGCTGCAAAAAGATCAATCTTTTAGTTATTGATCAGCTCTCCATTAGAATGGACACCGGCATGCCCTGAAAGCAGAATGAGCAAAACTTTACTGTGATTCAAAATGTCAAAGCTTATGAAACAAAGATTCTCTGTCCCATTTGAAAGATGCAATGAAAGAAGAGATAATTTTAAAACTTTAACTTAGGACAATTGCCAGTGAATGGGATCCTTCAAGGAGCAGAGGAAACCACACATGATAAGGGGCAAAGGTTCATTTCAGTCACCATCCTTACCAGCTCTGGCTTTTTCATCTGCTTCTTTAACAAGTTCCAGAGAGTCAGAAAGAGCTGAGCAGCATCATGCTGCACAAACACTGCACAAGCAGAAAACACAACTCAGTCAGTATCATGAACAGCACCGAGCACAGATTTCCCACAAATGGCAAAGGGGGAATTTTGTCCCCTCTTAGACACAGTTTCTTGTCCCTTGCTCCTCCCTGCAGAGACAGAGCTTAGACTGGGCACCAGCTGCAATTTCTCCACGTGATCTGAGCAGGCAGTGGGAGAAGACAGGAGTGTTTGTGTCACCCAGTGTCACCAGATGCAGGGACAAGAGGCTGCTCAATACCTACCAGAGGAGGGCTCAGATGACTCACTGAGTTGGGGGGTTCATTTCATAGCATCAGAGAATGGTTTGGGTTGGAAGGAGCCCTAAACATCATCTGGTTCCACTACCCCCACCATGGGCAAAGACACCTTCCACTAGAACAGCAAATACCTTCCAATCTGGCCTTGAACACTTGAAGTGACACAGCACCCACAGCTTTTCTGGACATTCTTCACCAGTGTCTCACCACTCCCACAGTAAAAAATTTCTTCCCAATATTCAATCTAAACCAGCTGGTTTACATTTCAAGCCATGACCCCTTATCTTATCAATTCTATGTCACATGTCCTACCATGCCTTTGTAAACAGTCCCCTTTGAATCCTCCTCAGAAACAATACAGGGAAGATTCTGTTCTCTTTTTCACCTTTATTACTCCACAGACCTGTTTTCCTCATCCCCTCATGCCCCAGGAGGGCTAAAATGCTTCTGGGTGCTGAGATTAAAATGACAGCAGGGCCTATCCACATGTCTCACACACAGATAAGATAAACCTCTTGATCCCTATCTCTCTATAACTGGAAGAGTGATGGCTGACTGCAAAGCCACTCAGAGTCAGGAGAAAAATGATGCAAACAGGGATATGGAGTTTATCTTGTGTTCCTCTTTCATAAATGTCAGGGCACCTTCCTTTTCAGTTCTGAAAACTGCTGTTTGGGCTTTTATATGACAAAGATAAGGGCATTTGGTTATACCCTGTGTATTGCACACACAGACAGACTCTTGGCATCCCACTGTCACTGGTCACTCATGCATTAAAAACCTCTCTCTTTTAGAACTTTGGCCAGCTGAGAGATTTAGCCTGCAAATTCTTCTCTCTGCCCTTATAAGAAGGAGCAGGAGAGGGATTTGTGCAAACTCATTCTCTTTTCCACACTATCCCTTTCTTCTAAAAAGTAACAGCAGCTATTTCACTATCATGACAAAGTACAGCAAAACAAATCAAACAATGAACTGTCCTCTCTGCCCTGCACAGCATCTGAATCTTCTAGCAGCCTGATAATCCTCCCACCCTTTGGATATCAGCAAATACACCCAGCAGGGTTGGTTTTTTTGTCTCGCTTCAGTAAGACACAGCATTGCACTCAGCTGGGAGGCAGCTACAAGGAGCACTGTGTCCCTGTGAACCTAACTCCTGGCATTTCTGAATTTCTGGAGGAGATGTTGGGGTCTGGGCTGCTTGTAAGTGCTGGATAAATGCAGACAGGGGTGGGCACGAGGCAGGGCTGCTTACATTCCACTCTGTGCTCTGAAAGGCAGCAAGCCAGCTCTGTGGGACCAACAGCTTTGCACTTGCCACTCTGCATCTTCTCCAGCAGCAGGAGCATCTGGTATGGGACATTGCTCCTCCTCTGGGCAGGAGAGGGTGGCACTGTGATCCTGGAAGGGGAAGAAGCAACACCAGAGGTGATTAGAGGTTCAGTGGGGAAATGTCACACATCACACCTGAAGGAGCACAGGTCAGCAACAGAGACAGCAGCTCAAGAGGAACCAGAATGGGAACGTTTTCAGCAAAAGAAAAGAGAAAGGGAATCCCACAGTGCAGGCTGACAGCTCTAAAGCAAAAGGCCAAAATTTTAAGTCAGCTTGTTCCTGAATAGGAGACAAGCCAAGCAGGACCTCAAGTGCTTTGTGTCTCTAGAAACAACATTAGTTACATCCAATTCCAGATCTTTTTTACCTCCCACTCACTGATGTCCTCGCTCTCAACATGCCCTCAGAATTTCTTGGGCACATATATCGTAATGCTCCTATTTCAGCTATATGCCAACAAAACATCTCAATTCTCTCCTCTGTCAGGGGCTAGCCAGGGCAGTCAGGGCCCAGAGGCCAGGGATTAGGGTATGTTTGTGTTTACATGCTTCAAGTGACAAAATGAATAGTGGATGTGGCTACACATGACACAGCTTTTGTTATAAGGCTGGTGAGTAAACCTGGAATAAAATTATATATATTATAGATATATTAAATTATACATATGTTATATATACACACACACACACACACATATATATATATGTTTTATATGGAGAGAAAGAGAGAGAAAATATTATATAGAATATAGAAATATATATTATCTTTATATATTTATATAATAATTTACATATCATAATTATATATTTATATAATATAAATTTATGAACATATAAATTTATAAATCATAATTATAATTTATATAATTATATCATCTATTAATGAATTCTTGTTTTATTAATTATTAATTTAATAATTAATTATTTCTTGGAAAAGTATATAATTTATTATATATTTTATAATTATATATTTATATAAATTATTATGTAAATAAAATATATGTTTCTATATTCTATATAATATATATTATCTAGAATTTTAAATTATATAGATTTGTTATATATATTATAATATAGTATATGAATATAATATATAAATATATTGAATAAATATAATTGCTATATATATAATCATTATATATAAAATTATATATATCCTGTTAGGGAAAAGAGAGAGATACAAGCCATAAAGACTCAGTTCAGGACATAAACCAGAGATGATTTACAAGTCTGAACACTGCAGCTTCTACCTTTGCAGGGCCTGTCAGTGCATGACGGGCACCACAAGGCAGAGACCTTGCTGAGGAACCAAAAGCATCCTGATGGCCCCTCTGTGATGCAGTGATGCCTTCAAAAGCACATCCCATATGAAAGAAAGAGTGGAGACAGGAGTGCAGCAATGGAAACATCTCAGGGAGGTGAAACAGGAGGTACCTCCGGAGTATCCTTGTGAAGTGGATGTTCATGAGGAACACCTGGAGCAGGGAGTTCAGACAGCAGCTCTGCCCAAGGTTGTACAGTCCAATGGCTTCTGTAGGGGAGAAAAAGACCGAGTGAGGTCTGGGGATAGGCACAAGAAAAGAAAGTTATTTGAAAGTCGCAAACTCTTCTTGTGCACATTCAACCATTCAGTCTATGGGCTCAGCATCTTGGTTGGACCTGATAAAGTGTTCAATCTATTCTTCTGTTGCTCAAGTAGGTAATATTTGGTTTTGTTTGGCAACTGGCAGAAAAAATTCAAGTAAACCTGGCTAATGATTCTCAGATTTCTCCCAGTTCCTCTTTTTCAGTCCTCTCATAACACATCTAAACATAAAATAGAACAACAGGAGGCAAAGATTGCCTGTATGAGGAGAATAACCTGTGCCTAGCCCATGATTTAGCAAATCCAGCAATGCTGGCTCTGTTTGGGGAGAGACAGAGCCAGCAGCTAGGCATTTTTGGCTGCAATGGAAAATTTGAGGACTTAAATACAGAAAAAGCTCTGAGATCTTCATGTATTCCATTCTAAAAAACCTCAGAATGGTTACTTGGCAAGGCAAAATGAGAATTATCTGTATTATATTCCTCAGTGAAGAGATAAGGAATAGGAGAAAATTAAGCCTATGGACAGGGAAGGGAACAGCAGGCACGAGAAATAGAAAATATGACAGTGAAGAATAGGCAAAACATTATTACCATTTTTTAAGTCTGCCAGACCGAAGACTGATGTCAGCTTCTGGTTTTTGGCCTTCACCTCTTTGGTTTCCTCTTTTTTATTCTGTACTTCAATTTCTGCCTCCATGACCTCGCTTGGTGCCACCTCTGGTTTCTTGCTTCTTTCTTGATGTGCACTCGTTTGTCCCATCAACAGCACTGCTCAAGGACAGAGGAGACCTTCCCATTGCGAAAGAGGTGAAATCAAAAAACCATTGAATGGTTTGGGTTGGAAAGGAACCTTAAAGATGATTAATTCCAACCCCCTGCCACAGGCAGGGAATGTCACCCACCAGATCAGGTTACTCAGGGCCCCATCCAGCCCAGCCTGGAATATCAATAAAATCAGCAAGATCACTGCAAGAGCAGGTGGGATATTTGAATTAACATGGGTGTCGAGGTGTGCAGGCTATTGCTAAGGGAACAGAAACGGAGTCTGACGACAATTGCTCATCCTGTCTTCCTCTCATGGCTAAATAAATAAATAAACGAGCCTTCAGTTCCACAGAAACAGCTCCATCCAGCCAAGGAACTCCACATATCCCTGTTCGGGAAGACTTGGTAAATAAGAGGATTAAAATTGCCCAAAAGTAGATGTGGTGAAACTCCTCTGCTTCAGAAAAAGCAGTATTTTATAAAAAAAATAGCCCAAGTATTGAAAAGGTGAAGTTTCACCTTCTCTTCTGGCCAGATGGGCACCTTTGGTTTCTGCACTGGGCTCCCTGCGTTGGTTTTAAGCCCTGAGTCACAGCGCTACTGTGGCACTTTGGACTGTAATTTTGAAAGATATTTAAGTACCAACACAGCAGTTTCTTTTTCTGTTCCTTCAAGTGATCGCAGGCACAGTAACTGTTCATGCAAGAGAACCATTATAATGCCTTGATTTTTAAGGGAGTATTCAACAGACCATTACTCTGACAGTGTCCTGGGACTCAGCTACGAAAGCAAAATAAAAACACACAAGCAAAGCAATCTGATAAAAGTTCAAATGCAACTACGCAAAAATGAAACTTTCTAAAAGCCCGCTGCCAACATGGAGACAGAATCAGAAAAAAGTGGATATTCACGGGGAAGGGGAGGTGAAGACCCAAAAAATGCTCAGAAATTATTATTCTACAAATATTAAACAGCACATAAAATCAACCTAAGGCCAAGCATTTGAAAGAATGAAGAAAAACTCCTAAGAAAGGGAAACAAGCAAAATCCTGGTTCTGTCTTTCATTTAAAAAAAGAAAATCTTTGCTTTAAAAGCATGGTTTTGGGTTAACTATGCCTAATAGTGTCAGATATCAAAGTTACTGAAGATTCAGGCAGAAAAGCTAGAAATTGGCTTTTTTCCCTGATTATTACCTTTAAGCTTAAGTATATTTGTTTCCAACTATACTTTTGACTGTTTACTTTTGAAGATTTCTTTTAAGCCCTAAGTGTCACACACTAAGATTCACCAAATATTGTCAAATTTGCTGAGAAGTTTTTTGGGGGGGAAAAAAACCAAAAAACAAACTCTCAAAGACGGATTCAAGAGCATTACTTTTTGTACCCAAACATGGTGATTAGAACAGCTACGCAGGAAAAGATGAATTTCATCTGATTTCTCTCTTGCCAAAATAGAGCCTGAACACAGACTGCCTGTTTTCCTGGAGATGATTTAATGGCACATTCAGGTTTCTGAAAGCTGAGCTGGAGTTTAGCTGGTGTAGAATCAGCCAGGAGGTCAGGGATGCTCTCAGGCAGTGGGGATGCTGTTGAAAGAGACAGAAAGGAGAGGGGCAGGCAGTGCAGAGGTAGCTAAACATAGCTAGGGATGGACTGGGGATAAAGAAAACATGCAAGACACAGGTTTTGACAGGAAAGGGCGGACTAAGGGTGGGATTAAAGAGCGAGCATGGGGCTGAACAGCTTTGGGTGGCTTGAGGAGAAGATAGAAAGATCTTAGGTATCTTGGGACAGGAAGGTGCAGGGGGATACAGGAGTATTTGTGTCTCTGGTTCCATGAAATTTTCTCCCAGTCACCAGTACTGGGGATCCTGTTGTGGGAGCAGGGACACAAACAGAACTTCCCAACCCTTGGAACCTGCTCCTTTCAGCTATCAGAAATACAACCTTCCTAAGACTTGCACTTGACCTCCTTTTCCCTACCCAGGTACACAAAACAAGGTGAGTGAGCCAAGGAACTGAGCAGCAGGCTCTCCTCCTGCCCCCCATTCCTCCTCTCTCACTGGAGCAGCAACGTTGCTTTGGTTTCCTCTGCAGGTCAGGGGTAGGATTGGTACCTCAGTGCCCCAGCTGGCACAGCTCTGGACAGAGAACAGGGAGCAGTGGTACCCTCCTCGTACCCTCCAGCCCATCATCATCATCATCATCATCACAACTCTCACACTCCTCTCCCTCAACCAGCCCAGCCCCTTCTCCTTTTCTCCCTGCCCTGCTCCAGTCTCCATCCACCTGCCCAAGACTCCGGCTTCTCACGACAAACCCCAAAATGTCCCTTCACTCCCCATGTCCTTTGCCCAAGAAGGGCTCCCACTCCAGCCCCTGTCCCTTCCCTGCCATCTCCTTCTCCTCCCCGGGGATCCTGGGGTGCCGATGATGCCAGGGCAGGCGGTGGCTGCAGCAGGGCGCTCAGGCTGGATGGGGCTCTGGGCAATCTGTTCTCGTGGAAGGTATCCCTGCCCTCAGCACGGGGGCTGGAACTAGATGATTTCAAAGTCCCTTCCAACCCAAACTATTCTGTGTTTCTGTGGTCCCCCTGAGGTGCTGGCTCCAGCAGAGACTCAGTGTGTCGACCACCCTCGAGGAGAAGGAAGCACCTAAGAGCGCATCACCTTCACACTTCAAGGGGATGCGACTGCAAGGAGAACTTCCCACTTAGCTGCCAAACCACTCCGTTATTATTCCCTCTCTATTTCCCCCCCTCCTGACACACTGCGCCTCCAGCATCCAATCTCACAAAGCAGCCAAACGCTTTCTTACCGATTCGCGCTCGCAGCTCGCCGGCTGACACGGGGCAGCCCCGCACGGCGCACCGCGTCTGCCCGCACCGGAGGGACCGCGCATCCGGGGGAGCGGCAGGGATGCGGGATTCGGGAGGGATGCGGGGTCGGGAGGGCTGCAGGAGCCGGCAGGGCTGAGCGATTCGGCAGGGCAGCGGGCGGAGCGGAGCGGGGCGGCCCCGGCGCGTCAGGCAGCGGCAGCGCCCGCCCCGCTTTCAGAGCCGCTCAGTTTTCATTTCCCGCTCGGCCGCGAGCAGACACAGAAAGTGAAACTCGGAGCCGCCCTGCGCTGCCTCCCGGCACGGAGGGGGCTGGGAGAAAGGGACCGAAGGGTTTTCATCGCCGGTTCTTTGTCCCTGAATGGAAATCGCTGGGGGAAGCGCTGTGAGGCGGAACTGTCCGCACACAGCTGCACTCCCAGCCCCGTGTCAGGGACCTCTGTGCAGCCCCACTGAGCCGTGGGGAGGAGAGACACACGGGAGGATTTCACAGGGGTTATCTGGAACCCATCAGAGCTGTCCTTGTGGATCCAGCTGCAAACCCTCTGCTCACACTGCCTGGCTCTGTCAGAGCCAGGACAACTCTTCAGTTCTTAGCCGGTCTTCAGTCGAGGCACAGGGACAGTGAAAACTCTCCTGAATCGTCACAGAGGGGATGTGGGTATCTGTAGGGACTTCTGAGCAGAAGGGCTCAGTTTCACAAATAACTCAGTGTCTTGGCTTGTGGCAGAGGCTCCCAGCAACAGTTTAAATTTAGTGATGTTCCCTTTCTATTACTGGCTCGTGTGGCGACTGCCCTATAGAAGGAAGGAAGGAAGGGAGAGAGGAGAACCTCTAAGCCATAATTGCCCAGAGAGAACGAAACCACCTGAGCAAAGTGCACAAGGACACTGGAGGTTAAACAGGAGCTAGATCTGCCAGGTGGAAGTTGGTAAAGCAGTGTGCAGTTGAAACAGCTTTTGGTACTGACCCCTGTGAGAGCCTGGGCACTCAGTTAGGAGGAGTATTATGTCTTAAGAATGTTTTAAGCTTTGCCTGCAGAACTCAGTCATGACATGGCCCTTCCAAAGCAGGCAGCAGGCAGAAGTCTGAGCACAGAAAATGGACTCAGATGAAAGGAAACTCAAACTGAAAGGTAGCAGTGTTTGAGTGTCCAAACACACTGCCCCTTGGACAAAAGCTGCCAGCTGCTGATAATTGCCATGGCACTCCTAATGTCCAAATAGCTCCAAAAAGTGCATTGACTGCTTCAAGAGCAGGGCTCCTGATCACTCAGTGTCCTTACAAATGAAATAAATCGTAATGGTGATAGAATGAGATCTAAAAAGCCTTCGGGAAGTTAAGAATTCCACATCCAGTGTTATGTCCAATCAGCCAACATGAATTGCCTCATCTGAGATGTGAATGTCCCAGTACTTTGGAGATGAGTTTTCACAGCTGAGTCATTGTGTAAGGGAGGCATGACAAGGACTTAGCCCACCTCGCAGGATTGCCTCTTATCAGCCCCCTCTTTATCTGGAAACCCAGGCTGAAGCCTCAGGTGTGCACATCCTTCTGCACAGCACCCAGTGGTTGTTCAAGCCATGAGCACCAACAGCCAGTCTCTTACAGCACCTGGGCTGTTCCAGTGATGGTTGAGTGTTTGAGCAGCATGCACTGCTGGAACAATTTGGTTTTCTTGGTTTAGGAACATGGTTTCTGCCATACACCTCTGTACAGAAGACTGGGATCAAACCCTGTTTCCCCCCATTCCGTATTCTGGGAAAATCCAGCCCAGGTTTCCCCATTCCATATTCTGGGAAGATCCAATCTGGATTTTCCCCCCATTCCGTATTCCAGGAAAAAATCCAGTCCAGGTTTTTCCCCATTCCATTTTCTGGGAGAAATCCTGTCCAGATTTTTCCCCCATTCCATATTTATTCCCATATTGGGAGAAAAAAATCCAGTCCAAGTTTTCCCTCATTCTGTATTTCAGGTAAATCCAGTCAGGGTTTCCCCCCCATTCTGTATTCCAGGGAAAAATCCAGTCTGGGTTTTCCCCCATTCCATATTCCAGGAAAAAAAAAACAGTCCGGGTTTTCCCCCCATTCCGTATTCCAGGTAAATCCAGTCCGGGTTTTTTACCCATTCTGTATTCTGGGGAAAAAATCCAGTCCGGGTTTTCCTCCATTCCATAGTCCAGGAAAAAAAATCCAGTCCGGGTTTTCTCCCATTCCGTATTCCGGGTAAATCCAGTCCGGGTTTTCCGCGGTGCCCCATCCCGGCCCATCCCGGTAACTTTGGGATGCTGCAATCCCGGTGGGTTCTGGTTTCCTTCATCCCAGGCAGCCTCAGGTTTAATGTGAAAAGCAGCGAGGTTTGCTCGGCTTGGTGAGTGAGGCTCGGAGCGGCATTCAGTGAAACCCCCGCGGAAATCCGTGTCCAGGGCAGCCCCGGGGTGGTCAGTGAGGATGAGGAGGGTCAGGACAGCCCCAGGTGTGCTCAGTGAGGATGAGGAGGGGTGAAGCAGCCCCAGGTGTGGTTAGTGAGGATGAGGAGGGGTGAAGCAGCCCCAGGTGTGGTCAGTGAGGATGAGGAGGGTCAGGACAGCCCCAGGTGTGCTCAGTGAGGATGAGGAGGATCAGGACAGCCCCAGGTGTGGTCAGTGAGGATGAGGAAGGGTGAAGCAGCCCCAGGTGTGGTCAGTGAGGATGAGGAGGATTGGGACAGCTCCAGGTGTGGTCAGTGAGGATGAGGAGGGTCAGGACAGTCCCAGGTGTGGTCAGTGAGGATGAGGAGGGCCCGGCCCTGCTCAGGGCTGCTTTCAGGGGGGTTACTGGGTACTGTACCTTTCAGGGGGGTTCCTGTACCTGCTGGAGGGGGTGATCCCCGGGAATCTCCCAAAGGACAGCAGGGACAGCATTTGCAGGGCAGGGGGAACACCTGGGTGCTCCCGGGGCATTGCTCAGGTGTGCCAAGGGACAATCCCTGTGCCCCAGAGCAGGGCAGGAGAGGGCAGCAGCACAGCTGAGCAGGTGGGGCAGCACAGGGAAGATCCTTTTTCTTTCTCTTTCGGATTTCATCTTCTCAGTCCCATCCCAGTGCCTCCAGTCCCTCTCAAGTGCCCCCAGTCCCTCCCTAGTGTGCCCCAGTGACCCCAGACTACAGCTGATGATATCTTACAGGATAATTTGCCTGTTATTTATGCAATAAAAAATGTCCTCCTAAATTTATGTTTACAACATACAGAAAAGCTGACCTAATTGTTGACACGTGCCATACAGTGATACAGAGACAAAATGTGTTTTTTAATTACTCCCCATCATTCTCTTCTTCAAATGAGTCAGTTCCCACTTCTTCATAGTCCTTTTCCAGGGCAGCCAGGTCCTCCCTGGCCTCTGCAAACTCTCCCTCCTCCATGCCTTCTCCCACGTACCAGTGCACAAAGGCTCTCTTGGCGTACATCAGGTCAAACTTGTGGTCCAGCCTTGCCCAGGCCTCGGCGATGGCCGTGGTGTTGCTCAGCATGCAGACTGCCCGCTGCACCTGGGCCAGGTCTCCTCCAGGAACAACTGTAGGGGGCTGGTAGTTGATCCCAACCTGGAAACAGGGGTGGGAGAGAAGGCTGTACGACTTATTTATATGTGCAATTTATTTCCTAACAGCAGGAGGCAGCCAAAGAACTGAAGGAAGGTGAGTGAAGTTACAGGTGCTGGGGTACAGTGGTGCCAGGTGGCAAAGGCCATTACAAATGTCAAACAGCATGAAACTCACTCTAATATCTACACTGTTCTACTATTATATACTATTATTATAGTATTATTATATTATACTATTATACTATTTAATGTGTGCTGTTCTCGGGGGTCCCAGGACCAGGGAAGAGATGAGAATCTTGACTCTATGTTTCAGAAGGCTGATTTATTATTTTATTATATATATATATTATTAAAATAAAATGCTATATTAAAACTATACTAAAAGAATAGAAGAAAGGATTTCATCAGAAGGCTAGCAAAGAAAAGAAAGGAATGATAATAAAATCTTATGACTGACTGAGAGTCCAAGACAGCTGGACTGTGATTGGCCATTAATTAAAAACAACCACATGACACCAATCACAGATTGCATTCCACAGCAGCAGATAATCATTGTTTACATTATTTCTGAGGCCTCTCAGCTTCTCAGGAAAAAAATTCCTGGCAAAGGGATTTTTCATAAAATATGTCTGTGACATTAATGCACAGATGAGTTTGTAGATTTCTTAACAGAAAATACTGAACATAGAGTTTCACCAAGATACTCTGTAGAAACTAACATAAAAAGTTGGTTCCCAGTTGGAAGTTTTCATTGTTGAAGGAGCTGTTTGTGTGACAAATGCTTTTCCACTGCTAATGTCTGTATTATTGTTGAAAATGTATTTCCAGACACTGCTGTGTAAGCAGTGGGGAGAGGCTGTATAATATTTCTGGGTTAACTAAGAGATTCCCTAATATCAGCATTTCCTTCCTTTATTAATTTTGTCAACTTTGGTATTTCCTCAATTTTAGATTGTGCCTCAGAGGCAATGCTCATTGGCTCTTCCAAAGGTCAGATCTGAAATTAAAACTTCTTTCAGTTTTAATCCATACACACTTCTAATTTCCACTTATTTAAATATATAAGAGCCTGTGTCAATGGCATGTCCAAAGGAGAAAAGGCACATTTTATATAAATGTATCCTTCTTGCATTCATTGGGAAATACCTATATTCCCCCATTGTGGAAACCCAGGGCACTGGGAATATTTCTCTGTCTGCTCTGGGGTGCCCTGACTCCCAGGGGAGCACTGACTCTGACCCTCATTCATGGAGAAAGTTTCCTAAACTTCAAGATAGACTGGAATCCACAAAAGTGTGAAATAGATTATAGAGAGCAGTGTAGGTGTATCACTTAGGTGAGAAATTGAGGTTTTGGGATTTTTAGTGTGTTGTGGATGGAAGCAAGATGGAGGGCACAGGGTGTTGTCCTGGGTTTCTTCTTCATGCTGTTTCTTCCTTCTTCTTCATGGGTTGGGGTGGCATTTTGTAATTGGGCAGAAAAGTCTGCATTGGGGGCTCTTTGGGATGAGTTACTGGGTTAAAAGGAAAAATAATCTAGGTGCCAGTTCTTAATTGGATAGTTTAGTCTTAAAAGACCTTGGAACAAGAGATTGTTGGCCATTTTGTGCCTTGCTGCAGAACTCACAGCAGTGAGACTGTTTTACTGATAAGAAATAATAAACACCTGAGTCCCAACATGAATGGGTGTCTCAAGTGCCTTCAATCCGACCCGGAGAAACTGATGACTGGGGTATCCCCATACCCCATGTTCTGGAGTAAATAGGAGAAATAGATGAGATATAAAACTTTAAATACAAGTTTTCTACTAGAAAACTTTAAAAATACAAAAAAAAAAAACTTTCTGCTAGACTGAACCTCCCCTTTCAACACTAAAGAGAAACTTGTGGCAGCCCTGTGGGATTCACATTTTCTGAACCTGAGAGAAGCAAAGAATGATCAAAACAATTCTCATCTCATTTGCTGCAACCGTGTTTGTTTCACAAGTGGAATGCATGGAAGTGGAAGGTTGTTTACGTGAAGAGAATTGGTAATTGGATTCTGGTGTGAGTTTTGATTCACTGACCAATTGAATCCAGGTGTGTGAGTGTGTTGGGACTGTTGGCTGACAGTCATGAGATGCTGGGCAGTGGAGTGCTTGGCAGATTCTGTTTAGATGTAATATAGAGGTAATATAATATAGAATAATACAGTATAATAAAGTAATTAATTAGCCTTCTGATAAGATGGAGTCAGATGCATCATTCCTCCTGGACGATGGACAAAACAGAACCCTACTCACCTTCATATCTACTGCATCCACTCACCTTGAAGCCTGTTGGACACCAGTCGACAAACTGGATGCTCCTCTTGGTCTTGATGGCAGCGATGGCCACGTTGACGTCCTTGGGGACGACATCACCCCGGTAGAGCATGCAGCAGGCCATGTACTTGCCGTGCCTCGGGTCACACTTGACCATCTGGTTGTTGGGCTCGAAGCAGGCGTTGGTGATCTCGGCCACGGAGAGCTGCTCGTGGTGCGCCCTGTCGCAGGAGATGATGGGCGCGTAGGTCACCAGCGGGAAGTGGATGCGCGGGTAGGGCACCAGGTTGGTCTGGAACTCGGTCAGGTCCACGTTGAGGGCGCCGTCGAAGCGCAGCGAGGCGGTGATGGAGGACACGATCTGGCTGATGAGGCGGTTCAGGTTGGTGTAGGTGGGGCGCTCGATGGCCAGGTTGCGGCGGCAGATGTCGTAGATGGCCTCGTTGTCCACCATGAAGGCGCAGTCCGAGTGCTCCAGCGTGGTGTGCGTGGTCAGGATGGAGTTGTAGGGCTCCACCACAGCAGTGGAGACCTGAGGGGCTGGGTAGATGGCGAACTCCAGCTTGGACTTCTTGCTGTAATCCACAGAGAGGCGTTCCATCAGCAGGGAGGTGAATCCAGAGCCGGTACCGCCACCAAAGCTGTGGAAAATCAGGAATCCTTGCAGCCCAGAGCAGGCATCAGTCTAGAAAGCAAAAGAGAAAGTGAAACAGCAGTGGCTGAAAAAGGTGGAAAAGACTTTGCTGTGTGAGCTCACCCTGAGCTGAAGGAGTAAGCAGTCACAGGCAGTATACAGCATAGATTTCATGTCAAGTTTTCCTGGGAAAGGGCTGGTAATAGTTCCAACCTTTGCTTTCCTCACTGTCTCAACTTATGACATAGGGATCTGTCCAGGCCTCTCTCTCTCTGAACTCCACACTGCTCTGTTATTCTAGCTGAAACCAGCAAATACAACTGCATAATCCACCCTTCGGTATCAGTATTGGTGCTGTAGGGCTGTGCTAATAATTTAAAATTACATATTCCTAACCACTTTATAAAAATGCCTGGAAGCATGCAGCTGGGAAGTGAACTACTGGGCTTCTCTCTTCTATACCATGTCCAAGATCCCGTCTGTATGACTTGCTGTCTCTTTGCTGAACCATTGCTATCATTTGCAATTAATCATTTGCAATTAACAAGCTGTTAGTTCTGTCCTTCTTCCTTCTGCAGCGTCCAAACTGCTGTTCCAGAGCTGCTGAGGCTTACCAGCTTACGGACACGATCCAGCACCATGTCAATGCTTTCCTTGCCAATGGTGTAGTGGCCACGGGCATAATTATTGGCTGCATCCTCCTTTCCAGTGATCAGCTGTTCTGGATGAAAAAGCTCCCGGAAGGCGCCAGCCCGTACTTCATCTGAAGAAGAAAGAGAAATTGTAAGAATGTGGTCTTTGTGAGGGTCCCCAGGACGAGGTGAGAGATGAGAATCTGACTCCACTTTCTCAGAAGGCTGATTTATTATTCTATTCTATTCTATTCTATTCTATTACATTATATTATATTATATTACATTACATTATATTATGCTATACTAAAACTATACTAAAGAAAGAGAAGGATACATCAGAAGGTTTAACAAGAATGAATATTAAAAACCCGTGACTGACTCCTCAGAGTCCGACACAGCTGATGGTGATTGGTCATGAATTAAAAACAATTCACATGCTGGATAAACAATCTCCAGACCACATTCCAGAGCAGCAAAACATGGAGAAGCTGAGGCTTCTCATCTTCCCAGGAGAAGAAATCCTGGCAAAGAAAATATCATGGTGGCAGTAAGAATATGCTCCAGTGCCAACAAATTCTGGTTGTTGTTGGCATCAGTGCATGCTCTCAGTCACAGGAGCTCATGATGCCAAAAGACAGATGCTGATGGAGAAGGGAAATGTCTCAGGAGCATTTTTTCAGTGTTGCATTTGTTTGATTTATTGTGCATCTTCAGTCCAGCCACTTATCTTCTCATGAGCTTGTTGGTGACAAGTACAGCCTGCATCCACAAGTCCCCAGAAAAAACAGTGTGAAGAAATTCAGGTGTCACAATTTTTAGACATTCTTCTATTATTGGAGGGAAGCGATCAGCCTCCTGCATTGAATCCAAACTGAAGGAAAGCAGAATCTGAATGGCAAAAATGTCATGATAAACAAACCCAAAAGTTAAATATTGATGCAAAGAGAAGCTGTACAC
Source organism: Agelaius tricolor (assembly GCF_023055355.1). Lineage (NCBI taxonomy): Eukaryota > Metazoa > Chordata > Aves > Passeriformes > Icteridae > Agelaius > Agelaius tricolor. The sequence continues at coordinate 2,969,507 of NW_027269263.1, forward strand.
ACCGCGTGTACCAGCCATTAAACTGCTGGGGATCCTCTTGTTCCTATGTTTGTAAGCCCTGTGACAGAATCTGGCGTTCTGTGTCACAAGAAAATTGATTTCATGCTACCTAGTGGTAGCCTGAGGTGCAAAGGGCCACTTTGTGCCAGTGGAGACTGGTGGCACACCATGGTGATATGAGGAAAAGCAATCTCATCTCCATTTTGCAGGTTTATTTCCATACTGACCTACCACAGTTGGTTCCAAGTCCACCATTACAGCCCGTGGCACGTGCTTCCCGGTGGCTGTTTCATTGAAAAACGTGGTGAAAGAGTCATCAGAGCTGAGTTTGTCCTGCAGGTCCTTGAAGGTGCCATCAGGCTGGATGCCATGCTCCAGGCAGAAGAGTTCCCAGCACGCATTTCCTATCTGCACTCCAGCCTGGCCAACGTGAACAGAGATGCACTCACGCTGAGGGGAGAGAGGAGAGGCAGGGTCAGGAAAATCAGTGTACCTTAGCCCTCCTTATTCCTGGTGAATACCTTTTCCCAGTGTATTGCTTTTCCAAAAAATCAGTGAATTGTCACTGTCAGCTGTTCCTTTGGTTGTGCAGCCCTGTGACCACAATGAGACTGCACATGCCAGATACTGGGACAGTGTGGTATTTTTGGGGTCCCCAGATGAAGGGAGGAAATGATGAATCTGACTCCATGTTCTTAGAAGGCTAATTTATTATTTTATGATATTATATTATATTATATAAAAAAATGCTATTCCAAAACTATACTAAAGAATAGAGAAAGGTTACTTACAGAAGGCTAAACAAGATACTAACCAAAATCTCATGACTCTCCTCAGAGTCTGACACAGCCTGACTGTGATTGGTCTTTAAGTCAAAACAATTCACATGTTGGATAAACAATCTCCAAATACATTCCAAAGCAGCAAAAACACAGGAGAAGCAAATGAGATAATATTGTTTTGCTTTTTCTCTGAGGCTTCTCACCTTCCCAGGAGTAGAATCCTAGGCAAAGGGGATTTTTCAGAAAATATGACAGTGACAGGACAGTTCTTTAAAAAATTGAGGTCTGTGTGCTGTGCTACAGAAGTATATTAAAACAGTCAGGAAAAATTAATTTCAATTACACAAACCCCACATGTCTTCCTGGACTGGCCCTTCTGAGGAGCACATCCCAGTTTAGTTTATTTTTACTCCTGGCTGGAACCTGACACAGCCATGTGGCATCCCTCACCCTTATGTAACCCAAGGCAGGCAGTGTCTTTTGATCCTTCTACCCTCTGATAGCAGGCTAGCGTGGAAACTTGGAAGAGCTGCTTTCACCTAAGGAAATTATTCCAGATTTTCTTGCTCAAAATAAATTTTCCTTCCAGCTCCTGAGCAGCCATTAATTTTACATCACAATTTTACTCCATTGCTTGTCAAGCAGTGCCATTGCAGTGAAGTGTATCTGCATGATTTCCAGCATTGTTTCTGTGGCAGCCAGGAAGAGAAAACTGTCTAACACCAGCCTAAAGTAGGCAGGTGTCAATTGCTCTAAAATCCTGTACACTTAAAAGTATATGAGCATGAAGGCCCTGCTGCTGGATTTCATAAGTTCACAAGCAGAATTATAAAGCAAATGCTTCTGGGTTAGTCCCAGAAATTGCAACACTGGGTGTAGTGAGAGGCATTTTTTGAGGAAAGAGTGGTTTCAGGCATGTGGATTTTTTCAGTTTTGGTTTCTGCTTTGGTCCAATTAAAGCTGCCTGAGCTCTGGTTTTGTGACCCCCAGGGCCCTGTCTGTACTAGGGAGTAAAATAAAGTCAGGACATAGTACTGAACACTGGCCTGTGACCTCCCATGCTGATTGATAATTCCAAAAAATTGGCAGAGTTTTGTCTTAGGCGAGTTAATATTCCAGACAATGCTTGGGCACCATGCAGAAAACAATTCATTGTCAAGCATGGTTTCCAGTGAGCAGCTCGCTGACCACTGCCAGGCTTTGGAGAGGGAAGGAGAACTGAGATGCCCAGCTGTGAAGCAGGCCTGGCTTTAAGGGCAGAGGATGGTCCTCACTCATTCTTGTTTTGTAATATTGCATTTAGACATAACCAATGGCACTATCAGATTTGACCAGTTAATTTTTTTTTAAATTAAATTCTGTAAATGCTTACCCAGCAAAATCATTCTGTGACCTGAGAATTAAATGTATCCTCCCCAAAAACTAAATTTTCAGTCACAATGTGTGACCAGCAACATCTCTGGAGCAGTGTTTTCTTCACAAATTGACATAACTTTGTGTTTAAGAAATATAACTGAAGATATTTTTTCAGAAGCAACTAGAATTTCAAAAGTCAGCACTGCCCCAGCTAGTCATCCCCAGAAGTTCAGATGAACATGAATATTTAAATTTTTTAAATCTATTTAAATATTTTTAAATCTTTTAAAATCTTTTTAAATCTATTTAAATCTTTTATTCAATGAAATAAATTATTTCTATTCAGTACTAATTTCTAAGCTGAAAGTTTTTGCTGACTCTGCAAATGCATGTGCTCTCATCTGTACTTGCACAACCCTGGTTTTGTCAACTGAGTTGTGCAAAAGTCTCTGAGTGATTTGAGTGACAGTGGGGCTTCATAAATCAGTGTGTTGCAATCTGGAGGATTATTCAGGAGACACTGAAGGCATATTTGGGCTTAGAGAATTCAATTAATGCTGATTTTTCACAGGGCAGGCTCCTGCCTTTTCTTTCAAATCCCAGTGTGAGCCTGTGAGGCTGGCAGGCAGCAAGAAAAATAAGGGTTTCTTTTCTTTTCAAACACAGCAATGAGGCCAGCTGGCTTTTAAAAGGAATAACTTTTAAAGCAAAACTACAATTACAAGCCGAGCAGTATTTTAAACATAAAGAGCTGCTTTGCTCACTTCTTCAGGTCTGTAGAGGAATTGGTCTGTTTTTTCACAGACAGAACAAGTAAATGCTGCCTTAGGAAGTTGGTATTGTAAAACTTCATATAGGACTGCAGTTGAAGACTTTTCAGACTGAGTTTTCAGCTGCACTAGTTTGAAACCACATCTCAAACCTGCTTTTTAAGCCATTTAATCTCCTCCTTCCTCAGCAATAATTTGGAAATATTCTGCCAAAGAGAGAATACAGTGAGAAATAAGTTTCTGACTTTGCAGAGTGGACAGCATTAAAATAGATGCCAGACTTTTAGCAGGGAAGAGGGTGGGCCTTCTTCAGCGTCACAGCCAGAGTAAACTGATCTTTACATGATATTTTAATTTGGAGCCATTGCCAAACTCATGTTTCACATCCCACCACTTAATGTCTGTAGACCCAGGATAGTTCCAACGAAGAAACAGTAGAAAGGACCAGATCCTTTGTGAAACTACACCTGGGACAGCTTTGGTTCTTAAAAAACAATCTCTCTCCAGGATTTACTGCAAAAGGGAGACTTTAGTCCTCCAGCTGTTCCACAAACTTGCTCACTTCCCTAGGTCTGGGAAGCCTGTGGAAGTATTTTGCCTGTGAGATGAGCTGGCAGAAAGTAACATGGTTCTTCCTCTGCACCAAAATTAGACTCAGTGCTAGAGATATACTGGGGTACAAGGTGAAATGGATTTTTTCACGTTCTAAGAGGTTTTGAGAGATTTATACGAATTTATAACAAACCACCAAAGCTTAAAAACAAAGGGCATTTTTTCACTTACTTAAATGCATATGTATATAAAAGAATTCATGGACTCCAGAAACACACACGCATACCTTGTATAGCTATGGACAGTATAGCCACTGGAGCTAAATTAATTTAAAACAGACACAAAGATAAATAACTTTTTTGGTTTATTTCTTAAAAAAAATTGTCGTATTAAAATGAACTGGTGTTGAGAAAATGTGGTCACAACAGAAAGTACCAAACAGCTAAGATTCCACATGTAATTTAATTTATAATCCCACTAGTTAGGGACTCTCTGAAGAAACTTAATGCTGTAATGCTTCAGTGAGATTTTCTGCACTCCTTTCCCATTTTGTTACGTGGTGAGTGGTGCGTGAGATCAGGGTTTGGTGGCAAAACCTATTGAAAACAACAGCAGACCCCGCAGCCCTCCCAGTCCCCGTGTCCCCGGGGCTCCCCCATCCCCCTTACCATGGTGTGTCCAGAGGTGTTTCCCTCCCTTTGGGGTCACTGCTGGCAGGTCTGTGCAGGAGCCTGGCTCTGCAGGGCAGGAGGCTCCCAGGCCCCAGCCCCAGCACCTGCTGCTGCGCTTCAGCGTCACAGCGCCGCGGGACGAGGTCACCCCGCTGCCTCCAGCACCCTCCTGGGCAAATCCTCCCACACAGCCCCAGCTCACAGACACCCCAGGCTGCAAACCCACTGCAGCCAGGGCTGGCATGCTTATTGACTTGGAGCCTGGCCATGTAACACGTTGTAGGCTGGGCTTTCTCACACCTCAGGGTTTTACATCACCTGCGATGCACACGCCATCCCGTGTTCTGCCAGCACAAACTTCTGTAGGGCTGGCAAAAAAATTTTCTACACTACAGTGCTTCTGTAGTGTAGAAAATCACACCTAAATTCCAGTACAGAAGGCATAAGAGAGAAAATGAATGGAAAAGAGAAGGATAAAAGAAAAACAAAAATAGAGATCCAGAAAGTAAACATAACTACCACTATTAAGTGTGCTTTTAGTGTGTAAACATAGTACCATTTTAGTAAACATAACTACCATTCTTAAGTGTGCTTACTAGCACTTTTAAATTATCTCCTGGCCTCTTTATTAACATCTCAATTTACTTCTATTACTTCTCTTTCCATGTGCAGTCATCCAGGCTGTCAGCAGTATGGGATAGCCTTCAGTACAGACTCTCACTTCTCTGCCCAAACACAGAAAGAAATTTGATTCTTATTGCAGTGTTTATTGAAGGACAGAGCTGGAGGCATCACCCCAACATTCTGACACCAAATTAGCACAGGCACCTCATCCACTTTGCTCCTTCTGCACTAGTTCAACACTGGAAAGCAGCAGCTTCTCTCAGAGAAATCCTCATGGTTGCAACCCTTAAACAACAAAGAGGAAGGCAAACTGAATAGCTTTAATCTGTATCATGTATCCCCTCACTTTATAAATTAACTGTTTATGATGATGTTTAATCAGCAGACATTAAATAGACAATTCCTAAAATGTAGGTTAGTCTACTCTGTCATGATGATATCAATAGATTGTTCTGCCATTGTTGGCAACCAGCATAGAAGTATCTTCTTTAACACCTACATTTTAACAGTGAGAACTAATTCATACTGTTTTTTATAAACTCACTTTGGTATAGTCTTCATTTTGCTGTTCTTTACATAAACCTGCAAATCATTACTCTTTGATTTTTGCTGGGAAAAGCTACAGAGCCATAATTTCTGGAGCCATAATTGTTTTTTAACAAATTTCCATGATAATTTCCATCTGCTGCTTTGCTTAAGCTGAATCTCAGAGTTCTTCAGAAAACCAGCAGATCGTTGCTTTGAGACTGAGGAATAGATTATTCTAGTGTTCTTCTTCTAGTGGAAGTGGTAACATTCCAGACAAGCTCTGGTGCTCTGGACAATCTGAAATGTTAATGCTCACAGCTTCAGAGAACCAGGAAAAAGTTTCACAGCAAATACTTTGAGCAGTCCACCACCCAAAACCTCTTAGGCACACTTTGAGTCAATGTGTCAGATCCAGCAGTGACAAAATTTAAAAGAGGTCTGTGAATTATTAAATTATTTGCAACAGTGCATTGTGGCATTTTCTCTGCCAGTGGGAGGCATGGAGACATGAGGGAGATATGGCCTGGATTTTTGGAAAGTCAGTCATGATGGATGCTGGCATTCAACTTCTGTGGGCAGAAACCTCTGCCATATAAAACCTAAAGCCTTTTTCTCTAATTAAAGACAGATACATCTCTGAAAATGGCATTTTTGAATAATCTAGAACTCAGAAATACTGCTGCCAGCTGGTTTAACCCCAGCTGGCAACTGAGCACTGAATCAGAAGAGTCAGAGAGAACCTCTGGGTTGAGGTATACTTTAGCACACAAAGCAAAAGTTGTGCACACAAACAAAGCAAACCAAGGAGTGGATTCACACTTCCCCATGGGCAGGCAGGTGTTCAGCTACAAGCAGGACTGCAGGGCTCCATCACTGGCTTGGGAAGACAAACACCATCACCCTGAATGTGAGGTGATTTCTCCTTCTTCCCCCAACTCAATATGCTGGAGACTGAAATACATCAAGAGGCCAATGAAGGACAGCTAAATGCTTTTTCTCCTCTACTGGATGTACATCACTCCCTCCCTACAGGCTCATTACTTGAATGAATCACCAGCAGTGTCAGAATCATGGATTATTTTAGAACATTATGATGCCACTTTACAAAACAGTGCACTCTTAGTAAGTTCTTAGGTGATCACACAAAATCCTCCTTTTCTTTTAATGTGGGATGTGTAAGTCTTTGCCATTTCCCACTCATTTTAATACCTTCCTCAGAAAGTGAATGAAGATTTAAACACTTTCCTGGTGTTCCCTGTATGATTGTTTTCTGTTAGTTTGTTGCCACCTGCTGGGAGAACCGGCAGCGTTTCATTTCAGGATTTCTGAACTTCCCGAGTCCAGTAATTAAGTACCTGTATAACACTGCTACATTGATAAAATACTGGCTTTCAGGAATTACCCCTGAAACAGAGAACTGTGCTATGTATTTTTACTTTTTATTTGTAGGGTTTTCTCCCCTAATACAGCAAGGTCAGAACTGTAGTTAGTTCTAATATAAAGATACGTTCATCTAATAATGATGAATACCAGGTACTTTATTCTTGTAGTATTGCTCTTGGCCATGCCAAAATGCAGACTTACACTCTACCAACATCATCAGTGGCTTAGATCTCATCAGATTCACACTGAAGACATTCTCTACTTAATTCAAACATGCTGAAACTATGAAACAATGTGAAACAATTATTGAAAACTGTGATATACTTTGTAGTGTATCAATATAATAAACCCTTTTTTTCCACGTACTCAAATCACAGCACAAACAACTCTACAGAGGTAAATCAGTAGTCACTTTATTATAAAAATTAGATACTGCAGTTTTAGTATTAATTGCAAAAAACTCCTGATAGCTTATTTCTGCTTCTTTCTCTCTCATGATGAATTAAAAACAATATAAATTCTAAATCAGTAGTACTCAAAGTTAAGGTTACCAACCTACTCTTAAAATAAAGTTTAATGTTAAAAGTCCTGGTAAATGACACTTAACAGCGTTCTAAAAACTATGTGTGGTCTGCTGAAACCACTGGTCCAAACCAACCTCCAGAACAGCATCTCTGCCATCCACCTAAAAATGATGCCAGAAGACTACAGCAAAAAGTGTTCATTACCTAACAGTCACTTTGATCAGAATTTGGCCTGACTTCAGTGGAGTTTGCCATTTCATTAACTGGCTTACAAAGGACTCAACCTGAGGCCTTGCAAAGCAGAGGGGCAGAGGACCGATCCTGGTAATTTCTTGGAAGAGCTCAACTCCAGACAGAGCTTCTGTGTTCCGTTCTATCTGATTTCACATCAAGTGCTGGTTTCAGTGCTCTACCTACACTTAGAGCTGGATTACAGAAAACATTTAGCAATATCAAAGGCTGCTCTTCCCTGGTGTGCAGAGTATACAAGGAATTACTTTTTTACATGGAAAAGCTATAGGCTACTTAACCTGGTGTAGAGTCCTGGCAGAGACAAAAACTTTGGGGAGGCATATGGGACTGGTTTGGGTTTTAAAATCTCTTGAGACAACTAGGCAAGGTCATTATTACACTCACAAATAACCTGAGTTTGTCTGACAATAATGCTGGGGTGCAGCTCTTTTTGGGATAATTTAAGATGAAATAAACAAGTATTTTTAGTAGGGAAGATAAGACTGTTTGCAAAGTGCCCCAGCAGGGAGCAAAGCAACAGATCACACACAGTCTGAGGGTGCCAACACCCCCTGTGTGAAGAAAACAGCAACAGCCACCACCTTGGCGTATGGTTATTGCTAGAGACAAAGGGCTCCCACCAAAAAGGCTGCTCTGACAACATTTTGTAGTTTGGGCTGGCATCAGTGAGTTTACACCCTTTTGGCACAGGTGCTGGCATGACAGAGGCAAATTTGTCCCTGGCTTCTCACCTTTAACTTGTCCCCTCCAGCACACAAGTTTAAAAGCAGTATTTTGTTCGATCAGTGCTCCCTCCTTGGAATTTACCTTTTGTCAATTGATGATAGATCGATGAATGGATGGAGGAGAAATTAATGTCCCACCCCAAACCTCCAATTTCTGCCCCAAGTAGTCAGAAATGGAGTTGGTCTGGTGACAGACCTGCAGGTGTACAATTTTCTTGCCACTGATCGGGGGAAAGTTTTGTGATGTCAGAGAAGTATCTCTTTCTATAAAAAAATCCCCTTTTGTTCTGAATGACAGAGCATTGCTACGTGACTCCCATGCAACCCAGGACTTTGGATACTGGGGACTTGGGGAGCAATTCTAGATAGACAGAGAGACTTTTTGACATCTACAAAAACAAAGCAAGAGGTAGGGAAAGAGCAAAACAAAGCAACAACTTTCGTTGTTCAACTAGACAATAACATAGAATATAATTTAAAAAAATAAGTCTCTTTCTTTACCACCACCACCATGTGCTTCTAGGAATCACTATGCATCAGGCAAGCACTGAGTGCTGTAATTTGCATTTAAGAAGAGTAGATACAATACAACAGAGTCTTTGTGGCCCACCCCCTCATCTTTCTGGCTTAAATATGTTAAAATCCAGTGTGCCTGTCCAAAGAGGCATCATTCACAAGAGAAACCATGGCTTTCAAAATGCAATAGGCTTTCATTTCTCCAGTGTTTTTCTTCCATGTGCTTGTCCTAAATCCCATGCTGCAGGAACTGGGCTTTTCAGATGTCTTCAGGGAAAACAGAATATTCCCCTAAAAAAAGTGCAGGTCCTCCAGGAACTGCACTTGTTCAGAGAACTACTCAGCATTTGCAAGGATGAGAACTTCTTCCATAGTTCATAACTGGCTACACAACCCTCACTCAAGAGACACATCCAAAGCAAAGTGTTTGAAAAGGAGGATTCTTAGATTCTTATTCAGCTGTAGGTATGGAAGGAGTGGCTGTACCCTAGTGTTGGACAGGACCAAGCAGAATGCCAGGAATATTTGCCGTGGCTTCGAAATTCCTACACCACCATTCCCTGTCTGAAGAAACTCCAGGAGTCCACAGCTCAGATTTGAGCATGGCCAAGACAAGGTGACACTTTGAGTGGAGGCAGACACTCAGTCTCGAATTGGAGGCCTGTGGATTGGAGAAAGCACAGCTGCCCAAGCCTGTCGGAAGAGCTGGACCAGTTTGTAAATGAATGGCAGGGACGTGGGAGAAGCTGCAAAGCAGAACAAAAAGGTAAAACTAACTTGGTAAAACTAGCTACGTAAAACTAACATACACTAAACATATTAAGAAAGAACTACCCCCAAGTAGAATTAATAAAAACCAATTTCTCTTCCTTCCTTCGATAAGGAAAAGGCTGAGTCTAGGACAGCTCTGCCTGCCTCTCACAGGCTGCTGAAAAGAGTTTGCAGAAAACTGGCATTGGTGGAGCTTCATCTTTCTACATGCACTTCAGCTGGAAACATTAAACACATTAAGTTCCTAGTCACCCACATTTTTTGTCTCCCTGAGACATTTACACAGACCAGATTTATTAAAAGCAACTAATTTCTTCTCCATAACCACAATGGAATTTTAAAAATTGGAAATCTTAATCCCATACCTGGGTCTAATCTCACCACCACCAGGTACAGCAAAAAAGTAGCCAAGAGCATCTTCTTGTAAGGAAGTAAATAGAAGTGGTTTGACATGGACCTCAGTGCTCTACGTAGCAATGTCAACATGGTCAGGAGCTTTTGGGACAGCACTCCTGGAAAACAAGAACAGAAAGGCTGTTAGGGCAAAGTAAAGTTTAAAAAGTAATCACACAGATGTAGCAAATAAGAAACTAAGGTACTGGCAGTCTGATTGCATGAAAGTTGGGTTGGGTTTGGTTTTTCATACAACAGAGAAACAGTACAATTTTGTAATACACTTCATTACACTTCTTTTTTAGGCACATACTTTACTACAATATGATCTTATACCACAGTAGTGCCAAGGAGAGAACATCCAATGATTTACAGCTCTGGAGAACAAGCAGTACTTTAAATGCTAGACAGGCATTGTTCTACTTGGACTCAACTGTAAATGGAAATGAAGCAAACTGTACACAGAGCCAACAAACATATCCTTAAAGGATTGCCAGGTAGTCTTAGTTTTCCTCTTTTTACTTAAAAAAAAATCCCAAAACTTTTGATCCTGGGCATTAATTGTCATCTCCTGATGCTGGCAGAGACTAAATATGCTTTTACAATTCTCAGCAAAGGTATCACTAAGTCTTTTCTTTTCTGCTGTGATCCACAGCGGGAATTCCTCATGGCCTGTTCATCATGGCAATATTCTTAATGTGCAGTTAATACTTGCTCCCCTTCACCAGTTTGAAACGAAACTGAAACTGAAATGAAACTGAAATGAAACTGAAACAGTAACAAAGGGGAACAAACAACAGAGGGAAAGCCCACCCAGAAGCGTTTCTGTGGCTGGGTCCTGCCGCTCCTCAGCCCCCGGGCGTGTCTCCTCCTCCCGCCGAGCCCAGCGGCAGCGGCTGTCGCCGATGGTGCCGAGGAGCTGCAGCCGCCGCTCGCTGTCCAAGGCGGAGCAGCCCCGCACCAGCTCCTCCGCGGCCCCGAAGCGCCCCAGCGGCAGCAGCACCTGCGCCAGGTACAGCTCCAGCAGCGAGCCGAACTCGGGCAGCCTCTGGTTGGCCGGGGATCCCAGCCAGCTGCTGCCGACCTCCAGCATCACCTGCGGCTCTCTCACTTTGCTGTACAGCAGGATGCTGAGATGCAAGGGAGAAGTATGAGAAAACCCCGAGTCTCTGTGGAAGCTGACATCACTGACAGATATTACCCACAAGCGGCTCTCATGAGGTATCAATCAGGGTCAATATCAAAGCACAGAGAGAATTCTGAGGCAGGCAACAGGTGCAGCTATTGATGTTACTCTCTCGAGATCACCCATTTTAACCCTGATCACCATGAAGCAATCTTGCAGGCATGCTCCAGCATACACACAACAGGCCTGTGCCAGATCTCACTCACACCAGGCAAAGTGAAAATATCACGCAATACCCAAGCCTGGCCTGCAGTTAAACCTAACACAAGACCCCACAAGATATATGCTGTATATCTGACAGCAACAGACAGAAACTCACCACAGCTCCAGAACCTTTGGAGGCAGATGTTCAGGCACATGGTAGTACTGCAGAACCCAAGACAGAACTTCTCTCCACCGGTTCATCTCGGCCAGCGCCTGGATCCCCACAACACAAAGGGAGCATTTCACTTCTGCAAAACTGGTAAGGAACAGACACCCAAGTAAGTGCTTCTTACAACCCACATTTCCCCTTGCATCCCCTCCAGTGACCTTCAGTGAACACAGTTCTCTGCTTCCCCTCTACTTGTCCCCTATAAAAAGGCCAATTCGAGGATATGCACTGTGACTATCTCTGAGAGAACGAAGGAAAGGCTCCTGGGCACACCGTACTTCCCTCAAAAACGCACAGATGAAACATTTTAATATCGACAGGGCTAAAAGAAACCCCAAAGCAGTGCAGGCATGGCCTGAAGTTGGAAGCCAGCCCGGCGCTGAGGCGGCACCGAGCAGCGTCCCAGCGCCTCCCCGTCCTCTCCACACGCCCGCACCTCTCGTGGCCGGGGCCGGGGCCGGGGCCCAGGCTGTCGCAGCCCGCCTCGCAGCGCTCCACGGCGGCGGCGAAGTCGCGGTGCAGCACCAGCAGATCCGCCGCCTCCTCCAACAGCGCGGCCGCCTGCGCCGGCCCCGGGGCCCAAGCGGGCGGCTCGGCCCTCATGGCACCGGCGGGAGGGCTCCCCCCGGCCCCGCACGGGCCCGGCTCAGCCTCCGGCTCCAGCGCCGCCACCGCCCCCGCCGGGGCCCGGCTCCGCTCGGCTCGGGCAGGCACCGGAAAGCCGGGATGGAGGCGCCCGGCAGCGGAAGGGCCGGCCCGGAGAGCATCCCGGCCCCGCGGGCCGCCGGGACGTGTAGTCACGGCTGCAGGAGGGCAACGGGGATGGCTGAGGGGCTGGAGCGTCTCTTACCAGGAAAGGATGAGGGAGCTGGGTCTGTTCAGCCTTGGGAAGAGAGGACTGAGAGGGGACCTCTTTAATGTGTATAAATACCTAAAGGGAGGTGCTAAGAAGATAAAGGCAGGCTCTGCTTTGCGGTACCGAGCAATAGGACAAGAGGCAATGGGCAGAAACTGATGCACAAAAAGTTCCACCTGGACAGGGGGACAAACTTCTTTACTGTGCGGTGACCGTGCACTGGAACAGATTGCCCGGGGAAGGTGTGGAGTCTCCCTTTATGGATATATTCCAGAATCGCCGGGATGCATTCCTGTGCCGTGTGCTCTGCGATGACCCTGACTGAGCAGGGAGGTGGGACAGGATGAGCCGCTGTGGTCCCTTCCAGCTGTCACTCTGCGGGGATCAGCGGTGGCAAGCGGGCACTCGGGGGCCGCTCCGAGCGGCTGCGGCCGCGGCTCCGGGACCAGGATCTGTGCCCGTCCCTGCCACAACGCGCTCCCTTCATCTCCTCCCTCGTGTGGCTGCCCAGGGAAAGGGGCCGAGGGAAGAGCCCGCCTCGGCTGTTCTGCCCGCGGCCGCCGGGCGTCAGCCCAGCCCCGACAGTGTCCCAGCCCCGAGGGTGTCCGAGCCCCGACAGTGTCCCAGCCCCGAGGGTGTCCCAGCTCTCCTCGCCCCGGGCAGGAGCGGGGCTAACGGGAGAGCGCTTCCCGCAGCACGGCCCGGGCGGGTGATGGATGCTCTCCGCTCCCGGCCGCCTCTTCCTCCGGGCACCTCTCCTCCGGCTCCCCGTGCCCGCAGTTCTGAGCACATTACGCTGTTGATGCATTTTGGGTGTAATGACAGCGTCTCCGGCAGCGCCCGGCAGGCAGCGGTTCGCATTCTCCTTGGGCTGTTATTTAAACACAACAGGGTGTCTTGGTTACAAGGTAATTACCGCAGTCAGTGCAAACGCTCTTCAAAAATGGATCTCTACAGGAGAGACAGGATTGATTTATCCTGTAACCTTTTTGAACAACTGACACATTTATCTATCCCCCTACTATGATTATGTAATTAAAAAAAATCAAATGGGCTAATACAAGACATGGTAAAGGGTGAAACATATCTTACAAAGGGGATTTTCTATGCCATCTCAGTGTGGCGAATACGATCAAAGACTTGATCAGAGCTCTCTTTTTCTAGGTAGCTGTTTCCAGGAGGCAGGACCACGTACCTGCCCCTCTGGGCTGCAGCAGGAGCACTGTGCAGTAGCAGCTGTCACACAGTGGTGCATCCAAGGGGTTGGCACACCGCCCTAACTGTGGAACAGGTTCCCGGAGGATTAAGGTGAAACCACTGCACAGAAAACATGTGAAAGGGCCCAGCAGCAAGCAAAGGCAGAGGTAAAGGCGTTTCAGGCTTCTGTTCCTGTTGCTCGGCGCTGCCAATTTGGAAAACAACATTCCTTTTTGGGAACTACAAGTCCCAAAGTGCACTGTGGGAAGAACGTGCCTCGTACCAGCTAGTGCCCAGCACAAATTCCCAAATATGGATAAGGAATCAAGTTTGAAAAAGACTCACACTGGCTGGATGCTCCTCACTGAGACTCAGAAAAGGAGTGAGACAGCAGAAAAACAAGGTAAGCTTGTGTCAGGCAAAGATGCTGTTGAAGGATTTCTTTCACGGGGAGCAGCCAGCAGTGTTGTGTGCCTTAGAGGGGCAGCCCAGCATTGCTCTGGTGGTGTTTGCAGTAGGGGTTGCAGTCACGGAGGCAGCTTTTGGAACAGGGCTGTTGCTTCAGGTGGGGGAGCGAGCAGTGAACAGTCAGATCCTGTTTCCCTGCAGATGCACCTGATGAACGAAGACCTATGGAAAGACAGAGCTGCAACACTGATGCAGTTATTTTAGGGGCTGGGAAGGGTCAGGGGGAGGTGGGAGTTGCTCTGAACGGCAGCTCCTTATGAGCTGCAGCCTGTGGTTGTGTGAGAAGCCGAGGTGGACAAGCAGCCTTGTCATACCAATGTTTATAGGTTAAGTTAATTTCTCTGTAAGGCATGGTGGAATGTTTTTGTACTTCACCCCTCTTCCTAGAGGGGACAGTGTGGTGCCTCGAAGGCCAAACCTCTTGCAGCTCTCTGACCTGCAAATAACACTCAGTAACAGGATTGTTTAACTTCAGGCCAGGAACAATTACCTATTTTAGCGGCAATTTGTTAACAAGCAAAATGAAATCATTCTGAAATACAATCATCTCTGTGGAGATGAGGGATGCTCGAGCTCCGTTGTCGGGCACGCGTGCATCCTCGGCGGCTGACCCGGACCTGGCCAGCAGCAGCTCCTGCCGCCTGCGTTTCCCTGGCTGGCGGTCAGGCAGAGTCCTGGTGCGGCTCAGATGCTCTGTGTGTGGACACTGTGCTGCTGGCTGACGTCAAGTGCAGCTGGTCAGCTGCACCCATCCTCCCTGCACCCTCCTCCTGCTATGTAGGGTCATGGAGCAGCACAGCCCGCACGGCAAATGTAGGAGGTGCAGTCCAGCCCGGGAGAGGAGCCTGAGGCTGCTCGGGCTGCTGAACCGAACTGTCACATGGATACTTGTTTCCAAATAGGAATGATGCTGTTTTTCCATCTTTCCTTGAATGGGAGCAGCTTAAACTGTCTTAAAGCTGAAAGGGTCCCTCTCGTGCTTGAAGCAGCTACGGAGCAGGGCAATCTATCCTACTACACAGGCACAGGAGGGAAGCAGGGCGTTTGCCTGTGCTCCTGGATAACAATTCCTAGTGACCAGAAAAGCTAAACCAACTTGCTGTCAGTGACAGGTAGTATGAGGGAGTACCACGGTGGGTTTTGTGTCCTGGGTGGAATGCCCATGCCCAGCTTGTGGCCTTTTGTATAAAGTCAAGGAGTTTTTTCCCTGCAGTCATCCTGATTTTGTATAGGAGAAGAAAAATGATTTTCAGCAGGGCCTTGTTTGTGTGTGCATCATCTGTGGATTGACTGGTTCCCCTCCTCCCTCTCCTGCCAGGCAGTTGGAGGAGAGTTTAGGGTTACAGGCACCTGTGGCAAGGCCTCCTGAGGTAAATCGCCTCAGCTATTAATCCAGATCTGACCAGCACACGGTCACAGGGCCAGAGGGCTGGCAATCAGTCTTTTTCTGTTGTCTCTTCTGTGTCAGTAGGCTGTTAATAGGAGATTAGCAGCATTAGGGAGACTTTGAGCTAGAAATGGTGAGGCCCTATGATTTGATTTGAAGAGAAAGAAACCCTCCCACACTCCTATAAAAACAAACAGGAGAGCTGGAAATTATGAACGGCATTATAAACACAACTGAGGAAAGCACAGTGTCTAGGAAAGGTGTTGAGCTCTGTAGTACCTCGTAGCTTATCAGCAATGCTTTAACAAAGCAGTGAGGTCCATGGAGACCTCGGGTCCCAGTGTGGAGCACTCTGTTCTTATCACCACGTGCTTTTGTTTGACTCTGGCGAGACCATGACGTGCTGGAATCTGTAATTCGCTTGTAATTTCCATCAGCAGTAAATCCCCATTAAATATGAAGCTGGCTGGCTGCAGATCCCCTCAATTAGCCCAGATTCAGGGCTTCCCTGGCTGCTGGCAGGTAGTCTGCAGAGCCCAGGGCTGGGGGAAGGTGAACGCTCTCCGGCTGTGCTTGGAACAGATGGCCCGTGGTGATGCTTCGTTATCTCACCCAGCATTGTGGTACAGCATCAAACCTGGGGTTTGTTTCAGAAGTAGAACTGTTTAGAGGAGACTCACCTGATTTTGAGCCCACCTGCTGGTGTTCCTAGTCAGTGTGTTTAAATGCACTGATGTCGGATTTTTTTGGCTATATCCAAACCTATGTAAACAGCAGGTGAGAATGGTACAAGGCAGAAAAGGCACCTATGGGGCAGCCACAGCCACAGTCCAGCTGGGGGGTATCACAAAAAACAGAAGAGCCAATCTCTGTTTCAACCTTCATCACAGATGCACAAACACTGTGTGAGGGGTAAACACTGGAAATTGGGAAACTGGGAACACAGCGTTGTGTTCACAACTTGTCAAAACTTGAGTTTTACTCACATAATAGCAAAAGCTTTCCGAAACAAAGGGCAGTTTTAACTTAAGTCCCTTTCTTTTCTTCATAATCAAACAAAGTACTCGCCTTGGCAAGGCTCCTGTCAAAGAATAGCAGCAGTTACTTCGATTTAATTGTTACTGTTATAACAGTCATAATTAGTGCTGGGTGGGGCATTTCATAGCTGTAAGGTGACCAATTTGGTTAGAGGCCTAAGGCATCTTCTTTTCTTCAGCTAGTTATTATCTGTGAGAAAATACTGAAAATACTGCAGCCTGTCATCACTGTGGGTCAATTACACCCTGTTTGCCTACCACAGCATCTCTTTGCTCATCACTTTAGAGTCACAACCCCTCTAACAGTTAATACCACTTCTCAAGGCCCAGCTTGCCAAAATCAACTCTCATCCATTAGTCTCCACCTTTCCTCTTTTTTCAAAAGCAAGCCTTGTGCTCTCGTGGCTGGGAGAAAGGCTTGACACTGTGAATCCTGGAACTATTTGTACCACAAGGCAAACAAGGTGATTTGAGAAAATGGTTCTTTCTCATTTTTGCCCTAACTTCCTGACATGTCAGTATTTCTTTTCACAGTGTCTGTCCCTCATTCTGAATGCACATTTACTGTGATCTGCCTTAATTATCTCTACAAGCAGGCAATGCATCTTCTGCATCTCAAATTGGACATTTCAGAATATACTACAGAAGTTAACAAACTCTTCTCCATCTCAGTCTTCTGGTCCTGGCTCTTGCCTGGCCGGGTCTCGTGGCGCTCACAAAGCTGTGATGTGAGGCTGCTTTAGGAAAGCTGCAGTGGTAGCAGTGCCTGAGCCTCGGGAGAAATCCCCAGGGAAGGAACTGATGCTGGTGGAACCTTTGCGTCTTGTGTTTCACCCAGAGCCCTCCCTGCGTGCCCCTCTGGCTGTGGCGGGCAGAACTCCCCTGCTTGCTGTTTGTGCTCCTGAACTTGATACAGTAATTAACTGGTAATTGCTTTGTTATGAACGGCATGCGAGGTTGTTTTTTAACGTAGCCAATGAGTGTGCAGCACCTTTCTGCTGGGTCCTACCTGTTTGAGAGGTGTGCTTACACCGTGTGTAGGATTAATGTCTCAAGCAGTGTATTGGCCCTATTTCCCTAACGAGCTGATGTTCCCTTGCCCTTTGTACCTCCCTTCCTTGCTGCTCCTTCTCGTCTTTCTTGGCAATGCCAGGTGCAGACAAAGGTAGGATTAGATGTCTAATTAGTTTATGTAGCCTTAGACATACGTGGTTACTTCTTGGCACTGGGGGAAGGGCAGCCTGTGAGGATTCCAGCCCTTGTCTCAGTGAGGTTTTCAGCTTTGGGAGCAGCCTGAGCCCAGGCAGACTCAAAAGGCAGGCCAAAATTTTCTAGACACATTTTGTTCCAGATGCCTGTTCAAGGAGGAAGTTGAAAACCCAGTCTGTATTACCAAATCTGAAATAATTTCTCATTTAATGTTAGATCCAAAAAGTTTATTTCCAAAGAATGACTCAGTGTAGACAGCCTGAAAGAACTTGCTTGAAACATGGCAAAAAAGCTACTAAGCTGTAATTAATATATTTTGGAACTATGCTGTGGATGGGACAAGTTGTATTTATAATATTTTTAGCTTCTCAAAGTGAACTTTAGGCTGTAGCTCTCCTGTCTCCCACTGCCACCACCCTTCAGCAGATATAGCCAGGGAACAGAGAGGATAATGTCATTGTCTTTCCTTCCTGACAGAAGGCTTATTTGATTTGTAATTTCAGTTGTATTTATGGTGTTCCAATATATCTGAATGAAGAGAAATGGATGAGGGTAAAGCAAAGGATCAAGAGTACACTACAGCTGTGTACACCAGCAAAATAAAATCCCTCAAGAGCAAAGTAATGGAAATGGGATTCATGTATGAACTCTGACCAGACCTTCAAGGATGGAAAATGGGGTGAATTCTGCCAGGGATTGGGAACCTAATTTTTGCTCTCAGGGATAGACAGCAGCTGCCCTTACATTTCTCATGGAGTGTCTTTGTGAGTGAGAGGGCTGCATGCTGGTGTGTCAGCCTGGCCCTCAGAGTACAGCCAAGCCATGAGGATGGAGGTCACTCTAAACACAGCAAGGTTAAGTGAAATAAGGCCATGAGGAGGTCATGGTGAATTTGAAAGGGAGAGTGGATGGACAGACATGACTGATGATAGCTCTGGTTATTTGAAACAAAACCTTAAATAACTCAAATTTGTATTCAAGAGCACTTGTCCATGTCAGGACTCTACATCCATCTTTCTGTGTCAGATCAAGCAGCAGTTCACAGCAGTTCACATTTCCAATGCACTCTGAGCTGCTGGAACAGTATGTCTATTCTGAGCTCCCCTTCCAAGGCTGTCTCATTCCAAAAGGTGTGCTCACAAGGAGAAATTCAACACTAGAAAGTTAGTAGAATAATTTTAGGAGATAGAATCACTGCATCCTAAATCCCCAAAGGAGTTGACTCTCTAAATAGCCTTAGCAGGGAAGTATGCTCTGTAAATCATTGCCAAAAGTTAGACTGAAAGCATTTAAACACTTTGTGTAATAAGCAAGTAGGTTCTGCCTCGATCTTCCAAGCCACTGTGGTTTATTTTCCTAAGGCTGCCATGATCAAAGCAGGTTCTCTGGTGTTGCTGTTCATGTGGCAATGCAAGATTCAGACTGGTCAGAAATAGGACAATCGTGGGACTAAATCTCTAGAGCTGCCTGAATCATAGGGTTAAAAGAGGACTGTGAAGTACTTAATAGGCTGCCTACACAGTGCTCAGCAAGTCAGAGGTTAACAAAGGACCTTATTATTTGAAAAGATAATTGAAGCTGAAAACAAGTCGACCATCCCACAACTAAGCCGTGGAGATCATCAGTTTTTGTGAACAATGGCCGATGATGTTCGGGATTCAGTGAGTTAAGTGGTTAATCCTATACAGAAAGCTGCATCCATAATGCACTTTAAATAGGGGAAATCCACCCAATTTGACCCATGGAGAATTGCTTCCTGCTGTTATGCTGATAGATATGTCTATAAATATCATGGAAGCCATCAGCAGATAAAATCTCAGAGAGCTTAAAAGCCTCTCCCTATTAAATGATACACTGATCTCCATGAAACAGCAGGAGCCTGGGGAAATGAGCCACTGAAACCAATCCCTCTGCTCTCCCCAGAGCCACAAAGAGAAGCAAGACCCATACACTGTTTCCATCTTGATTCAGTGGGGGGGAAAAAACATCAAACCCCTCCTAGACCCTTTCTTCCTTCTGTCCAGTCTTCTCCACAAGGCTGCTCCTCACGTTCTGTGTGGGTCATTCAGGCAACCAGTTCATCAGCCTTTTGTGGCACTTTGTTCCAAGTTTGTTCTTTGTTTACACCCCTCAGAGAAAGCCTTCAGTCAGGACAGTTTGGGCACAAAGCTGCCAAGGGGTGCAGGACACTCCAGCAGGTCTGTGTGTGTTCTCCAGCACAGGCACCAAGGGGTGCCAGACAAACTTCAGCAACCACTTCTGCTCATCCTCACCTCCTTCTGCCACTTTTGGATTTTTTGCAAAAGAGTGCTCAGTGTCCTGGTTTGGGTTTTTTTGTTAGTTTGGGGTTTATTTGTTTGTAGGGCTTGGGGTCTTGTTTGGTTGGTTTTGTTTGTTTTGTTGCTGTTGCTGCTGCTGTTTTTGTTTGGGTTTTGTGGGTTTGTTTGTTTGTTTTGGGGGCTTTTGGGTTGTTTTTTGTTTGGTTGGTTTTTAAAATTTTTTTTATAGCTCAAAATCTTAAGGTTTCAAAGTCTATTGCATTATAATGTAAAGCCTGGCTTGTGATTTTCCACTCCCAGAGCTGTTGGTGCTGCATACCATGGAACATGCACATACACACAGTTGCATGTAGATTTTACCCCCTTCATTTGAGCTCTCCAGACTGCCTGTGTAATGTCTCTATATCTGTATGTGCATGCAGGTCTCAGAGCAAGCTTGCTGCCTTTCTGGTGTTTGAACTAGCTCTCCTAGGATTTAGAGATGCCAGCCATGAAGGAGTTAACCCACATTATGTGGTTCTAATTTGTTTTTTGTATCTTTCTTTTCTGCACTCTCCATTTGTTACTCTCCATTTTTTCTTCCTCCATTTTGTTCTCTCTTTTCTGCTCCAGTGCTGACTTAGTGCAAATTCCATCATTTCTCAGTACTGGAGGCTGTCACAGGCAGTTGTCCTGGGCAAACCCTTGGACATCTCTGTGGGACTTATGTGGAAAACTTGTGCTGTTAGCAATCTACTTCCAGAGTTATTAAGGACCAAGCCAATAAAGATTAGAAGAAAGCAGGGTTTCACAGTCCCCACAAACCCAGAGCTGCAAACAGTGTGAGGATACAGAAGGAAAGGGGATTATGAGGTTCTTTCCCTTCTCTCCATGGACCTTTCTGCTTAGAAAGCCCTATGCTTGTCTAGCACTGATCTAGGCAAGGAAGAAAAGAACATTACAGGGACTTTATTTCTGGACTTCTCCTTTGCTGCTTCAGTATCTTTGAGCATGAGAGTGTTTTCCTTTGGAGACTCTAGAAGGAGTTAAAATAAACTGAGACATAAGGGAAGGATCATGAGATTCACCATCCAGCCTGTCCCACTGGCACTCAGGTTGAGTTCAGTGACTCAAAGCAATGGGCTCTCAGTACCTCTGAGTGCACTCAGAGAAAATGAGTCTGCTCCCTTTTCAGCAGTATCAACAAAAGTGTTTACTGAGTTCCAAAGGGTTATATTTTTGGCATTCCTGTGGCCTGTTTTGGCTTGTTGAATGTTACTTATGAGTAAGAAGGAAAGAACTTGACTTGATGCTCAATTATGAAGCAGAATTTGTATGGCTGACAGTTAAAGGAAAACAAAACGAATGCAGTATTTTGTGTGCTTATCTCACAGGATCTGCAGAGACCATAACTACAGAGACAACTGCTTTCAATTGCAGGGATATGTCCTGGTTTTAAAAGTCATGTCTCTGGTCTCTCAAGACAGAGACACCCAAATTCAGCACTTGTACACCTGATTGTAAATGGCCTGCCCAGAGTCATAGGAGATCCATGTGGAGGTGGGTGGGATTTCTGTTACAGACAAACCTCTGCTGTGCCCTGAGAGGCCACACTGACCACAACTCTGCTGCAATTTGTGCTCAGCCCCTATGGCATCAGGAGAACCCTGCTGAGGCTTCCTAAAGGAAGGATGGAGCTGCAGATATTTCCAGGGCTTATTTGGAAAGCTGGTGTCCTGTAGGGAGGAGCTGTACCCACCCTTGTTTTGTGCTGTCACACTGAGTGAAGGGAGCCTCCATCCTCACCTCTGTGCATTCCTGGGCAGGGGAGAGCTGCTGTGAGGTAAAAATGCTATTAAAGTGGGTAACAGGGTGCAAGGTGTTCGCTGGGGACTCAGGTCCCATAAAAGTACATGTGACAATGCCAGAAAAGCTACATATTTTTGAAACAGCTCCAGGAGGATGGTGCTGCTGATTAACTTGGGCTGGAAATAACAGCCATGGTAGGCAGCACTGACCACAGCCTATGAAAGTGAATACGGAAAGCAATAGGAAGAGCCCAGAACAACAGTGGCATAAATAGTACAGCCTATTTAACAATCCCTATCAAGGATTTATATAGTGTTTACTTGTTTGAAGCACTGTGCAAAACATTAGCTGATAGATGTTAATTAATCATTCAGCTAATTAAATGGAAGTGGAATGCAAATGGTTAGAGGAAGCTGGAGTATGAAGACTTCCTGAAACCATTAAATGATTTTGCTCTCTTTGATGGAGGAAGAATTTCTTCCTTTAGGGTTTAAATGTTCTCACAGTGTGGGTGTTATTACAGTTTTAATAACCACCTGTTTAATTCCCTGGGATGGGAGATTACATGCAGTACAGCCAAGAGTTCCTTGTTTGTTTGAGTAACTTTGGCAGTTTTATGGGCCTAAAAGAAAAAAAAAAAAAAAAAAAAAAAAGAGAGAAGTATCCCCAGCTCTGTATTTCAGGGCACAGAATGATGACCAGCTTCAGGGATGAGTCGTGATATGGAGTCCCATTACACAGTGACCTATTGTTTTCACTTTAACAGTGAAAGATGAAGATGTGCTGTCATTTGATGTAGAGGAATCACTGAAATGAGCCTGGCAAACCACTGAGAATGTTGCAAGTGATAGCTAATTTTTTAATAGATTAATTCATTCCCCTACAGTAACAAGATAGGATTCTTTGGCAGAGAATCAGTCAGCTTGATTCCTGGCTGTGGCATATTTAGGTTTGTGTTATCACCCACTGCCCACACTAGTGTAGCATAAACTCCTGAGGGAACTTGTGAAGAGATGGGTTTTCAGTCATCTGGCCTGAATCACTGCCTTGCTGATGAACCCCTCAAGCTGCTGGAAAAGTCCTGTTTGATGCCAGGCCAGTATAACCACAAACCAGGCATGTAGGTCTGATTTCCTAAATTAAAAGACTGATTTAGTGCACTGTGTAAGTCAGGTTTTCAATTTACCTTCAACCTGAGAACTCAGTCTCTTAGGGCAGGTACAATACAATCAGTTGGTGATGCAGATAAAGCCAACAAAAAAAGAGAAAGATGTGGTTCTGTGACTGGTAATTGCTCTGATACCTTTGCTACCCTCCTTCCAGTCTGTGTTTCCTTCTGACCTGGGATACTGTCACTGTAAGCAGTGAAAGCTATCACAGTTCTCCTTTTTCTCTCCCTTTTCCTCTCTCTGGTTCCCCTGGGGAGAGAAGATCCTGGCAGCCAGATCTACCCCAGGCTTTTGCCTTTTGTTTTCCTGTACTTTTCTCTTGGCACAATGCAGAAGTTTGCAGTGTTCTGCTTCCACAATCACATGTTAAAATATTTGCACAGCTGTCTGATGACAGAAAAGGGGGGGAAAGAGAAAATCCACTCTTCTGTTATTTGAAATGTTAAACCAAACCAAACCAACAAACAAACAAACAAAGTTTAACATGAATTAATAGTGTAAAATCTTCCTTTTCCCCTGCTCTTGTATAACAGAATCCTTGATCAGTTTTCCTGGCTCCCCTCTGTGTGCTTCACCTGCTTTATCTGGTACTCATAAACCCACACTTTGGTGCTTCTCTTCCAATGCCTCTGGGTTCAAACTCCCATGGGAGTCCTGTGCCCACTCTGTGCACTCACTTCAGCCTGTTCTGGGCTACAGAAATAGGACCAACTCCTACAGGCTATAATCAGGCATTCTTCAGGCAAATCTCTGACTGAAGTCAGTGGAAGTTTTGGCACAAGGACGGTGAAACTAATTAAATTCCTCCTCCAAGTGTGTATATATATATATATTTATATATCTGGGACGGGGATGAGAGAAGAAAATACTGCCTAGAAAGAAAGTCCATTAATAAATGAGACATAGATGTGGGGAAGAGTTGATTGAATTATTTATAATGCAGTTATAAAATTGATGAGTTGCTGAGCTTTCCAGTAACCCATCAATAACATGCATGACCATAGCTGCAGTTAGCAGGAGTATAAACAAGCAGGAGCATGGATCTCCATGAAAATCAGGTGTGGAAACATTGGGGAAAAAAAGCCTAGCATATCCAAATCATTTAGAACAGAATATATTTGAATGTGGTCATAGCTTTCCAATAGCCTTGAAAACTGGTTTAAGTTAATTTTACCAGCAGTTCACTAGAGAATCTCAAGCAAAAACCCATCAAACGTGGGCCCATATTTTAAAAATAGAAAAAACAGCACAGACACTTCCTAACAAGCCTAACTATAGATCAGAGTGAGAAAAAAAATTAAATGTGGGTTTAAAATAAACCTGGATAGTGACACTAAGAGCAAAATGAACCTGGATGTTTGAAAGAACCAATCTTGTCAAGTATTTTTTTTAGTCAGAATGATCTAATTAGTGGCTGATGATACCAGAGCAAATATACTGCATTAGATGCCTTGGTGCAATGAGTGGAAGATTCAACTTTTCAAATCTTCAGCAGACAAAAGAAGGGGAAGTGAGCAGGCCAACAAGCACTTTTTCAGCTTTGGCATCTATAATTCACGTGCAGGGGCTGCACTCCCACTATAACAGCTCCCTTCCTACACACACAAACACACACTCCCTGCCTTTATGCTGCTCTGGGACCACACACAGCTCTGTCCAGTGTCTGTCCTTCCCATCAGCCAGCCTCTCCTCTGGGAAGCATGAATGCCTCCCCTGAACCAAGGCCCCAAGGTGTGTTTCCACCCTGCTCCACCAAGCTTGGGTTGGTTTTTTTTTCAGGTTTTTTTCAGTCTTTCTTGCTGTCCTCAGTCATGAGCTCCAGACAAAGCCTTCCTTTCTGTGAAGGAACTTCAGAACCAGGAATGTGGTCTGGACATTTGTGGACAAAGGAACATTCAATGTTTCTGCTCCTGATCATCAGGAAGAATGACTATGCTGTGTCTTTAGCACTCCAGCTCAGTTTCTGAAGTCTGTGTCTTCCTGTGGACACACATTTTAGGGCTAGCCCTCCCTTTGTTAGTGTCCAGGCTCAGGGAGGCAGTGTCTCTGTGCTGGTTGGGATCCAGCAGACAGAATGTCATTTCCAGCCCGTTAGCCTCAGAAACGTTCTGTTTGTGCAATTAGCCTTATGAGGCCACTGATGAGAAATGGGTGCTTATTAGCTGCTGTCATTTTTATACCCTCTTCCCTGAGTAATGCTACAGCAGCCCTCGTGATCCCATGAAATAGCTCTGACTGCAGGAGGAGAAAGCTGCAAATGGAAAAGACTTCTCAGTGCTGCAGGCCAAGCCCAGCCACCTCCTCTCCCCTACATTCCTCTGCTGCTTTCCTACTCCCTGAGAGCCCAGCATTATTCCTTCTCAGGACTGTCTTCTTCAGGGGACAGCTTCATTTTGAATGGCTTCATGCTTCACACCCAGAGGCACCAAGTCTTTTCCACTAAGCAAAGCATAAAAATAGCTGAGGGAAAGGGTGGGGGAGGGAGTGTCAGCAAAACAGATTTATTTAATTATATGTACCAAGCACCACTTTCCTACGTGAGACCAAGTGTGCAGCTCAGTTTCCATCTTGCTGCATTCTGATTTAGGGTTACTGAGGAAACAGACGTAAAATGCTTGTGATAACTTGAATTTCTAGAAGATGCCTTCATATGTTTAGTACCCTCACACCTGTGTGGAACTGGGTGCTCCTAAGTCTGGCTGTACCAGTTACTGATTTTGAACAAGGCACTGTGCAGGGAGGGTGCCTGTGTGTGGGGGTGATGCTGTTAAATCCAGCACCTGTAATCAGAAGGCTCCAGACTCCCTTAGGCTGGGCCTAGATGGACTTTCCTACTTCACAGAGATACTCTGCACTGCCAAGCCCAGTGGTGTTGTCATGGCCATCACCGTGTTTGGTGATGTTCTCCAAGTCCCATTTAAGAATCTTGTAAACACAGGAGAAATTGAAGGATTTTTCTAAATCAAATTAAGTTTTAATTCTCACAGTATGTTGGAGGAAAGCTGGAAAACTCAGTCTGAAGGCAGAGGCAAAGATAAATAAAAATATTAGAATTTTTACTTCTTTTAACGAGTGAGATTTTTTTTTTTGTCTCCTCAGAGCTTTTATAATCTAGTTCAACTCTTTTTAGCTCTTCTGGCTGATACTGCTGTTCTTAACTAGTCCCATCTCTGTTGCTGCAGATTGTAGTGGAGCAAAAAGGTACTTAACCCCATTGTCATGATGGGATCTTCAACATCTGGATTTTGGCCCCTGGAGGCCTGTCCCTACCTAGCAAGTTGGGATGAGCCACTGTCACAGATTGCCCAAACAACCTGGGTTGAAAGTGAGGACAGGAGAGTCAGTTAAGAAAGCAAATGTGTGAGTTTTACTTCTGTGTGTTTGTTTTTTGTCCACACCACCTACGTGCACACAGAGCTGTGTTTGTTACTGGTGCCCTGAGAGAGGAAACCCATTACCTTAAAAGAAGCACTTGGCTTTAAGAGAGAATAATCAGGAAAGCAACAAAGAACCGTTAGCAACATTTTATAAAGAAGATGAGATAAATAGTCTGTCTCATAAACAAGTGGTATTATTTAACTATCCAAGGAGTTGCTTTCCAAAACAAGGCTGAATTGTTCATTGTCCAGCAAAATAACGCCTGCTTCTGCAGCCTTGGCTGCTTTTCTGACTACAGCCCAGACTCTGTAGATCTGCACTGTGCTGGACTGTCCTGCCTAACGTTACTGCTAATGTTAGTTTTTTATATTATAATAAAAATAAGTAGAAAACAGCGATATTAAGGCTCAGAAAGGACAGCACCAAGACTTTTCAGTTGAGGGGACAGGAACAAAGGAATCCTGCCGGCCCTGAGCTTCCCCGTAGCTGTAACAGGGCCTCACAGACACACTTGTGCTCGGCTCTGTTGGCAGAGAAACACTTGGCAGAGAAATCCCCTCCTGCTCTCTCAACTGCTCATTCACCTGCTCACAGAGACAAGATTATATCACACTGTCCCAGCACTTCTTCAAACACTGGGGAGCGTGTGCTCCTGCTCAGATATTCACCAGAACAAGGTTTCTTTTCTCCTCTTTTCACAAGGCATGGCATTTCTCAGGGGAAGCCAGCAGCTCTCTCGGGGTTATGCCAGCTTTCCTCCACCACAGAAACAAGATTAAAGATGCTGTAGAGCTCTGTGAGTGGAGTAACCAAGGTGGGAGGGGGGGTGTGAGGGAAATACCTTCTGCATAAAACAGCCTTTTTAAAGAAATGGGTGGGTTACCCAGGTCAGAGGAATCCTCGAAGGAGGAGGCAGTGCATCCATTCGGTGCTCCCATTGCCACTCCCTTAGCCAGCCACAGGGGACCACTGCTCCGTTGCTGTGGCAACCGTGACGACTTGGCAGCCAGAGCCATCATCACTCAGCCTCCTCGAGGCTCGGGGAGATGCTCTGGCAAAGGCTCACACAAGGAGATTCGCATGCGAGATCCCGTTTCTTTTAAATTTTGGCTTTACCTCACAGCCTGGAGAAGGAGAAAATCGCAGCAAAGAGAAGCCGTGTGAGGCAGGGCAGGGCAGGGGCAGGGGCTCTCATTTGGGTGTCTGCCCCTGCAGAGGCGGGGAGCTGGGAGCACCTGTCGGGGAGGAGGTGACTTATGTGAGAAGAAGGTCATTCCCGGTGAGTACCCACCCAGCCAGCCTCTCCTACCTTCTGCTGCAAATTATTTATTTATTGTTTGTCATTGGCCAGGAAATTACGGGGTTTCTCGTGTCTGAGGGGAGGGATTTTCTTTTGTGCTAGCTCTAGGCTTCTTGCAAAATCCGTGAGTGCACTGCTACTGGCTTTTTGTCCTAGGCATGAATTCCTGCAGGAGCTGCAGCCTTGCCATCAGCAGCAGGTTTCTTGCAGGAAGCTCGATGAGATCTGCAGTTTGCAGTGAGCACTGCACAATCCTACCTTAATGCCAGGTTTGTGCTCTAGCCAGCTGATATGCTCCTATATCAGCTTTTCCATTTAATTCATGGGTCCAGCCTTTGTTGTACAAGCTGACTTACTTGTTTTCATTGAGATTAAGAATTGAAGCAGTAAGTAAATCAAATGCTTGAACAGGTGCAGAAAGAGTATTTGCCCTGCGTAGGATAGAGTTACAAGCAGTTTCATTCTGATGAGACAAACAGATGCTCCAGATAAACTGCTGATAAAAGGAATTATTATACTGGCAAAGATCCACCACATTCCCCTGTGGCACATGGGTGTCATAGTCAAGCACACAGACAGTAGCCATGGGTGAGATCAATCTACCATGGCTAACAATAGGCATCTATAAATGTAGTCATGTTACTGAGAAGTGTGATCATCAGTTTCAAATCATGTCCTGAAAAATATTAATGTAACTTAGTCATCTGTGAAATGAATACACCGCTTTGTAAAGAAAGTAATGCATTGCAAAAAAAAAAAACAATCATAAGGAATTACAAGGGAAAAGAAATCAAAGGTTGTACACCGTAGATCTGAAATCCTGATCAACCTGCAGGTTGAAAGGCAAGGAGATTTCTTTTTCTCCAGATGAATTTGGTGCTTGTTCTGTTCCTTAATCAGACAGCAGCACTGGGGCATCTCTAGCTGTAATCTCATTAAGACTATTAGGCTGTGATTGTGCTTGTGGTCTGTTGCTGGCATGCATTTGGGCAGACAAATGGTCCTCAGAGCTCTCACAGTTGAGAGATGGGGGTCCCCTTGTTTCTCATGAGGTCTGAAAATCCTGCATCCTTGACTTTGGAAAGGCACAGTTTGCAGAGCAGCTGGGAAGGGAACAGGGACAGGTCACTCAGCCCAGGCACACAAGGGCAGTTTGTGAGCACAGCCTCTCTTGGTGTGATGGGAGTCACGTGTGGGCACGAGAATGGCACAGCACCCTCCCCTCAGTGTGTAAATAGCATAAAGCTGTGCCTGTGTGAGTGTTGGCATGACAGCCTGGGCTACTACAGAGCAAAAACAGAAGTCAGAAATTAATTATGGGCTCCTTTCTCCATCCCCAGAAGCACTCCTGTTTCTGCTTTGTCCTGCCTGTTACAACTAACACAAGCATAGTAGCTTCTGTTTAGTTGGCCTCTTTGACCAAACTGAAACATATTTGGATGATATTTCGGGAGTCATTTAGAACTGTTTTCATTCAATTTTAGCCCATTACTCCTCATTACAATTCCAGGTGACACCATAAATACCTCTAGCTCCTCTTCCTCATCCCTGCATGGCTCAAATGCTAATTGATAGTCCTGTTCCTGGGCAGCAGTGGAGTTTGAGTGCTTCTGGAGGCCAGAGGATTTTTGCAGCCCCCTGTGTGAGCCCTGCACATGTGGATCTCCTGCACACAAACCCACAGCAGCTGATGTCATTGTGCATGAGCCTGGGGAAGCAGGCTGCTGAATGAGTGCCAGTGTACCACACAGTTCATAAATATGGAAAAGCAACGGGCCCTAGCCCAACAAGCTCGGATTCAGAAACATTTAGCAGATGTTCTGGCTATGGGGGAGGAAAACAGGAGATGAATAACTACAATACTGCAAGAGCAAATACTTTGTTGATGAAACTGCACAAAAATTAGAATGACAAACACACCCTTACCAGGACTTTGACCTATCTATAAAACAACATCAACATGTTTTATTAATAGCAGTTCCACATTCTCAAGATCAATAAAGTGACTTCATTGATTTACTTTTCCCTTTTTATTAGTACTTCTCTAAACAGTGATGAATTTGGATTGAACATAGGTAGAGTCTTTTTTATAGCTTGTCAAAGAAGAGTTCCAGTAGCTCTGATAAAGCATTAAGCTTCCCAACCAGGACAACACAGCTAAAGAGAGCCTAACCATGGTTAAGAGTTTGAAGGAAACTTCCAAATCTGTTTGGAAGGGGTTGTCAGCTATTTCCACAACACCACAAGGGAGCTGCTCCGTACATTTCCTTAAAGGAGTAAAAAGCTGTTGTTTTATAAACAAGCATAGTAAACATAGCTCAGGCTCTCCCTAATCCAAACTCCAAATAGTAAACATGCCTTTTCGACCTTGATGCATGCTCTGTGGAGCAAACCAATCTCAGCTTTACAGGCAGCTCTTGTGGGGAACTTCTGTAGTCCAAATTAGGTGAAGAACCAGTGAAGGGTCTCAATAATGACCTTGCAGGAGTTGCCATTACATTTCACCAAGGCACATTTGAATCCATTCCCTTTGGTCCTTCTTGGGGACTGTCTGAGTACAAGGAAATGCTGTACCTGTGATTTTTTTGGTTGGTGTATTAATTGTAGGCCAGCAGTCTAGTAGTACTTCATCTGGGTATGGTGTTCTTGAATATCCATATTTTCTTCCTCGACAAACTCTTGTCTTACTGCTTTGGATGATCTCATACCTCTTTACACACTTGAACTGCTATTCCTAAAGCATGAAGAGAAACTCACCTGGGCTACTCTTCCCAGCCTTGGCATAATGTGCCATTTTGGGAGGGAGTTTTCTGCACTTGTGTAGCCTTTGGTTTGTGTTGATTCTACTTAAAGCTTTACAGTATAGTGAAGTGAAAGTGTGTGTTTCTCATCAGCTTCTCATATGCCCACAGTCCTGACTCATAGCAGCAAACCCAAAGCTGCAACTTTATATTTTACTGCTTGGCAAAATCTGTGAGCAGTGAAATTGTCTGCAGTGTGTATGCACAGACCCAGAACCTCCCTCATTCTTAAAATAGTTCCAGATGCTGAAGTCTATACTGAACACTCAGCAGATTTGCATGTAGCCCCAGAGAAACCTTCCTTATTACTTCCTATCAGAGCACTTATTTTTTCAGCATGATGGGTTAGAAATGTTTATCTACATGATCAAAACTCACTGGCTCTGATGGGCTGGCTTTTTATTTTCCTCTTTAACTGCAGAAGTTTTTACCTACAGGAGATTCTACTTAGCGAGCCAAGAGATAGATTTTTTTTGAAGTGAATTAGACTTGTATTTGTTTCCTTGCAACCAAACAACACCAGCAATTTATTTGAAACTCAGCTCCCAGCTCAGCACACAACATCAGTCAGGATTAGGGTGTGCATGTGTGTTCAGGGGGTTGAATACATCATTTCATAAATATTGCAGCTATTCAAATGCCTGTGCAATGAATAATCACTTGCATCAGGAGAATGCTGGGTGCTTGGTGACTTCTGCCTTTCATTTGAACCACAGATTGAACACTTGTGCTCTTCCTTAGGAAGTCAGTGCTCCAGAACAACTGGACAGAAACCAGCAAATTTTAAAACCTCTGTAGACTAGACTAGTCCTTCAGTTTCTTCTGAAAACAGTTCATCTTTTGGAAGCTCTTAGCTGCTCATTTGTATACAGATTACTCTTACATTTAAAAAAACAAACAGGTTTAGCTGTCCCAGTAAGTGTGAGCATGAGAAAACAAGACTATAACTCATCAAGATCCCCATTCAGTTTCTTACAGCAGATGGCAATTCAAATACAGTGACTTTTAACAGAAACACTTGTGCACAGGAGAAAAGAGTTCCTGTTAATGGAGAGCATCTCAGGGGCTTCAGAGGCAGTTTGGTTTCATGTTGTGGCCTTGACTTTTACAAACTGAAGCAAAAAACAACAACAACAAATCCTTTGTCACTGTAAATGTCACACTAAAATGTACAAACGGGAGGGAGGTACAGCACACCAAGTGCTCCTTCCATTCTGCATTGCACTGGTAAGGCCTTAGCTGGGATCACACTGCATGCTGTTCCCGCAGAGAGAAATTCAGGAAAGACATGGATTAAAGTGAGAGCCACCAAAGGGGAGCACCATGAATCAACAGAACCTCACCCAATGTAAACTAGGAGGACAGACAAGAAAAAATGGAGATTTAGGTCTGGGGAATGTGAAAAGTGACATGAGAAATCTTCATGCATCTAAAAGGCTGTTGCAGCAGTGAGAGGAGCAAATGGGTTTTTTGTCTCTGTTGGGTAGGATGAGAAGTACATGTAAATTATGGTAAAAGAGATCCAGCTTTACCATTAGGGGAAACTTTGTAAAGGCAAGAAGAGTAAATCATGAGAGAAGAACATCTTTCCTGGATAGACTGTGGTGTCTGCACTGGGGAGGTCTTTAAGAGGTAAAACAGATGGGACAGAGATGCTTTCACAGGGATGGAGTTAGATGACCTCTCAGTATCCCTTCCAGTGCTCTAATTTGGTGATCACCTCCTTGTCTGAAAATCTGTTTGCTGTGTTTTTACTTCCTGTTTCCAGATGTGGGGACTCTGCTCTGGGACAGTATGCTTCCTGTGGAACTTGGTGCTCTTGGTTAAAACAGATTACAAATTCCCACAGGAGCATGCACCTGGCTAGTCCTGAACCTTGGAAGGTTGTCAAAATAGAATTTAAGATTCCTTGGCTATTTTTACTGTGAAAATACCTTTGATTTCCTAGCGATACCAAAAACTTTCTTGAATTTTCTTCTGTAACTTGCCTTCCTTGTCTGACTGGGAGCAACACCTGGGCCTTACGAGCCTTCAAAAATTTCTCTTGGAATACATAAAAAAATATTTTTCTGTATATTATTTTCCTATATAGACTTATTTTTCTATAAAATTTCTATTTTTTCTTATTTTTCTATATAGACTTTTGAAAATGGGACAGTGTGCCATACTCTGACTTTATTTTGAGCAGTAGCAGCTCAGCTCCTTGAAAAAGCTCAGTCTGGAACCACAATATTTTTCCCTGGGTTGGTTTGGAACTGCTTCCTCAACAGCTGCTCTGCTCAGTAGAGGTCACTTCTGGAGTGCCAACAGCCAGTTTTACAGTGCCTGCAGGCAGGAATTCACAGGGAATCCATCACTGCCTGGCTGGGTACACTGTTCCCTAGCCCGGTGCAAACCAGCGGTTCTGTAAAACCCTCGGGGGAGATGATGGTGCTGGGCTTGCCTTGCCCATCACCAGCCTGGAACATCAGGCTTCTAACCGAGCTGTGATTTCAGCTGTCTTAGCTAGTTTTTGTGTTGCAAAAGAGCCCATTTTGTACTGATGTTGCAGTTTTTGTGAGTGTGCTTTATTGGCCTAAAGTTCTGTACAGTACTGCCTGCCACCCTCCTCCCACTCTGCCCACCACGTGATCCCGGTGACAAGGGACATGCAGAGGCACTACAGTCCTTTGTTTCTGCTTCAGTTCTACTTGTTTAAACCCTTCCTCTTGCTGCAAACTTCTCTGGGAATCCAGCAGCATAATGATGCAAATAACCCTGTCATATGACTTAGCCTCTCTGGTGCTGGATTCCAAAATATCGAGCCAAGACATACAAGCCTTGCTGTGGATGCCATAGGCAGCCTGATGCTAGAGTGCAGATGGCTCTGCAGTTCCCTAATGGGAATTGTTTGGGTCCTTATTAGCACTTTACAAAGGTTTCTGTTCAACTTGCCAGCTCTCCTCCTGACTGTTCAGAGTGCTCAGCCAGTAATCACTGCAAACTCTGTGCGAGTCAGGCCCCGGGAGAGCATTTCCAAACATCTCCTCTATCACTGTGTATAAACCCCCTCCTCCATCTGCTTTCATTTTTCTGTAATTAACACACCCCCAGCCTGCATCTTTGCAGGGGAGGACACCTGCAAATGTTGGTTTTGAACAGATAATGGGAGGTGAATCAGCAGGCAGAGGCTCTCCCGTGATTGCAACCAGTAGCTCTAATTTCTCTGTTCATGGAAACTCCATCAGTAAACAGGGTGGGTTGAGCCAAGTTTAGATCAGCTAAAGGCTTTCCTCCATCTGTTCTCAGACATGGATATAGATAGTGAGTTGGGAATTGTGCACTTCTGGCTGATATTTGTCATACCCCACTGTAGTAAGAATTTGCTCAGCCATATCATTAACTCATTTTATGCATCTCTTATGAATGATATCTGCTTGGTGCTTTATTCTGTGTTACTACAATACCTGACTACTTTTCATACCAGAATCTCTAATATGCTATGGAGACCAAAACTTCTCTTAAGGTAGGGGTTGCAAGGCTGTGGCTGTGGTTGGACATTTCTGGGTTCCTCTCAGTGCTGTCTCAAAGACCAGGGCTGGCTCATTCCTCAGTCCAGCCAGTACCAACACTGTCACCTCGGTGTGACCTGAGGGATTAGCCAATATTTGGGGCTCCCAGGCTGAGTTGATTAGCAGGAGACAAGGATGATGGCAGCAGGAGACAAGGATGATGGCAGCAGGAGACAAGGATGATGGCAGCAGGAGACAAGGATGATGGCAGCAGGAGACAAGGATGATGGCAGCAGGAGACAAGGATGATGGCAGCAGCATCCACCTGCTGCAACGCTGCTCATCCTCCCTGTTGCTGTAGGGGTACTGGGGACAGGTAAAGGTGATACAGAGACTCCATCATCAGAAGGCATGAAAAGACACTTCATTATTAGAAATCTACAGTTCTTATAGAAACAATGGTGGACTTAAGACCTGATTGGCCTTTAGGAATCTTCTCTCACACTATTATGAGCTATGAATAGGACACTCTAGAGAACTCATCTATAAACAGCAATTACAGAAAGAGAGATAATAATTGTTTAAATTCTTTCTTCTAAGTTTCCTACAGCTTCTACACAGCTTCCCAGGATTTTCCTGGGAGAACTATGTCTCTCTCTGTTCAGAGGATATATGTAATTACTGCACTTCCCGAGAGCAGGGGCACGGAGCTGTCCCCGAGCGCATCACGGTCCCAACGGGACGAGCTGCTACGGCCACCCCCGAACCAAAAACATCCCTGGGCTTTTCTCAAGATGACTTTACAAGCGTCTCTGCGGCCACCCTTAGATATGATTTATTTGCCGCCCTCCCCCTGCCGGTTCCTGCGGTGCCATCGCTCGGCTCCACCGGCGGGGCACGGGGCGCGCCCCCGATGCGCGCACCCTCCGCCCGGGGGCGCTTTAAACGGCCGCTGCCTGGCCCCGCCCCTTTTTTTGATCTCCGCCAATCCCCGCCCGGCCGGTTGCAATTCGAGCGGTGGGAGCGTACCACTGCCACACGGGGCGGGGGAGCAGCAGGAGGGTTTAGGGGCTGTCGGGGGAGAACCGCGCGGGGCATGGGTGCCCGTTCCCCGCCACACCTGTTGCTTTCCCGTTGCCTTCGCTCTCCTCCCCTTGTCCCCCCTCTCCACCGCGTGCCCAGCGGCTGCGGAGCCGCCGTTTCCCGCCGCCCCTCCCCTTTCCCGTGTGCGCCGCCCGAAGGGCCGGGCGGGAAGGGGGCTCTGCCCGCGCGGTGGGCGGTGGGCGGGGCAGCGGCAGCGCGAGCTGCCAAGGTGTGCGCGCGCGCGCCGCCGCGGCTGCACCCGCCCCTCCCGCGGCGGGCAGGGACGGGCCGGTCCCGCTCCACTCCAGCCTCAGCCCCGCTCCGCCGCCCCCGAACAGCGGCATGAAGCGAAGGCAAGTGCCCGCGGCGGGGCGGGAGGGCTGCGGGTCGGCAGGTGGGGCGGGGGCGGTGGCGGAGGGTCCCCGTCGTGAGGCGGCACCGCGCGGGGAGCGGCCCCGGGGCGCGGAGCGGGGTCTGCGCGCCGTGTGGGGAGCGGCGGCTGCGGCGGGCGGCGGGCAGCGGAGCGCCGTCCCTGCCGCCGGTCCGTGCCGGCTCCGTGCCCCGGTTACACGGCTCGGCGCCGGGCAGGAACGGGGCGGACCCGGTCCGGAGCGGGCGGCTGAGCCCCGAGGGCACCGCGCGGCTGCTGCGGCTCGGCCTCATCGCCCCGAGCGCCGCGCGGGTGCCTCGCAGCGCCCGCCGGCCGCGGCCGCCGCAGGGTCACGGAGTGCTGCCGGTGCTTCCGTCACACGGAGCTTACGGCACCCCTACGTGAGGCACGGCATAAACTGCTCGCACAGGCTGCTGCTTGTCTCGCCTTTAGCCCTTGTATTGTCATTCGAGATAAAGGCAGTGCGAGGGATTGTAATAATTGTGCCTCTGTTCCTCCGTTTGTTGTGTTATGGTTCATTCTTAATTTCTGCGGGCTGTTGTCCTGAGATGTGTTTAAGGTATTTAGTACTTAACAAGGGCCGCTGCTTCTAAAGATAGTTTTTTTTCTTGTATGATAGTAAAAACCCGGTTATCCATTCACTGCAATGCCTTAATTCCATATACTGAAGAAGACCTCTCTTACCTCATGCAGTCCTCTCTTACCTCATCCCTTTAAGGTTAGTGCTCCGGAGCACCTGGAAACGATCCCTCCATCTCGATAAAAGCTACTGTTAAGTCTGACACGACAAAAAAATGCTGCTTCCCTTGTTGGTCCTGTTGCGCCTCTTTGAAAGTTGAAAAAAAATGAAGAATCTACGGGAAATCTTTGAGTGTTAGACTCCAAATTGGCGTTCTTGGTTATTCTGCACTTTAAATGAACTTTGTCTGTGCTGGTGCAGTGGACTTAGGGGAAGCTGAGCAAATAAATGGCCTCTCCGTGGACAGGCTGGATATACTGAAACTGACTATCCATGAGGTTCCTTTTAGCCAAAAACTTTGAAATATGCAAGGTAACTGAGCTTTGAAAAATGAAATAAACAAGGTTTTCTTTCAGTAATTATGCACTTGCTTGAAGTATACTAGTCTTACTGAAAGTTACGCTAATATCTTTTCTGTATTTCTTATAATGTACATATTCTATTTATTTCTGACTGTCAAATTTTCAGCGCTTGTGTTTGGGTTGGTTGCACTGCAGGGATATGTTCAGTAAAAATAACTCCCTGCATGGGAATTAAGCTCTTCAATCATGGGAATATTTCTGCTGGCCTGAGAGTCTGTGAAAGCTTTCTGGTACAAAACTAGATTTAGAGTTAGATTGAAGTTGGCAGTGCCTCTTTAAACCAGCCAGAAGTCCATGGCACTTTCATCCTTAAAAATCACCCTACAGTTAAGAAAAGAAATATGTTTGTATTTAGCTTGCAGCTTGCTGAAATACTTGTGTCTAAGTAGATGGCTTAACTAGGTGTGCTGGACTTGTATTCATTCATGTCTTAAATTACATAGAAGGCACACCTTACAGCTAATTTGTGATGTTGGTAATCCTGTAATTATTGTATTAATGGATGGGGAACTCCTCTTCAGTGTTACAGGACAACCATAAATATTTTTCTTTTACCAGTTAATTCTAAGTATTTGTGCAGAAGAAGTAACTAATAGTTATGCTGCAGTGAATTACATGTATCAATATTCAATAAATTTGAGTACAAGTCCTGTTTCTGACTATGCTGTGCATTAAGAAAGGATCTGTAAATAATATGTAACTGTGTATTCCTGGGCTAAACCTAAATGCAGCTGGTTGAGGTCAGGATGACATTTTATTCTAAGCTTTCTTGCCCCTCTGGGTTTCAGATATCCTATGAACATGCCTCACATGAGAAATCTCAGTTCTTTTGCAGGTGCAGCTCTCTTGATAAAGGCTCTGGCACTGTTACTTTGCCATGAGTGATCTTGAATTCCTGGTGTACACATGGTAATGCAGAGCTGGTGACACTTCTTGGAGAAAGCTGAGGCAGAGCTTGGACTTGTTCCTCTTTCCTTGCAGGATTTAAAAATTACTTCTCAGTCACTTGGGTAATCCATGAATGGATTAGGATTTTGCTCATTTTCCCCTTTGCAGTCACAGGAGCTGTCCTGATCTTAGAGTAGCTCAGGGTAGCTGCAGGTGAAGGGAGAGCTGTCTGTGCTGCTGCTGTCTATCCTTGGTGGAGGCAGGAAACTCCTACTCTGGCTGTGCCACTGGAAATTGCCCACGAGAGCAGCAGCAGAGCCTGTGTGTGCTCTTACAGCCTGACGATTTAGGAATCTTTTCTCTGTCCTTACACCCTGGAGTGAAGGAAACCCCATCAGTGCAGTGTAGCTGCAGGGACATCACACAGGAGCAAGGCACACGCCTGCCCTGTGGCTGCTCTGACGCTGTGCTGTCCGTACAGGGGTGCAAGGTGCAGCTCTCTCAGCTGCTGTGTTGCTGAGGCACTCCTGGTGTGGATGTGATCCCTGAGAGGTTTCCTGGGAGCGCTTTTACTGTCGCAGATCCTGATGATAATCTCATCTCTTTATCCAAAAAGGGGAGGAGGGAACAGTTCCCAATGGTCAGTGCAGGGAAGGGGATTCATGTGAGCTCCCCTGGGAGCTGTGTTTGCTCATAGGTGTTTTTTTAGATCTCCCAGCAGCACTGGAGCCTAGAACTGACCTTTGCAGACTATGGCAGGATGTAGCCTAGATGTCAGCTCCAGGGATGCTGCTCATGATGAGAGAGGTGGAAATAAAATAGCAGTGACACCAAGCTGGAGCTCGTGCTGCTGTTTGGAAATGATGTGATAGATACAAGAGGCAGGCACTGTTTGTTTACTAGGAGTGGAGCCCAAAACCGTGGGGATAGAGCAAGAGGTAAGCTAGCATAGGAACATCAGCTCACCACCCTTTCCTTCCTTTTTCTCCTCCTCCTTCCCCCAGCTGAATGACATCTCACGTTGTAATTGCACAGGGGAGAGGGAGAAAGGGAAAAGTGCATCCAGGGGAACCTGGGAACACCTACATGCCAAGGAATGAGAGCTGCAATAGACGGTGTTTGTGAATGGTTTGAAAACATTTGGATTTCAGCTGAGTGTTTGGGGCACAGGATGAGCTCAATTTCAGTGAATTATTTGTTGTCTGTACCTGTGGATTCCTTCTAATGTTGAGGTAGTTGGAGTATGGATTAATGAGTTGATAAGACTCTATCAGCATTTGGTTTCTTTGTGTTAACAGTAAACAGACATGGCTCTTCTCATTCTGCCTGTGCTGTATCTTGGTTTGAAGAGGCACTGTGGTACTCTTGTGTATGGAGTGACTTGTGATGGAAATGGAGTGCCCAGATATGGGCAGCAATTTAAGGAAGAGGAAGTTGCTCACCTCTGTGGGCAGCCTCTCTTCTCATACCTCTCCTTTTTTTGTTTTTTTCTCCTTTTAAAGTTTAATCAAGCAGCAATCATTTGCCTTGGTAGTGAGAGGAAACTGAAGGATGTTGTTCTTTCTTGGTTTTTTTTAGATACTTAAATTTACTCAATTCAAAAGTTATTCAGTAAGACTAGGAAAGGAAATGCAAGTCCTTGCTTTTCCTAGACAGCAGTAAATTAACAATAGAATTATTTCAGCTTCAGGAAAGAGGAATGTATTTCGTCCCACACTTCCTGAGGGAGTTCATAACTTTTCTGCTGAAGGTGGGCAGTAGCAGCATAGTTCTTTTGCTGAAGACAAAAACTTGGTTGCTCTGATAGGGATCAACTGTTCTGAACCTGTCATTTTGCACTAGACAACATGAGAAACTGCTTTTCATTTTTGAGAAGGGTCACTGAAGAAAGCTATGGAAATTGTGAGGAAAACCTTTTTACTACATTCCTGTCTCTCTCAGCCTGTCATCTCTTTCTTCCCAGATCTTTATCCTTGTTATATGTTAACCTTTTTCATTCTTTCTCCACGGAGTCTTTGAGATATGATCTTTTGTGTCTAGCCACATGGTTAAAACTAGTCTAGTGTCTGGATTTCTTCTTGACATTCAACTGTTCAAAACAATGACTGTTTTTGCTGAAAGTCATTCATATGTGGGGTTATACAGCCACAGACATAAACTAATTTTCTACTGTTACCTGGAATGAAATGCTGTGGAGCACTTGACACGTAGTCCCAGTTGGTGATGCTGCTTGCTTTGAGGCATTCAACAAAGCCTTGTTGTGGCCTTTCTTTGCTTTGTGCAGAAGGAGGAGTGGCAGATGGATGCTTCTCAGCCATCATGGAGAAAGGACCTATAGATATTTCTGCTGCTGCCTCATCTTCTGCCTTCAGAGACGTTTGTAATGCTCTCACCTGCCATGAGCTGACTGAACCAGAGCAGCTTGGCAGTGGAATCAACAGGCCCCTGCTTATCTGCCTTGAGTGGCTTTGCCTTTTTGCTGTGTTTTCTTCTTGCCTTGGATCCACTTGTCCCTCAGTCATCTCATCTCTTGAGGTGGAATCTCTGTGCAAGAGATGTGTTTTCTTGTTCTGCTCCTATGAGCATGTTACATTTTGGAGTTCTGGTTTAGACTGATGATCTCAAATGTTATTGTAGGGTACAAAACAAAGGTGAAATCTTGCCGTTTTCTCTGCTCCAGCCTCAGTGAAGGAATATTTGTCTTACCTTGTGGGTCTTTTGCTGTGTTTGCCTGCATTAGGATTCCAGTTGCACAGCTTAATTAAAATCTGGGAAATAGCCCATTTACAGAATGAACTTCCTCTTTGGCCAGCAGGAAAATTGTTCTGTGTTGCTGCTCTCTGCCCTGCTGTTTGGAAATAATTCCTCTGAAAATGCAGTGCTTTGAAGTGAGGCAAGGCTTGCTGGGAGCTGATGTGGTTGAGGGAAGAGGACATTGTAGTGCATTGAAGGCTTCTAATAAAACTCTTTCAAGCTTTACTTTATATCTTTCATTTTCATGCCTGCAAGATGCTGTGGAATGAACTTTGGTTGATGTGTCTGATGAAGTCTTAGGGCATAATCTTCCAGTCTTCTAAGCAACCTCTGAAGTGACAATGGATAGCATAACTTTTGCAGTGACCTCCCTTTAGATTACTGAGATCTCTTTACTCTGAGTCTGTGGGGAGAGCTCTCACTGGAAGTGTAGGCAGAGCAGCAGCATTTTTGTGGGATCATATCTCTGCTATACAAATAAAAGTGCTTGTGGCTGTGTGAGTCCTATCTAATATTTCTATCTCTTTATGAGCATGATGGAGCTGCCCTGGTTGAACAAAACGGTTGGGAGCCCCTTTTTGCCTTCCTCTTGTTATTTCTAAATATGTTGTGTAGACTTACACAACTGTTATAAAATCTTGTTGTGTTGGATGTAAAGGACAATATCAAATCTGCTCAATTTTGTGAGATGCTGCAGCTTGTAGTGATTTGCACCATTTAACACTTACATGTTTTTCAGGGCTCATTAAAGAATTTAGTGTAAAGCAGGCAGAAGGCAAATGTGATTCTAACCCGGTGTAAGAGCACAAACCCAATTGATATCCATCAGTGATTCCCATGGGATAGGTTATTCTGGATCTTGTGTTGAGCAGTGTCCTCCAGCACTTCCAACAGCATGGTTATGTGACTGAAGGAATGAAGGGGAGGACAGTAGACTTTGTCTCCTCTCCTCTGTGGTGGTGTGCACAGAAATGAGGAATGA
This sequence comes from Agelaius tricolor, assembly GCF_023055355.1. Lineage (NCBI taxonomy): Eukaryota > Metazoa > Chordata > Aves > Passeriformes > Icteridae > Agelaius > Agelaius tricolor. The sequence continues at coordinate 3,010,472 of NW_027269263.1, forward strand.
GGGCAGGTGTTTGTTTGGTAATCATGCTTTAAACAGTTAAATCTAGCAATGTTTCACTAGTTTGTTTTTTTTTTTAATTGGGTTGTTTTGTTTTGTGGCAGAAAGTAATTTCTTTAATAGCAGTCTGTGTACATGGTGTATGGTACTCCATCTGGTATAAACAGAGTTCTGCTTCTGCTCCATTTGAGGAAGTCTAATATGGTTTTTCTGTGTCTGGAAGGGTAAACAGCTTTGGAGAATGCACCATGCTTTTGATGATTCACTTTGCTGCACTAAATCGCTAATTCATTAATTAGGCAAGGTTCCCATTCAGAGCTCTCTAGAGCTGTGCCTCTTGCTGTGCTGATTGTAAAGGAAGACTGGTTCGGAGTTAGCCTTTGTGGCTGGTTTCCCTGGTGAGCCTGGGAAAGTTGGTGCCTCACTCCAGGTACATCAGGTTTCTTCCAGATTTTGTGTCATTTGCTGCTTATAAACAGAATGTAAACACACTGGAGACTTCCCAGGAATAGTAGGGCTGCTTACACATTTTGGTGGCAATAGCCATGAGCCAGTAGGACCAAGAAGTGTGTCCAGGACATGCCTCGAGGGTTGGGTTAGCTGTGCACTTTGCTGTGTTCTTTTCTTGGAGAGGAATTGGTTAATGCTAATTTAGAAATGGTACAGTATCAGCTGTGATCTACACCAGCTAAATTGCTTGCAGAGTGTCACTTGAGATGTTTGCTTCCTCCTTAGGAGAATTCTTCTGCTAATGTGCCCTTTTCTGGACCATTGTCTGGATGGCTCATCAGTCTGGAGTGGCTTGTTTTTAGTACCATGTGCTCTCTGGAGAGTTTATTTCTAAATAGTTACTGAAGCAACAGTCCTCTAAAATGCTGCAGTGTTAGGGTAGAAGGAATTAAAATGTTTAGTGATCCTCTGAAAGTCTAGATTGAAAAAAAATACATTTGTATCTTCCCTTCTCTAAGGCGGGTTGAAACTGTGTTAAAGGTGACTTGTTTACTTTGTGTTTTGCTTCATCAGAACCCCTCCAGTTTAAATTGTGTGTGTTCCCAAAACGAAACATTGCCAAAACCAAATGTTTTACTTCAGGGGCTGCTGTGCACTGTCCTTCATTCTCAGCTATAAAAAGATGACTTGTTCTCACCTGTGGTGAATTCTGCCATCTTAAGGTGAGCTTCATCTTGAGATAGTCACCTTGAAACTGTAGCTCCCATGGAGCAGTAAGGTACTATTACTCAAGAAAAATAAATTTACTTTTTTTAAAGAGAAGGATTTTGTAAGTCTTCCTTCCTTGTGCCAAAAACCTGGGGACTTTACTGTTTACCCTCTGCCAAAAAAATTCAAAGAAAATGTTTTTCCAGAGGTCAGATTTCCTTATCACATTGTACTCCTCTACTTTATATAATTTTCTGTCTAGATCTAAAGTCTTCAGATGGGTTGTGTCAGGACAAGAATTAAAGTTAAAGTATTAATTTGAAATATGTAATGTCACTGATAAATCAAATTATTAATCAAAAGTCACAGGATGTCACCTCCATGTGAAAGGGGTTGTCTTTTTCTTAGTCCTAATTTCTTTGCTGCTCCATTCCTGTTCTCTCCAGCTATCACAAAAGGCCCTTTGTTGTTCATTTGACTGTTAAACTATGCTTATTTTATGCTTCATCAAACTCTCAATGAGCTCAAGGTTTATAATATCAAAAGTCTGGCTCTCCAAGGGTGAGAGAAGCTAACAGGTTTCATAAAGCTGTAGGGATCAACCAGCACACAGGAAAATATCCCAGACAGTCAAGACTTTTCCAATGCCAGTGGAAAACCTCGGTGAATCCTTCTTAGCATTCATGCAAGCAGTGATGGTGATTTCTGGGCACAATCCTTTCTCACAGCCAGGGTCTGCCTGTGCATTCAGCTGTCGAGCAGAGTGCTTTGGTTCTAGGCTGTGGAGAAAGCAAAGACTTTCAGTAGTGTGAAGCACACATCAAAGCTGAGAGTCGTAAAAAGAGAGGGAAGGACGTGGCCAAGCAGGTTCCAGATGCGCAGGTCAGTCGTGGCCCAGCAGGCCAGTGCCTACTGCACGCTGGTCTCAGTTCTTCCTTTTCCTGCTGGTGTCACAGCAGAGGTGCATCTTGAAGGGAATGGTCTGGGAACCAAGTGCTCTGAGATTCGCAGAGTAAATTAAGATGAGTGTTGACTTCTGTTGGGTTTGAGCATGAATTGCCTTACAATGCTGTGCTAATTACAGCAATTCAGGAAATGATTCACAAGAGTGGGTAGCTGAGCTTGGTTCTCCTAACAGCTGCCTTAGCTCAAACTAGGTTGGATTATTTACTAGAATTGTGCTTCATAGGCTGCAATGGCACTTGCAAGTGCTCAGTGTTAATTCCCCACTTGATTGAATGGAGTCCTTTGGGAGCAGCTTTCAACCTGTCCACCAAGTCAGGGACTTTATGTATTTAGCAAAGTTTCTTTGCAATGGTGTGGGGTAGAAGGTGTTCCAGTGCTGTGAATTAAATGCTGGGTTGTTACATTGGATATTGCATGGTATCAGTGGGGTTTGATGCTTGCTTCACCATGTAGGCTCCAATATGGAGAGAATATCCTTAATAAGTGTTAGGGAATCTGAGAGCTAGATAGAGTCTTTAAGCCTGTTCTGAAACGCAGTCATGACTTGAAGCATTTTTTTTCAGTTATAAAAACCTGTATCCCCAAGAACAAATGCAAAAGGTATTAGTATTCCCATTTGCTGGGATAGCTGCTGCTGTGTGAAATACAAGCTGCTGTGGCATATTCCAGTTTATGCCACAGTTAAATGTGTGCAGTGTCTATGGGGTTTGTTATGACAGCAAAATCTTTAGGTGGCAAGAACAAGGTCATGGGTGTGAGATTAACTTGCATACAGCACTTCTTGTTGTGGAAAAGAATGTTTGGCAGGCATCAACTTTCTAAAACCTGATAATACTCAAGTGCTGCAGAAAAATAATTCTTTCTGTGAAGGTCTTAGAAATGGTGGCAATATGAACTCCAGCCAGCCTCTTCAGCTCTGGGTTTAGAGGGGCTTTTCTTGCCAGGTATGGGAGGGAAACATGATTGGACTAACCAGGCTTTTGATGTGTGTTCTGGTTTGTGGGAGCTCCCTAGAGCTGTGAAATGGAGCAGCGGAGCATTCCCTGGAGTCTCACTGCAGGATCTGCTGCTTACATCCTACAGTGGTTAATGGCAGGGCAATGGAGATGAGCTGTGACTTCCTCTCCCAGGCAGAGCCCTGACTCTAAGGAGTTAAAACTTGGAGAGGAATGGACTGAGGTCAGCAGCACGAATAGTCTGTTCAGTAAATAATTTTCTTTGCATACTGACTCCATTCTTTCACTCATTATTTGCTCCACTTACTCTTTTCCCTTCCTACACACATGGAGGAAATTTTCTGGCTTTTTTTTTTTTTAATTATCCTCTCTTGCCCTGGTGACCACCTTCCTTCCAATGGCCACTTGTCAGTGTGCCCCACCCTGTGGTAAGGGGGCTGTGGAACATAGGTTTGCTGAGCAAAACCCACCCTGGCTCTGGATGGACACCTCTGCTCAGCGTAGGAGAGCACGGCTGTTTTCCAGCTGCTCCTGCAACTCTGCCTGCTCTGAGCACTGCAGTGGCTCTACGGAATGCAGGAATGCAGCACGCAGGAGGGAGATGCTTCTTCAGCCAGATAGGAAGAATTAAGAGCTGTTGCCCACCTTTTTTTCCCCTTGGTGGCAGGCTGTGAGCTTCTGGGTGAGTGAACATCTGGTGCATGGCATGCGCTTTACGAGGCTGCTGGGGAAATCCGTCAAATTGCCCTGCTGTTGGAGAGAATTTGGGGAAATGTAGGACGGAGCATTGCTTAGTGCTGGAGTCTGCTGAACCTAGCAGGCTCTCCTAGGGCTTGGACAGGATGAAATGAAGAGAGAAAAAGCTTTTAAGGGTCCTGTATCTGAGGAGCCACAGAAAACAGCTAAATGAAGAAGTAGGATTTGGGGAGGTTGAGTGACCTTGAATGTGTGCTCTAGTGAAAGAAACAATACCATGTGTGACTGGTATTTAGGAAAATATTTCCTGGAGGCCCTTTTGTTAGGGGATAAGCAGTTGAAATGTCCTGCATTTGCTCAGAGATCTATTTTGATTTTTTAGTGGAAGTGTAATAGCTGCTGCTTGTCACCTTTTTACGTGATCTTGTAAATGCTGCTATCCCCAGGCTCCTGCAAGATGTGCTGGCTCTTTTGTGAGTGCTGAATTAACTCAGGAAACCCCACAGACAGAATGGAATAGGTGCTTAGCAGGTGCACTGTAGCATGGCAGCTGTTAAGAAGGCAGCCCAGGTATATTCATAAATTTATATTTCTGGATTTTAGGGGCTTTGGTTCTGCAGCACTCAGCCATCTACAGCCCAGTAATTCTTGCCTGCTGTTGGAACACAGCATCTGTGTTCTTTCTCTTTCCCTTAGGGCACTGTTGTCTGCTTCATTCTTCTGAGGGTTTTATGCTTTCCATTGTGTTTTCTTAAATGAAAAGGCAGCTCTAGAAACAAACAAACAAAATTCCTTTCTTGTTTGATTTCTGCTTTTCCTTTATAAAACGATTTTCCTGCTTTTCCTGATATGGCAGCATATTTGAACTAGGACTTTTCTCAACTAAGCTTTATTGCTGCAGAGCCAGTGGGATAAAGTGAGTATGTAGTGCTTGCTATGAGAAGTTATCTTTTACACTTGATTTAAATATTGATAATAGTGGAGTTACAGTTCTGAAGATATTAAGTCAAGACAATTGTTCATTGTTTTCTAAACAGGCTTTAGATACAGCTCTCCTATGACTACATTGTGCAGTGAAGTATATTCCTTTTTGGTAAATAGACAGGATTTAAGGCCCTCAGGTTCTTCAGATCTGAAACAACAGCGGCAATCACTATGACTAAATACAAAAGAAAAAACAATTATAGGATTTTTAGGAGTGTCTTGGGCAGTGCCCCTGCCCTCCAGTTGCTTGGTTTTTAAATCCTGGGGTTCTGTGTCCTCTTTGCCTGCTCTTGTCACACAGCACAGCTGTCTGAGAGTGCACAGAGTCTTATCAGAAATCTGATCTGGGTTTAAAAATAGCCTTGTTGGAATAAAAGATGTGAAACGGGGTGGGTTCACTGCAGGATCCATAACTGCCACGGTGGCCTTGCTGGTCAGGGAGGAGGATTTTGTGGTGAATGACAGGGAAAAGTTGTTGCTTAATTATGTTGGATTTGGGAGGACATAGTGCCTGTGGAGAAGAGGGAGGAATGTTCCAAGAGATGTAGTACAAGCTTTTATGAAAGAAAGAGGCAAGAAATGCAAATTATTAAAGGAGAGAAATACATCCAGTGGTTAGATGAGGTGCCATAAAATCACCATTTTTATTGAACCATTATTCCTTTCCCATGTAGGGTTTTGGTTCCTAGGCTGGTATTCTGACTGTTCTGTGTGTCCAGGGCCCCAGCTGAGAGCCTAAAGGAGCAGTAATTAATGTAGTTTTCTGTTAGCTGCTGTCTGCTTCTCCTCTTAGCTCTGCCAGCTGCTTCAGGTGTGCTTGGGCAAGTGAACATTGTCACTTCTGCCTGTACCAGCTGTTTTTATAACAAAATTTGCCTCTTCCTCTACATGACCTCATCATATTTTTCCTAGCAAAGTATATGCTACTTGCTCATTCTTAATTACTACTGAGTATGTAAAACAATCAAAGCTTTTAATAACTGAACACATGACTGCATTTTCCTGTTGACTGGTGATTAGGAGCAGCTTGGTGAAAAGCAGTTGGTATTTAAAAAGCTGTGGGGTTTTCTGTTTGTGTTTTTTTGGTTTTGTTTTCTTTTCTGGATTTTTTTTTCTTGTTTGTTTTTGTTGGGGGTGGTTTTTGTTTTTTTGGAAGGAGGGTCTGGGGGGGGGGTTTGTATTGTCAGTTTTCAGGTGGATATTTAAGTACCTATTTGTGTTAGGTTGATATGTCTTGCCATGTAGTGCCTCTTTTATGCTTCCTTCAAAGGGCTTGGCACTGATTCAGGAGGGCACCTTTTACTGTAGTGAAGTCTTGGGATGCTGATTTAATGTAAAAAAAGGAGGGGCAGACTCTGCCAGGACTTTTGTGAAGCGTTGGAATGGAATTGACTTAAATCCTGGCTGTACTCAGAGTGGTGGGAAGTGACCTGTCTCACTGCTTCAGGATGAGCAGCCACCCTCAGGAATGGAGTTTCTTGTGTCTCTGCTGAGAAACTTGAAATAAGATGCCCTGCCTGCTTTGTGAAGGAGGAGTGTAAAGCAGGTGGAGTCACTGCAGTCTTTAAACAAATTCTGGAGAAAAATTAGAGCTTCTAACCCTGATGGGTCTGAATGTTATTCAGCCTAAAGAGAAATTGAAAGGAAACAAAACTGGGAAGGAAGGACCCAGTTTCATTCCTCTTTCCAGCTGCACACAGGAGCAGGGTGGACTCCCCACACACACACACTCTGTACTGCTCAGGAGTGTGACATTGGTGGCTGCTTTTCTGCCTGTCTCCTGTACTTTGCTCTCTAGGTGAGATTAGGCTTTTGCAGCCTGACAGGGTTTCTGTCTGCAATCTGCCCTTATCTAGGAAAGCAGCAATTACCTTTTCAAGTGATGAAAATACTATTGGCACTGAAATTCTTTCATCTCTAGGTGTCCCTGCCCTTTTACCAAATGGGTAATGAGCTTTGTCCCCTCCGTTTCTGAAGGGAGATAAATGAAATGCAGCATGATTGTTCTGGAGCTGACCTTCATGAGTGTAGACACAGCTAGGATAGAAATCCAGGGCTCTTAATGCACTGATCCCAGGAACAGGGAACCTTTTGCTGTCTTGCAGATGTGATAGATGTGTTTCTGGGCATCAGTAGCAACTAATGAATATTTATACATGTACTAATGAAGTCCTACATCTGTTTTTACAGATGCATGTGGGTATGGACTTGCAAGATACCAGTGTGGGTGTGAAGAGATGCAGGCCTGGGAAAATTGTGATAGCTTGTAACTGAGCCACTTGGCACATACAATGTGTCCAAATGCCTACTTGCAGAACAGTATTAAAAGACAAAATAAAAATTTCCACCCTCTCCTCCCTTCCCAAAAGAATCACGAACCCTAGGTGGTTTGGTTTTTTTTTTTGTTTTTTTTTTTTTAAGCATAACTATCCCTTGCTGAAAATATTAATTGTACTTCTGTCACTGACTTTTTGAATGGGAACCACTGTTTTGTGACCACTGTTCACTTCCCCAAGTAGTGCTGCTTTGTGGGAAAGTGAATGCTGTTTGAGTGAACCTGAAACCCTTTTTAATATACTGTGAAATTAAAAATTTGGGTGGCTGGTGGTGAGGTTGGCAGTTGCATTGGGCTGCATGCTGGGAGTTATTTCTAGGGATGTGTGCATTGAGCCCCTTCTGTGACAAAGGTGCCTCTTCCTTCTGTGCTTGTTTTTAAGAGATTGGTGATTCACAGATATGTTATAAAATCTGACCTGCTTAAATCTGGGGGTTAGTTGTCAGAATGTTTGTTTCTGAAGTGGATAGTGTGTTTTATTTATCTACCTACAGTGTTCCAGAAGCCTTTCCTTGGCACTTGTAGTGTTTCTGAAATGTTTGTCACACCTGATGGCCCCCATGAACTACTTCTGTTCCTTTAACAAAATTGTTTTATGGCAAGAGCCTCGGCATTTGATTCTGAAATGTTTGTTTGTGGAATTGTCATTCTGATTTAAATGTTGAGAGAGTCCTGATTCATAGGAGAGAACACACTTTCTATTATTTTACTGCAGTCTGGATAACTTGAGAAATAAGAATGCAGTGTTCTGCTCTGTCATCTCTTTTGTTGTACTCTTGTTTTTAAAAGGTGTTTGACCTTTTCAGAAGACTGACCTAGTGGAGGCAGCCTGTTTTGCTTTTGGCATTCACAGGATTTTTTTTTAAACTGTTGTTTCACTGTGTATTTTATCATTTTTTTCTGGAAGCTTCTATTGTTCAAGCCTTCTGTTCCTCAGGGCAGTCCCGAGTTAATTAACCAGCCTGTTTTGTAATTTTGTAACATGAAGAGTTCTTCAGAAAACCATGAAATAAACTGGATTTATGGCTGTTTAGTGGCTTTGTCAATGTAATGAGCACAGATCCTGAGTATGGACCAAATTTGGGTTCTTCACTGCAAACATCCCAACTACAGCCTTTTAAAAAGAATATGTAGACTATATGACTAATCAGTGCCTGAACTTTCTATAACTTGGCCAGTCCTGGGAGCTGCACTGAACTACACAGGATGACATTTTTTGTTATAGTTCTGGTTCTGGCACCAGTCATACCTGTGGTGCCTTCTCAAGGTGTCCTGCCACAACAGGTGAAAAAAAATGGAGGCAGGGAAAATCCATGCACGAGCTGTTTCCTACAGTGAAAACTAGTGAATAAATAGTCCAGGATCAATATGCAGTGAGTGAAGCAGTTGTTCATATTGGAATATGTTACATTCTGCTTCTGGCATGAGAGTATGTGCTCCATCTAGTTCTGATGTGGGCGGATTTCCTCCCTGGAAATCACTGTGCCCTCGGGTGTGCTTTTTTAATATCGGCCAGTCTGACTGCAGATCATTTCTTCCCTGCTTGTTCCTGTGTGCCTTTGTTTGTTTGTTTAAATTCCTGGTCACACAGAGTTATTTGCTTGTAGATTAATTTATGGAAACTAATTTCACAAGTTGTCAGGTAGCATTTCAGAGACCTTTCTTTGTGTGTACCAAGTTAACTGATGGAAAAGAGGCAGCTCAGTTTGCCAGGGCTAATGTATGGGAACTCGTGGAATTCCTCCTGCTCCTGCTTGGCATGCTAATAAGGATGAAATAACAGTGAAATGAAAAAAATGAAGCTAGTACTACTGCCCTGAGAAGGGAAGTGAGCCCAGCAGCCTCATGTGGCTTCTGTCTTCTTATGCTGGATTATTCACTGTAGTAAACCTGACTTATATTTTTATTGGGCTTTTGAAGGAGTCCAAATTTTACAACTGTATTTAACACTTCTAGATGAGTGGGAGGTTCTCCTGTATATGATATGTAGAAGGCCTCACTTTTTATTTTGTAGAAGGATAATCAGGGAATGGTTCCTAGATCAGTATTGTCACTGCTGATGCAGCTTGAAAAGAAATTGAAACAACCCCTGGACTATTTTCTTTTACTTAAAAGCGTAATGTGAGAGTCTGTGGTTTGCCAGCTGAAGAAAGTGTGTATGGTTGCTTTTTTTGGCTCAGTTCTGACTTTTTTAAAACACTTAAGTGAGCAAATGACTTGCTCCTTTCCCTGGTCTGGCTAGTTCTTTCACAGCTTCATCTGAGGTACATTCACAGATTCCAGGCAGGATTTTTTGAATGGTTTATTTGCTGCATATGAAGACACAACTTGGACTTTTGTTGGTAAACAGCAGTAGTGAAGATAATAATAAAGAGATTGTGTGCCCTGGTTGATATTAACCTGTGCTGTTTAACTTCTCTCCTAAAGACAGAAATCCCCTCCTTGGTGGTTCGAGCAGAGCTCACACATTGAAACTGGAACCATGAGTCCTGACTGGAGGTGTAGGAGATATTTATTCTGGGATTGAGTTGTGTCTTCAGCCCCCATATGTGTTCCAGATCTCTGGTTAAGGACAAGGAAAACCACGTTTTCCCATTTCTCTTCTGGTCTGTTGTAGCAACAATCTGCTGTGTGGTTATCAGAGGAAAAGTGAATCATTTACTTTGTGCTTTTCCAGTAGGTGCCAGTTTCCTGATGGTGGGAAGCAGAGGTTTGGATCTGAACTGTGGGAGGAAAGGGTTCTGCTTAGATCTTACTGAAACAGCTTTGGCTTTGGAGGTTTTATCAGAGGTGAAAATTTTCCCTGCTTTTCTGTGGAAGAGCAGCTATTTGGAAGATGGTTAGTGTTCATGCTGTATTTGTGTTTTGTATATTTTGACTGAAAGAGGCAAGATTTCCATTTCCTCCTATTGTTGCACAGAGTCTAGAGCAGCACTATCCATTTCTGCTCATCACTTGTGTTATGGTTAAGCAGTGGAGATTCATTGAGGCAGATGGAAGAGATGCCCTTATCTTGACTGTTGTTTCCTTGAAAATGCTTTACTGCTTACAGGTTTCTACTCAAGTGTGTGCTATGCTAACAGAGCCAGGGGAATTTCAGTGTTATCTTTGTCAGCTTGACAGTGTGTCATGTTCAGATTTTCCGTTTGCATGGCTGGTTTTCTCTTGTGCTGAAAAGACATTTATAAACTTTACTAGAACAAGAGAACACACTGTATTTGAACAAGTGTAATAGGTATTAGGGCATGCCTGCAGTCTGGTTTGTAGGAACACTTCCTGCTTATATGATCAGACTTGGCAGTTGAGGAGAGCTGTTCATCTCACTAAATTTAAAACATAAAACTAAATTTATTGCAGTGCTGTTTTTCTTCTATGAAACAGAAGCAGAGGCATCAAATAGTCACATTTGGCTTGATGGGGTTGCTGCACTCTTTGGCTGAGGGCAGGCCTGTTGACACTAGCCCAGTTCTGACACAGGTGCCCTGTTCTAGTCTCTTCTTTAAAAAGTGGTTTTAGGTATTGCTTTCAGCAATAATGTGCTCATAAATCCTGTCCAAATAAAACTTGTTTGCTACAAATGGAAGACAACTCTGAAGCATGCATTAAAAACATTGCTTTGAATGTGTTAGGATGGAATAAGGAAATCCTAAAGAAAACTTCTGGGTACTTAATTTCCTCTAAATGGAAGGGGTACGACTCCTTTCTGTAGTCTGCAGTGAGGTGTAGAAATGTGGCATCTCTCTGACTGTACAAGTAGCAAACCTTTTCCCATTCTGTTCCTGAGGAATGCTCCAGTGTTTGTGCTGTTGGCTCGTGTGCCAGGGCTATCTGCTTTTCTGGGCCATGGCCCATAAACCAAACCAGCCCCTTTGGCTCTTGCTCTCTCAGCCTTTTTCCTCTCCTGTCAGGAGAGCTCCATGTTTGGAGGAGCACAAAGCGCTGTGCGAGGCAGATAACCATGGAGTCGCTGTTACTAGGAGAGGGCTTGGCTCTATCACCAGCTGCTGTCAGCCTGCCCTGGACTTTGTTACAGGACTGATAGTGCTCTCCAGAGCCAGATCTTTGTGTGCCTGTGGTGAAGTGCTGCAGCCTGCCTGGGGAGAGCTGTGTGCTCACAGAATGTGTTTGTGCATGTGTTTCCTCCCCTTGAGAAGGGTGGCATTTAACTGCAAAGTGAATTTATATTGTTTGTATAACTGTGGAGGTCTGCACTGGCTTCTGCAGGAATAAGGAAGGAAGGTTGGTGGCATGGGCTGAGGCAGATGGAAAGGGCACACAGCAAAACTTGGCTGAGGACGTTCTTTAGTTTGGGATTTGTGGCAAGTACCCTTGCTTTTGACTTTGCTGTTTTACTGTGAAGGTTTCTGGCAGCATAGCTATCTGTATTCTCGGAGTCTCTGTGGTCAAGATGACCCCAAGGTGTTAGAAAGTCTCTTTTTCCCAGCCCCAAGATCGAAGAAGGAGTCAGAATTCTTTGGCTGTGGTTTTCAAGGTTTTTTATTCTCTGTTATCTATAACATCCTTTTTCTGACCTGCTGAGGTCTGTCTAGCAAGTCAGTCTGAGGCACACTTGACCGCCTTAGGGCGGTGTTATCTTTTTATGCTAAAAATTACGTGCACTTTATTTACAATAATTTACCTATCACCTATGTTAGACAGTCGGTTTCTACTCTAAACCAGTCCAAAAGTGCCACCATCACCCAGAAGATGGAGGCTAAGAAGAAGAAAGAAGGACAAGGCACACCCAAATCCCTCCATCTTGGTTTCTGAACTCCCATTCTAAAAACCCCAGTTTTACTTTTTGACCCTGTGACAAACTATCATTCTACTTAAACTCTCGTGGCTCGTAAATCTTCACATAAAGTTGGTGATTTTCTCCATGGGGTAAAATCAAAGGTACCAGGTGTCTTTGGCTTTGTGCCAAGGTCTCTGAGCCCCCTGGCAAGGGCTTGAGCCATCCAGGGCAGCCAGAGGAATGTCCTGGGTTCTGACACTGTGTGAGTGGAAGTTGTCCTTACACTGATCAAGAATGTTGGTGTCATCCTAAAATGTGAGGATGTAATGCTCTGTGTTCCTAGGTATGCTCTCAGTCTCTGAGGAAGCCTTTCTAGAATTTAGGAACAGTCTCAGCAGGAGCAGCTGGCTTTTTGTGGCACGGCATGCTTCTGGTAGGGCTTCCTGGAGGGCTTGAGGAAAACAGGATTCAAACTGTTGTAAGGCTCAGTGGGATTTAGATGTGCAGAACAAAGTCTTCTGAAAAGAGGTCATCTAATATACATTTAGAGGGCCTATCGAAACAAATGGTTAGAGATGTGCATTTTTGAAGAACTGACTAAAAAACTTTGGTTATTATAGAAGTACTAAAGAGTAAAGTGCCATAAACCCAAAGTACTAGCTTTTAAAATTTGGATGCCTTTGTGTCATGCAGCCATCTGTTATGTCATTTAATGGCTCTGCCAATATGATTAGGGTAATTTGGTAAATAAAGGGTTTGGTGTTAGGTTGTTTTTTCTTTTTGTTCATTACTATAATTTTCAGGGAATAAATTGATAGACCCAAGAATAAGCTTGAAGTTAAATTCAACCATATGATGAGAAGCTTGAATCCTTGAAGACCTGTGACTCTGGACAAATCAATTTATTGGACAATAAACCTGATCACAGGAGTTCCAGGGTTGAGGATAGAGAGAGGGCTTTAAGATATTGCTTTTAACTCTGGCCTCAGTTTCTCTGCTGATATTCTGTCTCCCTTAATTTTTCCAGCACTGGTGCTAGTGGTCCCCATTTGAATCTTAAGGTAATATTCTTTCACAGATCAAAGGCTTGGACTTTGCTTCATCAACCCTCACTTGCTGTGGCTTTGTGTGAAACAAAATATTTTACTGATAAGTCTCCATTAGTTGGAATAAGTTGACTTTTCAAAGGAAAGATGATGTGGGATAGACACAGAGACCTCTACACTGAAAGTTCCTATTGAAGAATAATTTTGTTTGTGTGAGAGTTAGGACTAAACTCTTGCAGCTTTGCTCAGAGACTGAGCCTTGGCTTCTGTTCACTTACACAGTAAATCTAGAGATGGTTCCCTCTGAGGCTGGCCCCTGTTGATCAGACTTCACACATGGATTTAGCAGGTGCATAACACAAGCAGTCGGGTCTCAGATATTAGCAGTAGAGTCTATTCACTAACTGTTAAGGGAAGGTATTGTCTTGTCTAAGAGCCTGTTAATCCACAGTTATACAAATATCTTGATGGAGACTTGTAGGATGCAAGTTGAAGTGTCCCCTGGAATTGGCCTGCTGGCTATGAATTCTTGCTATAAAACTACCAAAGTGATTCAGTACAAAATGAAGCAAATTTGTAAATCCCTTCTCTATCCATTGCCCAGGCAACTTCTGGTCACGTTGCTCCTCTGGTTGGCTCTTTAGCTAAGAGTTCTTTGAAGACTGTAAGTAGCTGGTTTGTAGCCCTGCAGGGGGATTATCTTTCTGTGCTTAAGTTCAGGGGCAGTTGGAGTTATTGCCTTCCTCAACTCCTCTTGCCTTAAAGCAGTAGGAATATGGGGAAGATTATACTGCCACTTGTGCTGTTAAGATAAGCTGGGCCTTCATCCTTGTAGGTTGTTATCAGTGATATTTCTATCAGTTTATCAGGTGAAGTAGCCTCTTAAAGCACCCCGAGTCATATGTTTGTTTAGTGCTTACTGTAAAGCCTTCCTACTGGATTCAGGAACATTTCCATAAGGGCTCTTTGAAGTTCAGGACATAGTGAGGTTATTGTGTAGGAGAGCAGCAGGTTTGCTCTCTGAGTTCACTGAGTGCTTGTGGTGCTTCTTAATTGAGGGAAATGTTCGGGAATTCATAAAATCACAGAATGGTTTTGGGTTGGAAGCAAGCTTAAGGATCATCTAGTTCCAGCCCCCAGGAAGAGCTAGGGAGGAAATCTGTGCTGCTCAAAGAAGAGTATTTATAACATCTCCAGAAAAGATAGAACAGCCTGGATATGTCTGCTGGTCACTGGTGCTCTTTCCTTCCCAGCTGGAGTTGGGCTCAAGCTGATGTAGGGGAGTGACAGTAGATGTTTTCCTTTCCTGTGTAATTAGGTAGTAAGGAAAACACCTTTGCTGTGAGGGTGCTGAGGCTCTGGCAGGAGTTGTCCAGAGAAGCTATGGATGCCCCATCCCTGGAAGTGTTTGAGGCCAGGTTGGATGGGATTTAGAGCAACTTGGTCTAGTGGAAGGTGTCCCTGCCTATGATGGGGGGTTGGAACTAGGAGATCTTGAGGGTCCCTTCCAACTCAAACCATGTTATGATTCTATGATTTTTCAAGCAGTATTGCTTTGACATTTTTTCCATCTTGCAGAGCTTGGTAGCCACAACTGGTACAAAGATTTGTAAGTCATGACAACTCTCTTGTTGAATAAATTGATTTTAAAAAATCAAAATCTTTTCTAGTCAAGTGTGTTAAGTTTATGGTTCAGAAATTTGGTCATGGTTTCAGACTGCTCTAGAATGCAGAGTAGCAGGCTAAAATCACTTATTCTTTTGGTTGTTTGAGAGTGTATGTAAGACTTAAAAGTTTGGTTCCAGTTCTAATGTATTTAATCTAGAACTTTTCTGATGTGGAGATACCATACTGAAGAAAATGCTGAGCCATAAATGTAAATACTCATCATTGATGGGAAGAGTCTGAAGCTGTGTCTTAAAGTCATATGGTAGAGCTGTTGCCTTTCAGCTTACCTCCTCCTTTCAGGAGTTTTATGGTGCTCGTGTACTGAGCTCTAGAAGAAGTTGGGTTTGTCTCAAATGAACAACAGCTGCAGATGTTATGCCTTTCTCAAGGCACACCACAAAATATTGTTTTTTTCTTAAATAACAATTGTTTAAAAAAGTAATGCAGCCAGTTATAAAATGTGTAAAAGCTTATGTGAGAGACGTAGTGTGTGATAAAGCACGAAGAACTCTGGTCTGGCAAGATCTCGAGTCTTGAAATGCTGCTGCATTTCATGTTTAATCCTCTAAGTAGGCAGGGTAAGGAGTATATGTAGGGAACAGCAACAGCAGTAAAAATGGCTGGAATTTAGAATAAAAAAATAACTGCTTTTGAATATGAAGTACCCAAAGGCTCATGTTTCATAATCTGGAAAATAAATATCCGTGGGAGGGTGGTGATGGTGGAAATCCACCTAGCCATAAAAAGTACTTCTGATATTTGTAGGTTTCCCCAGACTCCCAAAAAGTTGTTTTGGTGAAATGAACATAGCTATGTTGGGATAGCTTTTGTTCAAGAGAACAAGCCCAGAAATATGACCTGTACAGGGAAGCTCCTGACAGGATATTTTCCAGAGGCTCTTGTACTAACCTGTTCTTCCTTGCTGGTGCAAAAATGTGGAGTATGCAGGCCAGTCTCTTTTCCTCTGCTGAATCTAATTTGAAGGCTGGGAATGAACAATATTTATTCCTTGAATCTCAAATTGTCCAAAATACAGCAGGGCCACTCATCCTCACATCCTCTGACTGCTCCTAACTTGCACCAGTAGTGATGGGAAGCGGGGCACTGCTCACCTGGTGGTCTGTTTGAAGGAAGAGGAATAGGAATGTCCCATGTAACCATTTCATTCCTCCTGCCCCACTGGTCTGTGCTGAGGGCTGTGTTTGAGCTCATGTGAATCTCAGTCCCATTACCTGAATTGAAACCATGGCTGTACCTGTTTGTTGTTGAAAAGAAGCCATCCCTCCTTTTGCTTTCTCTTAGTTTGGATGCAGCCTCCTTCCCCTTTCTCTGTTCAAAGCATTCAAGTAATTGGGGTAGGAGGGAGGTCTATCTTCTGTCATTGTCTTATATTCTGGAGGCTTGTATCACAGGTGCTCAAGAGTGTCAGTTGTGTTTTGTTTCTGGAAACCAGCACTTTTTTGTGTGTAAAATATGCCTTTGGCTAGAAACACAAGATAATTTGTTTTGAACAGCCACAGGCCCAAATTCAGATGTTTCCTGCTTCAGAGAGCTTATTTGCAAATGACATTGCTCGCCTCATAACCTTCACTTAGTATCCTTTAGTCTAAAAATAATTACTGCTTGTGTGAGATTTCAAGGACTAATGCTTTGCTTGTTTCCAGCAGGAGACTCACAGGTTTTTTAAAAGATTGATTCATGTAATGGTTTATAAACAAAAAATTTTGGCTGGACAATGGAACACTCAAAATCTGGCCCTTAGTAAACTCTTTATATATTGCATATTTTGATACACATATTATTGTTCTTAAAGAGCATAAATATTCATGTAGCTTCCTCTCTGTCCCTTTAGTGCATTTTTTTTTTCTGGGTCAAGAATTGGTCAAGAGGGCCTGTAAGGTACCACAAATTGAGATATACACAGGTGTAAGTTATCTTTAGGTCCTTGAGCAGCAGTAGTGAAACAAATCTTTGTGCTATGTTCTTTTTCTCCCTTCAGAGTCTTTTCAGGACCGAGCCATTCCTGTCTGCTTGTTGCTGATCAAACAGTTTTGTTCTCAGTGTCTAAATGGCTTCAGAAATTAGACTTGAAAGGCTTGTGTGTTTCCCTCATTTTGTTTTGTTCTGTCAAGGTTGGGAGCACATCAGCTGTGGAGAGGAGGAACTCCAGGTTTGTAGCACAGCAGCTTTGGAAGGAGCAGGTCCATGTGTGAACACTGCTTGGAGAGGCCTCTTTTTAACCAGAATGGTTAAAAAGGTGCTGGTGCAACGTGATTCATCCTAAGAGCTTTAATAGAGCAGAATGAAGGTAATTGTAGCTTCCTCCCTTAGTAACACCCAAGGCTGACCATCTCTGTGCCTCTGAGGTGCATCAGCACGAGAGGAAGCTTTTGTGGCAACCTCTGGGAGCCCTGTTGTGGATGCAGCTCCTGTTGAGCTTGGTACTCCCGAGGAAGAGAATGGCTTTCCCAAATAAATGCCTTTGCAGAGCTCAGCATGTGGCCAGATACTGTGGCAAAAACCTGAGCCAGGAGAGCAGCACAGTGCACACTCTCTGACACTTGTGTGCTCTTCAGTGTTATGCTGGCAGAACCTTCTGTATTTTGGGGCTGTGGTTTTGTTTTAATTAGTTGTTCTTAGTGTTTCTCCCTGTGCCATCCTCAGAAAACAGTGTACCCCCCAGTGCTTGAAGAGAGAATTCAGAGATACTGCCATGGGAAAACTACTTAAAGGCCAATGAAAGCAGTTGCCCCTAATGGACTGAGAATATTCTAATATTAGACCTAACACAAGTATTAAGCTGACAAGGTGTTGAAGCAGCACCTTTTTAGTCACATTCTCAGTGTAGTGAAGCGTGTCAGAGGTTCTGCATGTACTAGACTGAGGTTTTGGTATGAACCTGAGCTGGGACAGTCGTCAAGAGTCTGAAGAGAGGAGTGTTTTGCAGCTCATGTGGCTGTGGATTCTTGATAAATGGCTGGTTGGCAGGCTCTGTTGCTGTAGCAAGGGTGGAGGCTATCAGCTCTGTGGTGTTGCCTGTTCATTTGCATTTCAGGGTGGAAACTGGATCTGAAAGAGGTTGGGGTTTTTTGTGATCTTTTTAGTTATTGGGGTTTTTTTTGTTCTTTTGTGGGGGGGTTTTGTTTCTATTTGGCAGGTGATCTGCAGTATGATGGCAAGAAGTCTTGTCTTTTCCAAGGCTTGCTCAACCCTAGGAGCCAGAATTGTTCTGTCTGATGCTGAACTCATTTTTCCCACCCCTAATTGTTCAATCCTCACTTTACAAGCTATTTGAAGAGCAGAGTTTGACCATGTAAGTAATCCCAAGAGGGTGAAGATAAAATCTTAAGTGAAGTTGTCAATCAGCAAAGGGATTAAAGAATGTATTCTAAAATGTGCTGGGGTAATAGAAAATTCTGAATTTTCAAGAGGAGGAAAGGCATGTCAAGACGAAGAGAGTCATTTCTAGAGGCTTAAAGATGACTGTAAAAACATGTTTACTAGCTCTTCTGCTTTTCTGGGGGAATAAAAGATGCCACAGTTAAAGTTCTATGTCAAGAATTCCCCATGTTCAGGGGTTACAGGCTGACGTGGCAAAGCCCAGACTCGACATGGGAAGCGCTTCAGTTTGGGGTCATCTGTTCAAACCCAGCTTGGTCACCAGTGGAAGAAAGCTGTTGCCACAGGAGGTTTTTTAATGAAGTGAGCTGGCATTCTGTCAGGCTTTTAGGGCACAGGTTTCTGAAAAACAACCATAAATGGTACTTGCAAATAAACTTGGAGTCAAAGAAAGAAACAGGTGTCAATGATAATGTAAAGAAATGAAGTTGGGATACAGGGAGTAACAGGCATTGAGCACACTGAGCACTGTGCTTGTGCAGCTGATAAATGGATTGTTTATCCATTCCTTCATGAACTTCAAAAAAAAAAAAACCACAAAACAAAAACCAGTCAGTAAAGTGGTGAGAAACTTCTAACTACATCATCTACATTTTCACTGTTCAGATAAAAATAGAAACCTGTGTAAGCCAGGCCCCAGCAAATCTGTGCTTTCATGGTCAGAAATAGGCAGTCCTTGAGTTTCTTTTGACTCTGTCTCCTTTTTTTTTTTGTGTAGGAAATTACTACTTTTTTGGTTTTTTCAGAGTCCTGTCTAGCTCTTGTGTATATTGTTCATCAGAGGTCTGTTCTGCTGTGGTGAAATTGAGTCTCACTTTCCTTTACTGGAGTCCACAGCCCAGTGCTTAATTCCTGGGCAAAACTAAAGATTTCCTCTATTGTCCTCTTGGAAGCTTTACATGGAACATCCCTGCCCTTCCACCTACCCTTGGTGTGAAGGATGAGATGGTACCAGGCTTTTTTCCACCTCTGTAGCCGTTGCTTGGGATTTAAATTGATGGTTTGCCTGAGCAGCTGAGGAAATTGTCTTAGTGTGGTGCAGCATTTGTAAACAGCTTTTGCACTGCAATTTTCTTGTTGTCTTTTCCAGCCCTCTCGTGTCTTTTTCCACCTTCCCCCACATGCATGGTCTAAGCCAAGCTCCACACTGCTATTCATGCAAACCTAGTTATTCCTTAGGGAAGAAACAACAAATGAAAGTAACTGACCCTGAAGCTTCTTACTGAGCATAGCAATGCTAAAAGCTGTTCTGCCTGGAGATGTGAACTTAAAATAGCTCTCAAACAAAACTGCTTTTTTGTCTTCTCCCTTTTTAGCCCCATCTTGCCACATTGTGGTCAGAAATGCTTTTAAAAAAAAGTTTGACAGTTCTGGATGTTTTCTTTGACTGAAATCAGTGTATACTCTGACATGAAATGATCTGCTTTAGGGAGAGAAGAGAAACCAGCTGCCACATCACCAGGGTTCTGTCTGCCCACCACTCTGTGTGTGTGTGATGGGGACACAGAAGTGAGAGTATTCAGTTTTTGCTGAAGTGTCTGCATGTGCTCTCAGAATTTCAGCTCAGTCTCATGCCTCACTGCTATTCCAGCTGCCCACTGTTGTAGCTGGTTTACCCTTGCCCTTCAAAACACAGATGGGATTCCTGCTTTCCACCTGCACCTCCTTCCCTGGCTGCCAAGGAGAGCACAGTTTAATGGAGGAGCTGAACTCTGCGTGTCCTGCTGGATGGGAGGTGGTGATGTAAGTGTGCATAATTGAAATGCATCCATTTCCCTGGAGTGCAGAATGGAGAGGCAGTTCAGCCAGCAGGATGTGTGCTCTTGTTCTAGGGGAACACTGAAGTAAGGCAGCAAAAATGCAGGAGCAGCTCGCTTTGCTGCACCACCTAAGTGACAGCAGCCTCAGCTGAGGATTTGGGAATTACTTGGAAGTGGCCTAATTTTGTGTTGCAGTCAAATAATCCTCCTCTGAGGCTTTTGTGGAGTCTCTTGTAGCTCTCCTTTAAAATGGTGGCAAAAAAGTGGAGTTAAAAAAGGTGGAGATGAAAGACTTGAGACTGAACACAAACTGAATGGCACTAATTGAGATTAATTGTTGCTTTATCTCGTCCAGCAGTTTTTCAGTAATCTTTCATCTTGCTGCTTTGAAGAGTAAATAGCTTTTATAGGAAGGACAGTATGTGCTTTTGTCGCTGTAGGATTGTTTCCAACTAAACTTGTTCCTCTCAAAGGTCTCCCTTCTGGACCTTTGGGAGCACTTGTTACCTGTATAACTCAGATTTAATGATGCCACATGAAAATCCCTGCTGATTTCAAAAAGTAAGATCTAACCTGGGTTGTCTAGTTGAGTCATAACCTTTTAGAGATTCTGGACAACTATGTATTTTGGTTCTGGAAAGAAAGATGAAAAACCATTATAGAAATGGTATTGTTTAAGCTGTGGTTGCTTTCTGCCTGCCTAGGCAAGGCCTAATTAACTGCTTTCTTGCAAACATATAATAATTGTGATATCTTTAGCTCTGTGGTACAATTTCACAGAAAGACATGAACTTCACAGCTGGCATACATTCTCCTGAACAAAACATAGTCCACAAGAGTAGGCATCCTCTGGAGCTCTGTTCTTTGTGCAGCTTGCTACCTGAAGATGTTAAGTCAGACAGGTTTTCAAGCTGAATTAAAGTAATTTATGGAAATTACGTTTCTGACCATATTTTTGATTCAGAGCCGTATTGGTAGCTTACAATTTTTTCTTTCATTGAGAGAAACTCTAGTGTAAATAAGGTATGAAAGCTTGTGAAGTGTTGCTCTGAATTCTCAGATAATTGGATGATCACACCTAAAATAGAGCAGGTGTCAGAGACTAAAGGTTGATCTTTTCCAAGTTACAATACACCCAATGTATTTTTTACCACTACAGACGGGCTCTAATTATGTCTTGTTTGTGTACTTGCCTCTTTTTTCCCCCGTGCTTATCTCTGCCTCTCCATCTGAAATCTGTGCAAGGAAACATGCCAGTCAGTTGGCACAGATATTGGCTGTGCCCTGTGTCAGAATTCCAGAAGAAGGAGGATCAGGATTGCCTTCTGTCTTGTTCTGTAGCTGTGTGCAAGAGGGCTTGAGGGGGAATGTCTTGGCACACTTGAGAAGTCTCAGGTGCTGACCTGTGACCTCAGTGGGACAAATACATTTGTCAGGCACCCCACCAAGAGTTCTGAGGACACTCATGGAGAGTGGGAAGAATATTGCACTTGAAATGCTCTGTCCTTAAGCATCAAACTTTATGGTTATTTACATCCCACAAGCTTATTACCCTTGCACAAAAATAAATCTGTGGATATTTGTATAATTTTCCTGCAAAAATTATAGGAAACATAATCTAGACAGCTAAGGCTTATTCCTCCTGTTATTTTTTTAAGTAGTCTAATTTTAAATTACTTGAACAACAGACTTCCACAACTTCCCTTGAGTGTGCCAAGTTGATAATAGAGCAAACATTAAGCTGGACTCTGTTCCACAATAGCCCTGATGTGGGTATGAGCTTTTCTGTACTGCTTTGTCAGAGTTTCTGATGGCAGCCCTTTGGACTGCTCTAACTGATGTTTCTCCAGAATTTTTTTGAAAGCTAGTTAGCTTTAGCCCTAAAAAGTACAATTAGGGTCCTGGAGCAAAATTCTGCTTAGTGTACAGCTACTATGAGTGCAAGAAAAAGGCAGTGATAAATCTACATGTTTTAAAAACTGAAGTTAAATACGGGGATGTTAAAAGAGCAATTGGAGCCTTTCTTAAAGGAGTAAGCAAGATGACATATGTCTGCATTTTTAAAGAGCTGTGTCCTTAAAGCATGCAGAAGATGTAATGGGTAGGTCCAGACAAATAATTTTTATTCTTTCTTTGGCTGTTAAGCAGACTGGCTTCTTGGCTTTGCTCATGCAATTTCTAGTTAAACTTAGTGCTAATGCAACTTAAGAAGAAGTCAAACAAAAACAAAAAGAACTTGTTTTCCCAGACATGTCATACTGAGGTGATTTGAAACTGCATTTTTTTAAAATACTGACATAAATCTTTTCTTCTGCCAAGACCTTGCTCATTTTAAAATTTTTTTCAACTTTCACTGACTTTGAAAACTAAGGGAGGTTTTTATATTTCTTACAGCCTCTGCCCTAAGTTATAAAGATATGGATACATTCATGATTTGCATGAAACAGCTGTAGATCCCACAGTTGCCTAAGGGATGGATCTCATCTCACCACAAACCTTGTGTTTGTTTTCCTCTTCCATTTCTCCTGTGATAGTTGTGCCATGTGAGGAGTCAGGTGAAATCTCTGACCTGACTGAAGAGGCTGCTCGTGTTTGGTTAGGCAGGGGAGCTTCCAGCATGGTCTTCAGTTGAAAAATACAACTTTCCAAGCATTCCCAAAATCAGGGGGAAGGGAAACAGATACCTTTCAGTGGTAGCATGAAATAGATGTCCCAGATAAATAGATTCAAGCAAAGCATGGACCCATATGTATGGAGATCTGGGTGCATCTGCTGTTACAGCCCCAGTTATGCATTAACAGGAAGGTTGTGTGGCTACATTTCCGACCACAAAGTGCTGTTCCTTTCTGCATTATCATCAAGTACTTAATAATACCAGCTGATAGGACTTAATAAACCCAGTGAAACCACAGGACTGGAAGAGAAAGTTGTAAAATTCAGGAACTGGTTTTGATGAACAAGCTTGT
Source organism: Agelaius tricolor (assembly GCF_023055355.1). Taxonomy (NCBI): domain Eukaryota; kingdom Metazoa; phylum Chordata; class Aves; order Passeriformes; family Icteridae; genus Agelaius; species Agelaius tricolor. The sequence goes on from NW_027269263.1 coordinate 3,033,138, forward strand.
TGTCTCTGGCCTTTCTCAAGGTGGAAATGTCTTCTTCTTTGGACATAGGTACTGAATTTTCTCTTGATCATTTTTGACTGAGATTGAATTGAAAGTTCTTATTTTTAAGAAATGTACACTTCAGTGACAGGAATACATTTTGAAATTCAGAATGGAAACATATCAATTCAAAAATAAAAGCTAAGCAGACTGTATTCCTTGTTCTGTTCTTGCAGTACTATAAATGTAGGAAAAGTCTAACACTTGATTCTTCTGAGATGTATTTACAAAGTTGAGCATAGCTGACTTGCTGGTGATGGATAACAGCTTTCCTTTGGAATCTCCAGTGCCATTCCAGTGCAATTATTGGTGACTGAAATAGTCTGAAAAGAGTGTCCTTAAACTTTTGGAAGATTTCTCTGTCCCCATGCTAAAAACTACTCCCTGCACCGTTCTTGGCAACGTGCAATGGAGAGGTGGTACTGCAGGGAATAGCTCTTCTTTCTAGAAAGGTTTCCTCTCCATGGAAGGATCTAAAAACAAAGGGAGAAAAAAAAGAAAACCACTAAACTGTGGCCAGGTCACTGAAGAAAAAACTTCCCATAAAATCTGGAATAGTTGATATTGAAACTGCATATGTGCATATTTCTCTCTTTAAATGAAAACAAGCTTGTTTTAAAAATAGAATCCCTGACTTTCCTTTTTATGTGAGGGGAAGGATGAGTGTGTATGTATGAAATGCAGAAAAAACTGAGTGAATACTTCTATAGTCACTAGTTGACTTCTGTAGGCTAAAGAACTCCATTCAAGTTTTGGCTGCAAGTTGTTTGCTGGGATATTTTCTTCCAAGTTTCAGCATAGATTCCTAAGTTTTCAAGCAAGTCTGCACCCTGACAGCGTGTGGTAAGGTGGTAACTGAATTTAGCCTTGGACCCCTACCTGGGCTGCCTTCTGGGAGGAGGGAGACACAGGGAGACAGTCCCTGTCCTGTGCACTGAGGACACCAGAAAAGTTCTCACATTTTCAATGCTTGTGGTATCCATGTCTAGACTAAGCCTTTTCTAAATCTAGAAGTTTTTTCCCTGGAAAAGACTTAGTGCCACTTTCCCTGCTTGCCAGAGGATTTGACTCAAGGTAGTTGTTTTCTAAATAAGCACACACAAATTATTGTTTGTTTTCTTGTACCAAAAGTTCTTTGTAGTATAGAACTTTGAGTGGAGAACCTCAGTGTTCCAGTGGGACTTAGTGAAATGTTCTGTGTGGAACAGTGTAAAGAAGTATGTTCTGTATCACCCACCATGTTACCTCCAGGAACCATTGCTCAGGACTTGTTTGCCCACAGGATCAGGCTTGGTATTTCTGTGGCTGGTGATTGGTTTCAGGCCAGCTGCTGAAAGCAGCCCCACTCAATCTTTCCTAGGTTTGCCCCTAGAAGTGCTGAGGTGATTAACTTCACTTTTAGACTGCTTGGCGGGAAGGCACTTCCAGCTTTGCCCTGGTAATCTCCTCAAATCCTGTCTCCAGACCCTCCTATTAGGGGATGAGCAAAGAAGGACCCTGGCTGTAGGAGGGCTGACCTGCTGGAGGATCTCCAGTCCCACATGCGTGTGTGTAGTAGATTCCCACTAAAAAAGGCTTTTTAAAAATCTGCTCTTTGTAGGGTCAACCTGCTCTGCTGGTTTCTTAACCTGTCTTTCCCCCATGAGTGACCTTTTCTTTCCTAGAAAAAAATCACTTTTTTACCTGAGTATTTCTAAGTAGCCTCCATGACCTGAGACTAGAAACAGCTTCTCATCCCTGAGGTGAACTTTATTTTCTGTTCTTTATATGTCAAAATTAAAATGGCAACCCTGCAAGAGCTAAAAGCCCCTTGATTACACCAAAATGAATTGGGGTCTTTGGATTCTACAAACAGCTACGGTTTTAAATCATATTGACACATTGCAAGTCATCTAAAAAGTAGTTTTGTAAAGGCAGAGGTAGATAATTTAAAATTGAAGTGATACATTTTTGATTCTTCTCTGTACATCATTATCTGTCCTCACAGCCTTGTAACACCCCCAGTGCAGGATAAGAGAGTAATCTTTGGCTTTGAACTATCTATTTAAAACCTTGTGGTTCACTTGCCAGCTATTCCTTGTTGCCCCATTGCCAGGAATTGTACTCTGCCTTTGGAAAACATAACATGGATTTTCTGATCCTAATTTTTTTGTTGTTAGGTGTGAATATCCTTTTTGATATCATTAGGTACCTCTTCCATCTTGCAGCTTGTAAGAAAATCACATGTTCTGGGTCAACATCTGGACCAAGATGACACTGAATCACTTCTTGAGGTTCTCTTAAATGTTGTTTTTGATTTTGGCAGCTTGTCTACTGCAAATTCAGCTGTTACTGAACTTGACCAGTAAGAACTGTTTCCAAGGAGAGAAGAGGCAGTTTAGTTAAACCCTTGCACTAGGTGTTGCCTTTGTTTAGGGAGTAGAATGTAAAATGGGATTCAGAGCTCCAATAGTATCTGCTAGAGAAGCTTCATGTGTTGTCTTCACGGGTTAAGCTTTCTTTTGTTTAATGTTCCATTAGGGCTGGGAATAAACAATTGAGTTTGTTTCAGAGTAAGGAGGAAATCTGAGGACATGAGTTTCATGGATATAGGGGAAAAAGTGACTTGCTGTTTTTGGCACCCTTGACTTTACCTTTTAGGGTGATGTGTGCTGGGACTTGAGTATCTATCCTCTCTTGTATTGCCTGGTTACATAAAAATTAATCTGCCTGGAGGTTAAATATGCAGGTCTGTCTGTTGCAAGAGATATTATGTTAGGCTTAAAGCATCCCTTGTGACTCCATCCTTGGAGATACTCAAAACCCGACTGGGCACAGTCCTGAATAACCTGTTTTAGCTGACTCTGCTTTGAGCAGTGGGATCAACCTAGGCAATCTCCAGAGGTCTTTTCCAATCTTAATTATTCTGTGGTTCTGTGACTCACAATTTCTTAGTTTGACCTACTCCTTAAGCAAGAGTTTTAAACAATATGGATTGGTGTACTTCCCTAATCAACAGCCAGATCAAGTTTCTTAACCAAGAAGAGAAAAGGAAACATGGATGCCTTTCCCCAGAAATGATCTGTCTTTTTCTGCAGCCAAATACTGATCTGATGAAAGCTAATGTTGTGGCAGGCCTCCAGCTTAATCCTGTCTGGGTCACCTTAGTACTGACTCCAGTTGTTGAGTGTAGCCCAGTTGGGACAGCCTAGTTTTTCCCTGCATGCACAGGGCTGTTTTTCCAGGAATGGGTTGTAACTGCTCGTGTTCAGTGAAGGAAGCCAGGAGAGCAGTGTACTGGAAGCTTCTCTGTGCTCCACTCTGTAGAAAAGACTGCTGTGAAATGAGCCAGCCAGCCTGGTCATTCCAGCTACAGAGAGTGGAAGCTGCTCTTGTTCCCTTCAGGTGGGCATCTGTCTGTCTGTGGACATCACACCCAACACTTGTCAGGCTGATCTGAGGTGGGATTGAAATCAGTGTGGGCACAGTTTGTGTGTGAGGTTCAGTTCTAAGTGAAATCAAGCTCACCTTTAGCAATGGATTGGGATTGTTTGCAGGTGTTTTGCATCCTCACCTGCCTTGCTGCAGGTTGCTTTGCAGTGTTGTCAGCTTCTCCCACACATTCCCTGGGTGGCTTTAAATTCTTCCAGGGAAAACAGTCTTTAATAGCATGGTACTTGTTTTTTGTTGGCCATTTTCATTAGATGTTACCTTGCTCTGAATTTGCTTACATAAGCTTGTGCTAATGTGGCATGTGGTGTAAGTAATAAATAGCCCTGTGCTAGAAGTGAACTGCCTTGTCCTCTGCAGTGGAGGAATGTGGAGTGTAATGCTTAGGTCTGGACCCACAGGGTCAGTAAGTGCTGGGTGAGTCCATGGACAGGAGGTGTGGGCACCACAGATGTTTTCTCCAGCATGTCCTGTGAGTTACTGGGATGCCACAGTGTTGAATAACCTTGGGGTTACTCCCCACAGTCTAGAGTGAGATGAGCTCTAGACCTTGTGTGCAATAGCCTGGCAGGCTGTTTTCTCCAAAACCAGCAAGTGTGAAGAGCACAGGAGCACGTGGAAGCACTGGAACAGGTAGGAGTCCAAGCTGCAGAAGGAAGCGCCTCTTGTGTCCAGTGAACAATGCTGTATTATGCTTGTCAAGGGCAGAGTTTCACATTTCATTACAGCTGGATACTGTAAACTTGCTGCTTTGTTCTGTTTCTCTAAGATATTACTGCATCTCAATCTATGGCTGTTTATAAATGTGCCAGCAACCTTGGACTGAAGTCAGACATGTCTAAATACTGATCTTTCTGTTAAACTTGAGACCCTGCTGATCTGCTTAATGGCTGTATTACTGTCAGATCTAAGGAGTTAGCCAGGGGACTAATGAAAGTGAAGTTACTGCTCCATAGCATATGTGGAAAAGGGAAAACCAAGCTCATTCAAGATCGGAGTAGAGCAATGCTGAATCAACCACACTCTTGGAGTATTTTAGATATTTCTAAGAGCAATTCAAAGACACAAAATAATTTTCTTCTTTTGGGATAATGGACTCCTGGGCAACATATAATATATGCTTGGAGCACTTAGAACAGTACTTATCTCTTAAATTCTCTTATGTAATTTGGTGAAGTGATTATACCTGCATAGCTTGTAGTCATCTTACGTTCCTTTATTAGCTGTGAGGACACAGATATGGCATAAATTGCCTGAAGTATTGCTTTGCATAGCATAGCTTTGCCATTGAGGGAAAACAACATTCAAATTTCATTTTCCAAAGTAAACAACGTGCAGGAGCATATCAGCAGCTTTTAGTAAGCTGTTGTAGCAAAACCAGAGTTTTCTTGAGATTGTATGAACAGCCTTTCCAAACAACACTGTTTCTGGCAGCTCTATGCACACAGGCAAAATTCTGGAAGTCTCTTGCCACCTTCAACTTTCAAGGCTGTAATTCTTTAAAACAGAGGAAGAAGCAAAATTCCATCCATACTGTCAAGGAAACACGGAGTTTCAAATGGCAGGGTCACCTCCCTCTCACTTCTTCCACCCCGCACACTCTGTGAGAGGACAGAGGGTTACAGAAATGGCTACAGTATCAGCTGCTTTCACAGAAATTCAGCTTTATGCAGCTAAAGGCCTTGAACCAGATAATTTTGCACAGCCTTCAATGAACTTTCAATAAAGCTGTTTTGCTTTGCATACATGTTTGCAGTCATGGTAAGGGGTAATAAACTGAGTAATTGCCTTGGGCTTTTCTTGTTGGACAGTGCTCTAGAACCCCACTACCCTGATTTCAAATACTGAGTTGCAGGACAAAAGCCAACACATTTTTCTGCCCTTCCTGGAGGTGTTCTACCTTATTTTTTTATATTGCAATAAGTAGGTCAGGAAGTAGAGGAGACTGGAAGGGTCGATCACAGGTGCTGATCACAGCCTGTGGGAATCTTCCACATGAAGCTCCACCAGTCTTCTGGCCCATGGCATTGATATTACATCTGAAAAGACTGCTGCATCCAAATATATTTGTCTCTTTCACAAAAAGACCAAATTGTGCTTAGAAGGGGGAGAAACTAGTCTGGGGAGGAAGGGTTCCTGCTCTTAAAGGATCAGGGCTGTATTTCTCTGCCTGTGAGACCAACTCTACCTTTACATTGGCATTCTGTAGAAAGAACTAGAACTTACGGGATACACATGAAATTAAATTCAACAGTGTGAGGCAATCTGATGGCCTTTGACTTGGAAATAACCAAGAAAGGAGAAAGAGTGATTCCTGTGATCAATGAGTACATTAAAATGTATGTTAGTTGTGGATTGTAGAGGTGGAAGAGGCTAAAGCAATCCCAGAATGGGCAGGAGAGGGAAAAGAAAGCTTATCTTACTCCATGAGAGCTTGATTTGACCTTAGCATAATGAAGGCCAAGGGGAGATGTGGCATTGTCTATAAATATATGTGGGAAGGGAGGCAAAGCTAATGCCTAGGTCAGCATCATCACAGGAACAGAGAGGTATAAACTTGGCCTGGAAATTAAAAGAAAGCTATTGATCATAAAAACAACTGGCTCAGGAAGAAATGTCTGAGTTGATAACAGGGATGAGACATAAAGCATTAATAATCTCACTGGGCACAGTGTGATAAGGGTAGGAAATTGCCCATTTTTATCAACATTAGATCCTTTTGTTCTTCAAATGAGCATTTCCCTGTTATTCCCTATAGTTACAGAACATAATGCAGAAGTTACCACAAAATGTGCATGCCCAGACAGTGGTGTCAGCCAGGGAAGGGAAATGAACTTTCATGATGGCAATGCCCTTAACAACTTCAACTTTTGTTCAGCCAGGCAGATGGCCACTGCAGGGCTCTTCCAACTGCAATAGTCTGTTCTATCCTAGAAAATAAACAGGAGTGCTACAGAAATGAAAGGTTAAAAGCAAACATTGCTTATTACTTGTGGTCACTCCCAAGTATTTCAGGAACCAAATACTGAAGTGTTTTCTGGTTTGCCCCAGGAAATGAGACGTTTTCTACAGCTAGCCAGATCTTTTGGGTCCATGGAAAAAACACATGATAATTTCTGGGGTGTATGCATGGGAAATGACAGGGGAGTGGAGAGTAGACATGGATTTTACTGGTAGTTCCCAGTGTAATGAGAAACAAACCCTTTACATTTCTCAGTCCTTAAACTGGAGGAAACTAATCTTTCTCAACAGCAGTATTTGTTTCTGTTAGCATAAACTAATAGTAAATATATAGATATTAAATTGTTTACTGCCAGTGAACAACTAGAGAGAGGGTAGTTTTCAGGTCTCAAAGACCCCAGGTTGTTCTGTACGGTTAATGCTCTCCAGGAGCACTGTATGGATTTCCAGAAAAGCAGCTACTGTTGTACTGTGGTGCTGCCACCACTCTTGGTTATTCCCAGTTTACTGAGCTCTGCTCTGCTACCAGTCTGTTCTGGCTGACTGAACCTGAAAGCAGGAGTTGAATGAAGTTGAACAAAATATTTCTTAATTTCAGTATTTTTCTCTTCAGATACAGCAGCAGCAGCCTGTTGGTATTGTCACTGAAAAAGTCACAAGTGACCTGCAGTCTCTGTGCTCCTTCTTGCTGCATTAAAAGCATTTTGGAAAAGGGTCATTCTGGCTAGTGTTCAAATACAGGATGTTATGGAATAAGAGATTATGGAAATGACACAGTTTGAGTCCAAGGTCCAGAACTGAATCATCTGCCAGTGGAAATAGTGAACTGCCCTACAGGACAGATCCTGTGAGCAGCACAGGAGCAAAGCAGTGCCCCAGTCCTGTCAAACCATGTCAGTCATTGTTCCACAGGGCAGTCTGTGAGCATGGGGGGCTTTGCCTGTTAGGAAAGTGCACACAGGTGTGTTGCACAAAAAGTGCTCATAGTTCCCTGGGGGAGGGCTCTCAGACCCACATTAAGCAAAGGAAATGCCCGTGCCCCCTCACAGGGCTGCTTTCTCTGCCAGATAGCCTCAGTGGAACCTTCCAGGTATCTGCCTCAGACCCCAGATATCCCTGCAGAGGAATGGCCTTTATCCAAAGGAGGATGGAATTAAAAAGGCTAGGACAGAGCAGTCTTTGAGGATAAAAGGCAAAGAGAGATGTGTCCTTGCTACTGGGAATAAATTCTGCCAATGGCACCTTTACACTTAGGTTGGATTTCATCTCTGACTAATTCGTACCAAGTCTTTTCATGCCCCCACCAGTGCAGCTGTACTTGAGGAGATTGGTAATGTCTGTCTCTGGAAGTGATGACTGCCTTCTTCTTCCAGGAGGCTGCCAGAGCCTCAGGGAGAGGAGAGTAAATCACAGAACCACCTCCAGCTCCTTCCTCTAACTGGTTTCCTAACAGATTTTCATTTGCTCCAGGCACTGAGCTTGGCATGGGCTTTGCTGAGAGAGGCATCCTGCAGGTTCCAGGGCTGCAGGGAAGTTGCTATCTGGGCAATTGAAACTGCTCAGTGTTTACTGAGAGTCAAATGTCCAGCCAAGTGGGGAAGGTGCTGCCTGGTTACTATTTATAACCCATGTACAATATGTGCAATTGGTATTATCTGATATCCAGAGCTGAACGGAAAGTTGGATGATTTGGGTTTTGGTTTTGCCATTCTCTGCCTACAGTTTGGATTACTTTTCAAGATTCTGGGCTATTTTGTAGCATGAGAAAATGCAAAGTCTTTATTCTGTCTGTTTGACAAGACTGAGCCAAAATGTTGAACTGGTTATTTGCTTACAATACATTCCTGTCTCCTGGTAAAAGCTTTCCTTTACCTCTGAGGAATATGAACGATGGAGAAGCATTAGACACAGCAGATGGTGCAACAGAGACAAACTTTCATGAAGTTGCTAAATTTCATCAGTTGTAATTTGATGGTCTCACAGTTGGTTAGTTACTAAGGGCTGGATTTTGCTTTGCTTTTTAAAATTATTGTCCTTACTCAGGGTTGTGGAGCACTCCACTCTGTGGAGCAGAGTGCAAAGCGTTGGTCTTCTTATCTTGGAAAGAGGAAAGATTTATGTGAGTAAATTTATCAAGAGTTAATACTAAACTAAGTTTAACATACTGTCAAGAACCCCAAAATGTAAGCATAGCAAGAGTATTTTGAGGAAAGGATGGGATAAAGACTTTCTTTCCCTCTGAAATTAAAGTCATGTCTACAGGAATGCAGCTTGGGAGAGATTACAGAGGAGGTTTGTGGCTTGTGTGGAATAGACCTCCACCAAATGATCTAATTTATGAAATAAAAGTTATAGGACGAATGTGTGGGTGTGTTTTCTTCCTGTGACGAATTGGGATTTAACATTGTGTCCATTGAACATGGTCAGTATCTCTCTGGTTATCTAGAAGCCCCATGCCTTTAGAGTCTAATAAATAAGTTTTACTGTAAAAATGAGGTGTAACTCCATAGTGAATCTGACCAAAAAGATAAGCCATGATGGAAAATAGTCTCCTGGTTTGTTTCAAATCCTGCTTGGTGCCCTGTTGAGACTCTGCTCAGTCAGTAATGCTCTTGCTGAGGTGTGTAATTCTCCACCTCTGCAAAACAAATTGAAATTGCTTAATTGTACATTATTGTCTAATCTAGTGAGCGATGTGGGAGGACAGCACATGGCTGTGAAGCCTGTGGGGTGTTAGAAACAGCCTGATCCAACCTAGACTGAGTTTGTTGTCGTTGCCATTTCTGATTTTAGGTGTATAGACAGACTGCAGAGCACATATTTTTGTGCATAGCTTGGAAGGAGAAAGGAAGGCTGGGGTAGTGGTTTGAGTTACAGGAGCAGGGTACACCCATGAGTGGTTATAAACACACTGTGGGGTTTTGTTTGGCAACAGGGAAAGCTTGAGGGTGTCAGCCTGCCCTGGGGGACCTTAGGCCTTATTGGCCATGCATGGGCTGGGGACAGGGGCAGATTGGAGCATCCAATAGCAGGGATGCAGAGTGACCTCATCTGCAGCTGAATCTTGAAATGCTGTTCCTGGTTGGACTTCACTTGTTAAGGGAAAGGAGGTGGCAGTTCTGGAGGTCTGGATTTAAGGTCTGATTTTTTAGGTGGTTTTTTTTTTGATTCTGCATGTATCTTTAACGTGGTAATTACACAGGCTAAGGTTGCACCCATGGGTTATAGCATGATCCCAGCCTTTCCTAAACTTGTCCTACAATAAAGCTTGGTATTTGTTTTTCTTTTTCTTTTAAAGTTCAGCCATCTCTAAATGGTGGTTTGTGGGTTGGAGAAATCTTTACAGCTCTTTTATTCAAATGTCTATTTACATTAGATTTCTTGGCTCCCAAAAGAGTCTTGCAAGATGTGTAGAGGGAAGAAGATTCCAAGATTTTAAACTTTCTTGCTTTCTGTAATCAGTCTTCTTCCACAGAAAGTGGTTATACACCCACTAAATAATCTGTAATCTGTTTGAACTGCTCTGTGCAGGGGATTTGTGATGCCATACCTAGCTGACTGTGTAAAAATGGTGAAATTAGGCATCTTCTATTCCTGTTTTCTAGCTCCCTTGTCATCCATCACTTCCTTTCAGGAAGTGCCTGCCTCTTTTCCACACCCATTACAGCTGAGAGTTGGAAGCAGCACAAATAAAACTTGCTTTCCCATGTTCATTTTTTACTGTCTGTAACTGGAATATTTTGTGAGAGTCTGGATTTACCAAACCACAGAGGGGTGAGCCCTGGACTTGAAAGTTTAGGGATCTATCTGCTGTGATTAAAATAAATGCTGGCACAAATGGCCAGTCTTTGAGCTGGCTTCTGAGGTGCCAGATATTTCTCTTAATGACTGCTGCAAATGAAGGGGGCTTTGGTAAACTCAGCCTCCTTTGGATCTCTAGGTGATCAGTAATCTTTGACCTATATAAGGGGGAATTACAGAATCAATGAAGTTGGAAAAGACTCTGAGATCACCAAGTGCAACCTGCGCCCCCACACCACCGTGGCACTCAGTGCCACCTCCAGCCTTTCCTTAAACACCTCCAGGGACAGTGATTCCACTAGCTCCCTGGGTAGCTGTTCCAGTGCCTGACCACCCTTTCTTTGAATAAATTCCTCCTGATGTCCAGTCTGAACCTCCCTGGCACAGCCAGACTCTTCCTGTGCTCTCACTTCTTCCCTGGGAGAAGAGGCTGACCCCCCCCACCTGGCTACACCCTCTTTTCAGGAGGTTGTAGAGAGGATAAGGGCACTCCTGAGCTCCCTCTTCTCCAGGCTGGACAACCCCAGCTCCCTCAAGTCCCCCTCATGGGATTTGTGCTTCAGACCCTTCCCTGGCTAATTAGTTAATGAGAGGGAGAACTGAAGCACATGAGGTGGAGGCAAGTGCAGATACAGAGAAAGCAAGCACATTCTACAGAGGGTGCTGGACCTTTTCATTCTGGTCTCAACCATTTTACATGCCCAATAAAGATCGGTAATTTTTATCCTCTTGTCAGCTGCAGATCCTATGGTTCTATCTGTTTCTTTGTTCCTGTTATCTTTTCTCCTCTGTGATCACTTCTGTGATCAATGCAGTCTGTTTTGGTGTTAGGTTCTAACACCAAAATTTCACTTGCACTTATGTAAGCTTTCACTCACATAAATTTTTGCAAATGTGTTCATGTGAGTTTCATTAGACAATTTCTTTAATGAGATTACTATTTTTTTTTTTTCAAAATACAAATAGAGGCTCTATTTGTTTTCTCCCTGTGCCATGGAATGGTTTGGGGTGATCAGTGCTCCAGCAGAATCTGGGGACCTCAGTGGGCTTGGCTCTCTGGGCTGCAGAGGCTGTTAAAGTGTGTTTGTGGCCTCCACTCTTTGTTCTGCTCAGAATTTCTACTTGGGGCAGAACAGTGCTCTTGTTCTCTAATGCTCAGTAAAGCTTTTCTCAAAGCTGCTCTTTCTTGTGGCATGCACAGCATTTTAGCTTGGAAAAATGAATGGGTCTATGTCCTGTGTGGTGTCAAAAGCTGATATACCTTGCTGTGCTAAGGCAACAAATTTATTTTATCCCCATTTGAAGTCATAGAAATAAAGTTATATGAAAATGCCGTTCTGGTAATTTTAGGAGTCTTTCTTTTGTTTTGTTTTTTTTTTTTAAATAGGCACTTTCCAAGGGTTATTACATAGTATTTGCAGAGCTCTGGGGAAATCCAGCTTGTAAAACTGGGCGGGAACTAACTTTAGGATGCATTTCTGTGTTGAAATGTAACATCAGGAACAGCTTCAAAGCACTTCAGATGAAGGCATTCAACTGTGTTGCTCTGTTAGATCGTGGTGTGAGAATGACACCTATCCAGGTGTCCTACTGTTATTCCCTTATCATCCTTTGAGGAAACAGCTACCTCTTCCTTGGTATAATTTCCTTTTTTCTTTTTCTTCCAAAGAAAAGCATTCATCTGTTTCTTGGTCTCTTTCTTTGTTAGTGTTCATTTAGTGTAGGGAATGCTATGATCAAAGAGTTGTGTATGACAGCAGCAGCAAAGTATGTTTTTTGAGTTCTCACAGAGAAAAGGTTGTTATTTGTAGGTCAAATGCTTTCAGTATTTGTGTTGTGGCACTGAAGAAGTGGTTAGTAATAAGCAACGTACACATTTTTCCTTCTCTACTGTAATGTGAATTTGGGAACCAAAATATTGTCTATAACTGCTTCTCTGTTTGTATGTTTCCATGTTCTTGTGTATAATTAGCGTTTCTTCTCAGGTGAGTACTGGGGTGAGTTTTTCTTGACATGAGCATTCTATGAACTGTTTATGTATGTGCTTTATGTATGTGCAAATACCAGAACAGGTTCTGGTATTTGCAGTCAAGTTCATACTTGGTTTCTCTTTCTCCCACTTTTGGCTTAGCTTGGAAGAGAGAGTAGCAGAAAAGAGATGTGGAGACCCACAAGACTGTCTCCCATGTGGTGGGCAGAAGTGACCAGATCAGGTTTCATGGTATATTAAAACACAGTTTTTTGACAGCTTATTTACTTGAGTCTTGAATGTTATGAACAGGAACAGATCTAAATCCCATTTTAAGACGTGCTGTGGACAGGACTGACGTGCCCCTTTTCCATCTGGTGTAAAAGGGAAGCTGCAAACAATGGCAACCACGCCTTTGTCCTCCTGCTTTCCCATTCTTGGTCTGCATTACATGGAGCTGAAATAGTTGCCAGTTTTGACTGTAGTTTTTCTTGTCCTCTTGTCCTCTTTTTGCCATCTGTTCCACAGTCTTACCACTGCCCTAAAGCTGCACTTTTTGGTATTGTAATCACTTGGAAAGTCATGAACATATTGTAGAAAATCCATTTTTTCAGTTTTAGCTGAAAGTAAAAGAATGTAAATCTTAGAAATTAAAACAGAGCTTTTTCATTTGTTGGAATAAAGATTTTTTTTTGTGTGTTTGGCTTCCTAAAGAGGGGAGGCTTATGGGATTGAGCCATTTGTTCATCTGCTTTTCAGTTCATCCTTAATAACTTTTGAACAATTTCATCCAGATTCAATGAGGAAAAAGAGTCTCAAAGGTAATTGGTTTCCTACAAGAAAACTGGATGCTGGGTGGAGGAGAGAGACAAAAATAGGTGTCCCCACTGTCTGTAGCATGAGCTTAACTGTAATCTGTGCTTAGGCTTTTGCTAGCCAAGTTGCAAGTGTGTCCTGGCTGCCTGGGTACTGCAGTAATCTCGGAGTTTGCAGAGCTTGTTACTGAGCCTTGCTTAGGCACAAGCTACAGAAGGAGCCATGAAAGGGAGGTAAGGGCATAGGGAATGTTGCTGGAGAGTAGTTTTATGATCATGGACCAGTTTGCTGTCAAATTCCATATGGTATTACTGCTTCTTCTTGATGCCTGACTTCTCAGAGGATTGTCTGTCAAGGGTGCATCTGTGGTGTTGGCCTGGCTGTGAAATAACTCAAATGTAACAAAGCACTTAAATAGTGCTCAGAGAAACTCAGCATTCGGAAGTGCAGCTGGGCAATTACTTTGGCAAATGTTTTATTCACTCCTGATTTAGGATGGAGAGAAAAAGCTGTGAATGTAGATGGAATTAACTCAATAATTTCTGATAGGGAAAAAAAAGATGGCTGGAAAATACATTCCTGTAGTATTTTATTTTTTCCCAGGCTCAAGTCATTGCTTGAATGAACACTTTGAACAAAATTAGGATGGAAATGTAGAGGGGGTGGTGACTTGTATAATGGGGATTTATTTGCCTGAACTATATAAGCCCTGCATTTGCAACACTTGCTGCAGAACTTCAATTTGTACAACCAAATTCATGATGTGTAGAATTTGCAAAATCTCCTCTTATCTCTTGCCTTTGGCAGAAGTAGGGCACTGGGCTTTCTTTCTCGTGTATGCATTTGATGAAATATTCATATTCCTGCATCTGTGGTGACTGTGGGAAGGAACCACCACCTGGAATTATTCACTGCCTGCATCTCTGTGTTTTCCATTGGTTTCTTTGTCCTGGGCGAGCGCTGGAGATCCTGAGGGTACTTGGAGCCATGAGTCAGTGACAACCTCCTGCTATTATTGTAAATAGCAACGTGAACGCTGTTCTTGCATGCGTTTTTCCACGGGCTTTGTCTTTCACTCGCCCAGCTCCCAAGCCAAGGAATTCACAGAGCATCTGAGTCAGCAATCAGCTGCCTCGAGACAAAACATGCAGGATACTGCAGACTTGCAGAACAGCCAGCAAGGCACACCAGTACCCTGGAAACCTAGCAAATAATTCTTGCCTGCCCTTGCTTTCCTCCTGTAATTTCCATGTTCTCTGACGTGTTGCTCTTGGGTTCCAAGGGCTCAGGGTGTTTACATCAGGAATGCAGAGTTCTAGGGAGTGACCTAATGTGGTGACTGAAGCCTCGGTGTTTCACCCTTGGGCATAACTGATTTCCCAGGCTGTGTGAAGCGGGATTTGGGCAGAGCTGCCGTGCTAAGGTACCCCTTGGAATGTGCTGGCTCAAATGACCTGTTTGTTCCAGGTTTGGCTGCTGGCTTGGCAAACCTCAGACACACAGCAGCAAGTTCCTAGAGTGAAAGGATATTATGTTTAATATCCACATGTTCTGTGGGGTCAGTGGTCAGAGCCAGGAACGACACACACCCCAATGTCCATGTGGCAAAAGAACAAGTTTATTGTATGAAGCCCTGTTTATAAAAGGGGTTTTGAAAAACCCAGTTATTGGTGTGTTCCTTGACACCACCCAGCTCCTGGACCTGTGAGATGTCTGCAGCTTAGGATGGAACAGAATTGGTTGAGAATCCTTTCTTTCAAGCCAGGGGCCAGCTGGTTTTCTTATTTATAGCCAAATTAATTGCCCAGTACAAGCCAGCTTGTACTGTGATATAATGTGACAAAAGGAGGTTGGGTTTTAGCTTTGGGGTCTTTAAGCAGTGCAAAACCAATACTGCTTCACTTGCTTGGTGAAAAGCTATGGGAGAAGCAAGACTAAGAAATGATCCCTATGCTGTCCTTACATCTGGATATATCAGAAGTGGAATGTGGACTAAAAGACCTGAATTGTGAATCCACTTAATTTAGGTCATGTAACTTGTATTGCTTTTTCTGAAGAAGTCTCAGTCATCCAAAGCGCTGGTGTAAAGTGAGTGTTTGGGTGGTGGAGTGGGGATGCAAGAAGTGGGGGGAACATAAGAGTATTCAGCTTGGAATGCTGTGCTGATTAATGAGGCATATGACTTTAGGCTGTAGGTATTTTATTGTGTCTGTATGACGCAGAGACACTGAAATGACTCCTTCAGCGTTAGAGGTGTTTTGTTGGAGTCCATTATAATGTTCTTCTTGAGAACAAAAGAGGAGGCACAGGACTTCAGTACCTGGTGGGGCCAGAAGAGAGGGGGAGAGGGACTTTAAACAAGGACATGAATGATAGGACAAGGGGGAATGGCTTCAAACTGTTATAGGGCAGGTTTAGATTGCATATTGAGAAGCTCTTTGCTGTGAAGGCACTGAGACACTGGCACAGGTTGCCCAGAGAAGCTGTGGATGCCCCATCCCTGGAAGTGCTCAAGAAAAATTAGATGGAGCTTTGAGAACCTGGTCTAGTGGGAGGTATCCCTGCCTATGGCAGGGGTGTTGGAACTTTGTGACCTTTAAGGTCTCCCTTCCAAACCAAACCATTTTGGGGTTCTGTGACTTGGCCTCTGTAGCAGTGCAGTGGTTTCCTTGAGGTGCAAGTCTGGAGCAGGTTTCCAGCTTCACAACAGTGAAGTTAAGATGGAAAACAAGCAGTTCCAATTTGCTTAGTGAGCAGCACTGATATGGACATGGGCATCACTATCAGCCAGTTAGAAAAACAGCTTTATTGGTACTGGGTCCTCCAGGGTGGTTGTCCTAATAAAGTTAGAATTGCATTCTGCACTGTAACCCACTGTTGTACTTTGACATCTGTAGGAACTTTTATTTTTCAAAACTACCAGTTTGTGGCTGTATGTAAAGGTTTCCAGGACTCCTTTGCTGTTTCTAAACATAAACAATAAATACCATGTTAGGCTGAAAAGCAGGAGTGCCCAAATAAACTACTGGAGAGCTGTCATATGGGAGGGGAAGAGACATGAGCTGTAATGTTTGGCTTGGCTTCCTGTCTGCTGGAAGCAGGAAAAGAGCTGGTGAGAATCTAAAAAGTTTTATCCAAGTCCACATATTTCCCTTTTTGCCTCAATACCCTTTGCAAAAAAAAAACCAAAAAACAAAAAACCAAGGGCAAAACCCACCTTGGAAGTGCTTTCACTTGCATAGTTTGTGCCTGTGTTCCCATACTGCCTTCATATCTGAAGGCAAACACAACTATTCTTTCTCAGCAAGAAGGGTAATTTAGAGTATACTTAGAGTTATCTATAAAAGAAAGAAAAGGGTTTATTCTATATAAAAGAGAGAGAGGAAGAGCAGATAGCTGTGCTTTAAACGTGATCCAAACAATTCTGCAGGTCTCCAGCCTGCTTCTGAGGCATCCCAGAAATGAGCAGCAGAGCTCATGACAGCAGCTCTGCCCCAGCAGATTAAAGGAGACCCCAGCTACCACCTAAAATTTTGTATGGACCTGCATATCAAAAGAAGCTGAAAAACACAAAATCGGGGAATTACTATGGGATCTTAGAAGGCTCATGCACCAGCCATGTTTCACTCTTACACTGCTCATTTATGGACAGAATTATGTGTGTAGGCTTTAGGTAAGGGAAATGTTTATACTGCTTTATGCAACGCAGACACGCTTCATTTTTACAGCCTTGACTAATTTTTCCAAGAAATTGATTGCTATTAGCAGGTTTAACTTCTTTTTAAGATCCCAGTAAGCATCACTGTGCAAAAACCAGTCTTGGCAAGGACTCTATATCAGCTTCTGCTATGCCATCCTCTTATCTCTATTTATCATGACCAAAGACATGCCTTTTTAGAGTGAAGGCACAAAAGCTTATTTTACTGATGGAGTATGGACTCTTGAAGTGTTTGTGGCAGTAGTGTTTTTAACACCAGCCCATAACTGTTGTTGTGGTGTTACACAGTAACTGCAACATGGTAGGATTTGCCTGTTCTGTTTTACAACCTCTGCCTTCTTCCAGACACGGTGTAACATCTGCCTCTTTACTTGGAACTTCCCTGCTCTTCATGCAGAATGAGTTTTGATAAAACTTCCAAGGCACTGGCTCACGTTAAAGTATTTTGTGATTTAACAGAGATGTGAGATGTGCTGCTGTCTGCAGTGAGGCTCAGTGAACTCTGGAAGCCTCCTCTTCATTCAGCCTGAGTAGAAATCCTTGGGATATCTATCACCTGAGAACTGACTGGGAATCTGGGCTCTCAGTTCAGCAGGTTTAGACAAAATTTTGGAATGAAAAAGAGTAACTGAACTTGCTCTTTCTTCTTTTTGTTTTATAGGTTAATAATGCTTGTAAGGCAGAGGTGAAAGTGGCTCAGCAGAACAACATCAGGAAATCTGGCAGACTGGAAGAGCACAGCTGCCCCCCTGGGCAGCTGCCACGTGTGAAGCATGGAGGAAAGCAAAAACGAGAAGGTGAACCAGGCTCATGTTCTCTTCGACAGATTTGTCCAGGCTTCCACCTGCAAGGGGACTCTCAAGGCTTTCCAGGAGCTCTGTGACTACCTGGAGCTAAAGCCCAAGGACTATCGTTCCTTCTATCACAAACTCAAGTCCAAGCTCAATTACTGGAAAGCCAAAGCCTTGTGGGCCAAATTGGATAAAAGAGGCAGCCACAAGGACTACAAGAAGGGGAAAGCATGCGCCAACACCAAGGTAAGAGGTTCAGTCACCATGGGCCAGGCAGCTATTACCCAATCCCTCTGGAATACACAGTAAAAAGGTGTGGATGTAGGAAAATATTGCCTGGTGTAAGCCAGGGAAGTATCAGGAATGTTCTCACAATTTTAGCGTTTGATCAGCAATCAGAAATTCCTTTTGTCACCACCAGATGTGACTGCCCACCCGAATGTATTTTATTCAGGAGGAGCAGCCAGCAAGTTCTTACAATGTAAGTTTTTTGTGGCATCAGTCCTATAGATAGATGCCTTGGAAAATCTTAATTGGTAAACCTTTAATCTTGGTTGACTCGTTTTTGCATTTTGACAGTAACAGGAATGTGTGCTGTCGGAGTCTAGGATCCAAAATATGCATGTTTGGAAATTTCCAGTTGTAATTTGAAAATTCTCATGACTCTCTCAAGAAAACTGAACTTTTTTGCCAATTTGGCAAAACAGACTGTTTCCCATTATTTAGAAAGTGATCAATTTTATTCTAAGCTCAAAGAAAAAAATATGCTGTGGAAACTCATACCAATTCTTTTTAAAAGGTTGGTATGTGTGGTATTTACTGCAGGAATTCCTGCTTTTACACACACACACACAGCATTTTACTATTTTTTAAACCTGAATTACTTTGAGCTGGTATTTATGTATTGCTCCCCTTGGACAGTGTAGTTTGAAAGCAGTTCTTTATATAATTTATTGAAATGTGAATAGAATAGGTTGATTTTATAAGTAATCAAGCACTCTTTTTTTTCCAAAATAGCCAAAGGGTGCAGAATAGGATAAAATTAGAACAGGTTTCTGTCCTCTTTCATTGAGGACAATAGGTGCTGCTCTTTCTCTTGAATAGGCACCTTTTGAGAGAAGTGCTTTAATTGGAAGAGTTAATGACTAATTCCTCAGTATGGAATTGAGGGAGAAATGTATCTTGCTTAGAGAATTTCATTTCAGATCTGTGAACTTATATTTTCCCCCAAATGGATACTAGAAAGTTACATTCTTTTCTTAATTGTTTATCTTGTTTCACTTTCCAGTGGCCATTTTCATAAGGATGGAGGTGTTTACAGTGAAATACTGTAGTAACGCTTGGTAAACTCTGAAAATCAAACAATTGGGCACTGTTGGTAATCACAGTGGGCAGCAGCTTCAACACCCCAAAAATCCAACCACTGTTAAAATTTACATTTTTCAGGCAACATAAGATAAGAAAGGAAGGATTTACCAGAAGATGAATGTAATAGGTTTCGTGTATGGTTAGGAGTAAATCTTCCAAGATCATCATGGAGAAAAATTCTAAATTTTCTGCAAAACTGATCACTTTGTGCATTCATTAGATTGAGGAATTGCTCTTACTTTGAATGAAACCTAGTGGGTTGAGCTGAACTAGGGTGTTTAAGTCTGTGAAATGAAGATAAGTGGTTTATGCTTTTAGGACAAAGAGATGGAAGGAGCAAGATGTAGAGGTTTTTAACTTCTTTGAATAATAGACTCTAAGAGCGATTTTTGCATCTAGGCTCTGACTGTATTTGTTAACAATGTGGAAAAGGTTGGTTCAATAATTGAGATGAAACATTAAAGATGAGATTTTATAGGCAGATAAGTGGGTAGTGCTTGATTGTGAGAGCATACAAAAACCAGATGTGAGTGGAAGGTGACATCCAGCTATGAAAGGCATCCAGAAAATTGAGTGTGACATTTATATCCACGGGAAGTGGTGAGCTGAGTTTAGAAGGACATTAGAGCTCCATTTGGTGTTATTGAGCTTGAATTAACAACTAGGCAGCCACAAGGAAATGTCAGAAAGGTAGAGATTTTAGCTTGGCCAAGAAGTAGCCAACTCTTGAGGTTTTGTGACTTGACAGCTCTGACAAAGCTGATTGAACCAGTGTCTCTGATGAGGTGATGCAAAGACAATTTATAGAGGAAGATTGCACGAGATCATGGGTGAAGCCCCCTGGGAAGTTGGCAGTGAGAGGAATGAAAGAAATGGAGTCCTTGAGATAGTGCTCTGAAAGAATAACTGGAGATCCAGAGGAGTACTGAGGCTCAAAAGTCACCAGAAAAGGGTGTGCTTTGAGTAAATACATGTAAGCAAGGGTCTTTAAAACCTCTCTTCAAGTACAGTTATAAAGTGGATAAAAGGAGTAAAGCATCCTGGGAGTGATGTTTGACTGAAGAAGTTGCTAGGGATTTTGTATCCTCCAAAAGCTTAACCTATTTCACACACCAAAGCCAAGTTAAAGAGAGTGAGAATGGAATTGGAGAGCTGGGATCAAGAGAGTGATTGTAAAAGTAGCATGTGGTGGGGTGGTGGTGACATAAACAGAGAGGCTCATGAGGTCATGTGGGACTGTCCCTCCTTGAATGATGAGACAAAAACCTCAGAACTTGCTGGTGTTGGTGTGAAGGACCACTGTGATGGGACTGGGCAATGACTGCAGTGAACATATTTTTTAAATCAAATTTCATCATGTATTCCTCTTATCTTTTCATATACGTTTCTATTAATTTCTTGTTTCCTATCCAAATAGTATCTGCCATTAAATGTTTAAATTTACTTTACTCCTAAGAGGTAATCATAACTGTTTAAAGCAGAGGCCTTTTGAAAACTGAGTCATGTGTGATTTGATGTTTCCTAACTCACTTGGCTTTATATTCCTAATGTTTAATGTAATTTGCAAACTGCTGATTAAAAGGTACAGAGATTTAAGTGGGCATGTGGAGATGATAGAATTTAAAATAAAGATTAGGGTTTTATCCATGTCAGAACAGAAGTCAGTAATTTCTTTAGGGAGCCTGGCTTCTGTACACTTGAACATAAATGAGTTCTGAAGTTTTCATACTTTGTAGGATAGCTCTTAATTGCCCATTTAAAAATTGTTCAGGGATGAGGTGCTGTGCCTGGAGTTGGCCAGTTTGTGCACATGGCCAGCATCCAGGCTAACCAGAATTCAGATAATCAGAGTTCATGAAAGTGTTTTGAACATGATGGGTTGTTCAAATGTAAATAGTTACAAATGGTGCTCTCTCTCCATTGGTTATACAGAGAATACAGCATTTCAGTTTGCATTTGCTGTTCCATTACCATGGCATTGTTACTGGAAACTTAATATAATCTCTCTGAAAGATCTTGAGCAAGAAGTGTTTTTGAGGGGTGAGACAGCTTCAGTGCAGGGAATTGCAGCAATTGCTTGGAGTCACTGAGGGGAAAGGGAACAAGGAATAACAGTAGCTGCCTTTATTTGGCTGTACTTGGCATGTCATGGAGTTACTGCTGACTGGGAGTACCAGAAGGTGGGTTTTTATGAGATATCTGACCCTGGAAGAAGCATTGGAAGTGGAAAACAATCTTTTCTATTTTTAATTGTGCTTAGAATTTATGTTTTATAACAACATAATTTAATGGTTTTGTGATGGAATTAAAAAAAAAAGGCAACTTTGACCATAAATTACTTGTCTGAGTATTTTACATTCAGAATATCTAGAATCTTAATCAAAACCTAAGTGCTTTTAACCACATCCTACTATGAGAGCAGGGAGGAAGGATAGAGAGAATAAAAAACTTTAAACTTCCTGTGGCAAAGTTGCAGGCAACTAGCTTATAATTTCATGAAAACTGAGTTTGAATAGTCTGATTTTAGTACAATTCCTTTGCTGTTGTGTACTCCATCATAAATATTTTATATGTGGAAATTTGTCAAAGAATGAAAATCACCCAATTCAGTGTGTTCTGGTTGCTTATTGAAATCCAGGCTCTTTGAAGATTGTAGTTATTACGTGAATAAGTATAATGTGCTGAGCTAATTTTCCGAAAATTTTTTAAAAAGAAAGACAAGGGGTGTTTGGGAATTACACTTACCTACAAAGAAAGCAATATTAAAATTGGAAGAGTATAGATCTAACTGAGGATCCTGTTCAAGATTACCTGTTCAATATACAATTTTATTTAGTTATTTATTAGCTCAGAGGTTGGGTGTGCCTTTTGTCCCAAATGCTTTCAGGTTCCTGAAGCCACTAAAGAAGCAGTGGTGTTATTATTCCCTTCCCTTTCCTCTAGACTTGGATCTCTGCCCTCAGATTTATGTGATTCCTTATCTTATTCAGTAGTCCTACGTGGAATTTGCATGTCAATAGCTATATCATCACTGCTGTAATTGGTTTGCCATCATTCAGGCTTTACATTTGCAGTTTCATGGTGCCTGCAGAGTTTATGCCCCAGTGGTGAGAACGTGGCAGCCTGTAAAAATTGTCAGGTGGGGATGACCACCAAACACCAAGTTTTTCTTTTTGGGATTGGTTGTTTATCAGAACACTGGCTCATAGATAAATTTTGGCATAATTAAGAGTTTCTCAAAGAGCTTTCTTGTGCAGCCATAAGGATCTGGAAGAGAATCACGTAGCAGCAGCAGCCACTTGGGTAACAAGGTCTCTGGTTTACTCGGTAGAAATCAAAGTACAGTAACGATGAAGAAATGGACTGTGTACTGTGTTTATGTGACTGCACATACCAACGCTTTCTCTGTGGACATCAGTTCCTGTGGGTAAAAAGTGTCTCCTGACTATCTTGGGTTTTTAATTGGAAAGTATTTTGCTGCATCATTCTGTTCTCAGAAGGTACTTCAACACTAGACACGCATGTATTTTACATTCTCAAGTTGTTTATTAGCATCTGATGGTGTTTGTGAGTAAAGTGGAAAAAGATAAGGGAAGGTGAAAGACCTTTCATATGACAAAGGTTAGGTTGGAGAAAAGATTTGTCTGATCACACAAAGGTTTTGTTTACATGATGTCTACTTCCCTGACGTCTCCTTTGCTGCAGTAGTAGAAGCCCCAAAGCACCACCGAAGGCATAAAATATTGTGCTCTGACTTGGCTACTCTTTTATTCTGTTACTCTAAATGATGGTGTTTATAAAAACATTAGTGTCTTGTGTTTGTCTGCTGTAGCTGTTGCAATACTACTGAAGATATTCTTAAGAAAGGCCAGCTCAGTGTTTGGAAGATGAGAGGAAAACTTGTCAGTGGTTTTGTTTTTGTTTTTTGGGGGTTATTTTGATTTTCTGTTTTGTTTTTTTAAGAAAAACAAGTGGAATGTGGGAGGGAGAAGCCTTCAGAAATATTGCTGTTCTCCAGGTAGCTTGGAGAGTATGACTTGGCAGCTCTTCCTAGAGCAAGGGTTGCAAGCACACAGTTGACTTGCCTGCTTCCTGAGTCTTTTCACTGCTCTGCAATATACTTCATTTTCAGGTTGTGGTTTCTGCTTTTCAATGGCAGAACTTAGCAGGTAGAAACAGACTGATGTGAAATTTCAGCTTATGTTTCAGACCAAGAGCACTTCTTCCTAAGAGCCATGGGATGCTCGGAAGCTGCTGCCGAAATCCATTTCCTCCAAGGACGGTGCAGTTACTCAGTGCTGGTTGTTTTGCAGTGTCTGATAATTGGGGCTGGACCCTGTGGCCTTCGCACAGCCATCGACCTGTCCTTCCTGGGAGCCAAGGTGGTGGTGATAGAGAAGAGGGACGCCTTCTCCCGCAACAACGTGCTGCACCTCTGGCCCTTCACCATCCACGACCTCAGGGGCCTCGGCGCCAAAAAGTTCTACGGCAAATTCTGTGCAGGCTCCATAGACCATATCAGTAAGTACAGGCAGGGCTGGGCACAGCAGCACTGCTTCTTCCTGGGGGGAGGAAGGTGAGGGTGAAAATTCAGCCCACACAGTCCCTGCTCTCAAGATTTTGTGGTACAGTTCAGCGTTACTTTGTGCATTCTGGGCTAGTCATGAGATTAAAACATGCAGTGTTTATCTGTCATCTCTTAGACATTCCTAAGGCATAGCTTCTTCCTACACTGAAAAGTACACTTAAAGCTCAAATGTTGTTTTTCTTTTAATGGATAATTTTTTGGTTTTTGCTGATACGTTGCTGCAGCTGCCACATTGTTCTGTTTCTCTTGAGCAACTTGTAAAGAAAAACTAGTGCATGCTTTTGAACATTCTTGTGAATTTCAGTCTGGAGAAAAGAGGAACAGTTTGTGGCTTTGTTTATTTTCAGGAGAGTGATGAAGATAGGTTTTGATTAAATAGATGTTTGTGTTAAAACTGAGAATAATCTTGATGATTTTTATATTCTGTTAAATCAGTCCTCTTTGAAAGCTGAATGCTTTGGTGGAGTAGGAGTTATTTTTCTTTTCTTTTTTCTTCCCCAAAATTGACTGTACAAGGCACAGCCAGGTGTTGCCCACCAGTCTGTGTTGTCTTTTTTTTTTTTAATTTGGCAACAAATGGTAAAACTGGAAGTTTTCTTTGTAACTTCAGCTTGCAGATTGCTTTTCCCCTCTAATTTATTTTCATTTTTATTCTTCCTGTCTTTATGCATTTTATCTTTTTTTGTGTATCAGCACAGCTAAAATTTAGTGTTTAGGTGAAGGATTTTTTCATTTCAGTATCTGAAATATAACAGTAAGGTGTTTTTCTTCAAATTCATTGAGTTTGCACACTGTAATTTTCATTTTCATTGCCAAAGTTACCTGAAGAGAAGAGGTGGCAAGGAGCTTTCTATGCCCTCAGTAACCCAGAGGTGCTGGGGTGGAGGTGCAGTCAGTGTTACAGCCAGGCTGATCCAGTGGCTCTCTGCCATCTGTGACAAGTGCAGTCCTGCCTGTGCTGTCTTCCCTCCCTCTCCTGCAGCTCATGTCCTGGTTGTTACCCTTGTTGCTGGTTAGGGGACTGAAACATTAAAAAATTACTTTTTATTGGGGTTGGGCTGGGTTTTCATCTGCAAATGCTGGGAACTCCAGCATTTCATGTGGGGAAGAGGAAAGTAGCAGCTGGCCTTTGTCAGGGTATCAGTAATGTCACACAGACAGACATGGGCACTCGGGCTCTTTTCTTTTCCTTCTATTTCTTTATCATCTGCTTTTTCCTTTGCAGGTATCCGTCAGCTCCAGCTGATCCTTTTGAAGGTTGCCTTGATCTTGGGAATAGAGATCCATGTCAATGTGGAGTTCCGGGGGCTTGTTTACCCTCCAGAGGACCAGGAGAATGAAAGCAAGTAGCACTGAAATGGGCAGTAGAGATGGGGGAAGTTATGGTAGGATACACAGGACACACTCCTTAACTCTGCTTATGATGTTAAGTCCTTTCCTCGTGCTCCATTAATAAGAATAGTTATTAATCCATTTTTGCTTGGATTTTTAGTAGGATTTGCTTTTTTTATTGGCAAATCCAAATTAGTTACTGTATGAAACAAAGTCACCAGAAGGACTGCACAGAAGTAGACCAAGACATGGTAAATTGTAATTGCTTCTAAAGTACTTAAGCCTATTACATAACATTTTGATAACATTTTGAAACAACTCCTTTCTTTGCATTCACTATATTGGTGAATGATCCTTGTAATGCTTTTGGTATCGCTGTGAAACCTGTTCTCTGATCACTACAGGAGATGTAGCTTACTTGTAGTTTGGCTTTTTATTAATTGTATAGGCAGTAGAGAAGTTTGTAGGGGCCCTTAAAGGAATTAGGGGCGTTTTAGCAGAGTTGTGTCTGCCTCTGATTCATGTGGAATTGCTGCAGAGTTCAGGAATAGCCCTGTCATCAGTGTAGCTGTCCTGCAGGGTTTCTTGACTGGTCATGTGTTGTAGGATTTATTGATAGTAAGAACTATTTTTTTAAATTGTTATTATTTCTATTATCTTTTTTTTTTCTATTATTATTATTGCCATTTATATTGTCACTAACTTGGAGTTTATCTACAGGAATAGGTTGGCGTGCACTGGTCCATCCCAAAACCCATCCAGTGTCTGAGTATGAGTTTGAAGTAATCATTGGAGGGGATGGCAGGAGAAACACCTTAGAAGGTAATGGTTCATAATTCACCTCCAAACAGAAGTTATTCTTAAATTTGTTGGAACAAAAGTGGCCTTTAACACACCAATCAAAATCTGGAAAGACACTTGATAGTCTGATAGGGACAGGTGACAAGTGATTGGGAGATTAAAAGTCCATGTAAAAATCCATTTATAGCAGAGATGTGGGTGGTCTTTGTTTTCTTCCTCTAAAGTAATAAAGACATAAGAGTTTTTGATCTGGATAATTTTTCCTACGTTTTTTTCTTTAGTTAAGTAGTGTCACTCCTACCTTTGGGTGTAGGAAGTGAGGTGTTGAGTATTATTCTGTGTAGCAGAGAATCCCTTTTTTTTTTTTAATGGAAATTGCAGCTTTAGGAACAGAGATGAGAGACAGGTGGGGAGCTTTTCCCCTAAACAACACTGTTCTGATGAAGCAATTGTTCTTTCCTTCTTTGGAGGAGCTTGTAGCTCATCAATTCCCTTCTCTCCCTTTACTTTGTGAGTGTACCTGCCTGTGGCATGCTGATCCTTCTCTGAAGGTGTGTTTGCTTTTCAGCATTGCCACTTTATCCTTCCTGCAGGGTTTCGCCGAAAGGAATTCCGTGGCAAGCTTGCAATCGCTATCACAGCAAACTTCATCAATCGCAACACCACAGCTGAAGCCAAAGTAGAAGAGATCAGCGGTGTGGCCTTCATCTTCAACCAGAAGTTCTTCCAGGATCTCCGAGATGCCACAGGTTTGCCAGCACTTGACAGATTTCCAGTGAAATATAAACTATTTGTTTTTATAATTGCGATTTTGCAGCTCAGATTTGTGTGTTTAACCAAGAAACAAGCATCTTGTGCAAGGCAGTCAGTGCTGCCTCTGAAATACGATTTCTCTATTTTTGTATACTGTAGCTGTTCTGCTGTACAAAGCAGATGTGTGTCATTTTGATTCAGAAGTGGAGAATTTATGGTTTTCAGGAAATGAAAGCCCTAAATGGGAAGAGGTCATGAATCCAGTGTTCTGCTTTTTGCGCTCCACATCTGAATGCAAACCTTAGAGTGATGATAAATGGATTTTTTAAAAGTAGTTTTATGCAGGTGAAATATGCTGTGTTTTTGTTGACAGTTCAGATTTTAAAGTCACCCAGAGCCATGGTAGAAAGTTGCTTGGCATTCTCTCTAACCATGCAGTTTCAATTTACTTTATTCTGGTAGAACTTCTGTTGCACATGACTCCTAACTTGTTCCTTCATTACCATGTCTTTTGTTCTGTCACAAGGCATTGACTTGGAGAACATTGTCTACTACAAGGATGATACACACTACTTTGTCATGACTGCCAAAAAGCAGAGCTTGCTGGATAAAGGAGTGATACGGCATGTGGGTATTGCCTTCTCCTGTATTCTCTGTAAGCTAAAATTGTGGTGATAATTTACTTTTGGTAAGGTGAAAGTAGGAAAATAAGCTTTTCTTCCATCACATAATGTTTTTATACAGTTGTTATTTTAGCACATGAATGTAATTGTGTTCTAAAAGGGGCAATTAATGCCCTTCTGAAGTATTTTAAACCATCAGATGAGTGTTACAAAACCTGTCCTTTTCAAATTTGTCTCCTTTTGTAGATTTGGGAGTTTTGCTCATGCTAAGATAAAATACGCTGAAGGAACATTTAATAGCTTAGTTGAGCTTCCCTTATTTTATGGGAATGAAAAATGCTCAAAAGTTTCTCAGCCCTTTCATAGTTAACAATGCAAGCAGGACTGATTACTGTCTGGAATAAAAGATCTATATATTTTTGTCACAGTCATATTTTCTGAAAAATCCCTTCACCCAGGATTTTCTCCTGGGAAGCTGAGAAGCCTCAGAGAAAAAGGAAAACAAATTCTTATCCCATTTGCTTCTCCTGTGTTGTGCTCACTTGTGGGATGTGTTTGGACATTGTTTACCCACAGGTGATTGTTTCATTGTTTTCATGTGAATTGTTTTGACTTATTGGCCAGTCAGGGCCAAGCTGTGTCAAGGCTCTGGAAAGAGTCACAAGTATTCATTGTTATCTTTTTAGCCTTCTGTAAGTATCCTTTGTGTATTCTTTAGTATAGTTTAGTATAGCATTCTTTAATATAAAATAAATTAGCCTTCTGAGAACATGGAGTCAGATTCATCATTTCTTCCTGCCACGAGGAACCCCACAAGTACAATAGATTTTCTCCTGGAAGCATTAACACAGATAGGAATGAAAGAAATTAGCAGGCAAATTTGTATGAGTAGATTTGTCAGAATTTTAATGCCAGCTACAATATATACTAATCTTAAAACAAACTGGTGAGTTTGACCACAGCACTTTAACGGTGCTGGTTTTGGCAGGACCATGCTGACACAGAGGTCTTGCTGTCCCGGGAGAATGTGGACCAGGAGGCTTTGCTGAACTACGCCCGGGAGGCAGCAGATTTCTCCACTAACCAGCAGCTGCCCTCGCTGGACTTTGCCATCAACCACTACGGGCAGCCCGACGTGGCCATGTTTGACTTCACGTGCATGTATGCCTCCGAGAACGCCGCCCTGGTGCGCGAGCAGAACGGCCACCAGCTCCTTGTGGCGCTGGTCGGGGACAGCCTCCTGGAGGTGCGTGGTCAGCTCTGAATGAGCACCAACCGCTGAGATCCATGCTGCCTGACAGAGAGGCACTCTAAGGAAAGCTGCTGGTTGTTACAGAAGAAAGTGGGAGGTTGGAAGGAAGGGTGGGAGTGTTGGGAAAACAGAATTTTTAGCGTGGTAATGATTGTGCTTAAGAAAATGTGTGCAGAGCTTTTTCTGAAGTCCTGTCTGTCCCATCTGCTTCTTGTTGACTCTCTACAGAACCTACTGTGGGTCTGCTGGTAGTTAGCATTTTGTAGCTGGTTTAAAAAGTGCTGTCTTGAAGAGAAGCTGTTAAGGCACCCCAGGCTATGAATTACTGTTGGAAATAGAGGAACACTGGCTTTGGGAGAGCTCTTGAGCTGCTCACTGTACATCTGGTTTCCTCTAGCCCAGTGGGAGTGGAACTTGTAGCTAATTACTGAGTTACAATTTCCTAGCAGATTACTGCCTGAATATGTACTTGATACTTCTTTAAGATTTTCCCTAAGTGATGCTTTTCCTTTCTCTGCTTTGTTTTTCCTTTGGTAACCTCTAATATCAGCCATTTTGGCCAATGGGAACTGGAATAGCCAGGGGATTTTTGGCTGCAATGGACTCTGCTTGGATGGTACGAAGTTGGTCGCTCGGAGCCAGTCCTTTGGAAGTCCTTGCAGAGAGGTAATGGAGAAAGTGAATACATTTACAGTTCTAATCCAATCCTCCAACATCTCATCATTCATTACAGTTTCTTTTAGTACAAATTTGTAGACAGAATGGGAGATACAGACTCTCACTGTTTTTAGAGAATGCATGAGGGTATAATTCAGTTAAAGAAAAAAAATTTCAAAGGAGTTGATAAACTGAAGTGTATGGATGAGTAAGAAATGTTGCTATTCCTGGTCCTAGTTTTAAAAGATTAGATGAGGAATCTTTTTTTAGGTGCTTATTGACATTGCATGGACAAAGTGAGCCTGACTAAATGTCACCAGCCCTTCAATGGCAAACCAGATGAAGATGTAGATGCCTTTAAAGTACCAGATACAAAAGTTCTTGCTGTCTCCTATTATCTTGTGAATACTTTTTATTATTTCCTTGTAAGGAAGCTGTGACTTGCTATCTTTCATGTTGTCCTTGGTTACTTTGTTTCATGTAAGCCAAACAGCATCTTGTCTCTTTTGAAGTATTGAGTTCCTGATGTGTTAATCAGTTTGCCCCTGACTCAAGGGGCTCTCTTGGAGATAGAACTCGGGTAATTAGAAGAGGGAGTGAGTAAAAGCAACAGTTTTTAGGTCCTATTTTAAACTTCAGCAACTGCAGCTTCTGAACATCAGGAATCATAGTATAATTTCTAAAATGGTGCAGTGGCACAGTTCATACTTTAAATTCCATTTGTTTGAATTTAAAAAAAGTGTGGAAAATAATGTTGCTGTTGAAGCTAGACTTGATCACCTTTCCATTAGCCACTTCAGACAGCAGTAAGATCTTCCCTGAGCTGTCTCTTCCACATATTGAACAGACTCATTTCTCCTGGCCTCTCCTCACAGGACAAATGCTCCAGTCCCCTTGGTGGCCCCTCTTCCTGAGCCCTTCCTGTATCTCAATGCCTTTATTGTACTGGGCAGCCCCTTCAGTTTTGCTCAGTGCATTCTTCTCTGCCCTCCTTTCAAATTCTGTAGTTGTATTAAAGTGCAGATTTTAATATGGTTATGCTGACTGTTAGCTATGCAGTGTCTGAAGTGGTTAGATTTCTGATTTGAATGTTTATCTCCCCAGAGTTTACTTAGCCATAGTAGTAGTGATGCATCTCTTAAAAAAAAAACAAAAAACAACAGAACAAAACCTCAAACCAGCCAAAACAAACCAAAAACCCCAAACCACGACAAAGCCTAAGCAAAACAGATGAACCAAAACAAAGCCCCAAACTTTTTTTTTGTGTTATTTTCCCAAGGGAAAGCATTTATAGGCTGCTGCCTCAGACCACCCCAGAGAACGTGAGTAAAAACTTCAGCCACTACAGCATTGATCCTGCCACCCGATATCCCAATATCAACGTCAACTTCCTGAGGCCACAGCAGGTAAGTCACAGACAGTGCTCCTGAGTGCTTGCAATCTGCAGTGGCTTTCCTCAGGTGAAGCTGTGCCAGTGTTTTAGGAACAGAGAGTGATGTGTGTGTAGCATGGAAGCAGTGAAAGGCAGTTGAATCAGTCAAGAGTAGGCTTTTGTACTTGAACAAATTCCTTTTTAGGAATGGGTGATTTTGATAATTTTAAGTGTGATATAATAGTACAGGAAACCTATAAATTTGTGTTTTCTATGTGTGCATTCTCTTTGTAATAATCCAGTCTAGCAGTCTGTCATTGCAATTTGGTATCCACTAAGCAGCAGCAGTCAGCTGGACTGTTCAGCACTGGTGAGCTGCTCCTTGCTGTTGTGAGGTTCTTGGGATAGGATTTTTGCTACCTACATGTACTCAGCTTCCTTTTTGTACCTTGGGATGTCTTCTTATTGTCTCCTGGTTATTTCTCTGTGTGTCTGGGGTGCATGGCATATTCATCATCTTAAATGTTTTTGTGTCTCATTTTAGGTACGCCACTTGTATAATACAGGAGATTTGAAAGACATTCACCTGGAGATAGAGAACTTTGTGAACTCCAGGACACCAAAGCTGACTCGAAATGGTAAGCCTGGCTGCTGTCCTCTTCCTTTTGGTATTCTGGAGCTGGATGAGTGCAGGAAGTAGAGAACAGCAGGGCTGTAGGATATTATTTAACCATTCTTTTAATTTGGAAAATGTATCCAGTAATTGTTTTGTCAACAGTCTGAGCTTACAATTTTTCAGGTTTCCATTAGCATGGGAATTTATTTTTGTTTGCTTAATTTCCCTTGCTTTATAGTGCTGTTAATTTTCTAAGCATATTTTGTTTGTATAGGCAGTTCTTTTCACCTCCTTTATCTCTAACAATGCTCTTGCTTGAAGTGCAGAAGCCTGGACTGAGTTCACTCTAACAGTAGACTCAGAACTCTTACAAATGTATCAGGAGGTATTGCTTGTGCAGTCTTGCATGCTCCTGCTTTCCTTTTCTTTGTCTCATCTCTCAACTAAATGAAACCTCACTTTGCTTGCATTATTCTGAGAGTAGATGCCTTGTGATAAGCATTTCAGTAGCTGTCTCCTTGTCTCTACCCTGAGGGCTATGTCAGACTTTTCCCTTTGCATGCCTTGTCTTGGATGCCCAGATAGTGTTTTGGGATTCCCAGAGTGGCTCTTTGCTGCTAAGCCTCCCTTTCACTGCTGAAGAGCTGTGTAGTCTCTGCTCTTTGCCCTGCAGCCATGTCCCTTTAGGCTGCAATCTCATCAGATCTTCTGGTAAGACAAGGTCAGAATAGGTCAGTGCTTTTAAAGGAAAGTTTTCAAGGGAGAAGAAGAAGTTACAGAAGTACATTTGTCTGTTCTTCCACTAGAAATGGTATATCTGGGCTTTAGAGAGCATTGCTACTGTATGCCCTTTTGATCATATTTAACAAGCCTTTGCAACTGTTTTATATTTCCTGGGGCTCTTTTACAATAGCTAGGGTGAAAAGTCTGGCAAGTTACAACTTAGATAATTACTTTCCAGCAAATTAAAAATACTTTCTTGGATTCAAAATAGATATTGATAGTATTTTTAAAAGAAAATAAGAATCCTGTCCTCCATTACCCATTGTAGAAGGAGCTTGTTTTTTATATTAAGGTTTTGCTTGTTGATTCATGGGGTTTGTGTTGTACTTAGAATTTGAGTTGTTGTTCATTTCTATTTTGAAATGTGCTATTTTTTTTACAGAGTCCGTAGCTCGCTCTAGTAAATTGCTCAGTTGGTGCCAGAGGCAGACTGATGGATATGCTGGTGTTAATGTGACAGATCTGACAATGTCATGGAAAAGTGGCTTAGCTTTGTGTGCCATTATCCACAGATACCGTCCAGACCTAATGTGAGTAATAGGCTGCTTCAAATCACTGGGAAGAGCAGGAAATTAGTGGTGTTTGGAACTAATAATATGCAGTTGGAGGCAGTGCATTTGTGACTTATGAAGAAATAGATTGAAATGAATTCAATTAAACTTGTGAGAAACCAACATCCAGTGATTCACTAGCAGAGTGGAAGGTTATGATAGCTTGATGAATTCGAAAATAAATGTGTTGTCATTTTCCCTTCCGGATGACTTGGCAGAATTAAGCTTCAAATTGGTACTGACTGGAAAGCATTATTGACTGACAGATTTTATGTGTGAAGTGAGTAAGGAACAGTTCATAGCTTCAGTTAAATCTCTTGTGAACAAGTCTCTGCACGGTCCTTTATAAATTTCCTGTTTAACAAAGCAGCTCTTCCTAAAGACTTTCAGGCTGCTCTTTCTAAAATAGTGACCCACACCTAAATAAAGAGGTTGTTACTGTTTGCACACTGACTTGGTGGTTGGGTGAATGGCAGAGGTGTCCTCTTCAGTGATATATTGGGTAAAACAGTGCCCAGATTCTAGAATGGGAAAACACTGGCTGCAAAAAGTGATGATAGCAAAGATTCTGGTACTTCAATCTGAAATGTCTCCAACTTTACAAAAGGACATCAGAAAAAGTAAACTCCAGAGCTGTACTTGAAGACATAATCCACTGTAAAGCATACTGAAAAGTTGTGCAGTTATTCCAATCCATATGCACTGAATTACTTCTATATTGGTGTACTTGAGTGAACCTGAGCTACACTGTTTAATACCTTTATAGCTTGTGGAGAGTTCAAACAGCTTTTAAAATGCTTCATGTAACTCTCTACAAGCTATAGTTTTTCATACAGTTATACAAGTTTTGGAGAAAGCCAGCAGGACAAAAATATGATCAGTCAAGAGAAGAGGGGACAAAAAGTCAAGATTTAATTTAGTTCCAAGTACACAGAAGATTTTCTGTAGGGGACACCATACAGTCTTTCAGCAAAGAAGGAAATGGAGATGTGTTTCAGAGGATGATGCTTTTTAAGAAGAAAAGTCTAGGTGTTTAGGAGGAGCAAACAAATTTTAAAAGCATATATTTGAACCAAAGTTCACTGTAGTTAAGTAGCATCAGCTTTGCTATGCTGGTGGCAAATAAAATTAAGATTTCAAAGGAGAAAAAAAAAGTGGATGTCTGAGTTCTTTCAGAAGACTGGTTTCTACTTGATTCAGTAGAAACTGAAGGCCTCTTTTTTGCAGAGACTTTGATTCCTTGGATGAGCATGATGTGGAGAAGAACAACCAACTGGCCTTTGACATCGCTGAGAAAGAGTTTGGGATCTCTCCCATTATGACTGGAAAGGAAATGGCATCTGTTGGAGAGCCAGATAAGCTGTCCATGGTGATGTACCTCACACAGTTCTATGAGATGTTCAAAGACACCATCCCCTCTAGTGGTAAGCAGTTTGGGGCACTTCTGTGGGATTTAAAGGCTGCTCCAGGGTGAATGTGTGTGCTTCAGTTACCTTCATGCTGCTTCTGCATGAGCACATTGAGTAGTTACTCACTGTAGCTTTACATTACAAAATGTTGACTTGTTACTGGTGCTGATAAAAACCATGTTAGCAGCAGCAGGAGCAAAATAAGGAGTTAATGTACAATAATGTCCTCAAAAGTTCACTTCAGCACTACTAGATGAATTTTCTGCATTCTTACTCTTGTTTGTCTTAGCTAATGTGCCTTGCTAGTAGTTGTTGAACAGGTAGTTTCAAAACACTAGCTGAGTTTTATACCTATTTATCATCTGTGAATGGTGAGACTAACTTCAGGCCACTGAGGAACAAAGCATCTTTGATCAGAACTGAAAGATGTAATTACCTAACCCAAATTAATATGGCCACTCTTAAAATATTGATAATGTTGTTACAGCTCTTTATTACTGATGATCTTAATTCACATGTGTCTCTCTGGTGAGGGGAAAAATTGGGTTTAATAGCGTTTTAAAAATACAGTATGTATCGTGTATTTTCTAAAATTCTGGACTCTTTTTAAGAATACTGATGTTCATGTTCCTTAAATCATGCTCTTTAAACGTGAAAGTAAATAGAGTAAACACAGCATCTGTTATGGGTGATTATAAACCCTGAAAGAACTGCTTTGGGCAAAAGCAAAGAGTAGAATAGCTGAGAAAGGCATTAATTCTAGACATTAGTCATTTTTTACAGAGAATTCAAGAAAAAGATTGCTACATTAAAAATAATCAGTGGGTCCTTCAGTTGAGTATTTAATAAGAGCACCACTGAAAAAAACTTCATGGCATTGCCTTGTTGTGCCTGTTGTCACTAACAGATAGCCTGGAGCTGAATGCAGAGGAAAAGGCTGCCCTGATTGCCAGTACCAAGTCTCCCATCTCCTTCCTCAGCAAACTGGGACAAAGTATCTCTCGGAAGCGCACTCCCAAGGTAACCAGGCACAGCCCTGGAGGCACTTGGACAGCAGCCTGCTGTCCAAGCATGGTGCTAAAAATGCAGGGGTTAGTGTTTGTTAGTTTGCAAGAGACCATGTGTTCACCAGCTCTTGGTATGGGATGATACACGACATTTATGAATGTAAAATTACATCTGTAGTATGTACTCTCAGAGGTGTATTTCAGTCTTAAAAGCTTAGCCTTGTGGTAGTATTTGGGCATATATTTTCTCTTGGAACATAGCTAGTTGCTCAGTTTTTTGAGATTTGAAAGTGTTGAAGAATTTCCAATTGAAGGTTACAATGCCTTTAGGAGTATCTAGGAAAAAAACTCTTAAACAAATAGAGAATGAGCACAGGGAATTAAATAAGCTTTGGAACTAAACTGATGTAAGAGCACTGATGACACTTATCTCAACCCAGAGAGGTGTGAGAGTTATTTTTGTTTTCTTTCCCCTACTCCTTCTGTTTTCAGGACAAAAAAGAAAAGGAACTGGATGGTGCAGGAAAGAGGAGGAAAACCAGCCAATCTGAGGATGTAAGTATTACAGTGAGATGTGTCAGGGAGCAAAATAAATGGTAGGTACCTTTTTCCCCACTTCAGTTCTTTCATTTTTTTAGTATCCAGGCAGGGATTATATAGGATTTTTTAGATAAAATTTAATTCTTCTTCAGAGGTTACATTTTCATGGTATCTTTTTTCATGGTGCAAATGTTTTACTAATGTTTATAAAAGAATACTACATAACCAATGAAATGTTGCAGTTCCCTGATGTTCTGTTTTTACTGCAAATTACTATGGTTTGGTGAGGGCATCAACACTCAAAACTTCTCAGTGAAGTCGTGTGGTATTGTCAGAAGCTTGACACATGTTTAAAATTTAATTTTGGTTTGTGCATAAAGCATACATTTCCAGTATGCCCACAAGGCAGTTTTTCAAATTCAGTGTTTGTAGCCAAATGGGTACAGGTGAATTAAAATTCAGTGCTTTGGGTTTGTTTGAAGATGAGCCTTTGGTTTATGTCAAGGGCTTCACAGGGATGTTTCAGCTGAGGTCTTTTTGGTAGATATCAAATAAGATGGAAAAGATCAGTAAAGTTTAACAGAACATTTGATGACTTGCCAAAGGAAATTAAAATCTGAGCTTTCAAGTGAGGCTAAGAGATTTGTTATCTATAGTGTAAGAGACTTTTCACAGCAAAGGGGTAGAAAGGAGAAGGTGATCTGGTTGTATCTTGTTAAATTTTGATGTCACTGATTGTTAGGAGGACCTCCCACGAAGCTACAGAGAAGAGAGGCCCACACTGGTGAGTGCCCTGACAGAGAGGAGAATTGATGCTGCCATTGGGAATCAGAACAAAGTCAAGTCCATGGCAACCCAGCTGCTGGCCAAGTTTGAAGAGAATGCACCAGTGCCGTCCTCACACTTACGAAGACAGGTAGGAGATGGATAATAAACCCCTTTGTTTTGGAATTGTAGAGGAAAACCATGGATGATAGCATGCATTCCTCAAGACTGGATGCTAGTGTTGCTTTTCTACTTCAAAGGCTCTCCTAAAGAAGAGTGAAGTTTACCCAAAGCTTAAATTTTACAAGTACAGGTGGAGAAGACCAGCAACTGAGTTTCTTTTACAACTACTATTGCTCTTTAAAAGCTTTCCAGGAATGTTCTCCTTATGCTGTTTAAGAACAACCATTTGATTTCTGATTTGAACATTTTCATATCAGGTTACATCTGTTTGTTCTTGTGAACTGTGATTAAGCTTTGTACGTGTGTATGTGCAGCAGATAAATGCCTGGGAGTTTCTTGGCAATCAGGGTGTTTGTGTCATTCCAAGTGAGGCTCATTTGTTCTCTAGGATGGTATCTGAGCTGCTGCAACTGCAGGCTAGTTGTCTTTGAAGTTAGATTGAGTCACTTCAAGCTGCTGCTGGCAGTGCAGTGTCAGCAGGATGAGGCTCAGTGTGGTTTAAGTGCCAGAGTCCTTGCTCTGCTACATGAGTCCATCCCCACAGCTTGTGCCAAGCTCTGTGCCATGGCCACATCACGAGTGGGACCTGACCTGGCTGCTTGAAAGCCAGCTCAGGTTTGTCTCTGCCACACTACATATCAGCATTAGTAGTGTAACGTAATCAGAATGGCCGTGTCTATCCACACCATAAAATGTTTCTTCAGCTGCTACACATTGGCTGGCATACTCAGCCAATGATTTGAAGAAACAATGAAGTGAAAGGAAAGGTCCAAAAATATGTGAAATTTCCCATTTTTGGATGGTTTTTTTCCTTTTTATATTTTACTTGCTAAATGAATTCCCCCCTCCCCTATTTTTTTTCTTAAATGTTTGTCTGTCTTATTCTGTATTCCATTCCTATGGCTTTCTTTGAGTTTCCTTCACTATTTTATCTTTCCTCCTTGGTCCCACCTTCCCTACAACCTGCATGCAGCCACCTGTCCTGCCTTACCAAGAGCGTGTCCACAGCCAACCATCCAGCAGACGAGAGCAGGGCCGGCTTGCCCCCATACCCCAGTGGAAACAGGTAAAGAAACTCATTCTCACTACAATGCACCTCCTCACCCATCACTGTTGTGTTTTTAAGCCAGTCCTTTTCCAGCACCTTGTCTGAGTCTGTTAGTTTAAATAACTTCCAGTGAATAAAGTCAGCATCTCCCTTTGGTGATGATGTATGGTTTAATGTTTCAAAAAATATTTAATCAAATTTTCCTTGCCTTCTTATGCTAGTTTCAACTTATCAAGACTTTCATGGATGTTGCAGCAGAAATTTTTGCTATAGAATTTCTAGATTCTTCTGTTAGAAATAAGAGAAACATGTAACCAATTATGGAAACTTATGAGGTAAAGATGTCTTATCATCTATGATATTAAAGCTCTTCCTTCATATAAATAGTAAAATTGGTTATCAGTTTTGCTATTCCTATGTGAAATCTTAGGTGTTCTGTAGTTGCAGGAGACTTTCCTGTGGTTTCCCTTTCTTTAATGCAGCTTTCCTTGCCAGCTTCTCACACTTGTTGCTTTGCAGACTCCTGTGTTACTGTGAATTCAGTACATTTTAGGTTTTCTTGCACAGAATAGGGACCAACAGCAGAAAAATCAGCTGGTATTGAATTTTATTTTCTTTCCAACGTTTTGGGCCATTGTCATTGCTGCTGTTTTTCTTTCAGCCATGTGCTTTCCAAAAATAAGGCTTCTGTAATCTTTTCAGGCATTTTATGATGCTTAACCTCACTGGCTTCATCTGCTTCCACTGTTTCCCTGTGCAAATGGCCTCCTCATGTTTCTGAGAGTGCTCAGAGGTATTTTGCTGACAGCCATAATTTGGAGAAACATCTACTTCTCTCTGGCTGTAGTTTAATCAGAGCGTGCTACTTTGGAGTCAAGAGGAAGAAGATGACACTGCTTTGGAAATTCACTGTTCTTGATGAATATGGATTCATGGTGATCTTTGTGTCTGAGGCATTCAGCACAATTAATGCTGCATGTCATGACTGGTGCCCTGATCTAGAAGATTTCTCTTCCAGGAAGAAGACCTAAGTCCAGGGAAATTATTGTCAGGATGCTTTGCTTCCCTGACTCAGTGTTTGTTCTTCTACCTTTTGTCTCATCAAAATCTTCTTTAAAGGCTAATGAACATTTTGAGATGGATTCACATAATTCATGATTAAGGCAAATTTTATTTCTCAAGAATACTTATTAAGGCAGAAAAAACCCCCTGAAGCAAAAAAGCTGTACAGTATTAAGTGAGTTGATGAGCACTGCTTATATTACCTCCTAGAAAAAGAAAAACTGGATTGCACTGGCTGTCTTTCTGTTGTCATTGATAAAAAAAAAAGACAAAGTTTTATTTCCTGTTTTTATTGAGGATTTTTCTCCTCACCAGGGAGCATTTTTTGGGTTCCTTTGTTGTTTATACCTGCACTATACAATTCAAAAGAAATTTTAAAACAGGAAGAAAAAATCCTTCTGCTGTTCCTTGATGTTGATAGCATGTCTGTATAGGAATAAGTGTAGGGCATATCTTTGAAAAATCTTTCTGCAACAATTTTACTTTCAGAGGATTTAAATTTTTTTTTTCAACACTGATTTCCCTGTGTGGATGATTTCCCTCTCAATGTTGCACATGGAGATGATCTTTCCTTGATTAGTTCTACTGCATCAGCAGAAGATGATTGATTCCTGGGTCCAGATGTCTTGCAGGATTTGCAGTGCTTTTGTAATGAAGAAGTATAAAACTGGGTCTGAAGGATGCAAAATCTGCAGGGTACAGAAGGATCAAAACCCCACGGACAGGGTCCCTGTTTCAAAGGTTCCTCACAGTGTGCCTGGGGAAGGGAAGAATATGGGTTACCTTTGTTCAAAGCCATGGACGTGCATAGAGCCATTTATTCTTGACTGAACAGAGACAGCTGAGACCACTGAGCCAAGCAGCCAGCTTTGCCAAGCCTGGACAGAAATCCCCTCCTGCAGGAAGTTGTTGCTGGAGCAGTACCTCAGCTGCTGCTGAGATTTCTGGTTCTGGTTGTGTTGGCAGGCAGAACCTGATAGTTGTGAGACTGCACCTTTTGATGGTGCTGGACTGGTCTTCTGTGGTGACATTGATCACTCTGGCTTGTAGCTCATCCCTGGGTGACAGACTGCCAACAGAGAAGTGCTGCTGAATACCAGAACCTGTCATGAATCACAGAATGACCAGGTTGGAAGAGACCTTCAAGATCATTGAGTCCAACCCAGCCCCAACACCTCAACTGAACCCTGGCACTCAGTGCCACGTCCAGGCTTTATTAAACACACCCTGGGATGGCGACTCCACCACCTCCCCGGGCAGCCATTCCAGAACTTTATCACTGCTCATACTCTAAAGGATTACTGTTGCTTCTGCCAATTTCTTTAGGGATGATATATGTTTGCTAGAAAGAGCTGTTCATGAAGCTTTTGGAAAGGCTTCTCTTTTGGCACAGGTGTTGAAGTTCAGGAGCAGAAACTTCTGCTACTGACAGAATATATCACATAGCAAGTACCTTCTAGGGGAGAGTGCTTTGCAGAGGAGCAAAGCAGCTCCTAAGGGGACAAAGGGGAGGTGTTGGGTGTTACTGAAAGAAACCACAGGTGGCCTAATGTTCTTACTAGCTGGCAAAATGAAGTTGAGATCCTCTCTTTGGGAGAAGGGCAGTTGTATGATTGACAGGTTTGGTTCTTCCAGTCTTTTGGAAACTGCATGGAAGAGGAAAGTATATTGCAAAAGCATAAGAGTGATTCCAAGGAAGAGAATTCCAAAGGAAGTGGTCTGGGTTGGACCCACAGTTCTGATGAGAAATTGGCATCTGCCCTGGGGTATTGCCTGCTGGTGTTTGTCAGGTGAAGGTCCTTAGCTGTACTTGCTTACCAGTTTAAATCTAGAATCTTGCTTTACCCTTGCATTAAGATATTAGGTGAGCAGTTTCCTTGAGCTTGTAAGGCAGGATGCCTCTGTGTGTTGTATGGGTGAGGTAGAGGTATCTTGCTAAGAGAGAATTCCTAGAATGAGTGAAATGCTGGAGGAATCTGTTCTGAAGCAGTTTTTACTTTCTCCACATGATTTTTAATGCTGTCTCTCTTGGAAGGGCAATACCTTCCAAAGAGCAAAGGGGTTAAAAACCTCACCAATCTGCTCCTCACAGCATTCTGTGTGGCCTGCATACCTTGTGAAGTGGTTTATAAAGTTGAATTTATTGAGTTACACTTTGAGTATGTTGGCTTTTGTTGTGAAAATTGGTTTTGTGTTCTTATGAGCACCACGGCAGCATCTAATGATGCATAAAGATATTGAGAAGTGAATGTGCACAGTGGAAATACATATTTTTTTATATTATAGTAATATCACCTAAAAAGGCTGGATTGTGTTTCCTGGTGTGGTGGTTAATCTCCTCAAATGAATGCCTGCTTGTATAAGAACATCTTCCATCATGTTCTCTATGCTTTCTGAGCCATTTTGGCTGCTTCTGGAAAAGAGCAACTCATCCAGGATCATGAAGCCATTGAAAGTCATATGGGCTATCCAGAAGAGGATCTCACTGGGCATAGTGTGAGAGACAAGCCTTTTAAACTGAATTTTGCCCTGGTTTTCCAGACCTTCATCTTGTAGCCTTCAGCAGTCTTCTATTGTTCTGTAGGTCTTTGTCAGCAACAGCTTTTGTGTGTCATACATGAGCTTAAATCATGTTTGATGTGTAGAAAGATACTTGTAAGATGAAGATCCCATGTCTTTTGGTGCACATCTTTTCTGCCTCTGGACATCTGCTGCTTATTCTTTTGAGACCATTCCCTAAAGTGTGACAAAGGGCAGAAGTGCAAACTTTGCAGTACTTTTGTTGGAACTGTGTTTATTGAAGATAAGCGATGACTGAGATGACTACAGGCAGCAAGAGCTGAAACCTCAACAGGAGAGAACTTAAAACACCAATGACTTCTGCAAATACTGCTTTTTTACCTTTAATTTTTTATTTAAGTATGTTGATTATTTTCTGCTTTCCTATAGTCAACCTTTTCTTTGCATGCTCAGAAGTACATTCTGCTGGAGGACTGATGGAACACATACTTCATGCATTCATCCAATATTATATTCTGAGATTTGCCTTGGAAAAATAAGCAAGTTTGTGAAAATTTTGACATTAGAAATGCAAACTTGGCCATGGACAGATGAAAACCCATGAGCAGCTCTGTGGTTGAGAATGTTGCCATGCTTTCAGTTAGAAATTAGTGACTTCATAGCTAAACCTTTGAAGCAACATATAAATGTTCCTCACCCACTGCAGTGCAAAGTCATATGCTTCAGTTTAAGCTGCTTTTAGCATCTGTTTGAGATAAAGGAGTATACTATTTATCTAACTGTTTTGTTGAAAAGGAAGAGAGCCCCCAAACGATGTTAGTGCTAGCTCATCTGCAAGGGCAGTAATAAACGTCTGTAATATCTCTACACCACGTGCAGTTTTTTAGAGCCTTATCTAACCCTGGCTTTGGGTACACAGCATTTTGTTTTTTCCCACTGCAACCATTTCCAGATATGCTCTGGTGAGAACTCAACGGGAAAAGAAAAATCAGGCTGAAGGCTCATTAATAAACAAGAAATGGTGGAGAAAATCTCTACACAGCACTAGAAGGGCATGTTTTCTGGTGTGTTAAACTGAGGATATGTATGTGCATTGTGTAATATGCAGACTATTAAATACAGCTCCATTTTATCTATAAACCAGCTGGATTTCTGTTCTAACAGAATGTAGTACATTTTAGCTTGCCTGAGATGGTGTAATGTCTGTAAGTCAGAGAGGAGGGGTCTGAAGATGGGAGCAGAACACTGAGACTTGAATTGTATTAGTAATGAGCTGGAAGCAGGAGTAATTAGGTCAACAGGATGGATATTTTTAAACATTTTAAGGCTCAGCAATAAGTAATTTTTCATGAAGCAAAGAGAGCAGTCCAGTTGTGCTAAGGAGAGTTCCAAGTTTGCCTTTAACTGATT
This sequence comes from Agelaius tricolor, assembly GCF_023055355.1. NCBI lineage: Eukaryota > Metazoa > Chordata > Aves > Passeriformes > Icteridae > Agelaius > Agelaius tricolor. The sequence continues at coordinate 3,075,302 of NW_027269263.1, forward strand.
GTAAGACCTTGACTCAAAAGCTGTTGGTTTAATTGCTGATTGATACAAATCTGTATTCACTGACTGTCAAATGTGATTGTGTGGCTCTGGGTAAAAACTTGGGTCTCTCAGCTTCAGATACACTGTGGCTTTAGCTAATTTGAGAGAGGTGTGAGCTTAAGATCATGGTCTCAGTTCATGCATTCTGGCCTGTCTCACCAAACCACTGCTAATGTTACCTCTTTTCTACCATTATTATGATTTTTTTTTTTCTTTTTCTGTTTTAAAAAAAGATGAGGCATAAGGAACGTTCTCGGACCTGCCCCAAAAAAGTGATCATGCTCTCTTCTTCCACTCCATCCTCCTCTCCATCGTATCCCAGGCAGCAGGTGATTCCCTCTGCATGCTCTGTCCCTTTCTCTTCATTGCTGCTTGTAGAAATGACTAGCTCAGTTACCAAACAGCTTATTTACAAATACACTTCCAGTTTTCTTTCTTTCAGGTGCTGATGGGGATTTCTTAATCTTTTAGGTTAGGAAGATAAGGCAGCATTAACTCACTGGAAGCATGAAGAGTCTCCACTGGAGACTGAGATTTTGCTATAGGCAGATTTTTTATCGCAGTATCCTTTCTTAGTTTTGGGATGCAGCAAAGTAGAAATTAAAAGTTTGGAGTAATGCAGGGAAAGAAAATTGAATTTTGTTCCATCTCCACTGTCTGTTTAAATAGGTATGACTGAAAAATTGCTCTTGTATCCATTAAACTTGTATAGGATTGCTTATCTGAAGTGGCTTTTGAGTGTTGTAGTGGCCTTCACATGTCCACTGTGGTCCTTCTGTTTCTCCCACACCAGGCTCTTTTCTTAGTCTGGCTTTGAACCTGGAGCAATGAGAGCTGTTCTGAGCACACTGTATAAATGTGCATCCAGATGTTTGTGCACATGTATTTGTTGTCCCAGTTACATATTTCCTGAAATCCTTCTAATATTTCTGTCTTCTTGTATATTGTCATTGTGCTTGAATTGTATCCTTTAAAATTGTTTAATTTTCCTACTTTCAAATCTACTTCTTGATCAATCCTGAGCTAGAGGTCCTGAAAAGGCATTTGCAGTCCCATAGAGCTGTCATGACATCACACAAGGATTGTACAAATTAATTTCCCCAGAGGTGAAGCTGAGCTGTCTTTGCCTATAAACTGTAAAGGAGCATTACCTTTTAGCAGAGTAGACATGTTTTATTGTTTGGCAGAAAGTTTGACTTGCCTTATTGCTGATTTCTCAAATTTTTAATTACATGTTGCAGTTTATCTGGTCTAATTATTGTCAGCCTCCAGGACACACGTTCTTTGCTGCCTCTGTGGTGTCTGCATCTGCAAGATTGATCAGCTCTGCCTACTGATCCCATTTGAAACTGTCCTAACAAAAAAGGCCATGCTGTGAACAGCAGCCTTTTCAAGAAGGATGCAGGAAAGAACATCTGGGTAGAATGGGCAAGGAAAGCTCTTTTCATGAGCAAAACCTGCATTTACACTGCAGTGTAATATTAGCAGATGATGTGATAGCTAGCTGCCTGCCTTGTCTCAAAATCCTTTGAAAATTTTGTTGGATACATTTTATGAAAGAGGAAAGGTTTTCCCCAACCTTACAGATGGAGAAACAAAGGCAGTTAAATGCTGAGTTTTACCTTCTAATCTATAGTGTGGGATTCATTTTCCAGGTAGAGGAATTTGTTTTCACTCACAGGATCTTGTAGCTTGATATTTTCCTTCTATCACCTCTCCAAGTGTTTGTCCTGTGTCTTTTTGGTTGCCTAGTTCAGTCATGAAAGCCAGCTACTGCCAAGTGTGTTTTGACCATTTTCTATGTTGTGTTTTATGGAAGTCTTCCTTCTTTTAACTCAGGAATTTTTATCCTCTGATAAAAGTCCTACAGAACTGATGTTAGACTCAGTCAGAGTAATCTGCTTTTGGAGGCATTTTTTCTCCTTAGGAATCATTTAGGAATGATTTTTTTCCCCTAAAATTGTCTTGGCCCAGGCCTCATAGCAAGTCAGATGGATCTGTATCCATGTTACACTGATGTCTTTTAAAACCTTTAATTCTGCTCTTCTACTGCATTTATCCTGCCACTTCTTTTAAACTCTCCATCTCCTTCCTCTGAACTAACATCACAGTATGAGTTATACTGAGTGCCTTACCATCTTTATTGCACTAATTTGAATACATTGTGGTACTATGTTGTTGTTTATAGACCTAATATAAATATATACTTTTAAAAAAACTTCTCTATCGAAGCCAACTTGTTATTGCCAGGTTTAAATTATTCTTAATAAACTTCTGCTCTTGTTGTGGCTTCTTTTCTGCCTGCATCATAAGAAAAATCAGATAAAGTGTGTTCTGATTAGGAAGTTGGTCTGTGATTGTTTTTAAGCTCATCATTTGTTGCCTGCAGAGATTCAGGGAACCTGGTGCTGGCTATCCCGGGGATCTGAGGCCCAGACAGGAAAGGGTAAAAAAGCATGAACAAATGGCATGGGTGCTGATGACACAAAGCTGTGGTGGATGTGTGCAATCCAGAGGTCAGATACAGGGGGTGGTGAAGCACACTTATCCTGATGCTGCTGTTAACACGCTGCAACTGCTGAGAGTCAGCCAGGAGCCATCCCTCCTGTGTGACACCCACGGAAATGCATAACAAGCCTTCATCAGCAGTCTGCTATATGCTTTTACTTTGCCCTAGGTCGAGCACTTGAGTTCTTCTCATTCTTCTTTGTCTCTTACACCTCTTTAGGGAAGTATGCTGTGGCTGTAGCAGAACAAGGAGAGTTATGTTTTGTGCTAATTGATGCAAACGTGGTTGCATTGTGTTCACCGCTTGCTTTCTGGATGGTTAAACAACTGGCATTCCATCTTGCCTCCTACAGGCCAAAGTAAAAGGAAAAATGATGAGGCATTATTTAGTATAGAGACTTTGAAGCCTTCTTAACAATGAAATATTCAACTGTCTGTCTGAATGGCTCAGTATTATACAGAAGCATGGGAAAATAAAAGATAGGCACTCAAAAGGACCGGTTGATTTGAATTCATATTGACAAATTAATTGACATTCCAGTACAGGCTTTGAATGAATTAAGTCATAAATGGGAGCCAGCAATAAAACTGTTGCAACTTCCAGAATGTGTTCTAACAAAAGCCTTTTGTGGGCTGAATGTTTTCTGACAGGCAGTAGAAAATGAATACACGTGTCTGCAATGACACAGAAGCCCACAGCTTCATAACAGGCCCCAGTTTTAGTGAAAATGATCTAGTAGGAAGGAGTAGGTGGAACAGAAAGCAGCTTGAAAGTAGAGAGTACAGTTAATGGATCTGAATGGGAAGAGTGTTTCCTGTAAACTGGGTGTGAACCCAGTTTTCTGTTCTGCATTGGAGGACAATTAGTAATACAGAGCTACACCCTGGCATTCTTGACAGATCAACCTCAGATTTCTTGATGCACGTGTTTGTAATTCCTGTCCATTTACTTTTGTATTCCACAAACAAATTAGCTGAAGGCTGTGTGGTACTGCATTGATAGTCCTAACTTATATAGCAGGCCACCTGCCAGGTCTTTTTCCATGTCACCAAGTGCACCACACAACACTTTAGGAACATTGATATGGAAGACCAGAATAGCAGAGGTGTCAAATATTGTGCCTAGGGTGTATTGACATGGTAGTGCAATAAGAACAAGTAGGACAGTGAAGTTGCACAAGTAAAACTGGCAGCTTCTGTGAGTGTCTGATATTGCTGTTCTTTGTTTTATTTAGACAGGCTCATTAAACTTGCTCTCTTTGGCATGTGGAGTATTTACTTTGCATATTCCACCATCTTTAAGAAATTAATTCATTCTTTATGCAAATCAAAATACATTACCCTAAAATGTGTTTCTGTACACAGAATCTGAGAAACAAATAGGTACAGGTTGAGATATTTAAAGGAAATCCTAGAGAATGCAGAACTGTGGAGAAATAAACTGACAAATAAGGCCCTTTGTGCATGATAAAGCCACATTTTAAAATTCTCTTTTGATGGTAATGCCAGAGAGAAAGGCTATGTGCTTGTTTGATTTTGGCTGCAGCAGTCCTAGGAAGAGTTGTGAATAACAATTAATGTAACCATTTTTTTCTTGCCCCTGAGGGTCAAAATGTAGCACTTCATTAGAAAAGTACACTGGGGAAAAAAACCTCCCAGTTTTCACATGAGAGCTTCTGTTACTGTTGTGCATGTGAATGTCATACCTTTTGGCTGGCATTTTGGTGTCCCTTCGTTTTTGTGCTGGTTTGTTTACATCCTGCCTCCTTCCTCGTCTCGCAGAGATCTCCTCGTTTATTTTCTCATGACCATGTGCCCATGAGTGTTGAGCAAAGGGCATGTCAGCTGGCTGCCCTCCTGGAGTCCAGACGTGCACTGAGGCATCAGGTGACTACAGCCCTGCCTATCTGGTGTCCTGGAGCACTGGGGGATTCTGGGTACAGGTGGAATCTTGGGGCAGAGAGAGAAAAGAATCACCAAAATATGATGACCACTGCTCTACAGTCATGTGGTTGAAACAGCCATCAAGACTATTTTTGTCTTTATTTGTAGTGTCTTTATTTGACTTGCCTTTTCTTAGCTGTCTCCTTGTTTGGTGAGTGACCCTTTCTGTTCCTCAAAACAGGATATAAACCATGAAGTAAAAAGCAGCCAGTAAACTTCAGAATAAATGCTGAAAACCAACTGGGCTCTGGATCAAGTCATCTCACAGTGGTCATTTAGCAGTCAGTCCCTCTCAAATTTTACTTGCTTCCGGAAGCAAGAATATTCACATTTTCCAAGCTTAATCCCTGGCTCTGTAGTACAACCTGTGTGTCCATCCTTCCTGTGCAGTTGTTTCCCATGGTAGAGCTGGCAGTTTGTGCAGATTGTCTTTGATTGCAGTGTACACTTTTGTTTTGTTTCGTTTTTGTGCCTAATTTTCTCCCCAGTCTGTTGTCTTTGGGCTATGGGAGCATGCCAGTTTGAACTGTGGTTTCTTTGGTTGCTCTCTGTTTTCAGTTACCTTCAGCAGTGCCTGGCAAACTGCAGAGTGCTTTTTTGGAAAGCACAGAAGTGATTTTGTTTCATAACTTAACTGTTTTGAGTTAACCATCCCAAATGAAGCTGTCTTCTTGAGCTGGAGCATAAACAGTGCCAGAACTTTTGCAAGCCCTACTAAAAAGAATTTTCTGACATCTAGGTCACTTCATATTGTTGGGGTTTTTTGGGATGCCATCTTTTTCTGATGGCTAAAATCACAGGAGCTGTTCTCCAAGAAGGAACATCAAACCTTTGGCTAGATTTGAAATTTTAGCTGTGAAGGCCTGAATAAGAAGACTACTTTAAACAAAGTGGTACCTCTTTGTTATTGGGTGCCATGACTTAATATCTCAAGCAAGGCCCACAATACTCATGTGCATTTCCTTATTCAGTTAAAATGATGATCTAGAAATGAAGATCTAGACCAAAGTACTTTGCTCCTACCTTTTGTAGGGCACTCTGGTAATTTTTAAGCTCCTTCTGAGCATGGAGATGCAAAGATAGAAATTATTTTTGAAATTGTCTAATTTCTGTATCGTGCAGAATTGAAAAGGAGGAGAGACTGAGAACACATAGTAGAGGAAAGCATAAAGTGGGTAGGGCAGAGAGGAAAAAGGAAACAGATGTTGGAACACTGCAAGCAATACTGGATTATGATGTGGGATTTAAGAGAAGAAAATAAGAAAAATACTGAGAGAGAAGGCTTAGCAAAGTAAGGACATTTTCAGAGAAGAAACTTGATTAAATGTTGATGTACAGAAAATTTTTGTATGAACAATTATATTTCCATAAATTGAGGAAATTGTGAAAGCCAAGCTCTTTTGCATTTTGCTCAGTAAATTTAATCTTGAGGTTAGCCTATTCCAAGTGGCTAGAAGTAGCTATTTTCATGGGTCATGCAGTTACATGACATTTAGTTTTCCTTTTTATAACTAAAACCATAATTTATTTTTCAAAGAAAGCCAGTTATTTGTAATGTGCATATTTTTTCTTTCCAGACTATAATTTTTAGGAATGCACAGTTTTTTCCAGTGCTGTTTGTCTGATACTTCCAACATTTTCCTACTTATATGAGGTATTTATTGGAGGATGGGCATAATTATTTGTAGAGAGAATGACAAGAACATATTAGAAGACCAAATTTTGGGTTCTCCTGTGAGGTACCAGTTTCAGAAGGATGCAGGTTCTCAGTCTGTGATTTATTCTTTGCCATTTGATAATCAAGATCAGCAGATCATTTTATATTGATACATTCTTTATTCAGTGTTTCTAATTTGTTTACAGTAAATTTTCGGTTGGAAATTTGCTGTTAATTACTGGAAATACATACAAGCTAACTTCTTTCTCTTCTATCCCCCAGGAGAGCAGACTTTTGGTTTATATAGTTAAAATGAAGAAGAGGTCTCACATGGCCTGAAAGATGATCTTAGTGCCTTGGGCCAGTAATAGAGAACAATGGGAGATACAGAAGGAGCAGAGGAAATTGATTTGGGGTTTTTGCCAGTGGCTTAGTTGGTTGAATTACAGGAGGTTGGACATCTGTGGAAGTAGGTAACTGCTTCCAAATGGTCCTAAATAATGTAAAACCTAATAAAGAGCAAATTTGGAGTAACTACTCTGCCTCGCTAGGGAGAAAGTAAAGATACCCTGGATATTTTTCTCAAAGTTTTCCTGTAAGTGTCCTTAAAAAATTGTTCTTGATGATAACCAGAAAGGCCTGGGCTGGGGTTTTTTATTATTATTATTTTCTCTTCTCTCTTAGAAAAGCACAAGTATGATTGTGTTGATGTTTATTTTATGTTTTAGCCCGAGACGGAGCCGTCTCGCCGATTCTTTGTTGACCAGTGGGAGCTCTCCCTTAGCCTCCGCTCTTCCAACCGCCCTTCCTCACCCTCCTCCGACTCCCTGCGCCAGGTAGCCCTCACCTGAGCACTCCAGGTGCACTCAGCTGCCTTTGCTTGCCAAGGACACTCACAGGACACAGCCAGGCTGGCACTGCTTCACCTGCAGAGCCTCTGTGCTTATCCCTGCACAAAGGAGAAGCCAGAGGCAGCCTGTGCCTGGCACAGCTCGGGTGTTGCCAGCCATAAAGCAGTTTGAAACTAAATGTTTGTAACATTTGGTGTCTGTGAGAAGTTTGTGGTGCATCTCTCACTCAAACCAGGGGTTTTGAGCACTGATAGTCTTTCTGGCTTTGCAGTGAAGCTTTCTGGTTTTGCTTGCTGCTTTTGTTGAAGTTTTGGGCTAAACAACAGATTGTGTTTGTGCATATGTGGTTAATGGACAGTGTGAAATAAAAAGTGCTTTGGCTTTTTGAAAGATCACTGAGAATTTGAACTAGTTACAGTTGTCTTACATGAACAGCAGGAACTTGATTTGACCTAACCTGGAGCAGGTTCTTTGCATGCTTTTGAAAATGTTGCAGAATGCTGTGTCTGGAAGACCATGGAAAGAAAGAGAAAATGCTTCACTTAATATCCATAATTAGGCCAGATGTGGTATGTAGGCAGAAAAAGCAAAACAAATCAGAAACACACAACCTCAAATTAAAAATTCAGCAAATAAATTTCTCACACCAAATAGTCCAGGGTACTGTGAGTTAATATTAACATATTCATTTTTTAGCATGGAATTGCTTATGTGCTGGTAGAAATTTAAAGATCCTGAAGGATCTGCAGTTGAAGGTTTCAAATCAAAGCTTGATCAGGGGAAACCTGGTTCAGCTAGAAGGAAGCTTTTCCCCTGGAAATGCTTCATCTCTCTTCTAAGAAAACTCAAAAAGCCTCAAAAGCTCTGATCATTCAGAGGAAACTGAAAACTCTTGGCCAAATTATTATGATTGCCAGTTAAAAGTCAATGATGAAGAAAATTTTAGAAGTGAGCACCATTTAAAATGTAATGTTTGACAAGATATACGTCATTGAAAAGCAACTCTGTGCATATGTATGTGGAACTTGGAAACACATGGAACCTGGGAGACTCAAAGACAAATTATTTGTTATTTCTTGCATATAGAAATGCTGCAAGTGTTCTACTTCTTGGAATGGAATCAGTAGACAGGTATAAATTCTTTCTGGGTAGAAATAAACCCTCCCCTCGTTGCTGCAGTGACAGGGAGCTTAAGGAATTAGGACTGTAGTGACAGCAGCAGTAATCTCTGGCTGAGCACTCTATTTTCATAATCTTTTTCCCCAAAGAAGTACCCATTCTGTGCTGAATTTCAATTTTTCTGATGCTTCCTGCTGTTCTCCTGTCTGAACTTGTGAAGGTTTTAAACATTCCTAAAAGGCTAATAACCAGACATATTAAATTAGTTATTAGTTGAGGGAAATAACTACTGTGCTTCAAGCAAGTTTTGCTATAAGTAAAGGGGGTTTTAAGATACAACTTTCCTTTTGTTATCCTTGGCATTTCACACTTGCTAGAAGCTGAGTGGCTCTCTGATCCTGTATTAGCTGAGAATCCAGCTAGAAACATTCATAATGCTGCTTAGTGTGGAAAAGGGAAGTTGCTTGGCGTGCTCTTTGCTGCTCCGAGTCAAATCCGTGGCGTTTGCAGTGGGATTGAGCTAACGTGGATGTAACCACCTCATTTTCTTAACCATGTAATTATTGCCAGTTGTTTGTGTTTCCTGTGAAAAACACTTTCCCCACTCCTGCAGTGATTGAATTTGGCTTGCAGACACTCATTTGGTACCATCTAAGGTAACAGCCAACTTGCCTAGACTGCTGAAAATACTGGAGGGTTTTTAGACAGCCAGAGTCACAGAGTCAGTCTGTGCCCATGGTGGAGAAAAGCCAAGTCATAAAGCCATGTTCAGGGTTGAACAAATATATGTTCCAGATGTATGCAGGTATGGCTTTAATGCATTGGATGAAGACTCTTCCATCTTTTTTTCCATCTAAAACTCTGAGTATTTTTACCACTTGAAGAATTAATACTTTTGACTCACTGTGAGTTCTTTAGTTAAGGACTTCTCTGCGCTCTGTGAATGTTCTGTAAATTAATTCTTTCCAGGTGCAAAGTACACAAATATACTGTTGTAAATCAACATGTTGCATTAGACTTGGTAACATGCCTTCTAAAAGATCTTTGTTTCTGATGTCAATTTTACCTGGAACCTAAAATCTAACCTATATTTAGCCTCATCTTTTACAAGTGTCTATACTCAAGTTTTCAGGGACAAAATATCCCACAGATGAAAACAGGATCTGCTTCCTTCATCATCATAGTATTTCTGGAACACTTAAAAAATGCAAAATACAAGCCTTCCTGTCTGTTCCTACAGGTGATCCTGGACTGTACTGGTGATTTCTGATGACACTGGCTTTGCTATTACTACTTGTCACTTTATTTGTCCACTGTCTTGGCATGATTTGACCTCTCTGCACCTTTTCACCCCCTAACCTCTCATCATTCTAGTTATTTTTTTTTTAATTTGATTCTTTTTTTCTTTTCTCACATCACTCTTGTTTTATTCAACCCATCTGGTAGAAGTACATAAAGATGTACACAGGCGGAGTGAGCTCATTGGCTGAGCAGATAGCCAATCAGCTTCAAAGGAAAGAGCAACCCAAAACCCTTCTAGACAAGAAGGAACTGGTAAGACAATGTGCCAGAGATGAAGTGTGTTTGTGCTTAGATGTTGTGTAGCTCTCAAGTTTTGTGTGTGTCCACCAGTTTTGTGAGTTTTGTTACACCACTGATGGAATCTGTCGTAGCTTTGTGAGACATTTTTGTTTCCCTTTCTCCATCCACCCTCACTCCTGTCCTCGTTTCCTTTGCCAAATATTTTAACCTAATGCCAGCGTCCATAGACTGGGTGTAATGACTTGAGCAAACTGTTCATAACACTTCTGCACTGCTGCTTTCTGGAGGAGACACTGGTTTTGGTAATGTAGGTTGAAGAATTGCTGTTTGAGGGTGTTCTAATGGTTTTGCCTTTCTTCATATGCCTCCTTAAGTCACTGATTTCAGGGTCATCATTAATAATACCGATGTCCAGTCATCTACCCAGAACTTATTTTGCTCCTGAATATATGTAGGCATGGCATCCTAGGAGCCTTTTTCCTGGACAACAAGGTTAGTTTTTGGTGTCCTGGTTAAAACCAACGTGAGTTGTGTCCAAGAACTGCAGCAGCATCCAAGTGCTCCCGTATCCACATAAATGAAAAGATAAAACATGACCTGGGTGTGTGATCTCGGTGAGGCTGGACACACACAAATTCAGCCATCCCTGTTTGTGTCCAGGGCTCGCTCAAGAAGGAGTTCCCCCAGAACCTGGGAGGCAGCGACGTGTGCTACTTCTGCCGCAAGCGGGTCTACGTGATGGAGCGGCTGAGTGCCGAGGGCAAGTTCTTCCACCGCAGCTGCTTCAAGTGCGAGTACTGCGCCACCACCCTGCGCCTGTCCTCCTACGCCTACGACATCGAGGATGGTAAGGGAACGGCCTCTGCTCTCCAGGCTCCTCCTGGCCTGGGAGATCTTCTGCCACTTACAAACTGTTTGGTGAGTTAGGGAAGAGGGTGACTTCTGTTCCCCAGACAGCATCTCTCAAGCTGTTGGAGCTTCGGGGCCTTCCTATGGCCGGGCCATGGCGGCAGCAGAGCAGACAAACTTATAGGCGTTAATACAATATTGTAGTGGTGCCTGGAGAGGCTGCCTGGAACAGAAACTGGACAGAGTTAAAGGGAATAAAGGAGGGATTTATTTAAAAAGCCTTCAAAGGTTACACCTTGGGCAGTACAAGAGCCTTGCTGTGGCTCTACCCAAGATGGATGACTGGTCATGATTTTTCACACTTTTATAAGTTTTGGTCCATTTCCATATATGGGTTAATTGTCCAATTGCGGCTTCAGGTTGTGAATCAAATTGCTTTCCTCACTTCACCATTGTTCACACTTTTGGGCCCAAAGCTGCAACAGTGTCCTTGGTTCTCAGGCTGGAAAAGGATTGTTTTGTCTGACTAAACTGTCAAGAGAACTTGCTAGCACTTTGTGTGAAGTTCAGAGTCACACACTAAGGCAGCACAGAATCTAGAAAATATGAAATCTAAAGCTTCATTAAAGCATCATTAACAGCTGCTAGAATGCAGGGTAAACAAATAATAACTGGAGGCTTTAAAAAGCTTCACAGGCTGAGTTTGAGGGCTAGACTTTTTACTGTCCTCATCTGACAGTATTTAAATAAAACCTCTGAGTGTTTAATACCACTTAAGAGAAAATAACAAGTTGGAGAGAAATGCGGTCAGCTTGTTCTTTTTGAAGGTACCGCAACTGTCCAACTCTGTGTGTTTATTTTAGATGTAATAAAATAGAAACTTCATAATCAGGGGCTGTTGATAATAGGTCATTACAAGCTAAGTTCTGTTTATATAGAAAATATGGAATGTTAAAGTTGAGTAGAGGTAAGTCAGTGTTAAGAGTGTTGTACCAGTAGTTACTGAAGATTCAGTAATGATTTATTTTTTGTATCTGATAGACTAAGGAGAAAAGAATATGATTACAAAACTTGCTGATGCCTCAATTAAAAGAATCTAACATGCTAGGAATGAAGGGAAGCTTCAGATATACCCTACAAGTCTGAGAAACCAGACAATATGGCAGCAGATGAAACTCAGTTTATCAACAAAGTGTGCATATTGAAAGTAATAATTTAAGAGCATCCATCACTTGTGAAAAGTCATTTCCTTGTAAGGGTAGCTATGTACTACAATCTTTGTTTGAGCAGTGATTGACAAAAATGTCACATTTTCTGAAGAAAATGTATGAGAAAGTATTTGAGGTAAATGTTGATTCACATCAGCAGGTATCTATTTATTTTCTTACACAGCTACCTATCTTTAATCCAATCTCAGTAGGAAAATAAGTGCAAAATGGTGTAAAACTAGTGACAAGTACTGTGCAAAGGATTCTATTTCAGACATAATGGTGTAGAAAACAGAATTGCAAGAAAAAAATACTAGTACCTGTATTTTTCCCGCTGATTGAGGTGAAGATGAAGTAAAAATTTTAAATTGATGTCACAGGATGATACTCCAAGATATTCTACTGCAGATTGAAATTGATGGGTATCCATTCTGTGTAAGAACAATCTTTTAATATATACTGGGTAGAAAAATGGCTGTGGAAACACCATCTGGTTGAAGGGGCAAAAAGAACCAAAACTGTGTGTTCATAATGCATTATATAATGACTTTAAGTAATGGATTGGCTGGGTTGTGAAGAGTTGAGGAAGCTTAGAATCATCAAACCAGACTCCCAGTAAGGAATAGAAACCCCTTTATTGCTTGTCTGGAAGGTCAGCAGACTTGGCATGCAAGTTTAAAGGGGCCAGTGGTGATTTTGAAATCAACATATAAAAGCAGCGTCTTTGTCAGAAATCTAAGTTAGGGAAAAGCATTTTTTGAGCACTGCTGTTATTTTGAGCACTCACAAGTAACTGAACATCTGACTGTCTGTTAAGCACTAACAGACTGAGATCCTCTGTCAGCTGTATGGGCTGAAACAGTTTTTACCACCAGATTTTTAGTGATTCCCTCTGCAGGCATGCTTGTGTGTGCAGTTATGGCCAGACAGTTCTCAGTGAAGCAAACACAAAGCTTGGAGTTTCAGCAGGCTTGTAGCATTGATTCTGAAATATTACATGCCCAACAGTTGTGCGTGTCTATGAAGCAGATGTGGCTAAATAGAAATCTGTGGTATCTATCTAATATAATCATTGTGAAAATGTAGCTTGTATTTCATTCTGGGTTTTCTTTGAGAGCTAAAACACTAAAGCTGTGCACACATTGTTGCTGTTCATCTGGCTGTTTGGGCTGACAAGCATTCTGCAGCCTTCTGCAGTCAGTGTCTGAGAATTTTTATGTAAGAGCTTTTCAGTTGTTGCTCATTTCAGACAATCTCAAAAAGCGGGTTTTGGTATGAGTAAACATTAAGAAATACTTATTGAGGTAAAGATTTCTAGAAAGATGTTTGTCACTTTTCCATCTCTGTGCTGGTATTTTGCAAATACCAGCACAGAGAAATTAGAGGCAGAGGTCAGAATATGTGTTGGGAATGCATTGGCAAAGCTTTAGGAATGGGATAGCAGTGGAGAGTGCTGTGGGCTGCATATGCCGCACAGGATACACTGACAAAGGTACAGTGGAAGATAATTATGAGGCATCAGCTTGCTGCTTTTATTAGTACCAGTAGTATTTGCATGATGGTATTGCTAATGCTGCTTTGTCTTCCTGACAGTGCTCAGATAGCAGTGAAAAACCTCTCTAGACTTCTGGGGTGTTAGTAAAACCAGCAGGATCACAAAAGGTCTTATTTGTGAAAATGAGTCATTGTCCTTTCTACAAGTAGCCACTGTGCATTTTGAGAGATGGTTCTTTGGGAGTTAACACTGTCCTCTCCCACTTTCCTCTGCTGGTTGTATTCATTCTTGCTTTTTCCAAAAGTGCTTCTGCCAGCTTTTCATGTGATGATTTCTTTGTTCCTCACACACTGCCGCATTGTTAGCATGTGATACCACACAAGCCTCACAGCTTTGCTTTGGTGTTTGATAGGATTTTACACTAAATGGCTGTCAGGCACCCAATGGAAAAGAGCCTAGTTACAAGGGGAGAGAGCAGGGCTGGAGCTAAAACTTCAGCTAGTGTTTGCCTCTGCGTATAGTGAAGAAATTAGAGAGAGTAACTGGAGTGGCAGCGGAAAATAAGTTGCAGTGAGATGGATATTTATATTGTGCTAAATTCCTGTGTTCCTGTTGCTGACCATCATTTGTGTTTTATCTGCAGGTAAATTCTACTGTAAACCTCACTACTGTTACAGAGTCTCTGGTTATGCTCAGAGGAAGAGGCCAGCAGTGGGTCCTCTGTCAGGAAAGGTAACTCATTATTTTCATCTAACATGCCACGTTAATAGATTTTGATTCTTAACATTGACAAAGTATGTGTGATGGTTCGGGTTTTTTTTCAGAAAGTAGAAAGATTTGGGGTGCATTTAGTTGCTTTATCCATCATGAAAGCTTACAGTTCAACTAAATCTTATTTAAAAGCAATTCCTCTGCTTACTACTGCTCTTTTCATGGTACTTATCAAATTATGTGCAATCATGTTCAAAACAGAATTTTGATTTGTTTTTCTTGTCAGCTGAAATACTTTCTCAGTGTATGCTGAGACTAAATGAATAATATTACCAGTTCTGGTTTTGCTTTGTTTCTCCATGGTTTTACTTAAGATGAAACAAATTGTTTGCATTTTCTTTGAAGCACAAAGTTCTACCCCTCTTGTATAAGATATGAAGATCATGTACCTTCATTTCTGAAGGTCTGCTGTGTGTTAACAGGAAGCTGCATGAAAAGACAGAATATCCCCTTTCCTATACTATCATAATAGAAGTATTTGTGCTGTAAATATAGGATGAAGAGACACTGTAATACAGAAAGGGCTCAGCTGTCCCTCAGCTTTTGCTGTTCTAATCCAAGGCACCTCATTTTTCTCCTCAAGCCCCTTCTCAGTATTTTCTCGTACTCTGAGGAAGCTACATGCTGTTTCTTAAGTTCTGTTAAGCTTGCATGCTGCAAGCTGCCCTTTTCCCTTAAATTATATTTTCCTTTGTGCAAGCAGTGGTGCCTGTCCCACCTGATTCTCAGGTTTTATTAGTACAAGCTGGAGCTCCTTTCTGGAAGGATAACGGATCCATCCCAGTATGTGCCATACTTCCTGCCAAAAATAAAGACTAAAAATGGTACCTGTTTTATTTCCCAGAGGAGCACATTTCAGGGCTCTTACAGCTTTGACTTTCTTGGCTATCCAGTTTGATTTTCAGAGCTTTAATAAAGCCTTAAATTGAGAAGGAGCATGCTTGTTTATTAGACCTTGCCTTATGTGATGGTTGCAAGGCATCCCAATTCCTTGCTCAGCTGTTCAGTACACACAGCAATTCCAACTTTAACATGAATTTAACTTCCCCCACCTTCTTCCAGGACACCAAAGGAGCTGTGCAGGACGCCATGGCCAGCGATGGGAACGGACGGGCCAGCAGCCTCCCCACCTCAGCAGAGAGGGCCCCAGGTAGCTCCGCTTCCTTCTTTGGCAGGGTGGTGCAGTTCTCGCTCGGCCTCGTGGGCAGAGTTAGGGTGCTGAGCCAGCGCCTGCACAGCACAGTCTCCTCCATTGGGCACCACGTAGCCCAGAACCCTCTGGACTCCTTTTTCATGTGTCAGCTGCTGGCATTTGGGGTTCCCTTTCTCTATGTCCAGTCAGAAGTTCTCGGGCAGATCCTAGGGGAATTCTGTGGGCAGCCTGCTGACCAGTGAGAGTTAATGTCACCCAGCTTTGAGCTGTGTAACTCATTTGGTTTTTGCGGTGCCTTGTGAATTTTGTGTGCTACGTGGAAATCTCAATATATTATTTTGCACTGTGGCTTTGGGGCCTAGATGTTCTCAGTTCTTTCAAGGACATTGTTTGAAAGAATACCAGGAAAACACAGATGTTTAATTGAGGGTCTCCTCTGAGTCAGCCCAGATAAAGAGCCCTGTAATGTATGCAGCTCAATGTCAGTGAAATTGAAAGTTTTTATGAAGCACTGGAGTAGCTCACAAACTGGATTTCTGTGTTTTCCTGAATTCTGGGTGTGGTTTCTCGTTCTCCCAAGCTTCTCTTTATTAATCTGGTACTTGAATGGGAAAGATCCCATTATCTTTGGATTGTATCTCCTTTGGAATTCTGGGTGTCTGACAGCTAATGGGATTGGATTCCTTAAACCCCTTGAATTTCGTGGTGCTGGCAGGTCATGGTGCTCTTCCCTCTGCCAGCATCTGTGCTGCTCCTGGTCGTGGCTTTGGAAATGGGGTGGTGAATGTGTGTGTCTTACTGTGACATAGTTTTCCCTTTTAACTTGAAATTCTAATTCCTTCTAACACGAGAGAAGTGTCTGTGCTACAAATGCTCGTTTGCCCAGCCCCCGAGTGCTCATTTTGTGATGTCAGAAAAAAGAAGAAATATTAATTTCTAGTACTTGTTCCAAAAGACTATGAATAAGCTAAATCAGCTGCTTTTAGAAAGGGAACATACTTAGAGCAATTCTTTGAGAAAAGAATGTTTGCATAGTGCCAGTTGAGAAGGCCTTAACAACACAGGAGCAGATAAAAATCATGGTGTTCTTTGACTTTATATTACTATACAAGTGTTTCTAAGATTGTAACTGAATGCAATCTGACAAAAATTTATCCATAGTATGTTGATTTTTGGAGTGTAGTTACTTTCAAGATTTCTTCTTTTGTGTGTGTGCAATTTCCATATGGCAAAAGTGAGAAAAGGGTAGGGAAGAATGATATTTGCAAAATGCTATGGACAGATGTGTGAACTGCAGCATTTTTTGCCTAACTGGATAGATTTAAAACTGCTTTCTCTGAAAGTGAAAAAACTGTTTTTTTGTAGTTTGGAGCATATTCTTAAAGATGAATAGAAAAAATATTTATTGATACACAGAGCAACTGACATGAGCATAAGGGGTTTTGTGGAGTGAAGCTGTAGGTGATGATAATTGGAAGGAGGGGATTTGAATTACATTTATCAATTAGTTTATCACAGCTACTGCTGGCAGAAAATCTCCTTTGGTTTAGTCCTTCCAACAAATCAAATTTAATTGCTTTTACAAAGGAACATTCAGCAAGTAGCACCTAAATGATCGCTAGGTAGAGCAAACAATAGGGCATATTTTATGATAAACTTCTATAAATCAGATGTCTCCTTCTGCAGTGGTGGCACAATCCTGTAGCAGCACTGTAGTACTTCCAGAGGAGTAAGCTGGAACAGACACCATATTGTCTAATGGCAAAACTTGAAATCTAGGGCTCCTTTTGTTTGCTTTCTGCTTTTTAGAGCAGTGTATAACTGTAGCATAATGTTCAGAGCGTTTGGACCTTTTAAAGCCTTGCCCCTTGCAGTGCCCTGAGTGCATTAGGACATGCTCAGCTTAGCTGGGTCACTGTTCAGGCAGGGTGTTGTGGTGCATTCTCATGTGTGCATGGCAGAAGTGCATTCAGTGCTACAAGAGGTGAGCAGTGCCTCTGTTGTGCTAAAGAAATACCAGTAGTGGCTGAGTTTTGCTTTCTTTGTGCAGTATGATTTAACTCTTGGAACTACTGACTTAGCAATGGTTAAGAAGCAGGAGGAAGCAAAATGCAATGTACTTTAGAAACAATCCAGAGTGGCATTAAAGGCAGGTCAGTTCTCTGTTACAGTCATGTCCTGTAGGTACCTACCTTCAGCTCCCCTTCCTGCTGGGTAGCTAGGTCAGGAAACCTGTGGTGGGTTTTACAGTTATTTATGGTTTCAAAAAACAAACCTTTTTGAACTACCAAGTTTACCTATACAGTGGAAGAACAGGATATTATTCCTGAATAATCAAAAGGAGTCTGTAAGATTACATCTCAGTGTAACTCCTGAATTTAAACTATTTGTGTATATTCCTTCTGGCAAGCTTTCACTGTAGCCTAGACAAATACCTTGAGCAAAAACCTGTCTGAGATGAAGACAGAGGCAGAGATCTGTTTCCTAGCCTCCACTTCATCCATCAGTCACTCCCCTAGTACAGGTCATACATCTGAAAGTGTTTTACTTCCTTTAGGGCAAGACCACCAAATGGAATTTGGCAATAGCAATTTTAGGCCCTGAGGTCTGAACTGATCCTCATGGTGGGGTAGGTCTTGGTGCAGAGTGTTAGTTGCCTCTACAAGGATTAAGTAAAAGCAGAAAAGTGTGTAACATGCTCAGGTTTGATATTTGGTGGAGATGCAAATATAGCTTAGAAGGCAAAGGGAAGGTGTACAACAGTAACATCCATTGTGGAATATATAAAAAGGTAGCCATTTAAAAATTGTATACCTGAGAGTTAAATTCAGCTCTGAGCTACCAAAAGTGCTTTTTTCGGGGAGCTTTATGGTGACTCATGCAAGACCTGCTTTTTAGTAGTTGCCATGAAATCCCAAATGGATGGAAATTGCATGAGTTTTTTCCCTTCATTCACTGTATATCACCAAACTTTTTTAACCAGCTTAATGCATAAAATATATTCAACCACAGAGTAGCCTTCAGCAGGTTTAGTCAGATGGGGTGAGATTGGTCCCAACAAGCCCTTTCTTGTGCTGTCACTAACCTGTTTGGCACGGATTAACCTTGCTAAAGATGTCAGTCCCTGCCTGGGTGGCCACAGTGCTGGCTGGCATGGAGTGAGTTCTGTCTGTCCCTTGTAGAGTGATGGTTGCAGGGCACAGTCTGTGATCAGCAGGTTGAGGGTTGTTCAGCCCTCAGCTGGAATCACCCTTTGTGCGAGGGGTTTGCTCAGAGCCTGTGTAGCTTCTGCCCTGCTGCTCCCAGGGGAGGTTATGGCCAAACTGGAGCCCTTCAGTGGGGGAAGTGGCAACAAGCTTTGAGCAGTGGCTGCCATTCTCTCTGGGAAAGGGAAGCTGGGGACAGCTCTTACTGTGCTTTTGGTCCTGCTGAACTGTGGCATGCTTGTTGTAGATTCTGTAACTTTCTCTGTACCTTGTCTGCCTGTTTTTCTCTATCTTCTGCATTTGCCTTTGTGCCAAAATGCTGCTATTGCAAAGAAAAAAAAAACAACAACTGAACAAAAAACTTTTGCTTTTCAACTGTCTCTCCCTTTGATAATCTGTAACTGCTGTGTTTTGGATTTTTTTTTTATATAATTTACAGTACTTTATATGGTTTTAATGTGCTTTTAATGCAAATGCTGTTCTTCTGTTTGTTCTAAAGGTCTGTAAGAATGTTTCCAAATTTTCAGCTCTTTCTTGACAGATGGACTTGGAACAGTCTTTACCCCTATCAGCTTTATGATATGCTCCTTGGGGTGATGTTAGCCAGCAATGTTTTGTTGTAAAATATTTCCCATTTCAGGCTCATGTTTTCACAGCAATGCATTTCTGTCCTATCAGCAATAGGAAGTTGATAAAGGAAAGACTGCCTAGGGAAACTCATACTTGTACAGCAATAAAAGGCAAGCCATGAGATCTTTTGCTTTAGTTACTTGACCTGTGAAAGATTAAGAAATCAAACATAAGCAATAGTATGAAAAACTAAAATGCAATACAAATTAGAGGTACTAGGACTTGTGCTTTAATATCACATAAATACATAGTGTTTATGATAATAGGTATGCAGTCTGAAAAGTTAAAATCCTCCTATGGATGTGCCTTAATGGTTTTCAGGGAGAAATATTCAGAGCAAAGCCTTCACAGCAGGCCCTTGAACAAGTACTGTTGTATATAGCAAGCAATATACATGAGGAAGTTCTTGTGCTGACCTGGAGAGCTGGGAAAGAGTGGCTGTTTCCTCTAAGTGGCATGTCCTTTAAAGTAAATTATCTGAACCACGTTTGGAAAAGGATCTTGAGCGTCTGTACAAGTATAAGTATTTTTGAATGCCTCCAATATTATTTGCGCACAATTCAATTTTGTGTCTGACAAAACACAAATATATATTTCTGTTTAGGAATAAGCTTCTTGTTCATAAACATTGCCTCTATTGTTTGCCTCTTCACCATTCTGCATACATTGAACATGCCTTACTTGTGAAAATGATTTAGCTCAAAGCAATACTGCTTTGTTTGCTGTGCAAACAAACATCATGATGAAATCCTCTACTTGGGCACTTCTTTTCACTACTATTCACCTTTGGGTTTTGTTCTTGTTTTAATTTGATCTAGTTTAAACATTAAATTATGGAAGATAACAGCAAACAAATTCTGTGACATGACATTCTGTTTGAGGTGCCTTCATTTTAAACCAATGAAGGTTTACAAATATATCCCACTCTTTTCCCTACCAAAAATAAAGAAAAAGGAAAGCATTCATATTTCAGGATGCACCACCAAACTGGGATGAAAGCTATTTCCTCTACTAGCGTGCCTTGAATATTGTCTGTCCTGTTTGGAGGAGCCATGGTGGTGTGTTTAGCAGGACATGGCACAGGATTCTGAACCCTTTTTTGGGGTATCATACAACTGCAGAGAGATCTGATGGAAGATTGACTTCTCTCTGAAACATTAACAATACAGGTTAAGAACCAGACCCTGTAGTTTTGGAATCTGAGGAGAGTGTGCAGGTTACCTGATTAGAATGAAGGGTTCAGTGCCCAATGAATCATCTCTCAGTAACAAGCCAGCAATCTGTTAGGATAAGTGCTTGACTGTTCCCAGTCCATCATGGTCCTTTTCAGTGTTCTTATCAGGATTTGAGTGGCTTTGGCTTAAAGGAGAGTGCTAAAGGATTGGCAATTTGAAGCCCAGAAAATTTGGAAAGGAAAAGATGTGTTGGGAAGGTTATTTGTTCTTAAGAGTAGGAGATGCAGCTGACCTGATGGAGTTTCACTGAAAAATCCTGAAAAATGTTTTGAGGACTGAGAAGTATATACAAAACAACAATGTGCTGAGTTTGTTCTCATGGCTGGATCCTGCTAAGAACACTTTTTCTTGGGAGTTACTGGGCTCCCATCTCCTCCTCTCTCTCTCTAGCTTTCAGACCTGTAGACTTGTGCCACTGGAATATTTGTTGTTTGTATGTGTATATTCTGAAGGGTGATATGAATTTTTCTGGGCACTTTAAGAGCTTCATTGAATGTTTATGTGTCTTAGAAAAATAGTATCAAGTTTGTGGGAAAGAGTTGGATTTTTGTTTTATTTGCAGAATTAAAATGTCTGGTTTTTTGAAAAGTGGAATCTGAGTAATACTATTTTGAGGTTGCTTCCCTCAGAGAAAAGGAGGGAACTGTGCATAAAATAAGTTCAGTGACAGATATTGTTCAAGTGAGATGATTTAGTGCTCAGAAAGGCTTCATGTCTCCGCTGTACAGTCCCTTTGAAAACTTTGATTTATGCAGTTGTTTTTAACCTGTTTTTGTTTTGGGTGTGCGTGTCTCTGAATTATGTAACACGTGGTTTCCCTGTTGCTGTGAAATGGAGATATTTTTTTGTTCAACTGTGTGAAATGTTCAAGGGAATAAATTCCAAATAAACTTCAGGTTTCTGAGTTTTTCTTTGTCCTCCCCCTTGTCCCTGCACTGGTTGCAGGTGAGGGATGCTGCAGGGGATACAGAATTGGGGGATAGTGGAATGAATAGCTCTAGCGAGCTCAAATGCAACAGCCATTTGGAGAGCTCTGTGGCATGTGCCATCTGTCACTGCCAAGTACTGCTTTTCAGGCTCTTTCTGTATTGTGGTGTTTATTTTAAATTTTGCTGTTGTGCTTTGGTCGGAGTGCAGGGCACACATTGCACAGACAGCACGACCTGCTGAGCACCTCCTTGCGAGATATTCTGCTGCCTTGGCAAAGCTGACTTTGGATAGATGTGCTCTCAGCATTGTGGCTTCACAGAGTTTGGTGTCTTGAGGAGGTTGTTTTGTGTGGCTTGCTGCAGGCCAGAGATCTTTGTCATGCTCTGTGACCAAGGCAGTCACACCCATGGGAGAGCAGGGACCCGTAGTGTGACAATCTTGGTGTAGATCTGCTGTGTGGTGGGATGTTTTGGTGTGATGAAAAGACAGAAAATTAGTAAATACTTTGTAGCCAAATCCTGTGTCTCATGTTCTAGCTGAACTGTTGTCATTTCTGAGGACTGCACACAAGGAGGTGACCTGCCTTCCTCAGGACCCCTAAGAGCCTATTCTGTGATGTTGTCACCATGACAAACAGACCTGGATTGTTCTGAGCTGCATTTTCCTGGTCTCAAAATTGCAGTGAGTTAGTCTACATTAGGGACTTGTTCTGCATTTGTTCCTCACATGCTTCTCCTGCTTCCTACTCCACCATCTGCAGCTAAAAGCTTGGTATAGCTGATGATTTTTGAAAGTTCAATTGTGAATGATATTTGGCCAGAGTAGATTACATTTAAATGGCAGGGTCACAGAGCTACAACCACAAACCAGTTCTGATCTACATAAAATTTCCTTATTTGGAGGGAGGTAATTGCTTTATGCCTTTGAAATTGCCTGTAGTTTTTCATTGCTGTGTTAAGCAGTGCCAGTTTTGAGGTTAAGATGGGCCTTCAATTCTGAGGAGGAGCCATGAGCATTCAGTGTAAAACTTCATATGCTGGTGCATGAGCTAGAAATGTCATTTTGATGTACCACTCCAACAGCCTCCACTGTTCTGTTAACTCTGCAGCTGCATATATGCTCTCCAGAAATCAAGTGTTTGCTTCATGAATTAAGAAAAGAAAAAAAAAAAAAAAAGAAAGGAGGTTCATTCTAGAGATTGCCCCCATCAGAGTAGAAATCAGACTTCCTTGCTGTACCAATATAGGGAGCCATGTTTTCAGCTAAAACTTGGGGTAGCAGTAGTGGTAGGAGAGACAACCCTCACCTCAATTCTCTTTTAAGACTACACAGATACCTCAGACTTTCTGCTTCTGTGCCTGTGGTTCCTCTCTAGTGTCATGGCTTCTGTCACAGGGATGAGAAAGTGTATGAAGGTACTTCTAAAATTATGAGTGAATAAAAATTAATACAAATTAAAACAAGGAAGTTATGGTTTTACCACCTGCTTGTGATCAGCAGTGTAATTTATTAAGATATGTAGTTGGTGATGTATATTAAAATGCAAGAAATAAGGGGAGAAAACCAGATTAATAAAACAGCCAAACAAAAACAAACAAAAACCCCAAAACAAAACAGCACCCAAACCAAAACTAACAAAACAAAAAGCCACAAAAGCAAAACAAATAGAAATAATCTCAAGGGAAAGAGCAGATAATCCAGAGTCAACATCAAAGCTATTCTCCTGCTTTTTTGGTGTGTATTTTTGAAGGAAGGTGAATTAGTAGCTGAGCTGATCCTTACAACATGGAGTTTAGCTTGAGCTTTCTGAACAAAACTGGGCAGATGCTCTTTAAGGATGAGATGGCACTTCTGTGCCCTGTTTAGTTGCTTACATCTGCTCTCAAAAATGTATGTTTAGTCTGACATTTCTCATGTTTGCTGTCATCCCAGAAGGCTGTGTTTGCTTTTTTAGGAAAATTTCATAATCCTCCTTTCTGCTGTTATAGACGTTTATCTGATGGCTTGAGGGTAGAAGTGTTTAAAAATAGGATTTTTTTTACCCAAGAGATGTTTTGAATACTTCCAGGCTGATGTGAAAACACATCAGAACTGATGTGTAAACTATTTTTAATCAGTAGTAAGTCTTTTGGAAGCTTGCTTCCTGAAACTGTGCCAGACTTTTAGTATATCTACATATATAATTACAAGAATTTTCCTAGTTTTGGGACAAATTTCCACTAAGGTGTGAAGCTCTGGATTGCTTGGAATATTCAATTGCTTTGTAAAATTTACACAAGAGTATGTGGCATAAGTGTAGGTAATAGAAAAGTGTGCAACACAATGAGGGAGAAGATGTTGAACCTTTTTGGAGTATGTGGATCTTGTGACAAGTATTCCCCACTATATTTTCCTGTAACTGCCAGCCTAAGATTTCAGCCTGTTCCATTATCAGCACCTGATAATCTTGACACAAAGGGTAGAAATGAGGTAAAGCCATGCTTAGTATGTAAATGGATTCTGAGATCCAGTGATTATGGAAATCTCTAGGACATTGCCTCAGGAGAGATATGGTGGTTATTAACTCAGTAAAGAGAAAGAAGATAGCTGTTCACAGGTGGTGGTTTGAATCTGATCACAAATTGAACAGGAGCCTGAAAGCATTACATCTCACACTTTATTGTGCATGATAAAATTTCAGGTTTCTGATGGGTTGTTCTTAAATGATCAAAATATTGTCCATTGTCCCATGTGGAACTAGAAGTACCAGTTTCTATAAAAAAATTTGTACTGAAAGATTCAAAGAATGTATCACAGAACAGTTTGGGTTGGAAGGGACCTTAAAGATTGTTCAGTTTCAACCCCTTGACAAGGACCCTTTCCACTAGACCAAGTGGCTCAAAGTCCTGTCCAGCCTGACCCTGAACACCTCCAGGGATGGAACATCCACATCTTTGGGCAATCTGTTCCAGTGCTTCATCATCCTCACAGTAAAGAATTTCTTCCTGCCATCCAATCTAAACCTACGCTCTTTCAGTTTAAAGCCGTTCTCCATTGTCTTACTGCCCCATGCCCTTGTAAAACATCCATCCTCAGAGCTCTTGCTGGCCCTTAGGTACTGACCAAGGCTCCACAGAGACTTCTCCAGGCTGAACAA
This sequence comes from Agelaius tricolor, assembly GCF_023055355.1. Taxonomy (NCBI): domain Eukaryota; kingdom Metazoa; phylum Chordata; class Aves; order Passeriformes; family Icteridae; genus Agelaius; species Agelaius tricolor. Next base: position 3,099,575 of record NW_027269263.1, read on the forward strand.
CCTCAACTCTCTCAGCCTTTCCTCACAGGAGAAATATTTCATCCCTCTAATCATCTTTGTGGCATCTCTGGGCTTGCTCCAGCAGATCCACCTCCTCCTTGCATTGGGGCCCCCAGGGCTGGAGGCAGAACTCAGGTGGGGTCTCACCAGAGCAGAGGGGCAGAATCCCCTTACTTGCCCTGCAGCCCACTGTGCTTTGGATGCAGCTCAGGACATGGTTGGCTTTTGGGGGTGTGAGTGCACGTTGACAGGTCATGTTGAGCTTCTTGAGTCCTTCTCCAAACCTTCTCCTGCATCAGGCACTTCTTCATCCTCCTGGTTCCCTGCCTTTGCCTTCTGGGATTTGAGCTGTGTGCCTGGAACACTTGCCAGTGAAGATTCCGCTCCTACTTTTAGGTGGAAACAGTTTTGGTTTGGCTTGGTGTGATTTGCACGTTGGGGATCACCTGTCTGATCCTCACAGTGAAATGGGAGATTGCAGAGGGATTGCAGATTGTACTTGTGCTACAGATGAGTGGCAAGAGGTCGATGCCACCATGAAAAAATGATACCAAGTGTTATGGAGTAGATAAGATAGCAGAGGCTTTCTTGGTAACAACATAAAAGTGGTCGCCGTTTGGATCATAACTGGACAATCAGTCTTAAATATTAATTTCTAAGTTATTTAATTAAAATAAAGAGAATGCTTCACTCAAAAAGTGGGAAACCTCATTAACCAAGGTCATTATGGTTCTAAAATCTAGTGGGGCCTTTTCTTTTTTCTCCCTGCCAGTCCCTGGATGTGCCTCATCAAGAACCCAGGTGGTTCTTTGAGGTACCATACCTTGAATAGCTTCCAGAACAAAATTTATGCCTGCAAAGTAATGTTATTTTATCCTCTTCAGCCTTCCCACACTCAGCTTCTTTCAGAGAATGGAAATGAGGCCAGGCAACATATGATAGAGCTGATCTAAATACCAAGGAGAGCTCTGACATCCTGGATGATACCAGGAAAATGGAGCATGATTGGTAATAGGTTACTGACTTACCAATGTTCCTGAGTGATTAACAGGCTAAAAATCCCTACATAACTCATATTGTATCTCTAGGACTGGAAACCTGTTTGGGCAGCAGTAAAAGTGAATTCTGTACAAACATAAAGATTTTCCTGCCAGAAGAGATGTAATAAGGAATATTGAGCTTAGCAGTGTTCCCTGGGGCTTGGATTAGGTGACCTAATACCTCCTTTCCCCTGATTCTCTTCTCCACCCACCAGTGACAACACTGGCCACTTTCCAGGAGTCAAAAATAGCCACACTCCTGGATGATTCTGTACCTCTGCTGTAAGGAAGGCAACTTTTCTGTACTGTTAAACCACATACTGATCTCCTAACCTTCATTACATAATGCTGCTGCTTCATGCATCTGCATAGGGGCAATACTGTTCCTCAAACATAACTTATACTGTGAGTTAGATGAATTTCTTTTTGTTTCCAAGACATAAGGATAAATTACAGATGACCTTGATCTTAAACTGGCTAATTATATTCACTTCTGGTTGCTTCCACTAAAACCAGTGAAAGGTCAGATCAATGCAATTGCCAGCTGGTTCTAAAGTCAGCCCTACTGATGCAGTAAGCAACTGTTTTGTCAGTGTCTGTTTTGGGAATTCCAGAAGTCTGTTTTAATTAAAATAATGGGGAGGAGTGGGGCAAAACATTGCAACACTCATAAGACAAATGTGTGAGTTTTCAATTTCATTCAATAGTCAGTCCTATTAATTTTCACTGTTATGAAGAGAACAAGCTTCCACATTTACAGACAGTATCTCAGAATGGAGAACTTAATTCTAGCTGGACGTTGTGGAATGTGTGGAGGAGGACTTACACCTTCATGTGTTTGTTTCTGGGCTGTCTGTTTCAGAATCCCTTGAGTATTTTATCTGTCAGCTGTTCCTATACACATTAGAGTCGTTTGAGGGGGGCTTTCTGCTCTTCATTGCTCAGGGCACCAGTAGATATGAACATCTCACTGATTTTTATTTAATGTGCTGCTGAATTCATGCTGTAAAACATCTTGGCCAGCACTAGAAGTGGTTCTTTGATAACTCTACTGAGTACTTCTGCACCAGATGGTTTTTTGATTAAACACCTTTCTGTCTGTACAGCTTAATCTCCCCATTTTTCTGTTTAGGTCCCAAATTTGCTGGGGAGAATTTCTAGACTGACGGTGTGAGGATGGAGCCTGACATGCTAGCAGAGATCTTGAGAATGTTGGTTCTTGTCAATTTAAGGACAGTTTTATTGATCAGGTCCAGCATAAGCCAGTTTGCATTTACAATTCCCAAGAGCTTTGACTCAGTAGAGTGCATCTTCTGGAAAGCTTAGTATTTACTGCTAGGATTGGTACCTGTGCCTTGCAGAACAATTTCAGGAGGGCTCTCTTCAGGTTTGAGCACATTTTGAATGCTGTCCATGGATACTGGGTATCTTGCTTATGAGTAGACTTTGATTTTCATACTGTCCTCTTTGAGTTCAGGCCTTTTATATTTAGTAGAATGTGTTATGGATCAAATGGGAAACATCAGAAAACTCAAGATGTAATGGCTTCATGGTATAGCTGAGTAATTCAGGCTGAGGGCTTGGGAACACCCTACCGTAGTAGGAGAGAAAGTTGAGGCATTGTATCAAAGTAACAGGGCTGCTTGTGATGGTTTAACCTCAGCTGGCAACTAAGTACCACACAGCTGTGGGGAGCAGAATCAGAAAGTAAAACTCATGGGTTGAGATAATTGAAACAAACAATAATAACTGTGGCATTCACATTCTCTGAAAAAATTCTTTCACCCAGGATTTTTCTCCTGGGAAGCTGAGAAGCCTCAGAGAAAAAGGAAAACAAATTCTTATCTCATTTGCTTCTCCTGTGTTTTGCTCCTGTGGAATGTGTTTGGAGATTGTTTACCCACAGGTGATTGTTTCATTGGTTTCTCGTGTGAGTTGTTTTCACTCTTTGGCCAATTGGGGCCAAGCTGTGTCAGGACTCTGGAAAGGGTTTTCATTATTATCTTTTTAGCATTTAGTAAGTATCCTGTCTGTATTCTTTAGTATAGTATAGCATTCTTTAATATAATATAGTATAATAAAGTAATAAATGAGCCTTCTGAGAACATGGAGTCAGATGCATCATTCCTGCCTTTGTCGGGGCATCCCAGCAAATACAATAAATATAACAATAACAATAATTGCAATGAAAAGGAAGGAATGAGAGGAATAACCCCAAAGAACAACTGATGCACAATGCAGTTTGCTCACCACCCACTGACTGACTCCCAGATGATCCCTGAGCAGCTCTCAGTCCCTCCTGGCGATCTCCCCCAGTTTATGTTCTGGCCATGGCATTCTATGGATGGAGTATCCCTTTGGCCATTTGGGGTCAGCTGCCCTGGCCACACTCCCTCCCAGCCTTTTGTGCACCTGCTCACAGGCAGAGCATGAGATGCTGCAAAGTGCTTGACTCGGGGTAAGCACTGCTTAGCAACAGCCAAAACATCAGCCCGTCACCAATGTTACATCACACCAAACCCAAAACATGGTACCAGCTACTAGGGAGAAAATTAACTCTATCCCAGCCTAAACCAGGATACTATGAAGTATTTAGATTCAAATAAATTTGTTCTTGTGTCTGTTTGAGGAGGTGTTGCATTGCCCCTTTTGCCTTTGAGGATGTGCTTGTCCAAATTCAGGGCGTCCTACCAGGAAATGTGCAGTTCTGCAGCTCATGATGTGAGGCTGTGCAAACAAGCACTGACAAGAATGCAGCAGGTCTGTTGGGCTCTTGCCAGGGGTTTCCTGGAGAAATTTCCTATAAGAGAAGATAAATGTAAAAGGGCAGATGAATCCAAACTTAAGACTTTGAACTTTTTACTAACCCTTAAAAAACCCATTCCGTTTGACATCCTTCTGCAGTCAGTTCAGATTTGCCATGGACATGGCTTATGTATCTGTTGCTGTGCAGTACAGAAATTTTTAACAGTGTCTACAGATAATAATTTTTGAGAGGATTAAGGAAAGGATTTCAGAAGAAAGCAGTTGGAATGTCTTAATTGACTTACTGTTTGAATGTGTGCAGCATCTAACAAATGAGCCTCAATAGCAAGATTTCCTTTTTTATTGTGCACACAGTGCTGGGCACTTCCTTACATCAAAAGTGTTTTTTCTTGAAGTGAAGTTGAGAGTGAAGTGCTTGGCATTGTGCATTCTGGATCCTGTTTTTGGCACTGCCACCAGACTGTTGTGAGATTGCCTTGCTGGTATTTAATCTCTGTGTCTGGACTTGTGCAGTGCCTCTGCAGTACTTACCTACTTCCAAAATAGGTTTGTTTTAGTCTGCTGGTGCTTGTAAAGCCTTTTGAGGCCCTTGGACAAGAAGTGGAATTGGAATACAAACAGGCAGTTAGTGGAACTGAAGTGGGTGAGGGTGAAACTTCCAGGAAAAATCCTGAAACTCAATGTGACATGAACACAGATAAAAATGAGAAGCTAAGAATACTGCTGGATCTTGTTTGCTGCCTTCTCCTTTGAGGTCTATGCCTTTGAGGTATAAACCTCAGTGATAATGTTTGCTGAATGGATAATGCACTTCAGAAACCTTACCCCAAAAGGTATTTCTTAGAAATTAATTGCAAGGGACTATGAGGACTTCCAGCATTTCAAACTGAGAGTTCATTGCATCACTTTTTAACTCCCCTGGAAAAGTTCCCATCTCCCTTTTCAGTACTTGGTCACAGGCAATATACTGCTGTTTCTATAGGGTTTGTTTTATCTGACACAGTTCTCAAACAATTGTGTGGAGGTAGAAGTAATTGAAGTGTTTGGAAAAGACAAGTGGAAACAAACAGGTACAGTGTTTCACATTACCACAAAACCACAAGCTCTGGGAAATCCATAATGAAGATTTTCCTGAGTGTATTAACTCCTTCCCCCTTTTGCATGTGTTTCAAAGTAGACTCCTTTATTTAAATTTCCATAATTCCCCAAGGCCACAGCTGAGTCTGTGCAAAATACTGGACAAGAGAGGACATGCACCTTAGTCAGATATTGAGATAGCAAGCTTAGAAAAGCAAGTCTAGAGGTACTGCATGATAACTGAAAAACAGCTTCTAGTGAAATAGACAGGTATTTTCCCTTTGGGAAGAAATCATTGTTCTCAGATTCCCAGTTCTCTCCTCCATCTTCAGCATGGAAGTTGTGTCAAGGAGTAACCTTGGCAAGATTTCATTGAGCCCATGGGAATAACATATAGATTTTACAGAACAAGGTAATACTGGAGGTGAGTTGAGATAGGATCCTCTCTCAAGAGGAGCTTCTCAAGCCTTCCAGGAATTGCCTGAGTTGCTGGAATAGGACACACTCATGCAGGCAAGGAGCAGTTGTGTTAGGAATGTTATCTCTGATCAGACACTTATTATTTCAGGAGGTAAGCTCTGTCAAAGCTGAGATAAATTAAGGGCTCTGGCAGCTTTCATGCAGCAGCTAAGCAGCCTGTCCTGTTAAGAAAAACAGCTCCCTTCAGATGATCTATGTAATGTTCATGGCCCACTGACTCTTCCAAATTAAAGAGTCAGATTTTAAAATGTGTCCTATTTTGGATGTTGTTTGTAGATTTTTAGCTGATCAGTTGGTTGTTCAAGAAGCTACACTTGGCTTTGAGGTAGCTCCCCTCTCTGGGTAGTAACACAGCTTTTCTTCCTGGCTGATGCAGCCATGGCAGCCTTTTTCCTCACTTGGGAATGGTTACAAAAACAGGGACCTTTGTCCCTGTGGGCCCAGAGGCAAGGACCGAGTGGAAGGTCAGGTGCTGGCTGGGCACTCTGAACAGTCTGGGGAATACAGTGTATTGATTAAAGAGAGGCAGCTTTCCCCTCTACAGGGACTTCAGGTCTACAAGAACTGCATTGGAACAGACTTTGCCCATGCATTTAGCACCTTATATATATGAGGGAGAAATGAGAGCAGGCAGCAAGCTTCAGAATTCCTCAGTCTTACTTATATTTTTATTGTAGTGTCTTTATGGGTTTTTAATTGTAGCATCAAATTAGTTGGTGTGAACTTTAGAGTATAAAATGGGAGAATTGTCCATCATCTGGACACTTCAGTGATGCCTGTATCTCACATTTACTTTCATCCCTTGTATAAGTTTGTGAAGTGCAGTGCTTTTCCTTCTGATAGTTGATGGCTTTGTGGTGCATGGCTATCAGTAGCATTTCTCTTGTTTCATATTTGTTAATAAGTTGGACAGTGGCTTTGCAGACAGCTATATCTGCTAAATGCATGGCATCTTGTAGAAACAGACATCTTTTAGAAACAAAACTAATATGTGAAGTAAACTAAATAATCTGTGTAGTGCAAATTCCTAGAAATCCCATGCTTAAACTGGTAGTGGAGTTTCTGTATCATATTCTCTGATGCAGAGCTGTTTTCTTGGCAGACTGGAGAGATGTGACCACTTTTGCATCTCAACTATATGGATATATAAATTAATAAGAGAAGGTGCTGGGAATGCCCTTTCTACTTTGAGATTTTGAGGCAGGGAGCGCTTGTCAAGCTCACAGGACATCTTGGCTTGGCCACATTTTTTTGCATTAAAGTTCAGGTTGATTTTCTGTCTTTTAAGATTTTTTTAACACAGTTGCATTGTGTCACTCCCACTTACAGGATTTGCTGTGACAGGATTTGTTTCATTCTCTGTGTCCCAGTTACACTGGGTCTTTGTGATGAGAAGGGCAGTGATGCTTTGTGTTTTGAAAAACTTTCCTGAAGGATCATATATGTTCATGAAATGCATGTAAAAAGATGTCAGCTTGATTTTTGAGTCCTTCTCTACCTAGCAGTGATTGCTGCCAGTCTTTCTCCCCACACTAGATATTACAATACTGAAACAGCCTTTTTTTAAAGAACTCTACTCCATTTAATTTAATTATATGGCAATTGTTTGTTTGTTTGGGTTTGGTTGTTTTGGTTTTTTGTTGGTTTTTTACTTTGAAAAGGCTGACAAAAAGCCCCTAAGATGGTTAGAAAACAAAAAGAGTGAAATAATATCAGACAGATAAAAGTTCTTGTTCTTTGGTTTTCAGAATCCTTTTTATTGTGAACTTTGTAGCTATGTCAGGGTTTGCATCAGAAGATAGTAAGTTAAAAACAGCTTGTGGAAAGACATTCCTGTTAAAGTAGCTGAGCCTTGCTGATGACTCCATGTGTATAAAACGTTCTGAGTAGTACAAAACCTTCTTTTTTAAATCATTATTTTAATATATTCCTTGTTTGTTTTCCCTGACCTTGGTGTTACTATGCTACCCAGAGTCCTGTTTTTTTCTACTGTCAGCCAAAGGGGCAGAGCAAAATTCGAGGTCAGTTCCCCTGGTACTGTGAACTCAGGGCTGGGTAATGTAACATGGATTGCAAAAATAGATTTGGCTGAGTAGGTATCACCAGAGAGAGAGAGAGAATGAAAAATAGTGAATCCCAGTGAAAAAGGCAGTTCAGTTCCACTAAACTTTGCAAACCAAAACACAACAGAAGGCTTAACAGCAGGAAATGGTGGAGACCACAGTATCCCTGGAAATGCAAGGCAGTGTTGCCACCTGACCAAGCTTATTTGTTTGTACCATGAAGAAGCTCTGGAGTTCCAGCTAAAGGCATGGGCAGCCACTTGCCCATGTCATGGAAGGGTTAAATCATGCTAAGGAAGAGAGAAAAACGCTTCTGGCGGTTGTCTTCAAGATTTTATCTCAGAGGAGTGGGATAGGAAATAGATGCCAGGAATTATGTAAAGACCTGTGTAATTTTGTGTGAAATATGAAGGTGGTACTGAGTAATTGTCCTGGAAAAAAACCAAAAACTGTTGGGAATAAAGTGAGAAACTACAGAGGATGAAGAAAGGAAGCAAAAGCTGTCTTGGAAGTTAAAATGTGCGAGGATAAAGTAAAGGTTGCCAAAGCTCATGCTGGGTTAGACTTTGCAAAGGAGAGCAAAGCAAAGAGCTCTGTTTTGTAGGCATGTAGGTAAAAGCAAGGTAAGGGAAAACAGAAGTGTGTTCATAGTGAAGATGGAGCTGACATAAAATGCAATTTTGTATATAGTAAATCCAGATGGACATGGGAGCAAAAGAGACAGTGGGAAGAGCAGGATTGGGAAATGAGGACTAATACAATGAAGCAAATAGTCTTTGTCTCAGAAGAGTGGGAGAAATGTAAAATGAAATTGTGAGCTTTGTGGTAACAATTTGTGATTAAATCAAGCTGTCCTAATGTACTTTGACTGTCTCATTCAGGAAATACTATGGACCACTGGGTAACAGAAGTATGTCCTGCAGATAAACTAAAAAGAAAACAAAACAAATAAACTTTAAAAGGTGATCTGAACATGTACATATCAGTTAAACAGTAGGTGTAGCATCTTTTAAGGAGTAACTAAAACCTGCTAGTTCTGCAAGGGAAGTCCTTTGACCTCATGCAGGTAAGTGCTATAAAATGTGGCATGGGTTCACCAGAGACTGTTCTAGACTGGCTTGACAGCTTTTATTGACAACTGATACCTCCCATGAGGGAAATTGTAGTGCATTTGAACGGTCTGGACTTGAGCAAAGCACAGGAATGCTGACACATGGAAATAATTATTGGAACTGGATAAAACAGGGGAGTAGTACATGAAGTGTGAGTAGCTAAGAAGTTGGGCTAAATTAGAGATGAGAGGTTTTATTAAAGGAGGAAATAAGGGGGTTGGATGTCACCTACAGACTATGCAGTGTCCCAAAAAGTGATATGGGGTCTGATTTTTGTAATACTGTCATTAAAGTTACCAGCCAAAAAAAAAAAAAAAAAGACCAAGGAAAACATCTGCTAATGAAATTCAGGGCTGAATCAACGTTTCAAATCCTCATCAATGCAGAGGAGGACAAGCATATCATCCACTAAGAACTGCAAAATGTTGCCAACTGTAAGATTAAACTTAGGAATGTAATAGTGGAAAGTACCAGGTCATGTACTAAGAAAATGTTGAGAATTTTGGCTACCAACAAAGTGCTCATCAGTTGAAAGCAAAGGAGGAAGATCTAAATATCATAAAAGCCACCAGTATTATGTGACATATAAATAGGCAGGTGTGTTCTCAGCATGTATCAGATGAGAGATTTGTGGCAGGGTTGTGTGTTACATTGATAAGGCCTCATCTGGAAAGCCACGTTCACTTTTAATCACCCAGGTTCTGGAAAGATTAATCCAAACTGGGACAGGTGCAGAGACCTAGGGGATGATCAGAGAGCACTGAAGAGCTTATCTTCAGTGAGAAGGCATGGCTTGTTTAACAAAACAAAACAAAGGCATGGAAATATGGGTAAGGGGTGAACAGTGGCATGGTGTTCAAGCTAAAATATCGCAATTTTAAAAATAAGTGGATGAAAGCAGGATAGAATAAAATTCATTGAGTGCTACTGTGAATTAAGCTTCTCAGTACTTTTCTACAACTGTCTGGTTCACATAGCCTTGCAATTCTGGGGGACTTCTGGGATTTTTACTTGCAAATGTCTCTCTGAGATTTGTCCTTGTGATTCATTTCATTACAAATTCTGATTGAAAAGTAAATCAATTCAAGTCTATTAAAAGTTTTAAAATTTGGCCTTTTTCATTCCTTCCCTCATCTTTAAGTAGTAACAATATTGCCTTGCTCATTAACTCTGTACATTTCCCTTGGCTGGTGCCAGTTTTAACATGCAGCAGGGTTGCCCTGTAGCATTCCTTCTGGGTCTCAGATAATACATCCAGCCTGTGCCCAGGCCTTCCCCACACAGACTTCATTGCATCTCTAGTTTTTGCAGCTAAAATGGCCCTATTTCCTCTCTCGACTAGGACATTTAACATTCTTTTTAGCATCTATTAGCCAAAACCACTAAGATTCCCTTTTGCAGTCTGGCCTCCCAGTAGTGACGAACAGGATAATGACGTAAGGTATTCTCTCGCTTTATTTACCTCCCTCTGCCTCGTGCCCCTGTTCTCCCAGTTGCTCAGTTCTCTCAAAACTGTGACTTTCTGACTGTTGCATTTGTTGTTTATTGCCTGGCTTGTCCTCAGGTCCCAGTGTGAACGGGCTGGAGGAGCCCAGCCTGGCCAAGCGGCTGCGGGGCACTCCGGAGCGCATCGAGCTGGAGAACTACCGGCTGTCCCTGCAGCGCGAGGAGGAGCTGGAGGAGGTGCCCGAGGAGACCCTGGCAGAGCACAACCTGAGCAGCGTGCTGGACAAAGGGACAGAAGAGGATGTGCCCAGCAGGTCAGCACGCATTGCCCAGCAGCTTTTTCTGCACCATCCCAGCTGGCTTTGCCTGCCCTTCCTTTTTCTTTAACTGTGTACCACGTTGTGCTTTCTAAAGCTTTTGAGACACACAGACTTTTCATCTTGTGGTTTCTGTTCTCAATAACTCACTACTATCAGAAGACACCTCTAGCACTGTAATACCATGAGATTAATACCATGAGATTAAGTTCCAAAATGGGAAGGGATTTTTAAATTTAATTTTTCAATTGTATCAAAGGTAAGTGAGTCTTTTGAGCAAACAGAACATGCATTCAAATGGAAGGGGGTTCCAAAGTTATATACCTTCTTTTATACACCTTCTTTTATATACCTATATAAAGTTATATACCTTCTTTTCTGTATGCTTTGCATTACAATTCAAAACCATGTTTGGTTTCAAGATTTAGGCTTGGCACACATGTAATCCTGACTGAATGCTGGTGCAATACCCGAGAGGTATTGATGGAAGCAATAGCTGTGGCTGTTGAAAAATGTGTTGTACCTTCACAGTAATAAAATGAAGGTGTATAATTGTATTGTACCTTCATGATAACAAAATGAAGGTGTATAAATGTGTTGCACCTTCATGAATTTCTCTTTATATGCAAAATTATGTGCAAGCACACCAGGATCCACAACCATGCAGGTAGAGCTAGTGGAAACAATTTTTACAAGAATCACTGAGAGGAAATCCTTGAGGAAGTATGCTCATGAACTTTATAGTCAATCACACATTTTTGCAGAGTCTTGGTCTCTTAACACAATTTCTCATCTACTTGTCTTTGTAGCATTAGCAGTCCTTACCTTTTCATCTCTGAGTCTGTCCAGTAGACTTGAAATAAACTCAGAAAATGCTATTGTTTGCTTCCTGAAACTTAGATCCTACAGTCATGTTCTATGTATGAATTGCCTGCAGATATAGGTCTGTATGAGAAATTCAATAATCTTGGCCTATTTTTGGGAGATTCAAACTATATTTTCTTAACTCATCCTTCCTTTAGTTACCTGCTTAGGTTTAGGAATTGCATCAACTATGACAAAATAAGCATTGATGATCTCAGGGGTTTTACTCCGTTATATTTCTACCTCTAAAACAAAAGTGTAGAGCTATTGACTGTTGTTACTCTTTGTCTTGATTTCACTAAATCAGGACACAATAGGCCTGTTCAATAAATGGCAGAAAACTTACAAAGGCCAATAATTAGTTTAAAAAAGTGGAGTTTTGGCATTTTGGTATGAAGCTGATGGTCACTGCCAAGAGGTGTTTTGTGAGATTCTGAAGCTTGAGGGTGGAACACTATTAGGTTAGCAAATTTGGTTTTTGTCTTGTTACAGTTCCTTTTGTCCTACATTCATCCCTATAACTTGTTATCAGCATGAGAATTTCTGTCTGTAGTAGACTGCATTGTATAATTTTCCATGTGAGAAGCAGCATGGGCAATTCACATTCTGTCATAAGGAGAAAAGAGGAAATACATCAAATTCCCTGTCAGTTTGACCTGGAAAACTTTATATTCCAAATCTAAGTATGGCAAGCAGTTTACTCAGAAAATGGACAAGGCTGTGTGGGCCAAATATCAGAGAGAGCAGAGGGAGAATTTTCTAGGAGGTGTAGCTGTTGGGTATCCTCTCTTCAGCTGTATTCACTCCATGGATAGACTGCAAAGACATAAAAAAAGGGGGGAGAAGTCTGACTACTTTTTCAGCAATAAAAAAAAAAAGTTTTTACTCCTGCAACAAGCCAACCAAGGCCCTGATTTAATCATCTTCACTGTCTTGGTGCAGCGCTGCAGGGCTAGGAGCAGGCAGAGGAGATGGGGAACTCTTTGTTCCCTCCATGTCTTACAAAGGATGGGTTGGGCTTTCAGGGTTCACTTAAGTGGCAGATAAAAATCAGGCAGAGACCTCACATTTTGGTGCACAGCTTCCCATCACGCACACGCTGCAGAGAAAGTTTATGGGAAAGAGCATTCAAAGTATATTTTTTTCAAAAGATAGTTAATCTTATTTAAGTTTCAATTAAAAAAAAAGATCAATTAAGCAACTAAAGCCAGACTACACAGTAGTGTGAGGTGTAGGAAACCATTTATATGCCTTATTGATTGCCTTTAAGTTGCAGTAGCCCCCAGTGTGCCATCTCCAGTTTTGGTGTCATGTCCTGTGGCCTTTCAAAGGAATGTCATAGGACAGCTTGTGCTGTATAGGTCTGTATGGCAAGGGAAGAGATTCATTGCCACAGTTTGGGTTTCAGTTCCTCTCCTCAGCACTAAATCTGTACATACCTTTTTCTAATGAGATACTCAACTGCTTATGCAAATTCTATAGAGCAACCTGCCTTGGTCTTTGATTTCTGCTTTATAGAAAAATAAAATTTCAGCTATTGAGTGAATTCCTACAGCACAGGGTTTCCATGCTGAAAGGAATGCTCACTATACCAGGCCATCTCCCACTGCTGTCTTTCAGCTTCTCATTTCTCAGTATTCAAAGGTCAAACAAAAGCCAAGTGATAAATAGAACCCAAAGAAGGTGAAGTGAGCTGTGTGGTGAAGAATTTGTGTCGTCACTCCTCCATGCGATAAGCTGGCTGGTGGAAGAGCAGCAGTTCATTCTGTTTAGCACCCGTGGCAACAATTTGAGCAGCAGTAAACCTTATTGACAGCACACCAAGCCCCCAGCATGCAGCACCTGTCAGGTTTATTTCCATACCAAAGGGTGGGAAAGTAAATCAGGGAGAAGGTGAACATCACATTTAACCCTGTGACAATATCTGCATAAAGCCTTTGGAATATGCTCTGGTCTTCATGCACCAAGCCCACGGCTTGCCAACAGTGTTTGTGTTCAGTATTTCACATGTGAAAATCAGGCAGCATGTTAAAAATAACTGTTGAGTTTATGCTGTGAAAAAGTGGCTTGTAATTTGAGCAAAATAATGTTATTTGTATGCAGACCAGTTAGAAGAATTTAAGAGCCTATGGACAGAAGTGTGTGACAATCAGAGCGTGAACAAAGGGTTTTCCTTATTAGGTTTGCTATCAAAAATAGGCTCTCAGACTAGCAGATGAATAAAATTATGTAAATAAGGTAGTACAACTGTACAAGTTTTATTTCATAGACCCACATGAAGTATAACCTTCATTACTCTTTATTTGTTGGTTTTCCCTTTCATTGTCTTCGTGGAACGGGTTCTGCCAAAGCCAGTGGTCATGGGCATAAGGAAGCAGCAGAAATACTATTCTCAGATTATTCACCCAAACTTTAATTATTCACAAGTAGTTTTATCCTTCAGTCAGATGAATTGGGCCTTTTAAGATTTATAGGAGAAGTATCCAACAGTTGCTCTAATAAATGCAGTTCTGTCACAACAATGGTCTGTTCAGGTAAAACAAAGCTGGAGCACCTTTTGACCCTGCAGAGAGGATCTGTGAGTGTGTTGTAGTCCTCATTCATTTTCCAGTGACAAATGCAACCATCTTTCTCCTCAGTCCCTCCAGGTAGTCTGGCATGTAAGAGTGAGCTCGATTAAATGTCGCTGAATGAGTGGTTACATTTCCTGCCCCTGCTGCATATGCTGAGGAACTGTTAGAATTAAACAGAGGTGACTTCTAAAAGGCACTAATGATTTATTGCTTTGCATGGTTTAGACTTTGCTGTGGGAATAATAATCTCATTACTGTAATTATCTTTGCACTGCTTCCTACAGTTTCTTGCCAGCATGTACACTGTGTAGTTAATTGGATACATATTTCTGTCTGTGATGCAGAAAAGTGAAGAATTTTGGGGTTTTTTTTCTCCATCTCCTTAGTTCACATGCTGTATCCTTTGCCTGATGTGTTTTGTATTCTTTCTACTCCCAAAGACTGCTCTGGTTCACAGGAGCAAGTGCCAAAATTATCTTGGGTATCTCAGCTGCTGTATCAAAAGCCATGGCCTTCTACATTCTAATGCTGTGAGGAACTCCTGCACTGATTTATCAAGAGCAATGTGATATGAAGAAAATAGTTTCTTTCTGTTGTATTCAATTGTCTTGAACTGTAACAATAAATGCTGCACAAATATTTGGACTTGGCTTCAGAGGCACTTTTCGGCTGCCTCTCCTTCTTTAAAAGGAGGGCAAGGACCATACTGCAGCCTGCAGGTGATGCTGTCACTAAAAAGCCTATGAAACATTGGAAGCTGAAAATCAGTGTTATGTTTTAGGCTTATGTGTGTTGAAATGACTTGTTAGTGATCTAAGACTGATCAAGAAAGCATTGACTTCATAATCTTTAATGTTATTATTTATTATTAGCAATATAATCTTTTTTTTTCCTAAAATCTTACAGTAGTTCAGAATCTGAGATGGAGGAGGAAGATGAAGAGGAAGATGATGAACAGCAACCCCCTTCAGACCTGGGTGGTGTGCCATGGAAAGAGGCTGTGCGTATCCACGCCCTCCTGAAGGGAAAGAGTGAAGAAGAGATTGAGGCTGAGCAAAATCATGAAATTGAGTACAAATACGATGATGAGGAGGAAGAATACGAAGAGGAAGAAGATGAGGAGTCAAGTGAAGGTTAGCTCGGTTCATCCTTTGTTTCTGCCAGCCAGCAGGGAAAAAATGAGTTGAGCATTGGCCATACAGAATAAGAAAGATTTGCCTTGGAAAACTTTACTTCTTCTTTTGCTTCTTTGTTGCTCTGATTTTTGAGGGAGTTATTGTCAAGGAAAGCTCGAGGTGGTTCATTCTGGATGCTGAAGGACTTTGCCCACAGGACAGTTTAGAGTACCAGTACTCACACAATATGCTTCCCATACACCATGCCAGCATGTCAATTCACAGCCTTGTGCTGCTGTATTGGCTTATGGTTGGTTTTTATAGTTATTTGGAATTAGATTTGAATGTGCCCTTTGTTCTCTGACAGCAGGAACTGGAAGCATTATGGTTGCAGTGTTTTCAGTTTTAGAGTGCCTCACTAAGGAGTAGTGCCCTCTCACTGTCAGCAGGGCATTGCACAAGAAGGTGCTTGTACCTCTCCCAAGTTAAAAGATGGCCTTGAGAAATAAGGGAGTTCAGGTAGTTCCCATTTTAGCTTTGAAAGATTTCTGTGGAAAACCTTAGGGAAAGACTCCTTCCCCTGTGTTTGTCTCAGTCATCAAAATGCAAAGTTTGTGCTCAGAATAGACATGTTTCCAGTGTTTCACCACCATGCCAAATTTCTCACTGCTCTTGTCTCTGTCTTTATACTCACATTTCCTTTTTGAGGAGACTTGTAGACTCCAAAGAGCTTTTTTGTAAAGGTCTTTGGCTGCCTACTGCCAGCAGAGGTCCAGTGTTGAGTCTTAGTGGCAGTGTTGTTGATGAGCTCAGCAGGCTCCTTGGCTACCTTCTCAACCTAGGAGCTGAATGTCTGTGAGTGCAGTCTGTGGAAACCAAAACTTCTTAATGAGTATGGCAACGTGCATGTTGTGTGTTCAGCCTGCTGAGCGGTGGTGTTCTTGGATGGATGCTGTTTCATTCGAGCAGTTTTCCTGCCAGGCACTTGGAACACAGCGGGAGTACGGGGAGCTGCAGCGTTTCCAGGCAGTCTCTCTTTCTGATGCTGTCCTCTCTCTTTCTCTCTTTCCCTCTCTCCATGGCTTGTGTGTGTACACGTGTGCCTGGTGCTAAATGTGGATGTGTGCTTCCCTCTGCTGTAGAGGGGGAGTATAACCCTTGGGAGAGAGAGCTGCAGCAAGGCCTCTGGCTTCAACGTCTCTCAGATGAAGAGGACTCGGGTACACATAAAGGTACCCGTACACTGTCTCCACCTCCAGGGGAAGGTATTAAAGAGCAGGTCCCACATGAAGAGTTTCTGTGTTTTATTTCATTGTGTTACCAGCTCCCTCAAAACTGATTCAGTAGCCCTTGTTCATCTCCTGGTTCAAGTGCCATAAATCAGATCTGTCATTGCCACTGGTTTTAGGAAGGTGATAAAGCTACCAAGTACCTCAGGATTTCTAGAAAACCTGGACAATTTGCTGCTGTAATTTGCATGAACAGTGACTTCCAGGTAATAAGGAGTATCAGATTTGTTCTACACATGCAGACTACTTGCACCTGTGTATTATCTCAGACACATGGGACACATTAGAAGTACTGCCTTTAGACTGCTTGTGTCAGCAAAGTTGCTTTTTTTGTTGTCCACTGTGTGTCTGTCTGTCTGTGGGGAGAGTCTGGAAGGAAACTAATCTAGCTACAGCAATCCCTCAAGATTCTTCAAGCAGTTACATAATAGTCATAAAATTAATCAGACATTCAAATCTAACTGGTTGTGTCATTTTCCATGATGCATTCTCTTGCAGTTTATTTTTGGGTTTTTGTAACACATGGTCCCAATAGCTTGTTAACCCCTCATTCCCTCAATGTGGTTCATTAGAGCCAGAACACATAAGAGGAAAATCCAAGTGCCTTCCTGCGTGTAAGGGGCCATATGCAGTTGTCAAACTGCATATTTTACAGCTGATGGTTGTAATACCAGTAGCTTAGCTTCCAACTTTCTTTTTTTCTTTCCGAGAGAAAAAAAAGAAGCATTATAACTTTTTTGCCATCTAACTTTCCTGTAATAAGAATGAGAAGTATTAGTAAGGTGGCTGAAGGGCATGGAATACCTGAAGAAGTTCCCCCTGTTTCAGTCGTCAGGGTGCTTCAGACCTGACTCTTAAGGAGTTGGTTTTCAGGTGGCTCCTTACTGCAATATAGTGAAAACCTTGAGCCAATAAAGTGAAAACATTGAGCCAATAAAGTGAAAACGTTGAGCCTGCCCACAGCATATAAAGTGCTGCTGCTGCAGTGGAAATGGAGAAAAGCTACCATTACAAATCTAAGTGCAATTAATGTTCAGCTTCCTGCAAAGCTGAGCAGGCAGCCCTGAGGAAAGGCTGTGCCACGTGTTTGAAATTCTCAAGCACTTAGACATTAAAGAAGTGTTAGGTTTGCCTCTAGGCCAAGCAGCAGCCCTTCATGTCTGGCTGTGCTGCTCATTATTTATTGGAAAAGGTGAGAGGGACAGGACAGGCTCAAGCCTCTGTGGAAAAACTAAAGGAGTGTAGGTTACAGTGGTCTAAATCCCAGAGCAATCCACTTGAAAACATGCAGATCATGTGGGACCTGCTCTTTCCAAGCCTTGCTGAGTGACTCTGTACTTCTCAGCCCCTGCTGGCAAACCTAAACCTTTTAACACAGACCTTTGTGCGGTGATGCAATTGCTAACCCTACTCATCCTGGGGGCTGCATGCGAGCGCTTTGGGACGGAGCAGGGACAGCCCAGGCTCCTGTCCCTGCAGGATGGCCAGCGCCTCTGGAAGCCCTTGTGGTTGTGTAATTGATACAAAAACACTCTGGTGAGGCAACAGAGACATAAAGCTGCAGAATCCTTGGCTACATTGTGAATCCTGCTCTGCATTTGGGTTTGTGCCTCTGAGCCCCTTTCCCTTTAATGACCATCTGCTGATTCTGTCCTTCCTGCAGTTCCTTCTGCCTGTTTCTTCTGCGGTTTTAATGCCAAATCTCACACATAGTCATTCCTGAAATGGAAATCCCAAACACTTTGTCATGTCTGGGAAAAACATGGCTGGGAGAGAGGAACTTGTTAAAATGAGACAGCAGGAAATAATGAGTGCAAGCTCTAAATGCTGCTAATGTGTCTTGTTTCCTTCAAACACTAGAGCACCATATGAAAATCTAACTGCTTTTGAGGTTCTAAACTGCTGCAACAGTGCTTTGCCCTACTCAGTGGTAACCCAGTTGTGAAAATTGACTTCCTACTTTCAAAAGTAAGTGGGCATTTTCCTTTCAGGCTGAGGTGTTTGCTTTTGAAGGCCACTCCTGCAGACAGTGTACAGGTGAACACCTGTCCCCTGCAGAACCAGTTATTTTATTATGGATAAATGAAGCCTGAGTTACAGAGCCAGAGCAGACAGCAATAGAGACAGGGTCTATAAATTTAATACCTCAGAGTAAGTGCTCCCAGGGCAGGTGTTCTGCAGAATTTAAACAAGCTCATCAATTGCTTAAGGTGCCCATTGTTCTCTTTGACATTCCATAAGTAGCTGAGCTTTGTGTAGGCAAGTAATTGAAGAGTAATGCTATTTCTCTTAAACAGAATAATTTGTGTGACAGGAATTCCCTTCTGGGGAGCTGTTAAGTCACAACCAAAATGCTGTTATCCTTCAGGAAAAAAATTCTCCCTTTGAACAAGTCAGTACAAAAGAGCCAGGAGTAAACAAAATGGTTTTAGGTGCTAAAATTAGCATGTGCCCATATGCACATACACACGTAAAACTCTCAGATCCATCATATTATTTAATTCACAAAGTGTGTACCCAGACTAGAAAGAAGTGCCTAGCCCAATAGTAGGAAATAAAAAACCTTTTGTCTTGGTGCATCAGTCAGGTGGACATTATTCCTCACCTTAAACAGCAAGACAATATCTTTGGCAATAATCATAACGAATAGGCTGAAGGAGCTGGGAATTTCTGCTAAGTTGGTATTTACATACCACATTCTGTTGGACACCCAGAGAACTTCTTTCATTTCAGCAAAGCTTCTTGCAATAGACATGATGTCTGATGATGCTTTAATGGCATCCCTCTGCCTTGGAATGGCGTGACTCAGCTTGGATGGGAGGTGTGAGGAGCTGTACTGGTGGATGCGTGTGCACACAGTGCTGAGCTTTTTCTGTCTGTCTTGCAAACTGACCTTAGCCAATAATATTTTCTTTTCTTATTTCCTTTCCTATGATGTGCTACCTTTCCTTTCCACTGTTCTCCCATCTTTTCCTCCCTGCCCTTCATACACCCTGCCTACAACCTGTTATGCCATGGCCTCCTCCTGCTAGCTGGAAACCTTAGGCTGCAGCAGATTGTAAATCCGGTTGATCCTCTGGAGATCCTGGCAGATGTGCACTGGACACACATCCGTGAGAAAGAGGAGGAGGAAAAAATGGTCTCAGCCTCAAAGTCCTCCACCTCCAGAGGTAATCTCCCCCAAGCCCCACACCAGCAGTTCCTGGATCCCAGTTGCAGCTGTTTAACTCTGTTGCTTCTGCACCCTTCAAGACCAGTGACTTCAGCAGGGGCAGCAGTGATTGAAAGGAGCTGCTTTGAAATTGCACTGAAATTACACTTGGTTAAACTTTTTGCTTTTCAGGTCAGTGTCTGTTTAGAACTGCTGCTTTCTCAGCTCTGTGACAGTGTGACTTCTGGCCTATTTGTCTGCCTGCTTTGACTCTAGCATTTTTCCTCACCACACATGATTTGGTAGTGCTGGCAATCAGCCCTCTGTAACTGACTAGAGATGCTAATAGTAGTCTTGTGCTTTTTGTGGCAGGGAAAACTACACTTTCTAGGGAAAGCTGAGGGGCTGTGTTATGTAGCTACTAGAGCAACGATTGAACAGGGTCAGCTTCTGTTTTGAGTGTGTTTCTCTGCTGCTTCTTTTCCAAGTATGTAACTGCATCTGGTATGAGCAGGGAATGATGGGAGTCAAAGGGCTTGCAAATCTGATCAGTGATGGCTTTGAACTCCTTGTGTTTAGATTTGACAGTGTATCTACCTCTAATGTGCAAGTTGTCAGTTACTCAAAGGCAAACTTTGGAGGGGGAAAATGCTGGTAGTCTAGATCTCATGTGAGCACCTTCCAGCAGTCCCTGCTGACCTTGTTCTAGACTATGTTACAGCATGTCTTAAGGTAAGTATGTCATAAGTGCTTTATCTGTGGGCTTAAATCAAAGTTTACCATGCAGCTGATGAGCTGTGGTCTTCTCTCAGTCTGCAGCCATGGTGACACAATTGTACAGGGAGTATATCTGCTGTAAGAAGCGGTGTCTTTCACAGAAAAAATGAAATTGCGTTAAAAATCCAGAGCTCTACCTCATGATACTTGGTTCTTTTCTATTCCAGATAATTATCTTTTCCTTGCAGTTTTAGATGTTTGGTGTAGGGGCTTTTTTAATCCTGGTCTAGCTTGATACACAATTCCAGATCAGTTTGGCTATACTTATATTTGCAGTTTGTAGAATGCACTGGGTTTTTCTGGTGTGAAATCAGCTCCCTACAAATAAGAGATGGGTATTTTGTTCCCACTACAGCCACAGAAATAGGCTGAGTCCAACTCTCTGTAACTCTCAGTATTGCTAGAGTGGTTGATTAATGTTTAAAAAGCACTAAGCTAAAAATGTTAACAATGTTTCTTAAGTTTACAACAATTAAGGTTACTTATGCTTCTGCTTGGGGGGTCTGTGTCACTCTAGTTTCTAGATTTTTATTTTAATTTGTATTTTATTCTCAAAATCTGAAGGTCATGAGTTCAATCCTTACTTTTCTATGGGGGGCTATTACAGTGGCCAGCAACAGGTGATCTTTCCAAAATTGATTTGGTGATCTTTCCAAATTCCTTTGGGAAGGGAGTCAGTATTTCCTTTCTGTTCCCTGAAACTGGGCCAACCTAGGGCAATCCTGATGTATAATTAGCTGCTTCTATTGCTCTGTCATATGGCAGAGGTGTGTGCAGGTGTTATCAGCAGTTTGGGTATGTCAAAGGCTGTTGCCAACATCTGTTTGTGGACGTGCTGTAAGTTTTCAACCTGGGTTCAAGAGACAGATTGTTCCTGGCTGAGGAGCTGTATTCCGTGATCCGAGGTGTTTGGAGAGCCCATTGGCATCAGCAGTGATGAGGTTTGATGTGACAGCCTGGGACAGTGTCACAGCTCCCAGAAATCCCTCTCATTCTGCTTTGGGAGCAGAATGAGCGCCTTCCTCTGCTGGGCAGCAGGTTCTGGGACACGTGGGACCCCTCTCTCACTGCTCAGCTCTTCCTTCTCTCAGTTTCCCTCCTCTGCAGAGTTCCAAGGGGAGCATGGTAGCAGCAGGTGCTGGTCAGATGTGGTGTTCTTCTCACTGTGCCACACAGGAATATTTCCTCTAACATTACAGATCCCAAAGGAACATTAGGCTCCTGACACTTGTGTGTTATCTCAATTTACTTCTCAAGCCTGGAATCGGGTGATTGAAATTTCATAGGTTTTATTCCTGTATTTGCTACTGAAAAATTTCCCTCTGTCACTCTTCTGTTTTAGACTCTGACTGCTGGTCTAATTTTGACTTCTTACAATTTATTGTTTTTTAAATTCAGCATCCGACCTTCCCTCCGTACGCCATGAGGCGGTACAGGCGTGGCTGGAGACGGTCCCTGGAGGTAGTTTGGTGATGTTCTATGTATTCCAATGCACAATAACCCTGCCCCTCTCTTCTCCGTGCCTTCAGCAGCTGAGCTGGTCCTTTAACCCTGGAACTTACGGCCCTGTCGCTACTGCATGAGTGGAGGTGGAGGGGGGACGGGGAGTGTGCATGTCCGCCTTGCTCAGACGGCCCCTTCTCGCATGAGCTCCACACTCACCCTAACCCTCGGCAGGCAGGCCAAGGACAGCTCATCCTGGGGGCAGCAATGCAGGAGGGATCCAGCTGAGCGCTCAGATTTGCTTGGGCAACTGAGGATGGGCCAGGTTTTCTTCCCCCAACCCTTAGACTCAAGGAATGCGGGGCTTTCTTGCAGTTGAAAGGTGAAGTGACAGAGAATGCTTAAAGCAATTGCACTTCTCTGTAGCAACTGCAAACTGTAGTTGTGTGGTGAAGAAAACAGCAAAGAAGAATAAGTTGAAGCTAAGATCTTTAGGAATAGTGGTGGTTGTATTTCTTTTTATTCAGGAAAGTCTCAGGAACCTTGAAGGATGGTAGAGCTCAGCTGATTTTTTTTGTGTGGTCCTCTAAGCTCTATTACAAATCGATGAGCCTGAAGATTCTGGTATGATCGTGAGGGAGTACATTGTGTAAAGCTGTGAAGGTGTCTGAATTAGTGGAGCAGTCTGTGCTGGGTAGTTGATCTACAGCTGAGTTGCTTTGGCACATCAGAACAGCCAGCTTGCCTTTAAAACTTTGCTTCTGCTGCTGCTTTGGCAAGTCAGCAGTGTTTACAAGGTGTCTGCACACGATGCAGGCTGCTCACAGCTGCCAGCTAATATGAACCAAGTGCTGTTCCCAGTTTCTGGCTGCAGTAGTGTGTAACTTCTGAGTTATTGTGTGACAGCTTTTGGCCTCTTGCTCTTCATCCTAACTGCATATATGTATATGCACAGTATATGTATCATATAACCAGCCACTGCAAGCTTCCTGTGTCCCTCAGAATGGGACCCACCCTTGCACCAAGTTGTTACTTATTGATGCATCTGTAATCTTACCATTGAGTTTTTTGTACCAACCTATTTAAAACCTGATTTTCTCCTCTCTCTCCAACATAATCCGTGTGTGTCACATCCATTCATGGTTTCTGAATCTGAGGACCCACACATACATACTGGATTCAGATATTCTTAACATTACTTATGTTTTTTGCAAATTTTGATTAAGATTACTCACATTTGCTGTTACCGTAAAGCCATTCCATAACATTATCATTTCCAAAATAACATAAGCTATTGCATACCTAAGCAATGATCAGACTGGGATATGGTTTGATTTTGTTCAGTAGATTTATAAATGCTCCTGTAGGCACTCCAGCCTTTTCCACATGATTCAGTTTTCCTGTGCTTGACATAGGTAAGGGTCTGGATTTGATAATCCTCTGATGTAAAGGAATAGGCCAGTACATTATCACACATGAGTGGAACTGCATTTCACAGTAGCTGACAGAAAATAAACTACTCCATGCTCGCTACAGAGCATGGAAAAAAGGAAATTCTCAGGTTGAAGGAAGAACACAAACCAGCTGCTGAAGGCTGTCTTTTGAAATAAGCAAAAGCCTGTATTAAAGGAGAGGCTGCAACACCTCGGTTTCAGGGAAGGTTGGTTTGTTTTCAAGACTGCCTTAATTAGCAATGCAATGATGCAAATAGTTCCAAGAGCCACATCATCACTATTAAATAAAAAGGATCAGGAACTGGAAGTGCTCACTTTTTTTTTAATATTTAAATTATGTTTAATAGAAATGTTTAACAAAAAAAAAAAAGCGGCAAATCATCCATTGCACAGGGTTTTTTTAAAATATCATTTAATAATGAGATTTATACTCCACACTTTGATCTTGTCTCTCCTCCTGTAATTAAATGCTGTCAAAAGCAGCAGTGTCAGATGTCATAGTTTTGAGAGTAACAAATTCAAGAATCTTTTCTTTGTTTTGACCTAGTAAATCAAATTGTGGTCTGTAAATGGAAAAAAAAAAGTTTTGAATAAGTAATTTGAATTACTTAGAAGTGTCTCAATTAATGATCTGTAACAGAAAAAAGGTTTTATATATGTCATTTTAATTACTTCAAAGTATTTCAGTTTGTGCACTAGTCACTTGTACAGCATATGCATTTTCTTAGACCTTATTACCAAAGACTGCTGTAGCTGCACAGAGTTAAACAGTTTCCAAGTGTAATAATGGTAAATCCCATACCCAGACTCTCTCTTTGACTTACACCCTCAAAGCCAGTTTCAATTTCAAGATGAACAGTCCTGGTTAATTTTGAGGTTCCAGTTTTGACCTAACACACATGTGCTATCAAGTGATGGTAACTGTTCTGTTGTGGTAAAGAAAAACCCCAAATGTTCCTGGAAGAACAGTAACCTTTATTCTGGTTTGATGTCCTCCCAGTCCCCTTCTTGTTTAATTTTTCACAACACCTGTTTCTCAGAAAAGCCCTGGCAGCTTTCACTGTAAATGCTTTGGATACTCCCAAGGGTAGGCATTCCTTGATTCACTGGAGTCTGGAAGTGTCACTTCACCATAGATGTCTCTCCAGGTGACACATTTCAGGATTTCTAGTATTGACAGTAACTGATAAACATCTCTGGTATAAACTATTGGTGCCGTTCAATATAGAACTTTTTCACTGTGTAGTGTTTGTTTCCTTTTCTTTTTTTCCCCTCAATATTTGAATATATTCTAGCTCCATGTGAGGAGGATGATGTGGAGGATGAGCTGGGCACAGAGCCTGCAGACACAGAAGGGCAGGCAGGTGAAGAGGGAGACACGGGTGCAGAGCTGGACGATGGTAGGGTACCACTGTGCAGCCTTTAAACCTGTTGTGTGAGCAGAATGTATTGGCAATCAACACTTTGCATGAGGATGCTTAAACCTGGTCTTATTTTTAGAGGTGTGGGAGTTTGTTTCAAATATCTGAGAGGGAGCCAGGAGTGAGGGACAAAAAGAAAGAGAAGAACCTCAATGTCCTGGATTATGTAATGAATTTCTCATGTCCTCTCACCCCATGTCTTGTGTCTGTATTCAATACTAATCCTGATGAATAACAGAAATAGAATTAAATTTGTGAAAGGTCCATAATACTGTCAGAATGCTTCCTGTGCTATTGTAAAATTAACTGCATATGGCAGAAAACATGGAAAATTTTCCAGAGAACTGATAAGAAAAACTTCAGTTACTGATTTAACTCTTTGTACTAACAGTCCAATCATTTACTGCTTACATTTACTGCTTAAATGACTAATTATCACCAAAAAAGGAGTGAACATTTAAGTGTTCAGGTTATGAAAGTGGTTAGCACCATGTGAATAGAAAGCATTATGCCCTGATGGACTGGTATCCAAGTTCTCTTGTTTTTTCCCTCCATGATCAGACATCGCCTCTGATGCAGAAGCAGAGTTTCGCTTACGTCAGAGTGGTGCAGGAGGGGCAGAGCTGAAAGTCTCTGAGGATGAAGAAGAAGAAGAAGAAGCAGAAGGTGCTTCTCACAGTGTGACAGAAGAAGGTAATCACTTTCTCTTTAGTGCTTGAATGATGTCAATTGCATTTGAGTATACAGTTATGGGATTTAGGAGAAGAGAGTCTCTTGGATTTGAATCACCTCACGCTCTCAGTGACAAGGTCTGTGCTTGCATTAACATTTTGAGAAGAATGTTCTGAATCCATTAATTATAGCTTTGTAAAATGTGAGAACCCTTCTAACTCCTTTTTTGTTGTAAAAGTTGTTGTTAAAAAGTTTGTATCACTTTGGACATTTAAAAATTTTTGTTGTGTTCCAGATGTCCAATCTAAAATTTGTAAAAAGCTGAGAAATTTGTCTCTACTTGCTGTGTGTAACATTTAAAAAATGATATAATATTAATGGTTTATGTATTTTGGTAACTTTTTTCCTTTCCCTAGATCCATGCAAGCCATCCACCCCCATCCAGCCCTCTAGTGAGAGTGTTCTTCCTCTGTCTCCAGCTGCTAGTCCCAAAGCAAAACAAGCAGAGGTAAGAAAGGGAGTCTTTGACATTTTCTACTTAGCACCTGTAGTTCAATAAAACAGTTTGTTGGATAAACTGAGGACTGACAGCAGGGGGCTCTCCTTCTTTTCTAATATTTATGTTGATCTTGAAATCTGACTTCATTTAGCCTTAAAATATAATGTATACTGTCTGTTTTCCTATCTTCAGAGCTCAGTGGCTCTATCACAGCCACACAAGTTCCCATCACAAGGGAAGAATTATCCAGGATATTTTAATCTCAGTGAGCAGCTAGGAACAGGTATATGTGATAAATGTAGGGAGCCATAAGTGAGGTGTTTCCTGTTTATCCTGGTCTGGCTGTCTTTGATGTGCCAAAAACAGATTCTGTGCAGCTGCAATTGAAAATTACAGTAGTAACCAAAGCAGTGCCTCTTTGTTCCAGAGCTGAACATAGCTCAGCTTAAGGAAGTGAGTCATGTCAGTGTTGTACTGTCATGTTGTCAGCTTGCAAGTGTACTGCAGTGTGTAAGAGCTGGAAGTACACGACCCTTAAAATGTTCAATTCAAATTTTCCCTTCCAAATGTTTTAGTTAGTTTTTTTTTTAAGGAATTGCTAAAATATTGTCTTGGAGAGCTTTGGCATAGGCCAATTTACTTTTACGATGAGCTGAGTCTGGCCTGCTGACAGCAATTGCTGACAGCATTCACTTTCTATTAAAATAAAGCTTGTTTTTTTGATAGCCATCTAATGATTCTATCCGACACAGTTTTTGTTTAGCTGGCAGACTTTGGGACATTAAATTAGTATTTTGATACTTGAATGGTTTCCTTATTTCTAGCTTTGTTAAAAGCAAAAAAAAAAAAACAAAACAAAACAAAACAAAAAACCCCAGGAATTGTATTCTCATGTGCATTAACGTTCCCCTTTTTCATTTTTCTCTAGGATGCAGAAGATCCCCTGGCTGAAGTGTGCCGTGCAATAAAATCCCCAGAGCCACGCTTTTTTCCTGAGCCTTTCATTCTTGAGGAAAGACCAAAGGATGAAATTCCCAAAGAAAGGAAAGTTAAGAGCCCTTTGGTGCCACCTTCTCCAGTGTTGTCCCAGCCAGTTGCATCACCAGAAGCCATTGCAGCCCCATCACTTGCAGAGTCCCAGCCAGGAGCACCAGCACTGGCCTCATCCCCAGCATCTGCTCAAATGCCTATCTGTTCCCAGCCTTTGCCTTCTGCTGAAACATCCATTCCATCCCCAGTGGAGCCTCCAGTATGTTTCCAACCTGTCCCAGCCTTAACATCTACTCCTTTAGCCAAACTGGCCCTGAGGGGCCAGGATGGTGAGGTGGAAAAACTGGGGAGCCCCACTACTGCAGAAGAAGCCCTGAAACGGAGCAGCCTCGTGGAAGAGTTCTGGATGAAGAGTGCTGAAATCCGACGGAGCTTGGGGCTCACCCCCGTGGACAGAAACAAACGCTCAGAGAGCAACTTCACTGTGTCTGCTCTGGAGGCAACTCCTCAGAAGACTTTCAATAGCAGGAATATTTCAGGGGATGAGAGGATCCATCCTGTGAAACCCCAGCCTGCCCCAAGAAGGCAGGGACTATCCAAGTTAGAAAATGAGCAGATTTCTCTGCTTACTCCAAAGTCTCCATCAGAAAAAGAGCTAAAGATTTCCAATGAAGTACGGGGAGATGTGTCCAGCAGCTCTGGGCTTGGCCTTCAGGAGAGCTCATCTAACATGAGAACCATGGCTAGCCAGAGCTTCAACACTTCTGACTCCACCATGCTAACTCCCCCATCGAGCCCGCCCCCACCACCTCCTCAGAACGAGGAGCCGGCCACGCTGCGCAGGAAGAGATACCAGGCACTCTGGCAGAATGAGGTGGAAGCCAGGTCACCTCCAACACCAGCATCAACCCCTCCCGCTCCCCGGCGCCAGGAGCCAACCCCTCCTGCCAAGGAGCCAGCCCCGGCCAAGAGGGAGGAGGTGCGGAAGTCGTTCGCGGAGAGCGTGGATGAAATCCCGTTTGCTGATGACGTGGAGGACACGTACGATGACAGGACAGAGGACTCAAGCCTTCACGAGAAGTTCTTTACACCTCCTACCAGCAGGCCAAGGCCAGAGAAACCACATCTTTTGCCCTTGGTGAAAGAAAATGGTGGTCCACCCTCCATGGAAGGAAGGGTTCACCATAAGAAGAGAGTGTTCCCTGACATTTCTGTGGAGGCCAAGGAGCTCGCTGAAGAGAGAATGAGAGCCAGAGAGAAGTCTGTCAAGAGCCCAGCACTACGAGATGCCATGGCTAAACAGTTGTGTAAGATGAAAGATATGGAGATGACTGCTGCTCCTGCTGCTACTGCGGCCACAAGGGCAAGAAAGGCATCTTCCATGCCCTTGAAGACCAAAGAGTTGTTTTATGAGTCTCCAAAACATTTGGCCTTGAAATTAGCAGAGGGATCCGCACGAAAACATCATTCTGCTACTGAGAAGTACTCCACTCCTCCTGCTGACATGGCTGGACCTGAAGGGTCTGTCAGCTCTTCAGAAGGCTCCAGTGGGAAGAGCAAGAAAAGAAGTTCCCTCTTCTCCCCTCGTAAGAACAAAAAGGAGAAGAAATCCAAAAATGATAGCAGACTTTCTGACAAATCTAGTGGTGGGACAGAGGAAGCAACAAAGCCTAGGTCCTTATGGAAGTCTGTTTTCTCTGGCTATAAGAAAGACAAGAAGAAAAAGGCTGATGAAAAATCCTGCCCAAGTACTCCCTCAAGTAATGCCACTGTGGATTCTGGCAAGCACAAACCCTCTGCTCCACTGATTACAGCTGCAGGTATAACAGATGAGTGCCTCTGCACTCTGCACTTCTCCTACTTTTCCGAGGTGTCCTTGAAAGTAGTTTTGATTTGCTTTGTTATTCAGCTACTGTGTGATTGCTGCTGCTCCCAGTGTCAGATGGGCAGAGTGGGATAAGTGCTAGGGACTGGATTTGTGTTTCTGCATATTGACAGAGTCCTCTGAAAAAAAAATGGAACCCTAACTGAAAGCTTAATTCTCAATATGTACAAGGTACATCTGTTTTATGTCTTAGATCTGATAAATAAGCATCATTTGTTGGAACTTGTGACATTTCCTCCCTACTTTAAATCTGATCTTCATCTTTTCTTTGTCTGATCTCTCTTTCTTTCTACCTGGTTCCACAGAAGCTGAAGACTGCAGAGATGCTGTTATTCCTGTTCTCAGTAATCTGGTGGCTGTCTGCTGATCTCTGAAGGAGGGAGTTGGCAGCCTCCTGTAAATCTTTCACATGCCCACCAGTTGCAGGCAGAGATGTTTAATCGCAGCTTGGGATACAGTAAAAAAGTTACCCATAAATGTGATTAAAAGCAAACATTTTACATTTCTCTGGCATTGTACAAACAGCCAAAATAGAGCCAGCTGCTGTGATTCCAAGTGCTGTATCTATCCTAAGAGCATTGATACAACACAAAAAGAGAACCATGATCATTATTTCTAACAGCATTTGGAGGAAGTGATGCTCTCTTAGAACAGCTCAAACTCATGCTGGTCATTTTGTGGAGCAGGGCTTCTTTGTTCCCTCCCAGGCAAAACAATGGACACAGACATGAAAGGACTGAGTATTTTTGGTGCTCAGTCAAACAACCTACAGCTGAGCAAAAAGATTTACAGAAAGGATTGTTACCACTTTTCTAACTTCCCCTTTTTATTCCAACTTGGCAGATTTACAGCTCCGTCAGCACCTGAGTTTCTCAGAGGACTCTGACCTCTCCAGTGATGATATTCTGGAACGCTCCTCCCAGAAATCCAAACGAGAGGTATGTAGGTGGGAAATGCATTTTAGATGGATCTAGCACCAGTCAGGTCACAGACTCAGAGAATCACATCAGAAACCTAGGTGATTAATGTTGTTGTTTTTACTTTCTCCCATGGAGCAGGTTTTCCTCTAAGTTGGCTGACTGTCCTATCTAAAATAAGATGGTTTCACTTGTTTTCATGATTACAAGCTGCTCTGCACTGTTAGTGTAAGAAGGATCCGTTGTCTCACTCTCCCATTACTTTACTGGGCACTAAAAGGAAACAGCCTGTAATCTCCTGTGGGTATTCCTTTTTCCCCTTTTAAAAATGGGATTTTGTTTCCCCTTTTCTAGTCAGTGGGAAGTCTACCAGACTGCCACAGCTTCTCAAAGAAGATGGATAGTGGCTTAGGCCCTTTCTCTGCCAGTTCCCTCAGAACTTGTGCACCTGTAGGTGCCTTAGACATTCTCAAATGTGACTTTCTCCTACATGGGCAGTTCTTCATTCTCCCAACCCCTTCTGTGACTGGGATGCTGTGGCTGGAGCCACTTGCTGATGAAAATCAAGGCAACATTAGAGCACCTCAGCCTTTTCCATATCCTGGATAACCAGGTTTCCAGTTTCCTTCTGGAGAGGGCCCATGTTTTCCCTAGTCCTCCTTTATCACTGGCATACCTATAGAATCTTTCCCTGTTGCCATTGATGTCCCTGGGCAGATTTAATTCTGTCAGGGCCTTAGCTTTCCTAACCTGATCCCTGGATGCATGAATAATTTCTCTGTATTCCCCCCAGGCTACCTGCCCTTGCTTCTACCCTCTGTAGACTTCCTGTTTCTGTTTGAGTTTGTCCAGGATCCCTTTGTTCATCCACACAGCATTGTTGCCTCTTTGTTAGGATGCATTGCTTCTGAGGTTGGAGGAAGCATTCCTTGAATGTTAACCAGCTTTCCTGGGCCCCTCCTCTCTCCAGGGCTTTATCCCATGGCATTCCACTAAGCAGATCCACGAAGAAGCCAAAGTCTGCTCTCCTGAAGTCCAGGGTAGGGAGCTTGCTGTGCACCCTCCCTACTGGCCTAAGGACCTAGTATAAGAATTTAGTTTAATTGCACACATTTATATGTGGAAAATGTATAGTGAAAGCAAAGTTTCAAAGCTAGTTATTTTTAAATTATTTGATTTATTTTTAGAATGTCACTATTAGACAGAATTGGCAAGGTTTGGAGGAATATGTAGAGATTTTATTGACCCCACAGAACATGAAGGCTCTTCTGGTACCAAAATGAAAACTGTGTTCCCACTGTTCTTTGCTGGTGGTGCCTGGTACACATGTTAAAAAAAGCTCAAGAAGAAAAGAGCTGCTGGGAGGGAAATGTCACAGGCACAGTGGCCTGGGCCTCCTGTCCCAAACCTGTCATCCCATGAGTACAAATCAGTCTCAGATGCCAAGTTGATCCTTGGCTGAGATGGCAAAGGTGTGGAACTACTGCAAATTGAAGTGTCATATGAAATGCTTTCTAAGTATATATGCTAGAATGAACTAGAATAGCTAATGAATGAATTTAAGGCTGGTGGAAGAAATTGATGAACTAAATAGGAATTTTCTGTATTTACTTATCTCTCTTTTAATCTCTTTCCCTAGTTGGTCTAGATCTCATCTGAGAGGAAGATTATTTTGTTTTTATTTTATTCCCTTTTTTCTCTCCCCCTTCCATTCCCCCTTGCATGCCCTCAAGGCGTTTCATGAGAAATTCTGCATTTTCCAAGAGATGCAGAAGAATGAGGTACCTGGGGCCAGCAGAGGACAGATACTCAACACCTGGGGTTCAGATAAGAGTTACAGAGTTTTTGGTCTGCCTTGATGGTCATTTTTTTCCTATGCTATAGCACTTAGATTTAAAATGGCTTTTTCAGAAAGACAGATCACATCTCTAAGCACAGGAGGGGATGATAAGTGACAGTGGCAGATGCCTGGAATCCTCATACTGAAAATATCTCACAAGCTCTGTCAAGGTGGTAGTGTCTCATTTTCACTCATTGCTGTTGCTGAAGTTACATTAAGAATTTATTTACTCAGCATCTGTTCTCTTAAGAACAGTTTTGAGAATGTATTTATTTAGAGGATATGGATCTGAAAGCTTGACTTACCTCATTTTGTTGCATCCTATCCAAGGATGTAGAATATACATGCAAACACTGGAATGCCTTGCTGTCAAAAGAAATGTAACCAAACTTTGAGTCTGACCAAGCTGGGTTTGTACTGGTTTGGGGTGGGAGTTGTATTTTTTTAAGTTATAACCTGCCTGCTACTTTCTATGGGTAAGAGCTGACTTACTGTTTGCTACTTAACTTTTATGTGAACCCCTTCTCCAAACTGAAATCCTGTTTGTGCTGCTTTTTTGGTAATGTAGTGAGCTTGCTTCCCAGACAGCCTGCTCTGTTTAGCCTGCTCTTTGTGATCAGCAGTGAATTAATTCAGTGTTGTTTAATGTGGTGTCTCTCAAGAGAAGCATCTTGTAAAGAATTCCTGACGTGAGCGCCCCGTGGGTGTTGTGTTTGTAGGTGTATTGTCACCATGTGTGTGTTTGTCATTGTTCCTGTACAGTTGTGGTGTTGTGCTCAGGTGTTCACCACCACAGGTAGCTTGCTTTTTCCTGGAGCCTGCAGACATGCTGGTGTTGTTCTCTGGCTTCTCGTTTGTGACTGGTTTTAGTTAATTGAATGTGAGAGTGCAAAATGCTGTCTGTTTGCCCAGAGTGTCACAATGCCTTCTGCACTTCATGACATGAAGGGAAATTTACCTCCCCTCTTAGCAAATAAAGCTAAGTGCTTTACTTGCCTTATATTTACGTAAGGCAATATATCATATTGTATTATATTATAGGGTAGCATAGAATGTCCTTGGCTAGGGTAAGTAGTGATATCCCCCTCCTTTTCCTGCTCCTTTCCCCCTCCAATTTTAGCTCCTCAAGATCTTTGGAGGCTCTCCTTTTAGACAAGGAGGTTCCACTACTGCAAGACACATAACCCACTCTGAGCCCATCTGGTGTTTCCTAGTTCATGAAGCAGTGAATAAGATTTATGATGTTGGTTAAATGTCAATTATCATTTCTATGAAATGGAGATAATTTAAAACTGTGGAATAAACACAACTCCTAGGAGAGACTGTAATGTAAATGGAGAGTTGTGTGACATGGTTGGCCAAGCCAGTTCAAACCAAGTATGTTCCAGAAATAAGCCATTATTCCAAATCTTAAGCCAGAATTTCATACTCATACAGGTAGACAAAGGCCAAATAATTCCTCTAGAAAAAAGGTATTTCCTAGTTGACTGTATCTTCAAGGAGGGTGACAAAACAAATTGCCTTCAGGAAAGTGCTAGAAACTTGATTTTGTGGCCAGAAGTTCCATTGTGCTCCATCAGTCTGGGTCACGTTCAGCATTTGCACAATTTCGTTTCATGTAAAAACCATCTTGTTTTATTACTGTGCATCTGTTTTCAATGTTGAACTGATTTTGCTTCATTTTGTGCATTTTTTTTTATTTTTCTCCCTTTACCATTCCCCCTTTAAAGTCGATCTATGTACCACACGCCTTGGCATTCAAGAGATCATACTCGTCAAAGGTAGTGTCTCCCTTCCCACTAGTTGGCCATTGTTGCATTGCATGTCCCCCTGTACATTAACCCATTGAATCCATAGCTCCAACCACATGTGCACTAACATCAACACTGACTGTGCATGCCTGAGATGTTAGCAGACATGGGCAGCAAATTCTTTGTAGAGGATGTCTCCCAAAAATGCATTAAGCTCCGAAATGTCTGGTTGGAATGCATGCATTTATCAGTGCGCCACTGTGCAGTGATGTGGATTGTCTATGAGCTTCAGAACAAATTGGTTTTCAAGGAAATTAAATATGTTTGTATATTCTTTTTTTAATGCTTCAAATGTGAATTCAAATGAATCATCACACTTCGATCAGCAGCTTTCAAAATTGCTGAGTTGGCTCAAATCTTAGTGAAATTCTGTATCAAGCTAAAATCAAGGCAGAAGTTGCTGCTTTCTGAAATTCTTATTGTCTTGTCTTTGCAGTCACAACAGTGTTACATGGGATAGAAAGTTCATGTGCTCTGTCTCCTCACCTTCTAATTTGAGTACCATCGTGGATTTGTGTTTTCAAAAAAGAAAGAGTAAACTCTGAGCTTTTTGAAGCTTTAACAGTGGTGCTTGCCAGTGACCTACCTGAGGGATTTTTAATTAAGCTGTGATGCTACCTTGAACTATGTTCACTGAGAACCATCAACAAAGGTAGACTGACCAATGTGGCAGCACAATAACTAAATCAAGCAAATTTCAGGGTGGTCTGACATAACATTCTGTTCTTGAAGTTGACTGTCCATGGAGATCTCTTTCCAGAAGTGGAAGACGTATGTTTACAGCAGCCCCTTAAAGCTTACATACATGTACATGAGAAAAGAGGCTTTTTCTTCGCTGTGGTTTACTCAGTGCAGTTGTCAAGTTTTTTTGACACTCTTAAATCTCTTTGAGAGAAAGCCTTTCTAGGCCATGATATATCCAACTAGTGTATCTGGTGACATCCTAAACCAAATTTCAGTAATGTCAGAAAGACATATTCATGAACTAGTTTCACTGACAGAAAAGAAAACTAAATACCCTATTATTTCTATAAGCATAGCTTTTCCCCTTTTGGATGGCTTCTGGTGGTGCAATATTCTACATTAGTCTGTAGTAATTTCTTAGCTTACACTGCTGTAACTGTTCATGTAGACAAGCCTTTACCCTCTTTTAAAATGAAATCAAGGGGACTCCTATCAAGATGAACCCTCTACATGGCACTCATTGATTTATCTAAATCCATTTGGCTAAATTTATTGAGAAATGAAAACTACTGAGAATAAAAACTGGTTTGATCTTTGGGAGAGGTTTCATATAGCAGGGGAAGGCAGGGGTGGGATGTCATATAAAATCACAGCTTTGCAGCTGGCTTAGATGCTTCTTCACTCCTGATTTGATCCTGAAATTGTTGCTCACTGCACCATGAACACCTTTGCCTACAGAAGCTTGACTTTTGACACAGCCATGGCAAAGACAGAACACCTCCCTTCTGAGATTTTTGGAGGAGAAAATGGTCATCCCTGCCCTCATATCCCTGAGCATGTATATAAGATCTGCTGCTGTTTTCCTTCCTTCAGAGGGCCTACACAGAGGAGGAGCTGAACGCCAAGCTGACACGGCGAGTACAGAAAGCTGCCCGCAGACAAGCCAAGCAAGAGGAGCTAAAGAGGTTACACAGAGCTCAGGTAGTGTCTCAAAAGCCTCTTGTCATGACACACAGACAACTCTGTGTCACAGCACCCTGATCCTGACATTCCTCTGAGGGTATCAGAACAGAATCCTCTCTTTCTACATGAGCGCTCCTGCTCCCTCTTTCAAATTTCATGCCATGCCACAGAGAAGTGAAGGATGGCTGAAACCCATCATGAGAGTTTTACAGTGAGAAAAATCATGCCCATAGCACCTTTCTAGCAACCATCATGCACTGAAATGGAGCAGTGATACTCAGACAATGCCTGATGGAGCTGCACCTATCATTGCTTTGCTAGGTTATGCTGGCGGGTGATGTGTTATCAAATTAACGTTTAATTACCAGAGAGTCTGCTGGAAAACTGCTAACATCATTTACAGGTGGTGGGATTTGTCAAAAACTCAAGGCAGGGGCTCAGCTGACTGAGTAGCATCACCTTTCAGTTCAATGTTCAGGAAGGTGTTAGGAGCTGTAGCAAATAAATGAATATCAAGGTGTTTGCAAATTTAAGAGTTAAGATACAACAGGGTGGGGAGGGTGCTGTCACTGGAATCTGTGATGCTTGCTGTTGAAGCAGTATTGAATGTAGGGAGCCCCCAACGTGAGGAATGATTGGGATCTGACTCTATTGATTCAGGAGGCTGAACAATTGCTTTATTAAAACTATACTATGTTACATTAATACCATATTATAACTATACTAAAGAATGCTAAAAAGATACTAAAGAAAAACCCATGGCTGTCTCTAGACAGCCAGGACAAGCTTTGACCCAATAGGCCAAGGAATCAAAATCATCCTTAGTAGAATCTAATTGATAAATCACTTCAGGTAAATAATCTTCCTAACACATTCTACATGTGCAAAAATAACAGGAGCAGCAAGTAGAGATAAGAATTGTTTTCTCTTTCTCTGAGGTTCCTTGCTGCGATTCCCAGGAAATATCCTTGGGAAGTTTTTCCTGCCTGCTCTCTATGAAGGGAGCTGTGGCTACGAAGCAGGGTGTTGTTGAATACAAATGCTTGTTTCTGAAAAGGCAAATCTGACTGAAATCTCTTAGTGCTGGATGTGTGCTGCAGACAGAGCAGGAGAATTGCTTTGGTGAGGTTCTGCTCCTTTCTTCTCTGAACAGATTATCCAGCGGCAGTTGGAACAAGTGGAAGAGAAGCAGAGGCAACTCGAGGAGAGAGGAGTTGCTGTGGAGAAGGCCCTTCGAGGAGAAGCAGGTATCCATCACAACTTGGTTTGGTTTTCCACGTTTTCTTCCCAAGTGCTTGTGCAGTAATCTGTAGCTGTTTGGATTTTAGAGGCAATTGGACCATTATAGCCTAGAGACTGATCCCAATGTGAATCCCTTCTCCCTTCTCTGCTATCTTTTTGAGGCCTTGTTTTTCCTGTGTTTCTTCTAATTCTGGGACTTCCCTATTGGCAGAGACTTAGGTCATTTACCTTTGCCTGAGGTGTAGGAGGTAATTATCCAGCTACTACTAATGGCTGTTTCTGCATACTACTGGATCCTACAGCTGGAAAATTGCAGGGGTTTCACAGCTGCCATTCACACAGAGTTGTCACAGTGAGACAACCCTGTTTGTATGTTAAGGAAATAATTGTGGAATGGTGTGTGCTTTCTTTATTGTGTTGGATTATCAAGGTAGTGTCCTTACAAGGGACCATCACAGAACATCTTCCTCACTGCACAGCCCAGCACACTGGCTACTTCTGACAAAGTTGTGCAGAACAGAAATGCCCATGTGTACTGAAAGGTATCCATGTCAAGCTGTTAAAACAAATGCTGTGTGTACTTGAAATTAAATTAAATGAGTGTCATCTGATCTGGCAAACATATCAGTGGAGCAGTTCCTGGTTCAGATAATGCTGATAGTAGTATAATGATTTGGGAAAAACTCCTCAATTTGCAAGGAGTCAAATATCCAACAGGCAAATGCAGTGTATGTATACCTGACAAGGCCGGGATGATGTCCCTGATCACAAGGGTCAGAATTCAGAAATGGGAACAGTGGAACAGATGTTTGGAAAATGTTTGCTTGTTGCTTGAAGAGCCACATCTATACCTCTGAAGATGGAGCTTGATTAAGCAGTGAGGGTGCACCAGAGAAGAAGTCTGTTGTGGCTCCCTGGCAGTTACTACTGAGCCAGAATTAGCCAGGTCTGGTGCTCCATAAGGGTGTGCCAAAGAAGCTGGACTGAGTGCTCAGCAAAGCAAATAGGTACTACGAGTGTGAAGAACAGTTTTGAGGACTTCAGTATGATCAGACTGTCTTTATTCATTTGTGGGATCAAAAAAATGGCCTTGTGCAAATGCCTGTCTTTGTGGGCTGCCTCCTTCCTTATGCTGTGTGTTCCTGTGTAGCCCCACTCTGTTCTCTGGCCTGCCAGTTAGTTACTGGACTTACTAAAGCCACCTCCATTGTTTCAATGGTTCTTTTCATTTTGCTTCTTTTCATCTGGAAGTCAAAATAATCTTGATTATTGAGCTGCTGAATGACTTTCATGTAAGACATGCTAGCACAAGTGGGAAATCTTAGCAGCTGAGAATATTATTCATTATAGAGTTTTCTCACTGAAGAATCATAGAATGCCTAAAACACGTTCAGAGAGGACAGAATATGACCAAGAGTAAGAATTACAATTTTATATGGGACACTGCAGAATTTGGATAAATAGCTTCTCACTCTCAGCTCTCCCAAATGGAAGCAGTCTTAGATGAGCTTGTGTATTTGTGAATTCCCTAGAAGAACTGTGAAATTGTGGGTCCTGCTTTGCAAAAGGGATCTCTTTTCTTGAGAATGTCTCTAGGCATTATGCTTAGCTCTTGCGAAATATTTCTATCAATAGGTCACATGTTTGCAGAAGCTTAACTCTGACATGAAGATTTCACCATCCTAAATTCTTCCCCCTATTTCAGGGGATTACCCAGAAACACACTGGTGGAGGGAGAAAAAACAGCATGTTCTCCAATAATGTTCTAATCTGTGTTGACTGAAACACAAGATTATAAATCAATTCCATGCTTCACCTCTCTAGGTCCTCTTGCATGGCCATAGAATCATTGAAGTTGGAAAAGACCTCTAAGATCATGAGTCCAACAATTAATCCGACACTGCCAAACCCACCATTAAACCACATCCCTAAAATGCCACATCCACACATCTTTTAAATACCTCCAGGGTGGGGACTCCACCACTGCCTTGGGCAACCTGTTCTAGGGCTTGACAAACTTTTCCATGAAGAAATGTTTCCTAATATCCAATCTCAACCTCCCCTGGCACAACTTGAGGCCATTTCCTCTTGTTGTGTTACTTGGGAGAAGAGACCACCCCCCAGCTGGCTACAGCCTCCTTTCAGGAAGTTGTAGAGAGCAGTAAGGTTTCTCCTCAGCTTCTTCTTTTCCAGACATTTTACAAGTTTGCAATAAAAATAACTGAATTCGTTCTTTTTGAGATCTGTAGTATCACATTCCATAAAGTTAATTTCTGCCTGCAATATCCACTAATTATTCAAGAGGGAAGTATCATTTTTCTGTCATCTGCATTGTGACCCAACAGTGGCCACTACATCAACAAGGACTGCTGTGTAAAGGTGTGGAGTCATGCTCTTGTCTCTGATCAGTCTCTCCCTAAGGAAATTATCAAAACAAAAGTTCAAAAAGGGAAAGGCAGTGTATAAAGTGGTGTTGCCATCTAAAAAAGAAATCTCTTTATAAGGTTGTATAAGGAAGAAAAATGGGGAGCTTGGGAGGTGTGTCTGCTGTGCACTTTGTCCACAAAAATAGAGAAGGATTGCAGTAGAGCATCCAAATAATGGCTCTTCCATAGGCAGCAGCCAGTATTAACTGTTCTGGGACAATGTATTAGGCTCTGTAATGAGTGGGATTTTCAGGTTCCTTCCATGCAGGGAAAGTAAAAAAAACACTTATTGATCAGCATTTAAATATGAAGTTTTGGGTAATGTTAATAGTAGTTTCTTACTACTTAAAAATCCAGACAGAAGAAACAGAATTCAGTAACTTGCAATGATTCTTTTCTTCTTCTATGATAGAAGAAGACAAGACCAACTTGTCTTGTTCTAAGACCAACTAGTTCTCGATGTAGTTTATCATCTTCTAACTATTGCTTCTTAGTCATCTTTCCATCTTGCAAATTTTTCTTTTGTAGAGGTCTTCCACTAACTTTAATTCCTCAAATCTCTCACATCTGGACCACTTTCCATTTCTAGAAAGAAGTATTTTTCAGTTCAACTGGTAAGAACAAAAACCAGTTCTATAGATAAAAATTTATTTACTTAGAATAATTTTGTTTCTACTTTCTATCCATTTTGTATCATCCTTAATATGTTTTTGGGAAGTAACTTAAACTGAGAAGATTGTTAATCAATTTTTCACAGTGATGGCCTGCTGTTTTCCTGAGAGATTACAGCTTTTGATCTTAGCAATAGATACAGGCAACTCAATATTTTTTCCAGGAATTTCACACATTATCTGCTATTTGTCAGGGTGGAATATTTATGGGGGTGATACTTGATCTTCAACTAATCAAACTCAGAAACATTTTGGAGTTCACCATCAACTTTAATCCTAACAAAATAATTGTGTCTTCTTGGCTACCTCCTTGTCTTTTCTTTTTTTCAATTAGCTCAGCCTCAGGCATGGCACAGTTGCTCTTTTATTCTTTCAGAAGTTGAATGCTCAATCTAACATTTCGTTTCTGATTCAGAACATCTCCCAACCTATGATTACTTTATTGCTTTAATGTGTTCTCTATGATTATCTTTGGAAATCTCAGCCTTTGATAGCTGCATTCATAGCAAGAATGAAAGCTTAGGAGGGTAAGCTCTATTTTGAGTGGCAGTGTAAGCTCTGCTTCAGGGGGAGGTGCAGGTGGTCTGAGCTACTGTCATCCCTTGTTTTCCTTCCCTCCCTGCCCCCTTCCTATTGCATCATGAATGAAGAATTTTCTCAGTTTCTGTGGTGTCCTAGGGGACACCCTGAATGAGTTAATTAATGTAATACAATATGATTAATGCAGCAGTACTTTGTATTATAGTACATTTGTATATTTGTGTATTTGTATTCTAGTGCATTCGCCTGTTTGGACATGCTAATGACTTGGATTTCCTCTGTGAATTTTTTTTGTCAATCATTAACTTAAAAATATGTCAAATCAGAAATTTCCTGAACCTTTCTTTTATTCCCTCTAGCATAAACCTTGATAGTCATTTTTAAGAGTTTGGAAAACATCTCCCATCAGATCAATTCTGAAAAGTTTAAGAGCCACCTCTTTACATCAAATGAATCATATGCAGTGAGAAATATTGCTCTCAGTACTTCCATCTGTCTCCTCCCAACAAAATGTTCCACAGTGCTAGACTCGTGGTGCCCCTGTCTCTAGCAGCTGTGGGAATGCACATCTCTGTCCTGAAAACTGCTGTGCAGTTCTTCGCTGGCACAGGGACTGCATCAGCAGGAGCACACAATCCCATCTTCCTACACCTGAGTGTTTGCCATCTGTGTCAGCACTCAGCCAGTGCCTCACCTGTGTGCCACACACCATCCTCCACTCACTCACCTCCAGAAAATCAACCCTTACACCTTTCCTGCAGCTGTCCTAAGAAATTACAGTTTCCTTCTGACATGTTGCTCAGCTCCAAAGCAACAGGATTAATTCTGCTTTTCTCAGCAAGAACAGGAGAGACATCAGTGTCAGGTACTGCTGCAAACACAAATAGGTGAAGTGTCTCTGTGTAAACTTCTTCATTTTTCCCCTTGGAAGTCCTCGCCTGCCTCCTGGAAATTTTCTCTTCATCTTCCCAATATCTATGTTTGTGTTATATTTCTGTGTGTGTGTACATATATGTATATATACAGAGAAAGAGACATATAGTGTTTGTTTATATATGTGTGTGTGTGTGCCCACGTGTGTAGCTGCCTGTCTCTTGTTTGCCCTTTTTTGTTTCTATGTCTTTCTCATATATTGCTTTGATGGTATGGGGCTAGGGTGGGTATCTGACTCAATAACTCTGTCTTCACCAATTCCTTGTTGTAGACTATTGGGGAGAGTCTTATTACAGTGACCTCATCGACTTGCATCTGGGTGGTATGTATGGCTGAACCTCCTGCTGACACTAACCCTGCTGACACTCCTCCCCACCCTCCCTTCACCTACTTCCTCCCATCCTTGGCTCACAAACAAGAAGAAACCGCCCTTGCACATGACTGATGATAGCAGAACCCCTTTTCCAGCTCAGGAACAGGAGATCCTGGCATGTTCTACAAAACATGTGTAAGGCTCCCTCTTCTATTTTTCACAGTGCTGATTTTTTATAAATTTGCTTACTGTTTTCACTCCAGCCACCTTCCCTGCTAGCAGTAGAAGGTGATTCTGTTTTTTTGCTTCTCCTTTGAAAAGTCCAGTATTTTAAGGGGGGCAGCAGAGAAAACAGCACTGTCAAGGATTAGTCATGCTGTTGCCTCCGTCTTGCCCTTCTGAGGCTTGCTTTTTCCTTCCAAAATAGCCAGAGTGTGTTGTTGATCTAAGAAAACAAAAATGCTCCCTCAAGGGGCTTTGAAAACATTTGCAGATGGCACATATGCCTTCTTTCTTGTTTTGTCTTATTGTAAGGTTAAAAAAGAATTTGCTGTAAAGAGTTCCGGTAATTTTTTGCTGGAATCCGGTTTGCATCAGT
Organism: Agelaius tricolor; assembly: GCF_023055355.1. Lineage (NCBI taxonomy): Eukaryota > Metazoa > Chordata > Aves > Passeriformes > Icteridae > Agelaius > Agelaius tricolor. Next base: position 3,140,947 of record NW_027269263.1, read on the forward strand.
ACACAGCTATTAAGCCTCTTGCTATGCTATTGCTTTAATACCCCATTTAGTGCTAAACACACATTGCAGTGTTTAGTTCTCATTTTCACTTAAGAATCTGGTCATCACTCTATACCATGGTTCTGCCCTTGCTTTAATTAATGTTACTTCCTGAGTCCCTTAGTAGGGGATTAACTTTTGGGTTGCAAATGACATTTGATTAGCCTTTGCCTATCTTGAAAATTAAAATTTCCTTTGCTAGTTTAACCACCCAAAATCTGTTCTTACGAAGTGAACACGTCTGTCTGTCAGCAGATCCAACAGAAAGCAAACTCTGCTCAGTTGCCTTGTTATCTGAGGGTCTCATTTAGTTTATCTTTCAGAGTAGGAAGTTGCTTGATCTAAGCTGTGTTTTTTTGAGGGACTGCATTGCAGACCAGCTCTGCAGAGGGAAAGATCCACATGCTCTAGGCCTGATCCAGGACACATCCCTGGAAGTCTTACCTGATTTCATTGTGTTCTGTATTTGATCCTTTAAATATAATCTTGCCCAGATTTTTAACAGCCATTTTTTCTCCTGCTCCAGGGAGGCTGGAGAAAAACAGCCTCCACATAGTATCTACCTGTACCTACCTGTTGTGAATTACTTGTGGCACAATAGACTTTTATTGAAGAACATCCACCTGAGTTCAGAATATCCACCCAAGTGCAAGTTTCAGAATGGAAGACTTTCCTCCTTAGTAGATCTAGCTTGTTGCCCAGCTGCCCTGTGCTAATTTTGATGTGATAGTCCTCTGCTAGCCCTGTGCTTCATTCACCGTTCAGTCCCTCTGGCTTTCTTTCCTGGGCTATTTCCTGCAGAGAGACTTTAAAATCCTCTTCCTGGTTGTATCTACCAGGGCTGGCCCATGTTCATGATGTGCATAGAGTAGGAGCTGTAAAAGGGTTGATGCTGAATCATACTTAACAAACCCTTATCCCTATTTAATGCTATCTCCACTACACCTCTCCCTCCTCCTGCCTCTGCTCCTAATGCCTCTTTAGAGACAGCCATCCCATCCAAAACACTAATAGTGGCTTTAAGAAAAGCAAAACAGTCTTCACTTAAAGGGACACTGTCACTTAAAAAAATTAATTGTGCTGCAAAAATCTTCATTGGAAATGGAATTTGTTTATCTCTTTGCGTGTTTGCTCTTCCGTTTCTCTGAGCTCAGTCATCTCAGAGTGGTCATTTTTGAACAGGCTGCTTTATTTGTGTGGTGACTCAGCCACTTGGGCTTCCAACAGTCAGAGGCAATATTCATGGTTATTTTTTAAACAGTTGATACATCTTAAAACTCTATTAAATTTCTGCTTGTCTCAAAACCACTATTTTCCAAACAAATTTTAAAGAAACTATATTGGGCAGTATCCCTTTAAATGCAATGAGCCAGTATAGCCTGGAGTATGTGGCTTTGTAGTATTATTTTGTTGCCTCCGTGTAATTTGCTTTATATTTGCTTTTGAGGCTGCCAGAACACTTTTGCCAGAAGGGATACATTGCTCTGGTGATACTTGTCAGCTCAAGTGACAGATACAGAGCTCAGCTTCAAGATTAACGTGTCTGGGTAGAGAGCCATCAAAATCCCTGGAGGTTCTGCTGAATCCTGCAGGCAGCTTGGATGCTGCACAGTTAATTATTCTATCAACAACCCATGTCTCTGAGGCATGGGCCTGGCTCTAGTCAATAGAATATTAACAAAATTCTAGAATATTAACAAAAATTGCAAAGCACTTTGGAAAGTTATCTGCAAACTGGTAATATTTAGTTGCTACAGATTGCACAACAACTTCTGCAAGGGGAGTGGTAACTTCTGACATCCTGGTCAACTTCCAGTGTGTAGGATTACAAATTGCTATCTTAACTAGTTCTGTTGCTCTGCTCAGATGTCATAATCCTCTCTTCCTGTTCTGAAATGTTTTGTACCGTTGCTGTAACGCAGATGTTTCATTTCGTGCTACAGATGGTCACATTTCAATTCTGAGTAATTACTCCTGTGTGTATATTGTATGCATGTGTGGTTAAAAGACTATTACAAAGGTTGCAAAGTCAACTGAAATTAAGACTTTATATTATATTGATATATCAACAGATTTATAGCCTCCAGATCCACCTCAGAGAGCTGTATCATGTCCTTATGGAATAATTGGTAGCAACACTAGGTTGTCATCTTCTGTGTAGATCCTTATGGAGAGGAAATGGGGCACAATCAGTGGATTTAATAGATGTTTGTTGGCAGCTGTGGAATAGTGAGACTTGAAAATATGAATTCTGAGCCGGACAGTGGAAGGATGCATTGGTCTGGTGGATATATACTCTTTGTCTTTTTGTTCCCTCTTTTGAGACAGTCCATATCCTGATCCTGTCTTATTTCATCCAGAGCTCCTTACCCCACTTCCATTTTTATTCTCAGGCATTTAATTTTAATCCTGCCTTCTTGACAAAGAAATCCTAGCATTCTACCCTTCAGCCATCCTATTTCTCTCCACTAGCTATTCCTGGTCTTGTCTTCCCACTGACACAGTCTGAATCCCAGCCTTTGGACTTCCAAAATTTTGGGGCTCTGCTTCCTCTTCTGCCCAAGATTATTTGTCTGTGGACAAATAAATTTTAGGTCCTGCCTTCTTCTCAAATCTGCCTTCTCCTTTCATTCCTTACCCTTTTTTCCCCTTTCTTTTGTCAGTTCTCCATTAGTCACCTTGCTTCCTTAGTCCCAGCCTCAATTCCTCCTAACCCAGTAGCTCCTTGTCTGTCTCTGGAAAGTAGTTGGTTTCCATGATTTCCTCTGTGTCAAGTGAGCAGTTTCATTTTCCTTGCACCCAGCATGGAATCATTAAATAAACAGCCACACACTCCCATCGTGCTTTTTTCTTGGCTGGAGGATGCCAGGAGAGGCAAGAAGGATGTAGGGAAGAGAGCTGGTATGTTTGATAGTGTTGATTTCAGACACATCCTTTCACTTCTTGACAAGGGCCTTATGACATCAGGTAAACAGGGCAGGGAAGTGCAATTGTTTGGGGTTTTTAAAAAATCTTTGTACTCTATTTAAAGCACACTCTACAACAACTTCACCTTTTTTTTAAACTTATTTAAAACATTTGAGCTTACTATGTCTTTTAAAGTCTTGCAGGTCTAACTCTGCAAGGCTGGAGCCTGATATATTCAAGTGGGATCAGTCCTATTTCTTGTGATTGGCAAACACAGCTCTTCTGAAAGGGGAATGGAGTTGTAAGATAAACATTGTTTTTGCAGTCTGCAGCCGTTTTTGACTCTGAAGTGAATTGGTAACTTGTTTTCTTTGCTGTAAATTTTGAGCAGGAAAGAGCACTTGATAAGCAGAACTTGTTAAGTACCAGTACTTGTTAGGCAATTGCCATTTACCTGCTTTTTTCTGCACATAAAAACAACAGTCTTGGGAGGCAGGGTCAGTGCAAGACTGTATTCATTCTGAGTGCATTCTGAAGTGCCTCAAGGTCTAGTAGAAGCAGAACACTTCTCTGGAGTCATTTGTGTGTGTGTTCTGCTCCAACCACTGCTTTCCCCATTTTTTTCCCTTTCCTTCCCTGCCTTTTCCCCACCCCTTTCTGCTGGATAAATAAAAGTGGTTCAGTTTGCATGACAATCTGGTTCTCTGTGAGTTTTCACCAGGTTTCTTCTAGTGATTGTACTATAGAGGATATTGAGTTTGACCCAGATTTAATAAACTGTGATGTGCTTGTGGGACATTGCCAAAATCCTTGCTCTCAACCTGCAGTTCTGTGGATGCTATTCTCCAAGAGTTGGCTTTCTGTATCTCTGGTTTTTAACAACGCTGCTGTTGAAAAGCTTCACCAAATAGTAAAGTTAAGAGTGCTTTTTTTTCAGTACCTGGGCTTCTGATCATAACCTGATCTTAAGGGTGGAAAAGAGGACATTTACTACGATCAGTGCCCTTTCACTTACTGGATTGATCCATATTTTAAGCACTGATTTAAAGTCAGAGATTTCAGTATTCCTGATAAATAGAGGGATGGCGTTTGTTAGGAGAATAAGTTTCCAAAGTGTCATGCTTGTAACTTCTGAGGGCAAGTTCCACAGAACTGAGATTGGCCTCAGAGCTGGGGTTTTCTGTCCATTGTTGTTGTTTTCCAAACCACTGTGATTAGTCAGCAATGTAGAAATCCAAGGCTTTGGATGCAAAGTTTGCAAATGATGTGATCCCACTTGGTCAGTGGTATATCTGTTCAAGTAAATTTAACTTGCATTGACTCACCACTTCTCAGAAATCATCACAGCTCTCATATCAAAAAACAGAGGCAAACAGTGAAGGGGATCAGTGTGAGCTGTAGCCTGGGGATAATGGGGTCTGCCACCCCAAACTCTGTGCAGTGCTTTTTTGTCCTGATCGATCATTTTGACCACCGGGCTTGTGATTGTGAAGAAGTGTTATGGAGCTAGAGAGGAAAAGGACAAAACCAGACTGAAGAATTGCTCTTTAATCAACAGGTAAACAAAGATTAGAAAAGAATGCAGCAGTCCAATGTAGCTTCTGTAACAAAGAACAATGTGCAGTGAAAATGAACATAGTGGCTATACAATTTCTGGTCCTTGTTTTGAAGAGACTTTGAAGCTATGGTATTTATTCTTCACCTGGCTCTTGGTTTCCACCACTGTAGCAAAGTCTGCAATCTCTCAAGAGTACTGTGACAAACAAGGTCATTCTTGTGGCTTTTTTACACAGAAGCAAAGTAATTCTGGTCAGTTTATTGATGGGGTGTGTCTGGTGTGCAAGGCAGAGCTTCTGCATCTTGAGAATGTTCAGTGTGCTTAGGAACTCCTTTCCTTAATAAGCTGCAGCTCCTGTCTTCAAACCATGCTCTGGCTTGCAAGCAGCTGGGACTGCTTTACAAGGCTTTGCACAAAAGAAGAGTTGGCTTGTGGCACTGAAAGGGAGCAACTCGTGACTAACATAGTCTGTTGGCAGCTTTATCCCTCTGGTGAAAAAAAATGGGAATTTTCTGTCCAGAGGCTATAGCCACACCTTACTTGCTGGCAGTACAGCACCCTAAAAAGGGGAGATTCTAGAAATGGTTCTTCTCTTGCCCTTCAGCTCCTTCCAAACTGCTTCAGTGGGTATTGCTGCTGCCAGAACTTCTCCATGTTGTGGGTGAATACCTGTGTCAGTATATTTTTGGTGGTGAAGGGGACTTAAACAGAAAGGGAGGTTAGATTTGTTGAGGTTTTTCTAATTTGCACAACAAATGGTTTTTTCCCTATCTGGCCTTGGCTCCACATCTAGAAAAATTGTCTTGCAGTGATGATCCTATTTGTAATTTAATGAGACTGGGAGGTGGTGATTTCTCTTCTCTAAACAATGCAATGATATTAATAAAAGTAATGATAATAATACTATTTACTGTAGGATTAGTAATGGCTTTTGGAGCAATAAGCCATAAAATAAGCTTTAGAGAACCACGGGAAGTAAACTTTAAGGTTGCACTTTGTTCTTGCTGTTAAGGATCCTCCAATACATAAGGAAGACTTTCTAAAGCCTTGCTAATCATCCTACTTTGGACAGAAATTGTTTCAAAAGAATTGCAATGATCATAACCTGTATTCACCAATTTAATTAACTGTAATTTACATCTAGAGTAGCTGGAAAGGATCTTAATTGCAAAGGTTATGTTTATTATCTTACTGAAAAAACATGTTGACTTTTGTAGTAGCAGGATTAGTGTAGATACCATGGACTTTGTAACTTGATTCAAGGACAAATTTTCTTTAGACAAGAGTGGGAAGATAACTAAGAGCAGGGGAGGAAATTGCAGTTGTGGGGAGTGAGCTCTGCTGTGTGATCCCTGGGGCTTTTTACTGGAGACCAAAGCTGGTATCCTCTCCTAGTATCAGACCACTTGCTTGCTGATGACAAAGCTAGCAGTGTATGGCCATTTCACAATGAGATGAATGATATTTTCACATACTGGGTATCTCCTTTCAGCTCAAATATGGAAAACTGGAAGCTCCTCACCAAGTCTCTATGTCCATGGCCTGAAATGTATCAAATCCCCCCAGCCCCCTGTTCTGAATAAAATCTCAAGCCTTGTGGATTTTTTCCATAGTTAAATCTCCATCTCCCTGGCCACCATCAAAACACTGGTTAGACCAAGTTAGAGTATTAAAGCTTTTAGCTTAAAGAATTAATTTGAATAAGATAGGATGGGAAATAAAAAATATTTACCAAGTATCATGCACTAAATGCTCTGCTTTGTGTGGAAGCATATTCTTCACCATACCTCTGTGGTTTGGGGTTTTTCTTGTTTGGTTTTGCTTTTGTAACCTGATCTGTGAAATGGCAGTTGTAGGAAAAAAAGCCTTAGTATTTTTCTATTTTAAATGAAGAAGTTGGAAAATTCAGAACAGCTGTAATTAATGTTCTGGTGCTTTCTAGATGTTGTTGGTACAGTGCTTTATTTGTAGCTGTCCTATGGCCAGCTGTGGCACCTCTCCTGATGTTGCCCCTTCCTGCTTCCAGTGCAGAGGTTTCTTCTTCTGAGAAAACCCTGCTGCTCAGTCACGGGCTTTGAAGCTGGTGTGTTCTCCCTCTTGCTCCAGTGTGTCATCCATGTGCTGGTCTAGTTCTGTGATGGTCCCTTCTAAAGCCTTCCCAGTCCACTGGTACTCTAATTTTGTAGAGCTTTCTGTGAACCACAAACATCAAACTCTGCTGACTTCTCCAAAATGAGTGTTATTCTTACCATACTGTTGTTGTGGAGTTTATGCCTTTTCCCAACACAGAAATGCCTCCTCTTTATAAATGCAGTTGTGCCCTGAGCCCAAAGTGTTCCATTCTGGTAGCTCTGATGTTTCAGAGTTCATCATCTCCCTGGTGCACGTTCTCCTGTAACTATTAGTGATATTGGTTACTGCCTACTGTTTATCTCTGTAACGTTAAGTACCACTGAAAAGCAAATTCTTGGTGTTAAAGAGGCTGAACCTTTTGAGAGATGAGAAATGCTTGTCCTTCGCTGGCTGATGGAAAAGATGATAAAGATTCAGTAAGGCACTGGTACTAACAGGACTTGTAAGCCTTAAAATGCTTTGTTGAATGAGAATGCCAAGGGAGAGCTTTAAATTTACTGGTTTAACTCTGCAGAGTCCTCAGCTGGTCACTGCCCCCACAGACCCTGATGTGAACCACTATCTGTGTAAAAGCCTTTTCCCCCCTAAGCACAGCAATCTGGTGGGGTACCTGTGTACTCACCATACCTGACACAGCAGACCCTGGCAGGCTGGTTCCATGGTAATCAGATTCTCCCTGTGGTGTTCCCTGTCTGAAGACATTCTATCCCATTACAAAGGACACTTTTACCATCAGTGGATGCTGCCACGGTAATAAGAGTATGGTCCTGATAGAGCTGAAGGTAGGGTGGCTGCTTACAGCTGGTGTCTTATGCATGCAGGTGAGACTTACTGTAACTCTGCTTGAAATCTGACATTTATCAGCAGAAGTTAAATACATGTCTCTACTCGTCCTGACATCTGGGTTGCAAAGCTTTTGGTTAAAGACCTTGCACCTGCAAACTGTACATTAGGAAAAGTGCAGTAACAGTAACCTCCTGCCTGGTATTTGTACAGCTCAGTAAGAGTTCACCACTACCTCAGTCTACCTCTTACCTGTTATCTGTGCTTATTAGGGACATTATTCATCTGTAGACTGTATCCCTTGTTTCTGCTTCTCCATTTCTTGTATTTTTTCTTTTCTTTTTCTTCTTGTGTTTCCTTTCTTTCTCACTCTTATGCTTTTTGTCCTTTGCTTGTCTTTTATTTCACCCTTTTCCTCCTCTTCCGTTCCACTTCCAACTTCCTCTTCCTCTCCTGCCTCTTCCTCTTCCTCGTTTGGTCCTATTGAAGTTGAGCCCAATGGCGGGACACCACGTCGTAGACCTCTCTCCTTCTGCCCTTGCTGTGCCCATGAAGGTAACGTAACCTCACACACCCCTGTCCTCCTGCCCACAGCTGGGTTCTATAGCAGCACTAGTCAGCTAGTGACCACAGGGCCCCCAGCCCTTTTCTTGCTGTGTCCCCAAGCCAACCTTGTCTATAGCTACCTGGTAACCAGCTTCTCTGAGCCTGTGGCAAGCTGTTAAAGGTACAGTATCCCTTTTGCTAGTCCCAGCTGTGCAACAGAAGGTGCGGTGACTGGGAGGGACAATGGGCAGCAGCTGTGGTGGGACCAGAAGTGTCACACTCAAAAGTTTCTATTTTCATTTGGTGGCTTCAATTACTCTAGTCCTCCTGAAACATGTTTGGAAGGTGGGGTAAGGGAATGACAATCTGTTTCCTTAAATACAGCCTTTTAATTAGCATACAGGGATTAAAGGAATACTGTGTCTTTATAAGGACTGATTTGAAAAACATCCGTGAACTTTAAAAACCAGCAGACCTTAAGTTAGACTAGTTCTCCCTCATCTGTCTTGCTGAGTGCATTCTTTAACTATCCCAAATGGAGTTTGCTGTAGAGTTTCCATTGCCAAGGCATGGGGAAGGGGTTGTTTTATGTGTGTTCATGGTGTAATTTTGCTAACCACTTATCTGCTTTCCATAGTGCTCCCTCACATCAGTTGTCAGTGCTCCCTTTCCAGTCCTCCCATTATTCCTCTACTCATTGGCTGTTTAAAAATACGTATTCCATAGGTCAGTAGCATTGTGTTTTTGGCTTTTTCTTAGAGGCATTTGTTTTCTATACATCCTGGCATTGGAAAGGAAGGGGAGACTTCCCAGTGTTTTCATGGCGCCACAGCACTGGACATCTGCATGTACAGTCTCCCTCTCCTGTCGCCACATGGGCATATTGTGCAGAGATGCTCAGAAAGGAATGCTTGGAACTGAGCAACACACTGCTATAAAGTCCTCAGGGGCTCTTAGGGTGGTACAGCCCAGCCTGGTGTTCCCCCAGGGGCTGCTATGACACATTTCCAAAGGCAGCCCAAGCTGCAGCTTACTAGGAGTTGTAGGCTCTCCCTTGTGTAACTGCAGGGCAGCGCTTCTCTGACTACTGAGGATGAGGCAGGGCATGGCTCTGAATTAAGTAGCCATTAATGTGGTATGGGTCTGAATTAAGTAGCCATTAATGTGGTATTTGTGCTGTGTCTGTGTCGTAGAGTTTGAATAGTGAGCTTGCTGCTTGATTAATTTAGCATTAGATGGACTGTTTGAGAGTTTTTGTTCTTATGTAGGGAGTACCTATCCACAATAACAAGCAGAGACAGGGGTGTTAGTTACCTTGGGATGCCTAGGGCACGTGCAGTGCAAGCTGATGGGATGCAGCAATCCAAAAGTGCTGCTCAGCCTGATTTGAGGCCTTGCTCCTGCTTCTACTGCCACACAGGCAGCAATGTTGCCACTGGCCTTGATGGGGTCTGGTGTTAATCACAGCATTCAGGTGCAGGTGGTTCAATGTGGAATAAGTGGCCCAGACCAAGAGCTTACCAGGAGGAGCCTCCTTGGTAAGTTCTTGTGTTTGCTAAATATCAACAGAAGGCTTTGGGAACAGCATTCTGCATTTATTCCACATGACTCCTGACAGACACAAAACTCATCAGTGGACTTTGAGTTAGTTTAGGAGTTTGTTCTAAAATAAAAGGACTGGCAAAGAGTTCTGTACTGGGTGGTCAAGGCCCAAGGTTTCTTTATTCTTTTTTCATATTAGCAAATGTGTCTGGGGGTTCCTTTTCTTTCTAGTGCTGGTATGCAGTACAGTAGAATTAGTTTCTGTGTTCACTGTGCAGGGGGATCTTCAAGATGAATAGATATGTGTGGCTAGGAGGAGCAGTCAGAAAAGATTTACTTAACTGTTGAAAAAAGAAGAGACAAGATGTTATTTTTGGCTAGTAAAAAAAAAACTTGAGGACATGTAACTGAAGAAAACAAAGGTAAAACACATGGAGTGGCAATTTAATCCTTTTCTGATGAGCATACATTTAAGTAGCTGGCATGAGCATCTATAAAATTCTTCTAATGAAAGGAAAAGTTAAATACTCATAGAAATTGGGGCTTTCTGCAGTAAGAGTGAGGAAGAAACAAGTAATCACAAGAATATCAGAAACAAAAAAAAAGTAGGCTCCAAAGAGAAGAGAATCCTTTTGGAGGTGACTTCCACTCAGCTGAGTGCTGTAGGCAAAGTGAACGGACCCGGCTTGGGAGTGCTCTGGCAGCATCTTGCTCGGCTTTCTTTGCACATTTTGCCCCATTATTGTTTTTGCAGTTTGGGCTTGTAAGGATTGCAGGGTGTTACCTGAAAATTTACCAGGTTTCTTTCTTGGCAGGCATGGGTAAGAAGGATGACCCCAAGCTGATGCAGGAGTGGTTCAAGCTGGTGCAGGAGAAGAATGCCTTGGTTCGCTACGAGTCTGAACTGATGATATTGTGAGTGAATGTGGAAAAAATGGGGATTTTGTCATAAATAGCAGTGGAAGATCTGTCAGTATTGACTTCCCTGGAAGGCCAAGAGATCAGCAGCCTCTTAGGCTGAGATAGGAATCCCAAATTTTAGAGGAGTGGTAGAAGAAAGAATAATATTGGTAAGGGATGAAAGTTCCAATTATTTGTGCTGCAGAAGTACAAGTATGTGAGTCCTTCTCATGCTGTTGTTGTATAAAACATATCCTGTTTGTGCAAGTGTTTTTGAGCTATGCAGAAATAACATGGGACTCCTGGTTTTGGTAAAGTTTTCTTCTAAGTATAGCCAAAAGAATTTAATTCAGCCACCTTGCCTTGTGGCTCTCCTTTCTGCCTCTAGTGGGACCCCAGTGCCACTCACATGGGCTCAGATGGTAAAGGTGTTTTCCTGTTAATGAAATTGGGGGCATTTTCTGTTCCTTCCAAATTCTGTTTCAGTGAATTTCTGTGCAAATTCACTGAACTTAATTTCTGAGTGTGTCAGCTCACCTCAGCAATGTGGAAGCTGATGGCCTTAGTGGCAGAAAAGTCCCAAGGTGGTGTTTGCAATAGCTTGATAGTGTCCTTAAGTAATAAGTAATTTGTTAATAAGTAACTTTTGTTTTAAAGTGGGAAGTAGCAGGGGATATGTAGAGGCATTGCAGATTTATTTGCTCTTTGACTCTGCTGTATATTTAGTTTGCTCCACTTTTGGCATTGCACTTCCTAGCTTCAGGCAAATAACGTGAAATGCTAAAAGTGCAATTAAAGCTTTTAAAAATACAGTTACATATCTTAAGTTATTGAAGAGTTGTTCCAAACAAGATTGGTAAAATGCACAGCAGATATCTAGAGAGGGAGCAGAAGCTGAGAATGAATATGAAGCAATGTATGCAGTATTTTATTACATCTGGAACTTGGATTTCTGCTCTTTTCCTTTTAGCGCTCGGGAGCTAGAACTGGAAGACAGGCAGAGTCGACTGCAGCAGGAACTCCGTGAGAGGATGGCAGTAGAAGGTGAGAGCAAAAGGGAATATTTCATGGATTGTATGTGTGTATTTTTAGCCTTGTGTATGCTCATAGCTCCTGATATCTCTGTAGATCATCTGAAGACAGATGAGGAGCTCTCGGAAGAGAAGAGGATCCTGAACGAAATGCTTGAAGTAGTGGAGCAGAGAGATTCCCTTGTGGCTCTCCTTGAGGAGCAGAGGCTTCGAGAAAAAGAAGAAGACAAGGACCTGGAGGCAGTCATGCTTTCCAAAGGTTTTAGCTTGAACTGGTCCTGAGCTTAGCACATTTACCTCTGCTGGTCTGTGTTGTCCAGTTGGCCTACTCTGAGTTTGCCAGAATTACGTGGATAGGAAGATGTTGAAGGGGAAACCTCTGGAAGGTCCAACAGCATGCAAGGATTTGGTTTGAAGCACTCAGAAGCCTTTTGATAAGTGTGTTGGTTCCAGAAGCTTAAGTTTTACATGTCTGCAAGCCAAGTTGAAGAAATGAGTTGAGACTGTGGAGTCTCCTTGAGGTCCTGTATGATGGACCATATTTTGTGTGTGGTAGGAGGGAGGGGGGAATAATCTATGTGTGGGGAAGGAGGTTAAGGGAAGAAGTACCCTTAACTACATTGGATTTAAGGCAGTCCATTCCTTTCCCATTTTTACTACACCAGTTCTAATAAAAGGGAGGAAAGTGGCAACCTTTCCTGAAAAACCACAGCAGCCTGTAGCAGTGGAGTCAGCTGTCCAAGAGAGCTCCAGAAGCCCAGGGCAACACCTTCTTTGCTTTAGTCTTCCTCCCCACCAAAGAAACCTGCAGTTGATCCTTATGCATGGATATGAAGAAATACAAGACAGAGAAGATACTGCTATGTGTGATGGAACTCTCTGCCTCTTGGTTTTTGGAGAGAAGTGGGCATCAGTGGACTCTTTCCCTACCTTAGCCTCCTGAATCTTCTTGTGGGGAACAAGGGGAGCAGAAGAGAGAGGGAAGATGCCCGCCTGCTTTGCTACACTGGAGAGGCAGCTACTGCTGGCCTTAGTCTTCATGGCCACAGCTCAGAGGCTGGTGGGCTTCCTTGTTCTGTTTTTATTGTGACTGTTTTGACACTGGAAAATACTGCTGTGGGACAGTGGTAAGTGTGTGCTGGGGCAGGGGTGTTCCCAGGCAGCATTCCCTGGTTATTAGGCCCCCTAAAAGGGAGAAGCCCTTAAGTGACTGAACCACCATTAAGACTTTTCAGTGTTTTTATTTTTTTTTCTCTGTATTTTGTTTTTGCACATTGGAAACAAAGCTTAAGACCTGCCTGGGCCCTCAGTCACTTTGACCCTTTTATGTCAATTAACTTATTTTTTTAATACTTGAAAGAAGATTCATTTTTGTATCTTTTAGGAAAAAAAATGGACGAGTGATGGGTGTGTGTGCCTGCTGCATCCTACAACTTCCACTTCAAAATTACTGGACGTTGTTACCTGTGGCTATTTATTAGTGTTCTTAATAATAATTTGATTGTTACACATATTTGATTGTGGAGGGAGTGTTTTAACTCTGTTAGAGAAAGACACTACTGCAGATTGGTCCCTGCTTCACAGCAAGGGCAGCCTTTATGTACCCATGGATGCATCCTGCCCTAGGAGTTTTCATCTATGAAAAAATCCTGTGCACTCATGGAGTTTAATAATCTATTTGTGTTCTTAGCATCCTTTTCTTCCACATCCCACATTCTCTCTTTTGGACTAACAAACTTATATTTATTTAAATTTTACATTTTTATAACAAGAAAGCCAAAACTGTGAGGTAGAAATATCCCATATGTCTCTTCCTCACTGAAAGAGGGGATCCTCACAGTCCTGATACAGTTTGAGGTATTTCCATGAAAACAAAACCAGCACATTTCCTGCTGCATCTATTGGAAGAAGCTCCTTTTGGCCCAGTTAGTGAATCTGCTGCTTTTCAGCCAGGAGGGTCGTGACTGTAACCACACGATGACTGATGAGCAGGATGTGCACTGAGCAGCTCAGCCCCACTCCCTGTGGGACAGACTCCCCGGGCAAGCCGTGTCCTTAACCTATCCTGCAGAGCTGAAGCAGCACCGTGCACTGGGGATGGGTCCCATCCTTCACACGATGTGTCCAGAGGGTTTCCCTCCTTGGGATGCAGACTGTGTTCTTTTCCTGTTCAAGAACTACCAAGGCTGCTTTCTGAAGTCTCTGAGAACGAGTCCCATTCCCAAGCACATTTGTACAGCCTACTGACTCTGCCAGCTTGGATTGACACTGCCGGTGCGAGGCACCCCAGCAGGGCTGAACATTCTTCAGTCTTTTGCCCTGGCACAGAAGTTTGCAAGGTTTCTTTCTGTTGGCTCTCTACCTCCTTCAGAGGGGTCTCCTGTAAGCCAAGGCCTATGATTTGAATTCACCTCTGACTTGGGAGAATGCCCCAGGCTGAGGGAGAATGGGTAGGAGTGTCCATGGGGACTCTGAGCAGTGCTGGTTGCTAACTGTGGAAACTCCTGTTTTCCACCCAAAGTGTTCTCCCTTTATTCCACATAAGGCATTACAAATTAATTCCAGATACTTGTGAAACCAAGCAGACAGACAGGCAGCTGCAGTGCTACTTCATAACTGTGTGTGTTTAGCAAGTGGTACCTGCCATTCCAGCATCCCAGAGCATTGGCTTTACCAGCAGGATGTCTAACAAACAGAATTCCCTCCTGTTTGCTGGTGCAGGGCCTGCTGCCCAAGTGAGACTGGCAATGGTAGTTTACAGTCTGCATTTGAGGGGCAACTGGAAGCTGGAGTGCAGAAAGAGGGAAGAAAGATGGAAAGTTTACTGTAAATTGTCTCATGCAGAGAATTGGCCTCAGACCATTTTATAGTGCACTGGGTATATGGACCACATCTAACTTGTAACAAAAGGTCATTGAATGCGAGCTGTAGAACTAAAAGAAGTCCTGAAGAAGAAACAGCAGATGGTTTCCCTTTCATGCTGAGGGACATTGGCCAGATCTTTCCAATGCTGAAGAGGGAGATCACTTCAGGATGTAATACCTTATTGCACAGAAAACCCACATATTCTAACCCTAAACTCTTTGGGTTGTGCTGAAGGCCTCCAGCAGCGAGAATGAAAACAAAGAGCTAACATCGCACACACAAATTGATTAAAATACACAAAAGGGAATGTTAAAAGGCCTTTTTATATCAAAATGGTTGTAAAAGGCACAACTTGTTATTTGCTGTTCAGTTGCACTTTAAGAATATGACTTGCATATCAGATAGTGGGTTTTTTTACTCTCTGAATATTTTTAATTCAAATTTTGTATTTTTAAAGCTGAAGAAGGTTCTTGTGAGCACAAGATTCCTTATTTGTATCCGAATCCGAGCAGGATGTTGTAGCTCTTTGCGCTGCCCGCAGCGCGCACTCAGCCACGTGCGTTCAATGACGTTTGTCCATTTCACGTGTGAGGAGAACCAGGGGACCCTCAGCTCCCCAGACGTGGGCACACAAGGGTGGCTGTCCCCAAGTGACGCGGTCCTGACCCGGGGCTGGCTGTGCTTCATCCCGGCAGCAGGTGGGAAGAGAGCTGAGCTTGGAACCTGAGCCGTGCTGGTTCTGAAATGGGCACACGGAGGATGGGGCAAGCCCTTCAGCCCCCTGCGGGGAAGGGAGGGGAACACCAGCTCCTGGGAGGAAATGCCCAGGAGGTAAATGGAGATGGGGGAGTGAGGACTGCCAGAACAACTAATCTGCTGTTTTCACAGTATCTTTTTTTTTAAAACTGTTCTGTTCCTTTTAACCATATTCTCATTAAAAGTCACAACTGGCTGTAAAATTCTGAGCTTCGGAGAACTAATGTGTGGGGAGGTGACAAGACATTTCAGCTCCAACTTTCAGACATATTCCTTCTTTCAGTTAATCAATACCCCCTGGTCTCACTAGGGCATGTTATAAACTGCATTGCTGAACATATTTTAGAGCAAACCGCAAGTTTTAAAAGTCTGTCCTTCTCTCTCTGTCTCTGCATTTTCTGTAAATATTTGTTTGTATGTAAAGGCACCAGTGGATCCTTGGGCTACCCCCATGGTCGAGAATCTGAGTTTTGTGCAATGCCTAGGCCTCTGTTAGAACACGGTGCTTGCGTAGAGCTAGTCACCACATTTGTGTGCACTCTGGTGGGTTTTAATATTTTTATACATCCTAATCCTGAACGTTATGAAGTATTCTAAGTGGTCTAGACAGCATGATCTAGAGCAGCCGGCAGTTCCCTTGTGTGAGCAGCTACACCTTGTTTGGTTAACATTCTTCTAAAATGAGTTTTCCATTAAGTGTTTACACCACACACCGGTGAATTGAGAGAGGTGTTGTTGCATTGTAAAATCTCCCATGTGCAAACTGAAAAGCTGCAATGGGAATTTCAGTTGTCACTGTCTGCAAGGAAGAGAGCTCTAAAGCATACTAAAAACCAGTCTGTATATAATTCACAGAGAAAGAGATCGCTGGCTGTTGACCTTTGCAAAGTAACAGAGATGGGAAGCTTTCAAAAAGTTCCTGCTTTTGGATTGTGCTACCCTGCTACCCTGCCTGTACATGCCTACTACTAGGAGGGGTAGCAGGCAGATGAGGATGTGACTGAAAGCAGATGTGAAGGGGAGGATGCCATGTTCTGATGGCATTGCAGTAATTTCAATACTCTGTATCTGTGGGTGCATGCGTGTGTGTGTGAAGTCTACTCCAGGCAAAGGGAGTTGCTTTGGCATCTGCCCTTTTGTATGAACGTGAACTCTGATATTCAGATTGTTCAAGGCGCTTACGGTTGGCATGTATGGAGCGTTAACAGAAAAGCGAATACCCTACCTGTACAAAACCAACTCTGTTCCAGCCTGTTTTCTTCCATTTGGTTGTGTTTTATCGTTTGTTTTTATGCACACTTGCTTCATTGGTGTTGAGATTTTAGCACCTCAGATGGCCAACTGAACTAAAAAAAAAAAAAAAAATAAAGTCATTAATTATTTTTTCTTTTTTGCTGGTGGCGCTATTGTTTCTTTCCTCTGATGTCACTTCTTTGGTTGATGATTGATAAGGACCTGAGAGGAGGTGATCTAGAGATAAATCTGGGTGTTAAAGTGCCTGCCTTCAATTACTCTTTTGCTGACTCACTCTCAGCCACTCTGGATTATCTGATGAAAAAAAATCAACAAACATCCCCCGTACCCGTGCATATTCTACATTGTTTCTTCAGATTCTCAGTGAAGTTACTACAAATAGCCAAGAAGGGATGAAGGTAATATAAATTGGGTTATAGAAACTAGGATTTCATTTTTGTAGCTGAAGCTCACTTCCTCAGCCTGCAGTACTAGCCTGAATATCTGGTGTAGCCTGATGGTCATGTAGCAGCATTCAGGATAATATGGGGAGAATTACATCAATGCCTCTGTGTTGACTTTTTAAAAAAATTTTTTTTCTAAGAAGCAGAAGTTTTACACAGGGTGATGGGGGAAATCCCAAACAATGTGTTTCATTTTGCCAGCTGGGGAAATCCCAAACAATGTGTTTCATTTTCCTGACCCTCCACCATTCTTAAAAAAAAAAAAAAAAAAACAAAGGATAAACCCTGGTGTTCCTATGGTGGTGTGATAAAAGGAAACCTATTACTGCAGCGGGAGGATGACAGCCTTGGATTTCCCCTTGCCTGCAGGCTGGCTGGGGGCTGGGTGAGCAGGCTCTGCTGCAGGTGGCAGGAATGACAGCTCTCATTTGTGCAGCTCAGCAGGGCAGTAGCTCACAGCTTACGTTTCAAACCTTACAATTCTTCCTCTTCTTTTGGTCTCTTGCTCTCCCCCATAGTAGTGGGAATAAAAATAGTAGTGGGAGAAAGCTGTGGTTACCCAGGGATGGGGGATCTTTCTGCTGTCAGAAGGCCAGTCATGAGAATTTCTCACTTGATGCCAGAAGAAAAATGGAATGTCTAGAAAGTGGCTGCTGGACTCTGGGACACAGGAGGCTCACATCCATAGTTTCCAACACTTTATTATGGCTTTTTTAAGTTATATTGCAAATTTGTTAATTCTCAATCCCCATTAGGAACAAAGACATTCTGCTGTTGTACAAACTCTGGATGGAACAATGGGTCTAGGAAGAGCTTTATCTGTTCCTAGCTTGGGCAAAACCTATGCCAGCCCTTCAAGATGAGTGCTCCTGCACAGATTAGCTCTGAAATTGCACCAGGGAAAGACCCTGTAACAAGTAAACCCCACCCCAGGAGCTCAGCCTGGTGGCAGCTGCTGCTTTCCTTTTCCCTAGATAATGAAAGTAGCCTCCAGAAGCCTCTGACCCTTTCCACAAGTGGCATTCCATGCCCAGGAAGCTGCCTAACTCACCCTGCGAGTTCCCCTTGGCACTGAACCACAACCCCTCCGTGCAGAGGTGAGGAAATTACCGAGGTGGGAGGGTGAATGTTCCCTCAGAAGCAGAGGAGGAAGGTTGTCAGTGGGTTCATCAAGAAGTGTGCAGAGCCTCTTTCTGGCAGCAGCAGATATATTTTATCTTAAACAGCCCTCCTGTATAAGCTACAGGAGCTTGTGTAAGCTTGTATAAGCTACTCAGCCTGGCTAAAGACAATGAATGTAACTTGTCAGGAAAAATAACTAAGGGAAAGTCATTCCTCCAATCCCCCTGCCATTCTGGCTTTCCTCATGTTTTATAGGGTTTTTTTTGAAGAGTCCTCACCATCAGTGCTGTGACAGCAATTAGCAACTGCATTTTTAAGTCACACATACTGGAGAATGAATACCTAATCCTGTAAGGATTCTACCTGGCCACACATCTCTTAAGAACTCCAGCAGGTCCTGAGTGTATCTTTCTGCTTTAAATCCTAAGCATCAGCAGCAATGGAGCAGTTAGCAGAAAAATGACCCTATAGTGGGTGAAAGCAACAGTGCTGGCATGTGGCTGTATCTCCTCCTGGAGCCACAGGAAAGAAGGGGCCTCATGCTTCATTTATAGATACTGCTTAAGGGATATGATGAAGAGTTGCCGCCTTCCTTAGCCTGCATCTTTTTACAAGCACTCAAAATAAGGAACAAAAAAAAAAAATCCCTGCTCTGGAAAAAGTGCCATTTGGCCTTGGCACCTTGGTAACAGTATGAATGCCTGTGGATACCAGGAAAGTGGATAAACTAGTATTTCCTAACCTGCTGAGGGTGCTTTTCTGCATGTCTCAGGTGCAGAAATCACATGCCTTTCTGTAAGCCAGAGATAACATCTCTTTCTGGTTATTCACATGTTCTATATAAATATATGATCCATATTACTCAGATACCAGAAACAAACGGATATAAAAAACCTCACAGTGATTTCTCAAATAAACAAACACACTGGGCAGAAGGGACAGAGGGGGACAGTGCTGCTTGGGGCAGTGCTGACTTTGCAGGACAAAGCAGCTTCAGGAAAGAGAAACTTCAGTTCCTTGAAATTTACATATTTGTGTGTCATTCTTTTCTTCCCAACACTATTCCTAGTGGGAAACCAACATGACACAAACATGAATCAGAATTGGCTCTGTTTCTTAGAATCACAGACTTTAAAAAGCGCCCTAAGGTCAGGCACCCCGCCACACTCAGCTCATCCAAAGCCTGAGCGTGGCACTGGCACCGTGACTGGGCACGTTAGGAAGGAAAATGTGTCAGGAAGGACATCTGTACTGAATGCCAGGTAAGCATTTCTCTAGACAGAGCTACGTTGAAGTGTAAGGCTGTATTAAATAGTAATTAGTTGAGTAGGACTCTATTGCTAGACTTGAAAGGAGGTTGTAGCAAGATGGGGGCTCTCCTGTTCTCTCAGGCAGCAAGTGACAGAATAAGAGCACAAAGTCCTAACCTGAACCAGGGGAGGTTCGGGTTGGACACGGGGAATAATTTCTTCACAGGAAGGTGATTAGATTGGAATGGGATGCCCAGGGTGAGTCACCGTCCCTGCAGGTGTTTAAGAAATACTGGATGTGGCACTCAGTGCCATGTTGGCAAGGCGGTGTCTGGTCACAAGATGGAACCGATGACCTCAGAGGTCTTTTCCAATCTAATTGATTTTGTGGTTCTGTGATTTTAAGCCCATAAAACGATATTAAACTAAAAGGTGCATTTATATGGCGGGGCGAGAAGTGGTTGTAGATGGCGTATGAGGAGCCTTTGGCCAAGCAGCACCAGGTCGGGACCCATCAGAACGCCAGAACTGTGGGGGAGCGCGGATCGGGCGGGCCCCGGCTCCCGGGCCCCTCCCGGCCCTCACGCCCTCAGCCCCGGGGCCGTGGGGCCGGGCCCTCAGCGGGCGCGTGCCGCGCGCCTTCCCGCCCGCCCGCCTTCCCGGGGCGGGGCCGGGCCGCGCCGGGCCCTCAGCGGGCGCTCAAATATCGGGAGCGGCGCGCACAACGCGGTAGCCGCGCTTCAGGTCCCGGTGAGTGTTGCACGTGGCTTCCCAGCTGGAGGAGCGGTTCGGCGGCGGCACAGCGTCGGGCGGGAAGCTCGCGGGGTGTGCATGGGCGACGTCCCGGCCGCGCTCCGAGACTCGGCGCTGCGCGGCCCCGCCCGGGAAGCGCCGCTGGCCGTGGCGGGCTCGGGGCGAGTGTCGGGCCCGCTGCCTCCTGGGCCGCGGGGCATCAGCGCGGGGGCCTGAGGTGCCGGCTCCAGCTCGCAGCCCCCCAAGCCTGGGGGGGGTGAAGTGACCCTGCGAGGGTCCGTGTGCGCGTTCTGCTTTTTCTTCTGGCTGCTGGAAACTCCTCTGCCTCCCGGCCGCTCTCCCGGTTCCTTTCTGCCCGCGGAATTCGGCCTTGCGTTTCAGCGGTGCGGTTGTTTCTTCCTTTGCTCCGTTTCGTGCTCGGTCGCTGCCTCCGTCCCTCCTGGGCCGTGCTGGGGGTGCCCCCCCCCCCGCGCTCTGCCATCGACCCCGGCCCCTCCGCTGCTTCCCCCGGCGGGGTCCGCCCGCTCCGCGCCTCCCTGCGCCTCCCCTCGTCCCCGCTTCTGTGGCGGACCGGCCTCCCTCCCGCTCGGGTGGTATTTCCTAAAACCACGCACAGTTCTCTTTGCCTTTGCACTGCGCGGTGAATTGCAGCATCTCGCCCTCAGTTTCTGGTGAGAGTTGTCAGACGCGAGCGGTATTGGCCGGGCAGTGCAAAGAGTTAATGGTGTGGTGGCGACCCCTCAGCCTTCCCGCAGCAGAGGGATGTGGGAGTGGCACCTCCAGCAAGAAGGCAAGGTTTTCTAATAATAGCGCTAACCTAACGTGTTTGAAAGGAAGAGCAGGTGACTTGTACGATGAGTCAGTTCAGCTCTTCAGCAGAGCTTTTCTCTCCGCTCCCTGCCTTCCCCAGAGCTGTGGGTGTCTGGCTGTCTGTGGAAGTGGCGAGCGCCTTTGGCTGGCCCTTTGTTTGCCCTGAGCAGCGCTCACGTTCCCGGTGACACACGGGTGTGTTGGTTCGGGCTGAGGGAAGGCTGGAGCAGGAGACTGCGCAGTGTGCGTGAAGTGGAAGGGACGGAGTGAGCAGGTTTCCTTCCTTAGAAGGGTATTTCCGCAAGTTACACGCTCTGGTGATGGTCTCTGTAACTTGGAGTGACACTGGCTCTGAAACTGCTGAGTCTGGCGAAGGGGCGGATGTTCTTGTCTTCTTTTAAATGACATTTTGTAGCCTTAATAATAAATTTAAAAAAGAAGGCGTAGTGCCTCAGAGTTATTTAAATCACTAAAGTCTTCATTCAGGAAGTCAGTGCTTATTTCAGAAACGGTGAACTTTTCTTTTTGTCTCTTGGAGTATCTGGGCCATAATCCTGTCATGGGATACTTGTTATCTGTTCAAAACGGTTAAAGTGTTTGGTGGGGGAAAGGGCAAAATGGTTCCCCGACAGGAAATTAATTTTTTAAGTTTTTGTTTTGGTTTGTTTTTTTGGTAGAGGACTTTTTGCAAAAGTCCACCTGTGGGGAAGAGTGGTTTTTGTTCTGTTATAACTTCTTGTCACTAATCAGACTGAAACTGTTTTCACCTGCCTGTGGAAGCATAACATCTTAAAAGGTGTTATTTAAAAAGAAGGGGTTTTCTGTGTGGGTTTTTTTTCCTCTCCTTTGCAACCTCTGTACATGACTTTAGCGCTGTTTGGTGTCTTTAGGATAACTTTGCAACACCCATTTTTGGAGATCTCTTCTGTGCCACTGGTGTTACACAAAAACGCTGGGGGAATGCATTGTATAAAAAGTAGCATTCTAGTACCCTGTTATTCCCTTGGATTTCTGCAACCTGTCTCTTCCCGTTTTCTTGTCTTCCTTTCTGGGTCTCTTGTCTTTCATTAGAGGTGACCAGCAGGGCTTAGGGACCTGCTGAGGTGAAACACTTCATTTTGCATGTGCAGAGTGTAACAGGTGATTGTAAACCTGTGGATAGGCTGCCCTGTACCAAGAAAGGCTGGTGTGACAAACCTCCCCTTCTGATTTGTCAGCACCTTCTTGCTTGCATCTGGTGACATTTGCTGAATTTAAGAAGAAAAAATGTGACAGATTTTTGGTTACGTGGTTTTGTTGGGTTCCTGCCCTCCCAGTTTCTTAAAACCAGATTAGGCCAGCTGAGGCTGTGAGTTCAGCTCAGTTTCTCCAGCAGAACAGTGTACAGCACTCCACCAGGGCTGTCTGTGCAAACCTGGGTTTCTGTTAGATCCTGAACCAGTAAGAACTGTGATATGTAATTAGGGAATTATATGGGGGGCTATATATTCAATGAACACTCTCACCCAAGGTCATTTATGCCATGTTTTTCCTCTGCAACAGGATACCGGAGTCATCCACACTCAGCAAGAGTCTGAGGAGCTGACAGATCAAAGAGGGTTGGGGTTTTTTTTTTCTGTAATAGAATGAAATGTTTAGAGTGGAAGCAGGCAGACACATAAATTTAGTGACTGTCACCTTTGGAGACCTTCCTGGGGCAGCCTGGTGCTTGGAAGTCATGGGAGGGGGAGAAGGGACTGTCTCTAATAACTCTGAACAGGTTTTGTGCTGGTGCAAGGAGTGCTGGTGTGACTGTGGAGGAGCAGCCTTGAGATGTTGGTTCCTTGATAAGGCAGCTCCTTTGGACTCTGGGTATGAACTCCCCAGCAGGAAAGAGCCAGCCTGGTCTGCGGTTTCTCTGCTGAGGGGAATTGTGTGCAGATGGGCAGGTTTCATTTTCTCTGCTTAGCAGTTCCTAGATGAGTGAAAGAGCACAATTTACTATCAATTTTGGGTTGGTTTTTTTGGGTTGTTTTTTTTCTCAAGCAGCTGCCTTCTCCTTTTTTTCTTGGCATGCTTTGGCTTTTTGTCTGAGCCCAATTACAGAGTTTTGGGGGCTGGAATTACCTGCACATCGTGTACCGTGCAAAGCCAAGTATATCAAAGTATTTCTAATTAGTGAGTGGAGCTCATGGCTTAGCCAAGCATGTAAAAGTCTTGGTGGTCTGAGCCCCTTTTGGTTTTGGATGGCTTTGCTTGAGGTTGGAAGAGGTTGCAGGGTGCTGAGTTTAGCTTTAACTAAAGCTTATCAGTTATGATTATGGTATGTGCATGGGGGGGGTCCCTTCCTCAGGTATCTTACAAGTCTGATTTTTTTGACCCAGACAAGATAAGAAAGATGTAGGGATAAAATATAGAAGGAAATGTTGAGTCACACAGTGTCCAGTGTCATTCTTTAGGTTTGGTAGCAATCTGTTAAGCTTCTGCCTTGATTTGTACCAGATGTCTGTAGTGAACCATGTGCTGACATCCTGCTGTTACCTCATCTGTACTGGGGGGAGATCAGGACTCTGTGGAGCTGCCAGTGGTGTAGATTAGGCACCTCCTTGCACCTGGAAGAGACGGCAGGGATTGCCTCCTGTCTGCATCCGGAAGCAGTTGCTCCATGCAGAGCACAGGGCTGTGTTGGTGTCTCCTACACACCCTTCTTGGCAACAGCTGCTCCAAGAGTCCTTCAGCCTCCTCCCCTTGAGCAGCCCCATGGCTGGGAGCCTTGCTAGCACTGCCTTGGGCACTTGGTGACTTCTGCTGTGGATCCAGTCTGCTGCTTTCCCCGTGTCCCTGCACCACCATGGCACTGCTTGGCACGGGTGGGCTTTGGCTGGACTGCCCTTGCTGGCAAACATGAGGAAGGGGCTGTAGCCCTTCGTGCATTATGGGCATTCTGCTCTTTCTGCCATGGGAGGACAGTGTCATTGTGGCTTTAAACTCCTCCTACCTCAGTAGCTTGCTCCCCACTTTCCTTTAAACTCTGAGTTTTTGTTCAGCTTCTCTGAAGTACCAGCAGGGGAAGTGGGTGGTGTGTGCCATCATGGCACACACAGATGTTGCATTCTTGTTTAAATGTCTGCAGACCTGCTCTATTTCCTGGTAAAATGCTGTTGCTATGACCTTTGGCCAGTTTCTAGTGCTTTTACTGCTGTTTATAGAATGGGCAATACCCAGGTCTCTCAAATATTCTGGACTATTTCCTTTAAGGACACATGTTCCTCGGTAAGTGTAACTTCTGGTTGTTCGATGTAATTGCTGTAACACCTTTGGGTCGGCAGCCACGTGAAACAAATCCCCTTAGATCAGCAGTTGCTGTATTTTGGCTTTGTAAGCTCTTCCTGTGTTTCAACATCAGCCTATTCCTCCTAAGGTAGAAATGAAAGTGAAATGGTCTTGCTTTGTTTCATGCACAGTCATGTGTTTTCTCCTAGAAGAACAGATGTTTTCTCACTGTGTGTGTAGACCTACAGCTAAGAGAGCCTGTAGGTGTTGAGTGGAAGAAGCAATGTGCTGAGGCATCTCCTGCTTGCCTGGCACTAGGAAATGTGTACTCCTGCAGGCACCTATTTACAATTTCCCTGTCACAGGTCCCAAATGGCTCCTGCAGCGTTTCTTTGAGAATGAGTGTTTTCTTAGCTCTGTATCACTGTGAAAGGTGTTTAAAAGAGATGATGCTTTCTTTTATGCTGGCGGTGTATGAGCTGCTGCTGTCAAACAGCTTTGATCACAGTATGAATGCTGCTTGGAGTTACTATTATTTTTGGCTGACTGGTTTGATGCACAACTTTCTTTTTAAGATTCTTGAGGATTTCTGGGCTCTTGTCATAAGAGATTCCTTCAAGATTATCGTGATTACTTTTTAAAAAAATATTTTTGTGCTGGCTTCATCAGTTTAACTGTCATGGTGGGAATGGAGGTTGCAGTGCAGCACAGTGGGAGAAGGGAATCACAGGATCTGTGCCAGACTTTCCTTCTGGGGATCATCTCTGGCTGTCTGTGCTGGTGCACAGCTGTTTCATAAAACTGAGGGACGTTAACATCTCTGATACACTTGATGTTTAGGAGGAGGGCAGCCTGTTGAAAATACATTTTTCATGTTCTGGGAAAGATGTCAAATATTGACGCACAGGGTTGTGGATGCTGTCAGAGCACATGAGCGCGCAGCTGTGAAGATTTGTCTTTGTACCACTTTCTTAGAAATGCTTTGGGTTTTTTTTATGATGAATGTTCAGGGCCTGGGAGGGTGAGCAGGCTCCACTGATGTAATTCTGGAGAATACCAGCTCTGAGAATTCCTTTGACAGTAAATTGTCCAGTGCACTGAATCCTTGCTTAGCAGCTCCATGAGTGCAGTCCTGGCTGTTGCATCAGCAGCCTTGTTTTAGCTAAGCAGGGAGCTGCTGAAATGTTGTTCTGATGTAATTTCTGATGGGCCACTCTGATCCAGTATTTAAACTTCATACTGAAGCATCTTTACAGCTTCTGTTTATTCCAGAAAACAGTGCAGGTATCCCTGGTGCTTACCAGTCCAGAAAGGCAGTTCTTGCCTACTCATATGGCCTGAAAGGCAGAGGCAATGCCACTGTTAGGAGCCACCTGTGTGCATAAAGCTGTCTTTTTGAACTCTTTTTTTTTTTAATTACTTCTGACCAGTTTCTTGCTTTGCTTATCTAACTTGCCAGTCAGGCAAAGGAAAGACAGATTTACATTCCTCTTTACTGCTGGTATCAGCTGTGAAATGCATCCAAGTTCCAAAATGATGTGGCATTCCTGGTTTTCTGACTGATGGCTGCTCTGTGCTCATGCTGGCACTGAACAGTAGTACATGCATTAAAACTAGAATCAGGAGCGTTCTTTTGTCCTGTAGGTGGCATGGCAGTTCTTGTATCCAGTGCCACTTTCTGAGAGCCTGTGGCTGGCAGAGCCTGTGCAAGTGGCACCTGCAACACTCAGAGCACAGTTGCCAGGTGCTGGGGCTGTGTCTGCTGCAGGAACTGGGCACTTTGTCCCTACTCCAGTGTAAAAACAGCTTTGCCAGAGTGCAGTGCCCATGGCCCAGCTGGGGCATGCTCTAAATCCAGGAGCAATTCTTGCATTTCTCTGGTTGGACACCATCACTTGCACATCACCAGTGATGGCTGGAGTTTATCCCAGTACTGCCTGCTCTCAGTCTGTTTGTCCTTCCTTGATAATGTCAAAACACTGGAACTGTGATTCCTCAGTGCTTCCTGCTTTTCCATCATTTCCAAGAGGCAAACATAAGAACTGCTTGCAGATGCACTGTGCCATTCTAGCAGGGGTCTGTTGCAGCTGCTGGGCTGCAATAGTTACATTTTGCACAGGAAGCCAGCCCTGTAAAGAGCAGCAGGCTTGTGTGGTAGTGGTGATGGTGCTTTTCCATCAGGGTTTGCTCTGCTCCCTCCAGCCAGGCCCCAAGGAAAGACAGAAGTATTTCCCTAGCCTTACTGAGGAGGTGACGTGCAGGAGGAGCTTACCAGGCTGGAGTTCCTTTGCTCAACAGCAGAGGGGAAAACCTGAGCCCAGTGCCAGATCCAAGAATCTGCCTGCACTCTGATAGCCAAGATCCAAGTCCTGCCCTTGCCTCTTAGGCTTGGCTATGCCCAAAATACAGATGTGGAAATTCTGTTTGGGTCCAGCTGTAGTTAGCTGAATTCAAATTCCAGCTGCAGGCTTCCTGCTGACTCAGTTTAAGCTCAGCTGTGTCTGTAGGCTGGCTGCTGAAGAATGAGAATGTTGTCATGCTGACTCTGTCACTGATCCAGTACAGAAACCACGCTGATGGAAAGTTCCTGCCTGCCTGCTTTTTTAAGAGCATAAGTAGTATGGCAGTGCTCCTTCTTTCTCATCCATGTGCTGCGTGGGGCTGGTCACCAGAGGCTTTTGAGCCAAATCAGAAGGGTGATCGATGAGGGATTTGGAGGTTTTTCTTCCTAAGAAGTCAGAGTACTGTCCTGATAACTGGAAGATTGCTGCAATTCACACCATTGTGAAAAGACAGAAGACCTTCAGAAACTTACATAAGTTTCTATCAAAAAAGCCTACTGAGAGCTTCTTTTTAGAATTGTCTCTAATAAACGTTTTCTTCCAAAGAAGAAAAACCCTTTAAACAAAGAGTGAAATGTATTTCTAAGCCAAAATACACAGCTGAGAGTTCTTGGTGTCCAGGCTGAGATGATAATTCTGTGCTAAAGCACCATAAAGAAGCGAAAGTAAAAATGCCCCAGCTAAGGCAGAGGTTGTCCTGGTTGGATTTTAAGTAGTCTCATGATTCCTGACTAACAGGGCATTCCTCCCAAGAGCCAAGCAAATAAATGGGCAATTGACTGGGGGAGTAGGTGTGTCCTGCTCTGGGCCGCTGAGCTGCTGGTATCTCCAAGAATGCTCCTCATGGCTTGTCAGCTTTGCCACTTCCCAAACGAGCTCTTGATGTTGCATCCTCCTGCAGAGCCAAACTGGTGGAAAATACCTTGGTTTGGAAGCAGTGTTCTCTGTGGCTGGGAAAGTCCTGACACTCACCAAGCCAATAGCTTTGGTGTTAACCACATGTACCAAACCATCCTTTAGTTTTACAGTTTTCACAGCTGTGTGTGTGCATCCATACATGCCCAGAGGGTCTTGTTGAGCTCATCCTTCACCTGGCTTACACATTGCAATGTCTCTGTCCTCCCACCACACTGCTGCTCTTTCCAGAGCCTAGAAGCAAATTCTGCTTTTGCCTCTCAAATGAGGCAAAATCCTGGGGTGTTCTGAACACTGGTACGGGCTGGCAAATCCTTTGCAGGGTAAGGAGCAATGGGGACAGGTTTCCTGTGGTGATGATAGTATCCTATTTACTCAGCACTGTTGCTTTGGCAACACACAAGGTACCTTCCTTCCCTGAGCTGTTTAGTTCCTGTTGGTTTATGGGCTAGAAGTGGAGCATTGCTTTTGGTGACTTTGGGCTCTGTGATGTGGTATTTGCTTACACTCTCCTGACCTGAAGTGCTGCAGACAACAGTGGCACAGCTCAGAATATCCTCCGGTAAGGAACTTCCTAAGTCTGTGGTGCTGTTTCTCTTTCTTTATTTTCCAGTAAAATAAAGAAGTAGTGACTGGATATGTAAAGTAGTTGTGCCTGTGGCAAGTTCTCATGAGGACATTAAAATTGAGTGGTTATGGTTTGATATATGGATTTAAAGTGTCAGGACATACCAAAGACTTGGTTTCTCTGCCTGTAGAACAATGTCCTGGCTCTGTAGCTCAGCAGTGAAATATCTGCCTACAGGACAGGGAAGTGCCACCAGGCCCTGGAAGGGAGAAACAGTCACTGTTGTACTTCTTCCAATAATGATGTCATCCTGGCTGCCACACCCAAAGTTCTTACCTTCCAGCTGCCACACAGGGAAAGCAACGCTCAGATTGGAAGTTTCTGACTTTGCAGTGACTGATGCTTCATTGTGGTTTCTGCTTTGGAGATTTTAATTGCTCCTAACTCCAACGTGAGACATAAACATCTTGACAGCTCGCACAATAGGTCCATTGACCCATGGTCCAGACGCTGTATTAAAGGAGTCAGTCCTTACAGGCCTGTGCCTTCCCTGCTGAAAACAGTGTTTTTCTGAGCAGACATGGCTGAGCTGTGAGGGGAGGTGAAGAATCTGAGGGGAGGTGATGGTGAGCAGAGGCACTGTTTGTGGGGTGGCTTCTTTTCTGAGCTGTCTTGAAGATGTAGCACAAGTGTGGAGATGAAAACTGATTTGTAGGGTGACTTAGCACTGCTGCAGGGATTCTGGGACCTGCTGCTGTTATGGCAGCCCTGAGAGCTGTGGGGAGTTCCCCCAGCAGGTAACCATGGTGTTACACAGTGTATGAGGCTTTTCCTTTGGATTACCCCTCACTGCTTGATGTGGGAGAGAGGCATGGAGTGCCAATTGTCTTGCAGTCCCTGCTTCTCCCTCTTATTCACCCTACAAACTTGCAGTGCCATCTCTCCTTCCCCTGGAGTCAGGGGGTTCTGGCCCTGCCTGCTCTTGCCTCTAGTGATGCTACCCCTCATTGCTGGACTGCAAATGGTGGGAAAAGCTCCTCTGGTGAGTTCCTTGTGAGGTTTAAAGGATGGTGTAACTTGGGAATGAGAGGGAGAAACAGAAGATGGGACACCAGACCTGAAGGAGCTGTGTGGCTGGAGAGCAGTCAGTCAGTCCCATCCCTCAGGGTGTGCTCAGCCCCATCTAAAGAGCCCTGGAGGAAGCATCCACAGAATTCACTTGAGAAAACTGCTGTGTGTTGGTGGACTGAAGTCTTTCCTACTGCACTGATAGGCTGCTGGTGGATGTGCTTCTCCAACTGGAATTGTTTTCTTGCCATATGCCTCCCCCACAGTCCTGCATGCCATGCAATGTTGAGTTGGAATGAACATGCCCTACTTCGATTCTGTAGAACTGATTGAAGGGTATTAAACTTGTGCTAAAGTACCCCCTTCATTTTTTTTCCAAAGAAAGAGAGAAGGAACAGGTTGTAGTCTAAAAAACTGGGTGTAGTCTTATGTGTTGAACGCTTCAAGGCATTTAGTGATTTCTCAGAAGCAGCTCATTTCTCACAAAGAAATATGAGCTTCTTACAAAGTTCATTTGTCTAATGAGTGAAATGAAGTAAAAAATGAACAATGTATTAAAATTAGTTGATGTTTCAATTAAAATATCATATTCTGTAAAAATTCATTTCAGGATTTCAGCAGTCCTAAAGCAGCCTTAGCAGATGTTCTAGTTTGAATCTGAGTGCAGGTGGTGTTTGTACCCTTTATCAGTCTTTTCTTCTTCTCCAACTAAAGATTCTTTTTACCCAATATAAAGTAACCTTTTTCCCTCCACCAGAAACAGTCTCAATCTGAATCTAAAACTACCAGGATTCTAAAGTCTTAATGATTAAAAAATTGGGGTGGTATCAGCATGATTACATTGGACTTTTTTGGGTTTTTTTTTTGAGATCCCATTAAGGAATTTGACTTCTCAGCAGGAACTTCATGAGTATTGAAGCCCTTTGCATTGATTCAAAGTAGTTATGCAAAACTTGAGGTTCCTGTAATTACTAGTTAACTAAAATTAAAAATAATTTGCCCTGTATTGTAGAAGTAGGAAACCATTTGGGGGTGGAGAGAAATCCTTTTTCCTTGTCTCTGGTGTGTTTTTGACCACCCAAGCAGAACTTTGTTAGCTGAGAGCAGGCCTTCAGGGTCATTCACTGCATGGGTGGTCAATCTCTGGTTTAGGAAATTTGGTTTGTGAAGTTGTGTTCAGACTCCCTTGTCCTCATTTTCTGCCATGTTAGTACTTTGGAGTGTGGTGGAAGTTTTCATTGTTCTGTTTGTGTGTTTGTTTTATCTGTGTTCGTATGCAGGAGTAGACAAAATTGCTATTTGCAGCTATGGTGGGTGACTTTTTTAATGTCTCTGTTTTTGTGGACTTGGCCTGAGGAGTGTCTGTATCTGCACAGAGCTGATTTGATCCCTGAGGGAAGGGAAGAACCCACATGTGTTGTGGGTCTCTTCTCCCTGCACAGCCAATCTGCAGGTGCAGCAGGCACCTGGCTGGGCTGGAGCAGTCTGTGCTTCTTCATTTCAAGCAGAGAGTGGGAAAATTGCATTGAAAAGGAATGTTATCTGTAAAACCAGAATATGTGCAAACTGAGCCTTTACCTCACCTACAGAAATACTGCTTGTATGGACAAGTTTGCACAAAGCCAAAGTCCTGCCACAGGCTTAATTCTAAATCCCCACTTTCCTCTTAATCTCAGTGTTCTGTCTTGAGTTCTCAAACCTGAATTAACATCTATGTCTCTTCCAGCAAAGTGAATCCCAGAAGAAAAGTCACCCAGACCTGTTTCAGAGCCCCTTCAGGTCCCAAAGAACAGGACAGAGGACTCTCCCCAGCCAGAACACTCCTTTGGGCAGAGGTGAGTAGCAGCAATAGGGATTTGAATGGAACAGAGCAAAATGCACAGCAGCGAGGGATAAGCCTGCGTTGCAGTTAGTCTGACATAAGTTCATGACAAGAAGAGATCATGGTTAAGAGGCTTCCTGTGGGCTGCTGTGTGTTTTAGACATATTGCAGGTTGTGTTTTGGTCTTGGACTTCTAAGAGCCTTTGAAAAGTTGGGAGATTCATGGTCTCTTGAAATATGACTGTGGTTTGCTTCGGAGTTTGAATTTCTTTCTGTTTTCACTTCCCTCTTTTCTACCAGCATGCTTAGTTATTTAAAACACAGATGTGAGGGATTGTTGTGAAATAGTCATTTATCACTAGCCCAGGTCTTTGATGGTTAAGCAGGCCTTTTGTTTGAGTTCCTTAGTGCTTCCAGCCCATTTTTGGTTTAGAAGGTGGCTGCATAACAACCAGGTTGTTGCCCTGGGTGAAGAAGGCTTGGTAGGGAGGGAGTGCCCACTTTCAGCCAGGCCCTGCTCATCAGAAGTTGAACCAGAGATTTGTGTGTGCAGCTGTGTGGGACTGTTGTGTCTAAGGCACCAAATGCAAGGTTCTGACCCACCCATCAGCTGCTCCTGGCAGGATGAGGAGGGAGCACTGTCCTCCTACATCTCCCCTTTGAGAGGGAGGGAGGCTCCCCTGTGCCCTGTGCTCTCCTTTGCTGGGTGCCTCTTCCCTTGGGCTCTGTCCTGCTCTCTCCCTTCTTCCTGGCTAGCCTCCCTGGAGGCTCTGCAGAGTTGCACTCAGGGGACTGGAGGCCTCTGTTGCCACTTGATCCAGCCTTCCCATCATAATATTCGTTGGGAAGTATTTAAATGAGCCTGAGTATCCATGTGGATCTCTTGGATGGAGGGTGGGGAGAGGCACCCTCAAGGCCCTGTGGATGTGCAGCAATGTCAGCTGGGTTTTTCATTTCAGAATATTCTGCTGTGCATGCAGACCTGTCAGCTCACCTGCTCTCAGGAGGTGCTCAGGAGTTCCTCTCTGATCACCCTGCTCTTCATGGCTCCATGGAGGGTTGTTTCACCCTTACCCAGCAGCAGCTCTTGGCTTTAAAGCCCTGGTTGTAGGGTGTGTGACTCCACTGTCTGGCTCAGTCTATGGCAGGAAGGAGATTTGTGCCTCTCATTCACTCTCACTGAGACAGTTGTAGTTTCCTCAGCCCTTTTTCATGACTGATGGTGTGTGATGGGCAGCTCACTCCAGAAATAGGGATATGCATCACTAAAAGGGACATTTACTATGAGACATGGCCAGACACATAAGTACAGCTGCAAGATGTGGATTTATGGGAATTTTTTTCCTTTCACGCTTTTCTTTCTTACTCCTTCACAGGACAAGGATTTCTGGTCTGAAGCAGAGGGTGACGGGAGCTGCTGTCCCTGAATCCATTATGGAACAGGTTAGAATCAAACGTGTCTGAAGTCAGCTGTTCACAGTGTGCAGTGGTTCTCTGGTACACTTGTCCTGAGATGCTTTGAAGGGAAGAAGTCTGTGTTGGCTGGTGTCCTTCTCGAATTTCCCAGAATTTGTGCAGCGTTCCTGGCACTGCTCTGAATACAAGGAAGTGGATGGAACCAGTTAGGTTGCAAGCTGCTTCCTTGCAGCCTTCAGTGTAACACTTCCCCTTGGGACTGCAAGCTGAAGAAGTAGCTATATAAGAGACTACAGTGTTTATTGATAAAGCTACAAACTGCCAAAACTAATAAAGGAATGGGCACAGCCCTGTGATCAGTGCATTGCATTGGTTTTTGTGGTGTTAAACACAATTACAATGCTGTTACTGAGCACACTTAAATCTTACACATTGAACTGTCATCCTCCCCCAGCCCAGCTCATGTTAGGATACAATTGTAATCCCCTACTCTGCCCTCCCACAAGCCTTTTGAACACAATATCATTTAAAAAAAGTATCAGTGATAAACCCAATGACTAGCCCAGCAGGCTGTTGAAGGGGATTGCCACCAGGTGACCTGCACTACTGTCTGTAAACATGCATGCTCAGACCATGGAAGGTGTGCCTTCTGTTCGTCTCTGACTGATCATGTCCTTTATTTTCCATTTGTTTCCATTTCTGAACCCTGCCTTTTGTTGACTTTGTTCCTCCTTTTGTTTGCCCAGTCAGATATGGTCATGTTGAGGCTTTGCAAGGTTCCACTCCCCAGAACTCCCTTTCAGTTACCAAGTTCATCCTGGTTGCATATTGTCAGCATAACAAACCATTCTTTAACTATTTTTCTTCTCCCTAAATAAAATTAGGCCTAGGTATTTTCTTAGAGGCAGACCATCTGCATACCAGAGTAAAGATTTTCTTTCTGACTTTATTTCTGTGCTTATACCACATCCTACTCTCTTACCTGTTTAACTAAAATTTTTGGAGGGTCTCCTGGTTTTCTGGAGGCCTTAGTTGGTTATGAGGCCTGGTGTTCCAGTGTGGCCTCTTGCTCCCATCAGTCTGCCTGCCTCATGGACCTCCTGAACCTAATTAATATGGGCTGTCTGTGCTGCCTTGCTTGAAGGCTGCAGGTTGTGTGGCCATGGAGGCAGCATGTGCCCATTTACTGGAGGTGAATGTGCCACTGGAGGTGGCACTGATCTGCCATCTCATGTCACTTCTCTTGTGAGCAGCTGCTTGGGTCTCTGTGAGGAGCTAAACAGGTTTATTATGGAGCTGGTTGAGGTTCCTTTGAAGAGGGAGAAGAAATGTGAACCTTGGGGTTTTTGCAGCCTTATGCTCTTATCTCTGTTTCCCACCTTGTTACTGCTGTGCTCTGATTACATGGAAGTGGGGAGCTCCTGCCTTCTTTATGCACAGCAAGTAGAATGCCCAGTTCCCAAACACAGGGTAAAAGCCTTCCAAACACAGGTGTCTGAGTAAGGGAAATGGATGGGTTTTGCTGAACTCACACCTGTTTCAAAAGAGGAACTCAGATTGGGGTTGCTGCCATTGCCACAGCTGGAAAGGTGAGGAGAAGGTGAGCTGGGTTTTCAACAGCAGTTTGTAAGAGCAGAGCCTTCTGTCATTCCCCGTGGGACAGTCCTGTGTGTGTCCACATCCAGGAGCCAGTCTGCATTTGCTGAGGCCTTGTGGAGCCCCTGCCTGATGGAGAGGCCACAGAGATGTGTCAGGGTTGGAAAACAGTGCATGCCTGGATGCTCTGACTGGGACATTTCCTAGGCATGGGCTTAACGGTGATCTCCTTATGTTTCAGATCAATGGATCTCTTCAGATGGAGCACGCATTGCTGTTCACCTTCCTGGAGGTATCCTCTGACTGCAAGTTCAAAGACCAGCTGCATTCCCTGCAAAGCCAGCAGATCATGTTGAACCAAGGGAGCGATGACGATGAGCTGCAGACCG
Source organism: Agelaius tricolor (assembly GCF_023055355.1). NCBI lineage: Eukaryota > Metazoa > Chordata > Aves > Passeriformes > Icteridae > Agelaius > Agelaius tricolor. The sequence goes on from NW_027269263.1 coordinate 3,175,007, forward strand.
ATGGCAATCGCAGTGGCCACTTCCGGAATGGTGACGTAGGTGAGCAAGCTTTGCTCCATCCCACATGTCTCTCTGAACGTGGGTTTTCTTTCCCCACTTCCTATCTTTGTTTGTATTTATTGTCTGTTTCAGAATAATGTTTTCTCTATTGAGAAACTTCACTGTGTGGCTGTTGGTTGGGAGTTTAGCACTTAGTGCTTAGCACTTTCTCTCTCCATGGATTTCTAGAGCACCTGTCACTGGGTTTTGTCTGCAGTACACCAGAAAAAGGCACAAAGCTGCTACTGGTGATAGCTGCCCTCAAGGAGTGTGATAACCAAGCAGTTAAATTAGGCCTCACATTGCTTTTCAGGCAGTGTCAATATTTGGGCTAGGATCTTGGAACAACTCGAGTTCTGGTACTGGGTGAATCCCCTTCTGCTCTACCAGTCTGGTGAAAACTGTTCCTCAAGTAGCTTTTGGTCCTGTTCCTGCTTTGCTAGCCATCTGCAGGGTGGCTACTGCCCCTTGCCCAGGGTGTGTCAGCTGGCACATTGACCTCAGCTGAAGCAGCGTGAGGAGGAGCTGCCACAGTAAATTTGCATAGGTCTCATGCCAAAAGCAGATAGAACAAGGTCTAAGGTTCTCAGCTGAAAAAGAACAGATTCAGACTAGATGTAAGGAAGATTTTACACTGACGGTGGTAAAACATTGGCACAGGTTGCCCAAAGAGGTGATGGACGCCCCACCCCTGGAAACATTCAAGGTCAGTTTGGTTGGGGCTTCGAGCAGTCTAATCTAGTTGAAGATGTCCCTGCTTATTGCAGGGGGTTTGGATGAGATGGCCTTTCAAGGTCCCTTCCAACTCCAACTATTCTATGACTGCTGTATTTTAGGTGGTGCTTAAGAGACAAGTTCTGACAAGTCACTTAAAGTCTAGAATAATTAGGTTGAAAAAGACCTTCAATGTGTTGCACAGCTTCTCAATTCCCCTTTCTGGGCAGGATGTTGGCAGTAACTGTCCTGTTCAAATTTTGGTTGGAGACTAACGTGCCCTGCAATGATTTTTTTGGGCAGGGTGAGGCTGCACTTTGCCTAAACTACAGATACAAACCCCTGTTTGCCACAATTTCTTGTAAGCAACCTGGGTACACTTAAAGAAATTGTGCTTAGACCTGTCATGAATACACTCAGGGGTGGGAAGGAGGTTGCTAATGGATATTAGCAAAATGCTGTGTCCTGTACTGAACCTGGTCTGACTACAGCCTGTGAACTAAATTCTGCTCTTGGTGTTGGCAGAGTTGCCTCCAACAAATGAAGAGGTTCTCCGGATCATTGCTGCTCAGCTCGCTGAGATTGGAGACCAGTTAGATAAAGAAATCCAAGAAAGAGTAGTAAATGGCCTAGTGCAGCATTTTATGAATGAGAATCTGTCTAATGAGGTGAGTGAAAAGCAGCCTGATAAGCAGTTCTCCTTTTAAATATTCTGCATCCTTCCTGCTGTGACTTTGAAGGCATCTGAAAATTAATCCCAAACATTTACCTTTGAAGATTTGTTAGAGGTGATTTTGTGGCAGAAGTTAATGTGTAAATTGGGTTCCTTGGACTCATCTCCTTTCTGCAGATGATGAAATGGTGGTTGTGGAAAAGGACTGACTAAAGCATTTTGTCCTTCTTTTGATGGCCCTGGAAAATGAATGGTCTGGCTAAGGCTTAGTTTTAGTACTTAAGATCTTGACACTTTGGTGCCAAGTCCTGTATATCTGCTGACCATCATATGGGTAAAAATTGAGCAGGTTAGTGACAGGAGCTTAACTTGTGCTTTTTACTGAGCACTGAAGAGACAGCAAGTCATGAGACCCTTTTCTGATGCTGTGTGTTCATAGACACAGTGTTGGGAGTAGCAGTGGGTTTAGGCCCCTTCCTAGATGCAGTTGGCCCATCATTTAAGATGCCTTGCTGCTGTGCAAGGGAAGTAGAGTTTGAGGTCTCTTATGTTAAAAAGGAAAAGGAAGGCTGTCCAAGGATTAGATCTACATCTGGATCAAGGGCCATAGTTTTTTGGGGGTGTTTTTTTATGTAAGAGGCTGGCTGCCATGGCTGGGAGGAAGGGGAGCAGCATCCTGGAGTGTTGCAACAAGCACATCAGTTATTAGCACAGTCCTGGCAGCGCTGGGAGCTCTTGCTGCCACAGCTGTGGCACTGAGACCCTTCTCTTCCTTCCACACAGGAGATAACCCAGCACATGTCCAGGGTAGTGAGAGAGCTCATACAAGCCATCCCCTCAGACATGGAACAGGAGAAGGCCATGTTGGTGCTAGCAATGGTCTTGACTAAGAAAATTGTGAATACAGTGCCCTTCCTTCTGCGCCGTGTCTTTGACACCACCGTGAACTACATGAACCGGCAGTTCCACAACTACATTGTTGATATGGTGAGTGCTGTCAAACAGCTCTGTGGGAGTCACAGCCAGCCTTTTAGCTGTCCTGGGTTACTCCCTGAGAGGTGGCCTAGCTCTGGACTGCCTGTGGCCTGCTGCTTTCCCTGTAGTGCTCTGGAGGTTGGGCCAGAAGGCAATGCCAGTCCCTGCAGAGCTCTGGAAATGAGTGTGCTTCAGGGGGTCATGTCACATCTGCTTGCCCCCCCCCACTCAGAGCAGCCAGTGAACAGAGTGCATTTGTTCTGTCAGGCAGAGAGAGCTGTGACTGCTCCTCTCCTCCTGCAATCTCCTCAGGGAGCTCTACCAATAACATTCTGGTTAATGATTCTTTCATTCCCTCAAGGGAAAGAAAGCCTGACCTGAGCTCTACTGGCTGCATTTCCCCAGTGTCTTGACCCTGAGCTCTCTGCTCTTTTCTTCCTCAGCTCCCTAGAGCTTGGGAGAGCTGGAAGGTGAAAGGAATTGCTCTTGAGAATTAACACTAGCAATGAGAAATAGTCAAATCTGTTCCTGTTCTCTGTTGGCACTTGGGCAGAGGCAGGAACACTCCTGCACTGCAGCCTTGCCAGGGACAGTGTTGGCAGCAACCTGCAGATGGGCCTGGCTCATACTGTCACTCTGCCTCACCCTGGGCATGGTGTCACTGTGCTGTGTCCTTCAACTCTGCCCTTCCCTTCACTCAGTTTGGCTCCAGCGTGCTGAGTTATGCCAGACATAAGTCACTTGTGTGAGACTGGCCCGTGCTGCTGCCCCAGCTGGCTGGCAGCACCGAGGGCAAGGAGAGGGCTGGAGCTGGCCCCGGGGCTGTCCCTCATTGTCCCCGTGGCCGTTCCTGCTGCTGGCATGGGCAGGAAGGAGCACGGCAGGTGGCAGTGTTGGTGCACGCTGGAGCTGCCCTGGGCAGGCACGGCTGGAGCTGGCCCTGGGGCTGTCCCTCATTGTCCCCGTGGCCGTGTCCTGCTGCTGGCTCGGGCAGGAAGGAGCACGGCAGGTGGCAGTGTTGGTGCACGCTGGAGCTGCCCTGGGCAGGCACGGGGCAGGGCTTGGCACGGGAGAAGAACCCTGCTGCTGTTCATAATGCCCCTTCTGTTTTTCTCCCTCCAGCTGGGTGAGTGAGCTCTCCAGGCCTGTGTAGAGCATGGGAGTTACTGAAGATTTTCTCTGATGGATGAAGATTACCCTATTATTTACCCTTAACTTTTGATATACATCTGTGAAAAGGATGGCAGGGCTTCATAGATCGGCTTTTGTAGACTAGCACAGCAGTAATAGTAGTGTGAGCTGCCTGCCAGCTCTGCCAGTACCTGTAGGGAGTAGTGCCTGCCTCTTTCCTTTCACAATATTTTTTTTAATTTAGCAGCAGCAGATTTTGTGCAGAGCCTGCCTTGTGCCTCCACAGGCCAAGTGGGCACAGGGCCTGTCCTCTGTGGTTTTTCTAAGCAGCTGTAGGATTTTGCTTTAGTTATTCACTTCCCAGCCCTGCTCCTGCAGCTGAGCCATGCTGAATGCTGTTCCCAGGAAGCCCTCAGGATATGGAATGGGTGGCCATCAGCGGGGGTGGGTGGGAATCAGGTTTATTTTGATGAGAAGCTGGAAGCAAGAGGGAACAGATCCCTGAAGGACAGGGTGGGGTGTGCCCAGAAAAGGGTGACTTCAGTAGTCACAGAATACTTCAGTATCAATCACCATCTTCCTCTGTTTCCTTGAAAAATAAAACTGACAGAAAAAAATGTAAAGAAAAGGGGGGAGTAGGCACAGGGAAAGTTTTTTGAGACTGCAACCTGAATATGCCTAAGAAAAAGTAGCATATTTTGTAGTCTCAGGCTGAACAAACTTGGACTCAGGTTGTTTGATAAATAATCAGACAAGGTGATGAATGTGTCATCTGTGACCCATCTTCCTCAGGATTTTTCCAAGTATGTAAATATTTTGTAGGGTTTTTTAACTTAAATAAAAATTTCAGTTCTGATGGCTGCTACGGCTCTGCAGACTTTCAGTCTCCACCTGAAAATTTTTTGTGCAAGTATTCGTGGTATTCTTCTAATTCACCATGGCTTCTGATGCAGCTGCCAGCAGTAGAGAGACTCTAGTCCTGTCCCTGTGCCTTGAATAAGCAAGTTTCCTGTAAGTAAAACCACCTTTTCTTCTGGTGCCTGCACTAAAACAGGGAGAGTGGAAGCACAGAAGTAGTCTACACATTGTTTTTGAAAACTGTACCATTTATTAAAGTGCAACCTGGGGGCATGGTCTTACAGCAGTGTCCCATTAGCAGAGGGAAAAATGTACATACCCCTTCACTTGAACTGAATATTGAACAATGAAGCTGGAAAGAACTTTCTTGTCAAGGTGGAAACACTTTTATTAACCAAATGGCACAAGAAGCTTTCGACAGTTTTCCCCAAAGGGCTGCACTTGCACGTTGGAAGAACAGCAGTGTGACGAGTTCCTGGGATAATGGGTGACCTGAGGACCAGTCAGGGTCTCTTCCCCCAGGTAGGCCTCTTGAGAACAGAATCCAAAATCCCTGCAAGTCTATCACTATTTGCTTACACCCAGCAGAAGAGATCCCCTAACCTGCAGCTTCAGAGCCAGTCCCATTAGTCTTTACTACTTAACAAATCAAGTGGCATTCTTTTGGTCTGAGTGGGTTTTTAGGTTTACAGTTGAATAAAAGCTTATCCTGCAAGTTAAAACTGAGGGCAAAGCCCCTAAAGGTACAGCAGTAAGATGCATCCTCTGCAGTTTGTTGTGTCCACATTGATAGTGTCCCTTGCCTGCCCTGCAGATATTGCAGGGAGATCAAAAGCAGCTTCCACTGGAAGCCAACAGGAGTTCCCTCACTTCTACAGCATCACCACAGACCTCTAGCTTGGAGGAAGCAAGTCAGCCTACCCAAGAGACTGAGAGAAGGTCAGCTCTAAGTAGGAAAAAAAAAAGTGATAAAGTTATTTAACTGAAGGAGGTGGAGCTGAGTGATGTGTTGTGGTTCCTCTGGACTTAACACTACTGACCCTTGCAAGCCAAGTCCTGGTCAGGTACCTTCACTGTACCAGACACAAACTGAATTCTGTTGCCTAGACCTGCTCCCTCTGGGCCTGAGAGCTTGCTCTACCTGAGTCAAGTAGTGCTAGCTTAAATTTTATAAACACCCCCCCTTCCATTTTTTTTTTATGGCAATACAGATCTTGCACTCTTAAGCACAGGTACATCCATTAAATCACTTGCAACCTTCCTGATGCTGAAATTAAGCAGTCCAAGCCACAGCTTTTGCCCTCATTAGGTAGAGCAGATATTGTGCCTCACACCCCTCCATCTTTCACAGAATCACCGAGGTTTGGAAAAGACCTTCTGAGATCAACTCCAGTCCATGACCAAACACCACCTTGCCACCTTGCCAACCCGACCATGGCACCGAGTGCCACATCCAGTCTTTTAAATCAGTCACCTCCAGGGACAGTGACTCCACCAGCTCCCTGTAGCCCATTCCAATGTCAAATCACCCTTTTTGTGAAGAACTTTCCAATGTCCATTCACCCTTTTTGTGAAGAACTTCCCAATATCCAAGCTAAACCTCTCCTGGCACAGAGCTTAAGGCTGTGTCCTGTTGCTGTTGCCTTGAAGAGCCTGATCCCCTCCTGGCTACTCCCTCCTTTCAGGTACTTGTGGAGTGACGAGCCCTGAGCCTCCTCCTCTCTAGGCTGAGCACTCCCAGCTCCCTCAGCTGCTCCTTACAGGATTTGTGTTCCAGACCCCTCACCAGCCTTGCTGCTCTTCTCTGGACCCACTCCAGCCCCTCAACATCCCTCCTGAGCTGAGTGGCCCAGGACTGGGCACAGCACTCGAAGTGTGACCTCACCAGTGCCAGGTACAGGGCAAGAATCGCTGCCCTGCTCCTGCTGGCCACACCATTCCTGATCCAGGCCAGGAGCCATTGGCCTTCCTGGCCACCTGGGCACTCTGCTGGCTCATGTCCAGGCTCATGTCCAGCTGCTGTCAGTCATGACCCAGGTCCCTTTCTGCCTGGCCACTGTCCAGCCACTCTGTCCCCAGCCTGCAGCACTGCAGGGGTTGTGCCCGAAGTGTAGGACCTGGCACTTGGTTTTGTTGAACCTCCTATGACTGACCTCAGATTATGGATCCAGCCTGTGCAAGTCCCTCCCAGAACCCTCCTATCCTCCAGAAGACAAACACTTGCACCCAACTTGGTGTCCTCTGCAAATCTGCTAATGTTCAACTCAATGCCTTCATCCAGATCATCAATAAAGATACTAACCAGGAATTTTTCACTGGGAAACACTTTCTCCCATTGTGCTCCAACAAGAGCAGACACAGAGCCCAAAATATGACATTCTACTGAAGCCCTGGGCTTTCTGATGCCTGTAGGCATCACACCTGTAGGCATCACACAGCCACGTGCACCTCTCCACTCCCCCATTTCACAACAAAAGATTGTAGTAATTACACTCTGAAACTGTAACAGGAACTTGCTCTGGCTTAGTGACTGCAGAGCCAGAAGCATTTCTAGTTTTTCCCAGAATAGCAACATCTACTTTACTAGGGCTTTGCCAGTACTGCCATAACACTGTAACTGACAATGAATATAGGGAAGGGTCTTATGACCTCAGATTATTTTATCTTCTACAATCATTAAAATGAAAGAAGACCAAACTTCAGCAGCTTGCTTGTTTAGTACTAATTAAACTTTTCATTTGTGACCACTAGAAAGCATTGATTAGTTTAAAAATCCTGTCCAAAGTTTTAGCCTAGCTATGATCAGGGGTAAGGGGGAAGGAAGGAAATTGGACTCTGGCAGCAAAACTTGTCCTGTGTAAGAGCACTCAGCACTGCAGCTTCCACCTGGCACTTGAGCTGCAGCTGCCTGAGCACAGCCAGAGTGAAAAATGAAGCCCTCACAAACAGCAAGGATGGATTCCTGGTAGTGCTGACTTGCCCCACAGCTCAAGGGCCTCAGGAGCCCACCAGGCTCCACCCAGCACACAGGAGCTGGCTGGGACGGGGCCCTGCATCTGCACTTTGGGCTTTTGGGCAACACAGGAATTCTGTCTTTGCTCTCAGCCTCTTGTTCCTACAGTGCCAGCTGAAAAAAGTCCTTGCCCAGCTCCCAGCCACAATGCCCAGCTAAGCACAGCTTAGAATTAAGCACAGCTGAATTAAGTTGCACCTTACCTTGAAAGCCTTTCCCTTGACAGCTCCTTATTGAGCATGCTGCCCACTGCAGTTCCTTAAGTATTTCCCACTTTTTTCACAGATCCAGCCCTCTGCTGTTTTAGCATCTCAGCTTTAGGGTATGCTAAGGATAAAGTGAAGATAGAATGGGTCTAAGGTAGATATTTTGTTAAAGTACAGGCCACTAGAGGACAGATATTGAGGCACTTCTGAGAAGGGGATGAGCAACACAAGTGGAAGTAATTCTATATGCCCTTTTGCAAGTGTATAGCTCCTGCCTTCCCTCTGCCAGCTAGGAGAGATCCACTACAGAGAGGCTGCATCACTCCTTTTAGGGTAACTGGAGCCTGCAGTTTAAGGTTACTGTGATATATTTGTAGATAGAGGGGAAGAAAACTTCCATTTTTCTAATTCTCACCTCTTAAGAGAGCAGCCTCTCACTCAGATCTGTAGGAACACTGCCATCTGAGCTTAACCCCCTTTGGTGACTTCCACACGGCCCAGCCCTGACCACAGGACTCCAAATTTTGCAGAATTCAAGCCCACAGCTGACCTTTTTAACTAGTGGAGTGCTCCCAGAGGAAAGAGACTCATACAATAAATTTTCTGAACATGTGGTCAGTTCAAATTCTCACTGACTTGCCAAATCTAAAAGACCCCAGAAGGAAAAGAATATTATAAACAAAGGACCAAGTAACCAAAACATACAGTGCAACTGATGCTCCATGAAATGCAGCAACACACCAGATACTCAAGGCTTCTGCCTGACCATGAAAATGCCTGACAGTCATTTATTTTCCTTACTACTGCTGCCACCTTCTCACTGCTGTGCATGGATGCTTTTTATTTCATGCCCCATTGGGCTCCCTGTGGCAATAAGTTTTTAACTTCTTCCCTTGCCAGCTTGGATTTATTCTTGTTTGTCCTCTACCCATCTCCACACTACTACTGAAACAACCCCATCCATCCACAGAGAAGATGAAGTAACACCAGCTCCACCCTCCCCCCTTGGTACACAAGTTATGCAGAGTGTCCTCAGACTCCATCTCTGCCTCAGAGTAACCTGCTGGGTGCCTAGAGGTGGGGCTGTACCAAAAGCAGGTTCATTGCCTTCAGGAAGGAGGGGATGTAAGTTCAGAACACTTTGTGCCCAGAGAGGAACCCAAAGCCATCAGCAAAGCAGCAGGAGAGCAGCCCTGCCCCAACCTGACCAAGCAATAAATAAAGCTGCCCTTGCCACTTCAGAGACTGTACCACACCCTGATAACCACGACATGTGAAATGAAGCAAAGCTGTTCCTGCATGTCCATGACAGACAGAGATGAAGAGACCTCTCCTCCACATGGGGGAAGCTCCTGCAAGGGGCCAGGAGGGGGAACTGCCCTGGTGGGAAGGCAGACACCAGAGAGCCCCTGTGGCATGAGGAGGTCCCAATGACCCCTTCTGGGGACACAGCACAGCAATGAGTACCAGCAGGGCACCAGAAAATGGCAAAAAAAAGTCAATTCCACTTTCAAATGTGATAAAAGATTTGGGTTTGTTTTTTTCTGATAAGGCCAACCTGCTATGTTTTGTACATGGAAGAGCAATCAATGATCAACTGTACAATCCAGAACTCCAGCGCTCTCAAGTTCAGTCCACAGCTGCAGTATACACACAACCCTTCCTCTTAATAGTCAACTTCACACACACACAGTTCAAAATCCAGTAAGTTTTCTAGAAAATCCATTTCACAAAAGCTTACACAAAAATAATTCCTCAGAATCTGACACATTCTGACTAACTTTCCAGCATCCTGGGATAGGAAAATGCAGCAAGAATATCCTAAAATAGAGAATATGCTAAGATCTCTTCATTCTGAGATCCCTTAAGAAACAGGCTCATCAAGAGATGTACTCTGGATATGGTTATTTAGAAATAAAAGTACCTTGTCTTTGTGCTTTGCGAAGACTTCCCCATAAGCTCATGTTTTGTTTTTTACATTACCACAAGTTCCCTTTCACCTTCCTCCATCTGGTCTAAGCCACAGTGCCAGCACCAACCCTCAGAGATCCATCAGTCCTGCCTGGGAAGCCCAAGGTGTTGCCCACAGAGCTGCAGCTGGACAAGGACAGACACACAGTGTGCTGAAAGAGGGACACTTGCGGCTGGATCCCACTAAGGAGCACAGCAGTACTCAAAAGGCTTCTCTCCACGCACACCTCAAGTGGTGTGACTGCAGGAAGGGGGATTTCCTTTTTTTGCCAAAGTTAATTGCTCATGATTTGTGAACCTGTAAGTGAGGTAATTACAGATTCACAGTCGCAAAAGAAGTTGCACTGAACAGCACTCCGGGCCAGGTCAGGAACAAGCAGATAGAGATGTTTAATGCTCTTTTGCTCAATTACTAGAATCCATTGCTTTATATATCTGGGATTCTGCCACAGGCAAGACCAAGTTAGGACTAAATACACTCTGTGCTTAACTTGGGAAAGACAATGCAGACTGCAGCATGACACAGGACAGCAGAGCATTTAATATCTGAATTGCACTTGAGGCACTGGCCTTGCTTCCACACGGGTTTGCTGTATTTTTGCTGAATATACCCCAGATATCAGAGTAGGGATCCCAAGGGCACCGTGTCCAGCATCAATTTCGTACCTCTGGTAACTGAAGGGTTTGCAGTAAAGTGGGCTGGGCAGGAGCAGAGCAAATGGATTCTCAAACCAGCAAATAGCAGTGTCCCTCCCACCCTCCTGGGCAGCACCTCTGCCCCAGCAACACCAGGATGCTCAGAGATAATACAGCTATAGAGAGGCAGCATCTTCACAGGATGGGGCTCCAGTAAACGTTAGGGGCCAAAACCAGTGTGAGCCAAGAGGTAAGAATAAGCACTGTCCCACTGGGGCTTAGGAAGAACCTGGAAGGTTATGAGGAGCAGTGCTGTACCTGAGAGGAAGCTGAGACAAAAGGGACACCAGCCTCTCGCTACAGGACTCAGGTTGACTAATATTTGTTAGGAGGGGCTCGGGGGCACAACGGGAAGTGACAAGACAGCACAGCTGCAATAGCGATCAATCTGAGAAGCCAGAATCTCCAGGGGCTGGCAGCAGCTGGCTCTCCCCTTCCCCTGGGGATTTTTTGTTCCAGTTCCTAGAGTATGAGCACCCCTTTCTTCAGCACCTGCACTTTAAGTTCTTAAATTTGCAGATTTTTTTTGTTTTTTTTTTTAAAAATACCCCCGTACTTTAATCACGAAAAACCAGTCCCCGCCCCGATTCTACTAAAAACATGATTGTCCATAGCTGGAGGCTTATTGAACAACCTCACCTCATCACCACTGAGTTACTCAAATGTCCAATTAAACAGCAGGCAGCTCAACCTTTAGGTAACACAACTACAAAAATTGGATGTGCTCTCTTCTCTCCTCCCTCCTCCTTGAGAGAGCTCTGTTACTTTTTCCTAAGCGCCAGTGCTACTCCGACTGCCACGGCCAATATAGCGACCGCGGCAGCCCCGCCGTACAGCAGTATAGATTTCCCTTCTGGCAACAGGATAGGCTTCTCCTCTGCAGCTGAGGATTTCTCTTCTATTTCTTCCAAATGGCCCTCTTTCCCCACTTTTTTTTCCCCTGGAAGCAGTATTTTCTCAGGTTCTGGTGCAGCCTTTTCTTCTGATGGGGCTAACTTTGGGACAGGTTTACTTAACACGGGGATTTCAGGTTCAACAAGCTCTTCAGCTGCTTTTCCCTTTTCCTCCTGTTTTGTACGCAGAAGTGCAGAGGGATGTGCTTTTTCAGCAGCAGCAATTTCAGGAGGTTTTATTTCCTGTAAAGAAGCAGAGGTTTCTGGAAAGGCTGCCTGTATGGTCTCTGCAGCACCAGCTGGCACCACTGCTTCCTCAATCCCCTCTGGTATCTCTTCCTTCTCCACATGAACAATGTCAGAGTTGGAAGAGTTGTTCTCACTCCTCTCTTCAGCCCCTCCGTTGCTGTCCAGGCTTTTGACCTCTTCAGGATCCATGGCCACCTGCTGCCAGGACTCAGGTCCCAGGGACACTGGCAGGCTCTCCGTGTGCCAGCTCTGACTGGCCGACAGGGAGACGGGCAGGCCCTCTGACTGCCACGACGTGGTCACCGTGGGGGACTCCGGGGGGCTCACCTGCCCTGAGTTGTCACTGGTCAGGATGTAGATGTCATTGCTGTCCTCTGCAATGAGCCCGGGATACTCTTCCTCTTCGGATTCCAAAGTGAAGACTGTTCCCTAGAAAAAAGGAGGACACAACACGTGAATGGTTCCTTCAGTGTTCCCTCCTGTATGGGACAGAACAGAACAGGACACCTGGAAACTTGATCAGCTGGAAGAAAGATGAGAGGGCCTCTGCAGGAGCAGCAGCTGCCTGACCTACATTTCCGTAGAGATTACAGGACCCAGCTGGTCCAGCTGACGTGTCGAGAGAATGGAACCCCTCACATAAGCTTTGCTGGGAGCTCCTCCTTTCCCTGACTTTATCACCATGACATCACCAAAATGCACCACATGGTCATTATTAACCTGACAAGACACTGAAGTCTGAAACCAAACTGCAATGGAACAAAGAAAAAGAAAGCAAACACAAGTACACGATCCCAGATGAATACCACTCCCCACTCCTTTCTGTGCAAGTGCTCTCTATTGCTTGTCCATTTTCATCTAACAGCGTTCCTCTGATATTGATTTTATCCCATTTCCAGTACTATGTGAAGTATGAATTTCTACTTTGTACCAACAAGTTGGAATCTACAGTAATTCTAGTATTTTACTACAATTTTAGCTATTCTTCAACAAGTTCACTTTCAAATACTGCCATTGTAACTTTGGCTACACAACTGAAGTTGAAACGAACAACCAAGCACAGACACCCAGACATGGTGACAGGGTTTGCTTGCTTTTATTTAGCTAGGAAAAATCTGTAGGCATCCTGACAATGGGTTTCAGCTGGAGAAACTGCAAGTGTTAAATACAGATTCCCTGCAATCAGCCCAGTTCATGTCCTGGGCTCTATGTTCCATGGCCTGGGATATCCCTTTGGCCAGCTCAGGCCAGCTGCCCTGGCCACGCTCCTTCCCAGCCTCCTGTGCCTCTCCTCACTGGCACAGCATGAGACACTGAGAAGATTGTACACTCACTCCTTTGGCCAGCAAGTTTTGCCCTGGATGTTGTTAAGTAGGAAATACTTTCACTGGAATATAAGCCACTAACAGACACCTACAATCAAAGTAAATTTTTTATTTCCACAGGTGATACAGACTCAGAAAAACTGCAATTAAACAACAAAATATTTAGGGGTAAAACCGGCAGTGTCATGAACCTCTGTACTAACCTCCTCTCTGTTCAGCTCTCCACTCCCACAGATCAGGATGAATTTATCTGCTGTCCACACCACATCACAACACACTAGACCATGCCTGTGGTGTGACATTAGAAGAAAGAACAGGGACACACACCACTGATAGCAGCTCTGCTCTTAACATTCCAGTGGAAGTGCACACATGCACTGACTCACTCAGCATAAGGCATATACAAAAATATTCCAAAACCACACTATGCTGCTGAGGATTTGTGAGCTCTGGTGATTGTACAAAAAAAAAAAACAAACCACCAACAAGAGCTACAGTGAGATGGCCTGAATTCCCTTGAAGTCACACCCTGTGCACTGGTGAAAGCCAAGAGGCTTTGAGCCATGACTCAGCAGCCCACAGAGGGGAGAATGGAGCCACCTGTAGTCGTGGGGACAGAGATTGCCCTGAAATTACAACCATGCTGACACTTCTAAATACATACTCTCACTGGAGATTTGCTTCTCACAAAACACAGGCAAGATCTGGGCACATCCAGAGGGTAACATGCAGGATAAACTGCTTTGGAGAGGGTAAGGAAATGAAGGGATGGTTACACAAGGAACATGGGCCATCCTCCTAGTTCCAAATACCTTGTTAATAAGTGTAGCAACACTACACCACAGCCTGCCTTCAGCAGGAGGGCCAAAGGGACTCAAGAGTTTTATTGTTCCTTTTCTCCTGCAAACTGTGCTGACCTCAAAAGAGTTATCAGCTGCTGGCTCCCTATAAATCAGAGCCTTATGCAGCCTGGCTGATTCCTTTCTGTCTTTACAGACAATTTACCTTCCGTGTCAGTGCCTCAGGGCCACACCTCCCCAGGCTTGGACAGACACATCTCCCTGGCTGGGAAGGCTGGGGCAGAGCTGACACACTGGCAATTCCAGCACTTTTTTGTTAAAAGCTCATGAAGCTTTAATTGAAAATCCAGACAGTAATAGGCATTATTTAGGATACATGATTAATATTTCTTGAGCTGAATTAAGATTTAATATGTAAAGTCAAGCGGATAAAGCTGGGATTTTGTGCTGGTTCAGTTGAGGTTTGCACTTTGGTGGGGTTTTTTTCTTTTTAAAGCAGCTGCGATAAAAACTGAATGACATTTAGGACAATTCTCTTGATTCATCCACAGATGTGACCCAGAAGCAAAGCTCCAACAGGCAGATTATTTCAGGACAGGATGGAACATGTGGAAGGATTTTTAATAACCTGAGGAGGCCTTACATAAGCCCTACACTTTAGATTTAATAGTAAGTAAGGAATGTATGTAAGCATTTCTTTATCTGCTTTGTGTTTATTTTAAGTAGACAGTATACTGCTTCAAACCAGAAACATCAGGGTTGCTTTTTTTCATATTTGCAGTTGCAAACTTGGGAGTGCTTTTCCTCCTCCAGCATGTTTAGAGAACCACATCAGGTGTGGTAGAGAAGCTGGAGTCCCTTGCTGCAGTTCCTGCCACTCCTGATCCCAACCACTGCCACTTGAGGGAAGAGTTGGCACACCTTAGGAGACAGAGAACTGCACATTCCCCTGCTTGGTTAGAACACAGCAAGAAAGGCCACATCCCATGAGGCAGTCCTGGGGAAAAGATCAGCTACAGAATTCAATCACTGTCCTCAGCCTATAGGGTTTGACCCAGGAATGCTCCACAATCCACAAGTTCCACTTCTACAAGTGACAGGAAGCATTGTGAACAAATGTGGCACACCTGCCCTCAGGAGAGGCTACAGCCAGTATGGTGAGCCACACTGGACAGCAGCAAGATAGTAACAAAATAATGAAATAAAAGTCTGAAAGATCCTACAATAATATAGTACAGAACTGTTACTTAAAAACACCTGTTAACTTTCAATTACGATTTAAAGACAGCAAACATAACAAAACCTCCCCCAAAACATAGAACCTGACTCTTATGCTGTCTATATTATCTTTCATAGTTTTCCAATATGTCTATTATTAAGTGTATACAAACAAACAGGCTCATTACCTATAGTATATAGTTGGTAAACAGGAAAACCTTTAACTACACATAAGGAAAAAAAAAATCCTTATTTACCAAAACAATAATTTCAGCATGATTTATGCAAAGCTGCTTCTGGTGCCAAGAGATACTCAAATCAAAATTCTGAATGTCTCAAAGATAAAAGCAACTCTTTTCTCTACAAAAAATAGTAGGAGT
This sequence comes from Agelaius tricolor, assembly GCF_023055355.1. Taxonomy (NCBI): domain Eukaryota; kingdom Metazoa; phylum Chordata; class Aves; order Passeriformes; family Icteridae; genus Agelaius; species Agelaius tricolor. The sequence continues at coordinate 3,190,148 of NW_027269263.1, forward strand.
AGTAACACACATTGCATCTGTAATAGAGATGAGATGAGATTAGAACAGGAGATCCCCATTAAGGTGTCCAACAGAGCATTTGCTGCATCTTAGAGCAGACTTTGAATGTCCTTCCCAAGACCAGGAAAATGCAACAGAGCTGTGTCTAACTGCTGTTGAAGCTTCTTCTAGGGTTTGGTTTTATGTGTTCTTAAAAGCTCAACTGGTCTCTCTGGTTCAGTTCCTAAAGTAGAAACAAGCATGGATATAGATAGGCAACTCACACAAAACTCATTTCTGAAGACACAAAAAACCCCACCTGAAAAATACACAGCCCAGCAAGCCACCTTTACCCCCCAGATCCTGATTTTGTCCAACACAGGCAAAAATTCTGTACAGGTCAGAGAGAGCCACCAGAGGAAAAAACCTCCATGTTCCCTGAGCTTCAACCCCTCAACATGAAACTGAACAGAGACACATAAAATCCCTGAGAAAAAGGGTATCCTGAGGTTCAAGAGGAAATGCTTGCAGAACACAGTGTCCCAGGAGAGCAATCTTGGCTATGATAAAAATTTCGAACACTCAACTCAGCTAGGAAGTTTCTGAGGTGAGGGCACTGACTATCTTGTAACATAACCCATCCCAGACAGAAATGAGGTTCCCAAGGTGCTTGGACAGTGCTCTCAGGCACACAGTGTGGTTCAGGGCTTGGACTCAGGGATCCTTGGGGGTCCCTCCCAACTCAGGACACTCTATGCTACCTTCCCCACACCAACAGTGTCACAGCAACGAGCACTGGGAACCCATCAAATGCATTTGTGCTAAAATCCAGAAACAAGAGGCAAGAACTGGCCTATGTCCAGGGATCCTAAGACATCTCCCACAGGGAAATAAGCAAACTTCCCACAGCAACAAGCTGGGAATGTGCTTGCTGCATTCATTATCTGTAGCTGTGGCAGAGAAGCAGCTGTGTGCTGGGGCAGGGTTGCCTGTGCCCAGGAATGGCTTCACTCCCACCTGGGTGTGCTCAGGCTGTGGCTCCATGTGTTCCTGTTTCCATGCCCAGCCCAGTTATACCAAACTTTCTCAGATCTTCGTGGAAGTCAGATCTGACAGTATCACCCAGCTAATCCTTCAGAGAAATGCATTATAAAGGAGCTTCTGACAACACTCAGATACAGAACAAAACATTTTAAAATATAAAGAAGTCCCAAAAAGCCCTCAGGCGCTTACTGTGCCTCTCTGCTCATCCCTCTGAAACTGTCAAGATAGGTGGAGCCAAGAAAAAGGGAGCAGAGTTCTTACAAATAGGATTGCACTTTTTATTAAGGAAAAAAAAAGGAAAAGAAGGTCGAGTGAACCACATCAAAGCACTCTGATATTGCAGCCACTGCTCTCATTCCCTTCAAGGAATGCAGAAATGATCCTCTTCCATCCCTGCCTCCTGCCTTCCAACACAACCTCTACAACCTGCAGAAAGCCAGCATCAAAGCAACACCCTTTAGGTTTCAGTCTTATGGGTTTAAAATTAGGTAAATTCAGTTATTTATAGACCACTTTTTCAGATTTGAAGTTGTTGGAAGGGAAAAGAGAAAGGAGATCTAGTTGCTTCTTTACTATTTAACGTCCTTCTTCAGCCACAGTGCCTAAAAATTTTAAAAATCTGTTACTGTACCAAAAAAGTTACATATAAATAAAAGTGGACCATTCACTGCAGTATTCCAAACATCAAGCAGAATTATTTTGAAAGGAAAACTCCTTTCTAAGACTCCTCTAACTAGACTGCCTTTTCTTGCATCTCTGCCACATTAAACTTACTTCTCCCTTCTCCAGCAGAGCACGTCTCTATTTCTGCATTGTCATTCCCAGGGCAGACACCTGGACTGCTGCAGATTTTCATCTTGGGAAGCACAAACTGACTACCTCACCTCCCGAGGATAACAATTGCCTCTTTACTCTCTTTCTCCTCCTGATTGTCAACACTCTGTAATATGTGCATTATTCAATCACCAGCAGCAAAGAAAACAACTAAACCAGCTGCAAAGCCCAAGACAAAACACTGGAGACACAGAGAGAACAGCTCCTCTGAGGCTGAGATAGGAAACTGTAAACACTATGGAAATTTTAAGCAAATTTACTTTTACCCCTTCAACATGGGCAGTTAACTAGTTAAATGCAAATCCAGGTCTGAACTCCATGAGACAAGACCCTTGGGAAGGTAGAGACAATTTCTGCCACGGGTCACAATGTAACTCCCAGGCTGAGAAGAAAGGTTTTATTAATTGCACTCTGATAAACAGGTTCAAACAAGGGGAAAGCAGAGGGGCTGGTAACAGGAAGGGGAACCAGAGAGAAAAAAAAAGGCAGCTAGTTTCTAAGAAAACTTACACTCTTTCCTCCTTATAGACATTCCCAGGTATTTCTAAAAAGATGCAATCTAACCATGGAAAACAGGATCTGCAGAACTTGAGAAGAAATAAATTATTTGGGAAGGGTTGGGAAAGGAAGAGGGGAAAAAATCCTTACCAATAGACTGGTCTTACTGTGCACTTTTCCAGGAGACCAAGAATTGCTTCTGATGCAGCAGCATCCAGCCCTGGAGAAGTCAGAGGGAGCAAGAAGGCAGGGGAGGTAGGAGGAGAGAAGGGAGGGGAGAGGAGAAAGGGGAGGGGAGAAGAGAAAAGGGGTGGGGAAAAGAGGAAAGGGGAGGGGAGAGCATGCTCTACACACTGTGTGTCTGTAGAGCCCTGACTGCTTTTGGGAAAGGAAAGAAAAGAACAAAGCTACTTGTAAATCCAGCTGGGTATTGTTTTGCAATGGCTCAAGATGGAAAAGGAAGGTCTGAGTAGGACCAGTGGACCCACTAGTCAGGAGGAAGAAATGTGTGTCCCCCATGTGTCTGTTTGGAGAACCTGGAAAGCCCAGCATGCTTTTTGCTCCAAAAGAGAGGTCATGCTAAAACTTAGGAGTCAAACAGGTAAATGCAAGAGTTGCAGCCAAACCCATCAGAGCAATTAGTGAAAGAGGGAACATAAAACTATGCCAGCCATTCCCTCACCAATCCACCAGTACATTCCAGTCCCACAGTGTCATCAAAAGTTAGCTGAATTACAATTTTAGTGCCTGAAGGGAGAATGGGAGGGGAACACTCACTGTTTCAACACACCATCTCAGCACCATATCTCTGTGGGACTGGCATGGAAAATAAAAAAGCAACTTCTCATCCTCCAGGATATCAAATTTCTCATTTCCCAGAAGCCATGCCAATTTCTTGAAACCTGCTGCATAGCTACCCAATTTGTAAACCTTTACTCCCTTGAGCTGGAAATTTTGCTTCTGGTTAGCTGTGTACCATCCTCAGTCAGATGCTTTCCTGGACCCAGAAGCCTCCTGAGCTCACAGGAGAGCCTCAAGTCTTGCACACATGCAGAACCCTGGGAGCTCTTCCAGCTGCACTGTGGCTGCAGAGAATGATGCAGCAAATGGATGACACAGCTCTGTGGGATTCTGACTCCACAGATCTGCAGTGAGGCACAGGAAGGGCTCAGCTGACCCCTTACCTTTGACTGGCTACTCCCCTCTTGGCAAAGGTTGACTTCAATCCAAAAATTGAGGAAGATCCCAAATGGCGCCAAGGGATGAGACAGCACCAGAGACACTACAGAGCTTTTCAGGTCTGCCCTGAAAAGCTGGCTCCTGTGAAGCTCTCCTCTGCTCCAGATCCACAGAAAACCAGACAGGCTATTCTTGCATCTCACTTTTAAGCAATCTCACTCTCAGCTGCTGCAGGAAAGACCTAACTTCATACAGCTCCAAAATAACACAAAAATTGAACCTCTTACTGTCACAGCACCATGAGTCACTGGAGACTCCCAGGTTTACACATTGCCCTTATGGCTCAAGCAAATTACTGTCAACTTGATCCAGCACACAGAGCCCCCGTGGCAGATGCTTATCTCAGAAAATTCAAACACTCCAACACTTCCCTGTGGCTACCAGCCTGACAGGCTCTTCCTGGCCCTTCTCAGAACACAACCACTCCCATCCTGGCCCCATGCCCTGCTCCCAGCACTGCCATCCCATAGACTGGGAACAAACCCAGAAATGCACCACAGGGTGAAAATGAACCTTTTCCTCACAGGAAGGAAAAAATAAAATATAACCATACATTCCCCTTCCTCCACAAAAAGCCACATGCCCAGTGGGTCCCCAAGCCCATGCCCAGAGCAACTCACAAAGATTAGTGCAGCTACATTAATTCATCTGGAAAGGATTTTCATCACCTAGTCTCTTTCCTCGCCTCTTGTGCTGTTTCAAAAATAGCTCTGCCTTGTTTGCTGCCCTGCCTGTGTCAGTCTGATTTTCTGCCTGGCTGGATGTGCACAGACAGGCTGGGAGCTCACTGGACACCCCCACCCTGATCTGTCCATCCCTGCACAGCCAGCCAGACACCAAGCACAGCCGTGCTGGAAAGCTGCTTGTTTTCAGAAGCTTTGAGCTCTATGAAGTGTGTTTACAGCAGGCCTCAAAAAGGGGCTGGAGAACACAGCACAGCCCTTCTGGAGGTCAAAAAACAAGGCAGAAAAGCACAGCAGTACTAACATTGATCTGTGTAAAAGCTGCAAGTAAGGGCCTGCCCTGGGATGAAAATACTTTTGAGATATGAGTGCATTTATCAAATGACCCAAGGTCACTTGGCTGTGTGCTGTTAGTGCTTCTGTCCATTAAAGACAAACAATCCCTCCCATGGGCCTTGAGAACTGCTCTCCACAACTGCCAGGAAGGGAACAGGTAAAGAAGGTGCAGATGTGCAGGAATTCTGGAACAAGCTACTCTTCCAAAAAACCCCTCAGGTAAACTCTTGAAATACGAGAAGCTTCTGAAAGAGATTTTTCCTACTAGTACTTTTTTATCACTGGGTTTTCCTGAACAGCTTTTCTTTTTAGAATAAATCAGCTTGCTGGAGCCATTTCACAAATCCCAGATTAATTCCATTCAAATCTGGCATTCTTCCCAAACCCAGTAATCCTAGGCTCAGCCTTCAAGACCCAGCTCATCAGCTGTGAGCTGCGTTTCTGAAGGATTTCTAAATGAAACTTTCTCAGCATGCCATGACTCAGGAACACTGCTTACCATGAATTAATGATTTCTACAAGGAAAAATGCAGCACAAAGAAATCCTGATTGCTTATTCTATGCATGTTCCTCTACAGCTATAAACTCTAACATGCCTTAGCTATCTTATCACTTATAACAAAAATTAATTAGTGCCTATTGACATTTCTGTATCAAGTGCTCGCCAATTACCTATCTGCTAAGAAACTCTCTGAAATTTAAGAGGAGGAAAAAACCCAAATTCCTTTTCCAGCAGTCACCAGAGGATGAAGATACCATTAAAAAGAGGAGCTTTTTGGGCATATAACCTCTTGTTACAGGTTTCTGCTTCCAAATGCAGTGCTTCATGTATATTAACAGGGCAGCACAAAGCTCACCATACTGCAAGAAATTAGCACCTTAACACACACTGTATGAAAATTAATTGTTATCTGACACCTAAGGACCTCTTCAATTTCAACAGCATCCAACAAACCACGCAAAAACTGGAACAGACTGCCTGGGGAAATTGTGGAGTCCAATCACTCAGGTCTTTAATATCAACATCAGAAATGAATGCCTGAAAGTCAGTTCTGCCTTGGGGCAGAGAAGAGAAAGAGATGACTGCCCAAGATCCCTTTCTGCTCCTGACCTCCTGAGCATTTTTAAATTTTTTTTTTCTGAGTCATTCCTCCTTGCATCTGCTTACTTCTAGCAACCCCTCTTAGCTTTCACTCCTACTAGGATCACACTTAGAAATGAGGTCTTCTTACCCATCCTCCTTGTTCAATGATATAATCTGCAGAATAATCTTCTAGATATGTCACCCCAAAGTTCACAAGGGCACTCAGTGGTTCCTGGCCCCGTCTGGTCAGCTCCATCAGAAATTGTTGTAACAGAACCAGGGGCACCAAGACCTTCAAAAAAAAAAAAAAAAAAAAAGAAAAAAAAAAGAGTGTGAATAAATAAATACAGAAAGCATTATCAAATGTACCAGGGACTATACACTTCATTTCTGAGAAGACACAAGGCAAACACACAACAAAATGCACTAAAAAGGAAGCACTTAATCTGCTAAGCAAAAACCCACAGTCTAATTGAGTTAGACTAAGAGAAATTCACATTTAGAATTAATCTAAGAGAATTTCACAGAACACCACTGCAGTGTTTTCTTAAACCCCACTTTTTTCCCAGCACAGGGTTCAGGTAGAGAAGCAGAACAGGTCCAGAACTTGCTACCCCAGAGGTGAAAAGACACAACATCATAAACAGCTTAAAGGGATATGCATCCAAATGCAAACAGCAAACTCATACACATTCTTGAACAGGGACACTGCACTAGACAGTCTCTTTAGAGGTTCACACTTAGCTTTGAGGCAGGACAGAAACAAACACCTCCACCCAGCAGCATAGCATTACAAACACGTTTAAAATGACAAGCACAAAGCCCTTTCCATGTCAAACTCTCCCTCTGATACCAAATTTAACACAGAGAGATCTTCCTCCCTCATTTCCTACTCCCATTCCTCTTTAGAAACCTTTAAACTGAATGTTCAGCCTTAACCTAAATTGCTCTGGAAGATGCAAGACTGTGAATCCACCTCCTTCACATTATACAGTTCTAGACGCTTCCTTCTGACATTATGTTTTTGTTTATCTAACCAACATGCAGTTGAACTTTTAAACTCTAAATTTATTCTCACAGAGCATGCAAGTGGCCCTCTGGGCTTCGTTCATATGCAGCACCTCGCCAAGGTCGGGAAGCTGGCATGAACCGCAGTCATTAGCATCTGAAAAAGCTTTATTATGACACAAGAGAAAAATATTTGTTTTACTGCATTTTAATTGAGTCAACTGCACTGCACATCTATTCACTGTGCAGACTGGAATGCTGTTTCCCAGCTGCACAAGGGACATGAAGGCTCTGCTACTGCTCATACTCAACTCCTAATGCCTCCTTTGCTCTCCAGTCTCCTCCCCCATCAGCTTGGTTCTCCTTTCTGTAAATATCCTGCACTGCTATTACCAGAAATCACACCTTAGTGTGCAAAGCTGGAGGAAGATGAATAAGCAAGTAAGCTGAAATTGAGATTTGTATTAAATTCATGGTGGCATCACACTGAGATTGACTACTAAAACCAGATAGGGCCTAAAAATGCCCATAATGTGATAAATTTAAGATGCTCCAGCTGATTAACAAAGGAGTACAAGAGTGTGGCAAACAGGTTATGTCACAGACAGAGAAATTATAAAAGAAATTTATAAAATAATTTAGAATATATTTATTATTTATTGTATTTAGAATATATTATAAAAGAATTTAGCCCAGCAGGTCTCATAAGATCAGGCCTGCTCTGCTAAATTAATAGTTGGCCTGTCACTTCTAGGTGCAGCTGAGTACTTTGGAAGTTCCCATGCAAAAACAATCTTGGTATGAGTAGTTTGTTAACACAACAACCAATTCTAGGGGAGAAAAACAACTAGCACCTGCATAAACATGAAATCTGTCCCATGAGAATCAGTGAAGAAAATATGTAAACAATTCAAGAATAGAGAGATTTGACAGAGAAGTAAAATATCTCTTACTGACCAACGGCAAGAAAGCTGCTAACCAATTAAAGTTGCACAGAAGGCCTCTAAAAACTGTATAAAATGAGTTGTGTGAGTAAAGAATTGGCTTTTCCTGCATTAAGAACATGGAGTCTCAGCTGACTTCCTACAACAAGGTTATAGTAGTGTTGATCTGTGCTGAACAGTTAACACTGGTAACTGTTAACACTTCACTAGGGATGTGTCATGGTGCCAGAAGTTTAGAAGTGTTTGAATTTTAAAAGTGTTGGGGTTTTTGAGGTTCTTACAATTAACCTCAACTCAGAGGCAGAAGAGGTGCAAGATCACAGTGCACAGATATAAGGAACAGGTCAAGATGAGGTGTCAAGAGGAATCAAAAAAACTCAAGCTCAAAGCTAGGGATCTTTCAGAGGCTTTGGGCACACCCACATAACTCTACAGCAGCATGAACACTGAGATCTCAAAATATTTCACATTTAATGAGGCTGAAGGCAAAAGAAACAAAAGCAAGGAAGGGCTCCTTGGGAAATGAAGGGAGCTAAAATGCTGGCATAGTGAATATGATTGCTGCCTTCTTCCTTTGCCAGCTTGATGCCAAATCTACCCATTCACCCCAAATTCAGCAAGCCTCTTCAGGGCTCAGAGTGAGGGACCAAACTCAAACTCCAACATCCAGTCCCACACAGACCAACAAACACCACCCAGCTTTCTCTTCCTGCTGAAATTCTGACACTCCTGCCCCTGAGACCAGCAGGAACAGGAGAGGCTGGCCCTAAATTCACAAAAAAAATCACCTCACAGTACTTCCATGGATGTTAACACCATCTTTGTGTACAGAAGAGCAGCTGTGTGAACAGTGGTGAGATTTAACTAGAACAAAGTAAAAATACAGCCTCTGCAATTCAAAGCAACTGCAACTCCCTCCACCAGCATGCCTGGGAAGGAATGCTAGGGGCTATTTATATTTTGACTGAAGAAAAACACACAGAGAAAAAAGTTGGCAGGAGAAAACTTCTAGGGAATCATTATAAAACCCACTTTGCTATCAGAAGATAGCTGATTGTGTAAATGAAACCCTTGTGTCCACTACACTATTGCAATCCCATTGTACAATGTTACAAATTTAAATGTACACAAAAAAGAGACAAAGAAAGTTCAGAGGAAGCTGTATTTTTTTGAGGAAACTAGATTCAAAATTATTGCAGTTCTGTGTACCTTTTGACTATTTCAACTTAAAATTAACCCAATTCTTCACATGATTATTTCTTATATTTTTGTTGCACTATTCTTTGCCCCCCTTAATCAGTAAGAATGGGACACTGAGATAACTGCTACCCTACTCACCAGTTCAACTGGCTCTCAATACCAGTATCTGTTATCCTTTCAGATGATGCACAACAGTGGGATTATGCATTCTGGATATATGTATTTAATCAGTTTTAAGCAAAAAGCATAAAAACTCAGCAGTGCAGCATTTAAAAAAAATTTATTATGTTCATTTTATTATAGAAATTCAATTTGCCCTGTCTGAGGTGGTTTGGAATTTTTTTTAAATGAGAGCCTTATTTCAAATAGAAGATGAAGACCCTTGTCCTTTCCAGAATTCAACATGAATGTGTTTTTGTAACAGCTTCTTTAGAGTAAAAATTAAGCTGAGCTGAGATGGCAGGAAAGGTATCCAGATTTCTTCTGTTACAAAACACAATTCTGATTAAAATGATAAAGGAAATTAAAAGGAAATGAAACCAACACAAATGTACTTCATCTCCTCAAAACAAAGATTATTGAAGGAACTGCTGGGCATTCCTGGAGCTCCAAGCTACCAGAAAAACAATACAAACAGATGCTGTGCTGGGGTACAGAACTTCCCCTCTGGTTTGCTTTTATGGCATTCTCATATGGACTGTGTGTTTTGCAGCAGCAAATGTTACAGGCAAGCAGAGTTGATGACAGAGATGTTCTGGATGATGCTCTCCACCACAACTGATGGGGACTGAAATCCTGAGCCCCAGGAGCTGCAGGAATGCAGCAGCAAAGGAGGCTGGATCAGAAAGCCCCAAATGCAGCCCACTCAGCCAGCCAGGAGGATTCATCCATCTTCAGGAGGTGGGGGCACAAAGCACATTGACCTGAGAAGCCCCATGCACCTCCTCCCTTGCCAGCTGAGCCACAATGCCTGGTTTTATGCTTGGCTTTAGCTTTCACCAGCTGAAAAGTGAAATGTGCTAGCTTAAGCCACCTTCTTGATAATCAGATTTCATGGTTGTTTAAACCAAAATGCTGTGAATCACAAGATGACAAATTGAAAGAGCACACACATAAAGCAATGATAATTGCTGGAGCCATGGGCAGTAACTTGTCATGCAATGTTTATTAAACTGCTGTACAAGGGCCCACACCCTTGGTTAGATGAACAGTTTCTGAAGGAAGCAGGGAAATCTAGTCAGGAAAAAGTTTTTCTTGAAAAAAAAATGCAAAGGGGGGGAAAAAGTTTCAGACTACATTTAAAGAAAAAGACTACATTTTAACACTCAAATTGTGACTACATTTTCAAGTAGTTATTTCATTCTTTCTTTCTTTTTTGATGCCCATTGAACCCATCAGAGAATGATTACAGTGATGAATTCGAATGATTAATGAAAGATGAATCTTGGAAGAGTAATCTACTCATTCTACATTATAAGTAATTTAAGATAATTCATTTACAGATTTGCATTTTGTTTAAAAAAGAGGATTCCTATCATTTGACATAACTACTCTTGAAATCAGGTAGGAACACCATCCCTATGTTTTCTGAACAATTTAAATATCATGAAGATACTGTCAATTTTTATTTTCACCATGTTCAGCCCTCTTTTCTACATTTATTTTAAACCTGACATTGGAGCAGAGAAAGAGTAGAGAAGTTTTATGAAAAAAACATCTCAGATTTCATTCCAAAACTGCTGCACGAATTAACCTCTCTTGGGAATTAAAAAAAAATAAGTCAAGCAACATGTCTAACTTTCCATTTTACCAAACTAAAGGAAAGTTGACCTAACACTTCCATTCAGCAACTTCTAGCTAAATTATCTATAAAACTACCTACTATATGCACATCTACCACTCTGAGAGTGCCATTTATTTCATAGTAAAACCAAGTTCTTTCTATTTCTGGCCCTCTGTGAAGAAAAGCTGCAGCTAGTACAAACAATATGGACATCAAGGAGACACAAGACATATCCAAGGACACATCCAAGTGCAAGAGACTGATGTGGTACCTTGCTCCACCCACTGGCATGAGCAGATGCCTCCTGCGTGCGCTCCCGATACTCCTGATATGTCACCGGCCTGCAGAAGTTAAACCAACACTGAAAGTTATAAAAGGAAACAAAAGAACATGAATAAAAGAAAGTTCTCAGTTTCCAGAGAACAAAATATTTGCACATGTACTACAGCAAGTCATTTTCAAGAGCTACCAAGTCTTGTGGTTCAGGACATAAAACACCAGCACCAGACAGGGTCAGGAAGGCATCACCTTTCTCCCACTTGCACACTTTAATGTAACTGGTGAATTTCCTAATAATTTGATACTCTACAACTTAAAAGACATTAGATAAGTTGGTTGTCTGATATGCTAGAACATTTCTAAGCTCTTGCATAGGTTTTTTATAATCTAGGATTTTAAAGAGAAAATTCGACTAAGAAATTCATACCTGAGCTGGAGGCCAATGCAGAGTAAAATGCTATGGACTAATACAGACTGTTTGACTATATTAACATGTCAGAGTTGAAACCTTTATTTGCAAGAAACAGCACTTTTGATCACAAAACTTCAGTAGATACCTCTATTCTAGATTTATCACATCTCTACCTCTCTGAATTGGGATGATGAAATTCCTCTCTTCCAATGCTCCTTCCTCCAAGATCATTTGGCAGCTAAGAGTCAATAGCAGCAAAGGCTTTCTGCCAAGTGACAGCAGAAGATGCACTGCTTCAAAAGCAACTGTCAGCCCAGACCATTACAAAAGGCAAGTTCAAACTTCAAGTTTAATGGAAACAGTGGTAACTGGCATTGCAGAGAAAATTGCTTATTGAACTCCAGGAACTTGTCAGGATCTAACAGCCTACTGTACCCTAACACTTGTTTATATGGCTATCAGAGGGCAGGAAAATAAAAGCGAATTTAATAAGTATTGCATCAAATAGCACTACTCTAGCAACAGGGGAAAAAGAACTGAGTTAAAGCACAGTGGGGAAAACATAATTTAGGTTTGTCATTTTAAGGGCATTCTCTTGACTTCCTTGGCACATTAATTCTTTGAAACCAAATCTAAATCAATCAGTGGGATGAACAGAGCAGGAACAGCTGCAGGAAGGATATTATCAAGAGATTAAACAGTAACTCTAGTTTGCCTTAGAAAAAGGCAACAAGGTTTCACAGGCATTTCTGACTTTATGTATGTACATGCATAAACAAAAAATTACTAAGAAAGCAAATATTTTCCTATAGAAAACCTAGAAAGCCTAAAACATCAGAATATCAACAAACTAGAACCCCTTAAATGCATGGCTGCATTTATGCAACTCTTCCTAAAGCAGCACCTTCCAGCTCCAGCTCTCTACCAACACATTTTGGAGGTCACTCAGAAAAGCCTCAAGTAGTTCATGTAGATCCAATTAATTGCAGGCCCATCATTTATAACAGAAAACCAAGCAACCACAACAATTGTACCAATTTGCAAAGACATTAATTAAGGTACTAGCACGTCAACTGCAATGTGCTATTTACACAATAAGCTTAAGCTGGCAGGACAGATGTTAAGGCCCCAAGGTTAGCCCAGGGGCCCACATCTGCTTCAGACGTGCACCTGAAGGGTGGTCACAAGGTTTGTAATACCATCCTCTCCAGGAGACTCTCCCTCTCATCAAGGGCCAGACCACAAACAAACCTTCAGCTCCACTCTCTAAGGCTAAGGACATTAATGTGGCTACAGCCCAGCATTAATCAAACTGGCAATGGCAGCAACTCAAACTGCTTGAAGCAGCCTCAAAAATTCAGCAACAAAAGCTTAGAAAAATTTTACAACTTACATTGCTGCAAAGGGCAAATACCACAAAGAAGTATTTGCACATTACATTGCAAAACAAAACAAAACACCCAGCCAGAAAAAGGAAGATTGAAAAAGAAAGAAATGCAATACAAGATGCAGTCCCAACTTTAGCATTTCAGCAGCAGCCATAGTGCAAATGGAAACACCTTTGAAAAAGCAAATGGAAACTCACTTGCTAAGCAAGCTCTGCAGTGCTTTGTGCAGATGTTCCTTCAATTCCTGGGACACTTTCTCCCCCAGATGAGCCAGGCAATCTTCTATTGAGCTCTCTGGGTTGGCAGGGCTGAACACTGGGGAAGTGTGGCAGTCAAACCCTGTAGTGGTAAATGCTGAGAGAAGAAGGTACACAAAATCAAACAGATTCACAGAAGAACATCAACGGACTCAGATTTCTTATCCCAGCAGTTTACACAGTTTACATAAGGGATGAAAAAAATCACAGCTCTGTAGTCAAAGCATACAATGAACAAATCATAGTAAAATTGTCCAAATACATTCTGAAAGTGTTACTTACAAGGCAGAGATGACTTTGAGCTACATTTCCCCACCAGCTCTTGTTTTACAATTGCATCCTAAGCAGCAAGTTTGCTGAATGTGCAGCTATTCTCCCATTTTAAGCTGATGCCAACCCTGGCATCTTCTCATAGTGAACTGATCCTCACATGGACATCTCTGCAGCAGTACTAGAGTATCAGTTTTTTAAATATTATTTTGTTCATATAACCTTTCCCTTCTCAGTTTAAAACTAAGAAAGCTCCATATGAAAGAACTTAAACAGCTCTAGAGTGTTTCTATTTCAGATTTCTGATTTGCAACACACATACAAAGCAAAAATGGGCTTGAAATCATTCCTTGCTGGGAGTCCTATAAAAGCCACATCTCCAGGTCAAAGTATATCACAAAAAATAAACCTGGTGGAAGGGAGAAATCTGAAGGTTTAAGTGCACACTCCTTGACATATCAGCTCCTGAGGACTTCTGCCATTAAGTGCAGCAGCTTAAGGGTTGCTTACTTTTCATTATTTATAGTAGACTATTAAATCTCATCCAGTTGTTTGCTTTGGCCAGGCTCCACCACTCCAAATGGTAACGTTTAACTATTTTACTCCATGTGGCAATGTGTACAAATCTTGTGGGGGGAAGAGGATAAAGAGATTCAAGGCATTCAAAAATCTCTTTAACTGGAGTACCTGTTACAAATTAACCACCATTACAGTGCATAGAGATTATGGATTGAAACTGGAAAACCTGAAGAGCACCTTCCAAGATTTCTTCATCAAGACGTTTTAGCTCCTCCTCGATTTCTATTTTAATCTTCTCCAAAGCCTCTTTCTCCAGAGCATGTTGTGCCATAAGCTGTTGTTGAGTCCCTGAAAGAAACCAGAGAAATCATTCAAATATTTTAATTTCATGTTTCAAACAAGGTAGAAAATGGAAGATGGTATTGAAATATTAAGTATAAAGGAATTTGAGGTGAACATTGGATTTCAGACAGCAGCAAGTATGATCCCTCCAGAGGACTTACTACAAAAGTTTTATTACACGAACCCAGAAACAGATAAATTTCCAGGCCTATTCAAGGTAGAACTGGTGCTTCAAATAAAAATCAAATAATGAAAAATAAAATAAAAAAAAAGAACTGCAAAGCTACAAACAGGATACACAGGAACTTTAACAGCAACATCTTCCATTTAAGACCAGAAGCAAACCAAGGCACATCAACAATCAGCCATCACACCTAATGCATTTACTATCAAACTACACCAAAACAAAGCAGAGCAGCATAAACTTGATTTTTAGCAGCAAAATATAAAATTTATACTGATGCCTGCAAAATCTACAACATTCTCAGAGCAACTATGCAATGACATCAATGGAGAATCCTGAAACCTGTGAACTGTGCATCATTTCCCTGGCCATGAGGAGTCCACAGGCCACAACTGAACCCACACTGGGTTCACAAGTAAGACTAGAAGCAAAGGACCTCACAATTGTCAGTCAGTTGTCAATTCTCCTCTCTTAACCAAGAAATTGAAGAATTTGAAATGGCTACATATCCCCAGAACTCCCATGTCATGGTTTGGGATCACAAATACGTTTTCCATGTGCTGACTCTAGATACTGGTAACAGAAGTTGTTTCAGCCATATCAGTCAGGGTTACACAGACTCTCAGTCATCTTAATCATTATTCTGTACCAAGAGACACAAAACTGTTGCCAAATAAACCCAGGTATTCAGGACATCTGAATTTCTCACCCTTTCTGCACCTACACCCAGGGCTACAGTTCTACCCAGACATCCAGACAATGTTCTGCTCTACAGACATTCTTCACTCAGTGAAGAAAACAAAAAGGGAAAGGATTTGTATCTATAATGTTGGTGCCATCTGACTCAATTTCCTCCTCATCACTTTCACTTCACACCCAGATCTTCAGGTAAGTCCTGTAACAGCCAGGGGAGCTTTCTGGCACATCTTTTTTCATTCCTGGGTTGAAGGCACTAAATCATAATTTGGTGGTCTCGTGAATGACAGCTTTGTGGCCTGTCTCCTTTGGTTTGGTTTTCTGCTGGAACTCACTTTAAGTGTTGTCTTGCCTTCCCTTCTCTTCCACAATGGACACATATAATCACTAAATTTCATAAAAGGGTGTGTGAAAACTGTAAAAGCACTGAACACACACAGATGTGTGGTTAACTACACACTAGTGAAGTACACTGTGCATTTTCTGTGATTAAAAATACACTAGACAATAAGCTTTCAAGGTCTCCTACAACTGAAAAAGATGTTAAAAATCCACAGTATCAACCCACTGAACATGTGTTAATGCTTAAAAACTCAGCACAAGGATCCCTCTAAACCAATGTATGCTTAAGTCAGTATAAAATGTTTTCATATATTTCTGTGACCAGTCACTTTAATTCCATTTGACTTAACCACACATGTTCAGAATAACTTTACTTAGCTTCTTAAATCCCTTCCCAAGTAGCATCTCTGCCACGCTGAGTAATAAATTCCAGAGAGGAGCAAGCTGTTCCTCCTTTTGGTTAATGCCCTGTCAGGAGTCCCTGCTCTGGAGTCAAGTGCAACAAGTGTGTGCAAGTTCAGCCCTTGTGTGAACCTGTGCTTTCCCTGAGCCTGGAAGGACAGAGGAGCAGCCATTCTCACAGGAATAATGTGACAATGATCACCCCTGACAAGCTGTCATACCTGATAAGAAGTCACCCAGAAAATGGAAGGAAGAGAAATTCCACTGCTGCCAGTGTACAAAAGAGCTGTTTAGATAATCAGCACTGCACTCCATGGTTTCCATCTCCCAACACCCACAACTTTGCAGCAGCTGCTGATTCTGAGAGCACCTGACTATTCAGCCATGCCAAAACATCAAAACCCCACCCCTCCCACAGCAGTGACTTTGCACTGTTTATTCCCCTAATAAAGAATGGATTCCAGCTTTCTGCATCTCCTGGATATTGACTGCTACCAGCAAACACTGCACACAGCAAAGGTCCTAAGTGGAGGGGTATCTTTTTCTCAATTATCCAACTTCCAAGTCACAAACAGGCAGATGAAAACAGTAAAACCAGCTTGTTTTAGGTGAGAATATATTTTCATTGTCAAAGATGCAAATGGTCACACCAGAAATGGTGTTTGTAAGTGCCATAATAAGCACTGAATGCTTTCCTGTGCTCCAGAAATGAGTTTGCCTCTTCTGGGCTTTTGGTAAATCAACTCTGCAAGGCTCTTCCCAAGCCAGTCTTACACAACCAAGTTAGTGCATTCTACTTTCTTTTTATGGAATAAATGTTCATTTTGGCACAATTATGTTCCTGTTAAGATTTTGGGTTTCAGGTATCTGGAAGTAACCTAAAAAGCAAAAGAAAATGTGTTCTGAAAGTCCATCAAGCACTGCATCAGGGAGCATCTGACTACTAAATAAATGTAATACTTCAGTAAAACTCCAGAAGCTCAGTAGCAATACAAGAGTAACCTGTTTGCCAGGGCTGATCTCAGGAGGAGGAGGGATGGAAGTCATTCATCAGAGCTAGACAGTCTGCACACCTCACTCTACAGTGCTTGAGCCAAAATTTCAGCTAACAAGGGACAGCAGGGACTATAAAGAGAGACTGAAAAGATGTTATGCCTTTGGAGTTCAAGGGAATGAAGGATGATTGGAAAAGAAAGCCACTGATGTCACAGATTGCTCCTGAATTTTTTTCTTTCATGCCTGTAATTTTAATTTAACAATATCTTAATTTTTGAGTTCTCCTAGGTCTCTATATTAACTTCTGTCCAGTTGACTTAAAAGTTTACTTTCAGCATGACTGTAATATTTCTTTAACATCTCTCATTTTTTAAAACATTAAGTAACACTCTAAAATTACTGTAAGCTCTGACAAGTGACAAAGATATACAAAATCTCTTTACAAATGTATTTATCTGTTTCCTTTAATGAAAATACATCCATTACACCAGCAAACTCCAGACCATGGACTGCCACACATAGAAGTAGCCCTCAATTTCAGAGATGTTTAAAAGAAGCTCTTTATAAACTATAAGAATGCTCAGCTTAAAAGGAACTGAAAAAGTTTAAAATATTAAAAAGATACAAGATATTGCCAATTAACACTATTTTTTTTGTGGGCAGAGAAGAAGCTTAACCAAGTGGGAATTCACACCCCAAAAAGCTCCTTTTCCTTGCCTCATTTAAGGGAATAACTTCCTTATTACCATGAACTGGACTGCTCTGACCTACAATGTGAATCTTTACAGCCCAAACAGCCCAAAACCAACCTAAAACCTCAGTTTCCTACAAGCCAACAGTAGGTACCATGTGTGGGAAACCAGGAAAATGGCTTGATCACTAACTCCATGCAGCACTTCATATGGTAATTCCAAAAAGACAATAAATGGCCAAAAGGACACTGAGCACCATAATTGGATTAAACTGCTGTGGATAGCATGCACCTCAGGGAAACTGTAAAACTGTCAAAACCTTGCTCACCTCTTGACTAACCTATGTCACCATGCAGTAGTGGCACTGACTATAAACTTTTCAGATGCTCTGGAAACTAAGGGATTATTTAAGATTTTTCACTCTGTCAGAAAAACACAGAAAACCTAATTTTCTTCACAGTGTTTGTTGTAGCCACAAGCTCATGGGATGATGTCAAGCAATGGGGAAGTAGATTAAAATAGAGAAATACATCAAAAGTCACTCCTTGATAAAATATAAACAAACATTTATAATATAAATACATTGAATCACAAAACCAAAGTACTTTGACTCACTGGAAAAGTTAATAATACTAACTGCAGCAGAGTGGAAGCTTCTGTAATGAGAGTGACTTCAGGGGGAAAAGTGTAGAGATATTTTCCAATACTTAATAATTATTTTCTGTGTCTGAACCAGTACTTATAGGTATGAAAAGAGTTCTGAAAAAATACAAAGCATCTCTGCACAATCTAAAGAACAGAGAACTGAGAGCTTCCACACATTTTAAATATAGGTACTGAGGGCTTCCACACATTTTAAATATAGGTACTCATCTGTTGCCTCAAACCACATTGACTTATACAGGTGATGCTACTCTATGTGTTTTATCAAATTATCTGATGTGTTCACCTACCAAAAGGTAACAGAATATACTGCTAATGGATTTTGCTTTAAATTAGCTGCAGTGACTGTTATGCAGAATCATTATTCTGGAAAAACTAATGGGAAAAAGCTCTCTAAGCATTGGCCAGTTAAATTTGCTGGATTTACCTCTGGAGACACTGAAATCCATTACAGAACCCTATAGAGCTATAATGTTTAAAGATTGGCTTGCTCAGTAAAACTGTCTTTTCTTCAAGAGTCTGGAAAACTGTGGATGGCTTTCTCTTCAGTCCCTGTGCTGAAAAGAAGATAGCAAAATAAAAATTTCCAAGTCCTCATCAGGTGTTGATTTATATCAACCTTGTTTGCTTGGAGCCAGAAGTGATTTTAGTGCTTGTAATTGAAGCCATCCTTCTTGCAACAAAACCAAGACCAACCAAGAGACCCAAAAGGAGACACAGCAATGTAATTTTCTATGTAATTTCTCTGAATTTTTTATTTACTGAAAAAAAAACATCCTCCCAGAATCATCAGTCTTGCAAAGCACATTAGACCTACAAACAATGAGAAGTTTTAACTGGAAATCTATCAATCTATCTTAAAATTTTATTCTTATCTCAGTTTTTGAACAGAAGGACATACACCAGAAAAAAAAACTAGTACAAAATGCAGGAAAACAGAGGCAGAAGGTGGTAACAGAGGTAGTTCTGGCAGAGATAATACAGTACCACTCCTGTTGGGAAGGATCACTTTTTTGGCTGGGTGGTTTTGACCCACCAGATACACCTTCTAGTTTAACTGGAGTGACAAAACTTCACCAAAATTTGGGACACTGAGGTAGAAGGAGACTCAAGGGAAATACAGAAACCCTACCAACACCTAGGGCACCTTTTTTCCTCATCTCCCATGTTTGGTACACAAGCAGTGGAGAGGCAGAAGATCCCCCAGTGGGTGACACAAGGCAGCTGGAACTGGGATCCTGCACTGAACTGCCCTCTAGAGGAGTCCCTCTCTCTCCCTCTCAGGCAGACAAGGAGCTCAACTCCACCAGGGCAAGCTGAAACTTGTCTTCCTGGATACTCCCAGTACACTGAATATGATTCAGAAAACTTACCACGAGTACAGTCTTACTTGGATCTAAGAAAAATAAGTGAAGAGAAGGTGCTGCAAACCTTAGTCAAGACCTCGTATGAATGAAACACAAAATACAGGAGTTTGTTCTGCAAGTGGAAAGGAAAACAGGCAATAGGTAAAATTGCTGCTTCATTGCTTCCCATGGAAGGTCTGTCAGCACAACATCCAAATTGAAGCAAAATAAGATTAAGGACAGGTGTTTTTCATTGGAATCCTCTCAATTCACAAATCAATGGTGTTCAGCCGTAGAGTAGAAAGACTCCTGGCCAGCATTCTGAAGTGCCACAGAAATCTACAATGGAAGGAATTTGGGATCACTCAAAGTGTTGAATCAACAACTGGTGACAGTGCTTGGAAAACACACTGGCAGGCAGGAATGCTGTGCTCCTGCTACTCCTCCTGTGTCTGTACCAAACCCAGAAGTCTCCTCCTCAAGATGGGATTCCAGACAACAGCTCATTTCTATTTCCCAGCTTTCTCATCTCTTGTTCCCACCAGGTTTCTCAGCTCACACTGGGGACTGTAACACCCAGTACACCTCCCAGCAGTGCATTAGGCAGGGCAGGAAATATCCATTATGGGCTGTGCTCCCCTCCTGGGGATTGCAGATTACAGCCAGCAGGCATCAGCCAGGTGCCAAAAAACAAGGAGTTGCTCACTGGGTATGTAAACTGCTCAATTGTCAGTGGGGATGCACACAGAACTCTGGAATAACCACACACAGCCCAGCAGTGCACCTCAAAAACTGCTTCATTACAAGCAAGGTGAGCAAAAGTGGGAGAAGGGATTTTTAAAATGTAGCTAGCACACAAAAGAAACCACTCAAAAGCATGGAAGGCAGAAAAGCACCACCAGGAAAAGTGAGTTAGGAAAGAATGAAACAAATCCTGAAGCAGAAGGATAAAGCATTTGCTTAGTTCAATACAGCATGAAGGCCATTCAAAGCATTACAAAACAGAGTGAGAAACGAGTTGGTTTTTAAATTAAAAGTAAGGCAAAATTATTTAATAATAAAGATCAGAAAACAGCAAAACCACTGAAAGACAGACCTAATTAAAGTGAAACATGACCAGGAGAGGAGACATTGTGGTCACTGTCTGGTTTGGGAAATGAGGCAGGGAAAATGTAGGAAGATTTCCTCTTAGAAGTTGTAACGTATGAATGCTTTAGAGTATTTTAGTAGCAAATCAAACTACGGGCTGCTGTGACACAAGCTAACACATCTAAACAATATCTGAGAAGTAAAATCTTAAGTCACTACAAAATTTTAATTTAAGAATTTGTAGCTTCCTCTTTAGAGAGTTTAAATATACCTCTGAAATTCAGATTAGAAGCTTAGAAGTTCCAGTAATGAGAATCAACTGATTCTGAAAATGAAAGGTTTCACCTCAATTTGCAAATACTTCAAAGGTAACTACAGCCAAATCATTTTAAAAGCTTTAAGACTAGCATTTCCCTTTCTGAATCTTCTATTTCTAGAACAAAGCAGACTCTTACAGATTGAACCTTTATATGTACTCAATACATTTCCAGTTACAGCCCAGTTATAAATGGGTGGGATGTTCAGAATAAGATGTCATTGCTAAAATAAGCACATTTTTCAACAAAGGGTTTTATGAAACAGCTAAGGTGCCTCTCCTTTCATGGACCACAGATGCAGACAAAATGGAAGTAGCAAACATACCTTAAATACACAAAGGTATTTATGAATTACAGTTTATTAATTACATAACATTAATTTAATGAATTACATCTAATATAATATTTGCTATGTGATTTAATACCAAGCAGAAAAGCAGGTCTGCCATAATCTTTTCTTTTCAGGAATTTCTCACTTGATGACAGGTAAGTTCAGTAAATGACAGCATATGCATTCTTAAATGACTGTTCAAAGAAAACAAAGATTCTGAAGACTGTCTCTGTTTGGTTTGGGGTTTTTTTTAACTCTCATCAGAATAAGTTCTGAATCACAGAACTAGTAGTGACTAAAACATCATTAAGAAGTGACAAGTCACACAGGCAATCCTGACAAACAACATTGCTTAAGTGCTTGCCACCACAAAATAAAGAACAGTTTTATATCCTAGCTTTATGTGAAACACAATCTACCAAACTTATTTAATTCTGCCTTCTATTTATTTATTTACCCTCTTTTTTCCATAAACCTGTCGTGGAAGAAACATCTGACTCTGTGCAGCCCTTGACTTTGCATAAATAAATAGATAAATAAACAAACACAAGTAGCACAGGCCACATCTCTGCACCACCACTGAGTGACAACAACAGCAGCCTCAGTGTAATAGGGCAAAACTATTTAGCACAGGAGATTGCTCAAGACACCACTCAGTTTATGCCAATAAACATCACCTCACCCCTGCTTACTTCCACTTGTGTCCCAAAAAAATAGCAAGCATGGGCTGAAATTCTCATGCTGGCTCAACAAAGGTAATATATATCCCTCCAAAGGTAATATATATCCTAGCCTCAAGACAACAACTAAAACCACTTATTTGCCTCCCAAACACCAGTCAGCCCTGGCATAGCTCAAATTAAAACAGTAATCTACACACAAACAGCTTTGTTTCCATCAGCATCTCTCATCTTTAAACTGAAATTTATTTGTTTTTCACTGAACAAACCAAGAGATTCATTACACCGAACATCAGGCTCACGCTCTGCACCCCTGCAGAAACAGCCCAAGAACTAATTGCAAACCCAGCTGCACACGGAAATGGCTAGAGATGAATATGCAAATATTACCTTGAGTTGGAGGAGGAGGAGGATGCTCCTGTGGCTTCTCCTGTGCTAAAAGGCCCAGGTAGCTGAGCACTACGTATTTGGTTTCATAGTGAAATCCTACAGGCACGGCAGTAGCGGACGCCATCGGGGTGGCTGTGCTGCGCTCGGGGGAGCCAGGAGGGCTGTCAGGGAACAGCAAAGGGGTTGTTGGTTGGGTTAGAAGGCTGCAACATGCAACAGGTCATGAACCCACGCGTAACAAGGAATTATGTAACAATCCTGAAGCAATAGCCAGGTTTTTGCATTCTTATTTTAATAATAACCATGCGGAGTAAGCCCAGCTGTGCCTCAGTGCAGCTCCTGCCTGCTGCCAGCAGTGGCATTTCCCACTCCTGCCTGTCACAGTCATACTCCCAAGCAAAAGGAGCAGTCCCTCAGCACAGGTTTTTGTCAAGTTGGTGTAGCTGCAGAGATTTATTTTTTGGGCTACCAATTGCCCCAAAACAGAATTATCAAAAATTGTTGACCTGCTACGGTCACACTCCCATGCAAGCAAAACAAGCAGTCCCTCAACACAGGTTTTTGTCAATCAAGTTGGTGTGGCTGCAGGGATTTATTTTTTGGGCTATCCATTGCCCCAAAACAGAATTATTTTTTTATTTATTTAACCTCTTTTATTTTTTCCATTATGATACTAAAGGTGCTTCTATTTTCTGATTTTTTTATCTTTTAAATAATCTGGACTATTGAGTCTATTGTATCATTCACATGAAAAAGTTGAATTTAGAATTAGAATTATCCTGAGTCTATAATTTCCTTGGGTCGTGGACTAATAAAAAACTGCACTTTTTGCCCCCACAGATGTGTATAGAAGGTTGACCTTCAATTCTACAAGCCTCTTAGTAATCCAAGTCACAAACTTGAAAAGGACAGAAGTTGTCAGAGACCAGGCAAGTGTCTGTTAGCTGAAATTGTGTTTTAATTTGTTCTATTTGCAGGATGGTTAAACTTCAGAGTGGCCATCCTCTAGTCTCTGAAGAGTCCAGCTCTTCATTTCCTTGACTAAAATGCTCACCCATCGTTTGGTGGTTCCATTTAAACACATTGGTCAGAGGTGTACTGATGCTTTTCAATGACAGTAGGTTTCACAGTTAATTTTTCCCAGTATTTGTGGTATTTAATTCATTTTGATCAAGTTCTATATTAGATTTTGAGTTTACACCTCGAGCTGAAAGTGTAGGCCAAAAACAAGCTGAAGCAAGCCTCAGTAGGGTGGAGGGGAATTGTCAACTGGCACAGGTCAGTTTTCCACAGCCTTTCTTAATTCCTTGCTGTTACAAGAACAAAACAGCTGGAGTACACCCCACAGAAAATAAATCCCACGCTTGGAAGTGTAAGTCAGGGCTCAGAGCCTATGGATTTTTATGGAAGTTAGAAATGGACCATTAGTCTCATGTTTTGACAGATTCTGAACATTTCCTTAACCACAACATGGGTGAAAAGACAAGTTCTGAAGAGTCTCCCTTTCCCAAAGCCTCCCATGAATATTTTCTCTGCTTTCACAGATTTGCTACTGTGATTCTCAAAAACTGAAACACAGAAGAAGTGACCAAAATTGCCTCGAATTAATTTTACTGTTCCAACATCAATGGAAAACATCTGGTCAACAGAGTAAATTCCACATTCATTGCAGGGATTGGAAGAACAGATGGTTGTTTGTCCTGGATTTCTCACCCAGACATTATTAAGTATAAACCAGAAATCCACACCTAACAGCAACACCTGGCCAAAGAACTCCTCCCTGTTTCACTCTAATTCTTTTGTTGCTTTTTTCAAATATCCAAATAAGACCTGCGGGAAAAACTAATGTAGAGAGAAATTAAAAGTAACATGGTGAAAAGTAAAATCTCAAACAACAACATGGAAGTGGGGAAAAAGCCATGCAAGAGATGAAAAGGATGTTTGAGATTAATCAACATGTTTTAGCTCTTTTTGTTTGGCCAAGTCTGGATAACTACCTCCAACATGCTGTCAACTTAAGGGATCAAATAAGGCTATCCAGGGGTTTCTGACAAACTCTTCAAGTTATGTTCTCCAGGACTTCAAAGAGTCATTCCCAAACAAGCAGTAGCCCATTCTTGGCCACCAGAATGGATGTGTAAATGAAAAGCACACAAGGAAGACTGTGCTACAGAACAGGCACTGAAAGAGCCAAAAAATTTAGTAATGTGAGACACAGTTATATTTAGAAGAAGATTTTTTTTATCAAGTTTAAAGTTTAAAGCAGTTAGAATGAGCAAAATGCTAAATACAAGGAAGAGAAATTGGACCCTCTCAAGAGAATTAGGGGTTGCACTGGAAATGCCTTGGGATTAAAGAAAGAATCAGGTTCCAAAAGCAAAGAACAATATGCAAATGAAGCCATAATAATAATAATAATAATAATAAAAAACCAAGAAAGCAAAAGAAAAGCACTTGCCTGTCTAGCTGTTCAAGATGCCTGGGCTAACTTCTAATCCCTCCTCCCTGAGAAGGAATTCAGATTAAGAGCAGTTGCACACTGGTTACTGAGGATAAACAGAACTAGAACTGTGCTGTGGCATGGTTGCTGTGGGAGTAGGTAGCTTGGCAAAGAAAAATTTACCACCAGACTCAAAGCTGTAAAAGGAAAAGAACTGGTGTAAAATTGGCTGGCTATTCTCTTTAGAAACTCTAGTTTCTGAAACTCATTCAGTACTGAAAACAGAAAAGGGCTCTCTGATGAAGACCATACTATGGCAGGCCTGCCTCTTGCTCCATGTATTTAAAAACGCCTGAAAGGCTTTACCAGAAAGGTTGAGTTGTGTCTTTGCTGCAGCTTGAACCAAAGTAGCAAATTATATACAAAGGAAACAATAAACTTGGAGTCAACACTTCATCTATGCTGCCTCTTCCATCCCAAAGTGATCCACAGGCAGCACATCCTGCTTCAGACACCTAAGAAACCACAGCAGAGAAGAACCACAGCTTTTGCACAACAGCTACCCTTGAGCCTCTTCCAAAATTGAGACTTTTATACAGCAGGAAGATCTGAAAAAAAAAAAAACCTGCTCTGAAGACTTTAGGATCCTTTAACAATAGATCTGCTCTTCAGACCACGTGCAGTCACCACACCATCACATGTTGACATCACCAGTTGGGAAAGGTGCCATTCCCCAAAAAGCAAAAGCTCCCCAGCCTGTTTCAGTTCTGGTTTGTTCAGTAGAGATCCACAGCCCTGAAATCAAAATGCTTCTCACAATGCCTACACAGTGAATGGGAGCCCTTCCAGACAACCTGAACTGATCTCTCCTGAAAAAAATCAGCCTGACAGATGGTCCAGAGACATCCAGAAACTGTGCTGTGGACCAAAGAACAAGTCTGGATATATAATAGAGATTATTCTTCAAAATATAATTCCAAAACAATGCAGAAAATGAAATAAAAAATAGTTGATGAAAACAAGCATGATATCCAAAACAGCACAGTGCAACAGGGAGGCCTAATTCACAAAAATTACAGCTCAGCACTTCTGAGGGGAGGAGGGGAAAAAAAACAGAGACAGAGGGAGAATGAGACCACTGCTTATTTAAATAGTGGGTAAAGTTTCCCTGGGGAAAGAATGATTAAAAAAATTACCTTGGTGGATATATTTTGAGAGGCAGTTTATAATGAAATGAGAAAGGTGACTCAAGAACTTGAATGGAAGAAATCTTCAAAATCACATACAAGAATGTCATGAGTGGAAGTGCACTTCAGAATCACTGATTTTCCTCTGAGAGAAGCCCACAGCACAGAAACTGAATGACTCCTTTAGGATTGAGAATGACTGGTTTTGTTTACAAAGACAAACACAGAAATATTGACTCAGATCCTGTAAATATCTCAGGAAAGGCCATTTTTCAGGAATGAGGGGGATTGAAAGAGGACACATAGCTTGAGAGACCAGATCAGAGGAAAGAGAGCTCTCCACTAAAGGAGCAAAATGGAAAAGAGTCCAGAAAGTGTTTAAAATGAAAAGCTTGTACAGGAGATGCAATGGAGCAGAGGAAATAAGGAGTTACACAGACTCCCTAGGTCTCAAAGCCAGGGCAAGAGGGCTGCTTCTGGTTTAACAAGATCTCTGCAGGAATACTGTCCTTACAAAACTACAGAGATCAACATTATTACCAATTACTCCCTACAACAAAAATCACCTTTCCCAGTTCCTGCACCCTTGGGGGACAGAAGGCTATACCTGTTGAAGCTGACTTAGCTTGTCCCTCCTCCGGCCCTGCTGTCACTTGTTTCATGTGGGCTGAGCTGCTCAAGCGACCTGAGAGCAGGAGTTGCAGCAGGACTGACATTTCCCCATCTGTCACGTCCTAATCCACAGCAGAGTTATAAATTGGATAATGGGCAGCACAAGCCTACCAATGAATACAGCGAATATAATCCCCAGCCATGAGGCCAGCCCGTGTTTCAGCCCCTGTCTGTAAAACCCCACTGGGCATCAAGAGGTGTTTGCTTGCATCATTCAAACCCCAAAATGCAACATCACTGCTCGACTGCCCAGAACAGTTCAGCTGGTTTTTACAAACAATGGCACCTACGGATTTCAGAAACAGCAGCACCACGGCCCTCAGCTTCCACTCCAAAATGGAACTGCTCCAGAGCTGGATGCATTCCCCACCTAGAGCCTCACTCACCAGCCATAAAGCCAGTCACCCTGTGAGCTGCTGTGGCAGAACTCCTCCTGCTGCTGCTGAATTATTGCAATGCACCCACAGCCCCATCCAGCGAGTGCTCAGCCAGGCAAGGGCAGGCACAGAGGCAGCAGGACGGCAGCACTGCAGCTCAAATCATCTTTAGGGCCTCCTGACCTCGATATGCTCACGGTTTGGGTCGTCTTCCTGCCATCAATCTCTGCAACAGGCAGCCACGCTCAGCTCAGCTGCACCTACAGCCTCGGTGCCCTTTACCAAACGCGCCCAATTTCAAGGAGCTGCAGGTCTACAGAGCCACACCCCGTATCAACAAGATGGAAAATATTCAGGCACTCTGCAGCCTTACCAGATGTGGGGATTTTGGGTGAGACTTGCATGTGTGGGCTAGTTAAACCTTGCAGCAGTTTGTCTCTGAAGAGACTTCCCATAACAGGCAGGACTATCCAAAGCATCCAGTTGTGATCAGCTTGGGAGATAAATTCTCCGGAGTACTTTTCCAACTGTGTCTGAGGGTATGACTAAGAGATTGTTTATAATAAACTGAGAAATGCTCAGTTCAAACACGTCAGTTCCTACTGGAAATGAATCAATACTGCAGCCACTACTGATCCTCTGGTGGCACTTAATGGATAGAAATACTGGAAAACATAATTGTTCTTTATCTGGACAGTGGCTGTAGCTGACCTTTGACAGAAATGCAATTAGGTGGGCATTCTAGGCAAACGGGGTGATTTCTCTTCTAGGAAGAAAAACAAAAGCTGCACGCGTTACCCACCACAAAGGTCCTCAATCCTTTGCAGCTTCAAACCATCTCACCACAGCATTAAATTATGACAAGCACAGCTTTTATTAACGAGCTCCCATTCACTTTCTGCCTTAACGTGCCTGTTTGGGTTTGAGGAGCCGAAAAAAGCCGTTCCAAGTTTCAGCGGCGCCGGAGCCGCCGGCGGGAGCGCAGCGTGAGCCCCTCAGTTACTACGGCGATGAATGAGATATTTATTTATACCCGGGCGGGCACGGCGGCGGGATGAGTCACCGGCGGCGCCGTGCGGGACTCGCAGCATGCGCGCGGCCGCGGCCCCTGCAGCGGGGGAGCCGCCGACGGGAGCCTGGCACGGCCCCTTCGCCACCGCTACCCGCCGGGTCCGGGGGTGCCCCGAGGGAGTCCCGGGGGTGTCCCGGGGGTGCCCCGGGTCCTTCGGCCGCGGCGGGGCCGGCAGCGGCACCGTCCGCCAGGGGGCGCGCCTGCCCCCGCCGCGCCCCCGCCGAGACGCGCGCTCCCGGCTCGCCGCGCCCCCCCTCCCACCACTCACGGACGGGGGTGCGCGCGCGGGAGGGGGCGGGAGCGCGCGGGGCCGCCGGTCCCCGCTCCCCCACCACCCTTGAATTAATGAGTAAACGCAGACAGACAGGGAAAGAAAGAAATAAACATAACAAACAAAAATAAATCATCAACCAGCCCGCCCGCTCCCACGCCCGTTTCCTCACCTGCGGGCGCCGCGGGGAGGAACTGGAGGTGGAGGAGCGGCCGCAGCTCCCGGGTCGCTCCCGCCGGGGGCGGTGAGGAGGGGAGGGGGGGAGGCGGGAGCGCGCCCGGTGCGCGGGCTCTGCCCTAATTTGCCGCCGCCGCCGCCGCCATGATGGAGGGGGCGGGGGCAGGAGCGCGCGGGGCGCGGCGCGGCGCGTGCCGCGCGTCACGGCTCGCGCCGGGGAGGGGGCGGGGCCAGGCGGGGACTCCGCCCGCGTGACGGGGTGGGAGCGTCTCGCGGCGGTCACGGAGCCTGCGGCACCGGGAATAAACGTGGGGAGGGGGGGGTTTGTGCCAACCTGTCCCGTTTCCTCGTGGATTCGGAGGAAAAGGAGCCCTTGGCAGTGCAGTTCCTGCCGCCCTGACCTCCAGGTCATGTGGCTATAGATGTGGGTTCGGTGGGTCAGAGTCCCAAACCGAACTCCCCCGGCAAGGCAGAGGGCGCACGGAAAAGAAACAGAGCCTGGATATAATTCCAACTGTATTTGTTATTTTATTTAGCAATATTTATTTTATAATAATAGACATCGTTATCATTTGCTATTAGATGTTATTTTTTCTTTATCAAAACCTGGTTTCAGTATTATTTAGATGGTGCCTGAAGTAATAGTAAAGCGTTCTCCAGACCCGAAGTACAAGCTGATTGTTGGCATTGTAAAGGCAATATGAAAAGACAGCAAAGTTACACACAGAGTTTTATAAGAAGCTTTTCCACACAGGAAAAATAAAGCAGAGAAAAAAGTAAGGAAATTGAAATAAATCAGAAAGAAGCATGGATGTGACGAATAGCACATTTGACAGTGATTTGTCGAGGAATGGTTTTGTCTTTTCCGCCAAATGTTCCTGCAGAGTGGAAGTGGAAGCCTCTTGGTAATTAGAACAAACCAATACTATTACAGATGATGAAGCTTGTTTGAATTTGAAGTTTTTTTGAGTTATGCCATAATTCATGAATTATGAAGTTTATTTGAATTTTGCCATAAAGAAAAGAATGGCCGCAGTGACAGCACTGCTGCCAGGCCCTCCTTGCCCTCCCCTTGTACGGCTGTTTCCTGCGTCCTTCTGCTTCTCCCTGCTGCCAACATAAAGCGGCTTTGGGGGCTGGCTCGTCCCGCGTTTCAGCGCTGTCTGCTGCAGCTTTAACTCCCGGTAAATGACACCGGGACAGTGACAGTGACAGCGACGCGACCACCATATATGGCGGTGTGACGTCATTGGTTCGTCGAGTTCCTATTGGTCCGGATGCGCGGTGGGCGGGGCGTGTGGCGCCCCCGCCCCGGCCGTGACCCGAACCGGATCTGACTCCGCTCGCGGCCACCGACGGCACCGGCCGCGTCTCCAGGGCCTGCGGCTGCCACCGCCACCGCCACCGTCACTGTCACTGTCACTGTCACCGCCCCTGTCACCGTCCTTGCCACCACCATGGCGCTCAGCGATGCGGACGTGCAGAAGCAGGTAGGGCCGCGCGGCCCGGCCCGAGCGGAGCCCCTGAGGGGCCGCGGCGAGCGCGGCTGGCGGCGCCGGGCCCTCAGCGCAGCGCTTGGCCCGGGCCTGCTGCCCTACCGGGCCTGCTGCTCTGGGAACGGAAGATCGGTGGAGGGGAAGGATCCTGGCTTGGATAGAGGAGTCTGCTGACAAGGCGATTTTTCCCCTGCCGGGGTGGATGGGCCCCACGGGAGCTTCCTTGAGGCGTTTTGGTGCCGTGATAGGCCAGGTTGTGACGAGAGGGTTCCCGAGCAGGCTGTGTGCTGTCTGCAGGGGTTAATTGCACCCCAGGACGGGTAAATGCAGAGCCTCAGATGAGCACTGTGTTTTACAGGCTGCTGGGGTGGATGCTTAGAGATGAGGGCCAGTCTCTTCTTCCTGCAGAAGGGAGAACCAGGGAAAGCAGTCTTAAACTGAGACAGGGGAGATTCACATCAGATATTGAAAAAAATACTTCTCTGTCAGGGTGGTCAGGCATTGGAATGAGTTGCTCAGGGAGGTGATGGAATCAGCATCCTTGGAGGTGTCTGGATCTGAAGTGGTTTAGTGTATAAAAGGTTATGGTTGATGGTTGGACTGGGTAATCCCAGAGGTCTGTTCCAACCATAATGATGCTATGGTTCCCTAAGGATTTCCCATCTCTTCTCGGTTTGTAGCTGTGTTAGCTGCAGTTAGCTGTACCGTAGCATGTGGGTGGGCTGCTCAGCATTCCTGAATGCCCTTTTCAGCTCTACATCCTAAGCAGAGTAGGGACTGGCTTGCAATGGAAACTGAAGTCTGGCTGTGCACACCCCTCCAGAGGCAGGACACCCTGTCCCTGTTGACAGTAAACACTGTCCTCAGCTAAAAAAACTGCTTTCAGCTGGGTTGGGGTTGGTGTGGGGTGTCAAAGGCCCTGGAGATCCAGTCAGTGCTGGTCTGGGGAGTTTCTGCAGGTGATGAGCAGATCAGGCGAGTTCCCTTCGTCCTCTGCATCACAAGTACTCATGTCTCACTTTCTCATTCAGTAAACATAGTCTCTTGGCAAGGAAGCATCACAATGAAAGTAAAATTGGTAGGTTGCCTTTCTCCAGAAGGAGAATTGTAACATTACATTGTATTCCTTTTATCTACAAAGCTCGTGTGTTTTGGTTTTTTTTTTCCCCTGCCTCTTTTATGATAATAAAAATAAAGCTGACATTAGGGTGGTCTTGCTCAGCCACAATGGACCTGAACTTCAAAGGTCAGTTCAGGCTCTGGTGATGTGTCAAACATGTAATACTGATGGCATTCCACATCTGCACATTCCTGTCAGTGTTTTACACTCCTGAGTCCAGGATGATCCTGTTAACTGGACAGTGCTGATGGCTGGCAGTCCTGCATGTGGATCAGTCTGGTATGAACTTACCAGCAGGTCCTCCTTGCCACCACACTTCTAATGATTGTCACTCTGAAACTCATCTCTGATTGAGACTTTTTCCACTGTCAGACTTGCTTTGTTGTTCTGTCAAAGGTATTTAATACATTGCTCCATCTGGTCACTTCTGAAGCCCATCTAACATCTACAACTTCCCTTGGAAAGGGTGATCACACTGCTCCTGACAGGAAAACCCCTTCTTCCTTGCTATAGGAAATACTGCCTTAAAACAAGTCTCTCATTTCAAAATACTTTTTTGTCACTGTTATTAAAACTAATCCTATTTTTAGATGTGAAAATCTCACTTTGGATCTCTCTTCATTTCTAGAAAAAGCAAAAGGGGATTTGAGTACAGCAGCTTTTGAAGGAAGTAACACTGTTCAGTCTTATCAGTCTAGGAGAAGTGCATTCCATATTAGCTTGCTTCCATCTCATTCCTTTTCTTTACACACCTCTGATGTTTCCTGAACACCCAGAACTGTTAAAAGTGCTTTTCCAAAATTCAGAAACCCGACTACCCTGGAGGAAGTGACTCAGTCACATAAAGGCTGCTGCTGCTAAGTTCTCAAGTCTTCTTCAACAATAGGCTATTCAGCAAAATTATATCCTTATTTCAAATGCCTCTCTTGTCCTTTCTGAAATGCAGGGTAGGTGGACAAGCACTTGAGAGTCTTTGCAGACACAAATTAAAAGAAAACCTGCTGATTTGATTTTGAGGATGTAGATGTTACTGTTCACTTCTTCCACTGTGCTAACACGTGTTTAAAATCTTCCACTTGTTTCTTCACTTCTGTTTTTTCATTTCTATGGGCTTAGTGCTGCACATTGGCTCACTTTTCACCTTGGCACCTTTCTAATCTCTTTAAAA
The DNA here is from genome assembly GCF_023055355.1 of Agelaius tricolor. Taxonomy (NCBI): domain Eukaryota; kingdom Metazoa; phylum Chordata; class Aves; order Passeriformes; family Icteridae; genus Agelaius; species Agelaius tricolor. The sequence goes on from NW_027269263.1 coordinate 3,222,355, forward strand.
CATTTTAACTACAAATATTCTATAAATAGAGGCTTTTGTGTGAGTTTATTCAGACTGAATTTTCTGCAAAATATGTCTCATTGCTAAGTGCAAGCAGTAGGTTTTAGGGTCTGCTCCATCTGGCGATGGAAGTGTCTGTACCTCATCCCAGTTGCAGTTTGGTTGGGAATGAGTCCTTCCAGTCTGCCCCAAATGGGAGCCTGAACTGAGGTCTGCTCACAGAGAGGCATGTGATGGATGAACAGAACTGGCTCTGATTGCTTTCCTGCTCTCTCAGCTGCTGGACCTGGGCTTTGTAGTGCTTTGAGGTGGCTTCAGAAATGTTTTTCAAGTAGAACTTCTTGGTTCCTGTGGAGCTCTGAAGCAGCATGTGACATTCTTGGTGTGGTCTGGGTCACAGAGCATTGCTGCTGCTGTCTCCTTCCCCAGCCCCTCCAAAGTTTTTACAGAATTTACTTATAGGTTTTTACAGAATTTATTACAGTTTCCCAAGAGAAATGTCTCTGGTGTTCAAAGGAACTGTGGCTGTACAGATCTGACCAGAGTGGTCAGTGGCACTTTGCTTTGCTTCACTGTGCACCTCTTGAAGGCCCAGGTTCATTGAGATGCCATCTATGTAATCTTTATGTTTCATGGAAATGTCGTAACAAACAGACTCATTTTGCTGTCTGAGGATTTTTGAAGTCTGGGAGGTTTATTTAATAATCCCAAGGGTGAAAAAGTTGGGCTCATTAATGAAGAACAAAAATACCTTTGCATTTATACCCAAAAATAGCCTCGTGTTTATACAAATTTACTTTGGGGTTGGTTGGTTTGTTTTGGGTTTTTTTTTATGGTTGCATACCTGAATTACATTCTTCTAATGGCAGCTAGTGAAACAGCGTTATGTAGAATTATTGGGGAAAATGGTTTTCTTGTAATATATGTCAAGATTAACTGACTCTTGTGTACGCTCAATGACATTTCCTTGCAAAACTCTTGTATGAAATAGTAAATGGATATGGAGGATGTACAGATGAGTAGATATATACACCTACTTCCTCTGGTCAATGTCCTTTCCTACAGAAAACATTTTCTTTCCTCTCTCATGTTACAGATCAAGCACATGATGGCTTTCATCGAGCAGGAAGCCAATGAAAAGGCTGAAGAAATAGATGCAAAGGTAAAAATGGAAGTTCACTGTCAGTAAGTGCAAAAGGAAAACCGCCTCCCCCATCCTGCTCTGAAAGTTTCAGAGAGAACTAGAAACCTTTGTAAGCTACAGCTGGTTTTTGTTTAGTTACTACATAGCAAAAATGTACCAAACAAAGATAGCATTTCTTAGCTTTTGACAAATGAAAATGACTCAGAGCTGGTTTTGGTCAATGTTTTGGTGGTTCTTGAACATAAATATATTCATATCAAAGTTCAACCCTTTTTTTGAGCAATCAGGAGAGCTGAGAGGTAACGTGACTCAACTGGATTGAGTAGAACACCTTCCCCCACTAAATTAGTATTTAAGGCAGGAGTTGAATTACTTGCTGAATGCTTCACTTAGCTTAAGCCACAAGAGACTGGGTTTAATATTAACCTGGTGTTAGAGCATAGATGTTTACTGAAGAAGGATTAATGGTGCTTTTCAGCCCCAGCAATCTGCACTAGTGAAATGCCTTGCTGGTATTGGACTCAGCATACATGTTGCTGATAATATTTAATCTCCCTTAAACATTTAGGTTTACACAAATATTTAATCAGTACTAAAGCATGTATTCCTGAAGATCTGAAGACAGAATTAGGAAGCTGAGATTGGATTTTCAGATATAAGTAGGACAATTATCCACGTTTTTTACATTCTGTCTTGTGAGGCTTTACAAAAGTAAATTAAAAGCTGTGCTGTCACCCTCCTTGTGTAAGAATTACTTAAAGAGATGAAGGGTTGGAACCATAGATTGTATCATCCTATCCTGTCTGTGAATGTGCTCTGTTACATTTTGGTTCTGTTTTTTTCAGCCCAAGGAATCAATTTCCACTTCAGTTGTTTAATTTTTACTGTAGGCAGAAGAAGAATTCAACATTGAGAAGGGTCGCCTTGTTCAGACACAGAGGCTGAAAATCATGGAGTATTATGAAAAGAAGGAGAAGCAAATTGAACAGCAAAAGAAAATGTAAGTTGCTTGGGCTAGACAGCTGACCTCAGAGCCTGAGTTTGCATTTTGTTGTTCATTTTATACAAAATTCTCTGGCCCTGTAAACACTCCAGTTGTAGACAACATATTTAGTTATAAGTATGAGTTTGGTTTTTTTTGGGGAGAAATGATCAGAGCTGAGCTACAATGGTATAACAGTGTGATGAAAGAATCCTTCCCATTTCTTTATGTAATTAACATCTAGAACTTTACCCTGGTCTGTTACCCTGGGACAAATGATCAGGTTGGGTTTAGTTTGGCTGGGTCTTCACCAAGAAAGGGCTTCTGCAGTTCAATCTTTTGTGCAAGTCCAGAAACAGATTCAGACGGGTGAACGGACCTTGGCTTTAAGTGTTGTAGAATTGTTACCTTTAAATGCAAATGTTACAGTTCTTCTGTCAAAGGCTGATGGATTGATTCAACTTTATCATGCTACTTGCAGTCAGATGTCCAACTTGATGAATCAAGCAAGGCTGAAGGTCCTCAAGGCAAGGGATGACCTTATTGCAGTGAGTATCTCCAAAGTAGACACACAGTCTCTATGTCTGCCATAAGTTAGGAAATGGAACTGTTCTCTACAGAAAATAGGATTTTTGATTGAGTGATGTTTGCTTCAAGATAGAAAAATGGCTTTCCAAGCTGCTCTGAAAAGGCCTTGAGGGTTTAGTCCAGCTTTGCTATCTTCGTATTTTCACAGTTTCCATTACCTGCTGTTTTAGGGAAGTACTTTGGTCTGCCAGGAGCGTTGCAGGCAGCGTTGTATCTGTCATTTGCACAGTAGCTTGTTTCTTTAAAGAGCAACAACTCTCTCTTGCACAGTTGGTAGAACTTTGAAATTCTGTTTGCCTGAAGCAGTGTTTATATAAAAAACCCAGCATGGCATAATCAAGGAGGCTTAAAACACCACTCAGTGGGAGTTTTTGTGTCCTTCAATGGCCCATAGGCCATGAAAAGTTTTGCTGCTTGTTCTGGTGACCATTGTGTGTGTTGACACAGAGGGTGAGTAATCATTCATCAGAACAGGCTGCATTCAGGCTTGTTTGGGTTTCCTGTGTTTATCTCTCACCACGGGCAGTGTGTGCCCATTCTGCTCACTGAGCAGCTTTGCTGTGCTCTCCCACCTAGAGATAGTTTGGGTGTTCCATGTTCTGCTAGATGGGGCTGTTGAGCTGTTGGAAAAGCTTGAGAGGCCCGTGGAAGTCAAAAATAAAAGATGGGATAAATGTTTAGGTTGATGCTACCATGAAAAAGAAGAGTTAGCAGAAGAAAATCACTAGTTTATTGATTCTTTAAAATGAGTTTCAAACTTTAGATTGTATTCCCAGAGAGGAGGAAGGTGGATTGCTCAAGGGCTAACTCTGTTGTGTTAGTCTCTGCTGGGTAATCTCTTCCTCATTCATTTGTTGACTCAACCTCATGCTTCTGAGTAATTCTAAACAGTCTTCCTCATTTTAAGACATTTAAAGTCACATGCTGCTCACTCTTTCTTTCCCTATCAGATCTTTGGCTTCTTTCATGAGAGACGAGCAGTTCCAGAAATGCAGTGTTTCTCTAGGGAGGACAGAATAATTAGGTTTGACCATGACAGTAAACTGTGATAGTTTTATATCTTCATACTGATTGTGTTACTGTGCACTCTTTTTCTAAACACCATGAGGTAGGACAGGAGAGAGTTTCTCTGTCTGAAGTATTTCTGATGGTTCAGTTTTAGGAGCTTTGAGTTGACTCTTAAAAAATTTCTTTAAAGTTCAATCCCATCCAATACTAATTTGCTGAATAAAGATAATCAAGAGAGCTATTTCAAATTAAAAATAAGCTCTCTCTTTAAAATTTTTATTTGCATTTACTTACAATTAAAGAATATCTAACCTGAATATTATTTGATGGAAAAATAGATTGGATTTCTTTGCTCAACCATAAAGCTGAAAAAATTTATTTGGACAACTGCATTATTTTACATGAAGCAATTATTTACTACGTATTTAATTTATCTAAGTTAACATTTTAAGTGCCATTCTTTTGAATGGAACTCCTGAGCTCTCCCTTTTTCACACAAAAGGAATTATTGTCAGGTTGTAATGAGGTCAGCCCAGGGCAGGAGGAAGGGAAGTGTTGGGCAGGGATGGTGTGCCATGCACAGAGATGGAGGTCTAGCTTGGATGAACACCAGCTGGAGTGTACATTTACGTGTTGGCAGGGTGTGAGAGCTATAATAGAAGTACAGAAAGTTGGTAGGCATGAAACCAAATGCCAAACAGATGGGCTCTGCTGATCTGATTTCTTCTGAATGTAGGATTTGCTGAATGAGGCCAAGCAGAGACTTGCCAAGGTGGTGAAGGATACTGCCAGGTACCAGACACTGCTGGATGGACTAGTTCTACAGGTAAATATTTAAATTGTAAAAAATGGATCATTGTCCCCTAGCCCCCTCGGTTTCTTTTGTAAGAAATAGCCCTCTAAAAGTTATAGTTGTATTGGGGTCTGCATCAAATGCTGATCTGGGTGATCCTTGAGTTTTAAACATCATTTCATTATCTTTGAGTCTTGGGTCCTGAGCAGACAAGGTTGTGGCTTACTTTGAGGTGTAGAACCTGGGATACCAGCAGCAGGTCCATTGTAAGAATAATTGCAGATGTGCACACACTCATTTTAGGGTGCACACCTTAAGCTCTGTAGTGATGATTTGGATCAAGTGTCCTTTGTCAGAGGCTGCTCCTCCAAGCCCTCAAGGCAGTCAATACCTGTTGAAAACCTTTTCAGCATTTGAGACTTCATAAGCCTTGACAAATTTACTGTAGTATGGAATGAGCCTGTGACAGAAGCAGGCCCAGAACGCAGAAACCAGAGTTTTGCTTGCCTAGAAGAACATCCTCAAAGCCCAGAAATGAAGAGCTGAAAGTCCAGAAAGCATTGGCCAGGTCAGTGCTGTGAGCTCTGGTGCCTCCTTCTGGCACAGACTGGTCCTGTTGCTGTGAGCTCCCAGGAGCCATCACGAGCTCTCCTGTCACACTTGATGACAGAGTTTTCTCAGCTTGTGCCTCCAAGTGCTGTTGTTTCTTTCTCACACTCAGGTCTGGTGTTGCTCTACATCAAAATAAAACCTTTCTTCTTCTTGCAAATGGGCCACAATTCTCTTGGCTCATTATGTTAGATCCAGTGAGGGATCTGTGCTCACAGCTGGACCAGATGATCATTGTAGGTCCCTTCAAACTGGAACTAAACTCAATTTATTCTGTTCTAGCCTGAGGTGTAACCACAGGAACTGTGAGGCAGGAGTTATTAGAACAGGCTTCTGAGACTGCTGCATGTCTTCAAGGCCTTGGTGGCATGCTCTGTCTACTTAGACAGCAGTGATCCTTATGTGTAACTGGGCACCTCAGTCCTGAGATTCCATGTGTTTAGTTGCACTTGAGTTCCAAAAACATCATCCATATTTGGGCTCTTCCCCAAATATTGGTGCTGTCCTCTCAGAATGGCTGCATGAGGTAAACTCGTGAGCAAAGATCTGAATAAATGAGGCTGATATTGTTGGGGCTTGGCTTTCAAATTGATCAGCTTCTTTCCTTTCTTGGGGTTAAACAATTGGGACAAAGAAAACATTGACTTCCTGCAACTGAAATGGTTATAATGGTTATTCCTTGCAGGGATTCTACCAGCTGCTTGAGCCCAGATTAGTTGTTCGGTGCAGGAAGCAGGATCTCCCCATGGTTAAGGTGAGACACCTGGAATATTTTGACAGTGCCCTGCTGGATTTGCTGCTCGGGTCCCCATCTCTGTTTGATATGGAAACAGGCTTTGCTTGTTGCACTTCTGTTGCAGCTACAATGTGCTTCCAAAGTTGGGGGTCATTTCCCTGCTTGGATATTACCTTGGAAACTTTAGACATGGCTACAGTATTAAGAATAATAACTGGGTTTGGCTGAAGAGCCAAACTGAAATGCATTTGTTTAATTAAAAAAAAAAAAAAAGGCCTCAATCCCTTCATTTTATTAGTACAAGTGATTGAATGATAAAACCCAGGTGCTGCAGTAGCATTTGTCAGTGCTAACTGTAGGTTTATCTTGTGTCCTAGACTGCTGTACAGAAGAGCATTCCCATCTACAAAAACGCCATAAAAAGGGATGTGGATGTTCATATTGACCAAGACAGCTTCCTGCCAGAAGATATGTAAGGAAAATCGGATTGTTTTGTACAAGACACTAACTTAAAGCAACTTTTCAAGCCACAGCTCACATAAGTGTCAGAAAATTAAGTGTGGAATATCCTCAAAGTGGCTGCTGCTGTTCTTGTAGAACTAGCATTTATTTGAGTTTATCAGACACACCCTCTGCAGTTTTCTGCAGACAAGCACTGTCTCCACCAAAAAATATGAGGAAAAGTTTTGTGCAATCTCCAGCCTGATTCACAGTACTGGAGCAGGGGATAACTGTGCACAGGAACTGAACCACTGGTCTTTTAAGGAGAGAGAAGATGAAGCAACCTGAGTCTTGAAGTGCTGCAGGATAATCACTTGATGGGGTTTATGTCTGTTCTGTCTGCAAGGCTCTGTTTCCATATGGTATCATAGAGGTACCATGGACAAAGGTGTATATTCTGTCATCTTTATCTATGGGCCAACAAACAGCACTTCTAGCTCTTTTCCTCACTTCCCAAAATGTGACAGCTGTCTTAATAACACGGAGTCAGAAGCTGTTTTGAAGGGACAAATTGCAAAGCTCCATTTCCATTTAAAACATGCTAATGAGGTCTGTGCACATAGATGTGGTCCCTGATAACTCCAAAGATGCTTTGTGCTGCTGCTTCACTGGATCTCTTTGTGCTGATTCCTGTTAAGACATGATCAAAAAGATTGTTTTTTAAAAAAAGAGAAATGTTAGCCATGTATCTGACTTGTCTATAAATGCTGATTTGGGATATGTTTGCTACATTCTGACCCTGACCTGTGAATTTCACTAAATTATTTCTTTTCTTGTTGTCCATCTTTAGTGCTGGAGGTGTTGAAATCTACAACAGTGATGGTAAAATTAAAGTTTCTAATACCCTGGAAAGTCGGCTGGACCTTGTAGCCCAGCAGGTGAGTTTCTCCAACAACCTGGGTAAACAAAATACAATTAACTAGTTCTTATAATGAAATCCTTGTGTTTCCAAAGTGTCACAATAGTGCATGGCATCAGATTTCATTGGGAATGACAAGTAGGAAGTTATTTTTGAATGGGAAGAAGCAAATTACAGCAAAAAACATGGCTTTCCCCAGAATGATTCCTTTTGAATTAAGCTTAAGCATAAAATTCTATAGATTTTGATACTGCAAGCCTTGGTTATGACTGCACTGCAATCAAGATGCTGAAATGCTGAGGCTAACTTGAATTACTGAAGCTAGCTTGAGTACAAACTTTGGCTGAGACCTATTACACCCAAGTGCAAAAACCCTAGATCTGGCATCTCTTTCATGTGCTGCAGTACAGGCAGTGCTTTCAGTCTATGGAGTAGCAGGCAATGTGTGATCAGGGAAAGACTTCAGCAAGCTCAGATGAACTGACTTGTTAATTTTGAAGCCAACCTAAGTATCCCAGAGTGCCTGCAGGAAGAACCTGCAGCAGTTTTATTGCCCATTTCACATAACTGATGTGTTCTTTCTCTTCAGATGATGCCAGAAATCAGAGTGGCTCTCTTTGGTGCTAATGCCAACAGGAAGTTTTTGGACTAAACCTCTATGAGAGAAGGTGGGATCTGTTCCACTGCCATACTGAAGGGGATGCAAAAGCATCTGCTAATTTAAAATCTTGAAATTTAACATTACTGTGTCATCCAGTATCTGTTCTTCAATCGAATAATTTTGCATACCTGCTGTGCTTAGCCTCTCTACTTGTGGTTAGAATGCATTGCTCAAAGGATGTGAAGACATACATATTCATCCAGAAGTGGCACTAGGAAATGGAGGCACTTGGGCTCTTGGCTTTCCTTACACTGTTGTGACTCTCTAAAGACAAGTGGTGCATTTAGGGTCACTCTCTTTGCTTTGGCCATGTCTCTCTCAAGTTATCTGATCTGTGAAGTAAATTACTATGCTGCTGATGTCAAGTCCCCTTTCAGTTATGGTCTTCAGTGTTCTAGAGGGCATGTATTCCTTCCCAAGGTTAGTAGTTCAATTCATGTTACTTGGTGAGGCATTTCCTGTTCTGTATATGTGATTAAAAAAAAAAAGCCTGAGCCTGTAAAACTCTATTTATTAAAATAAAAATGCGTGTGTGTATGGACTTCCTTGTCACTTCTCTCTGGGGCATTGCCAGCAGCCTTTGAAAAGTGGGATTGTTTGTGCAAGGACTTCCTACCTGAGTTCTTCTGTGAAGCTGGAATTCAAGAGCAAGGAGCAGTGTCAAGCTATTTGCAGGAATAATGTTGGATTGCAGGCAAGGCTTTTGAGTAGGACTCCAGGATTCTAGAGCATCATTCTCCCTGAAAAATGGGTCAGTAGTTCTGCTCCCTCTATCTTCTGTCAAAGGAGAAAACTACAGTAACACAACTGTGCTGCTTAGATAAAACAAACACAATCCATTTCCCATCACAAGGCTGTTGCTTCTGTGCAGGAGATCCAAACTGTACCCTGACTCTTCCTAATCTCAATTCTGAGATTTCTTCCATGGAAAATAGCAGCTGATTAATTACAACTTAAATATGTTTTGAAATCATTTTCTCTAAGGATTGCAGTGAACCAGGAACTGTAGGAATTTTACACTGTGCCATGAAGGGCATTTCCCAAGCTGCAGCAACACTGGTTTTATGCAGTGTTTTTAACCTGAGGCTCTAATGTGTGTGCCTTCATGTAAGGTAGACTCTAAATGCTAGATAAGCCTTTTATTGTCTCATTCCTCTCAAATGGAGATTGACTGCTAAGGAAATCCTGATTCCAAGCTTATTTAATCTGTTTCTGGAAGAAATGCTTTAAGTTTGCTCTTAGGAAATAAGATTATTTAGCAAGGTTGGGTTTTTTGGTTTTACTGCTCTTCGCTGATGCATTTAGGTGCCAGCTCCTGTTTTCCACATAGATGGTTATGGCATTTATTTCTTCATTTGCTTTTCAGCACATTTCTGTGCTGGGCAATAAGTGTGTCTGGATTGAAGTCCCCCTCTTTCTAGATTTTGGATACCTGTTACAGCTTTTTGTCACAGTTGCTGATCCAGCTTCCTGACAAAGCACTGGGCTCTGGTTTTGTGACACACGTGTAGTGATGGATGAGCCTTTGCATGTGCATGCTTAGCTGTGTTGTTTCTGGATTCAAAGAGTACTACTTGAAGCAGAAGTGTTCTGGTCCTTTCTGATGGTTTCATCCAGCTCATCAGTGAGCTATCTGCAGATGCTTGTCTGTGACAAAATGAGACTGTTTGTTCAGGATATCATGGTCTGTTTCTTTCATGAAGGTAGCAAGACCTTCACAAATCCAGGTCTTGCATACTTTTGAAAAGCCAAATAGTAACTAGCTAAGTGTTTGACTGTGATTCTCACACTGGAAGATGTTGGAGTTATCTACCTTTTACTTTTCTCTGTTAGTTTTGTCATCTTCCTTCTCAGGAAAGAGGAAGAAACTTGTTACACTTGGATCAAAAAATTGGTGTCCCCAGGAATGTGTTCAGTGTTAGTCAATGACAGCAGTGATTCAAAGCAGGTCATTAAGAAAGGGTCTCAGATTTATGTACCTCACAGCTGGAGTCCAGGACTAGGGGGTTTGTACCCCCTATAGCTCCCCCAAAGCTGACTGAGGCATTATCTGGAACATCCTGGTCCTTTATTCCAGCTAAGAGGAACTATCACCAAGATTTTTAGAGATGCAGAGGAAAATGGGATATCCCATCCAGGTGTACCTAGTGTAGTTACCAACCCTGTTATGTTTTCATCCAAGTTTCCTTCAGTGTTTGTACACAGATTTTTGCAAGTCACATGTGAAGCAAAAGCAGCACTTCAGGATAATTTCAGAGTTCCTCCTGGAGCATTGTTGCAGCACAGCTCTGTAAGTTGAGCTGTACTGCTGAAAGCAGCCCGATGCCCAGGGCAAATCAGTGAGAATATTGATCTTTATTCATCTTTGTATAAGCATGCATAATATTCCAGTTGGGCACAGTAAACAAGCCCTAAGCCAGATCAGCACCTTAAGAAACTGGACAAATACAGAGAACAAAGGAGGCGTTAAATGAGGAAAAATTCTCTGTGAAGTTGTGATGGGAGAGGCAAGCACTGCAGATTAACAGTGAGATGGTTCAGCCTAATGGAAAAGGAGTTAGGGAAATGGATAATATTGCACTTGTTATGCCGAGTTGGCAGTGGGAAATTTAAGAGCAGGCTTGACACTTAAGTAGTCACCAGAAGATTTGAAATGTTCCTGCACATCCGAATCAAAACCCTGTTTTAGAAGGTAGTTTTCACACCTAGGCATATTAACATTAATCAGGATGTATGAATGATGCCTGGAAGTGCATGCAAGTGTCCAGAAGAGAGAAAGCCTGGAAGAAAACACCCAGAAGCTGGCAGAAGGATGGTACCTTGCTTGTTGATGCCCCTGTCCTGACCTGCTGATGTTAGCAAGCAGAATATGCATCTCCTGGAAAAGAGGAAAGTGTAAGCTCATCCCTTACACAGCCAAATAGCACACACAGGCTGGGGCCACCTCCATGGACACACATTTCAGCCTGTGCCTGGAATAGCTGGGGAGGTTAAAAGAAAATTACCCATTTATTCATTTCCAGAGAAAGTGCAGTGAAGGAGGAACAGAAAAATTGGGGGAAAAAAGTGAACCACCCCAGGGGAAAATTCAAAGCAAAAAATTTTCTTTAGTTAAGTGAACTCTGAGCTGTTACTGTGGAGAGCAAAGGCTTGATAGTGCAGCAAAGCAGCTTGGCAAAAGGTGTTTAGCCCTAAGCAAGAGCCCAGACAGACTTCAGTGCGGTTTAGCTGGGTGTGCTGTTTGATACAGGCAGCTCAGAGAGGCAGGTGGGGGCCCCATCCTGCCTCTCAAACATGTTTGCAGGGAACAGGCCGTGACAAGAAGGCCCTTCCAGGGCTGGGATGTTCCTGCTGCTCTCAGCCAAAGTAGAGCTGGCTGGGAAACCCCAAATCTGTCTTCCTAGGCATCTCATTCAGAGCATCCCATACTGTTTCTTTGGCTTTGCTTTAGAGAAAGCAAGAAAAACATCTGTACAGGAGCATTCTCGGGTTAAAATCAAACTGACGATGGGCCAAAAATGTCATTTCCCAGCCCTTGGTACATGCTGGGAATCAAAAGCTGTGGAAATCAAGGTTACCACGTTATTTTATCCAGTTCAAGGCTGATCTGTCGGGAGAGACTGCAAAGAAAATATCAAGGGTGGTCTCCCCCAGCATTTCTAGAGGCTGTTTTTCCTTCCTGTGTCCCAAGAGGGTTTGTAGGAGCTCAGTCAGCCCCTGGCCCACGTGTGCACTGCCTGAACACCAAGGGATGCACAAACCCCACCCCAGTGCAAACCTTGGGGATGTTCTGTGGCTGCAGATCCCAAATACAGGGGCTGGAAGTGGACAGGAGAAGGGAACAGCTGTCTTAGCTGGAGAACTGAGCGCAAGTAAGGGAGACAGGGGCACATGGAAGTATTCCTGGTAGTGAGAGGGGCAGTTATCTTGTGCAAAACTTCTTTCATCCATTGCCTGCAGTGCCACTGTAACTCCTTTTCCCAGCAAAGGCCACTTTTACTCAGGTGGGCACAGACAAAACCTTTTTGGAACATCTTCTGGAGAAAGGCTGGTGCTTCTCCTCAGAGGGCTGCAGAAGGAGAGAGGAGCCTCACTTCCTGCAGCAATATGCCAGAGTTAATCCCAAAGCAGTGTTTGGGTGGCAGCACAAGAAAATTAATAATGCTAAAAAATTAAATTATTATTGTTTTCCCCTCCTGCACAAAAAATAAAGCAGTTAAAGCACAGACAGTTCCATGCTTCTGCTCTCAACTCCAAGCCCTTTGAATTGTTTGTAGTCAGGGCTGGGACACCAGGAATTGGGAGGCTCCCTTCACCTGCTGCCTGAGTGACCTGCCAGGTGTCCTTGCCACCACTGGTGGGCTTTGTGGGATAGTACTGCTGAGTTGTTGGACTTTAGAATGGACATAAGAGAATTTTAGCACTGAAGACATCCACATCCCACCTCTGTGTGGCAGGAAGTGCTGCTGTTCTGTGTGCTCTTGATGAGGAGCATGAGCAGTTCATCACTCACGCTCTGAAATCCTGGCATTTGAAGTGTTAATCCCAGCATAACAGTGGCTACAGCTGCAACGCAGGCTAAAGGTGATAACCTCTTAAAAACCTTTGAAAATGTTCCTTCTCCAGCTCTGTCAGTGCTGCTCTGCTGCAGGACATTCCTTGGTCTCCTCCATGTTATGTTGGCAGGCATGAGCTGTTTGCTTTCATCCAAGCTGAAGCATTTGCCTTTCAGTTTCACCAAGTGACCTCTTTGTGAAGTCATCTGGAGTTGTAAAGTAAATTGGATCAACCATCTGGCTTTTTTTCTGTTCCCCATTTAATACATTGCTACCATATCTCCCTGCATCTGAATGCTTTTATTGCTCTGTGCTAACCATTCATTTTTCATCCTGTGTTTCCCTTTTTCTTGGAGCACCAGCTACATGTAGTGACTGGAAGGTCTCTGGCTGTGTTGTGCTGGGGGAAAAAGAGGAGAGAGGCAAACCCTTGGAGCAAAACCTTGGAGCAAAACCTTGGAGTTCACCAAAGCTTGGCTACTTTATCTCCATAAAGAGGTGTCCATGCTGCTGAGTTTCTGGCATTCAGGCTTCACCTTTTGCTTTGATTTCAAACCTTTAGCTGGTAATTTAAGCCAGCCCTTTTGGTTGTGCACCCATATTGGTAAAAGTAAAAAACATATACTAGGGGCATATGCCCCAAATAAATATGTTGATTTATAAATTATATATACAGGTATAAATATATATATATATATATATACAGGTATAAATTATGTATGCAGGTACTACTGTACTGATTATATTATAAAGCATAACAAAACTATAAGTTTAAAAAGGATTATATAAATATGAAATTAATATGTTTTATTTATTAATAGTGCAAACTGTATTCTCCTCTTGCACCCTAACAGTGTTTTCCTCTGCATGCAGCTTACTTTGGAGACCTGTGATGTATCAAAAAGGCTTTCCATGCTGGTGAAAAGCATGAAAAGCATTTTCACCCTGTGCTAGAGGTGTTGTATCACACCTGGTGCATCCACAGGGGTCTCAGGACTTCAGCAGACGCTGAGAAACTCCCCAGAACTATGAAGGGATAAGAGAGCTGCAGGAATTTGCAGGGGGCAAAGGCAGACGTCTCCAGGGGGTTTCCTGGTCACTGTGGGAAGCTGACACCCCTCAGCTGCTCCCAGCCATCGTGGGTAGGGGGTTATGGGGTGCTGCAAAGCCCCCCTGGGTGACAGGAGGTCCCTGTGCCTCCCACCCAAGCAGCACCAAGTGCCAGACGCAGGGCAGCAGGGGGGAAAATCCGTGAGGCTGGATATGGTTAGTGGGAGCAAAGGGTGCCTTCCCCTGCTGGGAGTGCCAAAGGAGAAACGGGGGTTTGGAAAGCAAACAAAGAAAGGGAAGGAAAATATCTTGGAGAGAAGCTAGAGAGCACGAGGAGTCTCTTGGGAGGCGCAGGGGGTGTGTGCACACACGTGAACAGGAGGATGCAGGAGCAGAGCAGAGCAGCCCCTTTGATCTCCCTGAACATCTGCTCCCTCCGTGGGCACCCGCCTGTGGGGCAGGCACAGAGCCAGGCGTGCCTGGGACAGGGGGCTGCTCTCCCAAAGCTGCTGCTCTTTCCCATGTTCCACAGCTCCTCTCCTTCAGAGCACCTAGGCAGCATCAGCCCAGCTGGAAAGGCAGGCACTCATGGCTCCAGCCCCGGCTCCTCGCTGTTCCCAAACCTGCCTGTGCCCAGGGGAAGCACTTTGGTGCCCCTCAAAGCTCTCTGAGCCACGTGAAGCTGTGGCCATGGCATGGAGGGGTGTCTGGGCTGCAGGGAGAGCAGCAGAGCAGGATCTGGGCAAAGGAGAGCACCTTCTGGGGCTTTGATTTCAGTGAGGCCTGAGAATGGGTGAGCCCAGAGAAGGTGACACGGCCTCTGAGATGGGCATGGACACAGGATGGCAAGGAGGGAGGGATGTGTTTAGTGTTTTGGTGGTGGCAGGGGCTAAATGGCAGCAGGCCTGGGGTCAGCACCCGTTGTACAAAGTGTACAACTGATCATGGTGTGAGGGGATGGCACAGACATCAAACCCCAGCGCTGCTGACTGCACTGCACACAGACAGAGAGAGTTTGGGCTTGGTGTGAGTCAGGCAGACAAAACACAGATGCAGAGGGAAGTGAGGTGGGGTATTCAGCTACACAGGCTATCAATTGGCATGGGAGCAGAGATCATTCCTACAGAAGGCTCTGGTTTGCCTTCTCCAAAATTGCTGGGGGACTCGTGTGCCTCCCAGTCCAAGGAGCGACCTCACACAGCCTAAGGTTCTCACTTTGAGGTGTGAAAAATTCCTTCCCTTCTCTTCTTCTCCCCAAGCTCAACAGATCCTTGTCAAACAAGGAAATAAGCAGGACACTTCTCCATATCATGCTCTGCTGTGTCTGGAAGTGAGCACACAGCTCCTTCCTAGGGAAAACCTGCCCTGGTTGTCCTACCAGTGATGGGGCTGGAAAGGAAGGTCTGGGTGTTACAAAGCCATGCTTGGTGTCCCAAAGGGGACAAGTGAAACATTGCAACCCTCCCTGCTGATCCCAAAACCTAGGTGTTCTCCAAGGGCCTCATCAGGGGGATAACTGACAGAGGAACTTCCCAAGGGAATCTGTGCATTTCCCTAGGGAAACAGAGATCAGAGGGAGGAGGCAGGGGCAAGCAGCCAAGGAAAGCAGAGTAGACTGGTATGCACGGCTGCATTTCCTCAGGGGAGATTTGTTTCATATGCAGCTATGTCTTCAAAGGGGACACCAGGGTGCAGGCGAGCACCAGGGATGCTCCAGGGATGAATTGCCCCCCTGGGAACTTGAGTGGAGAGGCAGGTGTCTGTGGGAGCCAGCCATTTCCCAGGGGGCAGTTGTAGTTTGCCGCTGATTTTCCTAACAAAACACAGTCCTATGGGATCTTCCAAAAACCCATGCAGCCTGGAAAAGCCAGCGATCAATAGGGGCTGGGGCTTGGGAGGTTGTAAATCTGCTGGCATCTCCCATTTTGCCCAAGCTCCTGCTGGAATTAGGTGCTGATGTGGCTGCCTGGTCTGCAGGGCTGGCTCTAGGCACAAGCTCTGTTGGACATCTTTCCCCACTCTGCTGATGCAGTAAATTGTAATCCAGTATCCCTCTTGGGAAAGAAAATGAAAGCAAACTCTCAAATTTCTCTTGTGGCCTGCACAGTGAAGTTTCCCTCACTGGATCCCACGTTGGGAATTTGAGTTTCCAGCTGAGCATCCCCCTCTGCTCCTCACCAAACCTGAGGGGCAAAGCTGTGTCCTTGTGCCCCCTGCCCCTGGTCAAGGCTCCCCCCTCTATGCTCAGCCCTCTCCCCAGGCCAGGCAGGCTTTGATGGATTGCAATCCTCCTCTGCCATGGTCAAAACAAAGGTCATGGCCCGAGGAAATTGCTAACAACTTTTGCCCACCGGCCCCGGAAGATCGGAGCGTTCGTGACAAGGGGCTGAACTTTTTATGATCCCTCCACTCTGGCAGCCTCTTTGGGAAAGGAATTTTAAAAAGTGGCCATGAGGCTTCCGGGAGCTGACAGAAAAGGAGGGGGCAGCCCTGAAATGCTGCCCCAGCCCACGGCAAACCCCAGCCCCTGCCCCTTCCCACCTCCTCCAGTAAAACCTCTCTGTCTCTGCTGCTGGCCCTTGGGAATTGCCATTTGGGGGGGGGTCTTGTTGTGGTCCAGAACAAGTTTACTTTTATTTTAGCACCTGGGAGACCCCAATACTCGTTTTGTGAGTGTATAAACATCCAGGCACCAATGCTGCACCTCAGACCAAGCTCATGGGTGTGAACAAGGGGTTCAGGTACATTCTCATCCCACCAGACCAGTGGCTTTGCTTTGTCCTCCTGTGCCTCTGACTTCTCCACCAAGTAAAAACTGCAGCTCTCTGTGCTGGAGGAGATACAACAGAGTCCCACCCTTTGAGAGATCCCCATCTGCTTGGAGAAGTTGCATTTTTCATCTCAATATGGGAAGAAAAAAAATCAAAATTTTAACTTATGTGTACATTTGTTTTTCCTAATATCTATTAGTGAACATTTCTGCGTTTAGAAATAATTTGTTTTAGCCAAAAACTGAGTCTTCCAAATGTCCTGCCTTTCTGTGAGGTGGTGTCTCCCACACTAAAGTGTGGTGACTAATGAGAAAATTCAAGATGGGAACTTTACCTGCAAGATGCTTCTTTTTTTTAGAGAAATACACAAAACCAACCAACACCCTTCTCCACAAAAAAAACCCCACCAAAACCCAAAGCCAGAAAACCCCAAAAAAACACTGATCATGCCAAAGACATTCTGGTTTTTCCTTCACCATTAGGCATTTCCAAAATTCTGCATTTAGCTCCATTACAGCTGCATCATCCTCCAGCTGTGGCAAAGCCTGCCTGGAATCAGAGCTTTCACAAGGTCTGCCCCATCATGCGGGTGAGTGGCTGCCATTTATTTCCACACCCAAACTGGGCACTAAACTGGTCCCTGTTGAAACTGATTAATCAAATCCATCCCCAATTCAAGCCTACATGAACAAGTGAGTTGCTTTGAAATGGCTTTTTTTGGGGAAAAAAGCTGTGTTTGGGAAGCATCCCTGTTCTCAGGGAGAAGGAGGCTAGAGAGAGAGAGTTTAAAGCCTCAGCCTAAAAGCTCAGGAAAGCTCCCTTTGTACAAGGGGGTGGGAGTAGCTTTGGCAGCCCATGGAATAAAGGGAAGAGGAGAAGAATCAAGAATTCTGTAGGAGAAAGGTAGAAAAAAAATGAAGGGACACGTGGCTTGGTTTGACACTTTGTCAAGATCAGGACAAGGCATTTCCTACAGCACAGATAAGCTTTGTCTTTGCCTGGGCTGCAAGGCAGCTCTGAAAGGAGCAGCTCCATCCACCCCTTCCCCAGGACTGGTTCCAATTAGTGCCGACCCCACTCTGTGCCGGCTTAGCCCCAGGATTAAAAATCTCCCTTTGCCAATCCCCTCTGACCCAAACACTTCCTGGGACTGATAGGGGGACAAAATTCCTCCCTTCCTAAATTGGACAGCTTGCTCTTGTCTCCCCAAACTCTGGCCCCTGAGGAGGGGAGAGGGGAAGGGGGGATATGTGACAGAGCAGCCCTTCATCCTCCCCAGGAGCGAGGAGCCAGGGTCCTCAGAAGCCTTTGCAGGGGCTGGAGCTGCAGCTGGGCTGGGAAAAACCCTGCTAGGATGTTTGACTTCATCTGCCTGCCCTGGACAGCAGGGGCAGCTCTGGCTGGTGGCTTTGGGGTCCAGGCCCAGGATGGAAAGTTGCCTACATGTGCTCCTCTGAGCTTCCTTGGCCAGAAAAGATGCTGGCCCCTGGCTCGGCCAGCGAGTTTGGAGTCCTGCACCATGGAAAAATGTTTCCTGGGCATATCTTTGCATTGGCAGCTCTGGTGCTGAGAGCCAGGAGAGCGTGCTCAGCTTGGGAGCAGCCCCAGCCTGAGTGAGGATCCCACAGGAGGGGCAGATGGAGCCCACAGAGCAAGCAGGCGACGCTGCAGGGCTGTTCTGGCAGGAGATGTGAGCGTCTGTTAGCAGCCCTGGAGGAAACAGAGGGAGATTTCACTGGATGGAGCTGAGAAGAAGGAAGAGGCTTGCAGCATGCACCTGGGAGCCTTTGTGCCCCCATCCTTCTGCTGTTCATCCCTACATGCCTCTGTTTGCTGGCATCAGATTTTAAGGAGAATCACCTTAATTTTGTCCTGATGTAAAGCTGCAGAATCAGCAGAACTGAGCAAGTCATTTATTCAGAGAGCAGCTGTGCAATGGCCAAGTGCAAGCTGCCTCCATGCACCTACAGCAGGCACCTCCCAGCATGAACCAGCATGGCCAGTGCCTGGCTGTGATGCTGATACCTGGTGAGGAAGAGCTAAGCTGTCTTTGAACACCTCCCTGCTGCAACCCCTGCCCCATCTCACTTGGGAGATTGAATAAACAGCGAACAGCGAGTGCCCTTCTGGGCCCAGTATTCATTTGGACCACCACACACGGGCTCCAAAGGCTTTCCCTTCCTCTAACAGCCCCTGAGGGCATCACTGACCAGCACAAAGGGGAGTCACAGAGGTTACATCAGCTCCTCCTTAGCAGCGTCACCCCATGGGCTCCATTCAGGGCAGTCACCACTTTTAAAGCTGAGAAGTGGGGGCACAGACCACCCCAAGAGCACGGGGTGTTTTGGGGAGAGAGGCAGGCTTCCCTGCGCACCTGGGCTGCAGGAAAACCCACAGCCCACCAGGGACTTTGGGGGGAAAACAGTGACAGCATCTCGTTTCCACAGCTGGGTTGTTCATAGGCAGACAGCTGTGCTCCTGAACGGGAAATGATCCCCATTAGCTTTCCAGGTGCTCTCTTGTAAATGGATTACAGGTGGCACAACGGTGTCTTGACTGCAGTCCAGGGCTTTGTCTCTCTGAAAAAAAGCCCTCTGCGTTATCCTCCCACCCCCATCCACTTCCCCTTGCAAAGGAAGAGGGAGACCATCCAGGAGACAAGAAAACACACATACAGCAAGGGTGATTGCTATTTTAAGAATGTACTTTATACAAAATAACCAATTCATATGGAAATAAAATCTACAGACCTCCAAGGATCAAGATTTTTAAAAAGTTCTTTAAAAAAATTACCCAACACACAGTATTAAACTAACTATTGAGGTAACTGTCGCTCTTGGGGAACAAAGGTAATCAGCAGACCAAGACAAAATATACACAATATAAAAATAAATAGCATTCCCCTTTCCAGTATTGACCAGGAAAGTTCACACAACTTTGCAGCAGCAGGAGAGAGAAGAGGATCCCTGACACTGTGCTCTACAGGATGGGGAGGAAGGAAAGGGCTCCTGGGCAACAGGGGATGGAGAGGTGCAGCCCCCGAGGCCCTGCTGGGGACAGAAGCGCTGGGATGAGCAGCTCCAGCACGAACTCCTTGAGCTGATAAACTGAGCCCATCCAGTCCAACCTTTCCTGAACAGCATGGGCAGCTGCTCAGCCCAGTTTCCAACTGAGCTGAGGACAAGCAAGCCCAGTCCTCGAGTGTCACATCCCAGCACACCCAGCAAAACGTGCCAGTGCAGAGCCCCACTGCAGAGGTCAGGTTTCCCCCACTGAGGGACACAGGCAGAGGCATTTTCACAGCTTGGTGTGGGAGGTCTCTGCAGCAGCCTCAGCTCACCCTCCTGTCACCCTGGGACAGCTGCAAGCCGTTGACAAGGGCCAGGCTTTTGCCCCCACGGCCACTAGACCCCCCCTGCCCAACAACAAAAAGCACAGCAACATAAGAACAGCCTCACCCAAAAAGAGAAAGGCCCCCGTTTTCTCCTTGTGCCCCCGACAGACAGATTACATTCTTTACAAACTTACAATAATACAAAAACAACCCCAATGTTACCCAACTTCAGAAAAATGAATGGATGTAGTGGCATAGGCTCCCCCAGTCCCTCCCCAGCAATGCAAGGGAAGCAGCAGTGGGTCACTCTCCTCCCCCAGAGGCATTAAACCAGTGCTCCACCCACCCCTCCTCCAGGTGCTCTGCTCTCTGGATGAATGGATGGATGAGGCTCAACTTTACCCAAATGCTCCCTTCCCTCTCTGCCTTCCCAAACACAGAAGCAGCAACCAGCTCTCTCATGGCTACCTAAATCAACCCAGCAGTCTCTGGGAAAGCAGGAACATGGCATGATAAAATGTAGGGCCACAGAGAGCACCTTGCTTCCCACTGAGACTGTGAAGACCCCCCCCAGTGTGTTCCATAGCCACCTTAGCCCTAAAACAGAACAGGAAGGTCAAAGCTGCACTGCTGCATGTTATTATTGCTCAGAAAAAGACCAGGCAGCAGCATTCACTGATCCATCAAGGAGGAGAGACAAGAGTTTCCACAGCTGTACACAGCATATGCACAGGCATTTTTAACTTAAACCCTCCTGGAGGTAGACGTGGCAGGATCACGTGTGGGAGCCCTGCATTGGGACCAAGAGCAAACCCCTGTACTGGCAGATGGACAGACACTGCTGAGCCTGGGTGGCAAACCCCAGGGGCACAGAGAGAACACTCATGGGCCACGGAGGACATCCTGATTTCATGAGGAGGGCAAATGTGCCTCCCCAGCTGCTGCCTGTGTGTGTGCAGCTGGCAGGGCCAGCCCTGTGCTCTGTGCTCGCGTGGGCAGTGATCTTTCATCCCTGCCCTCGACAGCCACCGACAGCAGGGCAGCCAGCAGAGGGAAAGAGGCTTGAAAGCTGGCAAGCAAGGAGAGGGGAAGGGTTGGCATATGATACAGAAGGGAATCAGGACTTTCCAGACTAAGAGCTGAGGCCTGGGCTCCTGGAGCTGCCTGGCTGGATTCACAAAGGGAGATTGCTCCCCTGCCGTGTTCAAGGGTTTGAGTGCACCAGGCGCCTGCAGGTCTCTTACTCATGGATGCCCAAAGGAGTCCCCAGTGGCTCTCTGGTCTGACTTTGTTCACAACAAGGGAGCTGGGCTCACACAGAGTCAGTGCTGCTTTTATTTAGAAGATATTCCACTTACTGCCCTTATGCTAAGTGAGCCAAGCGTTTCCAAATAAAAGGGGCAAAGCACAGAGGGACTTGCTAGAGCTGGTGAAAATCCTAATTAAGCCTCAGTCCTAATTAATCCTTTGTCCCTTCTTTCCCTGGTGGACGTAGCTCTCTCCTGGATGTGCTGTTCACTTTGATAACCACGTTTCTAGAAGAGGAAGACCTTTGCCAAAACAAATCTAAGCCATGGCTGCAAATGAAGGAAAAAAGCCCTCAGTCAAGGCAAGACCAGCAGTGTTAGACCTACAAAATGCTCCATGGTCTCTCAAATCCTGCATGTCAGCCAAGGTGAGGCAGCGATCAAAAAGGGAAGGGCACAACACAGCTCACTTCAAAGGTACACTTGAATGTTACTATCTAGTTTCAAATCCATTAAACCCTGTCCTGAATTTCCCTGCCTAGGGGTGGACTGAGCCTTGTCCTGGTTGTCCCCAGGAGCTCCTGTTGGGAGACAGCTGGACATGGGTCCCTCCCCAGCTCTTTGTCAGAGTGGGAGGTGGGCAGTGCAAGCCAGCAGGAGCAGTTCAGTATGTGCTGGTTAAAAGGGTTCTCCTTCACGGTGTGCTCACCCCCACCATGTTCAACAGGTACAGATGGGCAGAGGTTGCAAGGGCAACCTCTGAGATGCTCTCTGCCTCACACTAAGCACAGGCTCTTAAAGCTCACAGGGGCTGCAGCCCTCCTTGCACAGCCTATCTCAGTCCTGGCCTTGCAGGAAGGACCCGGCACTCACACAACTGCTTAAAGCAAAACAGGAATTTTGCAAGAGCAAACTCCTCTGTTCCTCCACTGATGCACCACAATAAAAACTTTTTAAGGGGTTGCTCTGATTAAGTACAGACCGAGTTACATGGCTGCTCTGCAGAAAGGGAAACCAGGACCAACTACACCATCACAGATTGCACTGCTGGTCTTCTCCAAGCCACCCTTTGGGATGACACTTCCCTGTCACTCATTTCAGCACCTTCTCTGAAATTCCACAGAGCATACAGCAACACAGTCTTTGTAGAAAAGGAAAGCAGAATGAAGCCATCTAGAACAAAGAAACCACCCTGGCTGAACAGAGAGATGAACAAAAACCTGACAGGGATCAGTGGAGAAAATAAAGAAAGGTTGTTTTCTAATTATACTTTCTTTTTAAATGGAGAAATGATGGGGTGAGAACCTGCAGGGGAGCTGCCTCAGTCAGCAGAATGAAAGACAGTCTCTGTGACTTGCTTTCAGATAAGACATCATAAAGCTGATAGCTCTCCAAGACCCTGAGAAACCACACTTACAAAAATATACACAGGCGATTTGCTTCGGAGAGTCTGCATGGAAAAGGCATTTGGCAGACAAGAAAGAATCAGAAGCTTCCAAGAAAAGTGTCTCCTCAAAGTCACAAATCAAACTAGTTGGGCCTTGAAGCTTCAAATTTGCTTTCCTCTTTTGTCCTCCTCATTGCAGGCTGGTGCCTGAGTGGTTTGGTGGGTCACACCATGGAATTTATAGACTGCAAACTTCTTCTAAGTTTGCTAAAAGTCACAGTGAAGCCTCAGTGACTGCCCTTTCCAGCTGAATTGTCAGGGCCTGTATCACCTAAGATGCCCAAAGATTCAGAGTCTCAGGGGGATTTTATACAACAGCCTGTGCAAAGGCAACTTGACATCCAGGGAGCTTGGGAACACCACACACCACTTAGAAAGGAGGAAGTGGTGGGGGAGAGCAAGAGGCTAAAAAGGTAGAGTAGCACACAAAGATCTTCTGAGAACATTGGAAATTTTTGTGCTTGGGCATGGTCAACTTCATAATTGTTCTATGTATTATATAATTTCATTTAACATGAAATATGTGATTATAGTAAAACACATTCCCCAGATGGGAAAAGGAATAGCCAGAGGAAATTCTGCAAAGTCACTAGTTCAGCATGCTTTCTGAAAAAGGGCCACCTGGTAATATACTGTACTACAACAATGCTGGGGAATGCACTGCAGTTTCTCTGTATTGTGTTCAAAATTTAGGATAGTGGCACAAGCATGGCACTCAAAAGCCATGTTATTTTAAAGTGCAGCTACACTTCTCCTGCACTGGAATCCAACCTGTGGCACAAAACACCACTCTGTACATAAACAGCTGTAATGCTACTCTTCTAAATCCCTCAAACCTATCTTCCACAATATTTACAAAGCAGCATGGTTTGGAAATAATAAAATTCACATTATCTGCTCCTCCTTACATTTTCTCAGGTATTCCAGCCCAGCACTCCTCTCCCAGGGCTGTTCCCTCTGAGGAGAGCCAATTTTCAGTGATTTGCTCAGATTGTACCTAGCGAGATTAGGCTCCGATTTTCAGGGGATCCCTAGATATCGTAAGAGGAAAAGAAAACCCCCCAACCCTCACTTATGAACAAAGCATTTGAAAATCTGGAAACTCCAATCTAAGACTCCAGCAGCATTTCTCCACCTCAGCATGTCCTGTCCTCAGGAAAGCCCAGCCATAGCTCCCTGTATTCTTTACAAGTACTTTTCTAACAGAAACCATCTGTCCTCACAACAGCAGCTTGTTAGCCACTTCAATGAAAATTACTGACTACCTCAGAGCCATTTACCTAGAAACCCTCCAGAGGAGTCAGCTTCACTTCTTGGTTTTGTTTTCCACACCTGCAAGTCAAACCCTTCTCCCAGGTTTGCCTCATGTCAGGTGAGGGCATCTATCACTGTCTGACACTGCACTACCCTCTCCAGGCAGACCACAAGCAATTCTTGCCCTCCGTAGCTGTCTCCTGTTTTGATTGAGGCTTGGTCCTCACCCAGAGGCCATGACCACTAGAACCATGTTTTCAGTGCCAGTTCCAGCTGAAGTGTGCTTCAGCCTGCTTGGAGAGTTTTTATAGCATCTAAAACCCTCCTGTTCTGCAACGTTCACCATGGGCTGAATGAGAGCCCCATTCAAATATTCAGCTGGCTGTGATACAGAAGACAGGCTGAAGTATGGCAGGGTTCTTTGCAGAATCTACATCCACATTTCCAGAGTTTTCAATGCTTTGCTACAAAATGCTTTGCTATGTTTTCCAGTTCCTCTGTTTTAAGTTGTGCTCCCAGCAGCTCCTGCTGCCCAGTCTCACAACTTAACAACTCCCCTATTTTACTCCAGCTTCCCCAAGAATAACCAACTGCTTGTTAGCTGTAAGATGTGAATAAATGCAGATGAAATTCCTACAGAAATCACTTGAACAAGCAGTGGCTGTCCAAGCACTGGCACAGACGGCTCTTCCCAGTGCAGTACTCCACTGGCCCTGTAGGACCTGCTGCTTGACAACAAAGTAAAACCAACTCCACTGCAGCATGCAGCCCTTTTGTCCCTCGGCTTCTGAGCCAATCAACCTCCACATCTAACTCTGAATGAGTGCTTGAGTGCTTCCCAATTCACCTGCACCCTGCAAATGCCAAATCCAACAAATGGCTCACACTGCAGTAATCCTGCCATTCCCCCAAGGCAGCCCCTTGCTCTTCCTCCTCAGCAAAAGTGCTCAGGAAGCCTGTGGCACTTTCTGCTTCACTGCTGCTAAGAAGTGAATTTAGCCCAGGGTCAGAGAAAGAGATGGGCACTTTTCTTGGGCAGCAGGGCAGTACAGATTAGCACAAAATTGTTCTACTGGATAGGTGTTGCTCCACCTGCAGCTGCACTGGTTTCACCAAAATAAGTTTTAAGATGACCAGTTATGCCGTTTTCTGTTTTCTAGAGCACACATTTCTTCTATCAGAAAGGCAGGGAGAAGGGTACTATACTAGCAGAAGGGACAATGCCATGGGTGTCCTGCCCTGGTTTCAATTCCTGGTCCTGGTTTCCTTGTTCCCCCATGATGACAGGAGCTGGAAGTGCACTCAGGCCCTGGATCCAGAGGGGTGGAGGTGGGGGTGAGAGGGGAAGGAGGAAGAAGACAAGAGAGAGAGGAGGACATGTTATGCTCCTGAGCAATTCCTGCTATTAAGTCAACCAGCCATGGGGTCGTGTCTTGGTTGCAGAGGACAGTAAGGAGAACAGCAAGTCATCCATCACACATTTCCTCACCTCTCCCCACTCCCCCCAAACCCTCACCCTATCCTGAAAGATTTCAGTGTGATATGATTGTAAACAGTTCATGATTCCTCCAGTGCTAAGCCCACTACAAGCTGGGCCCACCCCCTCCCCCATTATGTACAATACATTCACCAACAACAGAAATTTATTTAGAAAGGCAACAGGTTAAATTCTGTAAACTGGATCCAGCTCCAAAACACACACACGTTAATACTACAAGTAAAATTCCATCATCGTCCTCTTCCACCCTGAAAAATATACCTGAGTTTAGCAGTCAATGAAAGTTTCCACCCCCACCCCACCCTCCCCACCCAAAAAATCCCTCAAACCCTGAATGAGACGCAGTCTCCTGTCACAGAAAGCCACTGGTTTGGGGTGCCCTGTGTGGTGATCCAGCTGCTTGGCTGGCTGGGCCCAGCACCTCTGCGGGTTTCCAGCACAAAATCCGGCACGGCGCCGTGCTCCACGGACCCGGGAAGCTCCATGCTGCTGGGGCCAGGGGAGGGTGGGAGCAGGGCCTGCCCCTCCTCTCCCTTGTCCAAATCACGTGTGGCTTTCGTCTTCATGAAGTCTGTCCTTTCTTGGACTAGCTCTGGAAGAGGAAGAACAAGAGTTGGAGCAGCTTTAGGAAGGAATAATCTCGTGATTGCATGCAACCAGTTCAAAGCTAACGCTAGCGATCTGCCCAAGTTCACAGCTCCCTCCAGTTCTTCCCACCCTCACCAAACACCTCAATCCTTTAACCATTGGGAGGAGAAAGACTTGCATTTCAGCTCTGCTCTCTCTAGCAGCCCTTACTTGATCCAGAGGCAACGCTGATGGTTTTTGTGATGTCAAATCTTCCCGGGCCATGGTTGCTGTAGGCATCTTCGGGAAAGGAACTTGAGCCTGATGCATTTGCATTCTGCAGTCAGGTTGAATGGAGAGAGTTTTAGCACATGAATGTCAGGAGCAAATCCCCACTCTTGGTTAAAACTACTTCACTGAAGGCATACATACAACATTAGCATACAAGCATTTGTCTTGTATATTCTGTCTGGCTTCCCCCCAAAACACAGCCCTCAACCCATGCCATTCCCCCAGGGGCTTAGCTTTAAGCCAAGTTCCCTGAATACTAGAAGAAGGAAGGACTTGATGCTGTGATGAGGACAAAACAGTAACAGTTGAAGGACATTCATAAAAACTGAACAGAGAATTGTTGAAGTAGCAGTATTTTCCACTTGGGAATAAAATGTGATACGCAGTCTTAGTGAGAAGTAACTTTCTGTGATGGAAATTTGACACAGAGAGAAGGGGCAAAGCAAGAGGACAAAAAGAGGGCAACATAAAGATGTTCACAACAAGAGGCAAACTTCCACTTTAGTCAGTGACTCTGCCCCACTACAAGCAAGATTAAATAAAACATTTGCAAAGAAAATGGCAAGAGTCCGTGTGATTAAGAGACGCTCAACCCTTGATGAGACATTAGCAAAACACTGTCAGGGGAAGCTCAGCA
This sequence comes from Agelaius tricolor, assembly GCF_023055355.1. Lineage (NCBI taxonomy): Eukaryota > Metazoa > Chordata > Aves > Passeriformes > Icteridae > Agelaius > Agelaius tricolor. The sequence continues at coordinate 3,248,888 of NW_027269263.1, forward strand.
CTGGTGTGGGGATGGATGAAGCAGGCTGACAGGTTCTCCATGACAGCAAGTGCTCCTTGCTTTAAGGAGGTGCAATGAGACCCTCTCTCCATCTTAGCACTCTTACTCCAAGAGTCCAAGAGCCACCTCTTAGCCTTTCAACTTGACTTGCCATCTCCTGTGACTTGAAGCCATATCCCTTCAAGGGTATCCAACACTGATGGTCACCCAGGCATCACCCCCCTCCCACCTTGCCTTCTTGCAGAAAACACGATCTTACCCCGAGGGTCTATACAAGTCCTGGGGTGGCCCCCCCATGCCACCTCCACTGCCCCTCTGATCCATCAGCAAGGCCTGAAAGTGACCCACGTTCTCCTCTCGGCAGCGGTACAGGGGGCCCTCCTGAGAGAGGCCATTGGCCTGGCCGGAGGCTGGATGATGAGACAGGTGAGCATTCACGGGCGATCCATAGGTCCTGGGCTGGAAGTGGCTGGCAGGATGCCGGGATCCATAAGGAGAGCCAGTCTGTAGCATCACCCCATGGGGAGGGAAAGCTGATGGGCCAAATCCCATCCCTGCACCCAGGTGTGGTGGGGGGGCTCCGTAGAGGAACTCCCCCGCTGCCACTGAGCTCTGCCTCTTAGTGGCTGCATTGTGGTTGTCCAAATCAAGAAACTCTTTGGGACTCTCCGCTCTTTCCTGGGACTCCTCGGACTTCTCATCTTCAGGCCCCAGCTCCTGCCCGTCACTCGGAGAAACCTCTTTGGCACTGGCTGCGTCCACGCGGTTGGGAGAGGCCATGGCGGCGCTCAGCGCCTCGCAGCCCTGCAGGCCCCGCTCCGGGAAAGGGGGCCTGCCCAGGGACGGGTGGGCACCGGGGTGCCCGCCGGGGCTGGCCTGGGCGTGGAGGGGTCTCTGCCAGTCTGAGTAGCCCTGCGGGCAGCCGTAGTAGGGCGGTCGCTGGTAGTGGTGGTAGGAGGGCTGGGGCTGCGGCTGGTAAGGATACGGCATTCCCTGGGGCGGCCGGTACCGCGGGAAGACGCCGGGGTGGGCGCCGCTTGGCTGGAAACCCCGCGGGGGGAAATGCTGGGGGTGGGAGGCAGGAGGAGGTGGCTTCCCTCCCATGACGGGGCTGAACCCCTGCAGGCCTGGGTTGATGTGGTACCGCCCAGCTGAATTTGGGTATTCCAGACCGGACATGTAGAGGGGATGAAACTGGTTGGGGGTGGCCCCCATGGAGGTGGCGTCCACGCCAGGGAGGCCAGTGCCCTGTCCCATGCAAGGCACGGCTGCTTCGGGCAGAGCCTTTCCCCCACCACACAGGGGCTTCTCCAGCAGGCTGGCAGCCAGCCCCTTCCCCTCAGGGCCGGCTGCCGGCCCCTCGCCCGCCGCCCCGTTCTGAGGCAGGGCGCCCCCCCCTCTTTCGGAGGCGGGCCCCAGGTCCCTCACGCAGCCCGGGTCGCCGGCGTAGCCGCTCTCTGCTGACCACGCGCCTTTGCCCTGCCCTGCCTTCAGGTCGCCCTTCCCAGCGGGGCCATCCCCCTCCCCATCCGGGGGCACGGCGCGCCTCGTGCACTCCATGGGCAGCGGGAGCTTGGGATGAGGTAGGAGTTTGGCGTAGGCCCCGTCGGGAATGCTGATGCACTGAGCCTTCTCGTCCATGCCCGCCAGTGCGTCCACTGAAAGAGAGGGAAGGAAGTCAAACACATGTGTAACTTTTGCAAATTTGGGTGATCTTTAAGAGCTGCTTCTTTTAAAAGTGCTCTTTTAAAAACTGCTCATCAGTTGCATCTCTCTGTGAAAGATGGCACGGGTAGACACTGCAGTTTGTGAGCCACCGCTAAGTCACAGCCCCTCTGGAATAACATGGCACACGTGTTTGCTCTGACACAGTGGTGTGCAGAGGCTGCCCAAAGGAGAGACAGAGCTGGGGTCCACATGACAGCAACATAAGGTGTTGGTGTACTGGCAGCTTGATTTCAGGCTGTCTTATCCCTTCCGGTCACAGAATTATAAAATAGTTTGGGTTGGAAGGGGCCTTAAAGATCATGTAGTTCCAACTGCCCTGCCATGGAGAGAAACACCTTCCACTAGACCAGATTGTTCAAAGTCCCCTCCATCCTAGTCTTGAACACTTCCAGGGATGGGGCATGCACAGCTCCTCTGGGCAATTTGTGTCAGTGCCTCACCACCCTCACAGAACAAAATTTCTTCTTAACATCAAATTTAAGCCCACCCTCCACAAACCCTGTTTGCATCCAGCTTGGGCAGAAGCACCACCATGCCCTGAGATACTACAGAGCTCATCGCAGCCATATTTTAACCAACTGTGGTTTGGAGATGAGACTGCTCTGTCCTGCAATCACTCGGTGTTCTCCCCTGTCTGTGTTCTAAATCCAGCAAGCTAAATTATGATGATAACTTTTAAGCAATGTCACACAAGGAAAGAGTTTCCTCTTAGTGCAAGGCACACAAGGGATTGATAAAAGATACAAGGGTTTTGATCTCTACTTTACCAGCTAGAATTAATGAAAAAGTTTTTTTTTTGATCTCTGAATTTTTTTGATCTCTACATTAGGTTTTATTTTTAAGGTTCTTTCCTTTTTATTATCTGTAGTTTACCGGATAGAACAAATAAAATTGAACCAGAAAGAAACTGGTAAGGGCATGCATGACATGTTGCCATCCCACCTGAACTGATACAGCTGCTCAGGGGCTTTTGGGCAGCCCTGGCGTGTGAAGATTTTAAGATGTTGAGAGCTCATAAGGCAGATGTGCATTTCAGAGGAGAAGCTGTACTTACACACACTCAAAGGAGTATATTTAAGGCATTTATTCACATAACATCTCCTCTCCTTACCTAACTCTCTGCAGATCCAATTTTTATATTAACTCCAGGTGAGCTCTAGAAGCATTACAGACTATGCTTTGCATTTGCACCTCGTGGCACACTGATAACTTGCAGGTAAAGCTGGGACAGAGGGGACCTCTGGCAGGTCTCAGTGAAACAAAACAGTCCCAGAAAAATCTAAGCAATGCCCTGAATAGAAAATGTATTCCAACTTCGATTTAAAAAAACCCCAAAACTGTGTAAAACCTCTGTTCCCCCCAAATATTTAATCAAGATTTGAATTATTTTCTGAGCAGTGGAGGCGACGGATGCAGGCAGGGAAGGTGAAGTGCTACCAGTGGGCACTGAGGGGTTACCTTGGTTGCTGTCCATGTCCATGGTCTGGCCGGTTGGATCCTGTGAGCTCCCATTTCCCATGGGTTTTGGGGGCTGGCTGCTGGCAGAGGCAGCGTGAGCCAGCTGGGGGAAGGGCCCGGGGAGGTGCGGCGGGGGCGGCTGGCGGGGGTGGTAAGGCACACCCGGCGGGCACACGCGGGACGACAGCTGCTGCATGGCGATCATCTCGGGGCTGTCCAGCATGGAGTCCCCGCCCTGGCAGCCTCTCTGAACCTGAGGCGGTCCCCCAAAGAGAGCGGCCGGCGGCTGTGGCATCCTCTGGCCGGCGCCTTTGCCGGGCGGTCGGATGTACCCTGAGGGAGGCACCCCGTGAGGTAGGAAATTTGATTGCTCGCTCCACTGGCTGGGAGGCAGCGGTGGCCTCATGGCCCGGGGGTCCATCATGTGACCCAGGACGCGGGGCTGCAGCGAGGGCCCCGGCCCCATGGGCGCCTTCTCCTCGGGCCCCACGGCCGGCTGGCCGGCGTGGCTGCCGTTCCACAGGGCCGGATGCGCGCGGTTCAGGTACTTGTAGGGCCGGTACATGTGTCCCGGGGGCACCTCCGAGCCCTCGGGCGCCTTCCCCGGGGGCCCGTTGTGCCGTGGCGGGAGGAAGCCCTGCTGGAACTGGGCAGGTGGGTAGACGCCATCGGGCGGGCGGCCCAGCTGCAGGGAGCCCAGGCGGGGGCCCAGCCCGGCCACGTGGGGCGGCGCCGCGCACGCCTGCTTCTCCGGAGTGCCCAGGCGGTGCCCGCGGTGCTCGCTCAGTCCCACGGCCGGCTGCGGAGAGAGAGGGGGGGGTCTCAGTGACAGCCGTGGTGCCTGCGGGGCCTGGGGTGCTGCAGCCCACGCGGGAGGGGCTCACCTGCATGGCAAAGTGCTGGTGCTGCTGCACCGGGTCTCCGGGATGGGGCTCGGGCACTCGCGGAGAGCCGTACAGCTTGGTGGGATCGGATCCACGCAAAGGGCCGAAGGTTCCTGGCACCGCTGGTCTCTGAGGAACGGGGAGAAATAAAACAATTTGTGAAGTGCATAAAAGCAGCAGAAGTACTGCAGGTGAGGGGAAGCCAAGGCTGGAGTAACCGCACAAATAAGCAGCTGGACTGTTTTGGAGGCACTGTGGAAAAGCTGCACACTCTCTTCTGTGAGGTGACACAGCCTTATCAAAGCCATTCTGTCACACCTCAGCCACTCACTGTTGTCATGATATTTTCTGAAAAATCCCCGTGCCAGGATTTTTTCTCCTGAGAAGCTGAGAGGCCTCAGAAACGAAATGTAAACAATGATTATCTGCTGCTGTGGAATGCAACAGGTGCATCTGCGATTGGTCTCATGTGGTTGTTTCTAATTAATGGCCAATCACAGTCCAGCTGTCTTGGACTCTGGTCAGTCACAAGATTTTATTATCATTCCTTTCTTTTCTTTGCTGGCCTTCTGATGAAATCCTTTCTTCTATTCTTTTAGTATAGTTTTAATATATAATTTTCTTTTAATATAATATATATCATCAAACAATAAATCAGCCTTCTGAAACATGGAGTCAAGATTCTCATCTCTTCCCTCGTCCTGGGATTCCTGCAAACACCACCACAACTCACCCTGAACTCAAGGCTGCAATACACTCACTTGCCACCCAAATACTGGGCTGCAAGAAAGAAAGCTGGAGGGGGCAGTGGTTTGCTTCAAGAAGAGGAATGGACCACAAGAGTATGGAAGCAGGAAGACAACAGGGAGTGTGCTGGATTTCCTTCAAAATACTCAATGCCTCCAGCTCTCCTACCGCCTCCCACTATCTGCAGCAAAAGAATCACTCTAAAAATTCTGTTTGATCTCTAGCTAAAAGGGCAAGGGATAGCCTAGATCTCAGGAGAACGGCAGATACATCACACCACAAGCAATCACTGGTTAAAATGGAAAAGGCAGTGAAGGATGGGTGAGGAACAGCCCAGAAGGGAGGCAGAACAGAGGTGGCATTCAGAGAAGAAATGCTGGGCTAAAGATAGGTCACTGCTGCAGTCCAGGGTGGCCTTTGTTTGATTCAGTTTACTGCTTTTATAAATACTCAAAGCACAAAATGCAGTAGTACACAGATGGCACGAAGTTACCAGGCATCTGTAAACAATTGAGACAAAAGAAGACCAGATTGTTCAGCTTCATAAACTGGGGGGTAAGGGAAGAAATGTTACAGCTTTCCATGCACACTGGGGCTACTCTCCAAGGAGAGAAGAGAAGGGGGCAATCAGTTTGTGCAACCTACACTGGGACATGCCAGCCATGAGAAACATTAGGAGATTGCCCCCACCTAATGTGGCAAAGACTTAAATTGTACCAGTTTAAATCTAAGGGTTGAAAGGAGGAACCATAGCTCTGACCCTTTATCTCTGGGGAAAGGTTCCTGACGTGCACTAAGGATTTCATGGTAGGAAGTTTCATTCTCCTTTACCTCCCTCCCTCCCTTGTCCTGACGGGCAGAGGACAGCAGGAGCTGCTCTCTTACCATCTGTCCAGGATGTGGCACAGGGCTGGGCATGCCGCCGTACTGCAGGGAGCGGGGGAAGCCTCGCCCATTGGAAGGGCCCACTTCTCGAGCAGCCTGCATGGGGTTGCCACTTGGGTCATCCACAGAGGACGAGGAGAAGGAGGAGGAAGAGGAAGAGGAGGAAGAAGCAGGAGCCCTGGAAGCAGCTCGATATGGAGGAGGTTTTCCTCCATTTTCCAGGCGTTGCTGTCTCTTGCCGGGCCCATCTGGGTCTCGTGATCGAGTCCAGACGCTGCCTGTGCTGGAGCGGCCGCTCCGCCGGCTCCTCTTCTCTCTTCTCCCATCCTCTCTGATCCAAAACTCCTCGTCTGTGTCTCCATCTTCCCCAGGGAAGTGCTTCATCATTGCTCGGTGGAAACACCTCTCCAAGTTGTAGGCCATCTTTGTGTATTCTGCAGTCAAAAACCCCCAAGAACGTCAGAGCCTCGTAGAGAGAAGCAATTAAGCAATTATGCAACATCAGATAAATCATCTCCCCTCTGCCAAGTTTCTCCAAGGAAGACTTTTGTTTCTAACTAGTTGGCTTTGGTTCCTAAACTCCATAAGCAACACAGCATCAGTTCTGTTCAGTAACCCCAGCAGAGGACAGGCACACAGGCATGACAAAGTACCACTGGCAGCAGGGCCTGCAGAGTCAGCATTAACTCAGTGTTCCAGCCTAGTGCCAAGAATTACATTAGGGGAGCACCACCTCTGCTCACAGAGATGTGTGACCTGCACAGTTAGCCAGCAGGAGTGCTGAGAGAAGAAATGTGAACTTCCAGCAATGCTATTTGATTACTTTCAGAGGCTTTTCTTGGACTCATTCAGGTCTCTGCTGTGGGCCACAAGACAGAGGAAAATCAGCAAACACATTTATCTGTGTAGTTTCCAAAGCACTTGTTGACCCTGACATGAAAGCTATTGCCAACACCAGTGTCCCTGCTGCACCATTTGTACTGGACAGTTCTGCTGAGATGTGCTTTTACTTTTTGTTGAGTGGATAGGAAGGAAAAGACATGTGAGAGGTGCTGGTAACAAGGCCTTAAAGCAAGCGACTTTCCAGTTGTTTCCACTAAACTAACCCTGAAGTTCCTTGAGGAACAGAGTTCTCCCATTGGCAGTGCAGGTATGCTTTTACTTGCAGCCAACAGCAACAAGCTGATTTGTTCTTAATGCTGCTCTCCCTTTCTCACCAGGTGTTGCTGGTGAGACAGTCTGCAGTGATGACCCACCATATGGGAACTGATTTCTTATCTAAGCAACACATAGAATTTTAATTGGTGTGGCAATTAAACCCAGGATTTCCCATTTGCACACTCACGTTGTTCCTTCAATAGCCAAGGAAGCTAAAAACTATGCTTTCCATCAAAAGGACAGGCATGGTTCACTCCTCACTTTCCTGTGGTACTCAACAAACACTGGCAGTTAACCAGACTGCAATGCTTTTCATTCTGTATTAGTTACTATGAGGAAAAGGGGCACACAAAAGCACTTGAAGGAAAGAGCTCCAAAGAAACAGACTCTCCTCTCTTTGTGTGCTCTGCCTTCACCATCTACCACCATGGCAGTCCTCAGTATGCCATGCCCCAATTCAGCCTGACCAAACTGTGCTAAAAGCCTCACTAAAACCCAACGCAGGTCTCAGGAACTATTACCCTTTCATCTGGTCTCCCAAAAATATTCTGAAAGAGCACAATCACAAATCAAGTACTGGTGAGGAGGAAGAGGACACTGCTTGCTTTGGCTGAGCACTGCAAATAGACAAATGCAACATCTTACTGCTCTTACCACTGCCTTCTCCGTTGTACTTAAGACAGTTCCTGAACATAGTCTTCATATCACCCACAAATTCATCCTTGGTGCAGTACTGACCTCCATTCAGCTTCTTCTCCATGCTGGAGATATCCATGGGGGCCTGGAATACAACCAAACTTCCCTTCAGTTACAGAAAGCACAGTGGGGCTTACAAAGTTAGAGCTCAGAGAGGGCATGGGCAGCAGAGGATGCTCTCCAGAGAGGCAGCCAACCATTTTTGGTTTTCTTGACTTGTAAGGCTAGAAGGGACTGCCAGAATCATGGAGATCAACTGTGAGAGTAATACAGCCCATCAAACTTCAAAACACTTCCAAAAAACTGCATCCCAGTCAACAAAGGGCATCAGTCAAGATGGCTGGGCCACTTTCCATACCTTAATGATCTGGTAGTAGTTGGGAGCATAGGATTCATCAACAGGCTCCAAGAAGGGCCAAGAGTCCTTGTGAGCCTTCACCACATCTAGAACTGGCAGTAGCAAGAGAAAGGTGAATGGTTACACTCACAAACACACAGAAGCATTTCACTTTGAGAAAGCTGGAGTGGGACTAACCTTTGTACATGGCTGTGAACTCATCGTCCAGTTCAAAGCTGTAACGGGAAGCACCATAGTGAATATGCAGACTGAGAATAGATAAGACATGCTCTGTACTTCATCTTCTCCTCCACCCATGCAGTGCCATCATGCTGGCCAGCAGGCCTCCTCACAAACCCTCCTCTCATATGGACCAAACCCAGATGTTTCTCAGCTTACTCCTCTCACTGCTCTCCATCCTCACTTCTCCCTCTGCATTCCTGTGAATGATCACACTCCTCTCCTTGCCATACTTACTCTGCTTCAATACACTTGTGTGCTGCAATGCCCAATTGTGTACTCACATGTCCTTGGTCCTTCGCTCCTCCCTGCCAGGGGAACTGGGATCCAAGTGGGAAAGCTCAGGGGGCAGCTCCTTCCCCTGTGCCAGCAGCCACGCCCGCTCTTCACGAAGTTTCCTCCTCCTGGCCCGTTCTGCAGTGGGAAGAGATGAAAAACCATTCAGCACTCTTGGCCCATATTTGGCAGGGAAACAGAAGGTGTTCCTGCAGCTCTCAAGAGCTCCAGTGAGATGGTCTTGTTCTTTCAGCAAAAGCAGCACCAGCACAGGAGCAGGTGAGGTGAGAATACAGTGCACCATCACCACGCCTCATCATCCTCCCTTGGTTACAGTCACTGATTTTGAAGCACCACTGTAACACAGATGCTGCCTTAGGCAACTTCCAGAAGTGGTGTGGCACAAAGAGGGAAGCTCAACACCCAGCCCTAGGCACAGCACAGCACTATGGGAAGAGCTGGCTTGTTGTTATCTTCCTTTAGGGGCTTCACCTCAGGCAGGTGAACTTGAGGCAGCTGCCTTTGCACGGAATGGGATGAGGAGCAGCGCTGAGGGAGGGAAGTTCTACCAGCTGAGTGGCAATGAGTAACTGGGGTCATTGTTATCCTCCATGGCTGGCTTTGGGAAGATTGCTCAGGTGGGTCCTCATGGCCAGCAGCCAGAGTGAGCAACCTGCCACACACGAGGGCCACTGGGACAGCTTTCGTTTAAAGAAGTGAGACACAGGAAGAAGCAATGCTGGTAATATAACCTGTGGTTTGCAACCAGACAGCTGGCCAACAGATTGCTTCATAATAGAAAGTTTATGGGCTCTTATGAAGCTCATTTCCTTTTTCTTATAGGAAATCTGAATTCATTTGACTTGTGAAACACCTGCGGTTGGACCAACCTTCTGCAGGAGCAGAATTCTGTGAAAGTAATGTTCAGGGAGAGATGTCACAGGAACAGGCCACGTCAGGGAACACCCAGAGTGAAAGAAAGATGAGGGAGACTTGGCTAACACACTCTGGCAGAGGCTCTGCCTTTGGAAAATGCCAACTACTCAAGAGATACCACCTCCGGTGGAAAAATGTTTATTAAAGCCCTACTCTGTCAGTGAAAAATAAATTTGGGATGGAGGTTGAAAGCACAAGAAAAGTAGGAATAGCTACAAGGTGAGTGTTTGTAGGGACATTCATTGGCAGATATGTCAAAGACTGGTAAAAGAAAGCCCAGATTTGTTGTTAGAAGACTCAGGGTAGCACTGAAGTTGGGATTATAGGACTTGCATCTAAGGTGTCCCACAGAATCTAAGAGAATTGCCTGACCAGAAGTCCAACACCCCATTTCAGGTAACAGAGAATATCTGAGTCCAAGCACTGTTCAGAATTCATGCTGCTTTCATAAAATTTGCAATCCTTAGATGGCATTGCAATGGCTGCCTAAGTGAGAAAGCTGAGGAGAACATGAAGTGATTATTTGGGCAGCAAATGGAAAATGTCATGACAACAGCAGCCAAGAGGTAAAGCTTGTGTAGATTGTAGAAATCCACCAAGGTCTGCCAAGGATCTGACCTGGTAAAGTGACAGGAATCAAGGAGTGCTACCCTGGTACCAGATCTCAGCTAGGATTAATAGCAGGAGCCTCTACCACAGCTAGTGATTAACATTGTGTGTTCAACATCACTGCCAGAGCTCATTCTCATACTGTTGGCCCAGGTCAAGTCCTACCCAGCAGCTTTCAAAATCTAAATAATGCCCTAAAAAATACCTCAAACAGTTAGAAACTCATATATGTGAGAGATTATGTTGAAGCAGCACCTGGAAAGAGAACTGGGAAACTCTAACCTGCTGTTGTGGTAGAAATGTAGAAAGCTTCCCTAACTTCTAAATTCAGGAGAGTGCAGATGGGCCCAGCAGGAAACTTGCTACCTGGGGGCTGTGTTGGAGCTGGGGAAAGTGTAATCTTGGGCTGGAAACAGGAATGTGATGTTAAAACAGGAATGCCATCCAAAACTGAGAAGTGAACTTCATCACAGAGAAGATATTCCACATCTTCCCTCTACAGAAGGCCATGCAAAATTAATACTACATTCCAAACAGACTGAAAATTAGAGGAAAATCTTTGTTACCCTAAAATTTCTGTTGTCAGATGTCCAGTTTTAACAAGTCTGAACCAAGTAAAACAAATGACTTAATTTTCAAATCATTTCCTCTCCATCATAAGAACTGTCATGACAACAAATGCTAGTGATGGGTGTGCTTGGTACTAAGAAAAGATCATTAAGAAGCCAGTTTTACCTGGAGAGCTGCTGATTCTAGGGATAAAAAAATACTGTAGTGACTGAACTGAACAAGTCAACATAACCTTTGCAAACAGGTTTTGCACCAGCTTAAAAGAAGACTTCTCCTGACTAAGCCTAAATGGACTAGAAAAGAGTTTAAACTAAGTGAAAGAAACTGCACAAAACAAAATTAAAGCACCTGTGCCAATAAAAGCAAGAATGTATGCTAACTTCTCTTGAAAGAGGCTACTGCTCAACCTCACACCAGTTTCTTTGCATGGTTCTGATGTCTTTGAATCCAGTGATGTAATGATTGCATTTACCCAGAAAAGGAAGTGGCTTATAACAAACCAAAACTATTTTACAGGAACATTTATCTTTGCAGCTCTTGTGGAACTTCATGACTAATTTTGTCGATAAAGATGAAGCATTAAACCACAGAGGATATGCAATTTGCCAGGGGAAGCAGATATCTGTGGCAGATATGGGAGCTGGGTGAGTCTAGATTTAAAGCACCTGATTAGCTAGGACTAGCAACCAGGAAGGCCAAGGAAGTAATTGGTTTCTCTAATGGTTAGAAAGGTAAGCAGGTAAAAGAAGCTATACTTAGATAATATCTGGCCTCCTACCAAACATCTGGTAGCAAACTGTTTCATTTTGGAAAGTTTACAAGGGTAGCATGAACTTAATATTTTTTTCCCTTTTCTGATTCTTTATCCACTTTGGGACTCAATTATACTGATCCTGCTCCACATTGCCACAGCTTTCTGAGGACGTTCAGCCTTTCCATGGAACTACAACAGCCCAGCCAGTCACTGTGGAAGGAAAGCTAAAGGAATGCCCCTTAAGGGAGGCCAACAGAGAGAAATGAGCTTGCTCTGACACCCATACCTACATATACTGCCTGCTCTCTGTGCCTTGATCTGATGCATTCAACACAACATGGTTGTTTGCTCCAGAACAGCTTAAATCAACATTTAATTCACAACCACAAACGTTTTAGACCAACACCTGAAATTGCCACCTCTGGTGCTCTATGTAGCCTGTCCCTTCATCTTTAGTTCTCCAATTGGTAAGGCCAGGAGTAATATAAAAATACTACTCTTGCTACTCCCATGTTATCCCATTCCCTTTCTCCTCAAAGGGAATTCTTCTTCCATCATGCCTTGGGCCAAAAGAACCAAATGCTATCCCAGTGAGAGAAAAGCAAGCTAATCCTGCACACAGGGAAATCATGAGGAGGCAAGTGGGGAGACAGAACTGAGAAACAACATGAATAGTAGGAGAAAAAAAATTTTACAGCTGGAGCAAGGAAGAAAATTAGCACAATTTGAAGAAGACAACACAGTCTAAAGGTGCCCTAGAGAACAGCCACCAACACTGAGAGGACAGACAAAGGAAAAGAAACTACACTCAGACCAACTTATCAAAGGTAAGCACAAGAAAAGATTCTCATTAGCAAGTCTGGCAGGGGAGGAATGCAAATGGCAGACTTTAATTCAAGATCTCAGCCTTGACTTTGAAAGCTTCCACTCCTGTTCCACATTGGCTCCACGTTACCTTCCACTGCTTTGACCTTCTCCTCCATCTCCCTCTTCCTCTCCTCCTTTAGCAGCTGTTCCTGCTCCCTCTTCTGCACTGCTATAAGGATCTGGCGCTCCTCCTCTTCCTCTCTGCGCCTCTGCTTCTCCATTGAGCTCAGCACATTTGGGTTTACCTGTAACACAGTGATGCACCAAAAACTGTAACTCAGTGGCTCCTTGAATGCTGAGCAGAGGCAGGTTTACTTGGAGGAGGTATTAAAGCACACCTACAATGGATGACTGGGAGGAAAAAAAGGGGGAAAAAAGGATTTGAATGTACGATTTCCTAGATGAAAAGCAACATGGAAAGGGAAGTTATTTGCCAAGCAATGAAATCCTACTGACACAAGGACAATGGAAGGAGAAGCGATGGGTTAGACAAGCTGCCATTCTGTCAGGGATGCACCGCCCGCATTTCTCTTCCCTTCTGGGCAAAGGATTCAGGCTGTTGACACCCTTACACAACACCTCTACCTCTTCCAGCTAGCAGAGCTCTGCTTGTAAGTGTGAGAAGGACTACTTTGCCAAACCTGTCTCTGCTGCAAAACACAGAATACTTCAATAGGAAAAGCATCTGGTACAGCCCTGCGTCAAGGTATCATTAGGAATGTTTTCCTTTCCTGTTCAAAATTTCTGTGTGCTAATCTCCCCTGAACTGGCTCTCATTTGTTTGTTTGGACAGTTTTCCTGCTGGGTCCCAAAACCAGTTCTCTCATTCAAGGACACCTGGCTCTTTATTGCCCCACTTTCTCACCTCCTCACTGCCAGCAGGCTGCAAGGCTGTGTTTGATCCTACTTAAGACTTCAGGCTTCCCAGACCAGGGACTGCCTGCTTCTATTTCTCCAGTAAAGTATAAGGTATGTATATGGAAGTGTGGAATTATCTTTATTACCTTAATTTAGTTCTAAGACAAATGTATCAGTCATCCACCAGCCACTCCTACCCCTGTGGCCAAGATATTCTTCCTCCATCATGCATTGGGCCAAAAGAACCAAATGCTATCCCAGTGAGAGCAAAGCAAGCTAATCCTGCACAGGGATATCAGCAGGGAATATCAACCAGAAAAAACAATGTCCCTACAGTTTGCTCCTACTTCACTTTCAGGGAATAACCAGCAACCACCACTTAGGCAGAAGGCATTTCCTGAGGATTAGCAATCAGCCGGGGTCCGTTGGCTGCTGCTCAGACCATCAACTTCTCCAGGCCCATTATTAACCCCCAGGGAAAAAAAATAAAAAATTCTGGCACCACGATTACTATTTTGTCCTTGTTTCATTGCCCAGGAATGGAACCTGGGGGTGTTTTGATGAAGGCCTAGAAATGTTGTCTGGTTTCAGTGCACATTCATTCCCCCTCTGCCTCCCCTTCCCCTGCACAGCCCTGTGCCGCCCTACAAACTCCCACTCCAGCTGTCTGTAGATGAGCACCATGCATCATCACCAGCAGAAACAATACATTAAGAGAATTATGCTTCACCCACCAACAGTCGCAGAGAAGTGTCCAAGAGAGGGTCATGGGACTCTTGACAAAATTAGGACCATATCCTGCATTTAGGGACAGATTGGGCAATAAAACCCACCTATTCTGTGCTGATCCTTTAAGGTGAAACTCAGACTTTCATCTCACCACAAGGGAACCATTCTCTTATTTTCCATTTTATATCTTTGTCAAAATGTTATCACTTTACACATCTATCTCTTTCCTAGGGAAGTCATTCTGTGAGTTCAGGTGCCTTGAGATTAGCCAGCTTCTCCTCACAATCAGTTTGAAGTTTGTTTCTCAACCCCTCATTCCATCCAATTATTCCTAGTTATGCTCTTCTGGCTGAACATAAAATTCTCCTTCTCTTCAGTCACATTCCAGCCTTTACCTTATGGACTCCTCAGACACTTACACAACACTCCCACATTTCTACAGCTAGATTAAATGTTTTCTTATAAAGCAATCCTTTCAGTTCCTTGGCATGATTATTCCAGTTGTCTCTCAGACCTTTCCTCCCTGATCAATATCTAAACACCAAGATGCCCAGGACTGTACTATGACAAGGACAACAGGTCAAGAACCTAGAGAACTGGGTTCTACATTTCCATTTCTGATTCTTTTTATATCCCTTTCTCAAAAGCTCTGCCATCTGATTTGCTACTTGTGAGCTGCAAACAACTTCCTTTCAGGCCTGATCCTGACCACTGTCAAACAGTTTTCCTCTGACTTTCTTGATAAATCTTTAAATTGCAATAGGAACCAAAAGAGCCAGGTAAAGAGAAAGAGGTGAGCAGGAACCCGCCACCAAACTTGGTATGCCAAGATATTTTAATGAGGATGTGACCATCAGCCTTTGCATTCTCAAACCACTACATGTAAGCCAGCCTGGCATGTTAGGATTTCTTTGATTGCTGGTACACAGGTGAGACCTTCCCTTTCCCTAGATTAATACAACTTCCATCACTCATAGCCTAAGGAAACAGGAACACAACATGCAAGCTGCAGTGCTCACACCAGAACCTCTCCAAGCCTGCAGGGCACACTCAGCACCCTCAGCTTTAATGGCATGACACAGGATCCACAGCATGCTCCAGAGCAAGCCAACACAAATATGGCATCAACAAAGCACTTTTAAACAAAGGAGAGGGTGTCATCCTACCAGATCTAGAAAGCAAAGGGAAAAGCAGAAAGCACAAACACAGCATAGTGAGCCCCAAGGACTGCAGTAGACACCCACAATTGCACTTATTCCCTGCAGCACTTGCAGGGCAGCAACAGTGCTGCATGGTCTCTTTTAGACACTTCAGACACAGAAACAACCTGATTTTCAGAGGTACCTCTGCCTGATGTCCCACCTAAGTCCATTGGGGACGAGTGCGCTCAACTCAGGGTTAAAAAAAATACACAAACACGAACCAGTGAACTCCTACTGGTTGGTGGAAGCAGACACTTGTTGGAATGACAAAAGCAAGAACCAAGCACAAGTTAAACTTCCTTCCTGACCATGGAGGAGGCAGAAGGAGGTGGCAAAAGGACAGGACTCTTCTCCAGCTTCCTCCCCACTCAGAGGATAAACACCACAGAGACCGAGGCATCACCGCCTCCTTCCCTCCGGCAGAGAGCACTCCAGGACACAACATCACTGCTGTCCCCTGCCCTGAGACTCTGAAAGAGCCAAACTCCTGCCTTTAGCTCTGCTCTCCAGACACTGGGTATCAGACTTCAGGGGCAGGAGGCCAGAAGGCGCGGGTGCCCTGAGTGCCCTGGCCCCTCATCTGCCAAACCTTCCCCACTCAGGTTTCCGCAGCAGCTCTCCTAATGAGGGTGCTGCTCAGGCGGCTCTTAATGAGGAGCTAATCTGAACCACCTGTTGAGAAATCCCCCGCAGGATCAGGAGCCCATGGATCAGTTACATCTCCAACTCAAGCAGCAGCCAGGAGAAGGAGGTCACCTGTACCGGGCTGAGGCTTTGTGCCCCAGGCTTGCCGGCTGCCCAACCCGGCTTGAGGAATAAGCCATCAGACATGCTGGCACTTCCCTGGCTGTCCCGTGGCAGGGATGGCCTCACATCCTGCTAGGGAGCAGTGTGACCATCACCACTGTGGTGCTGGCTGGCTCCCTGTCCCGGCACAGCATGTGCCAGGAGGGCCCCTGCTCGCGGGAAAGGTTTCACTGGCCCACAGGCAGCAATTAACAGCCCTCTGCTGCTGCAGACCTGGAGCACCTGCGGTACTGATTAGCATCATTCAGGCTCCATGTGTTTCCCACTCCCCTCCTCCTCTGGGATTTCTGCTGCCTGTGAACAACCACGTGTCCCTGTGCTTCCTGCATGGTGGGCTTTGCAGAGAGCAATTCTGGTCCCAAACTGACCATCGCTGCGGTCTCATTTTCCTCTCGGCAGGCTTTTATCTGCAGCATGATGAGAGGTTCTTCCTTCCTTTTATTCATCTGTTTCTAAGTAATTACATTTATTGCACAGGGACCTGTACTTTCTCCTTTGTTTTGGGGGAACCCCTGACTCTAGCTCACATGGCATATTCCCTGCAGCCTAATTTCCCAGGGTTTGACAAAACACCAGGTAACTACGTTTCCATTACATCTACAGTGAGAGATTATGCCTCAGCCTGATAGAATTGAGACAATTTTTTCCTCTGAGGCTAATCTGGCGTTGTCTGACCGATTGCTTTGGGTAGCAGTTGCCAGTTCAAAGACCCCCCATCTCCACGGCCCCGTGTCCCTGCCTGTGCTGGTGTGGCTGTTAGGGGCTGTGTGGTGAACTGGATCGGAAAACTGATCTATGTTAAAAATAACCCCGACCAAAGAAAAAGGTTATATTTAACTCCAGTCATTTTCCTGGGTCTGGTTCACTGCACAGACCCTCAAGCAGCAGCAGTGCTGTTGCACTGATGGGGCAGAGAGGAGATGAGGGTGAGGAGGCACGGAAAGCGCCATTTGAGCCCACAAGGCTGCAGTTTGATAAGCATTTCTTTAGGCAGCCTAAATTGTGACTTCCATTTCCAGCTGACCCCCTCCTAGCTCAGCTCCATACTGCATCAGTCATTCTCTCCCTTGGCGCTATCTACACCCTCATGTGTTTGCAGCCTCACGTTTTCCCCTTGGCTGAATTTCTGTCATTTCCCTTTGTAAGCCGGTTCTTCTAGCCCTCTCATCCTTCTTCAACTTTTCTTTGAACTGCCTCGAATGTGCCAGCACTTTCATTGAAGTGGAATTCCCCAGACTGAGCGCAGATTTCCATATGCAGCTGCAGCGGGGTCTGCGGCGGGGCCGGTTCCCTGTGCGATCCAGAGGGCAGCACCTCCCTGCTCGCCATAGAAACCCCGGGTGTCAGCCTGCCTTTGACGGGCATTACCACCCATCTCTCTTTCAGCACGGGCACTTTCAAGCGACTCCTTCCCACTGAATGGCGATGCTGCGGTTTATTTCTTCCCCCAGGAGGCATCTGCTCTGCCTCCCTCCGTTGTCCTCCCCCTCGCACCCCCCCTCACCTCCTGCTTGATTGGTTTGATGGGCTGATGGTCAGACATCCACCTGGGAGAAAACTCTGTCCGCTGCAGACGCTTCTCCTGAAACAGGGTTGAGAATTGAGGGAAGGAAAAAGAGAGTGGAGGAAATTAGGGCACATCGGTGACACTGGCAGGAGAAACTCTGAGGGCTAGAAGTGACCATGAAATCCCTATTAGCTTTACAAGGGTAGCAAACAAGCAAACTGAACTCAATCCAAGAACAGCACGCTGACTGCAGAGCCTGTTTTACAAAGCCATCCAGCCGAAGGATCCCTTTCCAGATCTGTCCCACCTGGAAACACTCAGCTGACGGACAACACCCCTCAGAGTTTTGGGGCTTAGCTAGGACAGCTAAGCAGCCAGTGCCCCTTCAGCAGAGCCAGCAGAGAAAGGGCAGTAAAAGCAGAATCACAGGCAGTTTGCATAGAAAAGCCAGGCTGTAAATCGCAGCAGTTCAAAAGCACAGAGATCCCCTGCTAGCAGGAAAGGGCCACAGGACACGGCTGAAGACAGTAACCCCTTCAGCCACCCTACCTACACTGCTGTGCAATCACCAGCCAGATCCTCGAGCACTGACTCCAGCACTGCCACTGCATGGGGGAGAGTCTTCCCCCCATCCACACATCCTCAACAGCCCCAGCATCCATTTGACTTGCAGGCTGTAGGTGCAGGGAGCAGAACGGGCTGACAGGCTGCTTGGATTTAGCTCTCCTTCACTCAGCAAGCATCCATGCTCTTGGAAGTGGTCAAAGAGAGGTAAACAGGATGTCATGTCTCCTCACCTTCTGTGCAATCATGTTGCAGATCTCCGGCAGGAAGTCTTCACTCAAGAGTTTGTAGAGCTGCCTCTCTCTAAGGGAAGTCCTCTCTCTGAAGCTCTCTGTGACCTGCCTCCACTCCTCTTCCGTCTGGCACAGCAACCACCATGTCCCACGGCCAGGCCCCTGGGACCCTTCAAAAACATGAAAGGATGTTATCTCCACAGCAGTTATGACTAACAGCTCCTCTCAATCCCTTCTCTTCTCCCCTCAGGGCTCAGGAAGAGTAAAAGACACTGGCAAAGGCCACTGTTACAGAAAATATTCCATTTGCTATAGACCCAAAGCTCTCTTCATGCACCAGAAGCACTGCTGCCTCTGAGAGTGATGCCAAGATAGAGAGGAAGTACTCAGGTGAAGAAACAATGGTGCCACGTGGCAACACACAGGTAGTGTGACATCCCTGTAGCAAGTCCACATTCCAGTTATTGTAGACTGGAGAAAATAATTTAATTTGTTTTTTGTAATGGGGGCTGTCAGCCAGAGCAGGACATAGGGAACTGCAAATGCCTGATTTAGTCTGGCAGTAGAATAAAGTCATCAAAAAATAATGTAATTTGAAATAAGCTTTTTTTTTTTTAAAGCACTGCAAACCATTTCTGCAGGGAAACAAATCCTCCTGGTCTCTGCAAATGAAATATTTTGTTTGCAGGCACTTGAAAGAGCAGAAGAGGAAGCAAAGGACAGGGTTCATCAGGCTGCCAGATGAGGGGGAAGTTCCAAAAGTTCACATCCCATCCCTGCTCGATCCAGAGTGGGATTGAAGCAGATCACCCACTGCTCTGAAGCATGTCCCAACCACCAAGACACTTTGAGAGCTGTTCCACCTTGTGTGAAACATTTGAATATTAATTGTGAAGGAAGGGCTCTCTTGCACTGTGGTTGGAACACCCACCTGGAGAAAGGGAATGTGGTTCCTGCTCCACAAATGTTTACACAGAGCAGGGAAGCCTCATGGGTTGCAACTTGTATGCTTTTGCCCCAGGATGCTCTCTGAGCAGAAAAAGGTTGTTGCTCTTTTTTTTTTTTTTGGAGTGGGGAAAGTTTTGGATCAGACACCTTCAGGCTGAGGGGTTCTCAGCTCCCTCCAGACTTTTCTAGGGCTAACCACTGGCTCTAGGAAAGACAGCAATGGTCATCAGCACCACTGGCAGATGTCATGCACCTTCTAAATATATTTTCAAGCAAACTTACAATGAAAAATAAAAAGAAGTAAAAAAGGTGAATCTGACTCTGGGTCTTTGTGGATCTGAAGTGTGAGTGGCTGTGACATGCAAGCTGTCAGGTCATCCTAGGAAGGCTGAAAAGCTGCAGGCTCCCTCCAGCACGTGCCCTCTGTCAGGTGCCTGGGGTGCAGTGGCTGTGGCACAGAGTTTCAGCTCTGGGAATGCACAGGGGACTGGTAACTGAGACACCAAAGGTCCAGCCCTGTGCTGGCTCTGCTGCTCTGGCTACACAAAGCCATCCATCCCCTGCCCACGTGCAGCAGGGAGCTTACCTGCATCCTGCCCCTAGAGCCTGCATCCTTGTTTCTCATTCCCTTGCCAGCTGCCCTCGGACAACTCATTTCAATAGCAAACAGGACTGAGGCACTGCTTTGTGCCAGCAGAAGATTACTCTGCAGCTGAAGTGACACAATTTGCTGAAGACAATGATCTGATAAAACCCCCAGCGCCTCACGCGCATCGCTCTGGCTCTGCCGCCCGGCTCCGGAGAAGCTGGAGTGGCCGCCAGGAAATCTGAAGACAAAGAGCAAATGGAAGGAGGCACGGGAAAGACAATGCCACCCTTGCCTTTTATTGTGAGGCAACAGGCAGGCCGGGTCCCTGGGTTTTGTGGAAGCCAGTGGATACACATGTATGACAAATGAGTCCCAGCTCCCTTGAACTCACTTTCACATCATGTTGCTAACTCGCTTTTTGCCTCGTTAACCCTTAGCTGGGTACCCCCAAGACATTGTTTACCACTCTCAGCCCCCCAACGGCCACGAGGAAGGAAAAGTGAGAGGATCAAAAAGGTTCTTCCTTCCCTATCTTAGCATCACTGACACCACTCTCTTCCCCATCTGAAAAACACACCTGCTAACAAGAGGGGTGTGTTTTTACCTTACCCCTGGGAGACTGAGGACCATTCACAGCCTGCTTTTTTAGGTGAGCCTTTAAATTCCAGTGTATCCCAGCAGGTTAGGTTTCTTCATCCCAAACTCAGCCATGAAAAATAGGAAGCCTGCAGATGCCCAGGCTCCAAAATGCCAGGCAGTCTGTAACACAAGCCCCTCCTTCCAAACTTGGCCCCAACCATCAGCAGAAGGACTCTCCTGAGAAAGGCTGGGTTGTCTTTCAGGCATCTCTCTGGGTTTTGATAATTTAAGAGCATTATTAGCGGGTGGTATCAACCCCAATACTGCAAAATCTCTTTACCATTTCTTATCTGAGTCTCGTGGATAAGCAAGCTTTCTTCTGCCTTCTCCCTACCAAAAAAGAAAGAGAAGGAGTGATACAATAAGTACATCACATCACCAAAACACAGCTGTTTCTGAGGAGAAAAATAGGGAACACCACATTATTCAGTGCAGAGCAAAACCATGAAAAGAACACTGCAGAACACACATTTGATACATATTTTCAATTATATATCTATCATAGCTTCATAAGGTTTTTATTAGTGAAGGGAGCAGGATGAAGTTCGGCAAGTACAGTATCTCAGTTTTTAAGGGAAGCATCCCAAAATCTATATGGACTCGAGTGGCCAGGATTTCTGGCTTCAAGCCACGCAATGAAAGTATACTTTATCAGGAGCAAATTCCCTAGCACTGCATGGTGGAACTGCATTTGAAGTGAGGTGGTTGGAAGAGTGATGCCCACTGTTTCACCAAAGTTCCAGCTCAGTCAGAATCCGCTTTGGAGAGTAATCAAAGCATCCACCAAGTCTGAGTTTGTTTCACTTCTGAGTTGCTTTGAAATGATGGCCGCATGGTATATACATAGTTATTGGGGGAACCCCAGAGATACACTATACTTCCCTCTGGGAATGTATGTATTTTATATCTGTTGCAGGGAGAACCCTTCCATACCTCAGCAAATTTTCCTCCAGTAGTTTTTTCCGCTTTGGAGGTCGCCCTCGTCTCTTGCCCGTTTTCCCAGGAACATTTGGGGTGTTTGTCTGCCCCCCACATCCCCTGAAAAATGGCAAAACCACCATGAAATATCTGCCAGCAAGGCAACCGAGGCTGGCAGGATGGGAGAGGGGCACGGAAATCGGAACAGCTGCTAGGATCCCAACCAAAGGAGGGATTAAATCAGAGCAGCAACAGGACGGGGAGGGGAGAGGAGGGATTCCCACTGGCTGGGAGCCGCCGGTGCGGGGCAGCCAGGCAGGAATGCGGTGGGGCAGGCAGCATCGCTCCCACAGCAGGCTCTGCCGGTGCCACAAAGGCTGCAGGCTGCCTGGACACAATGCATGGCTGCATGGCAGCCCCCAGCCTGCTTGGCAACTCGGGTCCCGCCCGCGCTGCCCCTCCCCAGGCCCCGCTCCCCCCGGCACAACAGCAGTCAGGCGGAGGAGCCCCCTCCAGCCTGGGCCGTGCCGCCCTCGCCCCTGCACCCAGACACGGGAGGGGGTGTGTGAGGGGCTGTTACCTGTCTGCAGCCAGCTCCCCGTTGGGTTTGCCCTGCACCGGGTCCTCCTTGTACATCCTGGTGCCGTAGAAGTACCAGTACAGGGCGCCGCTGCTGTCCTCGCCCAGCGGCTCCACGCGGAGGCTGTCGGCGTCCAAGCCCTGCGCCCACCGGGAGCCCCCCGCCAGACGGTGACAAGTTGAAAAGCGGCCACATTGTCACACAAAACATGATGACACCCCTCGGTAAACACCTCCCTCCCTCCTTCCTTCCCTCCCACCATGCCACAGCAGCAGTACAGCTGCTCCTCCCGGCCGAGCTGGGAAAATGTTACTCCAGGGGGAAGATGACGTTCTCTCTCTGTCCAGGGAGGGATTTAGATTGGCATCTCTAATTTGAATGGCCTCTCTCGTTTTAACATTTCATCTCTGGTGCTCCTGACAGGGAAGGTCTAATTAGTGCTGGCGACAGTCACGAACAGCCCTGAGAAGCTCCCTCCCCCCCTCCCCTGCTCTACCCTCCCCCAGCTCCCCCAGTATACTTCATCCCCATCCTTTCATCTCACAGCATCCCTCAGCAAGGCAGCAGTCTCTGCTCTCACAGCCCTGCCATTACTATTAAAGCACCTCCAAATTCACTCTTTGCAGAAAGAGTAGCCAATGCAGCCAACTTCCTTAGTGACTCCCATGTTATGAATACATCCACACAGGACAAGGGCCCAAGTTCTGAGCAAGGCAGAGGAGGGCAAAGTGAACTGCTGACCCACTGTGACCCCTTCTCATCCCAGGAAGATTCTGATCTGGCCCAGCTCCTGTGGCCACACAGTTTCCCTCCTCGCTGCTGCCCAAAGCACCTTGAGGAGGTCGAAGACATCGTCTGCGTCGAGGCGGTAGTCGCAGAGGCGGTGCAGGATCTCCACCCGCGTGCGCAGGGGCAGCTCCTGGAAAGTGCACTCCCTCAAAGGGTTGGGCTTCCCTTCCTCCAGCTCCCAGCGGTAGTTGATGATGTCCTCCAGGTAGCTGTGAAACGTCTGGGATCTAACCAAGGAAGAAAAGACTCTTACGTACTTCCTGTAGTTTGCCATGTCCAGAAACACCTGGTGCACCAAGCAACTGCAACCAACATGATGCAGAGACAGAGAGCACCTGAAGGAAAACTGTCGGCTATGGTGGGTGCAGCTCCGTCATTCACATTCCCAAAACACAGCAATCTCATTGCAACATCACAGGATGTCATGTCACAGGCAGCTTTTTATACACAGACTCTTATTTCTTTCTAAGCAGAATGAGCCAAACATGGTAGCAACTCATCTCCTTTCTATCCCAACGGGCAGTGCCTTGTGCTAGCATCAACATCCACCCTTAACTAAAATGGGGTGCAACAAAATTTGAGTCTGCTTCCCTTCCAACTCTTTCCATTTGATGTGGAGACAATTTTCTTCAGATTTCCCTTTGCCCTTCACATCTGTCATTGCCAAGCCCTGCTCCTCTCAACTTCTAAAGAAATTTTCATGCCGTGGTTCAGTGGCTTGAGACTTTGCATAGCTGATTGCTTCCTCCCCACTTTGCTGCTGTATGTGGACCCTGGCCTCCTCTCTCTCCATCCCCACGGGTGCTGCCACTTTCTGCCTGTTCCTCCACTGGCGGCTCTGGCAGGACATCTGCACAGCCCACCTCACACACGTGGCTTGGACACTGCCACACAACAAGGCTCATCCCCAACAGGAGTGCACCTCCCAAAAAGGAGTCAGTACAGAGGAGCCCCCGTCTCTACTCTCCCAGATCATCAAGCTGAACACTTGAGCTCTTCATAAACATTACTATTAAAATGATCTTTCTGATTTTCTAGCTGGGTCACATTAAGTTCTACTTTCACGGCCAGCAGTTCATCATAAAACCCAAGGAATAAGATATTTCTCACCCTCATCTAGCACTGAGAATGAGTGTCCCCATCTGACATGTTTAAGACCACTGATGGAGCTTAAGGCTAAAAGAACTCCTGTCTATATTTCAATGACACTTAAGCTTTTACTCTGAATGCCCAAAATGTCAGGGGAAGGAATTTCAGGAAAAGGGGCCATGTCCCTAAATATAAAACTTTCTGAAGACCTGTCCATATGACTTTGAGTCCTGGGAGTTGCCAGGCTCGCTCAGCCTGCTGGAGTTGTGTAAAAGGGGACCCCCCCATGCCCCAGCCATTCTTGCACACACGGGAAGTCCATATGCCAGCAAGAACACCACTGGGTACACATTCCCACCAGCTCTCAAAAAGGCAGCTCCACTTGATAGGTTTTTGGCACAAGCAGATTACTCTATATGATTAATGGAACAGCGCCAGCACTACAGAATTGCATTTCCCTGAGAAATTGCTAACTTCTACAAAAGCTATTATATTTTAACAAAGAGGTGGAGGAGTGTGATCCAGATGAAGAAAGATCATTAAAAGTCAACAAGAAGTTAGCTATTAGACGGAAGTCTTCACACATTGGGTAAAGAGCAGAGTTCTTTGCAAGGACCACGACTGGACAGTGACTGTGAGAAAGAACGAACAGATGCCTCAAGCCATGTCCACCTGGCAGCATTTCCCTTCCTCCTTGGGTAGAGAGAAGCACAGATCACCCTGCAGATCCCTCCTCACCAGCCTGCTTCTTTCTGACGTCAAATGCAAGCTGACCTCCCAGAGATATCTGCTCTCACCATACCACACTGTTACCAGCCCTCTGGCTGTATTTAACAACAGATCCTTCAGGGTACCTGGACCTAGTGTCCTCTGCAACCTGGAGTTTGTTCCACCTGCATGACACAGGCAAAGCATCAGTGTTCCCAAGTATTGTTGTTTTACTAATGTCAGCAATCAGACAAATATAACTTGGAACAGCCTCCTATGCTGACAAAGTTCAGTCAGAAAGGGAGGACTGACATTTTATGAAATGCCTCAGAACTGCCTCAAATAGTAATTTTAGGGTGAAAACTACAGCAAACAACCTTTTTCAAAGTGAAATATTCAGTACACACTACACCTACCTGAAGTAGCTGTGCATTCCTGTATTGTCTTTCTCAAATACCCCAAGACCTAACCTCCAGCAAGGACTTTGATTTGGGAAAGGGGGCAATAATAGATTCCCTTTACAGACATTTTAAGGGTGGTATTTGATGACTTGTCTTAAATGTCAGATATTTACAGAAGCCATTAGATTAAAACAAAGAAAAGAAAGAAACAGAGAAAGAGGGAGAGAGACAAAGAGAAAGAAAGAGAGAAAGAAAGAGAGAGAGAGAGAGAAAGAGAGAGAGAGAGAGAAAGAGAGAAAGGCAGCTTTGATTGTCTACCCAGAACAGAAACAGTGACTAGAACATCTTTTCCTAAAAGCAGTAAAGCGTCACTGGTATTTGGATGCTTAGTCCAGAACCAGAAGGCAAATGACTGTAAGCTCTCAGACAGCATTTGAGTTTCAGCCCCACAAGTTCAGTTCTTCAATTCTGCCAGAGCTCAAGGCAGAAGATTATTTCATCAAATCTGATACAGAGGTTCTGGCTATTTCCAATAAAATGGACTGAAAAAGCAGTTTCCCTAGGATCCTCAATAACTCGCAGATGAAAAGGATTTCCAGAAAGAAACCACAAAAGTAAAAGGGTTCTATCTACTCCTATTTTTTTTTCTGCCTAAAAAAAGCAGGAAGGCATGGCTCAGACAGATACTTTTACCACTTGCACGAGTTCACTTATCTTGCTTTATCATTTTGGCTGCTCTCAAAGAAAACTGATCCAGGAAGCTGTTTAATTCCAGAAGATCATTTGAAATCTTTGCCTATGTAACTCTCCTTCTCCCTAGGGACTGGCTCTGTTGATTTAACCAGTTTGGTTTTAGTTTGACTTTCACATAAGTGGCTAACACTAGAAATTTCCGCCATCCACCCGGTGTTCAGTGCATTACAAGCTCTGTTCTTAAGAGTACTTTTGAGTTCCTACCCCCATCAATTTTCAAAGACAGCTACTGTGCATTTGTCGCTTTGAATAAGGATAGAAATAAGAACCAGAGATGGGAAACAGATGTCTCAAGGCATTCCCAATCACTCTCAATCTTACCCAATTTATATTTTCCCTCTTAATGGGAACCGACCTCTTTTCTCCAGACAAATGGATGGTGCTCGTCTTCACCCTGTCTACCACACCTACAGTTAGTTTCACTTATCCCATCTCTTATATTTCCCTTTGAAAAAGTTTCTGAAACAGCTCTCTTGGTTTGGAAAAGAAAATCTGCAGGGAGGACAGCAATCTATGAGAACCCTGCCCTTGGGGTTCTTCCCTGCTCTAAGTAGAAATGCCCAGGAATAACTGTTTAGAATTACCTATAAAATTAAAACCCAAGAATCAGAGACTGGATCCAGGAATGGAATTACCTGCACCTGAGAACCTCCAAAAACTCATTTGTAAGTGGGAAGAGGGCAGGAAGGAAATCACTGAGCTGAGGAGACAGATGTATCTCTTCTCCATAGGTTCTCAGCATCACTGAGATGTATAAAAACACTCAGCAAGTGGAGGCAGTGTCAGGTCAGTCGTGTCCTTTTCTCTACAAACTGGAGCATTCCCAAGGAGGTTGAACTGGTGCATGGGCACATTCTGCCTCAGGGCATCTATCCAAAGGAAAACCAACCCTCTTCTGAAAGTAAATTTGGAGTCTTAGAAACAATTTACAAGAAAAGTGTGAGACCACGGGCCACGACTCTCACCACCTCTCAACCACTTCCTGATGTGTAGCACAGGCAGCTTCCACACAGCTCAGTAACCAAGGAAAAGTACTATAGAAACCAGCTACAACAGATCAGAAAAGGCACCTTGAAGAACTCTGCAGCTCTAAAACTTTTCCCATGCCAACTTGACTAGTACCATTAATATTTCATAAAACAGATAAACTTTCCCTCCCTTGTCAAAACATCCCTTGCTTTGCAGTTGCCCCTCGATGTGCCAAGCAATTTGGATAGCTGTAGTGGGGCAGTGGTGGAATGGTACATGCATTTCTATGTGGTACATCCCACGTGGATGCAGATGATTTTTCAAGAGCCCAGTGCAATTCTTAGTCTTATCCCTGGCTACACTCTGAAACCACAGGGCTGTTGTCAGAGGTCCCTGTCTTTTGCTGCAAAGATTAGAAAGGAGGTCGAAGCCGAATTGCAACTGTGGTTGAAAGTTTTAATCGTATCTTGCATATACAAAGAGAAATCTGGGGCACAGGGAAGGACACGACCTAGCACATCTGTGTCAAAGGGGAGGAACAGCGTCAGACAATCCACAAGAGTACCACCGAGCCTGCAGCTCAAGTTGCCTGTGATCTTTAGCAGCAGCTGCAGAAAAATCAGGGCATAAAGAAGATGGAGCAAGTTGAGGGAGGGGCTCCTCTCCCCACCATGGGTATCAGCGCCCAGAGCAGGCAGAGAAATGATCCAGCCCTGACAGCTCAGCGCCGCAGCCCGGCCATCTGCTGCCCGGCTGCCTCCCAAAGAGGGAGGTTTCTCTGTGCTCCAGAGAGGGGAGCTGAGGACTCCTCCCCCTGCCTGGCAATCCCAGTGTTTTCCCCTGCTCAAAGGAGAGGCACCCTTCCCATCTCCCCGGCTTTGAACGCGTGGGGTCATGCTCTGCTGTCAGAAAAAAGAAGCTTGGCCACTGCTCTCGTCACCGTGCCTGGCTTCCTAGAGGGGCTCCTTTGGAGATCTCAGGAACAGAGGGTGAGAATTTCACAGAGCTGATGGGATACATGGCAAAAATGGTTGGAGTTCTGGTGTGCACGTTTGGCAGGGAACAGCTGCACCTAGAGACCCTGGCCCCACAGGGACCCTGCAGGAGCAAACTCAACGTGAAATTCCTTCTGAGCAAATTGGGGCTGGAATTATGTGTACAGACACACAATGCTTATTTTTTTATCCTCATGCCCAAAGGAAGCAGAGTCACTTGTGCTTTTAGTTTTAAAGACTCCAAAGTAAATCAAATCTTGGCTGGAAAACTGTAAACAAAATCAAGCCAAACAAACAAAAGCTAAACCAAACACTGATTCAGTAAGAGAGTCCCCGTGTCAATCTGTGCTTCCTGCAGGCAGCATGCCATGGCCCAAGTGTGGAATTACTGTCACAGCACATTGCCCTATCTGGTCTACTGCTGCCAATTTTTTTACAAGCCCTCCCCCAACACATAGCTCTAAAAAAAAAACCCTAAAACCCACCCCTCACAAAATCTGTGGTCCTATGGGAGCAAATATTGGATTAAAGGAAACATTAGAGTAAGGAGCTGAAATATTTGAGACAAAAATTTACCAATAATGTTTGGACACTGCTGGCACACACAAATAAGCCTTCTGAAAGTGTAATGCCAAATAATTGCCTGGACCCACTAGCTAGAATATCTATCATGTTGACAGTGTTTTAAGTCTCTTGTTTCATTTAATTTACAAAATGCAATGGAAGAGTAAATACTGGCATGCTCTTGAGCTAAAACTGCTGGGAAAAAGGCAAGGCTGACCCGCATCTAATCCCAGACAGTATATTGTTCTTGAGATTAACACCAAGAACCCTGACAAAACCAGAGGATGACAGAGAGCAGGAACAACAACAGACCTCTTCCAACTCCTGTCCAAGAGTTGTATGTGGGAGGAACATGGAAAACAAGACTGGGAGAGCTCAGCCTTTCTACCAAAGACCATTTAAAGATAAATGTAATTACTCTTGAAGTTCCTATTACAGAGTTAGCCACTATGGGAAATAACAGAGGTGATACTTCTGTCCAGTAAAGGCTTTAAAAGCTGAAAAAGACTTGAATGCATTCAGTCACCTAGCACAAGTGTGGATTTTAGGAGGTTCTCAGTACTAAATGAAAAAAGACTTCTTGGACATCTAATTCACAGCACTCAAGAGAACTGGCTTTGCCTCGTTGATCTCTCTAGTTTAAGAAAAAAAAAAAAACCACAAAAATCTAGGTCTTACCAGAACAGACGTTTTATAATGGAATTAATTTTATGGACTGAAGATATTTCACCTTATGGGCTGGCACCTTTTACGTTCCGAATTGGCTAAAAGGCACCAGCTTGGTGTTGGGAGTCACTCAGGTGTTAATGAGAGCATTAACTGACAGATGGCATTCAAGATATTTCTCGCCTCTCCAATGAAGACAGCTCCTTTGCTGCAGCAGAGATCAGGAAAGCTTAATTCCTAACAAGCATACAATGCCTTGGCACAAAGGCAAGCCCTCTGGAAGGGAATGGGAAGGATTCAGGGTTTGCTAGGATGACCTCAGTCAAACATCATTAACACGGTCAGGAGAAGCAAAGCCTATTTCAGAAGAAAAAAAAAATAATGTAAGGGCCCCCATGATCAATCTATCGTGGCTTGTCAGAAAGAGAAAGCTTAGGCTGACCTTAGAAGCAATATGAGTTACTACTACCAGCCTGACCTTGAGCTCTCATGTAACAATGGAGACCTTTTTTTACTGTATTAATGAGCTTTCTTATCTGAGATGGGGGAGGAAGCTTCATGGACCAGCTTCTACTTCACCTTCAATTTACCCTACTGAGAAACCAAGTCAAGTATGATGCAGGGGGGAAAGAGATACCACCCCATCCTCCAGGGGGAGAAGACGGTTGGAGAGGAATCCTTCCAAGGCCTGTGTGTGCAGCTGGCTCAGGAGGTGTGCAAGCCAACAGGGAGCACATATTGCTCAGACCAAGGGCCAACCTGTCACCAGGGTGACCAAACTGCCTGAGGCCCAAGGGAATGTTCTGTTTCTCCACAGAACATTCCCTGCAGCAGAGCAACATGACCAAGGAGATCCAGGAGTCATGACCTTGGCTTTAACAGCCACATTTAGCAGTGCCACTAGCTGCACCGCTGATGGGGACACACCTCAAAAATTCCAGCCAAGGACAGCCTGGAGGGAGCAGTAACTCCACACCGTACTTGTGACAGAGCTCGGCAAGGTCCAACAAGGCAGAGCTCTTGTGATGAAGGAAACACACGCTCAGACACATCCTGATTTCCAGTGCCTGTTTTGAATCATGCCTGGAGAAAACCTGCTGTAGTGGCTGTGAACAAGAGTACAGCTGACATTAATGGACCCTGAAAGAGATCACAAAGTAGGGGGGGAAAAAATTCAAATTACATTAATCAGACCTCCAGAGTGAAGTTTCTCCTCCCAGAGTTGTAAAGACAGCAGAAATTGCTGGAGCACAAGACCATCACAAGGCATGTACAGGTCTGCCTTTTGTCCTCCATGGCAAGCTAGAACTAGTTTTTTGAATGCAGACATTGCCCAAACCTCAGTAATTCTGTGGCTTACCTGTGTGGCCATCAGGTAAGAGAAGAGAAAGACATCTGAAGAGTTAAGCAGGTGGATGGCACTGGGCTCTCCACACAAGGATATTTGTCTTCATCATTGCTGAACATGGGAATACAATCTTTCTACATTAGAACCATTGCTTTGTTTCAAAACAGAAGGACAAAAGATTACCTAGTTAGCAAATGTTAAGTAGCAGCAGCTCTTCCCTAGAACAATCTGGCCTAACTCCAGGATTTGGCAGTCTGAAACGTGACCAGTTGGAGGCTTCCACATCCATGAAAGATACATTCATGTCTTCCACAAAAGTAAGGGACAGCAGAGTAATTTCAGCACCCTAACAATTCCTGTTCCCTGCTCCTCATTTGTCCATCCCATAACTCACCTCCAGAACTCAAATGTGGCAGAGATCAGAGACCACCTCAAGAATACGCTGAAGTGATGCTTAGAGAAGACATCAAGCTTCTGGACCTTTCCTCCAACACAGTAACACTAAGCTAGGACAGGAGGTTCACCAGCAGATGGGTGGCACAATCCTGCTAAAAAAATCCAATTTACATGGTTGGATTTACATGGTGGGCTTCCCACCTGAACTCCAAAAAGTGTTCATCTTTAGGAGAGGGGAAAAATCATCTATGAAAACCCATGGCTGTCAGCAGCTATAAGAACCCTCCTGCTCCTTGTTCCTCCATCTTCCGTGCAATGAGCCCTGGGGAAGCTGGAAGGGGAGCTGGCAGACATGCTGCATCCCACAGAGAAGCAGAATGGGAACAGCTCTGGAGCAAGGCAGTGTCTCTGGGGAGGCAGGGAGAATGGAGAGCTGATGTGGGCTGTCTGCTCTAATAAGGGATCACACCACAGGAGCATGTGCTGGCTTGACAGAAGCAAGTGCAGCCACTTAACCTGCCTATGACAGCTGAAGTGGGAGCGTTGCTTTGCCACCCCAAAAAATGGGGGGGGTGAAGGAAGACAGGGGAAGGCACGAGGTCACCACAGCTGCCCACCCTTCAGGAACATTCCAGGTGTGCTTGGCAAGATTTCTCACCCCAGCTACAGCCTGAGCAACCATGGAAGTTGCCAGCTTGGGCTCCTTAGCATTACTAGACCACGCTCAGCAAGTCTCAAACTAGATGGAGATACCCTTTTGCCTCCCCTGGGCTGGTATGTGCTGCCTCCCACCCTTCTTCCCTTGCACAAAGGACAGGAGGCAGCAAGTCCACTCCTCCCAAGGAGGGGCTGAAGCCATCTCACACACCAGTGTGGCAAAAGGGCACGCTCTGATCTTCCCAGCTGCCTGTGGCCCACGCTTCTCTAGTGATTTGGCTCTTATCTAGCAACCACCCCACAAATGACACAGCTGCTGGGGCTGCCTTGTTTGTTATTTTCCTGAGGAAAGGCAGAAAAGCAGCAGAGATATCAGCACAGATACAGCACTGTCCTGCATTGGTCTCTTCTGGAAAGGCTCTTTCCTTAGGCTGGCAAATGCCAGGGACAGGCAGGAGTGCTGAGATAAGTGTCTATTTGATCTTTTTTCCCCCATTCACCCTGGGTTTTTCACTGCTTTATGTTCACAAAACGCCAAGGCAGCTAATCAGTGCTCTGTGACCCCTGTTAATTGGGCTGTGTGAGAGAAAGGCAGCACTGGCAGGAGAAATCACACATACCTGTTACTTTGAACTGTCCTGTCATATTCTGTCTCCTGGCTTGCAGGAGCTCCAAGCACCCTTCTGTGAGCCAGGGCTGCTCTGTTTTCATCACCATCCCCAGGATCAGCAGGAGGGGCCACAAGTGTTTCGTGCTGTGGCCCTGCCTCTACCACCTCAAAGCACAGGGAGGCAACAAAAAGGCATATTGTTGTTTCTCCTTCCATGTGAGAAGCTGAAAGTAATTTTAGGTGAAGGAAACACGACCTGAAGGCACTGATGGCCCTTCTTCCACCTATGCCCAGCTGCTCCTCACTGCCCTTATCTGCCTTGCTGTTTTCTCCCTCACCCTCCCCACCACCACAATAGAGGAAGGAGTGAGCAGATGCCCAGCATCCATCTCCCCTTCCCAAGAGACCAGCAGCCTACATGGCCAAGTGAGCCAGGCAAGGAAAGTGATTGGTGTGAAGATGTGAAACATTGGAGGGAAAAGGGGTTGGATTTGCCAAGCCTGGTGGTGGATTATGCAGTTCTTGGAGGATGAGGAAGACACATATTGCTAACTAGATGCATGCTGGGTGCAGGGGCCTGCATATGTTTTTTAGGTAGGAGCAAGGGCTGCTTCAGTGGTTTTGTTGCTTGATTAGGGAAAGGAAGAAATAGGAATATGGTATCAATGAAACCAGAGCAGCCAGAAACACCCCAAACAACACTTGAAGGTATGTGGTACTACAGGAAGAGAAAATCCTGGGGGGAAAGGGGATAAGCAGGAGGATACAAACACTGCCCAGACAGATTCAGGGAATATTAGTAGGACTAAAATAAAATTTGTCTTTCAATTCTAGCTCAACCCCTCCTTCCAACTCAGTAAGTCTCTGCACAGTCTCCACCAGGGGATGACTTGTGCTCTCACTACCTGCAGGGTTTTGGACAGAGAAGCAGGAACTCCACCCCCCACTACTGATGCTGCAATTTGAGTGAAAACCAATAATGACAAATCAATGAGTTGGATAAGTGGATTAAAACAGGGGGGAAAGAATTCTGCAGAAAGACCCTGAAACATCACTATGTTGAGCAAACTGTATTGCTATATATATTTGTGAAAACATGAATTAATTAATGCAGCATTAGATGAACAGAAAGGATTATTTACCTTGAATGCGTAGAAAGAACAGACAACTAGAGACAGTTTTAAAAACTGTCTTGTCCCTTAACTACATCTGCATAAATCAGTAAATTAAGAGTGATGATGCTACTTTCCATGGGCATTGCTGTTTTTGACTCAGGGTGACCATGTTCACAGCAAATGTGTGTTTAAACACACCTGCCCAGCTTTGCTGACACACTAACCCCACAGATACTCTGTACTTCACAGTTTATTCAATTTTACCTTTAGGGCACTACCCTGAAACCATTAGTCAAAGGGTGCAGGAACAAATCAGTTGCATTCAATGTGATATACAGCCCATGAAAGCAGCAAGGGTAGCTTTAAACTGCAAGAGGAAAACAGCTCTGTAATCAGTCACTGACATGCATTTTCAACCACCATGTTGAAACTTGCACTACAGCTCCAGCACAGAGGAAGGCTTGAAAATACAGACCTCAGTTCCTTGAGATATGGCTGAAATTGTAAATACTGCATCTAGAAATATACAGGAACTTTCAGAAAACTCCTGCTGAGAAGGTTGATCAGACTCCTGCCTGGCTAAATGGGAAAAAAGCTCCAATGTCTGTTGAGAAGTAAGAGATTTCTGCTTCTTTGGTGGGGGTAGCACTGAACAGTTCAGCAACCAAAGAGGAGACAAGCTGCGTGTCCCCAGAAAGGTCAGCTACTCTTTTCCTGCCTTGAGGAACCTGTTGAACCATGTGAGCCCAAGAAAGAGGCAATATCAGTTATGAAAGCTTTCCCCAGCAAGGCAAGCTACAACAGGGTGGTTCCAGTTCTGATGCCATCACATTTTAATCCGAGGTGCAAAAGACCAAGGGAAGAAGTTGCCTCACACCATCAACCATGATAAATTAAAAACAGAACTGAAAATGCCTATCACACCTAAAAAGCTTTGCTGTCAAGCTGTGATTCTACAAGAACACACAAGGGAGATGTCTATGTGCAGGCCATCTCCTGCCATGTGATGACATTGATCTTGGCTGGGGAAGGCCAGGGAAAACAGCTTTCATTAAGCAATGAATTCCCTGGCATGCTGGTGAATAGGCTTGGAGAGCTGAGCAGAGCTGGAGCCCAACACTTCCCTGTCCAACAAGATCTATCACCACAGCTAGATCATAATACATATTCCAGGAATATGAATTTTTCCCTCAGAGCATGTTCAGAACAAGAGACAACAATCTCCCAAGACTCTGAGGTACAGAGAACTCTGTCATGTTCAGAATCAGAAAGTGAGTGACAGAGACCAGTGGCCAAGGCAGAACGGCAGGAGGCAAAAGAGAGGTCCTGAGCCTCAGAGCCAGCAGAGGCTGTGTGCTAAAGGCACAAATAAACACTGGTACCAAAGGATGGGAAGATAAAGGCAAAGAGATGTTTTCATGATAGGTTCTGATGTCAATGGTACTGGTGCACAAGAAGAGGTGCAGAGTAAGACTGAAGGAACAATGCTTCAATGTGGGGCACAGCTGGTCCCCTGGTGAAGCTCAAGATCACCAAGAGAAGATTAAACCATGCTGATGCCAAACTGGAGATTTTACAGGCACATCAACAGGCTGGATGACACCAACAGAGTTAAGATTATCAGTAAATTATGCTACTTTTTGAATGCAACACAAAACCAAAGAACCTGGGTTCTCCAGAGAGCTGTACAGTAAATCCAAGACAGCAGCTCCTAGGGTCGGTTTTAGAGCTCAAAAAGCAATTCCTGGGCCTGAACACAAAACCACCTGACCTGGACATTTCTGCAAATAACTTAGCAAAGGTAAGATACCTTTCTCCCTAATAGGTAGATTGGAAGCCAGATTTTTGTCAGCCTTGTAAAGAAAGTCAAAGGCAGGAGGGTCCCCTGGCAGCTGAATTCAGTGAAATGCTGATTCTGAAAGGCTCTGGCCAGCAGGTGAACATCCTCCAGTCCCCAAGTGGATGGATACCTCCCAGCACCCCTCAGGAATTCGGAGTGCTGCATTCTTTTCCCATTTCTTCCCCAAGGCTTATCAGACGCTGAGGATGGGAATGGCTCACAGGCATAAGGATCACACAGCCAGGACAACTTGAAGCCCCGGGGCTTCTGCATTGCTGGTGTGTCAAGTACCTTCGGCTTTGAATAACAAAGGGCAATCTCTTGAAGGATCCAAACAAAAAGAGCCAGTGTCAGAACTATTAACTAACCAGAAAACTAGTTACATGTTGTTTGATAGGGGGGAAAAAAGGGAGCAAGAGAGATCTGAGTGCTCAAAAAGGAATGAACAAGTTCCTTTGGGGAAGACGACTGGGGGGATTTGGGTAACACTGCTGGGGGGTGATACACTGTCAAGATGCAGGCTGCTGGCTACTGCCTTGGGTTCTGCTGAGGGACACCTGGGCTCCTGCACGATGGGGACACAGCCAGCACATACTGCTCCGAGCTGGAAAAGTGCAGGGAGGGATGCTGATGGCCACACAGACAAATGAAGGCTGAGAACAGCTGCTGCTCTTGCCACACGCTGCTTCAAGTGCATGTTTTTGACTTTTAAAGCATGGATTTTTTTGTTCCTTGTTTAGTGTCCTATTCTGTGTGACCTCAGCAACCAGCCACACAAGGTGCGCCTCAACAAGAAGCTACTCTGGACATGATGAAATGAAGCCACAGTACTCTCAATCTCAGGAGGGATGAACACAGTCTTCTGGATGGTCCAGAATAAACAAATGTATCTACAGCCCAGATTTCGCCTTGTGATTGAACAGCAAGGGTTTTGGTTTTTCTGCAATGACAATTCACTTCTCTCATCAATATCCTTCACCTGCATCTAGCCAGGCTTCAATATGTACTTGCCAATTTTAATCCACATGCTTCTTTCTTTCTACTGCTGTTATTTGATTCTTTTCGAGAAGCTCCTTGGGGGCTGGAGCTGATTAACTTACAAAAGACCCAAATACATCTCCTATATTCTGAAGGAGCAAATAGGAATGGGGCTTACATGCTCCACATTGAGACTGGAAGAGGATCATTACTTACTATTCATTCCTGGATCCTTGAAGAACAAGTGAAGCCAGCTTAATGCTGCATTGTTCATTCCTAGTGCCCATCAACAGAAAGCATGCTCCCAATTCATTGCCACAAGGAAAGACAACAGCATTGCTGTGCCATAAGCACTTGTGATTGTTTGGGGGCTGCAGAGAGGACCTTAGGGTATTACAGTGATGATGAGCACTGGGGGGGAAGAAGCTGGAGTTATTGTCTTGATGATGATGATGGGGAAATAGGACACATGCCTGTATTACAGCACAAATCCATATGAAACAAGCCCTTCTGTGCCTTACTGCTCATAGAAAAACATGATACACTTAATGTCAGAGAAAAGAGTCCCCTGTGAGGCACAAAATCTAGCATGGGGCTGCCTTGAAGCAAATAAGCTTAGCAAATTCATTTCTTAGAACCAGCCCCACACATTATAAGTTTCTAGAGACCATGGATAAACCCAAGTTTACAGATAAATAGGTCCTAAAGAAGTCCCTTTCGGGATTTGTTTCAGTACAGGTCTTTCATCTTCTTTTCTCCAAAGTTTACACCACTACATTGGTTGAGGCAGAAAGAAACTGAGGAAGGCTGGAAGGTAAAATGGGAGAAAAAGTAAAAGCAAAGGTGACTTAGAACAGAGACTGACATGACACACCACATCATCACAGTGGCCTAGCAGCTGGCCAGCAGCTATTCCAGCTGTTCATCAAGCCCACTGAGGCTAAAAGGCTCCAAAAAAATACTTCAGATCCTCTCCAATATTCACCCTTAGACTAAACATTGGTTTCTAAACTCGGATGAGGTGCTGGGAAGTGGCCTGCAAAACCAACTGTGCTGGAGCAAAAATCCTGCACCAGTGTTTTGGAGCATCCCTGCAAGCCTCAAGTGTGAGGGCAAAGGTTTCACATCACTGAACTTCACACCCCCATCTGTCCCTCTACCCAATCCTTTGCCTTCTTCCTTGAAAGGAGAAGATATTTTCACTTGCCTTCTCAGTTTCTTTTTTCATCTTTGCTTTCTTGCTCCTCTCCAGAGTACTTGGTTTGCAACATCAAGAAGTTATAAATACAGCTGTCCCTTTCATATTTCATGCTCTGACATGGGCACGATGACATCACTGCAATCTCCAAGACCCTTTGCTGACTGTTCCCTGTTCCTCCTTTGAAGTTTAGCCACCTATTCCTCCCTGTCAATGTTTTGCATAACTCCCTCTCCCCAGCAATCCAATCTGTTTGTCTCTCATCCATCTGCCCTGACAATAACAGCACAGCTTTTCCTCTTTTTCTTTCACTGTTTTCAGTCCTTATTCTCCACCACTATCCATGGAATAGCACTTCCAGAACATGCTACCAACTTTTCTTCAAATTCTTCTTTAAAGATTCATTTTATCCATCTGAGAATCAAAGACATTTACTTAGCTTTAGTTATATTTCAACTCTATAATTTTATTCCACTGTGCTTCTCATTAATCTCTGAATGACCGTGTTATTTTACTGCTGTAATCTCATCCTTCCTTTGCCAACACCTGCCAGCTGCTTCATTTTCACTTTTTACCCTTTAAAAGGCTCACCTTGCATGGCTTGGCTATTACTATAATAAATATTAAAATTAGATTCAAGATGAGCAATGCAGCCACTTCATCTCCCTTGCCCCCTTCACGGTATCTCCTGTGCTGAGGATACCAGGCTGATTCCAGAGGCCATCCACCAATATCCATGATGTATGCAAGGCAGCACTTGTTAAAAGTCAGACTGTAAATAATGCTGATCTTGTTGATATTCACTTGGCATTCATGAATATGACTCTGAGTTAGTGAGGTGCTTTGTGGCCAGGCATGGAAGTAGTTGTTAAAATCAAGGTCACTGGTGCAAGAGCCAGCTGCTAAAACTCCTTCCAAAGGTGGTGGGCACCAGGTCTGCTGTGACTGAGCTTAGGCTGGCTGCCCCAGAGGTTATGGCATGGACTGAAGTGGTGAATTCATTCAGCTCAATCTCAGTACCCTGGCTTAGCTCTCTCCACAGCCTAGCTCACACAGTATCCATGAGACTGAAATCTCAGCTCTGCTTTGCCATTCCTATTGACCTGCCACCTTATCCCCCAGACCAGACTGACAAACAGCAGCTCTGGGAGGACACAGTTCATGCAGGCACATGCACGAGGGTGATTTCAAGATGCTAAGCTCTCTTTTACCAGAGCACCTGTAAGGACACGGTCCACACAGAATAAAGGACAAGGCTGGACAAAAGTGACAAAGCAGAAGGAAGAAGCAAAATATCCAGAGCTATCAAACACTGTCCTCAGAAACAGGTATTGCTCCTCAGTAGGTTAGAAGATTTCAGATTATCTCTCTATTTCTGATGAAAGCTCAAACATACAAATTTTACAGAACAAGTGTTAGAAAATACACAGAACAGACACAGTGTCCTTGACTGGCAACACAGCAAGTAGGAAATACAGCTCTCAGATGCCATACTGGGAGTGTTTCTCAATGCCACCACTAAGGATACCACAGAAATAATTTAAACAATTGTGAGAAAGGGAGGAGGAGTTAAGGAATATCCTCTTATTATCCCTATTAGAACAAACCCGGTGCAAACTACAAGCCAAAGACTCCAAGGATCGTTTAGGGATCCCAAAAGAGCTTAAAATGGGTGCAAAACAAACGGTTCCCTTGGGGAAAAAAAATATTCCAATGCATTTGGGAAGAAATAACAAGAAAAAAACAATTGAGATTCCTAAGGAAGCAAATCCTCTCTGGTGGCACAGAAGCCAAAAAGAGTTTTCAGTTACACTGATGAACCATCCCCCTGAGGTGTAAAAAAAGAAAATAATCTCATGGGGCCTAGGGGAGAAAAAAAAAGGCAAGAGATATTTTTCTTCCTCCTCACATTCTGGCCTTTGTGCATGTTGAAAAAATAAAACATAAGAAAAAGCAGCAAAGATGTTTTTTGAGACAAAGTAGCAGCATACAAAATGCCTCCCAATAAGAAACAGGATAAAGTTACTGAAACTTTTTATGCCATCACATTAGAAAAACAGCAAAAGTGCAATAACAGAACATTGAAGAATGAGTTTCACCCAAAGAAAAGCTGAACAGCAGGAGCTTTTCTGGAATATTTTAGTTGAGTGTACACATCCATGTCACACCATCACTTCTTACTTAAAAACAGCTGCAGAAGGCTCCTGCTGCGGCCGCTGCCGTTAGCTGAAGCTCTGATCTTCCTGTCTTCATACAAGTCATCAAGCCACATTTCCTGCTGGAATTAAAGTGGCAGCCCCTAGGGACTATGCAGCTACCCAATTTATATCACAGAGAATCTGAAGCAAGCACCAGGATTTTTTTCAAACTGCCTAATTTTTTTTTTTTTTTTTTTTTTTTTTGCAACCCCCTAATTCTAATAAGAGTTTTTCTGGGCATTTGCCTTTTGAAGCAATTAAAAGAAAACATAGACATTTTAAGACCTGTGCAAAAGAGCTGGGAGCAAGAAAAACCTGTGGGCAATCTCAGTGGCATCAAACCAAAGCATGCCTTGGATACCTCTTGCACCCATAGTAGTTACATACAGATGGTACATGGACACTATGAGGGGGATTTATAAAACAACAAAAGCTGCAGATCATGACACACAAGTATTTTGGCTCAGAGTAAAAATAGAGAAACAGGGAAACTGTCCTGGCCAAGTGCTCAAACTACCTGGTGCCAGGCAAGGGCAGCTACAGGGTCATTGCTAAAGATGCAGAAATGCAGGCAACTGGTTTTTGTTCTGTACTTCTACAGTACTAAACACAGCAAGAACCAGGTCAATGGAGTGCTCCTAACAGCTATGAAGGGTTATGATAAATAAGACTTTGGAGAAGATCATGTAGTATCCCATTAAGTAGTCTCTGTAGTTAAACACAGATATCCATAACTCAAAGAAAGTCTTATGTTACCAGACAATGCTCCTTAGACATCAAGCAGGGTAAAAAGCAGTCTCTCTTGTATGTGATTCTTTTTTTATAAAAAAAAAAGTCTGTCATAAATAATATCAAAATCAAGGCAAAGTTGCTCTACTTCAAAACCAAGGATCATAGCAGCCTACAAAAGTAATAATCTCTTTTTTTTTTTTTTCAATGAATGGAAAGCAAGTCAAACTGCAGCATGTTAAATTGAGCATTAGAAGGGCTCTCAGCCACTTCCAAAATTACTTGAGAGCACATTATAATTAGCAAAGGTATGTGACAGTTTTATACCCCTCTATGATGCATGATTAAAGCCAGGCAGCCCAGTCCTGCGCACCGTCAAAACAGATGTGACAAGAGCTGCAAGCTGCTCCCAGACAGACTGTGAGAAAGCATAGGCAGATAACATTTTGGCCATCAAAGATGTAAGACCCGACACAGAACTAATTAAACCTCAAAACCCCTCAGAGAGGTAGGAAAAGTGAGGTTTTATGAAGCATCCCAAGCTTGAGCTGCAGTGCCCCAGCCCGAGAGCAGGCATGAGAACAAACTCCTGCCTTTCTCTCTGAGGTGCAACAAGGAACAGAAATTTACAGCCTTGACAGGAACAGCTCACAGCCTCGGCACGAGCATGCAGGGCACAAATGACTGGAGAGATGCTGCAGAAACACCAGCAGGATGATCTGTGACACTGCTGATTTTTCCCACCCAAGACTGATACCTCTTATCTGTCTGCAGCAGAGAAGAATGGAGTCCTGGGCCACTGTGAAAAACCAAGTCTAAACCCCACACAAATCCTGCCTCTCATACTTGCATGGCTTTGTCTACTGAGCACTCAAAATATCAATTAGAGGCTCAGCTTCCTACCACTAACTGAGGAAAAACAAGGTACAGGAGGGGAGCTGTGCACCAGCCAAGGCCTGTGCCTCTTGAACTGGGGTTAGAGGGGAAAAAAGGTGTTGCAAGGAAACAAGCAAGGAACATGGAGAATTTAAAGTGTGAAACAGAGTGGCAAGTTTGCTTCTGAGAAGTGTATCCAAACCATCACTTTTATTCTTACTTATCTTCAGATTTTCATATTTAGACTACATCTTAATGCTTCTTCCTTCATGACATCCCTCTGCATTCAGCATCTTTCCCTCTTGTTTCCAGGTAGCCTCCCCCATTGCTTCCTCTGAAGTGTTTCAGAGCTCACCTCTTCTCTTTAACATCCCAGCAGTTTCAGGCAGTTTTCCTGATATATCCCTTAAGCCATTCCCACCACACTGCTCCTGTTGTGTCCTCTTCCCTGTCTCCTCTGCAGAAATTTCTTTCCTCATTATCCCCATGCCCACAAGGTAACCCCCTTCTACAGGAGGCTGCAGAAATGGTGCAGCTGGTTTCTCCTTCAGGCAACTCAGGCCATCCCCAGCATGACTGACAGGGTGACAGACAGACAGACAACTTGCCAGTGTCCAACTACTCACCCATGATTCATCCCTGAATTTTCTTAGTTAAAAGAGTTGCAAATGGGGAGGCAATTACACAGTGCAATCACTCAGTGGACACTCTTAGATCTGGAGAGTTTTGGAGAACCTCACAAAATTCATTAATTTTATTAAAGACAAATCTTCCACTGCTGCTACAAGGGTAAGCTGGTTCAGGTGGGCAAAACACTTAAGCCGCTACTTTCTGATGGCTTTGGTAAGAAGAAATAAACTTGCTACATGTTTACAAGCAGGTCATATATTGCTGTGTGGCTATTTTGATAAAGAAGATACACATGACTGCAGACCCTTTACAATCAATCATTTGGAGATAGTAAAAGCAGTGCAAAAAATAAAAAAGGTGCCTAATTCAGCTCCTGATACCCACTGATGCTGAATATCTATGCAGCAATGAAAGAGAATTTAATTAAGTGGCACATGCATATATAAATCATCTATATAAATTTTGTTGAACATAATCAGTTAATTAGAACTAGAGCTTTCAATGCAAGCACCTATGGTTCTGCCTATGCACCAGCCTGAGCCTCTCCACAACAGGGGGATCTTAGGGAGCAGGACTGCTTCCAAGCAACTGCATGTGTTGCCAAGCTGTCTTTGTCCCCACAATTATGCTTTGCTATTAACATGATTCACAAGAGAACAAATAAAACACACTGCAACAAGCCTTTCCTATCACTGGAAGCACATTTTGCTGTGCCAGTGGCAGTCCTCTAAAGAATGATGCTCTGCAGATGTCTCCATTTGGGAGGCTGCTTTAGTGGACACTGACTAAGTGTCTCTGGATGTCAAAACCTCAAGAGAGCATGTCAAATCACTTTCCAACATCCTGCAGCTGAAGTGATTCCAATACTTTTATTTCTAAGAAAATAATCATTGCTGTCCTTATGTAAAGCAAATGGGATCTTTCATGCAAGTGAGGTGTGTGCAGAGCAGCAAGTTTTATGCTATGCAATACATACAAATATGCTGAAAACATATGTGATGACTTAATATCACTAATTTGACCAAACAGAGCACAGAGCATAACAGCAGATGTGAATGTTCACTGTGAGTGCCACAGCAGAGCATCAAACATTCCCTTTTGCACGGCATCTGAACAAAGGGGTTTGCTTAACGGCTCTGTACAATTAAAAGCCGCCAACTCAACCCAAGAGAACCCGAATTCCCTTTCACTCCGTGAAGCATCTGGCCTGATTGCTGGTGGCTGCTGAGCACTGCCATGTCATCACTCCGAAGCCGTGAAACATCCCGCCACAGCGTTAATTAGCTCCCCTTGCAAAGTGCTTAAGCCATAGAGAGAGGTTACTCACGTGATGTCTCTGCGCTGATAGCAACCTTGAAGAAGGCAAGCGATCAGGTCGCTGATAAACTCCACATCATCCCCGTGAAGAGCAGCTTCCAGTTCCTAATGAGCAGAAAGGAGAGAAAAAAAATAAATCCAACCATTAAGCTAATTCCTTAAAATTTCCTGCTAGCTCATCTGGACCAAAAAGACCCAAGCAGCCTCACGTATGTGTACAGAGCAGAGCACACATGGGGTAAACTGACCTTCCTCATCATTAAAAATACTGCTTCTACTACCTCTTCACTGCAAGAGTTTATAGGAAGACCTTGAAAGGTTTTTACTGAAAGTCACTCTCCAGCCAGAAGACTAATGCTTTTGTCTGGGTGCAGAAAAATAGGGTTCAGTGGGGTTGAGATACACTACAGCCTAATAAGAAAGGCATGATTTCTCTCATGTTCACCTGATGGACAGGAATCAACAGTTTCATTCTTCTGCTTTCCCTCCACTCACTGAGGCTGGTGAGCTCAATTTAAAAGACATGCTCAGAAAGCAGGGCACTAAAAGCCACTTACAACCCAGAAGTAGCAGTTTCAGATGGATTGCCAGAAATGGCTGAGAGCTAGCAAGCAAATGCCTCAAAGAAAAGCAGGCATTTTGATTATTTAACTTATTTCTTATTCAGCTCCTTTTTTTTCCCCAACTCCAGTAAGAGAGAAAGGATGGAGGGATGTCAGACTTGGTGAACCAAAATCTCAATCCTCGATGGAGAATAGCATGTGTTATTCTTCCACAGCAGAGTTCACAAAGACATGATACAGAAATCCATCCACAAAAATGATAAACTCCTGAAATTTAGTTATTATGAATTTTGCACATATTGTAAGAAATATCTTTTTTTCAGCTAGCAGTTTCAAGCTTTGTTTTCCAAATATCATTTAGTTAAATAAAGTTTTATTTGTATGCCAGAAAATTATTCGCATTAAGAAAAATCCACTTTCTCTGAGACTTATCATCACTAGCATACAGCATTTAACAAGATTTAATATGGATAAACAATATAGGCAGAAGAAGCTATTCTTTTTGGGTTTCAGAGTAAATAATGGATTGAATACAAATTCCTACTTGAATGTTACTCAACAGACTGTTACACAAATAGCTAAGCTAATGGCTACAGAATAAAGGTTAATGGCCAGAGAATAAAGGATAAACGTTTTGGCACTTACCCAATAAAGAAGAGAAAGTGCTTTTTTTATTAGACCGCAGTAACTGCAGTAATAAAATTATCGATAACAGATTGCAGCTTAAACG
The DNA here is from genome assembly GCF_023055355.1 of Agelaius tricolor. Lineage (NCBI taxonomy): Eukaryota > Metazoa > Chordata > Aves > Passeriformes > Icteridae > Agelaius > Agelaius tricolor. The sequence goes on from NW_027269263.1 coordinate 3,292,726, forward strand.
CCGCTTGTAGTTTTTTATTGGAAATATATTAATGGCATATTTTCATTACCAACACTGCTCTTATTTACCTCTTGTGCAACATGCAAAGTGCTTCGGGTGTGGAAGCCTGACACCTGCCCTGTGAGGAATGCACTAAACACATCTATTACACGTGGGAACTGGAGGTAAGGAAAGGGCAGCAAGCAGCCAAAGCCTGACACAGTGTCCCTGCCACAGAGATAGGGAAAGGACCAGGAATCTCTGTTCCCTGCCTCTAGATGAGCACCCTGCTTAATGACAAGTTAACACAAAATCTGCAGTTGCTGCTTGCCATGCCTTGGACAGAGTGATAGTATTGTTGTATAAATAGTAATCATGTTATATAAACAGTAATTACAGAGTGAATTCACTGACAATCATGGAATGTCCCGAGCTGGAAGGGACCCACAAGGACTGAGTCCTGCTCCTGGCCCTGGCCCAGATAAGTGGCTGGTATTTTAGAAGTGTTGACTTACTTTATTTGCAAAATATTTTAGTGGACATATGCCTTCTATAAATATCCCTGGAGGAGAGGGGAGCAGGGACGACCTAAAGCGCATGATATGCTAAACCATCCCAGGTGTGTTACCACATTACCACAATAAACCTGCAGCTTGTGAAAAATGACATGTCAGAACCCAGAATGATGGGCAGGGGGAAAGTGAGTCTCCAGGATGCCTCCCTGCATTCAGCCTCTCCCTCACCCACATACACTTGTTCATTAAAGCTGTCAGTCAGCAGTCTGCCCCTGCTAGGATGTGACAGCCTTTTGTATGAGGAATATTTAAACTGCTTCCCGTGAGCCTTTTCAGCCTGCTGTTTGACTAACACTCCTTCAGCAGTGGCCACAAATGCCCCAGATAGCCCCTATCTGCAGCCATTGTTTTCCAGGCCGAGGGTGACCTTTACATTTTTGGAGTTGGCAGGTCACCCCAGGAGCAGGGGGGCATTGCTGGGGCACTGGGCAAGATGCCATCTCCTGGGCAGGGACTAAAACACCTGGATGGGCTGTTCCCCCTCTCTCTCCCTCCCATAAGGGTGCTCCTGGTCCTCAACTCTATGGCAGGTGTAGCACAAGTTTTGGGGACCCAGACCCAGATGGATCTCACAGCCTGGGCATGCAGACCAATTTGGGGCTGGGTGCAGAGTCCCAGTGCCATGCTGGGTTAAGGGGCTCTGGAACAAGCCAAGATTCATCAGCACACACAGCATGGGGCCAGTGAAAGCCCATCCCTGGCAGGTGTGAGGTTTTCAGTGCTTCTGTACAAAGACACCTGCCCCATGCTCCCCAATGCCATGGGTGCTTCCTTGAAGCCCATCCTGATCTTCTGCTCCCTGCCAACAGTAACACTCAGTGCCAGAATATGGTAAAGGCACAGTCCAAGTATTACTGTGATTATTTGTCTTGGAAAAAGGTTACTGACATTGTCCTGTAATGTTTCTGTCTACATTTCAACTATTGTTGCTTGTGACAGAAGGGTAGGAGCAGTGAGAGGAACCTGATGAATGAACACAGGGATTGAGCAATGAACCCAGAGCTGGGTCCATCAGCCCTCTTTATCTGAATGCCATGATTTTCTATCCCACTGGATTCTCCAGCTTCCAGTCCCAAAACACCCAAATTCTAGACTCTTCCCACACACTCAGAGTGCTGTGGGAAGGACAGACACACTAGGAAGAGGTGATGCAAATCTTAACATCTTAGGAACACAAACAAAGAGTTAGTATCCCTTCAGGATTTCACCTAATGCTTCAACCCACATTTAGCAGGAGGATTTTTCCAGCCTTCTCCCTCCAACAAGGGACAGCCAGCAAAGCAGCACACTGCCCAAGCAGCACATCTAAACAGAGGGAGATGAATTGATGCCAGGAGAAAGAAGCCACTAAAACCCCCCTGGTCCTAAGGGCAAACCCTGCCTCGGTCACCCATCCCCACACTCCTCCAGCCTGGCCAGGACGAGCAGCTCAGCTTCCTCCCCGCCACCATCCTCCCCACGCCTCCAATCCTTTTGTTTTTCCTCTTTTCTCTTTGAGCACTGAGCTGTGAGCACAGAAATCTGAACCTTGCCAAAACGCTTTGGGGACAGCACAGAAAGGAAACAGAAGAGGCAGCAAATCAGCAGAGGAAAAGGGGGGGACACACATCTCCTCCTCCTCTAGCTGGAGAGAGCAACAGACAGGAGAAAAGCAGGATTCTCCCCCTCTCCAGCTGGCGTCACACCTCATTAGGGAAAAGCCTGTTTAACGTCTTTCCCTCCCCCCAGCCCGGTACTAAATCCCCCCTGAGTCAGGCAAGGACTGTTGGGAAGAGGCAATTGCCAGAGCAAGGCTGGGAGCAAGGGTGACCACCTCTCCCAGGAGGAGCACTGGCCCAAAGCAGGGCCGGGAGGGTAGGCAAGAGGCACCATCCTGTCCATCCCCACTCCCTGGGAGAGGGCAGGGAACCCCACAGCCAGCACTGGGGCAGGGATGGTTAAACCCACCAGCTGGGGGCCTGAAACAATCACTGCTTTGGATGCCTTCTTGATATCTGCCCGGATTTTTGAGTCAACCTTCCCGATGAAAGTAAACAAATGAGTTCCCAACAGCAATGCCACTGTCACCAAGCTGGCATGGGGTGACCACGGGGCTGCTGCACACGCTTTTTTTTTGAGCTGTGGAAAGCAGCCAGCCAGCCTCCAGCTCCTGCTCCAGCAAGCTGACTGTGCAAAGGGCAGCTCACAAAGCCTGGGGACTTTGTTTCAGAAGAGAGACTCCTCCAAACCTGCAAGAGCCCAGTGTGAGCAGGCTGGGTGCTGAGGAACAGGACTACAGTTTAGAGGTTTCTTCTGTGCTGGAGCTGAATCATCTATAACTGAATGTGATGGACATAACGAGTTTAAGCACAGCTAAGCCTTGTCCAAGTTAGCCATCAGTTTAAAAACCCCAATCCCTTCAGCTCTATTTCCATACAGCTGCTGTTATCAGCTTTCCATTGCAATGCTCCAAAGTGACTCAACAGGCTTTAGGAGATCACCAAAAGCCACCAGCAGGACGTGCTGAGCTAGCCCCAGCCCATGCTCTGAAATTTCAGTGCTGTCACTGAGTCAAGTCAGGATGTTCTTTTCTCCTCACAGATAATTAATGACAACAGGATCTGGGCAAAAGTTTGGCAAACTCATGCCACAGGGTAGTGGGATTGGGCAGGAAGATGGAAAGTCAAGTGCAGGCCTGAAATTCTTCCAAGAAGCACCATTTATCCCTCTGGTGTGAAGTCAGTGTGCTCAGCCCCCAGCACCTTCTCAGAATGCCTGAGGGAATCAAGCCCCCACCCAGCAGCTGCCTGCAGCCCAGTGCTGTGTTCTCCCTGCCTGGGATCCCTGCCATCATATGGAAATAGTTTCCAAAATATGAAGCCTACTGAGAGTGCTCTGCACGACATGGCAGGAGGACACTGCAGGGTATTAGGGGTGTTCCTATGGCCAGGGTACCCTACAGGGGCAAACAGCAGTGGGTTTAGCTGGCTGCCATAAATTCAGAAAGAAGTTATAGCTCCTGGTCCTGGTGGAGTCTCCCAGACATGCCATCTTCAGTGGCTGTTGGAAACACTATGTGATATCCAAGTCTGCAGCTGAATGCAGCTCTCCCACCTTCCCCAGAGTCCTGCAGGAGCCTGCATGCTGCCCCCTCCCTCTATGATCCTCCAGGGCTTTAGGGTTTCCTAAGCTAAAAGCATCCCCAGTCTCTTCACTCTGCCTTTCCACAGCAAGGAAAATGGGTGCTGAATGCCCTCCCTGTGCTCCTGGCAGTGGGTTGAAGTCAGCAGCTGCCTCAAGCAAACACCATCCTCTTCACCTCACCCTCAGGACCACAAGCTCAGAGGGAGCCAAGCTGGCCTTCTACAGTAGGTTTGGGGTGTGAGGTGAAGGGGTTAATGACACTCATTACCACAGTGGTCCCAGCTCCTCTCTGACCCTCTGTTCTGGTGTCTGTGAGGTCAGGGGATGAAGAGCAAATACCTGAGGGAGGAAAGAAGCCATCCTGTCAGAAGGGAGCTATCATTTGGGGAGGGGGACAAAGAAAGAGCAGGAAAGGTATTTCCTTTCCCTTTTTCTTCAGGTTCCCCCTCAATGTCTGCCAGTGCCTTCTGAAATGTATACCTTCCTCGACTTTCTGAGAGCAGACTTTGAAGGCTATTTCAAACATGTTGTAAAATAGGAGCATAATGTTACTCCAGGGCTAGGCAGAGGTGTGAGATGACAGCTTTGTATGAGGGAGATTGGCTATAAACAGAAAGCCAGGGAGAATTTGTCACATTGCCTCCACGTTATGGCTGTTTGCAAAGTACAAATCCCACATGCTCCCCGCTGGTGCCAGCAGCACAGGGGTAATGTCATCCTCTCCTCCAGCAGCTCCCTCCAGCTATGAAAGGGGATGCAACAGACACTGAATTCTGCTCAGCTCAGCCTAAGCAGGTTTGCAAATGCAAATTCTTTGCCATGCCAGTGGACATTTTGGTCAGGCTAGAATTTTCCAGACTTGGTTTATAGGCAAACTTACATCATGCCTTCCTTTACCCCCCTCTATCAGGATTAAAACTCTAGACCATCACTCTCTATGTACCACCTATCCCACTTGCCAGAGCAGTTGGAGTTCTCCATCCACACTAAGCTGCTGCCTGATCTCTCCCTTGGGACAGGACCCTCCCCTATTTGCACAGCATGCTGCTCTGCTCCTTGCTCTCCAAGTGGAATTTTTCACTGCTGTGTAATACAAACACAAACAAGCAGCTCACGAGCAGCTGACTCACATTGTGTGGCTAAACTGGACTGAAAAGAGATTTCAGACTGATCAATCCAGTCTCCCTCATGCCCCATAGCCATCTACCAGTGCTAATAATGCTTTCTTTTCCTCCTAGCTCATCTTGCCTGCAGTGCAAGTGATTTGAGAACTACATTTGTTATGAATGTATGCACTGTCATCACTTTAAAGATGTAAAACTGCTACTCATTCCATTTCTTGCCCCTGGCAAAGAAGCCTTTCAGATGGACAGGGTGCATCTGAAGTAACAAGTGATTAGTTTCTGTTTAGCAGTTGGATATTAGTACTTTATGCCTGTAAAGCAGTTGCCATCCCAGAGCATCAAAGCATTTCAAGACCATTCAGCAAAGCCTTGTGTCACCTGTGAAGAAAGGGGAGGCACACACCCACATGCAGAGCAATTTTGCAGACAGCCCCACTGACACAAGCCCCAGCATCCACACATGATATGCTTCACTCAGTGGTGGGGCTAAGAGAGAAGCCATAAGGCTTGACACTTGATGCCACTGCAATCATCTCTCTTTTTCTGCAGTTTTACGAGCAGCCAAAGCCTTTGGAGATCATGCTATTTCCCTCCAAAGGATAATTTCTCCCTTTCAAAATAATCCCCTCTTCCTTCAGTGCAGATAATGTATGCCATTTACCATAAGCCAGTTATGCTGGCTGAGGGGCAAGCACTGCACTGGCCGCTGAGCTGGCTTCACAGCAAATTTCAGGCTCAGCAGAACCTGCAGCCTTGGGTTTGCAGACCTCTTGCAGACCCTGTGGAAGAATTCCAAGAGGTCTGTGAAGGGCAAATAAGAAAAGCAAGCCTATCACCAGTCTGCCTAAATTTCTAACCAGAGATCTATGCCTTTATGGGAAAAGTATTGGCACTGTGGTCTTAAAAACCAAACAAACCAAAACACTGCTCTCCTCCCCCCCCATCCCAAAATGACTGACTACTATTGCCCAAGCCACAAGTTCTTCTCCTCCAGCTGAAAATAGCCTCCAAACACAACAGTGTGAGGGGAAACACAGTCTGTTTGAATTGCATCCTGTTTGCCTCACCCTCAGACAGAAAGGTATCATTTCTTATTGCCTAGAAAAGCCCTCTCCCAGTAGCTGTGCTTGGATGGAGTATCAAAATTATTCAGATCAGTAAACTACTCGCAGACTGGACTGGTTTAGGATTCTGTTTTGTTTTTTCTCCCCTGGAAAGATGGGGTGAGAAAAGTGGTGAGCAGGCACCTAGAGATGGGCACCGTTCTGAAACTAACCCAAAATACTGTATAGATTATACATAACTAAGCTCTTGAAGTCCCAGGTCAGCAGTACCTTGCTGGTAAAACCCAACCTAAACAACCCCAAACTCTTTCTCTCCACATATGCTGGATTTAACATTCCCATTTATGGGCTAAGCACTACCAGCAGTTAAAGACTAAACATTTTAGCAAGTGTTTTACACAGCACTTTAGGTGATCACAGTCCTGTTGGTGGGGAACTGCACCAGCTCTACCTGTTTGGATGCTGTTTCTGGAAACAACAGCAGCGGGTTAGCGATGGTCCCTCCCCAGACAATTCAGCTGCACGATAAATAAAGAACAGCTGATCCTGCCGTGTCACCATCTCCTGCGGTAAGAGGCTTCCTGGGTACCTAGTGGGAGTTCTGCTAAGCTTTTAAGCCCATTGGCAACGTGGGGAACAGTCTGTAGCTCCAAAGCCAAGAGGCTCGAAGTAATAATCCGATTTCAAAGCTCCTCCTCCTCTCCAGCCAAAGGCAGCAAGGGAGGATGAGATCAGACTGTAGATGCTCTTCATTTTAGGTCTGGCCATTGCACTCATCTGCTCAGCATGAGCACCGGGAAGGGGAAGGATGAGTGCCAAAATCTGGAATGGATTGCTTGGCTAAAGTTTGTGCAAAGATTTCAAAACTTACTGGGAAAATAATTTTTAAAGGGAATTTTCACTGCTTTTAATACAGCTGGACTGGTTTATCTAAGCAACATCCACTTTTGTAGTTCCTGCACTGGCCAAAACTCTCAGGGTATTTACTCCCTGCCATTATGAGGCACCAGGGCATTCAAGCTATGCAGCTGGTTTGCAAAACTCCCCACAAAACTTCTCCTGTACAGCAACCTATGCTGCTCCTCTGGCATTTACATTGCTCCCCCCTCCAGGATGTTATTAGCTGCCAGGTGATATGCAAGCCATGAAACAACTTATCTCCATGAGCCTGGAGATAAACAGAAAGTCCAGATCATCCTTTAAGGAGTCAGGTGATTTCCCCACATCCCTTCTGCCCCTCAAACAAAAACAACAACAGAGGAAGACAGGTCCTTGCCCACCACTGTCTGAAAAAGCAGGGTCAAACAGTAAAACACATTCAGGTAGAGACAGGCTGTAAATTCTTGCTTTTTCCCTTTATTCTGATCTCCACAGCCAGCCATTCTTCTGCCTCTCCTTGGATGCTGTGCAGAGTGCAGCCCACAGCACACACACCATTAACAAACCCTGCCTGGGGTTCAGTGGGGAGGGTGGCCTGGAAGTGCTGCCAGCACTGAAAACTCTTCCTTGCTCTGGGTGGGACAAAAGGAAAGCCACTGAGAGAGAGAGAGAGAGAGAGCCAGCAGCCACACACAGGTGCCCCACGTGTTTCTGCCACTGCCAAGGTGGGTGAGTTCCACCTTTCCAAGTTCCAGCACCATTTTTTTCTCCTATTAATTTAGCAAAGAAGGATTTGAAAAAGCATGAGATAGCTGCCTACTGCTATCAACCCTGATGAAGCAGCCAGGCAGCTACTCAGATGTGTGAGCTGCCTCTTTGCAACAGGTTTAGTCTCAAGCCTAAGAATAAATTTTTAAAACATGTGGCATAACAGTTGCTAGAACTGTTAAAGAGCTAATGGGTCTTTTACATACTCTTAGATCTGTGTCTGCTCTCCTCTGGATTGCCAAAAGTATCATCTTGTTTATCTATCAGACTTTCTGAACTTATTCCATGCTCACGCAGTCCAGACATACTTCAATACAAAAATTAATGGCTTTTATACTTCTTTTAAAAATCATTACAACAAAGCCAGATGCTACCACCTTAATGAGATGTATATGCACTAAGGGATAAGCTTGAAATAGGAAATGGTGTTTCCAGGCAGTTGAATATTGCAATGCGAGTCACACAGAGCTGGCTTCCTAAGGCATGTCACTGCAGGATCTAATGTCAAAATAAATACAAGAACTTCTCTCTCCAATTCACACCCTATCTTCAGCCCTGTCCAAAAAGATCTGTATTTCATTGGATGTGTGGGAAAGACCACCCTGCCATAGCTTTTAGAGCTTGGTTGGACTCAGAGCCTCTACCCCAGCGACTGCTGCCTATTACACCTTCCCCATCCAGAGCTTGCTCGAACATCCTGTGGAACACGAGGTGCTGCCCTAATGAAAGCCCAACCAGGACTCAACAGGGCTGCCTGTGACAAGGCAACTGCTCTTGGGGCTAGGAGCAGCCAGGAGCCCCATGGGAATTCCCATTCCCTTCCCCAGAGCTGGGGAAAGACAGAGGGGAGAAGGAGGTGCTCAAGAAAACCAAGCAAAAAGCTGGCAGCCCCCAGGTTTTGAGTCGGAGCAAAGTGCAAAAACTCAGGAGCTGCTTCTTGCAACACACTGTAAGCAACCCAACATTCTCCCCATGGCCTGAGGTGACCATGAACCACCATCCACTTCACTCCCATCTGGAAGGAGCTTGGCTCACACGTGTGTTTGCCAAGGGAAACAGCACAGAGCCCTTTGCGTGCTTAGGAGCCGTGCTCTGCGTTTTACTCCACACATCTGGCAGGGCTGCTCCATAAAAAAGGTGATGGAGTGCTTGTGGCTCTCCTTCCAGAGCATGGGATAAAAATCTTCTTCAACACACACGCCATGAAGGAATTCTTCTCCAGCTTCATTTAAAGCTGTCTTTATAGCCAATAAATTTGCAGATTGCTACAAACACTTGGCTATTTACACAATAATAGTTCTATCTGCCAGAAATGGCAAATAATTATTATTATGTTCATAAATGTTAATGCTAACTACACTCTTAAAACACATATTATAAAAAGACTCGTAATTTGAGAGAAGGGTAGCAAACTATTGCCCAGACATAGAGGAAACCAGCTCTATTGTTATAATACTTATTCTACAGACATTAATTGGAGTACCTTTTTCTTCTAAATTTTCCTGACATCCAGAATATGAAACAAAGGGGAAAAAAACCCCAGACTTGTTTCATTATACTTAAAGACAAACAAAAAACTGACCCAAAAGTCTGTTGCATCTCATAAACTGTAATAGCCAGCTTTGTTTCTGCAATTCAGTGCAGAACTGATGACATTGGATTACACAAAAATCTGCACAAAACACTTTGGTTGGATGAAATAGCTGATCTGCCTGAAGTGGGGGGAAAAGGCTCCCAATAACAGATAATTATATAACCAGCTTGTAAAAGTGTTATTAGCAGGGCATGGGATCAGGAAAGGCCTGGCTTTTATTCTCACTTCATGCATTCACAGTGATGAGAGCTAAATCTCTGTCCGTCTCTCCCTCCTCCCCCACCCAAATGTTAGATAATTTTTAGCCAACCCTGTAGAACACTTGCAATCTTTGAGTAAAAGCAAGGCTGAGGTTAATGTACTGCTACTCCTCTAACATTCAGATGCTGTGTTCCACCTTGATAACAGAAGAGAAAACTGGAAAAAAATCTCCCCTGCTGTTCAGATAAGGTAGCTTGAGGACTCAGGGGTAAACTCCAAAGTTCAACATTTTAGTTTGAAAGGACATTTCCAGTCATTGGCTACTGGAATTCAGATCTTGAGATCCTGACTAAGTGATAAAATGCAATAAAAAAGAGAGAGTTTTGACAAAAGGTCTCTCTTTCAAGGAAGGAATGGGGACATTAGACATTCTATACATTAAAATACATAGCAGAGCAAAAACCCTTGCATGGACCTTGTTCTCAGTTATCCACAGCTGGGTGTCTCTGGAAATCTTTGCTCAGGAGTAAATTTTGCTCCTCCTTTCTCAGGAACGACAGAGTCAAATCCAACCAGGAGAAAAATTAAACTGGTGGCAACGAACCTTGAAGGTCTGACAGTGACCTGCAGCACCAAGGTCTCTGAAGCTGCTTTCATTTGCCAGAACATAAATTAGATTCCTCACTAGGTATGGCACAGGGGTTAATGGGAGCTTTATAAAGCCTTCTTTGAACATACAGATTATCCCTTTCAAAAAACTGGTTTAAAGTACAGTACTGTGAGCCAGGAAACCCATTCCCAGCTCTGCCAGGCTGGATGACTTCAGGCAACCCACTTGACTATTCTCTGCTCTTTCTGAATGTGCACAGCAGAGACAAATACCTAAATCTCCCATGAGGCTGAATACAGCTTAACTCTTCACAGACCCCTCCAAGCAGATGATGTTCAGCCATTCCATACAAGCAGGGTTGCTCAAACTTCTCCAAACAGAAGGTCTCACAGATACCAGAAAAGGACACCTGCACTGGGCACCTCATATGGGCAAGAATCCTGAGTCACAACATTACCAACTACATTTTTTTTTTTTTCAGCAGTGAAGGAAATGTCTTATCCTATCAGCATTACTGTCCAAAGGAGGTGCTCAAAAGGAGCAAAACTGAGAAATTAGGGAAAGTTCAAGTTTAGGAAAAGCCATGCTGCTGCCTGGACAACTCAACAAACAGCTTTCCTCCTCAGGGTCTGATTTCACTGCAAGAATGTTAAAAACAACTTCAAAAGACAACAAAATAAATTCAATTAAAAGAATAATGAAGCATTTCAAAAGTACAATACAAAAAAAAAATACCAAAAGTGTGAGATGACACAGAGCATTCAGTGCTGGGAGCAAGGATCACGACTTTCCTTCCTAACAAATTCATCCTAGGCATCTCCACTGTGAAAAGCAGTACTGGCTTGGAGTCTCCTTTCAGAAGGTGCCTGCCATCCCTCCCAAACTGTCATAGTTACATCCTCCTCATATTTTAGTGTCCCTGTAGTAGCCCCCTTCAAACTTTTACATAAAATTCATACAAAACATTTGAGCATTAAAAAATCCCGTGATTTCCAAAGCTCCTTAATAGAGTGTGGAGGGCCTTACTGGTGCTCTGCACTGCAACATTTCAGACCCACGTCTTCCCAGACTGAGCACAGCTCTTTTCTGCACACCCCTGCCCTCAGATCAATGCATTCACATGCTGCTGCTGCTGTTTAAAAAACCTTCTTGCCCATGAGTTCAGGTGACTCTGACCTGGTCACTCCCAGGGAACTCAGTCCCACTGTGTTGATGTCTGGCAACATTTCCTCTGACTCAGCCTTGCTAATATAATATTGCTTCAGTAAGAGGAACTCCAAAGACTGTTTCCCAAGTCATTCCCTTCTAGCATGCAGAAATCTCAGGAAGTCGTTTGAACTCAATAACCTCCACACCATTTCCATACAGTCGAAATAGAACAAGAAAAAGCAAACAAACAAAAAAATCACATCCTCCTCTGCAGCCTACAAAATTTACTCATTCCAGGGTTTCTTTCACAGAAGACAGTTAAGCAACCACAACAAAGTAACGTCACTTCCTTTTCCTCCAAAATAAATTTTAGTGTTGAAAAAGTTCACCTATTCATTTACTGTGAGCAGCCTCAGTCAACACAGGAGCACATCCACAGCCAGCAGTCAAGGAATAGCATTCAGCACTATCTTAGTATTCATTTCCAGCTGGGGTCCAAAGTTAGGAATTTCCTTCCCCCCTCTTCCCCAGCAGTCCATCGATTCAAGAAGAAAGAAAGAAAAAAAAAAAAAATCCAAAGATGTTCAGACTCACTTTTGTATGAACTGAGATATCTTAATTATTTTTTCAAACAAAACCAAATGATATTTTCCAAACAGCACTTGCAAAAGAGCTAGAGCAGTGTGATCCATTGCTATTCATTCCTTTGGACACAGATCCAATCTTTCAGCCACTCTGTGCTTATTGGCTATATGGAAGGTAGAGCAGCAAGGAGCACTAAAGGATTAATTCTCACAATAGTGGGAAGCAGGAGTCCCAGCTCTTGGGGGGGTGAGTGGGGGAGAAGGGAGAAAGATGAGTGTGTAGGCTGCATCCCTGGGCTTTGGATTTCCTTGCTGTGATTTCATCTTCTGCCTAAAGTTACCTTAAAAGGGAGCTAGCATGGAAAGAGTGCCCCAGCGACTTAAAATGTAAAAAGCATTACAGGAATTTTGCTTTAAACCTGAAAAGACTACGAGAAGGGGTTGTATGTGAGATAACTCATGGCAGAGCTCAGCAGGGAAGAGAATAGCTAAGGCACAAACAGTTCATACTCTGTTTGTTGTGAGTCACAGAGCAGCTGAACAGATTTATGATTCAGATGTTTTAGTGTTGGTTATCAGCGATTAGCTCCAACTGTTAGAAAAAGAGAGAAAGAGAAAGATTAAGCTTTTGTCTGCTCCAGCCCTCATCCTTCCTTTGCCTGGCAGCAGGGGTTACTGATTGTTTCTGTACCTTTTTTAACATCAGAATGGCTCTGAGCCACACTCAGTGCAGAAGCAGATCACACTGCCAGTATCGCCATCAACATCAGATTCAGCAGTAATCACTGAAGTGCTGACATCATGTGTTCAGGTACATATGCAAGTGTAATTGTGAAATTTGGTTATATGGCAACTTTTAAGTGTGGGGTTTTTTCCAACCACAGAAACCATTTGGGACACAGAAAGGGCTGACAAAGAAGGACTGATTTTGCTAACTTTAGCTTCAAACTCTGTATGAGCCCAGTAACAGACTCACAAGAAAACTTCATGCATCTTTATGGCATTTAATCTCACAACACCCATGTGGGCTTCTCACAGACAAGCTAAGTGACTTGCCCAGGATCACACAGGAAGCCAAATGCAGAGCACTAAAACTGAGCACAACAACTCTCAGGCTAGACCCTCTGGCCATTGCAGCAATAATCAGTTTTGATTTAGTTTAACTGAACTTAATGCTCAGCTAACAGATTTCTGCCAATCCACTATTAGGTGGTGTGGAGCTCTACATTAGAGATCTGGGCTTTTCTGTGAATCTCATGTAAATGTAATGATGTAGCCTAAAGGACAGAGTTATCCTCAGCACCTCCACAGCTGGAGGATCTGAAATGCTGCTGGCCTTCCAAACCACACTGCAGCTAAACTCTGTGGCTGTGGAGGAGAGGGGAAGGAGGGCACTTGATCACTGCACCCACAGGGTGATGTATATCCCTGTCACAAAGGTCCCAGGTCCTCATGGGAGCAACTGAACACAACACCCAACTTTCCAAATGCTCAGAGCCCATCACAACTCCCTTCTGGAAGAGGTTCTACACTCTTAGGGCAGAGAGAAGGAATCAGGGCAACTCAATCATCTGCAATAATGATACCTATAGCAGTATAACTGTGGGTTATACTGCTACAAAAACAAAGTTTCCCTGCAATACCTTGGTCAGGATTAAAGCCCACAGCAACACTAGGACTTGCACCTGATGGCAGATTCCTCTCCTACAGGTCCAGCCAGCACTGTTAATCCAAGACAACTCTGGACAAAAGCTTATGTGCTGACCCAGTGTTCAGTACAAGCAACAACCACAATGCTCTGGGTGTGTGTCCAGCCTGGCCCCTGCGTATTCCCTGCCCAGAGTCCATCTGTGTGTGATCCAGCGTGCTGGGACACAAACAGGCTGCACATCTGCATGTCTGCACATCTGCACAGCAGGGCTGCAGAGGGTCCAACCCAGCACAGGAATATCAGGCTTATTAGGCAGAATTTACATGCATCATCTGAGTGATTTCTATCCAAAAGTTGCCAGACAGGAATAGAGGAGGCCCCAGACTTTCCTGCACTGCTTCTGAAAATCAGAGCTGCTTTCCTTGAGATGCTGTGCACGGTGCGAGCAGATTAAGCTCCATTAGCATGAGACACTTTTGAACAGTAGAAACTAGAACTAAACTTGGAATTAACTGGACTGGTGTAAAATTATACCTTAATGCCCACAGAAACCAGATTAGAAGACAGATGGTGAAGAGGAAAGAAGAAAAAAGAAGAGTGGATTGGATATACATATGTGGATTTACATTCTGTGAGCTTGGCACACATCTTAGAGACATTTTTTATTTCCAGCATAATAGAAAGTTGCCTGACAGTGCTGGTAGACTAGATAAGGGAGGAAAAAAGAGCAGATGCTTTTGAAGGGCTTTGTAGTATGACTCTTTGACAGAAATTTAGAGATCAAGGTGGGTAGGAGCACTGGAGGAAAAAAGCCCTTTCAGATATGGTGGGAGCATAAAAAGGCAGAAAAAATAGGAAAAGGAAAATTCAGGTGAAGGAAGAGTAACTGTCAGGGTCCAGATCATGAGCAAGAGTGCAGGAAGCAGAGATGCAGCTTGGGCAGCAGTGTGCAGAACCCTGAAAGTTGAAGCAATATAGTGGAAGCTGTCAAAAATGAAATAATAATAGTAGGCATGCTGAGGAAAGGAACATAAAACATCAATATATCTCTGTATGAATGCAGAGTGAATCTACACCACAAGCACTGCACACAGTTCTGGACCCCAGATTTGGGGAAAAAGAAGACAGAAGAACTGATAAGCTGGAAAAGGAGAACAACAGTGATTAAATGCATGAAACAACTTCTGCAGGAAAAAACAATTATGCAAAACAATAAAAAGCCAGAAATGGCATGGACAATGAATGAGTGCTTGTAGTCCCTTCTGAAAAAAGAATGGACAGACAGCAAATTAAATTATCAGGACAGAAAGAACAAAAAGGAGACACTTCCTTGCACAAGCAATAATTCTTCTGTCTCTTGGCCATGGAATATTATGGATGCTATAAGAGTACCTGGGTTCAAAGAAGAAAGGCAAGTTAACAGAAGGAGGGGGGAAAATCTATCAACAGCTGTTAGGTACAAAATGAAGTTTCTGAGCTGCAAACGAGCCAGAGACTGGTAGCACAGTCTAGGGAAGTATCATTGCTTGACTGCCCTGAACTGACACTCTTCCATGGGCATCTGCTGTACAGCAAGAGACAGGATGCTGGGCTAGGGGGACCTTTGATCTAACCCTGTACATCCATTTTTGTGTACAAGGCAGAAAAGGGTTTCTATTCCATGCTGAATCAGGCTGAGGACAGTAAAATTTGACCAGGAAAGAACATGACTTAGATGCTAAATGCAGAAAATACTGGTTGCCTAGTGTTGAATGTCATAGAGGAAGGAAAATGTGAGGGTCCTAAAAAAAATAATAAAATCTTGTTACAGCATTAAAACGGAGGACAGAGATTAAACTTTTGATGGCAAGTATGTGCATGAATACAGAAAGCTGCATTTCAGATGTAGAGGGGAAAAGAGACTTGATTTCACAACTTGAGATGCAAGAAGGGAGGCAAAAAGAGGGGATAAAAGAGCAGTATTGAAGAAGACTCCCAACATGTAAAAACTCCACTCTCCTCCAGTGCCTCAAGCTATAAGCAGAGTCGAGAGAAAAGAGATGAAAAATGCAGTTTGACACGATGGTTCAACTTCCACAGATGAATTTGAGATGAAGCAGTGGAGATGATCACGTAATCAAGGTACTGGGCAGACACGTGGAGATCAGAGTTCATCCCCCAGCTGAGCCAGACTTCCTTCATGATGCTCTGCATTTCGCTTTGCTCTTCCACAAAACCAAGAAAATATTTTCTTAATGCACAGGAAAGCCATGAGGCTGAATTCTTTAAATATCCAGGATGCACTGTGGGGGCCTGAAGAAGCACAGTTAGGACAGCAAACACCCAGCAGTCCCAGCGTGGGATGAAACCACAGCAGCAGGGACAGGGGAAAGAATTCCACTGCAGGAAATCAGCTCAGGGAAATTAAACCCAAGAAGGTGTGAAGGGAACAGGTTTCCAAGCCAGTCAAAAATATAAGATGCAGGAAGTGTGCTTAAGGAGCTGGCAAGTTTGCAATGCCTCTGAAGGACAATGCTGCAAATGTAATGCTATGGGAAGGAACCAGCCTGACACTAACAGGAGGAGAGACAAAAGGGATAATTTGGTACAATGTACCAAGTACTGCAGTGTCTGTCTGCATCCAAGATACACTTGGTACTCAGAAATAAAGAAACAATGCTTGGCCTAATGTTCTCAATGCTTTCTACTGATTCCCCACCATCCCACACCCTCCCCGCTCTCAGGAATATAAACCTTCAATCATTTGAATATTAACTGTATCAC
The DNA here is from genome assembly GCF_023055355.1 of Agelaius tricolor. Lineage (NCBI taxonomy): Eukaryota > Metazoa > Chordata > Aves > Passeriformes > Icteridae > Agelaius > Agelaius tricolor. The sequence goes on from NW_027269263.1 coordinate 3,308,790, forward strand.
TAAAGCAAATATAAAGTTGGAATATAAACTTGGAATACCAGCAGCAGCACAAAAGTCTTCAAGAACAGCAGTACAGGCTGCTTGGATCCTCTGCTTTACTCTTAAATGCTTAGCATACACTAATATCTTTAAAGCTTATCCAATGGTAAATTTGAAATTACTCTAACCAGTCAGAGCTGAAGCTTTCCCTGCCTTTTAATCAATCACTTAAATTATACTTAGAAACTCCCAAACCAAATATTTGCCAAGAGGTGTAAAACAACTCCCAGACTGAACTGGCAGAAAACACAGAAGAGCCCAGAATAGACCTTACTGATAGGATAAATTGAGCCTTGACATGTGTGGAGCCCATCTGCGAGTGACGAGGAGTACGCGCTTCATTTCTGTTTATTCCCTTCGCTCTGGATGAAATTCCCAGGGTAACTTTAGAGCAGCACTGCCCAGTTCCTCCACCTGCATGACCCCTGTGCCTGCTCACTGCCCTGGGCACCACTGATGGCCAGGCTATGGGGAGGTTTTAGGGGTTTTAATCGTAACACTGTTTATCTGGCTGAGTTTTCTTTGCTGTGTTATTTTGCAGTGGATCAGCCTTCCTCTGCCCATCTCACTGTGCCCTGGCTGCTGCCAAGCACCTACCCACAGCCTGACCACAGAGCTGAGTGCTCAGGGGAGGGTGAGATGCTGAGATGGGCCACGGAGACCCTAAAGACTGGAAACAAACCAGAACAGCTGGCTAACTGCAGTAAATCAGGTTTAGGTGCTAAGCATCTCATTCAAGACAATTAAACCAATTCTTAAAAAGTTGTAGTTCATTTTTAAACTCAATTTTTTAACCAAAAGCACTTTTATATAAGTCAAAAGAAACAGTTCATTCTGCAAACATGAAGAAACAAATATGATTTTTTAACTTAAGACATTAAAGACAAATTCAAGCAAATGAACATTAAAGCCATAAATTGCTCAGACATGCAGAGAAGAAAATACTGACTTGAATGTAAAGACTTAATTTGGCTGTAAACCTCCAGATTGCAGGAAGATCCAGAACTAATCCAACTTTAACTAACATAAAAGGCAAAAATCACGAAAATCATACTCAAATGATACTCTAGTGCTTGCTTGTTTGAATTTAAAAGTTAAAAACTCTAGTTTTAACAGAGCTGGTCGAGCTTCCTAGAATTCTGAGGGTAAGGGCTTGTCAAGATACTTGGAAGAGCTTCTCAAAGAACATCTCCACAGCGAGAGGCTGGGCTGGCTACACCAAACAGGCTGGTGTACCAGAGGTATAGGAAGGGTATAGGAGAGGTATAGGAGAGGTATAGGAAGGGTATGGAAGGCATGGAGAGCACAGCCCTGCAGGGGCCCTTGGCGGGCGTTGGTAACGAGCAGCTCAAGAGCAGGCGCTGTAAAAACCCAGGGCAGCCTGCCACTGATGCCTGGAGTCACATAAAATTAATTTAAATTGGAAACAAACTGGCCCAGGTAGCGCTGGCTCGCGTGAGTTTCAAACAACGTTAGGAGCCGAGCAGCGCATTATGCGTTCTGCTGGCAGCTTGGTCATTAAAATTAACTAGGAAGTGGCAAAGCTGCAGGGCAGGTGATACCCGGGATTTGTGTATAAAAAGCAACAGTGAGCTTGGGAATTACAGGCACTTGTAAACCTTACTTTAGTACCTGGTAAAATGGCTCAACTGGGTAGTTATGAAAGTTAGATTAATGCCATACAGCAGGCTCAGATTAGCATGGCGTTTCCATAAGAAAAATGGGCACATCCGTGTTTTCTATAAGGAGTGCCAAGACAGTGGGTAAAGAAAAATTGGTAGATATAATTAATTTGAATTTTCAAACAGCCTTTGGTAATATTAATCACCACAGTCTATTAGGGAAACTAGTCATGGGGTGAGAGGTAAACATCTGTCAATAGATTAAAGCTAATTTAGGAAAAACGAACAGCATGAATAAATGGCCAGTTTTCAAGAAGGTTAATGGGGGAAGTCCCAGGGGTGGATACTATGATCAACATTTAATATATTAAATGATCTGGAAAGGGGCATATACAATGTGAAATAGGGGGAAAAAGTTGTTGATGATACTGCTCTATAAATTAAATAAAACCAGCAAGAACTAATAGTATGAATCCAAAGCATCCACCCAAGTTACAGCAAATAAATGTTACTGCACACAAGTGCAAGGTTATGCAAATTGGCAAGGAGAGTTTGAACTAATTGTAGACATGGATGGGTTTCACATTAATTGTAACCATTTGGAGAAAGATCTAAGTGGCCTTGTGGACAGCACAGGGAAAACATCTGCTTAGTTTCCAGTCGTTGTCAAAACCACAAACCAGATGTGGAGCTTGTATTAGAGAGATAAAGAATAATATGGAAAACACAGTTTTTCTCTCAAATGTGGCATTCAACCCATTTGCCTCTGTAACAAAACAAAACCTCAGAAACTTAAAAGCCCAGAAAGAGCTGACATAAATTTACAGCCCCAGTAAGATTCTCATCTGAGAACGCAGTTACAAAACACACACATTACAAAACTCAAGACTCACTGAACCCTTGTTAGCATGACTTTGGATGGCCTACAGTCCATTAAAAACTCTGCTGAATAGGAGCTCTAATGATTTTCAAATTTCTGGGCTACGTTCAAGGGGCGGTAAGTAAGAGGTGAAACAATCCAACCATATGATAACATAAAACAGTCAGAGAAAGCCATCTGGATGCACTTATTCTCCATTCCCACCCTCTTTTTCTCCCAACAGGACAGGAGCAAGGAGTCGTCCAACTAAATAATAGACAATAGATTTAGAAGTGATGAAAGAAAATATTGCTGCATCCACACTTACAAAAGTAACCCACAGAACTCTTCTCTGCAAGGTATTTATTGAAGGAATAATACTAATGAGGTTAAAAACTCAAAACATCAACAGTGTTAGCAATTGGAGTCAAGAGAATTCTGCCGTTTTCCCACTTGTCTTTGTAGGATTTTACTCTTTCTTCCAATGTATCTATTAGGCATGACTTGGAACTAGAAATGAGCCAAGTGGCCCCATCCAGAACCTGCTCAGAGGGTTCACTCTGAGGAGGTGGATGGTTTGTACATGAAAGCAGCTCAAAATGAAAGAGGAAGGAAACTGGGAAGACATGCTTTTAGCTTCATTGTGTGAGCTACATTCAAGGAAAAGATGCTTTAAGTCACCACATGGACAGCAGGAAAAAAATGCTGAGAAACAGAGCTTTTAATCTTTAAAACATTCAGTCTTCTCTGAAAAGTGGTAGGAGCCAACATCAACTCTGCAGTCACTACCACCAACTCTTCCATCCCAACCAAAGGGGAGACTTTTTTTTGCAGGTCTTCCCAACACTTTCCTATCCATTCAGATTAGAGTAAGGCCTGAAAAGCAGAATAGCTGTGGCTGAATTTGCGCAGACCAAACCTGGACTGGACGTGGTTGTGATGTTGACGAGGAGGAGGGCTGCACTTCTGCCCTGGAGGTCATGTACCATGGCCCACTTCAGGCAAAGAGAAAGGTGGGTGTGAGATTACACTGATGGTGGATGGCCATCAGGTTGGTAAAAAACCACTATTTAATGAGATGCCAACCTTTTCTCCTTGTGGTGAGGGAAAACATCTCCATCAAAAACCAACCTCTGAGCACAGCTGGCTGGCTTCCAGAGCACTGACATGCACAGCAAAACCATTGTATATGTGCCATCTAATTCCTTCTTAGACTTTCCAATAAATCCCAAGGCACTTGTTCAGTACCTAGCCCAAATCTGCCAAAAGAACACACATCTCAAGTGTCCCTATTCTCCTGCTTTTTCAAATAATTCTAGTATATTGGCTACTGAGATGAACCCATGATATTAACCATCCCCTGCTTTCCAATCCACTTTTTTGGAGATAAGATTCAGGGACACAAAAGGCATACAAAATGCTGTTTCTAACCCAGGACTATTTGTAGGTTACTCTCTGCCAGACACAATGTATTTGTCTAGTTTAAGTCTTTCATGAGCAGAACTTCCTATTCCTGCTTCGGAATACTTATTTGTGTTTAGAATTATTTTTGTTCTCCTTTCTCCTGTTATTTCAATCATCTAATTTCCTTGTTTCTCTTGGTGTCTCTGTCCTACAGATGGAGATAAGTATCCACTATATTCAGGGTTTTCAATATTTCTTTCCAAAAGGATCATTCTCATGTTGTTATTCTGGTTGATACTCTGTGACTTCTCCACAATTTTTAAAGTGTTTTTTGTACCAAGACATCCAGAAACAAAGTTACACAAAAGGGCAGGGGCTACATTTAAGAAGAAAAACATCACACTTTTACTACCTCCCTTGATCCATCCAGTGATCTGCTTTACTCCATAAAAAAACACAAACATGACCCATTGGACTCAAAATGCTTTAAAAATTATAATAAATACTGGGTGCAATTTGGTTTTCTGAACTGGGAATACACTTGGATCATGTTCTCTAAGCACCTTCAAGGTTCAACCAAATATGAAATACTGGTTTTGGCTAAAAGTCATAAGACATGGCACACTTGTTCTCACATCCAGAATGTTCCCAACAACTACCTCTGATTTATATTATTTATGTCCACATGTGATAGCATAAACTTTCCAACTTGAATTTCTTTATCCATACTTTTAATCCCTCTCTAGGCTCTTGTACTTTTGAGCAGTACTCCTTTAGCATTTTTTTTTTTAACATCGATGAATTAATACACTGCCTACTTCTTCCTCTGACTTGTCAGTGAATTGGAGACAGAAACTACTCCTGGGCCCTGCGGCACCCTGATAAATATCCTCTCACAGCACAGGTTAGTTACAGGCTCGCCAACGGGAGGGAGGGAGGGAGGGAGGACCTGAGGGGGTTTGATTATTGCTTTTATGGTTCTCAGTATAAATTAAGAGGCACAATTGAGACAAATCAGGTGTTTTCTAATAACTAAGTTACAATCACGTGTTATCTACATTGAGTGACACCACTTAATACAATGTCATATTAGCAGCGCTCAAATTTCTCAAGCAAAGCAGGAAGCCTAAAATTAAAGAAAAGGCTAAAAGTCAAGTTAACTTCCATCTGAAGAATTGCTCTATGTATTTACATGCTATTAATCAGCATGAAGTCTCATTTTAAGTCCACTTTCAAAGGCCCTGTGTTTTGGGCACACCAGAGGAAGCAGTTGGCTGATGAGGGCAGGTTATTGGAAGACAGGACTCACACAGACAAATTTTCTGGAGGCGCATGAAGGGTCTGGAGCTCATCCACGAACACCACACCATGAGAGCTCTGCAGACCACGTCATGTACCAGCAGGACAGTGGTGGAGCAGCCTGGTTTCATTTCCTTCCCCACTGCCCCCCTCCCTTGCTTGCCAGCCCAGCTCTCTGTGCCACCAGAAGACCTGGTCCTGATTCTGCTTTCTGCAGGCAAAAAAAGACACAGGAAAGGGACTCTAAAGGATCACTCACATCTCTACATGCTGTTAGCACTTCCTTAGCAAAAATGGGATGCCTCAAGCACAACAGATGAATCTATCTGCCAGACTGGGCCAGAGCAAAGGTCCACAGAGCCCGATATCCTGCCCCTATAGCAGCAAATGCTGGTGAGTGCACGAATGGTGCAAGCATACCATAAGGCTTCCCCCCTACCAGCTTCCAGCAAGCTGTGGCTTAAGACTTCCTGTGCCAGAGATTGTATCTTTGTGCTTAATTGCCCTCGATGAACTTCGCTTCCATGAATTTGTTTAATTGCTTTTTGAACCTATCTCAACTTCTGGCATCCACAACATCCTGTGGCAATGAATTCCAGTTTAATTATGTCTTGCATGAAAAAATACTTCCCTTTTGTGAAGGAAATTACTTCCTTCAAAAAAAAAAGAAAACACCAAGAAAACCTCCCCCAAAACCATCAACCAACAACTATCACTATGTAAGACTCCAAGTTCTGGTAGTTTTGCAAGGGCTTTAGAAGAAACCACTGCATTCAGCTGTCCCCTCTGGCCTTCTGCAAAGGTTATTGCCCAGACTACTAGGCAAGGGTGCTGGGGAAAAAGGTGGAGTTCTACATCATGATGGTTGATGATGGTCTAAACAAGTTGGCAACTTGCCCCAAGTTGAAAAAAAAAGTCTGCCTACGCTCCTGACTGTTGTATACACTTGCAAAAATCCAGTGTTTGTTCCCTGCTAGACTGGGAAAGGGTCTTGCATTCTAAAAAGTATCCTGTGTTACACTTGCATAACTGTAGGTGCTGCAACCCAATGCAAGTGATCATAAAGAACATCATTCTTTGCCTTGCTAGTATAATTCTTTTTTGTGGGTTTAGTGGCTATTTATTCTCACTGTTTCAAGTCCACAAGAAATAAACCAAAGTACAGAAAAATTGTGGAGACAATATTCTGTAAACCTCTATCTACTCTTGCCTCCTTTCTTGACAATCCAAATAGCACGAAGAGTCTTTCTACACATTGGGTTTTTCTGACACAGTACAACTTTGGCACACTGTAGAAGTGAAGTCTGAGGGGGTTATTACCAGGGCTGACAGCAATCTCTGTGACAAACCAAAGCACTGGTGGCCTTTGCATTGCCAGGAGGAAAGCAGGCACAGCCATCCACAGTTCCTCCTCACTGCCAGGTAAAGCATTAACAGGGCTGACTAATTCCCTATCTCCTCTCCCCCTAATCTGCAGGCCTGCTCGAACCAGGCCACTCCACATTATAAATAGGTCTGCTTAACTGAGCTGAACACCTCTCACTTAACCCAAAATGAATGCCAGTGGCTACCCTGCAGTAACACACTCCAGGTGCTGGATTCTGGCAGGGGCTGCTCACCCCAGCACTTCCACGTGCTCCTCTCACAGCTTTCACACCACAACTGTAGATGTTAAAAAATTCTTATCTGACAAACTGTGGGGTATTTAGTAATTTTCGGGAGACACGAGAAGAGGTCCTGGAGGGTTTTGAAGACTCAGGCATTTTAGCCTTTAGTGCACAGTCAGAGGGAAGCTTGCTTGCTTCCACTGCAGACAAGCCACCTTACCCCGTGCCAAAGCATGGCAGAGAGGAGAAGGGGAAGGGCAACTCCCGGGGAGATCAAATTCCCCTGTGAAGACAGGAAGCTGACAGCTGGCAAGCACTGCCCTCCACATGTTTCAGAGCACTCCTCCTCACGTTTTACCTATTTTTGTTATCATCTCTTGCTGATGTGCCCCAAGAGTGAGGCTTGGGGCCAACTTCTCTGGATGGGTGACAGCTACCAGAACGACAACAAAGCTCAGCACTCAGTTCTCCTGAAGCCAGGCCCTTCCTCTTCATCGGCCAAACACAGAAGTACACTCAAACCCTATTTTATTTATTTATACACATTGCTGCACTCTCTATTCCTGGCAACTGGTGCTCATGACATAGTGGCCTGGGACACGCTGGAACAGGGCTCTGGGTCACCTTGCAAGTGGTGGCAGCAGCTGCCTCCTGGATCAAGCGTCTATTAACCAGCAGCTTGGGAGGGCTCTAAATTAAGTTCTCTGCTCCACTCCCAGAGAGGGGGAGGGAGAAAAATACACCACCACCACCAAATCCTTATTTTCTTCCAGCAGGACTCCCTGAAGTTTCCCCAGTGCCCCCTCCTGTACTTGCCAGGATAAGCCACCCAAGGCTTGGTTTCTGGACCATGTAGGACCATGCTCGTTATTCCAGCTGCTACAGCTTCTCACAGAATACACAGCCTGGTTTTGGTGGGTGGTGGTGGGACACCACTCCTCTCACAGCACAGCCCCAGCCCTTGGACCATCTCTGCCTGCAAGATGCCTGCACAGCCCCCACAAACCCCGCTGGCAGAGTTTGGGGCACCAAGGGTGCTCAGGCCCAGTTTCAGTCATTTTGGAGGGGAGGCTGTATAAATAGCTGGTGTGCACAAACTGGAGGAGCAGCAGGGAAGGAGAGAGGGAGGGACAGAGGGAGGGGGAATCTGAAGTGTTGGGCCCCAGCTGTGAACTCCTCTTGTTTTTGTTTTAGGGTAATTAATGTTCCCTTGAATAGAGCCAGGGCATGGGCTCCTGTTTCTGCAGCTCTCAATGCTATCAGCAGCCCAGGCTGGATGGGCTGGGAGCTGGGGGGAGGTTTGTATTTCCTGCCATCCCCAGTAAATGAGGTAATGCGAGCATGGGGGCTGGAGGCAGGGCACAGCCAGGGGGACTCACCAGAGCCCCCCAAGCCCCGACAGCCTGCTCCCCAGAAACCTCTCCAGAGAGCCACTCACCCCTTCCCACTCTGCCGTATTTATTAATTTTGCTGCCAAGGCAGGGGACCCTCACAGTCCCATCCTGCTGCCCCTTGGCCTGCTCCCCTCTCCCACCCCTCCTGAGCTCCCCTGATGCCTGAATTAGATACATTCCCCCTGCACTCCCAGACGTCTCCATCCCCTGGTCCCCTGACAGAGCAATCATTTATCAAGTTGTTTCACGCGTTGTCGGGGAGGGGGGCCCCGGGGGACGGGGGTTTGTTTCGTCCCTTTGTTGGAGCTCCACAGGACCGTCCAGCTTAGTCTCCAGCCAACTGCTGAGAGTTGCCGGAGTCCGGGAGCAAATGTTAAAGGGGCTGCCTTTCATCTGCGGGCTGATCCTGCTGCCTTTTCATTTTATTCTTCCAGCCTCTGGGATGTTACTTGCTTACACGCCCCCACACCCACCCTGCTATCATTCTGCATGCACGTCTTGGAGGGAGCAGGAGCTTATTTTCCATGGGCTTGTCTCCTCTCCTTCCCTCAGCGGCTTCTCCTGTCACCACTACACTCAGCCTCTGGGAGTATTTTTTACCACTGGTCTTTTTCTCATCCTAGAATGCAAGATACCATAAACCACACTTGGTTAGGGGCGAGTCCTGCTCGTGCAGCCCATCCCTGCCTTGCACACACTCTGGTGTACTGCAAGCTTTTATTCCCCATGTGCCTGGGAGATGAGTAACTACCTAGAGCACACCACCATCAAAACAGAGTAGTTAAAAATCAAAAGAAAAAAGAAGAGACCGTTTGGCAAAAGAACTAAGTAACGCTAAAGGAAAAAAAGGAACGTTTTGAGCACTCTCGTGCTTCAAGTGCTCTGGTGTTCCCCACATGTAGGGCTGGAAGAGGGAAGATCTGGTCTGTGCTGCAGATTGCCCAGGGTCACGCAGCAGGCCTGTGGCACGTCACCTCACCCTTCTGCACCACACCTGTGAGACCAGGATCCTGCCTGGCTCCCAGGGATCCTGCCTGCCTGCACTCACTAACCAGCCACGGACACTCAGGACTCCCGGGAGGAAGGAAATGTGGAAACAGAGTGCATTAGAGACGTGTACCTGCACCTTAAAGTTCTCAGCTGCCAGCTGGGGAACAGCTGAACAACAGAGGAGAGCCCAAGGAGATGGGAATCCAAACACACCACTTCCTTCATTTACCAAAGCCCCTACAAAGTGCTTGCAAATCTTATGGCTGCATACATTTTTGGACAATTATAGTTAGTTACAGTTTGTTTTCTAGCAAGCTGCCAAGACTGTCCTCTGTGCTTATGTGTGAGCATTTCCCAGCTATAGCTTGTTGTAGTCCTCAGCTTAAAGGATGGACAGGGCTTAAGGGCAAAAACAAGGTAAAAAAAAAAAAATCCCACTTGCTTAGCAGCTAAGTAACCATTGTAAATTCCACACATTTCACAGCACAGAGGGCAGAAGCTGCCTGAGATCTAATGTATTCCTCTCACCACCTTGCCTCCATAACTCTTCCTTGTGGAGGAGAGCTGGATTCATTTGCTTCCCAAGTCAATCAACAGAGTTCATGAGTCAGCCAAGGGAATGCTGAAAAGCAAGAGGGTACGCTCCTGCCCCCAGGAACTGATTACTCTGCTTCTTAATTGTTCCCAGATTCTATTATCCCTGAAGAGACTGGAGCAGCAGCAGCACCAGCCAGCTTGTTGACAACATCCACCCCATACAGCCAGCCGACCTCAACAGACATACAGAAATTTGCATTTTTGCAATCATGGATCTGTTGAGACTACAATAGTTAGGTTATTAAAAAGAAAAAGTTAGGTCTTACAGATGTATACCAGAAAAATCATGTCTTCTGAGTCTGAGCTGCATATCCTACAATTTTGAGTCTGCTAGTAATCACACAGTCAGAAAGCCATCTGATACCAGGACACTTCAAACCAACCACGAGTAAGGCACTCTGCACACTGCTGATCCATGCAATTCCCTCCCTTCTCAGCTCCTTCAATTCCAGTAGCCTCAGTGGTCATTTTTCCCCTGTTCCCCCCTCTTCTCCCCCAAATGAGGACAAGCAAAGCTTTATTCCACTCTTCACTCACTGTTAAGTGGTGTATTTCAGGTTTTACATTGCTGCACAGCCTCACTTATTCCTACTTCTTTCATGTGTTCTGTGCAGGCTGCAGACTCTGCAATGGTTCAGGTGACAGCGTGTGAAGGGGGAAATGCTACATTCAGGACTATAAAACCAACCTGAGGTCTGTCCCATTATTCAAACCCTTTACAATAGTAATAAAATGAGTAATCACATCTCCATTACGCTTCATTCAGTACATGGGAGTGTGAGACTAGGAAGTAAAGACAGCTGTTCAATATTGATTTTTATCCTTCTTATTCTTCATGTATCCCTATGCCTAATTTGCCACATTGCTTCCTTGCCTGGCCACCAAATAAGCTATTAATTGCTTCACAGACTTTTGTGGGGTGGCCTCCACACAGCATCTCAATCCAATAAGCATTAACTTTTTCCTCAATCTATTTACAAGTTAATGATTTTTAATCTGATTTGACAAATGAGAAATCGGTAGGGAAAAAACTGATCAACACCAGCAAAATTCACCTCTCTGTTTAAGAGGTGCACCTCTATTTGAGATTGTCCCCCCCACCCCCAAAAAGAATCCCACCAGCCCCATCCCTGGCATTTTTATGGCAGCATTTAAAACACAACAGAGACTTAACTGTTATTTTTCCCAGGGCTGGGAGAAGGTAGGTAGGCAGCAATACACCCCAGAGGCAGGGAAAGCAAGGAGGAGTGTGGTGCCTTATCTGAGGCCACCAGAGAAGCTGTGACAGAGGCTGGCTCTTCCCTGCAGCACTGCTCCCAATCCCACCTTCAGCACCAAACATTCAACACTTCCTAAAGCTGAAGTTTAGCCATACAGTTAGGATGCTTCAGGCTGAACCAGAATTGCCAGAGCAGCACTGACATAAACTCAACACTGCCATTTTTAACACATCTCCCTGGTTTGGTTCCCTGTGCTGGCCAATACCCACGGCTGCTCCTCAGCTGGCTAATTCAGCAAATGAAAAACATGTCCTTGACTGGATCATCTGGATGACCAGCTGCAGGGAATGGAGACACATGGAAGGAGCCAGGGCCCAAGCTGGAGCTCTGGAGTACAAATGGTGGGTGAAGGAGCCTTTGCCCTCTGTGCTTCAGCCGATGCAGTAACTTATGCCAGTCTCCCTTGGCTTCACCTAAGCTCTTTCCCAGCTCCACAAGAGTTTGTGAAGAATTTGTTTCCACAGCTGAGGAGAGGAACGTCTCCTGACCTGCTCTGGGGGAGAGCACCACTACCCAGCCAGGTAAATAAGATTTCTTGTGAGAAATGAGGCATAAGCAACTCACCAGAGTCATAAATCTGCAAAAAAATGAGTGCTTAAGACTGAAAATGCAACTTAACATCAGTATGTTTCAGTTGGAAAAACCTATCCTTATTCCTCCATTCCTACTCCTATTTCACTCATTTGAGGGCTTTATTGTAAGCCACACATCCAAAGTAATTTCAGTTGAAAAAGAGAAACAAACCAAAATCCCTCCAAAATTTGGCTTCTGAAACCCAGATCATTGCCTCTCCTCCCTGCACAAGCACAGCCCCACAAAGCTGAACTGGTGGATGAAAAGGAGCTGTCATCTCTGAGGGCAGAAGAGGGGAAAGCTCTGGACCTCACATCTGCCTTGCCTCTGGCTAGACAGATAAAGCACTACACCCTCCTGTAACCAACAGGCATCCTTTCTTTCCCTGTGGCAGCCTCCATCTCTCATATCCTGCCCACTTCCCAGCTTCTTTAGCAAACAAGGTGAGAACCACACAGCCAACAGCTTCCTTCAGTGCACAGCCCTGGTTTGTACTCTCAGCACCACCTACCATACAGAGCAAGCCCATGGAAAAAGCATACCACCCTGTAATTAAAATCATCATCTACAGGTACAAGGCACCGAATTAAAGGTTGCAGTGATTCCTGTCAAGAAATTGAATTTGTAATCATTGAGCATCGGTTTCAACACACAAAAAACCCCCCCAATAATGTACAACAAACCCCTCACTCTCATGTCACAGTGGTGATTTGAAACAGGCACCTTCTCTACCATCACCACCACTTGAGCTCAAATATAAATTACATTAGCAGGCAATACTCGTCTTTGAATGCAGCACTGAAGGACAGAAATGCTGAAAAGTGTGCAGGACCACCAGCATTTTCTGGGCAGCCTTACCCAAAGGTGTAAGGCAATGGGCAGTGGTTAAAAGTGCTTTTTCCCCCTCCCCAAAGCTAATAATTAGATCTTCAAACACTTACATGGTTAGCAGCTGGATTTTCATGGCATCACTATTGCCCCAACTGCCCTGCTAGGAAGTTTGGGATTCTGCATCCAGATGGTGACATTTTCTGTATTTACAACAGCACTGAAGGTGAAGCATTATAAACAATAATCAGGCATGCCAATACTTTCATTATTAAATATAAGAGTCAAAGTGAGGTTTAAGTTTGATGTCTTGTCAGAGCTGGTACACTCAGTTCCCAATCATCATCCATGGAGAAAAGAGGGGAACACCTTCAGAGTGATTCATGTCACTCTAAAATAGACCCCTCTCATCTCTCCAAGTTCAATTTCTTTCCACTGACAGTGATAAATGTCTGCATGATCAGTCTGACATGACAGTCCACTCTGAACACTAAATTATTCTTGCCCCTTTGCTCATCCCCACTGCTTATCCAAACTCCATAGCACGGTATGGCCGGCACAACTATTTGCCAGGCCACTCTATAAGCCAGCTCATGAAACTAATCCAGGCAAAAAATAACTGGAGGGAATGGGAGTCGAGGTGTTTTAGGTTTTTTATCCACTGTCCAGATCAGCTGCCTGACCTGTTTCAGTGTAGCCCCAGAAAGAGTTGCTCTGGAATACCTGTGGAGGTGCTGATAGGGATTTAGAGACCAGATAATCACACAGATTTCAGGCACGTAGGAGTGGATGAAAACAAGCTGTGTATTAAAAGACCAAAGGCCAGAACCCTTGGCTATCTGTTCTCAACAATAAAACAAATAAAAATCTTCCTGTCTGGCCTAAGGCATTTCTCTCAGGGCAACAGCTGCTATTTTGTGTGGTGCTTACCCACAGGTCCCATTTGGAGTGCCTGCATAATGACTCCTGAAGTAAGGTATTCCTGCACAAGCAGCAACCATCCCTCAAAGGCAAACTATTCCCTACAGAATGAAAAAAGGAATGGTAGCTCCCAACCCTGACTTATTGTCAGTCACAGCTCAAATGGAGTTTCAAAAAATGCTAGCAAAAGGTGTATCCCTGCTTCAGGACTAAAAGCCTCCCTTTTGCCCAAGCTGAATTTCAGCAGTGTTATCCATGCATTGCTAAATGATCTCTTAACTCTTTTCACAATTCTGCTCTCTTTTGGGGGAATGGGAAAAGGGAAAGGAACAGAGAAAAGCATTCAGAGAATAGAAAAGAACAGAGAAATTAGGCACTTCTCAGACCATGGTTAACCTGATCTACCTGTTGGTGACAGCCTGAATCCAACAAAGAGGTTGGATAAGAGACTTCCAAAGGTCCACTCTGACTGTACATTTTTGTGATTCTATATTGGGGTTTCCTTATCAGCCTTTTCTGAAATCAAGTCTTGACTGACTTTCCTCTCATAATGGTCCTCATTGGCCATTTACACCTTCAAGCTCTCAGCCTCCATTTAGCATCACCTCTCTTTTCAGCTGCCTTCTGTCACTCCATTTTGCACAGATGACATAGCACAAAACCAGGTGCACAGCATGAACATTCAGGAAAAGCAGCAAGCAAAGCCATGACACCAAGGAGGAACACCAGGGTGGCAACACTCCACCCACCATGACCAAAGGAATGCCAGGAGCAGGAACTTGGGGCTGGATTCATGTGTCTCTATGTATGCCAAGAGGTCCACACAAAGTTATGGATGAATAATGTCCAACACACCTTGGACCTTTGGATGGAAGGGGAGGCATTAATGCACCCTGACTCCAAGCTTCTGCAGGTACTACTCCCCATCCCACCTCTTATTGCACCCGGGAAAAAAGTAGAAAAATAAATCAGGGAAATCAGGATTGTTTCTTACTTCCCAGCTATAGGAGAAAGAGCAGCTGTAAAGAGGATTTCCCCCCTGGCTGCAGAGGAGCCAGCCACTCTTCTGCTGCAGATCTTGTTCCTGCTACAGGGGGAGAAATGGACACTCTCACTTGTCCTCTCTCCAGGAAGAAATCCTGGACTATAAATATGAGGTTTTATTTGGCTGCTGGGTGTTGGCCCTACAGGAGGGCTCTGCCCTAAATAATATTAAGCATCTGCCTCTAAAGCAGGAAACATCACAGAAACATCACATCCCCCAAGTACCTGAGTTCCTCTGCTTCTAAGGAACCCAGAAACATCCCCACACCATTCAGCATCTCCTCTCCATCCCCTGCCAAGCCAGGGTGCCAGGCCAGGGCTCACAAGCAATGTGATAATTTCTGTGCACTACCCCCAACACCCAGGCACTTCCTCTCTGCTCAAGTCGTGCAGAGAGAGCCCTGCTAATTTTTGTGAGTGGCAGTGGGGAAATAAGCACTCAAAAAAAAAAGACAAGATGGGGGACTTGCAGAGCCCCTGCCATTTGCTTGGCTCAGACACAACTTCAAGGACTGCTGTAATGGTCTAGAAATCAAACAAGTGGCTGATAGCACCAATTAACACCTTCCAGCATAACAATACCTTCATCTCAGCTCTCCCCATTCTCTCAACAGCTTAACATATTGGCACCCCGAACGACTTCTCTCCCAGACTGCAGACAAACAGCAATGTGCAGGGGAGTGAGGAATGAAGGTGTGTGCACAGTGTCCTAGCATAAGTGAGGCAGCACAAAGTACTGGCAGTTACAAAATATATATATAGAACAAAAGAAATCAGAAATTGACTTGAGGCACCTGAGGTGGAACGAATCTAAAGAAATATGTTTTTTTACACAGACTCAGATCCGTTTTTGTTAACAGCTACAAGCTGAGAAGATTTTTTTTAGAGTCTTCCAAGAAAGAATACAGTGCCATATTTGCACATGGGGAGAAAAGCCACATGAACAATTTAATCAAACTGGGGGAACATTACAAAAAGATCTTCACATTTTCTTCAGAATAAAGAAGCAATAAACACAAATAAGTTCTTGTGCTTAAAATACCTCTTTAAGCTTCTTGTTGAATGCAAGTTTGCAAGCTCCACCCACACGCGAGTCTTGAATTGCAGGAGCACCTAAGCCTGCTCCCATGCACTGCATTCCCAGCACATGGACTGGGTACTGCATGGAGCAGCAGCCAGCTCTGGTGAACAAACACAGAATAGCCCAAAGAGAAAACTTTGGTTTCAGAAGAGACACCACCTTCTGCAATTCAAACACGAGTCTGGAGTACATTGACTTGAACCCACTGCCCTGCCCTAAATTTGCACCAGTGTGACTGAGTACAGCATTATGCCTGAGAGAGAGGAAAGGGGCATGGGCTTCTCTTTTATTCAATACTCTGTTTTACTAAAGGAAGAGAGCTCTGGATTCTGAGATTCCCAGGATTACAGCAAAGCCAAGCTTGTGCACAGGCAACACCTATTAGACCAGCAGCTACAACTAGAAAAAGTGAACAGCTTCTGGATTGAGAGCTCTTAGGGGGTTATTTTTTATTCCCCCAGAATTTGTGCTATTATTTAAAATAATAAAACAATTATCCTTGCCTGAAAAGAAGGCTAATTACCCTTCCCGGTGACACTGCCCATCCACCTTCAGACACGCTGGAGGGGCGGCGGCAGCTTGGGTGCTTTCCCAGCAGGGAGAAGCCTGGGGCTCTGCTCCTCGCTGCTGCTGGGAAAGGAGCAGTAATCCCAAACCTGCTGAACCAGGCTGCCTTCCACCACTGCCCAAGGGCTCTGCCTCCAACATTGAAATGCTAATCTGACTTTGTAAACCCATAAACAAAAACAAAGAGGAGGACACAAGAGGTAAAAAGCCTCCCTGAACTCCATGCCCAAACCCAATCTCCAGCATTCAGGCTCTGTCTGATGGAGCAGGATTTTGCCCACAGGAGTGAGTCCCACAAGCTCTGATATCGAAATTACTCGAAAGGAGCATCTTTATGGTCAGATGTGTTTAAATGGCCACTTCACCACACACTGGAATACCTTTTGTTTCAGAAGTCTCTGAGAACAGCTTTCTACTGCAGCAACAGCCCAGACACAGATCTGCCAGCCTTACTTACTGCCCTTTTACAACAGACACCATCAAATATTAACAACACCAAAGCCTAGCTGTATCTGGGCTCCAGCTGGACCTTACATGCACGGTACCCACTTTCCCTGCCTCCCCCAAACTCACACTTCTAGACCCATGGCTCATAAAATGGGGGCAAGCATTTTTATGCTTCCCAGAGCCCCTGCCTGGGAGTCACAGGTGGGAATCACAGACCTGGGTCTGACCCAGGGAGGCAGAGGGGACTGGAGGAAGGATAGGAAAGGTTGGCTTGTGGGGAGAGCAGGTCCAAGGGCTGGGAAGTGGAGATGGTAAATCTCAGAGATCAGTAGGGACACAAGGACATCCCAAGGCTCGCTGGCTGTTCTCTCTGCTCTCCCTTCACGCTCTGCCAGCACACCCACATCTGCAGGGAGTCAGCACAGGGGTCATGTCTCACCAGCCAATGCTCCCTGCCAGAAGGAGCACTGAAACCATCTAATTACCCTGAAAGCTGCCCTTTTGTTTCCCATCCTCCCTGATTTCTTCTGTCTCCTGACCTGTTTTCCAAAGCATTTTGGGCTGCCTGTCATGTGGAAGCCAGATTTTAAAGACAAAGCAGTGGCTGGGGATATTTATCCCTCTGCTGGCTCCAAGGACACTGCTGCTACAACCAATCTTCAGGGAAAAAGAGGACAGAGTCAGCAACATGGACCACGGGGAAGGGGAAAGCTGTTCTGCATGCCACAGCAATTCCTTACTGGGGTAGCTGAAGCCAGCCGTGGTTAACTTAGGCCAGAAGGTCCAAGGGCTCTTCTCTGCCAAGTTTAGCTCTGGATGACAGTGAAATGTGCTTAATTTGACAGTTTCATTTTAACATGTATGGGCAAAGTCTAGAAGGAGACAGTGGCAGCAGCAAGGGAAGAGAGTTGGATTATTATAAAGTAGCTTTTCTGTTGCCTCAACCCAGTGCTTAGCACTAAAAATGGATACAAAAAATTATAGATGCTAACTCTTCACCCTAGCAATGAAATGATCAAACATAGAGTGTCTTCAACACGGTAACAATTCTCTCACACATTATAAAAATCAGCCTTTCACTATAAATTTTAAACTGCCACACCTCTAGCATCACAGAAACTGAAAGCTTGGGCATAGCACAGGGGCTGGAGAACACAAGGAGACTTTCTGTTTATTACTCTTTTCACTTTTTTTTTCAATCTATAATGAAAGCAAGTTATGGCACTGACATGACTTCTCTGTCCTCCTCAAACTCTTGGAAATACACCCCAATGAGCATGTGAGCATGTGCAAAGTGCAGTTCCTGGAGCAGACACTGCAGGAATAGAGAGAAATAGGTGGTCAACAAGAAGTTGAACTGGTGGAATCCTGCCAGATGCAAGGAAAGAACCTGGCTTGTGCCCACATGCCAGTAAGGACAGGGAAGAGTAATGCTTCAAAAGTGCAGGAGAACATCTTCAGTTCTCTGTCTGACTGTCTCTCCTCAAGAACTGTCAAGTGCAGGTTTTCCTTCTCTCTGCTTCCTTAGGTGATGGGATGGGTTACTGCCCATGCCTTGGCACCAACTCCATGAGCCCAGTGCATTCTTTCGCTATTTGGACACAGGATCTGTTGGTAGCCCATTGCCAGACACACTGATCACACAGCAGGTGTGCCAAATTAAAGTGAAAGGTCTAAGAGTGCATCATCTTCTCCTCTCCAGGCTCCTGATAAGACCACTCTGGCAGTCCTGCAGTGGCTACTTCATGACCACCACCCCCTTCTGATCACAGTCCCCACATTGGGGAAGCTGCCCTCTCCATTTCACACAAGTGCGTCCCAGGCATGCAGGGCAGTGAAGGGTTAATTTAATTAGTTCTGTGTGTGCTCAAAGAATTACAGGCAACTTCATTTAATTATTAAGTAGCCAATCAGGTAATCTCTGTATCTGATTAGCACGCTAATGAAATAATGTCTTCCAGTTCAAAGCTGTCATTCCAATCAGGAGACAGCCCTTCAGCTGGAAGGAAAAGCTGGCCAGGTTTCCATGGGCTCAAGGCTTTGGATTTTGAAGAGGGGAGCAGAAACATTCCCACCTTCCCTCTCCTTGTCTCTGCCTTTGCACACAACAGCAAGGCTCCCTGATGCTCCAGGCAAGCATCACCACCTCACATCCCTTCTTGTCCTGCTCCCAGCTGCACAGGAAGGCTCCACTCTACAGAGCCTGCAGAGTGCCAGGCTGTTAAGGGCATTGCCTGGGCACTGCCAGCTGAGAGATCCGCTGAATATGTGGGGCATGGCTCTGCTATGGTCCACATGGGAGAAGAGGCACACAGCAAAGCCATTACAGCACTGAGAGGGAGCCAGAAACCCTCCTCCCTCCCCCATGCCAGAGCTGCTCCTGTGTCATATGCAGTTATTTCCAGCCTGGGGAGAAGTGCAAGGCGGCAGCTGTCACACGAGGCAAGGACTTGCCCCTTTCAAACAGGGATTTCAGGACTAAATGACCCATTACAACTAACACAGCTGCAAGAACTGGGACACTTCCACACAGCCCAAGAGGGGCTTTGGGAGTGGGGGAGGAAAGCAGGAGACAAGCAGAGGGTTAGGATCATACTTCCAAGACCTGGTGTGGAGTCTTCCATTCCTCCACCTTATAAGCATTAGCTCAGCTGTCCTCTTCCAGATGCTGCTGTTCAGCCTAAGAGTGGGATGTGCAGCCCAGCCCAAGCCTGACACACACCTCCCCTTCCTCACAAACCCCCCCTGCTCAGACCCAGCTCAAGCTCCCTTTCCCAAACAGCAGCACCCACTACTCCAGTACAGCACGGCTGCCTTGTGCATAGCTGCACACACCCCAGCTCTAATTAGCTAGCCCAGGTTTATCAGAGGAGCTGCAGAAGGATGTGGTTGAGCAGGACCAAACCATCCCAGCTTCTATCCAAGGAGCCTGGCAGATGTTGCTGTCCAAGCTCCAGCCTGCTCTGCTGCCTCTGTACTTGTGTGTGTCCTCACTGCCAGTTTAAACACTAACTCATCTTCAATTGCCACAGCTGCCAGCGTGTCTTCGCCTCTCTGAGCTCCAGATCATCTTCCTGATTATGTTTCCACTCCCATCCGTGCCTCTCCCAGGGAAAGGGCGGAGCCTCCAGGATGCTCACACCAAACAGCGCTACTTTTAAGTCACCACTCCAAAAACAAACACTGAGAGAATCACAAGAGGAAGCAGAAAAATCGTGAGAGCAGTCCCCAGCAGCCGGCCAGCCGGCTTTCTGTGAGAATGCTCAAGTGCTGACACTTTTTGTTGACCCTTCTTATCCTGAGCATATCCCATGAACAAGAAACAATGCTGCTGAGAGGGAAGAGACTCATCTCCCTCTCTTCCCTCTGCTGACTACAGCCATTCCAACTGAAGGAAACTGGTTAGAGCAAGAAAGTCAGGCTTGGACAGCACAATGAAGCATCCACTAATAATCAATCCCTTCACAGCAGTCTCTCTGCCAACTGGCTAAGGACTAGGCAATGAATATAAACTGTAGTTGCTACTCCAAGGAAAAACAACACAACATCATATGGCGACCCTTAAATTCTGAAACCAGTCCTGCTTACAAATAAAGACAAGGCTTTCTAACTGCCTCTCCCAAAAAAACCTCAGCCCTGAAATCCAAAGCTGGATTCGTCCCATTTTGTGTTTCACTAGTCCCAAAAAACCCCAACCAACCAAAAAGCCGTAAGGATTCCATCATTAAAGTTAACAGAAAATTCTGAAAGTGCTGGGAGGGCGAGTTTCACACCCAACAAGATGCTATGGTCCCCCCTTTCTTGCTGGCATCCCACTCACTACCTGAGGAGGCGTGCACAGGAGGACTGGTGGGGCAGGGCTGCTCCAGCACTCATTAACCAGCACAGATGCAATTTGAGCCCAAGCACAAGGCCCTGGAGTGGCCACCTGGGGACGTGGCCACCTGGGAACCAGCATTCTTTGACAGCTCTGCCGCCCTGCACATTCCAGCCCCCTCATCCCCGGGCCCTGAAACCAGGTCAGGGAGGCACAGCATGACCTGATCCCCACCTCTGATAGCACCAAGCCCTGTCCCATCCCCTCCTGCCACCCTTGCCACAGTCAGGCCAGATGTGTTGCCTCCCTGCAGTGAATAAAAAGCACAGAGCAAGGATACAGATACCCATCCAGGCATGTGCAGGGACACCCTCTCAATGGCACAGCTATTTGCAGAGCAGCCATCATCCAAAACTTCCCAAAATGACCAAGTCCAGGCATTTGGCATGTCATATGTTTACTACAGAGAGCAGTTTGTTCCACCAAGGGACTCGCAACACCCTCCCAAATTACACATTTCCCTTTAGGGATGCCACAGCAGCTGGAATCAGCTCGCTTCTCACATTCCTTAATAAGCACTTCCCCTGGAGAGCAGGGTGGATGCAGGGCATCAGCTGCAGTTAGACACGACTGAGAGCTGGGCTCCCTTTCCCCATGCTCCCAGCACTATCTGCAGTCTAAGAATATCCAGCACCACCCACCCTGCTGGGGCAGGGGGAGTCAAGTGGTCCGAGCTCCCAGGCATTACAGGTCTCCCTGCTAGAGGAGACTTTCACTGTGCCTCCCCCAAGCAGCAGCCTTCAGTGGGGCCCCTCGATAGCTGGTTGAGATCCTACAGATCATGGAAAGATAATCCATTGCACTACTAATGCACTACTGCAGCTGTCCATGGAGAAAATCCCCTTTCAACCAAAAAAGCCCCCTCAAGCCCTTTGATCCTCTCCAACTCACAATTATCTTAAGGGCAAAATAGTCTTCAGTGCCTCTGCACCTTGTATCAGGCTGAAAGAAAGGAAATCGAGACTGCTATTCCCTGTTTATTCTACATGGCTGCCCTGTCCCACAAGGCAAGCTGCTCCAGCCTCTTCAGCACAGGCAAACAATTCCTGATGGATAGATATCTGCATTGCTGGCTGACCAGAGCCACAGAGAAACCTTCTTCTCTGTGGGAAATCTTTTTGTTTTTTTAGAGAAAGACTGAATTTTCTCAAAAAGAATTTTGCACTACTCTGGTTTTGTGCAAGATTCTCAGCTCCAGTTAAGTTTAACTGATTTCAGCTGCACGTTCAGGACTGACAATGGAATCAACAATTTACAGGTTCACCACCTAACTCCAAATGAAAACTTTTCTAACCAGAATGTTCACTTGAAAAATACAAATGAATCAAGGCTTGATATAACCCAAAGCCCTTTCAGGGAGGGTCTTACTGATAAGGTTTCTTCCCCAGGTGCCCTCATTGCTGCATGACCTGTTGTTACCTGTGCAGGCTCACTCCACCTGCTACCCAGGGCTGCAGTGCGATAAGCGTTTCTTTCAGCAGAGGTGTCAGCTATAAAAAGCCCTTCCCCTCCCTGCTGCCTGTTTCCATTCCTGTGCCACTGCTTCAGCCATGCTGGTACAACCCTTTTGTGGGGCTGTGGAGGGAGCTGGCTGGGGGAACTGCTTCTGGGGAGGCACAGGGCACTTTAGAGAAGTTTTTAATCTGGGTGAGCAGTTTTACTGCCGGCTGTGACAGTGGCAGGAGCTGCTGCCTTGAAGGCAGGTTGAGAATCCCTCAGGCTCCAGCAGACACTGCCCATGAGTCCACATTAACAACACAGGGGAAAAATAAGCCCCATGATGGCCAGCTCTCCAGTGAAGAAAAAGATATGAAAGGAAAAGAAGTCCCTTCTCTAATGCTCTGAAATTCTATTAATTTCAGAGTCACTACACTTTTATATAATGGTTTTTAGAAAATTCATCTAAAATTTTCAACAAACTATTACTCCTTGTGCACAATTCTCCATCAATCAACCACTAATAAGTTTTGAATTCTGGACTGACTCAAGCGAAAGCAACAGCAGTGCCAGAGCCTTGGACAGGCTCTCCTAGAGGGAGTGCTCAGCATACTCAGCCCCTCCAATCATCCCAAACATGTTTACATGCCAGTGCACACGTGTGACCTGGGAAATGCACGGGACACAAATGACATTGCCATGGCAAGAGGAGGGTGCAGTAAAGAGGAGAAGCAAAGGGAAGCACTGAGAAACGTCACAGGCAGGGACATGCAGGGCTGCCATTTTCCATGCTCACATTGGGAACCCTTCTGAAACCAGGACTCACTTTTACTTACAAGTGCAACATATTTTGCATTTGAAAATGCATTTCACTTCCACAGAGAGCTGTTAAGGTTGTGTATTTATGGGACAAGAAAAGACTTGCATGGTGGGCCAGTATGGGTTAGGCCTGAGTGAGGTCACAAAATACCACAAGAAAGCATGGAAAGGGTCTTTTTCCTTGCTTATTTTTCAGTATTTGAACCTTTCCAGAACACCAGAAGAGGGAGCCTTTGACTCCTCTCCCATGCTCATCATTTGTTTTATATTAGTGACAATGACAAGCTCTATTAAGAGTCAAGCTCTTTAAGTGAACTCTCACCCTTTGCCTCCTAAAACAAACAAAAAAAACCCAAGCAAGAAAAAACCAAAAAAACCCTTCCAACCACAACACTCTTTGCCTTGTGTTATGGATATATAAATATTTTTGCTGCCACACAACTCCCTACACACAGGGCTCACCAGAAAGGAGAATAGTAGATCTGCCTTCAACTCTATGGCCATGCAAAGCTCTGGCCCCTTTACAGCAGGCTTAGCTGGAGAGAAAGAGCCAGAGAATTAACAGCTTTACCAAAGAGGAGGAAAAAGACTCTCCAGAGCTCCTTTTACATCACCAGCCCCAGCAACCAGAACTAAACTACAGCTAGAGTTTCAAGAGCCACAGTGGATTGACCCAGCAGCTTGCAGCCACCAAAAGCAGGAGGTCCTGCTCCCACCACAGACCAACCACCCCCACAAAAACCCAGCCAGCAGCTGGGATGCTGCCAGGAAAGGGGCAAACCACAGAGTCAGAAGCGTGGCTGAAGCGAGGGCTTGAAAGGGAGCGAGATCTTCTTTCTGGCAGCCAAGATCTTTCTGGCAGCCGGCAGCCCCCAGGAGCAGAGGAGCTTCATGTTTCACTGCCCCCTCAGCAGTGCAGGCACCCTCCTTCCCACCAGGCTGGATGTGTCTGCTTGACCACACTGAGGTAAAAACCAACAGAGATACCCCCCTCTGCTACTGAACCAAGATAAGTTACTGCAGAGAAGGGCTGAACCTGTCTGAGTGCACCCAAGGGTGAAGAGCCTGCACTGTTTAAACCAGACCAGTCCTAAAACCACGCTGAACTGGTGAGCTAGCCCGGGGTAGGGGTCCCTGAGGACCATTACACCCCTCGTGTTTCAAGTAATTTGGTGTTAACTTTACATACTGCCTTCCCCAGCCAGCTCTCTGCAGTCCTACCGTTGATAATACCAAGCTTTGCTTTTTCAGTGGAAAGCTGGTGTTTTAGCTAAGCATTTATAGTATATAAAGAGTTTGTCAAGAAGTTGAGCCAGCACTGAAAGGCGTTGCCACATCGGGCTGCAAGACCACCTCTGAGCGCAGCAAAGACCTTGACTGCCATCAGCTCCCGGTGTCGAGTTATTCCCCCCTCCCTTGTAAAGGCAGTCTGTAAAGCCCTCCCCAAAAAGCAGGAAAATTAGTGTTCTGGCAGTAAGCAAACTGCGCTCTCCCCACTTCTCCCCATCAGCTGTTTTCTGTTCCTCACACAAAAGGCTGCAAACCCCTCCTAATTGCAGGAGCCTTCCACCTAACAGACCCTGCTCTCGAGGCCCTCCTCCCCAGGAACTGGGGGAGAACTGGGGCACAATAGGAAGGAGACCGGCTAAAGGGAATAGATCTGTTAAATTAACGCATTTTCTGTCAACCAAATCAGCTGCCCCTAGTGCTATTGTTGGTGAAACAATGGAGACCCCAGGAATGGGCACCCATTAAAAGGAACAAGCCTGCTGAAAGGATACACTCTGAGGCACAGCCTTGTGTGTTTAACAGGATTCTCTACTGTAAGGAAGGAGGAATCACTAGGCTGCATTGTTCCCACCACCACAGCAGATGCTGTTGCTTCTGGTAACGAGGAGGGGGGGAAAATTTTTTTAAAAAAATTCATACATACCTACAATAATGTTTACATGATAAACTTTTTAATTCAGGAATTTTAACTCCTTGGCTGTTGTCATTTCTACCCATAGCTCTCTTCTGGAGGAGATTTTTGCCTGAAAGAAGTCTATGAAAGCATCCATTGCCATTACAAAAGTTAATTCTTCACCCTTCATGCAGGCACTTAACAGATGCCAGGGGCAGAATGGCACAGCTCTGCCGGCATTATGCACTGGGAGAGAAAGACCACAGTTAAGCAGGTCTACATATAAAGCTGCAACACTTTAAAGGTGTTACTTTTAGCTGCTTTGGTTAGAGCCAATTCCACAAGGAAAAACTTTTAAGGACCGATTTCGATGTGCTGTGCAGAAGTTTAGATGGGTTGATTGAATTGGCACAGGTTTGTTTGTAGTACTTGGGTCTTCTCAAACAAAGCAAACTGCAAAGTCATATTTAAGTTCCTGCACAAACTATTATGGTTTTTTTTTTTTTTCTAGTGGGGAAAGACCTGCACCTGATTATCTTAAATTGGTCTTAAAATAAACTCAGCTTAAACTGTTAAACTTGTGGGTACACAAGCACTTCAGCTAACACCAGGCATGATTTTCTGTGTCAGCTGTGCCAGCAGAAGAATTGCCTATACTAACACCACATAAAATCTGTAATATCAGGTTCCACGTGCTCCATCAAATCTCTGAAATTCTTATCGTGCTCCTCCTTCCCTTCTGCCTTCTACTGCTACAATCATTCCCCAACTCCCCTGTCACCTAACTCAGATCCATTCAAAATGTTGCTGTCAAAATAACCTTCCTTATCCATTGTTCAGACACCCTTTGGTTTCGTGCAGTCACTACTTGTTTCTTTTCACAGGCTTAAGATAACATTTTAACTCATGTATCAGCCTCCTGAGCTACCTATGCCTTTTTTTGTTGTGGTTGTTATTTTGGGGTTTTTTTCTGGTTTGTTTTTGGTGTGGGGTTTTTTTGTTTGGTTTTTTTTTGGGGGTTTTTTTGTATCCAATTACACTAGAGTATCATTATATAAAAGGTAAACACTTGTGTAAAAGTTTAAGATCTACAGTTGGGAAAGATGTGACTTGCATTTGAAATGGAAACTGCTTTCCAATTTGCAGACCACTTGAAACAACAGCTCTGAGAAGTATCTCTCTGCCTCCCCCCTCCATTAATCTCAATGAACTCTAGAGCCCAGCACTGACATGTAGAGTGTTAATGATTCTATTGCACACAGAATAACTAAGACAGCAAAAGCAGCAATGTAAGAAGCGGTGCTGGAACAAACATGGGGAGAGGGATGGGGCACTGCAGCAACTGCACCAAACAGCAGATGGGACAGGTAGAAAGAAAAAAAACAAGCAGCCTTTGATTTTGTTTGGTTTTTTAAACAATAAACACCCAGCTCACACCCTCTACTCTGACAAAGCTGATGCTGCCCAGGGGAAGCAGAGCCATCACAGAGTGACCTTAGTGTACAACCCAAATTCACACAGTGGTCCATAAACGGGTCTCTCCACACAACAGAACCAACACTGTCTTTTCAGTATATGTGAATTCCATAATCTTTTCCAACCCTGTCTACTCTCTGTACAGCACCTCTCCCTGCACTGCCAGTTACTCTACCTTTCCCCAGACAATGTGGTTTTTTTCTAAAGCAAGGTGCTTCACATGAGAGGGAAGTTTTAACCAGCAGATCTATTGTTCACTGTTGCTTCAGTCACTGCCCACTCCCTTCCACTTTAATGTTGCTTACTGTGATCAGGCAAATGGCAGGAGGGATGGACATCCCAATGACTGAACTTTCCTACTGAAAAGGCATTTAAACTCAGAACTACCCTCAATGAACATTGCTGACCTACTTGAATTCACCAACACTTTCATCAGCTTGCAGCACCTTCTTGCTGCATTGATTTTACTTAGATTTTAAATTCTTCTGATCAGAAACCACCTGGCCATCTCAACTACCACGGAGCAGGATGAGGCAGCAGTAGACATTGGATATGCTACTGTAATGCCAACCAGAATGCAGCACCAGACCCAAATAGCTACAGAGGGGTGGAGGCTGTACCTGGGTACCAAACCCCACTGTCTGTGTAATTAACCCCATACAACCACTGACAGAACAGGAAAGTTGTGCCATTTTGGTGTCATGGATCACAAGGGACACACACAAAGGGCAGAGCAAGGGGACCCACAGAGAATTTTCAGCAGGACTTAACATGATATGACAGTGGAGGTCAGAGCATATTTAGCCATCCTGCCCTCACTAGGAAAAATTCCTTTCAAAGCATTAAAATTCTATCACACTGCTTAACAAATTAATTTTTTTTTCTTTTAAAGCTGTATCCAGTTTGCACAGATAGAAGAAACCCTGTTCTCTGCCCTCTCCTTCTCCAGCTCTCCCTCTCTCCACACTCTTCCTCCTGCTGGGGGACCCAGGGGAGCAGTAGCAGCTGCTGGTTTCTAACAGCCACATAATATTCCTGACAGAAGGAGCCTGTTCAAGGACCTGCACAGAGATACCACACTAGAGAAGGAAAAAGGTGGGCAGGAGCAGCAGTGCCCTCCCTGCCTGTGGGTGGGAGGAATGTACCTAAAGGCAGAGCCAGAGCCTGAAGTGCTAGGAAGGGGCAAGAGGCAAGGAAAAGCATCTTAAAGCTGCAGTGAAGTTAACAGCAGAGGCAATTTGCCCAAAGGTGCTTTTAAAAACCACAGGAAAAGATTTATGTTTTCCCTGTGTAATGTGGCTTTTCCCCCTTTTCCAAATAAACTAAGTTAACAACAATGTTTTGACTATTTCCAAGCACGTTCTGGAAAGCCAACCACCCCTCGACCTACCCAGGTAGAAGAGTTCCTAAATGCTGGAGCCCACAGCTCCTGGGAGCACATGCCTAAGAGCTGGGTGGCCATGCCACACTGGCTCCTGTCCAGCATTTTCAAGCTGTGCTGAAATACGGTTGAAAACGTTAAATATTCTCCCAATATTTTTGATACAAACAACCCCCACAGCTGCCAGAAGGACATTTCAGTCGCACAGGGGAAGGAAGGGCACACGGCCAGGAGATACTTTGACACAAGAGGTGTCCCACATTACAGTCCAGTCTTGAAGAGGGAAATAAATCACTAGCTATCATCACCTGCACTAACTTGACTGTGGAAAGCATCCTTTCTGTCCATCAAGGCAATGACAACCAAAAAAAAGACCTGCCCCACACAGCCACACCTCCTCCTGCTGCAGTGCTGCTGTTAGAGTAGGTAAGGACAAACTCCCTGATGCAGATTAGAGTGATGCAGGGAGGTTGGATCAGATGACTCAGTGTGGTCCACTGCAACCTTACCCACTCTGTGATTTTACAAACCACCAAGAAATACGCCATGACAACCAAGCCAACAGAACCAAAAGACCACTTCTGAAGTGGAACGCAAGTTTTGTACAGCAGATGGCTGACAAGGCAGCCATTTAAAAGGGGAGGAAGGGAAAAAAAAAAAAGCAGCCAACCCACCCCAGAAGGCAGAAGTGCTCTCTGCCATCCTCGGATCCATGTAAAAACACAGCATGAAGCTGAACACGTCCCGAAGCACCCGCTTCTGTCCCACTGAACTTTTGACCTGCTGGCGGTAGCTGAGCCCCTCCTGAGCCCATTGCCGGGTGATGCTGCTGCAGCAGAGATTTAAAAAGAGGAGCCCAGGCGCCTGCATCTGCCAGAGCCAGCCTGAGGGCCAGCTGTGCCCACCCCCTCCCCAAACAATGCCCAGAGTCCAGCCTGATGGATGTGCCTCTTTCTCCTTGGACACCCCTTCCCTGCACTCTCTGGGTATGCACAGGTCCAGCAAAAAGAAAATGAGAACATTTGCTCACCAGGTTTCTGCCATCCAGCTGCTGATGGCAGTCCCACATCTGGAAATCTGGAAGCCTGGAAGCTTCACTTTAATAAATAAGCAGAGGGTAAAGGGCTTGCATTTTAAGTGAAAAGGAAGGGAAAAATAAAAATAAAAAAAAAAAAAAAAAGAGCTCCATTCTGCCTCTCTAAACTATGAAAGGCCCCAAACTTCTCAAATACCCTCATCAAATCTGCTCAGCACAGGAGGGATAGGTCCAGATGGCCTATCATTACAGAGCTTTCCAGCTAGCTATGGAGAAACCCACCAGAAGGAAAAAAATATCAGGGGGGAAGGGGCAGGAGGGTATGGGGGAAAGAAAAAACAAAAAATACCCAGAGCTTTTTAAAAATGACCAGTAGAACACCACAAATTGGAAGATCAGGTTTTGTCTCATTTGAGGACTTCAGGGACGGTAGCAGTGAAACCTTAACCTGACCCACCTGCTGAAACTGGAGGGAGAGTGAGAGCAGGGAATATTTGTTTCAAGCAGAATTAAGGCTTGTTTAAAACTTCTGCCTTTTGTAAGGATATTGTAAGAGTTTAGCACCAAACTCCCCCCCTGGAGATACACTGGTATCAGAAAAACACAAGAACAGCACCACCAGCCAGAATTCAAGCTCAGAGGAGCTCACACCTCCTAGGAAGAAGAGAAAATCCAAAAAGAGACAGCTGCATCCAGTGTAAGACCATCCCTTAGAGATACTGGACAAACGTGAGCTGTGAAGCTCAAGGGGTTTGAGCACGAACATCCTCCAGCTGAAACCCTCTGAGCTCGATATCTCCATTTTTCCTTCTGCAATCAAGATTCACTCCAAGCACCCGTTTCACTCTGTGCCCAAATGGACTGGGGTAATCACCCCAGGGCTCCTCATGAGGGGCAGTAACTTTTGAGGGAAAAGGCATACTCCAACACATCGTTCAGCCCTAAGCACACCTCTCCACAATTACCAAAGCTAAAGCAAGAAAATATCATTCACACATGAGCAGATTCACTTTTTGATGGCTGGCTAGTTTTATTTCCCCCTAAAATGTGTTTTAAATCCTGCCATCTCCACAAACCCCTAGAAGAACAGCCACCTCCATTTTATTCAGACACCCCTGAAACCCAGGCATGTCTCAGAGGTAGCAGTGAGACCAGCCAGAAGGGGCACTGGTATTTTATTAGGTCCAAAACCGTGGAAGAAATCCTCTTTATGCAGCTAAATAAAGCACAAATTAAAAAAAAAACAAAACCACACAGAGCAATACTCTTAGAAAAAAAGTGTAACTCCCATCGCTGGCCATTGGTTTCAAAACATGAAATTGGCTTCAAAACATGAGCAAGCTCTTTGTGCAAAGATCTGTTCCCAGATATCCCCAAGCCAGCGGTGAGAGTGGAACAACTACACCAGGCGAGAGGTAAGGAGGTGGTGAATTTCAACGAACAGCAACTTTTGAAACGGCTTGTGCTGAGCGGCTCACACTGTGCCGGAGAAGGAGATTTACTTCACGTGCAGAGCTCTGACAGCCGCAGCCGTCCTCCGGCAGCATCCCGATTTTAAACGCAATTTCCAGCGACCCTCGGACAAACGCCATGCTTTAAACCCCATTTCTGCCAAGGGCTGCCGGCCATCCACGTGCACCGAGGGTTTTTTGGACGATGTTTTGGACGGTGTGCTGCTTTTGCTCTGCAACACCCCCAGCACCAACGCGCCCGCACTCCTCCTCCTCTCCTCCTCCCGGGCATCCCCCCCAAAAAAAGCAAGTTAATTTGTTCCGAGTGATGATGTTAACTCCCCCAGCCTCAGCGTGCTCCGGGAAGCAAAGGGGAGCCCACATTTACTTCATTTGTGAAGCAAGCCAGATGCTAATTGCCTCCAAAGGTGAAAGGCTAGTGCCTTGGCCCTTTTATCATTGTAAATTCAGGTTCCTTCAAGACTTTACGCTGCTGGGCCCGCAGAGCCTCCCCCTTTAATGGTTTGGCATCAATAGGAGGGGGAGGGGAGTTCTCTTTCGCAAGAAGTTGCATCATTGAGAGATCTTATCCCCTTTCAAGATTTCGTACCGCATAAGGGATTCCCCCTCTTCAGAAATCCACATCCTGCTCGAGGAGTTTTGCTCTTTAGGGCTTCGCGCATCCCATTGAACTTTTAAGCATCTTTGGAATTCGCATTCACGGGGCAATTACTGTCTTTAAAAAACACACGCCACCACGTTATTCACCCGGTTTATTGCCAACGCGCTGGCAAGAATAGCTTTTCACAGCAAGCACAAAAGATTTCCTACCAGGACACACTTTGTTTGTAACATTTGTAGCCGGCGCACAAAATATTTACGGGACATTAGCGGCGCAACGTGAAAATAAGAATTGAAATCAAGCAGGAAAAAAACAAAAACCAAACAAACTAAAACCCAAACAAGCCACACGAGAAAGTTACAAGGGAAAACGGGTCAGGAGGTACGAAAGCCGAGAGCGTTCCCTCGCTGGGGCACAGGGGCGGCGGTGAAGGCACCGTCGATGCCCCGGCGGCTCCGCGGAGCCGCACAATGAGCGGCGCGGTGCCCCGCGGAGCCCTCCGGCCTCGCCGGGATGCGCAAGAAAGGCTCGGCAGGACCCTCCGGCGGCACCGGCCAGGTGGGGACCCCCACCCGCAACAAAAGGAGCCGGCCCGGGCACAGCTGAGCGGGCCGGGCAAACCCCCCAAGAGCAGCGGCTGGTACCCCCGGGGGAGCTGGGGGGTCACCGGGCCGGGCCCGCCTCTCGCCGCCACCATTTTGGGCACGGGGGACCCACGGCGGGCTCCGTGCCGCGTCCGTCCCCCCGCCACCTTTGTGTGCGGACACCGGCCCGGCGGCGGAACAATGCGGCCCGGCGGGGCCGGCCCCGCTGCGCCCCCGCCGTGCGCCCCGCCGCCCGCCGAGCCGGGGGGCTCCTGCCCGCCGCCGCCCGGGACGGGCGCGCCCAAAGTTTGCGAGCGCGCCCGGGAGGGACGGGGAAGTTGCCGGGTCCGCCGCGAGCGGAGCGAACGCCCCGCGCCGCATCCCGGCGGAGTCCAGCGGCTCGCCGGGGGCCGGGGGTGCGCCCGGGCACATCGCGGGGCAGCGGGAGAGGCGTGAGGGACCCGCCGGGCAGCGGGGGCGCAGCGGGAGCGGCAGCACGGACACAGCCCGCGGGCTGTCCGGCGGGACGCGGCACGGCGCCCGCGGGGTTCTCACCTCGATCTCGAAGTCGGGCAAGCGGAAGGCGGTGCGGAAGAGCGAGCAAAAGTGCGCGATGGCCGGGACTTCCCACCAGGAGCGGAGCTCGTCCAGCGCCACCGCAGCCGCCGCCTCGGGGCCACCGGTGCCGGCTACGCTGCCGCCGCCGCCGCCGCCGCAGCCGCCGTCCTCCTCCGGGCACATCTCCCGCGGCCGCCGTCCGCCCGCTCGGTCGCTGCCTCCCTCACTCCGCGGGCGGCTGCGTGTGGTGGTGCCGCCGCCGCTCGGCGCTGCGGCCCCGCCCGCCCCCCGGCGCCACGCCGCTCAGCGGCCGCCCCCCGGCGGCCCCGCGCTGCCCCCTCGCTGCCGCCCGCGCACGGGGCGGCTCAGGGCCGGCGGGGGCGCTGCTGCTGCCGCTGCCCCCCCTACCGCGGGCGGCCGCCGCTGCGCGGGCCCATCCTCATCGCCCTCAGCGCCCTCCGCCTCCCCGCCCGCGCCCCGCGCAGGAGCGGCCGCGCCGCCGGGAACAGATGGGCGCGAGGGGGGCCGCGCGGGGCGGGGCGGGGCTCTGCGCGCGGGGGGGCGTGTCCCGGAGGAGGGAGCACCAATGGGAAGGCGCAATCGGGCAGGAGGCGGGGCGGAGCGGGCCCGGCGGGGCGGGGACAAAAGGCGTGAGGGCGGGGCGGCGCGCGGCCGTGCACGAGGAGGGGGCGGGGCCCGCGCTCATCACAACAACAGGCCCCCGGCGCCCGCCCGGCCGCGCCCACTGGGGGCGGGGCTAGAGCGGTGGGCGGGGCGCTCCCACACGCGACAGCTCCGCCGGTCCCGGTCCCGGTCCCGGTCCCGGTCCCGGTGCCTTGGCTGGCACCGGGAGCTGCCGGGGATGGCTCCTGGTGCAGCGAACCCCTGGGAATCCCACAGGGTTTCTGCTCCCACTTCGTGCTTCTGAGTGAGAGAGCCCAAGCGGCGCTTCTTGTTGTCCGCATGCGGCTGCCACGAGGAGCCGGACGCGCTCCGGTGCCCAGGGACAGCTCTGCGTATCCCCCACACTCCCGGTGCCCCCGTTCCTCCCGGCTCGGAAATGAAGAGCAACGCTGCCCTGTTTTGAATTGTATTCCGGAAAAACGTTCAGCGACAAACAGGGATTAATTACCTGCTTGTGGAGCTGCGTTAATGGGACGGAGTTCCAGTGGAACACGGAGCAGCTGTGACCTCGTGTGCTGTCACTGCAGCACCTGACAAGCTCTCTGTGGCCACCGCAGTCCAGCTTCAAAACAGCTGCCAAGGATCACTGTGCCCAGCTCTGCCTCAGCTTAGGCTTAGCTCCAGTGACACCAGGGTGAAATTGGAGTTCAACCACAGCAGAGTTAGGCTGTGGCTGAGGGCAACTCCTTCAGAACCACACTAATCCCACAGCCTGGTCTCAACTAGCGTGGAGGCAAGAAGCAGTGAAATGCCCGAGTTGCAGTGGGAGGGGGATATCCCCTTCCAGGAGCAGCCTGAAGCTCCAAGGGTTCAGGCTGCAGATTCAGGTTTACCCATTGCAGGTTCCCTGCTCTGTCTCTGACTTGGAGGGAAAGGCTGGTGGCATCACTCAGTGCCATCCTAACACCTGCTGACATAAAGCAGTCTGATTTCAGCATGCACTTCTGAGATCTCCAGGGTTTCCTCTCCCTTTTTCCACTCAAAATGACCATATCAATGGAGAGTAAGGTGAAGGTATAAGCTCTGTGCTGTGTCTCAGGCCACTGCCTAACAGCCCGACCAGGGAAAACTGGCTGAGGATGGGAACAAGCTGGTTTAGAAAAGAAACAAATCAAGGAGCAGCAGCGTGGCTCAGCAAGAATGAACAAGCTCTAATTTCATTGCCCTTTTTCCTATTGCAGGATCAAGGGATACCCAGTGAAATTGGAAGGAAGCGAATTTAAAATGGTGCAAGGAAATATTTGTACCATGTGTAATTAACACATGGCATTTGTTACCATGAGGTTTCATTGAGGCCAGGAGATTAGCAGGATTCAGAAAAGGATTAGACATTTATATGGATACCAAGAACATTCATGGTCACATTAGACAGGATATAAATAAATTTTAGAAGGGATATAAACTGTCAGGCTTCAAGGCACAATATAACCACTAACTGATGGAGAGGGATTAGGGAAAAACTTCCCTTGTGGGCGGGTTATTCTATAATTGTCCACTATGGGGTTTCTTGCACCTTTCTTTGAAGTATCAGAGGGCAGCAACTGTTGGAGTGAGAAGACTGGATTAGGAAGGCTACCAGGCTCATCTGGTGTGGCAACTGCTGTGCTCTTTGGGGGTCTGGGAGGGTCACTTGAGAAACGGCATGGCTGAGAGGATGGCACAGGAGGTGTCATCAGACACCTGATTTTTCTTCAAACACAGACCTTGCTTTCCTTCACTGTAAATTGCACACAGAAAATGGATTTCCTATGCCTTCCTCACCAAGGTTTTGGCCAAAATGTACTCTATTTTTTAAGTGCTTTATTAGTTATCGTCCTAAGTTCAGCCTTTGCATCTGTTTTCCCTAAAAGCTTTTGACTTGGTTCATTTATTGTTTGAAGGAGACCAACATGCTATACTGAAACCCTGCCTGTGTTTCAAGGCACAATGACTGCAAGACTTGGTCTTGAGCAAGACAGAATCTGATCTCTTGTGTATTGTGTCTGCCTGCACTGGATTGAGCCAGCTGCAGCTCCCTGCAGTAACTGTGAGAGGAGAGGGCAGGCCAGCTCAGGGCACTCTGTCAGCATGCAGGATCACTATAAAACACCAGCAGGTCTGTGTGAAAGATCCAGGGGTGACAATTCCTCAGGCACAGTTTCCTCTGGGCTAGTTACAGAATTCTACACTATTACCTAATGCCCAGTTCTTCCATGGAGCTAACTTTTGGTGCCCTGGCCATGTAAGGGGAGTTTATGTTGCATTTCTGTCTTGCTCGGTGCTGACATTCCTCCCTGAATTCCTGCCATGTCCAGCTGTGGCTTATCTTACTGCTGCATCTTTGCTTGTTCTTGACACTGGGTCAAACAGCTTTGTAGTATCCCCACTCTCTACCCTGCTAGGAGCTTTGTGAACTTTAAATGAAGACTCTTAATTCTCTCTTTTTGTCAGAAGAGCTACGGTACCAATTTTGCCTAATGTTTTTTTGAATTAATTTGGCTCCCTCTATCGTCACCATTATTTCTGTTGGACTGTGTTTTCTCTTGTATTGTTCTTTTTATTCCAGGATGCTAGGGGCTGCCCACAATCACTTCAGGTTGTTTCCTTTTTCTAGATTCTTCAACTATTCTTAAAAGACTTCTTTAAACTTCTTGTTCAAGCACAAAAAGCTCTGCTCTCCCTCTGCTATTCAACAGGAGGCAGAGCCTTGGTGAATACACTATGGCATTTCCTCTTCTTTGATCCATGTGCTCCTTCTCTTCCAAGCCACCTTTGGTTGTGAGTTTCCTGTCCATAACTAACAAAACCAAAGCCTGCTCTGGCCAGTGTCCTTTCCAAGTACGCTATATTCTTCCTCTGATCTTTATTTTTCTTTTTTTTTTTTTTTTTTGCCTAGGCTGCTGGTAAGGCTTCCCCTACCACTGATTTTTTAGCTCAATACCCAGTCTTGGCTGTTCACTACCTTCCATACTTACCCTCCTTCCCTGTCTTCTGTGCTTTTTCTCATCTTTTCTTCCCAAACTGGCTGAAGGTTGAGTCCTTGTACCATGTAGAGCCACACTGAGGCTGATGGACCAAATCAAAGCCTCTCATTTTCATTGTTCCAGGTCATCTCTGGATTTGTGAGCTCACTTTCTGGAGGGAAAAAACAAATACCAAATTCAAAGTGCCAAAAGCAAATTTACAAAAAGATTGTAGAGTTGCAGGGACTGCATGTCCCCATTCCTGTATGACAAATCATTTAATCTAGAAACAAAAAATAAGGGAGGAGTGTTTTCCACTTTCTCCAGAAACACTGATCTAAAGCTTAAATGTAATGCTAGGTTGATGACAGGTAGATCTCTTGTAGCCTGCCTCTGAGAGATAATGGATTTCTGACAGGCACAGGTCAGTTCCTCACCAGCTGAAGTGATATTATCATTAATAAAGATCTCTTTTGAAAGAACTCTTAACTTCCTTGCATTTCCACCACCTGGCTTTAAACTAAAGCCCAGTGGACTATGTTCCTATAAACTAGGTTCAGGAGGAACTGCAGTCTTCCCTTGTAAGGAATCAAAAGGAAGGAAAACTTGCAGAAAAGACCCACCAAACCTCAGATTCTGTTCTTACTGGCAACACATTCTCAGAAGGACTTGGCTCTGGGAAGGTCAAGTTTTCCTAATTCAGGGGAAAATTATTTAACAATAGATAAAGCCTAAAATTTCTGCTCCTTCAAAACAGAACTTTTGCATTTCTGGCTGTGAAGAGCTTCATCTTCCTTTTCTAGCCTGTCTGAATTTTACTGCTTCCTTCTTGTGTTGTCCTCCCTCAACAATCTAACACCATCAACTCTCACTGCCTTTGCTTCTTTTTGCTGAATTATGAAGTAGAAGACAGATGTGATTTAGCCACCTACTTTCACCCCAAGCTACTTCTACCTTCTAGGATTCTTCATATTTTGATCCATCTTCAAGTCCCTTGTTCCCTTTTCAATGCCTCCTGAGCAAAGAGGTTTTAGTTTACATAGCAGAGTGGAAAAGTGTTCCTGAGCAGGGCAGAGGCTGCAGCATTTAGCACTGGGAGGTCTGGATCTGCTTTTCCTCAATCAAGGAAACTGAGGCACACACAGTGAAAATGAAGGCACAGATTTTTCTGGGTAGTGGTAGAGCTGGAGTCACGGAGGCAGCCAGAGGGATCACAGAAGAGATGTGGAAGCAGATGAGAATTTTTAACTAAACCAGGAGAGTCAAGAGAAAAAAAAGCTATGTTGCATAATTTTGATAATTACTTCTTTTGAGCCACTAGTTATGATTTCCTAAGAAGCAGGGAAAGCAGTGGCACACAGGGGGCTGACATAAGAGGCATGAAAGCCAAGAGGAGTGGTTGAAAGAGAGCAAAACAGATTTGAAATAGAGGACAGTCAAGAGACTGTGTAGGATGAGAGAGACACAAGGGATGAGAGAAACGGGTAAATACTCTGAGAGAGGGAAGTAAATACTAATACTAATTAGCAAGGAGTAAGGAAAAGTCTGTAGTCACAAACACTTGAGGAGTGGAAGAAGCTGGAATGCTGTGAGGGGGAGAGAGAGAAAAAAAAAAGAGTGGGGAATGTCTGAGAGATGGCAGTCAGGGAGGGATAAGCTGAATAAACCAAGAAATGCACAGTGAAGGCAAGGTCTGCTGGTGAGTGGGATGCTGCAGGGCTGCATGAGAAGGTGAGATGAGGAAGGTAGAAAATGTGCAGTCTCAACAGCCTAACAATATGAAGTTTTAAGTTATCAAGAGAAAAGATGAGGGAGTCAATAAAAAGGAGAGCCAGTTGTTCAGGCAAAGAATAGAAAAGAGATGGGTGGGCACAGACAACAGCTGTGAAATGGAGGCACGAGAGAGAACAGGGACAGTGCTGGAAAGCGTGGGAGACAGGAATTGGAAACAGAAGTAGAGCAAGAGAAAAGTGCCATTCCCACTGCTTTTGGCATTGTGGTGCAGTGAACCAGCTTGCACAGGTCTGTTGCTGAGGTTGGATATGTGGTACCAATACACTTCAGCTACCACCAACAGGGCTGCAGCTTTAGCTGGGGCACAAACACTTCTCTCCAGCTTTGAGTCACCAGAAGGGTTTCCATGATTCCTGCAGCCTGCATCCTGAGCAGTGTGGGTTTGAGGTTCTGCTGAAGAACCTGCTGCTTGGCTGGAATGCACTCTCCAGCTCCTCAGGTGCAGACCCAGCTGTATGCCACGGACACGTCTGAAAGATCTGCTTCTTTTGTCTTCTGGATGTACACATTCCATTTGTCCAGTGTGAAAGCAGCCACTCGGAGAACCTGACCTAGCATCTGAGAATCTGATGGATTCTCTTTGCAGCACCCCAGATATTTACTCCACAACACTATTTTCAGCTGAACAAACCACTGGAAAGGAGAAGTAATTTCACATTACTGAAGTGGAGCCACACTTTCCATGAAGCAAAGCAGCAGTTGCACACATCACCATTGGTTTAGGCAGAAAATTAGCAACATTGGGCCTCTTTAGCTTGCATGGACTCTCTTCCTTGAAAAGCATCACCCTGCTGGGAATTTGGCTAGCACTGATGTGGCAAAGCACCCTCCATCACAGCTCCTCTCCTGTGTGCTTTACTGAACTACGTATCAAACCAACAGATCTAAGCCTTAGGTCTCAACAGATTTTCTGCTCCTAACCCATTGGGGCTGAAAACCACAGGTTGTAACTTGATGTTTTGTCCCCTAGAGAGCAATCAGCAGGCGAATGAGAATTTGTGGCAATGGATTTGAAGGCAGGGAATGTGGATCTTTCCCCAAAGAGCAGCAGAGAGAGGGGCCTGCTGCTGTGTGGGGGTTTGTTTGTGGTCATCCATGCTCACAGCTGCTGCTGGGTACATCTGGCAGGGACATGAGTCAGACACAGGCTGCCTTGAACAGCCACAGAACAAGATGGGGAGCCAGGGATCTGCCCTGGAAACCTCATTGGGAAGCAGAGTGGAGACACAAACCCCTGCACTTCTGTGCCTCCCCAGATCTGCTGTCCCTGCTCCTGCTGTCCACAGCTACTCCACAGGCAGGAGCAGTATTTGGGCATAAACAAGGAGATGTTTAATTGTTTCCAGAGCAGCAGTGCTGATATGTGTGCTCCAGGACTGGCTCCTGCAGCCTGCCATGAACAGCAGTGAGGGCTCACTGGGACTCACCCACAGCCTGAGCTCCTCTGGCTCAGGTGCAGCACTCTGTGCTGAGGGGTGAAGCACTCCCAGGCAGAGAGAACAGCCCCAGACAAATGCAGAGGATGCTGCACAGCAGGGCAGTGCTGCATGCACAGCACCATCCTCATCAGTCACTCCAGCAGAGATACATGATGTTCCTAGAGGGGAGTTAAAATTCCATTTTGCTTACAAGCCACGACAACTCAGGTCTCTGTTCCTTTCTAGATGGGGATTGGTGGTGTGTGAGCAGAGCTGGCAGAGTGGCTGGAAGTCTCGTTGTGGTAACCAGGTCTTGTAGCCTGGGCCTGAGGAGGTGATGTGAGGGAAAGCTGTATTTCTGGTGTAAAGCTGCTGATCTCACATGCTGTGAGAAGAGCTGAGCACCTCCTGCACAGAGCAAAGGGGCTCCTGCTCAGTGCTGGTGCCAGTGCTGTGCTCCCACCGAGGTTTCTGGGCCAGATGCAGTGTTGGTGTAAACCACTGAGCCCACACAGGTTAGAATTGTGTGCACACCAATTCCTGCAGCTGTGGTGGGGTTGGAAAGGCAAAGCCTGTGGTGGTTTCAACCTTTCCAAAGCTTCATTTGACACCCACCTGCCAGTTGCTTTTCCTGCTGTGCTGCTTCTGTGGGGAATGCAGCTCTCCAGTGCTAACTTCTTGTGACTTCAGCAGCATCCATTTCCAACATCACCAATACCTCCACACTTTGCTGCTGCATTTGGCTAGAGGGACATTCAAATCCCATTCCTTCCACAGCAGTCAGCAGAAATTGAAAGTGATTGATCTCTAAATCTTGCTAAGGATGGGATACCAAGATGTGCTGGTGCACAGGTCTAGAAATAAGGCAGAGCCTCACAGAGGGCTGAGCAGCCATCCAAACATTAGCAGGACTGAGTCATGGTCCCAGCTCTTTCACTGAATTGCTCTGTGACTGTGAGTAAATAAATTCAGGTATATTTTCCTCATCTATGAAATGGGAATGGTCATATTTAGATACCTCAGGGAAGTTGTGAGACTTAATTAGTTAATGCTAGTGCCTTGTCAGTTCTCATTACCATGGTATCCGTGTTTATTGCTGTGAAATTGTAAAATGCTACTTACATGCTAAACATTATTATTCTACATGAGGTGGAGTGACTTAATCCAGTTTCTCTGTAAATACCAAGGGCAGGGAGTTGACATTCCCAGTATTGGCTTTAGTGCAAGGTCTGCCTTACTTGTAGAAAAATCTCCCTGACATATAACAAAAATTATTTATTTCCAGATTCCTAATGTAGTTGCTCTTGAAACAGTTAAGCTGCACTATTACTGGTTTACCTAATTTGGTATGTGTAAATAAATTCACCTGGGATAAACATAATTTAAACTGGTTTAGACACAATGTTGGTTCCAGTGTCAGGGAAACAGAACAAGGTCCATGAAAGACTTTCAAAACCTGTCAAGTCACTTGGAGGAAAGTGACTGTAGCAGCTGGAAATGGGGGATGGCTGGCAGATTTATGGGCTGAAGGGATTTTGGGTGCCCAGCCTCAAAATAAAAGAGTTAGTGATTAATCCAGTGAGTCATCTCCAGACCTTTCCCAAGCAGTCCTGCTTGTAACTGGGGAGTTTTGAGATACTCAGCTTTTTCTGTCATGGGTTAAGAGAGCCTGAATGCCCACAGGAGCACAGTCTTGAACCTAGGGGCTGTTAGAAAAGACCTGAGATGCTGAAAGTGGGATGGGGGCTGCCTGCACCCCTTCTCACCCCAGCCTCTCCAGCAACTGGAGGCAGGGGCTGCTCCTCCCACTGCATTTCCACGGGGGCTGGGAAATGGCTTTACACTTGGCAGGTATCACCTTCATCCTCCAAGTCACCAGAAGGACACCCCTGTACCTCAGCCTGATACTCAGCTCAGAAAACCAGCTCAGTGCCTCCCCAGGGCTGGGTGCAGCCACACAGTGACAGTGGCTGCTCAGCTCTGTCACCAGCCCAGTTTAAACCAGCAGTGCAGAAGTGGAAAGAAGAGACCTGCTTGCACTGTTAGTGACCCTGTCATCCACTGACTCCTCCACTTTCAGCAGCTCTCACCCAACACCTGAGGCTCAGCTCCAGAGGTTCCCATGTGAGCAGGATATCACTACAGTTAGGCAGGAAGGATGCTGCAGGCTCCTGAACAGAGATCTGATAAACACATCACAGGGTTGGCCAGAAGAACCTCTAGGTTCCTGTTCCCAGCTCCCCAGAGAGCTCTGCCAGTGCACTTCTGCTTTTCCCTGAGTTCAAGATGGGGATCCTGCTGCAAACCACCTGCCTGTGGTGGAACGGCTGTGCCTGTGGAAGCACTGGCTTGTTTCAAACCCGTGACCCAGTGAAAATACAAGTAAACAGGCAATGGAGAAAGGAGAAATTGGCAAGAGAAGGGCCAGCTGATTTATTCCTTCTTCTGCACTTCACAGCTTTCAAGGTGTGGGTTTCCTGGTTCACCCTCATGCCTAAGCCTCATTTTCCTGCTGGGAGGAGAGGGATGAATGCCAGCAGCTCTGTCTGTGTGCCCCATTCCCCAGGATACTGCCTGCCCTGCTAGACCATGGCACCAGAAACACCCAGCCACTCCAAGTTAATCACCCAGATCAACAATCCCATTTGCAAAGTCCTCAGCACCCAACCATGCTGCAGCTATCTGAGTGGCCACCTCTGCCTTGCCTGCTCCCAGCAGTGCAGGAAAAACGGGGTGACTCTGCTGGCAGCTGGGTGATCCTACTGCATGCTCTCCTGAGGGCAGAATCTGCCCCCAAGCCCCAAAATGTGGCAGGAAGGCTTTGATTGATACATCCAGACAGAGCCCCACAGGGAACAGCCATATGGAAATAAAACCTATTATGCTTTATAATTAGAGAGGGGAAAAAGCTTAGGGTTAAAATATGAAGTGGCCAAGCTATTAACCTTCTCATTTAGAATGAATGGTCACTAAATTACAGGGCACATCCCCTCCCTCCCACAAAGAATGGCCTTATGAGGAGTAGCTAAGGGTATTCAGTCTGGAGAAAAGGAGCCTCAGTGAGGACCTTATCACCCTCCACAACTACCAGAAAGGAAGCTGTAGCAAGGTGAGTGTTGGTCTCTTTTCCCAGGTAACAAATGATATAACAACAGGAAATGGCCTCAAGTTGTTCCTCAAGAGGTTCAGATTGGATATTAGGAAAAATTTCTTCACCAAAAGGGCTCTCAAACACTGGAACAGGCTGCCCAGGGAAGTGGCTGTGTCACCAGCACTGGAGATATTTAAGACATGTAGACGTGGCACTGGGGACATGGTTTGGCAGTGCTGGGTAATGCTTGGGCTTGATGACCATAAAGGTCTTTTCCATCCTAAATGATACTGGTCTGTTATATGAAGCAATAAAACATAATTCATCCTGTCCTGAAAATATGATCAAATCCTGGCAGTGAGCCACAGCTGAGCCTGAGGGGGCTAAGGAACTCCAATCAGAGAGCCAGCACATCAGGCAAACAGCAAATCCTCCCACCACCTCTTGTCACCACAAACACCCAGCTAGTGTTTGTGCTCCTACCAGTGACACAAAATGTGCAACCTTACCTAGATTCCATGGGGGGAGAGCTCAATTTCCACAGGGAAAATGTGCATTTGGGGAGGGAAGGGGATGGAGTTTTCAGGGATCCCATCTTCTCAGAAGCAATGTTGTACATAGATTTTAGCCAGTCCTGGTGGTTAAAATCTCCTTGGTAGTGTTTGGGCACAGAGGCATGTGGTAGAGAAGTGCTCTCTCACCCACCTCGGGTGGGAGACCTATGGTGCAGGATTTATCAGTTCCCTTTCTAATTCAGAGTTTCTGAACAGCCATCACAACTCCACCCTCATCTTTCCAAAGCAAATACTTTGTTCAGCTGTTTTTCCTGTTAACCCATGAGAGAGGGTTACCATTTGTCTAAAGCAGCATCATAGAAATCCAGTTGAAAGCAAAAATTCATTGAGCAAAACATTCAGATACCATTACAACAGTGATATTAATTATAAACCAACCAGACAACCAAAATGCCCCTGCAGCCTTTCCAACCCCAACTTTGAAGACCATTCTGGGGAAGATTAACAAACAGAAAGAAAAGCAAAGACGACTTGAAATAAAAGAGAAACCAGCCAAACTAATTCCTTTGATCCAGCTGAGGAAAAAAAATACAGGAGGGAAAGAGCTAGCAAAAATAGTATCCTTTGGGGTTTTTTTAGTGCTGTTAGTATCAGTGATCATTCTGCCTCAAAATCCCAGTTCTCACAGGGTGTCCTTCATGCCAGCCTCCACAGTTCCAAATTTCCTCCCACCTGGGGGTGGGGACACAGAGGAAGGCAGAATTCTGCAGGGTCAGAGTCAAGAAGTATTTTAGGTACTCCCCATCCTTTTCCTGCTGTTGGCTGTGCTGTTTGTTTGCAACAGAGGGGGAAGCACAGAGGCAGATTTGTTTTTGAGGACTCACCATGCTCAGTGTTGTTCACCAGCTCCTGTCTCCAGGCAGGGCAGATACTCCCATCCTTCTCTTGTCCTTTCCTAGGGAGGTGCCTTTTATGGTTTAGTACCAATTTCCTAAAAATAATAATGAACGTAGTAAGGAACCAAACACTTATTTCTGTTCTAAAACCTATTCCACCTGCCCATTCTGGGTGAATCCAGCCTGTAAGTGTCTTTACTTAAAGTCTACAAACTGCCTGAGATTGATTTGTTCCACATGTATGTGTTTTACCCATCACCTTGGGCTCTACACTGGGGTTTGATGCACAACCACAGCTGAATAAAACAGCTGATCTGAGAAAAACTTGATCTGGAAGGACAGAAATAGTTGTGTGATAGCACAGGGAATAGTTCTGGTGTTCACTTATGCCTTATGCCATACCTTTAGCAAAAAAACCACATCTAATTTTTAAAATTAAGCTGGCAGATGCATTTGCTTAGCTGTTTCTGAAGTTATGGCTATGAAACAGCAGATCAGTGTCAAGCCAAACTCTGTCAGTGCAGCCATACAGTGCCAGAGCCTCCCTGTCTCCCCACAGAGATCTGCCCTCAGAGCCACACCAGCAAGGCACTCACAGCACAAGAACAGCTAAAATTGCAGTGCTGGGACAAATATCTGCCCCTCCCAAAGTGCCTCTCCAAATCTGAGCTGAGAGCACCTCCAGTCTCTGCAGAGCAGCAGTGCCAGCACATCCACCCTCCCTGCAGGACATCCCTGCCAGCGCCACCACCCAAAGGCACCCAGGGCCCTGCTGCCAGCAGGGGCTGGCACAGGGCACAAATCCACCTCTCACCTATTTATTCTGGAGCCATGTGGGGGTTAAGGCTCCCTTTCCCAGCTGCAGAGTGACCCAGGTGGGAATAATGAGTGCCTGCCTTGCTTAGCTAATTAGAGGCACTGAGAGCAGCAGGCTGCAGTTCTGGGCTGGGGCA
Source organism: Agelaius tricolor (assembly GCF_023055355.1). Lineage (NCBI taxonomy): Eukaryota > Metazoa > Chordata > Aves > Passeriformes > Icteridae > Agelaius > Agelaius tricolor. The sequence continues at coordinate 3,352,779 of NW_027269263.1, forward strand.
CTTGCAGAGGAAATATAGGGGCTGTAGGGTTTATGTCTAGCTTTGTTTCTTTGGGATTTTTTTTGTTTGTTTGTTTGTTTTTTGTGTTTAGGTTTTGGTGGGGGGTTTTTTGTTTTTTGGGGGTTTTTTTTGGTTTTTTTTTGTTTGGGGTTTGGTTTTTTGGGTTTTTTGTTTGTTTTTTTGGGTTTTTGGTTTTGGTTTTTTGTTGGTTTTTTTGTTTGTTTTTTTGGTGGTTTTTTTGTTTGTTTGTTTGCTTTGTTTGGGGTTTGGGTTTTTTTGGTGTTTGTTTTTTTGTTTTGTTTTTGTTTTGTTGGGTTTTTTTTCCTTCCTTGTGGTCAAGGTAAAAACCTCTGTCAGGATAGCACAGCACAGATGGGAAAGAGCAGAGGGAGGAGGCTCCACAGCATTCTTCTAATCTGTATTATTCCATGCCATGAGAAGGAGGCAGGAGTAAAAGATAAGGAAGGCTGGACCATTTGTTCCCATTCAAAGACAGATTTTCAATGTGTGATCTAAATCCTTCAAAGGCCAGCCCAAGCCTCCCCCCCACTTGCACAACTCACCCACCTCAGCAGAGCGTGGCACAGCCTGCACTCTGCCCAGGGCCATTCTGGGGGACACTTATGGACCCCAAAGTGCTCTGCAGGGGCTTCAGCCTCCCTCCCCACCCGTGATGCATCTTAATCAGGAATAAGTGTTTGGTTCCTTATTAAGTTCATTCCTCTCAGTGGTGCTGCCCGAGGATGCTGAAGGAGAGCCTTCCCCAGCAGGAATGTTGGGAGAAACGGAGCAATTACAGCTGCTGGGCTGGGCACTCCTGCCCTGCCCTGGCCCCTCCCGTTTGCACATCCCAGAGGGTTTTGCCATTGGGGCACAAGACCGCGGACAGACAGACAGACAGACGGACTGACAACCGAGAGCCAGCGCTGCTGCCTGCAGTTCCCACCCGGCAACAGCCTGGGAATGGAGGGCAGCGCTGGTGGGAGGTTCTGCAGCACGGACCGTGCCCAGCGGGGCTGAAATCGCCTGCCAGGGAAGGTTTGGGGTGCAGGAGCCCAGGGCAGGGGGTGATGCTGGTCAGGGAAGGTTTGGGGTGCAGGGCAGGGGGTGATGCTGGTCAAGGAAGGTTTGGGCTGCAGGGGTGATGCTTGTCAGGAAGGTTTGGGGTGCAGGGCAGGAGGTGGTGCTGGTCAGGGAAGGTTTGGGGTGCAGGGCAGGAGGTGATGCTGGTCAGGGAGGTAGTGGCCAGAGCTCTAAGGCTGCTCTGGCTGTCCCACATGTGGCAGTGGGCTGGCCAGAACATGACAGCTCAAAGGGATCTGGGTTTTATTACAACATCACCTCTATCATAACACACCCAAAGAAGGCCTTCAGCTGCTGAGGAGCCTGCCCTGTGCTCAGAGGCTTGACCTCAAAAAGTTGTGGTCTGAGCTGTCTTTTCCTTGCCTGCCCAGCCCTTCACCTACAAATTTCAGCCACTGCTGAAAGGTGTTTCTTTTTCACCTCTCTTGCAAGCTGCATTTCCCTTGCCTCTTTCTAGCTGTTACTGAGTTCCCTGTTGTTTTCCCCTGGCTTTTTCTTTGTTTCTTTCACAGGAAGCAGCACATCATTATGGCTGGTCTTTCTCTAGGGCTCTCCTAGCCCAGGTCATTACTTAGCTGGGGAGATCCAAGGAGGTGGCTGTTTGTGCGGCTCTGAGACCTGTGAAAAAGCAGCTAATCAATTCAGAAAATCATCTGGGTGGTAACCCCACTGTCAGCTTATTTTCTTCCCTTCCACTTAGACATCAAACTGGTTGAAGAGGGCTCTGGGGAATGAGGCAGGCACTGAGAGCTCCTCCTCTGCAGACACATCTGTGTCTTTCATCAGCAGGGCTCAGGGAATACCACTAACTGGAGAGAGGAAAAATCTCTTTGGAGCTGAGAGGCTCGTGGTCTCCATCCCCCTGTCTGAAGAGACCCTGCCCAATGGGGAAGCAATCATTTGAAAAGTGGCTAATGCACTAACGCTGCTTGGCAGAAAATGTCACATAACAGGCAGAACTGGGCAGGGCAGGGACCAAACACACAGCAAAGAGGGTGTTAAGTTATGGCAGTGAGCAGACCCTGGCAGCCCAAACAGCCTGCAGTGGCTAAGTGGAGCAGCAATTGCAATAGGACATGCAAACAGCCTTCTGGTGAATGAACTTACTAATGGTTGCACTTTGCTTTCACTCAGCCTTCCTCTGGTTTGTGTCTTTGGGGACTGCATCAGGACAGGGAACACTCAGAGCCATAAAGCCTTTACCGTGGCCAGTTTTAGGCTCTATTAGAAATGGAAATGCACAGTGCCTCATACTCTGGGACTTTGTGGTGTCATTCAGCAGAGATAAGCCATATCAGAAAAGCATTCTGGGCCAGCCAGCCCTCTGAAGGGGAGTGTGTCACACAGCCACAGAAAGGTTTGTGTTGGGAGGGGCCTTTAAAGGTTTTTCAGCTCCAGCTGCCCTGCAATGACAAGGGAGACCTTCAGCTACATCATACTGCTCAGAGTCCAATCCAACCTGACCCTGAATGTTTCCAGGGATGGGGAATCAACAACTTCCATGTGCAACCTGTTCCAGTGCTTCACCACCCTCATCATAAAAAAACTTGTTCCTTACTATCTAGTCTAAATTTAGTCTTAGTTTAAAACCAGTACTGCTTGTCCCATCACAACATACCCCACTAAAAATGTGTTCTATCTTTATCTTTCTTATAAAAACCTATTTCAGTACTAAAAGGCCACAATAACTTCTCCCTAGAGCCTTCTCCAGGCTGAATGATCCCAGTTCAGTAGTTCCTTAGAGAAGAGGAGTTCTGTCCTGCTGATCACCTTGCACAAGTCTCACTGCCATCCATAGCCCCCTTCTGGGCACTGGCCAAAACTTCCAGCCCAGGGCATTGCCACCCCCAGCCCCCCAAACCTCCTTCCATCCCATGAGGGGTCAGGGAGGGTGTTGGGGCCAGACTGGGACATGGGGAGCCCTACATTCCATCCCAGGGGACCCCAATCCCAGGGCCAGAGCCAGCACCCCCAGAAGTCCTTAGCAGCCACCTGCCATGGGGACCAATCCTCCACTGTGTATCAACAAGGATTTTGTCCCACATCCTAAGAAAGGTGGGGAGGGAAGAAGGGGATTTTATACTCCTTTGGACTGAAATGATTGAAATCATGTAGGTTGCTGTTGTGTTTTACTTACAAGCAAGATGTCATTAAGCAAATGTTTTTTCCATAAAGCAAGGGACACTCACACATAGCCAAGCTTTCCCTATTTTCCATGCACAATAAAAAAAAAAATCTGCATTGACTTAGCAAGAATACTGGACCCTCTGCAAAGATTTGCTGTTAAGTTGAGAATGGGAGAACAGCCTGAATTTGAGGTTTCCTTCCTTCTGCAAGGTTAAGTCACATCCTTAGGTCTCCTTTTAGAAAGCTAACAAACCATGTTAGAAGAAAGGGAAAAATCTTTAATGGAGAAGCCTTGCACTCAAGGGAACACAAAACACTGACCCAGGCCACAGTTCAATTCTTGGGCTCATTTCCTGCAGAGACACACAGACAAGACAACTGCACACCTTTTTTCCTGTTAGAAGCAAACTCTTATGCTCTTCACAGCCAGACAACTTTGACAAAGGATCTCAGAGATAAATGAAAGGCTTTAATGTTTGTGAAGAGTGAATTAGTGCAAACAAATTCCTTGAAACTACTGTTTTAAAAAAACCCACCTCAAACAGAGGGAGAAAGCAGGAAGCTCAACCACCTTTAAAGACAATGCCATCCTACAGAGCAAGTTCTGTATAAAATCAAGATGTGCATTTGCTTCCTTTGGTGACTCGAACACTTAAAACAAAATAAAGCTTTTATCCTATTATATTTTAAACCATGACTGACAGCAGGAAAACAGTTCTTGCCTTATTTCCTCTATTTTACCAACATGAAATGTTCTACCCATGGATTTGGCCAGTAGTCTGGAAAATGTCAAGGTTAGGAAAGGCTGAGCTTCATTTGCTTTTCACAGATCTGAGTAATGAATTGTTCATTTTAAAGTATTGTTCTAGCTTGAAAAGGGAGTCTGTAGTGCTGGCATCATAGGGTTCCACATCTGTCTCTTAGTTGCTCTGGACTACATTGGCTCAATTTATTAAACAGGGAGGGATTTTTATGTTCTGCAACCCTGCAAACTAAACAGGAGGCCTGGGGCTTTAGTGGGGTTTTTCTCTTCATATGCACTTATCAACATGGCAAATGTTGCTCACTAACACTTCAGATCAATCTCCTACACTGGCATTGCTATTGCAAGAAAACTGACAAACCCAAAGTGCAGGAAAGGTAAGAGCATCAAGAACTTATTTTTGACACTAGACAGAGTACTTATTTATAATTATAAATGCAAATAGGAAGCAGAACCCACAGTAAAAACAAAAGCAGAGTCCCCAGACAGAGTTGGGTAAAAGTCATTGTGGTTGCAGCTTGATAAAGCTCCATGAAAGAATGAGCAGCTCAAAAAGATTCACTGGGAACTCCTCTCTGGGTTTCATTGTGTGAAAACCAGAGATATTCAATTACATTAGAAATCATATGAGGGCAATTGGAGGCAGTCCCTTTTCACACTGTGCATATTTACCTATGGAATGTGCTTCTGCCATGTGTGATGGAGCCCAGGGGTCTCAGCAGGATTCAGAAAAGAGTTCAGCAGGTCTCAAACATTTTTATAGGCAATATTAAAAGCTATAATTAAAGTAACAAAGGCTGCTAGTGATGCAAGCTCTGTTTGCCAAAGCTGAATTCAACCTTTCCCGGTGGAGTGTGGGAAGTGTTTCATCAGTAGGGATGCTCTCTCTCCTGCTCATACCTACAGAAGATTTTTGTGTCCCTGCCCATGATGCAAAAACAAAGATCTAAAGGAGAGCAAGAGTTAGTCTTATCAAATCAGTTTTTCTATTTTGTTTAAACTGCTGAGCATCAAATATGCCCCCTGTAATCCTGACCAGTCCTAAGGGCAATGCAAGGTTGGAGGGTTGGTGTCCACTGAGCCCTGACCCCCATAAGGGCTTGTGTGGGGCACTTATGAAAAGGTGCAAAAAAAATCCTTTGCCTTAAACAAATGTCTTGGGCCAGCAAGTTCCACAGCTTAACTACCTAGGTGGGAAGCAGAAAGGCAAACTTTCCTTTTATTAATTTCTCCCAGAGGTTGATTTCACTGGCTCTGCTGCAGCAGTCGCACTTCCAAAGAGAAAGCTCCTAAATGTTTTCTCTCTTAAAGTGCTTTACCTGTTTGAACACCCCTGCACTGTGCACGTACCACCTGCAGTTGCTGAAGGGCTGCTGGCCCAGTGACACAATTCCCCTGGGTTGGAACAGAGAATAAGGGTTTATCAGCACCCAAAAAGGGCCCAGCCTGGTGGCAGCTTGATTGTGTGAGAACCACTGGAGTTACCCCCCCACATCCACACTCTCAGTGGTTTCCACACAAGTGCTGCCAAGCACAGCAGAGGAGTGAAGGGCACAGCAGGACCCCAGGACAAGCACGAGGGTTGCAGCCTAAACAAGGCAAACAACCCGTGTGAGCCTGCCTCAGCCAGGTGGATTTAGTTCCATCCAAGGCTTCCACTTCTTTCCTGGCCACTGCACACAGCTTGAGTGGGGCTGGGGCCTGCAGGAGGAGGGTGAAGCACTAGAGGCAAAGCTCTGAGCATCCCTGGGGAGGCTGTGCCTGGGATTTGCAGGGGGATATGCTGGAGGTGGGGAGCAGGTGGCACAGTGCTGAGCTGCTCAGCTGTCGTGGGGCTGGAGAGGGACAGACACAGCTGGGTGAGGGGAGGGAAGAGCTCAGGGTCTGGCAGTGCTTCTGCTTTCCAGAGCTGAGGAACAGCAAAAAGGGATCCAGCAGGGATGCAGGGCCCTGCGTGGTTCTGATCCCAGGAGGGGCAGTGCCAGAAGCACCCTGCAAGGGGCACACACAGGGTGTGTGGCAGCCCTTGTGCTGGGTGAGTACCCTGGCCCAGCCCCTGCTGTGTGCCAGCAGGGGCCTTGGCAGAGCTCTCTGGGGCATAGATTGATATCTGCTCATGCAAATAACCTGGAAGTGTCCCCCAGGGTGGGACAGCTGGTCCCCGCAGCGCTTCTGGGAGCATTCTTTATGTGCCCGTGTAAGTACCCTGGCAATCTCTGCTGGGGCTTGCCAGCAGGGGCCCTGGCACAGGCCAGGAGCAGCATCCCCCTGGCTGAAGCCATGCCAGCTGAAGCTTTCCAGCAGCAAGGCTTTCTCCTGCCCTGAACAAAGAACCAATGTGGCCAGCATTATTGATTTGTTTCGTGACTCGCCGCTTTTAGCAGGAGTGTGGCAGGAAAAGACCAAGAGGAGTTTTAATTTGTCCAAATGGTTTTAGACAAGGTTAATAAAGCTCATTGATAAATGGCACTTTTCATTAAGTTTTAATTACAGTGTCATTCCAACAGGCTGGATGTGCATAGTTTGATTTTTCCATTTAAGGTGATGCCTCAGCAAAGTTGGTGTTGTTTGGTTTTTTCATTTAAGATGTGCTTCCCTGAGCTCAGTGATTAATTTCCACTGTGGACCAAGGAGCTGCCAGCTTGCTGGAGAGCCTGACTGCCTCAGTGAATTCTCTTTGGCCCCCATCCCATGCTGTGAATTACAGCTATTTAGGCTAAAATGTGAGCCTAGCACACTTTTGTACCTTGAAACATCATCATCTTGGTCCAGAAAAGGTGCTGGTTGCTGCTAGCCATCTCTCCTGCTCAGGAACTGGTGAGGATGCTGAGTGTTTCATCTTTCCTGCTGTCTCCCACAAGTGGGTTTGGAACACCTGAAAGAGAAGCAGACAGGATCTGGTTCAGGTCAACTCATAGCAGGGTGAACAAACAGAAAATACCAGAACCACTGGTCAGTTAGAAGCTTGGTTTGGCTGATAGTTCTCCCTCTTCAGAGTGAAAATCTGAATATTGTTTTAGCTTAAGAAGGTCTGAGTACACACATATTATCTCTGAGACAGTGCTCCCTCCTGTGCACTGCACTGACTTCTGTCCCCAGCTCGGTTTCACAACTTTGTTAAAACAGCTATTTTTAAGCAGCTTACAATGTCACTATTTGCTCCCTTTCTTAACAGCAAATTTCCAAATTCTTTCCATGTTATCATTATAGAAGTGGAGAAATTCACTGCTGCAGAAGACAGAGGGTTGTCTGCTAAAGACCTTTCACTTTAAAATGCCCACTGCTGTTTCCATCAGCATTTGAGGAGCTGTGGTGCCTCAGCCTGGGGATTGGCAGCAGATTATATTCATCCCTTGCATCTCCACCTGCCTTCTGAAGGCTCACACAGCATGGTAGCTGCTGCCAGGGCTCTGAGATCATCCCCTGGGGGCTTGACTGCCTGGGTTCAGGGCTGGCTTAGATAATCCCACAAATGCCTGGTGTCCAAGAGAGCTCTGCAGGAAAGCTCTGTAAAAAAGCCCTGGTAAGGGCCTGTCAGGCTGCTCGCTGGCTGAGGTCTTGCCCTTGCTCCCCAGCTGGGCTGCCTTGCCCCTACAGCTGTGCCATGGACCCTGTTTGTGTGGACCTTGGCCTGTGGACTTCAGTCTCTGAGCTGACCTTGGGTCTGTCTCGTCACCGTGGGCTGGCCTGGCAGTCACTGGGCTGTGCCTGAGCCTGGCTGCCATCCCCAGACCTGCTCTGCTCTTCTTGCCTGGGGACTGTGTGCCTGCACCTCTGTCACTGCCCCACCCCTGCCTTCGGCCACCCCCAGCTCCAGGCTCGCCTTCCCCCATGGAGCCTGCCCTCACAGGTCACACCCTGATTTATGCCTACATCCCTGATGGTGCCTGTAGTTTTGACTGGCAGTGTGAAACCACAGCAGGAAAGATTGACCCTGTGTCTGCAGAGGACATATTGGTCAGGCAGAACAGAAAGGAAGAAGCTCTCCCAGATTATAATTCGAAGCAGGAATGGGCAGCAGCATTCCTGCACCCTTGTGCCACACACCAAAATCTCCAACTGAAGGAGGTCATGGGAAAGTGGAATTTCAGGCAGATGGTGAGCCTGGAGAAAAGGAGACTCAGAGGTGACCTTATCACTCTCTACAGCTCCCTGAAAGGTGGTTGGAGTCAGGTGGGGTTGGGCTCTTTCTCCAGGCAGCACTGACAGAACCAGAGCACACAGCCTCAAGCTGCACCAAGGGAAATATAGGTTGGATATTAAGAAAAAGTTTTTTACAGAAAGAGTGATAAAGTTCTGGAATGGCTGCCCGAGGAAGTGGTGGAGTCACCATCCCTGGATGTGTTTAACAAAGCCTGGATGCGGCACTGGGTGCCAGGTTGAGGTGTTGGGGATGGGTTGGACTCGATGATCTTTGAGGTCTCTTCCAACCTGGTCATTCTGTGAATTCTGTGAATAATGGCTCCCCAACAGCCACTCTGAAGGGCTGTGCTGGCTGTGCACTGGGGTGCCAGGGTGGGCTGGGCCCTGCAGCTGAGCTGGCTCCCACAGCTGGGAACAGCACAGAGCCACTCTCAGAGCTGGCAGTGTCAAGAGACAAGGCTTGCTCACCAGCATTAAAACAAGGTGGACTTGAGCTCTTTGTTTCAGCCCCTAGGGTGGGCTGAAAAGTAGCTGCATTCTCATGGCTACCAAAAGACATGGGCTGTTTGGGTCAAAGACCCCACAAGCCTCCTTAAAGTCTCAGTCTGTGCCTGAACTTTGTGAGTTCAGTGATCTCATTTGCAGCTTATTGCTGAAGGTCTTGTAAAAGTGGCCCTGGCTGTGTGCTCCATGCCTTTGTCCCCCTGTTAGGGTGGGTGCCCTGGGGACTTGGCTGCTGGCTGTGATGAGGCAGGCAGTGCTGCAGTGCTTTAGGGGAAGAGCATCTCTCAGGGAGATGCAGGGATTTAACCAAAGGTGAGATTGTACCAATCACTACCTGCAGGGTAAGGCTGGGAGGGGACAGGAGTGTGTTGGGCTGGGCTGAAATGCCTCTGAAGAACAGGATGAACAAGTCTAGGCATGCCAGAAATGCCCTGAGCTTTGTCTGTAACCATCACAAGTGGCTGGGCTCTGCCGTTTAGGGTGTACCCTGCTGGGATGAGCACCCTTCACCTTGCTTTAAACTCTGTTGCTCAGGTGTTGCCACAGCTGAGAGCAACACAAATCCCTGCAGAGCACAGCCCTGCCTAAGGAGCTTGGGGGAATGAGGTTTTGCTGGCAGGGCTGCTAGTGCTGACTGGCTGGAAGCCAGTGTCTGCATTTGCAGCATGGTGCATGGAGGTACCTCTAAAGGGAACTGTGCAGAAGCCTTGTTTTGACATCTCAAGGCTTTAATAAAGTTTGGATGTTTGCCTAGGCAGGATGAAGCTTGGCTACAACACAGGCACTTTTGGCCAGTCGTGTTTTAACTCAAATGCTCCTCACTACTGTTAATTTTTTAGTATAAACCCGTTCTAAATGCTGACTTGCTTGTCTCATGCACAGGAGGAAAAGAAACCATGCAAAATGGGGTGACTCCTGAGCAGCTGAAGGTCAGTGTATCTGCTGATCTGCTCCCCAGCCCTTGCTATCCTCTCTTCCAAAATATTTCTGGAGCCTTAGAGTATAAGATAGCTCTGGGATGCAATGTAAAATGTCTCTTCTGGTGAGACTTCCATGAGAGGCTGGGGTCAGAGAGAGAGAGAGAGAAACATGGTTCAGTGTCCCTGCAAGGCCTTGCACATTTTACTGATTGTGTTTGAGGTGTGTGTGATGGTGGAGCCCTGTGGGTGATGCAGACACAGAGAAATGGAGAGGCAGGGAGATGAGGGGATGGCTGACATGCAGAGACAGGATGTCCTGGCAGAGGTCAGGGGGATGCTCACAGCTGCAGAGTGACCACAGATGAACTCAGATCCTCTGTGATGGACCCCAGGGACAGAGGTGGAGGGATAAGGACAGAGACACGGTTGGCTTTTGGTTCTGTTTGGGGAAGTTGGGTGGGAGGAGTAGGAGGCTGGGAGTGGGGAGGATGTTTATATGGAATATAGCTCCTAGGAACAGGAATTTTGCCTGCTTTTATGCTAGGGTGAATCCTTCCAAAAGCACTCTAACCCGTGTGTATCCATCCCCCAGCACAGCCTAGGGATGGACAGACACCATAGGTTGGGCAGGAAACCTGACATGACTAACACAAAAAGCAAGAAAACACTTCCCATGGTAGCACTGGGCTTCACCCTCCCTAAAGTCATTCCCCAGAGAGAGAGTCAAGTACACTTACTAATCCAGGATGTTTTGGTCACCTAGTCTGCTCTCCTTTTTGTCCCTGTGGGTAGGAGAGGAAGAGAATACAAGAATACAAATAATAGACTTGAGGCTCTGGGAATCTTTGCACAGAAGGCTTGGTGTCAGCTTGGGACCTGCCTTGGATGGCACTGAGCCCCTTTCCCAAACACCCAAAGCTCTCAGCTCGTGCCCTGGGAGCCCTTGGCAGGCTGCTGTTTGCCCCCAGAGCAGTGGGGTGTTAACACTCACCAGCTCACTTGGTTTTGTGCTTCCCCTTCCCAGGCCTGCAGGGTGGGGTGACAGCAGCAGGGAATTGGGCACCTGTGGAAGTCTGGAAGGAAATGATGCAGTTTCTCTTATTTATCTGCATGCTGAGCTCCAGCAGCAGCAGTGACAGTGTGCTGACTGCTGAGCCCCTCTTCTTAGAGGGCAGATGCTGATGGAACTCTTTGGCTCCTGGAGCTGTGAGCCCCCCTGCTATTGTGAGCAGGATCTGAGCTTTTGCAGGTGTGCTGGGAACAGCCCAAAGCACCTTGTCTCGGTTGCTGGTCAGAGGAATTCATGGCTATTCTATCTGGGAGCCAGGCAATGATTACAAATCAATGACTCCACTCCCAGAGTGATTCATCATTAACCTGGGAATTTAGCCCTTTCCCTGGCTCTCTCCATCAGCAGCTCCTGCTCCTGTGGCATCTCAAGTGTCTTATTCATTTTGAATCATTGGATAGTTATGGATGTAGCTGAGGAGGAGTGGAAGAACAGATGCCCTGAGACATGGTCAGGCAGCCAAGGGGAGGGAGGGCTTTTGAAGGGGCATGGGGCACCTTGAGGGTGAGCAGAACTTGGCTGTACACTGGGGAGCAATGCTGCCAGCAAGACCCAGGGCACAGCAGCATTCTCCCTGCTGCAGGGATCCCACTGATGTCCCTGTTGGGCTGGGAAATGCTCCACGGTTTTGCCTGGCTGGGCACAAAGTGGGGAGGAAAGAAATAAAAACACCAACCCGTGCCCAGCCAGACCAAAGCAGGGGTTATGTAGCACTCCAGTGGGGAGGTTTTAATGACCCCAAACATCCCAGGACAGTCTATTCATAGTAATAATTCACAGCACTTAGCACTGTTACATGTTCTTAGCATTTTTCAGGCATGAACCAGAGAGTGGGACTGCTTCAGAGCAGGGACTGGCTCTGTGGTCTCACCCAGCCCCAGCAGAGGGAGGGACTCTCCAGAGCCTGCCCTCACCCACCTGTGCACCTGCCCAGCTCTGGCTGTTTTCCTGCCCCTTGTCCCACCTTATGCTTTGCCTCTCCAAATAGATGATGTCTCTTATGCAGACTTGCTTTGCAGCAGCTGCTGGCCCAGGGACCATGGCTATTGCACCAGAAAATACAGCAAATAACCATCACAGCTAGGCAGGGAATTGGTTCCATTTCACAAATGAGGCAGCTGGCACAGAAGGAATAGCTAACTGGTGAGCTAGGAACACATTTCCCAGCTCCACTCCTCTCTTCCTGGCCTTACAGTGATATTTCCAGAAAGCAGCTTGGATTACAACATGTTCAGAGAGTCTAGGAAGCTAAAAGGCAGCCCCACCCTCTGTGCTCTCAGAAATGCTCTTGTTTCTGCATTTGGCTCACACAAAAATGGGTTTCCCCCACAGAAAACACAGCCAGGACTGCATCACCCCTAGGCCTTGCCTCTGCTGGATTTAGCACTTTTTTAGCTTCTGCTGTCACCCACACACTGCCAGGCTTTAACTGGGGGTGGGAGCTGCAGGGGCACACTGCACTGCAAGCTGACCCTCCGCAGCAGCAGGAGGGACTCTGCAGGACCTCAGCAGAAAGATGAAGTGAGAACCACACATCTGCAGGCCCATTGCTGCTGCCTCTGGGGTCCTTCCCCCTTCGTGCACCCCCAGAGCTGCCCACTCTCCCTGTGCTGCTGCTGCCAGGAGCAGGCTGGTGGGAGCTGTGGCCACAGCGGGGACAGGCAGGAGGGAGAGGTGGGGAAACGCTCTGGGAATGGTACCTGTCACCTTGAAGGGCCTCCAAAGGGTTGTAGGAAAGCAGCTCACACGTGGAACTGAAACTGAGGCAGGGGGAACTGGCTGTGAGCACCCAGTGCTGGCCACCAGCTATTTAAAGCTTCAGATGCCTCTGAGGTGCAGCTGGGTAAAAAGAAGGGGCACAACTGCAGCTTGCACAGACACACCCAGGAGAGGGGCTTTGGGACACTGCTGGTACAGCTGCAGCAGCTGAGAGGGCAGTAGGGGCCAGGAACCAGCCCAGAAACCAAGGAAGAGCTGGGCTGTTTGAAGGAGCAGGGGATGCCTGGCTGAACAGCACGTGGGACCAGAGCCAGGGAGCTGAAGATTGTTCCAGGGGCCACACAAAACTGGGCAGGAACTGCAATCATGCTCCTGTGGACAGACACAGAGCTATTGCAAAACCTCCAAACAGGCTACTTGGTTCTCAGGAAGAATGCAAAGAAGCTGGGAGAGGTGTTGGTGTGGAAATGACAACTGTAATATTCCTGTTCGTTCTTGAGACAGGCCAAGTCTTCCTATACCACACCTCAGTTCTCAGCAAAGTCTGAAGCCAGGGTTTTGGCTGTCTGCAAGCACTAGACAAACCCAATCCTCCCCCAGATGGGGCTCCTGGTTGTCCTCTTCTCCCTCTTTCCACCTTTCATGTCCAGACAGATCCCACCTAAAAGCAGCTGTAGTCCTATTTCACCAGGATTTTTTTATTTTCAGAGCACGCACCACATTTTAATAGAGAGCAAAGCATCTCAAACACCTGCTTATTTCCTAGTCCAACCCCTGCAACATCTGTACAAAACTCTCCTGGCAATGTCTGCAATTGCTTATGTGGAAAAGCCACAAAGAAGTGTTTGAGCACTGGACTTTGGTTGTGTTTTCCAAATGTGATTTGAAAGGATGAACCACTACAAATCTCTGATGCCCTCTGGCAGGCATTGCCAAGACCCCTGCCTGGCTCTAAGCTATTTGAGATCCCTCACACAGCATTTTAACCCCCCTCAGTGCTCCACAGTGGGAACCTGTCTCTAGCACCCAATTGCTCACCATAGAGCCAGTTTTCCAACTGCCTGGGCTGAACTCGGTTTTATGGAACTAATGCTGGGGTTTACTACTACAAGAAAATGAAAGCAATTCCCTTCCTTCCCTGATATTGCTCCCTTGAAGGTATTTGGAAGCAGAACTCCTGTCCCTGCTGAACCATCCATGTGCTTCCCTCCTCACACCTCCCACCCTCAAGCTGCTTTCATCAACCAATAGTTGCTGCTGAGCATATTTGGGTCATCTTTCCACTACAGTGATCTCCCTTTTTGGGAGCAGGATCATCTGGAGACTCAAGGAATACCCATCCTGCTGAGGAGCAGGCAAGGGGGCACAGCCACCCTCTGGCCATGCTGCCATGGACAGGGCTCAGGGAGTATTTGGGATCCCTGGCTGATCCCTGCATGGATGCTGGGGCTGATCTCAGTGACAGCAGAGAGGGAAGGGAGCAGGAAAAGCTGGCAGGTGTCTGGCTGGGACAGTCAGGGAGGGGAGGGTGGGCAGCCTGAACACCCTGCTTTCAGTCCCTTGTGCCAGCTAATGAAATTTAACATATTATTGACCAGACTCTACTGTCTCTGCCTCAAAAACAATCTTTGTGACTGCTGTGAGTTGTTTTCAATAGTTCTTAACTTACAAGATCTTTCTTTTTGTTTTAATATTTAAAATTATTTTATTTTTGGACTAAAGTAAACCAAATGGACTTTGTTCTCCCCTGGAAGCTGTTTATGTAACATCTCTTTTAAGTGGTTTTAAACTCCTAAATTTAAGTAGTTTAAAACTCCAGTTCTTTGGACTGTGTGAAATAAAAGGCTGAAATCACTGTATTTGTTGTGATTTTTTAGAAGTCCATCCCCCTCCACCTGACTTGCTTCCCAGGCTGGAGTTTAGCCCTGTGTCTCAGTGCAGCCGCCTGGATTGATGCCTGCCCCATTCCCAGAGCCGGCAGAGACCGGGCAAGACCATTTCGAGGTACAAATTGCTGTTTTCTCAGGTGTAAAGGCATTAGCGAGCAGAGTTTGCAGTGTCGCGGGCATTTAAAGGCTCTGTAGCAGACCAGGATTAGATATCCAAGCCCGTGTGTATTCCTGGGACAGCGAGCAGGGCGCGGAGTCTCCCTGCACCAGGAATGCGCTTCTCCCAGGGTATTTAAAAGCTAAATGTGAGCGCCAGGGAACGCGGCACGGCTGCACAGACAAACCCCCAGAGATGCCCTCGCTGTCAGGCACTGATGGGTTAAAGATCTGGGGGGGTTTTCCCTGAGTGACCCCGCTTTTTTGGCAGCCCCGCTCCCCCGCCGCTGCCCGTGTCCCGCTCTCTATAACCTCGCCCGCCTCCTCCTCCTCCTCCTTATATATTCATGAAGCGGTGCAGCTGGGCTGAAATAAAAGCTGGGCTGCACAGGAAGAGGAACTCCGTGTGCCTGGCTCGGCACGGCCCTGCCGGGACGGACCCCGCTCTTTATCTCTCTCTTTATCTCTCTCCGTGCCGGGGCAGCGCTGGGCTGGAGGCAGAGCCGCTCCCGGGCAGCGGCTCCGTGAGCTCTGGATGCCGGGAGGAGGAGGAGGAGGAGAGCTGACAGTAAGTGAGTCAGTCCCAGCACGGCTAAGATAACACTTTCTGGGGATGTTTCCTTTCCTAAGCTCAGAGCCAGGCCTGGTGTGGGGCTGCAGCCACCCCTGCTCTGTTTGTTCCCCTTCAACCCACTAAAAGGGCTGGGGATGTTTTCCTGGACCTACAGGTGGAGGAGACCCTGGAAGGAGAAGACACATGCACAAGCAGAGCCTTTCTATGTAATTCACATAGGCTTATTTCAAAATACTGAGCCCTTCTCCAGGCTGTTTTGCTCCAGAGAGATTGGCAGGGAGGGTCACTGAAGCCTGGTGTTGAAGGATTATATTGCAGTTGTGCTTTTTTGGGGGGGAGGGAGAGTGCTCAGAGTTCACATGTGCCTGCCTCCTGTGATCTCTTACTACTCCCATGGTCTCACTTCCATCCTCTTGCCTCTGGGATTGCAAGGAAAGGACACACCTCTGTTACTGCAGAGAAAGCCTTGGGGTATCCTGCCTGTAAAGTAACCCTTGGGACAGCTGGAATATACTAAAAGGGTGCAACAGGATCATCTCTCAGCTGGAGGGAATGGGGATCTGATCAGCTCAAGCCAAGCCCCTTAGCTGGACATCATCAGCACACCAGCACCCCTTATTCACTGAGAGCTCCATCCCAGCTTGCAGGCAGCATCCTGAGCCCACCAATCCCCCATTCCAGGCTGGCCCTTTGCTTTACTGCATGCCAGTATGGTCCAAGGAGCAACATCTCTTCACCCTTCCCAGCCTTGCTGTGTGTAATCAGCAGCCATAGGCAGTATGCTGATCCATAGCCCTAAATTCAGGGGACACTGGTACCAGGTGTCCCTGCCAGTTCTGAGCATCCCATTAACCCCCTGCCTCTGCACGATGTTGTTGTTAACCCAACAACTTCACATCCCATTGCCAAGGCGCTCCCTTCTGACCTCTGCTAATGCCTCAGTCTTTTTTCCCTGTCCAGGTGCAGCTCTAAGATGAAACCTCCATCTGGGCAAGGCATCAGGCTGGCATGCCTGCTCCTGAGTCTGGCTGCCCCCTGCCTTCCCAGCCCCCTCTGGAAGGACAGGGACTCCCTGATGCAGCAGGAGAAAGCACATCAGACAGGTGGCAACTTGGTGCTGAGCAGGCAGGAGCAGCAGCTCAGTACAA
Source organism: Agelaius tricolor (assembly GCF_023055355.1). Classification (NCBI taxonomy): domain Eukaryota; kingdom Metazoa; phylum Chordata; class Aves; order Passeriformes; family Icteridae; genus Agelaius; species Agelaius tricolor. Next base: position 3,368,874 of record NW_027269263.1, read on the forward strand.
AGCTGGCAGACCTCAAGAAGAAGGAAGTGGAAGCAGCCATAACTACAGGACAGTTCCCTCCAAGCATGCACTTCTTCAAGGCAAAAAGCCTCATTGACCAGAGCAAGGTGTTCAGCATCTTAAAGCGCATGCCTAAAGGTAGGCTTGGCTTAAGGAGCCTCATCTTACTCATCCTTTCTCATCTTTTGCTTTCTGAGCTGGGACAAAACACAGGATGTGGAAGAGAAGCTTCTGAGAGCTGTAAATTGTGCTCTTTGGGTTTCAGGAAAAGCCCTGAGGAGAGGAAGAGGGGGATGGATTGGGCGAACACACATTTCCAGCAATTGTGGCATTTGGTTTAACTTACAATATGGATCCTTAAGTCTTTCAAGAGTGGAGAAGGGACAGAGGAAGCAAAGACAACAAGCAATACCAGACATCCCTATTTACTCAGCATGTTCCAGCCAGGGCCTCTCTTTTCCCACATACACACTCCATGAACAGGCTACCAACCTTATTCTGTATCTCAGCCAAAAATGCTGCATCCCCCAAAAAGGGTTTCTGCAGGTGGCTCTGTAGCAGACCTGGAAGTGTGCTGGAAAGTCTGGGGGCACTAGAGGAGGAAGGGGCCACCTCTAACACTGAAATCTTTATGTTCTTTGCTTGTTGTGTACAAGTCAAAGCCTGTGTACTACCAGCACTTAAAGTGGGCTTATAAAAGGGAGAGAGAGCAACATTTTACACGGGCAGGTAGTGACAGGACCAGGGGGATCAGTATTGAATTCAAAGAGGAGAGATTTAGATTAGATATTAGTAAGCCTACTCAGAGGGTGGTGAGGCACTGGAACAGGTTGCCCAGAGAAGTTGTGGCTGCTCCATCCCTGGAAGTGTTCACAGCCAGATTGGATGTGGCCCTCAGCAATCTTCCCAACTTCTCCTTCCCAGTCCCTGCTGTGGGATGCAGATCCCAGTCTTGCAGCATCCCAACCATTAACATAAACAATTAGTATGTCAGAAATGTCATTATCCTTTCATGGCTGAATTGAACAGTTGGAAATTTAAAAGTACTCCCCTCTTCACCTCCAATATCATTGATACTAAGTGGGAGTCAAAAAAAAATAATTAACACTTGTCAATCCTGGCAATGTTTAAACAGGCTCTTGGAATCTTTGCAAGGGCTGTAAGCTTTTAGGGCCAAGATCACATCCTTGTAGCTGTTTGAGTAGGATTTGATGAGAGCCCCGGGAGTTCCTGTTGTTTCAAGCACTACTGCAATGTCTGTGGCTGCTCTCATAGGGAAGAAGGTGATATTGCCAGGCAGAGGAGGGTCAGACAGCTGCAGCACGCCCAGGCTGGTGCACCAGCTCTGCTGAGAGCAGCAACCACAGCTCCTCAGCATCTTTACAGCCAGACCCTCTGTAGAGATGGGTCATAGACATGACTCTATATTAGATTAGTCCACTGTAAGTTATAGTCTGGAACCTAATCTAATGTCAAATACATACCAGTCTTGTTCTTGCTATTCCTGTTCTCCCTTTACCCTTCAGGGCATCAAAGCTATTTCAACTGAGAGGTCTCCCCTAGACTAATAAAATACATATCTAAGACTTCAGCTATCCCAGTGTCTTCCCTTTACAAAGCTGAGGCTTAGTTCAAGCACCAATAGCACCATGAGTCTTTGGAAAATGAGAAATTTCAGCAAAATGAAACGATAAAGAAGGTGAGCATACAGAGGATGCTTCCTGTGCCAGGAAGACTGGCAGCTGCCAACATACTGCACAATAACAGAGCACCCCAGAGGCCCTCTGTGCTGGCCAGCAGCAGATGTACAATGTAAGCAAGCATGCTTTTGATAAGGCACAGAAGTAAACTGTACTTCTGTCTTCTGCATCTGAGTGCAATTCCCCAGAGTAACATGGTCTGGTATTTTGGTGTATGCCAGAGCTCCAGAGAGCTGAAAGAAGAGACACAGACTAGGCACAATAATTGAAGCTGGGATCCAAACAGCTTAGATACAGAGCTTTGCTTCAGGTGTGCTCCAGCCAGCATGCCTTGTGAACTGCTGCCTCCTGTGCAAGTTTCTCTTTAAAACAGTGGGGCCTGAGCCAGCTCACAGCAAACTCTGCCTGAAAGACCTTTAATAACTTGGAGCATTTTCCATCCCAGTGGAGCAGCAGAGCTCCCTATCGATTCCCCCCTCCCTGTGCTCCCAGGGAGCTGTCACGCTCTGCCTGCCCAGTGTCTGATGTGTGTGGGGGGGGGGGGGGGGGGGCACATCCTCCAGCCTGGGGGAGGCAGAGCAGCAGTGCAGTCCTTGCTGGGAGAATTCACTCACAGCCTTCTAAAGCATCCAGACACCTCTAGATAGGCAAACTGGTACCCCATCAAACCCAGGCAAACAAACTGGTACCCCATCAAACCCGGGCAAACAAACTGGTACCCCATCAAACCTTCTCCCCAGCTGCCTGGGCTCGCCAGGACATCCCTGTGCCCCCCACCAGGTGCTGTGCTCCACCTGCACGACTTCGCCATGCTGAGCGCGGGCTGGCTGGTGTTCAATGCCTCCTACCTGCCCGACTGCTACATCTGCTTCACCGCCGCGGGCTCCGTGCGCTTCCGCTTCTCCCGGCCGCGCCCGCCGCCCGCGCCCTGCTCCCCGTGGCTGCTGCTGGACACCTACCGGCGACAGCTCCGCGACGTGGCCGAGTTTGACCGAGGGTGAGTGGCCTCCTGGTGCTCCATTCTGGGCCAGCTTTCCCGTTTGCACGCTGCTCTGCGAGTCAGGAACTCCGTGTGGGGCTGAAAAAGCAAATAGCAATGTATGGAGGGGCTTGATGGCTAGCTTGCAAGCAAAGCTGAGTCAATAGAAGAAATAACAATTGATGATTTTTGAGTTTATCTATAGCAAAGAAGAAGACAAAGCCGTCAGCATAGAAATAGATTGGAAACTTTTTTCTTCTTAGACCCTGATCACGTGTGTATGTCACATCCAACCTAACAGTGACAGCAATGTAAGAGTTTGAAGACTGCTGCATTAAGTGCACCAGAGTCAGGGACCATAAAAACTGAATTTTTCTGTGCACACATGCTGAGGACAGAAGTGGAAGTGGATTTATGAGACCTGGCCCCAGCTCTCCTCAGCACTGAATGGGGTCTCAATGTGGGACAGGGCTACATGGTACCTCAGCCAGTGAGGTATCCAAAAATTGGATGGGGAAGCCAGGTAGATGATGAACAGGCTGTACCCAACAGCAGAAAAGTCCTTTGCAAAGTCATTGTTTTGATTCAGAGCAAGAAGTTGGGCAAACTATATTAATTACTGCACAAGCAAAACCCCTCAACTTCCCAAAATAAAACCCAACCCAACTGTCCCTCCAAACACCAAACTTGTTTTCTGCCTTTGAAACCCCAGTGGCACCCACCACCTGGAAGCATGAGGCACTCATTCCCAACAGGCACCAGGAGCTGTGGCTCACCCTCCTGGGCACTGGCTGAGCCAAGGAACCCCACACACAGGACCCCTGCCTGATTTGGGGGCTCCTTCCCCTCAAACACCCTCCTGCCAGCAGAGCTCCTGCCCTTACAGGCAAAGCTCCTGCAGCTGTCCAGCTGCTCACACCTCAGCTGGCTCCCCAGAGCATCACTCACCCTCCTGCAAGAGCTCCTCTCCCTGCAGGCAGCTCCTGCCTTCACTGCTGGCAGCCTTTTATCAGGACTGGGCTTGTCTGAACCACCTGGCATTTAATCACTTACACGTGGCTGGGAAGAGCCTGGCTCCCCCTCTAGCCAGTGGTGATGGGAACACAGAGTCCTATCTCCCCATCCAGGGGCCATTGATCCCGGGACAAAGCCCTGCTGAAAAGGCCAAGAGAAAGCATGCAGCTCTGCCGTGGTGTGTGGGGGGCTGGAGAGAGCACACTAAATAATGCATGAAGTCAGACACTGAGCGATGAGGACAAAGGAAAATATTGAGTAGCCATCCATTGAGAGGGCACTGCTGTCCGTGGCACTCTGGGGCTGGGGTCTGCAGGAAAAACAGTGTGAGGTGTCATGAAATGACAGACAGTATTGCCATGCCAACACACAAGGAGAGGGCTGGACTGAGGCAGTGCAGATGACCCTAATTCCAGCATTTCCCAAGTGAAACTTGGTTGGTTTTACTGCGGTGCTCTCCAGTGAGGTTGTGTGCTCTTAAATGGAGACCTTTTAACTCTTAGTGAGCTGGTGTCCCCCCCACGTGGAAGCTGTCTGGGCTCTGTGCCCTGCAGGTCTGGGAAGGAGGTCAAGCTGGGAAGCTGAGGAGCTTCCAGACTTGTGGCATGGTATTGCCTTCCCTCCCCAAAAACAGCAATGGGCAGGGCAGAGGGGTCTGACTCTCCAGGGCATCCACCATCCCTCTCTTCTGGAAGTCCAGGAGAAAGTGATGCCAGACCCTGGGCTCTTGACCTTTTATACCCTGAGGCTCAACTGCCCTGACATGTGATGGAAGAAACAAGATCCAGTGAGAAGTCACTGATCTCTGTCTTCCAGAGGGAAAACTGGTTCCCCATTAGCTCCCTTCCATTTCTGCTGGGAGTGATGAGGAAGGAAAGATGACAGCAGCAGCTCTCTTCAACCACACCAGGAGACCCATAAATAACGTGCAAGAGATTGGATTTTGAAACAGCTTCATTTCCTTAAAGCCCCAGCAATTGCAGTGGGCATTTAGAAGTGTCTCAGGAGCAACCCTTCATTGCACTTGTTTTTGGTTGTGTTTCCATGGCATGATGCCACTTTCTGCCAGAGGCTGAAGGGCAGGGCATCCTGTACACCCTGTACACCTGGGGCTGTGCCTTGTGTGGTTCCCTCTGTTCCTGTGTTGAAACACTTGTTTTCAGAGGCAGTAGTGCCACATTTCTCTTCTTTTGTGTTTGCCTGACAGTGTTGAGTGGCCACAAGTCAGAGCAGGACTTCAGAGTGGCAGGCACTGCACAGGGACACAAGACAGAGCCTCGCTGCAAGGGTCTCCCCAAATGTAGAGGGGGATTCTTTTGCCTGAGCCAAGAACAAACTTGGATCTCTGGCATCCTGGGTGCCCACTTATCCATTTGAGTATGTTGTCCTTCATTTCTTGCCCTTCCATGCTCATCACCACAAAATCACAGAGGAGTCATTAGGCATAATGTGCAAACACACCAACAACAGCCACACAGAGGCACTTCCCCTCCTTTTCTCATCTAATCCCTGGGCACTAGTCTAGGGGTTAGGAATGTTTTTGGCTGTCTGGAAATAGGTCTCTAGCCAGGAATAGGCCCCAGTCTGTTCTGCTTCTCAGTTTCTGGAAACTCTCCCAGTCTCTTGAACATGTGCATCCCAGGCTACCTCTCTCCTGCACTCCTCTTTGCCCTTGAGCACTGACAAGCTGAGAGAAAGCAGATGTCAGAGGAAAGAACGGATGGATAGTTGGGTGGTTTCAAGGAAGTGTCAAGGGAATATGGCAGCAGGGAAGGGCTCTCATGCAAGGCAGGGTGGATCAGCAAATGTGAAGGAACAATGGAAATGTTTCTGAGAAGCTGCACCTCTTTCACCTTACAGTATTTCTGACCAGGAAGGGGTGGAAGAAAGGGAAATCTGCAGGATTTTTTTTTGCTGTTTGCATTTTTACATACATAGACATGTGAGTGTGTGTGTGTGTGCTTTGGAAGTGACTCCTTTTGTTTGTTTCCCTCAAGAGAAGGTCTAATCATTCCTATTCAAAGCACACATCTCATGGGCCAAGACCCTGGAGTATTGTGTTATTGGTGAGCTTCCAAAAGGATGCTCTTAGGAGAGCCAGGAGACCACGGGCCAAGGGGCAGGAAAGGAAGGGAATTTTGCTTTCCTACTTAAAAGGAAAAACAATCCTCGCTTATTTTCTTCACAATCAATTATAATGCAGGAGAATGTCATTCTTTCCCTCAAGAAGCAACATAATGGCTGCCACCTCCAAAGCAAGAGCATGCCCCCAGATATTTAGGGAAGCAGCATTGACATTCCAGCTATTTGTAAAATACCACTGCACACCCCCCACCAGCAGCACAAGGACTGAGGCTGTGCCCAGCAGAGCTCTCTATCACCAGGATGAAGTCATCTGTGAGGGAGCTGACACCACGGCCCAGGCTTCAGGGACAACTCCCCTGGGCACTGGCGGCTGCCCCGGCTGCCATCACCTTCCCCTCCGTGTCTTCTGACTGCCTTATCTCACAGAAAAATAGGGCAGTGTGTGCAGTAAGAGGGGGGGAAAAAGGGAATAAAAATCCACTACAGAAACAAAGCACTCCACTCCCTCTACAAGTCTCCCCTTGGGGAGAAGAAGAGGGGATGAGAGAGAGCGAGAGCAAGCGAATGAACCACATGTGACAGATGTTAGTCACACTATTTAATGCACCACTGGAAGACATTCAGATACCACGGTGAGGAGAAGGGCATAATTACCCATTCGAGAGCAGAAAAAGGAGCAGGAAAAAGAATCCCTTTAAAAACAAGGCAACAAAACCTTTCACTTCTGGATTATATAGCACAGGAAAGGAAAACAGGGAAAAAACACAGGAAAAGAGAAAGCAAACCTACAGTTGAAAATAAATAATCCTTGGCTGGTCATTTTAGCTGTGGCCCTTTGGGCATATGCATTGCAATAGCATTGTTCAGTGCATATATGACATGACATGGAAGGCTATTTGTAGTCTGCACCTGATCACTGGCCAAGGCCCATTCCAGAAAAGAAGCAAAAAAGAATGCATTTATGAAGCTTTGCTTCATCTGCATGAGCCACTGATGGCAAAAGCCCCCGAACCCTTAGGAGATTATCTGGTTATCAAGGATGGATCACTATTATGCAATAAATCTTCAACAGTTGTAAGGATCAATAATCAGCCTCAAAGGGAAGGGGATTATAAAGAGAAGCACAATTTGATTTATGTGCTTTTAGGAGCAGGGTGGTGTGGGGATTTATGGCTGTTTCTAGCCCAAGAGCACAGGCTAAGCAAACAACCACGAGTTTGTAGAGGCAGATTTAAAGGCGGGGAGCGGAGGCCTGCGTGCGCTCATTGCTGGAGGAGCCGAGTTCTCACAGGACAAGGGGAGAAAGCGGTGGGAGCCCGACTGAGCGCCCATCCTTATCTGGAACGGAGCTGCCTGCAGCGGCGAGATCGGGCTTGCACGGCCTTTTGATCCATGGGGAGGTTTTTCCCGGAGCCACTGGGAACGGCCCCGCTCGGCTCCCGGCTCCGGGCAGGTGCCGAGCTGGAGGGGAGCTGCCCTTCGGCCACGAGAAAAGGGGAAAATCCTCCTTTCCCCAGCTCTTCCCACACGAAACCTCCCCGATGAGCAGCAGCGCAGCCTTTCTGCCCCTCTCCGCAGCTCGGGCAGCTGGATCAGCGCCTCCAGGATGCTCCTGACTCCTGCATTCCTGGTTTCTAGGGTGATGCCGCGGTGTCTCCTTGCTCCTCGCCCCTTCCGTGGTCCAGCTCGGTCTTCTCTGCTTGCATGGATTACTGAACAGTAGCTGGGGTTGCCCAGTGTCCTGCGATAATGGCACCAAAGGCCCTATTGTAATGCACAGGAGGGCAGAGCCCAAGTTGCTGTGGAAACCTTAACTCTGAATTTTCCTGACTGTTGAGCATTTAAAGTCTCATCCTTAACAGTAGTAGCGTCTCTTTTATGTACAAGGTTTGCTTCTAAAATTGTTGCTGGCAAAGAAATGAACAAAGTGAGGAAGAAATGAAACTGCAGGCCCTGGAAGAGAATCCTTAGAGAGTGAAACAGCAGGCAAAACCTGGGGGAATGGGCTCTGCTTTATGGGCAGGATGGAGGGATTCAAAAGGCATATCTGCCCAGGATGTCTTAGTTTATGAATTTGGACCAGATCACATTTTACATCTGTAGGGGGGCTGTGGGGGTTTAATTCCATCCACAGAAGTGTCCTGGATGAAGATAATAAGATCACAAATCAAAGCCACACCTCCCATATAACAGACCAGAGCACTGCACAAGGATGGGGGCCAAGACATCAAACAGGAAACATTATTAAAGATCAGTAGCTGTTATTGAGGGGTAACAATATACCCAGATGAAAGCTGAAGCATGGCTGAAGGTATTTCTGTCTGAACCTGCTTAGCCCCTGGCACGAGACAAGCACTAGGCCAGCAAGAAAACATCTGTAGGTTTCTGTGATGGCTTCCATTTGTCCACCCAGGAATGAAGTTCATGACCCCTGCTTTGCCATTTAGACTTTGCCCACTGGTAGGAGAAATTTGTTATGAACTACTCTTCAGGTGGAAGAAGGAGGGCTGTTGCCAGAGGCAGGGCTTCAGGTGAGATGAAGGCTATCAGCTTGCCAGAGAATGGTGGTATGGCACAGATGCTCACCCTGTCCTAAATGCAAGCTCTCACCCACAATTAGATATTACAATTTACTGGCTCCCTTAAAGTCTGCTTGATAAAACTACCCACTGTCTCTCTGGATTTCTGAAAGAGGCTCACATGCCAGCTGAGTGGATGGAGGAAATAAATACATTTCCATCACAGTAAGGAAAAGCCAGGACTGAGATGCTTATCAGCTGTTTCCCTGAAGTAGCTATCAGCAAGGCAGGTGGGGAGTCAGGCTTGTTCTCAGTGGCTGGGAAAAATGATTTCTGATTCAGAACTGTCTTCCCCTTGCATTTTTTTGGATAGCATATTTTGACAATACAAAGGTACCAGGACAACTTATGGGCTCAGCAAGCAGGCTGGTGGTGGCCCAGCACATGGCATCTCCTGTAAACTCAGTCTGCCTTTTAGGTGCTGAACAAAAGGCCAAGTGTTGTGACATTTTATGTGCATTGAAGATTCTTGGGAAAACATTGTTTGCAGGAGTAATGTGCATGCCTGCTTTCAGATTAGGGATACCCTGGGTAGCAGAGTAAGATTTTCAGGTTAGAAATACCCTGGGTAGCAGAGTAAGATTGATATCAAAGCACCATACTTGCTTTTGTAATTCTGTTCCTTTAAAAAGGGATGATGGGCAGGTTTTAAGCACCTACTTCTACCCTGCTTACAGCTTAACATGTATCATACAAATTCTAAGCCAGCCATTAGAGGAGTAAATACAGGTGGCAGAAAAATGACCAGAATGCTTCCTAGTTGCACCAGCCACTGTTGTACTGCAGTGCCAGCAGGCTCTGTTTGCTCTCCTCATTCCTTCTCTTCTCCCTTTTCTATAGCTTGCTGAGAAACCTGACCCTGGTGACAGATACCCCTGAGCTGGCCTACCCTTCTCAGGCTTTCATTTGGAAAAGATTTGAAGAAGTCTTTCTCATTGCCTCTGGACTTATCTGCTATGCACCTGTGTTCAAGGCCTATTTCTACCAGGGGCTGCTGGAGCTCTATGAAGATAACATACAGTATGTTGAGATAAGAGCTATCCTGCCTGCGGTACGTGGGGTTTGGCTTCTCTAGTACTCTTTTAAATCCTTATTTCTCCATAGCTTTTCTCAAGCCCTGTCTTGAATTTAGTTTTTGGATGTTTGCATACCTGCCCTTCTAAGGATGCTGGAAAACCTTGATCATATTCAAACATCTTTCTTGGAGATTTGCATAGGCAAGGGCTTGAGAGATTCTTTGTTCTTAATGGCTAAGGGAGATACCTGCTGTGACATAGGCACAAAACTACATTGTACAGACTGGGAGCTGGGTCAAAATCTTGCTCATTGGGAAGATGTAGCTCAGTTTTGCACCAGAATCACCAGTTCTGTGGCAGCTGCTCTGAACAAATTTCCTGTCTTGGATAGAGACTTATTCTGGAATAGTTATGCTATTTTAATCCTCAGCTTATTTCAGAATGATTACTCTGAATAGGTGAGTCAATCAATTGGCAAAACACAACCTCCCACAATTTGCAGACAACCCAAAATTTTGGCTGTCTGTATGAAGTATGAACTGCTCCTTTCATTGCCATTAATACTAAAATCTGGTAATGGATCAGGCCTTTCACCCAGAGCTGGTCTGGCTGTCCTCCAAGCCCACTCTGCCCTAATGCCTCCCCAAGCACCAGCAGACCACACCACCCAAAGTGTTCCCACTTTCCCAGTGACAATTTTGTCACTGCAGACATACCTTTCCCATGCAATTCTCCAGCCCAGCTCCATGCAGGACTCCATGGGGGTGGGAGTTCTGTCAGTCTATCATACCTGAGAGGAGAAGGAAGTATTGCAAAGGGGGGAAAAAAATGGACGTGGAGAAGTCCACAAAGTTTTACATGGGTCTTACTTTGCTGGGGGTTGCCATAAGCCAGTTGCTCTGAATTCAGCCACCACCTGTCTTTGGGGTACCTGGAAAGAGAAAATAACAGCAATGTCAAAATGCCGGTGCATTTTGTGAGGCATCCCCCCAGGCCACACAGGTTTCCAGGCCAAGAGTATCTGCCATGATACAAGTGCGTGGGCCTGCCTGGAAAATACCCTGCCTTTACCATCAGCCCTTAGACACGGTTGTGAGTCCTTTTGAAGAGAGGCTTGGCAGGGAAGATTTGCCTCCCATCCAGCTCCTGATGCTGGCGGCAGCCGTGGGAGCCTGCAGAGCCCTGGGGTTCGCCCGCAGCTGGCAGCTGTGAGCTGCAGGGCTGTGAGCTCAAGTTCTGTAAGCTCCAGGGCTGTGAGCTGCAGGGCTGTGAGCTCGAGTTCTGTAAGCTCCAGGGCTGTGAGCTGCAGGGCTATGAGCTGCAGGTACCGCAGCAGGGAATGCCAGGAGCTGTGGCCATGCCGGGACAGAGGGCAGCATGGGCAGCAAAGGGACAGCCAGGCTGAAGCTGGGCTGAGAGGGCAGGGAGATTCTTCGTGGGCAAAGTCAAGGTGAGCAGGGTGTGACAGGAATAGCAAGATGCTCGTGTGGCTGGAGAGCCTCCACAAGGCTCCACAGCAGCGCTGAGGCTGCAAAAGCTCTCCTTGCAGCAAAGCCTGCCAGAAGCGGCCCCGGGGTAAAGTAAATGAAACTGGGATTTAGTGTGAAACAGCAAACACTGTGGAAAACCCCCCTAAGCCCAGCTGTGTTTGCTGATTCAGCTGTGTAAAGTCTCACATTCCCATGGGCTGCAGCTGGGGAAAATTCCCTCTGAGCATCTGCAGCTGCCCCATGGCTGCTGGTGCCTGCAAGGGAGACACCGCATTGTGACAGGGTGTGGGGCTTTGCAAGGGCATCCCTGCAAGGGACGGCACCAGAGGGGAAGTTAGGGGGTGAAGTGGAGCAGTTGAAGGCTGGAGGATAAAGGTGACAGAGAAAAAGATGGTGAGAGGTGAACTGATGGAGTGGTTTCAGCTGCTGTCTGTGAGCCACTCCAGGCAGGGCCTTTGTGGGTTAGTATCAATTCAGGGTCTCCACCCCTGCTGAAATAGCCCTGAAAATAGCCCTGGTGGAGAGAAACTTCAGAGCAAGTTGATGAGACAGAGCATGTCAAAAGGATTATTTTTCCCAGTTTGCAGCCAGAGACCTGGGAAAGCATGGCAAGACGAAATGACTGACTCAAGGTCATGAAGCAAACCTCTGGCAGAGGGGAGCAGGAGCCCAGCTCAGCTGGTAGCTTATGGAGCTCAGCCATTGCGTGCCTTGGGGCTGCCTCAGCTGACAGATTGCCACTGCAAGGCACAGAGCATGTGTGAGCTGCAGACAGCTGGACTAAACACTGCAGTGCTGGATGCAGACAGGAGTAAGAGGTCATGGTCTCCAAGGGGTTCTCAAGGGCGTTTGCTTGCCACGTCTGAACACAGAGAAACTTGTATCACATAGGAAGGGGGAAACCCACTCCTTGGTTCTTGCCAGCTGGTAAAGGCTTGAAGAAGGAAATGTTCTGCACAGATTTTACCGCTTTTGTTTTCCTGCCCTGTTGTCAGGACCACAGCACTCTGCTTCTCCCAAGGCTTTTGTCACTTCATTTCTCCCACCTTCCAGTAAAACACCTCTTCTAACTACTGCTTCTCACGCTGCAGGTGTATGAACTGGATGGCACCAAGCACGATAAATCATGGTCTGTGGCAGCCTACCGGGAGGTGACCAGGCAGTTTGTGAAGGAGCACCCAGACTTTGTTGGAGCCAAGGTTATATTTGCAGCTCACAGGTAGAGGCTGAGCAGGGCTGAGAGCGGCAGTGCCTCGTGCAGGGCAGGGGGCTGGGAGAGGCAACGCTGGGCTGGAGTGCCAAGGTTGGTTAGCAATGTCCACGTGGGTTGTTGGAGCTGGGATGTTGCCTCCTGAGACATTCCCTGGCACGTGTGAAAGGCTGAGGGTGGGAATTCATCCATATGGATCTGCCTATGTCCAAGGCAAGCACCAGAGGAGCGTCCATGAGCCCTGGGAGTGGGAATGAGCCCAGGCAGGGCTGCCTGTGTGTGTCTCCAAGCCATGCCTGCTCTCCTCTGCGCCTGGATGCACTCTCCCACCCTGCAGACACTGAAGCAGTGAGGGCAGTGCCCGAGTTTGGGCACCTGGCGTGGCAGAGGTGCCCATGGGACCTGGCACACGCCGCTGCCCACAGCCTGTGTACGGCACGTTCGTGCTGCTGCCCTCCGAGGCAGGCAGCTGCCATGAAGTCATGTGAGGTGATCCTCAGCAAGCAGAGCAGACCTCAGCAGCACTGACTCGCTCTGGTTTGGCACAATGCCCTCTCCAGTTCAGAGATGGCTTGCCTCTCTGGCCACAGTCTGCAAAATGCACCAAGAAGTTTAAGTCTGATAGAGCTGGAAGAAACCTAAATGGAAAACTCTCTTGAAATGCAGTTACTGCCTCACCTCCTAACAAAACAGCTGGGAGGAAAGAAAAAAAATGAAACATTTTCTCTCCACATTGTTGTGTTCCCTTCCCTGCTTGGTAAATGGGAAATCCAGTGAGTTAGACAAGCATGCCTCAACTCAAATGACAGCAGGGTCTAGCCAGGCATTTCCTGGTCATTCATGGGTTTCGTTTCATAGTATCAATTTTCTACTGCCGTTCCTCTAGAGACCTGAAGCTGGTTGTCAGATTCAAGAGCAACTTGCATTTTGGAAATACCCCTGGGGGCCCCGTTTCACAACTCAAACCTGAGAAGGCAGGCCCATGGGAGTCAGCTTCTGCAGCTCTTTCTCTCCCTTGCTCTCTAGGATGCTGAATGTCTCCCAGATTAAAGAAGACATCATCACTGCCATGGCACTCAGAGCCCGCTTCCCAGACACCCTGGCAGGCTTTGACCTGGTAACTGAATTTCTTCTGACCCCGGCTGATATAACCACATATATCCCATGGCATATGTTCTATACCAGAGCCAGAACCTCTGCTGCTGTACTGAAATCAGTGTTAATGAATTGCAAATCCTCCAGCTAAGGATTTTGTTCAGGGTAATTGACAAAATCCCCTGAAAGAATCAGCTCCCTACCCCACAGCATTGTAATTTCAGCACAGCTGGCACCTAATTTATACAGAGCTGTAAGTCCCACCATCTTCCCAAGCGTGCTCAAAAATACCTTTCTTCTTTCCCCCAGGTTGGTGATGAGGACAAAGGTCATTCTTTATGGGAGCTGAAGGATGCCCTGACCATCCCATATTCCATGGGGGTCAACTTGCCATATTTCTTCCATGCTGGGGAGACTGGTGAGCATGAGGACTGAAGGCTTGCTACTGCTTGCAGAGGCAAGAATGAAATCTTGCAAAGAGCAGAAGCAGCAAGCCTGGCTTGCTTGCTGCCTGTATCAAGAGAATGGGTGTGCATACATGTGCACATAACCAGTTTCCCCTAAGCTTCTCCCCATATCAGTTTGGGGCTGTGGCATTCCCACATGACCCCTCCCTGCTTTGGACTGTAGGTATCACATTGCCCAGCATCTTTGACCTGGTGTAGGAGTTATTGCTGGTAGCCATTTCCCCCTTGGAACAGCACTCACTTCCCACCCACAACAGCAGCAGAGTCCCCCAACCATCATTTTACAATTTAAGGTGAAATAATATTTCACCTTAAAACACATCTCATTCTAATGCACAGGCTACTCCCCAATAATTGTTACTTCTCTCCATTGACAAGTAATGGAGTCCAGCATAATTAACTCAGCTGCAAGAGCAATACTGTAAACATCTAAAGCCAGGTGAGATGAGTGGGTATCTCCATGCTGGGCAATATCGTGGCAGATTTAGGTCCCTGTTTCACTGAAAATGCAAGTGGAAACTCTGAGCATGAGCAGCCCTCTCACCTCACAAATGGAACCTCTATTAATAACATCACCTAGCAGTTTGAGGAGCTTTATTTCCTCACAGCACTGCAGTGACTCTTGTCTGTCTCTGCTCAGACTGGCAGGGCACCTCTGTAGACAATAATGTGCTGGATGCATTGCTACTGAATACCAGCAGGATTGGCCATGGACTCGCTCTCATTAAACACCCAGTAGCCAAAAACTTGTCTCTGAAGAGGGATATTCCTGTAGAAGTCTGTCCCATCTCCAACCAGGTATGTTGCCATGTGGCTGGGCCACTGTTAAGGGGATCACCATTGCTGGGAGGGTCAGCTGGGGGGCACCTACAAGTTCTGATGCACATAGGCTGGCTTAGTTTCCTTTGCAGCACCTTACACTGCACTTTGCTATGTAAGGTGCTGCAAAAGTGAATATAGTTAAGGCTTGTAGTGCCAGTCAGCAAAAAAATAATTTAAAATCCTATCAAGAGGAAGTTGGGAAGGCAGTCCTCCCTAGTGGAGATGAGGCCCAGAGACACAAAGGTGCCTTTAGAGACATAATTGAAAATACTTCAAAACCAGGAGGGCCAGAGGCTGAGAAGCAGGGATTGTAACTGGAAGTCCTTGGTTTTGCAGAATTCATAACCAGTGGGAACTCTTTTGCAGCACATTAGAGTGGTGCCATTGTCCCCTGGGTGCAGCAGGAAGGACTTTGGGTGGAGATTTACTGGTGTGAGCCTTAAGGGAGAGAACCCTGATACCAGCTCCAGATACCTCAAGCTAAGCACCACAGCAAATGTGTAACCAAAAGACTGTTCCTGAATTGCTCACAGTCAAATTGTTCTAAACAAGCACAAGTTATTCACCCCACCGGACTTGATTAAGGTGATTTATTTGAGAAATTAATCTCCTTGTACAGTCAGTGCAGACAAGCTGCTTCCTCCTGCAGCAGTTCAGAGCAGAAAACATTCTGAGCAGCCCTCTGGAGCCTGTCCCTCCCTGACCACTACCTGCTGTCAGTGTGACACAGCTGCAGCAATAACCTGCTGAGGTGTTGTCTCCCACTCTTTCCCACCCAGGTCCTGCTGCTGGTAGCTGACCTGAGGAGTCACCCTGCAGCTGACCTCATGGCTGAAGGGCACCCCATTGTGATCAGCCCCGATGATCCCCCCATCTTTGGGGCAAAGGGAGTCTCTTATGACTTCTATGAGGTGTTCATGGCCATTGGAGGGATGAATGCTGACCTGAGGACCCTAAAACAGCTTGCACTCAACTCCATAAAGTAAGTTCACCACCCCTCTCACCTTGCCATAGTAATCATAAGGAGATTATCAGCTTTCCCCCCTTGCTTGCATTTGGGTTTTGGCCTCAGTTTCCTCTACCACAGGAGCTGGGCTTCTGTCAATCCAAAATCTCCTCTGTGTGTCTCATCCAAAGGCAGGACACAGGGAGCCCAGAGGCTCCTCTGCCTGTGTTCTCAAGTACCTTTCTCTGACTCCATGTCCCAGTGTATTCCTCCTTTTCCACTCTTTGGGAACTTGCTTCCACCACCTGGTTCTGGGTTTGGGAGAAATTCTATGTCTTTGTATCACTTGTCTATTTCTGCCAAAATTTGACTTGCTGCAGTGTTTGCCATCTGAGGAACACAGGAAAACAATTAGCATTTAGTTTGGGTGTGTTTAACCCCTTTTCCTATTAACTGTTCTGACAGTTCTGGATGTCTAAAAATAGTTTGGATGTGATGCCCAGGGTCCTCCTGCACATTCCTTGGCTCCTGCCTGTTTTACACCACGTTACTCTGCATGGTGCAGGCATGTCCTGCAAGGGTTAATCTCTTGCTGCCTCCTGCCTTTTCATTTCAGTGCTGCTCTTGAAACAGCTGCCCCCTTGTCTCCTGCCTGACACTGACTTTCCTCCTCCTCACAGATACAGTGCCATGCTACCGGATGAGAAAGCCAAGGCCAAAGAGCTCTGGCAGAAAAAATGGGACCAATTTGTGGCTGACCTCTCTGATAGCTTTCTAAGGGAGCTGTAGAGAGGACAAGGCTCATCTCAGAAGGCATTTGGCAAGCTAGAGTGAGCCAGACTGATTGCTAAGAGGGAGACTGCTTCTTCCATGTGACCTGAGCAGATGAATGGACGTCAAAGTCTCACCTGGCCACCCTGCTAAGCCAGGCTTAATGGGCTTAAAGCTAAGAAGGAGCTGCACTATCCTGTGAACATCATGGGCTGGAGGTAAAAGGGAGCAGTGAGCCTTTAGAGGAACCACAAGAAATCACCCTGCTCAAAAGAGTCAAAACAATTAAAAATTGCCAATGACCAAACCCTGACATCCTTATTCAGGAAAAATATGCTTTCCAATTCGAGTCAGCAGGAGATTGCCAACATGAGGATCTCTGAATTTTGCCTTATCATTACAAAATGCAGACCTTGGCTGGAAACAGCAAAGACAAACATCCAACCATTTGGGCCACTGACCTTCAAGAGAGCAAGGACTGAAAATGACTCTTGTTATGTTTAACCCTGGGCCTGCTGCCAAAATAGCACTGCTAGGTCGAAGAACCAGTCATAGGTCTGATGTCTGCTATTTCAGGACCTACCATGGCTGGAAACAAGCTAGTGGAACTTGCTCCCAGAACATTTAAGCCTGGTTGCACAGTGATCATAAAGGCAGAAGAGAGGTGCCTCAGTTGCCAGCAGTTTTTTTACTACAAAGTCTTTTCCTTCCTCTGGTCAAAAGGAAGACAAAACACATTTCAGGTTAAGTCAAAAACATCCTGGCTTCCCAGACCCAGCTTGATTAAAACTATCCCCCTGCACAAGGCTGTGTTAACACAGACATTTATAGGAAACACCTTTTGGTTTCAGGGAGTTTCACTACCAGCCTTTGTTGCTGTACTCATCGTGCAAATGTGGCTTTATCCAGCCTGTCAGAGAGATTTTCACCTTGGTAGAGAACTGCTGTGGATATCCACAGGACTCATTTGGACCTCTGTGTTTTCCAGCTCCTTGGCAAAAAACCAACAAAACCTACATAAGAAATAGTCTCTTGACAAGCTGATTCCCTCTCTTAACATCATCAAAAATATCGGGAGGAGAACTAGTTGCAGGGGAGACTAAAAAAAAACCAACAAAAACCAGAAAACAAAACAAAACAAAAAAACCCAAAAAAATCCCAAAAAAACCCAAAAAACAGAAAAAAGAAATCTTAAGCAGATTGCTAGATAAATTCAGAAAAATCTTTCATCACACACATGCCAAGCATGCAGCCAGGATCAAAGACCATCTTTCCCTGACTTCAGTACAGTCATGCTGCTTTGCATCAGTCAAGGGAGAATTGACAAAAATTCCTACTGAAAGACATCTCCCTTCTCTGAACCACATATTTGCAAAGGCTGTTGTTTGCTAATCTGACCAGCCTGGGCCAACTGGCTCTCTTTATGCTTTCTGTTAATTGTCTCAAGCAGCTTGGCCACAGTGCTTATTTCCACTGACCTTGGCTGGAGCACCTTAGCAGGAGGCAAACACACTTATTGCAGAAGTGGATCAAGCTGCACAGCCTGTGTGCCCTGTGTGAAATTGCCCACAGTTCACAGGCTGCAACCTCATCTCTGGTTGTCCCAGAGAAAATAAAAACCATCTAAACCACACACACTACGAACCCCATCACAGAACACAAATAAAATCACAACAAACCACAGGTGTGTGCATTGCAGAAGGCAGCAACACAAACCACAGAAATGAAAAAGTGAGAACCCAGTCACACCCCTCACTAACTAGGGGGAGTTTAAGTGCCTTACACCCTCAGCCCTTTCCAGCCACAGCTACCTCTGCTCCAGCTCTCTCTGCCCACACCCCCAACATCTTCCTCTGAAGCATCCTGATGCTTTTTTTGCAGACTGATCTCTCCTGGGCCTTGATACAGATTTGGTTCTGGGAAGGAGTTTTGTACTGGAGGAGTAGCCAGAGCAGAGCCACCCTCCCTCCTCCTGCATGGGTGTTGCACCCAGAGCTCAGACTAAAGGCCCCAGGGTAGGCTTTGGTCGTGGCCAGGTTATAAATGCTGACTTGGGAAATGCTTTTCTTGCTGAGCAGAACCACTGCAGATGAGCAGAATGGCAGCTGACCAACAACCCAAAGCCCTTTCCCTCTCAGCAACCTGATCTTTCAGCTTTGCTATATGTGGATGGATGAAGACCTTTATTTGCTATGACTTGATTCTCCCTTAAATAAGCCTCTTTGCTGCCAAGGTGAAGCTAATCATTACAGAGCCATTGTGGGAGGAGCTGAGCTCCTCAACACACAGGTTGACCCATGCCCCTTCCTTTCCTACCACAGCAGAAAGCTTTCAGCCCTTCCTGCACGTGGTCTCATGAGGTCCTGAACCACTTTTTGCTTACCTGTAGTCCTCCTTTCTCCTCATTACCTGCAGGAGTTGCAGGACTAGATCTTCCATTTGCCAAAAGCTTGCTGTTGACCTGTTGTGTCCACTCTGTTCTTGCTTTCCTAGGAAAAGCCTGCTGTGCACATGGCCATTTACCTACTTCACAGCTGTGCTGTGATGGGGCCAAGTGCCTGGAGCCACCAGGGTGTGATGCTGTTCAGGATTACAGCTGAATCAGGTTTCTGCAAAAATCACAGGGGTTTAAAATGGCACAGATCTGATGGAGCCCTCAGAAATGTGTGAAAGAGAGAGGGCCTGCCTGCCTTACTGCTGGGAATCTGCTCTTCCTTAGAGCACATCTTAATCGGGAGAAAGGTGCAAATTGGGAAGCCCTGGCTGCATTCTCACCTCTCTAACTCCAGGTGTGTAAAAAAGGAAGACTTTAGGCTGGACCACAGCAGTTAGAAAAGATCAATTCATTCAGCTCCATTCAAGCTTTGGGTAAATTTGGCTGCAGGGACTCAGCATTTAGTAGCAAAATTCCAAGGGTTTTGCTGCCAGTCTACTCCCTTTTGCCCAGTACCTTGGCTCCCTACTCACATTTGTTGGCAAATACATCACATACAATGCTCCCTTGCTTGTCTCTTTCAGAACATAGTCTATAATTAAATTTTCAAACCTGTCTTAATCGCGGGGGTTATTTTTCCTTTTTTTTTTTTTTTTTTTTTTTTTGTCTCCATGTTAAAAAGAACAGAGGATACCTGGATTTGATGGGATGTTTTAATCTGGAACATGCAGTGGAGGAGGATGTCTCACATCACTCAGCCTGGAGTGATCAGGGAGCCTGAAATGCCTTCTCAGCATGCTGCAAAGGGCAGTTTGATCTGTAGAGCTAACACAGTGTTAAGCCTGAGTCACCCGGCCAAGACACTACCCAGGACCCCTGTTCCCCCTTCCCCAAGCCCCACAGCAGCTGCACCCAGCTCAGGGCTGTGTTTTGATACAGACACCACCTGACAGACAGGATTTGCTCGTGCTGCCTCTCCTCCCACTACAGTTTTGTTCCATCTCTGTGGTGGTTACAGCACGGGAAAGTAAAGGAATGACTGGAGGTCATTTAACCTCCTTTTAGCATGATTTTGGGAAGGGAAGTGGGGAGAAGGCTAAATGATCAGCCCATTCTTTTCAAAGAAAGTGAATTCTTTTCAAATAATTGCCTTGTGGAGCACCAGGTGACTCCAGGGTACAGGTGAGTGCTGCTGGTGGGCATGGGAAGAAAGTGCCACCTTGAGAACTTCAATATCTGAAATGAAAGAGGAGGAGGCAGCCACAAGGGTGGTGGGAGGCTGAGTAGAGCAAACATAGAGGCAAAAAGAGCCTGCTTCAGTCTCCATCCAGACTCAGGAGCAAGGAAGGAGAGTAGAAAATCCATGGAAGTTTCTATTACAGTTACTTCAAGCAGCCATAGCAATACTTAAAGCTTTATGCCTGTTATCTCCCCCATCTGTCACTCCCTGTGGCCTCTTCAGGTTCAATTTGTTTGAATGGGAGGTGGATGGAGCTTTGTTTGCAGCACAAGTGTTCGCTGCAGAGCATCTTATTCTGCCTTTGGGGCAATTTAGAGGATGAAATGTTTGCCTCCTGGTCACTGCCTGCCAGGAAATGGCTGATCCAGCACTAGTGGTTGCTGTCAAAAATCATGCCAATAAAAACAGAGGAGCAAAGTAAGTGGTTGAAAACAGAGATGGGCCTGAGCAAGCAGCTGGATCTATCTGTCATGTGAGCCTCCATCACTGCAGTGGGACTATGCAGGTGCCAGATGCTAAGCAAAGCCCTCTGGCCATAAAACACAGGGCTGCAGATGTTTTTTTCCACCAGCTCCAAATGATCAGCCTGCTTCAGGTTTTCTTCCTATCTAAGTCTCTGAATTAGCCTCTTCACAGGTAGCAGAAGGACATTTCTTTGGTCAGAAACCTGTGGCTCTAATTGGCTCGGTCCTTCATTCCTTTCTTTCCAGGCTCGCAGCAGTTGCAATCACAGCAGGTCTATCAAGCGTTTTCTGTGCACTGAGGGACAGGCAGGTGAAGGGTCTGGCTCTCAATTCTCCTGGTTTGTCATTTTTATCAGGTTGTGTCCTCCCCCTTGGTCATTACAGGATAAGAAAGGCATTTTACTGTATTTTCTCAACCTTTAGCTTGTCCATCATTCCACGAGCAGGCTGCAGCATGGGAAGAGGAGAGATAAACTGTGGGGGGAGGGTTGCTTCAGGCCATTAGAGCCTCTGCAGTAAGGACGGAGATGGAAGGTAGGGCTGCATTCGAGGGGGGTGTGAGAAGGGCAGGAAGAGGGGGGTGATGACAGGGCTGTAAGTCCAGGGAAAACAGAGCTGCAAAGTTTACACAGGCACCCATGGGAGAAGGCTGTGGGCAGCTGCCTGTTTTGCTTGTCTTTATAGCGAGCTGTGAAAGGAGATGGGAGACATCCAAGCACGGCGTGGACAGGGGAAGAAGAGGGAGTCTCCTGTGTGTGGTGTAAGAAGGGCGGACAGACAGACGATCCCTAGGGGTATTTGGGGTACAGCTGTTACCAGATGTGCCTGCAGAGGAAACCACAAGGTCCGTCCATGTACAGCTCACGGAATGGGAAGCTCCAAGCAGACACAGAAAAATTCCCAACGTTCGAAGGGAAAAAGACACAACGAGCATTCAGCACAGGGATGATGGGCTAAATCCTGCCTGCGGGTGCAGGGAGGGCTGGGGCTCGGCACAGCGCGGGGCTTGGCAGCCCTGCCGCTGTCGGTGCCAGGCTCAGCCTGTGCCCGCCCGCTGGCAAAGTCCCCCCGGGTCGGTTTAAAAATAAGCGCTCCAGCCTGTTGGACAGCCTTGCTTGGAAAAATAAACACGGCAGCGCTGGCAGCGCGCAGGGCAAAGCACACGCACACTTTGGGGACACCTCTCCAAGGGCGGATACCCCCAGAGGCCCCTTGGGAGCAGAACAACGGGTTCCCTTCCCTCCCTCCGCGTCCCCACCCGCATCCCCCGTGCCCGGAGCCCCCGAGCCGGGGCGCAGGGAGCGCTGCGGGCCCGCCCGTGCCGTGGAGCAGGAGCGCCGCCCGCAGGGATGCGCCGGGATAACAACCCGCATCGGGGGGATTAAACCCTCTCCAAAACTCCCACCCCCTTAACTCCACCCCCAAAAACCCCAGCCCCAAAACCCCCATCCTCTAAAACCCCAGCCCCAAAACCCCCATGCTCAAAAACCCCCACCCCCAAAAACCCTCACCCCCAAAATCCCCACCCAGAAATCCCTCTCCTTCAAAGCCCCCACAACCCCCAACCCCATTAGGCCCAGCCCCCAAAAACCCCACCCCCATTTAGCCCACCCCCAAAAACCCCCAGCCCCGAAACCCCCAGCCCAAGGAACTCCAACCCAAAAACCCCCACCCGCAAAACCCCCACCCACAAAATCCCCCTTTCCCAAAAACCCCCACCCCCAAAAGCCTCCACCCACAAAACCCTCACCCCCAAAAACGCCCACCCCAAAAACCCTCTCTCCAAAACCCCCCACCCCCAAAAACCCCTGCCTCATCCCCCTCTTTCCCCCCCACTATAACTCCTGGATATTTAATACACTATTTTTTTTTTTTCTTTTTTTAGCAATGAAATCTCTGTGATAGGGGACAGGCTGGATGTCTCTCCCAGCTCTTTTTTATGCCTCAGGAACGGGAAGAAAGGGGCAAAAGTATCCCTACACTTAAAATAAAAGGGACTGAGAGACCCCCTCAATGCAGTTCAGTCTAGATGCACCGAAACCAGCAAGCAAAACAACCCAACCTGTCTAACTTGTGAGTGGCTGTATCATTAAAAGGCCATAAATCCACGTTAGCAAATACCCTAAGCAGAAATCACAGCAAATCCATCACATTTTCACTCTGCCAGGAGGGACCGCCCCAGTGGACGGGTGAGCAGCACTTGAGACAAGGCTCCTGTGTTTGTCATTAATTTCAGAAAATCTTTGCCTCTCTCTCTGACTATTTTTCACTGACAGCCAGGGAAAGTGAGGGTTGGAGGCCTCTGGTTTGTACATAGCTGGGAAGGCACACATCAGAATAGCTGTAGTGTGTTGATGGAAGAAAGTTTTAAACCCAGTTCCTCACAGAGCTAAATACTTTCAGTAATGTCTCCAAGGCCAGCATAAATTTTGCCAGAGCAGGATGAGCTGCAAACACTTCTGAGAAATTAAAGTGATCCTGGCAAATTGAGGAAATTACAAAAAATAAACAGTAGGTGATTCAGTTAAGGCAAAAGCACTTAAGGAGGAATAACCATCTGTACAAATGTATATCTCTGAATTGCCACTGCTTTAATAGCTCAGCAAATAGGGCTCTAGGTGTTAAAGTGGGTCAAAAACAAATTAAGGTTGGCGTTCATGGCAATGGAAGCGTAAAAACAAACAATTACAGTGTGTAATTGATGCCTAAAGTCATACGTGTTAAACCTGCCCTGTCGAGGGACTCAGGAGATCCTAAGCCCAGTCAGAAAGCAAACAAACATTGCTTCATCTCCATAGATGTGAAATGAACCTTTTACTTTCCCCACGTTTGGAAAGGCCTCAGCTGAATTCAGCATCAAGATTTCTGTTTCAGGGTGCAGGAAAGAGGGATGCAAGTCTGCCAAAGGGTAAAAAAAGTGACCAGAGTTTTAGACAACCTTATTTATCTGTAGGGAAAAGGGTTTGCACAGAAAAGGCTGAGCAAAGGCAGGGCAGCAACTTACAGAATTCTTAAAGTTGGAAAAGACCTGCAAGGTCATCAAGTCCAAACTGACTGACCACCACTAGACCTTGTCAACCAGACCACGGCAGTCATTGCCACATCCAGTCAATTCTTGAACACCTCCAGGAATGCTGATTCCACCACCTCCCCGGGCAGTCCGTTCCAATACCTAACCACACTTTCAGTGAAGAAATTCTTCCTGATGTCCAGCCTGGCACACCTTGAGCCTGATGTCCAGCCTGGCACACCTTGTCCTGTCGCTGTTGCCTGGGAGAAGAGCCCGACCCCCATCTCAGGGGGAGGTCAGGGAGTTGTAGAGAGCCATAATGTCTCTCCTGAGCTTCTCTTCCAGCCCCAGCTCCCTCACTACTCCTCACAGAACGCCAGAGCCTTCACCTTTGCTGCCCTTCTCTGGACTTGCTCCACACCTGAATTTCTTGCAGGGAGGAGCCTAGATCTGGACACAGCACTCGAGGCGGGACATCCCCAGTGCCGAGCACACGGGGACGATCCCTGTGCCCGTGGGGTGGCCGAGGTGCCAGGCTGCGGTGCCATTCCCGGGCACGCAGATGGCAGGCAGGGCGAGCAGTCACCAGTCCGACTGAGGCCAGGCCGCGCCCGGGCCCACGCCTCCGTTACCGCGGAGCAGCTCCGGAGCACTTCCCTCACAGACCGAGAGCCTCCCGTTCTTTGACTTTGTGAAGGGCTGAGATAAACCCGCTGTTATTGCACTGTAGGGCTCAAAGCCTTTGGCTCCCTCCTGCCCAAATCTCTACCTACAAGAAAATATCTAACTCTCCATGGCACACCAAGCACATTCTCATCACATAGTAGACCGTAGCCCCTGACCTATCCTAGGAGCAGCCGCTGCTCTCCCAACCACCTCAGGACTAACAATATGATTCCCTACAACTCCCCTCGACTCCTTATTCTAGGCCTACTCTCCACTATTCTCATGTTCCAATGATGAGGTGACATTGTACAAGAAAGCACATCCCAAGGCCACCGTACTCCCACTGTACAAAAAGGACTACGCTAGGAATAGCCTTATTCATCACATCAGAAGCCTTCTTCTTTCTAGCATGGCTCGCCGGTGATTCTGCACGCCTCTAGCGTGGCAGGGCTGCTTGTGGCCAGCGCACCCCCTTTCCCGGTGGGTCCCGCTGCTTCCAACACCCGCTCCTCTCTCCAGCTCTCACCGAACCCGCTGTGCCCCGAACCAGGGGTAGAGCCCTTCCCTGGCAGCACCATTGCCCGCAGCCGCGTGTGGGCAGCGCGGCAGGGCTCCGGCCGCTCCCCGCGGGCCGGCAGCGGCGGCGTGCCCGGGCCGCAGGGGCGGACGGGAGCTGTAGTCCGGGCGCGGCGGGAGCCCGAGGCGGCCGGGGAGGATGGCGCTGCGCGGCTCGCTGCGGGCCGGCCGGGCGCTGCTGCGCGCCCCGGGGCCGCCCGCCCGCGGGCTCTGCGGCCGGGTGCGTGCGCGGAGGGGCGCGGGGCGGGCGCGGGGCGGGCGGGGAGGCTCCCGGCTGACCGTGCCCTCCGCTCGCCTTGCAGCCGCCGGCCTTCGGGTTCCTGTTCGATGTGGACGGCGTGCTGGTGCGGGGCAGCCAGCCCGTGCCCGCCGCCCGCCGCGCCTTCCAGAGGCTGGCCGACGGCGGCGGGCGGCTGCGGGTGCCCGTGGTGTTCCTGACCAACGCCGGGAACTGCCTGCGCTCGGACAAGGCCCGAGAGCTGTCCCGGGCGCTGGGGCTGCAGGTAACGCTGACGGGGCGGCGGGAGGGAGCCCGAGCGATCCCGGCAGGGCAGCACCGCCAGTGCCCGGCCTGGCCGCGGCCCGGGGGCTGCAGAGGGGCAGCTCCAGAACCGCCGGGAGAAGGGGCCAGGTCCTACCTGCGGGTCCCAGCCGGGCTCCCTCCGTCCCGCAGGTGTCTCCGGAGCAGGTGATCCTGTCCCACAGCCCTCTGCAGCTCTTCAGCCAGTTCCACCAGAGGTGCATGCTGGTGGCCGGGCAGGGGCCCGTGCAGGAGAACGCCCACAAGTATCCTTTGTGCCTGGTGGTGCTCTGTGTGCCCTGCTAAAGGCTGCTGCTCCTGCCCCAGCCCCAGCCCTGGCACGCTCTTGCTCAGCTTCTGTAGCACAAGGAGACACAAAGGTCACCGGGCTTACCTTATGGGGCAGCGTCCTTATGGACAGGCTCAGGTGCTGTTGATGTCCATGGTGGTCACTGCCTGGCTCACCTGTTTGGTGTTTGGCTTCTCACGCTCATGAGTTCTCCTGTGATTGCTGTTCTCCGTCAGCTTTAGGTGTCTCATTTTTGAGATAAAAGTTGTGCTCCTCCCATTCTTCCGTGGCAAAACCCATTAAAGGTCACTCCCAACTGTCCCACGGATGAGGTTTTCCCCAGAATCTGACAGCAGTTGAAGGAACTGAAATATGATGGGGCTTTGAGCAGTCTGATCCTCCTGTGGATGGCTGAAGCCAAGATGCCCAGGTGAAAAGCACGTGTGGGATTTGGTTTAGCCCATTTCACATGCCTCTTGTGCAGATGATCTTTCCCTACTGTTATTTTTTAGCATTTGAATGCTTTAAGAGTTTGATTGTACAATGTAATTAACAGAAGGTGTTTTTGTCTGGCTGAAAGCTTATACTTTACCACACTGCTCTGTTACTAGGACTTGCATTCCTTAATCCTGCAGATGCTTCTGCAAGTAACTTACAGAAAAACTGTCACTTAAAAAAAAACCAAAACCAAACAAGCCAGTCTCCACAACATTCCTTGATGGTCTGAACTAGCCTGGGGTTCAAGCACGTGGTCACCATAGAGGCCCTGAGGAAGGCGTATCCCCTGTTGGACATGGTGGACCTGAGCCGCAGGCCGAAAGAGCTGGTAATTTCCTGAAGCATCAGCAGAAGGGGTGATCTGGGGCAGGGTGGTCACAGCACACAGCAAAGGGACAGGGCAGCTGTCACTGAGGTCCCTCAGCAGGAGCCTGGCACTGGCACTGAGCAGGCAGCCCCTCTGCTCTTCCCACTGTTGGCTCCTGCAGGAAGGGCAGTGACTCTGCCCTCTCCTGTCTCTGCCTTCCATTGCTGTTCCTTGCAGTGAGGGGTAAGATGGTTTGGTTGGCATCTCCAGCTCTGAGACAGGAGTACAAGATCTGTGGAATCCCATCTGGGATGGGGGAGGCGGAAAATATTAGCATTAGGTTTTGCATTACTAATCCAGCCTTCCTTTTTTTCTGGCAGCCTCCTCCTCCCCCCCCTGGCTTCCCCACTATAGAAGGTAAGCAGAGGCCTGTGTTTACATATGAGCAGCAAGCAGAGCTAAGAGCAAGGCATGCCAGCTGGGCTGGGAGCTAATGATGTGCTGTCAGCTCACTGCTGTCCATGGGCAGCACATGCAGAGGGCACAGCCAGGAGGCAGCCTCACTGCTGGGAAAAGCTGGATCAAAGCAACTTTTCCCTGTGCTGTGTGCCAGTATCTGGAACCAGAGGTGCACATGGTGCAGAGATGCGCAGACTGGAGCCCTGGCAGCAGCCATGTTCCACTGGTAGCTGTACCTACCAGGGCAGCCCAGCACAGGAGGGGTTTTGTTAGCTGGTGGCTTTTGGATGCTGTGAGTTTCCAAACAGCTCTCAAAATCTTGCAGGGGTGATTCTGTTTGGCGAGCCAGTGAGGTGGGAGACGAGCCTGCAACTCATTGCTGATGTACTCCTGAGCAATGGGAACCCTGGGGCAGAGCTGCAGGATGTGCCATACCCTCATCTGCCTATCCTGGCCTGCAACATGGACCTCCTGTGGATGGCTGAAGCCAAGATGCCCAGGTGAAAAGCACGTGTGGGATTTGGTTTAGCCCATTTCACACTCCTCTCGTGCAGATGATCTTTTCCTACTGTGTTTTTTTAGCATTTGAATGTTTTAAGAGCTTGATTGTACAATGTAATTAGCAGCAGAGAATGAAAGCTGTATGAGAAATAAAGACTAAAACCTGGGGAGCAGCAAAAGCCAGACCACTGTCTGTGGAGGGGCGTGTGGGCACCATATCCACAACAGGCAATAACCAAGGAGTGCTTGCTGCCTCAGTGCTGTTACTGGCGATGCTGATGACCTCCTTTCTGGGGCAGGTTTGGCCATGGCACTTTCCTGCTCTGCTTGGAGAGCATCTACAAGAAGGTGACAGGCAAGGAGCTGAAGTATGAGGCCCTGATTGGCAAACCCAGCCCCATCACCTACCGCTATGCCCAGTACCTGATCCAGCAGCAGGCAGAGAAGCAGGGCTGGAAGGCTCCCATCCGACGCCTCTATGCAGTTGGGTAAGAGATTTTTTCCTGCTGGTTTCCGTAGGGAGTTGCAAACTGCCTGCTCTTTAGTGGTGGTGGGGTTTTGTTTGTTTGGGGTTTTTTTTTCTTACTTTCTTCCATTTTTTTCCCCTCTGGATATTTCTAAAGTTAATACCAAAATTCCAGTGGTATTTCTGGAGCCTCGCATCCTGGAACAGAGGCTTGCTGGCTTTTTGTATCCTACACAGCAAAGCTGTGGACTACAGGATGCAGAGTGCACAAAGAGCGACTCAAAGACAAAACTAAGAGACCCAGATGTAGCACTGTTAGCTCAGTTTGGCCAAGCACTTTGGGCAAATAATCCAGGGATATGATCCAGTCATGGCTGAAACTGCTCTGGGTGCTTGGGCTGTGCTGTGTCCCCTTTGAAAGGTGCACATGTCCTGAGCAGGGCTCACTGGCCTACTCCAGCTGCTCCTCTTGATGTTAGCGACTATCTCACACCCCTTCCTTCTTCAGTGCTGTCTCAATCTCAGTCCCACAGAGCCAGAGGGCTTGTTTACCATTTCTGAGCCCATTCTCATGGGCTTGTTTCTCCTTTCTGTTTCACACTGTGACCTTATCCAGGGATAACCCCATGTCTGACGTCTATGGGGCAAACCTCTACAACAACTACCTCAAGTCAGCTCAGCAGAACCAGGTCCAGGCTGGGCTGAGGAGGAGCCCACAGGCAGCCAGTGCCCAGGCTGAGTTTTCCCTGGAGCTGAGGAATGACTGCAACAACTCAGTGGAGAGCTGTGAGTCCATCCTGGTCTGCACTGGGGTGTACCGCCCCGACGGCGCCGCTCCCAAGGAAACAGAGGAGACAGTGTTCCATGGACACCGGGACTTCTGCTTCGACCCCAGCCTGCTGCAGGCGTCCCACATAGTGCAGGATGTGGATGAGGCTGTGCAACTTGCTTTTAAAAAAGAAAACTGGAGCTAGGGGTTCAGACAGGTGTGCCTCAAGATCTGCTGTAAGGGGTTTTATGTACTGGAAAGAGGGGAAGAATGGGGAGGGACCTGGGGTGATTTTCTAATCTAGCTAATGTTTAAGAAAACTCCCTGTTGCAGCACTAAAAGCCCCTTAATTTTTTTAATACTCGTCTGCCCACAGACTTTCAACTGTGACTGCACATTGCTGCCAGCCATAATTGAGCCATAATGGAAACAGGGTATAAGGAGTAGGCTTGTCCCAGCAATCCCAGTTTTGTTCAGCTCCCACAGCTCATTCTTTTCCACACTTTGAGTGCAAAGACCAGGGGAGCCCACCCTCCTCTTTGTGGGGTGTTTGAGGGCAAAGCTCTTCCCACACAAGGAGCCAGCATCAGCCATTTGTAGAATGTGCTGTTTGTCCAGGCTGTGACTCGAGCACACCAAAAGCTGGGCTGTGGTGGCTCCATGCCAAGAGAAGGCTTTAAGTCTTAACATTCTCCTCGTGAAGAGTAAGTGCCTACAGACTTTAACAAATTCTCTTTGCCTGGGGATTTGCCACTGCATCACTGTCAGCCTGAAACAAAGTTCTGTTTTGCAGTCATCTGGCAGCTGTGGAGAGGCAGAGCCCCTCAAAGGAAGCTTCAGTAGCCAGAGCAACTTGCTGCAGGGCTGAGGTGAAAGTTATATTGTTCCCTCCCCCCCTATTTAGCATTCTGTGAACACCCCTGCCTTTTCACATCCCACCAGGGAGCCAGCAGCCTGTGCTCAGCAGCAGAGGAAACCACCACAGAGTTTGAATTGGCAGAGTTGTCTTTGCCCAGAACTCAGTGCTGCAGCAAGAGGCTTTTTTGGCACCCACTCTGATCCCAACTGTTGCAGGGAACATCCACCTGCTCCAGCTGGCACAGCTTCCAAGAGGGGCCCTTCTTTGGAACAAGGGCCAAACAAAAAGAGTCGCAGTCCACCTTTGCTCCTTCCTTGCATGCAAAGATTCAAAGAGAAGATCAATCAGGCCAGGATGGTACCAGATCCCCAGGCCTGATCTTTTAGAATACAAATGTCTGTGTCTTCCAGTTCTTTTGTTCCTCTCATCCCTCATGTGGTTTGCAGCTCAGGGATACCCCATACAGTCTGACCTCTGGTCCCTCCTCTTTCTTTAACATGCAGGTAGAGTCCCCCTAACATGAATCAGCAGCTGGGACTTGCCTGCCCAGGAACATTTCCCCAACACCATGCACCTTCTATTGCCTCTGTTCTCCTAGCTCTCCTATCCAGAGAAAGATAAGACTTGTGTCTCCATAGACATTCCAAAGAAAATAAGCAAGGTTTTCATGAGAAATTAATGTGAAAGATTGGGCTTAGCAAGGAGTGTCTTAATTCCAGAGGAGCACTGTGATTTTAGAAGCACAAATCAGCCTGTGTATATGATGAAAAGCTTTGGAGCCAACACTACTGACTTGATTTTCCTAATTACACTCAGCTCACACCACACTGAGGTATCAGAAATGGGTCTGCTCTGCCTCTTCTTTCCTCCTTCCTGCTTTTCCAGGCAGCTCCATACACAGGGTGCAAACATGTTCTGCACAGAAGTTTGAGTTCTTGACTCAAGTCTCAGCATCCATGTGCACTGAAATTCTGCTCCAGCTGCTCTCCATCCTCTCAATACTGATCTGTCTTCTTAGGAAGGTCATTGCAGCCTAGGCTCAATTCTTAAGTTGTGCCAGGCTCTGTGTGTGAGGCAGATCAGGTGCTCTTTCAGTTATCCAGGCAAAAGAGTTCCTTCTCTGTTTCTCTATCCTTCCCTTCATGAATAGGAGCAGAAAAACACCTCTTTGCATGTCTTTCCCTCAGTGAAATCCACAATGGGAAGCAGTTTCTTCCTCTCTTACCATTACTTGGGGTAAGACAAGAATTGCTTGGCTGCTTCTAAAAGCAGCTGTAATGGGAGGAACCCAGATTTGAATCCTTTTCCTTTCACTGCAGAGAGAAGGAAATTACCATTTCATCTTGTTGCACAAAATAAGGGCTTGTCTCCAGTTCCCAGAAGAGCAGGCACAGGGAAGGACTTGGGATATAACACAGGGAAGGTCCTTTAGCTCAGCACCTCTCCAGAGTCACAGCTGTACTGTGCACCCAGCCTGCAAGGCCTGAAACTGGAGCCCAGACCCCATTTACTCACAGGGTGGCTCCAGTGTCCCTCAGCCTCCCTTTCCAGAGGTGCCATCCACTGCAGAAAGAGGAACACTCCCTTTCCTTGCAGTGCTTGCTGACTTGGGTGCTGACTTTCCTGGCATTCCTGGGAATGGTGCTCATAGCCAGACCTCAGGGAGGTGTTTGCTGGCAGCAAGAAGGAGCCGCACCTCCAGCGTGGTGAGTGCTGACTGCAGAAATGCTGAGGTCTGTCCATCTGCAGCCAGCCCTTTGCAGAGCTCTGTCTTGTTCCTTGCTGGAAGTGTGGTGCCAGTTACTCAGAGAAAAGGTGCTGCTGAACCACTGTGCCCTGAGGGCTGTGGCACCTCTTCCAAGGAAGGAAGAGGTTTGCACAGAGAGGGAGCCAGGCATCTCCATCGTTGGAATAGCAGCAGAGGTGAGCTGACTGATGTGAATCTGCTTCAGATTCCAAATCTGCTTTTAGCTCTGGATCAGTTTAGTTTTTTTTTTCCCACCAGTCTTAAAAATGTGTAGGAGGAACTTCAGTGATAAAGAATTTTTAAAAAAATGCTTTGCTTGCGAGTTGAAATTGAACAGAAGGGAGGAGAAGGAATCTAGAAATATCTTGTACCCTTTGCCTAATTCATACCAAGTAAGGTTGCATAAAAAACTCTGCTTTGCTGCTCTCTGCACTAATTAGCCAGATAGGCTGCCCTTGGTCTGAGCAATGCAAAGACCTTTCCCCTCTTCCCCTTCTTGGCTCCTTGAAACAGTGCACTTTGTCCAAGTCCCTGCCTGGGAATTGCATGGACCCACTGGATGGAGTAGGAAGTCTGGCTTCTCCAGCTGCTGTTGGACACTGGCTTGATTCTGAAAGGTTTCTGTTAATGGCATTGCTTGGCAGGTCTCCTCTGTTCTATGAGTTGTGCTAGAGTGTTGTACAGGCTTGTCACTTACGTCCAGTTCATTTATGGACATCTCTTATTGCCAGAATTCAGTGAAATCCTTTTTCCTTGGAACTGCAGCTCCCTGGAATTAGCTTCCAGCGTGGCTGGAAGGAAACTCTTCCTTTGTCTCATGTATTGCCCAGATGAGGTGTCTCCAAAGCAGTATTTCTGTTCTTTGGAGCCGTCATCCTTCTGTGCAGATTGTGCAAGGGACCAAGCAGGAGAGGGGACTTCACTGCTGATCCAGTACCTTAATATTTACATGGTGCACTGCCCTGTACAGCAAACAGGGCAAAGACCTGATCCTAACAACTCCATCTTCCAAAGATGAACAGGTTTTAGTCAAGCCAGAAGGGAGCTTGGAGCTTGCAACTGAGGCTAGCAGGAAGGAACCAAGGGATAGACCTTGTTCTGGATCTGAAACCAAGAGCTTTTTTGGCATGCAATAACGTGGTGGCCAGAGAAGTCAATTCCTTTCTTCCACAGGACACATGCAGCTGCTAACCTGGCATTCAGGGCATCTGAATAACACTGCTGTCCCCTTCCTTCCAGTCCTAACCCTGCCATGTCTTTCCCCCTCCAGGAAATGGTAATGTTTCAGATTGTGTCATGTGCACTGCAGAAGAGTGATTATATATCATTCAGAGAAATCACAAACTCTGATTATTTTAGATTTCATATTAATTTCAATGCAGTTACAGAGTTGCTGCTTTGTTCAACCACATATGTAAAATAATAAAATATGTTTTCTTTGAAATTAATTTTAACTTCCTGTGTGTACATTTAATGGGGATTATCCTGCTCTCTTTTAAATCTTTGCCCTAGAAGATTATTAGGGCAAATTATGTTTACTTTTTCATGTTTTTCTCCCTGTTCTTCAAGATATTACCAGATTTTCTTGAGGGAACCACCCTGAAAGTTACCCCTTCAGCAATTAACTGGCAAACTTTCAGACTAGAACCAAAAGCTTCCCCTGATTTCAACAGAAAATTCAAAATCCTGCTAGGTGAAAACATCATCTTTAATAATCTAGAAACAGCCAATATAAAAACTTGCATTGTTTTTTATATTTTATCAGAAAGTTTCCCATCTACAAAGTTCACAGCTCACAGGAGGCACATTAGATAGCAAAACAAGTGTGAGGCAGATCCTGAGAACTTGGTGTTGAAAGCAACAATCATAAAGCAGTTTTGGAGGGAGTGGACTAGGATTCCAAATTTCAGCAGAGAGAGGATATATATATTCAGAATACAACTGAATTATATTCTACATCCTGGAGAAGTGACCTACAGCCCCAGCCTCTAATAAATAATGATAAGTGTTAATCAGCCTCCTCCTTTTATCCAGTGCTTTGGTAGTTGGAGCAGTCACCCAAGACAGGGCTAATCAAGGTTTAGTTAAGCAGGGAGAGATCACAACCTGAAGCTCCCAGGTGCTTTTAATCACTGCTGTCAGAGCACAAGGGCAGCCTAGGGTGAAGGTGTCCCCTGTAGGAGAGGCTGAGCTGGAAGTTGGAGTCCCCAGAGAAATCCTTACCCAGCCCAAGGTGCAGAGTTAAACACCGAAGAAGAACCAACCTGAACAAAAGGATTGAGAGCCCTGGAGGAGTTTGGTCCCAGGGGAATGCCGTGAGAAATGCCTGCCAGGGTAACCCTTGGGAAGTGCTTGGTCCCTGCTTGCCCTGATACCTTTAGGGGCCTGTCCAAACCTTCTATTGCCAGGCCTTCCTAACCCCAATTATAAAACACAAATCTGTATGTTTTTTTTTTTATGGCTGCAGTTAATTTGATGAACACTGTGCACTTACAGACCTGCAGAGACCCAGTCTGCAACAGTTTGAAACCCTGCACCAGCAGGGCAGCAATGCGTTCTCTAGGAACCAAGCCTCCATCAAGAAAACACTTAATTCACTGTAACACACCTACTTTTCCTTTTCAGTCATCTAAACTATGAAGAGCTTTCACTTTCTCCTCAAGGTCAGCTCATAGATGCTCTATGCTAAGACTTAGTAAAGACAAAACACCAAAAGCAAACCCCAAATCCCCTCTCCAAGCCCCCTACCCTGCTACAAGCACGAAAAGAAATGTCTTGGCACTTTCTGCAGGCATTGAAAGCTCTTTGAACCGAAATGTAATTACAAGCAATAGACTGTTAACACTTCAATATCCTTTTGAAGAGGATCTGCTTTCCCTGGACCATAACACCAGGATCAGCAGTTCAGATACAAAGGAATTGCATTTGGAAGCCAAGGCATCGTTGAATTTTGGTGCTGGCCAGGTGAAACTTTTTTACATTTATCTGTCACTTCAGCCCTGACCATTTGAATGGGTTAGATAAGTGCAGCACAAAGTGTGTGTCAGAGAATCCCAGAAGCTTCCTTTCCCACACAAAAGGCATTTTAAGTATGGTTGGAGCAGATTATGTTCAAACTCCCTGAGATCAGCTTTGCCTCTTTCCCTCCCACTGCTGCCAGTTTCTGACAGCTTACTGCAGGGTATAATTAGGTATCTAGTTTCTGGTCTTTCTTTCAGGCATATATCTGCCCTGTTTTTCTTTTTTTTTTTTTCCTTCCCCCAAGAAATTGAGTCATTATTTTGTTTCCTCCCAAGTTCAGCCCTCAAGAAAGTTTTGCCTTCCCCCAACAGGGGTATTTTTGAGGGCACACTTGTTTCCACTTGCAGTGTAAACTAAAAATGGTAGCATTTTAGATATTCAGTATGACTATTGCACAAAACTCTGTCTGCTGTTTCCCTTTAAATATATGTATACACACACATCTCTGTGCATACACATCAATACATTAAAAAGCCAAAAACATAGCTTGGGAGCTACTAAAGAGTAGAATCTATTTATAGTTTAGCTTTTTAATGTTTTAACAGCAGTGGTTAAGCACTAACACATCCAAGGACTGCACATTGCATTAAATAACTGGATCACATGGGAAGCATCATCTTGTCATATCCCATCCTACAGTGTGCTACAAAAAGCTCTTCAGTGCTTTCTTGAGTAGAAGTCATTTTTCCCCTCATTCCTGTTTTGAAGCAGAGGCACAATTTCTGCTTCCTTTCCTACAAATAAGCTCCTTTCTTATCCTCACCTCTTTGTTTTTGTTGTGTTTGCACTGCTAGAGCCCATACTCAGCCCAAGGAAGCCCTTGAGCTTCCACCCTCCTTCCTTTGTCCCCCCATTCCTTGTCATAGCTCCCCTTGCTGTGCCACCACGGGTTCTCCCTGTTCCCACCTACCTACCTTGGATGCAGGAGCCTTCACAGCCCCAGCAGGCATCCTGTGGTGTATGGAGAGCCATTTCCACGAGGCTGCTCTTGCCCTGCTCACACAGCCTCAGCCCAGCAGGCCCCCTGAGCGCCCAGCTCCCTCCCAGCTGCCTCAGTTCCCTGCTCCCAGCTCCCCACATCACCTGGGTGGCAGGGTCAGAGCCCATTTCCCAGCTCTGCACGCCAGCTGTGGGTGGCAGCCCGCCCAAAGCCCAGGGATCCCCACCCAAATCCCTTCACCCAGCAGGGGGGACACCACACAGCCTCCCAAAGCTT
This sequence comes from Agelaius tricolor, assembly GCF_023055355.1. Classification (NCBI taxonomy): domain Eukaryota; kingdom Metazoa; phylum Chordata; class Aves; order Passeriformes; family Icteridae; genus Agelaius; species Agelaius tricolor. Next base: position 3,404,090 of record NW_027269263.1, read on the forward strand.
TGGGGAATCTTTGTGAAATGAGTGCCTGGATGAAGAGCAGAGCTGTGAGTGCCTGTGGCAGGCTGCCAGGGCAGCATGTGGGCATGTCCAGCCCGTGGCACACAGGGAATTGCACTGCTCAGGAAACCCAGAGCAAAGCTGTCAGTGTCTGCTGCCCAGGCAGGGCAGGAGCAGCCCTCTCTGCTTGAGGGCTGTTGCCCCCAGCAGCCCAGATGGATGCTTGGTTTTTACTCCACATCCTCTTGTAGGAGTGGAAAACTCCCCTTGCAGCAGAATGTGGCAAGAGCAAACAAATTTAATGCTGAGGGCTGACCACACATGAATCATGGCTTACCTGAGAAGAGTCAGGTGAAGGCACTCACCCACCTTGGATAAAAGCCAGGATCCAGAACATAAGGATGTGGTTTTACCCTCTACCATGGGCCACACAGGCTTACACTGCCATCCAACCCAGCCTTTATGTGGAAACCACATGAGGAGGCACAGCTGGTGCCATTCACACCACTCTGAGCTGTCCTGAGCTGGGCAGCTCCCAACACCAGCCAAAGAACATGAAACAGCACCAGAGAGAGCAATCATCCTCCTTGGCCATGGACCCCAGCCTCCTGCTCCCTATCAGAGCCCATCCACAGAGCCTTCAGTGAAATCTTTGTGGGGCGGTACAAAAATTGTAGACTTTTGTAGACAAAAGTCTAAGCAATTGTTTGGCCATGGATTTTTCTTAGGCAGCAAAGTCAAAGAGAGAAAGCCTTCCCCTGATTGTTGCTGTGTGCCCAAAGAAATCTTTGTGTCAATCCACACCAAGTTCTCCCTTTCCCTTACTCAGTTATCTCTTTGCTTCAAGTTTAAGCATGAATTCTCCTTGTACCCCAGACTGATTTCTCCTTGTAGCCAAGAGCAGCCAGGGACATTGACTGGAGCAGGGCTCCTCAGGGAGCCTGCAATAACATGTATTAGATGATTGTCACTGCTGTCCTGGATGTCCTTTCCCAGCACCAAGCAGCATTTGCTCAGTGCCATGTGTTGATTCAGCAACATGCTGAAAACGTGAAGCTATTTTGGATCTTTATCACAAAGTGTAGTTAATACAGATGTTTGTGGAGGCAGTTTATTTGATGTGCTGCACATCATTGTCAGGCAAGCACCCGGCTCATCACTGGTGGGCACAGGTACAGATGAGGAACTGGTGATGCTGAGCACCGAGGCACTTTGGAACATGATGTCCCAAGCCATTAGTGCTGGTGATAAACAGATGCAGCCAGCTATTAAGCTCAATTCGAGGCCATTAATAGTGGGTCAATAAAGGTCCCAATTGTTGCTTTCAGTAGAAGTAAGAACTCCAGAGCTATTCATATCAATTCAAAGGCTCTGTCCCATCATGGCAAACTGGGCAGGGCCCTCAGCATGTGGATAGGCTCAACTCGGAAAGCTGGTGGGATAAAAGACACTTACTTTGATGAACAAACACACCAGACCAAATGTGGGGACAGATGAATGTCCAGCAGCACAGATGAGCCACAAATGAGCACTTCATTGTAGGCTCTGTGCCAGGCCAACTGGTCTTTGTCTTGGCCAGCCTGGAGAGACCAGGGGAGGCCGAAGCACTCCCGATGTTACGGAGCAGGTGCCGCGGGGCTGTGGCACGTCCACGGGGGCGGCTCGCGGGGTTCCTGCGGGGCAGGACGCTCCCCGAGCTGTGGAAGGGGAGCATCCCGGGGGACAGGGCGGGGGCGCCTTCCTCACCCTCCCGTTCTCGCCCCCCTCCTCCCCTCCCCCGGCCGCGCAGCCTCTCCCCCAGCCCCAGCCCCAGCCCCAGCCCACCCACCGCCGCCAGCCGCCCGCCCCGGCTCCGGCAGCTGCTGCGGCTGCTGCTCGGCGCCGCCCCCGGGCTCCCCCGCCGCCCGCCGCCGCTCGGGCTCTCCGCACCGCTGCCGCCGCCGCCGCCGCCGGGCCCGGGGCCGGTGCGGGGGGCGGGCCGGGGGCGGGCCGGGGGCCGCGGCGCGGCCGTCGGGCCCGGCGCGCCGGCTCGGGGGCCGGGGAGGACCATGCACCGCGCTGCCTCCAACCAGCGCTCGGTCTCCTCCTCCTCGGGCTCCTTCCAGCCGCCGCCGCCGCCGCCGCCGCCGCCGCCGCCGCCGCCGCCGCCGCCGCCGCCGCTGCCGCCGCACGCCGCCGACCGGCAGCCCCTCTTCCAGCGGGGCTCCAGCAGCGGCGGCAGCCGGCGGGGCTCGGGGTCGAGCTCGGGCTCGGCGCGGGCCCGCCGCCCTCGCAGCCCCCGCAGCAGCGCCGAGGAAGAGGAGGAGGAGGAGGAGGAAGAGGAGGAGGACAGCAGCAGCATCAGCAAGCCCCTGGTGCCGCCGCCCGCCACCCCGCTGCCCGCCGCCGCCTCGCCGCTCCCCAGCAGCAGCAGCAGCATCAGCAGCGGCGGCGGCGGCGGGAGCCCGGGCCGCAGCATGACGGCGGCGGAGCTGTACGGGGCGGCGGCGGCGGGCGGCGGGGCGGGGGGCGGCGGGGCGGCGGCGGGGGCGCTGCTGGGGCCCGGCGGGGCGGGGGGAGGGCGGCGCTGGGGCTTCCAGGCGCTGTCCCTGGTGCTGCTGCTGGGGCAGGGCGCGCTGCTGGACCTCTACCTGATCGCCGTCACCGACCTGTACTGGTGCAGCTGGATCGCCACCGACCTGGTGCTGGCGGCCGGCTGGGGCATCTTCTTCTGCCGCAACAGCCGGGCGCGCCGCCGGGAGCGGCCCCCGCCGCCCCCCGGGCCGCCGCCGCCGCACCCGCTGCTGCTGCACGGCCCCCCCGGCGGCCGCGGGGCCGGGGGCCGCGGGGCCGGGGTCCCCCCCCGCGGCGGCGACTTCGCCTACGCGCACCTCGCCTGGCTCATCTACTCCATCGCCTTCACGCCCAAAGCGGCGCTGATCCTGGGCACCTCCATCCTGGAGCTGATCGAGCTGCGCCTGCCGCTGGGCACCACCGGCTTCCGCATCACCCTGGCGCTCTCCGCGCCGCTGCTGTACTGCCTGCTGCGGGCCATCGGCACCGAGGGCGCCGGGCAGCTGCTCCTGCCGCCGCAGCCGCCGCCGCAGCACCGCGCCGCCGCCGCCTTCCTCGCCACCTGCCTCGACCTGCTCGACAGCTTCTCCCTGCTGGAGCTGGTGCTGCAGCCCGGGCGGCCGGCGCCGCTGCCCGCTCCGCTGCGCTACCTGCTCATCGCCGTCTACTTCCTCTGCCTGGCCTCGCCGGTGCTGTGGCTGTACGAGCTGAGCGCCGCCCGCCCGCCCGGCGCCGCCCGCCTCGCCCTGCACCTCCTGCTGCCCGCCGGGCTGCTGGACGCGCCGCTGCTGGCGCTGCGCTGCCTCCTGCTCCTGCGCTACCAGCAGCCGCTGTCCCTCTTCATGCTCAAGAACCTCTTCTTCCTGACCTGCCGCGGCCTGGAGGCGCTGGAGACCTGCTGCCTCCTCCGCCCCGCCGCCGCCCCGCCGCCCGCCAAGTACGGCCCGGCCGCCGCCGCCCCCGCCGCCGCCCCGCTGGCCCACGGGCTCTCCGACGTGGACGTGGGTCCCCACGGGTACGTGAACGCCTTGGCGGTCACCGCCCAGGGCTGAGCCCCCCGGGCCCGCTCCCGGCAGAGGCTCTGTCTCTGCGTTCTGCTCAGGTTCCCTCCGCCGTGGCCGAGCAGGGGAAGGGGACGTGGGTTTCCCTGTCAGACTCCCGTTCCCCTCCTCCCTTCCTTTTGGACAAACCCAGCAGCGGAAGCTCCGCACAAACCCGACTACCTGCAGGAGCCTACGGATGACGCTTGTCCCCAGAAAACGCACCGGTCCTTCATGACAAGATTTCTCCCAGTGCTTCTGCATCTCCACTGTCTGGAGGGTCCCACTCTTCAACCCCCCCCTCCTGCCCCAGGACATTGTGTTGCTTTGTCACCGAAAAGGTTCAGTTTTTTTCCTTTTCATCCTCAACAGGGACCAGTCCATTTTGTCCCCTCCTTTAAGAACTCCTGCTGACCACAATAATGAGATGCAAGAGGGGCCTGACCAGCAGGTGTTGCCTCCAGGTGTGGGAAGGACAGAAGGAAGCACGCTTTGGTTTTCCTAGGTCGTGCAAAGCTGCTGCCTGTGTTTCCCAGGCCTTTGTGTGCCAGCTAAGGAACCTCTGGAAGCACGCTGGCCACTCGGTCACTTCAAGCCCATGAGCCACCTTCTCCTAGCCAAAATGTCTACCTCTGTGCTTCAACCTTTTGCATCTTACATTGACTTCACACGCTAAAGAAACCAGTCCAGCATGGACACAAACCAGGGCTTAGGCCCCATTTCATAACCACCAAGACATTTATTTCTGGTGAGAACAGGGTTTACAGCAGCCTCCTGCTGGCATCCCCAGGTGCTGGGGCTCTCATTTCTCTGTGAATATGCATGTTTACCGAATCAGCGTTGGTTTTCTTTTACACGGAACATAGGGTCTTCCTTTACACAGCCAGAAAGGCTGGAAAATTTCCTCTGGCCCCTTTCTATGCCTGCTTGAGAGAGCAGAGATGGGGCTAAGCCTGCAAAGTGCCCCCTCTCCAAGGGCAGAACAGAGCAGAGGACGCTGGCACTGCTCGGGGTGGGCTCCATGCTCAGTGAACCAAACATTTCAGCACAGAAAGCAAAGTGCTGCAGGAGCCCTCGGGGCAGAGGGGCTCTGAGCTTTGGTGAAAGCCCATGGATCAGCATCCTGTCCTCTGTGTGCATGTGGTTTAGGGTAGGTGGGGAAAAATTGTTAGTAACCTCTCATAGGAACACAGTTTTCTTTGGTTTTAAGCTCCATGAATGTTGGGTGGGGTTAAGGCCTGCTCTTCTGCCTGGCTGCCGCTGCTCCTGAAACCAGCCCATGGAAGGAGGAGCACACAGACCACGTCTGGAGGAAGGACTTTGCCCCTCCCAGGCTTATATTTTGTTATCTGGGCAAGGCTGCAATAATTGTGAAAAACAAGTTTCCTGTTGCAAGTTTTTCTTTTTTTTCTTTTTTTTCAAGCTGTCCTGATGGGGAGGGGAAATAAAGCACAACCAACTGCTACCCACAGCAGGACTGCAGGTGCAGCCCAGACTTCTTCCGCACACACATTTATTCTTTCTTTCAGGGCTTGGGCTTCAGAGCCTCTGCCCCACCTTCCTTGTCACAGAGTGGGATCAACTGCCTGCTCCGGTGGACTGCTACAACAAAATGTTTACAGTCTGGTGACTTCCAGCTCCCAGAGGCAGAAGTGGGGCTGCCATGGGGCTCTTCTCCCCCAGCTCTCGGTGGCTGATGGGTTTTGAGGGGCTGGAGAAGCCCCATGAAAAGATGGGTCAATAGTGCTGTTCTGTTCAGAAGTGCAGCTAGCATGGGTGACTCGCTGCTCTCCTCGTGCCAAATGGAGAGTTGGCAAAAGCTAGGCTTAACTTTCCCACCAGTGCTTTATTTTTAACCTGAGCCCTTACATGGGCAGTTGTGTGAATTTTGGCCAGTGGCCTTTCTCTTCAGTAACTTCTTCTTGTCTGGACAATCTTGGTGCTGTGAGTGACTGTGATTGTAAAACTTGGTACTGTGAACTTTTCCTATGTGATGTGAAATGTGTTGAGGGGATGCTAAGTTCCTGGCCAAAGGAGGTGTAATTACAGGCATATTACGCTTGTACAGATATTTGTTTCCTTGCACCTTCCTTTCTCAGCATTAAATAGGTAGTGGAAGCTCAGAAATAATTATTCAAGAGAGAATAAGGTGACACCTGAACCTAGGACTAATCCATTCTTCAGTCAAACAGCTGAAAGGAAAAAAAAAATCCCCAACCAACTTTGCTAAAAACAAGCTGAAGGAGAAAAAAAGCTTTTCATCACCAACTATGTTTGGCTGCTCCTATGGCCAAGTTCCCAATAGCACCAAAGTGCTAATCCCTAATACACTCAAGCATGAGCATAGTTGAGACATCAAAAGAATCACAGCACAATTATTAATGAGTCTTACTTCAGTACCCCTTCATAGCCCATAACAAAGTTGCTGTTTCAAAAGTGAGTGCCTTTTTCCAGTTAGGACGTTATTGAGAAAAATGGCATATTTGAAATTTATCTGGCCATGGCATTTTTAACCCATTGGCAGTGAGCTCACAGTTCAGATTTTTCCAAGGATGAAAAGGTTGCCCGGGACACACGACCCTGCAAAATGACACTTGTGTTGCATAGAATTCCTTTGTAGAAAAGTTGTTCTTTGTGGTGCCATGGTTTCTAGGTTGTTAGGAAATGTGCTGTTTGGAGAGTGTTAAAGCTCTTGTAGTTGCCTATACTGAAGCCCCCTTGCAACTAAAAGGGCAGCTCTGCTGCTCCTGCAATTACTTACTATGAAAAAACATTTAAAGATCTTCAATGTCTTGTTTATAAATTTGCTCCTCCTCTTGAATTCCCTCCTCTTTGGTAAGTGAGCTCTTGCTTCCTTAAACCTTTCTGTTTGCAGAAGAGAGCTGGTGGTACCACGGAAGTGCAAACAATACCTCTCCTGATGCACCTTGCACAACTCCCGTACATTGTGCCAACATTCAGTTACTGAACAGGTCAGTAACACTTTGCTGAACGAATTTGTGCCATACTAAGACACAGGTCCCTTGGGATTCTGTTACACAACTCAGTTATTTAGCATTTTACTGCTCTTTGTTTGCTATCCTGACAAAAGAGATGACTACTCCCAGGAGGGGAAATGGAAGTGAGAGATAAGGCCTGTGGCTGATGGACACTTGGCATCCCCCTGGCATTAATCAGAACTTGTATTTTTTAAAAAGCAAGATTGTTAAAATAAAATTAGAAACTTGTGACTGATTTTGTTCCTTTTTTCCCCTCCTTTGATTCTTGCTGGGCTATTTGATTTTGTATTGAATAGGGACCAACAGATGTGTTAAAGTTACTTGTTTTCCTCATACTGGATTGGTAAAATAGCGTCTGGATTCTCCCTTCAAACAAACTTTTTGTAAGTGAAAGGAAATTCTAAGAGCTGTAACACCAAGGGAGTTATTTGAGACGGGAATGAGTAAGGCAAGGAAATTCAGATGACACTTCTGAGCTTCCTATTTAAGTGATTTATAGGAATTTATACCACTTGCAAAAGACTCATGGGGGAAAAAAATCAGATTTACATGTTAATTGCTGTAAGATAAAAGAAACTTTTAGAAGTGGGATCATCAAGATGGCAATTACTGACATAATCTGGGAAATGGGTTCTCACTGGAGAAGCATTGAGATCACAGCTGCCTCTTGCTTAGCTCTCTCTGTTGGGTTAGATTGGATTCCTGTTGGAGCAGGAAGGCTCCCAGCCTTAAGCCTGGATCCCTGCAGGGACTGTCCCTTTGTTATTAAGCTGTCCTAAGAGTCCTGCATGGAAATTACAAACAATTCCTTTACCACTCCTTCTGAAGGGATGTAGGGATGCTTCCCATGGCTGCAGGCCCTCAGCTCTGTCCAGCTCATCTCCATACTGTGATTTGCAGGAATATTTTGACATTCATGAGCCAGTTCAGTTCTGGCTCAGTTTTGCCTCAGATTCCTGTAACAAATACTAAGAACTCAACATAAGGAGTTAGGCAGAATTGAGGACACAGAAGTATTTAACTGAATATATCCAAAAAAGTATTCTTCATTTTAATTTAAGGAAAAAAACCCCACAGGTTTGACACAAAATTATAAAATACACACAATACAAAATAAATTGCAAGAGAAAAGAATAGATTCTTTCGAAGACAATAGATTTTAAAAAAGCTGAGATAAAAGATTTTTTGACAAGTAAAGTTAGATGGATGAGAAAACAACAAAGGAAAAAGGCCTGGATGTGTTTACATCTCACAGGTTGTTATACAGTGATAAGAAACAGGGTAAATGCCAGCCTTACCATCACTGCTCCTGGAAGATCAATCCCTTAGTCTGTTCAGCATTCCACTGTGGTTAATCTGAACTACCTGTGCTTGAGCTTGAACCCACACAAGTACATCTTACAGTGGTTTTTGCTCAGCCTCCCTTAACTCAGATTTAATTTCCACTCTAAAACAGCATCTGCTGAGGCTACACTTTATCCTCCTCCAAAACAGTCCTTTATTTCCTTGTGTGTCACTATCTGTATCTTCAGTTCACATCTTCCTGGTGCTAAGATATCCAAAAGCAAACAGCACTGCAGCAGTGTGTCACAGAATACACCAGATTCCCCTGATTCTGTATTCAGCTCCACATTTCTTAAAACTGTAAAAAAATCCCAAATTCCATTTCTTGGTCTCCTCTTCCCCCTTCACTACTGTTGCTGGTTTTCAAGCACATAGCTCCCAGTAGAGAGGCAGGAAGAGTTATGGAGACTCTCAATTTAAACATTTATCCCACTTATTCTCAGCTATTCCACTTGATTTCCAAATGACCATGGAAATGCAGCTGCAAATGAATGATGAGTGGGGAAAACAAAATCTTAGGCACATTTATCAACCAGGTAGAGACAGCCCTAATCTAGCTGAAATTTAAGGCATATGTCTTTAATGCAGTATTTACAAGGAAATGTTCAAAATGTGTACTAAAATGGCAATGCAAATGTCACCATGTTATCTAAACCTATTTTCTAAACCATGCCTGTGACTTTTATCCAGTGCAATAGAATCAGCACAGCTGGAGGGCATTTTGAAGGCACGAGTGGATGAGCCACAGTAATTTTTCTGCCATCCATCAGTGAGAATTCAGAGTAATGCTTTTCCCCAAGGAACAGAAGCACTGCCTGTTCTTTCACAGGGGTGGCCAATACTCCTGGCTTCTCTCCACAGAGGAGCAACATTCCACATGTGCTGGGCAGTGCTGCATCCCAGCAGCACAGGAAGGTCCCAGCACTAAGCCATTTACAATGCAAGGACAAGGATAGTGCTGGAAATGCAGTCTCAGTGCTGCTCTGCATGGGACCACCTTCCATCCCTGTATTTCAAACAGGGCAGGTCCCAGGCAGAGCCTAAGAGTCCTCCAAAGACTGGTCAATGTCCATCACCTCTGCTGGATAGCTCCAGCTAGAGTGCCTCTGAATGTCCTGGAAAAACAGCTGCTTCTGGAGGCTCTTCAGACTGTTCAAAACCTCTGGAGAGAGCTCGTGGAAGCCCCCCTGTTGTTCCTGATCCTCCTCCTCTTCCTCCTCCTCCTCTAGAAGGTCCTCAGGAGGCAGAGGGGAACATCTGGAGATGTAGCCCTGGTCTGACTGCACTGACTGTCTCTGGTCTTTGCACTGGTCATCAAAGACCAGCAGGTGCTGCTGGTCAGCCTCCCCCTGGCAGAGGTATGGCTCTGAAGGGAGGACACTCTGCTGATAAAGAGGGTACATGAGTCCATCCAGATGGTCACTCAGCTCATCTGACAAGTTTGCAGGACTCTGGTCAGCTGCTGAAGCTTCAGAGCCTTCGTGGAGGATAAGATTATTCCTCATTGGAAAGCTTGTCTCCAGAAGAGGAACTCCTTCCATACAGTCCTCATTGCTCAGCACGTGGTGACTGAGTATATTTCTACCTTCCATGGAAGAGACTGGCTCCACTACCTGAACTGGAGGAACATCCATAGGAAGGACCACAGTCTGGGAGTTTGGATCCCCACATGGATTAAGCTGAGGCTGCAGCTTGCAGCCTGTACTTTCACCTTCATGCACGTGGAGGCTGATGGTGTAACAGGGGTCAGGCTCACGCAGGTGCAGCTGGTGTTTCACAATTCCACCTGGCTCACTCAGCAGTGAACCCACCTGGCTCTCTCTGCTCAGGGAATGCAACTCTTCATCACTATCCAGGCAGATGGTTTCACTCTCAAACCAGTCTGGGTGCTCAGTCTGCCAGTTCTTGAACTTCTCTATGGCCTCTTTCAGCTTCCTCCCACTGGGGGTATCGATGTAATTTTCAGCTGTGATTTCCTGGATTCGATGGATCCGCCCAGGTTCAAACTTCTCCAGATCCTGAATCCGAAAATAAATATCCTCAAACTTGTCCATCAGTTGGTATCTGGACGTGACATTGAACAGATCAGGTATATCTCTCTCACTGCTTATTCCCTCGAAGTAGCAAACTATGTACATCCCAAAACAGGCTGGCTTCTTGAAATCTGGCAGGATCAGGTTCAAGGCTGGGGTGAACAGGTCTCCCACTGGCTTTTGCTGATCTTGCTTGAGACACACAGGCTCACTCCCGAGCATGGCCTGCCACTTGGCCTGGGTGCCCCGAGAACACAGGATGATGATCTTTGAAGACAGCTCTTCCATCTCCTTCTTCTGCCGCGTGAGCCAGGGTAAGGGCCCCAGCTCTGAGATGTGGTGGTCCTCCAGCAGATCCAGGGCCACAGCAGTGCCACAGACTGTCATCAGGAACTCAGCAAACTTCAGCACCACGTCCACGTAGAGCAGGTGATCAGCGGAGTACACGATCCAAACCTTCCGCGGCTTCAAGGGTGGCAGGGGCAGCTCAGTGTATGGTGCTGATGGAAGGCAGGAAAATGTTAATTACAGCCACAATCCCCAAATTGTAAAGGTGTGAGTCAGCACTAATCAGCATAGCAGGCTATTAACAAAACTTTTAAGCTTTAATGCCATTTTGGCAATGTATGTGGACAACATCTCATTTAGTAAATTTAATATGAAAGTACAGGCACAGTGAAGCTGTGATTTATGATAACGCCCAGATGATTCATCAACTTTCACCTCACAAAAACACTGCAGCAGCTTCAAGAGGTTTGCAAATATTGCTGTATTCTCTGGTGGAGAGCTGAGTGCACCGACCCCAAACCAACCTGCTGTTGCTATGGCCTAGATGATTAGCAAAGCTCCTTCTGCTAGTACAGCCTTGGCTGGGTAAAATGTCTCCCCGCATTCCAAAGCAATTACCTCCCATCTCACAAATACAGCATTTCAAATTCCGTATACAAAGCTTCTTTTAGCTAAACAGGCTAACTTTTGGTTTCGAGAAGCATCTACAGAGTAGTTAGAGCCTACAAAAGCCCCTTCTGGGCAACAGTGTGAGACCTGCATGAGAAGTGCTTGACCAAGCACAGTTGCATCTTACCAGCTTGCAAATGGTCATGGTTGCATTTCCCTCGCCGGCGCTCTGGAAGAGAGAGAGTCACTGTCAGTTCTGAAAGCATGAAGTAAGATTAAATGCTTAAAATCACACCACCTTCCAAAGATTAGGTTAAAAAAATAAATCTTTAACTGCGTAGGGAGATAAAGCTTTAAGGACGGAGAAGCCTAATAAAAAAAACATACTGAATGATTAAAGACTCTTCTACAGCCAGTTCTTGCTAAATTTTTCCTTTGAGATGAGACAATGCACTCAAAATGAACTTTCAGCTTCTTCCCCAAATCGTGGCAGTCTCAAGTACAGAACCCCCAACTGTCCTGTGACCTCTCTTTAAGGAAAAGAGGCTTTTAAAATATGGCTTTTTCTTAAGAAGCTTTAGTCGCTTCTTCTCTGAAGAGGTGACTAAAATGTCCTTAGCTGCATCTTACAGATGAATTTGATGTTAAGAAACTTTCCAAAAGATTGCCAATTCTTCCTCTCATGTAAAAAGAAAACAAAACAAGCAGTGAGTTACACAGCTTCCCTGAGATAACTGCCTCATGGCTGCAGCACAGAAAACTAGGAGTTAGCCCTTAAGTACCCAATTTTCCAAGTTGCTCGATGCCTCTGTCCTGTTTTTTTTCCTTCCACTTCAATTGAAAAACCTTATCCAATCTCACAATAGTATAAAATTAATTTTGCAGAGACTTTGGGGAACAAGAGGAAGACTACAGTGTGGACAAACAGGAAGCTTCTGTTCAACAACACTCTTATGCAATGCAGGGGGAAAAAAAGTGCAAAAATCTGCAGGAAACAAAGGGCTGAACTACGAAATTCCTTTTTCCCCTCATGACCTCTGAAGTGCTATGAACGTGGAGCATGAGAGAGGACAACCTGTGGAAGGCTTTACTTATCTAGAGGATGGAATAAGGACATTGCAAGTCCCATAATGTAAAACAGAAGATGAGATAATGTTAGGCATTATCTCAGTGGCAAGGCAGCAGAACAGAAAGGAACTAAACCACAATAGGAATAGGTACAGAAGGAGAAAAAATATTCTTTAGCATTGGATTTTTTCTTCCTGGCTGGTATGAGTCTCACCTGCTCGTTTTTTAGTCATACACAGCACAGCTGTGATGACTGACCCCACCAGCAACACAGAGATCCCAGTGATACACCAGTAGAGCCATATCATCATATCATCTGCAAAACAAAAACACTCCTCAGACACAGTTCCACCAAAGAGCAGAAGGTCCTAGAGCAGCAGAAGCCAAGGGAGGAGGCTTTGCTGAGCAGACCAGTACTTGCCCCTTACAACCCACAGCCACTTCTCCAAACCAATTCCTGCTTGCATGGTGCTGCTGTACACCATAAACTTGCTCCACACAAAGAACCATATGTGCAGCACACTGAAAACACAGATCAAGAACCTTCCTCTAAATAGCAATGTTTACCCAGCTTTGACAGGCATGCCGCCCATGTCCTGCCTGTTCATGTAATCTAGCTTAAAAAAAATTAAAACATCCCTATTTTGGGTCAAGAATTTCAGTTTGCAGGTGTTTTTCCTTTTTAAAAAAAAATTTAATTTTGGGCAAAAGATCCTTACAGGTGTTGCAGCCAAAAAAAAAGATGTCAAATCATTATGCACAAGTTATCTTGACATTCATAAAAATGAATATATGCATGCTATTCTCTCCAAAAGCTGCTTTATATTATGCAAATTTTTTAACACTGAGCAAAGTGACAGAAAGTATTTTATATTAAGACTCTTCTTGTCAAAACTGCTTCTCAAAGAATTCTATGCAAGTGAAGTGTCTCTCAAAAAATTGCTCTTTAAGGTTCACACTGCATACAAATACTTGCCTCATTAAATCATGGTGAAGTCATTCTTAGCACAATTAATTCTGAACTCAGTGTTACAAGGGGACTGTTAAAGAAATTTTAGACACCAGGCTCTCATCTCCATCAGAGAGATTTACTGCACATATTGATTATGATATACATATATATACACACACCTGGCTGGGTGAGCTTGGTGGCTCAAAGAGGGACCCTGAACAAAGAAATCCCTGAACAATTAAACCCTTATGACCTAAACTCTCCATCCCTCACATGACAGTCCAGACCAAGAGCATTATTAGGCTCTGGGGTCTCCCTGCTCTTCACTGGTTTGGTACTTTGTTACCAAGTGGTTGCCACCTGCTGATTTTCACATCCTCTGAGGTTTCAGTGGGAGCTTTGGTGGGTTCCAATTATGGTTGGTACAGTTCATGCACCACTTATGGGCTGTCCACTATTTTCAAATAAATAAAATTTTCAACAGTGATGTTTCCTGCCCATTGGGTCATTTGCAGGAAGGATCATTTCTCATTCTACACAACAGAAGAGCAGCAAAAAAAGTTTCAGGGTGTTGCAAGAACTTCTTACCCGATGGTTCTGTACCTGCAAAAGACAAGAGTTATGTTAAAAATTCAGTTCTCAGCTGTAAAACAATGGGAATCTAATTCACAGAGAAGTGGTTCTCACTTGGAAGTGGTTCACATGGGATGGAAGCAGAGTGTCTCAGACAGTCTGTGCCACAGTTTGCAAAGAATGGCTGGATCTGCAGTTGAAAAGAATCCAAAAAACAGAAGTTATTCTTAAAAGAAATTTTGCTCCCTGATTTACTTTCTCCCTGCCTCAATGTTCCTTGTATTTTAGGACAGAGACACAGAGTTCTCATTTCCCTTCAGAAAACAAGATTAATCAAGAATTCTTACACCACACATGACAAAAGCTGTCAGCTCCTGAGGTTGCACATTTGCCATTCTCACTCCCATAATCTCTGACTTGGCAGCCCTGCACTAAGGAAAAGCCACTGACTACAGAGAATACCTGTTGTCATCTTATGGCAGGGGTTCCATGCTGTTGTCTCCTTATCACAAAAGTGTCACACCTTCCTGGTGTTCCTCGTGGGCAGCTCCTCAGAGCACTGACTCTTTCTCCTTCACAAAGCAGCCACTGACCCCAGTTCCCTTCTCAAGGGGCCACCCCACTCTTTTATAGCACTCTTCTTCTCATTGGCTACAGCTGTGGCCTGTTCCTAATCTTTGATAATTGGCCCAGCTGCAGCTCCTTAGGGGTAAGATTGCTTTCTACACTATCTTTATTATCTTAGATTCTATCCCCCTACAAATACCTATATAAAAATTCTTTCAGCCATAATATTTCCCTGATGCAGGTAATTGCAGATTAGCCACTCTCAGAACAAAACACTGTGAAAAAACTCCTGACATTCCTAAGGTGCTCACTGCCTTGACTGGGAAGGAAGGACACAGGGACAACAGTGTGATCCCACCTGTATTTTGTATCTGCAGCAAGCTTTTATGTTCTCTATTTTGATTGTGACATTCACTTGCTGTTGCAGTCCATCCTGCAGAAATCAGATGCAAGTTATAAGGGAAGGAATAAAACCAAATTAAAGCAGGGAAAAAAGAAAAAGCTGACATGAAAAAATGGAGTGGTCCAAAGAAGCAGAAGCTATTTTTTTTTCCTTTTGAACAAGAAGCCCAGAGAGAACAGAATGGTTAAAGGTTCTGGCCCCACCTCTGCAGCTGTCCTGTGTGATAATGCAATTAAGACAACAGGCCAAGATTGAACAGGTAACAGGAAATAATTAGGGATGTACCTGGTACAACTTCAAAGGAGTTAAAACTTACATTTTCTTAACAATGTAGATGTCTTCAGCTCTGTAATGTGTAAACATTAACAAGCCTCCTTGTTTAATTAAAAGCAGCTGCCAACACTACTTCTGACACTAGAACAGGTAAGTAAGTTGCCCTTGCTACCTGCTGTACACAGTCAATATCATGATAACCTAATTCTTCACAGTGATTAGCAGATACAAACTCCAAAATGAGGTGTATTCCCTTCCACCAGGGAAATACTCACACAGCTGTCCCATCTGTGTCAGTAACAGCTTAAACTTATCAGTGCAGGCAGTACTAAGGGTTTTAAGTGTTAAGGAATAGAAAGATTAAACAAACTGAATGCCAACATATCTGCCCTCACACAAGGAAGGGTGGAGAGTGATTCCAAATATTCACTATTTCTCCTCCCTCAAATGCCTGGAGGGAAACATTTTTTATATCAGAACACAGTCTGGACACTTTAAGATTCTCAGCAACACAGACTATAAGACCTACAGAAATTGATTCTCAGCTTGAATGAAGCATCTGTTAGTAAATCACTCATTCTTTATATAAAAGATTTAATTAACACCTTCCTGTGATCATCTTTGATAAAGTACTTCAATGATTTATTGAAACTTTGCATCTCAATTTTGGTTAATTTGCTTAGTCTTAGCTCCCCAGGCACTGGCTTGAAAAAGGTAATAAAGCTCAGATAGTCAAATATAAAATTTGACTTTGCAGGTGTTTATAGGCTGCTTTATACATTATAAAACCTCTTTTTTTGATCTTTTACCTACCAAATTCCCCTTTCCAAAAGCAATTAAAAAATAATTCCTTGAAAATTGTTGTTCACATGTCCTGGTTTAGCAAGCATTTAAGATGTTTGCCTAAATCTCCAGAGCAGGTGTGACCTGGGAAGGGACTTACCTCAGTGAAATCCTGTGTGGTCATTTTACACCTCTTCTCATGCATGTAACTGGCCACATGGATTCGGTACCTGGCTGGCTCCATCCATGGGTGGAAGCTCACAAGCAGAGTCGTATCATCTAGAACTTCACCCTGGATCCTGGGCTCCCACAAGCTGCCTGGAAGCAGGGCAGATATTGTCGTGTTTCTCAGCTGTCAAACATTCCAACAGAGCACCCATGTCTATGAGACTCAAGTATTTTTACCTGTCTTGATACATGGGATGGTTCTTCTCATCAGAGAATCGCTGCAGTCTGCAAGAAAGACCATCAGTAGTCAGTCAGAAACATTGTAGTTCCATTTAGGAAAAAAACACATTTTTTATCAGAAGTCAGAGACCTAACCAAGGTCTCCTAAATGAGTAGACACCTTTGTTCTAAAGCAGTGACAAAATTCTGTAGAAGAACAGTACTGGTTTCCAGTCCACTCACTGATGTCATGGGGTGTTTGGTTCTTTTTCTTCTCAGAACCAAAAACATACCACACTACAGCAATAATGTAACACTGGTGCAAAAAGGGTCACAATAGTGGAATTAAAACCTCATATTCATCCCCACACCTTGTAATCACACCTCAGCAATAGATTCTTTCAAAGGCACTCTGACACAGGAGAATCAGGAGGCTGGAATCTTTCTTAATCCTGAAACACTCCTCCACATTTCTAATTCCCTTTATTTAGCAGATCGGCCCTGCTTTTTGGGACTTGCTTCACAGTTAAATCCAGAGTTACATATTCAACATTTAGCAATGGGGGATTTACAACTCTCAGCCTTAAATTATGCCTCTCCTCCAGGGTTTGGACAAAGGAAAAGTAACAACTCCCTGCTTAGACAGTTGAGATAAAACATTTCACATCTCAAATTTCCAACTTGCAAAGTTACCAATTTAAACTTCACAAAGTTTACGGATTTACAGTGTCTCTGTAATTCATGTGTAAGCTCTAACCAGCAAAGCTCCCTGCAGCTGCTGAGCTTAACACCACGCATCAGGCTTCTGAAGAATAGTAGAGGATAAAAGCCAGGAAGTTCTTAGTGTGAACAGGCAGAAGAAAGGGTATGAGGGCTGAAAATTGAGTGATCTCTTCTCCTTTTCCAGCTCACATTGGCTGACACACTCCACACTTTGCCATTTTATAACTACAAAGTCAGGTTGACAACTATGAGCAAGTTAAGAAAAAACTTAAGAACCAGTTTTCAAGATCTGTATGAAGCACCAAATATTTATGAAGCAGTCAGTGCAGCCAGAGGGACTGCAGATGCTCAGCAACCTTGGGGAACACAGTAAAAATTCTTTTAGTGATAGGAAAACTTTCACATCAACAAGAAAGGGTCAGACACCCAGCACTACCAAATTTCTTGGTAAATTATGCCTAACTGTGCCTTTGCAATTGACCTTCACATGTCTAGGACTTAGTACTAGAAGCCAAACTTCTGATTTGGAAATTCTGACCTGTAATTCCAGCTGCATCAAGCAGAAGGGCAGCTCTGAGAGATTTTGAATGAAGTAAAAGCAGCAGTGATGTCAGGCCCACAAACCCCCACATTCCTGCCAGAGTTCCACAAAGCACCACGTTCCTAAACTCAAGGCCTAAGTGAACTAAATCACCTCTTACCAGGCATTGTGAGAGACGTGGACTTGCAATTGTAGTCTCCATTTACACCCAGTTTGGGCAGGTGATACACAGTCACTTGGTAAGTCTGGCCAGGTTCTACTTCAAAACGGTCAAAAGTGAAATTCCACTGAAAACAAAACACATCCACAAGGACTTTAAAGGACAATTTAAGCACTGAAATTAACAGCTGACTTGGCCCTGTTCCACTGTGTTCCCTCATCCCATGTAACCCTTTAACTGAAGCTTGACTATGAAAAATTGGAACTCAAGTGTATTAAACACACTTGTCTCTTTCTCTGTCTCAATTCTTCTGTTTAGAATTAGTTTTTTCTTGGGATCTTTGAGCTGATACAACAGTCTTACGCCAAACCGTTGTGTGGAACTTCCACCAAACTACATTCTGAACTGAGAAGAGACTAGAATAAAATATGCAGTTTCAAGATGGAAATTTCAGTCTAGTACGAATTTTGTAGCACTTTGCAAGTGCTAAGCATTTAGAATTGCACTTATACATATGTAGTTCTGTACCTGGCCATTCCATACATATATTCTTAAATCTATACTGTCTTCTGCATCAGCAATGCTGTGCAAATTCTGGGAGAGGCACTCTGGGATAGTGGTATTTGGTAAGTGGCAAGCTAACTATGGCCAAATTCTGTGTGGTTAAGGAATGGGCTCCTTACTGTTTATATTCCTTACTGTTGTAGATGCTTAGCACTTTTCTGATGAGTTCCCTAGAAGGAGTATAATCTGAATGACCACCCAAAAGGTTGGTGCTTTCCTCAACAACAAGAGAGTACAAGAAAGAAGTGGAAGAAATAGTAAGAGTTAAGTTTAAAAGCTATAAAATATCATGCTCTGAAGCAGAATGCAAGAACCTGTCACAGACATGTTTTATGAAAAATCCTTTCCTTAGGACTTTTTCTCCTGAGAACCTGAGAGGCCTCAGGAATAAAATGTAAACACAATAATTATCTGCTGCTGTGCAATGCAGCAGGTGCATCTGTGATTGGTCTCATGTGGTTGGTTTTAATTAATGGCCAATCACAGTCCAGCTGTCTTGGACTCTCTGGTCAGTCACAAGATTTTATTATCATTCCATTCCTTTCCTTTCAAGTCTTCTGATGAAATCCTTTCTTCTATTCTTTTAGTATAGTTTTAATATATCGTTTTCTTTTAATATAATATATATATCATAAAATAATAAATCAGCCTTCTAAAACATGAAGTAAGATTCTCATCTCTTCCCTGGTCCTGGGACCCCTGCGAACACCACCACAAGAACCCCTACAATGATTTGCTTTAAGCAACCTCCTGAGTGATGACACAGGCCAGGCAACTAAAAGCAGCAATTCTTAAATCCTGAAGGATGGGCAGAGTGACAGAGAAATGGGAAATGACAGCAGATCTCAAGTCCAACACAGACTCTAAGCAGCCTGTACTTTTTAATCAACAACCTTGCCATGAAACAGTGAAAGCAGGAACAATTCCACAGACTAGAAAACATAATTTGGATCCCTCTGCACTCACCCGGCCTCCATCTGGACGGACCTGAAGAGGCAAATTGTTCAGGAAGTCAAACTGGGCACAGATCTGCTGGTTGCTGCTGACCTGCATGACGGCGAGCTCGGCCCCTTCCAGAGAGCGGATGCTGGCTGCAGGGACAGAGGGACAAAGCTGCTCACCTTTCTCTCTCTGCCCATGGAGAGGCTGCAGCCCCCACAGAGAGCACTGCTGTGTCTGGCCTTGCCACAGTTTAACTGCTTTCAGGTGCTGAGGATCCCAACGTGAAGATAACTGGCCATGGGAAAGGGAGCATGCAGGGCTGACTAACAGCACTCAGCCTAAAGGATGTCCTGCATGGCAGAGCTACATCTGTGCAAATGAAGGAGCAGAGGAGAAGGTGACTGCATTCTCCACACACACCCTAGCAGTTCCATAGATGTGGTATAGTGCTGAGCTCTGCCTCTCAAAGCTGCCTCGTGCACCTAAGTAGTAGGTAGCCTGTAGCCAGGCTAAACAGGTCAAGTAAGTTGACTCAGTGTTTCCTTCAACCTTCTGCTGAAACAGGCCTATGTTAGTGCTGATTTCCAGCCTTCCAGTGATAAGAAATCTGTCAGATAGCCAGGGGAATTGTTCCAATAGTTAATTACCTTGGCAAAGCTACATCTGTGCAAATGAAGGAGCAGAGGAGAAGGTGACTGCATTCTCCACACACACCCTGGCAGTTCCACAGATGTGGTATTGTGCTGAGCTCTCTCCAAGCTGCCTGGTTCAGCCTGGGTGCCAAAGCAAACATGCCTTTGCTTTGGTACTCACGGTCCCAGTGAGAGAGCAGACAAGCACAGGTGAGTTCAATGACTGGGTTACCTGAGTCACACCTGCTTCTACACTACCCTGGCTAGAGACCATAACTCTACAGCCCTCAGACAGCCCCTGCAGAAGGAAGAAATAAATGTGTTTAATTCTGTCTTAAAGCAGTGCAAACCTTTGGACAAGAGTATGCTAGGGAAGCATCATTTACAGACAAACAATCCAAGATTTTTGGGGAGTGAGAAAATGTGACTTATTGACAGTCATTTAGGCTCCAACAATGAGACAATTATTGCTTTACCAAGGCGCACAAAGACGAGATTACACACACCAAACAAAATTAAACAGCCAACCCCTCCACTTTCAACAATCTCCTTTCATTACTTGAAATCATAGTTCTCCTCTCTATCTGTTGGAACCCTGGATGCTGAGAATTTTAAACTTTCTGTGCTTAAAGGCACAGACCCACAAGAGAACACTGCATTTGACCTAGGCTGTGAAGAAGCTTCCAAAATTGATTGATAGCACTGGGATTACAGGGGTGTGTAGTTGGTTAGAAGTGTGTGATATCACAGGGTGGAGAACTTAGAGTTTGGGATTTTAGAATATAGAAATAAATATGAAGCAAAATGGAGGTTTTAGGGTGGAGGCAGGTTGTTCTTCTTTACCTTCTTCTTCATGGGTTTGGGTGAGGTATTGTAATTGGGCAGAAAAGTCTGCATTGGGGCTTCCAGGGATCAGTTATTGGGTTAAAAGGGAAAATGATCTAGGTGTCCTTTCTTAATTGGATAGTTTAGTCTTAAAAGACCTTGTAACAAGAGGTAGTTAGCCTTTTTGTGCCTTGCTAATGAAAAGCTGCCAAACTCATGGTTGTGAAACTGTTTTACTGATAGAGATAATCAACACCTGAGTCTGAACATGAATTACTGTCTCAAGTGCCTTCAATCCAGACCCAGAGAAACCAATATCTATCCTTACTAGATCCCACCTTTTTCCTCTGCTCCAGGCTCAAATTAAACAACCACCACTTACCATCTGTGGCCACTTTCCACTCTATCTGAAGCACAGGGACCAGTTTTCCATCCTCCTTACGGAAAACATCAGAAGAAACGTGGAGACTGCTTGGAGCAGAGGGAGTCCAGGCAGCAACCTGCAGCCAGCTCGACTCCATGCAAGTGCCTGTCCAGCAAAGGAAACCCACATTTAGACTGGGGCTGAGCAACCTCTGCTTAATTGCAATTATGATCTGCTCTCTGAGTCAGGTTTAATCTGAGGGGAAAACTGGGAGACAGACTGCTTCCAGCTCAGAAAGTTTGTTTTCTGTATGGAAGTTCTCTGTAAATTGCCTGTAATAATCTAAACTTATTCTAGTAACTTCCACTTCCTTTTTTCCTTAAAATCTGTTAGTACTTGTCACTGTCAGTGTAGTCAGGCAAAACAGATCAAGTAAGTTTACTCAGTATTTCCTTAAACTTTCTGCTGAAACAGGCCTATTTTAGTGCTAATTTCCAGCCTTCCAGTGATAAGAAACCTGTCAGATACCCAGGGAAATTGCTCCAATAGTTAATTACCTTCCAATAGTTAATTACCAAACTGCTTTTCCTCAAATTTGAATATTCATCTGAATTCAGCTTCCAACAACTGCCTGTTATGCCTTGCCTAAATTAATGAGGTCCCCGGACATAAAAATAAACTGTGCTTGTCAGCAGAGAGTTAGGGAGAGCTGGTCCTGTAGCATCATCAGAAAGTGAAATCAGGTATGACAGGCATCAGACAGACATGATCCACTTAGGCTTTTGTAACGCGTCTGACTTCTCAGAGCATGTTAAAAACAGCACAGTCAGGCCCCCCCTAAAGTACACTTTGGGTCTGTTTTGATGGATATGTGATGGAAACAGGGGAAAGTGGGCACTTTAGTCAAACAGAAGTAGCTTTAGGCTTAGGAGTAATTAGACAATCCTCAAATGCTCATTTTACAAAAAATATCTACAAAAAGCCTGACAAGAATAAAGTACCTTTCAATAAAGAGTGTACTAAACACTAAAAAAACCCCAGATTTCCCCTAGAGCAGAAAAACATAACAAAAGCCATAAAGCAGAATTTAAACTAAATTTTTAACCTAGGCAGCATTTTTATGCTGGTGCTGCAGTTTGGCTTAGCCATGCTGTCAAGCTGTATTCCAGTGGCTGTGTGCCAGTGGGAAATATCCAACCTGATCCCACCCAAACCCTCTCCTGCCAAGGAAGTTTTAAATCTAGTTATTTTCAGCATAGTCCTCTCCCTGATTTGGCAAGCCAAACAAAAGCACACTGGTACAAAAACCCTTGTGTCAGTATGACACAGGGCTGGGCGCTGAGGCAGGAATGAGCTTGCTCAGAACAAGGGCTGTAAGGGAAAGCCAAGGAGCTCTGCAGTGCTGCCCAGCTGCCTCCAGGCTCCAAATGGACAATTTCAGAACACTTTCCTTTTGTTTTACAGAACATTTTTCACAACATTACCCATAATTATATTAAGGTCTTTCAGAGGGATGCCATTGCTAAGACTTGACCCCTTACACCCAATAATTTACATTAATTGCTCTCAACTGCACCCCTCTATTCCCCTTTTTTAATTCTAGTTCATACACTAATTTTTCATCAAGTACTATCATAGTGGCTTGTAATGAACATTTACTTGTCCTTAAATTCCCATTTCTTTAAAGATTGATGATTCCAGCTTTAAATAGAAGCTAAAAAAGTTGGGTTGGGTTTTACTCATGCCACTCCTTCCCCCAAACTCTATCCCAAAAAAGACATAACTTTCCATTCCTCTTCTAGCTGGAGCTTATAATGGATCAAAGTGTAAACTCCCAAAGCAAGGCATGATAGCAGTGTTTCCCTTTACAACTCTCTGATTCTAGCAGGAAAAACATGCTGCATGAACCCAGTTAAAAAAAGAACAAAAAAAAAATAGAAAAAAAGCGCATGATCTGATGAGAAAATTGCAACAAAGAAAAAAATTACTTACTATTTCTTACGAGACAGATTAAATCCTGTGGGGGAAAGAAACAAGAATATTACTCTCAGAATAAAACTGACAGCAACTTGCTTCTGCTCAGTGCTGGGAGAGGGGCAGGAAAGAGCACTTCAGTGATGCACACAAATTAGAAGAATTAACCATGATGGAAACACTGGGCTGAGCTGCTAATCAAACAACCAAAGACACAGAGCATGCAACTTGGGCACAATTGATGTGACATCTCTGAGAGCATCCAGTCCAACCCATGAACAAACACCACTGTGCTGAGGAAAGAAAAACTCATCAGAATTAGACACTTTCTTATCAAGAATAAAGATGCCCTGATCATAAAGAAGCAACCAGAAGCTATGTGGGCTCTGCCTAGCTTCTCCCAGCTATATTCTGATTACACTGGAAGGCCCCATGGTCACCAGAGAGAAGCATGTCAGCTTGCTTGCTTAGTGTGAGAAGGAAGCCTGAAGCTGTCACTGACAGGGAAAATCAAGAGGAGGGCCAGGTTTGCTCTCACTCATTTCCTGCGCCATGACAAATAAAGCTGGGTACCATGGTCAACCATTGCCACCATAGAATTCATTTCAGTGGAGCAGGGAAGGCAGCTGGGTTTTGAACTCTCTACAACTTCCTAATGTCAACTGCAAATGTATTTGGGGCTATGTCCAAGGGTATATTTACATTTTTAGGGAAGGGTGCTTGAACAAGCCAGCTGTGCCTTTTTGGTAATGAAAATACCTCAGAGATCAATGCTTACGTTTCTGCTCATGTATCTGTTCCTTGGAAGGAAAGCAGGAAGATTTGGCAATAATCCTCATGCTTATATAAAGAATAACACCTGAAAATCTCTTCCAGGCTTTTGCTACACAAGTCACAACAATACACACAGGTATAAATCCAGCCTTCAGGCACCCTTCACAAGAAACACATCCACACTCCAATTACAGCACCACAAATGCAGCCAAGATAGAGGTATATTGAAAAACAGCACCTGCAACCTAAATCCTTCAGTAATGGGAAAAAAAAAAAAAGAAAGAAAGAATAAAAGAAATGAAAAGCAAAGAAGCAAATGCTGATGAAACCAAATTGGCTAATTACAAACACTGGAAAAGAGAAAAATAAAAATTGTGAATACCTGTATGGAAGAACAGATTAAGCTATGAAAAAAAATAGACCCTTAATCAGACTTTTTAAGGTAAATTATGTGGCCTGACAAAGCCCTTATGTGAAAAGGTGCAGTGGTTTTATCTGAGATGGAGTTAATTTTCTTCACAGCAACTGCTACGGTGCTTTCCACTGAGGGCAAAGAGTGAGTGGCTGCTCTGGGATGAACCCTCAAAAGGAAACAAAAATCACTGGCAACCAACCATAGGGATTTTTTCTAATGTAATGATTTCTGTTAAAGCCCATCACTTAATATTCAGTCATTTTGTCCTTGTTCTACTGCAGTCATCAGAAATTATTGTACACGGCATCACAACAAAGCCCTTATAGAAAATATAAGGCATTATCAGCCTGAAAAGCAGCAACAGCTGCTCTCATTTGAGTGCTGGTGCTCTGTGTCAGAGCTGACAACACAAGTGAGGAAATGCTGCATTTCCCCCTTTTTATTAATGATCAATATGAATATTGATCCAGCCACAGCGTACAAAGGGATCCTCTCTTCCTCCAGGTCTATTATCCCAGGTGAAGCCTTCACAAGGATGTTCCCAGCTTTGATGAGGCTGTTGTGCCCTTTCTGACATTTATTAAAAACTCCAGAGCTCAGTGAGGAGCCATCTGTCTGTTGATGAGGATTCAGAACTGACACTTGCTAATTAAAGCCTTTCTTATCTTTTCAACACTGGGTTTCTATGGGGAAACAACAGTATTTTATCTGGTATTTTATCACCAACAGTATTTTATCACCTTTCCCCAGCCCCACTCAGAGTTTTCAAGGGACTACCTACACAAGTGCTTTTCCTGCCCTGTCCTAACCCGCTTACCTGCTGTGCCAGCAACTTTTTTTTCTGTGTAGCTGATTATACTGAAGTGTTTTAAGCCGCCATCAGTTAGTCAAGCATTTAGCAGGTCTGCCACAAGAAGAGGGAAAGGATTCTCCCACTACAAGGCACCAATTAACTTCCTAGTCCTCTCCCTTCCCAGTCCCCAAGCACTACAGGGATGACCCAAGAGCTGAAAATGCTTTTGAGAACAACTCCTCCACACAGGATGTCCTCACTATTGGCATAAAGAAGCAAAGATAAAGGCACACTGCAGGCAGAGGTTTCAGAAGCTCAAGGAAAGGCAAGTCCTAGAAAGCACTTGCCATGAAAACCCCCATCTCCTTTTTGCAGAGTACCCAGGTGAACAGGTCTGGGCATAGCTGAGGGCACACTTTTATACCAAAACGTGTAACTCCAGACAATGACATTCAAAAGCCAGGAAGCAATCAGAGCAAAAGACCATTTGGTTTGCAGCACACTAAGTTAACCACTGTCAGATTTGCACTGGCTCCCTCCTCAGCACCTGAGGGAATACTTGCTGGCTTCTCCTTGTAAAGGTCCAACCAACACAAAACCTTACTTGATGCATTGGCTCATCCAGAGTACATTAACAAAGCTCTGGACAGCAGAAATATTTAACCTAGTTTCCCTACTCGAGTGTGCTGTAATAGAGTTAATTTCCTTCCCAGTAGCTGGTATGGGACAGAATTTCGGATTTGGGCTGGGAACAGTGTTGATAACAGAGAGATGTTGTTGTTCTTGCTGAGCAGGGCTTGCACAGGCCATTTCTGCTTCCCCAACACCCCTGCCACCAGCAGGCTGGGGGTGCAGGAATCAGGAGTGAACACAGCTGGGATTGCTGACCCCAGCTACCCACAGGGACACTGGAAGGCATCAAACTCAGCAGCTAAAGCTGGGGGAAGAAAGATGAGGAGGGGGATTTCAGAGTGATGGTGTTTGTCTTCATTGTTATGCACGATGGATCCCTGCTGTCCTGGAGGCAGCTGAACACCTGCCTGCCGAGGGGAAGTGGTGAAAAACAACTCCTTGTTTTCCTGTGCATGGCTTTTGCTTTACTTATTAAATGGTCTTTACCTCAACCCACAATCTTTCTCACTTTCACCTTTCTGGTTCTCATCCCCACTTCCATGGTGAAATGAGTGAGTGAGTGAGTGACCATGTGGGGCTTACTTGCCAACTGAGCTGAAACCAGGGCTGAAAATCAAAGCTACAGACATGGGAGGCATAAATATGAGAAGGAGATGATTTTGAGGTGGTGCTGAAACTATTCTCAGCAGGACAAGCACGGTCAACTCTTGTCTACTTGCTGTATTTTCACAAAAAGTTAAGCAACTGTTTCACTCTTTTTAAATGATTTTTGTTTTGCTTTTGACATAAAAAAATCCCCCAAACAGACTATATGCTGTGGAGAATTCTAAGAATCTGAATGAAATAAACCTGGGAAACTGATTAACAGCATCATCCCATAACAATTCAATTAAAGTAATGGGAGGCAGAGATTTCCCAGCAGGATGCTGTGGTAACTAGAAAGAAACCACTGGGAGCCAGGCAAGTGTCCAGTTTTCCTTTAAGGAGTAGCTGTTGAATGGGAAGGGCTCCAGCTTTCCAAAATCTGCCTTTCACCTTTGAACCATTCTATGTATCTTCTGAGGCTTAGATGATTTGAAGTTTATTGCAGTTTCCCTTTTCTAACTCCTTAGCAAAAAGAAGCAGAGATTAACACATTACAGGCATGAATGCTGAAGGATGATTTGTTTAAGGCTTATAGGAAACCAGCATCTTTTACAAAATTGTTTTAATTTTTTAAAGCATTTTTCTCTACAGGTTCTAACTTTTTATCTTGCCCTCATATCAATTCTCAGCAAAATCAAATCCAAATTCAAAAGTTAAAATTTCTTCATAACAATCAGTTCTAAAGTTGTCTTTATAATATTTTCATAGTTTTGATCGGTAACCCTTTTTATGCTGAAGTTCAATAGTTTTGATCCTGAATCCCTTTTCATGCCAAGGAGTCCAGAAATACTTTACCAGCACTCATGGGTTGATCATGGGTTATTGTTAACATCCTACAGCAGAAAGGTGCCACAGAGGGGAAGGACAGAAGTCAGTCAATAGCAAAATGAACAATTTGCAAAGGAGAGCAGGGAAAAGCTGTCCTCACATGCACCACCATGGCTCATCTTCATGGGAGATGTTACATCAATTCCTCTCCAGAGACTTCCAGTGAAGCAAGCTGGCAAGATAAATTTCAGAGACCAAACTATGTACAGCTATCCAGCCCCTCAAAGACAGCAGGGTTACAACCACTGCATTCCTCCAGGACCCCCAGGCATGCCACATCCCACAACAGCTACAGCACAACAACTGAACACAGTGATTTAACGCTTGATGGTGAAAAAACAGATGGGTATTTAAGCTGTGGGATGTTTTTTCCCCCTGCACATAGGAAAAAAGCCCCTGCAGATGACATATACAAGCAATGGTTACTGGTGAGAGCTGGATTTGCAGCTGTGCTATTCAGCCCTAGTTTGATGGAGTGGTGGTGAATAAGGCCCATTAAGTGCATTTTAATAAGATGAGCTATTGACAAGCATTTCTTTTTCCTTAGAGGTGTCTATTGATACTGACTAATATGACACTTTCCCTCCACCACTTCATCACCCAAGCAGCCCCTGCCTCATGAGGGTTTTGCTGAGGAAGCTGCCATGGCTCAGCCTGACCTGCTCCAGAGCTCAGCAAGAGCAGCCTGAGCAGGGTGGGTTAGACAAAGGAAGTGGCACTCACCCACCCTGCTCAGCTGCAGCTCTGCCTCTGAGCCACGCCACAGCCACACGTTGGGAGGGAGGGTTACCAAATCACCCACTGAACACAGCACAGCCCACAGAAAGGGAAGGGAGAACTGTTTTCAACTGTCACAGCTTCAGTTGGTGATGGGGCTTTCTCCTACGTGAGTCAGCAGCTTCAAAACTGCTTCAGGAGGCTGCTCCTGGGCTTAAGCTGACTCCTTTTTCTTCAGTCTATCTGCACTTTGGAAATTGGCTTTTTGCTAGAAAGGGCCAACATAGCAGCTCTTTCACACAGCGTGTAGCAGCCCAACATTCACTGCTCTGTGTGCACACCAGAGCACGGGGCAACACAGCTCCTCTGTGAAAGCTGGTGATGTTCTGGTGAGCCCTCCACCCAGTTACTGTGGTCATACTTCCTAAAAAAAGAGGGACAGGCAAGACAAAGTCAGTCAGAGCCCAACCATCCAAGGACTTGCAGAGACTCTTTAATATATTACTGTCAATCTCTGACTAACAAGGTTTGGGATGTCATGGTATTGTGAGATGCCTAAGCAATATTGTAATTTTCCCTTTGCCAAAGTTTACATTTTGTAACTCTACAATGTCCAGCCTAAAGTAAAATTGCAGAACTGGTCTGTTTTCTTGGGGTCTCTTTAAATAAGAGAGAAAGCAGCAGAGCAGAGGTCTGGTAAAACAGGGGTAAGGATACAGGCAAACATTAGGAGAAGTGCAAGACTAGACAAAAGACAGGAAATGTGAACAGGAAAAGATTATAGAAGCTTTCACCCCAAAGGACACATTTTGTCTATACAGTCTATAGCTGTACCTGACTATCTGTCTTTTCCAGACTGCTGAAAGTGCACCATAGCATATAAAGCTTAGACAACAACTGCCCATTTTCCTGCCTCACTGCTATTGTTAACAGAATTAAAAAGCAAAAGCAGATCTCTTCCCCCTCCTACACACTCTGAAACAAACAAAAAAAACCACACCCCAAAACAAAACAAAAAAACGACCAACAAAACAAATCCAAAACAATCCTCAAAAACCACCAGAGAGAGTGACCAGCTCGGAGTTCCTACTCAAAGTTCGCTCATGTTGGTTGTTCACTTTTTACAGCGCCGCTGCATTGGCAGCTCCTGTCTGGCCGGTTTCACAGGGAGAAAAGGCAACCAAAACCCGCCTGCTCAGAAACCTCACGCACATGCAATGTTCAGTTCCCCGCGCACTCCCAAACCCCCCTCCTCTGCAAGGAACTGGTTAAAACTTTTAGGACATTGGGCAACGTCAGTTCTTAGCACAGACTCACATCCTGCTCGGGGACTGAGGCCGCTTCCCGCACGGCTCAGCCGCGGCCGCTCCGAGGTGCCGGGGGCAGCAGCGCTTCCCCGGCCGGGGCACCCCAGAGAGGTGTGCGGTGTTCTCCGGGACACCGACACCGGGACACCGACACCGGCCGGCCCCGAGCCCCGTCCCACCACCCCGGCTCCCCGCGCCCGCCCGGGCCCGGCGCTCCCGGCGCTCCCGGCGCCGCTTACCGGCTGCGAGCAGGTGAAAGGCGGCGCGGCGTCCAGCAGCAGCCGCAGGGCCGCGGCGGCGGGCGGCCGGGGCAGCAGGAGCGGCAGGAGGAACAGCAGCAGCGGAGGGAGCAGCCGCGGCCCCGCGCCCGCCATCGCCCCCGCACCGCCGCCCGGCGCTTCCGGGCTCGGGCCGGGCGGGGCCGCACCTGAGGAGGAGCCGGGGCGGCGCGGAGCGGGGCCCGCCCGCCGTGTGGGGCCTGGGCCGGGCCGGGCCGCGGGAGCAACCAGCGGCTCCTCCCCGCCGGGAACAGCGCCGGTCGTGCGCTCAGCTTGGGGTCAAAGAGCCAAACCTGCTTCGAGCTGGGGGTCGTGTTCCTGTTCGCGGGTCGGCGGGAGGTTCCCGGGGTCTGCGTGCTCGTCACGGGATCGCCAGGGTTGGGAGGGACCGCTGGAGATCATCCATGCCAACAGCCCTGGCAAGGCAGAGTCACCTGGAGCGGGTACGGGTGGGTTCGGGATGTCTGCAGAGAGGGAGACTGCACGGCCTCCCTGCGCAGCTGTCCCAGGGCTCTGCCACCCTGGATGTAAAGGTCTTTCTCTGGCTTCGGGTAAATGGCGTGAGCTTTAAAAACTGACATCAGCAGTGCTCTGCAGCTGCCGAACAAAAAGCGTCGTAGGTGTGTGCTCTGCCTTTCCAGCTGTGGGGCTGCTCTAAATGCATCCACTTCACAGGGGACTCTGCAAACCCGTTACTCGTTCCTGAGGCTCCCCCCGTTTCAGCTGTCTCACAGGTTTCACTCCAGGTTTCGCACTCTTTTCACCCTGCAGCACGCCCACAGCCACTTTCACCTGTTCTCTGCCATGGATTTCACCTAATGGTCTCACGCAGAGCTGTAACTCAGCTGAGCTGCCAGCTCAGGGAGTTTTCCAGCAAAGCTGAGCCCTTTGCTGGGCTTTGACCAACAGCCATGAGCACAGTGGTTTCCTATGGTTTTGTGGTGGCAAATGTCTAACTGGTGGCCAGTCTGAGCCTGCAGATAATGAGGTGAGCCTTCTGCCCTGCACTGATAACACCTACAGGTTTTCATCACCCCCTGGATTTTTAATGTTTGGTGCCACCAGATATTTAATAGTAACAGCAGAGCCTGCAGTTCTGACAGTTGTGTGCAAGTCAGGGAAAAATATTTATATATACACGTGTAACTGAAAAAAAACCATTCTTTTTTCTTTAGGCATTATTTTACTGAATCTTAGACTGATGTACTTGGGCTGAGCACGCTGTGATTTATAATGCTGCAGCACAAACACAGTGCTCAGCTGGCATTGCAGTGTAATTTCTTGATAACCGTGGTGGAACAAATTTGCTCAATCGACAAGCAAATGTGTGGAACGTTACTTGTTATCATCCCATTAGCTTCATGGCTTATGTATATACTAATTACACTGTATTTAAGCTGAGGGCATTCATTTTCTGTTGCATGTGCTTGGTAAGAAGGAATCCAGTAGAGAAAATGTTAAGCATGTGGTTGCACATGAGTCACACGTTGGACATCGTGACACGGCAGAATTTCTGTGGTGACAGCAGCACAGACAGCGGTTGGATTTCCTAAGCTGCTGTTCAGTGGGGCAGGCTGTGGCTGTCCAGACCATTCTGCAGCCCCTTAAACAGGGACAAGAGCCCCTGAATGGCAGCAGGGCCACCGATGGGAAATAAGGGCCTGCAGGAAGCTGTCTTTAATTTTCAGCCACTGCTGGTAGGAGGGAGCAACGTCAAAGGAGTTTTGATACCATTTACAATATTGAACAAATCTGGACATTGTTTAGAAATTTATTAGCAATTTTAAAATAACATCATTCCTTAGATAAAAATGCAATCTTACAGGAATATACATTTGTCCCACACAGAGATGACCCTATAGCTCACTGAGGGCCATTCGCTCTAACTTTCCTCTGTTGATTTTAAAACGTGCGAGAGGGCAAGACGGACTCTGGCACTGATGACAGGCTTACATGACGGTTACAAACTGTACAGCAGTATTTACAAAAGCATTTCTGTGGGTTCATGAAAACTAGATATAAAAGTGTGGAAGGAGGTAAAGAATTGAGACAGGGAAGGGCTTGGGTGGAGGTGCAAGGGAGGGCTGGGAAGGTGGGCAGGGAGCGTAGGGAAGAGTAGGAGAGGAGGTTTATATCTGGACTGATTTATACTTGAGAGAGGTCATTTTACAGCTCTGGGCAATTCAAATGAAGGCAAAACACTTATATTTATCAACATTTATAGCTGATGATCAGAGCAGGAAATGGTGTTCCAGGGCCTGAACTGAAGAGGTGCTGAGGAACCCCATCTTCCCTGAAGTCACTGGGAGACACTGGTATGCAGTACCTGCTGGGCCAGACCCAAACCATGCACAGACAGTACCCCCCAGACCTTAAACCCTTTGGATCCTGCAGTGCTCAGTCCTTGGTGCTGATGTGAATTCAGACTGAGTGAGAGATCAGCTCCTAAATTTACACTTTACTCCTGAAACCGGACTAGTTCCAACCACTTCTTGCCAGAATTCACCCAAAGTGACTCATCCCTTGCTCTATCAAGCGGCAATTGTTTGGAGGGAGATTCATCATTCAGAATTGATTTTTAAGGCAGTTTTATAAGTATCTCCCCTTGTTTTTGTGTGTGATGCAGCAATGTTTGTCAGAGATATTTACAATGTCACTCCTCCTCCTCCAAAATCTTCCCACATTCAAACTGTTAAGACTAAATAAGCTTGAAACAATCATTTCTATGAGCAATCATAAAGTTGATGATGCTTAGATAGTATTGGCTGCCAGTCTACCTAGGTGCTTGAGATGGGAACAGACTGACTTAGGATGCTTAAAATACTGAAAGCATTTCAGCCTAATTGGGAAAGAATTAACAGAAAAACACAGGTATTTAATCACCTGGATGATGATGCCAGCAAATGGTGTCTGAGTTCGTGGTTCTGTCTCAAATAGGAAAAAGCTTTGGAAAGGGGCTATTGGAATGCTGGCAGAAAAATCTGTGGTTCAGTGGAGTGACGCCTGCTCTTGCCTGGGCCTGTCCCAGCTCCCCTGGGCCTGGGATGCAGCCTCTAATCCTGGCCTAAGGAAAGGACCAGGCAGAGCGCTGCCAACTTCAGGCCGCAGGAGTGCAGGCAGAGTGCCTGACACGGGGCAGAAAAACAACAGCATGGGAGTGTGGAGACAAGCTCCTGATCCTGCCTAACTAAGCCCTTGGTAATGCTAATGAAGATTCCCTCATTACATCAGTCATTGGTGCTGCTCCTCTCAATTAGCCCTTTAGAAAGGGACTTGATTAAGTTGCCCAATTGTCCCCTGCCACCTGAGATCTCTGCTGTCCTCTGGGGCTCTGTGACACCAGCCCTGCCTGGGCCAGAGCTGTGCCTCTCCCCACCAGCTGTGGCAGACCCGGCAGAGGATTCTGTAGGGTATCTCAAATGGCAGTGGACACCCACGTTTAGGCAACTGAGTCGAGCCCTGTGCCCCCAAAGAAGGCCTGGTTTTTATGCTCAAGTGTTAAGCTCCCCGTAAGGGGGAGGAGAAGAATGGAGAATTTAACTAGAACACTAAAGTTTGTATCAGAAGAGGGTTTTTTTTTTCATTCCAGTGTCATGCTACTGAGTTTTCTGAAAGCAATTGGAGCCCAATCTGTCTTCAGACAGGACATATCTCCTGCTGTGCTTCTGCCCTCACCCACCCAACCTCAGGGAGCTGTAGCAGCAAGGCCAGAGTGGTTTCAGCTTTCCAGAAACAAAGCAGGAACAGAGACAAAAGCTCCACGGACTGAGATCCCATTGGAAACTTTCTGCATCCCTGGGCTTGCTCACCCAGAGTAAAACTTTAAAAGTTTCACAACATTCAAAAGAAGAAAAAAAGAAACCCTGTGCAGCTATTGAGGATTGTATTTCTTAGACTCCTTTGAAGAAGAAAATAAATGGGAGAAAGATGTAATTAAATTTTTCAGGGCCCAATTCTGTTTTCCACATCCTTTGCATCAATACAACCTCCTTGGCCTCTAATGCCCTCACGTTAGCAAGATGGGAATCGAGGCTTCTAAAGGCCTGGAATGTTTTCTTTATATGCACTACAGTTTTCATTATGAGAACTGGCAAAATCTCACTGCGACCAGAAACCCCCGACTGGATTCTGCTTCAATATTGTTGTGCTCCAAATTCCCCATCCAGTGTTGCTCTCCCCCCCAGTGCCCCTGCTGTGGGGACAGTCACAGCAGGACCATGGATGTATCTCAGGATACTCAGTTCTGTCTCAGTAGGGCTGCTTCACTTCAGCTCCCTGGACCAGTGGGTTGGGGTTTCTCATCTACTCACACAAAGCAAGGCCTCCAACTCCACCTGTGACACAGGTGACCAACCCCCACGGGCTCTGGGTGCTGCCACCTCGTCTGGTTGTGTCTGTGTGCAAACGCGCATACATTTCATACAGCAATCTGAAACTCAGGCAGAAAAGACACAGGAGCCTGGCTGAGACCCATACAACTGTTATATTGGCGTCAGTCTAAAGAAAGCAATGATACATTGCTTTGGAAATTATCAAGAAATGTAAAAAATGCATTTGCCCTTTTTTTTGTTGTTGTTGTCGTCGTAGTCACTGGGGCAGGGTTGTGAGTCAGAAAACAAAGCAGAAATAGATGCGGTTCTGTACATGGCGCCTCTCTGGCTGTCCCTCCGTGCTGGGGTGGGGTGGGCAGGGCAAGAAAACAGGCGGGACCCCTGCAGTAGCAGCAGCATCTACACACCATCATCGTCCACATGTCCAGCTGAAGAGGCAGATGATGCACAAAAGGTCTGTGGACAACGAAACTCCAGCTCTGGATCATGAGTTCCACTTGCTTTCCCATCACGTCAGCCACACAGAAATAGGGAAGAAAAAAAGAAATGCACCCGATGTGGCTGACCCAGTACTGTCTGGACTAATGAGCAGGAGTGATACAGGGAGGAGGTTTGTTGTTTTATAAGAAATGTCTTTAGTCTGCAGTGTCCTCTCGCGAGTCAGAGATGCTCAGAGGCAAACAGCAGATCATTTTCCCCATTCTTTCCTTCCATGCCACTTCTCAGCCATTGGTTCCTTCAAAGCTTCCATCCACAGCACAGGGATTGTACCCACCATCCACTCCCATACACAGGGAAGCACTCCAGGAACTAAACCTGCCCCCTCCTTCCCACTGTCCCCCAGACTCTGCCTCACTCGCAGGAGGCAGCAGCTCTTTGCTCAGGCCTGTCACAATGTGCACATTGGAAGTACCTCAAATGAAAAGAATAGAAAAAAAAGCCACCCTCCCCAGAAAGAGAAGTTTGCACAGCTGGCACCAGCAATTACTAAATTTAACACCTACCTCTCAAACTGCAGAAGTCATTTGCATTCTCTGCTAGCCATACATTTTCCACTCTGCAGCACCTATGGGGTCTTCCAGGAGAGAGCGGGGTTTTCCCTGGCCATAGGCCCTGACCCCCGAGGGAGCAATATCTTTCACTGCCTGGGGCATAGTCCTTCCTGTCATTTTCCTTCCCATCAAGAAAAATCCTAAAAGATGGGCTGTCAAGCATCCAAAATATTCCTTGTCACCAATAATTTAGGTAAGCACTGTTTTTCAGGAGTGAAGAACCCCTGTCTTCCATTGGGAGGGTCAGATGGACTTTGCAGTGAAAGAAAATGAGTTAGTGAGCCCTTACACAGCATTTTCAGGAACAGCCAGGCACGGGCATTCTTCCCTTTCGAGTTCCTTTGGAGCACATCAGCAGCAGCAGCAGCAAACTCACAGGGAGACACACGTGTGTGCCCATCTCCATACAGGGATGAAAGGATGAGACTGACCCACACCAGCTGGTCACTTTCTCCAGGGAAGCCTTGAATTATGACTTTGATGACAGATGCTTGTACAAATGGATTCATATTTCTCTAGTATTTGTTTTTTTCCAAGGTATCTTGAGCTGATACTGGCCAGTTCAAAAAGTACAGACAAAAATACCCTTTGCTATTTCTCCTTTGTGCCCCAGAGAATCGAGAAGAAAAACAAGAGCGTCACAAAAATAATGTAATCAATGTATGCAGTGAAGGGTGTTCTTGGACATCTGCAGAAGCTCAAGATTTGAATCAAAGTTTAGCTCTGAGTCAGATCACACCTCAGAACTGAGCTGCAAGTTTGTGAATCATCCTGAGGAGGGAAAAAAACCCAGCAGTAGTCTAGACAAAAACCAGTTGCATAAAATGTAACAATACCTGCCTGTTTTTTCAGCCTCTCTCAGGGTTAGGGCCAACCGTCAGTGTGAGAGTTTCACACCTACTCGTCAGGAATTGTGGCTGGGACATGCTGTGCTGCCAGATGTCTTGTGACTTAGTACCCTCCACTAAAGTCTGGGAAGAGGATTGAGACCATGCATAGGAACACCAAAAAGTCACTTGGCACCTGAATCTTGATCAGCCTGCAGCAATTCTCCTAATAAAGATCCACAGCTCTCTCCCTCTCCCTCTGCTTTCAGCCCAGACCAGGGTTAGGTAACTTTACTTTGCCAACTGTTCTGATTCTTGCATTTCTTATCCCAGGATCCTGCTAAAACTGATCAGGGTTCAGCTATTTAATAAAATAATTTCGAAGCCAGATTTTTTCCGCCCCGCTCCTTAAATTGCTGGTGCCAGCTGAACGTGTAGGATGGATCTGCCAAATGGGCTTTGGGGGTCTTGTCACCCTTGAGTGGGACGAGACCTTTAGAGGAACTGAGCAAAAGGAAAGAAAACAAAGCCTGAATAAAATGTCCCAGTCTTGGGAAGAAAGATTCTCTACCAATAAAGTCATCGTGCACGTTAAAAGGGAGTGAGGAAGAAGGAAAATGAACACAAGATATGCAAAATCAGTAACGTTCAACCTGTCAGTGGATTGCAGAATAGTTACTTACACCAGGTACACTTTGTTCATCGTACAAATTAAAAAAGGAAAAAAAAAATAAAGTAGTACCCTTTCCCCAACCACACGTAAAAAAGCACTTAAAAGTTCAAAGGTAAAGCTTGGCACATTCCAAATACGAAATGACTCACTTGACATGCAGCAAAATATACAAGAAGTGATTCTTTTTTTTTCTTTTTTTTTTTAAACAAACTTAATTCAATTCATTATCTTTGCTTGGCACAATTGCAATTCATTTTAAAAAAATATTTGAAAAATACTGAAACTGACCTGAATTCAAGTATAACGGTTTCTTCAACAGAAACATTATCAATGCAATAAAACATCACACGGAATATATCGAAGCGTAACGTCTTCTGGTTTGTTTTTCTTTTTTTGTTTCCCCCCCACCCCCGTAAATTTTTTTCTTTTTCTATACAGTTTTAATGCCGACACAACTTACAATTTTATTTTAAAATTAATATTATTGCATTGTTTTTGCATATCTTGTGGAACAGAAAATGCAAAGTTACTGATTCCCTTTTCGAAAGCAGAGACAGTGGTTTGTTTTTGCATTCGAATGGCCCCAGATACAGATCTCCTGCAGCTCAAACCAGGACGTGGAGAACTGCTCTTACACACACACACACACGCGCGCACACACACATGCGCTCACACTCGGTTCCTATTGCTCCCACACTCACAGATACACTTAGCACTAAAAAGAACCCAAATCAATCACTCAAATGTGCAAGACTATATCAAGTGCATTGCCTACTATCTTTAAATTATAAAACAACAACAACAAAAGGTTTCAGTTGCTAGTAAATAAAATTACAAATCCTCGGTGTACATAATGGTTGGCAAAACTCATCTATCATTATACTTCTACCAAATTCCAATGGAGAAACCACCCCGACCCCGGTTTAAATAATAATACAACATGATCAAACCAATTTAACATCTGCAAAGGTGAAAATAAACCAAAACAAAAAAGGTAGGTGATTACAAAACGCTGTAAACACTCCCTTCTCCCTCAAAATTATAATAATAATAATAATAAAATAGTCAAAATAAAAACTGCAACATGCTTTCAAGAAAATACCAAACTGCGAAACAAGAAGAACTCTGCACAGGCCTGGCGGCCTCTCAGCCCCGCCGCCATGCCTGCTCTCCCATTGGCTGGCACAGTTGGCGCGCTAGCTCTGATTGGCCAGCAGAAAACCGCCTAAACTCGGATTGGCTGGCGAGTGACCGCCCGAGCTCTGATTGGCCGGCAGGGGCCGCTGCCGGAGTCTCAGCAGGGCTGGGCCGCGCCTCGGGCTTCTCCTGCTTCCTCCTCCCCGTGGCCGTGTGGGAATCCACAGCAGAAGTCTTCCTCTCCTTCCGAATCAAAGGGCCTTGGCTTTATGGAGACGGTGAGGCTCATACAGAACATGTGCAAAATGATTTTTACAAGCAAGGTTGAAAGACACCCGTTTGGCGCAGGGTCCTTTTGGCTAGGGCGATCCACAGGAAGCTGAGGTTCCCCTTCGTGCTCCGGAGGCAGCCGTCGTTCCTTGTGCAGGGACTGAAAAAAAGAGGGAGCTGGCTCTCCTCCTCTTCTTCTCCTCCTCCTCCTCACTCTTCCCTCATGGACACGTGCTGGGGTTATATCCGCTCCTGAAAAGCTTTCTTACACCACCCAACTCTGCGACTCGTCCCAACAGAAATGAATGAAGAACGCTGTTCCGGTTACTCCAGGTCACGAGAACAGTGAGGCACTTCTGAAACAAACCCATTAGGAACATTGAAACAAATAAAAAACCAGCATCGCTTCCAGCCCTGGCAACTACAGGCTGCTGATATAAATCCTGCTGTCCTTGAGCTCCTCCTGACTTATCCTACAATCCGGGTTCTGCACCTCTTCCTCTTCCTCTCCTGCACTGTCCTGCCCTGGGTCCCTGCAGTTAGCAAAAGGCAAGAGGTTGCCATTGGGGCTCTGCTTGCTGTTACCATTGAGAATGTTGTCTGCTGCATTTTCCATCTCTTCTATCGTCATGTCGCAGGCGTCTGCGAGCTCCTGGGTTGTGACCTCAATGAACTTTGGATCTTGAGCAAACTGCATCAGTCCTTCCGAAATCAAGACCTTCAAAAGCAGTTGGGGAACCAGAACACAGAGACACATGTTAGTACCCTGCAGCGCCAACCCTGCCACACCTCCAACACAACCCTCTTCATTCACTGCTGTGCTTCCTCCTCCCATTCATGCTTCTAAGCCTGGGAGAAGGGCTCTCCTATTCCCGGCATTGCGAGCAGCAGCGGATCTGCCGCCCTGCTCTTCCAGGGCCATGTTCCTAGCTGGCCGTGCCCCAGCATCCTCGGTGCCCGTGCGTTCTTACCGCTTCCACCAGGCTGCTGGCGCTGCCGTGGAACTGCCGGCTGCTCCCTGCGGTGGGGCTGGGCACGGTCAGGGACACGGGCCGGGCTCTCCTGGGGCTGCCGCCGCTCTCGGGGTACCGGGAGCCGCAGTGCACGGACGGCAAGCTGCTGTTGAGCTTCTCCGAGGAGTCCGCCCCGTCGAGGCGCAGCGTGGGGATGCTCTGTTGCGGCCAGCCTCGGTTGCAGGGCGTGGCCGGGGGCGTAGCACACAGCCGAGAGAAGGTGGTGGGGGAATGGCTTCGCTGCAGCAGGGGACTCAGGCCGGCCACTGCCAGTGCCTGCGGACACAGAGGGACAGCGTGAGCAAGGGACTGCAGGGCTGGAACAAGGATATAGTAGATGCTTTTGCTCCCGATGAGGGGGAGAGAATGATGCATCTGACTCCATCTCCACTAATTAATTACTTTATTATACTATGTTATCCTGTATTACATTACACTCTATTATATTACATCTAAACTGAATCTGCCAAGCACTCAACTCTGCACTCAACTGCCTGAATCTCGTGACTGTCACCCAACAGTCCCAACTCGCACACACACACTTGGCCCTGACAGGCCAAGGAAACAAAACACCATCACTCTTGGTAAACAATCTCCACATTGCATTCTTCTTTGGCACAACACAGGCACAGCAAATAAGATAAGAATTGTTTTTCCTTTCTCAGAGGTTCAGATTTTCTCTGTGAAGAGAAATGTGGCTACACAAGGAGGTGCTGGAGAAACCATCCGAGAAAGGCCTGGAGAGTCTCGAGGCTTGTGAACACTGCTGCCAGCTCCTTCAAGGGTATGGATGTGTGCTGCAAACTCATTTTGCAAGCTTTCCTTTAAATGGTGTGCCCTGTGCTAGTGCCAAGCACTGGATTGGAAATTATCAGAACCACAGCTCTTTAGCCTGGGAGCCATGACACTGCCTGGAGGATGCAGCCCCATTGCCACAGCACTGCCTGGGGGATGCAGCCCCATTCCCATGGCACTGCCTGGAGGATGCAGCCCCATTCCCATGGCACTGCCAGGAGGGATTCAGTCCCATTGCCACAGCCCTGCATGGAGGGATGCAGCCCCATTGTCCCAGCACTGCCAGGAGGATGCAGCCCCATTGTCCCAGCACTGCCAGGAGGATGCAGCCCCATTCCCCACAGTTGTCCCAGAAACACCACCTCTTCTCCAGTGGGGGAGACAGCAAGTCATTTTCCCACCACTGACACTACACACAGCACAGGCTTTTATTGCCAATTGCTGTTTTAAGTGTCTGCTGAGGAACCTGAAGAGATAGATACCAGATAGGAATTTTAGATGTGTGTGCAGTTGGCAATAGCTTGAAATCCACCACTGGATTTTAAGGCATCTGCTGTTGGTGGGAGGATCAATATCTGATTATTATACCTTCAGCCATCCAGTCCTTCCTGTAATCATACACACAACCTCTGAGTCATTCAGCCTCCTCTTAAAATGAATTCCTCTTGTGGCACAGGGCTGATGTGATGCCTTATTGATGGTGACTGTTTCCTTGTTCTATAAGCAAGACTGTCAGAGTCATGAACTCATCTCACAGAGCTCATGGCTGAGCAATGAAATAAATGCATAGAAACTACAAAAGGGTGTGGATTGTGTTGTGCTCAGGCTGGGGCAAGGCTCTGAGCTTAGTCTAAGCTAACTGTGCAGAAAGGCACTGGCAAGCCTCCCTGCTCTTCAATGCCTGCCTGAAAACTCTGCCTCAAAGACATAACTTACACAAGATTTAAACTTAATTTGCCCTTTGGTGATGCTTCTTCCCTCCACTGACCACAGTGGGGTTGAACTGACTAATTTAAATTAGCTCACTTAAAGCTACCTAATGTTCAGTGAAGCTCAGTCCATCTGCCACTGAAGTCCTTGGGAACTGATAATTATGTTGTGCTGGTGACTTCAGTGTCAGAAAAAAAGAATTTTTCATTCTGAAAAAAATAATTAATTCTTAGTCACCTGCAAGTTCAGTGAGGTTTTCTCAGTAATTAGATGTCAGACTCCTATCAAATTTCAGTGAGGAAGAAAGCCCTTAAAACTTCTGAATAAGTCATACCCTGCAGGCTCTGATGGCCTCAGCACATCCCTTAAACTGCCAGGACTTCAAGGAGAGACCTGGATCTGTCAGGCAGGACAATAGAACCAATTTTCCAGCTTGTTGCCAGAAACTTACACAAAATGTTTTATCAGGAAGGTGAAGGAAGCTCTGTAAGATTGCTTTGAACTTCAGCTGAACACATTTACGTATCATGATGTATAGGTATTCCATGAGAACACCTCTTCAAGCCTTCACAGCAACAGAATCCATTAGGTTTAGCAGAGGCAACCTTTCCATTCTGTGGTCTTATTTTAGGTCCTGTTGCTGGTTAACATTTTTGTAAACAGGAACATTGCTGAGTGTTGTCAGCTGGCAGCCAGATGCCTCTTTCAGGGTAGCCCTTCA
The DNA here is from genome assembly GCF_023055355.1 of Agelaius tricolor. Taxonomy (NCBI): domain Eukaryota; kingdom Metazoa; phylum Chordata; class Aves; order Passeriformes; family Icteridae; genus Agelaius; species Agelaius tricolor. The sequence goes on from NW_027269263.1 coordinate 3,444,823, forward strand.
GCCTGGCTGAGTGACACTTGTGCGGGCAGAGCCCCGTCCCTCCAGGTTTTGGGCTGCATGGTGGGATGGGGAAGGGTGAAGAGGTGTGGAGGGAGGTGATTCTGTCAGCTGTGTGGGCTGGCAGGGCTGTGTTCCCTGTGTTCCCTCTGCCTGGCCTGCCATGGGAAGGCAGGAAGTCTCAGGAGGGCTGCTGCTGCTGTGGTGAGAGTGGCAATCTGTTTCCTGACCAACCCTCCCTGCTCGAACATGTTTTCTGGTTGTCCCTGCCACAGCTGTAACTCTCTGCAGACCACTGCTTTCTGGAGCTCAACAATTAAAGGATAACTGTCTGGAAGTAGAGGTGAGGAAAGCCAGGGAGCTTCAAGCCCACCCCTCTCTCACTCTGACTTCTCACTCCTCCCAGTCCTGCTGTGTGGCATTTTCTGCCCTTGTGGCAGCCTCAAGAAGCAGTAAGGCCATTCTACCCTGCCTGGGGGGACTGCACAGAGCAGGATGCCACACCTGCAAGGCTGGCACTGCCATCTGCACCTGTTTCTTTTATGGTGACAAAAAGAGACATCATCAAACCAGAAGACACAGCTCTCCTTTGGAGCCTGACAGCTTGCTGATCATCCAGGTAGTGTTTAGGCATGCATTTGCCAGGCTGCTGAACACAGTTACAAAGGGCTTTAGAAGCTGATTGATGACATGGAATCAGTTTGTGTTTTAAAATGGTTAATTACACTTACTGGTTACCTTTAACTAATATTAAAGTAGACTGTGCACACTGCATACTGCCATCAAAGGCAGTGTAATTGCACTGCAGCATGCAATTTGGGTAGTTATTTTCATCTTTTTGCTAGAATTTTCTTCATTTATGAGCATCAGACAATGATAACTGTGGCTGACTCCAAGGGACATATTCCTGTAGCATTCTGGGAATGATAAAAATCCTGATTGCTAAAACCTGGGCCTTTGGTATGGGTGAGAATCTATCCCAAATGGTTTTTAAACCATGGGTTGGGATGTTCTGGGGGGCACTGTAGGTGGCAGGGGCCATGTCTGGTTATTAACACTCACCTGATGATGGACCAGATGCAAAGGCAGGACTGTCTTCTGTGAGACATCCACACCCTGGTTCTTCTGTCTTTTCAAACACTCTAAGTGAAAAGATGCTCTTCGACCTGAAACAGCAACACACACAACGTGTCCATCACTCATAACACACTACAGGAAATCTGTTTTCAGTTTCTTTTAGTGCAGTCCCACTGGACACACAGCAAACATACATACTTCAGGCTCTTCCCCTCAACACTGAGCCCTTTCCAAAGCAATTCTGTATTTACAGAAAGCACTCAGGCATCACAAAACCAATCAACTCCACCTTCCAAGCAAGCTGCAAGGGAGGATTGCTGCAAGGGAGGATTGCTGCAAGGGAGGATTGCTGCAAGGCAGATTCTGAGCACTTTTTTTTCTGAACACTTTTCTCCTTTAGAGCACATGCAGCTGATCTCCCTCCCAAGCAGTGCAGTGCTCTCAGACCTCTGTGGCTGAGGCAGAGCCCTCAGCAGGATGTGACAGCTGAGACTCTGGTGCTGGGCAGGCAGGGACATTGTGCTGCTGGCTCAGGTGACACTGGCACCCTGCTTGCATGTGATCTGTGTCCCTCAGCTGCCAGGCACACCAGACTTTGTGAGACTGTGCCTATAGCAAGGTCAAGTGCAACTGAATCCATCAGTGGGGAATTTACTGGTGAATGGAAGGTGACTTAGACAGAAATGAAGCATTTTTGGAATTTGGAAGGAAGGGGAGAGAGAAAAAAACATTTTAGAGGGAGCTGCTGAAACAGTCACAGTTGTTTACTCACTATGAAAACTTTAATTATATAATATATAATATATCACATATATAACATATAATATATATAATATATAATATGTAATATATAATATGTAATATATAATATATAATATAAGTTTCATATTTTAAAATATATTTAATAAAATTATATTAAATTTTACTTCTCTAAATATGAGAAAAGTACTCCCAATGAGAAATTTAAAACTACTGAAAAGTATGTTTATGATCAAGTGCTTTACTTCTGAAAAATGGCACATAAATTCAGTATTAAAGATTCATGGCACACTAAAATATTTTGTGGTCTTCTTCATTTTGTTGACATTTTTCTAAAGAAGGAAAGGCAATTAGAATTCGGAAAATAGTAAGTGTATCTATAATATTGGATTGCTGAGAAAAAGCCCTCTCAGGCTTGGAGAAAATATGTTATAACCCAGAGAATGGATGTTACAATGCAGGTTAAAAGTATTTCCTCTTTCTAGAGAAAAAACTCAACTACTAAAATGAGTATGACATCAGTATATAAATATTCACTAGAATGTAGTTGGTGAAGCATTGTATCAAGGGCTGACTGCCTTACAGATAGATATTGAAGTTGTCATTGCCTAATATTTTAAGATTTGAAATAAATTGTTAGAATGGTGAAGCATCCTGAAGGATTTCAGTGAAGGCTCAGTAGCCTCACTTTAAACATGACTCTACCAGTCTGTCACTGTTATTCTGTAAAAATGTATTTTATACACACAATTCTTTTTAGTTTCTCCCTTCAATGCCCCTTTTCACCACACCAATACTCAGAAAAAGGCTGAAAAATGCTATACTTAAGAGTTCATTTTGTCACAGACTCTTGATACTTTCATAAAACCTTATGATTCATGGGTTTCATCTCCCAGTGAAGCACTTGAAAATCTCCAGGTACAATTAGAGCAGAAGGCAATTGCATGTTGTATTAACTTAATCTGACATTCAGTGTGCTCCTGGCAGCAGCCAAAGGAGACAATCTCTCATTTCTCCTTGCTGAATACACACAAAGCAGAACACTGTAGGCTCAAGGCTCACCCATTCAGTGACTCCCTGGTGATTGTTTGGAGAGTCTACAGCTCTCAAATAAACTGTCCTAATTCACAGGCAGGATTGATCAAACACATCCCAGGGACTGTCCAAACAGCCACAGGTTCATCTGCTGAAGCCAGCAGAGCCATGTGCCTGATCAGGATTGCCTGCAAGCCCTGGGATTCCTGCTCTCATGAGCTGCATGCAGCAAACAGCAACACACAGGCTGGGATTCCTTCAGGGACATGTGGGAACTCCATCAAGGTGGAGGAGACCCAGCCCAGCCCTGCTGGGGGCTTACCTAGAGCTGAGGAGCACAGGAACCCCTTCTTGGGAGAGTGCCGGGTGTCCTCTCCTTTGCTGTGTTCTGGTGGAGTGAGTTGTCTGTTTTCATCATCTTGGTATGCAAGCCTGGGGAGAAGAGCAGAGGGATTTAGAAAAGGAATGCTGATATTGGGCAGAAAAAGCCCCTCTTCCAGCAAGGAAGCCAGGAAGGTCATGCTAGCAAAGGGATGCAAGAGCAAGCTAGCTTCAAACTATTATTGGTCCAGGAGCAGGAACAAGAGACCATGAGACAGAGAACTCTAAAAACCAGCTCTGGGAACATCAGAAAGTAGAAGTGAATGTGGGGGGCAGCCCTGAAGATATCTCATTCAGAGAAAGAAAATCTAGGTGAAAAATAACCTTTCCAAAGTTACTTCAAGGGCTGAACTGGAATTATTTTCTCATATTTGAGTTGTCTAAAATTTTCTGACCTTCTCCCATAAATTGAAATTTCTGTAGAAAAATGTCACCTCTTCCCACCTCTCCCCCTTAATTAAAGAACCACCCAAACACCTTGACTAAAGCTGCAAAGCTCACATTTCGGTAGAGAGCAGACTTGGTTCACTACAGTACTCAATGTCTTCATTCAAATTTTCATCATAAGTCTCATCCTGAGACACTTCCTCTTGGCAAACAATTGCCAGCTGGCTGTCTCTGGAACTGGAGCTAATGAGCAAAAAAGACAAGTCAAGATATGGAGATGGTAAAGACAACCTGTTACAAAGACAAGAATGACAGGCTCCATCTGTCCCAGTTTATTATAATGCTGAAGAGCCTTCATAGGAAAATCGATGACTGAACAGAGCTGCAGAGTTCACAAATACAAGGCAACAATCTTTGTCTGTGTCCTCTTTCTTAAACTGTAAATGTATTTTGTCCTTTGTGACTACCTGCACTCTGTGAATGTGCACATCACACTGATCATTTCCAGTGATACATCTCACTGAACTCACAGTAAAATCTGGGATGGGCTCTCAGGAATAAGCTTTTTCCCTTGTTGCCAAAGACTTGGTTATGGATTTCAGAGAAGCCTCCTGGACACTCACAGTAACCTTCTCATCTCTGTCATGTGTGGCCTTTGCCTCCCACATCCCTCAGTCTGCACCAGCTCTGCCCTCTGCCTCCTGGTCATGTTCTCATCCTTGCTGGCTTTTCCACCTTTTGTCCCTTTTTTTACTGCAGAGTGCTTCTACTGAATTCAGCAGGATCTGTTCAAAGTCTCAGGTGTGCCAACCTTCAATTCCCTGCTTGCCTCCTCTCTGTCCTCCTGTTTCACATTTCAGCACTCGAATTTTGCTTCATTTGGACTTTGCTTTTTCTGAAGAGTAAAGTAAAATCTGGAGGTAGCTTGAATCTTTGAGATATGGACATGGAGGTAGTGGAAACTATTTCAGTTGCTTACTAGCATTTGCAGAAGAGAGCAAGGTGGCATATTTTTTTTTTTACCTTTTAGGTTCTGGAGGGGCAACATTATCTTGTCATGTGGTTAAAGCAAAAACCATTGGGAGAAATGTGGGTATGCATTGTGTGAAAGAGCTTGTAGGACAGTGCTGCAGTGACCCTCCTCTGAAATGGGAGGCAAGTAAAACTGCTGAGGTGCAGAGGGGAACAAAATCAGTACCTGGCATCCCCTCCTGTTCAACTGTCTGTGTTTAGCCAAAACCATACAGAATTTTTGCATGGACATGCCAGAGTGTACTTCACTGTGTTGTGATCAGAGAATCTATAAATGTGTGAGCCCCAGCTAGAATCTCTAAAAACCCCAAATCTAGACAATAGCCAGAACATGGACCGCTACTTGCCCCGAGTGGGGAGTATTTTCTGGAGCTGTCATGGTGCTCAGTATCTCTATTCCAGCCCTACTGACACCAAAAAGGAGAGGTCATATTCAGCATCAATGGGAATTTGGAGTTTGAACAGGATAAAGACAGTGGGTCTTACAGCCAGGCAGGATGAGAGGGGTATGAAGAACACGTACCGTGCCAGTGTCTCGTAGTAATGTGTCCTAAAGCAAGGAACGTGCCCAGGGAAGCAAGGAGAGAAAAGAACACCCTGTTAGCAGTGTCACACCAGCACGAGTTCAGCAGGGAGGAGGGCAGAGGGGACACATCTTGTGCAACTCCCCATGGCCTCCCTCAGGAAGGCATGAAATAGAAAAACCACAGGACTCTTCACTTGGGCAATTCTGCACCCACTGAAGCTCCTCTGCCTCATTGTCCTATTCTGTCCTTTCTGGGGGCAGCATTTGGCCACCTTTTCACACTGTTCACTCTCTGCACTGAAAAAAAAATCCACCTCTTTCCTGCTGTTTCTGAAAGTATTAAAAGAAATCCCCCACTGAGAAAAATTATATTCCTTTTGTGTTAGTCATCTGTGTGTAGAGAGCCTGAAAACTCTCCAGGGAAGGGGATTTTCTTCACTTCTTTTCTGAAAACCTTGCCTCCCTCCTCCCAGAATGCCTTTGGTGACCTCTGTAGGGATGTGACCTGCTAAATGAAAACCCACTGACTTCAACAAAGCTCTCTATTGGGCTATTAGGACATGAAGAGCAGTCTCCTTCAGTTACCAGTTGATAAAACACCTCCCTGTGGTGAAGGAGGGATAAATAAGGTTCCCTTTGGATTTTACCAAGGTTTCCTCCTGATAAATCCCAAAGAAATCATGTGTGTTGGTCAGTAAGAGTGCTGGTGCTTTGCAGTGGCCAATTGGTGCATATCTGTGGGCTTTGGCACAAGTGGAGAACCAGAGGGCTCAATCCAGGCTGCAGGCTGGGCAATGCCTGGGAGTGACTTTGGCTCGGCAGCAGTGCTCTGGTGTTTGCATGCACCTTCCCACACCTGCTCCCTTGGCTCCCTCTCTGCTGGGACACTTACCTTTTGGAGGGGAGCTTCCAGGGAGCCTCCTGCACGCATATGGTGGGTGACAAGGGTGTCCCGTGGCCTTCCACCGTGCTGACAGTGCTGGGGTAGCTGGGTGGGCTGGGGAAGCGACACAGGGCAGTGTTGTTGGCGTTGTTGATGTTGGCATTGGAGCCTGAAGATGAGTAGCTGCTGGGAGTGAAGGTGGAGTCCACCAGCTTCTCGTGAGATGGAGACTCGGTGTCGCCGTGGTTGTTGCCAGACTTGTTGATGTGCAAAGGTCTCTGGGTGGTGAATGTCTGGGGGAACCCACTCCTGCCATCACTTTGGTAGTAGCTCACATGGTTTCCAAACAAGCCTCCAGCTCTCTGCCAGAGAAACAGAAAGGATTTTTCCTTTGTGAGTGAGATGTGCAAGGGCCCTGGTGTTTTCCTGCTTAGACTGTTCTTAAGGAAAAAAAATGAAGACCAAAGTGAGCATGATGGCCCTGGTGCTGTCTCTTCCAGAAGGCAGTGTGAGGACTTCTGTCACAGAGACTGGCTACACACAGGCTGGGATTTCAGAGGACTGGCAGGTGTATGTCTCCCACACCTCCCACCAGTCCTGGGAGTCCAGGACAGGGTACGGATGCAAGAACCTGTCTGGTTTTCCCAGTGCAGTTACAAAGGAACATTTAGATATGAGGGGGAATTTGAGAAGAGCACCAAAAACTATTAAATACCTGGAAGAAGAAATGAAGAGAAATTTAATGAGCCAGTTATGTACTGTTTAGATGGGTAATGAAAGGGACTGACAGCAAATTTTTGTAAAGAAAGGAGGAAAAGCCAAAGGAGAGGAAAAGTTACCAAAGAAAACAATTATAAGAAACAGGAATGAAATTCTGAGCTAAGTTACTCAGAAAATTTTCTCCTTCCATAGGAGCTCTGTTGTGTCTTTGTGTACTTTTTGGAAGGATGCTACCAGTGCCACTGAAAGGAGTGAACAAAACACTAAAGTGTGCCTGGCTGTTGCTCTGCAGATTGCAAGATGGCTGCTTTGATCTGTTCTTTAATTTAGGTTTCATGAAGGAATCTTCCAGTGAGAAGTTTCCCTTGAGAGAAAGAGAGAAGGAATTGGGATAAAACTGTGCAAAGACCCTAGGACCTTTCACTTAGGACCTAGGTCCACCATTGTTTTCTAGTAAGATCTACCAAACAAGGAGGGCCCAGCTGAAATGCAGAATGAGCAAAAGAGAATGTTGTTGCGTTGTGATTTCAGGGTTTACCCCAGAACCTTGGGTCCCTCCCCTGAAGATTCCCTCCCAGGTGTATCAGTCACCTCTCCTTTCCCCTCCCTGACCCCTGCTGAGCACTGTCTGTCAGTCCTGGAATTCCAGAAGGGTGTGGAGTGATTGGCAGATTCAAAGGATGCCCTCTACCCCTGGGGGGGGGGGGGGGCATTGGGCCATCCAAGTGTCCTTTGTCCCTTAAGACCTCCTTCTATGTACCTGGTTGGTGGATTCCTACCCCTTCCCTGCCCCTCTCCCCGGGGTTAAAAGGAACAGCAACCACGCGTTTGGGGGAGTTCTATTGGAGCTGTTGCTGCATTCAGAGGCCTCTGGGCCAGAAATAAAACTCTGGATTAAAAACCTCCATCAGAACCGACTCCTTTCCTTCACCATCGCCTTAAAGCTTCTCTGCCAGAGGGAAACCCAAGGAGCAGACCCTGTTATGGGGGGAAAGGTCCATCCCACCACCTCCAGAGCTCCTGCATGCCTGGACTTGTCTCCAAAGCACTCTGAGCTCAGCCTCAGCTCGCAAACTTGTTCAGAACCTACCCGGAAGATATCATCTTCAGAGGCAGCAGAAACAGCTTCTTTCATGGCCTTGTCCAGCTCCTCTTCAGCTGTCAGGTCTCCAGAAATGGCTCGTCGGATCTCGGGCCCGATGTCGTGCAGCGTGCGCAGCCCAGCCTGCAAAACAGCAAACTGTAGAGCTTCATATCTCCGAGTGGGGACAGGAGAGACAGCAGCACTGCCATTCCTTCCTCAACACTGTGGGGCCCCTCCAGTCAACACAGCACCCCCAGCTCCTACAGAAACACCAGCAAACCCTGTTCTTGCATCTCCACCTCAGGGAGAGAGAAACTCCTGGCAATACAAAACAAGGAATGTTTGTTACTTGTCCTTGGCTTCATCACAGCAGGACATAGACATAAATCCACAGGGCTGACTAAGCAGGTCTGCGTGCTTTCAGCTCTGGGTTCTCAGATCCACAACCAGAAGCTCTAGAGCAGCCACAGTTCCAGCTGAACCATGTACTTTGGTGCTTCGGAAAATCTCTTCTTTTTAATCGGCAGCTTAAATATGGATTTAACAACAAAGCTTCTGGCATTTGGACCTGCTAAGTCCTCAAACCCCTCACTGACTGGAGTCTGTTCCAAAGAGTCCATTCAGGGTGGTAAGCTGTGGGTGTACTGAGGCCTTGTTCTGTGTTTGTGCCCACATCACAACACTTTGAAGCTTGCTGAAACTCCAGAGCCACCCTTTTTTCTCAATGTATCCTCGAGGGACATAAATAGCACTGCTTGTGCAGTCAACAGGGTTTTTCTCTTTCTTCACACAGCCTGGTAATCTGCTGAGTGAACATGTATCACAATGGGGAACAAATCCCAGTCCTTAAAGTCCATACTGTCCATTGGATGGCCTTGGCATCCAGGTATGCTCTTTGCTTTTTAAGTGATTTTGTCTCCTAGAAACATGCCCTCAAAATGGGTCAAATGTATGTGGGAGTAAGCAAATGTCTGTAGGACACTTCGTACCAGTCCAAAGGATCCCAAATTCAAATATTACTGGCAGACTGATAAATTATGATTATGCCTCACCTGTGCCTTCCAGAGCGAAGGGATTACGAGCCCATGGTACACAGGTATTTATCCAAAAGGACTGGGATGATAATTCAAGGTGTCTATGAACTCCTTTCCGGTAGGGATAGCCCATTGAACCCCCAGAATGGTTGAAGAGGGAAGTGGGACCACCTGTCTCTACTGTACCACCCCTGTCCGCTCGGGGCCCGCTTGTCACCTGTAAGGAGAGCGCGTTGCGCTGGGAGGGCTTCCCCACCAGCCCCTGCTCTTTGCGCTTCTTGAACTTCCTGAAATACTCCTGGATCAGGAAAGTGGCGTAGAACTTCCCCACGGTCACCTCATCATCTGCAAAGGGGGGGGGGGGGGGGGGTGAAAAAATAAATTAAATAAGCTGCTGATTTATTGTGTATTTGCTCATGTAAGCCTTGGAGAAACACTGGGCACTGCAGTTCATCTCTGCTTTTTATGGTGTCAGGATGCAGGGCTGAAGGGAGGGGTTGCTCTGCAGCCAGAGCTTGCTGTGAACAGCCAGGAGCAGAGGTGCAGGTGGCATTGGGGCAGACTGGCTCTGCTGGCACAGAACCCCTGCAGCAGGAGCACATCTAGCCTGTGCAGTCTCTGGTGTTGGTTAACCACAAAGGATCTTGTTATAGCAGCAGCCTCCCAGTCTGGGTTAACACATGCTGCTGTCTTGTGACAGCCTGGGGTAAGACTTATTCACAGCCTCTGACTGATCATCCATCCCAGGCCTGCCCTGACCCTTCTCTGCACTGGGATTCTGTCCCTTTGTGCCTAACATGGGTGTAAGTGAACAGAGGAGATCACCTCTCCCCTGAAATGCAGTCACAGCTGTGTTCCCACACAATAAAAACTGTCAGCCAGCCAAGATGTGCACTATGTTTTTCTCCAGGTAGCTCTCCTCCTTTCTGCAAACCCACTGGAAATTTTAGAAGACATGGTCTGCTGAGTTCAGAGCAGGCTGAGCAAGGCTCAGGACCTGGCTGCTGCTGCTGGCTGACTGCCAAGGACTGCTTTGTGCCCATGGGGCCACCTGGAAAGTCAGTGAATGCCACACTGGATGCCTATGCACCAACTCCTATTTATGCACATTTTTTTTCCTTTCCCTGATTTCTCAGCAGTAAGAACAGCATATTCCTGTTAGTATAGAACAGACCTCAGCCTGATGAAACACTGATAGCTTTGAGAAGAAAGTCTGTCCCCCCTAGTCCATCTGATGATCACGAGGTGCAGTAGGACAGGACAGGTGAGGGAAAAAACCAAAGATATTCAGAGACAGGGACAAGATCCTGCACTCACCACCTGCAGGAGGCACCACCTGGTCCAGCAGCTTCATACTGGTGCGCTTCCAGATTTTCTTAATTATTGCCCTCAGCTCTTCGTTGGCTTGCTCCAGGTTACCTGCAGGGTGAAAATCATCAGAGACAGGAATTAAGCAGACCCTGCAGAGGAGCAATTTAATGTCTGGCATGGAAATCTCAGGAGGTAAATATCAGAGCGTTTACAGTAGTGGAAAGTTTTGGGCCAAGAGATGCTCTGACCATTCCTAAAGCTTCCTCACAGCAAGAGGTCTTCTTCCTAAATGTGCATAGTCATCTCTGGGTAGGGAGGTGACTTTCCTTCTAGATACCCATTTCTTCTCAAATGAGTCGTCTTCAGTTTTATTTCTTGATTAAAAAGAATCTCTTGTCTCTCTCTAGGTGTCTGAAACCAGTATCTTGTCCTCCTAAAGGTGTTTTTCCTGCAGTTTTTCTTATTTCTCCCCAGCACTGAGGCTCCTGAGGGTGCTGCACAGGGCTCTGCATGGCAGTAGTTCTTGTAATAGGATGCAGTGAAGATAGGGACATGGAATAACTTGCTGAGGATGCAACACATGGACAGCATCAAAGGCAGAAATCTGACTCAGCAGGGCTAAATCCAAACTCCTACCCTGACCACTTAAAAGATCCTGCTAAGGCAAGAGAGAAAGCAAGCAGTTTGAGGCTTTAGATGGTTTCCCAGGAGTTTACTGGCAATGAGTCCAAGAGTTTGAGGCTCTCTCAGACAGAAAACTGAATCCTTTTTGGGTCTCTGTTTCATAAGACACAAGATGTCTTACAGGGATTGTGGGTGGCATTTTCCTCAGAAGAGTCTCTTGCACTACAGACAAATTCTGTTTAGCACAATTTTCAAGGCCTTAATATAATTTTTTGTTTTGCCACTATTTTTTGGCTCAGCAGTGTACAGCTGGCACTGTAAGGCAGAGTTCTGCTGGTCACTGCTTCCCCATGCCTGAAATGAAATGCAGCCACTCCTGAGGCAGAGGTGTTTAGCTGTGAATCACAGACCTACACTCTCTTTCAATGCATCTCATTAATACATGAAACCAGATTTTGACTCAGGACCAATATCTTTCATTACAGCGGGTGACAGAGAGCAACAAAGAGGACAAGCTGAGCCCCAAATCTTGTCTGCTTTCCTCAAATATACCTGCTGTCTATGCAAAGCTATTAACAGTCCCTTTATTCCTCATCTCTCTTTACAACACCACTGTTAGTATAATGTAATGTTCACTCATGCTAATGGAAGCACAGGAGGAGTTTTTGTGAGATGAGACCCTCCAGTCCAAGCTCTTTTTCCTCCCTTGGACTGGAAGATCAGTGGCAACAGCAGTCAAGAAGTGGCTCAGCTCAGCAGACAGGGTACAAAAAGGAGGCTTCTTTGTCCTTCTCCTAATTGCTGTGTGAGCAGACATTGATCTAAAACTTTAAACTTTCAGACCACTGTGAAGAATGTGATCAGTAATTTGAGATGATAATACAGGAAGCACCAGCTTCCTAGGTAGTGGGAAACACTGTGCTTTCCCTAGAAGATACTATTCCTCCAAACCTCTTCACATAGCTTTTTGTCCCATGTGCTGCACATGAGTAACTTGGATCATTTGAAACCAGTTGGACACCTTGGCACGAACACCTTTGTATCATTCTAAACAAGTTGTCCCTGTTGGTTTATTTCAACTCAGGACATGATCACCTTTGTATCCTTGCAGTGAGCAAGCTTCTCACCTTCTGTCTTGATCCTCAGTGCTGTTCTGACCAGTGCAAAGAGAGTGGCATTGAACATGACGGTCCCATCGCTGTTCAGTGGCATATTCATGGAGACAAGGCGCTGTGGGATGAAGAGGAGAAAGAACAATCACTGCCACACATGGGCTGAAGCATGCCCCTCCTCATGTCCTCCTGATGCCCTCCAGACCTGCCATCCCTCTCATGTGAATATCCATGGCCTGTAGATTAGTTCCACAATGAGAATGCCCTGTTATTTCCACCTCTCCTAATGTGTCTGGAGATGGGAGTTTGACAGTACAAGCAGAGGTGTGTTCTTGGTACTTGAGAGCTGAATTTAGCACAGATGTGCTCTCCTAAGCAGACCAAAGGCTGATGTCCCTGAGTAGTGCACAACCCACCTGCTGGTGACCCTCCAGCCCTGGACTGGGTGGTTGGAGCCCAGAGGAGCTGGTGAGGGGCACAGGGCAGCCCAGGGGTTGTTCAGACATGCTGTTGCTGGCTCTGCCTGGTGGGCAGCAATGTGCCCAGTGAGTGAGGCAGGGTCAGCTGGAAAATGCCACGGCAGGCTGGTTAGTGTAAAACAACTGGCCTGGTGCAAGGCAGCTCTGCCAAGCACGGAGGCTGGAATTAGATGGGCTTTAAGGTGCCTTTCAGGCCAAACCATTGTGTATTCTCTGGCTGTTCTCTGGTTTAGCTGCTGTGAGCCCAGGCTCCCAGAGCAGCAGTGCCTTACTTTGCAAGCCACACGGTGAGGGCAGAGCTTCCCGAAGCCCAGCGGGGGCTGGATCCGCCGCAGCAGCGTCACCACGTCCAGGTGCTTGATCCGTCCCCTAAGGAAGAGAGCACAGGCAGGGCTGTGTGAGAGACAGCTGCTCACTTGGAAAATTAAAAAAGGTTTATTAAACCTTGACAAAAACACAACAAAAGGACTACATAAGGAAAAAGCTGCAGCACTGGGAACTGCTTGTGTGCACACCACATGGCCAGTTCATCTTCAAGATGGATGCTCAGTCTATTATACCCCTGGGGCTTGTATCAGCCAGCCTTGTCCCCTCCCAAAGTCTGTCAGGCAGCTTTTCTTTGCCATTTACTGGTGGAGGCTGCTTTGTAACTTGATTGGAGGTCAGGTGTTGCCATGCCTCACCCCCTCAGCACCCCCAAGCTTTTCCATTCCCAGCTGCCCCATGCAAGGGACACGTGTGCAGCCTCCTTTGTACCTGTCCTAGACAACCCAGGCTGTCTGATGGCAACAGTACAGGGGGGGAAAGGGAACTATGGGGAGAACAGAGGACATCTAAACTACAACATAACTATACATACATCACTTAAAGCTTTTCTGAATATTCACACAATAGTTATCTTTTAATTGTGAGAGCCAATCATCCCATTGTCCATCTATAACAGGCTGCATCCTGACCAGGGCTGACCTGCTGGCCCTCCTACAGAGTGCAGCTACAGCTAAAGGTGTCACTAAGGTCTCTCCAGCCTCATGCTGCTGCTCCCTGTAGCCCAGGCATAGCTTAAAGTATTATTTCAGGCCTCTTGCACCTGGTGCCTTCTGCAGGATTTGTCTGGCACTCATATGTCACCGTCATATTTTCTGGAAAAATCTCCTTGCCCAGGACTTTCTCCTGGGAAGCTGAGAAGCCTCAGAGAAAACAGAAAACAATAATTATCTGATTCGCTTCTCCTGTGTTTTGCTGCTTTGGAATGTGTTTGGAGATTGTTTACCAACAGGAGATTGTTTCATTGGTTTAATGTGAATTGTTTTTCACTCATTGGCCAATCAGGGCCAAGCTGGGTTGGGACTCTGGAAGGAGTCATGAGTTTTCATTATTATCTTTTTAGCCTTCTGTAAGTATCCTTTCTGTATTCTTTAGTATAGTTTAGTTTAGTATTCTTTAATATAATATAGATCATAAAATAATAAATTAGCCTTCTAAGAACATGGAGTCAGATTCATCATTCCTTCCTGCCACGGGGCACCCCACAGATACAACACTCATATAACTTCTACTAGTGCAGAAATCCCAGCTGTCAGTAATACTTGAGTCAATGCTTGCAAGAATTGACCTCAGCCTTTTCAACGTTGCGGTTTCTTAGTGCAGGAACCGATAAGCTGGGGTTCTCTTCCCATCACTGACCTGCTCAAAATAAATATCTGCTTATTTACTTGTTGGGCTGAGGCCTGTAGCAGGCAGAGAGGTGTAAAGGGTCTATTTCGTTGTGGTTTACCTCCCACATAAATAGCCCCAAGCCACTGCCTTTTAATACTTGTTTATGCTTTGGGCTGTTTTGTGAGCACAAAACAAAGCACTGAACTTCCTTCACAGCAGCAGTTGGGTTTCTCTTAAGTTTGGTAAATGGCATCTCAAAAGAAGAATTCTGTCAGGGAGGGAGGAAAGTTAGCAGAGCCAGAGGAGGGGCATGGGACATGGATGGGGAAGAGGAATGAAAGAGATTCCCATTTATAAACAGGGAGGAGCAGGATGCCATCTGAACTGAGTTATATTATATGGCTTCAGTCACTGCAGTCTGATCTTCAAGGAAGCACACATAGTAGCATCTGTTTTGTTAACAAATGGTGTGTTTATTACTAGTCTGTGCTTATTGCCCATCCATATTAAAAGTCCCCAGCCCAGGAAGTCACCATGAAGGTGAAGAAGTGTTTAAATTCATGTGTCACTCTCATAATGTGACACACCCTCACGTATGGCAGAACCTAAGCCCAGACTAATCTCAACACTTTGTCTCCTAAAGAGATCTGCTTTCAGTTTACACCCAAATCTCTCTCCATGGCTTTTGCATTATGAAGGGGGCTTTGCAATTACAATTGTCAACTGTACAGTAATGCCACAGAGATCTAATGCACTTTAAGCCTAAGCATGTGTCAAACAGAGCATATAATACTGAATGCCAGTTAAGCCCTCATGTGAGTTGTTGTAGTGTAACTTTATATCCCTGCAAGTCTGCTCTTGTGAATAACCCTGCAGACAATGTAATGCAGCCATGTGAATGTACAGGCTGTGGTGGGCACATATGACATAGAAAAAAATCAGAGATTTGAGCAGAGCAGCTCTGCTGTGAGCACAAAGTCAAGCAGAAGAGTCACAGCTCAACATCACAAACAAGTACATCAATAATCCAACCCCCTAATCTCTTTTTCTCAGTCTCCTGCTCCCCTAAGTCTATATCTCCCTGACAGAAAGTAAAGCAATGGCCTGACAGGGAACCGTGCAGCCTAAATGCTGAGATTTCTGTGAGTATCTTTGCACTTTGGGCTTATGGATTCACCAGCAGTACCTGGTGGTGATATTTATTTTAGTTTTGTACAAAAAAAAAAAAAAAGAAAAAGTGTTCCTGCAGGAGGAACATGCACTTACTGCACTGAGTCTAGAGAACAGAAAATAATGGGCCTGTTCTCCCAGGGAGCTCTGATATCCAGGCTGGGTTACTTACTTAGCTTCAGGGTCATACTCTGCCCAGATCCTTTTAAATTCATCCAGGTGGTGTGGTCCTAAAATGGACCAGTCCCGTGTCAGGTAATCGAAGTTATCCATTATAACAGCTACAAAAAGATTGATGATCTGCAAACAAGGACAGAGATGATGTGATGGATGAGGCAAGGAACAGTGAATTTTACCAGGTTCTCCATTTAAGGTCTGAATTTGGACTCACAAAACTAGGAAGCCATTTGGGTTAGCTTCCTTATTCCCACATCCCAGCCCCCCCAGTTTAAATGGGAAGAGCCCAGAGGCGGAATATTCTCAGCTGGTTACATTTTTCTCCTCCCTACTAAATGGACGACGCACAAATTTGCTGAATTCTTATTTGTGCTGTCGTGGCTTTTTATTTACCTATGTCTTTGCCTGGCAGAACGAGGTGGGATTTATCTTCAATAGGCAGTGGGGCTGAGATAAAAGTCCTTTCTTCTGGCCCAAGACCAAAACTTTAAAAATGCTGCTGCTGTTCACTGGGAGGGTTTTGGGCACTGCTGCCAGCTGCAGAGCGTGTGCTGTCGCTCTGAGCAGTGCTGCACTGCCAACACGGAGCAGATGCAAGTGGGATATGTGTATTCTCACAGTCATTGCTGCTGGCAGGGGAGGAAAAACTGCTCAGCAGCCAGAAGGAAGGTAGGAGGGAAGGTGGGAAGTGTGGCTGAGGCGTTGCTAGCCTCAGCACAGCCCACAACAGACTAATTTGGTTTTCTCATTTAGGGGGAGGGGGGAAGAGCACTCCTTTGCCGTGCACAAAAGACAGGGATTGGAAGCAGAGCATCCCCCAGAGCTGGAGGGAGGCAGGGAAGGGGTGTTGTCACTGAAAGGGTTCTGCTGGGAAGGACCCATGGGGAGATTGGAGATCCTTCCTGTCCTGTGCATTGCCGATCTGGGGAAGCAGAGGCTGAGTCTGCCAGGGAAGGTCTGTGCTGGGACACTCACCAGGAAGGCACAGAGCATGTAGAAGCTGATGAAGTAGAAGACGGCGAAGCTGCTGCCGCACGAGTGATCGGCCTCCGTGGAGTTGGCCGGCTCCGACTCCGGGTCGCACTTCTTGTCAGGGAGACATGCCAGCATGATTTCCTGCCAGGCCTCACCTGTGGCACACCTGGGCAAGGCAGAGGGCAGGGGGAGACAGCAGTGACCTTGGATGTGACAGGGACTGCCACATTAGCAACCTGCTCCTGATTCCGTGAACGTTAATGAGAGTTTTGCCACTGAGGTCAATTAAGAGCAAGTTAGGCATGTTAGGGTGTCAAAATATGGCTTTGACATCCCCAGGCATATCCTGCTCTGTCACTGTCATATTTTCTGGAAAAATCCTTTCTTCTGGGAAGCTGAGAAGCCTCAGAAAAAAATGAAAACAGTAATTATCTGATTTGCTTCTCATGTGTTTGGCTGCTTTGGAATGTTGTTGGAGATGGTTTATCCAACATGTGAATTGTTTTTACTTAATGACCAATCAGAGTCAGGCTGTGTCAGACTCTGAGGAGTCAGTCATGAGGTTTCATTATCATTCTTGGTAACCTTCTGTCTGTATCCTTTCTCTATTCTTTAGTATAGTTTTAGTAGACTATCATATCATATCATATCAAATTAGCCTTCTAAGAACATAGAATCAGATTCATCATTTCCTTCCTGCCATGGGGGACCCTGAAAATACCACACTGCTTGTGTGCTGCTGATGATGGCAACAAAACCTCTGCTTGGTTTTGTTGCCATCATCAGCATATAATTTCTGACTGCCTTAGGTTGCTCTCACATTCCAACCAGAATCATGGAGATATGTGTGACATGGCTGTGGATTGCATCTAAAGAAGTCCTTCAAAATTATCACAGTGTTGAATTTGTGCCAGCTTCCCACCCCTTCAGCAGCCCTCTCTGGCCCCAGCTGGAGTGGGATGATGTGCTAAGCTGAGCTGGCCATGGCCATGTCTAAGCACGAGTTCATCATGTCCCTTTCCCTGCTGGAAGTCACACTGGCCAGATTTGAACCAAAGAAGGTTTTGAGGCATATCAGCCTTGGAGAGCACTGGAAACTGGCTACCTTCCTTCTGTGTAGGAAGACTCATGTCCCTCCCCAGCACTGAGTGTAACCAGGGTGAGCTGCTGGGCTACAAGAGACTCAATGCACTGCTCCTTCCATCTGACATAATTCCAGGCTCCCCCACTGAAGGACAACATGTTACTACTCACCTCAGGAACATGACATGGTAGGAGGAGATAATCTGTGCCCGAGAGCAGAGGAATGGTGCTCCCAGGCTGACACAATGCAGAGCTGTGGTGTACCTACCTGAAAAGCAGCAGCACTGCCTGGGGGAAGGTCTGGAAGTTATTGTTGCGGTTGATTTCTGTGGTGTCGTTCAGCGCAATTTTACCAAACACCTGGCAGAAAGCAAAGGTCTTTTCAGATTAGCCCTGCAAAATCCCCAAACCTCTTGTCACCTGTAGCTCTTGGCCTCCCCCTGACTCTAATATTTAATGAAATCTGCTCTTCTATTAAAAGAAATTTTTCTGTGTCTTTCATATTTGTTGTTGCTTCCTTGGCTTCTGCTTTATAACCACAAAAGCACTAATTTTGCAATAAGAATAATCTTGTGTCAAAACAAGGTGTCCTTCCTTATTCATACACTGAATACATGATGTGGGGCATTGTTTTAACAGACACTCAATTGGGAAGGGAGTCCAGCTGAAAGAAATCAGTAACAGAGAAGAAAAGGCTCCTTCCTTCATTGCTTATCTATCTTTGTCAGGACAAAATGATAGCAAAGGACCAGCAGCTGCAAAGCCTTGAGCTTCCATCTCCGTGGGGGGCCTTGGATCTTCACAAAACCATGTAAATACATTGCCTTGGATCTGCAATTGTCCAAATGCCTGCCCTTCTATAGTCATGCTTGTCTCCAGCAGGTGTTTCAGGGGTCCTCCCAGATTGCAGCAGCATGAAGATGATGACCAGATCTGCCCAGACAAGGATGCCCTAGAGCTTCCTCCCATGCCACATCAACCAAGCCTGCAACCATCAGCAAACCTTTTTAGGGGCCTGTCTTTGGGTGTGAAGTCCCCAGTGCAGCAGTTTCAGGCTTCTTTAAAAAGTCTTGGATAGCTGTGGTAATTTCAGGCAGTGAGACTGAGAGGTTAAACAAACCTTGTGTGGCAGAAAGGTCTCTACACAGCACAGGCAGGACTATTTATTCCCCACTGATAACAACGTGGCAGAGATCTCAGGGGCTGAGAGCTGTAATCTCTCTGTAGCCAAAACAAGCAGCAGGAACAGAGCAGCTCGGAGAGAACACCTAGCTTCTTTTCAAGGAAATGTCACTGATAATTAGCACCCCCAGAGAAACAGCGACACGGAGAGGAGCACAGGGACAATGGTGGGATGGCTTTGCCAGACGGGAGGGAGGGTCAGCACATGGCAGTTTTCCTCAGGGGTTCCTCATGGATATATGGGGAACTTCTGCCTGGCCAGCCCCATGCCACAGGCAGCTCTGACTGCCCCATTACACCGAGCTTGAGCTGAGACAGCCCATATTTATCATTTCAGGCAAATGTAGATAAGGGAGCTCCTCATGATCCACCCTACAGCTTCCCTCACACAGGAGGCAGCAGCTGCTGTGGGTGTTTTGCATTAGGCACCTGGGAGGAGCCATAAGTGGGGGTTCCTCCCTCACAGCCTCCCCAATCTGTGCCTCCTGGGCCATCCTAGAGCAGCTCCATCCATCAGCATCAACCTGGATGTTTTCCACTCGAGCACACTAGGTAGTGAGGCTTGAATGTTGTTACGCTCCAGGTTGTGGCAGTAGCTGACTTAAAGTAGGAGGTCTCCTTTATATGGGCAATTCTGATATTTTTATCAGTTCTGGGACATCCAGTCTTTCATGGTAGCTGCTTAATGGAGTGAGGGATGATTTTCCTTCCTATGTGCCCCTGTGTGTGAGGGAACTCTGTGTGTCAGCACGTTCAAGAGAGCTGCACACAAAATGTCTGAGATGC
Organism: Agelaius tricolor; assembly: GCF_023055355.1. Taxonomy (NCBI): domain Eukaryota; kingdom Metazoa; phylum Chordata; class Aves; order Passeriformes; family Icteridae; genus Agelaius; species Agelaius tricolor. The sequence goes on from NW_027269263.1 coordinate 3,464,293, forward strand.
CATTTGGACAAAAAGTGATAATCACAGGTCTGTGGGCTCTGGGCAAACAGGGAAAATTTAAAAAGTTGGTTTTCTTATTGGAAGACATTAAGGCATGAAGGGACCTAGTAATCTAGATCAATGTGAAAGGCAGATGTATGATCTTCAGGCTGCTGAGATGATTTAAACAGAGGCTTGAATGTAAGCCAAGGGTTAAATAGGTAACTTAGAACTAGCTGAAAGAAAAAGGAGTAGAATTACAGAATAAAGCATCTGGTCTTGGCAGTGCCCTGACCACTGTAGACATATCTGTGTGGGTGCTTGGAAGTCACTTATAATGCTTTGTGCAGTGATGTAATACCAGCTTAATACTCTGAAGTGATTTTCTGTATAGCACAGGTAATTCTGTAGGATCTTGGCCATCTTAGGTATTAGAGGCAAAACTGGCAAGTTTGCAGTATGAGCTTAGTAGAGAAAATGACAGCTGTGATTACTGAGGCTATTGAGATAACCTGTGATAATCCAAGAAAACATTAATTTTATCTTTCACAGTGGGACAGTGTAGATGGAGTTTGTGAAAACATGTGATTATAATAACAGGAAACAAATTAAAACAAGGTCACAGAGGTCAGATGAATTTCATTACAAATTCTGTTGCCATTGTGAAACCCAGAAGCCTATCACGTTTGAAGACCTCTGGAAGCAATTATGCCATGTCTTTCCATACTGTGGCCTCTGATCCCAGATGGCTGACTTGTCTGAGAACTTTGATTAACATGGAAGTGGAAAGTGAAGCTTAGCTTGAAAAGCAGCACAGCAAATGAGGCTGGGACTGTCACAGGCTGTGCCTGTATCCCTTGCTGTCTTCAATGGTGTCTGTGCAACATCAGTTCCTTGCACAAGTGAATGCTCAGGATGATTCTAAGCACATTTTGCAGACTGAGTAAGATGTTGTGTTGATGTGAGTGTTGGTACATTGGGTCTGATCCCATATTTACCTTCATGGGTGTAGATCAAAAGCTGCTCTTTACAACTCAGTGGAAGTTGTGCCAGTGTGAAAGAGATGCAAGGGAACATTTTGGTTTGCTCAGTGCAGCATGGCCATAAGCCCACTTAAAAAGCTGTTTTGGACCAACAGGCAGGGCAGTAAATCTTTGAGGAAATTCCTTCAAGAATGTGGAGAGCAGGCATGGTCCTTTTACTATTTGCATATTGTGTTCTGCCCTTAAATGGGTCAATTTTTTTTTTATTTCCTTGCTTTTTTTTCTGGATCATGTTGGAGGTACCCAGTCAGACAATGTTCTCCAGCCAAGGTTAGCTTCTATCTCACCTTACTAGCCCCCACAACCACACACTGATCTAGTTACCCTGTAATCCTGTTCCCATGCTCTAGCAGGAGACAGACTCACCCGAGCTCTTTAAGCATCACTTACCTGCATCCCAATCACAGCGTAGATGAAGAACAACATCACTATTAAAAGAGCCACGTAGGGGAGAGCCTGGAAAGAAAAAAAGAGAGGGCTGTGTCTCTGCCTGGTTCCTGCCGCTGGCTTTGGGACAGGGGCGCGGCGGTGGCTCTGTAGTGCGGGCAGTAGCCACTAGATGCCTCTGCAAGCCCACGCTTGGTTTGCCCGCCCAGCCCAGCCGGCTCGGCTCTGTGCCATGGGGGATGGAGGGATGGAGGGATGGATGGAGCTCCGCTGCCTTCCCGTCACTCCTGCCCTTGACCGAGCCAGAAAAGAGGGAAAACCAGTGTGTACACCTGCTTACCAGGAGGAGAAAGCTCTCACAGCCGGCACTACTCTGGCACTAATGGCAATGTGATATTTTCCTGCGTCTAGAATGGTGAAATAAAAGATGCTACAGCTGCTGGAATCTTAATTCAAGGCTTCTGCTATAATGGCTGGTACCACCCTAAGTAGCTAAAGCAGCATCAGCACCTTCCTGTTGAGTGTTAGGTGTCCCTGATGGTGCCTGCCATGCAGCGAGTGTCAGTGATCAGCTGCTGGAGAGGAAATGCAGAGCCCTGATAAGCAGAGCTGCCTCCCAGGGAAGGGGTCAGTGCAATCAGCAAGTGCTGAGTGCTCCTGGTTTCCTCCACCACTGACAGGAATCAAGGGCTCGGGACTTCATGGGCTCAGGCTTTTTTAGCAGGAATCTTTTGAAATATCTAGCAGAGGCTTTCAGAATTTGATTCAGAAGAAATGGGTGGACACATACACTCTGAAAATGTGAGCACAGTCCCTGATCTAGAACACCTAATTTCAGAGAATATAACGAGCCTACAACATTATCAGAGGGCTGCAGCACCTCTGCTATGGAGACAGGCTGAGAGAGTTGGGGTTATTCAGTCTGGAGAAGAGAAGGCTCCAGAGAGACTCTAGAGTATCTTCCAATACCTAAAGGGGGCCTACAATAAAGACATAGAGGGATTTTTTTTCAAGGGCACGCAGTGATAGGAAAAGGGGTGACGGTTTTATACTGAAAGAGGGCAGGTTTAGATTAAATATTAGGAAGACGTTATTTACTATATGGATGGGCGAGACATGAACAGGTTGCTCAGATAATCTGTTTCTGGGAATGTTCAAGGCCAGGTTGGGTGGAGCTCTGAACAACCTGGTCTAGTGGAAGGTGTCCCTGCCCATGGCAGAGTGGTTGGAACTAGGTGATCTTTAAGGTGCCTTCCAACCCAAACCCTTCTGTAATCCTAAATTCAACACAACTAAATCCTGCAGGAAAAAACGAAGGAATATTTTCACTGGCCACCATGGAAATTTGACTAAGATCGGCATAAATCATCTTGAAGAGATCTGAATATTAAAATGTCAAAAAATAATCAAATCCTTTGGACAATGTCTGTAATCGTCACCTTGAGTCTCAGGAAAGATTCCTCTGGCTTTTCATTGGGCCAGACAAATTGGTTTAGTTACCTCACAATGTCACTGAAGAGACCACCAGCTCAGAACTGGGCTCCAAACATTTTGTGATGATTTAGGTGGGACTTGATACACACAATACCCAAGAGCTCCTGGGATAGTGTCCAGACAGGATCTGAGGTGTATAACCTTAACAGTTTTCTGACAGTACTGCTGTTTTTCCCATCCAAATGGGGGTGGGAAAGTGTTTTCTGTCCTCCCTCTCTGCCCCTTCACTTCCTTTTAATGTTCTGCTCAGTCCACTCCTCTCCTCTAACGCACCTTCCTGCTCATCCCTGCCCCTTGCTCCCCATGGCTACTTCAGCTTCCCGTATTCTCCATTTCTGTCTCTGTCCTCTCTGGCTCTGTCCTTCCTTGGCGTTACCACTTTGTTCTTGTCATTCCCACGGCCCTGCCGTGCCCTCAGCACCCTCTCACTTCCTCCTCCTCCTCCCACTCCCCAGGCTGACCCTGTTGCTGTCTCTGCAGACAGCAGGAAACCCCGCGGAGCATTTTCCCACCGCTCTGACCGGTGCCCCAGCTCCTACGTCAGCACTTCATGCCATGCCCAGGGCACCTGGAAGCGACCATGGGATCTCACTCCATGGGTTCCTTGCTTGTTGGGCTGCCCTGTGTGAGCAGAGATGCTTCCTGGAAGCATGTGGGGACACTGAAGAGCCTGTGCCAAAGTCTGCTGGGATCCCACATTCTGACGGTGGGAGCGGCACAGTGGCTATTCTTAGCTGCCAAAGGAACCTCCCGGTAGTTGCAACAGGAAGAGCTTGGAGCAGAGAATTTAATGTTATAAATGGATAAAGGCTTTCAAGGGAAAAGGCACTTGCTTGCAATGCTGCCTGTTTTTTCCCCCTCCCCTGCTGTGGAAGATGCCTCCCTCCATCCTTTCTCCCCCCACCCTACAGCCCTGCCTGAAGTGACTCCAGTTGAAGAGGTCTGGAGGTCACAGGAGGGAAGTTCCAGGTGCTCCCTTTCCCATCCATCTCCTCCTCTCCAGCCATGAGCCATGACAAGTTCAGCTCAGGGCAAGCTATTGCCAAGGAGGCAGGAGGGGGCACAGGGGCAAGGGGAGGAGAGGCAGGAACTGGAAAGTGTGACTCTGTGCCCTGCCTCGGGGCTGGCTGAGCTGTGCCAAGGGAATCTCATTCCTACGCACGTAAACAAAATGGTTCCCAGTGGCGCTGCTCAAATAACAACCTGGAAGTTGGCAACTCTGCAAGCAATGGAAAAAGTCACTGTGGAGTGGATGTGCCAGAAACCTGCTGTGCAGGGTTAGGTCCTCTGACAGTCAAGGAATGTGCAAAATGAATCCTTTGCATCAGCCTGGTGGTCTGGCTACTGGGACCACTGAGAGCTGCACTGGAATAAGCCTGTGCTGGTCCCTGGTGTGCACCTGTGCTGCTTCTGCTGAGAAGAGACAGAAGTTGCAATGAGCTGCAGCACTGCAGGCTTTGGCCCCAGCTTGTGTTGTCACTGGTGAGGTTCAAGTTTTAAAGTATGGATCAATTCCTTTTCCATTTGAGTCAATACCAGAGCCTCAGTCTGAGGGCTACATAGGTGCTGTTTCAGGACTTGTGTGTTGCACAGGTTACTCTTTGGTGCTTTTGCCCAGTTGTGTGTTCTGCATATTTGCTCATGTTTAGACCACCATTTGTATTCCTGTGCTGTGTTTCCCTGCTGATTCCTTTGGATAAGCCCCAGCTAACATCCAGGTTGTGCTGGTCCAGTAAATCCAGGTCAAGTACTTTTAGAATGCAGGAATATGCCATGCTTCATCTCTATTATTTTACTATATGTGGCTAGGTTTTTTTCTAGCAAATAACTGGGGTGTTTGTTTTCCTCCAAAGGTGATGATTCTTATCCAGTCTGATATCCCTCACTTCCTCCTATCTACTCTGGAACTTTATCTACCACTAAAACGCAACCTGTCTCCAGGGAAGAAAGCAGCAGCAATTTAATAACTTGGCATTGTTACCAGCTCAAAAGGGTAGGGCTAAAAAGATGAATTCTTCCTGGATGAAAGTATGGAGGCCACACACCTCTAATACTCACTGGAAATCCTCAAAACAATGCTTAAAGGAAACTTAATTGAGACACAGGCCTTCCCCCCATAGCTGTGTATTTCATTTAGAGTTGCACATATGAAACACAGCTCAAATAAGGAAAAAAAAAAAGCTGAGACCGAAGGGTTATAGACAGGCAGTAATTGAGTTGAACTGAGCTATTAAGGCTGTTCAGGAGGTTCTCCAGCAATTCCTCATGCTTTAAAGATGAAACTCATACCCAGGCAGTCATTCCCTGCGAGTTCCATGTACTTGACTCATTTGTGCCACCTCTCCCTGGGCACCTTTGAGCTCAGGCACTGGGGTGAAACCTCTCCCTGAGAGGCCACCGAGGGAAATCAAAAGGAGTGGGGTCTTTCTTAGAGATAAATGAAGGAATACCTGGAAGGACTTGATGAAGGTCCACAGCAGTGTCCGGATGCCCTCCCCTCGGCTCAGGAGCTTCACGAGGCGCATCACGCGGAAGAGTCGGAAGAAGGTGATTGAGATGCGAGAGTTTTCCTCTGCGTTCTGGAAGCCATTGGCACAGAGGCAGAGTTACAACAGCACGAGAGCAACCAGGGCCCTGGGCCACAGAGGAGCCTACGCCGAGGGTTCACTGCACTGTTCCTTGTCCCGCTACTGCTCCCTGGGCTTGCACTCCCCGGCACCCCAGGGACAGGCCGAGGCTGCTCCAGCCTGCCCTGTCCCCCATGGTGGTGAGGCTGCTCTAGGGGGCCTCTCAAGGCCATCAGCCTCTCCCTTCAGTTTGCCTGGCCTTTCAGGGATTATGCTCATGCATCTCCCCACATCGGAAAGAGGCAATTCCCCTTTGACCTTGCACTGGAGGAGAAAGACACTTTCCCTTTTGGCCTGCCTTGAGTGTTTCACCCCAGTGGGTGTCTCAGCCAGCAGTTCTGCTGAATCTGGTGTCAGGCACCAGCCACGTTCTGCTTGCTCTGCTGGGAAACAGGAGCAGGTCCCAGATTTGCCCCTGGCTGCAAAACCCCACAAGGGCACCCCATGGTGTGTGTTGGTGTCACTGGCACCACTGCCAGCCTGGCTGTCCCTGTGCTCCTGTGGGCTGGCCCCTGGTCACTCGCTCCCACTGCTGGGCCTTTCTCATTTCTCATGACCCCTTTGTATTTCCCACAGTCTGCGCACTGACTTCTGTTTTTTTAAAAACATTTTATTTTGGCTTCGCTGCTACTGTTCGAGTGTGGAGTATTTTAAAATAGTCTTTCTTCTGGCCTGTTTTTTCTCACAGCATCTGCTTTGTCCCTAAGCATTTTCCCCTGGGGTTGCAACCAGCTCTGACGTTCCTCAGCCTTCACATGTGTGAAGGCAACATCCATCTGAAGGCTGCTGCAGCAGCAGGCTCACCTGGCCTTGGCAGAGGACTTGCTGCCTAGCTCAAGGGCACAGCAAATGCCAAGTTTTCCAGTTTATTAACCCCCTAAAATACTGTGCCAAGCCTGTGAAGCTAGTGCCTTCCGGTAGCAGCACTGTGGGAATGTGACCTCCTGTCACAGGGGGAGATAACACTGTCACCCTGCCACTTGACCTGCTGTGGAGCACAGTGCATGGAAACCCCCTCTCTGTCCCCACCCAGGCTGCAAAGACTGCAGTTTGAGTCTAAACACCACCAAAAGAGCAACATTTAGGAGGAAGAAACAGTGCAGATCACCCCTGCTGTTAACTACTCACCACTGTGTAAACCAAGAGAGAACAGACCCTTTGGATTTCCTGTCACTGGGCAGTGAAAACAGCAGCCTGTCTGCTTCTGATAAAAGCCAAGGCACAGGAGCAGCCTGGGTGGATGTTTCTGGGATGAAATGCCCAGATGCAGATGTGTACCTGGGTGTGCTCCTGTTTCTGAGCTGACTGGTGCTCAGCTCTGTCCCTGTCTCTATGCAGGGGCTGTAGCTGGGTGCTGGGTGTGACCCCTGCTTGCACAGAGAGCTCAGCACCATGTGCAACAGATCAGGATTGCATCCAGCTGCAGCTTGTCTGTCTGTCTGTCTGTGGTGTGTCTGTCACCAGGTAACTTCCACCAGGCTGTACCAAAGGCTGATACTTGCTGCCCATGGAATAACTGGGTGAAAAAGATTAGGGAAACAGGCTGTGTCATGAAAAGCCTGAGTGCTCCCTACACCTCACATCATCCTGGTTTGATTACTTGGACATCAGGCTGTGGGTTTCAGCAGATTGGAGGGAGCTGCTCTGAGGTGAAGGAGGGAATGTGGCCTCCAAGGAATCAAAAATCATGGCACTGAATACTCTCAGTGCTACAGTCCCAGAGGGATAACTGTAAGGTCAAATACCTCTTCCAGTCCTTTAGAAGCCAAGCTCTAATACCATCTAATACCATTTAAAACAGAGCTGAGGTACCAGTCTAGAGGTTGTATGGACAGCAATCATGCTCTGGTTGTGACTAAAAAACCAGAGTTTTCTTATTCTACCTGCTGTTCTTCTGGTTGGCTTGGCTCTTTAGGTGGCAGCAAGTGGGGACATGGGTCTGGACAGAGGTTTTAGTATTCCTTTGCCCTTCCTTGCTGAGAGGAGGCAGCTACTGCAGGCAGAACTTTATCTCTGCCCTCCTAGTGTCCTGCAGCAGGCAAAGTCTCAGCAGCAGATAAAACAGAACAAATCCCTCCCTGACGCAAATCTGCAACTTACTGGCATCAAACCACTTAGCCAAAAACTCAGCCATGCCTCAGAAGATTACAGTCATTTTCAAACTAGGTGGCTGTAGATTAGCTGATGCTTGAGTAGTCCTGTTTACTTCCTCCTGGCTTTCATCCAGCTTTTTGAAGGCCTATCCTTGCCAGAGGAGGGAGGTTCTGCAGAGTGGCAATCCAGAAACTGGAGCTCTCTGGGGGTGGTGTGGGAACTTGCACGCCAGGGCAGCAGTGTTTTGTGCACCATTGCACCAGTTTCTCTTTTCTTTGTGCAAAATACAAACTCAAGTGTTATAATGAATCACCTCATTGAAGAGGAGCTTCAGAGTCCCGACTCTTTCTTTTCTGGAGGCTTGGACATGAAGTCACACTGCAAACTCATTCAGCGTCACATTGACAGTGACACAGGGACATTGTGGCTAACAAGAAATCTTACCAGGTCCAGTTCTCTCTTGGTGGTTCATTAGAAGGCAGAACAACAGTTAACTTGACCAAAGGAAAGCTCAGGATGCACAAGAGATACACATGTGCAGCATATTCACAGCTCATGTGAACACCAGACTCACACCAATACATGACATGGCAGCTTCATGCACAAATAACTAGGCTGGGCTTGGAGAGAGAACTTGTGATCACGGAGAAGAGAAAAAAGGAGTGTGTTAGAAAGAGTGTCACAGAAGCTGGGAGGGTGGTCTGTATTTTTGGTCTTACCATAGAGGAAGAGCATTGGGTATGTTCAGCTGGCTTTAAAGAAAGGCAGACAGAAATAAGCTGTAATAAGTCTCCAATCAAAAGCCCTAGTAAACTAGGTCTTGGCTAACACAGGAGCAACAAAATGGCAGAAGAGGGCAAAAGGGGATTTGAAAGAAATGCACAAGAGGCTGGGCTTATTCCCTAGGATGCCCAGGATCAAGGCTGGCCATGGCAGAAGTGGGTACAACTGCCTCTGAATTTGATGTAAGCTCTCTCCACTACCACCACACGTGAGTCACACCCAGTGTCTCCTGAGTGCTGGACACCCTGGCAGTGGAGGTACTGTACTGGTAAAATGTTTCTTGTATCAGCACTATGAGTTCAATACAGGGGCTGATTTGGCTCTCCAGCTCAGATCCAGGCCATGTCTGCACAGGGACCAGCCAGCTTCCAGTGCATCCATCTGATTTGTAAACCCATTATATCGCAGTGCTAAAGCAACACTTTCTGTTTCTATATCCCCATTCCCTTACACACAGTTCTGGGTTGGGAGAGTCTAACTGGCTCTTGGCAGCCCTACAACACCCAGCACCAGCTGTGGAATGTGGGCTGGTGCAGCTAATTAGCTCACTCCTCCTTTACCCACCTCACAGCAAAGCCCTAGGCACTCAGTGGATGTGTTCTTGGAGGCCAGGCTGAGCTGAGCCCAGCCCTGGTCACGCCTGGAAGAGTCAAATTGTTGCAGACACTCTGCCTGATATTCCTTGATTAACCTCTGGGGCCATTTCCAATACTGAGAGCAATTCTAAAATATACCCAAGGCTGCAAGTATCCTTAGGTGTAAGAAGCAGAATTGTAAATTAAACGAAACTGTCTTTATTAGGAGTCCTTCAGTTCAATAGTAACATAATCCTTCAGGGCTAACCTCTACCATATGCCAAACCTGTCTGCTACTTTAGCAAAGTGGGAACTGATGTATTTCTTCTTCTGCCAGTGTCAGAATTCCCCTCTAGTGCCATGGAGGTCTCCTGCAGCTTGCTCCTGCTCTCCAAGGATGCTGCAGGAATCAAACTGGCATTGTATTACCTAAAAAAACCCCTGTAGTTTGGATGCACAGCCTATTTTGGTGATATGGGCAGATGAGAGCAATTAAAAACCCAAGGTAACCAGCTCATTTAATAATTTGGGTTAACTCATTGGTTTGGTCGTGTCAGCTTTCATTTTTTTCATCCTCCTCTTTCACATGTTTGCTCTTGTGTTTTCAGATCACATACAGGCAAAAGTTGGCTTGAATACCAAATGAAGCAGCAGTGCCCATAGAGACATTTCTTACAGGTCAAGCATAGATTCTGATTTTGTGTTGCTAGGCAAACATCTTTCCAGCAAAGTATTTCTCTGTCCCATCCCCCTTCCTCTTTCTAGTTCTGCAAATCACCTTTTCTAACAGTAGAAGGACCCTTATTCTGCTGCTTGCTGCATTCCTGGTAGAAGGTACAAAAGTCCTTCAAAATAACTGAAGGAGGCCTGAAAATTTTCAGGATTCTCCATCCTTCCTGGCTGATGGTGTTTGTGCATCTGTGACTGACAGCCTGAAGAAGCCTTTTGAGGTGCTGTGGGATATTGTGCTTTCACTGTCATTTCTTCTCCTATTCCCTGAGCTAACTGGGCTGTGTTTTAAGCTGTGGTCAAAAATGTACCAAATTATATCACTGTCTATGGTAGAGGCTCAAAAGCAGCACAGGGAAGGTTCTGCTGATGCTGGCAGGCAGGATTTATACAAACTGTGGCACTGTGGGCTGAGGTTCCTGCTATGCTTGTGTGAGTTCATGAGGGGGAAATCAACCCCCAGCTTTGGGTTGCTGAATGCATATTTGGATATCCCCAAAGGTTTCAGAAAGGAGACAAATCCTACCACCTGTGCCAAAGGGGCACCCCATGGACCTGAGCACAGGAAGCTGAGAACCCATTACTGGAACTTTCGAGTGTGGCCATTCCGAGCCCTAAAGCTGAGAGAGCTATTGCTAGATTATCCAAGAATCTTCAGCCTTGCCAGTGATGTGGAATGCCAGTTTTAGGACAAGGACAGGCAACTGGCACCTGAGAATGCAATTCCCAGAGATGGAAGCGTGGTGACAAGTACTTGGAATTAAAGCCAGTGTCTATTGCCCATCTGAAGTGGACAGGATTTCATTTCTACAAATCTCAGAACAATGTGGAAAAACAAACCCTCATCTGTTTGATGTCTCTGGAAGAACTTTTGGAGAAGCTACAGCACTGAGCAGAAAGCACTCTTGGCTGTGTCCCTGCTCCTGCATGGGGTTTAACCTGCAAAGGAACTTCAAGACAAGACTTCTGTCCTGCCCTTCTCCTTTGAGACATGAGTAGTGTGAACATACTGAATGGGAAAGGTCCACAGCAGGGACATCAGTCAGAGATGATGTTCTGAGCAGTTTCCCTCGTACAGAAAAGGGATCTGAAGTATAAAGTCCAAGGCCACATTTGGAGTGATACAGAAGAGAACCTGCGGGCTGAGTGAGAAAAGAAATATCTGAGGTAGGATGCACCTGTGTAAAGACACTCAGGGGGATGAGTGCAATGAGAACTGTTTGGGTATTTTTTTTCTTTCTTTTTATGTCACTATATTTAAAAAGGCAACAGAGATGTTAAGGAGCAGAAGAGGCCAAGAAAGAGAAGAGAAGGTTCTAGAAGCCCGAGTAAAAATTCAGTAGGATAAAAACTGAGTGATCCCTGCAATATGTCTGAAAACTTCCTCAGAATATTGTTGCCTGCATACATCTCATTCATATTCAGAGTGTACCAGAACACCAGCTTTTTAGGCAGATAAATTGCTTCACTTGCTGCAAACCTGTGAGCATTCTTAGAGCCCCTACAGGCACAAAAGACAAAGTCAAAGCTTGTGCCCATCATGAAGTCAGGATCCCAGGTTAGGAAGACTCTGGGAAAGAAGCCAGGTTTATTCAATGGAGAGATACTTGAAATCTGAGAGGCCACAGCACTGGATAAGGGAACTGTGTTCCTGGTAATCCTGCTCTGCCTGGGTAGGTGGCAGTGAGGTTTACTGGGAACTGCTTGTGAGGAACACAACCCCTCCAGGTCCTGTTGAACCTCCATAATGTCTCACAAATCAAACTTGGTGTCTGAAAAAGTTTCTAATGGGTTGTGCTTTGGAAGCTAGGAGAGGATAAAATTTGCACTCCAGAATAACCAGTCTCTATCTTTCAAGAGCAATATGTAACAGAGTCAATATAGTGGGATATTTATGCTGTAATGCAATCCATTCTGAAATTCTGAGAAGGGATGATGTGGCTTTTCAGACCTGTAAAGACAGCAGCAAAAATATGAGCAAAAAGGCTTTGTATATTCACAGTAGTATCCAAGTTCCCTGTAATATCCATGGCTTAGAATATCTTATGGATAAAGATTTGGAAGAAAACAAGAAAGTGTGTTAATAGGCAGATTCAAATGAAAGTTTCAGTAGGAAATTCCAGAGAAGAGATATCAACCCCACCTCATCCTTGTGGAACACTGGAGACAGAGGACCATGTTGGGAGGTTTGAGCTCCTTTTGGCTGGTTTGCTGACAACTGTAATGGCTCTGCAGAGCAGCAGCCCCTGGAAGTGTCTGAAAGGGAGCTTCATTAGGTCTGTACAGAATGTGTTTAATCCACATCACCATGGAGGCTCCTCCACTGCTGGGTAAGTGTCAGTAGCTGTTCAGTAGCTGCTGATGACAGGACAGGCAGGCAGCATTCCCATTGCTGATGGTAGCAATTCTACACCACAGGACACACTGAAGATGAGTTCAACTCCCTTGGAGTGGATCTAGCCTTTGCTACGAAGTCCAAACTGATCTTCTCCCTGAAGTTTGAGGAACAGAACTTCCTTGCGGATAGCTTTTTACTTTTTAACAGCATTTTTATTCGCAGGAAGGAATCTCTTTTTTGCCAGAGATAATTCAAGCTTTATGTTGTGGAGAGCATTTGAGCAGCTGAACGCACAATGTTATAACTGCTTCACTGGAGTTGTCTCAGTCAATGCAGAGGTACAACTGCAACCTTCTAGTTGTGCCTGATAGCTCTAGGTTGGAAGAGATGAGAGGAAATGTGTCTTTGAGATGCTGGCACCACAATATGACAGAGTAGCTCCATATTTCTCAGGAGAATGAGTGGTCAGATGCTTATGCTGCCTTTTGTGACCAGCAATCTGTAATGCCCTTTCTCCACTGAGGAAACTGTGGCTCATGGATGAAGCTTCTAGGAGCCCACTGAGAGCACTGGTTGCTGGTGATGGATTGATGGATATCTGCTAAGGTATTTCCTTGATTGTTGAATTTGGAGAATGAAAAGTTACCCATGAAGATGCCATATCTGTTGGAAACTTGACAGTTGGTCTGTCAGCCTTGTCCCATGAGGAAAGGGGTGACACATATTCTCTTCTTGCTTTTTTCTCCTCACTGCAGGAAGGGTGCCTCTAAGAACCTGCTCTGCAGAGCTTCCTGAGCAGGCTGAAGTGTTGTATAGTTCCTTGGCATTTGTAGGATATTGGTCTTTTCTAGATCAAGGTCTTTAGGTCTCCTCCAAGAGTCCTACTTCAGCCATGCTGCATCTGTGACTTTGGACACAAGATGAAGTATGGCAAGAGACATTCTGGGGAAATGAACTCATCAAAGCCGTAGGCAAGATGTGGAGGGGAATTAAAAGCACACATTTGGCAATGAGAAACCACACTGCTCTTCTGGAGATGTTTCCTTCCCATGTGGTTACACTGAGATGGGATCTGCAAGGTTGTGAGTTTCAAGAAGAACAAGAATTTACCAAAGTATGGGGGAAAAAAAAGAGGTTTAGAAGTTATCTGTGCCGTAGAGACATGGTAAAAGAAGACACTAGACATCCTCTTGTATTTGTAGTGTCAAAAATCTGAAGTGACCTCAGGAGGCTGAGTTGCACAAGTCTTTGTGGAGAGCTGGAAAAAGTCAGGGCTTCAAATCAACCTGACTGCTGGCAGGTAATAGTCTGCCATTCCACTGGGGAGTTACCACAGCCCCTTCCAGAGCCATCTGTCTGCCACTGCTGTCTGAGGTTTTAATCACAAGAGCCCTGGAGATAACCCACCAGCCACCAAAAGTCTGTGAAGTTATTATGAGGCCAGGCAGAAATGTATCTGTTATTTCTCTGACAGGGAATACTACTGGATTGCAGATGGCATAATAGTAAATTCCCACAATCTTACAGTGAAATCAAATTATTAGCAGGGAAAAAAAAAACCAACAACCAAAAAAACCCCCCCAAAAGTACCCCCCAAAAAAATACCCCACAAGAACAAATCAGAAAAGCTTCTCAAACTGTGCCATCTTCCTTTAAGTAAGAAGCTCTTTGAAAATTTCTGGGAACATTTTGAATAAAACTAGCCAAAATTCATTTTTTTCCCCCTGCAAAAATATTTTCTGTTAGAAGAATGCTGATGCTGAAAGTCAAATGTTCTGTAGAAACATGCCAATTCTCAAACAGGCATTTCAGAAATGTAAGGTTGAAATCTCACATTTTGTCCTCACACATTTTAATTTGGTTTACATTTCCATTATAAATCATATATAACTGAGAAAAAAAAATCAATGCCAGATTAAACTGCTTTTACTTTACTTAAGCATATGTCTTGAATCTTGATTATTTCAATAAAAATGATCTTTTACTGAAAGTTTTTCAACTTTAAATGTTCCTTCTATTTTAAAACAGAAAAAAAATGTTACAAGGGGCTTTTGGAAACAAAAAAAATCCAGCCTCTGTGTAGCTCTAATCTGGGTGAAGCACTGGAGGCTTTTTTGGATAATTTAATGCCTATTAGAAAAGGGCACCATCTTACAGGAAAACTGGGAATTGAGGGGTGTGATGCTGCCTTTACTGGGGCAAATGGTGAATACTTGTGGATTTCCCTGGAAAAAGCTCTGAGGGTGTTCCAGTGCAATATAAAATGCTGATACTCAGCTCTGCAGAGGAGACTGAGCTCTCCTGCAGCACGGAGTTAAAATTTCATTTGTTGCAAGGAGGGGAATTGGGGAAAATGCAACATCTGCAATGAGGTTTGCCATTACATTTCTGCCTGCATTAACTCATGGGGGCCAGGAGACACCAAGTGTCAGCTCATCCAAATGCAATATATATGCATTTATACTTCACTGATTCCACATGATCTCAGACCTCAGGGGAAACATTACCATATCCCTATGCAACAAAAGCCTGTTTTGAATACAGTTAATAAGGGCAAGGTAACTTCTTAAGCAAATGAGTCCTGCAGCTATCAGTTTTTTTTCCCTTCATTTCCTATGGATTCTAAGATTTTGAAATTCTGGAGCTTGCTTTTCTAATTAGCTTCTAATATGCAAATCATACAAATTTGAATAGCTTATAAATTATTTTCATATATATATACATCCAAAAATTGTCAGACAGAAGTCTTATGGCTCCAAGTGCTTAAGGTAAATATAAGGAAAGTCAATTGATTTTATTTGGTTAGGCAGATTACCCTAGATTGACAATTAGAGGACAAGTAATGAAAGGGCTGCTTTTTCACACAGCTAAAAGCTCTAATTTTCCCCCATGACTTTCAGAAAATCAGAACAATTGGTAAAGTATATCTATGCAAATTATTCTTAATTTTCAGGATATTTTAATAATCCCTCTCATTAGCTTTGGGAAATCAAGCCTCATGGTAATCAAACCTGGGAGGCTCCTGAGAAAGAAGCAGATACTGACCACTATCAGAGATGTAGTGCTCATCTTCAGGTACAGCTACTGGTCTGACTCAGAGAGGCAGGTGCAGCTTGCCTGTGCTTCATCATTTGAGTTCTGTGGGACAGACAGCCAGAAGAAGCCCTAGAACATCTGGATGAGAAGGTGCTAAGGAAATTGAGCCATGAAAATAAATGTTGAAAGGCTATATGTGTGCAGGGCTTTTTGTTTTACAGGTGGAGAGACTTTGAGGATCTTCTGTTCGAGTAAGAGAGGAGAGGTTTTGCTGATTTGAATGCCTCTGCCAGGAGCCATGTGTGATGAACTTTTTTTTCATTAAACTTGGCTTTTCATCTGACCAGTTCTTGATTCACAGGGCAATGGCTCCCCAAGGAGATGATCAGTCTGTCCCAGCCCAGAGCAGCCTGAGGGGGATGACCTTGGGAACAGAACAGGCCACTGAGCAAGAAGGAGAGAGAGTGAGAGGGAGAATTCAGCTTTCCAGCTTTCCTCACTTTTATTACCATCCATGCCAACAGTGTCCTCATTTCTGTTCCTGAGCAGTCCAATGTGCTTCACTGCATTTCCTGAGGCAAAGTTAACATGGCTTTTAAACATCAAACTCAGCAGTGTATTTATCACTGTGCTGGAAAAGGCAGTCTTCTTTTCCTCCACCTCTTTAGAGAGATTTATGTTCTGAATTACATTACTCATTATTCTTTCCTCTTTTTTTCATTTTCTGGGAGGGAAGAGGGAGAGAAACCTGTGGACAGGTTTTCCAAAAGGAGCATGGCCTGTATCTGGTTTTCATTCCAAGTAACAGATATTTTCAAATCCACGTTGTCCCATCCCAAACACCCAAATAAATCCATCATCTTGACTTACCTGCAGCAGTGTTGTGAAAGCACAGCTGCTGTGGAGGGCTGCAAGCTGGGAGATGTTCTCTGACACACTTGGCCTGCTCAGGTTCTTGTCTACTAAGACCATGACACCGATTTTGATGTCAAAATAAAACAGAAGAAAAAGACTGTTCAAAACATCCATGCCAGTCCAAATGACTTAGTTGTGCATTGTGTAAGAACTGATTTTTCCATTTCTTGTAGCATCCCACAGCCTGCCTTGGAAATGAGAAGGGCAACAGAGCTCTTCTCTGAGATGAACTTCCTGAGCCACTGATAGGCAGGAACTTTGTGTCCAACACTTGGCAATGCTCCATTTGTGCTGAGAGGGTGAGTGGCATCTACAGGCTTCTTCTTCCCTGTAGACTGGTGATTTATGAGGATTTTGGTGATTGATGAGGAATTAAACAAACTCCCAGAGGCATGTCCTTCTGCTGCCATGGCTGTGTTTGTCTTCTCTGCACTGGATGTTTGAGCACTTCTGCAGATATTTGTTAATTATTTCTGAATTAGCTGATGGGATTTCATGGTGTGGGAAAAGGACAAGGAAGAAGGAAAAATGAAGAACAGAGTGAAACTTGGTGCTCTCTGTGTATTGGGTGTTTCTGGGGTTCCTCTGGTCAGCCTCAGGCTGAAAGGAGGAGGGAGACCTTTGGAATTTATAGGGTTCCAGAAGCATATGAGTCCAGAAGGAAATTTCAGTAGCTTCTTTGCTGTACTGCACAAGTCCTGATTACACTGGGGGTGTTAAGGTTGGAAGGAGCCCGGTGGTCTGCAGCAAAATGCCCACTCCTCAGTAGAACTCTGGGGAGTGCTGGAGCCAGAGAGACTCTGGACCAGGAGCAGGTTTTCCTGGGAAGGGAGGCAGGTAGGCTACCAGCTGAAAGATTCCACATGCAGTATTGCCAGGACCCATCCTTTGGAAAGCCCAGAGGCTCTGGGAGAGTGTGGAGATGGATGAGCCATCTTGTGCTTTGATGAAGGTGCTTAAAGGAGCTGCACATGCTGGTGGAAGCAGGAGAAAACCCAATCCACCTTGGTTTCAAAGCACTGGGTCTGTGGATTGCAAGAGGCTCTGGATGACTGTAGGTGAACTATCAGCCCCAGCCAGTTCTGTGTAATTAATCTTTGCTCAAGGGAGGATATCTACAGATACCGGCAGCCCAAACAGAGAGATTGTTATGGACCATTTTCATCTGAGATTTGTAGCAGCTACTTTTAATTCCCAGTCTGTGTCTTTTCATTGCCTTTTACATTAGAAAGTTATTTAATGTTGATATGGAACATTTTCCTAAGAAAAAAGCAGCCTACAGGCTCATTGGATTCCTGTGTGATATTATGGGATACAATAAAGTCTGTACATGTCATTCTGGGATTTGAAATGCCCATCACAGGCATTATCAGAAAACATTAGAAGTGGTCATATGGAGACTGGGAATAGATCTTACAAAGCTACTTAGCAACATTTTCTTGTTCTACACATCTTTCCAAGAATAAATTATTATTGATTTGATGAATTCTTTGGTAAAAAACCAAACAAGGATAGGGACTGTTTAGATGATATGTAATGCTCACTCTGTGTGATTTACTGTGTTCAAGTATGGTCCAACAGTTGAGTCTCAAATTCCCTGTCTCTAAACATCAATTTGTTTTGATGTTTCCTATTAACAAGTGTTTCTTTACAGCTGAGGCATCTTTGCCTTCATGTCTGTTCATCTTATATAATGATGTCTGGCCTTGGATGAAGGAGATTTTCTCCCAGCCCCTCAGACAAGGCTCAGCAGGCAGCACTGCTGGCTGGTGTCTCAGAGCTTCAAAGTGGAGCTGGAGACAACAACTGGGGTGCCACCAGCTGGGATGTCCCATTACCCTGCAAGAGCAATTAGAGCCAAGTCACATTTTTTGGCCATCAATCAGCTGACCATGAGCTGATTCCAGTCCCCACAGCTCGGTCATCTGGCTGCAGCAGGGAATGGGTCCTATTGAGCAGATGCCCAGGGAGATAGATGAAGCAGAAGTGGTTTTGTTGGCATCTTGTGCCAGACAGTCTCCTCAAAGAACAGATCAGGGAGTGAAGGTAAGAGCACAGCCATTTACAAACCAGATGTCTACGAAGAAATAATAAAAGAACCACCTCTCCTGTGTTTGCTGGCTGGTGCATGAGAATGTAGAGGAAGCAAGGCAAGAGATAAATGAGGGTGCTATATTGACTATATTAGAAAGGGTAGAATTAATTTATATGTGTTTACCTTTGATTACAAATCTGGGTGAGCAGCAAAGCCCCCACAACTGGATGTGTATTTGATGGGAGGTCTGTACTTTTAGGTTTGCAGACTGGTACCATCCCCATGCTGAAAGGCTGCCCAGTGCCTCACACAAAAACCCTCACCAAGGGGAGCAGCTCTTCCCTGGACTGATGGGATCTGGCTGAAGACAGAGAGGAAAATCTACTGCTAGATAAGATAGAGGGGAACTTCCTACTGCATTGCTGTAAATGTCTGCTGCCCAAGATTTCAGCAAAACTGGGAGGAAAACACTAGGGAAAAGAAGATGGGGGAGAAGAGCAAGATAAAGAAGAAAAAAAGTAAAAAATGCTTGTGTGTGTCTTCCCTTCTTCCATCACCTCCGTTGCTTTCATTGCAACTGGCAGTGCAGCCTGGGATGAGTTAGAATTTAGCTAAATATGTACAAGATGGTGCACACAGTGAGGTCTTGTACACCAATACTAAAAGCTCTTGTGATTTGCATGAAGAGCAGGAGCTTTTGCATGAAGAGCAGGAGCTTGCTGCTTTTTGCAGCAAAACTGAGTGAGTGAAATGCAGGGGTTTGTGCCCTCTCTGTTACTGCAGCTTGTGTATGGAGAACAGCGACACTGGAAAATTCCTTGGGCATTCTCAGCAAGGTAGGTCTGAGAAAAAAGAGAATTAAATGCCAGAAACATCTTTCACTGCTTCAGGGAACTGCCGAAGATGACAGAACCAGCTGGATTTGAACTCACCCAAGCACCTTTTTGACCATGGAATTTAGGGTGCTTAGAGATCATTAATTAACATTAATATATTTAGAGATGATCTAAGGAATACAAGAGTCAAAAAAAAAAATCAAGAGATTTTCCTTTGGATTCATATAAAGATACAATCTCTATTAGAGTTCAGGGAAAGTTAAAAGAAACTTCTGCTAGGCAAAAGGAATGATTTATCCTGGCTAGCAAGCCAATGGAAAAAAATAATCAGCTTGGGGTAGCTCTTTTTAATTTGAGTGTTTTAACTAGCTTTGTGGAAAAACACATTGGAATTAAGAGGAAAATGAAATATAACTGTAATATATCACAGATGTTGATGCCAGAATATTGTAGTGGACTTTTTCTTCAAAGTACTGGGATAGAAAAATGACAAGTAAAATTAAATACTGGTCAGAAAACCTGGATATAGGCTTTTAAAAGAGCTCTTTGTACTGAAATGTAGATGTCATACACTTATTTTTACTACTGAACCAACACAGGACAAGGTCTGTGGTTCTTTGTGTTCCTACTATTAGCTTTTACTATTATTATAGCAATAATTTACAGTCAAATAAGAAAAGAGGACTTCTGCTCTAAAGGCCTTAAAACCCTGCAAGGTTTTGGGTATGTGCAAGCCTGCTCTAATTAAAAGCACAATTCACTCCTCAGGGCAGTCAGTGAGATGCTGTGGGCCACCAATTTAAATATTTTCACTTAGAAGGACTCCAGACAGGTTTATGCATCAGGTCTTACAGTCATAGGGCTGTCTAAATTTCTTTTTGTTGCTTTCACATTAAGCTTCTAAAAATTTGTTCTCCTGGATTCTTTATCTTTGGTTTCTCCTATTTTAATTAATGAGAATATGTGTGGTTAAATTTTTCCAGTAAGACAAATTTATTTTTATGCTACTCTTAAGTCTTCCCTGCATTAAAATACATTCTGATTTTTCCATGGGCCTGGAGTAATGTCAGAAGCCAAGTATAACAATTTTGTGGAAATAACAATATTGAGGTACCTCCTTAAAATTGGGTGGTATGAAGAGTCTTTCAAAGTGGGAATTACCTGCCTTCTTCTTATGGTGCTAGCACTGCTAACAACAGCTCAAATACTCAGGTAAACTGAGGAAGGAGTCATTTGCATTTCGTATCCCTTTCTTTTGCAGAAAATACATACTTTTTTCTGATAATCCATATTTCATATAGATTTCCATACAGAAAAAGTTGTGCAGTTACCAAAATCACCTCTTTTAAAGAACATCTCACATTATGAACTCTGGAAATGCACTCAAAATACCAACATTTTAAAGAAAAGAGATTAAAATTAAAAAAAACCAAAAAACAAAAAAGAGGCCCCATCATCATGATAAATATATACATAAATATAACCAAAAATAACCCTGTTCAAACATGGTTGTGGTTGGGTAGTCATACCATACTTCTTTCTCACCAATACAGGGTGAAAAACATGCACTAAAATTGTTGATTAAGCATGGGAAGTGATCAAATTCAAATTGATCTAAGCCTAAGCTGTGGAAGAGTCTAGGGCAGCTCTCCTGAAGTTCATCAAGGCAAAATAAAGCACTTGCCACTGCTACAGCTCACAACCATGCTTCAACATGGTTTCCTACAGCTGGAGCCACCGTGGTGTGTTACCTGAATTATTCCAGTGATAGAAAACACCACCAGATTAAAAAAAGAAAATAAAAAAAAAAAGGCAAACTCAATCCACCCTCCACCCACCACCAATTTTAGCAGTAGTTTTTCCAAAAAGAAAACAAGTCATATACACATACATATACACGCACACAGGGAGAGCTCAGGACTACGGACAACTTCTGGGATGGCAGCAGTAAGGGAGTGACAACACAGGATGTCAAAAGAAGCCACTGTGCTTCTCCAGCCCTTTGCTACATAATTTGGAGGCCTCTGCTACCCAGATGGCATTTGAGAGGGGGAGAAAGGAGAGCGGGGGGAGATCTTTTCTGCCTCTTTCAGAAGGTTTGGTTAAATGAGCTTGCGGGTTGTGGGAACCGCAAAGATTGGGTGGCGGCAGCTGACGGCCAAAATCTGAGCAGCAAAGGGCATGGAAGCGGAGAGAACCAGACAGGCAGAGAAAGACAGACAGACAGGCACAGCGACAGAGATGAATGGCAGTCCCAAGTGAGGTGCAGGCTGGATGCAAGTCGTCCTTCCCGCGATCCTTGCTCCCTTGGAGGGAGGGGTGTGTGCCCAGGAGGGCGGCAGGGCCGCGCGCTGCAGTCCTGGCGCAGGCGGCGCCGCCTGGACGAGGACTGCAGGGTCTCAGCCCTGGTTCTCTGCCTTCAGACACATTGGTTGGGAGTGAAAATGAACTCAGGGGGTTTAGTGTGGCTGGAGAAGGGGAGAGGAAAGTGAGGGAGAAAAGGAAGAGAGGCAGGGTGTGGGTTAAAAGGGAGGAGTGCAGGAGAGGGTGAAAGGGAGATTTAGGTATAGGCTTTCAGATATTCTAAAGAATGGGAGCAGGAGCTCGTGGCAAATAATATGAAGCCTCTTGACACCAAAAGCAAGATGATTGTAAAAAAAGGCCTCATGCGCCTGGTTTAAACATCAGAAATAAAATAGACTAAATGAGAAATCACTGCACAAGTCTCCAAGTCTTGGGAGCTCAATGCTTTGGTATTTCTCTGGCCTTACTGCACTAGTACTCAGGATTCAATCAAGCTGCAACCCTCTGCTGACTTCTTAACAGAACTTGGAAAACTTTCCAGAAGTGCAAGGTATAAAGTACTCAGCTCTCCTGAACACCTGAAGGACAAACATCAAACCATTACCCATAAGGCTGGGGCAAAACAGACCTCACCAACATTTTTTAGGGAAGTAACACACCAAGGTGGGGTTTGTGTTTCCCTAACTTTCACAGGGGGGCTACTTCCTGAGACACCCAAGTCCTTTGTCTCCCAGATGCCCACACACAACTCTGCACTCCCTTCCTGTCATCTCTCCCATTAATGCCCCACCATTTCCATCTCAAACCACTTGCAATGTTCACTCTTAGAGAAACATGTGATGCTACAACAGGAGGGCAGTTTATGCACGAAAATATTCCATTTTCACAAAAACCCTCAAGTCACCAGTTCCCTACCCCTGACAGTTCTCATCTTGTAACCACGCTCACCCCCTGCCTCATCACATCTGCTGCATGGCCTTGTGTACCTGTGCTGGGTAACTCCTCCTCCCCTGTGCCTCCTGCAGGGTTCACAGACACACTCAGACACTGTGCAGCTGTGGCACTGAATGAGCAGGCAGGGTGGCCACCAGTCCAGATGGTTTTCTCAGTCATCCTCATGCACCCCCAAGCACAGCTGACAAACACAGAGGCACCTGCACATGCAGATGTGCTCAGAGGTACCAGCAGAAGCCCTCAGAGACAGGCCCACAGATAGGCACAAACTCTCCCTCCCTGACAGCCTTTCCAGACAGACAGATGGAATCAAACACTCAACACCCCCTCTGTCACTGTGCTGCTCTGGAGACACAGGTGTTCCCACCTGGACATGCCCCTGGAGCTCTCACAGGCCATGAGCTGCCCTGTGCAGCTGGATGAGCAACCCCCAGAGGCTCCTCCAGCTCTGTGGGCACGGATATGAGCCTTGCTTTGGTGGCAAATGAGGACTGAGCCATGCAGTCTCTTTGGTCTGACCCTGGCAGGGGAGGGATGAAGGAAAAAGGACCCTGTGGACCAAGGCAAAGTCAGTTTTCCTCTCTGACCAAGGGGAAGGAGGTCACATGAAGAGCTTTCCCAGTGACTCAGGGTGTAACTGTGTTTCTTTCATCACTTTGGGCACCGTGGCACAGCACAAATGGAACTTGATTTTCCCATTTGATACAGAGCAACAAACAATAATGAGAAACTTTCTTAGCCTGCAGGAGGGGACAGCAGGCTGTTAGTCACCTTTACAGCACTCAACTCCAGGCTGTGTCTGCTGACGTGGAAAGGAAGGAAGTGCTACTCTGTGCTTGGGGCTACTTCTGGGATGATACAGTCCAAACCTGCTGGGTTTTATTCAACTCCTATCAGATTTATTTCTAATTATAATAGAGAGTAATAATTTTTACCACCTCAACATTTTCTTCTAAAGGGGTTTTGCAAACTCTACTAATACTTTTTTAACATAAGGAATAATAACAGTCTCCACTGTTGGGAAGACTGAAGTACAGGGATCTACAAAGAATATAATCCACAGGCCCTACATCCCAGGCCTCACACATTATACCATTTTTCATCTTACTCCCCAAAACCCATTCTTTGTCTTGAAGACAGCAGTAGAGGTGGTCTCTGCCTTGGAAGTTTTTTTGTTTAACAAAAGATTAAAAAGTCCTTTCCTCCCTCTTTAGTTACTTAAGAAGTGGCACAAGAGTGCCCCAAAACAGAAACACTGAATATTTCAAAAAACTTTTTTGGGGGCAAAAACAAATCTTAATTTTGTGGCTAGAAAGTTAGTTGTACAGCAGTCACTGAGAGGAAAGCTATGAAAATGCAGCTTCAGAGTGATACAATTAAAAGGTGAATTTGGCAGAAACTGTACCACCCTGAAGTTTTCAAACCCGCCAGATTTTGACCTTCTCTGAGCCCTTTGCACTTAGTTGTGTGAACTGCCTCTGTGTGTCTGTGGAGCTCCTTGAGGGGACTTGGGAGATGTTCCCAGGATGCAGGCAGCAAGATGGACTTATTGTTTGACATGGTTGGACTTACTGCTTGACATATTCCCAACCATGGAGGTGTTTTACGTGAAGGCTTCCTGAAGGACTCAGAAATGCTGAGGGGGGCCTACCCTGCAGCCCCATGGCTTCCCACTCTTTTGGAATGCACAGCCATGCTAATGAAGTGCTGAGCTGGGCATGCAGGTGCACACTCACCCACGGGCATGCAGGGGAGCATTCCTGCATTCAGGGAACTCCCAGGCACACTCATCCACACCCAGCTCTCACAGTGAGCCAGTCACACGGGCTCAGTTACACACACAGCAGCCCCTGAATCCATCAACAGCAAATACACATGAAATACTTGTGCTTGCATTCACACTCCTTTCCCCCCACACAGGGATTTATGTCTGGACACTCTCCTGTGGATTTGTGGCCCATACAGGCATCCAAACACACTTAGGGACATGGAGCACCAGTAATGGAGTGATCACACGAACACCCATCCATGCACACTCACATATATCTTAACGAAGGTTTTGATCTGGGAAATCCCTTTTCAAGAAACAACAATAAATGTCAAAAGAAAAAATGAAAGACAAACCAGAACATGGGGAACTGCACAAACAATAGCAAGCACATATCTACACACACACACTGTGAAGGCTGTCAGTCAGTCAGGGCTCTCCTTGCAACTACAGCTCTGTGCCTGCTGGGTTTGCTTCCCCTGAGTGCAAACATGGGGTGAAGCTCACAGATTTCAGGCTTATGTCAAAGGCTGCAGGTCAAATTGACCTGTGCCAGGAGTGTCCATCTTCCCTTCTAACTGACCACAATGAGAACTGACCCTTCACTCCAAGAGCAGCACCTTCCAAGATCCTACCACAAGCACTCTTCAGCTTCTAAGGAGTTCAGCAGAAATTTTTACCTACACCTGACCAGTCTAAACATCTCCTATTAGTAGAGCTGGTTGGCATTTTAGGGTTTATAGTTTCTGGCCTTTTCAGACCCCAGGTCTCTTGGAACAAGACAAGACAGAGTACAGAAACACAGGGCAGGGCTTGCTCAAGCCCACAGACAGCAAGGAAGCAACGAGCCCCCGAGGAGAGGGGAGAAGTGTGTCTGATAAACTGCCTCACACTGCTTGGCCGTCCAAGATGGGCTGCTACTTCCAAAGCCCATTTTCTACAGCTGTAACATATCAAGTGCTGCTAGCAGGGAGGGAATCTGACAGGACAAACCAACATACAAAACATTCTCTTATTCAATAAGGGTTATAAGTGCAAAGGGATTTCAGAACATTTCAGAACAAACTCAATCCACAGCTGCCGCTTATTTATCAGTGCATCAAAAGGTTGTGCAAGTTTTTAGTAACAAACATTAGAAACTAGTAGCAAAGGACTTGCCTAGATAAAAAAGAGAAGATTTAAACATGCCAGGTAACAAAAAGATGTGTGCAGAGATCTGTAAAACTGTATAGAAGGAAAGGATTCTTTAGAGGAAACAGAGGGACCATCACACAATGCTCTTCACAGCCCTTACTAAAAGAGTCAGGGCCAACCCTGCTGCCTCCTCACCTGAGACAGCTGCTGGTTGTTTGGACAGAGGCACGCCCTCATTTTTTGTAGGCTTCTGTAACTGAAAACTGGATTCTGGGCCTTGCCTGACATGAACTTGAATTGAGACAGAGCCTTGTGGCTGGCAATTAAGCACAGCAGCACGGACAGCCCTGGAGACTGAAGATCACAACAACCATCAGCAGCATGTCTGTCTCAGCAAGATGCTGAGGATGAATGTGATTTATACTGCTTAAATTTGATGTCTGGGAGCCGGGTGTCTAGACAAACCTAACAAAGCTAGACACTCACCAGTCACCAGTGGGCACCTCCAAATAGAAATTTATTTCCCTGTCACAGATGTGTCCTGGGAGGGGAGCATCCCTCACCACTAACAGCAAGAGGTCACCTGGCTGTGACTCTCTTCCTCTCAGACAATGGGAGCTAATGAGGAGATGAATCTGAATTTCTTCAAAAGGACCCATTGGATTTTCCTGCAGTCTAGGATTTCTGACTATTTATGTACCAAAACAAAAGGATTTCCTTCCTTTCTGCTTAGAAGATTTTTGTATGGATTCAAATACATCAGTCAGGGAAGTCTTATTGATGTTTAACATGATTCATTTCCAGTTAACTGAGCTTATTCCCTCCAGTGCCATATACAGTTCTCCCTCCATGGATGAGAATTGAACTTTTCCACAATCTGAAGGCTATTGCCAGGTTCCCTACTTAGTTTGCTAGCGACAAGTGTGGCAGAGAAAAGGTTTTAATTTCACTCTTAAAAATTAACAACTTCAGCCTCATTGTAACATCCCTCTACAAAGTCAGACTAATACTGATATCTACCTGGTAAAAGGGTAACCAAAATTGTTTACAACATTCTGTGGGAAATGTTGTAAGCAACTTTTTGTGTCCAGAAAGCAGGACATTTAAGAGATGCAAAATAAAAGTTCCTTTCTAGTTAAAAACTATTTTCCATTCTTTTAAAAGACAAGGAAAATAAACTAGTTTAAAAAAATCATTTATTCAAAATCAAAATGTTACAGCTGGAATATATATTCCTGTTTTGGAATTATAGAATAAAAAGAAAAAAAAGAAAAAAAGAAAAAAGTTGAACAGAAATTAAACTAGAACCAAGATATGAAAATATTTTGTTTGGAAAGTTTAAAGTGAGGCATTTTTATTTTTCAAAATGCTGCCTGATTATTTTTCTCTAAACACAGCAATGAGTGAAAACTATGCTGTCACTTCTCTGCTTGCAATGGGTTGCCTTTGCAGCACACAATTCCAAGATGGAATGTTTATTCAAGAGCCCCACAATTTTGAAAATTCATGAGTGATTTTTAAGATATTTACAGCAATTTTCTTTCAATTTTTCTATTTTCCTGGCCTTTATAAGCTGCATTTTTCAGTGTAATTTTTGTCCATGCTCATAAACCCATCACAGTCTTTCTTTTGGAAATCTGTGTGTTTCCTGCCTGTCCTTTGTCTATTTATCCTATAATTCTATATCCATCTACCTCCAAAAAAAGAGATATAGGAAAAGAATTGCCTGGTGTGATTTATTTCCTGCACACCAGATGCTCATTTCAGTCTCCGTGGCTCACTCACCTGTCTGCTGAGATGGGCACGAGTGGGGCCAATCAGTGCCAATTGGGCTGGTGCAATTTGAGAGATGGAGCAAATCAGGTTGCAAACAACCAAAAAAAAAAAAAGGTTTGGAACTCTGGTGCTTTGTTTTCCTTTGGGATTTCTGCTTTATTTTTATTTTATCTACCTATGTTTATTATAGTCACATTAGAAACAGAACATTAGGAGCAGATTCCTCTAAACAGAGACAATTTGGTATTTATTTCTTTTGGAGGAAGCCTGAGTGAGGAGGCACAGGGAGGATTCCTGTTTTGGTTCCCTCAGTTCCACCTCGAAAGAACTGACCTCTATCTCTCTGTGGGGTGGAGAGTATTGAGCTGCCATGGGAAGCACAGCATAACACTGGGCACACCAAAGTCCTGTTCGAGCAGCTTCCCATGGCACAAAGAGCTTTTCCACTTACACTCCACGTTTCCCATCACTTTTCCTGCTATACAGTTTAATTCATGCCAGGCGGATTATGGAGGGAAGAAAATGATGCAACAGTCAAAAAGTCCTTTAAGTCGTTCCAAAAAAAAAAAATTAAAACAGAAGAAAACCAAACCAAAGAAAATGCAAAAAAAAAAAAAAAAAAAAAAAAAAAAGAATAAAGAGCTTTGAAATTAAACAAAAAAAAAAATCTGAAAATAAAAGAAAGGAGGAAGGGGGAGGGAGAAAAAAAAATAAAAGAACCCGGGAAAGACGAATGTTAGAGCAGGCACGATCATGGACAGACGCCAGCTACTTACGTTCACCTCGGTGATTGCTATATCAACAATGCTACCCACAACAATCAAGGCGTCAAATGTATTCCATGCATCACAGAAATAGTGCTGCATGTGGCAGAGAAGCCAAGGAGAGAGAGAGAAAGAGGAAAGAAGGAAGAGGAAGAAAGAATGAGAGAGAAAGAGAGAGAGAGAGAGGAAAGAAGGGAGAGGAAGAAAGAATGAGAGAGAGAGAGGAGGGAGAGAAAGAGGGAAAGGGAGAAAAGAGGGGAAAAAAAGTAAAAAGTAAAATAAAATAAAATGAAAATAAAAACGAAACAAAAGCATGAAAGAGGGAGAGAAGAGGAAAAAAATAAGAAAAGAAAGAGGTTATGTGGGCATATTAAATAGTCTCTTACCACTCTACAGTATTGGTTGCTCAAACCTCTGTAACGTTTCACATGATGGAGGGTATCAACAAAAGCCTGGTTAGTCAGAAAGTTACACTCAAGCATGTCTACCTTTTGGAGGGAAAAAAAGCACACACACCCCAAACTCTGTGCGCTTTCACCAGTCACAGCCTTGGGGCCAGCTATGACAAGTGAAAAAGAAGGAGGCATTTCCCCCCCTCCTTTTTTTTTCCCTGGGAGAAGGAGAAGGACGACGGCAAGTTCAATAAAAGCATGACTAGAGGGAAAAAAACCAGAAAACAAAAAGAGAGAGAAAAAAAGAGAGAAAGAGAGAAGGAACAGCAGAGGAGGAGGAGGTGGTGGTATCCTGGGGAGGGTAGAGTAATACTCACATTAGTTTCACTGAGAATGACGTCTATAATGCTGCCAATTACGATGAGGAAGTCAAAAACATTCCAAGGATCACTAAAGTAACCCTACATAAGGAAGGGGCAGGCAGGATGGGGATTAAAAAGGAATGTTAGACAGACAAAAACAGTTCAAAATTACCATTAGAATTTCTGCCCTGACACCTCAAGGGGTTTTCCTCTTAAGTCTACTTGTTGTGTCTCAAGCTGTAGCCTAGGCCTGGGTTCCCTGACTCGTGTGAGCAGCCCCTCTCCAGTTCATGGGATTCCAGAGAAGCCACCCTCCCCTCCAGCTCTGAGACAGGGGATGAAGGGAAGTCACACAGATCATTTTGAGCATGGCTGCTGGCAGGAATGGGGCTTGCAGGACCAGCTCCTCCAGACATCTCCATTCCTGGCAATGCAGCACCCTCCCCATTTGACTTAGTGGGGAGAGTACAGGAATAGGGTAATGTGGTTTCTTCAAAAAATGGCTCCCCAATGTCAATATCAATCCCCCAGTCCATGTTCCAGCTGTAGAGCTCTGTGCTGGCACAGGGAATAGCTGGCTGCTGTGCCATGGAGGAGAGGGCACAGTCAAGCTGGGGATGTGCTATCTAAATCTCACCTCTCTCTATACCCAGCCACAGTCAGTATCATTTCAGTCATTACAGTTTCTTTCAGCAATGCTTTAGGTCCCGTCTCAATAATACAGAGCAGGACTGGTATCTCTGTTACTCTGAAAGCACACCTGCACCACAAAATGGAGCTGTGAATGCAGCCTGGCTTGTCCCAGCAGGAGCAAAGTTTGCCTTAGCATTGCCCAGAGCCAGACCTGTTGCTCACTCCTGCTAAGGACAGTGCCACAGCAGCACTGTCACCTTGGCTGTCCAGGACAAAGGATGGCTGATCACTTCAGGGGCCACCCCAAACATCTCACTGTCCTAAGCAGAGCTCAGGAAATGCTAATCAGCACTGCTTACTGTCCTTATCTTGCATAATTTTTTGGTGGATAGGCTGCAAGGACACAGGACCTTTTTGGAAGGGTCCTGTTCAGCCTAGGGGATGAACCTCTACATAAACTTCCTCTACAAGTCAATGTCATGAGCAAAGAAAATTCATCCTGGCTCACTGAGCACCTGTGCCAATCTCCTGCTCTTTTTCTCCAGTCTTCAAAGGAGGCAAACATACAAAATCCTCCATGCTCCTTTCATGTGTTTGGTTTAGTGAGCATGGGCTAACCTGACCTCCCTGTTTCCCAGCTGCAGCTCGTCTCCTGTGAGACTGAACCCGAGCTGCACTGTGACTGCTATTCTTAGTCCAAGAGTCAGGTCATGGGTAAAGTGTGAGCCTGTGTTCCCAGGCAGCATTGCAGAAAGCAAAAAGGAGAAAAGAAAAAAAAATAATTAAAGACAGGAAAGAAAAAAAAAAAATCCCAGTACTGGCACTGTACAAAGTCAGGCTTGGGAACCTCAGATTACTGTGGGTTCAACCATCACAAGGAGCAGGCACTGGCAAAAAGTGTCTTTCTATCTGCTGAAACACTGCCTCCATGAGACTTTGAGGCTCACATTTATGAACAACATTACACTTTGGGCAGGAAAAAAAGAAAAGAAAATATGAAGCAGAAAAAGCCACTGCCCAGCTGGTTCCATGCCAGAGCCAGTGAAGGGAGCCAGTAGAGGGGACTTTGAAATCTTCTCCTCAAAACCAGAATAACACACCTTTATTCTGCAGCCTGAAATAGGCAACTCTCTTAGCAGATCTACACTGGAAGGAGCAACCATCCCATGGCTACACATTACTACACAATTAGCTACAACAGGGAGGAAGCAAACAGGAGCAAAAGCAAATTCAGAGAATATTATTATTCAGCGTCCAGCCTAGAAATACACAACAAATATTAGAATGGATTCAGCGGTGATGTCCAGCATCATTAACAACCAGATGGACCTGGAATAAAACTGTAATTAGACTTCACCAAGAGGAAGGGGAGGGAGAGAACAGCAGATTAAATTGTAGAGGCAAACGCATTTTGAATAAATAAAGGATAGACACAGCTCATACAGAGTTACACAAAGTGCCTTTGCAGCCTGATGCGACCTTGGCAGACAGTGCACTTGCAGGATCAAAGCAGAGAGTAGAAGACAACAGACCCAATCCTCCTGCCCCTGTCCATGGGCACAGTCCTGCAGAAGGCAATGGCACTGCCCACATGCCAAATGAATACGAGTGTTCAACAGCATGGTTCTCTTCTATTTCCTCTCAAATTGCACAATTTAGGAATTAGTAAGAATTTCAGCAGGAATCCAAACAACTTCAAAAAAACCCAAGAGTTTGATTTTGGGCAGCTGCAAGGGTAAAGATCCAAAATGTGTTGTTTAGATGATGACTTTTAATGATTTTCAAATCTCTAGTGACAGACATTTGGTATTTTTACTATGATTGGCATCATACTGCAAAGAATGTTTTTGGTGTAACCAAATTTACAATTTCTTTTTTCTGAGCAGCTTCTTACATAGAGCCCAATAACCATTGCTCTGGTAAAACAGCATTTGCTGTTGATACAGAACCCAGGTGACGAAGTGGCATCAAACCCTGTCCTCAGATGACCACCAAAGCCACTCAGTGATTTATTGCTCCCAGTAGTAGTAATACAATCTCACTGGAATCAATGACACTGCACTGACAGAGCTGGCACATCTCAGGAGGGATTCAGGCCTGGAAAGTAAAGGTCCCTTTTTCATTGCCATCAAAAATAGCGGCTTTGGACCTCTGAGACACCACAGTGTATTTGAAGCCACTCTGCTGACTTCAAGAGTGTTGCTCCAAATTTACACTGCAAGTTCTTTCTCCTGGGATGCTCTACTGAGTCTCAGCAGCAAGATCCTTGCTTGAAAGTCATGGGCTGGTCTGCTCTGGGATCCCAGAAAGAGCATTATCCCAGTCTGTTATTGTGTGGCTGTAAGGTGACCTCAGAGAGCTCTTCTCTTCCTCCTGTGTCTCTTAGATGAATGATAGAGAGGAACCATGGATATGAATGAAGTTTTACTCAACCCCACATCCAAAATGCCAGTGTTGGATTAATGAAACACATGGGTTTAAAAACCTTCCTTTCCTCCTCACCTGCTGCCTCTGTGTTTCAAACAGAAGGGTGAAAAACAGGAAGATATTATTCACAGAAAGAGAGCTCAAGGGAACAGAGAGCACAGACGCTTCATTGGGGTGCAAGAGATGGAATCCTACCCTGAAAAGCCACCCACCCTCCTCGGAGACATTTACCTACAAATGGCCCCCTGGGACTTTGCTTTGGATCAGACCTCATAACCTGGTCACCAGTTATGAGTGTGTAATGAGAGTGAGCTACACCCCTCAGGATTTGCCTCTTGTGACCTCAAAGCACCTCTTCAAGCCACATTCCCCACTGGAGTGTACCAGGGTGGCTCATGAAAGATGAACTGAATGAGGGAAGAGCTTTCACTCTAGTAAAGAGGTTGTATTTCCAAAATATTTTTTCCCACCAGAAAGTTCTGCATACTTTTCCCAAGAGGGTGGAGGTCTGACTGGAAATGAATTGATGGCACTGTTTGTTTTTGCAGTACAAGAATTTAGAGTGTAATACCATATTTTACCCATAAAGGGAGAGGCTTGATTCTGATTTAGCTATTATTGCATGCCACATAATGGCATCCTCAGGGGTTTACTGGGGAATGGTAGTCACCCTCTCTTGTGGGATGATTTTGGAGATCCATGAAGCTTTTGGGGAGAAAAGAGGACAGAGAGAGACCAGGAGGATTGGATTGAGTATTCAGGAAGCATGAAATAGCCCCACCAGTAGAGCACATTTTTTCCCATTTTTTTCCCCCCCAAAGGTAGCAAATGATAGTGTATCACCACATGATCAATAAATTCATGAAAGGCTGAGCATAAATATGCAGTAGCTGACTGGAATGGAATCTCATTTGTGTGAGAGGAGCAGACATTTCAAAATGAGCATGCCAATCATTTTTAGGTTTCCTAGTTGCTGAGATTAGCTGTTAAAGAAACTAGGTTTTATTTAGGTGCTAGCAGAGGCAGTGACATCTCTGGACACCCATTTCTTCTACTTTTTGTGGATACGAGATCCTAAATAGGACATCTGAGAAGCCTCAGTAATAACAAGAGGGAAAATTGCCCAGGGGAGTCTATCAGAAGCTCAGAGTCACCTGGAGACCATAACAAGAATATGGCAGCTGGAGTGCTGTGCACCCCCACAGAAGCACAGAAGTCCTCAGGGGAAGGGTGCTCAGTTGTGGTACTGGCTGGGTTTTGGGACCTGTGGGACCTGCAGGGTCACTTGTGTGTTAGTTTACATGTAGTTTTTTTATCTGCTTAGTCACAGGTTTTCATTTCTGCCTCTTCTGATGTAGCTGGAAAAATTTAACAAACCCTTCTGAGAAAAATATTCTCTAAAGATGAAGAGCACAGCAAGGTCAAGGCTGTTCACTGGGTGGGATCTGAATGTATGTGGGATGGTCCCCAGTGGAAGATGATGCCTCAGTGTTGTAGCAAAAAAAGGGAAGGACATGCATGCAGGTTTGTTTTTATGAATACAGGAATGAAGCATCAAGGAGGAGAAACTGAGACACAGAGATAACTGCACAGCTTAAAAAGAGGGCAAACTGCAGGATGACCTTGCTACCACTTCTCTGAAATAATCCTGCATGCTAAAACAACAAAAGGAAGCATCAAGCCTAAATCAGCTGAAGAGAGTACATAGGAAGGAGAGAAAGGGGCTGATACCCTGATACTCAGTGGGATTTCTTAGAGAAAATTTCCCGCTGATTGTAAAGGGCAAAGCAGACTTTGCTAGGGATTTACAAAATGAGATGAACTGCTAGTCTGGCTGATATTTAGTTAATACAAGGACTCGTTTTTGAAAATGCTGCAGGCTTTTTAGAGCTGTGAGAGTCCGTTCTCAGACTTCATTAAAAGAGGCTTTCCCTGAAAGTACTTTTGCAAAAGGGACAGGATTGAGTCAAAGGACATTTGCACAGTTCCACAGCTCTTGGCACATGCTCTCACAGCAGATTTGGGGGATTCATGTGTGTCCTGAACAATCTTACAAAGCTACAATAGCTCCTGACACGGACCAGAGATGTGTGTCAGATGCAAATTCTGTTGTGCTGAGATACCATTTAGCCATAACAGCAATCAGGGAAATTAGCAGAATGTTAATAGAGAAGGAATCAAGTGGAGGATGCAGCTGCTTGGAGTTCCTGACAGGCTGCAGGTAAACAGCATCTATTTGCATACTATCTATCAACTCTCATCCACTGATGGATTAATTCTGAGACAGAGTCCCTGCAGTTCACCTACCAGTCACTGTAATGAGTCACTGCTGCAGGGAATTAAACCAGGCTCCCTTCTACTCCTTCAAATCTTTCCACAGACAGGCAAAGAAAAGAGGAGCATTTCATCACTCCAGACTGTTCTGGTGAGTTCTGAAGGAGCCTCATGACTCTTTGCTTATTCCATAAGAAAACAAGACCAACTTATAGCCCAAGATGGACACTCAAAAATGTTGATGTTTCCCTTTATCCTCCCTCACTTGTTTCATGCTCTCTCTCACAATGAGGGCACCTGTGAAAGCAGACAGGTGTCCCTTGTGGTCCGAGGGCCTGCTTGGGCATCCTGAACACTCTCCTTGACAGAAAAGAAAGAGTTGGAGGATATGAATGGCTCTGTGATCTCGAAAAAGACCTCAGATGTTTACTTCTAGGTCATTGCTAGAAAACTGAGGTACCTTGTTACTGGCTACTTTGAAGTGGACGCTTCCTGATTATTGTTTGAGATCCTGTAGATCCTAAAGCAAATTACAGGTATCGCTTGTGCTTCTGGGGAACAAATACCTTCATCACAGGAAAAAACCCCAAAAAACCCCACTGCCTGAACCAAAGTCCCCAGGCCACTATTTGATAAAGCTATTAACATTTATGGAGGTTGGAAATACAGAATCTCTTTTTTATGCTCTACACACCTAATGATAATTGATAATGTCTGGAAGACGTGACTAGAAAAGACTGTATCATATCTGTGAATGGAGAATTTCCACTTCCAGATTTTTCAATCCAGTTCATGTCACCAGAATTGTATTTTCTAAAGAGCCCTGTGAGTGCCTCCATGCCCATCTACATGGACTCAAGGGATGGTTTGGCCAGGAAGGGACCTTAAAGATCATCCAGCTCCAATCCCCGCCGTGGTCAGGGACACATTCCACTATCCCAGGTTGCTCAAAGCCCAATCCTGCCTGGCCTTGAACCCTTTCAGGGATGTGACACCCACAACCTCTCTGGGCAGCCTGTGCTAGGACCTCACCAATCTCACAGTAAAGAATTTTTTTCTAATCTAACCAGCCCTCTTTCAGTTTGAGGCCATTCCCCCTTGTCCTATCACTATGTGTCCTTGCAAAAAGACCCTCTCCAGCCTTCCTGCGGGCCCCCTTCAGGTGCTGAAGGTGCTGGCACTTGGTGGCACAGTCATCTTACATCTCCCTCTATTTCATTTACTGTAAAGTGGTTGAAATACACAGCCACAGGCGAGGCTGGAAGTGCAATTTCTGGTCCCAGGTCCTCCAAAGACTGGAAAAGAAGCATGACAAAGGCAAGATGGAGGCATTTATTATGAAAGCATCTCAGACATAGCAAAGAGTATATTTCTAGACAATATGCTGAGAAGGCCTGAGGAAACTATAGCAGTAAAGCATGCTGAAACTAGATGATTCAACTAGCTGATCCTGATGTAATTTTTGGCCTGGATTGCTCTTAAGTGCCTTTGAAGGAAGGGTGAGTAATGCTTCTGAACAATAATGACTAAGGCCTTTTGATATAAATGCATGAAAATGGTGGCAGAATAGCTGAAAGTTCTCTTATAAATTTTACTGTCCACCTAGAAAATCAGATAAACATTTTTGACTTTCCCACAGGTATTTTGTGACACAGCAATACCCCATGAGGAGTCAGGCCCTTTTTTTCATGAGCAGTAAGCTCACAGCAGTCAGTTAACAATTACTGCCCTGCAGCCAGAAACCAGACTTATTCTCAGCAAAGAGAAACAAAATCAGCACCGGTTTTACCAGAAAGACTGAAAAATGAATGTGATGGGTGAACGGATCTTTTATCACAAAGAGCATTCCATGAGAACTTTGCTGTCAAATTCCATTTGGAAGAAGCTGCAAGTGCTCAAAGACTTTGGAAGGTCTAAAAGCAGCATGTCTTGATGAGGGCCAATAAATAATTCCTGAAGGCAATAAACCAACCCAGCAATATGAAACAGTCCTATGAAAAGAGGGGGTGGGTTTTATTGTTTAAGATAGTCTGTCTCCTAAAGTAGGACTGACATCCCAGCCCAGGCAAGAATGATTCAAAAGAAGGAAAACTCAGGCTACAAGAACAGAAATGCCATATCTCTCAGAGTGAAGAGTCACTGCAAGTTGTGGGAAGATGAGACAGGGGCAAGCAGTGGGTGAAGAAGCATTCTGAACATGGGGCTGGACTTGGAACAGCTTCCCTCTCTCTGTATGAAGCATGGGAAGAGGCTGTGGACTGCTCTGATGTGGCTGCTGAGTGGCAGAAAGGCACCATGTTCCAGAAACAGCACAGTAGGTGTGAGCTGTAGATTTTTAGATAGTTTCTTTTAAGTTATTTCATTTTCATAAAAGGCTTAATTTTATATGGATTAGAGTAGGTAGTAAAATAATACTTATTTTTATGTAATCCATCAATCATAACTTGCCAAAAGAGGACGATTACTCTCATTTGACTCTTGGGGAAGCAGAAACAAAGAAAACTAAAGTTTCCAAGGTCTCCAAAAGCCAGATGCATGACAGAAGGGAGATCACCTCTCTTAGATGTCAGCCAGGTTTCCATTTGCCAGTGGAAATATCACTTTCTGACATGACAAATGGTTCTCAACAGGTGCTGTATCACAGCCTGTTATCTGGTACCGTTCTTATGTGAAGATTCTCTGAGAGCCTTGGACCCTTTAAAACAACCTCACAGGAAGTGACAGAGGGCTGGGATTTTTTGTCTGTTGCTTTTCCCTGGCACTGTTCCCTTTCCAGGCTGCTGCTGCTGCTGTGAGTGAGGCCCTGGTTCACCATCCCACTGGGCTTTTAAAGTCATGTGGATAATTTTCTGTATTAAATAATTAAGCGCAATAGCTAATACAGTGCTTCCCACACTGTTGCATTGTGCAGTCATATAATTATTTTTGATCATTTATAACGACATTAAAACCCCCAAGTGCCAGACTGAAAATACATCTGTCATAATGTTGCAGCAATATGCAAATTCTCTGGGTATGTTTGCTGTGAAGGAAAAGGTCCTCTATCATTGAAGCTCTTACACAGCTCCTTTAACAGCCTTTCCTGCCTACTGAATTCTCCACTGATCCTTCAGAAAGCTGGAGGATTGCACAGCTCTGGCTGATCCTTGTTAGAGATTTCACACGTTCTCTATAGTAATTAGAGGATCTATTTGCAGAAAATTGCTGGCCTTGTCCTCCAGGAAGGAGAACATCCTGCATTTAAACAACAGATCTAACACAGTGAGCAGCAGATCAAACAGCCTTTTTGTCCCTTACCAACTGTTTCCACCACAATATGAAAGGACAAGTTCCTTTCCTGAAGAGGGAAGTTTGTTCTGGATACTATTTTGTTGTTGGCCTCTTTCTTAGGGGCAACAACAAAGAAACCAAATAAGGTGCACTCTGCTCATATCTCTGTGCCAGATATATTTATTTTCTGCAATAAAATGGGAAAGAGCCACTTTATACAGGATATCAACCAGTGCTGACAAGGAAGGCTTTGATGCTTCCTGACCCAGATGCAAGTAGAGTCATGAGCTAGGATTTAGGGTGAAAGTTTCATTTCTCATCATCCATCTCTTTTCTTCTGTTACATTCACCTACCAAGTGTTTTTCACACTGCATGACTTGTTTAGGCTCAGTCACGCCTATGCCATCTCAGAATATAAGCATATGCACAATAGAACAACTTTAGTCTGGCACTACTTTCTTCTCCTTTAAAGTGTTTGGAAGGGCCAGATTTCCTCTCCCACACACACTCAGGAACTGGTGAGGAGCTCAGTGAAATCTAGAAGCCACCAAAGAGGATTCCCTGTGCTTTCACATGGTAGAGAAGGCAGCTATCTGCTAGCTAACTCCTCATTTGTAGAAACTGCAGAAAAATCAACCTCATCCCTGAGCACTCTGCTGCAAATTTCCTTTCTCTATATTAACTGGAAGATTTATTATTCAAGGCCCTACTTGATGGGCCAGCACTAGAAGTAGTGCTCCTGTAGTTCCTCTTTTTCAAATTTCACTGCCTTGTAACAAGTTGGCAGCACTCTCTCCTGAGTAGCTTCAATTAAGTACCTGGAATAACAAATCCAGGCTTTGGCTCTTGGCTAGAGGGGTCTTCCATGGTCTGTGAGAAAGCCCCAGTGCTGAACTGCTGGGAGAATGCTGTGGCACAGACTGGGCTGCAAGAGGCTCACTTTCCTCCTTAGCCTCTCTTTTCCTTCCTTTCCCTGGACATATGGGCAGACAGAAATTCTGTCAAGCAAGCAGCTCCCAGGAGCAAGTCTAGCAGCTGACTGTGCCAACCCACTGATGGGCACAAAGGACTGGGATGACCTGGTCATCCACGTCCAGAATAATTATTCCAAGTTCTTCTTCCCACCAAAGTCACCTAAACATGCTGCTCTGACATACAGTACTTTTAGTATTTACTTTTTCAGAAAGGCTTAGAAAAGAGGCTCCTTCTTCCTTCCAGACCTGTGGACATGAAAGACAATATGCTCAAGTCTCTGCATGATGTGTATCCTGTGCAAAATGCATGGGAATCCTGGCTGACAGGTAATCACAGGAAAGAGAAAGCAGAGGAGTGATTAATGAA
Source organism: Agelaius tricolor (assembly GCF_023055355.1). Lineage (NCBI taxonomy): Eukaryota > Metazoa > Chordata > Aves > Passeriformes > Icteridae > Agelaius > Agelaius tricolor. The sequence continues at coordinate 3,502,564 of NW_027269263.1, forward strand.
GGGAGATTTTCTTTCCTCCCTTTTCCTAGTTTATGTCCAAAACCCTTGAGGCTGATTCAGCAATTCCTTGAGACTCAGGCTGACTTCACACAAAACGCAGTCACTGGTGTCTTTATCTGGGCATGACAAATTCAGGGATTTCTGGGTGTATGGCAGCTGCTGGGCTCACTGAAGCAGCTGAGATTAATTCCAGCTGGGCTACTGGTGGTATAGAAAATCCAGAGGAACATACAAGACATTCAGACTTCTCCACAACAAAATTTGAGGTGAAAAAGGAAAGACTTTCTGGGGTAACCTGATGATGCATTTTGAAACAGGGTGAGTTTAATCCACAGAAGCAGGGAAACATACTGTACCCAATTTCTACTGCAATTTATTCTGATGAGAAAGTACACAGGGGGCTATGTGGCTGAGGCTCTAATGTGCTTGAACATGGAGACCTGGGATGCCTGCCAGGGAACTTTAGAAGCACAAAAAGATGCTCATTAGCTTAAAAGGTATGGGTTTTAATTCAGTTTTTAATTTTCTAAAAATCCTTTCCCATGTTTACTTTTTCTTTCAGTCCTGTTTCTGTTTTTCTTTTCCTCACATCACTTTTTGTCCAATCACTTCTTCCTCCATTTTATTAATACTTTACTATTTCAAGGTCTTAAATCTATCTTTTTCGTTCTGCCTTTAAGGATATTTTATCTTTTCCCACTCTTCCTTATCTGTATGGCTTTTCTTACTTCATGGACTTGGCTTTTCCCTCTTTTCCTCTCAGACCTGTTGGTTCTTTTTGGTTTTGTTCTTTCCTTTTCTTCAGCTAGCAAACTGTCTTACCTCATCATTCCTAGCTCTCTCCATGCTCTCTACTCCTTACCCAACATCAAGCAGAGCTCACTCTTCCTTTTTTTAAAATGATGTACATTATTCCCCACCCACAGGTTTTGACACATAACCAGCTTTCTTGAGCTTTTTTTTGCCTTTTAAAGCATTTCTTTCACCCAAAGCCAGGGTGGTGGTTGGAGGCTGACCTTCCTCTTGCAGGGGTACCTGATTCAATCATCAAATAGTCCACATGCAGAGGCTGCCCCTCCAAAACAGAAAAGGTGATACTGAAGCTGAGGAAACAATTAGGTGGCTACCAAGGTTAAGCACTTGCCAAAACCAGAGCAAAGGAAGTCTGCAAAGTAAGAGCCACTTGACAACCATCCCTTTTGGCCACACAGCACCGTGTGGCCACAGTCCATGGAAGGAGGCAGCTGCCTGCACCACAGGCTCACATTTACACAGCTTAAACCACTAATTTATGCCACCATACTGCATCCCAGAGCATGTGATTTTTAACTAAATGTGATTCCTGTTGGATGGAGCTGAAGTGTTATTTAGCTCTGAGCAAAAGACCACACAGTTGTAACCAGTTTTCCTGATATTTTTTATCTGTGCAGAATGTCTTTACTTCCCTTTCTCTGTATAAGCTGGAGAAATAAAACTGCCAGGGCACCATCCTAAGCTATACAGGTATTTCTACATGTACTAGAATGAAGAAGTACAAAAAGCATTAGATTTCCAAAATTAACCAGCATTGTTTCTAGGGATATAAATTTCAGCTGTTTGTGAAAATGTTGAAACCTCTATCCTGACCAAAGAATAACAGATTATGGTTTTGGTGAGAAAGAAGAATGTGAGTAGTATGAAGCAGCCAGTGTGACTTTAGGAGAGACTGCTCAAAGATCTGTTTATAGGCATAAAAGCCTGAGAAATGTACTGGTAAAAAGGGAACAAAAACAGATGAGTCATTTTGCAGGTTTTAGAAGAAATATCTGTACATCAAATGCATGATAAACGCTGACTGAGAGCAGCTTAAAGAGGAATAAAGAAGTGCAAATGCATCAGGGGAGAAAGAAACACTGAGGACACGTAGATCCATCAGTACAGGGAGGCTGAGAAATAACCATGGGTGGCACTTGTGACTTCCACAGCACAGAGGGTCACAGCTCTTCCTGGGATCACATGGGACTGTGTGCCTTGTGCTGAGTGTGAAGCTTGTTTGAAACAGCCCCCTGAAGTCCAAACTGCTGCACTGAAATGACAAGTAAGAATGGCAGGAATGCAGAGTTAAGTAGCAGTGATAAATGAGGGACTGAAGGAACTCTCTGAGGCAGGACAGATGGCGTTTGTTACAGGCTGCTTTACAAGTAACATCTATAAACACCCAGGGAAGAAAGGTGCTGACAGTGTCTGGTAAATGGAATAGACTTGTGATCTGCAGTCTCTCTGATAGTCATAATTCCACAGAGGAAATCTCCAAGATTCCCTTTCCACACTCAGGCACAGTTTTGACAAAATATATGATCATGTGCTTTACTTTATGTATAGCAGTAGTTCCATGGACATGTCTTCCCTAGTTTGAGATGACAGGCACAGCAGGAGAAAATTCATAACTCTTGGATTAGTGGTCCTGCCCTAGCTAATAAGGGGACAGATGAAGTGTTTTCCTGAAAGAAAAAGTAGATGTGGCTCATCAGGAAAACAGCCCACTCCAGGGAGCTGGAAAGATCTGCAATTCCTGGAGGAATATCCATCCTCACATTAGCATGTACATTGACAGATGGTGAGGCTTCATATGAATAGGAATTTTAAGTCACCGTCTTTAACTTGAAAAGATGAACCCCAGGCAGGTTTTGTAGAGCAGCTGGCCCTTCCTGGACTGGTTCTTGTGGGGATTTCTTCTCTAAGAAGATGGAACAGTGGTAGCTGTGAGCACCACAGACAGCACAGCTCCTCATTCCCTTCAGTAGTTTTCCCTGGAAAAAGTCTGAAGCAGCAGCAGCAGCAGGTTTCTCCATGCAGGAATTGGAGAATAGCTCAGGAGACTGGCTGGAGAATTTATAAAATTAGAAAAACAAAGCAGCAAAAGGCCTTGGCTCAACAGCATTACTTTTAGACTGTCTGTCTCTTTGAAGTAACTAGTCTTGAATCAGTTTATGAGCATCAGCCAAAACAAGCACTGAGGTCCATTTGAGAGTTTTGCTTCAGAGCAGCACATTAATACTGTGTAAGGACATGCAGGGCATGGAGTGGATGTTTTCTTTATCAGCAGCCCTAATCACCCCAAATGGCTCGAGCTCACTGTTAGCACACCCTCCTGACAAAACTGCAGACATGGATGAGCTATGTCTGACACAGTGTTTAGATTAATCCTGCAAAAAAATGGGGTAAGTGACCCTCTGCACCAAAGAAGTGTCACACAAACCCACAGGGTTCTCAGAAGCCTTGTCCCAGCCTGGCATGCACTGACTGTGCCACAGCAGCAGCTGCTCCAGCTGATGTACCCCTCTTCTCTACAGCCTCCCAGGAGATCAGGCAGACCAAAACACTGCTCACAGAGGATGGCCAGCTAAAAGGACAAGTTTCAAAGGGACTTGCTGACCAGAGCAAGCAATCTCAGCAGTAACAGTATGTTTAGTTAGGAAAGCCCTTGTCTTCCTACTCCCTTCACATATTTTCTGTAAGTGTTAGGCGACAAGCCCTGACTTGGACTTGGCTCCTTGTTCCTACAGCTGGCCTTTCAATAAGTAAAGCCTTGCTCTCACCACAAGAAATGAAGAAAAAATGGGATACAGTAAAAAAAAAACCCCTATTCAGTCAGGCTGCCACCTTTTCTGTTGTTACGTAGGTAATTCACAGTAGCACTGGTGTGCATTGTATTTAGTGGATCTTGGCAATGGTAGATTAACAGCTGGACTTGATGATCTTGAATGATCTTGATGATTTCCCAACACATTTCCAGCTGAATCTGTGTGTCTGTAATCGTGGATGCCACACCATGAGCAGCAGCAGGAACTCTGCAGATTGGGCTTCCCCTAAAGCTGTTCCACATGGGCACATCCCTGGGGTGACTTCTGTGAGAAGGTAGTACAATAGCAGCTCCCAATACCTCAGGGATCTGTCCTAGTTCCCTTTCCAACCCTCCCTGGTGAAGGTATGAATAAACAGCAGCAGGTTCCACCTTGTGCAGATGGAGAAATCCTCATCCCTCTGTTCTGCTGCTGCAGACCTTTCATTCCAAGGTGCCTTTAGGTAGTGGCTGTGCAAGGGAGAGCTCTGTGGTGGCTGCTTCAGAGTCACAACTCAGTTCCTGTTTGTCTTGCTGCAGTTGAAGGTTAAGCTGCAGCATCCATGACTGGGTTAAGCACCCCAAAAAAAGGAGTAAACAGACTGAATGTTGTCAGCTTCAATTCTGTGCTCAGTTCTGTTCTGCCACATTCTCCTGGGGCTTGTCATTAGAGCACAACACCTTCAGCTAACCAAGTTTCCTCCTTTCTTGTTGTCAGTCATAAAGCTTACAGCTCTTTTATTTTAGGGTATTCTTCTCACAGAAAAGAATGATGTTTGGGCACAAATTCAAAATGAGACAAAGCAGCTTAAACAAAGGCTGGTTTGTGTTTTACTGCTCAGGAAATGACAGACAAATCTGTCTGCAGCAGAGATGAGCATTTCAACTTGCCATTTTCCATCTGGGAAACACTAATAACACTCAGCATGTCATTTCTTTGTTGGGGCCACTTGGTTGGTTAGAGGGCATAGGTAATGATGCTCTCCCAGGTGACGAAGAAATGCTTTTGGACTTTCCCAGCTGGTGTTCCTGGGGACAACTTCCATCTGCAAATGTAGTTTGACCACAAGGTCTAGCCAAGCAGAAGATGGAGAGAACTACTTTCTCCATGCTGGAAACTCCCACTTCAGAACATATTCTAGCCAAGTTCATCTGCAGCACTGGTGTGCAACCTGAAGAGAAGCAGACAGCGCTCCCCAGTGCTGGTCCCCATCAGTCCCAGTGGTCATGTGGGAGAAGGGGTTGCCTTCTTTGGAGAGCAGGGAATGAAGGCTGAAGCCAAATCCTCATACATAACAATGACAAGTCACACAAGGAATTTGGTGTTTCCAAACCCAAGTCACTGAACTGGTACTTAATATAATTCAATATGAATATGCTGCAGGGGGAAAGTCTTTTTCTGTGTTAGCTGTTTTCACAAGGTCAGTCTTGTTTTTCTTCCCTGTAATCCTTTGCTTCAATTTTTGAAAAGTTGGGGTTTCTTTCATTAAGGTATTTAATTAAAATATGGGTATGAGTTAGTACCATCTTTGGCATGCAGGCCAGATCAGGATTTGAAACATTTATTGTTAGTGCTGGCTATTCTTTCATTTGAGGTTGTTGTCTGAGTCCTAGCTTGAAAGACTTCATTAAGACTCTACTATTCTCGTGATAAGGAAAATTTCTTTTTTACTCTCACTTTTACTATAGTGTAGTAGCTAGGGATTTAGTTTGGAGATTACAGAATCATAGAAAATTGGGCTGAGAGGGGCCCTGTGGTCGATTCCATTTGCCTGTCTCAAGACAGATCATTGATTCCTAAACTATCTTGAATTAAAGATTCCCCCAACTTAATTCTAAGTCCTCAAACTATAAAGATTCCACAATTACTTTAGGAAATCTGTTTCAGTGTTTTGCCATCCAGAGATACTTGCTTACTCTCAGTTGATTTTTTTTAGTATTTTTTGTGCAGCAAAACTTGAAAAGGAGCTTGAACAGAGGAAAGTAAACCACAGGAAGTAGAAAGGACTTTCACTACCATCAATGCCATTTCCTTACTGTTGGAAGCAACCATGTCAAGTAAAGCCTTCCTTGTATGTGTACAGAATTCAGTATTTGACCTGGTTGAACTTCTCCCCTAAATGTTCTAAACCAAATTCTGCTGAGATTCTCATCTCCTTGAAAGTTATAAATCTCCTGTGAAGCAGAACTGCAAAATCTGAAGAACATTATAAAGCCTATGAGATGCACTTCTGGGTACATGGTGTGCAGATAAAACTTTTATGGAGTGACAGAAAGTTTGCTTGCTAACAGACATGGTGAAGTCTCAAAAATCAAAGATAGATCTCTCCTGAAAATTAAAATCTCTGCTGAAATAGATAATAATGCTTCTAAATTTCCCAAGAAAGTTTTTGAGATCTCACAAAAAAACTCCACAGCCCAGTCTTCAGCAGAACTGCCAAGATGCTCCTAACTTCCAAGAGAACTACATCCAAGATAGGAAAGTGATATGGAGCTTGGGTGAAAAATAAAATTACAAGACTATTACAAGAAGAAGTCCTGGAAAGTGTGGAAGAAAGAGAGAAGCTGGGTGGGAAAAAGTCAGCATGGATTTGAAAAGAAAAAAATAAGGCCAAATTCAGTAGAAATGGAGAGCAAAGTTTCTGAAGTGAGGATGAGGAAGATGTTGGATTACATCTGGGAGGAGCTAAATTCAGTCATCCCCTAACTTTAACATGAAGGACAAGCATGACTGTGAGACCTAAATATTCTCATTTTTACCAATTCATAACTGATGCTTCAGAGAGCATCTTGACCATCTCCACAATGTTTCAAAGCATCCTTCAAGACACAACTCCATATGTCAAGGCACCACTGAAGATATGAAATGACACAAGGGACCTCTATTTAGGTATCTGGATTCAACTTTTTATGACACATCACTGAATTTGAATCCCACAGAAGAAAGTCTTGGGTAATTCTGTGAGGTCAGGATCTTTGTCCTTGCCCTGCAGCAGCTGTGAGAACTTAACTAGACGAGCTTGGAGGTTCAAATCATACCCCACAGTGCAGCTAAACTAGCATAGTATCATGGCCCAATGCACAGGAGAACACTTTCAGACAGGACCTGCTGGGGTACTGAATATTATCAATGAAGTCTTAAATTCAAAACCAGAGCAATCTAAACCATCACTGAGATGTAGCCCTCCCAGAAGAAACGTTTTTTTCCAAAGCTCATAACTCAAAATGAGTCATGCTTGATTAACTTCACTTGGGTCAGGAGACTAATCATGAGATGCTATTTTTAAATTATATAAGGAAAGTCAGAGAGAGAGCATTGGAATAACATTCAGAATGGAAGACATGTTACAGCCTTAGCAGAGTGTCACTGTGATAACTTAATGAAAACTAGGAACCATCTCTATTAGCAGCTGTTGCCTTTTTTTACTTTTTTTAGTTTTTGTTTTTTTTTTTAAAGTCTGTCCACTCTCCAGTGAAAATGTTATTAAATATAAGTGAGACTCCAATCCAGAGAGCAACTGTCCAGCTCAGATCTTGGTGGGGTAATAGATGAGAAAGGTTCACCTCCTCCTTCTCCTCACAGCTGCCCCGCACACATGCACACACACACAGAGGCCAGGGAAATCTACTCCTCGTGCACCTACCTTGGGTTTGAAGGCAATTAACTTCAGGACCATCTCCACAGTGAAGAGCCCAGTGAAGAGCATGTTGAGGATGTTCATGGCTTCCTTGAACATGCAGCTCTGACCATAGTGCTGAAAAATAGCATCCCAGTAAGAGTGTGAGGATAGGGCATGCCAGCAGTCAGGAATACACAGGGCCCCTCCCGTCTCCCTTCATGCCAAGGTTCTCTAAGGAAGACCACAGAGTGTTTCATTTTTTCAATTAGGAATTCCCATTTCCCTTCATTCATAAGCACTCCCATGCCTCTATCCATTTTTGCCACCTGGATCTTGATCTCCTCTTTTTAGAAGAATCTTTTTGAGGAGTGGCTACCAAAATCATACTTATCATTCCAGTTCAGGGCTCATTAAAAATTTGCACAATGTGACAATACAATCTTCAATTGTGTTTTTTATCTCAACCTTCCCTCTTGCATTGCTTTTTTGTTTAATTGTAACTGCACAGCACGCAGGGGGTTCACTGAGCTGTCCATAATGATACCAAGCCATTCCCCAAGTAATTACACTAAATTCAGGATTCTGTAAAGCACACGAGCAGCTCAAATCACTATCTTGCATTTGTCAATTCTGAATTAAATTTGCAATCATGCTGCCCATTCACTTAACTTTATTAAGATCTTATGAAGTTACTCTCCATCTTCTATTGATTAATTCAAGCAGTGTCTTCTGCAAGTGTTGCCACCTCACTTTTCATACCCCTGTTTCCAGATCATGATACTTGAACTCATTGCACTGCCTTATTCTAAGGTCACCTTCCAGTTCATGTTAAAAGACCCCATTTGTAGTTATTTAACTTTAATACACTTCAAAGAGCTGGGATGGATTTTCATGATCTGTATTGGTACAGGATGATTTATTCAAAGCAGTTTCAGATAAAACAATTCAGCTGCAGCTGAATGCAAGGCTGAGAAAAATACAGTGTTGAGACATTTTCAACATTTTTCTTGAAAAGCTCTAGTACTTGCAGGACTCTGTTTAGAAACAATAAATTTGTTTGGTTTTAAGGAGTTAAAACAGAATTGTTGAAAGAGTCAGTTATTAGCAGGAAGAGGGTGAGAATTAGTTCCTTATTTCAACTAAATGTCATCAGAAGTGAACAGGGTACAATGTTTTTTTTTTTTTTAATGTGCTTGTCCCTCTCCCTCAACACATGGTGTGAAGGTCAAAGTAGGTCTCAACTTCAGCCATTTGTGCATTTCCCCCAGCCAAGTCTACTACTTCATCACCTGGAGGTTTTCTGTTTGCTCACTTACTTGCATGGCCAGGCAGATGGTGTTCAGCAGGATCAGAACGAACATCAGGTATTCAAAATAGGTGGAGTTGACCACATACCAAACTTTGTACTGGTACTGGTTTTTAGGGATGTATCTCCGCAGAGGCCGGGCTTTCAGGGCATACTCAACACACTGGCGCTGTGGGAGAGGCAGGGTACATTTAAAACTCAAACCCAAAATATCGGGGTGGTCAGCTACCTTCAAATGTAATTAAAAATACAATGTTTCAAGTTTTTTTTCTGAAATTAAAAAGCGTAGTTGAGGAATTTCTATTAGGTAACAATGTGAATGTGCACATTCTACCTGTTAAAGAATTCTACATGCAATTACTTTGGCCAGACACTGCTGTTGTGCTCTTCTAGTCTCAGCGAAACAAATGGTACAGCAAACATTTTTAAGTAATTGTCCCTTGAGCAAATCTTACAGCAAGATTTTTTTTCTACCTGACTCCTAAAAGATGTCAGCAAAGCCAGTTTACAGTTCTATCTTGTTGGCAAGCTTAACATTTTCCTCTCTGTATGCATTTATCTATTCAAAGCTTATTCTCAATGCCTTTTCTACCTTTGTTGACAGCAGGGTATTGTAAATTACCTGGTTTTTGTCCAGCTCACAGTTCTTGTACTCTTGTTCTCCTTGTTCCTGAAATGTGACGATGACGAAACCAACGAAGATGTTCATCATGAAGAAAGCAATGATGATGATGTAGATAATAAAGAAGATGGAGATCTCAACCCTGTGATTATAGATGGGTCCCACATCCTCCATGTGGGAATCAATGGACCTATACAGCAACCTGAAAGCAAACAGGAGCCAAATGCAGAGAAAATCTGCAACTGCCTTGAGGCCTTATAGGTGATGTTATAAAGTTTAACTTTGTGATTTTCTTCCATTTGTATCAAAATTAATTCACTCAGAGATGTACAGACTTGCACTGATCTGAGTGCAAAGCTTGCAAAGGAGGAGACCTAGCTGTCACTAATTCTACATTTGAACCTGTTCAGGGGTGAAATGTCTTCATAGTTGAACAAAATCATGTTCTTCAGGTAACAAAAGACAGGAAAGTACCAACAGAGTTATTGGGAACTGAGTTTTGTGAGAAAAGGGGATCCCAGGAGTTGGGATAACAACACAGTCCCATTTGTTAACACTGCTGTTGGCATCACTTGGTGACACAGGTCAGGGTCAGCCCCTGCATGTCCACGTCACCCTGAGTGACTCTGTGGGAGTCCCCAGCTCCAGGGGCACAGACAGCAGGACCTGGACAGACACCCCATGTGTGCCAGTACTGCAGAGGAGGTGTTTCACATTGCCCTGCTGGCTCCATGGGGAGACTGAAACCTGGCAATGCTGGAAAGGACCTGATAAGCATTTTGCATTCATTTATACACAAAATGATGCTAACAAATATTAGTATTACTGCTACTAATGGAAATCATCTTTTAAGAACTAGAGACAGTGCTTTACACTGTTTACAAGTACAGTAACAGAAATCCCTGCAGGCCCTGAGGAATTTACAAAGTACATAATACTGCAGTGCTACTATTGCTATATTTAAAGCTGTGGACTTATTTAAATACTTAGAAAGGGAAAGACTATGCTCTGCCTTTGAATTTTCTCTTTTGAAATGAATGAGGGCATTGCTAGTGCTGCGCTAGTCCCAGAAACACTCACTCTGGCCAGCCCTCAAAGGTGGAGACGGTGAAGAGGGCCATCATGGCAGTCAGGACGTTGTCGAAGTCGAACTTGCTGTTCTCCCAGCTGCGGGGCTGTATCATGGGCTGGCTGACCTCCCCATCCTTGTAGGTGATGTAGTACCCTCTGTGGGGGGAGAGGGCAGACACAACGTGGCACACCTGCACCGCCAGGCGCCGTGGGCAGCCAAGGGCAGGGATTGGAAAAGCTCAGACCCACCTGCATTCTGCTTCTGTCTGCTTGGAGCTGTCAGTGCAGCTGTACAGCTTGCCCTAGGAAAGGAAGAAAGACAAATGAGGCTTCTGCTTGTATGGTACTTTTATGTGTGTCACCATCATATTTTCTGGAAAAATCCCTTTGACAGGATTTCTTATCCTGGGAAGCTGAGAAGCCTCAGAGAAAAATGAAAACAATAATTATCTGATTCGCTTCTCCTGTGTTTTGCTGCTTTGGAATGTGGTTTGGACACTGTTTACCAACAGGTCATTGTTTGATTGGTTTCATGTGAATTGTTTTAACTTAATGACCAATCATGGTCAGGCTGTGTCAGGACTCTGGAAGAGAGAGTCACGAGTTTTGATTATCATTCTTTGTAGCCTTCTGGCTGTATCCTTTCTCTATTATTTAGATATTATATTATATTATATTATATTATATTATATTATATTATATTATATTAGCCTTCTAAAAGCATGGAGACAGATTCTCAATTCCTCCTCTGTCCAGGGCACCTCACAAATACCACAAAAGTGTATGTCCTCAGCATCTGTCAGGAGGGTGATGAAAGGCAAAGGGAGATAAAAGCAGACATAAAGAAGGGAAAGAACAACCCCCCATGGTCATCTGGTATGCCCTTTCCTCTGCAAGATGGGAGGCAGAGAGCCTGCAAGGAACAATCCTCTTGAGTAGCCCCCTTCACCTTCCCGGGGCCATGTCATGCCAATGTAAAGCTGTTCAGGGAAGAACAACATTACTGATCATTTATTCTGATCACAGATGATGGGCAAGAGTTCTGGATATGCCTGGCTCAGTTTTGGAGAACTGCTGGTAGCAGAAGCCCAGGTAACACTGACAGTGCCCCAAATGTCTTGCCTATTACACACAACAGACCCCAATTTCCCTTCCTCAGGCTTTTTATGCTGTTTTTCTCCCCATCCCTGAATACAGCCCAATGTAATGGATGAATGAATGGGTCCAATGGTTTTACCTTAAACAGCTGAACTCCAATGCAGGCAAACATGAACTGCAGCAAAGTGGTGACAATCACAATGTTCCCGATGGTTCGGATGGCGACAAACACACACTGGACCACGTGCTGCCAATGGGAGAGAGGAACAAAAGTCACTTGTGGGATTGTTGTCAGCTGCTCTGGCTAAGGGAGAAGCCCAAGAATAAAAATAACAAGAAAAAATTATTTAAGCAGTACCCATTACCCAAGTAATGTCTAAGGAAAGGGGACCAACTTATTTCATTCCTTGCTGTATTTTTAGAAGTATGCAGAAAGGGGTAGGAAAATACCAGAACTCAGCTCTCTGAAACTTCCTGCATATTTGGGGACCCACCAGCACATAGGAAGGAGTTTATCTAATACAGAAAGGTTATGCTTAGGGTTGTGGGCCCATCTGTAACCTCAGAAAACCACATAATTTCACCTCTGGGCTGATGGGGCCATTCAGCTGAAAAGCAGCCTGTCAGAAAAGGAGCTGGTGGACACAAAGTTAAATATGAGCCTTCACTACAAAGATGGCAAGTGCTATCCTGGGCAGCATTAGGCAAGATTTTAACAAGTTGAAGGAGGTTTTTAAAAAGGATTCCTCCCCTTTACTCAGCACTGGTGAGACTGTGCCTGTCGTACTGCCTAGCTCTGGCTCCTCAGCACAAGAGAACTGTGGACATACTGGAGGAAGTCCAGTCCAGCAAAGAGCCACAGAGATGACTTAAGGGATTGGGGTGAGAAAAGGCTGAGAGAGCTGGGTCAGTTCATCTGAAAGGAGGCTCAGGGGAATCTGGTCAATATTTCAGCATATTAATGGCTGAAGGGAGGATGCAGAGGAGGCAGAGCCAGGCTCTTTCCGGTGGTTCCCACTGATAGGACAACAGGCACAGATTGAAACAGAGTAGCTTTATCTGAACATTGAGAAGCACTTCTACTGTCAGGGTGACTGAGCATTGGAACAGGTCATGCAGAGAGCTTGTGGAGTTTCTCTCCTTGGAGATACCCTAAAGCCTGGGCCCTCAGTGGCCCTGCTTGAGCAGGTCCCTTCCAACCTCAACCATACTGCTGATTCTACTGAAACATTAAATGAACCACTGCAAAAGCCCTTGTAGCCTGAAATAACCTGAATTTATAGTTTTTAGAATGCACTTGGACTTTTCTAACCTTTAGTCCTTTGGCTCTGTTGATGGCCCTCAGTGGCCTGAGGACCCGCAGAACACGCAGGATCTTCACCACATTAATGGCACTGGACCTGAAAGAAAGTATTGGAAGGTTTGAGAGACGCAGCAATGTGGGGAGTGTGCAGCAAGGACAGACCTTTGAAATTCTGCACAGCCTGAGACTGCATAAGGGATTTATTCAACTCTTTGCCAGGGCACTTCGGGGGTAAGGAAACCAATTTCTCTGTTTTCTTCAGAGGTCTGACTGCTTGTTCTGGATTCCATAATCTCTGCTGTATTAATGGAGGGGGAATGGAACATGGGCAAGGTGTATTTTTAGAGCAGGGCAGACATTCTGTAGATATCTATGCTATAGAAATTGTGCCAAGATATAGTCATTACCAAGGCATTTTCAGATAAGGCTCAAAGAAACACTCCACTGAAATATTCATTGAAGACTGAAAAGTCCAGGAGACTCCAGCATTAAAGGTAGACTATCCACCTGGAGTTTGATCCTACAGTGCATCTGGCCCCTGAACCCACAAATCAAAGTGCGTACATAAATTTAAGGATGTGAAAGCTCCCATTGAATTGATTAGGATGACTTATGTGCTCACTTTTAAGTACTGAACACAACTATCTTCTGCAGCAGAGCTCTCTGCGCCTTCCAAGACTAAAACCCTGACTGAGAATCTTCCTCGTGCTCAATGACATCATGTTCTCCTACTGACTTTGGGAACAGTTTAAATGTTAACACACCAAGAGTCTGACTTAGGTCTGTAAGAAAGAAACAGCAGGTCAAAAAAAGACCTGTGCAATTCTTAAGACTGCGACTGAAAGCCCAATGGACCCTACAAATTGCCCTACTTGACTTAGTGTGCAACTTATGTGAGCTGCTAACCTATGATGGTAACAAGTGGGAGCTTGTTTCTTACCAGATTTGAAACTGATTAGGGAACTTCCTACCCAACACATAGTTGAGTAAATCTATAAATTACTAAGCAAATTAAAAGATGAACTAAAGGAAAACAGCATGACAGAACAGCCACTACTACTCTGAAGAGTCTCACAAAATTCTTCAAGTGCTTGATGGCCTTCCATTGACTGAGACTCACAGCATCTTAGGAAGTAGGAAAACATTATCAACCTCATTTTCCAAAGAGGTTATGAAAAGTCTAGGAGGGAACCATAAGTCACTGAACTGTCCTGAACTGATACAGTGAAACAAAGGCCTTGGAACAAAGCTAAGTGTCATGATTCTCAATATACCCATTTTTTGTTCTCATTTGCTCTTTCTGAAAGATTCCCCCCTCCAGGTCACCAGAGTAGCATTTCCCAGTTACTACCTCCTCTCTTGAGAATGAATTTTAATGGCTTTGAACCATCTGAGAAAAACACCTCATGAATACCCCAACAGGCTAATGAGAAAAATCAGATAAAACAGCCTGAGCCATCCCTCCCAGCCCAGCCCTACAATCCCCACCCCAAAACCAGCCAGCTGGAAATGGCTCACTCACTGGATCCCAAAGGAGATGAGAGAAACGCTGACCACCAGCAGGTCCAAGATGTTGAAATAGTTCCTGCAGAAGGAGCCCTTGTGGAGGAAAGCCCCGTAGGCAGTCATCTGCAGGGAGCACAAACACACTTCGCCATCAGCAGCTGCTCAGGAGCCAAACCCACCTGGCTATGCTCAGAGTGGATAACTGGGGAGGGGGCAGTATTTCTATTGTTGGCAGACAATTTACCCCCAGACCCCAAAGGAGAAGTTGAGCCCCAATGGAAAGAAAAGAGAGTGAAAAAGACAGCAAGATAACTGTGAAAGGCCTAACTAAAGAAAGAGAGGAAAATATGCACTTTAAGTGCACTGGGTACATAACATTTAGAATTAGCAAAGCAGAAGAGTGACTGTTTGCAAAAAGTACTCTCTGCAATCATATGCTTTTCCCTTTTTCTTCAGTGACACAGGATACTTGTGTTATATAAAGGCCTCTCTAGCAGAATTGAATAGAAAATACAAAATCAAATGGGCTCTTCTGTAATGCTTTTCAGTACTTAGACCAGATGCAGTGGACAGTTGACTGCTCTTCCCTTCATGAAGGAAGAACAGAATCCCTCCGGGATAAGACACTTTAGAGCTGAACTGAAAAAAACAGGAGGAATTACTGCTCTCTTCAGCTTGGTCCTTCTGTTCAGCTCAATGCCACATCCCTTTTCCTATTAATTTTTACTCTAGATGTAGTTGCATTTTCCCTTTAGTTTTCCTTACAAAGCCCAGTCTGTACTCCTTGGAACAGAGCAATTTCTTTGTGGAGATAATCATTATCAACATCCCTGGGCAGAGGGAGGGAAAACAGTTACATATTTTGCAAGGGAAGCTCTGCCCTGCCTGGGTGTGATGGGGTATTGAAAACCTGCTGGCTTTGAGGAGGATGTCATAGCTCCAGAGCTGGATTGAGTGACAGTGTAAACAGAGTTCTCTTACCCAATGTGACTAAATGAGCCTGGCACAGTTAAAGAGGGTGAGCTGATGGGGTTATTTGTACCACCTACCTTAGATTTGGTGATGATCTAATGTAGCTGGCTTTGAAGAAACCCCATCCCCACAAGTGCTAATGTTCCTTCATGAGGAATTCTCATTCCCATCCAGGAATACAGGCTTCTAAGTTTGGTCCTCTGAATCTCACTTAAGTTAGGTGTCTAAAGTAACCCGAGGTGGACACCATGACACTGAGCTGTAGCCAGACTTCCAGCTGAGAAGTGTGAACTAGAAAGTCAAACTGGAGTTTTCTGGCTCCCACCAGTAGCTCAGGATGGTGTATTGGCTGGAAGTTTCCAGCCTGTGACAACTTATTCAGAGCAAAGTTGAAGGGCACATGGTATATTGGATTATTTTCTTCACCAAACATCCATGACAGGCAACTGGCTATCAATCAGACAGAAATTAGAAGGGGAGGAAGTATAAACTCTGGTCTTGGCTTAGAATTTATACTTATAGACACATTCAGTTGGGGAAGGGAGGAGGGGTTCTTGCCATAACAAAGGTGGTAAAGATGCCCTTTACTGGTTAGATTTTGTATGGCAATCTTGAAAGAAAGACACCATTGAAATCAGGAGGGGAAGCTCTGCTGAGTTTAAGTTCAGTACAAACTGTGGTTCTCTCAAGCCTTTTGAGGGATTTTGTCATCTCAGAAGAGACTCTCATAGAGTGTATAATCTCTATCCGCCTCCTACCTGGGGCATAAAACAAGTTACAGCCTTTTAGGACGCCAGTTAAATATCCTTGGCAGTCACCTTGCCAACATCCACCAGAATGCAGGTGTTGTTATAAGCAACATGGGGGCAGATGAAGCTTGTTCCTCTACAGCCTTGAACATCCCATGGCCATTCATTCTTTTGTTTTCACCACCTACATTAACTTTGCTGTTTTGCAAAACAATGTGCTCAGTGAAGGCAGCAGAGAAACATGCACTGAGAAACCAAGCTCTTAGTGACTTAAACTTATGGTCCTTGCGCTATTCTCCCACTTAACTTAAAGAATATCCAGGGATGTTGTCATAAATCACTGAAGTTAACAGGAGGACCTTGGGAAGGCCCAGGCTGGGTTAAGTTCTGCTTCCACTGAAATCATTAGGAATGTTACCACTTCCTTCAGAGCAAGCAGAATTAGTAACTGTGAGTCCAAACAGGTAACCTTGAACTGTTGTTTCATTTTTAAACGTCGCCGTCGGGATATTTTCCTTTTCTTGACAGGCCTTTTGGATCTGCCATGTGATCTGTGCACATCCAGATTTATTGTGTAAACACAGATGCAAACTGCACATAGGCATAATGTGTACATCTCCCTGGAGAACATTATGGCTTTGGTAATTTCAAGTCATATCAAAAAAAGCACGTTTCTCTATAAAAATGTGCTGGGGCCACCCTGCTTGCCAGCCTTCCATATAGATACTGTTATTAGGGTCTTGAGCTGAAAATTTGAGCAACTCTAAGGCACTGCCTGCCAGCACTTAGAACTAGCTTGCTGAGAAAAAAAAAACAAAACAGCTGCCAAGTGAACCTAGCATTTAGAAAGCCAGAACTTTGCTCAATTACTGTTATTTAAATTATTAGCCTACCAATTTGAGAAAATTAGAGTTAAGAACAAGGCAGCCTATTTTTATTTTCTTCCAAGCTAAACCATTCTCCTGTGCATTCCCCTTGGTATAGAGCACGTTCGGGGAAATGGGAAGCTGGGTTTTGGTGCAGCAATTTTCATTGGCAGCTACTGTCCTTGAGAGGTGTCTCAGAGATTTGTACTCTTGACTCTCTCTCTACACCTAAAAAGTGAGGTTTTGCACTGTGCTCCCTGCCTCCTACTTCACTGTGCTCACAGAAGTCATCAGCCACCCTTTGGGCTGGTTTCTGCAGAATAGAGACCTTCTCTTTGCCTGTGTAAGAAGTGTGTGCATTCAGAGTTTCTTGCAGAGCAGAAAAATCATGTTTTGGAAACACTGGCCAGGATAGAGGAGAAATTTATCAGGGGATGGCCTTTTTCTTGGTTCTCTCTTACATTTCCCAACATTGCATCCTTTCATTGCAATTCCCCTAAAAAGCATTATTTTGCTATAGGCCCTCAATTACCAGTATGAATATGAAAATTCCCCAGGAGACTTTTAAAGCAACTACAGAAATGTCAAATGAAAAGAAAAACAACCCTTTGTGCAGAGATAATAATGGGGTTAAAAAAAAAAAAAAAGAAAAGAAAAAGAGAGCGAAAGAAAGAAAGAAAGAGAAAGAAAAGAAGAAAACAAGTGTATTTCTCAGATTGGTTACCTTAAGAATAATTTCTAATGTAAAGATACTAGTGAAGACATAGTCTGCATTGCCTAGGATCTGAAAAATAAGCACAGTTGGGTTAGTGGTACTGAGCGTGATCCAGAACAAACAGGCGTGTGTGTTAGCAACAGAGACTGGCAGAAAACCAGAAAGCTTGGGGACAAGTAATGGTAGAGAAGATGGGCACTTTACCTTCAGAGCAATTTCAATGGTGAAAATGACAGTAAAAACTATATCAAAATAAAAGAGAATCTGTAAAAACAAAAGGGGATAGGAGTGGGGAGGGTAGGTCAGTGAGTGATCACTTGAGTGGGAAATCACAGTTAAAATCAAATGCACGAGTTCTTTTCACGAGGGAATGAGGATGACTCTATAGGGAATGGTTTTGGAACAAGGTCCTGTTGAATGCAGTGAAGGTCCTGGCACAGAGGACAAGAAGCACATTACATGAAATCTTTCCTGAGTTACAATCCCATGAGCACTATAGAGGCAAAATAACTTTTTGGTTGCTGTAGGATTTTTTTTTTTTTTTAAATCTCATAAAGAACATTCAAGGGTTTTGCCAAATAGGATTCCAAGCTGAGAGTACAAAGAATGCCTGGTCTCTCAGTGGAAAACATGAGATTCCTTCTTATTAACTTCCATTCAGTCTTGTCCTGTGCCTCTCTCAAAGGAAGGAAAGCAAACTGCAAAATCATACTCTAGCTATTTCTTATCTCTGTCCTGAATTGCTCTGGGTTAGCATGAATAACAAAGAATGAATAACAATAACCAATTGAACAGAATCCCAGCCCTTGAATTGCAACCATAATTTGTTCATTTGCTAAAGGTGCCTAACTTAGATCCTGCATCTTTCTATTAGCATCCTGAACAACCAGCCAGCTGAAATGCTCATCATTCCCAGGAACCTGGGCCTGGTGATAGAGAAACTCATGGCATGCACAGCAGACCACAAAAAGTGGCCTCACAGGAGATAGTGACAAGTCTAGAAGTGTAAAGGGGCTTTCAAAGTAGCATCATCAAGGACAGGAATGTCCTTCATTGCCAATATGTTGGCATCCCACAGTAAATGGGAACTTTCTCACTGATTTATGGGACTAGGATTAAACTCTCTTTGTTTCCAATATATTTTAACATCCCAATCCACTTTAGTGCTATCTACACTACAAATGTTGAACATCAGAAGTATCATGCCCATGGTTTACTGCTGTTTTACCATAAACATGTTTTAAACCAGAAGGCCAATACATGGAAGCTGTAGAAAACTGATAATCTGTGAAATTTGGACCTTTGCTGCTAAAACACTAATAAACATAAAGCAGGAAACTGCCTGCTCCCATCCCACAGGGGTTTATTGTATCTCAGTGCCTGTAACCTCACTTAGATTTATAGGTGGCTAAATTCTTACAGCTTGGTATGCAGAGGGGCAGCTACTGCAAGCTCCAGGGTTATTTCACATTGCACTATTTAAGCACAATCCAAATCTGGATTGAATTGCAGATACTGCAAGTCAAATGGGGGGATGTATCACTTACTGCTACCTTGTGACTCAAAATTCTCCAGGTCACTGCTCAATTTTTAATCCCAAATTCTTCTCAAGGCTGTCTTTGGGCTCTATCAATTTTTGCAGCTTAGAGAATTAAGAAAGGGCCACTTCAAAGGGACAGATCTTGATTTTAACCTATATTAATTTACTTACATTACAACTGGAAATATCCTTTTGCCTTGCTGCTTTGTAAGTCCTGACATTTGATTATTTTATCAATGGAGTAATTTTATAATCAATGGGCCAGATTCATGGGAACTCTCTAACTGCTTTGCATGACTCCAGCAATATAAAGAAGCTGCAAACTTGATTAAAGTGAGCAATTAAGCTGTACCTGTTGCTGCTTTACCTCAGCAGAGGCCTGCAAAGGATCTGGAACACACTGGTGAACGTGGCCCCAAAGGTGCAGCTAGCAAGGATGAAGTCATGCCTAATGAAAATGGTCACTGCCCCTCCTGTGCAGGCAGTCCCATTTATCAGCTGGCCTATTTGTTATTATCTAAATATGAACTCGCTCTAGAACATATTGAAATGAATGAGCACCTTGTCAAGGTGCTAACAGGAGAATATGGTGAGCACAATCTTAGCACTTGCTTGGACTTCAAGGGCTTTTGGTCAGACTGGGCTGGCACTTCCAGGTACTCTCTGCCTGAGCCCTGTGTGACACAGAAGGACACAGCCTGCCCCAGGAAAGAGCAGACCCCTAGCCTCTCCACCAGCCCTTGCTGGGCTTTTATTAATCCCAAATTCTTCTCAAGGCTGTCTTTGGGCTCTATCAATTTTTGCAGCTTTTTGTCATTTTTGTCCCTGTTTTCCTGCTCTGGGAGAGTCTGTGCCAGCAGCATCCCCATTCTGCACAAGTCCTGGAGCACAGGCTCATGCTGAGTGAAGGCAGAGGCAGCTTTGCTTTCAGCTTGATTTCAGCTTGCTTTCTTCCTTTTCCTCCCAGGCCTCCATGTGGGCACAGGGCAGGACAGGATCTCACTGTTCTACTGTCACAGTGCCAAGGCAGGTCACATTTACAGCCCAAACATCCTGCCAGTGTCCCCTTGTATGATACATTTTAAACTTCTGTACCTGCAAAAGTTAAACACAGATTTTCATGCAACACCAGTGGCTTTACATATACACAAAACAATGCTTTGCCTCAAACCTTCAGCTCTATAATCCAGAACAACCAGCTCTGACTCTTTTTCTCCATCTCATTTATATGTCTCTGCTACAGACTCTGTGACAGTTTCTGTGGCATGTCAGGAGCCCATCTGCCAGCTGACATGCTGCAGCATTAATACATATTGGCATTCAGTTATCCCTACATGGTGTGCACCCTCATTTGTGCACAAATGGGTTATTGGTGGCACAGGTTTGACTGGATTATTTAGCATCCTCCTTCAGGACAAAATGCAAAGCCACTCTGAGATATGCTCAGGAATAGACTTCCATTAACACCTTCTCTGCATGCACATATGTGTTCAAATGCATGCTCAGGCCAGGATATTTCAGGGAGCATTAAATTAAGGTTGTATTATTAAACAAGGAAAAAACCATCCCACTCTTCAATCCTAGCAAACTCTTCAGGCATCGAGGCACCAAAATGCCACTGCAGACACCAGAAATCAGAGGCCTTGCAGTGATATGTCTGCTGACTCCTCATTTCTGCAATGACTCCTGACTAATGGAAACAACCACTGGCAAAGTTAAAGGAGCAATGAACATTTCAAAAGGCAAATAAGAATGGTCAGGAAAGAGGGTGAGAATGTATCTTTATGCTGAATGCCTTCCTCTTCTCTCCCCAGGCAGGTAAGGAGAGGAGCACAGCATTTTTTTGAGGGTTATCTCAAATTTAATGATAGCTTTGCAGCTTGTGTTCAAACCATCTGATTCCAACTATGATGACATCAATTTCCCCCAGAGTGACAGCATCAAACTCAGGAATATTACTCCTGATTTACACCAGTGTGAATAAAATGAAAATCAGGCCCTGGGCTTTTTAGTTTAAAAGACAGCATGTGGCAGCAGAACAAATGTTCCACAGGGAACCTGAAAATCCCTCAAAATTGAATTATCTGTATCCACAATCAATGTTTTTAAAGCTCATTTCTACTGCTTTAATCCCAGGGAACAATAATTTTGCTTCAGCCTCCTGTTCTTCCTTTCCCTACACACACTTCTGAAGTGAACTAGAGGCCAGATTCTGCACTGACTCATGTTTCCTGCAAAAAACCTAATGATTTTCACACACAGCCTACAAAAGGCAGAAATCATGGAAGGCAGGCACTCCCAAGCCTCTGATGCAGCCTCTTCTGCCTTTCCTGGCTTCAAATCACGATCAGCTTGTCCCACACTTGCAATTCCCAGTGAGGGAAGGAGGATGTGGAGCATACTTGGTTCCTAAAGGAGAGGTGTCTCACGGGGTCCTCAGCTGCCAGGGAGATGCTGCTGAGCAAGATGAAAAACAGGATCAGGTTGGTGAAAATGTTATCGTTAACGATGCGATGGCAGTGCACACGAAACCTGCAAGAGACGGGAGAGGCACAACTTTAGCTCTCAAAGAACAGCAAGACCTGGAAACATTTCCCCCCTCCTCTCTGCCAGCAGGACTGGAGGATTGCCCTGCAGAGCATCTTCCCTCTGCCCCAGCACAGGGACAAGGTGTGCAGGGCAATGCTGTGACAGAGCTTTTTGTGATTTCCATGTGGTCTGAAACCTGCCAGCCCAGAATTATATCCCTTGCTTTCATTTATGGAACCATTCCTGATTCATTCAGGAGGCAGGCACCAGAAACAGGTTTTAGGGTGCCAATGTCTTTCTGAGCTTTCTCTCAACAGGAGCTGGGGAGGGGGGTTCTACCTTGCTAAAGAGCACAGGCCTGGCCAAATGGATATAGGGCAGCAAGTGACTTCTGAGAAACATCATACCATGCAGGTTGTATGCTAAACATAGACCCACTTGGTGCTCTTAGTGGGAAACTAGAAGGTAAAGAAGGAGCAGTCTCCCATCAAACTTGCTTACTGGAGACCATTATACCACTTTCCATATGCTGGTAGCAGGATGTGAGGAGTTAAACCCCATAATAGCTCTGTGCATAATTCTACAGGCACTTCATTAATCTATTTAGCTCTACTCTTGGCTGTTAGGGCTCCAAGTTCCTATTACAGCAATTTTACAGATGACTGCAGAGGTTAATTTAGTTCTACAAATGACAGGGGGTGGGTGGCAAAGCTAGCATTACAGTCCACGAGCCCCAGCCATCCTCAGTCCCTCCCTGTTACACATACCCAAGGAGGAGTGGCACAAGCTCTGCTGGGACAAAACTGGCTCTGAATTCAGCAGTGCAGGAACAGCTCTGCTTTCCTCTGGGCTGTGTTTGAAGGCTGAGTCCTTAGGAGAGACACTGGAATATGTGGTGCTGCACAGCGCATTGGGCAGTGAGCTCACTGCTGTACCCTTGCAAAGATAAACTCACCTGGCTCCTAACAGCCCTCCACACACAGGTCCTGCACATCTGCTATTGAAAGGCAGGTGTGACAACACATCCTGCATTGCAGGAGCCCATGGGTGAAGTGTGAGAGGAGGACTGTGCTCCCTAGGCTCCTCTCAGAGCTATGGACTCTCCTCCCCCTCTCATTTCCTCTTTTTTGCTCATTCTTGATGTGCAGCAATGAGCAGAGACACATGAGCTCCCTACTGGGAGTGGATTTTGGGCAGCCCTTAGGACAGGAAACTTCTACCTCCCACTTGATTGATTGCATGATGGCTCTCCTGCAGTTTGGACCTGAATGTGTCAGGAAATTCCAATTACTGATTTGCCTCTGTGTCCCTTATTTCTGAAGCTTTCATGATTTGTGTCCTCAATCAGCCTTGCATGTGCCATGAACTCCCATTGAATATTTTCCCTACAGTTGTGGTTTCAGAGGATTCCATGCCTTAAAGGAGAGGTGGGTCAAAGGAAGCCTCAGGTATGAACTGCTGAAAGGGAGTTCTGCACCTCATTGCCTTTGTGGCCCAATGTGAAAGGGGTACCAGCCCTTCACCTCTTTCTTCTGGCTAACCAATCTCTCAAGTACCTGTTGTTAGGACTGAAGATGAAAAAAGCACTGGCATCAGGCATGGGCACAGCCTTTTCCTTGAGGTGCAGCTCAGACATCGGGCGAGGTCGAGGGCCGACAGGCATCTCGGGTTCTTCCTCATCTTCCTCTGCTGCAAGAAGCACTTTTGTCTTTTATTGCAACACACAACCCGTTCCAATGAGCTGAGGCATTTGTCTCTGTCAAAACTAGAGCTAAAAACCATTAAAAGAGGGTGCTGAAGCCTTGAGTCTCCTTGCCCTTCCTTCCTTTGAGGCAGGGCCCTTTACCCAGTGCTCACCCTGGCAGACACTGGTCTTGTCTCTCTGTAAAACCATTAGTGCTGGTAAGCCTACAACATCCTCAAAACACTCTCCTCAGATGCCTCACAGTTCCTTCTGCAAAAAAACAAACAGAAAGGTTTGTTTTATATGGCTTTTCTAAGGTTTGTCTTCTAATGGCTCATTTGAATCTTTCTTTCTGAGGTCTAGATCCATTATTTGTTTTCTTGTTTTCCATGGACACAGAAAATTAAAAATTGCCTTCCTCTTGCAGAAAGCTTTTGCATTTGAGGACCACAGTCCTGAGAGCTCCACAGCCTCTGGGAGAATATCTGGTTCCTAGAGCAAAACAGCAGCAGCCTTTCCTGAGGTGTTGTGTTCCCCAGGTCTCTGATCACTATTGCTACTTGCTTCCACATTGTCTGCAGGATTAACCTGCAGTTGAGGTTTTACTGCTTCAGATGAAAGCTAGATTACTTCTTATATCTTGTGATATTATCTTCTTGTTAAATGTCCTTCATGGAGAGTTTTCATTATACTTTGGCATGAATTTGCCATCAGTGTCAGATATGCACAAAGCACAGATTATTTACCACAGAGCAACAATCTGGCCTGTCACTCCCCCCTCTGCATTTCTGCTGCTGACTATTCCCAAAAGTGGCACTTAGACCTCATCTGTACTGAAGGGCATATTTTTTTCTCTTTGACCATTCCTCCAGTTTATCAAGATTGTTTTTCTTCTATTTGTGAGCATCTCCATGGAGCTGCTGCTACATCTGGAGCTGTGTCTGGATGAGCACATGTATGCCCCAGAACAAACAGTGAGTACATGCACATTGACTTACACTGATCAGAAAGTCTTAAAATTGTCCCCTTTTATAATTTAGTGGGGGAGGGAAGGTCAGAAAGATGGGAATGAGGCTGAGACTCTTGAACCTGTGTCATCTCCAGGCAGATCAGTGAGCATCCTCAAGATAGAAAATGCAGAGATGAAGGCTAAGTGGTACCTGAAAGAAAAGCTTCTGCCTTTGAGGATTTCTCCTACCTGCTGAAGGCAGATGTTGTTTTGTAAATGACATGATAGGATTTTGCTGTTTTAAAGATCCAAATCCTCTCACTTAATCAGCAAGACAGGAAAAAAATCTTTAAGAAAGGAGCCTGACATGCTAGATGCAACTGATTCATCTTCCAGGCAGTGCAAAGGAGGATACTCTAATTAAAAGGTTCATCTTGAGTCCATAAAGGGAGATAAGCTCCAGGAATGGTGTTCCTTTAGGGTGAGATACTGCACTTGATCTGCTTACAGGACACATCAGAAAGAACAGATGAATCAGCACAGATCCTGATCTAGATATCAGAGAGAGGAGAAAAGTACCCTTTTTGAAGGCATGCCATTATTACATGTAAATAGGATTCTTTCTTTACACTTCCAGTACCAAGAGTTCAGCTCAAATTCACTTGATAGATCTTTGCATAAATGTTTGAGCTGGTACATAGAGTTTGTACTTTTTAAGTCAGTCTATTTTTTAACAGCTCAATTTTATGTGCAATATACTTCATAATACTCTTTCTACAGGCTTTATTAGTTAAAGAAACATCTTTCAGAAGTACTTTTTTACATGGGACTTGTAAAATAGGTGCTAAGGTTAATGTGCAGGTTTATGTAATATAACCATACCTTGCACGTGCACCTTTTATCTATGGGCTTCAGAGGAGGCTGACAAGGAGTGAGGTAAGCAAATTCTTTTTCTTCTTGAACAGGCCAGAAAACCAATGCCTGGGATCATGTGGGATATTTGAAACTCACACTTAAGAAGAGTATTCTGGGTCCCTGCTCTGGGCCTTCAATGTGAGATCATTCTTTTTTTATTACTCAGAGGAATGCTTAAAATACACTTTTAAATGGGCATGGAGCAATGCCTCTGGAAAATAGACCCTCAGCAGAAGGATCAGCCCCATGAAGACCATAAAGAACATTGTTCCTCTCCTCTTATTCTCCTGTCTGCCATACAGCAAGAAATACAGATTAATGACTCGGGGAACCAAATACTTTCAGATTGAAAAACACATTCAGTTCCTCAGCCATAGATAAAGAGCAATGTTCTACTTTTCACTTAGAGTCTAGGGCACAGAAGAAAGGAAACACTGAGGGCCAAATTCACAAAGAATAATAAGATTACAGCCTCATCCCAGGTCACTGCCCATGCTATCTACCTCCATATAGGAGCAGCACAGCTGCACACATTTGTAGAAGCAAATGCTCTTTGGCTGTGGAGACAAGCACAAACAGGCCACAGGGCAGCATCAGTGGGAAATTCGATGATGTGGAGTTTTTTTTTTTTACTGTACAAAGACCAGAACTCTCCTATAAGGACATTATTTTGCTTCAAGCTCCCATGAATCATCCCAGGCTTTTACCTTCATCTGACGTTCCGAATTCTTTGTCTATTTCTGTACTAGACTGCAAGGCTAGCTCCCTGTCTTCCTGTAATAAACATATCATCATAATAATCCTTCTAGTGTACACAAATCTCTGGGAGAACTAGTCTGTCCTTCCTAAAAAGAGACCAGGTGACCTGAGGAGCTGCAGCCACTCTGGGGCTGAGGAGCAGCACTGTGCAGCAAGCAGAGTCAGGAGAGGTTATTGAGAAAACTGCTTTAAGGAGCAGAAACAAGCAGAGAATGTGCAAGGTAGGTTAGGAAAGGACCTATGTGAGGAAAAATAAATGAAGTGACCAGTGGAAATGGTTTCTGAACACTGAATCTTCAGTCTTCACAAAGAATTGACAAACAATTCAGAGAAAAGGCCTGTTTAGAAATGGCATTGATGCCATACAATGGCAAGTGAGTAAGATGGTGTCCCTTTGCATTTCTAATAGGAGACAGGAGAAAACCTGATAATCCATTCAAATTTTAGGTTGTGTTCAAAAGTACGCTAAGACAGAGATTGGCACCCTGAGGCAGGCATTGAAAGTGTTTTCACTTCATTTTCTGCACTCTAATTCTATGCATGGCAAAAAGAAAAAAAAAAGTAGATGTAGTGTTTTGTTATATTTTTCATTTACGAGCTTATCTTTCTAAGCTATCTACAGAAAGTAAATAAACATCAATTCTATTAGCAGTAGACTTAAAATTGACATTCAGATGACTGTTGTTTCACTTGAAAAAAATGTAATTTTCTGCAAATCCAAGCCAGCTGAGAAACAAAACTGTATCAAGCTGTTTTAATTTGTGCTTCTTACTAAGGACTCCCACAAACCCTGTAGCAACTGGGGATGTGTGTCCAGTAAGTGCCTGGGCCTGCAGAAGTGATGGAAGGATTAAATCCAGAGTGACCTTCCTCAGGCAGTGTTAAAATAGCATTGCACAAATTAGAACCACACTCTACTCCTGATAAATTTGCTATAAATATGGAAGAATACAAGTACAGCATATGTGAGGACTTCTTGTACTGAAAATCAAATGCAATGAACAGATTTCCATTTTTCTTGTCTGAAGCTCTTGTCCATCTACTCAAAATGAACTCTTGTGTACTTTTTTACCCTATCAAATCAACCTATTATCAGACATTTATTTATTAGGAGTCATGGAATAGAAGAGAAAGTGTTTTACAGCCTATTATAGCCTGTTACATAATCACAGAAACACACAAGAGCAGAGCAAGGGAGGATCACAAAAGGCCCTCTGGTTCATGCCTCTGCCAAGCCAGGTCCAATTAATTATTATATCTAAGCCTTTTCTGCGAGACATTTTCTGTCCTGTCCTTAACAACATGCAGTGGTGCTGGGCTTCCACAACCATCTCTGTGAACTTTTACAGCCTCACCATTAGAAAATTCTGTCTGCTGTGAATCCTATTAAATCTGTTGCTTCATAATGGAAATAATTCTCCTCCTATCTGTAGAAGGTTTTTAGGAATATGAAGATGTTTCTCCTGCCTTTCCTAAGTCAAATGAGCAAATTTTATCCAATCTTAGTTCTTGCTACCTGTAAGCATTGTTTTCACCATTCTCTTCTATTCATCCCCACTTCTCTTAACCCAAAAAGAGATATGATATTCCAGATTCCAGAGATCTTATCAATGGTGAACACAATAAAACAATTGCTTTGCTCTGAATAGCTTCCATTGACCAGTTCAAACAAACCCATAACTGGACAAAAGGCTCATTCTTTCTCTGTGTTATAAATCTCACTACTTGCTTTTCAAAGACAGCAAACTGTTGCTGACATCTGTTGAGCTTGTGGTCATAAGATTCAGATCCTTTTCTCAAGGACTGTTACCTAACTAGCTGTCACCTAAGATCCTTTATTTGTGAATTGTTTATTCCTGTCTATGCGTAGAGCCTGGCACTTTCAATTTTATTTAGACCATTTATCCAGGACCTCAGGAGCTCTTTGAATTCTAATGCTGCCCTCCAGCACACTTCTTGTCCTTCCTAGCTTCATGTCATCCACAAATGTAATAAGCATATTGCCTCTTCCATCATTCAGGTCATTAACAATGAACTGAGCTGAACTCCAGACAGGCTTTTGGGTTGTACAAACTCGGGCTATCACTCCCCATAAGGGGTTTGATAATTTCTTTCACCATCATCTAGATCAGATTTTTCTAGTGTGTTTATGAGAACACTGTAAGAGATGGTCAGAAGCCTTAGCAAAGTTAAAGAATATGACATCTAGTTCTTTTCTCCTGTCTTCAAGTGTTTTCAGCCCCCTTCAGAAGAAAATAAGGGTGGCTTGATGTGATTTGCTCTTGGCAGATTGTGTTGGCTGCTTATCATCTCTTTATCTTGTGGTTATATAGTTTAATCCTTTGTTCCAGCACTTTTCCAAGAATGGAAGTTGAACTGACTAGCTCCAATTCCACCCCCCATTTGGGTCCTTGAACACTGCTTAAAGTTCTGAGATTTCTTCCACCAATCTTTCAAGTATCTGAGAATGAAGTTAATTGGGCCCACCTGACTTGAAAACCAGCCTAACTAATGCTCCAGCTTGTTCCTTGCACTTCTAGGCTGAGATCTTATGCCTTTAGAGTTATGCTGTGTCACATTGTGCTTTTTGATTAGAAAACAGTGCAAAAAGGCATTCAGCACTTTCCCTTTCATGACCTTCTGTTGTGAGACCCCTGACCACTGAGTACTGATAAAGCACACTGAAAACAGTGTCATATGTATATTTTCAAACAGGTTTTTATATTATTTGGTTCTCTGTAAAACTCTGTATTTTCCAATAAAGAGCTTTACAGGGAACCAAATCAAATATGACTGATCAGGATAGGGATTTCAAAGGGCCAAGTCCACACCTGTGCAAACACATGCAAGGACACCATCCTGTCCCACCATGAAAGCATTTCCAGCAGACCTCCTACCACAATTTGGCTCTGTGTACATTAGCAACTGGAGCTTTGTTGAGTGAGGAGTACAAGGAAGGAGATGTATACCTGGTGCTTCTGTTGTTGGATAAGGGCTCTTTTCTTCATTTTCATTGGGCTGATAATCATCCACGTTGATCTGACAGAAATGGAAGGAGAAGCATCAAAGCCTTTATCAGACAAGGCAGACAGTTTTCATTCCCTTAGAAACCCAAGCTGCTCATGCTATCACTGCACAGAGAGTGCTGGCTGCCAGCAGACCTTACCTTGGTAGCAGGTGGGGACTCTCCATCAGCAGTGATCGATTTCAGCTCAATTTTCTCCTCCTTTGTCTCTTCCTCCACAGCTGTTTTCTCCATCTCCTGTTTCTTTTCAGGACTAGCAGTCCTAGCAATTTTACAAGATAAAAACCAAAGAGTTACAAAGCTGCTTCCCTTTCAGGAGCTTCATGTAGTACAGCACACACCATGAGAACAATCAGCTGGCTGGCATCTCTGTTCTGAGTTCAGCTTCCATACCAGTGGCTGCACCTTGTCCTCATCTGCAGGCAAAGGCAGAGGCTCTGATCTATTTTTATAAGGTGTCCCTTATTTTTCATCTTTCTCAATGGCATGTGTTTGTGAAAATGCATATTTTAGGTCTGTCAGCTGAGATCCCTTTGCTCACCCAATGACAAAGGCATGGACCATTTTCAACCCGTATCTTGTGAGCTTCCAACTGGATTTTCTACAAGAGTTTTGCCCCTCACTGCACCCCTAGAGAGAGGGAAATCTGCTGAGCTGGATGCAGGATGAAGCAGAAAGAGCTGCACAGGAGATCCCCTCCAAGCAGCCTGGAAGACAGTGAATAGGAATAACCAGTAAAGAGAGGCTTCCCTGCTGTTGGCAGCTGGGAATGACAGAGCAGCTCCTCATCCAGCTTGTGCCCCTTAAGTGTCTGCAGAAACACTAAAAGAACTGGCAAGGGAAGAACAGCATGTGGCATCAAAAGAAAAAAGAAGCTGCTAAATCTCATGGTGGGAATGACAGAAAATATGCCTCATGGCCCAAAGCAATCAGAGGATAGTAGGGAGATTCAAATGGGATTGACACCATTTCATACTCATTCTCTGCTGATGCTCTGAAAACTCATCAGTAACCCAGACTTCCTTTCCTCTGAGCTGAACTCCAGAGAGGCTTTTGGGTTGTACAAAGTGTGAGTTAGGAGTCACCTCACTGCAACAGGGCGGACTCCTAGGTCACACTTTCTTGTCTTACAGCTGGAGTTCCTTTGCATAAAAATTTATATATACATAACTACAAATATAATTACATTAATCACATATATAACCTATACACATACAGATAATGATATATTTTACATATAGACACATGTATGAATAGGCATCATATTCATATATATCCATGCTGTATGTAATTACAGGAATGTGTGCAGATAGGTGTATTCAAATGGATTTACCTAGCTAGCTTTTTCCTTTCTTTTTCCTCTTCCTCCTCTTTCTGTGCAGATGTTAAACTCTCAGCATCAGCAAGGTTGTCCACAGCAATGGCCAAAAATACATTCAGCAGGATATCTGTTTGTGTGCTACTTAAAGAAAACAGGCTTTGAAAACTGCAGAAAAAGATTATACCAAAGGTTTCTTAATTGAAGATTTTTAGCAACCTGTCATCAGATCTCTTGGATTTTCTAAACTTCCATTTCACACAACTGCATATCCATCATGCACAAACCTACACCTTCCTTCCACACAGATAACACACTTTGTGGGTTTTCAAAATTTCACAACAGAATGGCTGATGTAAAACAGCAGATTTACAAATTTACATTTTAGTTTCCAGTTTTCCAAGAGTGTCTCCCTTTGTGCAGAGGATCCCACTGAACATAAGAGGAGTATGGAATGCTTTGCATCTTTTGACAGTTTAGGTTGCACCAGTGGGTTTTATGGACAGAAAGCACAGGACTCTGCTGAGCATTTCTAAGGTTAATTTAGTCTGGACAGTGAAGGGTTGAGCTGACAACTCTGCTATCTCCTAGCAGAGAGTCCATGCATGGCCACTCATGCCCATGTAGCTGCAGGGCAAGGAATCACAACTATTTTCTTGTGTTACCAGCCAGTGTTCAGACCTCATGTTACAAATCTGACCAGAAGGTTGTTTTATACATTTCTTGAGTGTAGGTCTCATTATACCACGATAACTTTTAAGCAAACCCTGGTTCAAGGCTTAGTCTGGAAAGACAGACATCCCCCCCTCCCTGGGCTCCAAGGTCTAAAAGCTCCAAAGTCAGCCAGCATTGTAGAGTTGGCTCACATTTTCACAAGGGGATCCAAGTTGTAGCTTTTTTTCTAAGCTGTCAGCCAGATTGCCTACCTTGACCTTCAGATAAGTGGAATTGCACCACCTCACTTTGAAGTGAGGGCATGCAGGTCAACCAAAATGTCACATAACAGGGTTTGAGAGATGTGAATTATGGGCAAAGGCCAGAAGAGCTGGGCTGAGTCTATAAGGCGGCTTTATAGAAGCATCAGTATAAAAAGAAATGTCACCTCTGACAGAGGAGGGCCATTTATTAGGGAAGCAGAAACTAAACATGGACAAATTTGGAGCAAACTGAGATAGGGAACAGAATGGCAGCTCTATGTTACATGCAAATTCCTGTGAAGAGACACTCAGAGCACAATCCTGCAATGTGCTTTGTGCCTCCTGGGGTGAGTACAGTGCCCTCACTTCACCTTAAAGCCAGACAGAACTGAAGTTATTCAAGACCAGCACAGGCTGGAAGATAACAGAGCACAACATTTTCTGTTTGAAGAACACACAGATTGCAGGGACTGAAATGGAACACAGGTCCTGTTAGTTTATACATGAATTAATACATGATCTCACATAAATCAATTATGTCAAACATATGTTACTCCTACTACAGCATTTGTATATAGCATATTGCAGATTATACATATTTTTATTCCACATAAGGTTTGGATGGAAGCACATGGAATATATTACTAAAAAAAACATTAAAGTAAAAAAAAAAAATGCAGTAAGTACCGTAGGAACACTAGAGATTAGTTTGTGGAGAAGGCAGGAAAGAAAAACCTATGAGTGAATTAACAGGAATGAAAAATAAAAACACTAAACATGTAAAGGTACTAAATAAAATCTAGCATGTGGAACTGGCATTTAGCTGGCTCTTACAGCTGTTTATATGCCTTAGCACCAGCTAAAACAAAATGAACTTTTTAAACTTTTGGCAGTGCAATACTGAAATTCAGACCTAGGGAAAAGGCAAAAACATGAGGTGTGAAATTCACTATTTTCTGACATAACAAAGTAAATAGTGGTTTTAATTCATCCCCTCTTGCAGAAAAGAGTAGCATCAAAGGATACAGTTTCCACAGATGAAGAGGATGATGAAGTAAATACAGACCAACATTCCTGGAAAAGAGGGGCCGCCATAAGCCATGATCCCATCATACATCACCGAATTCCAGTCCTCCCCAGTCAGGATCTAAATGACACATTCCCACCAATAAGGGATACAGTGTTAGACCACACAGAGAATTTGAAAACCCCATTAACACAAAGATACCCACTGTCCTAGAGAACACCCCCTCCCCCAGCATGGAGCTGATGGAGACTCTGGCAGTGTCCATCTAGAATATTAAAAAAAAAACCAACAAAACCAAACTAAAAAACAAACCACAGAACAAAGAAAATGCAAAGAAGGCCCATGCTCAGAGTGTGAAAAAGCCCCAAAGAGTGTATTCTCGAAGATGATGGCTGAAGGCAATGGCTCTCCTGGACAAATCCATCCAAGTGTCCCTGTAGTTCCAAGCATTTCCTTCCTATGCCTGTTGTTTCAGACAGGCTGCACAGCCCTGCCCTCAGCACAGCCCTCCAGGCCATTTCCCTTCTCCTCACATCTCAGTGAATTCATGGTCCTGATGCTCTTGGTGGGTCACTCCCAAGGCTGCAGAGGGCTTAAAGGCCATGGGATTATTTCTGTGAGCAGGTATTTGTTCCCCAGAGCAGGGAGGACAGCAGCAGGGCTGGGCTTTGGCAGCAGGTGCTGCCCTGGGACTTGGCAATGGCTGTTCTCTTGTCCTGCCCTGACAGACCCCTTTGTCTGTGGCCTTGCAACACACACGAGTTTTATGTGTGGTTCCTACTTTGGGAGGGAATACCCTGTGCTGGCAGCAGAACCAGGCACCCTGATCCTGGAGCTGTCAGGGTCCAGCCCCACCTTGGGCACTGTCAGGCTGCAGGACCTGTCTTGCTCCATAAAAAACCAAAATATTGGCCCCAGGGGGACCACTCGTGCCCTTACCTGAAACACAGTCAGGAGGGACTGAGGGAAGTTGTCAAATGTACTCCTTCTGGTCTGCATCTCATCAAAGTTAAACTTGCCCCCAAAGAGCTGCATCCCCAGGAGGGAGAAGATGATGATGAAGAGGAAGAGAAGCAGCAACAGGGAGGCAATGGAGCGGACTGAATTCAGGAGTGAAGCCACAAGATTACTCAGGGAGTTCCAATATCTGGGAGAGAAAATAGAAGCAGTTAAAATTCCTTCAGTTCCAGACAGGTGCTCATGGACTGCACAGGATATTGGTTCAGGCTGCCTTCTGTGTAAAGCAGGCATTTCCAAACACCCTGTTAAGCAGTGAATCATTGATGTGCCTCCCTGAGATAACGAGACCTACTGCAGCTAATGAGTAATTTTACTACCACACGTGTACACACACAATTCCCTCCATCCCCCCCTCCACACACACACCCAGAAGATTATTACAGCACTCTCCATCTAAGGCTCTGCACATCTTCTATCAATATACAGTGATTAGTTCTTGCTGCTTCAGTGAGTTACATTCTAACCAACCTCATTACAGCACTCACAGATGTTGTGGCAGCAAGAATACCTCACTCCAGAGAATGGCCTGTAATAACTAGCAAGAACAGATGGGGAAACTGTTTGGATGCAAATACAAACTTGCCCAAAATTTGGAGTGTGTGAGTGTGTGCTTGGGCTCACTCACAGAGGGGCTGCTGGGCTCTCTGGGACTGGGAGAAATGAGAAAGATATCAAGGCTCCTTTTACAAGGACCCTAAAGCAAACTCCAGATCTACACTCATTTGGAAGAGCACAGCATCACTTGTTTTTTGTTGGGTTTTTTTTTTTTTTTTGTTTTGTTTTGTTTTTTTGGGTTTTTTTTAAATCCTTCAAACAGGCTGCAGAACATTTTCAAATGGCTTCATTCAAGAGATAGGACAGTTAAGACCTTTTCTCCCAGGGTATTCAGGCTTGTGCCCAGTTCAGACTCATGTATGATGCAGGGAGAGGATTTCTTGCCCTGGTGGTTCCACTTTAGGGTTCAGAGAGATGCCAGCAGCACGTTTACTGCAGCATGTAAGTTTGCATTCTTTGTCAGCCTGCAGGGTAGTGACAAGCTGGAAAGAGGCTTTAGAAAAAAATTCCAAAGAATTCACCACATCACCCATGAGCACCTTCCACTTTGGTCTTGCATCTGCTCAATCACTCCTAAACTACTGCTTAGCTGGTCATGAGCTCTTCTCTTTTGTGCTTTGAGGCTGGCAGAGCTTTCAGACTGGGCTGAGGATTCACAGCCATCCTCCCATCACCTCATTTTGATACACCACCTCATTAGCAAAGCCTCAACAGCTTTCACAGGTCAAAAATCCAGCAAGGTTTGCCTGTGTTCTTCCTTCTGCCTGGCCTGCCACTATGCTTTGAGAGTCCTCCAAGGCCCTCTAGTCCTTTCTCCCAGGGCCCACAGCTTTGAACATTTCACTCAGAGGACTCTTGTGTTTTTAACCATACTTTCCCTGAAGACAAAAGTTGCAGGTAAAAGGGATGGCAGATAGGTACACTGGCTCTTCTGTGGAAGCCTTATCCTTCAACTCATCATTTTTTCCTGAAGGTAGTCTACATCCTCATTAGAGACAAGGGTTCTTAAAATCCTAGTTAAATTAATATTTTTAAAATATTGATCTGAAAAGAATACTTTTCTTGTCCTGTGGAAGGCAGGACTGCCTGACAGCCCAGTTACTTCAGGAAGATTAGCAATCTGATCTGCAGAGGGACATCACTGTGTCCTCTCAAGTTCAGCAGCAGGTTCATCTCCAAGGACTGAGCTTCAAAGAGAGCTGTGATGTTTTCCCTCCAGCCCAGCTTCAGCACTTCAGAGAAAACTAGGATGCTTTAAAGTTTAACTGCAATTAAAGAGATGAGCAATGAAAAACTACAGAGCAAAGGTAAGGGCATGGAAGCTGTGGGCTCAGTGCCACCAAATATCCACACGGAATGTGCAATGTAACAGCTCCCTGTGTTTGCAGTTATGCTCACAGCTCACATACTTTCACACTTTAGAAAGAAGGGAAAGTGACACAGGAGAAGGGAAAAATTCAGTCTGATGAAAGTCAAATGAATTCAGCATTCTTAAAGCAGAGGTTGATGGGCTCCAGAATATCTCCAAGCTCCCCAATGTCAGCCAGGACACACATTTTCTAGGTCTTTCTAGCAGTGCCCTTAAGAAGCAGTAAAGTTGTTACAAATCTGAGCAGTCCCAGTGACTCAGTTTAAGCTTAAAGGCCGTGCTATCTCAGCTCACAACCGTGCAGACTTCTCTCAGCTCTGCATTTCCACAAATGGCTCAATACCTGGCATTCAGATTCTTATAGAAGTATGAAGCTTCAAGCAATTAACTGAGATGGC
The DNA here is from genome assembly GCF_023055355.1 of Agelaius tricolor. Lineage (NCBI taxonomy): Eukaryota > Metazoa > Chordata > Aves > Passeriformes > Icteridae > Agelaius > Agelaius tricolor. The sequence goes on from NW_027269263.1 coordinate 3,537,998, forward strand.
CTGGTGGTAAGATTAGTGCTGTTTTATCTGTGTACTAGTGCAAGCTAGAAATACAGGACCACTAGAAAATAAACCAATAAAGGGGAAATAAACCAATAAGGGGAATAAACCAATCAGGGAAAAAAAAAAAAAAAGAAGAAAAAGGAAAAAGGAGAGGATAAGAAATGACTAGGATGTGAAAATAACAATGGTCTTATCTCAGGGTCCTAGAAGCCTTACCTGAGGGTAGCATCTGTCCCATTTGGTGGCTGCAGAACTAACAAGAACTCCCTCAAAGTGAGATCTGGGATTCTCAGTGAAACACAAGGATTTCATGTCAGCAATGGCTGAAGCCCAGACAAAGAAGGGTCTCACTACTTCATCCTCTCTGCTAATCACCTTACTACAAAGGAAAAATCAGCACTGGATGCTGGATTGAATAGGAGGGTTTGGACCAGGCAGCTTTTAGTGGGAAGTATGAGAGAAAGCAGTGCTGCTGTCTCAGATTTATGGGGAAATGGATGTACCTCTGACAGCCCCCACTGCAGATCCTGGGCCCTTGAGGGTGCCATGAATGAGGATCTGCAGACCCCCAGGTGAGCAGGACCTGATTGTGATTGCTGTTCAAAGTGGAGGAATGATGCAGAGAAGTCAAGATGTTTGTTCCACACCTGGGTTAGAATTTCACCTGTTCTGCTCTCTTCCCTTCCCTCTCTCTCCATTGCCTTCCCCTGTATCTTTAGGATCCCATCTCTGGCAATCACAGATGCAGAGTTTAAAGCAGCAGCCACAGACTCATTATTGGGAAACTTCCCACCCTGTTCATCCCATATAAAACCACTTTGACAGTGATTTTTGACAGAAAGTACAAAAAATGGGGCACCCTGTCTCTCCTCCCTACAATTAACAGTGACTTACCTAGTGGCAGGATTAGGTAGAAAGCATCAAATTTCTGTATGCTGTCGCAATTATATGATTTATTTTTTAAATACAAAGGGCTATAATATATATAAAGCAGTAAAGGATTATTTATAATGAGAAAATAATTTGTCTTCTCATAGCAAAGTGAGATGTTCTGCACAGCACTTTAAAAATTAGGGAGAATAAAACAGATTACATTGTCTGCTTGTCTAATGTATTTATTATTTTGGAAGAAATGTTTGGTCTTGAAATTCTAAATAGTGTTTCTAAAAGGGTGCATTGTTCATCTGATGGTATCTTTATTTGTTTCTATTCTATTATGGAGCTATTTTTTTGTTTCTTGTAGAATTGTATCACCTTGATGACCCAGAATTTGTTTGTGCATGGTGTTTACCATGGGAAATCTATGCAAATATATAAAGAATAGTCTACCATCTGATATGTTCTCACCAGAGTAATTTTCTTGATTTGTACCTTTTTAATATCCTAGATTTTCACGATTCTCACTTCTACTGTATGTCCCCATGCTCATGAATGTATGTTTGATATAAAACAAATAACTCTATAATTATTGTTTGATTTAAAACAATAATAATTCTATATAATTGTTTGAGATAAACCAAATAATTCTATAATTCCTCCTGCCCCTCCCAGCTTTCCAGTGTTGTATCTTTCTGAATTATCATTGCACTTGGGTAGGGTATTCCACCAGTGCTGATAATGTCATGAATAAATCCTCATTTTATTTAGAGCTGAGTGAACAATAGAAAAAAAGTGTAATTTACTAGAGAAAGTAAAAGTTTGGCTTTAATGCCAAGGTATTCTGTCCTTTGCAAGGTGTGAATGAGCCTAAAATATTGCTTTGGAGGCTCGTGTTAGGGCCTTCCACATGAGGGTGAACTTCACCCACAGAGTGAAGACTTATGAAGAAAATTATGAATAATTACAAAACATATAAATTTGAAGCTACTGCAGCCTACTTGTCAATCTTTTAGGAATAGGAAAGAAAGAAAGAAAAATCTGATTAATACATTATGCATCATGAGCTCTTCCTTAGCTCTGTGCTTTACACGGAGACCCATGCACAAATTGCAGGAGACATATTCCAGGTAACACTTTTTCCAGGCAAAATTGTATTTTAATTGTGCTGCAGAGTGAAGGCAAATGTAGCCAGTCCTACTGCTGATTGGCTCCATCATCACATTTCTGCCAGAAGCTTTAGGAATATGTGAGTACTCCACCAGCTCAGGCTTTCTAAAGTTTTAATGATATTCTCTCAGTGTTTGCCTTTCTATTAGAGAATTCTCTTAGCTAGCTTATATAGGATTGGAGACATGTCTTGAAAAAACAATGACCTCTCCAGGATGCTATGTTGAAGCTCATGCTTTTATAGCTGTTGGTACGTTGCCCTGGGTGTATCTGATTACCCAGTGCCTGAAACAGCTACTGCTTTCCTCAGAAACCAGGCCTGGACTTGGGAATGGATACATTCAGGAAAAACAATCCCCAGACCAGAGATCCTCACTATTTATTTCTTGCTGGAAACTCTTGTTTCCTCTCTCTGGGAGGGAATGTTCCCCTCTGGAAGGTTTTCCCCTCTTCTATGAGCACACATCCAAACACTTTTTTCCCCCCTTTTGGAGCAGTTGTAGGCTTGCTTTGGCCTCTCTCTCTGAGACTGTGAACCAATTTTCTGTCTCTGCCATCTGACCCTGAGATCCATCCATCCTGCCAGAGATCTGAGGCTCAGAAGCTTTAAGGACAAATCTTGTATGATGCACAAGTCCAAGTCTGTTGTTTTTTATTCTGCCTCTCAGCTCAGCCATCTTGATTATCTTCCAGTTTTGGACTTGTTTTTCTCATGTGCTGTGTTTTCTATCTCAAATTTGTCAGAAATTTCCTCTGGTGGGGGTTGGGGGTGTAGGGCCACTTTCATGGCTGGGCAGGCAGAAAAAGAACTCTTTCACCACCTCAGTCAAGCTTTTTGTAAGGCGCTGGCTGGTGCCCACATGGGAAAAGGCAGACCTTGGGCTACCTGGGGCAAGAGCTTGGATGGATTTGTTGCAAGAGCTCTTAAGTTTGGAGCTGATCTCTCTTAGAAACTCCCCTCAGGCCGAAAAAGCCCTGCCAAACCAAGCTGGTGTTTTGGAGGTACCTGGCTCAGCAAGCAGTGCCTGTTTAATAGATATTGCTGTGCCTTTATGCAGAGGGAGAGGGGAAAGAATGAAAAGGGAAAAGAGGAGATATTAGAAGCTGGAAAAAGTCTGGTTTCTTCATAAAGTTGCTGCTTTGTGATGGACTCCTTGGAAGGGGAATAGCTGGCAGCATCCTTTGCCTATGGCTGCTGGTGTTGACACAGTCTCCCACTCGGGTCACTGTTGAGTCTGCTGGAGCTGGCATGGGCTCCTCAGTCAAATGCTGTTTTGGCTGAAAGCCTTTCAGGCTCCTCTCTGTCATCAAAAAGCGTCAGAGGAGGTCACAAGGCTATCTGCTGTTTTGGTTTCCTTGGGCTTTTGCAGAGAATTGTAAGAGCCTGAGCTCAGTTCACACTAGATGTAGAGCTCAGTTCACACTAAATTCCAGATTTCAGTTTAACACTTTACGTGGTATCAGGTGTTTCCAGCTGTCTGTGCCAGACTCCTCACCCCTCATGTTGGGCATAGATGTCCAGTCTGTACAGCCCTCCCCCCATCCTGTTACAGACTTCAGAAGATGAGGACTGTTAATCTAGCACTCTCACTACCTAATTAGTGGCAGAAAAAGTGAAAATAAACAGGGAAGTGAGTGACTTGTACCCATACATATTGTGTATTGAGCAGCAGCCCTCCTCCAGCCCCAAAGAAGCAATAAAGTACCTTGTAATTTTAAATATTCTGAGGAGTCTCACACATCTCAAGACTGAAATGCCCAGGGGTGACATGATCTTTGTCTCCACCAGGATGGTTTCCAGGATGCCTCCACACACGATGAAACAGTCAAAGCGGTTGAAGAGGGACACAAAGTAGGCCTGGAGCCCAAGGCTGTACATCTTCAGCAGCATCTCTGCCGTGAAAAGAGCTAGCAGCACCTTATTGGCAGTGTCTCATGGAAAGCAAAAAGAAACAGATTAAGGAAACTTAGTCAAAAGATCATCACAATTAATTATTGGCCCTTGCTTCTAAGAAAGCATTTTAAGGATCAGCCTTAAAAGTTAACTTTGTATAGCTTGGGTCAAAGAATGGGTGCAAAGAAAAGCGTGGGCAGCTCATTCACAGAAATGTTTTAGCAAGAAGGTTGCAGGAGTTCTCATGTACTGCACATACAGCTGCAATGTATTACACAACCTCCAGTGGCAGGGACACGCCTTCCCTGCACAACCTGCCTTCACACCCGTCATCTGCAGAGGAGAGTGGGAATAGAAGAGCTGCTGTGCTACCTACTGTTGCTTAATTAAGCCTTTTCAGCTGCTCTCACCTCCAGAGAGAATTCAGCTGTTCTGCAGACAGAAGAACTTTGCAAATCACTCTTCATCACCTCCCTAATAATTAGAATTTATCATAAATGCCATTTCAGGGGAAACCTTGGACAATGTGAGGTTCCCAGTAGCTATCCATAAATTGGGAATCCAGTTGCTGCAAATATAAATTTAGCATAATATCCTGATTTCACTTACACCTAATGGAACACTGCTTTGGCTGGAAAGGAGGTTTTTACATCTTTTCTATTACTTCTCCCACCACAGCAGATAAGTTAATTGTAATTTTTAGGATCCTCCACAGACACAGGACTGCTTGGAGCTGTGCACACTCCCTTTACACTGTGTGGTTTAATGCATCAGCTCTTCTCTCATCTCCCTTTTTTTACACCCTCCATAATAAACAGAACCAGCAGCTCCTCCTCACCTTGGACCTCCGTAAGCCAGTCTGGCTGGTTGTAGTGCTCAGAGGCAATGGTGAGGGTGTTGAGAAACACGAGGAAGATCACCAGCCAATAGAAAACATTGGACTTGACAGCAGCACGGCACTTCCTTCTGCAGAATCGATTCCATCGGCGCCAGTAGCGACTTGAAAAATTGAAGAAAGGAAAGTTCTTTTCAGAGAGGGATCTTTAGGCTATTGCAGCTCTCTGTTAAGAGAGACTCTAGTCTTGATTTAAGACTCTAGTCTTTGATTTAAGAATGGTAGGGAGTAACTCAAGTTCACCCTGAGAAACACTCTTTCATATGAGTCAACACTTATGAACAACCCTCCTATAGCTATAGGAATAAAGTTTGTCCTAAACAAATTTGCAAGAGCTTCAAGCAATACTTTTATCTAAGTAAGACATCCACTGCTGAAACCTCAAGTGATTTTTTTAGCTCAGTTGCCTCAAAAATAAATATTCTCCTTGTACTTGATTCTTGTGGCCTGCAACAGCACCTTGCCCAGCCTCAGGACAGTCAATAGAAAGATACTCTATCACATGGAGCTGAAGGATTAAGTCTTTGGAGAGGTGAGGTCAAATAAAATCCAAAGAACATTTCCAGCATTCAGCAACATTCAAAAATAAGCCCTATACGAGGGCTAGTTCTGAAAAAAAATCCCAAAATTTAGGGGGCTTCAGCATCTCACCTTCATGCAAAGGTGACTAAGGGAACTAAGGGTACCATTTGCTAATCAAGAGTTTTTAAAGTTTGCCTTCCATGAACACATCCCCTTGTGTCACTGATTTCTCAGGGTAATTACTAACCACAGAAGATATTTAAAGCTAATTACACACCTCCTACTCTTCAGAATTTAACTTGCATAGCAACCAGTTTCCAGGCAACACTTGCCACTGTATATTAAATCTAATAGTTTTATATAGATACTACATACATATGTGTGTGTGTGTCTGAAGTGACACACACATGCACCATGTTACAGGAGAAAGAACTTTTCTTGGCTATTCTTGCCCTGTGTATAATTTTCAGTGGCAAACTAGAGACATGCTTGAGATCAGGGCTCTAATCCATAGGAACTAAAGCCAGACCATGTAAACACAATGTGAACAAGGATTTTGCAACAACATTTTAAGAGGTAGTCAAATCTAGGGTTTTTCACCTATACAATTTACAAAGGCACCCAGTCTATCACAAATACATTGCATATTTTGCAGTGGATTTGGGACAAGAAATAATCTTCCCAACTTCCAAAGTGGGCACCACACTTAGACATTCATGTTGTCATTAAAGTATTTGCAATCTCACATGCTTTTGTGTGTACTTGTGCACAAATGTGCATGGACCTGACAATGTGTGGTGTTTTCTGTGCTTTTTTTTCTCTCTTTACATAGGGATGTCACACATGTGGTTCCCAAATTGACATTACTCATTGCTTCTTAGGTAAGCAGAAGGACTCAGTTACACACTTGCCCCAGTTATTCTGAAAATTCATTTAGTATTTCATAAACCTGACTTTGAATTCAGGGTTATGGAGGTAGCTGAGATCCTACCAAAGGGATAGAAAGGGACCTTAGCAATCAAGTTCCATGAGTTCAGTCAGCCTCTCCAGTGAAACCCCAGAAATAGCCATCTTAGGACTGCTTCACTTTTCCAAAAGCTCTGAGTCAACAGAAAGCCAAACACCATCAGAGAAGATCCCCATGTCCCAGGCTGAATGGCAGAATTTCACAAATAAGGTGCCAACTTCATCAGTTGAAATCTTTACAAGCAACAAAGCAGAGAAATTCAACAAAGAGAGCCTTGAGTTGACAGGGCTTATGTTGATGGATGTTGTGTAATCATGTGGTTGAACTGGGTTTTTATTTCTGATTTTGTATTTTATGGTTTGAGTTACTTAGGCAGCATAGATAGGTACTTCAGTAGTCAGTAGTCCCTGTGCCTTATTTCAGTGTGAAACTAAGAAAAAATTTACACCTGAAATCTGACATATTTAGCAGGATGTCCTAGGATCACCACTGCATCCCAACAATGCTGGTGGTAAACCACTTCAGAAAAGAGCAAAAAATGGTAGAAAGGAGGAAAAGCAAAAGTCAGTTTTACTTACCTAAACTTTGATTTTGAGATCCGATGCCTGAAAGACAAGAATTGCCATTAGAGTCTCTAAAGCTGTCCCACACCTCCCAGGCTTTTGTGAAAAAAGCAATAGAAAGAAACAAAGTGAAGATCAATGCATTTTTTAACCCATGCTGTTTTCCCTTCCATCTGTTGTAAGTCAATGTAGGCACTGAGCTTGGCTAGAATTCCCCAATAACCAAATCTTGTGTGTTGGTAGGACTCATGAAGCAGAAGTCATGGTGGCATTCTACCACCTGTAGGTATCAGTGAACTCTACAACTGCTACCAAATTTATTTCTGAAGTATGACTATTTTTTATTTTTGTCACTATTTCTTTTCTTATATTAAAATATGTATGACTTTATACAGACAGACTTGTTGCTTTCACACATCACCTGTCACTTCAGGATGTATACACACATTATGAAACAATAATGGTAAAAATAATGCTTTTTTTTCAGAAATTGAAGGAAACACAGTGCATGGAAAATATTTTCAACCTTAGAAACTAACACTTATTTATCTTGGTTGTTTATATAAATCAGTTTGCATTCAAATGGGTCTGTACAATAATAGATTCTGTTGCTAGCAATGAAATTTTGATAATTAAGCATTCCAGAAAATTTGCCCGTATTCCCACTATATATGTGTTTAAATATCTAATTCCATGCATTTGGATTTATTCATCTATATAATCTCATTAATCCGTTATGAGAAGTCACAGGCAAAGCCAGAAATAGGCCCCAGTTTTTAAACCACTACCTTGCTCTGCTTGATACATGTCCTGTAAGGCCTTTGAACACTTTGGCTTTTGGTGAATCCATAATGGTGCGCAGAGGGAAATAAATGTACATGGATACAATGCTGTGAGTCCGAGCTGACTTGGGGAGCTGCAAAATCTACTACCAATAGCAGCAGAAATGGAACTCTGGGGAATGACTATGGAAAAAGAATTTCTGCTGGGTTGAAGCACTCCTTAAGGTTCCCTCTATGACAGGAAAGTGGGTCATTGTTGACAGCAGACAGCAGAGGTCTTACTGCACTGCCCTGAAATTGGATTCACTGTTAGTAGAGAGGGGAAGATGTAATTCTTCAAGCATCTAACACTCCTTACTGTAGCAGCCCTAACAATGGTCCTGCCCCTGCTTGAGGACATCAGTTACTGACAAGTAATCAGTGATAGGTCAGGTTCCTTATCTGCAAGAGGTTTTAGTCAGGGGAACTTTTCACCAGCAGATGGGCTGAGCCAAAAAAGAGAAAAGGGCCTTTGCAGCAAATACCCAAATACATCATTCCTGCTGTGTCACAGGCAGCCTGTCTAGGCCACACACTGGGCAGCAGAGAGGGTACAGACACGTGCAAGACTCTTGAGGAAGAAGAAATAAGGCACTAGCAGAGCAGAATGCTAAATTGTGCTGCAGAGACAAAGCAAGATCTAACAAGGGTGCCAAGTGAAGCACCTACAAAACACATCCTTAATGTTAAAGCTATTCCTGCTTCTCACTGAGAATCCTGGCTTGATGATCTCTACCTACAAACTGTAATGGAGATTTACAGGCAACAGGAAAGAGGGCTCGAGGAGGGGAAGTGAAAAGATGTAAAAATCACAACGAAGAAGAAAGCTGAGCACTGGAAAGGAGGTGGTGAGGATTTTGATAGGAATAGCTTGGCAGGGACAGGGGGAGAGAGAGCAAGAGAGAAAAAGAGAGAGAGATGGAAGGGGATGGACAGGGAGTGTGAAATCCTCTGGTGACCTCTCTGGTTAATGGTTCTTCAGTGAGGGAGCACTGGAATCTTTTATTTATGCAAAAGAGATGCAGCAGGTGTAGTACTCATCATGCATGTGATAATTATATCTTTGGAGCATTATGAGCAGCAGCCAAGTGCATTCAGTGCTTCCACAGGTTACCTACAGCCTTCATCCCCCTCCCTCCACCTTGCCTTACTGCTGTGGCAGAAGGCTTTATCACATGTGGGTGTGCTATATATATGGAAGAGGACAAGGAAGGAGGATTAGATTTATATTTAGAGGTAGAATCAGAGAGTGAAATGGAATTTTGGAAATAAACTGTATAATAAATGTTTCTGAAAACATTATGCATGAATCTGAACCACATTTTTCAAATGACTCTTATGATTAAATTTTTTCAGAACTTGGGTTACCAATGTCACATAAAAAATGCTTTTATGGCATCACTAGGGGCTGTCAAATAGTCTGGAAATTGTGCCACAGTGTCTGTGACATTTCAAGCTGGCACTTAATGGGTTCAGAGTGGGCCAGATTCTCTGCTGAGTTTAAACATGGATCTCTTGCAGCTCTGGTGTCCTGGGAGGTTTATGTCATTTGTGGGAGAAAGAGGGTGACTCCAATTGTGTCCAACTCTGGAATGTCTTGAGAAACTCTTGTTTAAAATTATGGTATAGGAGCATAATTAAAACCATGCCAGATCACTACAGAGTGCTTTTATCACAGGAACCATGTACCTCAGCTTGTCTTTTAGAAAAACAAACACAAAAATCAGATCTCTGTTTGATGAGCTATCTTTGAAATTCTCTAGAACTCCTCCAACCTTACATTGTTATATACGACACACAGATAAGATGGTGAAATTTAAAGGCTTTTATCAACATAAACTCTGGATAATCAGCATAACTCAAATGTAATGAGATATCACACATTCTGAGAGATAAAGTCTTCATTTCCCTGTTCATGGTGGACACCAGAGAAGGCATTTGTGAAGGATGTGACAGTTTTGTGTAACAGTGATTGAGGGCTCTGGAGTTGTACACACAACAGACAATTCTAGCATTCACACAACATTCAAATTCTGGAAAAATCTTGTAGGTCACCAAGCATGACACAAAAGGCCACATTACAGTTGTTTTCTGGGTGTGGACATTATCAAACATGACCATTATCTAACTCTCTGGTCACAACTACTTTTATATTGTATGATCCCAACTTAGAGGCAGCCACATCTTCATAAGGACTCATAGAATACCTTTGGACACCAGGAAAAGCTGTCAGAAAAGCAGCAACACAGAAAGGGACTCTACTAAGCTTCTAGGTTATATACAACTTTGGAGAACATCCAAAGAGCTTCTCTGGCCAAAACTTACAGATTTTAGTACTGTGAGAAGGCAATCCTGGTGTGACATGGATTCTGCTTTGGGGCAACGTGGTGCATTTGTGCAGTAACTGGCAAGGTAGCACAATAAGAATCTGCAGAATAGCCTTAAAATTAGATCTGTCTAAATAAAACTGAGTTGGTTTGCCATTCAACAGGCTTCCTTACAGGCTGGGAAAACAGGCCAGCATTTCAGCATTCAGTAAAAAATCTTGCTCTCCCTGTGGCAAGTCACAGAAAGGCCTGTCAAAGAATCTGAGGCAGGAAGAAAATTCCCCTTCCATAAGGGCATGCTACTGTCCTTTAGACACACACCTAGAGCTGGCTGTGAATATTAAAAGCACCTTGCTTGCAATAAATGGGAGAGCAGTATCTGAGATTACACATAATCTGTGAGTTTTCCTGCTGAAGTCAGCAGTGGTTTCAGAGCTTTGGACAGACTGTTCTTCCCACTGTTCCTGATGTGATGGGAACTTCAGTTCCATCACCTCACAAGGAGCCCATCTTCTCATAAGGTGAAAACCAGCAACAACTACAGCAAACCTGCGAGAAAACTTTCACCTTTACCACTGGCTCCTGTGCTGATTGTTGCAAGAACTGCACAGGAATTAATTTCCATGCCAGAAAAGCACCAAGGGAAAAATCACTGACCATTCAGCTGCCATGGAAACCTTCCATTGCTCATAACACTTTCAGGACACACTGTTGTCAGTTGGAAAGCCAGTAGTAGGTTGTTAGTTTTTGTTTATCCTGTTTTATTGTTTGAACTGTCTTTGGTGGAAAAGCAATTGAACTGTCCCCCATATGTATGGAAATCCTGGCTAGGGCAAAAATGCCAAGTGGGTTATTGTTTCAATGAAAGCAGATAATTTTAAGCTCTCTTTCCCTTTGAGCTCAAGTGCTTCACTTTTCTATTGAGGCTCTATGGAGCATTAGCTTCCACAAAGGTCTTTTTTTGAGCTAATGCATATGTATAAAAGCAAGCTCTATTGTGGCACTCCAGATCTGTATGGTTGTATTAGAAAATTAACATCCTGCTTGTATTGGAAGATTATATATGCTGACACCCTGCACAGAACAGATTACTCCTGATTATGAGCAATAGCCTGTCCTCAGGAATCTGAGTCCTGCACAGCAGTAACCCCAGAGGATCAGGGAAATTGCTCACTATTGGGAAGCTCTGGGTGTAAGAATATCCTGCAAACAGAGCCCCACTGCTCCTGGGTCTGGGTTTGTCCCACTGGTGCCTGCTGCAGAGGAAAAGTGTTTCTTTGTACTCTGTACCAACAGGTTGTGAAAGCTGTGGCACATCAAAATAAGATAAGTTCCACTCCCAAATGCTGTCCTTGAGGATAAAAGCTGTTGTGCTCCTACTGCAGGGCAGATGTCAGCCCAGTACAAGGCAATACCACGACAGGAATAATATACTGTGGAAGTTGTGGGATGCTTTTCAATGTCCTGTGGAAGTCTGCAAAACCATTTTCAAATTCAGATGCCTGATAAAGTGCACTTCCTTAGGAAGTGCTGTGCTGTGCCACAGCATTCCCATTGCCAGCAGAATTACACCAGAAATCATTATGAATTAAAATGGTTGGTTTTTGTTTTGTTATAGTTCTAAAATTCTTAGATTAGTTCTAAAATTCTTGGAGACCTCCTGAAACTCCTGCTGGTTTGAAGGCTGGCATTACTCCAGACAGGACAGGTGATAGAGGCAGTTTCTGTAGTGTGGATACTAGAGATATAAAAGCTTCTTTGAGACAATTTATCAGTAGGCAATAGCTTGTGTTTGAGAGCTACTCTCCTGATCTCACATAGCATATGTCTCTGTGGAGCTGAGAAAGGCTGTCAGAGAAGATCTCCTTTTCCAAAAGGCACTTTTGAGCCTGGCTTCTCAAGCAGATCCTTCTGTCAGTCACAGACCCAGCCTTTCAAAACTCTACAGATTTTAAAAGAACAGAAATAATAGTGAGTAATTCTAAGTTGCCTTCAATGAAAAAGCATTTTCTTTCAGTCTCCTGGGCATCTTTTTCCTTTTATCATGAGTGCATTTTGATAGCAAGCTCAGCCTGTAACTGTAATGGTGGTGCTGGGGTGTCAGGCAGCTGGATGTCAATAAATAAATAAAGAAATATATTGCCTTTGACTTGAAAGCCCACATTGCTTCAGTCATGTCTGGCTGCAGCCTCTGCCCTCTGGGAGAGTGTTCTCATAGCAAAGCAATGGATTCACAGCCACAGGGTGAGTTTAGAATGCTGGTAAAAACACAGAGACTCATCTGAAACAGGTGAAACTCAAAACAATCAAACAAAAATCTTGGCTAACCATTCCAACTGCAGAAGGAGAGAGTAGGTGACTGCTCAAAAGTCCAGGCCTAATCTTCAACTAGAGCAAATCAGGATGACATGACTGTATGCTAGTATATTATTAATGCTAGTACTCAAAACCTAGTGCTTGATGTGGAACTTTTTTTAAAAGCTCAACTGACTTCCCAGATGAATTTTCACTGTTCTAAAACACTGGGCCAAATTCTGATTCTTAGTCAGGTTCCAATAAAAGAACACACTCATTCAAATAAATCCTTGCTTATGTTTTGTATGTTCCAGAAGGAATCTTGACCTATGGGGGGTTTGAATGGGGATTCAGCAAAAAGAAGAGTACTTAGTACTTCTTGAAACAATGACAGCTGGTTTCTTTGTCTGCCTAAGTGTGTGATACAGTAATAAAGAAACCAGAAGGGATTCTAAGCCTCAGAATCAGAGGCAGGTCTGAGTTGGCCCATAACTAAGGAATTTCCAGATCCACAAGTTTGAAACAAACATTTTACAAAACCAGGTGGCAATGGTAAAATTTGTATCTCACTCCAGAATTTCATAATCAGTGATACAGCCATTCATTTTCATGGAGGAAGGAGCCTATCCATCTCTTAGAGATGAAAAGCAATCTGAGGGAGGCCTTGAGGATTCTCAACTGTCCTTGGGGAAGGACTAAACAAACCCTCCTAAATAACATATTTTGATTTGCCTACTATACATCACCCATTTCCAGATGAAGTGAAAAGTGGCAAGGAAACTTTATCTCTCTGAATCTTACATGTCCTGCTCTGCTGAAACTTTGGGCCCTGTTTTAACATTTAAAACATGAGAAGAAGAAATGAAACTCTGTTTTCCTGTAATTTTCCTATGTCTTTTCCCCTAAAATATATTGGACTTAGCCAAATCAGCCTTCTCCTAATGTCAAATCAGGGTACTGCCATTCTCCCATGAGCACGCTGGGTTATTTTAAGTAAACTCCATTCTAAGCCATGATTACATTTAGAGTTGGGTTTAACTTCAGCCCTCCTGGCCACATTCCAGCTAAGATAAGTATGTTCTGGTTGCCAAAATTCCCAATGCAGTTTCTGCACAAAACAAGTTATCCCTCATACAACCCCTTAAACACTTGTGCCTGTTGTTTTTAAACACCTGTCACATTCTATCCTGAAGGTGGCTGAACTCTGATGCTGTGAAAACAATCCCTGCATTTACAGTTCATAAAGTGCTTTAGGATCCTTTGGGATTAAGAACATTAAATGAATGCAAGCTGTAATATTAAAAATACATGAAACCTTAGAGTAACTGCTGCCATTCTTTTTGGCACTGTGTCCAGATGTATGAGGGACTTTACTATTCTGACATATTCTGAAGAAGCAACGCAGCAAAGCAAAACCATCCAGGAGGTTCCTGGAAAGCAGCAATGACAGCTTTCTGACACAGGCTGTGGAGGTTCCCACAAGGAATGGTGCGCTGCTCCACCTCATACTAACAAACAGGGAAGGCCTTGTTGGAGATGTGAAGGTTTGGGTCAGCTTTGGCTGCCACTCTGGACCAGATGAACCAGGGTGGTCCCTTCCAACCTGACCCATTCTGTGAACCATAGCTGCAGAATAAAGAGGGTTCTCCAGAGTGGATCCAGCTGATGCTTCCAGTACAGTGCCAAGAGCACAAGCAGGTTGGTGGGGTGCCAAAGAAAGGGCTAAACTGCCCCAGTGCTGTGTGCCCCATCTAGCCTGGTTCCTGCAGGAAAGGGTTCATAATCTTAAAAACTCAGCAGGTTCCCAACAGCAGGCAGGTGGAGAAAAGTGATCACAAATAATTTCTCCAGGGGCCTGTAAGTCATTGCCCGACTCTTAAAGGAAAGCAGAGATTGAAATTACCATATATTCCACATACCACATCTTTTAAGGCAGATCACAGAATAACACAGAACTGACTAGGATGGAAGAGATCTAGGAGATTATCAAATCCTACCTAAGGCCTAACATCACCTTGTCAACCAGACAGACTATGGTACTGAGTGCCACATCCACATACTCTTCTTTACTGAAACACCTCCAGGGATGGTGAGATGGATCCCATCTGGTCCATTCAAGCAACATCCACGGGCTCAAGGTAGCTCCCAGGATAGGACAGAGCCTCAAAATACTCCAGCATGATACAAACTATAGCACTGATGTGTTTAGCTCATGTGTCAAGGAAATTTGGAGGGAATAACATATTGCCCCACAGCATAAAGGCCATTTTTGTTTAAATAATGCTAAAGGGAATAAAGGACCCCTCTTGCCTATACTTGTTCTCTGTGAGGCTAAAAAGTACACCACGTATTATGGCATTTCCTAACTGCAATCTCACACATTCTTGAGCATCTCCACTTATTACAATGGTGTAATTTCAAAGAGGCATTAATCCCTCCTAATTGTTGTATTTCTTTATCACTTACAGTTCCCTGTTCAGCATTTAAAGGGTGTAATTTGGTCTGCAAGATGGGAGTTACTCTCAATGTATTTCTATTACAAGACACTGTGAAGTGTACAAGAATCTTTAGAAAAATTAAAATAGACCAGTCATTTCCACTCTTCAGTCTACTTATACTGGTTTTGAAAGTCTATCACCAACAAGGAATTTTAAAATAAGAACACTGTTATCCACCAGTTTCTCTTTTAGATATTACACAAAACCAGATCTGCTTATCGTGGGCACTCTGTCCCTTATTTACTTTTATGTAAAACAAGAGGTTCTTCACTAATGTCCAGAGCGAGTTAACATCACAATTAAGATAAGAACCTGGATCGATAGATCTTCTTTGGCCTCTCCTTTCATCCCCTGTGAGTTTTGTTCATCTTGAAAAGCCCAACACTTGCCTGGCTTTCCCTCCCAGTTAAACCCAGCCCCTGACACATGATCTGAGTGCAGGTGTGGCTGCAGCTCTCTTCACAGAGAGCAGCAGGCACGGCTCTCTCCCAGGATTTTTCCTGGGAAAGGCAGTGAGAAGCTCAGAGAAGAAGAGAAAACCATTCTTATCTCTATTCACTTCTCCTGTTGCTTTGCACATGTAGAATGCGTTAAGGAGATTGTTTACCCAAAGTGATTTATTAATTGGATTCTGCTGAGGGTTGTTTGGATTGATTGGCCAGTTGGGTCAAAGCTGTGTCCTGTCACAGGTTTTTCTTTAGCATTCTTTAGTATAGCGTCTCTTTAGTATGTAACTTAGTACAGTATCAGTGTAATGTAGTATAATTCCTTCATTATAGCTTAATGAAGGAATTGTTCAGTCTCCTGAGTCGTGGAGTCAGAGCACATTACTCCCATGCCAGGGCTCCTTGGCAAGATGTGTGGGTACTCACGCCAGCCTCGCGCCGCAGTTCTCGCCTTCCATGTCCGCTCCGGGGACGTTGTCGGTGTTCACGGACTCGGTCTCGCTGGTGGGCATGCTCACTGCAAGAGTCAAAGGGAAGAAAAAGAGAGGGATGGCCATTAGAACCCGGCACACCTCTTAATGAGCGCATGACTGAAGGAGCTGGCTTCGTGGAAAGACCCTCAGGTGCAGCTCCTGAGGATGAAACAATTTGCTGAGCAAGTCTAGTGCCTCCCTGTACAGAGTAGGGTGGGCAGGTAGACTTCAGGAGCATAAAAGTAACTCAAATGCTAAAGAAAAAGGAAGAAGCAGCTGCTCTCCTTCTTTCAGTGTCAGTTTCTGGAAATTTTAAGAATGAGAACCACTGGAAAGTAAAAAACCTGACAAACCCAGAAAGAAGCTTTTGTTTGATTCCATTGAACATTTAAAAAAAATGCCTCTTTACCTGCAGCAGCCCAACCACCTCACTGCCCTCCCAAATCTTTTGTGCAATGATTAGAAGACAAATAAAAATTACCAGGATTGAGATGCATGCAGATAAACAGCTTCTGTCAGCTTAGTAGCAAATACCACATGAAAAAATACTGATGGCATGTGTGTCATTTACTAACCATGAATGTGATTCAACCTCACACCTAGAAACTGGACCTAGAGGTATAAGATAGAAATTCAGAATCTCTGACCCACTCAGATATTACCAAGAAAGGAGCCAATGAATATGGACTCTGGTGCAGCTTTATATTGACTCACAGCTAAGAGCTGGACAGAACCTTCTAGGCTTTTACAGAAGTACCATGGAACAGACAGCAAATGAAAGGAACCTTAGGTGTGAATCTCTCTCATCTAGATTCAAGAACCTGGTTTTAGTTGTTCTCAAACCTCAAGATTTTATTTGCTTCTACAGACCAAAAAAAATCCCTCAAACCCACACCATTTTCATTTCCCCAGTTGCCCACAGCTCCTGCATAAGCTCCAATCACTCTTTACACATAATCTTAAAGGCAGGAAAATGGACAGGATCCAATATGTGTCCTGTTCCCTCCTTACCCATTTTGGAATACACAAAAAAAAAGGAGAAAATGTTATACTTAAAATTGAATGATGGAGGAGTTAAACAGACTTCCCCCAGGAGTCTGGTAGAACTTCAGAACATGACCTGCATTAGCTGTTGGATACATATCTCAGATGAGGCTTGAGAGCATACACTCTTAGCTGTTGGAGAGATTTCTAACAGTTACATATTCATACAGGACTATGTAACTCAGTAGTAAGAATATGTCTATTTGTAGATCATTGGTGTAAAATGAGCCAATGTAGAAGAAATAGGTTCTGCATTTCATTTGGGAAGATGCTCATGGGGCCATGGTCTTCTTTCAGGGGCTAAAAAGACATCAGAAATGTTCTTTCTTTCAAAAATGTTCTGGGTTACTGCTTTGAAAGCATTATGGTGGAAATGTCCCTCAAAATGAGCTATCTTTCCTTCATCCCATCACAACAATTCACATACCTCCAACACACTTACTGGGAAATCTAAAATTCTTGTACTGTGTTCTCAGGACCACATGAAATAATGGACTCTCTAGCACTTTTGACAGAACTATGAAATATTGTACTCAATGGTGCCTGCTCCTTTATGAAGACAGATGTTTTAATAATCTTGTCTATTTGGAAAGACAAATTAAGGAATAAACTGAATTCATGTTCTGATATACATGAAACAGTCAAGTAAGCTATGAGAGAAAAACCAACATTCAAAATTAATTTTTTTTTTTTGTCCAGAGTAAGCCTTGCAGGAATAAAACCAAAATACTGATATTTCACAAGTCAGTTTGGAAGATGAGGTAGAACACTTTCAAGACATATTTGAGCTTATTTGCAAACAGAAAACTATTCTGAAGACATCAGCAGGAGATTGATTTGCAGAGCAGCTTGTTATCCTGAGTGCATGAAGAGGACACTGCACAAGCAACAGACAAAGCCAGGCACTCACATGCAGGAGAACACAAATCTGATTTATAGGCCAGTCTGCACAGAGATACACAGACACATGCAGTGTGGACACAGAGTGCAGTGGAACATTACCATGGCTTTCTGTGGAGTGACTAAACCAAGCAAACTTTCCTTTCTTCTCATCAGGCAAACCAGCTGGAGGGCTTCCTTTCACAGACAAGATGGTCAGTGTCAAGTACCAGGAACAAGACATCAACAGAGAACATGCAGCCAGTGACAGGCAAAAGACAAAAACAGGGAACTCAGCTTACACCTGATATCCACTTCTGTCTGAAAACTTCATCATGTGAGTTAAAAGTGCAAAATGCAAAACACAGGTATACAGAGGTATGAAATATCACTAACAGATTGTCAGACCATAACTCTCACTTGCTTCCTGCTGTTTTTTATATCCAGCTCTTGAGAACGTGAACTTAATGAATTTAAGTTTATGGGTCATATCCCAGAGACATCTTGAGTGAGTCCTGTTCTTCCCTGACCTTACTGGTGCAGAAAGTCAAACTTCTGTAAAGTGAGAGGTGCAGGTGCAGTGGTACTTGGAGACCCCATGGATCACTTTGCTGGCACCACCTCACAGGGGCTCATTACACCGTGCTGATGGAAAATGTTAAGGACAATCAAAATGTATTAGCACGGTATGAAGTATTAGAGGAACGATGGTCTAGAGGATAAAGATCAGGACAGAGGGGATATTAGGGCTGAGTTCCCCAATGCCATGTGCTCTCAGAAGCACAATCTCTTTACCTGGCACCTCATACCACCTTCATTCATATCACCAAGGGACAATCAGGTGTGCAGTGCTGTGAGGTTCATTCAGGCCAGTTAACAAAACCAGAAAATAGAAGATGCTGCAGAAGAGCTGTGCATAAACTGGGGCTGAATATGAGAGGAAGTAGACCAAGTACAGCCCAGATGGCTTTCTTATCTGACTCAGTTCTCAGAGAAGCCAGACCCTGTGCCCACACCCTGGCTCCAGTCTAGAAACAAGGCAGGCATTTTTTGCAGTCCGGGTAATTAATTACTGGAACCATGTACCAAGAATGCTGGTGGTAAATCCACCACAGGAATGTTTTAATCAGGAAGAGATGTTTTTCCAAATGGTGGGCTCAAGTCCAGACCAGAGTTGTGTTTAGGACCATGGCATACAGACAATGCTGTCTCAATGGCCATTTCCTCCCTGTAATTTTGGGAGTTGAGACAAAGGCAAAAAAATATGCAAAGGCTGACACAAATCATGGTGGCTTTGCTTACATGGCAATCTCCTTTTTTCAGATGTATCATTGTATCCATAACCCACTGGAGCTGATGAAATCTCCCATTAGTTACATATTCTCTAGGCAGCATAGATAGCAATTATTTTAAAGGGAAATGAAACAACTTTCTAAAGGCAGACAAGAATCTCATGGTTTCAGCAGAGTGCAAATCACAAGGACCAATAGGTTTGATATTCTCTCTCCAGTTCCTTCTGAAGCCTTTGCACTTCTTACATCTTGCCACAGTGTGGCTCATCACTGAACACAGTCTTTTCTCCTGGACTACCTAAACTCCAATTTCACATCACTTACATGGCATTCCCGCAGCAGTTAAAGCAGCAACAAAAGCTATACAGCAGCTTCCTTAAAAACAAATCTGAAAAAATGCTTTGCGTTATGTTAATTCTAGCTCTGAGACCTAACAGACAGAGAAAAGCAAGAGCAGAGTCTGCAATCTGTGGATGACTAGACAGATGTGCAAGACCCTTTGAGAGCCTCTGTTCCATGTCACTGGCATCAAGCTCTGATACCAGCTCTACTCTTGCACTAACATATGTCCCTCCCCCGATGAAATGCCCCATGGGCATGCAATGAATTATTGGATGGCAGGTTGCCAAAAGACAGCCAACCACTGAAACAGAAAACTGGCACAAGCAAATACCCTTCTGTGCAGTCCTGAGACAATTTTTCCTTCACACACTTGGAGAACAATATTTGCTTCTCAGTTCAGAAAAATAATTTCCACTGTTTCATCTTGCATTTATGAAATTCTTGTCATCTTGGCAGTGGAAGTAATTTTAATATTCAGATTTATTTGCATGGATTATATAATGCTGTCACACTTCTTGCTGAATCTCACTTTAATACTGTGACATTTTAAGACTCAGAGGCAATCATGCTTGGGCAAAGGGTGCCCAGTTCCAGAAACACAGACAAAACAAACTTTTCACAGATTTAAATGGGACATGTTATTACATGACTTTGCAGATCTGGGCATTAACTATAAAACTGGATGTATTGGAGGCTATCCACATTGTCTGACTTCCCCTCTCTGATTTAGCTGTTTGAGTTAGGCTACAGAGGCAGATAGAAACCACAGGTTTTCTGAATGCCCTGCTGATGTGTCCCTCAGTTGTATGGACTGGTTAAAGAAGACATTTACTTTACATCCTTGGTTTAGGCACCTGACTTGAAACAGTGGGACTATCCAGCAGTACTCATAGTGAAAGAGCCTTGCAGTGGGTTTTCAGATTTAAAAAAGCCAGCAATACATTTGATTGACTTTTATAATATGCTCACTCAGAATCTAATTTCTCCAATATGCCAAAGTCTACTGGTAATTAATTACTTTGCAAAATATGGGTGTAAATAACCCCCTTTGCCCACACTGGCATTTGAGGTCTGTGAGACCTGAAGCCACTTGCCCATCCTTTCACTCTATTGTGTCACCTTGGCCATATGACCAAGCTTTTGTACATACCTGTTCAGTTTCTCTGCCAGGGGGGTGTAATTCTGCAGTTGCCCTGCCAGCCTCTCTGAGAGGTGCAGATGACACACATCACACTAAGTGCTAAGTCCTATAGTTATTACTGATGCTAATGTCTCCCAAGAGGGACTCTGCACTACTATAAAGCAAATCTAAAGAGCAAAGTAGTCCTGTGAGTTCTCTAGCTGGCTTCAAGATTTCTTTTCCCTTCAAGCACAACAAGAATAAATTGCAACACCATGTCTGCTTCCTTTAACAGTATGTGTATCAAGTGAATGACTTTGTCTCTGGTAAAACCCTGCTTCCTTTGGTGCCTTTCATGCCCATCATTTCATGAATGAGTCTATGGGCAGAATATCAATTGACTCGTGTTTTTTTGGTGGAGAGCTCTCATTTTAATTAATATGTGAATATTGCCTATCTTTCCTCTTCTGCCTGTTTTGAAAATGCTGCAGTCATTCATCTTACTCATTAATTTAAATAAGATACAGCTTTCACTATGCTCCATGCATGCAGTGCCTTGGGAACAATCAGTGGCTATGCTCTTAAATGCAAGCAGCATCCAGAAGGTAAATTGCAGAGGTAAGACATTAGTTTTCCATGGATGTCCTGATTTTGTCAGGAAAATAGAGTAGATGTGACTGGGGAATTCTTTAGTGTTTTCTGCTTTGAAAAGAAGCTCTGTGACAGAAAAGCTTTTATGGGAGAAGAAGAAAGGGAACTTGAACTATGTGTAGCATCTTGGTGGTTGCATGCCTCCCAAACTTAGACAATTTGTCAATAAATCTAGCACAGTAAAAAATACCCAGAAAAATTGTGAAAATACTTGGAAAAGTGTTTTCTAAGGGTTCAGAGACTAATCCTCATAAGGACAGTATTATACACTATATTACATTAAACACATGTAACATGCACACTTTGCATAACCTGATTTTGGATGATGCACAGATGAATACAGCAAGGAGAACAAGCTGGGTTCACCCTCTGACTCAAGGTCAGCCACAGAACACAAGGATAGCAATAAAGTAATTGCCAGTTGCATCCACTTCAGTCAAACAGGAAAAGACTTTTGGTAAAAACACCTTTCCATCCATGGAAGGGACCACAGCCCCTGTGTAGGGCCAGGACCTGTGATCACACCAAGCCAGGCTGGGCACTGGGCTGCAGCAGAGGCTGGTGCAGTGTAACACTGCTTTACTGAATGGAGCAGCACAAAGCAGGAGCATTGCCAATTCTGAGATGAAGTATTGTACCATCAAATGTTTCATTCATAGATAGATTAGATTATCTATTTTACAATATAAATTGCAAAGTGTATATTTTATTCATAAATGCTTGTTTTAACTCATCCTTCTCCCCTTCCAAAGAGTCACCATATGTCCATACACATGTTGGGGGATAGATATATGGGCTACATAAATCTATATCTTACAGAAGGGGAAGAGGAGAGAGAGTGAAATGTATTAATTGTGCAGGCCTGTGATTAACAGATCTGTCATTACCACATGCAGATTACTGCTCACCTATAAATGCATTACCTTGCTGCTAATTAATCTTCCTGGGACTTATTTTACTGTAACAAACTCCTCAGCTAGTTTGAACAGCCGCCATTTCCCTTCTTTTTATAGCAATATTGACAGTAATATGCTGGATTCCATAAATATTTGTTCATTACAGCCAGTGAGTGGAATGCACGTGCACAGAGGACCAAGTAATGGGCACAGTCAAACTGCTGGCCCTGCCAAGTGACAGCCTTTGCCAGTGGCACACATGTTTTGTTCTGTAATTGAAAGGAAGAACTTCAAATCTCTTTGCATTTCCTGCCTGAAGGACAAAGCTTTTCTTTGCATAACCGGTGGTATCTCAAAATATCTCGTAAGCACAGGGCATGGGACTCCCCCAAAAGTAGACTTTGCAGAAAGGAGTCTCTCTGCTGAAAAGGGCAAGAGAGGCAGTGTCCCTGGATAACTGCTGTGCTGCTGAGCAAACACCTGAGACTGCTGCAGGAGCCCGTTCCATGCAGAGAATCTGCCTGCAAGGGCAATGCAAGCCACTCTCACAGTCCCTGTGGCTGAAGGAGGACAGATTGGCTGGGTCACAGGGTGACAGAGGTGCTACCAGAACACACCTTGAAAGATGTCCCTCTCCTGAATCTGGATCCTCCTGTGACCTCCTAAACTGATTTTCTTGTCTGATAAATGACTTGCATCGTTTGCCTTGCTAGGAGCAACAATTAAGGTGCCAAAGTGCATGGCATTTATTTGCCAGGACATGGTTTATGGTGCTTCTTGTGTCAGTATAATACTTTTTAGCAACCTCTCTGGTTCCCCACAGAATTCGGAAGCAATTCAAGGATGGACAGACAAAATGAAGGAAAGGCAAAACTAGTGAGGATCTATGACTCTTTCAACAGCATTTTGTGAACAAATTACAACAGCCCATTTGTAGGAGTTCAACAAGTTTTCTCTCTCATTCTTTATGATTTTTAGTAGAGGAACTAGAATGGGCAGCAAAGCCATCAAATGCTCCTGAAACAACCCCACAAAATTATGTGTGGGCACAAAAAGCAGGACCATCTCACTAGAAAAACAGAAGGATTCCATTACTGCAGGCTGGTCTTGCAGGCGCCTTGGAAATGGGGGCATGAGAGCTGCAAACCCTGCAGATAATGTGTTGGGAAGTGATACAAACATTGATCATGAGCAAAATAACTAATGGCAAAGGAAGTGCCCTGGAGACAGCAAAAACCACCAAAAAATCCCTCTGCTTTTTGTGCCACTAATAATCATGAAGTTATTCATATTTCTCACTGGCATTGTTATTAATGAAAATAGACAGGACACAGGTTTTCAGCACAAATGTGGTTTCAAAGCAGCCCATGTGCTGGGTTCTGCAACTGCAGCTCATTCTGCAGTTCCTGTTCATGGGGAACTTCTGCATCTGCCCACCTACACAAATATACACCTGCATGCTGGGGTGGTTACTCTGATTAGGATCTCTACTTCAGCAGCAGCATCTTTGTTCCTGCAGAGCACAGCCCTGTGAATCCATCCTCCCTGCAGAGTCTGGGAGAAGCAAAAAAAATTATAGAAGCTCCTTCCAAGCTGATCTGCTTAGGTCATCAGAAACTCTCCAGGGAGTCTAGGTGTCTGCTTTACACCTGGACTGTTAATCTTCAAAGTGACTGAGATGCAGCTCTGGCTGTTTTATGACATTCCTGCCTGTCAAAAGCCATTTCAAGGTGGGTGATGCCTGAGAACTCGGTGAGTGGCCTACAATTTGTGATGTGCAGCACGTAAGAGGATAGGTGGGAACAGCAGGGACTGTTTGGGTGG
Organism: Agelaius tricolor; assembly: GCF_023055355.1. Lineage (NCBI taxonomy): Eukaryota > Metazoa > Chordata > Aves > Passeriformes > Icteridae > Agelaius > Agelaius tricolor. The sequence goes on from NW_027269263.1 coordinate 3,561,796, forward strand.
TGCAGTGGGTGGGAAATCATGCCCTGGTAGCTCACAATGGGCATTTTCCCCAGAGGAAGCCTGCACAGCCCTACACCCAGTGATCTTAGGCAGGAATTGTGCCAATGAGAAGGCGTATCTTCTCTGGTATAGAAGGAGGAAAGTATTATCCAAGAGGCTGACTCTTGCTGGCAGACAAAACTAAAAAAAAAAAAAAAACCCAAACCCTAAAAACCAAACACCAAAAAAACCAAACCCAAAAAACCTAACAAAACAACACCCCCCCCCAAAAAAAAAACAACAAAAAATACCCAACAAAACAAAACCCCCCAAAAAAACCCAAAGAAAAGTGAATGTGAGGGAAAAACTGTATTATTTCAAAGGACAAGCAGATCAGCTGGGTAGTGACTGGAACACAGGCAAAGAGATGGTAGGAAGTAAAAAGTGACTGGGAATTTTAATCTGAAATACCACTCTGCAAGCTGGAAGAGTACAGTGTGCTCCCTGCATTTGGGAAAAGCAAATTTAGGAGTAGTGTTTAAAATATTTGGGCATTAATCTTATGAAGAAAAAACAGCATCAAGGCCCTGTCCATCTGAACAGACAGTGCCTGACTGAGATGAGTGCTCAGCAAGTGGAGACATTTTCTAATAGCAGGATTCATGTGGGATGTGTGAGAAGGCTTATGGATGATGCTTTCCTTGATGGCAAACAATCAAGCAATTCATTTCACTGATCAACAGACACAGAAACACATACATTTAGAGATTTAGGTCTCTCCTGAGCCAGGGGTCTGTGAAAGCACCAGCCCCTTGGAGCTGTGTTCTTGCACCACTCTGAACAGATTCAATCCAGCCTCATGACCTGAAATGGAGCTCATCTCTCCTATTCCCAAATGTGCATAAAACTGTGTTTTGAAACCCTGCTCTGTTGCATTTTTTCTGTGCCTAGTAAATAAAATGCTTGTGATTCTGTGTGCTGCTCCTGCAAGTGGTGTTCTCTCAGACACTTTTACTAACATATTGACTAGTCTGATACTAGACACTATAATCACAATATCATGAGTCAGAAGCACGAGACATGCTAGCTGGGCAGGCTGTGTATTACTGTGCAGCCAGGAGAGAAGCAAAAATTGAAGTTAAAGAGCCTTGCCTCTGAAGTCAGCTTGTCAAACATATGATTAAGCCTTTCCTGCCTTTTGAGCAAGGCATTGAGAATAGGCTAATTACCCTGAGCCAAAGAAATAGGCATTTTACAGTGGCCTTGAAATAATAAATTCCTGGTTTGCAAATACTTCCAGCATGCAGGAAAGTCAGGGACTGATAACAACAGCTTGAGTTAAGCTTAGTGTGGGCAGGTGTTATGCAAGCTGCCCTCACACAGCTGTGTTAAAACAAGTCATTCATGACCTGGCATAGCCCTGTTATTCAGCTCCTGGCTCTTCCAACAGCCACATAATACACTTACATTTTGATCTGCACATCTGTGAGGATCCAGCAGCTCTGCCACTGCATCCTTGTTCTGATGCTTAACCCTTCTGCTACTTCAGACTAGGGATTTTAATGTAGTTGGTAACATCCTCACCCTGATCCAAAGGGACCCCTATCCTTGGGTTCACTACAAGTCCTTTACAGTTTGAACCTGGACTGACATGTCTGAATGCAGCCTTTCCTCAAGTGGAAAAGGAGAAGAGAGATGCATCATGCTGTGGTTTGTGAACTTTGTAAATGAGAGTGAGGATGTGAGCTGCCCTATAAACACCTGTGGGCACTAAAGCTGAATTTGAATTTGGGCCTCAAGATCTGAAAGGCCAATTCTCTAATCTGTTGTCTTGTCTCCACAATCCTGCTAACTGAAGAGCTGCTGTCATCAGCAGGCAGACTCAGTGCCACAGCTATTTTCAGTTCAGTTCCTCAGTTGGAAACATTTTCCTTCCCCCGCCACCTCTCCAGGCTTGATGTTGTCTATGAGATAACTGGCATGGAGAGACCTGCTTTTCTCCCCAGCAGCAAACACAACAGATACAGCAGAGATTTTTATCCCCCTAGCAGACCGTACTGAGTGGATACCCAGCAAGCAGAAGGGAGCAGGCACAGAGCGAGGGTGTGACTGCTGCTCCCTTGGAGCCATGCCTGCACCAGGGTCCTGCTGCAAGCTTCCCAGGCTTCCCAAAGCACTGAAAAGGGCTGGGTGCCATTCACAGCTGTCAGCTTCCTCAGCTGCTCAGCCCTGGCTGCCAGTTTGGTTACATATGTGCCAGTTCAGCTGTGTAATGTCACCAAGACTCCCTGTGTCTGAGCTGTGCCTCAGATCTCCCGTCAGCCACAGCTCATTGCACTGCTCCACTGCACTGCCTATGCAACAGCAGGGTCAGTGCTCCAACCCCACACTTGTGTTTAAAACAAAATACTTTTATCTTTGCCTTCCTCTGTGCTTGCTTGTGAATTGACTTAAGCAAGTGATGAACTACTCAAGCTGCCTGACAGTCAGGGCTGGGCAAGGTGGAGGAAATGAGATTTTCTGCAGGAGAGCTCTACTAACGCACCTCCTGCATCCCTCAGTCTGTCCTGGGCCCTTGAGACTTCCTGCTCTGAGCCCTTCCCAAACAGAGCTCTTGGTCTGGGCTTCAGTATCTACCTCTCTGCACATGAATCTTCAAGTTATAACATAAAATATATAAGGGAAGACAAAGAGATAGGTCATGATGAATAAACACTTAGACAAGGGAAAAAAACCAACATCATACCAGAACAATTTCTGTTACAGCTGGTTCCATCACACTCTTTTAAGACATTCAGCTTACAGGATCAGTACTGAAGGTTCTACTTGTACTGAACTTTTCCTACATGTCTTCAGACTAACCACGCTCAATTGCCTTTTTTGAGGCACTGGATGACATTTTTGACACCCCATTTGGGATATTCCTTCCAACTATCACACTGCAAGAGTACAAGCTGCTATACTTGACCTGTCAGTGCACAATGAAGGTCTTGGGTATGATGAGGTGTCTAAATTGGCATGAGATTAATGTGTTTAGTCAGCTGAGCCCCATCTTTACTAGTTTTGATTTCCTGTAAAAAGGAAATGCATACAACATACTTTTAATTTCTGTATATACAGTGCCAGACACACTGTGGCTTTGATCTTGGCTGACATTACTGTAATAAAACTGGTTCTCATCCCCAGCAGTTGTTTCTAACTCAAAACACATGCTTCATGTCCCTCAGCTACTGTTCCTGAGCACCACAGCCCCTCTCCTGACAGCTCTACATACCACATCAAAACAATGCTCAGGATTTCAGCTATCAGTCCTGCTCACCAGTGCTTTCTTCTCATTTGAAGAAATGAGAAGAGGCTCTTGAGAAGAGGCTCTTGAGACTCCATCTGCAATGGTGACTTACTTTAAAACACTGACCATGGGCCATTCTCACTGACTTCAGCAGGAACTGCTGAATACTCCACAGTTTTTAAAACCACTTTATAAGTGTCCTTGCAAAGATTTAAGAGCACACTTTAGGCATTTGCTTAAAAAATGAAATAAGAAATGGTCTTGCTCTATGAATACTCAGCTTGAAGGTTTGTGGCATTTCTTCCAAAACTTTTCTGTGGAGATGCTGGTATCAAATGCTTTCTATGCCTCTCTAACCATGGGAAATAAAGCAATTAATCAGAAGGTATGGCAAAGGCAGCTTTTTCACAGAGTAATGCCCTCTCCTGAGGAGTAGAACCAGTGTCAATGGATTAATCTTGACAGCTTCAAGAAACACTTGCCAGCAGGGCAGGTAGAGATAAAATTATTTGCACAAAGGGGTCTTTGCCAGCTATATAAACAATGGATTCCCTCTAAAGCCTTACCTGCAAAGATATTTCTATGTAACAAACTGGTACTATAAGAGAATTTCTACATCAACACAAGTCTCTCTTCTAGCAGGGAAAACAGAGGTGTTTTCTCCCCAGTCAGTCTTTGCTAGGGAAATAGCTTTTATAGTGGATAAACTTAATGCCCTATCAACATTAATGTCAGTCTCTCTGTGCTATAGCTGGTCACACCCCACTGCTCCAGCAGCTCTCAATATAAAGTTCTTTGTGCTTCAGGACACAGAAACTAGGGAAAGGAGGTATTGGAAAAACCTGTGAGTTGAACAAGACAAGCCAAATTCTCAGCTGCAAGAGAGCAAGAGCACTGTAGATCACCATAAAACTTTTTCAGTCAGAGAGGATATTATAGGAAGAGGTTGTTTCCCAAGATGTAAACTACAGTAACCTGGAAGCTTATCTAATTGCTGTAACCTTTGATGCCTGCAAGGAGCAAGAAGAAAAAAATGTGCCTGTGGGCAAAAATTAGCACAGTTTGGGAGTTTAGTCTCCATACTGGCTTCCATTCTCCCATGCAGAAGTGGCACAGAGATTTGGTGCTCATCACAGTCACCCTCTCAGGTTCAGCTAATTATCTCAGAGCTGCTCACTCAATGAGCTGGCTGATGGAGTCAGGCACATGCCTGAATTTAGCCCACCTTCCCAAAGTGGGGGAATTTCCCTGATTTCTAGAAACACTTTTTCCTCTTCACCAATTTATATCAGGCCTTCTGATGCTCTGTTGGAACAAATTACTGCTGAATTATAGGTTATTGCATTGGCCACAGCTTTGTCCTGAATACCAGCAGCTTCTTCTTTTGCTCTCTGTTCAAACAAAGGAAACATTGTTTTCTCCACTGTGCTTTGACAGAAAATGCAGGCTTGAGCTAAACTGCTTTAGCATCTTGTTGGGTTAGGTGGGATTTACCTCCCTAGCAGTAACTTACCAGCAGAGAAGGAAGGGGAAGAAAACGGTTTTCAAATGGTTGCTTGCTTTTTGTTTTATGTTCAAATCTTCCTTTGAGACAGAAAGAAATAAAAACTGGGAAGTTGTGAAATCTACAGGACAATGAACCTAAAAGCTGCTTTTGCTAAAGGCTGGGTTATTAAATTATATTGCTGACAAAAACCAGAAAACCAGACCTTTGGAATGAACCATCCATACATTCAGGAGAACAAAAAAACTCTTGTATTTCTTACAATGATTGGTATGATTACTGTGAATTGCCAGAGAAGGAAAATAGTTCAAAACCACCCTGATGAAACTTGGAAATGCCTTATGTGATGCAATCCAGGATCAAAATTCTGCTCTTTCTGCTCTAGAGGGCAGAAAATGGTGTGAGAGCCTGTGCCACTGGCACTGTGGGGTGGGTGATCATGAGAATATGATTTAGCTTTGCTGTGTCTTTTTTTTTTTAATTGGACAAAGGAGTCCAGAAAAAGATCTCACCCCTCTCCAAATATCACCCTGCATACACATATTTCAAGAAAACAGTGTTGTAGCTGAAGCATTTTAAAGCATAATTTAAACCCTCAAGTTTTAAATTTCACTTTGTTGAGAACACTAACTTTTTTCCCCCAAGTATTTCCTCTTGGAAATGGAGAAAGACAGAACAATCAAGGATAAGGATCTACTGCTTCCTTGTTTTTTCACTCACAAAAAAAAAAGAAAAAAAAAAAAAAGAAGGATGGCAACATATTAAGAGAGTCAGGAAGAAAATCTATAAATCTATTCTCAGTTTGATTTTATTCTAATAGGGAAAAGTCAAATGTTGACATCATAGTTTTGTTGACATTGATGGAAATGTGGAAGAAGAATCACCCTAAATGATCTTTTTTTTTGTTACCTGTGCTGCACAGAAATTATAAAATGAAAATGATGCTTGGAAATGGCAGCTTTACTTTCACCTACATCACTGAAGATCACTGCCCTGTGTATTCTGCTACCACAACTACCTGTAGGGTCACTATAAAGCCTCACAAATGCTCTTAAAAAAAATATTCCTGATGCATATAGCTTTTCCTTTTTAGGATATCAGAGTTTACCTGGATCTGACCACACATTTATTTCAGTATAGTTATGTATAGTTGTGTCTGGCAGTTGTGTCTGGCATGAATGGGGACCACATGCTTTTAATGACTGTGGATCCCATTCATGCCAGACACAACTGCATTTTAGCCAGTGGAATGCTGCACTGGGCAAACAGTGCTCAGTGGAGTGCCCAGTGCTGTAAGTGATTTCAGGCCCCAGATACCTCACACTCTCCCTTTGGTGGATGCCAGCTGCACAATACTCAAGTGATGTGTGAGCACTGAGAAGCCTCTGTGCTCCAAGACCTCACACTGGGCAACCTTTAAGAGTGCTGACATGAGCATGTTTTGTTATTGACCTTGGATGAAACTGATTGGGGCCCAAGTCCTTACCCAGGCAAAATCCCCAGGAATTTCAGTACAAATTTTGCCTGAGGACTGTAGGAGTGATTCAGCCTAATGTGAGAACTAATGTCCTGGAAGCTTTTTCTAGGCAGCATCCTAATTATAGACTCAAGCTTGACATCTGTAGCACAAACCCTTGCTGCATTTTGCAACCTGAGCCACTCTGTGAAGAGCCACACAACAAAAACAAAGCTGACTTATCATTAGGTGTCCTCAAACTCTGGTATTTAAATTAAGAGCAGTGTATGAGCTGCTTCAAAAGATGACAAGGTAGGAGAATGCCACTGGGTTTATATTCTATTGGGCACAGCACACAGCTGGGAGCTGCTGTCACTCCTGTCCAAACAAACCATATGTTGGAACCTCTGCACATTAATACATGGATTTGTTTTCCCCTAGAACAACCTGTTGGCACAGTATACACTTCTTTTGTCCCTCTGTCTCCAGGTGAAAGAGAATAGATTTATCCCAGTTACTAAACTTGTGAAATACCTATCAGGTGCCCTTGTGAAATGCCTACAAATTGTTGGCACTGCAGCTCATCTCTTCTGGGTTACCAGATGATTATTTTCCACATCAGTGGACAATGATAAAAGTAGAAGAGATTGTGCTTTCTTCCTCTTTAGATGAGGTGTTGACAGATAATAAATCATTTTACAAGACTGGCATTGATTTCCTTGTATTTGGATATGGAAAGTAAAATGCAACCATGTTCTATGATGCCTTTCTCAAGCCACCCACTGGTATTGGAAAAATTAAATTAATAAGGGTTTCATTTTCCAGCCTGTGCCTCTTAGAGCTTTTGTTTAGATGATCTTAAATCCCATGCAAGCTCCATGTGGAATTTTAAAAATTGCTTTTTGACAATATCTGTACCTGCCTGTCAAGGGAGGGTTGTCCATGTCCTTCCATGTATATGTAAAATACATCAGGACAGATTCTGTGGATGAAACTAGAATAATGCAGGATGAACTAATTTGCTGTTGGCAGACAAGTTCAAGTATTCTGTGCTAAACAGAAATTAACTCAGAACAGCCTCTCTTTGCTCATACAGTAAGAAGACAGGTTTTAAGGCAGTGAGGGTCAAGAATGAATGTAAAATAGTTATCTTTTAAATATCAACTCATTTTCCCCTCTGCATCTTCCATGGTGATTCCCCAGCTGTGCACTTGCCCATTAAATTTCATTGCAGAAGATGGACCAAGAGTATTTTAGGCCACCCTGAAATTTTAGCTTGTAACCCTTTGAAAATCCTTCCTACCTTAGACATTATCCCAGAGCACCATGATATTTTATTTCAGGCTGAAAGTAATAAGCCACTAAAGTCAGAACACTAAACATATGATTTGGAGGCCACTGAGCAGGCTGACAGATGAAATTATGAATTATGACATATGAAATTACTAAATATACAAATTGAACAAATGTACAAATTGAAATTGGTGTTCTTTTACCTTTGTGTCATGACTAGATCTGTACACAAAACTCTCTCTTATCCAACAGCTCCACATCACTAACTTTCCCAAAGGGTTGCACAGAATTTAGTGACAGCTTTCATTCCAGTCTGTGGAGGGTATTTTGTACATAACCTCACTGAAATCAGCATAGTCTCCTTGTGGTGCATAAATTCCCTGTGCAAAAGGAGGTCAAGTCAACAGGAATTGGATAGATAAATCCTAAAATGCCTGGTCTTTTAGGGACAGGTGGTCATGCTTTTTTCCCTGTTACTTAATAGAGTCAAACTACTGTTGGAGTTCTTGGGAATAAAGCCCTGTTTGTGTTGAAATTACTGAGGTTTCTATTTTTAGAGTCCTAAAACTCTTCCCCTTCTATTTAAACTACCATCTCTCCTGTTCTCATTTATGGCCTGATGTGCAGAAGCAGGAATTGTTCCCATGAAAGACACAGATTTTCCAAAAGCTGTAATGGTCTAAGAAGTACCAATTTCTTCTGAAATTTTGCTTTTTCTGCTGAAAACTTCTTCTTTGTCTTAAAATAACTTTTTTTCCAGGAAAGACTCTCCTAAACCTGTGATTAAATGCAGTCTCTAATTCCCAGTTATGGAGATGTTCAAAAGTAACAGTGAGTGAGACAAAACCTATAGTCCACCAAAAAGTTAAGTTGTCATTGACTCCTTAGAGGCAGCAAACTCAGATGTTAATGAACATTTCCAAAGGTCACTAAGGCACTACAGCAATGCTCTGAAGGTGAAGACTGAGGACTATTTCTTTTTAAACTGATTAATTTTTAATATAAATTTTAAAACCTGCCTGTATGTCTGTACTTTTTGTCTTCAGTTGTGCACTATTCCCACTTCAATAGAGGCATAAATCTGCATGTACAAACACACACTTTTCATTATTTAATGTACCACCTGAAATATTATATGATTTTGATAGGCAACACATTGATTTGTACTGGGTTTTTTTCTGCTGCGCTACACGAAAACTTAATTATCTACAGCCATCAGTTCCATTACAATAGGGCCTTGAAGAATGATAAGACTTTTAATTTTAGTAGAGTAAGCTACTTGCAAATCAGTTCTTGAATTTACAGTACTATGTTGGATATGACTTAACAAGAAGGATTAATTGTCTGGAATCATGGAATGCCTTTACAAACCAGTGGGGTTTTTTTACTTTTAGGGACTCTGTTGACATTAGTGAGGTCAGACTCTCACTGCACATGGTGGCACCAAATAGAACTGAAAAAAAGGAAACAGAGGGAGGACAAACCCTGAGCACTCAGAAACATCAAATTAATTCATCCTGCCCATTCAACAATTAGTTGTGACCCCACTGCAGTCTGTGGAAGTTTTGCCAATCAATTTCAATAGGAGGAGAATCTGAGTTGGACTGAAGTTTCCTGCTTCTGCCCATAGCAACAGAGGCATTCCAGACCACTCTCAGGAAGGGAAAATAAAAGTGCAAATTCCCAATAACTGTGGCAACAGGAGGGCCAGTTTTCTTTGCCATCCTGCAATTTTGAATTCAGCAGCTGTTCTGTGACACGATGTGTTTCTCCCCTCCATTAAATTAAAGCTTTCTTCCCATGTGGAAGGCACATCAGGGTAAGAGCACAGAACAAAATCATCAACACAAACAGCCCCCAGAAGCCTTTTCACATTTCCCACCTCACATCTGTCACAATGGCAAATCCATGTTTGCAAACAGCATGGAAAAACTGCCTTAAATGTGGTAATTCCTCAAAGACAGGGAATTAGCTCAGCCTGCTCTGTGATGTCTCTCAATCCATGTGAGCAACAAGTGGTGATGAGCTCCCTCAGCAAAGTGCCAAGACCTCTACTATGGAGAGAAGAACTAAAGACTGCACAGGTTGTCCAACCCTGGTTGCATTTATCTTCCTTTTTTACCCTTTCCTTCACTGAGGTGTTCTCTGTTGTAGCCTTGGACTTGGTAACTTCATCAAGGGCTGCAAACTACCAGTGAGGCTTTGGGCAAAGTTTGAGAGCCTCAGGAAAGCAGCAGTGTATGCAAAATATGACTGATGATGCCCTAAGGACTGTCACAGGCAGTTAAACCAAAAGGGCATGCAAGTGAGTTTCTCTTCCCTTCCACCTTGTGTCCTCTGTTTTACAGGAGGCAGTGCCCATGCTGACAAGTGGGCAGCACTCTCTACAAAGTTAAAAGACAGAAAAATCTGCCTCTGTAGCTGCCAAGGACAAAGAAAAGATGGGAAACATATGTTCTCTGTGTTTGGGATGATTCAGTGTAGGTAGACTACCTGGGTCAGAGCCCAGATGGTGTAAACTGCTGAGTCTCAGAACTTACATTAGCTGAGTCTCTAGATTAATAAGTATTTTTTTATTTGAACTTCTGAAACTATTCTGATACTCTTTATTTAAAAAAAACCCAAAAAAAAAGCTCTCAGGAAAAAGCAAAGAAGCAAAAACTGATGTGACTTCTTTAAAGTATTGGCGTGAATCGGTGTCAGAGCTCAGGCAGGAGCACATGTCCTCTGAGCATCAGTACAACACCACTGATGCAAAGGCCACACCTGAAGTTTATTGAGCTAACACAGCAGCTTAAGGAGGTCTGAACTGCCCTGCGTGCTCCAGACATCTGTCATTTGAAATTCTCAGGGCTGATACCTCAAAAGTCAACATTAATTAGTCACTGAACAAAGTGTGCTTGAAAGGGCAGTAACAGTCAGCCATGGAGTTCAGATGCTGCGCTAGAAACAGAAGGTGATGAGCTTTGATGAGCACTTGAACAAAAGACACTGAAGGTGCATAGGAGGCAGCTGAGCTAAACATAAGAAAACAAGGAAGACATTGGAGTCTTGGTGATGTAAGCTTGGACTGAGAGTAGGTGGGATTCAAATGTCTTGGGAACGCTCAAGCCAAAGGGACTTATGAGGGAATTTACATCTGTGCCATCTGTCCTTCACTTTTTTTGTAAATGGCTTTTGGAAGATAAATAATGCCATCTTTCTCTTCCAATTTAACCCTACTGGTGATTGACTGCTGGCAGGAATGCCAAAGCATTCAACCCAGGAGATACACACCAAAAATAAACCTCACCCTAAACAAAATGCCCTGCCCTGTCACTTACTTACAGTACCTTTTCTGTGATGTTATCTTAAACTGAAACCATTACTTCTCAGCTTTTCTGACTCAGATGTGAAAGGACTAATTTTGATAAACCACGTCTTCCAAAACTCACCTTATCAAATTGACCAGGAAGAACTGACAGCAAGCTGGAGATGTGTTACCTTTCACTTCTTAATATCACCACCCACAAAAGGGGCTTGTTAGCTCAAATATGGATTGACCACACTCAACAGTACATGCAGTGAACCCTCATCTGATTTATTCATGTATGGTATGCCACTGAGCAGCAAATTTTGGACATGATTAATATAGTTATTTTTGAATGGTTGCTGAGGTGAAAGTAAACTATATGAGCAATGAAAATGCCAGCATAAAAATCAAAATAATCTGATTTGGGAAAAGTCTGAGTCACCACAGTGACTCCGTCAAGTCCAGATACCTAAGTATTGTGGGTATAACCTGATATTAATGACCCTTTTTTTTTTGAAGAATTTCATTGTTTTGGCAGCAATAGTGGTTACTAATATTCTAAAGGTCATGAACATCTATTAAAAATCTTGCTGAAGAAAGAAAAGCACAACTTTGCCATGTCCAATCTTCCTGCTACTGGAAGATATGTTTGTGATGGGACCATCCCATAGATTTCGATTGTTTGGTAAGAAGGGTGATATCTAGGACACGTTTCATGTCTTCTCTTCCAAAATCAAACAAAGAAAATGCACATTCCCATGATGAAAGTCAAGAGTAGAGCCATTGTCCATGGGCTGTGTAAGAGTTCCAAGTCTGACACTTCCCAAGTGCACAACCAGCAATGACAACTGCTAAGTGGCTCTGAAGTGTTACACAGCTTGTGTTGGTAAAAGAGAAAGTGGTAGAAGATTCAATAATGCTAATGAAATGTTGGGGAAGCACTGCTTTCTTCAAGGCCCTCCTTCTTCAGGATTTCTAATAAGAGATTTTTGGTGAATTTGCACTTTGTACAAACACCTTGTCAACTCCAAAAAAGAAGAGTAAGAAATAACACCCTTAGAAGAAAAGTCTGGGAGCTTAACCCATCCTGGCAAAAGCAAGCACAAATCCACTGTTTTCAATGGAGTTACAGATGGCCCCCTTAAGATACAACAGAGCTGATTTGGCCCTCCTCCCATACTGTAACTCTTCTTTCCCTGAGAAACCTTTGCTTTCAAAGGAACCAACCATGTGCAAAAAGCCTACAACAATGAGCTTCAATTAAATAAATGAATGGAGGGCACACTTGTACTTTAAAACTTTTCTCAGTAGTGGACTTTACCAGCAAGTATTGACCTTTCATCTGTTTAATTTCAGGATCTAATGCCCCTATCACAGACTAAACACTGATCTGCAGAATACCAATTATTGTACTCATATTTCTGCTTCCCATGCTTTCCTACAAGCATTAAATTGGAATCATGTATAAGCATATTGCATGTCTCAGGAAGGAAGAACTTGTTCTTCCTTAGAAGCCACCTCAGCACTACAGCAGATGGGCACAGGCTTTGTGGCTAAAAGCACGGAGAGAGACAGAGAAAGAGAGAGAGAAAAAGAAAAAGAAAGTGAGAGAAGAAAGTTGCTTACTGTTTCGAGGCTTCTCCTCATCCATGCCTTCATCTTCATTTTCTGGATCAATATCTTCTGCTTGAGTTATCCAGTCTAAGTATCCCTTCAGATCCTCCTCTAGCTGCTGCTTTTCTCGAAGCTTCTGGAAATCGCCTCGAGCCTTGGCCTTTTCTCTTTCTTTGGAAAACTCCCTAGCAAGAGGGAGGGAGGGACAGGACATGGGCAGAAAGGAGGAAGAGATGGAAGAAAAACAATGGGTTAGAATGATTTCCACCAGAAAGTCTCCTCAGTCTGTGTAGCACATCCAGCTGTTTCTATTCTCTCCAGACAAACACATGTAAGGACCATGCTTGCTGTGCACACATGTGTAAAACAGCTGGAGTGTCCACATATCTACCAATGCTTAGGAAAAGACTGATAACCTTTTTCAAAACTTTCCTTCTCAGCATTTGATTGACAATTCAAATAAAACATATATGTGACATTTATGTACAATTTTGTGTAAAATACCAGACATTTTCTAACATTCTGTAAACACCTGATATTCTCCAAGAGTTATCTACAAATGTCTATATGAATAATGGTTAAAGATGAACTGTTTGACAATAATCTGACATCTGGAGAGTGAGCTGGTGGCTCCAATTTCTAGCCAGGTTTCTATCAGTGTTTAAGATTTTACATTTCATCACAACTAATTTGGGCTAGTTTAAGTGTAATTAATGGTACTCACAATCCTGTACACATTTAATTATGGACCATTTCATCCACAGTACTGAAAAATATAGTTAAAAACTTTGACCTCAAAGTTTTACTGAAGAGTTTCAGCATTTGAGGCTGTTATCTAACATGAAATATATTTTTCAAATCTCACACTGGATGGACAAATACGCTAAATTATGGATAGACAAAACTAATAAATTCTGCCAGAAAGTGGACAGGGCAAAACATTTGATGATAGTTTTATGAAAGAACACTGTTGGGAATACAGACTTAAAACCGGGCATAAGAACAAGAATTTCCTGTTGCTTTGTTATGATCCTGGGTTCTTGGCTTTGTCTTCTTTTTGGCTGCAGTGCTGTTTCTTCTCCTCTTTCATCAATAATTTTTTTCAAGAAATGCTGACCTCCCTTATTTAGAGACTCATGTGGTTCTAACCCAGGTTTTAACACTCGTATTTTAAAAAGTAAGTTTAATGATTGTGAAAATTGCTGGACCAAGAGTACTTAAGCATTAAGTCTTCTATCTGCTGAAGCAGATCACTACACAAGACACACACAGCAGATAATACAGGCCACTCTTTCTAGGAAAAGAGGTAAAGCCAATCTCCCCAGCGCTTTATCCATTACTGTTGCTGAAGACTGTCAGCAATGAATGGATTTAACAAAATGCTACTCCACTTGGCATTTGGTTTAGATTTGTTCCTGCAAAAGTGAATAGAAAATCTACCACTGATTTTGCTGGCATAATATTAGGATAATGAAAATCTTAGCCAAAATGTGAATTTTGTGAGTGCCACGTGACTGAGGTGGAGGTGAGTGCTTTCCTCCTGTTGGGTTCAAAACCTGCTGAAAGACTTCCACGGACTTCACAGGCTTTGTATCAGGTTTTCAGAATTCTGAACTGTGCATGACACCAGGACTGCATCAGGATCAAAGCAGAATGATCCCTTTATTTCTAGCCGAAATATGTGACAATGCACGCAGTATCATGTGCACCCCTGTTATGCTGCTGAGGGTTCAGGCCTGCCCAAGTAAGTGTGGTAAGGTGGAGGTGAGGAAGAGAACCACTGCCTTCTCTGGCCTGAAGTTAGTCCACAGTCAGCTCTGGGTCCAAACTCAGCCTCAAGGCATGGAAAAAATGAAAAATGAAATTTTCTCATACTGGGAGTGATATTTTACTATTTACAATATAAAAGAAACAAATAAGCCCAACAATAATAATAACAATAAAAACTGTACAAAGAGTGTTAGGAAAAAATCCATCAGTGGTGGTTATATTTTCTGCTTCAGTAACACTTTTCCCCTGGGCCTGCTACACTGCTGTATGCAAATTAATGAATTAACTCTTAAAAAAATAATCACTGAATGAATCAATGTATTATTAAGCCTGTTACATCAAATTCCAACATTTCGATTTTTAGCTCATAAAGTATTATTTTAGAATCTAAAACAAATGGGTCAAATTTTGAAATGGGCTGAACATAGAGTTTTCTGACACAATGCAAAATACTGTGATTGCTTTGTGCAAATGACCTGCAATTCCATGTCTCTTCCCCTGGTACAACACATGACACTCCACATCTCAGATGACTCTCCAAAGAAGACAACTGGTTTAAATTGTCTTAATTTCTATGCTCTACTAACACTAAACCATTGAGAACAGGTGGCTCAGGAAATTGCCACTGCAATTCAAACCACCTCCCACGTGGGCAAATGTAGCTCACAATCAAGAGTTCTTATCAGTGGCCATTTTCCATCCCATGGCAAGGGAGCTGGTGGCCTCAGCCCAGGGTGTATTGCAGGCAGGTGCACACATTGCTGCTGCCTCCAGCACAGCTGGCAGTAAATGGTCACTGCTTGCAGCTCCAGCAGGCAGGCCAAGGACCACAGAAGTTTTTGATGGAAGTGCCATGTTCATCTAGAGTCTTCTAGTCTTTTTCCTTCCACAAAAAAGGCTGCACAATCATGGCAGGGTGAGGTCAACAAAGGCTCACACAACTAGCAAGCAATCTGTCTTTTTTCAGTGAACCCAAAACATCAGTATAAGAGTGGGTGCATCTGATTGTTTTTACCACAATTCAGTTTGTTTCACTTTGGTTCACTTCTCCCAGAAAATTATAGAAATGCCTGCCAGTGGGAACACCAGAGAGCAGAGTATTCTGGAGAGATGCTTTCTCTGTGTGGGGTTAGAGTGGGTCAAGATCATAAACACCCAGCTCTGCATTATGTGCTGTTTCAGAAGAAAATTTCTTTTTCCTATCCCAATGATGGAATTTAGGTTAGTCTTGTTGATATGATTTCTCACATTTAGAGGCGAGATGGGAAGTGAGCAAAACAGCAGAATTCTAACAGTTCAAAACTCTTGCTTACTACTCAAAGTGGAGCACAAGGCTCCAAATCTCATCCACCCTGAGAAGTACACCAAGGAGTAGGATGGGTTGGAAGAGGAGTCAGAAAATTAGGAAAAATACCTGAAAGGTCACAAAACCTGCTCAAGGAGGAGCTACAACCATAGCCAGCCTCCTGTTCACTCTGACCTTTTTCTTGGCAGTAAAAGCATCAAAAGCAGCCAACTGTGTTTTGCAGGAGCCTCTCAAGGCAGAAGAAACCCTCTGTTCTCCTGCCCTCCATTTGCCTTAGGCAACTGCTTGTTTGGCCTGTGTCCTGGGATCTGGATCAAAATATAAAGGAAATGGGACTCTATATTCTTAGGTGTACTTGTCTGAAGGTTGAACCCCCTCTGCCTTTTTTTTTTTCCTCATTAATTAACTGAAATAGATAACAGAGATGTGAACATCTCTGATCTCGAGTGACTTCTTATCACTGCTCAGAGCAATGATGTGGAATTGTTTTGCCTGGGCTTGGGGAGGTCTGCTGTGTGATCTGCTGACTGGATATTCCTTTGGAGTACATGAATTTTGTATTGTGCTCAGCCAAGTCAGGAGGAGATTACAGCTCCACATATAAATACTCTGACATGCTATTTAGGCTAGTATGTGATTAGTAAATTCACCAGGACCATGAATGGATGATATACCTGAGGAAAAACAAATTACAAAAGAGCTCTTTCAGCAGAGCAGAATCCAGCATTTCATTTTGCAGGTGCAATCAAGGTGTCTTTGTGAGTACAATTAATTACACTTATGTATTCAGAAGTGATTACCCTCCTCCCCCCAAGCTAATCTGTCATTTGTGAAGCCTACCTACACAACATGCCTGCTGAAGCTCCTGAAATAGATAAATGGGAAAAAAATCAGAGATGCCCAGAATGGATATTCAGAGATAACCAGGAATGCTGCTTTGTATCTAGAACAGACAGGTGGATCATCAACATAGATCAGACAAATAGCAATAGCAACTCTCCAAGAAAAAAAGCTGAATCTGCAAAGTGAAGACACTTTGTAACTCAGCAGAATTTAGAACTGCTTTAGAAAGTTAATTGTTTAAGAACTGCTTATATAGACCAAAGAAAATTTGGAAAATTTCTCCCATAATTTCTGTGTTTTTTCATGGATGCAAATTCTCAAGTTTCTTTTTACTTTTCTCCAGTTGGGGACATTTTTGCAGAAACAGTGCAGCTGTCATAACACTGTGAAGACAGCCAGAAAGAGTGACTCACAGCTTAAACAAGGTGAACTTCATCTTTGATTTCAGTTCCCTCTACAGACTGTTTCCATCTCCTACCACTAACTGTGGTGGTTTAGCTGCAGTATGGCAGGAGGTGGAACATTTAGGCCTCAAAAGAACTTTTTTGAGTTGAAAATGAAAGAGAGAGGAAACTAAATTATTAACTATTCACAGGTAAAAATCCAAGTGCAGGTAAATTGAATCAGCAGTGCTTGAATACTATGCACTCCCCATGGCTGGGCTCACAGGCACTTTTTATCCAATCAGATACCATATAATCTTTAACAATATTTCTATAGGGTCCTTGAGCACACCTGTGATAGAACAGAACCCTTTCCCTGTCAGCTGATCATTCCCCACTAGTGCTGACATCCTTACCTGCTGGGCAGAGTATCCACCTGGAGGAATGAGGAGTTTGTGTTTCAAAGCTGTACCAGGGCATCACTCTCCAGATATGCAAACACAGACTATTGCCCAACACTTCATTACCGAGGATTTTCTCCACACTTCCATTATGGTGTGGAAACCCTTCTCCTTGCAGCAGCTGTCACAGTGGCTTCTCCTTCAATGGAGTCATGAAGATAGAAATAATACCTCCTGCTGACCTTCTATTACCTGTCTCTTTGCCTGTCTCCATGGCCAAAGGTGGATCTTTTTCCCCAGTCCCACTGCTGCCCTTCCTATCTTGTTGGCCCAAGTACCGAGGACATCATTTCTATGAGGCATCAAGTCCTCTCTCCTGCTCAGAGATCATTTTCCCTCTCTTTTGATCAAAAGACAAAGGACTTCAGGGCTGCCTACTCAGGCAACCGGTACAGGCCCTAATGAAACTCATTTAGAGCTCATCAAAGGAGGCAGGATGGTAGAAACAAAAAGAGGATGCATAAAAATCCTCATACCATATTTATCCATGTACACAGAATGTCTGTAGCCCCCAGTCATGCCCAAATATGGAACTAGAAGCCTAATCCTAGAAGATTTTTTTTTTTAAATCTTTCAAGGAATGTTTGCTGGCTTGATTCCTTAAATTATGTGTCTCCCCAGGGGCAGTAAAGTTTTTAAGTACTGGGGACAATACCCATTGTTTTTAATCAAAGCTACTAAAATGATGCTTTGCAGTGAGGGTTGTACTGCAGAACTGAAACACAGCTAAACGTCTGGATGTCTTAAAAATGCTTAAACACTAAAAGGACTTCTGCTTCTCTGTTCATCCTTGGAAAAGGTCAGAGGGAAATGATCTTTTCTCCCTGCATCATGCCAAGTTTGCAATCTGCACAATAGAGAAGATGGGCTTACTGAAGAAGAAACGTGCCCAAGACTCTCTCCAGGGAAAATAGTCTCCTGGTAGGCTGTGCTTCAGATGTTCTAAACAATGTGAAAATTTCTCCTGTGAGAAGACATAATTTGGCAGGAATCTCATCCTACAGATGTAAAGGGATTTGTCTCATGCTCTCATTCCTCCTTCAATCTTACTGACTCTTCCAGAAATTCTACTATAATCCCCTTCTATGGAGCATGGATTGCTTTGCCCACATGGGAGCACAGCGCTGTCCTCTCCCCACAGTGTACAGGTAGAGGAATGTGTAACAGACAAAAAAATTGTCTTATATTCTTTTGATTTAGTCCAAAGACTCCTTCTGTGATACTAAGAATGCTGTATTTTGCTATTGGCACAGCAATAGCCTAGGCCTTCTCTTAAGGTTCTTGAGATCAACCCGCCACTGACCGTTGTTTTGGTAACCAGAGAGTAGGAATAGAAATACAGATTTTTAAAAATAAACAATAATAAAACATTTTCCTGGTACTGCTTACCCGCTAAGTACACCGAGAACCAAGTTAAGTACAAAAAATGACCCTATGATGATTAGTGTAACAAAATAGATCCAGGGCCAGTCCCTTCCTATGGCATCATTGACCTGGAAGAGTGGAATGATAATTAGTGAGACAAGCTCAGATTCTGAGCACTGCAAGGCTCCAGCCAAAGAGATCCCAAGTCACCAGCAGTAAGGTTCTTCAATAGCCAGTTTTCTAGAAATTTATGACAGGTTGACATAAATAATTTTGAAGGCCCCGAGGTTGAATTTCTCTGTCAGGGAATAACACCGCTTTTGTTACCTGCATTGTTATTTGCAATATTTGAACATTTTGTCAAAGTATTTCAGAGCTGATGTGAAGCTTCCTTGAATTCAGATTTTTAATCCCTCTGAAAGAATCCTGGTGACAGGGAAGAACCCTTATTATGGAGTCTTGCCCTGTAGCATTGGAAAAAGGACACCAAAACTGTCAGCTTACCCGCTCAACACACCAAGAACCAGATTTAGAACGAAAAAGGATCCAAAGATGACCAGACTGACAAAATACACCCATGGTAACTCATAGCCCATAGCGTCCTGCATCTGGAAAGACGAAGGAAAGTTAGAAGACAGAGAGGGAAAGCAGAAATGATTAGGCAAAGGAACAGATGGAAAGGTTTGTAAATAGAGCCTGTGGTTGGTTTATACATAATCATACCAAGTGTTTCTGTTTGTTCTTTCTGATGTGACCACTCCTTTGATTGTTTTTTTTTCTCATCTATTTCCTCATTGACCTATTATTAGTCAGTGACTAATACAGCCTAAGATATAACAATGTGCCCTACTGGCACTTTCTTGGATGCTCAAAATTGTGGACTTACTTTTTTGAATTTACTTAAAACACCTCAAAGGGTCCACCCCATGAATTCTAAACTTGGTTGCTCACATATATGACTCTCTGTTGCCAGGGAAAATACTTCTAGTTTTTGGTAGGCATTGCCACAGTGTGCTGTCAGATCACATTTACTTCCCACGTGCAGCACAGGTACCTCAGGGAGGAGCAGGTGGGAACTGGGCAAATGCTGATCTTTCTGTGTAAATCTTCACAGTTTACCACAGTGAGGGCAGTAGCTTTGTTCTTTCCAGGAAGGTCTTTTCAAGGCCCACCATGTTCTGACCTGGCCAAGTGTTTCCTAAAGCTTCCTCACAAGCTTCGTTTTCTTGTCTTGGAGGATGAATCACTTACCAAAACACAATTCCTACACAACAAAATACTAAGAGAATCTGAGAGTGTAAACTGAATGACATGGATTTCACACTACTTTAAGCATCTCCACATGAAGCAGGCAGAATTATCTTAGCACCAGAACCTGTATTATAAGAGGTCCAGTTCTAGCCCACAATAAGATCTTGTATATATTCTAAAAGCATCTAGTACATAAATGCTATTTCATCTTGAAGTCTCCTTCAAAGTTCAAAATTTTGGAAAGTTGCTGGATATCTTAATAGAATCTCACTTTCATAAGGGTATCAAAAATACCAGAGTCCCTTCTTTAGTCTTCATAAACAATTATCTTTGAATCCAGAAATAGCATCATTAAAGAAACAGATGGTGGTTAACATTTTCAGGAGCACTAAACTGATTTATGAACATAAATTGCAGAATTTAAAGTACCTGAAGGCATAAAGAAATCTACATTCCTTTGTTTTCCACTCTTTTGAAAATTTTGTCTTCTCTTTCCAGGAAAATGCTCTTTCCTTTGCAACCTAAACATTTGTTGGAATCACAGGAGAAATATCCTTCCATACATGGGCAATGAGACACACTTCAGGAGAGGTAATTTCACTCAAGGTTCATAACAACTTAGGAAAGGAATTTCAGACCTTCAATAAGACAAGGCAGGAGAGTAATGCTAATATAATCAGTTCTTTGTGGATGGAATCCCATTATCCATTTTCTTCCAAAGTAGAGTCACTAAAGTTCTTGTCTGGAAATAGTCCACAGTAAATGGACTGATCTAGAACTCCATCTCCTTCAGCTGTGACTGAACTGAAGTAGACTCATTAAAAAATAACCTCAAAATCTGCCTCTGTGAAAACAGTTCACAGGATCTCCTTTCTCACAGGACAAATACATTTGGTGGGCAGAAGAGTACCTGAGATGCCAACATTCCCTAAGCATAACAAACTTCTTCCCTTTTAATAATTTTGCAGGATTTTTCAGTTCGTTTATAAATCATACTAATTACTATTTATGCTTGCAAGCCACATTTCATCCCATGTGACCAAAAAGTAGCACCCCTGGGGTCTGCTGCACATCAGGGCTTTAATGAGAACAAAGCATCCTCAAGTATAAAGATGGAAGCAAAAACTCACCTGAGATCCCAGCTGGGAAACCAGGAAGGCAAAATGTAAATGCCCAAGTTGTAATTAAGTAAAGAAATGAGACTTAACACCCTCTCTCTCCTATAAAGAGCACCAATATCTATTTAAAGCAATCTGCACAAACAATGAGTATGGATGACATTGAAAAACTACCATAGGAATTTGCACTGTGGGCACAATGATGAATTGACATCCCTCTAATTATGATAGATGGTGATAAAAAAGCCTGAGCTGCATGGTATTTATATATCATCAGTTTGGGATTCTTTGTCAGCTGGAAAAGTAGAACTTCTCAAAGCTGTGGTACAAGAGAACTGTAAAGAGCAAAAGCCAAGGTGCCAGGTACAGAGGTCATATTCATGTCAGGAGAAGGTCAAACCTTCCTTGGCATGAAGAAATTTCCAGATGGCAAGAAGTTCCACCATGTCCTGGTAAAGTATATAACTAGAATATAGTGTACTCTGTTATTCCCAATGCCTGCACAATTGCATAACAATTGTACCAGCTAGCATCAGCACAAATTAGTCCTGTAAAGCAGACCTGCATTCTGGTACACAGAGCATTTGGGACTTCTCGGACTGAAAATTTCAGAGGTCAGCTTTTTATCTCCTTTCTATTGCACATTTATATACATAACAGAGAAGCTGAGGGGCAGAGACAGCAAGAGCTTCTCAAGCAGAGAGAAACTGCCAGTATTTGGCAGACAGCTGAGTCTGTCTCTGTTGCTGGACTTCCCTACATTTGGGGCTCTCATGTCTTTTTTTCTTTTGTAGCACGTGAGATTATTCCGTTATTATGAGGTGAGATTATTCCTGTGGGAATAATGTCACCCACAGATGACAGAAATGTATGCTATATGATAATATAATGTTAAGTGTTTGTTAAATTATGTTAAAACATCCCTGCAATAAGGAAACAGTACACTGTGAGCTTACACTGTGAGCTCCTGAAAAACAGCTGCAGGAAAAATGCAGAGAAATAGGTTGGTGAAAGCTGGGGGGAAAAGAATAGGAATAGATTTACTCAAAACAGTAACAGCAAGGCCAGAAGTGTTGCCTTCTGCACCCTCCTGAGTGCAGAAAATGAAGTCTGCAAAATATATTTTGTACTGTTACCCCCAGAAAACAGGAACCGACTCAGTTATAGGTTACCTCTCCAGGATGAGCAACTCCTGGTACACAGCTCAGTTTTGCAGTGCCTGAGTGAAACACTTCTCCCTGAGTGTTTACTACTAACCCTAGGAATCCCAACAGAAAAGGTAGATCATCTTCTAAATTCACAGTTCAAAACAAAGACTATAATATCAACCAGTTGAGGTCCCAATTATAACTTTCAGTCCAGGTGATTGCAACCTGATGCCAACTTAAGCATGTGTGGAACAATAGTTACATTAGCTGGAAGCTCAGAATGAGTGGGAAGCTGCAGATTGTCATTTATGGAAATAATTCTGCTTTCTGAGTCAAACTGCCCAACCTCTCACAGCTCACATCTCAACACTTACATGTCACTACTCTCAACAGTGAGGAAGCTGGCACATTTCAGAGCATTCATGCATCATCTCTCAGAGAGCTTGGAGATAAGGATTCCTTCTCATTATTATTTCCTACATAGTCTCTCTGGCACTGTGGGGACATCATTTGGCTCATTATGCCTCCGCTTTCCAATCTGCAAAGTGGGAAACTACCCTGCCTCACTGGGTACTGTCAAAGAAACCACTCAGTTTCATGACAAAAAGAGTTCATTTCAGCATATCCAAGGTCTGCTGGAAGAGCTCCATCTTTGCCAAGCACCCTTAACTGCTCTCATGCCTGAGCATTTCAGCAAAGGTTTTTCTCTCAATGGTACAGGTAATCACCTAGAAATAACACCAGGGTTTTTAATTCTGTATTCTGCTGCTCTCTTTTATTATCAGCAGTTTCAGTAGGGGCCAAGGAATAAAAGACTTTCTTAGTAGAACTTTGTGCCTCTGTTTTCTGGGTTTTGAGAAGACACAGGTGAGATCACATTGGCAAGGCCACAGGAGACATTCATGCATTAGTTGTTTGGTCATTTTTTCTTTCCCAGGGATAAGAGTCAGGCACATTTGCAAGTGTCTCATTCCTTACACAGGCACCATAGTTCAAAGACAATGTTGGAGGCATAAAACCTATTACCACAGTGGTTGAGCATCACCAAGCACAGGCTTTCAGTCACTTAATGGGAGGGGTAGACACATTCACTAAATTCTGCTGACTTTACATGTCACACACTCACACCCTGACACTGTGTGCTGAATGTCTTTCAAAAACAACAGAGGGTCACAGGAAAAGTTTAATCCATCAGAAAAGGGCAGCTGGAAATCAGTCAATGGAAAGCAGCAAGCTGAATGAAAAATGAAATCTGCCTCGTTCGGTGCACAGTGCTGGAGAGCTGCAGCTTAATGGAAAGTAAGTTAGGGCACCTGGGCTAGGCTTCTGTTCCTCAAAGGAACAGAAGCTGTTTGTTAATTGATTTCTAATGACTATAGAATGGTGTGATAACACTTTTTAAAATGCTAGTACTACAAGTATTCTATAATGAAATGTAGTATTCTATAAGGAAGTGTATAACGTTCTACAGAGTAACATTCATTGAGAGGAGCAGCATATTTAATAAAATTAAAAGGCAGCAAATTTGGAAATTTTGCATAGAAATGCTATTTTCTGTAACCCATCTGTGGAATTTACTGCCTCAGAAAACAACCTAGCCAAAACTAATGGTTATAGCCAGTAGGAAGGTCTCTAGCTGAAACCAAGTGTTTCTTGTGACAATCTAAAATTGATGAGTATTGGGAGCAGGAGACAACAGAAATAACACATAACTATCATTAAATCTGTCCTCCAGCTTGAAGACTTTGCTTTGAAAACCATCTTTTTCAGGAACAGGGCTTAAGCACCTTCCTAACTTTTGGGATATGTAGAAGTCATTTCCTCAGCTCAGATCAAAGATCTCATGGTAGGCTACTGGCAGGCAGAGCTCAGGGGATGCATAAAGCATCATGCAGGTATTGATGAGAGATTGGGATATTTATCATTGATCAAAGAGGTTTTGCTTCAAACATAAATTTTCCTTTTCCACCTTCTCTTTCCTTCTCTTCCCATGAATATTTGGGTGAATGCATTTCATTCACAAATAACCTCATGGAATGAAAACTTTAAACTCTTCTTTTTTTCCTTTTTTTTTTTTTGTAATAGGATGATGAACAGTTTTGCACTGTCAGAGAAAAACGTTCTCTGCCATACTTTTCAGTCACAACTTGGGTCCAACTCCAATTATAATAAATAAACATAATAAATATATAATATATTCTATATAATTTTTATAATTACTCAATAATAATTATATATACTTATAATAATTACATATGATATATTATTAGATAATATATTTATATAATAAACAAAGGATGGTGCTTTACTCTTCACAGCTATAGTTGAGTTGACAATATTAAAGAAAAAAATATCCATATCATGGACAGGAGGTAAACCCTACATCTCACACTAGGGTTATGTGATCTGGGAAGTAGAGTACTCCTACTCTTATAATATTTTCTTTGGCTTCCATTGAATGACTTCATTAAGTCTTTTCTTTGTTTCTGAAACTTCACTTCTTTTGAAATTTGCACTCACACAGTCAGGGAACAAAAAAGACGTCATAAATCCAGGTGTTCCTTCTGAAATAATTAAGGTAGGGTGAATTTCCTACAAAGTGTCTGCATACATCTGTCCAGTGAAGAAGCCCAACTTTGAAAGATCTCCCTTTCCTCATGCTAGACATATTGCATCAGCAGAAACAGATGAAGAACAAAATATTAATCCCAAATGAGAAAAATTATATTGCTGGCAGCTCCTAACAACATCTAACTAACAACCATAACTGGTGACAGCAGGATTTTTGAGGCTGCTCTGCAAAGAAAAAAAAAAAAATTTTGCTCAACACAACAGTATCTTCTGGTTTAACTCCTCCACTGCAGACCAGATTTGGGCTTAAGAACCTTTGGCTCTAGAGTACTTTGAGTCTTTACCTTGAAAGCTCTTGGGAATTATCAGAGGATGTGTGACAAGAAGGTTTGACTCCCGTCTTTCTCTCAACTTCTGCTTACAGATCTGAGGCATCTGGGAATTGTCTCATTTGGTCTTAACTTGCAGTGGGTAATAGGATTGTGACTATTGAGACTGTGACACAAATAAATCAACCTCTAAATATGCATAAATTTAGTGTTGTTCGCTCTGGTAATGAATCCTGTACATTATGTTTTCTATGTGATTTCTAAACTGTACACTTCTTATGTTATAATGGGGCTTTTTTATGTAATACCTGTGATAATTATATTGACTATGCAATTTTTAATGTATTGTAAACCTTGCTGCTTTTAACAAGGAAATTGTTTATTATTAGTCACAATTTCTAATTTTACAAATCTGTAAATGCTTAAAAGAAGCCCCAGAAATATGTCAATGAGGTGACACAGAATTAAAGATTGAGTAACAAGAGACACATTACTAAAATTGACTTTCTCTGTGTGATAGGCTCAGTAAGCCAACTTTTTACAACCTGTGGGGCGAACAATGAGATTGTTTCTCTAGCACTGAAATTCTGCATCTCCTGAATCTGCTGGTTTGTTTGGAGCCTGAATGGTGTGAGGCTGCTGTGTATCATGTCAATAAAGACATGAAAAAAGTCATACTTTTACTTGATAAATTCCTGGTTGCTCTCCACATACACTTGAAGTAAGTCTATAGACACAACATACATTCATCTGACTTCACCATTCAGGAAAGGAGCAAGGAAAGGATCATATTTCCCATTACCCATCACATATCCTAAAAGGTGGATTTAGTGCATTATTACATAAGCATGCAGATTCCACCTTGCAGATCCTCCACTGTGTAAAATCTAATTAATTGTCTTTGCTTGGTTGGTTTTTAATCCAGCAATCATGTGTGTGCATAATTCAAGGCACATAAATGAATAATTCCACTGAGGCCAATGGTCAATATTATTGTTACCAGTGGGAATGAGCTGATATGAGTAAGTGCTTTGCTCGAATAGGCTGGGGCACAGAACTGGGAGGAATGTATGATTAGGAGGTAATCTTCAGAAATTCCTCAGGAAAAAAATTGAAGCTTAATGTACACGGTGACTAAAAAATGACAAAAAACATTTAAGCATTTCCATCTATAAATTTGAGTGCATAATGAAAAGTATTATCATCTTGTTGACCTGGAATAGTCTTTCAGATGTTCTGAGTCTTTAGGACAGGCGAAAAGGAGTGGGAAATTAAGGTCTCAGAGCTGACCCAAGAGAGAGAGATGAGGATAAAAAAATGACAAAAAATCCTAACTTTGTAATAAGCAAAAATGTAAAAACTAAAATAAACTAGACCTACTTTTAATGACTTAGGAACAATGGCTTAAAATACAGGCAAAGGCCTCCAGATGTCTTTGCTCTTTGTCTGGGTAGAATTTCTTGCTAAGCATCAACACCCTAATAATCTTAGAGGGACTCTAAGCCACAGTCACTCCTTAAAACTGTTCCTAAATTCACATTTTGTAGCTGGTGCTATCAGATGGATGCAAAGGAGACACCAGAGATTTCAACCCAACTTCAGTTTGAACAGATGACAGTCAAAGGAACAAGCAGCACTTGATCAGCTGGTCCTGTTTTGACAATCATATTTCTTTTATTTTGAAATACTGAAGAAAAAAAGGAAATTTTAAGCTCAGTTGTCTTCTCCAATCTCTTAAGGCTCTACTTACTGTGTTACCTCAACTATGGAATTTTACAAATTCTGTATGTGCATTCTCTAGGTACATATAAATACCTATAACTTTTTTCAATGTCTTCATGAGAAAGGCAAGACAGAGCTCAGTGAAGAAGACAAGGGCACAGGGATCATGAACCAAGGCAGAGAATGCTC
Source organism: Agelaius tricolor (assembly GCF_023055355.1). NCBI lineage: Eukaryota > Metazoa > Chordata > Aves > Passeriformes > Icteridae > Agelaius > Agelaius tricolor. The sequence continues at coordinate 3,588,679 of NW_027269263.1, forward strand.
CAGAGAGGTTATTCTGCTATAGAGCCACTGCGGGATAAAGATGAATAATTTAGACAAGACTCATCACATGTTGGAGAAATAGTAGGACAGTAGGAAAAGTAAGAGGATTCCAATGTTTAGCTTGGTTCCCCAATCATTTTGAATACTCTCAAGTGATGGAAAGAGCAAATTAAAAGTCATTCTGAGGCAGAAACATTGGCAATTTGTACAGAATTCTCTGCAGGAGCTAAATGGAGCCATTAACTGAGAAAGAACTGCCTTGATGAGGACAACAGAAACATCAAGATTAATTTACAATAGAGAACCCCTGAGAAAGAATCAAAGAAACTGCAGCAATGGAAGATGAGTCCAGAAGAGAGAAGGGGAAGGTGGCAGACAGATCTGAGAATGGGGAGTCTGCAGAGGTTGCTTCTTCACCTCTCCTAACAAAGATTGAAGGTCTTCAAAGATGTTGAACCTGCTATAAATGTCCTCACCCAAGTTCACCTGCCCTGATCCAGATGAACCATAACTTGTGGTTTATTAATTAAAAGCTTTTGGTGTAGCTATAGTTCATTGCTACACTGCCTGATCTCCCTGACAAGAGGGTGCAGTCTCCAGAAGTGGCCAAGATTCCCCACACAGCCCTGCAACAGAAGACAAATGGAAGCAGTGCTGGGGCTCAATCTTCAGAGCTGTGAGAGAGCACACTCCTGCAGGAGATACACCTTGACTGGCTTGAGCTTCCTGGGGACACTGTGCAAAGGCAGGAGTCCCACAGAAAGGGTCCTACCTCAAGAGCAAGGTGGGAGCCGAGATCAGCTCTGCCTCAGAACCAGGTCATTGCTTGATGGCAAAGTGAAAAACACATCAAATAGCTCATCTGAGCTTCTCTAAAGTTATACAGGAATGCCACTTTGCTGTTACATGGAGCAAACCATGTTTGCTTTGCTTGCATGCAGTTTGAGGGAAGTGTATTGCTACCAGTAGAATTTGCCACACTTATTTTTTATAGCAGCACATTTTCATCACTCATTAAATACAGGCCCATTTTCAAGGATATGCACATTTTATCAGCTGGGAAAGACTGTATAAAGTCAGAGAAACATAGAAAAAGACCAAACTTTCATCTATCTAGTCCCAGATGACTGATACTGACTGTATGTTGTCACTGAGTCTTTCCACTGTGTTTTTTAGCTCTCAGTATATAAGCACTGAACTCCACAACATTATTTTACTCGTTAGTAAACTTCCACATTCATATTTAATCTGTTTTCAGCTTGGGTGCACATTGTTTTTTACAGTCTGATGTTTTTTACCAGACCCAGCCATTATAAAAAAAACAAGGTCTCTGTCTGAGGGTAGGGAAGAGAAATACAGCTTGCATTCAAATACCAGCAGGTCAAAGTGTCTGTGGCACACAATGCTTCAGCTGAGCTGTTTTCCACTGCAAGTTATTTCTGTTGAAAATGCTTCCTGATCTCCAGCACAGCAGTTTGTGCTTGCTGGAGAGGTAGAGAATCATAGAACCATTAAGGCTGGAAAAGACCTCTAAAGATCAAGTCCAAGCACCAACCTAGAATCAACACCCTGTCCAGCACTAGAGGGGAAATGCTGAATGTGTTTAGCAGTGTCCTAGTTAAATCTGTGGTTTCAAATGCCCTTCACCCATGTTTACTGTACAACTTCAACAGATGGCAAAGGCCATTTAACTTCACACTTTTCAAAACAGAGGGAAAAAAACCCATTAGGCTCTCCCTTCACTTAAAAAATCCCAGCAGTGTTACTGGCCTCTGTTTTCACAAAGTGGCAACTTTTATTAGCAACCAGTAGTGCTCCAAAGGGACATGCACTGTCATGCCAAATCAGTGGATTTGCTCACAAAATCTCAGCATATTAAATTTTGTTAATACAACTACCTCTGGGAAATTCCTCTAGTCAGCTAGGGGAGGGGAAACAAAAATAATCAGGAAGAAACCATTTATACATCCTCCCATCCCACCTGCAATTTTGTGCTTTCTTGAGGGACTTCTCTGTTTTTCTGTGAAAACTGGAGGGTGCTACATATCTCTGCAGCATGTTTGGCAATACAGGGATTCTGAACTCCCACTAAAAACATCAGTTACACAGCAAGAAATCCTTACATCAAAGAAAAATTCTAAGCTCCAATAAAACTCTTGCTTTGCCACCTCACTCACTTTCTCCAGGCTAAATATGTAAAAGAGAGAAAAAAAAATTGAATGTATCTCAATTCAGTTTAACATGGAACACGTTAACCAAAAGTGAAATATTGAAATTCAATTACTGCAAAGTGATAAAGCAACTCACATTCTAGAGCATGCTGAAACAGCTGCACTTTGAGGATGTAAAAAATTCCCTGAAACTGTTCCCTCAGAAGTTAGATGGTTTTTCTCAGTGGTGGCTCAGGTCACTCTGTCTGCTCTGAAGCTGTCTGGGTCACACAGACCAGTGGGGAAAGAACAGGCCAGACACAGAGCCAGGCTGGCTCTTGAAGATGTGAGGCCCAGACTGAGCAGCTCTTCAGCACTTCCCACAAACACATCCTGCAGCCAGCTATGCCAAGCCCTTGCTCTTGATCCATCCTGCTTGTTGATACAGATGACTGACAGATCATTTCCCCACCTCTCCTGTACTCAGCAGCTGCCATCAGTAGTGGTATTACTTTGGCCTGATTAGCACTCTGCTCTTCATGGTTCCTGAAAAGTGGATCTGCTTAGAGGAGGTTCCTGCCTTTGAGCCACCTGCAGTGTTCTGCAAAGCAGAGAGGCCAAGAAGGGCCATAAAGGCTCTCCTTTCTCTCATCTGACTGATTACATGGGTGCTTGTTGAGTGAATTTGCAATTTGCAGAAATGCCATGGAGTGACCTCCAAAAATTGTTTGGTCTTGTGTGACTTAATCAGACTTAATCAGAGCTCCAGAGATAAAAGTGACAGAGATTTATGTGAGTTGCCTTATTCTCACATAAGTGTGTACAACTTTTTTTTTTTTTTTCCCTTTAAAAGGAAAAGGTTGGGCTTTGAAAAAGTCATTCAAGAGCCCAAAGGCTATTTAGCCACAGTTCTTTCATTACAGCCACTGCAGCAGTTCCATCTCTTACTGCTACTCAGTTATGTAAAAACCTTTTTGCCCTTTAAAGTCTTTGGAAATACACGCCAAAAGAATAAAGTGTTCAATTCAAGCATAAAAATATCTCCTATGGTGGTGCATTTCCAAATATAAAAATTTCACTTCATCTTAGAATTCTGGGCTATCCCTTCCTATCTCTGTTTATTTTGTGTTTACATTTGCATGGCTGATTATCCAGAAAGGATTTCTGCCTGTATAACTATTCCTGTTTTATAAATGCTTCTATTTATCTCAGTGCAGACTGATAGCAATTTCTTCCACAGCTACATCAGAACAGTACTGATTGCTGCATGCACAGGAATATAAAAGCACACACTATTCATTGATTTCCATAGTCAATTAAGTCCTTAAAAATAAAGATTATGAAAAACAGCACTATAAGATGTACATAATCACTACCTTCTTTAAAAAGTGAAGACAAGACTGTCAATTTTTTTTTTTTTGCACCTGATCAGTTTATTCCAAGTTCTTTCATATTCAGTTCACAATCTAGGAATCCTAGGAAAATTCTACAATTTAGATAATTAATCCAGTTTCCAGTTGTGAAATCACATCCAAAATGATCAAATAAAATGTACAATATCTAGAACTCGTAGCACAGAGATAATAAACCTTTGTCTGATAGGCACTCAGGGATACTCTAAAAGCTCTAGAGGGTTGCTGGAGAAATTATTATCAATGAGCCTGAATGAGCTCCAGCTGCATTACTGACACAAAACTACCCCTTCTTCTTCTCTTGTGAGTCTTATAAGCAACACCACATATGTAAGATCAACACAACATTCTGACTGATTCCTTCTAGATGTGCTTTAAAAGTCAATAGGGTCAATGCTCTGTGGTGAATATTCATAGAATAGTTTGGCTTTGAAAGGACCCTTAAAGGCCATCTAGTCCAACCCCCTGCAATGAAAAGAGACAAATTCCACGAGATCAGGCTGCTCACAGCCCTGCCCAACCTGACCTTTAATGTTCCCAGGGGTGGGGAATCCATCAACTCTCTGGGCAACCTGTGCCAGAGTTTCCCCACCCTCACTGTAAACATTTTCTTCCTTATATCTGATCTAAATCTGTCCCCTTTCCATTTTAATTCATCACCCTCTGTCCCATCACTACATGCCCTTGTAAGAGAACCACTACAGCTCCCTTGTAGGTCCCCTCTAGGTACTGGGAGGTCTCTCTGGAGCTCTCCTTCTGTTCTCCGGACTGAACAACCTCAGCTCTCTTAGCCTTCCACAGAATCACAGAATTTCTCCACAGGAGAGCTCCTCCAGCCCTCTGATCATCTTCCTGGTCCTCCTCTGCACTCACCCCAACAGCTCCATGTCCTGCCTGTGCTGGGCTCCAGGGCTGGATGCAGCACTCAGGTGGGGTCTCACCAGAGCTGAGCAGAGGGGCAGAATCCCCTCCCTCCCCTACTGCCCACAATGCCCTGGATGCACCCCAGGACATGGCTGTGTGCACATTGCTGGGTTATGTCCAGCCTCTCATCCACCAAAACCCACAAGCCCTTCCCAGCAGGAAGACTGATACCTCTGATTGACTTCTAAACCCTTTGTTTTACACTTCTGGTCTCCGTATATTTTGGAAAATATGCTCAATATTGTTTTTAGGTCTCCAGTTTGGGTGCAGTTCAGAGGGTTGGAGTTACAAGGAGACGGTTCTAGAGTGGGCTATGGGTGCAGATAAACTACACCCTTATGACCACTCATCATACTGAGCCCTCAAATCCTGCCCAGGCAGAAATCCCTCTGAAACCAATGAATAAAGCCAATATTAATGGACTAATTCTCTTTGCAGGCAGGAAGGACTTGATATTCACAGTAACACTGGTGAAGATTTAATTGTATTGCCCTTTGTCTTAAAAGCAAGATGTTAAAACAAGTTAAACTCAAAATAAACAATAATTTAGTAAATGGTTCTATACCCATGACTTGTGTCCTGACCTTAGGCCTATTTCCTTGTCTTTTTCTTTCCCAGGATCTGGGTAATGAACCAGTCTGTTATTTGTGAATTTGTCTGGTAGATATGGGTCCACAGCTAACAAATCTGATGATGTATTTTTCAGAAGGCATCAGTCATCATTTCTTGATAAAACTGGTGGTAGGGCTCAAGAAGTGCACACACAAACAGAATCACTCAAAATCCTAAATTGTATAGAAATGTCCCAGTAGTTTAGCCATTAATTTTATAGCTCTGGGACAAAAGATTAAAGACAAGAACAATCTCTGTGGTGATTAGACAGCAGCAATTAGGATACAGTCTAAAGAAGAACAAAAGAAAGAAAAGTGAAAGGGCAACAGAAAGACAGGGCTATTAAAAAGGTCCTTCCTACACAGGAGCACTGGGCAGAGGGTCTCTATTAACACCTCCCATAACCAACCCAAAAAAGCTTATTTTTAATAGAGAGTTTCTTTTTATATAGAGGAAGAGGGCTGAGAAGTCCAAAGTTGAGTTCTGAAGGGCTCAGAAAGACTTCATTTCACACAACAAGTGTATTGGACAAATGTTCAGCAGCAGGTTTTTGTGGCAGGTGCCAAGGAGTAAGTCACTGCTGTTACTCACTTTCAAGTGAGTGGTACAGCAACCATTACAGTTGCATGCACAGTTGTTAACAAGGAAAAGGAAAACAGACTGAGGTCAGAATTTATGCAAATTAAATGTGCAAACTGCTTTTTCAGTGCATTGATGCTGTGGCCCTTCAGTGCTCTGAACTATGGCCCCTCTCCCCTTACCCACCACTGTTACAGCAGATGGAGATGAAATAACCTCTGCAGTCACAGTGATGGGCTGCTCACAGTTGCATGCTTATTCTTTGTAAGTTTTTCACATTCATGCAAACCCCTGCCAAAAAGATGATTAAAAAAACCTCAACCCCACAACAATAAAAGCCCAGCATTTTCTTGGAGGGGTGGAGGTAGATGGGGAATAAACACCATGGAAACATGTAGACAGATATATTCTTAGAATCAGATCATTCTCTTTTGTGGAAAGCCTTACTAATTCAAGCTTAAGTGCTGCAAGAATAAAGGGTTAGAAGGAAAAACACAGCTGGCGAAAATTGGGGGTTGCAGCTCTGCGTTTAATGTCTTCCACTTTGTGGCAATATTTCTGAATTTCTCACGTCTTCTTCATTGGCTGCAACAGGCTGGAGGAGGGGGGTGAGAAAAGCTCACAGAATCTGTCAATGCTGTCAGCAAAGTAAATTACATCTGTTGTTCAATTTGTTCCATTCTGATTTCATGATGCGAACTGTAAGGGTGACTGTAAGCCCGTGTTTCAAGCTGATTTAGTGACTCTTGGAAGTATGACCTCAAAGACTGAGAGGTGGAGGGAAGTTCCAGGACAGCCTGTATGTACATCTATATCTATATGTGTTTGTCTCTGCTGTCCCTGGGGATGTGATGCTCCTGAAAGTTTACACTGATTCAGTCTCACTGAGTTGTGTCTCTCACTGCACTGTGGTGGCTCTTCTGCACTGTTTTAGACTATTAACTCATTTTTTTTGCCTAGGGGCTGGGGAAGACTAACAAGGATTTTTTAAGTCTGAGGGAGTTAACTTCTTATGTGCCAGTTTGGACATCTCTTGCAGGGACAGGTTAGTGGCCTGGATGTCATCCAGGCTTGGCCTTAGTCCATCTATAATAATACCACACTCTTAAGTTTACACTTAGAGCCTTGAGGTAAATTGTTCCTGGAGGCACTGCATGTTATTTTCGGAGACTCCACCAAGTATTCTGAAGTGTTGCCCAAATGACATGGGTCAGAGCCAAGACTCCAAAACTGATGGCAGGCTCAGGGTTGCTCATTATTAATAATCTTCAAGCAGATCAAGCAGAATTACTCAGCCCTAGAATTCAAGCTGTAAGGGGCAAGCAGAACAACTCAGGACCAGGTTCTCCACTACCCAGCAATGTGAACAGCCCAATACAACAACACTTGGTTGTGTTTTGCAATTTCTCTCTGCTTTGTTTTCATTTATACATACAATTGCTTAGATGCAGGGCAGTGGAGAGACCAGGCATGTAAAACTCAGGCTGCAGTGGATAGATTTGCATGCAGTGTCACAGGTCTCCAGCTGCAGAGAGCACATGGCACACAAAGATGAAAATCTTTCTAGAGACAGGGCACTGGCCAAATTGTGTTTAACTCAGAAACAAAGGTTCCCCTGAAGGAGACTAACAAACTGATTAAAAATAATTAAAAAGAAGATCCATTAGGGAAGGTTGAAAGAACTGAATCTCCTCAGATTAGAAAAAGATTAAGGGAAGACAAACAATGCCTACAAATATTTAAACACTATGTTATGAACTGCTCAGAGATTAATTTTCCTTCTTAGTCAACAAGACAATACAAAATAATGGACTGCAGCAGAGGCTGATTACAAAATACCAAATGATTCAATTTTCAACATCTGGATTTTCGTCTGCTGTTGGAAGTTTCCAAGACAGATAGGTCTTCAGAAATGGGCCTTGGTGCCTGCACCAAGCGAGCTGCTAATAATGCTGACTGATCACACATTAAGGAGAGTTTTGAGAAAAATAACCTCAAATCCTTCTAGAATGCACAGGAAAAGTGATAATAGGACATATCACAAGAGGTGCCTGTTTGCTCAGTGGTTCTGTGGACTGGCTGCCCATGAGACCAAGGTGCCTGCATGGGACAAAATAAACTTGTAAGACTGAGGCAGTACAGGAGATGTGTTTCTACAAACATGTGACACTCCCTTCCACAAAGATCAATTCTTCAGTGAAGAGTTAACAAGGCTGTTTTGCACAGATTTTCATCCTGTCCAATATAGTTATTTCACATTAAAAATTTGGCTCTTTTAAAGTAATTATCCTCCCTTCCATGATAGAAGTGTCAACCTGTTTTCCCTAACATTTTTCTTTCCCATTTCAAAAAAAAAAAAAAAAACAACCAATCTATTCACAAGTCTTATCTGCTAAGAGAGAGAGAGAGGAGATTGGAAAGTGTATTGATCTTAGTGATGTCAACTCCTTCTAGGGAATAAAAGTTTATTGCTCTCCTGTCTCTGACTATCTTTTTGTGAGGATGTGGATCACAGGCTGGGAAACAGTACTCCATGAGAGAGGAGACAAGCTTCCCTGCACAGGTGGAAAGGCTGCACTGGGAAGCATGAAGAAGGAAGCAGGAAACTGAAGTTAAAATTTGAAGAGCTATTAAGTGAATTAGGAGTCTAGGGCTTGTGGAAGGTCACACAGCTTTCTAACTTTCAAACATGCAGCTTTAACCTTGCAAACTGTGGCACAAGACAGACATTGGTTTCATGAAAACACTACTATGTTTTTCAAGGCAACATGCTGAAATGTGCTAAGCTCCCTCCATTCCCACTGGGAGAAATGCAGAGATCTAGGGATCTGTCAAAAGTTGGGTTGTTTTGGGTTTTTTTTAGAAAATAAGAAGATATAATTGAGAAGCACTTGTATAAAAGCTCAAAGCAAGGGAATTGCTCCATTGCCTCAGCACTGCCAGCCAAGAAATTCAGCCCAGAGCTTTATCTGTTGTTCTGCTGAGTTTTAGGTCAGGCACACATTTTCAGGTTTAATAAGGGAGCAAAGAAAACTCTCTGCATCTGCATATATGTCCTTGGAAGACTAATCTCAACAGATACCAAGGCCCTGATCAGGCATCTGTAAGTCCTCACATTGTACTATGACTGCATGTGAGAAATCTCAACAGCATGATCAAGATTTTGCAAAATACAAAGTGACATCCTGACCTTTTGAAATTAATGAGAATTTTGCCATTGACCCCAGCAGGACCCCAGATTCAAACCTTGTTATCTACCCTGAATTGCAGAGGAGCTAAGAACTTAACAGTCTGCTTGAGCTTTGAATTCTCAGCACTTTTAAATATTAGCTCACTAGCTTACATTGTTAAGTGTAATGAATGACCTCTGAAAATCATCACTTAAAATTTTTGTCTGCAAAACCGTCCAATTTGCAGCCAAAATTTTCTTACACTCTTTTTCTACTTGTACTTTCAGTTTAAAATGGACAACAAACTCTGTATTTCTAATTTAAATGACTGTGCAGATTTACTCCCTTAAAAAGCAAAATTTAATTTTTGTGACCTCACTGTGGTTTCAGGAGATTTTTCAGAGCTGAGAAGAGAATAGTCTCCTATCTCTGCACCCTGTGGAGATGCAGCTCCCAATGGGCTGTCTATGACAAGTCCACTCTTCCTCAGCCAAAAAGGCAAAGACCAGGGAATAAAGTTGTGTATGAGTCAGACTGCAGTAAGGAAACAGTGGCTCACAGTAAATTTAAGGTAGATATTCGTATCCTACCTCACTGAAATTCTTTCTCCAGCAACTGAAACGTTGCATCTTTTCTATCCTTTACCATCAAGAGTACTCTTCCTTTTGATCTGGCTAAATTAAGCTGGAATGCCCTTGTCATGGACTCTGGATCTGACTGTATAAACCACAATAAATATGGTTGGAAATTGCATGAAATGGCAGGGTGAGTGTTTAGAGACTGTTTCTACATATAACTATAAAAGCAGTAGTGTTTCTCCTAGGTGTGCTCTGCAGCAGGTGCCCAAGCAACACCTGCCCCCAGCATGGCACAGACCCCTCTGCAGAAGGAAACACCTCAGACACCTCCCTTACCAAAAGGCAAACACTGCTCAGGGCTGAGTTCTGGCTGCTTCGTCCATATAGCACAAAGAGGCAAAAGTCAGATGGGACAATTGTATTCTTAGGATTGTTTCCAGCAGCTTAACCGAGAATGTCTGCCAGCTCAGGTGTTCAGGCATTTACTCAAACTTTGTATTTTGTGATCTTCAAACATAGGTGATACCTTTTTTCCTTTATGAAATAAATTCCTTCCTCCTCAATTACTGTCTTTTTTTTCTGTAGTGCTAACTCTTATCATTTGTAGTCTTGTCTAGGAATAACTGGGAACTGTTGATAACAAATATTTCTGCTCTTCTCAAAGCAAGCATTCTAACAATGCCATCATCTAAAAGGCTCACTATATGCATGCCTCTAAAAATAATGACCATCCATCTGTATTAATTTAAGGTCTAAGTTCAGCATTCTGTCTCCAAAGAAAAAAAAAAGAACAGCTCAGGAAATCAGTGAAAAAAAAAGCTGGCTGAATACCAAACAAAAGGCACGACTAAAACCCAGTTTGCTGCAGGGATACCATAAAATCAGACTGTCTGCTGCAGTCATGGTAGAAAATTTCTTGGAAGTGAGTATTTACTTTTGGCTCCTGTTATTAGATAACTGATAATGAGTTACAAATGATTCATATCAAGCCACGAAAATGACACATGGGCCCTAAACGGTGGGAATTGGAAGGGTCTTTCATAGCACATGTCTTTGGAGAAAGTGATGATAACGTGTGGAGAAGTTTCACAATTCTGAATAGTAAACAGGGCCAAATATATTTTCATTTCTTCTTCTAATATCATTTACTCTCTCCCATTCCCCTGTAAATAAATCCTCTCTATTACACACAGCATGGAGAAATATGAGCTAAATGTGGTAAAATGCAGGTGTGTTATATGTAGCCATAGCTGAACTGTCATTTCACTCAGTTGTTCTTCTGACTTTAACTTCTGCTCTTTACTATTTTATTAATCTATACCCTCTTTTCTAGTAATGGCAATTTTTTTTCTCTCTGAGACCCAGACTCCCCTTGTGGTTTGATCTCTGCCCTTTATCTCAGGCATTAAAAAGAAGCGATAGTCACTATTCTAATCTAAGCTTAAGAAGATAAAGAGACAACTTCTAGCTGTTCCACACAGAGACCATCCTTTGCAGATAAGCTAAATCTTCAAAGGGAAATCTTGCAAACTCTAAATCACTTGTGGGTAGAAGGCAGCTTTAGGCTCAGGTCTAAGAGAGAAGCTTGTTGACTAACAGTGCAAGCTGCCTCAGTCCAGATTATCTTTTGTGTGCTTTGAGCCTTCTCAAGTCAAACTGCATCATGCATTTTAACACGTCCTTCCATCTGGAGATCCAGGTGTGTCATGACATGCCAGACTTACAAGCTGGTGTGAGTCTGGGTCAGTCTTACACAGACAGGACTGTGCTGTGAATGAATGAAAGACCTAGGTCATGACATACTGCTGCAAAAGCCAATAGCCAGAGCTGTATCCAGAAACACATTTATATATGATTTACTGGTGAAAGCTAAACCTGGTGTTAACTCCTGCAGTATAATTGTATTGCAGTGAATTTCCCAATACATTAGGAATTAAAAGGTACAAATTAAAGCTGAGGAAATGCCCAGAATTAGGCTACAGGACAAGATGAGTCTCCATTTATATTACAGGTAATATCATATTTTGACTAAACATACGAGCATGATTGATACCAGAATCAGAGCTAACAGCATTAGAATAAATTCTTCTATGAAAAAAGCCATAATCAGGAGTACTGCTGGAATTTGTGAGGCCTTTCTTATAAAACCTATAAACTGATCAGTGTAGTGCCTTTGTGACACAAATGCCATGGGTAGAGCACATGGTTGTCTGTCACAAATTCTTCTACAACAATAATCTGGAGATGTACAAGATGTTTCACTCCTGCAGAGAGGGTCTTTCAATGACTTTCTCCTCAACCAAGGTACATTGCAAACCTCCAAATCAATAAGCCATCTGCCATAATTCAAAATTAAAACATCAATGGAAAGTCAACATTTACATTTGGTTTCATTGCACCAGAGAACCCCTCCACCGTACTGAGCAGTAAGCTGAGTTAATTCAAGCTCCATGCTAGCAACCATGCCTTCACTCTAGAGAACAAGCAAGAAAGCTAAAGCCCCCAAGTTTCAACAGAGCTGTGAGCACGAGCAGGACTCAGCCCGGCATTTTCAGATACGTACCCAGTAGAGCACATCTGTCCAGCCCTCCATGGTGATGCACTGAAACACCGTGAGCATGGCAAAAGCAAAATTGTCAAAGTTGGTAATGCCATGCTTGGGTCCCTCCCAGCCCGCCTTGCACTCGGTGCCGTTCTGACACTGCCGCCCGTGGGCAGACTGGGGGGCACACGGGGACGGATCATCTTCTGCAGGTGTATCTTAAAGGAGAGAAGGGGAGAAAACAGCTGAAGGAAACCATTTGGCACACTGAGAAGCAAGTGAAGGATATCAGATTTCAACAAATGTATTTCACAGTGAGTTTGACAGATTTCTCAGGAATACACAGGCAACTGCTCGCTGTCGAGCTTCACTTTCTTTTTGCAAAAAATAATAGCCAAGCTGTCAAATTTTATAGTCAAAACAGAGATGAACTTTCCCTCCCCCCCGCCAAAGCATACCCTCCTGTGAGGAAGAATTCATGCCTTCCAACATGACAGGGAGTATCAGATCAAGCCTATCATGTTTCATTAGGCTGAGTGTCACGGCCAGCATTCTCCTACTGCAGCCACCTGGCATCTGGGTTAATCTGGGAGGCACAGCACTGACTGGCACTGCTGGAGGAGGCTGAGCCCCTGCAGCAGACAGGCTTCAGTGCTCAGGAGACAGGCTGATGTGGCACTGGGCCACTGCTGAATTACAGCAGGGAGTGTCTGGGGCTCTGCTCTTTTGGCATTTAGATAATGTGTGGCATTTTATCAGTCACCCAGTGGCACTCAGAAACTCCAGGTCTGCTGCTTGATTATCCATCCTTTATTCTGTACAGGTGTTTTCAAAGACCTGACAATCTATACAACAAAGCAAACCAAATGCTTTGGTATATAAAGAATGCTCCAGAAAACATTTTTATAAGCACAGTAACTTCTGCAATGTATTTTTTTTAAATATACAGATTTCAGATCTTAGTGCTGCATTTTTAACAGATGCAGGTATGTATGTACGTGTAGGGGAGTGGGTAATTATGTTTGCTTCTCATCTTATTATATGGCAAACAATGTAATTTTCCAAAATTGTGATCACATTCTGATCACGAAAGAATGCCAGAAACAGTAATATCAGAATTAGATGCTGTAATGTAAATACTTCCAGACAGAATGAAGAAAAATACACCCACTTTAAAGATGCAAACCACAGTGACAGCTCATTATAGTTCTAGCATCATGTCCAGAAAATGAAATCTGCCAACATTATAAAAGCAAAAAATATTGAACTTTTGAAAAAATTTTCTGCTGTACACTGTTTTCTTATGAGCTGAACTGGGTACTAGGCATTAATATCCTCTACCACATGAGAAATATTTGCTGTTCAAGATCAATAAATCAAACTAAAATTAACAGACAGTTACATGAGTGACAGTGCAATTGAATTGTTTTGAAATGTGAATATTTCTTTCTGCAAATAATATGAAATAAATAAATTTCATGATGAATTTGATGTAAAAAAGTTTCTTCCCATTAATATAATTTTATTTTCTTTCTGGTTACGCTTGTAACCAAAGTTGCAGCCTGTGACTAAAAAAAAGATACTGTCCTGAATTATGTGTTCCTTTACAATGATACTGGTTTAAAACAAAGATGCATTTGTGTATGACATTAATAATAAAATATATGAGGTGTTCATTTCTGTGACACCGTGTCCTGCATAGCTCAATCTGCAGCAGAGAAATTGTGAAACCCCCAAGAAGTGAGCAGTAACAGCCACCCATCTCCTGTGCCAGAAGAAATGTTCTGTTACACATGGGAGAAGCCTCCCTCTGAGAATCTTGTCTGTTTGTGTGTGCTCCCCTTACCTATCAGTCCCCCTTGCACATGGTAGCAGGTCTTGTGCATCTTCCCCATGAATAACTCCAGTCCAATGATGGCATAGATAATAATGACAAACAGCACCAGCAGGGCAATATGCAACAAAGGGACCATGGCCTTGATAATTGAATTTAAAACCACCTGGAGACCTGCAGAGAGAACAGAAGGAAGCACTTATCAGCAAGAGAACAAAATTCAGAGAGGCTATAAATTGCACAGTAGTGTTTCAGTTTTATTTTTCCCCTTCAGTTTAATTCATTATTGTGATGATGCAAAGATGTACATTTACAGATTACCTCCCTCCAGATGACCCCCCCAGCATTTCAAGAATTTACCACTGCTTCCAGATCACAGACCAAAGTGAAACAGTTATTACCTTACCTGTCACCAAAACACCCCCATGCTGAGGAGGGAATATATCAGCTAGCTTGTTTGTTCTTGAAAAGCAGACCCAAGGTGTTGCACACATGGTGCTGAGGAGAATTACAGTATAGGAAAAACAAGGAACAACAAGCCTGAAGAGGGACAAGAACTATGATACACACGAGAGGGCAAATGCTGGGGTGCACAGAGCTGCACTCCAGAGCATGGGAAGAGGTGGCAAACTGAAGTCATGTCCCCGCTCTGATGCTGGGGGCTTCCAGAAGTCAATCCAGTCCCAGGCAGAGCCTGAAATTCCTAAGAACCACCAAACCCTTATTGAGTGAGAGCTCCCAGCCCTCTTAGGATCTTCCTGTGCTCCACATCCACCTCATTTAACTTCAGTCTCAACAGAGGGAGAGTCAGAACCAGCAGTGCTGATTTTGTCCCAAAATTTATGGGTCACCTTCTCACAGAGGTTGCCCAGAAATGGATATAAGCAAACTATGATTACATGATTGTTAAGGTTGAAAGCCCTAATCATGAGCAAGCTAAACATTCCCAGAATGGCCCAGAGAAGGTGACTTGTCTACAAGTTTTCTAAATCACTAAGCAGCTGTACCCTCAGATGCACTTGACTCAAGCTGCAGATTCATGTGCCTCCCTCTGTCTCCTTCCCCTCATTTTGTAAAACCAGAATAATAAAGCCAGCCTCATAAGCCTTTAGTAAGGATTTGCATTTACAAAGATCTTAAAGTTATCACTTTGAGTAGGAATGATGGCAATCACTGTCACTGGCAAGTTATTAATGATGGAAGTATTGAGAGGCCTCTAGAAATCTATAGTCTACAAATAGCCAGATCAGAACAATTACAAGCTCATGATTTTGCAATGACTGAGAGCCAGAAGTCATTAATGTCTCCTGCAAATGCTGTCATCTCCTCAGAGAAGTTGGTATTAGCTGTGATTTTTGAAAAAAGTGATTCATGAGTTGTAAATGTCTGTTATACATCTGCCAAGAGAGCTTGTGATAACTAATAACTTTTAAAATCTATCATCTAAGATCTTAGACTTTTTTTTTTTCCTCTCCCAAACTAATTTAAATACTTTCTAATGAGGATGACACATCTCTTGACAAGCACTTTCCCTTGAAGACAATCCACTTATCAGCTTACAGCTAAGGCTGAGACTGCCTTTGCTCTACAGCTGTGATGGAACACAGCAGAAACAACAAAATGTGGCATCAGCTGCCCTGGCCAGGAGCATCCCTCACTGCTGCTAGCAAATACAGGCTGGATTCTAACATCTCTCAGACGTCAGAACACTTTTTTAGGTGTCTACAGGTGGTTCAGCTATCTATCCAAAGGTAATGCCATTCAGCATGAAACATTCTGGCTTTCTCAGAGACTCCTACATGAATCACATTACTGACAGCATCAAAACATCCTGCACAGGAGTGGGCCACTCTGCTTGCTCAGTTGCCTCTGGGTGCTTTTCTCAATAAGCAGTATCTCTGGGGGAAAAAAAATTGCTGTGTTTACATGAGGCAGTCAGCCTTTTCCTCTAAATTCACACATCTTTCAGTCTACCAATTCTAAATATGCACCAAAAATGAAGTGGAGTCAACACCAGCATTGCTCCAATTCTTTGCATTGGTCAGGAATGTTACATTCCCCAGAAAATTAAAACAATGTCTCACCTTCTCCCAAACAAAGTGCAACAGTACAAGAAAGTTAAAAGACTACAGATGGCTGCAAACCTGAAAAAAACCCCCACAAACTTTGCAGAATGAAATATTTGTTGCTTCAAATAAAGCTTCACAAAAGCAAATAAAGGCCTCCCTTTTCAGTGACTTTAGGAGTCTTGTTAATCAAAAATGTAGCCAAGCTTATGAGGTTAAGAGTTCTAACACCAGATTTTATGTAATTTACCCTTAATCATTATTATTAATTAATTTTAACATTCATTGTAGGTTATACCCAGTACTCTTGAGAGGGTACTGAGGACAGACAAAAAGACAAACAAAAAAGCTCTCTCATTTTAAAAACAGCTTCATTAATACCATGAAAGTGCTTCAGCCTACTGCAGATGTCCAAAGAAGATAATATGTGCACAAAGCAATGCCCTTTGTGTTAACAAAGCAGTGTTTGTGAAAACAAAGGTTTGCACCATAAACTTGAGATGATGTTTAGATGGTTGAGGAGAGCATGTACCACCAGAAGATGTACAGCACCTTCTGCCAGTTTAGAGAAAAGCTTCTTGAGGATAATAAGCCAGCTTTGAAGAGGACATGAGGTACTGAATGCTTTTAGCATGAATTGATGTGTGTGCTGTGCAGTATCCCTTTAGGGCACAGCCTGTTTTTAAATCCAGATGATTCCAGTAATTGGCAGACTTAAATATGTTACCATCAAAGTATTCAGAGAGTTTCTAAAAGCTAAAAAACATTATGTGGCAACTTTACAAATGCCCTCAGGAGATGTAATGGATGCTACCTGCAGAGAGGCAAGAGACCCATGCACATCACCAGGCTGATTGTTGAGCTCATTGCTGCAACACAGCTGCTGCCTGCAAATTGCTTTATTCTGTCAGGCAGCACAAAGAGCTGCTGCAAGGAATGGCACAAGGAACCATGCACAGGCACTCAGAAATCTCCTTGTACTGGCAAAGGGGAGAACTGGGAGAGGGGATGAGGAGGGGTTAAAGGAGGGAAGAACCATGGGTATGTGGAACAGAGCCACTTTTTTAATAAAAACCTCACATGCTTCAAAACTCATCAAATCTGTGTTCTGAAACTCCAGAGGTGCAGATGCATTCCTGATCAGAGTAAATCAAGGAGAACCACCCCCTTATAAGCAGCCACAAAGACTTTTCTAACCAATGGTGAGAATTCTCTACACTTTTCTGGGCTTTTTCTCTGTGCAGAGGAAGAAAAGAGAGTCCAGCTTATAAAAGAATGTTTTCTCTGTCCCAGCTCATGTATGCTCTACATATGTGCATGGTGCAACACATAGGTGTCACCCCACATGGGTGTTCACACCATTGCATATCTTTGGCATTTTTTTCTCACTTGTGGAGGTAAGGCTTGCAGTTCTAGCACTGAGCTGTGCAGCTGATAATCGTAATTAAATCAGAGTGCCTGGTGACTTGACCAGACTGCAGAGCTGGCCTCTGGACTTAAAGGAGGTGATGCCAATAAGTGCTTTCTACAGCAGAGCCAAGGTTTTACAGTGCTGCTTGCAGAGGCTGGCAATGTCAGCACTGGCCAACCATAAACACAGGGTCTTGAACTTAAGTACTGAGAAGTAAATATAAAAATAAAGGGTTTTCAAATATTTGGCATTCTAAATCTACTTGTTTGTGTGCTGGACTCTTTGCAGACATCTGTTAAGGTAAAGCATCTGCCTTGAGGAGCTCACTCCAGGCTGGACACAGAGAGCTGCACAGGGATTAGGGAAAGTGCAACGAAAGGGATTGTTTGCACCTTTTCAGCCCACACTTTGCATCTGTTAATAATTGAAGATCTTAAACAACTCTTAGTATTTATTTTAAAAGCACTTCAGTTTACCTTTAAAAAAATCCTCTTGGCTCTGTTCTGTTGGCTGACACTGATTCCATAAATGTTTCAGCAAGCAAAGCATGTTAATGCCATTCCCCGGGCTCACAGAATTTAGCATTTATTTACACTGATAAAACATTTTAAATATTTATTACATGGGAAAAACATTGCTTTTTACACCAGGTCAAGCCCTTTTTAGCTCTGCATTAACCCAAAAGTTTAGAATACAGCTGGGAAGAAGAGAGACCATGGAAGAATGAAGGAAAAACTCTTATACCAAGTAACACTGATCTTTCTCAAAGCTATGGGAAATGCACTTTTAGGGCTGCTGCAGGTGTTTTAGAGCTATTACATGGTGCTGTGTTTTTCTCTCAGGAAGATGATGAGAGGGGCTGGTTGCTGGCTCATCGATTCAGGCAGTTATTGAAGAATGTGCTTTATCTTTGAGCAAGTGAATGTCTGCACCTAAAGCAACGGGATTACCTACATATCCCATTGTGTGCTTACAAGTTCTTTTGGATTTCAACCAATGTTTAGCAAGATGGCACAAGAGAAAGACCCAGCTGCAGAAATGCACTTGGCATTGTTGCCTTGTGAAACATATCCAAGGAAATGAATGGTAGTTTTGCTAATAAAGAATTCCTCTCAAGAAAGACATGCCTATAAAATTCAAACAATTCTTAGAAACACCTAACTTGCCTTTTTTTTTTTTCAAGATTGTGAACTTTCAGACCTGAAAAATCTTCTGAGACTGATTCTGCCAGGTTTTTTCTCAAAAAGATAATATCTCTTCTCTGTTGCACAGTGTTCATAAATTCCCAATTAATTAGGGCATGAGTATTGATTACCTCACATTTCTCATCCTTTTCCCCTTGGGTTTCCTGTCCTTTTGTACCCTTCATATTTCCCGCCCTTTTTCCTCTTCTTTTTCACCTCACATTTCCTGCCATTTTTCCTCTCTCTTTTTCTTCCCTTTCTCACTCTATTTAAATATTTCAAATATTGGAAAAGGAGGATTTCCTCAAAATTTAAACCCTTAAAACCAAGGGAAAACAGGGATTCCCTTGCAATTTAAGCCTTAAGATGATGAAAATAGAAGATTTTCCCTATTTTCAAATCCATAAAATGGCATCAGAAAGGTTATCCCTTCATTAAACTAGAAAACAACAATTCCTCTTCAAGTAATACCTTTAAATCATGGAAAAGGTTGGTTTTCCTTCAACTGATACCCTTAAAATCACAGGTGAAGGGGAGATCCCCTGCAATTTAAACATAGACAATAATGGAAAGTGAAATTTCCCCTCAAACTCTGGGGTCCCTGGGGCACACTAGGGAGGGACTGGGGGCACTTGAGAGGGACTGGAGGCACTGGGATGGGACTGGGAAGATGAAATCCAAAAGAGAAAGAAAAAGGATCTTCCCTGTGCTGCCCCACCTGCTCAGGTGTGCTGCTGCCCTCTCCTGCACTGCTCTGGGGCACAGGGATTGTCCCTTGGCACACCTGAGCAATGCCCCGGGAGCACCCAGGTGTTCCCCCTGCCCTGCAAATGCTGTCCCTGCTGTCCTTTGGGAGATTCCCGGGGATCACCCCCTCCAGCAGGTACAGGAACCCCCCTGAAAGGTACAGTACCCAGTAACCCCCCTGAAAGCAGCCCTGAGCAGGGCCGGGCCCTCCTCATCCTCACTGACCACACCTGGGGCTGCTTCACCCCTCCTCATCCTCACTGACCACACCTGGGGCTGCTTCACCCCTCCTCATCCTCACTGACCACACCTGGGGCTGCTTCACCCCTCCTCATCCTCACTGACCACACCTGGGGCTGTCCTGACCCTCCTCATCCTCACTGACCACACCTGGGACTGCTTCACCCCCTCCTCATCCTCACTGACCACACCTGGGGCTGTGATTTCTTAACTTCCAGAACATTTCTTAACTTCCACCAACGTTACAATTAATTTTATTTGCAAGGACACTGAGTGATCAGGAGCCCTGCTCTTGAAGCAGTCAATGCACTTTTTGGAGCTATTTGGACATTAGGAGTGCCATGGCAATTATCAGCAGCTGGCAGCTTTTGTCCAAGGGGCAGTGTGTTTGGACACTCAAACACTGCTACCTTTCAGTTTGCGTTTCCTTTCATCTGAGTCCATTTTCTGTGCTCAGACTTCTGCCTGCTGCCTGCTTTGGAAGGGCCATTGTCATGACCGAGTTCTGCAGGCAAAGCTTAAAACATTCTTAGGACGTTGGTCTCAGAACTAACATTCAGGCCTTGCCAAGCAGAGCCCCTAGCACAATTTTAATGTGTCTTCAATTTTGGATCAAGCTTGGTTTGCTGGACAGGGCAGTTTCCTGTTACCATCATATTAGTAGTTCAGTTTACTCTGAGTATTCTTCCTGAGTTCACTCTTCCATTGGTTTTTCAGGGATCTATTTTGCCCACATCACAGGGTGCCTGAACCAGGGCTGTGAGCAGACACAGTCTCATATGAATGACCTCCTAGAAGTGAGCAGGAATAAAAGGGAAAGGAGAGGACCATCCCTCCTCTGCCTTCCTATACATAAAAAAATATACATTTTCATCCTTAAGGCAGTGCCAGGGGTGTGGGAAGCAATTCTTTTTCTGCTAATACAGTTCAGAAGAAAACTACTACTTTGTGCAAGCAAGGAGGAAGCAGGGGAGGATTTGTGACTCAGCACAAGGCCTGAGTCAGATCACTTCTGGGAACCACTCTGAAGTGGTGGAGCTGATGCACCATCGCCAGCCACAAGCAAGGTCTAGCCACAAATCACATTTATTTCTGACAATGCACTGAGAGACTGCCACTACAGTTCTATTTCCAAAGCACAAGCAATATAACCAGTAATATTCCCCAAAGTGGATGTTTATCACTTAATAAATGTAGACATTGGCTAAGAAAATTGAAAAATATTAAATATTCATAAATATGAAAGGTTTTATAGCAATTTCAAAGGAAGCCTGGAAAACAACAGACAGTTTTAGCACAAAAAGGTCCACAGTCATGGCAAGATATCTTAGATATGTACATCTACAATGATTTGTGAGAAAAAATATTGAGGACTTTCTTCACCAGTGTTGCAAAGGGAAATCATATCATACAGTTCATTTAAGGACAGCTGTACAATAGCAGTTTGGGGAGGTAGTCTTTTTCTGTCTTGCTGGATTCTCAAAATGTTAGTGGCAGATTGCTAGATAAAGTAAATTCTGTGGGTGTAGCCCAGCATTCTTGGGGCTGCAGATGTCATTTATATTTCAAGAATAATAGGGAAGGTCTTGGAATAGTAAGGAAAGACAAAACACAGGACAGAAAACTAGTTGATGTAAAAAGAAATAGGAAAGAAAAATTTCAAGCTCCAGGGAGACTACTTTTGAGTAGGCAATGCTGTTTAAACATATACAAGCACTCAATTCAAAACCATGTGCTGTAAAAAAATAGAAAAAAGAAAGTTTTGGCATCTGCTCATGATGTTCTCATTGCTGCATTTTCAAACCATGTCTTCATTGATTTCTCAAACCCAAATAGTTACACACAAGGGGATTTGTGCAAACGGGCCTGTGGATGTGAACACAATTGCTTTATGCTTGCCGGGTCTTGCAATACCACCCTTGCCTCATCCTTTGAGGCAAGAAAGGATCAGCAGAACAAAACCAAAAGCCACAAGAAAACCCCAGCTCTTCTTTCTGGATTCTTTTCTCTTGGGAAGAAGTTCAGCTTGAGCATCCTCTGCCTGCCAGAGTGACCTGACTTAAGCAGACAATGCAGCTTGTCCTGAGGCACACAGCCCAACCTTGAGGAGGATGCTTGGATAAATGTACACATGGCTTGGGCTCCTGGACTCTGCTGGAGGAGACCTCTAGTACCACTCACAGAAGCATCCCTCTCTCCTCCTGGGGGACTTTAACTTTTTTTTAGTAGCCTTCTGTTCAAGGTATGTAAATGTCCACTTTCTTACAAAGTTGCTTGATGACTAATAAGATTTTCTTGACCTTTCCAGTTCCAACATAAGAGGTAGCTCCTGTAAGTTCAGCCTTGCTCTCTAACCATTTGATTTTAGCCCAGTTCAGCTGAGGATGAGATCTAGACAAGATCTTCAGACTTTAAATGTAAAAAAATCAAACCTAGAAATGGTGTGGTGTCCCTCCCATGCAGCTACCTGAATACAGAGGAAGAGCATGGAGAGAAAAGCAGCAACTGAGTGCCTACAGAAAATTCCACATGACAGAAAAAAGGCCATCTTGAGCAAAACCAAAACGAAGTTCAGTGAGCAAACACCAAAGCTGATTTGAACAAAGACCACAGTGTGCTGCCAAGTAGTCTTACACAGAGTGGGCAGGTTGAGGTCAAATACACTCTGCCAGACAGAGACTTCTGAAGATGGATTAAAGTTAAGGCAGGTAAAGGCCTTCAGGAGCCCTGGTAGTCTCTAGGCCAGCAAGGATCAGCTGTCACTATTTCCCAGGAAATAGCTTTGATTTTCTGCTGACAGGATGATCATGGACTGAGAAAACCATTCATGGGGTCACTGTAAAGGTTTTATCTGTTCTTAACCACTGTGAAGGACCACAGATAGGAAGAATTTTTCTTGGCTCCTCTTCCTACAGAGCTATCCAAATCCAAAGACAGTGTGGCCCCAGGACTGCCCCAGTTCTCAGTGAAATGATCCATCATATTTCTATTTTTTTCAATTTCTTCATATACAAGAGCAGCTGTGACAGGGAACAATATTTACAGGGGGAAATTTTGGTCTACTTCTATGCCACTGGATTAAATCAGAAAACTTGGGTAGGAATATGTCAACATGATGTTCTGTCTTCAGTCTGGACAGGTGAACATAAAAAACAAAACCCAAGCCAAGAGTTAACTTCTGAACTGAGATAATGATGGAAAAGCCTTGTTTCAGGATATCAAATGCTGTCGTACGCAGCTCTGAAAAATGTCCTAACACATGTCCTAAGGAAATAGTTTTGCAAACAAGTGACTTTGAAAATCTGGAAGCACTAAATCCTCATGGTAGTACAAATGGGCTCAAAGCAATTTGGTCTCCATCATTTGAGTGGAAGATTAATAACATTTGGGTTACAAACACCTTTATAAAATTGTTAACATTTTTTACAGTATGTTGACAGAATTCCACAGGTAGGTGGACATCAGCCTCCTTTCTCTATTACAAATAATAAAGAGTATTTTATTTGTTTGATGCCCTTCTCCAGATGTTCTAACTCATCACTTATGAACAGGTTTAGAAAAGGCAAAAGCTTAAAAGTTAACAAATGTTAACAGGGATTCTGTAAACGTAGAACTCCAGCCAGGGATTATAAGATTACAGCTTTTTACTATGTGGAGAAAAATATATTGATGAAAGAAATTGATCTTCTTGCAGGTTAAATGCTCCAGCAAACAACAAGTGGCTTACTAAGTTTACTTACAAGTGGCTTTACTTTTGGCTGCACTGTTTGAACTTCTCATGATAGAAGGATTACAACAAAATATTGGATAAAATCTAAAACTTTGTCTTTAGATGACTGTGAAGAAATACAGCACTGTATGTGACAAATAATAGGTTGTATAGCCCTGGAGAGGAAAATTGACCCAAGCTCTCAAGGTGGGATAGTGCTTAATGAGCACAGATGGGACTGAGCTCTGGAGAGACACAGTGTGGCATTTTCAAGTCACTGTCATGGAGGGTTTCCAGGAGAATTTTGAGACTCTAACAATAGAAATCTACCAGATCTGGTAATTAAAGAGCTGATGCAAACCCCACAACGTGTGATCATTGCTGTGTTACTGTCTTGGTGCACATGTGGGATTTTTTTTCTCTTCCTAAACAGCTGAAAAAAAAGACATGGCCAGATAAATCTGAGCAACACTGACACTTAGTTTTAAGAACAAAGAGTGGATTTAGGGACTTATCAACTCAGTGGTTAATCAGTCCCCTCTCAGAATACCTAAAACTCCAGCTTTCTTTTTTCTTCCACATTAGTGAGACTGTTGCTTTCGATTTTTATAAACCTGATTAGACTTAAAACTCTTCCTGCACACATCAGATAATAAAATGCTTTGGGGGAGAAAAAAAACTTTCTGACATAATAAGCAAAACATCCTTTAGCTCACTAAGCAGCCCCAGTATGTTTCGACAGAAAAAATAATGGTTGCCATTTTCATAAAGTTGTATTTTTCAGAAGAAAGAATGGTTCTTTATCTGTGTTTGCTTTCTTTGCAACTCTCTTTACAACTTGCACAGTTCAAAGGCTTTTTGTACAGGTTGTGTGTGTGTTGCTAGAATACACTGGAATGAAACATTTATTTTTTTAAATTTCCTTTTACATATAATAAGCTGTCAAGGGGGAATCATAAGGCTCTCCTGCTGCAATCTGATCAGCTAAATAAAATTCACAACAGATACAAAAATCTACAAATATAAATCAGAGTAATCTGATTTCCTCCAAAGGAAATTTTTAAAGTGAAAAATCTCAGTGCTGGAATAGGAAAAGCAAAAGGTGGGCTAAAAGCTTGAGTTTAAATTTTCACCTATATTGTGAGGGGAAGGGTGACACTCAATGCTAAATTCTTTCATTGGGTTCTGTTCATATTAAAAACCTAAACTGTTAGATTTAGAACAGGCCTTTGTAAAGTCTGTGTGTATTCATACCTGGATGTATTGATTTGACTTCTGATCAAGACATCAAACCTGATTAAAATTATCCTTTGGTAATTTTCAGTACAAATAAAAGCCAATGTACATCAACAAACTTCAAGAAAATGCCAGCTGTAGAAAAGACCTGAACAACTTATTGCAGGAAAAAAAAACCCAGCCAATAACCAAACCCAACAACCAATGCAAAAAAAAAAAAAAAAAAAAAAAAAAAAAAAAAAAAAAAAAAAGAGAGGCGAACTTTAGACAGGCTGCTAGCTTAATGTGTGAGCAATAATAGAAAATAACCACCCCCAACAGATTATACTTCTAAGATGTACAGCATTTGATATGCCCCAGTTCTCACACCACTGCCTTAGCCCTCTGCAAGGAGGGCGTGTGGTTGAAAGATGAGATGCTTGAAGAAAGTTTAGAGAGAATGTTTTGTATTCCTGTAAAGAAATTGAATTTCTATAGCCATTTCCACTGCTAAAGAAAACAACATTTAGTAAGGCCTATGGAAAGAAGTGACAAAAATAGAATTTTTATAATTTCTTCTATTTCTTTTATCCCGTGAGCTACATTCTGTCAGAAACGCTTCTGATGTAAAACTGTTGAGCAGCTTTAGCAGTACAGAAATTGAAAAAAAAATTCTTTGGAGAGGGTTAGCAGATGTTTTCTGAATTGTGATTGATGTGGCAGGGCAAACCAGCAGAAGATAATCGAAAACTGAAAAAATAAAAGGCATAGCTACTCAACTCATAAAAAATAGTTGCAACAAAGGGGAAAACACATATGGGATAAGTTATTGTTACATGTGTTAAACAGGAATTGGATTTGCTTCTGGAAAAAAAGGGAGATTAAGAAACATGTCTGATCTCCTTCCCTTTTCCTTGGCACAAGGAAAACTTAGATAAAACATTAAGAGACTGGGCAGGTTAGGTGGGCTCTTGTTTCCATACTTCCCCATGATCAGAACAGCAAATTTGTTCCATCAGTGAACATCTTAAGCACTGAAAAGTTTATTGGTTGTTCATACCAGCCAGCATGCCTGTGCTCTCATCTAGCACAGCAATAGCAAGCAGACACAACGAAGGCAGTACCTAATGTCAGAGAAATCCACATTAAAGAGTAGAGGGAGGTTCTCCTATAGATTTATGTAGACATTGAAACTTAAAAATATTATTTCCTCATCCTTGCCTGTACTTAATCCATGATTTGGTGTTTTTTTGTTGTGGTTTTTTTTTTCCCCCTACTATAGCACTTGAACAAGATGCAATATTATTATAAATTCAGACTATCACTGAAAAAAAATATCGGCAGGCTTAAAATGCATTCACTGGTTGAGAATACTGTCTGGCTGGTCTGCTGCTCTGTGCTTTGCTGATATTTTAATAATGCTCTGTGAAAATCACAACAAGGACCATGGGCATCCAACAAGGCTTTTGGAAAGCTTGGACAGACAGAAGTAATTCAATTGATGCCAGAGTCATGGAACATCCATGTACCATCTTGTGTCCTGAGCAAAACCTATGAACTCTCCTGTGTCCCACTTTTGATTTGACTGCTACCCAGTCTGTGTGCCAGTCACATCCTGGGGACAGGATGAGAAATAGAAAGCTAAAAAGTCCCATCAGGGCAGCAACACATCAACAAACACACAGTAACTAGAGAAAATGAACAAAGAACATCAAATCATTGCTTACAAGATCTTAAATTAATAAGCAATGCATAATTCAGCCAACTGAAATCAAAGTATGCAATGACATTTGTTGTAAGCTTGGGATGACACCAGATGCAGCAGAGGTGTCATCTGGAAGGGAATGTCAGAAACACCCAAAGCAGATCATGCCCTTCCTACTTTGATGTGGAACAGCCAAATCTTCCCTCCCCGGCGTGGTGAGAGCAGCAGCCAGAAATTACAAGTGAGCAACTGGGAACCCAACGTGTTCCCATTTGTACCAGTTAGCTACAACCTGTACAGCTACAATACAAACTGTTCTGAGGAGACAGCAGATGGCATTCTCAGATTTTTAGATGCTTCAGGACAAGCATCTTGGTGGCGTGGCCTCTCTTTCAGACCTGTGCCCTACAAGCAATCTGAATAACTTTGGGCATTGCTCGAAGAATGAAAAAATGGTACTGGAAATCTCTGATCCATCCAGAGCCCTTCTGGAAATTCTCTTACTAAGCCAAGAGAGATTTTTTATTATCTCCCTGTCTGTTCTTTGATGTCAGCATGCAGCTTGTTTTCTTCTTTTGGAAGGGACTGCCTACATCCTGATGTGGTCCCATATTATGATATTGGCATTTTTTCTGTTGTGAAGACATGCTGAATAATCATGCCAGCATGCACAGTAACTCGTAGGATAAAGGCTGAGGCAGTTATTGGGTAGATTTGTAGTCAGTGTTATTTTTAAAAGAGCTGCATAGGCAAGATCAAATAAATAGTTCCCTGTTTTCATTCCTTAAATATGAGAGAAATCTTTATGAGAGCAACAATGTGCCCCTGTGAGTAATCATCCACAGCAAGATGAACCCCTCTTTGCTACTGCTACACAGACTTCACTTCTTCTGCCATAAATTACATAATTTTGCAGGCTGTACCACTCAGGGAAGCAGGCTTTGATTCCTGGTTGTGTAATCCCTACTCATAGTCATGATCCTTACCTAAGGGAGATGATAGGCTGGAATCAAATTACTCCCTGGAGTAACAGTGACCTAAGTAAATAAAGGACTTGCAAGCATGTGTAGAGCTTGCAGTTAACCACGAAGAAACAAGCCTAGTGAGGACATTTAGTTCAGACTGTTCTATCCTTTCTAATCCACTCCCTCCCCATTTGTAACGAAAGTAAAAACAAATTGGCCACTTGAGATTAAAAACAGCGAGGCAAGGACATGGGAAAGGTGGTGCAACTTGTCCTCTCACAGTGCTGTATGTGCTGGAGAGGTGGCACAGAGGGTTAAGAAGTCTTGCTCAAGAATGAAGGAGAACTTCAGGGATCTGCCTGAGAGCACGTTTGCTACAGCTTCTGGACCTCAAGAGAAAAGGAAGTTTTTTTGGCAAAAACTGACATTATTTAATGTAACAACAGCAAAATTTAGGGCAGAACTTATATTTGGAAGCCAAATTTTGCCTAAATGGATATGAAGTGATTCCCTCTGTTGTCAAGGATCTTTGTCTTTTGAGGTTTGGGGGCAATAAACTGCTAAGTAAGGATCCTAATAAGGATTTCCTCATTATACATCTTAATGCATTCTTTAGTTCCTACACACAGACCTTTCACACTTGGAGAGCTCTGATCAGGTCACGTCTCCTATGTCCTCCCACTGAAGGCAAGCCACAGTCCTGCCCTGGTGTGTGGGTCATAACATAACCTCAGGAGGGCAGATTTGAGTCCCCTTGCTCCACCAGTGACAGTGAATAAATGCAAATCATGTGCAAGACACACCTGTCAACCCTACTTTGCTAGGAGCATATACATTTTAAAAGTCCATTCCAAAAGCATATACATTTTAAAAATCCATTTTAAAAGTGGACTTCCTTACATCAGTTAGCAGTTCCTTAAGACTTAATACCTGCTATTCAACATGTAGAAACAGTCAATGGCTTAATGGTTTTTTGTCATATTCCAAAAACACATGGTTATCAAAAGAGGTGCCATTTTGGATTCCTTGAATTCTCTGTTTGTTACCTCAATTACATTATTTCCTCAACTCTATGTCATAGTGTTAATTTTCTCTCAAAGAACAGAAAATAATGAGAAATTACAGTTGAAAAGTTTGATTGGGCACTGAAAAAAAAAAAAAAAAAAGAATCCTGAATGCAAACCAGATAATTGCGTTGGACGTGCTTTGTTTCAACAGCTGCAAAATGGAATAATTGCAATGGGTTGAGCTGTGCTGTCTCAGTGGCTGGGAAGGAGGAGGGCAATCCCAGGCCACACAGTCAAGTGCCTGGGATGGACTAGGGTGAATGCCACCACTGCACACTGAGATACAGAGAGAGAGAGCTGAACATCTAGGGCTGCTCTAGGTCCTGTTGTCACCATCCAGCAAAGTGGCTTAGCAGACCCCAAGCCACTTTGATTTTCCAACCATGGAATCATGCTACAAATGAGAATAGTGTGTTTTCCTTGGGAAAGAACATTTGAGGGTGGTTAAACATCACCATTTTGATCTCCCTGCTTTGCACAGCCCAGGCAGAATGGAAGGTTCCCGAGGCAGAGTGCCTGCAGCAGGAGCTGGGCCCTCTACATGGCGCTTGATCCTTCCTAACTGGTCCAGCCTTCTACACACACCAAGCAAAGAGGCTCTGAAGACGTTTCAACTACAAACAAGTTCAATCTGGCTTCTAGAATTATTCAGGTTTACAAGGATTATGCAAGACAGAAAATGTTGAAGCTGTTCCCCCCAGTTAAGTACACTCCCTCTAAATCAGGTGTAGTGGAAGACAAAGTCTCTGCTATAGGATCAGTTTCTAGCTCACAGCATCAAGAGCTCTTCTTCTTGTGGGCAAAAAGCATCAAACACCCATTTTACCATAAATCCTTCCAAGTCCTGGAATCAAAGATGAGATAGAGCAGTTTCTTACATTAAAAAACAACCATGGTGGTTCTGACATGTCTCTGCTGTCTTAAACTCTATAAGTTACTGTGAATTTTGCTAAAAATGTCCCCCCTTATGTTTTTATTTTCAGGGGGAGGTATCGCTGAATTATAAGCCCATACAGACAGAATTCTCCTGTGATTTCAAATTGAAAAGGGGGAGAAAAAATATTGCCAGTCTTAGTGGAGGAACAGTCACTATTGGAAAATACAGACTATAACCTCAATATCTTGTAAGCATTTGAAAGCTTTTGCTCTTACTTCTCCACAAAAACCTGATTGTGATTTAGCACACACAATATATTTAGGCAGTCTGACACACAAAAACACCTAGACAGGACAAAATCCAGTCTTATCACACCTGTGATTTCCTTGCTTCATCTACATGCAATAATATAACAAATTAACAATAAAGACAACTGGGTGACTTTGCCAATCCAGCATCTCTCGAATGAGCAAAACCTTTCCTCACGCATTACTCTTCCCATAGAGCCCTCAGGGTGTATTTTACTTCTCATCTTCATTGCTGTACGTGGTGAATGTGGCATTAGAGACCTGGATGGCTCAGATCTATCAGGACATTGCAAGGAAAGGCAGAATACTTTCCTACCTGTTAAAAAGCTCAAAGAAATATTTTGATTAATGCCAGAGAGTTTGGGATAAGGAGAGAAGATGGCTGTGGCAATGAGAAAACACTGCAATAAATATGGAGTAGAAAACACTGCTGAGATGGAGAAATCGTTATACCTTTTAATAGAGCATTTCAGGGCAGATTACTAATTGCAATGAGAGAGACCAAAATCTAAAAATGTCTAAATTTTTCATCTACCTTGTCTGAAGGTGCCCAATTTTCTCATAAACTCAAAGTAACCATGGACTGGGGTATAAGCATCATTTTGAAAAAGTATGTGTTCTAGTTAATTATTTAAATACACATAAAAGTAGTCATCTTTAGGCATTCACACATGAAAATTCTGGTCTTATTTAACTCAAAAATGTACTCTGCCAGTTACATGCTGCTGTGTCACTAACAGAAGGACATTGCATTGTCATGGGGAGGGTTTGGCTTAGGTCCTTTTGCTCATCCCTCTCTTTCCCTGTTATACAATTGCTGCATCTCCAGCAGACCATGTAAGTACTGGTGCTAGAGAGGTACCTACACTGCCTTTGAGTAACTCTCCTGCTACAAGACTCCAGTGAAGCTTGAACACATCACAAGCTTAGCTTTCTGTGGTTAAAAAAAAAAAAATAAGAGAGACATCATGGTAAGTTTTTGTTCCAGTGGAACAGTCAAGTTTCCTCTCTAGGTTCATTAAGAGTAGCAGGTCTTCCGCCCACATAAATCTGTGTTGTCAGCAGAGGCTCTTGTTGAAAACACAAATATGGAGCACAGCAGCTACTCAAATCATATGACTTCCAAATTGTCTAGGAGAGCTTATCAATTAAGTCTGGCAAATATCAGATAGGCAATAACCAGTGGCAAAAATGCAGTTACATTAAGACGAAGTACAACATAAAGAGAATGAACAGAATGTATGAGGTGGTATAATTGAGCAGCATGAATAAAGGTGATAGAAATGGAATTTTATAAATTAAAAGGGCATGAGCTAGCATGCGTAGGAGTAACTCGTTGCCCTTTCCAATAGTCAGGAGTGATTTTCTTCTTTAATTGGATCATGCTTCTTCATTGCCCAATTGGATGTTTCTTTTTGCCCTCCTGAAGCATAGAATGCTTAAAACAGGTTGTAAAATATGTAATAACATAAAACCAAGAGAGAAGAGTAATCAACAGAAAACTCTTCTTTCCATAGAAAGCTTTACAATACTTTACACTCCTGCCAAAGGAGATACTGGGTAAGTTTCCAAGACACTAAAGTGATTAAGTTTTGGTAGACATGCTGATTTTGCACTTATCTACTTATGTCCATCAAGGGAATTGTTTTCCTTCTCTCTCCTTTCTCAAACCACTATATTGATCTTAATGCCACACATCAAGACAGGTGCTCTAAAACACATGTGAAGTTTTCCTTACAAGGAGACTGCTTTGGTACTCCAGCAGTAAAGTTCTTTTAGCAACCAAACTAAAGTGCGCACTGCAAGAGCTCCGTTAATATGGCAGTAACAGAATAGTTGAACAGTGAAATCTGGCCTGTGTATCAATGATAGGAAGTTCTTAGATCTCATTTTCAAAAGTGACTTTACTATGATAAAACCTAAATAATCTGTGTGCTTTGCAAAATAATCACCATTAATCTACACACTAATTCCAGGATAGAAGGACTGTTGGACCATTTTTCCAGAAGCAGGATTTAAAGAAAAAGTTGTGGGGAAAAAGAGTTTGCTTAATTAGCTCAAACTCTTTTCTGTTCACAAAGCAATGGCCAGCAGTGGGATGACAGATGTGGGAAGTATCTAATCTACTGCTCTGCCATACACCTCACACACAAGAACTGTACCTCTCACTCCAAAAAAGTTTTCTGGAAAAGAACTCAAACTATTTTAAAGAAGAATCTGACACAAAATCCCCTCAAACCAAATCCAATTGATCCCTGTGGAGTTTCTTGGAAATGTGTAAATACTTAACACTATTTTTTTAAGTTGTACTAGGAACCCAAACACTTGGAATTCAGTTCCTTTGAAGGCTTCTCCTGTGATGGTACAGTTACTTTCTGTGCCATGGATAAAAAAGTCTGTCTTATCTTTTGAACAAAATGTCTTGTTTTCTTCCTTATGACAAGTGGTCTTGTGAATGTCCACATAACCACAAAGCATAAAAGTGTCATCTGTTCTCTTAAAAATTATGAAATTTTGATGTGCCCACAACCATCATCCAGATGTAGTCTTCAGGCTTTGTTGAATTCAAGATCTCAAACTCTTTTGATTTTAGGAGGCACTAACGTAATTTGGGGCCTTGGACAGTTTGATCCTAACAAAGATTGTCAAAGGTACCTTTTTGCTTGTCTGCCCATGGGTGAACCAACTTTGCTTGCACAGGAACCACTTACTGCATGGACAGGCCCCCATTTCTTGGTTGAGATATTCACTGGCAAGAGACAGCCAAGCCTAGGAATTAAGCATGCATGGAACTTGGAAAAAAGGGACTGTGAACTCTTAATATCCTCTATCCGTCTATCTGAAGCTGTTGGATTGCTGTGTTGTTGACCTAAACGTCTAGTATTGGTAGCCAATAGGAGACACAAATAATTAGAAGCCACTTCTGGAAGCGTTAAATCTTGAACTTTTGTTTCCAGCTCTCAATCCGCAAAATGCATACACCAGTGATTTAC
The DNA here is from genome assembly GCF_023055355.1 of Agelaius tricolor. Lineage (NCBI taxonomy): Eukaryota > Metazoa > Chordata > Aves > Passeriformes > Icteridae > Agelaius > Agelaius tricolor. Next base: position 3,620,967 of record NW_027269263.1, read on the forward strand.
TTCAGAGGGAAATTAATATGCCTTTACCCCACCTCAAATCAAACTTATATGGAAACTCTCTATATGCTGAGACAGGTCGTTAAATGCATGAACCTGAATACAAAACATGTCCCTCTTAAATTGGATTATTTCCTATGGATTGAGCCAGAGACAAAAAAAAAATCCCCGTAAACTCCTTGTGACTCAGAAAAAATTATTCCACGCTTCAAGCCAACCTCTCCACCTCAGACAAACTATTTCCCAAGACCAATTCTAATGAGTATAAGATTTGCATGCAAAAATTCACCATGTGTTTCAGAAATTTGTTTTACAGGAATCATTGTACTTTACACACTTTTTTCCCAAATAGTGGTAGTTAGATCTGGACCTCAAGCCAAGCAGCAGATGTTGGAATTTCCATGCAGAAGGCAGCTGCCAGTGACCCAGAGGATCCCCTTTTACTAAAGAGCTGATGCTTCCATACAGAGTCTGTTAAGTGAGAAGGAATTGCAGCGTATGTTACATTCATGTAATTTTAGGACAAATCTGTGCTGGCTTTTTTCCTTACGGGGGAAAGCCTTCTGCATTTTGGAAGGGCAAGGAAGCAAAAAAGCATTTCTTTAAAAATGGCAAAACACTGCAAGTGCAATGTTGGTAACTCACCCACTGGTGTTTATGATGCCTCAGGGACAGAACTTGAATGGGACCTGAGAGTTGACTTCTAAACCTCTGCACTAAACTTATGTAAGAATGTAATCCTGTAATGTGCTATTTATGGTTAGCTTAGGCGATCTTATCTAAAAGGCCTCATGAGAAAAGTTATGCTCTAATACATATGGATGCGATAACATCTATTCTAGGCTAATCAACAGGCATTTGTACAATTAAAAATGCCCAGTCAAGATTGAGGCTGCATTAGCTACAGATCTCAGTAGGCTCTTTAAAGCCACATTGGCCCCCAAGAAGCCTGGTTTAGCAAATATGTCCCTAGTCAGAACCAGAAAGATTAATAGAGGATCTCTTGTCAGATGAAGTTGATGGTTTGCTTGCTTCATGCTGCATTTTATTGTCTAGACCAAGTGTTTGTTAGTCTGCACCAGGCTCCCTGGCTCTGTTCTGGTACAAATTAAATACTCCTTGATGAGAAACCTCACAAATGGACTGCTAGTCTATGCTGGGATTGAGATTGGACATGAACTGTGTCTCAAGCCCTCCACGAGCACTGAGCACACAGCCAAGCTCAGTCTGTATCAGAACAACTGATACCACCGAGTTTATGGCAACTCAACTCAAGGTTTTTGCATGACTAAGGCTAGAAGTACTTTAAGATACTAGACTTGCAAGATCCTCAAATAAAAATAAACAAAGTGCTCCCTACAGCTATTCTGGAGAAGATTAACTCATTTTCTGCTCACTACATTTCTCTTTGCTATAATCGTGGAAACCAATGACAGTTTTCAACCACCTCTCTCTCCATAAGTTAAACAGGTCCCATCCATAACAAACTCTCAAGCCAAATGATATAATTTTCCCACATTGTCATGTCCGTATTCCACCTCCACAATGGAATTAGCAGATTTAGTTACTCATAGCTTCATTGCAAACAAGAAAAGGGATGAAAGACAATCAAAGGCTGCTTGAGGACTTTCTCGGAGGTATTACAAATAATTTAAGCAAATCAGACTAACAGAGAAGGTGAGTATGTTTTCCTGTATTCTTTTGCTTCTAAACTGTTCCCAGTTCTCTTGATCTGAACATCACATACAAAAAATAAAATTTAAGTTTAATGAAAAAGTTGCTTTCCCTTCAAAACCAACACACATGACCATACAGAATTTCCATCAAAGTCAAGAATTTATGATACCAAATTTCACCATTTAAAAGATTTCATGCTTGAAATCACAAACCCCCTGGATCTTCCCCTTTCATTATTTAAAAAGGTTGCACAATCAGACTTGACATACCATGAGACTTCCATTCCTTTTCAGCTCTGCTTTGGTCATCCTTTCATTAGTGTCATGCTTATCATAAATACGTACATTTGAAAAAAGTCTTCCCCCACACACCAAAAATAATCTGTATCATGCTCTGTCTTCAAAACTGTTACAAAAATTACCCCTGCTGCATGTCACACCACAGACACAGCTGAACACAGTGGTATTACTTACTAGGAACTCCAGACACCAGCCGTAGTGGACGTAATACTCGGAAAGCCCGCAGTGCTTTAACATCAAATCCGGCACCTTTTCCTCCTATTGAATTCCCCCCATCTGCTTTGGTTGCTTGTTCTAAAATTGCACTAAAAAGCCTGCAAAAAGAAAGAGGAAACAATCTGTAGGCAGGCAGCAAGGCTTGGGCTAAACAGGAACAGAGATCATCACCATCATATCACCCAAGCTATCTCACAGACCTGTGAAGGGTGTCACACCTCTCTCTGACATTCCCATATGGCGGAGGAGAGACAGACTCTTCCCATATGCAACAGCCTATTGGGGATGTCTATATCATTTGCAAAACACTTGTTTCTGGAGCAGACATAAACATGACAAAAAGCTCCTCCTTCACGCTCCTCCATGGCTCCTTGCAGCCAGCTATGGGCTACCAACACTTGCTGCCTTTATTAACCAACAATCCACCCTGGGGGAGAAAATCATCACCCTTAATTAAGCCAATTACTAATTATCTGCCATCCACTTTGCAAAGAATTAAGATTCACCAATGGGACCGCAGGTACAACTCGGTGTAAACTTGAGGACCCTTCAAGGGGCAAGTTTTTAGTTAGAGTGTATGCTCACACTGTGTGCTTCTGGATCCATTTGTAAATCCCCTGATGCACTGGCTAAGGAGAGTGCAAAACTGTAGGAGTCTTATTATCAGAATGTTTTATTATACCAGCCTTAATGTTTTATCTCGGCTAATAGGAGTAGATGCTTTAAGGAGAAGATGTCTCTCTCAGAATGCATTTAAAAAGGCAGAGCAAGAAAGAAAAGGCAATGTTCTTCTGTAAAAAACCTGAAGACTCACCCTATCTGTTAATAAGAACTTGATTTAATAAATTAGCTTTCAGGAAGCAGCTTCCATTTTTCTGGTAAAACATTAGTACATTTGGGGGAGAACGGATTCCTCATGAATTTGCTAATGATATTGCTTTCAGCCTTGAAATCCTCAGCCTGAACCCAGCCAAATTCAGTAGAGGTTAAAAGCTGTTCCAGCCTAAAGGGATGTTTGGAGCTCTGTAAATAAGGCTTGCCTGGGAGTGGCAGAGACCCTTTAGTCTGTCGGGTGCCATGGAGGTACCACAGACAACTTGAAAGAAACTTCCTGAGATGAGAGAACCAGTCCAGATGGAGAACCTGGACACAGCAATGGTTTCTCTCATAGACTTTTCAGTCTGTGGTGCCCCTCTCAGGATCTCATCCATATCCTGACTGGCACATTCCACAGAGAGCCCCCAGACCATGGGTCAAGCAGACACTCGTTGGCTGATGGCTTAACAAGCAGCTCCAATGCCTGCAGATAAATCTTACTGATGGGGTCACAAACACAGGGAGCTTGCCCTGGATATTAAAATGAAGATTCATTTACTGAAACATCTAAATGAACAGATTCCCCGAGCACTAAATCCACAGAAAATCATGGATTAGGGAACCGCAAATGCAAAATTCCTTTCTTAAGCAGGTTTTTGTTGGTTTGTTTTTTTTTTTTTAATTCATATTGAGAGTCTTATAAAACTTGTCAGCTGTGACTGAGAAACTCCTAACTGGATCTATTCAAAGCATCAACTTCAAGCACTGCAGAAAGATTTAACAACTAGGTAAGGAGCATGGGAAAAACTGTGTGTGAGGAGGTTGGATGCTGAGCTTGTAGGTGTTGCAGAAGCAGGATACAGAGAAGAAAAAAGCAGAGCTTATGAAAAATACTGCATTGACTACAGATATCACAGAGAGAGACAAACAAGGGTTGATGCAAAGAATGTGAATTATTGGAATGTATGTATCTCTTAAGCTGTGTACACAAATTATACAGTTGCAATTATCTGCTGGTCTTCATAATAGAAACACTGGAGGTCAAATTTGGCCTAATGTATTTTCAGTAAGCGACTGATTAAGCTCTAGCAATGTGCTCTGTTTCACATTCAAACATTTCTATCTTTCTAGTCCATAGAATTCCCATAATAGATGATGAGTGACGTACCTATACAACAGATCCAGTCTCCTGGGATCCTCTAAAGGAAAAAGAATTTACTGCAAAAAGGATTCTAATACTGTTTTTCAGCTCCAAGACTGGGAATCTCAAGGAACTATGAATCAGCAATTGTGCAAAACTGGGGGTCCATTTTCCTGATCCCCATTTTCACTGGCCCCATGTTTTCCCAAAGAGCAGCTTCTTGGCACTGGGCACCAAGGCTCTTTCTGCTGCCACTTGTACAGTGAGCAAACCAGACTTCTCTAGAATTCTGCTGCCCAAGAAATGTCCTATATTAGTTCAGGAGGAGCAGAAACACAACCAGTAGGACAGCTCACTCCTCTGGAGCTGGAGCCTGCCTTCCCAGGCTAGTGCAGCTCCACTGCAGGCCAGCTGGCCTTATTTTTGTGCTCCAGCACTGGCATGCTAAATGTACTCTTTTGAGGTACCCACCGTCATCTGCTTTTGCACTTCAGCAATTATTTGCAGTAATTTCTGCTGCTCCTAATTTTAAAACCTACATTTAAACTTGAATTGAATTATTCCTGCTAATCCTGCTTTAATGCATTTATTCCATGCTTTATATTTCCCCTGTACTAATCTTGCTTTTTCCTAATGCATTACAACTTCTTATTTCTCCCATTTATTTCACTCTGCCTTCTGTATTAGGGTCTAGCCTGTGCTCAGCATGGCCTACTGAATCTCTACGCCACTCTTCAAGTTTATAGAATATCCTGTAAATTTTTCTTCTTTGTCCTCAGCACCTCCCTCAATCAGGCATGGGCAGACATCCATTGATGTACAGGTACCTAATGCTCTTTGGTTTATCAGCTAATTGTTTTCTGAGACTAAACAGCCAGATGGATGTTAAACTACTGATACAAAAGATGAGGCCAGAGGCCTTATATAGGAAATTCTGCTATTTGATGAAAATATTTTGGGAAAGTTTTCAGTAGGTATGGTGGAGCAAGGTACAGTTCTTTATCAGTAGATGAGTTAGCATGCTCTAAACATGGGGTGAGAGAACACTGTGCTGATGGAGAAATACGAGTTTGGGTGGTACAAAAAAGGCAAGAGGGCTAATCTCTTGTGGCCACTGGAAACCTCACCATTAAACTTCCTCTCCTCCAAAAACCAGACATCAACCTTATTTACTTTCACCTAATTACTTTCTGCCAGTGTAAATTCATGCCCCATTTTCATTTGGATATCATACTTTCCACTGATGAAGCACAATTAACATCACCTTAATTTCTGGATTTCATTTGTGACATGACTACACCTTAACTAAATTCATCTGACTGACATGAACTACAAGAGCAGAAAACCAAATTTTTATCACATGCATGTATGGACATGCTCCACGCTTTGTTTGGGGTTTTTTACATTTCCCTGTGAAGTAAGAAGCTAGCTTCCCTGGGTTTTTTTTTCTTGTATTTTTCTATTTCCCTTTTGACATTTGATATATCAAAAGGGTTTTCACTTTGCTAGATGACCCCAACAGCAGCATGATAAGGCTGTAACCTGCTCTTCATCTCTTCCTCTGTGGGGAGTACACTGTGATTTTTATAGCATAAAAAAAAACTTGTCATGGTCCTCCAAAATATAGGTAGAAAACAGAGGCCTTGGTATTTCTAAGGCCAAAAAGCAGCAGAAAAACATAGCTGAAAAAAAATCCTCTTAGGTATTAAAAAAAAAAAAAGAGTAAAGCACAAAGGTTTTTTTCACAGTGTTTTACAGTTCACCTGTGATTTGTGAGTGTGAAAATGTTTGGATCTTCCCTCTAGAAACTCCCCACAGGTCTTCAGTAAGACAGAAACTGGGACCACATTTTCCAGTCTGCTCTGACTTCAGATCTTGTCCAAATATCTTCACTGCTTCCCTTCCCAAGTAAGACTATAACACTGCCTTTCAAATTACACCACCTTTTTCTCTGGCAGTAGTTACAGGCCCTTGGAGAATGACTGTGCTTGGCAGACAAACCACAGCACTGCCAGGAAAGACATTTATTCTTCCCTCACAATATTTTCAAGCTGGTCTTCTCTCAAGAGAAATTTCATAATATTAAGGGACATCACTGTGATATTTGAAAGTTTTAGTGTTTTCGTAAAGAGGAACAGCAAAAATGAAGGAAGAGGGAGACAATTTTCCTAACCATTAGTGCTTGTGGGTTGTGCCTCATTGAGTGGCTTAGGAGTCTGGTTTCTACTATTTATTAATAATGTTGGTAGAGCCTCTGATTGATACCCTCACACAGACATTCTTCAAAGCAGTATTTAAAGTGCTGCTATAGCAAGGTCAGAGGCTATTTAAAGAGAAGTCAGATTCAAACTCTACAAGACATGGCTGATGAATAAACAGGTCTCTCACACTTCAAGAATGATAAGCTGCTACAAGCTTACAGTTTAAAATGCATCCTTTCACCGGAAAACAGAGCAGCTGTATTCAGGGCTTCCCTCTGCTGCTGTTGCATATTCCTACGGCCTGTTAGAATCCCTGACTTTAAAATCCCTTTGGATACCAGGGGATCTATCTTCAGAAGGCAGGGGGAAGTATACAGGCACATTGTTATAAACATTTTTCATAGCAACTGTGACTCCCCTCTAAAATTTATACCTGTTCCTTCACATGTCCATTTTCCTCTTACTCTACTGACTAGTTCATGTCAAGGTGAAGGAAGCCAGATGTGCTATTATCTGTTGAAGTTATATGTGGTGAACTGAGTCTAGGTGGATTTGAAAGATCTAAAATGTCTTTTTTTTTCTCCTTTAACTTGCAACAGTACTTGAAGAAGTGCTTCCCACCTAGCCAATGCTTTGTAGCATCTTTGAAAATTAGCGATGATTAGTAAGGCAGAGCAAACACAAATGGCAATTATCACAGTCACACCATCCTTTGCCCCATACACCAAATAAATCTCTCTGCTTTCTGCCCCAGTGTTCAAATTACTCAGCTTTCTCCAATAGCTCCATCAATATGTAGAAAAAGGCACCAGAAAGAAATGTTATTAGCACTTGCTTTCTTCCTCTTTCCTCTCTGTTTTCCAAATTTATTTTAAACCTTTTCCATGGGGCTTCCTTCCTGGCAAAATATTCAAATACACTGAAGTTTAAACATAATGTCACTGAGGGATTTCAGACAGCCCCTAGGAAAAGAAGACAGGGCAGGAGAGGAACAGATGGTATCACCAAGTAGATTTTGCAGAGGGGCTGTGGAGAGGGAAAAGCAGCACACCAGCCCAGGCTGTGGTACTGTACCAGTGAGTTTAAACAGATAAACATCAAAGGAACCCATCTGGCCTTGAAGTGGAATCTGTCACTTGAGATTGTTGCTATTTAACAGAGACCTTGGGGTCTTGGCCATGTTTATTATACTCATGTAATCCTTCCCCAGTTACATTTTTTCTTCCCCATCTCCTGACTAAGAGCTGCTGGAGGCAAAAGCAGACAGAGGAGCTGAGAGCTGCAGCTTGTGTCATTGGCAAGGGAATTAATTTCAGCCTGAATATCATCTTGCTGATTAACTGCCCTCGTAGGAAAATTGAAAAGGACTGTACTTAAACTAGATATAATGCTGCTCTGTGATTTCTGGAGTCCTGCTGTCTCACATCCAATGGAAAAAGAGGAGATAATGTGTCCTCTCTTTAAAATGCCTCTTTCTCATAAAAATGAAAAGGGAATAATCACATTCACAGGAGTTTTGTTCTTCAATCTTTCTTCAACTTAGGCAGCAATTTCCAAACAGGTGAGATATCTGAGGGCACTTAAAGGCAGAACCAAAGATGGAATTGGACATCATTACCAGGGGATGGGGTGGGGATTTTCCAGTTTTCAGGTACTGACATGCTAAGGGATCCTCTGTCTGTGGGTAGGAAAAAAGGAGAAGCACAATGGGCATTGCTGTAAGGAGAAGGTATGCTCGTGTGGAGCAGAGAGGTCTTGAGACTAAGAATAGGCTTCAGCCTCTTCTCCCTCCCCCTCACTGGGAATTCTCCTTCCACCCACTCTTATCCATGGTGAGGGGAAGTGGGAGGTATTGGGAAGCACACAGCACTTTGCTGATTAAATATTTTGGAGCCAGCACAAAAATGGTCAGGAAGGCGGATTGGTGTGGGGCAGAAATTGTGAGGGGGTTTTGATGACTAGGAGTGTCCCTTTTGATGTTTTCCCTAGGAGCTGATGCAGGGTTTCCTTGGGAAAGAGGTGAAAAGACTACAGGTATTTGTGGGCGATGAAACTCTCTAACAATGGAGTGGTGGGAGGATGGGACAAATTATTCAGGCAAAGAAATACTTGTTCCCTTTCTATTCAGAGGTAGTTTATCCTTCACCTCTTCCCTTCAACAACCACAATTCCAACCCCTTGCTTATCTCTAACCCTTAGGCAGAAAAAGCAGAAGATGCATTATTTTGCTTTTATTCAAATAAATTAAATGCCAAATTTGAAAAACATGGAGAGAAATGAGAATTAGAAATGTTGCAGCTCAAAGTGGCAATTTGATCTACAATAGTAAAATTAGTCTTTAAAAAGGTTAAAAGATTAAAGAGGTCAAAATTAAAAGTGTTGAAATCACCAGCTGAGCAGTGCAATTGAACTGAGGAACTAATTTTTGTTTGCAAGTAGGAAAATGTGTGATTTAAATTTTTCTCCCATCTTCCAGAATGAGAAACATCAGCAAAAGTTCACATTATGGCAGAATTTATCTGTCACCAAACTCCTAATCTTAATTAATGGATTACCTAGATATTATTTTTAAAAATTCATACAGATTTAAAAACAAATGCATTTTTTTGCAGTTAAGCACATTCAGGCAATTGACTTTATCTAACAGCTTTGGACTGCTTTCTCTTCTTAATTCTGGCTCCCAAAGAGCAGTTTAATTTCCCTGTCTTGCAAACCATTAAAAGGGTGTTTGCCAGAGGAACAGGATGGACAGCAAGTTCTAACATCACCCATGTGTAACAAAGCATTGACCCACTCTCATGGTCCCAAAGGTTGCCAGTATCCCCATGTGGACAGTGCCTTGAAAAACAAACTTGGTACTCACCCTACTACCACAATTATAAAATCTAGTAAATTCCAGCCATTGCGGAGGTAAGCGTTGGGGTGAAAGAGAAGTCCGTATGCTATTACTTTTAAAAATGCTTCCACTGTAAAAATTATGAGAAAGAGATATTCCACTCGTTCCTGGGGAAGACAAGAGAACAAGAGAGACACTGGTTAGTGTGGCAAATCACAAATCAGGATGTTTTCTTCTGTCCTAGTCCACCCCTGCAGTGTCCAGCTCACTGGCTGCCACCAGGGTACACCTCCCACTCAGCTTGCTGGCCAGAGGGCTTTGCTCCCCAGCCTTGCATGGCCTGCAGCCCTCTGACAATACAAGGGGCAGTAAATTTTAGTTCCATTCTGAAATTTGCTGCCCTTTTCTTGGCAGGGACTGACCCCTGAACTGGCTTGTGCAAAGCAGGAAGGGAGAGGGTCAGCAGGAAGTTCCCAGGGCAAATATTGTCAGCCATCAATAATGAGCTGCATCCAGCCCTTTTCAGCCTCTGGAGAGGAAATGTTGCTGCATGCAATACTGTGGAGAGAGATGGGGAGAATTAAATGAGCCCACCTGAGACTGATGTGTATGTCAAACTGAGCCTTCTTTGGGATTCCCTTTTCTGCTGCTGGGGAATAAGTAGGCTGAATATTGGTGATAAGTGATTCACAGATCAGGCTGACTAACGCTAGAGGCTTTTAGTCATTCTGTCAGAATTGTACATATCCCTGCAAAATGCAGGCTGCAATTAAGCATATCCAAACAAAGGCACTTCCAGTTACAGTAGAGCCTGATTTGGGACAAAAAAGCAGGCTTTTGGAGTCAGTACACAGGCTCCCCATCTCTCATCCTCAGGGCTTTCAGCCCCAGTGAGGAATAAGGATAGCAGTATTGCAGAAATGGTACGGATTCTCCTCCTAAGTAGGAGGGAAACTGCAGCATTAGGTAATCACTACACAAGTGCTGCGTGGCAAGCTGAGTGGGAGATAAGTACATGAAAACTAAATGAGAGCAGAAGGAGACCAAGTCCCTACAAGGTTAAACTACAAAGTCATTAGAAGTTCACACTGAAGAAATAAAATCTGAGATAAATACAAATTGAAACATCCCAGGCATTCCTGACATATCTTAAAGGATACCCAGCACAATAGTCAGACAGGTTACTGTTTTTTTTCTGCTCCAAATTGCAACTGCCCTGTTCCTCTGTCCAGCTGAATGCATGTATGACATTTTCATATTTTACAGCAATAGAGAATGAGCAGGATTACAAAAAAATTAGTTCCATCATTTGACAGCTGCCCATTTGAATATCTTCAATTCAGCTCTGGGTAATTAACAGCTCACAAGAAGCCTGCAGATCCAGAAAAAAAAACCTATTGCAAGTTCATCTGCATGTTTACATTAATGTGATATTTTAAAAGGCTGAGAAACTCCATCTGACAGTAGCAGGCACATTTTTGTGCTTTAAAATATTGCTGGTTTGCCTCGGACAATGCTTTCCCAATGCCTGCAGTATCCCCCAGTGCTTAGTACAAGGAATGCCTAAAAAAAGAAAAAGTGTCATTCTGCAGTTATCTGATCCAGTAGTAAAGCTTTTGAACACACCCACAGCAGAGGATTTGTCTGTCGTTGTCCCAGATGGAGACACAGCAGCACACCAAGGATTTCCCTTCCCTTGAACTCAGAAAAGGAAACAACAGCACACAATACTGTGTTCCCAGCTCTACAAATAGTAAGTCCTTGCAACCAGGAGTCCAACCAGGGACTTGAGCACAGGAAAGAGCCCCATGATGGCTCCATGAAAGGACTGACATAGTGCTCCTTCTCCTTCCACCACAGCTGAGAGCTGTCCCAGTACTGATACACAAATCACAGGCAAACAATGATCCATCTCCAGGTACACATTGGTAAATCAGGACCAGCTATTGTGGAATCTCTCAAACAAAAACGAAAAGAAATGCAAAATGACCCCATGATGGGAATTCCATGTGGTCTTCCCAACTGCCCTGCACCTTTGTGCTGCCATGTGGCTCTACCAAAATGGCCCAAGGCCCAGCCCCACACAGACAGCTCATGGAAGCTCTGTCTCATGGAGCAATTCTCCATGAGACAGAGAAGGTAAAGCCTGTGTAGAGATCAAAGAAAGATGAAAATGGGCTCTGAGGGGGAAAAACCTGCCCTGAACTGAGGATACGAGTAGGGAGTGCTGTGCCTGAGATGGACATGGCCTCACCAGTGTCAAATGAAAACCTTTGAGGAAGGAAGTGAAGATTTCTCTTTTGACAACCCAATCAATAATTAGCCTTTCTTGCTCCCTGTTTCAGCCAGGGCCTTTGCACAGTTGTGGGCAAGCTCTTTGTCCCCTTCTCACAAAAAGGGCCAAACTACTCCTCATCCTGCCTTTGAGGCTGCCCTGCAGACTCAGTTTATCTCCCTCCATAAACACACCCAGGCTCATGACAAAGTGTTGCAGGCCCTAAAACCTCTTTTAGTAGCCACAGCTGAGATGGCACAAGGGGATGTGGAGGAGGCCCACCCACTCATTCAGCAGCTCCAGGGCCATGAGAAGCAGGTGGGCAGAACAGGTGAAGTGGAAGGCCTGAGGCTGATCCTGTGCCCAGCAATTTAACAGCAGACATTGTCACTGGCCCCCAGGGACAAACGCTGCTGCCAGCTCTGTCTGGCTTTGTGCTGCACAGCCACAGCACTCTGCAGGCCAGCACAGCCTTTCCACTCCATGAATTTCACTGAAATACCTGTGCTAGTGCCAGCAAAAGGAGTCCATGAAAGAAAACACTTGGGAAAATTCTGGAACAATTTTTTTTTTTTTTTAATTAACTACTATTTTAAAAATATTTAGTGCTGTACAGAGCAGACAATATATCAACCACTAACTTGTTCTATTTGGCTGGGTTTAGGAGCCTCATACCTTTTCTGTCTCTAAAGATGCCTATGGGAACACAGACACTTTTTGTTATTGTAATAAATGCTGCTTGTTGAACCATGTTATGGGAGTAATAATACACCAAAGTAATGCACACAAATGCATGCATATACACCTATACATTGATATATACATATATGCAACTACATGCTGTTTGAATAAATTCCTTACAGTTCTTCAGCTAAGGTGGAAAGATCCATAAAAAATAAAATTCTATAAAAGGTTCTGAAATTAACATAAGATACAGAATGTTGAGCTGAGGATAGGTTTTATGATCCTCTGCACTTAAATTAATGATTTCAGGGTGTAAAACTGAAGGAAAAATACTGCTGAGATTAAACAGTGCAGCTGCTCCAAGACCATTTCAGAAAGCCACTCCTGCTCAGACTCAAGACGAATATGAAAAGCCTACTAAATAATTTGTGTCCCTTTTTCTTCCTATACTATAAAATTAAAGAGCCTTTATGAACAGAGCATAACTCAGTAATGACATAACACAACTGAGCTCCCCAGAATGTGGACTGCAGCCCCACTTCTGATGCCACCTTGCCCAGAGAGGGCAGAGATCTGACTCAGCCACTCCCTCAGGTTAGAAGTGACAGGAGTGTCTCTCACCCTCAGCAGCCACAAAACAATGAATTTGTCTCTGCTAAATGGGCATCTGCACTTTTGATTGCTCATTTGAAGCTTTGCTCTCACAGATGAGGTAGACCACAGTCCAGTGTTTCAATGTCCCAAGGGACAGAGCACTGCAAAGTATCCATCATCCCAACTCCTCTGAGAAGCTATTTTGGTACAATTTTAGAAGAAGCCAAGCTAGAAAAATATTGGTATTTCTCTCTGAGAGAGTTCCCTGCTGACAGGGAGGGAGGGAGCTGAGCGCTACATTTGTGGGACTGAAAGGAGATAGCAACATCATTGCCCCTTAGAACACTAATCCAAACCACAGCATCAAGAGAGAGGGAACTTTGGAGCTGCAAGAAAGAAGGAACAGTATTGTTTTATTTGTCTCTTAGAAATGGGAGCTATGGTCCTGTGGCTGAGGCACATGAAGCATACTGCAGGCTGCGGAATTACAAAACAGGAGCTTCCTCCTTGGACAATAGGGACATAAATGTTTTGAAAACCATAGAAAAAAAAAAGTCAACAAAATATGACTGGAAGAAGAGAAAGGATAAAAGTTTTAGAAAGTAGAACAGTCCCTGGAGCACACATGTTCTGGGACTGGCTGTACCCCTGCTTGACTTTGTTTTGGGGCTTTTTTGTAGATCTAGGACATGAGTATCAGCTACCCTAGCTGATACATCAGCCAGCAATAACACTGCCAAGAAGCAACCTGCACATCATCTTACTCATAACAAAGAAACAAATATTAGCTTACTGTAAAGGCTGTAAGATATATTACCCAAAGAGGATTACTGTATTATGTATGAAACCCCTCTAATCCCATGTGTCTTCCAAAGCAGTCATAGGTTTGGTTTTGTTTATAATTTTTAAACTGTAGCTAATGTCATCTTGGGTTCATAAAAGGAACCTGAAAACAGGAAATCCAAGGAAATGACTCTAGGGTGTCATAAGGCTTTTCTCCTGTCAAAGTGAGTAGATCAGTGCTATTTCTGAGAAATGGTCATCAGAATGATTCACTATATCTTGATCCCAGCTCTCTAAACTCTATCCATCCATCCAGCAGCACTGCTTGGTTATAACATTTTCATTGCAAGAAAGATTAAATCACAATCAGGTTCCTGCATTTCATACATGCCAGTCGAAAGAGCTTACAATCTAAAATTCAGTCACCAAATGTTTTCTCAGACTTTGCTCTCTCTCTCTCCTTGCACTCTGACCAGCTTGCTACAAACCATGTTTCAAAAACTACAGTTTATATGTTTGAAGTAATGAGTCACAGGCACTGTGCAGTTAGAACCTTTATGGGGCTGCCTGTTTGACCTCAGCTACATCTAAGCCTGCATTATTATTCCCTAAAGCTTCCTAAAACATAAGAGAATACATCTCTTCAGTAATGCAAATACCAGACATCCAAGGAAAACAGCAGTATTTTAAAGGCCTCCGTCATATAGGATGTTTTGGCAATGCTTATGGAAATAGGCTCTGAAAGATATGAATCAGAGTGGAAGCACTCAGACCTTCCCCTAGTAGGGAAAACAATCTTTTCTGGTGGTCAGGAAGGAGATTGAGCTGCAGTGCTGGGAAAGACAGCCCAGAGAGTCCATGAAAAAATGGATTACAGGTTTGGATTACAGGTAACCTTGGATTACGGGGTACCATCACATCTGGGATATGGACATCCTCACTGTGTCCATGTGCTAACCTGGAGACTACTGCTAACATGAATAAGTGTGCCCTTTGATGAGGAAGAGCCACATGCGTGCACTCAGAGGATCAGTTCAATAAAGAAGTTTTTAAGACAGGTTTCTGACAGTGAGTTACTTCTGAGTATACTTAGTTACTCAGAAGACATTTTCAGCTAAGTATGCATGAAAATATACAAGCACATGAACATGTTTGGATTTTATTTTTTTCCACTATCTCCTTAAAACTACTGTCACTGCAGAAACAAGTGGTCATATCCATTTAAAAGAGAGAAAGGGATGATAAGATGTCATACTGCTGAACATAACTCCATTTGCTGCTATTTCTGGTCCTAAAACACAGCATTCGTTCTACACGTTCCCCAAAAGGAAATTCCCCCAAAATTAGAGCAGAAGAACACTATCTGATTTTACCTGACAAAACAAGCCCAAAGAAGAAAGTGGGTGACTACTACTGAACTAAAGATTAACCCACCATTATGGCAAATAGAAGTCAGGAGGGCTTCTGAAAGGTTTGATTTCAAAATATGATCAGCACTGCTTTCTCTCCCCTCCAGCCAAAAACTGTGTCATGCTTTCAAACGAGCAGAGTGAAATTCATACCAAGCACTGCAGAAATACCAACTTTTAATTAACCCCTGGTAAGTGGGAGATTCACTCACATCTGCCTTAAAGGTGGCCCACACAAGAATAAATGAAAGACAGAATTCTCACTAATCTGAAAGAAGCAATTATAAAACAGGAATATAGTGCAAGCCAGCCTTCAGTACTTTATGATAATTCACAACATGCCCACGATGTATTTAAAGAACTTCCCCTGAAATGAATAGAAGAGAGAACATAAATAGTTTTAAATTATTACAGGCCTCATACACATGCCCTATATTCAGGAGTTCCTTGGCAAATCAATGAATACTTCATGCAGAACTCTTGCACAACTTAGTTTCTAAGGGCCTTGTTTTCCTTATAGCACTTTGGCAAACATCAAATTGAATTTATTTACAGGTTAGTGGAACTATACTGTGTGTCAGAGTACAACTGTAATGCAGAGCCAAGGTAGAAGGGGGTTGTCCTGGTTTAGGACGAAACTTCCAAAAGGATCCCTCTAGAAAGAAGATCCAAGCAGCTCCTCCCCTAACTTGTTTGGGAAAAAGAAGTTTTTCCTTGGAGAAAAGTGGAAAAAACCTGTTTATTTAACAAGCAAAGTATGCACAGGCATAAAAAATGAACATTAAACAATAAAACCTCTCACTGTTCTGAAGGGATGGCAAATTCAGAAAGTCCTTTTTGTGGACTTTTGCCCACTTCTTTTCTTCCCCTTCACTCTCAGAACCCATCTTAAAGGTGCAAACCAATCTTACCTAGTGCAAACACACTTTCCCTTCCAGTCAGCCACGTGCTCATGCTCACTCAAACCAGAACACAGATGATGAATGCCACTGCTGTTCTGATTTATCATCCTTTCATGTACATTTTTCACTAACAGAGTGTAGGAAAACAAGCCTCAAGTAATAATAATGTAATTATTGGGAGTCGTAAATTTCAGAAAGGGGTGACATGCCAATAACATTTGGGTAGCAATAAAACAGGAATATTGTTTTAAAACCTTTATACTAGAGAAGGTTCTGAACAGCTTGGTTAATTTTGAAGACAGTCCTGCTTGAAGATAGAATTTGAACTAGACAACCTACAAAAATCCCTATTCAACCTATATTTTTTCTGAGACTCTAAATGCATGTTTTATAACTCTAAACGTGCCTCTAGTCCTCAGAATAATCTAACAACCTTGATATTTCCTTTCCATTTTACATCAATATTTTCCAGTGGGATACCTCATTCTTCATAACAGAGATGGTGAAGTAAGCACCTTTCTGGATAGACATAAAGGATTATACTTCCATTTCAACCTAAATCTTGAACTCTGGTGCCAGTTAGACAATGCCTAACACTTATAAGATATTTCTTTACTGTCTTTGTCTAGCAATAATAGAAATCTCTTGGGCATTGTTGCTCAAGATTAGGTTGTTGTTTTTTTTTTTTTAATGAAATAGAACAATAGAATCCTGTCTATATACGAGTCAAATCCAGATAATATGTTCCTTATGGGTTCAGATTTTCTTTGCCATGACCAAGAATTGAAGCCATACAAACAGGCCTTGAATTAATATTCCAAACTGAACAGCTCTGAAGAGGCAAAGAAGCTTGTATCCTAATTTTTTTTTTGTCCACTACTCTGATTAAACTGAAATGAGCTGTCACTTTATATTTTGCTCAGAGCAATAAGAGATTACCCTTCTAGGAGGAAGCAAAATCAGGAAAGGCAGCATAAAGTTTATGACTGAGAGAGCCTCATTTAGGATCTCTGCATAGAAATTAAAAGGTGGCAAGGTGTTTTTACCATGCCTAGGAGCTAAATTCACCCCTAGAAGAAGCTTTTACTGGTTTCCTTTATGCATTTTTGAGGCAATGAGGCAGCCCAGTGTCTTCTCCCATGCTTAACACAGCCATTAGAAATACCCCCATCATTTTTCCATCTACCAGCCACTGGTCCAGACCAGAGTACCAGAAACATCCATTTAAATCAGAGCAGTCCCAGTACAACAGCTGTATCTAATAGATCATAACAAGGCATAAGTGTCTCATCCAGCTTCAAAAATGACTCAGATAAGTGAGAAATTGGCTACCCACCATGCTCAGGTGGCTGCACTCAATCACGTACACAAGAGAAATACACAAGTCCAGCAGCCACAAAGCATTTCAGTGTTCTGCTTAATTAATTTTTAAAATCATTATTAATCTTAAAAAAACATGCTAGTGTTAAATATTGAGTGTTTTGTTGCCAGACAACTCTGTGTGTGTGTGTATTTATCTCTACTTAAGGAGGGATTCTAGAGAACTATCTAATTAAATAGTGATTCATCAGGACAGTTTCTAAAAGGCCTTCTCCAGAGTGCATCATCTAAGCAAGGATACACCAGCACACTTGCTTTTGGAAACAGCCTACGTGACCTCAGCAACAACAGCTCTAAGGATTTTAGTGTTTTGCACCACCCATGAGCCCAGTGCTAAAGGGGCAGCTCTGGAGCTCTTATCACAATATCACTTTAATCTGACCATCATGACACAATCAGTGCTTCCAGCACATCCCTTTTCAATGAGTCCCTAAAATTCTTAGTGGTAGGCACAAAGCTTAACTAAGGTGAAACCCGACCATCTGACTGCTAAAAAGAAGTCACCTTGCCCCTATGAGATTTATTAATTTCTAATCATTTACATGATTTCAGGAGCTGATGATTTAACTGCTTGCAATCCACTTTATGGCAACTATGGCTGGTCTGCCCTTTGACTTGCCACATCAACAGGCACAGTGGAAAAAATTCATGGTTGTATTCAGTCATCTTTCCAAAAAGATGACCAAAAATTGGGCTCCAAAATGAAGGACTGAATTCCCGACAGAGCTCAACATGGGGACAGTGAGTTCCTTTGAAAATATACCTGCAATGAGACTTTCTATGTGCCAAGGATTTTTACAATCCCTTCATGGATATAAGAGGTGTGGAAGAGTTATAATCCATACCCTTAACTTAATGAAGAATCATTTCTCTCAGAAAGTTGGATTTTCTGTGGTGTTTTTTTTTGTCGTGTTTTTTTTGGTTTTTGGTTTTGGTGGTTTCTTTCTTTTTTGTTGTTGTTTTTGTTTTGTTTTCGTAGGGTTGTTTTGTTTTGTTTTTGTGGGGGGATTTTTTACTTGTTTGATTTTTTGGTTTTGATTTTTTTTTACTTTTTAAAAATTCTTTGGTTCTACAAAGTTTTGAATAATTCTAGTGCATGCTAGGTTAGGCTAAAATAGTCTTAATCAGGGAGAATTTTGCTACTAATTGTCTGTAGGCTGAACTGCCCATTTCTTTTTCTTTACAACTTCTCAGGTAACACTAAAACATTATAAACTGTCCCTGGACTGCCTTGCAAGGGGAACCCAAGCTTGCACCCCCATGTGCTGAGCTGACAGAAGGGTTGGTGTTGCCCTTCCCCAAGAGAACATTTCCAAAAGGGAGCAGCAGCCAAAGGAAGGAGGATTTGGGCAGCTCTCCTGGGAAGAGATCTCAGCACACTTGGGCTCCTCAATGAGCCATGGACACACCCAGCAATATTTAGACCCTCTCTGGATCACTCTCCACCACTGAGCTAAGAGCCAGAGGCGCAAGTGAGGCCCTGCAGAAATCTGGCCCTGCACCTCTGGGTTTTGACTTTTCTGACTGCCCATGCAGAACACCTCACCAAATCCCACTTTTGAAACATCTCTGTCAAATGCATTTTCCTCCCATCACTCTTGCACATTTTGGGATGCTCTAATTTATGTTTTTAATCTACTACAATTCTTTTATAATTGTTTGTGCAGTCATGCCTGACAGGGAATGCTTTATAAATAAATCGAATTTATGACTATTTATAACCACTCTCTCTTGAAATTTCTCAGCAAATAAATTGGGCCCACAGCTCAGTCTTCTAGGGTTGGGGTTTCTCTGTAGGCATTCATGCAAACACACAATGTGCATGCATGAAATGAAGAGAGAAAGGGACAGAGAGAGAATGTGTGCACGTGTGTGACTTTCCTTTCCATGAGTAACTTCAGGGAATATTTAACATTCTGTTCACAGTGCTTAAGGCAGACAAGAAAAACACAACTGAAGGGGATGAAAAAATGAAAAGTCCTTGCAGCTTTTTCATCTCAGGCTCCATCCTTCCTTTCCTGGGACAAAGGTTTTCATGTTTTGTTTACTACCCCTGGGTAAGTCTCTCTTCGGTTTCTTGCTGCTTGAGCAGACAGGACACATGAAATGAGGCAGATATAAGGACCTCTGACTACCAGCACATAAAACTCATTTTATTTCCTTAATGGAAGGCTAATTGGTAATTAAAAACATGACTGTGACCTGTGCAGTACCCAGAGAATAGAAATTGATTTCATTTTAAACAGATAAAGCTCACAGGACTGCAGCTCTACAGAGTAGCAAGACTTTCTGGGCAAGGAGAAGTGAAAGAAGTCCTCTAGTTTTTAGCAGGTTTTGCTAATTTAGGCAAACAAAAAAAAAAACCTGAAAGAAATTTGCCAGTTCTTCAGTCCCTTGGTTGACTCCCAAGAGCCCCTCTGCTGACCCTCACTGCAGCTGCTACTGATGTTGAAACAAACTCAGGGACAAGAAGCTGGAAAGTGGAATTCAGATTCTTGCCTTGCCTCCCCCAGTCAAACCAGGGCAGGAATTTTCATTTCTTGTAAGACAAGTGTGTGCCTCATCCTCCTAGGTGTGTATTGTAGGGATAAAGAGAAATTAAAACTCTTACTGGGTGCCAGCAGCTCCTCCCCAGGCAGGCTGGGTTACCCCCAGGACCCTCCACCAGCCCCACAGAGCTCATGGCACTGCTGGGGTGCTGCAGAGTAACACGAGGTTGTGTCATAATAAAATATTTGGATTTGCTTCAAACAAGCCAAACACACTGATCTGGGAATGTTAAAACATTTTTGTTCAATAAAAATGTCTAAACATGAGTCTCTGCTATTTCTGCACTTTCTGAAACTCTCTGAGAATGTCCCTTTACAGACAAGGGGAATATTGCATTTAAAATACTTCCAACTTGGCCTTCTAATATTCATCAAAACCACGTTTCGAAATACTGGAATTTTTCAGACAATACCTAGATTTCCACCAGCCTCACTGGCAAACCAGCAGGAACAAAAATGGAAAAAAAAGAGAAACAGCTACGAAATGGGTTAATACATACTCATGCATTTAATTAATTAAAAATAAGGAAGAAGGATTTCTAATCAAGTTGAGACACTAATAAGGAATGGAGATTGCACCCATGCCATTTTTTGCAATTGAAAACTCTGTAAATAAATGTGGTGAGCACTAATGATCATGCCAGAAGAGAGGCATCCCATGTACCTGTATTTTCTTTTACTATAATAAACCCTTAAGACAATAGTTATTCTTGTGCAGATAAACTTAAAATAAAAACCAAGAGAAATACTAGAGTCTGGACAATGAGAGGTCAAGAATCTTACTAATTTCCTATACTGTCCTTTAATTTAACTCAGCTTGATTAGCTTCTGGCTGGTTTGCAAAAAGGTATATTCCTCCTATGTTCCCTGGCTGCAGAGGCAGCTTTGTCTCCTGCAAACATTGCAGGCTGTGGGACCTCTGTCTAAAGGGAAAATTAGATTTCAGCTGACCTGTCTGAAAAAGAAATAAAAAAGGAGATCTTAATCCCACCCACAACCAGAACTCCCTTTTATCATTTAAGTCAAATTCTTATGGCACCCATCACTCAGGGGGAACCATCCTGGTGAAAACAGCTCTGAGAACTCAGCCAGATTTCCTCTACGTCAGAGCCCTGCTCAGGGCTGGCAAGCATCCTGCCAAATGGACTTGAATTTCAGAGATTTCGTGTTCACTTGATGAAAATAAGATGTTACGCTCTGTGTTTTCACTCTCTCTATTCCCAAGGCTCCTTTTCTCTTCAATCACCCTCAGGCTCAGAGCAAACAGGATTCATATTGATCTGTCTGAAAATTATTTTTAATGCTATTAATGTTATATGCTGCTGTAATGGACCTCTTCCAAGTTTTTCATCCTGACTAGTTGTTCTGACTGACCTGCAACACACTAAACACATAACTTGCCTTGCTGCTGGCCAAGACCCAGCTCCCAGAAGAGGAAAAAAAAAATCTAAAAATAGAAATATAAATTTGACAAGCACGATCAAATTTCTCATGAAACAAAGGCCTGATTTTGAAAAAGATTTTAAATTAGGATTTTGAATTAATATGGATGTAAATTCCATCAACTTGTAGAAGGTCTGTACAACCAAGAACTGAGGCCAGTAAACTTTGGCCTAGTAACAGCAAAAATATTCTATACTAAAACAAAATCAAATTGCATAGACTTGGGGGATTTTAGCATTTTCTTTTAGTTGTCTACAAGTTGTGCTAAGGCAGTGCTGTGCTAATGTTTGAGTTCACTGGGGGAACTAATTAAAACTATAATTAAATTGAATAAGCTGCTATTATTTATGAAACAGCGAAAAAGGTGTTAAAAGAACAAACACAGACATGGAAAAAATAATGTTGATATTGCTTTTTCATTCTGTTCTGTCTTTGGTACTGTTAGTAACACACAGATGGAAGGGGAACCAGTTTTGCAGGTAATAAGCATTGCTCAGTCCACAGTTTATCCTTATCCTTTGACAGACTGCAAGAACAAACACAGCAACCTAAAATTCATTCATAGAATATTCTATGAATGGAAAAGGAGCTGATGATTCAATTTTCACAAAGGCTTTTGTGTTCTGCTGAAGGCTTCTCATTTTAGTCATTTGGTTTAAACTGAAATTTTCCAAAATACTTTGTTTCCTAAAAATTTCTTCCTTATGAAATCCATCAGAATTCAGGAAGATGTAGAAAAACATTGATAGGATAGCATGCAACAAGGACTTATCTTAAGTCCCTGAGCATGACTCCAAAGCTACTTTCCACAGCTTATATTCCAAACAACTCTGTCACTTGCCTGTCCTCTGTTTCACTCTCCTATGCTGTCTCACCCTGCTTTATTTCAAACCCAATTTGTTTTCACAAGGAGATTTAAAAAAACCAATAAGCAATGAGGACTATGAAACCAGCGGCCTATGGCAAACGCCATAAAATAAAATAATTAAGGGAAATTCTTTAATTTTAATTAGCTTCCCTTCTGCAATCATTCCCTTCATGAAAAGTTCAATTACCAAGAACCAGTGCTGTTAGATTCACTGCACTATATTATAGTTAGCTGGGCTGTTGCACAGAAATGGGAACTGACAGTGAAATCTCTTGGACAGCTTGCCAGATATGAAACTAATAGGGCTGAATTATCCCACAAGTCTTCTGGAGTTGCCTGAAAGGATAAGTTTGTCTCATCATGTAAGGGTTTTAGATCTTCAGAGAAGGCTGCAGGGGTTATAAAGTCAATCACATACTGAATGTGACTCAATGTCATGCTGTTGCAAAACAAAAAAAGCAAACACCACACTAGGATGTGTAAACAAATGTACGAGATGCAAGATGCACGAAAAATTCCTTCTGCTCCACACAGCAGGGGTGAAAGCTTGGCTGAAATTCTCTGAATGAAAGGATGCATGGGTGGACTGGGGGTGATCCAAGAGAGATCAACGGGGATCTCCTGAAGTGTACAAAAACTACCTGAGAGGAAAAGCTGTGGTGAGACCGTTCACTACAGAGAAGGTGAATCAAGACAAGGCTCTAGACTGCTGCAGAGAGGTGAATAATTCATTTGCCCACTTTCACTTTGGATACCACAGGAAGGAAAGGCTTTAGACTGGCATAAAGAAGGTTCAGGATGGACACAAGGAAACTTTTCCTTGGGATGCCAGTATTGGTGAGAGGGCTGTGACAGAGCACTGGCTGGGAAGTTACAGACTTTAAATCCCTAGAGGCTAAATTGTCCTGTGGGATAGGATGACTAAATGGCCTACCAGGGTATCTTCTAGCCCCAATTTTTGTATTTCTGAGGCTCTAATAGATGTCCATGGCCTCAAAGTCCAGCCAGGTTTGTGTCATCAGGGAGGCAGCTGTCTGTTGGGCTTGGACAGAAAGACTTCAGGGGACAGTCCTCTATTCATGAGTGAAAAACTTTTCAAAATGTTTTTGACACCCATGCAGCTAAGACAGATCGAGGCAAGAAATCTATTAGTCATTTGGGATTTCAAGGAATGCTTCCATGTGTCATCATTTGAAAAAGGAGCCCAGTATCCCTCTTGGGGGAAACAGAATTCAGGCTTCTCCCCAGGGCTGATCAGTTTGGAAATGTCACTGCAATTGTGCTGGGATGGAGTAAGATTTTCTGTTCCTGTGTAGCAGTTTCAGGGTTTTCAAAGATTACTCTGCAGAGCCCAAGTTAAGAGGAAGGATTTTCCCCTCCCTGGAAGGACTCTCAAGCACCATGATTCTGACTGATTCTCATCCAGGCTGGTGATATTTATAACAGGAGTTTCTCTTCCTCAATGGATCTGATTCTGAAGGGCATTCAGGAACACGACCTTGTGAATATTTAGTCTTCTTTTGATCTCTTTTGCCTTAGGTCCACAGAGCCTCTGCAGCAGAAATCTATGAGATTTGCTGAGCATATTTGTAATTAATCCTAGACTTAGAGAAATGTGGGGATTAGTGGGTTGCTGAACTCCTTATGTCTCTGGAGCAATACTGGAGTTTCCTTGTTACAAGCAGCAAAGAAAGAGTCAGAATTTGGCTTAGGACACTGAACCTACTGATTTCCATAGATCAGAGAAGTCTTCAAAGCAGCAATACTACCAGCTTGAATAAATACAGTCTCCCTCATCCAAAGGTTGCAATAAGACTCCACAGACAGTAATGAATGAATTAAAATATAAATCATACCCCATGGGCAAAAGAGAAACTGTCTCTATTTCACAATTGGGAAAATTGAGAAATACATAGGATGAAGGTATTTGAAGGTTTGAGGTCTTCCAATTCATAAGTACCCATTTTAGGACAATGACAGTCTGATTTTAGTCCTTTTTATTTCCAGAGACACCAAGTGGTTTGTTGACTAATTGGAGTGATGATGCCTCTAGGGATAGGAGCTTGGCACAGTGACTTGACTGATTCAACCAGCTAACAAGCTAATAGCAATTTACAGAAGACAAACCTCTGACAAGCATGAAAAGACCCTGTCTAAATGTTTAGAAATCTGATTAATTCCTGGTGGATGAAAACTGAGATGCTGCTGTCTCTGCCCCTCTTTTGTTGCTTAGACTCCACCTCCTGCCTCATGCTTCTGCCATCTCTCTAACCTTTTGTCTCTTTGGTTGCTTTGTTCTGCACTCCACTTTTCTTTTTGGATACAGGGATTTCCAGAGGTTCAGCTGAAAGCACGGACATCTGGGTCTCCATATCCAAACCAAAAGCTGATCAAAACTGAGAGACAAATTTGGAAATTGGAACTACCTGATTACCACCTCATGAGAAAATCAGGAGAGGGATGGTGGAATCCTGGGGTGTTCGCTATTCCACACCACAGATACATTGCAGGCAATGTTTGTACATAGCAGCCAATGTCTGGGAGGAAACTTCTTTATCCCAAAGGATGCTTTTTTGCTCAGTTTTGCAAAATAACACATAGTGCCCTAGGAACACACCTATTATTTGGTGACATTTGCACTGTAACATCAAAATGACACCAGAACCTCACAAATGCAACAGCAGTGCAAATGGGGACCAGAGGCACCAAAATTCTCTCTCAGCAGGATATTATCTGTACAAGAAATTACCAAAAACAGTTCAGCAGCTTTTTGTTGCAACATTTTACAGGAAGATATGGTATATCAGAGCATGATGAATTCTTTGCATTGCAGCTAGTAGGAACTTTCACTTGCTAAAAGCTCAGTTTTAGCTGTCAAACCCAGAGTTGATTGCAGACTGGGGTGCAGAGGCTGCCTTGCACAGTAGGGACCAGGCTGCACCCACCAGAGAGGGACTTACAATACTTATCTGCACAACACAATTTCCCTGTTCTCTGTTAACCCTAATTTGGACCAGTTGACAGGGTCCCAATAAAGTTGAGTTACACCCTGTGCACCAACCTGCTGCTCCTCCTACCTGTTGCCATCTTTTCTTTTCTCTGCAGAAGCAAAACTTCTCTCACAAAATTGTGATTCAGTTTGAGTAAAACAGCACCTGACAGGATGAATTCTCCAGACTACAACAGAGTAATGCAGAAGGCCTCTGCTCTTTGAAACACAGAATAAAAACCAATTATCTAAAAAGATGGTGCACCTAGTGAGTGCACAACAAGGGGTACATCTCTAGGTGTCTCTTGTAAAACAGGCACAGAACACCTCACTGCAACAGCACTCCTTCCTTTAAGGCAATCAAGAGAATTCATGCTGTGGGTAGACTGATGAAAACAGGAGATTCCAGATCAAATTCTGAACAGGTCATAAGTAAAAAGAGAGAATATTGACTTTCTATAGACAGTAAGCATTCTTGCCTCCTGCAAACTCACAGCACTCCTTAAGAAATCCCTGCTGGTCCACTTTGGACAAGGCGGTGCTGCTCTAGAGCATTGCAGTGTGAGCAAGGAAACCCTACCCAAGGAGGGAGATCATGGCTCTGATAATCAGAAAGATTGGTGGAGCCCCAGAAGTAGGGCTGTGATGTTATTCCAGCCCCAACTGTGCCCACAATACCCTTCCCTTCTCCAGGACTCCTACTCTGTGTTCTCCCAAGAGGAGCTTTACAGCCCTCTAAAATAATTTTTATGGGTCTGCATTTTATCAGATAGTAATTTCGGAGAGAAGTACTGCAGCTTTAGCAGTTATTTTTAACTGTTTCAGAGTATGCTGGTGTTTAGGTAAAAAAGAACACAAGAATAACAGGTACTATTAATTTCTGATTTTCACTCTTTGAAACTCAAGCCATTTAGGAGAAAAAAGAGAAATGCTGCCATGTATGCAGGCCTGTGAGCATCAATATATTTTAAGGGATAAATTTCTCTCTTATATCTAGCCTCTGAGTTTTCCAACCTCTGAGCAAGACCTGAAAATGCACTGCATCATCTGGATTGCTCTGCAACCCAAAATCCCAAGTTTCCTTAGGAAACCTTCCTTTCTGAACAATTTAATATGATGTGATATTAACATCCCAACAGTTTCCCCCTCATGAATTAGAAGTGTCACTCTTTGTTTTGACTAATTTCTGCTAGATAAATAAGGTCTACCTCGATTAGAGAAATTCCCATGTTCTGCACTTTTTGACTGTTGAGGCTTTTTTTACTTTTACCCTGAGCTCTTCAGTGGCTTTGCCTCATTTAAAATCTGTATCTCTGCTCAGCATGCCTGCATTCCTGTGGAGAGTTGCTTAATCCCTCTGTATACCCCAATCTGCCTGCAAGGAACACACAGAGCATTCCCAGATCTTTAAATGGAGGCAACAAAAAAAACAAAACTCCTTTCTTTTATTAATAGAAAAGAATTCCTGTAATATTTAAAAAAGAAGAAAACAAAAATCAACCAAGCCCCCTCTTTTTTGGTTTTATCCTTTTTTCCTGCTTTACTCAATTATAGCTGATTAACTGCCATGACATATGAGTCATACAGGATCTAGGACACAGGATGTGTTCAGAGTTGCTTAATCATGTTCTAATATCTAACATGTACACTTGTTTACTAGGTAAGAGGGTTGTGCATGATTTACATTGTGCCATGTTAACTTGGGATGTTAAAACTAGAATGGACAGAGAATGATAAACAAAAATGATACAGGCAAATAAAGAGGGAGAAAGAAAAGATAAACCAAAGCACGATGAGAAACAGACTTCCAGGGCATGGGAAGAAAGAATTCACATTCCTTTTTTTTTTTTTGTTGGGCCACTTACAGGTCTTGTCTTGGTTATATCAATCTAAAGTCAAGGTACCTTTCTTTTCTTGGTGAATGTCTGGTTTTATCCTAAAAACAGCCAACCTCTCAATACCTCAAATTTTCCTCATAAGTACCTAACTCCCAAATGCCCCTAAAACTCCTTCAGATATGAGGAAAGCCATCTGTGCACCAAATAATGACTTTTGCTGCCTATTTTAAAGGGTTGAAATCTGCCTCTAATCAGTTAAGGAAAGGAAAAGGACATCCAATATCCAAAAAATATTTTTTTTTCTCCTCTCCCTCATTACAGCATTTACCTCTCATTCAGTACATCAGCTCTCAAAAGAGCACACAAAGAAGCCAAACTGTCTCTAGGTGAAGCTGAGGATCTCAGCACCGTGTTCAGTGGTGGGCCAAGAATGGTGGAAAAAACAATTTAGCCCAAAGATTCCCCTCTAAAGAGTGAGTACCTCATTTTATGGGTAAAAATAATTGCTAAAAATGATTGTTTGGCTGTGAAGCTTACCCAGGAATAACAGAGTTACATAGACAGGATGGAGGAAAGGAACAGAAATAAGATGTGCTCAATATAAACAAGGAAATTTGAATGCAGAATACTTAAGAAAGGTAAGGAATACGCAAAATTTAAACAAAAATTCTATTTGGCCTGCTTCTCCTGGAGGCACTTGACATCTGAATGTGGTTTTGAAAGGTCTGAAGGGAGTTCACCACAGGGACTGTGTCAGGGCAGCTTTGCAGGAGAGAGGACAATGCATTCTGCGAGGCACACAGGACAGATGCCTGTTTTAGAGAGATGGTTTGCTGTCTCCAGGGATCCTCATTGTGGATACAAGACAACATGGAGCACTGCAGCAAGCACAGTCACAGAAATAGAGCTTAACTTGGAAACTGTTTTACAAATTAATTGCTTGTTACTTCAACTCTCCTTTGTTTTTCTTCCTTGCACTTGATGGCTTTTGTCTCTTGTCCTCCTACCTGTGACTTCTCCCATTTTCATCCCACTTTATCACCCCTATTTAGATACATTTTTTTTTACTTCTGTCACACTCTGACAGAGTTCCCAAGCTCCTGATAAAACACTGCAAACACCCTATAGTAATGATGCTTTTAATCCCTAGGCCAGTCTTTTTTAAATGGAAGCTTACAAGAAAAATATGTTCCTTGGGAGTCAGCAGAAGCTGACAATGAGGCATGAGAACTCCAAACAAGACAGCACTAGAAGCTGATGCTTGCTGGGTGCTCTGGCAAGACTGATCAATTCTGCAGGGATCCCTCATGTCTAGTTCCTCTCCCTAGGCTTCATTTCTGATTTTTCTCTTTTTTTACCCTTAGCCACTAAGCAGTTTTTTGTTAAGAAACCTCTGAACAAAAATTCCCCTTCCAACAGCACAAACATCTCAGTGACATGGCAGAAAAGCTAAAACACAGAGCGATTAAGATATCACTTCAATTTATTGCCCAATTTAAGTTATCAAGGCCCCAGCACTGCCCACAGTTCTCTCTGAAAACAAAATCTGAAGGGCACAAAACTCATACCTCAGCTCTGCAATGCTTGTTCAGAAATGTTACCACTTTATTGCATCACAAGTGATCATAAAAACAGCGTCTCCAAAACCAAAATAAAAATGAGCCTTATAAAAATTGTTTAGGTGTAAAGAAGGAAAGAAAACCAACAGATCTGTGTTGTTCACCAATCTGCTAAAGTAAAAAAGATTAAAGCCTACTGATTTACAACATTGGAAAAGAATTAATCTGACTCATACAATTACTAAAGGACATTTTTCTCCATAAGCCAGTAGGCAACTTCATTTTTCATCCTGTTGAACAGTATTTCCAACTTTTTTTCTTTCCCTGGTTAACAAATAGCCTTCTTAGTCTTGTTGCTTTTTAACCGTTATTCAACAAACAAACAAAAAAAAAACCACCCCAAAAAACTAAAGGCAAAAAATTAACCCAAACATTAAACAACCAGAATATCTCTGTAGGATATTTGCTGTGTGGGGCAGATTATTGAGGGAAGACACTGAAATCCTCTCAGCCTGATCCCTGCAGTGAAAGAGAAACTCTACTGTCCTGAAGGTGAAAGTCA
The DNA here is from genome assembly GCF_023055355.1 of Agelaius tricolor. Classification (NCBI taxonomy): domain Eukaryota; kingdom Metazoa; phylum Chordata; class Aves; order Passeriformes; family Icteridae; genus Agelaius; species Agelaius tricolor. The sequence continues at coordinate 3,649,985 of NW_027269263.1, forward strand.
AGGTTCAGGAACAAGAGTGACAAGGGCAGTGGAAACATTGAAAAGATGCAGAAATTAGGTAATGCCAATTATCTTTGCTATGCTTTTGGAAATATAAATTCCACCTACACAACATGGATCTTCAAGAGCACTGGAGGGTCTTTTTACAAGAGCATGTAGTGACAGGACAAGGGGTCATGGCTTTAAACTGAAAGAGGGCAGGTTCAGATTAGTTATTTGAAGAAATTCTTTACTGTGTGGGTGGTGAGACACAGGTTTCCTGGAGAAACTGTGAATGCCTCATCCTTGGAAGTGTTCAAGTACAGGCTGGATGGGGCCCTGAACAGCCCAGTCTAGTAGAAGGTTTTCTAGTAGAAGGTTTTCCTGCCCATGGTGGGGGGGTTAAACTAGATGATCTTTAAAGTCCCTCACAACCAAACCACTCCATGATTCTATTACTTTTTAAAAAGCCAAGGGGGCTCCTTACAAAACACTTTCGTTTGTGTATGCCAATATAACCTTATGAATGAACTTATTGGTCTATATGAAATTATATGCCAGCAGGAGCTTGCTGGTTTGTGTGGATGTTACCAGCAGCATTATTAAAAACTCGGCATTGACACCCAAGAACCAAGGAGAGAGGACCTCTCCTTTTTTTTTTATTAAATTATTACCAATTTGCAGAAGACCCATCAAATTCTAGTTCTCTAATTGGCCTCTCTAACATTCAGATCTTTCATAACCTCTCAGATTTCTCAAGTTACAAAAAGGAGAGGGGAAATCTATTTCTTCTATCCTGGGCTGCCACAAGCAAAGGCTGAGCAGGCACAGTGATGGTTTACATGGGCCCTTCAGCAGCACTGAATTAGGGCAACTCCTCTGTCTCCTGCAGAAAATGGCAAAGTGCTCAGAAACAGGTGAGTATCTTCTCACATGTGGCCTTCTCTGAGCAAAACAAACACACTGGCTGGCTTCAAGCTGCAGATATTGGCAAGTTAATTATTGCTGCTGTTCTTATTATTTTCTACTCATCATCTCTCCTGTAACGACTCACTGGCTGCCTTGGAGAAAGAAATGTGTCTGCGGGTAATGATTTCACTGCTTTTCCTCCTCTGCCCGCCTCTCTGTCGCTCTTTTATATTGAATAATCATTTATGTGGTAGCTTAATTAGCTAATTATGAACGTGTTTGGGTATTTTAAGGAGGAAGAATCATTGTTTACTTGTTGGTAATTAAGTGGGTTCCATTTGATTTTGGTGTTGGGAAATTTACAAATATTATTTTTCTGCGTGGAGCTACCAAATATTAAAAACGTAATTATTTGCTTATATCTTGGTACACTGAAAGGAGAAGTAAATTTCCATGACTGTAGGCTTTGGGCTTCTGGTGGATTATTAGTACAACCAATCTGGATTTACTTATTAGGATGCAGAAAGAGCAGTCAAGAAAGGAGGTCAGTTATGGATAGAAAGACCTGCTGCATTTTGGACGCCTTGCAAAATACCCAATTCACCTGTCTGCCATCAAAGCCAGCACAAACAGCTTCCAATTCCCTCCTCTCCCCATAAAGGTGTGGGCAAAAGGAAACATCTCAGTGGGTCACCCATGGTCCTTGGGTCTGCTTGCAGCTGTTTGAGAGCCCACATTCCTCTCGTGCACCTCAGAGCCGCTCTCTGCCCGATTGCCCTGACACTAACAAACAAGACAGGCTGCCAGCAAGCACCAGCAGGCCTGGGTGGAAGGAATGAGCAGGAGCAGTGCAGGCAGACACACCAAGACTCTCTCTTTTCCAGCAGGATCCCAAGAGAGGCAGGCAGGGGCGCATCTGCTGCAGCTCTGCCACGAGCGGCGAGCGATCAGATTTATACAATCCCAGGAAAGTTTAGAATGCACAGGCTGTGAAGCAGGGCTGAAAAAACTCATGCAAGCCTGGTCATGGTGTACCTTGAATATTGGTAATAATTTCCCAGGATCAGGTCCCACCTGTGGCACTCATCCTTCCCTTCCCATGGGGGACAGCATGGCATGAGATGGATAATGCAGAAGCAATGCAGCGTGAAGACTCTGGCCTCCTCAGTGCACTCAGTTTGAGGAACACACATTACTCAGCCATTCCAGCTTAACTGAGTATGGTTTTAAGACCTCCATTTGGCAGTTTCAGGGGCAGCTGAGAAGACATTTTAGTATTTGGTAATGCAAAAGAAGGAGTAAAATGTGCAGTGCACTGTCTCAAGGTGAGAGAAACAACACATTCCTGCCAGTCTACTTTATGTGACAGCGTCAAGAAAGGAGAGATGCCTGTAGGAAATCTACACTTCAGTTCCCTCCCAAGGGCTGACTTTATTTAAAATAAAAAAAACAAAACAGCACAGCTCCTATGGTTTTCAGCAGCACTGCACCCAGCAAGATTAATGGATAACAAGGATAAACAAAACAACCTGCCTTGTAACATGTCCCCTATTCTGTTCCTTTTCAAGCAAATTTTAGGGTAAACCATAAATCAGCTCTTCCACACTCCATTTTACGCTTTCTTGTATAGTGCTGGTTGCTCTTTTCAAATGTATTTTTTTTTCTAAGAGCTCTGAATCTGTTTCAAACCAGGACATACTATAACAAACAGCACTTAAATACACAAATCCTGTATTTGCCTTAAAAGGTCCTAATAAGAACAGCAGAACTGTGTTTATAGATGTTTTTCTTTGATTTATAATTTCTGAGGCTTTACTACACGTTTTCAAACTGCAAAAACTATGCAGGCTAGAATGTTAATGTTTTTAAAACTAAAGCTGAAAGAAATGTAACTGCAGAGGGCTGGGCTATCACAAAATAATCAACTACTGTGAAACTCAAGGTAAAATCACGAGATTTAGCAAGACATGCAGGTTAGACTAAGTGTGCAAGCAACATCCATTGCAGCACTGCAGAATCCATCCACACCCAATTCCTATTTACAAAGGTCCCAAAAATCAAACCCATCTTACAATGTGAACTGAAGGTCATTGGAGATGGGTCCAGCTGCACCAGCAGGAGACAGAATCCTGAAGTCAAGGACCTGGGCTAAATATAACCTGCCATCAGCTTCATCCTGCCTTAACCTTGAGGCCACTGTCAGAGCATTCCGGGGAATTTCAAGTGTCCTGGTGTCATGTGAAAACAAAGTTGCTCTCAGGTATTCATATCACTGCAATTCACAACTTCACAGTTTATTAATGACATGTATGCAGTGAAATTTCATGTGTGAGCCTTAAGCCTCCATGCCCTCACACCATTTTCCCACAAGTATGATAATTTAAAACTAGAGTGGAACTACAAATTGAGAGCAGAGTCCAGTCCAGGCTTTCATTGTTATTAATATCTTACCTATATGAACATTTTATTGCCTCAACACTAGAATAATCTAGTTTATATAATTTTCCTAATCAAATTTTTAATAATCAATAATTGTTCTTCCCTCAGTCATATGACCCATCTGAACTGACAAATCAATACTAAAGACTTTTTCAAATATCTTGAGGTTACAAAGACCTACAGCACTGTAACAAGTATGTGAAACACACATGTACATCCAATAATTTGGAGTTATGTTCACTCCAGGGCTGGCCAGACTGCAGAGCCACAGACAACTGCTGCAAGCTTACAGCTGGAGCTTTGTTCACAGCTGGGGCAAAATCCTCCAAAATTTCAGATTCTTGGAATCAAATAAGGACACTTGTTTTGTGCATAGCCCCTGATACAGGCTCACTGCATTTTAAGTCAGCAATGCTACCTGTATATTTTAAAAAGATCACTTTGGAGCCAGAAAAAATGTTGGAAACTCTCAGCAACATAGGCATATGATCAAGAGCCAAGAAGATTCTTATGTCTCATTAGATAAACTTACAAAGCCACCACCTTCATTAAGAAAATGTCTTAGCATGTCTAACCAATTTAGGAACAGTATCCCTCACATTTCAGCCCAGGTATTACAGTCATTATGACCCAAGACTTCAGAGTCCACTTAAATTTGATTTTTTGCAGATAATAACTGCTAAGGGTAGAAAAAAAAGCCACAATATCCCATTAACTGTTTTCCAGACCCAAAACCACAACAGAATGTGCTGCTGAGCACAGAGGCCCCACAAATGCTATATATAAAACTTAGATTTCTGTTCCTATTGTTGACAAAAAGTAGGGGAGAATGAGGCAGAGCAAGGGGAGGTAAAATACCTTCAGAGATGATCAGAGAAACAAAGAAGAGATTTACTCATTTTTTTCACCCGTGGCCTTGAAGGACCCCTGCTTTTTCTCATTTGATGGTTAATACCACACAGAGACACATCTTATTATGGCAGAAGCAAAGCTACCAATAGCCCAGACAGCAAAATCAGAATAATTGTAACAGTGGCAGTTGAAGAAACAGGGCTGGGCTCTACAGCATATTCTCCCTGCAATGCTTTTATTATGCTCACATTGTACAGATGGAGCTTCCACTACTTGATTTCCAAGCTTCTTCTCTATGCCAGGCAACTTCACAATCAGAATGTTTCCTAACACTTCAGCCACCATTTTATTTGTTAAATACTACTAGTTTTTACTCTATCTCCTTTCTCCAAATCAGCTTCCAAACCCAAGGAGTTCTCCTTTGAGTCTTTTGGGAATATGTTGCAAAAGTGTTGCATTTTTCTGCAGTAAGAAATCAACCCTTTTTTATTCAGGGCTTACGAAAAAACGTCCACTAAAATGGATCAGAGGAATTTTAAGCCAGGGTGGGAAAGGGAGTACAGATTCATCCCCAGAGTATGCAAAACAGAAATGAGATTGAAAAGTGAACTAGGCTCAGATAAAGTCACCTTGTTTCAAATCACACAATTACACACTCCCAGGGAGGATCTCTGTGCTGCCCAAGCAGCCAGGCTGCAGATTGCATCTTTGCTCCAGGTTTATCAGCTGGTGTAAGGATGAAATCAGCAACAGGATAAGCGAGACCAAAACAAACACAAGTGGTTTTGCTGCTGCAGCTGGAGGAAGCTGAGCACCCTCCAGCCACGGGGCTGCAATCAGGACAGGCTGGAAGAGCAGCCTGGAGCCAGCACATGAGCCTTAATCACTGGGCTCCAGCTGAATTGCAGTGCACCACACCTCAGCTTTCTGGTCCCTCCATTATCCCTGATTTCCTGCTCAGGAAAGGAATGCACTCCTTCAGACACAGCATTTGGAAGCAGCCAGGAAATACATTTAGACCCAAATAGTGCAAAGCCCACTCGGACCTCACTGTTTGTTTATAACTGGAGTGAGCACAAGGATGGATGTGCATTAAGCAATGCCCTGAGGACTGGGGTTCTGCCCAGTGCACTTCCCTTCTCCCTCCCATTCCCCAGAGAACAAGAGACCTCGGGGTCAAGGCTTGTTGTGCAGTCTGGAGTGATGGTTACCCTAGAAAATATTTCTCTTTACTAAGGCACGCTTATAACTTGTTAGGTTGGGTTATTCTAAGTGGAAAATGCATGAAGCTGCAGATGAAGACTGTTATACATATAAATTGTGTTAATATAAAATTTTTTTCATGTACTGATGAAAACAGTAGTTGGCAGATAAGTGCATTCACCTTTTCCTTCTGAAGCCTGTTCTTCAAAGCCTGCAGGAATCTGGGTCTGGAGAAGACAAGTGACATTCTCTGAGGTGGGCAGCAGGAGCATTTCAACATTTTAATCAGTCTCAGGTACATGCACCTCACAGGTTGTACAAAAAGGACATCAGACCATAAAAGATGCTGCTGTCAGTCAGAAATTTATTGTAAATCCATTTAATTTGGGACCTTAAGATTCTAAAATTGGAAAAAGTTGTACAACTAGCCACTATGATTTGGAAACTGCTGCTCTTGGACTGGAAGGAGGTTTAAAAGGTGTAAAGCTCAGTTATTTGGTTTGCCTTTAGCCTCTCCAAGATGGACTGTTCTGGACAATCATTCATCAAGTAGGCATCCACATTAACTGTCTCACCAGCTTCAGGAGGTGCTTTGGTGAGCAAAAATTTAAAAATTGTGTGTTGGGGGATCTGGAGGCTCTGGGGCTTTCAGAGCTGATGAGATCCCTCCCTAAGGCAGCCTGGCTACAAGTACGTGTCTGTTCTCTCCAAAATGCCAAACAGGTACACTTGCACCAGCATTTCTTAACGGGTAGCTGAAAGGCAGACAGATTATTTCTAATAGCCCATCATATCATCAGAGGTCCTGATGACAGAAGTGACCCACATGGAGAGTGGCATGCTCCTCTTCAACCTTCACCTACATCAGCAGGAGGAAGGACGAAGTAACTGGGTGCAAGGACACCAGAACGCAATGTGAAAAGTCTCTAACTTTAGACCAAAAAGGTAGAGCCTGGGGGGAAGGAGCTCAGGTGATCTAAACAAAGCAGAATAAACGGAGACAACCTGGACTTTCCTCTGGCTCATTGCTGATGCAAGGAGTGCCAGCAATTTAATCCTGGGAAAGCTCCAAGGCAGGACTCCCAGGAGCTAGCAGACCCCACCAGCTGCACTGGCAGAACACACTGGCACTCTGTTCTCCTTTTGCTGTCCCAAGGTGGCTGGGTGAGTGCAGCCAATCTTGTTAGCAGAGGGAATTTTCTCAGCACTATTCAAACAAATCTGGGACATGTCATGAGCCAAGATGTTTAACTCCCATTTGCCTGACCCAAAGCCAGTGTGTGACCTTCTCCTCCATGACACCCCCAAGACAGTTTGGTTGTGTCTGGCATTGGAAGGTTCCAGATCAGAACCTTCTAGGCTTTTAGGTCGGGAGACCCAGCAGCTGCTCAGAGTTAGAAGCACTTTGGAAAGCATCAGTTACCTCTCTTCCCCAGATCCTGACTGACATGATGGTACAGAGGCACAAGTACCCTGTGAGGTAGCACAGAAACAAAATCAAGGTCCTTTTGCTTTGAGGTCATCCTATTGATCTGCTTTTCTTGTTTTCTCCCTCTGTCCTTCCCACAATATCCCACACCCTCACTGCAATATCCTTCTCTGTGGCTTCAGCCAGCTGGAAGAGCTACCAGTATCTCCCTACTTCATTGACTCTGTGCAAGCCACAACTCAGTGAAATGTGTGTGCAACAGTGAAAGTTGGGGAGTGGGAAAAGGGTGTGTAATCAAACAATTAGGAAAATTCACTTGTCAGGGCACAAACAGCAGTAAGGACAATTTCTTTCTATCCTGGAGTTAAGCAAATGGGGCAGCTATTAGCCAAATGAAACCCGGAAAAGTAGGGGCTCTCTCCATCAGTGGGAATTCAGCAGGGGTTAAAAGTTCAACAGGAGAGAACACTAATATACACTGGATAAATCTCTTAGGATTGCAGTAATAGGAACAATAATATAATATTAGAGATACCAGCAGGTGAAAAATTTACTCAGAAAAACACAGGCCAGCAAAAAATAAGACAAAGGTATTCTGGTTCCTGGCTGAGGAGAGCTAACTGGGTCAGAGCCATCTAAAAATATTCTTTATGTGGCTCTCTTACCTACCCTTCACTTTTTGAAAGAATTTATGAAGTACTTGTAGTAATGGAAGACAAAGATATAGTAAGAAAGAGTTCTCTTTGCCCCAGAATTTATCATCATGATAAAAGATTTTATTTTGCATATCTAATTAGTTTTTTACAAGTTTTCCCAGGTCAATAAGGTGCTGATATTTGTCCTAAACAGAGATTTAAAGAGCTAATTTCAACAGTAAGCTTCACTCACAGTTTTGTGATTATATTTAATAAAGAAAAGTAAAGATTACAAAGTAAAACAAATCTTATTTTTCTCATTTGCAGGAGATAGAATTTGCAAAAAACCTCATTCCACTTGGGGGAAATAGAATAAAACATTAAATGTAAGTATGAATATTAGAGGAAGGAAGAAAATAAAATATATTTATGTTCTGCAATATGAGAATCCAAAGGGCAATTTTGGTCAAGATGACAAAGGTTTAAACACATTCTAAAAGTATAGGCCATGTAGAAAGTTATAGAAAAGTAAAACTTCCAGCATCTGAAATGACAAATCTAGGGATCATAACACTGACTCTTTGCAAGACTCCACTTTGGTCTCCATGATAGAAAAGGAAAGAGGAAATCAGTATGAGGCAAGTAAGCATTTGGAAAGATAAAAGATCCTCTCCATGAGGAATGGAGGGCACAAGAAGCTGAAAAAGGAGCTGTGGGCCTCTCACAAAAGGGAGAAAACCCAGGAGCCCTGGCACAGAGAAGGGAACAACCTGGCTTCTGAGGGAAACCAGGGGTGCAGAACTACAGACAGAAGAGGCAAAGGTGCAGAAAGATGCACAGGGCCCAGGCAGGAAGGGAGCCATGTCACAGTACATGGACAAGTAGCAGGAGGCTCAACAGGGCAGGAAAACACAAAAATGCCTGAAACCTTTTAGGTGCAAATGCCCTTACATACCCACAAAGCACAAGATGTGAAGCTGCACTGATGATTACTCTGCTTTGTTCTGCTTGGCAACAAATTAGAACAGATCAAAACAGGAAGTCTAAAATTAAAGAGGAAGCAACAGTCACCAGGACAAGGATGACATCTCACCAGGGAACACCAGGAGATGTGCTGCAAGGAGGGAGGGGACTCCAGACCAACCACCCAGAGGCCAGGACAGCAGTCTGTGCTACAATTTTCTCTACTTCCCAGCACCCAAAGAAGGATATGTAAGGCTGGCTACACAGAGATGGACAAGTTCTTCTATGCACAAAGAGAATTGCAATGATTCCCAGCAAAAGGAGAGGATAAAAAAGATATGGAGCTCCTTTGTAGCTCCCTTTTCACAGGCCTTCTTCCAAGGCCAAAGAGATGCTGAGCTTTCTTACCAGAGAGTATATTCTAATCTGGAGGCAGGTCAACTGCTTAATGCAAACTAATTAAGACACAACACCCTTTCCTCATTCTATTATATACATTACTTTCCTTTTATTTGTGCTCACAGTCCTGTAGCAAATAGAAGAGCAGCTTATACATGTGACTAGTATTAAGAAATGTGTTTAATGTACTCTAAGTGCCTATAATGAAATTTAGTGTCCAAGGGAAGAGACTGCACTTTGTGACCAGACAATTCTCTGCAGACCACATGAAACACAAAACTAGGGTTTGCAGACCACAGTCAGCCAGCTCTAAGCTACACATTAATGGAACAAATTTTTGAACTGTAATAGGTTCTAAAGAATAGAGACTGCCAGAAAAACCTGAGTATCTTTTACAGAATTTTAAAATTTGTGGCTGGAGGGAATATAGCATACATGATATAGCTGAAGCACAAGCATTTGACAAAGCATTTCAGGAAACATTACTCACAGAATTAATTTGCTTGGATCTCAACAGGAACAAAATCAACCAAAGCAAAAGCAGGCTGAATGACAGTAAACAAAACCTGGGTTTTGGCTCTACACCAAGTTTGCACACTTAGCTTACTGGAATAGTATATGAAAGTATGTTAGTCCACTTTTTACCCAACATCATCATCACGGCTCCAGAAAAAGTGAAGAGTGTATTAAAAAAGAATGGCATGGTTAAAAACTAAAAGAAAAAAAAAGAATGGTTAGAAAAGCTAAATCAAAAATCAGAAAGTTAGGAAAAAGTAGAGTTAAAGGCTGGAATGACAACTGGAAAGCCCAAGCACATGAGGACAGCAAGTCTGACTGTGGTCACACAGCAAGAGGCAGGGCTCAGACTGGCCTCCCCACTCAATTCAAACCACCAGACTTACTCTACCTGCACAATTTATCTGCACAGGTACATTAGGAGCCTTTGCAAGCTGTGAGTGCTGGCTGCCCAGAAACAGAGAAAAAGAAAATCTGTTTTACAAGGTGTTCTATTTACATGGGAAGTCGTGTAATAAACAGAATATCTGGGAATTCCCTCATAGATTTAAGGGATCTTGTGACCTCCTCACAGTTCCATGAATTAAAATGGTTTTACGAGACTCCGTCCCTCTTTCTAGAACACTCAGGGACATTTCATTCACTTTGCGACATCTCATTAACTTAAACAAAAATGGAGCTAAAGCAGTAGCAGAAGAGAAACAAGAACATCCCGGGGCTGATTTAAAAGAAGATGTTAAGAAAATGAAATACACAGACCTTGGCTTGAAGACAACGAAGAAAAAGAATACAACCAGAAATGACAAATACTTGAAGGCTATAAACACTAAGAAAGGAGAGGAATTTTGGGTTGTGCAAGAAGTAGTAAATCTATGAGTAATGACAATAAATTATGAAAAGATAAACTTTCATTGAAACACCAATTTGTCTTTACAAGTAGTTCTAGTATGACATCAAGCAGTCTTCCAACAGCAAGTTCAAAAGCTCCATTGCTAAGGGTATTTCGAAAGATTTTGGACAAAAATTGAAAGTGCTCTATAAGGAAAATATTCCATATTAGGAGCCAGAGAAGTTTCATGATTTAATAAGTTTTTTCCTTACTCTGACTTCTCTGAGTATCTATTTTGAAACAAGCCCATTAGCACAAGATTCTCTAGCTCACAAAGATGGCAAAAGCCAATTTATCTTCTCTTGCTCAAGAGGTCCCACAAATTACACAAGTATTACACATCACTTATTGAATGCTGTTTGACATCACTGCATCTAAACTCAGCGTAACCTGTTTAAAAGGAAGGGAAAGATAAATATGCAGACCTTGGCAAAGAGACAAAGAAGGAGAATTCAACAGACACATCTTTTATATCTGAAGGATATAAACCACAAGGAATCAGATACAGAAGCATACTCAAGAAATGGTAGTTTAAATGACTTCCTCAGAGTCCAGGACCAGGCAATGGTGAAGCCAAGAATTGATTCCAGGGGTATCTTGAAGATGGACACTCAGGATTTCCTTGATTACATACATGCTTATGTCACAACTAAAAGCTCATTTCCTCTAAAAAAAATGTGCTTTCAGTAAATCTAAGCAAATCTAAGAGGTACCAAGAAGCCTGCCACCAATCACAGAAAATGAAAGGTGTTCAGCTCAAACCAGTCACATGGTGGAATGGACACATTGACCTGTATGAATGGAATGTGACAACAGAAGCACAAGCATTTTTATATTAAAGCTACTAACAGCACTTTTTCACAGATCACAGAACATTCTGAGTTGGAAGGGAGCAAACAAGGAGCCAAATGAATGGGACTTACAGCCTGAAGAGTCAAAAGTAAAACAACTGCACCTGTTACACATGCCCAGGTTTGAATCCACAAATCATGTTCTCATTCAGGCATTGAAATATTTGGGTGATTTTTATAGCTACTGGGGAACTGAAGAGAGACCTTTCTGACCTTAAATGAGGTAATTACTTTGAAGTTCTGAAAACAGACTCAATGCAACTAAAAAGCCCTTCCCAAACTTTACTCTGGTAGAGAAGAAATAGCAATGCTTGTTTGTTTATATAGCTGAACACCAAACTTGTCCCTTCCTACTAAAGGTTGTTGTGTCAGTGTTGGCAATGGCTGCAGATAATCCAGGCAGCTAGGCTTGGAAATCTTCTTTAAAAGCCTAATGATTAATCAGGTCTGGGTTTGCAGTATTTGTACTGTCAGGGGTCACAGACAGCCTGATGAGAAAAGTCCAATCCCTCAGAAATTAATTCAAGTCCTTCTAAAGGGATGAAGCAATTGCATCACCAGTGGAAAAGGAAAGCATCAGCTCCAAGTTACTGCTGACTGATGGAACTGAAGGGCAGCAGCTGGATCCCACTGGATCACTGTGCACTTGCCCACACCCCTCATGCAACAGCTTAAACCTCTGCTGAGAGACTGAAATTATGGCTATTCTCAGCTTAAGGCAGAGGGAATTTACTACAGGACCCTAAGAAAACAGGGGGCAGGGCAGACAGGATCCAGCTGCAATCTCATTGAGGAAATAAAACTTAGTGACTGCATCTCTGAGAGCAAAGTGATACTGGGTTCACACTGCAGGTGGATACCTGGCACAGGGACTGCCTGCTCACAGAGTGGCACATGCACTGCCACAAGACCAGGCTTTCTGTGGTGTCAAAACACCACCAGTGAGGGGACAGTGCCACTCCTTCACACCTGGGAGATGGGAACACTGCCACGTCAGGGGCAGTCAGGGCTCCCTGGCTCCCCTGTACCAGCATGAGGCTGAGGTTTCAGGGGAATGTGTGGCTGAACCATGCTCCAGAACCCATCTCTCTGCTTTGAGAACTGAGGTCTCCCACTGAAAGAAGATCTAGGCTTGAGCTTGAAGGTTTTCTGGTCTCTACAAAACCTGCCTTTTCCTTCAGTTTAGGACTTAGAGTGAAGCTGAAAGGATGGGGAGTGGAGGGAGAAGCATGGCTTACAGCTATTGCATCAAACACAGAGAAAAAGAAGCACTGAGGTGTTGGAGTCAAACACACCTGAGCCCAGCAATGGTTGTGCCACACAGCTTGGCAGCTGCTTCCCTCTTATCCCGTGCTCATCCTCAGCTTCCCCACCACAGCATGTGCAGCCATACATATCCTTTACAGGCCATGGGACCTGGCAGCCCCCATGCTGCTGAGCCTGATGGACAGACACCACTGTTTTCATTCCATGCAGCTGCTCCAAGGTGAGCCTGCTGGAAATGCACAGCCTGAGGAACATGCACCAAAATGCACAGTCACAGGAACCTCCCTCCAATGCACACCTGACTGGGAGAGCCAAACTCCAGCTCAGCTTGGAGCTGCCTGCCAGGATGCACCCAGGGCCACTCTAAGCAGCAGGAAGGGGAACACACCCATGAGGGAAAAAGGCAGGGGTGGCTGTAGCTCTGAGATGAGCCTGTGTGTAGAGCACAGCCCCTCTCACCCCAGGTACTGAAATAACATGAAGCTGCAGGCTCTGGGGGGCAGGCAGGGAAGATGGAAGTCACTGTGTTTTTGTCACACTGGAAGGACACTGGGAAATGACTGGGTAGGTCTGTAGCCCTGACTGCACTCCCCATCCACTCCTGTGTCCCAGCTTGCTTTTCCTTCTCTCCTCCCCATGCAGCACTGCACAGCTCAAGGCAGCCAGTGGGGCAAAAATGCAAAGTATCACTAAACACAACAGCTTTTTAAATGAAAAAGCTGAAAAAGACTCAAGCCTCGGCCAAAACATGAATCACCAGAAAACTACACTTGCAGAGATCCCCATAAAAGGAAATGTAAATAATCATCCCAAGCCCCCAGCACATTCAGATACCCTTGTGCTCATGTGCAGACCAGCTGTTCTGGGTTGAGTGCATGTGTGGGTATGGTTGTGCACACAAACGTGCCCATGCCTGGAAAGCAGAAAGAGGAAAAAAAAAATCAGAGAAGAACACAAGAATAATTATGGACGGGACAGTTGGAGCAGAAAATCTATAGTAGCACAATATTCAAATAGGGTCAATGGGTCTCAAAAAAAGACTGCAAAAGTAAAGATCATATCCACCAGGTTTCTTTGTGAGTGCACTGTACTACTAATAGCAGCAGTGTTTGAGCTATCCTGACCCCCACAGCTTCCCTCCTGCCTCAGAGAAAGTGTCACTGAGACACAGGAGGTGACAGCAGTGTGCTCACACAGGCACGGCCAAATCCTGACCACTTTCTTCTGAAAAAAGATCCCCATATAAGGAGATCTGAGGCTTTCCCTTCGGGGCTCAGGACGTGGGTGGCTGTGCAGGCATTACACACCCAGCCACTCTCTCTGTTCAGCATTTTAACCCATTCCTTGGTGACATGGATTCAGAACTGCTTGGCCATTTCAGTGCCCAGGGTCGTGGAGACAAGGCAGGGGAGCAGGGGGAAGGGGAGGTCTCAGAAGAAGGGCTGGGCTCCTGGCTGCTCTGACCTCTCTTGGTGGGGCTGGCATTTGCCACAGCCACCACCACTGCACCCTTGGCCAGCAAGGAGCGAGGAGCAGCCCTGGCAGTCCAGCCTTTGAGTCACACTGCCAACAAAAAACAGACAGAAGGAAGGTACACAGATGCAGTTGATTCAATCCAAACAACTATTATTGGAAGATGATTTCATTAATGAATTATCCCAATTGCATTTTAGCTAGCGGGCATGTGGGAAGGCCAAGTCATCGGCTAAAACTGAAGTGATTTTCTTTTGTTGTGTAATTTAGCTCTTTGGGAGGTGTCAGTTACCAGTTTCTAGCTACACACATGCACATAGAGCTCACTACACAATCCATTGGCTCATTTCAGCTCACAAAGTGAAGGCAGCACCCATGCCCCAAAATGCCTTTTTGATGCAGTGCCACCGTCATATTTTCTGAAAAATCTCTTTGCTCAGGATTTTTTCCTGGGAAGCTGAGAAGCCTCAGAGAAAAATGAAAACAATATGATCTCATTTGCTTCTCCTGTGCTTTGCTGCTTTGGAGTGTGTTTGAAGATTGTTTCATTGGTTTAATGTGAATTGCTTTTCACTTAATGACCAATCACAGTCAGGCTGTGTCAGGACTCTGGAAGGAGTCAAGAGTTTTCATTATTATCTTTTAGCCTTCTGTAAGTATCTTTTCTGTATTCTTTAGTATAGTTTAGTTTAGTATTCTTTAATATAATATAGTATCATAAAATAATAAATGAGCCTTCTGAGAACATGGAGTCAGATTCATCATTCCTGCCTACATCTGCAAACCACACGAATACAATAACCACATTAACAGAATTGGAGAAGGGGGCAGGGCATGAAGAGCAGGTGACATCAATAGGAACTGAAGAGAAATTCACAAAAAGAAAGAAGGGAAAATGGGAAGGAGGGAAGGAATGAAATAAAGAATTCAAAGTATACAGTCAAATGCAAATTTACTAAAACTGCTATAAAAACCATGTATTTTAAGGACAAGTTTTAGTTTTCTGAACAGAGACATGTTGAAAAACTTGTAAAATTTTCTGAGGTAGCCATGCTGGGCTGGCAGATCTGCCATGGACCCTAATGAAGAGCCAAGCTCTCTTGGAGGCCAGATAGGATAGTGTGGGTACCTAAAAGGGCACATACCCAAGCTTAAGCAGCTGAATTGCACTCTAAATGTGGAACACCACAAGGTAGAGACAGACACCCAATGAGAAAAGAAGAGAACCAGTACCATGAGGAACAGTGGCAGAATCAAATGTTCTCATTCTTCAACAATCTCATCAGATAAAAAAAAAAATCCCTGAGCTGTTTGAAAATTTGTAGCCACTACTGTACATAGCAGGGCAGCCCATCATAGGGGGGGTCAGACTGACCAGAGTTACTAAAACCAAGAAGAGGCATATTTGGATTAGGCCCTTCTTGAACTTCTGTGAACTCTTTAACATCCATGACACCCTGCATGAAGGAGATCCCAGATGTCTCCTAGGACATGTTAAAAGCCAAGTTCTTGTGACTGCTTTGAGCCTGCCCTGTCACTTGCTAGTTTCATGTAATCCTTTGCCTGTCAGAATTCATGCCTTGAAGGTAAGATGGGCTACTTCCCTAGGTTCCCACCTTGTGGCAGCTGTAAAAACAAAGCACAACCATTCCATGCAGAAGCCCTGATGTTTATCCTATTTGTGCTTCCCTGAATGAGCAAGTTGGCTTTTATTTTTCTTCTGTACACTTGCTATTGTACATGGTTAACAAGACAGAGGGTAGTAAGATAATCACACTCGATGAAGCAAGCTGGGAGAAGGCAATCTGAATGTAATTTCTTAGATCTTCCCCCTCCTCAGTGGGCTGATCCTGCCTTGTTAACTGCAAACCTCATTGAGCAGCTTCACACAGAGTTTTATACCCTTCACTAATGCAGCCCAATTGAAAATGGTTTTTTCAGGCTAACTGCAATGCAATGCACTGTCTGTGGCACATGTGTGCTCCTGTCCCCAGCAGCCATCCTGAACAGAGGATAAGGGAACAGCTGCTCCTAACACTGCCAGGCACAGGAGACCTTCCTTAGTCCCAGAATTTGCACCTGCCTCTTCCCTGCTGTGGGAGAAAGGTCCTTTCATATGCCTTGGGTGGGAAGGGAGAAGTGTGATTTATCATTAAATGAAACTGCCCTCTACACTCACTGATTCATTTGCTGTCTGGACATTCCTGGAGGAAATACAAAGGGCAACCTTCATATCTATCAGCACATCAAAACACACAAATTCCCAGCTCCCTACAGCAGCACTGCCTCTCGAGTGCTGTGGGTTGTACTTTGGGGTGAATCACATCAGGATTTTTTGTCTTTTCTGCACATCCCTTCTCAGAGAACCACAGAGAAGGAATAAAGGATCTCCTGTGGAAGCACAAGTGTGGAGGCTAAGATGGGATATGTGAACACAAAGTGGGAAGAACTGATAGATTAAGCAAGGAGAGGAAAAATAATGGAGAAATGAAGAAAAGGAGATAAGTGGAGAGAACTGAGAGGACAGCTGCTCATGTGATGCTGCACAGTGACCATTTTTAATTGGGTCAGCTCTATGAGAAGGCAAATGACAGTCTGTTTTTACTGTGTATTTTTGAACTTATGTAACCTTAGCACGCACCATTATTGCAATACATTTTATTGCTAACCATTTCCATCTGCAAAACCATCTCTTTGTGAAACAAACTGTATACAGCACATTGGAGCCAAAGTTACAGTTGCTGATTTTGTAACTGAATCTGGACTTGTTTGGGATTGCAAAAGATGATTGCTGGTTTTTTTGCACCACTATGTAAAGAAATCCACAATTTTAAAGCACTTTAAAAAGAGCTTTATGTTTCAAAATTCCATACCTATATTCAAAGTTTGAAAAATTATAGTAGGAAATAATTTTTAATGCTTCCAAACCAGGGCTGAGTTTGAAGATGCAATGACATAAATAGCCTTAGAGTTACAAAATAAGACAAAAGTATATTGTTATGCATCCACAATTACATATGTGCAGAAAGGACAAACCTCCCCAGAAGACACTGATATATCTTTAGTCAGCTGCTACTACTAGTATAAACAAAACAATAATACAGACATGAAACCCTCTGTGGGAGAGCTTTTTAAATCATTGCATATGTATGGAACTGCTTTAAAAAAATCCATGTGGGCATAAAGTTTAGATTTTGGCTGCACAGAAGCCAAGAAACGTGGTTGTGGCAAGATGCAGCTTATTGGCTTTTTGTAAAGCTGCTGACCTTGTAAAAATCAATACAAAAGACCTGAGGAATTTGTGGAAGATATGAGTGAGAAGAAAAGTACCTGAAGATACACTTTTACCATTGAAGCCCTTAACCTACAGCTACTCACATTTGAACCTCTTTTGTTTGGGCTAAAATAGCATGCTCAGATCCACAGACATTATTTTTAGAGACCTGTACACTCCATCTGGACTTGCTGCTTGCTCTAAGTATTCCTCCTTTGAAATAGCTGTGACAAGAAGGAAAAATGAATCCACCACAGGTGGTATGGGTTCAAACACCAAGCTAAAGACATAAGAAGAATGAGGATGGAAAGGATTTTCCCCACTCTGGGCTGTTCCTATACAGCTCTTGGGCAATGTTTATTCCTCTATACAGCACCAGCCCAACTTACACAAACCATGAGAGTTATTTTGGTAGGAAGCCATGTCAGAACTCTCCCTGCATAGGGGTATCAGCCTGAGGAGCACCTGTTCCTTTCCTGATGGTGATAAACTGCTAGATGCCCTCTTTAAGAGTATCAATGCACAGAGCCAAACTTTTCTAGAAGTACAGAAAACAATACAAACACACATAATGTATTTTCCACTCAGTTTCCTGCAGAATCTCTGAAATCTCACAGCAGCTTCTGCAGCACAGCTATCAAAAGCACAGGTCAGCTGTGACTGCAGGCAGCTGGTCACCCAAAGTACAGATTCCCTCCTTTTGCAGCAATATAAAAAGCCAGGTGCTGGCTGCAGACAGGAGCAGGACCTGTAAGTGAGAAAAGCATTCCCTTGTGTGGGAATGTGCTGTTTCTGTGTGTGGCAGGGAGACAAGCAGCTCCCTGCACAGGGATGGAGCATGCAACCTGCAGCTGCTCTAAATCTGAGCCTCAGGTCTGGAGGCTCTGCTGCTTAGACTGATTCAGCCATGGGAGGAAATCTGCCTAATTAAAGACCAAAACAGACAAAGCCTGTTCTAGTCTACCTATCAGATCAGGTAGAAAACAGAAAAGGAAATATTCCAGGCCTGATTACAATGTCTCCAAGCACTTAGAAATGTCATTTGACAATGACAAAGCTGTGGGTCATTTTGTCTTCAGCAACAGCAGCTGCTGGCAGAGGTTCACTCCATACCTCAGGCTAGCTGGACTAGCAAACTACTGTGAAAAACAACTGGCTAGAAGTGAAATGCAGTAAAAACAATAATAATAGTATTAATAATGAGAAATACTAGATAAGTCTAAATTAAATATTTTAGTTAAAATACAAGAGTGTGTTGTATTGCAGCAAGAGAGGAGGACGTTTATTTGCATTCCTCTGTATCATGAGCACTAGCAATAAAACTGTTAATCAAAGTCTAGTTGTGCCTCAGAACAATACATCGACTTGAAACAAGAGCAGCCCAGCTTGGCTCCCAGATCACATTTACAGAAAAGCCTCACACATTTCTCCACTTACAGATCAAAACATCTTGAGAAGACAGTACTGTCTCGTGGAACAGCATAGAACCCACACAATTTAATCATGTTTAGATGTTGATGCTACCCAAAGTATGTCTTAAAACTAGTCAGTGTTAGGGAAAATTAGCTGCATGGGATTATCAGCTACTAATGGAGGGCTGAAACAAAGAGTTAAGAACTGGATTTGGCTCTCATATCAGCGCTCTCATCAAGCAGCCAAGGCAAAGTTTCTGCTTTGTTCTTGCCTGCACATTCCTGCTCCAGGACTTGCTTCCCCTCAGAAGCTGGGGAAATGTAGAGCTCACTGCTCTGGCTGACACCTAAGGATAATTAATACCAAGGATAACAGAGAAAGATTTTCAATGCAACCTCCTAAGCAGAAGCAAAAAGATCCAGAAACCTGGAGTAAGGTTTCACAGAGATAAAAGATGTAAACTCAGCTTAGAGATGGTGCTGCCTTAAGGAGGTATCTGAAGATCACATTTCCTACAGCCGCCAGAAAATCCCATTTTCGCACTATCTATAAATGCTCTCTGTTCATGTGTGCAGAAATTGTCACTTGTTTACACCTACCCAGTATCTGGAGAGACAGTTACAGCCTCTTCATGGGCAAATGCACACTTGAATGCATTCGTGCATTGCTCTGTAGACGTGTTCATCCACTGACATTCTGCACAGTTTGGGCAGCTACTGCAAATCTGACTTGAACAAGTCAGAGCCAAAAGCAGAAAAAACTTGGATGGAAAGATCCAGATTTACACACACTCTTATTTTGTGTCCTGGCTTGTCTAAATTTGGGAGGGTGGTTATACATTAAGGGGAAAAGAATTGTCTGTTAACAATGAATCCAAAACTCCTCACATACACATTTTCAAACCTGAATATAATTTTGATTTATGCCCACTATAAAACTAATATTTACAACTGTACCTAATCGTTCTCTTCACAAAGGAAAAAGGCATAATGGAACAAGTAACATGAAAAGCATTAGTAAGAAATCCTAACATGAGCTCTGTAAGTAGCACACCCATTTCAACTCATCTGCTCTCATGTGCTAATAAAAATCTTTTAATTCCAGCCTCCTGAGATTTAGCATGTATAGTACCTCCTGGTAGTTCCATCAACACACCCACACTCTCCTCTCAAGCACGGATGTCCCAATGTCTGAGTGTCTCTAACCACCACGTACAGCACCACCAGCAGCATAGAAGCAAAATCCTTAAATAGGCAGACAGAAACCAGGACAAAAATGCATCCTTCAACTTGCAGCTCCCTAAGAATTTGAATAAACATATGTTTAACCTACAGGAGTTAGCATTTCCATGCAGGAGAGCTATTCCAGCTCTTAGGGCTACCAGGAAAAACTGGAGGGCTTTTGGTTACAGGGTCTAACCTGAGGGTCAGGTATGAGGTTCACTATTGCTTCTTGGAGCACAGAGTTCTTCAGTGAAGTGTGTGCTAGAGGAAAAAGCACTCATGGAGACACAGCCAGAGCTCTGAGCCAAGGTACAGCCTCACCTCAGCAGGGAGGGAGGATTATCTGCCTGAGCTGTTGAGT
The DNA here is from genome assembly GCF_023055355.1 of Agelaius tricolor. NCBI lineage: Eukaryota > Metazoa > Chordata > Aves > Passeriformes > Icteridae > Agelaius > Agelaius tricolor. The sequence goes on from NW_027269263.1 coordinate 3,670,059, forward strand.
CAGAAGCTGCAGGAACACTGCAGGGCATTGCTGGCTCCTGGCATCTCCTAGTCCCCTCCCTCTGTGCCACAGGGAAGCCTCTACATAAATCTTCCCTAGAAATCATCCAGTCTTGTCAGGGAATTTATGCTTTACAATGAAGAGATCTGCACAAAAAATATCAAGTTCCAAAAAAGGGGTAAGTTTCAACATCATCCCTTGCCTTTAAAGTCTGTGAAAGCCAAGTACTAACATCCATAGTATTCCATCTTTAACAGCATTATTGAATCCTGATATCTGTGGTTTAGGTTGTTTATCCATCAATTTTACCTTTTCTCCAACAGGGGACTTTTTAACTTGGTAGATTTATGTTCCTCCCCTTACCTTCAGGGAATGAGAATTAAATCTCACAGGGAACTGTAAGTTCCCCACTGCACCCCCCCACCCCAGTGCAGAGAAAATGCTGTTTCTCCATCAACAGAATTTGCATGAATCCAGTTCAGTAATCCCAGGGTGCACTGTGCACTTCCCTGTAACAACAAGATGAATTCTGCTACCCAGTTCTATAGCTGCAAATCCAGTAAAGATTATTAACAAGACTGAACAGGAGAGAAATCAGAACAATCCAAACAAGGGTTAAAACATCATGTTGCTTAGTCTGCCAGAGAGTCTTACATCAGAGCTATCTAGGAGGAAAAGAATGCTTTTAAGAAAGAATTTATCATTAGCAGAGATCTCAAGAAATTTCAGAGACATTATTCTAATCCATGAATCAGCATAAATACACTGGAATCACAGAACCCCAGATCTTTGCATGACAGTTTGGGTGACCTTTGTAGACATCTGCAGGCAAACACGTACAGCCATCTGGGTGTGATGTCTTAGTCCTTTCATGACATTTCAGTCTTCTATTCTTGCATATTAAACCCCTCCTCAAAAATGCCTTTTTTTCTTGGTAGTAGTCTGCCATTAACCTTTTATTTCTATTTGAGTCCTTGTTCAAACTTACACCCATTTATTACATTAAATAGGGAAACCTGCTTCTTTATCTCATCCTTAAAGGTTTCAGACAAATAAACCAGCAGAAGACTAATAGACCAACCAGCCTTTTTCAAAACCAAGGTAATTAGTATGACATGTAAAACAAAAGTGAGAGCTGAAAAATTACACTCCTGCAGAGTCTCTCATGAGGAAAGAGAAGACTCAAGAACTGTTCTTATAGACAATGACAAAGTGAGAACAACACACTGCTCCAATATTTGCCCCTGGAAATGCAAAACAAGTCAAAGGGCAAAGAAATCCCACATTTGAGGAAGCTGTTTCACTAAGGACAGGGGCAGGATCTGCTCAAAATATTCCCAGAGAAGATGGCATGTTCTTAGGTGGGTGACCATGTTTTACCTTCAGCCTTGTCAACTTCACGAGCTTCTAAATGCTATTATTTGTTCTGGGTTGGTAGTTTGAGAGCTGCTCTCTAGAAGAAGCTGCTGGAAAGCATCCAGAGCTGCACCTAACCTGTTATCAGGCACCAGGAGGTGACAATTCACTGATTATGCTCTGTTATGTGCACCTACAACACCAAATAATACCAAAGGGACTCTCTTGTCCTGCCTTCCCAACATTTGGTTGAAAATATCCCTATCAACATGTACCACCTCAGGGCCTGTGTGCTTCACATTACTGCCTGTCCAGAGGAGGTGCCCAAATATGAATTTGTGGAGGTAACATCACACAATATCAGGAATTTCCTCACTCATCTTACTCATCCTTCAGCGGTTCCTGTGGGACTGTACAAAACTGCTCTGCAGCCAGGGCTAGTGTGGCCTGTGGCTCCCAGAGGAATCCAACTCTGTAACACTTAACCACATCCTCAACAGAAGCAAGGAACCCCAAAGTTCTTGATTATTCCCCCAGAAAAATGAAGCAAATCCTTTTCTCTTCACAGGGAGTCAAATCTTCCACCCAAATTCCATCTTTTTGTTTTATAACATCAATGCAGCTGTTGGAAACAAAACAAACGTTTCATAATGAAGAATCAAAATATTCTGTTCCAAAACTCTGGAAAGAAAATGGTAGGATGCTTTGCTCCTGTTCTTCCCCTGTTTTGTTTATTTTATCTAATTTAAGACATGTCTTTCAAGTATTTCAAATTTGCTGAAATTACTTTTGGGGAAGGCAAATACTTCCAAAAAATATCTAACAAACTCCAGAAGTTGTGTCAGTCACTAGCACTTGTCTGTCTCTGCACAAATGGGTTAATGTGTCCAGTGAGAGGCTGCAAACCTTGAGTTTGAGATGGTTACACTGGTAGCTGGAGATTAACTGCTGTTGATTAACCAGAACATGACACTTAATTATCAGCACATTTGGTGTGAGATGGAAACACCAAAAGAGTTGTTTGTATTTTAACATTTCCTTCTCTTTATCTAGTTAGATTCAGTTTTGCAGAAATACAGACCAAACTTCACAGAAATATTGAATATTTGGCCTTTTGTGTTCAGAATTGCATGGCAGCAGTTATGCTTGAAAGATGCACCAAGTATTAGGTTGTCAGCAAACAAATAAAAGATATTTTTGTATATGAAAACAGCATGAACTTTGAATTTGGAGGAGGATCTGTTTAAATATCAAAATAAATCACTGCTCTCACTTGTTATTTACTGTGCTTGTCCTAATCATATAATGCCAATGCATCTATAAATTGCCTTGTCACAAAGTGACTGCTGAAAGTGATGAAAGCTGCCATTTAATCAAAAAGCCTAAATTAATCAAAAGGAAAGGAAAGCAGGCCCAGCTCTGCCATTAAGGCCTTTTCCTGCTCCACCAGGAATGACAGACATGACAGACACCACTGAAGGAGTGCAAAGTTACAGAAAAAATGACAAAAAAAGAGAAAAGCTCCCAGGCCTCAGTGCCAAGGCAGGTACCCCAGCTGGCCCAGCATCTTCTCCAACACACATCAGGCTACTCTGCAGTTTTAAGTCAATTTATCTTCATCTCCTTTGTTCTCATGATGGCAATAAAAAGTTCTGTTAAGAAACTGCTGCATCCCACCACAGGGCTGAGGCTTCACATCAGCAGTGGACACAATCTTCATGTCAAGTGTGTAGATCCTTTCACAAACAAACGTTCACAAACAGAAACTTTCACAAGCAGAAACTGCTTTTGGATTGGGCAAGGCAAGCAGCATGACCCTTCAGCATCACTTCTCTCCTTGGAGCTGCTGCCAGGCCCCAGGCCCAGGTTTGCACAGCAGAGTGACTCATCCCTGCTGATTAGAGGAGTAGAATAAACAGGCTTGATCAACACTCAAAGTTGTGCTGCTTCAAATCCTTCTAACAGTTCCCAAACACAAGGCTACATCATTTTCTCTTGTAAGGCAATGCATTCCCACTCATGCCAAGGCAGGTTTGGTGTGTGATCCCTTCACCTGAGGCTAGCCAGGAATAACATCACACCATGTGATGCCTCTACACAAATCATGGTATATACAAGGGAGAGAAAAGAGCTTTTTAACCAAAAGGACATCGTGGCTCAAGAATGAGCTCATGCTGATGATCTTGAACAGGAATAAGAAGAAAGATTTCTAACCAGAAAAGAATGGAGATCCTAGAACAGCCTCTCAAGTAAGAAAGAGCTATTGTAAAATGGGGTTTGACCAGCCTATAAAAGGGATTACTCTGTGCTTTGACTGCAGGACTGGCAGACTTGGCTTCAGGGATTATTCCCAAATTTTGCTTTAAGTTTTCCTTTCCCTTTTCCATTCCACAACTAATGCAGACAGAAACACTTCAGCAACAATGTCACCTACATTCCTATGCAGAAGCCAAAAAAGAGCTATAGAAAAACCTAAATCTCAGTACTTGACCTCCACAAAGCCTTGAAGATCTTGATAACATAAACCAGCTGCACGTATGCACAATTTCTTCCTGATGCCAGCTACAAGTTCCTTAAAACACAAGGAGCTGACATTTATACTTTTATGCAAACCAGACTAATCACTACTTTTATTCAAATACAAGTCTAATCTTCTAACCTATTTGCCCATTGCAAGACAGGTTGAATTGCATGTTGCACAGAAAAATGTCTTACTTTAGCATGTTAAATTTCACTCCTTTCAACTAAGCCAGGACATCCAACTCAAGCCTGACACCAAACCATGTATTTTTTCATTCAGACTGCCAGGAGGATGCTGCCATGTGACACCACAAGTTCCAGGCACCCTGCATGTGTTTCAGGGCCCAGATAATGGGCTAAACTTAAAGCAAAAAGGAATCCAAACAAAATTCTCACTTCTCAGCCCTTTCAGGATACCCTGGAAAATTACATAAAATTTCAGGATTACCCTGGACTCTCTCACACAACCAAGGACACCTTCAGTGTGTCATACAAATAATCAGGGGTGCCCCGACATTTCTGTTTTCCACAGTGCACTTTCCAGCTTACATTTGATCTCCCCAACTGCTTATCCTCTTCTGATTAATTCTGTTATAGCTCTAACAAGTCCCCTTTCCTGCCATTTTCATACAATTCTTCCACTTGCTCCTTTCCAGAACCGAGGCTCATGTGCTCCCCTCCATTTCTCCTTACTTACAGACTCCACCCTTCTTCTCTCAGCATCTCTCAGTGATGGCACATGAAGAGCACTCCTTTCTCTTCTCATATGTGTCAAACATGCACTTTGCTATGTGGGTCCCACTGGTACAGAGAAAATCTGTTTGCTATTCTCTGCTTTCTGAAGGTGTCACCAGTAACAAACAACGTGGCATCTGCTTCGTGTTTGGTGCTAGCAAAGGGTTTTAGAGCTCGGTGATTTCTCCATGAAGTACTCCAAATTAACAACATCCTGCCACTTCCATTAATAAATGATGGAAGGTCAAATTGTTTGGTTTATTTGCTCTTGGAGATGCCCCCAAAAAAATAGAAATGGCAAAATAGAAACGCTCTGCCTATAAAGACTCCTGCAAATTTCCAGCTTCAGTTATGGCACAGCTCTGCCACATCTGTTAAGAAACTCATATTTCTGAACAGAAAAAGGGCATTTTAATTTCATTTTAGTTGTCATGTTACTCACTTGAAGGTTTCTTGATAGACCAGCCCCCTGCCAACTCCCAGAAACTGTAGCACAAAAACTCAGAGAATGCTCCAAAGGAATTCCTGCAACTTCTATCATAACTTGTAATGAGGCTGAAAGGATCCTCATGATTGCATGGAATTTATGGCAAACTGTCACTCAGTGTCACTAAATCCAGGAGAATGTCCTGCTACTAGAATGGTCATGACAGGAGAAGATCCTTTCTGATTGCCAAGTTACACTCCTGAAGCACCCAACAACCCACCCTGCTCAGGAGCAATAACAAGGTGAGTCATGACTCTTTTCTTAGGTATTCAAAGCTGCTTCCAAACCCCCTTCTCCCTTTATGAGAGAAAGGGTGAAAAAACCCAACCTATAAAACCAATCTTCCACCAAACTAATGGGTAATCTGATTTACTGAATTTATTTCTCTCTCCTCAGAAAGATAAAGATGTTACTAATGACTCCACAGCCTCTGGTAATACTGACTGTCTAACTAAACTTTCTTTGTGGACAAGAAATAAGCTACAAAAATAAAGGGATTTGAATTTATTTCTGACACACATTTGTCAAAAATAGCTGCAAACATTTTGGGGGGCCCTTTTCTTGCCATTTGCAGAAAGCCAACAAGAATTCAAACATCTAGGAGGAGCTCTCTTGCCTTGACAAGCAATTGAGAGAGCCAAGGAGGACAGAAGAGAAGATTATATGTTATGGTTAGCTGAATTAAACCATCTAAATATTAAGAAAAGTCAAGGACAGTCAAAGGAAATTCTCAGTGCAGCTCTGGAGCAGGCAGTGTGGTAAAATGGGAGACCAAGGCCTCAGGTACAGTGACAATTTCTGGCTGCAGGTCACCATTAATAAATTTTAATTTCTATCAGCCAAAATGTCAGTGGGCATTTTTTCTGTCACTTGTGCCATCTGCATTCAAAGCAAACAGCGCATGAGTGTATGGGACAAATAAATCCCCAAAATAAGCAATCAGAATAGACAGCAAATCCTTTTCCAGACAGACACAATTATGTATGGCTCTCTCTTCTCCCAAATCTACCAAATTGGCACAAAATTGAAAAGATGATGGAACAAGAATGACCTTTCCACATTGAGCAACCAGGTAGGGCAGGTACAAAGATTCAAGCAGCTGTTAAATAATTCATGTTAATTTATTAAAGACAGCTGGGACTTCTTTAGTTGATGTACTGCACACACACACCCCTAACAAAACGTGCCCTGGGGTAGCTAAATTTGGTGACCTACGTGAAAATTGCTTTTCAGTAAAAGAATAAACATACTTTTACTAATAATTGTTGACATAAATCAGAGTGTCTGCCAAAATATTTACACCCAATTTGATTACAATAATGATCACAGAGCATTGTTTAATTTACTGTTCATTCAGTTTTGGCAACAACAACACAAATATGAAATAATTGTCTCTCTTCAGATCTTTCATATGTATTCAGTACATGTTAAATTATGTATTTATGTGTGTTGATAATTGTGTGTACTTTTAGATATAAATGTGTGTATATTTTTTTTAATGTATTCATTTAGCAAAACCAGAATCACCCCCAGTGTTTCTGATGTAAAGCAGCAGGGGTAAGTTAGAGGTTCCTCACCCTCATTAAATTAGCACTAATCAGATATGCACCCAGTCCACATTTTTTTGCTACTGCCTTGAGAAATGACACATTTTAACTCTGTATGAATTTTTAATTCCACAATATTACTACGTAGTTCTATTTCAAGACAATATTTTGCAGAGTAACAGAGGTTATTATAAACCAGCCTTTTGCATCTAACCCTCTTCCTCCTCAGTCTGTCCAAAGAGCTCAGATCTCCCTCTGGAAAACACAGAGTGGGGGTTGCTGAGGTAGCTCATGGCCACACCAGAACACCTGGCTGGTGACAGCCACCCCTCTAAAAATGTCCTATGCAGACCACAGCCAACTTTGTGAGGGAGCTTAACAAACCAAGAATTCAGGCTAAATCTTCTGCATTGCACTGAATCTCTCTTTGTAAATAACCCAAATACCAGAAATAGACTTTGACTGAGTGCAGCTTGGTTGCTCTGAATGTGATGAGTGCAAGTGGCAGGATTCACCTGCCTGCCCAGAAGGCAGAGGAAGGACAGGGCTGTGCTGCTGCCCACGCTGGCCCCTCAGCATCCCCCTGGTGAAATGGAGGCCAGACCTTTATCTCAAACGTTCCCTGATACCAGAAGTGAACCAGAGTTAACACTGATCTCTCCTCTGCAAAATGCTGTTAATGAATACATCCAACAACCATCAGTGTGTGCTTCAGAGGGAAAAGAGGGCTGGTGGGTGCAAGAATTAAATAAACTGTCAAGAAAGAGAAGGTCCACACTAGTGCAGGAGTTTAACTTTGGTGCTCTCATAGTGGCCAGAGCACTGCTGCAGAAGCATTCCAAAATGCTGTGGGGTTTTCCTTCTTTATCATATGGTGGCTGCCAAAACGCCTCCCTGGCTCCAAATGATTTGGTCACTAACAAAAACACTGGCATTGCACCATCTCCACAGCAGAGTAATCTTTTAAAGAGAACTTCTCACCTTGGGGGGCATTTTCTGCTCTGTTTACAGCAGCAGCCTGTTGTGAGATCTTTAGCTCAGGGCCTTCATTTCTCATTAAGATTCTCAGCTTCCTGGAGAAAGGTTTGAGCACCAAAAGCTTCAGGCTCTGTGCATGTCAGAATGGTTTCATGGCATGTTAAATTCAAACAAAGCCATAAACTGAAACTTCTCTTAAAGCAACTGGAGTTTCTATTAACTGCAGCAATTACCAAAAAGTGTCTGTAAACGTTTCAGTGTCTGGCTCAGTTCTTTTTTTCTGGCTGGAAGGCAGGATAGGGTGATAGAATAAAACACCTTGCAGCAAAGGGGCTTTTTGCAGTTACAAATGAAATAGAAGGAAGGTATACATAGTGTTAAGAAGTAATAGCAGCACTTGACTGTGCCTCCTATCTGCATCATCCAGAACAGTTTTGAAACACTACTTAATTAAACATTTCAGCAGCCTGGAAGATGTGTGAGAATTATTCTCATTTATGGATGGTTAAACATAGGCTCAGGGAAGTTAGATGTCTTATCCTAAAACACAAAGCCAACTAATTGCAAACCTGGCACCTGATTTTTTTCAGCGCCAGACTCTTGCCACTAAAATAATCTCATGTCTCTTGGAAATTAAAATGTGATGAAATTCTTTCTGGACATGCTCAGTTATGTGACCCCCTCAGTAATGCAGGAATCTTCCACAAGTAGCACTGTTGATGGATGTGCTGTTGTGCATTTAGATGTATAACTGCAGCCGGTTCTCCTCTACCTCTTTTCCTAAATTATCTGTCACATGACTCAGAGTACATATCTTCCACTAGAGTACATGATAACATTTTTGGGATTATTTCATGTTGCTTCTTTAAACCTAGGGGCTTCCTTTTACTCTGCCCTCACTGTCCAAAAGTATCCCCAAGACCTCCATAGCTCCTTTAACATTAGCAAGGCTTTATCTGCTGCTGTGTTTGCCTCATCACAAAGATCCTCAATGTAAATAGCATCTCATGGGAAGGTGCAGGGAGACCTAAATGGAACAACTGGCAAGGATTACACAGGAAAAAATGTGTGACTTCAGCTTTCTTATATAACAAGTATGTCAAGGTGATGAGAGAAGGTACAATGCTGGAGAAATGAAGAGTAGCTGCCGGGAGAGTATGGACCTCAATGACATCCACATGCAAAAAATGCAGAACAGTAAACACTGCCTTTGAATCTTGGTGTGCCCTGTTGTTACCTGACATTGATTTTGTCCTTATTGTATAAATCAGTGCTAATGTACTGCAGCTGATAAGAAAATGCAGGCTAAACTCCCTAAGTCAGGCTCGTCTGCCATGGGTGAGGCAGAAGAATCCAGAATCCCTAGCCATGAGTTCTAACTATGCTACTGAAAGGGGAACTTCACAGCAGCTTCTTCCTCCTCTTCCTCTCCACCATTTTTCCTTTACAAGCTTTGAACTTTATTGTCACTCCCCAGCACTCCCCATCTCTTCCTCCTACTCCCAGGATCCTCCAAAACACAGATTTAGACTCTTATCTAGATGATAATCACTTTTAGCTTCAGGCTTAACACCAAGTGGAATCTAGAGATTACTAATGCTGCAATTTGCGATCCATGGGATGCTTCAGCACACAAGAGCAGTCCCTCATATCATTGTCTACCTCCCAGTCAAAGAAAATGGACACTCTCTAAACCTTGATGCTTCCCTTGAGGATAAAAGGAGGCTTTCCACAGACAGGATGGCCAAAAGGAGCTTTCCACAGACTGTGCAGAAGGCTGGGACATGAACAGTGGTGAACATCCACACAAGGAGACAGAGAGGTCAGAAACTGGGACTTGACCTTACATATCACAGAGATTGAGAGAGGTGCAACAAACAAAAAGGCTCAGACTCTTGAGCAGAGCTAGACCTGAATTTAGTGCTCAGAGGCTTCACGGAGCTAAGAAACTTGCTGGAAAAGGAGGAATCTGGATAGTTTGTGCAGAAGGAGACCAGATAAGTACAGTGAAGAATCCACAGATATTGTGAGAATCTCTGTGCATCAGTTATGTACCTCTAAAAATCCGCTTGTGAATTTCCACGCTCATCACAAGCAGAGCTACAGAAAAGGGCATAAATAAGCAATAGGAAGAAAATATCAGAGTTGAGGGTAGGGAATAAGTAGCCAGCACTGATCCTGAAGAGAGAAGGCAAATGAATTGCACACTACAGAGAGGATCAGTTGATAGTGAACTTCCACCCACTAAGTATTGCAGAATTTACAACTTCAGTAGCTCTGTATCAAGAAAAGGGGCTCTAAGTGGTGGGATCAACACACATCAGCCTTAAACAAAATGTGGATATCATACCCTGGGAGGAAAACAAGGTTTTTTCTAAGGAATACCCATGGTTTGTTGGGCTAAAGAAATTTTATATTTTCTAGACAGAGTGCTTTGGAAAACTCAAGTCAGTTCTTGCCCTGGCAGATGTTCCTTGAGAAATATAAGATTTTGGAGAGTCTAACAAAAATAGCTGTGGCATTTGCTGTTACATAGCTGAGTTCATTTAGAAAAGCTCTTTCTGCAATAAACACTTGCACATCTTTCTGATACATACTTACTTTGCAGAATACAAGTTCTTCTTTTGAATCTCCCATAGGAATTGTTCAAAACATTAATATAATAGTACAACACTTAAGTCCACAGCCTGGTAAGCACTCACAAAACACACATGAAAGAAAATCTCATAAATAGGGGGGAAGAGGAGCAAAAAGTTTCTTGAAAGCATGCTGCAGTTATGGCAAGCATCATTCCCAATTTAGGGGTCAGGTTGGTTTCTGCAGGAATTGCTATCGGAGCTAAAAGAATGGCTGATCTAGAACTATAAATACAATTATAAAAAAGCTACAGTAATTATCTTGTGTAGCAAGGGGCTCTTTTTTCCCAGTCTGTGTAATTGAATAGAAAAAGACAAAAAGTTTCTTACCATGAAACCCCCACTAAACCCTGTTTTATGCTTCAATTCAGGCTCATAGCTCCCCTGCCAGTCAATGGTAGTCAACATCTGTGGCTATCCAGAAATATAACTTTCTGTCCCAGAAGAAGCAAAAAAAAAAGTCCATTCATGTCACTCAATCTATTAAATATCAAACTTTTAAATGATCATTAGCTTAATTCTCTAAAGGAAAGGTCATCTTCAAATGAAAAAATAACTATTTTTAAATCTAAAAAAAAGTCAAAATAGATGTATTGCAAATTTGGAAAATTTCTTCTCCCCCAAAAATATTTGTCTTGAAAAATTAATCAAAACTAACTTGTGATGTGAACTGCTTCAGTTTTGATGCATCCACTTATTTTAAAAATATCATTTTCATGGAAATATTAATGACTAGCTCCATGGAGTTCCTAGTAGTACTGAACATGCTGTAGTGTCTCAGAGCTGGAGTCACCAATCTCACTGGGCTATACCTTGTTGACATAGGAAAAAAATATTGGGGCAAAGAAAGTCTTTGCTAAATAGAGAGTACCCTCCCAATAAACTGAGAGGATACTTTCTTGAAATCAGCTGCAAAACCTCTTTAAAAGTTCTAGGTAGGTGAGATGTTCTACTGCATCTATATTAATTTGATTACTTAAAACTGATCTTGAAATAGTCATGAAGTTAGACTAGCACAATGAAGCAAATCCCTAAAGCAAGGATAAGGGAATCTTGAAGGACAAACATCCCTACCATTAAACAAAGTCAAGAAAACTCTTAAATTGAATTAAAACATCCATAAGGGAGTGTTATATTTTGCAAGGAAAGATGACAGATCATACTGAGAAAGGGAAAACATTTTACTACTACAAACATTCAAGAGGTGACAACCAACCTCCAGCCTCTGATTTTGCTGTGGAACAATACTGTTCCATCTGTCATCAGAAAACAGCCCCAGTCCCTCAAGAATGAGAGTTAATTAATAGTTTTGGTGCAAATAATCAAACTTAAATCATTCAAAATGCTGGCCTAAAGCTGAAGAGCTAAGTTCATTCTCTTCAGTGTTTTGCTACAAGGCAATTGTGATCCTGCCAGCCAGTTTTCAATGTGAAAGAAACCTTTTCTGTATGGTGAGGAACCAGTAGAAGATGGAAAGTGGGAGACAGGATAGCAGCCTGGAATCCTGTTCTGGGTGGTGTCCTGACTGCAAGGTGGAAGGTACAGGGTACAAACAGAGTGTGAAATTGCATACTGATGCAGAAAGGCTGAGAGAACTCCAGTGCAAAGCCAGAGGTGCTGCTTTTTGGTGGCACAAAGTTCTCAGATGTATGACAGGAAAGCCAGGTCTCCTTTTCTAAGTATTTTGCAACATTCCATTAACTGTTTTCTTGAGATGCACCGGACAATCTATCACTGCAAAGGGTGCTGATTATTTTTCTTCTCTTGGATTGCTTCTTAATGTGATCATTCTCAAGACTAAGAGCTTTCTCCATTTATGATAAAACATGAATAAAAACTGACAAAGAGATAAGACTTCCCTTTCTTAAGATTTCCCTAAAAGGCTGAGGAGTCTAAACAAAGGAGTCCTGATTATTAGCTCAGGACAACCTATCATCACTGCTTCATGGACAAATTGCACTGCATGCCAGAGAACACTCAAGACACAATTTATCAGCCAGAAAGCAGAAAATTGTACAGTGCATTGTGACTTCCCAGACCACATTTCTTGCCTTCAGGTCTTCCATTTCTGTCCTAAAGAGACATTGCAATGCAGCATAAAGCTGAAATGGACTTGTGGAGAGTACAAAGAAAGGCATCACACGGAATAGTGCCAAAATCTGAGCACCAAATTTAAAACCCTACCTTAGGTATTGAGTTGAGGGGCTCTGCTAGACTGTAACTCAAAGAAAGTGAATCCACACTGCTAACACAAACACGCACGCCATGACTTCTTATCAACTATTCCAAGAGCTGATAGAGACTAATCTCTGAACTTGGGCACCTGAGAAAGGGAGGGGATGTGAATGAGTACCCTCCTGTATGTAAAATCTGGGACAACATGAGAAACATCTGGTGGCACAATTTACAGGGAAAAAGTTAAAAGTATTCAGAGTTTTTCCTTTTTCCACTCTTAACAACCTAGAATAGGAAGGCAGCACAACAGGAAAGTCAAAGGAATGGACCTCAAGGGAGTGAGTGCACTTCAGCAATCTCAGAGGGTTGGCAGAAAAGGTCTCCAGAGGATGGTCTAATGAAAAAAGGCATTACGGAGAGATGGAAGCTCTTTAATGAAATAATTCTTATGGCCTTATCTGCCAGCTGTTTCATGATGGGGAGAAGACAAGTGAAACAGTAACCTTGACTAGACCATGAGCTCTTCACTGACCTGAAAAATGAGAAGGAAGCAAACCAGCAGTGAGAACCAAATGAGATTACCACAAAAATGTACCAAAGCCCAACAAGATTACATTAAAATACAGTGTTGCTCACTAACAGTGTTCAGGGTACAAAGTTGGATGTAACCAGCACAAAACATGAAGAAATCATTCAGTAAAGGCATGAACAGTAGAGGAGGGCTCAAGAGTATTCTGCCGTGAAACCGAGCATGAACGTCATTGATGTATGAGGTCAAAAGGGTCAAGTTGTTAATCCTTTTTTGTGTGTTGATCATCACAAAAGACAAGCTTTCATCAGACAGATATCAGCTCTGATTCCAGTCACAGAAGAGCAAGAGCTAAGTCTTTGAATGGAAAAAACCTCCCCCAGTTAACAAGTATTAGTTAAATTCAATTGTTTTCAAATTTCCTAGATCTATTGAGCTTCATTCCAGACCAAACTTAAAGGTTTGACTGATGAGATCTAGAGCTTTTAGCAGTCATTTTGATAACTCATCAAGAGAGGTAGATGTGATGTCTAATATCTTACCCTAAATATTCTCTAGTTTTTTATTTCTTAAAAGACATTAAAGAAGAATTAAGTGAATTAGAAACAGCCAGTTTAATTTCTGGAACAAATTATGAGATGTTTGTAACTATATAGACGGTAATTATCAACATTCAGCAGAGATTTCTTGTGGAAAAAATCCTCTCACACCAGTCTAATTTCTCTTTAGGACCTGGTAGTAGAGAGAGAAGAGACAAGAGCTGTATAACTCGACTTCAGTAATGTATGTAAGGCATTCTTATGTGCTGCAAATGTAGAAAGACTAGACTTAGATGAAAAAAGGTTTAAACTGGTAGGAGTGCTGTTTTAGAGATTACTTCACAATAAAGTCATAACTGATATTGAAATATTGATTTGTATAAGAAAAGTTAACGTGCAAAATCATCTTTCCATTCTATGGAAGGCTTCAGGTCTGGGTGCTCATTTCTGGATGCCACGCAAGGACTGATTAAAGCAAGTCTAAAGTGAGCAATAGAAACTATGGGAGAACTCAAAACCATGATCCACAGATGTCTGACCATGGCACTGGCGGGTTGATAAATCCTAAGCATCTTCCATGTCAGAAGTCCCCAAATAGTAACTTTCAGTAAAGATACAGAAAGGGACTCCCCCTATTTATTTCATATTTTAAGATCAGTTCCAGCTTATATACTCTGGAAAATTAATCTTTTGTGTTACACATGCTTCAATCCATCAGCCCAAAATGATTGGATGCTATCATGGCAGTAAACAGTTTTACACTGAATATGTGTTAAAGTGTGCATATATGAAAATACATATAAATATATGCATATATACACATACAAGACAGTGTAGTACATCCTCAGAACAAACATGTAGATTTATAGATCTTAGAAATGTCTTTCAATATTCAGCCTGTGAATTCAGAGCCTGGGGAAACCTCTATATCCTACAAGTTGCTACTCTTTACCCTGCCCTCTTTACCAGCTTGTTCATTACATATTCTCCATATCCCAATCAAATTTTCAATTAGCTACATAGAGTAGGATTTCTATTCTTAAATCCCCTACTAACAGTTATTTAAAAAAATTTACTCCACACTTGAAGGCTTGTGTTTCTTTATTAATTACAGGGATGTAATTAAAGAGTTTTAAGATCTGCTACAGGTTGAAATCTGACAGTGCCTGCCCTTTCAATCATCAGGAGAAATCAGGACAGAAATCAGGAGGATTTCTGTCCTGGTCAATTCCACAGAAGCCATGATTGCTGTGAAGGGCTCCCCTTGCATAGGGCAGAGGTCATTTTAAAGGATCATGACTTTAAGTAAAGATGCCGAGGCCTGCCATCAGAGCTACATTCTGGCAATCCAAACTTCAGACTGTGGCCGGATTTCTCATGATGTCCTGTTCTCTCCCCTGTAACACAGTCATGGACTTGATGGACTCAGAATGCCCCAAATCAGAAGGGATCCATCAGGATCATCAAGGCCAACTGCTGGCCCTTTGCAGCATCATCCCCAAGAATCCCATTGTGCCTGAGAGCATTGTCCAAATGCTCCTTGAGCTCTGTCAGGCTGTGCTGTGCCCACTGCCCTGGGGAGCTGTTCCAGTGCCCAACCACCCTCTGTGGGTAAAACCTTTTCCTGATACCCAACCTAGACCTGCCCTGGCACAGCTTCAGGCCATTCCCTCAAGTCCTGTCACTGGTCACCAGGGAGAAGAGGTCAGTGCCTCTCCCTCCTCTTCCCCTTGTGAGGATCTTTAAGATCACCATTAGTTGTCCCCTCATTCTCCTCTTCTCCAGGCTGAACAGAACAAGTGCCCTCAGCCTCTCCTCACACGACTTCCCCTCAAGGCCCTTCACCACCTCTGTTGCCCTCCATTGGACACTCTCTAATGGCCCAATGTCTTTTTGACATTGTGGCACCCCAAGCTGCCCCAAACACAATACTCAAGGTGAGGCTGCCCCAGTGCAGAGGACAATCCCCTCCCTTGCCCAGCCAGCCATGCTGTGCCTGATGCCCCCCAGACACACATGGCCCTCCTGGCTGCCAGGGCACTGCTCTCTCATATTTAACTTGTCATTCACCAGGACCCCCAGACCTCTATCTGCAAGGCTGCCCTCCAGCCTCTCATTCCCCAGGTGGATAAACTTCCCTTTCGTGCCCTCAGATCACACTGAGCTAAACCCCCCACTGCTGCAGGCATGACAGCTCAGCCAATTTCCTGCCAGCTTTGCTCCAGCCCAGCTCTGTGCCCCCTCTCTGCCCGTGCCCCCAGTACTGCTGCAGCAGCTGCAGAGCTGTGCCACCCCTAATTATTCCCAGCAGCGCCAAGCTGGAGGCGCTGCTGTCACGGAGGATGGCAGCAGAGTGCAGAGCATGACAACAGCAGCAGCAGGTGGGCAGAGCAGAAAAGGCCAGATTACTGTCTATGTGATTACTGTCATTTATCTCAAGTCAGGCAGAAGGCAGAACATGCTCTGCCTTTGCTCGTTCCTTCCCTCTGTTGCTACAGAGCAATTCCTGAAAACACTCTACAGGGATGTTATGTGCTTGTTAAGCTTTGTTTTAAGCACTGAAAGCCACCACTGTCAGAGCAAGTAATTGCCCCTTGCAGCAGTCACAGGTTTTTCTCAAATACATGTGCTACAGAAAAATAAACAAGGAGGCATCCAATGTTAGAACCAAGATGAAAAGCTGTTGGATTTTTACAAATTGCACATGCCTGTTTTTCTGTCTTTCAGTGTATTGGCCAGAGCAGCATTTGAAATGTAAACAGGAGCTTTATCCTTCCAGCTCTGCCTTCTTGAGGCAGCAGGAGTGTGATGCTGTCAGGGCAGCTGCCTGCTGGGAGAGCTGCAGGAAAGCTGATCAGCTCCAGTGCAGAACAGCCATTGCACAGGTGAGAGAAGAAGCACTCCCCTCTAATGCTGGGATTGATCTAAAACATGCTCTTGCATCTGGTTCCCATCTTTGTTAATTCTTGTCCCTGATATTTAACAGAGTAATTCTGTGTCACAGCTAAGTGTTTTCAATTCTGGCTGTCAGATTTCTAAATGAAATCCATAGATTTAAAAGCATACGGACTTTTGTATCAATTCTTTACACAAAAAATGTCATTTCTGAATCTTAAAGTAGACTTACTAAATTTAGCCAAAAACTTAACACCATCACAAATACAGCCTTCATTGCAACACATACTTTCCTCCTCCAAAACTGGATCCAAACTTTGCTCCTTGGCCTCATCATTAAGTTAAGAACAGACGACAAAATAAGACTCAACCAGAGCCTGTGTCCATATGAAATGTAAATCTATTTTGAGGCCTGAAAATATTCCATTGGTCGTGAACTAGAAGCAAAATTGGGAAAAGATTTGATTTTGGAGGGAATTTTTTCCTTTTCATATTAAGGGAGCAGAAAACTCTATAGCCCAAATGAGGTTTAACAAAAACCTCCTGCATAAATCTATGGGCCTCCTGAGGGTTTTTTCATCACCTGCTCAGACAGGGGAGAGAAAAATATAACAAAAGGCTCATGGGTCGAGATAAGGACAGGGAGAAATCATTCAATTACCATCACGGGCAAAACAGACTTGACTTGGGGAAATTAGTTTAATTTACTACCAATCAAATTAGGGTAGGATAATGAGAAATAAAACCAGATCTTACAAACACCTTCCCCCTACCCCTCCTTTCTTCTGGGCTTAACGTCACTCCTCATTTTCTCTACCTCCTCCCCACCAGCAACACAGGGGAATGGGTAATAGGGGATGCAGTCAGTGGTTCCTGCCACTCCTTTTTCCTAGGGGAGAGGATTCCTCACTCTCTGCTGCTCCAGCACGGAGTCCCTCCCACAGAAGACAGTCGTCCCTGAACTTCTCCCACATCCTTCCCCACAGTGGGCTGGAGGTCTTCACAAACTGCTCCAACATGAGTTCCATGCTTCAGGAATAGGCTGCCCCAGCAGGGTCACAATTCCTGTGAGCAATGCTGCTCCAGGTGGGCTCCTCTCTCCATGGGATCACACATCCTCCAGGAGCCCACTCCTGCACAGGTTTCCCACAGGTTCACAGCCTCCTTCAAGCATTCACTTGCTCTGGTGTGGGATCCCCAGGTGGATTTCTGCTCCACTGTGGACCTCCAAGGGCTGCAGGGGCACAGCTGCCTCACCATAGCCTGCAGGGGAATTTCTGCTCTGGCACCTGGAACATTCTCTTCCCACACCTTCATCCATGACCTTGATGTTGGCATTCCTGCCATGTATTTTCCCTCCTTTTGCCAGTTACAATTACTGTTGCTCAGCAATATTTTCCCCCCATCTTTTAAAATTTGTTATCCCTGGTTGCTACCCCTGTTGCTGATGTGCTCAGCCTTGCAGAGCAGGGGATCAGTCTTGGAGCTGGGCTGGGATTAGCTCTGTTAGGCATGGGGAAGCTTCTGAGAGCTTCTCATGGAAGCCACTCCTGAAGTCCCTCAGGTACCACAACCTTTCCATGAAAACCTAGTACAGTCATTAGTGTGAATGCATGTGAAGAATATAGGGGCATTTAAAATGTATTGTGATGCTCATTTGTCTGTCTGAAAGACTGAAGTTTTTCAGGGCTGCCAGTTTCATGTGAACACAGTCTACTTATCCTTGAAAGCAAAACTTATTTGCTCCTGCTATTTGTAGTATGTTCTGTTTTAAAAACAGGCAGTTGGGAAGATCCGTGTTGGAATATTAAGGAGGCTCCTGGTAGACCAAACGTTCCAAGATCACTGTGAACATGGGCTATGCACTGGCTATTTTTAGTCAGCAGCATAACTAGAGAGGCTTCACCTCACACCACATACACCCACAGCTAAACAGCTATCTCCTGGTCAGATGTGCCCCTGAGAGCACACAAAATCCCAGAAAAGATCAACAGAAAGGGTTTTCAATCTGCCCTGGAATCTGAAAATAGTGCCTTAATTCCTGCTTCCATTGCAATCTCCCTAACCAGCCTACTCTCTCCAGCCATTACAATTTGAAGGAAAACAAGCAGTGAGTGTACAGAAGACCACTTCAAGCAGCTCTAAGCATTAGGTTGCCAGAGTTACAATTCCTTTTGGTTTTGTAGCTCGAGGAACTTTGGTGCTTTCCAGCAACAAGGCCTGAACGCCACCAGTGTGACTTCATGAGACAAGCCCAATGCATGAAGAGAAGTGGATCCTTACTGGGGCCTCTGACCTGACTCTATCTCCTGTAACAACAGCCCCCTGACCATGGCAATCCAGCAGAGAGACACAGCAAAGCTTGGGAAGGGTGAGCGGAGACAGGGAGAGCCAGGGAAGTCAGGAGTGCTGACACTGCTTGCTCCTGCACCCTGCTTTGGCAGGCAGTCCTTCTACCAGAAGGCCAAGGAGGCAGCTTTCCCTCCAGCCCCAGATGTCAAGCTGCAGAGGGCCAGTTTTAATGATAGTAACTAAAGGCATAGCCTCCACAGCTTCAACAGGGATAAGCAAACACGAGCAAAAAAAAAAAAAAAAATCCCAAATGAGCACACATGACAGCCTACACAGGTGGGTCAGAAAGCTAAAGGAGACCACAAGTTGCCCAACATCTACGTGATGAGTAGTTTGAGAAAGTGTGGCCTTGAAGCATGACTTCCCAGTGCCCAATTGGTGCCTTCTCTTGCTCTCCTTCATTCCTGAAGGCCATGACAACCTTCCCTGAGCTGGGCTGTCCTGCTCCTCTTGCTGCATGCAGGCAAGCAGGAGAGGACCTTGGTGGCACTGTATGGCAGATGCTGCAAGAGCTGGTGCCACCAGCAAGAGGAGGGACTGATGTCTGGAGACACAGCTGCTCACTGGGGCACCTTACAGCAGCACCCAGGTCGTGAATTGGCCTTGGCCAGAGCAAAGCCCAATCCCTGGAAGAGTTCAAGGCCAGGTTGGATGGGGCTTTGAGGACCCTGGTCTAGGTATAGACATCTAGAAGGTGACCCTGCCCATGGCAGGGAGGTTGAACAAGACAGCTTTTAAAAGGTCCCTTCCCACCCAAACTACTCTGTGGAAGCTACCTGACTAAAACACTGAGTACAGAGCACCAGAGGAATTACTCCTCTCATGGCAGGGTTAGCAAAGAGCCACCCAGAACAACCAGCTGCAAAGGAGTCCCAAAAATCCCACAGAGCTGCGGCTTTCCAGCTCTGCAGCTGCTCTCCCAGGAAGGAAAGAAAGGAGATTTCCCACCTGCTGCAGATCTCCCAGGAGCACCCTGTCTATCCAAGTACCCACCAGGCAGTGCCATTTCCACCTGCCCCTTCCTGCCTGCTCCTGCCATGAGTCTGATTAGCAATAATTAACAGACTTACTAAGTTTAAAGCAGGGGAAAATAAAACCCCAAACTAACCCAAAAAACCCAACACCTCTCTGCTATCTGCCTCCTCCTTGACATATTAACTCCAGATACCACACACACGCTGCTGCTTTCAGTCTGCATAAGATAAAAGGTGCGACAAGCCGACCTGAGGTTGCCATGGAGACCAAAAATCTTTCCCAGTGCCATGGTAACTGACTCCAGGATGTGCTATGAAAAGCTGACTGCACACCCGAGTTGAGCGGTTTCGTATTTTTAAACCAATTAACTGAGAGTTCAGTTAAATTAGTTGCTGTTTAAAGAAAGGCACTGTCAAAATGTAAGACATGTTAGTTGCTGTCTTTTTTTCCCTAGCCAAACAGAAGAAAACAAAACCTGAGGGAGATTACCAAGCTTCATTTAATTGTTTCTGAAAACCAAAATCTTGTCCTTCCACATACAAAATTTCATCTTTATGTTTTTATACCAAATAAGAAGGAAAGGACTGAGCAGCTCTAAGCCTGCCTCCCCTTCCATGCTTGTATGTCCCTGCATGTCCAAGTCTGACGTCACTGGAAGTTTTAAATGTACAAGAAATAAGTTTCTAGAGGGGAATAAATAAGGCTTCAGTAATATATTTGAGATAAACACAATAAAACTGCAATGGCAGCTGGACATGGCACAGCAAGCAGCAGCCACATTCAGACCCTGATCAGTGAGAATGGAAACTCTCAATCAGCCCTGGCTTCCCTGCACCTCTGCTTCCCCACTTGACTGAGCCATGATTTTCCCCTCTCTTCACAGTATCCTGTGATACCTATGGACTAAAAACTCCCAGGTTTCATCAGCAGGCATTTCAAATCTGTTCTTTTCCTGTTTTGGGCACAGGCATCACAAACACGCTCCTTTCTGTGAAACTCGACATCCAGAGCTTTCTGCACACAAGGCTGCTACTGATAAACCATGTTTTCCAAGATGCTGCTCCATCCTCTGATGGCAAATGTCCAGCATGTAGGTGCTGCTGCTCCAGGCTAGGAATATAACACAGCTTAATCTTGACCAATGATTAGGAAAGAGTAGAAGTGGACAGGCACAGGGGACTTAATAAATCTAAAATAATCCACTCTCCAGGGTAATGCTGAAAAGGCTGAGCAACACCTGGGGAATACCTGCCAGTGCTACCTGCCTTGTTTGCAGTGCTGTCTTTGTCAGCTGAGCTGGAGAGAGCTCACCAAGACAGCCACGTTCCTATGGTTCCTCCAGGGCCTCCCAGAAAAGTCTGCTAATTCAGAAATCTGCTTGGAATCCAGCTCGTGTATTTTGGGGGTTGGAAATCTGGTCCTCAGAAGCGAGAAGAGTTAAAAAGAAATAAAGAACATGTTCATTTCAGTGATGTAGGTGGCAGAGCTCTCCTACTGAAACAGCATAAGAGAGTGTCCTCGTTTGACCCCGTTGTAAAAGGATACCTGTGCTATGGACTGAGAACTGGGCAGGTGCAGTGGAAATCACACAGCACTCCAGGTAAGGAGACCTGAACCCAAACTTGCCTCACTTTCAGGTTTGCATTTCACCTGTTTGCCTGCATTTCAAACTCATTTTCATTTTAGCAAAAGCTTCAGCAAGAAATGTCTCGGGAACGCAGCAGCGAGTGCTGCACAGCCGCTCTGGGCTCCCAGCACATGTCCTGAGAGGGGCCAGGAAAAAGGTTACTGATTCTGCAAGCTTTGATATGAAAACTGCCATTGCTAATAAACAGCTGGTAATAACTAAGACCATTTTCTCTGAGCTCAGAGTGAGCAAACTCACATTTCTATATAAGGCAGCTACTGCATCAGTAGGTCTAAAAGAAAAATGAAAAGCAACTCTATAGTCTTTGTTCAGAAGACAATTCCTCTCTCGTTTTCAGTTATTCTTCAATAAAAAAAAAATCCCATTGCATTAAATACAAAGAAATGTTATTTTGACAGAACTTCTGTAAGGCACATTTCTGGAGAATCACAAAAAGCCACACAAAGACAAAGAGGGATTGCTTATGCCAAAAAAATACAAGGCAGATACTAGAGTAAACATGTTGCAATCACCATGGAAATACACCCCTAAAGTTTTTGAAAGGTATTTACTCAGCAAGTCAAAAGAGCCTCAGCAAAAGACATACAGAGTAACAGCTAGAATCCATATGTCTCCTTCCCTCAAAAGAGGGAACACTTGCTAGGAAATAAATATTATGGATATTGAATAAAAAAAAAAAATAGGTGAGTAAAGAGTGCCAAGGAAGCAGATCAGAGATATTTTGATGGCAACTACTGGAGAACAC
Organism: Agelaius tricolor; assembly: GCF_023055355.1. Lineage (NCBI taxonomy): Eukaryota > Metazoa > Chordata > Aves > Passeriformes > Icteridae > Agelaius > Agelaius tricolor. The sequence goes on from NW_027269263.1 coordinate 3,692,176, forward strand.
AGCACTGGCTGATCAGCAGCAGGAATCCATCTCTGAGTTTTTCAAGAGATGCTAAAAATAGCCACAAGGATAAGATGCCAAACCAGCCAGCTAGTTGAGGAGAGAGAACAAAAGAGAAAAAAACCCAGCATGTTACAGAGAGGATTTATGAAGAAGCCAGCAGAAAAGCCAAACCAAGAATGTACTTCCAGCTCCTGCCCATATTCTGTTCTGCCTCATATTTGCTGCACAATTTATTTAGAAAACCTTTTCTAAACACTTCACTGCAAGTAAAATCATGGAATAGGCATTTGGTGCTAGAACAGATTTGTCAAAGAGGTTCCACATGGCAGAGACAAGCACTCTAAATACAGGATTTAACCACAATGCCTCAATACACTTCAATGCAGTCTCATCTCAACTTTGATTTGTACTCTGCTACTCCAAGGACAACTTTGAGTGGTTTATCCTCTAGTATGTGCAGCTACAGGCTCAGTTCTGTAAGAAAAGTAAATTGTCATCCTGGGTGGCTTTCCTTTTATCTGCCTAGGATGCTAGTGAAGTTTGTCTTAAACCAGACAATTAATAAGAGATTTAAGCACATGTCAGACCAAAGTACAGATTGAAACATTGGCTGGGAGGGCAGATCTGTGCTTCACTAATGAACCTACAGAAACCAAGTCTTACATTGTACTGTAGATTGTATTTCTTGAGATTCAGAATTAAATTACAGATGGAGATGGATGAAGTATGCCTGTCTCTGAAAATAGCCACCCATTCTTCTTTATCATGCTATAAAGTCAAGCATACTTTTTGAAAATATTCTGCATCCTGAATTGCTGTGGCTATGTGGGGAAATAGTTCTTCATCTACTATGAATATTCTGGAAGAAGAAGCTTCCCAGATGCAAGAGAAATGACAAACAAGATTAATAACAATAAAGAATTCACAGCTCCATTTCCTCCTTTCCTGACTAAATGCAATGCTAATTGTTTGTAAGCTGGATGAAAATAATACTCGCTTGGAAGACACCAAAATTTCATTTTCATGAGTTGTCATTTCAGCATAGGCATGTACTTCCACAACCAAAAAGAAATTATCTGCACCTTTGTTCTCATCTAAAGCAAATATCAAAATTTTCCAACTAGTTTTTGATCAGTCAAATGTTTATTCTATTTTTATTCTACAGTTAAATGTTTATTCTACTTGCATAGAATATTCTACTTATTTCTACACTTCCATACCAATCCTCAAAATATCACAAAAAATCCTCTTGTCAAAACACCCTAAACTCTTTGGAAAGAGGTAATTCCCCAAGTTATTACTGGGAAGTTTTCTCCCTGGAGATTTTGAGCATGGTGCCAATAGCAGAAGCCTGTAACTTCCCCAATGCTGTTTCCATTTGGCTTTTCAACAAAACACATCCAGGTGAAGTCTGCTACCATTCCCACCTGGAGCTTGGTCAGGTATGGCTAAGGGCAGAACTCCACTTGTAGTGCTTCATCAAATTAACTGACTTTGCTGCTCTTTTCTTTCCAGCTACCCTGACATTTTACCTGTTTACTCTGAATGCACTTTAAGAGCTGTATCAACAGCAAAAGGGCAACTGGCAGACACTGTGTTAAGCATTAGCAATCCTTAGTAGCACTTTAAGCAAGCAGATAAGCAGCACCAGCCAAAAGAGAAGAAATTACAGAGGCTGTAGGGTTTTTTTTCCCATCCCACCCTTCATATTGTGGTACAAAAATCAATGGAATGGTTTGCAAACTGATGTCCTGAAAGGGGGAAGAAAACTTTCTTGAAAGCCTCTTTGGTGAAAAAATAACATCTTCAGGTACATTTCCAGGGGAAAATTGTCATCCTGGGCTGCTCCCTCCAGAGCCAGGCAGAAATTAGTCATGGGCAAAGCTCAAATACCTTGAAGGTTCAGATGGGCATTTACAATATCTGATGCTTATCATAATCCCTCGGGTCTGCCAAAGAGTCTTTATTGTGGTTTCTTGATGCTTCTGCACAAAGTGCAGAGATAGGAAAAATGTGAAAAATTAAGATAAAAATGGCCAAATGTTTCTGAAGTACAAAGAGAGATCCATTTGAGGTTTGTGAGAGGACTGCAGTTAGCTGTTATTTTATCTAAACTGGCTTATGTATCCCTAAACAGCTTTCATGGAGGGACTGTTTGGAATTCTTCTAATCCTTTAAGCTACAAACACTACCTTAATCATATTCTAACCTGCTATCTCAAAACTCTCAGATACCATTTTTTAAATACAGCAAAACAAAGAAGAATTACATAAATTTTTGTGTGTTAGCAGAGATTTCACTGATTTGGGATAAAGACAGGAAAAGTGGTCACAAACAATCATCAGTGTAGTGAAATCATGTCTTATAGCAGTGAATCAAGGGAAAGAATCACTACTGTGTGCAATGCTCTACAATATCTGATCATGAGGAAAACTAGAAATAGCCAGATAATAATTCTACAGCTCAGTACAGAAAGAAACAAAAGTGAATATTAACCAAACTTATTGCACCATTCACATACTAAATTTCACTCACTGGACTATATTCAAAACATTATGCAAGCAAAATAGGCTTCACAGCAGCATACAACATGGGCATATTTTTCCATGGCTTATCAAAATTGTGCCGGTGCTCATGGATCTGCAAAATGAACTGAAAGATTATGCAAAAGATGAGCAGATAACTATCAGTGCAGATACATAAGTGATGGGGGAAAAAAGTCTCTAATCCTGATAGATCAGTCTCCCAGGCAGAAATATTGATGTTTATGTTCCATGGGGAATTCTGTATTATGAAGAGAAATTTCAAATCAGAGCTGGAGCAATGATGTAAATGAACAGGGGAATAAAAGCAACAGGGAACTGCAACAAAGAAGAGAGAAAAGAGATCACACCAGGCCCAACCACCTTCTTCTAAGAAAGTTTCTGATATAAAAGCTTTCTGATATAAAAACTTTCCATCATCTATTTTTTGCTCCAGTTCTGCCAAAAAGAAGAAATTATTCCAATATTGTTTTTCTATAGACAATCCCTCTATGAATTCACAGTGAAAGAGGAACTAGTTGCATGTGGGGCCACAAAGAGTCTATAAAAACAATATTTAATTCCTTGCACTAACTAGCCCAATGTTAAATATACTCACTCATCTATTCTGTTATCTTCTTTGCACTCTTCACTTACTTCTTGTAAAAGACATGCTTTATCTGAATAGAATATGTCTTTGAAAAGTGCTGTACTGCTTCAAAAAATTTTTAAAAATTCAAAAAATCTGAAACTTGAAATTATTCTTTATCTAAAACTGACAATTTTACATGGAAAAGTTAGAAGCCTGAAGAAAAAAACTGTATGAAACACAGATAATGTAATCTGCATCTTTCTGCTGGTAGGTCTGGCTATGTAGAGTGAAGAGCTGCAGGGATATCCCAAACCCATGCAGTTTTTCACCCTTTTGGAACAACGTAAAAAAATTCTCCCTTCAGAATCTAAAATTTACCTTTTGAAGCAACAGATCAAATACTGGCACAAATTTAAAAAGAGAAAAACTGGAAAAAAAATCCACAAAATCAAGTATTTTAAAACTAAAAGTAGCTTTGAAGAATGATTTGCTTGTACTCTACAATGGTTGTACCATTTCTGATACTTAGAAAAGCAAACAAGAAAACCCAAACCTCTGTGGTAGCATGCTGCTGCTACTGGACATTTTCTTCCAAGTGGTAACAGATCTGCTTCATTCAGAACATACATTTTTAAGTCATATGATAAATAAAAATATTACAACACAGGAGGGAAAAACCCCCACAAAAGCAGGCTAAAATACTGCAGAAATGCTTTAACTAAAATATTATGGGGGTTTTCCTCCATAGATTTAACATCAGAAGCTCAAAGACACTTTAAAATGGACAACAAATGTAGCTCTATCTTCATTTTGCCAGTGAAATAAGCATCTTGATATTAAATGCCTTTACTGAGAAAAGAACGACCAGCCTTCCTTTCCAAGCACCAGAAGTTTATAAAAAACAGCAGGAAAAACAATCAGAGGGCCTGTGACACCAAGCCAGGATGAGTTCATGTGTAACAAAAAGTTTTAGAGCTTTTAGCTCCTTGGATAGTTAATGGTCCAGTGGCCCAACACCGTGGGTGTTTTTCATGTTACCAAAGCCACTTGCAATTTATTAAAGCATTCAAAAACTTGCAAATCAAATGTTTTGACATCAGCCCTGACAAACAGCAGAGACAGACTGAAAGAAAACCCTGCACTCAAGTTATTTTGGTTAAGGGTTGTTAATGTAGTGTTTCCTTAGAGGACAGCTGCTCCACAAAGAGCAATTAAGAATAGTTTTGTCTCTCTTCTACACCTGTAAAATTTAAGCTTCACGAGGTTGTCTAGGAGTAACTAAGGACAAAATTGGGTTCATGCAGTTTTTATTCCAGCTGTCTGTACCAAAAAAGGCATATCTAATTATAAGTTTGCATCCATTCCTACTTTTGTTGTACAGGAAATCCAAAAAACACCAAAAAAACTACAAACAAAAAACCTCCAAACCCCACACACAACAAAAACCTTTACTGTATTTGAAGCATGTGAAAACAGATGCCCTGGACAGCTGAGAAACGGCCAACTCAAGTATTTCTCAGGAAAATTTAATTATGAACAACCAAAGACCTATTTAAGCCACATGTTTAGATTTAAAAATGGGGTAAAAGAACAGATAGGTTCTTCTTGTTACCTTCTTGCTTCAGGCCTCTGCATCCATGGTAACACAATTACCATCTCAGGACTAGAATTGATCAGAATTTTTATAATTACATTCATCCCTAACAAATCAAGTGCCTTGTGCTCTGTTTGGTGGGGAGGTTTTTTCTTTTCCATGCAAATTTTATAGAGTTACTGCCTCAATAATCTCCACACCCCCCCCCCCCCACCCCAATTTTTTTTAATTGCCACTAAATAGTTTCTTTTTCTACTCCTCTTCGCTACGAGTCCAATCAGCTAGAAAATCCTGTATAAAGCTGGGTCAGCTATGGATTAGCTTCCATGTCTTTCCCTGTGTCTCCTTTGATCAGTTACATTTTATTGAGAAGCACATCCTCAGCATTAGAGAAGCAGAGCACAATGAAACAGCAAGGGGGGTTTGAAGCCTTGCCTTATCACTGGCTTTTCTGCAGTTGCTACATTAATTTTGTTGACTTGCAAACTCGTGGAAAGGCCAAGAAAAAGTGATTTTGTGTTATCTTCCAGTTCTCATTCGCTATTGAGGGGCTTTTATTTGGAATGATTAAGTACTCGTGTCATCTGTGTAATTCCCCTATACAAAGGGATATTCCTGGCTGGTTTTCCCAGACCAGGAGCCTGCAGTGCCTACCCTTATTCACAGGTAGAATATAGAGAGAAAAAAAAAAAAAACAAACCAGAAAAAAAGGTGGTCTCCCTTCAGCTATAACAACATAGAGATACCTACAAACCTGTGCTAAGAATGAAGGACAGAATTTAATCTGTAACATGTAAGAAATAGAAAAAGAACTAATTTATATCAGGTAGCAACCTCAGAACTGGAGAAGGCAAACAAAGGAACACAATTGCCTTTGCTGCCTAGAGTGTGTGGGAGCCAAGGCAGGAACAGCTTGGGAATGCCCAGGTTTTAGACTCCCTGTGAATTGCTGAGGTGCAGCTCAAGTGAAAGCAAACTCACGAGTATCACACTTGCTGAGCATTCCTGAACAAAGAACAAACCTCATTTTCTTGTGCTGGCAGATTAGTTCATATGGCAGCCCATGTTCCTCACAAATAAGTTTACCACACCGAGCAGATACTATAAAACTCCCACAAAAGAAAGAGGAATTCTTGGCTGTTGAACGGCCTGCGCTGTCTGGAACACGTTGCCCATAAACCAGGAGGACAGATAACAAAATCTGTCCATTGGAAATCACTGGAACTTCCCCAACACCCAGGGCAACCAGGACTTGCCAGGTTTCTAGAACAGAGAAAACAGATTTTCAGTTCCCTTAGCCAAATGTTCAAAGCTATTGAGAAGACTAAAAGGGCTAATAGAGCCAAGTGAGATTTTCAGACACAACTAACCAAGTCAGGCATCCATCTCCCCAGCCCTAACCTGCTTATGCACTTCAGAAAATCTCATTAGGCACAGATCTGCATCTTCAGATACCTGTTGGCTTTCAGACTCTGCTTTCTTTCCTCTACAATTCAACCTTTTATATCTGCTTTTTTTGCCTATTCTTCCTTACAAGATAGAGTAGGCTTTTGACCTTGGAAAAAGAAACCTGGAAAGCTTTTTTATGGGGTATTTTTTAAAGGAGGGACTAAGCACAGAATAAACCTCTTGAAAGAATAGGCTGAACAGTATTTTTTTCCCTGTTTAACCAGCACAGCCATAGCTTATAAGGAGTTTGGTTTCATTACATAACAACCCATCATTGTTCCCTAATACATTATCTCATCAGGAGGCCCCATTTCAGAGAGGCTACATAGACACACATTTCTTAATAGCAGAGCTAAGTGGCAGCATGATCTAGTGGATTAATTATATAACTGGCAACTAGGATTTCCTGGTTGTAATACAATTTTAAATTTACATCTTTAAATAAATTTTTCAGACAACTAACAACATTGGCTTTAAGAGAACTGTATGTAGCTTATTTGTTGAAAAAAAATTTCATTTGCCTCTTTAGGAGCTTTTTTAATTGTGCTGATACTCAACACAATCAGAAACTTTTGGGAAAACAAGTTAATTTCAAAAGACTACAGTTAATACCTCACAAATTTTCAATATTGAAGATAAGCCAAAATAGACAACATCTTATGCAATTATTCTCATAAGTAAAGAAAAACAAAAGAAGGGAAAACCAAGTGGATTCTTAGAGTTCTTACCAATTTTGGCTTTCAAATGAGCCTAAAAACACCCAAATGAATAACTTCAAAGTGATACCCAGTTGCTGACTTGGGTAGAAGCATATATGAATATATATTGATATTCTAAGAGACCCTTGGGTAGTGCTGCTCCTGCTCTACCTGGAAAAGCTACACATTTTTTGTTATGAAATATCATATGGGACTATGCATTTAACACCCACTTTTATATCTTCTCCATATGGTACCAATCCTTCTATAAATGTAGACTGTGTGGCTATCAGGATTTATGAACGATGTGTGCAAGTCAGGCCACTGAAGTAGATTCTAAAATAAAGCATGATAGATACAGCCCATATGAATTCTTCCCCAGACACACACTTTTTTCTGAGGTTTTTATTCAAGAGCAGCTAAGAACCAAAAGCAGAGGACTTTCACTCTTCTGGAATCAGAGCACCTTATCAAATTACCCTAAGTAGTTTTGCTATACAATTATTTTAATGCTCTAGACATAGTTTCATGCTGAGATTTATGAAGGCTTACAACAAAACCTCATTTTTTAAACAATGCTGTGATTTACCTTTGTACAGTGAAAATGGAAGACAACAGAGAATTGGTCCACTCTGATCATCAGCGGCAGAGCCAACCTCAGTAACAAGAGTCAATCCAGTTTTGAGGACTGCAAGGTTTCATCCTACTCCTTTCATCACATACTTTTATATATTTGTTGGGTCTATTTAACGCCCTCTCTGTGAGGGTTGAATATGATGCGGGAATGTCTTTCATTCCTCCTTATTGCCTGCAGCTTCCATCTTATGGAAATTCTCTTCAGATGAGAGACTGAACAATAATTGTATTTATTGATACCCATCGTCCTTCACAATAGGAATTGCCCTATTGGGTCAAATTTATGAAATAGACTAACAACAACTATCCAGGAGCAAGGTGGCTGCTGCCAGTCAACAGCCAAGCCTCTACTTCCCTTAACCCACAACCAAAGCCTGTATATTCATGAGAGGGATCATCTTGGCCCCTAGCACACTCATAAATTAAGCCTGAACCAGATTTTGAATCTGACAGGAGGAGATCATTTCCATTCCACCTGATTCTAATCTCATTTGCACTGACTTTTCACTAGTGCTGATTCTGCTGGCTTTATTGGGAGTGTTCCTAATCTTCATCATTGTAGATAAAAATAAGAACCTTATATTTCAGGTTTAAAGTCTGACGATCTTTTTCCATCTTGAAAAATTTGCAATTCGCTCTCATTCTATGCATGTTAGTGAAAATCTGGAGTCACTCCAGCTGGAGACTGTAACTTTTTGGCAAGCGGATAGGGAGAAAAATTTAGCAACAGTTTCTTTTGCTCATGTAGCAGACGGCAGCTCCAGTAAAGAAAATAGTATTAATGGTCAAAACTGTAAATTCTAAAATCTTTCATCTCTTCTGCATGGAAAATAAATTAATTTTATCATGATATAACTTATGCAAAGGAGACACTTTTGTAGTTAAAGACTGACTTGACATCAGTCAAGGGATTATGAAACTTTGAGAAGATGCTTTTGCCAAATAAGATTAGTTAACAAATGCTAAAGAATAGTAGCACAGCATATTTGAGAGGAAAAGTATAAAAATTTTTAGCAATAATTTTTATTATCACAATTCATATCATTCTGTTAGAACTTACTGCTAATTTTTGCACAATGGAGGGGAAAGAAATGCTAAAAATGTTGGCGTAAATTGAAAGCCAGCCCTCCCACAGAATCATTTTAGATAGCTAAGATTATGCACAGTATGAGTTACAGGGTTAGTAATGTAATTTGAATAAAACTTAACAATTATCTCTGAGCTACAGATTGTCACAAAGTAATGCTTGATGGACAGAAGAGAAGCGATGGAAGCGATAATATTTAATAGCAAGGAATCCTCTACTTGTCTAATATTTGAAAATAATCTATTAGGTCATCTTTTCCTTAGCAGATGCATTGGTTCCTGCTATTATCACTATTCAAATTTCTTCCTTTGGGATGGAAAAGAGTTTTGTCCAGGATTGAATTCAGGCTGAGGAAGCAGGCAGCAGTAGTGCACTAGAGCTCAGAAGACCAAAGGATCCAACTAATGGGGTCCCAAGGGACAGGAAGTGAGCCCTAACATCAAGTTCTTCCTCCATTTCTTGAGCTGGAGTCCCTGATTTATTTTCTCTTTCTTTTTTTTTTATTTTTTCCCCTTTTTTTTTTCTCTCCCAGGCCTGGTCTGAACACATTCATTTTCTTTTTCACCTCTCACATGTATTCTCTTTCCCTGGTTTTGGTTTGTTTGGTTATTTTGTGATTTTGGTTTTTCTTCTTTTATGCATGTGGATCTGGAGGACTTTTTCCCCCTGAGAAAACAAAGGGGCCACATTGTTTCCCTCACTCAGATGTAGTGCAGGACAGTGATGCCTCATTTCTCTACTAAAAGAGTAGTATCAGTATTGCTTCATGAATCTACAAGCAGATACAGTTTAGGAGAGAAACAGTACTAATCAAAATCAAATAGATTCCACAGAAGAACTTTTTCAAGAAATACTATTTCTTGTCATTTTCCTAGCTTCAATGACTGCTGTTGCTTAAGCCTGGCTTTGATATGGGAATTGCTGTGATTTAAGTAACTTTGGCTTGAGACTGAATAGCAGATAAAAAGGAGAAGATCAATCCGAAAGTCACATGAATGCAATAATTTTGAAATTGTCAAAATAATTAAATGTTAAATAAAACAAGGACTGGCCTTAGTGTCAAAGATGCAGGGAACTTTTAATATTTCCTTTATCCATTTCATTGGAGTATGAAGACAGATGACATTTATGCTAAGATGATCGATTGGTTGATCACTGACTTAAAGAAATGAGCATTCAATTACACAAACTTGATTTCCCTTCATTAATCACTGCATGTCACATGATCACTCATCAAAAATTGGCATCCATTGCCCAAAGACTCAAACAACTGCCATTTTTAATGGCACTTTTCATGGAACAAGTGTGTACCAAAACATGCATGTAATACAATGCACAGAAGTTCCACTTTGGGGGAGAACACAAACATACATCAGTAACTCAGTGCAGATTTTCTGTTACACACAGAACACTCAGCAAGATCTCTGCGGAAATGGTGGCTCTGATCAGTCAACTCAACAAAGCTTTCTAGAACTTTTGCTGAGGGAGAAGAGACAATTGAAATTCAGATGAGTGGCATCCAGTGAAGCCTGGATGTGTATTCCCTATTGTTTTGTGGGAAAGTACTAAACTTGCATGAATTTTGTCATACATTTTAATACCTCCAACAATGAAAAACTGATGTACTCATTAGCCTTTACAAGACAATGTCCATTTTAAGGCAGCCTTTCAGTTTGGACATTCCTGCATTGTCAACTGCAGAGCTCAAAATGCTGCTGGAAAAAGCACCCAAGTGGCCACGTGGCAGAAAAAGAGGTGGCTCTTGAAGGCACATTAAGAACAGACAGCTCTAAGAATGCAGGTGGCTCAGACAACTTTCCTTGCTAGTAAGAGGTTTCATGTTTTGGTCAGCCCTAAAGTAGTCAGACAGTTGGATTAGGTGATTATTGCAGGTCCCTTCTATTCTACTCTAAACTCATGGCCACTTGGAAGATATTTAGCTCGAAAGTTCTAGGAGAGCTTAACAAATACTACAGACATTGAAATAAAGGCTACATAAAACACCAATTGCTTTCATTTTGAAAAATATAACTGGAAATATTGTATTCCTGTTTCATTTACAGGCCACTACATCTAAAAAGCTCCAGGATTTAGCTGTCCAAATCCCATCATGGGACTTTGACTCGAACCAAAACAGAAGAGCTTGCTAGGAGCTCATTCAACTTAGAAGCCTGTGGAGGCCTTTTGAACTTCTCCCTAAACATCCATGTTAGAAAATTCGTTTTATTTGCATCACATAGCAACTCATTCTGAAAATGACTATCTGGATTCCTAGAGATTCATGTGCTTTCTTACCATGAGAGTAGATAAATTGAATCTTTATCCTATGTCTCCCTGCTGCAGGTGACCAAAAGGCAGCCAGCTAAAACTGTTTGTGTACCCATCTGTTCTAATTAGGCCTAAGATCACCAATGTCTGTCCCTCTGAATTCTGCCTTGCATTTTAGTGTCCCATAATTTAGCTTTTACACCAATGACCTTTGAGTAAAAATATCCTTGTTTCATTCCTGAACCACTGAGCTGCCAAAGCACTGTTATTCCATTACTAAGCATTCCAGTCTGCATTTGTACCTTGCATTCACTTGATCCCCAGCTCAGAACCCATGAAATTTTATAGCTGGTTGGACATTCCTGCCTTCCACAGGGAAATTCTGAAAAGGCTGGGGCTGAACATCAATGTGTAACACTCATCCTTTTACAGTCTACTCTTACATACCTCAATTACATGTTATGTGCTGCTATGTTATAGCTACCAATAATTTTCCACCATCACGGGGAGACTTAGAAAGGTATCAGTATATGAAAATAGAATCCAAAATATGCCACAGAAAGAAACTTCAGGACCACATACAGCCCTGTCTTTGCTATTTTAATGCAATTTGCCCTTCTCAGAGAAACCATTTCAGACGATAAATTTAAATTATTATGAAATTCTCCTCCCTGACCCACACCCCTTCTCTAAGCTTCTTACATATTACATTTTTTACTGTGGGAATAGCTATGTCACAGTGGGAGGATTGTCTGTCCTAGAAATGCATTAACTATCCAATAGGCAGGGGATATGAAAAGAATAAAAAGGGTGACAAGATTCCCATTTTCATATACAAATAGAGAGTGTAGTAAGTAACAGTTTTGGGACAAGAGTCTCCTGGGAAAAGAATCCAATGTGAAGGGTAAAAGGATTTCTATTTATATATTATGTTTCCATTTGTATTGTTCACTAAGTGTGAAACCTCTTTTTTAAATCTATGTCTCCTGGTGTCTTGAAGAAGAACAGACTATTCCTGCCTGTCTGACTCATGTATCTCTGGGCAGTCAGACCTTCTGACTCACTGGATAGTCAAAAATCTCAGATTAATAATAGTGCATGGCTGCTAAAAATAGGAGCCACAGACCCTGGGACTGAACGTGGGCAGAAATAAACACATTTCCTCTGAATACCTGCAATCAGTAAAACATAAACAGAAGTATTTGCATTCTGCTCCTTCACTTGCATTGCATTCAATTTTATCTGAAAACTGGGTCTGAAACCTCCTCTGTTTCTGTTTCCAAACATCAGCAAAGAGATCTCAACCATGACCACATTGTGTTTCCAACCTGTACACCTGGAAGAAACCTGGTTATGTTTAATGAGGGACCTCAAAACATCATTGTTGTGGGGTCATATCTTCCATACTACCACAACCTCAGCACCTTTCACAGGCCTCAGGACACACATTCCAATGCCCAAGCTTGATAGAAGCCTTTTTGCTTACTTTATTCTTTCCTTGCTTTTGGTTTGTGCTAGCAAGTTAGCTATTCTTGAATTAACCAGGACAGATTTCATGAAGATACACTGAAAAAGATGATCGGTTTGTAAAATTCTGCATACGTGTTTGCTAACTCTTTAAAGTGGTGTGACCATTGTGATATAAAGAATAAAAGTAAACTAAACACCTTAATCTGGTATCTAGTCCTATAAAATCTCCAGGAAAATTCACCACAAAAGGGCACTGAGATTATTCACATTGCCTTTTATCCTGGAGTTGGTGTTGATGCTGAGACTGACAGTTCACTTGTCCATCAGCATGGTGAATTTGGATTAGTGTTTCAATTATATCCTTTTAACCAACAAAATAAATTGACCTGTAGGTAAAAATTTCACAGAATTGAAACACCAACTGTCTTCTGAGTTGATACAATGAAGGAATTCTGATCAAATACAGAATTGGGGCATGTGATCAGAAGAAACTCCTGAAACTTAAACTTCTGATCTCCTGCATCAGCACATTTTTTTGCATAGAACCTTCTATATCCTTGACACTGTCTGAATACTCTTAGCTTGTAAAATGGCCCCACATGGGTTACCTAGAAACTTGGATTATCAATACCAAACGGCACCTGATTGCTCAACTTAATGGCTGGGAAGGTTAGAGAATTGCTTACTTCAAAGAAAAATAAAGCATAAGAACTCCCAAAAAAATCCTATCAAACAGCCAGCTTTGGAAAGCAAAATTTTAGGCTTGAAAAAGATTAAAAAAAACTGTCAGAATTGAACAGACAGCAGAGCTTTAATCAGGTTCTAGATGCAACTTGGGAAAAAAACAACCCAACAAAATAAAGAACCAAAGCAACAAAACAACCCAAATATAACAAAAGAAAAAAAGCCACAACCAAAAAAAACCAACCAAAAAAACCCCAACATAATATGTAGAGAAGAAAACAGGTCTCTAAACACCTTAAAATTTTTTCTTACCCTAAGTACTTGCACTTGTGCTCACAACTGCTTCTACTGGGCTACCTTTTAAAAATACTTATTCCACATTGTTTCAAGAAGCACTTTTTGGCTGTAATTAGAGATAATGCTTCATCTAGCAACCCATTTTTGCTGGTCCCTAGAGCAGCATTTTAAAAGAGGTTAGGCTAGGATGAAACAATAATGATGTGGTCTTGCACAGCCAGTAAAACTGCAAAACAGATATTGAAGAAAAGGTGGGAAAAAATCCATAGAATTCTGAAAAAAGAAATAAGATTAGCAAGGATTAATGTGATTCAGTGCCAGAAAACAGCTCTGCAACCCAAGTTGTCCAGTGTTTGACTTCTTTCTTAACTCCTGTCAAGTCTAGGCAAGAGTGCTTTGTAAGAGAGTGGTGAAAATCCAGTGTGGCTGCCAAAAATTAGCCAAGATTGACTAACAGACTGAGATGGCTTCTACTGAGTGGATCATTGAACTGGCTCTGGAGAGATGTAATAGACAGCCATGTGGACATGGAGTCTTTGACAAGAGCAGAACTTATTGTATTTATGTCACACGGAACAAAACTGAGGTGCTTGTTCTTAAACCTCTGGTCTAGCCTAGGCAAGAATATCACAGTCACTAAGAGCATTCATAGTTTATTAGGACATCAGCTTTCCATCATCTTTAGATGGAATTTAGGTTGAAAACGTAATCCTTCTGAATTAACCCACATTTTTCTAAGAGAGTCATGGAATTAAATGCAGGAATTAAAGCTTGCCTATTTCAGCACAGTCTTGCTAACACTTGAGAGCACACTCTCACAAGTTTTGGTAATCAAATGACCTTGAAATATTTCTTTTTTTCTTCCCTTCCTTTCCCTCCACTTTTTTTTTTTTTTCTGAGTACACTCTGAAGCTACAACCACAAAAATACTCCTAGAAACTACTAGGAGCTGTCAAATTTATTGATTTGAGGTCGGTTGAAAGAAGTGATCAGATGAAATGAAAGAAGTGGATGCAGAGGTCCACAGAAGATCCGTACTTGGTGGATGCACAGACAAAGTGAATGCTGGGAGCAGCAAGATGCACCATCATTCTCTAATATGACTTGTACTGGTTTTGAAAGAAACTTGAGCTACTTCCTGTCATTTATGTCTGGATGATAGATCTGATCTGTTACAAAGGATTTGCCTACACAAGTATATTTGGGGGGTTCTTTACATTACTATAATCAAATAAACTGAATTCTTATTCTCCTTTCAGTTCCCACCACACCCTTATCCATGTAACAGGCACCATTGGTGCCAAATGATCTTCCTGACAATCCTGGCAAGACACAGAATTATTAGGCCAGTAATGATAATTTCTTTGTGATTTATGGCTTTTATTATTGCATACTTCATCCTCTCAAAAGCATAGATTGAGTGTGAAAAGCTCAAGCAGAGCAGTAATACTAAGCATACTTCAGAATAGATTATTCAAGTGCATTTTAATCTTTCAGGCAACTTTTTTCTAAAAAAAGTCACTTTATAATGAAGTCTTCACAGTATTTACCACTGTATTAGAGCACAATTCCAAGTAATTACAAAGTCAGACTGTTTAGCAGATTTTCTAGAAAACCTCTTTGCCATAGAATCAAACCAGACATAATTACACCAATTACACTCTCAGTAATAAAGATTCAAATGTGTATCTATGAAATGATGAACCTTCTTCTTAGCAGGCTGCAAATGTAGCTCAAGGTGCTCCTGCTTGGACAGCTATAACTTGGTCCTATATAAAATACAATCAGTTCATAGTCACACACCAGAATTTCCACATGCAATGATTAAGAATTTCCTACATCCCAAGCCAATTAAAACATCTGCTATCTTCACTGGGACCACAGTTTTACAGCATTGAAGCGATAATCATTTTTTTGCCATCTCACATCATTAGCTCTTTACTGCTTTGGAGGAAAAAACCCCTGAATTTTGCATTGAAGACAGCCCTGATCCCATCACCAGTACATGTCACACTTCAGTGAGTCCTTCCACTGGGGACAGGCCCTGGGCAGCTTCCACACCTGCTCTGGCACATCTATTAGCAACTTTGACCCATAATTATCTTGGGCAAAGCCCCAGCTGCAATTAATTACTGGATTTTCCTGTATCCATGTGCACATAGGAGCCCACACAGAGAGCAAGCTGAGCCAGGCAGCATGGCAATATTTTGCTTTTTCTATTTTCCCCAGCTATCAATGCAATAGAACATCAGCAAAAACTTTCTAAAAATCTACATACACTTAGGAAAAACCTCAACAAAAAACAGCATGCAATAAAACAGAGCTTGTTCTTAAACTTTGATTCAACTAGGACTTAATGTTTTCCTTTCTCTGCCTAGGATAAGTTAAAAAATAGGCATTACTAGGGTCTGAGTTTATTTAAATATCTTGCACAGATGCTAAGCAAAAATACCTTATGATAGGTATGCATAAAAGGGGGAAAACAACTCAATCACTTTTATCTACATCAGCTTTTTTAGAGACTATTTTTTCCTCTAGAGAGGAAAATTTCATCCATAGCTCTATACAAAATCTCTTCTGGTTCTCTGGGATATTTTGTATATCAATACATATAAAAAGCCCCATGAATTAATTATACTGACTACAGCAATGTTCAACCAATGCATCTAAGATAAGAGACCACAGATTGCACTCACTTTTGTGGAAACACAGGATAGGCTTAGGAAAAGAAAAAAGTCTAAAAATTCCAGAGACTTCTTAAACAGAGAAAAGAAAGAATGGATGGGAAAAAAAGGTAAAAACATGATTTTAAATCTCATTTGAAAGTACAATATACAGACCTAAATAACAGTGGGGGATCCAAACACCTCAAGTGCTGAAAAAAATCCTCAAAAATCTGACCTTGGGCATAAAACTAGAGGTTTTGGATCTTAGTAAGCAGATGAGAGATATTGGGAGATAGTGAGCTCTGTATTCAGAAATATCTTTATGAACCAAATGGAAAGACCAACTTCTGCATTGTTGGGGGTGGTGATGTCATTTTTCTTTCGTGAAGACACTTGTCACTACATCCTCTTAAATTCCAAATTTCTGACAACACCGGGAGTAGAACCATGCACCTCGTGTAAAACATGAGTAAGGAGTAACCATGAGATGAGAGTGAGTGGATTCACAACATCAATTCTTTTTGCTGCAGTAAAATTTCACAACCAGACATTGATGTTTGGTGCTAAGAACAGGCAACTCCATAAAGAATTCTGACCACTCCTCAACTACCTTGAGAACTTAACAGAATTGTTAACACATCACTTGGACACACACCAAAGCACAACATATAATTAACTAGCAGTATTAACCAGGGGGTGGAGGGGGGTGTTGTGGTTTTTGCTTTTTTATTCAGATAATTATACTTCTTATGCTGTGCATTTATTAGAAGCCATTAACAGATGAGCCATTACTGCAAATCCCAAGTGTAAATGATGCAAAGACAAGGTCTCTTCCCAAGGTATGAGCGGTTGGTCTTACTCCAGTATTGTTCCACTAAATAAATTCACTGCTTCGTGGCCCACTCTTGCACTTCTACAGATGTTTTCATTTGTGTCCAAGTTTCAGAATTAACAGCCTTCTTCTATTAGTGAGACTAAAAGGGAGATTTGTTCATGGTTGACCTCCAAAACTTCCTGTGTTTTGCTATGCTCTTACACAAATGCCTTTTTAGCAATATGTCTGCAGGGGAGAACATTTTATAATTATTCTTTGTCCACAGGACTGAGCTAGTATTTCTGCCCTTTTTACAAATAACATGAAGAGAAAAATAGAATATTTTCATATGCCTTTCTGCAGAAACATTTTGAGCAGCTATAAAAAAAATTACTGCATCTTAAAACACCAGTGGCCATTTAGCTTAATTTTTGACAGCAAAGTCTATCATATTTGTTGATCCATTAAGAGTGAGTGATAGAGATTAACCTAAATTGAAATCTGAATTTCAGATCTGCTCTGCCTGCTTTGCTTTTCATTGCTCCAGCAGCAGTACCGTGGAATCACAGAGTCAGAAGGCCAGGAAGAACCTTCAGAAGCCATTTATTACAATGATTTTCATCTTCTGAAAAGCAAAACTCCCTTTTGGGTTATATATCTTCATGCAACAATTATGTGAATAGGGGCCAGAAACATCAAGGTCAAATGCTATTAGATAGAACCACTGCTAACACTTTAAGGTTCTTTGAATTCAAGAGTAGCATGACCCACAGTTTGAAAATCACCAGTTTATTTCATCTCTTTAACCATAATTTACTCCTTCTACATGTTCCAAGGGAGAATCAAATACACTTACATCATTTTTAACAGATGTTTGCTTAGTCTTTTGGAAAACTTCCAATGAATAAGATTCCACAGCCTTCTTTGGCAATGTATTTCAAAGCTTCACCATCCTTATTGTTCAAATCTCTTTCCTCATATCTAGTCTGTACTTCCTGTCTCTAGACTAAACATTCCTAAGCTGCAAGTCATGCTTTGATCCTTCTTCCTCTCTGCAGCTGGTGCACACCTCCCTTAACATGCCCTACCCAGGACTGCCTCAGTGCTTCATCTAAAGCCTTGCCAATGCTCAGGAGGATTGAGGGGTTCTGTCCTTCCTTCTGCATCCTGTTTTCCTGCTTGCACATCCAGAGATTGCATCTACTCTCCTTAAAAGATCATAACGGGCTATTTGGCTTTGTGCTGACTTCCTAATATCACTTCCTTGCTTTTCCTATCAGAGATGCACCTTGCTTTTGCCTCAACAACCCCTGAGTGCCAGAAGACCCATTTGGGACCTCAACCCTCAGGAATATAATTTACTCCTGCTGTGAGCTTCTTATGCTGGAACTAGAGCAGTTCCCAGCCTACACCATAACAGAGCTGTGTCCTCCAAGAGCACCAAGCAAGCATAGCCTGGAAGGCAGTGGAGGACCTAACACTGAATGGGTACCACAAAGCCAGCAGGTCTTTAGATACATTAATTCCTGCCCTGGTTTTGGCTGGGAAAGTTAATTTTCACCCTAGAAGCTGGCACAGCTCTGTGGTTTGGATTTAGGATGAGAATAACACACTGAGGTTTTAATTGCAGCTAAGCAGTGCTTACCCTAAAAGTCAAGAGGTTTTCAGAATCTCAGCTCTGCCAGTGAGGAGAGGCACAAGAAACTGGGAGGGAGTGTGGTCAGGACAGCTGACCTGAACTGGCCAAAGGGATATTCCACACCACAGCAATTCCTGTTTCACACATGAACTGAGGGGAACTGCTGATCTCTGTGAGGACAGGCTGGGCATCCATCTGTGGGTGGCGAGCAATCACATTGTGCATTGCCTGCCTTGCGGTTTATTCCTCTCTCTCTCTCTTTCCTATTATTATAATATTTAGCTTTATTTCAAATATTAAACTCTTCTTATTTCAACCCACGGGTTTTACCTTTTTTTGGATTCTCTTCCCCATCCCACCGGTTGGGGAGGGGGGAAGCGAGCAAACATCTGCGTGGTACGTAGCTAGTGCCTGGGATTAAACCACGACAATCTCTAATGTGTTTCTATAGCTGCAAGGCAAATAAAATGGTAAATGACACAGCTGTTGGTCCATTGTATTCTTATATCTACAGAAGGCAAATGCATACAGGCTGCAGAGCTGCCAGAATGATGATTGCGTAACTTGCCAGGACTAACACTGCAAACCTTGTTGAAGTGTTTGCTGCACTTAGTGCTTCTGCATTTTCTTTTACAAAATTAAACTCAAAAATCTAGAATGCTCCAATCTTACTTTTCAATATGAAACGTCATTTTGCAAGGAAATGCAGACATTGATCATTTCAAGGGAATTTGAGCTAAACCATGTCTTTTTTTAGATAAGTGATAAGCTAGTTAAAGGTGCAAGGTAGTACCTAGGCTGTGCAGTGCTGGGAGCTTGATGTTCTAATTGAAAACTTCTACATTTCCTCACCTGCTGCATTCCATTATGGAACCTTGTCAGGAGTTCTGGCAAGATATAGATATTCCTCTCCTTTTTCTTCCTGCCCTTGCTCCCTGACATCTGTCTCTCCTCCGTTCTTTCCTTTTTTTTTTTTTCCAGAAGGAAGAGCAAATAGTGTTTTCCTGACTTGCTCAGAACCATACAGCCTCTTGCCCAGCTGAGGCAGGCAGCATTCTCTTGACTTCCAGGAAAAGTTGCTTTTGCTCTGCTTATCACACCTTTAATTTAGAGGAATGAAGCATTTTGAATATGTGATTATGGATCTATAAAATCAGAACTTCCAAAGCTTCAAATACCTGCTGGACCCCTCTTATATTCCTTATGTCCCTTACCACATGAAGAGGCTCAGCTGCAGCTCCCATCAGGAAGGGAAATATTTCAATAGCCCGGAGCAAGCCTTTAGGATGACTGCTGACCCCAGGATAATTTTCATACAGTACACAAAATGAATGAGGTGACCACATCATTATTTTTTTAGTTTCTGAAATGAACTGAGGAGTTGCATGGTAAGAAAGCTTTCCCAAGGGAGTTCAGTAATAGTGTGTGGCATTGAAGGCATCCACACAGTGCAAGTAACAGTGGGAATCCAGGTGTGCATTCCATAAGCAAACATGACAACAATTGTACATTTCCTTCTTGAGTTAGCCAGTCCTGTTCCGATCAGTGGATTCCACAGACACTAAAACCAGAGGCCTGAAAAAAGGTCATCTTTATGAGCTAATTCACAGGTACCTATGGACATATAAGGACTGAAAGATATCCAACAGCAATGAAGTATAAAAAGAAACACCTTTGTACAGTGTACATGTACTCTAGAGGAAATCTGGCTGTTACACACTTGATTCCTGTCTGCAAGAAGTGGCATTCTGCAATTCTGCTCCCAGGTCTCTGATATTTTTTTATTCTGGAGAAGAAGAAAGCCTCTTTCTTCTTCTCCTGTATAACCCAAAGGTCTATGCTGGAACTGCTTCCATTGACTGGGTTTAGGGCAAAATAAAATTTTTACCAAAAGCTTTATGAGACCTGTAGGAAAAATAAGTGCCAGATCAAAGACCCAAAAATCAAAACAGTTACTATTCTGGAGGAAAGGTTTGGGCTTCTCTCTAACACATTTTTCAGTAGAGGAGAACCTGATGGCTTTAATCCTTCCAAGACTTCAATAAAGAAATCAAAGCACTGAATCTCACACTTACTCTATGACCTTTGCTGGGGGAGAATGAGCAACAATCAATAGCAATAGTTTTGCTTCACTTGAGCAGAAGTAGTCAGGGAAATTGCTCTTTCACTTCCAGGGTCCTCATTGGAGGAGTCCTGAAGAACCCAGCCTTTGCTCCACATTAGCCGCTGTCTGCACCAGGCTGCTGGGAGAGCCAGTGAGAGAACAAACCCTGTGGTGCTGGCAGTCTGTGAGCCAGCCCACAGCTCCAAGGCTCCTTTTTATCACATGTAAACAGCACCATCCCTCAGCTTTCTCAGTGCCTCCATGAAAACAGCATGTGGAGGCACAGAACCTACCTACTGCTCAACAACCTACACACCACTGAGTAACAGTAAGAAGCAGCTTTTTTCTCTCTTCTCAGAGACATTTGTCCTCAGATTTTTCAACTGGGGTTTATTTAGTCCCATCTGCATTCCTTGAGACATCACCCAAATAGTCACTGTAGCAAGAAAGCCCAATCCTGTGCATGTCTAGAGAGAAACAGAACCAGAGAGGAGGAATCACCTAAGCACCTGTAGATGCTGCCATGGTTATCTCAGATTTACGCAGTTGGAGGCACAAATTACAGAGGGACTTCCCTGCAATGCTCAGCTTCCTACTAAAATCCTCTGCCTGATACAGAGCTGAAGGTTCCTGTCCAGAAAAATGAGTTTTCCTGGGATTATTTTTGGTCAAAGTAGAGCTACCATTTTCCCTTGTCCAAGCCTTCCTACAGCACCCAATTTTCACTGACACAGCTTATGATGTCACAAATTTCAAAGCAGCTAAGTCAAGATCACACTTACAAGAGCAGTAGTTGTTCATAGTTTCATTAGTTTCAAACTAAAATTCAGTGGTTTTTTTCTGTTGAGCTTTCCCTTGAAAAAATTTTACCCACACACACACACAAAAAAAACAAATAACAACAAAACCCTGTGCCTAAAACAATTCCTTTCTCCAAAGTGGAAAGGAATTGACCAAGACCATAAATTTTAAAATATTTCAGAGATATTAAGATATAACAGCCACATAGACTATACAAACACTTTAGTGGATGGTATCCAAATTCCACAGGCACAGATGAGAGTACAAAAACCATTAAGTAATATGCGAGAGTCCCACTGCAACAGTCCCAGAGGAAAGACAGACCCTTTCATCCTAGAGAAACCAGTTTATAGTAACTAGGTCAGATTAGTGGCTAAGAAGGGATTACTTTTAGGAACCTTATAAAAAACAAAGTTGTAAGCAGAGTCAGGGGTTGAGATTTATGCTTCCCTCATGGTAGGGATCAGCAGAGCCTCTGTAGTGCCCTTCATCAGAGATTGTAAGCTAGAAAAAGTGGACTCAGGCATATTTGCTGCTATTGAAATATTTAGGGAATATGCAACTCCATAGGATCAGGCTACAGTCACTTTCAGACTCAACCATGCTGCAGATGAACTGCCAGCTACTGAAGCTTCCAAATAATGACTCAACTCATTAAAAGAAAATCAGTCACTGTCAAAACCTCTGAGTAAGAACTCAAGAAGTTGAAGACATCCCTCTCTTCCTTGTGGCTTTACAAGCACTGAAGTTGGTTCATGGCAAATGAGGGTTTGCTTGCTTAAACACAGCTTAAACTCAGAGGTAGGAGGGAGAGTTAGAAGTCAGTGTATACAATTTTGGCTTTTCCTGGTGAGAACTAATCTGACTGGGGACAACTCTGTGGGAAAGTGTTTTATTTATGACAGGTCCATGGATATTATATAAAGCCTTCTGCTTTTCCAAATGGGTCTTGTAGAGGATTTTAATAATAGTGACCCAAGAGGGATAGGTTACAGTGCTATTAATACCTTAGACCATGAACATCTTTCATGTAGCAATGGATACTGTGGACTTCTTTCTCTATAAAGTGCCAGCTGGGTAACAACTTCAAGAGACCAGAAAAGAAACACATCACTGTTTTGCAACACAAACTTCTGAAACCCCCTTGACTAATTTCCTCAGCTGTTTTTATCTTTCATAACCAGAACTATTTACAGATTAAAGTAATTTTACATAAATATTTGATGCTAGACTTCATTATGAATCTGGGTTTAGTAACAGCAACTAAGACAGAACATTTCACAGACAGCATTTTCCAATACAAAATCATTTAAGCATCTGCCGGCTGCAAGAATAAATGTCTCAACCAACTTGTCAGAGCCTGTCAGGCCTATAATTATGTTCTACAGCATTAAAAGAAACTACTTTTGATTGTGTGGGTATGAATTGCAAAAATAACAATACCAAATTACGAAGGCTACCAGCAGAAGAGACTCAGAGGGAATGTGCACGGTGTTTACTGGCCAAGGGCTCCTTCTCTGTTGTCCCCTCTGACGTGTGCAGGGGCCCTGGCAAACCTTACATCTCCTGGGCCACCCATCTGCACAGGTTTTTCATTGCAAAGCTGACATGCACCTCCCCTGCTGCAGATTCTGGTGTCTCAGCATCCCCTGGGAGCCTCCAGCCTGCCCACCTGGCACTGCCACACCCTCAGGGTCAGCTGCTGAATGGGGGCCCTTCAAAGGGCACAGCTGGCAGTGGAGGACATGGCAATACTTCCTGTATGTGACAGCACAGGCACCACACACGCTCAGCTGCTCGTTTGAAATCCTCACTGCAGTTTCAGCCTCACCTCCCAGCCCAAACTCTTTGCTGAGGTGGCTTTGGGCTGCTGTGGAGCTCTCGGGTTCCTCTACACCCCAGACAGCTGCAAACATTTAAATAGCATACAAGCATCGTCCATACAGCCTATTTCTAACCACAGATAGGGTTACAAGTTTCAGTACTGGCTGACTTCAAAGAACAGGGGCTTCTAAGCAGTGTTAATTTTAAACTGAAATAGCATATTTTCAGCTCTCTAATCCAAAACACATCTTGATGATAAAACTTTAAAATTATACCTATGCTCAACCTGCATTTCTCACTTGCAAAGTGCTGAAAGAATTATTAGTTTTACTGCTTGTAATTAGCTTGATAGTATAGATATTACCTATAAATGATACAGGATGTGCTAACTATATAGATAACAAAACTACTTAGAAATGAAATAACTTTAAATTGTAACAGAAACAAATTCAACTTTAAATACTTAATCATCTAAGATGAGAAAAACCCAATCTTATTAAAGTCTTAAATTTAATCCAATCTCCAGAAATAACCATCACTTTTAGTAAAAAAATAATTGTCAAACTATGCTATGAAAATGTTTATTAGCTTGTCTGCTATTTAAACCCCTTAGGAAAACTAACCTGCAGTCAGAAAGAAACCCACCACAAAACCCCAAAAACATGAAAGGCTTATGCTGTCACATTAGCATTAGACAACATGGGAAAATTAATTTCTATGATGCATTCTTTAAAAAGAATGCACAAAATTATGTTAGGTAGCCGACAGCATGGAGTTCTGCCAAAACCCCCACAATGCTGTAAAATAAGCAAAGGAAACCCTCGTGAAGTCACTCTAGAGAAAACCCCTCCCTCTTCTCTTCATCTGCAGTCTGTCATTCACCTGGACCCTAGTTGCTTTTCCACAGCATTCAGTGGAAAAATGGCAATGGACTTCAAAGTGGAATTAGGTTGCTACCATTCAAGGCCTGAGGGCCATAATTTTCTTTCAAGAGACAATTATCACTCAAGACTGGGTCTATATGGTCTTGTTTTGTTACAATTCTGCAGTTAAGGAAGACATCTGCTTTGTTATAGGGTGCTTATAAAGAGATTTTAAAAATGGTGTCACAGGTAATATAATGTGTAAGTCAGAACTATAATCTTTATCTTGAACCAAGAGAAAAATCTATAATAGTAGCTGCACAAAATATAAGAAAAAGATTTTATTTTCTTGAGAGTTCTGTTATTCCTTGCAGTGTTGGCTGGATTTTCATCTTGGCACACAGTCAAAACACTGGTCACGGCTACATTACTCACAATTTCATTTTTGTTGTTGCATCACCAACACAAGCTTTTATAGCTTCACATACAGCTGAATAATACCCCTTACCTATTTGTAAAAAACCCTAATAACTATCAAAACCCACAAATGTACAGTAGGGACTACAAGTCGCTGACCAGATTAAGAAAAACAATGCTTGGGTGGGGAAGAAAGTCTTCAAACTTTCAGCAGCAGCTGAAGAGGATAATTTCCTCAAGTGGTCTGACTATTGGATCAATCCATGTCTTGGGAAGTTGGTCACCAATCAAAAGTCATTTTCAGGAAGGCAGCCCTGCTTTCCCAAATATAAGCATCACTCAGGAATGGGCAGAAACAACCTGCAGGAATCTGCCATTATTTGTTGTGCTTCACTTAATGGAAGGATAACTGCTCCTTGACTTCTCTGCAAACACCCACCCATCTTTTCCAACCTTTACCAACCCCAGTCTCTCCCCACGGCATTCAATCCATCCTTCCCAAGACTATTCCTCCCTGTGTTAAGCACATGAATAACCAAACACACTCCTTCCCACAGCATTGCAGAGCTTTGTCACTCTACCAGCACTGGGGACATCAGGGATGCTTGGTAACACCATGAGATGCCATTTCTCCTAGAGGCATCTTCCAGGCTGCAGCAGAAATGGCAAGCAGGGTATCAGACAGCACCCTCAGGCAGGCAGAGGTGTTGAAGTGCTCAGATAACGTATTCTGCTCACATCAGTACTTCCCTGCCTCCTTAGAGTCAAATTTAATAAAGTTGGACAGAAGTGTTTTCAAGCAGGCCTGCTGGCATGGGTGATCGTAAATGTTTTTTTTCCAGGAAAAAATATTCTTCCATTTTGTCATCAAGGATTATGTGAAATGAATCATGAGAATCCCAGAATTTTAGTAGAGAAGAGAAAGGATTGATCTTTATTAAAAGTCTGCATCTGAAACAGTTACTGAGATTGCTTAAAAATTATTTTCAAAGTTGGCAGCAAATAGGAAACAGTTCTAAGCTAAGATTCCACCAATTATTTGAGACATCTACCTTGAAATAGATGAATCTTATTTTAGACACAGACTGCTCAATCCTACCCTAAAGGAGTTGGCCAAGGAAGTACAAGTGGAGGCATTGGGTTGAGATGCATCCATGCTTAACTCTGCTATTTGTTTAAATAAGGCTGCTAAATTATTTAAATTTCAGGAATTGTTCAGGAAAAAAAAATTGAGGTGGATCAGTGGAACAGTTGAATTTTTATGTCTTCTCTTATTGGACAACTGTTCTACGTGAGACTAATTTTCTAGAATATCAGGAATGAAACCTTTGAGAAGTATTACAGTGGGATCTTGTTTGTTTCAAACTGGTCTCATTATATTACAGTTAGGTCAACTGAGTGGTGAACATGCATCAACAGACAGTTTAGATTTTCAAGTTACATTTCAATTAAAGCTCATAAAATGGCATGAAGACCACACAAAAAAATATCTCAATTTTCAACTGTGCAGCAGCAGAACTGACAGGGTATAAAGAGACAAAGTAGAAACCAAGAATGCAATGTGAATTTCTCATTTTATTGCTTGTGCAGCTGTGTCTCAAGGGTATTTTGCATGGGACCTAGAAGCTGAATGTTATTTTGCTACTAAATTCTCATCAGGAAGGTAGAAAATGTACTAGTCAAACACACCAAATAAAAGCACCATCTGGGCAGAACTTTTGTTTGTCAAAAAAACAAATAATAAAAGAAGGGGGTGGCAATTAATGTAGAGATGTGTGACCTTGGCTGAAATATTTGACAACTTCCAGGAAAATATATTCAGGAAAATGTATGAGTCCAGCACAGAAGTAACAGAAAGTCACAGAGTGACAGTCACAGAGGTTAAGAGAAAATGGGATGCTATGGATACTGATGAGATGGGGTGGGTGGGAGGGAAAAAAAAAATGGAAAGGTAAAGCAGCAGCAGTTTGTTTTGAGATCTGAGATTCTGCAGGTAGAGCCGATTGAACAGATACACGTCTGAAATGCTCTGATCTGAAGAGAGAGATCACATGTGGGGCAAGGCACTCAGGGCCACTGCTGATCCTGCCCTGGGGATGCTCTCATGCCACTGCTACCAGCACCTGCCATGTGCTACTCACTGTTTACTATGAGTTGGGCAATCCAGGTATCCTTCTGCTCTGCTAGGAATACACAGAAATTACTGCTGGCATGCTGAAGCCTTGATTGGTGTGAAATATGGGGTTTTGTAATGCTGCAGGGCAGACTGAGCACACCAAGGCTGGAATAGCATAAACAGAAAAGAACTTGTCAAAAATGGGAAGTTCAGCATGTCACTTGGTATTTCAGCACTGGCTCTTTTATCCAAGTAGCATGCCAAAACATCATGCATGTTTTGTAGGACATGAAGTACCAGAAAATTTCAAAGGCAATAATTTTTTTTGTCATTAACTGTCAAATTGAAACACAAAGCCATACTTTGAATAAAAATAATTTTGTTTTGAATGGAATTTATGAGTCTTGTAATACACTGTAATGGTCAAACAAAGGTTATCACAACTTAAAAAATCCAAAGGAAGGGCCTAAGCCAGGAAGGGAACAGGGATATGCACCATCTCAATAGAAAAATTGACACAGGACCATTGAAATTCAGGTGAACAAGGATTAACATCACATTGATCTAAAACTTATTGGTTCAGCAGCTTGTACCTCTAAAGAAAAATGACATTTTCAATTCCAAAAAGAAAAATCAAGAGGTATAGGCAAAACTGTAATTTCCTCTATGAGAAAACGTGTTATTAGAAAATTGCTAATGCTTAAGGAAAGAAATAGTGTGTGTATATATACATATATATTTTCACATTTGACATGCATTTTATAATAAAAATCTCCATACATAATAATTTTCCCAAAAATTTACAGAGCAGAACACTTTGCTGATTGCAAAGGAAGCAGGTGGCAGAGAAGGGTCAAGCAGAGCTGGCACATAAAGGGAGCTGTTGCCTTTCCCTGCTTGCAGAGTCACTCAACAATTCACTTTACAGGGGAGAGGAGCATCACTGTGCAGCCTTAACCCAAGCCACAGCTGCTGGCAGCTCCAGGCACAGCATCTCCCCCAAAAGTGTCTCCCTCCTTCACCCAGGGTGTGACTCCAAAACTGCTGCAGCCAAAATCATCATCTTTCAAACAGTCCACAACAGACACCAGCAAAATGGGTTTGGAATTGGCTTCCTCTGATGCATATTGTGAGTCACCCAGAAGCCTCATGTTTCAGATGTTTGTTATGAGCATGAAGCCTTGGTTTTGCTCAACGTTTGTTTTCACTAGATGCTGTTTTATCCTGGGCCTTAAGATTTTTATCAGTTTTTTCCTCAGGAAGATTTTTCCATGTGTTTTTTTCTGTGGCAAACCTGCAACACAGTACTTGTTGGGATTGTATAGCTTACAAAAGAGAGGTTGTGAGCCCTCTCCCTCTGATGTTAGAGTTAATTTAGTGCTTTTTGCCCAGTCATGATCCCCTTAAGCAATCTTAGATCATATCAGCCCACAAATTGAACAAGCCTTGAATGGGAGCAGGGATTAATATTTGGGAGATATTTACTTATTTGCAATGCTGGTCTTTAACTTTGTTTCTTGAAAGGAAAAAGTACTTAAAAATACTTAACTTGGCAGGGCTGAAAGAGCTTTGTTTTGTTTTAAATCTCTCCAACATTTCCTCTACCTATTATTTATTCTGTGTATGCTCAGAAACACTTGGGCTGGCCTTTAATTCTGCATGGAGAAAGCAGAACATGAGGCAAGTTGTACAGCATCTGAGATTTCATCTTCTTTTTCTTAGTAGAAGCAGCAACAGCTCTTACACAGTGCTCCAGATCAGTGGAATTTAATGTAGATAGTTGTCAAATGCTATGGTATGGGTGTCAGGGCCCTCAGTTTATCCTTCTTTGGGGTTGTCACCAAATAGTTGCAGAGAATTTTTTCATAAGCAAGAGGAAGCCAGGTTAAACTTTGGCATGTAGAACTTTAACAGAAGAAATCAGAGCAAAAGAGATTTCTTTAACCTAAACAGACCAGGCTAACCCTAACTTCATTGCAGTGTTTCAGACATAAAATGCCATAGAGTGAAATCTATTGCCCCAACAGAAAAACCTTCTCAAATCAACCCCATGGTTCTCCTGGAGTCTTGGTCTTCAATAATATGCATACTCATACTGAAGTTACACCTAAAATTAGTAGGAGCCGAGACATAGCAAACTGAATAAAAGACAATTTATATTTTTAAGCATTAGGCAGTTTTCCGTGGGGAGGGGGGTAGAAAGTTCCTTTTTTTGGAAGCTGTAACTTTGCCTGCACAAGGGACCTGTGCTGCAGTTATGCAGTCAAAAACACCTTCAACATCTTGTTACAACAGAGAGATAACATGGTTATCTCATAGTACCAGAGATCTCAGGCTTGCACTTGAGACCAGAGTTCTTCAACAGGTTTTAATCGGATTCTGGTTTTTCCTCTACTGGCAGAGAAACTCAGGAACATAAGGCTGGGCTCAAGTGCAACCTCTGCCACTCTGGGCAGCTGGCTGAAAGTCAGCTTTGCTCTGTGCAAAACCTGATCTCCAAACACAGCTATGAGCAGGAAATCAGACATACCCTTGGTTAAATACATTGTGAAGCAGTTCTTGTATTGCAAAACTCATCAACACAGCCCCAGCTTTGCAGTGTGGCAGACATGACACAAAAAAGATTAAAAATAAGAATACCACATGCATTTATCAAGATACAGAGCTTATTTAAATACACATCAAATTTTCTCTCTCTTCCTGCCCAAGTCCTAACTTCACTGCAACATTATTAATATATGACACATACTTGTGAATCTATGCTAGAACTTCATGCAGCTATTGCAGAAATGTATCTGAAATCCTACCATGGCCTGTTTTCATATGTGAAAGACACAAACAAAATGGGTGAAAATCTGAGTTTTCACATTGGGGAATATTTACTGAACAGTTTGTATATTCTGAATGAACCTTATGTAAGAGTCAACATGTTCAAACAGCCAAAAATAGGTCTGAAAAACTTTGGTGAGCAAATTCACCATATTTCTTTGAGTTTTATTTTTAAAGGCTATGTGCTTTGCCTCCTTCCTGCAGTTTTTGTTTCCTTTCAACAGGCTGTAAAACACCAAAATCTTCAAGGATTTAAGCAGAATCCCAGGTTAGAAATCTACACCTCAGTGTCTGTGATGTCACTCAACAGTAATGGAATTATTTCCATTTATTTTAAACAAAACCAAGCCCACCAGAAAGCCCTACTAAAGTATACCTCAATTAAGTTAAATAAGCTCCACAAGGAGGTATTTTACACTTGGAGAAGGAGATATACATAATCTTCTGCTTATTGCCTCATTACTGCATTGCTTGAGCAAATGAAGAAAGATGAACAGGCTTAAAGTCTGACCAGCCAAGATTCTTCCCTTACTCCCTCCTCCTTTATATACCATTGCTGCCTATAATAGCCAAACAATATAAGTAACTTTCTCGAAGAGTAGATCCAAACTAGAGAAAGTTTGCCAAGAAAGCAAACAACGAACAAGAGGGCTTGGATTGAGGAGGACAGGGCCAACACCTTCATTAAAGAAATAACAAAAGCTCTCCCTGCCTGCAAATGGCTGCAACCTCCAAAGAGCTTTTGGATGCAGCCTCACCTAGAGCTCAGCAAAGCAGCCTATTCTCAAAGTGACAAAGGCATTAGCAGACCACACTCCTCATCTTCTCAGTTTCTATTTCTAGCCCCACTAGCAGTGCTGGGAAGAGGAGGATTTACAGATAATTCTCAGAAGATTTTGCCTGTTTTCAGATAAGTAGTGTTCATACAGAATTGATTTGCAGTGTACTCAAAAGTAAAAAAAACAAAAACAAAAAAACAAAAAAGCCCAAGAAACATAATATGAGGAATTTATGTCCCCCTAGAAAACAGTAATTGCATTGGTTACAAATTGATGTGATGTAGTGCCCAGAAGGAAAAGTTATGAAAGAAAAGAAAATTTTCTAATAGCTTATGTTAGTAACACTTGCTGCAGGGTAAACAGCAGCTCTTGCTCCAGAAGTTTTTAAATTAGTGAACAAAACATACTTCCAGAAATCCTTGCCTTCTTCCTTGAAGTCTGTCCCCTCTGAGGTGCAAAAGTGACCATGGTAAAGGGGCTGACCGTAGGTAAATGAAGAGTTGGTTCCAGGCAGACTGAGCTGCATACAGGTAAGAAAGAAGTGGAAAGCTTTCTTTCAAACAATACCTGATAATGCAAAATCCCTGGTCATGGTTTAACCCTGAGTGGAGCTAACCTACCTCCTGCTCAGCTACCAAGAGAAATAGAAAGAGCCAACAAGAGCTGCCCTAAGATAGCAAGATAACAATATAGCATTTTCCAGCACACATTACATGGAACAGTCTGATGGCCCCAGACATTTCATGAGAATTCTTGAGGAACACGCCCTTCCTTTGGGAAAAGAAACTTTAAGAACATTGGAAAGTTCAATGTGTACACTTTAAATTATTTAAAAACATCTTCCTCTTACATTGTACTTCAATTTTTTAAATAAAACCCTTCATTTAAGAAGCATATTATGAGCAGTGGCATTAGAAAGGTTGCAAATTTGGGAAATGGAGCAGAACCAGCTGTACTGTGCAGAGCCTGGGCCGAGGGGAACTGCAGGGTTACACACATGGGAACCTTCCCAGCAAGGGCATGGACTCAGAGTAGAGGTTCTGACCCACACACCACCACCAGGAAAAGTGCTGCAGAGCATTGTAGGACTAGAACTGAATAGAGCTGTAACTTCCCATAAAATGAAGCAGGGAAAAATCACTTCCCTGAATTAGAATATGATTGGCAGATATATGCATGTGTGTACAGGATTTCTATCCTTGTGAACTGCTCAGAGGTATTGCTGACAGCCAGAAATTGATCCTGTGTTCTGTTCGGTCTCTAGCAACTCAGGAGCTCCAAAGAGACATTAATTCAATATTAACTTGCACCTAAAAAACCTGTCACTGACACATCTGTAGTCAATGCACAGAGAGGTGAACAGCGTAATATTTTATTTTGCTATCCCTAGTGAAAAATTTGGTATAATTTTCTTATGCATTTTCTTATTCTGCTGAAGAGGACTGACTGCCAGCCTGCACTGCCCTCCATGGCATACCTTAATCTTTCGTTACAATTTCTGAATGTTTTGGACATTTATTTTATATATGCTGATAGTAACCTGGGGACAATTTGTAAACCAAAGGGCAATTTCTGCTTGTATTAAAAAT
The DNA here is from genome assembly GCF_023055355.1 of Agelaius tricolor. Taxonomy (NCBI): domain Eukaryota; kingdom Metazoa; phylum Chordata; class Aves; order Passeriformes; family Icteridae; genus Agelaius; species Agelaius tricolor. The sequence goes on from NW_027269263.1 coordinate 3,723,917, forward strand.
ATTTATAAAAAACAATTACTTTACTCCATTAAGGATGTCACCTTGGGCAATTTATTCTGTTCAGCCACAGTCATGTAACAGGGGAATTCCCTCAAACAGAGAATTGGGCACCACAGGAGTAAGGAATGCTTTACTGTACATGGCTAAGAATTTCTTAAAACCAAAAAAGAAAACTGTACATATTCTGGCTTATGTTAACTTGCACTATTTCTTCTTTTATAGACCTTTTTCAAATGCAATTTTGTACTTGACCCAAATTGTCCCTTAAGTAGTTTCCTCTGAAGGAGGTTCCTCTGAAGCTTCCATTGTCAGCCTTTGTCAAGCATTTTCTTGCAATTTCTGTCAGGGAAACAGGTTTGTGTATTTATGTTGGTGGGACCCCTGAGGAAAAACAATAACTATATTGCCCAGATTAAACCCCTGATTCAAAAAGCACTGCCTTCAGAATAGTTCCTGAAGCTGGAAGGCAGCAAAATGTCTTGTCCTTGTTGCCTGTGCTGCAGATTGTCTGACCCAATTTCTTCATTCCTCTTAATGCTCTTCAAATCCTCCTTGACACCTGGATGAGCCCTTTCACTTGCCTCTCAAGCAAACTATAATCTCGTGGCACCCCTGTAAGCTCTCTCAGGCTTCTGCTTTTTCCACTTGTCCAAGCAGCTCCAGACTAAAATAAAAACATATGCAAAATGCACATGCATAACACACACAGAGCTTGCCAAATTTAGATGCGCTCACAGGTTAAATCCTGCAGGTATGGATAGAATGGTTTTGACACTCAAGTCCACAGGACATTTCCCACTGAACACTGACAAAATTACAACAGGTCAAACTTATGGTCCTGGTGATAACACCCAGCAGCTCAGCTGGAATGGGAACGCTGAGGTTTAAATTAAGCCTAGCACTAAAGAGTCTGGGAACTTTTGAAAATATCACAGCTCAGCAAACCTTTTGCACAAGTGGAGTTAGAAAGCCACATTTGTAGTTTCCCTAGCAGCTAATCATAAAAGCCAAAATTTTATCTTCTACCAAAAGGGTCCCTTGCATTTTGAGGGTAATTTATACTTAGGAAGAAAGCAAAAAAAATGAGAGAAAACACACCAAGGGCTCCTACAGAGCTGTGGGGTCAGCTTCCCCTCGTTCCCAGAAGGTGGACTGAAGTAGCGCATTACATCAGTGCTCCCTTCAGCCAAACCCCAGCTCCTGGGGGCTTGCTCTGCTCCCACGCAGGGAGAGGCAGCTCAGCCTGGAGCCCGGGCTGGTCTGGGCAGCCCTCCTGCTCTCCAAAGAGGGGATGGCGTCATAAGGAAACCCTGCCACCAATGTGCAGCCCTAGAACAGCGTTTCCGTCAAAGGCTTTGCGTTTGTCAGGTCGAGCTGGTGTGAACGATTACTGTATCTCATTTAGAGCACAGCCAAGCTGGCTGGGGAAGGGAGCAGCCTTTAAACGCAGCTGGTAAATGCTCCTTGTCAATAGTGCAGCTCCCAGTGCTGAGAGCACCGGGCATGGGGGGTAATTTCCCCTTCTCCCCCCCTTCCTCCTCGTTGTGAGTAATTGCCATTAGGAATTTAAACACCTCAACCAACAGCAAATAAGCGAGTTCAGAAAATTTGCAGATAAAGTTCAAGTTGTGTTGAATTTTCAACATTTTTTTTCTCCTTCCATTCCACTTCCTTTCCTGCTTGTGAGATCACAGGGTCATTCACAAGTCAATCCTGAGAAGCACTGACACATTTTTGGGCACCCTACTTGACAAATGCTCCTTCCTCAAAGTTCAAAGTGGCCAAGTTGCATGAGCCTGGTTTACACATATTGAAAATACTCAGAGAATAAAAGAATATGACATTCCTCTTCCCAACAAAAGTATTGGCCTCCCTAGCTATTTAGGGGTGCAGGTTCATGGGTTTCTTAAACACCTGTGCCCCGGATGTTTTATTAATCTTTGTTAAGCTAATTATTAAAAAAGATAAAAATTGTTTCTCCTCTCTGTCCATCCTTCTCTTCCCACTTTATCTGGTTCCCAAGCACAGAGACCACCTTGGCAGTCTCAAAACAAAGACAGTTGGATATCAGCCTTACAAACCAAAGCACTCATATCTTGAGGATATCTTTACTAACTCAAAAGCAAACCCCTCTTTTACTAAGCAAATAAGTATTACTTCACAAAAAGTGTTCACAGGTGTACAAGTTACTGGAATAAGGGACCTTATCCTCACCTGGCATGGAAAGTGTTCACAATGACAAAGCAAATAAATGCATATGCCTTCAAAATCATATTTTTAAGCACATCTTTACTTCTGACAACACTACTCCCAGCCTTTTAACGCTGGAGTGATTTCTTCACCCATTTGCCAAGAAACTATTGTTACTTTCTGGATGCTTCACACACAGACAAGTGTCTGTTTCCTCACCAGTGAGTAAATCAGGTAAGACAAATGGAGCAGCTCCACATGATCTAGCCCTCTTGATGCCCAAGAAGGCGTTTGACTCTTCGTTGGTGTTTGTGGTGCCTTGGCTGTCACCAGGACACACGGGATGTGCCCACAGGAATGGGCACACGCGCTCAGCTGCGGGTTGTTAAGCTGCTTTTAGCACCTGGGACATACAAGTGCTATTAGCAGGTTACTCGCGCCAAGCCCTTTCTCCTAACACGGCCATTACCCCGTTATCTCACCGGGATTATCTCCGCATTAAATTACAGCAGTTGCCCTCTGCGGTGCCTCCAGCTCACTGCTGCGGATTGCGGGCACTTGGCATTTCTGCAATCCACCCTGGATAGAATAGTCACTTGGTGACTATTCATATTTATGTATTTTATACAGATGACTTCCATTATTATCTCATTTTTCTATTATAAAACAAAGACAGGGCTGCTGCCAGCAACCAGTGATTTTTGGGAGCTCATTTGAACTGTATTGTATAAAGGTATCCAAAACTGCTCCAGAGACCTCTGCTTTGCAGAGCTGGACAGGGCACACCCAAGGAGGTGAGCTCCTGCTTCACAGAGCCCATACTAAAGTGTTTTCAGTTCTCAGCCCTTGTTCATTACTATAAAAGGAAGGAAGACACAGATTTTTAGCAGAGTTGAGTCAATTTCTAACTAGCCAACATAGTGTTCCTTAGGCTAGAAATTCTGAATCAATGAAGCTGCAATTTTTCATAGAAAGGGGAGCTCATTGCCAATGGAGAATTTTAATGACCTGGATGTAACTTTCAAGTAGCCTTGGGTCAAAGTCAACATAGAGATTTGCAGAGATCAATATTATCCCATCACAAATAGTTAAGCAGTTTTTAAGCAGCTGTGAGGAGCCCTATGCAGAACATACACATTTGAGAAATAAAGTACACTATCTAATTCTCAAAAAATTATATATCAACATGTCTGATCAGCCCCCTTCAAAGGAGAATATAATTGATATTAAAAGTGGTAATGCTTTAGGCTCAGATGGATTCTGATTACACATTATCAAATATTTAAAACAAAAGGCTGAGGGCTCTTGTGCAAAAGCAATGCAGGGGAAAAGAGATGACAGTCTATCCTTTTAAGTTTATACACAAACACATATTTGGGTGAGATATTACTTGCTGTACTAAAGATATACATCTGAGCAGTTGCAGATATTGCAATAGGATCAACAGGATTGCAAGAAAGAAAACCTGAGAAATCCAGGTTCAATAAAGCTCCTGTCATTCATTCCAGTGAAAGGGGTCATGCTATACCTGGGGTCAATGGACACAAAAAATACCCTTGAACACACTCAGGAGAGACAATTTAAAAAATTTCCAGCATTTTGGGTGGGACCTCAGAGAGAAAATCCAAATAGATTTAAGTAGCAAGACACTAAAGCTGCAGTAGCTGGCATATCATAGACACAATTCATGGGATGTGTTACCAAGGAGATAATGTTAATAGGGAAGAAACAAGAGAGTAGGAGTGGAATTAAGTAACTATTCTCTCTGCCTGTCGAGTCAGTTGTGTTCGTGTATATGGAAGGATAAATAATCTATTTTTAAAAAGCAGCGAAAAGCATAGCTCTATTTTAAACATAGTTACTGCAGAGCTGAAGCTTTAGCTCAGTGTAAGGGTTTGTCAAAGAAAACAGCTCAGGCAGGAGGGTGGTCTTGTTTGTTCCACCCCTCCTTGAACACCTTTTATTTATTGAGAAGATGAGTACAAATGGTTGAACAAAAAGCAATTTTTGATAAAAAATAATGGATGCCTGGAGCTCCCAGCACTTCCTCCTGTCCCCAGAGTGACAGCTGTAGTATTAGTGTGCTCAGCCTCCAAACAACCAGCAGCTTTAGGTACACTCCCAGCATACAAAAGCCCTCATGCTGCAGCAACAAAACACTCAGATTTCTCCGTCCCCGCAACTAATTATTAAATTACTGTATTTATTGAAACACTGACAAAACAAAATGCCCTTTTGAAAGCTGACTGCTTGGAGATATTTCAGCTTCAAATGGATACACTGTGCTTTTTTTTTGTACAGAGATTAACAGGAGCTATTTAGATTTAAGGAAAATTTCTCATCCAATAGGTGGTGCTAACAAGTTCTCCAGTTATCTAAATAGCTGATATCAGTATTTCTAAAAAAAGACAGAAAAATACTCAAACTCACTTAGAAGAACCAAACCCAATATTCCAGAACAGCAGACTTCCAAAGTACAGTTATATTTACTATCATAGGATTGTTGCTTTCCTCTGAAATGATAGCATTTCTTTAATTTAAAAATTCTCCAATGTTTTCATCAAAACTGCATCTGATAACAGCAGTTTGTGTATGGCTGCATGATACCAGTGACCAGCTATTCTACTTTCAAATTTCTGCTCTATTTCATATGCCCATCATTCCTTAAAGTGAAAGGGGATTTAATACTCCTACCAAATTTCAGTGTTATTATATTCTTTCTTCCAAGGCATTAGATTTTTTTCTAATCATCCAATTGTAACACATTATTGAACACAGGAACTAGCTTCTTGAGGAATGCATGAAACATGAAAACAAGGTCCAAATCACCTATTTTTAGGTGTCATCTCATTATGTTCATCTTCCCTTCAAGAGATGAACGGCTCACATTTATTCAGCTACAAGGCCAAGACTAAGGTACATTTTCATGTGAGCTCTGTACCACAAGTGGGAAAACTAACTCTGGTTTTTATGAGATGAGGAAGAGATGACAGAAGATCAAGGTAGAGCCAGTTTGTGGCAAAATACTCCATGAATAATTGGATTAAAACAACAACCCACCCCAAACCTAGATGACAAAAATAATTTTTTAAAAATCATGTCAAAATAATTGCATTCAGAATGTTTCAGCTTTTCATTATATTTAAAAAAAAAACATTTAGTCTAAAAAAATGTCTTCAATACATACAATGCAATATTTTAAATTCTAAAACTTTTTCAGGTCCCAAAACATTTGGTTTTTGCTTTTTCATCTAGTTATTATTTACATTGCACAAAACCTTCATATTTTTGCCCATTTTTATCATGTTTTCAACATTAGCTGGAAACTAAGTACAACTTCACAGAAGTCACTGAACTTCTTTGTCTGTGTGACCAAACTATAGCCTTCAGATACTAAATTTATACATTAAGTCACCATTTCTCAGCTCTTTCATCATGAAATTGGGAAAATACCTGAATTTTCTTGTCTATTAAGTAATAAATGGCACTAATACAAAAGCAAGCACAATGTACATTGCACAAAGTACTTTGATAATTCATTTCCCAGATGTCATTTATAGTGCCGATTATTTTTGATAATATTTCTTACGGTAATAGTAAATGCCCTTGGGCATATTTTTATTACTTAAGACTCCTTTGCTTTTAGAAGACCTCAGTGCAGCACTCTTCTGCTGAATTTTTGCTAAGTGGCAGGGAAACCACCATTTTTCTGCTGGGCAGATAAACAAAAATTTGATTGCTAAGGTTTCTTGCATCTTTTAAGAGCACTCTGGCTTCCCACACTGCTTTAGATTCAACTGCTCCTGAATATCTTTGAATCACTGGCATAAGAAGCAAGGAAGAGATAAAGAAATTAAAAAAAAAAAAAACTATATTTCACCCATTGCTGAAGCCTTTCCCACCTTAGTTCAGGGAGAAGAGAGTATTTGCAGCAACACTGAAAGACAGCATGTGAAGCTGATCCTATCCAGCCAAAAGAGTGATTTAGAAGAGAGGAATGTGTTTCCCAGAGTCAGAGAGGTTGACATCCCAAACCTTGCAAAGAAGCACAACTCATGACCATAAATAGGTTGAATGCTGTAGTTTTCCAGCTATGTTCATGAGGCTCAATGCCAATTTTTAAGCACATGCTGGGGTCCAAAGGAGCAGTCTGCCCACTCAGCTCCTCATCCCTGGACACTTCCCATCTACCTCAGCTCCACTGCAAACCAGCTATGGCTCTCCTGCAAGTTTATCTTTCACCCTGATCTGCCTCACCACAGAACTGCACAAGAGGTGTGCCAGAAATACATAATTAAAGGCAAGAAAAATGCAAGTGCACCTCCCTGGCAAGGCCCACAAGTGATAATTGAACCACAGTTTTGCTTTTATTTACTCATTATCTTCAAAGAAAACAAAAGCCCTGCAATATTCAGCCTCTCCATAGTCCCAACATCCTGAACATTATTTTTTGTTCAGCATTTCTTCAAGATTGCAGCACATTCTAATGTGGCTGCACTGTTCTAGAAAAACACCTGACAACCACACAACTGCACTCCCCAGGGGTTGAGCACCTGAATCTTCCCTTCTGGGAGATGGTAACAAGTCCCCAACACCTTGGAGAGCAAAAGAACCACCTATAGCCATGAATAGTTCATGCAAGGATCATAGCTCATATGATAATCTGACTTAGTTTGCAAACACAAGGAGTGAGACCCAATAATATTATGCAATCAAGGTGTACATTAGTGAAAATGCTGCAGGTAGCAAATTGAAACAGCTTCATTACCTTAAGCATTCCCAGTTTGGGTTTTTTTTTTTTTAAGATAGCAACAGATATTTTTTAATGAAAAAATATAACCCACTCCTACTTGTCGCAAGCAGGAAATCAAGGGATTCAAGAAATATCAAGTCAAATTCAACATATATTGCCCCTGGTTTGTTCCAAATTTCATTATTGGCAGAGCTGTGATGGCTCTACCTTTCTTATGCCAAGTGGGCTGACACCTTTAAGATGTTCTTCATAGCCTGAAGCTGTTTGAACAGCACTTCCAGACCAAAGCCCTGAAAACAGGCTGGTGTTTGTACTGTTGAAGCAAAAAGGCCCAGCATTTATGGTGCCAGTCAGAAATCAAGGATATCAAAAGCATTTGTCTTCTACAGCAAGGCCTTCCTGTTCACCTCTGCTAGTTTGCTTTCCTTTCAGGCAGATGAACAGTAGAATCAGCCAAATCTGAGAATATTCTTTACTCAAAACATTGTCAGCAAAAGGTGTTATCAAAATACAACAGGACATTTTCCTCTTTTACTTCTGAGTTATTGGTATCCAGAGCCCATTCCTCTTGAGATTATCAATATTATCCTTCATCAAGTAAGGATAAAATGCATCAAAATGTTTAGAGTTCTGAATACAACTTTTAACATGGAACCTATGAATGGCCCTGATTTTGGAAAAGCAAGACAGAAAGAATTTCACAGTTATTAATGGGTTAATTTAACTCAGACATGGTGTTGAATGCCTTCTTTGTAAAACAGTTTTAATAGCATTTTGCATAGAGCTCAATGAGCAAACTTAAAATATTTGGTAATGGACTCAACTTGCAGTTTCACACCACAATTAAGCTGCATCTACAACTAGAGACACCTGCATCTCATTATGTTAGATGTACCCAGATTTCATCATATCAGTGACTTAACAAGAAGCATCAGGTAGCTGTGATCTCAAATGGCCTAAAGTCCCTGTTTTCTGTGACAAATCACAAAACCTACAGGCTGACAAGACTTTTTTATACCAGCAGAGACCCACATAACGATAATCCTGCAGCCAAACCACTGTGTATCCCCTGCTTGCCCTCTGCACACCTAATGCACAAACTGTACCCATCTCAGAGCCTCTTTATTGCCCAGGCAGCTTCTCTCTGCCAGGCACAACTCCATCCGTTGTGGCATTGCTCTACAGGGCAGACACATCTAGTACATAATTATTCAAAGGTGCTGAATTTTAATAAATCATGTTTTTCAAACCAGTCCACTCTGTTAGATGGAAACCCTTGTAGCTTGACTAGCAAGTTGACAATTTGGCATCCTGTCATTTTAACAAATTACATAGCTTTTGAACAGAATTTAATTAAAAATGTCTATACTACATACACTGCCCTGCAGTTTATTGTACAATTTGCAGGTCAGATGCACTTATTAGTGCTACCTTTTGATAGTCACAGCTCTCCCAACCAAGCACACTAAAGATTACTCAACAGAGGCTGCAAGAGCCACTAGATAGCAGCAAATCAAGCTGTGTGTTTAGCAGTATGTGCAGTGCCCTCTCCCCCAACCATTCACTGCATGCACAAGCAGCTGTGCTCTCAACATTCATTGTGCAAAGGAACTCTCAGAAAGGGAACACTACCTAGGAAAAAACACAGGCTCTCCATAAACCACACATATATGGATGCAACCATGGCTAACAGGCATCAGCAATCTTAATAAAAGAAATCCAGGCTAGTCAGGTGTCGTACTCACGTGGCTGCTTGTGCAGAGGGATCAGGAGCTTTTCCTCAGCAGGTACCAGTCTGAAGGAAAGTAAATTCAGCCTTGAGGAGACCCTTCCTCCTCAAGGGAGCCCCTCTTTATGTCCCACTCTGCCCCAGCAGGGAGGGGCTCCTTCACAGCCCTAATGGGGGCAATGAAGAACACCTGGGCAGCCCTCTGATCCTCAGCACAACACTCTGGGTTCCCTGTCCTGCACAGGTGCACCCTCTTAGAGGTGCTTTGCTCTAAGGAGAGCAGCCTGTGCTGGCCAAATCAACACCTGTGCCCTTTTCAGCTCAGCAATGAGTCAGGTTCTGCAGGTAACACCCCTCTCAAGGTCACTCCAGTGATCTTCTGTGATTCCTAGAAGCAGAGAACTGAAGACAGGTTTCTTTACCCTGATTTTCAGTTCTTTTGCTACTTTCCATACTGTGCCACAGAAGGCAGCAAGTGGACTTGCACTTTCATATCTTCCTGGACATCAAAGCTGGTGATGTGCTTGAAGAAACAAAGATAACCTCAAAGGCTTTAGTAACAGGCATTTCTTAGCACATGTGAATGCAAGAAAAAGCATAGAGGAGAGAGTACAGAGCTGGGCAGAAATTCACTACAGCTTTGACAGCACAGACAGAACAAGAGGAAAGGGGGAATTTCACTGGCTCCCATAAGAGGCCTTGAAAAGATTAGATCAAAGGAACAAAGCTGGTGCAGTGATATTGCACAGCTCCTGTTGCCTTCTCCGGGACAGCTGGGTCAGGGCTGTCCCTGCAATCTCTCAAGAAGTGTTTTGTTCCTCTTTGTGACAACCACTGAGGAGACATGAAACACTCAGGCCTTAACTCCCCACGGTGGAGAGGCTCCATAAAGCCTCAGCAAAGTCAATGCTGTTTTGAAATAGCCAGCTGTGTGGCAGGAAAGCCCAAAGGTGCACTACTCCACTCCAGTGGAGGGAGGAAGCAAGCTGCCAGGAAAGATCAATGAGGAATGAATTGTTTCCTGTTGGGGATGTTTACCTTTTAAGCACTCTGACCATAATGGAAGTGACTGAAATTAAGACTGACATACACTTTGGGAAGCAGCAATTCCTCACACCACAGACTCACCCTGAGCCTCTGTGTTGATGACCACATAAAACTGCAAATTTTCAGATCAGAAAGAGTTTTTGCAGCTCCAGGGTGTTCAAGGCTGAGCTTTGAACTCGAAGCAGCTTTTTAGAATACATCTTGGGAAAAGATGGTACACTGTTCTGTGGAATGACTGACATAAAAAGGATAAGGAAGAATTTCTGGCAGTTCCATCTTCCACAAAAAGAATTGTGTGTGCTTATGCAGGTGCAATTGCTGTATGCAGGTGGGTGTAAAAATGCACAGTGACTGTGGGTATATGCAAGCAGGGAAGAAATAGGTAAGAAAAAAATATTATTACTAGAAAAAAACAATTTACAGATGTTTTTCCATAACATATCATCATTAAGAACACAATACTAATGAAAAAATGAAAAGCAAGTAGAAGTGTTTAAAGTGCTAGATATGGAGGAATCATGAGAGAAATCAAACAAGCAGCAATGGATCTGATCCATATCCTATTGCAACTCCAAGTTCTTTTACCTTCCTAGATAAAAAGTTCACTGCCATTGCAGAGACCACAGACTCATCAGTATATGCAATATAATTAGAACTAAATTTCAGGTTATGGATCAACAGCAATCAGGCAACAAAATGCAGATGCTCACTACTGGAACTACTGGAAGAAACAACTGGTAAGAATTCACATTCATACCCTCAGGAATCTACCCTCAACCTTCAGGAGGCTGAAACAATGTCTAAGCTGAAATAAATCAGTAAATTGAGGATACAAATACATCCCTTCGTGAACTCAAATCCCAAATTCCAAATGACTGATCATGGAAGGAGACACACATGCTGGGTAAGGCTTTTTTGATATTCTGACAGCAAAAGTCCATCTGAGTCAGTCAACTAAAAATACAGCTTAAAAAATGGAAGAGGTGTGACTTACTGACAAGTCTTCTCACCCACTCTTTTATAGACTCAGAACATGATAGATGGAAAATGGAAAAACATTTGGGTAAATTGTAATTAGAACTCTGCACACAAATTAATAATGGAACATTGAGGGAGCTTCTGCAATGCAACAGCTCATGTCCCAGCTAGGAAACAGGAGGGGGAAAGGCTGAGCCAGAAGAGGCTCCACTGGGGGATTCTCCTTCACCTCCTGTGCCAACTGTCCTGCTGCAGAGCTGGTCTGACAGAAAATATGTTAAGAATGTCAGGAATATAAAGGTGAAGCCTGAAGAACTAGATTACTGAGATGCTCACACAATTATTTTTCCTTTCCCTTCTTCTTTTTTATTTTGACACCTTTTAAGATGGGTTTTTCAAAGCCACCCATTCTGGGACTCCAGATCTTTTAGGCAACTTGAAAAATCTCCCTCTTTCTGCCTGCTTTGCTTGGTTTAACAGACCTGTCAATTGTCCCTCTCAGGAGGAGGGCTAATAATTCAACCTCTCTTGCTCAAAGTAAAAGCATCCACTCTCAGGTGTTCCTGGTCAATCTGAACATTTAGAGAGCTGTGATACCGAAGTAGACATTGTTTCCAAACTATTTTGAAAGATGATGTTCTCATTCCAAATATCTAAATCAAATCTGATCTTTGCATAACATATACAAGCACTAAAGAATTTCTTGTCTGTGGATTGAAGAGGTTCTTTGTTTGTTTGTTCTGCTTTTCTTAAGGTTTTATGGAGGCAGAAAAAGTTATTCCTTTCCAGATAACCTGTTTGGAAAAGAATACGGTCCTGGGCCCCAAATTCTAGTTTTACAAAGGAATCTAGTTCACTGAGGGTGGAATCAGGTCACCATGATAGTGGAAAGTGTTCAAGAAGAGCTCACACAAGAAAACTGGAAAATTAGAATTCTATGCAAAGAATCACATGGCACTAGAGCTGTGTTAAAACAAGTGCACAGGACACACTTTGTGCTGGCAGGAAGCAGGACAGCTAACACAGCACAAATTTAAAGCAGCAGTGAAATGCGTACAAGACCAAAGAAAGATATGGAAACTTGACAGATGCATAACTATGTACACAAATATAGAACTCAGGAATACTGTAGTGTGCAAAAGTAATTTTAAATGGTTTGTCTGCTTTAGTGGGGGGGAGCCATCCTACTTGCAGCCTTTGCTGTTTAAACATGAAGGTTATGCATGTCTGGACCTGGACTGGCTAGTGTTGGGATCAGCTGGCAGCTGTCACATATTCTCCTCAAATCTGTCTCCTTGTGCCCAAATAAGGCTGCTGACTAATCCCATCTGTCCCTGCAGCAGGTGAGCCTGGCCTGTTTGAAAAGGACCACAGGACATCTTTTATGAGTAGCACAGTGGTGCTGCAGCATGACAACAGCAGGCAGAAACATGGATTTAATTGAGACATGAACGTTACTTGAGTCAGGGACAGTGAGCTTTCCCCAGCTATGGATGCACACAGCAGGAAAATGCATCATGGCAGGCTCAACATTCTCCCCTTGAATATCAAGTGGGTTTAACCCCAAGCAAATCTTGAATGCATTTCCAGTGTTGGGTCAGCATTTTTTATTTCAGGCCAGAACTAATAAACAGACCTCAAAATGCAGAGGAGATTGTATTCTCAGGGAATTACAGAATCACAGAATCATTTATGTTGGAAAAGACCTTGGAAATCGAGTCCAATCTTCAAGTACCGCTTTGTCAACAAGACCTTGGCACTGAGTGCCACATCCAACTGTTCCTTGAACACCTCCAGGGATGGTGGCTACACTGCCTCCCTGGAAAGTCCATTCCAAGACTTAACAAGCCTTTCCCATGAAGTTTTTCCTCCTGATGTCCAGCCTGAGCTTCCCCTGGCACAGCTTGAGGCTCTGTCCTCCTGTCCTGGTGCTGTTGCCTGGGATAAGAGCTTGACCCTCACCTGGCTACAGCCTCCTTTCAGGGAGCTGTAGAGAGCAAATGAGGAGTTTCCATCAATTTTCTTTTTGTTGCCTAGTGAAAAAGCTTTAGAGCTGTCCCAGCAACACAGGTAAAGACTCAAACAAATGGGAGAATCTAATTAATACACTATGAAAATATTATTGGCAAATATCTGAGGAAAGAGAAAAGTCCCACGAGTATCTAGTCAGTGAACCAACCACAAAAATCAATACACTGACAGCAATTGTGTGCTTCAGAAATTGCAGACTACCTGCCAAGGCATGGTGGTCAAAGGAATTTGAATTATATTTATAGTCTTCTAATAAGTATTCTATTCCATGTTGCCAGATTTCAATTCCTCTTGCATTTTTTTCCATACCTGTCCACTCAGAATGACAAACAAGAACCACCTCTCCAGCACTGTTGCACCTAAAACATGCTGAAGGTTATGGTTTTAATTATTAAATATTTCCAGCAATTGTTTGAAGATGGTAAAAAATGTTCAGAATTGTTGCACTATTTATGTTTGCCACTAACCATTGAAAATAAAACTCTTTAATATGATATTAGAGGGAACTCTTGCAGCCTGAGATATTGCTTCTTAGATGTGTTTGTGGTGTTTCATGCCACATTCCAGAGATCAGATCTCCCATGATGGATGCACAGTATACAACCAGAGTACAGGCTGTGAGTGTGTTGTAGACCAAGGCTAATCCCTACAGAGCAGAGAGGCTGCAGATACTTCAACTATTTCTCTTGTGAGGCATTAAATCAGCTCAGGAAATCAACAGCAAAAGGAAGATGTTCCTGTATGGTTCAACACAATGAAAAATTTTGTTTCAGATTAACCAGACTCAAAATTAAATATTTTTCTTTCTCTTCAAAAGAAAACAAAACACTGGTAACAGTTTTTTGAAGGAAAAATTAAGTTTTCCAAAAGACAAGTTTTATTTCAAGCAATGTTTCTAGAAAATGTTGCAATAAATAAAAACACAGACCAAAGAAATCCTCTTTCATTTGCAAACTGCTTGAAACTGTTGCAAAACCTAATCCTCTCAAGAGATATCCTGTTCCTAAACCATAAAAACAAATCACTTGTGTGATTCTCTCTAACAAAGAGAGTTTCTGAATTGGAAGCTGCAAGAGCAAGCATAATCAAAATTTTAGTTACATATCTCAAATTTTACTGTAAGCTGGATCAAATATATTTTATTTGCTGTCAGAAAAGTTCAGATGTATGCCTTATAACATCCCAGCAACCTTAGTATGTGTTCTCAAAGCATGATTTGAGAACCAAATTTAAAACAGGGATGTGTGAGATGCCCATTGCTATATTAATAGATAAGTACCATAACAAGTGTCCATGATGAAATATTGCTGCTGAGACACCATAATACAAAACCAACCAGAAAGATGTCATGTATAGAAACAGGACTTAGCAACCAAAGCTAAGTGGAAAAAATAGTCAAGAGTCAACATTACCAAAAGCCTTTTCACTGTTGTGGCAATAGTTGTAATAAATAGTCAAGAGATCCTTAAGGCTGCAGATACCAAGAGCCCTGTCATTTGCCCTTCCTTATGTATCCCACTGGGAAAACTTTCATCTAATTATGGCTTCATGCCTCTCTCCCCAAAACAAAAAGTGACTAAAATACTGTATTTTCCTGTATATGTCTGTGCTACATCTACCTTTTAGTTCTGCACCCACAATTTCTAGTACCATAGGGGAAAAGCCTTCTATTCCTTCAGAAACAGATTCCTCTGAAAGACAGTCCTCAGAGCCATGAGAATATTTATGGGCGATTAAAGTACGCTTAGAGAATTGTTTTTCTTGGTTTAAGTTCAACTTGGATTCCAGCTCAGCTCCCATTCTGAAGAAAGGACACTTGAACCAAAGAAAACCCCAAATAAAGCTTGTTGGGAGCAGTTGTCTCTTTAGTTCAGATATTTTGACTTCAGCTTACTCACAAAAACAAGTTGTGCCAGACATTCTGGGTAAAAACATTTCAAAATCAATCAAATCAGAGTTTACGATAGGAGCTAGAACAATATTTAGGTACCAGCATTATAACCAGCTTAAAGGTTGACTGTGCATTTAATTTTATATTTAGGAGGTCCCTTAGCTAGTCTCACTTTTAGTGTTGAAGTAATAGGATCTTTTTTGCTAATTAAATCTTAATATGCAACAAAGGAGAAGCACATGAAAACAATTCCATTTTGGGACTTCATGTAAACAGCTCTGCTCAAAGACAATTAAAGTGTGAGATCTACAGCCAGCCTTAATGTTCTAACAAGAAAGGGGACCAGCCCTAAAGCCACTGCAACCCCAGTGTGTAAACCTGCTTAGCTCCATGTCCATCTGCAGACCACCAGGCCAGTGGAGCATTATTTTATAACCACGAGTGTTTCCCATTTCTGTAATATTTTTTAGCAAATTTCATAGAAATACCACGTCAATGATGTAGCAAGTGTTAAAAGCTAGTATAGAACTAAACAAACATTGGGTAAAATGTGCTGTTGCTAATTATATTATAACAGCACATTAAATTCTCACCTGGATTCAGATTCAGTAGTCAAGGCACTTCATGACACACCACAGAATAATGTTTCTTTATAAAGAATCACTTCACAAAATATGAAAACAAGGGAATACAGAAAGGAAAGAAAGTAGAATAGGGCAAGCCATACAGCCAGTTTTTCACCCAGTAAGGAGCCATCAGCAGCCAGATTCTCCAGGAGGATGCCTTGGGAAAATGGGATAAGTGAAGGTTCACCATGGCTCTAAGACTTTATTATCACACTCCTTTAGGTAAATGCAAAGAAATTGGGACATATTTTTAAGATATGCACTTAAGTATTAAGAATAATACTTCACATCTACTTCATCCAAAACTGTTCAGATATTTAAAGATGATAAATTGAGCCATCACACCTTAGAGACATAAGAGATCATTATTGGTTTTAGAATTGTTAATGAATATAAAATTAATACATTCAGGTGAGGAAGCCATGACTCTGTTGAACTCTGTATATCTGCCACCAATTTCAATCAAAGCCAGGATTTCACTCAGTGCTGGAAGGCTGAAAAAGATTTTTACAATTCAACAAAGAAACCCAAAAAAGAAAGGCTGAACTTGACATGTTCATTTGAGAAAACATTAAATGAGGCAACCATGGCATGGTGTAGGGATGAGAAGATTCCTTGGGAAACAAAACATTTTGGAGGCACAAGCCATTCACATTGCCAATATGCAATGAAATACTGTCTCAGAATGTGCAAGATGACCTCACAAATAAATTCAGTAAAATATTTGTATTAAGTTGTTTAGGATTCTGTTTGGAGATTAGCAATTTTCCCAGTATGGGGTCAGCTTTCGACAAGTTTTCCACGCAAACACATGTTGCTAGCAACATAAATATGCTAAGCTTCTTTAGTCAGAAATTACACATTTCATTTTTATTATAGTGGCTAACACTTCTAGTCTACAAAAAATAAAATCAAATGAAGAAGTAAGTCACTCTAATTGCAATAGGTATTGTGGAATTTCATTAAATATATTACATTTCAGAAATAAATCAATATAGGGGGCTGCCCTTTATTATTCATGGCTTTCTTTCTTAGAGAAATCTTGAAGGCTTGTGTAGCCTTTCAGATTTATGCTCTAAGAGCTGTGAAAGCTGCAGTATTCTCTGGAAGAATGGCAAAATGTCAGTTGATCAGTCATCTAATAATTCTTAAATCTGAAATAATATTTTAAGATATTTCCCATTTTCTAACCTTTTTAAAAAGAGGATCCTTTACATATAAAATTCTGAGATTATCTGCGAACAATCCACTTTATTTTACAAACTATGTTAATTCAGTGACCTTATCCCTATTTTAAATTACAGTTTTCAATTATTGAGACGTCACAAACCAGGGATGAGCTGCCTGGGTAGCTCTGACAGCAGTTTTGACTGCATAATAAACCAAGCCACTGCAAAAACATATTTATCCTAAAAATGTCAAAGAGGAGAAACTGAAAATGTTGTTAAGTCTCGTAGTCCAATGATGAGTGTTGAACAATGACACAAATTCTACTTATAGAACATATGGCAATAACTAATTCATGGGCAGATCAAAAAAAATAAATCAACTCAAAAGATGCAGTCAAAACAATGCAATCAGCAAATATATTGAAATAAAACAATATAATATTCTCTCTTATTTCTCTTTTGAGAGTTTCTCTTCTCTGCTTAGACAGTCACTGATAGAATCACATGACAAGGCAAGTGTATACCACAACCAGAAACTTCAGATGTCTTCCAGAGTACTTAGCAATTTCAAAACCAAATTGTCCAGGGCAGTAAATTATACCTCCCCTCTCAACCATCTCCAAGATATCCTATATCCCAAATAACTAATATTTTTTCAGTATCTTAAATCATCAGATTACACTATCTCCATGGTCAAACCAAGTTTAAACAATGTGGTAGGGGGTGGGGGAGAGGGAGGCATGGGGCAAAACAGAAAAAGCACAAGCACATAAGGAAAAAGTCAGCTTCTAATCAGAGAAGCAGAGCTCAAAGGGTATAAAATCTCCCTGTCTGAGCTGTCATGAATAGGGCTCTAAAATCTCTGTGATAAGATTATGTTTTCTGACAAAAAGAAAAATCCTTTAGATACACTCTGCAGATGAAAGTGGAGCAATTCTTCTGTAAGTATTGATAGTATTTTAAAAATACTTCGCAATAAGAGGCATTCAATGTTCTTTTTAAATGAATTCTCAGTCCTTTTCAGAAGAAACTAAAATACAAGATTGGCAGGATAGAAAAGAATTAGGATAGAAAGAAGAAAATCTGCAAGCCGTCACTGCACAAGTGACTCACAGATTATCCTTCCATCTTTTGACTCTCTTCCATAAAACGTGGCAGAAGAAACATTGCAAAGCAAAAGAGCAGAGGGCTGAGCATGTCAGACAGCTGAAATTAAATGAGGGGTCAGCAGGATTTCCAGGCTGACATGCCAAAGTGCAATTTCCTTTTCCAAACTGGAGGTTAAGTGGGCCAGAAGAAACTCCTCAGTAACTGGAAGATGCGAAGGAGGGAATGGTAAAAAGAGCAGAGGAAAACTTCCTTAGGAATGATACACC
Source organism: Agelaius tricolor (assembly GCF_023055355.1). Classification (NCBI taxonomy): domain Eukaryota; kingdom Metazoa; phylum Chordata; class Aves; order Passeriformes; family Icteridae; genus Agelaius; species Agelaius tricolor. The sequence goes on from NW_027269263.1 coordinate 3,741,707, forward strand.
TAAGCAAAAGGCTGCAGGATGGCAAAGAGGACAGGAGATTTTTCTAGAAAGAAACTTCCCTAGGCCTTAATGAGGGCAGTTACCACAGAATCAAGTAAAAAGAAGGCAGGTGGGAGTGGGTTATCAGACAGGTTGTCAGACTGGAGAAGGAGGCACCTGGGGCGACTTCTGCAGGTTATTAACTCAGTCAGTTTTTAGGCATGGCAGAGAAAGTTACAAGGTGGAAATGGGAGGGACAGATGGAGTCACAAAGTTGTTTAATTAGAGGAAGAAAAGAAGAGGGGCAGAAGAGGTCAGAGGAGGCAGCATGAAACCAAGATGAATGGCTAACATCTTCCTTTCAGAATTGTGACTATGGCTTGGTGCATGCACAGGCAGCAGGTCTGGGCTGGTTGATTTCTTTCAGGCCACATCATAAAACAAGTAGCAATCCCTATTAATATCTCTCTGAATTAGTATTCCCTCAGGGCATCTAAATACCTCCTGCATATTGAAGTAATTTTGCTCATTGCTTGCTCTCCAACGAGTCACTGGCTGGAGCCTTTCATAGCTGTCAGTATTTTGACAGTGCACGAGCATTTAATTCCTTGCTGACCTTACCCTCTAAAATAATTTTGCCTGAAGACTTAAGTCAAAGTCTCAGACTTAAGTCTCACCAAACTCACTTAGCATTTTGGTCAGTGACAATGGGGAAAAAATAAAGTTTGTGTGCCTTTGCAGGATTAAATCTATGTTTATATTCCTGGTGAGAGAAGTGAAGACAGCAAACATATGTAGTCAGTTCTTCGGGAAGGGAATAAAAGCATGCTTGGATCTCAAAGAATGAAACCTCGAGAGTCCTTGTTTGTGGCTTAGCAGAAAGAATCCACCTTGGTTCTGCAAGGGATTTGTAAGTGGATTCCAGCAGAGTAGAACTAGGCAGGCAGAAAGAGAAATTTCATGCCTGTATCCTGGCAAGAAGAAGGTGATGCACATCATAAAAGTGCTTTTGAGCACCGACATTTACAAGTCATTTGTGCATGATGCCCCTTACCTGTGTAGTAAATCAGCAGTGATTTGGGGCAATTGGGTGTGCCTCCACCCTCTGGCTGAGTAGTGCCCTACTATTATTAGGTGGCAGAGCTGGATTAGAAATTGGTATTTCTTCACGTTTCTCCTGCATAGGAAATTTGCTGCATGTTTATGACAGAATTTCCAAAGAGCTGATTCAAAAGGCTTTCCTTAGAGGACAGCAGCACTCAGCCACTTATTTTTCAGAAAGCAGAAAATTCTGCCTAATAGCGAGGATTCCCCACAAGCAAAATTCTCAATCAGAAAAATGTTCCATGTGTGTGCAGGGCTCTGGCCATTCTTCATGTCTTTCATATAGTTAGGCAAGCTTCAATACTGCAATGACCTAATTTCAGGCAGGTTTTTTTTTTTTTTGAAAATGCTGGAAAGTATGACTTACCTGAATTTGTGGAGCAATTTGTTAGAATACCAATTTTTATGTTTCTCACACTTCTTGCCCTGGAATACAGAATTCCTCCCTGCAGAGTAAAATATATTTTCCCATCTGTTCCTTTAACTCTCTGATGGAAGCTATCCCACTACTGACAACCAGCATATCAAAACTGCCACAGGAAAAAAAAATTTCTGCCATTTTGTTTTGTAGGCTCGGGTCAATGTAACAGTATAAGCCATTTATCCTTTAATCTTCTTTTCATAGTAGCAGAACCCTCAGAAAGATATCATCCTGAATTTCCTTTCTCAGGCTCGGCAGCAGCAGGCTCCCATTAAAGCAGGCTGCCTTTTCTTCTCTCTCTCACTGTACTTACAGCAAGGACAAGATGGGAGCATCTGTGTTTCAATCCAGAGTGACCTTCCAGAGCAGGAGTAGGAGCAATTACCTGCTAGTACTACAAGCACTCCCACTAGGAAAGCGTGTTAGCATTTTGTGTGTCATTCAATTTTGTTTCACAGTGGCAGCTTATATCTGTTCTTTGCCTGCAGAGCTGGAAGAATGGAAAACTATTGTCCTGTGACAATACTTCCCTTTTTATTCTGTGGCACACCTTATTTTCCTCCATCAAGTGCAGCTCTAGAATGCAGTATGATGCCCCATCATTTGGAGAAAGGAGAATGAGGAAAATAATGGTGACAGTTTTATCACAACACTGAGAACCTATGGTTCAAAACCCACATCTTTTTACTCTGTCTACAGAAGAAATTTTTCTAATACAACAGAAGAAGATCAGTTGGTCAGGGCACCTGATACTCAGGCCCTTACCTCTCCCCCATGTGATGTTCTGCTGTAAATTCAGATGAAATCTAATCTGTTTTCCTGGATCAAAGCATCCCCACGCAATACATGATGTAAAGTGCTCTAGCAGACAGATCCCTGGTTCAGACCTCCCTTAAGGATTTTATATCTTCTGGACATGTAGGCAGATCAGAGCCTCTGCTCTCAGAAGAATCTATTTAACATGAACCAAAACCACACATGAGAAATGTAGCAAGAGGGGGTAAGTGTAGGCAATCACAGTATTTGTTTCAAAACTGCACCACTCCTCCATACCAAAATGCTAAGGTAAAGCCACCTTTCATTTGGGCTATAGTGGGGTAATTAAAAATAAAGAAGTAACACTGAAATAAATACTTAAGCAATGGGACTGAGTCTAGAATGGATGTGGAACGCAGAAAGGCACAGAGCTGGGAAAAGAGGGGCTAGGCCTGAGCACTGCAAGGGCTGCATTTGTATCACATGGGGCCCATCACTTCATTCTAAGGTATGGCTCACTTATTTTTTCTGTCACAGTGTAGAAAGTGAACTCAAACTTTCTTTTTTTTGGTCACATTTTTTCATCTGAAAAATTACTACCTGAGGAAATGCACACAAAGCTTTGCAAATATTTATGCTGCATCTTTTTATGATCAGCAAAGAGAAACTTCTACAACCTGAAAGTCTAAAGTCTACCCAGCTGTTATAATGCCCTGAATATGATAATGGGAATATTATTTTCCCAGTCTGGTGTACAGCAATTTTCAATGCTGTTAGTTTTCCAACTTGTTCTTTTCCAGTCCAACAAAGCCATATTTGCTGAGGGCATTCAACCCTGATGGGCTAAGACAGTGTGGTATGTAAGAACTAAATTATTTGGCTTAGTTTTGGAAGTGATTTGTGGTCCTGGGAATTACTAACTGCCAAAATATTTTAAAAGAGATGTCTGTACAAAAAAAGAGTATCTATCAAAAATATTCTTATTTGAAAAAGTATTCTTGTTTGAAAAGAAATGTTCTTGTTTGAAAAAAAATCTTTTTTACCCTTAGAGACATTCAATTATTTCTTTTTAAAAATAACTACAGCAACAAAATGAACAAGCAATTGTTACAAATGAGTTCAAGTTGGCCCTTTATTTGTATATTAAAATGTTAGTCAAGACTCCTGTTATCAGATTTTATGAATGGACAAAAGCTTATGTAAGTGGTATTTTTATACTCTCCAAAGATTGGCAGTGATTCTGCAGGATGAGGAAAATGTAATTCAATTGATATGGTGCTTAACACAGCCCTTCATAGACTCAACCAATTCAACAGAAAATTTGGCCATTTAAAAAATCTTTTAAAATTAACTCACACATAATAATGGCATTAACGAGGTTACTGGAGGTATCGAGGCAAGTTTCCTTTTAAGTGGGAGGATGAGATGAATTTTGTGTGTGAAAGCTCAGCATAAGGCTTGGGCTTAATACATTATTATTTATTAATACATATAATTAATGCTATTAATATTTAGCTCTAATGTGAGTGTTGCAAGGAGGGTGGGTGTGATGCATAGGCCTCAGGCTGGCTGTGAGCACTGGCAGAGGAAATTCTCTAAGTCAGTGTTCCACTTGTGTTTGACTCATCAAATAACCTGCAAGAGCCTGAAAACAGTATTTTCAGAAAGGGCTTACCTTCTCAGCTTTGCCATCAAGCCTATGCTCAATACAACACATCTGAGTCATTCTGTTTACAGAGCACAACCAAATCACTGAGCAAAGGACAATATGGAAAACAGAACAGCTTGAAAACCCTTATTAAAGTAACACCAAATGGAAATTTGCACTTAACACTGTAACATGACCTTCCAAGAGGGAGAAAAGAGAGGGAAACAGCAGAGTACCAGCTGTGAAAGAATAGGCTCTGTTTTCATTCCAGATGAGGTTTTCTTATCTAAGTTGTCTGCTCTACACCAAATGTACCAAGAGGTTAACGATCTCATCTTACCAAAATTATACCTTTAGAGTAAAAGATGAGATTTAATAATAATTTAAGGCAGACAAACCCATTCAAATGTGCAGTCAGGAAGGGCACATTGAAAAGAGAAGCATTCAACAATGCATGCAGGTAAACAAGGAAGAAATCTTTCTCATCCAAATCCATAATTCTGATCCAAATGGAGTCAGATCCATAGCTCAACTAACTGCATTTTGAAGTAGAGGATGCACTAAGGTATTACTTACTGCAGGCATGAATAAAAAGAGAAGGAACTATACCACTATACCACTAACACCATTTGAAAACTAAAATTCAGTAAATTTAAGAGAAACTGAATTTCTGAAGTGAAATATATTTTTTTCTTACTCTTTCTATACTAAACTTGAGGAATTAATTCATCTCATTTGGAAGCCAAAGGACAAGATGAGTTGCATAACTTTATCAATAACATCATGAACAACACATGACATTACTGTTGTCCAAAATGCACTTCTGTGGGAATAGGAGTCTCATTCCTCACTCCTAAAGATCCCTGCATGCCTTAAATGCTGGTGGTGGTTTTGGGTTTTGTTATGTTCTTCTGATGTCACAAATGATCAGCATTCCCAGGTAAAGGTATTAGAATTGGGGTATTAGACATGACTCATCCAACCATACCCTGCCTATGTTCTTCAGAAATTGTTCCTAATTCCTACAAAGTTACTGAATATAAAAACATAAAGAATATAGGAGAAAGAGATCCCTGGCACTGAATTCAGTCGTTGTTTGTTCATCTAAAACCAGTCATCCCTACTCTTCTTTACGTTTCCCAGTGCTGCAGGAAGACCTTTTTTTTTCAAATGTCTAGGATGAGATTCAATGCAATATGACCAACAGACAACACATTCCAGATGTGGGGAACACACATACAGTGTAGTAAGGATGCTTGCAATGTCAAAGATAATTTGTACTATTTTCAGATATGTACTGGGCATAATTTTTAATCTGGTCCCTGCTTGGGGTGCTTATCTGGGAGTGCACCAGGTGCATATTAACTATGGATAAAGTACTTCCAAGCTATTATGCCAAAGCAGCAGCTTGTTACAGCTTTCATTTCACTGCTTTTATTGTTAGTGGTGGTGATAGAAGTAAAAGTCAGTGAAATGGCACAAGCCATTGCTTTGGAGGCTCCTGTACATTTTAAATTCTGCAGGGGTTAGGAGGACAGACGTGAAAGGACAAAGTCTGTTTACAAGTTGCTGGGATCACAAATTCCCACTGAGATTCCAATTTCCAATGCAGGTAAGAGACAAACCCTGCTTTTCAGAAAGGAGCTTAAATTGCCAGGCCAAACAGGTGCCAAAGCAGAATCTGGGACAAAAAATATTAGCTTGCCACAAAAATGCCCTCATGTCCTAACTCTCCCAAAGCAGTGCTTGTTAGTTTGTGTGAGCACATACCTTTTGAGAGCAGAGAGAACAGAAATATTTATTTTTGGACTCTGGAAAGGGCTCCATATCCCTTCCTATTTCTCTGTGTCCTGACCAAATATTTTCCTTTCACCTAAGAGAAACAGTGGAACTTTCTTACAGAACTAAAAATGTATTTGAAATTTCTTAGATGCTTTTGCATTTTGGAGAACCAAAACCAGCTGTAGAGCCTGTAATGTTGACAGAAGGTATTGTTCATCTTCCCTCCACATCACTTCTACACTGTGTTTAAACACAAGTGAACTTCTCTAAGATCATAAAATACTTTCTTCCATCTTCTAGCCAGGACAGCTAGGAAGTAAAAATTACATTTAGTGGAAGCTTCTCCTATTCTTTTTGTTTTTGTTTTGTTTCTTGGTCTCTGATTAGAACAGAGCACAGTCCCTTTCTGCAGTGACTCTTGTGATTATAGCGGTCACACACCTATGAGACCAAGTTTAAGTACACAGTTCTTAAAGATGACAGAGATGGAACCTGAATATGCGATTTCACCTTTCTCCTATCTGGAAGCTCCTCCAGAAATGTTTTGCAACACAGATGTAAATTCAGACAGACAAAAGTGAAACAAAATTTATCTCAAGGGAACATATGGGTCCTATGTCCCTTGTCCAGGTTTGGTTTTAGCAGCTGGGAGACCTGAGTTCCTGCTCGGAGAGCTGGATGAAGGCATGGCCAGGTATGAAGCTGTGTGTTCCACTGCCTCAGTTCTTGGAAATGACTGGGAGCTCATTTTAATTAATTCTTTTTGACTGTTGTTGTTAGAGCTGGCAAAGTGCTTAGAGTACCCAGCTCAAGGACCTGTTTTATCACTTATTGTGAGGGGCATGCTTTTGATGCTGAAACAGTCCATAGATGCAGAACCCTAAATATCAAAAGAGAAGTGGCAGCCAGGCACTGGCACTTGAGCCATAAGATAAAATGGACTAACTTCCAGAGCATTTTATCCTTTGGCAGCAGAATAATCAGGTTTCCAACATAACATAAGAGGATAAGAAAGAGTCGGAGAGCTGCATTAGCTACCCAACAAGAAAATTGCTTATAATGACATTGTCTTTAATTGTCTCTTAATGTGCATTTTACACCACTGCTCTCTGTTGAATAGAGCCCAAATTTTTTATGGGTGTGCAATGGCCCTTCCAATTCCATCAATATGAGGTGGTGTCTCATTTAACTCATGTGGTTTGTGCTCTTGGAAGAGCGCCTGCTTTTACTGCAAGATGTTCTCAGATTTTACCAGGAAGTTCTGACTGGCTACAACAGGCAACAAAATGAAGATGGGGATCTGATAAGGTGAAAAACTTCGTTAATGTCCTCTTAAAATTGAAAAAAATTACGAAATTTAGCACTAACATATCTTCCAGTAGTTTGAATCTAGATTGTTTTGGGTTGCTATTGCCCCAGATTTCAATAATTTATTTCATTTCTTCTCTTTTCTGGTGAGATTAGATTTGGAAAACCCACTACTACAGCTGACATGTGTAGCAGGGACATGTTTGTAGACACAGGGTGAAGGTTCTTCACTTTTGGAAAGAGGGAATTTAAAAGTATTTTCATTATTTTTCATCAATTAACTTCCATGTAAGGAAAAAACTATTTTAATGTAAGGAAAAAAAGAAGAAACTTTCAAACTTTCATCATCAGAAGAATGCAAGCTGAATAAGAGAAAGTAATTAATTTTTTCAGCTTTAAATTTTTGGCTGATTTTTTTCATTGTCCAGGTCTGGGGAGTTACCCTTCCCTGCTGCCAAATCCTAAACCTTAATTTTCTAATTAATTTTCTGTTTCTTAGTCAAAATGAGCATTTGGTAGCTGACAAGGAAAAGGTGAAAACCCATAAATAGTCCTGGGTCTTATACTTGTAAATGCAATTAGAATTTCAATTTAAAACAAAGGAATGAAATCATTTTAGTTTCTGCAAATAAAAAAAAAATCTAGTTTGTCATAAAAATTCTACCTTCAAAATATCCTGAAGGCAGAAAAAGCCAAAGACTTAAAAAAATTGATTTTTTCCTCTTTGAAGCACTACCACCAACTTTCTCAGCAGATAGGACCAATCATTTTAATCCTTCTGCTCCTTATTCTCAAAATAAAAGTAATTATATTAATTTGCCAAGCAAGGTTGGGATATGGCTTTTTGTATTAAAGACAGTACAGGACTTGAAGAAGTATTTTTTGAAGTCAAGCTGCTGGACATTAATAGATAATTTGAAGATCTGCAAATCAGTTCCATCTTCATTAAAAGGAAGACTAAGAAAAATATTTGTATGACTTTGCTACGTGTTTCCACAGCCAGATTTCTGAAAATAAGCTTCTGACTCATGTTTAAATATTTAGAAAGGCAGTGTGGTTTTAAAAAGCACAGATCTCAGTAGATACCCACCTGGGAAGACGAAACATGTAGAAGCCTAATTTTCATCACACCTTTAAACTTTACTTAAGGCCTGGCCCTAGATATTCTTCTAATTATATCACTTGAATTTTCCATCATCTGAGTACCTCAAATATTTGACTTTGCAGAGAAGTACAGATGAACCAGGTAGCCTTTTCCCCCTCTGTAGACATGGCAGTGAACGAGAAAAACCATCTGCCATTACTCCTTCCCTCATTCCACTTCCACAAATGTTCCAGAAATGTTCTGGGATCAGAGGCACAACCTGAGCACGGAACCCTGAGTGGAGGAAGGGCTCCAGCTTTTGCAAGGTAAAGGAAAATGCTCTTGCTTGTTGGCCATGCCATGGGGAAATGTTCCCTGGAAACAGATCAGAGAGATTCCAAGCATTCCTGCACCATCACTGAAGCTGGGTCTGCTCACTCAGCATGGGCCCTGGACTAAAGGTGGGTGGCAGAGGAGAGAACACCATGAGCCTGAATTATTATTTCATACAAAGAGAATGGCACTACAGTGAGTGAGATTAAGAGAATGCTCAGCATAAACAATCTGAGGAGGAATGCAGAATGCGTGGATGATTATCCCCAAATGGAGACTCTGCCTGAGCCATTTTAGGTGCTTTTAGGCTTCAAAATAGCTCTGGAGTGCTAAAGCCTAAGTCTGAATTTTTCGGAGAGGATTGTAGGAACCAAACCTCTGTGAGTGAGGGATGCCCCAGTAAAATCTGAGGAGAAAACTCAAGGCCTTATTCAAAGCTGAATTTTAAAGAAGGTTTCTATATTTTTCTGTTCCTTATTTTTGCACTGAATTTCAATAGCAAATGCCTTTCTGAAAAAATCAAAGGAAGATGAGGATAGATGAATCTAAAATAAACAGAGAACTCTTACTTGTTTGTGAAGAGAACACAGATAGCTGAAGGCAGAATCTGTACCTAAATTATTGGGACCTCTAAGTTTTAATTAATATTGTCACAGGATTCATGGTCAAGCAAAACAAAACCTCTTGGAGGGTTTGAGGACTGTGACCGATATCCAGCCACACATTTGCTCAGCAACAAAGACAGCAAATGCAGCTCTGCATAATGAAGCATCTCAACATCAATATGATGCACTGTCATACCATCCTGCAAAAAAAGCAAAAGCCAATCAATTCACAGTATTAGCAGAATGGATTTGGAAAGCTCACAGGAAATGCTTTGAGACAGATCCTCAATCACCAAGCTGCTCCTCTACTCAGGGCAGGATTTAGACATGGAAACCACCATCAGGCCAGAAATGCCCTGGCCAGCATCCAGCCAGCCAGAGGTCTTGGTCTGACTAAATCAGCTTGAACTGCTTTCAGTATCTCACATTATCAGCCTGTTCTCCTTTTTCCTGATCCTGAGCTGCTCCAGGCATTTCTGGAGGAGAAGGAGGAGTACTGCATATTGTCAGGGCCACCAGTGCCCCAAGAATGATGTAGGTGATGCTTTTTCCCTTTGACTTCCAAAGCCTGGGAAGTTGGGTGCAGAAGAGAAAGGAATCAGACTGTCATCTTCTGCTATAATACAGCTCATCTAGGAAGGGACAAAAGTTGCACAGATCACACACAGGTTATAGGACACAGAATGTGATGGTCATGGGAAACAAATGGGGAGTCAGTGCTTCCTACTGTCTTTCCATAAAGAGTGAAGTTGACCTGAATATTTCACATCAGGTCCAGTTCAGAGAATCTACTTTTCATTTCCAATCCGTTCAAAACCTTCCCTTCAAATATCACCTGCAAGTGTCACAGCTCTGGTCCAAAGGGCACTTTCCAGACAGATCTCACTGTGCTTTTCTTAACACCATCAGATCCCAACACAGCCAATTACTGGCACCAGACTGAGCACGAAGTCTGTTGCTGCAGCTGATCCCAGTCAACAGCTTTTTCAAGAGTAGGAGAACATTTGCAGGGAAGGTCAACGTGCAAAGTCACATGGAATTGCAGACCAGAAGCTGTCCACCCAAATAAAAATGGTGAGCAAATTCAACAACTATTTTCAGGCTACCTAGAAACTAGGTTTGAATTCATGTGAGATTTGATTTGCATGGCCTAGATGATCTGCTGGTAGTCTAAGAGGTTCTGAGGATCCAACACTGAAAAATTTAATCATCTGTTTTCTTTGAGAATTTCTTCAGGATTTACTATAGGGAGCTAACTTTACTTGCTGGAACAAGCCTTTAAAATCAAAGCATTTCAGAAACTGAAGAAATGTCCAGATTTATTTTTGGAGGAGAACCAAGGGACAGAATGTAAAATTAGGAAAGTGGAGTAAAAACAGAAACAGAGGAATAAGTGGCCTTTTTCTGTTCTGAACATTTCTTAGATTCCCCAGTCCTCTGCTAGCCATCATCCAGCTCTGGGTCCAAGCTAGTTCTCCTGGACTGTACACACCTAGAGGCAGGAAGGAGCAGATGTATCCTGGAACAGAAGCCTGGCAGCACAGAGAATGGAAAAGAATTAAGTTCATGAGGTTAGACTTCATTAGGAGGCAAGACCATCTCTAGCTGTACCTGAGGACTGACTCTTGCCAGCAGCCTTCTTGTGGATGATATTAAGAATGTGGCCTAAGAGCCAACATTTGAAATATGAGCATGGAGTGTTATTCTGAAGGTGCAGATTGAAAACAGGATTTAGCTTCACTGATCTTGGTAAGCACATCTGATTTCTAAGCCCTGATATGCAAATATGGAGCACTGCAGGAGGGAATAAAACCTCTCAAAATCAACTGGTAAATACAGTTATTTTAACAAGAGAAATTAATAAACTTTAGAACCTGTACTTGTAAAAGAAACTTGGGGTTTAGATTTGTCACAATCAGAGGTGATGGAAAAGGTTGTGTTGATTTCTGCATCCAAAGTTTTAGCTGCTGTTCTTGGTATTTTTAGAGTATCCAGCAGTAAAACCTCTTTTCCATTTTATCCTTGGCCTCATTTTTCCCTATGTTAGAGCTTTTTTTACCTTTAACTAACCTGAAAGAGCTCTTAGGATTCTTCCTTTTCCTTTCAAATATTTCATCTACTCTTTATATATCAAATCCTGTTCTCACCAAAAATATGGAATGAATCTCAATAACATCAGTAGGATTAGCCACAGACCCCATGAATTAAACTGCAGAGGTCTGAAGAAATTGCTGACAGGCCTTTATTGAAATACAGAAAAAGAAATGCACAAGACAGATGAGCTAGTAAATCACTGTTAAATCCCCTGAATGGCAGTAAATCTTCTGATTCCGCCATATTGCTGTCACTCTTTCAGTTTGTAGTACCTTGGTACTACAAGGTGGGAATAGGTCATTTCCAAATGGAGACTTTCCAAAGGAAAAAAATAACAAATTGCAAGGATTGTTAGTGAGTTATTTCTGGAATCTGGTTACATTTGAAGCATTTTGTAGGTAGGGACCACTTTTCAGTAGCAGGAGGAAGCTTTGAATCAGATCTGTGTCTCCTAAAACCCACATATCCACAGAGTGCATTTGTTAGCCTTGTACCCTAGATACATTTCCACCTGTGGAATTATTTCTTAACTTTCAGATATGCCCAGAAATGTCTCCTCTAAAATCATGCTGTAACTGTGGATATTTTAACACACTTGCTCTATTTCACTATGGAGGGATCTTCTAATGGATTTGTTTGTTTGCCAAACAGGAAAACCCAACTCTTACTGTTAAGATAAGAACTTCATTGGGTGAGATGTGAATGTATGACTATTGTGCTGCATTGCCTTGGATTACACAGGCCTGGGAACTGCAGTGAAGGAAGGGGGTCTGAGGTGGGGATGGCGGAGGAAGAGAAAGAAAAAAACCTTTGGAGAAATTTTGACTTGAAGGAAAAGGATTTAATGATGCTTTGCTGCCCCGCCCCCAGCTGCATTTTGCTTCATATTACACACCAGCCTGGGATGATGAGCCTCTGCATCCCTGTGAATACAAAACTTGGCAGCTGCTTGCTTGGGACACCAATGAAGAGCAGAAATATGGAAAGAGTGGGGAAAGAAGAAAGTGCTTTGTAAATTTCCCAGCTGCTATATTGGATTGGCAGGCAAACAACCTGGAAAGGTTGTGGCAGAGCCATTGGCACAAATACAAAACAGCATGTTTAATTTAATAGAAAAGAAAAAAAACAAACCCTGACCAGAAAAGAAGTTATGCATCTATATTGTTCTACCCATTAAACTACATTAACACAAATTCAAAAGGTGCACTCCAGGCCTTTGCTGGCACCAAGACCTTTTATTCATTAATCTTCTTAATGCAGCCAAAGAACTTTAGAATTAAAGAATATGTTGTTGCTTCTGTGATTCCCTGAATTATTTTTCCCAGCTTCATACATCTTGTTAGCTGATCACTATATGTAAACAATACTCAATAACATTGATGAGAATGAAAGGTGTCAATTTTCAGGAAAAAAATTATCTTATACACCAAGATGATATTCCTTAACTAGAAAAATGATAGATCAAGAGGCTGCAAACACTCTGTTTTCTTTGACAGACAATATACAGGTTTTACTCTTGGGAGAAGATGGGAAAGAAGCATAACCCATACATCAAAATCCTGCTATGACTGCAAGCACATATGTTAAACCCAAAGTTGTTTCTTCAAAGGGGAAAAAAAAAAAGAGGGAGTAGGAAGATCAAAACAAAAACACCATCTCAAACCTACTCTAACCTACATATTCACACATTTTCTCACATAGATGCTCTTGTTCCCATCTACCCCAGCAAGCCTTCATCTATCTGCCTAAACAGGATGCTCATCACCACTGCTGGCACTTATGCACCAGCACTCACATAAACTCCCTTTCTCACCCACATGCACGTCAGTAGTCCATGGGCTGTCAGTCTGTCACTACACTTCAGCCATGACACAGTGATGTCACCATAGCCAGAAGACAGAGGAATGTTCATTCAGTCTCCTGGGAACCAAGTCTAGCAAACTGACTGGAGTTAGTTAGTGCTGGGGGGCTTGTGCAGCACTCAGGGGTACCACATCATCCTTGTTCATCCTGTGTGACCAGAGCCTGGTAAATCCAGGGATAATGACAACATCCATAGCATTCCTGTCCTGCAGTAACAGCCAACTTTTCTGGCTGTCAGTGAGGACTGAACCAGGGCAAAACACACACGTAGAGGAGACACAAGGCACAGAGTTCCCTTAATCAATATAAGTTTTACTACACGTCATAAAAGGTTTCCATCAGACCCAACCTTTCTTCACCCAACGTAGTAAGTGCAGCACTGACAAGGCCCTTCAAAAATGCAAAAATAGGTCAAGCTAAAAATGCCCCCAGCTCTCAACTTTATTGCAGTCAGTGGGAGTGTGGCTGAAGTGAGTTTGGCCTTTGAACTGCAGAGAGAATTTGCACTGCATTAATCTAAAGTCACCTTTTTTTTCCCCCTTTTTATTTACTAGTGGGAGACTTATAAGCAAAAGGACACCACTAGATAAAAATACTGCATTGAGAAAATACAATGCTTAGGAGAGCAATCAGGCATTACAGTTGTTGGTATTATGTCTTCTTTGTAGACTATAGATCAAGCAGAGCGAAGAGTTATCATCCTGAGGTATTTGTGTTTCATGTAATAATGCCTTAATGATTCAATTAGCATTGATTCTTTAGCTGCAACAATATTTTCTGACTGATCTTGTAATTTAGCTCTCACTGTTGATTGATACAATTCCTATGAGTAATAAAGCAGTTTGAAAGAAATTTATTTAATAATTCACAGAAGGTTTTAAAAGAAGATTTTTATTGCTTCTGCCACTAGTAATCCCTAAGATTTAAGAAAGTGAGCTATTTCTTTTAACAGTCTGGCATTTTTAATAGTGAGTCTTTCTATTAGGAAGTCTTTTTTCCCACCTGGCATGGTTGGGATAATTCCATAAGAGAATATTCACTAGCCTTTAAGTGGGGAAGATTAAGACAAGTGTGGGTGATCTGAGGATGAATTTATATTGTATGTAATGTGCACAGATCACTTAGAAACAACACAGGCAACTTGTACAAAGACAATAGAGAAAATCTGGGCTTGAAACCCAGCCAGAAATCTCACTAGCTATATGGAAATAATATTAAGTGTTATTGGTATTAGAGCAGGTCTCCACAGAGAGAGTTAAAAAGGTTACTGAAGGTTGTCAGAGAGAGATATTCAAGCTGCATGACAGGGCAATTTCTTCTAGCATGAAAATGGTAGTAAATAGATGAATTACAACATCCTCCTAAGTGTTTTGGGGAAAAACATCTGTTTAAGAACTTCTGCAGCAGAGGCTTAACCAATAACAGCTTCATGGTCTTCGTGATGATTCCCGCTGCAGCAGCAAAAAAAATATATACAAGGAATATTTCATTAGCCTTTCAAAATAGCATCCTCCCTGTGATTTCTGCTTGTCCATGTTGTACAGTGCCTCATAAATCTCCACGCTGATAAGTAGATCCTGTCCAAATGAAATGCTCTTTTAATGTGTTTGTATGTGTCTCTTTACATGTATTTATATACACTTCTTATTTCATGATGGCTCCCTAGACAAAATCCCTTATTCTACTCTATTAATTGGCCAGTGTTTCCTAGGGAAAACAGTTCTGGAACACACGGGTTTTCCCTTAAGTCATATTGTTTGACATTTATTCTTAACTCAGTGGGGAGCAATCTGACTGAAAAGACTGTGAGGAGGAAAAAAACCTAACAACTATTTCACAAACACAAAAAAATAAATAAGAGAAACCCACATGAAGTTTGGGGGAGGATTAATCCTCACTGGGATATATCAACTTTCCTGTTAATTTCAGTCTTTCAAGGAGGATAAATAGCTCTGGGTTTAAAACACAGACCAGGGAGACTAAAGACATCAGTTCTCTTCCTTGCTCTGACTAAACTCACTACATGACCTTGAAGATAAAAGGTTTTCGTTTGAAGCTGCACTCAAGTTACCTGCATTTGCCCATATCAGCCTTTTGCAAATATACTGATTCAACAGGTGTCTGCTTTGCTATGAGATAGTGCTTTCACAATTTGGGGATGAAATTCAGAGCCTAATCTTCCCAAGCTTTAGCATCCTATCTTGCTCCTGCATAAAACAGCGATAATGACTCTTACCTAGTTGTACTTCACAGGCATGTTGCAAGGCTCCATTCATTCATACAATATTCATAAAGCTTGCTGAGATCCCAAATAAAAGATTATACAGAGCTACAAAATTATTGTTTAATGGTGGAAAATCGAAACATGGTGTGTGGAATGCAAATGAGAGGGAGATGTGGTGGCTTTGCTCTGGCAGACAGAGGTTGCCTCCTTCCTCCCAGCCTGCAAATGTGAATGCAACAAAGCTGTGCTACAAAAAGCCCCTTTAGCACAAGGTTCTCAAGAGCAGCAGAGGTTCTTTCAAACAAGGTTGTACAAATGGCACTTTGTACAAAAAGGAAAACAAAAGTGAGTATCCACTCTGAGTCTGTTGGTCCCTCTCATCCTGTCAGCTAAGGAATTCACACATGCAGTTATGTTCCCCTTTCTTTACTTTTAATTGATCTTATTAATATATCTAGGTCACAATGAAAACATTTCTAGGGCAGGGGAACAGGAGGTGACACAAGGAACTGGCTGGTGCATGGTTGCTTTCATGCTGTTTTAGAATGAATGTAAAGTACAGAATAGAAAACAACATTTAATCTTGTTTACTCTTAACTTTCCTCAACTCTGTCCCTGCTACACAAATCACTATTTAGGAACAGAGAACCTTCTGTTCAGTCCTGCCCCGTTTGGTACAATGTTCTGTGAATTTGGGATGTCCCCAATTTTCCTGCCCTTCCCTACCACAGCTACCAGCACTCCCTCATCACAACCATACAAAGGATTGAATGTGCTGGAGGATGTGCTCACTGTCAGCTCCCTCAGACTTGCTGAGGAGCAGGTCACACTGCCTGCCTTATCCCCTCCTCTGCCTCCATGCCAGCCAAGGTGGAAAATGCCATAAACCCCACAAATAAGCACTTTTATAGCTGCAGGGGTAACACACTCGAGTGCATCAATGACACCAGGTAGGCCAGACAAGGGTGAGGCAGATCCTCCTTCAGCCCTCAGTGCTGAAATATCCCAGGACGAAACAGAGATACCAGAGCCATTATCTCAGACATCAATGGGACCTTGGCTGTTTAACAGACTATAGATTAAGTGTTTATAGATCTAAAGCCTTTCCAACACAAAAAATGTTTTCTTCTGCTGTGGAACTGAGGCATGGGATGCTCACTTCCAGAGAAGGGAGGAAAGCTGAATATTCACCTTCCATTCAGGATGACCAACTCATGGTTTAATGCTCATCTCAGTTTAAAAGAAGTAAAACCCCTTCAGTACCATTATTTTTCATCACAGGAGCTCATCTAATATCCTCTTATGAAAAAGTAGGACTACAGGAAATGTACAGAGCACTGTAAAAAAATCTAAATACGAAAAAGAGTATAAGGTTTACATTGCTTCCAGGGGATTGTCGGTAAGTGGGACTTATATAACCACTTAAGGTTTCTTTATTTTTGCTTCTTGTTTTAATATCATGCTATCAAAACCTCTGATAAGAATTTCAAGGAGGTTTCCTATCAAGTAGTCTAGTTAAATCCTTTAAGAAAGAGAAGAGATATATAAAACAAGTTTTTTATAATTTATATAATTTAGAGATAGTGAACATTATGTATGAACAGGAGAACACAATTTCCTCCCAAGAACTGTGACTATGAATCTCAAAATATACAATATCACAGAAAAGTAATTCTTTTTGATTTGCCATAAAGTTCTGAGGTATCATCTGTAATTTACTAGCTTGCTCATAAACCCATCCACCTCTAAAGTTATATACTCCCAGATAGGCAGAGGAATTCTGGTGAACATTAAAATAATATGGACACCTTACAATGCTGTGAACTCCTCACTTTTGGATTTCATCTTTTATCTGTAGTGGTACTCAACAAGGGCTGTACCCCAAGGGAAGTGGCCAGCTTGGTGGCCAGCAGAAGGAAAGGGAGAAGCAGGAAGAATGTGCTGAGAAGTGAACTGTCAACAAGAGAATTAATAGGGATATCTTTAGGTTAAAATCATTTTAGTGAAAGCTGAGGCAAATATGGCAGAGATAAATATTTTCTCACTGGACTTTCACTCAACAATGTTATAACCCTAAGAGTGGTTGACCTCATTTTGGAGTGTCTCCCTTGCTGCACCATGTGTGTTATTAGCAAGCAGACCTTCTGGACGATGAGTGACTGCTCCTGCATCTATAGAATGCTGAGGACATTTTGTATACCAACAATTTATAAACAATAAATTCCCACTAGTGAGAAATGAAGACCTTACCACAAGTGTGTAGCTTTCAAATAGCTGGACCTCCTCCAGGATAAAAATCAGTAAATGTAATTTACAGTAAATGTAAATAATTTTAGATGTCACTGGAAAGACACTTTTTCCTAGATTTGTAAGTTCTTACACTTGACCTAGAACTTTTATGTCAAGGACCATTAATTATCTTTCAACATCTTATACTAAAGCAAACACCATTTTTTGAAGATTTACTTGAGTTTAAAAGGATGAACTAAATTAACACAACTCAGTCATATAAAAGACATATTCATTTGACTGTATCTTTTCTTTAGCTGGCCGCTCCACCACTCCTTCACTGTGTGTTGCCTGCAAATTAAAAATTACTTTTTTCATAGTGCTGATTGTTTCCAGCAGTTTAGTATTGGTGATTCATGGCTGTGGGATATTGACAGGAAGCACAGAAAACATAAAAAGCACCATCTAACAGATCCTATGACTGCTTCCATATAACCATTCCTCCCTTCCACAGTTCCAGTGGATTTTCAGATTCATAGGATCATATCTGAACACCATTCCCTTCTCTGGGATGATTTACTAAAACTGGTTAGTGCCTTTAAGACTCAAAAAGATAAATTACCCCTGTCTATGCAGTCACTAGGTTAAAGTCAGCAGAAAGTCCTATGCCCTACAAGACAACCGAGGACAGAGTTGAATATAAAAGTATTGTATTTGAATGGGAGAAAAAAAATATTAGATCTTCCTTTATTAAATAGGAGAAATATTTTTGTATTTATATTAAATATAAACACATTGAAAGTGAAATAAAGTTCCCAATGAGGTATATTGAGAACCTGACAGTTATTTTTAAGAGTCATTACTGCATCCTTTTCATCTCCTTGAGTACAATGTCAAATTGTTCCCTACTGTACATTTATTAACATTTTGTCCAGTCTATATTTAAATGTGTCAACATCAGGGTTCCCACCATTTCTCTGTTCCACAATCTATTCTCCTCAGATCTAAAATTAACCTGTTACAATTTCCTGTCATTAACTCTATTTAACCCTCTAGATCCATCCTAAAAAAGTTCTCCTCAGTACTAGATTTACGCCATTCTAACATGTCCCCACTTGCTCTCTACTATTGGGCAAAAAAGCTGCCACAGGTGACAAACTCTTGTCAGCACATGGAGTTTGAGGCTGTTAAGTGTTCCATATTGAAATGTCTTTTTTCCGCTACTTATTACTGACATACTAGAAATCTTGCTAGAAATTTTTCATCCTACCTCAAGCTGAGTTTGGGGGATTTTTTTAGATTATTTCAGTAAAGATAATTGTGCTGTTAGCCAACTGGAAAATGTTCTTTCCTCTATGTTCTGTCTAAGAACTCCAGTGAAATCTCCTTTGAGCAGGCCAAGCATGGCAGATTAAGAACAGAAACCTGAAATATGAATAATCTTCTCTCCTGTTCCTTTTCTCTTTTTTTGTTTATACACACTTAATTCGAGCAAAACCTTTTTTTAATCTCTCAAGACAAACTCAATAGGAAAAACTGTATTTCACAGACAGCCACCTATTGCTTTCATTAGCACTGTGATTGCTCTTGTGAGCTCCCATTTTCTGGAGCATTTCTGGCAGCCTGTCCTGCAGGGCTCTGATTATCCTCAATAATCAATGGAAGCTAAGCACGCTACCCACAGCACAGGAGGCCCTCAGCCACTTAAGATTAGCAGCATATCAAAAACATCACAGGAGCAGCCACTTGCTGATATTAAAACTGCTCTTTCAACAAAAAAAAAAAAAAAAGCTAAAACCCAAAAGGTCTTATTCCTGATGCAAGCAGAGCTTGCTGCATTTAAAATGCATTATTAACTGCAGGGAAAAGTGGTCAAACTCTTACAGGGAGGAAGGAACTTGAGGAGAAAAAATGTAAGAGAATTGTGATCTATAGCATGTGCTTTGCACACTGTACAGGCCCACCCATCATGGGACACAAAGAATTCCCTGTTCATGCCCTAATAACTACTATGGAAATCAGGGGTGGAAGAGGAGCATGAACCAAGGGGAAATTTGACAAAAGCACATGTTTCAGCATATGTTATAAAGCAACAGCAACAATTTCAAGTACCTTGGGACAAAAATCTGTCTCTATGGCCCATCAAGTCCAATTTAAGGCTTGTTTGAGCTAATTAGCTCCTTCCTACAGCTGAGTACGTCCTTCAGAACCAAGTGGTATCATGTGGCTGTCCAAATATTATCTGATCATTTACATGAGTAACTTTTCAACAGCTCCAAAGCTCAGATGATCTATTCAATGGGATAGGCTGGATGGACTGACTAGTCCCTTAAGATGAGCAGAGATGAGTACTGCAAATATAAGACTTGTAGCCAAGCCTTCCACTCGATAGCTCAAATAAGGAATACATGTGATGCTGGATACCAAAGGATGATTCCCACCAACTGCATAATGAATATCAGAAACAAGAACCACTGTCATTCCATATTAAATACTCAAGGCAAACTGCTCTGTTTGCCAAATGTTACATTAATTCAAACAGACCAAAGACTACTAAACCTGAAAATCAATAAAAACCACCTTGACATAGCTCTGCTTTCACCTGGTTTTGCTCTGGGGGTTAAAATAGGTATTCCTCTGACACCTAGAGAGTCTACCTAGAACACAGGCTAGACAGAGTTAAAAGAATAAAGGAGGTCTTTATTAAAAGGCCTTCAAAGGTTACACCTTGGACAGTACAAGAGCCCAGCCATGGCTCCACCCAAGATGGACCCAAGATGGACCCGAGATGGACACGAGATGGATGACCAGTGATGAGTTTTCACACTTTTGTAAGTTTTGGTCCATTTCCATATTGGGTTTAATTGTCCAGTTAACAGGTTGTGAAGTCCCATCCTCCCAGATTGCTCTCCTCAGTTGACTACTGTTCACACTTTTGGGCCCAAAGCTGCAACACTGTCCTTGGTTCTCAGGCTGGAAAAGGATTTTTTTGTCTGACTAAACTGTGAAGAGAACTTGCTAACACTTTATATGAAGTTCACATTTACACACTAAGGTAGTACAGAATCTGAAAAATATGAAATCTAAAACTTAAGGTATTGCCTCCCCTTGCAGAACTTTCTGGTCAGTAATGTTTTGCAAAGTACAGCAGTGTGAACTTGCTAGCAGAATTTTTTGGGAGGAAGACAAAAAGACAAAAACCAGGAAAAACATGGGTTGTGGTGTCTCCAGATGCTACAGAAAGTAATTATTCCACATTAAATACTGGGATACCTCTTAGGAGTGTTTTGGTATTCTGTGGGTTCCTTAAAAATTCTGGGGACCACATAATTTAGAAGTGTTAGAAACTGCTAGACTTTTTAATACTTTACCTTTTAAGAAAATATGCAGAACTCAATGTGGAACAGGAATTACAATGGTAAAATCCAATGCAAAAAGAAAAACAGGAAACACTGCTGCAGCAATAGAACATTCATATATTTACAGTATAATATGTATTTAAAAAGAGCCCTTATAATCTCAGATAATTGTTTACACTCCCAATACCTAATTATGGAAAACAATTAAGAATTCTCAAAAGACATTTAATGGAAAATTGGCTATTAGTCTTATAAGTGAAATGGAGATGCTCTTTAATGCATTTCCATTTCATAGGTACAATAAAAGTCAATTAGATGTAAAAGGTCTGTAAAAAAATGAATGTTCTGGATTCACACCATCTATGAGCAAAAATGCTCTTCATTATGAAGTATTGCCTATATGATGCCAGGCATACCACCAACACATTCATTTAGAAGAACTTTGAATTCCCAAACTCAAATACTACAACTGAGCTCATGGTAACTGCAAAATATTCCAACTTATGTGTCACAGGAGGAGAAATGAATGATAAAAAGTCCTTTGGATTTGCTGAGGGGGATGATTGAATATGTGGAGATTCCACTCACAAGTGGTGCAAAGTCTATGAACAGCCACATTCCCACAGTTATGCCTGAACACGGCTTCCAGATGTTCTGGGCTGGGATTCCCAGGGTGCCAAACAAACTGCAAAGCTTCCATGAGAAGCTCCAAAAACAGTGGGGCAGTTAGCTTGAGTTGAACTCAGTGCTGCTCTGATTAAAGAGCTCCTGCTAGCCAAGATATTGAGTTTTAAAGCTAGCTCTGCTGCTTTTGCACAAGCTGCTGTTATGTATGCCATTGTTCCCATCGATCTGTCAGCTATTTCAATTGAATAAGGAGCTGCTTCTGAGTCTTATAATTCCCAAAAGATTTCATGTTGCGTGTATTTGGAAACCATTTCCCACTCTACAACCTTCAGTATATGTAAAAAAAAAAAAAGGTATTATTTTCTTTAAATACAGATATTATTTTCTTTATAGCTTCTGATGATTTGAGCATATGAGGTCAACACATCAGTTTGGAACCAGACAATTTACCACTTCCCTTCCTGGCTCCCTCTTTTGTGGCCCAACATTTCACAGAAGCTGAGCTGAATCCTGCCATCAATTCTGACTCTCCCTGGAAAGAGATGTGAATATATGACTGAAAACGTTTTTCCCTTTGCATAGTTTATATTTGTGGTGCCCTTACTCATTGCAATCTCACAGCAACAACATGTGCCCCGGTCACCACGTGGCCGGAAGGGTTGAGATTCTGCAGCTCCCAGGCTCGCAGCTTGTTCAGGATGGATTAGCCCATCTGCTCCTCTGTTCCACTAAGAGCCAGCAGATTTAGGCTGCCCTGAGTGCCTCCTGGGGGCTGCTCAGACTGTTATTTTGTCTGGAAGGTCACTATGGTACGAAACCCCAGCTGGAAAGACCCTCTATAGCACAGAAACCTCTGTACTGACGTGGCAGCATCCTTGTTCCAGGGATTCTGCTGCTGCCTGTTGAAGTGTACTTTATTGTGGCTGATTTCCTGATAGTGGAATTCACTGCTCTACAGTATCCATTTCATCTTATATTCCTAGCCATTTTTTATTAAACATAAGCCTTCAGCATTTTTGAAATATCAAGGGGATTTTAAAAATTATATTTATTTAATGATTACTTCTGGCCTTATGTTTATTAATGCAGTTTCTTTCCCAGCTTCCCTTCTGAGCCTGTAGATGTGTAAGAGAGAGAGGGATAGTAGGATGCTGCCTTTGTTTTTAATCTGTTTGCATTTTAAAACTACGTTATTTATTTAGTATTACTGAATTTTAATGTTTAAATGAGTGATGCCTTGTTTAAACAAACAGAATAAAACAAGAAATGGAGAGTGCTTTATACGTAAGAGCAATGTTCTAATTCTGTTGGCTTCAGAACAATTGTCTAGGCAGGACAGGGCTGCTGCTCTTAGGCATTACCATATATAAATAACCACAGCTAACATTAATAGTGGACCAAGATCCTGAGGCAAAAGTGAATTTTTCCCATCAAGAGATGAATAGCACCTGCACAGAGCAGCTCATTTTAGAGCTGCAAGGTGGTCCCTGAAAAAGAAGCATAGCTGTTCCCCAATCCAGGGACTCTAAAGGCTGCTCTCTTCAAGGAATGGAACAATAAGCAAATCCCCCTGGCAGCCTAAGGTGAGGGGAGGCAGATAAATCTAAAAAATTCAGGAACCTAAGGGAGGGCACAGAGAAAAATATGCCTGATGGAAGATCATCAAGGATCAAGTGAAAAAGGATCAAGTGAACAAGCAAACACAATCAGGACTGAAAAAGAGACCATTTTGTCTAGACCTAAAATTTTTTATGGGAACACCCAGATCTGTACAGGTCATGGATGGTGCAGCTTCCACCTCAGTGCTAGTTTTCAGTGCTGCAGGGAATTGAGTGGGTTCCAAAGGTCAGATATTTTGCAAGGAAACTGTTTTGTGAGAAGGTTTCTTCATCTTCTATGATACAAAAGGCTGGAGCTACCAACATAAAGTATTTTTGGCCAAAGTCCTCTCAATCTCACAAATATATTTTCATTAGAAGAAAATTTACAACATATTGGGATGTTTTTCAAAACTGTATTTAAGCTTAAAAGCCCATCAGAACTTCAGTGTAAAGCAAAAATAAAGGCAGATAAATGACTGTACTAGTTAATTCATTTGCACTGATATGATCCATTTGATCTAACTATGATTAACCGTGCACTGTCTCACCCATGGTTGCTACAGCACTAATGCAAACATCCAGCTTCTGTCTGCATCTGTCATTACAAATGTTCTGTCACACAGCAGAACACACAGAGAAAAAGGGAGCAGCAGAGAGGACAGTCTTCCAAGATGCTGAGTGCTAGTGAAATGACTCTGCCTGAGCAGAACTGAAAAAAGCAAAAGTGCTGCTGCACCCACCCCTCTCCAGCACTGCAGGATGAGCAGGTGCCCGCGGTAGAGAGGCCAGAGGCGCAGACAAGCAGAGAGGAGCAGCCCCCTGAGCTGTGCCAGGCACCCCAAAAGGGTTAACCCTGGCTGCCAGGCCGGGGACAGCACACACACATCTGTTCAGCACACCCTGACTAACCGCAGCGTTGGCGAGGCTGGAGCGATGCCCAGCCCCGCGCTCATGCGCGATGCGCCGGGTGAGGCATCGATCCGCTTGGCTTGCGTGGGCTTTAAATACCCAGAGAAGCCTGCAAAGCTGCAAGAAGATCACATCGATATATTTACCCCACAGGCTTCCCTCTCCCCTCCTGTCATTCTGTTCTGTGTCTACCAAAGGTCTGTTGTGAAACAATCTCCTGAGCCCTGTTGTGTTGTAGCTTTCTCTAAGGCAAAATGAATTTCCCTTGGTAACAGAGACACAGCACCTCGGCAGTGTTCCCCCTCTGAATAGCTTCTCATTTGATAGTGGAGCTATTCAAAATGGCATCTAGTGTTTTCTTCATAAGACTTAAGTGCTGAATTATTGATGAATTAGAGTGTAATTTTAAAGGAGCTGTAATTTATCAGAACAGCTGGGTGAGTGATAAATAGAGGGTTGGCACATTTTCTCGGTGATAAGTTTTGCCTATAACAGTAGTACATCCAATTTCAAGGTCAGGACTCTCATTCTCAGGCAGCATTTAGCTTTAGGAAGAAAACCAGCAAGGCACAAACCTAAATTCCCTCACCCCCACAACTTCTATATGAGGCAGGTAGGTGTTATGACATCCATTACACAGAAAACTGCATCTTCGGAGACAAAGAGTCCTGTCCAAAGCCTGACACCAGTCACCAGAGAGATGTTTCAACTATAGGATCTCTGAAAGCTGGCTAATGATTTTTCAATTATATATTTATTGGATTTTTCCTGAGAGATGTCGATAAATTGAAGTCAAGACTTCAAATGAACACCTAAGCCTGTATTAACAAAGAGAGATACCCCAAAAAAAGGAGAATGGTTTGACCAAGCTCAGTTTGGCAGTGAGAGAATCTAAATAAGTAAAAGAGAACTCATATTCTAACCAGAGTGGGAGGTTTAAACTGCTTCAGGTAAGCAAAAACTTTATCATGGAAAATTAATACCTGTCCTACTGCTCTAGGAGGAGCATCTTTCCTTTCTTTGAAACAACTTTCCATCTACATATTGAGTCAATATTTTAAATGTTGCAATATCTCATGGGATAGGAGACAGTCTTTCTGCTCTTTACTACTAATTGCTTCTAAAGTCCAGGTCAAATAATATCCAGAAATTTTGCAGAAAGATAAATGAAGTTGACATGACTGGGGACATAGTTATCTTGATCTTATAGATATTATCAAAACCAAAATAAAATTGGCTTAGTCCTTCCAGCAAGCATTCTGGTACCAGATGAGAGCTAGAGCAAATTCCACCTCATTGTGAAGTGGGCTAGAACTTGTACAACAAGTTGTACAAGAAGAAAACACTATGAGAGAAGTTACTTCTGACTAAGAGAATCTTGTTGTAGAGAATACAGAATAAATAGAAGCAGGAAAAAGACAATTCAATTTCATGCTAATTTGAGCATATAGTACTGGAAAGTGCAGATTTAAATTTATCAGCATCTAGTTTTAAATTATCAAGTAACACATATATTATTAGGATTATTTCTCTTGATCAGTTCACTCCTAAAGTCTAATTGTTAAGGAAATCCCTTTTAGCAAAATTTTGTTTTATTGAATCCCTCAGTTTTATCAGCTTTCAGAGAGCATTTATATATATTTGTATTTATTTATTCATTTATTATATAGCTCCAAATGAGGAGATGCTAACACAACTGCTTTTAAACTTATTGAGTTAATAAAGGTCAGTCCAAATCAATCCTGTAAGCTGCCATTTGGAGCTTGTGCCATGCAGACCCTACCGACAGCCTTGTGATCTGCAAATTTGATTCTTAGTGTCATCTTTTCACTGCAGACCTTTGAAAGGACCCTGTTTGAATTGTTTTCCAATAATGTCACAACAACACATCACTGGAGGTGTACAGTGAGTGTTTCTGTCTCTCACCTTCCTCCAGCTGGACTAATTTATCCAGCTGTTTCTTGGCCTAGTTAATTCTCACTTAAAAAAAAACCAAACATAATTTAAATTAATTATTTTTACTTATTTGTTAATAGAGTTCTGGAATATGACACTGATAAAAGTATGGGGAGAATGGCAAAGGCAAAAAGAAATATTTTTTTTAAAAAATTATGCTGGCTTTCAACCTGAAGTTACCATAGCAGCCACTTCAGCACACTACCTGAAGACTGGAGAGAAACAGATAAATAAAACTTGGCAGAGATCATGTTAAATCCTAAAGGTCTGTTTAGAGGCTTCTCTATTTGCATGCATGAAAACAAGCAGAAATGTGTGTTGTTTTGATTCTTGGCATCCCTAACTTGACAGAACCATGCAGAAGGTCTCCCTGGTCCTCATTTCCTGTGGCAGTACTCTGCAGGCATCCTTTGTGAATTAATTTCTGGTAGGTTTATATAATAATACAGGTCCACAGAAGCCATACTCGCTGATGATGAATGAGTGTTTCTTTTTCAGTTTTCTACAAATGAAAAAGAATGCCTAATCCCAGATGTTATCAACTCCCTAAGAATAACCTAATCTGATGTAAGATCTCTGAATTGAATGCAGACTTCCAATGATTCTCTAATGACAAAGTGATTTGGGTTTGCAAGTCTTGGAGGACATCTCATGCATATTTTATATTCATGCATATACAGAATCAAAATCTATGTGATAAACTATATCCAGTTGATATTCAGATGTGCCACTGATCTTTTACATACTGATCTATTTTGTTTTAACATTTCAAACCACTGGGTCCTTGTTTACGCTGCTGAATGGCAAAACTATTCTATCATTGAGAATTATGTCATACATCAGGTTAGCTAAACCACATGGTGACCTCAAGATGCTGGATCCTGCAGCCTGCCTATAGCCACTACAATTAATTTCCAAAGTTCATAAAACTGATAGCAAAAGTAACACCAAAGAGCCATTACTGCTGTGTAGGTCCAACACAACTCGGTTTGGCTTCAGAACAAAGTTTGTCCTCAGCTTCAAAAACCTCCACAGGGATGAAGAGGGATTCTTGCTTGGAGTTTATTGTTTTTTAAGAAGGGATTTCCTCACTGTTACTTTTCTGGGTACAAAGGAACAATAGAGAACATAAATAGACCTTCTCAAAGGTTAATAAAGAAAATACTTAAGCTGCATAGCTGGGATTCTTCTCTGCTACTAATGTACATGACAACTATCTCTCCATGCTAGATGGAAATCAGGAAAGAGATTACCCAGTTCAGTCCAACAACAATGTTAATGAGATTTAGTCATTTAGTCTCAGTGGGGTTCTCTCAGTGTTTGTCAATTATGCCATTTTACCTGTCCCTTTGGCTTTCATTTCTCCAGTGACTTCTCTGTGGAGCTTGCCAAATAACAATGAGTAACAGTAATGAAAACTTGCATTTTAATGCAGCTTTTGTCTGAAAAGAAGAAACACACAGCTACAGAATATAATTCAGGGCCTGGATACAGAAGAGTGTTTAAGAAAATTATTAACTTCAGACATATGCAGCAGTCTTACTAATGCTTAAGTACTTTCCTGAATAGGTTTTGTGAAAGTTTTTGTCTGTGTAATATATTTCCATATCACCCAAGATGCAGAGATTATTATTTTCCCTGAGGTTTTATCTTTTTGTTGCTGAGAGTGCTTATGGAAGTTCAATTCCCATCACTTCTAGGATCATATTTCTACATCAGTTGAGACAGTCCATGTCTCAAAGACATTATGATGTTACGTGGACAAGGAAGACAAATGTGAGAGAACTGAGGGCAATAAAAGAGTAACAGTAAGTAACCACCAAAAAATGAGAGCTGGGAGAACACAAACCCAAGAGATATATTATGATTTTCAGAAGGAAGAGTGGAGCTAAAGGATGCTAATAGTGGGAAGGGAAGGCCAATCTGTTCTCATGCATTCCCATAGACTTCAAATACACAATATTGTCCAGCTTAGACTTAAATTTTGACTCCTAATTTCTGCTGGCTTGGGAAGTAAGTGCACCTGTCTTTAATATTGAACCACAAACTTGAATGTCAAAATGTCCATTCAAATCCAGTGCTGTGCAATTGCTTAGAAGGAGAGTGGAAGTATGCAGGAAGAATTTAACTTTTCTGACAGATTCAGATTCAGCTATTCCTAAGTATAATTTAAACAATTTTTCTTTTGTGGAAATTAGCAACTGAAATATTTAACTAAATTAAATTGTGTGTGAAGAGATGAAACTTATAAAATATGTATTGAAAGACTCATGAGTAAACCTAAAAAAAAGGAAAAAAATCAGCTCACATAGAGAGGTCAAGTTAACAGCCAAGTGTGAATCTGTTCAGTCAGCTGAAAGAATTGATGATTGCCCTGACATCAATGAAAAGATATAATTACCAACTAGACCTAAATCTCAGTTTGTGCAAGGATTGCAAATTTGCTTAATTAAAACCAGCCACTCATAAAGCCCAAATGGTTGTCAGTTTAGAAAAATCTCACTGCAATCTGCTGAAGTTTGTGTGCTAAAAAGAAGTGTCACAAGGATTGGCAGGATGGCCTTGTGGTTTAAAAAGAAAGTTTATTTATGAACTTGGACATGCCTGCTTCATTTGAGACCTTCAGCCTGCACTTCAAACACTATTTAATTCAAGTTCTTATCTGCAAGGTGAGGATAATAATATGTGGCCTTTTCTTAAAGCATTTCATGATTCTTGGCTGAAAGAACCTATAGAAGTGTAAACTATTTATTATTATGCAAATTGTTGTTGAGAATGACTCTGTGGCAGCTAACTGTACTTTCTTCACTTCAAAAACACATCATCTCTTCCAATGGAATTCTCTCCTAATCCCAAAATATTCTTTCATTGTATTAAATTACCACGAAAAAGCCTCCAGCGACAAGCTCCCACATTTTCATTCATTCTTTTTTCAGTCAATGTGAAGTTAGTAAAGTGTCTGTTTAAATAATAAACGAGTGAAAACTGATTAAGGAATTCAGGATTGAGTCAGGAAAGTATTATTTTCCTATGCACATGGAGGAGGAAGCAATTGACCTTCCCTAGACATTATCTTTGTTATAATACAGTGAAATAGATTTGATATATTGTTATTATTCTTAGTTAAGTAAAGCACCCCTCAGCATCACACAATATGCATTCTAGCTCTCATTTGTCATGCTAAATTTATTCAGATAAGTTTTAAAATAGCTAAAATTATTTACTCAAAAATTTAGGCTTATCAAAGAAGCAAAGCACATTGTTTTTTTCCCAAAATCTTCAGGAGCCTCTCTAGGTCGATTGATTGAAAAACAAAACAAACCCCAAAAACAAACAAAAAAATCAGGATTAACAGATTCCTGAGTTCAATATGCATTTGGAAAAAGCACATCCATAGCAATGTTTTTATATTCAATTCAGCACCCCTGTCTGAAAAATCACATATCTGAACTATAGCCCCCTAAAGCTGATGAATGTCTTTATTTTGACTGAACTACATCTGGCAGACAGTTCCCAAAGCCTTTCATAGTCCACTTAAATTCAGAGTTTTATTTTCAATATGCAATCATTACTCCACTTCAATACAGAGCTACTGCTAAGCAGATGACAAACACTAACAATTTCATGGTACATAAAATTCTACCAATTGATAATGCCACTCTCTTTCTGTCCAGGTTCAAATACTCTAGAAGTCGTTCAGAAATTGAATTCAATCTTTGATCTTCATCCACTTGGATTCAAAAGAAAATAAGCAAACTACACATCACCATTAAGTTTCCTTTAAGAGACTCAACACCACAGCTATTAAACAGGAAATGGTGTTTCCAAGAAACAGCAGATCTCTGCAGAAGATTTTCTTTCCTATGAACACAGTTTATTTCAGTTCCTGGAGAACAGGTAAATATCAAACTTGCCTTGAAAATTCCTTCCCTGTTGTTTTGTTTCACAGGGAAAAGTAGCAAGAACATTCTAGTCATGAAACTCACAGAGGGCTCAGCAGAATATCTCCAACAAAACTTTGCATGTTTACCACCACAGCACCCAGAGAACAGCCCCATTACAAACTGTCTGGAAGAAAACACATTTTCCCCAATCCAGAGTGCTCTAAAGTTTGTGAGATGTGATCAGCAGAGCAGGCTATTTCTACAAACTTCCCCCACTTTTCTGAAGTTTCTCATTTCCACAGAGGCTAAATGGTCTAAATGCTCCCTCCATTGATTGCTTGAACCCAGGTCATCTCTGCCTCCTGCTCTTTGCTTCCCTGCCCTGACTGCTCAGTCACTTCCACCACCTTTAGCAGACCATCCCTTCACTCACAAGAAACTGGGGGAGAAAACAGCCACTTTTCCACAGGAAGCTGGAAGTGAATGGGGTCTTTGATTTGTCTTGCACAGATCTATTTCTCCAGGCTGGCAACCACAATGAAAGGGTGGTTTGGTCCCCTTCAGGACCAATAGTTTGAGTATCATTTCCTGGGCCTTAGCAGAATCCATTTTTTCCTACCATGCTCTGCCCATTGCTTGTAATTTTCTCTGAGATCCTGTCTTTCATCTCTCCATCTTCAGACACCTGATGGCTCTAAATTTTTCAGGCATCTTTCCATCAGTGACCTTCAACTCAACCCTCATTCTAGGACACCAGTTACAGTATTAAACATATCTTTCCTTTGACATTTTATTAGACAGACATCAAAATGTGTGCAATAAACACATTTCAAGATACTGCACTGCAGTGAAAACATTTTCCTCCAATATCTCTGTGAATACTGTTACCCCTTTGTGTAATATTTCACTGTAATATTAATCCCTCAGTGTCAGGACCTTTTGTTTTATTTGTCTGTAGAGTGCCACAAACATCTGTGGCTCTGTAAAAAAATAAAAAATAAAGTCATGAAAATACCATGTTCTTATTTTTCCCTAACAGCTTCTTGTCTTTCTCACCTATTAATGCAAAGTCAGCCTGAAAGTTTATCACAAGTAGACTGACCTTTGCTTTAGGTTTTGTCTTAAAATAGACATGCTGTGTTGTAGAACAAGTCAAGAGCCTTGCCCACCTTCTGCTGTTTTGCTACGTGGCAATGGCTCAGATGTCTCACTCTGCTATTTCAAGTGGTTAAACTGCATTATCTAAAGTAAGCCTTGATTGTCAAAGCTTGAGCCCATATCCTTCCCTGTTTTCTCTGAAGGTAATGCAATTTCAGATAAACGATTATTTCATCTGATGAGAAAATAGAATGACAATGCTCTCTCTAATGCACTGAAAGGATCTGAGCACTAATGTCTTAATACACTCTAATGAACATTAAGAAAATATCTTTTCATCTTGTGAAAGAGAAAAATTTTGATTGCAGAAATGCATCTGTGATAGCAACACTACACAGCATTGCATATTCAGCCCAGGCTGATGATGCTTACAGAGCACACAACACAAAGCACTTCTTTTTTTTATATGCTTTTGTTCCTGGATTTTAAGTAAGATGCTCAAGGAAAGCGTGAGGGCAATATTTTGAAGTTACATAACACACTGTCAACCCTTCACAGTTAAAAATAAAAGCATTCAGACTCTGCTTCATAATTGTAATTTACAATGAAGAGTTGCATAGACGTATTCTCCTAAAGCTTTTCAGTATTTATTCCTCTTTTTAGCACTGTGAATCATCCCACTTCTCTCTTCAGGCAACTTACACACACACAGTAACTTTATTGGATTAGCAACAAAAAAGATCAGCTCCAAAAGTGTCCTTGTTTTCTGCTTTTGTTGCTTACCGGCAGTTGATAGAAAGTTAAAGCAAACTACCAGCATGCCCCTCAAAGCTGCTGTTAGAATTCACCTCAGGTTTTGTTTCTCCCCAAAAACCCTCCCATACCCTTCTCTTCTCCTAAGTGCTGCATATTTGCAAGATACAGTTACACCACAGCTGGAGCAAGAAACTTCAGGGAAAGAGAGACACGGTAGGACAAGGAGGAATTTGGGAAGAACTGGTAGGGAGCTGCATGTGGCTAGCAGGGGAAACACCTGGCACAAAGGTGCTGCCAGACCTACAGAAAGGCGAGAGAAGCAGCATCTTTATTTTTTAATCATCTGGTTTGGTCAACTGAGGTGAATAGAGACAACCAACTGTGGCTCGACCAACAATTACAATCCTGTATATATTTTTAACACCCTACCAAGGAGAAGAGAGTCCTTCCCCTCGATGATAGTCCTATTTGTAAAAGCTGCATTTTTCTATAAATTTTTAAGGCTTTTATTTCCAAAAGAATGATGAACTACAAGTAACCACCTGCAACAATGCAATAATTGCAAAAAGAGTCGTAGCTTGGATGTATTCTAAAACATTTTCTATCCTGCCAACAGCTTGGTCACCAGATTATGTGATTGAGAGAATAAAGTGTTTACTGTGTCAGCAGGGTAATTATATCTGGAAAAAACCCCCACAAGAATGCTCAGAGTCTCTCCCCAAAAACAGAGCTACGTGCTAAAATAAAGAATGATGTCTGTACAAATATTCTCGAACCTTTAAAGCATTTTCTCTTGCAAAGCTCCCAGCACCCCATCCTTTGCTCCCAATCTTCCCAAGATTCTCACTCATCCTCTATCTTATCACTGTGAGCACAGTGCAGCCCAGTGCTGCCAAGTCCTTATCCTGGGAGAGCAGTTGAGTGATTAGAGGTTTCTCTTTTGTTTATGTATTCTTTCCAATAGCTCCCTCACTCTTAATAGTAAAAGAGAGATACGTTTTCCCACTACAAAGTTTGTCTAAGGCTTCCACTAACAATTCCAACAGATACCAAAAAGACTCAGAATGTTCCCAAGCCTTGTGTTAAGGCCTTAGGGTGAATTGCAAAACCCTGAACCTGAAGTAGAGGCAACAAAGATCATAACCTCAGCTTTAAAGTCCTAAAATAACACTCTTGGAGGTCTTGAGTAAAATAAGTCTTTAACCTAAGATACACTTAACTTTTCCAGAGTCCTGAATAGGACTGACAAACTGTAAAATTATTACCAAAAATTTCAAGGCTCCAAATAGTACTGTAGATTTTGGATCAAAATTAAAGATAATCTCTTTATAAATATTAGATTTAACCCTTTTAAGTATTTTGTACTAATTAAATTATTTTAAATTCATATTTATTAGGATTTCCACCAATCTTTGCATGAGAACCTCAGCAATCTAACAGTGATAATCTAGACTTGGAGTTAAGACCAATTACTGATGGAATGAGACTGTACCGATTGTCATCTCACATAGCTAAGG
Source organism: Agelaius tricolor (assembly GCF_023055355.1). Taxonomy (NCBI): domain Eukaryota; kingdom Metazoa; phylum Chordata; class Aves; order Passeriformes; family Icteridae; genus Agelaius; species Agelaius tricolor. The sequence continues at coordinate 3,774,844 of NW_027269263.1, forward strand.
AATTTACAATAACTCCATGCCTTTACAAAACTGAAAAGTAATCTCCCATAAGTAGGTGACTATCTTGACAACAAAATCATTTAAGTCATGGGGTTCAACACTGCTAAGTCCTAGACCAAGAAACTGGTATAAGTCCCAATGATACTAAACAGAATACTCTCAATCAGCAAGTATCAGAATTTTATCTGGAGCTTTATAGCAATTTTTTTTTTAACTCAATCCAAATTACTGACTGCAGCTGCTTGAAATCAACACAATTTCACACGCCACATAATAGAGCATTTAAACTATGAATGAGGGATGGTGTAGAAGGCAAAGCAAGTGGTAAAAATACTAGATGTCACCATTCCTTGTAGTATATATACCTGCACATTCAAGTTCTCCCCCCGACATCTTCTAAATCAAGATGTGTATCCTACAAATTCATTACTTCTGTAGTTTGCAGTAACACAGGAATTTCAGTCAAGTTTAAAACTATGGAATTGAGCATTAGCATTTGGTATTTTACTACTGCTAACAGACATTATGAGATGACAGCTACTAAAATATCAGACCAGTCACAGAGTATTCTATTCCTCTGAAAGATAAAGGAAATGAGTATATCAAATTAGTGCTTTTCTATTCCTCTTAAAGATAAGGGAAATGAGTACATCAAATTAGTGTTTTTATGGACAACTACAGGCCACCAAAGGGAAGCATACCTGAGGTTTAATAGAGTATGTTTGAGTATTGTTGGGTAAAAATGACAAACATTTCACTTCTACTTTACCAAAACCCTCAAACCTCTACCAATATATAGTAACTTGTACAAAATCTTAGACATCAAAATGTAAACATTTTTTTTAAAAATCCCAAACCTATAAATTCATCTTTAAGATGAGAAATTCCAAGGCAAATGTCTGTGACCTACCTGCCAAGTATGGTGTATCAAGCCTCATGCTTCTTTCCCAGGTAAGACAGGGAATATTTGAATGTGCTGGTGTTAACTCAGCAGGACCCAAGAGAGGCTTGTGTCAGTCACTTCATGAGTCCAAGGCAGAGGCTCCCACTCAGTTCTGAAAGTGGGAGCCTCCTATTCAGGACCTGAGAGGAATTTGTCCTTGCAAATGTTTTTGAGGGAGCCTGATGTCCCAGATCTCCATTTGTGCTGGATCTGCTCTCTGCCACTTCATCCTTTCTGTGTTTGTCCATCAGCACATGCACCAAGGCTGCTTCTTTGCTCTAAGCAATCTTGTTCAGAACTGCCTCACATATTCAAAAAGGCAGTGACAAAATCAAAGATCTTCATAACCCGCTGTTTATGGACCACTGTCTTTACATTGGTGCCAACCCAAAAAGAATGGCAAACCAGCAGGTATCATGTCCAAAACAGAATGACTCAGAGCAGCCTTTCTATCCCCACAGAAACTTCTATGAGCAAAATAAAATTTGAAACTGGCAAACCTTCCAGGAAAAACAAGCCTGCTTTTCTGTAGATAATACTGATTTAGTTTTAACATACAGTATTTATTATGTTGCAATTTTTTGAAAACCAAGCAAAATTCAGCTTCTGATTATCAGTCTGAGGGCATTCTTGACTTTACTTTTTCTTCCATTATTATGATAGGTGCATCACTTCATTTTCACACTACAAAGGAAAAAACTACAGCACGCTGCAGTCTGCAGGAAATCCTCTATTGCCATACCTCTCTTCTGGTTTTGGCTGGGATAGGGCTCATTTTTTCTTAGTAGCTGGAAAAGTGTTGTTGTTCCAGGTACAGAATTATGTTGATAATACACTGATGCTTTCTGTCAAAACTAATTTAAAAAAATAATCAAAAGTGGTCTCATGATGACTTGGACAGCTCCCTCAGCTCTTATGAGCAAAGCAATGTGTCCTAACATCCAGAAGAGAACAGTCTTTCTGCCACAACTTTCTATAGCAAACTTTCATGCCAAGATTCCAGAAACTCAAAAACTAAATTTTTATGTGTTGAGTGAAAGTAGAATAAGCAAAAAAATGTTAAAAACCCTTACATCTGAACTAGTATTACATATTGCATTAATTTACAAAAGGACTTACAGCTTTCTCCTGTTGCTGGACCTCAATGCATTAAGTGCTCAAAATTCTGCTCTGTTTTACAACCTAAGCACAAAAGTTGCAGGTAAAACTGTAGCATCAGCTGTGGCCCTGATGTCCAGCAGAAGGTGCACTTCCAGGCATGAACCATCTGAATGTAATCAGGAAATATTCCATCAGCACAGGCTGGGTGCCTCTGGCTGAGAGCAAAATTCATAGAGAGTTAAAGGAAAAGCTTTGTCAGCAAGCAAAGGAACAAAACCAGGTACCAATGCAACTGCAGCAGTGATCTGAGCAAAGACAACAAGTGCACAAGAGTCCAGATAATGACTCAAAAGATGAGATGAATTCAACAGCAGTAGATCTCTATCTCCTGGCAAAAATTGGAATCCCTGGCAATGAGTTCCTTCCTTCCTTCCCCCTCTCCCAGCGCACAGAGGCCCTGGCACAGGGCAGTACCAGGAGCAAGCCAGGGGCTGAGGCCCTCAGTGGTCATCATGGGGCTGTGGTCCTTAGTGGCCATCAGGAGCTGAGGCCCTCAGTGGCGTTCAGGGGCCTGTAGCTCTCACCATTATGAAGTTGTAGCCTTCAGTCGCCATCATGGGGCTGTTGCCATCACAGGCCTGTGGGCCACAGAGGTCATGGGTCTATGGCCCTTCATGGCCGTCATGGTGCTGTGGCCTTCAGTGGCCATCATAGATCTGTGGCTCTCAGTTGCCATTATGGAGCTGTAGCCTTCAGTCGCCATTATGGGGCTGTGGCCCTCAGCGGCCATCATGGGGCTCTGGCCCTCAGCAGCTGTCACAGGGCTCTGGCCCTCAGTGGCCGTCGTGGGGCTGTGGGGCTGTGGCTCTCAGAGGCCTTCATGGGCCAGTGGTCCTCAGTGGCCATCAGAGGCCTGTGGCCCTCAGTGGCTGTCACGGGGTTCTAGCCCTCAGAGGCCGTCATGGGCCTGTGGCTCTCCGTCACCATTATGGAGTTGTAGCCTTCAGTTGCCATCATGGGGCTGTGGCCCTCAGCAGTCACCATTACGGAGCTGTGGCCCTCAGTGGCGGTCACGGGGCTGTGGCCCTCAGCAGTTGCCATCACGGAGCTGTGGCCCTCAGTGGCCCTCATGCGGCTCTGGCCCTCAGCGGCCATCAGGGGCCTGCAGCCCCCGGCCAGGCCGAGCCCTGAGCAGCAGCGCCGTTGCCATGGCAATCTGTTGTTGCCAGGTAGCCGGCAACTAAGAGTAGACTAAGAATTAGCAAGGCCTAAAAATAAAGGTGTCAGGTTTTTTGGTTGGTTTTTTTTGGGTTTTTTTTCCCCTAGATGCTCATATGTAATAGGCAAAATAATAATAAAACTCCCTCAAGATCTCGGCAGTTACGGGGTGTTTCTATTCCACAGGCTTTGATCACCTTTTAAAATTAGTATATTTTTCTAAGCAATGAACACAACCAAAACATGACAGTGGGAAGATATTCCAAATCAATGAAAACATGAGACTAAAAAAGCAGGAAAGGAGATAAACTGTTCTGAATATTCAAAGAAACTGACAGATAAAAGACTAAATCCTTTCTAAATCTCTGCATCAGCAGAGTAAGAAAGCGTGGCAGCTCTGCTGGTTTACATCACCCATGCAAGAACTGTCCTGTACTGAAGGGATAGGGGAAAAATGGATTTAATTTTCACCCCTAAACATTCTATATATGTATGGGCCCTACAAAATAGGAGAAAATGCAACTTAGGAGATTATGCAACCCAGGACATAAAGGGCTTTGGCGTTCTCATACTGAAGAGATGATGGGAATTCAGGATGTGTTGTGTCTCACTGCAACAGGGTTTGTGAAAGCAAATGTTGCAAAAGCTCATCCCCAAGCAAGGAAAGGCTGTTGCACTGAAAAATTTTTCAGCATAAGTCACAAAGAAGAGCAAAAGTGGCCTTTCCTGCTTCTTCCTAGTCACTACAAGGATATATTACAAAACAAACAAACAAACAAACACCCAGAAAAACAAACAAAAAACCACCAAACAAACTACAAAAACATATAAAACAAACCCAAATCTAACCACAGGTCACCCCAGGCCACGTGGAAAGACAGATCTGCATCATCTTTCTTCCCAGGAGCAAGTATTTTAAAGGAGAAAAAACTGTAAGAGCCCCTGGAAACTAAAATATCAGAAATCAAGTCTAATTGTAACCAGTTGTGTTTTACAGTTATTGACTCCAAGATCTGCTTGCATTTGTGCTACTGGATTCCCTGAAATCATTCCTCAGAGGATTCAAGGGATAAGCCCATGGCAGAAATACTGCAGGGTTGGGCCAAACTGCTTGTCAGGCTGACTCCTTTCATAGGAAAAATTAGATAATTAATGAAATACTGAGTCTGAATCCATTTCAATGTACAAAATAATTTCTTTGCATTGACTAAAAAAAAAAGGAATTTTACTTTTTCCCTCCCCCTTCATTTAAAGTAAGGACAATTTGATGGAACATTAATTCTTTCTATTTGGAAACACTGTTTTCTTCCATTTTTTTGTGAACTGAAAACAAAATGCAATGACATAAGCCAAAAAAGGAATTATGAAATCGAAAGTAACTTCAGATTTGAACAGTGTAAACTTTCAATGCTTAAGATGTTAAAATGAAACATTTGGTAGTTTTTGAACATTGTTGCTTCAAATGAGTAACTTGGCAACAAAAAAAAAAGAGATTTCTAAAATGTCTTGGATGTTGCAAAGTCTGTGTTTCAGGAGAAGTGAATCTGGTGAAATGTTCAGTCTTCCTCTATCTCAAGCACCCAGCCCAGAAAAACATTTCCTTCCTAAATTCTGTGCTGTATGGGACCCTATGTTTAGAAAGGCAGAGCACTTAATTGCACTATAAGGACAATGATTCCCTCACTTTTACTTTTTTCTTTTCCATGTTTCAGTGAATAAGGTATATTCTTTAGTGTATATTAGGAATCAATGGGAAGTGGATAATGTCACAATAAACTTAATAGCATCATGGTGTATTTTAGAAACAAAGGCACCAAATAATAAAAAAAAGGCCAAATTTGAGTGGAAAATTACTCCTAAAAATGAACAAGAACAATAGAAAGGAAGCTAAACAATGAGAGCAGTGTTTCTTACTACCAACTGTTTGTTTTAAGAAAGGACTGAAAATTAAAATCCCTCTTCAAGTTATAAGACTCATTCTAATCCTCTTCCTTTTGTTCTGGCATCCATGACTGAATTTTATATATTTTGTCCTGCTGAGTATCAGATAAGATCAATTTATACAAACATAGGAAGACAAACAGAGCTCTTAATGTAAATGTGTGTTAACTCAGCTGATTTCAGACCTCTGCTAGAATTTGACTTTTGTCCAGATGGGCTTCAACTCCCCCAAAAACACTAAGCAGTTGCAAGTGTGGTGATAATCTTTAAGGAAGCCACAAGCTTGAATACCAAAAAAGTCTGACTTGATTATTCCCTCTTGTTCCATCCCTTAGGGAAAGGCAAATACCCATCCCAGGGATGGTTTCCAGAGATACAATGTTCTCTGAAGTTCAAAGGAGTTTATTTTGAACTCTCTGACTTTCTGAGCTTTTTTTCTAAAGCACAATTAGAGATTGCTCAGCCCAAGCCAAGTTCTGGCATATATGGAGGTGCCAGTTCTCAGCTCCCCTAGGAAGGGCACCGAGTGGGATGACTTTATAAAGACATTTTATTCCCTGTGCCATGCTTGAGACTCTCTTTATCTCCAACACTGCTTAAGTAAGCCAGGGACACAGTGCTGCCCCAGGAGCCTTTCTTTTACCTGTGCTTCTTTTTCCTGTACTATGTCTTTCTTTTGGCATCTTTTAATGCTTAAAAAAACTACCAACCCTCACCCCCTCCCCAAAAAACCCCCCACAATGGCAGAGAATTTGCATAAAAATGACTTTTACAAAATTGCAAGTTTTTTGCAGCACGTTGATGTCAACTAAGTTTTTCATAGAACATTGTCAAAGCTTTCCACTTCAGGTGTTGAACACAGCAATTAATCTACTCTCAAACTAAACTATTATTTGTAATTGTAAATGTAAAAACAATGTATGTTATTCTTAGTGAGGCAGTGCAATAAAAAGGGGAAGTAAAATGAATCAAAATGTTTTGATACCACTAAAGTGATTGCTATATTTTGAATTTCAATCCCAAAAATGTTAAATATTTCAACTTGAAATTATTTTCTGCCTGAATTTTGAAATTACCCATAGAAGAGGAAAATTGATATTTTTGACACAAATAACTGTCATACATTCACATAAATCTTCTGGGGAAGAGAGTTAAATCCCAGAAGCATCAGCTAAATAGAACATACTCAAGAAAAAGTAGCTATTAATTTATCTTCAGAATATTGGCATTAACATGGAATTTAACTTAAAAAAAATTCATATATGTCTCTTCCTCTAGCCTCCAGAATAGTTTTATATTTATTCTTTTTCCTTTTTTTCTTTCATATCCACATTATATTTTATAGTTAGAACAACAGTTATCCCATGAAATACAATGAAAAAGCTCTCACAACATTAACTCATTTCCTTGCAACAAAGAAATAAAAGCTTTGTGTTCAAATAATACATGGGGGAGCAGGAAAATGCATCTGGTTGCAGCCCCACATCAGGAAGCATGTAAGACACAGCAAACCTCTCTATTAATCCAAAATTTAGAGGTTGAACAGTGAAGGAAAAAACTGCTGATAAGACCTGCAGCCAAAAAGAACATAGATCTCATTCTAGTGCAGCACTAGATCTCATCTCCCCAGTTCCACTGGACCATTGCTCAGTTTGAGAAAATTTCACCCTAATTGCAAGGTAAAAGCATAATATATCATTGGAAAAGTGGTTTGTCATCTGGGAACATTTTTTTTTTCTTCCAAATGTATAGCAGCACAAAAATATTTATCCTTTTCTTTCACTGGACTCTTCTGCAGTTTTGCTCAGTTGTAGTTAATTCAGTAGCTACAGGATTCTCTACTCTTGTCCCTTGATTGGGTAAGAATTGCAAAATCTTTGGCTCAAAAATTCACACCTAAAATGAACATATATCCATTTTGGTGGTAACTTTTTTTTTTTTTTTTTGCCAGTATAACTCTACTTAAACCTAAAATGTAGAATAAAATTTTCCCTAAAATCATTGAGTTGCAGCTAATTTGTACCAAATACTTAAAATTTACTCAAATACACTTGAAAGATTCACAAATCTCCTTATGAATTCTCTTCTACAAAGCAGGCCATAAATATAATTCTATCAACATGAACAGGAGCTACACAACTTTTTATACCTAATTGCCTCAGGAGCTGCTTTAAGTTCCTTTTCTTCTTCCTATCAATGAGGAAAATCATGTTGATCAAAGTCAGACAGGCTCATTTTTGACTTATATATCAATTTATAAGTTTCCATTGAGAGCCCAGATCTGGAAGTTTATGGCACCTGTAAAACCATGGGCTTGCATAAGTTTCATTGAGAGTCAAGTTATGCTGCAGAATATTATCAGTGATGCACAAAGTAGGAAGGAATCAGGCTTGTCTTTCTTTGCTAAGGCTGCAAGGCTGACAGCAAAAATATCTGTAATCTAAATATATTTGATCTGAAGTTATAGAGAAAGAAACATGACAACCTATCACACCTTTTTTCTTTTTAAACAAAGTCACATTTTGAGAAGAACTGCAATTTCAGGAGTCTTTCAAGTTTTGAGGTCTGAGTCAGTTATGAAAGCTGAAAGTGGGCATAATGAACATGCAAAGCTCCAGCAAGTACCTTTAGATTCACATCAATCATTTCACACGCCCCTTGGAAGGGTGGCTTTCCCCCAGAGACGCCCAGGAGAACTGAACAGAACTTTGTCCTTCATAAGTGATCACCACATCCCATCTCCTGGGAAGCTCTGGAAAGCATCTGGAAAGGCTAGAAATCGTCCTGTGCTCCATTGCAGTGGTTCTGCAGCACTTTCCTGAGAATGGCTTCCTAAGAGGGGCCAGGAGACCTGTCAGTCTCATCCCTGTCTCTCCACCCTGCTGCTCCACCCTCATTTCTTCACAACACCCACAGCAATCCACCACTGCTGGGTTATTTTCCTCAAAACAACTCAGACAGGGATGAATGCATTTTGAAAACCAGATGCACCGTCTGAAAGGCTCAGATCAGAAAGTGATCTATATTTTCTACAGTTTATTACTTTTTAATTATTCTAGCCCATCTCACTGAAACAGACTCATCACCTTCAAACAATAAACATATCCATATGGAATATTGGTGAGACTGGCAGGAAAACAACAAATTTACACAGTGAGTGCTTTTGAAGCTTTGATCTCTTTTGTTTTTTGATTAAATGAAGGACTTGATCACTCATCTCCCATGCCTTGTGCATGCACTAATTTACACTAATCCATACCTGTTTTGCTGAAATTCTGACCAAGATTTTATGTAATTGCCATCAAAACTAGAGCATCTTACTTCTTGGGAAGAAAAGGAAAGATTTAATCAGCTTTTTAGGTGAGCAATAAACCAATATAAAATGATAAATTAAACACTGACTTTCAAACACAGCCCCAATGACTGAAAAGAAAGAAAAGAAAGGTAGCATGACACATCCTTTTTGCTTCAACTAGTAGAGACACAAAGGAAAAACAGAGATGTTGATCAGCATCCAAAGAACATGAGGTTCTTGAATATGGATATTTCTGACTCTTTTGAAAGTTCTCTGACATAGCACAAATCTCTAATTTACAATTTTCAAAGAAAACTTGATTGTGACAACCGAGAAAGAGTCAAATTAAACCTAACAATTATCTTCTTTCTCAATAATGGAGTCTTCAAATACACACAGTATTTAAAGTAAAATTTTTACAATTCCAATCTATCTTTGGGGTGAGAATCCTTAAGCAGAGATGCAAGCACAAAACCTCAACTAGATTCAGCTCTACCTAAAAGGAAGAACAGTGCACAAACACGCACATGCAAAATAAAAGGAAAAAAATGGCTCCTTAGGCTGTTCCAGCAGATTTACACCACATCTTCTGCCTCCTGTTCTTTCATGATGAGAAGCACAGCTCACCCCATGTTTCCTGGTTTATTTCCATTAGATTTCCAGGCTTCCCCAGACCCCTGTAATGACAGCTACCCCCAAAAGACTTTCTGCTTATTCCCAAATTTGCATTATTACTCCACATTGTTCTCCACACTCCTTTATCCCATCTCCTGGCAGCAACACTCCTCATTTGCTCCAAAACCCATTGGCCTGTCTTGTTTGGGCAAGGCAGAGCAGGGGTTTGCCCAGAGCTGTGCATGCTCTTTGCTGATGTGGCGTCTCCTCCCATGCTGGTTGCTTGACTTGCACCCTTGTGATGCCTGCCTGACCAGCTCCTGCCAAACTCCACAGACAATGGCCAAGTTTTCTCTGCCATTCTGTCACTGGAGCCATTAACAGGATTTTCCTGCCATGTTTTTTGATAATTGTTTTAGGAACTCAACCTCTCCAAGTTATCTGTCAACATGCTAATTTTGATTAAAGTTTGCCAACAAACTCAAAACTTATTATCAGGAGACTGACAGAAACTGCTGTCACTTATTTTTTTCTTCAAGAACCTATGTAAAAACACAGTTCAAAAAGCTGTCATTTGTGGTTATTCTTTCTTTTGTCACAAAACTCATCTCAGATTCCTATAACTAATATGTTTTCAGTGTAACTTTTGTTATATTACACTTTTTTCCCTTGGCCAGCTCAGCTGCAGCTTCATACAGAGTTAGGAGAAATTGTGAGACTTTGTGCAAAACAACTTGCAATGTGTCACTCCCACTCCAGGTTATTAAGCCCCAAGAAAAGAGCATGAGGGGAGACCTCTTTGCTCTTTAGAAAGACCTGAAAGGAGGTGATGGTGTGGTGGGGGTCAGTCTCTTCTCTCAAGTAAAAAGTGACAGAATGAGAGCAAGTGGCCTGAAGCTGTGCCATGAGAAGTTTGGATATTAGGAAATGGTTCTTGCCCCAAAGTGTTGCCAAGCCCTGGAAGAGGCTGCCCAGAGCAGTGTTTGAATCACCATCCCTGCTGGTATTTTCAAGGTGTGTAGAGGTGGCGCTTGGGGACTTGGTTTAGTGGTGGCCTTGTCAGACCTGATTAGTGGTTGGACTTACTTATCTCAAAATTCTGTTCCAACCTAAATTCTTTGATGATACTATGATTCTAGTTTCTATTTCCCTATTCAGTCTCTCGCTTCCCTCCTATACCAAAAATCTGCTATTTGATTTTTTTTCAACACTGGAAAGTGTGGCCCTTGTATTGGCCCTTCTAACAGGATGTGAACTTCACCTTCTTTATAGAAGACACAGTATCTAAGAACACACAGGAAAAATCAGGGCAAACTTACCTGAAAAGTATTCTGTTCTAGTCATTAAGGCAGTTCATAAAGGGTGGCAGAAGGAAAGCTTTTAAAAAGACTGAAATGCTGTTGCAATATCTTTGATGGGATTTTTCCCCCCTAAAATTGATTATTTTGTTTCTATGAGATTTTGCCTTTAAACACATTAATTAACAATTCACTATAAAATTAATAAATAGTCAAGAATCCTGTCAGTTTTCTATCAAAACTTTCTACAAAATGTTAAAAATAAATGTAATGCTCCCTCTTCCAAATAAGTGACTCCTATTTCAACAGATGGAACGTGCAGCACTGACCCTTTTGATTGAATATAGTGAACCTCAGATCTTGAATGAAACCACACAAGAAGCCCATAATATTTTATCCCCCTTCTTGCAAAACAGTCCACGACCTGGTTCTTAAATTTCTGTTGTATATACATCAAATGCAAAAGAGATGAATTGCAATAGTTGAAAATACTCTTCTATTTTCATCATTCCAGAGATTTATTTTCTGTGGAAAATAGTTATTAGTTGAAATAGGTACGTGGTTTCTGAAAAAATGTGTTCTTTTAACAGCCTCTGACACAGTATTACATGCTTTAATTTCTGTTATTTCAGGTACATAACTGTTTTCTGGCTAGTTCTGCTCTCCTTCCTTGTTACATTCTCCAGCTGTAAGAGTTCTACAATGACCAGCACTGAAATCTGTGACTTGCAAACTCTGGCCTGTGGAGCACTTATTGTCCCTACAGTCTCCATGCAGAATATTTCCCTCCCCTGACTCAAGAGGGAAATATTCCTTCCTCAAGAAGCAACACTTCATCTGTAAAGATCGACAGAAATTTTATAAAATCTCTTTCCTCCCACACAAGTTTTCAAGATTTGGAAAACTGTTTGCCACAAAAATAAGAAATACTTCATATTTTTTTAATTTAAAAGGAATTCTAGTGCTGAGCTGTAAAGATCTGCCTGGGTACATGGCAGAGAATGCCTCTGACATGCAGAACATGGAGTCTTAAAACCCCTTCCCACAGCCAGGACAACAAAGCTTTTAATCCTAGACAGCCTAAACTCAGCTGAAGACTCAGCCACAGCTGTTCTCTTCCACTTCCTCCTGATGTAATAATCCTGTTCTGTATGAATAAGTAGTAACAGGGACAGAAAAATGCAGCCCTCACTGTTTAACAGCCTCTTGTGGGATGAGGAAAACCAGCTCTCACCTGCTCACTGCAATTAACAAAGCTACACTTTTCCAGCAGTCAAACCATTCCAGCTGAAGTGCTGTCCCAGGTTCCCAGAAGGAATCACAAGAGAACTCAAACCCCAGTTTCCTGTGTCCCTAATTGGTGCTTCATCAGCCACAACACTGGCCATGCTGGAATTGCTGCTAGCCAGGAATCCCATCCAAGATTTCAGAACCCCTTCTGATCTAAGTTCTGTCAAAAGCACTAGATTCTTACAAAATCTTTCTTTTCAGTGGACTCATTTTCAGATGGAATCATTTAGATGAAAAAAAAAGAAGCCCTTACCAGCCCTATTTACAGTTGTTATGCAACCATTTTTAAGGGATTTGCAGACCCTTATGAAAAAACAGACTCCCAAAACCCGCATTAGTCAGTATTTTGCTAAGTTTAGATTTTCTTTTTAGTTCCTGGTGTTAAACTGAGGCCATATTTGTCCACATAGAAACGTGAACAGGAAAGGACCAGGAAAACCTCTAGCTCTCAGAGTGACCTTGGATATTAGCACCTCAGGAACATTTTCATTGCTCACAGGGAAGGAGATACTAGAGGTCGTATTCAAGCTGGTTTCGTGGAAACATATAAATCTTCAGCATCTATTAGATGATGAGTTTATTTCCAATATTCCATTGTGACTAATATTCCATTTATTCCAATCCCTAAGAAACCAGCCAACCCTACTTCACAGCTGCAGATGCAATGGATTTTGGACTCCATTAGGGTAAAACACCAAAGCAGTTGTGCTGTCCACAATATTTGAATGGGACACTCCAGGTATACAATGTTACATTATCAGTCTTTCTGCTGCTCTAAAGAGAAATACGGACATCAATTTAACATGGATAGGCTGTGGAAATAATGTAAATAACATTTGATTGTACATAAAATTCCTCACTACTCATACCTGAGCTCCTTTTACTTCACCAACATGCTCAGGCTTTACTCAGCTCAACTTCCACCATTCACTTAGAACCAAGCCTTGTAGCAAGGAGCTTGCCCAAAAGCATACCTGGTACTTGCATCTGTGGACAATGTTATTCATGCCTCTGAGTGGTTATTACCTTCTCTGCTTCAAAATATGCAGGAGTTGCTTGGTTTGTAGTAAGGAATGAAAAAAAGTTCTATTTTTTCTATATAAAATCAAGGCAAATTTAAAATGAGGCTAAACAATTTCCCCAGCAATGCTATAAACCACAAAATTATCCTTTAAACATGGTATTTTTCTATGTAATTCTTACTCCCTGAGAACTTGTAGGCAGTGACTGTACCTCCTCTTCAGCTTTGTTTTCTAAGCAGAACTAGTGCAACTACTGCAATCAACTTGATAGATAATGGTTTTCATTCTCTTACTCCTTCTGTTACGACTTTCCCCACCCTTTGGGTTCATTCACATCTAACATTAAACATTTTGTACAACAGGGTTATTACCTCCTTCAATCTGTTGGACTTCTCTTGACACAAGGAACATATTAACCTCCTTCTAAGTTACACTGGAAATTCACGCTCAGCCTCTAGCCAAACTATAACCACCTCAGCTTTTTCCAAAATGCTCTTCCAGATGATGCCAGCATTGCTTCTTGTTAGTTCCTTAAGGCATTTTGTGCTACAAGATTACATCTTATTTTTACTACTTTGGTCTAATCATCAAGCTGTTCTCATATATCAAATCTTCTTTGGTAGTTTAATGTCTCATCACTTGAGTGACCAGCAACTTTCATCAGCATGTTACTAACTTTTTTACTCAAAATCAATAACAATAAATAATATATTTATTATGTTGGTATTCAAGGAATTTCCTTGAAATTTGGAAATTATGTTGGTATTCAAGGAATTTCCATCATGGGAAACAAAAAATCCCCAAATCCTCATCTGGTTACACCAAAATAGGACTGCTCCCTAACAAAATGTCAGACCTCAAAGAAAGATAAAACTTACATTTCCAAATCAGATTTTTTGAATCTCTTCATGTTCTCTTCATTGTCTACTCAAAAAAAAAAAAAAAATCAAAAGACAAAAACACTAAAAAAGAGTTTTTGTTGGGTCTCTTTCACACATCCACCTCTACTGGCCACAGACTCCTGGTAAATCTTTGATTGATGATATTCTGGCAACTACAAACATGTTAAAGCATTCTAATTATGCTTCCTATTTCATCAGATCTAGATATGATATACATGCTCCCTGATTTTTCAGGACACATCTATTGCAGCCTCTAATGAGATTTAAGAAACTGACAGGAATGATGGAAGATCTAGGAATATTCAAGCTGTGAATGTATTTATGCCAAAGATTATAAACCAGTTCCCAAGTATGAAATAGCTTTCCTCACATGACTGAAATGCCATCATCTCAGATATTCTATTTCACAGTATTTGTTCCATCTTCATTCCTGAAGCAATGATACTTAGCATCATTATGCTCTCCCTTTCAGGATTACTTGAACAACAAGCATCAGCTCCATTCCAAGGAAACAAAAACTGTTGTTACTCAGAAGGTTTACAGAAAGGAGACCAGCATGGTCTGGATATGGACACCATCCAAGAACAGTGGTGGGTCTGAATGAAAAGAAAACTAACAAGAAGTGAATATTTAGTTCCCCAACAGAAGGGCAAAATGTGGAGGCACACCTTAGCAAAATTAAGTCAGGTTAAAGAGCAGAACCAAGGTTAAATCAAGGAGGTGGTGCAAAAGATGGAAAGAAAGCTGTTTGGTTAGAAGAGTCTCATTGAAGAAAGCAAAACCACAGAAGAAATAGCAACATATATGTAGTAATATTTACACCAAAAAAAAATGGCAGACACCATGCTATGTTAATTAAGTCCATCAAAAAAAAAAAAAGGTTTTAGCATTTTTTACCTATATGTGAATGCAACTGAAAATGACAGGTTCCTCTCAAAGCTTCGCTATAAACCAAATAAATAAGTATAGTCTGAAATAAAAAATTGAAAATTTAATTTCTAGTTCTTCACTGCCTACATAACAAAGTTAAACACACAGATATCTAATTCCTGGAGCATTGAAAAGATTTTTAGATAGCAATTTTCTATCTATATAGGCCTTGGTGCTGGAGAAAGCAATATGATTTTCACAGGTGTATATTAGCATAGAAATATTACATCTAAGTGTTCTGGATTTTGTTAATATTTTTAGTGCAGTTTTGTAATCACATGACCTTACATGCTCATAAAAGACTCATGCTAATGATAAAGGACCAAACTTGTCTTCAAGAAATAATGCCTTCCATTTTAGTATCCCAAAGAAACACACAAATGTTGAAAACTATATATGAAAGAAAAAGCTATCTAGTTGCTAAGAGTTCCAAGTCCTGATTTGCACTATGTCCCAATGTTGTATGCCTCAAAATTATTTAGAATGGAAGATTTCCTTTACTTCTGCAAATTCAGCTTGTCACAGAAAAAAAAAAAATTAGAATGGAATTTAAAAAAAATAGCATTGAAGTGTTCTAAATTATTAAAATTAATTGCAGTTTCCAGCTACAAATATCTCAGCTTTCTGTGATGGCAGGATGTAACTCAGACCAGACTTTATCTATATATATAGAAAACCTTACCACAGCATTTCTGACAGGATATTAGCAAAAACACTTCATCACAGATGTGGTCAAACTGACAGGCTGTGGGATCTCCATCCTTAAAGACAATCAAAACTCACCTGGACAAGGCACCGAGTAATGAGTTCCATGTAACTTCAAAGCTAGCTCTAATTTGAGTGATGGCTTAGACCTGATGACCCTGAGAAGTCCCCAGTAACCTAATTTATTCTGTGACTTTGTCTCCAAGGTCAGCCTTTCCAGGCTAAGGACAGAAGCATTCTGCAACTCTCACGAGAACAGGCTGAGGTTACCACGCTCCTGTGATGATCCCTCACAGAGTCCCACCTGCTGCTCTCTTGCCAGGTTGGTTTTCAAAGCACACCTTACCTTGCATTACCACCTACCCCTGGCCAGTCATCACTCAGGCCTGCACACATTTCCAGCCCCTCTGAGGTTTTCTGTGAGCATCCATCCTCTCACACACCTCAGAGTCCTGAAGGAGGAGGGACCCCAGTGCAACTCTGAACGGGAGCTTCTGTACTTTGGTCTCATTCAGACATTTCTATCTGTACCACCAAGGGGAGCAGAACATTTATCTCCACATTGTGGTTCAAATGGGAGATATGTAGGGGCAGCAGTCAGAGGATCATGAGTTTGAATCCAGCTGAGGCATTCACAAGCAAGTATGTGAGATAAGAGACACCTTCAACAAAAGATAGGAATTATTTACATTCATAGGACCAAAGATCTATTCAGCTTTACTAGAATTTTTACTTTCTTTTTAGTATAACCCAGTAGACATGACTGAGTTAGATTGCTATGTTTTACTTCAATTTGGACTCACACATAGTGCTGAGTAAGAAAATAACCTTCCAATATCCAACAGTGAATTATTTGCCTTTGGGCCATTTGTTTATCTCCGCTTGTTCTGATTTTTTACCTGACTGCCCCAATTAGACTAAATATGTTTGTAGAGTAAATACTGAAATAACCTAATCAAAGTAACATTCCCAGCATCATCTGTCGTGCCATTCCACAGTCTTACTGATTACCCTGAACAGCATATGGAAATAAAGTGGGATGAGGTAAAACAAAAAGGACCATGATTTTATCCTTCCTAATGAATTAGTCTTCAGATATCTCCAATGATTCTATTATTTTAATCTATCACAGGCAAAAAAGATACAAATGCAAATTGTACAGGCCACAGTATCCTAGCCAAAGCATGTGGCTCACTGATGCTTATTAATTAGTATTTCAAGAAAACAGAAAAAAATTCTCATTATGAGAGCCAATATTACATTTCTCTTTGGAATCTACTCCTTATGAACTTATTGTGGTGGTGTAAAAGAATGTAGAAACTGGCTTTCTGATTCAGATGTCTGTGCATGCATGCACACAAAAACACTCTGCATTTTCCTTTCTGCTACTGAAGTGTCAGTTTTGGCTTAATTTTATTATCACTGAGAAATATGCCTCTCTGACTTCATCTGACCTTTAAGAGAGCTGCCTGCTAATGCTAATAGCATGCTGCTGTGTCTGGAGCATACCATGAAAGAGACTGGCTGTTAGATATGCAGTGTACCCTCAGTCAAGGAAAACCTTTTTAACTCTGAGCAGTGACAGGCAAACCATTGGAGACTTAAGGTTCTGTTAAAGCACACCAAATGGCTGATTTCCCAAACCTTACCAAACCTCTTTGGTCTTTTAACACAGAAGTCTGGCAAGAACAGATGTGAGAATTTTTGTTTCTTGCTTTGCTGTATTTGGTTGAGTCAATATTATTTTTTCATGGGAAGTTTCTGGTCCCTGCCAAGCCTGGCCTGCCTGGAACAGTTGCCCTTCCATGGTGCAGATCATGAACACAAGGCCTTCACTTGAAAAAGGAAGTTTGGAGTTCATAAAAGTGAACCAAAGTGGATTAACTTTAATAAAATGGAAACATTAGAGTCCTGACTGTGTGATTTCAATTAAAAATATGTGAGAGACTTCACAGTTACTTCAAAAGTAATCTGATCTAGGTTTAGTTCAAGGACTTGGTAAAGACAGAGCCAGTTCTAATTTTATCTGAGCTGATTCACCTATTTGTAATGGCTGTCCTACGTGCTCTAATAACACAGTCCTGTGGATCTTAAACCAATGCTGTGACATAGGCTTCAGGTTTTTAAGACTCTGAAGAGGTTTTTGTGCTGACAAACTGGCAGCTTGACCAAGCATATCTTACTGACTCCCATTAAGGGGCACACACTGTGTAGATTCCCTAGGACAAACAATGGGACAGCAGGCAAGACAGTATGGTCCATAAGGAAAACAAATTATCAGCCAACTCAGAACAAATATTAGAGTATAAAAACAGCTTTACTGTAGTAAAGGGAAAGAAAACAGCAGTGTGTGTTAGAACAGAGTAAAGGATTGCAGAATAAATTTTCTGTGAAGACTCAAAAATAGAATTACTACTGACACTATTGTCCATGCCATTGGAAAGGCAGCAGCAGAAGAATAACTGAAACATCAGTCATAAGAACAGAAGACAGGACTGCACAGTTCAATACCTTTCTTTATGCTCCTCCTGTTAATTTTCATTGAATTTTAGTTTGGACAAAAAAGGAAAGTTTTACAGAATTAGAAATCAAGGGGGTTGACCCAAAGAACGTCTGCACCAACATCACCAAACTTTCTCTCCTCTCTCCCTCCCCTCACTCCATATTCCCTGCCAGTGCTTTTTAGCATTGGCAAAGCAGAACTCCTTTGAAAGGCATTGAGGATGATCTTGCATGAGGATGATCACTCAGCCAATTATGGTCAAATACCAGTGGTGAATTTTCTGATGTGGGCACTACTGATGATTTATAGAGACTATTACTGTGGCAGAGAAACATTTACTAGAAACTGGACTGGGGCCACCAATTCATTTCACACAAGCTACTGGAGCAAGTAAAATGTTCTCTTGTCTCATTTCTAATTTGAGCCAAAGTTACTTGGTTCCTTTAAATCAGTGTTTCTCATTAGCCTGCTTTGGGTTCAAAGAGGCTCCTTACAAATTTTGTGACAATTTATAAGGCTTTTAAGCACTTAGTTTAGTCTAGTTCATTGAATAAGGGTTAAAGTAACTGAAACATCACGGTGAAACATACACAGGCCTTTTTCCAAATTTCTTCCTGTTTTTCTTGGAACATTGCAAAACAACAAAGGCAGTTTAATAACACAAATGGTATTGCTTTATTACTGGCTTTCATAATTCTTTCTGACCATTAATATGGGGAACTGCAAAGAAGTCAGCTACAAGTCATTTGGTACCTAGATTGACACCCTCTGTCCACAGAGAGTCCTAATGAATAATAAGAAGAATAGATATATAAAATGGATGGAAGCCACCTATCACATTCAACACTGAGGGACTGATGGGGTATAAGACCCCATCTAGACCCAGAAAATTGAATCTAGACATGAAACAAGTCCCTAGTTTCCTACTGCAAGAGCTAGAAATGAGTTTTACTTACAGATGAAGGTATTCTGGAGCCTAGAAGGAAAAAACAGAGCCCTTACCCACTGCATGAAGGAGCATCTCTGCAGCTGAGTATGGCATCCATCTTGGGATTTGGGGAAACTCCAATACAGATCTTTGCTCCACTTATTTAAGGAAGTGAAGCTTAATTTTTAAAAATACTTTCTTAGCAAATAGATAGACAATCATTGCCTCCAAAGTTTTCTACTTGAGAGATTTCATTATGTATAAATGATTGGCTCACTGCAGACCAGGCTTGAATCTCTGCTGTACATCTCTAGTGATTGTCCTAACTGTGGACATGGATTCAGCTCCCTTCACTTGTTCCACACTGTAATTAAGCTCACCAAGAATACATCTGGCAGGAAAAAAGCCAGGAATGATTCTGTAGCCTGGTGGTCAGGGCATTTCCTGGGTAGAGAAGCCACTGCTTTAAGCTGCTGAGTTGTTTGAAGACTGGGATCTGAATCACTGCATTGAGTGAGGGCCCTGGGCACAGAGCTGCCAGTGGCTGTTTCAGGTTCTAGGTTTTCTCATCTTAACTATAAATTCCTCTTTGAGGCTAACTAGCTTTTCCTGCAGGAGTTGGTAGTGTACACTGCTATAAAAAGTGGCTATTGTGATACACACACACACGTTCCAGCCTGATTTATGCAATTACGTGACTGGGACTGAAATAGAGGACATAATTGCTGGGTTCTCTGTCTTTAAAAATGAGGCTTCTATCAAAAAAAATATCACCCACTGCCTTGCTTCCTCCATCTCTGTGTAAACAGAATACCACAGGAATCTGGATGAGTCAAGAGAAGATCTGGCATAAGTGAGCAATATGATGGTAAATATGATAATGCCATCTTGGATGAATTTAAGCACCTTCCTTCCACACAGTTTAACAAGCACACTCTGGTGATCATGTTCCTCCTCTTCTTTCTCCTCATGCACTGAGGAGCCCAAAGATCAAAGAACCAGAAGAAAAAAAGGAATAACCAATCTCTCTATTGTTAAATTCTTTCTCCCCTGCAGCCAAATCCAGGACAGTAGGACATTCCAAAACTAAGGTTTACAACCAAATTAAGGAACATCACTACCTATGTTATATAACATGCAATACATAGCTATGGTTTTTTATCATCTGAAGATGCTTCTGAAACAGAACTGCTACTTCAAAGGAAATAAATGAACGTGAAAAATTTAATAGTTTAGAATTTTACCTGGAACGTGACTGTGAATGTGAGCAGATGAAATAAAAATACATCCTGGCGGTACAGTGTCTCTGCATCAGAGACAGGACAACCCTTGGCTCAGCAAGAGATGAGACATGTATTTCTCATTGGATAAGACAGCCAGACTTTAATCCAGAACATTTGATTTCACAGCTGTAAGCATAAAATTTGCTAAAAAGAAATCCTGAACCCCAGTTTGGAGTGCAATGGTTCAGCAGAGCGAGGTAACCAGATAAGAAAATCCAAACCTCCATTAGACAAAGGTCAGTCACCATCTGCCAGAATATTTCAGGTCATCTTTTCTCACTCAAACAGCCAACTTCGTGTGACTCAAGCTACACACCCTTAGTTTATGTTTGTGCTACAGCAACCAGTGCCTGAGGACAGTCTCCCAAAATGTATTGTAACTGCACAAATAGATTTTGTTCCTTGGTGTGACAGTTAAAGATGAAAGATGACTGTGTAGGTGGAAAGACTGCAGGAAAGCAGTAAAACAAGGAAATGCCCAGGAAAGAAGAGATTATAGTTTTTGGTTGTTCCCCACCCTCACCACAGTTAAGCTTGTTTTTTAACACAAAAATTCTGTTTCCAAGCAGTTAAAAGCCAGTCTCATTGAAATCTGTGTGGTTACACCAATTTACACAGTCTGAGGATCCAGCTCTAAGACCGCTGTTTGTTTGGGATATTTTATTGTAAACTGCTTCATCTTCACAAATAACTCCTCACCATAGGAGCCTCATATGGGCACAAATGATCTCATCTCAGTGGCCATCCATGAGCTGTAATTAAATAACTTATAGTAGGAGTCCTGAGGCTCCTGCCTGGTTTTAATTGTGTTTTCATTAGAGCAAGTATTGTTATTGTGCAAGTGAACTGCGAGTTCTGCAGCAGGGCCTGAGCTGCCTCTGCAGAACCTCTGTGAATCACAGGCTCTGGCTGAGCTATTACACCCTAAGAAACGAAATGCTGCAGCTCACAATGCACACAGGCCTCTTTAAAGCTACTTGATTTAAAGGAAAGCAACATCCTTATTTCCTTCTTTTACTTTGCTGCCAAGAGAAATAATCATACTAAGCCAGGACAAGGGAAAGCAGCCTTATGCAACAGACAAATGGCACTTGCAAACACATTTGCAAGTCTTGTGATGCTGTTCGAGTAATGCAGGCACAATATCCTTCCTTACAGAGTAAAAAAATAATAAGGATGGCACCAGAAAAATGCACCTTCCAACTGAAACCTGGCAAAGAAAGAAAGCAGTCTGCACATCAGGCCCAGGCTATGCAGTTTTGGTTTAACATCTGCTGCAAGAGTAGCTTTCCTTCCAAAGCCACTGTGGTTATTAATATTGAGAAAATAGGATTATTGTCTGAACAGCACAAAGATGAAAAACTATTTGTAACTGCAAGCTGTCTGCTTATTTAGAAAGCATTCATTTCCTCTTGATACACATGCGTAGAGCAACTTTGGGAAAGCAATTTTTTTTGAGTAGTTTTTTTATTTCTTTTCCTCCCTGCAGATGACCTGTGATTCTTTTTTTTTTTAAGTGACAGTAAGCGCACAAATTCTTGCATCTTGCCACTACATGCACGGGAAGGGTTTCCAAGTGATTAAATTCAAGGAGTCCAAATCATAATATTAGAATAATAAAGAATGATCTGGAGGGCTGCCTACCACAGGAAGCTTGCCCTGAAGTACATAAAATCAGCTATTGCCATTACATACAGAGGTAAGTGTCTCTCAGGCTGTTTTTATTTCATACCCTAGCTACAAGGAACTGGAAAACACTTCAAAGGCAAAGTGGATGAAAACACTGGCCCTGATGATGGTTGCTAGGCACCAAGCAATGCAGAGAGGACTACTACTGGCCAAGCTTCAAGTAGATTTAGATATTGTTCTAATGAACATAGAGTGTCATTAAAAACCAAGGTCTGATTTAACCAATTTTGACCAGAAGACTGAAAAAGCAAAATAATTTCACCTTAGTCACATCTTCAAAAACAGATACAATACCCAGGCAGGTGAACTCAGCAACAGCTGAAGCACAACTCATCATACTGAACTCCCAAGGAAAGAATGATTAAACTGCATTCAAGACTCCTCCTGAGCTTGAGTTCAGTGGTTCACTTGCAAAGCACCTGTGGCAGGGGGAGAACCCAAATCCCAACTCACCCTTGCCAGTCAGCACAGCCCCCAGAAGGGACATTCCTGTGGGCCAAGGTGTGCCACGCCACGAGGCACTGCCAGGGAGCTGCAATCCCTGTGAGTTCCTCTGGCACAAGCCCAGGCTAACACCTACCTCTCTGAGGCTATTGTTAAACAGAGCAGAGACACAAGGAACTGGAAAATAAACGAGTTTGGAAGGGACCTCTGGGGGTAATCCAACCCAATCCAGGCTCTGGGCTCAATGCAGACAAAGCAGACTTCAGATCTTTAAACAATTCTGTCCTTAAATAGATTCAGTTTCTGAGTCTTCACAGTTTGGGGATTTTTTTTTTTTTTTTTTTTTTTTTTTTTTTTTTTTTTGCAAGTTCAGGTCTTTGATCAAAGTTGGTTTTGTGGATACATGATGTTTCCTCAACCTTATCTGTCATTTCTTTTCATGCTTTAGATCTAGAAACTGACTGGGAATAAAATAATATCCTTAGTCATCCCAGATTTTGAAACATAGATATTAACCGCTCAGTTTTTGTCTATCTGTTCAAAATGTTTCGTTTGGACATAGTTTGATTCTGCTGCTCTTATTTTCTCCTTACAGCCTGATTATTACTATAGGTATTTAAATAAAAGCAGTTTTTTAAAAAGTCTACAAATTGCGATCACTCCAATCCAAAAAACTCCAAACAATCCTGCGCAAGTCAAGGAGAACATGGAACTACATCAAACTACAAATACACACAGAGACATAACTCTGTTCCAAAAGTTTCTTTTTCATGAGGCCATACTAAATTTCTCTATTAAAAAATTGTTTTAATGAACAATTTCTGAAAAAAAAAATCTTTAGGTCATCTGATATTTGAAGCATAAGTGTCTGTTTAAATATTCAGTTATCTTACATCACATCTTAAGAGCATTTTATTTTTTTTTACTTATCTTACCATCTTTTAAAAAATATTTTTGAGACTATGTCATAAATTGTGCTCCAATCTACTAATGGTGTTTGGATAGAATTTCCACTTTTTAAAGGTTTGTTAAGCTCTAATGAATTGGTTCTTTTTCATGATTTATTGTGTCAAACTTAATACCTTTATTTTGTTATTCAATTTACTCTGGTAGCAAAATGCACATAAATGGTCTTCTCCAATTTTATAGTTGAAGTTTTCTCTTGCTTTTTCCATATATCTTTCAACCATATTTGAACGATTTTTCTTCAAGCTTCATAAATGAGACCAATGAAAATTGGTCTCAAAACACCTCTCCTAATAAATTAGAATTCCCCCACTTAAAAACTGAATTACTAGGTTTCTATGGAGAGGATTGGGCTATGAATTTCAGCCATTATAAACTGCTAACAAAATGCCATCATTCTTTGAAATAGTTATCTCCCTCCTATCTCCAGCTCTTCACCCAGTTTTTGATCCAGACCACAGCAGAATCAGCCCAGGAAACAGAAATTTAAATAGATTTTAAACCATGATCATACAGGAGTTTCCATTTTTTAGCTTCTGGCATGTTGTGTCATACTGCTGCTGGTATTACCCGTATTCACTGATATTTGTTACAAAAACCAAAAGTTTGTAAAGCAACTGCTTGAAGCTGGCCTTCTACACCTGTTCTACAGCAGCTAAAGCAGTGGTTTAATTCTCAAAAGTGCTGAGCATACTGCTTCTGCTTGAATTTTCAGAACAAAGATTCAAAGCCATAAGAATTCTTTTTTTTTTTTTTTTCCCTTAAGAGTGTGGTTCTCAAAGTTTATTTGACATGCTTTCTTTTCTTTTTCATGATACAGCTAGGAAATTCAACAGGTAAAGCAGAAAAGCCTGACTAAATAGATAAAAGCTTTTATATCAATACTGGAATTCATTGCCACATTCCTCATACATGGACACAAAAATAGCTTTAGTCTTCCTTTTTGGTCTTAATATAAATGCACTGCCATGAGTTTATCCAGAGTATAAATTTTGACATTCCAGATCAAAGACAGCAATATCCAGCCTACTGAATTTCAAACACAACCACAGGATCAAAGTTTTGCCACCCTGATACGTTTTAAAAAAGTCAGAAAGAATAATAATCAAAATTATCCTACAAACTCATATCCAGCACAGCCAGATCACTGATCTGGTCAGTTAATCTAGATTGGGTAGGGGCCAGTTTCCAGCATTGCATCAAAAAACACAAAGTCTCCATCGTACCTTTGGAAAGTTGGAAAGTTGTGACCATGTGGAATGCACAGAGATGCAAGGAACTTCACTGACTGCCACAGGCAGTGGGACCTCCTGTGTCAAAATCTGTTGCATAATTAGACTATGATAATCATTAATTTCCTTCATTGGAGTCCAGCTGCCACATTGTTTTATCAGAAGTCCTACAAATTATAACTTTATAAGCATTTCACAAATTTCTGTGCACAGTTATGTGTGAATAAAACAAAAACACTTGTGTTCCTAGCAACATTTTTACCCTTGATGTAATCACATGCTATAAACTTTATGAAAAACAGAATTAAGGTAAATAATGTTCAAGGTCTTCTTCCTTGTCCTGGCACAAACCAGAAGCTGCCCCCAGTCAATAAGTTAATTTTACCTAATGTAGCTGGAAGAGTGTCAGGCCTGTCAAGGAGATGGACGTGGTCACATCTCTCCTCTGCCAGCTGCACAGCTTCTCCAAATCACTTGTCATGCTCAAAGAAAAGATGCAAGAGTCTGTCTTAATCCACTGCAGTGTCACACCACAGAGTCTTCAGGACAGTGACTCACTGCAATGACTGATGTTGAATGATTACACTGTTTGATTTGAATCTCTCTGGATCCAGAAGAAAAATCTCCTTCTCCGTCCTGGTCCTAAACCAACATTTTATACCATGTAAATCTGTAACAACAAATCTCCCACCAAGGTTTAGACTTGAGGAATGGGATGAAGAATTTAGTGTCTATACCTCTCTTGCTTTAAGAGGTCAAGGAAGGCAGGGGAAGCAGAGCTGCAAAGGCCACAAAATGAGAGTGCAACCTATCATGAAGATTCCATTCCAAGTTGCTAGTTAAAAAGTTTATTTTCTTTATTTAAACAAAGTTATCATAACTCATTATTCCTTAAAAACTATGTGCTGTTCAATCTTGAATTGTTATCCACCTGTAGAGTATCTAAAGGCAATGAGAGATTAGAGCCTTAAGCCTATTTTTCCTTCTCTCAACCAAGTCCAGTTCCCTGATTGACTTTTAATTCCTACACCACAAAATTGAAAACTCTTTGTAAATTAAAAAACATAACCCTTTGGCCACAGTCTCAAATCACCCAGAAATTAATTTCAAAATGCTGTGGCTACATCCATGATCCTTGGTGCTTAATCAGTTTAAGGTATGACAGCTCTGAAACCTTAAATCACAAAACCTAAGGAGGTTTGGGCACAAGGAGAACCCAAACACAGAATGAAAGCAGAAAAGTTACAGAAAGTGGACTGGTTAATTATAGGGGGCATTTTCTTCCCTTCTAATCCCCAGTGAGCCAGAATGGACCTAAACACCCAGGTTCTGAACACTGACCAACAATGTAACAAAGTCATGACATCTATTCCAGGCAGAGGGAAAAGGTCCATAAAGATGGCAAAATCCCACTTTATGGGATTATTTTTTTGGTTGGTTTAGTTTGTTTTAAATTTACTTTGTCCTATTCTGATTTTTTTTTCTCTTGTGTTCATTAGATGCAGGTGAAAACACAGCTATCACAGGTGAGCTATTTTTGTAAAGCACAAAAAAAAAAAAACAGTGATATTTTTATATTCTAAAATGCTTTCTTTAGAGGCAGTGGTACTTTATTGCACTTCTAGACATGCAAGAAGCATCAAAACACCTCTTCTTCCAGTTGTTCCATATCAGAAAAAGTACCTTAAAAAAAGATTAACTTCAGTTTTACACTGACAGATACAGTGCTATGACAGAGTATTCCTAAACCCTCTCCTTCTGTTTTGGGAAATTTACACAGCTTAAGAACCTGAAAATGTTCTGTAACCTCACTTATTCTTAAAAATAGGCTTGTAAAGCAGTAATTGCTATGATATCTGCCACTTGCTTTGATACATGGCTCTGGCTTCAAGATAGCTGTTGA
Source organism: Agelaius tricolor (assembly GCF_023055355.1). NCBI lineage: Eukaryota > Metazoa > Chordata > Aves > Passeriformes > Icteridae > Agelaius > Agelaius tricolor. The sequence goes on from NW_027269263.1 coordinate 3,801,052, forward strand.
TATACAGATCAGCTCACAGATATCAGCTTGTATTGGCAGATAAATTCTCTGCTCTCCTTGTGAAAAGGAACCTAGAACTTGGGGAAAACTGCTCAAGCCACACAGGACTGCTTCTTCCAAGCACTACACTGGAAGATTTGGGGCAGGGATCAGCTTTTGTTCTTTGCAATGGGGTTGGGCCTGGCTCTGAGGCTTGGGGCAGCTTTGGTTCTTTAAATCATTTCTCTGCAGTCTGATGGCAGGGATGGCACACACAGATCAATCTGTGCCTGCTCCACACTGCTGAGGCAAATGCTCTGTGCTGCTCCAGTGTTATTTCACTCCAGAGAGCAAAGCTGAGATGACAAGACTCACTTCAATCTGAATTGAAGATAGATATTGTGTATTCTCATCAGGATACACAAAATGCTTCTAGAATCAGCTCTAGCCCACTGAAATTCAGGCTGCTGCTTCAATTCTGACAGCCTGCTGCTGCTGCACTGCTTTCACCTGAGCAGGGATGGCCACAGACCCTCCTCACCCTCCCAGGCACAGCAAATGCTGATCCATGGGCAGAACTCACATTTTGCCTGCCACAAAATGTTCACATCAGTAATGAAGGGACATAGAACCTCTCAGAGCATCAACATAATGTACAAACAGTGAACTGATTCACAACTGTTAACAATTCCAAAATCCATATTTGTACATTATCTTGCTCGTGTTATTTGATATAGTTCAATGCTGCCTAAAAAAATCAGATAAATATTAATAAATGCAGCTTCCTTCTCTTTTCCAAAAAAGTTCTTTCAATAAACAAGTGCATAATTTTACTGCTAATGACTATTTATCTGATAATGACATAATTTAATTTGGAAAGGAATATAGAAATGTTTACTTCTCCAGTTTTCAATTAGTCTCTTAAAAAATGCCTATCAGTGATACCACACAGAGCCTTCTCAGAGCTCATAGTGCTATTCACATAATTTAGGTCATATATATTTTTACTGGATTTATTTGTGCTGGTTGAATTAGGCCTATCAGCCTGAGTCACTTACCGGAAAGTTTCAGCTCAAGGATTTTTATAACCATTTTATAACTCCTTTGTCCTATGTACTATCAGAGTCTTTTCAAAAGTGTATAATTAGTGTTCTTAATAGAACTGAACTGCTTTTCATAGAATCACTGTATGAACTATTACTAAAATGACAAAGGCATTGTCATGATACATACACTTATAATTTACAAGTGCAGAATATTATAACCCCTCGTGGATGACACTTATGTGGGTTCTGTGACCTTCTCATGACATTGCTAAAACTGTTCTCTTTAAGAAGCGTCAGACAGGACCTGATACCTGTCCTAACTCCAAGCATCTGACTCTGGAATGAGGGCAAATGTAAAGAAACAACAAACATATCACTATTTCCTTATTAGCTGTGACAGCATTATTGTTTTCACATCACAGTTCTATTCCTAGAGAAGTTGTGAAAATAGGAATGATATAACAAGAAAGTATCTGGTCAGACTTCTCAGCCATTAAAAAATAAAAATTAAAAAAAATTTCACAGAGTTTGAATTCAGGTAAAGTGCAAGAAGTGAATGTGGTGACCTGAAGAACCATTATAGGATCCCCTTAATCCTGTGGGATGTGTTCCTATATCACTGTCCTGTTTTTACTGTGGGGTTTCCCAGAAGTTCAATGATCAAAGTAGTGGCCTGTGCTAATCATCCTCTAGATCTGCAGATACAGAGGACACAATGGTCAATTGGAAGCCAAGTAGATCCAATCACAGATTAGGTAACACAGCAGATTTGCTTACCCATCTTAAGAAATTCACAAATGTAATTCCAAATTGCACTGGCGTCTTTTAACATCCTCAGGAAATGAGTAGCAACTGATAGCAGTCCATAAAAGAAACCTTATCAACAAAAGATGAATTTAACAGCAAAATTTTACAGAAGTACAGAGAAAAATATCTCCATTTGCAAATACATCAGTGTCTGGATTCTAATGGCATCCTGGTGATAAATTAGCCAGCTAAAAACAATTTTTCAAGTTATTTTTACCAGCTTTCAGGATAGTTTTGCTGAACTGTCTTCCTAGAAAATCTGAGAATTGCCAAAAACTAATGCAAAACCAGCAGGATAATTTCCAGCATAAAGAGTCAGCACCCAGACAACAACACAGACTGACCTAGATGCCACAGGGCTCATGCCAGGCTAGCTCCTGGGCCCAGAGAAATTCCCTTTCATTGCTAACACAGAGGGTGAATGCACTCCCCTCCAACTTCTGCTATAGCCAGCTTTGAATGGGTTCCAGTACAATCTCTGCACAGTGGCAAACTGGCTAGGCCACCGTGCAAAAATGTCAACCTGGGCTGTGCTGCCTCTCCACAGAAGTGGCAGGACTGAAAGGGAAGCAGGAGCCTTGTAAAAACAGGGTAGGACACCCCAGTGTGAGCAGGACACCCCAGTGTGAGCAGAGCTGGCACTTGTTGGTGCTGCGTGTGAGCACTGAGCATAGCTTGTTCTCCTAAGCTGTCTTCTAAGGAAGCTCCCCAGTCAGGAACTTTATTGGAAAGACTGAGAGGATTCTGCTCCAGCAAGGTTTCTGAGGCCTTAGAGGGATCCATTTTTTCAGCTATCTGGGACACTTATATCTGGATTCAGAGTGGCTGGGGAATTGATGAAAATAGGGACAGTATCTAGACCATGCTGCTAGGTCTGTTTTCCTTGGAGAGAGGCTGAAATGTCTTGGGTCCTGCCATCTCCTTTACAGTCCTTGTATCTGACTCTCCACTAAAAGCTCCTTGAAATAAAGCGACTGAAGGACATCATGAGCATAACAAAGTGTCACAAGTCTGATGCTGAATTGTCAGCTTCTTTGTGAACCTACATTGCCAAGACTAAAGCAGGGTTCACAGTGCCATTTCACAGATTTCCAGTTTCTCTTGCTTAACTGCAGTGTGAAAACAAAATTAGATTTAAAGATACATGTTTTGAATATAGGGCTATATCGCAAATGAACAAACCAACAGTGAAATTATCTCACTTCCCCTTAATTTCTAGCTGAACTTGCCACCTCATCTTAATATCACTCTTTTAACTCTTTGTACCTTCCTGAGATGAAGAATTTTTGCTGAAAATTCTTTCACAATTACTAAACTTCCAAAACAGACATTTCCCTATTTAACAAGAAGACCACTTTTACAATACATGACAGCATCCTGAAAGATTCAGGAGAGCACAGAATTTAGTTTTGCTCTTGGAAATGCCAAGGTAATACACATATGATCAGCATTATCACATGGACAACGTGCTAATGTGATGGGCAGGAATGTCTGGTGTGTTTGGTTTACAAGATGTGGCTTTAGACCAGCCTAATTATAAACCTACTGAGAGGGAATTAAAGGCATGTTCTTGGGAAGAATTCTCCCAATGTGAAGGGATGCAGAAGTAGAAAATTCCCTGTAAAGGGTTTTACCTGTCACAATCAGATTTCATTTTCCAAATTCACTCAGATCCAAGTCCACAATATCCATGAAGCCAAACTTTATTACCAACAAAATCAGCAGTTTGAGACAAAAGTGCATTTTCAGATGTCCATCTGAGTTTGGTGGTTCCTACATTACTGTCTCAAGGAGAACATCTCAGTTGACAGCCTTGAACCTTCCTCTTTCCTCAGATTTAATTACAATAAAAAGCCACAAATCTTCAGCTTCACTTAAAATTATGTTCTCTTAAACCAAACTGAAAGGCCAGGCTGGATGGGCCTTTGGGCAACCAGTGTCCCTGGCTACTGCAGGGGCATTGGGATTAGAGGATCTTTAAGGTCCTTTCAAACATTGGAATTAGAGGATCTTTAAGGCCCCTTCCAACCCAAACAATTTTTCCTCTATGAAAACTCAAGGACAGCTGACCTTAAAAGACAGATTTCCAAAATACACTGGTCCCTTTGCTTTCCTTCTCTTCCCCTCCATGCCAACTGAAGGTTGGCCACAAAGCCATAAAGCAAAAAGCATTGTACTCTTTCTGTATTTTGAGCCCCAAAATTCTGGTTTTCAGGCTCCCTTCAGCACTCCAAAAAAGACTTCGTCTAACTCAAATCTCTGCCTCTAGGAGCGACCAAAGTCAAAAATCAAAGGGAGATCAATGACAAGACAGGCTTGTACCTCTCCTTCATCCTTCTCCCAGCCTCCAATTATTTTCAGCTCAGGGGATTTCCTCAGCTGGATGCAGTTTATCTAATTATTAATCCTCAATGGACCTGCCTTCCAAATTCTTGTTCCACTCTCCCCTGGAGTTAATGTAAACTTTCTGCATTTTTATACAACAGTAACACTTCAGACTAAACCTCTTGCTTGTTCTTGGAGTAATGTCAGAGGGGAAGAGCAGGAAGAATGAGTCATTCCTGTCTCCTGACTCAACTTTTGTCCAGGAATGCTATTTTTCTGGGAGGCTACAGGGAATAGGTGGGAACTACTGCTCCTTGTATAAGTCAGTCATTCAGCTCCCAAGTGCAAAACTTCATTTTAATAAGCTATCAAAACAAAAGGTTTTACTGAAAGTCATAAAAGGCTGCTTAAAGATGGAAGCTGACCAACACATAAAGCCTATAGACTTCTCCAATTCACTGAAAGCAGATTGGAAAATGAACTTCTGCTCACTGAAACAAAACATCACCAAGTAGCAAGAAAAAACCTACTCAGAACTCAACCTATTTATCAGCAGTTCAGAGTAAGATTATTTAACAAACTACTTTTGCTGTTGCAGGATTGAGTTTTTCAACAAAAAAATATTTAGGTTAAGACTCAACAACCAGCATATCTGTAAAATACCAGAGACTCCATAATCTAGAACAAATCTAGGAGTATTTTTTTAACAGAAAATGATGAGGCAATGGGCAGACTTTAATTTCTATCCATGTGAGAATCCAGTGTTTTGTTTTCCTCCTTGCCTCTCTCCTCCATGTTCTAGCACTCAGTGATGGAAGCAAAGACAAGTTGAAATCACTATATGCCATCAAGGCAAAACTGTCCCTGACAGTCTGGCATCATGCCCAGGATTTTACTCACTCCATGACGAGTGGTGTTCTCTTCAGCTCAGATTTATCCAGCCTCATCAATAAATACCTCAAGCATGGTCATCTGATGGGCATGATGAGATTAAATTCCAAAACATTTAGGGCTGTATATTTCAGTATGGTAAAGAAAATGGCAAATATCCTGAAGCAGGAATTTCTTTTCCTTACATTAAATGTCTGAACAAATTGTTGTACAATCCTTGATGGCCAGGCATGACATGAGGGCTTTTAAAAAATTTACTCAGTGCTTTTTCTGTGTATTATTCTGTGAACCATTTTCTGCTCAGTGTTTGCTTTGTAATCATCACCCCTTTACTCACTTATGTATGACGTGGGAGAATATCTGTGTCTTATCTATGTCTTATCAAACAAGATCTGGATTTGCTTACAAGCTTTCAGACCTTGCTTTTCTGAATCAGACCAGGGGATCTAAAATAACAGGTTTTAATGTGGCAAGCAAACAGAACAGACTCAAAGCTCACAATCAGTCTCTTGCTCTGCAGTCCAATTAAAGCATATTTGCTGATAGCAGAGGAGAGTAACTCCATAATCACTTGTGTGCAGCACAGGGCTCCAGGTACGATGGAGAGAAGATGGAGAGACATGTCAGGAGTAGCCAAACAGCAAAGGAAACACAACATTTTGTTTACAAGCTGTTCAAGTGACACTCACGCACCCACTGAGATCAACCTGCATGTTTCCAATTTTGCTGAAGCAGGGCAGGCTTAAGTGTATTTATCAGAGAATTGGGAACTATTGAACAATCAGTCTCAGCATAGCCAAAAGCAAAGGCATGAGCTTGGCATCCAGGAGCACAGGTCAGGCTTATCAAACTCTTATTACACATTGGAGAGCAAGAGTTTCTCCGGGCAGCTTCCAGATCACATCCAAGGTCAACTCAACACTAGCATCAGGGCACAGCTTTTGGATAACATGGCTAATAAGATTCCAGGATGCCCAAGGAGTTATTAGCTTCTTTGCTGTGCTAGTGACAGCAAAATCAAAAGCTTTGTCTACCTCCAGTGGCCTTCAAACATGATGAGTGTTTTCAGGAGAAAGAACAAAAATAATTATCAGCATCAGGAAATAGTGAGAACCAATGAAAAAGTTACAGCCCTTGCAATACAATCAAGCATAACCTGTCAGAATTTACATGGAGTTAAGAAATACATTTTCATTCTCTGTGTAAATTTGTAGAGAAGAAGAGGAATGTATGGAGGAAAAAGCCCTCTCTATTTTTTCAAGTTATATCATCCTTTAACAGCTTTCAATTAGAAGATTGCTCTTACCAGTACATTATAAACATCATCCCTTTTCTTGATAAAGCAGTTATAGCATGAATTTAAATGACCAGCAGAAAGCAACACTAGAGGCCTGAAATCATCACCTCCCACTTTAAAATACAGTCTGATCTATGGAATTTGCCTAAAAACTTGGAATTTGTGCTCACCTCTGGGTCCTGCTACGGTCTCGTTCATTTGGTCTCTGTCTAATCCCACAGGGTCAGACACACTTTCAAGAGGTCATAGGCCACTTTATTTTAAGCAGTTCAATGAAAAAGGAATAATTTTCAGCTCCCTATGGATTTTCATGCTTTCAAGAGGTCAAAGGCTCTGCAGAGCCCAGTTTGCCTTCTGGGCTGGAACAGTAAAGGCACATGAGTTTCTGTAGCCAGCAGCACCCAGAGCAGCATGAACTAATCCACACATGCAGATGCTTCGATCAGAGGCAGCTTTGAACACTGCTGACCTAAGCTCAAACAGTGGCCAAGGGAGAGCACTGCAGGGCCTCACCTGCTCTGCTCCAGAGCTAGAACAGCCTTCTCTCCCGCCCAGGCTGCTGAGAGGACCTGCTGCCCACCCCAGTGAGACAGGAGGGGAGGTGCAAGGCAGAGGGAGAGGCTCCCCTCCTGCACATGCAGCTGCTGCTGTGTCTGCATGCAAGGCAAGGGAGCAGCTCCAGCCTGGTGCCTGTGTCCTGCACTTGTGTCAGTACCACTGGGTGCTTCTGGAAAAGACTGGGAATGACAGGGAAAAGACCTAGCTCTGACAATTACACAGCCTGCCAGTGAGAGCTGTGGTGTGACTTGCTATGGGCATCACCCAGAAACATCAAAACCTTCACCCACAGGAAGAGCTCAGAAGCAGAGCCCAGCAAAGGCAGATCCATGCTCTTCGTAAGTTCTGCTTCAATGAAATGGTTCAATAGAGGCATTAAGAAAACAAATAAAGCCCAAGACATACTGAAGAACCAGTGACACAAAAATCCTACTTGGGAAATGTCTAATTATTTAAGAATTGTTTGTGACCAGTGAAACTTTTCTTTGTATATTATTAAAGAGCAGCAGTGGACACACAAACTGGCAGATGTGTCTGGCTTATGTCTGGGTGATGGAAGGAGGGAATGAACCACTGTTTAAAACCTGTTAAAACCCTGTTTTAAACACACTCCTAAATTCACATCAGAACCCAGAAGTGCTAGCTGTGTACCATGGAAAATGACCAGAGTAACTAAGATGAACTGAGGGAAACCCATGAGCAGCAGCCTGAACACAAGCTGTGATCTGTCTCAGTCTCCTTTTTCAATACATATTGAAATGTAGTGAAAGCAAAGGTAAACATTCCCAAAGGGAACTCTCAGCCAGGACTGAATTTATTTCAAGAGCTATTTACCAGAAGTATTTCCAGGGTTTTATCAGCAGTTACTTCTCTCAAATACCACACTGCATTTCCCTTAGATTAGCTCCTGCTCTTTTGTACTGCTCAGTCCCTCATATTGCCATATCCTCTGTACAAGGACTGTTAAGTGCAAGCTCAAAATTTAGCAGAATTGGGCCTTCTGAAAGTTACAAATGCATTTCTGCATTTATTTTTCCCCCTCTTTTTCTTTCACTCTGTAAGATTTCAGTACAGAAAAAACATCAAAAATACTCAAACATTATCATATTCACGGCCTCTGAAAGGCTAAAACATTCAACTTTCCTTCAGTTGCTTCCTCCTTTTTTCCCCTGTGAGCTGTCAAATTCTTGCATGATGTATCAAAAGAAAACAAAGCAGCAGCAGTGCTGGTTTTATCCTAGGGACAATGAAACTGGAGATCAAGTTGATCTGGACATCAAGATTTATGTCCAATATTTTTTAAAAAAGCTGAAACTGGAATGTCATTTTTAAGCATGTAAAATGTAGTAAACACTTAATTTGAGTAAGTAAAGGGCAATGCTGGAACATGAACTGCTATAAACAAGAATTTATTCATGTCAGGAGGAAAGCATCACACTCCTGAGATGGATAAAAGTTGTGTAATTGTCAGATGAGAAGTAGGATTCAATGAAAATGTTAAAGAAGATCTATAAAAAAGCCAGTGACTTGTTTCACAGCTAAAACTTGGTTCAGGTTGAATAAGGAAGGAATATATGGTTAATGACTTACAACTTAATGACATGGTTAATGACTTACAACAATTAGCATACAAGTTGTTTGGGTGAAAGGAGATTTATCAGATATTTGCTGGTCCATATCAATGCAGCATAAGTTGTAAACCACAGCTGCACATCCAGTCCAGACATCTCCATGTAGGTGTCAGCTTTTACCTACTGCTCTCCCTGCTTGGATACAAAGCACTTTTTTCACAGAAGACCCCAGATGAAACTCCAATATCACCCATATTGATTGATTTGCACATGATTATTCAGTATTTGCACAAGCAAATGCCCAGTTGGGTTCTTGGACTCAGAAGGCACCTGAGGCATCTAGCAGAAGCAGGAAGTTGGAATTCCTCTATTTCCTTCCCTTTGTGGCAAGGACAGCAGTGATTTTAAAGAGCAGAAGCAGCAGATTTGCTTGTTGTACAGCAAAACAATCCTTGGCAATTAAATTCCCCAAGACCTGTCACCACAGTGACACCAATCCTGTGCGTGAGACCTTCCGTTGTCATTGCCATGATTTAGCCACTGCTATAGAAGCTGTGCATTCCCTTTGATGCTATTTCAATTCATATTTTTCATCTCAGCCAACTGCTCCTGAAGGGCATTGATGTGCCTTTTGTACAGATTCAGGCATTATCTTGATGACCATAATGAGGAGAAGCTTTCTGTTTGTTTATTTTTAAATACAAGTTTAGATTGTGAACAATTATACAACTAGATCTTGAAAAAATCTTTTGTGACCACATGTTTGCCTGCATAATCTCATCTAAACAGGGATTCTTGTTTAAAAGTGACTCAGACAATAAGGCCACACAAGGATAACAGCCCTGTAAGAGGTTTTCAATGGGTAAAAATAACAATAATAAAATTACATGCAAGTTCCGCTTTTGTGTGAGGTTTTATATTTGAGGGTATGTAATAGAACTGAAACATTTTAAAATGTCCACATAAAAAGCATTCACCATGCTACAGATCAAAGAGTTGTAGTAAAAGATTAAGCACATTTATTGCTAAGTAGAAAAACATTTCAACATACCAGATGAAGATAACCATATGCAAAAGACCTTTGCTTCAGTTCCTAATATAAGCTACCTAAATATAAATTTTACAAGCAACAGACAAGAACAAACCAGCAGAAGATGATGAATTCCAAAAGCCCCAAGCTCTCCACCAGTGCAAGTTTATCAGGACAGCCTGAAAAACAGCTGCACACTTGCCAGCACAGCCAGCCAGGGAAGCACACACATCTCATTTCCATTCTGGAAAGCTTCTGCTGAGGGAGCTGGGCACCTCACACATGCCATTGCCAAATTCAGCACACAGGGCTAAAGGTGCTGGCACCCCTGCTAGAGAGGCTGGAAAGGAGCTGTGCCAGCAGCTGTAACCCCAGGAAGGCAACAGCTTTCAAAGGTGCTCCTCTGGCTGCTCAGTGTTCAAGCTCTGTATGGGTAAGCTCACCACGAGCACCAAGACATCCATTTGCATCTCATGTCTATCAAACTTTACAGCTATAAAAGTGTCTCCACTGAACAAAATATGCATTCCTTGATGTCCCAGGGATCATCACAAGCTGTTAAGGTTGTGGCAAACACAGCTGCTCAAAGATGGTCTGGCAACCCAGAACTTGCTGAGGGTCTCTCCAGGAGATAACCTGCTGAGCCAACCTTGCAGCATCTGCCAGAAATGCAGCACACTGCAAAGGCATCAATGGACATTTCCTGCTGCTTGCTGGAAGGCTTTGCCTAACCAGTGGTCTTTCAACATCATACTCTTCATCAAGAAGTATCTTTGCTAATTCCTTATGGGAATTTGTACTAGCAGGAAAAGAAATTTCATTCCATAAGGTTATATGACAGTATCAATTATATTGTCCAGCATTTTTGAGGTGAAATCCAAGAATGGTCTCACTTTGTTTTGAGGCTGTCTGCCATTCAGCCAGGAGGACTTAAGAGCTGCTATGACATACAGACCCTCATGTTTTAGGAGTTAGAAAGCACAGGAAAAAACAGGAACTGTCCTTGAGAGGAACAGCCAGTCAAAACTCTGACAACCACACAAAACATTCCTCCCTTTTGGCAATTCTGTCCCTTGGCAAGCAGCACATCCATTATTTTACTTCTGAGGGAGCTATGAAAAGTTCTTGGGGTTTTTTCTAGTTTGAACAAGTCCATGAAGCATTGCCTTTAGAGTCAATGATTCTGTACACGTCAGCAAAGCCCAATGTTCCAGCAATTGTTTGTCAATGGCATGCACTGAATTAGTGGATGGCTTTTGGTGACAGTCAAACTCCAGTGAAGTCAATGAGAAGCTTGCCTGACTTAGAATGTGGCATAATACAAACTATACATAAAGGAATATAAAGGTGATAAAGGAATATAAAGGAATTTAAAGGTGATATGTAACACGCCCGATGGAATTTCTAGATTTTCTAGATGCTTATTTCCTTCCCAATGTCATGAAAAGATTCTGAAGAGCTCATGAACAGAAGTCAAACATCCCAAAGACTTATAGAAGGATAAGGATACTTATCTTTATGCATTGTCCTTTTTGTATCAAAAAGGACAATACAAAAATGACCTGCCATTTTGAAAATTTCCACTGCTTCTAAAAGACTGTTACTTTTGCAGTAGCAGGAATTAGACTACAGTGAAAAATATCACTAATTAAATACTCTTATTTGGCCTGCTTCCACATTTTTTCTTTCTTAAACAGGTAAAATATGTGGTAAAAAAATCCAAATGAAACACACACACACAAAAAGCTACACTGAACCTGATGTTTGATAAACAAGAATAATTACCACCTGAAAAAAAACCCCACTTGTTAAGATTTAGAAAGCCTACACATAAAGAAAAGGAAAACGGTAATCAGAGCTGTCTACAAAAATGGGATAAATGGTTTCATGTTTGGACTAACTCAGTAAACTTGCCATCAATCAGAACCAAAACATACAACTAAAATTTCAAAATCACTTACACAGAAACATACAGCCTACAAATTTCAAGTTGCTCTTTTCACGGGGTTGGATTAGTTAGTGGAACAGTTTATCATTCTTGGCATTTTGCACAGTTTACAGCCCTACTGCAAGTGCATACGAGTGTCCACAGCTACTGCTGGAGTTCAGACTCACTGTGAAGAACAATGATTTCAAAAGCAAAAGGCTCAGCCTAGGAGACCAAGGTGTAGAGAATGAAGCTAAAAAAATAAGGAGATAGAATGTGCACTGGGATTAATTACTTGGTTACAGAGTCCAAGTTTAGGAAGAAAAAGGGAATTCAAGAGTAAAATTAACAAGAGAAGCGGTCAGGAAGCTGAGTAAGCAGAGCACTGAGGTCAATGAGAAAACAGGTGGGAAACATGAAACCACTCTGGAAGGGAGACTGCAGTTAGGAGGAAAATGGAAAAGTGACAAGTCTGTTAGAATGTGTACTGGAACAAGGAGAATTACTTGGCAAGGATTATGAATTTAAAAAGAAAAAGAAAGGGAGGGACACAGCCATGAGAGATCTCAGATCCCATGAAGAGATGGCAAACACCAACAAGCACAGACTGGATGAGGACTCTGGGGCCACTGGTACAAATGGAAGCTTGGATTTGGTCAGGACTCTGAACCCAACAGCTTGCTCCTGCTAGTAATACATATATCAGTCTCTGCTTTACCATTTTCATCTCCACAAAGCCTAGGAAATGACATGAATATGTTAAAAAAAGCAGCAAAACACCTACTTTTTACATTTCTTTTCTAGTTTTTACATTTCTTTTCTAGTTCTTGACTACTATCTTGGAATTTACTACTAGGGATTTTGTTCATTCTTTACAGTCTTTTCTACAGCATTTCTTGTAATGGTGTGATGGAAAAATTGAGATGGCAATTTGTCCAAGGCCATACAGCTTTCCAATACTAGGACCAGAACACAAGTTGAATGCCTCCCTCTTAAACTCCATGCTTATTCTTCCACCCTGAGCTTCTCTGCAATCAGGGTGCTGAGTATCACACTGTCAGAAGCAGGGTTTCTGACAACTTTGGGAAATGTTGAGCCTAAATTCCATTATATTCAGCTTCCTCAGAATCACAGAGTGATTCACAATCTTTCTGGAAGAAACCCTCAAGGACTTTTTGGCACAATTTCCTTTCTTCTCATCCTGACTCCAGCCCCTTTCCAGCCGCCTCAGCATCGTTTTTCCAGCTCCTGTCACTCAGCCCTCCCTGCTCGAGCCCTGTAACTGCGTGAGCTCCCCCAGCTGCAGCAGGGCTGGCACCAGGCCCAAGGTAATAAACCTATCAGAGCTCATTAGCTCGGTGTGCACTCTGTCCCTCACCCCCCGTGCTGTCATCCTCTGCTCACTCACTGCCTGGGAACTGGCACACACCAGGGTCAGGGCACCGATACAGCACAACCAAAAGCTTTTGTGCAATGCTCTTCCCCACCCTTACCCAGAAAAGCCATCCTTTCTTTTCCCAACACTCTCACCCCTACTTCGCTCCCTAACGATTCCTGATTTCACATAAGAAAAACTAAGCCTGTTTCATGGGGTGATTCTAGAATGCTCTGATACAAAAATTGCTGAAGTTTTTTATGGAAATGTAATAGATAGTCACATCCACATGCCTATGTAATAGATAAACAGTGCAATCTAATAGATAGTCACAATAGATAGTTTTTTAAAAAAAATTAAAACAGCTTTCTCTTTTCCTAATACAGGAATCCCCTGTTCTACATAATGACCAGGTATTAAAGCAGCCATACTTCTAAAAGGCAAGCTCCCTTTCCATTGTCAGACACAAACACTGGCTGGCACAAGAACTGAGAAGCAAGCAGAAATCCCATCTTTCTTTTCACAGAGTCCTATTTGAGGTTTAAAAAATTAGCCTGAATGTGACACATCCCATTTTATATAAGCTCACATATAAGCACAAGAGATCTCTCTTTACATTTAACTAGAGTACAACAGGATTTCCCTCCTGTAAGAAGGACGAGGAAGGGAAAGCAGAACTATCAAAGCAACAGCAGGAAGATTTCCCTGCTCTTTACCCAAAGCATAAACAACCAACAGAGCTGCCTTCCCTGGAACGTGTTGTAAACCTTGGTCTTAACCTCATTATGTTATCACCAGGCTGTGACACTGACCAGGCTTGTGCCATTTGCAGCTGCCAGTAAAGTGACAGAGGCATTTTCCTCTCAGCTTCCTATCTTAGGCAGTCTATAGTTTTATTCCTAAATGTATGTTATCTCTGTCCTAATGCATAATTGCAGGGATAACAAGCAGAAAGCCTCTGTATCAGTCACAGCCTCTGCTGCAGACTGACTTTAATTCCCCTCAAACCAGCTCCAATTTTTCTGGTTGCATTAACACACAACTGTTCTTTGCAGAGAGTTATACATGAGCTTGTTTTAATTGTGAATTTAAATTAAGTCTCAGCATGTTCATTAATACAAAAAAAAAGGAAAAAAATGCACCTAACACAACTGCCCTCCATCTGTGTAAGTTCAATAGTTTTCCAGTGCTTTCCAGTAGCAATAGTTTTTAGTTTTTAGTTACTTTTGCAGTAACACTGCAGAAGTAACACATTAAAACTGCTGAACCAATTTCAAGCATTTTTTATGAGTACATTATACTATCCTGGCATATTTCTTAAAGCCAGTGACAAAGACACTGCAGTGAGCATAAAAATAGGAAATGTGGGGTTTAGGATAAATGTTCATTTCAAAACTGAAAGGGCTTCACAGTTCAAGTTACTGTCCCCAGACTTGATAAAAAAGACCTGAAGATTTACAGGAATTATTATTGTAGGAAGAGAGATTGCAGAGAAACAGGCAGAATATCTGTGTGGCGTTAAACCTAAACTTGTAAAACACAACCCTGGCTATTCACAACTCCTGGCTAATGCAAGAGGGAAGGAATTATTTACTGGGCTCTTCCGTATCTATTTCAATGCTCACCACTGAGGCATCATATCAAACAGGTTGTGCAGCTAAAGACAAATGGAGACATGGAAGAGGTCACCGGTGTTGTTCAGGTACATGGGGAAGGCACACAGCACTGCCTGTGCCTCGTGTGACCAGTGGCTGGTCTCATGTGAAATTCACACACAGCAATTATTTGTCAAGCATTATTTAGGCATCATTTTTCTACTTTTACAGAGAGAAGGAAAAAGGGCACTCACATAACGCAGGATTCCTCTTCCTTCCCTCACCACCCTCTACTCCATTAGCTTGTAGAAGGCAATTGATTGAATTTTGACCTCAGTCACCAAGGAAAATGTTATTTGAAAAGTTATGATGAAACTTTGGAGAAGGAATACTCTGAGCCTAAGGCAAATCTGGCAGCTTATTGGAAAATTGTTCTGGCACTTTCAGAGCTTGTAAAACAGTTACTGCCCATCGTGTTTTCTGTAGATAGTTTCTTGTATCTCAAGAAATTAGAGATTTCTCAGGAAACCAGGGATGTGGGAGCTCCTGTGGTAGCTTTAACCCTAAACCAGCTAAATGGCAACATGAAAGTGAATCAAGAGTTCTGGGCAGCTAGAAAAATTCTGTATGCATTCAATCACCTTTCTGCACAGTACACACATCTGTGCATAACCCCATGCACACACAAACTCCTTGCCTGTGTCACATTACAGCCTTTGCAGCCCTCAACTTCATGGCTACAAAATAAATCTGATTGTGAAATAGATGCTCACAGGTAGAAAAAAAATCAAAGATGAAGTGATTACATGAGCTTTTACAGGAACACATTATTAAACCCAGCCTCTTCCCAGCCCCTTCCATGTGCAGTTTGGCTCTTTGACAGTGAGGTCCCTCTCTTGTACAGTTCCTGCCTGATGGAATAACTGTGACTCTCATCTATTCTTTCATTCCATTCCAAAACAAAACTAACACATTTTTTCACCCTTATCTCACCCATTTGCCCCCCATTCCCTCCCTTTTGCTCTGGACTTCACTCACAGAATGCAGCACATGCTGTATACTCAGGCAGTGTGCTCCTCAACAGCAGTGTACACGTGCCAAGGGATAAGCATGTAAACTGAGAAAGCAGCAACAAAACACACAAAACCCAGCAGCAGCAAACACAGACCAACAGGAGAGCACAGCCTACTGAGCAGCCACAGCTCCAGGCTTTTCTCTATAATGTAGAATGATCTTGGCTTCACAAGTCTACATCAAGTATCCAATTTTCCAGTTTTAATTTTTTTTGCCACGAAGACACAAAAAACAAAGTGGAGTCAAGCAGATTACTCATTTAACTTCCTTCTTCCCCTATTTCTGTGAAACAGCTATTTAGGTAAATTAACAATTCCTCCTCATCCTCAAGGCTCTAACATGTCCATACTTCCCTGAGATGACAACTCTTTCTTGGCTAGGTTTTTTTAAACTCCACCAACAAATAACACTGGAGTTTTTATAGACATTCTAAATGATGCAAAAGATGTCTTGGAAAACAGATGAAGAGTGGAAACTCAAATCACAAGGTGCACATATTTCTTGGTAGCAGAACAGTTTCAATACATCTTGTTCAATTACAGAGATACTTGCGGCCTGGTTTTAGCCTGCCCTCTCCTTACAGAATTGAGGCACATCCCCACAACCCAACTAAACTCAAACCAAATTGTGAGTCCTCTAACCTTCAAATCTGCTTCATTTTCCTCTTTGAACCCTGCAAGCCACAACATGCAATGAACGTACCTGTTTGCCTCACCAGGAGATCAACCGAATGTGGTTTTAATGAAATAAAATACAGTAATTTTTGAGAGGTGCCCTACTGAAGGTTTTTAAATACACACAGCACAACTCATCATTGTTAAACACTAAGTCACACCAACAAAGAACAGCCAAAGAGACACAAGACCAACTCACGTGTAGTGTAAATGTAGAGAGTAGTTAACAATCACTTACCACCTCCTGCTTCTCTTTTTGTACTTCTTTAAGGAGTTACAGTGCAAATGCACCACACTACAAATTTTTTACTACTTTTTTTTTTTTAAGCATAGAAGTATTGTTTCAGCAATTCCTGAAGTTTGCAACGTGTTTTCTAAAACTTCAAGAGAGATTTAATCAGATGACTGACTTCCAAGAGCAGCATGAATCTTTTTTAATTACAGTGTCTGTCAGCCACCCCAGTTGTTGCTACTTTAGAAGTATGGCTTTTGTTCTCCTCCACTGTCACTCTAAAATTTCTTAAGTCTCAATAAATTTTATTCAGGAAATAGCATCCCTGCTCCTAAACTCTGGGAGTAAGTTTTCATCCTGAGTCAACCTGACAAGTAGGAGATTTATTCACATATTTGAGAGGGAAAAAATATGTTTTCTGCTAATTCAGTGAACTGTGTTCCAGAGCTGGTTTGTGTTTTTGCCCTTACTGAACAGAATTCTTTGCTATGGCTTCATGCTAAGACAAAAGTAAACACTCTTCCTTTTTATACAGACAGCTCAATCCCAAAGTACCAAGGCTGGCATCAGTGGTGACAGATGAAAAGCTATATTCCCCAAACAAGAGGGAATGATTAAAAAAACAACAACAACTAAAAATTTTAAAAAACCCTGCAAACCAAACAAAAACCACCAAGTGCACAAATATTGTTCAGAAAAATCAATGCACGTGTCTGAAATGCAAATAATAACCAGTCATCAATCACCTGAGAGGAGGACAGCACCATTTTCACAATGGCACACAGTAAGACAAAAGCCACCAGATTAAAATCCCTGATTAAAAGATATCTCCCACAAATACCTGCAGGTTAAAATTTACCAAGCCCTTTTCCAGCATGCTTAAATTTGTTAACCTAAACATCACACACAACACCTGTGCAACTTTTTGGAATATTCTTCTCTATAACAAACTCCACTGAGACAGGTAATAAAATGAATTGACAAGACATAGCAATCAAAACCAATTTTTGTGATGTTCTAATCTTTGGTAGATATATTTACATTCCCTACCTTCACAGGTCTCCATTTTCACTTTTCAAAAAGAATTTCAAAATAGCAAAACTAAACACCATTGTGGACTTACCAGATTGGAATTGGTGGCATTGGAATCATCTTCTGGAAAGGGGATATAGATAGCTAAGGCCACACAATTGGCAAAAATAGTCAGTAAAATAATTATTTCAAATGGTCTGAGGAATGGAGTTAAGGAAATTGTTCCAAAATGAGCACACAAAAATAAAAGAAATTTTAAAAAAACAATATTTATAAGAACTCTGTTTAAAGAAAGCATTCCAAGCCTCTTATACTCTGAAAAGAAACATATGCCTTTTTAAGTGCTTTTAGGAGCTCCCAGCCAAAATTCTTCCTAATATGTCAAAAGCAGTGTAGGCCAGTCACGTGCCAGAGTAAACAAAGGTTTCTTAAAAGTTTTTTTTTCTTTTACTTATTTAGATTGCATTTTCCCAATTTTCCTTCAAATGTGGCTGCACTACAGAATAAGATAAGATAATAATAATAATAATAATAAGAGAAACCTGTACTATAATGACTGTCCTTGCTCTTTTTACTATTATTTTTTCTTGGTTGTTTTCATCTGCATTTATAAATTCTCAGATAATTTAAACAAACATTTTGGAGTTTCTTTTCTTTTGCTGTTGTTGCCGCTGTATTCTTGCCTCTCTTTCTCAGTTTCTCTCTCATATCTTGGAGTTAAATGTGAGGACTCAAGCAATAATAACCACTGTTAGAAGATGTTTAAAAAAAGGATAAATTTTGTTAAGGTAAAAAAAGTCTTTTGTCCAAAATGTGCTTACACTGCACATCGCCATGTATACTTGTTTTGCTTTAAAATTATTTGAAGGAATATTTATTTTTCTCTTATTTGCACTTCACTTGGCATCAGAGGGAACACAAAAGTTCAGTATTTTAGGGACAGCAGGAAGCTGAGAGTCCCTTCTGACAAAGAAACAGCTCAGAGGCATTTCAACCTTGCAGCAGCTTTGTTGGGGAAGAGAGAGAAACCAAACGTTTGGCATGTTCAACAAAGCAATCCTGCACAAGCTCAGTGCCCCCCTGGCTGTCCAGGGGAACCAAAGGGCATTTTTCCACTGCACTCCATCCACTTCCATGGTCTCCCTAACCCCTGCTGCCATGAAGGGTCTCCAAAGTCAGCCCAGAGACCAGATTTATGGTCTGTCTACATTTACTGGCCTGCAAGAACATCCTGGAGGCGACTTCTGGGATAACTCCCCAGCGCTCAGGAGGGGAATGAGGAGCAGGAGAGAATGCCAAGCATAACCTGTGCCACAGAGTGCATTTGAGCATGGCTTTATCTACCATGGGGCTGCCAAATGTCAGTGCAGCACGGATGCTTTTGGTCAGCAGACTGCTGTTCTCAGCAGGCCTGAGCAGAAAGAACAGGAGATCTTTGAATGTTAAGCTGGGCTGCAAGATATACACAAATTCCAGGCACCTGACTGCTGTTTATACTCAGATGCATTCTGCATTTCGCACATGGAAGACTCAGAGGGCTCCAGACTCACCAGACTACTGTGCTTAAGCCTCTGAATAATAGGAGATAAATGGTACTACAGAGGCAGAAGAGCAGATCAGGGCAGGAAGAGAAATCTACGTGAGAAATCAGTAAGACTTCTCAGGTGTGTACTACCCCAGGCTGTTTGTATAATGTTTACTGCTTAAATACCTGGATTTCCACAGGCTTTCATTTCCTTAAGCACTTTTTTCCCCCAAATTTTTGTTTGTTTATTTTGGCAGGATTATTATCCATTAATTTATCACTGTTTACACATATTTTCTTTCACTTCAATTCACTTTTTGCATTGTAAACATTAAATTCTATAAAATCTACGAATACACTGCACAAAAGGCAGAAAATTAAACACACAGCTAAATCCTTGCAAAATAAGGTAATTACTTCATTTCACTTTTTTCTTGAATGCAATTGCTCATTCAGGCTCTCAGCACTGTAACATTTGGGTAAGAAACACTGCTGAAGTACTACTTCATATTTGTTTAATATGTACTATGCTTAAATTTAGTGGTACAACAAATTAGGCTAAGTCTTTCTCAGTAGTTTTCAGCAAGTAGGAAAAGTCAGAATATAGAATTAAACTAAACCCTGTCACCACCCTTTGATATTGCTTGTTGTCATTGAAGTGTTTGATGTTTACAAACTCCAGATGTCCAATGAGAGGTTCTGATGGAAAAAAAATCCTTCCATCAAGTCACCTAAAACCAAACAAAACCCCTAACTGCAAGCTTCAGCATCTTTGTGTTGCTTTAATTGCACTGTTTGGTCATCTCTTGTTCTGAGCAGTGCTGCACCCTGGCTCACAACACCTCATTCCCATCATTTATTGCTGATCTTATCCATCTATCAAATGTTACTCTGAAGACATGTGGTGACTGGGGTGCTGCTAAGAAAACCAATATTCAGTTTTATCCTGTTAGTCATCACCCATCATCTCATGCCTAAAGTATCAGACTTATGTCAGAAGCAATAAAAAATAGCAAACTTAATCAGGGGATTAAAAATTAGCATCTGAAGAAGAAAGGAACAGGCAGGCAGGTGGTTTAAGGACATCCAAAGATTGACAGGAGCATTTTTAACAAGTTCTTAATCTGAAAACTATGTCCATGTCAGCAATACCTGATATACTCATTTTCTGTTTTCACCCAGCATCCCACCAGACACTCAAGGGAATAATATTATCACGTTGTCTTAAATGCCTTAATTCATTTTTTTTATCATATTAACTACTGCCAAGTTCTGTACTGCCTTTCCTTGACATGCTTATCTACCCCTAAAAACATTCTTTTTCTTTTGTATTTCCTGAAGAACCCCATTAGCTTGTAATTACTGCTCAGGGTTAATCCTGGTTTCTCTTTGAGGATGCAAAGGAGCAACACTTAATTTCAATTTGAATTCCACCCCGAAGACTCAAATTCCAGCTTGCACTGATCAGACTGGGATGCTTGAAAAGGCTTTGCTCTTTGCACACCATAAAGCAATGATCAGACTCTCCCTGACTTTCCAGGGAAGCAGCACCAACCTCTTCACTCTGCAGTTCTGTGTCAGTGGTTATCATCCATCATCTGTGACACCATCTGTCTCTTGTTCAGACTGTCAGATCTGGCTCTGCACTGCTTTTGGACATGTTACTTTAACTGTATTTATTTTTCCTTTATCCCTTACCACACAATACTGTGTCTTATGATTTTGACCAGAATTCCAATAAAATTAACAGTCCTCAGCCGAGTCTCAGGGTCCTACTGCATACCTTTGGGGGTTTTTACCTTGCCCTTTTGCTCCATTCTTTTCTCCATACTGTACAAAGTGTGATGTCACATGTTTAACAAAAAGGTGTATTATTCAAAGTAGCAGAGCTTTGGACTGGTGACACCTCTAAAAAACAAATAAATACAAAAAAGGGAAAGCCAGGAGCTGCTATCAAATCCCATAGATTGATAGTCCTGACCTCAGATACCTTGACTATCTCCCATGCATTTCCTGGCCCATACTTTTTCAAAGAGCAGAACTCAACCACTCAGCCTTATCAAGCTATTCAAGCTTCTAGTGGTCTCTGACACTGGGGTGTAGTTAAGAATTCCCTTCTGATCCTCTTTCCTCACCTGCTCCCCCTTCAGCATAAACCACCTCAGTTAAGACAACAAAAATTATTCGTGTGCTTTGAGTTCCCAGTGGTGGAACTTTCAACCTGATGCATGGATTTCCACCCGATGCATGGATTGCAAACTGATGCATGGATTTCTACCCGCTGCGTGGATTTCCACCTGATACATTGATTTCAAACCAACATTTGGATTTCCACCCAAGGCACCACTGATTTCAACCTGAGGCATGGAGTGCAAACCAATGCACAGATTTCCTCCTGATGCATGGATTGCAACTCAACGCATCAGTTTCAACCTGATGCATGGATTTCCACCTGATGCGTGAAATTCAACCCGAGGCATAGATTTCCACCCAATGCATGAAATTCCACCCGATGCACCACTGATTTCAACACAATGCATGGATTTCCACCCGAAGCACGGATTGCAAACCAACGCATAGATTGCAAACCAATGTATAGATCGCAAACCAATGCATAGATTGCAAACCTGGTGCATGGATTTCCACCCAAGGCACGGATTTCAACCTGATACACCACTGATTTCAACCCAATGTATGGATTTCAACCCGATGCACAAAATTCCACCCAATGCATTGATTTCAACCCGATGCATAGATTTCAATCTGATGTATAGATTTCCACCCAACACACTGATTTCCACCTGATGCGTGGATTCCAACCTCATGCATGAAATTCTACCTTCCACCTGATGCATGAAATTCCACCCAACACACTACTGATTTCCACCCAAGGCATGGATTCTCCCAGCCCATGCCCAGGAGCTGCTGTGCACAGAGGCCTGTCTGGCCGTGTGAAGGATATTTCCATTCGACGATGCTGATGCACGCCCTCCGGATGGGATTCTTCAGCGTGAGGCACAGCAGTGCCCGGGGAGGACGGGTGGCTGTGGTGGTGCCCTGCTTCTTCTGCTTGCCATACTGCTGCCGTTTCCTCTGCGTGGAGCTGGCCGTGGAGATGGTGGCGTTGCCAGCGCTGCCCATCAGCTTGGCTTGCCTGGCAGCATCGATGGCAGCCTGCCAGGACAGAGCTGCCCCCGGCGTGGGGATGTGCTCCGGGGCAAGCCCTGCAGCTGCATTGGCATTCATGTTGGCATGAGCTGGACGGGGACTCCCATAGTTGGAACCTGTGAGGGGAAAAAAAATTTAGGAATAAAATAAGCCAGAGAAATTTGTGAAGATGTTTTTTTAAACTGTGGGAGAGATAGCTAGTGCTCTTTTTAAACCTTCAGGGTAGCGTAAATCAAATTCTTCATTGAAAAGTAATACTGATATGCAATCCTTGGTCTTGCAAGAGATTCCCAACAAGACTGATGGATGCTGAGCTGTTAGAAGTGCCTCCAATCAATGCAGCCTCCAGACATTCCAAGAAAAGACATTATCGCTTCTTTTTCACCCACATATTTTGCAAGTTGAACTGTTTGAAAGTTCAAAAGGTGAGGCTAGTCCTCATCACCCTCTCACTCAGACATGCAGCATGATGCTATCTGGTACATGGCAAAGCACTCAAATGAAATTATCAAGTCCTATCACAAAAAACCTTCATGCTTCTTGGAGATTACCTGAAGGTAAGGCAAAATTTTGCCAATAAAGTTAATTATCCCTGCAAAAAACACATATGTACAGGTCTAAGAACAGCCTGAGCAGAAGGTACAGTGAAGCAGAAACCAGCACACAAAGACACAGCTGGTGGCTTTTGTGCTCTGTATGTTCCTGTGCAGAGAGTTTAGGCCCACCACATGTTTAGAAATTGGAACTAATTCCATATCCTGATAAACTACTGAATCAATGGAGAAAGTTATTTTAAAAGCACAAAATAATAAGAATGTTAAAACCTGAAAGTCCCCAGTGTTGCAGCTTCTTTAGCCAAAAGTGAGGAAGTATATGCATTTGCCCAATCCTAATGATGGAATATACACATCAGGTGATCAGGTGACATGTGGCTGGTGTTGAGAAGGTCTTAGCAGTACAAAAAATAAAGCCACTCTTTCAAGCCAGTGCAGTTGGTCCAGTGTTTCAGTAAAGACAGCTAAGTCACCTGTGCCTCTTCAATGAGGCTTTTACTGTGACCCAAATTAAAACCCCAGTCAATTCAAGAGGAAAGAATTTTGAAACTTCAAAACAGATTGCTTTACTCTTTGGGCTATGCTTCAGCTGAGTTCTGCAAGAAATTGTGAAATATTAACTGAATTTTATCCCAGACACTTTTTTGAAGAGAGTATAAGCCCTGTTTAAAAAGTGCAGCATAGATTCTACACAAAGTCACAAGAGAAATTCTGATTGAGAAGAACGACTTGCTTAGGTATGTCCTGTATTACATTTAAGAGACTATTTACTTTATTATGGACTTGTGAGTTTGCCTGCGGCCCATAATTTGAGGTACAGGTAAAAGGAGGCCTGAAAGGTCTGCAGATCTTGTTCCTCCACAGTTCAGCTTCAAAATCCTGCCCATTCCTGAGCCTGCCCATTCCTGATTCAGCAAGAACCTGAACGGTGCTTCCACTGACATCGGAGCAGCAGGCTGTGCTTCAGAAAGAGTGCACACACAGGGGGCAGAGAGTGGAAACCCAGTCAAGGAGTTAGATCACCTGCTTCAAAGCAAGCTCAAAGCCTCCTGTTGACCATGTCCCACTTTAGATTAGTGTAGAAATGTGGTGTTATTAAATAGGACAGATGAGCTCCTGCAGACAAAAGCTAGACAAAGCTAGACAAAGCTAAGGGAAGACCACTTGTGACACTGTTTCTTTTACAGTATCAGATGAAAGACATTTAAAACCAGGGAGCTGGAAAGCTCTTCTTGAATGGAAATTATTACTCAAGATACATATTTCATAGCTGGATGTGCAGTGCCAAGGTAGCACAGCACTGACTGCACTACAAATGAATGAAAGCAGGTGGAATAAATACAATTACATTGACACACAGAGTGCAACAGGATATGCCTCTACCTAGAAAGCATTCAAGATTTGTAAATTCATCTCACTGCATCACGAGGAAGGACATGATAGAGTCAGATGTTACTGTATGTCAGGCATTGCTGTAAGATTTTCAGGCTGTTACAGAGCAGGGAAATCCAGAGCTTCTCTCTGCTCACTGAAAAACCTCCTTACTGCAAACCAGCCAAAGGAAGCTGATGAGTAATGTGACTCTGATATGTGAAAGGGAAAGCTGAAAGAAACAAGAAATGGGAAATGGTTAATTCACATCCCTCACATTTTGAAAATGAAGAAAAAGAGCTTTCAGAATCCTACAGGCTAAGCAGATTTCCTCGATGAAGCAGGCAATCAAGTGGCAGACAAACTTAGTTTTCCAAGGCTAAGCAAATTGTGCACAGCACTACTCATGGGATACGTATTTATTTTCAGACTTGTTCCAGATGCAGTTTTTCTCTTAGCATCTCTTTGACCTCCCTAGCCTGAGGCATGCTGGAAAGGAAAAATAAATGGAAAATCACTCTAATTATTCTCCCACTCCAGCTTTTCTTTAATACTGACCCATTAGAGTGGAGAAGAAAGATGTGTGTTTTCCAGTAAAAGCAAACTTGCTGATCCCTCTCCACAGTGTTCTTATCATGCTGACTAGACCATGTGCTCCTGTAAATAAACAGCTGCTGCTTCTTAATGAAGACTTTTCTGTAATTTGGGAACGCGTCAAGTTCCATCATTATTACTTCTTATTAGTTAGGTTCCACATGAGGATCCAAGTCATGCATTTTGACTTTGATGTGCCAGCAAAGTTAAGGATCCAGCTTTTGGTGGTTTTATTGCTTTTGCTTCTAATATGATCAGCAGTCCCATAGCAAAGTGCTTTGTCTCAAATTAGTTTCAAACAATGAGTCAGTAATGACAGATTTATATTAACAAATATTACAAATATTGGTTACTGATAAGGATCTCTCTGTTTTATGAAGCTCTGAGGCTGCAGACAGGATGTCTGGTAGATGAGAAATGGCAATGACAAAAGACTTGTTCTGGAGGTACTTTATAGAAATAGCTTGAATAAAAGAGCGAAGCTCCCACAGCTACATTCAAGAACTGAGCAAAATATTTTCAAAGACAGCATAGCCAAAGTTCCAGGGAGAATGAAATTCCACCCTATAATCTAAGTGCTTAGGGTTAATTCCTGGGAAGTAAGGAAAACACAGTTCCTATTGAACTCATGAGGCACCAAGCTGAAATTTCACCTACAGCACTCATTTCTCTCCCTCCACAAAATTTTACTGCCACCTGAGAGCTGCAGTTACTGGATTTGAGGGGTTTTTTTTCCTTTTTGCAGTGCAGCAGTGAAATACTCCACTCAATTTCCCCACTACAAATAAAGTTTCACACTAGCAAATGCACCATTATTCAGCTGGATGTTGACCAGAACTAGGAAATGGAGATTGAGCCCCCACCCAAATGCAATAACTCACTAAGCACTGTGATCCACAGCATCATCACCCTGCTAATCCCCACCACCCTTCAGTAAGAATTTCTACTGTTGACTGTGTCCAGCTGGTGCACAAAATTCTGCCCTTCTGTGCTATGGATCAATAATTTAAGCATCTAAATATAATTAAACAGAAAAGAGCATATATGTGAACAAGTTTGATTACAAAGTCTTTGGAAAAGACTTTCACTTCTGGAAAAAAAGGCAGATTTGTAGAACTAAAACAGATGCAGAAGCAACAGAAACACAGGTCTCAGAAATCAGAGTTAAGTCACAAAAGTAACAGGTAAGGTTGCCCTACAACAGGAAATGAACCACGTTGCACAAAGTACCTGACGTCGAAAGCTTACAGCTAAATCACCAAAATTGTCATTACCAAAAACCCTATTAAAATACACAGTGATGACCATTTTAAGTGGTATTTGAACTCTAATACCATCTGCCATGCCACCTATTACTATATCAAAAAAGCATCATAAAAAACCCCAACCATGCAGTGATCATTTGATACAGGACATGGGCAAGTTAATGACACAATGGAATCTCAGCTTCTGAGGGTTTTTGACTTCAGCTAGTTAGCCATACATTTATTTTAGAAAAAATTGTGCTTAGATTAATTATTTAAATGAAAAAAAGACCAATCCTGATGTGGAATGTCATTACTTGTTTTCCCCAACACTTTAAAAACAGCAGATCCTAAAATCGCGCACCCTGAAACTGCTGTGTTTTCCCCCAAAGCAGAGGAGAGCTGGGTACAGTAAAAGATGAGATTGGTTAACTCAGTGTCTTAACTGCTCTCAGAATGAAGGCAAAAAGGAAGTAGGAAGCTGGTCAAATTGCTAAGATCATGTGTGAGACCAGTTCAAGCCCATGGGGAAAAATGTTATAAAATATTGAAGTGAGAGGTGTCAAAATCAGAAGCACAAAGAACAACACCAATAAAAAAAAGTCAGTGTATGAGATCATCTGTTAATGAGGAAGAATGTGGAAAACATTGATCCATTAACCAATGGAAAAATCAGAGCATTTGATATATGATTCCAAGAAGGATTAAGTATTACATGACGTTTTTGCAACAATTTTTACTAAAAAAAATCCATCAAGAGTTGATGACTAGCACAAATAAACTCCAAACCAGAACAGGTATCATTTCCAACTGGAAAAGGGAAATAAGTCATGGGATGATGTCCATGCTTTCAGCTACTTTGGTAACTACTTTGCACCCTAGAATGTCCTAGAATATTTAAAGCACTTTCTAAAGTCACCTCAAAGCTGTTGGTTGCTGGCTTGAACTTGTGGAAGACAGGAAAGATCTCAGAGGGCTCAGAAATGGTAGGAAGAATCCTACCAAAAAAAAAGTAGAAGAAGGGCAAATTTACATCCAGAACAACTTCAGTTTCAAAAAACAAAAATAAAAAAACTGGAATAAGTAAAATAAACAAGCATCAGCAAATACTAGCAGGACAAGTAGAAAATGAGCAAGAGACATGGACCTGTCATGAACACATTGCATCAAAGAAAACCAGTTTCTTCCAGACCTGAGCAACAGAATCCACAGGCAAAGTGGAAGCAGTAGGTCCATGCCTCCTCATTTTATTAATAGTCCTATGAGGTGTTGTGTGATAGTTTCATAAGAATTCCAGGGACATACAAGCAAGAAAAAGATTGCTATGTCATGAATATGAAACCAGAGGATGCCTGGGAGCAGGTATCATTGCTGCACATCTAAACTGGAGGATGTGTCACAGGGAGGTACCCAAGAGCCTGCCCAGGATCTGATTCTGTTCCATGTTTTGATTCTGCTCAATTAATGATCTGGGTGATTAAATGGTGAGTAGTGTTATTAAACAAGCAGGTAACTGTGAAGCTGGGAGGTAAAGCAAATACACTGAAGGACAGGATCTGAATTTAAAATTAACACCATGAATTGAAGAAAAAGCCTTTAAAATAGGATGGAGTTCAGCAGGGACAAATGCAAAGTATTTAAGCAAAATGAATCATCTGCCCAAATTATTTTCAAAAAAGCCTTGGGGGGTTTGTATTGGATCCCCAAGAGAAGTTGATACTGTCATCTAACAGAGCACAAGTTGATATTGTCATTCTGCCCTCTTCCCATTAAAATGCAGTCATAACCACGGAGTGCATGAACAGGGACAAAACCTGAAATGCAGTGGGTTTGCAGGTTTGGCTTCCCCAGCCCAGACAGACTGGCTCAGCTCAGGCTGCCCAAAGTGGGCAAGGAAACCAAGCCAAGGCCTGGAAAACATGAGCCACGAGGCAAAATCACAGGAATGGGAATGGCAGGACTCAGCCTGCTGCTCCTGGGGATGGGAGGGTGGCATGATAACAGCCCAGAAGCACGCCTATAGATGTAATATATATATTTTTAGACATATATGTATGTACTTCGATGAACAGAAAGGTCATATCCATCACCCAACTCACAGGTAATAAGCAATGGGTTTTGCAGTAAAAAAACTCAGGTTGTACCTTCCACACTCTTAAGTCTGTTAGACCAGGCCAGCAAAAATCTCTATCTGCAATCACACACCCAAGGTGAGGTTTCTCATGAGCAGCAGTTTCTTTTGCTCATTTAAAGCAAGTCTGACATGAAGAAAAGCCTGTGCACAGAAAGATAATGTATTTATTTCATCAGTTAGTCCATCAAAAGGGACCTCCCTGAGTTAACTCTGCTTCACCCCAGGCTTTAGATGATCAGCTACACCAGCACCTCCTCAGGCTCCTGTTTCCATGACTGTGTTCATCACCCCTTGGTAGGGGGAAGGATGGGGATGCTCAGGACCATCAACCTGGAACTCTTTCCTTGGTTTTAGAACCTCATTTTGCAATTTTTACAAGCCTAATAGACTTTCTAAAGCCTAAATTTTAGCCTAATGGACTTTCTAAAGCCTACATTTTAAAAGCCTAATAGACTAACCCTAGTATCTCAGGACAATGACCAGCCATATTCAAAACTCAAAATCTTGACATAAAATAAACCCACTTATTTTTATGAGAAAGCAGGTTTTTTTTCCAGAAATCTTGAGTAACTTTTCAGTCTCCTTGCCTGGAACTTTCCTGCAATAAATGCAAGGCTGCACTCACCTAAAACTTTCTTTGAAGCATGATTTGGATATTTGTTCCTTATTAGCCTTTTAAAAAATTGACAAGACATTAATTCTGATATCTAACAGCTAAAGTGATACTAGGGCTTTTCTCCCCCTAATAGAAGGGTTTTCTGAAGCCATTCTGTAAGTAGAGGTAGGAATTATAATGAAAGCTGAACTGCAACTTGAACTGGAGATTTTTCTATAACGAAATTTATAATAGACACACACACTTTTAAATATCACATCAGGCTGAGACTCAGTGTAGTTTCCAGCCCAGATAAGAGAGTTAAGAATTTCTCCTGTAAATTTTTGGGGGGTTTTAGAACTTACATGTACTTAGAAAATACATGATTTAAGACAGTTTGTTTGCCAGAGTTGAGACTAAGCACTTTTTATAAAATCTATACAAAAATATAATTTTCAAGAACTGTGCCTCACTCAACATGAGATCTTGGTTTTCCTTTCTTTCCCTCCTCAAAATCAAGGCTTTTTTTCTGCATGCCACTCACAGAAGATGCAATGAGCTCCTAGCCATGTGAAAAAAAGCCCATTTCAATGAAGAGCACAAGTGCACAAGCTGCTCTCACTTCCAGTACCAAATGCCCCCAAGTTAAATATTTACTCCTGAAAATTAACTACTGACACTGTGTGGCAAATGATTGTCATTTTGCCAACACTGTTTAGGTTTGGAATTTTCTCAGAAAAGTTCCACGTTGGTAGAACAGGCAGCACAGTGGATTTCTGGCTCATGAATGAGGCACAAGACTATAAGCAATAATAATTCCCTAGGCAATATATTCCCTTCTGAAATAAAGCATGGGACAGCTCTTGCTTAAAATCACCACCTAAACAGTTCTCTCCATGCAAAATTCCCACATTTCAGAGTATGTTGCAAATAAAGTCATTCTTCTATATGCATGAATCTTGGATGTACAAAAGATCCAGACAGCAAGATACAAATTTGTAGGATTTCCCTTACTTTCCTGCTTGAAAATGCTCTGGTTTTCAAAGAGCATAGTTCAGGTGTTTAGGGTGGTTTGGGTTTTGTGAAGTTGTTTTGCTTTGTGGCTTTTTTTTTTCCTTGGTTTGGTTTGCTCTTTGGAGAGTGGGGAGAAAGGAAGGGGCACTGTTCGTTTTGCATTGTGGGGTTTTTTAATGAAAGACATCATCTTTTACTTGTAGTAAAACCAAACTATATTCCTACTTAATGATAAATTTGGGGTTTAAAGCAAATCTCTCTATTCTGTCCCCTTCACCAAAAAGGCATCTCAAACCTTGCCCAGGAGAATCTAGAAAGCTCAAAGTTTGAAAATTCTCAGCAGAACACAAAGATCCATCTAGCCTGGGGTGATTCTCTTCTGTAACTATGGATTCAAAAGAAACAGACTGGGAGGTGAGGTTTGGGGTTTTTTAGAGAGGAAGAAGAGGGGGGAAAAGCATCAACCCTGCTAAGTAATAGGACCAGAGGCAAATGCCTGAGAGGTAAACTCAGCTGAATCACAAATTCTATCAGGAGAATAATTTATTAGGGTGAGGAGGTGTTAAGAGGGCAATTTCCTTTAAAACACGTGCATTTTTTACATTTTGTGACTTTCAAGCTACAAGAAAGGCCAGAGAAACTCACAAAGAATCCTTTTTGGGTTTCTTGAGATGAGTTCCTGGTGGCAATAGAAATCAAGCCAGGGAACAATTCCCTTCAACCACAGCTCAGTGAAACATTCACAAGCCTCAAAATCAGCAACAGAGGAGCAGTGACAAACATCTCTTTGCTGATAAGAGGATTTGTATTTGTCTGAGAGAACCCAATTAGCCCTGTGTACGGAGGAACAGCTAAAGAGGGTATTTTTTACAGAAACCCACATTTCTCCTGGGATAACACCATCTCCAGCAGAACACAGAGCGCAAGGGCAAGTAAATAAAACCCCAAAGTTCCTCACCTTCAGGCAGCTGTAGATGCATGTCTCATGGTATATTGCTTTGGTACACCATTTTCAAGTAGGACACCTATTTTTACGGCATCTGTCAGCACAAAACCTTTGCAGTAACATGCTCACACATCATGGTGAGCTGCTTGGAGGGACACCAGGCTTCCTGGGCAAACTCCAGGCACAGATCCTCAAACAGAGACACCAAGAGAGAGCTTTCCTGCTTAAATGTCACCGTCATATTTTCTGGAAAGATACCTTTGCCCAGGATTTCTCTCCTGGGAAGCTGAGAAGCCTCAGAGAAAAAGGAAAACAATAATTGTCTCATTGCTTCTCCTGTGTTTGGCTGCTTTGGAATGTGTTTGGAGATTGTTTCATTGGTTTAACGTGAATTGTTTTCACTCATTGGCCAATCAGTGCCAAGCTGTGTCAGGACTCTGGAAAGAGTCACAGGTTTTCATTATTATCTTTTTAACCTTCTGTAAGTATCCTTTCTGTATTCTTTAGTATAGTTCAGTATTCTTTAATATAATAAAGTATCTTAAAATAATAAATTAGCCATCAAGAACATGGAGTCAGATTCATTATTCCTCCCCTCATCTGGGAACCCCACAAATACTTAAATGCAATTTTTTTCCACTCTTTGTCTAAATTATCATTACCACCATTACAGATCCTGGGTGCAAGCACATTTTTGGTAAGATTTCCTAGACTTCAGTAGAATTTCTCTGGAGATTAACTGTAGCTCAATAAATTGGATTCTTCTGACAAACCTGTCATCCTAACTGCTTGTCATTTTCTTATTGGTGAATGATTACTCTTCACTTGGTGAGTAATCTAAATATAACCTCCTTACAGAAATTAAGCTCTTACACTTCAAAAATAAGCCTCACCATATTAGATGGCCTCCAGATTCCTTGTCTGAAAATGCAGAGTGGGATAAAAACCAACACACAAACCTGTTAATTTGATTTGCCTCACCCTACCCAAAGCATTTTAAAAAAGGGATTTTGTCTAAACCCCCTCCACAGTCAATGGGGAGATCATTTCTTCCATCCTTAGGACAGATTTCTGAAATACAAGTGAAAGCAGCTGCTCAAAGTGCCAATCTCTCTTACTGTACAGAAGTAATCTAAACCACAAGTTTAATTGCACAACAAATTTCAGTGGATTAAATGAGATTAAATGACTCCCATTTATTTGGGGGGAGCACATGCATGCACATGTGCTTGTGCACAAGGTAGAGAGCAGTTCTGCAGCTGCTTTTGGCCTTAAGCATGTGACACAGTTTGGAAAATATGTACAAGCATATGATATCTAAATAATTCAGAGCCTGCAATTTCAATAGTCTTCATCCTAGAAAAATCAATCACAGTCCTTCCACAACTCATAGTATACTCAGTCCAGAAATAGCAGTCTGTTCCCATTTACAGCAGATGATGGCTAAAAAGCACAAAGGGATCTCTATGTAGGTCTGTATCTGAGCTGCAGACAAGACGTTTCAATAAAGGCACACACATAAACAAGAAATCAAACTTTGGCATCCAGATCTTGGGTCCTGGCAGACAACAGAGAGTGGCAATTCTGACAGGCTGAGGACTTTTGCTTCCTCTTGCTGTCCATGGGGTCAGCCCTCAGCTGCACAAACCCAGACAGCAGCAGGGTTTGTGGGGAGGAGCTCAGCAAGTGCAGAGAAGGAGAGTGTAAATCTAAACTTCCTATACCAGCCATAAGCCCTGGCTGCCAGCCCTCCCTCACAGTGGCCATACCCACAGCAGGAAGTCATTAATCTGCATTATGACACTATAACTCTGATTAAAAGGGACCTCTGAAGGCCATCTGCTCCACAGCCTCCTCCTCTTTTAGCCCCCTCCTTCCAAGTGGTCAAATTTCATCAACATCTTTGGCTCTGCAGCCCCACACTCCCACACTTTGCAGCATTATTGGTACCTCTGAGTGTGTTCAGGGTGGTGAGAACTCACCCAAATCAAGGATTCATTCAGGTAGTGGCCATACAGTTTAAGAGAATACATATATATACATATATATATACACACACATATATATACATATATATAAATCTCAATATATAATTGAGATATCTATTATATATTATTATATAAAGATTATTATATAGATATATTATCCCTTATATATCAATATATAATTGATAATTATATACATTATAATTGATATTATAATATATAATATCAATTTTATACTGATATTATATTAAAATATCAAATATAATATTGGTATTATATTAGATAGCAATCTATATATATATTATATAATACATATCTATTATATATCTATAATAATAAATAAATAATATATATATTTATATACCTATTGAGATTTATATCTCAATATATAATTGAGATATAAACTTCAATATATAATTACGATCTAAACCTCTCCAATTTCCAGAGGTACCTACTACATGATCCTCAGTGAAAATCAGACATTGGCACACACACGCAAAACAGGCACTTAAAAACTATTTCTTGCTTTCCAGAAAGGCAAAAATTTATTTTCATCTACCTTTACCTAATTTTAGATCATGCATGCAATATCCTAATAAATTAAAGATGCACTCCCTTCTTGAAATGCAGGCAGGTTCAAAGGAAAAGGTATTTATAAGATGCTTCAGAGTCAAAACTGACTTTTATTTCAGCTATTAATCTTAGTGTTCTAAAAACCACATTTTTCTATTTTTAAAGTCTGATTTTTTTTTTCTTCCTCTGATGCTTGGAATTATACCAACAAAATATCACCAAAACCAATTGAAGAGGAAAGTTTTGAAACGAACTGTACAAAAGGTTCAATCAAACCCAAGAATTAAGTAAGTAAAATAGAAAATTTTGGTGTTTCTAGTAATTTCAGTCACCTAATTAATGTTATCTCATTTTTTAATAACTTTGGACAAAATAAAAGTATTCAAACAGGAGGGCTCTTTGTAACTTGGCATCATTAAGCTGTTTGAAAGAGCACATGCAAAAAAAGGGAAAATTTGAATTGAGGGAAGAATAAAAGCTTCTATCTCTATTTCCTTTCATCCACAAAACCCTCAAGAGAATGCTGTACACACAACATGCTCTGCAAACCAAGGCAAAGGAAGTCCTTGTGAACCTCCCCTCCAACAAACCCACAGAAAATTACCAACCACATGAATGCAAACCATGGCATACAACAAAGGAAAACAGTGGCTTGGTTAATATTCAGGGTGATATTAAAAGATAACTAAAAAAGAAAAATCCCCAAAACCATTCATTTACTCAGACTAGACCTTCATGGTCTAGAGGTATTATAGCATTAACAGATTTAAGTCATATTTTTATAGCACTTTCCATAGAGGAAAAAATAATTTTACTGGGTTGTTTGGTACCTAAAGTAATATGTTCTATCTCCAGCATGCAGACTTTAATATTTTTTTTAGCTCCTGGTATCATCTTGCTGAATGTTCCAAGTCTAAATATTAAGCATGTGTAATATACAGATGCAAAAATAAGCACCCTTGGCTTGCTCTGCTAGTTGTGAGCATTCCCAACCTAAATAAGGCACTAATCAGGAGATTGCAACTGCAGCAAGGAGGGGAGCTGAGGGTGAGAGATAATAAGGGGTGGGGAAAATCAGCAGGAGACAATCTTTGCAAGCACCTGTGTGAGGAAAAGCAGCATCTGCTTTACATCCCAGGCTGAACACTGCCACACGTAACCCCAGAATAGTTCTTGAGTCACTGGGTGACTACACAAAGAGAGTTAAGCCTCTTCTCTGTGACCTTTTCTGCAGTGGATGCAGACAAATGTTTAAAGAAGCCTTTGCAGATTCTTTCTAAAAATAAAAGCTGCAGTTTATATAAAAGCAGATCCATTGATCATGAGCGAATTTACACAGAGTCGAGCAGGGCTGGCACGAGCAGATCCACGCCAGGTCTGCAGAGCACTTGGTGAGAGCTCAAGAGGTTCTGGGTCAGCTCTGCCATTGGGAGAAGGCTCTGGCTGCTCCAGCTCTGCCTTTGGACTTTGCAGATCTCACCAAAGATGGTGAAAGCTGAGGCTCTTGTGTTCCTTTCTTCCACACTTTGCAGGATCAGCATCACAAAAGAAGCCAGAAAATTTCCTATAAACCACTCATCTGGTCAAGAAATTCTGTGTTTCTACTGCTCATTAGAGGACAAAAACGAGGAAAACACAAAAACCCAAACCAGCAAACTAACAAAAACATAACAGAAGGCCTAAAAACATCCAGCCTATTTAAAAATTGCCATAAGTTTTGTGCCCTCTCTGTTTGGAGGAAGGAGGTGTGTGCAGATTGACTCCTCTGCCATGACTGAGCAGCTCTATCCTTGTTGGCTTTTTTCATTCTGGACAGAATGAACCAACACACAGAAACATAGCCCTGAAACATTTCCAACCTACATGCGAGCCTGAAAGTCCAGGGAACTGAAAAAAAGGAGGTATAAGAAATGTAGAGCAGGATAACATCTCCAATGAAAGACTAAAAATAGCTGGAGCATCTAATCTTATGTAAGATAGAGTTATAAAAAATTGATCAGAATTAATGAGCACAAGCACGTGCAAGTTTTTTGACACACCTCATGACCCTTTCAACTTAATGGAATAGCCCTTATTATATCCAATATTTGGTAGCTGTAACTAAGCAAAGGCAGATGTCAGATAAGGTGTGCACTGGTAACAATGAGGAGCAACAACCAGGGGAAACTTAACTGTGAAATGTCAGGGGTCACTTCCTGACATTGTTTCACTTTATCTCCCCAGGTCAGGTCTGCTTCATTTTCTAACCCTTTTGGTGATCAAACAGCAGAATTCAGAAACTGCTGGGAGAGATTCTTCAGCCTGGCAGATGTCCTCAAAAATCTGTTACCCACAGACAGCCCAAGGACAGCAGGAAACTCAGAGCTATCAGGATGATCTTTAAAGTATTGGAAATATCTCTGTAAAAATGTGTCTTTTGCAACTTGTTGAGGCCTGCAGCGGGATAAATGCAACATTTTCACATGTAGACTGGGGATCCCCATTGTCCTTATTTCAAGTTATTTGCAGTACAATAGCTTAATCAGAAAAGTAGTGTTACAAAAACAGTTAGATTATTTTAAGTAAATTACTCCCACTTAAATCCATACATTTCCTGAAACATTCTCTTGTTTTGAGTCATTGTATCATTACCAGGCACAGACAGTAAATGAGCATTCAAAAGCAAATGGTGAGACGATGACAGAAAACATCAGAGACAACCCCATGCAAAATTACAGAATAGCTTTTCAAAGAGGCAAAATATATGTTTGTGATGTCTTCAGAAAGATTAAACTGGAAGCCACTGATGGTAAATACTACATTTAAAGGTTGTTATTTAATTTAAAAATCCCCTTACTTCCTTTTTTCAAAATTCAGATTTCACAGCCAAGTTCACAAAGTTCAATTATTTCACCATCACTTCATGAGAAGGGCAAGCATTGCTTTGAGCTGGTCTATCCCACTGCAGATGACAATTTCTGCAAGGAGAATCTCTGGCTGGTGCTCTCCAGGAAGCTGAAATAGCTGCTTCACAAACCCCAGGTGCTGTGGCACAGCAGGATTTGGGCACTCCAAAGCTTGTGCAAAGGGCAGCACAACAGAGCCAGAGCTGCAAATCCTGGGCAAAGAGGCACTGAAGAGCTCATGTGATACAGAACAACTTCATGGCCCTGCTTGTGGCACTGAGAGGGAGAAATCTGAAAATATGCACATTCTTTGAGGTGATGTAGTAGCACAGATATAAAGAAAGAGTGTGCTACCCTTTATTTATGCTGATAAAAACTTTCTCTGCCAAGAGAGGTTCACCTTTTCTGATGGCACCAGAAGGATTGCTCCCCTGGCTGCAGCCTGGGGGATGAGGCTCTCCCTCTGGCTGAAAGCAGGGATCCTGCATGCTCCACCTGGAAATCCAGCCTCTGACAGGCAGAATCCCGTTTGCCAGCATGTCCAAGGTTCAATAAAGTCACCAAGTTCATAAGACCAAATGAGTTTCACACCTCAGTTTACGTTCTCTTTGAGACCCTGCTCGAAAAGGAGTTTTCCATGACTCAAAAATGGCACTCTCAAAACCAGGCACACTGCATTTGTTGAGCCCACACAAAGCAAAGGGTTACAGCAGAGAAGCCTCTCTGCATTGCTGTCACCCAGCTGTTCATCTTTCCTGGTGAATTTGGTACATTCCTGCCAGCTCAGGTACCCACACTCACCAGCCAGGAAGCAAAGCCTGAACTGATGACAGCATAATTCCTCTGATGCTGGGTCTTCTGCCACACTTGCCATCCCTCTCTGGCACTCCCAAAACTCTCCTCTCTGACTCTGGAAAACCCTCCTGAAGCTGCCTGTTCTGCATTCACAAAGTTTCCCACTCCTAAACAGAATCTCAGGAAAAATGGATTGTTCTCACAACACAGGAATTTAGCAGGAACATTCCTCAAGAAGCAGCTTCCGTGAATTTCCAACTGGGATTTTTCCCAAGTTGTGATTTTCATTATCATGCTTTTCTTTGCCAATTTCTTTCGTTTAACAGCATGCATCCAGGCAGGATGTATACATTGAATGCATTTGCATTCACACAGGCCACCTGAAAGACAGGTGACTTAGAACTAAAATAGTCACAGAACTCCTGTCTTCCCACTATGCTTCTGTTGTTGACAACCAAAATTAGAAGCCACACACATGCACAAGGTAGAATATTCAGTGCAGTAGTTCCAGCCATCTGAAATCTGACATTTAGTCTAACTTAGTCACCAAAGCTGTAGCTACATAGTCAAGGCAGAGTTAAGCAGCTCCCAAAAAAGCAGCCTACCCCACCTGTTTCATACATCTATAATGTTCTTTGGCCATGGCTGATTTCCTCTCCACTTCAGAGCTGACTACACACCAGCTCTAAAGGATTAGCTCTAACTAGACAATTTAAACACCTACAGTGAGGTAAAATGAAATGTATGCCAAATGATCAGTTTTACTATATGAACAATGACAAAACGTAGAGCATATCTCTCTTATTTCACACTATTCTATTTCTTTCAAAATCTTTCATAACACACAGCCAGATCCTTCCAATCACCATCACTTATTCATTCTGGTCCACTAAGCAAATTATGCTTCTGCCTATATATACACAAAACTGTGTAGGCACAGTGCAACTGCAGACATCTCAAAGACATTCTAATGGTTCCCAAGAGTAGATATTTTTTTTCCCCCAGCTATTTGGAAACAAAAAATAAAAAATGCCTCCTGATACACTCACTGGAAAGATGGCAGATAAAAAGCAGAAATATCTGTATATCTAAGTTTCTAGTCAAGCCCTGGAGGTGCCTAGTGGTAAGTATGTGTAGGTTTGGGAGGGAGAGAGAGGTTTAATGCCTCCTATCCAAGCATGCTGTGTGCACACACCCCACAGCACCATGTGCAGTCCCCCGAGAGAGCCCAGACAACAGCCCCCTTTCCTATCAGATTCCCATTTGATCACAGGAATGTCTGCATTCAAGAGAAACAGACTTTGTCTCTGCAATTTACACCCAGGAGGGAAGTCCACACACATCCTGATCATAAAGCATCTGGCTCAAAATTCACAAGTCTGTGCACTGACTCCTTCTAAACCTGTCTGGTCATTTGTTTCCCAAGACATCAGCCCCCTTCCATGGCTGTTACACCCTGACTGTAAAACTGATCATCACCAGGGAAAAATTGCACTGACAAAGAAGAGAATC
The DNA here is from genome assembly GCF_023055355.1 of Agelaius tricolor. Taxonomy (NCBI): domain Eukaryota; kingdom Metazoa; phylum Chordata; class Aves; order Passeriformes; family Icteridae; genus Agelaius; species Agelaius tricolor. The sequence continues at coordinate 3,839,360 of NW_027269263.1, forward strand.
CTCTTTACTTATTAATATACAGCACTCATTAGTGAGGTTAAGGCTGCTCAGAATAATTGGTGCTGGGGCTGCAGGCAGATGTCTCAGCCTGGCCTGACATGGACATGGAAAACTACTGGCCATGGCATGAGGGATCACCAGGAGTGGCAACAAAGGGAGGAGGTGACAGGAGGTACAGGTGAGAAATGGCCACATTCCACACACAGCCCAGAGGGACAGAGGGATCCTGTCAGAGAGGAATAAACTCCACACTTAATTGAGCAAAGTACTGGAGTCCTATAGGGGAGTGTTCCAAGGACAGCGGTGCCTTGGTAACTGTGTTAGGAATGTGAATTAAGGCCAGCATTACTGAAAACCAATACCAGAAACATCAAATTTGGGGATGGAGGTGGAAAAGCTGGTGCAGTTAGAAAAAAAAAAAACAAACTAGGGTTGGGTTGTTTGTTCTGGAATGACAAGGGAGACACAAAGGCAGAGAAAAAGCAAGTCAGCAGAAGTGGGAAGAGATGAATCATGGAACAACACTTGCAGGAGGGCACCCATCAGGAGCCCTGCTCCTTGATCACCACAGCTGGAGCAGGACAAAATAACCAAGATGAGGGTCTAATTGTACCACAAGACTCAGACTTGCTTGTGGACTCAGGAGGGGCTGGGCAGGGTTTGCTCTCTCTGATTTACACCCAGATACAGGGATAAAACTTCCCAGTATTGCTGTGTCTGTTCCAGGCTTGATGATATCAGTAACTAAACACTATTTCATAACATGGATCTTATTAAAATTAAATAACTTATTAATTTCTTTGCATGCACCTCCTAGGGTGATATCTTCACATAAGCACACACAACATAGCTGATGAAGAAGGAAAAAATTAATTTTCCAAGCCTATTGACCTGGCACATTGGGAAGATGAAGAGAGCTTTTAATACTGGAAGATGTTCATCTTACAGGGACCATGACCATGTGAGAAGTAAATAACTTGAGAGAATGTATTTCTTTTTCAACCTTCCAAAAGGAAAGAAATAGAGCTTTTGTGGAGATATGAGACTTCCTGAAAGTCTCCATCCTAACACAGGAATAAATTAGAATACAGTCTGCTCCTCTAAATTTCCATACTCCAGTCTTTACATTAATCTCCCAAACAGCACCTGACAGTCTGTCAGATCTTTTGTAGCTGCAGAATCAGGTTTAGATACTTTCTACTGCTTTTAGCAGAACAACTAGCTACATGAACTAGAGGTTTAAATCCTAAGATGACAAGAGGGGCTTTCCATCTTCTGCAGTAATTCCATCTCCAAATAGTATTCTAAAATAGTATTCCAACACGACTCAGGGAGAGGAGTAATAAAATCCACCAATGTATTAAACCATCTGGCTGAGCTTACATCACATTCCTTTTGAAGTATCAAACACCACCAATACATGCTAAAAGAATAAATTTCCTTCCCTCTGATATTTGTAGAGCTGACTCCACACAGGGCTTTCCCATCCATATTTCTCATAAATTAGGAGAAATTATTTCTGGCCCTACAGCATGCATACCAAAATCCTTAGGAGCACTCAGTGCATTCTGGGCACTGATGTTCTCCACCAGAAACTGCCTTAAAGCACAACAGACAAAATCTCAAGAATGCACACCCCAAAACTAAAAGAAAAAAAACGTTCTGGTGAAATAAGAGCAAATTCAAGGCAAAGATAACAGCAAAGCTCTCAATAAGAATGCTAAGTACTGGAAAAATAAAGAACTGCTGACCCATATGTACTTATTTAGATACAAGCTTTGCCTTGAAACAGCAGGATGTATGTTGCAGTCAAATGCACATCTCTCCACAGAAATACTCCAAGCTGTGTGAACCACATTGCAAATTAAAAGCACTTAAGGAGATGTCTAAGCATGATGTTTCATAGAAAGTAGCAGAAGTTGCATTCTCAGCATTAAAAACTTCCTGCAGTGTTTTGTTGAATTATTCATACTTAGAGATGTGATCCTTTTTTAAGCACTTCACATTTGACCGTGTGCCATGATACATTCCCAGGGATTCTGCCAGGCACCTGTAAAGCTCCATGCTCAATTTTTCCAAAGTTGGATGTCTGAATTTTTTCAAATTTTATTTTAAAATGCTTTGGTTGCCTTTGAGAGCTGCCAGCAGCAAGTCCCTCTTGTCATTTTTGACTGATTTCCTGGCATGCATAACATCTTTTATCACTGCATGCAAGCTGGGACACAATTTTTCATCTCTTATGATCTTTCTTGACACCCTTTGCCTTAAAGCAGAGAAAAGCCTTCAAGTCATGTTCATCTTAGTCTTTCACTCTGCTTTTATTTCTGACTTTTGCCATAATGGCTGAAAAGACAAGAGATACTCAGAGTTCCTCTATTCCAGTCATCACTGTCCCATTGCAAATCCAATTCACTGCAATCCATCTCAAATCCAAAATTTAAATGAAACTATTAACTTCTTGGTCATAATGTAAACCCAAAACACTAAATTAAGGATTTGGTTTTTCAGCATATACCCTCAAGAACGTGTTCATTTCTGATTTAAGCAATGAGCTTTGTTACATTGAAGAAATAGCCAACAATTCCCAAAGAAAACTGTGGAGAATTTTTTTTGAGAGCTCAGCAGTATGTGCTGCTACCTGCAGGACCAGCACATCCCAAGCACCTGCTAATATTTCACATTCACAGAATTTGTGCAATTGAGCCAAAGCCAGTGAGAATCTGCCAGGCAAGATATTGGAGTTCTATAGCTAAAGCCATTCACTGATTTATGAATTCAACTTCTGATGCTGCTGGCACTAAACATAACTGGTGCTGCAAATCTCAGGCTTTTCACTTAAAATTTTCACTTAGGTGAAAGTGATGTAAAAGATTTCATGTAATCCACTCCTAGCTATTGCTCCTGGATACAGTCACACTAAAGTTCCATTAAACCCACAATTAAACCTGATCACTTTCAATTTTCACCCCATAAATGCCTTTTACTTCTCTCCAAAGACACCAATTTGAATTTAAATTACACCTGAAAACACTCTGTGCATCTATACAATTTATAATAGGCAATAATAAGAGGCAATATACAATTTATAAAAGCAATAATAGGCAATTTAATTATCATATGTGAATTTCAGCACACAGGTGAAGCTTTCCTCCCTGCACAAGTCTATTTGTGCACAGCTCCAGAGAGTGATGAATGCTATGGATTTCCTCTGTTTTCTTGATGACCCTTGGGACTATGCTACTTCATTTGCTGACTTTGCTGTCGATATGTTAAATTCATCCCAAGGAATTCAGACCCCTTTGCACTTAATTCAAATGTCTAATATTTACATGTAGGGTCTGCACTGAGAATGTTCTTTTTAAATGGAAGCTATAAGGTGGAAAACCCAGCAAAGTTTGGCATTGCAGATCAGTCTTAACTTTCAGCTTCCTGATATTTGTCAATCTGCACCAGAAATAAGGCTCAACATAAATCCTCTATGAGGTGTATTTAGGTGCAATAACTTATTTTCCCCTTCAACACACATCAACTTGAACTCCTGTATTCACACAGATTATGTTTGCTTCTCACACAGGTCATCTTTGCATTCCTGGAGCTAAAATTCAGGAATTTTAGCTAAAATTCCTACTACTGAAGCGTTCCTGAAGCTAAAATTCTGCTACTGACAGCTGTATCACACAAGTTGCAGTTTCAAAATTAGCATTTTTGCCAGTACTACATGAAACCAAATAAATCTGCTACCCAAGAGTTGAGCTGAGTTACAAGCAAAGAGACACAAGTATTCCTTTTGTCTGTATAAAAGATTATTTCTTCTGACAAAAAGTGTTAGAAGAATATCTGATGTAACAATAATGTATATTAAAATTCAAAAATTACATATTAAATTTTAAAATTGAGGCATCTTAAGAAGTTTTGCATCCAGCCAGCCATATTGGAGAATGGGAGCCTTTTTTTGTCCCTTGGAATAAAGAATCTGAAATCTGATCACTAACATGACTTTGTTCCTACAATGCCTTTAGGAAGAAATGTTGAGTTAATTACTCAATTAGAGCATATTTACTTTGTAATTATAATGTCATGTTCAGTCATTTTTAATTGTTTTTTCCAAAACACCCGAAGGCAACCATACACAGAGTGGGTTAAAAACCTGAATATTTTAGATAAATAACAATGCCATTTAGAGAAGGATATTTTAAATTTATCATAGAGTATTCTTTAAGGTGGGGTGGTTCTCCAACAATATTTTCCTTGCAACCATTAACCCTCTTATGTACAAAATTCAAAAAGAGTTCCTGTGCAATCAGGTTTCTTTTTAATACTGTTTCTGGTTTGAAAACCACTAAGTTTCCAGTCACCCTTAATAATTATCTTATTTTCATCTTCTGTCTTTTATTAAAGAAGCAAATTTCCCCTCTCTCCTAAATTTGTTGAGTTTCTTGGTGCCCAGGTGAGACTTGTGGATTTCTTTTATTTCTTGACAGATGCCAGGTTAAATAACTTTTTTTTTTTTTGTCCCTCCATGAACAAGGCTTTAACTGGTACTCTGCTAATTTCTCCCAGCTGTTGAAGGACATTCAACTTGCTGGTGGTTTTTCATGGATTCTGAATGTTTTGCCTGCTGAGACAGCCGCTGAAATTTAGAATTTTCTATGTGGGACTGAAAAAAACCACAGACACATACAGGGAAAAAAAAGGAAAACTGCAGAAGTCCTCTACAAACACCATTTTAGCGCTCCTGTACAAGCTTCTAACATCGCAGAGATTCCCAAAAAAGCAAATTATTCCAAAAGCCCCTCAAACAGCCTCTGTGCCTGATTAAAGACAGCAAAGTGGCAGCAGCTCAGCCCTTGGGTGACACTGGGAAATGAGCTCTCCATCTTCATGGATACAGATTGAAATTTACACAGCAGATACCAGAACAACGTGGGGAGTTTGTTTGTTTGTTATGAAGGGAGTTAAATGAAAGGCTGCAGTGAGTTTGGGTAAGCTCCATCCTCAAAGACATTCAGGATTTACCCTGAACAACCCCTTTAATTAAACCTGTTTGCAGTGGGGCGTTGAGCAGCCCAGCCCAGCTTCAGCAGCTCCCTCCCATCACACTGGACCATTTTGTTTAATCCTCGCTTCCCAGAAATGCAATTTTTGCACTGAGACCTGAGCCAGGGAGAGCAGCAGCTCCCAGAACTGTGTTTTTGGGAAGGATGCCTGGGAAGGTGACAGAGAGAGCAGCCCACCTTCAAAGCCTTCAGCAGTCACTTCTCCCCAATCTCATCTCCTCCTGAGGATGAACTGTGCTAATAATCTCTCAGCTCTAGATTGCAATAACTCAACCTTGCTAGCTGGACAACTGCCAATTTAACCAAATAAAGACAAAATGTGATCCCATCAAATCTTCTGTCACCTTCTACAACACATATATTAACATTTTCTCCTTTTTGCCTTCCCACTTCTCTCACAGACCAGTAAAGGCACCTATCCAAACCACACAATCCTTAATGTTGTGTTTGGGTTTCTGGAGGAAATTCAGCCAGGTCTTTTGTTCTGGAAATCTCTGTACATGGTACAGAGACACCTGTGACTCTTCCAGCTGGAATAGACCTATCCTGAAACCACCACCAGTTCCTTAAAGAAGTTTATTCCATTCTCATGGTCATGAGAAATGCACAGAAACTGACAGAAATTCTTCCAGAATTCTTCCTTTTCTCTCAGAGAAGGGTTTATACGTATTATCAACTGCACCCTGATGTATTTCACAACAGTTGCCTCTGTGATGTAAAACCCCACTACTGGATATCAGGGATCCCAACAGGACCAATCCACCACCTGAACCCACACCTGCTCTCTGCCAGGAGCACCACGAGCCCATCACTCTGCCCTGAAGACTGACTGGCACTTTCTCATTAAAAAAAAACAAAAAAATAAAAAGAAAAACTGAGGAAAAAAAATAAAGCTTGAAATAGCTTAAATGCACAGTGGTGCTTTTACTCCAATAAAACAGAAAATTTCTAAAAATGGTAATTTTTTTAACTTTCATTGGTAATATTACTAGGAAGAAATGCCAATGTTATGTTAAGTAATAGAGGAAGTATCAGAAAAAGGAAGAGTGTTCAGTGGCCACCCACCAACATGTCTGAACCCTTAATAGCATTTTCTCTTTTTAAAATTAATGATGCTGAAATTCAGTAATAAACATTTTAATGAATACACTTGCTCTCAAAGTCCTATCATCCCCACTATCTAAATAAAACCACTGTTTCAGATAAATGATTGACAAAAAATATACTGGGTTTGTATCCAGTCTTTAAAAAAAGATAGGCAATTGAACCATTTAATAACATTATGTTTTGTAAAGCATATATCTGCCACTGGTAAAAGCTTTCTTTGGTGTTGATCTGATTTGTTGTGTTCAATAATTTAAGAGAGACTTTTACTGCATGCAGTCACATCTGTTATGCTGGTTGATAGTCAATAAATTTAGAGAACACTTGCTCAGAGGAGCTCTTCTATTTGCTGTTGCTGAACTTGAATGACTCTGTTCCTTTCATTATTTCCCAGAAAGGGTTAAACAAGACACTTCCCAGCAAGCTGATGGCCACAATGACAATTTACACACATACACACAAGAAGTAAATTTAAGAGCGACTGCCATTCAGGTAAACCCTACTTTAAGCAAGGATGTACAACTATTTTCCACAAAACTGAAAAAAAGTAAGCCAAAACTGAGTACATATGGCAGCACTGCAGTCACAGAACATGTTCTCTGAAGTGTTTTGAGGAAACAAAACAAAAAGATGAGGACAAAGAATTCAAAGTAAGTATCTCAGTGGGATAAATTAATTCCACATGGCAAGGCTGTGTCATGTCTGCTATAGTGAATTACTCAGATGTAACCCCAAACACATTAGGGATGCAAGCAAGAGGGGGTTCATAAAGGGGCCTTGGCTGCAGAGAGCACACCAGGTCAGTGCTCAGGACAGCAGTGCAAACTCCAGCAAGATCCCCTCAGCAGGAACACTCATCATGACTTAACCAAGGCTGGTCTCTGTGACTGGAGATACTGTCAAAGAAAACCTTTCAAAAGTATATACTTTAAATTCCATGCCTTTTGCAGGACACTTAAATGCTCCTTTTAAGGATAGGAAATGCTTGAAAGCACTTAAATCCTTTTCTGAAGGCTCTACTGGCAACTTCCACAAATAAATGCAGTGCACTATATCATGCAGAATGTTTAAGTACTGTTACTTAACACTACATGAAATAGCAGTGTAATATAAATACTTTTATATTACACTGCTATTTCACGTTATATTGAATTAAATGCCTTACACCAACCAAAAGTTCCAAGTACTTTGGGGCAGAAGATAACACCTCATAAATACAAATGTTTATTGTTAAATCAGGGGAGGTTGGAATTGTAGTGCTGCATCTTTAAACAGTGATTCAGACTCTTTTTCTCCAAAAATCCTGAAGATAAGCTGTTTCAGACCACATAGAGATATTCCTTATGCCCCATGACGAATGCCCACTCTGACCAAGCCTTACAGCAAAGCAAGAGCATAAGAGCAAATACTCAAAAATTACAATAAAGTTTGCTAATATGGTCACTTTGTCACCATGGAAAGAGCGTGGCTTCTCCTACACGTGAAAGCATTGCCCCAAAACAAACAGGAAACAAAATTGATATTCTGAAAATAGAGCAGAAAATTAAAGCAAACATCCAATAAATTCTAGTGCCTATAGCCAATGGCTTTACTTTGTAGCACAGCATGAGACAGATTTCAACTCTTCAACTGAAATCAGCTGTGAAGTGTACACAATCATCTCTATTTATACCTGCAAAATTAAGAGGAATATTTGTGGGTTTGACCCTCATTTCAGGTCAGAAAATGCATCAGGGAGTATGCGGGTGACTTGACCCTCTCGCTATCAATAGGCTTCCGAGAAATAAAGGGTATACTAATTAGTTCTTAATTTAACAGATACAGGAGATACAAGGACTATGAAAAGAGTGTCTTACAGGGAAACATTTCAAGAACAGGGTATGTGCAGGTTAGGAAAGGAGGTTGCAAGAAGACCTAATTATGGTTGACAAATACCTGAGGGGGTTCTCTTTCTACAAGCAGCAGGTAGGAATCTGTTCAAAATATGCAATAAGGACAAAGCCCAAAGGCATTATCTGAAATTGAAGGCAGGCTAGTTCAGGAAAAATGGCTTTTCACTCAGAGGATCATTACTGTACGGAATAAATGACCTACCGCGGGCTCTTCAACCCTGACGAATTTTATCCCGGGATAGGCACCGCGGTCTCTCCGTGCGGAGAGCGGGGCTGCCCGCAGCATCCCGGGCTGCGCGGCCCTGCAGTGCCACCTTCCGGGAGAGGCTCGGGGACCCCGCTGCCCTGCCCTCCCCGGGGCTGAAAACCACAGCAAAACCTCTGCGGAGCCCTGGCCTCCCCTCCCTGCCGCACCTGCCCAGCGCGGGGCGAATTTAAAGCGCGTCCGAGCAGCGCCGGCCACGCCGAGCGGCCCCCCCGGGCCAGGCGGGCTTGTTGCGCTCCCTCCCTCCCCAGAAGGGGCTGCAACACGTGGGTTTGCACACCCGTTTTCTATCGTCTTTCAAAACACGGAGTTTTCAACAGCGTCAAGAGGGAACGCACTGTAGATGCCCGTCTAGGATTCCACCCAGTCCCACGTGTGCATTAGATGTGATGTAGTTAGTTTTGGAAGCTTTTGCTGGCGCTTCTTGGGTGGGGTTTTGTCATTTTCTAGACAAACATAAGCTGTATCAGTGAATAATTGCTATTTTAAAAAAATATACTCCATTGTGTAGCAAAAAAATGAGCATTGTGTCTCAGCATCAACAAATAACATACTATTTACTTGCCTTTGTGCAATAGGAGGCTGTAATGAAAGCACAGTAGGCTTAGCATCCAAAAAAACCAGGAAATTCTTACTTTAAGGCCAAAGATTTTCAGGATACCTAGCCACATCCAGAAGTGTAAAACAAGCATTATTACAAACCTACCCAAGCTGGCAGTTAAGAAGCCAGCAAAGCCCTTTCAAGCACAATTCCTGTTCTCCACAGCCCTCACAGTGTACCTAATGGCCTGTCTACACTTCATTTATTTATTTACCTTGAGCGAGCCCTGCTGGAGCAGCTCCCCTGCTGCCCAGGTAGCCGAGTGTGAGCTCAGGTGAGCTGACAAGAGGCTGGCTGATATCAGACCTGATATCAGGCAGCAGCTGCCAGCAGAGGCCTGCTCACATCAGTCACACCTCAAGAACAGACATCAAAATTTGCCTTGCACCACCAAGAACCTGGAACATTCACCTTGATGCCAGCAACTGTGCAGGATGCAAGAGCGAGGACTGATCTAAATCAGTCTTGCATGTCAGAAGCAAGGAGCAGACCAGGATCCCAGACCTGGCTTCATCTTCTACCCCCTTCCTATCACTACCTTGCAACTGGCAATCTGTGGCTGCTTTAATGGCTCCATTCCACCTTGTGATTGGTTTGCTCCCATCTCCTCACCACCAGGTTTTCTTGACTACTGATCAATTTAACCTTTCAGGCGCTGTTTGCATAAAATAAAAATAGATTGTAAATAAATGGCAACCTGATCACTATCAGGGAACAGAACTCCCTTCCACCTGGCTGATTTTCTGTTTGCTTTACAAGTTGCTCTTTCACCTGGGAGTAATGACAATCCGCATCAAGAGACAGATGCAAAACTGTTCCTCCAATTATATAATCACTGCAGCTGATAAGGAGGGAGCTGGATTTAGGTTGCCATAGCGTTGGCATATTGCTATGGAGGCTGAGCTCTTCATCCACTTTATCAGCACTGGACCAGGAAGAGCAGCCCAATTATGCCTGCTGAATGCATGTGCTGCAGACTCGCTCCCACTTGGAAGAAGCACTCCGGATCAGGGGCTGCTTCCTTTCCCCTCCCACCTCATTTCGATGGAGTGCTTCGGGGTGGGGGGTGCTGGCTGGTTTTTATTCTTTTTAATCTGCGTTTAATGGGAAGGAGGGCGGTGTTATCACTAAACCCCACTACCCTTCCACCAGGGAGGGCTGCCACAGCGCTGCTGCCCCTCCCCAGCTGCACCTCCACGGTGTTTGGGGGTACCTGGGGGCTCGGCGGGGCAGGCTCGCCCCCGGAGCAGGTGTGTTGGATGCCGGGTGACAAACGCGTTTGCCGGCAGGGAAGTTGTGGCCGGCCGAGGCAGGGGAGGGGCTGCCCTGGGGAGCAGGAGGGGGCGATGAGGGAGAAGTTGGCCGGGGCTGGGGGTTCTGCTCTGGGGACAGAGACACCCCGGGAGCCGCTCCCGGCGGAGCGCTGCTCTTCCCTCGCCGAGGGGAGGAAATGGCTCTGCCTGCTCTGCAACACCGACGTGTGTGTGTGTGTGCAGCCAGGGCTGGAGGGAAGGGAGGGAGGGGAGGGGGTGACACCATGCAGGTAACGGGATAAAAATAACTTCAGGAACGGCACATCGGGGTTGGGCGGGGGCAGGCTTCTGGAGTTTGGACAAACAAAGTTTTACTACAGGGAATAGCGGGGGACATTGCTAAATGCCGAGGAGCAACAGCACGGGTTGGTATCCATGATGCAGGCTGATCCTGCGAGGAGCCCGGCGAGAAATCACTGCCCCGAGTAAAACCCAACTTTGATTTCAATACAGGCACCCCCGGTGTCCCTGGTTCTCTCAGCATGAGCGCATGTATGGTGCACATGTGTGTAAACAGATAATTCTCCCTTCCCCTCCCCTTTCGTGTGAGAGATTGGAAATAGCGTAAGAGAAGGGAAGGGCTCCTCTCCCGGTGCCTCGGGAAGCCGTACCCAGATGGAGCTTAGGGGGACCGGGAGGACCTTAACCGGGAAAGATCCCCGAATTGCGGCGGCCCTGCGAGTCAATCCTCGCTGGACACGGAGCAGCGGCCGCCCCGCGGCTCCCCCGAGCCCCCGGCCCCGGCGCGCAGCCCCCGCGCCGGCCGCCCCTCCTCGCCCCTTCGCCCGAGAAGGCGACGACGGCGACTTAAAGGAACTTTTCTTTGCCCGGGCTCTCCTAAGAAGCAGCGGCTCTGTGAGGGGCTGCGGGGGTCTCCCCGGAGCACGCCCGGCCGAGGGGAGCTGTGCGCTCCGAATGGAGCCCGGTGTCAAAGGCTGTCCTCTGCCTGTGGCGGCGGCTGAGCTGAGCCGAGCCGAGCCGGGAGATAAGGGACAAAGGGCAGGGGAGGGAACGGTTGCTAGGTCCTCGGAGGTAAATCTCAGGCTTACCTTGATGGTTTTCTTCTGGAATGTACATCCTCTTGTTTTCATTGACCATTTAAAACGAGTCCAGAATAATCCCTCCGAAAATCGGCTTGGTAAAATTCAAGGAAGAATGGAGCTGCAGAATTTCCCCTTTTATTATTACCTGATTCCCATTATTGCATCAAACACCAAAAACTGATCCTTTCCACTACTGCCTCCTTTAGTGAAATTGCAATGCATCCTCAGTACATCCGGGCCCCTTCCAAGAATTTAGCACAGCACCTCTGGCTGTTAAACCATAAAAAAGAACAGGAAGGGGGGAAACGAGAGGAGGGGTGGGGGGGGAAGGAAAAAAAGCAAAAGCATCCAGGACAAACCTCTGAGGGTTAAATGTCTTTTTAAAATCCACCAACTATAAGATTAACAACAGGAGGACGAGGCAAGAAAAAAAAAAAAGGGGGAGATGTTCAAACGCCGCTGCTCCTCCTCTTCAAAGCCATTCTGAGCGCGTTGTGTTGGCAGGGAGCTGTTTCTGCAGAGGAAGAGAGCACAGTCCCAGCCCCTTACTCCCTCCCCTCCCTCACAGCGCGCTCGCTCCCCGCTCCCTGCCTCTCGCCGACAGACAGACACACTGAACGCTTCCAGATGTTCCAGCTGCGGCGGCTGCACGCAGCTCCCCGCGCACGGCGCTGGGCGAACGCCGGACTTGATCTGAAAGTTTAACACGCTGCCTGCTGCCTCCACTGCGCCTGCCGAAGCCTCGCCACAGACATGACGTCAAGGAGGCGAGCTGGAGCCGGCTGCTGCCTGGGGGAGCGGGGGACGGAGCGGGGAGCGGCGGGGGACGGAGCGGGCAGCGGCGGGGGCCGCGCCGGGGCAGCGGCACCGGCGCCGCTCCGCTCTCCCCACAGCGCGGGCTCTGCCCTGCGGTGCCACTACGGATTGGGAGTGTGAGCTGCATTTCAAGGAGCACGAAGCCGCTGGCGTGGTGTGCAAGAGCCGAGCGGCTGCGGCTCCGCTGGAGCCCCCGCGGGCGGGCAGGCACGGCAGGCAGGCAGGCGAAGGGAGAGGTACCCAGGGGTGAGCTGCACAGAGCAGAGGATGCACAGATGTTTAAAGAGATTAATCAAGCTAGGATTTGCAAAATCCTTGGTGGAAACGCCGAAGTGCTCCGCCGGTATCCCACCACTTGCCTTAATTACGCCTGTCATTTGGCCCTCTATAATTGAAGCCTCCGCAGAGAGAGAAAACGACTCCTTTAAAATGAAATGCGAACTGAATGCAGTACATGTTAAACCTATCTGGACTCTCCGAGCTGCCATGTTAAACAAGATATGCAGAGTCCTAAAACACTCCTCAGAACCACTGCAGAAACTGACACAACCCAAAGAACTGAACCACTCTGCCATGCACGGAGGTGAACGCCTGCAATACCGAGCCCTAGGTGCAAACCCAGGACTGTAGATTCTCACCATAACCAAGTATCCACCTAACATCCCATGCATGCAATACTATTTGTGGAGCTTAGAACACCGTGGTTATTTCCTTTCAAGTGGTTTTCCATTTTAACTAGGGAAAAAAAGTGTTTACAACTCATAGTGCCCCTATAAAAGAAATACTTTTGAACAAACTTAGTGTCTTCTCTACAGATGCCTTTCAGTATCAAATATCCATCTCTACATGAGGCTTTCTCCCCTCCACTTTAATTGAGCTGTCTTTCAGCTGGAACTTGCTATTATAGAAAGCACCACCAGCTAACAGATTCATGGAAAGAAACCACAAAAAAAAAACAAAAACAAACCAACCACCACACAACACATCCATTTGGAACTACAAGAAAAACTAGAAGAGATGTAAAGCACTTACCAAAAACTGGATGCAGCCAAATCACTTGTCCTAAATAAAGGTCATTTTGATTTCTAATAACCACTGATCATGACAACTTCTGCATTAGACGCTATTCAAAGGGTAATTAACCAACACCATATTGCCATTGACAGCATGTAGAGGCACAGCTTTTTTATTTCTGACTCAGGAGGAAGAGTTCCTCTGAGCAATTAAAATACTCTGTCCTCTCTTGCCTAGTTTTTCTCTAATAATGTCACATGCACTTACCCATTTAATTTACCAGATCAGGCAAGATCTCAGCTAGAGGTAAAATGACAATATATTGGCTTTCATTTTCAGTTCAAGTTTCCTTCCTTTAAAAAAGTCAAGTCCTCTCTTCACCATTATAAAAAGGACTGAACAGAAGATACTTCACTGCCTACATTTGTTGTGTAAACGTACATTTTGTTTTCCTCTTGTGACCACAAATCCTTGCCATTTTGAGTTGTTCTAACTCCATTTTTTCCATCCATGAGTCAACTGAGCCTTGCATGATTCACCCTTGCATGGACAAGGTATCCTGGGAAGGAAACGCACCCTGATCACCCTTGCCCAGAAATCAAACACTGCTGGAGCACCTGTCAACGTTTCTTTTGCATTTCTTGGGTCACATCCTCAGCTAGCTGAAGATTAATGTACAGTATTATTTAAACAGTTAAAATCCACATAGCTCTGCTTTCTGCCAGCTCACATATGTATGCAGGCACATACACAAGCTGTCTCTGACACCTACAAATCTTTTCCTCCGTTCTTTATCCCTCTCTCTCTCTGCCAAGCTCCCACAGTAGGACACAAGTTGGGCCAATTACCAAAAATCAAATACCAAAGAAAAATATAACAAGAAACAACACTATTAGCTGGCATTAATTTCTCCGGCATAAATAAAATTCTACTATAACTTGAGGTTTCCTTACTCAGCAATTCTAATAAAATAATTTCCTATACAGAGAAGTGGAAAGAAACTGATTGTAGGATTAAGATGGAAAGATCCTGCTCATGAATCAGGTGGCCTAAGAGCGAACACCACAACTTCCCATAAAGTATTTGCACTGTCCAAGTACACAAAGATGATGTAATCTATGAAAACAGGCTTGGTAAAGAGTTGGCATTTAAAGTAAAGCTGCTTGCAAGATTTTTTTCTTAATGTGATTACTGAAATGCACATTTAATATAGATTCCATCAGGTAAGAACTTGAGGTGTTAATCTTCATAGAAAATAGGAAAATTAACCTTCTTCAGAGTTCAATCCCCATAGACACACCCAAAGAGGAGTATACAAGTGAGAGATCACCTTGAAAGAAAATTATGAAAGAATTATTATTTTAATACGAAACCAATTCAGAAGTTCTTAGTCCCTGCCTGATATGGCAGCCAGCAGATCTGGAGGTGAGGTGGACAATGCAAAGATCAGACACAAGGGTGTCTATCCCACACTGGCCTGCATCAGTGCTTGTGGACTTCCCCTAAGCCCATGATGATAGACTGGACAATTGATCAATGTTTATTCACAGCCTTAGGCCTCTATAAGGTGGAGACACAAATTTTCTATCCCATGCAATTGTACAAGAAGAATAATTGTTCTCCAGTTGCTCTGAGAACAGTTGTGATGAGGGCCATATAAAGCACCAAGTCAGAGACTCCTGAAAAACTGCTATTTAAAGTTGTAAGGTGTCAAAAAATGACTTGCAGGGTACACACTGTGAACATGCAAGTTCATTTTTCATGCCAGGAATGTTTTGTTCTGTGTACAATACAGCTGCCCTTCCCTGTTATCCAGCCTTATAAAGAGTGTGCTGGGTACAACAACTTTTTCAAAGTCCAGTATGGGACCTGCATCCATCTTCAGAACAGAAATCACCTGAACAGGAGAACATTTCCCTGCTTCCAAAAGGAGGAGTTACTGTCATGCTGTATGGAACAAATGGGGACTGGAAAGCAATGGGATGAAGGCAGACCAGAGTGTGCAAAAACTCTGCACTGAACTATTTTTATAACTTGTAACATTATTTGTAAGGCTCATTTAAGCAGTCTCCAAATTTCTAAAATGATGTAGGATTTCCACTGGGCCTGCTGCATAGGCTGTCTAATTGCAGTAGATTATGCTCACACTATTTTGGCAGCAATGCCTTCTACTCTAAAAGAAAAGGGTAAATTATTCAAAAGTGGAAAAGAAATGCACTTTTATCCCAGAAATGGTACTAATGTTCACAACACAAATGCAATTCCTACCAGGGCCAGCTCAGAGAATTGGTGCCAGAGCTCTGTATTACTTTGCTGAAAGCTATTTTTTCCCCACAGATTTTACGTTTTGCACCTCTGCCAACAGAGAAGGCTTCCCATAAGAATCTGCACTTTCTTGCACTGAAGATTATGGAATATTATTTTAAACAAATGACCATTCCAGCCTAAAGCAACAGCCTGAGCACACTAAAGAATCACTGTGCATGAACATGATGCTCCTAACAAGTCCTGTCATTTCTGACAAGAGTGCATTGTTGGTCCACACATAGTAAAATACAAGTATTGGGAATTTGCTGGTATTACACAACTACAATGTAAATATTTTTAAATTAAATATTGGTGATAATACATTTTCCTCATATTTCAGGACTGATGTGGAAAGAAATGTTCTCCCAGTTATTTTCTATTCTTTTGCACTACGTATCATCTAAGACTGCACCATCCTCCACACTTGTTTGTTAATGAAAAAAATTACCTTCTTAGACCTATGAATACAGACTTATAAAAATGTTCTTTGACTTTTCTTGGTTCCTAATTTTAATTGAAATTGAAGCAATTGATAATCCTATCTAAAGCTATTCAAAGTGTGGTCTGGAAACTGCAGACATTTCAAAATTATCAGCTAGCTAGAACACAGGAGACTTTCTCAAGATAAAAAAAGTCTGGGATGGATGGGAAGCAGAAAACTGATGATCAGAATTTCTAGGTGTTTTCATTTCTTAAAATCTGGAACAGTTACATACACAGGGGTACTTTTGAAATTTTATACAGTGAAAAAGTTTGATTTTCAAAGTTGGAAAATTTAGCTGTATTTTCCACATTCAAATTAAAATAAGTGGTTACTTGACCTTGAAATTTTGGTCATTAGCTTTTATATTTACATTTAAATGTTGTCAAGAAACTACAAAAAGTTAGAAAGGAAATTATAAGATCATCAAGGTAGTTGTATGGCCACTAAAGCATATTAAGGCCTAGTATTGGTAAATGACAGAAAATGTTAGATCTAAGGGGAAAAAAAGGAAAGAAAAAGAATTGACTGCTGGGTAGGAAAGTAGCTAGTAAGGAGAATAAATGGTCATTAGACACAGAAGAAAAAGGAAGTAGATGAAATTGATGGCCTTGAAGTAGGTTTTGGTTTTCCAGATTGCAGAAGCCTCTAGAGAGTAACCTGGATGTCTGAAAGTGTGATTTTATTCAAATCTCACTGGCTATCCAGGCTGTCAGATGTGATCTATGACTCCACTGGGTGGTGGCAGAAGTGTTATTTTTAATTCCAGCTGTAGAATGGAAGAAGTCACCATTTATCCCTGTAAACAGGGGATTGATGTCTGATTACTGCACAGCACTGCAGGAATCCATGCACAATTTTAAGGTGTAACAGCAAACAACTGCTTGAACACCCTAAAAAACAAAATAGGCTTTTGTCCCATGTTAAAATATAAATGCAGCTATGCTTATGAGACTTGAAAACAACTTTTAGCAGTTTTCATTATGCCATCATCATCATGGGTACCTGGCCAGAAGGAAAGTTTAACACCTTTGCAGAATTTAAATACAAAAGTATTGTCTGGAAAAATTTGGTGTTTCTGCCAGAAAGTTTAAGGGAAAGACCCAAACTTAACAAAAAGTGTTGCACCGTGTCTATTTTAAATAAGAAATAATTAAGTCTATCTAGATTAGTTACATACTGACACAAAGAGATTTAAACTCAGCATTGCTTCATTAGCTTCTGCCAATTATAAAAAAAAAGGGAGAGAGAAAAGCAAAATTGTTGCTGTTAATACTAGTCTAAACTAATTCGTTAAACAAGACATGAACTTATAAAGTCTACAAGGTGATGTACAATGAAAAATGAAATTTTAATCCAATCAGCCTACATTGGTGAAAATAACCATGCAAACTCGAGTGTATCTTAGATACTTGCCACAGTTTACACAACAAAATTGAGAGTTTACTACCATTCTAATCTTCTATCATCGTTCTAGAAATTACTCAAGAATATGGAGTTTGTAGCTTGTTCTTAACTAAGAACCACACAGAATTTTGGATTTAGGGCAAGTATAAAGAGACTATTTTGGAGGGGAGGGATTCTTCAAAGAATAAATGTTTGCAAGTTGCTGAGGAAGACCTGACAGTGACTAGAAGAATTACATGATGCTGACATTTGGAAACCTCAGTGGACCTAATTAGCAAACAAGGAAAACTACACAAAGTGAAAACAAGAAGGCAATGCAGAAAAACATATTTAGCTAGGAAAACCAATGCCAAGTCTAAAATTCATAAACTGAGTTCAAAAAAGAGAAACATAATGATGTTGGGGTGGGTTGTAAGCCCAAGTTCCTTCCCTGTCTTTTGGAATTTAAAGATTCAAAACTTTTAAATATGCTTTGTCAACACAGAAAATTATTGACAAACTCAAGGAAGCCAGCAATTTGGAGTTCTGACAGATTTTGGAGGATTTGCAATAATCACTAATGAGATAAAATAGTCTAAAAATACATCATCTTATGGATCAGCTGCAAGGAAGATGATTAGATTAATTTGTTAGAATAGTCAGTTACCGTGATGTTGACCTGATATACAATGTCAACATTCCATTTTCAACAATGACTCTTTCTGTACTGAAGGGCTACACTGCTTACTAAGTGTATCTGGTCATAATGCAATCTTTGAGGTGTTCTTCTGGCTTTTTCCCCCCCAATTATTTCTCTCCAAAAAGTAGAAAAACACGACTCACCCAGCAATCTACCTCTATTTCAACTGCAGCAACTTTATTTTGTGTGATCTTAAAATCTGTCCCACAACTTGCAGTTCTCCTATCGCCTCCTGTTAAGATGACTGGTAATTGTGTTTATTTGAATAATGATTTTGTGGTCAATTCAAAATGGGAACTAAGTTAGAAACAACTTCTACATGTATCAATTCTTGATTTCAACCTCATTTTCTTAAATTGTATGGTTAGAGACTATAGACAAACCAGAGTTATCTCAGCACCACCTAAACATTGCAAACTGCCCTTTAAAACAAAATTAGTTCCAATAGACTGCTCAAAAGACATCACTTTATTTTCAAAAAATAACTATAAAAAATATAAAATAGCATTTGCTTTTGGTGTCAAAACACCAAAAGCAAATGCTACACAAGCCCTAATTGAATTGGTTACATCATCAGTGTTAAATAATGTATATTTCATTAAGGTGCCATTTTGACTAATTCCTCTGCTAGGACATCTTAAAACACATTCAGTGGGACTTTAAATGTTACAGAAGTTCTGGAAGTGTGCAATAGAGTGTTTAGAGGTGCTTTTTGCTGGAGAGATATTTGAGGTATCCTGAAAAGGTTCCTGAACACCATATAAATTAAATCTGCTTCTTTTGCACAGATCTGGGTCTGCACACAACAATTATTCAAATAGCTTTAATTTAAAAATGGTTGTGTGGCTGTCACTGTGAACTCCAAGACTACTGAAAATAATTCCAAATACTTGTAGCAATGTGTAATGGGTGGCTGCCTGAAAATGTGCCCTCCAAAGCTTCCTCAGCTGCAGTGGAACCTTGGTGGGACAGAAGCAGAAAAATAGGTGAAGTGACAGGCAGCAAAGTCAAGAGCATTATTTGATTTGGAGGATAATACTGCAAGGTAGTAGGTTCTGAATTGACATAGTATAAGAAATGTTCATTATGTTTGCAGTTTCTCAAAAAAAATCAGGAGCTTTAGAAGCTGAGAAAAAATGTTACACTGTTATTTAAACTACCCCTCCAAAACACAATCAGAACAGTTTATTTATGTCTCCACTTGTAATTCTCCCATCTTTGTCTAAACATGCAGACAAGCAAAATAAAACAATAAACAACTTTAAAATCTTTACTCACTGGTTCCACATGTTCTGAAGGAATTATTTATATTACCTTAACAGAAATGGTTAAGAGTTCAGTTATTTTATAATGTCATCAATGTGTACACTAGTTTAAAAGAGTTGCATCTGCAGAACTCCAGGAGACCATGAATGACCAAGCTAAGATCCTAACATACACAAGAAGAGAAGGAGGGAAAGAAGGAAAGAAAGCAAGAAAAGAGAGAAAGAAGCAACAGTTTTATCTGAAAGTAATGTATCACCAGAAATAAATTTTCCAGATCAGGTTTAAAATCCTCTTTGATTTAGGGGAGACTAAGAGAGAAATAGAGAAAGACCTATTCTGCTTGAACTTCAAATAGAAATAGTTTTACAGTGCTGGGGAAACAGGTAGGTTTCAGAATAGGTTACATCTCTGGCTCAGACTGCTTCAACTGTCATTCATAACTCACCCTCTTTTACAGCACAGTGGAATTTTTAAGTCTTTATTTGCTTTACACTATGGGAAGAGAAACTAATGATTTTAATAAGAAAAAAAAATTAAAAGATAATGGAAAGCTCATGCCCATTACACATAAAGCAAGCTCAGGTAATTGCATCATTTCATTCTTTGACATTATCCTTCCTTCCTGTCCCCTTCTCCTCAGCTTTTTGCACTGCTTTCTTAAATCAGAAAAAAAAATCAGGAGTTGTAAAGAACTGAGGTCTTGATCCTGATAAATTATAATGATACTTTTCATAGGAAATCTTTCATGTTGGTAAAAACCAAATAAATGCCTGTCCCAATGTTGCACAAGAACAAACTGCAGAGAACAGAAGAAGCCCCACTTGCCACTTTGTTCCCTGACTGCCTTTTCAAATGTCCTCTATGTCTCATTTTCCTGTGTTTCCATTAGACAGAGTCCTGTGACTTCAGAAGAAGACTGGACAAGTGAAAGCAAGATGAACATTTCAGACCTGGCTCCTTGAAATCAACAACTAAATCCCTGAAGCAGTCTCCATCCAGTTCCTCAGTTTCTTCTTCTACACTTCCAGAACAAAACAAAGCCATGCTCTTCCCAAACAGGCACGAGTGCTCATAAAATAAAACACAGCATGATCCAACTTGATATCAGAACTTTTTTCCACACTGTGAGCTGCCAGGCACTGGATCACCTTTCTTTAGTCTGAGGAGGTCTTCTCTTACATTAGGCTCTAACACAAAAGGCTCAAAATCTTACTCAGTTCCCTCTGTATCATTGCAATTCAAAAGACTTGATAATTCTGTTACTTAACTGAGTAACTGTTGGACATCTTCCCTCTTCAGTCACAAGAGCCTGACTTTTACAATTATTGTATCATCTGCTGCCATCTCCTGAAGAAACACAGCTTGAACTTTGGAGAGAGGCAGGGAAATGGAGATATCCACATTCTGAGTTTTCTCCTGAGCTTTCAGTGCTGCCTGTCAGTCCCAAAGGAAAAGCATAGTCTCAAAGTTCCAGGCTGGTAGATTCTGAGAAGGTAGAAAATGATAATATGGGACCTTTACATCCCTCTGATTCCATTTCTCTCCCATTTGAATCTGTGGTGTTTGTGGCAATTGCTACCACAAACAACAGGGGCTGCTGGTTGCACTGCAGCCTGGGGAAGGAACTGTTATCAGCATGAGCACAACAGCAGAGCAGAGAAAATCCACAGAACACAGGCTGCACAAAGAGCACCTGATTTAATAAGGCATGTGTCTGCTGTTCTAACATGAACAGGCACAGACTCGTGCCCAAGGGATGGACTGACAGATTTCATGTTTTGAATATCTGTATTTAGCTCTACGCTACTGTACTGCTGTTTTTGCAGCCCAGCGGATGTCTACAAGCAAAAGACATCAATTAGCTGGAGAAGGAAGAAACTAGGGAGGAAATTCTGCTCTCAAAATAAAATAGGTTGGCAGAAGAAGAATGCTACAGAGAAGGGGGGGAAAAAAAGGAAAAAAACAAGAAAGAAAAATGCACAACAAAACCTAAACAAACCCTGCTTGGCCCAGTGACCCAAAGACATGCCAGTAAGATGATCCTGACCACAGCCTGAAATGACTCCATATCTATGCTTACATAAATCTTCCTTTTTGTGCTGGTGTATCAGCTTCAGTTTACCAGAAATAGAACTACAAAAATAGATCTATAACCATATATAAACAATTTTTTCTTCTGAGCTCCTCCAGTTTTTAAAAATCATTTTAAAATCATACAGCTATTTTTAAACTAGATTTTTGCAGCTTAACTGGCCTAGCATATCAAAACAACGTAGTCATCAAGAGAGTTACAAAGATAGAGGAACAAGCACACTATGAAAGAATGGCAGATGGTATTATTGTCAAAATGGAAGTGAGCTGGTGGTCAAGTCCACTAATTCACTGAAAGCTACATCATGCCTGAACTTACACACATGAAGAATACAAGGTTTAAATGCCTTAATTCATTTTTAAAATATTCTACTGACAAATAACAAGCAGAACCCACAGATGCTCCCCAGTGCAGGGGAAATCCACATGCTTTCCTGGGGAACTAAACATATGTATTTGCTAAGATCAAAACTGTTTCTAGAGAAGCTGTTGAATCTGACAAGATTTCACACAAGAATTATACCGATGTAGGTCAATTGCCTTTACCAAATTACTCCCAACTTACATTATTACAAATGAGATCATGATGCCATTTAGTCGTCAATGGAAGTAAAATCTAACCCATAAAGATGCATCTGCACTTGAGTATTCAGCAGAATGGAAGTGATGAATCACACTCTTGCCCTAAGAGTGACACAAAGGAGCAATCAGCTTGAGCTGATGTTCTGGCACCAGTTAAGAACACACTCGTGACTCCCCGTGTTCGAAGTTTCTCAGTCCTTGAGATGAGGCTCCCATAGTTTGCAGCAGCATTAAATACAATCACTGATGATATTCAGAGTGCCTCGCATCCAAAAAAAAAAAACCTTCAGAGCACACAAAAAGTGTTTAAAAATAATTTTACTAGTCACAATTGACATTTGAGTTAAAGCTTCATTTTGAATTAACACTGCACCATACTTTGAAATTGGAATTGAAAAACGCCAACTGAAAGGATTTAGTGTTGTGAGAACTTGGTCAGAATATGAATATGAAAAGGTTCAGCGAGATGTAGAATGACCATGAATTGAGCTAGCAGTTGTATGTTACAATTACAGAGAGATTGCACACCAGGCAGCACAGTGAAACCCAAACCAGAGTTTGGTTAGCTCAGTACCTCTTCCAGGAGAATAATGCAATCTGCTGACCAGCTTTTTACATCTGCTGTTACCCTAATTTCTTCTTGAAGTCCCATTGGATTAGTAACTACAAGTGATCAACTGATTGTGCAAGAGCTCAATTGCTGGTACTATGGCAAGCAGGACAACTAAAAGCTGGGTTACAGTGGAGTGAAGGACCAAATTGCCCTGTTTATATGGAATTTTAACCCTTTAAAGCATTGCAAAATATTGACTAATTAATTTTTAGAGTATCCATGAAAACAAAACAAAATCTTGTTCTTTATGCTTGGATTCAACCTGACTAAATGGCATGGATTTTGGAAATTTTGTAGCAAAACGATACTTTTGGAGGCAAGATGCAAGGTGCTTTCAAATAAAGGAGGCTGCCAGGCCAATCCTGTGCTAGGAAATTAAAAGGTGAGTAGGTGGCTGCCTTGCAGTATTGCTGGATGTTAACATTCCCCTCTCTGTCCTTAATTACCTCTGAGAATAAATGTTTAATGGACCCTCACAGCAAAGTAGCTTCAACTCTCTAGCTTAAAAAGAGTTCTGTGCTTTTTTAAAAGAAAACTTGAGCTCCACGCCAGCTTCCACCTACTTTTTGTCTGTCTTTATGTACTCAGTGCTCCAGCATACAAATATTCTCTTCTTAACACACCAAACAAGATACTTTGATGTGTTCAGCCTTTCAAAGACAAAATGAATGGTAGACCATGTGGGTCAAGAGTAAGGGGTAAAAGGCAAATCATAATTGGACTCCCAATTAATTTGCTGTTTCCTGGCAGCCATGAGTAAGGAAAGCTACACAACTAAGGCCATCCATCCCTTCCAAGCTGGTGGAGCCAGACAGTGCGATGTGATGGAGTTATTAATGTTTGTACCTTCTCTTGACTAATCAAGAGCACTGCTTCACTCTGGTTTGGGGAGGAAGGCTGCAAAGTCAAGGAGATCTGTTATTCTAAGGAAACATGAAGCAGGAATTTCTCCTTGTTCAGACAGGATTTCTGTTTTATAGTCAGTAGCCAAAGTTTTAGGCAGACTTTTATCTTCAAATTTTTATTTAAGAGAGCTGTCACAGTATTGGGAATACTGGTCTTCAAAATGCATTCAAATTTGGATTTTTTATTTAGAGTTGTGGATCATTGCATCATGGGGACCTCTCTTCCCCCCCAATTGTGCTCCAAGATAATATTTGAAAAGTCAAAGCAGTATCTCCCAAGTAATTTCTTTTACTCCCTGACACAATTTAGCACTTCACAAAGAAATTGCAAGAGTTCCTTTCATTGAGCTGAAAAAACACCACAGTATGTTACACACCCTTTCCCTGAGCTTTAGAAGAGAAATTCAGGATATTTCTTTACTCTTTCAATCCCATCAGTGTAGGATTTCTTAAATAAGGAAGCATTTCCCAACAACCCAGATTTGGATACAATCTTGATACTGGAGCATTAACAATTGCCACCACCTTCAAATCAGTTGGGCCACACCCTGCAGAACTTACATTCATTCAGGTAAAATGTTAATCGACCTAACTAGTGACTTCAGATCAATAAGAACTTCATGATTTCACATACTGTTGCTTTTCATTTTTAATAAGGATGGATTTTCAAGTCCACACAAGTTTCCCTGACAAGCAATCAAGGTAAATTTTGATCCTAAATAGTCCAGTTTTTAATTGTAATCTACTTCAAGAACACACTTTCATCTTAATACATTGTACTTTTTTGGTGATGGAATCCCATCTATCTTCCCTTAGCAAGCAAAATTATTTTTCTAATACCATTTGCATTTGTTTTGAGAGATCTCTATGGCTTGTGTTCTGATATTAAGTACATTCTCTTCTTTAATAAACAGTAATTAAACTACCAGTCTTTGCATTCTATGACTATAAAGAATACTGAATTTTTAAAAATAGTTTTCTTTATAATATTTAATAACAGAAAAGCCACTCCAAAACCTAGACTGGAAAAAATATTTTCAGCTAAATTACATTATCAAACTTCATGCAATTTCCATTAACAATATGAACTAAAATCTGGTTTGGCTTTTCATACTGAAGTGGTACATCTGATCTTCTCAGGCACAAATGCTATTTTTAAATAAAAAACTGCTTCTATAAATATTTCAGCTTTAAACACCCATAATTCAGTTTCTCTTTTTTTTTTTTTTTTTTACATCTAGAATTGCAGCAGGGTCTTGGAGAGGTTAAACAACTACAAAAAACCCTAACATCCACTTAATGACTGCTAGTAGCATTTCCCTATGTTCAAAGCAGACTTGTCCGTAATTCAGAGGACAACGCAAGGTCACTAACAAACATCAGTGAACTGAGTCTGCTTCTGCAAGTTCCACATGAAAATAGTGCATCCCTAGGAACACAAAACAGACATAATGGATTGGTTCACATCAGAACACACACTAACACAAGAAGCTAATCATCTTTTGATTGCAAGAGGCTCTGGCTCAATTATTTTGCAACACTAGCGGCAGTCTCCTTTGTGTAGGGTTAAAAGAAAGGAAAAAAGTTGCTTTGTGGCTTTAAGCAACCAGAACTAATGCCAGGATCAAATTAAGCTCTTTGTAGACATAAGTAAAAGGCTGCATTTGGCCTGCTACCATCTACACATTTGGCAGAGCTGGACCCAAAAAACTACAGTGCACATCATGAAGGCATCGCCAGCTGAATTTTCCTCTCCCACCAGAAAACACACATGCAGCAGGGTGGGAATGAAGCTGTTTTCCACCACCTTATTTCTTCTGAACATAAAAAGTGACTCCAAGAGGGATCAAGGTACCACTTACCTGCAGCTGTGTGTGCCACAGAATATCCAAAAAAGCAAAAGCACACTGCACTGCCCTCTCTACATAATCTCCCTTCAGCTCTGAACAGGGAATTCACCCACCAAGTGATCTGAGCCCTGTGCTCCCCCATAAATGCAGGGGGAAATCACGTGACCCCATGAACTCAATGGGTGAAATGTCAGCCTGTGAGAGGCCAACATGTGGAAGTTACTACAAGTAACTTGTAATAAAGTTAAAGCACATAAAGAAGGTGATCCTTAGTAATTGACTCTCATAATAACAAAATACTCAGGAAAAGAATACCCTGAACACCTGAGTGACAATGACTACTGAATCTTCAGAGAAAGATTAATGAAGATTAATGACCTCTGAAATACTCAAAACCTTTGTTATTGGACACTTGCTATCATTGACTCCCAAATGATAAGCCAGAGAACACCTTAAAATACACTATATTTAAATAAGAGATGTACCAGCTGTCCCAACTTGCCAATCCACCCCACACCCCCCCCAAAAATAAAAGGAAAAAACACGCAATATATTTTACTTTTGTTTCTTCCATACTTGGCACTGTTTAAGGTATTGATTCATTGCATCTTCGCATACTTTCCTTGCTGTTTTTCATTCTTATCCCCCCTTAGCTTTCTGGGTTCAGATCCCATTTAAAGTACCAGAAAGAAAAAAAAGAATTTCTTCAGTTTCTTTGGCTTCAAGACATATCTTGATTTAGCCAAACTGTTGCATCCTCCACCCTTCACTTCCCAGCCACTACACAGAGTTGGTAAGGATGTTTGTACTGACATCTTCCCATCTTTTCCTTCCTGTGCCACTGTGCTCCCAGTTAAGGGTGGGAAGAGTAGATTTGTAAGTGCAGAGAAATTTATTATTGTAGCTTACAGAGAAAGGGACTCACACTTGACAGATCCTTGCTAAATTCTCCCTGAGGAAAACAACGTCATTTACATACAACACTGTCAATATTTTGACTGGCAAACTTGCTAAATACTGGAAATATTTCTGAAATAATAATTCTCATTATTTTTTTGCCAGTAGAAAATTGTCCATGCACAATATATTAGGTATCTTCACAGGTATTGCATTAATATGGGCAAACCTGTGAATGTAAAGAGGGTAATAACCTCATCAAGCTACACAAGACAGACTACTGGCCATTAGAAGTAGAAGGTAAAATGACTGTAAATGCAGAATGACACTGGTCATTGTATTAACAATCCAAAGCAAAGACTACTGGCCATTAGAAGTAGAAGGTAAAAATGACTGTAAATGCAGAATGACACTGGTCATTGTATTAACAATCCAAAGCAAAACATAAACAAACAGTATCAGTATGGATTTTAAGAAAACATTCCTAAAAGCTACAGGCCAACAGATAAAACACAAAAATTTTCCTCTTGAAAATATTTTTCTTGAGAGTGTCTATTTAACTTAAAGTCAACAGACTCTATAAAGAAAGGGCACCAAGGGAGTCCTCTATTAAAAACTATCCATAATTATTTCCAAGTTAACCTTTGCCTTGAGAAGCATTTTTCTAGACCAGGTATCACAGGTGTTCATGGTTTTGCCCTAGCCAGACCAAAATGATGGAAGTGACTATCAAAACTACTTGATTCACTTATCAGACACCTGGGCAGGACATGCACAGTCTTTACCTGGGAATATGGAAAAGTTACTGAAGTCACAGGGCCATACTGACCTCAGGCATCCTAAACAAAAATGGAACTACTAAGTATTCCCTAAATCTGCAGTTTCAAAGGCTACCAGGAAGGACTTGATAAATTATTTTGTCTCTAACCTCAAACATGTATTGCTTCTTCACTCACACTGACCAAATGCAGCCTTTCCAACCCTTTTTTTTTACTTTAAAATAAGATGAATATAGTATTTCTGCATCTCACTGAAGTATTTGTGAAGTTGTATGAAGCCTTGTCATGAAAGAACTGAAAATCCATATGAACTACAGTGTTACTAAATGGTACCCTGTCATTTGATTTTCATTTAAAAATAACTCCCTCTTTAGCACAACATAAGTACAAGGCAACACTACTACAAGACATTCTTTTCAGTTTTTGATGAAAAAGTTTTAACTATTTGGATTGAAATTTCTCAGGGTGGAGGTTGAATTTATTCTGCAAGTTTCTGGAGAAAAAGAATCAATCATTTTTAAAAGAAGGGTAAGAAGTGCTTTATCCTACAATATTCAAAAATTCACACACTAGAAACTCCCAATGAAAATGGGTAATAAATGCTTCAGAGCCAGGACTTGCAATCTGACAAGCAACATTGCCCAGATTTCAAGGCCTTCTGTCACGTACATGACTTGAATCTTGTCGAGTTAAAAGTTCCATAAAAGAATTGTGACTTGCATATGCTCAGTATGGAAAAAGAACAAGCTATAGGGCCAGAACCACCCCAGAACACAAGAGGAAGTGAACCTAAAAACTAACTGGAACTTCACCCCTGGATCTCTACAGCAGCTGTAGCCCCTGTTTTCTCCTCAGGGCTGACATGGGAGTGTGATCACCTACACTCACTACCAGTTTCTCCTGTTTTCCAAATGGTAAAATAAGGGCTATGAATTTAAATACTTCAGCTGTTCCAATAAACTGTGCAGTAAAACCATTTTGTGTATCAAAATTTGAGGGTGGGCGGAAGCCTGTGTTTCAGGAAGTCCATACCAAGAAGGTGATATCCAAAAGACTGTGTGAATGATACAAGAATTAAGCCTCTGTGAGTAACACCATCACTCTGTTTCCATGGAATTATAATATTTACATTATATTCAAGTACTACTTCCCAACAGTACCCCTGGAATACCTCACTTCTGTGACACTGATTTCTGCTTTCTACTTTTGGAACTAAAAGACTGGGTAAAGAGGTTGGATTTACAGTGAAACCCCTTCCCCTGGAAAAAAGGCAGATCTCTCCAGTGAACCACTCTGGTATCACTGTAACTCCCAGCAGGAGTCAGAGTCTTTGCTGATGGAAAATAGGAAAGAGCAGGCTGAACATAGTTTTCCATACTACGATGCCATGGCCATTTGGAGACAGCCACCCTGTCATTTGGTACTCCAAATCAAGCTGGAATGCTCCTTCATTCCAGAAAAGCAAGCAAAGAACTTGTTGACAGTTCAATGAAGGTGACTAAGGAAAATGAATTCTCCAGAGTGTGACAAAGGCTGTTCTTGCATTTACTCCCCTAACAAAATGCCTTGCTGGCCAAATTCAAGAAAAGTTGAAAAAAATTTAGGATTTTGAGCCTTGGAAGACAGACCTCAACTTTTACACTCATCCTCAAAATGTGATTTTTCAGCTGCAGATTATCAGCTGTTCTTCTGGGACACTAAATACCTCTATGAGCCCAGACCTTCAATGACCTAATTATTCTGTCTTATTTTTCAGTAATCTGTTGTTTTCCTTGTCCTTTGGTAGGATAAGGAAATGTCCTACTTTCTGACAGTGTCCTCATGAGTGCCGTATCCTCAAAAAGGGGAGGAAAAAAAAACTGAGGAAAAAAAACCCCAACCATGTGGAAAACTTCCAACCATGAACCTGTGCCTATAGATGGTGCACAGTAGGAGCACAGAAAATGCTCTTCCCATTTTATAACCTGTTGCACTTCCATGTCTGTAATATGACAAGGAGTATTTTTTAATTAAAAGGTTTTCTCTGAAGCTTTATACCAGGTGAAATATGCAATAGTTTGTGCTATATCACATCCCCATTTAATCTCTGAGGATGTAACATAGAGGTGTCTAACTCATTTTCCCATATGACAGCTTTCTGATGACCTGGATAGTCAAAAATTTCTGCTTTCAAATCATACTAAATATTTCCTCCCCTCATTTGCTTCCCTTTGCTTTGTTTAGAATGATTAACTGAAACAAAATGATTATTTACATAAGACATGAAATAATCTATTAAAAATCAAATATATTCATAAGAATTGGACGTGATCTGAAACCCCTTTTCTAACCTTATTTAACAACGGTTAACTGCTCTGTACACATATATGAGGACTTCCAAAAATCCTAACAGTGTGCTGGGCCTGCATCCCAAAAAGTCATCTTCGTACCTCCTTCTAATCCCTTTCCCTGGAATAATGGTCTCTGATACACAGCTCAAAAGTCCATGTATCAGAGACTGGGCAGCAGTTGACTCTGAACAGTACAGTCAGTTCACTTCCCCAGAACAAACAGCAATACCTGCTCCTATTAGCCTTTTTACTCTCCTGAGAATCTTTATGTAATGTTGCATTAGTAGCCTTTACTAAATTAGAAAACCAAAAGGGAAGATAAATCAATATGAATGTACATTTGCTGATATTGATTTTTCCTCTCATAGTCAGCATGGGAATATTGTGGCTCCTATTAATACAAGGAGTGGAAGAGCTTTAAATGGTTCTGTTTGGATAATTACCCAGTAGTTCGGGAAACTTATTCCAACTTCTTTAGTTTGTAATTTTGAACTAGACACTTCATGAAATCAATTCCTTCTCATGAATAATCATGTTAATATGTTGATGACAATTTCTTGATGTGGCATATCAAGAAGATGACTAGGAGAGGCAGTCAGCCTGGTATTCATAAAGAGAGGATGAGGGGACTAGAAGATGTGAAGGTCAAGGGCAGCAAGGCTACAGCAAACACAGCATTCTGCAGTTCAACATCCTGGAAGAAACCGAGCAAGAGAAATATTGGAGTCACAACTTTGGCATTCAGACTGTATCTCAGTTTGTTTAGGAATGGGCTGTGGGGGTTCCCCAGAACACTGCCCTGCAGGGCTAAGTGACCCAGGACATGTGGCTGGTCCTCATGGACCCTCTTTTGAGGGCACAGGAACAGGTCACTCTGCCAGGCAGGAGGGAAGCCAGCATGGTAGGAAGCCAGCATGGATGAACAGGGAGCTCCCATCCCAGCTCCAGAACAAGGAGATGGAAGGTCAGTGCCAGAGCTCAGATGTAGCTGGAAAATTGAGAGATTAAAGGGCAGAAGGGCTTCTGTAAGTACATTGGCAGCAAAGGGAAGGCTGGGAAGGATATGGCCCCACTGCTCAGTCTGGCAGGAAAAGCAGTGAAAAAGGACATGGATAAGGCTCAGGCACTCAATGACTGGTTTGGCCTTATATCTTTTTCTGGTTTTTATTTTTGGTTTTCAGAGTAGGGAGGGGTTGTTTGGGGGAAGAGGTCCTTGCAAGGTTTTTCTCTAGGCCTTCAGAGTCTCCAAGCCTAAGGTCAGGCTCTGGGAGTGGTGCATGTAAGCCAGTGGGACATGCCCAGATCCTTGGACAACACAAGCTGTATCTGAAGATGTGGAGAAAGGTGACCAAAGGTGGCCACTGTAAAGTTTTCCTCTCATTTTTGAAAGGTCACAACTGTCAGGTGAGGCTTTTGATGAACAGCAAGACAAACACCATATCCATCTCCAAGAAGGAGGAGCCAGGGAGCTCCTCCCGTAGGGCAGTCAACCTAACTCCAGAAAGATCATGGAATAAGTCATCTTAGAATCCATATCCAAGCAGACAACAGATAAAAAGGAACAGCCAGGTTGGAATTACCAAAGGCACACAATGCCACACTCACTTGACTATTCTATGGCAAGATCACTGGCTCTGTGGACAAGGAGAGGAAAATGGGTGCCCCTTTCATTAACTTTAGCAAGGCCTTAGAGTTTCCCATAAAACTTAGTAGCTCAGTTGTAGAACTGTACATTAGATATGGCAGAAAGATGAAAATTTCCCTGGAGTGCCACAAATCACAAATGCCAAACCCTGCCCCTGGGATAGAATAATCCCATGCATCAGTAGAGGCTGGGAAGCAGCTTTGCAAAAGAGGTGTCCTGGTAGACAAAAAGCTAAACACCAGCAAGTAGCACTCCCTGGATGTCAAGGAGGCCAACCACATCCTGGACCCCCTCACCAAAAATGTTGCCAGCAGGTCACAGCGGAGTCACTCAGAGCCCACAGATGGAATGCCCCCTCTAGTTTTGGGCTGCTCAGTACAAGACACTGCAATAAGAACAAGTCCAGAGCCTCTAAGAGAATTAGGGGGGCTGAGGCACACATTGAATGAGCACAGGCTAAGAGAACTGGGCTTGCTAAGCTTGAAGAAGAGACTAAGACAGACCTTTTTGCTGTCCTCAGGTGTTCAAGAGCAGGGTATTGAGCAGTTGGTGCCTGTCTCTTACCAGAGGTACACAGCAAAAGGATGACAGGCAGCAGACAAGTCATAAAGGAGGAAATTTTAATTAGGCACAAAGAATTTTTTTTTTCTGAAGGTAATAAAACACTGGACTAGGTTGCCCAGAAATCCTGTGGAATCTCCATTCCTGTTGCTACTACTCTAGTTGAAGTCAAAGATCTGTGAAGAAACATTTTTACAGAAAAGGCAAATTTGAGATCTTTTTCTTGTTACTAGAAAGTAAGAGTTGAAGCACAGTGTTCTCATTCACAAAGATCATATTCCCCAGTACCACAGGACAGCTCAGAAGCAATGCAATTACAAAACTAATGTGGTTATCATTCTCTCCTAGCATAGCAAGATGGATTAGCCATGTGAAAGGAAAAACCCATAGGTCAGGCAATCTTATTCACCTACACTGAATGAAAATGGAGTCATCACTGATGGAGTTGATGCAGATAAGAGGAAATCAAACTTCAGAGAAGCTTTACATCATTTCATTGCTTGAAATTTTTAGTGATAAGTAAAATGAGCCTCTTTTGGGCCTGGGGATTCTTTTTTTTTGTATACAAACACACACATATACTGCCTAAAACTCAGACAAAAAAGCTTGGTTTATATAATTTTTGCAAACTCCCTCCATAGCCTAAACCACACTTCAAACCATTGTCTCTATTGACATACTTTTAGGATAAGTATGACTTTTAGGATAAAATGGAACTGCTACTTATCAGCTGGAGCTAATGATACTTAGACATTTGAAAATGTTAGACCACATCATCTCTCTTGGAACTGTACAGAGGGCTTCTATGTCTTGTGGCAACTGTTGCCAAGTAGTAGGGAAAACAGAGCTGCTTTCTAGCAGACTTCATCATTTCATAAATGCTTGCTCAATCACTACAACATTTTTCTGGATGGTTAATCAACTTCTCCTACAATTGTTAAGTCTACATCTCTTTCTTAATGCCTGCTGGTCTGTATCCCTCAGAAACCCCTCAGAGACAGAAAATCTATGTGATGCTGTATCTGCTTTCCAATTGCTCAGTGCTGTGTGAGAGGAGACTCTCCATAAGTTCTGTTCTGTAGCAGCACCCACTTCCAACTAGGTCACATCACAACCAGCAATTAAAGTGACCTGAAAAATGGTCATGGCAGGACAGTTCTTGGTAATGACAGCACACTGCTTACCCATCCTTGTGCTCAGCATTTCTTTCCATCAAAACACTCCTCTAACTCTATTTCCAGTCGCATTATCTACCTGAATTTTCCTTCCTCCAGACCCAAGTCTGTCATTTCCACTTAACTTCGTTCCTAGCAGGTGTCCCATTCTGGTGGCAAACCTCCTTCAGTTTTGCTTGCATACCAATCCTGCCTTCCCAATCAAGCCCTGTTCCACCTCAGCCCTGGTTCCTGCAGTCCATCCCAAGCCTCCTGGTCCTTCTGTCCCCTTGTGACACCAGCTGTGATTCCTGCATCCCACCTGCCCAGTCTGGATGTTTCTGTATTGCACCAACACACTCAGGAGTTTTCTTCCACTCCTCGTCTCTCCTTTATACTCACATTGAACAACACCTTCAGATTCCCCTTTTAACCTGAATCCTGGAATTCTGAGAGCACCAGGAAATGCTGTTATCATCTGACCTTTTATTAACAGAATTCCCTCAGAAGCTGTGGAAACAGTTGCAAAAGGATCTTTCCTTAAAGCTGCATAGCAAGCCAAAAGTAAAGACCAAAAACCCCCAACAAAAATGTCCTGAACCTGATTTAGTCTTACACAGTCTTGGTAGGTTTACTAGTGCTTCAATGACACAGCAATTTCATTGTAGATAAGAAAGCAACCTCAGCTCAATATTATAAGATTAATTTAGGATGATAATAAAATTAACAGATTCAGGCAAACCAGCATGAAAAATAAGAGGGGGAAAACAATAAAAAAAAAGAAACCCTGTCCTGTTACTCCTTATGGAAGCTATCCTTTGAAAAATCCATGCAGTTCATGTTTCTGTCAGGCGAGGTAATACGCCTGTAAATTTAATCTGACAGAAGAAGCAGCACAGCATCAGCAGAAAATGACAAAATCAGATTGTAAGAGAAGGACAGCCAAATGCCTTCACAGCTCTCAGAAGCCACTGAGGGAAACAAATTCACGCAACTGTAATAAACCCAGACTCAGACACTCACTGGAGGTTTGTGGTGCTAATACCTTTAGTTTCCACTTCAAAATCTCATTCAAAAGTGCTTAAATCTTGTATTGGCTGCCTGATGGAAGGTGCCTTTGCCTAAATCCAACCCTTCTGAAAACCAGGGATAGATTGCATTTATTGTTTCCAAGGGCAACACTTCAAATGTTACCAAGTTTTGTTTTCTGGTTCAGTTACACAAATCTGAACTCCTTTTTCTACCCAGGCCTTTCTTCTCATTATCGCAAACCCTAAAGCAACACAAATAAAGCCCAAAATGTAGGTTTAAAATAAAAACAAAATGGTTTTACTCTTCCAGAAGCTCCAAGTAATTGCATTTAAAACACAGGTTATTGTGGATCCTTATTGCAACATACTACATAACAAAGGGGGAAAAAAGTCTATTTTCAGTTTGAAAGGAAGCTTGCTTTAAAACAAATATCTTCTTCATATTTTCTAGCGAAATAAAGCCAGTAACAAATAAAAATGATCACCTAAGGTGTTGTGCCAAAATCACACACTATCAGAGGTTAGGTGATCTTACCTTAAAAGACACTTGGAACAGCTTTTAAGTCTAATTGTAACTTTTAAGTCTAATTGCAGGTGTATTTGTGAGAGCCTTTAGCAGCTTTGCCCACATGGAGGAGCAGAGCTGCAATAGCCATTAGTAACACAAGAATTTCCCCACAGTAATGCCTATGGGCAGCCATCAAAAATACAAAAGCATTAAGGGAATATTTAAGACAGAAACATCACTTCATTTGCTTGATTTCTTTAACTCTAAGGATCCTTCCTTATATTTATCTGCTCTCTGAAATTCAGTACTGTTGCAACATTCTTCATTCACTTACATCTAAAGCTATGAAATGCTGTATCAGTCTTAAACAAACACCAAGATTCTTCACTTAAAAAATAAACATGCCAACAAAACCCAAGAGGATACTTCGCCAGCTGAGAAGGGAACAATGCAAATTCTCTTAATAAAGTAACACTGTAACAGCTAAAAGTATAAAGTTATTCAGACTTTCTCTTTCTACTTCCTCAATTAGCTCAAACAAAAGCTGGTGGGAATGTTCAGAACTCACAAAAAGATATTTTGTCACCACAGGCACAGCTCCCCAGCACTGTGGATTTCTCTGCAACAGCAGCTCTGGGATGACTTCATTCCCTTCACGGGGCAAGAACTGCTCTGCCAGGTGAGGCATAAAAATAAAGCCTGACTTAGTGTAATTATCTAATGAAACTTTCCATTCCAGGAATCAATTAAATAGGGGGCATCTTCTCTGTAACTGGTTGGAAAAGACCTCTTTTAGAGCAACAGGTGTTTGATTCTGCCAAATTAAATGGTGATTACCAGGGAGATGTGGCTGGAAAGGCATTATCTTAGGGAAGATATCATTGCTGCTGTACCTCATTAACCTATGGGAAATAGCAGGACTGCCTGATCCTCTTCAATATTTTGGTGGCTTGTCTAGCCAATCAACCAAGCAAAGAATGAAACTGATGGCTCAAAACAGTTTATGTCTGTTTATCAGGACAGCAATAAGGTAATAGCTCTCAATAATATTTTATTGAACTTTAGCACAGACAGTTGTGGTAACAAAATCACAGGAAAAAAAACCCCACATACTGGCTCCAAATGGTTGCCTTCTCAGGATAAAATCTAGTGTTAAATTTTAACTTTAATTAAAGTAGCATGGGGGTGGAAGTAAGGGAATTTGCAAAGTTAAACCTTATGAGAAATGTTACTGCAGTTAGTGAGTTCTGCTACATTAAATAAATAAAGAAGGAGGAAAAAGCCTTCTGTAAGTTTTGACAGTATTTTTTCTTTGCTATAGCAGGGAAAAAAACAATATATATTTGGAATATTATCAGCATTAGAGAGAGACTGGAGGATGAAATCTAGGATTTGATTAAGAGATCTGACAGAATCACAGTCACAAATGCATAGCTATAGAAGTCAGACAACTTTTGGGGATAAAGGCAACACAACCAGGAAAAACACTCCACACACAAAATATTCCACACATCTTCTTTAGTTTATCATATTCCCATTTCTGCTTACCTAATGACAATACAGTGAAATTATACAGTCACTTTAAACATTGAAAATGTAACACTGATAGGAATAAAAGTTTTTACTGAACAAACATACAGAAAAAAGGGTTTTTTTAAGTTTTCCTGAACAACACTAGAATTCAATGCAATTACATTAATATAGACTCTCCTTTCTGCCTCCTGAAATAAGCCTTTTCCTTGTGTTGAATTTATTTTTGCAGCTCAGATTATGCCCTCTGAAAAGTAACTGAAGATAAATCAAAAAGAATTCTTCACAATTATAATACATACATAGAAAGTTAGAAAGGAAAAAGTGTAGTTCTACTAATAATAGTAGATAACTTTCCTCTAGCTCTCACCAAGCTAAGCCACTAGCAAAAACTGAGCCTACAAAAAGGTAAAGCTCAGTACCTTGTAAAAAAACACATAGCAAAAGAGGAAGGAAAAAGTTCTATTTTTGCTAAGTGATTATGACAGTAAATTGTTGTCATCTCATACAGAGATTCTATACTGTTGTTTCCTTATTACAAAAGTTTCATACCTAGTTGATGTTTCTCATGGGCAGCTCCTCAAAGCACTGACTCTTTCTTCTTCATAAAGCAGCCAGCTTACTCCAATTTGCTTTCCAACCACTCTTTTATAGCACTCTTCTTCTCATTGGTTACAGCTGTGGCCTGGTAAAGTCAGGCCTGCTCCTAATCTTTGAGAATTGGCCCAGCTGCAACTCCTTAGGGGTAACATTACTTTCTACACTAATTTTTTTATCTTCTACCCCACTACAGTTAGTCTGTCAAAAAAAAAAAAGTCCTTTGGTAAAAAACTAGGCTCTTACATGCAGGAAAAATGCAACCCTCAAAATCACAGTAAATGATCCAAATCCAACAATGCTGAAGAATCCAAATCCAACAATGCTGAAGAACGCTACCCCATTCCTGGGTGTACGGGGATAGAATATAAGAAAATAAAAGCAGTATAGAAAGTAATGTTGCCCCTAAGGAGTTGCAGCTGGGCCAATTATCAAAGATTAGAACAGGCCACAGCTGCAGCCAATCAGAAGAAGAGTGCTATAAAAGAGTGGGTTGGTTAATTGAGAGAGAACTAGAGTTGGTTGGCTGCTGCAAGAAGGAAGAGTCAATGCTTAGAGGAGCTGCCTACAAGAACTATCAAGGAGGTATGAAACTTTAGCAATATGTAACCTTTCTAGTATAATAACAACATCTCTGTGGACTAATGATGTAGAAATTCTCAGAACAGTCTCATAAGCTTCATTAGAGACCTACATGGCAGACAAGTATGTGCCTGCTAAGAACCTAATGTGCTGGGGTTTATATGGGGGAAGGAGGGGAGCTGGTTAGAATTGGAATTAAAGTAGTTTTAGTGTAGAGAGAGTATTTTAATAACAGCAACAGATAAAAGTGTAATAGTCTGATCTTATACTCATGAAGGAACCTTCAGCAAGTAATAAATTAGCAACAAAAAGACTAAAATTGTTTTAACTATTAGGGCTGGAGTTAAGAGGCATTCTCAGAGCATGACCTAAAATTTCAACTTTTGAGCATGAGGAAAGTGCTCCAGTGCAAAGCTACTGAGAGCCTTAATAACAGTGGGCTGGAAGGAGCACATATATAAAATTATCTGTGCCTGGGAAGGGATGCAGCCAGGCTCCAGTAAAGGGCACTGGCCCAAAGAGGGAGAGCTGCCATGGTGCAGCACTGAAGGCACGTGCCCAGGAATATGTGGAGCGTGGGTAATCAAGCCTTGCTGGATCATTTTGGCTCTACTAGAGCAACCTGCTGCTCCCAGGAAAGCAGCATGCTGGAATGCTTCACACAAATGCACATGAGTGGCCCTGGATCAGTAAGAGGATCTTAGGAGTTCTGCCTCAGCACTCTCCCCTCTAGCAGTGGTGCCACCAGTCAGGGTGAGAAAAATTGTGGCAGCCTTTGGGAAGGAAGGAAAAGGCAGCTACCGTGCAATTACAGCTCCAAAGGGGCTGGAGAAGAGGAAGTGAGGCAAATGAGGTGCTCAGCATTACACTGGCTCAAGCGATTTCTGCTGTTTATCAGAAAAAGGTGCAGCTCAGAGGAAGGAGTGAGTGTGGGCAGGTAGGCAGGCAGCCGGGGGAGGCTGTGAGCTCAGCAGGGCTGTGAACACTTGTTTCTCACACAGTTCATTTCCCCCATCTGTCTGGTTCACACTGAGGCCATGCACACACCTGTGCCAGGCGAGAACCAAGGTGCCAGAAGGGCAGGACTGAATGCCTGGGACCTGAGGCGGGGCTCAGCAGTGCCCCCAAATAAATCCATGGAAAATCACATGCTCAGTGCCAATAATTTGCTGGAGGAAGCATGTCTGAATCTTTAAAAGCGGCAGAGTTTCTTGAATGTGAAGGTTTAATAACTGCTTGAAAAGGTTTGGCCTAATCATGTCCACATTTTTTATTAAAGGAGACCTTCTAAATGTCATGCTGTGTGGATTTTGCCTTAAATTAGCCTAAATTTGTTACCTACAAAAAAATCCTTTCCTTGCCATATCCAAAGCAAGATGTGGTTTGGGTTTTTTTAACAAAACAGTATCCAGGTAGGTAGAAGACAAAACAGTTAGATTCTAATTATATACTGCATGAAATGATGACATTTTGAAAGCTAGAAAATTACTTTGTTTCATAAACAAAATTACAGCAAAATCATTCAGACTTGATTTTACACTTGTCATGAACTACTGGATTACTGACTGTAAGAAAATGAACCATAGTTTAAGTAATCAATGTTTTTAAGCTATGACATTTTTTGCTAAAACATCCTTAATTTTTTTTGAGAATTCATAGTGTTTCTCTTCTTAACAGTGTCTTGTTTCACTGGAAAATTTTTAGTCTGCTATCAAGTGATCCCATAAACCAGGGCAGAACTAATGGCTTTATTAAGTATATTTACTTCAGGCTAAATGGAAGGAGCAATTATATTCCACTTATGCAGGAAAACAGCTGGAACCCACTGAAGGTACCTCAGAGTGTAACAGAAAATATAAAAAGGCCTGGTCAGAAGCCTGACAGGTTTGCTGACTCAAAACACAATGTCAGGGAACTGTCTGTCCAGCTGTGTGAGAGAGGGGCACTGGGACCTGGGAGGGAGGTGATAAAAAGCAGCTACACACAGAAACACACAGCCAAAATATCTGACAGGACAGCCTGCTTCAAGAGATTTGAAGGGGGGGAAAAAAAGGCAGGTTTTTTTTTTTTAAGTATTATTGTTGGAGGCAGGAAAAGCATCTGTAGAGGAAAAGTCAAGGAGTGGGACTCCAAGAGTTTCACACTTCTATCCTTGGTGACAATTTTGGACTTTGTGTAAGCAGGAGAATTGCCAAAGAATTGAAAATGATGGTAAAGAGAAGTCCCAGCACATGAGGAGGAATGTGCTTAAGGGTGCTTGGAAACTGTGAATTGAGAACTATTTAATCAGCAAAAAGAAACTAATGTGCATCTGTTAATTATTTAAGCAAAAGCTGACATCTTTCCTACTTACTACTTTTTCTTTTGGTCTTTGGTTTGTTGTTTTGGGGGTTTTTTTGCGTCTCTACTCTGGGTCACGTTAAGGACAGCAGTTTTCCTTGTCCACCATGAGCCCATGTATCTTCCTTGCTGTTACAGGATCTGTAGGTCAGCCAGAGCTTTGCAGTGGAACTGCTTAGAGCCATTTTCCTACCACAGGCATCACAAAAAACCACAGAATTCTAAACTCTAAAGCTGTTTCATCACAGCCCCAAATGAGTCAAGGTGGCTTTAGACAAGGAGGAAATGAGAGTGAGACAGATTATAACCAGAGTATGTTCAGATGTTTCCTCTCCTAATAGATGCTTCCAGAGCAAGCTGTAGGTCTTATTCTTAGTGATGCAATTTTTGGTGGCCCTCTGGGATACAATAAAACCTATAGTCTCCCCTAAGTCCCAAAAACCAGCCTTTCTTTCTGTCCTTTTTGACAACATGGCCACTCCTAGCTCCACTCAAGAGACTCACTGTCCGTACATTAATTCTATTAATTCCCAGCTTGCTGTCTCTCAATTCTCTCCTATCCTCACTTCACATGATGGGACTCTTTACCTAGGCTTGCCCATGTGCTCTTGGAATAGATGCTACTGCTCTCTCTATCCCACTGGCTCCATCTGGCCTGGAGCAAGAAGAAGGAAAGAAAACCCAACAGCAGACCTCATCCCCTCTGTCCAGCTACTGTCCTTTTGTAAATGTTGTGTCAGGAATATTGCAAACAATTAAGACAGCATCCACTACCACCACCTTGGTTCTTCCAGGGCATCCTGGAAGTTCTCTGGCAGTAAATATATCTCCCTACTGCTTCTGTACAGGGAAGGTGGTGACCGAGGTGATAAACTAAAAAGAACTTGCTCTACCAGGGGGTTCAGACAGGAGGGTTAAGCAACTCTTTTCCATGGAAGTACTTACTGAGCTTATCTGCATGCCTCATAAAGCTGATGTATTTGCTGTAAACTGTCGGTACCAACAGATTAGTAATAAACATGTGTGCCTGACGGGAAAAGGTGGCAACTGAATCCTTGGTCTTGTCTATCTGTTGCTCGCTGTTTGTATAACTCCAGATTATAGCATGCTTGTTTAGGTTTCAGCTGCTTGCTGCACGTACGAGTGTGTGTATATATATATATGTGGATGCGTTTGTGTGTATATTTATGCACACAGGGCTGTGTGATGGTTTAGCTTGCAATGCTGCTCCCTTCAGCTGGGTGCAGGGGTGTGTGAGGGTGTGCCAGCAAACACGGGCTGCCTGTGGGCTCAGTGCTCCGGGCCCGCTGCTCTCCCTGGCCTGGGGGGCTCAGCCGGGCAGAGCCCCTCAGGGGCACACGGGCTGGACGCGCTCGGTCCCGCTCTCTGCAGGCACACAACAGCACCCACACAGAATCCCAGAGCTGTTCGGTTCGGAAGGGACCTCTGGGGCTCATCCCGTCCGACCCCCGCCCAGGCACGGCCACCTGGAGCAGGTGGCACCGGAACGCCTCCAGATGGGCTTGGAATGTCTCCGGAGAGATCCCATGGCCACCCTGGGCACCTGTTCCAGTGTCCTGCCACCCTCAGTGTAAAGTTCTTCTACACGCTGAGGTGCAACTCCTTGTGTTTCAGTTTGTGCCCGCCGCTCCTCGTCCTGTCTCTCGGCGCCGCTGAAGTCTGGCACTTTCCCCTTGGCGATATTGACATGTATGAGATTCCCCCTTAGCTTTCTCTTTCCTACAGAGACCTGAAGCTGGACTAAAGCGCATCTCCCGCATGTACCCCCCTAAGGGATGAGCCCAGCCGCAGCAGGAGCACCACAGCACTCCCAGGAGGATAGGCAGTAGCTGGAGCCACCATGCTCAGCCCGGCTCCCTGTGTCGTGTGTGGGATTGGCGTGTCCCTGTACTGCTGTGGACACACCAAGCGACCCCGCGTCTCTCTGTCCCCGCCGTCCCAGCCCCTGTCCCCGACCCGCCCCTCGCTACCGCCCGCCATCCTGAGCGCCGGCCGCTCGGCGCTCGATTGAGGCGGCTGCTCCCGGGGCGGCGCGGCTCGGCGGTGGATTGGTGGGGTCTGCGCGGCGGGCGCAAGATGGCGGCGGCGCTGGGCCGGGGGCTGGACATCAGCCTGGCGGCGCTGCGGCAGCACGACCCCTACATCAGCAGCATCGTGGACGTGGCCAGCCAGGTGGCGCTCTACACCTTCGGCCACCGCGCCAGCCAGTGGGTACGTGCGCGCTCCCGCCCCGCCACGCCCCGCCACGCCCACCGCGCGCCGAGGGGGCGGGGCCTCCCCGCGGGCACGCCCCGCCCCCTTCCCCGGCAGGCCCCGCCCCCCAGCGAGGTGTGAGGGCGGGGGAGCGAGAGGGGCCCGCCGGTGTTTCCCGGTGTGCCCCGGCAGTGTGCCCGGGCTGCTACGGACAGCTGGCCTGGGCACGCTGAGGGGCCACGGGGTGCCCGGGAATGGAGCTCTGGGAGGCTG
This sequence comes from Agelaius tricolor, assembly GCF_023055355.1. NCBI lineage: Eukaryota > Metazoa > Chordata > Aves > Passeriformes > Icteridae > Agelaius > Agelaius tricolor. The sequence continues at coordinate 3,881,087 of NW_027269263.1, forward strand.
CAGGATGGAGGAGTTCAGCCACGTGCGGGGGAGGCTGGGGTTTAACGTGAAGCTGTGGGAGAAAAGGGTTTAATCTGGGGTGGTGTAGGCTGGGGTTAGCCTGAGGCCGTGGGAGACTGGGGTTTATTTAAAGCTGAGGAGGCTTGGTCTAGCCCAAGGACATGGAAGATTGGGGTTTAACCCAGGGCTGTGGAGACTGGAGTTTAAACCAAGTCTGGTTTTTATCCCAAGGCCATGGAAGACTGGGGTTTAACCCAGGGCTGGTTTTTATCCCAAGGCCATGGAAGGCTGGGGTTTAAGCCAGGGCTGGGGTTTAACTCAGGGCTCTGGGCCTCAGGCGCTCCTCTGCCCTTCCAACACCTGTAATGGAACCCAAACACGTGCAAAAGAGTGGTGGAGTTACCAGTGCTAAAAGCATTGTTGTAGGATGTACAAACATAATTACCTTGGGGAAACTCTAGGTATTAGAACATTTAGGCTCTTGGCAGGTGGTTCTTGGCTTGTTGTAACAGTGAGACTCAGGACCTGTGTCTGAAGAACCTGCCCAATCTGCCTTTTGTGTTGTTTTCCCCCATTTCTCTGCCAAACAACACCCCGGAGGGCAGGTGCCCTTTGAAAACTCCTCTCTCTGCCTCTTGCCTGTGTGTTGTGCTCAGGTGTAGCCTAGAATGAACCCACTTCCATATCTTACCTCAAACCCTGGGTCAGCTGCATGGTGACCTGTGCTAGCTCCAGCCTCTCACCACCTACCCATGAAATTTGGTTAAGTAATTTTTTCCTGGCTTTTGGGTGAGAGAGGTGTAGCTGATGGTAGTGGTAAAACAAAGAAAAGGGGGCTCACTGGTGGTGACCAAAACACTGCCCTGTTTTCAACTTTCTTAATGTTCCTTTTCTTCAGGAGAAGACAGATGTGGAGGGAACACTGTTTGTTTACACAAGGTGAGCACATTTTGACATGTACAGGTGAAATCTGTGGATATGGCAAAGCTGGCTGGGATGGAGGATGGCTGAATGAAATAAAATGCTCCCCTTTGTTCAGGGGCGAAAAGAAACTGAAACTGCCAGAAGCAAATGTGGGAAGAAAAACCCTTTGAAGGAGACATGAACTTGTATTTTGATAAGACTTCCAAATGTGCTTTAAATGTCAGTGTTGGTAAACTGTAGAAATCTTCTGTGATGGTTTAAATAGGATTTGCAATTTAAAATTGTTTGAACAAAAAAGAGTGAAATAAATAATTATATTGCTGAAAGGAAGGGAATGGCAGAGCTTTTGAAATATTGTGTCCCCTACTTAGGGAACTTTCATACTACTTGTGTCTGTTCATTTTTCATGCGTATTTCATCCAACATTTTGGATGTTTTTCATGCTTTCTTTTAGCAGCAGCTCTGGTTGTGGCTTTCAGAACCTCATTTTTTGCACCATTTGTTGTAGCACATGTGTTTGTTCTGTTGTGGGGATTCCATGTTGGTGCCCCAGCATTTCTCTGTGACTGCTGTTAAAATCAGAAGGTTGCACGGTCAGCAGCTTTTGCAGTAGCTGCTGAGTGTAACACCAAAGCAGAAAGTTACTTTTCCAGCTTTTGTGTCAAAGAGGATCTGGTAGGAGTGCTGAAAAAGCAGGAGATGGTTTTGAGAAGTGTGTGAGGTGACAGAGAGGCCCAAGAGCCTGGGAGCTTTGTGGGAAGTGGGAGTGCTGGTTTCAGCCCCTGCAGTGGTGATGGTCATCAGCAGTTTTTCTAAGCTGCTCTCGGGTCAGTGGGGATCAGATGCTGTAAGTTTACCGCCACAGGAGGAAACCTTTGTTGTGCTGGCACGAGGTGGATGTGGTGACTTGTGTGCTGCAAAACAGAAGCAGTATTTCCTGGTATGTTGGTTTCCAAGCTCAAGAACTGACAACATGAAACCTGGTCCTTCTGGTATTTGCTATCTTTCACTGTTGTTTTTGTTGCCTGAGGAAGTTTCCATTTAGGGCACTGCCTGGCTGCACTTTAGGCAGCAGTATGGAACAGGTTGTAAACTGTGAGTAACAGCACGCATTGCCTTCATCGTCAGTTTTAACTTTAATTTTCTGTGACTACAAACAAATTTATGAAGTCCTGTGGAAAACACACTGCCAGCAGACAGATTGGAGACCACTGGTGCTGTTTCTTCTCATTACCTTAGTCACAATATAAAATGATGTTACTAATTTACTTGGGCTGACTCACTCACTGCCCAGCTCATCTTTGTGAATTCGAGGAACAGTCAAAAAATCAGACTTCCAACTGGATGAACACCAGTGGAAGTGGACTGTTTGTTTGTTTGTTTGAAGTGAAATATTGACCCTTGCAAACAAGGATGATTTCTTTGGTTGACTCCAATCCTGTAATACAGGTTCCAGTATCTTGGTTTCATAGAGAAATCCACACACCAGCAATTAAGCAGAGATGGCACTTTTCCCAAATGTTTGGCCATCATCTTTTTCTTTATTGCCAAACTTGGTTTGTAAAGGAGTGTCTCCTGTCAGGATCATGACAGGTTTAACAGTTTAATCTAAGTGACTTGAAGTGTAATCTCCATGAATGAGCATAATGACTTAGAGTCATAGCATGGCTTAGATTCATCATTTATCAGGGATTATTCAGGAATGGGAGCATATTCACAGCTGCTCTGGGGCAACCTGTTTCAGTTTCTCACATGGTGGCTTTTATCCTCACATTTTAGGTGGTGTAGAAAATTCTCTCTTTGATGACTGTTAGTATCTGCAGTTGTTCACCTGAGTGCTGAGAGCTTGCCTTGCTCTGACTTGGTTTGATTGCTGCTTTCTAGTCCAGCAAGGAGCTGTAGGGTAGATGGTGGCATTGGATCATGTGATGCTGATGGTCTGTTTATTTCTCATACATAATGTAGGCCTTTGCCATGATTAAAAGGATTACCAAAACTGCAAGAGTCAATTGTTATTTCCTTGGCAACAAAATTAGACTTTTGTAGCATCTCTTAGAAATAAATAATTGATTTGGAGCTCTACCCAACAAAGAAATTGTGGTGATTACCTTTTCCCTTGACTTGATGGGATATCTACTTGTCCCTTTTCAGATCAGCTTCTCCAAGGCATGGTTTCACAATAATGAACAGACTGAGCATGGAAAACCGAACAGAACCCATTACTAAAGACCTCGATTTCCAGCTCCAGGACCCTTTTCTGCTCTACAGAAATGCCAGGTGTAAGTATGTGACACGCTGGGTTAAATATTGGAGTCAGCTTCTCTTCAGTCTGTTCTTGGTTAAGGTAGTCCAAGTGCTTGGACTGCAGCATTCAAGGGGTGAAACTGGAGGAATGGATTTTGCTTTTTTGATGTGCTGAAAGAGAAGAATTGCCCAGTGTTCCCTAAAATGCCACTCTACTAAAGAAAGTATTAGGATGTGCTTAGGAGTGATCTCCTCATTTATCTGACAAATTGTGGATGTTTGTGGTTGCCTGTGTGTGATGGGCTGAGAGAAAGTGTGCATGTGTGTGTGTGTCTTTTCTGAATGCACCCCAGTCACTGCTGGGAAGTCTCAGTGTAATATTTGTAGTCTTGATTTTCTGTATAAAAATAGACAAATGCAGCCAATCCAGGCCCTGTGTTCTGCTCCAGCTCCAGAACCCTGTTCTTAGAGCACGTTGGAAGGCAGGTTGCGCCTCAGCTATTAGGGGTAACTCTTGACAACATAATGCTGAGTCTAATTTAAACCCCGCTGAAAGACAGAGTTATTACTTTGGGCTTTCTGTTGATTATCTTTGCACAAGAATTAGCAAGTGTCAGGCAAGCTCAGCAATGAGTGGAAGACATGAGGAAGCTTATTTGTGCATGCAGATCTGCACACAGACTGTTACAATGTGCAGGGAGCAGTTGTAAATTCACTTTGTAGCTGTGCTTGGAAGCAGAGCTGTAGTACCTGATCTGGCCTTTGTCCTTTGTGCATAAAAACAGATTTCAGAAGTGGTTTGTGTGAACTGTGATGCTCAAGTGTTCCCTCTGGATGAAGTAAAGGCAAAAGCAATCCGTGGCTTGCAAAGTAGCTTGATTTGATAATCTGCTAGACCTTCTTATTTCATAAACTAATGTGGAGTTGGGAAATAGATCAAGAGGGAATCCTGTTGTTCACACACACTGTGTGGTAGAAGCAATGGAGGAAGAACATTCTAAATAGCCTAAATGAAACTGCTATTTTTGAGACTATTTTCTAAGCTGACAAAGAATTGGAATTCAGAAGCAAACTGAAAAGACTTGCAGACATCTCCAGGCTAACCTAGACTGGGCCAGACATCAGGATTTTAAGTACTGTGACACCTCTTTATTCCATCTGATTTTGAAGGCTTTTTCTTATGTAGCTGTAATCTTGTTTAATCTCATTTTGAAACTTCATTAGGAGTTTATGTATGCATATACCAACATCTACCTTTTGAAACCTGATCTATTAATTTTTCAGTTTTGTTGACACAAGTGGTATAATGAGTAATTACTAGTTTGCATAATTCTGTGGTGACAGAAAATAAGTTTTTAGTCTGATTACTGCACATAAATTGTAATTTGTTTATTTTTTTTACTAAGAGGAAAATCAGGGGTTGGGGGATGTAAGCTCTTTTTTCACTAAGAGACATGAAATTTTTAGATTTGCAGGGTCTCAAATATTAGTAGCAGCCTGTGCTTCTGAGCAGGATGCCTGGGTCTGTGGATCTGATTTTTACCAGGGTTAGCTGTTTGATCTAACCATGGGTAAATCTGTACCTCTTAATTGAATTGTGAATTTGGTTGTCTGAGAGCAGATTCATGTTTGTTTTTACAAAAAAAACCCTATAAATTCTGTCAGTATCAGGTGAGTTCTGGTATAAGGTTATGTTACCACTAGCTGCTTATCTTCCTAAAATATTCTTTAAAAGGCTAAATTACTATTTCTTCAAGAAAACTGAAGGTGTCAATAGTTCAAAGCAAAAGCTGTTGTTTTCTCAGATTTTCATGAAGACATCTGTTTCCAGAGCAAATTGGAAGACAATTTTTACCAATTCATTTGAGTTGTCCAGGTTTTCTTTAGGACCCTACAGTTCATGTGGTGATTTCTTCATTGAGTTGCACATACCTCTTGCCCTTTCCTCCTTATTTTGTATTTCAAGGCCTTTGCAACATGAAATAAAGGGATCTCCTTAACAATAATTGTGGGTTTTCACAAGGGTCTCATCCAAATACAGTTCTGAATATCCTCTTGAATTTTCTTTATGAATATTTTCTTGCTCTTGTACAACTTGCCTTTATAGTTTTTTGCAAAGCTAAGGCTTGAGGTTTATTGTTAAATGAACTTTACAGAACTGGGCTGCTTAGGCCCTTATGCTGTGGTACTATTTTTATCTCCTGCTTTCACATACTAACAAGGAGTACTCAGGGACAGCTGTTTACTCTGCAGAACACTGAACAGTTTGACAGTAATACTTAACAGTATCTGGAAACAAATTATCTTTTTCTAACCTGTTGTTTGACTTCTCAGGCTGCTTTTCATACAGGTCTCCTTATCGCATCTAACAAAACTAACAATTTCCTCTGCATTTTTAAATTGCTGGCCTTGCCCATTGTTTTGTTTCTTCCAATATTCAAAATTCATTTTGTACAGCTGAGTATCTGTGGCTGGTTGTACCTCACAGTCTAAAATAAATCTTTTTGGCAGCAAAAGGTGGTGCTTGTGTACTGGACAAGCCCAACAACATTTTGTGATGTAAGGCTTGCTTTGTATCCAGTATATGATCAATAGAAAAAATTTCCAAAACTGTACACAATAAATGTAAGTTTTAGAAATGCTTTAAAAAAAAGGTGTATTTAATCTGTATTTAATCTTTTTACTTTCTTTTTCCATATTTCATTTATTGTTTCATATGATCCTGGTCATCTTAAGTTGAATTATTGTCTGAACACCATGTTGGAGGCACAGTCTAATTCCAGGACTTTTCAGGCTGGATTTGGGATGCGTGCCAGTTAATGTTTGCTCTGATCCACTCTTTCACAGTAAAGGTTTTTTTGGGAAATCTGTTAGGGTAGAGCTGGGGTTATTCATTTCAAAGCCAGGAGGGAAGCTCGAATTACAGTTTTCCATGCCAGCTGAAATCTTTGTCCACCAAGGAACAGAAGGTTTATGGCTCAAACGGGCAATTTTCAATGTGACCTTTAAACTTCTGTAGTTAACTGCAATTTTAGATGCTTGCTTTCTGAGAGCAAGACAGTAGTTCTGGTTTTGTTTAGGTGATCTAACAATTTTTAAATTTTCATGAGTTATATATTTGACTAATCTTAACTACATAATTATTACTTTTTTTCATTAGTTTTTTCCTGATAGTTATTGGGAAAACCAATAGTCAGAGCCTGCTGCTTAAGCCTTGATGCTGATTGATATGAGATAGTTCAGAAGAAATATACAGCAGTAAATTATTGATTAAATTACCTTAATTTTCTCCCTTTAGCAGCTGTATAATAATTACAGCTATTCCCCACTCTCCTGTACCAGGTGTTTTTGTCTGTGTGCTGGGTCAGGGAATTATTTCTTGATTTCACTCATTTACCTTTTCATCACTGAATTCTGCTTTTGATGCTTATAGCAAACAGGGAGTTGGGGGAATATTAAGTTGCTTATCTCAGAACTGGCTTCACCTTGAGCATTTTAGCTGCCAAGAACACAAGAGCCTACCTTAAAATAGTATGCTAATTGTGACAGTGATCTGATACAGGTTAATTGGGTACTTTTCTGCTATATTGAGTGGAGAAAGAAATGGTGTGACATGTCAGCCAGTATTTCTCTCTGACAGTTTCTGCACCTCTTTGGACACAGAAGTTTCTTTTCACTTCTGTGCCACACTGTAGCAAGGGCTTTGCTCCTGTCATCTCCTGAGCCTGAAATGGGATAAAGCCTTCCTAGTGAAAGGTGTCTGCTGAATTTGGGCTTTTGCAGAGGGTCAGCAGGTGCTACCAAAGCAGAGCAGACATGCCTGGTTTTGGCAAATCTGTCCAGACACACGTGCTTTGTACATAACCTTACACTTGTTTCAGTTTTTCACTTTAACCTGCTGCCATATGTCCATCAGAACCCTGAACATTTTGTATTATTTTCCCAGATTCCTACACTGCAGAGACATCTGGTAAATGGGATGGGAGGGAGAGGGAAGTTTGCCAGCTGTCTAAAGAAATTTTGTGGGTTTTATCTGTGGTTTGTGGGTTGTTGTTTTTTTTTTCTTCCTCCATAGTTCATAATTATGTATGAAAATTTTACCAAATAGATGCTTGGGGGCAAGTGCTTGTAAAATGTTTAGGAAAAGGTAACAGTTTATATTTTCCTCAAACTATTAGCTGTCATTATTAGATTGTTACAGTATCCATGAGTGCTCTTAAATAGAGCAACTCTTCTTTTGAGACTGATTGTGGCACATTTTAGTTCACCCTTCTAAGGAAATACATCCTGATAAAAATACAAATGGATTATAAGTATCCCACCTCTGCAGTGACCTTGCAAGTAGCATTTCTCTTGAAAAAACATCTTAGCTTGAAGACCTTACAAGTCTACTTCTGAAGGGAAAAGGTAGGAAGCAACAAGAAGAAAATCAGAGTAATATGTAAAAAAGAATATATGATGAAAAACAGTCCTCTTTTGGCTACCATAGTGTATTTTTCCCCTTGAAATGTGTTCATAATCTACACTACTTTATTGTGTAATTGTGTATTTTAAACCTCTTCTTTCTTCTGTTTTTTTTTTTTTTTTAATTTGAGAATTAAACCAGCATTTGGTGCTTAAATTTCCTTGTGTCTATATTTAGACTTGGCCTTCTGCATATTGACTCCTTGGTCAATTGAAACAGGCAAAACAGATATTCTAGCCTTTGTCTTTATGATGTAACAGAGTTTCTGTTTGATGTTTTTGGTTTGGGTAAAAATACCAGTTTAGAAAGGAGAGCCTCATTTATCAGCCTCTGTCCTGCCAACATTCAATATCAGGTCCAGTATCACAACCCCAAAAGGATGAATGCAGAAAATAGAAATGTATATTCAATTGATTATTCTCCAAATGCTCCTTCCTCTTTCAGAATTTTGAAACAAATACCTGTAAATGTGTTTGACTTAGTCCAGTTTGTATTATTTTTTCTCTAAATGTCTGCAAATCAGGGGTCTACTGATTCAGAAACATTACATGGCTTTCTGTTGCTGCATCATCACACAAAATGCAATGTTTTTGTCACAACTGGTTTTTTGAGCTTAACAAAGCAAAACAACCAGGTTTTTTGAGCTTAAGTTTGTTTGCAGAACTATTATTCTGGCCTGCTGCAACCTGCGTGTTTTGTTTAGGAAAATATTTCTGTAGTTTAAAACCCTTTGAAAAGTGTTTGTCAATTTGACCCAAAAGTGCAAACTCAAACTTTATTAGTAGAAATACTAGGTAATTTTGGCAGAAGGGCCTTGCCCTTCTTAGGGATGTATCCTTCTCAGCCTGTTTTTTGCTAAACAGTTTTGGGTAAAGCTGTTTTGAAAAGTCTGCCTGGACTGACTAGTGCCATTTCTGAGAATGCAAATGTTTGTGCTTTACCTGAGGTTGTGTCCTTGGAGACATTTTTGTTTCAGAGATACAAACAAATCCCTCCTCTTTTCCATTCCAGTTTCTCTCCTTTGATCAGCATTTTAAAAATTCATTGTGTGTCCAGCAAGGCAGAACAACAGCAGAGGTCATGGTTATCTTCCCTGGATGTTCCTGGCCTTAAAGTGAGACCTCAGTTTTACTGAGAGTGTTGGAATACTAACACTCTTGAGCACAGGCATTCTTTTCCTTTTTTAAATTTCCAAAGGAAACATTCATGCTGAAAGTAATTAATGTTTTAAATTAATTAATGTTTTTAATTCTAAACCCAGAAAATGAAGGATGCAGCATGAACTTTGTCATGTTGCATGCATTTTTTTTTTGGAAACCTGTTTAAGTTTCTGTCCAACTTAACTGTTTTATAGTTTGTAATCTGCAAATTTTCTTGAGAGAAGTAAGCAAGCTTTTAACTGCCTCTATTTATTGGATTCATAATGATGATAATTTTTTTTCATGCAAGATGGATCCTGGCACTCAGTTTATTGACTTCCTTGTACCTGCACTCAAATTACCTGTTCATAAACCAGTTTATAAAAACATAGATAAAGGCATTACTAATTTTCTACTACATTTCCCATATAGCTCCTGCCTTTGTGGTCTATACTTCAACTAACCAATGATTTTAATGTGCTTAGAAAATGGTAAAAATTACTTCAGAATGTCAAGGAAAATAATAAACTGCCCCTTGGAAATAGTGTAGATACCAATTTACATTTTTATCCCTAAAACCATAAAATATGTGCCTTTATATGTTAGGTTTTCATGCTTTCTGTCTCATTTTAATTTTCAAGGCTACCTGAAAATCTTTAATGCCTACCTACTGAAATATAAAAATATTATTATAACTTGATGGCATAAGTTAATAGTTCAGGCAGGGGTAGATGGACATGCAGCAGTGCTGGCTCATGGAAAGAGGGTTTTAACATCAGTAATTATGCTTTAGCAGTCAGGTTATTTGGCTTGCTTGTTTGACAGTGCAAAATTTTCAGGGTTTGAAACCTGTGGCTAAACTCTGCTTAAATCCATGGAAGGAGGAGTGGATTTTTAACCTAGGGAAGGGAGCATGAAAATAAATTAAAAATAAATCAACTGAAAAAGTGCCATAGAATATAGTTTTTTATGGCAACTTGTAGTTGATCATGATTTCTTCTTTCCCCATACTGAAGCTGCCACTATTCTGAGCAGAACACTGGACTAAGTGAACTGCAGAGGCCCCAGCCAAACTGAATTATTATTGTGACTCTAGGAGTAGCAGCTATTAATTAATTCAGCTTTAGGGTGTTTGGGGTTTTTTATCTGGGTATTGTGGAGAGTAATGTTCTATGATTTAGGTTTTTACAGTTCATATTTAAAAAACCGAGGAGGAAGAACTACAAATTTCCTTTTTGTTTGTTGCTTTTAAAGTGAAGTTGTTTGTACTAATAAGTATTTCTAAATTTAGTTTTTGCAGGGCTGCCTTATTATTCATATTTTCCTTTAAACTAAATACAATTTATGTTTTTCAGTGGAATTTGTAGACACCGCTGCTGAAGGCCTTAAGTTTTAATTTTTGATGCGTAACACCACGTCCCCGGTCATGGCACCCAACTCAGCACAGATATTTTCTATTCAAACTTTCTAAACAGGATGTTTTAGTTGTTTCTTCCTCACCCTTCCTACCCTGAGGATTTTGTGCCAATTGTGGAAGCCTTTGGCTGAGCAAAGCAAACGGGTTTTGGTTTGTCAGGTGCCTTTTTGCAGCTGTAACTGTGATGACTGCAGCCATCTTTTTGCTGTAATGATGTTTTCCTGTTGTGTGTTGAAGGTGCTTAAAAAAAAGTTAAGGAAAAGAAGTGCACCAATGCTAATGTAGGTTTTCAGTTTCAGCCCAGTCTGGAAGTCAGAATATGCCATGTGAGAAGAAACAGGTTAGGAAGCTAAGACAAGAAGGCTGTGTAGTTTTTAGATGGCTGATAATTATTTTGTGTGCGGTGCAGCTGTATCTCAGCTTGGGCAAACAAATCAGTAGGAAAAGGGTATGGAATAGAGTTAGAACCATGTGTCAAACATCCCAGCTTTGGGGATGAGTTTCTGTATGGGATGGCAGGAGAGTAATGCTGCATATATCTGCTAGACACAGTCTTTGTTTCCCATTTATGGATGTCAGCATATAAGTAACAAATTAGCTTGTCTGGAGGTTTACTGTGGAGAGCGTAGTGCCAGTGCTGGGCATTCCTGGCGTCTTTTCAAGATAAGATAGGCATATGATGCAGCAATGCTCAAGAGTTGGGCTTGCAGCAGATAATGATTTTTTTTTTTTTCAGAGGGGTTATTTTCACGTGACTACCTGTATGCCCTCTGCCTCACACATCCCTCCTTGCACAGCATAAAATGCTAGGTGTTTCAGGAGCAGGGGGAATATGTACAGGAGTGCCTATGTATTTCTCCTGCAAACAAGGCTATTCCAGAGCTGGTTGCTTTTCACAAATCCCTTGTGTAACCGCATTTGCAGCTTAATCCCTTCACATACGCACACATGTATTTAGTATTTCCAGCTTTCCTGTGTTTTAAACTTCTTAGCCTCTTTGTCTACAACAAAAAAAATACATTTATTTCATTTTCCTTATACTTGCATTCCTTTTTTTTAATCATGTCACAGTGGAAGTAGGAAAGCAATGTTCAGTAGATGCTCAAAATACAATATATAACTAAGAGAAGCTGTTCATCTACTTAACTCCCCAGGTTTGAGAATTACTAGAATTATCTAAATCCTGTGGTAGTGTGATCACACATTCAGGGCTTCCCAGTACATTATCACCAAATACTGCTGTGAGGTATTAGGCTGGTCTCCTACATTACACAGATTGCTCTAGTTAAACAGGAAGGCAACACTTTAGGCAGCTGTGAGTACAGTTTGTGTGCACACGAGTGGGTGATGCTCTCTTACCTCCAGGTTTGATGTAGAAGCAGTTCAGCTGAGTTTCATGCACCAGCTTCCCCTTGTACTTGGCGTCGGGTTCCCCTGGCTGGTGGCTGGGCAGGGGGTGATACGCCTGCCGAACCAAGGCTTGAAACATTTTAGAATTCCAAGGAGCGTTGAAGCAGCTGAAGCTAAGTGGTTTTCTTTCTATAGATAGTAAAGGCACATTCCCTTTGGTTAATTTCCTTGCTTCAGGATTATGTAATAGCCTTGTACAGAAGTTAAAAGCTGAATTTTGTTTTAAATTGCTGACAACTGGATCTTCTAATCTAGGAACTATTTTCTAGCTCTTCGAAACGTTTTCAATATCATTTGCATTCTCCTTCCTTTTCTTGCTGTTCACTCCTAATCCTTTGCTTGTCCTCTGTGCCTTGTGCTGAGTTGGAGCCTCCTCCTCCCACTGTCCGTTTTTCAGGAAAACTTGGATTGAGGAGTGAAGATAATGGGCGCCATCCACCCATCAGCTCATCACCTCAGCGAGCCATGACGATCTCTGGTTTCTGTATATCCACACGGGCTCCTCTGATAATATCCTCTTGTGCTTGAAAAAAATAGGTTTGCTTAGCAGAGGGTGGACTACACTCCTGACATAGCCAGAAAACTTCTCTTGGAATGTGAGCTTGCTTACTCACACTCTTTTATATGTGTGTATATATATAAAAATATTTGTAACCTTCTCTCAAAACATGGAAGATAAATATGTGAGCAAGTGTATCCCACAGCACATATACAAGCTGCTCACTTCTGTCTAACTTTGATTTAATACAAGCTCTTGAGTGCCTCATCAGTGCTCTCTTTGTCAAAACAAACCTTAAATCGGCAGTAAAGAATACTTTTCAATTACAGGAGGGAAGAGGAAAGAAACCCTTCCCAAGTGTAAGATAGCATACCCTTTAAAGGACAAGGAATGTGTTATATACAGGAACATGGTGCAAGTGCTCCAGTGGAATTTCACTCAGGCTGCAAAGGCAGTGTTGCTTTTTTGTCTTAACTGCTTTCCAAACCAGTAACAGCACTGGGCTTAATGCCTGCTGCCTGCTCTGCTTCAATGGCTGTGGCTGCAGCCCAGTTGTGGGGTTTGCAACAGGACCTCCTTTCATAAAGTCTTCATCATGCATTGCTAAAAATCAATCTCAGAAAATACCCAGTGGGTTTCTCCTGCTGGCGTCGTTATTGTGGGCATACATATGCCCAGGACTTTTAGATCCTGTTTTAATAATCCCTTTGCATAACAGAGGTATTATTTACATGCATTAAACCAACCAGAGAGACTCTGTAGCCAGGGGTGGAAAAAAAAAAAGGAAGTAATGTAAGACAAAAGCTTCAGGTCAGAAGTCAGCAGTGAAGGGACTAAGAAGATTCATTCTGTGGATCATCTGCTGCTGCCTATTGTCTTAGACAGGACATGGACTTTCTGTTTGAGCTGTACCAATTCTTTTGGCTCTGTCAAACTGCCTTTCTGTAAAATTTCAGTATCTTTTCCTAAACAGCATACAGTATTAAATCCTCTATACAGGCATGTGTAGCATCTCTCAATTAACAAGTTCATGAAATTTCATAATAATTAGAAAAAGGAGAGAAATAACATCGGAATTTTTTTTTTGTGAGTATGCTATGTCTCTCTGCAGGGCTTTGCTGCCTTTCTGTTTATTGTTACCTGTTGTTTTTATTCTGGTTTCTCTCATGTGAATATTTCTCTTTCTAACACTCTTTAACCGAAAGCAAAGCAGATGTTCAAATTTGCACTGAGAGTTAAAAACTGAAGGAGGGGAGAGACTGAGGAAGCAGATGATGATTACTGTTAAGTTTTATTCCTAAGGGATTATGCATAAGCTAGTAAAACACTGCTGACTTCTGAAGCAAAATGAAATACATATTTTTACTTTGTGTGGAAACAATACAGTTGCTGCAGTGAAAATAATCCCATGCAATAATCCCAAATTTTTATTTAAATATGACTGTATCTCTAGTCTATAATCAGGGATTCAGAGTTGTAGGGTACCTCCCAGTGCTGCTATTGTGAAATATCTAAGTCCTAATATAACATGAATTTGATAAATGTGAGGGGTTTTTTTCTTTTTCAGTTGAATTACAGGTTAAATAAAAAAGTGTTTACTACTTAAATTACATTTTCTTGCTGACAAACTTGATCTCAAGAGTGCATTGTTTCTCTCTTCATATACACAGAATGTTTTATATTCTTGCACACAGAATGTCTTGTGTGCAACGTTATAGAAAAATCAGTAAGCTTCTGAATAATCTGAACACTAACTTCAATTGTTAAAATAAATTTTAAAATAGATACAGATACATTAAAATAGAATTACAGTAATCAAAGAAAAAAAGCAACAAGGTACTTCAAAGGGGTATATTTCTGTCTTCATGAAAGAAATTACTAAATTGCAATTTCACAGGAGAAAGGCAAGTGAAACATTAATACTTAAATGATCCTTCAGCTTTCAAGCATGTAAAAATGCAGTGACCATATGTGAATGATAAAGGGTTCAGGGTGAAATTTAGCTTGTGAACGCAGTGTGAACCTACCCATAGTTTGCCTGTCATTCTGGGAGAACAGTGAACGTCCTTTCTGTGCCTGTGAAATTGTATTTTATTGCTAAAAATTGTGCTGCAAAGTTTCTGTCTGCAGCTCTACAGACAAGCAGATGTTGCTGAAGGCAGTGTAACAGCTGACTGCAAGAGAAGGAATGGCTACAGAAGAGTAGAGAACTCTTTAATTGTGGACTGTAACCTGTTAACAGGCTGTGGCAAAGCAATAAAAGGGAATGCATAATATGTGCTGTAAATATCAACTAACTGATTGAGATACCAGGAGGAGTAGTTGACTTTTGCCTATTTCTATGTGGACTTTTAAAATTATTTTTCTAACCATTTTAGAATTAGAGATGGTGTAGGAAAAATGAAAAAATTGCCTGTCCAAATGGTGTTGTAAATAGAGTATACAAATGGAAAAATACAAAAATGGAGGGTTTAAATTCTCTTATCTTAGGGTATTTCTTATGTGTTTCTTGTTCCAAGAACAAGGATATACAAGTCACTCAGACTTTTATTGTTGCAGGCTAAGAACTCTGTCCAGATCTGCAAATGTATTTCCATGACTTAGGATCTGAAGGTATGCAGTGGAGAAATAAGAGATGAGATCACAACAGTCAGAATTAGAAACATCATGTATAGTTAAGGTTGCTTATTTTCTTCATGAAGCCCTTTCTGAAGTTGTTCATTATTTTGTGGGAGTTAAACCATTTGGAGTGACAGCTCATCATACTGATTATAGTAAAAATTCGGGTTTCAGGAAAAAATGACATGCTATTGAACACCTATTTGAGGTTAAAATAGTCTTCTCTTTTTTCCCTTCTCTGCTAATATCCTGGGAAATGGCATTGTCAGAGTTCGGAAAACAATTTGACCTTGAACTTAACTATAGCTGTGGAATTAGAGGTGTACCTTTGGCAGGTACCTCAGAGATGCACTTTAAAAATAATTGGGAACATATTCTTAGATTGGACTAAATTATAAATGAAAACCTTGATGTGAGAATCCTGGTGAGTCCTCTACCAGCTGTGTGTGTCACAGGCAGCAGAGCAGCTCTTCCCTATGGGAATGGAAGCCCAGATACTCCACAAGAAACACACAGAGGCTGCTGCTTTTCTTAACATAGTGGAAAGAAAAAGGAAAGGCTGGAAATTGAGACACTGAAGGTAGCTCTCCTTTCTGTTCTTTCCAATAAAAGCAATTTTTTTTTTGTTGTCTCCAGGTTGGAAAAGCTGTGTTGTCCACTTCTTGATTGAGCAGTGCTCTTTTAGCTTGGGAAATGCACAGAATCAAGAAAAGGTTTCTAGTTTAACCTCTTCCACTTGTGACAGTCTCCTTTTGGTATAAGCCTTTCTGCTGATGGAAGGTAGAGATTTATATTTAGCCCAGATTTGTGTAAGGCATTGTTGTGTTCTGCTCAGCTGATTTCTGTGCATCAGGGCCTGGCTTCATTTCAGTGTGTTGAAGGTATGTTTTATTGTTTGCTTTAGAAAGTTAGCAGGGAATATAGAGCACAGGTAAGCTAAAAAAATAATCCTTCCAGGTGTTGAGGAGTTGCATTTGTTTTCCAGTAAGCCTTTCCCTGGTGGGTTTTTGTTTCACAGGAGCCCTTCTTGCGTTGAATGAGGATATTTGGATGTAGTTTTTAGCTTATGGAACTCTCGTCTGACAGGGACATTTTGGAAGTCTATTGTGAAATAGTAACGGGAACCATTTGTTATTTAAGAGAGCCTATTTATAAGAAAAAATATTTCTCAAGAACAACTTGTTATTTCAGAAATTGATAGCCTGGCATCCACAGCCTTCCTGCTTTAATTTCAGTGTCACGCACCATCATGATTGAAAAATTATTTGGAACTGATGATGCAATGGCAAGAGGTGTGACTGGAAAACCAGTGGTGTGGGGGGAAAAAAAAAATTCTCTAAGCCAGATGGATCATAACATAGATGCTATTCCTGTGTCAGGACTAAAAATTTCTTGTAGCATCAACAGAAGGCATATTTAAGGGAAATCTTGCAAATACATTTTGCATTTGGGCTCTTTTCCAAAAAAAGTAAAGAACCTGCTGATGGACTCTTACATCTGCTGAGCTTTATGGAAATAAGTGCATCAATGGGCTTTAAATTTTCCTGCAGTACTAACAGAACTTCAGCTTTGAGGCCATTTAGAGGGCTTTCCAGTGGCCCTATTCTGTTTGACAGATACACAGTTGATTTTTCTTCATAAAAATTTTTGATAAATTTGGACTAAAAATCTGCCTGAAGTCAGTCTCTCACAGCAGAATCACAGACATGATTTATTAAACCATCCACCATGTCTGTGCTGTCCTTTTTTTGCCTCATGAAGCCAGAAATAATTACTGGCTCTATCTGGAAGTCTGCAAATTGGTCCCCCAAATTTCACAACTGATAGATGATGGTAGAAATGTTTCAGGGTCCATTCTATTAACAAAATTTTGTCTTGATTTTTAAGGCATAGTTCCAAGAACAATTAAACAGATGGTGGTGACGAACTTATTCTTGACTTCAGTAATGTTGCCAATCACTGCCCACTCTTAAACCATTTGCTTTTGGGGAAAGGGGTCTGGAGGGGCTTTTTAATTTTGTTGGGGCTTTTGTTGCTGCATATTTTGTGGTTATTTTATTTTAGAATAAAATTGTTTTAACAGTTCTCTCTTCAGCTGAATTTCACTGGTTAAGCTGAAAAAAGGCCATGTGTAATCATTGGTTTGCATTGACATGTCTCTGAGTAGGATTCTTTCTCCTTTAACAACTGGTTTGGTTGTTTTTTAGGGGATTTTTTGTAGCTTGCTTGTTCATATATAATATTTAAAACATTTGAGATAATGGAAATACCAAGTCATCCTTTTCCCTGTCTTTGTTAACAGTTCTTCAAATAAGTGGATCAGGAGCTTTATCAGCCTTTAAATGAAAGAACAAGTGTCTGATAATTTAACAGGCAGAGCCTTTTCAGAGCTTTTCAGGAATTTAGGTTAAGCTCATAGCAAAATACCCATTTCTGTTGTTTGAAAAACTCTTACCTTGCTTCAGTTTTTGGACTTTTTAATGCCTGGGGAATCATTAAAATTTTTCCTTCTCTTTAAAATCTTCTAGAAATACCAGGATATAGCCAGAGAGAAATTTCTATTATTTAGAAACAAATACATTTACCTAATACATATTTTGTATTGTGCAGCTTTGCACAATGCTGAGAAGCAAGAGGCCTAAAAATCCCAGTCCTGTTGATGAGCCACATTTCTATCTATGTGGTATAAGAGGATACAATTGAAATCTTTCTAGTATTTTGGGTTTAAGTATCTAAACAGTAATATTTTGTGTTTGAAAGAATTTAAAGCCTGCTTAGAGCTAAAAGAACTTTAAGAACTCCTAAACTAGGAAATACCAGAGTTAAGGCTGGTTGTGCAATCTGTCTGTTTATGGACTTTTATATTGTGTGGTTTTCTTCTTTTGCAATAAGGACTTTGTTTCAGCTATCAAACAGCTGGAGTGGTGTTCACATTGGGAGGCTACTCAGTATTCTGGTTTTTTCCTCATTACTCATGCATGGCCTTTGTTATATGCCACTAGAGTTCTGCACTAGAGTCAGAATTATTGAGTTTTCATGTTGTTTTCTCCAATAATCATCACTATAAAAGCTGGTAACTCATGAACAAAGAGAACTGTTTTACCTTGCTCAGATTATAAATATTATTCCCATTTTACAAATTGAGATCCTAGGGCAGAGTAGTTACAATTAGAATGGAGTGTCTGGCTTTAATTACTCAAGCCAAATTTTTTCCAGTGTATTTATTATTCATATGTTCAAAAACACTTCTTACAGTCTTGGATTGGGATGATGGGTGTTTTTTCAGGACACACACTCAAGTCTTGCACCCAGGTCTAGGATCTCGACTCAGCCACCGGGAAATGAAGCACACACAGCCAGTGCAGCCACTTCAGATAACATTTCACAGCTTGGTTATCATTGCATAACATCTCTGGGATGGAATTCAGCTTTCCAGGATAGTGTGCAGCTGTCTGTGCTCAGGTTTTTTTATATTTCTCCCTTGTTGCAGTCCTAAACATAGCAACGTAAAGGTGTCTGCCTGCCTTGCAAGACATGGATACAGAAACTTCTTTTTAACACAGCCAAGTCTGGATTTGCATATTCAGGAGCAAGAGTCTAGACTATACATAGAGCAAAATACCTCAAGAAGCATGGAAACAAGAATAAAACACAGAAATGTCAGACTTGGGGTTAATTTATTTATTTTTGACACCAGTAAGTATAAAACAGTTCCTAGGTACAGGGGAATCTCTAGTCAGTAGTTATTTCTGTATCCGTTTTTACCAAGCTTAAAGACTTTATGCAGTCTGTGGAGGAGTAGCTTAGAAATCACATGTTGCAGGTACACTGAAACAAAAGCTCTCATAATGGAAATGTCTATCCAGAAGACAAAAATCTAATCACTGGAATAATGAAGAGGAAAAAAAAAATCCTGGAAAATGCCTTTCTTTTTAATAGAATACTTAACACGAATGATTGAAGTTGATAAGAAATTCTGTATTATCGTAATAACTAAATTAATGTTTCAAATATTGAGAGGTTAGAAATTGTTATCTATAATTCTGGAAGATAGCAGCTGTCAGCTTCTGCATATAAATAGTATCAAGTGTTCTAGTGTTTGTGAGGACAGGAGAAATCCGTAGCCAAAAAAATGAGAATTGTGAGGCGGAAGCTTTCGAATTGGCTCTGAAGTCGTGATTTCAAACTTAAATAGTGCCCTTCCTGAAATTCAGTCACTGAGCTATTAAAGGAGCTTCACAGATCTGGGTAAAATTTTTCAGTTTTGATTTATGAGTGGCCTTCCTTTTAGCAATTCTAAAAATTCTAAAGACTGATACCCTTAATAATTAATAATTTCAGTCAGTTTATTTAAGTAATTTATGTAGCTTCCCATTCAATGTTAATTGGACCATCTTGATTTCATAGCTGCATTATGTCATAGTTTTGTGTAATCTTGTTAACAACATTGAAATTGTGGCACTTTTTTTCCTTTTAATGTCATCAGTTCATTACTTGATTTTATTTTTTTCTGTGTTTTACAATAATCTCTTCTTACATAACTTAATGGTTGAGGCTGGGCCTAAAGTGCCTTAACATTTCCTCTTCTGTTTGGCAGTAGAAAAATTTGCTTTGTGTCTCTGATGTTTTGTGATTCATTTTTAACATGAACATGAAATTACCACTCTACACATGATACTTAGATGTGGAATTCTATTTTGTCAAACAGTCTGACAGAGTGGGAAGGCAGATAAAAGTAATCTGTTTATGTTTAATCCTGATAAAACAGGCAGTGTTTTCATCCTGGTAGAAAGCTTGCAGTGAAATTGTATTGTGTGTCTGTGAGTATGCCAGGTTCCCAGACAGTTACAGGTTATCAGCTTAGGTTCTCATTCTGGTTGTGGGGTTTTATGTGTTGCCATACACACCAGATTTTTTTTTTTTCATTTTGTCTTCATCATTAATCAAGATGGGGGCCATCAATACTCATTCATACTACTATTATCTACATTTTTTCTCTTAAATACAGCTTATAGGAGAATATAATACTGTAGTGTGAATTTATGCCATGTTTACTTCAGGTATCTCAGATTTCCACAAGTTGCTGTGTTCTTACTGGTCCCTCATTCTCACCTGCATAAAAGAGTTTGGGGTATCTTGTGCTGCCACAAGCTCAGGGATTGTTTCTCAGTGTATTTCAAGTGTTCATCTCCTTTGGACAGATGGGAGCAGTGTGGAAGGAGGAACAGTAGGACTGTCCACTTCTGAAAGATTTCACCACTGACTGGGTGAGCTCTAAGCTCAGAGGATGTTGGGCTTTGGTCTTAGCTTGCTTTCAGCTGTGCTTCCTAATTTGGGTAGGAAATAGCATTTAACCAAGGGGAGAAAGTAAATGTGGGTGGGTTTGAAGTTCAGCTAAACTCTAGGCTAAAGGTCTCTGGATCTGAAGTATCCTAACTTAAAACTGGAGTTAAGATGGGATATATTGTTGGGTGGTGGTGTGGTTTGGTTTGGTGGCACACACCCAGTGCCCTTGTTCTGTGACCCAAATAGCTTCGTATTTGTTGCAATTGCATTTCAAAATATCAGTTGTAGCTCTGTAAAATGTGAAATCTGCCATTATTCTGGTTATCAGCTCACTTGTGTTTGTCTCTGAGTTGAGTAAATGAACAGCAGAAGCAAGCCAGTTTGATTCTTGCAGCTTCTAATGGCCAGAAGCAGTTTGGCATTTCCAAGGGACTGCCAGCTTTCAGATTTATTAGATATTCATCAATAGTCTGTGACATGTCTGTTCTGTTGGCCAAAGGTGAAGCTGTCCAACCTGTGCTGCATAATTGATGGTGCCACCAGCTGTGGCAGACATAAAAGAAAATTGGGAAGATGGAGCAGATGGCCAAAATTTCATCAATACTCTTCTCCATTGGAGATTCTTTTATAAAGAATAAGAATCTTGATTAAAACAAATTTGGTTTGTCTGGGATTCTCAGTCTGCTTGCTGTGCTGTTGCCTTGAGGAATATGGAGTTACTTGTGATTTGGACAAATTTTCAAATGTGTTTCATCAGAAGGATGTGGAATTTTGCATAACAGGTCAATGTTCTGGAACCTTATGAGTTGTTCACACACTTTTCTACAGGTGCACAGTTTATTATTGAACGCCCATTGGAATATGCTAGGATATTAATGTGCATTTGAAATGCATAATTTAATATTTCTGTTTAAAAAACTGAGATTATTGTGCAGTTCAGCTCTTAAGTTGCACATTTGTAGAACCACTGGTGCATATTATGTTACTTGCCTTTTTTAGGTGAATAATAGAATTCATCACACTTGTCAATAATCATAAAAAGGACAGTGCATATTTTAAAAGTTAATTTTTGTATGCCTACAAGATTCTGATTCGTGAGATATTTTAGACTTTTTGCCAATGTGCTGTGTATTAAACAGCTGGGACCATTTTTAGTTCTATAGAAGACACCACACAGCTTTAAATTTGGGGGGGGATGGAGAAAATAATATACTCATGTCTTGCAAGCAGCTGTACATTCATTTTCTTTCCAAATATTAACAAAGCCAAGGTACACTTCATATGCCATGGGTTTGGCTCTGTGGAATTGAAGGAGTTATTGCTTTTGGACTCTTCTAATAGTAGGAATTATTACATCATCAGGGTCAGTGTTGCAATTGTTTTTGAACAGGTGCTCAACTCATTTCAAATTAAATCCATTTTCAAATGAAATGTTGGAAGACATGGTAGGAACTGCCAATTCCTGGTAAGGTTGAGACAACTCTTGCCTGCAGTAGGGTAGGGAGGGAAGGAGGAGGAAACCCAGGATCTCCTCTAGAAAACAGTGAACAGAATTACAGCAAATCTCCAGGGAGGTAGAGATGTTCATCCTACTCCACCAGCTCTGATGCTCTGTAAGATAGAACTGAACATTCTTTGAAAACTAAACAGATTTTCCTACTTCCATATGCATGCAATGCTCCCTGCAGCATGCTGGTAGTGGAGTCAAATGGATATGGCAGCTGAAATAAAGGACAGAGAAAAAGATTTTAAAGAACAACCCCACTGGTTTAGTGTTCTGAAGAAAAGGATCAAATACCTTTGCCTTAACTGAGTATTTAAGAGCTTGTAATTTAAATGCTTGAAGATGTGCCTTTGATCTTTTTTGGTTTTATAGGATCTGAGGTGTCATTTTGTGTTTCTAGATAGGGAAAACATAAGATGAAAATAAATTTTAAGATTAATTTGCAGGTCACATTTAAATATCTACCAGGAAGAATTTCTGTTTGAGAAGATGCTCACAGTTTGTGTTTGATGTGTATTTACAGTGTCCATATATGGGATTTGGTTTTATGATAAAGAAGAATGCCAAAGAATTGCAGAGCTCATGAAAAAGTAAGTGATGGGTAAACAAGACTTCTGTGCTTTTTTATGTATGTTTTTTGGTACATACATGCACATTTTATGGTTTTAGGATTATTATGCCTTTCTGCATTAAACTTACAAACTTTGTTGCAAGTGTCAAGCCTGCATTTCATAAAATCATAAATAAGTCACTGAATTGCAGTAATTTTTCCTAATTTGTAGTGCAGCTCTCCAGCTACATCAGAGTGTACCAGTTGATATGATTTATTTCCTGATGACTCAGAGACCTATTTTGAAGAATTGTATTCTTTGGGGGTTTAATGTATCTTTCAATTTGGGAAGATTTTATTTTATAATATTGTTACCTTTCTTTTTTTCCCTTATATTAAGGTAAGTGCAGGATATCATGAGGATGTGCTGTACTAATAAAATTTGTGGGTTTTGTCCTGTTCGTACATCATGGTTGAATTCCTGCTTCCTCATTTCTTAGCAGTAGATACAAAATTCACTTTTTTTGGCATTTAAAGCAAGACTTCAATTAGCTTTAAAGTCATTGCTTTCATGCACATAAAAATGTGTTTTTCTAAATGTTAAAGTTTAATTTTGCAGTCCAGCCAGAGGTGAAGAATCCACACAGAGCTGTGTTCTCAGCTGTATTTTAACCTAAGAATGTCATGTGGGTAGCTTTTTTCAATATCACTCTCCTCCTGTCCAGGATGGACGGGGCTCATTCTTCTGCACTGTTTGCAGGGACCCTTTTTTAAGGACTATGTCCTGCAGGTTTTCATGTTTGCTTGGAGAACAAGGAAGCTCAAGTCATCCAGATTTTATCAACATATGCAGACTACATTTTTTAGAGCTATAATGTGGAGGATGTTGTAAAGGGGCTGGGTAGGAACAGGCAGTGATTGGCCATTCCAGCTGCCTGTGGTATATAGGATTAGACACACCAGATAGGATTTGTGATAAAATACTGCATGGGAAGGTAATCATCTTTCCTCCACATATCCTTTTTTTGAAAAAATACCTGCTGCTTTTCATTTTGCAGTGACAAAACGGTGTGAAATGCAAACTGGGACAGTGGTGGGGTTTTGTTCAGTGGGGTTTGTTGGTTTTGCTGTATATCCTACAGCTCTAAAATGAGTCAGCTGTGACCCAAGAAATAATTGATGGGGATGAATTTACAGAAATAAACAATGAACCGTAGGAAACTCAGGTTTTTGACAGCTCATTTTAGTTAACTAGCTCAAGTTTCGGTTGGTGGTGATTAGGTGCTCTCAAACTGGTAATTTACTACAATAAAACCTAGTTTTCAGAGGATTCATGCAAATGTAAACCATGTGTAGTGGTTTATAATAGCAGTATTTCATATAGATAAAAAATACCCTGTTGCTCAGCCAATTGGCTGTGTGTTTTAATTCTCAGCATTCTACAATAATAATAAAACAGCTGGGGCAGGAAATTGGTCATTTGCTAGTACTTAATGCCTGATTTGTGTGTGTGTTTGCCATCCTCCACCACCAGCAGAACTGAATAACACTATAAATTCCCTGCTCCTTCTGGGTATAGAAATTGTGAGTCAGTTATGGAAATTTTATTCTATGGTCTAGTGTAGTCAAGATTGGAGAAAATTCATCTTATGTCAAATTATGATTTTATAGAGATCTTTTAATAGCAATTGTTTTATTGCACATTTTAATTTAGACTGGAAAAGACAAATATTTGAGTTTCAAATAAGTCTTGTACAGTAATTGTGGTTAAGTTTTTATATTTTATTTGTTCTTTTTTTCTCATATATCCTCCACCTTTCAGCCTAACTCAGCAGGAACAATTCAAAGCACAGCAGGGCACAGGAACAGGGGTGTCCCCCATGATCATGAATTCTGCTAATAACAAAGAAGTGGATATCTTAAGGATGCTTACCAAGGCCAAAGATGAGTATACCAAGGTGAGACTTGCTCTCACTTTACGTTATGAAACATAAAAGGTTTGATTTTGGGTTTTGAATAGTTCTACTCAAAGTGATTTTAGACAGTGTGCTCTCTCATTTTGTGTAGAAGTGGCTGGTAAAAAAAAATTTTGACGGAATTTGCTAAAAATTCAAAAGAAATTAA
Organism: Agelaius tricolor; assembly: GCF_023055355.1. Classification (NCBI taxonomy): domain Eukaryota; kingdom Metazoa; phylum Chordata; class Aves; order Passeriformes; family Icteridae; genus Agelaius; species Agelaius tricolor. The sequence goes on from NW_027269263.1 coordinate 3,905,268, forward strand.
TGCTGTCAATAATAAGTTCTGGCAGGAGAATGTGGATATGATTATTTGTTGAATAGTAGAGGCTCAGAGCAAGTACAAATTACCTTTCATTCTGACCCTTAGAGCTCTTGTGCCTATTGAGGAGCCACCTGCAAGCTGTGCCCTCTTTCTGGGTGAAGTATTTACCTGCTGATAGTTTCTGTGGTTTGTACAAAGGACCTGGTTCAGGAGACTTTTGACAGTGAAGTTACTGCTTTTAATTGTGGTTGTTAGCTCCTTTCAGGCACTAATGGAAGGAAATGAAAAGGTTGAAATGTAGTATGATTTCAGCCCGTGTGCTGCTTTGGTCTTCTGAGGCTTCTAAATAAAGAAGTAACTAATGGACTAATAATGTTCTCTATTATTGAGCAATCAAAAACGTTTTACTTTGGGGAATAAAAATCTAATAATTTTAACTATCCATATATAAGCTGCAAGTTGTTACAGAGCCTGCAGGTTCCTGCTGCTGTTTCCTGTATTGCTTATGTGCTGTCATGCAGTAATAGAGCTCCTCAGTGTTCCATAAGAGTCTGGCAATGTACATATATCTTAACTTTTTATCTCTTTACATTTCTTGTGTTTATTTTTCTGAAATGTAGCTACTAATAAAATCCTCAGAAAGATGATAGCAAACTGTTTGAGCTAGGGTGAAATGGAGCCTTTTTTATTGTGTATAGTTTCTGTTGAAGCTTGGGGCCTTTGTATTTTCTGTACTAGAGATTTAATGTATTACAGTGGACAAACACTTCCAAAACCTGGTATTTTTCCCATCTTTTAATACTGAATCATTATCTAATCTTGGCATCAGAGAATATGATTTGAGATGTTCTGAAATGTTTAAAGGGTTTTCATTAGATAGCCTTAAAAATACTGCAAATGGAAAACTGGAAAATATTAGGCTGTCTTCAGATTCTATGAAAAGAGGGTGATAAATCTAAAAGATGTTACCTTCCATTTCTACATTAGCACACAGAAAACAAGACAAAGGAGAAGAAATTCTGTTGTTTAAATAATAGGTTTTAGGACTCTTTTCCCTTTAGAATCTTTTGCAGATTTGCTTCTTACTTTATCTTTAATCTTTCTGCATTTAAGGGTTTGCCAAGGACATAAAAAATAACATAAAAACTTCCTCCTCATCTGGGACATGAGTGCTAGGAATGCCTGACCTCTTATGAACAGGATGTGTATGATTTCTTGTATTGCTAGTAATATAAATTTCTAAAGAGTGTGATAAATAAAGGCAATGACAGCCATTTTTCTATTTAATGTCAATATGTTTCAGAGCTGTCGTGCTTTTTGACTGGTTTATGACATCTACTTTCTTGTCAGTGTATGTTTTATTACTTACAGTCTGATGGGCTGAAATTAGTTATGAAATATGTTGTTCTCTTTGAATTCTCTGTTTATTCAGTGAAGAGTGTTTTAAAGTGTTGGAAGCTGTAGAATAAGAGCATCAATTTTCAAAAATTTTTAAGGAATTTTACTCAATTTTTAAGAATGTAACTAATTTTGAAGTTCTTTGTTCCCAAATTATGTTATACATTTGGAGATGACATTACATGCAAAATAGAATACACGGCTTCCCCTTCCTTTTTTAATTGATGGAGCTTTAAGATGCTAAACCACTGAGTTGTTTTTTTAAATCTACTTCTTATACACTTGCCTTCTCTTGACCTCTGGTAAGAAAAAGCTGGCCTCTCTGACAGCCAGGGAGAAAACCAGCTGAAGAGTGGCAGGGGTACAGAACAAATCATGACAAAGTGGGTTTCTCCTTTGCCATTGTGCCTTGTCTTGTACTGCAGCCCAAGCTCTGGGCTGAACTCTGTGCTGCACGGTTCTCCCAGCATTTAGCATTTCCAGCTTCCTACTGCACAGGTGGAGTATCAATCTCACAACACAGAGCAGTTGTTTGCCTTGAATATCTGTGACTCTACCGAACTTGCCAAGACCCCCTCAGTGGTTTTTCTTGCTCTTTTTGATCCACATGGACTGTATGTGTCTAGTTTTGTTCCAGTGTTGCTGAGCCTTTCTTTGACTTGATCTTAGAACGTTTTGGTTACTTAGCAATCTTTTGTAGCAGCAGAGCTTTGAACAGGACACCTGACTAAAGGACAGACCTGTGAGGCAAGGTGTAGGAATTGCCAAATGTTCTCTGGTTCTCTCACTACAGGGCATGGTGGGATTTCTTTCATGCTGCTTTTTGCTACTATTTGTTGATAATAGTATCTGCTATCTTCTTTTCCTGTCTACCTGACAGGTGCTTAAAATGCCATGCTAGTGCTCCCAACTTCCTCATCAGCAAGGCTGTGTTCCCCATCTGCCAAAATGGCTTTAAATTCTGAGCTCAGCAGTTACAGATGCCTCTGGAATCATCACAGGCTTCTTTTCTCTTCCATGTGCTTCTGTGTTTGACAGCAACCTACTAGCCTTGTTATCAAGTCACAGCAATGATACCAAGTCAGGTCAATGTCATTCTTGTGTGTACTGATGCTCATTTGGCTGAGGAATTTGGTCTAAAATATGCTCATATAGTGATGACTCTGTTAAACACTACTCCTTCTCACCTCATTTTTATAGGCTTAGTTCTGTGATTATGCAGGGTATGACAGTGGAATCTGAGGTACTTAAGGTTTCTGAGGAATTCAGCCTATTAAAATATCCTGAGGAAATAAGGGTATTATTTAAATTCTGCAGAACTCACTGGGAAATATTCAAGAGGATGTTATCCATGGTGTTAAAGAAAAAGTTTGTGCTTTTTGCCCAAAAGGTTGGGCTGAAAAATAGCAATGAAAAGAAGATACGTTGAAGAAAAGGCAGAAACATTAGAAAGAGAACTATATGGGGGGGGAAAAAAAGCCATTTAATCTTAATGAAGTGCAGGTTTGGTCCGTGTAGGGTCTGTCCAATCTGACAAACAACTGAAAATGTTGAGGACCTACTAAAGCCCCTTAAGCCCCCACAAGAACTCCAGTTCTGTTTTACTGGACAGCCCTGGAACCAGCATGTCTTTGTTTATTTGTTTACTGTCAGAAATGGGTTAAGTGATCAGCTTTGTATATTTGAGAGTGGGGTTAGAATTAATAGAAGAATTAATAGAATTAACTTCTTGTTAAATAATTCTTCTAAAAATCTTTCCACTTTCTTGGTTTCAACCGTATCAAGTGACAGTGACTTCAAAGAGACTGTCTTCTTTTCTACTGACAGTAGTGTTCCATGTATACCCAATGCTTTTTTAGTTTCATTGACTATATTCTTATATATAGCATCTTATTCACATTTTCCATTTCTATTTACTGTTTATCTTTCATGGAGCATTTTATGTGGTTTTTCTCTGAATTAAGTCACGCCCTTCTCTCTCCACATGATATTTTTTGTCCCTGATCACTTTTAGTAATCTGTCTCTGATCATCTTTTTCATAATAAGAAATTCTACTGATTCTACAAATTGATTAAATCTTTAACTGTACATGTATATGTATCCTGCAAGTTCCTACCATGTGAAGATTTATGTAAAAGAGTTAAGAGTTATTATTCTACTTTTTGACAAAAGCATTTTGAATTATCTTTCTGGGCACATTAATCCTTCATCTAAACTTCTTCTAGCTGCCTGTTGGATGCAGGAAAAGCATGTCTGTTGCTTGGTTTTTAAGGTGCTTTTTAAAAGTATTTTATGTTTTTGAAGTGCAGGAAAAGCAGAAGGCCAAAAAGAGAACTGAGATTTAAATTAGAGGGAAATCTCATACTAGGGAAATCTTGGAATCAAGTGTTCAGTTTTACATATGTCTTGTGGTTTTAGAAAATTAGGTTGCAGTTGCTACAGTTCTTCTAATAGCATAATACTTGATCCTCAGTGCTGCAGTTAGTATTTTGGTTATTGAATACCTGGTGATGTCTGTATTTTACTGTGGTTGGGAACTGGGGGAGAATACCTTGTCACACATGCTAAGAAATGCTTTTCTTGTGTTGCAGTGTAAGACCTGCTCAGAGCCAAAACAAATAACCAGTTCCTCTGCAATCTATAACAACCCCAACCTAATCAAACCCATTCCAGTGAAGCCAAGTGAGAACCAGCAGCAGCGAATCTCCCAGCAGAGCAAGGTAAAATCTGTGGTGTTTTCTGACTGCTGCCGCTGCTCTGAGCAACAGGAACACTGATTCCAGGTCACTGCATGAACTTGAGATGGAACCACTGTAAGGAATGATTTTAAAGCACAACTAATCTGGTTTGTGAAAGCTTCCTAACCCCCGCTGTATGATTTGGAAACACACAAACTACAGACATACTGTGCTGATGCAACCAAGAAATATTGGTCTTGCAAATTTCAGGGGATGTTTTGATCACAAGCTGATCTAGTCAATTGCTGGACCACACTTTTTGTGGGTTTTTGTTTGGTTTTTGGCTTTTTTTTCCCCCCAGTGGAAATCATTGAAATAAAGAAAAGTCTCTTGATATATCTTCAAGCCAAATCACAGTGCAAAATCCTAAAAATTTAATTCAGCTGTGACCAGCAGATGCACAAGAAGTGGCTCTACTTGATACACAGGCAGATTTCTGTCTCTTACTAATATTGTACTGATGGCTGTAAAAGAAGATGCTCTTTCATGTTATTTAAAGCAAAGCCACTGCTATGTCTCAGATTTGCTGATTTTCTCCCACATTAGCAGCTTGACAACAGTCTTCTTGCCCTTCCTATGTGACAAAACTATTAAAAATCCTCTTGGGGAAAAAGAGCATAGCAGCTTTCTCATCTTTTCATTGAATTCTGTGGCTAGATATTGTCACCACTTAATGTAAATGTGGTGGTGTTTGCAGGGGTCCCAGGATGAGGGAAGAGATGAGAATCTTGACTCCATGTTTCAGAAGACTGATTTATTATTTTATGATATATATTATATTAAAAGTATATTATATATTAAAAGAATAGAAGAAAGGATTTCATCAGAGGGCTTGAAAGGGAAGGAGAGGAATGGAATGATAATAAAATCTTGTGACGGACCAGAGAGTCCAAGACAGCTGGACTGTGATTGGCCATTAATTAGAAACAACCACATGAGACCAATCACAGATGCACCTGTTGCATTCCACAGCAGCAGATAATCATTGTTTACATTTTGTTTCTGAGGCCTCTCAGCTTCTCAGGAGAAAAAATCCTAACAAAAGGATTTTTCATAAAATATGCCTGTGACAATGTAACTCCTGCACGAGGGAGCTGTGTTTACTCTTTTCCTTTGTCCCCTGGCAGAACGCGGATCCTGAACCCCAGCACTTATCCTTGACAGCACTGTTTGGCAAACAGGACAAGGCAGATGGCTCAGAAGCGCTCCCCAAGCAGCACCAGGAGAGCCTCCCGGGCAGGCAGGGCGTGGTTCGCTCTCTGTCCTACGAGGAGCCCAGCAGGCACTCCCCCAGCGCCGAGAAGCAGCTGTGCCCGGCCATCCAGAAGCTCATGGTGCGGGGCACCGAGCTGCACCCCCTGGCCGAGCTCCCCGAGAGCCGCCTCTGTGAGAATGGCAGCATCCCCCCCGTGGGGGAGACTTTCACGGGCCTCTTCCAGCCCGTGGCTGCCCACGGCATGGCCGCGGCTCACGGAGCTCAGGACACTGCCGGCACTCAGAGCTTACTGCAGAAACTGCAGAGTCAGTCAGGGTCGGTGGCTAAAATGGAGCCCAGTGCCGCAGGAGCTGTGAACTCCACGGCTTCCGTGTTCAGCAGGACTCCTGCTCCTGTTGGAGCGCCAGCAGCAGCACCAGGAAATAACATGAGCCAGCCCCCTCTGGTGTACTTCAATGGGTCCCTACCAGGCCAGACTTTAGAGGCTCAGACGCTTGGGAAAGAACAATCCAAACTTCCCAGACAGCCACTTCCTCTCTCTGGCAATCAAGCGGCCAATTCTGGGGTGATTTCACCTCAAGAATTATTGAAAAAACTCCAGATAGTGCAACAAGAACAGCAGCTCCATGTATCCAGCAGACCAACGTTGGCAGCTAAGTTCCCAGTTGTTACCCAGAACACCAACACCCTGAAACCACTGGATTCCTGGATAGAAAAGGCTCCAGGCACAGAAAAACAGAGCACTCTCTTCCAGGTAAATGGGGAACTTCATAAATAAATACAAATCCAGCAGTCTTTTAAACTTGATGTTTTCTGAGGTTAGGCTTGGTTTCGTTGCTGCTGCATGTTGCTCATGATTCATTTTGCAGGTGATGCTTTCCCAACACTGGGTAAGTTCTGATTTACCAAGATGTGATACTGTAAATCCTGAAGGCCACATCTCTTGCACATCAATGATGACCAGAAATACTGCACTACTGGGCTGTCCCAGAGCCCCTTTGCAAAGTCACCGAATTTTCACTTGCCATACTTGGGCTGTTACATGTAATTGCTTGCTATTCAGTGTAATATTTTGGGTTTAATAATTATTTTCTGCAAAATTAGTCATAGCTTCCTCTGTGTAGATGTGCATTCTTTTGTATGCCAGTTGCTAAAGATACTTAAAAGGTCCCTTGTTTTCTAACAGCAGCTTTTAGAAGTATTTGGATATTGGTCAGTTAGTTATCTTGTACCACACCTGCTACTTCTAGATATTCATTAGCTATTTTTCTTTAATTTGCTGTGTATTGTTTTGAAAAAAGGTCTTGTGCCTGAATGACATAAAAAAATTCTCTTTATTTTGATTCCAGAAGTCAGATTGGTGTCTTAAAAAATTCAGGAGATGTTAAGAGACTGTATCTCTCTGATGAGTATATTTTTATTTTCTTCAGAAAAGCAGCATGTGCAATTACAAAATGTCCCATCTAAAACAACTACTGTTTGTAACAACTTCATTTTCTGTAGGATTTTCTACACTAGAATGTCTTTACATGTCCTGTCTGAGAATGTATCTAAGCCTTTTTCAGCTTCCTTTTTTGGGGATAGGCTGTGGGGTACTGGAGTCTGATTTCTATGGGAGTCTAGAAGTTACTGATCCCAAATATTCTCCTTTCCAGTGTAAAGTTGAAAAGCTGTTTTTCTGTTGTGACTATTCCATTCTTGTATTTCTGTTCCTTTCTCTTTTATTTCTCTTTTATATTTTTTCTCTTTTATTCTATTTTTCTAATTCTGTCAAAACCTGATTGAAAGACTACAGGATATTTCAAGATGCTAGAAAGTTCTTCTATACATGAAGAAGCTGAAGGAGTCATTTAATAATAAAAGCCACATCTGTCACTAAGTTTGTGACAGGTCAAGTTTTCTAATACCAAGAGAGAAGTGGGAGGAATATTAATTTGATACAGCAAATAGCCATCATTATTTTTGTTCTTTTAATTAATGCAGTAGGATTTGAATCTGTATGAAAGAGTTTTTTGGGGATTAGTCATTGAAATTATTCAGAATCAGTTGCTTGCAGATGGTAACTTTGACTTTCCGGTGGAGAGCTAAAGAATAAAAGGAGGATCCAAAGTCAAACAAATTGATTTGTTTTCACTGGCAATGGAACTTGCCTGCTTTAAATGTAAGAAATTGTGTGATTCACTGGTACATGTACTGATAGCATGAGGGAGGACATAATGGAGGTAAAAGTGAAATGAGGCAAGTCCAGGCTCTACATTGTAACTCAGTATGCATGAATAAAAAATTAGGAAATATGCTGATATATTTTTCAGATGAAAAAAACCTACAGATGTTGCTATGGCAAATGACTTTAATTTTGTATATATGAAAAAGACAGTGGTGCCACTATTAATTGCAATATGGAAAGGCAATTCCTGAGCTCTGGTCTAATGCAACTGCAACAGTTTGACTGCTTGAGTATGGATAGAACAGCAGCTTGTGAGAAAAGTCTTCTCTGGAACAAGGCTCGTTCACTCTGATCATTGCTGCAAGCTTGCCTTAAAAAAAAAAAAGCAGCAACTGAGATTCTCAGTCTTCCTTTGCAGGGCTCTGAGTAGAGCAAGGAGACTGAGGCTGTCGAGGAGTGGCTTCCCAGGCTGCCACAGCTGCTATCAACACAATATTAGATGCATTAAATTTGGAGATTTAATGCACAGACTAAAAATGATAACAAAAGTGTCACTAATTATCGCTTAGGACACCTAAAGCTCTGCGGTCTGGGAGGAATGGCCTCTTTCACGTGCAGCAGATTGCCACAAAAGCAAAAGCAGGGAGGCTAAAAATGAAGGAAGGACTCTGTTCCTTTGGAAGCCACGAATTAGCCACAGAAAACATGCTTGCTTTTGAAAAACGACCTGGAAGACAAAAACCAACTTTTAAAACCAACATTAATCTTTTTATAATGTTATCCTTGCAATAGACCAGAGGCTTCAAGTGCTGCCATGCCTGCAGAGTAGATATTTGAGTGAAATTGAATTGGCACAAATATATCTGCACATGCTCATGCAAAATGGATCAAAGCAGATTCTGACAACAAGTGGAGGAAAAGGTTTGTTCTCTGTAATTATTTGTCTTTTGGTATTGCCTCTCCTACTATGCTTCAGCATACAGAAAAAGCAAAAGTCTGACAGGAATAGAGAGATATCTGAGCAGTGTCTGTTGTTGGAAAAATCAGATTAAAGGAACACCCTAAATCCATCAGCAGCACTAAGAAAATGTAAGCAATAGTCCTTTCCACAACTGACACATTACAAGTCCAAGTTTAAATTGGCTTCTGATGCAACTCCATATGGTACAAGAACTGTGATCTCCCACATGAAAAGGAAGAGACCAGTTACCAAAAAAATGGGAAAAGAAAAAAAAAAAAGGAAAAAAGCAAAAGCCAAAGAATAATACTTGGAAGCATTCAGCCTGGTCTGGTGCCAGCCCTGTTTTGTGAAATATTCCTTATGCAGACAGTGAGTAACATGTGCTTAAGAGACAATAAAAAAGCATTAATCTACAGTGGGCTTTTAGGGGTATGTTTAGTGTTAGGGATGTGCTTTCCTGATTATAGGTACATGCATGCTTAAGTGTTTATGTTAATCAGAATTAGGGTTTTACAGGTGCTTACAATAACCCAGACACAAATTTATCATTTCTTCAGAAGACCACGTATCTTGCAGCTCATTTTTCACATTTCTTGGAGCATTTTTCCATCAAGAATGTATTTGCTACATCATGTTACGTCTTCTGAGTATGTGCATGAAACCCCAGTGTGTGTGGTGTGAGCATCACAGCACGGCTTCTCTGTTGTCCTAACTGCAGTTTCAGCAATTCTATATTGCAAACAGGTGCATTAAACTTGTTTCAAAAAGTAATTTCAGCTTCTGTAGCTAAAATAATTGCTGAAATCAATTAAAATATTCTAAATTAAACTTGAAAGACAAAGCAATGTTAGCGTTGTAGCCAGCTTTGTTTTAATGAACTGCCTTTAAAGTTCCTGAACCATTCTTAGAATTATGTTCTCAGTTTTCAGCAATGCTTCTGAAAACTGTTTAGGCCCACAGCACAGACTGGGTGCTGCTGTTCCAGAGGAGCACTTGCTCCACCTGGGATTCTGTTCACACAGGAAGCCACAGAAGGTGCCAGTTTGCATTGCAGGAGACCCAGTGCACTCCTTGCTTCACAGTGCTACATGAATTTGCCAGCTATGGTGTCATCCAGCTGCCAACAGCCACACAGAACACCAGTCTAATACCTTAATGAGCATTTGGGCTTCAGGGAAGGGGTGTTAGATATGCACCAGTTATTCTGCACATCTTTCTTGTTCTTCCCTCATTGCTGCACAGCTGATGGCAGACTCCTACTCTGTTATTAGTGACTCAGAGATTTAAGTGTTGACCTGACAGCTGGAGATAATGGAGGAAGAAGCAGCTCAGTTTCTGTGGGTAAGAAGTTGATCAACAGAATTTTGGAAGGGCTCTTATGACTGGTGAGAAGTTACTCAAAGCTGAAAGATTGGTCCAAAGGCTTTTAGTGTCCCTGCAGAGGATTTTACAGCCTTCTGCCAAAGCATGGTGTTACAGGAATTGCACTGGTAATGCAAAGATCAGCATCCTGTTTTCTGGTGGGTGTCAGTTGTCCCAAGCTGATCACCTTGATCAGTTCAGATCAAGGTGATCTGAGCTGAATCTCAAATGAAAATTTTGCTTTATCTTCAAAACAAACCCCAAACAATCCATGTTTTTTTTATGTCAAGGTTTGTTCAATGGCAGAAGCTTTGAGCTTGAGCTGTTAGCAAAAAATACATTGTAACATTAGGAGAGACATAAATGCTATGCACTAAAAAAAGACACATAAACTCTATTCTTCTTCTGACACAGTATTTGAAGTTCTGCGTGACCCTGTGGGTGTTGGCTGTGTCACCAGCAGATGGCAATGTTGCTCATTCCATACAGTTTCCATGTGCTTGGCATGTCCTACCTAACAGACCTTTCTGTCCAGAGAAGACAAAGCATTCTTCATGTGTCTCTTAAACCACAACATGTGTTTGTCATGAGGAGCTGTGTATTATTAAAGGCACAGTTTGTCTCAGGTTTTGTTTGTTTGCCTTGGGCACATGAGAAAAATGTCTTTAGATTTGGAAGGCCATGTTATCTGGGGCTAACAGAGTCTGCTGTAGATTAAGCTCTGTTAGTGGGACACTGCATCTCCTCCAGCTGCTCCCAACCTTCCCTTTGCAGCAGGTTTCTGCCCTTGTAGAGCAGTTTTGTATATGCATTCTTGAAATCACATTAGGAAGAATCATCTTGTTTAAGCAAGCCCTGCCAATTTTGCTGGAGGTAAATGAAAGAGAAGTTGCTGCAGCAGCATGGATGAGGAGAGCAGAAGCATTGGGGTGAGTATCTGGGGGTAGCTGGTGTTCCACAGGCAGGACAAGATCTGTACAGAGTCTGAAGGTCTCACTCTACAGAGGGATGTCACTTTGGACTCACACTAGTTTTCTTCTAAAATGAGTGTTGTTTTTCAAGCATAGGTTTGCAAACCTTCAGTCAGTTTGTAATACCTCTGCTCAGTCAGAGGCTTGGAACACTGACCTGGTCATGGCTGTTTTGATTACATACTGCTGGAAGAAACAGGGTTGGAAGAAAGCTGTAGTCTAGAGTTTTGTGGTACTCTGTGTTTGAGAAACAGACACAATATTTACCTAACTGGGTAAATATTGGGGGGAAAAAAGCAAGACTTTTGTATTAGGTGTATATTGCATGCTTTCTTTCCTGACCCCTAGTCTTTCTGCTTCCTTAAATTTTCCATAAAACAGCATGAAATCTCAGTTCTCTTTGTTTCTATTTCTCTTTGTATCATGGTCTCAGAAAAATTGTTCAGAAATGTCTTGGGTAGAACAATCATAACTAGGAGAGAGACAAGCTACAGAAATGTGACTGTTCTTTAATGCTAATCTGTGTGGTTTAGCATACCTAGGAGATCAACCTCAGTTCTATTTTCTTAACCTTAATTTTTCTTCAAAATTGAAATGTAATCCAGGACACAAAGTGAAGTGATTCAGTAGCCTTTCACCTTAATATGGTAGCAATAAATTGTGCTCCAGTCCAAAAGGGAGGAGCTTTGGTGAGCTTGTATCAATTCCTTTGTATGTACTTTAAAAAGATTGGATACTTGAATAGCAAGAAGATCGCTGATTAGGATAAGATTTGTTACTGGAATTACCTGGAGAGAGAGCTGATGTCTGCAAGCTGAATGAATTAACTTTCTGTTATGTTGTATATTATATCTGATAGCATTTGCTAATATTATATCTGTTAGTATTTGCTAATCCTGCATGATTTACAGTTCCAAGATTAACTGCAAAACTTGAAGGTGAAAATTATTTGGCAGATGTGCAGATTAGTGTGGTTAGGATACTGAGGGAACTGCTGCAGCACCAAGGTTCTCTTTGAGGGCCACTTTGATTTTGTCAATGGTGTGTTGGTTGTGTGTCTGTTCTGTTTCTGGCAATGCCATGAGCTCACTATGGATCTTTAGCTAAATCACTGAATCTATGGTTTTGTTTTCTCTCTCCTTAAGTAAAATGAGAAGGTAAAATACACACACATATATATTTATAAAGTAATTTGAAAGTTATAATTGGAAAATACTTTCTAGTATTAGGTACCCCGGGGTATTGTATTTGTGGGGTGCCCAGACAAAGGAGGGAATGATGAATCTGACTCCATGTTCTCAGAAGGCTAATTTATTATTTTATGATACTATATTATATAAAAGAATGCTATACTAAACTATACTAAAGAATACAGAAAGGATACTTACAGGAGGCTAAAAAGATAATAATGGAAACTCACAACTCTTTCCAGAGCCTTGACACAGCTTGACACTGGTTGGCCAATGAGTCAAAACAATTCACTTGAAACCAATGAAACAATCTCCAAACACATTCCAAAGCAGCAAAACACAGGAGAAGCAAAGGAGACAATTATTGCTTTCCTTTTTCTCTGAGGCTTCTCAGCTTCCCAGGAGCAAAATCCTGGGCGAAGGGATTTTTCCAGAAAATATGACTGCCACACAGGGGTTAGTCTTTAACAGTGATACTTGCATGCCTTATGTGCTCAAAGATTAAACTTCCTGACTTTCTGTCCCTGCGTGGAAGACTTTGCAGCTGCATCCTCCAAGTGCTGATATTTAATAGCAGTCTGATTCCTGTAACAAAATGCTCTTGTCCTAAGATCATTTGCCTCTCTGATAGATTTATCACACTTGAGTCCATGTCTGCAATCTCAAATTGGATGGAAGACCTTTTCATCTGGAAGTAGGTCCTAGAGGTGGTGTAGAGCTGGAGTTTTAGCTGGCAGTATTGATCTCCAGCAGCTGTGCCGACTGCCAGTCTCTGCAGTTCTCACCGGCTCCATTCCCGCAGAATGAGGCAGACAGCTTTGCCTGACGCCCGTGTTTTTATCTGCACAGGTCATCTCCCCGCAGCGCATCCCTGCCACCGTGAGCCCCACCCTGCTGATGTCCCCCATGGTGTTCACTCAGCCCACGCCTGCTCCGCCCAAAGCTGCCGAGAGCGGCCGCTTGGCCAACGCCGAGCCCGGCTCGGGCGGCCTGCTCCTGCCCCTGCCCGCCCCAGAGGCGGCCGTGCCCGGCAGCACCTCCATCTCCAAGATGCAGCTGCAGGAAACACTGCTGCACCTCATCCAGGTACAGTGCCAGCAGTTCTCCCGCTGGGCTTCAAATCCTGCTGCCCACAAGCACCCTGTAGCTGTTGTGTCTGTCTAAAGGCAAAATGAAATGAAATACATGTTGGAAGTTGGGCTGCTTGTGCCAGGGTGATGTGATAGGCTCTCCTTGCACGCTGCTGGCTCAACTGCATTTTGATTAATGCATCTGATTTGGGGTTCAGGAAAGGTAATAAATTTGGTGGAGAAGAACAAAGATGACTGAAAGCTTTGTAAGGTCAGCCTCTGAGCCAGAGAGACATCTATTATATTTGTAGCCAGGGATAAATAATGGGTGGTTATCCTAGCTGCCAAATACTTCAGAGATGTGTGTTAGCAGTAAGAGGAGTTCAGATGGGAGATTAAAATTGCAGGATGAGTGTGAGCAACTTTAAAATATGGGCTAGATAACATGAATGTATGTTAATTCAGTTTAGCTTTTGAAATAGAATATTACGTGAAATAAAATTCCTTTTCTTGCAGTTTTTCAGGTTTAATTGTGACAAAGCATTAACAATGTTATGCATAAGATGATTGTTTACTGCTTTGGCATGATGCATAATTATGATTTTTTTTTTCCTTGCTGTGTGAGTAATATCTGAAGAGTAAAAGTTGAGGAGAGATTACATATCTAAAAACCTGGCTGCAGAACACAAGAGGCAGAGAAACACGTCCAGTTTGTAGGTCAAAACTGTGTCTATATGGCTTTGAAATAAAATTAAAACACATTATTGTAAGTTACTTAAAATGTTATTTAAGTTACAAATTCAGAAAATAAATAGTATCTTTAATAAGCTGGAGGGCTTTCTCATTTTTCCCTGTACTTTTATTTTAGGATTTAAAAAATAGCACATTATCTTGCCCTTACATACTTTGGGTGTCTGGATACTATTAAAACCATACATGAAGTTAAAGAGGAAAAACTAGTCAAGGAAAATAGGGGGTTACCCTCTGTAACTTTGTACTTGTAAAATATATATATATTTAACCCTGCTATTCTTGGTGGTAGTTAGGATTTAACTGAGTTGCCTTGAAATCATTCACTGCCAATTTGTTAGCTGTCATTTTCCATTATATAAAACTACTATCTTGGATGCACCTAATTTTCCTTAAATATTATCTTGATTGTAATTATCCTCATATGTTTATGTGAGCTACTTATAACATTCTTTCTTAATGTGGGCTGACTCATTCTTGCAAAATGTTCTTCAGAAGGAAAAAGTTTAGCATCAGAGCAAAAGGAGCAGCATCCCTTAGGGAGCATTAAGCCTAAAAGAGCTAAACAAGATGCAAGGGTTTTCCCAGGTAGGATTTTGGGGTAGGATCACAATCCAGTGTTTCATTATTCCTTCAGACATGCTTGGAATTATCCCTGACCTGATAGAGGACGCAACTTGAGGAAGTCCCTAGATAAATGAGGGCAAAGAAGAGAAATAGGGTTGTAATTTCAGTATTGTCACTGGGTTATTATGCAACAATACTGGACTCAATTTAAATGCACTGTGAGTTTAGAAAATCTTCTTTCTGTGTACTGATTGCTGAGGTGCAGTCATGGGAAATAAAACAGATCTTTGGTGAAGGAAAGGGCTTTGTTATTGTTCCCTTTTATAAAAAAAAGTAAGATTAGAAAGTGTCAGGTCCATAAAATGGAATAACCTTCTAATCTCTTTTCTCCAGTTATCCTGCTAACAATGACATGTTGGGTTTGTTTGTTTGTTTGTTTTTCAGAATGATGACAACTTCTTGAACATTATTTATGAAGCATATCTCTTCAGTGTGAGGAAGGCAGCAATGAAAAAGCCTATGTGAAGGATCATCTCTTAAATCAGTTTCCACAGCTTCCTGAACTCCAGGAAGAAGATTCGGAAATTTTCAAGTACGATTATGTTTGAGGAAATGAATGGTCTTAGGCATTTTGCATACACTTAGATTTTCCTTGTTGGCAAACACGTGCTGTACTGAGATAAAAGTGAGCAGAAATGGATTGTGCCTTTAGCGAGGGGAGCGTCACAGCGCCAAGGAATTAATCACAAAATATCTTAAATTATTTTTTTTACCCTGGTCCATGCTTAGAGTTGGTTTCCCGGCATAAGGACTCAGTTCTCAGGATCCGGTTTCCTTTTTCACTCGCAGCGTGGTTACTCATTGCCGAGGTGTTTGTCCCTGCTTTTCCCTGAGCCGTCCCGGGGAGCGCGCCCGTCCCTGACCACATGGTGGCAATGTTGGACTATTTTTAGGAACATCAAAATCCGCCTGAAATCTTGGAAAAGGAGCTTTTCGGGAAGACTGATCGTCGTACTTAGCTGCCTGCAAAGCAATTTAGAAGAAGTGTCATGACTTCCCCCAAAATTTTTGTAGGAAAATCTTTTTCTATTTTGACAAGAATATTTTTAGCTAGATGTAGAAATGGGATTCTGCAGGTGTTCAAGGAATTGGAGGGGGGGGGGGGGTGGGAGGGAGGTGGGTTTGTGAATGTACTTGGCTGTCACAGAACTCTGGGGTGACACTGGATTCATCTTTCTGTTATTCCAGGTCCAATCTGCATAATTATAAGCAATGTGAAAATTCGTTAAGGGAAATGCTACCTGATGTAATTTTTTTTTAAGTGTGTTCCTGAAGCACAGTAATTTCATTGATCCATTTCTAAAGAAAATAAAAATGGATAATCCCTCCAATGTGCTGATTTCATTTTATTGCACCACGGGCTATATATTTAGTTTGTATGACTCGAAAATGTTTTTACACTTGGCAGAAGACACATGAGGTTTTAAATCCACTAAAATAAATTATTAAAAGGATTTTTATGTGTATTTTTATTAGCATCTGCTGCTGAAGTGCCAGTTTACTACAGTTTAGGAATCCACAGTTGTTGCTGAGGAGGCATTTCTTCTGTGGGTGCAGAGAACCCGAACTGTAATCCATGAATGATTATTTAATGTTCTTTACTGTGGGCATTGATGTAGGCACAACTCAGTAGCCTCATCTGTGAAAGTTCTTTGGTGTCAGTTTGGCTGCAGGTTTCAATTACTTTGTAATTATTCAGTTAAATTACTTTAGAGTTGTAATGAGTCAAACATGCAAGGATAGAGGGGATTTGCTGCCATTTCTTGGGAAAGGCTCTAAATACATAGAAAAAAAAAGTCAAGAGGTATTTTCCTTATTCACATAAGCAAATAACCCCAAGAAACTGCTGGAGTTTCCCTACACTAATGAACTGGTAGACAGCAAGTTACGCTCTGGTTGCATGTTGTTAGTTCATGATTCTTGCAGATTCAGTGAAATGAATGTGTTGAGCAGATACCAGGAAAAGCAGACTTTAAAGATAGCAAATTCTAATCCTGTAGCCTTCATAATTTATGTAGCCTTTATAATTGATGGGATTCTACTGAGTTAATTGGTATTATTTCAGAATGAACTGGTGTGGAAGATACTGCAATCTACGCAACAGAGTTTGAAACTAAATACATGCATAATTGGTGTCTGTGATTTTGGATTATTTGAGAGTGCAATTTAAAGATGATGAGGACACACAGTTAAAACCTCATTTGACATGTAAAACTTCTGTAATTAGTGGGTAAAAATAATCCTTAAGCATCTCAAGCTGTCTTGATAATAGATTGTCTAGTTATGGGGCAAATACTTTATTTACAAAAAGGTGAGCAGGAGTTTTAAAAACCTTCTTATTTATTACTTGTCAGAGCAATTTACAGAAATTAAAGGCATATTTTTTATAGCATCTGTTAACTCTGGGTGCTTACAAAAACTGTGGTGTTGGCATTATGCTTGACAAGCTGAGGCTTAGCTGAAAGCAGATGAGGATTGAGGTAATTCAGGGTTTCTTTTCACTGCCCTCTCTTCTGGTTACATCTACACCAAGTAATGCTGGCAGAATTGGATTTCTCTCACTGTATTGCACTGTAAGGGATTTCTGGGATTATTCTGAAGGCATAAACTTGCCTTTTGTAGGGTGAAGCAAAGTTGTTGCTAAAGAGTGAAGGTGCTGTTTTAAAGTCTATCCTGCTTACCAAGGACAGCAGTGGTAAGAAGATAGAATAAGCTCAGAAACAAACCCTGAGTTTTATGACAATGAGCAGAAAAGTAGTGAGGGAAATCTGTGGAGAGATGAAGCCAACTCCTTATCTAGGTTTCCATCTCAGAGGACAGGATCTGCTTTTTCAGGTGCATTTGAGAATTGGAGACTGAGCTTGGGGTCGTACTGAAGTGTACGGCTGACCCGTGTCCCTTTCTACTGCAAACTGAAGTACCTGTCTCAGAAAAGGTTTTATCCAGAAATGCAGTTGGAGTGTCATGGAAACCCAGAGGATTCTCATGGAATTCTGACAACTTCATCTCTGCCTTTTGGCATTGTGGGTTTTTAGCAGCTCTGCATCAGCTGGGAGCGCCTCTATGCAGCCGGGTCTGTGCATGCTACCAAAAAAGGTGTTTTGGGTATCAAATATGGTGAATTTGATATCAAATTTGGTGAATATGAATGAACCACCTCTGAATATGGTGGTTGCAAACATTTGGATTCCTCAATTTTAAATTTTTTTTAGAGACACTGTTAGAACTATGAGCTCTTAGGCTAACAAGGCCTTTTGAGAAGAAAAGACTGCAGCAGTTTAAGAATTGCCTTTCCTTGGCCATGTTTTGTTTTTTCTTTATCTGAATATGGAAAAAAAGAGAGCAAGTAGAAAATCAGAAAGTATATAAGGATCACATCAACTTTACTTTAGATGATTTCACAGTATGCATGTGTCATTTTATTGTTTATGTACTTCTTGTGATGCTGCTCATTTTGAGTTGTGATTTTTTGGTTTTGTTTTGTTGTTGTGTTTGGTTTGGTTTGCTTTGGTTTGTTTTTCCCAGCAGAATTAAATAACTTGTACATTTGGGACCAGCAAGAATTCCAGAAGCAGTTGCAGCAGTGCTTTATGAATTAATCCCATTCTCAGCCATGAGCTGGTATTAGTTTTCAGTGTAGTTCCACTTAACCACTGTCCACTTTCTTTAAAAATTCCACACCTATTAAACTAGAGTGAGAAGACAAGGAGTAAAAAATCAGTGAAACACTGAAGCATCATTTCTGTCCATGTCTATCATGGAAACCCACAACACTCAGTGAAAGCATCCAAATATTGTCTCACAGAAAATTCCACTCCTTCATTTGATTTTTATTCACTAGCTCTCTGTTGTTCCTGCTTGTTGTAGCTGCAATGGGGATAATTAAAATGGTGCAGCAAAATAAAATTTCCCAGGAACAGGATGCAGCTGAACAGGCAGGATGCTCCACCTCCTCTGACAGCCTATTTAGAATATGTTGAGCTTTGAACTTCTGTCATAAAAGCAGTGAGCACTGGAGATACCAGTGCCCCTTTAGGACATTAAAATCATAGTTCAATATTTCAGCAAACTTGGAAGTCTTTGCTGAGGAAGAGGCAAAATTAAATAACATTTTTCAGTAAGCATTGGAGGCTCTAATGAAAAAAATGTTGTGAGACGGCAGCTTTACCCAAAGGGGTCCATGAAACCCAGGGAAAGGCAAAATTCTATCCCTGGAGATGAATAATGCACTAAAAATTTAATCTTCAGTCAACCTACAGTAAACTTTACTGCTAATTCTGAAGACTTTTAAGAGGCTCTTACAAGTTGTTGCCTTTTCCAAACCCCTGTGAGTATCTCTAACAAGCTTGTTCTGGCCTTTAGATGTATCTGTGCACAGCTCAGTTGGGAATACTGGAGCAGGGAGCTTGGCATGTACAAGCTGCAAGTGGAAAATGGGGTTCTGCAAGACACTGAGGAAACAAAGGTTGTGGCTTTACAAATACTTTGAGCTGGCTCTGGTCCTGGAGAGGAAGCCCATGCCAACCACTCCCTTCTAGCTGCTCATCCCTGCTCCCACACCAGTCTTTTCTGCCTTTTCTCAGTTTTTCTCCTTTTTTATTCTAAGATGGCTACACAGCAGAATTAATGCATGTCTTGCAGCAGAATTAATGCAGCATTGGTTGCCAAGGTTGGGTTGGATGTTGTGGGGCTCAGAGAGAGGCAGGAGCTGCATTGAACTGATCTGAGGTGTAAGAGCCAAAATGAGGGATGTGGGGCTCCAGGCAGCTCTCCAAAATGCAGTTTATTGTATCCAAGATGTTACAGCAGACCAGGATCATGGGTGACAGAGCCTGTGCCTACAGCTGTCAGCTCCAGCTGCAGGCAGGCCTGCAGACCCTTTAGTTTAGGTTACAATGCATTATACACTTCTCTTTGCTGAGCATCTTAATACAGTAGAACCAATCTATACCTTAACTTTTATCTATAGCCTATCATAACTACTATGATTACCATATTCATGTTACTATTCTCCAATCACTAAAAGTAAGTACATTACAGTTTAAGCTAGAAGTTGTTTTTCAGTTTTCTTGCAGTGGAAAATTCTGAGACCTTTTTTCTACTTGCAACTTTGCTGACTTGTTTGCCTGTGCCATCTTCCTGCTTGGTAAAAACATCTTCTTGTTTGAGGTGGGTTTATCCTTTGCTCCAAGCCATAAAAACCCCTCCTAAATAACCTACCCTTTGCCTTCTTGGTTATCCAGTAAGACTGGCTCAGCAATTATTTTCTTCTATATCAAAACTTGCTTCCATCTCTATTCCTTCTTCAGATTCTACATTCAGAAATCTTTTTGCTAAGCACACATATCTGTGAGACTTCCTTGTCAAACTTCCATCCTTCCCGACACTGAGATGTTGAGGAAACTGGGATCCAAAGGCTCTGCCTCTTGGCTGACATCAAGACTTGGGAAATGCCACAAGTACCAAAAGGTGACTTTGTTGTACCCCCTACCCTTGGCTGGCTCTGGGAATCCAGAAGTGTTTGCAGGTCCCTCCCACAGGGCATCTGCTGATCCCGAGCCTAATCCCAGCACAGACCCGGTGGAAAGACAGGATGTGGCCAGGGCAGCTCTCAGCACAAACCTAATTTAGCCAGGGGAATTAGAGTGTCTGGGCTAAAGTTAGCCTGGGCAGCACCTTCCCCAGCACCAGCACCCACTGCTGAACCTGCACTGGCACCACTGTCAGCCCCTGTGGTATTTTCTGGGCTCCCCAGAAGGAGGAGGAATTGACAATCTGACTCCATGTTCTTAGAAGGCTGATTTATGTTATGTTATGTTATGCTATACTAAAACCATACTAAAGAATACAGAGGATACTTACAGAAGGCCAAAAGATAATGAAAACTCGTGACTCCTTCCAGAGTCCCAACACAGCCTGACCATGATTGGTCATTAAGTCAAAACAATTCACATGAAACCAATGAAACAACCACATGTTGGATAAACAATCTCTAACCACATTCCAAGGCAGCAAAACACTGGAGAAGCAAATGAGATAATTATTGTTTTCCCTTTTTCCCTGAGGTTTCTCAGCTTCCCAGGAGAAGAATCCTGGGCAAGGGATTTTTCAGAAAATATGATAGTGACAAGCCCCTGCCTTCCCTCAGAGTGCAGCACAGGGTGGTGTGAATCTGCCCTTCAGATTTGTGGGGTGTTTTTAAATTTAATGGAGATTGTACCCTCAAACCAGAACAGTGTTCAGATATAAATCTGCCCAGCATGGAAGTGAACGTGAAATGCAGGAACCACTTTGCTTTAAGTATAGCTGAAAAAAACTACTGAAACAAGCAGGAAATAAATACTGAAATGGTAAAGTGGAGAAGAAAAGGAGATTTTTACATCACTTTAAAGAATAGAATTTGGAGAAAATATGTTTAATGTAAGAACGCCTTTCCTTTATAGCTGTTGTGGAAAAAATTCGAGTTTCAAGTAATCTCCATGTTTCTTCCTTTCAATAGGTGAGCAACAACATAAAAAAATCCAATTAATTAATTTAGAATAAATATCTGGTGCACATAATAGGAAGTCACTGCACATTTTCTGAGAGCAGCAGCTTCAGCCAAACGGGTAATAAAAAAAAACTCACACAACATTTTTTAAGCTATTTGGAGCACACATTAATTAAAATACTTTTTTTCTCTATTTGGACACAAATGCCACAAAAAGCAAGGTAAGCCCTGTAAAGGCAGAAGGAGAAACCCTCCAGCATGCGACTAAACAAGAGAAAAGAAATAGAAAGGATGAGATCTTCCTGTCAGCAAGAGAGTATCCTGCTTCCATGCCATGAGGGAACTCTGGAAAATGATGGTATTCCTACAGCTGCTAATGTGTGCACAGAGGGATGTTAATCCCATGGTTAGATCCTACATAAATATTAACATTTTTCTGCCCAAGTGCTGCTGCCACACATCTCCTGTTACACCCTTTGTCTGCAGGTACAGCCACCCATCCTGGTTTTCTTCACCTAGACCTGAAATCTGCTTCTCAAACAGCCTAGAAGGGAGAGAGGAATGATTAATGTGTCGCTTCAGAACCCTGCCCACCTGTGGGTTTTCCTTCAGCGCTTGCCTGTAAATACGAGGTTGAGAGGGAGAGAGGAAAGGAGCGTGCAGGCTCTTGGCAGCCCTCCCAGAGCAGGGCTACTCAGGCTGGGAACAAAAGCTCTGTTTTCCTTCATTTTTACTGCTGCTTTGCAGGCAGCAAAATTCTTGCTCCTGCTTTCTGCCTGGAGCAGTAGCCCCAGATCTACCACTTAGCCAAAGTGCATTTCATTCATCTGAGCAGGGTTTCTCTGTGCCTGAGGCTCCCCTCCTGGATCCTCATCAGGGAGGTCCTGCCTCTCCTGGCCTCTGCCATGGATGCAGTGAGCTGCAGCCAAGAGCTTGGATCAGGGGAGCTGCCAAGTTGCAGAATTGTACCAAAGTTCAGGAATCACCTCCTGAATGCTGGAAGTCTGGCAGCAGGGCTGCAGTTCCCATCTCTGAGACAAGTGTGCTTGCAAGCAGCATCATCCTCTTGCCTCTGCTGTCTCACCCTCTTTCCCTTCTTTTTTTACCCCTGAAGGCCAATACCTAGTGCTTCCAAGCTCCTTAGCCCTGCCCCAATTGCTAAAATCACCAGTTCCTCCAAAGCAGCTGCAGGGAGATGCTGTAACCCTTGTCTACCCCATGAGCAAGCACAGGCCATCACCACGGGCTCCTTTCATGTCCATCATGTCCCACCAAAAGTGTTCCACAGCTTAGGAATGTCTCAGAGGGTCAGCAGGACCACAGGTGAAGCTGATGAATCCTGTAACAAATAAAAGCATTGTTGTCTCTGAGAAAACTCCCTCCAGGGATCATAAAGCAGGAGCTTCATCAAAGGAAAGGCAGAGGGAATGAGCAGAAATGTAAAGTTGAGGAGTCTCCAGTTAACTCCTTTGAGAAATATGAAGAAATTATGACTGTGTACTCAAGAAAGTCCAGTAAGGACTTTGAATTAGTGAATAGTTCTAAAGAGGTGTGAAAGGTGGAAATTTTCAGCTCGCCTTTAGGGGCAGAAGTGCAGGTGTGGAAATCAGAAGAGGGAGCAAGGAGAGAGAAGAGCACAAACAAAACATGATTTTGTTTTGGAAAAAAAAAAAAAACAAAATCAAGGAAAGTCAAGGAAAACTTTCACTTCCTTGGCTAAAAGCAGAAATTTAGAGAGCATTAAATTTCAGGAGACTCAGGTAATCCCTCACTGCAGGGGCTGCTAAATCCAGCAGACAAAGGCTGGCCAGTGTCAGTGCAGGGAGCAGTCACATGCCTAGAGATGGAGACAGGAGGCCCTTGTGTCTCTGCTGTGCACACCTTGAAGCAAGCAGGTTATGAAGTGGGAAGGTCTCAGAGATAAAATATCAGTTTAGGAGGTGACAGGAGGATAGAAGTGGAGCTCATCTCACCACACCATAACAAGCTGCTTAATTACCCTGTGCTGAGGGAGGCCTGGACAGACAGAAGGTCTGGAGGGGAACAGGGCAGGTTCAGATACAGAATAGAGGCACCAACACTCTTTGGGTATTTAACCTGAAGTGCTCTGCTCCTTTTCTGGAAGTGATGATTTCATAATCCTCCTCGGATGAGAACTCTTAACATGATTTTAAAAGACTTCCATTTCTTACATATATCTTTTAAGTCTTCAACATTGCTCTACAAGTGCATTTATATAAATAGCTAGATAGAAGTGTCTCAAAGTGCTTTTTATACACACTACCCTTCTAAAGGAGAGAGAAGGAAACATTACCCCACTTAAAATGGACATGAGGAGCAGTTCCATAACAGATGTATGTATAGAGGTCACAGAAGTCAAGAGGCAAAGGCAGAGACTGATGCTCAGTCACACCCCACTGGGGCTTCACTCCTCTCCCAACACTTCATTTTTGTTTGCAGCCAACTGAGAAATCCCTCAGTCCAGCCCAAACTGCTCTGTTTCCCAGACCCGGCCCTTTGTAAAGAGATCAGCATGTTGTGTAAGCACCGAAAACTGGAAAAAGCAAGGAGCAGACAGAGGCAACAGCAGCAGCCTAGCAACCAAAAATTAGTCCAGACAAATGCAGGATTTCTGATATTATATTCCTTTCCCTTTGCAGGTGCTGTATCACCCAGCAGGAATCCCTTCCCTGTCCCTTGCTCTGCAGCATCCCAGTGGCTGGCACGTGGCAGCCTGGCGTGCCCTGAGCCTGCTCTAGGCCAGGGAAATGAGCAAAGCCAGCAGGGAGTGACCAGAGCAGCAAGACTGTTTTCATATGCAGCTCCTGTATTGATCAAAAAATAAATTACAGTTGCTCCCAAATATGCTGTCTCCAGCTGTGTGACAAAGATGACACCAAGGAGACCAGTTGGTGCAAGATTCCCATTATCCTTCCTGTCCCATTAGCTCTGCTCTGAGTCTCTGATGCGATTTGAGACGTGCTGCTGTCAAAGCTGTTGTTGTGCTTCTTCCTTAGAAATGTTTTCCTCTTGCCTGATGACTGCAGCAGCATAATGGGAGTCTGAAAGGGTTTTTGATGATCTGTCCAGAGGTGAGCAATTGCTACTGTCATTTCAGAAAAGACCAGAATTACAAAAAGTCCATTTTCACTTTGAGAGAGAAAGGCAAAACTTTCTGTTGTAGCTCCTTCCCCCCAAACATGACTTTGCCAGAACAGGGTGGGCTATTGAGCTATTGAGGTCTGTTTCTGCCCTTGGCCACCCCAGTCTTCATGTGCTAGGGAACAGACTGCTCAGCAATGCTGAAAACAACCCACTGTGGGTGATAAAACATCCAAACATCCTCCTGACTACAGGGCACAGGATCTGCTCATCTGATCTCCACCAAACCCCTGCCCAGAGACTCAGCTCACTCTGTGCTCTCTGCATTTGTTTCTACACCTTCATGGCTCTGAGCTGCCATGGCACAAGTGGCTGTTTTCTGGAGCTAATATCAATTTTCTCCTTGGCTAGCACGTTCAGCAGTGTACTGAATCCAGCTAATCAGTGTCTGCCCTGCCAAAAAGCAGGAAAAGGCCTCCATGGCTCTTTTAATCTGTTGGATTTCTCAGCCCTCCTAAGCAATGGATTCTAAGGAGGTCTGGTCACATCAACCTTCTCTGCTTCCATCTTATTCCATACTAGATGTGTAAGGCTATCCCTTTTTAATCTTTTAGCCTGAGTATGACCAGAATGCTCTGGAATTTGGAAGTCTGCTGGACTCCCCCCAGTTTTGGGAGGACTGTGAAAGCAGTGAGCTCCTTTCTTTCCTGATCACCCTCAACAGAGGTTGGTGAGAAGAGAAAGAAACCAGCCTGCCCTTTGCTTCTGCAGCCCATCCTTGGAGGGAAGGCTTTGGAACTGAATAACCTTTCCAGTTGCTGCTTCTGCCTGGGTAGATGAGAAAAAAATAGTTGGTGAAAACAGCTATTAGGAAAAAATACCAGCAAAGCTCTGGAAAAACCTCTGGAAGGCAAATAGAAAATTATGGCACTTCAGGGATGGGATAGAACTGACCAGTAAGCTGACCAGCAGGGCACACTTTGAAGGTGGCCCAGGAAAGGACTTATGGAATCCTGGGCACAGATAGCTCCCATCTCCAGGGGGGATGAGGAAGATGAGGGAGGATGAGGAGGATGAGGAGTGCTGTGTCTCTGGCCCTGTGTGCTTCCCTGGCAAGCACAGAGGGCCATAGCCAGTCCCAGGAATTCACCTCCCCGATGAGCCAGGTGCAGGCTGAGCATTTGCTGGAGCAGGAGAGCAGGTGGAGTGTCCTGGAAGGAGTAGCTGTCCCTGTGCCTGGTGACAGAGCCTTGAGGCTGTGTGACAGCATCTGCTGAAGACCCAGCTGCTGTGTTTGGTGCTGGTTTCCCTCCCGCCCTGGGTGACACTCAGGGGCTGCCATGAGGTAGCTCAGTGCCTGTCAGAGTGTGACACCAGACACTGGAGCACAAGTACAGCCAGGTAATGCTTCTTCTGTCTAGGGGAGTTATAGGTCTGGCCAGCAGAGCAGATCCAGGCCTAAACTGCCCTTGTAAAAGGGAATCGCTCCAAACTGAGAACGCCAATTAACTCCAGCATCACTTGAACGAATTAAGCCAAGGTCAGAGCTGCAGCAAGCAACCATCACTAATGAGATTTCAGTGCCTGCTCTGCCTGATTTATGCACATCAGATTTCCTGTGAAGGAATCCCTCAGGGCACAACCGTTTGGCTTCTGTTTGAAACTTCAGGAGCCTCTGGCTCAGGAAGATGTAAACTTCAGCCTCAAGGCTGCACTAACGAGAAGGCAGGAGCTGGAGTGCAGCTTTGGCAAATGAAAGATGATTTGAGACAGACATCACAAGTTGGAATAGAAATTTCCTTTCTTACAACACAAAATTTAGAAATATTTTCTCGATTAAAATTTTATATTTAAATTTTATATATATATATAATATTATTTATGGATACCTCTTTCAGTCCTACATTCCAGTTTTTGTCACGGAGGGTGGACACAGTTCTTGGTTTTATCTCCAGCGTGCAGCAGGCTGCTCTGTCCCTGACCCAGCCCTTTGCTGAGCTCTCCCTCTCTCTCTCCTGCCTGTCTCATGTGCTGCCCAGATGCTGACAACAGTGGGGGGAAGCAGAAGGAGCCAGGCTGCTAAAAACTGATTTTTTCAGGCTTTGCACACTACTACACCTTTTATAGAGGTTATTTTCTCTCATAACATATGTCCTCAGACCAGGCTGAATCCTTGGGAACCACTCTGTCCTGGGGGCTGGCAATCTCCTTAGCCAGCACCCACCTTGGGAGGAGATGGCTGAGAGCTGGAGATTCCTCACCCACCACAGGGAGGGACCAGCTCCATCACCCCACACCAAGGGGGGCTCAAAAACATCATCAACAACAACAACAAAAAAATGCTGGCAAGAAACACGCTGGTTCACTTCCTGAGCTCATTTGTGCTCCTTGAAGGAAATCAAGGAAGGCATTTAATGATCCTCCTGGGCACAACGTGATTTGTATCTTCATCCTTTCAGGGCAGGCTCGTGGCACCGACGGCCCTGGGGTGGAGGGGAAATCTGTTTGAAAGCTGCTGGCAGAGCAGGATGCTGTCAGATGTCGAAGGGAGGAAGGAGGAGTGTGTGTTATGGAAGCTGGCAGGTGACTGAGCTAATTACGGAGTCGGAGGCAATTTAGGGTGACGGGAAGTGACTTGAATTGTAACCAGAGGTTAAAAGAGTTTAAAAGGAGCAGAGCCTGTGCTGCCATGCTTGGATGGGTGAACACCATTCCCTGCCAGCCCGCTGAGCAGCTGGAGGTCAGGGAAGCACCTTTCACACTCACTACAGGGTAATTTCACAGCAAAACACAAAACGGTGTTAATTGGATGTGGAAAGCCTTTTGCAGAGCCTCCCCCCACCTCTTTCTCTTCTTCAGAACTGTCAGGGTATTTTTAATAACAATTGATGGTTGCCTAAAATCACAAAACATGTTTTCATTAATATTCATGAAAGAATGGACTGGTTTTATCTACACCTACATCAATGTGTGGTAAAATGTATCCAAAGCCCAGCTTTTATCTTTAATCACACTGAAACTGATCGCCTCTGATTTTTGCAGGGGAAAAAAAGTGGTCTCATTTTCAAAGGAGAAAAGCATGAAATGTTATCATTTGTGACCTAGAATTTTGGCAAAGCTGCTGCCTTCTGTGGAATCAAAAGGAAGGGAAAAGAAATAATAAGACTTTTAAGATTTTTTTTTTAATTGAGTTCTGACTATTCCGTAAATTCTGATACACATTTCTACAACAGGTCTTGCTTGAACACTCAGTATCGGCAAGACAAAAATTAGCAGGAAAGATTCAAAGATTTTCAACCTCTGAAAGATGAAAAAAAAAAAGATGAAAAAAAAAATCTTTCTGCCCAGCCATTTCCATTTATTTATGCCATGGCAGTGTGCAGCAGCTTCCCCAAGGATGAGGCACGAGTGCTGTGCCAGCCCACAGATGGAGAGCCCCTGGCCCTCAGTGCTGCGCTGGGGAGAGGCAGCTCAGCTGTGCTGATGCCATCTTCCCTGACAGGCAGATGTTCCATGCCTGGATCACCACAGAGAGGCCTGCAGAGTGCTGCAGCCCAGCTCCACGGCCTCCCTGAGCCACCCCTATTGCCAGGGAACAGAAAAACCTCCCTGGTAAACTGGCAGTGTCATCCAAACACATCAGGGGAGGGCAGGGAAGCATGGGGCTTTGCTGCTTTGTCCCTGCAGATCATTGCCAAGACAGAAGAGGGTCCTTGGCACTGGAGGCTCTGCTGTCTCCCCCTGCAAGAGCTCAGAGAATTATTCTATTTCCAAAACACCCTACAGCCATGACCCAATAAATCCTTATCAGGATTTCAGCAAGTAGGTGAACCAGTAACATCAGAGCATAAAGGCAACTATGATCTCTATGAACTCATCCCTGTGCCTTCCCCACCTGCTGACCCTGACAGTGGAACAGATGGAGGAGGGACCCCCCTTTTTTGTAGCCCTGCCAGGCTGGAACAACTTTAATTTGGCCTGAATACTTCTGTCCTGATAACCTTGCAAAATCCTGAGCCCTCACTAACACAGTGAGCAGAGAGAAGGAGGGATCTGCAGCGTGTTCCCCAAGCAGGGTCATTGCATCACACCTCGAATACACAGGATTTGGCAGCATAGATGATGTTGCTAGAAGTGCACTGAGTCAAGTGTCTTTGCAGCACAGGCTGGCAGAATGTCTGCCACAATTTATTCAGGCACTTGATGCACCAAGATTCCTGGGGCTCCCCACAGAGCAAAGCCTCCTCCCCAAGGAAGCTGTTATAGTGCAGGCAGTTTATCACAAAAGGCTTTAATCTCTTTTAAAATGGGATTTCCCTTTCTCTTAATCAAGTTCCTTCAGGTGAACTTGAAATGTAAAAGATTAAGTTTAACCCTTTGATAGTGGATAAAGTTCACTTTCCCTCTGTCTGCTTTTTCAGGAAAGCTGCATTCCTGTGGGGGAGAACTGCTCACAGTTCTCCCCAAACAGAGCATCTGCTTTCACTTACTTTTCCTTTTCTTTTTTCCTTTATTTTTTTTTAATTCATTCTTTTCCTTGCTATGGCTTCAGAGGTGGTGGGAAGATGCTCCAGTGCTTTCTGTTTCCTGTGCATTCTGCTCTCCCTTGGTGTCTCCCTCTGTGCCCTGAATTTCCTACTGCTCAAACACTGTGTCTGATGAGGGTTTAAAATGCTGCTAGCAAAAACAAATTTTAAAAAAAATGCTAATTTCATCTTGGAGTATTTAAACAAGTCTAAATTTAGAGCGGAGCTGTGGAAAAAAAAACTAAAAAGGAAAAAAAGGCAAAGTAACCAGCTGAAGGCATTAATTAATATGACACCTATGTGGCTGCTTCTATAAACTGCAGGGAGAGCATGTGGCTTGCAGATGAATGGGTGTGCAGGCAGAAATGTACAGAGCCCATGGGTGTGATGTGGGCTCTGGGAGGACATGTGTGGTCCAAATCCTCCTGCTTCCCAGAGCTCATCTGGGAATGCAGAGCTCCTGATGGGACCAGGTGGGTTGGGAGGGCAGCACTCAGCTGGGGACACCTCCCCTGGCCCAGCTACAGCACCACCACTGGTGCAGGAGCAGCTCCTTCCCATTCCCATCAAATCCACACCTCTGCAGAGGTTTCTAACTCTCCACAGCACTGAAACTCGATGCCAAGAGATCTGCATGGCCAGTCAGTAAAACCGTGACTAAAAGTACTTTTCCATCACTGCCTCTGGCAAGGATCCCCTCCCCTGGCAGCTGCTGGGACCGAGAGAGATTGGGTTCTGTGGTATTGGCAAACACCACCCCAGGGAATGGTCACACCTGCTCACACAAGGCAGAGACACCATCCCCATGTCTCCTCAATGAGACACCAGCTCAAACCCAGGCTCATAAGCAGAGTACTTGACCAGGGTAGAAAGGAGATTTTGTGCCCAGATGCTCTCTAAGTTGCCCCATCAAGAGATAATGAGAGGCACAAGGTTACAATCTCAGACAAATGCATCTGCTGGGAACAAGGAATAAACATTGTTTATTCCCATCATGGCTTGTTTTACATACACTCTCCTCCTATGTATCCCACTGTGAGACTTCACTTCTTAACCAGTCTTTTGGTGATAGTTGTTCTTTTCCTGGTCATAACATTTGCCAGTCTCTTCCCATAACATGATAATCTAAACTCTGGCTTTAGTCTAACCAGAAATAAATAGAGCAGGTAAATCTCTCCCCTGCCTGTGTTTACAGCACAAAATCACACTGGTATTTTTTTTATTGCCTCATGGTTTTGCAAATGTAGCTCTAAATTGCTGCACTTGCTCACCTCGTATCTCTTGCAGCTTTAAGTTCTCACTCCTTGTTATGTATTTGCTTTCATTCTTTCTCACAGATTTCATTTTCTTTTTCCCCAGTCAGCCCCTGCTGTTATCTCCTTCCCTTGCTCCAACTGTGCTCACACACGGTGGAGGCTGAGCCCTGCAGAAGCAACTGGATGCACACTAATCCCATTAAGGCCCCTCCAGGCACCTGGGGTTTTCAGTTTTCAGTGCTATTTTCATTTAATCTTCCAATCTTACTTCCCTGCAATTTTAGATCATTAAGGGGTTAAGTGAGATATATCCACTAAATGAGATAAATCCAAATAAAGGGATTTGGATCTCCCAGTTCAGCGTGCTGCTGTCTCATTGCCTTTTCTATCAATGTTTCAGGGGTTACCAAACACACCCAGACAAGAGCTCTTGCCAGAACCCATCTGGATTAACCTGGGTCCCAGCTGCAAGCAGCACACTGAAGAGATCCTGCAAAAATCACTCACAAAAACAATTTATATGGCTCCTTGCAAAGTGGAGAAAAAATGTTATCTAAAATATTGATGGTCCTGCCTTCAGATCTCATTTCAGATTTTTTTTTTCAGTATGTGAATTTTTATCCTCTCTTCCCTCAAGTATCTAGACAGGGAAGCCTGTCACCCTGGGTGCCACCCCTCAGTTTTAATCCTGGTAAGCACAGACAAATGAAGCCTTCATTGTCAGTCTTCCCAGCTCCTCTAAGAGCAATTTTCTCCTATTTTCCAGCTGCAGGGGCAGGAGGAGGCTGCACATTTTGGCCACTTGGGAGAGGTGAATTACACAGGCCCAGATCTGCTCTGCCTGTTGCCTTCCAAAGCTGGCTCGGGCAGCTGCTGTGCAGCCATGTGATGTGCTAAAGGCACTGTCTCTGGAGTGTCTGTTGTGTAGAAATTGATGCTTTTGTAGATTTTAAGGTCGGAAAGAACCATTTTAACTTTCCCATGAAACCCTTTGCACAGACTTAAAAACATAAGAGAAATTTATGCCCTCCAGGCCCACAGCTTCTGCATGAAGAAGATTGTAATTCTCAGTAAGACATTGTCTGGAGTAAATATTGTAATAAATGACAAAACCATCCTATCCTGAGGTGAGTTATTCCTGGAATTACTTAATTCCTTACCACAGGCTTTCAGCCTCTTCATCATACAATTTAACCTCTATTCAATGTTTCCTGGTTTCATTCCCTTTTCGGTATTTCCTTTGTCACTTCTATTATCCCATTTAAACTGCATCTGTGCTGGCTTTGGCCAAGATTCAGTTAATTTTCCTAATAGTTGTCATCTATACTATGGGCCTTAATTTTATTTCAGTGCTTTGACAGCCAGTTTCCCCCTCCATGTCCTTAGAGAAAACTAACAATCTAGTGTGGCTTCGCATTTTACATTAAACATTTGCATTTTACATTAAACAAGCCATTTGTAAATGTGCCAAAGATGATTGGAAGGTACTATAATAAATGGCTTAATTCATAGCCATAGAGCCTAACTGTTCAACAGGTTGAAGCAGTAATTTATGCTCTTTCTGCTGCCATATCTGTAGTTATTTATAATTCATACTTCTTATGATGATAATGAGCTTCCACAATGTGTCCCTCATCCGAGTGTGCAGTGTGCTGCTTCCTGCCATTCATCAGGCTCAGCAATTGGCCTCCTTTGATTCATTGCTCTCCAGACACAGACCAGGGGATGGCAATCTCAAGTGAATGTTGGCCAAACTGAAAGGTCTGGCTATTAATAAATAATCATTCACATTAGGAGGTGATCAGTTGAAACTGGCAGAGAGAGCCCTTCCTTTCATGTCGCTTTTGCTTTCCACTGCTCATTTTCCCTCCTCTGCCCTGGCCAGAGACCCACAGCCGTGGTTTGGAAGGAGATTGCCTTGGCAATCACCTCGGAGCTGTCCTGGATGCTCTGCTCGGCCTCATGGCCCCTGTGCAAACCTCAGCCCCGGGCAGCGGCCAGCAGGGACCCGCTGGTACCTTCAGGGCTCCCCCGATCCCCTTGGGACAGGAGATAACGCTGGGACAACCAGCCGGAGGGACCCGCCAGCATCCTGCAGGTCGGGGAGGCCCCGCCAGGCAGAGATCAAAGCTCTGGGAAAGGTTTGGGGGATGTGGATGCGACCCCTTTAAAGCAGGCACGGCCTGACCTCCGGCTGGAGAAGCCAAGACCCGTCTTCAGAAATCAGAGTAATCCCGGGTGATTTTATCCCACTCCACTTCCCTAAATCTGCGGCTGCTGCTGCTTGCCGAGGGGATTAAGGGCTGGCAGGGGATTACGTAGCCGCTGCAGCTCCCAGCGCCGAGCTCCCTCCTGGCGCGGCCGCTCCGGGGCCTGGAGCCGCTCCTCACCCGTGGGTGCGCACCCCTGACAGGGGCCCGAGCCGATCGCCACCCGTGGGTGCGCACCCCTGACCGGGGCCTGGAGCCGCTCCTCACCCGTGGGTGCGCACCCCTGACCGGGGCCTGGAGCCGCTCCGTACCTGTGGGTGCGCACCCCTGATCGGACCCGGAGCTGCTCCACACCCGTGGGTGCGCACCCCTGATCGGACCCGGAGCTGCTCCACACCCGTGGGTGCGCACCGGGCCGCAGCTCCCACACGGTTCGGTGCCCTGGGCCGAACACCCCCGACGGCGCCCGGCAGCCGCGGCGGCGGTCCCGGGGCAGAGGCGGCTGCGGTGCCCCCGGGCCTCGGCCCCTCACCAGCAGGGCTCCCAGGCCGGAACCATGGCGGGGGCCGCCGGGGAGCTCCCTCAGGGCAGCAGGAGCGGCCGGGAGCCTCCGCACGCCGCCGGCCGGAGCCCTTGCTGATGGCCGGTGCCTGCAGGATGGGGCCCTGGGCCGTGCCGTGGATGATGCTCTGTCTGCTCTGCCTGCCGCCCTGTGCCAGGGCCCAGACGAAGATCCCACTGGAGACGTGAGTGTTGCTTTGTGCACGGGCGGTGCGGGTGGGAATTGCCTCCCCGACAGTGGCAGGAGCGGCGGGGACAGGGTGCTCCTGAGGGACACATGGCTCCGGGAGCTGGCACTGCCCTGCATTGGCTCCTGGCAGAGGGCACAGACATGGGAGCCACCAATTCTGTGTCCAGGTCTAGGCTAGGATGCAATGCCTCTTCCTCCTCACTCCTCAAGCATAGCAAGTCATCTCTTTGGTTAAGTATTTTGACATCTATTAATGCTCTGCTTGATGCACTGGGCAGCAGAAGGCAAAACCAGTTTAAAGACACGTTCATAAAACCTCGCTGTCGCTGCTGTAACTTGCAGAGATCCCACCATGGAGGCAGACGGGAGTGGCCCCAGTTTGGCAGCTCCCAGTTGAGCAGAGTGGTTTCAGTGGGCGCTGCTGGGTTTCAGGATGCCAGGAATACCCAGGGGATGCACAGCCCTGGCCAGGTTCTGGCTGGGGAAGGTGCACACGGGGTGTTTGAGTGATGATACTCCTCTTTGTGCAGAGCAAGGTTTGCAGCTCCAAAGCTCTGGTCCCTTGCGTTGGTCTGGATCAGTGCTGGCTGCAAAGGGCCTGGGTAAAGCACACAGCCGTGTTTATTCACCTGTGTGGCTGTCAGAGGATGTTAGTGAGCGAGCTGAATGGAGGAAAGAGGCCTCAGCGCTGGTGCTGGCTCCACCTCTCTACAACAGGCGTAATGGCCCTCCCCAGAGCTCCGGAGGGAAGGAATGAGAAGCTGAGCTGCAATACAAAGCACACCCAGCCGTGGTTTGTGCATGCACTGCACATGCAGGGACTCTAGATGCAGTTTTTGGGGTTTTTGGTTTGCGAACCTTGGGTTTGCAACGCTCCAAGGCCTGCGTGTGTCTGTGTGACGAGCGGCTCCTCCAGCACCGTCACTGCCGGAAAGCTCCCCGCCAGCAACGCAGCACTGGCAGCCCCCCAGGAGCCCAAGAGCTCTCAGCAAGCCCAGTTTATAAAAACTTCACCTTGTTAAGCTGATTTGGACGAGTTAAATCCTTTGAGGATTAGAAATGTCAGTGCCGCCGTTGGTAAAAGCTGTTGTGGGGCAGTCTCTGGGGAGCTGGGACAGGGTTGTGGGTGCAGGACAGCAGCTTGGTCTGGGGAGGAGACAACACTGCCAGCCAGTTTGAGGAGGAAACATCTGAAAAATCAACTCAAGTCAGCTTAAGCACTTTCCTGCCTTTGGGGAAACGTTTTTTATTCAAAAATTGCCAATAAGGCACTTACAGATGTGCTACCAATACAGCCCATCTGCCCAGGGGCTGCACTGACATTATCCAAGAGGGTCCCAGGAAACTTTGCTGCCAATTCTATTCTTGCACTATCAAGCCCTTCCCCAGCAAAAATGCTTCTGACTTGGGTTTCACAGAAAGGACACAGAGGTTACACAGGATGAAATCCAACTTCTGCCAACTTCAAACCAAGCAAATCAACTTTCTATGTCCAGGATAAATACCACATAGGAATACCTTTTGGCATTGAAGCCTCTGGCATTTAGAAGCCAGCCTGTCCTTTTTGCTGTTCTTGCCACTGAATACAAGAGCAGGGATTAGAGGCAGGCAATCTCTGACCAAAACCTTTTCTGATGTGTTTCGTTATAATGTGATACTGAAAAAAAAGAGATTTACGTCACTTTGCACAATTTGGAACTTATTCCTGTACAAGAATGAAGAATAAACAATAGAAAAAGAGCTTTTCTCCTCTGGTACTAAAACCAGAGCAATGGCTGAATTAATCCCTGGTGTTTCAAATCCACTCATGAATTTAACCAAAACACAAAAGTCATCCTTTTAAAATGAAATTTCAGCAGGGAAATACATTGGCCAGAGGCCCAGAGGGAGTAAGTCAGCAGAAAACGGCTCTGTTTCATGGGTTACACGGGGACATTTTAGGGACACAAAAGCAGAGTCCTTCAAGCAGCAGCTGGGTTCAGGCAGGGTGAGGTGACACAAGGCTCAGTCGGGCTGTGCTGCTCCCCAAGCCGTGTCTGGCTTTGCTGCATCGTGCTTGGATCACTGCCAGCTCATTCCAGAGCCCGCTCCTCTCTGACTCCAGCAGTGCAAAAATCTGCTCAGTCAGTTCCTAGTGATGCTTCTGGGGTGCCAGTTCAGCACACAAACCACCTCTTCTTCCCTGCTGGACACAGCTCTGCTCAGTAGTGGTGAGGAGTTGGGGCTGGCTTATTTTGGGGTAATGGAAGCACTGGGAAATGCTGGTGGGAGAGGCAAAGATCAACCTGGTGTGGCCTCTTTAGGCTGCTCCTGTTGCCTCTATACACCTGCTCCTGAGCTAGACAGAGCCAGAGACCTTAAAAGAAATTTCTCTGCAAGCTGATGAATTTCAGACTGACCTTTTCTCTTGCTTGCTTATGAAGAAAATTAAGGGAACCTATTTAAGTTCAGCAGGCTGCCCTTAATTTCCCAGTATTCTAAGGTTGCTCATTTCCCTGGCAAATAATTGTCTTTTAAATATGAAAATGCCAGTGTATTTCGGCCTCTTCACTTTCCTACTTTGCAGCTTCCATGAAATGCCACCAGATATGTTTAATGACACAAACTTTAGCCCTGTAACACAGGGATTTGAGACCTCTGAGCCCTCTCATTCCTCTGTGCCCCTTAACTTTCTAACCAGTCCTCCAGAGCTGCCAGTCTCTGCCCCTCTCTTTGGTCCTTCTCTCTTTGTGCCTCATTCTTCCTCTGCTTTGAGACCAGAAGCAATACCAGTCCCTGAGCCAGAGGAGACATCCCAAAACTATACAAACCCCTTTTTTATTCAAATCCTGCTGTTGCTGGAAGTTTCAAGAAGTTGCTCAACTGCAGCCACTAATCAGAAATTAACACCAGAGACTCTTCCACCCTGCTGGGTTGAAGAATGTTGAGGGCTGGAAGGAGCAGGGGCACACTACACATATGACACAAAGCAGAGGTGAGGGGAGGGAAATGGGGTAAAAATAAACATCCCTGCTAAAATTACTGTCCCTTCATGTTTAGGTTTTCTTTTTCTACAGTAAAAGGCAAGGAGATTGGAGAATATTTGTTAAATTCAGCACATAACATCTTGTACATAAAACTTAAAAAGCCAGTAGCAGCAGATGGGCATCAATTTAAATGTTGATCCAGAGATCCTCATATCTAAGGGAATGATTAGTCACTACTACAACAAACAGGAAAGCATCCCATGGGATCCCTGTTTCCTCTTTTATTCCAGGCTTGCTAGAATAACTCTGATATAGCCCAATAAATCCTGGTCTCCTAGAAAATATCTGTATGCTTTTTTTCTCTAAGGATGAAATGGTGAGATAAAAGCTCTGGCTCTGCAAATAAGATGCAGAGCACAATGAAAAAAAAAAAAAAAAAAAAGAAGAAAAGAAATTGACTTCACCTGGTGCCAGTTCACCCTGAGTGGTTAAATATGAATGCCTCATTGCCAATTAAGGATTGATTTAAAAAGGCACCCACTCTCTCATGCTTTTTTTATAGCAGCGAGAAGAGGTGCAGCGCTGAAGCTTTGTGTTTGCTCCAAATTATCCCCTGTAAGAGGGGAGTCTAAGCAGGCTTTCCTAGGGAGGTAGAAGTGAGCTCTCCTGAGCTCATCTCTGTAGTGGTGTGCTATTTGTGGTGCAACGCACTGGGAAATCAGGCCCTGAGGTTAAAGCCTGCCTGGGACTCAAAGAACTCCCCTGGAAGCTGTAGGTAAGACTCTGCACTTATCATAAATAAGTGTAAGTGGAGAAGGCCACTCATTGCATTAAATAAATCTCTCTTAAGTGAATCCTTGTTGAGGGAGCTGCCTAGCATGGCTTGTGTAAGTGCTGATGAAGTGCTCTGTCAATTTTGGGAGCCATCTATTTTGATTTGGGTGGCTCAGTGTTCAGGCTGCTCCTCAACATCTGAATGTTCTCCACGTGGGATCACTGCCATCCATTATTTCCAGGATGGCACAAGTTGGGGGTGCTTTACAGTGACAATGTGCATAATCAGCTGTGGCATTATTGAGCAGCAGCCCTGCCAGTGAGAGCAGGGAATTTGGCTGGCTCATCAGTCTCTGGCCTGCTCTGCTGGAGGAGCTGAATCCAAGGAGTGAAAATCCAAGGGGTGAATCATGGCACCTTCTCGAAGTCCTGACACTTATTTCTCTTCAGCAGATTTGGCACTGGGTGTCTAGCCCTTCACCCCAGGGCCTGTCAGGAGAGACAAATAGGTGTCTGCAGAAAGCAATTTATTTCCCTTTGCTAGCAACAGAAGGAGCTCAGATGCTATCTAAGACCAAATTTCCATGTCTAAAGTTAGGTCGGACAAACTCAAGGCCAAGCACAGTGGCTGAGACCAGCAGACCTCAGTGTTTCTCCCTGCTCCCCAATCCCCTGGGTGGAATGTCCCAGGGCAGCACTGTCTCCTGCCTTGCTGCTTGTCTGGCTGGAGTCTGGGGACAAAACACTGCCACTGTTGGAGAGTGGCTTGGAGAAATACAGGGGTTTGTGCTCAGGATAATAGAGTTTTACCAGTCTGAAGAGAACTCTGCAGTCTAACCAGCTCTGCAGATTTGGAATTATTAACACTGGTTTTCCTTCTTTTGGCCTTTTTTAGGGTGAAGTCCTGGGCAGATGCCTTTGGTGGGGAGCTGTACTCCATTGTGACTAAGTATTCAGGCTCTCTCCTGTTGCAGAAGGTAGGCAAAACCTGTGAGGGTTCCCTTTGCTTTGTGTCACCTCCCTGTGTGCCTCCCAAGGTTTCCCCCAGGGTGGAGGAAGGAATAAGGCACTGGTGTGCAGCTGTCTTTAAAACCATGGAGCTCCATATCCCTAAGCCCAGAGTGATGCCCTGTGGCCATTCTCCATGAATTGGAGAGCAGATCCATTCAATGCCTTCCCCTCTTTCATCAGCCATTGCTGAGCACTACCTTAATTGCACCACTTTTTGTAAAAATACTTTTTAACAGCACTCCTCATGTTTCTCTCTGATGATCACCTCCTGCTCTCCTATGCTGACCCTTCATTCCTCCTTTCCTAAGTCTCTCTCCTACTCATCACTCACCCCATCATCCCCTCCTGCATCTCTCCAGCTGACACTAATCTAATTTTTTTTCTTTTTGCTTTCTCATCTGTATTCAGCCAGTTGTTTATCAATTCTTTGCATTTTGCCCTTAAGACTCTGCTTCAGGCAGGTGCCCTGGAAGCCAGGGGGGCAGAGTTTTGCTTGGCCTGTTCACCAAACAGGCACTACTGCACTGAGCTCTCCAGCAGCATTCAAGGGTGTAGCTCTAGGGACTTTAAACAAATGCAGCTGTAGAGAAGCTCCCTTAAGTCAGTGGGGAATGGCTGCTCCTCCTTCAGACCTGGGGATCTCTGCCCTGCACCTCCAAAGTGCTGTTCTGGGGAACTGGTGCCTGCATCCAGAGGAATGCACACTGCACTTTGTGGCCATCCAGTTCTTTTTTCTTTACTCTTTCTCTGATTCTCCAACACAAGCCACGAGTTGCTCCTTACACCTTCTAGGTGTCTGACTTCTGTGTTCAGATTAGCAATTATACCTACATCCCAGTGCACAAAGCAGGATTTGGGTATCACATTCCTTGCCTTGCTGCTAAGCCCTGTTTCCCTGTCCCCAGAGTGCTGCTTTTTGCCTGGAGTAAGGGATCATATCCTGCAGCACTCACTTTGCTAAGTTTGACCAGGACTGGCTTTCAGCATCCATCACCAAGGTCTGTGCTGATCATCAGCTCTTCTTGGGAGGAAAGAGTCACCCTGCAATAAAAAGCTGTCAGCCCTGCTAAAGGTACTTGCACTAACTGTGAGGCAGCAGCAGCAGGGTGTGGATGCAGGCAAAAGTTGGGCTTTTAGCAGTTGTGATGATGCTTCTGCATTGCCTGTTGTCCCCTGGGGTCCCCAGGCCATAATTCCCAGTATCTGTGACTCAGAAGGAAAATGTCACTTTGAGCAGGGGGTACAGATGAGCTTGATCCAGCCTTGCTCTGTAAACACTCCAGCAAAGAATCATCTCCTAAATTCATGTGGTGTTGTGTTCTTCCCTAACTTAACTTGAGCAGTTTAAGTAGCTCAAGTTTATCTTTCAACTCCACTTCTTGAGCTTTTTCATCTCCTGTTGTTTCCCTGGGAAATAAGGGAATAGGGGAGAAGCAGCCAGCACTCACTTCAGTCCTTTTCTTTAGGTAGGAATTCTTCACAATTCATCATCTCAAAGCAGGGACCATCCCAAGAGGGCTCCCACTGCATCCCTGGCACCTCCAGCACTACAAGTGGATGCAGACAGATCTTTTACTAATAAATATAATTTTCATGCACCCTGGCAGAACCTAAATAACTTTATGCAGATTATCTCATTGGCATGTTAGGCCTGGGGAGGCAAACACACCAAAGTCTAGAAATTAAACACATGGATTTACCTGCTCCCCAGGCAGGTAAATCCATGTGTTCTCTTGTTTGGGCTATTACCTGTTTCACATCAAATATTTCTCTGCATGCATGGTTGTGCCCAGATCAGCAGAAGGGTGGGGAGCACAGTGCAGAGGTCCAGGTGATTCTTTTCTCAGTGCTTGTTTAAGTCAACAGGCATTTTGTCTCTGAGGAAGTACAGAAGGTGCTGTCATCTCAGTTTGCATCTTATTTCATGTCTCCCTCATGCCTAATGGTCTTGAAGTAACCAGCTTATTGTAGCTGTGAGAATCATAATTTTTCAGTTACTGAATGCTCTGCATGTAAACTTTGTCTTTAATACTTGGCATAAACTTTCTCTCGTGGTTTTCAGTTTGCTTAGTTTTCTTTGGACTTTTTGTTTGTTTCCTCCAGAAGAACCCTAAAATCATGTTGCAAACTCAAGTAGTTGACTTCCTACCAGGCTGTGTCATTCCCAGAGGCCTGGTGAGCTAGCAGACATCCCTTGAATCCCCAAGGGCAGGCTTTTATCCTTCATCTCAGCTTTGCCCTGCTGTTATTAGAAAGCCAAAAAAACATGGCAAAGAACAGACAAACTTGAGAAGTTCAGTCAAGACGTTTTCCTGGGTGAAGATGAAAGGAATGTCTTTCACACTCTTAATTTAGTTCCACTAGCAGTGAGTAATGCAGCACTGTGTATTTCAATAGGCTGAATTTTATGGAGGTGGGAACAAGAATATATACTTGGTGACATATCTCTGTTCACAGATAAAACTTAGGATACTGAATTCTGGATATTCCACTTTTAAATCACCACCCCCGTCACGGCAGAAGGGGAATCTTAATGAATTGCTCCTGCTGTTTTAGGGGAATGCTAAGTGTTAGATGAATAAGAAAAGGTTTTCTGTTAGAGCTGAGCTAACTTTTTGGCCTCTTTTCAAACATCAGATCCTTTCAGCCAGTTCTCTGAAGCCTGACTCCTGTCCTGTAACTTGAAATGATCTGATAGCCTGAACCCCAAGCACAGGTTGTACAGGATGATCCTGGCCAACTACATGCACCTAAGCTGACTCTCAGCCACTGTGTCTGGTGACAGTGTTGAAATCACAACTCAGTTGCCCACCATTAGAAAATCTTGGATGAATAGTCATCAATAGGCAGAGATTTCCATGGCAGGAATACAGGCATGTAGTGGTTTGCTGGTTCATTTGTAGGAAAAAAGCTCAAATAGGATTTGAGCTCAAACCTGGTGTATTCCTTAGCAAACTGGAACTTTTGCAGAAATTTTTTTTATTTTTGTGTTGGGGGTTGGGGTTTTTTTCTTCCTATCTCTGGCTGGATCTCAGGGCTGAGTGCCATGAGCAGACTGCTTTTGATTTTTCATGATTACTTTTACCCCAGTAACATCTACTTGTCAGTGTGTCAAAAGCACATTAAAAAAAATAAAAATTAACAGAGTGGGGGAGAAGCCCTGTTGCTTTTACCTGAGGCTGTGGTACAAGGTAACTGGTGGCAGGTCACTTTGTGAAGTGCCTGCTTGCCTGTGCTGGTATGTCCCCCCCTTGGTGAGCTTTCCCAGGAGAGATTACCCTGCTCCCCCCAGCAGGGCCTGATTAAAGCTCAGCCTGGCAGAGATCACTTCTCTGCTGGCAGAGCTGTGACACAGAGCTGAAGGGACAGACACCAGCTGGGTGAGTGCTGCAGTCTCTCACCAGCCAGGCACCACGGTCAGGGGTTGTGGCTGCACGTTTCCCTTCTGGAAGCGTGGTTACCCCAACCTTCCTGCTCAATCCCTCCTGCTTCCCCTGCCTGTCCCAGCTCCC
The DNA here is from genome assembly GCF_023055355.1 of Agelaius tricolor. Lineage (NCBI taxonomy): Eukaryota > Metazoa > Chordata > Aves > Passeriformes > Icteridae > Agelaius > Agelaius tricolor. The sequence goes on from NW_027269263.1 coordinate 3,946,314, forward strand.
CAGCCCCAGCAGAGGGGATGGGAGGCCTGGCATTTTTAATCCAGTAAAACCCTTGCTGTTAATCATGCCAGACAGAGCGAGCAGCCTCCCTGCCATGCCTGCTGTGGGCTGGATGCTGCTGCTATTTCTGTCTGACCTCCTCAGCCTGCCCCATCCTCGAGGCATTTCTTCCTCTGCCTGTGCCCAGTTGCCCTCCTGCATGGTCAAGGAGCTTCTTGAACAAAAGGGACTCCACAGGCTCACCCTGAAGACATGCAAAGTCCTTTCCCTGCTGCTTCCCTCTAATTCAGAAGTGTCACTAGAGCCCCTGCCATCTCTGTGCCCTTTTCACCACCTCATTTTTTTTGCCCAGCCCTGGCTGAGATTGCTGCTCTGATGCTAACACAGTGTGAGGGTGGAGGGGGGGCTGTACACACTGCAGACAAAACTGATGATGAGGGACCAGGGAATTGCAATTGGTTGCCTTTGTGTTTCCAGATTGCTCAGGAGATAAGGCTCTGTCTTTTCTGAAATCAGTTAATTGTCCTGTGTCCTTTCACAGGTTTCATTAATCTTTCTTTCTGGCTATCTCTGTTAGCAGTGGGATTTTTTGCAAAGGAGAAATAAAGACCATTTTAGCCAGTCTTAAAAGAACAGATTTAAGGAGGCAGACCATGCTTACACAATTTAGATGTACTCTTGTTTTTTTTTTTAATTCCTAGGTTATATGAAACGTGGTGAGAATAAACTGGTTATCTCTAAAGCTGTCAGATCTAGAGCCTCCTCATTACAGCACCTCTCCCCATGGAGGCAGCAGCAAGTAGCCATGCTCATAATTCCTAGGTTTTGGGAATTGCCTCTGTGGTGCTCTTGGCCTAAATTATTCTCCTGGGTGCCCAATAAGTGGCATCATACCTGTGTATCTCAGCTTTCCTTGGCAGTCTCCTCTGTAAGCACTGAGCAGGCCCTTCTTGCTGGAGAGCTGGCAAGTTCCCTCCCAGGTGGGGTGGCTCTGGGGCAGGACAGCCCCTGCACTGCCAGGACATCACCCCAGCAGTGCCCCAGAGCACATGTGACATAGGAGGAGCTGCAATGAGAGCACATGGCTCCGTTCCCTTGTGGGAATGGTGTGTGATGTGTATAAAGCTGCTGTGGATGTCAGTGCATGGTTTGGGTTTTTAAAAGTTGGCCTTCTGCTTCTCTCTAATTTGTAGGCACTAATAGCTTCAGGTGCATTGCTCCTTTCAACAGCCACAAGCTCACAGTTGGATCAGTTGTTTTTACTTGGTCAAAGTGCTTTGAGTTATGGCCACTGATCTGCACATCCTGGATTATGGGGTGGAAAAGGGGGGAAGGCAAAGATGGAAGGTGATAAAATCAGTTGTTTCAACACAAAGACAATACCCAGCTAGCAATGATAGATTCATCCCTCTCCTTAAGAACCTCCTGCTCAGCAGGATTTTCTTCCTTCCCTTGGGTAGAAGTACAAAGATGTGGAGCCAACCCTGAAAATCAAGGAGGTGGATGGCCTGGAGCTGGTGAAGAAGTTCTCGGAGCAGATGGAGAGCATGCTCCGCAGGAAGGTGGAAGCTGTTGAGGTATGACCACTGCCTTTGGGGCTTTGGGAGGGAATTTGTGTCCTGCCAGCCCTGGAGCAGCAGGCACGGGGCTCTGCCTGCACCAGGAGTGTGTGGGTGCAGGGGTTGTGTGAGGACTTCCCTGCCCAGGCAGGAGCCTGCTGGTGCAGCTGGCTGCTCACGCTGAGCTTTAAGCAGACACTGGTGGGAGGATGTGGGCGTTCAGACAAGGGGATGCTGGCTTCTCCCTCGGCTCAAATTAGAAAATAAGACAAAAACAAAGTCTAGGAATAAATATGAGGGAATGAGCACTCTTTTAGGAGACAAGCTGTTTAAAAAGGGGGAGAAAACCTCTCAGAAGTGAAAAATCCAGTTCATCCTTCCATAAAGCACTCTGGCTGCTGAAGACTAGGGCCTTGTTTCAGCTGTGTGTGTGGCTCAAGGGGAATTTCTGCACCTCCTGAGCACAGGCTGCAAGGAAGGTGCTTGGATTTCCAGCTGTGTACATGGGGAAGTGTGGAGGAGGTGGCAAAGGGTCTGTAGCTGTTGCAGTGTGGGAGATCAGAGCAGGTAATCGTTCTGGCCCCCCTTGCTTCCTGCATCTAAGGATTTATCATATTCCTGTGTGTTTACCTACTATGAAAAGCATATTTCTGTAGTCACAGAGCCTTGACTGTTTAAGGCTTCTAATGTGGAAAAGTCATCCAGAAACACATCATTTGAATCTCCAAGTGAAATGTGGGCACATTTAGTCCCAGAGCTTTGGCCAATAACATTAAATTCTTAGCCAGACTTCTCCAGTGTTTGGATTGCCTTATCCTTTGTGAAAGAGCAAAATGTAGTTTTGCTGAGACTGTTGCTGATTGTGCAACCTTGAAAACATGTACGTGTTTCGTTGGATCCCTTCCCAGTCTGTACCAATTGAGAATTAGTGCCCTGAAGCATCATACTGGAGAAAACTGGCTGATTTTATTGCCTTCCATAAATGGTAAGAGCTTACAAATGGCCACAGCATTGCTGAGCCCTTTACAAAATCCAGTCATGGTCTTTGTCTCAGTAACAATACCAGACTGAGACTCCCACTAGGCCTTTTCCTTTGATGAGATACTGACATCAAGCTGGGGCTGAAATGCCTTTCCCATGGCTTTTTGGAAGGGTTCATGGAAAATGAAATTAAAATCTGTCTGTTGTTTCTCTAAATGGACCTGTTTCTGTTTGTATATGTCCTGTGATATCTACAATTGCTCTGGGGTTTAGCAGGGACTCTGGAGTAGTAGGTGTGAATACACTTGGCAATAAATAGCTGCAAATAATGTACCTTCCAAGCTGTAAAACTGTAGCACAGAATGACAGGTCAGCAGGAGAGGAGGGAAAGAGGGAAGATTATAACCCCAGACGTGGCTGTGGCGAAGGAGGCAATCGTTGATACAGAAGGAAGAACTTCTGGAGGGCTTTGCCCCAGCACCCACTCACCTTCCTTTCTGTGTGCTTGCTTTAGAGGCTGGTGGAAGCAGCAGAAGATGCAGATCTGAACCATGAGTACAACTCCTCCCTGGAGGTGAGTTTATCCTGGTCAGTGACAAACATGGCACACATCCTCAGGGCACAGCCAGGAACCCACCCCACCAGGTTCCTGGGCTTGAGAATTGCCTTGTCTGCAGGACACTCAGACTGCTGCAAGTAAGAGACATCCTTGGCAGATCCCAAACCTGGAGCACCAAAAAGATTTGTCCCTGTGGCTCTGGGAGGGGAAGGATTTGGGAAGAGATTGGGCTGTGTGATATTATTGGCATTACTCTTACTGCACTGGCCAGCACTGTCATTATGTGATGTTTTAGTGCAAATTAGCTGGCACTTTGTGGGTTACTTGACTGGAAAATGAGCTAAAAATTGAGTGTGAATGAACAATGAGGAGGATGCTGTTACAAATACCCACAGCAAACCTTAATCCAAATGAACTGAGTTTCTCACCATCTTTCTTAACAGCTACCATCATCTTTTCTGTACTAGACAGACACCCACTCGTCAGGACTTCCCTTAAGGTGAAAGTTTAGTGCTGCCCAATCAATTTGGATAATTGGCTTTCTGTTAATAACTGTTTGTTGTGGCCAAGCTGTGGGATTATTGCTGGTGAGGGGAGCTGGAATGAAAAGGCTGTGGAAGGAAATTCTCTATACACAGTACAAGCACAGGCAGCTCAGCAGAAGGACAGGCTACCCCTGGAAGTACATGTCTCAGTGCTGGAAAAGATGAAAACACTCCTTGAAATCAAGCTGGTTACTAATTTCAGTTCACTTTTTTTTTTTCTTAAGAGTCCCATTAGCCATGTTAGGTGGGTCAGCTGCATTCACAGTAAGGGGCATGGGTGAGTTGAGGTACATGACTGTATTTGCACACTCCATTTGCACCCTCTGAGTGCTGCTAGTGCTTGAACACTAATCCTTATGTAACCCCTGGCTCAGATAAAGTCAGCAGAAGCACCTTAAAAACATAGGTTAGCCAAGGACAAAGAATGCCCTGGATGTTCTAAAGTGACTGTAGATGGTAAATCCCCAGTGACCTTCCCGGGTGGGGGGACACTGCATTGTCTTTGAGCACCTTCTGCTTGATCCTTTGCTCTCAATGAGTGCCTCCTACTTAGTGTGCCAGAATGAGGGGATAATCCAGCTGGATGTCCAGCAGTGAACTCAGTAAGGGACAGCTGCAGAGACAGGCTGGGTGAGGTCAGCACTGGTGGGTCCTGTGCTAAACCTGGGAGCCAGACCCTGTAAGACCCTTCACCTTTCCAGCTAATCCCTTGAATACATCTGAGGGGCCACAGGAAGCTGCTACCCTGCCCCTGTGCTCTTCAGTGGCTCTTAATAAATGCTCCTGGCATTGGCAGTGCTATCAGTCATATGGGCATATGACAGCAACCAAGTGGCCAGAAACCATCATTTGGGCAGCTTGACACTCCAGTTGGTAATAGCTTGTTTGTGGCTCATTTTGATCCTCTTTGAAGCCCTGATTCTCCACGTGTCCCCTCTTTGTTTTAAACAGTGCTGGTAATAGTTTGTCCTATTCTCTCTTTGTCTTTTTTCTATTGTCTTCATCAACAGTTTGATTACTACAACTCTCTCCTGATTAATGATAAGGATGAAAATGACAATTATGTGGAGCTTGGGGATGAATTCATTCTGGAGCCAAATGAGCATTTCAATAACCTGCTGGTGAACACAACCTACAGTGATATCCAGCTGCCCACCAATGTCTACAACAAAGGTAATGGCCTCTGCTTTCTCACTGCTGGTAGGGTGGTGTGGAAATTATCAGCAGCAAAACTGAAAACAAGGATGGGAATAGAAAAATAATAACTGACACAGGGGAAAAAAAGGCAGAGTTGGAAAGGCGCTGTCCTAAGGGTTGAGGGGGAACTGGAGTCACTTGGCTGCTGTGAGAAGAAGGAAGAGTCAGTGCCTAGAGGAGATGCCCATGAGAAACATCACGGAGGTATGAAACTCTTGCACTAAGGAGACAACAGTATGGAACTCTTGCAATATAATGACAACACCTTTCAAATGTTAAAAGTGAGCGTTGTTTCTCACTCTTCTGAGGAGATGGGGGCATGGTAGGACAGCCCAGGCTTTGTCAAGGAAAGGGCAGGCAAAGAAGAAAAGCAAGATTCAATGAGGAAAAGAAGAGAGAGAGTACAACTATGTAAAGCCTGTGATGGCCTCCCTGGGTCTCTGAGAGCATTATTCCAACCAGACGTAGGGCTCAAGGGCAGACAAGGCTGGAAAGAGAAATGGGGCTAATAGTGTCAGACCAAGCTGAGATCACCTGTAGTGGCCAGTGGTGGCCTGGCCTCCAGGATTCACTTGAATGGGCAGAGAACAGGATGCATCAATGTAAAAGCTTTGGACAAGATTGCATTCCTCCTGAAGCTGCCTTTGTTCCCTTCCCTCTCCTCCATCAGGGGTGCTGGATGTCCTCCCTTCTTTTACACAGTTTTCTCCCCCACAGACCCTGACATACTCAATGGAGTTTATATGTCAGAAGCCCTGAATCCTGTTTTTGTGGACAACTTTGAAAGGGATCCCACACTGACCTGGCAGTACTTTGGCAGCTCCACTGGATTCTTCAGGCTGTACCCAGGTAAAACAGTAGAGATTGGCTTTGCTCTTTCAGTGCCACACAATAATCTTGCCGGACAGGGCCTGTGCCATGGAAGAATCCACTCTGGGAAGTCTGGGGCCATCCTAGCCCCAAGAAGGGCAGGATTTTGCAGTGAGCAAAATGGGCTGATAAGGCTGAAGGAATCATTCTGCAGGCATAAACCCCTTTCTCCCATTAGAATCAGCCCCTCTCATGCACACTGTTCATGCAGCCCCAGAGGAGTCTGCTGGCAAGGGTCCTCCAAAAAGCTCTCAAAACACCATAGCAGGGCTCCCCTGAGGGTTTGAGTGGTGGCCAAAGCCTCTCTGAGGACACACGTGGCAGATGCAGCTGGCCAGCCTGACTGGTCATCCACTCACCAGCTGTGAGTGCACATTAGGTCACAGCACAGGAGGGAGGTCCTGTGCTTGCAGGAACCCTTGAGATGCTCTGCAGCTGCAGCCTGCCTGGTGCCACTTGGTCAGATGGCTGCATGCCCTTGTTCTGTGACCTGGCACATGCTGGGGAAGGTGAAAGCAGAGATGGCTGTGAGCAGAGCCTGTAGCAGGGAATCTGGGATGCATCCCAGTCAGTGCTGCTGCTTTTTTATGTTCTCCACCACCCTCTGTGAGAAAAAAAAAATCTGTTGTTGAGAACTACATCAAGGTGAGAAAAAAACTCAAAGTACAAGCAGTTGCTTTGCAGTTGAACAGACTATGCCTAGGTACATTTTTTAATAAACAGTTTACTCAGAACTGCCAAAGAAGCTCTGCTTGTATTTCTGCAGAATGGCCCCTGCTGTGGCTGGCCAGCCTCCTGTGCTCCCTGGGGTAGCCAGGTCTCAGCAGGGAACAGCAGCAGTGCAGGTGCCTGGGGAGCAGGTGCCTGCCTGCTGTGAGTGCTGATTGCTCCTCTTGCTGCTCCCCTCAGGAATAAAGTGGTTACCAGATGAGAATGGAGTCATCTCCTTTGACTGCAGAAACCGTGGCTGGTGAGTTTTGGAGAGACTTGGCCAAAGCACCTTTGATCCTTCCTCTCTCCCCCTTCTCCAAGGTGACACCTTGGGGAGCTGCTGATCTGTAATTAATGTCCTGTGGTGCCCCTGCAAGAGATGGGGGGTGTGGTATTTTCTGAGATCCCTGTTGTTGGAAGGAATGATGAATCTGACTCCATGTTCTCAGAAGGCTAATTTATTATTTTATGATCTATATAATATTAAAGAATGCTATACTAAAACTATACTAAACTATACTAAAGGATTCAGACAGAAGGCTAAAAGATACTAATGAAAACTCATGACTTTCTCTTCACAGTCCAACACAGCTTGGCCCCTGATTGGCCAATAAGTAAAAACAATTCACATGAAACCAATGAAACAATCATCTGTCGGATAAACTATCTTCAACCCACATTCCAAAGCAGCAAAACACAGGAGAAGCAAATAAGATAATTGTTTTCATTTTTCTCTGAGGCTTCTCAGCTTCCCAGGAGAAAATCCTGGGCAAAGGGATTTTTCAGAAAATATGACTGTGACAGGGGGGTACATAAATAAAGGTAATAGCAGGTTGTGAAGCCCTGCTAGCAACAGTTTTCCCTGTGGGATCTACCATGTGCCACATGGAAATTACACTTCTGTGGCTGGGAGGTGGTGGGGATATTTAAGTTTCAGAACTGTGGTGTTTCAGAATTCTTGGATGTATGTCTGCAGTAGGCTCAGCACTTCCCAGTGTAGGAAGTGAGGTGCTGGGGCCAGCCTGTTCCTGCTGGGCAGCTGTGGCCATGGTGCACGTGGTGCTGGGGCTGGCAGGGTGACAACAGCATGCCCAGCATTCCTCCTCCCTGGCTCTCACCCTGCTTCCTCCTGCTCTTTGTTGTGCAGGTACATCCAAGCAGCCACCTCTCCCAAGGACATTGTCATCATTGTGGATGTCAGTGGCAGCATGAAGGGCTTGAGGATGACCATTGCCAAGCACACCATCGTCACCATTTTGGATACTCTGGGAGAAAATGACTTTGTCAACATCATTGCAGTATGTCTGCCTCCCTTCTAGTACTGAGCTCTCTCCTGGTGCCTCACACCCCCTCCTCCTTCCCCTCAGCAAATCACAGTGACCTACCTACAGCAGCACTTCTATTGGATTGGGGAGATTCCCCCAGGACCCTTGGGAAGGCAGCTCTGTGGTCAGCAGGGTGGCTGCCAGCTCACTTCATCTCTCCTCCACAGAGGGTGTTGGCTGCATCTTTTTGCTTTCTTAGGGATATGACTGCAACAGATAAGGGCTACAGAGAAACACCTGAGCAAATAATTCACCCAGCTTGCCATAACACTGAATTTGGGTCCAGCAGCAGCAGTGTAATCCTCAGGATAATGTTTCCAGGCTAGAAAACTACCACCATGTGCCTTTTTGTGCCCCAGCATCCTGCAAGGCTGCCCTTAGCATTCTGAGTCCATCAGCTGGGCTGCATGGAGCTTGGTCAGGAAGCTTCAGTGTTACTCTCTTCCTTTTTGAGCCCTGGCAGGGTGAGGATGGGCTGGTTACCCACAGAAAACCACACCAGTGACCACAGAAAACAAAACTTCTTTCCATGACTCATTGCAAGACTGGTGCCATGTTAAAGACTCCTTGCCTTCTAATTTTCAAAGCTAATTCAAACACCATCTCCTTCCCCAGGCTTCTTTCTATGATAGCTTGCCAGGGCACAGCCACTGAGATATAAATTCTGCTTTTTGTTGATAGCTTCTTATGTTAGCTAATTAGAAACTCCAGTGGCAACAATTCTGTCTTTATATGACTGGACAGATGGAAGAGTGAACAGTGTTGGCAGAAAAATGGAAGGGGAGTCATTAAGGAGTTTGAAATATCATCTGTTCTTCAAAAACAATCCCAGAAATACCATGTTTATATAGATAGAGATATATATATATATATAGATATGTTTTTTAATTTTTTTTTCTTTACTGCACTCACACCAAGAACCTGCTGGCTCAGAGATCTTATAGCCTGACCTAAGTTCCTATTGATCAGCTGAGTATCAGTGGCCTCTTAGGAATTGCACTCTCCTGAACCCTGCAGGAAAAGGTTCACAGGGGCCTTACCAAGCTTTTCCTCACATTTCACAGCCTAGAATCATCCACTCCCCTAATTATCCCAATCCAGTGGATGTGTGCTAATCTGCTTTGTTATTGTTCAGCTGTGCACCAGAGGCTTCAAACTTCAGGTTACAAGGTTCAGCTGGGGACTCACAAAGTCTCCAGAAGTGCAAACTGTGTGCAGAAAGTGCTAGAAACAAGGCCAGGGATACAAGTTCATAAAGTGAGGATAAAAACTTTGTAGTGTGAGTGGGGAAAAAAAAAGTAACTTTGTATGTTTAGATATGCTCAGCTAGAACTCAGCAAAACACTAATTAATGCTTTCTTCAAACAAACAGAAGAGTCATCAAAATCCTAGTTTGCCATGATAACAATAAACAATTTTTAAGGGAAATGGGTATAAAATGGCATCATGTTCCATGCGGCTTTCTGTACACACACCTAGGACATGAACCCATTTTGTGAATTTTCTCCCATGACAACCCCTTTCTTCTTGTTTTCTCTTTGCAGTACAATGATTATGTTCACTTTATTGAGCCCTGTTTTAAGGGTATCCTGGTCCAAGCAGACAGAGATAACAGAGAGGTGAGTACCAGGCCCCTCTCAGTGTAACTCAGGTAGCTCTTTTCACGTAGGCAGAGCACAGGGTTGAGATGCTGTGAGATGAACCTCCAGGGACAAGGAACAGGGTTTGCATTTCAGAAGCCAGCACCAGTTCAGGGCTGTGTGGCTCACCCTGAATTACCCCAAGCTGCTGTGACACAGGGTCCCCACTGCTGCACCATCAGCAGACCTAGCCCAGGCTGCCTTATAAAAACTGTGTGCAGAGGGAAAAAGGTTTCCATCTTAGACACCCCACATCCTCAGCCCTCAGAAATGAGAATAATCAGTCCTTTCCTGGTGAATATGTTCTCAGCCTGGCCTGATCCTTCATCAGGGTGGATTGCCAGCAAGCCCTCTCTGAGGAGGGGTTTTGCTGCTCTGATCCAGGATGGTTCAGCAGCCCTGAGGTGGCCAGCCTGTGTCCAGCTGCTCCACCACCCTCCTGGCTGACTGGTATTTTTAGCTTCTCTCCCTATTGTGTTTTCCTCTTCTCTCAGTTTTTTTAATTTGTATTACTACATCCCTGCATGCCTTCATCAACCAGATTTCTTTCCCAGATTAGCCCCTAGGCCACAGAGTATGACTACACAGGGTGATGCCTTTGCAGGGATTCCCAAAGGATTCCCAAACATCCTAGACACTATATAGCAGAGAGGGTTTAATTTAAGCAGATCAATGCTGCTTAAGTCATATACAAGCATTCAGTTTTTTCTTTTTCCCCATCCTGTTGCTTTTGAGGGCACAGGATGTTTTTTTTTTTCCTGAAGGAGCAGTTAAGGGCAGATCAGATTTCCAGTAGTTTTGCCCCTTCCATGATCTTACATGGATCCTCAGTGGTTCACAGTCCAGAGACAGAGAAATGCAGTCCTGCTGGAGCTGCATGGGCACAGCCTTTTCTGGGCTACCCTTTCCTGCCCTGCTCAAAGGGAACACCCTGCCTGCAACTCATTCCTGGTTTTTTTCCTTCTCTTTTTGCCAGCACTTCAAGCAGCTGGTGGAGGAACTGCAGGCAAAAGGAGTGGGGACTGTGAGCAAGGCTTTGACAGAGTCCTTCAAAATCCTGAGAGAGGTAAGAGTTGGTGCTGGTGTGAGGCTTGAGTGTCCCTGCCCAGCCCTGCACTCCTCTCCCCCAGTGACAGCACATCCCTCAGGCTGCTGCAGTGGGGAGCAGGCAGGAGCTAATCTCATGGATCCCAAATTTGTCACAAGCCGTGTGCAGGGCTCACCTGTCTTAGGGGAAGCATTGGTTTGTGCATGATGTCCACAGCCAGCAGTCCCTGCCCAGGAAGAATCAGGAGCCAGCAAAGCTGTGGCTTCATGAGTTTTCTTAATAAGTCCCACAACTAGGCATTGCCCAGGCACCTTTACAGATGGTGGCAATAAAATACAGTGGATAGCTGAGGGCCACAATTCTGGTTGTAAGTAATGTTATTAGTGAGCAGTGATGATAATGAAGACATGGAAGATTATTCTTCAGATTTATTTCAATGTCGCTTTGCTGAGTGTCAGTGCTTGGGGAAGAAATCCCAGGTACAGGAGAATTAATCCCTCTGAAAAGAACCATAAATTATTCATTGCCTCATTGAATAGGAAATTCAGTAGCCTGGAGGAAAACATACAATTTAATTCTGTTTCTTAATGATGGTAACAAGAAAAAGGACCAAGAACCAGCTGAATGCCCCCATCCCCTCATGGCACTGTCTATAGTGGGCTTGTGGATCATAGAAGGGCTTGGGTTGGAAGGAACCTTAAAAGCTGAGACAAAATATGTCCTCCACTGAAATAACTGAACCAAAAATACCTCCAGGGAGTGTTGTCCATGCACCCCAGTGGACTAATGTGACTCCACTGCAGTGGAGAATAGAGAAGAAACTCCTTGGTGGGTAAAGAATTTATTTCTTCTGTCTATTTAGCATTAAAAAATGCAGTCGATTTCAGCAGTCATCACTTATTGTGATCCTTGTTGATTCTCTCTTGCTCAATGAGCTCTGAACAGCTCTGAGATTGCTCTTGGAGAGTGCAGCACCCAGTGGTGATAGAGCCTTCTGCTGCTACTCACTCACAAGGTGAAGTACTGCTTCCCTCGTGCCTTTTGCTCACCTTGGGTGTGGGGAGGAGGCTCAGGCATTGAGCACCTGCAGATGAGGGAAGGTGTTATGCTCTTCTGTGCTTAGGAGATGGCTGTCCATAAAACAATATCTTTGTTACCAAAGAAATGTGTGAAACAGAGTGCCTTAATATCAGCAGCTGGAGCACCCCAGGCTCTGCAAGTTGCACATCTTAAGATAAAAGGGTGTCCCCTGCCAAGTGCTTGTGTGGTTTAAGGGCTCTCTGAAATCATCTCCTCGAGTTTTAGACCTGTATCGGTAAAAGCAGAGGAAAAAGGTTTTTGTCAGTTATTTATTGCCAAAATAAATCTGTGCAGTCACAGTTAGCAGAAGGGGCAACTTTGGTGGAATTGACCACCCCCTTCTCTTCAGACAAAATTCCCACTCTCAGCTGTTCCTCAGGCTCTGCTGTTATTGCTCACGGGAGCACACGCAGGAGAATGAAAATTGCAGCATCACACTGATGAAACAGGCTTTGCTGATTACAAGAGACAACCAGTAATAATATCTGTAATGAAAGTGGCTGCAAAATTTCCCTGGTAATTTTCCTCAGTCCAATTGCTTACAGAATTAATAGCCCAGCAGAGACCCACTCAATGAGGTATGAGTAGCAAAGATGGGTTGAAGAAGAGCACAAATCTCTCACTGTCTTTGTTCTCCTCCATTATCCTCTGGGGGAGACAGGGCATATTTTAATCCATGACACAGTTTGCAGATCCGTTTCAGGAGAACAGCTAGCCAGAAACCCCCCCTGTCCCTCTCTGCCATGCTCAATAAACCACTTGAACTCTCCATTTCAATTTAGCCATAAACCAAGTGGTTTCAATAAAATATGCATCCAAGGGAAGCCATGGTCTTAAGCACACGTTTATGAAGTGCTTCAGAATTCTCAGGTGTTAAGTGCTATCTTTTGAGATATTTTCTTATTTATTAAATTTTAATCTGTCTCGCTGCTCCCTCTGTTTCAACAAGCTTGGCCTGCCCTGTTCTCTCCCCTTTTTCCTGCAGGATTTATACCCCTTTGTTCTGCTTCCAGGCTGCCTCCCCTGAAACACCACCCTCCCAACAGTGTGTGAGTGCTGCAGCTGAGAGCTATCAGGTGCTAAGCAGAGCAGAATAATTGCCTTCCCTGTTTTACACACCGTAGTCCTCTTAACAGGACGTAAGACAACAGCTACAGTTTTTTTCCAGTCACTGTCACATTGTTAATTCCTATTCAGCTGATGTGTCTCTGCAGCATCCCTCCCCAGGCAGTATCCACCCTCCTCTTCTGTGTTCAAGCCACTGCCTCTGCTTTCCAATGTGCATCTGTCCTCCTTTCTCAGGATACACTCAGAGCAAGTATTTTGAAAGCTGTTACTTTTCCCACCCTGTAGAGGACAAGAAAAGCCAAGTTCTGCTTTCCAAGGCCACCTTGGAAGGATGTTTCCTCTTACCACCAGGCTGATTTAATGGTACCTTGACTCAGTGTTGATCTCAGAAATCACATAAACGTTGAAGTTAATTGAATGGGTCATTCCAGAATGGCTATAGGTGGAAAAAAAGATGATGAAGCTGGTAACAGACTGGATTTCTGTGAGACACAAAATTCTGAGTAACTTGAGCAAACTGGTACCATAAAAAGAATGAACCTGTGTGCTGATTTAAGTAAGCAAAGGTTTGTGATCTCTCACCTCTCACTTGTGTGTATTTATTTGCACATTCACAAGATGCATGTGCTACTAATTTTTCTAGTAGCATGGTAGATGTTTGAGAGTTTATCCATCCATATTCTAGGTTGTCTGTTGGTTGCTTCTGCATCCTTTGGGATCTTGTATAGTCCCAGACAGGTCTCAGCCCATGAAGCAAGTAGTTTAGCTACACCTTCTGCAATTCTTTCCCTTCATGCTGAATTCAAATGCTTTAAATTAGTTTTCTCTTTGACCCTACCACCTTGTGACCCTGCCTCTAATTCATTTATTCATTCTTTTCTTAGTTTCTTACTACTTCAGCAGATGCCCGGTCATTACAATATTTTCCTTTTGATTATAAAGGATGAAGGTTCTAAAGCATCTCTGCCTGACCATCTCCCTCTGATTTTTATCATCTGGCATTGTATTATTTTTACTCCCTTTCTTGCTTCTTCTATGAACACTTAGAAATTGTTTCTTGATTCCAGTCACATTTTTATGGACCCAGATTCTACAGCATATTTTTCAGGATATGCAAACCTCAGACTTTCCTGTTTACCAGTTCCTTCTATCTTGCTTAATGCCCTTTCTTGTTTCTCCTTCACTGGCTTTGTTTTCTTGTCTACTGCTGATTTTCTCCCCGTGAGATGCTTTCCACCAAGTTTGAATTTTCAGTAGTTCTGGAGGCCATTCCAGAGGCAGGTTTGCATAAATAATGGAGCAGGAGGAGATGGAGAGGGGCCGCTCAGTCCCCTGGTCAGACATGCACATAATGTGCACGCCTGCCTGCACATCTCTGGGCCATGCTGATGGTTCCAATCTCTTCACTGGGAGCTCTGTGCCAGCCTGTAACTGCAGAGTAAAAGGCAATGAGCAAACAAGGGAGTACAGGAAACTGTGACCCTGAATTAATTCGATCATGCCTCTTAGTCCTGGCAACGTGACTGAAGTTACACAGCTCTGTGCCTCTTTCACTGACCCAGCTCTAGCCTGCATTTCTTCAGACATCTCTTCTGTGGACATGTTATTCCTCATCTCCCTTTCTTTCATGCTCCTGAGACTTCAGTCAGAGCAGGGAATTATGCTCAGAGCTTGCTGCAAATGCTGTCAGATCATTTGCTACAGCTGCAGCCAGTCATAAAGGACCTAAAAACCAGGGATTACCTCTTGTTCGTTTGTTTTCTAAATCTGTCTTTTTAATCTCCATTTCTATGACACTGATGATCTCATTTTCCTTGTTGAAAATATCATCTACTCCTGTAATTAGGAGATTGCTGGTTCTGATACACCATCCAATTTCTCAGTATCTCAGAATTATGAGTTCTGAAGTAAGCTTCATGAAGAGATCTTAAGTCGTTTGATGAAATGGTGGGTGACCTTAATTAAGTGTTAATTTAATAATAATCCAAACAGACATATTGTAGATTGCAACAGTTTGGAATAAGCTGCTTTCATAACCACAAGGTTCCTGTGTCTGTGATCTGAGCCTCTTTCTGACAGCCTCTCCTGCACCCTGTGCCTCCCTCATGGACACTCACACTGTCTGTTCTCCCTGCTAATCTGCACTCAGCTGATCTCTGGCCTAGAAATAGCTCACTTGAGGCTCTGGTTTTTTCCTACCTGCTGGTCTTTAGCAAAATCCCATGAGGCTCTCACCTGTTTTTCTCCTTTGATAAGAGCATCCTTTGCTTGTTCCTGTTGTATACCTTCAGCCTTTACTGCCTGTCTCCCCTCTGAATGTGCTGCTGTGGGGACATGAGAGAGGAGGAGCACATCCAAACACCTCATCCTGACTTGGTATTTCCCAGAGATGTTTCCCCTGAGAGCAACTAGTTAGAAATGACCCTATTACAGCACCCTTCAGATCACTCCTGCTCCATCTGTCCTGGTTCTGCTCAGTGATACAAGCAGGGGCACAGCCAGAGAGGGGTTTGTACCTGTGGTCATGCAGAAGCTGTGGAATCCATTCTTCCTGCAGTGTAGTTACAGGTGCTGTGTGAAGTTGGAGGAGGCAGGACTGATAACATAGATGGTGGCAGAAGGGGATGTTATGGTGATATTAGCACTGAGCCTGGTAATTTCATAGTAAGAGACAATTGTAATGTAATTGTAGCAGTGGTGAAATTACTGGGGAAATCTGGGCTTGGAACTGGCTTCAAGGTATTCATGGTCATGATGTTAAGTGGAACCACAGGACCAGCCACGTTGGTAAAGGTATTGTCTGTCATAGCATAGCATTACGAAACCCTAAAGGAGATGGGAATTGAACCCTAAAACATCTAAAAACTCCCAGTTCATGGCCTGTGCTCTTGTTCTCCCATCCAGGGATTTCATTTTATGCAATTAATTGTGCCATTTGGATACCTTTTTTCTCATAAGGTATAACTATTCTCTCCAGTTTAAAATTGCTGCTGTTTGATGTAACCTTAATCACCCTTCAGCTGGTCTCCTGTATATTCATCTCATGCTATTGCCTCTCATTAATCTTTGTTAGCAGGAGAGCTTTTGTCTCTCCTTCTTCCATAATTTTTTCACTCTGCATCAATTTCTGCACTCTCCTCTCTCTGTTGATCAGACTTTTCCTTCTCACAGCATAGCAGCAGTAAGAGGCAGGACAAGAAGAAGCACAGAGTGACTGAGCTGGCAGCTGCAGCCAAGTGGCTGCTCAGTTTTGTCCCTGGGATGTCCTCAGCTGCCTCTGCTGCTGGCTTTAGCACTGTGTTGGTGCTGCAGGAGGCCCTCAGTTCTCCAGAGCAGGTACCTGAGGGCATGGGAAGCACAGGGAGAAGGAGGCAGGCAGCATTCCAAGGCTGGTTCTCCCTGGCTGGACAGGCAGGCTCTGGCACGCTTGTAGGAGCACATCTGTCCAACACCTCTGCAGGTGCCCTTGGGAGCATGGCAGTGTTTGTACCAGAGTCCTGGGGCACTTCTGCTCTGCCTGAAATATCTCTTATGCATAAATAACAGGTCATCTGTCATGTCAGTGTATGGCCTCTCAAGCTGGCACATCCATAACCTTTCCCAGCTCCAATGGCAGTAGCCTTCTTTTTTCATATGCTCCTGCCTTTCTTTGCTATTCTTTGGCTGACTGATGGATTCATCCTGAAATGATGAGTCTGATTTCCCACTCCTCTCACATTTTCTGCCATAAAAAGTGACAGTTACTGCTGTCAAATCAGAATTTCCATGTTTATGGTCAATCCATAGTTGTTTTGCATAAACTAATGCGACTGTGCAAGATGTGAAGCAGCAGGGAATCGCACCCTTCCTCCACAGCACTTATTTTTTCCTCATTATTTTACTTCTGCAAAGCCTCCTGTGTCTGCATGTGCCAGGCAAGGCTGTATAAATAAAAAAATCTATATGCAGCATGCAAACACAATCCTCTTTCTGAGCAGTGTGAGGTTTGCAAGTGGAAGTCAGGATGTGGCCCACTGTGAATAAATAGAGTGCAGTTCCTCAAAAACAGCCAGTGGTGGATAAGCAGTGCTCTCCCTCTCTGTTTGTAGTTCAGAGATGCTGGCCAAGGAGGTTTGTGTAACCAAGCCATCATGCTGATCACCGATGGAGCCGTGGAGGATTATGAAGCTGTCTTTGAAAAATACAACTGGCCTGATCGGAAGGTTTGGCTGGGAAGTGATAAATGGAAAGGGAGGGCAAAGGGGCTATTCTGCTGTGCTGGGAGGAGGAGAGCATGAGCCAGGATATCAGACAAAGCTGAGCATTCACATATTCCAGTACCTGAGTACCCATGGGCACCTGTCTGTAAATGCAAACAAAGCAGCCAGGGAGGAGCCTACTGTGGTGATTTCTGAGGTGAGAGGATTACAAATGCAGACCTCTAGGTCAGGGAAGCTTTTCTTTTTCATACACTTTGTTTCCTAAAGTTGTGGGCAATCTAAGTGTTCTCCTGATAAGATTATAAAGATTGAGTTGAATATTTCAAAATTAAAAACCTACTTTTGCTAAGAGTTTTAATCCCATGTAGGACTGTTTATAACTGGTTCTGTTCAGGAAAGGTTTGGCTATTCTGAGTTCTTATGGGCAGGGGAATGATCCAAGCAGCCTCTCTAGGTGTCTTCCAGCCCTGTTTACTCTGATGTCTTTGATTACAGGCTTGCACTAGCAGAGCTGGCAGTGAAAATGTAATAGACCACTGCTCATCCTAAACCCTCCTGATTTATTTGTTTACCTCATCCCAGCTAGCAGCAATGCACAAAGGGAGAGAAGCAGCCTACTGAGAGACCAGAGCAGGGGGCTGTTAAAACCGTTTATTTCAGGATTGGCTCTTTTGTTGGTGGTCAAATGCAAGAGAAATGGTAAAGCTTTCTCTAAATGATTCATGTGGCCAGCTGTTCCCCTGGGTAAAGGATTCCTGGGAGCTATAAACTTCTCTGCATGTGGTTGCTGAGTGCCTGGCAGAGCTGCTGTCATAAAATCAAACAGAATTTGCACTTTTGCTTTGTTATTCAGATGATCCTGGGTGCTGCTTGGCTTTCTGGCCTTATTGTAATTGGAAATTAAGTTCCAGGGCACAAAACAGGAAACAAATGGTGTGAGAGGCTCCTGTCTCTGTGTGAAGGCAGAGCTATTGCTCTCACCACATCCACACCAGTGGACAAGGGGATGCCAAGCTTCAACCTTTTGGATTTGGTAGCACATTACAGCCTCATTCTCCTGTCTTTGCATGCTCCTAGGTCCGGGTGTTCACGTACCTCATAGGACGGGAGGTCACTTTTGCCCCGAATGTGAAATGGATCGCCTGCAACAACAAAGGTGCTGTGTGGGAATGGTGCCCAACCTCCCTGCACCCTTCCAAGGCTTACCCATCACTGCTGGGGCCCACAAACCCCTGCTTGGAAGACAACCTAAGGAAAAAGCAGACCCTGCTGGCCCACTGAAATGTGCCTGTGTCCAACTAACACAAGTGCTCCGTGCTGAGCCACCGCATTTTCCTGTCACCCTGCCAAGGGACACTATGACCAAGATTCATGCTGGCTGGAGTCCACCTAAGTCCCCTATGCTTATTGTGTCCCAGTTGCTGGCTTTTGACAATCTGTCCAAAGCTCTGTTAGAGAGCCTGACATCTTGGCTGAGACATAAAACAAACATTGCTGCTCTAAAGGTTTTACAGCAATTTTCACAAGGTCTGCAGGTTAACCCCTGTATCCTGGCCAAATTCTTTGTGTGTAAGTGATTTTCACGGAGGTACCAAAATAGCTTGTTAATCCCACCCCAAACCCACTATTCTCTCTAACTGGCATGAAATTAAGTGAATGAGAGAATTCATCCACAGTAGGTGAGTCACCTCTATGCATTTGAGGGCCAGTTAAAAAGTTAGCACTGTCAGAGTCTGCAAGAGCAGAGGAAGAAAGGGAAAAAAAGCCATCTATGTTTGGGCATGACCTCGCCTCTGGAGACAGCAATGCTGGTTACATCAGTGTCCTGTATAAACAGGGAAAGGAAGGGAAAACTGAAGCTGGGTGTCAGGTACAAACTTCCATCCCGAGCAGTGGTTCCAGCAGAGCATGAAATGCATGGGAACATTTGCTGCTGAAAACAGTTGACAGGAGAGTTGAAAACAGGAGAGTTGCTGGCCTGTAGAATGTCTGTGAGCTAGGGATGCTCAAGTCTCAAGCCTCAAGCATTCATCTAATTAGCACTATGAATTACATGTAATAGTTTTATGTTTTGTTAAATGAAGCAAACCCCTGGGTTTCAGATTCTGTATTCAGCCAGGAGATGAGTGATAGAAAATTCATGGTACTGTTGGTTCACTGTAAAATGTCAGAATGCATTCTTCTGCACAACTAGGTAACAAAAAGTTGCTCTTTGCACTTGCATTCTCACTTACCAGATCTGAGCTGTGCGGAGGGCTTCCCTGATTTTGGTTCTTCTGTTTCAATGTGTTGTATAACTCTTTTGGTCTTTGTTTTCGAGCACACTGAATCTGTTTGCACATCACAAAGCTTATCAGAACATGAGCCCTTTGACATGGCAGTGTTTTCCTGGTGATGAGAAAGTTTTCCATCTGACATATTCTATCCTATACCAAGTGCAACCAATGCCTGTGGTGAGAAGCAGGACACAGGAATCCTTATGACAATACTCTGTGTTAGCACTTCTAATCTGGGCTACTTCTGAGGACCTTTTGGTAACTTGAGAATATCCTTCCCCTGTACTCCTCATTGTGGTTTTAGACTGCTGTATGTCCAGCTGCAGGGACAAAGCTTTGGAAACAGGTAACTTGCACTTTTTATTCTGCTTCCAACGTGTAGATGGAAGTAGTTGCCATCCTTGAATGTAAAGCTAGGCAGATTGAAGAGTGCTGGAAAAAAATCTGGAAGAGGAAGTGGGAATTTGATCTTAATATTAAATAGGGCAGGACAAGTGGGTAGCCTGGTGAAAACCTTTTCATGCATTTGTTTGGCCTTCCAGACTACAGGCAATCTGATCAGTGGAAGGTTTTTCCTGACACCCAAAGCAACATTTTGCATCTGATTTGCACAAATCTGGTTATATCAAGACTCTCTTGCATATTGCTTCAGCATTTTTGGAAGAACAGAACCACTGCTTTGAAACTCTAGATTTCCACAGATGCTTTTGGATATGAGGCATGTCAAGGCCCATTTTACAAAGAGCAGATTACCCAGTCTTTGACATTCAGTTTTCTAGCTTTAGAAACAGGGGAGATGTGTCAGTAGAGTGACTCACAGCTCTGTTTCTCCATGAAGGCTACTACACTCAGATCTCCACGCTGGCAGATGTCCAGGAGAATGTCATGGAGTACCTGCACGTGCTCAGCCGGCCCATGGTCATCAACCACGACCACGACATCATCTGGACCGAAGCCTACATGGACAGTGCGGTAAGGACCTCCAGCATGGGCCAAACCCCAAATAAAGCCCTGAAACTTAGGCAGAACAAGCCAGGAGTTGGCTGGTTGATAGAAATTACTGGTCTCTGGCTCTACTGAGACAGACAATATTTCTTTTCTGCTCGCTCCTGGAGCTGAGGTGTGTACGCAGACTCAGGCATGAATCTGCAGTGACCCGGGTGCCCAGGACTAATCACACAGACACAACATCTCCTGAGATGTGCTTCTATGCAAGCAGGGTGCCTTCTAAAGGATTATTCACACAATAGATCATTCTTGGCTAAGGGTAGGGTCACAGAGACTGATTTCCTCCGGCCCAGTAGCTTACTGCAAATTGTTTGCTACTCAAAGATAGAGATTTCAGCTGAGGCAGCAGGCTCACTCTTTCCTTCCTTAAACTAGCAAGACCTAACTCACCACAGTGGTCCTGAGCCAGCGCTGTGGGTGAAGGACACACTGCAAAAGAGCAGACAGTCAGCACTCCCAATGCCCCCTGCTTTGTCCCAAGCCTGCCCTGTGGGAAGACTTTTGGCTCTGTGAGGGTGACGTGGGGTATCTTCTGCTGCAGGAGCTGTGCCATAGGAGGGCTGGGACAAGGTACTTGAGTGTACCAATTAAAGCCTCCAGAAATGCTACTCATTAGCCAGGAAGTTTATTTTATTAGCAGATTTGCCACCTCTGACACTGGTGTATAGAGTCACGCTTCCCAAGGCAGTCACAGGCATTTGTTTGCTGCATGTTTTTCTCCTGCATCTTGTTTCTTGCCTCTTGTCTTGTCATTCTCTTCCTCTGTCCCAACCTCTTCTGTCTTTGATTCATTCCTCCATTCATGTATTCATTTGTGTGTTCATCCATGTCTTTCACCAGCTGCCACAGTCTGAGGAGGTAACTGCACCCTGTGTTTTGTGCATGTGCTGTTTCCCTTGTGCCAGTCAGTGTGTCAGTGCCAGCCTTCACAGCCACAGCTGGCCTGTACATCAGCAGGGGGTGGGGGCTGCAGCACTAAGGGTCCTCTTGCACTGGCAAGAGGAGGAGAGGAAATGCTGGATGTACTGGAGAGCTGTGCTGTTGGTTCAGAGTAGGTAGGGCTGTCTGTGCTGTGCAGTGGCTTAATTCACCTGATCTCTTTTTCCACATGTCCATTAAGTGTAAGAGAAGTTTACTTGCTGTGTGTTAGTGTGAGTGTTGCTGTAAATGGGAAGATTCCACACAAAACCATCCAGAGAAGTAACTCAAGATACCAAGTGCAAATGCCCATCAAGTGACTAGATGGCTGACTTGCTCCTTTATGGCTCCCAGTGTGCTCTGTAGTAGGGACTGGAGGTCATTTCTTGCCTTGCTACTCACATCAAATGAGAGATGGAAGGAGTGATGTTACTGGCAGCAAAGGATTGGAACCTTTTGGTAGCTGGGTGTGTTTGGGAGACTCCTTTGTGCATGACTTGCCTGTTTCTGTTTTACCTCCTCTCGTGTGCTCTTAGAGCATCTGTCCTCTGTTGAATTGGGAACATCTCTTATTCCATTACATATGCATGTCCTGTATCTCTCATAGAGATAGCTCACTGTGGTGTATCTGTTTGAATCATTACTTTGTCTCTTTTTCCTGAGCTTAGATGGTTGAGTAACAAGTGTATATAAGTAGGCTTTGTGTGTATTTGTGTCATTTAAATATTTGTCTATGGTGCTTTTCATTTGTGGTGTTTATATGTTTGCAGTATACCTTGTTTGTGATTTTGCTCATATTTGTGTTGTTTTTTTCTGTTCTGTGCTGCTTGTGTTGGTGTTTTCTGCACTCATTGTATAAGTGCTCATGTCTACACTCACAAAGAGTGGTGGGTATAAATTGTGCCACCACTTCTTCAGGATCCTGACTCTTCATTAAAACAACTCTTCAATGCATTTCACTGGCTTTCATCCCATCCTCATCACCCCACAAGAACAAGCATCCATCCCACAGTCCTCTTGGACACTGAGTATTTAAAAGTGTTGCCATCTGTTTCCTGAGTGGGAGACAAGGAGGTGGCCAATTTCAGCCCACATCTGGGGTCCTTGGGAGTTGCAGCTCCTTGCACTGGTGCTCCCTGGGGTGCTGCACTTGCTGACACAAGTTCTCCTCTTGTTCTGTGGCAGCTCTTTGCATCCCAGGCTCAGAGCCTGCTGCTCATGACGACAGTGGCCATGCCAGTGTTCAGCAAGAAGAACGAGACGGTGAGTGAGGCAGAGGCAGCGCAACTTTGTGGGACTCTAAGGCCAAAGGGCCTCTGAACCAACATTCAGCCATTAGGGAAGGCAGCAGAGCTCTGGCAGGGTGCATGGGTGATCATTTATCTGTCAGAATTATAGTCCATGATTTCTTTAAAACACCTCTTAAATATGATGCTTCTTGTTTTATCCCTTCCATTTTCAAACCAAGCCTATTTTACAGACCCTGAAATTTCAGGCTGGAAGAGATCATTACCTTGTCTAGCCTGCATTTTATTGCAGGACTTTACATCTCACACAGTTGAGCCAAATATCCTGGTTTTGGCAAAAGCATTGTTGAAGAAAGGCATCCAGGCCCAAGCTCTCTCTTTTGTGGTTTCTAACTCTCAGTGAAAAACTGGTGTCTAAATTCTGCTTTTAATTTGTCTGACCTCACCTTCCTGTAATAATGGCTTCCTCAGATTAAAGAGCCTGTACCCTTTAGTAAGTTCTCATGGGAAGCATCTTCTACACTGCCATAAAATCAAACCTGTCTTACCTTGATAAGATTAAAAAGGTTGAATTATGTCGATGATTTGATAAGGGCATTTCCTCTGAGGTTAGAAACCCTTTAGACACTCTTTTCTGTAGCATTTCTAATTTCTCAGCATCCTTTTAAAATGGAGAATGGTACCTTATCAGTGCTGTACAAGGGATAAATTCTTCCTCCAGGTCCTACAAGTGACTGTGTGTCTTCTCCACCTGGGGCTGACTGTAGCCTGCATTAGCACAGCACTGCTGTGGGAGCCTGTGTGTATTTTTTCCATAGTGCTCTCCAGATGCTTATTTAAAAAGCAGATCCCCATGCCATGGAAGGGGGGGATTTCCTTTTTTTCTGGGTTAACAGTTTTTTATTTGGCATTTGATTTAGTTGGCCCAATTTATCAACCTGTTCATGTCAGTTTGCATTATTTTCTTGACCTTATTGCTATTTACACATGCTGAATGCAGGGGTTTGCCCTCAAAACTTGTTTTCAGAGATTTTATGTTACTTCTGAATCTCAGCAGTGAATACTGGCTAGTGTTGTGTAGAAATACTCTTCTCCATAAACACTGGAATAACCTCTATTGAGTTTTTAAAGTATATTAATTGGTTTTGAATAACCACTTTCACACAGGCCTAGAGGGGATGGGTGAGAAACTACTAGGGAGACAATACTGTGTTTTCAGGTATAAAACTACCCAGGTTTTGCTTCTGAAAATGGATTCTCCTTTGTGTTAAAGCGATCCCATGGCATTCTTCTGGGTGTGGTGGGCTCTGATGTACCACTGAGGGAGTTGCTAAAACTTGCTCCACGCTACAAGGTAAGTCTGAGATAATGCAGCTGGTTCCTTTGCACAGCAGAGTCACTACTCACACTTCCACAGGCATGACTGAAAAATCACTTCTCTGCTCTGTAGGAAAAACTGTGAGCCTAAGGGAAGAGTTGTTGGATGTAGTGGTGTGTGGTTTCCATACAGCACATATGAAATCATTCACTACTACAAGCTTTTAGGCTGCTTCAGCAGCACAAGGGACTGGGTGATCAGTAGGTTGGCAAAAGGTCATGGAACCTTTGCATCCTGATGGTCACCAGCCTAAAGCCCTCAGAGATGACAGCCTGTATTAGAAGAATTGAAGTTTTATATCCAGTTCCCAGTGGACAAGAGCTGCCATGCCAGCTGGCAAAAAATGTACTTGTTTCACTGTCAATATTCTTAGCAGAAAAACTGAGGGCTGAATGGATTATGGAGAGCCAACTCTCCTGTCATGCCTAGAGGTTCCTTTCTCCAGATCAGCATGATGGTTTCTTGGCAGGAGAGCATACAGAAAGTTGGCTCTCACTCGCTTTGTGCTGTACCTGGATAGAGTATTTGCTCTCCAGAATTGTTAGTCAAAAAACTTTCCATTAGCTCTGTGTTCAATGTATCTTAAAAAAAAAAAAGTTCATCCATAGGAAATTCCCCCAGAGATGCACTGTTTGGTTTGGTTTCTGCTGTAAATTCCAGGCAGTGACCCTTTGTTCAGTCAGGCTGCACATCCAAGGACCACCCTGAAATCTGGCAATTTGAGCCAACATTTCAAGTTTTTGTTTTCTCTTCAATAACTATCAGACAACTACTACCAGTGAGGCAGTTGTCCAAAATCTGATTGCTGAAGACTCACAGGACTGAAAGTGCTGTCAGAAGCTGTGAATTTCTGTGGTGCTTCCAGACATGGATGCAGGGCAGACCATTAACAGGCAGCTGTAGGAAATGATCCTGCAGACAACCCTGGAACTGTGAGTGTCAGGGTGCCTGCACTCAGCGTGCAAAGCTGCCTGCTTTGGGTCAATTTTTATATGATTTCTGCATAAGAATAATGCCTTTTTATCTCCCTTTCCCCATGTCACTCAAAGGACTGATACACAATAATTTTTTTTATTCTGGGCTAAGGAGGATCACTGTTCTTTCCTCCAAGCAGTGCCAGGAAAGGAGGGGGAAAAAATTGAATTTCTTTATATCAGCAGCAGAATGTATCTTCTCAGAAACTCCTCCAACTCCAGACCAGTTTGGAAATCTAGGGTCCTCAACTTGAATTCCCTGGTACATGGGCTCCAAAAGGACCAGTTCCAGTATTCCAGACCTCTGGAGCTTATATATTAATGATAGTGCTTTTAGTGGGCTGGGAAATTTCAGCTTTAATGGGCCAAAAAAGAAATTTGCTGATCCAGTGTCTTGGTTTCATTCTTGCCACACTGAGTTAAGCCAAGTGTGTTTTTCAGAAAACTGCTTTGCATAGAGGTGGTCCAAGGTTTTGGTCTGGGATGTGTGAAATACAGAATGGATTCCCTGAATGCACAGACAGACTGTAAATTAGTTACCTCCTCAATTCCCTATGTTATCCCTCCAGGATTGTCTCTGTAGGAATAGATTTGGAATATGTTTTTTAAGATAGAAACTTTATTCATTGTTGTTTTCCTTGAGACATCTCATGTTTTGGCAAGCACAGGCTATCTGCAGGATTTTAGCAACTCAGGGTGTAGCTGGAATTTGCATTATATATGGGCTTGAGCTGAGTAACTGCTCTCTTGGAAATCTCTCACAGATCAGGTCAGCCAGTGTCTGCTCTTGTTAGGTTATGCTATTCCTTAAAAAGCATTTTAAAACTACAACATTCCCCATCATTGCCCGTTTCCCGTGCATCTCTGCTGTGGAGAGCCCAGTCTGCCTCTGGGTGCTAATTGTCCATGATGGCAATCAGACTGTAGGAGGGAATATTTTTCTGAATTTGTACACAGACCAGCTACCTGCACATCCTTTTGTGTATCTAAGCACAGACAGAACAGACAAATATCTGCTTTGGGATGGATTCCATTTTCTGCTGGTCGATACCTTTAAAAGGAAACTATTTCTCAATATTGGCGGTGCCTGGGTATCATCAGCACCCATTACACAGCAGTGTTGGTAGCTAAAGCACTGATTATTCTAATGCCTCTTTCTGCAGCTGGGTGTCCATGGCTACGCCTTCCTGAACACCAACAACGGCTACATCCTCTCACACCCCGACCTCCGTCCTTTGGTACGTGGAGCTGTGCAGCTGAGAACCTTTGCTGCCTTGAGCACAGGCACTTCCAGTGCTGCTTCTGATTCCTTTGGGGTTTTTGAGCTGTGAAGGCCACCAGCCTCTGACATACAGGCACCCAGGAACAGGAGGGCCAGCTGGCCTCAATGCTGAGATGTCCAGCATGTGATGATTTTACATTTCAGACAGATGCTGGTCAGCACAAATCCACCTGCTCACAGCTATAAGCAGTAGTGTGGTCACCACAAGAGAAAGCTGCTGTGAAGCCCCATGGTGGCCCTGTCTTCAGAAAGGCAGATTTGGCCAGGGTCACCATAGGCACATTAAACCATGTCCCTACATTATCCAAACCATTTATCATCAATACACTTTCAATTAATCTTCCTCTATATTTCCTAGTATCAAAAACAATAACCAACTGTCATCATCGTTTCATAACCACCCCCAAACAAACATAGAACTAACCCCTCCCCCAAAAAAAACCAAACAAAAATATAAATCATGATCATAAATAATCAACCAATCATCCACCAAATTTTACGTTCTTG
This sequence comes from Agelaius tricolor, assembly GCF_023055355.1. Lineage (NCBI taxonomy): Eukaryota > Metazoa > Chordata > Aves > Passeriformes > Icteridae > Agelaius > Agelaius tricolor. Next base: position 3,972,686 of record NW_027269263.1, read on the forward strand.
TAAAGGTAAATTGTGTGAAGAGAAGGGACACGCCGTGTTTCCAGGGCGGGGCAAGGCACAGCCAGGCAAGGGCGCTGCTTTATCTTTCCAGCGTCAATTGGCCTCTCCCAGTCCGATTCACGCCTTCTCCCTCACCCGGAGATTAGTGGAATAGCCCTCTTGGGTCAATTAGTTGTAGGTGAAAAGTCTCCCGTGAGTGGAGTTAAAGCCTGACTCCCATCAGAAAAGATCTCCTGCTGGTACTATAATGTTAATGGGATTATACTCTTAGCTGCAGGGAAAAAACTGATTTCCTGCAGGCAGGGGTGTTGCACTGACCTGTTTAGGGGAAGGAGGCCATAGCCTTTGCCTGTAGGTTTAGCTGTGTTGTTCCTGTCTGTCCCTTGCTCCTGGAGCAGCCTGTCCCACTGGGACTCCCCTAGCCCCTGACTGCCAGTGTAAAGAAATATGTGACATGGGACCAAGAAATTCTGCCTTCTGCACAAATTCTGCCTCCCTAGTCAGAGAAGAAATGAGACACCCCTATTTTTCAAATTACACACAAATTCTTAAAGGGTTGGTTTAGGAATTGATGTAGCTACTTACTTGAATATTTTTCTTTTTCTTCTTTTTTTTTTAATTCCAGTATAAAGAAGGAAAGAAATTGAAGCCTAAGCCGAACTACAACAGTGTAGATCTGTCAGAAGTGGAGTGGGAAGACCAGGATGAAATAGTGAGTGTCAGAAAGTGGATTTAGCCTCCTGTAGCACCTTCTTTCTACTACTCTGTGTGCCTGTATGGAAGGTGTGGGGGGCACTCCTGCTCTTTTTCTGTGCCTGACTGGCTCTGACTAACAGAGATGGGTGGTTTACAAGAGGACAAAGCATGAAGCTCCCCTACCAAGTGCTTGTCTTCCTTCCCAGTGTGAGTTTTCCTTCTCATGGAACAAAGGAGGAGTGCTGGGAGGAGGAAGGAAGCACTTTGGAGGATGCTCCAGGGAACCTGCCTGTGTGTACAAGGCCTGATGCTGCCTTAATACAAAGCCAGAGTAGGTTAGGAGTGTGGCAGTGCCCTGTGATGTCACCCACACATGCAGTGTGTGAGATACAGCTGAAGCCACTCCACTAATGAGATCAGGAACAAGAACATTCATCAAGAGACTAAAGCTTGCAATCACTAATGGTAATAAACACAGAGGATAAAGACTTGGGAAAAACAAATTCCAGAAACCACCTTAGTGCACAGGTGTGGAGTTATTGAAATCTGCAACTGACCAGAGGGAAAAGATAAAAAAAAGCCAAACTCTTTTCTACTGTCTTTTGAGCAAAATTATTAACAAGTGATAAAGAAGAAACAGTGTGCACCTGTAACAGCTGCACACTGCTGCTTTGCACATCTAGGACCCCAGATAAAATGAGAATATAGGGAGGTTCCTCTGTGGCTGGTTTTATTTTACTCAGAACTAGAAGGAAATAGATACCTAAATGACTAAGATAAGAACTGAATTTGGAGTAAGATAGAATTAGCTGTGAGACACATGCTTCTGGATTACAGGGGAGACTGCTGAGATAAACAGATCTGATGCTTACAGATATCCACTTAAACAGGCAGGACAAACAGAGCAGCAAGAGGATCAAAGTAGCTACTGCCACTAGTGTAGGCCAAGTATAAAGGCAGCATCAAAGGAGTTTGGGAGGGGGAAGTGTGGCAAATTGAGAAAGGGAACACAGCAGAACTAAGTAACGTGGAAAGCAAGACAAAAATAAGCTTACATGCAGTGGAACCACCAAGATACAAGTTGCCAGAAGCTTTGTTGTAGGTTCACTGCACCCCCATTGCAGTTTTCTCTCTCACTGGAGCCACTTTTAGAGCTATACCTCTTTGCCTGGTTTGCTATTAAAAAAAAATAACCCAGGAAATGAAAGAAATCTGCTTTGCTCTCATATTTATTTGGCTAGTGGGCTCCTAACCAAGTCAGTCTGACACTGATACCTGAATGCAAATATAATACCAAGTGTAAGGTTTCTGTCCATAGGCAGTCAGAGTAAAACTATCCAGGGGACACAAAAATCATGAAACCAGCATGAGAAACAAAAGCTACTTTGTCTTCCCGTACTGCATCTTCCAGAAGAAAGAAAGGTTGCAGTCACAGAGGGTGCAGAGACATTCAGTGACGTGAGCAGTATCTGCAGTGTGATTTCAGCAAGTCTAGAGGCTCTCAAGATACACCCACTGCAGCAGAAAGCTGCCAACATTTCAACACTCATATTTGTAGCTGTGGTATTAGATCAATGACAGACTCCACATCAGTTGCAGTATAATCTCAGCAATGCTGATAAGCAGCACATTCAGGCTGGAAAAATATGCCCAAGTGCTAGTGATGTGTAATACAGCCAGCTGCAAAAAGAAATCCAGGAGAGGCAAGTTGGCATTGTCTGAAAAACACCAACTGATGCACAGTGGTGCAATCTGCAGCCAGGCAGCAGCCAGGGTTTGGGCTTGTCTGTAAAGCAGCACAGGGATGTTCATGGTTTGAGAGGAAAAAGGAGAAGGGTCAAGGGTCTGGAGGGGAGTGGCTGAGGTCTCCTGGTCTGTTCAGCCTGGAGGAGGCTGAGGGGAGACCTCAGTGCAGTTACAGCTTCCCTGAGAGAGGAAGAGGAGGGGCAGGCACTGATCTCCTCTCTGTGGTGACAGTGACAGGACTCAGGGAATGGCCTGAAGCTGTGCCAGGGCAGGTCTAGGTTGGGTATCAGGAAAAGGATTTTCCCCCAGGGGTGGTTGGGCCCTGGAACAGCTCCCCAGGGCAGTGGGCACAGCACAGCCTGCCAGGGCTCAAGGAGTGTTTGGACAATGCTCTCAGGCACGTGGTGTAATTCTTGGGGATGATGCTGTGCAGGGCCAGGAGTTGGACTTGCTGATCCTGTTTCCAATTCAGGATATTCTATGATTCTTAACCCAGAACCCATAACAAATCCTGCAGGCTGTCAGACCAGAACAGAGAGTATGCTGAGGCTCTGGAAGAAGGTCAAACACTCTTAGCCAAAAAGGAGTAATAGTACCAGTCAGTGTTTTCATTTCCAAGATGTGGGCCTTGGGAAACATGAGCTTCATATTCTAGGTCTGTAAATAACCCACATCAAACAGCCATAATAAACAAAACCATGGCCTTGTAAAGCCAATGCAGTTGAGACTGGCTAGCACCTGAATGGAGGCCTGTTTCTGGAAGTAAGGAAACAATTTGTGAATGAGTAAGTTACTTCCCACCTATTTTTTTCTATCCAGCCTGAAGCAATAGACTTGATATGCTCTGGCAGGCTGGACCTGAAGTTAAAGCCTCTGTACTTGTGGAAAAATTTCCTGGATCTTTCTTGCAAGAGGCTGGGAGTCACTGTGAAAATTATATTTTACCTTTGGAACCTGGGTTGAATAAAGTGATCTTCTCACTGCCTACCCTGCTCTCATATAGTCTTGCTTTACTGTGCTAAACAGCTGCTTTGCTGCCCCTCAGAAGTGGTGCTGAATACAGCCTGTAATTTATAAATCAGTTTTAAAAATGTCAAAGATCTTTGGATTCAGTCTGAGGGAGTTAGTGAGTTTCTCAGTTTTCTCCTCTTCTAGGCTCTCAAAGCACTGTGCTAATGAATTTCTGGCTGCCAAACAGTGAAGTCTGTAACTGGGACTGGCAATTTCATAGATTCCAGATCTTTTATTTTTGCTCAAAGACATATCAAGAAGCTTTCAGGATAAACTATTACTATTCTGTATCACTTATCAGCTTGACTGTCCAAAGATTCTGATCACTGCAAACAGGATTTCTGTTTAAAGGAAGCGAGACAGGGCTGGGGAGGAGAGGGAGCCAACAATGATTCTTTCTGCCAGCCCCTGTGTGTTAATTACAAGTGGCTTTGTTAATTCCTCCGTGGTCCTGCCTGGAGACACTAACAGCAAATTTGTTCACCTCTGCAGCTGAGAAGTGCTATGATCAATGGGGAAACAGGCTATCTCTCCATGGATGTGAAGGTCCCTGTGGACAAAGGGGTAAGAAATTCTCCTTCTGTTCAGGTCACCCAGGGGGGTGGATGCTGAAAAACCACAAGGGATGTGGTTTTCAATGTTCAGCATTCCTGAGTGTGAGGATTTCATTGTTTCACCACATATGTAACCCATGTGCTAAAGACATACAAGAGAACATCATTAGAAGTGCTTGTTTCACCTACCAAAATTCTGCTCTCAGAAAGGTACTGGAAACATCTCTCAGCTCCCTGCTTTGTCCAGGCAAAGCCAAAAAGCATGTTGTTCATTGTTTATAGGGCTGTGAAATGAATCAGACCTCTTCAAGAGTTAGAACAGGGGAAGACCATGCTGAACTGACTTAGGCAGAAGGAGATTTGGAGACTGTTTTGCCACCCTCTTTCCCTATAAAAAACCACTCATGAAAACTTTGTCCCTCACTTCGTCAGAATGTGATTCCCTTTATCCAGGTCCAGGATTAAATTTCTATGCAAATATTTGCAGATGTTTTATGAAAAGTCCTAGTGAAATGGAGACTTTTGAACACTCCCTACCAGCTCTAGGGCAGGGTTATACATCTTCCTTTGGAATCAGTGCAAAATTATCTCGTACATTTATGTTCACTGGTACTTTTTCATTCACATTTATTTAACTCCCTCGAAGATTTTGGCTTTCATCATTTCCTGTTAGGAAGTATTCCAGAGTCCTGCAAGTTACACTGCCCAGAAGTCTTCTATATTTCAGGAAAATTTTCCATCCTTTATAGAGAGCATTTTTTTCAGTGGCTGGCTAAACTGTTCCCATGCTAAGCCACAGTCAGCATTAATTCCAACAAACCAAATGCTCACAGCCACTGCAGAAATGGGGCCATTTCCTACTGGAGACACCCTTCTGTTTCCTCTTAATGGTTGTCCTGCTAGATCTTGTCCCTACATTTTTTTTCTCTCTATTCCTGGTGTTTGTAACTCCCATGGACCTGTCAATGGCTTTGCTTTTCTTCTCCTGAGCATTGCTAACATCTGTGTTTGAAATATTTGCACACTTTTCAGCTATTATGATTGTTCCTGTTGACTCTTCTATCATTTCTGGTGCCCAAGTACCAGGGCTTCACTGAATTATGTGACTGCTTCCCTGTTGCTTTGCACAGAGCAGCTATTCTCTGCAGTAGGATATTTCTGAACAGGGAGCCCCCAATCTTCTTTCTGCTGTCCCTTCAATTTTTTTCTCCCTCCCACAACTGCACTGGAACTGCCGCCCTCAATTCTGTGTTTCTTAGCTATTTTTTCCAGTTGCCATTTTTCCACATGAAACCCACTTCTCCTTTCCATCCAGCCTTTCTAATTTTAAGGGCTGTTGAGACACTTTTTTCAGTATGCAGAGAAATGTTCTGTTTTGTCTTACAGATAGATCCCTGTACAGAAGGGCTGCTGAGGCAGAGTCTGTTCCTCCCATTAGATTTTCTTCCCTCCATGGCCTGTTGTTTACTGTTTTTCTGTTTGCAGTTCTGCAGCTGGTTCTCCCTCTATATCTTATTTAAGCCCACTTTAACTGATTTTTTGGAATAAAAGTTCATGAGAAGCTGTTTCAAGTACTTTATATAAACCCAAATATATTGAATGACCTTTATTTCCTTCATCCATTACCTTAGTTATTCTATCAGAAAAGTAATCAAGGTTTTAGAGCAAGACCTATTCTTTGTGGGTCTAGATTGCTTCTTTTGCAAGTTTAACCCCTTTGTGCACCCTCAGTAACACTCTTCTGAGTCATCCAATGCTATCTTTTAGTTCAATATTTTAGAGACATCCTTCTGCTCCCCTACCCAGGAGAAAAAGAAGATAACAAAAAGTAGCCTTGGTAAAGAGATATTATTTGTTCCATTCTGCAGCTCTGGAAGCCTTATGAAGCACAACAGGGGACTGAGTCTGTGACAATTTTACTATTATCAGAATACACATGGAGTGCAAACCAGCAATGAAGCTTAGTAATTCCCACTTGTACTCTGCCAGCTGATGAAGCAGAGCAGCATTGAAACAAAGAAAGTGCTGACAGAGCCTTGAAACAAATAGAATGAGGCACCCAGGCTGTGGAGAGAAGACCTGAGTGAAGGGGATAGAAATGTTTGTGTCAGCCATGTAAATGTTGATACCCCACATTGATTTCAGGAGGGTATCGAGAACAGAGTGAGATAGAGAGGAAAAAACAAGGAGCAAATACAGGAGGCAGTTGTTGGGGAGTTCTAGGGGCAGAAATGCCTTCTCTTGCAGCTTGTGTACAGAAGGGCTCTGACTGTGAAAGCAAAAGAGAGAGGACATGGGTGGAAGTTGTGGCAAACCTCTGGTAATGGCAGCAGCCAGGCCTGGATGCCTAGCACAGCATCCAGTCTGGAAATCCATGTGTTCCCAAACTGCAGGGGATGGCAGTCAGCCATCCTGTCACTGTGCCAACATGCCCATGCTCTCCTCCCTTGAGCCCTGCTATGCAGCCAAGTCCTGCCTGATCATCCTCAGCCCCACTTGGCTCAGGGGTGGCTGTGCTTCTTTTCCATGCCATGGCTGAGGGGTGGTACCTCCAGCTGTCTTGGGGCTGGCTGAGCACTCACCAGAAGAGGGGCAGGTCAGGGGAAAAAAGGAGCAGAACAAGCCCTGCTAAAGGAAAGGGTATCAAGGTAGTGGCCAGGTCTTTTCTGTGCCTCCCTGCCTCCATCATCAGATCAGAAAAGAGAGGGTTAATACCTTTCAGACCACCCACAGCCACCGAAACACCACCAAGTGATATTCTCTGGGGGTACCACAGCCCTTTGGGAGATCTTGCACATTAAGAGAAATAACTTCATGTGAAGGGTTATTTAAAAATTGGAATGGACCGCCCAGGGAGGTGGTGGAGTCACCATCCCTGGAGGTGTTCAGGAAAGGCCTGGATGTGGCACTTAGTGCTATGGTCTGCTTGACAAGGTGGTGATAGCTCAAAGGATGGTCTTGGTGATCTCAGGTCTTTTCCAACCTCAGTGATTCTGTGATTCTGTGTGGTCTTGGCCCAGCAGAAGACCCTGTTTTTCAGCAGTACAGTTGCCATGCATGAGAGAGGGGTGGGAAAAGGGGCTAAGCCACCTGCCACCTTCTCACCTACCAATATCCTGAATGCCCATCACACCTAATGATAATCCCCCATCCCTGTCAGGACAGTGAGCACAAACTTGGTGCACACTGTGGAGCTGGAGCCCTCTGTGCCTCACTCACTCCCCTTCCAGGGCTGCTCAGCTCAAGCAGGTTACAGCAGGCATGACTTTCCCTGGGGAACACTGAGTTTTCTGTGTTCACTCCCCTGTCTCCCACACACATCCTCTCACCTCGTTCTCAGACTGGGTCTAGGATTTTAAACATATTAGGGTTCATATACTGGCATAAGGCTTGGATAGAAACTTTCCAGAAACTTTTCTCCTTTGGAAAAGCGTTCCACTGAAATCAACACTTTCCTACAGGAAAAGGCCAGTCTGGCAAACAGATGAAGTTCTGAGGCAGCTTTCAATAATCTGAAATGTCTTCAGTTGAAATGTCAGTCTGAAAAAAATATTTGTGTGCGAATCAAAATGGCTTGGATTTGAAACAGCACTTTTTTTCCAAATTGAAAATGTAAATTTTTTTTTAACTGATTTTTTTTTAACAAAATTGGAATATGCTAATGTTTTGTCCCACTTTGGTGTGAAAGCAAATGTCAGGAATATCAGCATTTCCTACAGGAGTGGGGAGACTTGGCCCTGGCTGCCCACCCACACAGAGGATAGGTTTGCCATTCTGCCTCTCCTTCAACTCCACTCCTCCTTCCTATCTGCCCCTGAGCCCCCCTCCAGCTGGAGATGATGATGATGATGTGCAAAGCTGTCAGGGTTGCTGTGTCTAGCAGAAGAGCAGCAGGGCCCTAGCACATGTGCTTGGAGAGGGCGAGAGGGAGGGCAACTTCCCCCCAGCCCTTCCTGCAGCCAGTGCAGGAGCCCTAGAACAAAGAAAGGTTTATCTGAAGCCCTTGTTGGAAAGATAGAGTGGCTGCCTGGATCCTGAAAGTCTCGAGGTGCTGAATATGCTGAATACTGCACATTCATGCCAGCCTCCAGCCAGCCCTAGCAGGGTGTGAGGTGTTGGCTTTGCTCAGCCTTGGGGACATTATCCCAGGCCCCCATCACCACTATCCCCTTGCTCTGTCAGAGGGTCTCTCTTATTCATTCATTCTCTTATTTCAGAAACGAGTTCTCTTCCTCACCAACGATTATTTCTTCACGGACATCAGTGGCACACCCTTCAGGTGAGCAAGGACTCGTGGTACCAATACAGTGTATCAGAAGTCTGATCAGCAGATCAGTTCCTTCTCTTCATAAATATTGCTTACAAGACGTGAGTAGAGCAGTAGGAATAAATGACTTCTTTGTTCCTGTTGCCATTAAATTATTATTTGGGGTCAATTCAAAAGGAATATTATGATTTACCTGAAATTCAGTGTCTGACAGCTATACCTTAGGTAAAGCATATTGTTTTATTTCAGAGAAATAAGACAGCTTAAATTTTCATTTCCATTGAATATGGTTTATGGTACTGGTGTATGGCTTTAAAAAAAGTCAACATTGTTATACACTGAAAATTATAAAACAGCAAATAACAAATGAAGGAAATTGTGGGGAAGAGGGGCAGGAGGGTTGGGGTTTTTTCCCCCAGCTGAAATAGTTTAAAACTGGCAGAGATTTGAGAAATGTTATCGTTGACCTGAACCTACAGTGTTGGCCAAAAAAATTGTCACCAGCAATGCCTCATAACTCTGCAGACAGGTTCCTTAGCCCCCTGTGCTGAAATCAGATCTCACTTAATCCTCTTCTGATGATGTTCTTTTCTTTAATAGCTGTGGAGGGAGTTAATGTCATTAAGGGTTGTAACTGCAGGCAATGACACCTTTCCTTGCTGACAAGCCCTCTGTTTTCCTTCTTGCCTGCAGCCTGGGTGTTGTGCTGTCCAGGGGGCACGGGGAGTACATCCTGCTGGGGAACACTTCAGTGGAAGAAGGTAGGTTAATCTGAAAGGGACAGGAGAGCCACTCTGAATGTCGCCAGTTCTCCTTCAGAGCCTCTATGTGTCTGTCTGCTTCCTCACTAATACTCCATGTTCTCTCTGGTTTCAGGTTTGCATGACCTGCTCCAGCCAGACCTGTCCTTAGCAAATGAATGGTAAGTGCAAGAAATCCTGTCAGTGACACAGGACTTTGTCATGATGTTTGGGCAAAGTTCCCAGCAATCTGGTTTGAGTTCACCACCCTCTGTGGCATAGGGAAAAAGCAGTGCTGTGCAGGTGCTGTACCTGCCAAGACCTGATTGTCTCCAGGCAATTGACTTTCCCCTCTTCCTTTGGGAGATCCCACCAAGACCTGGCACATTCCTCTCCTAAGAAACAGCTGAGATTTATCCTCAGTCTTCTGTGCTCACACTTACTTTGTTCCTCCTCACATTGCTCAGAATTGTCTTACAAAACCTACACTATGTCAGACCTGTTAGGCAATTTTGTTTCAAGCTTGGTGAGAGATTGAAATGCTTTTTTAAATCCTAGTTTATTTTTGGTTGGCATCCTTCTGAACTGTGCCTAGACCTAACTTCTAGTGAACACGGAGGTGATTTATGACCCCCATTTCAATAGCAAGCAGAACTTACAGTTTTGCTTGGTTTGGATATGAAACAGGGTGAAGCACGGCACTTTCCATTTACTGCTGTGAGGTTTGGGGTTTTCATGAACCCAACATTCAGTCCCACTCAGTCACATGAACCCAGGCTGTATCAAAGCCAAAATAACTATATTCAAGCAGCCCTGCACCCCTTCTCACCTCTCATTACGCTGTCAAGTTTCACAAGCAGCACATTTGAGACACAAACAGCGACTTCTCCTTCTTCTACTCCTGACTTCAGGTGTCAGCTTACCACACTTTACATATTCATTTCTCTTAGACTTTTCTCATAAATCACTCCTTTCAGCCCCTTTATGACTTTTAATTCTCTCTTATAACCCCTTCCTCTCCCTTGTCCTGACAATGGAGCAGTCAAAATTGGAAGCAGGATTAGAAGACTGGTTTCTTTTATAGCACAGAGCATTTCTAATACATCCTTTTACTTTTGCCAAACTGTGTCCTGAGGCTCCTGCAGTTCTGTCCCCGTGGGACAGCTTTTGTTGTCACCATATCTCACTGCAAGATCATTCCTCATTGCACACTTTGTTCCTCTGTCTCTTATTTTTTCTGCTCCTAGTCTGGTCTCATGTTGCACATGACCCTCTGCTTTTCAGGTCTCTCCATCACACTGTTATTGTCTACACAAGCACATGTACACATCTTACACAACATAACACAGGAAACTGCTGGCAGGATTTGGAACAGCTCAGTTGTGTTGTGAGCTGATGCTGGAGAGCACAGCAACCCTGCTGAGCACAGCAGTCAGCTTAATTGGTGTTTGGTTTAGTGGCAGGGTTTGACTTACAGCCACACTGTTAGCTTTAGAGTGGGCACAACATGCAGCAATGTAAAAGTGAAGACTTTGCAGACCAAGGTTTCTTGCTGACTTTCTTTTCACAGTTATTATCATCCAGAAGCCTTTGTTTTACCATGGTTTCTCTTTGCCCTTTTGCATTTGTTCTCCCCTTCCCACCAGGATTTACTGCATCACCGACATTGATCCCGACCACCGGAAGCTCAGCCAGCTGGAGGCTGTGATCCGTTTCCTCACTGGAGAGGAGCCTGACCTGGAATGTGAGTCCCAGGCACTGCAAGTGCCCTGCTGGGGTTTTCCTGTACTCTCACAAGGGAGAGGGGACTGTGACAAACTGTTTGGTCTCAGACTGAGCCCCTGTGGCACTTGCTTACACAGGCAGGACTGAACTCAAGCCCAGATCAATTCACAAGTGGAAATGAGCTGAGGATCCACCCCCTTGTCTCCATCAGAGGATTTTTTTCCATTTCAAAGCTGACACATAACTCAGCCTTATTGGAGGTCTCAGCACAGGAAATACTGGAAAGTGGAAGGTTTGAATGGAGCTTGGCAGCAGCTGCACACCGAGTTTGAGACAGAGTTACTGGCCTAGAGGGGACAATGGCAGTGGAAGCCAGGAAAAGTGCTGAGACAACTCAGTTTCCCAGGGACACCAGGCATCATCCTCCAAGGGCTCACTGTGCCCTCTGGAGAGATGGGTTTTTTCAGAACAAGGATTATTAATTTTGTTTTCCAAGCACAACAGGTAACTGATCCAAGAGAAAAAAATGGTTACAGGATTACTATCTTTCCTGCTCCCCCTGCTGCTCATCCCTTGCAGCAGGTCCCATTCTCCTGCAGCTGATAGAGCACCACTGAAGAGTGGGATCTCTATGGGGGCAGAGATGGCCAGCTGTGCACAGGAATTCCTTACAGCAGTTTGGTTTTAGGATGTCCTTCAACCCCCTCAGTTGTGCCAAGTACAAGCTTTTGTATGTAAGGCTGCACCTCAGAGGCTCAAACTTTTGGCACAAGGATGGGAATCTCTTAAAAGCAAAATCAACTGTAATCCATTAATCCTTCCTCTCTTGCACAATGTGAGCAGAGCCCTCCTGGCTGTCCTTGGAGTGGGCTGGAAAGAGGAGATGTATGCTTTGAAGAGGCCAGGGAGGAGGAAAGTTTCAGGAGAGCTGACATGAAGAAATATACAGGCTTAGAAGTGCTGTGGAGGAAAAACAAGTACAACTTGAACACGTGAATCCTAGACATGGGGGGCCTCAAGAGGGAAAGATCTCATGGTCGGGTCTGATTTTGAAGCTTGAATAACAACAACTATGGAGAGAAGGATCCTGAAATTTGTGGGAAAGAAATTTGGGAGAACTTGAGCTAAAACATTAAGGGACACCTGGGGAACATCAACCCAGAAAGTTTCAGTGCCAGAAACACTGAAATGATGGGGTGGCTCCATCTAGGACATCACTGAAAGGAGCATTTCTGGGACATGATGGTCACCATGTTCACGCAGATTAAAACAAGTAGGGCAATACAGAAACAAAGCAGGTCAAATAAATGGAGCTCTGGGGCATGTCATTTGGCACATGACAATACCTTGAACTTTCCTAATCACTTCTTAGCTCCAGTGCAAAGTGGATTAGACTGGTAGCCTGGACTGGCTTGAGCATCTGGTGAAAACCAGGACAGGAAAATGTTTTGTGACTCACAGGAAGAAAGGAGGGCTAACAGAGAAGTCAGTGAGCAAAGGGACAGAGTAGAGACCATAAAAAAGTGTCTAGTGGTTTTGAAGGGAGCTACATGAGTAGAGGGTGTTGGCTGGTATCCTCTCTACAGGATGCCCAGAGGGAAGGTCAAGGCAGGGATTTGAGGCAAAGGCTGTGGACAGCCTGCTCAATAAAGGATTCCAGTGACAGTCTAATGAATAACTTCATTTGAAAGCCTCTCACTTGCCCACACTTGTTTGGGCACCACACTTCCTCAGAGTTTGCAGGGTAACTGGTCTGATGATTATAGACATTAGGAAGAAATTCTTTACAGAAAAGGTGATCAGTTTTTGCAACAGCTGCCCAGGGAGGTGGTGGAGTCACCATCCCTGGAGGTGTTTGAGGAAAGACGTGGCACTCAGTGCTGTGGTTTGGTTGACACGGTGGTGTTGGGTCATAGGTTGGACTTGATGATCTCAGAGGTCTTTTCCAACCTCATTGATTCTGTAATTCTGTGATCTTGGCTATAACATCTGCTCCTGTGTTTTTTCCACCATCCAGGGTGTTAGGACCTCTTCTCTGCCCTGTAATGGGAGCCCTCTTTTTTGTGCCACATTGATCCATTGTCCTGGACAGGCAGATGCTCCTTACCAAGGGACTCCCTAAAACATCTAGGGAAAAACATGTCTTTCTCTCCTGATTTTTGTTGTTCTTTTTTCTCCTTAGGTGATGAGGAGTTGGTCCAGGAAGTGCTGTTTGATGCAGTGGTCACTGCCCCCATGGAGGCCTACTGGACAACACTGGCCCTCAACATGTCCTTGTAAGTGTAGGAGACATAAATATGGATAGAACACTGCTATGGGTTTATGCAGTGCCTGAAATAGTCACAAACTTCTGCACAGCATACAAGAAACTGTAGAAATAGCTCCAAAAGCTGATAGAAATAGCTCAATAGCTTTAGAAATAGCTTGAAAAGTGTCTCTTGGGAGTGAACTCCAGTAAGCTGGGCCACCTTGGGAGAGTCTTTAGTTTGGTGAAGGTTTTTCTAGTGGAGAAAAGAGAGATTGGTATTGTCTCTATTGGTGGTACCTCCAGACTGAACCTCAGGAAGATAGTGGACAGACTGGCTTCATTAAACAACTTTGTATTTTATTATTTCCAGTGAGGCACCTGTTGCTTGTGGTGTCTTGTATCATGTCACACAGATCTCCTTTCACCAGACAACGTGCTGCTTACTGATATACATGGCCACTGGACTCCTGTCCCAGTTCCTTGCATCCCTACACAAACAGAAGCTGAGCCAGTGACAATCCTGCTAAGGACACACAGTTATCAGCACAGCTTTTAAATAGCTACACCGACACACCCTCTTTAGTCACATTCTGCTATCCTGGCCATTCTCTGCATCCCTGATCCAGCCATTCTCCTTCTGCAATTCCTCTCCTGCACTTCAGCCTCATGAGAGTAGCCTGGAGCAGAGCTAGCAGGGGCAGAGGAGCTTATGGCCTACTTAAAAGAGAATGAAATAAGCAGACTTCAAAGGTTTAAATCTGAGCACAAGTCTTAAACCTGCCAGTTGTCAGCCAATTGTCCCCTGTTGCCATGAGCAGGGAGGAGCCACTATCACTCCTGGTGTAAATGGGTTATATTGCAAATGAACTTGGGACCAGGTCTCCAGATGTGGCTTCAAGTTTGAAAGGCCCTCACCCTGGATCATGGCTGTTCTTGTGAGAACTGTTTGCTTCTGCTTGTGTATTTCTGTTCCACAGGGATACTGAGGCAGGCATTGAGATGGCATTTCTGGGCACTCGGGCTGGGCTCATGAGGAGTGCCCTGTATGTGGGCTCTGAGAAGATTTCCAACAAGTAAGTCCCTAAGCTGCATTACAGGGTTTCTGTCTGTCTCTGGAGGGCCAGCATGAAACCACCACCACCCTTAGAAATGCTTTTGGGGAGACAGAATAGAAAGGAGCAACACCTTGATGGCATTAATGCTGATTCAGAGAATCAGAGTGGGGGGCCTTCGTCTTCCTGTGGTCCTTTTGAGTTTTTCTTAAAATACTGTCCCAAAGTGCAGTCATTTGAATGAAACCCTTCAACCATTCCCTGACTTCAGTCAGCTGACACAGAAAATGCCCACAGTTACTCCATATCCCCAGGACCATTTTGCAGTGCAAAGGCTCTGCACTCCAGTGCCCCAGCGACATTCCAGCTTGGCTGTGTTTGATCTTTCTGTCTCAGTTCCTCTCCCAGATTTATGCTGGTCTGCCTCTCACGCTGCCCACATGGCAGCAGCATCCCAGTGCCTTGCAGTGAGGCGTTAAGCGATGTGACTGACATCTGTCACATCCCATTCACTCTCTTGTCCTCTCCCTCAAGGCAGAAGGATGTGTGCACTGAAGGGTTTTGACATGGAAAGGGTAGTTTGCATTCTGTTGCATTTTGGATATGCATGCTGCTGTAGGAAAGGATGGGTCACAGAGGCACACCAGCAGATGGAACAGAAAGCGACCATGTGGGTGGTGGTCATTACCTTCTCAGCAGCTGTTTCACTGTCCCCAGGTTCCCCAAACATGAGTTCTATCCTCAAGCTCTGCTGTGCCTGAAAAGTGACACTCTTCATGTGTTTGAAGCAGTCTCAACAACTCAGAGTAGTCAGTCTCTGGCAACAGGGGAGAAATGCTGTGTGCTGCAGGAGGCTAATGTGATAATTCCCACTGCTCATCAGGAGCAGCATTCAGTGCTTCAAACAGTCACAGTAGAGACAGACCCCCACATATCTCACAGGAGGAGCTTCTGGAATCCCCTGAAAGGAAGGAATCCTAAATGAGGAATTATTATGTCAAAATATACAGCAAAACAAGAGTCTGAAAACAAAGGGATTTTCCAGGCAAGCTGTATGAACCTCCAGGGAAGCAAATGACCTGATTTTTATGAGGTCTCGCTTGAGCACCCACTGCCTGTCTTGTCATGCTCCCAGGACACATCCTCTTGCTTTCAGAAGCATCTCTTTGCTCAAGCACTTCAGTTCCTGCCTCTCTGGGAACCACAGAATCATAGAATTTGTTGAGGGATTGGAATGGACCTTTAAGATCACCTGTTCCCAACCCATTCTGCCATGGGGAGAGACACCTCCCACTAGACTAAGTTGCTTAAGACCTTATCCAGCCTGGCCTTGAACACTGCCAGGGCTGGGGCATCCTCAACCTCCTTTAGCAACCTGTTCTGGCTATCTTACCTAAATTTCCCCTCTTTCAGTCTGTACCTATTTCTCCTTGCCCTATCCCTGCAGTTCCTAACAGAGTCACTCTCCAGCTTCCCAGTAGCCCCCCTTCAGATACTGGAAGGTTGCTATGAGGTCTCTGCTCTGAGCATCTCCTGAAGAGATGAGCATTTACACACAGTTGTGTAAAGTTATGTTTGGGGTGTGTGGTTTGTTTTTGTAGGACACTGCCTAATCCCCTTCCCTCACCTGCTCCCCATCCCCTGCAGTAACTAATGGCCACAAGCACCTGTGCTTCCCTCGCCCACCTGCTCCCCCGGCACTGCGGCGCTGCTCGCGGGCTGTCGTTCCCGGTAACCCTTCCGTGCTGCTCGCTTCCCTCCGGCCCTGCCCGCTTCCCTCCGGCCCTGCCCTGCCCGGCCCTCAGAGCCCGCGGGCGCCCCGGCCCCACCGCCCGCCCGGGGCCGCCGCCGCGGGCCTGGCCCGGGCCAATAGCGGCACCTGGCGGCGGCCGCGGGAGGCGCGGCGGGCGCGGCCGCCCCTCAGGAGCGAGGGAGAGCCCGGCCTTGCCCCGGAGGGACAGCGGCAACACCGCCTGCCCTCGCCCGTATTAAAACCCCGGGTGGTGGGGTGTGGGCGATGCGCCCTGCCGCAGGTGTCCCACTGCGTTGCCCTGAGGAGAGCTCCGTGAGCAACGCGTTCTCTCCCGGCAGGAAATTCCTGACGCAGAAGGACAAGGAAAGCATCTTCACCATGGACCACTTCCCTCTGTGGTACCGCAGGGCGGCCGAGCATCCCCCCGGCAGCTTCATCTACAGCATTGTCTCAGAGGATGAATCAGGTAACCCCCCAGGCTAAACACGGAGCAGACAGAGGGAAAGAGAAAAAAGCTCTTTTCACACCTCGCATCCCACACGCTAGCTCCCGCCTAGTGGGAAGCGCTGGGACCTGCCCTCTTGGTGTTACCTTCACACCAGTGAGGGGCACAGAGCTCATGGCCAAGATGCTGAAAGATGAAGCTACAAGGTGTGAGGAAAGCAGTCAGGAATGAGCAATGCCTGAGGGCTACAGAGGAGGAGAAGGATGGAAATGGAAATGCACGGCTTGGGTAGATGGAAAGGTGTAGAGAGGCGGGAGCTGGGGGAGCGCAAGGTACCTGTGGGGCTGGAATACACACGACACATGAGAAGGGAACAGGAGAGGTATTGCAGAAGGAAGGAAACACAGAGATGTGGCCAGGCTTGGGAGGGAACAACATCAGCCCTGCTGGATGGCAGTAACAGCTGGCACTGGTGAGGGACCAGCCAACAGTCAGGAAGTCTAAGTTCAGAGGGTGTCATTTTTTCCATCACCACTTTCCATGACAGGAAAGGATGGGTTTGTTATAGAAGATAGTGGAGGAAAAGGGTGGAGAAGGAAGGCTGTTCCACAGCATTGGTGTCCCACACAGCAAAGTTCAAACACTAGAGGAAAGCAAGGAGTGGCTTTTCAATATCTCTTGCTTAAGGTGTTGGTTCCTGTATATTCCTGTGAATATGCAGGGCCAGCCAGGACCTTCTCAAAGGCTGGAAGAGAGCAAAAGAGCCTAAAAACAAACAAGCAAAACAAAATATTCATGTGAGACTCCTCCACACAAGGCAAAGAGCCCCTCTGTGCTCCTCCCTGGCCCCCAGCTCTCCATCTCTGTCACAGTGCTCAGCACTGTAGCTGTTAAAGCTTTTTGTGGCACAGTGGTGGGAGTCTGGTGGGTGGGAAAGCAAGTAGCAAGGAGAAGAAACCAGCCTGGGAGGCAAGAGATGAACCAGGATGTATAGGGAAAGGAATGGAAAGAGAAAATACTCAAAACCTACAAAAGCCTCTTTCTCCCCAACACCCTTACATCTCACTTAAAAAGCAAGTGTGGAGAGAGGGGGAGAGATGCCAGGAGGGACCTTTCACTCCCCTGCAAGCCATGGCATCTGCTCTTTGGAATAGAGCGTGGGTTGGAAAACCAGGGAGTGCCATCCCGTGGGACTTCCTAGGGCAGCCATTCCCAGGCCACTGTCACTGCTGGCTAAACACTGTGGTTGTGGCTTGCTGTGTCTTTCTTAGAAGTCACAACTAGTTTTGGATAAAGACTGAAGACAAGGAGCTGGCACTGTTCTTTGTGTTACATGGCCATGGGTCAGAAGCTTAAATCAAGTCCAGAACCCCACTCACCTGGAAACCTGGTGCCTGCAGGCACCTTGTAAGAAGTAGCGCTTGGCCCTGAAGACCTTGTGCCCTAAATTGTAAAGGAGATTATTAGTGTTTAGGGATAAGCAGCTGGGCTCAGAGAGACTGCCTGGGAAGAGCCAGGAAATAATTCCCAGTGCTTCTGAGACAGTGGTTTACTATAAAGCAGAGTCCAGGCCCTTCCTTGACATCTGATGAAGCAGGGCTGTCCCACATTTTAGCCAAAATAGGCCACCCAGTTTCTTATTAAATCAGATGCTGAAGTCCTCTTTTCATGTTTTCCACAAGTCCCCTGCTGTGGCAGGAGGTTTTCATGGCAGATGGGCTTCTAATCACCTAAGAAGGAAAACCCCCAACAGCTCTCTGTTGGGGAGGAAACCAGCAGGAGGTGACTGCAGGTCATCAGAATCATTTATGCACAGCACCTCCTTCCAGTGTCCAGAAGTCTCAGAATAAAAGGACAGCAGGGAAGCCTCTGCATGTCAAGTAGCACTGTTCTTGCAACCCAGATTTTTCATGTGTTAGGTGGGATTTTTTTCCTAGAGACCCTAAGTATAATTTGCTTCTTTTTCCCATCCTCAAATTAGCCATTTGAGATTCACCATTGTCCTGGTTTAGGGCAAATTTGGGAGAAAACCTCTAAAGGGATTTCCTCTAGAAAGAAAATTCAAGTGGCCCCTCTCACAACTGGTTCCAGAAAAAAAGATTTCCTTGGAGAAAAGTGGAAAAAACAGTCAAATTTTAATTTAACGGGCAAAGGATTCATCAGCACAAAAAAAAAAAAAAAAAAAAAGGCAATAATAAACAGTAAAATCTCTTGCTGCTCCAAAGAGCTGACAAACTCAGCAGGTCCCTTGGTGGGCAGTGGCTCAGCTCACTCAGTCTCTGATCAGTCCCTCCAGTGCTGGAAATGCCTCGGCCCAGGCCCGGCCCGGTGCCCACAGCTGGAGCTGCCGGTGCTCTGCTGGGTGTTCTGTCCAGAGCAGGGTTAAACAGGTCCAGGAGAAACAAAAACCACAGTGCAGGGAACTTCTCTGCCTCAGCTAGCTAAAATCTAACTAAAAGCAAAGGAGAGCCCTGTCCTGCTGTCTGTCCATACTGCAGACAACACAGTGCAGGAGCAGGAATGTGGAGGAGTGAGTGCAGTCCCCCAAACTCCATGCTTCTTCTTTCCCCCCTTTGCCCTTGGAACCAGTCTCAAAGGTGCAAAACTTATTATCCAGCATATACAGAACAGACAGTTGGGGATACAAGCATGATATAGCCAACCCAGGACAACCATAAAGGCAGGATTGTGCTCAAGGTATGTGAGCTGAATGTTTAATTCACAAAGGTTTTACTGCTTTTGACACACTTGAGCAGGTTAATCTGGCTTTGATCAAAAAATAAAAATAGTGAGAGCCTAATAGTGAGGCTAAACTGTGGTAGGCACTGAGTTGTGCTCTGGACACACCTATAATGATGAAGGCAGACATGGAAAGCAGTAACAAATGCTGGAGTTGTGGGGAAGGAAAGAATCCCTGACCCATCTGTCTAAGGAAGAGATTTCCATAGAGCATGCAAGGAGGGAACCAGGTGCAGACTACATCAATCAGACTGGCCTTTAAACTGTCCCCTGGCAGTTCCCAAAGAGGTGCCTCAGCTGAAGCTAATCTAATCACTTAAAAATATATAGAAATGGAATCTGCCACATGGAAAATTGCAGGCTGGAACAACTGCCCTGACAAGGAGAGATGGAGTTCAGTTGCTTGAGCCTAGCCAGCCATGTGATTTTAAATGCCCCATGGGAGCTCAGAGATCTGCACAGGGCTGGCAGATGTGTCACAGGACCTACAGGATGCTTAAAGCAGCAGCTCAAGGATAACTGGGAGACCCTGGGGCATAAGAGAGTTTAGGCAACAAAGTCCCAGAAGGCTTTGTTTCTAAAATGGAGTGTGTTCTGGAAGCTGCTGTGTCTGCAGTTTGTAGTGCTGGCCTGGCTTGGGTAAGGCTTAGACATAAGCCTGGCCTTTGGTGTGCAGGTGTTGTCAGAATTACCTGTCCTGCTTCTCCTCTGTCTACAGGGTTTAGATGGTGCACTGAGCAGAACAGCTCTCTGGCCTAAGAGAAGCTCTACATGCTCAAAATCAAGGAGGCCAGTCCTCCACATTTTATCACAGAATCATGGAACATTTTGGGCTGAAAGGGACCTTAAAGGTCTCTTAGTTCCACACCCCTTGCTGTGGGCAGGGATGTCTTCCCTGAGCCCAGGTTGCTCAAATCCCCCCCCCATCCAGCCTTGGAGACACTTCCTTTATGTTGAGGATGCCACTTTTATAATGAGCCATAAAGAAGAGAAAAATAAAATCTGCTCATAGCCCATTAGGCTGCTTTTGTGTCTTGAAAGATGCAGCCCTCAAAATTCTGGGATGTTTCAGAGTTGAGGAATATGTACAAACTGTCCTGGATGGGAAAATGTGGGGGCAAGCTGGTTTTGCTGCATTTTATTCCTCTCTGGGTGTGAGCTAACCAAGCCTGCTGTATTTGTGTCTTGACAGAGGGGGGTGGCCTGCCAAAAGTGGTGACAGTGAGCACGGCCGTGTCTGTGTCTGTGGATGGGAAGATGGGAATTGCTGCAGGTAGGACATTCTGGTTTCTCTTTTTATCTTGAATGAAATGGCTGCATCTTGCATTGGGTGTGGGAGCTGAGAGCTGTTAGCTTGTCATTCAAGGGAAGTGACAGGAGCCACAATAGCTTGTGGTATTGAGAACTAGGCTCAACAGAGAATAATGGAGCAGGCACTGAATGGCTGACAGGCTTCTGAAAGGGAAATGGGCTGCTTGAATGGAAGCTTCCCATCTCCAGTGCTGGTGAATTTGTGGATTGAGACTCTTTCTCTGGAGCAGAAGTAGGTTGGGAAGTCTGTGCAGGTTTAAAACATTGCAGGAAACACTTTTGGCTTTGGAACAGCTTCATATTTGTGCATACCTGTTGTTATCTCAAATGAAAAATAACTTCTGGTGGAATGGGCATGTTGCTAGAACTTCAATTCAGAACTATCGATTGCCAAACTTATTGCTGATCTGAGCTTTAAACTCCTTTTTGCAGACCTTCACTAGACTGAATCTCCTTTTGGAAAATTCATGTAGCACATTATTTCCAACAGAACCCCAAAGCTTTTGAAGATTTATCATTTTCTGTACTTATTGCTTCAGCCTTTATGGAAGTGCATTGAACTTAGAAGCAAAATAGAGCAGGCATTTACCGAAACAAACCATTATCAGTAACCCTGGCACCATATCCAACTTAACCACTCAGCATAGGAATACTGGGGTAAGAGAAGATGTGGCTCCATGGAAATTGTTTTAGACCAGCAAACAGTGACTTAAGGAAGAGGCTGATGGAACAGGTAATGGAGTTGTTATTATGAAGAGGCTGATGGAACAGGTAATGGAGTTGTTATTATATGCTGTGATGCAGAGCTTCTTGGGAAGGAATGGTTAGTGCTAATGGAGCCTTACATGGTGGAAGGAATGACTGACAGAATGGACACCACACCAAACAACAGCTTTGTTACAGGGCCACCCGTAGAGAGAAGCAGATAGGCAGGAGGCCATACAACAGATACCTTCAGATCACAGTCTGCCATTGCATTTGCCCAGGCTGGGTAGGAGACAGGGAATGTTCTTCAATACTACTAGTCAGTGAAACTATAGCAAATTAATGCTTCATCTGATGAAGCATTCCTTAGTTTCCAGGATTTCAGTAAGTTCTAGCTGACAGTGATACTCCTTAGTTATCACCTGGGCATTGAGAAAGTACTTACACGGTGAAGGAAGTGTTATGAAACAGAACATTTCACTCTTATGCTCAAAGCCAGAAAATTATTATGAAGTCTGCCCAGAGGCACCTGTGAACAGAGATGGTTTCAGCAAGTTCACATTAATAGGTGCTTGGATGATAGAAACTGCTCTCAAAACTGACATTGTTGTACCCAGCAGAAAATGAAAGAGCATTGAAACAGCACCAAGGGCCTCTGTACAGCACTGAAACATTTTTCTAAGCATTATTTTGAGAGGAGAAAATAACTTTTTTTTTAAAGAAGCTTGTTTTTCATGATCTTTTTCCTTCCCTTTCCTGACCTGTGGGTTAGAGCAGAGGCACACAAGCAGTTCATCTGTTCTGTGGTTCAAGCCCAGCTGGAAATTAAGCACCACACAGCCACTCACCCCTCCACCCTGGTGGACTGGGGAGGAGAATCAAAGTAAAGCTTTCAGTTTGAGATAAGAATAGTTTAATAATTGAAAATTAAGTAAAATACAATAATAATGGTAAATGATGATGATGTTAAAAATAATAATAATATTAGGGAAAAACAAGCAATGCAAGATGCAATTGCTCACCACCCACTGATCCATTGCTGACCTCTCTTCCCAAACCCAGACTGGTCCCTCTTCTGGGTAACTCCCTCCCATTTCTGTAGTGGGCATGATGTTCTGTGGTATAGAATGTCCCTTTGGTCAGTTCAGGTCACCTGTCCAAGCTATGGTCCCTTCCAGTTTCCTTTGTTCAGCTCCTCACTGGCAGAGCATGAGACAAGGCAAAAAGCCCTTGACTTAGGATAAACACTTAGCAAAAACCCAAAACATTCTCATTATGAATTCAAAACACAGCACTCTAACAGCCGCTGAGAAGAAATTAACTCTACCCTAGCTGAAACCAGGACAATCTGGCTCTCAGCATAAATTCAAGGAAGGAAACTTCTCAGTGGAAGCACTGGAGCAAGAACAAGTAGCAGGAGGATCTGGCCCTGACAGAGCCATTTCTCTTCTGTCAGCAGCCCTTTCCACAACCCCTGTGGAGATTTCCACCCACTCAGTTATGCTGAATACTGTCTGTGTGGACATGCTGTGAAAGGGCAGGATCCTTTGCAGAGGGTGGAGGAAACAGCAAAGGATAGGGAAACAAAACCATATTTTAAAACAATAACAATAAGGTGAAAATTCTGTCATTTTTGGAAATGATGCAGAACCAGTTTTCTCACTGGCAATCACTGAAGCTGAGACAGAGAAATGAATTTCCAATTGCTTTTGTTCCTTAAAGGTACCACGGTCCCTGTCCCCAGCAGGTACATTAGGTGACCTGGCCACAAGCATCTTCTGCTACTCTCACACATGGTGGGTGTTCTTCACTCCTGGTTTCTTATGCTTTGATGAAAACAGCCCATCTCTGATCCATGGTATGGGTGGGCTAAAGGATAGCATCAGGGCAAACACTATCACCCAGAGGGTCCAGGTTCTTCATGTCCCCAGCTGTTGTAGCCTCCACTGACTTCAGCAGGAGTGCAAGGGTTTGCTGAGGTAGGTTCCATGTGCTGGCTTGGGTGTCAGTTAATGTTTGTGGGGGGTGTTCAGGGAGGAGAAAAGTGCAATATTACCATTTGCTTTTCTAGTAGTGACTAAGGTTCATCATCTGAATCTTTCATCTAGTAGTCATTTTTAAAAAAGGGCGATAACTTGTGGTCACACTACCAATTGAAATATTATTTTTCACTTGAGGGTGTCAGCTTAGAGAGTAAGTAATCTCACTTCCTTTCCCCTCACAGTAATGCAATTATCCTGAATGACTAGATTTTAGGGGACTGTGACGGGCTGCAGTAGAAATGATGCTGGACAGAGCTGCATCACCATCCTGGGTACAGGAGATGGGTGAAGGAAGGCGAGGGAGTTTGGAGGCACACAAGAGGCAATCAAAGCAGAATGGGATGCAGATTGTTGTTATTGTTATTCTGATGGCATCAGCCCTTACTGGGATTGATACCATGATAATTTAGTCATACTAGCAGAAGTTTGGTACCCAGCACTGGTTCCCAGAAAACCAAATATCTGTGAAGATTTGTAGTTTCTGAATAAATGCAGCTACAGTTCTGTAAAAGGGGAACAACAGAGACTTTTTAAGTGCCCCTGTAAAAGAACAAGTGGTATGAACTGGCCTGTCATTCTGCCACTGATCATTACTGTCACTTGTTTGACTTGATGGTGCTTGAGGGGATTTGTAAGCACTTTGAAATGTTCACTATGCATGCAGGGAAAAATTAAGCTGCAGGATTTACAGCCATGCTCATGGGGAGGGAGCACCCCCAGTGCCCCCATGGGGAGAATGCCAGTTACAGGCAGCATTGGGCCCCTTTTTTCTGGCAGATGAATGGCAGTCCATGGCCAGGGCAGAGTAAGGCAAACTGGTAAAATCAAATGTCCAGGAAGATGACACAAGCCTGGCTGCTGTCAGGGAGTGAGGGAGCAGTCAGATGGAATTAGAGAGCTGTAGTCTGGAGGGCTGAGAGAATGGTTGGAGGGGGAAGCACAAGGGCCTCCTTCCTCCCATTTCAGTCTGTCTTAGCTCAGTGGGAAATCCCAGAATGGGTTTGAGGGGGAGTCCAAGCTGCTCCTCTTGCCATTAGAGATGCTACTCCACACTCCAGGTGGAGAGGTGGCCAAATTCAGGAGGGAAAGGAAGTGTCCTTTGCTCTGCCCTATCCTCACCCCTTTTCATCCATCCTCTCCTTCCCCCATGGGCCTGGGAGAGGTGCACAAGGGGTTCAGGGTACACACAGATTTCTTGGAGGAGCTAAGGCAGGGTACACCTGTGTGAGCTGAGTTGGTGTGGTCTCTTTGGTGGGAAGCCACACAGGCAATGCTGGCTTGACTATACCTGTTTCTTGGAATGAATATTATCTACCTGCTATATTGTGCTTTGGCACTTCAAAGCACTATGCAAACATTAAGTAATGCCTGGATGATTAATTATAATTAATTAGAAGGCAGCTGTTCTCCTGGGATGTCAGTCCAATACCTTTCACGCACACTAACTCCGTTGGAAATGAGAAATAAGGAATGGGGATGGCATTCTCCCCAAGCCATGTCCTGCCCCAGATAGCACTGTCATCTGCTCCCTCCCCTGAGTCAGTAGCCTGAGGCTTTCTGGTCCTCAGGCTGCAAGGCAGAAATCACATGGAGTTCCTGACAGAAGCTTTTTGTGATTTAAAGCCTGAGTGAAACTGCTGGAATCTGTGCAGGAGTTCAGCTGTCACTTTGGGCTGTGGATGACGTCTCTTTCATTGCCTGACCTTCTGGCTGTTCAGCTTCTGGGGCTGTCAGCTGGCTGCCAGTCCCAGCAGGGACAGGTAGGGTCAGGTCCATGGCTGTCATGTGGCAGGGATGGCAAACAGACAATGGGCCATGCACATGGTGCCCAAGAAAAAGAATCCAAATGGGCACTTGGGAGATGAGAGTTTATTTTACACAGCACTTCTCTCCTCTGTTGATATTGGAAGTAGCTGCTCTTACCAGCAGTTATTGGACCACAGTGAAATCATTATCTCATGACACCAGCAATTCATGCAGATGTATTTGGGGAGAGCTCTGGTTAAGCTCAAACCAGGGGCAGAGAAGAGAAATGTTGTCTCTGTTTTAAAGACAGAATTTTGGGACACTGAGTTATCAAGACCAGTATTTTCAGAAAAGCTCTGTACTCACAGCAGGAGCAGATTAAAAAAAAAAATTTTTTTTCAAAAGAATTTGAAACCTATCAGTCTGAAAAGTAGGTAATGGTAAGTAATTTTGCCATTTTACCTCTGCTTAAAATCCAGCCTCTGTCAGTCTGATGGAAGCTCTTAATTTGAAGAGCAATTCCTGGCCAGCTTGATGTCTCTCCATCTCTTCCTTGGTCTCCAATTTTGGCTACCTGCTGTCTGCTACCAGCAAGCAGGAACAGGAGGTGCAGGTGGCTTTTTCAGCAGGACTGTTGCTGTGGCATCTTTTCAAGCTAATCTGCACACAATTCCATATTCCTACAGTTTTGTTGTTTGGATGGATAAAACATTTCAACCTTCTCTCTGGAAAGTGACAGTAGCACCAGTAGAAGCTGTTAAAATGCATGGAAATAAGCTCTAATAGCATAAGCACCTTTTCCATGGAAATAGCTGCATATAAACTGGAGAATTAAAATTATTTCACTAGGCTTGTTCAGAAAGCAGCATTAAGATACCCATTTGAAATATGAGGATAGCTGATCTCTTGAATGTGTACTGCAGTATTCAGAAGGAGTGCTGTCCCTCTTTTTGTGCCGAAGGTTGTGCCAAAGTTATCTCAGTGCAGAGACTTCTGTGAGTCCCTGAGGCATCACCAGGTGCCTTTATGGAAATCATGGTCCCCCTGGCATGCATTTATGATGGATAAAAAGAAGGAAGACAACTCATTTTTAGCCCATCACCTGCTGTGTCTGGTCTCTGCCTGACGCCAGCCCCTTCTGGCAATCCCCAAAGCCCGAGCGGTTTCTCACGCATCCATTTGATCCAACAAAATCAGAGCCATCTGAACAGGCCGTGCCCTGGAAATGAGTCATGGGAAGTGTTAGGAACACTCCTATGGCAGAAATACTGCTGGTTTTAGTGCCACCAGCAGCTGTGCCCTCTCCACCTCTCAGCACATCTGTCTGGAGGCTGTTACCAGGGGGTACACACTTGGCTGGCCTAAGGGTTGAGATGTCAGTGTCCATGTTAGGGTGCCAAGCATCTCTTGCACTCTT
Source organism: Agelaius tricolor (assembly GCF_023055355.1). Lineage (NCBI taxonomy): Eukaryota > Metazoa > Chordata > Aves > Passeriformes > Icteridae > Agelaius > Agelaius tricolor. Next base: position 3,998,883 of record NW_027269263.1, read on the forward strand.
CATCCCCCCCATCTGCCTGCCTGCCACTCATTGCATTCTGCTTGCACACTGAGCCTTGGGGGACACCTGTAAGCACCCAGGCTGCTTTTTGGGGTGTTTCCAGGGCACACACAAGCTGTTCCATGAGCCAGACAATAGTGAGGTGGTTGCGTTATTTTGCGCTGGCTCTGGTCTTACAAACTTTGCCTTTCGTCAGGGTTTGGCATCAGTGCTGGGGCCACATGGTTCCCTTTTCAGAGCTGATTATCCTTCAGCCAGCTCAGTGAACAGGAGAGAGAGAGCAACATCTGCCTGCAGAACTCCAGCTAGATGTCTCCATGCACAGATAGTAACTGGGGACAAAAGGGACAAATAAGTCTATTTTGACCTCAAAAGAATGCTAAAAAAAGTAATGTGAGGCATCTTTCATGGCATTCTTCTCACCCTGGCTAGACCTTAGCAATTTCCTTTTCTTCCAAGGTGTTTGTGCGGTCTGCATAGGCTGTGAGATCTTCAGCACGGGGACCGTGCCTCCCCCCTGTGTGTGCAGACATTGTCTATTGCCTTGGGAGGAGTCCTTGTCTGGGGAACAACTGAAGACAATAGCCAATTCTGTAGAGTAAATATTTCTTTGTAGTCTCTGCTGAGTGCCTGACTTTTTACACTGCACCACTTACCAGGGAAAAAGCTCTAAGGGAGTGAGCCCTGCCTTCCTCAGCCCTTTCAGGCAGTGCTTCGCCCCCAGCACAGACCCTGTGGGTAGGTTCCTGTGTCCAGGCCCTGCCCTCACCAGCCCTTTCAGGGAATTTTCTCAGTGGGACCCCAACAAAAAATTGTGAGCAATGAGTTTTCCCATTTAGGGTCTGGTGAGGCATCTGTCCCAGGGTATCCTCAGCCCTGGAGCCTGTTCCAGGCTGGAGCTCCAGCCCAGGACCCCATTCTTGCCCATGTGTAGCAGAAATCTTCTTGCCTAAGGTTATCCATCACTGCTGCCTCTACAGCTCCACTGATTGCCATGGCTGTCACTTTTGGAGTGAAAAGAGCCCTTGACACTGACTCAGGAGAGACTTGCATATAGCTGGATTTTTTAGATTGGCACCCAGCGCCTTTGCCATGTTGCCTTTGCTTGCAAATTATTTGATATAATTTTAATTCCGAGCCGAATTAGAGCAGTGCACAGGTTGCCATAGCAACCATTACCTTGTGCCTTTTGGTCTGACTCATTGCAGACAATTACTCTTGTGCTCCAGGATTCACAGATGTGATAGGAGAAGGATCATGTGCTGGGCTTTCAACTTCTTTTTGCTTTTAATTTCCTTCCCAGCCTCTCTCTTCCATTAACTCCTGCCTACCCAGCATCAGCAGGGCCCTGTATCCCCACCCAGGGGTGCTCGTGGGGGTGCATTGGATGTGTGGATAAATGATGTGTGAGGTGATTTGTGCATGCATGTGTGTATCTGCATACATAAAGAGCTGCTCTGCAGTGTGTTGTGAGATCCCTGGGCTCCCATCTCGCTGGGGACAAGACACTCAGAACCACAGAGTTCGAATTGGCACTTCCTCCTGTCTGTGATGTTTTCCAGGTAGGTGCAGGGCTGATCCCTGTGGCCATGGAGTCTTACCCTGTGTGCAGGGGCTGTCAATAAGTATTATGGGGGGACTGACAGTGGGTATTTAGGGGGACTGCCAAAGTGAGGGTAATGAATGGTGCAGGACCTTCATTTGAAGCTGTGTGAAGATCCACAGGCTGCCAAGCAAGTGGCACTGGCACCCCTGACACCACCTAAATCTGTGTGAATGCAAGGCCAGTTCATTACCCTGCTCACACCTGTCCCCCCAGCGCCCCATGTCTTTTATGCAAAGTGCAGAGGGTAAAATGTTGTTGTCTGTAGCCTTAGCACAAGTATATCTGATGTCCTGAGCTCTTAGCACCTATAGTTCAGCCGAGGAGCAAAGCCATGTCAGAAGATGCCAAAAAGGAGCAGTTCTGTAGATATGAGGATGAAAATGGTAAATATCACAGCAGAGAAGGTTATAGGAAATGTCTTGTATGATGGTGTAGCTTAAATTCAACCAAGGCAGAAGCAGACAAGTTTTGCAGGGTGAGAACCACAGAATCTTAGCAGATCTGAGTACAGCTCCAGCCTCCTCATAAGATACATTCTTTTAGCCACCAAACTCATCCTGAATTCTTTTTCTCCTGCCCTACCTCTCACCTAAGGCACAGATCTCCCTATCATAAGGTTTTGTAATGGGACTCTGGCTGCCATCCCTTTCCCTTCAAAAGACCTTTTTCTTTTCTTCCTTTCCCTCACTGGGACACAGAAACCCCACTCACAGGATCACAGATAATTCTGGTTAGATGGCGCCTCTACACTCTGCTGCCCAATGTGTGGAGGTTGTTCTGGTGTTGACTCATGGCACTGCCTTCACAGGCAGCAGTGCAAAGTCTGGAGTGTGGGGAGGGAGCAGTTCAGCTTTTGGGGACAGTGTTAAGCCCCCGTTCCTGTGAGGATCCCGATTCTCTTGCCCTCCATCTGTCTGTGACAGCAAGCAGCTGCTTAAGCTGGCTCTGCAGAGAGATTGTGTGGAATGGAAAAAAAGCAGACAGAAAAGAAGGCTGCCTTGCCTAGTCCTGCCCTCCCTTAGAGGTCAGAACTGTAGGGATAAAGTGAGGATTGCTTACACATCAAGCTGAGCTAGACCTTGCAAAGGAGTTTAAAACAAATGGCTTAATATTCTTCAGCTATTTGGGGAATAAAAGAAAAAAAGAAATAAGCAGGTCCACTTCTGGTCAATAAGAGTGAAGCTGGGATCAAGGAGTCTATAGTCTGAGCAAAAACCAAAGAAGACTCAGTGCCCAAGTTATTGATAAGGACAGAAATATCATCCTTGGGGAAAGAAACAAGCTGAGTGCTGTGAATAAGCAGCTCAAGCTGATTAGGGCACTCACAGTGCTGGGCCTGGGTGCTTTCTGACCCTGGGAGAGCTGGCATGTGGGAACACACACAGCAAAGGGCTTTTTTCAGCTCCGCACACAGTGGTGACTCCATGCAGTCTGCAAAAGTGAAAATTCAGCAGTTAGGATTAAAGAAGGATGAGAAATAAGTTTGTCAGGCTCAGACTTTTAAGTGTGACCTCTGCAATGTGTGTAGCACTTTAGAGGAGCACTTCAAGGAAAATATAATTACCAAGCAGTTAGGGGGAAAGAGAGTCAAGCAATATGAGTTTATCAGTTCTGGATAACACCAGGTCAAGCCAACATCCTTCTTTCAGATTATTGTTTTTGTGGAAGGCAAAAGAAATTTCAAAGGTCTCATCTCTGTATTCCAGTAAAGCATTGATACATGCCACATAAGAAACAATTAGTTAAACTGGAGAAGATCAAGTGAGGAGGAGTTGTAAGTAACAGGGAGGGAGAAGTCAATCTGAGAGGACAGCAGCAGCAAGATCACCTATCAAAATCTAGCAAAATGTTCCTTGTTACACTCCCCATGGTCACCCATGGGATTGGCCTTTGCTAATATTACCCTGAGACCCTGACTCAGATAGCTGGGGAGAGGGAAGGAGTATCCTGGTGATTCAACACTAGAAGGCATTGCTAGTACATGGAAGGACCAGGATATGTAGAGGAAGCCTTATTTGACCTTGGCAGGAGTGCCAGCAACAGAATGAATTTCAGTAGTACGACAGACAAGGTCATACGCTTGACAGCTAATAATAGAAATCTTCTGTAAGCTGGGAACTCTCTGAGATCTGGCAGGGAGCACAGCAAGCAGGACTGGAGGCAGTCCTTGTCTTCTGGGAACTGTTGAGCCAGTTTTGCCAAATCTCAGTGAGGATCCTCAGTGTGGATCATCAATATAAGCTGCATTGCTCCCTGATGCCCACATAAATTCAGGGAACCATTGTTATCTGCCAAGACCTGTCCTGAGAACCTTGCTGAAGGGCAGCTGGGTAGACATAGTGGTAAACATATCCTGAGAAAGTTCAGGAAAAAAGTGCTGGGATCTTCTGTATTAGGCGATGGTGGCATGATGGTGAATCACAGTGCAGTGCACTGGGGACAAAGCAAATGCTGTTCTAGTGCTTAGGGAGGTGTTCCCAGTGGAAAATACATTGATGCTCCCACCCAAAGCCCTGTGAGACCTCTCCTGTAGTCTGTGTTAAAGTTTTGGTCAAAGAAATACAGGCTGAGACAGGAGCAGACAGGACATGATGGGCAGATGTTGAGAGGAAAGGGAAGTCTGGCATTGGAACCTGGAGCACCCAGCTTGTTTAACCACATGCAGCCAAGGACAAAGCAGACAGGATTGCTCGAATTAATGCACCTTGGAGGACACATTTAAACTGAAGCACATGGTTGTATGGAGATAGTCTAGTACAGACAGGCCAGCAAAATACTTAGGGTGCAAAACTAGAAGTGGGTTTCTGTCTGTTAGGGTAATGCAGCTTTACTGAGAATCTGAGGTATAAAGACAATGGATCTAAGCTGGAGCTCGTGTAAGAAAGTGATGGTACCTTGAATAGAAAGAGCTGAGACTCTGATAGCCTGTAATCCCTTGACCAGGGAACAGCTGAAGTCCCTGATCTCACCATGTCACAGAACTAAAACCAGCCACAAGCAAGGTAAACAAACAGGGAACTTCCCATTCCCTGCAGCATTCTCCTTGGGCACTAGGCTGGGCATTCTGACCCTATAGTTCCCACACGCCATGATTTCAGTCATGACTGAATAAAAATAAGCTTGTTAATGCAGCTGAAAGCCCCAGCACAGCACCTGGGAGGCCAGAAGCTAGGGCTGACCTAAACCCCTCTCTCAGCCTTTGACATTGTGATGGTTTCTCTTGATTGCTTTGGGTTTTGCAAAGTAAAGAACAGTGAGTAGAAAAACCTCTGCTTATGATAACAAACCTTTAAAAAGCAGATGGGGATGTGGGGGCTGGTGTGTTTTGTGACATTTGAGTAGACCAGAGCAGGGAGAATCTGAGAAGCAGCTGGTCAGAGGCACTCATTGAAAAGGGGATGATCAGTCACAAGAAGACAAAAATAAGGGAGAGAGAGAAAAAATAACTGGGGAATCCAAGACATTTATGTCCAGTGAGAGATATGAGAAAAACAACCATATGAGGCTGTGAGTGGATGAAAAAGTGGAAAATGCTGGAAGGGGATAATCCTTTTAAATAAAGGGCTAGATTTTTCTTGCCAAGAATTTTATAAATCTGGAGGCTCATGTTTAAAATGCACTAAATTTATACTAATATAAAGGTAGGATCAGAACCATTTACCCATAATCTTCCTCCCTCAAAATTACTTGTTAGAGTTTTGTCCTAGCATTTACATTTGCCTCCATCTTTAAAGCAGGAACAATGTTCACACAACCTAGTGAGACATTTTTTGGTGGGAAGGAGTAGAGAAAAGTGGCAAAAGTCATGTAATGTCTACAGTATAGAGCAGAGATACTGGTGGGTGAGGATAGTACTTCTAAAAGGAGGAGAAAAAGCTGGAAGCAGTGTGACAATGGGCTCCAGTGTTGTTCCAGAGGTGAGAAAATGCTTTCAGTGAAAGACTTAATGAACTCAATCTGCCTATTGTACCTAAAAGAAGACTGAGAGATTATTTGATTTAGAGTATAAAGTGCCTCCACAGAGAGAGCTGCTGGTTACTGAAAGTTTATTTTTTTTTTTTTAATCTAGGGGAGAGAATAACAAAAAACTGTGACAGAAAAACCAAACAGATTCAAATTAGTCAGTAAGCATAAATGCTAACAATGAACATGAATAGGTATTGTCAGAAGATACCAAGGGAAACAATATTTTTTCCCTTTTTTGAGTGTTTTTCAAATAAAAGGTAGATGACTTTATGGAATATTCAACTTAGCTGCATGTAAACACTTACTGTTGGTCTTTCTACAGGATAGTTTGTCTGATTTCTGTTTCATAAGCTAAACAGATTGAGCTCTTTCAGCTTTTCACAGAAAGGCATTTTCTGCCACCCCCAAATAATGCTCGTGGTTCTTTTCCACACAATTTCCAAGTAGCGTGCGATATGCAGAAGGTCAGACTGGATGATCTAAAGTCCCTTCTGGCCTTTATATTCTCTGAATCTCTGCCTCTGTGAATTCATTAATGTTTGCAAGCTCCCAGAGAGCTGCCAAAGGCAAGCACTATAGAAATGCAAAGCATTGTTGTTACTGTGCGTATTTCCCTTGAGCTTTACGTGGAGCTGGTTGAATATTGCAGGGTATGGTCTGTGTGTATTCCCTCAAACAAAATACCTGCATTTCTCACTCCTGCAGTGCCCTTTCCAAGTTGATTTTCTGCAGCTGTGCTAACAAACAAGTTTATTCCCAAGTTAGGATTCAGAAAAAGCAAATGTGAAGGGGCAAATCTCTGCCTGGAGCCCCAAGCAAAGAGCAGCACATTGTTGTCCTGGCCCAGAAGCTCCATGTGAGGCAGAGTTATTATTAGCATCATGCTTTGCTTTCTCTTTGTCTCCAGGTGCCCTGCACATGGCCTCTGCCTGGCTGCAGCAGAGCAGAACTCTGGGAAAGACAGATCTGGCTCTTGTTGGCTGCTTTTTCCCCTTTCTCTGAAGGGAGAAGAGCTGTGAGGATGCTGCCTTGTCCCCACGTTTCCAGGGCTGCAACAGATGTAGAGAGCACCCCAGAATGACCCAGGAAATGTTTATTTACTCACATTTCATTCTGTAGCTATTCATTGGTGAATGCTTGTTGCATTGCCCATTATTCTTGGAGGGAAGTCTTTTTGGCCCTCAGAAATCCTCTGCTAGGGCTTGCATTTATCTGGTCAGAGGATCGAAGCTGACTCTCTGAGCCATGCTTCCAATCAGTGCTAGCAAACCCTCTTCAAGCCAGCACAGTGGGCTGCTAATGGACAAGATACTGAGGAGGAATCCTATTTAATATATTTTACCTGCTATATGTACAGAATTACATGGTTATTATATAGGGTGTTATATGCGTGCATGAGTAGTATGTAAGCAGGACAAATACATTGGTCAATATCAAATAGTAATCAAATTATAATAAATAATTGCAGAAAATCACAGCCTGCTCCCAGACAGTTCATGAACTGAAAAAGCCTAGAGTCATCAGATGAGTGTGTTGGCTTTGCTTTTTTTCTGCTCTGTGTTTCTGGTATGATATGAAGTGCTGAGTAGTATCTGCGTGCACTCCTCTACCTAGCTGGCAAAATGAGATTAAAGTATGTGTCATAGACACCATGCTATTAAACAATAATGGTGATTCTCCTGCAGCACGTACCTTTTTAGCAGAACAGATGCCTCAGCTGTGAGCAGATTAAGAGTAGCTGGGTTCTGCTCCCAGTTTCTCTCTGAAGATCAGCCTGAGCCCAGCAGGGTGACAGAGTACAGCAGTGTGAGCAGGGTGGCACAAGGGTTTGCTCATGGTGGGGTTTAACATCCTGCGTGGTTCCACATGCGTCAGGATGAGCTTATTCTTACAGCAAGGGAATGTGATGAATTGTGTATGCTTAGCACTGAAAGTGGCCAAGTGGGGAATTTAAACTTCTTAGCTGTGTGTGATAGACCTAGCCAGGGAACAGCTGGTGGAGAGACTCTTTTAGCTCTAGGGGTAGCAGCTTGTGTACTTGGGGGTGCAGTAGGATTAGATAGCAATTTCCATCCATTTCGAAATTACCTTGCTCAAGAGGGTCAGGAAGCTGGAGATGTAGGAACCCATAGCTCCCTATTTGTTACATTTGTTACATGTTCTACTTAAAAAAAAAAAAAAAAAAGGCTTTTGGAACCAAATTTGACCTGAATATAACTCCATTGGCTCCTGCATTCTTACACTAGGGATTAATTTGGCCCTTTCTACTTTTATGTAATGAGCTGATTGCCACAGTATCTTATCCTTGTTATACAATCACCCTTGTCTGGCTGTGTCCCTGGAGCATTCTGTGTGTGTGTTTCTAGATCTAGGGTCTCACCTTCACCTACTGTGTGTTTAGCCCTAGAGGCTCACCCTGACTTACACTGATGTGTGTCTGTGCACATTCACTCCAAACAGTGTGTACAGACAAGAATATATCTGTGGGAATTGAGGGGCTTCCTCCTTTGGCTGGCTGTGTCCCTGTGGTGTTTGCTTCTGCAGGGGGTAGGGAAAGAGTGAATGGTATTATCAGAGATCTCATTTAAACAAGAAGGAGCATAGGAAAATACATTCTTTATTATTATTCTGTAACAACAAGCCAGAAATATAATATACCTTTAAAAATTTTCTGTCTCATGCCAAAGAAACCTCCATTCAATCATTTTAGAAAATCTTGTCGCTCTCCCTCAAACAGTAACAAAAAAGAAAAAGGAATTACAAGTGCCATCTGTTCCCTGCAAGGGATGTGCCTACCTGTCCCACAGGTGGATGTGTGGGGAAGGGGAGTGGGGGGAGCAGGAGGGGCTGTTCCTGGTGGCCCTGCCAGCCCGACATTGCTCCTGGCACAGGAGCTGCTGTCCCCACACACCAGAGGAACCCCTTGGCTGGGCACACAAGGAGCACTGGGTCTCATTCTGTATCCGGCATCCCACAGAGCTTTGTTTCTGCCTGCTGAGGATGCAGTGCTCCCTGCAGTGCCTGTGGGCAGTGCAGCAGCTCAGTCACACCAGGGCAGCCTGATTTCCAGGTGTGCTGGGGAGCAGAGAAAGAGCCTGTTTGCAAACAGTGCCATGAAGAGGGCACTTCCCAGTGAGCCCAGTTACTCTGCTCTGCATGCAAAAGGACAGGTCCTCATCCTGCCAAACAGAGTATTTGCTTTCCAGAGGGACTCCTCATAGCCAGCCTATGTGTTTCCCAGCAACACTCAGTTCTCCCCTTTCCTGTCTTCTCCTTTCCTGGGTGGGTTGCTAAACATAGCAGTCCCTTGTCTAGGGTTGAGATAAATCCAGACTTTCTGCCGTATAAATTAAAACAAAAAAAGGAAAGGATGGGCAAGGTCATCACCAGCCCCACAACACAGGATATAGAAAATATTATTAGCAACAAAGAAAAATTGGTCAGGGCAGGAGGAAGTCACAGGGAAGGTGCAGGGAAAGGAGGATTTCACACCCTCAACCCCTGCATTGTCCCCTACCTTCTTCCCATTCATTTCACCTCTAGTCTATTCCCTTAAAAACAGTCTCTCTCTTATCTCACACACACACTCACACACACACACACACACACACATACATATATAGATCCCATTTGTTTTGTGCAATATGTCACCATTATTTGATGCAAGTAAAATATAGATCTATAAATATACCACTCTGACTCAAGTCCCATTTCAAGTATGATTGCGGAGTCCAGTATGGTAAAGGGAGAGGTTCCCCTGAGAGGGAGCTTGGGGAGAGGTTTGGATCCAGCAGGCAGAGTCTGCTCCTGGCTTGCTGGGAATGTGGAACAGCAATAACACGCATATGGAGTCTGCAGTGCACCAGTTCTGCCCTTCAGAGCGGGCTACACTTGGAGCAGATGGGATGGTTGGAGTGGCTGTACAGTGCATGGGGGAAGAGTCCTTCCTCCTCACATTTCACCAGCCCCCCTCCTTTGCTTCCTCTTCCCCACAGAGTGCTGGAAGCGAGAGGAAAGTGTGTGCTTGCACTGGTGGGCGGGCTGACTGCTTCTCCCAGTTCTTCTTCCGTGGCAGCCTGGTCTTGTGCTTCCCTGAAGAACATCCTCCTCTGCCCCATGCTAAAACAGTCCAGAGCACCCTGTCTCCTTGGCTCTGGTGACCCTGGGTAGACCAGGAGGGATTTTGCCACTCCAGGCTTTGATTAATGATGCTGTGTGCCCATGGATCAGTACAGCCACCTCTCTGGGACCAGAAGGAGTGAGGAGCCGGTGTGCATTGCTTCCACAGGGATCCAGCCACAGCGAGCAGGAGGGCTGTGAGATGTCCGACAGCACTGGGATTCAGATGAAGCAGGTGGAAGAGGTGATGTGCCCTGGCATGGTGCACCTGCAGAGCATGCAGGGCTCTGAATACAGGTTGCTAGTGAAACAACCTGCAAGGCTGGGCTGGCTGCCAGCTTGTTTCCTGATGGCAGGGATCACACCATCCACAGGCACAGTGGATGCACGACCTCCGGTGTCATCTTCCTCGCCCAGGAATACCCACTGTGACGGGTTAGAGCAGGTTACCATGGCAATGTACGCTCTCCCCTGGAGACAGCATTTTATCCCACTTCCAGTGATACAAAATGAGTCCTTATGTTGAGTTCCTTTCATTTTTTTTTCCCTCTCACTTTTTTTTTTTTCCCTGTCAGGTCAGAATGAGCTAAGACTAATAGGAGGCACTGCATTCTGAGGGCTTTAAAATCTGGTTGGGGGAAGTCACCCTACGTGACAGTGGCAGTGTGCATGGCTGTGTGTGTGGGCACACTCAGGTGCAGCTGTGGGTGTCACTGGACACTCCAATGATGGTGGAGGGAGTGCATGTGGGCTCTGCTGTCTTCTGTGCCAGACCCTTCCTGGGCTCTCCCACATGTGCCACACTGTGCTCCAGGTTCCAGCCTTCATTCACCTCATGACCCTCCATAACTCTGCCCACTCTTTTTGGTCACCCTGGCTGCATCACCCTGTTCTACACACTGTGCCAGCCATGGCAGCTCCTGGGTTGTGTGACTTCTTCCCTGACACCTTCCCCTAGGCTCACACTACTCAGCATGGCTTACACTCCTGGTAAGCCACCTCCTCCTCCAGTCTTTCCTGATGACCCACTTCTGATCTTCCAATCAAACATTTCTAAATGGAGGCTTCATATCCTTACTCTCTCCATTTATTTGAGAAGACATAAAATAGATAAGAACACCTTTTTTTTTTTTTTTTTGGATGCTGTGTACTTATTTCCACAGACTGATGCTGTAATCTCAATAACTTTGCCTCTCTCCATCATCTTCTGCCACTTCCCACTGGCTCTGCGCTATGGCTGAGATGTTTTTGTTACTCCTCAGTGGCGTGTGCATGTTTTTTGTCTGAAGCAGAAGGTGATATGCACTACAGTGATCAGAGTAAGGTAAAGTGGCTGGATGTGTCCATGGCTGCATGCAGAGGGCAGATCAGCATGGGCATGAGTGATAGCTCTGCATGTGCAGGTGGGGTGCCTGGATGCCTGGAACTGGGACTGGCTCTGTGGGTGTTGGGATCAGAATGAGTCAGTGTGTGTGTGTGTGTGTACAGGAGGATGACTCTGTGCTGTGCACCTGCAGCAGATGATGTGTGTGCCAGCTCAAAGGTTTAGACTTGGCCAGGAGCAAGAAGAGGGACACTGTACTCCCTGGCAGTGTGTTAGGGTGATACAGATATCTTTCCACCTCTAAAAGTGAGAAGAGAAATCTACCACTGACTGTTGCCCTACCATGGGGACCTTGCCTCCCTTCTGATGTAATCTTGGCAGCACTGATTTGTGGGTAGGCAGCAGCTTCGTGTCACACAACAGCAGTGACCTAACGGTGAGGCATGGACACTCCTGGTGTCCTGCTCCCCACACAGGGTTTCACCCAGCTGCTCTCTCTCTGTTTGCACAGAACTCTTGACAGGACACGGGATGACTCAGGACTGAAGCTGAGAGAATGACACAGGGTCCCAGAAGGTGCCAGCTGCCTTTGCAGCAGGCATGCGAGGGAAACTCTGTGCAAGGGCATGAGGCACAGCAAGCACTCGAGGTCTGACTCTACTTTATTTGTCTGGGAGGGCCCAAGGGTGAAAGGGCACAAAATGGGCCTGGGGCAGAGGAAAAGAAATTGAGCCAGGTGCCCTGACCCCCCAGAAGCATGTTGTACTACTTGGGTGAGTGGAGCAATAGCACAGTCTGTCTGGGAAGATGTATTTTGGGAGGACCCCATGCTTGACTGCTCTCAGGTACCTTTTTTCATCGCTGTCCCTTCCTTCCTAGAACAGTTTCACGCCACAGAAGAGATTTGTTTTTGCTCTTCGTGTTCACCTTCTGTGTCACCCATGAGTGGCTGCCTCTTCTTCAGCTCCCTGTGGTACTTGGCCATGAGGGAGGCATAGATGCAGCCATAGGCAGCTGCCACCACCATCATGATGCAAACGATGCCACAAACCACCCCTGCAATGATCACAGTGCCGATCGCGCGGCGCACGCTCACAGGCCTGTACCGCTGTTTCTGAGGGCATCCCACACTGGGCTCCACTTCTGTTTCTGGGCCTGATTTAGATTTGGAAGGAGCAGGGCTTCCTTTAGTGCAAGGTGGGCCAGTATTGTCCAGCACTGTAGAGCTGTTCTCGTCATCCAGCTGGGAGCAGTAGTTGAACATCTCCATGGGCACCATCCGCATGTCCTTTCCTTTCAGCTCCTTGGGCAGGGTGCAGGCCAGCTGGTCGATTTTCCCACCTGTTCCAACAGAGATAAGAGGAGTCAATCACAGCTCCATCCCCATAGAGAGGCAGCAGGGTTAGATCCTCAGCTGGGGTGAGTTCATGGGCCTCCATTCAAACCTGCTAAAGTATTTTCCCTGCAGAAGCTTCAACCATGTCAGCTGGCCAGTATACCTCTGCCTAAGTTGGGTTTGACATTAGAGCTCTTGGTGCATATCTGAATAGGCCAAGACATGAAAGCCCTCTGAAACCATTTAAGTCAGCCTCATACTGTTTAGTGAGTTATGTAAGTCTCAGAAGAACCACTTTAGAAAAAGAGAAATTAAAGCAAAAATATAGGAGCAGGCTGTACCTTCTCAAAAAAAACAACAGATACACATCCCATCTTCTGACAACTAATCCATCTCTGTGAAAATAATGACAGATGTTGAAACAAATGCTTGAGTGAGTTTGAGCAATTTCCTTGAAAGGGAGGAAAAAAAGCAAAGTTATGTCTGCGTGCTTTCCACCGACTTTGTGATATGGTAGTCAAGAAAAACAAGAAATAAAAAAAAGTGCAAAGTGGCACTCGTATGCTTGTTTGATTCTGCTCACACAAATGCATATTTCAGACTGCAGTGTAGCTATAGGCAGAGATAATCTCCTTGCAGCATGGCTGTGATCAGCAGGGATGTGACAGCTGACTGTTGCTATCTGCATGATTTGAGACCCTTTCCTACTCGTTGGTTCCAGAAACAGAAGGTCAGGCCTTCAATCCTCAGTCCTGTAAAATGTGCCATCTTTCTCTGAGTTGCAGCTTCTGAAAGCATGTCATCCCATCAGCATTCCTGATAAGTGACATGTACCTTTCTAGTCTTCTGTGTTTCAAGGAAAATCTGGAAATGCAAACTTGTCAAAAACTGCTCCGTTTGAAATGATGATTTCATAGCCAGTCTGATTTGGGGCCTGGCTTGTTAATTTGAGCTGTAGGTTGGGTTCTCCAATGTGAGTTGCAGTGTTTTTCCTAAGTGTCACTGTTTCCTAAAGTTCTTTTTTTGGCAGCAAACCTGGTGCTTTACAGCCAAATCTGACTTCTAATTCTCTCATCTTAAGAAAGAGAATGGGATGGTTATTGCCAAGTGTGAAAAACATTTCTTCTCTTTAGGCAGAAAGAGTAAGGTGAATTCATGATCCTAAAATTCTAATGTTACACGAGGAAAGTGTTTTCTTCTCTCAAGATTAAAAAAACAGGTAATAGTTCAGATTAGAAACAAAACAAGGAAATAGGAGATCTAGGGCTCCTGGGGACTTCACAGAAGGGCAGTATTGCTATATGAAGGTGCAGGGGTACTAAATTGTAGCAGGGTCCTCCTGCTCTTTGGCTGAGACCTGTCCATCAGGTCAGCCTGACCTGACAGTTGTATCTGCTCCTGCCAGTTGTATGTGCTCCTGTTTCTTCCCTGCCTGCCTTTTTTTTTGCTTGCTTTTCCTGGAAGACCAAAATTCCTCCACCTGCCTCCCCTCCCGCACGCGAGCACCTACCTCGGTAGGAGAACCACTCCATCCAGTGCTTGAAGTCCCGGAGGTTGCAGTCGCATTCCCAGGGGTTGTCCCCAACCTGGAGATGCTGCAGGCTGGTCAGAGGCTCAAAGGTCACCCTGTCCAGGCTCTGCAGGCGATTGGACCTGAGGGAGAGGGAGCGCAGAGCAGGCAGGTCGTCGAAGATGCCTGAAGGGATCTGGGCCAGGCCGTTGATGGAGAGATCCAGCTGGCGCAGCAGGGCCGTGTGCTGGAGCAGGTCCTTGTCCAAGGCCCGGATGCTGTTGTTCCTCAGCTGGAGCTCTGTGAGGTTCCCCAGGTCACTGAAGATGTTCTGAGGGAGCTGGTCCAGGAAGTTGTTGGATAGGTCCAACCTCTGTAGAGCAGAGAGGTTGGAAAACACTGCTCCTGGCAGGATGCTGAGTTTGTTGTTGAGAAAGAGGAAGGTCCTGGTGTTTGTGGGGATGTCTGAGGGAATAGAAGAGAGGCCCAAACCACTACAGTCCACTTCCAGGTTGCCACTGTTACACTTGCAGGAGGAAGGACAAGCAAAGAAGGACTCAGCAGCACATAGTGAGAGCCAGCAGCCAAGCACTGGAAGGTGAAAAGCAGGGAAGGAAGAGGGCATGGATTAGATCAGTGCTTTCCCAAACTTACCCACCACTGACTACAACACAGCCCTCACAGCAGGGCTCTTCACTGCAATGCCCTGCAGTGTAATGAGTTTCCTCACAGCTACATTCCTTTACCCCTGGCCTGCATCCTGACAGCATGACTTTCCTCTTAGCCTGTTTTTTTTGTAACAAGCAAGTAAATATCCTTCTAGTTTCACAGCAAAGTCAGAACAGTGCATCCCAGCAGACTTTGCCAACAGACACTGGAGGACTGTACCTGTCAGAGGATAATGGAGCAGAGAGTGGTGGGAGGTGACACCTCTGACAAAGGACAGCTCTTTCTAAACAGTCAGGGTAGAGACAGGAGGGACCAGGTACAATTAGGAAGTTCCAATTTTTCAGAAACAGATATGTTATTAAAAAGCTTTTAAGAAAAATGAAAAGTAAAACAACCTACATTTCAGGTGTGCTCCTGCAGTTTGAATCCTAATATTTGTGATTGATAAAACTCAGATCTAAGACTCTAAATCAGGGTGTCATTTGCTTACCATATTCACAGTGTGTCCACTTTTTAATGCATTACATTACATTACAAAGGGATGACCAAGACAACTGCTAAAAAGTAACAAGGAGTCCCTAAATCACTGCACACCTGGTACTTGCCATTGCTCTCAAAACAGTTTCCGAATCCCAGAGCAACAGCTCCAGAAGTACCTCTGAGTGGCCAGTGACCACCTCCATCTAGAGGTGCTAACTGGGTACAGATCCAGCAATTGTTCTAATTAAGAACTTTGGACACACTCTGGACTACAGTCAAATCATGGGGCAAACCCTGAATCATGGTCACCAACTGGGCAGACAACAGACACGCAAAGAACAGTTTAAACCACATCTGACCAAAATGGCCCACAGCAATGGAATGAGGAAAAGAGATGTACGTTGGTAACTGACAAAAGCAGTGTCAGGAAAAGGGTTAACACACACACACCCTTTCTCTTACACTATCTCAAGGTTGGACAAATCACAAATCAGCATTTTTTAGAGCTGCTGTGGATTCCAGACGTGACTCCAGATCCTGCCAGTGGCATCAGGGCACAGTTACCAACCTTCCCTGGGAGCCAGCAGCTTTTCAAACTCTCATTTTTGTGACAAAGAAGCATTATCAGCAAGAAAGCAAGCTTTGTGCCTCTTGTCATTAGAGGAGTGGGAGCTATGTTTAAGCAGACTATGTAAAACATTTGCATCCTTCATCTTAGTTCCTTTTGTGGAATTGAGATCGCACAATGAATTCCGCTATTCTTCAATGTGGGAAGCAAATTCAGCTCCCTCGCAGTTTTTAAGGTGACAAGTTTGAGCATTTGACTAAAACTGAAGCAGGTTTGTCTGTACATCATGCCTGTCCTCTCCCTTTCTCACTTTCCTTCAGAGAAGGCAGTCACTTGGGTTGGTAGAGTCTTTTGAGGGGTGAGTGGTAGCTAAAGGGGATGTGTTGATTGTCTTGCCTTCCTGAACTGGCAGTCAGGTTCTTCTGTCCTGCTTTTCTTCAAGGAACCAACAAGCAGGTGTTTTACTTCTTAATCCTAAAGGAATTGTGAAAAGACTGTGACAAGAGAGAGAACCAAAGGAGACTCATGCTGTGGAGAAGCTCTGCCTAGAGCAGCTCTGCAGTCAGCTGTGCTCTTCCTCTCTTCGCTTGTGCCACTCTCCAGAGTTTAATCTGACCCCCAGCCCATTTTTTCCCATTTTTTTATAGTGACTTTGCTTGTCAGCATTGTGCCTTCATACTCCAACCCTGTCATCCTGCACAGGGCAAGTTTTGTGTTCCCAGTGATCCTTGTGAGAATTGGCAGATTTGTGGACTGGTAGTCTAAGGAGAACTATCCTGTTTGAATCCTAAGCTATATGACTTTATTAAGGAGCAAGGGATAAGTGTTCAGAGATAATATATCAATTCTTTCCTATTTCATCTGTCTTTCACAATTCTTCAATCATTTTTTACTATCCTACAGTCGAGATCTCAGGTGTACATCAGCCCAGGCCATGCCAATAAATGTACTCTTTTAAGGAGAATTATGGACCCTTATGTTGAAATGTAAGACAGATCTTTACCCAGACCATCTCTGTGCTTTCTAGTCACGCAGAGGCTGGAGCCCACGGCAGAAATTGCCATGAAAGTAGATCATAGCCAATGGGCTAGTGCAGCACAGGTACTGACTGGCTGGCTGATATTTAATTCTGTTCAGAATATGTCACACTCTTGTTGTAGGGAGGGAATTAAAAGAATGGGAGCCAGAGTGGGGAAGGGAAAGAGCAATGAGTCATTCAAGTGACCCCGTCTTTTCCTGGATGCTTAACAAAAGCCCAGTATTAATAATAGATTGGCAGCTGTGATGATGAGATAACAGCTGCTTTGTACACCAAGAAAGGCAAGAGCAGCCCATGTGTAATGCTATCCAGGTGGCATTCTGCTCAGTGCTTATCTCTCAGAGTGCCTGGCCGCCTGCGGCGCCGACTGGGTGGCTGTGGGGTTCCACCAGTGTGTATGCTGGCAGTGGCTGGCAGGAACAGCCTCAGGCAGCTGGCTGTGGTTATGTTCAGGAAGTGGATTTATGCCAGGCTTCTGCAGCCATGTAGGATATGCCAAAAATGTCTTGTTGTTACCCATATATTGCTGTATGCTTTTGGAAATATTTTACTAAAATCGTACAGAAGAGAGATCTCGTTTTCATTTCACATCCCTGAGGATGTGAGCTGAGGCCAGGGAATTCATTGCGTTGGTTAAGATGCAGCTCTACAGGAAAGAGAGGCAGGGAAGCAATAGACAAAACTTGAAGCTGTCTTCCAGCCCTACAGAAGGATGGATAATAAGTGGTTTTGTGTTTAGGGAAGATCAAGTTACTTTGTGGGGTGTTTGGTGACTCTAGTAGGTGGCAGAAAGATGATCCAGGTATATCACATTAAGTCAAGACTCAGTAGCATTCATTATAAATAATTTAGACAGTCTGGTCTGTGAGGATGGATTACAAAGATGTTTGTTTTCTGGAGAAGGAAGTAATTCCCCCAGCTTCTCAGAGCTGCAGCTCCAAATGTGACCAGGAGGACTGGAACGAGGAAAAGCACAGACCTACTTGGTGCCTGGGCATGCAGTAGTGAGGGACACTCTCCAAGTGTCCCCTTTACTCCACTGTGGTCCCCAGATACTTCTCTGAGATGCAGATAAATTCCCAAAGCCCCACATCACCCTAGCAGCGCCTGCTCTGCACTCAGGGGTGCTGTAGCAGCTGCCCCAGCCCACTGGGAACATGCAGAGGCTGAACATTTACAATTTAATTTGAAAGGGAGCTTCTTTATTTACTTCTTGATTTTCACTACATGTGGCAGTGCCCAGTAGGAGAATTCTGCCTTCACATCCTGCATTTCCCTCTAATATCTGTTATGACTTTTGCTGTGAAGAGCTTTGCTCAGCAGCCTGTGTAAAACCCCAAGCACAGAGAGGAGCCTGCAGCTCATAGGATACTGATTTGAGAAATGTTCAGGGTGGATCTTTGTGCAGTGGTGTCTGTCGTGCAGTTTCTCACCTGCCAGGCCCACTGGAATTCAGAAGCAATCATCACTCGCTGTCCCACTTTAAGCCCATCTTCAGCTTTAGAATATCACTCTCCCTCCCAGCTAGCCTGGCCTCTAAAGGAATCAGGAATTAGTTCAAACATCTCCATTCTTAGCTGTCCCTCTCCCCTGTTCTTAACCCTGATGTGACCCATTTTCTTCCCATTCCCTTGACAAACAGGAATATGGTAGTTGGTACCTGGGCAGGCATTACTTACGACAAGCCTCCTGCCACCTCATGAGGAACCTGCTCCTCCACCGGTGGCCAGCACTTGCAGGCAGCATCGTGCTCTTCTCCAGCGTGTCTTCACATCCAACAGCCAGCCTGGCCCTCGGCCCCACAGGGAGAGGGAATGACCTTGTAGCCTGCCTGCCAGGTCCTGTAGAGGGAAAGCAGAGCTGAGCAGATGACATTCACTTCCCTGGGTGCTGAGCTCAGTGCTGTCCTTTCCCCTGCACAATTAGTGTTTTGCCTTTGAGGCATCAGTTCTGTTTTGGAGGAGAAATGGAGGGTGTTTCAGGAGGCGCAACATGAATTCATTTTGAACCTCGCGGTGCAGAAATAAAACCTGATTCACCTAAGTGCCAGAGAGAAGTTTGTGCTTGAATAGCCTGCTATGGTAGCTACATTAGCTTCATGCTCAAGGTTAACCTGATGAATTGCTAAGGTGACCCTGCCAGGGCAGCAGAGTCCGGCTCATTCCTGTCGCCTCCACGCAGGCTGGTGCCACCTGTGCATCCTCTGCCTGACGCACGGCTCAGGCTCGCTGAGATCTGGGCACCAGCGGCTGCCAAGCTGCTTCTCTCCCCGCTCCTCCTCCTCCCGTTCCACCACACCCGTCCCCCCACCCCCCCGTGCCGTATTCCCTACCAGCACTTCCTGTCTGTTTTAAGGTAAAATGGATGTGGTGGCTAGAGCAGCACAGCTTCAGCTTGGGGATTTCCCACTGCAGCAACTGCAGGAGCTGAAGAGCGAGCGAGCCTCGGAGGAGAAGGATAAGGAAGGACCTGAGGCGGGGGAGACTGAGTGGGAGTGTTGAAAAGAGAGGAATTGCATCTTAATTAGTAGAAGGAAAAATCCTCAGTCTAATTAGAAACCCAAAGACCATAAAACTCTCCCCTGACAGTAAGTGACTGACAACAGGTTTCAACTTCCCTCCCGCTTCCCTTTTGGATACAAGGAGGCAGGAAAAATGAAAACACCACAAATCCTTCTGTCCCCCTGCGTACTCTCTGACGTGCCACCCACAGTCACAGCAGCAGATAGATGGACACATTTCAACCCGAGTACAGAAATAAGCCATCCTCCATCCCCTCTGAGGGGCTCTGACAACATCCACGGCAGCTGTTTCAGCTGGGTGCTGCACTGCCACCAGGACACTCTCCCCACACACGTGCCAGGTGCCTACCCTCCCCCAGGCTCCCAGACTGATTTATTTTATATGGGAATGTAAACCACCAGGAAATATTAAAATTAGCATCTTGATGGAAATTACGAGCAGGTTCAGTACCTAGGCTAGCACATTTGCAAGGCTATTTAGATCATTTACCTAAATGCCAATGCACCAAACACCTCTCATAGTACAGAAACCAATTCAACCTTCATCTGCTGCAGCCCCTCACTCCCCAAACTAAGCTGGAGCCCTTTCTCTGCAGTTCCCACTGAAGGAGAAGCTGCAACAAATAGCTGTCCCCATTTGGTGCTTGCGCTCGACCTGACCGAGGAGACTTTCAGCCTCCCCCACAGAAACCTCTCCATCCTAAATGCCACCCCTGAAGTCTCCTGTCCCCGCCTGTCCATATGGAAAAGGAGGATGAAAAGCTGCAGGCACTTACCTGGAGGGGTTCTGCCTGCAGCCACTTCCACCCGACTCCCCGGACACTGCCCAATTACAGCCTCTTCCTTCCCTCTCCCTCCTTGACTTTCAGTCCCCAGCAGCAGCTTTCCGTGTGCTCTATTTAACTCCCTCCAGCACTGGAATAAACGGCAGAGTTAAGCTGACAGCCACAGAGCCTTATCTGCCTGCTGGATAGCGCCAGTCGATCAGCTCCAAATCCTGTTGCCAAATGATCACGTCCTTGCTCTCAGCATCAGGGGCAGCCGCCTGCCATGCTCTGCCGTTCCCTCTTCCCCACCTTCACTCCATCTAACTTTGTCAGGGTTATAGATAGCTCTGTTCCTTGTGCTCTTGCCTTTTGGCTCTGTTTTGTAACACCCCATCTGTATCAGCTGGCTTCGCGCCAATTAGGGGGGCTAAGCAATTTAAAAGAAAAAAAAAAACAAAACCAGCTTCCTTGGGTGCTTTATGACATTGTGTCCCTCTATGGTGTCCCCTCAGCCCCCACTCAGGCCATGCACTGGTGTCTCTCCCAGTGCTCTGTGCAATTCATCCAAGATGTCCCCAGGCAGCAATGGGGGCTGAGGGCAGGGCAGGGCTGGCACACCCGGGTGTGAGGATGGGGACAGGGTCACGGTCCACCCCCGGCTCCTTCTGCTGCAGCAGGACAAGTCCAGCTCTTGCACTCATTTCTGGTACCTCACGGGCGCCTCTTTCCCTCAGGCAGCACCAAGGCTCAAGCAGAGAGTGCAGGGTGGGAGGAGCAGCCATGTATAAATAAGCCTTTTCCCTATGTTTAGAATTTATTACAGTGCATAGTGATTAACACCTGTTCAGGCTTTAATGTCAGTCTCCTGCGCTGCAACATGCGCTGAGATGGAGGGGCCTTGATAAACCCAAGATTATTTTAAAGCATGTCACATATATGCCACACTCCCCACTCCATAGATAGCTGCCACCCTGTGTGCACTCATACACGTGTTTCCAAGACCTAAAAGCAGCTACCTTCATGTACAAATGCACAGTCACCAACCTAGCTTACATTTACAAATGTGTGCACGGAGCTGGGCTTGCACATGTTCCAGGGACTCTTCTGTAACCCATATTTATTAACCTCCATGTCTTCCACAAAGCTGCCTGCTTCTCCAAGCACACCATGTGCCCAGGTGGCAGAGCAATAGATTTGGAATACATAGAGGTTCTTGGCTGCTGAAAGGTGAGGGTCAATGAGCTTCTGCATTTATACCTTGAAGAAGTATGTTCATGGAGAAATTTTAATTCCAAAGATCCAGAAAAAAAAAAAACAGTTTCTCCTACGCATCTACTGCCCATAAGAACATTATACCCTTAGTGATTAATATTCCACAGTCAGGAGAGCAAGGAGGCAGAGAGGATTTTCAAGAGTTCTTTTTTAAAGGTTTCCTCTGATTTGTCTTGAATTCTGACTTAATTAGCAGTTTTCTTGTGGCCCAAAAGATGCCTTCTGCTCTGCAGAGCACCAGGCCAACTGCACTCACTGCCAGTGCAGCACTGGGAATGTGTAATCTTGGGGCAAATAGCACCTGCCCACACCTCTAGCCTCCCCAAAGCAGCACCAGATGTGTCTGGCTGCTTTCAGCCTGACAGCCAGGGATTTTTCCAGCAGCCAGCACCCTGCCAGACCTGGGAATGCTCCCTGTATGTCCCCAGCTCAACAAGAGAGGCACCATGCCATCTGTTATGAGCTTGCCTGGCATTGCTTGGGTTTGGGGGCTCAAGGCTGGTCAGCATTGCTGGAGCTCTGAACGCTCTGAAGTCACACAAGGGCTCCACAAACCAGGCATGTGTCTTTCTCAAGGGCTTTCTAGATGATTCCTTCTCCCTAGAGCAGCATGTCAGCTGAATGCCCTGTTATCCATGGGGCACAGAGGCCAGAGCTTTCTTCCATGTGCTTGGAGCTGAATGTCTTTGCACATTCTTGAGAAAGCAGGGTTGCCTGTGGGGCTGGTGATGGCCTTTTCCTATTCCTATGTTTCAAATAGGACAGCAAAAGACAACTTTTTTAGTTTCAGCTCAAAGCAACAAAATGAAATCATCTGTTTCTGGCCCATGGGCTCCAGTGGCCAAAAATACACCAAGCTGAAGTGCCACTTGGACATTTGGCCTGCTGTCAGACTCTAGAGGACTCTCTAATGAGGATTCCCCTAATTAGATTGAGCAGGGAACTGGGGGATGCAGAGGGGATTGTAATGACTCCACAGCACTTGCCAGGGCTTGAAAACTCCAGCAGGCACTATTCCTGCCTTGTGCCTGCTCCTCTGTGCCCAGACACCAGTCATGTTTGCAGTCTCACCCCAAAGCTGTATTTTTTGTGGGGAGGGTCCCAAGGAGCATGCTAGAAGAGCAGGGAGGGTTTCAGTTTACTGTATCCACATACTGGCTAAGTAACTCTTCCCAGTTCTGTGTCACCTTCTATCCAAAGCTTGCCATGTGCTCTATGAATGGCTCTTACAGTAGCTGTCAGGTGGTGCTACTTTGTGTTTAATGACCCCCAGAAGCAGAGCCAGTAGTGCTTCTGCTCTGGGTAGGTGGATAAATCTATCCCATTCTCCAGAAAACAGCACTGAGGATAGAGACACAGGGGACTGTGTCACTGGGATGAGGACACTGTCAGAGACAGAGCCCAGCAACCTCTGTCTCTGATTATCTCTCCAAGTCCCTTGCACTAACCCTTGGATCATGGCTGGGGGATCAGACTCGGTTAACAGCTTGGCTTATGAGCACTGGCAGGGCATGTGGGTGACCTATATTACAGAAGGGTAGGTAGCAGAGACTGTAACAGATGCCAGCAATAAATTATCAGAAAGTATGCACAGACTTGCATCCCTCCCCCACACTCTCCTTCATGGCAAAGTCCCTTTCCCCTTTCCAATGCTGAATTGCTTTAGCCTTTATCAGAAAAGCAGCAGCATGAGGGAGGGCATGGAGGACGCTTTAAGGAGATTATCTTCTTTCCTTCCTCTTTCCTTGTTGCTTTTAGGATCCATGTTTTATTGCTATCACCCCATAATGGAGAGGGACAGTGGTACCTCAGCATTTAGTCACTAACATGTTGTTCTGTGCATGTCCCTTCATCTGCCCTTGGTGGGGCAAGTGGCAGCAGAGATATAATCTGTGTGGCCTGACTGCCACACCACAAGTGGCTTTAGATGGCATGGAGGCCTCACCCATTCAGGTCCCCCAACAGACCTGCTGGTTGTGCAAATTTTTGATCCCAAGAGGTGACATTGTCTCAGTGGCAGCCCCTCTTTGTTGTCTCTTTGGAATGCAAAAACACTCGGAGGTGGCAGAGAAGCTCAGCAATGCTGTAGAAACATCCAGTGTGTGTCATTGCTCCAGTGAGCTTCCCAGCTTTATCAGCTTTATTTGCAGCACTTGCTGATGTATTAACACATGTGTTCAAGATTCATTAGTGTTGTGCTGTCACAATCAATGGAAAGCACATTTTAAATTCATACAAGAAACCCAGCTGCAGAAGAAATAGTGCCCTCTGACTTGCAGTGATCAATCTCAGCTAAGCAAAACACCTCACTCAGAAAGCTGTAAAGCAAGCAGAAAAAGTGTAAAACCCACTTGGTCTTGTGAAGGACTCTGCCACATTCCTGGCCTGATGCAAATAAAAACCTCACCCTTTGTGATATGAAAAGGTCAAAAAGCTTCAGATTTTTGGATTAACAATGTTAGGCACCTCTGAAATGCAAATGTGTTGATGGTAAAAAATGTTTCCTCCCCAGGACCCTCCAAGAAAGATCAACTTTATCCCTATTTTATGGAAGGCTAAACTATGATGCAGGTAAAACTGGCTGCTGATTTTGGCTGGCTGAAATTTCAGGTGCCTTGCTTTTGATACTTCATCATTAGTCCACATCAGTTCCCCACTCACTGAGGATTTTCAAAGCTGTCAAGTGCAGCGTTTGCACTTGGGGTTGTAAAAGCTGTCCTGTCCTGCAGAGAGCATTTGTAGGCCTTATCAAAGCTACACAGAATAAAGGATTTTTGGCCAGGTTTTCCCAAAGTTTCCTGACAGGCCTGTGGCAAAAACAGGAGAGAAGCCAGTTTTCTTGATTCCTCATTCCATAGCTTAAGCAGAAAACACTATTTGCATCCCAAGCCTCCCTGACCAATGCACAATAATGAGACTGGGAAATTCTGGAGGAGCTGGAAATAACCAAGGGCATAAAGCCTCGGCAAATCCTCTGAGAAATACAGAGCATAGGAAGGGGAGATGGAGAGGGTATCACTACTGGGAAAGACCCAGATTGCTGTGGAGATGTGGAATTCCTTGGGAAGCTGTGGAAGCAGGTGGAGACAGCAGGATATCCAACCAGGAGTGACAGGAAAGTCCCAGCACAGTGAAAAGTGTGGCATATGGAGGAGGCCCAGAGCAGCAGCAGGAGGAGAGCTGAGGGGGCAGTTGACAGGAAGAAATCCAGCCATGTGTGTGCCAGCATCTTCTCCAAGTCCTAGGGAATGCGACAGACCACGTGCCTGTTTCCTCCCTGCAGAGCGGAGGCAGCTGAGAAGGGAAGCGGGTGAGGGAGTGGGAGAGGGGCTCAGAGGAGGGACACGTGAGCTGACTACCCAGTTTCCTCCTCTTTTTCTTGCCACAGGGTGATGTTTTTGTTCTTCTCACACTGTTGGCAAAAATTGGTAACCAAGTGAGATGTGGAGGGGGGTTCTACATGAAGGTTGAGATAACATTTTCTGATCCAGCCGGGAACAGTTGGCTGTGGGTGGTGGCTTGTCACCAGCCCTGCCAGTTCTAATCCAGATCCCAGTTTTTCTCATTCTCTCAGCTGTGGAGTGAAGAGCCTTCCCTACAACTTTAATTTCCTGCAGGGGTTAATCCCATGGTAAGTGGTAGCTCAGGCCTTTAATCCTTTCGCTCAGTCCCCTGACAGAAGGACTGCAGGTCTGAGGGAGGCACCCTTCTGCTCCCAGTTCCCCCTCTACACCCCACGAGCATCCTCCAGCTCACTGGCATTTAAAACGCTGCTCCCTGCTTCCTGGCAAGCCTATCCTGGGGGTGTGGGTGGGTGGTACAACCAGGAAAAGGTTGCAGGCAGAGAAGACAGCTTGGTGGGAGAATCCTGGTTCTGTGGTCCTCACTCCCATCACTACTGTGCTCACAGGTATTTTCTGCACTTCCTGGCTGGATGGTGCTCTGAATCCCGAAGTATTCTCTTTCTTGTTTTTATTTAGGTGTTATTCGAGAACGAAGGTGTGTATGGGCCCACATTTGTGAAGGATTCTCTGAGGGGTCAAAAATTTTAACATGGCCCAGTACCTTCCCTGGGTCTCTAAGTAAGAGTCAAAGGGTGCAGCAGATCTTTAAGAGGGAAGGTGCCAGCCTGTCTGAGATAAGAGATACATTTACACTAACAGAGTAGTAGATGGTGGTGCATCAGTTTAGCAGCAAGATAGGAAAATGTAAGTTTTTAATCAATATAAGCTCTGTCCCTGGAGCACTAGGCCAGATTTCTGTTGAACAGAATGACCAGACTGCCAAATCAAGGGGCTTCCAGATCAATATCAAGAGACCCCTGTTACATCTTATGGGGGTCAAGGCACTTCATCCATGAGCCTTTTCTCCTTGTGGTTTCTCATTCCAAAAATGAGGCGAGCTTTTGCAAGCCTTGGTGATCCCTTGCACACAAAATGCCCCATACTTGCTTGTTTCCCATCGTTCATTTCTGCATTAGCCCAAAAACTGGTTTTGCTTTTTTCATTGCCTGCATTTTTAAATACACTGGGCCCTTGAGCTCACTGGCCTTCCTTATGCTTGACTCTTGTTACTCTTTCTTCTGGTGGAGAAGCCAGCGTGGTGAAGAACTGCTGCCACCAAGGCTGCTCCCCCTTCTCCTCACTCCCCTCATTGGCTGTGCTTCCCTGGGTGCCAGGCTCCCAAAATGAGCTGCAAGGGTAGTGGCTTGTCACTTTGGCTGCTGGAGCAGGAGGAGAGAGACGATGTAGAAAACATTGGAAAAATGGAAGAACTTAACTAAGGTGTCACAAGACTGTGCCCTGGGCATATCCAGAGGGACAGGGACCATCCATGCCTGCACAGTGGTGGGGCAGAGCACAAGATGCTGGCAGTAAAAATCCTCTCAGCTCTTATCATAAGGGGATCAGCAACCCAGAATGCACATAGCTCCTGGCAAACCCCCTGAGGAAAGGCTGCCTCTCATCATTCCCACACAATGCATTTGTACTGGACTCTGAAGGAGATCTTTTTCTGCCTTAGTGACTTGCAGAGATCTGCCTCACCTGGTTGCCACTGTGGCACAAGGTTGTTGCTGCTGCCTGTAAGAACCTGGAGCTGTTCTGCTGCCCCATCACCTTCCCAGAGCATCCAAGAGGGGCAGCCCTGCAAAGTCCACACAAACTGCATGGGATCTGGGCTGCTGCCTTCAGCTCCAGGGGTGCCTGCGGATCCCTGGGACGCATTTAGGCTTTTTACGAGCTGGGAACATTGCCCATAGCTCAACAAGACGTGGTGACAGCTCTCACAACCCAGAACTCCAGCCAGGATCTTTGGATGCATCTGGGTTAGCACACAGATCACAGCCTCATGCTGCAGAGCTTGCCGAGGCTGAGGAAGGTCTGCAAATTTGACGTGACTTTAGTTTTCTACAGGGTTTGCAGCCACAGAAAAGATACCTTAATGGCAAAGTCACATCCCATCAAAATCACTAGAAGTGGTGTGGAGAGCAGGGCCCACCTTCAGCCCCTCTGCCCCACACAGGTACCTCACAGCAAAGTCACTTTGGGCAGCGCTGGCACTAGGGAGTCTCACCAGGAGGGGAAATGCAGCCCAAGAGATGAATGCCAAGCCAAGTTGCCTTTAACAGCTCATCTCCAGACTCAGGGTGAGGTCTTGCTTTTTTATCCCTTGTGTGAGAGCATGGTTCATGGGGAAGGAATCTTCCCAGCCTCCTTGAAGTGAGGAGGAGCATGGTAGCAGGGCATGACTTCCAAGAAAAACTTCCAGGCTTTTCTTGCTGTCAGTCAAGAAATTCTGACTTGTGTGGCTTTGCTGTAAATTTAAGTCTCAGTCCTTCCTGTGGTGGGCATGGGGCATTGCAGAGCATAAATAATAGACAGTCTCTTTTTTCCCCATTAATAAAAATATAATGAGGAAATGGTTATTTTCATTAAAGGAAGAAAAAAATTGATAAAATAGTATGATAAAATAGGCTTGGAAAGCCAAGGACTTAAATGTCAGCTTATACTTGCCCAACATTGATTCAGCCACTTGCATGGATGCAGCACAGCACTGCCTATGCTCACCCACCCAAGTTATATTTCTTTTTTTCACAGGACCCTGTCCCATACTCACTGCAAAGGACACATGATACTCAAGCTAACAATGAGGATGTTGTAATAAATGAGGCTGTTTTTATATGGTCAGAATTAAATATTAAACCACAGTTTTGGCAGGAGGCCACAGTCTGTACATTCCTGATTTTGTGGGTGCCCAGCACGAGACCCTAGGGGCCATTTTGCAGAACTGCTGAACACTCACAGGTGTTTTCCAAAATGCTGGCAGCTTAGCCAGCAAACTGGTACAATCTCAGGGACTCAATAGCACTGAGAGCCAAGAGGTCCCAGGCCCTTGTCCTGCACCTGCTGCTCCTTCCCTGTGTGGCTAAAAGGGGAAGTCTCTTTTCTCTTCAAAAGCCAGGAAAACCACCATTCTCTCTTGTCTCATCAGGAGCATAAATTCTCTATCATCAGCTACAAGGCAACTGTAGCTGCTCACATCTTCAGAACAGCACAAAACAATGAATAGTGATGTATTGCCTGCAGGGCTGGCTTGGCAGGCAGTAAACAAATAAAAGAGACACACATTTTGCAGTACCCAAAAAAAAAAAAAAAGAGCCCCCTGCTTCACTCCTTCCTTGAGCACCATGTAGCCAAGGACCCTGAATGAAGCAGCTCATGAAAATACAGTGTGTGATCCTGCCAGTCAGGACTGTAACCCAGTGCAGCAGGTACTCCAGTACCAGTATTTCCTAACTTTCAACTGCTTGTTTTTGAAATATGAATAATATATTTCACATAATCCAACCCCTCACAGATGAAGCAACCTTTCCTTCCTTGTCATGAGTCTGGAATTGAACTAGTTTATAGAAAAAAAATGCACATCTTCTTGCTGTTATCATCCCCTCAATCACAGAAAGCTTTTTTGTGAGCCAGCATTTTGGTAAAGCCACAGCAGGAATAGGGTATGTGTGACAAGGTATTTCCCTGCAGCAGGAGGAACATCCCAGAACTCCCACTCCTGCTTCTTTCCAGGGAGAACTGAGTGTGTGTCATGGTGTAGCATGCTGAGGCATTACCCAGCTGGCCGGAGCATCCCAGTATGGTCATCTGAGCTATGGTTTGAGCCACCCAGGACTGGGACACTTGTCAAGCAGTGTAAGCAGCTGCTTGTAACCAAACATGGCAAGTGAAGGAAACTGCCTGCTCTGTCTTTCGACTCAGCAACAGGCAAAAGTCACGGAAGAACTACCCAGAAATGCCTTCCCACAGGCTTGAGCTTCTCCCCATCCTGTTCCAGGCTCTGTTGCTCCCTGAATGCTTCTGTCCAGGTATCCTTGTGGCCCTGTGCTGACCCTCCCAGCGCTACTGACACACAGCTCTGCCTTCATCAGGCTTCTGTGGTGCAGAAAAGCCTAGAAAATCCTTTCTGCATCAGGCTTAAAAAAAAAATCCAGAGGAAGGGCAGGAAGCTGGAGTGACTCTTAAAGATGTCTGAGCTGAGAGTGCACCTTGCTAGCATGTGACATTCACTTTGCTGGAGGAAAGGGTAAAGCTATGATCTGGTATAAAAATTACATAAGAAGGCTTCCTCCCTTTCTCTTTGCAAGCAGCCCCTTTGCTCAGGATTTACCATAATTCCTCCAAGTGGACAGGATGCACTAACAGAGGCAGCACTGATGTCTGACAGGGAGACAACTCCCGCAAGCCTTTCGCTCATGTGGAATAATTCCCTTGCAAATGTTGTTTGCCCACAGCAGTTAGAGGAAAATCCACCCCCACCCCCCAACAGATCTGAGCCACAAAGCTCAGAAGAAAAATGGTCTGCAGTTCTGGAAAGGCTCCCTTCTCCTCACTGCTAGGAAGGTCCTCTGCTTTGGGACAAGTCGCTGTCTGTGTTCAAGGGTTCCCCTGTCTTTTAAGGGTTTCCTTCTCCTGTAATAGCAGCAGCTCCGGTCCTTCCCCAGATGAGATCTGAATTTCTCTCTCCACTCTTGAGTGGCAGGTCAGACTCTCAGAGCAGAGCAGTGCTGTATCCTGCCCACTGCCATTCCCATCAGGGCTGTGCTGGATGTGGCACATTCAGGTTACCTGACAGTCCACGTGGTGGGCCTGGGGCCCAGCTTGGTCATGACCTGCTTGGAGCAACAGCTTCAAACACCCTCTCTCCCCAAATGAGGGGAGCTCCAGTTTAACATGTCGCTCTTAATTAGCAGGAGATGCAGGGACAGTAATGAGCTGGTCAGGCAGAGGGAGGAGGAGGGGGCAGAATGCCCTGTGTGGGGGGTGTGTGTGTGTGTGTGTGTGTGCACGTGTCTGTGCATGTGTATGTATGCACACAAACACACACCGACACAGGCTAACACTTACATATAACTCCTGTCCACAGTGTGCTTCACCTCGGCTCGTTTGGGACCTCATTCTCGCTCTTTCATCCCAGTCAGGGCTGGAAAAGGCTGTGAAGCTTCTCTGTTCTGTGTTTCACCCACCCCCCTCAGTGCTGTGCCTTCCACCCAAAAGTTCAGAAATTACAGGCTCAGCCTGCAGAGATGCTGAAAGCAACTCGGGACTTATTTTTGGCTCTACTTGTGATTTGGCATCCTTCACTTCATGTCCTGTGGTCATGTCCATGAGCACACACCCACACACACTTACACACATACACCCCCCCACTCCTAAAGCTGTGCACTGAGTGCCGAACCTCTTCGATTTTGGTCCATACTTCTCCATTTTAGGGTGTTCTTACTGAGACAGCTGAGTCCAAAATGATAGCCAGCAAAGCCATCTCAAGTCAGGAGGGTGGCACCTCTCATGCCGACCCCTGTGAGAGCCCCGGGGAGCCGACAGAAGTCAGGGCTCACCAGGTACGGGGTGACCCCAGCTCCGCGTTCTCAGCCTCAGAGCCGCACCAGAGCCGCCTGCGGTGCGAGGAAAGCTGCCGGTGCTGTTCTCAGCTGGGAGAAGTTGCTCCCGGCTGCCTGCGCTGAGACCGGGCTGGAAGCAGTAGGAACAAGCTCTGCAGCAGGTTTGCCGTTCCTCTGTCCGTCAGTGTGGCACAAGGGAGCCTTTGCGCTGAGCCGCCCGGCGCGCAGTGCTGCCCTGCCCGCCGCCCCCTCCCCGGGGAAGCCGCTGCCTGGGGGGCAGCTCCGCTCGCCTCGCTTAGCCGGGCATGGGGGAAAATTCAAAAGGGAAACGTCTTTGCTTACCTCTCTCAGGCTGGAATGGACCCTCCTGTGAGAATGGCAGCTCTCCCGGCTCTCTGAACCCGGTACAATCCCAAAGCAAATCCAGCAGAAAGTGCCTCTGTTCTGGACCCTAGCTGGCAGGAGCCCTCCCGAGCCAGCCGCTGGCCTCGCGTGGAGGGCAGGGGAGCCGCACAGCGAGATGACAGCGTGGGAAAGGGACTGTAATCCTCCGTAAATAATAAATAGGGGGAGAGAGAAAGAGAGAGAGAGAGAGGCGGGAGAGGGAGCGACTGTGCGCGGTGAAGTGACAGCTGGGGGTACATCTGCGATGGCAGCAGCACACGCACAGGAACGCGCACAGACAGTGCAGAGGAGTCACCCCGCCAGGCAGGCAGGATCTGCTCCCAAACACCCAGAGGAAGGAGCTCGGGAGGTTTTCATTCCTCTCAGTACATCCTGGAGAAAGGGCAGTTGCTGTCAGTCCCCCTCTCTCTCGCATCCCGCCCTTGCTGCCATCCCTCTCCGGGTGCCAGGAGCCGAGGGGCTCGAGGAGGGGTGAGGAGATGCCAGGGCGGGAGGAGCTCCCCACAGCCCCTGAGGAGGTAGATTGGTCAGGCACAGGTTACAAGAGAAAGCACCGAGCTGAACAGTTCTTCCCCTCCCTCCATCTCTCCCCTGCCACGACTGATGACAATAAACTCAGAGAGAAAGGCATCAGGATGAAAAGGGACAAGCCCTGGCTTTTGTATAGGAGCCAGACAAGCAGTTGCAGCAATGGGGACACAGCAGGGGAGAACCTGGTGGGTTTGGGAGAAAGGCACCCCCTTCCCACCCCCCTTCCAGGGCTCCAGAGACGGTGGTGGGGAGGCAGTGCATCCAAGAGGGAGATAACTGAGAGGTGCCCACCGTGGGTAGCACAGCCCGGTGCCTGTTTCCTTAGGGGTTCAGGGAAAACTTGAGGGGTGCTGTTAGTGGGTAGTTGGAACAAGGGGAATGGGTGAAAGATCCACAGTTTGTTCCCCTGAGCTTTGGGTGCAGCAGAGAGTGTGTTCAGCCATAGGTGCATGCGTCCGGTGCCATGACATCCATCAGTGACAGGCATTCCCTGCCCTCCCTGACATCACCTGCTGGTACAGGGATGCAGTAAGCAGCCAAATCCAGCCCACTACCACCACTGGGATTTCCTCTGTGCTCTCCCACAGGCTGCTGTAGCCTTAGCCCCAAAATCAGCCCCCTATCTTGCCTTCCTCCATCTTGATGAGGACCTCAGTAGCTCGCATTTGCAAGAATTACTGTTATGTTGATGTACTTAAACTGCCCCTTCTATCAGGTCCACTATCATAAAACAGGCTGATTTGGGCTTTTTGTTCTTTTTAATGTGTCTGGAAGTTATCTTTTGAAGTGAAATTTTTAGAGGACTCAAAGTAAAATTTCAAGTTACTAACTAGGGAGGGAAAATAAGAATATTTCAGAAATAGAGACTAGAAAATGCAAATGGATGGTACAGGCATGGCTGTTCTGCTGTTCTGGTACCTTCCAGTTGAATCACAGGTTTTATGTAACCATTGGACCAGCTACCATGAAAACAGGTTGTGAATGGCAAGGTAAACCTTGGTAGGCACTCTGCAGGATGCAATCGTGAGACTTTGTTATACCTTTTTATTGTGCAGCAGGCCCAAGAATTAAATCTTGGGGAGAGCTCCTTATGTGAACAACATATGGATAATCAAAGAGAGAAGCCAGAGACTGCAGACAGAAAGAGGGGCAAGCAGAGGATGAGCTAATGAAGCAGGCATGCTCAGCACAGGCATGAACAGGTGGAGGGGAAGGCACTTCTCTCCACAGTGAACAGCAGTGCACAGCTCCAGGGAAAGCCCAGGAGCTGCAGCCATGGCTTTGCAGGCAGGGTGGGGAGTGGCAAGTGGTGCACAGGTAGGCATCACGTGTCAACACAGTGATGCCTACCTGTGCCAGGTGCTCAGCATTGCTTTACTGCATTGCTGGCCTGCTGCAGTGGCACAGTGCATGTGAGTAGGAATAAAATGTTAGCCATAGTGTCTCTGGGGACTCTGCAGCAGCCGCTCATCATTTCATGGACCTCAGATCTTCCCTCTGATGCAGTGTACCCTTTGCCACCAGGGCAAAAAGGCTCATTAACAATCAGTTGTTCTTTGAAACAAGCACAGAGGAGTTTATTTCAGTTTTTTCCCTCTCACTTGAGCTATAGCATCATCCTTATCTCAGACTGGATCACTGCTTTCCTCCTTTCTCCTTGACCTCACCAACAGTGTGAAGACACAGAGATGACTATTTGTTACTAGCACTGGGGGGGTTCATTGTGGCCTGCTTCTCCTCAGCTCTCATGTCTTACTCGTGTCACCCAAATGTGTGAAAGTTTCTCACAGTTCTTGCCAGCAGCTGCCACTTTCTGTCCCTGCCACTGGCCACCAGGCTGACCCCACAGGTTTCTTCAACCCCACATGTTGCAGGCAGCTCTGTCCAGGCTGGGTATGTGCTGCTTATGCCTCCTGGGCAGAAGCAGGGATTTACAACCAGGGTCTAAAACCTCTCTGAAGAACAATTTGAGGCCAAGTGTTCCCAGTGGCAAAAACATGAGCCACTGTGTAAGTCTGCATTGCAAGGTTAGTTATGTAGGTATCGACTCCTCTTCAAGTCTCATGAAAACTGTATGTCCTGGGTAATACTCAGTCCCATTGATGTGATCTGCTGTGATAAGGGGAAGGACTCTTCCTTGAGCTGGTTTGAAAGGATGAATTTATTTAAAGCTGTGTACCAAATTGGGTGCGTGGGCCTCATGGGACTCAGCAGCAACAGCACCGCTTGCCTGCTGTCATGGCGTGTCGGTTTGCCAGCAGGGCACCAAGCCAAACCAAGCCTGCCACAGCCTTGCTGAAGCTGGGGAATCTTCACCCAGGCCAGACTCAGCCCTGTCCTTCCTCCTTTGTTTGCATTCTTTGTCCTGCCTGGTTTGTGCTCTGCGAGGCTTAGGGCAGTGCAGCTGCACAGAATCATTCCTTTCCCCCACAGACAGGCAGTCAGATTCAGTTTGCAGCAGGGAGAGCTGGATGAGAAATGTGCCTCTGATAGATGGGATTTGTAAGATGTACCAGCAGTAGGAATGTGACAAGGACACTGGTATAAAACACAGAGCTGATGCCAGGTGCTAGGGTCTCTGTACATGAGGCAAGAAAATATACCACTGCATACTCCAGTTTTAATTCATACCCATTTGAATTAGAGCATCAGATCACACTGTTAGCTTAAAAGCACCCACACGGCATGATTCAGATTTAAAGGATCTGTTCCCCCCTTTGAAGCTCCTTTTAATTCAGAGGAAATCTCTAGAAACAGCAATACTTCATCCTCCTGATATTGGTGGTTGTGAAAAAGGCCCCAGATCTCCCTCCCTGTATTACTTTTTCTCCCTCACTTGCACTTTATATTCTATTTCAAGGTCCTGCTTGAGGCTGTAATTCCTCCAGAGCTCTTGGATTCAACTAGTTGACACACAGCCCAGTTGTTCCCCATCACCACGCCAGGCTGTGCACGACTGCACTGGTTATTGTGTGTGCTTGTAGGCAGCCTACCCAGGGACAGCCAGCTTGTCCTGTCAGGGACACCCTGCACCATCCTTTCTCCTCTGCAACTATGCCTTAATTCAGGAGCATGATGCTGGGGATAGAAGGGAAATTAAGCCAGGAAATTAGGACACACTTCATTAAGAAACACACATACACACAGAGTTCTGCTTAGCCCACCGTGCACTAGGCTGGGACCAGGTAACAAATCACTATTCATAATCGACTTCCTGTCAAGTGGCATTCATTATTCTGTGCTTTTGTAGTGGCTTAGGAAAAACCTAAATCTCTGTGGTTCCCCCTTGAGACAGGTGGGTTTTCAAATTAATCCCTTCCTCACTGGCCTACTTTATTTCTGATTGATGCTGTGTGGTATAAGAGTTGAGGCTGGGGTGATCACAAACATCCATAAAAAGACAAAGGCAAAAGCTCATGCCACCCTGGGGGGCTTTTGGGGGATTTTTTTTTTTTTTTTTTTTTTTTTTTTTTTTTTTTTTTTTTAGTGGTGTTGTTGTTGATCTGTTTGAAGCTTCAGAGTGTTCAGTGTGAGGGAAATCTCAGTACCTTGGTACAGTCAGTGTCCCCTTTTCCTCTCCCTTGTTAAACCTCTGACTCTCACTTGGCAGTCTGACTCAGCGCTTACCATTCACACTTGGAGGCAGGTTGCAGTTGTGATTTCCATCCCATCACCTTGGGCAAATATTTACTCCTCTTTTCCCAACTTGTATTTGTCTTTAATGCTCCTCTTTTGATCCTCTCCTTTTTTTTTTGTTCTCTGCAGCTGTGGGTGTGCAAATAAAGCTGGATTTGCTGCAACGCAAGTTTTGGATGGCCATGCAACAGGTAAGAGCATCAGCAATCATGCAGAGACACAATTCAGTGCTCTTTGTCAGCAAGGTCAATGCTATGTTACATCACATATGATGGCATTTTAATGAGGGCTTTTGTGGAATTCATATTAAAAGATTTATGAAGTAGATTAGTTTGAAGTCACACATTTCTGTAATCCTTTGACAGCACTAATGCCGTGTGAGCCATGAGTCTGTTCTGCAGATGCCGTGGTGACAGTGTCAGCATCCTGGCCTGGCATTAGCTGGGCTGAATGTGACACATTTAATTGTGGAAATATGCTTGGGCTCATTCAGCCTTTCAGAAAACTCATGGAAATCTGCAATTTTGGGCACACAGAAAAAAAATCTACTGCCTTCTCTTATCATCTTGATAATGATAACAAAACGCTACCAGCTTGCCAAAATAAAAATTATTTGCTCCAGGGATATGCTTTTGATTGTTGTCCTAATATTAGATACTCTTCTGGAGTGAAGGAAGTGAAATAATTAAAACAACTCCCCTGGTCTGGAAAGCAAGACAAATGAAACACCTTTCCCTCATCACCCAGGGGCTTTCTTCCCAGGCTTTGCTTTCAGGGGGGTGTGCTGGAGGGGTGAGCATGACAGGACTGTAGCAGCACACAGCAAAAGCAGCTCTCTGCTGTCAGGAGAGAGAACTGTCATCAGACAGGGATGACAGAGAAGGTAGGAGGGCAGGAAGCTGCTCTGTGATGACAGGAGCATCCTCGCAGGTGGGGATCACATAAACCTAACCTGAGCTAAAAAGATTTCTGCAAAGCACATGAGCGATCCTGAAACAGCAACAGAGAGCTTAGTTTTAAACACCCTGCTCAGGGCCATAGCCAGGCAGCTCTCACACAAACAAGCCCTCATGGGTGTTAAGTGAAGCTGGGAGGCCTTATGAAAGCAGGTGAAGGAGGCCTGTGTGCCAAGTGGCTGTGAGCCGTGGCCCTGGTAGGTGCTGGTGTGAAAAAAGGCTCCATGTGCTTTCCCAGGATGTGAGCGCTGTTGGACAGAGGAATGACTAACAGATTTTGTTTTCTCTCTCTCTCCTGCCTCACTGATGCTGTGCTGCTCTGGATGTCCACGCTGTGCCTCCCAGCCCAATGACACTGATGTAAGTGGACAAAAGCTGGAGACAGGGAGGCATCCTAGCATGCCTGGCTTGGCTTCCTAATTGTGTCATTTGTGTGCCAGCATATCATAGGCACTGTCCCTTGTCTGTAGCCTCTGGAGAGGGTCCAAACCTGTCACAGGCTGTGTTTGTCTTCACAGTAATTAAGTGTCTTTGGCAAAGCTCAAACTGCTCTGGGTCACAGAGACCTGACCAACAGCAGGAGGATGCTGTGAGGTGGGCTGGTCTCTGAGGAGGGAGCAGCAGATATCATCTCAGAAAAACCAGAGAGCACAGGCTCAGCTCTGCCCCCTCTCAGGGGCTCCCTGCAAGCTGCCAGTGCTCTCAAAGCAGGGTCCTGCCTGTGCTGCTGCTGCTGCTGCTGCTGCTGCTGCTGCTTGGCCAGCCCAGCACCAGGCACTGCTGGAACTTCTCCAGGTCTGGAAGTGCAGTGGCAGTGAGACTCAGCCCTCACTCTGCTGAGGAGGATGTGTGAGACACGAGCCCTTCTTGTGGAAAACCACTGTGGTTCACCTGGGTTTCTGTGCTGATATCTGAACCCTGGGCTCTGAATTTGTTATCCCCCAAGGCCATAACTGTGGTTTGTTGTGGCCATGTTTCTCTGCTGACCAAAGGAAAGAACCTGCAGGGTGAAGCACAAGGTGACCTCTGGGAATACATCCAGGGAAATAAAACAACCATGTGTTGCTTTGTGGTGAGGCAGGGGTGAGATGGTGCTTGCAACTGTGGATAAAGGAATTTTTTTTTTAAACCATCATCCCGAGAGTCTCAAAAAGCCAGCTGGATTCAGAGTGTGAGCATGTGATATTGCAAAGCTGTGGGACTTGAAACAAACTCAGGCATCTCCAACCTCAACTGAAGTTGAACAGAGGGACAGAAAATTGGTTTTGTTCTGCAAAACTCAAGGGGAGAAACAAATTCTAAGTGAAAGTTATGGTCTTGTTGTGGTCTGGAATGGCCAATTTACCTCTTGTTACTGAGAATCACCCAGAAAAGGGGTTGGATTTTATGTCTAAGGGTTTTGAGAAAATAGTGGGTAGCAGGCTGAGAGCAGACAGGCTATGTGCTATGTCAGTGTCCTTCCCCGACCCCAGAAAACCTCTGGCAGGAAGGGGACTCCATGCACAGAAAAGGCAACACTGTGTCAGCTTTCTTCCCTCTGCTAGTGGAGAAAATAGAATTAAAAAATAACACAAAGAGACAGACACATGCAGCCACGGCAAACTCTGAACAATTATGAAATCAATAAGCACCTGAAGGGCTTTGTTACTCACCACTTAACCCCTCGTGTGCCCACCCAGTTCAGTGTTGTGAAACACATGTCAAGTCCACTACGCAGAAATTCTAAATGAAAGAAGAGGATGCTGCCTTGGGCTACATGTGCACCATTCACATCCTATTTTATCATTAGCTGTCTGGAGAATAAAGAAACCAACAGCAACAACAACAACAAAAAAATCCCTGCCTGAGAAGAGCCCTGATCTAAAATACCATGCTATGTTCTTAGTCCAGATACTAACAGATGCTGAAATGCATGCTGGTTTCTCCCTGGTGCACAATAACCTTTGCTTTTGCCCTTTCTTTACAAGTGCCTCCTCTGCTCGGAGTGCACAGGTCCTGCTGGGCACATGTCAGGGAGGCAGGTGCAGGATCTGAACCCTCAGGAGAGGGGATGTTGCTGGTAGAGGTGGGGAGCTGGAGTGGCTGACCTGGGGGTGCTGCCAAGCTTGTCCTGGTGGAAATGCCAGCTGAATTGCAGAGCTGTCTGGGATGCTGTTCTGCAAACCTTCAGCCCAGCAGTCCCAAGGGGGAGACAGTAAGATGAGCTCATGCCATGTGCTGAGGGATATACTCAGTGCAGGTGGCTCTGGCTGCAGCTGCAGGTTGAGCTCTGGGAGCCCCAGGCAAGAGGCTGTGACCTGGCACTGACCCTTTGCACAACAAAGGCCACCATGGGGACATGTGGGACAGCCAGGTGTCCGGCCACCTGGAGACACAGCAGGAGCAGATGTCCCAGCAGGATGACCCCAGATGATCACACATGGGCTGTGAGGGTATAAAAGCCCAGTTTCCTTTGTTTGGGGCCCCTCCTCAGAGGCACATGCTTGAGCTCTTTCTGTGTTGCTGCGCCATTAATAAGTTGCTTTAATGTTCTGGATGTCTGAGAGCCTGCTATGGGAAACCTGGAGTTGAATGAGTAAGGAAAACTTGTCTGGCTGTGTGAGTGTGGGGTGTCAGAGATCTGTGGGGTCACTGTAGCTGCTGCTGCTTCAGTCCCAGCAGTGAAAGCCTCTGGTGGTGGGGGAGTGACTGCCAGAGCAGCTCCTGCATGGTCACACTGGGAAGTTTCCTTCCCACCATGGTTAATTCTCTGCTTTCCCGTTGCAGTGCAGTGGCTTTGATGGTGCCTGTCCACTGAGCTGTCAGGATGATGTAAGTTGCCTCAGTTTCTTCTCTGTACCTGTGGTGGGTGTGATTGACCACCTGCTCCATGGGGATCTCTGTCTCCCCAAAAAAGGCAGTGTCTGTTGTCTCCTCACAAGAGATTGCACAGCTGGGGGACAGGATGTCATAGTAATGAGACAAATCTGCAGTTTAGGTCTTCCCCCCAGCTGGGCCAGGGCAGAGACATTGGGATTCCAGCCAGTGAAAGTCCATCTCCTTTAAATCTGTCTCCCTGGCATCCCAGATCTTCCCAAAAAAAGTGTCTGGCAGCATGACATGCATGCTGGACACTCTCTTTGTGTTTATGCCACTGCTTCTGCCTTGGTATCAGGAATATGTGAGACAGGAGCTCATCTGCCCTGAAAAGTGAGATCACCAGAGATTTTTTTGTTTTGTGTTCATGTAGGATTTTCTCTGCTTTCTAGTTTTTCCTGCAGGCTGCAGGAAAGGGTTTTCATCTAAACTCTGTGCCTCTATTTCCTGCTTTGCAAAATAAAAGTAGATCAGCAGTGATACTCAGTGGTGGGGAGAGGGTTATTTTGTGAGTGGTTATAAAACTCTGACACCTGAAGATGGAAAGTATTAGATACCATTTTACTAAAGAGAAGAGCACCACAAATACCCTTGTATTTGTACAAGGGTACAATTTGCAAGGATGCCTTGCCTTAAGTGTGGCTCACAGCCTGCTAGGCCTGCACAGAGCCCCAGCTAGAGACAAAATCTGTCACAGCTGGACAAAATCTGTCACAGAATGGACTCAATGCCTCAAAATGGAGGCAGAGAGGGAAAAGAATTGTGTGAAACTCATGGTAGCTGAGCTGGGGGGCTTGGTGTTGAAATGCCAAGGCTGTTGGCATCATCACAAACCCACACTGCTCCATCCTGAACACAAACAGAGGAAAAGCCATAAAAGCCATCTTTAATATTGCTTCTCTTCCATCTCTGCAGATTCTGAACTGCTTCCTCATTGACAACAATGGCTTTATACTTGTTTCCAAAATACCTGAAGAGGTAAGAGAGCATAAGAAAAGGAGGAGAGCGGGGTTTGCTTGTTCCTGAATAACCCACCAGAGCTGCTTAAAACAAATGAAGTTGAATTGTGTAATAAGGGTGGCTGGGTGTAATTAAATTAAACTGTGCAGTGAGGGGGAAGGCTCCCAGCAGAGTGACAGCACATCCTAGCTGAGGAAGGAGTTTGCTGTGATAAGGAAGGAACTAGTCAAAATATCTTTTGATCAGAAGAAAGGAAATTAGACTGCGTTCCCTTGGCACAGATGCTATTGAAAGATGATCTGAGACAGGGGAAGGGAAGGGAAGGGAAGGGAAGGGAAGGGAAGGGAAGGGAAGGGAAGGGAAGGGAAGGGAAGGGAAGGGAAGGGAAGGGAAGGGAAGGGAAGGGAAGGGAAGGGAAGGGAAGGGAAGGGAAGGGAAGGGAGCAGCACTTTTGAGTGCTTCTGAAGTCAAGGTGTTCTTCAAGAAAGCAAACTGAGGGGATGGTAAGAGCAAAATGCTAAAATCAAAAAATGAAGACAAAATAATTTAAGTAAATTGGAAGCAGGAACACACCTAAAGAATTGGAGAATTTACTGAATTTGCAGGGGTGAAAGGAGCAAGGGAGAAGGCTCAGAATAGAAATAAAAATTAGGTGTGTGGTTCCACAGCCATTTCTAGGGAGCTGAAGGGGTGCAAGTTTGATGTGAGATCCTGTGCATCTGGGTAAAATCAATACTACCAGCCACTGCATGGTTGAGCTGCACTTTTCTGTTCTCTGATAAATTCACCACAGAGCTTTTTCTTTCAAAATAATTAAACCCCATAATTCTGGACATCAGAAAGTGATATGTGGGAACAGTCTCATAAGCTACAAAGCAATAAGTCAATAGTAAGAGTGGGCTTAGAGAAGAAGTGGGAAATGAAGGGGTTTTGTTACTGACAGAATCGCAGAGTTTCATTAAAATTGCCATTGTAATCGTGTTAACAAATGCAGTTTGGGTATTTCCAAAAGGCAGCAAGTCCAATGCCAGAAATTATTTTCTTCAGCATGTGACAAACTGATTGAAATGGAAATTAAGGTAACAGAATTCCTGGTGGATGCAATTGGCACAAGTAGCACAGTTTCCACAAGGAAAAAAACTTATCAGCTATAGTTCTTTGAAAGCATGACAAAATCAGGAGATAAGGGAGACTAGATAACCTATGGAATTTCAGTTCTCTTCAGCCTTGAACTGAGTCCCTTGCAAGAACCTGGTGAAACAGTGAAGCATGAAGTAGGGACAAAGTAGCTGGGACAGAAGAGAAAGAAGAATAATTTTTAGATGGCTGTTCAGATGGAAAACATCAGTTATATGAGTCCCATGGTTTCCCACCTGGGCTTGGGTTGGTTAGCATATTCAGAATAGGCTGGCAAAAGAAAAAGGTGAGAATGTGCATTCTGCAGGCACTGCACAGTGAGTTCAGAGAGCCTGAGATGAGACTCTGAGACTCACAGAGCAAAACCAATCAGCAACACAGAGGCACCAGGGGGGATAAAGGCAGATACCAAGGGGAGCTTATTGCAAGGGATAACCAACCTCTTTTCTGTAGGAAAGGGAAAAGTGCCCTACCCAGCACACTGAACAGTCTGGTAGAAGTGTCCCTTCAATGACATGGTGTGCCAAAAAACCAAAAAAGCAAATAGAACTTAAAGACTAAGGGAGGGAAATGCTGCAAAAGTTGCATTGGCTCCCCACTCTGGGTGGCCAGGCCCTACTGAGTTTTTGGGATGGGCTGGTGGTCTTGGGAATTGCTTTCTCCTCTGACACCCATGGCATTTTCAAAGACTGATTCCTATGACATGTGTCCATCAGCTATGCCCTTTAGCTACCATGTCACCTGTGTGACCTCAACACTGCCCTCCTGGGCTCTGCCTCAGTACTTTTTCCTGCATCTTACGGAAAATAGGTTTTTCCAAAGCTCATCTCTGAAAGATCTGATTTGCAGAAACATGGCATTATAGAGGATTTGGGTAAATTATAAACATTATCCACATACCTCCAAGATCAGGCATTTTGGCAAGCACCAGAGCTGTCCTCCTCCAGCTTTTACCTTCCCTGACTTCAGAGAGTTCACCACTGTTTTTTTTTTTTCTGATTTCTTTATCCTGTTCCAGTCACTGTTTTTATTTCCTGGTGACACCATGAGTCTCCACACCATTAAACCCTACAGGGAATTCAAGACAGCACTAAATCAATACCCTGGGTTTCCTAGATGCCACCTGGATGTTGCTGCATGGGATCACTTGCTGCTGTGTGGCCTTCCCTGACCCATCCTGTAGTTTTTCCTTAAGGCATCCATTTAAAAAATGCCAAAAAAAAATCCTGTACCTGGGTTTTTGTGGGTATTTTGGCTTTTCTGCCTGCCAGAGCTGCCTGCTGCCTGCACCTCCTTCCCTGGGTGACCACACTGGGAATCAGAGCAGCTTCCCACAGGAATGGGGTGAGGACAGCGTGGCTCAGGCTCTGCTCTCCTCTGCCCTTGGGATGGGGGATCAGGGTGAGGGATTGGCTCTAATAACCTCTGTATGAAGGCAGCAGGAAGCTTACTGGCAGTTGGAAACCACCATGGAAAAGGGACTCAGGATTTTAATGAGTGACAAGTTGGAAGCTCCCTGCAGGATTACTTGGGGAAGAATGGGTAATCTCTTAATTCGAGCTAATCTCCCCATCCAGCCTCATCCCAGAGGGAACAAAGAGTTAAAACACAGAGCCAGGAGAAGGGAGTGAGTGAGGACCAGGTGCTCTGGGAGGAAGGGAAAATAAGTGGCAGGGTCAGGCTGTGCTGCAGGGAGGGCTGCTCTGCTCTTTCTGTCGTGTTTGCAGCTGTGGCCCCACAGCCACCCCTGAGTTTTTAGCTGCTTCTC
Organism: Agelaius tricolor; assembly: GCF_023055355.1. NCBI lineage: Eukaryota > Metazoa > Chordata > Aves > Passeriformes > Icteridae > Agelaius > Agelaius tricolor. The sequence continues at coordinate 4,041,214 of NW_027269263.1, forward strand.
ACTGCCAGTCCTAGGCACAGCTGTGGATCCCAGGTCTTGAGCTCCCTCCGCCTGCTGCATCCAGATGTTCCCTCTCTCACTAAACCTCTTTTTCTAAGATTGCTGCCTTCTGCCTGAGGCATTTTGCAGAGGATGTCTGCAAGCTCTGCCCAGGTGGGACTCCAGGAGCAGGGTGCAGAGAGGCAGCCAAAAGGTCAGGATGCCACCAGAGCTCAGAGCTTGTGGAGAAGCAAGAGCTGGCTCTGTTTGAGCCATGCTGGAGGAGGAGGCTGCCTGCCTGCCCAAAGCCTGGGCAATTTGGCAGATCCTGTTTGTCTGCAGCTTCTGAGTGTACAAAAAGTGTAAATTGCTCAATGAGCCAGCAAAGCATGGGTGCATGTGAGCAGTGATGTAGCTTTTGAGTCATGTTTGTGCTCGGGGTTGCATGTCTTTGCTGTGCACAGCCTGCACATGTGCCTGCACACTCAGCTGCAGGGGGGAGTGACACAGCCTGTGTCATGCAGGATGTCAGAGCAATGCTTTGTGCTGTCAACCCCTGAAATGGAAACTTGCCCAGAGATGGGAGTTAGGAGAAACACAGCAGAGGGATGCCTAGGAGAGCAGCAGTCACTGGAGGAAGCAGGATGTGATGAGAGCTGCTTTACAAAACCTTGCTCCAGTATGGGACAGCTTTGGTTTCTGCCAAGTGATGCTTTTCTCTGTTACTGCCTGCATGGGGTACCTAAAACAGCAGCAAGCTCTGAATGTCTGGTTTGCTGTTGGAGGCCAGTTTGCTGATGCCTTTCTGAACACACTCCCTGGCCATACTCTTGCTTGCACTAATAGCTGCTCATTCTTACACCTATACAAATGATGTCCTGCACGGAGAAATTCAGCCAGACATCAGCCTCTCTTGACAGGATGGGCCTCATTTACAGCCTTGCAGTGGCCCCCTCTCCTTGTCCCACTGCCTGCAGCTTGCACTGTGTTAAATCTCACTGCTGGGTCTGCAGACTGGTATTAAATGGAAGCAGCTGGCCTCTTCACCACCCTAATCAGATTGAAAGAGCGAGGGAGGTGAAAAAAGTTAGAGCTTGCTCAGGCACATTGGACTGTCTGAGACGATTACAGCCTAAATGCTCAAAGGGGAGTTGATGTTATGCATCAATTTGTGCAGTGAAATGACTTCTAAAGCCTTTTGGGAAGAGGCTCATAACCACGTAACACTACTGCTGGATGATTACCATGTGATCTTAGGTAAATCTGCCTAAGAGTTTGGACTTTTTTTGTGGAAATGTCCCACTCAAATAAATGAAGTCATCTGTCATCTGCTAGTACGTGCTAAATGACTGCTAGCCTATCAGTGGAAAAGCAAAACATCCCAGACTGTGTGAATGCTTCCATAACACATGGGAGCTACTTACTCTGTCAGGACCCATGAGCCAGGAAAACAGAGAGAGGACAGCTCATACCTGCACTTTTATTATTTACAAACATTTCATTTACTTGCCTGTGAACAAAGCAGTGGACTTGACAGGTTTGAAGCATTTTTGCAATATGTTTGTCATGGTTTAATAATCAGGAAGGCCAGAATTGTTTGTTTGAGGAAATCTTTAAAGCAGCAGTTAGCAGATTTGAGATTGGGTCCTTATTTGAGGTTATTGACTCCAAGGTATATATGGAACCAGAGGGCCACAAGCCCCACCTTTAGTTTGGCCATGCAGGCAGAACTGGGGGGTTGTTGTCCCCCCAAATGCAACTCAGTCCTAGCTGTGCCAGTGCACAGTATGTAAGCTACAGGGATGGGTGGCTTTGTGTTGTGTTGTTTGGGCCACTGCCTGCTCAGAACTCACACAGCAGTGAGCTGTAATATTGCATTTGCTACCTAAAGAAATCTGTACATGCACAGTTTGCACATCTCATGCATGGTGGGCCAGTTCACCTAGGGCAGCAGGAGAGCAGAGGTTTCCAAAACCACAGTGCCCATGGGTAGCAGAGAGGCTCAGATGGAAGACTCAGGCATTCAGATCCAGAGAATATGGATTCCCAATAACTCATGAGAGAGTCCAGGCTTCCAATGATTCAGCATGCCTGGGTCTCTGCAGCTTGAGAGTCTTGCCTTTTTCTGACAAGCCACAGGGACTTATGTGGGCTAAATCTTTTCCAAGCATGCTAGGAATGGTGCAGGATGCCCAGCTGGTGTTGGGGGAAGTCCTCCCTCAAGCTTTCCAACCAGCCAAAGGACAAAAGCTCAGCATTTCCTCCTTACAAAAACCCTCCTTGTGTACAGCAGCCTCCAGACAAGCTAGATCAGCTGGAGCCATGGAACATTTGGAAAATTTACAGTTTATTCTATTTTTCTCTTTTTTTTTGCTTGCAGACTGGAAAATTTTTTGGTGCAGTGGATGGCTCAGTGATGACCCAGCTGCTAAACATGGGCATGTTCAGGCGGTAAGTGGGGGATCTCCACACTGTGCTTCTTGTTCTTTGCTGCTGCGTGGGTCAGAGCATGTTGGTCCCTCTGAGAAGCACTTGAGCAGGGAAAATGCACATGCTGGTGATGCTGGTGACTCTCTTATCCAGACACAAGAGCTCCTTTAGCTACCTGCCCCATCTGCTCCCTGGCTCAGCCACCATCAGCACACATGATGATGTTTCTCCTGTTTCTCCTCATCTCTTGCTCTTCCACCTGCTGCAAAACACAGAGAGAGACAGAAACTTCCAACCTCTGTGTGGCCAGAGAGCATCTGCTTCTCTGTGGTTCCCAGGGCAAGATGTTATGGGAAACATTTCTTGGCATTTTTGGGTACAGAAGTGCTTCAGTTCCTCCTGCCACTCAGAAAGCCTTTCTGGGGAGTGGTTGTCTGAGAGCCCCACAGATGCAGCATTGCAGCTGGCTGACCACATTTCTCTCTCTAGTAAAAATACCTCTGTTCATCTCACCCCACTCCCTCAGCCAATGTCAAAAGAGAGTTCAGAGTTTCAGTGGCTTGAAAGCAGGAACTAGGGGGACCTGAGGTAGTTACAATTATAATTCCTCTGCTTCATAGCTTGCTTTACTCACTGTGTGAAATTAGGGACATATTTCCTCCTGTGCTGACCCAGTTACATTAATCCAGAGCCTGTATTTCTTGCTCTGCAAGATCCAGCACTGGCCAAACAGCAAAGACACGTGTGATCAGGTCACTGCTTTCCTGAATCCAAGAAACAGTTCATACCTGACATTTTTGAGAAAAAGCTGACATGTCTGTCCCATGGGGGGTTGCATGGCTTGCTTTTGACTGCTTGCCTGTTGTGTTTTGCTTGCAGGGTGACCATGTATGATTACCAGGCAATGTGCAAGGTGCCCTACCACCACCACAGCGGCGCCCGGCCCCTGCTCAGCGTACGTAGCTGTCACCATGCACCACCTCCCTGGCCAGGCTTCCTCCTGCAGGGCAGCTCCAACATTGCCCTAGAGACTTCAGGAGATGTTTGCTTTCAGGATGCCACTGTCCAAACTCACCTCAGGCAGATTCCTGAAGCTGTGGTGGCCACTGATGTTGGTTTTCAGTGTGGCACTCTGTTGCCATGTAGGATCTCACTGAAAATTGGAAGGACCAGGGAAAGAACAGGAGCTAAACTATGGCAGGTTCTCCTGGGAGCCAAGCAATCAGCTAGCAGCTGAAATGAACAGGAATGCTTTTACAGGGCATGGTTTTTATTCAGCTCAAGAAGGAGAGTTGCAGTGTCAGGGAACAGAGCATCTGAGGAAAACTGACAGTCATTGGGGAAGGATGAGTGAGCTTGGAGCAGGAGAGGGAGAATGCTGGTAGCCCAGGGAACACACTAACAGAGTGAAGTACCCAAAAGCAACCTCTCTTTAGGCTGATACAAACTCATACTCCAATCCCACTCTACCTTCCTAACCTTGCCTCAGACAGGCAAAACAAAGTAACTACTCAACACTTAGGCCACTTCAAACTGCTTGACACAACCCTAAACAGGGATGTGTTCATTACTGTTATGATCCTTTGATACTGGAAGGAGTGCAGGAAGTACCCTTACAGTGTAACATTGTAATTTTTTTCCAGTAAAAGAATTTTCAACAAAATACTGCCTTTTAACCTTTTAACAACATTCTTAACAATAACACTTTATTTAATAATGTCTGGTTTGCAATGGCTATACTTGAGCTGGCTAGATAACATATGATTATTGTAGTGAAAATATTTGCTTGATTATATCCTCCAATCCTGATTACTGAAAGAAATGTCACAAACTATGAGCTGCCAAAAATGAGGTGAATTGGGAAGAAAATAAAAAGGAGAGCATTCAGCCTCCATCTCTCATCTTCCCCTCTTAGCAAAACCCTTGAAAAGGAAGAAATCAAGAAAAGCCAGTTTTTCATATATAGACATAAAAATCAGTCAAATTGCCAACCATCTCTACATTTTACTATTTTCTGATTTATTTTGCCTGAAGAGAAGTCATCAGTAATGGAACATTATCCTGCATCCCGTGACTGCCACATCTGTTTTGGGTTTGAGGACATGGGCATGATTATGAGAGGGGGAGATGAAAATTAGACGTGGTTGCCATGAGGAAAAGAAGCAGCACTATCCTCTGCAGATGAATTGTCCCTGGGATAATGCTGGATTTCCAATTTGTAGCTGAAAAGCAAGAAGATGATAGAAGTCATGCCATCTTGAGGAAAAGCTGGATGAAAGCACAGTTAAGCATAATCAATCAATGGCAGATAATACTAAATCCTGGGCAGTGCTGTCACTTGTCCCAGAAACACCACTTGCTCTCAGAACACAAAAGCATCCTAAACTGGTGCTGTCCCATTTAGCTGTGTTTCTCTCCTGCTCTGAGCTCTGAAGGTCATCCACACTGGAGAGAAATCATCAAGCAATTACATCTTCAAAGTCCTTCATACATTCCTGATAAACTCCCTGACCCTCATGGGGAGGGGGTGAGGAGGTATTATTAGTAGCAGGGCAGCTCTGCTGGCTTTTGATGTATTTTGAACATTTTCCAGTGATGCCCAGACCTTGTATTTCCAGCCTGTCTTCAAGAGCTCTGATCAGTGGAGGGACTTGGTCTAAAACGTGGGGTCCTGCATAACAATTATAAATTCTCTGACCAGCTCCTTATGGTATTTCTCATTTCTTCTTTTGTTCTCCAGCCAATTTATGCCTTTGTAGCTGCAGTGAAGTGGCTGATAAGTGATTTCCTCATGTGAGTACCAAAAGATGGGGGTGTTTGGGAGGCTCACACCAGGAGGGGCAAGAGCTGGGAAGCTGCAAGTGGAAGCCCCTGTGTAGGGCTTTGCTGTCAGCCTTCTCCTGACATTCAGCTGTGCACTGTGCTCCTGGGAGACAGAAAGCTATTACTATTGCCATTTTGAGAGGCAGAGACCCACAGAGGGTCTGGGATTTACCTGAAATCACTCAGTACAAAGTGCCTGAGTCAGAAATAGGACTTGGGTCTCCTGGGGCTCTGTGCAGATCCTCGGTGCCGAGTGCTCTTGCCCGTGAGGAGCGAATGCACATCTTCCTCTCACAGGGGCACAAGGCTGAAGGCAGCAAGCCCAGCAGCTCAGGTCTGAGTGCCAGGCAAGGGGGGAGAGAGGGGAGGCTCTCCTCTGGGTTTGGGTTCACCTCAGACTCCTGGGGTGAATCAGAGTTCAAGCTCAAATTAGGATGGAAGTGCCACTGCTCAGCTTGCTGGGTGTGCAAAAGGGGAGATGTGGTAAAGGTCCAGCTCTGAGGGTTTTAGCCTGTTGGTACACAACAATTCCATGTAGTTACCTCCAAACAGCCAGAGTCTGGGCTTCTGATGGCCATCATTCCTGCTCCTCAGGTGAGTCCCATAGTGGCTGAATCCCCTCAGGGGCTGCCATCCTTGTTCCTTCCTTCACTGACAAGCCCCTTGCACAGGAAAAAGCCCATTGAGATCTTCCACAGTACAGATCCCACAATACAGAGCTACATTCTAGCATGTGGAGAGGGAAAAAAAAAATTTAAAAATCTAAAAAATCAGACTTGCACTGCCAGAAATTTGTAGTAAACATTTTTGAACTGATACTCACTGGGCGACAGGGCCATCTCCCTGACACCTGCATCCTTCCAGGCTGCTGAAAAAGCATCCTCTGTTCTTGCTCTTTTGACAGCTTCCTTTTGGAGTTTAACATGAGTAGCTTCTGGCACTCAGACAACTTGGCAGATGGTGAGTACACAAGAGTCCAGCCACCCCATAGCACGTGAGCGTTGCAGCCACTGGTGACAGAAGAAACTGTACAGGGAAGCCTGGCCTTGTGCAAGGAGCCTGCCCTCTGCCCCACACCCCTTCCTCCACAGACACTGGAATGCAGCTTCCATCCCACCATCTCCCCCCATTTCCACCCCCATTCCAGGCTGCCACAGCATCAGGGTGGTCAGGGTGAGGTGTGTGCTGCTCAGAGCACTCTGCTTGCTCCCCTCAGGGTAATTTGCTGAGAAGAGGGGAGACACTTCTTTCTGAGGAGCCCTGCCCTATATGCAGTGGGATGAGAGGCCATCAGCTGCAAAAAACCAGTTGGAAGTCCTTCCTTCCAGCCTGCTACAGGACAGGACAGAGCAGGGGTGGAACAGCAGGCGCTCCAGAGCCTAGCAGAGGTCCCAGGAAGCCAGACAGAAACCTCAGAGTTCAATAACACACTGAGGGTCTTCTCTTACCCGCTAGACCTGCTCTGGAAGAGAGAAGATGATGGCACATGGTATTGCACAGCACCAGAGGGCTGTGTCTGGCTTGAAATACAGTGACCTGTCCTGCAGCTGAAGTGCTGCCTGCTGAAAACACCCCAGGAATCTCTGCAGTCCCATCCCAGCCCCTGCAGGCAGGGGGGATGGTAATGGCCCCGAGGAGACTCAGAGGGGAAGGGGAGGTGTGTTCTGCACAGCCAAGTAGGGGCTGTAATTAGTCTTGCTAATAACTGATCACTAGTGGTGCCTTTAGTGGAGACAGTGGTATCTTCCATGCCAGCTGTGGGGCTGGGTCCTTCTGCACTGAATTCTCCTGGCATAATGGGGAAACAGTCATTTTTTGAAAGCAAAATCCCCTCTAGAGAGAAGGAGGTCTGTGGGGGCTGTTTAGGTCCCACTCTCCTCCAAAGAGGTGGCAGTAGAAGCTCAGCTGTCCCCTCAGCAGCCCTGGCTGCTGTGTAACACCCATCAGGATAGCAGGAGTGGCCCCATGCAGAAATTGGTGAGGAAGAGTCAGATGAGCAGGTGCAGTACTCATGGCAGTTCAGGAGAGACTGCTCATTCCGGGGAACAGGCAGGTGTGGCATTCCTGCTGTGCATGTTCTCTGCCTGATTTAGTCTGTGCTTGAGGAGAGCAAAAAGGGAGGGGGGATGTCACTGCTGTCCTGCTCATCACCATTTCCTTTTGTGCTTCCTTCATCTCTTGCCCACATCACCTCCATGACTGCTGTGTGCAAATTCCTGTCTCCATGTCATTGCCATCCTGTCAATCTGTCACCTGTCTCCATCATCACTGTGCGTCTGTGTGTCATGGGACTTCTCCAGCCAAGGCTGTCTTCCATCACTGTAAGTAGAACCACCTAATAGTTAAAAAAAAAATAGATTTAACTAGAAATTCCTAGGCTAGGAAAGACTTTTTTCCACCCTTTGTACAGTGGGGGACTTGCAGAAAGGCGTGACAGGGCCAAGGCAGAGCCTGGCTCTGTTTCCTGCTCTGCAAAGAAGAGATGCTGTTGCTCATTTAGCTGGCTGAGCTGGTGATTGAAGGTCTGTCACTGAGAAGTTGATAAAAGAAGGAACATATGAGTCTCCTGAGGAGCTGCAGTCACAGACAGCATCATCACTCATTGCTCTGGGCTGGCTGGGCCTGTGGCCCCTGTTCCATGGCATGTCCTTCACCGTGGTTCCCAGCTGGCCCATTCTTTTCAGCTGCTATTCCCAAACCAAAGACCAACCTGTGCCTTCTTGCAGGAGAAAATACACAGGTCTTGTAGACTGTAGTTATTAAGAAGTAACTTAAGTCTTCTTTTCCACACACCATGGCTTAGCTCCTTCTGATAAATCCCAGCCCAGCTCTGGGATAATGCAGGAGGACTTTCAAGTGGTTCAACTGATAACTCATAAATCCGCTCCTACAGGCGAGTTAGAAATTCCTCCAAGACAGAGTCCAGACTGTGGCTGTGTTTGTATCTCCCTGCTTCCATATCTAGCTTGTGTTTGCCAATTTGCTCTCTGCCCAGCAAGACATATGTGTGAGACAGAGATGGAGAAATAGAGACAGTTGGAATGTGTCTGACTGGATGGAGAAGAGGAAGAGCAGGAGAGGGTGTCTGCAGATGAAAAAAAAAGAGTGTCCATGTGTGTGGGGGAGTAGCAGGGTGGAAGAATGCTATTGGGGCTGGAAGAAATGGATTGCACATGTTGTTAAGAAGGGGCTGTAGATTTTTGCCAGAGATGTTAACATTTTCTTGACTGCACGCCAAGGCTGGTGTATGCGAAAAATATGAAGCGAAGGAGACATTTTGTGAGAGAGAAATTGAGCACACACATTTTTTCCGGGTTATGTGCAGAGGAATTAACGATCAGGGATCTAATGCTCTCCCTTGCCTGACTCTGTACCTCTGGCTCTGCAGCACTGAGCCTATTTCTGCTTCCCAAGTTCTCTTGTTTTTTGGGAAGGTGAGACTTGCTGTTGGAATATGGGCGTGATGTATTCAGACTGCACTCATCATACAAATCTGCTTTTCAGAGGTGCTGAGAAGATATGTTTGCTGCCACAGATTTTCCTCTGCTCTCAGCATCTCAGTTTCTCTCTGTGTTTATAAGGGCTTCTGCTTTTATGGACATCAGCACAGGTTTGAAAGCTTTTAATTAAGCCAAAAATACTTCCAGCCAAGGCATGCAGCCTAGAAAGAACTATTTCTAGAATTCCATAGATCATAAAAGTTTCTTTTTTTTTTTTTTTTTACTCCATGGTAATGTACTCAGAAGATATTTTACAAGATAATTGGTTAAATTTTATGTTTTATATTGGTAACTAAGTGGCAGATTTTGTCACATGTCCCAGAGTAAATCCTCTGACTTGAGTGCATGATTTATGCTGGTGGGAAAGAGTTCACAATCTGGGCTCTGTAGTTCATAACAAGGCACAGCAACTGCCTTTGCTGCTCAGAAGGATTGGTTGCCAAATGTCTGACAAAAGTCTTTCTGGAAGTGCAGATGGTAGCAATGACAGCCTGGAATTAACTCACTCTTTGCTATAAAGTTTGCAATTTGTTATCAGCTCCTCTGGCTGTTTACTAATCCTTGACCAGCAGACTCTGAGGCTGCTGATAACATTTTGATGTCCAGTATGTGCATGCAGAGGCTCAGCCTGAGCCTTTTGCTGATGATGTACATGCTACTGGGCTTCTCTGAGCCTCTCAATGCTGCTGCAGCTGCATTGCTTCCCAGCAAATTAAGTGTCAGTAGGCTTAAGCATAATCTCTGTCATAGGTCTTGTCTCTGTGCAGGAGTTAGATTTTAAAGCAGTTTCTTTTCATTAAGCTTGTGCCAAAAAAAAAAAAAAAAAAAAAAACCAAACCAAAAAAGCCTTAAAGTCTGTGCAGGCCACTTCTGCCAGTTTAAAAATACACCTTGGTGCTGGCCACGTTTATCCTGGGTGTGGTTCATGCAGGCTCTTTAATTGACTTTTCCCTTGCAGGGCCTGGTTCTCCAAGCCCACCATGACAGCCCTCATCCAACACTGGCTGAGGCTGAGAAGCCTCAGATCAATTTCCATTCTGCATTTTCCAAGCTGATGGTCTCATCCACCCCTCCCTGCACCCTGTCCTTCACACCACTGTCCTTTCTGTTGCTTGAACTCCATCTGCTTTGATGGTGTTATAACAGGAAGCTAGTAAAGTATATGACATTATCCTAGGTAAAGGATATGATATTATAACAGGAGCTAGTAAAGGATGTCACTCTTTACCAGGGACAGGGGGAAAATGAGGTCCTGATGTGTCAGGGCTCTTTGCCACTCATGACACGAGCCATATGTTAAATTCTTGCAAGCAGTTTGCCCCAACTTTATGAGGTCACCTTTGTGATCATCACAGTGATTATTCTGAGCAAGACCTGCACAGTCCATTGCCAACAGCTGTGCTGCAGGGGCAGTGCTGTAAATGCAGGGCAGCTCAACAGAACAGTGGTGGCTGTGGCTCAGGGATCAATGTGTGGACTTGCCACAAGCATGTCCCCAAGAAGGGCTGTCCAGCCTGGCCACCTGCTTCAGGGTTTGGAGCTGCTTTCCCAGCCCCCAGTACAGTGAATTAAGGCTGAAAGAAATGCTGCTCTGTTTCTCACACTCCTTTAGTCTTAGTTTGGGGACTTTCCTGGCCAGAATACACTTACCAGCCCTGCAGCTGCTCAGAGCCAGAAAGTGTTTGCAGCTTCTCTCCTTACAGCATAAATGGGGATATTCTGCATGCCCCATCAGAAGTGTCTGAAATTCACCTCAAAAACAGGGTGTTCTGCTCATCCCAGATCTCCTCAGGGCTGTCAGTCCCTGGGACAGGTCCTAGTCAGAGGCATTTTCCATCAGCAGAAATGGGAGAAGAGGCTTTTCCCTGCCTCTGCAGCGTGGGGTTTGCACAGAGGGACAAGGAATGGTGGCAGAGCACAGCCAGACAGCTCCTGGCTGGTGGCAGAGGTGCTGCCGGCCCCTGGAATGACAAGTTGGGTTGATTAATTCAGTGTGAATCCAGGGTGAATACAGAACGAGGCATTGTGCTGCAGTCAGGCTCTGTGTGCTTTGAATCTGTGCAAAATGAATCTCACCATGTCACCAAAAGGTGGGTCCATAGTCTGGGAGGATTGAAGCCTCCCGTGTGCTGCTTTTTGAGACTTCTGAAGAAAAGCACAAAGTACAATTACCAGAGACTCTGCACTGCAGGGAGGGGTTGGAGTGCCCATCATATTCATCTGGGCAAGGCATTAGAGGCAAGATTGGGCTGCAGTTCCTGGCTCTTAATGGATGTCTTGTGTTGCTGGATTGCCATGGTGGAGAGAAAAATCAGAGGAAATCATGCAGTTTTTCCCTCTCTCGTGTAATCCACGTTGTTCAGAGGGCAGGCTCTGCGGGGAGGTGCCTGCTCCGGCAGTGCAGTGCCGGGGGAGAGGAGACCATTGCTCTCAGCAGTGAGGGCTCTACAGTGATGCAAATCACCCGTCCAATCACAGATGCCCTCTCGATGCCTCTCACCACACATTTGCTGATTAAAACCCGGGCTGCTGCATTTTTCTATAAATCCTCATCGCTTCTGCTGCAAGGGGTAAACTGGGTGTCCTCCAGGTGAGGAGGACCCCGTTCCCTGCTGGTCCTCCCAGGAGCCCTGCCCATGGTGCTGTGTGGGTGGAAGGCTGCAAAGTGCGGCTTTGTGCTCAGCCCCAAAGCTGATGTAGAAACCATTTCTTGTGCTTGCTGCTGGCTGAGCCGCAGCCACCTCTGCCCTAGCAACAAAGCTTCGGATTTCCATCAGCAGCAGTCCCCTGTGTCCTGCACAGGCAGGAGCTGGCTTTGCTACCTCCAACTGCAGAAAATAATTGTCAGAAGGGCCCAAGGCAGTAGTTTCAGGCAAGACAGATTTTGCTGAACTCCTAGAAAGAATTCTCTCGCTTCTTGAGGGAGGCTTAGTGAGGTGGTTCAGCTCCCCCTCATCCCCAAATTAGTTTGGGAGTCCTGCAGGGTGTGACTGATGAGTGATGGAGCAGCTGCTCCCCCCAGGAGCCAGAGCTGTTCATTAGCTGGCTCTCTGCTGGTCCTGAGAGCTGTCATCTGTTTCCCTGTGGTCTCAGGCCAGATCTGTTTGCTGGTGGTGGTTTCTTCTTAACATGACACGTATTGAGCCCCTCCAATTTCCTGCTGTGGGCTCGCTGTGAAATGTCAGTGGGCTCAGGAGGGATCAGCAGCTGATGGGAGCTCAGCCCTGGGCACAGGCACACAGGGAGAGGCCCAGCCAGGCACAGCTTTCAGTGTTTAAAAACTGCATGAACGAGGGCTGGCTTAGGCAGGAGGGATTCCACTGTCACGGCTGGTTCAGCAGGGCCCCCGAGCTCCTTTGAGCACAGGGCGGTACCTGTGCCCGATGTCCCTGCCTGCCTGGCCAGGGGGTCCGTGGGTGCCGTGGCCCCTGCGGGCCCTCGGCTGCAGTTCGGGCACGGCAGGGTCCGGGCTCGCTGCGCTGGCGATGTGGCGATGTTGGAGGCGCTTTCGCATAGGCTGGTTTTCCCACACCACCTAGCGGGAGCAGGCATCACTGCCCGGCTGCTCCCTGCAGCATCTCCTTCCCCTTCTTCTGCTCCCGGCCACCTTGGGAGGGTCGCTGCTGCTCCAAAGTCCATCCCCAAGTCTGGGGTGTTCCCGTTCAGCGCGGGCAGGTCCCGTGTGCCCCTCACATGTGTCCTTGTCTCGTTCCCCGCAGCTCACAAGCACAAGAAGCACGACACGCTGCAGCCCTGCGACACCGAGTACCCCGTGTTCGTCTACGAGCCCGCCATCAAGGAGACCAACGGGCTCATCGACTGCGGAGACTGCCAAAAGTAAGAGCCACAGCTTCCCTTCCAGCTGGGGACCTTGTCCCGGGGCTGCCGGGGGTGACAGCAGCATCAGAAGGGTCACAGCCACCGCAGCAGCCACAGCTCTGGCCACAGAGAGAGGTGAAGAGAGCAGGGTACTGATTCTTAACAGTAAAAAAGTGTTAGTAAGCAGAGGTGGCTGGAGAACAAAGAAAACAGCATTTAAATATATATATCTTGCCATTCCAAAGATTTCAGAAAGGAACTTGTTCTGTTCTTTCACGTTTCTGGCAAAGAACTTCTTAGAAAGTTTTACCTTTTTGCGATACTTTTAGCTTTCCTTTTCTTCTTTTTTTTTTTTTTTTATTTTTTCCCCCTTTCCTGTATTTCTGTAGAAACAAAAAAAGCACCAAAACAACAACAACAAAAAAACCCCACAAACAAAAAAACCCCAAAAAACAAAACAAAAAGGAAAAAAACAAAACCACAAAAAAAACCAAACAAACAAACCAGGGATGTGGGAAAAAATAAGTGTTAGACTGAAAGAGCTGAAAACAAGAGTCCACTTTTTTATCACCCATTTTCATTGTAAGTGAATGGACAGTCAAAAGTAACAGGAAAGTCATTATGAAAAGGGGCTGTTGTCAGTGGTTGCTCTGTGCCATCAGCAATCACGTGTCAAAAGGTGACAAAAAGATTAATTTCCATTGATCCAGCTTTTCCAAACAGATCTGACTGGAATTGCTTCTTAAAAAAACCCCCAAAACAATTCTACCTAGTCTTCAGTATTGGATCAACTGCAGCTTAGAAAAACAGCCTCCACTGGCTCTAGGAAAACCAGAGCCTTGCCAAACATTGCTTCAGAAGAGATTGCAGATTTGATGATAACAACATATTCTATTAATCTCTGGGCAGATCCAGAGGAACTGAGTGACTCTTTGGGTCACAGATCTCTGCTGCAAACAAAGCCTGGGAGCTGCCCCTCCCCTGCTGGAGGCAGCACCTCAGCAGTGCTGGATGGAGCAGCAGGGGCTGTGTCCTGCTTGGCTCCTTTGAAGTTACAGCCTCTGGTGCATCTTGGGCATTTTTTATCCAGGTATTTGGGTGAAACACCCCCTCACCCCTGCCACAGGCTGTGTGGAGCATTAGCCAGGGCCTGGCATGCAGGCATTCCTGATGACATTCCACAAGCTCCTGGTGGAACAGGGCTAGGCTGGGTGCTCCATCCTGGGCAGAAACATTGGCTTGTGGATGGATGCATGGGACATCTCTGTCCTGCTGGCTGAATCTGTGCATGGGCTGAAGGCTGCTTGCCAAAGCTCCCGGGGCACTCATTAGTCAGGGAGCACTAATGACATGGTCAGCTGCTGTGTGTGGCATTCAGCACCTTTAAAAGGGGACACACAAATCCCTGGAGGCTGGAAGGCAGCAAGGCCAGGTGAATAACCAGGGACACTGGGCACTGCTCCAGCACAGTCAGCTTGGCCAGTGCAGCGGGCTCATCCCCACAAGGCTGTATTTCTATTCCAGAAGCCCTGCCACCAGTGCAGGCATGCAGAGCCTGGTGTCCCCAGCCTTCCCTGTGCCCAGTGGCTCCAGGACATGCTGGCTCCCTGCCTAACCCCAGTTGGTCAGTCCCATCACACCAGTGTAGCCCACAGTGTTACTGGGTTCCTCTATTTCTCTCTCCAGTAATGTGAACTTTAGCACAACTCTGCTCCTCCCAGCACCACAGAATAGAGACACCCTTGCACTGTACAAGCACACACACAAATATACATTAAATAGGCACTGACAAATATACATTAAATAGGCACTGACATATCTCTGGGTGAAGCCAGGCTCTGCTCAGGAGTCATCTGCTGTGATGTGCTGCCCCATCTAGGGAGGGCTTGTCTTGGTTTTGGCTGGTTGGTGGGTTCTTGGATTGATTTTGACTTCTGTGACTAGCAGGGAGTTATAGATTTGAGACAGTTCAGTGCCAAAAAGAAGGCCAAAAAGGAGTGCAAATGACACCTCTCCCTGGTCTACTCACTGGTCTTTCCTGCTTTCTGCTGGCACTCTGTTTCCAGTGATCTCTGTTTTATTTCAGTTTCTTTGCTGTGGTTCAGGCAATGCCAGGGTAGCTGCTCTGGGCCGAAGAGTTTTGTGCTTTATTTTCACTTTTCACTTTGCTCTTCCCTTGCAGGATGTTTGTGGCACAGCAGATCATCAGCAGTAACCTCCTGCTCCTCATCACCGACACCGTCTGCGATTGCAGCGTCTTCCCACCCGTCCCAATGGATGCAAAAGAAGTCAAATATATCCTTCCATGCACAGCAGGGATGCAGGGCTCCACCGGCCCCGTCATCTCCGTGTTTGCCAGGGTGGAAAATGTCCTTCTGCTGCCATTGCCGTGGGGGTGGAGAGCACGACCTGGCTTGGAGAGGTCTCCAGCCCGTGCGGGGTGTCCCGCCCTTCCCTCGTCCTCCTGGGTGGCGCAGTTCCACCCGGGCAGACTTCTGGGGGCCCCGAGGGTGTGCGTGGCATCCATGCCCTGCCCTGCCGGTCCTTAACAGCCCCGCACACAACGCCTCGGTGAAGTGCGAGCGGATGCGCTCCCAGAAGCTGCGCCGGCGGCCGGACTCGTGCCACGCCTTCCACCCTGAGGTATCCCGGGACAGCGGGACAGGGAGGGACAGCTGGCGGCTGGGTGCCCAAAATGCACCAGTGTCTCCTCTCACAGCCTTGCATGGGGTGTGTCACTGCTGGCCGGAGCCAGACACAGCCGTGAAGCCCCGAGGGGGCTCCTAGCAGGATTTCCTAGCGGGATTTCACCTCTGTACCACCTGGGCAGGGCTTGAGCTCGGAAACCACAGGGTCGGGAGCAAGCGCACACACACACCCTGCTCGGAGGCGGGAGCCATGTGGCTTCCTAGGGCTGCTGTGGCCAACAGGGATAAACCAGTCCCTTCCTTGGCTCCTGGGGTGCTCTCCCGGCCACAGGCATTGCTCCCTCTTCCAAAGGCGACAGGCAAGCTTGGCAGCAGGGAACCTGACCCCTTGTCTCCCATCTCGCAGGAAAATGCCCAGGACTGCGGCGGCGCCGCTGAGATCTCCGTGTGTCCGGCGCTGCTGCTCCTGCCCCTGGTGCTGCTGCTGCGGTGACGCTGCCCGCGATGCGCCGCAGGCGGCGGGACCCGGCGGGACAGAGCCGTGCATGGGGTCCCCTTCTGGGACACCCTCCGCCACTTCCCGAGGTGTCCTTCACCACGAGGTCCAGCACGCTGGGAGCTGCTGCTCCTCGGAAGGCCGTGGCTAAAGGAGATGCGAGCACAGCATCTGGCACAGCAGCTGCTGAGCGGCTCCTCCCCGACACCGCTCACAGCCGGGGATGCTGCGATCATCATGGAGAGCATTCCTCATCAGCCTGCCTCCCACGGAGGGGCAGAGCTGGCTCTAGGAGAGCGGGAGGGGCAGGGACACCACCTGCCTGTCCCTCAGGGTGAGCCACCGGGATTTGGAGCGCCCGGCTCTGGAAGCGGCCTGTCCTGTTTTCGGGGGTGGGACACGCCACCAAAGCCTCACCTGGGCTGGGCAGTGGGAGGCAGCACAGCTCAGCTGGAGAGCTGCAGCCACGCCAGCTCTGCCAAGGAGGCCTCTCCTAACACTGCTGGAGCAGCATCCAGGTTCTTGTCTGCATGTGGACTTACCTCTGGAAGGGGATTTTGTATGAGCCACCACAAGAGACTTACCTGCTCTCCTCATTGCAGAAGCAGCCAAGAAACAGGCACTTTTCCCCTGGGAGCAGCTGCCCTTGGTTGTGCCCTGCCCTGGGCCTGGCATTCCCAGCTGGTGGGCACCAGGCCATTTCTCACAGAGCTTTATGGACAATGGGTGGCAAGAACCCATTTTTCTTTTTTTTTTTCTTTTTTATGAACTGTTCCATACCATCTCATTAAAAACAAATATATGGCATATTCTACATAGACACCATAACTTCAGCATGGTTGGTGGGCATCACAGCCCTACACAAATCCCAGAAACCTGTGGGGACAGGGTGTGGCTGGAGGGACTGCAAACACAGCTCTGGTGGCCCCAGGGCAGCACTGCCCGAAGGCTGAGCCTGTCCCTGGTCACTTTGGGAGTGTCCTGCACCCCTCCAGGCCCCCTGTGTGCTTGTCACAGCAAGATGGCACTTCCTTCAGGACACAGGCCCTCCTTGCTGGCTGCCTGACGAGCAGCTCTGCCCACTTGTGCCCTGCCACGTGCCTGCCATGGCAGCTGCAGGCTCCTCTCAGGGCCACCATGTCACCCACTGCCACTGCCACCACTGCCAGGCTGGACTCCTGGGCAGCTGCTGCACAGAGCAGCTGGATGGGAAAGGGCTTCATGCTCGCAGCAGCTCTGTCCCTGCCCTGCACATCAGGCACCCACAAGTGCATTCCAGGCATGTCCTTCTTGCCACTCGTGTCACCTGACACTAAGGGGACAGGATCAGTCCCAGCCAGGTCCTGGCAGGCACCTTCCAGGACCTTAGAGCTGCCCTGTGGGGTTTTGCCTGGCTGGAGGCACTGTTACAGCAAAGAGGAGCCACTGCAGTACTGGAAGTAAAACTGGAGGTGGAGAGAAGGTTCCAGGCTTCAGAGGCAGTGACTTTATCAGAGCCAACAGCAGCCAGGGAAGGTGAAGGCAGGACAGAGGGAGAAGGGGCAGCTGTCAAGGCCAAGGAACTGCTCAGAGATGGAGAAGCCCCTGGCTCAGGGCACCCCAGGCTGGCACAGCTCCCCCAGCCCCACGTGCCTGCCCCTGGTGCCTTTCGGGGATGACCTCCCTGTCAGAAAGGATTAGCAGCCCCATGTCCACTGAGCTTAAACAGGACATGAAAATGCACATTGCTCTGCTCTGGATGAGCCATGCTGGGCTTCAGGTGCACCAATCCACAATAAACAGGGTCCTGCAGGGATACCTGCACTGAGAGAGAAAATGAGAGCTGTACCTGGCTTGGGTGGCTCAAGGAGTTTTTCCACAGGTGCTAACAGCAGGGAATGGACAGGGGTGAGAACTGGATTATTTCTTAAACTGACAAATAGAAGCAAAGGTTTGCCTGACCCAAACCTGAGCACACACCAGGAACAGCTTTCTGGGTTTTTTTGGTTTTTTTTTTTTTTTTTTTGTGGTTTTTTTTTTTTTTTTTTTTTTTTTTTTTTTTTGCAGCAAAGCAGACCATAATCAAACCTACCCAAATCTGGGCTCCAGCACGGGGTTAAGCAAATTCTATTTCATGCTCTGACAGAGACAGTGACTCACAGCCCTTTCAGCAAGAGAAAGATCCCCAGGAAGAGCAGCTGCCTTAGCTTCCAACTTCCTCAACCATGTGCTGGCCACAGCAGATGAAAATAGGTCAGCAAAAGCAAACAGTGAGCAGAGGCCAGAGCATCCAACCAGCAGCAGCACAGCAGCTGTGAGAGGAGCCCTCTCCACTTCCAGCTGAGCAGCATCCTGCTGCCATCCTGATCCCAGAAATCCCAGCTGTCCCTCCTGTGCCATCCACCCTGTGAGCACACAAAGCAGACACAGAGGCAGCAGGGTTTGTTCTGTTAGGGAAGATGCAATGGGAGAAAATTCCCGAGTGGGAATCTGTTCTGCAGACAGAGCTGTCCATCAGACCCACACCTCACTGCTGCACACAGCAGGGGCTTCACAAGCCCCAGTCCTGCAGCTGATTTCCTCACAGGCAGGGGGCAGGGAGCTGAATTCTCTCTGTGACACTCCTCCCAGGCTTCACAAACACTGCACTGCAGGCTGAGGTAAGTCTGGCTCTCCCCCAAGCACTGTGGTGGGCAGGGACACACACCTTGCACAGCATCACACACACACAGACACACAGCCATGAATCCTCCCTGAATCATGGCTGGGGCACAGCAGGCTGCTGGCTACACCTGCAAGTGTGGCCACACGGGGATGACTTCATCCTACAAAATAGTGGGGAAATCAGTGGGATTTGCAGCAGCTGTTTGCACAAAAGGAGGCTGGCCTGAGTTGGCTTAGACTTAGCAAGGGACTGGCACATGCCAGGCTGGGCAGAGCAGGAGCCACACACAGCCCAGGTGTGTTAAGAGGTGTGTGGGGTGTGAGTGCCCATCTCTGGCACAGGGAAGGACCAGTACCACAGTTCTGCTCGGTTTCATGCACACCTCAGGCTCCTCAGAGGATTTTCCAGAATGCTTTTTCTGCTGAGAGAGCCCAGTGGCACTGCCAGCACAGAAACCCTGGGCTCTCACAAGCCTCTGCTTGCAGGGGAGGGGGGCTCAGGGCAGCCTCAGCAGCAGGTACTTCTGTGCAAAGCAGATGCTCCAAAGGAAGCAGAGAAGGAGCATCAAACACCCGTGTGCCAAACACCAGCTGGGCCCTCTGAGGGGGGATTGCTGCTCCTGTCCCCTGGGGCACTGGGGAGTCCCTCCATCCCTCTGCCTGCCCTTGACAGGGGCCTTTTCACCTCCTGTCACTCGGCCAGCACTGTCACCGCCCTGTGACATCAGCCACAGCCACAGCACTCGGGGATGGCCCCACTCGGACACCACCGAGCACGTTTCTGCTGTAAATACCCACAGGAAATGTCATCAGCCCCTCCTGCTCTGCTTGCTGCTGCTGCTGCTGCCTCAAATTTTGGGAGCCCTGGCACCCTGCCTTTCCCCAGGCAGGCCCTGCTGGCAGCAGAGGAGGGCTGGGCACTGAGCCCTCTCTTTAGACCTGTTTGGCTCTGCAGGGCCAGGCAGCTGCTGCTGTCCTTCCCACCAGTGCCACAGGGAGCAGAGGGATGTGCATGGCTCCAGGAAAAGCTGTGGGATGGTGGCAGGAGCTGCACCAAGGGTTGGCCTCTCACAGGCAGCAGGAAAGGGACAGGGAAGCCCCCACACCCCCACACCAGGGATTGTGGCCAAAGCCCCCGGCTGCTCTTGCTTGTGTGTCCCAGCCAGCAGGGACCTTCTCTAGCCCTGGCAGCAGGGGCTGGAGCCTGCTGTCACCTCCTCCTGCCAGGCCCTGAGGGACAGAAGATCACTTTCCAAGCTGGCAGGAGGCTCCCTGGCAGAGGCAGCAATCCCAGGCTGGCTGTCCCTGCAGGATGGGGGAGCTGGGCCAGGGCCAGGGCAGAGCCCCGGGCTGGCCGCGTGGCCAGGAGCCAGCAGGGAGGTGGTGGCAGTGCCACTCCCTCCCAGGAGGGTTGGCTGCCTGTGCCAGCAGCAGATGCCACCCCACAGCCCATCTGGCAGTGCCAGCCCTGCAGCCTGGCCACAGCCACGGAGAAAACCTGGGACTGGGGGAGCCCAGCTCCAGCCAGCACCAACAAGCCCCAGGACACAGGCAGGGGTTGGGCAGGGTTGGAGGTGAGAGCAAAGGCAGCCCCTGGAACTGCTGGGGTGGCATTTGCCTCTCTAAAGGAAACACAGCATTGCTCTGGGAACACAGCCAGGCCAGTGATTCTCCCATCTCATTTACAACCAGACCAGCTCCGTTTTTAAGCTGCAAAGAGACTCTGTGCTTAGAGGTGCCACTACAGAGGTGAAGCTGCTACTGAATGAGATCATGGCCAATCCCCAGTGCAAGCATCTCCCAGCCCAGCACTACCAATGCTTCTGTAGTTTACACATGAATTTTACTGGAGAAAGGCAAAGGTGAAGCTTCTGGAAACGCCAGAAAATTCATCACTATGACAGTAGTGAGACACTGGCAGAGGTTGCCCAGAGAAGCTGTTGGTGCCCCATCTGTGGAAGCGTTCAAGGCCAGGTTGGACGTGGCTCTGAGCAGCCTGGTCTGGTTGGAAAGGTGTCCCTGTCCATGGCAGAGGGGTTGGAACCATCTGATCTTTAAGGTCCCTTCCAGCCCAAACCCTTCTGTGACTCTGTGATAAGATCCAGCAGGCAAATCAGCTCCGTGCAGGAGTGCTGAGCTCCCATCCCGCCATCCCTGCCCAAGGCACCAACCTTCAGTGGTGAACAAGGAACTGCTTACACTGCAAGGCTCTCACAGCAGCTGCCCAGGGCACTTCTCCTTCACTGCTCCTTGTCCAAACAGCTGGAGATGAGCAGGTGAGACATTCTCCATGCTGCCATGCACTCAAGGCCAGTATTCCTTCTTCAAGAGCAATATGCACCTAGGACTTACCACATACACTCTCCAAGGAATCCATCTTTTTAAGGAACTTCATTCAAACCACATTAGTGCTCTGCATTCCTGGAAATCAGCCCAGAGAATTTCAGGCATTCCAGGCAGATACACCAGCACTGTTTGGTTCAAACAAGTTGCTTGATGCCACACAGGAGGCAAGGGTGTAAAAAAAAAAGAGAAAGGGAGAAAGAACTCAATTTTGCAAGGAAGCCTTTTGTAGCTTCAACTAAACCAGTCAGCTCTTCCATTCTAATCATTCACTTCATTTATTTCTCTAGAAAGTTGGGCAGTGGCCTCAGACACTTGGTTGCAGCACTTTAATCCATACTCAAATACTTGGCAATGAATGAAGCAAGTCGTTCTCAGGAGAGGGCAGAGCAAGGGCACAACTACACACAGAAGAGGTGGGACATACAATTGTATCCTGCCCAGCCAACTTTTAAGTATCACTCTGCTTCCTGGAAACAGAATAAACCCAATTCATATTCAAATGTGGCAGGTACTTCTAGTGTAATTTGTGTGAAATCTGATACCAACATTCTCCACGTTCCTTGAATTTGCTGTTCATTAAAATAATAATGGTAATAATAATAATCCATCCTGAGACATCCATCAAGCTGTCCAGGTCATGAACAGGAGCTGTCTCTGTTACAAGCCACTGCAGAACACTCACCTTGAGTGAAGGAACTGACAAAAAGCCCAGCTCAGCTGTGGGCACCCAGAGCTGCTGTGAGCCAAGACAAGAGCAGGATTAGGTGTTATCTTTCCAGGCAGTTCCCAGACACTAGGAGCTGACAGCCAAGGGACAGCAGAAGGCCCCAGTGGGCACAGGCTGTTCTGGCCACCACCAGCCCCTCTCATGCCAGCCCCTAAGCCCTCACACCAGGAGGAGATGATCAATCCTCTACACACATACAGGATAGGAGGCATTTCCTCTACACCAGGAATTTTACGTCCAAGCCTCCTGAACTTATCTCAACTCACCTAAAATTTTGCCCACAACCACCAAAGTCTCCAGCAATGCCCCCTCTTCCCCCCAGCCCTCGTGCCCACACGGTGCAGAAAGACCCAGACCAGACAATAATCAATTTGGTTCTTTTATTAGCAGAAGTTAAGAATACAGCAAGTAATAAGATCCCATCTTATATGGAACCATCACCAGAGTCCCCAGCCATCAAAACCCCAGAATGTGCTTCATTGCTTCCAACAGTAAGCAATTGTTAAAAAGAAATATACTGAACAAGGCCACTATTTAATGGGGAAGGAAAGAAGCTGTAGGTCCTAACTATTCTATGGCAATAACCTGCACACAGAGCAAGCAAGCCTCTGACTGCTGAGAGTAAGGCATTCAGGTGCCAACCTGGGAAGAGTTCTCAGCAAAAGCTACAGAAAAGTGCACAGCTAGGTTGTTTTTATTGGAACACACGAACTTCTTGAACAGAGAGACTGGGTTAAGAATAGCAGGTGGAGTACTGTGTTTTTGTAATAGTTCTGTGCTGTGTAGGACCAGGTTACAATCACCCTTGGAGGAGTGAACGTGGGATGATCCAGGATGGAGGCTGCTGCTTCTGCTGGTACTGTTCAGAGGTATCCCAAAGCACCTTCAGCCAGCTCTGATTCTGATATGTACCACACCTGGCTCAGACACCAGCACACTTCCTCCAGCACCTCCCCAGCCAGTGCTGTTAGCCCTTACATCCAAGGTAATACTGCCCTTTCCTTCCTTTAAATACCACAGACTTGGGATACACCACTGCCAGCCCTACAGGCATCCAGGGTCAGGATCCTACTGAGAACACATCCCTCTACACTTGCAGGCTGCTGCAGCACCTCCTTCTGCAGCTGACCTTGCTCTCAGAGCCTTCACTCCACTCCAGGGCTGAAGCCTTAATGCCCACTCAGCTTTAGGAGGGCATTCTGCTCCTACCTGACTCCACGAGACAAAGCAACTCCCCAAAACACACTGACATCCAGGGGATGGGAAGATCTTTGCAATCCATCTCTTTCCCTTGAAAAATGAAAACTGAAACTTGAGGGAATCTAAAAAAAAAATCCCAAAACCCAACAACAACAACAAAAAACCGCCCCACACAACAACCAACCACCCTTTACCTTCCTTCCCTGTGAAATACTGCACGGTATGAGCTGTTTAACTCATCTGTGAGAGAGGTAATTGCTCTGAATTTCCAGCTAAAGCCTCCAAGCAATACCTGTGCCATAACAAACAAAATGTTCAAGTTTCACCTTACGACTCCAAAGATTCTCCTTCAGTCTGGCTTCTGACTGGGCTCCAAAGCTCAAGCTACATCAATTACACAGGAGAAGGGTATTTGCCTCCCCTTATATAGGAGGTGTGTCTGCACCACAGCAATCCAGCTGAACTCTCAGGTTTAGGCTTAAGAAATACCAGCAGTCCCATTGCTAAAGCACAGATGGAAAGCAGACCTAAGGACCAAAAAAAATTATTAAAAAAAAATAGGGATCTATTCCTCCTTAAAAGAAAAACCTGCAAACTGCCTTGGCATATGGAGCCTGACACACAGGATGGTGATGTGCCTGAGGTCTGCAGTGCCTGTCAACTCCAAGTCCTGGAGCACACAGCTTCCTCTTTCCAGTCCACCTTAACCCCACCTCTGTTTCCCCTCACATGCTCAACGATCTCCTGACAAGCCCATGACCACCATCCCTCAGAGCAAAAGAAGCAGGCTTGCAAATGGCAACCATCCTCTCCCTGGGGGCCTCTGGCTTGGGCAGGCACTGATGGAGTTGGACTGTTTGCCATTTCACATGCAGTTATCCCACCATGCTCCAGTTCCTGTGATGAGACCCAAACCAACCAACTGTAGGATCCACGATCCCAAACCTCGCAGTGCACACGGGCTGGGAATGCAGCTGGCTCCCCACTGGGGCAGAGAGCAGATGCACCTTTCCAGGCTCTGGAGCAAATCCATGTGCTCACACTGTGACCTGGATGACACCATGACTGATCCAGCCTTCACAACACTCCTGTGCATGTCCTGAACCTACTCCAGGTGCTGGCCAGGACCCCACATTGCCCAGGGCATGCTGGCCACTAGGAAAATCGACAGGGCCAGCGAGCTTCACTCCTGGGAATTTTACCTGGTCCTCCTGCAATTGTTTATTTTGTGCAAAATTGAAACAGTGTGTGGTACTTGCATGTTGCATTCTTTACAAAAACCCTTTCCCCCCACCCATTGTTTAAAACATTTATATAAATTTTATTTAAACAGAAAGTTAGAAATCTTATTTACATTTTGTTTTTCTCCCAAAAGAGCATCTAAAATCAACGCCCAAACCCTCCGAGAGGATATAAATTTAACCTTGACTTTTTTTTCTTTTTTTTTAAAAAAAAGGAAACTGCTAAGCTATCCCTCCCCAATTCTACAAATAAATATGGCATTGAACAGAAGCCGATTTGGAAAGGGTCCTCTGTAGCTCAATCTGTAGATCCCAAGAATAAATTAGGTTTGCAGAATTTCCTGGTCTTCAAATTGATTTATTCCATTGCTTGAGGTATAGAATTTTATCTTGGTTAGTCAGAATCCCCATGAAGCTCCATGCCTCATCAGCTGAAACTTGGATTCTTCTTAGGTATTCCTGTTGCCAAGCCCGGCTGCTCGGCCCGTGCCGGCGGCGGGCTCTCCTCGTTTGGTTCTGCCCCGGGGCTGCAGGCGGCTCCTACTGCATCCCCTCCTCCTCTGTGCAGCCCCCTCCGACTGTGAAGCGGAACTCCTGCAGGTTGGAGACCCCGTGGAAGTGCACGAAGGCGCCAGCCACGACAAACACGTGGAACAGCTGGTGGGAGTGGAACTGCGGAGGGAAACAGCCGGCTTCAGCTGGGGCTCCACCCGGCCCCCCGGAGCCACCTTCAGCTGAGGTACACAGTGACACCGAGCAGTGCCAGGGGCTGCACAGCTCTCCAGGCTGTGTGTTAAACCCACCCCTCTCTGCTATCTTCAGCAAAATCTTCCAATTCTCTGCACACACACGTCCCCTCTGCACTTCAGAGTCAACTGAACCAGCTGGTCAATCTAAAAGCTTCTTTCCTTACATCTTCTTCAGGTATTTCTCCTCCAGTCTCCATGATTCTATCCCTCATATCAATTTCCCCCACTCATATCAGTTTCCCCACCCACCCACTTGTTCACCCCACTATCCCTTCTCCCTCTGCTATCTTTAGCAAAATAATCGAATTCTCTGCACACACACGTCCCCCCCTTCACCTCAGAGTCATCTGAACCAAAAAAACGTGCTAAAGAGCTGCTCTAAGTCATCTTTGCAAAGGGACAAGGAGAATTTCAGAACCTTAGGCAAAAGGCTTAAGCAGGATGCTTTCAAAATTAGTTTCTCCACAAGACACACTGGTGGTTTATGGACAAAAATGGCCCTCTCATACAGATAACAGGTACAAACTGCTCTGGTCACAGGCTTAAGTTTTACCAAGTGGATTCTGCATGCTGGTATTTTATTTTTCTACCACAGAGAAACAGAACAGACAAACGTGATATTGTATTAAAACCTAGAAACAACTGGATGTTCTGAATGAATGCCCAGGATGTCACTGATTGGAATAGAGCAGAATGAAAACTGTGAGAGAGCCACATGACAAAGCATGCCCTTGTCTGAGGGAAGCCATACCAACATGGATAATGCTCCTGAAATATTCCTACAAATGTGTATTTGCAGGCTTCAGGGGAAGCTTGGAAAAGAGCTGGTGGAGCTTAGCTCATTATAGTAACAAACCAACCAAGCAAACTGGTGCAGGTCTCATCTCACTTCTAGTCTTCCTTAGGGATCTTAAACTATCCTAAGTGCAAGGACAGTGGCCTTCCAAAGGTCTGCTTCCCCTCATCTCTACTCTTGCTCCACCCAGCTTCTTTCCTTACATCTTCCTCAGGTATTTCTCCTCCAGTCTCCATGATTCTTTCCCTCATACCACATTTCCCCCACTCATTCACTTGCTCACCCCACTATCCCTTCTTCTGGGTCAAAGATCCCCCCAAACCCTACCATCTCTGTCTAGCATTTTCACTGGCTGTACAAGATGAGGAGCCAGACATGGGGAAGATCCCAGAGAACACACTGAACATCAATGAAATGACCACGTACTGCTCTGCACAGAAGCAAGGTAAAGATGTGTCTTTGCAGGATCCTCAACACACACAGACACCCACAAAAATGTTTGCAGTTCCTTTCCCATCTGTTAAAGCAATCCAGAAATGTACTGAGGGGAATCTTCACACCAGCAGCTACCTCAGACCAGCCAGGTTGTGCCAACTTGGGAAGAGAGGCACCAGCTAGGCCAGGCTCAGAGAGCCCAGAGTCATTTGGCCCCTTCCTGAAGACCTACTGCTTCTGGTGCAGTAAGAAAACATTGACACAACATCCTTCAGGCTCAAGGGGGACCAGCTTTCAGCTTGGTCTCCTCCTCACCAGTGCCTCAGCAGACTCACCCAGATGTCACACTTGCCAGGGAAGAATCTCTCCGGGATGCGGGCGGCATAGAGCGCAGCACCAGTGATGTACAGGCATGCCATGAGTGCCAGCCAGCCTATCTGCCCCATGGTGGCTGCTTTCAGGAGCCCCTCAGAGATGACAAAGTGCAGAGTGGGAATTACCCCACTAAGACCCAGACCTAGAAATACTCCTGGGAGGCAAAGAAAATGCGGGAGAGTCAGGTTTGAAGGCAGTGGTGGCAAAGGGAGACAATGAAAACACAAAAGCTACGGGAGGAAAACTCAGCATAGGCCAAAGCAGCAGAGGGGTGACAGCTCTTGAAGCTGCAGGTCCCCAGAAGAGATTTATTGGAGAGGAAGCTCAAGAATGCACAACTTCCTTCATATACCAGAAGCTACTCAGTTACATGTCCCAGCAGATAGCTGGAATATTTAATTTACTGATTGTTCCTGCCAGCTCCAATGTAGGCGAGGCCAGTTCCTGCTCTCGGCCTGTAGAGGGAACTGAGACCACACAGACCGAGCCTCACTTCACCACAACGCTCAAGAGCAAGACAAGGAGACACAACAAAGAGACTGTTTATCGTATGCTGCACGAGTACTCCTAGCAAACAGAAAAGCAGCATCTGTGCTCATCTGATCTGCCATACAAGAGAACACTGATTATTTGTTTAGATTTTAGCAGCAAGGACAGAAAACTTGTAAAAACAGTGGGCATGGGGGGGATATTCATGTCCTGTACAGAGATTTTAAGTTTGGAAAGCTGAATGTTCTGAAGGCACCCAAACCTGTCCAGGAAATCTAGATTTACTGTAGACAGCATGTGCAGGTTAAGAAATAAGAAATATTACTATTCAACCCAGCTGTGTGCACATTCCATAGCTGCCCCCTAAAGCTCTCTTTCTTCCTACCTCAAAATGTGAACCCAAATCTGGTTTTGTTCTTTTGATGATGTGAAGAGAAAAACAGTCTTTATCTTAACTCTGTGTTTTATCCAGGCAAATCATTCACATTAATTCAATGATTTGCTAGTGTCTGAGTCTAGTGTTAAAAAGAAAAGCACAAGCACGACAGGTACACATACACACCCCAAGCAGTCAGTCGTTTTTTGAGAACAAAGTTGCTAGATGCAGCTAGAAATCCTTTGCACCACCTTTCCCACTGCATGTGTTACTGTCCATTTCAGGAATGCACTTCCAGGACTTGCACCAGCCCTTATCTGTGCATCCAGCTGGGTACAATAAATGCTGAAAGAAAGCCCACCAAGCTCCCAGTTCAAGAATATTAGGTCTATAAAATTAAACTCCCTTAAGTCTTCCCAAGGTGGTTTTTCCAGGTGGCAAGCAGGAAGCAGGAAAGGCAGTCAAGAAGCAAAGCAGTTAATTTCAGGTCTTACCTGCCCTTACACCCCGGTATTCAGGGGTGGCAAACATGTCCCATTGTGAGACAATTATGGCTGCAATGCCCAGGACACAAATCACAATCAAGTAGATGAAGCAAGGCTGAGGGTTGCAATAGAAGGAGTAGTACAGCCATGGTACAAAGCTGCCCATTATGAGGAGTGCAATGCCGGAATAATCCAGCCTAGAAGAAAACAAAAATCAGCGTCGTAAGAAGTGTGAATCTTTGGAAATCCTCACACCTACACACTCTTCTTTAGTAGAGCAACTGTCTACTTCTCACTGCAACTAAATTATTCTCAGGTAAGGTCCTGACAGCAACTCTTCCACCTACAGTAATGGATTACCTGACAGACAGCCAGGAAGGCCATTTTTGAGACAGACATCAGCAATGCCTTCAGCAGCCTTTAGACCAAAGCTTTGTGAGGAAAACTCACATTTTCGTTTCAGATGAGGAAAAAAGCAGTGCAAGAGCCCTCTGAAGACAGGGCACACAGTATGTTCTGAGAACACAGCCAATTTCAGTATCTGACAAGTAACAGTTAAGTGGGCATCAGCTTCAGTGACCACAGTGGAATAATGCTGCAATTTTTCAACCACGCTGGTTTTTTGTGCACCCATGTAAAAAAGGAAATCCCCAGCCACTGTTTTTTACCACACCCTGACAAAATACCCCTGCAAAAGCTGAAGGAGGTAATTTTTCAGTAGGGGACTTTAACTGCTGGGCTACTTTAGAGGTGGTCTTGCAGATTACAGAATCCTGGTTGAGTAGTTTTAGGAAATATCAGATATTCAGCAGCCAGCCAAAAAAAGAACATGCAGCAAAACCAAAAGACCAAGACATCTTGATACACACTGAGGAACTGTCTTACATGAGTTTCAGGTTCAAAGTCAGAACAGCTGAAATGACAAGAAGTAACGGTTGCACTAAAAATTCAAAGTCCTGCAACTGAGCTCAAGGCATATTACTTACAGCAGCAAGATGCAAGCACATGCCTGCCAAACAGCAGAAAATGATGGAGTTTTAAGACTCAAATGACAGCACAAAAACTCATGTTGAAACAAACTATAATTAGATGAAGCTGCATTAAATCTCTGCTCAACTCTGTTCCAAAGTACATGCAGTCATGAAATGAACAACTCCCACACTGGGGCTCCAGGCACAAATCCCAGCCCTGTTTTCCCACCTGTTTCCTATTTGGCCTGCCCTGGTCTCAAGGCACTTACTTGGAGAAGAGCCGGGAAACACCTTCTGAGTGGCAATAAACTGTGTGGAAGAGCCATGAGAAGGAGAGGCAGAGAATGGCTCCCAAGAAGAACAAGCCAACGACCACCTTCTCCTGCACGGGTGCTACGAAGGACATGTTTGGCCGGAACATGTAGAAGATTCCCAGACAAAGGAAGAACACACATCCTGGAAAGCAGCAAGGCAGAGAGGTGTCAAGCTCATGCATTCTGAAAGCTTTTCTTGCTACAAGCATCACCTCTTCCCCTCAAGGCTCTCACAACTCGGAGAAGCTGCAACTTAAGCGTGTTCCTGTGGCAATCCCAATTAACACCTACACACTTGGGAAAAGAAGGATCTAACAGTAATTTATTGATTAGGAAATGTTTAATGCATTTGTTTGTATAGTATGCCATAATTAAGCAAGTCCAATCCAATTCTGATGGGATAAAATTAGGAGAGGGATACCAAGCTGCTAATTTAACAGGTTACTGGTGGAATGATAATGCTGACAGACCTTTCTATCTTGCTCTCATTTCTTTGAGAGCAAGGAAACCATTGGATGAGATTAAGGATTAGTACCTAGGAGATGAGTCCAGATGTTGCCAGTCTCTGTGTGTATTCTGAAGATGCTCTTGAAGCAGGCCCGGAAGGAAGGCATGGGTGGTCTGTGGCCATGCAGCAGGTAGTCATTGTCCTTCAGCCAGTCGGGCAGAACATCGTGGGGAATCACTCTCCATCTGCCCTCCCACACCTGGGGGATACAAGAGTTCCGTGAAATGCAGGCACTGGAGCTCCTTCAGTGCATGGAAACAGTCAGAAAACCCATATTAGTACAAGTGCTGGAGTTAACCTGTGAGTACAGTAAACAGAGGAGAGTTGATGGAGCATCTCTGGGGAAAAGGTTTTACACTTGAAATGTCATGCTAAAGTCACTGTTCCCAGTTCAAAACTGCACCAGCAGAGAAAGAAATACTTCAGCATTCCACTGGACAGGAAGGCCATTGGGTGTTTTTACTGCTGATGAAGAGAAAATATTTAATTTACTTCCACGTTCTGTTATTTTACAGGCCACCTTCTCCATTTAATTGAAGAAGCCTTACACCTAGATCTCTCCAATAAAAAAATAAGCCTGTTCCTCCACCACAAGCCAATCTGACTGTGTATCTGCTAGCATTTGGGGAAGGCTAGCAGGAGAAGCTACCCATTAGCACTAATAGGGGCCAGAAAATGTGAAATGGTGAGAGGCCAACAAGAAGAGTCCAACCCCCTTATTCAGATTGGGAAAGAAATGCTCCCAAGCTCACAAACGGTGACAGAGCAGTTAAGGCAACAGACTCATGACTCCCAATTCCATGGGATTTCTTCTTTAAAGGGAGAGGGGGGGTTTGTGCACAGAGCTGTTCTTGCAGCTGGCTCCACAGGAAATAAGTGTGCACAGATGTTCCAGCACTGCTGCAGTAACACAAGACACATGGAGGCTTCAGAGTGGCAGCACGGCCAGGGACAGGGGGAGCAGGGAGCTGCTTTATGTACCGGGGCTGTTTCTGCAGGCTGCTGTGGGCTTGATGGCTGGCTAGAGTTACAGGAGCAAGGCTGGAGGTTCCTGAAACACTGAGTTTAAAAAGCTACATTCTTATTTCAGTTTCAACAACAAGAGTTCAGAGTTTTTAAATCAATTCTCCACACTCATGCATGGAAGGAAAACAAAGCCATTCAGAAGAAGCAGCCCAGTTAAAGACTGGGTTCTTAAATACATTCAACAAGGAAATAACTGGTTTAGTTCATGAACAAAAAATGTGAATTGAGGTAGAAACAGAAGGAGGGAATTCATTTTACACAATCCACCCTACGAAATATTTTAAAAGAGGCAAAGATGCACAGTAAAAAAGAAAATCAACAAAAGCAAAAAATCAAAATGATCCATACACAAAAGACCACCAAGTCACTAGGGTCCCTCTGTAAAAATATCAAAAATAGCTCATAAAACCAGCAGGAACCAGTGTATAAAGGGGCAGCATTCCTTTCAGAGAGAAAGGAGGGCCAGAGACTGACACAGCCCAGTGGCTGTAAAAAGTAGCAAAAATTGAGCCAAGATCAACAATTACAAAAAAAAATCTACAATGGATTTACTTATGTATGGTTTCAATACAGCATTGTTTTCAAGTCAGGACAAAGCGTATGCTACAATAAATGCAAGTGGTGCTGGGAAAGCAAAATATTTGCAAATTGAAGAAATCAGGTCAAATGACCTTGTAAGTCAAAGTGCCTCAAACCAGAAGGCTTTTGTTCTGCTTTGCACTCACAGGTGTTTCTCAAGGGACACACCTGAGTTGCATGATCAGCTTTGGAGAATCAGTTGTAAATCCTTATTGTTCCAAGCTCTACAATTTAATCCTGTATGACAGACAGATGCTGAGGAAGCACAGTATTGGCAGTCAGAACATGAGATGCCCATTTGGGGACAGTGAGAACCTTCTCTCCCTCACATTAACAGTGCAGCTCCTCCAAGCAGTGTCTGCTGCCCACTGGAGCTGCCTGAAAAAGGAAATTACAGCCATTTCCATGTGCCCTTACCTTACACACGAATTCTTCCATTCTCTCCATAGCATGGTGGGCTTGTAGAAGAGGTGACATTCCCATAAACCCTTCATCTTCTTGAGGTGGCTCATCATTGTGTTTATTATCATCAGAACACTGGAGGGAAAAAAAAAAAACAGAGACTTTGTAGAAAGATGAACAGAGGAAGGTGATGCTGTTTTCCACACAAAGCTATGATCTGAGCTCTTGGCAAATAAAGAAATCTCTCCTTGTACAGCACTGAGAAAGGAATTCAGAAGAACAAGCAAAAAAAAATGATTACATTCTTAGGTATCTGAGAACAACTCACATGTCTAATCCATTCTATATGTGTTTCCAGCAGGTTTGGAAGCCAGCAGTGCTCCTCTAAGTCACGCTTCATTAAATCCCAGATATGGAGTCTGAGGCTTGCAGCCTTCCCACCTCTAGGGAAGGATTACTCCCTATTTTATGTTTCAATGTCACTGTGCCAGTGTTAATGCCTCTATAATGGATCTGGCATTTCTGGGTAATAAAAGGTAAGTCAAGGAGAGGAATCCATTTACCTTGTTAGAAATGTTTCGCCTCAATTTGCACTCCAAATCTGAAAATCTATTCTGTTTAACTGACACTTCTGTTCAGCTTGTAACCCAGTACTGGAATTTACTCATTCATTTGATTTTTCAAGGTATTTCAGAAACTACTATGAAACTTCTGCCAGTTAGACAAAGGCAAGTTATCAAAGAAAAGCAGTAACAGGGATCAGAGTTTTAAGCCAAGTTCAAATAAAGAGAAACAGCCATATCCTCAGGGTGTACCAAGAGAATTATGAAAGGAAAACTAAAATAATCTGCTGAGCTGGGATATCAGGCTGGTGCACATCATTAGTAAGTTTACAGGAACAGTGTGGTACTTTTCTGCTCTACCATGACTTATCACATCATCTGCATATTTTGATACTCCCCAGCTTCCCATGGAGGAGAAAAGCAGGGAGCCATGGAAGTTCTGCATTCCTGTTTGCTTCCTACAATGCTCATGGCCCATCAAAGACTCTATTCAACATTTCAACTTCCAATGTCAACAAACTGGAGGAAGCTAGGGAGGAGAGAAGGAGCTTTCTGCACCCTCAACACTTAATGCAGAAAGCTGCCACACACCCCATGGCCAGGCCAAGAAAGCTCCACAGTCAGCACAGAGGGAGACTGGCCTCCTCCAGATTTCCCACAACACTTTTCCCTCTCCTGCTCCCATACCATGGTTAACAACTTTAAAATCAAGGTGATGCATCAATAATACCATCCCAAGTGACCGAGAACATAGTACATAACCTCACTCACTTTATTTACAAATTATTATCAGTCATGTTCAGATTAATGCCCTGACCTTTCAAGCCAGGGATAGGAGCTGGCTGTGCATCTGTCCCACATTACAGCTCTCTCCTCAGTGTCAAGCCTTATTAACTATTTCTGTCAAGTTAACTCAATAAGCTGCTTAAAATTCTCATTTTGCATAGATAAAAGGAGACTTCTTCCAGCCTACAGTGAGCTGTCCAGAGTCTTCAACACTTTTGGGGGGTTTTGACAGAGAAATGACATGTTCATACCTGTTCTGTACCCAAGCCTTGCAGTAGTCACTGAAGCTTCATCTTTCAAAGAGGCCCCATCCCAGTTCCACCCAATTTTGCTTACCCAGAATGCAATTTCTGGTATGTAACACACACTACACATCCTTCAGGTTTTATGTATGACCTCACATTTGTCCACACTAGGAAAACTTGATTGCCTAAACAAACAACCCATGTACCTTGTACCATCCACTCACCTTCATTTATCATTCCAGGGAACAATTCCTCTGAACAATATCTTGTATTTTATAGCAATGATTGATATGTTGACCACCTCTAAGCAGATTCTCCAGCAGAAAAAGACAGTATTAAATACACTCACTCTGCCTAGGTTAGCCCATTAGTCCTATTCAGAAAGGCACCAGGCAACAGAAAGATGCAAATAGCTTTAATATCCTTCTAAAATAGGCACAATTCCTGCTAGGCACAGGAATAAAAAGCAAATTTGGTTTCATTCTGACTCAACGACATTCACTGACATTGCTGCCCCACACTGTCAATTTCACTGGCTGGTTCTACTAATGGAGCTCTCTAGGATTCTGGCTTTTTAATATCATAAATAATTAACTCAAGGTCATAGAAACATAGAATGGGTTGGGTTAGAAGGCAGCTGTAAAGATCAACCAGACTAAGTGCCCTGCCATGGAGGTCTGCAGGAAATGCTCATGATGGTCTGCACAGTTGAGAAACCAAAGAAACCTCTGGTGTCCAAGAGCATGCCTTATGGAAAAGCAAGGCTGGCACTTCAGTCCCAGTGCATCTGACAGAAGCAGCACTGCTGTGCCTTTTAGCTCCTCCACAATTCCCTCCCCCAGCAGCACACAATCGCCAGCTCAAATGGGGGGGACAAGTTAGCAACCCTCAATTTACACTACTGGGTGGACTGAAGGAAAAAAGGGCCCTTACAGAATCAAAGCCTGTATTCATTGCAGTCTGCCCAGTGACTCAAAGCCAAAAAATGTTCATTTCCCCCTCTGCACACACTCCCATTTCTAGACTGATGGGAAGGCTTAAATTTGAACAGACTGTAAAGCTTGAAGAGCACAGCTATTTCTGAGCTAGTCCAAAATCTTTGCATTTTGGCCATGTGCCTACAAACAAATCATTACTGAGCTTCTTTTGGTGATAAAAGGAATTCATATCATATACACAGTCCAGATTACTGCCAAAAAATGGAATTGATTTTACTATCTCCTTCCTGCCATTAAACTTCAAAATTAGCATTCAAGGGGAAAAAACCTAAAGCTCAGCTTCTTAGTCCTTTTCTTGCTAAGGAGGCAAAAGGAGGCCTGTTCTGGAACAGCCATCCTCCCCTGACTCCCTCCTGTAGTGTCTCATTGGGAAGAACAGTAAACTGTGCTTGTTTAAAGTCAGAAATCTACACTGGAGGGCAACACCAAATCCAGTTTTCACCTGGATATCTGAAGGAGTCTATTGACCTTCAGTTCTTCAGTCAATGACTGGAAGGAAGAACACCACTCTTCTTCTCAGAAAGCATATTGTAATATTTCCACTGAGACAACTTCCTTCATATCTCAGGACTCATTATTTTCTCCTCTTCAGCTGACTGTATCAGAAATTCATGAGTAATTCTAGACCATAACAACATAAGCAAGCGCATTCTTTTAGGACACATTTTCAACTATTTCTAAGTCCTGCCCACAGAATCACATTTTGAAATGAGAAACATATTGGGTAAATAATATCACTTGCCTAAAACTGTGCAAGAAATGAGAGCCCAGAAGAAAGCTCTGATAATCCCATTTTTAATGAGCTATGGTATATCCTGAATTAAGTGCTTCAAGAATAACTTTTGCCTTTGTAGTTTCTAGGCCATAGGCCAAAGGGATTTTCACTCAGCTGATATTTCAGATGTTCTTTTACATCATCTAATTTACTCAACCTCTTTTAAAGCATCTCAGATTTGACTAAACAATTCTGTGAAGTCTTCAGAGCATTTTAGAGTATCTTTAAATAAATCCCCTGGTTTGTAACAAGCAAACTTTTTACAATCAACAGCTGTCACTCTTCTGCTGAACACATGCAGCAATGTTTACAATCAGCCTTTCACAATAATCAAAAATCATGGTTTCTGGATATGTGCACTCTAAAAGGTCTGGACACTTAACTCTATGGAAATGCCAAGCGATCGTTCCAATTTTAATTCTACTCCCTTTGCAAATTCACAAAGTGTTAAAGCCACTAAAAACCACTACAGGTACCGATGAGATGGAAATTATCCAACAGATGTATAAACACAATCTGAGCTGAGTAACGGTACCAGAGAATAAAATAAATCTGAAGGACAAGTGAAAATATCCAGAGGAACCAGCTTTACTGTTTTATCAATATTCAGTTAATTTTGTTAAGTGTTACAGCTTCTTTTGTGATAACAGTGACAGACAAGAATGTAAATGAAAAGGTAGAAATCAGACTTAATTATATTAATTTGTATGGAGAACCAGGCAATGCACTTCCAGGGACAGAGCATCACCTAAACAAGAATTCCAGAGCATATTTTGGTAGGGATCAAAAAGGTTTAATACCAAACCCAAGGCTCAGAGAACCAGAGCAAACAAAGAGCAAGAAACCCAAGAGCTCAATTGCACAGTGCTGATCATTAAGTGTAACAGTAAAATTTCACTTTTATAGCAACGGCACAAAAGGTAAAAAAAAAAAAGTTTACATTTAGTACAAGAATTTCTCATCTGAATGCAGTCCAAAAATGTCAGATCACATAGCCAAAGATCCTGTTACAGAGAAAAGTGCAGTAAAACCTGCTCTAGTAAATGCAACATACTTCTCTTGTCTCGTGCAACAGCTTATCCTCCTCACACAGACTAACAGCTTCTATACCATCACTCTCAAATTTGCTAACACACATGCTGGTTAATAATGCCCTTACTAGGGAAAAGCCTGTCAGAAGTCAAGTCACAACTGCAGAAAAAGATTCCAGAAACATTTTTCCCACTTTTGACTAAGTCATGTTCAATGGACTTCAAGCAAAGTGCATTTGCTTGAGGTTTTTAGTTTCTTGATGCCAGTTTAAAGATTTCTAGAAAGTTTCAGAGTTTGCACTTGACTGCTCCTTGCACAGGTGACAAGTTCTGGTTCATCACTTCAGAAAGTGTCATCAATGTTGTCACCTGAGCGTGCAAACTAAGAGATAAATGAAATCTGAATGGAGCCACCTTTTTACCCTGAAAAGTGGTTACCTTCTCCCTCACCCCCATCTAACCAACACCCATCCTGTCTCCCAGCAGCTCCCAGCCAGCTCCCCCCAGTTCATGTCCTGGGCTCTATGTTCCATGGCCTGGGATATCCCTTTGGCCCTGGCCACGCTCCCTCCCAGCCTCCTGTGCCTCTCCTCACTGGCACAGCAGGAGACACTGCAAAGTCCTTGATTTAGGGCTAGCACTGCTGAGTAGCAACTAAAACATCAGGGTGTTATCAATGTCACTCTCATCCTTAACCCAAACCACAGAATTGTACCAGACAGAAGGAAGAAAATTAATTATCCCAGTCAAAACCCCTACAACTAGCCATGCAATAAAACCCTCCTGAGCCCCAGAAAGGGCACAGGTTTTCTGCATTGGAGTTTCTGTTCAGACAGAGCCATTACTCAGTTACCCAGGAGCCTAACTGACCATGCACATACCTATGTAGTATTAAGCCCTGCAGTTAATGAACTCCCATGTCTCAAAGTTCAGCTGTCAGTGATGCCAGCTCACCAGCAAGATGTCACCAGCGCCCTAAACCTACCACCACAGGAATTTTCAAAGCATGATGCAGTCTGAATCTTGGTCTAATATTCTTGCTTCCATCAGCTGTTGACAGACACTCCCCCACTGTCTTCTTGATCAATGCCCTGGCAAAATTCTGTGCCTTGGTAGGGACACAGGCAAGATAACTCAGAAAAACCAAATGTCTTGATTAACACTGAGTCATGGCATATTATATGACACAGAACTTATACATGATTTTCTTCTTAAAACTCAAGTTACAAAACATATGTTACTGCATTTACAATACCACTGTTATCCCCGACATTAAACTGAAGTCACAAAGTCTAGACATGACTCTGAGTTTTTGCTCTTGTTTATCTTGATCTCATCAGATGAATTATTAATAGTGCTTAACATGACATTCAAATCATTTTATGTTCCTTGGGGCAGCGGGCCAGATTCAGTAACTCGAGAGCTTTCAGCATAATGGCCAAGACACATTCAAGGCTATAATATAAAAATGTTATTTTTCTAATGGCAGTTCTGTAACATCCCTTTCAGCTGGCCAGATTGCTTTTTTCCAGCAGAAACTCCTCTGTGCCCATTCTGTCAAGTGACCTTTTATCAACCAGCCTTTTGTAAGGGGGAAGCAGCAATAAGTGCAGGCTACCATGCCATTTCTCCTAAAAGCCTGTTGCACATTTTTCAGAATTTCATCAATTTACATTCTTTGAGTTGTGAGAAATAAACTGGAAACAAACAGCATCATAAAATTTTCCCTGACTTTCCCTAACTTCTGCACATACCAAGTAATTTTAAAATAACAGCTTTGTCCTTTAGAATTCACATTCTGCCTGACAAGCTTGTAAACACAGCCACACCAATTTCCAAAAGGAAACCTCTAAGCAGGGTGTGCAAAGCTGCCTTTGCTGTCACTGGACCAAAAAAAGTCTTTCATTAGCACAGTGCCAAAACCCCTTTAGGCCCATTGGTCAAAATGTCAAGTACTTGGAGGTTCCTGGAGTTCAGTGTTTTTCTTTTGTAGGTCACCTTCTTATAAAAGATACAGTCCATTTAATACAGCACTTGAAAACAGCTTTACACAACTGGTCATGGGTGACTGCTTGCTGGCACTCATTAAAAACAAGCACTAACATTCAAAACTCATTTAGCAAATAGTCCTAGGACAAAGTCACATTTTGCAGCAGCCTTGCTAGAACACTCTCATTAGAACTAGCTCCCTTCTTAAATATCTTCAGATGAAAAGGGTCTGTTGACTCTCTGAGC
Source organism: Agelaius tricolor (assembly GCF_023055355.1). Lineage (NCBI taxonomy): Eukaryota > Metazoa > Chordata > Aves > Passeriformes > Icteridae > Agelaius > Agelaius tricolor. Next base: position 4,079,204 of record NW_027269263.1, read on the forward strand.
TGATTTTCTGATTTTATACTGATTTTCTGTCAAAGCTCAGCGTCTGACAAGGGCCCAGGGTCTCAATGCCAACATGTGCTCAGCAGTAGTTTGGGTGAGGGCCTGTAGAAATTGTTTCTAGTGCAGAGGAGTCTCATGTGCCATTTTCTGCTCCTCTGCCATTGTTAATCCTGACAAAAGAAAAAGAAAACAAGCATGCTGGGTTTATGGAAAAAGAAATGCTGTGTTACAAAAATAAACAGAGAGAGATTGAAAGTGCGCTGCTGAACTTACCAGGAGAGTCTATCAATCTGAAACAGCTGGAGGAAGATGCAAGTTAACCCAGCAGTACAACACTATTTTTTTCTCTTCTATCACTGTAAAAGGTTGACACACCCCCCCACTGCTGCCCAAATCAGGCAGATAGGATCTCCAGGAGAACAAAGGCAAAACCCATGGAATCTAACCCCTGTGCAGGGAAATTGTTGTGCCAGTGAATTATAAACAGAACTACTCCCTCCCTCTCCTGGTTTCAACACACAGCACAGCAAGCAATGGTTACAAAACCTGCTGACAGGCAGCAAGCCCTGAGCAGCAACACTTGCCCTCCCAAAGCACAGAAACACTCCCCAGTAACAGGACACACTGAATCCAGCTGCAACTCCACAACCATCAGCCAGGACAAATTCCCTGTGCTTCAGAGAGAGTTTTCTGGGAGACAGAGCAGACATGGAGAGTGGCCATTTCCCACACGTTCCCAGCCTCCTGGGCACTGCCATGCACGGCTGACTGGATCTCCAGTTTGCCTCTCCTGCAGTCTCTCAAGCTCTGACAGTCTGTTCATAACCCAGCACATTAATGAGCGAGGGAGGCACCACTGGGGCCTGGAAACCATCTCCATAAACGTGTCCCATTGTCTTCATACTGTCTACGTGGGAATACTTGGAGATATTCTGCTCTGTCTATCCAAAAATGCTTTTCTGGAGGAAAAAAATTTACTCTATTTGAGCACTTACTTCAGTGACTAGCAGTATGAGTAAAATTCACATTACTTCCAGTTCTTAGAACAGCAAGTGAAGGAGAAATGCAGATGTTAAGATCTCTTCATCTGAAGCAAAATGTCAACTTACATGCTTTCAAAGAATTAACATTTCTTGCTATGAGTTGCAAAAATGAAGGCAAGGAATAGGTGATAAAGAAATCTACAGAACAACAACATTTGAACACAATCAGCTTTAAAACAAAAGGAAATGTGCTTTGGTGGGAAGTCCAACTTGATTTTACCAGGCCTCTTCCATTCACACAAAACCTGCAGTGCAATGGAGGAAGAAGGCAAACACAGAAGCAAATGCCAAGATTTCAATCATAACCCCAAAGAACCAATAGAAAAATGCCAGACTGAAAAGAAAGCTAAATTGTTTGAAACTTGCAAGTAGCTTTGCAAAGGATGAAATTTCACCCAATCAGAATTTACAAATATTTCCCCCAGAAAAACCATTCTTAAGACTCAAATGTCTCTCTCTGACCTTCAAGACTTCACCTGTCTTTTTCACTCAGCTGGAATGCACCAGAAAGTCAAGAAGACAATTCCATTTATTTACATACATCCTCTGCAAAACCAAAAAGTCTGTCTGTAGTCTGCCCTTGTAGATAATACATAAACACTTTGTAACAGAAAATGCTTTAAGTTTTATGATTCAAGTTAAAAGCCTTGAGTCTTCTGCTCACCCTAAATTACTCTAAAAATTCTCTTTTGTACCTGAAATTCTGTTACATCCTTCTGCCTTCCTCCTTCAAGTCACTTTGGTATTTATGCTCTAGAAAGATTCCTGTAAGTACATGGAAATATCATGAAATTTGTCAGAGGTCAACCAAGTTCTCCCTTCAAAACCCACACTCCCGGAGAAGCAATCCAGGAGTATTTACCCAAATTCCTTCTGCCCATTCAGACAACGTGAGGGCTACACAAACCTCCCCCCAGAACCTTACTGTAAATTATCAAACACTTCAAAGCAACAGCTCTCCACCTTCTGGGCACATTTTGGTGCCTCACAGGACAACTGCACAACAGCTCAGCTTCACTGGAAGATGAAAGGAATCATCATCCAAGCACGGGGAAAACCCATGATTGGAACAAAGGCAAAGAAAATGGTTCTGTTGTTTACCTCCTGTCACTGACAGGTTAAAGAACAAAGGGAAAGAGTCAAGCACAGGGTTTCAGGGCTGCATAAAGAGCCCATTCATCACACGGTAAGAAGTCACATGCATTTGATTGTGTCAGCTTAACAAAGTCACAGCAGGAGAGATTTCTTTAGGAACTATCACTGCTGGAATTACAAAGGCAGTTAAGACACAAACTCTGGGACAGGAGAAAGGATGCTGTCTGTCCCAAAGGCAAGGCAATCCAGGATGCTACAGGAGGGAAGCACCTGCTGAAAAATGCCTTATCGGCACATAGTGGAAACCAGGACAAGGAAAATAAAGTTTAAACTGCTGAAGGAATGAGAAGAATTATGCAGCTTTTGCTTGATGCTTTTCTCATAATCAAGTGTTTATCATGCAGACAAATGGTTACTATTGGTCCAAGCCACAGAAGGCTCACCACTCACCTGCCACTACACTAATTTCACATTTAAAGACAGCAAGATGTGTATCTAGTCCTTGAAACTGGTACTGGGAGGAGGGGATAATCTATGGACATATTTGCACTCCAGGACAGACCAGAGAGCTATGGAATAAAATACAGACTGAGAGGGGTTCAGGTATAAAAAGGATATTGATGTTATATGATTCCTATCTTCTCAAAGGAATTGTTATGAAATTGGCAGATTAACAGCACTGGCAGAAGAATTCAGCTGTGTTATTATTATTTTGAATAAGCATGTTCTATGCTTATGGCCAGTAATTCTTTGCTACATGTATCTACTGAATGCCACAATTTACAGAAAGTAGGATCTTTCAATCTTTCATTTTTAGTTCAAAGCTATGCAACCTCCCAGGTAGGTGCCAGGACCAAAAGCCTCAGAAAAGAAAAAACTTTTAGGAGTAAATCTTATTTCTTAATATCATCTTCATTTTCTTAGCCAAAAAAAAAAAAAAAAAAAAAAAAAAAAAAAAAAAAAAAAAAAAGCTTTATTACTTATGAGGACCAATATTTAGGTCCATCAAAACTGTAAGTATGTAAGTACATAGTATACAATACAAGCTGTGAGGAAGATTGAAATTAATTCTGAACAACATAATGACACGCTTCCATGCCTTCCTCCTTAGAAAAGTCTTTTCTAATAATTCATCAAAAATTCATCAACTACTACCTCTTAAGAGCTCAGCCTGCTTCCTTCTACAAGTGGAGCAGGAAGTGGATATACAAGTAGGGAAAGGAATCTTGTATAGAAGGGTTTGGAGAAGATTTTATATGAGAGCTGCAATGATGTAAGCACAGTAATAGGAGACACTGGGAAAATAAACAATGCCATATTATTACAGGATAAAAATATACATCTTTGTACACTAATACCTCAAGTCCTAAGCCCAGTACATTTTAGAACACATATTTACTGTGATAAAAGCTTTTCCTAAGTAGAAGCATTTAGGAGAATATGAAATGACAACAGCCCTCATCCAGCAGGAATTGTTACCATCAGCTCCATCGCGGCTGCATTCAGAGTGGGCACTACCTGAGACCTTTATAAGGCTATGTTCAGCTATGTTGCCACCTAGCCAAGAACAATATCCTTATATTACTGTTACCTGAACATGAATCTCTTCCAGACCAGAGGAAAATGAGGCTTTTGAACTTAGGAGTCACTCTAGTGAACAAATACACGCTGCTCTGCTGAGACAGATGCACAGAGCCAGAATGCACAGCAGAGCAGAAGAGGGAATCCAAGCTGACATTTGAGCAACAGCTGTGCTGAGGCTTACACAAGGCAGAGGAAGATGTATAGCATAATGTTTTTTCCAGATTATCTGGAACACTGCAGAATATCACATAATAGAGGCCATTTGGCAAGCCAATATTGGCACTTTTGACAGCAAAGTGTTTTGGGATGATCCATTAGAGGCATCAATTATTTAGCCTTTTAAGACAAAAAACAATTTAAAGACATCATACTAACAAACCCAAGAAATCACTGAGGACCAGAATAAAAGGATGAAAAAAAATTTTAAAAAGCACAAGGCCATATATGGCAGAGAAAGTGATGCAGATTAAGATGTAACAGCAAGACCCAAATGGCAAAAACAAATTTCTGTGACAGCACTTCAGGACACCAGGAAAGAGAAATCAAACACAAGAAAGCCAAACATTTGTAGTGAGCCAAAATGAAAAAACCACAAACATTTGTTGTATGGATGAAAGCAAAAAAATCAAAAAGACAACATGTGCTACGAATGCCTGAAAGAGAATGAAAGTATTTCAACTGTTTCATTGCCAAAATGTTAGAATTAAACATTCAGCCAGATAATTTCTGTTTAGCTAAGCAATGTACAGAAAGAACTAAAGCAGATAATCAATTATGGACTTTTACCTTGGGTATTCCATCCACAGGTAACTACTTATTCAACCAGGAAAGTCAGAGACAAGAATGAAAACAGCCTTCACAGCAGATGATCCCAAACACACCAAAAGATAACCATGTAAATTCAAAATATCTGCTACCACAACTCAACCTTTCTTTTTCTAACCAGTTTTGGCCAAGACTCTGCACCTTAAACACATGCTTCACACCTTCCACAAAATGGAAAAAGACTGGGTGTCTCCCTTATCAGGGTACTGAGAATGTTCTAGAGAATTTATTGCAGTACAACTGTGAGTGCATTGGCTTGGCTTACTGGACACAAATACCAATCCTGACTTCTCATTACAGGAATGCTTGGAACTAAATTCTGTAAGGGCTCCAACTCATCAAGCTGAGAAGGCAAATACCAGTTCTCATGTCAGCTGATCCATGACACTGGGCCATGCAAACACCCAGAACTTGTGGCAAATGCAATTACAGCCACAGCCCAACGTACATTAAGTAGCACCAGCATGTTTTTGCTGCTGGCTAAAACCACACACTTGCTGTGACTGAGCTGATACAGTAAACTCATTAATCCATGATAAATTGGATAGTGAGCCTAAGATGAATGCCTCTTCCACTTAACTATGCTGATTTCCATCTGAATATATCCTGGGAGAAGCATTAATTACAGTTCTGGAAATCTCTAACCAGAAGGTACTTTTCTCCAGTGCTCGGACTGTGTCTTTGTAGAACACCTAATAAAGCTGTGGATGCCTTTCTGCATGTTGTGGCTGCCAAAATTTATAGAGGCTCATGCACCAAAAACTTGCAGACATTGCCACTGGCTCAGAAAATCCATGAGCCAACAACTGCTGAAGACTGGGAGAGTGTCCTGGGAAGTAACACAAGGGGCTTCCCCATCCTTTTGCTCTGCCTTGTGAGTCTGTTACTGGCTACTGTCTGAGATAAGATATCATGCACTGTTCAGTCTAATTACAGCAAGAATGCTTGCAAACAGATTTTTCTGTCCTAATCATCAAAAAGATACCAATCAGCCAAGGGTCTGATTACATGCAGCCAGAGCCAGTACTTCTCCTTTCACTTACAATTAATTGAAAATTACAGAACAAAAATCTTTTTGTATGAACAGCATCTCGGCAGAACACAAACCAGTACAAGTCCCATTTCTTTGAGGACAAAATAAAAACATAAAAGCTGGTAAAACTAGTTATAACTAGTCGGTCTTGTCACCCAAGTGCCCATACATTTATTCAACTGAATACTTCTGGAACCTTCCTGGTATTATTACAGTTATTTAGCAGGCACTAAGTTGCAGGCTCATGGTCCACATTTCCCAAAGTTAGATTACAACACTGAAGCGCTGAGGTCAAAACTCATTTTTCCTAGAACACCTAACAGGTAATCAATCATATGGCTTACATTTTCCTGGTCAGAAGACAGTGGTGTCTCCACTAGAAGAAGGCTCTCTTGAGAGCTGTCCTCTTCAAAGGCTGCCTGTGTGGTTGCAGGGTCAGACATGTGTCCTTTTCTGAGCCGCAGACCTGGCTCTGCAGAACCGGCATTATCGAGTTCCGTTGGTTCGTTCATGAGATGCTGGAGGCCTTCTCAAATATTCTCTTTCCTCTTGGTTCAGTTTGGCTGATTATGTCTTGGCTCTGAAAGAAAAAAAAAATCGTTTGTGTAACTCAACTGAAGTTAAAAAGAGGAATGCAGAAGTTGGCTGGAAGAAGAGCTTGCTTACCAGCTACCAAACAGCTATGACAACTGCTTTTATATGTGCCCAAAGTCCCACAGGATCAATTACACACATTTCTTCACTGCTGGGTAATGAATCCTCACCTTGAGACCACTAACAGTTTCATATCCTTGTGTTTAACACAAGTTAAACACAGCTTTGAAAGGTGACAGAAAGTGAGCTTCAAAAAGCAGTAAATCTACAAAACCACAGTCAACTTTTATGAATTATTTCTACAAAATTGCAAGCAGCAGGCTGTTAATATTATTTAGAAATACACCACTTATCACAGATACTCTAAAATTACTGTATTTTTGCAGGTTTGAAGCTCATACCCAAGCTCAATCACCAGACTAGGTTTCACCAAACTAGGACATTAAGTACTAGTAATAGCAATCAAGCAGAGCTCAAGCAGCAACTAATTTTAGACAGACTGCAAGGAGGGCAGTAGTACACAGTGTGATTTTACTTCCCTTGCTTAAATTAACATGGTCACAATCACTGCAAGGAATGAGTTTGTATCTTTACTGGTGCAAGGAATTAGAGCAGACAAATTTAAACACTGTTCACTCCATCAGAGCAATCAAAAACAGGTAAATCCCCCAGAAAACAATAACCCATGGTTCCTACTCAGGAAAGTAACTGTCTTCTACACTTACAACACTGCAAAAAGGATCCAGGGTAAATTTCACTCAAAATGCTAAAGATTTGATCAAATTTACAGAAAATTGATGACAACTGTTAATCTGAGCCCTCATCCAGAGTATTTTTGGTTAGCCATTTGTTTTGTACACCCCTGTGTGGTGTCACTTCAGCAGCCAGTTCAGAGAGACCTATTTAACAGTGGCACCATCTCCAGAGAACTCTGCAGTCTGAATGCCAGAAAGCATCAGAATGCATTATGAGAGTGAAGCCACAGCTGAGGCTTCAGAATCACTCGGAATGACAATCTATTCTTTTTGCACTAATCACCTGGTGTCATTACTGTAGCACCTAAGTGCTCTGATGTGACTAACACACAACATTAAGACAACCCATCTAACAAGTTTTAACTTGCCAGTATGCATAATTAAATTGGAATTTTACTGCCCAATAAAAGATGCTGAAATTTGTCATAATGTAGGAGGGAAAATTAAAAATATAAGACGGGGAATTGATATTGGCAGTTTTGTAATAAAACGTCACCTCCAAAAAGCCAATAAATAATGCATTCTGTCCTTACAGGAACTCATTTCATTTACATATGATCACTGCAAGATAATTCTCAGCTCTGACAAATGGGCTCTAGTTAATTTTGCTGCAGCAGTTTGTAATATTCTATCCCCTCAGCTGCCTGGCAATCCTCAGAGGAGAGAGCTGCTAATGAGCAGGTAACAGACTCTGCAGAACTAAATGATACCTCAAGTTGTCCGAGTTCAGTATGGCACAGTGCTTTAATCACCCAGGATGGGAAGGTGACAATGTGACAGCAGAGCAGATGGCATCCCCACTTTCCTGCTACCTTCACTGCAGGGTCAGCAACCTCCATCTGAGATGCAACAGCTAAAATGGCCACAGCTGTTTACTTGGTAAACACAAGAGCCACAGGAGAATTAAGAGGAGGTTTAGCAACATTACACAGGAAGCTCAGTGAAGGAGTTGAGCAAGTAGATTTTAAGAGCAGGAACAAATATTCAGGAAGCCACAGAACTGAAATCTTAACTGTTTTTGTTGTATTTCAAGCAGCCAATTCACAATTCTATTTTTATGCAAGAAACATGAAGACATAATCACACTGCCATTTGGCAAAACTGATGTAAGAAAGAAAAGAGTAAGCAACAACAACTAGAGTTTGAAATGAAGCTAATGGACATCTTCATTTAAAAGACAGCCTATAAGAGACAATTTCAGTACAGTACTGTGCTGGGTTTGGCTGGGGGAGAGCTAATATTCATCCCAAGTAACCACTACATGTGATGGAGCTTGGCTTTCCTGATGGGATTGCTGAACACCAGAGAAACAACAACAACTACAGTTTGAAATGAAGCTAATGGACATCTTCATTTAAAAGACAACCTATAAGAGACAATTTCAGTACCGTACTGTGCTGGTTTTGGCTGGGGTAACCATTACATTGATGGAGCCTGGCTTTCCTGATGGGATGGCTGAACACCTGCCTGCCCATGGGAAGGGGTGAAGGAATTCCTTGGTTTGCTTTGCTTGTATCCACAACTTTTGCTTTACTTATTGAACTGTCTTTATCTGAACCCACAGGTTCTCTCTTTTATGATTCTCTCTCCCATCCCACTGGGGCAGTGAGCAAGCAGCTGTGTGGGTCTTGGTTGCCCACTGGGGTTAGACCTCAATAAGTACACGGAACCAATCTGAAGCTGGAGCTAAAACCAGAAAAATGCAAGTAAGCAGAGCAGGTGCTCATAAACAACAGTTACACACAGGCACACGCCCCTGCCTGCTAATCCACACATTTCAAACAGGTAGTCAGTACAAACAGCCCTAGTTGGTTGCACAGATTGGGCAATTTCATGAGACGTTGAAGCAGCCAGTTTTACTGGCTCTCCTTTCAGCCAGATTTAAGCAATAGCATTGCCACTGTGTGCTGCAGCACCAGCAGTACTGCCTGTCCTTACATCACCTCTGTGACATTGTGAGAGCAATGCTCTGGGACACAGCACAACCACACAACAGGCTGAACCACATTTGGCCAAGATGCTTGCAAAAGGCTCTCCTAATAAAATAGATAGAGGAATGCCAATTTACATCAGGCCTTGAGGATTTACTTCACCAGCACTCACTGCCAAGTACTCACTAAGGTTAAAAATAAAAGATGCATTTCACCTCCAGAGAGTCAGATTTGCATTGAGCAGCAGAGCTGATCTTCTGAGCTCTGCAGAAATAGAAGTTGTCGTTTCTTGAAATGGCAGTGGGATTGTTCAGTGAACTAAGATGTTTCCATGTCATTCATGCAGGATCCTCACAGTGCTAAATATGCTTGCCCTAAATGAGCATGCAAAGGTAAGCAAGATAAAAGCTAATCCAAAATCACCACTACTGGGTTTCACTTCTTTTTAAAAATGTACTACTCACTGAATGCAACTGGAAGGTGCCAACACAGAAGTGCAAATAGCCTGAAATATTTGTTCACAAATGGAAGAAAGCAGTGAAGATTATGAACAGGAAAGGCATAGGCAGTCTGAGTTCTATCATAAAGTTTCTATGATTCACAGCTCAGTGAAGGATGACCTTTTCCTAAGAAATCAGGAAGTATTCCTAAGAATAGTAGAACCTAACCAGAAGATGATGGTTGAACCATTGTGAGGATACTTACTGCCCCATTCTGCCGAAGACTGCACAGTTCACAAAAACAAAAACTAGAAAATAGAAAGCTATAGAACACTTGAGGTCTTGGAAAATATTGTTTTGCGTCTCATTGAGATTATCAATCTCATAAATGAAATCCTTCAACATTTTTTGTAGCATGCAAATTAAAGGTTTCATTAAAATTAGCTTCCATTTAAAGAGGAAGTTGCCATGATGACTTAAAATCTACTTAATGACTGCATCCATAATATCAGCATGTAGATGAATCAGTGAGTTCCTGCTGTGCTTAAAATAAGCTGAGAAAAGCAACTACAGAGTTTGGTCTGTTGGGTTTTTTAATACAGAAAACTTCTAAATGCTCCATCAGCTTTTAGAAAGGACTTGGCAGTTTCATGCAAGCAGGGTTCTAAACACAGCCTAGAAGCACAAAATGAGGCTTTAGTCAATTCAATGTGCTGCTGCCTTGCCACACAGCCCTAGGAGGAGCCTCAGCTGCTCCCTGCACCCCAGTCCAGCAGCAGCCAGCCCCACAGGAGGACAGTCAGTGCCAGTCTGAAGCTCAGCCCTGCCATCTTCCCAAACAGAACCAGAAGGCAGCATTATTTCAGCATGCACTGCAGCTGTGCAATGTCACAGGAGTCAACACCCACAGCTACAGCATATTTAGGACACTGCTTCACTCCTGAAGATAAGGAAAGACCAGTTAGCCAGACTTAAGCACCACAGGATAATGCCATTATTCTCTGTAGGACACTCCCTAGGATAAGCACTGCAGCCCTTCCAAGCTCCCAGAACTCACCTGGCTCAAGGGCTGATTTACTGCCTCAGCTAAATGATGACACATGGTAGTAAAACAAAGAAAACACATTAACAGTAGTGTTTGTAGTTAAATTTAAAAGATCTGTCACTCCCTTTTGAGGATAAAACGCAGTCCTGGATGGTCAGACTACCTCCCACTACCCCTAAGCAAAGCAATCTCTCCAGTACTCCACTCTTGTCAGTATGCTCTTTCCTGTAAGCAGCACATGAATGAACCTCAAAAGGTATTTAATTCTGGCTGTAGCTGGTATTTGGAAGAAGAGTGAAAACTGCTTCTCCCTACAACCCCCTCTCAACTGCCCTACTGGCAGAAACCTTCCTGTTCAGGTAGGCAATGGCATCCACTGCATGCTCTTTCCTTGCAGATCCCAAAGCAGCCATTAAAGCAGCATAAACATTGTATACACAGTGGGTGATTTCTCCTAAGATTAGCTCATCTCCCCTAACAGACCTTAAGTTATCAAAAGAACAAAAGACTGTCATGAAAATTTCAGGCTACACATTTCTCAGAACATTCATTAATGCTTAATATTTAATGAAGGGCTTGAGTGGCTGAAAAATCTTGTAAGGGAAGCTGTATGAATCTACAAACCTGCCTTGCCTGTGTCCATGTGCCATGACAGCTACGACCATGCCAGTGGAATGGCAAAGCTGATTGAAATGAGACTCCACCAAATCCCAGGATGTTTAGGCAAGGCCTCAGTAACAGAGCAGGCACAATTCCCTTCCCAGAACTGTCAGCACAGGTACAAATGGCAGAGCACTTCCACTGCAACCCATGGACAGACTGATTGGGGTAAGAACACAGCCTATTTTTGTGCCTGTGGAACAGCTGATTCTGGCTACCTTGAGTGAAATAAGGTATACTAACTGAAATGCAGCTCTCTTGGCACATTGCACTTCTACTACTATCTTCTGGTTGTCACAAGCTGTCCCTCAATAACAGTATTCTAACAACAACTTAAAATAAGGAACTTTTATCTTCCTTTGTTTGTTTTTTTTTTTTAATTTAACAGTCTGATCTTTTTCAATTCAGGAATTAAAACGTCCACAGTTAACATTCCAAAGCTACAGTTAAAAACAAAGCAAATAAGGGTTTGTATGAACGGGAGGGGAAGGAAATTCTCACAGGAGACTTTGTTTTCTCAATGTACCCTAAAGGAAAAGTACAAATCAGCCTGTAAAAATTCTTTGGAGGTCATCTTTAACAAAGAGGAACAATGAGGAAGTAATCCAACACCTCTTTTCTTGATGTAATTTCCCTAGATAAAGAGGCATCTACAAAACAAAGATTAGACTCCCGCAGAGGGTCAGTGGCCAAAAAGCTGTCTTTTTAACTTGTAAACTGTCACTGGAACTTCAGCCCCAGCTATTTCACAGCAGGCTGCAGAGGCAAACAATCAAGCACATTCTGATGCATTTGGATTCAAAGAAAGGGAACAAGCCAGCAGCCTGCCTGCATTATCGAAATGCTTCCATTTCAGAGGATCCCGTTACATTGTTACAACATTTGTCCAATTTGTACTGCAAATCGGACCCCATTTTTTTAACCGAGTAAAGAGCTATGTCAGAGGTTGGCCCACCCCCAGAGCACGATGTCCAGCCCTTACAGACTGGTTGACTGCTGTAAATCAGTTCTACTCTTCAATAAACCAAAACCAAGTGAATTGTCACAAAAGAAGTACAAAACTGAGAACAGAAGTTCAAGTTCTTTTCACATTACATTCCACAAATATCCACAGCCCAGATAGGAAAACTTGCTTTTGGTTCATTTTTCATTAAATGTCTCAGTTTCTCCAATGAGAAAATCCCATCTTTTGCTCTTTCATGATTTTATTTCCACAGCATGCTACTCACATCAACTTGCTTCATGGCTGCCAACAACAAAAAGATGCAGTTCCTCTATGCTAGTAACACTTGGGATCACAGACTGTCTACAAGTGCAAGACTGAAATTAAACATCACTTTCCCCTTCAGTGAAAATTCAGAACACATACTTTACTGCCTCAAGGGCATCCAATTCACAAAAGTGTTGGGTGAAGATGAAGAAGCCAAAGTATTTGGAGCAGGCACTAAAATGCAGAGCTACACCATGAAACTGAGGTTACTTCCTTTAACCTCTCTACAGAGAGAATCTTTGCATGGGAATGCAAAGGGCAAGACAGCAGCAATCCATAGGTAAGCATACCCCTACCCTTCCTCCTAGGAAGCCTGGGTTTCAATCTCTAAAAACTGAACCAAGATCTTTTACTGCTCCAGAAAATGCTCCAAGGCCTGGAGCAATTATATAAAAACAAACACTGCAGCCATGCTTTTAAAACCAAAGAGGAATATGCACATTTCAGGCTGCAAACTTCCAACAGCAGTCATTAGGAGAGTGCTGCCTTCAGTGCTTCTTAGTGCACATCTCTTTATTCAGGTGTGCAGATTGAAGGCCTGGCTGGTGCACAGAGGGGGCAGCTCCACTTTCCCCTCTTTGGGCAACAAACAGCTCCACTTTTGCCAGCTGCCCACTCCACAGGCACTCTGATGCTTGTCACAAGCCCTTCCAGGTGCCTGTGGAAAAACATTAACCAGTGGAGGGGGACGAGATCATCATTTGCCATGAAATGCTGTCACACACATGAACTGCAGTGGCTCAAAGCACTGCTGGGCAAACAGCCTGGACAAGGTGCCCAAGGGCAGCACTCCACCCCCAAAGGTTTCACTGTATATTTTATCCTAACCTATGAAAAACTGGCAGTTATCAGTTGGCCCTAACCTTTAATTGTTATAAATGTACTCATCATGGTCTTTATTACAACCTGTTGACCAGGGGCAGACCACACCTAGCACAGCAAACCATCACCTTACCAAGATCACTCATTTTAATAGAGGCCAGGTTGGAAAAAGATGACAACACTCTTTCCAGTTTTTGGAAGCACCTGCTCTCTAACTTTATTGATCATCTTTACTCATAAGGTTGTGAGCTTGCTCATCAGTGTTTTGTTTTGTGGCTGACAGGTCAGGTTTGCAAAATGTTTCCACTCCCATATTAGTAAAAAAATAAGCATGAAGCAAAGTCACTGCTTCATTTGCCCTCAGCAATGGCATTCTCCAGCTGAAAACAGCACATATCCCTTTCCTCAAAAGCCATAATGTTTTTGTTTGCCACAAGTCAGACAATTGAAAAGTTGCTACTTGTCTGTAGCAAAAATGCTACAGGAACACTGTAGAAACAGCATCCACATCCACAGAATTGTATCAGTCTATGATCAAAAAAAGTGGTGCATCATCTTTCAGATTCCTTCTTAACAACCAAAATTCAAGGAAAAGAAGCAGATGCACCATAACTAGACTGCATCCAATTTATGCCAATTAGAAGCAGATTTAGTCAAGTGGCTGAAGTTCCACATAAAACCAGGTAAGGCTACTTATTAACTACTTTACTTCCTTAATGCAATAGCCAGAGAATCATTTTGGTTTTAAAAGACAAATACTGTTGAGAATTAGGAGAAGCTGATGTGAACATTTAGTCTTCTCTACATTTAGTGCCACTCCTTCAGATATAAATTTATTTCCTGGTAACATAGCTCATCTTGAATTCTGAAACAAGACCAAGGACGCTGATATCATAAGACACCAGTGATGCAATTTAAAAGCAGAAATGTTAAGTTAATCTTTTACTTTCTACTGTCCTATGACTAAGGAAAGATTTCAAAACACCCAAGCCTCCTTATACTGAGAATACTGTGAAAATGAAGTAGGGCTGTAGCTTGAACTCAAAACACACTTGCAGGCCCAAGACTAAGAGACTCACACAAAATGTCATCTTGCTGTGGTTTCTTTGACCAAAACACTTTCTGCTAGTACCACTGTGTTCTCCACAGAGGTTTTTACTGCAGTGTGTGGTCTAACCAGTACAGCTATCCCAGTGTAAATTCTAAGACTGAAACAGTTTAAGATCATGAACATGCTCATGTTAACTTACAAGTAATCAGGAAACATTCTGTGAATATACATGTTAGATGTCTTCCATGATTTAACACCACTTGTTGGTGCATTCAGACAATCATTTTGGAATAAGGATGGGGTGTGTGTATGTGTGTGATCCACATCTCCTTCAACTCAAAAAAAACAAAAAGCCCCCCCAAAAAAACCACCACACCTCAAAACCAGAAAAACCCCCCAAACACACAATGGAATTGAAAAAAAAAATGCTGTAAATGAACTGGGCAATGAGGAGCACCTATCTTTTAATACTTTCAGTGCAAAAAAAATATTGTGTCTCTACTTGGAAGCATGTAATTGCCATCCACCCTTTGTAACAGAGCTACACTGCTTGCTAAGCACAATGAGGACTGGCTGTAACACTGGATTAGTGACAATCAGCACCAATACAGGAAAATAAAGATTATTTTTTTCTGTCAAAGTATTTACAGAAGATAATTTCCAACATAAAACTCCAACAACAGCAGATTAAGCAAAAAAATCCTCCGGGGAAACAGATACAAAGTTTACACTTACGAAAATCTCTTATTACAAAACAAGAATAAAGGCTTAATTTCACATAAACAGAAAAAGTTGAAATTAGACACCCAGGTTGCCTTAATCATGTGCAGAATGCAGCATTTACTCTAATTATGAAATTCACAAAAGAAAACACAGCATTATGTGAAGCACTCCCAGTAAGCAATGCTGGATGTACCTCACAGTTAAGCACCACTGGCTGCCCTCCCACCCACACAGCTCCCCACAAGGCAAGGTTAGGCAGGATTGCTGCAGGGTCATTTACTCCTGCTCGAGAGCCTGGAGTCATAAGAGGGTCAGCAACACCCTTCCTAGACTTGCAAGTGACCTGCAGGGATGTGGGGACATGGAACGAGGGGAAACCATATCCATGGAGCCCTGTGAATGCAGCAATGCCAGCAGGAGCCCCTGTGCTCCCATTGAGCCGCAAGGCCAGGGCTGAGGTCTAGCAGGCTTCTTGTAAGAACCTCAGCTTTTATGCAGTTCAGCTGTGACAGCAGCTCTTCCACCTGCCCAGATGCCATTTACTTGTTTACCTTGGTGTGATTTAACCTCTAGTTATATTCCACAGAAAGAGGAATTTACAGTGGTGTTGAGAAATACTGGCCCAGCGTGCCAACAGTGGAGAAGCAGGATGCAGTGCACAGGAGCACAGGCATGGGATATGCAACAGGACACAGCCTGGCCACCAGGACACCCCACTGCTCAAGAACCCATTAATGCACAGTTAAAAAATGCAGACCTGCAGCTGGGCAAACCTGGCTTTAGGGGTGACAAAGAAATTGTACCTCACATACATAAAGGGCACTATATATAATAAATTCAGATATAACCTGAAGCTTTAGACCAATGAAGAAAGAAAAGAGGAATAAAAGCCTATTAGCAAAGATACCAAGGAAACTCAAGTGGATCCTAGAGAGAGGAAAAAGAAACAGGCAACATCCAGATCATACTCCCCCCAACAAATGACTCCTAGGGCTGATAACCTCTGTTACCCTCTCCAGCAGTCCAACGCTGCTGATCTAAAGACCCAGAGCACCAATGGAAGGGTGAAAATAAATCACAGAGACCAAAAAGTCCATGTGTTACAATTTTAGCTGCATGTGGCAACATTTTCATGTATGTAACTGCAACATTCTTCTTAGAACCACTAGTCAGACTTCAGAAAGAAAAACTAAGTCACACTGTTAAGATTTCCATTGTAGCAGCAGTAAATTCTAGGCCATACCTGCACACATGCCACTTTTATAAACAGACACATGCACAAGGGGCACTTCCTCTTTGACCACAAACAAGAACATAACTACAAAGCTGAAGGAATGCAAGACTCCATCCATTGTTGTCTTCAAAGTGTTACAGGAAAATTACAATAGAATAACAAGGTCTGAAACAGCCCCAGGAAAAGCAACTAAATGGGCCACCTGAACTGGCAACATCCTCTGCCCAGAGAGGGAACTCTGTGCTGGGGTGACCTGTCAGTGTTGTTTTGCACCTAAGAGCCTTTCATACATATACACATTCCTACCACAGCACCTAAACACAAACCAGTGAGCCTGGCATTCACTGCCTGTGCTTTCTGTCTGCAGAAAGAATCTCTAGATATCACAGCAGACACTCCATTGCTTTAAGAAACTTTAAAAACAGGAAGGAAACATGGCCAAGTCGATAAGCCTTCACAAACCTTAGAGTAGGAAGGGTAGGAATTTCAGTTGATTTCCTGGACAAGGGCCCAGACAAGGAACACGAGCAGAAAGCAAGAACTGGGTCAGCAAACTACTGAATAGTTATATGTCCTAGTTTCCAAATACTTACTGAAGGTACTCTTGAACAACTGCATCTGTAAGGGGTGTTAATACATGTAAAACTACACAGATAAACTGTTCTGCAAAGAAGTAAAAAATACCTTAGGCTGACAACACCTACTGTCAACGGAGTTAGCAAATAAAGGAGCTGTTTCTAGGATGAGATTGTTCTCTCTCTGTAAGAAAAATAATCTAATGTAATTTTGATGTGAAGACAAGCTACTGTATCAATGGGTGTTGTGACCGAGATGCAACACAGGTCTTCAGATTCACCTGATGTGCACAGAAAGACAGACAGACAGAAGACACAGGCCAAGCTTCCCAGCAGAGACTGAGAGCTACATAGAGAAGCCAGCCACTAATTTGTATGCCAAAGATGTTCTCAGCTGAGTCCTCTGGCTGAGAACTCCATACAGGGGGCCAAACAGAGCAAACGCATACAGAGCAAAACCACTGCCTTACCCACTTGTATCCCCAGGTACACCATCATGGAAAGCATGAAAGGCTCTTCCAGCATTGACAGTACAGTAGTGGCACACATGATTTTGGAAAAAAAAGGAGACACTGCCAGGCTGTAAGTCCTAAGAAAGTCAATAAGCAGTGCTGTGAATTTAATACATGAAAAAAAGCAGAAGGAAAACCTTGGAAGACCTTCAACCTGCCCAGATAACCAGGCAAGCCCTGACCTATGCAGATAAGCAAGCAGCTGTAGCTAAGTAAACAAGTAAGAAATGAAACAAGCCTTGAACTTAAGAAATACAAAATCCAGTATCTATTTTTAATATGCGTTAGTTAATGTGTAATATTTTGTAAGTTTTACATTTTACACATTTACTAAGTTATTTGAGAGAAGGTTTTGTTTGTCACAGGAAAGAAAGCTTTATGTGGAACCAGAGGTGACCACTCAAAACTGCAGTTAAGATTTCAACAAAGCACAGGTTTCCTAACGTTTGTGTCTACAACAGCACCACCCCAAACAGCAATAAGAAACATGAAGATCCCAACCACTGCCCATCAGCCAAGGTAAGGTCACACAGAGTTAGCAGATCAGCCTGGGTGACCTCAAACACAAAAAATTCATTTATGACATAGCGATAGGCAAACCTTGGAACATTTTGCTACAGAATGAGGATCCACAAGGAAAATGGACAAATATGCAGTGTAAATCCATCAAGCACATGAAGCCACCTTTAGCTCTAAAAATCCCTCTGAATACCAGTGCATGTCTGTTTTAAGTTGCTTGCACATTCCTGCTTAGAAGCTATTTTCTTCCTTGGGGAAGGACATCCTCACTAAAACCTCTCTAAAAGAGAGTTCTCTCTGAGGAAGGACAGCAAAGGGCCTGATGCATACTAACAAAATAAAACAGGAAGGAAGTCAAATTATTATGAGACAGAAAACAAAAACTGTGTAGAAGAAAGGATGAGGGCTGAAACAGAGAATTTCCTAGGGACAGCAGGCAAAGCACCCTAAGAATACCAACAGGAATCCAAGAAGCCAGCAGGCACTACCCCGAGAGCCTCTGGCCAGGGTCTTACATAAGAGGACAAGGGGAAAGAAAAGCCCTGTGGCTGCCAGGTTTGTGCCTCCTCCCCTGAATGGCCAGCTTGGCTGGGTGGCCCTGCAGCTTGGCCAGGTTTCAGACTCAAAGGGTACAACCAGAAAGGTCAGGGACAGAGCACAGTCAAAGGCTCAGTTAGAGGTGCTGCAACCTGGCACATGTGGCAGCCTCATGTCAGGATTTCATCCTGAGTGACCTGTGCCATGAACACAGCCAGGCACAGCTCCCACACTGCCCACAGCCTGCTGAGCACAACCAGCCCAAAGCTGCTGGGTCTCTCTGCTTCGGGGAGATCCTGTCACTTTGAGCACGGGTGACACACAGGGGGAGGAAAACTGAGCGAGTGAAGCACCAGAACATAAAGATGTTTCTGCAGCAGGGCTTGGAGGCAGGGTGGGTATCACACAGCCTGCTTGGATTACACACAAGAGGGTGCTCAGAGAGTCTCAGGAGGCAGAAGGCTAAGCAGCAACTCCACTGTGAAGGCAGAATCCTGAGCCAGAGGTAGTTTTACTAGTTTATATTATATCTCCCCTGGAATTTCAAGTTTCAATGAAATTAACTTGCTTTTTTCCAGAGACTTGAAGAAATCAGAACACTCAGTATGCCCTAATTTTTGTTCTTACATACAGATTAGATAAAATCTGTTAACTATGATTTTTAACTTCTTTCAGAGATAGTGTTTAAACTGTCACACAGCAATTTGATGTCACTGATTTCCACTGACAAAAGTCAGAACAGTAGGTGCAAATGGAAAAGAAAAAACGAACCAAAAAAACGCCACCCCATACAAAAACAAAAACAAAAAAAAAAACCAAAAAAACAAAAAAAAAAAACCAAAAAAAAAAAAACAAAACCCTAACTGACAAAATTGAAAAACAAACAAATTGAAAAATTCATTGCTACAGTTTTCCTCTTGAAGGGGAAAAGAATGACATATTCCAGTCCTGTCTCTGACTGGTTTATATTCTCCTGCAGCTCACTTCAACAATCAACTCCAATCTGGAAGCCTCACTTGTCACACACTATCACCCTGTTACAGAAACATTCAAATTTCTCATAAGCCTCATTTCTGAGAAATACAACAGAGAACAACGAAACAGACAGATCTTGTACCTTCCACATGGAGCAACACACAGCAGTTATCAAAACCACTGCAATAATTTTCCCCAACACACCTGCTCTCTTGACAAACAGCTGTGCTACCTGTGAGGAAGGCAGCCTCAAATTCCTCCCTGGCTCTTGATGTTTGTATTCAAGCTTGGGAAGGTTACAGTCCAAGATTCCTACAAGAAAGATGTGTAATCAACATGAAGGCTGTTTCTCCAAGAAAACAAAACTAATTAATTTATATAGAGAGGGAAAAACATCCAAAGAGTATGTGTCCTATGCAGCAGCTTGTAAACATTTACATCACACTGGATGACAAAATGCATGCATTCATCTAAATTAACACCCTTCCATTTTTGTAGGCTCACTCACCCAGATAACTCTGACTTAAACTCCACACAGTTACAGCTAAATTGCATAAAGATGCATCAGCATAAAACCAAGGAAAGCAGGAAATTTTTAACCATCTCCACTATATCATTCTCTACAAAATGTTCAACTTAACTCCAAATACCATATCTTATCCAAACTCTCTGCCAAACAAATCTCTGCCTCAGTACTTGTTAAAGCTGATTTATTAATGTCAAATACATTAATCTGCATGTTAATCTGCCTCAGGTCACTTGAACTTAGTGAAAAGGGACCTTTGTCAAGCCATATAAAATGTTGCTTTTGGTCCACATGGGAGTTTGAAATCAGAGCTTGGGAGAGATCCTCTACGACATAAATATTATAGCACAAAAACAGCAAGGAACGCAGAAGACTTCCTGTAATCCATTTCCATTTTCTCTGCTTCACTTCATGGCATGTTGTTAAAGGCTAAAAATTTCCCTAAATGAAGGCTGAGTTTATCTTAGGATCCTGTGTCACTGGAGTTGTAAAGCACCAGCATGACAGCTTCAATCTGACATTCATTGCACTCCAGTGGAGGAGGGAAGGCTTGTAATTTATACAACCTACTTCATCCATACTGCAAGTAGTACACCAGCCAGAAAATCTGGCTCCAACATTACACACACCACATTATGTACACTGAGTGCTGGTAATATTTCTATACAAAACCTCACATCCAACAGTTTGAAACCTCCCCAGTTGCATGGCTTCCTTATTCAACATTTCCAACAGAAAGCAGAATTGGTTTTCACTAGCAGACCACTTGCTTCCTAATATAATCAATTCTCTAGACAACTTACCAGACCATCCAAGATTTCAGTACAAACAAATCAAAAGTTCAAAGATGAATAAAGACTGTTGGGCAAGCCCTGAAGAGAAGCAGTTTTAACATACACATCCTGCATGTTTGCTTAGCAACTGGATCACCATAAGCAGCACAATAAATTGGTACTGGTCCATCACCTGTCACATCCCCTGAAGAAGCAGTCTCAGATGCAAGCAGCAGCAATGAGTATAGTCCCCACCTTTCCTTTTTATGTTTGCCTAGTAATTAATTTTAAGTGCCAGCAATTCTCAATTGCTCCATCATTAGCATGACTAAATGTCATTCTACCATAGGAATTATGCAACTATGCTTTGGTCAACCCCAAATAGCACCACTGTTACCTGTGACTCTGAATGTCGTAACAAATAACATGTTTATGAACTGTTCATTTATTACAAAGACATTACTTCCATTACTGTCCAATTCACGAGTCCCTTGTGCTTCAAATGAGAAAGTGTTACCTCAAAACAGGATCTTCAAGAAGGAAGCAGAGCTTTAAGGAAGTTTTAATGTCTACAGGTGATAGCCTCTCAAAATGTAATGTGATTTCCAGTGGTAGTACAAGAGCTACTGGACACATCACACTTACTGCTAAAAGAACAGGAATGTGGAATTGTGCCTTTTCAAGGATGGCCTTAGCCTGCAGAAAACACTCATGTGAGTCTTGCAGGCAGATAAGCCCTCAGGCACTTGTACAATAATGAACTATTGAAGCAGAGCCAAGACATGAGTTTTCAGAGAAAAACAGTCATGGGTTCTGTGATCATGCTTTGTTTCTCACAATGACTTTACTGTGATGTGTAACAAGGGGCTGTTTGATCCAGTTAACCAGTCCAGAAAAAGTCAGCTGGAAAGGGCTTACAGGGAGGAATGAAAAACCAATGTGCTTTGAGAGCATCTTGTGCCACCTTTCCAACAGCATTTTAAGGCTCTGCTGCCCCCAACCCAACACGTGGCCTGGTTATTCACAGTCCTGCAGAGCTGTACTGCTGCATCAACCCTGACCTTATCTGGGTACTTGAGATTGTGGAGCATTATCTGTGACAGTCTTGTACGCCCCCTCCCTTTGCCCACACTGACCTGCACCCTGAAGTCCTTCCAAATCAGTTGGCACAACTGGCATTTTCAGCAGCATCACATGCTGCTGGGGTGTTTGGGACACAAACAGTTATGCCAGGCCTCTGAAACTTGGTCAGCTTCTCTTGCTGCCCATCAGGGATAAGCTTAACTTAAAACTGGGGTTGCCTTCAAGACAGAATACATCCTACCCTTAAACTCTAGAGCATAGGTTCAAGGCTAAATTAGAAGAGTTTTAGAGACAAAATAACTAAAACCAATAGACACCGCCTCAGATACTTTAGCAACAAGTCACTTCCTGCTGAATCAAAGATTTCTTTTGTAACCCAGAAAGTTTTAACATTTTATTATTGACCTTCTTTCTTTACAGTCCTGGTTGATATAAGAACACCAGAAGAAACACCTATGAAAAATCCTAACAGAGGGAAATGAGGCTTTAGCAAATCACACTCTGTGTTTCTGGGAGATGATCTAAAAAGAGAACAAATAATTGGTATGTATTTATATTTAAATAATAGCGTATTTATATTTAAATTTCCTCTTCTATACCAAAAATGTATTTGAAAATTGCCCCTTGAGAAATACCTTACAAATCAAGCCTAAGATACCTAGCAACTTCCTTCCCCACATTAGTGAAGCTCATAAAAAGGAAAGGATTTTTATAAGACAACTCTTATTGAACTATTTCTGTAATGCTGCAGATTTCACATGGTTGCCAATTATTAAAATGTCACAGAGCAGGAAGTCAAAGAGCAGTTGCACTTAACCATGGACATTAAGATAACCATGACACAAGCCTTTTTCAGCATCCTCCTTCTAGCTTGGAGCATATAAAGGTCAGAAAACCACTAAGTAAAGCTTTTGTTGACTTTGTTATGCTTTTCTCAACTCTCAGAACACTCACCTCAGAAATAATCCATTTTGTTCCCCACTGAAGGTACAGCAGGCAGAAAGCCAATAGTTGGCACTTTGTCACATAGCTACTTTAATAAAAATTATGAATAGGCTCTTACTTTTATTTCTACAATCATGTTCCATTAAAACAAAAAACTATTTGCCTAAAAGATTAATATTGAGAACAGCGCAACATTGCTGTGACCAGCCTTGCGATGCCATATGCCATTCTAGAGAATACACAGACACACAAATAATTCTTCAACTAACACAATTTGCAAAGCACATTGTTCTTCACAAGCAAATTGGCTGTATCATCTCGTAACTTCTGGAGGTACCAGATTCCACCACCACTAACTTACCTCCACAGCTTTAGTATTTGTCTAAGTAATACATGCCCACAAATTCCACCAGCCATGGAGATCCATCCACACATAAATTAAAGCATTAGGGAAGAAAGCAGAAAAAGTGAATTCTTCAGTTTACACCTGGGAATGGTAACTGCTCAGTCTCAGGAGCAGCCCACCAGGAAATGCAGTGCAGTGTTCTTCATGGCAAAACCATACCTAAGCTGTCAGCTGAGAGATGCTGAAATGCATGTGACTCTTCATCCCAAGCCCCACTAGCCAGCCACTTCCTTGTTCCAAATGCTGAAATCCCTCTCCCTGCAGCTAAAAGCCTGCCAGGACTCTCAGGACTGACACACAGCCAGGCTCAGCTATACTCATCTTTGCACTGCGTGGCTTTTTCACACAGCTCCCACTGCTGCCCAGGAGATGTGGATACAGTTCTAGTACAGGCAAGAGTTAATCTTTAACTTATGGAATTTTACCACCATTCAGATTTAATCTAAGTAGCCAGAGTTGGTATTTGCTCTCAAAAACCGGCTTTTACTGCTATCCTTCAACTATCTCATTTCCATCACAAGTTCTGCATTTTACAATAAACAGAAACAATGGACAGACATATGGGATCTTGAAGTCCTTATCATGGTTACACCTCCCAAAATCTAGTATCACCTACCAAACAGTTTGAACAAGAAATCAAAGGAGCACAAGTAAGGGCCTTCAATGAAGTCTGTGGAATTACATGAAGAAAATATTTCCTATAGCAGGAAGGCCCATGGCTCGTTCCCTCAAGGAACAGCCTGTTACTCAAATATCCATAAACATCCAATTTACTAACACACACTTATGACAACATTTTGAGAAAAATCAAACTTGACAAGTAAAAAAAATCCATCAGTAAGAAGCTAAAACAGGAACCTTGCCAGAATGCTATCATTAAAACAGAGAAAAGCCCACTGAAGGCTCCTACCAGCAAAATTACCCTTATCATCTAGAAGTTGTAGAACTGCTTAACACATCCAGTGATCTCCTAAAAAATTCCACAGCACATAAATTGCCATCTTCTACACCCAAACAGAGCAGCACAATTGACCTTGGCTTCAAACAAAGAATGGCAGTCTCTGCAATCCTCTAAGCAGATGGAACCAACATGCTGGAGGAAAAGAGCATTTAATTTGGTTAGGAAGGAGAAAAACTACATGAACAGATATGAGAAATTGCTTTTGGTGTACTTGTGATGAAGCAGCCTAGTGACACCTTATCTTTAAATATATGCAGATGATCTTTGAATATATGCAGATGATTAGAAAAACAACCATTTCACAAGAACAAACCACTCTGGCAGACAGCTGGACTCTCACAGGATCTACTCAAATGCATGCAACATTGTAACATTATGACATCTATATCTGGTGTACCTTTGGTTTTCACCATTAGGTGAGAAACATGAACATTTACCATTTTGAGATTAAATACTAGCAGAAAGAAGAGAATAAAACAGGGCAAAAACAACCAAAAAAGGAAGTAGCCTTTCCTGTAGCAGGTTTGCAATGCACTCAGATGTGCTGGCAGAACACTGAAATATCCACACTGAGTATTCAGATATGACTTTCAGCCCATTCTGCAAGTAAATTGTCTACTCTCTTGCCTACTGCTGTCTAAAGGTACCTCACAGCCAATGATTACAGCTCTGCCTGTTCCAACACTTCCCTCCTGTAAATAGTGCCTGACTATTTTCTGTTCTCACAAGGGCTTAATTAGTCCTGTTCACAGAGAGCTACAGCAGCTGGCACATCCCAGCAGACTCCAGAGCATTTTCACAGCTATTGAAATCCATCTGAACCCTGCAGCAAATTTTTCTACACTAACAATTCTGTGTCCTGTGAAATTTACATCCACATATATGTTTGAAGAACCCTTTCTGCAGTCAATTTAACCACAGGACAGCCCCGAGACGTCCCAAAATCACTGACACACGTGCAGTTCACAGAAGTACAAAGAATCCTGCCTGGTCAGAAAAAGAGACCCTCTCCTCCACCAACAGAGCAGCAGAGACCTGCAACTCCAGAATACATGAGCAATCATGTTAAATCAGAAATCAAAATACTATTTAAACATATCATATCTGCTTTTCATATTTCTGAGCACCTTACCTTTGCCAACTCACTTCAAGTTCTTTGTTGTTTCTCAAATCAAGTAGCAACAGCACAAGCAGTGTGGCACCTCCTTTCCTGAGAGAGGCTGCCTGCTTATCACCTCACCAGCTGCCCCGTGCCAAGGTGGTGAGCAGCCCTCAGCAAACAGAAAGGCTGTCACCCTGTCCTGAAAGGGAACCTTCAGGCTCATCGTCAAGCTGGGCTAAGATTATATTTTTTTATGTCAAACCATTGAGACAAACTTTCCAGGAAATATACGTGATCACTGGGCAAGCTCAATTTTACAGTTACATGATGGTGCAAGTCTGCATCTCACACTCCACAACCCAGAAGGCAGGAGGTTGCTCTCTTCAAAGCTCTGTAACAGGAACTATGTGAAAACAACTCACCTCCCGCTTCCTATTAGCTTACACACTGACCTGCAACATCCTACTTCAACAGTCAAATGTTCCAGCAGTAGGAGCATATTCAAATAAACAAATGAAAGTTGAAAATGTTTTCAGGAATCAGTTTCCTGAAGAATCGGAGCTAGGATCTTATTTGTTTCCATATTCTTAATTTTTGAAAACCAGTTTCTTTGTTAAACTTCTCTTGACAGAGTGCTTCAAAAAGCAGAGGCAGACAGTCACCATGTTAAGCACAACCAGCTGAAATAAGTCTTGTAAGAAGACAAAGCATTTAAAACAAGTTCTCTCAGAAAACAATAGTTTAATAGTCCTCCCCTTAAACGCTGTCCCAAACATTTTTTCCTAATCACCACCTTAACGTCTTTTCAAATCTACCAACACCGTCTGTCAGAAAAGTCACTGAATGACTCAGACAGACACTTTCAAATCATAAACACTCAAAACTGCTATTTCCATTTCAGAACTACTTCTGTTCAAGATTTTGAATTGCTGATGGCATAATAATCCAACGACCTCCTGAAGTTTCCTTATCAAGATTTCCCCCATGCACAAATAGCATGTCCACTGACGAAAGCAAGCCTTGCTGCTCTGCACAGTGCCTTGGACAATATGGTTATGCAATCCAAAACCCAAAAAACTTGCAAAATTTTTAGTGCCTAATATTGAGTATCTTTTGTACATGAATGCTTGACACAGCTCCTTGAACATGCAACTGAAGACATGAGATAACAGCAGAGATCCCAGCATTAAAATCACTGGCATTACATGCCCTGCCAATTCCCATTACTTTTCCTTCATCACAGATCTACAGAAACACTTGCCTAGAGCAAGCACAGGCTTTCCAAAGCTCAGCCTCCTAATCCTGTGTCCAGGAGTCAGGCTTTCAGTCTGAATCCCATCCACACTGCCAGAGCCACTGGTCACTAGCCTCTTGCCACACTCATAGCAATGTCACCAGCTCAACAGCACCGATTCAGGTCCATCAGGGGTATGGAGTGATGGAAAGCCCCATGGGTCTGGCTCTCTTGTCTCTGCAAGACAATTTAAGCTTCTATATGCATGGCATTTTAAATCTATATTTGAGAATATACATATAATATATAAGAATCTGCTGGAGAAATTTTCACCATGAAAGGTTTTGCTTGAAGTACGCCAAAAATACACTCTTGTCCTTCACACCACGTTATGTTTTCAGATCTGATTTATGCTCAGAAAGCATCATTTTGAAAACCTGGGCTAGGTTGGGATGCAGCTTTTAGCTCCTCCATCACTTATTCTGATTCAGTTTTCCACATTAGCAACTATCCTCCATGGCTTTCACAGCAAAGCTGCCAACAACCTTATTCACAACCATATTTAGTTGTCAGCTCAGACAAGGGAATAATTTCTGTATTGTAGCAACTAATCTTACACTCCCAACACAACAATGACTTCCTTTAAGGTTGCCTACTAACACATACTTATAGTCTTCTTGCAGGTTTAAGTGTCACAGAACAGATGAAGTTCACACATTATTAATAAGTTATCCCTATAATGCAAACACCACAGCAGGAAATCATAACTGCAAGTGGCTGGCAACCCTACAGGAAAAGAAAAAAAAAGGAACTCATAACACAAACTTCCTTTCTCCTATAAACAAGGCTAGGTCACAGCCAAAGATAACAAGGAAAACTGGCCATGTTTCATGATCGTGCTGCACCCATAACTCCAAGACACAACGCCTACTTTTGTTGATCCCAAACATGTTTTCCTCTGTTACAGCAGCTGTAACTGCTGTAACAGAGTAAATCTGAAGTAGTCTCAGTAAGGTTCTGCAGCAAACAAGCACCTCCACACTGAAATACTACAAAAAGGACTCTGAGGACTTTTACAATTCTGAGTGCTGTGCAGCACACAGCTCTTCACTGACTTCCAGAACAGACCTGTGAAGCCCAGAGCCAGGATGAAGCCAGAAATTCGATACTCCCTGACACTGACTACAGCAAGGGAGTGAAAACAGGAGTTTAAATTACACTCTAAGACACCAGCTCAAAACCAGATTATGCCAAGAAGGCTTTGCCCAGAGGGCCTGGCCAGTTTCATAAAATTCGATCCATTTTTAAAAATACACAACACGGTAGTGATACACAAGACAATTCAGCCGCCTGAAAAGCTTCAATGCTGCATTGAAGAACACAAAGTTTCTTTAAACGAGAGGTAACATCTAAAAGCTTTTCTGCTGTGTGACAAGTGCGTGATAGTTTACATACACAAAGTGACAAAGCCCGTAAAACAACAACAACAAAAAAGTTCTAATTTAATATTAATGGTTTTCTCAAAACAAATGCCCACACATCCACGGAAGCCATAAAATCATCTGACTTGTAAGGCTAAGACAAGCACAAGAAGAAACTAACACTGCTTGAAAACCCCGGCAAAGAACAACAGCTGTCATCTCTTCTTTGTTTTCCAGCCGATTACCATATGTTTCAACGTCTTTGTTGCTCATCCCAAGCAAACAAGAGAACACCTGATTCTCTCAGGAATAAAAAAAAAACAAAACAACAGAACTTTTTTAAAAGTTTCTTCTGATGCCACTTGAGAATACCCAAACTGTGCTTACCCTAATATCAAATATTTATATTACATTATCTACTGTCGGTAACTCCAGTGTTTATAGATACAAGCACTTAAAAACACTCTGCTGTCAAAAAGGGCTCCCATACTGTGCAAGCGGAGGAATTATTACTTCTATTGGCTCCGTAAGAAGCTTTCAGGCGCAGCAGCAGATTTCCCTGCCCTCACAAGCAACAAGTGCACGGAAGGCTATAAACAAGACCCACTTACGGTGCTCTTGACCCACTTAGCGCGCTCCACTGGCCCCAAGCCTCCTCCCGCAGCCGGCGATTCCCGGTGCTCCGCCGTGCCCCGAGCGCACTCGCTGCCTGAGGGCTCCGCTCGCCCGCAGGGCCCAGCCCGGCACGGCCCGGCGCGGCCCGGCCAGCGCCCAGCGCCCGCCTCCCGCCCCGCCAGCAGCGGCACCAGCGCAGGCCGCCCGCCCGCCCTCCCGCCGCGGGTCCCTCCCGCCGCCCCGAAGAGCGGCCGCACGCCCGGGCGGGCAGCCCCGGCCCCGCGGGCGGCGGCCGGGCCGCGCAGCCCCCGCGGAGCGGAGCGCGGCCGCGGCTCCCCGGCGCTCGCTCACCTGGCAACGGCCGGCGGAGGTGCTGCCGCCGCCGCCCCCGTCCCGCGGCCGCCGCTGCCGCCGCCGCCGCCCGCCCGGCCCGGCCGCCGCCTCCTCCGGCCCTACGGCGTCACCATCGCACGAGGCCGCCGCCGCCAATGCGGGAGGCGCCGCCGCGGCTGCGCGCCCGGGGCCGGAAGGACGCGCGGCGGGCCCGGGCCGGGCCGGGCCGCGCACGGAGGAGGCGGCGCCGAGGACGCGCAGCCGCACCGGGAGCGGAGCGGGGCCCGGGACCGGGGTCATCCCCCCCCCTCCCTCCCGGGAACAGATTCCTGGAATCCGTGGGGAAAGAGTTCTGAGATATCGGATCCGGCCTGTGGCCGGACACCACGATGTTGTCTAGATCATGTCCACTCTTTTCGTAAACACCCCCAGGGACCATGACTCCCCCGGCTCCCTGGGCAGCCCAATTATTTTTCTGTAAAGAAGTTCTTCCTCGTGCCCAACCCAAGCCTTAAGCTGGCACTTTATGACTGTGTGCTCTCGTCATGTCCCTGTTGCCTGGAAGAAGAGCCAGACCCCCACCTGGCTGCACCCTCCTGTCAGGGAGTTGTGAAGAACCACAAGGTCTCCCCTGAGCCTCCTTTAATCCAGGATAAACAGCCCCAGCTCCCTCAACTACTCCTTCTGTGTCCAGACTCTTCATCAGTTTCATTGCCACAATATGGACTTGCTCCAGCACCAAAAAAGTTCTTCTGAAGTGAAGGGCCCAGAACTGGACACAGCACTCGAGGTGTGGCCTCAGCAGTGCCCAGTACAGGGGGACAATCACTGCCCTGCTCCTGCTGGCCACGATCTTCTTGGTCCAGGCCAGGATGCTGCTGGCCTCCTTGGGCACCTGGGCACGCTGCTGGCTCATGCTCAGCTGGTTGTTGACCAACACTCCCAGGTCCTTTTCCAGCTGGCTTTCCAACCACTCTGTTGTGGTATTCACATGCCCTCTGAACAGAGAGAAACTGTGAGAGAAGCAGAGAAGGAAAAACAATTCTTATCTCTGCTTGCTGCTCCTGTTGTTTTGAACATGTGGAATGTGTTGGAAGATTATTTACTTGAAGGGATTGCTTGATTGGATTCTGATGATGGTGTTTTGATTCATTGACCAATTGGATTCGTGTGTGTGTGTGTGTGTGTGTGTGTGTTGGGACTGTCAGCTGACAGTCACGCTTTTCCAGTAGTTAGTTAGAAGTAAGTATGATGTAGTACAGTATGTATCTATTTAATATAGTACAATAAAGTAATTAATTAGCCGTCTGATATCATGGAGTTCTGCACATCATTCTTCCCAGACGCTGGGGTCACCTGATAATCCGATATTCTGCCCCCAGCCTGTATCACTGCATGGGATTGTTGTGGCCAAAGAACAGAAGGGATTGGCAAAGAACAGAGTTTCCAGCCCCCAGCAATGGCCTCCAGGCTGGAGGGGAGTTCCCCTTTTTGCTGCTTCCTGTGTGCCCTGAGCAGGCAGTGTCACGCTCTCCTCTCGGAATCAGCGTCAGGGGAAACCCCAGCACATCCATGACCACCAGGCCACCTGTGGGAGCAGCCCAGAGCTGCCCAGGCACAGCACAACTCGCTGCAGGGAAGGTGCCCAACAGAACACCTACCTGAAAGGACAAAAAGAATCATGATCAGCAGCTGTGAATCCCCAAATAACAATAACAAACCCCCTATTATAACACAATGATCATATCATGCTCATGGCCTCCATCCATCAGTCTTCTCCTGCAGGACCTGAAGCTGCTACTAAAATCTCTTGTTTCCTAGCTCTGTTTAAATGACAGTTGAGATCTATTTTTTTTTTGCACTAGAAGAGAACATTGGGAGGGGACTTCAATGGGGGTGCCAAGAGGATGGAGCCAGGCTCTTCTCAGTGATGCCAGGCAATAGGACAAAAGACAACAGGCAGACACTGATGCACAGGAAATTCCACCTGAGTATGAGGAAGAACTTCTTTACTGTACAAGTGACCATGCACTGGAACAGAATGTCCAGAGAGGATGTGAAATCTCCCTTTAGAGATTATATTATTAATATTCCAGAACCATCTGGACACAGTCCCACATGCTCTGGGGTGGCCCTGCTCGAGCAGGGAGAGGGGACCAGATGACCCACTGTGGTCCCTTCCAGGCTGACCCAGTCTGTGATTCTGTGCTGTGGACATCCCTGTGTCCAGGGCAGCTGGAGGAGGGGGAAGAGGCCTCACTGGACAGACTGGCCTGCCTTTCCAGGGCCCAAACTTCTGTGTCTGGGGTAGAGCACGGAGGGGGAGCACCAAAGAGAACAAGAACTTGCCCTGTTAAGGAATGGGAAGTGTTGGCTGAGCAGCAGGAAAACCTCTGTGACATGGGAGATTGCACCTCCCAAAACAGTTTCCTTGGGGAAAATGGTGGAAACCCTACACCTGCATGTTCTACAGTGAGACCAGTCAAAACACTACTCTGTTAGAGAACAATCTTAGCAATTGCCAGGGAGAAAAACTGGCATGATTTGGAGAGCCTGTCTGTAATTTGTATGGCTCTATGTACTTTAGTGCTTTGCTGAGCCAAAACACTTGTCCCCACACCCAGAAATTTTAGCTCAAACCAGTGAGTGTGAATGAGATACTTAAAGGAAGCAAAATTATCCCTATAAATTAATATTTGAGTTGTTTTGATCCCTAATACTCACAAACAATAAATACATTCTGCCCATTCCTTAAAACTGTTTATAAAACTATGATTCCCTACTGTCTCTTTTAAAATAGGTCCCATCTTGCACATTCATGAAAGTTTTTGTTACTGTGAAAGGAGCAAGGTAGTTACTGAACATTACCGTTCCACTCTTACACGTACTTACGGTTTCTCTCATCAATCAAAATGTATTTTGACAGCCGCTGGGCAGCAGCGCGGGGAGCAGCAGCTGCAGTGGCTGCTCCAGCTCCACCCCGTGCCTGTCGGATGAAGTATTTCCTGCCCTGTCTTTCAGGATTTCTTCTGTAAAATGGCGCTAATGATTTAAAAATATTTTGAGCTTCATTGACGAAAAATATACGTAAAGACTGCATGTCATTTTCATCTGTCATTTCCTGTCACCATAACTTAACGTGTATGCAGCCAATTAAGAGGGAAAATGAGATAGGAATACTGATTCAATAAATAATAAATAAAAGGAATTTGGGTAGTTTATTCTGGTTCAAGAGCCTGGAAATAAAAAGCAAAGCTGTGCCCTGCAATACAGTAAAACACATTTTCCAAAACAGAGTTATGTGCTGCCTGGGCATTTGCGGATGATTCCTAGAAAACGTAGCAGTAATAAAATGTTCATTGCCTTAATTCCTTCAGAATGTGTCTGTCCTATATACACAGCCCTGTGATTTGTGGAAGTTGGCAGGTCATTACTGGTTAACTCTGTTGTTCCCGAGCAAGAGAAAACAAATCTGCCTGCGGCAAATGAAACAGCCTGGCCAGAATCATCACAGTGAACTGCAGAGAGCTGCTGCTCTAAAAAACTGGTTTAGGTTTTTGCTCAGGCCAAGTAGATGCTAAATTCTTGTGCAGTTCCTTGAGGCTGTGGACAAGACAGGGTTACACTTAGCTCCAACACTGCGTCGACCCCACATATTTTCATATTTTTCCCCTGAAAGGCAGTGTTGTCCTTGC
This sequence comes from Agelaius tricolor, assembly GCF_023055355.1. Lineage (NCBI taxonomy): Eukaryota > Metazoa > Chordata > Aves > Passeriformes > Icteridae > Agelaius > Agelaius tricolor. The sequence goes on from NW_027269263.1 coordinate 4,111,521, forward strand.
ATGGTAATGCCCCGTCCAGCATCATCTGGATGTTTTGGGAGTCTTGTGAAGGGCTGACATGGCGATATGGCACTCTAGGAACAGCCACAAGACAAGTGATGATTCAGAATAAAACTGCCTTAGGGTAAGCAAGAGCCTAGACCTTTTTTCTTTTTTTTTTGTTTTCAGGATTGTGTTACTGCTGCAAGCCTTTAAACCGCTTCATCTCTGTTGGCAAACATACCTGAGCAGCTCCCTTCTGGAGTCCCCAGGACAGCTGCCACCATGTGGGAAAAGGGGAAAATGGGTGGGAAAATGGGTGGGAAAAGGGGAAAATAGGTGGGAAAATGGCCTGGGGGAGGCACTACAACCTCCGAGCAAAGCAGCGTCTGCTCACTGTATTTATATTTCTTTCCTTATCAGAGTCTTCCTCTCCTCCCAAATCAGCAAGGGCCCCACCCTCTCCACCCACTCAGTCAGGCAGCTGAAGTCTGGTGCCTGCTGCACCCACCACATTCCAAACAGCTGGAACTGCTGCCAGTACTGACAGCTGGGGGGCATCAAAGCCAGCTTGCATTGGGTGGGTGACAGGGAGAGGGAACTGTGACATTAGGGCAGGTGTCCAACTCGAGTGTCACAGGGCAGTATTTAGTAGTTCTTTTTATGGCTGCTGCATTTTATGTCTGCTCACAGGGAGAATTCCTGACCCTGTTTGCTCCCCCTTTCTCTCCTTCTATCTTCAAGGAAATGCTATCACGTAGGTCATACCTTTTTGAATTCTAATTAAAAAAAAAAAAACCAAAAAAACAAACAAAAAAAAAAACAAACAAAAAAACCACCTGTCATTTAAACAGAGCTAAGAAACAAGAGAGTATAGTAACAGCTCCAGGCCCTGCAGGAGAAGACTGATGGATGGAACACATGAGTGTACTGTGATCATTGTATCATACTGGGGGGGGTTTATCATTGTTATTTGGGGATTCACAACTGCTGATCATGATTCTTTTTGTCCTTTCTGGTACATGTTCTGTTGGGCAGAGAAATTTAACCTTTGCTTATCTTTGAGCTGGTTATATTTAGACTTGAGAGCTGGTATGGAGGAGGTGGCCCAGTCCCAAAGCCTGGAGCTGGGACAGGCTACCCACTGGACAGCCTCTGCATCCAAAAGCCTTTGCACACAGGGTGCTGGTGCCAGGAAGTTAGAATGTGGCCAGGAAACACATCTGCACCAAGGAGATGGGATGCATCTCTGTGTCCCAGGGATTAGACACAGCCAGTTTGCCTGTGAGAAGAAGATCTGAGATTATATTCACATCTGTTGTGTGTCTGTCCCGTGACAGTTCCTTCACAGCCTGCCCTTCAGTGAGTTTCCCTTCACAGAGTATCTGCTAGAAACTATTTAACCTGAAATAGAGTTAAAAAAAAGCTAAATGAAAGTTAATGACCATATAAGCAGCTGATTCTGGAATAGCCTTGTGACAGACACTTGAGAAATGTCCTGTAGTTAGTGGAAGGTATTTCCCAAGGTCTCCTTGGGATGTTCTGTGGCTGTGTCAGCAGATGAAAATACTGTCTATATTTCTGTAGCCACAGGTGATGAGGAATTGCTCCCACAGTGTAATTTAAACCTACTAGGGTTCTCCCTGGATGGGGTCAAGTGTGCAGAGAGGGAGTCTTGCATGTTTGATTTCATGGGACTGAACAAGATCTGCTTCATTTGTGCTTTCTCAGGGTCCACAGGGAACCAACTTTGGTCCATATAGAAAGTACAAGTTACACCAGTGCTGCATGTCTGGATTCAACGTGGCAGTTTCCTGAATTGCAAAAGGCCACTCTGCTACACTGAGCAGGCACAGACTTTTTGGGGACAAAGAATGGGAGCCTCCAAATGGTTCAAGTGGCCTGAAGTTCAGCAGTGCTAAAAGGTTCATTTAAATTTTCTCACAAACCTCTCAGAACCTTCTTTGTAGCATGATTAATATCAACTGAAAGTTTCTGTTCTGGGATCAGCTATTGCTTAGCTTACCTTGCAGCAGAGCACACTGAGGCCTCATTCATTCCCACTATAACTTAGGCAGTAGTTGCCAGCTGGAAAATGATGACAGATTTGCATCCTGTTCTGCTCTGTTTAGGAGCCCATGCTCACTACCTGGCAGTAACAGTATATTTGCACAGTGCCTTTAAGCCCAAAATATTGTAATTTTACATGACTTAAGGGTGGCCATTTCTATCAGCCTTGAAGTGCAGCAACTTCAGGGCTGGAATGTGGCAGCCAGTTACCAGACCACAGTATATAACAGAGTACTGTGTGAGTATCTTATCCACGTGAAACTGCAAACAGAATTTGACCAGGCAGAAACCAGGCTGACCTCCCTAAGCCTTACTTTAGCTACAAGATCTTCACCACCCATAAATAAACAAGCCCTGAGATGACCTCTCTTTTGCAGCACAGCCCTGCCCTCCAGCATTGTGCCAGAGTAATGCTTTGCTGCTGCAGACCCTCCAGGGCTCCTGCTGAGGCCCCCAGCAACCCCCTCCAACCCTGCAAGGTGCTGCTGTGCCAAACTGAGTGCCCCCACACAATGAGGACACAGCTGCCTGCCACAGTTAATGAGCAGGGAACCTCAGCCTTCAATTAAACTTTTTTTCAGCCATGTTTCTGAAAGATCTTTGCAGAAAAAAAGGAGGCATCCTGCTCCTTGTTTTATACAGAAGGAGGCTGGAGGCTAAAATGTAAAGAAATTAAGTAACTATGTGAAAATTACAATGCAGATTATCAGCAGAGCTCAGAATTAAATTGAGCTCCCAGCCCCACCAGACCCCTTTCTATCACTTTGTGCATCAAATGAGGCACAACTTAAAACCCATCACCTTTTACCTTCCATGGGAAGTAAGCAGTTCTGCTGCAGCTTTCTGTTTGGCTTCTTTTGGATTTGCATCACAGTCTGCCTGTGCTCTTATTTTATACTTACCACCACCCTATGGAGGTTCTTTTATATGTGAGTGCCATTGAAATCAAGTTTAAAGCTGGAGTTTAGTGGGATCAAATTTTTGGATACAAAATTCCCAGAAAATCTAAAATACTGAAACCTGAAAAAAATTGAAAAAAAAAAAAAAAAAAAAAGAGAGAGGAAAGAAATCTAATGGTCACTTCTTTTCTATCACTGCATGGTCCCAGTCCAATAGGAACTGCTGGCTCCAACCAGCCTGCCAGAGGTCTGGAATGCTGGGACAAAAGGCCAAAAAACATATTTTTTTCCATCCAGACAACATTTTAGGTGGAAAAAGAAGGACATATCCAGGGACGCCCAGATGAATAGCAGCCCTAACAATGCCAACTTTTCCTCTCCCAGAGTTGTTTACACCCACAAAATTAATTGTGGTGCCAAACCACAAGGAGAGTTGTGACTCCCTAAAATGTGTGGTCTTTATCAGAAAGGCCAGATGAAGTAATTTTGAGCTATTAGACACGTTAACAATGCCTGAGGGTGTCATATACAAAGAGCTGACACCTTCAAGCACTGATGCAAGAAGGATGGACAAGAACATGAGGTGAGGGTGGTGGGAGGAAAGGTCTTTTTCAGATGTATCCAAGGTAGAGCAAATTTTATTACTGGGCTAGAAACAGAGTATCCCAGGAGTGAATAGCTCACACATTTGATCCCATCTTGGGCTCAGTCCAACTCCCACTGAAGTTTAATGGAAGTTGGATCAGGCCACTGCACTCACATTTTTTCCATGCATGGAAAACTATTTCCGTTACTTTGAATTACAATACCACTGGCTTTGGATTTTATATAATAAAGTAAATCTAGACCACTGTTTATATTCCAAAAAACTGCATTCTGGGATGCCAGCAAATATATTGCCTGTTGGATTAAAAAAAAAAAATTAAATAAAAACTGGACACATTGGTTTAAAAAAACAACAGCTCCTAATTATTAAGCATAATTTCTCCTCCATGTGCTTTCCTGGAGTCCTCAAATATTTAAAATATGAAAGGTACATATAAATTGTTCTCTGGTGGTTGAAATGGTGGAATCTGTAAAACTGCAGTGTTTTATAAGAAACAGAGGTTTAATATATAAATAATAATCTTCATGACTGGCTCATTGCTTATTGGCATATTTTAAGCATTTTAAAATTTACAGGGGAAAAAAAGCCCCAACACCCTTGTGGTATCAGTAACAAAGCGGATGTATATTAGCAAACCCTTATATTTTGGGAATTGGCTTCTCTTGATTGTTCTGACTGCAAATGAACTCTGCAGATGCTGAGAGGTACAGGAAATGTCTTGTGCTAGAAACAGCATTTGCTCCCTGCTTTATGAATTGGATTGTACTAAAATCCCAATGTGGTAAGACTGATTAGCAGACTTAGGTAATGCCTTCTGCCCTGGTACAGTTTTATTACCAAGGAAAAACACAGAGAAGACTTCCACAGTGAACACACACCCAACACCCTGGGAGCAAACATTCCTGTGGTTAGCTCATGCCAGGGAAGAGCACAGCCCCTGCCCTCAAACACAGAGCAGCAAAATAAAAGACCCTCACCAAAAGAATAAAACAAAACAGGCATAAACACAAGTAACAGAGGGAAAGAAATGTCATTGAGGGACAGTTAATGTTAAAGAGAAACTATACAACTGGGCTGGTGGTGAGGAGGATTTAATAGAGCTGAACAAGGTGACCACCTGCAGCCACTTCAGAGAGGAGCACTGGCAGCAGGATGAGGAGTGCAGCTATGAGCGTGTGTGTGTGTGCAGCACTTCTTTCCACTGACAAATATACTCTGCAAACATCCCTGGCACTGGCAGCTTTTCCTCTCTATTGAAAAATTAAGTTTCAGCATGGGATTTAAAGGAAAAGAAAAAAAAAAAATCCCTCACACACACAGCCATGTGGTTTGAGCTGGGCAGATTTCCCTTGGCCCAGGTAGTATGGAAGAGCCAGGTGCTGGCTTCATGGGCACTCCCAGGCTGTGCACTGGTCAGCCACAGGTTGAACCTTCCTTCCTCACAACAGCAGGCTCTGAACTTTCCTCTACCCCACTGTGGTCTGGGGAGCATCCAGGAATGGTTTACAAGACTCTGGATTTTAAGGCATACTCACGTAGCCTTAGCTAACCTTCCCTCTAATGTGACAAAGCCCTTTAGAGGGACCAAGAATCAGTTCCAAATTTCCCAGTGCATGATTTGAAATCTGAATAACTAGGACTCACCCATGACTGGCTGTAATTTCCAACGTGCAGTAACTGCTCCAAAATGCTGAGATTTACTATCAGAGAGAAGGAAGAACCCACTCCTCTTCTTCTCACTGGCTTTCTTTCTGTAATGAAAGAGCACATGCTGGTGTGCTTTGCCAGCACCTCCTCAGCTTCTTCAGCCTGACTGAAGCATCCGTGGGGAGATGCACCCAAAGACAGATTCCCTGGCAGAACTGATGGCAGGCTGGCCTGATGGGGTGGGGAAATTTCAAAACCAAAATGTCTCTTAAATAAGCTTCTTTAATTATTATAATCTGTTTATTTATACAAATATAAAATATATTTATATAGATTTATATAATATAGATTTGTTGCTTTGGCAGCTCCTTTCATTTACAGACGTACTGGTCAACGATCTCTGTGCACTTTTTACACTTGACATAACAGCACCAGTGGAACTTGCAGTGGCAGCGCTCCACCTGCACGCTCTTGAACTGGTCGTAGCCCCGGCCGCAGCACATCAGCTCGCAGCCATCCATGCCCTCCGAGGTCTTGTTGCACAGCCTGCCCTGGGTGCCCAGCGAGCCCGTGGTCTCGTTGCGCAGGCAATAGTCCGGGCTGGGGTCCACGTAGACCAGGTCCTCCTGGGTGGGCATGTTGAAGCGGTTGTTGACCAGCTCCAGCTTGCCCTTGCGGCTGATGCGCATGGCGGCGGCGCTGTCGTACTTCTCCTTGAGCAGGTCGCCCACCTTGCGGAAGTCGGCCAGCTGCAGCCAGCAGGTCTTGAGGCTGCACGAGCCCGACACGCCGTGGCACTTGCAGGCCACGTCTGCCAGCTTGTACACGGCCTGTGGGGAGAGAAATGCAATCAGGCAGGGCTCTGTTTGCTCCTGCTGCACTGGCAGCTGGCTTAATTACAAGGAATTCATGGCGCTCTCAGAACTGCTTTGATTATCCCGCAGTTTCTGTTGTTTCGCCCTTCAGAGGAGACAAAGGTCTTCTCCTCCCCCGTTGCGACTGCTGCGTTCCTGTTCCCTAAGAATTTCTATTTCTGGTCACACTGCCTGCAAACACGACTTCCTCACCCCACCTTCTTTCTGGCTTGAGAGCAGGGTCAAGAGCAGGAGAAAAAGAGAAGGAGCTCTCTTTGTGTGGACTCTGGAAACTCCCCACCTCACAGACTGTGGGAATCCATAAAATCAGAGGGGTTTGGGAAAGCTGCAAAAGGCAGGCCTCAGAGACAGCAGAACTGTGATTAGAGCTAAGCAGTAGCCGTGAGATAGCTCAGCAGAAAAATTATGTAAAAAATAGAAAAGTAAAGACAAACAGAACAATGGTCTGTGTATTAACACTTGCCTGGAATAACTCTTTAAGCTGCAGAAAAGTATATCTAGTGAGATATTACAAAGTTCTAAGCTTGACCTCCATGGTGTGGCATGTTTTTCACATTCAGTGCTGCAGAAAGGCAACACCTGGGAACCAGCCCATTTCCTACTACCCGCACCAGGAACCAACACTATCATTACAGGGATACATCTGCATCCTTTGGAAACAAATCCATGGACCCACACCCTTTCCCGTCATCTGCCCCAACAGGAGCTCATCCAGGGGCAGTGCCCAGAGAGAGGCAGGCAGAGGTGGTGGTGCACAGAGGGACATATCTCCCCGTGTTAGCATTCAGGAACCTGTAATGATTATATGCAGCTGCTTTTTTTGAAGAGCTCTGGGTGTCAGGGGTACAGACCCAAACCTGACTCTGACATGGGTTCAGGATGAATGTGTTTTTATACCTTTATCACTACATAACTACATATTAATTATTAAACCTGTATTGTGATTTCATCTAAGCACGGATTTTTGTAATTTCTATCAAACTCCCAACATCGTTTCTCACGATTCTTGTCACGATTAAACAATAATTATATCCAATTACCAAACAATCACCGCATCTTACAATCATATAATTTATCACAGTCATTAAATGATTATACAGGTGCAGCCTAACATTTTCTCAGGGCCTACCAGGCCTATCTTTCCTTTCTAACTTCCCTGAACATGCCATGATTTTAGAAACATTTTATCCCTACACTCTCAGAGGCGCTCCCCAGGCGCCCCTGGCTGCGTTCCTGCGCCATCTCGTGCCCGGCTCCCTCCACTAGCGCGGCTGTCGCCAGGCAGAACTGCCAGGATTTCAACAGCACATGCAAGCTTCCCGGGCTGGCTTTTCCCAGACACTTCCAGCTACGTATTCAGGAGCCTGCGGGGGCTGCAGATGCATCACACCCCTGGAAATGCAGCATCAAAGCTAGCAAAGAGTCTTGAAAATTCAGAGTGTAAAACCCTCATCAGAGCGAGTTCAGGATGGGAAGGGAAACTCTCCTGTTTACTCTCCTCTTCCCCACACTAGCTGGGAGGTGAGAGAAATACTGAGAGATAAAAAACCAAGGAAAGTAAACTGAAATGCAGGTTGGGTTTGCTGTTCCCATTCATTTCAGAGACAGGTACAAAAGCACAATGCCACATGAGCTCTGTCAGCTCTCAGGCACTGACAGACAGAGCTGGGCATTCCCTCACTGTCAGAGCTACTCCGCGTTACAACAGCTTAACCCCCAGCCCTTGGCTCATCATCCCCTCACCATCAGGCTCACATCTGCTCTCCCAAGACCATCCTGCATCCTGCAGTGCTTTTGCCAGATCCTGCATGCCAAGCAGAGATGTTTGGCATCAGCTGCAAAATTACCACCAGCTGTATCTGGTGGGGGAGAGCAAGGAACACGAGAACAAAACAGGGTGCTCTTAAAGAGATGGCCATGTGTCTTCCAGCCAGGTTTTCTGCTGAAAACAAGCAGCCAAACACAGAGGTTTCTTTTTTGCCTCACTCACTGACACAGAAGAAAGCTTCCCAGCTCTCTGCTTTACGTGCCAAGATGATTAAGGCAATTGAGTATACTGCAAGCAAAACCTTCTGCCTACAACAATGTTCTGGACCGGCAGGGAGAGGTCAGAGTTCTCCTACAACAACTGGTTGCTCCTTGCCTAGCTAATGTCTAGTGTTTTTGACAGCTAGTGAAGATTCAATTTGGCTTAATGGCTAAATCACATGGAGGCCAATCCAGCTCCTGAGAAAGTCAATGGAGTGAGCCCTTAAAACAGAAAAGCTTTAGTTCTGCTCCTCAGAGCTCAATTTACCAAGGCAATCCCTCACGGTGCAATGTAACAGCTACAAGCTGGGAGTTAAGCACTTGTCTTGGATCAAACTACAACTGCAGAGGACCAACCACACTGTTACTTAAGGATTCCTGCTGTACTATGACCAGACAGGCTACAGCTAAATTTCCTGAGCACCAGACACTTACTATATCCTCACTGCACTGCCAGCCTGCTTGTTATAAGCCTGTGTTAGCACTTTTTGGTTATGGTTCTGTCAAATCCCAGGCCACTCATGCCTCCCTTGCCCTTGCATGTGTTTTTATAAAGTATTATGATTCTTCCTAATCCTGGGCTTTGTTCCTTTAGAAAAACACTGCAACTCAATCCCCTTCAGCTAATGTCATGGGAATGAGTTCACTCTGACTTGGCTTTAGGCAACTGATGCTCAAAACATCTGGCCCATGTGGGCAGGAGCTGTTCTGGGGAAGGAGAGTGCCACCAGTGCTCACAGGTGAGCATGGTGCCACACTCAGCCCCCCACAGCTCCCACCACCCATGTGCTGTGGAGCCAGCACAGCTTCAGCTGCTGAATGACTCTCCCACTGTCCCCCTTCACTGCCCAGATGAGGAGAAAGCAGAGGAAATTGGAGAATTCCTCTCTGACAGAGTTCGGGTCAAGGTAGAGAATAACAGACCCCACAAGCAGTTCTGAGGGCAGGACCTGACCGATGGCCATGCCACTTAAACAGGCTGAAAATGCCTCTAATGGAAGGGCTTAAAGCCCCTTCCCATAGGCCCAAGTTCTCTTCCAGTTCTTTTTGTGCAGGAATGGGAGCAGGAGCAGAATTAATGGGTAATTCCTCTGTGGTCAATTAAGCAGACCCCCTTGCAGCTCTTCAGGCAGTGGCTGGAGTGACTGATGACTGAGGGCTGCCATATGCTGACTGGGTAAACACAGGGGGAGGACTGACTGCCACAGCCTGCCAGACAGAGCCACAGATAAGGAGGGGGGCAATGAAAGAGGGTAATGGAGACCAGTTGGAGGAAAAGACAGATGGAAGGAAAGGACATATTGAGATAACAGCCAAAGACAAACAAACAGGAGCAATAAAGCCAGAAGCCACCACCACAAGGACTACAATGTGGAGTGAAGGGGTGATGGGGTCAGGACTGCCTGAAAGATAAAAGACATCTGATTCCCTCCTGTCCCCCCCCAGCTCCTTCTGAGAGCCACAGAGAAAAGGGACAATCCTCTCTCCTGCCACCAGAGCTCCTCAGGATTCAAGGAGAACTTTCTCATTCATAGGAAACTGAGTGAAGGGACATGCCAAAAATCTGCCTATAATTGAGAAGGTATCAGCTGAAACCGTGGCTGTGAAAGCAGACCAAGGCTGCAGTGGGGTGGCAGCTGGTGGTCACTCTGCAGTGCTCACTGCTGGGTCTCCAGCAATCCTTTTCTTCCAGCAAAAACTTCCATGAATGAGGAGTTACATATGCACCTTCCTACTTACAAAACCAGTATCTCAGAAGTTTAGGAATGCAGGACTAGACAGGACCTCCTGGGTTATAAAATATGATGTCTTGCTATTGTAGGCACTGCTTCAAATAACATTTTCCCTAAATGCATAGGATGCCCTTTTAAAAGCAATTAGGTTCCAGCCACCATTATTCTGATTGCCATTCCAACAATAAAGTATCTTTTTCTGATTTCCAGCCTATATGTATTTACTTTATGCCCATTTGCTATTGTGCCAAATTGGCCTTTTGCTGAAAAAGTACTTTTCCTTCCCTATTATTTCTCCCACGAACACAGACATCAGTCATATCCTCTCTCCACTTTCACTTTACTAGCCTAAATATGGCAAGCTGCTCTAGCACACTTTCTTAAGAAAAGATTCCTATCCCTTGGGTCAGCCCTAACAAGCCTTTCCTAGTCTGAGGTCATTTTACTTGGGAATATGAGAACACACAATACTGTGGGGCCTCACGAGAGCTTAATACATGGCATTAGTATTCCCCCATGTTGTATAAAAAGACTAATGTCTAGTGTGTTACAGGATATTTACCACCTTCCAAGCCATATTACATCTGCAGCCATTTGCAGCCAACTGCTGCAACCAATTCTTTCCTACTCTTTTCCTAATGACTAAAGATGTACTTCATGCAATGCCTCAAATGATGGTCTGAATGTTGTTTTACTGAGTGTCATTAGCTGCTGTACAAAATTCAGATTCTCCTCTGTGGTTATAATACCTGCCACCTTTGCATCAACAGCAAAGTTCATCAGCCCATTCCTAGCACTTGTGTTGAGGCTCAGAAACAAAAATCCTGAGGGCAAGTCCTTGATGAGCTCTGCTAATCAAGCTCGACTAAAATCGAGCTACATTCTTTCACACAACTTACTGACATCTTTCCTTGAACCAGTTTCTTGTCCACCTCATACCTACTGCAAATTTCCTTACATTTTCCAGTTTTACCAAGAATTTCCCATGGTGGAAATACCTCAAATGTTCCACAGAAGTTCATATAAATGTGACCTATCAGATCTAGTCTGCTTTTAGAAAATCAGTAATGTTCTAAATGATTGTGTGACCAAGCTTTGAAAAAGTCTTCTCAAATTATTTCCTATTTTCCTCTGAGATATCCAGTGTTCCCCACCCCAACCTGAAGACCCAGGCAAAGCACTCACTCACTCTGGGTAACAAAACTTCTCTGCCTTGAGACTCAGCCCCATCCTCACTGGCTGTCTCCTGTCTTCCGATCTCCTCCAGTGTGCAAAGTTTAGAAAACTTTTGCTGTTTATTTTATTAGCCTTTTCAAGGTCTGACTCAGCATGAATTTTACTGTTCTCACCTCCTCTTTACACTTCTCGACCTCTAAGACAGAGCTTTTCATTATTTATTTGCTATCTTTTTTTTTTCCCCTCCACTGTTAGTAGGCTCTTGATCTCTTCCTAACAGCTTCTCTGTGGCAGTTATTCATTCAGTGAGGTCTGGATATTCTTCCTACAACCTTTTTACTCTTGTTGGCATGCAGAGTTGTAATGGCTTTAGCATCTTGGACTTGAAAAAGTTCCAGACCTCCTCCACATCCAGGTTCCTCAGCTGAGCTTATTAACCAGCTCCCTTAATTTATAATATTTTTTTGTTGGTTTTGTTTGTTTGTTTTAATCTATGATCTTAATTACACACTGGTTAGTCTTCCTTTTAATTTAATCTAGTCTAAAATGACTTGTGTTAATTTAATCTATGTTACAGCAATTCACCTGGCACCTCAGCCTAGGGGCCATACTCTGCCTCTGGACCCCTCAAGGCCCTTGGAGTCTCATGTTCACTCCTTGCTTTAGGCAGGGCATTTATCTGTAGGACAAGGTCATGCTCCAGACATGTAGGATGTCCAAAGCGAGTAATTCAGAAAAGAAGGTCACATTCAGGCTGCTGCCCCACTACACACACCTCCCATTTCCTAAGCAAATGCAAAGCCTCTGCCCATCCAAGCCAAAAAAAAAAAAAAACCAATCCCAAATCAAACCTCAGCTTTCAAGTCCAGTTTTTCACCTACTGCAAATTTACCCCAATTTGGTTTTGCAAAAGAACCATGAAGTACTTGCAATGCTTCAACGTGACACACCAATTTCACAACCAAAAAAAATGGAACAAATCATCTTTGGTGTCAAAATGAAGCTGAAATTACATGCAGAAAAGACAGGCATCCAAAGGAAAGGGAAAGATAATTCAGTAACAATTAGAAGTAAGAAAGGGCAGATAATTGATAAGGAAACTAAGGATATTAGTTAGAAATGTGCAGAAGAGAAAGACTAAGTACACTTAATGGGATTTTTAACACGAATTAGAAATAAAATTAACCTTTGAAAAGCTTACTTCTAGGGAAGAATGATAAAAATTTAAAACAGCCTGGGGAAAATGCACAAATATTCAAGTTAGTATTCCTGTTCTACTTTTGGAAACAGGCAGGATTACACAGCTGCACTGCATATGAATGATGCTACACCTTCCAGGCTATTAATCACAGACAGAGGAATTGTGTGAAAAGCAAAAGTGCATACACTGAATGCATGCAAAAGGGGTATGGGAAAACTGGAAAGGGTACACTAAAGTGACAGGAAAATTATTTGATGGCTGATGAGAACCTCTGAAAGTGAGAGAGTCTTCAGTGCTCAATCTAGTTTGTCAAGAAAGAATGGTGAATAAATTATGGTAGATAAATACTTGTATGCCAAGGAAATTCTGATTACTAAGAGGGTTTTGGATTTAGCTGTAAAAGTCAGAAAAAGACCTGACTGGAAGCTGGTGTCAGATAAATTCAAATGATAATTAGGTTCAGAGTTGAAACAGTCATTAATGCTGGTATCATACTACAAAGGGAAGTGATGGATTCTCCATCCCTAGGGGTCCTCAGATCACAAGTGTGAATCTTCTCAGAAAATGTTTGCCACCTAAATGCAAACTATTTATTGTGCCCAGTGCCAAGGTAACTGAACAAGGCCTGAGTTTCAGCGGTAGTCGGGCTCCTGGCCTTATATTCCCAAAAATCTAAATTATGGTAGTAGAAAACAACTAGGACATAGGTTGGACTCAATGATCTTGGAGGTCTCTTCCAACTTCATGATTCTGTGATTCTGTAACTCTATGTCCTAAAAGGTTCTTCTTTTCACCACCAGCCTGTTGGTCTCAGAGCTCTGGGAAGCTAATTTCTTAGACATAAACCTTAAAAATGGGCCATAACAGCACCTAGTTTATTTGGAAAGAGCTTAAATGTCTACATATGTGTGCCATACAGTATCTCAAGAGACCCCAAAATTCACTGGAAATGGAAAGCTGACATTAAAACCGGAATACTGTCAACATTGTAATAGTCACAAAAATACAGAAAACGTGACTGTATGCTTTTACTGGGGCACCACTGGACTATCCCCCATCAGACCCCCACGGAATGTGCTATCCAGCTACCCCCGCCCTTCTGACTGTCCCTCTGAGAAGAAGCCAGCGCCGCTCTTACCCTGCGGCCGGCCTCGTTGTTCTGCAGGTTCATCAGCATGCGCGCCTGCTCCTCGGAGCCTCGCACGTAGTTCTTCTCCCTCTCCTTGGCATCCACGAACTCCTTGGCGAAGCGGTAGCCGTACTCCACGTTGTCCCCGCAGCCGCCCCAGAGCCAGTCCCGGGGCAGGTCCTTGGGCCGGGCGGTGCGGCTGCAGCCGCAGCTGGACAGCTCTCCCTCGCGGCACGCGCGGCTGATGGCGTTCACCACGCCGGCCGCGCTCACCGCGTAGGTGAAAGCGGTCTCTCGGCTGCCTGCGAGAGAGGGGAGAGCAAATTAACCCCACACGGGGCTCATTTTGTGGGCTACACGCAGCCAGGAGCACCTAAACGGGCTACTGAGAAGGTGCACAGAATTTACTGGAACTAAAGGATGTGATGGTCAAGTGCAAGGGATCCATCCCGTTCTGGAGAGCAACTCCAGAGGCAGGGACTGCTCATCCTCTTTCCCCTTCACTTATCCTTTCTTCTTTATCCTACTTCACCCTTACTTCTCTTCTCCATATGTGGACCCTCTTATCCTTTCACTTAAGCCTGGAGGAAACTCTCAACCAGCAGAAGGGTTGCTCACTTGCTGAAAATACAGCTGCTGACTTAGCCACCGCATTTGCCAAGAATCATTAAGAACAAGTAATGAGGTTGGGTCCGTGCAAAAGGAGCACTCTGCTTAAGCCAGCTGCTGCTCTGGAATAGCTTTAATTTAATTGGGACATGCAGTCTTTGTGGGCTCCTCTTCGTTGGACTTATTTTAGTTTACGTAAGGTCAGCCGAAAATTATTTGTAGACAAGTGAAGGAAACTCATTTTTACACTGCAACATCAAGGCAGGGGCTCTTCCACTGCCTGCAGAACCACGGTGCTGGAAGAAGTAAAACTCCCATGCAGACCATAATAAATGAAAAGACTTTTCCATTAGCAGATTTACTAGGGACTGCCCTGCTTGGCATGCATGCCCTACACAGCTGGATCAGGTCTCCAGCTCGGTTTTCCTGGCAGGGATTCAGCCCCAGCGTGACCGGGGCACCAGCACAGCTAGAGCACTGCATGAGGCCAAGCACCATGAGTGCTGAGTGTCTGCAGAGAGGGAGAGGGACCAGGAGGCAATCCACACCTGCACTCTCACCACATGTCTAATAAATAGCTGAACCAACACCTTCAGAGCCATTGTGCTCATCACCAAACTTGCAGGTGACAAAGAGAACGACTGCCAAAGCTTCATTAGAATAAGCAATCTAATTGTGAAGGGCTACTTACACCAAACCCCAGCAAGATGCTCTCAAGCAAATTTTGATGACTTCAAAGGGCAGATCCTCAAAGCATAGTTTATCACCAGCTCAGGAGGCTCTCAGTGCCAGCTCCCTCAGCAGGGCTGAGCTGACACATTTGGTGTGCTCTTGTTCCAATTTGCACGTGCTGACAATCCCTAATTAATAGCAGCTTATCACCAGCTTAGTGGTAATGACCCAAGACAAAGGCAAGGCTGTAAATGGCATCCACCTGGCAGAAAAACTTTGGATTTTTTTACCCCACCTAAACGGGAGATGAACACTAAGGGTTTCTGCTCGGGAACACAGCTGATAAAATGCTACAGGACACATAACACAGAAGGGAGGTCTTTACTCGCAGGTCATTAGAAGAGACCTATGCTCACCAAACCTCCCTGGTGCAAGAGATAGAGAAGAGTGACTCCTAGTTAAGGCAACTCAGATGAGACTGGCCTGTAAGGGAGTCAGGGTAATTCTTCAGGAACCAAAATCAAGCTTTTACTCATCTAATTTGTTTTCCATGTTATGAGTCTTTTAAGGTAACAGTCCAATGTGCAGTTTTGCCCCTACCTGTATAGAGAAAGCCCTGAGGACACACCAATCATCCTTTTTAAGGAGAGCACTTCCCTGTCCATAGAGATTAAAATACATGCACAGGAAAGGACCTCACACTGTGACAGCTCGTGCAACAGAGACTGCACGACTCCAGGTCCTTAGCATCCTTACAGCCTGACTGAGACCCCTGAAAAGACACTGGGATTTACACTTTTACTGTCCATATTTTAATCATCTCCACCTGTCAGATGTAGCAGCACAACTCAGCGTGCAGCCCCTGCCTCTGCACGAGTTGTTCAGGCTGCTGAGGACGGTGGTGGGACAAGAGGCAGGAACAACTCACAGCGGGGTGGGGTTCCCCACCCCCATTGCTGCCCACAAAGCAAATACTTGGAAAAGCATTTGGGTTTTCGCTCGTCCTCTCAAAGTTCAGCCCAGTGCCGTACCTCTGTGCTGCCGTCTAAAAGAACCGGGGGGGGCGTTACTGCCGAGTATTACGCACATGGCTGCGGGCCCCGGAGCTGTGCCCGGCGGCGGGAGCTCGGCGGAGCTCTGCTGCCCTCCTGTGCCCGCCCGCCGGGAGCGGGGCTGCGGCCGCTCTCGGGGCACCGCCGGGGCACCTGGAGCCCCAGAGCATCGCCTCTCTGCAGCTGCCTGCTCGAGAAGGAAATGGGAGAAGAACGCACACCCCCCCCGCCCCGCCCCCGTCGGGGACACCAAAGTGTGTCGATTTAACTTTTTTAATGAAAAAGTTTTCGTTTCAGCTCGTTGTTTTTAAAAGCATTACCCCAAAGTTTGTAGATCTCGAAGAAAAACAAGAGAAAAAAAACTTCTCTTTGTTCTCTGCTTTTATGACTGTCTTTTTTTTTTTTTTTTTCCTTTTAGCATTTGAAAGGGCAGAAGAGATAAGATCTTTGGCTCCAGAGATGACTGGACTAACCTGGAAACCCCAGCCTTGCATTTAGGATTCCTCTGGAGGAGATAGGTTCTCTCCTCCCCTGAGGAAATTGTAACATGACCTTTTGGGGTGCTCTGTCCTCTCCCCCTCATAAATGCAGCAGTGAGGAATGTGTCTGTATGTAATGTATATAGCTATATATACACACACATGTAATCTAAAATCTGTATTGACAGAACAGGAAACAACTAAGGAAGGATAATTTTTTACACCATTATATATTGTTACTGAATAAACCCCATTTAAAAGCTAAGAGCAAGTCTCATAACAACACAAACACTAGGAGAAAACAATGCTCCAAAGCAGCCTACTTCAGTGCTATGGGTGCCCCTCCAAAAGCTTTGTATCACTGGACTGCCTCACTCCCATGAAAAGCACAAAATGAAGGTGTAATGATTAAACGCAGACCAACCAGCTCTCCTGTTCCAGAGCAGAGTCAAGTTCTGTGAAGGGGAAAGGAAACTGATCTTCCAGGTTTCTAAGTGCTCTCACACAGATCTCCCAGGCTTTGGCCAGGTCAGGTTCTCCTCCCCTCTCACAACCCAGTGCAGCTCCAGAAATCACATAATACGTGCCATGCTCACATCGGTGGGTGGGCAGCAAGGGTTGTTGGCACACCATGCACCTTCTGGGTCCTTCTTATCTCCCTTCCTCTCCCTCTCCACAACAATCTGGCATGTCTGTGCACTCTTGCAGATATTCTGGTCTCCAGACCTTTCTCGTGCCATTGGCACACAGTACAGAAAAAGGGCTGTGGTCCAGATTTGGGGCTCAGAGGTTGAAAACAGGAGACAGACACACACAGTACAAACCCAGGGAAGAATGACTTTACATCTGGCATAACCCAAGAGATTGAAAGGCTTTGTCTTCTTCCCCAGTGTGGAAAATCTATTTGCTGCAATGATAAGCAATGACTCATTACAGTGTAGGAAAATGTAAAAGCGGAAGGTGAAGCTATAAAAAAGAGGAGAGGCAGCATCTCCCTCCACAGCAGCTTATCACTGACACAGATAACAGCCATGAATCACCAAAGATGCTGGAATACCCCTGCACACCTTTAGTGACATTTTTCTTTTGTGCAGCCTGGTGCTGGAGCATAAACATCTGAATGTGCTCTAACTGAGCAGAGAATGGCTCCAAAACTCTGTTGGGATGGGTTTGCAAAGAGTGGGCAACTGAAGGCAGCCACCTCAGACACTGCCATCAGCAGATTGCTACCACAGGTACAACAGCACTCCAAAAATGCATGCACATACGAACCAAATGGCAGGAGCAGGACTAGTGGCCATACCTATCACACACCTACAACACCTCTGCCTTCACCAAAACACAAAGAAATCTACTCCCAGTCTTAACTCATAGGATCAAATTCATTTTAGTGAGGAGAAATCCTCCCACTCCCACTATCCACTCTGGTTCCTTCTTCCTCTACACATTCTGATTCTTCCAGAGATTTTCATCCTTGAGCTCTGATCTTTTCTCTCCTACTTCACCCTTCCTCCTCTTCTCCACGTGTGGACCCTCTCACTGCACTAACCCAGAGTAGAAGGAAGCTACTGGAGAATAAGGACTGCTCCTAAAGGGGAGATTCCTATTTTATTGCATCCTTGTGGAGTCACAAGTATTTCTTTAGGGATTTGAAATTTACAGCATTCTTTAGGAGAAGTTACACATGAGGGAGTGACTTTGGTGGATGAAATTTCAGTTTTCATCCCCCAAAGCACAAGTTTTAACAATCTGGGATTGCATGCAGCTCCATCTGGCCACCACCCTTGCTACCAGAAAGTGAGAGATCAAGGATGCACAGATGCCTTGGATGTGTGTCAGGAACTGGAACTATTTCCAGGAAACGGCATTTCCCAGGGGAGCACCCCTGAGAAGAACTGTCGGGGTATGAGCTGGGCAGAAAGGGAGGAATTAGAGCAGCTTTGGTGTGCTGAATTAGGAATTCTGCAAGATTGAGTAACACGTGCAGAAATATCCCTAGAATTCTCTAGGGTGACACATGAATTTCAGGATCAAACAGAAGAGATCACAGGACTTTGTGCCCTATCTCTTAAACGCCCCAGAGGTATTAAAGATGCATTGTCTCTCCGTGTCCTGCTGCTTATGCAGTTCTTTCAAGAGTGAAGCCAAAACCAGTGTGAGCAATACTGGGGGTACAGGAGCTGAAGGTCTTTTTCCATCCCTCGAGTTCACAACCGAGAAATAGTTCTGATTCTTCTGTGTAAATGATTGGCTTTGTGGGTGGGAAACAAAACCTTCAGACAGGGGTTGTGGAGAGTGAGGGAGAGTGTGTGTGTGTGGCTGTTTTAACACCTTTTCTTTATTGGCCAGGCTGTCGGACATATCAAACCGAGCCCGGATTTCTCAGTTTCTTGCCATCAGATGACTGCATTTCAAAAGGAGCTGGGACAATGTAGCTAGGTCACACCTCAATTCAAGTGCAGCAATGGCCTGTCAATGTGCCTTTTACGGCCAGCAGGGCAGGAATTATAAAAATCTCTTAGGTTTACACAGAAAGTGGCACTACGGGGGAGTGGGGGAATTTCCATGCCCGGAGAGTCCATATTTCCCACATCTCAGGGCTGCATTCCCTGTCCGAGATGTTGGGAACGATAACACGGGGCCATTGTTCCTGCCTCCGGGTTCTTCCCTCATTACCTTTAAGAAGCCCACCAAACAGAGGCAGCCCCCCTCTTCCTGACCTTCCCGTGCTCCCCCCAAAAGAAGCTGTGTCCCCCTCGCCCCCCTGCTGGCTCCTGCTGTGGCCGAGGTGCACCGGTGCCACCAGGCAGGCACAGGCGGCACTCGGGCAGCGCCTGCACACCAGGGAACGGGAGAGCTCGTTAAAGGCAGCTTTAGGAGCCGCGCTAATGGGGCTCATCACTCCTGCGTGTGCATTTGAAGGACGGGACAGAGTGGCCCAGCACGCCTCTGTACTGCTGGGTGTACTTCTGTACTTCCAGGTGCTCCTACCTATTTTCATGACCCTGCCAAAGACGGAAGTGTTATCCACCGTGCTGCAGTTCCACCGCCGCTGCCGAAACTGGTACTGGCACTCCTTGATGGCGCTGCGGGCCCCTTCCCCGATGAACACCATGTGCTCCTGGTAGAGCTGGCAGAGCTTGCGCTGCCCGGGGGACAGCCCCGGCAGCTGGCTGCACACCGGCTGGGCGCCGATGATGTACATCTCAGGCCTCTGGATGGGGTTCATGGCCAAAGACCTGCGATGAGAAAAACATCCCAGGGAGTGCGGAGGGAGAGGCCCCCTCCGCGAAGCGCCCGACACCTCTCCCCACCAGCCCAGCCCAGCCCAGCCCAGCCCCGCTCCGGGAGCCCGGGCGCATTTCTCATGTCAGCTGCCTCCCTCCACAGCTCTGCCAGATGCGAGGCTTTTCCAGGGCTCTAGCGGGAGTAACACTGTTCGTTTGTAACCCGAGTTTAAACACAGAGGACACCCGGGATGGGGAGGGGGCAGAGAGAAAGCTCAGCACTTTCCCTGCAGAAGAAAGCCAGCAGCTATTTTACACAGCGCCAGCGAGCGATGCCTGCCTTGGAGCCAGGCTATTTTCCGCTCTTCGGGGGAAGGGGCTCCGCGGCTGCTCCCAGGGCTTTTGGCAGCGGCTAGGAAACCTTACCCATCCACTCCCTACGCATTCCCTACATCCTAAAGCCCGGACGGCATTTCAGCGAGCCCGTACAAAAGGAGCCCAGAAATGCCTGGAGGAGAGGGGCTGCGTCCCGCCACTCCCGAAGCTGGGCAGAGACAGCGGGAGGGGGGAAACCCGGAGAGAGGCGAGCCGCTGCGAAAGAAGCCCGGCAGGCAGGGAAGTTCCCGCGGAGGGCGCAGGGCAGGAGCAGCCGCACGGCTCGGACGGTCCCGGTCCCCGGCCCGCGGCGGACAAAGGCGCCGCCGGCTCCCCTCACTTACCACCAGGAGTTGGCGTCGGCCACTGGCGAGGTGCAGCTGCAGAGGAGCGCGGCGGCGAGGGCCAGCCTCGGCCCGGTCATGGTGGGCTGCGGGGGCAGCCCCCGCCGAGCCGGCCGCCGGGACGGGGCGCCCTGCGGAGAAGTGCCGAGGAGAAGCCCTGGAGAGGGGCCTGCGTGCGGCGGGGGCGCGGCGAGCTCAGCCCGGCTGCCGCCCCCTCCCACCCCGCAGGACCCTCCCCCGGCCGCCGCCTCCCGGGGGCTCCGGCGGCGGCCCTGCCTCCCGCCCGCCCCCGGCCCCGGGGCAGGGGCCGCGCTGCCGGGGCTCCGCCGCCGCCGCCGGAGCCTCCCCGTGCGGCCCGGGGGGAGCGCACAGACGGCAGGGCTGTTCTCGCCCTTGCGGACGTCGGGAGGGTCTCGGGGAGCCGCCGGGCAGCCCCCGGCCCGGCCGCCTTTGAAGCGCGCCCCGGTCCGGCGGTGCCGGGAGCCCCGCGGCCGCAGGTGTGCGGGAGCCGGCGGGGCACATCAAAGCGCCGCGCTGGCCCCGCTGCCTTTGTAATGCACAGGCGGCTCGGAAATGAGCGGCCCCCTCCCCAAAACGGCCTCTGAAGGGCCCCACGCCACGGCCCCAGCCCCAGCCCCAGCCCCGGGCAGGGGGTCTGCGAGGCTCGGCCGGGCCGCCAGCGACGAGAGCGGATAGGGCTGGCACCGGAGCCTGATGGCTTTATGGGCAGGGGAGGTGGACAGGAGAAAAGCTTCCAAGACTCATCTTGTCCAAACACCCTCTCCCTTCCCCACTGGAATCACCGCGAACCTCAAAGGCAGGGCAATCCGGGAGCTCCTCAGCCCTGTCTCTCCTGGACACCGGCAGAAAGCAAATGCAGGCGTCCTGCACCGTGCAGGTATTTCTAACGCGCTCCTCACACCCTGCCTCCTTCATGTCGTAGGGACACAGCCACCTCATCACATCATCGACGCTGCCGCTGCTGCCTCCATCTCTACAAGGCTTCCCACTGTCCTGTCCTACCCTGCACCACACCTCTCTTCCATGGAAAAATGCCCCTCCTGCCCCAGCCTCCTCACCAGGCCTGCTGTCCCCCCAGCCCTGCCTCTGCAGCAGCGGGTCCCCAAAGGCAGGCTGGACGTGTGAGTCCCCCTCAGGCTGTGGGGCACACGAGTACCCAGCCCTGCCGTCTGCCTCGCGAGCAGCACCCGAGACATGAATCACCAGCCTCGGCAGCCCAGACTGCTGAAGTATATTTTTTATCGAATTCCTTGCACCCGCCACGGTGGACTTGCTGTGTTTGTTTGCAGCACGCTTCGCTTCCTCCCCCATCCAGATGTGCTGTACCTGCAGCTGGTGGCCCATCTCACCTGGCAGGCAGATGTGGGGCTGCAAGTGCCAGAATTAGCCTCAGGACAAAAAAGCCTTGTGTGACCCAGCACCTCAGTGGGAGGGGAGTTTTACTGCTTGGGCACAGCGGGATCCATGTCTGAAGAAAACAGGGTGACTTTATTCACATCTTCTACATCCTCCCTTTTCCTCCTCCCACAGCCACGAGCGTGACGGAGGGATGGCGAGGTGTGTGTATAGCCACGCATACATGTTTTGGGTCTGTTTCTATAGGGAATAGACAGAATGGAAAGTTTATCTCCCTGAGTCTGGGGAGGAAGGAAGTTATGTATGGATGAATGGCTTTTCCATGACAAACAATGAGTCTGCACAGACATGGTGTGATGTCACCTAAAGAATTTCCAAGCCAGCCTCAGATACAGAAAACCTTTTCGCTGGCAGAGGTGAGAGCGTCCCACCTTTCCATCTCACCACAGCCAGAAAGAAGAACTAGGGCAGGGGGAAAAAAATAAAAGCCCTCACTGTCTCACACACACACAGGGCATGTGCCATGTAAATAGATGACATGATGGGAGAAGTGTATCTCCAAGCTTCGCCCTCACCCTGTGGATTCTGAGAAAGGAGTAAACCATGGCGAGCCGCCCGGGTGCCTCTCCCAGCCAGGAATGTGAGACGGCAGCAGCTGATGAGGCAGTTCCACAAATACAGGTGATGTCAATGTCCGTGTGAGCTTCTCTGAGCACATGTGCACAGCCAGGACACAGCACCAGGCAGCCCTGCACTGGTGGCCCACTGACAGCACCATGGCGTGGTGGAAACTAAAACCTTTCCAGCTGGGAAAGCCTGGGAGATGCTCACGTGAAACTTGGTGCAGAAACACACAGCATTAATGGCATATCTCATTTTAAATATTAACATGCACAGGCAGACGATGATTAATAACAGTAAAGTGTTATGAATACTGCTGGCAGCAACCTGACTGCCAACGAGCACAAGCAAGTGCTTGTCATCTTATTTGGAAACACAAGACATAAGTATTGCTGTATGGGAGAAGATGGCTTATGCAGCCAGCCTGACATCCTGTCAAAGGTAGCAACTAAAGGAGTTCCTTCAGCAGGAGAGGTCTCAAACTCTGAATTCTACCTAAAATCTGCTGCTGGTGAAAGCAACTGCCATTGAACTAATATGTGAGTGAGTAATTTTTAAGGTGCTGGAAATAATTTCTTCACTGGCTGTGTTTATGACTTCAGATAAAGTGATAATAGCAGGTGAGGCATTGCTGCAGGGATTTAGGCTCAGCCAGCACCTTCCACACCAAAAACTGAAAAGCACTTGCCTGGTGGTCTGAAGAATAGGATCTTCCCCTCTTGTGTTGGTTTCTACTTGCCACCAAAATCTTGAATGCGAGACTTTGATTTTGTAAATAAAAAGCTTGGGTTATTTTTTAAGCCCAACTGCAGGACAGGTTCAAACAGCTTTGAGAAGTTGTTTGCTCAAGCAGGGCTGGGTGGGAGACATCAGTGAAATTTTGTGAGGATGAGAGATGGGGTGAAGCAGGGCTGCTGGTGGGCTGGGATGAACACAGTCAGCAAAGCATTAGGTAGGACAGCCCAACCTCACTGCAGGCATACCACCCCTCCTGCCCATCATCCCTGTCCATCTTTTCCCATCCAAGGACTCCCACTTTCACCCCAAACCAGCAGCAGCCCACTCACATCAACTCAGACCACTCCTGCTACACTAGGAGGAGGAAGAAGAGCAGGAGGAAGAACTCCAGAACCACAGGTTGCTCTTAATTCTGTGGAAACAGGTCCCATCCCACCCCCTCCAGTGGGCATGGATCACTCAAACAGCAGAAGTGAACCTGCTTGAGCACTGCAGGTCTGATGTTTGCACCCAGAGCACTAAGGATCAAGTAAGAGCACTACTGGGCCAAGTAAGGAGCTGTTGCCTTAGATTAAAGGTTTAATGCTTCTAAGAGGGCAGAGCAGTGGCAGCAAGCCTTCATCTTTGTAAGCCTTGGCATTCTGCTGCATTCAACAGTCTGCTGCCCTAGGCAACTGTCTCCTGTGTTGGCTGGCTGCCTGAAATTTGTACCTGTGTTTGCCTTTGTTCACTTTTCAGAGGTGACAACTGTGCATGAAGCATAAATTTACACATCCAGTTTCCAAAGTCACAGTGAAGCAGTTGGAGAGCTATCACTGCTTTCCCAACACTGTCCCTGCCATATTTGCTGGAGGGAAGCTGCAAGACTCCAAGAAAGGGAGGTCACGTCCATGAGATCATTTGCAAAGATTTGGCAGACCGTGAAAAGAGTTGAACCCTTGCTGGAAGACAGCCCTGATAAATGAGAAAGGGAGGGTTACTCATGCAAATTCCTTGTCCTACCCTTATTGTTTCTTAAAAATTCAGGATGTCCCCAAATGTGACACAGATCTTTACTGAGTACTATAAGGAGTGTTGAAAGAAAACATCACTTCCACATAACTCCAGCATTCCTCATTTCTGCAACTTGTCTAATTTCTTCTAGTCTGGGGAGAACTGGACATACATTCTTGCTGTAATGATCAAGAGCTTGAGTTCCTGTTTATTCTTGCAGCTTGACTGGAGTTCAATGCTTGCTTTTAACGCCTCACAATGTCCAGTGCATCCAGGAACACTTACTGCTTTCTCTGACACAAGACACTCCTCAAGATGTGAAGGATATTCACTGAAGTAGAGTCTCCTCTGCTTGAGGAGCCAGTAGAGATGTACTGCCCAGTGTCATGGTTTAACCCCTCTTCACCCCAGCTTGTACTGCTGAGCACAATTTGATGTGGTCTGAGGTATCCCTTTGGCCAGTTGGGATCAGCTGTCCCAGCTGTGTTCATTCCCAACTCCTTGTGCACCCCCAGCCCACTCAGTGGCAGGGTGGGGTGAGAGGCAGGAAAGGCCTTGACTCTGTGCAAGCCCTGCTCAGCAATAACCAAAATATCCTGGAGTTATCAACAGTGTTTTCAGCACAAATCCAAAACACAGCCCCATACCAGCTACTATGACGAAAATTAACTTTACTCCAGCCAAAACCAGCACACCCAGGAAGGAGGCTTTCCATGAGCTGCTCCAAGGGGAATCCCTGCCCTCTGGTTCTGTGCCATGGACCTGCTGCTGACAGCATCAAGGGATGTATCATAACGTCCTGCTATCCATCTGCTTCTGGCAGACAGGCCTTAACCACAGCTCTTACTAAGACTTCAGGAATCTCATTAAAGTCACATACTTGCCCATTCAGCTGAACCAGTTTTAGAGGGAGTGTAGATTAAAAAAAAAAAAAAAAAAAAAAGAAAAAAAGAAAAAAAAAAGCCAAATTCACTTGAAGGTAAATTGCAGTCTTCACAAAGAAACCTAAATCATCTTTTATCTCACCACACCCTGACTAGTCTGGTTCTGTGCTGCTCCCCTGCTGCCAGCCTGTCCTCTCTCAGCACTGTACCACCACATTGCTGTGCTGGTGTCAGCCTTACCAGATCTAAATGCATTCATTTATTTGTATTGCAATTATTACTTAACCAGCAACTGGAGCCACCTCCATAGGTCCAGACACAGCTGGGGTGTTACAGAAGGTGTAATAAAACCTTCTTAAAGTATCCCAGTGTATCATGTCTGCCCTTTTGTCTTGACATTGCCTCGCCTCACTGAATTGTTACGCACTGTCTGTCTCTGCTGGAAAGGCAGATTATTCCTGCTTATATCCTGCTTGTTTCTTTTGGTACTTACAGGCTCGGTTTTATCTCCTGATGTGCTCATGCAGTACCTTTTCCTGCATCTCATCACCTGTCACCCCTGCTGACAGATCCAGATTTCCTTTCACCACTACCTTGCCCTTTCATTTTTCCATGACTCCCCTGGCCAATGACATCCAGCCTCACTGTCACCAGGGCATGTAGTGCAGCAAATGCCAAGATATACCTGCCAGTCTCAGCAGACTCAGTGACAGCTGTCCCTGAAGTGCCTCACAAGGGAGAGCAAGAATGGAAGAAGCTTGCAAATAAAGCAGAAGTACTAGACAACAAAAGTGGCCAGATACTAAACATTTTTGCCATTTAAAACCAGAATATGTACAAAGGATAATGGTTCTATGAATAAAACAATTTCTTATTTGTGAAAGACACAAAATATATGTATAGCCTAATGAACATTGTCATTTTCAACACAGTATTTCATGACAGGCAATGAGCTCACTTGGAGCAAGACCATCTCACCCGCTACAAGAAAAGAAGCAAACTCCAAAGCTTAATCAGAACATGATCCTACTTCCTCTCAAAGGGATTCAGTGGTACTCATACTCACTCTCACAGCAGATTAAATCCTAGTGCTGAGCCAGCCTGGTCCTCTGAGACCAGCACAAGATGTCCCAAAGAAAAGTGCAAGAGACTCAGCAGAAGCTGCATATGCTGAAACAAAGTGGATTTAGATTTTTTGAAATCGAGAAAGAAGCAACGCAGACCCATCCCTGCAGGTATATAGCTGTCTGGAAACTCTCCACATTTGTGATATTCCCATGGACAGATCCAAGCCATCCAGTTCCATTTTACATGAGAAATCTATTTGCATGTTGGCAGCCTCAGTTGAGAGCCAGAGTCCTAAACCAGGACATGTCTAGCCCAAATTTTGCACCTCTTGTTCCCACGACTGCTGTAATACCAGGGTTTCTGGGGCTTCAGCAATCATCCATAATCACAAACTGAAACCTTCTTAGCGTCCTCTATTTATATGGGAAAGTCCCATAAGAAATTAGACCAGTTCTACTATGTATAATTATAAATCTAACAAATCTAGATACACATATTTGAAGGAAGTACCAAGCATTATCCTCTGCTGACCGACCAGCAGCTTACTTATGATGCCCATGGAGCCACAGCTTCCTTGCCAGACAAGCACCCCATCTCCTTCAATTGCACTAACAATTTCATCTTCAGAAAATGTTCCCCAGGTCCCCTCAAAGGAGCCATGGGGGGTCAGGTTGAAACACAAGCCCAGGCAGGATTAGGAAGCTCATGCTGCTGCTCCCCAACATCAGATTTCCAAGAATGAAAGACTCCATCCCTTAAGGCCATCTAGCTAACATCTAGCTTTCCCAAATGTTAAATTTGCACAAAGGATTAACCCTAGAGGGGAGTGAGACATGAGAAAAATGAAAAGAAGAACATGCATCCCTCCTTTGTTTTCCAGAGGCCAACCCTGGGAGCTGGTTTGCTACCTGCTGTATCTGACCACAGCACAGACCCTCAAGCAGTGACGGGAAGGCAGCCCTGGTCTTGCTGTGGAGCTGATGCTGCCTGCAGGATTTGTATGAGACTCTAGGCTCAGATGATGGTGGTTATGAGCACAGCCATCAGCCCTCCTTGGAGGTCAGGAAGAGTAGGAACACAAAGTTCTCTGACAACATGAGCAAGGAGGCAGAGCAAGGCAATCCAACTCAAAGCAACTTCTCTGCAGAGATTTTAGGACAGGCCAGGGGATGGAAACAGTTGGATGACTTTAAGTGTTCTCTTCCTCACTCTCATCTTGGAAAGCATGGAGCACCTTCATCCTCCCTAAAGGGCTGTCCAGCTACTCCCATCCCAGTGGAGCCATCCCAAACCAAGATTTATGTCTCCACATCTCACAGGCCTGGACCTTATTTTTGCTCTGGTTATAGATTCCTTTTAGCTTGTTCCACGCTCTGTAATCATTACATCAACTGCCAAAGGAAATCAAATATTCAAAGTACAGTTGAGCTGTTGCTGCAGTGGTTCTTAATTCTCCAGGAGTGAACGACTGGAGGAAATGGAGATGCACTGATTACTGCTGTGTCTTGCACATTCTGCACCTCAGTGAAGGTCACAGGGACCAGCCTCAGACTGGGTCAGATCAAGACCCTCCTGTCAGCTAAACCACTGCCAGCAAAGCTTGACATGTACCTTTCCAAAGGAAACAAGAAACCATTGGAATAAATCCAAATTCATTAAAATTTTTATCCTTCCTAACAGACTCTTCAAAGAGGTTCTTAAAAAGTCTAGTCTAATAAAAATAATAATGGTCAGCTTTTCCTCCACTCTAGACTGGCAAAGCAAGCACATACACCCATGCCTTAAACCCCACAACCCTGACAGCCACTATTTTTCCTTACAGAAAAGGAAAGGGCTGAAAGGGCTGAGTCACAGGTTGAAAACAGTAAAACCATGGTGCAGCTTTACTCCATTCATTAAAGCATTAAACCAGGTGCCTGAAAGTAAGTATATCCCTGCTCATTTTTGCTGAATTGGGATCAAAATTAAAATCTGCTTGCTTTTTCAATTCTTTCAACCATCAAATACTTCTGCTGTCAATTAAAAGTTGCTCCTGCTCAAATACAGAACACTTGGGAATAATGCCCAAGTGTATAATTGCATCATCTTCATAGTTTTCACAAACAGTTTCCAAACCAAAGAGAAAAAACTTTTTTTTTCAAGCATGCTTACTGTGTTTTATATTAAAAATAAACTTAGTAAAGGTTGAAGCACCATAAATAAAGCCCTGTCTATATCAGGAGATGACACCAATTTAACCAATTTCAGAACTTATCTTCTATACTGTCACACTTCAATGAAGGAATTTCCTGTTAATTCTGGGTGCAAGAGATTTAAGCTAAACCTATTCAAACTGTTTGGGGAATAGACTGCATACACATTTGTATCCAAAAGGAGATAATTTTATATCTCAGCTTCATGCACCAATCATTTACATGCAATTTGAACTGCAGAACATAAAGGTATCCTGTTACAGATCTTAAGCTCACTGCCACAGGCCCAGGGCACAACTGCACAGAGAATGAACATCAGCCTCCTGGACAGGAACTTCACAAAGCTAAGATGCTGCCAAAGCCCTTGTGTTATCAGGTCAAGGCCTTGAAGTGCAAGAACACGATAGCAAAAAAAAGGAAAAAAAAATCAGTGTGTTAAAAAACTGATAACAAAGCATTAGCTTGAAAGATGGCTCTGTGTAAAATTACCTGATTTGTAAGAGATGAAGTTTCCAGTATTTGTGCTATCATTTGCTGCTTTGTAAATCCTTCCCCAAAAGGAAAAAAAGAACAACTGGAAAAGTAACTGAAGCTGCTAGCGCACTTTATTCAAATTTGTTCATTTTCATTGACTTTGCCTCAGTTTCAAAGCATATTATATAGATATTTTAACTGCCAAAGCTATCCAAAAGCTTTCCAAAAAAAGCTGTGCTTTTTTCCTGCTTCTCTCGCCAACACGAACTCTAATGTGACATTTTGGTAGAGACACTAGAATAGCATCCATCTCCTCCTCCCACAGCTCTGCCTGCCCAGCAGGGCTAACCAAAATCAAAACTTGCTTTGCATCAACACAGCCAGTGCAAGTTGTCACCAGACTGACTTTCCACCCATGGTGAGGCTTTCTGAGCACATCCTGCACTCCACCAGTGGCAATTTCATCCTCCAAATAGCTCAGCCCACACCTAGGCTTCAAAACAAGGAATCAGATTTCAGAGGTGCCTGTGGAAAAATGTGTTTTTCCTTTCCTGCTTTGGACATGAAAAATGTTGTAGCCACCAGAAACTTAACTCCAAGGGGTTAAATTATCTGGGAAAAGTAGGCACTTATCTAACACCTCATCTACTCAGAAAGCAGTGTACAAGCCCATGAATGACTGGCACCAGAGAATTTGGCCCTGAGTTGTTCTGAGAGTCCAGATTGTGACACCCACATTTTGCAGCCCTTCAAATATGGATTTAAAAGTCACTGTTCCCACAGCAGGTGCAGCTGAGCTGGATAAGCCTGCCCAGTTCAGATCACTACGATCCTGCAAACTTCAGAAAGGTATTTGGTTATTTTGACTTCTAGTGCCAACCAGTTTCCAATCCAGTTTGCTATGGAGAGCTGAGGGAGGGCAGGACTGCTTCTTTTGCCACAGTGTGGGCTGATGTCACCTTTGAAAGATCATACACCTCCAGTGTCATATGGTGTGACACTGTCACCAGGTCTCAGGATCACACCTGAAGAAGGAAATGAGCAGGTACTGAGTGATGCTCATTCCTGGTGACAATTCAGAGGGAAGGGCGTTTTCCTCAGAAGCAACCAGTGCTTGGAAGACTGAGCCTTTGGCCTCTCCTGTGGCCAATCTGTACCCTGGGCACAGGGTGGGCATCAGGTGCCCTGCAGGGACAGAGCTGCCTCCCCTCCCCAGGCACCATCACACCTTTATGCTAAGGGCACTCTCTGGCCATAGAATATGTCCATTAATATCCTACAGTGAAAACATGTAAATATTGTTATTATTTAGTTCATGCTCACACTAAACCTTGTGCAGAGCTTACCACATACAACCAAATAGTCTACAGGACACGGCTTTTTCTAAAAGAAAAAAATGTGTTTATTTTCCCCTTGAAACTAAAGGGAGAACACACATTCAGCAGGAGAAGTCCAGCAGGTTAAGTTCTTCCAACTGCCACTCAAATAGAGAAAATTACAATTATCTATTTTACACTACAATCCAAAAGGATATTTACAGTCCTGGAAATTCTTTCCCAACCTCTTGAACATATTTATTCTCTCTGGCAATATGCTATTGAGTAAGTGGACTAGACAGGGACAGGGAATTTCTGTAGGTGGAACAGCTGAACATCTGGAATGCAACCTCTGCTTTATTGGACAACTACAAAGTTCTTGCAAAGAAAAATGTGTTTGTCCTGAAAAAAAAAAAACCAACAAAAAACCCCCCACCCCAGTGTATCCACAGAGAAGATAGGAATTGCTTATCTTACAGGAGAGGGAAGCAGGCTGCATTGCATATGGGGGTTAGAGGTTTGCTTGCAGGTGTGGACCTCAGAAAGCTGCTGTCTGAGGATATGTGCACCATCCTTGCAGCAGGCAAGGTGTAGGATGAAAGAGGGAATTGCCTGAGTCTCTACACTGCAGGGGAAGCAAGAAATCCTATTAAGGATTTATGCTGTTCCAGCAAAATAACTTCCTCACTTGAAGCAGAAGCCAGCTTTTTCACTGTCTTGACTTTGCTCGTGCTGACAGCATGCAGTTCTTCAGTCAAGCCCAGTGCCAGCTTTGTACAGAGAGATTCAGCATCAGGAAATGGGCTAGCAAGGCTCCTGCTCTCAGGCACAATTTCATTTGCCTCTGCACTTCCAAGACTTTGAGTGAACACTTGTAGAGAGAAAGAAGTTATTTACTACATGAAAGGGTTTGAAAACACAGTGATGTGCACATTCAAAAATATGTTCTAGAGAAGGCATGCATGGGAGATGTCTGAGGAGACATTTGTGCGTGGTGTGTAATAATTATAATGTGTTTTCATTTACACAGCGTCTCCTCCACACACTAGGGAATGTAGCAAAATGCAACTAAAACCACATATCCTTACAAATAAAGGGACAGAGAAAGAGAGAGTTTCATACAAAGGTTAAACAAAAAAATCTGTTTAATGTCACTTTGGGGATTACAGGAACTGGAGTAAAACAAACATCCAGAAGAAACTTTGAGGGCTTGCTTCAGGAAAAGCACGTGTGTGCCACCATATCTACATATTCAATATGTCTTGCTGGGACAGCTTGGGAAAAATAGGAAGCTGGAAATTTTCAGTGTGGGAATTAGATGGAAGAATGTGAACCATTCTAAACAAAACAGAGTGGAGTTGCCAGCTGACTTGCTAAAATGCCAGTGCTCTCTAGGATCCCTTGAAACAGAGCTGAGCACTGGCTCTGCTGCTCAGGGAGTGGGTAGGGAGCCAGGAGATTTGGGCTGGATTCCTGGCCCTGCAACAAGCCCAGCATGTGACGCTGGGAAGTCATTCAGCTCTCAGTTTCCAAAACCTGATTTCATGCCTGCACTTCTGGGCACCTAGAGTGAGACAGCAAGAGCCCAAACACCCCAGACTTCAAACAAGGGCAAGCTGCAGGTACTCACTTCCCATCCAGGAAGAACACACAGTTTTGGGTTTAGTTTCATCAGGGATGAAGCAGGGCTAAAAACTGCAAAGGAACCTGAAATGCTACAAAGCTCCAGGTAGGATGATTACATGATTAGACACCTTTTGCCACATGGATATGCAAAGAACTATTACTGTGTTACCTGTTGCTTCCCACACCCTGTGGCAATTATTGCCATTCTATAAATATTTTCCCAGATTTCAATACACCTGAAGACTTTTGTTTATGTTTCCTGCTTCAGGGCACCAAGGAATAATCGTCTCACAAAAGGATTCACTGTTCCAAAAGACACCTAAAGAATACAGATCAGGATTGCTGGCAAAAAGCGTGGAACAACAACACTGACAAGACTAGGAAAATACTAGATCTCAAGGGTGAAACAGTGGAAAGAAAGAGGCTTTTCCACATAATTTAGTCAGCATGTATGCTGGGAAAAAAAAACAGAAGTAAAATCCATATTTCTAGCTTATACTTTTCTGTATGCACACATTTAAAAAAAAATTGGAACCATCAGAACTGGAGAAAGTTGAATTCTCATTGTACGTAAGGGGGGTCTGGTCACACATTAATTTACATTATACTGTAGGCAAAGGTTTATTATGGACTTTTTAAAATGAAAAGTGTAGACACAAGTTGAAAGAACAAGTGTAAAACACAGATCTTGCTCTACCCATTTATATTTCCACCTCCAGCATGGTGAACTCTATACTTTCTTCCTGCCCTGTTTGTGCCTGCCCTTAATTTTGCCCCAACATTTCCAGAGAGGATTTCCGAGATTTTTGTCATGCACAGAGAGATAACACATGCTGGTGAATTTACTTGCCTTAATGGGGTTTTAGAGTTTCCACATGAACCCAAGAA
Source organism: Agelaius tricolor (assembly GCF_023055355.1). NCBI lineage: Eukaryota > Metazoa > Chordata > Aves > Passeriformes > Icteridae > Agelaius > Agelaius tricolor. The sequence goes on from NW_027269263.1 coordinate 4,143,800, forward strand.
CAGAAGCAAGAACAAAAGAAGTTTCTGAAAGGGACATCCCCTTGCAACCATATTTTCATGTACCCATTATAGTTGCACCAGATAACTTTCAGAAAATCAGGGGAATTTAGCACAAACAATCTCTGCACTGGTACTTCCAGGATTAAAATGTTACAGTAACCTTCCTTTGGCCACTGAAATCCAAATCTTCTATTAAGTATAACATTCTATTTTGTGTCTTTAGCCTGCCTTCCTTATAAAACTGTATTTTCTAACTCTCACCTTTGTGCCAAGCTCTAACTGTGAATCTCATTTTCACAGCATGTTTCCAAAACAGTATTGCCCTATTTTTCAGTTTTCCTCCAAGAACTTACTTCAGAGCCGGTGCTCATAAGGCAGGTGACATAACTTGGTCCAATTCAAGTGAATTGCCAATTTTAGAATGCCATTTACTACCTGAAAATGTGCTGGTGGCCACAGTCCAGAGAGGGAGGAGTCAAAAGTAATGCTGCAGTAATCCATGGGTACAAAAATCTTGTGTTTTAAGAGCCACACAGCTACATCAGTACCCTCCCCAAGCTGAGCTCACCCTCTTGTGAGGTTACCTTTCACTGTGGCAAGAATGTATGAATGACTTGTCCCTGGACCTCACTCTGGGGGGCCCGTGCAAGGCTTGACTGGAAAGCCCAGAGACTGATGTCTTTTCTTCCTTGCAGCTTCTGACAGAGAGCACAGGGAGCAGCTTCCCTGACAGCCAAATTCCCCTTACTCACAGGCCAGTAATGCTACATCTGCCCTGACTGCAGGGAGAGATGCTCTGCCCAGAGCATCTCAGGGTGAATGTGCTGGCTGTCAGTGGAGCTACACACACAGAGCATTCATCCACCTCTGCTGGGTTTTGGACTAAACAGCTGTTACAAAGGAAGATTTCACAGGCCTGCTGCTGTAACAGGTACCACACAGCATGTCAGACACACATGTTTCTGCTGTGACTGCAGGGGCTGTCCCTATTAGATCAAGTTGTAGAGGTCTCAGAGTTCAATCCCCAGGAATGGCTTATGAAAGCAGTTACCACCTGAAAGGTCTCTTTGTTTTTGTGCCACTGCTTTTAATAATAATGATTGCATCAGATATTTTCTGCCATCTCAATCTTCTTTGGTACTGCTAATGAAGAAATGACAAAGCCCAACACTTAAAACAGCACCCAAGACTTAAAATAGCACCCAATACAATGAACTGCAAACACTTCAGGTTTGAGGTTTTACATCCTGCCCTCCCAAAGCACTTTCCCTTTGGTGATTTTAACCATTGAGTACCAAGCTCCACATAAGCCCTGAAGGGTGGGACATGCATGGCCAAACCAGGGAATCGCCCGCGGGCAAGGGCCCAGGTCACCTGCTGCAAGCACCAGACAGTCCTGTCCCACAGAGGCAGACAGACAGACAGACATGAAAGGCACATGGCATTCGAGGGAGTTGTCTGGACAGTCACAAATTGTTTTGATTCTTCAAGCAATCCTTTCATTTACGCTTGGTTCAATCTGTTACAGCAGCAACAGTCGCTGGCCAATTTAACAGCAAAACTGGGAATATAATCCTGTCCTCCCACACTTCACACCCTCTGCCCATGCCCCCTCATATCAGCAGAGTTGTGTTCTTGTCAGCTACTGACTGAAGGAAAAACAAGACCTGAAGAAAATACCCAAATCCAAAAGCCTTCAATCTATAGCTGGAGTCTGCACTGAGACATTAGCTCTGAATTTTGCCCCAGCATCTAACCACATATCCACACTACATTGTATTTTGAATAAACCAACTGATTGCAGGAAATACATGGCACATGAGAATTACTTTGTGCAGGACAAACCAAACCATGTAATCCTAAAATACATCCTCATGTAGCACCTGTTAGAGACATGAAGCCTGCTACAAAAACCCAGCTTGTTTTTTAAGGAAAGCTTCATAGTGACCTAGTCTTCACAACAAAGCTCAATAGGCAAAAGGATCCCAGTATTACCATTTCCAAAAAACCCTCTTATCAGTTATATTTTCTTTATATTCTCTGACCAAAAAAATGAAAGATCATGAAAATGAAAAACTAGCATGAATTCCAAAGGGAATCCACTCACTGAACACCCTATGCTGTTTATATATGTGTGTGTGCATGCACACAGATATGCACACGGGCAACACAGAATCACAGAATCATTGAAAAATTTGGTTTGGAAGGGACCTTGAAAGGCCACCTAGTCCAACCCCCTGCAATGACCAGGGACATCTTCAACTGGACCAGGTTGCTCAGAGTCCTGTCCAACCTGACCTTTAACATTTCCAGGAATGCAGCAGCCATCACCTCTCTGGGCGCCCCGTGTCAGTGTTTTACCACCCTCAGTAGAAAACTTGTATCCAGTCTAAATTGACTTTCATTTAGTTTAAAACCATAAACTACTGTCCTATTGCAACAGTCCCAAAAGCTCCCTTTTGGTTTCATTCATACACAAAAAAACATTCCCCAAACTGAATTTGAAGAAACTCCACTAAACCAACTTTAAACCCAGTTTAAGACCATGGGTTGTATCAAACTTAGTTGATTTTTGTGGTCTTGCTTCAATCTGATTAAGAAGTTCTGGAAGCCAACTTGTGAAGGACAACTGTAGCCCCATGGAGTGTGGCTGCATGTAAGTTTAGATGGATCAAAAGAGAGAGAAGCATTAGCTCGGCATGGGCTTTATTGTCCAAGTGTTTTTGCATCACTTCTGTCCTGCAGTCCCAATGGCCACTGCCCAGAGGCAAAAAACCAAAGGCTAAAAAGATTCCTGTGGGTAAATTCTCAAGTTTTTCATTCCACAGCTGAAGCCGTGAAAAGGCAGAAAGCACATGGAGTAGGGTGGCAGAAGAAAAGTAAGGATAAGGAAGGACTCTGTTATCTCTTAAATGACTATTTTGAGCCAAAATTTACCCTGCAAAAAGACAGGCAAAAGTAACAAACAAGGCCAGGCTGAGATGGGAGCTAGAGAGAGACCTGGTGGATGTTATACCCAACCATGCAGGATGGACAACAGTGCAGCTTTATCAGCACGAGCTGCTTCCAATCATAGAAGCCACGAGTGAGTTATGTGAATCCTCCTGAACCCCTGCCAAGCAAAACTGTACAGCCTCCACTGAATAGTGGTGTAACTGCAGGAAAAAAATGAAGCATTTATCTGGCAAGTGCTTTCTAAAAGAGAGCATGGCTGTCAGGAGCTGCTCGAGGAGCTGGAATGCTAGAGATGGTTCCAGGGGGATGGAGCAGCCATCAGAGTGCCTAAGAGACAGGCAGGGATTTTTAATAAAATGCAGTTTATCACACGGTGATTACCACCTCCTATTTATACCACATGAGATCATGAAAAACATGGCACATACTCCTTTACTCCTGGAAACACAAAGTCAACCCAACAACCATGAGATAAATTGGCCCTTTTCATGTACTTTGTACTTTGTCTTTCTAAACCTCTATTTCCAAACATCTGTCACTTAGACTGGCAAATAAAAAACTGCTAGAATAGTAACTTCTGTGCCTTCCTCTCCCCCAGATCAACACTACAGTAGATTAGGATTACAAATCCAAATTCCAGGCTGTTCCACTCAACATGTAAACCTTAACAGGTTAAGGTTTACATGTTCCACTCAACATGTAAACCTTAAAGGAAGGACAGACGGTCTAAGTATATAAGAAGTAAGAAAGAGAACTTTAGAGTCTCCAGGAAATGCTTCATCTATTTCTAACTTCAGCTGGCTACACACAAGAGGCCTTACAGACACAATGTGCCAAGATACAAAGAAAAAAGTATTTCAGGTAAGCTTTTCTGCCTTGAAGAACACACCTTTTCCTGCTCCCCTTCAAATGTGGTTTGAAAAGCTTAGGGAGAGGAAATTCCACATTATTTCCACAGTAAGATTCCGCAGCTGAGTTTGGGATAATACGGTGAAAGCCTTCATTAGCACTCTTTGAGAATGACTTGTAGAACTTGCTTGTAGCTTTGCCAGTTATGAGTAATGCAACAATCCCTGAGACACTTCTGTGCCACATTTCCTTCACACATTGCCTGATGTCTACTGGACTCAGCCTTCTTGTGAGGGATCCCACTGCCTCCAGACAGGGAATCCCTGCCACAACAGGCCTGTGAGATGCCACACCTTTCTCCTCACTCCAGGGAAATTCTCCATGTCTGTTGTGATGCTCTACAGCTGATCTGAACACAGCCCATCTGCAGAGAAAAAAATCTACTGCCCCCAATCTTTTGCTTATTAACGCGATGGCTAACTAACGTCCCAAGAGCACAAACTGCAAAAATAATACTACAAAGTAATTCCTACTGGGCAACACCCCAGTACAGCTCCTGTGTGTCACTGCAGCTCCACAATCACTAAAACCAGGTCTGTGCATTGCTGGATCCCCCAGGAGTAGAAATTTCATCGGGATCAGGCCAAGGCATGTGATCAGGCTGCTGCTGAATGAGCCAGAGCTCAGGATGCAGGGCCAACACCAATCCTGCTCTGGCCACGTGCCAGGCACAGGGGTGCAGACGATACCTGATCTGGCTGGAGCTGAGCACACTGACACCTGAGCCGGCATAAAGTCTGCTAGTAAAAAGTTAACCTGTCAAAAACTTCTTGAATTAACTCAAGCAGGCAGGGTGAATGAATACCAGGTCAGCGCTTCACATCATGTGGCCACCCCATTTTGGAGCCAATAATAGGAGCTGCACTGCTGGCTTTTGTTGCTCTGCCAAACCACAGCCAAATGTTGATAGTGATGTTTATATGCATGGGGAACTCAGTGCACGATCAGGGCCTCAGAGTCCTTCAACTCGCCTTGCCTCCAACTTAAAGCAAAAAGGAAGGTAAAAAGCAGAGTGAAACCTAAACGTTTAACCTCTAAGTAGTCAACAGAATCTACTAATATGGAATCTGTACGTGAAGGCAGAGCAATGACTGCTTCTGTAGCACATAAATTTAAGTGATTATTAAAATAGAGCCTATTCCTTCAGGTTAGTGAAGGCATCAGTACAGCAAACACATCAGTAACTAGGCTGACTTGTGCAGTATTTTAGCAATCCAGACAGTATTAAAAAGACACCCTGTCATGCTGAACAAATGCAAACTTTTTCTTTACAAAGAAAGGGTAGTCCTGCTCTTCTGAAACTGTTTTGAAAAGCCTAACCTGATCTCTGGTAGAACTTAAGCCATTTTTAACACTGCTGCAATACTAACCAGTGTTGAGATGTACACGGGTACCATACACGAGGCTATAGACACACAGGAAACATGGTTTTCAAACATTCTTTCTTGAAATTGCTGGAACTCACTAGAAATTGCTTGGTTTATGTGAGTATCTCAACAATTTTCAGAGCTAGTTCAAGGAGGCCATTAGCTGAAAACCATTTTCAGAAGATTCTCTATTTCCCATTACAGATGCCCTAAAACAATCCATGCAGAGATGTACAGCAACCTTGACAGCTATCCAGACCTCTGAGCTGATTACAGCCCTGTCTTATCACTCCTGCAGGCATGCCTGGACAGAGGGTTCCCAAACTTTGCTCCTCAAGGCTGTCACACCGCCTCACAGCCATGCCACAGGCCACAGCAGCCAGCACTCCAGCAGACAAGGGTGAGGCACCATCCACCTTCTCTTTGCTACCTTCCCCAGCTGCACAAACCCCTGTCCCTCCTCATGGGGCCCAGGGCTCCCAGAGAGCTCGAGGAGTTACCAGCCAGCCAGCCCAGCACGGACTTGGCAAACCTCGATGCAGAGGTGGCCCAGTGGCAGATATGGGGTGAAGCAAGGGGCTGGCTTCAGTACCGAGCTGGAGTCTCCAGCTGTGCCAGGGCAGATTTAGGTTGGACATTAGGAGGAATTACTTCACAGAAAGGTGATTAGACATTGGAATGGACTGCTCAGGGAGGTGGTGGAGTCACCATCCCTGAAGGTGTTTAAAGAAAGACTGGATGTGACACTCAGTCTGGTTGGCAAGCTGGTGTCTGGTCATAGGCCGGACTCAATGATCTCAGAGGTCTTCTCCCATCTAAGTGAGTCTGTGATTCTCTGAAGCAGTGCTGCTCTCTGCAGCCCTGACACCCCTGTCATCCATGGGTGACAGCACAGCACCCACCATGGCTTCTCTGCACCGACAGGGCAAGAATTAGGATTAGTAATGCATCAGGGAAAGCACTGCCAGCAGGCCAAGGGAGTGATCCTGCCCCTTTACTCAGCCCTGGTGCACTGCATCCAGTTCTGGGCTCCCCAGTACTAGAGAGTCCTGGAGAGGGTCCAGTGAAGAGTGACACAGAGGATGAGGGGACTGGAGCATTCCTGTTATGAGAAAAGGCTGAAAAAATTGGGCCTGTTCAGCCTCAAGAAGAGATGACTGACAAAATGACCTCATCAATATAAGTATCTTAAGGATGAGTCAAGAGGATGGAGCCAGGCTCTTCTCGGTGACACCAGCAATAGGACAAGAGTCGACCGGTACAAACTGAGGCACAGAAGTTCCTCCTGAACACAAGGAACAACTTCTTTCCTCTGTGGGTGCCCACGCACTGCACCAGACTGCCCTCAGAGGTTGTGGCGTCTCCCTCTCTGTACACTCAAGAGCCGTCTGGATGCCACCGTGTGCCATATGCTGGAGCCGGGGGTGGCCCCGGTGACCGCCGAGGCCCCTGGGGCCGGGCGCGGAGCCGCGGTGGCGCCCCCGGCGGCGGCGCGGGGCAGCGCAGCACAGCGGGAGCGGCGGGGGCGCCGCACGGCCCGCGCTGTTTCCAGGGCGACGGCTCGCCGTGTTCCGGACCGTACCATTGCGCAAGCGGCGCGGGTGGGGGCGGGAGGGGAAACAGGCCCGGCCCGGCGCCGCCTCCTCCCCGGCTGCCTCCTCCCCCCGCGCCTGGCCGCGCCTCCCCCCCTCCCGCGGGCCGGAGCGGCGCCGGGCCCAGCAGCGCGCGGCGCGGAGCGGAGCGGGCGGGCCCGGAGCGGCGGAGTCGGTACCGGCGGCGGGCGGGCCGGGCCGGGCCGGGCCGCGCCACCCCCTGCCCTCGCTGCCTCACCGCCGGCGCGGGATGCGGGCGGCGCGGGGCCGCGGGCTGTGAGCGGCGGCAGCGCGGAGACAAAGGGAGGCGGCGGCGGCGGGGCTCGGCGGCCGGCGGTGGGCACGGGGCGCGGGGGCCGCCGCCGGGGCGCGCCCGCCGGGATGCGGCGCGGGGCGGCGCGGCCGCAGCGCGGCGGCGGCAGCGGCGCGGCCCGCCCGGCGCGGCGGTAGAGGCGGCGGGGCCGGGCCGGGCCGGCGGTCGCGCAGTAGCGTCTCCCGCGCCGCCCGCGCCGGCGATGTGAGGGCGGCGGCGGCGGCAGGAGGAGCGCGGCGCGGAGCGGAAGGCGGGCGGGCCCCGGGCGGAAGCGGGCCGGGCCCGGCGGCGAGGGGCAGCAGCGCGGCGCCGGCGGGGGCGGCCGGGCGCGGGCGGGCGTGCGTGCGATGGAAACGCACATCTCGTGCCTGTTCCCCGAGCTGCTCGCCATGATCTTCGGGTACCTGGAGGTGCGCGACAAGGGCCGCGCGGCGCAGGTGTGCACGGCCTGGCGGGACGCCGCCTACCACCGCTCGGTGTGGCGGGGCGTGGAGGCCAAGCTGCACCTGCGCCGCGCCAACCCCTCGCTCTTCCCCAGCCTGGCGGCGCGGGGCATCCGGCGGGTGCAGATCCTGTCGCTGCGGCGCAGCCTGAGCTACGTGGTCCAGGGCATGGCGGACATCGAGAGCCTCAACCTCAGCGGCTGCTACAACCTCACCGACAACGGGCTGAGCCACGCCTTCGTGGCGGAGATCAGCTCCCTGCGCTCGCTCAACCTGAGCCTCTGCAAGCAGATCACGGACAGCAGCCTGGGCCGCATCGCCCAGTACCTCAAGGGCCTGGAGGTGCTCGAGCTCGGAGGCTGCAGCAACATCACCAACACCGGCCTGCTGCTCATCGCCTGGGGCCTGCAGCGCCTCAAGAGCCTCAACCTGCGCTCCTGCCGGCACCTCTCCGACGTGGGCATCGGGCACCTGGCGGGCATGACCCGCAGCGCGGCCGAGGGCTGCCTGGGCCTGGAGCAGCTCACGCTGCAGGACTGCCAGAAGCTCAGCGACCTCTCGCTCAAGCACCTGGCCCGCGGGCTGGGCCGCCTCCGCCAGCTCAACCTCAGCTTCTGCGGGGGCATCTCGGACGCGGGGCTGCTGCACCTGTCGCACATGAGCAGCCTGCGGAGCCTCAACCTGCGCTCCTGCGACAACATCAGCGACACGGGCATCATGCACCTGGCCATGGGCAGCCTGCGGCTGTCCGGCCTCGACGTCTCCTTCTGCGACAAGGTGGGGGACCAGAGCCTAGCCTACATCGCACAGGGCCTCGACGGGCTGCGCTCGCTGTCCCTCTGCTCCTGCCACATCAGCGACGAGGGCATCAACCGCATGGTGCGGCAGATGCACGGGCTGCGCACCCTCAACATCGGCCAGTGCGTCCGCATCACCGACAAGGGCCTGGAGCTCATCGCCGAACACCTCAGCCAGCTCACGGGCATCGACCTCTACGGCTGCACCCGCATCACCAAGCGGGGCCTGGAGCGCATCACCCAGCTGCCCTGCCTCAAGGTGCTCAACCTGGGACTTTGGGAAATGACTGAGAGTGAGAAGGTCAGGTGAGAGGAGGAGGAGGGTGCCCCGAGACCTCCATCTCCTCTGGAGGGACTCACTGACTGACTGACTGACTAGTGCAGAGGAGGAGAGAAAGAGAGAGGGGCATGCACAGAGACATGCTACCCACGCACTCTGGCACCGCAGGGAGGAACACAGAAAGAGGGTATATCCTCGACCCTTCTGTGCTGCCTCCCTATCCTTGCTGTGGAGGAGGAGGAAGGGGGACCAGGAGGACAGAGAGAAAGCACCTATCCATTTTCCAGGTCATGCCTCAAGCTCCGTGCTAGGGAGACAGAGCCCTCTCCCTTCCCACAGCATCCTTCCCTGCGGAAGAGGTAGAAACCCACACTTATGCACTGGGGCTAGAGACACCCCTCTTTATCCCCACTCCCACATTCCATCCCCTCAAGCACTAAGGATGGATAAAGACAGACCCTTGTTCTGCCATGTATTCAGAATAGATTATTTTTGGTTTATATAAAGGAGAGTGGAAATGGAGATGGGAACAAAAAATAGTTAACAGCAGCAAAGGCTTCCTAGCTACACTTGTGCACCCAGCCACCCAGTCATCCTGAGCTGGGCACTGACAGAGCTTTTGATAAAACAACCATTCCACCTCTCTGCTTGCCCGTCCCCTGTCAACACATTTGTGACAGAAATACTGCTCCCTAGGTACATTGATTTTTTTTTCCCCTTTTAAATCTCTCTTCAGTCTCCAGTTACATGTTATTCTCTGCTGTGGGTGGATACAACCTCCCACTATTCCAGTTCTCCACTGCACTGAGACTAGCGATAGCTACAGCCTCCCCTTTTGTCAGTATGTTTCCATGTCATCCTGCACTATGGGTAATGGAAAAGTCCAGGCACTCCATTCTCTCTCCCCATCTCTCCACTAGAGATGAACACACCATTTCCTCCTTCTCCTGTCTCTGTGGGGACTGGACACAGACCCCACTCTCTTAAGCCTTCCCATGCACTGGGGGACTCTGAGAGTTACTGAGACTTGTCTTCCCTTTCATCATTCTCTCTTTTTCTCCCCTCCTCCTCCTTGGCAACAGGGATAGACATATCCAGCCACATATCCATTCCTCTCTGGGTTGGGGGTGAGCAGGTAGAAGGGAGTTCTTGCTCCTCTCTACCTGGGGGACATGAGGAAGAATCTCCAGCTTCATTTCTGCTTCATTTGAGATACTGTGACCTGTTTTTACTTTGAAATGCATAAAAAAAATTACTGCTACAAAAACAGCCTCTTACTCTCCCATCTATCCCTTGCTTACATCCTGTAATTGATCCCAGTTTTCCTCACTCATTCTCCCCTTTACAGTATTCATTTTCTTACATGGTTTTATTTTTAAAGACATATGAAGTTGCTGTTCTTGTGGATTTTTAAGTACTTTTTTTTCTGCTGAATATATTCTATATATATAAATATATATATGATGTCTGGCTACCTCGTTTTAATTTGTTACTTTTTTTTTTTTCCCCCTCCTCAAAAGCCCTGGAATTCTTACAGGAAAGAGATTTTGAGACTGAAACATTTTTGTGCCTAGACTGGAATAATGCCCCTTGGGTTTGTTCTTATTTTATCCCCTCCTCTTCCCCCACCCCTTTTTTTAATTTTTTTTTTTTTTTAATTTTTAATTTTTGTTTTTAGGCTTACCCTACTGTGTCCCACCTCCACATTCTGGTTGTGCCTCTCCCTCCCTCTTCACTGGGAACTGGGGACCCAAACTGTGCTTCTGCATTTTTACTCTTCTAGCACAAATATGTAACGTGAGAATCCACACTGAGGATTGGGCTACTGTTAACAGAAATGTGTAAAATGCAAGTTTGTTTAAAAAAAGAAAAATTATATATATGGATATATGCAAGTGCTTTCCCCTCCCCTCCTAAGCCACCTACAAAAGGTCACTATGCCAGGCTTCCTGTTTGTAGGTGGAGAGGAGCAGAGCTGGCCTGCAGGCCCCAGGGCTGCCATGTGAAGGGGAGGAGACTGAAGTTCATCTGTCTTATCTCTGTTCTGTCAATAAAATGGAGCTGGGTCTTTAGATTATTTTTTAATTATTATTTGAAAGAGGAAGAGTAAGTTTGGGTTTTGTTTTGTTTTGATTTTTTGTTTTGTTTTTAAATATCTTGGCTTTTTTTTTGCTTATCTGTTCAAAATCTCAAATCCTCCACAGTAACAGGCCAGACCACGGAGTTAACACAAACCCAGAGACCCCTATGGATTAATTGTACTGTTTGTGAATTTGTATAAAAAAATAACAAAGATCCTCTTAAAACATTTTATATTCTTACAGTAAAAGGTTAAACATATTTATATAATAAAAGAGGAAATATGAAGTATGTTTTTGAAAAAAAAAAAAAAAAAAAGCCGTATCTGTGTTGTCTGTACTTATTGAAGACGTGTGTGTCTGTCGGGCTGGGTAAGAACAGCCTTGTGGCTGATGGTGGGATTTGGGGCTGGCTCTGCTGAGGAAGGCAAGGAGCCTCCTCCTGTGCAGGAGGAGTTTGTGAGGAAGGGGCTTGGCAGGACCAGCGTGGGTGCTGGCAGCATCCCTGGGGACAAACCCCGTTCAGACTTCTGAGGCTGAGGTCACACAAACCTAAAGTGCTGAAACTTGCAGCTGAATCGGCTACTTCGTGTGATAGAGGACAGCATTTGTGAGAGGGGGAAGAAGGCCTGTATTTCTTAATTTTTTTAAGCTGCAGATGAATTGCTTAGTGGAGGATTTTTTAGTAATTTAAACCGTGGCCCTCCCCGGATGGAAGACCCATCAAATAAAAACATTTCCCAGCACTGACAACCACCAAAAACCTGCGCCCTTGCAGACCTGGAAAATCTGAAACGTCTTGGTTGATTTTCCACTACCAAGCCGAAGATTAAAGAGAAAGTAAAAAGTGGAACCGTGTTCAAAAAAAAAAAAAAAAAAAAGTTTGAATAATCTAAGGTGTCCTTTGTCCTCTACCATAATCTTTCTCCTCAGCGTTATGACTTTTAACCCGATGCGGTCCCTCTCTGGCCTCCCCGACGTGGGGTGTTTCATTGTTGCAGGAGATGGAGCTTAAGCGGTGTTTATAGGGCGGCCACAAAGCGCGTCCGTCTCCCCCAGCCCGGCGACGGGGCTCGCTCGCCCGCTGCCCCCTTCCTGCCTCGAAGGAGGGGGAATGCGAAATGGTGGAAGAAGGCAGAGCCATTGTTCAGGAAAGTTAAAAGAGGAGCTGTCCTTGCTTGCTTGCTCAGTCATGCATACTCAATCTGGCCGGGCCCGAGTCCCTATGGAAAGGAGGAGGGCGATTCTTCCCCTCTTTTTAACATTCCTCTCCAGGCCTGGCTGTATTTAAGCTGCTTTCCTCCGCGCCGAGGAGGAGGGAGGGGGATGGTCTGAAGTTCCTGTACATTTGCATTTTAAGCACTTCCAGCGCTGAGCAGGCCACTTTGTTCCCCGCTCCAGCAGCCGCGGCTGGGTGCTGCTCCAGGTGGGACGCCCTGCCAGAGGAGGTGCCCTCGGCGCCCGCACCTGCCTGCCCTGCTCAGCCCCTGCCTCCACGGCTCTTCTGGCTGAGGCTGGACCGGGCACACTCTGGCTGCCAGCTCTGCCCGCCTCACCTCTTAAAGCAGTGCTGCATTTCAAAGGGGAAAGTAGTGCCTGACTCCAGCCCTCTTAAAAAGAAACACCATCTCCTCCACACCCTAAGGACCTGGACTATCTCAGGGTCTGGACTTTGGGGCGTGTGTTGTTCTAGTCCCTCCTTTCCAAGACTTCCAAGCTTTCTGCTGGGAGTCCATTGACAAAAGCTGCATTGTTCGCTTTAGGGAAAGCCACCACAATTGGATCTAATTGAGCCTGACACTATATCCATCTTCCCCTACTTGGAGGGAGGTGTTGGGGTCTGTCTTTCCTGCATTAAGAAAAGAGTTTACAGTAACTTCTTGATGGAAAAAGAGCATATATGTATGAGTGTTATAAACAACAGGAATCCCATATCAGGTTCCCAGAACAGCTGAAAACATTATTGCTCCAGGGGTCAAGCAGCAGTCCCAGCCAAGGACGGGGAATGATAAACCTCTCATAAAGTAGGTTTGTTTCTGCTGGGTTTGGGTGAAAATGGCATCTCCTTATTAAGCCCCATGTTCACATGGATAACAGTGGGACATCTACGTTTCAACATAATATGTGTGCTCGTAAGCTCCGTAATCAGACCCAGGACAGGATTTTTTTTTCCTCTAGAAAATCCCCTGAACTTCTTCTCTCAACTCTTAAAAAAACCAAACCAAAAGCATTGCCCACATGACCCAACATCTCCTTTTAAGAGGAACACAAGCCAAAGGAAGTTGCCAAAACCAAAGCCTCCCTGAACCCCACTTCTTAGACACCCTGGACTGTTCCCGTAGATGGAGCAAGTGCTCCTCATACCTTCCCTCTCATGCTCCATTGTGACAGCACCTCCTCGGACCCAGACACGGGCCAACAACCATAGACCAATTACCACATAACTTCTCAGCATAACCAACCACTCTTGAATTTTTGAACATGACTCAGTTGGAAACCGGGGTAGAAAACCATAAAAAACACTCCACTACTTGGAAATGAGCTGGAAGTCTCCTGTCTGTGAGCCCACAGTGCCTCAGCAGTGGCTTTGGTGCCACCTTCACCGCTGTGCCCAGCAGAAGTGCTGGGGCAGCAGGGCCCCTTTGCCTACACCTGCACAAGGCAGGGCAGGAGGGTGGGCCAGGGACCTGCTTTGTGGACAGCTCTGAGGAGCAGAGAGGCCACGCTAAGGAGGCGATGGCAGAAAGTAGAGCAGGAACGATGTGGAGGAGGGATGAAGTGACTGAGCAGGAGAAGAGGCAGCCAGGGACTGAGGGGCAGCAGCTGGGGACGCCAGCTCCAAGCGGCAGTGAAATCCTGCGTGTGCATGGGGTCCCTGGTCTGCTCCAGCAGCTGCTCCCCTCGCCAGATCCATGGATGGCTCCGCTCCCTGGGAGCTGGGAGGAAAAGCAGGCTCCACCTGGGTCCTACTGCCCTTGGACTAGCACATGGGAGGTCCATGCATGAAAGATTTACACATTTTATACCTTCCCCTGCACGCTGCGGGTTGGGCTGAATCGGTTTGTCACGGTGGCTCTGGGGGCCTTTGTTTGGCGCTAATAAATAACGGGGTCACGGGGCAGCTGTCAGCCAAACCACCTGGGGCCTCTGCTATGGCCAGAGGTGATCTCCCTGCTAGACAGCACAGAGCTCACCACTGAACCTGCCCTTTGGGGGTCAGCGAAGGGTTAAAATGAGACCTGGGTGGCCAAGAGGCTCACGGATTTTGGAACCAAAGCTAGAAGTCAGCACAGGCTACCATTAACAGCTCAAGGGGAGATGTCCCTGGATCTGGCAGCCTCGCTATGTATGCATGTGGGATGCTCCTGGCAAAGTGAAACCTTTTTGTTCTCTCTCTCTCTCCCTCCTCTACCTTAAATGCCACTCTTTCAGCCAGCAGCTCTTTAACAGTGCCTTCTGTGGAGGAAAAACATAAATGGATAAATTTGACTGGGTGGTGCTGGCTGGACCCCTCAGGACATCAGCGAGGCCCCGCGCCAGAGCTGCTGGCTGGGCTGCACTGACACTCCCCACCACGGCCCGCCAGCCAGGCCGTCCTGCTCAATTCCCCAGCCCCAAGCTGCACGAAAGAAAGAGCTGGAGAGGGTTCATCAGGCTCCTGTGCCAGAACTTAAGCCTCCAGCCACATTTGGCAGGGATGCTAGTGCTTCTCCCCCTTACTTAATTACATTTACCATATGCACTAGCTCAATGACAGCCCAAACTGAAATCGCATGATGGAGATTTTGAAAGATCCGAATCTGATCTGTCCTTGAAAGATGAATGGAAATGGGATTTTCCTAAGAAATTTCCTAAAATCTGTGGTGTTTCTTAGACAAGGTGTCAAAAGTTTAGTACCAGTGACTGGACACATGCCCTGAGCAACTGTTTTCACATGAGAGGGTTACTGAGACATAAACCAAACTCATACTCTGCTACAGAAACCAACCCAGATCCAGAAATGGGAACCTCCTCCTAGTTATTTTCCTTCCTCTGAGTCTTGTTTCTCTGGGCACAGTCTAATGATTTCATGATGAAGCAATTTCCCCTCCCAGCTCTGGGGAAAAAAAAAAAAATCCCTAACAAATTTTATCTGAGCTTGGTCCTGTTCTTCCCTCTCCTTTGCCTCTTTCTCCCCACAAAAATTCCAGCTTTACAACCCTTGGATATCTTTAGGGGCTTGGTAGCTGGCACACAACATCACAGGGGCACACAGCATCACAGCTCTGCAGCCTCTCTCCTTGTTCAGTGAGCTGAAATGCCAAGAAATCCCTGCCATTATCTCCCTTGGTGACAGCTGCAGTGGCACTCCTGGCTCCTCAGTTCCAGCGCGGGCCAGGTGCATCGTTCAGTGCCATAAACCCCTCCTGCCACACCCCTCCTGGCTAGGAGCCTTGCGAGGCAGTCATACCCCAGGTGAGCCGGTTCCCTCTGCTCCCCCGGGCTCCTGGAGCTGCCAGGGATGCCGTGCCTCACTTGGCTCTGGCACATCTCCATCCGCCCGGCCGAGGTACCCGACGCGAATTGACCCGAGGTGACGGCGATAACGAGATCCCTCGGGTCGCTCGCCTACCTAACACCCAGGACAACCAGAAAAACAGATGGAGAGACCACGCTGCTGCCTGTGGTGCTGCTGGCAGTCGCACGGGCTGGGTGGCGCATCCCGATCGCGATGCCATTCCCATCCCGATCCCCCAGGCGGCAGCATTGCCCGCCGAGTGCCGCCGACGAGCGGCTCCGCTCCGGCCGCGGCAACCGCACCGAGCCCGCACGGGTCACCCGGGGCACCAAATGGGGGCGGCGAGAAATCGGATGGACTGAAGGGCTCACCCGTTCAGCCCTGCACACGAAGCAGCACTGCGTGGCAGAGGCGGGCGCTGCAAAGGGATGGGGAACTTCAGGCTGCTCGTCAGCATCACCACTATCAGCATTTGGTCCTGCACCATAAGCCAAACTGGAAAGGCACACTTGGCATAGCTGAACTGGGAGTCAAGCATAGAACCAGTGAATGGTTTGGGTTGGAAGGGATCTTAACGATCATCTAGTTCCAAACCCCCTGTGCCATGGGCTGGAACACCTTCTGCCATTAAACAGTTGCTTAAAGCCCAATCCAGCCTGGCCTTGAACACTTCCAGGGACACAGCATCCACAGCTTCTCCAGGTAACCCATTCCAGGGCCTCACCACCCTCACAATAAAGACTTTCTTCCTGGTAAGCAACCTAAACCCAACCTCTTTCAGTTTAAAGCCATGCTCCCTTGTCCCATCACTCCATGTCCTGTCAGAACTCCCTTTCCAACCCTCTTGCAGCCCATCTGGGCACTGGAAAGTGCTTTGAGGCCTCCCCGGAGCTTGCCCTTCTCCTGGCTGAACAAAACCCCAACTCTCTCAGGCTGTCTTCACAGAAATGCTCCAGCCCTCTGATCACTCCCATGGCTCTCCTCTGGACTCGCTCCAACAGGTTCATGTCCTTATGTTGCACTGTGCATCAATGATCCCCATCATGCAAGAGCTTCACACCCCAGCCTGAAGAGCTGCCTCCTGGGAACTGTCTATCCTAAACTTAGCACTTCTGCCCTAAAACTCCATCTCTTGACATCTATAGCTTGACAACAAATTATTTTTTTTTAAGCATGCAAATGTGAGAGTGGTAATGGAGCTGGACCAATATTAAAGTAATACTTAGATTATTTTATTCTGGTTTTGCTGTGTTGTTGGTACAGTTACTCCACTGGACACCTCTGTAGTGATTAAGTTATTTGGAGCTGTATGTGTGTGTCCTTTTTAGTACATAAATTTATAAAGTCTTTTTTATCCAGCTCTCACACTGCTGCTACAGGTACAGTGATGGTGTCTTTTTCAGAAGCAACTACACCTTATAATTTACAGAATTTTAATTATTAGCTTCTGCCGACTCATTACATACACAGACATCAAAAAGGGAAAATCAGCACTAATGGGGGAAGAGAGGTGGAAGCAACTTGACTAAGGTGATGCCCCAGATCCATGTGTCACCAAACAGTGCCTGGCATCCACCCCTTCCATCTCCAGTCCTGCTGGTTTCTGCCACTTGGAGCAGCAAAAATGGAAATGAGTTTTCCAGCCTGAGGTAGTCCTGGAGAGGGAGGGTCAGGACAAAGAACAACTTCCTCGTGTTCCACACCAGACTCACTGAGCAGCCTGAAAGCGCTGGTGTACAAGTGTGGGCTGTGGAAGAGCTCCCAACAGCAGGAGCCTCTCCAAGAAGCCATCTCTCTGTCTGTCTCTGTGCAAACTCTTTGGCTGTCACAGCTTTTACTGCAGGCAATGGCCAGTCTGACCCCCCAAATGCAGATCTGACAGCCCTGCAGGGACGTGTCCCAGCACAACAACAGGCACTGCACTGCCTGCAGCCCTGCGGCTGCTCCCTGGACATCTCCACCAGGACTGTCCCTGAGCAGGGACCACCCATGTGCATCAAAGGCACCACAGGGTCCCTAAGGCTGCCAACGCTGTCTCCTCTCAGGGTCTCCCTTCCCCAGAGTCACCTGTCCATTAGCACAGACCTGCCCAGACCACACTGAAGGCCGACTGAGCAACAGCAACTTCTGCCCCCCACACCCAGACCACAGGCACAAGGGCTGGTGCCAGGGCTGCCCACTGCCTTCCCCTCACCTCCCCCGGGCTCAAATGCAGGAGCCACGGGGACATGAGGGGGAACATGGGGAAATATCATCTCCCACCCACACCTGCCAGGGAGTCAGCGCGACAGGGGAGGCTGCATGTGAGCGGCCAGGTGTAACTTCCACCCTGCCCCTAGTGCCAAAAACAAGCATGTTAAAGCTAATCTACCCCTGTCTCAGCTCAACTGCTTTTCTGTGACTAAGCCCCTTATAATGGTTTTACTAAAATCCCCTTTTGATGGAAAAAATCCCAGCTGGAAGTTTCGGGCAGCGGCACAATGTGCAAGTCTGCGTGTCCCTTTCCCCGGCTTCACAAAAGCCTCTAATCGAGTGGAAAATTTGCTGGAGGCCAGAGGTTTAGGCCTGCAATTATTTTTTAAGGGATTATCAGGAGAGAATGGCGGTACTTACGACCCTCCCTCTCTTTGTGCTCTGCTCTGTGCTGCTTTCAGATGGACTCAGCCAGAAACCTAAACCACCGCAGCTGGATCCAGCAAAACCAGGGCTTGGCTGGGCAGCTTGCCTCCTCTCTGTCTCACAGGACAGATCCCAGACTCCAAGTTAGATGAGTCCCCATGCAACGAACAGAAGTGCTTTTCCACAGAAGCAACACTCTGAGCTTTTTTTTTTAAAGAAAAGCTTGAGAAAAAGCAAACTATTCCATCCCCGTGAGCCTCAGTGAACTGAGGAACCAAGGAGCCAGGAGGGATGAGGTCCATTGGACAGGCTGGGCTTTGGCTCTGCAAAGCCATTATGTAGGAGGTCTTACACAAGTTACTTGCAGCAGGCTCCAAAAAAGACTTGGCAGGGAAGATGTGCACACTGTAACACCCAGCTTTTGAGGGCGCTGCTCCAAGGGTGGATCCTGGCATTGGGGTCCTCGGTGCTTTAGTGGCCTCTGAGAACAGTCCTACACCACTGAGGATCCAAAACAACTCAATGCCAGGCACAGAGCCACTCATGTCAGCACACTGAGCACAGGCAGGCCAGAGGAGAGATGTGGAGGTGCCAGTTTTTGGTTTCTCTGGGCCTGGATTGAAGGCACTTGAGACACTAATTCATGTTGGGACTCAGGTGTTTATTATTTCTTATCAGTAAAACAGTCTCACTGCTGTGAGTTCTGCAGCAAGGCACAAAATGGCCAACAGTCTCTTGTTCCAAGGTCTTTTAAGACTAAACTATCCAATTAAGAACTGTCATCTAGATTATTTTCCCTTTTAACCCAGTAACTCATCCCAAAGAGCTGCAATGTGGACTTTTCTGCCCAATTACAAAATGCCACCCAAACCAATGAAGGAGGAAGAAGCAGCATGAAGAAGAAACTCAGGACAACACCCTGTGCCCTCCACCTTGCTTCCATCCACAACACACTAAAAATCCCGAAACCTCAATTTCTCACCAAGTGAGAAAAAAACTTACACTACTCTCTATAATCTATTTCAGACTTTTGTGGGTTCTAGTCTATCTTGAAGTCCAGGAAACTTTCTCCATGAATGAGGGTCAGAGTCAGTGCTCCCCTGGGGGTCAGGGCACCCCAGAGCAGACAGAGAAATATTCCCAATGCCCTGGGTTTCTGCAGAGAGGCACTGCTGTCCCTCCTGTCTGAGGGGCTCTGCGCCTTGCTCAGAGCTCCCAGGAGCTGCCTGCACTCACACCTGGCCCAAAATCAGGTGCTGCTCCTCTTCCACATTCCCACTTGCCTAACAGCAGGTGAGCCATAGCCAAAGGGAGCAGAGTGTTCCCTGCTTCCCAGCAGTAGCCTAAGGAAGCAGAAGTCCTGCTTTAATCCCTGCCTCCCTTCACTTCTAACCTATCCTGTGTGGGGAAGGCACAAACTAACCACAGCAGAAAGGGCTATTCTTCAATGCTCCCATGTCATGATAATTCCAGACTTGGAGCAAGAAACAAAACGTGAAGGAAGCAATGGCTGAAGACCTCTCAGCAGGTGGCATCAAGCAGCTGTTGGCTAAAACAGAGAAGCAGGCTGTGATCCCTGAGCTTTCCCAAGATGTTTCAAAACTAAGTGGCAGCTGCCACTGGGGCTTTTTGATCTTACTGTGCCTGTGTGTGCTGGGTGTGCTCTAAAAGCACCTGGGCAGGCTGAGGGGCAGGATGCTTGCCTTCTGGATGGTGGTCACACTCAAGCACTTTGGGGCAGGCATTTCAGTAAAAAACTCAGCACCCGAGGGGTGTTAAACCAGAAATAATTTTTAAAACCCTAGACAAGCACAGAGAAAAAGGCAAATGAGGTATTTATGGAATTATGATGCCTCCAGGAGCTAGGTGGGGCCTAAGCTGGGGATTTTGATTTTGCAATTTTCAATGCTGCCTAAATGTAATTTGGTTTTTCTTGGTTTTTTTTCTTTGGTTTTTCCCCTCTCTACCTCATTATCTCCACCCACATGGACACTGTTTTAGCAGGACTTAAAGACAGTAAGGTAAAAAGACAAATGGCCAATCCTGCTCAAAATTGCTCATTAAGGCTGATATGCTTTGAGATACTCTGAGTCTGCTCTCCAAGACAGCTTGTGAAATTCAGCATCCCAAGGTGAGGAATGCACAGTCACCAGAAAGGAGCAGCACAGGATGTGACCTGTGAGATTCACTAGTGGCACTGGAAGTGTAAGAGCAGCTCCAGCCCCAACTTCTCACCCAAATAAATGGAGCACCATGCACAGTGCCACAGAAGAGCCATCCTTTGCTACCTCCAAGGAAGCAGATCTTGCCCCAGCCTGCTGTTCTCAAGCACCACTGGTGAGCCTTGCTGTTGGAGCCCCAAGTCTTTCTGCTTATACAAATCTGCTGTCCACAGATAACCTTGAAAATCAGTATCACTGAAACACCATGGACTCCAGAGACCAGCATCCAAATTCTGCACAGAGGCAGGATCATACATACTTGGATCGTTTCCGAAATGGGTTTATCCTACCTGTACATAGCCTGCAGCCCCCTTACTCAACCACTTCAAGTTTACTTTAATAATTTTTCTCCCTATCCACCTCAAATATTTCATTTTTTCCCCAGATTAGGCCGTGTTTTTAATGCTCTCCAAAACTGGCAACAGAAAAAAAAGTTGAGGAGCTTTCTGTTTCAGATAGCCTCTTCCATCCTGGATGAACACTCCTTTCCCTGAGTCCTCACACTCCTTTCCCTGCAGATGCATCTCAGATGCTTCAGCCTTGTGAAGAGCCCAGTTTCCAAGCTGCATTGTACAAGTTGGTTTCTAGATGTATGATAAACACGTCAGGAAACTATTACTCTCCTCACAAGTATTTGCGTCCCTCAAGAGTTGAAATGAGAATCCTGACAATGTAAAGAGATTTATCTCATTGGGATGTTACAAAGATTTATGTTTCATTATTATAATATTGTCAAGGTACATATTATAATGAAGATACAACTTGTCACATGTTAATTTCTGTCCCATCCGTGCCACTTCCCTGAAGAACAAGCCCTGCAGACAGAAGGGTTTCAAAACATGTCTGCAGTTACTGCTCTGGAGCTGTGCTCTGTCAGAGGCTTGGTGTTGAAAGGACTGTCTATATGCTCAGCTGCATATTGTTACAAACATTTAAAGAAGCTGCTGTTTCCAGAAATGAAGGACAAGTTACTCTTATTATGAAAGCTGGGGAGCTTCCAGGGTCGCTGGTGTGCCAGCAGAGGATCCAGAGCCAGGACAGATAATCAAGACAGGAGAATCTACAAGTGCCTGAGGACCACCTATGCAACATCTGCATGTCTCATGCACCAGGTGCTGCTCCCTGGAGCACACAATTTGGGCGTGCACTCACCGTGCCACTCCTCCAGCTCCACCAGAACAGTGTCACTGTCACGCACTGCCCACAGCGACGTGCAGAGCGAGGAGCCAGCCCCAGCTCAGAGAAATCTGTCATTTACCAAGAATATGTTGTGTCAGTGCAAACCCAGCCCACAGCTGGGAATTGGCAGCACATGCTCGAGGTATCACACTCACAGCGCAGGAACAGAAAAACTGCCTTGCCCACAGCCACCCAAAAACTGCAGGCAGCTTAAGGCAAAGGCTTCAAAGGAGGCACACAGAGAAGCTGGGGTCAGGCCCCAAGAGAGGCAGATTCAGACTGCAGAAAAGAGGCTGCAGAGAGGAATTAATCCCAGCAGCAATGTCACTCTGCACACAGATGCACCTAACACAGCTCTGGCCACTCTGTCCACAGATCCTACACACTTCAAGGATGGGGGCACCTCACCTTTATGCATGAGCTGTTCTCAAAAGCTAAGGCTGAAATCCTGGCAATAGTTCCCCACTTCCTTAAAAAGTAAAAGAAAAAAACCTCACCCAACAAAGAAAAATAATCAAAAAAAACATCCCAAATCAAGAGTTTGCTGCAGCACAGAATGAAGAAGTGCTTACACTTCTTCAGGAGCAGATTATATTTCTTATATCAGGCTGAAGGTGGCCATGGAATAGGATTCAGCACATGGATGCATTTCTGGGGGATCTTTATTTTAATTAATATGCAGGGGGAAAACCTCTCTCAATACAAATCCTATGGAAAATATTGCTCCTGTAGACAGAAGAGAGACCAGTTCTGTTTGTGTACTCAGGCACTGCATATATGAAGATATTTTAGAGGCCTCTATACTTAGCCATTGTGGTTTCCATCTTTCCCAGGCCAGAGGTAGCTGTGTAAGCATATAGTCAGCACTAGCTAAACAAGTACTTTTGAAACTGTACTATTATTACCTAATTAGTTAAAGAAGGTTTCTTTTTTTTTTTTGAGGGGGGGAAGGAAGGGGAAAATTTAGACTTCAAGATAAAAGCATAAAAAAGCTCACCAAAAAAACCCCCAAAAACCCCAGCCTGAAACAAAACCCCATCACCCTTCTAGCCCTTAAGAGTGAGATGTGTTTTTTTCAGTATCTCTGCAGACAGACCACTTCAGGTCATGCTTTCACCTGACCTCAGCAGGATGGCAGCCCTGGGTTTTCAGGGTGCTCCAGGGACACCAGGGTGCTCCAGGAAGCCACAGGGGTGACTCAGGCAGTCAGCTCCTTCCTCTGAGTCAACACTGCCCCAGTACCACACCGAGGGAGCTGACCTGTTGTCTCTCAGAGGAAATAAATGGGTACCTGACCACACTGGTGGCTGGTAAAGCCAACACCAAGCTTGGCACAAACACTGGCATTTGGCTACGTGACTGCTCCCCGTGTGTGTAATTACATTTCTGCCTTCTGTCCTGGACTGCTTCAATGGCTGCTGTGTTTCACCCAGCCCTAAATGACATCTGAGGCACAGAGGAAACAGCTCCAGCACTGCCCAAAACTAAGAACCTGGAATTTTATTGCTGACCCCACCTTTAGTTGGCTGCCTGACCTAAGCAGGTCTCTCCTACCTTTTCCTCTCCCTTGCTTTCCCTACATGCAAAGGGGAGATCATTAAAAGAGTCTCTTCTGTAAAATGCACTGAAAGACACTGGTGGAAAACCCATGTAAGAGAGCACCATAAAGGTGAATTATGTGAGACAGCATTATTAATTAGGTATGCTGATTAAACATTCTGGGACTTTACTCAGTAGAAAAGGCATTAGGGAAAATAAGGAAGATTTGTAAAGAAAGAAATGAAGTCTTTGGATTTGATATAATCAAGACCTATGATCTTTCTTTAATCCAAGAGAGCCTTGGATTAAGGACCAGACAGCTATTTCCCCCTTTGATGTGAGGGAGTTCAGTGATGCCTACTCTACAGGAAATTCTCAAAAGGTGCTGAGCATTAGCAGGAGGTTTTTTTCCACAGGCAACTCTGCTGCCTATAATTACCTGAAGAAAAATTCATTCTCTCCTTCCCTAATCCCAGGGCTCTGATCACAGTCTACAGCACTGGGGACTCCATTTTGGAGCCATCTGACATTTACAACACACAGTCTGAAAAACACTGAGGAAAAACCCTGGATCTGAGATTTGGCACAAGCTTGCTGAAGGTTCACTGAAAGGTTCCCCAAAGGTTTGTTACTCTTCTCAGCACAAATGGGAGCAAGTTACAAGCACTGTGTCTTGCAGCTTGGGCAAGTAAAAAAAATGAGATCAAACTTGGAAGCTTTGACCAAGGTGCACTTGGAGAGTTTCAGTTCAGTTTAGGCATAAGCTCAGTTCCAAACTCACAGGCTGGAACAGAGCAGCCAAAGGATCTGCACTCACCTACATGGCAAAGGGCTCAGCACAGGTGACAGGGACTCACAGCAGCCCTGGCCACTACCAGCACAGACACAGCCATGGGAACACCATAGGTCAAATAGGGAGCCACTTCTGAAGCAAATCCCCCACCAATCCCACAACCCCTGCAAGTGGTTTGCAACTTTAAGCAGCCTTCAAGGTTGCAAATAGGATTCTCTCTGGAAGAAACTGCACAGCAGACCATGCTTGAGGAGGATACTCTGTGCATTCTCCATGTCCATGGGATCAGATAAAAACTAGTCCAAAATAACACTCCCCCACCCCACAGTGCTCTTGCATGGGTGCCAGGTTTTCAGCACCACCTGAGCCCCCTCCAGGTCTGCTCCTCCCAGCCCACTCTGCCACAGCCACCAAGAACTGGGACTCTGCTGCCCAAAAACTGGAATGCAGAGGTACAGCAGTATCCAGTCGTTTGGGATATCTGCTTTTGAGCACCATCTGCTGGATATTACAACTCTTAATCCCCTCCAGGCCAGAGATGCTGGGAGACCACCTGTGATCATCCAGCAAGATGCTGGGGTGTGGAAGCAGGGAGCCTGTCCCAGGCACCCCTGGGATGCCCTGGCATACAATGTGCCAGTGTACTGTGTGAGGGCACCACAGTGGACAAATCAGTGTCTGCTGAAAACAATCAGAGCCCAAAGAGACACACACCACCAAGAAAGGTCAAACCCAGCATCGGCCTTCCTTCCCCACACGACCGAACAGCTTACAACTCACTGAATCTGAATGAAACACTCTGCTAAAAAAAGATGCCTATGGGAACACCTAAAAGAAGACATTGTTCCCCAAGAGGATGGAGCTGCACAGGCTCTGATGATGTAACATTTCCTCCTGCAGCTCCAACCTGCAGAGGTCACCTGTCCACTACAACGCTGGAGCGGACGACTGGCAAAGAGCAACTGAGACAGGCGAGACAAGATGGGCAATTGGCACCTTGAATCTGCAGTCCGTGAGGAAAAAAAACCCCAGCAGCCTCATATCCTACATTTCAGCCTTCAGGTGATTAGGAAGTTGTGGCCACCTCTGATCCCAGTAATCATTCAATGCAGATATGTTCTGGAATGCAAGGCTTAGGCAGTGACTCCTCTAAGCTAGTGTTCACTGTCAGGTGTCTCCCAGGAAGACACTGGAGGTTTATAGGGCCAGGAGGAGCTTTTAAGTGGCTACAGCTGGAAGAGGAGAAGGAAGCCCCACACACCTTCTAAATGAGATAGAATAAAATTAATAAACTGTGTACAATATTTTTATCCATACATCTAATCCTTTCTGCATTCTACTATGTTCTCAGTCTCAATTATTTATGTGCTGTAACAAAAAAATAAGCTTCACGTGTGTCAGATGTTTAATTTAAATTTCCTTGGAAACCTTGTATTACATAAAAGTATACACAGGAATGCCTGGTTTACTTCTCTGTACTTCTATGTTTATATACTTCTGTCATGTTGCTTTTTATTATTCTTCACCCTAATGAAGGATGCATAGCCTCCTTCAGTCTTTCCACACCTCTAGGCATTTTCATCACCTTGTTCTGTTAAATATTTGTAGCACGGTGATCAGAAATGAACTCATGATATTTTATTTGTATTTTTAAGACTGGATTTCCAGAGAATCTCTTGTAGGGTCATCAGAAATGAACGCATGATATTTTATTTTTAAGAGCCAGAGGATTGCTTGCCTTTCCACCAAGGAGATCCCACACATCCCCAATGCCAGCAGGCTCCTCCTCAGCCAAAGCCAGGGGAGAAAGGGAGGAAGCAGGGCTTGTTTCACCCTTCCACACTGCAGAATTCACAACTCCTGGAGCAGTTCTGTGCTCCCAGCCCATGCCAGCCAGCCTCGGCCGTGGTAAGGCAGCAAAAAGGCATTAACCCTGCTCCCTGCTAGGAAACAAAGTCTTCCACTCATTCCCGGGAAAAGTTAAAGGTGCTCATTTCTGAGGGACTTGTGGGGTGGGCAGACACAGCGCAGCCCTCCCAAGATAGCTCAGAAATAACCCGGGAGGATCCCAGATGAAGGCTGGGTGTCTTCTTACATCTGTCTGGTTTCCGAGATGGAGTGTAAACAGTGGCACATTAGCTCGGATTAATTACAGGCTGCCGATGTTTTGCTTTCATGTAGCGAGCTCTGGGAACATAACACCACAGATAATTAAATAGCGCCTGCCATCAAAGGGCTCCAAACCACCCAGCAGAGCAGGCAGGCTGCTCGGGCAGGGCTGCTGGGGTGGCACACGGCAGCAGCTTTTAGCAGGACACAGGAACACAGCACGCTTGTTCAGGAAATGGGAGATTTCTACTGAAACTACAGAAGGAATTATCACGTGTTTTACATTAAATACTGTACAGTCAGACCTGGGCAGGATTAGCATCAGTGCCAGGACGATCCATTTACACACAAAGTTTTATGTCCCATGAGAAATATAACTTCTTCCATCATAAAACTCCTTTTTTTTTTTTTTTTTGCGCCCTGGAACAATAGCTCATTAATGACTGAATAATAATTAAAAAAAAAAAAAGTTATGCCACCCTTTGTTTTCTGCAGGGTGAGAAAAAGTAGAGAAAAACTCACGGGAGTGGAGTGAATTTTCTCTGTCACCACATCCCCTCCTTCCCCAGCTCCTTCCACACACACCACCACTGCCCATTGGTTATGTGGGATTTTGTGCCAGGCTCGCCAGGGTAGCAGTGTCAATATGGGATGGATGACCAAACCTTCCTTCTCTTGTGCCATATCCCATCTGGGTTACCACATCCCCACTAATTTCCTTTTCTGTCCCTGCTTTTTCCAGGCTCAAAGCTGCTTTTCTGTTCTTGCCCCATCCCCTTGAATCAATGCCCACCGAGGTCAGGGAAGACCATGGCCAGCTGGGATGGCTGAATTAATTGCTCCCCAAACCTGCAGCCCTGAACCCATCTGATATTCTCTTAAAGGCACCAAAATGAGGAGTCCACGTGGAGGCTGAAGGGACAGCAGGGGTTGCCAGGACAGAGCTTTATGCTCTCACTTGGAACGAGGGGCAGAACTAGTGGAGGGTGCAGGTTTTTCCTGCCCTCCACCTCACACTGCCTTGCAGAGAGGACTGGGAACCTGCAGTGCAGGTACCCAGCACCCCAAGATCAGCTGCCCTTTGCAGGCAGGATCTAAGGAAATTAACATACTGAAATACACACCACATCCCTTTAGTATTCCCAGAGTAACTCAGAAACTCCAGCTTGAGCATCAACAGCACTACTGAAGGGCAAAAAGCTAGCACTGTCCTCATGAGCCCAGCACTATCACTGCATTTCACACAGCCTGCCCTCTGTGCAGGGACAGTGACTGATTCAGCAAATTTCACCCTCCCCAGACTTCAGGCAAAGCCACAGATGCTCTCCAAAACCCACTTGGGCTGCAGCCTGCCCACTGACACGGGACAGCCAGAAAGCCTGGCCAGGAGCAGATCCACAGCAATGACAGCCACAGGGAAAAGGGCTTGAGGAGAAAGTAGGAGAGGAGCAAACTTCACACAGGAGCAACGCTGATTTTTGAATGGTTAATTGCATGTTTTTGTGGTTTAGTTAATAACCTGAAGTGAGACACACTGCCATGCTGCCTCCTCACCTAACAGAGGCATGTTTTTGACACAGCGTGCAGACTGCCATTGTCACATAATGGATGAATAAAAGCCATGAATATTAAAAGCCATGAATATTAAGTCTGAACCCACAGCATTTGAAACAGCAGCTGGAATACACTGTAAGGCACCAAGCAATAAAGTACAAGAAACTCAAGGAGATTGAAAGCTACCAAACTTCTACAATATCTGCCAGTATTGATCAATTACTTACCCCCTTCCTATGAACCATGGACAGCCAAAAAGCAGGACCAGACACAGAGCCCACAGATGAAGCTGGAGAGGAGCACTGCTCTGCTCTCTCAGGCTCCTGAGTAACAGAGAGGATAAACTACACCTGGGCTGGTTTAATGGCAATTGTAATCATTTGCACTCTCAGCTGCTCACAGCTATCAGTGCCCAGGTAAAGCCCACTAAGGAAAGGAGCCAATCAGGCTTAACACAAGTCACAGAGGCTGCGTTAACCCCATAAACCTCAGTTCCCAGCCCTCACCCTCACAACTGAACCCTCCACGTTAAATCTGGAAGCTTTTATTGCCATTAGCATGAAGTGCATGTCCCAGAGCCTTTGGATCTCACTTTAGACCAGGACCCCAGTGTGCCACGAGTTCTCTGCTGGCAAAGCTGGGTGGCTTTGGTCTGCAACACGTGGCTTGTGCTGCAGGAATATTCAGGGGCCCCAATGTGCTAGGCACTACACAGGCAGAAATTAATTCCCATAGTTACTGTCCTCCTAGATAAATGTAAAATCTTATACTGAAGAGTTTTCTCACCTCCTTTTTCAGCAAGACAATCATACAGCAGTACTGGCATTCCTCACACTTAGAGTGGCATAAGGGAGAAGACTGAAAAACATATTGAGCTGCCAGAGATGTGACAGCAGCATGTCAGACGTGCAGGCAGGTGACCCTGGAGAGCTCATGGAGAAAGAGTAGGGGTTTCCACCCACTCGTTTGCCAGACTGTGTCCCCCAGAGCCCCAGCAGATTTATGTCACCACTGCAGCTACAATGCCCTGCTGCTCTTATTTAGATGTGGCAGAGAAAACAGTGAGCTCAGGTGGGCTGTGTCCACCCCTTGGCACACCCCAGGAATATCCTCCTTTCTCCTGAAATCACTCCCACTGCACTAGCAGAAACAGCAGGGGAAGACAAGCCAAAAAGCAGAACTAGAAACTGCAAAACCCAAGCCCTCTTTAGTCACCAAGCTGCATCTGTTGCTCACACATTTTGTGGAAGGATACATGTCTGCTCCACCAGCAGTGAGAGCCCAAGGTCTCCAGCTGTCACTGTGCTGCCAGCACTGGGGTTCTGATATATTTAGAGTCCACAGCATCACACCAGCTCCTCTGCTCATTAAGCCATGATATTTGAGCTATGACTTTCATTGCTGCTTTCAAGGTAATCTATCTGAACAACCTCTCACACTGTAAATCTGGTTGCTGAGCAAGAAAAATATGGTTGCCCCAATGTGACAAAGTCACTGCAACGAGCTTGGCTTTTTTTTTAGAGAGCAGGTTTCATGTCTGTCTTGCAAGGACAAACTCCTGACCAAGACTAAAAATCTGGGTGAGACAAGTGACCAATGCATCTGACCCAAGGCTGAAAATAAAAGCTGGCTTCCCACCTTAGTTTCCAAGTAAACTCCACCAAGTGACGCAGCACCCCATACTGCATTTCACAGGCAGTACAGATATATTTAGCCCAGCATGCCCCTCCCAAGGCACAGCGTGGGGCACAACTGGCTGAGCAGAATCCAGGCAGGACACAGGGAAACAAACCAGGCAAACCATCCTCTCCTAGTCAGTAGCATGGCTCTTGTTCACTTGCTTTGTTTAACATAAACAAAGAAATAAAGCCCCAAAACAAGGAAACCTCGCAAGAGGAGTTTTATTTTCAGGTCAGGCAGCAAATCCAACAGTTGTAATTATGCCCTGGAAATTTAGCAGTTTAACTTATTTGTGTTGTTGGGTGTTCTTTGCATTTCCATCGGAGAGTCAGACAAAACCAGCTTCTACCCTTTCCCCAGAAGCTTGTGAGAGAAAATGGTGCAAACACCACACAAGCATCAGTCCATGTGAACATGGAATCTCCTTCATGGATGTGAAACAAGGAAAACCAGCCACCTGAACACTTGGGTGCCTGAAGGAGCACACTGCCTGCTTTTGGGATCTAGAAAAGTGCCCGAGGGAGAGGAATTTCAGTGGTTTATAGACAACTAACTTGCAAATGTCTTGGTGTATTTCAGAAGACACCTCCCCTGCAAGATGCTTCCAGGGGATCACCCCAGGGCTGTGGGAGGCTTAGAAAATAAATGTAGCTCTAGGAAGCTGAGTTTTTGCCCTCAGGGCCTGGGAAGTGACCTCCTCCTCAGCCTCCATCAAATCAGATAACAAACACCCAAATTATTGTGATTAGAATGACAGAAGGCAGTAGCTGCTCAGAAGCATCCACCAGGCAGGGTTTTGGCACCAGCTGGTTGTACAAGGTGATGAACCAGAGATGTTTCCAGCTAGAAAGCTACATGAGGGCTGTCTGCCTTCTCCAGAAGGGCTCTCTGCCACACAGGAACACGGGGCATCTTCCTGGCTTCCATGTGGGGCAATCTCCTGGCCTCAGCTGGAGAAATTAACACACTGAAGTCTTAGGCATAAAAGACTTCTCAAATCAGGAGGATGATCCATTGCATACTGGAAATGAATCAAGAAATCACAGCAGAACATAAAAGTTGTGTGAACAGGAGTATCCTGTCAAGACCCCTGGCTTGCAGCTTTGCCTAACAGGGCTGGCTTTAGTTCAAGTCTCTGGGAAACTCTCACTCCAAAGGATGAACCTTCAGCCCCAAGCTGGCCCAAGCAGAGTGCGATTCCTTAAGGA
This sequence comes from Agelaius tricolor, assembly GCF_023055355.1. NCBI lineage: Eukaryota > Metazoa > Chordata > Aves > Passeriformes > Icteridae > Agelaius > Agelaius tricolor. Next base: position 4,173,935 of record NW_027269263.1, read on the forward strand.
GCCCTCAGCGCAAAACACAAAACCACTTCTCTTATCATCTTCCTCATCCCCAAAAGGGAGGCAAGGTGGAGTCAGGGAAGATTTGTGGCCATGATAAGACTTTAATGTCTGAGTAACACTCCAAGCACAGAGACGTTTTGATTTCTCAGCCTTGCACTAGCTCACCCTCTCCTGTGACGATTTAAGGGGCCGAGTGGAGTGGCTGTCTCTAGACTTTCCCTCCTTCCCCCTAAAGTGTGCTCTCTTCAGGCCTTAGAGCCATGTCCTTCCCTCAGCCAAGAGAGGCCAAGCACAGCTTTTTGCTCATGTTATTGCTGCCCCAGACAGCCAGGAGAGGAGACTATTATTTAAAGATGTGCAGAGTGAGACTGGGATATGATTGTAGTTACTGACCTCTGGGCACCCTTCAGCAGAGACCACAACGTGCTGAGATGTGAATAACCCTCCTCCTGCAGGAGAGCTGAAGAAACCTCTTTTTCTTATCAGACTTTTTAAGAAGCAATAAAAGATTTTTCTCTAATTAGAGGCTGAAATATTGTTTTTCAAAACTCTTGCAAGTAATTCCTACCCTACGGGTTGTGCGTGTGTCACTGACCATGTCTATTACCCAAACACAGAGGAATGACAGGCATAGCTTCTTACCCTTGACTGGGTGAGTGCAATGCCTGGAACCAAATTTAGGATGCAAATATTTGAAGTTAAGATTCAAAATTCAGGTCTCTTCAGTAGTTCCTGCTTTAGCACGCTACCACTGTATCTATACTGAAAATCACTTGTTAAAGAACAAAGAGTATAGTAAGCTCTTCAAACACAATCAAACACCACTCTTCCTCTAAATACTGGCCAAAAAGGTTAAAATACTCACCTAGCTCATCACTGTTCCAGTGATGTAATGTTTGTAACAGTCCTGCCACACACAGGAGAGGCTTCTGTGAGAACCAGGCTTTTCTCCTGCAAGAACAAATCTCCCCCTCGTTTGGATTAATTGATTTCACACATAGTTGTTTATGTGTGTGGCCTCCCTTGATTTTCTGAGCTATCCTCACTCCAAACAAAACAGCTTAGGGATGTAGATGGAGACAACTGCATCTGGGAAGAGGGGAGATAACACCTCAAAGCCAGACAGAAAAGGACATTTCTTGCTTCAGAGGCTTTTCTCTGGATGACACTTTGAGGCAGCCTGACAAAAGCATGCTTGTGGGGAACACCATAAAACTGCTTCAGAGGCACACTGCACAGAGCCCGGCAGGAAAAACCTCCCCACAATGGTGGGAAGGGGCAGAAGGAACTTCTGAGGAGAAAGATATATGGCAAGCTGTGAGACTGCAAACAATAGATGAACCAGAAGCTGTCTTAAATTTTAAGACATCCTGATTTCATATAACAGCTTGTAGCTAGACTGGGAGAGCACCAGGATCCTCATTTGTGCATGGAACATGCAGCAGGCAGCTGTGCAGAGCGCTACCAAATGCTGGTTCAGAAGGAAAATTTATCTCTGGAAAGAAATCTGGGTATTAATTTGAAAGCACAACACAGAGCAAGAAAGATTTAACTGCCCTCAGCCTCTCCAGCCATGTGGATACACCACAGGTTCAATCTGCACTGAATTACAAGTCATCACTGACAAAGTACTGAAGTAGCCAGCCAGCAAAACCAGTGGAAATACACTTTTGTGGAGAGAGAATACAATCTCAGCTCCCCAAGAAGGGCTGGGATTTCAGCATTTGCCTGCATCCCAAATAGGGATGAAAGGTCAAAACATTACACTGTTTCATAGTATGAACAATTCCAAATGCTCTTGATTTGAAAATGCAGGGGTGGGAAGGAAGATATTATTGATAGAAACAAAACATTCAAAATGTTTTAGCAGAATTTTCTCTGTCTACCAGCACTGTACAAATGTATGGGACCTGGAATCCTGTCTTCCATTTTCATCCCTACTGTGCAAAAAAAAAAAACTAAAACCAAAAAGATGTGGACAGGCTGGAGAGGGTCCAGAGAAGGGCCACAAAGATGGCAAAAGGAGTGGGAAGGCTGCCAGTGAGGAGAGGCTGAGAGAAGAGGGCCTTGAGAAAAGAAGGCTTAGGGGAGATCTTATCACCATCTTCCAGTATTTAAACAGTGGCTACAAAGAAAATGGAGACTCCCTTCTTACAAGGAGCCACATGGAAAAGATACAGGGTAATGGGTGACTCCTGGGGACATTCCAACTGGACAGAAATGGAAAATTTCACACAATGGAAACAATCAGCCTTTGGAATAATCTCCCTCGGGAAATGGTGGACTCCCCAACATTGGACACTTTCAGGATTCGCTGGACACTGTGCTGGGCCGTCTTGTTCAGACTGTGCTTTTGCCAAGAAGGGCTGGATCAGATGATCCTTTATGTCCCTTCCAACCTGTTATTCTGTGATTCTGTGAAAATGAAATGTTGATCCAAAAGGAGATATTTTGGGTGTTGACGTGAAATTTAAACTCTTGTTCTGGATATCAACATAAAATGACATTTAAATGTCAATTGGAAACAGAAATCATTAGGTTTTGAAACATCACTACAGAAAAGCATGTTTTTCTTCTGGAAATTTCAATTTAGATCAAACCACGTTTTCTTCTGGGAGCTTTCTTTCATTTTACCAGGCTCTGTGTTTGTTTGTTGTGCTGCTTGAGGATTGGACATTGGCTCCAGGCATATGGATGTCTGCACTGAGGTTATCCACACTGGGGACACACTGGAGATTCCTTACAGAAGTCCAGGAACACACTGGCACCCAGACTTTCTCAGGAACCTGAATTATTACAGAGTAATTCGCTGTTTTAATTTAGGGAAACGGTCCAAGGTGTCAGATGAGTAAAAAACAGAAACTGACTTTGCACACAAAGGAGGAGTGGGGTCTGCAGATACTTCTGGATGCCCTCCAAAGCATCTCCTCTCCATCAGCACACAAGATTACACATCTCTCTCCAAAGGTTGGCTTTGCAAAACCTTGGAGAGGAAAAGGCAAGTGGGCCTCTGGAAGCACTAAACTACCTCTAAAAACTCATTACTTCTTTAATATTATTCCTATACAGAAAGAAACCCTACAAACAAAACCTAACTCCAACCTCAGTAATCCACAAGATTTCTGTGCAGACACCTTTAGGCAGATGAGCAACTATGAGCACCTTCTGCCCTGTGCAGGAACCACCATCCAAAGGCTGCTGTGGAAGCAGGGACAAGGACAGAAAGCAGCATTTCCCTAACACCTGCTGCTTCACACCCATGGGACAAGGGCACAGCACAATTTACAGGGACTAGTCACAGATGCAAAGCCTCAGATTGCCACTCATCAGGACGGTCTGGCAGATCCAGCCAGCACAATGCTGAGGTATGCCAAGAGAAAGCCTTGCCAAGGCAGGAGTGACAGGACCAGGAGATGAATTTGATGTGATGATGCTGGTGTTAAAAGCCAAAGGCTTCTGTACATGTGGACAGAGCAGCTGAAGGGAAAAGTAAAATGTATTTAGGTGGAGTCACAACTGTTGACTGAGCAAACCAGCAGCATTTGCCTGAAACCAAATGGAGAACAGATTATGTTCAAGCAGCTCTGGAGCTTCTAACATCAGACCAGCACCTGCAAGCTGATGGACTTTCTGGATGTCACTCTACAATTTGGGAATGGGTGTTGAGTTTAGGAAGCTATGACCACCCCATGGCAGCCTCTGACACCTGTCCCAAGGTGTCAATGAGCCACAATTTCCACAGGACTGAAGCCTTTCCCTGGCTGTGGACAAAGGTTTTCAGCTTTGTGAAGATCACCACCTGTTTTATCAGCTGGGAAGTGAGAGGATAGTATTTCTTGCTGCCTCAGGGAGGTGCAGGAATTGGAAGAGGTAACCAGCAAAGTTTTCCATGCCTGCTCTGAGGCATCCTGTGATGGCCAGCTTCCATCTGCCCAGCTGGGGATGGACTGCAGGAAGCACCAGGTTTGCCAACTCAGACCTCACCCAGGTTCACCAAAAGCAACAGCAAACTGACAGAACTTTCTCTCTAATGTATTTAAAACACATTTCCTACTTCAGCCTTGTCCATAAGCTAAAGTAAGGCTTAGGTAGCACAGACTAACTGTGTCTAAACTTAACTGCTATTCCTATTGCTTCTAGCTTGGTTTTATGCTTGACTTGAAAGCATTACCTGGTCTCTCTAAGCAGGGCCTGGTCCAGACTTTCAAGGTTACCCCACTAAAAGTTTTTTAGTTCAAGAAATGGGGAAAAAAAATAAATATACACACTCCTGCCAACACCCCAGTGTCAGCTGTGCTGACAAAGATGCCTCCATGGTCACAGCTGTGCCCACAGAAAATGCTGTGGCTCCCCTTCTTTCACAGGCTGTGGCACAGACACAGTCTAACACAAGCAGCCAAACTCAGACAGTAAATTGTTCCTGGTGTGTGAGTCTGACCTAATTGGCACCATTTTCCTGGAAGATGAAGAAGTTTTACGTGTCTTGTAGATAAAAGTTTGGGTTGTTACCTGCAATGGGGTTTTATGCCACTGGGGTGCAGCTGTTGTTGTGCAGAAGTACAGAGCTTACATCTTCTCAGCATGCTGTGGAGGAGAGCTCTTGAGCCTTCCAGCAGGCTCCTTGGAAAACAGCAGAAATGCTGAAAGAGCCTGTGAAGCTTCAGTAAAAACTGAACAAAGCCAGTGCTGCACTTACCAAGCTTTCCCAGCTGAAAAACCTCCTTGCCATTCATAAAAAAATTATTACAAGTTCATTTTGAACATTGGCAAAACTCCCAAACAGCTAGTTAAGAATAGGTGGAAATGGGGAATAGTTAAAAAAAACAGAAGAGAAATCAGGACAGGTAATTGGTCATAATTCACAGGAGCACTCATTCCACTCTACCTGCACCCCAGGCTGTGAAATCTCCACAGGTGGAATAACAGCTGCAGCCACCCACAAGGCTGCAGATGTTGCTGTGAAACCTGGTTTGTGCACACCACACATGGGAGCAGGAGCTGACATTTTGGTCTAAAACCAGAAACTTCCACTGCATTGTAAAGAATAATGGGTCTAGCCCATACATATCTGCATCATCTCAGTGTAAGACTGTAAAGCTTCGGTTAGTTTTCAGAGATGCAAAACTGGGCAAAATTGACAGTGACAGGAAAATTGACAGGACACTACAAACCTTCCCAGATGTGACACAGAAATTGTAATGGCAAAATATTTACTAAACAAAACCCTGACATGCTGCCAGGACCAGTATTTACAGTAATTATTAACAAATCTGAGCCACAGAATATAATAAAGGAACCTGCAGAATTGCTCGAGCTGTAAAAACAGAGGAGGGGAAAAAAAGGAACTTAATTTGCCTTTGTACAGTATCAATTTTTTATGATTGGAGACAATTTCGAAGTACTCAGGAACACCTCAGGGAGTAATGAACCTGACAGTCACAAAATTATTTTTTCTGAAAAATGTTCCATTAATGAAGACATGCTTGGGCTCATATGTCTCTCTCGACACTCTGTGATACATAACAAAGCTCAGAAAGGTTTTCCAGCTAGGCAAAGGGAGATTCTCATTTAATTTGCTTTACAGCTCCAACTTGTCCATAACAGAGGTGCTACAATGCTTCAGGACTCAGTTAAACAATGGCGGCAAACCAGCCAAAAAGCTAAATACAGAAGAACTGGAAAAGGAAGACAAATTTAGAGAGACCACTGAAATATTAGTATTCCTGTGACTTTTGTTAACCCTCTGTCCTTTATGATGGACAAAAACAAATTCAAAACACATGTTCCACCCAGTCACTTCAGGCTCCCTTACCTCCAACCCAGATGGGAGAGCTTACAGAAAATGTATTTTCCCTCAAATCCTTCAATGTGTGCTCACAAATCTCTCTCTCTATACAAAGACAAAACGTTGCTCTGCTTTTCCTCCCCTAAGACAAAAACTATCAAACCCTTTGAGCCTTTCCCACGAGCTGCTACTTAAAACCATAAATTAATCAAAACCAAGAGCTCTTTACCCATCCCTGCACGCAACAGTGCCATGAGCTCTCTGGCCACACACCCATTCCCAGGAAAATTCACTCATTTGAGTGGTACATTCTGCATTAATTCATCTCATTCTGTTTTGCTCCAGAGGCTGAGATGAAGCTTTGCAAAATGAACTAGTCACTTTGAATAATCAAGGCCAGACTACTCAAGAATGCCCGAGTATCTGAAATAGCTGAACCTCAGGGAAAAACGGGACCTTTGACAGCATTTAGAGCTGGATACCCCAAATCACCAGTCCTGACAGCCCTGGCCTGCATTACCTTTGCTCTGAATATGTGAGTATTAAACCCCAGGCCACCGGGTTAGCTCAAAGAGGGGCAGAGGAGGCCAGGACTCAAACCACCTCTCTCATGTGGCAGACCACAGCATTAGCTGCAGGCATGCCTGGAAAGAGAGAGCAGTCAGGGGTCTCTTGCAGGGTTATGCAGGACACAAATGGTTTGATCCTGATGGTTTTATTTAGATGGAGAAGGCTGCCAGGTTGGGCTGTATTTACTGTCCCAAACTCTAAAATCCTAAAGAAAGTGAATTCTATCCAGCCTGACAGATACAGAAGCACTCCCTTTCCTCTGCTTGTCCCTCTCTCTAGCTCCTGTGAAGATGAGGGGTTCATCACTCACTTCTCAAACAAACTAAAAGCCAGCTTGGGGAAGCCCAGCTCTGAACAAAGTGCAATAAGGAAGACGCCTCTGCAGGGAAGCACCTACTGCTTCCCCAGTGCTGGATCCCTATGGGAGCAGAAAGAGGCACTGTCCCTTCAGAGCTGGCCAGGGAGCAACTCAGCATGCCTGGTCTCTCTGGGAGCAACCACAGCCAGGGAGGAAAACTGTGGGCTACAGTGGGACAAGGGGAGATTTCCTGAAGCCCGCTGCAGAATAAACACTCAGAGATGAGAGGACAAGGGACCCTCCAGTCCTGAGGGCTGTGCAACCAGATTTAAAAATAAAACGTAGGAGAGGGAGAACTGGCTTGCCCAGGACCTTGAAAGAGCCAGCATCCACTGAGAAGAGGGAGCAAGCAGCAAACCACGAGCCCGAGGCAGCCAGGAAACGCGGCAGCAGCAGCCAGACCCACAGCCCAGCCACAAGAGAACAGGTCGGCTTAGGAGGGATGGAGCTGGCTGGGGAGTTAAATTTAGACAGGTAAACATTCCGAGGGGAAGAGATGGGGTTCACACAAGCCTCATGTTTGCCACTGCCAGCCCCTGGGGACAGCCCTTCAAAGAACTGCTCGGGGGCTCAGGCACCTCGGAGTGCGGCTGTCGGGGCCAGTGGGTTGGGAGCACACAACTCTGTGGGGCATCTTTACCCCAGCATTTGCTCCAAGCATCCTCCTGCCTGGCAGCATCCCCAGCAAGCAGGAAAGCTGTTGAGAGAAGCATGGAGGACACTGCAGCCCAAGGAAAGGTGCAAATCCTGAGTACACAGGGTACAAAGGGACCTTGCAAAGGAAACGTACCAGGGAAAACCCAACCAGCAATATAGCTGTGGCCATTTTGTGTCAGAGCCTTTTTGAGCTCCCTTTCAGAGGGAAAAAAAGAGCAAAAAAGCCAAAACCTGGGAGTTAGTCCTGCAAACTAAGCCAGCCTCTAGAGCTCGAGTTATCCAGACTGTGTGAAGTGGAGGAGACACACAGCACTCCCTGCTCTACTCTGCCCTGCCCTGCCTGCAGCCCTGAGGCAAGATGTGAGAGCTCCCAGCCTGTTTCACAGCTCCAAGGAGAAGGGAAGGATCCCCACAGGCATCCCAGCCTGTTTCACAGCTCCAGGGAGAAGGGAAGGATCCCCACAGGCACACACACCACAGCCACTGCAGTGGGCTGCCGGCAGCAGGGCAGTTCCAAGGCAGGGAGAGCATCTCCACCCTGGGGAGCTGCTGTGCCAGGAGTGAGCATCTGGCCCAGGGACCCCCAGCTCCACCTCTCACAGGGCAGGGCAAGGCCTGCCTGAGCTCTGTCAAGTCCTAAGGCAAAGCCTGCAAGGGGGTGGTGGATCACAGGCTCTGGTCTCACCCGTAATTCTGCCCATATGGTCCCAGCCAGTTGTCTCTTGAGCCCAAGAACTTGCACTTTGGTAGAATGTCCCTTCCAAAGAGACACCCCCCTCTCTACTGGGAGATTTTAAGAGGTGGAGAAGCAAATGCTGCTTTGGTTTGTTCTGAAGGTTGATCACCCTGCTGTTAAAAACACTGCCTGGTTCTAACAGAGCCTCAATGCCCAACCACATGCCTTAAGTCCTCTTGAATTAGAAAGCTCTCCAAGCACCAGCTCCTTTCAGAGCTGCTGAAAGCAGTCAGGTATCCCACCATGCTACATCTTCATGTTCTTTCTCAAATGCTACACAGGTCCTCATTCCTTAAATCTCCCATTAGAAAAGGATTTTTTTGGTCCAGGAAAAATTCCCCTGAGCCCCCTCTGCGCTGCCTTCAGTTTTAATAAAGTCTGTGTGCCTTCTCCCAGGAAGTGAAGATCTCTTTCTATGCAAAAGTGGGATCAAATCACAGACTGCCCTGCATGCCTTGGCTGTCCATGTTCTGATTTTACAAGTACTGTGTTTAAAAGTCTCTCTGAAATGCTCAGTGTGTGTGTGTGTGTGTGTGCATGTGTGTCCAATTTATTTGGAAATGATGAAATGGTTTTCACTCGAACTTTGATCAGCTGCTAGAAAAAAAAAAAGATCTTATGAATAGAAACAATTTATATTCATTTAAATGAGCAATCATGCAGTTTTCAGAAAAGAGCTATTTCCCTGTGTGCCTTGAAACCCAAACCCAACAACTTCAGGACAAAAGACTCGAGATGTGAAGCAGTCCAGAAACAAAGGGGCCTACTGGGCTAGAGAAAGGGACAAATAGCTTAAAGGTAACTTTAAATTTCACAGTATTTGATCTCTTCCTAAAAGAACAAGCTCCTGGAGACTTTGCTATACAAGAATGTTCATTTTTCTTTAAAACACAGGCTCTCCGACTTTCTAGACCCAGCTCTCTCCAAATTTCAATTTTTTTTCAACTGATGTAATGAACTCTGGCAGATTGGGAGGGAAAGGGCTGAGAAAGAAGACTTCTCAGGGCTGGGAGCCTGCAGCCACAACTTCAGTTTCAGCTCTCCTAAACTGAGATCAGTCACATGTGGAAGGGCATTTTCAATGTCCATGCACCAGAGACAAGGGAAAGGACACGGGGGCTGCTGACAGCTCCTGAGAGGAGAGGGGTGCCAACACTGCAGGAGCCTGGGAGGGACTCCTTTCCAAAGGGAAGGGATCTGCTGCAGACACTCCTGGGCACAGAAATGAATGAGACACGGAGCCTGTGAGCAGAGGAAACCCAAGGCTGGAATGGGGCCAGCTCACTTCCCCAGCTCTGCCTCCTGACCCGCACTGGCAGCTCATCCTCATGCTGCTCTCCTCACAGACTCAGCTATTTTCTTTAAAGAAGGATAAAACCCCAAGTAGTTGGGCTAGCTTCTCTGCACACGTGGCAACTCATCCCATGCCCTGCATGTTTGGGGTGAAAAACATTCCACCTGAATTCTTGCAGAGCCCAAACTTTCCCTTGGCTAAACCCAGGTGCCCATGCAGAGGACACTGGTTTAAGAGGAGTCTGTCTCTCTCCTGCCAACCTTGAGAAAGCCCATCTCTTTCTCCTTTGGGAAGAAGAACGTGGTTCTTCTTCCTAGCTTGGTTCTCCATGTGCAACTGCACCTGACAGAAGACAGGCACCTGCAGGTGAAAGTGCCACCATCAGAAAAAGTGGTCCCTTCAACTCACGTGTTGATGCCCAGCAGCAAATGTGGGAAGGAAGGCCCATGACAGGCTCACACCTGAGCTCTGGTGCGGTGAGGGGAAGGTTTGGGACACTCTGCAGATGTGCATGCACCAGGCAGGCTCCAAACGGACAGACGGACAAAGATGAGTGTAGAGACAGACCTTGTGTGTGCCCGATGCTCTGTGGGCACAAAATCTCTCAAAAAGGGCACCAAGAAAGAGCCCCCAAGACCTAGGCAGATAAACAAGAATTGATGCACACAGTCCTCAGGTGCAGGTGAGTGGAGCAGAGCAGACTGCAGTGGAATTGTGCAGGTGCACCCAAGGAACACCACGCACAGGCACCCAAGGTTTTGGCTATGAAGAAATTGAAGTAAGAGCTTAAGTGCCAGTATATGTGTAAGAAAAAGCTCTGTCACAAAAAACCCCAACCCCAAAGGTGAACAGGTGAGTATGAGGGTGCAGGCAGCAGGGCAAGAGTGATGATGATGATGATGATGATGCACTGTAGGACAGGCAGGAATGCATTAAGAGATAGGTGAAAGTTGGATAGAGACACTTACAGGGACATTCACCTAATGGCAGAGGAAAATGATCAAAAACATGGGGCAATAAAGTGCATCAGAGCACACAAAAATATGTTTGGGGAAGTTGTTTTACCCACACCACTAAGGGAAGTATTACACCACAATTCCCAGAAGAAAAACCGAGTTTCACAAAAGAGCACGTCTGTCACAGACACAACTGGGATGCTCATGCCCTGGTCCTGTGAAACCGGGCACATTTTCACTTCTCCTTTGTGCTTCCGAGAGCACAAGGGCCCTTTTCCACGCCACATGCCATGGCTTGTGCTGGCACATGCAGCCACACCACGAAACACGGGTGAGAAGGACCCTGTGAGCGCTCACAGGAAAGCCGCTGTGCTCATACCCAGGGAAAGAATCCTCCTCTGACAGTAAAACAGTAAAATCCCTGTGCTCACACTACGGTCCACCTCACTGGAGTAACATCTGTTTTGTGAACTCATGTCTGTCATGCCTGAGGAACATCTGTTTCACCAGCACAGCGTCTGCCACCCCGGAGGAGCATCCCTCGCGTCCCTGCACCATCCCTCACACCGGGGCTGGCCCCTCACACCGGGGGCTGGCCCCTCACACCCCGGCAGCGCCTCTCACGACACCGCGGGTCTCTCCCACCGCACTAACGCCACCAAGGCCACCCCGCAATCGGCCCCAGCCCCGCGCTCCGCTGGCCCCTCCGCTGGCCCGGGGGCTGCTGCCCGGCGGCGGCTCGGCCCCGACGGCCCCAGCCCGCGCTAGGGGCCGGCAGCCGCGGGGGCTCCGCTCTGGGCCGCCCGATCCCCGCAGGCCCCGCTCCGCCCCGGGCCGGGGGCGCCTCCCGGGGTCGGCGGCAAAGCGCGGACGCGTCTCCCGGGCTGGGAGAAGCGGCAGAACCCCCGGTACCGCCCGCGTCGCCTCCCGCCCCTTCGGGGGCCGCGCAGGGAGGCGTCCGGCCCCGCGACGAGCCGAGCCCGGGGGTCTGCGGCGCCCGGCGCGGCCGAACCCCTCCCGGCCCCCGGCCTCCTCCTCCCGCCGCCGCCGCCCTCCTGCCGCCGGGCCGGGGCCGCCTCCTACCTGCATCTCCCGGGCGCCGCCGGCGGCAGCGGCAGGTGAGCGGGCGCCCGCGGCGGGCACGGGGCTCCGCGTCCCGCTCGGCGGCGTCGCGGCGGCCGGAGACCGCGAGGGGACGCACCTGCCCCGGGGGCCGCCGCCCCGTCGCCGCGCCGGGCCGAGCCCCCCGCCGGCTGCGTGAGGGGAGCGGGGGGACGCTGCCGGCGCTGCCCTCCCCGTGCCCGCGGCGGCGCTGGGCTCCGGCAGCGGCGGCACCGAGCGCGACTCCCGGCCGAAGTTGGCGGCAGTGGCGAGTGCCGGGCCCGGGAGGTGCCGGCGGATCCCGGGGGCTCCGGCCGCCTCCGCCCCGCCTCCCCCCGCCCCGCACCGCCCCCCGCGCCCTGCGCCCGCCCCGCCGCGGGCACCGCCGCCGCCGCCGCCGCCGCCGCCGGGATGGGGCTCGCTGGGGGGGCCCGGGCGGCTTCCCCGGCCGGGGCGGGCGGGGGCTGAGTGCGGGGCCGCTGCCGTCGAGGGGGCCGTGCTGGGGAGCGAGGGAGCAGCGGGGACGGAACGCGGCGGTGCCGTGCGCTGGAGGCCACCGGGCTGGCTCCTTCCCCCGGCCCCCGCAGGGACACTCGGGTGTCGCTCGCTCCCAGCGCATCCCCGCCGTGCTCCTTCCCTGGCTGCCCGGCCCCGCTGCGGAGAGCTCCGTGCCCGCCGCTTGTCGCTGTGGCGGTCACGGGCGCTCCGCTCATGGGGCTCCTGGCCCGGGACACAAACGTGCTGGGAGCCAAAACCCCTCCGGTGCGGGCAGCAGGTTCCTGGCCCCCGGCAGCGGAGGGCTTCTGACCTGGTGACCCACTGCTTCATCCCAGCAGGGATTTTTGGCATCTGTCTCCCAGTGCGGGTGGGCGCCTGGGTTGCAATGAAGGTGCGAATGAGGCAGAGCCCGGCTCGGGGATGCTGTTGAAATAGACTGGCAAAGTTTGGCAGAGGAGACAGAGCATGAAGCTCTGGATGGGGCTGGCACTCAACAGGCACATCCATCCCTTGCGTGCAACACCAGGAATCACACTGGGGGCTGTCCCCCACCCTCCTTCCCATAAAACTTCACAGATTCGCAGCCAGATCCCGTTCTCACTTTTCCTGGCAGAAGCAGGAGTAGCTGCAGAGGCATTAGCAGGATCACTGTAAATTTATGTTGGTGTAGCTGCGAGCGGTGCCTGCCCCCGGGGCTGCTGGGCAGCTCCGTGCACGGAGACAGGATTTGCATGCCTGGTCTCCGAGCTTGGTGGCAGCTGTGCAGCAGCCAGAAGCTACACTTGTTGTGTCCAGGTCCCCATCTCTGGGCCCCACATCGTCAGGCATCCAAAGTCCCCACACAGCAGGAGCTGCAGAGCCTCATACGCAGTGCAAAGAGTACCTTGCTGCTCCTACACGTACACAGACTCACACATGTAAGGATCCAATTGGAATTACATCAGGGAGGCATTTGGCCCCCTGGAATTCCTCAAATTTGTACTGGCTTGGGACAAAATGCAGCTTGAGTCACACACTGACACAAGCATCTTGTTTCAGACAGCTCTGAGCATCCATTTGGGTTCAGGGTGGAAATACACGAGCATTTTTAGAGGAGCAGGTAAGTGTCTGAGTACAGGCTGCACACTGCAAGTAATTGAAGGCTCCAACTGTCTTAATTTATGACCAACTGCACCAGTGTTTCCCATCACTGCAGTCATTAATGATACTTTCTTTTAATGGGAATAGGAGATAGAGGAGGTACAGCTAGAGGTAAATAGTAACCCAGTGTTTGTGGCAGGAAATAAGGAGCCATTGTCCTCAGTGCTGTCTAACTAGGAAGATAATAGTTGGCACAGCAAATGCCAACTAATTAGAGGGCAAAGGAAGTCTTGAAATTGCAGCTGGCTGCAGGAACTTTGAGATGCCAGCTTTTTTGCTCAGAGGTAAAGCCTGTTTACCACATGGGCTGCTGTTCCCTGCTTGTCTGTGGAACTTCCAGCTTGCACAGGGAGGCTGCACAGTGGAGAGGCAGGGTGCTGCTTTGGGGACCTGAAGATGTGAAGGGCAGTGTAACAGAACAGAAGCTTGGTAACAAGTTGCTTGGTCTGTAGAGTAATGTGCTTTTCCACTTTTGGTGCTACAAGGGATGGCTGGCCACAATAGGTCAGCAGGCCAGAGACCCTCATCCATCCTCACAGGAATCCTCTGTGGGGCTGGCACTGCTTCACACCTCGGGATGGTGCCTTACACCAGGGTCAGAGGGAGCAGACAGGGAAGGCAGAGCCACTGGACCCCCAGCAGAGGTGGTTGGGCAGCACTGGATATGTGCTCCTTAAAACCTTCAGCTATGGCCATGTGGATCATTCCAAAGAGAGACCAGGTTATTGAAATACCATTCTGGCCTCAGCACAGTCCATGAGGAAGATGGGAATTCCTGCAGCTTTAATCCATCCTTGGCGCCTCCATTCCTGCTGTGGTGGGATGAGAAGGGCCATTGGAGATAGATACATGTGTGTCAGGGTGTGCTGGGTGCCAGGAAGGGCAGGAGGGACAGCTGGGGTGTGCATCCCCAGAACTGGGTGGGAGCGATTTCCCAGCTGACCACTTAGGGGGCTTGAGAAGAGGTGAAGTGTCCTGAGAAAGGAGGAACCAGCAGAAACGAGGTGCATGGCCCATCTCAGAGGTCTGTGTCTCACCTTGGCAGTGCTGCCACTGCTGAGGACAAAAAACCCCACAGAATGAGTTGGTCGTGGTGCTGGTGTGGGTGGTGACAGGAGACCAGTTGTTTTACCTTACTGTGTCCTCTCTGCTGAAATGCCTTTGTTTTCTTCCTTCTTTTATCCTAGTCTCCCCCACAAGGTTACTTTATCCTCCATCAAAAAAAGCTTGCACAAAACAGCTTAACCCATGCAGCCCCCTGGACAGCACAAGCTGTTTTATTTCCCTTCATCTCACTGGAACATTCCTATGGCTCCAATTGTCCTCATTCACCTCCTTCTCTTCTACTACATCTCATGTCTGTCCCCTCCTGGTCTCTGCTATCTGTGAGCAGAAAGAGGGTGGGGAAGTGCTCCAGCTATTTGAGATGTGGAAATCCTAAGCTCACTCTGCAGAGGAGAAGAGCAATTTAAAATGTATTAAGGAATGTAAATCCCTCTCAGTTAAAGGCAGGACCCTGCAGAATATGTGGAGAACAGGAGACCTTATCACTAGAAACTCAGCCATGTGGCTCCAACTTCTCTTAAAGCAGGTGTAGCCCAGTCTGTGGTGCCCATAAGCTCTGATCTCTTGGGAAGTTTCTTCCATCCCTGTTGGACCTGCACAATCATCTTCCACCTGGTCAGCCAATCCTGCATCCAGGGTGGAGCTGAGGCAGAGATGATGCCTATCCTGGGACAGCTTTCAAGGAGAAGGAATATTCACTGTGCTTCTTTCACTGACATGGATCTTTTTTTTGTCCTTTACCACTGGCCCCTGGTGGGGGCAATCTCTCTGGTGGGATTACTACCAGTAGTAGAAGCAAGTGAAAGGAAGTGGATTTGTGAGGAACTGGACACGTTTCCAGCAGAGAGATTGTTATGAGTCCAGGTGGAATTCACGGAATAAAAATCTGGAAATGGAAAAAAAAAAATGAATCTTGAGCTCCTGCCAAAGGAGAGCTCGTTCCAGACAAGCTACCTGATCTGACCTGCCTTGCAGGTGTGAAAACCTTCATTGACCCACCCCCACATTCTCTACCTGCCCTTGCAAACCCCAGAGGAAAGCAGCACCTCATTCCCAGGCGCTGCCCTCGTGGGAAGCAGCCAGTTTCCTTGGGGCGTAGAGCTCACGACCTGAGAATCTGTGGCACTCCACAAAAGGAAATATAGGCTAAACATCTGAAACATTTTCTAATGTTGACGTCTTTCAGATGATGGAATTGTCTCCCCAGGGACACGTGGATGCTCCACTCCTTGAGTCAGAGGGGCAGGACCCGACAGTGCAGCAGGGGAGGGGAGAGGTATTGTTGGGAACCTCACTGCTCCTGGACCAGGGAGAGACAGCAAGGGGGGGAGAGGAAATGAATTAGATGACTTGAATCATTTCCAGCTCTAATTGCTATGATTTTGCAGTAGTTTTCCCAGCCCCAAGTATAACATTAACCATCAAAGCACGACTCCACTCACGGTCAATTAAACCAGGATTCATCTGGCTTGACATCACCAAGAAAAATCCATCCTGGACTCAGGGACACCCCACTGAGAAAAGACAGGAGCCAGGCTGGGGCTGGTCACTAGTGATCCTGTGGGATAGGCAGAGGCTGCTGCCTTTAGAGGTGGACATCTCCAAGTATTCCCTTCCCTTCTGCCAGCGCAGGACACAAAGGGAATGCAGCAACTGTGTGATGTGCAAACACCTTTCCTCACCTGAGTGATGCACCAGTAGGGTCCCGGGGATTGATCTCTCCACCTGGATGGTCCTGCTGGCTGGGGGGCTGCTCCAGAGGTCAGATGAAGACAGACAGCCTGCAATGCTGGCTGACATGTGCAGCCCTGCCAGAGCCAGGCTACCTCTCCACATTCAGTGGCTACACTTCACCCTCTGTCCAGTTTGCCCCTGCCCTCCTGGTCTTCCAACACGCAGAGCTGGGAACCCATCAGGGGATTCAGTGTCTGGAGCTGCATTCCTGAATGGTCCACGGGGTGGAGAGCAGGCCAGGGAATGGATGGCTCTCCCACTGCAGCTCTCCTCCATACTCTTCCTCCACAGTCCTGGTGCAAAGGGGTGAGCCAAGCCATTTACTGGGTTTAGAAAACCAAGAGATGAGTAACAAGAAGCCCTTGTGAAGACTCTGGGGTTTAAAGGACCCAGCAGTGACTGACCTGGGCTGCTGTGGGGTGAAGCCCTGGCTTGCCTGTCCCCATGAATGCTGGTAGCAAGGCTGGGGAGAGCACAGGGAGTTCAGGTCTCCTCATTTAGCCCTTTAATCATTAGACAGGCACTCCCAGCAGCAGGTTCTGTGGGCTGGCTGAGTTAAAGTGTAACTGCCCCCCTCGGCGGCCCCCGCCAGGATCCCTGGCTCCAGGGACCAGGGCAGCACCAGCCTCCCCCCGGGTGCCACCAGGCCTCACCGCGGGCTGGCAGGGACAGCCCGAGCACAGGCATGGATAGGGCCCTCCTAGGTTCTGTTCCACGGAGCTGGGAGAGCTCCCCCATCCCTCCCTCCTGTGGACAGATAAGCATCACCTGTCCCAGGACACTGCTGGGCAAGGGGACAGGAGATGGCCCTGGGGCAGCCCGGGGTCCCAAGCCTTGCCACAGCTCCATGGTGTGGGGAGGCACAGGGCCATGGCCATAGCCAGACAGTGAGGTAATCTGCCCCTGAACTTCCCTCCTCTCAGACCAAGGCCCTCAGCCTCTTCTACTTGGCTTAAACCCCGAGGTGAAGAGTTGTACATCCTTTCCAAAATCTTTATCGGCATGAATGATGAAAACTCTGGGTATTCTTACTGTCTGTGAGAATGGCTGATCCTGTCCTAAACTCTTCCTTCTTGGCCTCCCCTGCTTCCTGTGGTAATGAGCTCTGCAGTGCAATTAAACCTGGGCTGTGCTGGTAACTGGGACACAGCTCTCTGTGTGTGTGTGTGTGCAGAGAGGTGACAGTGCCCCCCTGCCTGCCCCCAGCCCCAGGGCACAGCCAGAGCTGGGGCTGGCACCGAGGGCCCCCCTCAGTGCCCGACTGCCAGGGAGTGATGAAACCCAAACTCCTCCCTGCCCCACTCAGAAGGGAAGGGCTGCCCTTCTGAAGTCCCACAAATCTGGCAAGAAGATGTCTCCCAACAGATGAGCATCCCCAGGTGGTTTTGGGGAAAGCACACACAAGGCTCTAGCTGGGATCTGTCAGAGATAGATGAACCCCAGCATCCCCTTCTCCTGTACCCTTTCCTTTCCTTTCCTTTCCTTTCCTTTCCTTTCCTTTCCTTTCCTTTCCTTTCCTTTTCCTTTCCTTGAAATTTCATTTCCTTGAAATTTCCTTTCCTTTAAATTTCCTTCTTCCCTTGCTCAAACAATCTTCCATAATTTTTTCCTTTGAAAGGTAGGCAGGCCTCTGGCTGATGAGAGGGAAGGGGATGATTCTCCTGATAACAGCTGGGATTTTTACCACACAGCAACTTCAGCTGAAGGAGGAAACAAACACAGTTCAGACATTGCATCCAGCTTTCCCATGGAGCATGGAGATGCTTGGGGTCATGTGGAGGTTTGTGGAGGGCAGAACCCCACAAACCCCAAACCCCAAACCCGGGGTGAGAGCCACTCCCTGGGCTTGCCTGGTGCCTCTGCGTCCCTGCTGGCTTGGGCACTCCCGGCTGCAGGGCCAGCCTGGCACCCTGATGGCCCTGGGGACACACAGGTGACGCAGCTGGCTCTGGGGAGGGTGCCACATTCTCTGTGGCCTGGCAGGTGGAAGGGAAGGAAATGAAATGTGCTGAGACACCAAGCCAGGAGGGTGAGACCAGTGCCACCAGTGCCACCAGGCAGCTGAGGCAGTGGGCAGAGGCTGGATGAGCTGGAAGCATCACTGTGCAGAGCAGGACAGTGTTAGGAGGTGTTAGGGCTGATTGTGAGGCTGCAGAGGGAGGATGAGGGCAGCAGGCAGGGAGATCTGGGGTGTAATGTGTCTGCCAGGGCTGTGATTGCTGCTGCTGCTGCTGCCTGGGAGGGATGTCACACAGCCTAGGGACAGGCACTATTTACAGCCAGTGAAGCCACAGCACATTTCCTGTTTTTATTTCTGGGTCCCACAAATCCCAGGGACAAACTGGAGAGTGTCAGCGAGGCTCTGCAGCTCCTGGCTGGGCTGCTCTCAGGTCCTCCTGCAAACCAGCCAGGTGACAATAAAGCCTTTGTATGAAAACCACTGTGTTTTGTAGGCTCCAGAGTGCCCTTTGATGACAAATGCCTTTGCTTAATAGTCTCACCTTCACAGTGAGAGCTGAGGGGAACACAAATATAATCCCTGGACACTGAAGCTTCTAAATAAATGAATAAAGAGAAAAATAGCATGGGTAATAGATGGGCTTACACAAACACCAGCACTAAAGGAGGCAGAGGTGGAAACTATGATAACCAAAGCACCAGTGCAGTCACAGGACACAAAGAAGGAAGAAGCCACATGGCAACAGATGTTTTTCTAAGGCACTCAGATGTTGCCATGAACGTGGTCCTGGGGCTGTGCATGGACACTGATGCTCCCATGGCACAAGCAGCCCTTGGCACACCTCAAGGGCTTGTTCATGGAAAAAGTGTGTGTGTGTGTCTGTATGTATTTACACATGCAAGAAACTAAAGATGTAGACACCAATGAGTTCCAGCTCAGAATCCTGTCATGTACTCTTGCAAAGGTAAAATTAAAAACATCAGAGTTCCCCCATGTAATTTAAGTGCAATTGTGTATGCACTCTGTATTTTCTGTGGTTGACATCCTGAAGTGATGACTTGGAATTTTCAGCTCGAGACATGGATTTTCCAGGATGTGCACAGCACCTACCTGCTAACACCACTTGTGGCATCTGAAGTTACAGCAAATCACTAAATGTTTCATCACATCCTGGGACTGTAATTATACACACCTGCAAAAAACCAGAGAAAAACTCCCCAAAAATCCCAAAGCAAAAAAATCCCCAAACCCAGAGAAGCCCACAAAAATGGAAGGCACCATGATTCATGCCCAAAACGTATTTGCTCATGTGCTTAATATCTTGTTTTTTACTCAGGGGGATTCCTGTCTCATCTCAGCTTCCAAAGGTGTTGTCTGGGAGGATCTTTTTTGTGGATTTGATTCTTGTTTCTGAGCATTTGCTGTTCACTGAAGCTACATTTTTCTATGTTTCCCTCCAGCAATCAGAGCTGGAATTCTCTTTTTTGGGTTTCTTTTTTAGGTAAATGCAGATGAGAACCCCCTTTCCATCACAGGGCTTCAGGGGCTGTGTTTGGAAGATCCAAATGTCATGGAAGATTGTAACCTTGTGTTGACACCCTTCAAGACACAGCTTGTATATAATCCCTTTTATAACAGCATGAATAACATCAGGCACAGAGATCTGTGGAGGGCCAATAAGCTTTTGTGAGGTTCAGAGGGCCCACACCTGCCTCTTGTGGACCTTCATGAGGATATAAAATGGGGTTTTAGGGGGCACCACATCATTGTGGTGAGTTATGGGAACCTTCCCAAGCACGTGGCACCTAAACCCCATCATCAGAGGCATCAGAGCTCCATTTAGAGGCCAGAAGTGCAGCTGGCACACGCTGACAGAGCAGGGGGAGCTGGCCTTTGACACGTCTTTGGCTGATTTGCTCTGTATTTTCTTATATTTGGCTGATTTGCTCTGTATTTTCAGTCTTTGGCTGATTTGCTCTGTATTTTCTTATATTTCCTCAGCTCTTCCCCGCTGAGAAGGTGTTAGCAGTTAATGGCGTTGGGGCTGCAGTGTGGGTGTGCTTCAGGACACCTGGACAGCCCAGAGCAGATCAGGTTTGGCTCCAAGCTGGCCATGAAATGGTGGCTGTCACTGACTCTTCACACGTCCACACACCCTCCCCAGTGACCTGTGACACCCTCTGTGCTGTGCAGTGCCAGGCTGCAGCACACCCACAGCCACACAGCTCCATCCTGCCTGAACTTGCCCAGATATCATCTGCAGATTGCACACCCAGCCATGAGCAGCGGCAGCGGAGCTGTGCTGAACAAGGGCTCTGAGCAGGAAAACAAAGGCAGGCAGAGCTGGCTTTGTCACCCTCTCGAGCCCCTGTCACAGCAGAGGAAAGCTCTGGCTCAGCGTTAGGCTGGCTCACCTTGCTGCACAGACCCAGGACTGGTTTCACCATGAAGTCATGGTCCTGTCTGTCTGTCTGTCTGTCACTCACACAGAGGAAGCCTCTGGGTCATCCATGGTGATATTAGTCTGCAGCTCCACAAGTGGCTTTGATCTGCTGCTCTGACAGATGAGCACAAACCATTGTGTTACCACTCCTGTTGTCAGGAGTCATCACTTCATTAACTAAATGTTCCATTCACTTCATTAACCAAATGGGACTTCCAACATTAACTAAATGCTAGAACCCAGGGCCCAGGGAATATTTCTCTGAGGGGTCCTGACTCCCAGGGAAGAACTGCCTTTAACCTTTGCCCATGGAGAAAGCTTCCAAGACTTTGGGAAGGATTGGGGTCTACAAGTGTGTGAAATAGATAATAGAGAATAGTGTAGTTTGTAACAGGGTGAGAAATTTAGGGGTTTGGGATTTTAGTATAGAGGTAGATAGGAGACAAGAGGGAGGATCTTGAGCTTCTTCTTCATCTACTCCATTTCCTGCAGTGTTGGTGGCACAGGGTGATTGGTTGTGGGAAGCCTCAGTGCAGAGGTTACAGGGACAGACAAAGGATTAGTTACTGGTAGAAAGGCAGAAATACAATATGTTCTAAGAGTTAATTGGATAAAACAGCTTTAAAGAACCATTTTTGCTGTACTTTCTTGTGTGCTAAGTCTGCTGCAGACGGTGTGCTGAACTTCTGGTAAGATAAAAATAAACAGCAACTTGAAGAACGAAAAAGGTCCCGTGCATCTCTCAATCCTGGCACAGAACTGTTAAAAAGAGGTTTTCCCCCAGCAGGGGAGCCGAGGGGGGCTCTGAGGGGCAGCACAACTAAAGGGGGAATTAGGGCCTCCAGCCATAAGGGTGAAGAGCAGCTTTTCCCTGGCACCTTGAAGTTACTGAGCTTGGCTTGGGCTGCTGGGGCAGACTGCAAGGGCTGCCATTGCATTGGGTGCACCACATCTCCAACATCTCCATATCCACCATCTGGCAAAGTGTTGTTCTCATGGATTTATACACAAGAGAGTAGCTCCCCAAATAAACTCCTTGGTAGAGTCAAAATTATTGAGGAGTCACTCAGGCATCAGATTGGGTGAGAGAGCAGCAATGCAGACACTCATTTGTGATGCTGTGCTACAGCTGAACCTGCCTGGCTTTGGTGGGTGCCATGAGCCTGAGTGGAAGCTCCCTGGCTGCTCCTGCTGCTGAGCCCGGGCTCTCTCTGAGAACCACCTGACAAAGTCACCACCTGGATTGGGAGAACAGACCTGAATCCAAAATATGCTACTTTATAATGAAGGATATCAGCCAAAATGGCAACCGTTCAAAATATCCATAGAAGGAGCTTTCTCAAACTTCCATGACTACCACCACCATCACACTCATAGTAACTATTAATGCTAAATTAATTAAATCATAGATGAGCGGCATGAACGGCTGATTGAAGTAATGTGGGGACTAAAAAAATGAGATGCTGAAATTAAATTTACCTCCTTCTGCACTTTGCACTCAGCCTGTAAATCCCATGTGCACGTACTGCACATTCTCTGGTCACTGAGTATCTGATGGAGCATTTTGGAGCTCTTTGCAACTGCATCCTACAAGTGTCTGCAAAGATGTGCCCCTTCTGTGATGTGCTAGTCACTTCAGCTGCCAGGTAGTCTCAAATATTTCATATGGGACTTTGAGAAGGGCTTGTGTTGCTGCCAGGAATGACCTGGCTGGGAAAGTCAATGTGCTTTGTAGACAATAAGAACAGAGGAAGGACATCCATTTACCTCCACTTTAATGTCAAATCATATCTCCAAGAATTCCTGACAAGCCTCAGGCAGGCCACGGTGTGTGATCACAGTGAAAGCTCAGCTCTGTGGCTGAAGAAACAGAACTCCTCTTTGCTAGGTGGAGAGTTGGGTTATCAAACCCACCAGAAATAAGTGAGGGCAATTACAGGTCAGAGATATGGGCATGGGGAAGTGCTGGAATGCTCAGGGAGCAACAGCACAAACAGGAACAGCCCTCCTAATGTCTAAGCTACCACTAGCATGAGGAATTATTTAAAGAACCAAAGTAATGAGAGGCTTGAGACAGAGAACTGGTGGTCTTGGATGGCAGCAGTGGTAGGGTTTGGACAATTACCAGTTCAAAGAAATCAATTCATCCTGCCCACTTAATGAAGGAAGCATCAAGCAAAAAAATAGTTACATAAATACCTTACTGAAAATTGCATCATGGGCATATTAGGCATGAAGTCATGTAGATTTTCTATTTTCCAGACCTGTGCCATTGCAGCTTTGGCATTCTTGAAGCGTGGTTCCCAGATTTATATATGATCACACAGATGGGCACAGACACATATATCCATGTGTGCACTTCCTTCAGTGCACTGGGCTACAAGAGGATACACTGCTCAGAGCTAAAACCAGCTTCTGTGCATTATATAAGAAAGGTTAAGAGCGTTCATATACATTCCAAGACTTGTGGTTCCCCAAAATGGTGTGCCCTTACAGAAAATGAAGGGTTTACTCAAGCTGAACAAAAATCCTTCTAGGATGGGTTTTCAGCTACAGCAGCCACCCATCCCTTTTAGCAATACATAAAGAAGCCAAAGGTTTTTTTAACTTGCCTTGTCATGAGATTTGTGTCCATAGACATTTTTGGAACTGAATTCCCACTGAAGTAAGCTATAACTTCATACAAATGGGCTGGAGTACCTGGGCCTAAATATTTAACTTCTTAGTCAACCTTCTAGAACAGCTTTAATGCTTACCATTGTAAACAGTGGGAAAAGCTACTGCTCATGTCCTTAAAACCAGATGGACTCAAAGCCCACGCCCTGAGAATCACTTGCTGTAACCCCACAGCTACACCCAAGCTGGTCCCAGCTGTTCCACTTAAGTTTTATGATACATCACCAGGATATTCAGAAATAAGGTCTACCAACACAACCTGTATGGCTCTGTTTGCTTGATATGCAAAAAAGTTGCTTACACCTAATTTCAGTACATCCACCTACAAAACATTTAGTTTCCCAGGGTATATGCCCTACTTGAGCTTGAGGGTTTTTAAAGACATTAAAGAAAGAGGACTTTGGCTATTTGCCTGAGATTTCTAAACATCCTGAAGCCCAGTGGAGAAGACCTACTTGATGTCTCAAAATCCCAGTCTAAAGGTCACTAGTCACATACAGATCATTAGCATGGGCAATTGGCTTTAATTACTGTTTGGGGGTAATCTTGGAGTGGCTGATGCCCCCCTACAGCTTCAATCCACACAAGCAAAAGCCATCTGCAGCACAAGCACAGCAGATCCTGTCAGAAATAGGAGATCCTAAATATGTAGCTTCTCCCAGTGGATTGCAGATGTGGTTTCTGCAGTCTCCCTGACTGGTGTGATTTAGAAAAGCAGGTTTTCCCAAGCCATCCTTGTTGGAGCACTGCAGTAGGCCCATGTTTAATCAGGAACCAGGGCAACACAGGGGCTGTGCACACCCCTACAAACCTATCTGCAAAGGAAAATGTTTCAAATCTGTGTGTGCTTGATCCCAGGGCTGACAATTTGCTGTTTCCACTGCTCCCTTGCCCTGTTCAGTGTCACAGTAGCTGCAGTCAACACAGACAATTCTGTTCAGATGCCTCGTCTTTTACTGCACAATGCATGAAATGTAACCTGATAAGGCACAAAAGGCATTTGCATCCTCTCTTTTCAGCACGAACAGTGTTATTGTTATGGGCCATCCAAAACATGAGTCAGCCTGCGGGGACATGGCCCTGCAACTCACCAAGCAGCAGAGCCAGGGCTGCAGACCTTAGCTCAGCTCTGCTCTCCCTGCAGATGTGCTGCCCTGCTGCTGCTGACTCGGACTCCTGCCCTTTCACTACTCCTTTCAGAAGGACAAGTCCTCCAGAAGTGGCGTTTGTGCCATTTATCAGACTGATGGGTACCTTGCTGTGCAGTAACTGGTTAAATTCATGTGGCATGTGGTTTCATTCAGCTGATCTGGACCGTGCTGCAGAAGCCAGGCACACCCTGGCCTGACAGGAATCACGAATCCCCTTCCCAGCCAAAGACGCCTGAGCAAACATAAACCAGACTGGGAACCAAGGGGCTGATGGACTCTTTCTGTCAAAGCTCCTGAGACCCTTAATCCCCACGCATCCTTTTTCCACACACTGCTTTACATGCCTGATTGAAATCCAATCAGCAAAGGGAAGGGAATGTCCAGGCACTGAGATCAGGATGCCTGTTCCTGTTACACATGCAGTCACTTGTATTGAAACAAGTCAGGACCTCAAGAGCCTCATGAAATGATGAATCGAGGAAAATCAGAAGGGACAAGGCCAGCAAGAAAGCACAGAGAAAAACTGACTGTACAGACAGACAAAGGGAGAAAGAAATGGAGAGAAATTGGTTAGAAAGTGTCCCACCTTGGGGAGGTCTGTGCTGTCAGGGCTTCAGGATAGCTGCGGAGAATCTGGTGGAGTGTGTTTAGCATAGAACATTGTTCTACCAGTGGGACCCAGTGTTGCAATGCTATTCTCTTTAGAACAGTCAAAAAACCCCAGAAAAATGAGATTTTTACACTGACATTTCTAAGGCATTTCTCATGTCATCAGAACACGTCTGGAGACTGGACACTGGGTAGAGCCCATTTCCACCAGCCCTGCAGAGAGCACAGCTCATCCTATGCCACAAAGCCATGACTCTCCTCTGCTCCTGAGGGACAGGACCCACATCCAGGTTTCACCAGGAACATGTTCAATAGGACAGTCTTACTTGCCTTCCCACAGCAAGGCTTTCCAGCCACGTTGCTGTGGAAGATGTGATCCCGACACTGACGCAACACATGGGATGCACATCTGGAATTCAGTCACCCATTAGCAACAGTTAAGTCACTGACTTGGGAAACAGGCAGGAGAGACAAAGGGGACAGCTGACTGTAACAGCAGCTATTTTATCTCCACTCACCTGACCTGTGAGGTTATCTGGGACACCCCTGGGATTGCCAGTTGCTCACCTTCACCTTGTAGGCAGCCCCAGCTGTGTCCATGAGCATTCCCAGGCACGTTGTGCAGCCAAACCCCAGCAGGTTTGTCCCACTGCTGCAGGTGGGCAACAACTGGGACCTCAAGCCTGGTGTCAGGGAACAGCCCTGCAGCCTACCTGCCCTCCCATCCTGGGCACTCAGGAGAGGACACCAAGCAACACACACTGAAATAAAGACAGGGCGCGGAATTTTTAAATAATTTTATAATTTCCTGATGAACTTAGTCTGTGAATAAAAAAAGAAGAAAAAAAATGAACAAAGTGTTTATATTATCAAGGCAAAGTTGAATATAACACATTTTCTTTGCAATTTCATTATCCTGTCAGTAACATGACTCCAGCAATAAAACACATACGAGTTGAAGGCAGCGTGCGCGCTTTGCATCACGGACACCAATGTCTCCCGCTGCTGTCACTTCCAAAAGGAATTCAAGCACACTAGATCCCATCCCTAAAGCCTGCCTCCCCCTCCACTAAAGTGCAACACGTCTCTCCCAAAGCAAATGAGGGATCTGTGTCTGTGGAGTGGATGGGGCATCCCACAGAATTCGACTCCACAGATGATTTGTGACCTTGGTGTGCAGCTCTCCTCATTTGCTGCCTCGGAAGGAAACGGCAATATACTGTTCTAGTGGGCTTGGAGCAGCATGTTGGGCTAGCACAGAAGTTACTCCCCTGTTTGTGGTCCCATTGGATTCGTCCTCCTCCAGCATCTGGACAAATAAAAAGGCATCTTACACTAAAGCCTCCCCAGTTATACTGTAATGAGTGTGTAGTGAGGGGCCAAACGCAGCCACCCCTGGGCAGGGAGGGAAGGAGGACTTGGCCTTGTCCACAGAGAGCTGGGAAGATGGGGCAGAAATAAGGAACAATGTCTACTTTTAAAATTTGGCCTCAAATTTGATTTTTAAGATAAGCACATTTTATAACAAATAAGAGTATACATGACCAATAGATCCATTTTTTGCCAGTTTCCAAGTGAAAGAAACCAGTGTTTTGAACAAAAAGCCTTACCAAAGCACCAAGAGCCTAATGGGAAATACCTACTTAACAGCAAATAACACTGACTTGATTTTCAAGATCGGAACTAAGCTTGCAAAATGGGGACAAACAGCATATGGTTAAGTTGGATAATAAAAATACATTCACTTAATGAAATTCTTTACCTGTGTTCATAGGTAAAGTGATCTGTCAGGGTTTTTTCTGTTAACCTTACACACCAGTTTAGTCTCATGTTGTTCCTTTCAAGCAATGCAAGTCTGTGATGCAACCAGAGCAGAAAGTGGCTGCTGGTCCTTTCCTGCCCCATAACGCGCTTGGGTACGTGACCAACACCAGAGGCAAGGAAATACAACTTTGATAATGAACCTACACACAACTACCTGCACTACCTGATCTGGACTTGCTCACGTCCCTGGCATCAAGGGGTGGGATGGAGAAAACAGAAAATTTGGCCAAAGCTTTTGGCCCATTCACATCAGTGGTTCCCATCTTAGGGGACACCTGGTGTTGATGACTGTTATCAGAAAAGACTGACTTCCAAAATACTGTTTCATTCTGCCCATTTCTGTCTTACACACGTACAGTATAAACCTGGGAAAGCAGGAACTTATACAGGGTTTGTAACATTTCCTAAGAGGCCAAGCTGCCTTGGACCTCAAAAGCCTGTGAAAGGCAACTGGTTATAATTATAAGCCCACATATCCTTTTCCGTACAATCCCGAGAGGAGGAGTCATGGCTTTGTTGCTTCTTTACTTGAATTCCTTTTAATGAAATTTATTTTTATATATTTTTAAAAACACATCTTTTTCAGTTCTACTACTATCTTTTGTTTCAAACCGACAATAGACACACATTGTTGGTAACTGCCCCAGCCTTAGGACCACACAGACAATATCGACAAGCAGAAAACAAAACAGGAAAAAAACACCCCTGAAAAAGTCAGGGGAGATACTGATGACAGGGTTACAGCACTCACCACACACACTGGAAAAAGTCAGGATTTCTGAGTTTATGCTTTTGACACTAAAAAGTTTTGAAACAGTTTTTCTCTTTTTTTTTTCTTCGTTTTAAAAATAGTCAGCGGATACAGCCATTTTGTTCAGAAGGATCTGCTGTTGCGTAAGGTTCCTTCCATTTATGTGAAAAAAACAATTAAAAACATCGTTTTGCTTTAAAAAACCCCCTGACACTCCTCTTCCTCACCACACAGATGAGAGGGGTCAGCAGAGTTGGCCTTGCCAGGCACGACGTCCCCAATGCCCCGCGCCCGGCCCTCCTCACGGCTCTGCTGGGGCAGTGTTGGTTTTCCAGAGCCTTCCACGGCCTCTTCAGGTCCCTCTTCCAGTGGGGATGTTGAGCTGAGGAGAAGCTTCCTTTCAGTATCAGATGCCTTGGTTGTACTCTTTCCCTTTAGCATTTCACTGGAATAATTTCAAGGATATACACATTTTTGTATGTAACGACATTTTTGCTTTAAAATGGTCTCAGTGAATGACTCCACATCCTTTGTAAAGACCCCTGCAGTGGCAGCAATTGGCAATTAGTACAGGAGTGGGGACTCAACCCTGTCACCCCTCATCAGATGTAAAAATTTCCCAACAAATTGAGCACTAGCAGCAGAACAGATGGGAATTACAGAGCAAACAAAAAGAGGTGCCCCTTTGGTTCAACAACCAGGGTTATCTCTACAAGATTTATGACATTTATGCTCCCTTGTGCAAATTTCAGAGCCCTGAAGTACCAGGAAGTTTTCCAGAGAAGGCATTTTCCAGCCATGCAACGAGAAACGGCGCACGTGGTTCCGCGCATCACGTTGGACCTTCACCTTCCGTCCCCAGGACTTGGCAAAAACTGGGTATTCCAAAGAGGGTTTGGCATTTTCTGGAGTGAAAGCTGGTTAAAGGCAGTCAACACGAGAGAGAATACTTAGAGAAGCCTAGAGCTTCGTTGGGGAGCATGCCAGGTAATTCTTCTTCCAGTGGCAAACAGTGCTCATGTCCTCACCCTGCAATTCTAGTGTTATGTCCTTGTAGTGTTTTACATGAGGTTGGATTCAGAGGAAAGTATGGACTTGGGCTTGTGGGTATCATGAACAAGTGTGGTTGCAGTGTCAGCTTTTACAGGGTACGTGGGCTTCAGAGGCTTCAGTTATTTTTTAGCCCAAGCCCTGCCAAAATGATCTACTTAATTTTCTACAAACAGCTCCTGAGTCTTTACATCTCTCAGTTTCTCTGCAAATGACAGCTCAGGAGAAAAAAAAGTAATATTAAAGCAGTTAAAACTTTCACAGCTCCTGTAGCAAATGAAACTTCATTCAACAGGAGAAGAAAAAGCAAATTTCCCCAGGGTCCCTGGGAAGGGGCCCTGATTTCCTAGAGCTGCTGCACTGCAGGACCACTGTGGTAGGAAACTGTCTGCATCTGCCTGGCTGCTGACACTTGGGAATAAGATCTTAAAAGAGCAGTGGTGGGTTAGGCAACTGGATGAGCATTGCAGGGTATGCCACATGTGGCCCTTCTCCCATGTGCCTCATATGCAATTCCATGATGGGTTGTGAGAATAAAATCCCTTTGTTGCCTTAAGGCCAATGGTGTGGCACTCCATATGAGTGAAAATAAAAAGCTTTCAGTGGTCACATTCAGCATTAAATTGTGGCCAGCAGTACCTCCCAAACCCCAAAGTTCCTCAAGCTATTCACAGGATCTCTGTTGACACAGGATCAGAGAGGTTACCTGAAATAGTTCAATGGAGATCAAGTTGGATCAAGACTGTTCCTAAATGAGATCTGCTCCCTCCCTGAGTGCACTTCACAGAGGTCTAAGATCAATCTTTAAGATGGGAAGCCTACAAGACCTAGGAGATAACAGCGGTTAACGAGAAAAATCACCAGGGCCCAACAATTTGGATGGAAGGAACAGCAGGTGTGTGGCTGGCAGATAAAGGACCAAATGGCCAGCGTGAAAACCAGCCAGGCTTGACAAATCCTCCCTGGGAAGAGGCCAGGAGATGTGTAAACAGCGAGCTTCACCCGGCTGCTGATGCACAGATCCTGCACACGCTGCCCTGACAGCACCAGGCCTTTGGCTGGGGCACTTGGGGCCACAGAAATGCAGCCACAAGCTGAGTTAGAGATGCTGAAGAAGCAGCAGCACTGCCCTGCGATGTGTGGGCAATGCGGTAAAGCCAGGGAATTGAAATAACAGCCTGAAGTGATCACCCCTCACTCCATCCCCTCCCCCTGCCCCTGCCTCCAGCAGAAACGCTATCAAGGAACATCTCAGTAAGAGGTTTACAAGCAGGAGCCATTTGAACCATCAATAAGGGAAATTCCACAGCTTCTCACAGAGGAAGGATTGTTTTACAGCAGGGAACCAGGGCAGCTGGAGATTTGACCATATAAGTTAATGAGAGAGTCAGGAGGGGCGGCGGTGGCCGATGATGCCGGGCTGATGGCTCTGATGCTTTTACAGGCGGCATTAAATTCCTTGAGTGAGTAATTAGGGGTGATGAGGAAAATGCAAGAGGAAAGATTTCAAAACAACAGCTCCTATCGAATGGTGCTGACTCAAAGAATGGGACCAAAGGGGTGGCTCTGGGATGAGGCAGGGCCCAGCAGTGGTACAGTCACTGTCTGCTGCCCTTCCGGCATTCCCCCCTTCCACACATCCAGGTTCCCATTGCTCCCCTCACACACCACACCAAAAAAAGCTTCAGACACAGGCTGCTATTACAGGAAGAACTAAAGTTAGCTCTCCTGATTTGCAAAGCACTGGTAATTCCAAAAGAATTGGAAAAGGAGTGATTTGCCTCTTCTTTTGAGACTTCTTCCTAGACACCCTGGCTATGAATGCGGCTCCTTCTGCTGAATTATTACAGTAGAATCAATGGGGATGTGATTTATTTTAAATAGAGTCTACAGGTACATAAGGTTGCAGTTTTGCCCAATTTTCACTGCTTGTTTGGGAAAAAATGAAAAGGTACGTCTTCCCTTATTCAAACTTTTGCTGATCTCCTTTGTGATGGAAGCAACTGATCACTTCTAAAGATAAAAACAAGGTGTGAAAGACATACAGGCAGCTGTGCTGTGGATCTGAGAGATGTAAGAAATGCAGCTTTCTTGAAAAGGCCTGGAACATTTTCCTTAGCATAACAGCTTAGTGATTAAGCTCACAATGTAGTAAGCTATATGGAATTAAACTGCAGGCTCTGAATAGGAGGTTTAGTGAGAAGATCTATAATTAGCTATTGACTAGAAAACCAAGATATCTTCCACTGCTGTGTTATTTGGTCTCCTTTTGCTTTCCCCTTGCTCTCTGAGGTAACATGAGCCAGCCAAAGGGAGCAGCTCCTTTAAGGAGCACATGGGGACATGTTACAGGGCTCTGTCCTCCAGATGCCCCCAGACACACATAACCACTGGCAGCCAGGAAAAAACCTGTCTCCCCATTAATGCATAGTCCAAGAATGAACACCCAAGTCCTACTCATAAAATAGGATTTCTGACATTGCTACCAAACTGCAGACAAACTGATCTGGGATTTCAGGTCATGTTACCTATCAGCAGGAGCTGTAACGAGTGTCAAAGGTGGATGGGAATAAAACTAAGGCCTCTCATATACACAGAAGAATTGCACTGGTTTAAGTAAAGCTGTGATTTTACACCTATCTACTCAGCTGGGTGCCAACTCCAGCAGAGATGCTCCTCTTCATAAGGGTTATTGCTCTGAACTCAAACTCATTCCTCCTCAATGTAAGCTAAACCAAAATAAATTAAATTATAATTATAGTAAGAAATATGCTACTCGTTTACCTAACTTAGTTTTAAAATTATACTTTTAAGCTAAGTGATGCAAATTTCTCATTTACAGAATGCTTAAGACTATTCTGACGACAGTCAGTGTTCACAAAGTCATAGCCTGAAAAACTGGACAAACTGTACAAGTTAAAGCTGGGAACTGACCTGTTGACCACACCTGCTCAAAGGGAGAGAGCTCTCTATAAAGTAAGAACATAGGAGACACAGACTTATGATGAGAAACCTCATCTAAAACCCACCAAAAATCAAAATATGAAAACAGTTACCTCAAAAAATGGCCCACCTAGCAATTCAGAGTCAGACCAGTGAACAATAAAATTCCAAGTTAAGTAAACAGAAAGTACCAGTATGCCTACCTTTTCTCCCAGCTGCTAGATGAAATGACTAACAGGAGCAAGGAGGGAAACTTTCCTTTCCTCACTCTGTTATTGAAGAACATAAGATGCATTGAGACAGGCAGCAAGACCTGAGCTAGCTGATGCTGGCCAGCCACGAGCCATGATCAGAGCACACTCAGGTTTGGTTTTAGCACTATGAAATTCAGGCTTTCAGCTTTCATGAAAATAAAAAACAGGAAGGAGGAAAGAAGACAAGAAGGAAAAAGCAATATATTAATGAAAGGTGAGGGCTACTCTTCTGCAACCTCATGGAGAACTAGAGCTGCTTGTGTTCAGTGGATCCCCTCTTCTTTGCTCAGTAGACTTGGAAGAGCTCTGCTTAGCTGTATCCAAAAGTCACCATCAACAAAGTCAATGGGGAACTGGATTCTAAAGTAGAAAGGCAGTGAGAAGATGAATACAAAAACAGCTGATTAATCATAGACTGGAAGAACCTAGAGAGCATGTAGTTTTTAGAAGGGGCTTTTTTTTTTGCTTTGCCTTTGTTTTCTTTGTCAAAGGTGCACCAGAAGTTTCTATTCCATGTTCTTTCACACTGCTCTCCACTCCCATGGCTCCGTGGGCTGCCTGGCCTTGGCCACTGGTGTGCTGCTCCGTGGGCTGGTGGCCAAGGTCACGAGGACTCCTCGAGGGCGTTGACGACCTGCTCCAGGATGTCGGGGCAGTGATCCGCGATCTGCTGCAGGATGGCGTTGGCAAACTCCTGCAGCTCCACGCTCTCCCTCTCCCCCTTCTCCAGCTCCTTGTGCAGCTGCAAGGACACAGAGAAACATGGTCAGCCCCTGCTCTGAAATGAGCTCACTGTGTGACAGCCCTGCCACACCACCACTTTGGGAAGGGAACTAACAGAGGTGATGTGGCATTCACATGTTCTGAAAAATCCCTTCGCCCAGGATTTTTCTCCTGGGAAACTGAGAAGCCTCAGAGAAAAAGGAAAACAACAATTATCTCATTTGCTTCTCCTCTGTTTTGCTCCTTTAAAATGTGTTTGGAGATTGTTTACCAACAGGTGATTGTTTCATTGGATTCTGGTGTGAGCGTTTTCATTCTTTGGCCAATCAGGGCCAAGCTGTGTCGGGACTCTGGAAAGAGTCAAGAGTTTTCATTATTATCTTTTTAGCCTTCTGTAAGTATCCTTTCTGTATTCTTTAGTATAGTTTAGTTTAGTATTCTTTAATATAATATAGTATCATAAAATAATAAATGAGCCTTCTGAGAACATGGAGTCAGATTGATCATTCCTTCCTTCATCTGGGGGAAACACAAATACAATAAGGTGACACGCTGGGCACTTCCAGCACCTGCATCTTCCCTTGGTGGCCCTGTCACCTGGAATGGAATGCTCTCCATCCTCTTTATTTCACTTTTTCATTCTACAGGACCAGGCTTGTCACCTTCCCAGTAAAGACCATGTCCGCATGACTTAACTATACCTGAATTTATTTATATCACTTTTTCATTCTACAGGACCAGGTTTGTCACCTTCCCAGTAAATACGGTGTCCACATGACTTAACTACTCCTGAATACATGTTTCTATGATAAATGTAAGAAAAACTTCCTCTGTAGAATGTTTTTCTGAAGGCAACCATATTGCAGGAGCAATACAACAGCTTGCCAGTCTACTGCTTTAAATAGCTTGACTTTTATTCATGAACAATGGGATGTTTCACAGGTCATTACTTGAGAAATATTCCTGATCTGAAATTCAATAGGAATGTCACATAATTATACAAAATGCACCCAAAGTTAACTAGAATTCTATTTTTCCCAAGGAATTACTACTTTTCAGGAACTCTCTTTCCTAACTCAGAAGATGACTACGCACAATTGCAGTGGAACATACACGATTTTTGTTTACTAACTCTGCATTTCCTGTTGGGTCATTCGTTCTTCAGATCCCTATAATTGGCTCAGAACAGGACACAGAATTTCAAACTTTATATTATTCACTCTGTCTACAGTTTATAAACAGTTTCTCCAACAAGTGGTGTCCCAAACCATGTCACACAACATATGCAAACACAGCTTTTAGCTTTGAGCCTAATGCCATTGCCAGATTTAGGGGCCCTCAGAGTCTTAATAAAGAGCAGGAAACATCTGCCTTCAGTAACCTGCTTGGCTGCCCAGCAACTGATAAAGTCCATGCTGGCCTGTGAACTGTGCAAAATCCCAAGGAAGGCTGTAATTTGTGCAAGCATTATAGGGATTACTGTACTCACAGTGGTCTAAGGACCTCAGAGAACAAGGAGAAGCAGCATCCCTTACTAGGTCAGATGATATGGATAGATAGGCTGGATAAGCTCTCAAGCAGACAGCCCTGCCCTGTGCTATATACCAAAGAAGCTCTTTCAATTTTTTAGAGATAGGATTTTCTTCTAATGAAGTATATTCTCTATGAATATAAGACAACCATATATGTAGCAGGTACATCCACTTAAGATGGATTCTGAAGCTTATTTCCAGCTTCTGAAGCCAAAATTCTTTGTCACTCTGAGCTGCTGTGAGCAACCATCTTATCTTATTTGAACCTTCTTTTAAATTGTGTGGTTTAAAAAAAATTAATATCTGACAGTTCTGTAACATTTCTTATTTCAAAGTGATTAGTATTTTTATTGGAACTCTACTATGTTAATACAAGACATGGAAAGAATGTCAAACTGGCATTTTTCATGCCTGAAGGGATAACTGTTCATCAGTATACAAATTTGTTGATCTGAGTTTGGCACTTGTGTAACACTGCTCAATGCAGGTTTTAAAAAAAGAGAATTATCAGGCAGCAGCACAGCAGGGATCATTTTACCACTTTAAGAGCACGATGAAGTGGCAAAGGTTAGATTTCTACAATTAAAATTCTAATCAGATACAACAGCCTGTCTCTGTTTAGTGATGGTATCAAGCAAAGCACAGCAGATTGTTTCTGCAAGAAACACTGCTTTAAAACAAACAGCCTAAGAATGACTATGGAATAAATAAAAATGCTTTTCAAGAAAGTTACAGTGCAGGCTTCTGTAGACAAAAGTGTGAGAAAGGAAATTAAAAGGGCAAATGTGCTACACTGTTCCCTTTCCTAGGCAGGGTAGCATATAGTAAATTATTGGGGCTTTGCATGCTGAATGTTGGTTTAATGTGTCCTTATGTGCTTTGTTCCTACTGGCTGCTGCACTCACACAACAGCCATAGGAACCCGAGAGGGGCTCCTGCCAAGAATCACAATGCAAAGGCAACCTGATCCTGCTCTGTGGAGTGACATGAGCTGGGAATGGGGAAAAGAGAGGGAAAGGAGCACTCTGGGCTCAGGCAGGGCTCTGGGGGAGAAAGGGGGGGCTCAGCAGTAACCCATAATGGCTCAGGAATGGCAGGCTGTGGATGGCTGATCAGCCTGGTTCCAGCAGCCTGGCAGAGGCATTAGTCAAGAACTTACCATGGATGGAAAGTCCAGTCAGCAAACAGAACTGAGAGAGGCAGAACAAGCAGCCAGGAGTGGTGCTGGATATTAAAAGCCAGGATTCAGGGATTCAGGGACTGCTTCTGAGGCTGGGGTTGCAAGCCTGGTGAGATCCCAGGTGGGCCCAGGTACAGCAACCACCCCACCCCTGGTGCATTCCTGGGAATGCTCTGAGCCTACAACTCTGAGACAGGGTTGCCTTGTGCTTCTTGGGCCAGCACAAAGATTGCATGGTGCCATCCATCAGAAAGATGGGAGGCCATGGAGCTGGGAGAGAGCAAGCAACAGGAGAAACAGCCAGCGTTATCATTCTCCTTATCTGGCACCTGCACGGGTCCTGAGCTCTCAGTCCACAGCAGGAGAACCAGGAGAGGGCAGTGTTAGCAGGGAAAGCAGAGGTCCTGCACCACCACCACCTGCCCAGCCAGCACTCCTCTTCCTGGCCTTTCAGCCAAATCCTCCAGGTGAAGGACAAAGCAATTAAATTAATGAAATATTAAAGCACCTGCAAGAGATTGAACTTCAAAACTGAAAGAGGGTTGGTGGACAAAGGAGAATCCTGCAGGATGTTGTCT
Organism: Agelaius tricolor; assembly: GCF_023055355.1. NCBI lineage: Eukaryota > Metazoa > Chordata > Aves > Passeriformes > Icteridae > Agelaius > Agelaius tricolor. Next base: position 4,209,503 of record NW_027269263.1, read on the forward strand.
TCAGTGGGGCAATACTGCAACATCAGTGAAGTCTCAGTTCCTTGTTCTACTAGTCAACATTTATGTATTTATAAGATGCCTTATAAAATCAAGATAAGCCCAACAAAAGAAGCTGATGCCAAAGCTAATAAATCAAATGCAACCAAACAAAAGCAACCAACTTAACCAGAGGAAGAAAATATTTCCAAGAAGAGAGTTTTTGACCACGAAGAGCCCAAAAGGAGATGGCTCTGAATGCTGAAGGCCAGCAACAATACTTTACAAATTAGCACAGACAGAAAGTCTACACAGCTGGCTGGCAGATGTCTGTGATGAAATGTCTTTGGAAAAATAGCAATGATAGCCTTGAGTTGAGTCTGCTAGCTTCAGAACAGCAAGATTTAATACTGTGATTCCTGCTTCAACAAAGACATCTTGATTGACTCTATGGCTGGTTTGAGCATTTCTAGAGCAGGGATATCATCTCCATTGACGTCACTGCTCTCGGCAGCAGTGGGAGCAGCACGTGCCAGCCCTCCATCCACCCAGGGGAACATCCAGTTCCCAGTGCCATAACTGGATTCACCTGCATGTTTCAAAGTCCAAATTTTAGGGAAGCTTCTCTGAAAGTATTAATATCTGCTCCTGGTTTCCTAGATTTTTCCAGTTCTAGCTCCTGGTTTCCTAGATTTTTTTTCTTGTGACTGCAAGCTGACATGGTGTTATCCTCCCCCTGCCATTTTTTCTATGGAAATAAAGAAATGTGAACAATCCTTTTTTGCTGGCATTTCCAGTTGAGGATATGGGGAGATTCACATTCTTGCCCCAAAGAAACGACCAAAAATGAGAAGGCAAAGCCAGATATGTTTTTTGTCTAGTTGATGACAAGTAAGAATAGACAGTTCAGAAAGGAAAGGACAGCAAGGACTCCAGAAGTGCTTAATAGTATTTATCTTTGGACAGAACAACAGAAATGGCCTTCAACATCTCAGGGGAGAGAAAGCTTGCAGCTAATCTGCAATAGATTCAGACACTTTTCAGCACTGCTGCCTTCCTTCCTGTGTTTAGAGCAAGTCATGATAGGAATAATTTTCCATTTATACTTAAAAAAATCCCTAACAATTCACCATTAATTTAGCTTCTCTGTTCCAAGATATATCAGAACTTATTTAAAGATTAGTAGACATTCAGAGTCACATGAATGATTCATAAGAAGATAACTGCATGGTTAAGAAATAGGATGCTATGGTTATATATGCAAACTGGGTGAACTGTGCTGCTGCTCTGCAGAACCTTCATGGCCTCTGCTTTTCCCATAATGCAAAAAAAGCATAATTAAACTGAGATTCTTTAAAACTTATTTATACTCCCCAGTGTGATTTTTGCCTCATTAACAATCCCACAGAAACACTGATGAAAAAGGGCAAACACAGATAAGCTGGTATCTCATCTTGGACTATGGACAGTAAACCTGAATACAGAATATGAAGAGCTTGTAGAGCAGCACAAAAAGAAAGTTAGTGGAGAACTTCTATAAGGATACAATACTGGGATATAAAATTATGTTTTTCCAAAGTTCAAGTGTTACTGTATCAGGTTATGGTTAGTCTGAAAAATACATTTAGAGCTTAAAGTAACACAAGTAAGCACCAATAAGAGATTACACTGATTTAATCTAAACCTTTGTTTTGTCTTCTGTTAAACTTCACTGGAGCTCAGGTCAATGGTCAAGAGCTTTTGCATCTATCCAGACAAACCAGTGAAAATACATGTGTTTGATGCAGTGAGAGCTAATTACATATAAACCTTTATTTCTCAACCATGTACCCATAAAGGAGCCAAAAGAAAGGGCCATGAGTATGGAAATCCAGTCTGACAAATTTCAGAAACAAAACAAGAAAAATTTTTAATGTAAACCATTAAATATTTTTGCTCTATCTGGAAATTTGGAGTTTATGTTAGCTCTTTCAAAATACTTAAAACATATGCATTTAAAAATTAAAGTAAGATTTCAAATGAAACAGTCTTGTCTTTTTAAAAAATATTTACAATGCACATTGCCCATTTTTATTTGTACATGGAATTACTAATTTTAATTAAAATATATACTATCCATGATTAACTATTCCTAACTTGAAAAGAGATATAAAGCCAAGCAGAATCCACAGCAGGAGCTCATCATCAGGAGATGCTGCACAAAGCTGTCACAAGGACCAGGCTGTCTGAGCAAGGCCCAGAGTAACAGAATTTACTGCTAAGAGAAAAACAAGAGGAGAGGTGAGCTGGCCTTGAGAAAACAAGGGAACAGCTTGGGGTTGTACCTTCTGCTTGTAGGGACTGCTTCTAATGAGACCACTCTCATTTTCTGACACACCACACACACACAAAATGCTGGATGATGTCCTGAAATCAGTGTTTTTCCTTTTATATCTCATTTCAAGTTAGGAGTTATTAATGTTCCTGATTGATAGCATGTATTGTAATTAATATTAGCAATTTCATGGACAAATAAAAATGAGTGATGTCATGGCATTATGGGTAACTTACAGATAACACTTGTGATTTTAACCAGTATTTAAGAACTATGACACTGTTCTCATCCTCACCCAAACCATTAAATACAAAAGTTTAAAATACTTCAAAATATAACAATTTTAGAGAATTCCCATATCCATTGCTTTCTCAACCAGACTCAGGAAATAGATTTGCACATGAAGAAGGATATAAATTGTTGCAATTATTACTTCTAATTTCTAACAGAGACCAGAAGTGGACTGTTTAACTTTAAAATACATTATGCATTCCCATAAGATTACAAATTAAAAATAAATGACATAAATCAAGTGAGGGAAGATAACAAGCTAATAGAAGAGCAGTCAGAGAAGGAAGACAAGGGTAAATTCTGAAGTAACAGTGTAATTTAGAATGACTAAATGTAAATCATAGCAGAGTAATTTCTTTGCAGAAACTAAGCAAGTTGTGTAATTCCTCACAGATGACACAAGAACACAAGCAGAATCTGAACAAAGAAGTACACAGGATGTTTATTAAATAACTATTTGCACTTTAGAGTAAAGTTTATCCCACTCGCAATATTGTTTGTATAACAAATCAAAATATGTGTTGAATATTTTCAGGATTTAACTGAAATTAATCAAATATGCAGTTTTAAAATGAAATTTGACAGCTACAGGTATGAGGTTTGGTGTCCTTTTGTACAGAAGGCTTACCATTGCTCTGTGGAGGCTGAAATGTGAATGAAGTGCAAGGTAAATGTTGCTCCTTGGAAGCAAGCCATGACTCTTTAGCTGATACAGCAGGTTGTGACTGCTACAGTGAAGTGACATTATCACCTTTCTCCTTCCTCTGCTTTGGGCAGCTGAGCAGAAAAGGCATTCCTGAGTTCTTGGGAGAGGATTAGTAAGCAGGAATCCCTAGAAGGTCTGTGCTTTGGCTGAAGCTGGTGCACAGGGAAAGGGAAGAAAACCTTTCTGCACAACAAAGGCTCTTGGATGATCATTAAGATTTTCCAGAAGTGCCTTTCTCTGTAACTCGCAGCAAAGCAGCCACAGGTGCAGCACTTGGTAGTGGGGTGAGACCAGCTCCCACAGCAGGTGAGTTCTGAGAGAGCCTCTGGTGGAAATGTACCTGCCCAGCTCTCCCAGACTGCTGCTGATGCCCAGGTCACAATGGAAACGCTGCCAGAAACACCTCTGGAGGAGGACAGATGGACTGTGCAGGGAACAAACTGGTGCTTAAGGGTCAGCAGAAACTGAGGAAGCCAGGACATGCTGGACATGGCTGGAAAGAGCCTCTGATGGCAGGGAGCCAGGGGGAAAAACGCCTCCTACTCCTAGGGTTAAGAAAATAATTTTAATTCTATAGATCTTCTGTTGGAAGAAATATTTTTTCCAAATATCAGTGTAGGACCTATTGAAAATAAGAAATTCTCTGTCATACTAGGTTCTGCACATTTACAGCTGGATTTGAGGTGCTAAGAAACATTGCTGATAGTCCTTAAGCTATTAACAAACCTAATACTGCTGCCTACTTCTCATATCTGGTTGCTCTGGTTTTTCTGGCTCATTTTTCTTTCTCACACTGCTGCCTCTCAAGCCCAGTGCAGTGCACCACCTCTGACACACTGAAGTGAGGACTTTCAGCAAATTCCAGTTTCTACTCCATTCTTTTTCTACTCCATTTTTTTCTACTAAATTCTTTTTTTTTGTACAGATAAGAGCAAAATAAAACCTAAACTATAAATAAAAGTGTGGACCATATAATTATGTTCTTAATGCCTTTTCCTTTCATAAAGGACTAAAATCCTACACTTATAGGCAGCTATCTGAAATGTGAAACAGAGCAGTCATTCTACAGAGCTCAAGGATATTAATGTAATGATACCTCTAGGACAAAGTGAAAGAAAATATGGTATTTAATAGAAATTGCTAGGATAATGCAATTATCTATAATGAATGAAAGGAATTTTTATTTCTGAGTGTCAAGACTTTGAACATTCCTCTTTCCTTCTGGTAACTTCGGGTTTTTAGTAAGAAAAGTCACACAGGACATGAACTGGTTGAAGGATGTTAGTTCCAGAAACAGTCTGAGTGCTAGAGCAAAAAGAGCAGAGGCCTGCTCTTTGTGAATTTTCAGATATGCTTCTGTTGGCTTCCTGCAATTTCACTGCTTTCTCCAAATTTTTGAATCAAAATTCAGATTATTAGGGGACATTGGGTCAGAACTGACTCAAAGGGACATTTTCCACCACAGGAATAATTTAATGACATGGTTCTGAGTTCTATAGATCCTTTACTGTCCACAACTTAGTCTAATATATTATTTAAGATTAAGTTTTGAGACACCATATACTCATAAGTACTGGCTTCAATTCTTCATTACTAATAGACCAAAATTTTACTACAATAAGTCAGCCTACACAAGATCTTTGAGAAAATGCCAACAAAGAATGATATAGTATCTTGGCCCCACAGCTTGATTACAATCAATCTTCCCCAGGGATATGGTCACAGCCCCAAGCCTGACAGAGTTCAAGAAGTGTTTGGATAATGCTCAGGCACCTGCTGTGATTCCTGGGAATGTCTTATGCAGTGATAAGAGCTGGATTCAATGATCCTTGTGGGTCCTTTCCAACTCAGCATATGCTGTAATCAGCTGAAGTCACTAAGGACTACCACTGAACTTAATGGTAGTGTTGAGACACTATTATGGATAAGAGGCACCAATTATCAGTCAAACTTTGAGACTACAAAATTATTTATGTGGCAACAAATTCCCCTTAGATCCACGGTGTTGATGCTGGCAGATACTTTTCCAACAACTACTTGTACATTAGTCACTGTGGGTGCACTAGAAGAGTGAGAAGGTTAAATCTACTTCAAATACCCATTGTATCTACCAAAAGAAGCCACAGAAAACTCCTGCTTTTTGCACCTGAACCTCCCCAGCAGGGATGAAAGATCTACCAAGTATATTGGTTATGCTGAAACATAGCAAACCAACCTTTGCCAACAGAAGTTGCTGCAGAGGGAAATAACAGCTCCAAAAGTAGCAGTATGAAAATGAATTCTTAAGTATTTATATAAAAAACTCAAAGCAACCAAACCAAACTAGGTAATCTCATTGGTGAGAAGTGGATACGTTGCCATCATGCTTAAATATTATTGGTGTTGGTTAAATGTATCCTCCCTAATCATGTTAGCACTTCTTAACATTCAAGGGGATTAATTTTTTCCCACTGAGGCTTGTAAAGCATTATCTAGAGAAGATCATATTAGAAGGGACAGGAGTGAATTTAGTGCACTGGATTTGAGGTACTTTATAAAACTCATTAAAATTCCAAAGATGCAAAATGGGTATTCTGTGATGGGCTTCTGCAAATCTGGAGAACTGATTCCCACCCCCCATGGGAATACTTTAAGCACAAAGGAAACTCTGCAGCTAGAAACAGAAAAGCTCCATGGCTTAAATGAAAAGTCTGCTTTGTAAATTGAAATATATCATTAGTTTGTGTTTTGCAACTGAAGCTTCTTAAATACTATCTGAGTGAGTATGGGAAAGCAGAAGAGACAGCTACATTTTATTTTAGCTGACATTATTTATGCTTGGGAATTGTGAATGGAGAAGTAACTTTAAACAACTGTGGTGACAGCAGTGCAGAATCAAGACAATAATGTGAAAGGATAGAAAAAGAATTCTTTTCTCTTTCCAGAACAACTTAGGTAATTCCCTTTTCTCACAATTTCTCACACCGCTTTCTTTACTGTGTAACCCATAAATGCTGCTAATGGACTAACAAAGTTTTAATGGGAAATATTATTTTTGGGCTTACTATTCAGAAGAACTTGACAAAGAAAGCTTCTCCTATTTTCTTTACCCACATCTCTTGATCAATAGCAAATACCACCTGTCCCCACAGATCCTGATTATATATGAAGAGCACCACAGCTGTAATTAATGAGGCAATTTATTTCAGTGATATCCAAACTTTGCCCATATCCTCTCTCATTTTCAGAGGTGCCTCCCATACATGCTACAGGTTTTGTCACCCACTGCTCCATCCCAATCTGACAGAAAAGGTGGTTCAAAATAATATGCCTCATGTTTTGATTTATACCATAGGAGCTGTAAGGCTTTAACAGAGGAGGATGGCATGCATAAAAATGAAGACATTTTAATCCTGCATCAGTGATTACAGAAGCCAGGAGGCTCTGAAGGGAAAAGGAATGTGTCATCCCTATAGAGGTAAATGTAGATATTGAGGGAGGCACACAGCACATGCTGAATCAGTGACAGTATGAAGACAGGTACAGCAAGAGAGCATGACTGTTGTGTACCATCTTGGCCCTGTTACAGGAATATTAATCTCCAGAGGACTGCTCTTTTTGAATTTTCAGACATGCTTTTGTTGGTTTCCTGCAATTTCACTGCTCTCTCCAATTTTTGAATGAAAATTCAGTCTTGATTTGACAGTTCAAGGAAATTAGTTTTAAAATCACCAAGGAAGAAAACCAGAGGTGAAGTGTTCAAGACAGGCTCAATGTATTTCACTGACCCACAAATCCCCTTTTAACTGTATAGGCCTTACACTAGCTTGTGTGCACACTGGATAGAGTTTGGTATAAAACATATGAAAGTGAATAGTTAAAGACTCGGCATTATAATCCAAAGTCAGGGTTAAAAAGACAAAATTTGTCACATTTAGTTCTGGTACAAGTTCCTTGCAGTAGTTTAATTACAAAAAAAAGAGAAAAAAAGGGCATTCAGTAATATAGGACTAGAACAGTAAAGTAAAGAAAATTGAAAAGAGAAATAGGAACGAGTCAGAAAAAAGGTTGTAGGGAATGGTGAATTACAGTCCAGAAACAAGAGATAAAAAACTGCCAATGAAGGGATTAAGGAAGGTAAGACATTATAAGAGCTGGGAGAAAGGAAGACTATTTCAGTAGATGACTTATAACTAGATTGACAGCCTCTTGTGGAGACATCATCTGACAAACTCTTATTAAACTCCTTCAGTTCCGTATTCCAAAACTCCTGGAAATACACAGTTGGGTTCCTGAAGTCACTGTGTGTGTGTATATAAGCATGGGTGTATCACATCCAGTACACTGAGTCCAATCTTGATTCAAGGCAATCCAAACTAGAGTTATCCAGTTCCCATAAAAAGTATCTGAAGAACCATTTCTCAATTTTTTACAAAAATATAGAGCTCAAGTGCATAAATGCCTATTGGGCACCCTTTGTTGTGACCTTCCACAAGAATACTGCTTCATTTTTTCTCAATGTTTTTGGGCACATATTCAAGGTAAGATAAGGTGGGTAAGCAGTAGAAATTACTGGCAGAATAGTCTGTAACAGCAGGTAAGAATACTGCATTCATTTATATAAAGAGACTAATAAAAATGTGTCAATTAAAATATATATGGTTTATATAATTAAAGATTTAAGATCTTGATGACTTGATGACATTGAATTATAGAGAGCAGCTAAAATTTGTTAACAGTTAACATGTTAAAACATGGCAAAAGCGAATATCTTTTGGTATCTTGCAATTTGATTTCCCATGAGTGTGGAAATGCATGGCCCCGAGTACGGACAAAAGAGCATATGAAATTCCATAATGATTAATAATATAATAATAAATGGCAATGATTTAAAAAAATCATTGACTCCTTTTTTCAGCTAAAGAGTTCACCTTCAGCTTTCACCACTCACAACACGGTTTCACCACGTTTTGGTGTGGCACATCAGTAAAGCCTCAAGCAGCAAGTTCAGGCCCTTGTTCAGAGCTGGAGCCCACAAACTCACCTGCTCCTGGGTCATCTTGTGCAGCTCCTTCTCCCAGGCTGCCTGGTCATCATCCAGGTGGTAGGAGGCAGGCGGGGTGAGCCCACGCAGGATCAGGGGGTCGCGCTCGTGGCACAGGGCTGTCAGATGGCCGATGTACAACTTCAACTTGCTGCGGTTCTGGTCAAGTTCTAAGAGGGGCTGAATTATCTGAAATAAGAGAGCAGAGACAGTGAGAACAGCCTGAGACCCCAGCAGTGATGAAGGCAAAGAGCAGCCTCTAAGTTACAATCTTGTCCAGCTTCACAATGGAAGAAGCCTGAACACTCTTTCCCTTGTGCTCCTGGTCCATAATGTACCAACCATCCAGAAAGACACCAAGGACACTGGGGAGAGGGTGCAATGGTGACAGCTGTGTGATTGGACTGGGAAATAATAATGATGATATGGGTGAAAAATGAAACAATATTAAACTGAATGCATTAACTCTACTGATTATCCAACAGTACTTCGGTTTAGCTACTTAAAAAAAAATCTGATAAAAGGTGTCTGTCCACAACTTGTCCAAGAGCAATGTCAATATAGATTTTTAGCTTGTTTTTCCAACAAACATTTCATTGTAAATTAAGTATGCAATAAACATGTTCTAAAGAGAATAGTTTCAAATTATGCCAAAACACAACAATTCTAAGATGATTGCATCTCTACTGTAGAAATTGGACAGAGATAGATCTTTACCAGAAAGTTAAAATTTTATCTTTTATAGTGCTTTAGATAGTTAAGGTATAGTCTTCTATGGTTTTGAAATGGCAATGACTTTTATTAAATAGGCCAGATTCTATACAACAAACTAAAAAACTGAAATCAAAGAACTTTAATAAAGTACTATTTCATTTCATTATACTTTACCCAATCTGAATATAATAATTGTTCCTCAATGCAATCCAAACTAGAGTTATCCAGTTCCCATAAAATGTATCTGAAGAACCATTTCTCATTTTTTTATAAAGATACAGAGTTCAAGTGCATAAATGCCTACTGGGCACCCATTGCTGTGACCTTCCACAAGAATACTGCTTCATTTCTTCTCGATGTTTGTGGGCACATATTCAAAACTGCAGTAATGCAAACCTCTGAGGTTTGCAGCTGATGAAAAATTAGGGAAGAACTGGGCTCAGGGCCTCCTTTCCATAGAATGAGGTGCTGGGCAGGGAGAGCTGGGAAGCCTTGCCAAAGTCCCAGCAACTTCTGTTCATGTTCCCAGGCAGAGGCTGCACCTGCTGTTTGTTAGTGGGCTGGGGATATCTTTTCAATAGGACACCTCTGACCCTGCTAATGAATAAGGAGTGAGATAATCTCTGAGTCGACAAAACAGGGTGCTGGCATTACTTTCAACAAAGACTCTGGCTTCGACCCCTTTTAATAAGGCTGTCAGGGCTCACTTGTTTTGTTTCTAACGCTGTTTTACATGGATTAGTTGCTGTAGAGTGTGAGGATCTGAGAGGCATGGCTAAGCAGCTAACTAATGTCAGGCTCTGTGTCCTGCTGAACTCAGCAGCCCACACCAGCACATCAGGGTGCTGCCACACCCACAGGCAGCCACGGGAGAGGAGTCAGGCAGGAAACCTGCACGAGAGAGAGAGTGAGCTCATGTGCTTCAGTAAAAACCTGTGCAGCCTTGGGACAACCTCTGTTTGCATATATAAACACACATGAGAAAATAATGCTTTGATATATCAGGATGGGATGAGTGGGCAAGGAGGTGGATGGACAACTGGCTGAAGGGCAGATCCCAGAGGGCTCCAGTTAGTGGTGCTGGCTCTAGCTGGAGGCTTGTCACTGGTGGCATTCTCCAAGGGTCAGTACTGGGCCCAGTGCTGTTTAACTTATTCACCAATGACTTGGATGAAGGGGAAGATGCCTCCTCAGCAAGTTCACTGATGACACAAAGCTGGCAGGAGTGGCCAATACCCCAGAGAGCTGTGTCCCTTCAGAGGGACCTTGACAGGTTGGAGAGATGGGCAGGGAAGAAGTGTTGGAAATTCCACAAAGGCGAGTGCAGGGTACTGCACCCGGGGAGGAACAACCCCATGTACCATCACAGGCTGGGGCTGACCTGCTGGGAACAAGCTGTCTGGGAGCTGGCAGTGTGTCCTTGTGGCCAAAAGTATCCTGGGGTGGATTAGGAAGAGCATTTACAGCAGGTCAAGGGAAGTGATCCTGCCCCTCTGCTCTGTTCTGCCCTGGTGAGGCCACATCTGGAGTGCTGTGTCCAGCTCTGGGCTCCTCAGGACAAAAGGGACACAGAGCTCCTGGAGAGGAGCCAGTGAAGAGCAACAAAAATGGTGAGGGGACTGGAGCATCTCTCTTACAAGGACAGGCTCAGGGAGCTGGACCTGTTCAGCCTTGAGAAGACTGAGAGGACCTTACCAATGTCTGAGTATCTGAAGGGAGGGTGTCAGAAGATGGAGCCAGGTTTTTGGTGGTGCCAGGCAATAGAAACTGATGCCCAGAAGCTCCACCTGAACATGAGGAAGAACTTCTTTCCTGTGCAGTGATCATGTACTGGAACAGATGTGGAGTCTCCCTCACTGGGGATATTCTGGCACTGTTTGGACACCCATGCTCTGGGATGGCCCTGCTTGAGCAGGGAGGTTGGACCTGATTACCCACTGTGGTCTCTTCCAGCCTGACCCAGTGATTCTGTGATTGCAAACTGATGTCACTCTGCTGTCCTATATACAGGGCAATAGCAAGGGATATTTTAATAGAATCAACACAGTTACATTTCACTTCCATCACCAAGCAAAACTGTCTTTAGCCTATTATATCCATCTGCTTTGGTTATTTACTGAGTTTGCACTCTGTACCCTGATTTCATACAACATCTGTTACCAAGATTATGATCTGAAAGTGTATTGCCTGTGCAGGTGAAAACCAGTGATGCTTCTAATTTAACAGATGTTTTTTCTATCTTTCTTACTATTTGGTTTGCCCACAGAGGGTAAAATGATGGATTATCATATCTTAAGAAAATACTGTTCTATAAAAATGTAATAGTCAATAGTCAATATGGTAGTTATTGGACTGCCATAACTAGTCCAATCAATGTAGCTGTCTTGCATTCTTTTCAGATACCACAGTCTCTTCAATATCCATCAGATGTGCAGATTCCAGTCTGAAAAGAATCTGTCTGGATAACTTTCTTGGCTGTTCTTTGTGAACAGAAACCCTCCTTGATGAAGAGAAAGCAGAGCTATCTAGCAAGTAAGAATGGAAGATTTTCATCCAACAGTTGAATTTGACTCTCAGAGATAAATCCCCTTTCCAAGCACATTCCTCCTGCACCCTTCCCCCTTTTACCTCGAGCTGGAAAGAGGCCAAATGAGGCGTGTGAAAGTTCTTAACCAGCATCCCCCTAAAGCTGTTCACAGAGCAATCATTCCCCTCACTTGGGATCCATTAAAAGCTGCCAGTCAAGTAGGAAGTGCCCTTATATCTGTGTTCCTGCCCTATCTAATTTGAACTGGCCACTTAGCAAGAGGCACTGTGCTTCCCACACAGCAGAGCTGCCCCTGCCTTATCTCAAGAGGGTGTAAGAGCATTTGCTAAGTGGAAAAGCATGGCAGTGGCTGGGTTCACAACCCACACCGTGTTCTCATGCTCAGCTCAGAGCTGCAGAGCTTTCTAGGAAAACAGTGGGTAAACAGAGCAAACCCAGGAATATCTTCTGAAGCAGCCCTCATTCATTAATTGCCCTGATAGGTTTAGGCCATCCTCATCAATGCATGGAATGAAGTCTGCTTAATGTACCCTCAACTTCAGAATATTGCTAATGGCCACCTAAGTTTGACAGCCTTTCACTAAAAAAGGCAATACAACTCTGAGGCAGAAATGTGAAATGCCTGACAAATCTGTCATGCAAACCCAAACCACCTCAACCAACTAATAAAGATACTTGTGAACGTAGTCCAAATTCAACTTGAGATTTCGTACATTTTAAAAAAAATCTTTGACTATGATAAATGTGAATCTAACTGTAGCTGTAAAAGTCAGTGGGGCAAAAAAGCTTTAGAATGAAATGATACTGCTTCTTCAATGGTGGTCCTACTGTTGCTGGACAATGGGCAACTGAAATATGGGTAACTGAATTTCAAGTTTTATATGCTAAGTCTCTGCTTTTAAATATCTCTATATACACAGCAGTGTCTACTGGAAATAAGCAAAAAATACATAGGTGGTTATTTGGAAAAGAAAACCAGCAATGTCCACAGACATCTACAAAATAAAAGAGTGAGTTTAATCAATGTGCAATTCACCACAACCACCAGCTTTAAATTATGCCTTCTCCAGGCAGAAGGGTTAATGACCTGGTCACCTTTCTCCCTGCTAACAATCCCTTTTTCTCTGAAGGAAGCAACCACTTTTCTTTTTCAGAACCAAATACTTTACTAATTTCAGAGCATACCTTCTAAATCTCTACTTTAAAAACCTGCAGCTGCCATTTTGAAATAAAGTCTTACAGACACCCCTAAGAGCTGCCTGTTTTTGCAACTGCATCAGTCAACCTTGTAAAAGTTATCTCCTTACACAACTTGCCTTACTTACCAAGAATAATGTATCAATGTGGAGGTTGATCATGGATCAACAGCAGTTATCTTTAAGAAAAAGGAAGAAAATAGCATTTTTTGATACAGCAAGGGCAATATAAAGTGCCATATATACATTTGGCACTGGCAGGACTGCTGTCATACCCCCCTATTAGCCTGAGTGCCTTGTTTGCACATTTCCACTACAGACCCCCAAAGGGCAGAGTGATGCTGGTAAGTAATCTTCATTTTGCAATCAAATAATTCAGTAATTTTTCTTAACTTACCCCTGAATCTCTAAATATCTGAGAGAAAAAAACCCCAAAAACAACAACTCCCTGGAAGCACAGCTACATCAAGAAGAAAATAAAATAGAACTGACAAGTAATCTCAGGGGTCAAAGTAAAGAACATGAGGTAAAAATGACAGTGCTTTTGTATTAAAAGTGTAGGTGGAATAAATCTGAAAGCTTCCAAGGAATTAAGCAATTTGAGAAATGATCAAGCTTGCCAGCCTGGTCTACACACCATGAGTGTTCATTGTAAATCCTGCACAGCACAAATAAAGAAGGAATTCTCAAAAAAATCCAAGTAGAAACCCAAAGCACCACCAAACACCTCCTCAAAACTTCAGATTGGACATAATAAATATGTTTGGAAACACAGTGCAGGTAGTCCTTTATCTCCTATCAACCACATCTGCCATGTGAGTGTGGAAAATTATTTTCAAACTTTGTTACACACAGCTGCAACTATGCTACCCAACAAAACCTACTTCCCAAACTACCACTGCACAGGAGAAGATGGGGCCAAGGATTGTGTAAGCACATATGTTTGTTAAAAAGCAATTATTTCAAAAGGACCTGACAAATCTCTGTATACCTCCCTGTATCTGGGTTTTATTATAGATATTGCCAGACAGGGATATTTTGCCTCTATAGCTAAGTATCTTATACTGGGAGATATGAAAATAAACTAAGATAGTGAGTGACACAGTCTGGAAGTATTTGCATGGAAAATTCAATTATCCCTTCTTGCTCAGACCATTTGTGTTTGTTTGGCAACAAACACAAGGGTTCAACAATAATATTGTAACCACTGAATGCAATGGAGTTTTATGAGGCATGAATTTGGCTCAGAATGTGCAAAGCTTTCCCAAATTCAGAGCAATTTATCACTGATGTCTTCCCTTCATTATTTTAAATGGAAACAGAAGAAAGTTCTCAAAAAGACACATCTTGACCTCAGTTCAGTTCAGCTCAGTTCACAGATACACAGAGATATTTGGTTTCTTCAGAAGACCCCCACACAAAAGCTCAAGGACAGGCTCAGTATTCTTTAGATTTGTTTTAAAGACAAAAAAAAAAAAAAAAAAAAGGTTTAACTCTAACCTTCATAATTTTCTCCTCATAAACCAGAACTATGTACGTGAGGAGCTAAAAGAGATTCTGGCTATTTTGACAGAGCTGTCTTACTCAGTTCCTTTCTGACAGAATCAATTAGGAAATCATTTTTATATAGCAAATGATTTTTGAAATTTTTATACACCATGAACAAATCCCATGGATTAATGATTTCCAGAGTTCACCCTCTTCACCTTGGGAAAAATACAGACCAGGAAAAAAAAAAAACAGAAAAAACAAACCAGGGAAAGGAGTTTTGTCATTAGCTCCCTCTGTTTAAATAAAATCCTTCCCCCATCATGCTGGTGAGGCAGAGAATTGCAGTGGGTTGGTAGGGTTCCTAAAGCACTCAAAAAGAGCGAGTAGTTCTAAAATATTTTTATACATAACAAATCCAGAAGTGCTTTCCATGACACTGGCAACTTTCACTTCTGTGGGCTGTGGAGCAAAGTTGGCAGGGAACCACGAGAGGAACAGCAGGGACTGCTGGAGATCAGAACTGAAATCCTCATGTGAGGGGCCTGTAACTGGACCAAGGGGAAAATGAACTTTCAGCAGTGAGATAGCTCAGCAGAGCTGAAGGGAGTGTTTGCACACAGCTTGAATTTTACCTGTTTTCTCATTCCCTTCCTTTCAAAAGCAAGGGCGTTCACTCAATCTCTTACCCCTAAATAAACTCATTGCACTGTGCATAGCTCACACCTCTTTATTTTTGAAATCTCCTTCATTTGAGCACTTCAGCCCTGTAAGTTGTATTAGTTACCAGGTCAATTTTTGAATAATAAATTAAATTATAGAAAGCTGTGAAACTGGGTAGTCAGACTGATGATACTAACAATTATAATAAAAGAAAAAAAAAGTAATCCCACAGTAAGCAAAAATAGTTTAACAACTGTTTGCATCTTGTATGTGCCACTGTGGATTTAAACAGCATTCTCCTGACCAAAGGAGTTTTGTATGTCTAACTAGGCAAGTTTTGATTTCACAGAATCAGATTTTATGATTCTGTGAAATCAATCTGATTTATTTTGACAGAGTCAGATTTTATGCTGATTCCTGCTTTACAAAAATACAGCAGCTTGAGAATAAGCAAGAACAACCTGCTTCTGTTTTTAATGTATTCAAGCTTTCCAACACTTGTTGTCCACACAAGAGTGAAGCAGAAAGCACCCACATTTCTTGCTGGGCTATATTTTGTCTATTCCTTCTCCCTGTTCCAAGGGATAAAGGGAAACAGTGTCTCACACTCCTGTGAAAGCAGAGCAGGGCAGCAGGGCACTGGGAGAGGGTGTCCAAGGCAATGCTGATGGGTCAGGGCTGTGCTCTGCTCTCTGTCCCACTGCTAATGCAAACCAGAAGGCATTTCCTAAGTAGTCTACCAGAGAACACAATCAGGGCTTTTCCTGCTCAGATGAACTATAACCCCCCTGTCTGCAGGTGACAGGAATCTTGGTCTTGTCCTTCTCTAACTCTGGCTCTTCATTCTGCTCTTGCAGCTGCTGAAAGACACTTTCAAAGCAAAGACTTGTCAAGGTTTATTTGTCTTTAGGAAGTGTTTTTGGAGTTGCTTGCTCTACATTCAAACACAAAATGAATAAATACACCTATATTATATGTATATACAGTAGTTCTTAGCTAAAAGTTACTTTAACAGTCAGATGTAGTGGGAGAGCCCATAGTGAGCCTACTGTGAGATGGAACTGTAAATCCTGACATGGCCATCAGTCATTATGAACTTCAACAGCCAGGAAAATGCAGTGTCTAGATTGCCTACATGCCCTTACAGTTTTTATTTTCGTTTCCATTCTCTGGAGCTTATTTTCATAGTTAATACACTGGAAAGCAGGTTTGGGCTTGATTCTTTTTTCAACAATGTCCATCTCTCCTCTCCCTCAGTTTCTTTCCTCCTAAATGACAACTAAAAGGGTTTGGCTGCAGCTGCTGGTCCTGTGTCTCTGAGTGTCCTGTCTAGGAGTGCCAGAGCTCAGAATCACTGGGAGATAGTAGAGACTATCACACAAACTGCTCTCCTGGAAGTGGCCAGAAACAATGTCTGAGTGCAGAATTCCTACTTGCTACAAAGACCAAGCCACTAGGAGAAGATTATGTTCAGCTGCAAATCAAAAGAGAAAATAAGACACAGACCTGGCATAATCTCATCTGGCAGAAATGAATGATGGCCTTTTTTGCAATTGTTTTGCTGAAAAGCACAAATCTCTACAAAAAGAAGCCAGCCATCTGTTTTGAATGTTTTAGACTGCAAGTATCTACTTGTGTTCTTCTTTGATCTGTAAGAATAATAGGAAGACAGTGATACAGTCCAGTTGCACCTCTGTTGTGAGTGTTTAATTCATCCCAGAGCTGCAGATTACAAAATTCCATCTGGAAATCTTAGTTTTATCATTCTGGGATCAGAAAGAAGATGAACAGTGTATCAAGATCAGTTCTTTTGTGCTCATAGATATAACATTCCTGGACAGAGAATACATTCTTCTAACAGAAATTAGTTATTAACATCAAAATAATTGGTTTAAAAAAAAAAAAAGCTAGCAGAAGAACTGTTCTCTAAAAGAAGAAAAGGACCAGGAGTGGAAGCTGACTTTGTCTCAAGGAAAGCATTCTTCTCTAACCCTCCTAAGGATAAATTAGTTACATCATCTTATTTGAGTGCATCACATTAGGGTTCTTACTAAAAGGCTGCCCATCCAAAAAGGGGGAGTGAAGAACCCTGATTGTCACCAATAGAAACAAACAAATCCAGCCCCTCTCTCTCTCTCTCTCTCTGTAAGGACATGTTTAAGCAATGCAAGATTATCTCGTGGAGCTGCCTTCAAATTCTGCACAGGGTATGTCTCCAAGGCAAGCACAAGACACTTTCACAATGCTTTTAGAGACCTGGATGAAGAATTGTAATAATACCATTATTATACCACACAATTAGTTTGCAGATTTTTAGAGAGGGGAAGAAATGGCTCTTCAGAAGAGAAGAGATGACACTAAAGAACAAGAAACAGTGGTCTAAAGAGCTTTGTCCAGCATGCTGGAATGCAGCTCCTTGAAAATATGGGTTATTTTCCCTTTTCTTGGGAAGGAAGAGGATCTTGGAAAAAAGCAAGATGCAGTAAAAGAGTCAATTACCAATCTAACACAATTTCAGGAACAATTTCAAAATGAGGTATTAGAATCACCATCCTATCACTTTAACAAGACAATTTCCAAATATCACACAGTAATAATACCTAGCACTTTTCCCAAGCAGAACTTGCACTTTTACAAAAACTTCAGCTCATTTTACAATTAGAGAATTTGAGACAGGGAGAAAGAGAACAAGTGAGTGGTTGGAGATGATGCCAGGAAAGAATTTATCTTCTGAATCGTGGTCTAGCACTGTGCCCAGTAAATTACAATGTAATATGAGTCAGGCATGAAGGCCTGGTGGTTATGACCATTTTGCATGATCTAACAATTAAAAAGACCAGATTGAAAATAAATCTAGTCAAAAGGCTTATGAGGTCACAGTGTAGTGAGTGACAATACTGAGAACCTCAAAAGTGTGACAGCAGGACAAGCAGTTCTGTACAAAATGTGGATTGTGGAGAGAAGATCACATTTATGTAGTGAACTAATGCCCTGTGTAATTTAAATATGGAACTCACCATGAAAAACTATTTACTTCACTAAAAGAAATCAGCATCAAATAATGTAGAAAAAAATTTCAACGTTCCCCTCAAACTTCCCAAAGTATAGACACTTTGAGTGTTGTAGTGATCCCAATGAAAACTTCCTGTAGGGTTTGTCTGCTCTGGCAAAGATTACATTAGGCCTTGAGATGAGCCAAGTATTTTCCTGTGATGACTTACCCCCTCTTTCCACCACAGACATCACCTCTAAATCTGAAGTGTTAAATTTTGTGAGTTCCTTCAGTACTCAACTCATAATACTCAGTGCTTCTGAGTTAAAATCTGTCAAACTCAAGTACTGAAGAAAAATGTCAGCAAGAGCCTTTTTGTCTTACAGTGTTTTTAGGGTAATAGGAATTGCCAATATTTTCATTGTCTTGAAATATCCTCACTTTTATGCACTCCAGTTCCATGCTAGCTCTTTGACCATTCCACTGTTGCTCTAATAATAATAATAATTTTCAATTAATGAATCAATGAGTAGATGAAGCAGATTTCTGAACCACACCCACATTTTCTCCCATTTTAGGAAGCACAGCTGTGCTTCACAAGACAACTGGATGAATTGAGCAGCTTGGGAATTCCCTGTATGGAAGCTTTGCTTTCCTTCCCTCACGTGGCACACACCTGGCACAGATTTACAAGAAGATACACCCACATACACACCTATCCTTTTGCATGTATTAGATCTCCTAAGGTGTAAATTCATATTATTCTTGATAAAAGTGAGTGATAACTAATAACGAAGCCATTGGCCAGAGCAGTTTGGCATTTGAGAAAGACCAAAGACCTTGTGTGAAATTACATTGGAATTGACTTGGATGTAGAGGAGGATAGAGCTCCATCTGGGGAATAAAAGGAGTCATAAGAAATTCACACAGAAAAGAAACGAGCGGAGTGAAAAACGCTAGGAAAAACTATTTCAGGATGAAAGATGGTATTTACATTGAACTATAAACTGAAATGTAAACTACCATCCTCAGAAATTACAGGGAGGGTGCAGATGTTTATGAACAGTGATCCATTTCAGGGGAGCTCTATCTGATAGTGCTGTCATGTACAGACTTGGCATAATTAAATATTAATTTCAGTCAATTCCAGAATGCTGCAGGGGAAAAGCCTTAAGACCTAAACCATAACAATAAAAGAATGTAGTTAACTATTGTACATAGTTTTTTGTCTCCATTTAATCTTCAGTATTGACCAGAGGTGATTGCATCCACAGACCTGAAAGAACTTTAAAAAACGAACTTATTGCCAAGTCCTATGCTATTAATTACACTTTATCATTGTAAAACATAAATTTAATTCAACACATGGAGGTTAGGGACTCTGTAACTTACATCATCTTAGCTTTTACAAAGAGAATAAGGACTTTTTTTTTTTTTAATGAACATGGACTATCACAGTAAAAACATGTATTCTGTTGGGAATAACTGGCTTGGGAAGCATCCATCACCTTTATACCTTCCCTGCTGATGTAAGCATGACAATGTCGAGGCTGACAAGTTTCTCGGCTGAGATGAGGGGAAGGCAAAGCTGCTGGCTGACTCATTATTTTGACTGGGATACTCTGTAACAGCTTTCTTGAGGAAAGTGCCTCAAACTGGAGACATAAGCTGTTTTTAATGTCAACCACCCATTAATTCAGAAAACTATGAAAAACCATACTCTTAGCACAGTTGCATTCTTCAATGCACCAGCAATGGGAGAGGAAAGAGAAATCTTTCTCAGTGTTTCCTACACAAACTCCATGCTTGCTCCAGAAGGAAAATCAGAATTATTCCTACCTTCATAGTGAGTGTCCTCTTCCTTTTCATCATTTACTTACCTGCTCTCCCCCTGTTTAATTTCTGTGCTTCGGCTGATCTTTGCAAGCATTATCTCTAACACTTTTAACAACACACACGAGCGCACAACCATTGCAGGAGCGGTGATTCAAAAAGAATGTGAAATCAACAGCGAGTGCAAATTAATGAAGCACTTTATCAATTTGTCCACTAAAGAGATTTTCTCAGCTCAAACCCCAAGGCATGAAATTCAAGTTTGACACTGCCACAGTTGGATTAAATTTTTCAGATGGTTGGCTTGAAAAAAGGGATTTGATCTATGCAGACAGACTATAAATCTGTAGTTAATTGAGCAAGTGCAAGAGATGAGAGTGCCTTACTCTCTCATGAATGTTCTACAAATCTAATACAAAGCAATAATTTTCAGAAATGCAAGGGTCCAAGATTTCCACAGAAATTTTCAGTTTTCTTTCAAATAACTGATATGAAAAAATCAAATTCTTAGGAAAAAAGTGCACAGAAACTAACATGAAATATTTTTTCTTAAAAGGATAAGTGAAGAAGGAAAAAGTTTCATATAAGTTTTTAAAATACTGTCATCAGGCCTCTAAAATACTTCACGTACTTCAGAGAAATACATTCTGCTCTAAAACTGATACTCCAAGGCATAAATTAATCCTGTGTACTGGAGTGTTAATAATCAGTACTTGATTCCTGGCCAGTAAGAGGTTTTTTTGCTGAAGAACAGGCTTGAGGAGCAGGCTCTGTCCTCTGCACTGTCTTCCCTTTTGGAAATGGGCATTGTTGTGGGGACAATTTGACAGCACAAAAGAAAAAATTGTGGACGTGGACACAGAGAAACAAAACGTACTTTAATGAAAAACAGCTCCTAATTTCTCTCACACTGTTTTAAAAGAATGAGGGAGGTGGAAGGGAGAGAGGAATGTTAAGGGGATATTCCTCTTTGCCTTCACATTTATAGACAATTCATACTCCTAGTCCATCTAGAGAATCCTGTACTGTGTGAGTTGATAAATATCTGTGACTAGTTAGGTCAGCGTGCACGGCAGCAATCTCTGCAGCAGATCTCAACATGCTCAAAACCTTCAGAAGGAACATTATCTTCAGGAGGAACATTATCCTGGAGCACATTCTTTACAAACCAGAATTGAAAGAGCACACATAGGTTTGGCTAGGGCACAAACTGCTTTGAAAAAGAATCCCACTGAAAACATTTCCTCCGTGAAGTCAATGATAAATGACATGAAAGACATTTCCTGCTCTCTCGTACTTGCACGGAAACTCAATTACATGCCCTGGGAAGTTCTCCCCACAACATGGTGAAACAAGGAGAGGATGATTGGAAGAAGAAAATCACAAACTGCACATGAACACACGAGAAACACCCTCATGCAGGGACATGGAAGCAAGGGGAGGGAGCACAGCCAGGTTTGACAAAGCACAGCAGCGAGGGGTGGGAGTGACTGTCGGAAACTTTTCTATTGGCAGGACAGGTTGGTTCTCACCGTTCTGAACAAAATGGCTGAGCTAAGAGCATCTGACTGGTTATGCCCAAATACCCTCCTCCTCATCCTAGAGGTGCACAGGAAAGCCCCAGAGCAGCATGGGAATGAAATAAAGAGTTGGTTAGTATTTAAAGCACATAAAGTACAAACAGTAGTACAAAGCGTTTCAATTCCTTATGCAGTATTCTGAGCCTCCTTCAGGTACAGCTTTCTCTGCTCCCTTGTAGGCTTTGCCAGCTTTCAAAATGCCCCTTTGCAAAGGGGAAGTGCAATCAGAGCCTCCTCCCACCTCCTCTCTTCCCTACTGCCCTTCCCTGTGGGGTCTTTGCAAGAATTTCTATAAGTGTCTAAATTTCATTTCATCTGTGAATGCTACGCTGCCTTTATGTACAAGCACGTATTAAAGTTTCATGCTGGAAATGGTTTCAGCTCTCTGTAGACTTCAGGGTAGAAAAACAGATATTCTAACATTTGCACCAAATTAAGATTAGGAAATCCATTTAATTTTTAGTATTAACAATTTCACTCTCCTGAAAAAGGAAAGTGAAACATCAACATCTTCCAAAAACACTGCAGAAAATTCAAGCCAGTCAACATGCAGTGGAGGAAGGTATTAAATTAAGATGCAAAGGGAAGCTCCCTTGGAAATCATAGTTTTTCTGTTTGTTTGATTGTATATACCCCTTCTTGTTTTCTGATGCAGACACGAAAGAACATTTTTCAAGATCTATTTTTGCAGGGTGAATAAGTAATTGGCTTTTGCCATTTTCCTCTTGTATCTTACTCATTATTTCAGTGTATCACAAAGCTGGCACTTAAAGGTCCAGAGAGATATGCTTCCCTTCATATCTCACCAATTTCTACATGAGTCAGAGGGCAAAGAGAAGCATTCCTTCCCTCCGTCGAGGCAGTGATTAATGATGGCTAATATTTTAATTAAACTGCAGTGGATGAGATTACAACATGGGATGTGCAATTATGTTGGCATTTTCTGTGCTACCCAAGGGATGGTTAATCTCTCTAATAGTTATCAAGCACATGGCTGTGCTTTGTACATGCCACAGGAGGCTCCTCACTGCTTTGGAGATGGTAAATTGATTTTCCTTCAGTTCATGGCCCATTGAGTTTGTGAGGGAGCAGTCTGTGCTCATTTGGCACCAGGGCTGGGATTTCCTCGTGGGAAATGGAGGGAACTGCTTGTATGCAGTCCATAGATCAGAAAGCTGATCCTTGAGCATGATTTCCTGCTACTGAAGACAAGAAACAGCCCTGGACACTCCACACACTCAAGCAGTAAACCTGAGCTACTAAAATCTGAATATGTCATACAGGACTCGAGTCTCACATTTTGGGAGAGTACAGTTTTTGTTCCTTTTCACTGTACCTCCTCCTCTCTACCCACCTAACAAAAGCTTGGTACCAGGAATTGTTCATTCAGGAGTTTGCACAGGGCCAACACAAGAGCAACACCCAGTTCTGGTTTATAACTGCATTCTGGAATGCTACTTTTGTTCCAAAGTACTGCAAGCATGTCAGGATCATCAGCCCTCACAGTAAAAATTACTTTAAAACCAAAAAAGAGAGAGACATTACCTGGTCAGGGGAGGGCTTGTGGTTGGTTTGGTTGGAATGGGATGAGGATTTGAGGTGGTCATCCTCATAGTTGTCAGCCATCAGCTTCATACGGTTCTGAGTCTGTTCAAAAAAGCAAGAAAAAAGAATCTCAGTCTACCTTCTAATGTTATCTTGGGGACTAAAGGGAACAGGGAATTTATACAAGTGCATATCCAAAACCCATACATGGGAAAAAACAAGACACATGCCTAGACATCAGTTGGTCAATTAGCAGAGAGAATTGGTAAAAACTGTGGATGGAGACATTCCAACCTGTTCCCTTTAAGGATAAATTAGTTGTGCAATTGGGTGGATCATCTGACTTGTACCTACTAAACCTTGTGCTGTACAAGAAATTAATTTCTTTAGAGATTCTTGGGATTATGGTTCAGACACCAACTTGGAGAATAATTCAATGAAAACATGATTTAAATGTCCCTAAGTCAATTAAAAACCCTCAATGAAGCCCTCAGAAAGCAGTCAGTTTTAAAAAACCAAAAAGTGCACAAGCTGAAAATAGGTTATTACTTAAGAAGTCCATCCAGTTTCCATATGCAAATCAGTTTTCAACTGATATATCAAAGAACAGAAAAGTTCTGAGACTGGTCAGAAAAATGTTAATTATACCAAAGCCATCCTGTGAGGAAATGAGAAAGTTAATAAATAGATATTGGGGAAGAAAAAATGTCATAATGAAGGCTTATAAAATTAAAACCTCGACACAGTCAAGTAAAGAATTAGCAAAGTATGAAACAAGTTTTTTTGTTTTTCTTCAACTTCTCAGGAAATTTCCAGTTCCAGAAGAGATGGGATTTTGAAAAAACACACAGTAGAAAATAAATTGTGTAAGAATAAATGGAACTTAACAATACTGTTCTAGGTGAGCAATTGCAAAGAACATTGAAATACATTACCTGGCTGTGTCTGCAAAGGAGAACGTTAGTTAGACAAAGCCCTTTTAACAGACTACCCTGAAATGAGGCCCCCAAAGACCTACAAACACCAACAGATAAGGAAAGAAATGCACCTGGCAGAGTGTCCCAGCTCCCCAGCAGGGCTCCCAAAGGCCATCCAGGCAGCAGTGATACCCTGTGGGCAGCCAAAAGGGCTGGGTGAGGGTCCTGCACAACCAAGTGCTGCCTCCCTTGGCATTATCTGGGTGCCAGGGTCGTTGGGAACACACTCATGGAGCAGCCCCAGAACTGGCTGATGGCATTTCTGCTCCCAGCTCAGAAGGCACAAAGAGCCCCACTTTGAGCTTTGGGAACTTTTGTATTCTAAGGAAATCAAAAGGCTACCCTGACCTACACTGGATATGATACAGAGCAAATTATCTACAGCTAGACATATTAAATCATCAGACATGCACTAAAATGAAATGTCTTAAATGAAAGCTCAAAGCTGATAGAAATGCCAGATGTGGATTCAATCCCTTCATAACTCCATGGTTTCTCACTGAAAACTCTAAGTTTAATGAGCATCTCAAAGCTGGAGAATGCAGATTCTACTTGCCTCTATTCAGATCATGAGAGAGAAGGTCCAGGGTTTGAATCTGGATTTGATTTTATTTTGGAATAATTTAACAAAAGCTAATAGTAAATTGAGCTTAAGCAATAAGCAATTTCATCATGTAAAATTTTCATATTGTTTGCTCTGCTTTGTCAAGCAAATTTTGAATTCCAAGTCTGACTCATCATTCATAAATCACTACTTGAAACATGCTACATTAATCCTTAAACAACCAGTTTATTGTAAAGGCACTTTCTTAATATTTATTATTTTATTATATTTAAGGTTGTCTCTTCAACAGTTTCTTCTTTGCAACAAAAATAATTGATTCTAAACAATTTCACATTTCCTGGGAAATTTACTGTTTTGATAATAAATAATAAATTCTTACATGACTTTCAGAGTGTGTGTGTGTGTGTGAAGAAAAGCTATTGAAACCCAGATGTTTAGCAGAATGCTAGTACAGCACATTAACTGTCCTGAGAGAAAACGTAGCTCTTCTCAGAGAGAGGCAGCATGTTTTATATTAGGGGAAAAAAAACCAAAACAAACCAAACAATGTTGGCTGGTACAGGTAGAGAAGAAGATAAACATTGCAGAGAATCACAGACTGGGCTGGAAGGGATGCATTGGGTCATCTGCTCTCACCTCCCTGCTCAAGCAGAGCACATGGCACAGGATTGCCTCCAGAGGGTTCTGGAATATTCCCAGTGAAGGAGACTCCACACCCTCTCTGGACAATCTGTTCCAGTGCACAATCACTGCACAGTACAGAAGTTCTTCCTCATGTTCAGGTGGAGCTTCTGTGCATCAGTTTCTGCCCATGGCCTCTTGTTCTATTGCCCAGCACCACCAGAAGGGCTTGGTCCATGCCCTGACCCCTCCCTGCAGGCACTGACAGACATTGTTCAGGTCCCCTCTCATTTATCTCTTGAGGCTGAACAGGCCCAGCTCCCTCAGCCTTTCCTTGCAAGGGAGATGCTCCAGTCCTTTCATTATCTTTGCCACTCTCCACTGGACCCACTCCAGGAGCTCTGTGTCCCTCTTGTCCTGAGGAGCCCAGAACAGGACACAGCACTCCAGGTGTGGCCCCATAGAGGAGCAGGATCACCCCCATGCTGCTGGCAGTGCTCTTCCTAATGTACCCCAGCATACCACTGGCCTTCCTGGCTTCCAGGACACACTGCTGGCTCATGGACAGCTTGTTGTCCACCAGGACCCCCAGAGCTTTCTCCTCAGAGCTGCTTTCCATCAGACTAGCCCCACACCTTATCTCTGTCGAGCCTGGCTATGCCTCCATCCCACTTCAAATCTATTTTAAAGCCCTCTCAATGAGCCCTGCTGAGTTCTGAGCTAAGATCCCTTTTCCCTTCTGATACAGGTGGACCCCATTTGCTGCCAGCAAGCTCAGAGTTGTATAAATTCACCCAGGATCAAAAACCACAAAATGCTGCTGTTTACAGCAGTCTCAAAGCCAGGTGTGCATCTGCATGACTTTCCTGTTTCTTGCTCCATCATTCCCTGCAATGGCAGCACAGAAGAGAACTAAATGTGTGTTCCAGATCCCTTGGCTAATTTTCCCAAGGTTCTGAGGCCCTTCCTTATTGTCCTTTTCCTTTTTGCTGGGACCTTGTTGCTGCCCACACAGAAAACTGTAAGAGGGCAACAATGAGTGGGCTGGGTCTGGTCAGCAAAAAGCACAGAGTCCCTCAGAGAAAATTCTGAAGTCAAATTGAAGAGGCTGTGTGCTTCTGTCACTTAAATTTAAGTAGAACCTACTATTAATACTTGGCAGCAGGTATTGAGAAAGTGGCTGATGGAATTGGGCTGGTTTAGGCTGAAAAAGAGGAGGCTTTTTTACATTACTTGATAGGAGGAAATCAAGGACATGAAATGATTGGAGGGGATAGGTCAGGAAAGGACAGATGTAAAGTGGAACACAGAAAATTCTGATTAGAGATCAGGAAAATTCTTGTCATAATGAGGTGCATCAAATGCCACAACAGGCTGCCATGAGACAGTGGCATCTCCATCCTTCAAGATACTGAAAATGCAGCTGGACAAGGCCTTGAGCAAGCTAATTAGGGATGCTCTCAGCAGATGGCCAGACAAGTCTACTCCAACCTAAAATATGCTGCAATTCTTACTGTTTGGAATTTTCATCACCTCGGATCATTTCAGAGTTTCAAAGCTCAACTTTTCAGAAGAAGAGGGAGATAAGTTCCAAAATTCCTCCTACTTGCCAAATCTGGTTTAGTTGCTTAGCTCCATTAGAGCCATTTGAACATTTAAACCCAGAACAATCTCTGCAGTGTCCTGATGGTGACAAGGGATCAGTTCACTCAGAAGGACATTTTCTATGTTCCCCCCTTAATTCAACCTGACCTCCCACTGCAGCTGCTGTTCATTTAAGTGTGAGTGTTTGTGGCAAGTCTTGGCAAGAAAATGCCCAAATTAGTATTGTGATTCCATTAAAGGAACTGATTTATGCATATATATTGGATTGGAATTAGTCAAAAATCAAAAGATGGAAGAAAAGTAGCTTATTTTCCAAAATTTAAAGCCCAAGCAGTGTTGCAAATAAAATATATACTATTATAATATTTTTACATAAAACATAGAAATAAAAAGCCTCTGCTTAAGACTGGACTACTAATGACAAACTTCTACTTTAAAATTTTTAAAAAAACTGTAAATGCATGAACTGAGTTTCTCTCCTATTGCTCCTCCACAGGAAAAAAAAAATGTCCAAAAGGATGGAAATTTCTAGACCAAATGGCTGTTGTAATGATTTAAAAACAAACCGTTTACTTTTCTGTGGGGAACCACTCCAACATCCTGCAGTCCTGAGCTGGTTTGTCATGGTGCTATTATACAATCCTCTCCCACCTCATGAGGTTATGGCTCAGATCCTAGGGCAAGCATTTCTACATCACTGTAAAAAGTATGAACAACAAAGTGGTTTAACCACAGGGTCCTGGGAGAAAATAAATGAGCAGTGCAGACAAATCAGTTGTGTCAGGAGTGCTTTTGTCTAAAACCTCCAGAGCTGCAAGCAGAGCTAACAGTGATAGGAACTGGATGTCAGGTTCAAATTTTGCTTATAAAAAATACCATGTGCCCTGACAGGTATGTTCTTCAGGCATGTGCAGAAAAAATGCTGGAATGAAGAAAACTGGATAAAAGACCACAACCCAATAGGTTTCATGAATTTTTTCCAGAAGGTACCTTCATTTCACTTTTTTTGGACAGATTTCATAAAATTACTCCTGGCCCTCCAATTCTACCTTCCCCAAAGCCCCCTCAGCCCTTAACAATGCTCTTCTTTTCTTCCAATAGTCACCATGCAAAGAACAGTCCCAAACCCTTCACACTGGTGTAAATTCTCAAAATTACTCAAGAGCCAGCAAGCACACCCTCTCCAGCTCCTAGCTGAAAGCCAGGAGTGACTGTGGAGGCCTTGGCTCTGCAGACCAGAGTCCATTAACTGCAGGTCTAAAGCACAACATTTGCAAGGCTACTGCATCTAAAAAACCTCAACTTCCCCATATTATATACTAGACTTTACTCTAAAGATAATCAGATCTCGCCCACCCCTCCCCTTTTTGCACTCCAGAATTTCTGCAATTTTCCTTTTGCCTCTTTGATACAGTTACTGTTAATGCCTTTTTAAGGTCCTGTCATTATTTATGTTTTTCTTCTTCCCTATCCCTTGCTGCAGCACGCAGTTATATTAAAAAAAAAAAGCACCAGGAGAAAACATGAGATAAATCTGGTTTAATCATGAATGTGAATGATCAGCATCAGAACTTCTTTAAATATGCCCTCTTTGGTTGTTTCATGGCCCTGCCACGATTTCACTGTATTTTCATTAGTTTTTTTTTTCCCTGGGTACCATATAGTTCACTTCTGCCTGTATTCTATAATCACTAAATGGGTAAAGAAGGAAATTACCACAGTTAAACTAACATAACCAACACCTGAAAACTTTCATTGCAAACTGCACGTGTACACTATTTTACTTGCCAAAACTGTAGCCATAGTGAATTT
Source organism: Agelaius tricolor (assembly GCF_023055355.1). NCBI lineage: Eukaryota > Metazoa > Chordata > Aves > Passeriformes > Icteridae > Agelaius > Agelaius tricolor. The sequence continues at coordinate 4,237,952 of NW_027269263.1, forward strand.
TTAAGGAATCACTCAGTTCCTCATTCATAGAAGTACTGCTTCAAAGCACTCTCTCACCTGTAGGTTCCTAAAAGTACATTATTTTATGTCCACTGATGTTCACTGCAGGCCACACTGGTAGCTTGCTTGTGCCCCTCAACACTGAAGACCAAATTAATAGATTTTATCACAGGGAAATTATTACATGAGAAAAACCAGAACTGATGCTGATCCACAAAGTTTAGGGGAAAGTCAGAGACATACTCTGCACTCCAGCTGGTAAAGCCTAGAGGAGTGCTGCCCAGATCTGACAAACTCTTTATTGTGGAATCCCACACATAAATTTGAAAGCCACAGATATAACTGCAGACATTGTTTATAATATATTTTACAGAATGTTTTCATTTGAAAGCCTGCACGAAGTTGTGTGTTCTAATGAGAGTACATACCTTTCTTAAGCATTTCTGCAGGACAGCTAGTGCTCTGGTAACCATTAGCCTGGAAAGCTTTTGGAACCACGTTTTATTCATGGGGATCACACATTTCTGTATCTCTAGAGAAGCTCTCTGAGAAACAGCTCATGAGCTGGGCATTCTCTCTATTAGTTCAGTCTGCTGCTTCATGTGCTCATTGCAGTAACTTACTCAAAGAGTTTGCATCAAGTCTGCTCCTCCACCACGAAACACAGCACAAACGATGACATCAGTGGCTCCTTTCTCATTTTTTGTAGAATATTTGCGTGGGGTAATTTTGGTTTTGCTAACCAGTCTAAACAAGCTTTATTAGTCCTTTAATGTAGAGTTTAAAAAACCCCACATTAAGTAAATATTAATCTAATGACTGTATTTTGTGACAAATGAGCATGTGGTGGAGGCAGCGTGTTAGTGCATTAAAGGAGTTATCCCATTTTAATCTGAATAGAATGTTGCACTGGAAGCACATGCAAAAGCAACAGTTCAGGAACATTTTTGCCACTAATAACATAGAAATAGAATGGAAAAACTCAGGTGATTGTTCTTACAAAGTGTGGGCCGAATTCACTATCTCTGAGAATTATGCACTGGTGAAGGCTTTCAGATAGTTCCTTTCTACTTGTTAAAAACCTGCAGTGAGCCTTAATCCCTGTTAATGTCCAACCAGCTCCCTGCTGGAATCTGGCTGTGAAAAACAGAGAAAGAATAATCCCTGTTATTGTCTGTTATTTGAATATGATGGTCTGCCTTGAGTTTATATACACCTACCTTAAATATACTGCCTCAAGTCTATACCTGCCCTAAATATACTGCCTTGAGTCCATACCTACCCTAAATATACTGCCTTGAGTCTACACTTACCTAGAGCATTAGGACTCTGAAAGATTGTTTAAGTATTTAACTCTGTGCCTCCTTCCCACTCATGATATTTTATGAAAATTTCTCAAATTTGTAAAGAGATGGCACACACTGAGTTGCCATCTTTCTTTGTAAAGTTTAAAAGACACATTATTAGTTAGGTTTGGCTTTCCTTTTGGCTGTGTTTAAGATTAGCAAATGAGATTTCTCTATTAGTAGCAAACCAGCACAAATTTCAACTGCATATACATGAAACCCATTCCTGTTATTACATTTCTGCACATGCTGGAGCCTGTGTTTTGCACAGCAAAGAGCCTGTGCAGCTGCTGGGGTTTGTCAAAGCCTGAGGATTTAACACAGCTCTACCTGAGATGCTGCCTTCTGCACTGGCTGCTGGCAATGTTCCAACAATATTACTTTATAAAGTGACTTTATCAGCCCAGCTAATTTCTGTGCCTAAAGATGTCATTTTCCTCTTCATCTCCCCAACATGTGAAAATTACTGAGAAGCTTCATCCTGAAGAATTCATACTCTACAAGCCTTTGAACTCAACTAAAGGAGGCAGATCATCTAGATAGGGCATGCTCTGTGAGACTTGACATCTGTAGACATATGTGGATGGGATTAAAAATAAACTTGGAACTGAAATTTTCCCTGTACAGGAATGTGTCTCTTGGAACTTAGCACCTCAGGAGATGGACAAACTATGAAACCATGGAATTACCCAGTGACAAAGTTTACTGAAATCTATTGCTCTGATTCCTGTATGAAGAAAACCAGTGACACAGAAAAAAATCCAAATCAGATCTGTATTTGGGATTCCTTTTTGTGCTATACCATACAATCATTATAATGTATGTTTCTTTAGCTCTCTTTTACTCTTTTTAGAGATAGCTCAAGATGTGTTTAAGATCAGTGGTAATAGAACTGCCTTTCTCAATTACTTGTTCCACAAAAGCTGGAACCTGCCCAGCCACAGGTTTGAAAGGGAACTAAAAATAAAAAATACCTCCTCTCATGGTTAACTACTCAGGAGCAAGCCAAGTATGTTACTTCTTTGGCATCTCTCCACTGCATGTAAGGGTCTTAGGCAGAAATATCATTAAGGTGTGTCTTCCTGTATCTCAAAGATGTCTGAGGGAGTGCTGCATTTACAGCCATAGAGTAAAACTAATTTTTAGAGAATGGGTGGGCTGTGCATCAAGAAACTACATTCAGGCAGCATCAGCAGGACAAATGGTAACCCACAACAACAGCCCCAAAGAATCCTGGATCTCTCACGCAACAGAAAACCCAAAAGATTGTTGACTGAAATTGATCTGAAGACACAATAGCAAACAAAATGAGCTGCTAATTTAATTCCTAAGGTAAAGTATGAGAACTGGTTATGTTCACATTACAGTTTTGAGCAGATAAAACCTCTAGGTTTAAAATAAACAGGTATTTTTGGGTTATGAGCCTGCCCTGTGGTGCAGTTTGTTAGGGCAAATTTCATCCTGATTCCACACCATGGAAGAGAAAGGTCTTGCTGCAGAAGAGAATCTAAGATCAATATCTTTTGCTGCCACACACCCTTAAAACAGAAAAGACTAATTGATTTAAATTAGTTTAACAACTGGGGTTTTTTTTGGTTAAAGTATGCTGCTACATCCCCTCTCAGACTATTGTGAGGTCTTCACTGCTTCTTTAATGAGTAAAGAAGCAATTTATTTTGCAGACAGCACAGCTACCCTTGAAGAGCATGAGTCCACTTTACTACCCTTCTATATTGACTGATGAGATCTGAGTGCTTTGGATTCGTATTCTCCATCTTCTAAGCATGGCCTTCAACCCTTGTAACAATCTCTTTCTGCAGCCTGCCTCCCCCATGGTGTCTCCAGGCAAGATTCAGCTGGGACCAGAGTGAAAGTCTGAATGGCCAGCCATATGTGTGTGCTAGAGCCAAACAAAACACAGCACAGCTCAATTCTCCTTGCCTTCCCCTGTGTGGGAGCTCCACTTTGGGCTCTTTTTGCCTCTACCCAGCTGTGCATGTTAATTAAGTTCCTATAAATCTACAAAATCTTTGAGACTTCTCCTCTGTCAAATTGGGTTGAAAATGGTCAATAAATTGAGAAGTTACTGGGTAGGAACTACAGCTCATCTAAGCAGATGGATGGCACTGTCATTCAAGCTTTTCTTCTTTGGAGTCCAAATGAACACATTTTGTTGGAATTGTAAGAGTCTGGATGTAGATTCTCAAGATATCCTTGCACTAAATCCTACACAGAAGTGGAATTTTTTTGGTACATGCCTTTCTTTTGGATTCTGGGAGACTGACCTGCTACAAATTCTCAAGTGATCAGCAGCAAGCAAGCCCCTCATGATCACCTCATGTGTCTGCTGAATGTTTAATAGATGCAGTTTGTTGTCTGTTTAATCTACTTTGATACTTACTACCAAAGACAACTCATTTCAAGAAAAAAGTGAAATCCACTTCTATAACAACACAAAAGGAAATACCAGTCTTTGCCACAGTCCTCAATAATCAAACTGTTGAAAACTTCTCATTGTACTTTCCCCCTTGCTCGTTTTTCCCCTCTCACTGTGTATTTGTGGGTCCAAACTAAAAAATCAATTTTATGTTTTACAGAATAATAGAAAAGCAAAGACAAAAAAGGATGAGAGAAACAAGTTGAAATGTATTTTGGAGCATAAACTCTTCCTAAAAACTTTGATAGGCTGGTAACATCTTTTACAAAGCAAAATCTAAAAGGTATCTCAGGTTATGCTAAGGTTGAAATAGATATCAGCATTTCATTGGTCTTGTGGTTACTTTAAACTTATGCAATTTAAGCATCCACATAAAGCACTAAAGGTAAGGTTAGCCTTACAAAATCTGTATGAAATCTGAAGGCAAACCCCCTAAATTACCTATGTTATATCCTTTAGAATAGGCAAATATTGCTATCAAATACAGAACAAACTTTGCTTGACATCACTGATGGGACTCCTGTTTTGTTATGACTATTTGCCTGAAATTTCTCCTTCTCTTTTCACTTCTGCTTCACTCCACACCCTGCTCATCTTACCCTCAACTACCTTCCTCTGTCCCCCTTTCCTTTGTTATTCTATTTGATTCTCCTTTCCAAAATAAATCCACTTGCATATGCTCAGCTTCACAAAGCTGAATAAGACAACCACTTCAATTAGTCTGCTTTTGTCTCAGTCTTTCTCCTGCTCTGAAACAAGAAAGTTTCTCAGTCTAGGGGTATCTATGAACCCTGACTGGCAAAATCTCGTTATAGGAATTTCCATACAAGATGCATCCTACTGCAAAATCTTAAAAACTAGTCATGATTCCCTGGCTGCACAAAATACCTTGTAGGCCATCTGCTCATGTGTGTCTACATACACCTTTCCTAGCTGAAGTGATTTGGAAGTCTTCCAAGCTTTGTGTGTTGTGACAGTGTTGTTACAATAAATATAGTAAAAGCATTCTTTTATCCAGCAAGTTTTAATTTTGGAAAGTATATGCCAGTGTTTTGACCGCAGACCTTTTATTGTTCCATATTTCTATTGTTCTGTGACTCACCACTTCGGCTGCATTTGCCTGCAGCTTCAAAGAGTTGTTAATAGCAAACCCCCCTCCCCTCTATACATGCTGCTCTTGGCAAAAAAAGGAGTTATGTACAGATACAAATTCCTAGATGCTAAAGTGATGTGAGCTGCTCAGTATCATCTCAGCACAGACTGTCTGTGACTGCCCAGAACCCAGCTCTGGGTGTATACATGAATGGATCTGTGTCTACATGATATAAACAGTGTTGATAGCAACTTTAAAAAAACACACACAAAGAAACCTCAAGACTATTTGTGCTTGTTCTGAAATTAATTTTAAAAGCTGTTGCATATAAAAGAAAAAGAAACCCAGTATTATTCTTTTTGTGCCTTCCTTTCATCTTTGAATCCATCAAAATCCTGAATGGTAACTGCTTGAGGGAAGAGTTGAAAGGGCATTTCCTTTGACAACCACCAGAGCTTTGCTACCCCAAACTAAATGAAAGTTAAGAATTTTTTCTGTATGGCCAGTTATTAGCTTTGACATCCACCTAGAAGTGTCCTGCCTCAAGAGCCCCACAAACACACAGACATCACATTCCTGTCTGTCCACACTATGTGTGCGTGTGGTCTGCACACCCAGGATTCCTGTCCATCCTCACTGTCCCTCTGTCTGGAGCACAGAGAAAGGATTCCTGCCCCAGCACACAGCAGCACATGTGCACTGCAGAGCTGGGCAGATGATTCCTGTCCCTTCCTCTGCTCTTGCACACAGCACACCGCCAAGGAGAACCACAAGAAACCAACACTTTTCTTTTTTTTTTTGCTTACTGTTCCAGTAGAGGTTGATTTTTCCTATTAAATCTGCATCAAAGCTTAGGTACTAAGCTGAAGAGACTGAAAAAACATTCACTTTCTCTGCTGTATTTGTGCCAAAATTATTCTCACCAAGGAAAGAAATTCTCTTAATTCTCTACAAAATTCATGGCACACTATGTGTAGAGATGTGCCAGTTTGGCCAGATGAATTTCTCTAAGGTGTTTTCATTCCAGTATTCCTGTCTTTGCCTGCTCTATTCCTAATCTGTTGCCTTTCTGTGATTTACATTATATGATGCCATTACATATGAGTCAAGGCCCACCCAATGGGCACCATAAAGCACTCTGTAAAGCTTAGAAAAAAAATCTCAGAGAATTCTCTCTGCTGCAGGACCACTAAAATAAAAAGATCTGTGGGACAAGATGAGAAAAAAGCCAGTCCTACCTCTGGTGAGTTTTTCTTAACAATCCTTTTACTGCTAAGTCATTAAACTTTAGATAGGTGATTCCACTTGTTAAAGAGCCCTGACAAAGCAGAGGAAGAAATAGAAAAGGATGAATAGGAGGACAAGAGCAACCTTGACTGATTGATTTGCAATTAGAAGACCTAGGAGGAAACAAGGAAGCCTTCATATTTTTAAAGCCTTTTTATATCACAAACCAGCTTTCTGGCAGACAATGGAGAAGGATTAGGTGGTTTTGGTAATCAGGAAAGGGGGGAAGAGAAAAATCTTATTGTGATCTGATAGTGATGAAAATAAGGAATTAGTCTTAGTCTGCACTTCCTAGTCTAGGAAGGTGGATCCTTCCCACCAAATCTGTGAATTTCTCACTTTTTAGTGCAGAAGAACACACATCTTGCATGCCTCTATATGAGATAGAGAAGACACTTGAAAGATGATGGAAGATCTGTGTATATAAGTAAATATGTTTCCCTTTAGGAAAAAAAAATCAGGGAAAAACTAAAATGAGAAGGTACAGTCCTTAATACTTACAGAGAACAAATGAAGTCCTGCAGGCTTCCAAGTTTTAAACAACCTGTGAGTGTGTGTGTTCTTAAGGATCACTATATTGCTTTTATTCTTTTTTCAGCACCATTACTGTCAGCAGTTGGCAAAGGTTTGGGTTGCTAGCTGAAATAAAGGAGGCAAAGCCAAGGCTGCATCTACTGGTGTTTAGGAGATGGAGATCACACTGCCTTGGTGTCATAAATTATGGCCATGTTTCATGTTAAGATGACAACAGTGAGAAGAGCAACTTCTGGACTATTAAAAGGATTAAGAGTGGTACAGTGGTGAAACAGAATGTTTAAAAATGTTAAGTTTCCCACTCCAAACAAAACTCCACTGTAAAAACAAGAGATACCTAGGTTGTTCAAATCCTGCCTGGAGTTAGCTGTGAGACCTCCATTTATTTTTTGTTTACTCCACTACAGGAAATATTTGTATTCACACTAAGACAGACAGGCACTGGCGGTAAACAAACAGAAAGAGAACAAAGGACTGGGTTCTGTGACTGTAAAATTGTACTCAAATAAAGAGAACAAAAGCTCTAATAAAATGATTACCCCTTAACCAGGGCTGTATTCAACATAAAAGACCACTGCTTCCTCCAGGCACCAGTCCTGGGATGAGAGTTTATATACATACATATTCACATGTATTTGGGAAGTAAAGCTTTACAAAAGTTGAGAGAATAACATTCACCTATACTATTGATAATCTAAAATTCTACAACATGTAATGGCAAAGGTAAATGACTTGTATTTGAAATTGAGGGTACATAATCAGCAAATTTTTCTTATATCCACATGATGAATGTTTGGTTATGCCAAGTAAAATCAGACAGCAATCTTTTGATAGCTGAGTTTGAGACTTATTTTGTCTTCATGCAAAATCTTGGACTAATCCCTAAAAGCACTTCTTGCTACTGCAAAGACTCAAAAACCTTTGGCAACATATTCAAGGCAAAATAAGGCACACAGAAACTGTGCCTTTATTTTGTGTTCCACACAGGTCTGCTCAGGGACAGCTGAACACAACAGCCCTAAAGAGGATCTGCCAAAATCACTAACTCATGTTTGACAGCATTGTCTCCAGACTGCCATTCAGGGAGGGGCTGGAAGCACAATCTCCATCAGTATCAACTTTCTCATCTTGTACCTCCTGGCAGCTGTTTCCAGACTCCTCACTGTTAGGAGACAGCAGAAAAATCTCCATCCCCTCCCTGCATTCACAAATCCCAAGTGGCAAACACGTGACCTCTAGGTTAAATCTGTGCACCTTTTCTTTGGTTGTATTTCTTCATCTTAAAAAGGGGCTGTAGAAAACAGCATGTACTTATGAAGGAGTAAATGCATCACCTTGTTCTGCACCTAAACATGAATAGTAATTTTTTAAGGCTTGGATTCTTCAGAATATAGCACCATGAACTGAACAGAACTGAGGGGAATCTGCAGCTACCAGCACCTGTCCATTTGCAGAAGCTATCACTTGTAACTGATGCCCAATTTCATAAATCTGTGTCTCTTTTTGACAAACCTGCAATTTCCACAACGTGGTATGTAAATTAATGAAGGTTTATTATCAAGAAACTACTCCTAACTGACAGCATCTTAGATTTCCAACTGCAAGATGAAACCTCTATTCTCCCCTGCCTTACCTATTCATTTGCCTGAGATATGGTGTACTGGACTAGGCGCAATCAGACAGTTTCAAAAAAGGAAATTATTTTCAAAATTTAATGAGCTTAATACAGCAGATGAGAAAAAAAATCTGTAGACTGAGAGATATTTCAGTGCATAAGCTCAAAAATACCTGATATCACTGTTCATCAACAGTTCATTGTTTACTGAAGTTCATTCCATGCAGTTAAGACTAAATTTTTTTCATTATCAATTTTTAAGGTAGTGGTGATTAAAATTCTCTTTTGCAGACTATGTATTTCTCTCTTTTCAAGCAAAAAAAAAAGCAGTGATTTATTATGTTACTCCCAAAATAACACAGCAAAATCACAAATATGCAATATATTCTATCTTATAGATCATTAATTTTCATTACATATTCTGGGTGTACAATTCTTTCCATCATTCATTCCTCCTTCAAGTAAAGAACACATCACTAACACATTAAGTCATACAACTGCTAATCTGTAATCTACTTGAAACCTTCTACATATTTAGTTTATGAACCCAATCAGTCACCTCATATCTCTGACTTCTCCTTACATGTTTTTGGAAAACACCTTGAATCATCTATCACCTCACCAGTTACAGGTCTTACACAAATTAAAACCAATACTAAAGCTGGAAAAATGCCTTTCAGCTTTCTGCCACTACTTTTTAACTGACCATCAATGTGTGAATTGGTTTTTATATATGATAGTTGGTAATGTCACAGCTTTGTTAGGCTTTTCATCCAAAGATAAGTAGCCACAGATTAAGTTTTACTACACAGGTTTAATATGAAACTGTTCCACGTGTTGTGTGTTCCCTGAGGAATAATATCTTTATATACAGCAAGAGATAAGCATAATGTACCAAGTTAGCACATTTTGAATGGATATTTGGTAAAGGGACACATGTGTCTCCTAGACAATTGTCACTGTCAGGTAAAACAGCCCAGATGAACAGGAATAATTTAGTACAGAAAAATCTGCATCCAATCAATGAAATAACAGTAAGGATGCATACACACCCATCTTCACCAAGATTCAAAATCTTCAAGCAAGTAATTCAAAATCTTCCTGAATCTGAAATTTCAGTGTGAAACTTGTTTCTTCACAAAAGAAAATCTATTTGTGGATTTATCTCGTCAAGACTTTTTATATGTTTAAGTGGAATTCTCCTGTCACCAACACTTCAGAGTTCCCTAAACAATGGGTCTAAAAGATACAATTTAAATGTAATCATAAACTCACTCTATTTTCTGGTCATCCTTCAGACATGATCAATTCAAATACCAAGACTGATGCCAAACCAGCCCAGCCACAAGGACCAATGGTTGGAAAGTCTCAAATATTTTACCCCTGAGGCACATCCTGCCACTGCAAGACAATCAGGAGCAGTCATGCATGGGTCCTTCCCAGCTACCCCACAAACCATGGGAGTTAAGCAAAAGAAGATGTACCCATAATTGTATTCCTTGAATGAACAACCATGGGCAACCCTGAGCTGCTCTAAATGACTTTCTGAGATTTTGCATCTACCTCATGACTCTTCAGCTAAGACAAATATTGTCAGGAACTAACTATGTCCAACATAATATTTGTAGCAAAGAGACCAGAATGAATTCCATAAATACTCTGTTGAATGTATGTATCATAGAGAGCTGTTCTAATATATTCTCTTTATTTAACTGAAAACCATTGTGTATCAGACCAGTGGTTTGGGCCACAATAACCACAGGAAACCACTGTGTGGTACAACTGTGATGTCAAATGACAAAGACTGTTTTTACACTGCACCAACGTCCAGCAGTACTATTCACAGACAAGGGAATGATTATTTTTCAAGGCCAAATTAGATCTTCCAGTGCAGTCTTCTGAGCAAGCCCAAGCTCAGTGAGCATTCTCACCTCTTTAATAGTGCTAACAAGCCTGGTTCTCCCAGGGGAGCCCTAACAATCTTTCTTCATATCCAACACCATCAAGTTGGCCACAGGAATGGGATACAGAGTCTCTCAACTGCTAACCTAGACTTGTCCAGCAATCCTGATTTTCTAGAGAGAGGCCACATTGCTTAAATAACTTCCTATAGGAGTTCATAAGCCCTGAATGAGAACTGGTGTATATGTGGCACTAAATGCTGTTGGCAATTATCCAATTATTTTAAATTTATTTGTGTGAATGCTTAGTCAGTTAAAAGTTCTAAAACTAGACTATGAAAATCTTCATATATTCAATAAATGGAGGAATATTTCTAATGGATTGAAACAAGTTGTTGAAATCTGAGTTCAAACTTAGGAAATATTAGTCCTTACAGTATTTAAAAAATATTACAAATGTCTAGAAAGAAAAGGAACCAAGTACTGTACTGTCATCTGGGTTCCTCAATACCTCTATAAATCTTAAAGCCCTCTCAGTGAGGCAAAGCAGCTTCTTCTTCCAGCAGCCCTACACAGCTACACCCTAAAACCTCCAGGCTGTGGCAAGGCTGAAGGCACAAGCAGAAAGCAGCCAGGGCTGCTTGCAGCAGTTCCAAGAGGCACAAGAAGAGGCACTCCCATGGATCCAGCAGGCAGCTCCCTTCCCTGGCACTACGGAGCCAGCCCCAGCCAGGGCTCCCCTGAACATACATTTTAATTTAGTCATGCAGGAGGCAAAGGGTGAAGGTAAAGGAGGAGGGAGAGGAGAAAGAAGTTAAGAAATAGCAGGGAGAGATGAAATGCTGCCCCAGAAAAGACTGCTGATGCTGCACTGAGCGCTGTTACTGGGCTAATAGATGATTAAAAATGATGGGAAAAAAGTCTGGAACACATGGCAGGGAGAAGGTGCTTTCTTTTAATCTGTGAGGGCTCCAAGTGCTGTGCTCAAGGGCATGACAAAGCCTCTGTCAGGGTGCTGGGGTCTGCTCCTGGCAGAGACTCCCCCCTTGACAGAAACAATTACTGAGGAGCAAAGCCTGGCAGAACAAGCAGAGCTGTGATTGATAATCTGGGTGCATTACAGGCCTTCAACAAAAGCCACGATGCTTAAATTTGACAGCTGGCAATGCCTGATGAGAGCCAATTAGTGGATATATATTCACTTAGCCAGAAGTTTCTTCTGTTTCTAGTCCAACAGCTTCCTGAATAGGAAGTGTACAGAGTGATTTTGCTCACTTCTGCCTGCTCACATGCCAGCTACACTGGCAGCACAGCTAAGAATATACTATAAAAACTACATATTTTGGCACCTTTGTATATTAAAACCAGTAACTGAAAAGCTTCAAGTGACCATCCAGACACTGGTGGTACAAGAACCTGAAGAAAGGTGACTTTACTTTGACTCTACAGACCATGAGGCTGAGAGTGCACTGCATATGTAACAAATCCACTGCAGGTGACCATAGTTATTGAAATGCTTCACTAGTCCTTGAAAAATTTCTGGCAAAGTACATTGATCTGTTTGTTCCTGCTTCAAATTGGTTAACCTGGCATTCAGAGAGAGCCAGAACTCAGAGTACCTTCTGTTCTGCCCAGTTCATAAAGAAACCTCTGGCACAGCACATTCAAACTCCTCTGCCTGTTCTTAACTCTCTTATCACAAAAATTTTCTGTCCCCACTTTTAGATCTATTTGCACTCTTGTCAGTGCAAGTACATGGGTACTGCTAAGGAGATCAATAAACACAGATGGATCCAAGTGCCCTGAATCTCATCACTCACTTAAAATATTAATTTTTCTTCCTCAGCTATAAAGAAGCCACCACCACCACACTCAGACAACTTACATACATATTTCTTAGACTTCCTAAGCTCCCTTCCAACAGTTTAGAAGGAAGTTTGGTTTGAGGGATGCCTCCCCTCAGGGAACTCCAGACTGCTGGAACCTTTCAGAGAACAACAGGGGTTCTGTCACAACACAGCACCACGTTTAGCAATTATCTGCAGTGATTGCATCCATGTCACCTGAAGGAGAAATTCCCTTGCTAACAGGGAAATCACTCTCATCAGACATGGTTTCAAACCAGGGCAGCTAAGGTAAAGCAAAGAGACTGCAAACCCTCACAATCTGTATTATTTCATTGGGCAGGGTGGTAACTAAAGCTGCCAGAAGTGTGGTCATGCTGATACAGCTCCACAGCAGCAAGAGGAAAACATCTGCCTGTCAGTCTCCTTTGACCTGTTTTACATTCTCTTGTTATAAACAGAAATGACTCCAGCCAGTGGAACTTGAGCTTGGAAAAGTTCACAGCAGAGGAGTGTCAGGTGTCAGTGTGCAGGGTTTCCAGGGAAACAAGTAACAGTGGAAAAATATGATTTTTGGTGTGAGAAGCTACTCTGGAATCTACAGTTCCTCATGATCCCATGAACCACATTTACTTGGGAAACCAGTCTTTGCAGTAACTTGGCCTCATAAAGAAAACCAGTCACAATCTTACAGGGAAGAGGCACAAAGCAGCACAGAAAAAACAGCTCTGGCACTTGCTTGTGTAGATTAAATGTACATTTAATATTGCATAAATACCACTATTACTACTCAATTATTAGCTATTTGACCATTGCCAAGTAATTCCTCTCCATTAGTGGGAATGTCAAATAACAGCCCCTCAAATTCATGCTGGCCCACAGAGGAAGGCACAACCTTGATGAGGATATGGAAGCAGAAGGAAACAACAAAGATTCCTGTGAATGGCAAGGCTGACTACAAAACCCACACTTACAATAGCATGGGGCTTCTCATCTCCCTTTATTAAAATAGAAAGGAACTCCTTTTGTGTGTCTATGGCAAGAACATTACAGGGAGTAAATTTTTTTTTTCTATTTCCCTAACAGAAAAAAATAGTCATCAGCTTAAATTGCAGTAAGGGACATTACATATAATAACAAAAACAGATAAAGTATAAAAAAGACTTCCCAGGATTGAAGGTTTCCCTCACTTAAAGTCTTTAGGAACAGATTTCAGGTGTAACTGAATAAATCAACTCAGTTGCAGAGAGCTCACTCCTGATCCCATATTATTCACTATTTTTCATTAACAGTTTGCATGACAGAAGAAAATGTGTATTTATGAAACACATGGAGAAAGCTTAAGCTGGGTGGTTCTCTGAGCATGCTGAAGTATAGAATGAAAACTCAACATGTTCTTAAAAGACTGAGGAGCTGATCTGAAAATAACTTTGATTTAGGCATAGCAGCATAATAAAACATAAGTAATATTAATCTAATCTGAAGTCACATGATTTCAAATGAAAATGTTGAGATCCTGTCATCTAACTTCTGCTATAATAATAATAATTATGAAACATTATATAATAATACAAGTGAATATGGCTATTTACAAAAAATAAATCTGAATAATACTCCAAGCTGTCAGAAAATACTAACACTGTTCAGAGCATCCTAAAAATTTTAACACTTATTACTTCACATTTATGGCATGGCAGTGACAGAGATGCTGTTCAAGTCAAGCACCCACTCTGCTACACACTGTACAAATACAGAACATGGCAGTCTTTGCTACAAACAGCTCCTAGCAGAAAATCCCAGCTGTTTAAGACTCAAAGCCCACAGACAGGAAAACCTCAGCCCCTTCAGATATCCCTTCCCTTTACCACTGAAACTGTGGGGTGGTGCTTTGCTCTGTTCCGATCAATAGAAGCTGATATTAAAACTCAGCTTGACGAGGAAAGGGATAACTGGCAAGCAGGCTGTATCTTAACACTGAGCAGTGTCTGTGCTCCACCAAGCAGGCCACAGCTCCCTGGGTCCCTGTCAGCCCCGTGTGACACCCAGCAGGGCCCTCTCCACACCACATCTGGATCTGGTTACACAACTCCAGCTCTTGCATCAGCCCAGCCCCTCCAGAGCAGCCTCCCAGGCACTGCCTCTGCCTCAGCTACCCACAGAGACACAGTGCCCTAGGAGGAATAAATTGGGACCACATTAGCTGGTGACCCTCGCCCTGCAATGGCCCTGCCTGTCTGATGACAGAGGAAATCCCTCATCCAAACTGACAAGCAATATGAAACAGGCAGCTGCATTTACTGGAGAGCCTGGGCAATGCTGAGCGCCTCATTAGGAAATGGGCTCTGTATTGAGGCACATTCCTGCAATTCAGAGCCTAGAAACTCTAAATTAAAACAACATTGATGCCATATCCTCTTTCCAAAATGCTTCTCTTCATCCTAACTTTAATGCACATACTTAGAAAAATTAAAGAAGCAAAATGTCTTTGGCAGGACTCCTTGCCTCTCTTGTGCAGCAGCACCATTCCTGTGTGAGTGACCAGTGTTGGGAAAAGACAGAGCACAAGGAATGACAGCAGAGCCCTCCAGATTCTGGATACCATTCCCTTGATGAATCTGTGTGTCTTCACTGATACTTTTAAATAAATGAAAATCACAGGCAATTGTTGGAACACGTTTTTGTTTTGTGAGTGTTGCACCTTTCTACACTCTAAGAAAGGTCAATTAACAGCAAGTCAGGCAATGGTAACCAGCAGAAGCAATGAAAATCCTGATCCAAATCCCATCCTACACACTTGGATCCATTGACACTCACTATTGCAGCATGGCCAGGACACTGCTTTCCTAAAGCACCCTGTCAGAAGCCCTTCCCAGCCATGCTGGTAGCACAGCTTGCACAGCTCTTCCCACAAACCAGCCCTTCCCTCATTGCTCAGCATTTCTGTGAGCATCCCACGCACGTGGAAATGGGAATCTTTTACTCAGCTCTGTCTGACCACCAACTGAAAGAGCTGCTTTCCCACCACAAAGCCTAAGCATTTCCTAGGACTGAAATACCAAATACTTATCAGGGACCTCAACAGCTCTGAAACACGAATGACTGAGGTCAGGATCCCAGCTCTGAATCTGAAGGGTTGAATAAACTTTCTGGGTTTTTTGCTTTTCAAAATCTCCCAGAATATCTTGATTTGTGGCATCATTTGCCTTCCTTGAACAGCTGTGTTCAACACATCTGCAAGTCTGAAAGACTTTTCATTTACAATTTCTACTGTGAATTTAAGAATTACAGCTGAACTTCTAGGAAGTTCCTGAAAGGTGACATGGTTCTGTGGAGCTGGCAAACACAGATGGACCCTTGTTCTGCAGAAAAGGGTCCATGTGGAGAAGGTTTAAACTGAGGAAGCAGCATAGTTGTTTTGTTGGAAAATATGAGGCTGGTAACCTGGAACAACTGAAGAGGAGTGCAAGGGCCAAGTATACAGAATATTTGCAAAGCATGTGGAAAAATGAGATTTCCCTTGACTACATCAGTAATGAAGATCTTGTAAAATCTCACAGCCATCTCTTCTGACCCATCTCCTATTTCTGGAGCTGTCAAAGTTGGTGTGATTTGAATTTATTCAGCAAAAGTACACACCAAAACTACTGGCACTGAAAAAAAAAATGGAATTTTAGATTCTCTGCAGCTCATAGAGGTGGTGAGTAATACTCTCCTATAATAAGCAATGAGGAGTTTTTCTATCAATGTGTTGAAAGCTGCACATAAAAAAAAATGGATATAAGATGACACATCCTTAAAACACGGGATAGAATTTAGGGAGGATGTGTCAAATCTCTGTGTGGTCACATAAATATTTCTCAGGTATATTTTAAATGTAGTTTAGATTGTTTATATGTAAACATTCATTCTGCCTTGGGGATTGTGGATGTACTGGAGAATACCTGTGATTTTATACTACACATAAAACTTTTATTTATACTATCCATAGCACAGATGTGTTGAGGAGATTACTTTCTGCTTTCTTCATTATTTTTAAGATTAAAATTTTAAACAACCTTAAACAGTGACAAGTCTTTATAGCTGACTGCAGTTTTGGAACCAGAATCTTTCTGGCATTTCAACAGTCCAATGAATTGTTTGAAAAAGGACTATTGCTCCAACTTCAAATCATAATGCGTCTCACTACATACCAAGAACAATTTCAAATTAATCTCCTTTTAATTTTCATTTATTTGGGAAATTAAGTATCCCACAAATACACAGAAAAGCACTGTAGAACCGGTATCTTTAAGGGAAATGTCTTTTTAGGAAGAGTTTATGATACTGTAGGACTTACCAGCACTGAAAGATAACAATAGGAACTACAATGTTTTAATAATTATTTACCTGAAACCTAAGTCATTATAGATAGGCCCAATGTTAATATGTTAATTAAGTATTCACAGATTTTCAGCAGAAAAAAACTCCCCACAAAATATTACAGGTTGTTCCAGCTACTCACAAAAGATAACCAGGAGGAAACTGGGAAGGGCAAGGGGCATGAAAGCACCTAATTTAAGCTTAGGACAACAAGAACCAAGAAGTGGTGTTAATTTCTCTTGGAATGAGTAGTACCATAAATTACAGCTGCTGCATCAACAATTGCATGAACAAAACAAGTACTTATCATTGCTGTGACCAGTTCTGGTTCCTGTTTTAGCAGATGATCTAGCTGACCAGTGACAGTAATTACAGCTGTTGCTCAAAAGTAAATAATACAAGACTGAAATATATACTTCTTGCTCATTCTGAAGCTGGTACATAAAACCCCCCAAAGTACTGTTCTTAAATGAAACCATAAATAACTATCTTAAAAAAACATGGCCAATAACATACTTGTGTTTGCTAAGGAAGAAGCACAGAAATCCCTTATCACAATGCTGACCTGGTTTTGTCTTACATTCTCTGACAGCAACAGAAATCATCTGGTTGACAGATGAAATGTTGCACATAAAACTTTATGAAGATGGAAATGGTGGCACTGAAGAAGTTGATACTGGATTGGCAGCAGCATATGTGCTATTAAGAGGAATGTGGCAAGGGAATAACTCAGGAAAACCTACCAGAAGTGCTGAAGTGAAAAATCTACACAGATTTTTTTCAGATCCTAAATCTCTTATTGCCAGGGATGCCTTTTGCTTCCTCTGTGTTTTACTGGCAATGTACTTTTCACATTACATTCAGTACTGGAACATAATGTTAAATGCTTTAACAGAAACACACTTTTTCTAATTGTTATGCCAACACAGAAAGATCTTAGGAACGGGAGAGGCCAGAAATAGGAAGGGACCAATCTCCTCACAAGCACAAGACCTCCCAGAGTCCATTCTAGAAGCTGACACATGCTGCTCCAGTTGCAATCAGAAATCACAGGAGAGACTGCATGGTGTAACATCAATATTTGAGCTCTACAGCCTATTCTTCCAAACAGGCTTCTTCCCCAAAAAGGCAAATGCAAACCCCCAGGAGAGATATCACTACTATTCCCTGAATCTGTGACTATTTGTGCCTGTAGAGGATAATAACCAATGTCCTCTTCATTCACAACTTCCTACACATCCTATCACACATTTACTACTCAGGCAGTGACACAAAGAAACTTCCCTCAATGCTGAGTCCAGTAGCTAGTTTGAAATTGTTATTTATGCAATTTCCATCCTAACATATGACAGGAGTATACATTATTAGTTCCATAAATCAAGATAATAGTCCCACACCAGATTATTAAGTGTATTTTTCCTAGCCCTCCTGTACCCACCTGCTGCTTGAGCTGTTGCACAAGACGGTCCTTCTCCCGTTTCAGTGCAGCCACTTCATCCTGAGTCTTCTTCTTAGAGGATGAAAGCTCTAGCAGAGCAATATTGGCATCTTTTTCACTAATGGCAGCAAGAAGGGCTTCTTGTCTGAAAAAAACCCAAATGAATGACATTATTATCCTGCAAAACTTAGAAGACTCCTTCCTCTACAAAGATTTGAGCATACCAGAAATGCTGTACCAGGGTGCAGCTCTGAAAAGCAGTAATAAGTATTTTTGTCTGGGCTACATGTCTGTTGGTGGAACAGCAAGTCAAGACACACACACACCTCCCTGTAAACAACTGTGCTGGTACCAAACTGCAGCTTACAGGGTAAGAAAAACACATTATGTTCTTCCTCTGCACTCACCTTCTCAGTTTTTAATAACTACCATTTATTATTACTTTGGCTGAACATTTTCCCATACTCCTTCCCTGTAGCAGAAAACTCTTACAAATAGAATTCAGAATTCAGAAACATTTTATACACACTGGGAAAGGAGACAAAGATAACCACCCTAACAATTAAACACCAGTTCTCAAAGGAAGCCAAAGGATTGATTATGTTAGGGAAAGCAACCTTTTCTGTCCTTCCACCTTAATTCTCATCTTTAGCTGGTGATGTGCAACAGGATTTCAGAGAAAGCCTAGGCCTTCTTGCCCAGAAGTGTTGGCTTGTCTCACCTCTCATCACCTTGCAAAGAAGGCATAAAATGAGGTCCTGAATGTGTGGTGGTGTGAAAGATGGCATCATGCAGGAGTGATGATGAAAGACAAATCAAATACAACACATTTCTTATCTACATTTCATCTAACAATACAGTTGGAAATGCACTTCAAGTTTTGCTGCAGCACTCAATATCAAGAAGTTTATTATCAGAATTCCAATTTAAGCCCCTGTCTCAAAAATGTGGAGAAAAATCACGCATTTCAAGAGGAAAAGGTGTGTTTCAACAGACAAAATTGTTCACCATCTGACAGGACAGTGGACTACACAATGGACTTTCTGTGGGTGAAATTTCTCTCTGGGTTTACACAGGTGTTTCTTGTACAGTCCAAGAGAGTTAGCTTGCTTTAAATGAAATACCAGCATATCAAAAATCTCACAGATCCAGTGTAAAGAGTACTTGGGTCCTGCCTAGATCATATCTAGAAAAACATTATTGCTTCCCTTTCAAAATGTAATACCATAAAGTAAAGCAATTTTTTTAAGATACATTAAGATAATCATAAAGCATTCTAAATACATTTGTGCTATGAAGAAATACAAATATTCTGGTGATTTAATGGAGGCAAAGAGTAAAAGAAAGGAAAAGGTGCACATCAGATTCCCAGATGTAGTGTCAATACTGTAGGTGTGGGAACAATGGATAATGGGCATGTTATTATTGCCATTTTGTTTCTGCTGCTTTTGCTTTATGGAAAAGTATCCAGTTTTGGATGTCTGCCTGAAACATGAAAAATACCAATAGGGTGAAGTGACAGAACATGATCCATGACCTCTGCTTTTCTCCAGCTATCGGTATCCTGGGAAAGACAGGCTGGCTTGGAGCTCTGGTCATTTTCACTTTCTTTAGAGTAATCTGTTTTGATTATAAAGAAACACTTATTCTTTTAATAGTAAGCCCACAATCCTCGCTGATGATTCAGGACCAGGGCCAAGAATATCTCCGTAACTGTATCTGTGGAGCCATTACTCTGGTATGGAAATTGGAGGTGCCTCAAATAGCATGTAAGCCATACACCTTCTGCAATCAAATCCTTTGCTGCCCATCTCTGCTTCTTAAGTGAAAACCCCAAGGCCATGAAAATGAGATATGGATAGCAGTCAATTTTTTGTTGTTGTTTTTT
Source organism: Agelaius tricolor (assembly GCF_023055355.1). NCBI lineage: Eukaryota > Metazoa > Chordata > Aves > Passeriformes > Icteridae > Agelaius > Agelaius tricolor. The sequence goes on from NW_027269263.1 coordinate 4,257,694, forward strand.
TCCTGAAAAATCTTTGCCACCATGTGTCACTGTCATATTTTCTGAAAAATCCCTTCGCCAGGATTTCTTCTCCTGGGTAGCTGAGAAGCCTGAGAGAAAAACTAAAGCAATAATTATCTCATTTTGCTTCTCCTGTGTTTTGCTGCTTTGGAATGTAGTTTGGAGATTGTTTATCCAACAGGTGGTTGTTTCATTGGTTTCATGTGAATTGTTTTAACTTAATAACCAATCACTGTCCAGCTGTGTCAAGACTGTAGAAGCAGTCACGAGTTTTTTATTATTATCTTCTTAAGCCTTCTGTAAATATCCTTTCTCTATTCTTAAGTCTAGTTTTGGTACAGCATTCTTTAATATAATATAATAAAATAATAAATTAGCCTTCTAAGAACATAGAGTCAGATTCATCATTTCCTTCCTGCCATGGAGGACCCTGAAAAATATCACAACCAGTGGTAGAAAAGAACTTCCTACTGGCCAAAACTTCAGTGCTGTGCTGTGAGATGAGGGCGCTGGTCAAGAAGGGGGGTAAAAGCCACTGTGGCTTTCTGACTGTTTTCTGGAACTGAAACAAAGGGAAGTTTGAACAAAAGTAAGCAAAATACCCTGTGATAAGTGCATTGTAGCTGCATTTTTTACTTTAGCAAGGCAAACAAAAACTGCTCCATGTGGGAGAAGTGCAGGTGTCACTGTCAGCTCTGCTGGAAGGGACAAGTCTGTAGTAGCAAGTTACTGCTCTCAGCAGAGCTTGCAAGTGCCAAATAATTCCAAGACAATAGAAAGGGCATACTACCAAGCAAAAGACAAGGTTTGTGATTGAAGAGCATTACAAAAATGATTTATTGCCCTTCCTGAGAGCTTTAGGAGGCCAGAGGAACTTGCTGTGAGACAGGGGATGTGGCAAGAAGGAGAATATGGGCTGCTGTGTGCATGGTGGTTGCAGCACATGAACAAACCTATCCATCAGGAGTGCTGCAGTCAGTCCTGGAGGCTCGGGCACTGACACAGGCTTGGCTTCTTCAGCAAAATGCTCCTCCTCAGTTCACAACTTTGGAGGTCCTGCAAAGCTCTCATAAAGAGGCAAAACATGCTGCACAACCCAAGGATGCTGAAAGCTGGCTAGGGCCAGAGTCACTGAGCAGACACAGTTCACTTAAGTTAATTCAGGTATTTCAGATGCTGGTACTGGTGTAGCTGTGCCAACATCAACTCAGCAGGGGCAAACTGCCCATTTATCTCTGCACTGCAGCAGGGTCTGCAGCCTGAACTGAGCTGTACACGGCTCACAAGAGGTGAGCAGAGCCTGTGACAGACTGAATGCTACCAAAGGAAACCTGAAATGGCAACAGTGTAGAAAAATCTACTGAAAACAGGTTCAAGTTTTACTCCAAATTGGACAAAAAAAGGAGATTAATTTTTCCTTCTATTTACACTGAAGTTTTTCACCAAATGTAGATCATGATCAGTATAGACTGGAGTGGTATCAAGACCAGTAGATTTAATTCTTAATGGTAGATATAATCTCAAGATCAATATCAACATTAGTTGGTCTGTTTGCAGTCTTCAAAAAATAATGCAAAGAAAGATGGGCTTGCCTTTTTAAAATAGATGACTACAGCATAGTTACAGGCCAGTAGAGCAGAGAGATTTGACAACAAACACAAAGAACAGTGTGCAAATGCATGTCTCCTTCAACTCTTGAATAGAAATGTCTGATTTGGGGAAGATAACTGGGCAACAGTGTACTATTACACTGCTACTAATTACTAATATTAATAGAATTAAGCTGTCTTCAAATGGGTTTCTATGGCACTTGGTTTCAGAAGACTACATAATTCCTTCACAGCCCTTTCCCAATAAAGGAGAAGAATCCTTTTGGTAAAACACAAGAGGAGGTGAACTTTAAAAAGCAGTTTTGTACTTTGCAGTACTGTTCCCAGGGTCATAGCACTGGAATATTTATCAGTTGTATAATTAGAAAGTATAACAGGCTGCAAACAGTGCTGAATTAATGATGCTTCAAAACATGAAAACTATATATATTCATTAAAAGAATATGCTTACATATGGCAGGGAGAACACTTATTCCATATAGAGATGTTATAAATGTATTGTTCTATAAAATTTATTTCAAATTATGAAATTTCCTCCTATCTGGAGTATTTCTGAACGTGTGTATGAGATAATATGAAAGCAATATTGATATCAGCAGCAGCTTTGATTTTAATGTCATGGAAGAACTGGGATTATTCCATCAGCCCTAGTTGCATTATAGGACCAAATCTATTTTCCTTCTGACTGGCATTAAACTAAAGCATTTAAAAGAGTGACACAAATTTGAAGACTCAGGTAGCTACAAGCTCATAGCAATCCAATCAGTTCCTTCAACAGAGAGTGTTGCACTTCCATGAACAATGATTAAGCTGCCAGCGTTTTCGTCCTTGCATATTGAGATGAACTGTAATTATGGCTGTTGTGCTTTTAGTACACAAGGAAAGATCCTCCTGTTCCATGAGCTGTTTGCCCATGGTAAGGGCATCACTCACCAAAGAATGACAGAGGTGCCACTTGTACAGGACTTGTTTCTGTTGTCTGATTTTGTCCATTGCATTTCCTCCAAGCCTACAAAAAATTCTGCTAAAAGCTTTTAATGCTTTCCTGTCAGAGACATTTGTAAGACTTACCCTGGTGAATCACCATCACAATAAGAACTGTATTATTTGTATATGAATTAAAAACCCTTCCATGATGTGACAACAACAGCAAGAACTTGCAGGCAGAGAGATTCAGATAAAGCACTGCAGTGTTATGAGAGCTAGACAGACAGGCAGCAGCTAAGAACATAAAAGCATTGGGATATGGCCTTCAGTAATTTCATGAGTTTAGCAGAATGGCAGGGTTTGGGTGGGTGACACTCAATAAACTCTTAAAAAGTAATTAGGAGTACAACACACCAAACTGCAGATTCAATGGGCCAGAAGCCCTGGCTCCATCGTCCTCTCCATCATAAACTGTGTCTACCACTGCAGCAGTACTCCTGAACTCCACATTCTTTCCCACTTTTTTTTTTTTTTTTTGCTGGTTAGAGAACATCTTCAGAAAATTAAGAAACTCTGACTTCCAGTACCTTACAGGGAGGAGAGAGTCCTTGCAAAGCTCTGGGTATCAATATTTAGGTCTTAAAAGAAACCTTGAAAAGGGCAATTATACCAGTGAATGACATTTCATGATGCTAACAGATGAATAACTCACTTAATATGCAAGCTGCCAAATTCTGCACTGGCTGTGATTTCTGCAGCATTTAAGATGCAGCTCAAAGTATCCCAAAGTGAGCAAACTTTTGTCCAAAAGAAACAGTAGCTACCTCTTACTGCAAGAGAGTGGGAAAAAAATTTAACTTGGCAAAAGGTACTACCTGCTTTTTTTAATTACAGCTGGGAATAATCAAACCTCTGACTGCAAATTAATTTCCAAAGCACAGCCTTTAAATCTTCAGTTAAAAGGGATAATACTACACTCCTTCCACTCCAGTCCTTGTTTCCTGAATCAGCACATCACCTTTGCCTGGCCTGGCTGGCACATCAGCAGCCTTTCTAATCTCTGGTCTATGCTCTTACAGCTACCATAACAGAAACTGAGAATTCAAGCAAACCGAATTAGATGAAAACAAGAGGTTTTTGTTATCAGCAAATTGAAGCTTTCTGAATGAACACCTTTCCACTGGTCTCTTCAATGTCATTGCATGCATGTGACCACCACTGGAAAACAAGAGAAAAATACAAACTCTTGGTGAATACAGTTGTGTGGTCACAAAAGTGATGTCCCTTTAATTTTCCATTATAAGAATGGCATGATAATAATCAATGTGAATTCCATGACACAGGAAGCATTACCACTTGCACTGTCCTTGTTTTAAAAAAAAGATACTGATAATATATTTAGACTTTCCTACACATCTTTTCTCTAACATCCCAATTGTCTAGAATCACAGAACTCCTTAGTGGGATTGATAAGCAGTGCTTTTAAAAGTCCTTTCCCTCAGCATGTTTGATAAAGTCACAAGTAGTCCTATAAATATTTTATATTGCCTTTTCCATCAATGTTTTAGCCCTTCTTGCACTTAAGCTTTCCATCTTAATTTTATCACTTTGGCACCAGAGGTAAAAGTTTGCAATTCATAGTCCTGCTCATGTCTCAGCTCTGAGCACTCAGAACTGCAGCTCAGCCTTAGACTGTCTGCCAGCATTATCTAGAAGAAAGTCTAACACTTTCACAGAGAAGTTTCAAACCCACTACTAATTTCCTGAACTATTTTTATTTATGAATACCTCAGTGAAAAGCTGGCTGCTGCATGTCACAGCTGCTAAACTGAGAGCCCATCAGCCTTCCCTGGGTGCCTGTGAAGAGTGGAAGTTCCCCAAGATGGCACATTGCAGAAGGAACTTCCAACCCTGGCACCTGATGTTATGGGAGATTTGTCCCCTACAAAGGGTAGAATTTTTCTGAAGACAACCTTCCTTGCTTTAGCAGCTTTCAGTGCAGATGTGGATGAGAGACAGCAGTACTTACAAAGCTCTTGAGCTCCCCAGATTTGGCTTTTCTGAGAAGGAACTCCTGAAATTGGTGTTCTTTCTTCATCCGCCGTTTAACAGCAGTGCAGGCAGAGCACAAACTCAAGGCATATTTTTCATCCAGGCAACAGAGGCCACCAGAATACATCCATCAGCTTTTGACAAGTGACCTTATAAGAAAGGCAGCTCCCATTTCTTTTCCTGGGACATGGTCAAGTTCAGGTTGAGCTCTAGCTTAGCATGTGGTTTCACAATCGGCTTAGGCTGACACAAGACAGGCTCTTGTGGCAAGAGATGGTTCTGCCCTCCCATTTCCAGGCTCCTGCCCCTCCACTGGCTGTGTATCCCTGCAGCCTGAGGAGCCAGTTAAAACCCTGAATAAACATGAGGAACCCAGATCCGACCGCAGGTTCCTCATCCCTGCAGGAACTGCCCAGCTGCAGCTCCTCCTGACACTGTGACAGTGTCAAACCCTTCACTGCCACAGCCAGCACTGCCAAAACATAAGAATGGAAAATGAATCATGGAATTCACACTGATTTTAACATATCAAATAACCACAATTACTACAGTGAAAACAATTGTCTTGATGTCTTTGTGACTCTGGCCCAGGTTGAAAGACGGTAGAAAGAAATTTCAGCTTTATCAGTCAAACTGTGACAGCAATACTGCAATCTTACTGTGGCTTCTGATCACAGAAGTAAAAAACTCTAGTCATGATTTATTTATTTCATTTAGTGAAATATTCACTATTTATTTCACTTAATTTCATTCACTATTTATTTCATTTTAGTGAAAAACTCTAGTCATGATTTATAACACAGTTGTTTTAAGAAAATTATCCAGTCTTTATACTCAAATCAAGCAGACAGAGCATCTACCTCCTTGCTAAATGACTACTGTGTCACTTCTGGTGAGTATAATTTATCTCACTTCTGCATCTGTCTCATTTCCATGGCTGACATCCTGACAGGTGATCATACCTGCCTTCCTCTATATTTTATCAGCTCACTGGAAAACAAGGCAAAGGCATTAACTTAGTTTTGGAACCATATTCATACTACACTTATTCTCAGTGCATTGTGGTTCCACTTTTTTTCCTGATCCTTTTGTAGCAGTGGCTAAAGAATATTTATTATTTATTTTTATTTCTTTTGGGAAGTCTCATTCAGCATGAGTTTCCACAATTCTCACTTTATTCCTACAATTTCTGCTTTCCCTAAATGTCTCTTTCTCTTGACCAATTTAAGGCTGCTGCCAATTCCCTTTTTGGATACAGATACAAAGCTTTGTAACTTTCTTAAACTTTTCTCCTTTTGTTTGTGATGCAAAGACCTTACAGTTTTGGACTTTTGATTTAAATAAATGCTCTGCTTCCTCTGCATGAACCTCCTGTGTTCTTCTGACCAATTTACTTGCTATGTAGTAGTCTCCATTTTTCAGTCTATTAATTTGAAATTGAATACTTCACTTTTCTAGCAAAGTTTTATTCTTTGAATACAGGTTTTATCAATTTGTGATCACTACAGCTGAAGTCAGTTTCAGTGATAATTTCTTTGCTAGTGTCATCACTACTTATTACAATCCTTTAGTCTCACACCATTACATCTTGGTGATCTAGTCATTATTAAGTTAACAAGCCTGGCAGTTCCTCTGATTTGTATCCAATAAATGGATACATCTGACAAAAACACATTTCTCCATTATTAGTTACATTTAACACAACATTATACCTAAAATCCATAGCATGATACCATCTAATCTATTTATGTAACTTTTATGATCCTTACATTATTTTGACTCTAAGTAATGCTATAATTTATACTCTTTTTTATTTCCTCAAAACCTCCATTATAATTAATATACAACAACATTACTTTCATTTTTAGCTTTCCTGAACAACCTGTACCCACATTTCAGCTCTGAATATTAGTCTATTTCTCACTAATTCCTGTTATCCCTGTGACATCCAGTTTCATGCTACATACCAGATGTGTACAGCTACATCATTTTGTTGTTCTTTTACAAACATCTAAATATTATTCCACATGTAGCATTTCAACAAATTTTCTTGTCAGAGCTATGGATTGTTTTCATTATTTATTGTCTATCTGAGCACCAACCAGGATGTGCCTTGCCTAACTTCCTACTCCTTCTTCTCTGAGGGTTCTTTTGAACATTTGTTCAAGTTTCTCTTCCAGAACCACTCTGTCTGATTTTTAAAAGGAAATATTTTCTTCAAGGTCAGACCTTTTTATATCAATTCTGCAAATGATGAATTTGGGCTTTGGTGGTAGTAACAACAGCAGCACTAATGCTGATCTCCGTTCCCTCCTAACCCTATACCTGTATTTCAGTTTTTCTGGTTGCTGCTGCTGCCCAGGAGAGGGATCAAAAAAGGAGCACAAGAAATGCCAAGTGTCTGGGTAAGGACAGGAATAGCAGCATCAGGGGAAAAAGAGGCTGGAAGCAGTTTCATTAAACACTGAGGCATCACTTTGCCTCCTGCTCCTGGTAGCTCCAATGGCTGCTCCTTAAGTAGTGCCAAAAAAAAGTGTTTCTAAGCAAGCAGGAGTTGTTGAAAGGGTTGAGGACAGAAATGGAGCAGGTGTCAGGGGCTATGGATAAAATTTGGATATATTTAGTTCTGTAATTGCAGCAGAAGGGGCCTGAGAGGTTTCATTTAATTTCCTTTTTCAGATCCGGGTCTGAAAGCAGGTGTAGCTACTTGCAGTCCCTGAGTGCAGATTTCTTTGAATGGGCACTACAGCATTTTCTGATGAGTTTTGAAGATAAATTCCCAGATGCTTGAAGCAACTGGCATTCTACAGTAACTAGGGAGCATCCCACCACCTTCCCTTCTGTTTTTACCTCTATCCAGTGCCTGTTCTTCACGAGATGAAACCAGAGCTGCATGCAGTAAAAAGTTTAGGAGACTGAGCATGTGTACTCTGCTCCAGAAAAAGCACTGTCAAGCCTGACCTAAACCATGCAAACAGGCCTTTGACAATTCTTTATCAGATCCCTGATAAGCACAGTAATGATACACTCCAATTCAAAGCCATTTTTCATGTACAGATCTGAAGAGTTTTATTGAAATAAAGAGAAGCTCAAGCATCTCAAAGTAAGCTGTTGCTGCCTGTTTTGTAATGAGACACAAAGCATGTGAACCTTAAGCAACACACTCAAAGTGAGAGAGCAAGTAATTAATATGTGAGGACATTGGAAAAACCTCAATTTAGCACATTCTAGCAACCAACACCTTTCCAAGTGAACAAATCTGAAGCTGTGTTTATGCTGTAGTATGAACAAAAATCCCTCCCAAACGGCCTTATTGAAGAAACACGACCACAGATAAATTTACACATGTAGCTCTTACATCTTAAAAAAGTAATAAACCTCCAAATTTCAAGACTATGAAATAGAGAAAAACAGAATTAAACCAGCCTCTATCACACAAGAAACTGGCTCTCATGAAAACCTGCCTATGCTACAGATACATGAAAGTTCTCCTATCTTCTTCTAAGTAGCATCTAGCTTATTTTGGTAAAATTGACATTTAATTGGTTCTACAATTGTTAGGAATTATCAGTTGGTATCTACTTAGTTAAGATATGTGGCAAGGTTAATTTCTTGCAGGAAAAATCTTGCTGAATTTGAAAATGTTTCTATTCTATCTACTTTATAAAAGAAAAGAAGGTAAATAAAAAAAAATAAAGGGGCAGAAAATAACTGCAAGGCAGGGTGAACATGTGTGACATGGACAACTTTTAATCCCTAAACTATCCTTAAGAAATAGGTGTTTTGGACATCAATAAAAATTCTGAGCATTTTCTGAAGAGTACAGACTAATGAACTTACAAGAAAATATCAGGATGCTTCATGCAGAAGAAATCTTTCAAAAACTGAGACCAGCACCAAAGTAAGGTGCTAGATTTTAAAACTAACAACTGCTAAATGCAAAACATGTAAACAAACAGTGTCAATTGGAGCAGAAACATGGCTTAGTGAAGCTGAGAGACAGGAGCTACTCTTCACTCCTGTCATTTGTGATTCAACCAAAAGCACATAATTTAACTACCTCTGTAAATGCAAATGCTACTATTTACTAGAGGGCACATCTGGTAACATCTGTAAAACAGTGACATTCTGAGCTGAAAACAGTCTGGACTCTTTCTTTTTGTTGCTTATTGCTAACTGAAAGGAAAAAGGGGATTACCAAAAACTTGCACACTTATTTCTGCTAGGAGCACCATGATTGCACTGAGATTTTTCATCTTTTCACACGAGAAACTACAAGGCCACAGAACTACGAAGGAAACACCTGAGCAGCAAGAGGATTCCCCAGCAGACACATGGCAGAGTGGGCAGGACAAGTGGAACTGGCAGCCAGGAGCAAACCTGCCTTTATGGATTTATGGCAGGCTCCCAGTTGAAGGCCCATCTGGCTGGGAAGGGGGAGGCTGGGAGGACCATGCACCGCTCACATTTTTGCCATTCCTGCTGCGGTATGGCGTGAATAAATCACAGGGCTGAGGTCAGAACAGCCAGCCCATAAAGTGATTCATGGGCCCAGCAGCACATTCCCCCAGGACTATGTACTTTATTACAGTAAACCTCAGAACAAGATACAATTTCCTGTCTCAAGGAGCAGCCTTTAAATCAGGACACCTGGACAGCCCCGCAGCCGCTTGCAGAACAATGGGGCTAAGCCCCACCGCCGCCTCTCCTGCTGGCCCTGCTGCCTTCACCCAACACCACCTCCAGAGCCTCCTCCTGCTTCTGCCTTCACCAACACCACCTTCAGAGAGCCTCCTCCTCCTCCTGCCTCTCCTGCTGGCCCTGCTGCCTTCACCCAACACCACCTTCAGAGAGCCTCCTCATCCTCCTCCTGCATGTTACTGTGGTGACAACACCAGGCAGGCAACACTCTGATATAATCCTATTCTTCAGACACAGCTCCCCACCCAAGAAATAAATACTCTCCATATGCTGTTTTTTCACTCCATTTTAGCTTTTAGGTCTCTTCTGCACTGTAAAAATTGGATTCAAAACGTTAAGGCAACAGAGGAACTGAAAGGGAAATCATTGGTTTCTCTGTTTGCAGGCAGACCCTGCTCTGGAAATGTTTTTTTCTTCTTTGCAAGCTGAAGAATCTGACATGCAATTTAGGCTGTAATATGGATGTTCTCACTGTGATCAAGGGCTGTGATCTGAGTTTTGGGTTTGGCATCTGGAAAGAAACTGAGGTGGTGACAGAGATGATGGTATTGTTGGACTCCTGAGAAATCTCCCTCCCAGCTAAGAGGAACGTTGCTCTTACACCACAGGTTACATTTCCAGGAGAAAGGAAAGAGAACTCATTTTAAGCCACGAAACAAAGCAGTGGATATTTTCCACTCTCAATATGCTGTGGAGCCTTATTTCTCTAAATATTTCAACCATACAGAGGGGCAACCTGCCATGGCTGGCTTGTACTCCAGCTGTCCCTCAGGTAAGGGTGAGCCATGTGCTGGCTGCACTTCTGCTGCTCTCCTTGGAAGCAACAGGACACTTCAAATGGGAGCTCCCCATGTTCACACGAAACAGGACAGAGGAAAAACTTGCTTTGCCTCCTTCAGATCATAACAGATCACCAAAACCAGAGCTAAACTAGGGTCTATTTTTTTTTCAGTATGCATAATTCACAATTAAGAAAAAAAAGGGAAGCTTCCCTTTGAGCATTTAAAGGCAAGATTTTCCTGCAGCTTTGATAACAGTAAATCATTCCATGCAATCACTACAAACAGTGGAAAAAATCCTGATAATTTTTACTCTTCAAAGTTCTTTTGGATCTTAAAACTACAGCCATAACAAGGTAACTTGTCCCTGGGAAGCTGCTTCATGGAAAACAGACATACCTGAAAGATGTTCAGAGGACAAAAACATAAGAGAAAGTGATAGAGCAGAGGAAGTTTTGGGAATATTTAGATGAGAATTCATCATATACTGTAAGTTAAGCTATTGAACTGGTCAAACAAAAAAAAAATCTAGGTAAGGAAAGAGGAGAAGGAAAGAATTGATAAAACAGATGTAAGCAGCAATAAACCCATCTGATTTATCCAAGATTGAACCTCCTGAAGCTATTTGTTTCACAATTACTTTTCCTACAAGTGAAAACAGTTGTGTGGAAAATAACATCTTCCACCTGCTTATTTTATTTTGTTTTATGCTACTTAAAGGATCTCCTTGGCTTCGGTGGCTTGTTTCAGAGCAGAATTAAGTTTCAGTAGGCAGAATTAAGGCTTATTGATTTTATCCAGTCTGCTTTCCTGTAGAGAATAAATATTTACATCATACCCAGTTGCTCCCAATCATTTATTCTGGGGGGGGCTTAAGCAAAGGACATGTACTTGGGACTGAAATCCATGAGGAAGCCAAGGCTGCTGCCCTTGTGAGTTTGTCCCAATGGTTAATAATTTTCACTGTCATAGTCTTATGTCATTCTATTTCCAACCCTTCTGTTCTCAGTTTCTGGATAATGATCCTTGTTTTGACTGTCTCTGCTTGAATAAAGTATTTTAATATTACAGTCCTAGATATTAGGACTATACAGAGTCTTGTGACAACTGTATCAACTATCCTATAAAACAGAACTAAAATCTTCATTCTGTTCATACTCATTAATCCTATTTTTATGCAGCCAAAGTCCTTCTGCTGCCAAGACCACACTTTTTTCTATAACATGGCCAAATCTTTTCCAAGTCACTCCTTTCCAAATAATGCACAGTAGACTTCATATTGTTCTGATTTAAATGCTTCATGTTCAGATGCACTTTGTGTAAATGAGCTTGCATTAAGAAGCAATTTAAATGGCCCCACATGTCTGCTGTCACCATTAGGGAACACTACAGTATTTCCTGTATCACCTGCACTGTCATTTTAGACTTGCTTCCAGCTCACTGATCAAATGATTATCAGCATCCAGCCCAGCACAAAATCTAAAAAATGAAGTTCACTGTTCAGTTTTAACTGTAATGGGAAAATGCTGACAGTTAATGCTCACTTTCAGCACATTGTCTATACAGCACTAACAGATAACATCAAGGGACTCTTTCCAAGGGCATGCAGTGATAGCCTTCACCCATCACAAGGGGCGATGCCTTCAATCTGACAGAGGATGGAGTTAAATTAGATATTAGGAAGAAACTCTTCACTGTGAGGGTGCTGAGGCACTGGCACAGGTTGCCCAGAGAAGCTGTGGATGCCCCATCACTGGAAATGTCAAAGGCCAGGCTGGATGGGACCAGGGATGGGGCCTGGTCCAGTGGAAGGTTTGGAGCTGGATGATCTTTAAGGTCCCTTCCAAACCAAACTGTTCCTTAATTCTGTGATAATATTGGGAATTGGTCTTCTACAGAAGATTAATTATGCTTAATGCAAAAAGTTACTTATACTAAACAAGGTTTGTTTTTTTTTAACCAAACTTTAGAGATAATCAAGGAACCATATCACATTTTTTTTGGCATTACGCATCTTAGACAAAGTAATTTGACTGGTATTAATTAAAGGCCTATTCTTTATATTATCAGAATATTTTATCAGCTTATTCATCACTCTGCTCATGAATTGTAACAGTTAATCAATTCATAGCACGTTAGCCACCCTCTGCCTGCTATTCTGCAACACTTCCAGGACTTCAGCATTTCCGTAACTTCTAGAATTTCACCAGAATTCCAGTATTTATTAAACTTTCAAGGAGCCAAAATTCCCTTTCACCAACTTCTCCAGTGTTCTTAGATTCTAAAACCAGTAGTATGCTACCCCCAACATATGTGTAACTTCTTCAGCAGTTTCTTATGCTGGAAAGAGAAACGTGGAATGCCACAGTGCCTTTCTAAGAAGAGGCAAAAACATTTCGGTTCAAGTCCTATGTGATCCAAATTAACAATAAAGAATGTTACAAACCAGTAAAGTAACATTTTAGGCATACTACAAATACCTCAAGTGGCATAATAAACTGAAAAAAAAAATCTTTCTTGATTTTGTTTTCTTCAGTAATTCTGATTATGCTGGGTATTTACTATCAATAGAAAACAGCAGTTTTTAATAATTGAACAGGGTTTTTTGAATGCTGGCATTAAGAAAAAAAAAGAGGTCTTTCATCACTATAGCAAATACAAATGGTTTCCTCTCTGAAACCAAAGACAGAATTACCACTGACTTCATATAGTAAGAGCTGTATTAAGGGACCAGACTCTAACTTCCTTCCAAATGGCTTCAAATTTTCAATACAAGTTCCCAAAAAACTTTCAGCATTTCATCTATCTACTTAAAAACACACATAAAATCATACTTAGTGAAAAGCTCCAAACATTTTAATGTAGCAAAGTGAAATCTGCAGACATTGAGAAACGTAACTTTAGCTCTACATGCTTGTGGGGATGCTTTATGCTGTCTCAGTCTCCTGTTAAATGAATGGATACAGGTTTGGCCAAAGGATCTGTCTTTCATTTCATCTTCAAGACCTTATTTACATAAGATAGTAACACATTCAGGGACTATGGGAGGAAAACACCTTAAGTTGCTTAGCAAAACCATCATCAGGCAGAACAGAGATTAACACTGGCAGATCCCTAGGAATTTTTTGGCTAATCATTTGCAGCAAAGTGCTTAACTGTGACATGGAGTGGCTTCAAGGGTGGAGTGAAAAACCAAGTTTTGATTTTTAAGTTTTGTCTTGAACGTGTCATCCCCAATCTCATTTCAAAAAATCTGATCTTCTATTATAAAATAACAAAATATTCTATTATTAACATGATTTCTCTGCAAAACAAAGTAAGGAAGCAATAGGAAATGTGAGATTTTTTTTCCTTCTCACACATCTTGCTTTTTTACTTACTAGTGCAATAGGAACAGGGGAAAGGTAAAGGTAACTAAGTGGAATAAATGTAAAAATGAGAAACATCTCCCCTTGAAGGCAGTACTATTTATAATCTTCTATTTAGAGGTAACCTAATCACAGCTGTGTCCATCAAGACATCCCTTTGCAGTCCCTCAGCCTGAGAGCTCATTTGTGCAACGTGCCAGGGATGCCATGAAAAGCTGAGTGAAGTGTCAAACTCTGGCTGCTCCAGGTGATGTTCTTTGGTTACAGCAAACACCCAGGGAAGCCTGTTTTCCTGCCCTGCAGCCAATCCCATCCCAGGAAAGCCTTACCTGTGGCAAGCACAGACCAGCACAAGCCTGGCAGGGGGATTAACACCTCTGCCTTTCATGTGGCTGGGAGGGAACTGTGTGTCCAGGCAGCTGTGAGAGCCCCTCGTCCCAGCAGGATGGGATCATGCTCCCAGCAGAGGTCACTCTGAGGGGAGGAAAGCAATAACAACCTGGCTGGAACAGACACCTTCTTCAGGGAAAAGCCACTCATTTATGTTTTCGGTCTCGCACACCTCACTGCGAAAGATTTTGAAGTAATTAATTTAAAAATAGAGCAGGATGGTCAGCTCTAGAAGGAGAAATAAAGTACACACACTAAATGTAACCTATTTCAGCCTACAGAAAATACTTCTGAGGGTAATGGCCAAAAAGACTGTCTGGGAAAAAGAATGTTTTAGAACAAGGAGGCTATCACACCGTAACAGCTTTACAGCTTTCAAGTCAATGGCTGTTTTTCATTAATATGGCTGGTCAATATTATTTTGTTTAAATTAGCATTTCACATATTTTTGATGTCCTGAATTAGCTGCCTAGCTGTAGACATTTTCTTTTCCTTTTCCTCTAGTTGAGACTGCTGAAAAGAGTGAAAGAACCCTACCTACAGAAGAATTTTTAGTTTCTATTAAACCCTTACAGAGCAAGAAGTGATGTTGGCATAGACCAAAGCAGTTTGAAGAAATAAAATGGCAGCTGAGAAGAGATCCCAGACTCTCCAAGACAGTCTCAAATGGGCAGCAAAAGATGACTGTGTGACCTCAGACAGCACCCTGCTTCCTCAAAAAATGTGATCTAAGACTGATGAGCAATGTAACCAGTATCAGACAATATGCCTCCTCAAAGGACACAGACAAAAGCTGTGTTTAGACTAACATACTCTCCCTAATTTCCCACATACTTGAATCACTCCAAGCCCTCAAATGTTCTGAAGGTCTCCAATTATGAAAAAATAAATTAAAATCCAACAACTTCAAATGAGTGTGTATGACACACACCCAGCCATGCATGGGACTTCAAACAAGCACATCTGAACGAGACAGTAACTCTCCCTAGACCTAAATGGCATTTTCTTACAAAATGTGAGAACTTTTTCAGGTTCAGAGTAAGTACAGGAGGTACATCCATGCTACTCAGTAATTTTGGGAGGGGAGGGTGTGGGTGGAAGAGAAGGGGGTTTTCACTGCAATTTGGTTACAAAGCTTGTTTGCACAGGGCTGTGCTGGCCTCATGGTGCCTATTCATTAGAGATCCCCAGAAGGGCTGTAAAGTCTGCCTATAGCCCAGGTGCTATAATTGCTGTCTGTCAAAACAGAGCTGTTTTCTCAGCAAACATTTCAGAATGCCCAGTGCTAAGTTGATTAGTTAGTGGGTTTCTGGGGAGGAATATAAGGATGATGGCTGAGAGACAGAGCGAAATTGATGACTCAGAGACAAAACTTGGATTTTATTAAAACACTCCAGAGAGCGTTTAATTTCTCAAAGAGAATTCCTGCCATTGAAAGGGAAGCAGGTACTAGGAAGGAGTTATTACCAATAATGTCTAATTTCCACTGCAAGGAACATGAATCAGTTCAAGAACCAAACAGAGGGGTGTTATCAGTTCAGAATCTGGCTCAGCTGGCCCTTGAGCATGGCTGTTCCTACAGAGATACCATTCCCATGCCAGAGATGTCTCCCTTTCAGTACACCCAGCCAGCTTCTGAGGCTTCTCTGGAACACAGGAGCTTTGAGGGGCACCTCCACCTTCAGAGTGAGCTGACTCCACATCCAGACTGCTCTGGGCTGGTCATGGGGAGAGACAGACCCGGCTCCCTCAGCTTTCAGCAGCACTGACCACACAGAGTCCATGGGAAGCACCACATGAGCTCATCTGGTGTATCTGGACAGGCTGAGCCTGTGCAGGGCTTGGACACCTGAGCCTGTGAACTCCAGAAAAAACACTTCTGGCACCAAGCTGTGCATGGGGACCTCAGGGCTGGAAGAGGGGGACAGCAGGAGGAGCTGGCATGAGGGAAAAAGGAAGGAAATGAGGGGCATATAGCACAAAAAGGCTTCAGCCATCTTCTGCAATTAAAGAAACTCTTCACAGACCCTTAAAGTGGCAGAAGGCATTAGGGGTGTGCTCAGGCCGTGACTTACAGCTTCCTACCTCACCAGCCTGGTTGAGAAGGCAGCACAGATGGAACTCATCCACAGCCACAGCAGCCCCTTACAGACCCCTTCAGGAAGGGCTTGGTGCAGCAAGCTCATAATGGCTCTTCCTGTACATTTATCTGCACTTCTGTGTTTTCCATTAGTAATCACTGCTCCTGAACATCCACAGTATTAAAGCAACATCATTTGTACTGCTCAGGTTACATCAGTGTCAACACTCACTCCAAGTCCTAGAGTTTCAGGGCTTTGGAATTTTGCCATCAAACTTCCCTTCAGGCATGGCAAAGTGGGACTCTGCCTGCCCTCATTTCCCAGGCACCTTCACATAAGGATTTTTACAAAAATCCCTCTGCAAGCATTTAAGATGTTTTTGTTTTTCTCAAACTAGAAACGCCTTTGATTATTACTACTGTTATTATATTTGACAAGGGTTAATTGTGAAGTCTCAAAATGTACATTAAATGATACAACTAAAAAGCAACACTTCGTTAAATTTAGTGCAGCACAAGTTCCTACTAGAGTGTACCTCTATTTTAGTATTAGCTGACACATCTTAAGACTACAGAGGGCATGACAATGGGTAGTTACAGGGGTAGCTCAAATAGTAAAACCAAAAAGTGGTAACATTTCATGATCATTTAGGAAAAAATGTTGAATTGATAACAAGGCTTAAGCATTGCAGTAATTTGAAATTCTAATGATGCAATGGACTGATAGAACAATTTCTGAGATTTAATACTGATTAACTAATTTAATGATTCTTAACAACACCCTGAGGAATACAAACCTAATACTACTCTATTTTTTTTCAAACTACTGGTCATTATAGAGCAGTCTGGGAATGCACCTGTGAAGCAGACATCATGCCAAAAGGCCTTCAGCAAGCTCTCTGGCCCACTTGAAAAGGCATTTATATATGTTATCACTCTCAGCATTGCCTCAAACCAGGCACTGGCTGCACAAGTAGAATTCACCACCCAGAATGACATGCACAGGTTCTGACCACACACCTCACAGTGGAATCAGAGCTGGGCAACGAAATGAAGAACACATGAATCAAGAGGAGAACAAGAGAATACCTGTTTTGTCCCCAGTTCTGGGAATCAAAACTGCTGCTGTGAGAGAATCTACCTGTAAAAGTGGGATCCACAGCCCACAAGAGCTCAGAGAATACACATCTAACCAAGGCAATGGCATACCAGTGGCAGTCCCAGGCTGTACACTATAAGTGAGAACTGCATGATGACAGAGTGGGGACAGGGTGCTGATCCCCTTATGGACAGCTGCTTATTGGCAGCTCGCTCTAGAACATTATCTGGGAGCTGGGAGATTTTGTCCCACAACTTCAAGCCCACACTGTAGGGTGCCACTGGAGTAACCAGGCTGTATCATGTATTTTAGGGCGACTTTTCATTTCCTATGCAGAGGAAATACAAAACTGGGGCTCTGTACTGACAGTACTCACCAAGGTCCTCACTTCATATTAAGCAATTTTAAGTATTTTCTTTTTTTATTGTCTTGATGTTGTACCTATAATCGTTATGTCATTAAATAAGCTCAGACCATGTCCACAAAGAAAGCATAGAAGACAGTTTTGCATTCAAAAAAAAGAAGAACAGGTGGACTCTGCAAAGTCTCCTTTGCACACCCAACCAAAGGTGGTGTTTAAAGTTAGTCCTCTGCACTGTGAAAACAAATACATCAGATATGAGGAATTGCCACAGGAAATATTCTGTTCTTCAGGGTTATTTTCCAGAATAACCATTGGCTTATTGATTGATTCTTAAGGATTAAGCCTTCAACTTCCCCATTTTGCTTCAAACCATAGTGACCACAACTGCATAACAGCAGCTGTTCCACCCAGAAGGATCCAGCTGTTCCTGCTCCAGAAGGATCAGGGATGGTCTCTGAAATACCACATAGCTGAGCCTGGACTGCTGTGGTGACCAAAACCAAGCACTGCCAAAATCTGGAGCTAACACCACTCTAAAGATGGAAAACCTGAAGAGCAGTCAAGTCACTACAGTGGGCTTTGTAAGGGCCAAAGGGAATTTTTCAATGGGGTAGGAGATTATGCAATGCAAATACAACTTGATGGAAAAACTGGAACCAATTATAAATACAGAATTTTATTAGATAGTTTCTAGCCCATGCTGAAGAACAATAGTCTAACTTGTTGATTTCTGTGCTAGAATTTGTTTTTCCTCCAGCTAAGTTGCATGCAGACATTCCACTTTTTGAATCAAGGGGCAACCACACTACTAAAAATTATCATTCTGTTGCCTTGTATATGAAGTTCCCAAATCAACCAAGGTTACCAGGGTTTCACATTCCATGATAATACCAATATGTCTGAAATTGAGCCTACAGCTGACTCCTAAACAGGCACAGGACCTGAGGGCTCCAGATTTAACACAGCAGTGTTCCACAATCAAACACATTTCTAGAACACAGACACACTGTTAGATCAAGACTTTGTGCTTCCTGCTTAGAAGCTACAGTATTCAGGATTTTTGTGTCACTCAAAAGAGACAAATAACAGACTTCATGTGGCTCTTTACGGATATCCTTTTAATCACAGCTTAGGGCATAAAAAGGTGGACAGCATGAATTACTGAATTAATGTCTTATCATCTAAATGGCTGCCACCCACATTGATCTTTCTGCCTAATCCTGTTTTAGTTGGGTCACCAAGTTCATTCCCCTGTAAAAAAAGACAACCATACCATATAACCACTTTCAAGTGCAGTACAGTTTCCTCTTTAACCACCAGCTACCAGAAGATTTCCATAAATTACACTGGTCTGCTATCTAAGACAGCAGAATTCTAACCAGAACCAGATTGGGGCCCAGAGCTTGAATGTAAAAAGATTTTCTGAGGCTTGATGCACAAGACAGGGATTCAGAACTACTCCACCACGTTTGATTTGTAGTTCAGATTTCCAGTTAGAGTCACATTATGCTGCAAGTTGTGGTAGCATCATGTATAACATGGTGAACAGAAGGTAGGAGAACTTTTCTTATGAATTTCCTTGAATAATCTGGATTCCCTTGCAGTGGAGAGGTAATAACCTCCCAAATACCTAGAACTCTTTAACTGGCATGCAAATGGAAATTCCCCCATATGTTCAACAACTTCCAGGGAAAATGACACAGCTCAAAATATTGTACACAAGAATCTGAAATACTGCAGGCAGCATCACTTAATAAAATCAAACAGATGCAAGATTGGGCTCCAGTCATTTCTGTAGCCCCTCTGGTATGATGAATATAAATTCTCATGTTGTTACATTTCATAGCAGATGAAAGGATCTCTGTGATAACCTTTCACACCCTAAAGATGCTTCCTCTGGATATAACTTGCATTGCCATTTTATTCACACAAACAGTAGCAAACAGGATATGGTGGGGAAAGTTCACCCTGCACAAGCTGAGATGCCTCACTGCTGCAGCCACAAGACAATAAAAGAGATTGGTTGAGATTTTTACAAGTTGTGACAGCCAATTCCACTACTGCTGGCTGGCTCATAGGATTTAAATATCTGCATCTCAAGTTTTATAACTTGCCTCCCTAAGGAATTACTAAGCTTCTTTCCAGAGACTATTTAGAAGGGAAACCATTCACTTTGGAAAAGACAGGTCTAATGCCCTTACTCTGGGGACTCTGGTTTTGGCTTAGTCCCTTCTGTTCCCTGTCAGACACAACAAGAGTGAACCTGATTGCTGTGAATCAACAATTCTAATCCATAAAGTTCAAACATCAGGATGCCAAGGACCAGGCTTCACTCACAAGCATTACTGTGTCAGGCTCTTATTTCCTGAAATTAATGGAAAAATCTGAGGTAAAGGAAGATAAAGTTACAATAAAGAGGAATAAAAACGTGATTGCAATTGTAGCAAAAGGCAATCAGATAGATATTTCCATTATAGGGAAACCTAAAGCAAACTTAATTCTTAGGTTGCAAAGAATCCCTGTGTGATCAAACTTCTTAAAAACTGTTTGTAGGCACTTCTGAAAGAACTCCAAATCTGCTTCCTCCAATCAAGTCTTGCTGTTTTCACCAGCAATCAGGGTAATTGAGGTGACCACAACTCCAACTAACCACTTAGATCTGACCCACTTCGACACTTGATAATATACAGAAACACTGCAGAAAGAGGCATTCTTAAGAGAAACAGGATTAAAGCCATATGACAAAAATATCTGTAGATTCTTAGTGTTGTACCACATCCACCTATGCAACAAACACAATTCTGCTGCTTGTCTTTTTAGGCAAAAGTCCATGATTTTCTTAGCGTGTTCCTTGAACGATCCCGAAGTCATTTGGGCTCAATGCTGTCGCCTTAATTTCAGTACTCTGCGTTCTACAGAATACATTTTGTAATTTCAGCCTTTCAGACCTCACTGCCATGCTTTTCTCTTGGTTGCATTTCTTCAGTCCTATTATAACCTGTAACACAGCCTATTGTCCCAGTCACTCATATTTTGCCATCATTGAGAATTACAGCATTAAGGATATAATGCAGCACATCCCTATCTAAGCTCATTCCAATATCCACTTATGGACCTGTTCAGGAATCTGTCTAAGCCACATTTGATCCTGCCCTGTCTCCCCAGTGCAGACTTTTCTGTGGCCACAAAGCCTCAGGACCTGCTGCATAAAGAAGTGTTTTCCCATGTTTTAAGCATGTTTGACACTTGGCAGAAGAGCACAGCCTCCCTGTGTAGCTCTGACCTCCTGTGCCAGCAGCCTTGTCTACATCTGTGCAAGAGTTAAAACCCAACACGGAAAATAAATTCCTTCTTCCCATGAAGAAAATAGTCTTTGTCACTCAGCAAGTGGCATGGTAGTGCATCAGTAAGCATTGTTACACTCCCATAATTTCCCTGTAACGAAAATTTTAAATAACATTCGATGCTCTACGGGGTGTCCATGACGAGGTGTTGGCAGCAGAGGGATTGCAGGAGCCTCTGGGAGAAGAGTCCAGGGCTGCTGTGTGCTGGACACAGCCAGCTCCTGATGGCTCTGCTGCAGGACACTGCTCAGCCCCTCAGCCCAGAGGGTGCCATCTCTAAGAAAACATATTTTACAAAGAGCAAAATCTACCACACAGGCAAAGGAGGGACGTGGGGGGAAAAGGGTGAGAAACAGCACTGGGAAGAACAAGATCAGAGAAGGAGGGGAAAGAGGTGCTCCAGGTACAAAGTACAGAACTCCTGAAGCCCATGGACAGCCTGTGGTGGAGCAGATAGTCACTGCTGCCCTCTTGGAGACCTTAGAGCAGATCTCTTCCTGAAGGACTGCAGCCCCATGGGGAGAGCCCACACTGGTGCAAACAAAGAGGTGTGTGGCTGGAGAAGGCTCTTTAGGGACAATGGATGAAATACTGTGAGGCTACTTTGCTTGCCCTGCTAGATTTGAGGGAAAAGCCAGGATTTGGTCAGACACTGGAACAGGTTTCTCAGAAAAGCTATGGATGCCCAATCCCTGGAACTGCTCAAGGCCAGGCTGGATGTGGCTTGGAGGAACCTGGTCTAGTGGAAGGTGTCCTTGCTCATGGCAGGGGGCTTGGAACTCTATGACCTTGAAGGTTCCTTCCAAACCAATCTACAAATCCTCAGGGAAACTGTGTACTGACCATACCCACCCCATCCCTCCCTGCACTGAGAGAGCAGAGCAGTCTGGAGTGCTGGACTGAAGGGGAGTGTAGGAAATAGGACTGGAAAGTTGCTGTTCTATTGTTTGCCTTGGTTTCTCACTCAAAGGTTTTCTCACCTAACCTTTAACTGGCAATACATTCATTTTCTCCCAGGTGACTTTGTTTTGCCCATGACAGCAATCAGCATCTCCCTGTCTTTACCATGATGCACGAGCCTTCTCATCCTGTTTTCTACTTGTGTTGAGGAGGGTGAGTGAGTGACAGGCTGGGTGGGAGTTTGGCCCTTAGCCAAAGTTAACCCACCATAGACATATTTTTATTTTCCAAGACCAGCTTACTTGTAACATGAGAAGGAAAAGTCTCATTGGAATTAAGTCTGTACATTCGTATGCCAGAAGTGGCTTTTAAAGCTGTTGGTAAAGTTCTAGGTATGATCTGGGGCTCAGAAGTGCACTTCCTTAACTCTTCAGGCTGGAGGAGGAAAAGATCAGCTTTTATAGAGACTGATTGCACTCATGGGCATCATGGAATGTGAAGAAAGGAAAGAACTGTCACCATGCACCCTGCACAGAAGGGAAACTGTGCTGAATGAAGGAAGATGCAGCTGAGCCAGTAGGGAAGATCAGGGGCACTTGCTCTTCAAAATGAAATTCCCAAAAAGCAATGAACCACAGCAGGGAAGTGCACTCAAACAGTTTACTTTTTACCTGTTCTATGTATTCAGCAAGGAAATGCTATTTCTTAATGCTGCCTCACCCAGCACATCTGCCATGAACTATACTGAATATTGTGGAGTGAAAAAATCAGCTTCAATTCTTGTACGATACAAGGATACAACAACCAACTCTTCAGTTCTTCAGTTTTAACAAGTACTCATTTTTTTCCTGCTGAAAACATTTTCATGCTGTCTTTTTTCCTACTCAGCCAAAAGCAACAGTGATTTTGGCTCTAGGCCATCACAATAATCAGCAATACCAAGAAACTTAATCACAATGGCAGCAGTGTCAATAAAGACCTGGAAGAAACTAAAGATTCTGTACAACCTTATTCAAAAGGAAATGTTTCCTAGGCTGAAGTGCTCTAGAGGATGGCATCAAACATGCTCTCAGTCCATTCCCAAACTTCCTGTGGGAAGCAGCCACTTGGGTTTCTGAGGATGATCTTCCTGGACTGGAAGACCACTAAACATCAGTAAGAAACTAAAGGAGATTGGAATGGTCACCATGCAGGATCAGCAACTCTGACACACCCTGACTTGTGAGTATAGTCAACGAAAAAGAGAAGGGTGGAAAAAAGGAGGACTGAAGAAAAAATGATTTCTGGGTAGAAAATTACTTGGCAATTTCTAACCCACAATCAAGTTTAAAAACAGTGCATTCTGGTTACCTTGAGAGTAAAAATATGGGAAGCTAAATCTGAATGTAGAACTTTGATGGTATTCATCAATATAAGTTGCTACCTAAGCAATAAGCTACCTATATTCATCAATAAAATTGCTAAGAGGTACTTCTAATCAACATACAGCTGTTTTTCTGCTTGATTTTTTGTTATATTATACAGGTGTCCTAATTATCCCAAGAATTAGAAGACCTTACCTGGAGACTACCACAAAATACTGAAACCCAAGAGACTTTAGATAGAAGATAAAACTGATTGCCTTTGCACCCAAGTCTTGCATAGAAGAAATTTGGAGATGACTTTTGATTTTTTTATGTAGTGGCTTCAATTTCCAGAGTCTGCTCCTCCACAAACAAAGCAAGAAAGGAAGAAGACAAGACTCATAAAGATAATATGATCAGGATGACATCAGTATCATTCTGAAATGCATACAATAGTTGTTTTTCTATAACAAAAATTTATTTTGTGCTCTCTGTATCAAAATGGTTTCTATTTTAGACATGAATAGTAGACACATACCACCAACAAGTGAATGTAATACCAAATAAATCAGCAGTAGGATGTCCTTACTATATAATTACAGAACAGATGACTGAATTTTCATCTGTTCAGACAAGAATGTTTGAATCTGTTGCTCTAAGATATTTTAGGAGAAATTCTGACAATGCTGATCTGATCAAAACAAAAAAAAAAGCCCCTTCCTGAGTCAGATTCAAGAATGCCATTTGGTAACCTTCCACCCTTTCTATTAGAAGAAAAGGAACATTTTAAGATAGAATGGCTACAAGATTCTTAGCAGCAATGCTCAATGTCACTACTGGCCTGATTTGAGGAAGCCTCTTGAGAAAGGAGTTCATGGGACAGATTACTTTTTGAGCTTAGTGGGCACTTAACAACCACATGTCATTTTATCCTAAAATTTGGATTTTGAACAAATACCCTTTCCCCTCAAAGTAAAACAATGAGAAAACATGCATCAAATCTAATTAATTTGAAAACAACAAACTACAACCATAATGCACATAAAAGAGATTGCTTTTTACTAGTCATAAATAACATCCATGGTGCCAACTCCTTGGTCCCTCTTCCACATACATCAGGTTAAAAATAACTCCCTCCTCTCATGAATCACAACATTCATGGTACAGATGAGGCACCATGTAAGGAGCAATTCCTCCAGTAGCCAAGAAAGTTGTTGGAGCCCTGACCAGACCAGATGATGGGCACTGGCATGGCTAACAAAGCAGTTTGCCAATTAACAAGGGACACATCTAATCTGAAAGTGGTTAGGTACTTTGACTCTATAAGCAGGACTATTTGCATTCCCATGTTTTCAAATACTGCTAAAAGTCTATGTGAAGAAGGCAGAAGAAGTAAGAAATTCTGAAATTCCTGAATTTCTGCCTCGGAATATAAGGGCATATGAAGACATCAAATAACTTGTACGAAAATATTTACTTCAGTCTTTCTGACTGCTAACAATTAAACACACAACTTAAGTTTTTATAAGGATTTGACATGATTCCCAACATCCCTCACATCCAATCCCACCCATTATACTTGTTGTCTTTTCTCAAGGCTCAACTTACTATTTTTTCCTTTTTGGATTGGTTTGTATCTACAAAATATATCCCTGCAATTGGCATGGGCAAGCCCATGAATGCAGACATTGTTACAGTCATATAGACACACTTATGCAGAGACAGCCTGGGCCCATGGGCTTGGGAAAAGAAGCTGTATCAATTTAAATCATATTTATAATGACAAAATTGCATTCAGTCTAAGGGTCACGGTAACGATTGCGCTGAGTTAGCCCTTTCTGGTAGGATCAGAAGGGGGGTAGGGGAAGAAACACCTTTTACCAAAATAGTTAAAATGCTATAAAAAAAGTCTGTCTATGCAGCCTGGGCCTTATAAGGAAGTGTTTTTAAACATTTATTTCTTGAAACACAAGGTTTCAATCAACAGCCACCGGAGACTCTGGGGTCACGATCTTCCCCCTCAGTGTTCTGCACAAAGGTCAGAGAGGTTTTCCCTCTATGAATGAAGTTGCCTTCCAAAGCTTCAGCTCTGGAATAAACTTCAAAATTTCAGCTATGGAATAAACAGCTTCTAACCCAGCTTGAAAAACTCAGCATTGTTGTCTATAAAAAAGACAAACTCTTGCTGAGATATTTCATACTTGTACTCTCTGCAGACTCTACAAATTGAAGGCCTGTAAAATCTTGAACCTTTATTAAGTCTGTCAGCAACAAGTAAGTTGAGAAGAACACCTAAAGTCAATGTAGGAAGCCTGGTGAGTGCCTACACTGTATTCCTCAGCTACCCAACCAGCTTGAAGTGCTCCTTACACCTCGACATGGCAGTATATCCACACTGTGTTAGCACAGACATATAATGAACACTCATGCTTGGCATTAGCTGGACTAATGTCAAAAGTAAAATACTGTGAGGTTACAGGCAATCTGGAATATGTTCTAATGAAAGACAGAGGTTTAAAGGAAAAGTAAGAAAAACAAATGCTTTGCAGCATTTAAAGCAATGAAGGGAAAACACAAAGCAATGCCTTCAGGATGTATCTCAAGTCCTGATTGGAATATTTCAAGGATCAATTGTTACGGTCAAAAATGTTAGTAAGTGCCACCAAAGGTCAGAACTAAAATGGAAGGGGTGTGTTCTGCACAACCTCAGATGGCATTTTAAAAGGAGTTATTGTGCATCTTATTGTGCATTAGATGAACACTCTTGTTGGTGCCACTACCCTGCTGGGCTGGGCTGCCTGGTGCCTGAGCCCCACAGAGCTGCCAACGCCACCACAGGGATTTCTTTCGCATCCACCGGTGATAAGTTACGATACTGAAGCTTGGCCAGGAATGTATACTTGTTAATTTTGCTTTAGATGGATTCTATTAAAACGTGAAAATCTTGGCAAGGACTGGGGTGAGACTTGCCCACTGTCTGGGTCCCTTTCCCACCCAGCCAACAGGGCAGACTTTTTAGTTCATTATCACCTCATCAGTGCTCCTGTCAGTTGCCAGCAGTGAGAACTGGACTAAGCCACTCACTAATTCCTGGCCCTCCTGCCTCCACTGAAGCAGCAGTAAATCCAGAACAGATGGATGTGCTTTAACCCTCTCAATCCAGACACTTACTTTAATCAGTCTAATCAACCCACCCCACTCAGAAGGAGGAATGAGTGACAGATGCAGGGTGGTGGGACGGAACTGCTGCAGCTCAGATCCTTAACAGAAAACACCAGCTTGCATCTTGGAAACTCTGCTGATAAGGGAGGCAGCTGGCCAAAGGCAGGAGGCCTCCCAGGTCAGGAGCAGGACAAGCCTTCTATCAAGAGGAAAAGCTAAAAAGGAATGGATAATAAAGCAGGGCAGAAGTTTATTACACATAGAGATCTCAGCCCATTACCCAAGCTATGAATGAAGACCAGAAGGCAAGGGGTGGCTTTTGGTTTTGCAACTGAAGTTGCAGCTCAGGCCACTCTAGCAGCTTGCTGTCAGTCATCTCCTTCCCACAACACAAGTTTCAAACCTTGCCTTGTGTTGTCTGAGACTTATGGATTGCCATTTCAGTGCACTAAGCCAGCAGAAAACTAACATCAGAAAAATGTGGACGTTTTATTGCTATGTTAGTGTCCTAAATTAGTGCAGTGGAGTTTTGCGAGTTGCAGGCACAGCCCAAAGGAGGACCTGGAAGAGGGGAGCAGGAGCAGATGGGTCTGTAGCTCAGCCTGCCCTGCAGTCAGACCACAGATCCTCATGCTCCCAAAAATGTATTTTCTTGGCCTGCAGAGCATGGCTTCATTCACGCAGTATGGCAGAACCAGAAATTACATGTGAAGTTTAAAATGCTTCTTAAAAGGGATTTTACTGCATCGTAACATCAAGAAGAACTCTTCTGTTTATTTTCATACTCACATATTTCAAGAAGACCTAAACGACTGTGGAGAACATGGTTAAGTATAATATTCAGAAAGAATGAATTATTTTTTTTTTAAGATTTTATGTATGAATTTCTATTCCCTGGCCAGCTACAGAAGACACAAATGAAAAAAACAGCATTACAGTGCTTTGGCATCTCAAATAGTTTTATACACTTAGAGGCTTCAAGAAAACCTGCACTAAGTTATGAAAAAAAAGCAAGAAAAGGTAGTTGTATATTCATTTTAGAGCTTGGAAGCCTTAAAAGGGTCTTGGCTAAGGTAAGAGTACAACCCAGAAGAAGTTATGAATGCCATTTAGAACAACCACCTTCAGTCTTGCCATTCTGTAGCACCTTATGTATAAAGAAGGAAAGACACATAGGAACAGATTCAAAGCATAGTAACAAAATGATAACATATCTGCAAACCCAAAGTCTAGGCCAGGAAAAAATCTGAATATAGATCAGCACATGGCATGAGTTATTAGGAGCATAAATGCAGCTTAATTGTCCTTCTCCCAATCAGGCTATTTGAACTTCAGAAGCTGTGTGATTGCAGCTTTTCTCTGTTTTACCTTCCCTAAATGTATATGAAACACAAGAAGAGAAATGAAAGAGTCAATTAGCCTCTTGCCCTGTACCATGTAAACAAGGACTCCTGTTTACCCCAGGGCCTAAGTGAAACCAGTTTCCTGAAACCAGGAGAGGTTGACAGGCACAATATGAAAAATAAAGCTTTTTAAAAAAAAATAGATTTATCACTTTTACAAATATGCTTGATTAAACCATGCTGCTCTTGCATCTTTCACAAGAAAAGTGTGTCCTTCTCTTAGCATTTTTTTCAAGTATAAGCCATACACACAGATTTTAATCTAAATCTCTGCAAGATTTTGCATTAACTTTTATAACTGACAACTTTAAAAGTTATGGATGAGGAATACATAACATCCCAATTATTAACTAACAAAATGCACTTAGTGCACATCTCCATTCACACATTTGGCTTTCCATGTATCATTTTGTTAAAATTTATAATTTTGTTCTTTAGCTAACACAGACCAATATTTTCAGGATTACACAGTGGTATAGAATAGAAGAACAGCCAGCCATGTGCAAGAGAAAGACTGTTCTGGCAACTGGCCAATGAAAGCAGAAGTCCCACAAATTTGAAGGACCACTGAAAAGCTTAGTAACTATAGAAAAATACATTCAAAGCTCGCTTTTCCTTAAGGATGATTACTGTAACAATCAAAAAGACAAAACCATAGCTGAGTTTGGTATAACTGTGAAACAGACTGGGGAAATATTTGTGCATGTGGCTGTCACAATTCTGTGAATTTTCAGTGAAAAGACAGTTGAGGATAGAAAAATTATCTGGCAAAACCAGAAAAAATGTTAGAATGACACTGAGAATCTATTGTTCTTTGTTAAATAATAATGTGCTAAAATTACACAAGTAAAAAAATATTGATGTAGATTTGGTTGTTGTTTTTTTTTTTTTAAAGTACATAGTTCAGCCATTCAATGAGCTATCAAATACACTGTAGCATCCTCAAAGGAGACAGTGAAAGAATCAGCTACTAGCAGTGTTTTAGGAGTAAGATACTCTTCCAGAATATGAAGAAGAAACATTAAAAGACCCTTTCAGCCTCAGTGAGGTGACTACCCTATAGTGTAGAAGTAGCTAGACTGTGTTTTGGGACTGATCATTCCAAAGTTCCTAGGCAAGTCCATGTTTCAAAGTCATGAAAACAATGACTCCTAATCCCAGTGATGCTGGGAAGCCCTGTGGTCCCGAATGTGACCTTTCAGTGGGGCTCAAGGAGATGACAGAACTTCTGTGGAAGCTGTGAGGTCTTGCAGCACAGAGTGTGCTCACAGTGTCAAATTCTGGGATGTCAGAAGTCATCTTGAAGTGATGGTGAGTGTCCTGTCAGTGCTGAGAAGCTGCCAGGGCAGACTGCAGCCTTGTCTCTCTAAGCGGTGCTGATGGGAACCGTGACGATTCAGTTTTTCCAGGTGCCTGCCCAGATTGCACTGCCCAATTAATGGTGTCCAGTTTCACATGAGCTGCCCCAGGGTATGAAAGACAGGAGGCCAACAAAAGATAAGAAACACCCATGCCTTTCTGAAGAGGAACCTTCTGGAAGTCCAGTGGGGTAATCTAGTGCACCAGAAATGGCAGTAGGCTGCTAAGTTCAGACAGCACAGGGCTGTTCTCCTCAGAACCAACAAAACAGGGATCAACAGGCACCTCAAAACTGGAAATTAGCTCCTTTCTTATCCAACACACATCTTGTGTGTAGAATGGTGGAAGTCTTTAAAACATTTTTTAGAGTCCAATGTAAATCAGAGAGCATCACTGGTAGGCAGAGAACAAGATTCTGAAGACCAACCAAAGAAAAGGAAGTGGAAACTTGAGAAACAGAGAAGACAGGAAAGAACCTCACTGTGTATCTCCTGGTCTCTGTCCTATTCAAAATAATTTTATATAATGAAAAAGAAAATTAATTTTAATACTGCCCTTTAAACAACACTTGAATAACAGCCCCCTGTTAATTTGCAACAGCAAATGAAATCTTATTTTGGGAGTGCAAGATACAGTTAAATTACCTGAGTGCAACTAGACAATAAATTGTCTGAACAACTTAGACAATTTATTCATGCCATTTGAATTTTTGTGTAGAGTTTCCCTAATTCCTAAATAAGATAAACACTTTTTTCCCCCCAAAGGCTTATTTCAGGAGTTAACATGGACTTTGCAACTGCTTTAGCATTTTCAGATGGAAATTGCTGTATCTTGTCAAGTATCATAATGAGAACTGAGGGCCACAGCATAAACTAAAATTATAGAAGGCTGCACAATTAAAAAAAAAAAGTCTATTCCTAGAATGTGGAGACAAGTCATTGTAACCCATTTTTAACAGCAAACTCCTCTTGTTCATTAAAAGTGTAGGTGTGTATTTCCAAGCCCCAGCAGACTGTCACCAACCTCAGCTGAGGTGCTGGGAAGTTTGGTAATGAAATACTTCCTCTAGGCTGTCCTAACTCTTACCTCAAATCAAAATACATAGTTAAGACATAAACTAGAAAAATGGGCAGTGCATGAATTCCAAAGAGGAATGAGAGCTTTTTTTTGTGTGTGTGCATTCCTACAGTTAATATTTTTAAAAGGTTTTTTCTAAGACTTGTAGGATTTCCTTGGGAATAGAGCACCTGAAGGGTAGATTCTGTCCTTTGCTATCCATGCTCCAGACCAGCCATATCAGTATACAGAATGGGAATGAAAATTTAACGAAAATCTGAGACTGTTGGTCATAAGGAGTTAAATTTTCCATCTTTACCAAGCAGGAATTTCATTATGATGGTCTGCTGATTGATGTACAATTGCTTCCAAACTGGCCTGGCACTGGGAACAGGGGGTAAAGCAACTCTGAAGGGCTGAGGGTTTAATTCCATGCATCAGACTACAACTTGACAGCTCTTAAAAAGTATTCCTACCTTGAAAATACATTCTATTTTCATTAAATCATTAATCTGCTAAGAAACTTACAGAGCATATCAGAGTCTACAGAAAATTAAATATACTTATTTATAAAATAAAAATGACCCATACACTAGGCAAGTCAAACAAAACACAAGTGATGCATGCACACTGCAGCCATAGGAGTGTACTCTACAAAATATTAGACATAACTTGGTACACTACTTACATATTAATACCACTTTGAGAGTTAGTAAAATGAAAGTAGAATAGAGATCTATTAAAAGACAGTGCATCTCCCATGCATGGGAATAAAGTTTTTATGCTATTTGTAGCACTGACATGAAAACCATATAGCTGCCCAAAGCAATTTGTGTCCCTCTAAAACTATTTTCATTAGAAGCCTACAAGTTCTCTTTCAGGAACAGGCAACTAAAGATGAACTTCTTACACTTAGCTGCATTTAAGTTGCACTGAGATTGTATTTGCCCACCAAACAGAACAAGAAATTCAGTATCTGTATAAATACAGACAATGAGGATGCATCCATGCATGTCATGAAGCAATGTGGAGCAGCCTGTGTCCCCAAAATAAGGGCAGAAAATGTATAGAGGGAGGTCTTGTGAGCCATGGTGTGTCCTGCAGGGCAGCCTCACAGGGATGTCATTCCAAGGGCTGTGCCTGACCTCAGAGCATTGCTTTAGTCCACAGGCTTCTTCTGCCTGGGCCAAGTGCACTCTGACACCCTCTGCAGCTCAGCACCAAACACCTTTTCCATTCTCCAACAGTTTACTTGCATTTCTGCATAAGTGCTGGTTTCTTTTGGCTCCAAACACCTCACCTGCAGGGTTTCATTTTTCTGTTTGACACCTTGCTGTTGATTTTCCCTTACTGCACAAAAGAACTTGCTCCAGTGCCTCTTTCACAACTGCTTCTTTGTAGTAAATGAAAGCTTTAATAATTGTATTTTGATTGTAAAGTTGATTAGTTTTGACTTTGTTTAATTTGAGGCCTTTGCTGAGATCTTTGGGGCTGAGAATTAGAGAGCACACTGTACCACTATATTTTGGACATAGGGACTTTGCCAATTTATTTCTTGCCTCATTTGTCACAAAATCTATGAAACTGCAGTCCAAAGCCAGCTTCATATTTTTAAAGGCAAGGCAAAAATGTATTTGTTTTTCTTCTAAATTAACATCTCCTGGCTAAATTAACCTAGTTTTTCAAACTAAAACCAGAGCCCTCACGAACAATGAGACTCTAGTAAGCAAGATAAATCCAAAGATCAGCTCAGCACAACAGAACAGATTGCTTCTCTCCAATTACAGCACTGAAGTGGCAAGAAATGCATACTCAAGGTAGAGACAAATAAAATAAAAAATGAGGATGTACAAAGGATCTGTATGAAAACACGCTAGAAAAGAGAAACACATGAAGAACTGTGTATCTCACATGCACAACATTTCCCATGAAACATTTGTGTCTCCAATTGTTAAGACATCAAAAAAATCTACAAACCCAGTATCTTCAGATTTTGATTCCTGACATCACTGAAGTTCTGTGGCCATGGGTGAACAAGTCACTTCATGTTTTGCTTTTCAGTTTACTCCTTTGAGGAACAACCATGGCATGTCTCCATTTTTATTTAAAAAAATTACTTTGAAATGTAAAATCATTTAGTGAAAATAACTAAACTGAATAATACTATAATTTATAGTTGCATTGTTAATATTTTTGATGAAAGTGTGACTAGATGAGATAAAGGCTTTTTCCAAATATAAGAAGATATCCCTGCATTCTTTATAACTAGTGAGTCCTAACCCTTTCAGGTTTCCTGCCTAATGAGGGCTTGAAAGACAGCAAAAATTTTGCAGCTACCTTGAACCAACAAATTGAATTATTTCTATTCCTTCCAACAAATAAAGAAGTTTGCTTTGCATGGAGAATACTCAATATGAATTACCTACAAAAGCGAAGTTTCTCCTTAGAAATTGAACCTGCAAGCCAAAGATAATATTAACAGACAGAACTGAGCCTACATCACATGAGAACAAGCTCAGGCACATAATGTGTTTTTACAGGACACATTTTTCATTCTTACAGACATTCAGTAAGGAAAGTGGAAGAATCACAAAAACTCCAAGATAATACAGTCTGCATCTTCACCTAAAGTACCCTCAAAGCACATTCAGTTGTATTTAAGCTATTTGTGATATGCTGATGTAAAAACCTTCCTAGAACCCCTCTTCGCTTTACTGAGCTCAGCTTGAATTCTCATCTTGCTCCCCACATCACCTGAACACCCAACCAGGGCATGTTGGCAATACACACCCTTTGGCTTTGGCTTGTCAGCCACTTCATTATGGACAATTTGAACAGCAGCAGGCTTGAGAGAGACCTCCAAAGACATCACATCACAGAGGTTTCCATTTCAACAGTTAACTACTGTTTATTCTTTTCCAGCTACCTATTTATTGACTTCATAGAGGTTTAACAAGGAATACAATCCCTACTTGATGAGACAATTCTACAAGACAATGACACAAATCCTCCTGAGACCAAAACTGCTATATTACCAAAACTATGACTTGGAATATGGAGACACCCGGTTGATTTGTCATGATTTTGTCTCAACAAGTTAATTTCTCTGCTATTCAACACTTGAGTATTTTCTGAACATTTACATCTATCTTTGACCATTTACTCCAATCATTTTCTGATGAAATCCCCCCCTGCTCAAAGCAACTTGCAGTTGTCATCTTTTCACAACAGTCTCAGTGGACTAAAATCTTTATTCATGAAATTAAACTAAATGATCAAACTAGCTGATTGTATAGCAAATACAAACTACATAATTTAGTTTAGCCTCACATGAAAAGCTTGATTCCTAGATTACATAGTGGAAATACACTAATGTGACCCTGTAGTTTTCAAGTCAACATGGATTTTAAAGCTGTAGAACGCCAGCAGACTGAAAAGGAGCTAGAGGTGTAGAGAAAGCTACAGCCATATCTATTTAGTGCTTGAGGCAGGCCTGAAAAAGAGAGTTAGGCAACACCAAATATGACATTGTGTCAAATGATTTTTCAGAATGCCCTATGTTCCCATATGCACTAGCTCCTAGTACAGGAAGAGTTCTCTTCATCCTGCCATCTGCAGAAAACTATTATAACACTACTGAACTGGGGAGAACTGACTTAATAGCAGTGGCAGCATCACACCTCAAAGAAAGACACTTTCATAGTGATTACTGTCACCTTTTAGGATTTCTAAATGAACAGTTCTGGTCAATTTTCGTGTTTTAGACTGCAGTTACATGGAACCACTTTCACTGCATACAAGGTATTGTCAGACAAACCCAAATCAACAATTCTCAAATCCTCACTGTGGAGCTTTCTTAGAAATTCCACAGACCCGCAGATGATGCTTTTTATTTTGCCTAAAAGAAATCAAAAGTATTGTTTGGGAAAGGAAGAAAACAAAACACACATCATGGATATTCCTATACAGTATAAAGACAAAGATTGTATGTACTGCCAACAACTTAACTCAGTTCTCCAATTTTTCTTACTCAATTCCTACTTGTTGTCCTCTAAGATTGCAGGGAAGCAATTACTTGCTTCAGAGGTTATTTCTGTAATTAAAGCAAATTGACCTCAGGATTTTTTTTTAAAAAAAGGAATTTCTGTTCCACTTCAGAAAACAGACTGGAATTAGACTTTGCCTTACCTACACCCTGCAAAGCTCCAGTGTTATTTTAAACCCAATAAAAGAGTGACTTCCACATGCACAGTGACCATGGAAGCACATCCACCCTTGGAGAGTTCCCTCCTTGTGTTTTGGGCTATGCTGACGGTGTCCGGATGGGATTTACAATTGCTCAAAGCTACTATTGTTCACACTACATTAAATCTACAATATATGCAATGAGATACCATAATATTTTCACTTGGAACTTCTATTAACCCGCAGCTTGACTGTATTTAATGAAATATGTAGTGCTCAGAGAGTTGATTTATATGCATTACTATTTACAATTCACATTTATAAAAGAGGAAAAAGCACCCTAAGGAACTCATGGTTCTTTTGACTTTAACAGAGAGTAAAAAGTGCTTGATTTAGTTTAGCTCAGTAACACCCCTGGAAGCCCCAGAATCTTATACTGGATTAGGGTTGGAGACAGGAATCACTGATGCAGCTGAAACAGCCAGCATAGGAAATCTACTTTTGCTATCAACCCTGAGCCAAAACACTCCTGCATATTTTAAAACAAAAATCACAGTCATATTTATGCTTCTTCTGTATAGAATTACACATAAACAATGTCTTTGCATGCAGAAAACTTGTAAATGTACTCCTGTTAAGTGTTGTTCTAGAACTAAGTGATGTGGAGGATTCATACTTCCAAGGGAAAATTACACAGATAAACTTTTACTTGTGACAGAACTCCTGAGTGTATTTAATTATTACAAAATAAAGGGCACAGAATTAGTTAGCAGAAGGCAGTATGTTGGTGCCCCTAGAGCTACCTTACAAACAATCTGTTCTATATATTAGTCAACATAAAACCATCACTCTCTCTATTCCTCTACCAATTTACCATTCAGTTATCTAGAAAAAAAATAAATTCTTTTTCTCTTAGATAACCTGATCTGCATACAGATTATGATAAAAACAGACTTTTACCAAAGCAATGCCCTCTGGGCAGTAAAGAATATGAAATTTTCTTGTGCTGCACCTGTTCCCAAGGATGGTTTGCAATCATGACTAGCAAAACTGGTAAAAGACAAGAAGGGTATTCATCCTCTAGAGTCAGGATTGTGTAAGCCTAAAAAAGCCATACATTTTAGTACTCTGTGTATGTATATGTCAAGATCTCTGATGATGAGATCTTTCAGAGCAGTTTTTGTAGGAATGTTGCAATATCTTAATAGAAAATGAAAGCATGACAAAACCTCTACATTTTTAACACTGAGCCTGTATGCTGAATTTTTCACATTGTCATTTGAAAGAGGTTTCGTTTTCTTTCACCATCTTGAGAACTATGACACTGAAGGGATCACTTACACTAAACCCAGTCCCTGAAGAAATATATCCAGAAAAATAATCTCCCATGGCAAGGCATAGGAACAAGAGCATAGTGTAGCTAAATTCTCCAAAAATTAATGATTGGACCTCTTTTCCCAACTCCTCCCTACAAGATCAACAGTCTTAGAAATTACTGAGTGGAGCAAAATGCTTTAACACCACCTGGTGTAGTTTTCAGCAGTTGGTTTTGCTTCCAGGCCTGTCATGGCTCATTAAGATAGTACAATACTTTCTGTCTGCAAGATTGTTCTCAGGGACCACAGAATTCAAGATAAAATGAGATACAGGAGGTTTTATCACAAGACAGAACACGACTGTGACATATCATGCCAAGGTTTTAGTATCTGAAAAGCTACAGAAGGAAAAGATTTCCAAGGCAGGTGAAGAGTAACAACAAACCAGTTAGAAAAGGTAAATATAACTTCTGAATACTTAAAGAAACAGAGCAGACCACAACAATCTAATTCTGTGTGTACTCATATGGAGCATTTTATCTACACAGGCTTTGCTAAAGGTTCATGTCTTTACTTTGCAATTTTATCACTTGGTAACACTTTGAGATTCAAGATTCACTTATGTGAAACATTTGATTGCCCAGTTTAGTAGTGCTGCCCAAAAACGGGTTTATCTCTTCTGCTTGCTTCCATGGTTCAGGCCAGCTAGTGTGAGTTGCACTGGGAACAGGAAAGAGTGTGGCAGTCTGTCTCTAGTGCTGCCAGAACTCTGGTCTCAGAATCACAGAATCACTGGGCTGGAAGAGACCTTCAAGATCATCGAGTCCAACCTGTTCCCTGACACCTCAACTGAACCCTGGCACCCAGTGCCACCTCCAGTCCTTTGTTAAACACATCCAGGGATGGTGACTCCACCACCTCCCCGGGCAGGCCATTCCAGTCTCAGAGTGCTCAGAAGGCTCATGGACAACACAGGAGGACAGGAAGGATAAAAGGACTCATTCCTTAATTGCCAAGAGAAAAAAAAGTGTGCAGGATATTATGTTTTCTCTCAAGTTTTCACCTGAATTTAAAAAAATAGTAGCAAAAGAGACCAAATTTGCAGGTAAGCAAGATCTTTCAATAAACTTGAGCCCCAAAGGACACACAATAGATCTGCATGATGTATTTCAGCTTTCCCATTGGATTCTGTAACATCCACTTGGAGATTAACAGCAGTTCCAAGGTCAGTCTATTTTGAATTATTTAAACATGAGGCCTGTATTGCTTAGTAATTAGAAATGGATTATTTTTCATATTTCAGACTCTTTCAACTGAAGTAGTTACAATTTAATGGGGTGACAATATATAATTAAAATAAACACATATATGATTAAATATTTTATGCTTGAAAAGGACAAAACAAAGTTGAAAAGGACAGAACAACGGTAACAGGATGCCAGCATGTTAATTTTACCTGTGTGCCCTGAAAATTAAAATTAAAAAGAAAATTCCAAAGCTGACAGAAGGAAAAAGGCACTGACAAGGATGCACTTGTTCAGCTTTGCCCCAGACAGTGAATCCTACAGACACAGAGTGCCCCCTGTGGGACTGCAGCTTATTTAAGTGCACATAAAGCAATCACAGGACAAGTTCAGGTACCACTGCTGTAATCAGGTGATATCTGACACACCAATGACCCCAAGCCTGTAAGCCCAGCTCAGTGTGATGTGGCCTAGAAAGCCACACCTTGCTGATGTGACAACCACGTGCTGTGGCTTTGTGGCACTGGCAACAAACCCAAAGGGATCGCAAACTACAGAGACATCTGTTCATCTGCTCTGGAGGGTGTTGTTATTCCATATACACAAACCATAACTCCTTTGAAGACCAGGAAATTCCTTAATTTCCAAGAAGACAGGTGTGGATGAGCCAACAGGTTATTGCTGGGTGGACATTGATATTTTCTTTTTTTTTAGTTATGTTCACCATGGGTGTACAGAACCTGAAGTATTTTTGTTTGGTTAAACTGTTTGCAGGGCTTGAAATTACCTCACACCTCATTGTGGATCAACTGATTTTACTTTTCTGGCAAATAAACTGTGTCAATTAATCAGTTTCTTTTGGATTACTTTCAACTTCAGCTTCATACTCATACCTCCAGACAATGCTGCTTTATTGCTGGGAAGATGAACTTTTCACAAGATAAACAACCTCATCTTCCAACTGACTTCATTTTTAGTTGTGAGTGGTCATGTGAATGCCCTTGTATTTTTTCTTATCTGAGAGCCAGAAAACGAAGATGTGGACTTCTTCATCTACCAAGTATTTCTAAGTCATACCATGCAGGAAAACTATAGCAGAGATAGGGGTGAACAGTCTTCCTGCACAGCCCTGCCTAGGCTGGCATCTCATTTTTATGAGTGACCCTCTGAAGCTCTCAGAAGCCTTCCAGCTCTGAGATGAATAAAGGAAAGCACACAACAAACAGCCTCATTGAGCTACACAGACCTGGCTCATTTCTGATCACTGCCTCCATCTGTATCAAAGAAACACTATCTGTGGGATGAATTTATGACATTAAGAACTACTGTGATAAATACTCAAAAGTATTGCTTTTGTACATTACTAATCATGTACAGTCAGACGAGAAATCAAAATATGCTTTCTGACAGCTTGATTTTGAAACATAAATTATTTTATGTGCTAACAATTCATCTGCAAGATCTTTGATTATTTTTCAAGAAACAAGAGGACAGTAAATTATTCTCAGAGAAGTAATAATCCTTCTGTGTTGTGAGCCAGCAGGATGAAAGATTCAACTCTGAAGGGCCAACTATGTTATGTAAGTCTGCATACCTTGAATTATAGGGCTAGCAGCAATTGCAATTAGCAGGAGAAGGCATAATTCAGGAAAGGGCTATTGGCTCATTCTCCAGGTCTGAAAGAACACCTTGAGAAATGCCCCAACTGGGACTTTTCAACCCTGAAGCACATGACTAGGAAGACCCTTCTGGTCCTTCTGACCATAACAAAGGGCCTGTCTAGTAAAAAAAAAACCAAAACAAACATGCAGACACAGTGTCTGTTCCCTTT
This sequence comes from Agelaius tricolor, assembly GCF_023055355.1. Lineage (NCBI taxonomy): Eukaryota > Metazoa > Chordata > Aves > Passeriformes > Icteridae > Agelaius > Agelaius tricolor. The sequence goes on from NW_027269263.1 coordinate 4,296,207, forward strand.
CCCTGTGAGTCCAGTGTCCATTGCTGCACATTTGGCAACTGCAAGAGCTCGGCCTCAGATTAGACTGTTTGTGCTTGGTTATTTTCACACACTGCCAAAATTTGCTGACAACACCAGGGGAAAAAAAAAAAAGAAAGTAAAACTGGTGATTTTCAACAGTTTATAACTCAGCTCAGCCTAAGCAGGTTTTTATGGGACAAAGAACAGAGATTTCTCTGTAGACAGCACTTTATTCCTGCCTAATTTAAAAGATTTGCTGTGAATGATGGAAACATTAGAACTTCTTAAAGAAAACATAACAAAACAAAAATCCTAGCAGTTCACCAGTATTTCTCTACAGTAGATCAGGTTTGGTGATATAAATAGAGACCATTATCTGCCTCTCTCATAATTATTCGCAATAAAGTTTTTTTAAAGAAAATGAAAATATTAAGACTTAAAGGAAGAGAGCTTCAAAATACATGGTATTTCTTCAAGGAGGTGAAATTTCTTGCTTGGAATATTTCACACTTGAGCTATTCTAGTGCCACACTATTCCCTAAGGAGTGTGAAATGATCTTCTCAGGGTTACAGAGTCAGTAGTAAACACAAGTTCTACTCTAAAAACCAGTATTTTAAACATGTATTTTCACTAGCATTATATCTAACAACTTCCTATTAAAACCCAGAGGTAATTTTCTGGAGTCCCCTTGTTGCTTTAACACTCTCTTTCACTCCATATCTGGAATCTCCTAAAGCAGCATTTCCTAAGCTATTTTTCTTGTCTGCTCCCCAGCCCCATTAGCTGACTGCAGGGCCTAGGTTGTTAGATCTACACCCCTAACAAATCTCAAATTTAATCAGTGCTGCTTTTGAGCACCTCAAACTCTTCCCACTGAAGCATGCCCTAGGACATAGGAAACAATATTGCTTCAGCATCCCCTGGAACACTACCTGTACAACAACTATTTTTCCTCCATAAGAACTCCAAAAGCAGCTAATTGCTTCACAAAACTGACCACTCATTCAATTACTGACATTTTTCAGCAAATACTTCAACAACATGAGAAACTTTTTGCAAAACTAGAAAACAAAAGAGTGCTTTTCATAAAAGACACAGGCTGGGAAAGCAGGGTAACAAAGAATATACTTTCTGTATATAAAATAAGATAGTAATTGACTGGGAGTCCTCAGTAGAGACTTGTTTGCAACAGAGCCTCATGGTGAGGGTGAGTTTTTGAAGTTTGGATGCCTTTGGCAGCTTTACAGAACTTTAAGACAGACCAGCTATGACTAAAACATGCTCAGCTAGTTAACTAGACAAATGTAATGCTTTTTCCATCTTTCTCTCCATGTGCTGACAGCATTACCATTCTCTCCAGTGTTCTTCTTCCTTCTGAGGTACAATGGATCTACCAGCTCATGCAGTACCTGATACCACATTTCAGTGCAAAAACCTTCCAACAATAACTTACACAGGTAAGAGAGGTCATCATTCAGAAGTGAGTAGTTATATTAAAGGATCTGCACAATTCCAAATACATTTCAGGATATACACTACACTGAGTGTAGATTTTAATGAGAAGGTTTGGCAGAGCAGTTTGGCAGAAGAAAGTACTCTCAAGTGATTGGAAATGGGATACATCTCCAGTTGCTTTGGATTCCCACATCACCTAAAGAGCTATTCTTCCCATCCCCCCATACAGCAACTCTCAAGGCAGTCAAATTTATAGCTCAATAAATTTTTTTATTAAAAAGTGTGGCTTTTAAGTACTGCAGTCTTCCAACATCCCTATGCCAGGTCTAGATCAAACTGTTGTAGCTGAATATGAAGCTGGGGAGGGCTTGGCCTACTTTATACAGCAGTACTAAGTTAAAAGTTTCAAGATCTAAGCCACCTCTTTCCATTTTGTAACAGCTGTTTTTCTATCCTTTCATTAAAAAAAAAAAAAAAAGGAAAGGAAAGAGACCAGTGTAGAATAGTTAAATAAATAAATAATGGCTCACAAAACCACAGTGGAGGAACCACTGCTAGTCCTGCCAATAAAAATGTTCCTTCTCTTCAGGGCTGGCTAAACAACTGAAAGTGCTTCTAATGAACTGCTGGCAGCACTATCCATCATTGCACTAAATGGATTCATGTCTCCCTAAACCAAGGATAACTATTTATCTGTAATGCACAGTCAGAAATTAGGAAGTATTTAAGCCTGGGAAGTCTAATCCCTCTCTTCTCCCCACCTCCTCAAAGCTTGGTTTTATCCAGGCTTCCTTGAGTAAGGATGTTTAGAAAAGTTTGACTGATAGAGAACTTCAAACTGCTGCAATGCTAATGAATCATCTGAATTGAGTTTGAAAAATACTTGAGCAGACCAGAAATCTGCAGTGTGACTTTAACATTACAAACACCTGATATTATGTTTATCTTCTCCCTCTTTTTTTTGGTCATTTGCTACACTGCCTTGCACCTTACCTTGAAGCAGTTATAAGCTGCTCAAAGCAAGATTTGGTACATTAATTAGACATAGAACAATTGAGTCCTAATAATTGCTTAGCATCTTTGAAGATGCTATTGTGCAAATAATAGAAGTCTACTGTAAACAATCAAAAGGAAGAAATGCTTTTGAGCTCTAGAGGAAGTGTGAAAGTGATGTCAGTAATCCCTGATCAGGTGTCACCTCTGAAGGCTTGACTCATTACAGATAGCTGCTATTTGCAGAGACCTATCCATGCAGGGGCTGTCTCTAGAACAACAAGGATCAGAAAGGAATGCAGAGACATCAATAAAACAAGCCTACAAATAATACAAGAACTTCAAACTTACTTCATTTCCAGGACCTCCTCCAAATGTTTCCTTCTTTCAGCTCGTAGGTTGGTCAAATGGGTTTCCTTCTCAGCCAAAGACTGTTGTGTAGAGGACAATTTTGCTTTCATTGACTCCAGCTCCTGTTTGACCTTCTCCATAGCCATCATCAGCTCCTCTACCTAAAACATTTTTGGAGAAGACAGGAGGAGAAAAAAATTATGCAGTGTGGCCAGCTGGAACTTCCTAAGTGTCACATCTGAACTGGAGTACAAATGTTACCAGGGAATGGAAGCTACTCAGCGCTTCTGCAGGCTGGAGGCACCATCCTGTGCCGTGGACAGGATGTCTACACTTGACCAAAGCAGCATTGCAGATTGGGAGTTCACTTGGTTTGGTCAGATAATCATTAAAATACAAACCTTTGACTCTTCTCCATTTGTTTCAGAGAATGTACCAGAGGCATAAGAGGATGGCCTGCATATGTTAACACTGGCCCACAAAAATGCAAGGTATTAAAGGAAACACACTGATAATATACCAAAAGGATAATACACTTTCACTGTAAATGATGCCTAAAGAGAAACTACATGTGCACTTTAGGAACAAAGGTAACATTTCTGAAGCCGGGAGAGGAACGGGTTCCCATGAAGATGTTAGGCTACTTCCCTCAAAATACCATTTGAACAATGCTTTTAGGCACGTGTTGGGACTTAGCAATGTAAGACATTCAAAGAGTTGCTGATGGCAGAGAAGTACAGCAGAACAATGCTTTTATCTTCAGCAAACTGGAAAGATTCAGAAACAACATGATTATAAATTCTGCTGTATATTTTACACAGATGAAGAGTAATTTTATTTTGCACTTGGAACAAGTTCTGTCTTAGGTAAAATTTGTCACTAATTAACATTCAAAATCAAAATACATGCTTAAATCTAGCTACCTAGAGCATTCAAAAACCTCTGGATGTGCTTTAATAATTTTATAATAAAGCTCAATGGCACACTGTTACTGTTATATTTTCTGAAAAATCTCTTTGCCCAGGATTTTCTCCTGGGAAGCTGAGAAGGCTTAAGAGAAAAATGAAAACAATAATGATTTGAATTGCTTCTTCTGTGTTTTGCTACTTTGGAATGTGTTTAGACATTGTTTACCAACAGGTGATTGATCATTGGTTTCATGTGAATTGTTTTACTTAATGACCAATCACCATCAGGCTGTGTCAGGACTCTGGAGAGAGTCACGAGTTTTTCATCATTATTTTTTAGCTGTCAGTATATTTTTTTATTTTTTAGTATAGTTTAGTATAGTTTTAGTACAGCATTCTTTAATATACTATAGTATCTTAAAATAATAAATTAGCCTTCTAAGAACATGAAGTCAGATTCATCATTTCCTCCCTTTGTCGGGGTCTCAGAAAATACCACAGCACACACTGCTTTCACTGACTTCTTCCATGCAGGCTTTCTCTTTCCATCACAAACCAAGTGTTCATAAATGATTTTATAATGTGCATTCAAAAGGAGAAACTCAGATGCTACTGCTGCACAAAATCAAATATTTGTATAAATTTAGTACGCAAACACAGCACTACATTGCCTTTATATCCCTCCATAACAGTCAACTTGTGATCCATCCTGGAGTGAATTATTCAATTTACAAGCTCAATTTCTGCTTACATGTTTTTATGAGGAGAGTTGAGTATGCCATTTGCTATATAGGTGCTGTAGGAGGGAAATATGTAACATGCTTTAATAAATCCTGTACTCCTAAAGTCAGAGCTAATGATTCAGGACAAACATGGATAATAAGACTGGTTTTCATCCTCAATCAGTGACAGAGCAAGAAACATTGCAATTGAGAATTAGGAGATTTATAAAAACCTAGCACAGACACTCTGCAGTGTTTACTGCAGAAAGCCTTTCTACTTCCATTCAAATGCAGCTGCCAAAATGTGGGATTCTTATGCTAAGATAACTACATGAAAAAATCAGAATATGCAATTATTATAAACTATTCAAAATGTACAGCCAAGAATTAATCTAGAAATCAACAGACCAAAGGAGAACCTCAGTGACAAGTAATCCAAACTGGAAAGCATGGATATAATAACCAAACTTTCCCTGTTTTATTAGTGTTTAGTATGCAATATAAGATCAGAAAATCTGTCAATTTTTAAAACAAAGAGAAAACTCCATAAAGTGGCATAGAGAAAATATATCAGAAAAGAATGCAAAGAACTGCAGAAATAATAGTACTAGGATGGAAACTGATTCTTAGAAAAATATCGGAGTAAAGAAGGTGCACTTGTGCATCAGCTGCTATAGGATATCAGTCTCTGCTTCCTGTGGGTGGATCAAAAATACCTACATGCACATTTTCCTTTAAACTGAAAAGAGGCACTCCAGCCATAAACCCCTGGGCTTGAACAGAAAACCACCTGGAATCAGCAAGCCCCCAGCCAACTGCAACAGTCAAAAGGGCCCGTGTCAATTTGTCAGCTGCCAAGATAAAACAAGCTCTGAAGCAACATCTTCTCCATAATCAGGTTTGAAGTATTTCTGACAGGCTTCCTCCCACTGCCAGCCATCAGGGTCTGTGATGCTGACACTGAAGGATTGGTTTGCCTGGTGTAGATCTGTAGTGTGACAACTCTGAGCTCTTTGGAAGACATGAGGATACTGGAGCCTGATACCTCTCCTAGGGAGAGGTGGCAAGGGCTAACTCTGCAAGAGTATCTCTTACTAGTGCTTACTGCAGGTACTTTATCTTTTTCTCATTGCTCTGTTTGATAATTCTCTTAATTCCAAGGTTATAGTTTGGATTTTTGCAGGCCAACAGAAAATTGATCCAATCATGTATTAGGAATGGCTGGAATGTGAGTAGCTTTTAAACTGTGCCAACAGCTTGGTTTACAGAACTGTCAGTACCTTTCAAGCTCCCCAGCAAAGGCCATTTGTCACACAATTTAAAGACAAAGTTCACCAAAACAGTGATGATTGTATTCACAGTAAAGACTCTGTTGTTCAGATTCATCAGGTTGTCAATAGTCCATGGGTCTATTACAATTAAACTACAAAACAAAACATTTTATTTGGCAGCTTCTGAATCTTAGTGCAGACCTATCTCAGTAAGCAGTCCTGTGAGAAATGATAGAAGAATATTCACTGGAAGCAAACTACTTGCAATGCACATCTAATTTAGCCTATACAAAAACCTTCACATCTACCCTTGATTTCTGCCCCCTGAGAGAAGCTAATTACATAATAAAGAAAAAATATTTGCCAAAACCAGAGCTCTTGGCACATTGAGACATTTTCAGACATGCTGTTGACATTTTCAATTTAGCTGTGGGTAAGCTCGTGCCCTGTGAGTTGTAGCTAGAAAGTCTCCACCCATTTCAGAAGATGCAGGGAGTGAACTCTTGTTATTCTTTGCTCCAATGACAGTATATAAAGCAAGATGTATCTTTGACTGTCTAGGACATAGCCACAATTCAGTTCTCTGTAGACAGGCCAGAAAATCTTCATGTATTCTGAGCAAAGAACTTAAATGGAGACTTATTTGTTCATTGTTCTTAGGCCTTAAGTGACCTGCCCAGGTGACAGCTTATCTTTAAGGAAGAGCATCAGGCTGAAATAAGTTTCCATTAGAGGAGAGATTTCCTGAGAGATTGAACAAACTATGTGAAAGAAGGCAAAGAAGGTCAATTAGATCAGGATGAGATTCACAGCAGCAGAAAAGGGAAATGTCAAGACAGGACAAGTACTTTGCATAGAATTGCATCTCCTTCCTTAGGAAAGGAAGGAAAACACCTGCAGGGGCAGAGGCTCTGTTCTGAAATGGTGACCCACAGAACCCATGTTTATAGGCTATGTGCATACCAACAATGAGGAAAAGGCTAAAGAATGCCCTACACAGACACCACAAAGGAAAATGTTCTAGTCTCAAGTGATAGGATATGAATGCACCTAAATTCACATGGATATGACTGGCATTAAGACCAGCAAATCACTGGTACATTATACAGAAAAATCTTATGTTAGGTAAGGCTTTTTCTCACCTGTAGATTATCAATCTTTACAGAAAAGATTGTATATCTTCTTTTGTTTTTCATTTTTTCACAGAATGGTTTGGGTTGGAAGGGACCTTCAAGCATCACCCTCCTGCCATGCCCTAAACCAGATTAGGCCCCTCAAAGCCCCATCCAACACAGCCCTGAACACTTCCAGTGATGGGACATCCACAGCTTCTCAGGGCAGTCTGTTCCAGTGTCTCACCATGCTTATTATACAGAACTTCTTCCCCATCTCCAGTCCAAACTTATTCTCTTTCAGTTTAAAACCATTAACTCCAGTCTTGTAACTAAAGACCTTGGAGAAGAGTCTCTCTCTCTTTGAAGTCCCCTTTTTATACCTCAAGGTTGCAATGAAGTCTCTCCAGAGCCTTCCCCAGACTGAACAATTCAAATTTCCAGGGTTTCCACACAGGAGAGGTGCTCCAGCCCTCTGAGCATCTTGGCTTCCTCTGGACCTGCTCCAGCAGGTTTGTGTCCTCCCTGTGCAGGGGGCCCAGAGCTGGATGCTCCAGGTGGGGTTTCTCCAGAGCTGAAGAGAGGGGAGAATCCCCTCCCTCAACCTTACCAGCCTGTAATTAAAAGTCTCAAAGGGCATGACAAAGGTACCTGACTGTTACACTAAGATCCCTACTCCTAAGCTGGAGATACAGTATTTTAGGTCAAACATAGGTCAAACAATGTTTAATTACATACCTGGAACCAGAGTTGTTTTTATGCTTCTGATTCAGAATCAGATTTTATGCTTCTGATTTATGATTCTGATGGAAAGAAATTCTAGCTCTTGCAATATACATACAGACCCAGCAGGCCATGGGACAGCTGTTTCTATTCATTATTGTGTCTCAAAAGTTCCAGGCAGAATACAAAATGATGGCATTTCAGAGCACACAAGTACAAATACCAATACAAGTCATTTTCCATGATCTGTGCATAAATCAATCACTAGAGAACTTTCCAAAACCATCTCACAGCAGGCTAACGAGTATATTTTAAATTATTTATTTTCTAAACATAGACCTGTTTTGTATAAGCAAGAAATTAGCATTGCAAGACAAAATGTAATAAGAATCTGTAGTTTCACCCAAAATTATTTAGGCAAGCAAAACAAAAAGTCTTGCAGTTAAAAGTCAGTAGAAAGAATATCAGAAGGACTGAAAAAGTAATTAACATTTCTCAAAGTGTCACTCTCAGATGACAGTCTCCTATTTATCTACAGCTCTTGAGTTTTTAAGGTATTTTTTATCTCACTATGTACATTGCTGAAATGATAAAGAGCCTGCAAATTTCTGCATTATCTTTTACTCAGTTGAACTGATTAGACTGCAGAGAAGGAAAAGAAAGAGACATGAAAAGAAAGACAAAGACAAGAGATCTGGCTCCGTGTAAACTTGTTTGGATCCCAGAAAAAATTCCTAGAACAGATGTTAAGACATGGAAAAAGCACAGGCCAGACTTGGGACTTAGGCATGTAATTTAACTGCCTCCAGTAACATATTACAGGGAGAAAGGACTGAGTCTGACATAACCTGGATTGCCAGCAGGACCAGATGGTTTGCTTAAATCACAAGCTAATAAACCTTTACACAAAATAAAAGGGAAATGAGTTATGGTTTCATCATAACCCCATTTTCGTTAAAGCAGTAGGGTGGCTTTGAGGTACTCCTAAAGATTATATCCAAGACACTTAACTAAACTCTTGGTTATTCTGAATCAAGGGAACAAACTTCAAATTCCTATAGATACTGGGAAAACTGTTAGGTATAGCTTCTTTAGAGCTGAAAGTATTGTAGGAAAAGGAGAGAAATCAGTAAACAATAACAAGAAAACTCTTCCTGTCCCTCAGTAAAACTATACTGTAATGTCTGATTTGTAAGGTAAGTACAGCCCTCAACCACAGAACAGCAGAAAGCTCTGCCCCACTGACAGCAGAAGGGTGTAAAGCAGGATGGCTCTGTCCCACCACTCAGGCTGGAGCTCTGGCTTCAATTCAAGCCCCTCATATTCAGCACCAGTGCACAGGATGCAGTAATTAAGATGTTTCTATCACTTCTACCTGCATCTCAAAGGGGGTGCCAGACTTGCAGCAACCTTTTGCCAAAGTCAGCTGAGTACAGCATTAGAGGACTGTGGCAGACTGGACATGGAGAAGGAGTTCTGTTTGCAGTAAAGAGGGGAGTGAGCATTGGAGCTGTGAAAATGGCTGGTGGATTATCAACTCTCCAGAGAAAGGCAGGGTCTTTTGATCATTTGTAATATACAGCAGTAATTCTAGGGATGAACTTTGTCTTTCTTTACATTACTGTGTGGCTTTCTTAAGTCTTTGTGCCTTTGTTTCTTTGGTTGTTTGGATTTTGTACATTCAGCATCCCTGATAAAACAGAGTGTCTTGGTTGCTTGCCAGAACTGGTGCCACTGTTCCATTCTTACCTTATTAAATGGGAAAAAGGAGAGGAGCAAGATAAAGAGAACAAAAGCCCATGGTCTGAAAACCTGCAGGATACTGCAGATGAATGCAATTTTTCTTATCATTGTGAAACTGAGATATTTAGACAGCTGATGTCTCTTATTTCCACGAGCTGGTCTCCCAACAAAAACTTCATTATAAAAAGAGCATCTGATAATAAAAAGGAGTTAATGCTCTGTATTGCTCCTTGCTATCTCCACTGATGGCTCTAGGCAAGGAAGAGCACTGAGATTTACCAGACATCAGACGTTCCCATGTTCCTCCTGCAGAAGCCACACAAACATCAACAAAGAACTCTCTGTCAAGGGTTTTGTTACTTGAGTGTTCATCAAGTTTTTTTCACTCATACTCTCAGAGCACTGAGTTTTTGTATGAAGAATCAGGATTCACAGATGTTTGGAAAAGAGAAAGCTCCTAAGCCTTCAGGACTCAGTAAGTCACAGCTGTGTCCTGTTAAGATGTTTGGAGGTAGCTTTGACAGTTGTATCTCCTAAATGTGGGCTGTAACCTACACAAATAAGCAACAGCTTACTGCTGGGACAAGAGCTCTTGAGAAGGAAACAATAATTGCCTCTGCTCAACACAAACAAAATATTTGAGTCAGGCCTTGAATAAAAGTAAGTGAAAACTGAATTCTGATTTCTACTCAGGAAAAGAAATCTGTTTTAGTCACTGGTATCTGAAGAGTGTATCAAGTCACAATTCTATTTCCACATTTTCCTGAAGCAAAACCATTATCCAACAAAACATTTTCATGTTTTTTAATCCACATACCAAAGGAAGCTGTCCTATTCTACTTTACATGGATCTATAGTCTCAGGAAACTGTCTTGTGTTCATCTTCCAGGACTAGCAATTCCTAACCCTTGGGAATACAGCAGCAATCACTAGGAGCAATAATCTACCTTGAAAAAACTTGGGTTTTGATCACCTTTTAAAAATCTGTACAGAGGCAGAGGCCCTAGAATGCAGCACACGAAGCACATCCTGAGCAGTGCTGCACATGTTGTGCTCATTTGGCACAATTTATCACATCCAAACAAAATTCTCTAAATCTATGATTAAATCATGATACTTCAGCCACAACTCTAAACATGGCCATCTTCAAAATAAATTGCCCTTTCTTAGGTTACATCTACTGCTGCTAAGGTAGAAGTGAGACTAATTGCCCACAGATTTCAGCAGGTTTTTACCAGCTTTCTGCAGGCCATGCTGATTTCCATTTTGCTGCATTTTAGACAGTTTCAGGTTAACTAGAATATGCCATTATAGCAGACAGTTTAGACCTAACTGAATAATATTCCAAGTAAATATTTAATGCTGTGCTGCATAGCATTAAAGACTGTCAATTTACAGAGCACAGATTGATTTTCCAAAGAGAAAAACTCTGGTATGATGTATTAACTCACCACAAGCAGTGAAAAACATTATGCTGATTCCATATACAACTTTAACACTCTTTTCCCAAAAGACATTAAGGATCATGAACATAAATAAATGAAAGCACATGCACTGCCATGTGAAGGCTGAACATGTGGCAACTGAAGAAGCACAGTCTCATTGGCAAACTCAGCAAAGTTTCCACCTCTACAAACTTGTGGAAGCAGATCTTTAGCATTGTAATTAACAGAAAGCAAGTAGCAGAACCTAACTACAATAAATAAAATGAACTTCCACTATTTGGAGCCAACTGCATTCAGGCTGAAATTCAGTGAAGGGTTTGAAGGAATCCAATGGGAAACAGCAGTACAGGAAAGTCAGAAAGTTTTTGTGTGAGTAGGAAATACTTCAACTGAAGAGGCATCCTCAATTTAATTCATCTCAAGCTTGTCAGGCTTCTGTGTTTTTCTATATGGGAGAATGCTATGGAAAGGAAAACAATTTATTTTCTTGCACTTCATGGATTTGGAGGAAAAATCAATTATGTCAGAAAAAGAACATATATGAATCCTATGTTCAAGTCTAATGAGTTTTTCTAATGCTTTAACCTATATAATATTGTATCACACTTGCATTTAAGATCACAGAGAATGCAACTGGAAAAGGAATTTAAAATGAAAAAAGCACAGGACTAGCTTAAACAAATATTAACCAAGTATTTGTGTGGGTCCTCACAATCACAGGCAAGCATTAATGTAACCAAGTCTGCAAGAATTTGATTTTCTCTTGAGCCACAACAAATAAAATGCTGTCTAGAAGTAGGTGCTTAAGAAAATAATATAACAGGCAGAGAGATGCCAAGAGAGAGCTTTGTCTGGGATACCTGACTTAGTAAAAGGCATAATATGAAATCAGTATTTATCTATTAAACAATAAAAAGGGATAAAAATACAAACAAAATGATCTTAAATCAGCACTTGCACCAAATTTCTAGGTAACATTTTCCATCAGTATTTCTCATTTCATTAAATGAAAAGTTGAGCTACATGGGGAAATGCCCAATGTATATTTTGCACAGAGGTTAATTATGCTTTCAGCGTCCCTGGTTCTCCTGAAAGTCATCAAATTTTGACTACTTTGCAACCCTAAATGAGAGCAACAAATTAAACAAAAACAAAGCCATCATCCCTGGAGGAATTTAAAAGACAGGTGGATGTGGTGCTTAGGGACATGGTTTAGTGGTGGGCTTGGCAGTATCAGGTTCATGGTTGGTCTCAATGATCTTTTCCAACCTAAACACTTCCATGATGCTAAAAGATTTTAAAGATTTTTGTCTATAATGTTAGAAAAAGATTTCTGCCTCAAAGTTGTTAGGCATGATTTCCTATTCATTTCTCTCTCTATTCATTTTTCCCATCTGGAGATAAAAAAACCCTCCCAAGCCCCCAGCTAGTGCAGCTGAACACAACTAAGACAGAAAAAATTCCACTCTTCCACCTCTTTAAAGGTACATTACTGAATGCAGAGGGAATTACACACCAAATTACCTCTCCCTTGCAGGGACTGTGACTCAGTACAAATCTGTGTATTTTTAAAGGAAAAGGTTATGTCATCCATTTAAATATCCAGGGAAAAGAAGTAACATTAGGGAGATGCAGTGCTCCGAAAGATTACTGCAAACATTTTCACTGACAGGGCCCAGTGAACTTCAGTTACCCAAAGTGCTTTCTCCAACCAAAGCAGAACAATCAGACAAAAGAATAAAGTAAATCTCTTGGAAAACAATGGTAAGATTATACTTTGGGCTGACACTGACTTAAAAAGTTCTTAAATTTTTTTTATCAGTAAAACAAAGTAAAATATAAATTTTTAGCACAGAATTTTACTTAATATGAACTAAGTACTCAAATTACTTTGCACGTGTACATATAAACACACACTCAAAAGCCAAAATGATTTTGGCAGACTTTTACAGAAAAGAGCTTTTCAGCAGATATTCAAGGGAAGTTCAGCCAAAGAAATGTAAACTCCCAAGAAAAATCTTTAAAAAAATACCTCCAGCACCTTCACTCCCAAGCCATACCTTGGATTACTGCCTTGATCCCCTATCTCTAAGTTTACCAAATTTCTCACTAGGAGATACAGAAGAGCTAAAAAGCATTAGAAGCATGCTGTCCAGCATGTATTACAGAGCAGTCAGAACTCTGACTTTTCTGTAGTGCTCAGAAAACATCTACAGATAATTGGTTCCTGAGAAATTCCACTTTATATTTTTCATTTACAGGGACCAGCAGAAAGTAACGTAGTGTGTCGGAATTGGTGCTGTGAAATAATTCCAATTATTTCTCAACATATGTCAGAAAATATTTCAGATCCATTTCAGTAACAAAATGCCCAGCAAAAAAGATATGTTTTAATTTATCTTGCATTTTTAGAAGGTATTTGATAGGATAGCATCCAATGTATGATAAATCTGTTGTAAATGTAGTTTCTATTCTATTCTTACAATGAATTGTAGTCTAAATAGCATTTGCTAGGAAGTTAAAACTAGAATGGTGTTCTGACAGAAGTGCAAATGACAGATACAATTCAAAACTTGGTGAGAATTTGAGTACAGTAACTTACAGATAAGACAAAAGGCTCTTGGAGGCTCTACTCTACATTCAAACCCTTGCAGACCTTGTATTTACAGTAGGGAAATGGGAGACAACTGTGAAGGAGGTTCTGGTTGAGTTATTAACCTATTTCATCTTTATTTTTTCCTTAACAAACAGATAACAATTTTGAAGTAGGCATATGTGATATAGAATTTCAGGAGCCTTGTTATCAACATATTTTACATGTAATGTGTACCTGAAATAATATTAAATCCTGCTGAAATTATTTGTAGAGACAGTGGGAGAAAGTAACGAGTGTAAGAATATACATGTAATCAATACATAACTTTTACAATATTTAATCTTTTGTATTTTCCATTAAAAAAAGGAAAATAGAAAAATCAGCCCTATGTAGGACAAAAAGACACAGTGCAGGAATAAAGATACAGCTATTTACAGGTCAACATACTTAACCTCACTTAAAATGCCCCACTGTGAACCATAACTTCAAAAAAATTTGATGGAAGGTGTCAAGATCAGACTGCCAACTTAAAAAATTCAGTTTAAATAGCTACTTAAGGAAGGAAGGAATGATGAGGTAATGTCCATTATTTTATGTGCTTATTTGCCATTACATTTTAGGGTAAGGAGTTAAATGTTTGCTGATACTATACACAGAGTGCATTTAAGCAGGAGTTGATATTCAAGAGAGAATAGAGCTGCACTACTATCAGCAGGAATGTTATTTAAATTTCTAAAATCTTCTGCTTTTCAAATTTGAAGGAAATAAAATAAGCTAGAGAAATGTACATTGTGGTCAAGAAATGTACCATCTCACTCAAAGAAATAGGAGCCCATCGTAAAGGCTGCAAGAAATTTCTGGTAAAAATATTTTTAGTAATAATACTAAGAAACTCCTGCCTTTGCTTTTCAGTCCTGCCCACACAGGTCAACACTTCCTCAGATGTACCTCAAGTTGTGCATGGGGATTCATGAACCAGGGCAGTGAAGTGCTTCACATGAAAAAATCCCTTCAAAAGATAAGACAGTTGTCACCATGAACTGCTCCAGGTCACTGCTCCGTTTCACAACACAGCCCCAGAACAACCTCAGCTGGGGAAACAGCTGTGATGTGCACTCAAGAATGGGGATGAAAGTGAGCAAGGAAAAGGAGAGCATGAAGTATTTTAGGTCAGAAAATATTTGTGAACTATGCCCTCCAATAAGGAAGGTTAAAAATGCCAGGAATCCTACTACTGTGCTGCTTGAGACAAGAACCTGTCACTTATTACTGATCAACACTGAGTCACAGAACTTAAACTTGTGTTTCACTTATTTCACAAAAAAGGTTCCCACTCTTTCATGAAGATCAAAGCCCATTTCCAGCACTGTCCTGGGAATCCAATTCCTACAAAGAATAACCTACTGCTTCCTGCTGCAGGAGAAGGGATGCTAAGGTGCACCAGGACAGTGAAAGGGCTGGTGAACAAGATGGGGTCTCTTTTTAAAGAAAGCCTCCAACAGTTTTTCTTAGGGAGCAAAACTACTGCTGTACTTCTGAGAGAGAAAAACTTCTACACAACTCTGTTCTTCTCCCCTGAGGAACATAATGACAGCTTTTCTAAAATAAACTCAGATTTGGTTCATGCAGAAATAGTGTCTGAATCCACACTTACAATAGCGTCAATCTACATTTACAATAGTGTCTGACTCTAATAAAAAACCCTTTATGATAGAAGTGTTTATCTGAGAAATCCTACCTTCAGCCTTATGGGAGTACTGAGGAAGAAGTCTGCATACACCTTCTGACCTTCCACACAGAGGGCTGAACTAGTGGGCTCAGCCACAGGTCTAAATAACCCCACAGCTGTGAGGAATTCACAACAGCATCTACATAGAGGATTCAGCAGGTGCACCATCAAAACCAGGTGACTATTATTAAAAAGAAAGACTTGACAAACTTTCAAGCCTTACCATCTATGCAAGACTGACTCATCTGCTCTCTGTATGGCAGGGTTTCTGCTATACAGATCAGTGGGGATAATAAAACTGTGCCAAATTCAATGGGGGCACTGCTCCCAGCAGGAAATGCCTGATTTTGTTTTTGAGACAGATGAAAGAAAGACCAGGTCTAAAATTGTGAAATAAACAAAGTTTTTAGTCAGCAGGAGATGTCTTGCATACACAGATTGTGCATTAACACAGTTACCCACTGTCACAGCTGATACACACTGACAGGATATTTTCAAACACTGGATTAAATAGAGCAACATTTTAGGATATATGAGCACCATGAAATCCAGGGTGGCTTTGTGGACACTGTAATTCAAATGTGAAGCCTATAAAATAGCACAACACCACACATCATGAGATGATGGAGGGCAGGATTACACAAGACAAGGCTACAGTAACCACACAAAATACTGGGGCAGAGGCACACACAGATGAGATGTCCTCATACCTTGAACCACCTAAAGCCAAAATGGTTGACCTCATGCACTGATTCATTAAAAAGCTTCAGACAGGCAGTGAAGTGGCAGAATGGTAGAAAGCAAGATAAACAAGAGAGGAAAGAAAAAAGCATGCAATTAAAAGCAAATTACAGGCAGTTTGAACAATATCAACATTTTAAAAATCACACACAGCACTCACACTTGGTTTAAGAATATTAATAACCTATTATATGGTTTGTGAAAGTCAATGGATTTGCCGTTGATAGTATATGGAACATGGAGTCCTGCATTTTAGAACTCTAACATTACCTGTGTTTGTCAGGTCTCCCAGGGCTGACTAGAACAAGAATCTGCAGATCCTTTTCCACTGTGCTGATTTGTTGCTCATATTTTAAAAACCATAATTGGTATGAGGTGGCAGTTTAGTTCTATTACAATAAACCACTGCTGTCACAGGTGTCAACTTCTTTTTCTTCCAATATTGCTGCTCTCATTCCATTCTCCTTTCTCCTCACTTCTGCATGCACTGCTACATCCAAATTAATTTCTTTTTTATGCTGTTACCTACCATATTCCTTTTTTATGCTGTTATCCACAAATCTTACTTGTCTTGGCTGTCTTCCCCTCTTCTCAATCCCTCTCTTGACCCTGATGGTTTATGGGTCTTCTGCAAGGCTGTGCATTTCCCTGCCTTGCCTCATTTTTAAGAAGTTACACCCAATCTATTTTTTATATTTATATATATAAATATAATAATATATAATAATAAACATACTATTTTTATAATTATAGATTTTTATATTCTTTGAGCACCAGCTTCTAGATGCTCAAAGAATATAAAAATGGTCACTTTGTCTTGTAAGTCTTTATAATTAATTAAAGCATTATAACATCCTAGGCATCAAATCCCATACCAGTTTGATTACTTCTGTGCCTCATCATAGAACCCAATGCTTTCTCAGATATGTTTTCCTTTAAAGGAGATCTGATCTTCAAAGTGGCATTCACTACCCAGTTAACATTTCTATTTCATGCAATTTTTTAAAGGCTGCAAGAAGCTTGGAAAGAATGCATCCTTGCAAGTGAGTTCCATCCCACTGTCTATGATCCTACAATAAAGCAACCAGAAATATCCTCAATACATCTATCAGCAAACAGCTGAGCTGGATTCTAGCTCATAGAGAAACAATTGCTCTCTTCAGGAAAACTTGGATTTTTACTTCATTTCATTAACACCTGTGATACAAGAGTACATGGTAAGAAAAATCTCTTAAAATGTTTTAAAGTGCACTTGGTCAGAAATGTTGTTAAGTAAATAACAAAGACAAGGAGATTCCTCCATTGAAATGCTACTGACCAAAGGCTCCTGTTTGCTAATCACTGGCCTAAGGAACAGTGAAAAACTCACAAAAAATAAAGAGTGCTCACAAAATTAAGAGTGCCAGTTTCAGCTGCTGTTTCACAAGTTTTATCAAAACCTCATGGATTTATTCATAACTTAGGGTATGCTTTCTTGATGATTACTTACCTGAGCTAAAATCAGGCATGTCCATGATTCTTCAGAGTTATCAGTGGCACAAAATCAATTAATTCATGAAAGTTTGTTGTGGCTTCAGTACACAGGTGTGTATTTTCTGTGTGCATGCTTGGCTTAAGCCAAGGGATTTGTCTTTTTAACCAGTTGTTTTGCAAGTGCAAGGAGACTGTAGTCCATAAATACAACCAGGCTAATAAAAACCATTGTCTTTCAAATAAATTCAATGAACAAGACAGTAAATCTAAGTATACCTTACACACAGGAAGGCAGCTTTGACAGGCAAGAGAGATCAGAAGAGTTACTACTTAAACCAGTATTTCAAAAGCTCAGGATACCTTATATTTTGATTTTAATTTGTAGAAAATCTTATCTATGAAATACAACTTACTATGAAGGTTTTGCAGATTTTTGGAGTTCTGTTACCTAACAGTGGAACAGACAGAGAGGATCAAAGAAAGCCAGCTGTGTTTCAGGCAGGAAAGCGGGGAAATTAGTACTTTACTGTCTGGTTACTTCCCTGGGAGGGCTACCAGTGACTTTACAAGATTGCAGACCTGTTTCTCAGCATTGATCCTGGCTGACTCCTCTTGTGCTAGCACCATTTCTCGCTCTGCAGTTATCTGAACACTTTCTCTGAGTGCTTCTTCCAACTCTTCAATCCGATCATCCTTTTTACGCAGATTGTCCTGGAAAATGACGGGAGACGAGGTGAAGACCACTTGTTTGGAAGTACAGCCTTTTAACCAACCAAGTTTTTAAGCCAACCAAAATGTGTTTCTCCCTCCCAAGGTGCGATTTGCAGGCAAATAATCTTCACACAAAGGAAAGAATGATGAAGGGATGCAGGAGTAAGAGGAAGATCGCAGTAAAGAGAAGGAGAAAGCCAGCAAAGCAGGACCTCAAAGCAAGAGGGCTTGTCTGGTGTGGCTGTACCACAGACCTGTCAGATTACACAGCACAGAGAAGCAAGGATTGTTGGAAAAGAAGGACTAGTAAGCAGCTCTGAAGAAGCAGAGAAGCCAGAAGTGGCAGGAAAGTAGCAGGCATTCAGAATTGCCCGTTGGCTCGCACATTCAGCAGCAGGAGTGGTGAGAAGGGAAACAGAGCACTGCACTTTGGAATGTGCATTTCCAGGTTAAGAGGGAGAAAAGCAAACACTGACCCAACAGAGTCTTCCACTGTTCAGTTAAGTCTTAAAGGAAGTTTTACACCTAAGGCATGCTAGGAAATATGAAGGATTCATCTGGGCTGTCTGAATCTCAGACATTCAAGTACTAAGACTCCCTAAAAACTTATTCTTTGATTAAGAGCATCTTCACAGCTGTGATTTCAGATGTGCTTCATATGTTGAGACCACTGAAGAAAACTTACTGCTCCTCAAAAAATATGTTTATTGGTTCCTACAAGCAGCATAACTTAAAAAATATATATATACACAAAGTAATGGTATTGTTATTTCTAAAGGAGACTCTCCTAACTTTAATCTTGCAAGGAAAATAAATGTATCTCTCCTGCTTCTGCAGAAGCAGCTTTACAGAAGGCTTCAAAGCAGGCTGTGCATACATGAGTGCCCTGGACCATAGCTGCTTAACAAATCCACCACAAGGGAGCAGCTGGATGGAAGATTTCTGCATTTCTTGTCTTCCAGATTGGTTTAGATCATAGGGTTCCACAATGAGATATTAATGCACACTAAAGTTAATATATGGCTTTTTAGCCATCTCAGTAGCAGTGGAAGAATCAAAAATGCTTTTATTTGTTGGCATTTTCCTCTTTGTCAGATGTACCCCTTTGGGTTCTGTCCTTTTGTATTTAGGATTGTAATTTTCCACTTACACTGAAAGAGTTTTGTACCACGTAAAGAATAAGGAAAAAGAAGACTGACTTGGAAAAAAATTGCCCTTGCAACCTTCATAATGAAAAAATTAGTCATTGGAGTTAAACAAACGAATCTGACTTATTCCTTGATTCCTGCTTTCTAGGACCATATCCTCAAAGAGAGTTGTGTGAAAACCATTTCTGACAGTCTCAAAACTGCCACTTTCAATGAGAGTGTTCAAGCAGAGATGCAAAGCTGTTAGGTTTGCAAGCAGAGCAGCTTTCTGCTGATGGTTACATTGCAACATGGATTCACAGGGCAAGTAATTGCTGTTTTCTAAAGAAACAAATGGAGAGATCTACATTTCAAAAATAGGAGTTGCTTTACATGTTTTCATATTTTCAGAATCTTTTAGGAACACTGATAACATCTCCCAGAACTACTTTATGGTTATGATAAGCATAAATGAAGTCTCATCAAAAAGATTAATAACAAGGTTACAAAAAGTTGTGCAAGGAATAGTAACCATTTCAGATATAGGAAATATTTATTTGCCTATCTGCATTACAGAGTAATTGTGAACTTTACTCCTTGATATATCACTCATGGGCAGCCAGGTGAATGTGTAGTTTTCTGTGTCAATTATCAGAAGTGGGAGTTGTACATTTGAACAGCAGCATTCAAAATGGAAACTCCTTTAAAATAAGAATGCAGTCTAAAACATTCTAACACACAGGTATATCCACTCTTCCTTCCAGGCAAACATTTCAGAGGTGAACTCAACACAGTATTAAACATGACATTATAGAGTGCTCTATTCAGACAGGTCAATGCTTGAGGGACAGGAGGAAGAACAACTGGTGAGACCAAAAATACAGTGCCACAGTACCTGCATTTGAAAAATCTATATTCATACATAATTACTTTTGCTGAAATAACACAGAAACTTTAACATATATGATAGAGGATCACAAGTTAAAAATCCAGGCTGAATTGCCTAGAAATGGTGAACTTTAACACAAATAACCTACCCAGTAAGAAAAGCCTGAGTATAAGTTTTTCCTTTCTGTCTCAGTCAAACCTATTTAAAAGATGTGCAATTTTATTCTTCTAATGGTGTCATGATGTGTGTAACCACCTGACAAAACCACACAAATGACTGGCAGGAGTAGCAGATCAGTCAGGAAGCACATCCATTAGTGCAGCACAGTCTCAAAGTACTCTTAAAGAATGATTGCATTTCTAGCTCATTGATTCATGACTGATTAGTATTTGAATGACTTAAAAAAAAAAAGCTGCTGTCTTGTATTAGTAGATAAAATTGAAGTGAACTTTTTGACACATCAGCATGTTCTTCCAACTGTTTGGCTCTGAACTCTTAAACATGACAGGCTCATGCTGACCTGTGCTGCTGCTTTCCTCCATTTAATTACATGAAGTATTCTACCTTTATTATGAGAAGATTTAAACTCTGGAAAAAGTCTTCCATCAATGGGAATCTTATACAGATGGCTACTCAGACAGAAAAAATCACTTACCTGTGCAGTAACTGCATTCTTCAAGGTGTATTACCTACCCAAATGCCTCCATGACCCTCCTTCCCTTGCCCCCCTGCATCCCATGTGCAGCAGAGATGGAATTAGACTGGGATACAGGAGACAGCTCTGCCTTTATGCTCACTGGTGGCAGCACACACAAAATGAAAAACCCATTTGACACTGTGGGAGTGCCAAGAGTTCAGGCACAATAAAAATTTTTGCTACCTATGCTGTGATCCAGCTGCTGATTCACATGCAAAACTAATTCCATCCATGCCTATCTGAGAGCCTGAAAGGAAAAGGTGGTGTGACTGATGCCCATTTCTGGGATTTTCCTTTCACTTCAGGAAGGAAGTGGTGGGATGGCCAAGTGATGCATGTTGAAATGATGTATCAATTTAATCTATCCTGCATTCATGTGATGTGTAATCTGCTGTCAAGTTTTATGCAAGTGCATGAAATAGGATACGTGCTTTCACCAAGGCATTTAGGTTCAATTAAATCCGAGGTATCCTGGCAAACTTCATAACTGTGTCTTGAACTACACTCACAAATATCTTTATGGCCTAATTTCACTCTTGGAATTAAGGTGGAATTCTCTAGTAAGCTCTTGGGAAAGATTAGTTAACAGTTTGAGAAAGCAATGAAATTATTCTTTCAACTGCTGAAAGTATTTCTAGGAGTAGAGAACCACCTAGGTAGGGAAAGAATTTTATCATAGAACCCTGTAAATAATGCAATAGCACATTTTATCTGTGTACTTTCATAGATCAGATGAGAAGAATGCAATAATGGAAATGCTTTGCACTAGGAATCAATTACTTTTTAAACAGGGAAATCATTCCATCATTACCAGCCCTTACTCCTGTGAACTACTGCTTTAGTTTATCATGTATTTCCTCAAGAAGCCATGACCCAGATAAAGAATTCAATGACCTCAGTCCATCCTAGATGGAATAAACTCCATAGAAAGAAAACCCCTCCCTTGTGAACTGACCTTCCACTGGGCAAGCGGAAGGTGGGAACTCAGGACTGTCAGCTGCCTCAAGTACTACTTAAAGCTTCCTCATGGATGCAATCATTTAGATCTTGAGATAACAAATTCTTCAACAACAGTTGGAGACAGTCCATCCACAAATGTTAAGGTTTTTTCCTAGTTAAAAATATGAGGACCTGATTAACTGTAACTCTAAAGTGCATGCTGATTATTAATTAATATGAAAAACTGAATCTTCTTCAAAGACTTCGCAAAATCTTCCATAAAATTCCCTTGCTTCCTCTTTTTGACCATAATCAGAACCAAGTATGAAGAAGAAAAATTGGTTCTACTTATAGTCAGCCAATTACTGAAGACTTCTGGTTTGCAATCTCAGGAATCTACCAAAAGATGCCTGAAGATTCACAAAATTACTGAAGGCGAGTTTCTGCAGTTTTGGTTGAACTACTGAACCCAGAAGAAAGATGCTATGCCAAATACCTACTCTTCACCAGAGGACAATTGGTGAAAATAAATCAGTTAAATAATGTTTTCTTTTCTCTGAAAAAGATCTGTAAAAATCTGCATCTTTTCCTAAGAAGGTCCTAAGGGAATATGTGGTGCTACCAAAAGGAGGTATTACAGTTTCATTTGATTTCAGGAGCAAACATAGAGCCTTAAAGCTCAGGTGAGCGTGGTGGATCTCCCTCATTCAGTTCCACATGCTGATCAACTATTTCAAGTCTTTGAACAAGAAAAGCACACAAGATTGTCACTCATAAATGGGGAAATGCCTTTAATTGGGGTTTTCAAGAATATACATGAGGTAAATACTGAAGGCCAGAACCCCATGGTACAAAACCCAAATGGTATTTACTACAGACCCTAGCTCAAAAGGAGTGTTTGGGGTCCTTCTGCAACTCATCCAAAGTAACAGATGTCCACAAAAAAATAATTTAATTCATTACCATTTCCTGAAGAAAGTGGAAATATAAAAAAACCCCCAAACCTCTACAAACATATTTGCTTGAAACGTGGAATGAAAGAAGAGTTTATAAACTCCTGAAGAAGGAAATACCTTTAGGGTAGAGTATAGCTTGGTACTAAAATGCAGCATAAATGCCAAATAAACACAGATCCAACACTAAAGACTCTGAAAATAAAGTAACAGAGAGACAAGCTACCATGTAAAGCTGTTACAAGATATATTGCTGGGCACAAACAAGCAGTGGAGTTACAATAACCACGGATGCTAATGCTGTCTTGGTGCTCTCAACTGGTAAAATTAAAGACCTTATGTCCTGGAGGTTATCTGTGATGAGGAAATCTCTGGCTCTTGGGCAGAAATTGAGTATATCCAAGTATTAGGTTTATATAAAGTCCCTGTTTCTCACAGAGCAAGATGAAGAGGGATTTTTGTAAGCACAGCAACAGCAGATGTAATTATCAGGAGCTGCTGAATGAAAGGAGCAGTCTGAGAGCTACAAGGCACAAACTGCCAAGCAGGAGCTCCTTGATCAACATTTCCTCATCTTTGGAGATCAGACCTGAGATACACAACGATTATGTCATTAGAACAACATGTGTCAGCATCTGGAAGGTTGTATCTGCCAAATAAGACACATGGATTGCAATTCAAGCCTGACAACTTACATAAACCCAGAAAAATAACTACAAGAGACAAAAGGAGAAAGACTGCAGTAGAAGAATTTAATTCCAGTAGGAGTTGAGAGGGAAGTGCAACCAAAGCTGGCCACTGCACTGAATATGCTGTACTGAAAAGATGAGCAATGGCAGAAGGTGATGAGTACATTTTTCTGAGAATACCACAGTGGAAAAAGAGGACATGTGTACCTCCAGAGTCTGTGTGCACTTGTGGATCACCACTTGCAGGAAGAACAAAAATATATTTACAGTGAAAAGAAAACATGGATAAATATTATTTCTAGACATGATAGGTTTAATATAACCATTCCATTAAAATTAGCATGGTGAAAAAAAAAAACTGTATGGAAGACAACACTTCATGAGAAACGGCCAGGGAAATTTTCTTTTAAATAGAAAATGCAGTGATGTTTCAACTACACTGTCCCTTGAAAATACTCAGGAGTGATGCAGGACTATGAATGATGCTGCCAACAAAAATATGCACTTCTCTGTACGTGGGAAGGATGCACAAAAAAAATATTTACATGGGAAAAAAACCCACCCAAACCAACAAAAGTTGGAAAAGAAATGTATGAACTCTAGTGACAGAGTGCAACAGAAAATAACCAGATAGATACAAATACTACAAACAGATCTAATTTAAATGAAAGGGAAGTGAAATGGGAGGGGAAAAAATACCCTGGTGAAAACTTAATTGAAAAGAAAGGCTTAATCTTTCACATTGTCTTTTTCTTAGATACACATGAAAGCCTTAATAAAAGCCCTGCATATTACTATTATTGCCTGAAAACTGCTAAATTATATACAAAAATGTGTGAATAACTCCAGCCATTCACACTTTTTCCTTCCAAGATACTGCATCTTACCACCCAGGTGTGCTACTTTCAAAAAGCATTTCCAGAACAGGCATCACTTTTGCTCAACTTGAGGAGCAAAGTGAAATACAGAGCCTGTGATAACGGTAAGAAAGGATCCTAATCAATGCTAGTTGAAGGAGGACAGAAAGGAGAAGAAAAAGGACAGCTCTAGACACTATTATAGGCCCAGAAAGGGAAAGGCAGCAGTGGTTATTCCTGTGGGAAACAGGCAATGTCCTTTCCTGACAGTTGCCATCTCTTTGACGCCTTTTTCCTGTTCTGTAAGCTTGGTGCTCCCAGCACAGCAATCAGTTATAAATCTGGGGCTTGTACAGACACTTTTCATTAGCAGCAGCCCAGACAGGCTCAAGCACCTTGCCAACACTAACAACCAGGTTTACCATTTAGCAGCTGCACGGGGTGCCAGCAGTTTTAACATTTTGCTCTGGCTGTTGCACATTACCACATTTGTAGTTTTTAAAACCTAGAGGGACAATGTTTCTATCAAACCACAGCAGGTCACTGCATGGACTATTGAAATGGGACTGAAAGCTGACAATACAGCTGAGAAAATGATCTGAAGTGAGCAAAAGCAATAGATATCTCTAATTGTTATGGGGCTTTGTGGTTTTTTTTTGTTTATTTGGTTTGTCTTTCTTTTTTTGGGGACAGTATCGTGTTTTTTGGAGTGGCTAATTGGAGAAATGCTACTGTAACAAGATTTGTTCTTCTGTCATGTATCAATACAATGACTCAAGGCTCCTAAACTGATATGGGATTAGAGAAAAAGCCAACAGCAGTTCTAACTAACTGCACCATTAACACAAAGCTGTTATTCCCTTGATACAGCCTTATTTGCCTGAGCTCTCTCTGTAAATGTCAGTCCTGTCATCATCATTGCACTAATATATCACAGTCACAAGACCTACCTTTCTTTGCTCATTTTTAATCCTTCAGCAGACAAAACCATCAGAGCACCACACATAGACAGCCATAAAAGAACACTTCTCTTGCTTTCCCTCTTTTTCACAGATGAATATAGGACAAAAATTGCTACTGACAAAAACACAACTGAGGAAATGCCTACTGAGCAGTTATCACATTGAATCTCATCCAGTCCGTCAGTTTTAAAGGGAATTCCTGCAATCCTCATCTCTGCTTTTGATTTTAGCCTCTGATGCCTCTTCCTTGATGTGCATCATCAAGTAGAGCAGCTTTTGTATTTGTGCTATGTACTGCTTCCTTTAAAGCAGCCATCTACCAAGATCCTACTCCTAACCACAAAACATTTTAACCCCCCCCAAAAAATCCCTTTCACTCCATGAAGATACTCCTCTTTTCTCCCCATCTTCAAACTAGAGATCAGTAAAACAATTTCCCATCAGAAATAAATTGTCACTGTTCTTTCATGCTATCCAGGAACACCCCAATGCACCCACCAACCCAAACCCCTGACAGCCAGCTGCACCAAATGAAGATAATTTCAAGGAGAAGATCTGCCTTAGCACAACATGGATTCAGCTATGAACCAGAAAAAAACTGTATTAATTTAGGGAAATGCTTGGCTTAAAATATTAAAAGCTGTTCTCAATATCTTTACCAGTAAATGCCTGATCTGCTGTTTCACGGTATCCATAGAATAAGGATACATTTGAAGATGATTAGAATACAGTACATAAAATTTAAAAAAATTGACAATTAAATAGTAACAATCAGAAAACAGTGAGCTTAAAAATATTGAAATAAGGTGGTTGAAGATGATTTGAGACTCATTTGTGAATGATACTCATTTGTTTATTTGCAGCATTACACTGACAGTAGCTTTAAACAGGCAACTTAGTACATAACATTCATAAAAGTCACCATTAAAATTAACTGGCTTAAAAGCCAAAAGAATGAGAAAGTGGAAACATTTCACATTCTGAGAGATTCTCACTTCTTTGTATGAAAATTCCAATTGTTTCTATAAAAGCCTGACCTAGTCCAAAGGAATGGGAAAACCAGTTATTGTTTCCTTTTAGCCCCAAATATTCCAAAATGATCTTCTATTATTCTCAGTCTGCAAAGTAGGAAAAAGTATTCCCTGGCTCTTGTCTTCACTCATTCTTTTCCATCTCCAAGAATTTAATTTTATTTAATATCTGTTTGAACAGAAGCCTGTCCTTGTGTTTACCATTTTCTTCCTTGCCTTTACCTCTCCTGTGTTTGCCACATCCTTTTCTGTGGTGGATGGTTGGCATCACTGCACATTATTCAGAGGGGGAATGCACTGCTCATGCACACAGTGCCACAGCAGCAGCATTCTCTGGTTTGCTGTTTGATACTTCTCAAATGGCTTTTTAATAGTCCTCTTAACCAATAACATTTTCATAAAACTACTTATTCTAATTCTGAGATTGCTCTCCTATGGTAAAAGAGCAAATCAGAACCCATCATTGTGCACATATATTTAAGATTGCTTCTCCTGACATATGCAAATAAATATATACCTATGCTGAACTTCACCTGCTCTCTTATCCCTGGGTTCCAGTTATCAGGCACTTGTGGAGCAATGCAAGTTATCTTTCATTTAAATATCCTGAATAAATTAGTAAATATAATTTGAAATTGCACAAAAATTCAGTCTCATTTACAGAAAATCTTATATCTGCCATTTTTCAGCTGTGCTCTAGAAGGACATGGGACACCACTGCTGTTGGGACACCGTGTTCCTTCAGCTTTTATTTCCTTGCTTTTCATGCCCTGCTTTGGAGAATCAGCTGACCCCAAAATTATCAAACTTTAGGAGGAATTCAAACACAAGCAAGGAAAGCAACATAATGTTCTAAGAGAATTTGTTGATGAATTTTAACTGACTATAGACATCATCTAGAATGTTAATATCATCCTCCTTTAATCCTCAGTCACAGACTAAGTAACGCCAATATATTTAAGTTTTTCCCATGCCTGCATTGAGATGTACATCCCTGCACATCAAACCAAACTAAGGAGATGAAAGGACTGGTGCTAACTTTTAGTAAGTTATAACCTTGTGTCACTTCTGAATGCAGTTTGCAGCCTAGGTCTCAATTCCAGTTAATATTTGCACATCACAGTAAGAGCAGTTGCTCTGATACCTCCTAAGAACGTGTAAATTTTAGACAAAGAGAAAAATTTAAGACAGAATACATTGATTTATATATTGAAAAAAAGTAAGGGTGACACCAATTTGGGCACTTCAGTAAGCAAGATTTAAGAATAATACTGATTTAGAATGAATTTAATTAGGTTTAGCACTATTTGAAATCAATTAGAGGAAATATTTTTAAGGGAATGCTCAAGTATTTGTTCCCACAGTATAGAACCAAAAAAAAAAAAAAAAATCCACATGTATTATTTTTTAAAAATAAATTCTGAATTCTTTCTGAGGTCCCCATCATCGCCCCATCTCCATTTCTTTTTCTATTGTGCAAAAGAAGAATAAAACAGAATAGCAATTTTATTAAACAATGAGACTATGAAATGAGCCATGGCAATTGGGCATTCTTATTCTTGGGGACAGATGAGTTAGAAACCACTTTCAACACAGCAAGTAAAAAAAATAAAAAACCTAATGAGAGAGACAGAAAAAAAAAATCAAGAAGAAGGAAAAAATGCAAATTTATTACCACTTCTCAGGCTCATGAAATAAGACACCAAAATGAAAAGAAAGCTGTTCTTCCCCTCCAATGTGCTCCTATTGTTTTGCTTAAATCTGGCCCTCAATGTTTCCTACTCTCAGGAGAGACCTCCTCACAGGAACCACACCATGTTGTCAACAGATACATTAATCTCCCTGACAGCTTTTAGGAAAGCAGTTTGAGCTCAGATACTAATCTTGGGGAAAAAAGCCTATGCAAAAAACATCCAGTGGTTAGGGCTGCTGGCACACACTCAGCTGTGCAGCCCTCACTGCACTCAGTTTCTGGCATATCATGAAGGGTACCAAGCCTTCCCTCTGCCAAACAGGAAAGAGCACAAATAGCAGGTTTCATCTTCCACTGACACATCATGTTTCGCCAGAAAAGACTGGGTGAAAGCGTGTCAGGGGAATAATATTCCTGATGGATCACCAAAAAATCTTAGGATGCAGGGAGTCTTCTTTCCTCTATTAAAAACTCTCAGGCCGTATAATGGCTTTCTCTCGCTACAAATCTCAATTTGCAGTTAAGGGAAATACTGGGATAACTGGGAGACTGCCTAATGCTAGCTGCAAATAGTGACTTCCACGAAATTTTTCCAGCTGTCTCTTCAAGACTGTAGAGCTGTCCAATTTTTACTTTACAAAGGAAGACAAAGTCAAATGGTTCATCTTTTTTAAAGATGTGAAAGCAATGAATTCATCTAACCTGAATATAATAAATGTATGGTAAACTAAACCAAACCATAAAGTGAAAACTGATAGAGCAGATGGCTAAATGTCTATCCAGGGAAATGCTCCTCCATTACAATTGCCAGGGCCCTCCAAACTTCCTTTCTGTAAATGTTATGGTAACAAAAATTCTGAATGGAGCACTCTCTCCTGGTCAGACACAAGAGAAGAAAACTTCTTAACAACAGATTTAATGTCATAAACATCCATTATGTAGAATGACAGACTCTGTAAGAACTGCCACATCAAATTAAGAACAAGGTCATGTATTTATTCTGATACTCTATTTTATAGAGAGAAAAAAGCTGCACCTTTTTTCTACAATTCATTTTTGAGACAAATGTTCAAAAGTGTATCTTTCTATGTTCAAATGTTCAAAAGTGTATCTTTCTATGTTTCTATGTTCAAAAGTGTATCTTTTTCGTCAGTGCTTCAATATGTCACACACAAGCAAAAATCAAGTTAGTTAGACCTTGCAAATCATCATCAGAAAAATGGCTTCAATAAAACTGGAGACATGACTGTCCCCAGTCTGCTTGTGGATCACAGCTCATATTTTAAGAATGTTAATGCACCAAAGCTTAACAAAGCCAAGAAAACTAAGAAATGAGAGAGGTAAATATAAACTTTTTCAATAGTCACCCCTACTACCATATACTTTGTATGCAGTTGTTTGGAGAAATAGGTATCAGATTTCTATAAGAAGTTGGAAATTGGTACTAGAAACAGACCCAGGCAAATATTCCTAAGTTTTAATGTGCATGAAAGCTTGTCTTGATGAGCTTCCTCGAAGTAAAAGGAGAATTACTGTCTTGCAGAGTCCACCAGGGACACATGTGAAAGCATAAGAGATAAAAAGGACTGATCCCTCCAGGAACAGGACCTCATCTGAGCAGGTGATGTGGGCCTTCTTGTTTGTCAAGACACTTTTCTCACCTTGTTCTGGCAATCTGTTAGTAAATCCTCATGCCCTTCTTTGAAATCCACATTGTACTTTATCATTTCAATACAGAAAAGAGGAGAAACCTTTTCTGTAAGACAGAAACTAATTTTTATGTGCCCTACTGTCTTGCTGGGATGGAAATCAAACAGTGCAACTTTTACATGAAAATATAACATCACAATAGTGCTATTTCATATTATGCACTGATTTCTAGCACTGTGCAGGACTCCTCCACTGTCCAATGAACTTTTCAGTCCTGTTTCTGTGTGGCTGAATGATAAAAATGATTAAGGCACGAACTCTGTGAAAATATCTAAGCCTTTCTTCAGTTAAAGAGCATTACAAATGAAGAATAACTGAGTCTTGTCTACAATTACTGTATTATTTCACATATATATAATGAAGTGAGGCTGTCTATTTTTCATTCGTGCATTATGTATGCTGTAAAAATAGATGTATCCAGAAGGGCTTAATTATGATTTTTAATTCCCAAAAAAGGGCTACAATTCAATTAATTCTTCCTCACCTCCCCTCAAGAAATCTCCCCTCACTCTGAGCGATGAAATGTGTAGCTAAAAGTTCATAATTTCTGGAACTTCTCCCAGACATCCAGGAAAGATAAGAAAAAGTTCTCTTGACAGAGGGCTATGACATGATCAGAACAAGAGCTAGCTTTTCTCAAAGCATCTGCCAGGGTTAAAATATGTGCCTGTTTCTACACCAACTGCAACACACTGTGCTGAAAATCACAACCCTCCAAATACATACAGAATGAAAAGTTTGTGAACACTGCATTTTCTGTAATGTATTGTAAAAGCTGATGGAAATGAAAATTCCTACTAGAATATTACATCACTAATGACTCATCATGCATACTGATGTCTCTACTGCATATGTAGATCCTGTTTTGTAATGAGAAGCCAGCTGTCACAGATTCTCTGAGAGGAAGAGCTGGAGGGTAAATTGATCCCAAAACTACCTATTGGCTACCAGTGCCCAAATAAAATAGGAGGAAAAATTTGCATACAATTATTTCAGTTACAATTTTATGAGGTATAAGTGATCTTTAGAGCCTGTATTTGTTCATCCTTGCTGCATTTTCACTAACAAAAGTCCCACGTAACATTGAAGCAAATGGTAAAACACTGATTCACATTACCTCAGAACCATATTTGGCTAAATTACTGAGAACATGTAACAATATTATCTTTCATCCTATCTTTTAACTGAGAAGAAAAACTCATTCTTTCAAAAAATACTAAAAAAAAATCTTTAAAATTAATTGCAAATTGAGTTGGTAACCTTTCAGAAATTGATGCCATGAGCTCTGTCCTGGAGGACAGGATGAGGATGACCTAGAGCTGAAAGCAGCCTTAAGTGAAATTACAGCCACTTGCCTAAGTGCTGATGGCACCCAGTCAGGCCCAAGGAACACTGACACCCCAAGGCTGGGCAGCACAGGGAATTACCCAGGGACAGGGAGGCCAAAACCTCTCCATGATGTAATTAATGTCTAAAAAGCACTGGGAGAGGAAGTGAGAGGAAAAGAACATTTAGATCTGAGTAATTCCCAAAGGTGCGTCTGAGCTCAGTGAGCAGATACATGTTTGATGTGTCAGACTGTTCTCTGGAACAAACCCCGCAGATGCAAGATGGCTTTAAAGAACAGATTTCTGCCAGGCTGAAATGGAGCAGCTGAGTGTTCTCTGGGCTGTAACATGTTGAGCTGTACTCATCTGGCAGGCAAGGCTGGAATCTGATATGGCAGTGGTTTATATGGAAGAGAAATTAGCCAGGAACTCCACACTTGAAAGTCACTTATCCCAGGAAAACACCTAACATTTTTAACTGGCATAACCACTTTGCTTCAAATGAGATGCAAGTCTTCAAGAAGATCTTGAACTTTAAGCTTGAAAATGTTTACTCTAAGCATTTATTCAGAGATTTTGTACTCACTGTCCAAAAGCAAGTTCAGAGATTAATTAGGATAGCATAATCTTGCTTTACTAACAGCCAAAAGAGAATACAACATAACTTTCATTGTGGCATAGTATTTCAGTCAAGAGATGAGATGAAAAAACTTCATCCACCCCACCTTCAAGATCCAATCATAGCACATCAAGAGGAAATTCTTCAGTAATTTAAGTTCAGATGTACTGGGCTCCACTTGGGTTTTCAGGTTTTTTTTGAGTGTTGGCACTGACTGTGTGCACATGCAGGGGTGTCTCATAACAAACAGTTACCACAACAGACTACTTCAGCTGGAAGCTACTCCAGCAACCACCCAGCCCAACCTCCTGGCCAGCTCAGGGCTGGCAAAAGTTAAAGCAGGGTGTTGAGGGCAGCATTGTCCAAATGCCTCTGATAGACTTGGCAGCCTTGGGGCATTGTGGCTGATATTTAATGAATTTAGAAGTTCATTTGATGAGAAGGTATTCGCTTATCTGTCCATTTCATTGAGCTTCACCTGGATCACAGTAAAAACATTACTGAACATAAAGCTGAATATGTTGCTTATATTAGAAGTAGAGCTCTTTCCACTGGAAGGATAGGTTTTTCCAATATGATAAAAGAAATACACTATCACAACAAACAAACAGCATATACTTGCATCTACAGTTCATGGATTAGGAATATACATTCAATTATCTAAACTTGGGTGTGGAAAAAGAAAAAAAAAGAAGTAATAAGTTTACTTGCTTTCTATAGTTGCTCATTAAATCACTCTAACACATCTTACACATCATGGGGACATACAGTTTGTCAGCAGCAATTAGAGACTGATGGACACCTGCTGCAATGCAGATTCAACAGCACACAAACCCACAGCATGGATATTCTGAAAGTTCTGGAAAAACTTCAGAAGATGCTAGAGCGATAAACCAAGAAAATATGCATACTTTCTTTCAGAAGCCAGCTTGAAGTATCGATTCAAATATAATGAAATTTCAGTAAATGTTACCTTTCTAGGACTGAACAGCAGATCAATTATTTTTCACAATAGCCAAGCTTTAGTCACTTCAAGCAAAAATTTTCTACTCCAACTCAACAGTTTGTTTGTTTTTTTTATCCTGCTTATAGACCAGACACTCGTCAGCCTCTCAGATCTCTGGAGAGTTGTGGTTTAAGGGAACCCAGGAGGAAAAGACAAATTTGGAAAGCCATTTATCCATCTCACTAGAATTGAGACATTATGGTTTTCATTCTTCTCCCACTCCCAAAAATACCAAATTTCCATCATCAGAGCTCTGTGAATAAACGAACATTTTGTTACTGGCCTCAGGAAGAAAGAAACCACAGGCCTGGTAGGGACAGAGAGGAGAGCAGGGCACTGTGTGCTTGGGACCCTGTTTATTTGACTAGATTGCAGACAGTCAACCCAAGAACATGCAGATCATATATTTTTAAGCATTTCATAATGGCTTATTATTAATTCCAGCCAAAACCACCAAGACCAAAATTATCTGAAATTGGTGCTTGTGTGTCCTGACCCCAAAGCCAACAATGGTTGCATAAAAAAAAAAAAAGTTAAATATCTACAGTCCTCTCAGGTTTAATTTTTTTTTAATCAATTACAAGGCAGTGCCCTTTAAGAGCCTAGAGAGAAGACAGGTCTCCACAACTAACAAACTGAAATGTGGTTCTGGGTAAATTTTACTTCCAGGAAACCAAAATGTTGCAGTCCTTGAGAGAGGGAGGCTATAAGCAGAGGGCTCTTCTAAAGGAAGGAGCTTTTATTGAACCTGTCACTTGTCATTAAACACTCCATATTTTATCTTAACCTGATATTTTCATTAGAGCATACAGACCTTTTTCATCTGTGAATAAAAGCATTCCCTTCAGCCTTGTGCTGAATATGGGGAAAGGCTCTCTAAAATAGAGCCCACCCAAACAGGACAATTATGTTCTCAGAAGCAGGAAAAGCACTAGGGAAAATCAAGTAACATTAATACCATGATAATTTGCACACTTCAATGTTTACTATCACATCACACTTCACTCTTACATTATTTATTAATACATTTAATAATGTTGATTTTTAGTGTCAAAAAAACTTGCATAAAATAATATAGAAAGCAAAGACACCAGTGCAGAATAAAATAAAACATAAGCTAACTGCAAAAAAGTATGTACTGCCCTACAGAGATCTCTAGTTGGAAAACGTGAATGGGAAAAGGTAAAGATATCCATGCTATTCATATTTTTATATCTATGATCTCTCAACTGCTTAAAATACTTTATAAGTAAATAACTGGATAAGAAATTGCAAGGGAAGCTATACATTCTTAAAGAAGTCTGATATAAAGCAGCACCGTTTTTTTCTGAGCAAAAGCTGCCTCACTGCTACCACCAAAGCTGTACCATCTCCCTGATGCACCAGAAACTGATGTTAATTAGTTTTAGCAGAACTTAAAGTTCTTAATAACTGTAATATCACTCTCTGTTCATTGCCATGTAGTACAAACATTTTAGACAATTTATTGTTTCTTAAAAGAAAAAAAAAAGTGGTTTCAGTATGCAAATAGAGGCTGAGAGAAAACACATTTCAGGCTTTTTTCAGTGTATTACATATGTGAAGAAGACAGAAAAATGAAAAGGGAAAGAAAAGAATAATTGGGGGCGGAGAGCCAGAAAAGGAAGCCATCCCTTTTAAAATCTTGAAGTCCTACATAAAAACAAAAATGATGGTCTGATGGAAAGGTGTCATTCAATAAACACCACTCATGTAATTGCAAAGCAAATGTGAAGCACCAGCTGTCTTTTCAGACTTGATATATAGATTTATTCAAATGCAGATAAGGAATCTAACCAAATATTGTAGTAGTTTTAGGAATTTTCAAAGACATTTCACTAATACCAGGAGGACTGTGTTATTCAAACATAGCTGCCACATAACGAGAGCCTTGTGAATTGCCATAGCACTACAGCCACAAAACCCATTAGGAGATGTAGAAATCCCACATTCCTGCCTTTTATAAAGGTCTGCAGTTATGAAATCATTTTCATACACTTGGAATTTAACTATTTCATTGCCCAGCACATACAGGACTGGAGCTGATGGAGAAAATCACAAAAAGGTGCATCTGAGAGCATTCCATGGACATATGCTGCTGTGGTTCTTTCAAAGTTTTAGCTGAAAAAATCCCCTCAGCATCCCACAGAACAAAGTAAAGGAATATGTGTGAAATAAGGAAAGAACTTATCTTTACTAGAGAACCCTTAGGATGTATTCTGTGTCTTCATTGTAGATGCATTAAGATATGTGGCTGATAAAAAGAAACAGGATTTAACCTAGGATAATAAAGGAAAACAAAGAAAGGCTTGCTCTTTAAAGATTAACAGAATGAAAGACTACAAGGTAGGGTGCAGTTTCCATGTTTATTTTCACTCACCAAAAAGAAAGTTATTTTTGTAAATTAAAGAAAACACAGTCAAAATGTCTATTATCTCCACACTTAGCATCATGGTATCTTTGCTGTACTCCATGCCAGTAGTTTAATATTTTTATGACAGCGATTGAAAACTTACCATTTGATAAACCTCCTGCAGCTAATCTCAACACACAGCACACTGAGAAATATTTGACTTGCTTTTATACCAGTGACTTTCTTATGCCTGGGCAGATTTGAGGTAACCAGATAACTCTGTGGGGCAGCAGCATGATCATTTCAGAAATAAAGCCAACTGACCAGAAAGCACATCAAGAATTCATGAAGTAAACAAGGATGACTACGATAGAAAACATGGTCCTCCAGTCACGTCACAGTAACTCCAGCTTTCTCTAAGAATACTTACTTGCTTATCTTTCATTTACTTGAAGAAAGGACACCAGTATAAGGTAAAACCAGCTGGGAAAATAGACAAAACAGCTAAAGAAAAAGGCTGTTAGAGGAACAGAGAAGAAAGAAATGTCACACCCAATCTCAATATGGAATTCATATAATTATTTCAACGATGCACTTCATAACCAAGTTGACAGTTAAAAGTACGTTTTGCTCTTAGGAAAATTGAGGAAGATATGAAGGCAACTGAGAGAGAGGCTGCTTTCTTTAAAATGCTGTAGGAAAGATGTGTCTTTTCAAACAATCAGGAACAAAGTTGTTAGGTAACAGCTATGAAAACAACAGATCAGGAGGCAGAGCAGAGAGCCAAGTAGCTCAGCCTGGCTCATTATCCCAACTGCATTAATCAATTCCCATGTTACCTGAAGCTGTTGGGAGCTGTCATTAAGGTTATCCTCTCGTCTTCTGGCCTCCTCCAGCATCTGTGCACTCTTCTTTTTCTCCACTTGTTCTTTGTGCTTCAGATTTGCTACTTTCTTATTTTGATCTTTAACTTGCCTGCAAAAGAGAGGAGCACTCAGAGCGTGGTCCAGAGCAGTCTCCATCAGTGCTGAGCAGCTGGGCCAGGGAACAGTGGCACCATCAAGTGCCACAAGGTCACCAGCACCAAACTCATCCTCAAGCATTAGCCTCCATTAATTCAGCCAAAAGAAGGCTTCATTTTGGTCATTACTACTGACCTAACCTAGAAAATTTCTGAACAAAAGCATTATTTATTGTTTGGTAATTGTAAGTTGATTAATAAACTTAATCAAAAGATGCACCTGTCCTCTTCTGACTTTGGGGAAGAAAACTCTTCTCTGTTCACACACAAACGTACATATAAAACCACAGAAATCTAATAACCCATTTTGCTTTAGGTACCACTGTATCTAATGTGCAGAAAACAGGAGGAGCACAAGGAGAACTATTGAAACATGACTTGAATATAGAGGCTTAATTACAAGAATTAGGGAGTCAGTTTCCAGAGGTAAAACACTTTCTTTTCAACCTCAAGATCTACCTGTTTTCTTGATATTTTGAGGAATTTCCTATCCTTTCATTTTACATAAGAAAGACACAACAAGTAAGAGCAAACTATTTGAGAAAGTGTGCATAATTTCCTTTTCACTTGCATCTATGGACTATTTTTGATGATCCTGGCAGCTACCACTGCCTGCAGACAGGGTTTGGCCTCTCAGGGCATTAAGACACACAGAGTATTGAATCTAATTACAGACCCTTTAATCTCAGCCTCCTGACCACAGAGAACTTAAGTCTAAACTTTTAGTCCAATCAAAACAAAACAGGCTAACTTTGCTTCCTCAGCCTTTTTCTCCATAATTATATCTGGAGTTTGGATTTTGGAATAAAAGACAGATTCTTTGGTTGCAAGATTTCCCCAAAACATCATGCAAGTAGTAGAGACGGCTCTTTAATTTACTGTTTAGAAAACAGAATGATATACCAGCTTCAGATCTGGTATGTTATCCACACAGACAGGGAAGAATGTTTCTTCTGTATTTCAGAAATACTTTTAGAACAGATCACAAACAACACTTCTTTAATATTTTCT
The DNA here is from genome assembly GCF_023055355.1 of Agelaius tricolor. Classification (NCBI taxonomy): domain Eukaryota; kingdom Metazoa; phylum Chordata; class Aves; order Passeriformes; family Icteridae; genus Agelaius; species Agelaius tricolor. The sequence continues at coordinate 4,333,084 of NW_027269263.1, forward strand.
TCAGAACTCCTAACAAAAGTATGATCAAGAACGTATCTCTTTGCGATATATTTATGTTCAAATTACGTGGCATATGACCAGTCAGTGTTTTGAGTTCCTCCAAAAACACTCTGAGCTCTGAGGTTCAACTCTGAGCTCTGATTTTTTCCAATGTAAGCCAACTGAGGCTGGGAAAATCGTGAAAACAGCAACTTTTCCTTGGTGCTAAAACAAACTCTTAGGGTGAAAAAGTGCTGATGGCCTCTGGAGACCAATAAAAAATGAAAGTTCTTTTCTGATGATGTTAAAAAGTTATTGGCATACTTAACTACCCTGTCCAAGAGTTACAGCTGATTTGAGTCAGGATGCTTTTTAAACACCACCAGTGTAATTGTTGAGTTATTCTAACCCAGTGCTGCACACTGGCAATGGGCTCATTGCCCAGTTTGAAAGCAGACTTGCTCAGTGATTAAACAACTTATTGGAAATATTATGCTGGCACCAACTCAGCTTGTACAATACACAGTTCTATCTGTCCAATAAAATAAACACAAAAAGTACAGCTAAGTCGGCACAGAAAATGGAAATATGTCAGCCCAACACATTCAATTCCATATGAGAATTTTTACTCAACTTTTAAATTAAAATTAGAGGAATTAAGTATTTTTTAATCAATTTGCAAAGCTAGATTCACCTATTGAGAAACTGATCTTTATTACTATAACCAACTAGTTAGTAAGAGACAACAATATTAATAAAGTCCCAACCCTCTTCAAAATATGCCTGAAATAGATAATCTCCTACATGGTCCAAAATGTTTTCAAACAAAATGCATTTCAAAGAGATGGGTAATTATAAGGATATGTACTATTGACATTAATTTTGGTGTGAACCAAAATCAATGACATGCTAATATATTAGGTAGATGTTTTGAGACAAAAACAAGCTTTACTAAAGTTAAGTCTTGAAATTACCTAGTGCTTGTAATACGGAGGTCAGTCTTCATAAAATCTTCTACTAGACCAGGTTGCTTAAAGCTCCATTTAACCTGGCTTTGAATCATGTGCAAGATACAACTATCCCTCTGAATCTCTGATGGCAGAAAGGAAACAAAGTTGGGCTATAAACTTTTCAAACCATACAGGTATCTGTGGCAGTGACTAGAACTTCCCCAACTGTTTAATTGTATAAATCTGGGAAGGTTACGTGAGAGCCCAAATCCATAAACCTAAAAAGGCTTGGAGTCATTTGATACATGAATACACATTTCATCTCATCTTAATGCCCGTGGTACCAAATGAAAATTCTCACTTTTGCAATACCTCATGCAGAAAATCATGCAAAAGGTTCAGCATTTACAAGTCCACAGCCCTTTGATGGTTGCACCATAAAACTTCTGTGAAGCTCTAAAGACTTCATACTGTGGCTCTGTAAAGAATGCTCTTCCTTCTCTGCCAAATAACTTTCAGTCATCAAAGCCAGTCAGAGAATTATCTTTTTATATATGCAAACAATCTTTTAAAATATTTAAATATGTACTCATATTTTTAATATCAACAGACCTCAAAAGCTTGCTCATTAGGTATCACCCCATTCACTGTTCAATAACTCAGTTCTGTTGCTATTTTAAACACTGCAGTACTACTGATGATTGTTATAGAACAATTTCATCTTCACACCACCACTGAACAATGTGCAGAATTGGACCACATACTGAACTGGAACAATAAAATAAAATACAGAAAGTACGTGACTTAAGTGAGCATGCTGCAACTGGTACATTTTATGAGGAGACAGTCAAGAGGAAATTTTTTTATAATATATGTGCACAAGTAAGCTTATTAGGAAAAAAGAAACACAAAGAAACAAACAAACTCTGCAACTGCCTCAGTTTGAGAGCTTCATTTTGTAAGCTTAATATTCTTTTACTCTTTTGAATGAATTGCACATATACAGAAGCACATATCCTATCAAAAGGACAGCAAAGTTTTGAAAAGAAAATCCTTAATCTCTAAGAGTATTTTTATTAAAACTGCAAAAACGTGCATGAGATTAAAGATAGGAAAAAGAGAATGACTTATATACAATGATGGCAAGACCTTAGAGGTTTAAGAATGTTTTCTAGAAAGCACCACTGTCCGCACGTACAACAACAGCGAACAGCAACTTGCAACGTGCATGTGGGCTTCTCATCACAAAATAAAAAGCTAATGAACTTCTCAAAGATACAGTGCATTAAATATTACCATAAATACACATTCCTACAGAAACATCTTTGCAAAAGAGGACTACAAAAGAGAGAAAGAATTCTGGTGGTTCTAATTAAAGCTGGAGAGCCAGGTCACATTCACTGAGATAAAGCTTTGAAGAAGATACCAACTGGAACCAGCAGAAATAACAAAACTAACAAAAGCAAAAGTCCCTCACCTCAGAAGATGTTTATTCTCAGAGTCACCTCAAATCAAGTCACAAAAATATTATAGTCACATATAAAAGAAGAAAAATTTAATGAGAATGTTTATGTTGAATTACAGTGAAGAATCCCACTCATTTTGAAAATAACAATTTCTTTTGCACTTTTAATAGCAATTTTAAGATATCTTTTTTGAGAGTCCATCTCCTAAAACATTTTGTCCTCAAAACTGAAAACTCTTTCCCATTATTTTGAATTTTTCTCCATTTCACAGTATATCACGCCAAGTACTGTTACAGACTAATGAATTAGATAAAAGGAAGTGGAATCAAATTCAGGCTTCTGATTTAAAAATACAAACCCCAAAGTCTTTCAACTAAAGACAGGCCAAGATTTTCAGAATAAAACGTTTCATATCCTTTGATTTTGGGTGTCCAATTTAGTCCACATGCCTCATGAAAAAATCCCCAAGGATTTCTTAATCTGGACACTGACACCAACTGTTCATATCTATGGCTTTACTCTTTCTTTAATGAAAGAGTAAACCTCTCTAAAAAAGCCACACCTTTCCACTTCTCTATGAAATTCTTGCATTTCCAGTGATGAAATATAGCCCAACACCATGGGGAATAAAGCTGAACAATCACAATAAGCAATAAAAAATTTCAAATGAGAAGATTTCACATTTTAAAATTATTTCAAAACAGGAAGACAAATATAAACAATAGAAGATCAGTGGAGCATCAGGCATTCCTGAAAAGTGGCAAGTTCTGTTACCTATTAGTCATTGGGAAAACCTTTCCTCACTAAGAGACCAATTGCTACATAAGCCATTTTTTAAAGGCTTCTATGAAATTATTTTTTCTGTATTAATGTCAATATTTTTTTCATTTTGACAGTGAGCTCATTATCTTTTAATGTAATGCCTGTCAGCACACATACAGCTGCTAATTCTCTCCTCACATGGATTTCCATGCTATGCATTAATGTAATGTAAGCTATTATCTGCATCTGGTTATCTTCTCTGACATAATTTCAGATGTTATTCTTGTAAAATAGAAGTTGATCAAATGTTAACTGAAAATATGAATATGTTAATTTGAATATTATATTTTAAAATACTTTACATTTACATGGCTAACACACAAGGGTGTTTTTAGAACAATCCAGGTTAAGCAAACATTTAGAATGCTTTTTAACCACCACAAAAGCTTCCCTGCAGTATAAAGTGTACACATACATGCTGAATTTCACACAATGACTCACACACCAGGAACAAACATGCACATCTTGTGCACTGCTATAGAAACAGCTTGTTTTACTCATCTGACTTAGGCACTCAGAAATATTTCCATGTGTCTGTCAACCATGTCAGAAGGATTGCTGAGCCCAAGCCTTCATTGCTGTAGCATTACCACCACCCACAGGACACTGCACTGCTGCTGCAGCTACTAATCCTGATGGACAGATGAATTTCAGATGCTTTAAAGAACACTTTGCTCCTCAACATGACTTAAACTGATAAAATAGTCAACATGACTGAAAAACCCTACACTGAAAACTGGATGCAATGACCCAGGTATATTATTTAGTTTTGAATTGCCAAAGTACCTTGGGTTATGAAATATTAGGTTCTACAGTACATAGAGTAGAATTATTGAATATTTCAAGTTGGCAGGGACCCATAAGGATCATTCAGACCAGCTCCCTGCTTGTTGCATGACTACCTAAACCTAAAGCACACCACTGAGAGCACTGTCAGACACTGCTTGAACTCTGCCAGGCTTGGAGCTGTGGCCACTTCTCTGCTCCAGTGCCCTCATGGTGAGGAGTCTGCTCCTAATGTCCAGCCTGAACTCCTCCTGATGCAACTTCATTCCTTTTCCTTGTGTCCCATATCACTGGTCCCAGAAATAGATCAGCACCCTCCCCTCTCCACTGCCATCCCTGAGGATGGTGCTATCATTGCCTAAGATCTCCAAACACTTTGTAGTCCTAAGAGACACAGACAAGTGTCCAAATTACAATATTTACCCCAAAAATTTCCTTTGTCACTTCTTTGTTTTTAAGGTCTGCCCCCACAAAATATTTTAGCTGGCCATATCCTTAACCATAACTTCTGAGTTTAAAAAATCATTCATACAGTGATATAGGTAAGTTGTTTGTGTTTTCTTGCTTTGTTTTGTGGTTTTTTGGTAGTTTTGGTACACAAAGAAAAATATTTACATTCTGGGGCATACAGCAGAAGGGAACCAAGGAAAAACTCTTCCCAAAAATATTTTGAAAATAAAGAAGAAAAACTGTTCCAAGAGGTTTTGATTTGGCTTTTAGTTGCTCAAAACTCACTGCACCATAGTTAGGGTTAGTCACCAAATCATGGAGAATAATGGCAGTGTTTGGAAAGCCTAATTGCTTCACCTCACAAAAAAGCAAGTGATAAAGGGAAGATAAATCAGCAATGAAGGAAACAGGACTGACAACACCACACAGCCCCATCACCTCAGCTGGGTGTGTGACTGACAGCTGCCAAGTGTTGAACAAAGTTTTTCACCTAACGCATTCAAAAAATTAGGATCAAGGGAATTACACATTGCTGAAGATCTATGTGGAATTTTGTATGGCTGGGTTGAGCTTTTTAAGTGTCATTGGGGCCTTTTCCTGGGCTTTGGCTGTACACAGCAGTTCCAGCCTCTCAACTAGTTTGTCATTGCCCTTCAACGTTAAAACAAGATCAAAAATGGTGCATTAAATTACTACCTAAAAGAAACAATAATTTCACTATGCTTCAGAAACTTGGTTTAATATCACCACTTCTGTTGGTCATTGCATCCAAGCTAAAAGACCAATCACCACACTTAAACTGTTCTTGTTCAACAGCACTCAGCTACCTCCCCTGACTGTGAACTCCTCCCAAAACCTCTCATCATTTTGTTACGCTGGTCCTTGCTGTTCTGCACCACTTACATGACAAGGTAAGGAGTGCCAATGAAAATATTAGCAGATCCTGAAAATGTGACTGGGCCGCTGCATGTGAGTCAAATTGTCCCATGGTGGCTTTAAGAGATGAGGGGTGGACTTCATTTCCTGAGGCTAGGAAACTTTGATTTCTGAAAACAAAGTGTGTGTTCAGGTCAGCACTGGAGGAGGCAAGGGATGAAGGCTGTGGGAAACTCACTTGCACCAGATTTTAGGAACAGGAGCCCAAGAGTGTCTGAATCAAGAGGTGTTAAAGTCAAGCCCTCAAGCAGATTTTGACTTTACACTGACCACTGTCCTTCTTCAGTGGTAAGAATTATTTGCATGGTATAATGCACATTTCCTAATGCAGTCAGCACATCTCTCCCTGTAGCTGAAACAACACAAAGATTTTCTTCTAGAAACAGCAGATGGGAAGATACAAGATAGGGGAGCCCATACCATATGAATCTAGAAACTCAATATAATAAATAAATGTTATCCCAACCCTCCTATAATTTAGAAACACTTTGGAAAAGAAATCTATCACCTGATTCATTAGCAACAGATGAGGCTTACCAAGTAGTAAGGTGGCATAAGTTACTATTAATGCTACATGGAACATTTCATGAGGGAATTAAAAAAACCAAAAGCAGAATTAACCAGGGTGCTCTCCAGTCATGAGACAGAAGCCCAGCTACATACAGTGGCAAAGTCATATGCTGCTGAGTATTCTCAAAAAAAAACTAAGAAAAGAAAAATTGCTTTAATAAACTGGCTGAAATTGATGGATTATCAGCAGAGATTAAACAAAATGTCCTTGTTTTAGTGCAACAAGTCCATATCAAATCAAGCAAATCAAAGGTTTGCTTTCAGACAGGGCCAAATACAATAAGACACTAAATATTTCTGGTAAACATCTATAGCACCTCATGTTCTCATTAATCTCTAAGTACAGTTTTGTAGATAGAATCCTTTGCACCTATTTGTCCAGCTAATGTGCAGCTAAAAAAAAGACTAATAAATGAATATGTAGCTTCCCAACTACGTAAATTCTCAGCACCTATTTCCTGGAAGCAAATTCTGTGATGAAAATAATGAATACATTACCATAATTTCATAACTGGTGTAAAATTTTAACTCAAACTTCAGAGATTAAATATAAAATTAATCATACGTTTGATAGCTATTTTTGAAAGCTGACAGCAATTGAACTAAAAAAGAAACCTTTAACCTTAAAACCTCACAACTTTTAGTTTTGATTGTTGCTAGGGACATTAAAAACAAACTTCAGGTAAATTCTGAAATAAACCTGTAACATAGTGGTATGGGTGTTCCTTTGTTAAGAAAAATACTAATATTTTAAGGACCTTAATAAAAGCATTCAGTCGTTCAAAAATAAGTTTGTTCTGTTGTATTTTTTTCCCTGCTTTTGTTAATTGAACAAACAGATGCAAAGCCAAAAAAGACATTTATAAAACGGCTGTTTAGGTTTTGGTGTGGATTGTTTCCCCCTGCAACATGCTGGGTTAGTTGAATTTGGCCCTAACAGTGTGGGAAGAAGTCCCACAGGTGCTGTTCTCTTCACGTTCAACTCCAGCTCACAAACCAACTGCCCTGTGAACAGATCACACACAGCCAGCCACTCTCTGCTCAAGAGACCTGCCCCATTTGGCTGAAAAAAGTGTTGAATGGCATGTTATTAAAGTTTCAGAGGGTATTTTGTGATCTAAGATAATACATGTCTTTTTTAACTGCAATCCCACTAGCCAGAAGACAAAACAAATCCCCATACAGCAGTTGTTTTCTTTCAGATGGGCAAATATTTTTAATTCCTTCTAGAACAACACCCATACAAACAATTAAAAATAAAAATCAAACATAAAAATTAGCCATTGCAACCAAACAAAAAATAATGTACGGATAAGAAAATTTTAAAACTAGGCATTTAAGAACCACGCTAGAGTAGCTTAAACATCTATATGTATGTAAATAAGCTATGAAGAGAGAAAAGTCCTTTCTAAAACTTTGCAGGAATTTGGGATAACAGTTGAACATTATTATTCTATCCTCTTGATAGCTGTATGTTAAAAAAGCAAGATATGTCTCACACAGTTAAGCTGACAGATACTGAAAATCCAGTCTTCAAGCAAAAAGTATTAAACTAAGCAGTTGCTAGGGACAAAACCAAAAGCACAATGAATGCAGTAACTCAGTGCACAAGGATTTCTGAAACAAAAAGAAATATATTCACAAGAACATTCAGAATCTTGCTTGTAGGAAAAGATGTAAGGAAGTGATTCTACCAGGACCATTCTGAAATAATGTAAACCTGTCCATTTCGTGGCTGAAAACCTGATGATTTTATGTCACTGAGATGCCCAAATAAAAATCTAATATAATTTAGCTTATCTACTTAAAAATAGTTTCCAAGAAGAATCTTTCTAAAAGACTCTCTGTACAAACAAAGTGTTTACTCTGTTAGCTACAAAGAAGTTACACAAAATCTGATCCAAAGCTGGCCATTGCCAGATACTATACTTGGAAAAGTATACAAAAGGATGGGGCTGGTTGAAAAGCCATGTTACCACACTCATCAAACTGTACCTTGCTACAGCATCTCCCTCACCATGTGCCACCTCAGTGTGAGATGGGAGGGACACAGCTCTGCTTTGGGATCCACTGCTGAGACCAATTTCTGACAGCAAACACCACAGAGCCTCTCAGAATGCACATCTGGGATACTTCTGGGTGCTCAGCAAAGAGTTTTTAAGCATCTCCTCTTCTCAAATACATTCTGGATCCCTGGCTTTGACAGCCCACATCAGGTTAGTGTGAAGAGTGCCTGCTAAGATGATTTGTTACAGACTTTTGACTGCCTGGCAAATGGGGGCCAGCAGCATTATTTGTAATAAATATCCCCCCCCACAGGACTGCACAGCCCATCTGAAGAGTGCAGATTGCTCAGTCCTCCTCCTCTGACAGAGCTGTAACTCTGCCTTCTCAGTCTGGCACACAGGAGAACACAGCCAGGAGTATTCTGCAAGTGAAGGGAACACCACTGGGTTTCTGGAGAGTTCAGTGAGTGCTGTAAAGCAAAGTGTGTGAGGTCTCCTTAACAGCCCTGCTTAGCCACGGACAAGGCTCCTGCCTTCTGCATTTGAGGAGGGGCTTCTATCATTCCACAACACGTGGATCTGATACAGAACAAGTATGTCCACGAGTATTTTGAATACATATTTTAATTTTTAATATGTGATGAAGGAGCACATTAAAAGAAACCTGAGGCAAAAAGATGCCCCATGTGTCAGATATCTGAAACTCTCACTGATCTCCTCAGAGATCAGAAGGTTGGCTAATTCAATTAGCTCTAGTTTGGAATGTGTACTCAGAAAGTTACATTCTTTATCTAGGCAATTAAACTACTCCAGTGAAGTACTTTTTATTTGGTGACCTTGAGACAAGTGAGGCAAAATTAAGATTTTAATTGAGCTGATCCCCCTATCAGAGCAACTGCCTTAATGCAGGAAGTCACTGAGACATCTTCTGCCTCCCTTCAGTGAGATAATTTTCCAAGCTACTGGGGAACACTCCTAATCATTAGGAAATATCAGCAAACAACAGCCTTTGTTGTCAAGAAGAATATTACAAACACAAATACAATATATTTTCTATAAATCATCTATCTTTTTATATGAAGGCATACATTGGAGGTCAAAAGACAAACAGTGATGAAAATCTAATTCATATTGATGAGGCTATGGTCAAAATAGGATACAGAAAGACAGGAGGAGCTTTCCAGTCCCTTTCTACTCAGAAATAAAATTTCTCTAGCTCTAATTCAAGAAGCAGCTATTCCAAGATGCACAAGAAAACACACAACACACCCCTTCCTCTCTGGCATTTTCAAGAAATCAAATGAAATCCCTTTGAAGGTGGTGTTGGGTTTTTTTGTTACTGACTGCTTTCTCCCTGTGCAGAGTGGTGTAAGGAAGAAATTAACACTGTACAGACCCTTTAAACTCATTTAAAAACTTAAGAGCCATGCTGCTTTAAATCAAACTCACGATGGCTCAAAAGTAGAATTTCCTCCCAGATATTGGCAAACTAATTAGAGGAATTTGTATCTATTAAAAAAATGATAGAGAGAGAAAAATGGACGTGGGAAAGATTACATCCATAACAGAATTCATACCTGCTCCTGAAATTTGGAATACAATGTGTTTATCCCTTCTGTTTAGCTTTAGAAAACTCTACCAAATGTTTGTCTTTTGCTCATACTATAGGGTTTTTGCACAAGTTACAATAACATCTGAAGTCTGAATAGAATTCTTAAAAATAGAAGGCAGCCTCCTTCAGCTGTATTTCAGCTGTCATTTGTTCATGGGATCCAGCATACTGCACATGGAAATGAGCAGTCAAAGGAAGCAAACTGTCAGAAACTGTGCCATGCCCCAGCTCTCTGAGCACACATCTCCATACTCTGTATTAAAATCGAAATCTGTGCTGGAAGCAGGAGATACAAGAAAGGGAAGTAGGCATATTATGAACTAAGGAGAGAAAAACCACAATTATTTGCATCTCTCTGCTAATTTTTTTATAATGCCACTGCATAGTGCCTCCAAAAGCTCTGCCTGTTGCTTGTGCTGTGAGGAACAGTCCCTTTGGTTGGGACATATGGTCATGAAATATTTCCTTTAAGAAGAAATGACATTAAAAATTGCAATTATAGATGTGTTCTACTCCAAATACAACAGGAAAATCCATTATTTTCACATTCCAAGTCAGTGGCCACTTTTGCAATAGAAAGTGTCATTTTGCAGTATCTTTCTAAAGTTTTGACAATCAATTTCATTTAATGCTTTGTCCTGTTTTTTTTTTCCCATATAGGATGGCCTTAAAGTAAATTATGAAAAAAAAATTGAGCAAGAGGAGCAAGTGCTAAAAGAAAAGACAATTCACACTGATTTGAGGTATCAATCATTTAAAAGATGCTGATATCTGAAATACTGAAAACGTGTTTGTTCTCATGTAGTTTACATACATTGCTAGGAGTTAGTAATTTAAGAAACCTATTTCTAAGCTATTTATTACCAACTGAAACTGCTATCATATTCTGATTGATTTGTGAAAGTGAAAAAGTAGACACTGAAAAGTGAAATGAATGTATCTAGTAGTTCATTTTAAGTTAACAACACTAATAAATTTGGTACAATTACATGAGAATTCAGGGGCATCCTACAAAACCAAGAATCCTATCATCTGAAAACTAGGAATACACTTGTTTTATTTAAAACACTGCAGACTCAAGGAACTAAGGTAAAAATGCAATGCAGACAATTACAGAATAGGATAAGCTTAAGGAAAGATCCAGGGATGAACACAATAGTGGTGCTCCCAAAGGAATGCATTTTCAAAGGTACAGCATCCCCACTATAATAAGAGTTCTCCTCCTTACAGATAGCTGTGGGGTAAAGTTGCATTATGTCACCTCTCTTTCAGTTCCCAGGAGAGGAGGAACTAGAGTAGGAAAGCAGCCTCACTTTTCTGCTGGGCTGGCACCTTTTGCTTTCTTTGTCAAGGCTGGCCCTGAGCACTCCAGCTTGGCAACTTCCACTTGCTGGCAGTAATTTCTAGGATGAGATGATGCTTTTTTGCATTTACAGAGAGCATTTTGCAACTCAGGTTTGTAATTCTTGGTCACTTTTGGTTTTGTGTAAAAAGAATTAAGTTACCTGTAATGGTAAAGTTCATTCCGAAGTGCTTGAAGGAAGGAAGCTGGAACTGAATCATTCCAACCCCACTGCCACCCCAAAACTATCAACATGCTTGATCCCAATTTCTATCAAATCTGTTCAGTATTGCAAACAGATACAAAGGAATGTTCCATGTAAAAGCACTTTACATTGGGAGGAGTGTGCTGAGTCACCAAAGGGAGAGGAGACACCTTACCCCGTGGAGATGGGAGTTAACTACTCAGCCATGAACAGCCATGACAACTGGAAATATTTTGTTCTCTAAGGAAGTGAAAAACCCCATTTCTTTTAATTAAGAAGAATGGCCTATCTGCTGGATAAGCAGGAAATTAAGTAAGTTACTGAGAGGTTGATTAAATCTGTCTGAACTGCCTGGGGTACTTCAAGAAGACTATCTAGAAAAGCTGACATATTCCAGTATGAAAGGGCCCTCTATTGTTGTTTGCAGATGAAGAACACATTATGCAGAAGGAGGGAATACTTGAATACACCATCCTGCAAGAACAATAAAATGGAAGAGAGCCATAGAAGAGAAAGGGAAAAGGGGGAAAAAAGAGCTTTCTAATTTAATTTTAGCCTAAGAATGTTAAGCATGTTTTTATCTTGCAGTATCTCTAATAGCCTACTTGGGATTTCATGGACAAGAAATTTTGTTTTCATTTTGCAGTGAAGTGATTAAGAATGATTTCCAATTAACTGACTGATAGCAACAGAAATATTCACTGAATCTATAAGCTGTAAGACTGCAATAAATATCTCTGCTTATCTAACATATTTTTCATGCAAAAGATGAGGAATTATTTGCAGAGATGATGCATAGGCCTGTTAGAGAAGCTGGTTTCGCAGGAATGAGGATGGAAAACATGAGCTCAGTGAGCAGTGAAGTAATGCTCTCAATTGATAAGTGAAGCAGTGAAAGGCACATCTGAACCACCAGGGCTCAAAGGCTCTTGTCTGAGGCACACCTTGTGTGCAGGTCAGCAAAGCAACTCGAACTCCACAAGTAACACAAGAACAAAAGGTTCCAGTTCAGGCACTGGCACAGACTCAACATGCAACCAGTGACTTCCCAGGCAGCCGAAAATCTCACAGCAGAAAAATGCTGCCTCAACAAACTGTGGCACTCACATTCTCTGAACAGAGTGAGACATAACTCTCTCTCCCAGCATTTTTCCTAGAGAAGCACAGAGAGAAGAAGAGAAAACAATTCTTATCTCTATTTTCTACTCCTGTTCTTTTTACACATGTAGAATATGTTAGGAAGATTGTTTACCTGAAGGGATTAAGTAATTAGATTCTACTGAGATTGTTTTGATTCCTTAGCCATTTAAGTCAAAACTGTGTCCTAACTATCTCAAACAGTCATGAGTTTTTCTTTAATATTCTTTAGTCTCTTTGTGTAGTATAGTTTAATATCTCTTTAATATAATATGAATACAGTATAGTTTTAAAAAAACAATTGTTCAACCTTCTAAATCATAGAGTAGGTAGAGATTCCACTTCCAACAGAGGAGGAAAGCTCTGATAATCACTGTATCTAAAGCAAATTTGAAAGGCTATGCCAACAACTTCTTTTAAGGAAAACCACGGTTCTATTTTGTGACCTACACTGCCTTCATTTTTTTCTTCTCCACTTATATCATCCCTAAGATGCCATATTTCTCCTCACTCAAAAGGATCAGATAACTCTTAAAAAAAAGAGTACTACTTAGTGTAAAGAATTCCAAAGCCATTTTTGCTCTAAGTAGAACTACAGGAAACACATATTGAATAGAAAACAACTACTACAGATTGCTGTTTTTTGGAGACAGCCGAGGAAATATAAATGGAAACTTCTTTGAAGATAATGTTTCTGTCTCTGCTGAGCTAAAACCACTGCTAACTCAACACACTTCAAATTTTCATCACTTCCTGACGTGGTTAATGACCAACATTATGGCAGAGTGAAGACCTGGAGTCTTCTGAAGGTATAAAACTAAAGACCCAGCCACACTTGCAGTAAAATTTCTCCTGAGTGCCCTGGCATGCTGTCAGTGCTCAGATCCACGGCTACCTGGAGGTCCAGCAGTGTGCAAAGGAATTTCCAGCACAGTGAAAAGCCCAGAGGTACCACAGACTACATGCCTGCCACTAAGTACTCTGCTGTTTTGGTTTGGCTTTCTAAAAGAATTATTGAATAGCACCCTGAGTTTCCTGCACTCTGAACATTTTATGCAGTATTATCTGCTATTTTCTTATAGAAGGATGACATTTTAAATATTTCTTCAGTGGTTAGACATGTTCTGTTTAATATATGTTTAGGACTCTGGAAGAAGGACTGAAATAATCCCCTCAGATTTAGTATTTTGTTTTTACTTTGATTTTATAAGGCTACACTTGAGTTGCTACACTGACATTTAATTTTACGTGGATACACTCTCAGTAGACTTTTACCTGGATTCATGCCACCAGCCTGTACTCACCTAATCACCAAGCCACCTTGCTTGTGGAAATAAGGTTTACAGTATTTCATTATTACTTCCTAAAGCATCAAATTCTCTTTGGTACAGCAAAAAAAATCTGGAAAATTTTCTTCTAAGAAGTGGATTACTTGCTTTAAAACATGGCAGACAGTACAATCAATTACATGATCTAAACTAGGAGAAAATCTGACAGTAGGAAACAGAGCACTAATAGACAAGCATTCTGTGGGATATCTCCTGTCCAGTTAAGCTGTTTGTTACCTAGTTTGAGGCTGGAAATCTTATTTCTGCATTATCAATATTCTTCCCTCAAAAAACCTGCAGTTGCTTACTATAACACCTGATTGTCTTTTCATCTTTATCTATCTCAACTTTCACAACACATATTCAAAAGAACAGCTTAGAAGAACTGGAGCATATGAATTTATGGTATTTTTTCTATTTTTTTTTTCACTGCTGCAGGTAATGACATCAGTATAGTGTTATTTGGTTTATTACTCTTGAACTCAGCCAGCATTGGGGAGTTCTTTATGGGAAGCTGTCATCAGCAGAGATGCTTAGCAAAAAAACTTCTTACAGAAAACTGCTCTAATCCTCATGCTTTCCAAGGCAATTTTATTTACTATGAATCAGCATGACATCCACTCCAGATCCTTAAGACTTCTGAGCAGTAAATACATGTCAGAACAGCAACAGTGATGTGGATTACATGGTTCTATTCTGATTCACTGAGTGAGATGATGAAAAGTTTAATGGACAGATCAGAAAATTCAGAGGTATTCATTACTGTAAGTAAAGCTGTTCTAGGTGAGAACAGAAATAATAAGAGGATTTCTTCCTGTTAGAAGATAGACATACCCAACACATTTTTCACATATTGAGTTCTTTTCCAGGAGACACATTTGCTTTGATGTCTGAAAAAATTGCTTTACATCATACAGAGAAAACTAAAGTTATGCCTCCTATAGTAGCTTCCAAGGTAGAATGTTACCTCATAGAACAGCTATTTCTTCATATGTTGCAGTCAATGGTAATTAGGCAAACTCTGAAATGCTTAGGAAAGAAACTAGTGTACTTCAACCACTGTAATTTTCCTGTTTGCCCTGAGAAGAATATTTTGTTTCTGGCCAGCAGAGATTTTGCAGTTCCAAGAGCAGTCATTCCACCTACTTCCTTACACTCTTGATTTATTTTAACAAATAAATGAAAAACTCAGCAACTAACCACAATAATTTAAAAAATGGAAAAAAAGTAATCCAAAATAATCAATAAAACAACTAAGAAACTGTGAGGACAGAATGGGCAATGTCTTTAACATCTTAGAAAACTCCTCCAAGTTCCTAATCCTAACACTTGGTCACCTCAAATCACAGCCATATTTTCTCTAGCCAAATTTTATAAAATGCTCTAAATGTGAGAAATGAAAGTTATGGTTACATTGCTTGTGAAAAGAGAAATCACTCCAGGTCTTACAAAGACCACAACCAAACAGCACCCTTAAATTGTTTCTCCTCTTATCATTAATTCCAGCACAGGCACAGGTATTGATAAAACCCTATAGCCATATGGACTGAAGTCAAAAGAGCTCTGACAGCTGAATTCCATAACATCTAGGACTTCATCAGCCAAAGCACACCAAGCAAACAAGTATGTGCTGGTGGTAGCAGGCAAATAGAGACTGGCCCACAGAGTCCTGCTCCTGCAGCAAAAGGCAGAGTGGTTATTTCAGAGGAGAATGCTCACGGGGCAGGAAAAGCTTCCTGGCAGTTACATTTTTTGGGACATGAAGGGGGTCATTCAAGGCCAGACCTCCTCTCCCCAGTAATTACAAGTATGCCAGTATGACACACTGAGCATGGAAGGTATTGATGGATGACAACAACATGATTAACTTCCAATCTTTTTCCAGTTTGTGGGAGGAAGAAAAACACGCGGCCGAGGCCACAAGTGCAGAGCCTGTGCCAAACCAAGGTCACAGCACTGACACAATTTTTAAAGGCGTCAGCAGCATCACAGCTCTGGGGGATTCCAGCCACCACCACATTTTTCAGTGCTAACCATGAACAGCAAAGTTGGATGTTGGTTGATAACTCAGAATTTTAGTCATTAAGTAGTGGCTTTCTGGGCAAAGACACTGCCTGAAACAATTATGATCATTCCTTCTTCAGGAGTCACAGATGGTTTCTAGCAACAGAATTTATCAGCAGACTAAAATCCAACATGGTTGCAGAGCTTTCAAAGGCAAATGAGGGTCATTAGGTAATGTACTCTTACTTGTGATATTTAGGCCACAGATGTTTGCTCTGAGCTACTCTACTGAAATCCCAAAATCTAAGGTTAGCAACTGCTTTTAAAATATAAAACCAGAAAAATGAGCCATAGCTGAAAGACTCCAAATTAAACATATTGTCTTTTAGTAGGCTTTCTTCAGTGGTTTATCACTGTGTTTTCAACAAATTCATCTCCTGCTAATTCACTTCTCTTTAATCCTCAGCCCTTGGTTCTTTCTGACAGCACAGTGCATTCAAGCTGCACCAAAACTGGCTCTGCAACATCCCTGTAAGGTTTCAGGCCCAGATGCAGCGATAAAGATCCAGCAGTTAAAGTTTGTACCCCCAGTATTTCAAAGGAACCCCTTTTGCACTCCACAGCATGTGTATGTATCATGGCTAATGGCCAATCTCTTCTCTTCTTAAAGTAACAGATAAAACCAGAAATATTTAAACTGTCTTGCTTCACCTTCCTGTTCCTGGAGATTTTTCCTTTAAAACCTTCATTGGTTAGTCTTCCCCCTTCTCCCCAGTGCAGAACAACATTGATTTACAATGGTTTGATACAAATTCTTTCCTTCTAAACATGCACCCTATTCAACCCATCCTCCTACACAGACTTAACCGATCTCTGATCTTTTATTTTGCAATCATGTAATTTGATGTGCAATCTTCTGTAAGATCTCAGTTTTAGCTGAATAGACAGTCTCATAAACACCCTTTTAAAAGCAAGATACTGACCTTGAGGTGAGGCTGAAGGAAGCAGCAAATCCAGGAAGGAGATGCGAAAGAGAAAGAGTTAGAGTTTGTGAAAACAGAGTCCAGAGATAAAGCAGTTCAAGAATAAAGGACAAAACAAGCAGATATAAATCAGGTAATGACACACGGACACACAATCATTCACAAACACAGAGCTGCAGGTTTTATAGACATCTAATTTAAAAAAAAAAAAAAAAACCAAACCAAAAACCAAGAAAAAGAAATAAGAGAAAAAGAAGGACCTTTAGATTAGATTACACCATTTCAATTAGAGGCAACTTTCTGTAGAGAAAATAGTCTCCAATATGTAACAGTTCTTGGAAAAAGAAAATAAGCCATCTTACAAGAAAACTCTGGATTTATATCACATCATTAGCAAGTACCCTTCTTCCAGAACTCTAATGAACATTTTGAAAATACAGAGTTTGACTATCTGAGATGAAACCTAACGTTTCCTTTATGACATCCTCTAAGGGCTTATTTTCTCTCCATGAGCAAGGCATGCAATTTTTTCACTTTTCCTGCAGATGACCCCAGCTTGTATAAAGGGACTAAATAGAAAGGAAAAAAACCCCAACCACTGAGTAAAGTCCTTGAAACCTGAAGATTTGTCAAAGCTAAAAGCTCATCTTTCTTAATTTTGACATTGAAGTCCCCCCTTCCAAAGGGAAACAAAAAAAGCAGCTGCCTCTTCTTCCTGCCATATAATTCTCCTGTATAAGGTGCAATCTAAGAACAATAATGACCAAACAGGTATTTTTTTGACAGTTCCCTCCAACATTGTTCAACAGCAGAACTGACCAAGACAAAATGCTGGAGTCCCTTGTATAACATGAGGTCCCATAGGTTCATTATTGCTTTTTTTAGTTTTTTCAAATGTCTCCAGTATCTTTCATAGGCATCTGCTGTCAATTTCACTGATAACAGCAAGGTAAGTCCAAGGAACCATAAATATAGATCTTTTCAAACTGATTTTAAATTTGATGATTTTCAGTCAATAGAAAAGAGGCAAAGGAAACGTCCTTTTGTCCAAAGTAGCAATTTGGCTTTGGCATCATTTGTTGTACTTCTCCCATGGCAAAATTTCACTCTAAAAAGGCAGGATATGGGCTGGATAAAAATATTTCTATGTTTTCCATTTTCTATATTTTTGGCTAACTACTATATTCTTTATAACTCTTGGTATATGGAGGCATGTAAATAAAATTTGAAGTCCTTATTTATGACATAGATTTTACTCTCAACTGTGTTGGGTATTGAATTTGTACAAGCAGCTGTTATTGGTCTGTAACAGATTAACTAATGCAAAAGTACTTTTCCTTGGCTTCTCAACCAACATTCTTCAAATCAAGCTCTTCAAGGACAGCTGTTGTAAAGGCTGTATTATCTGGGGATTTGGGAAAAGATGAGACTTGGAAAGTGCCAAATACCACATCTCAGTCTTTGATCTTGAACTTACAATGTTCCAAAAGCCATGGTTAATTCATACTGAAAAACATGTAAGTAACAATTCTGAGTGAAATCCAAGACTACAAACAAATTTAACAAAAGGGAACAAAAATGTGAAAATAAACCGTTGGTTAAATATGGGAATAAATACAGTAAGGTGAAAAATTTAAGATTCTCATTTTGTGTTTCAGGGATCCTTTGGTTGTGTTGCAATTATGTGATATTGTTTCTTCAGTTTAACAGTGAAAAACATACAGGCTACAACTCAGAACAGCCCAGCGGAATTTAAATGAACCATACAGCTCTTCCAACTGCTATTAAAGGTAGCATCTTTTGCTGGCACAGGATGAAGGCAAACCAGCATGTACAGCACTATGCTGAGGTCACTTGCAATTTTCTGTGTGCTACAGAAGTATTATTTAACCAGCTGCATGGGTTTTAAATAGAAAATAATTATTGCTACATCTCCATTTTGTTATGGAATAATTCTTTCTTCCAAAGAAAAATACATTTTCTGTAACTGCCAGCCCCTTTTCCAAGTTTTTGTTATGGAGGCACAAAATATTTTTTAGAAGTGTGGATTTTTAGAATAATCATAACATTTGGCTGAACAAAAATAAGGACTATGTCTGAAAGCACATTAAAATTAGAACCAAAAAATCTGTAAGTGTGCTGTCACTCAAACTAAAACCAAGGCAGACACCTGAATCTGTCAGCTGTTGGGAAGTAAATGGAGATCTGCCAGGGAGTGGAGCTGAAGCCTCAGTGCACGGGCTCTATCAGTGAAATTGAACAGAGGAGCACAGCAAGCATCTGCCCCAGGCAGCAGCCCCAAGCAAGCAGGACCAGATACATACCGAGACAGACTCATTACAGAGCAAAATCACAAGTTTCAGTTTGCACTCTTTCCCTCCAAGCAAGAACACACACACTTGCAGCATTCCTTACAAGATCCAGCAGCAGCAGCAGCGCTCCTGCCCAGCCCCAATAACTGTGTGCTCCGATGCAACAGTCACACAGGGAGACAGGACAATCATAATGCCAGCTGCCAGCCTCAGAGAAACCCACTTTCTGTTAAAATACCACCCTGGGAATTTTAAAGGTAGAGCTGACTTTAATCTGATCACTGGGTGCAGATCAAAAAATTGAGATGTGAACGCTTTAGCATTTTAATTAAGAAATCTGTATTTTAAAAGCTGTTGGTTCTTCCAGCTACAATTTCTTCCACATGCTTGTGTATTATAGGGAGTGGAAGGAGACTGCAACATTTGTCTCAGATGTACTTAGGATGTAGTTTATGTAATGATTTTCAGTCAACCTTTGAATTCCCCTTGTTTGACAGTGAGTGATTGTGTATATTTATTACTCTGTCACCCCTTCAAAGCAGTCTGACAGGGAACAATAGGCACTTGATCTTCCTTGTGTCTGTCAAAGCAGAGAGGCTATTTATGTTTACCCCTTCTGACAGATTTTCTTGATAAAAAGAATGATGGCTGGTCTTCTTCTTAGGTTGGTATTTAGAGGGATAGGGAAGAGATGGAGAGG
Organism: Agelaius tricolor; assembly: GCF_023055355.1. Lineage (NCBI taxonomy): Eukaryota > Metazoa > Chordata > Aves > Passeriformes > Icteridae > Agelaius > Agelaius tricolor. Next base: position 4,352,672 of record NW_027269263.1, read on the forward strand.
CAGAGACAGAAGGTTTGTATGCATGGATCTAAGAGCACAAACCCAGCCACAGATGGCCACAATGGAGCACTAAAATTACTTTTTCACTGAATTGCTGGCAATTACTGCATATTCCTCTTGTTCTTTCTGTACTCCAAGACAACACCAGGCTCTGACACTTTTATTTTTACTATATCAGTTCTATAAAAGACGGTTTTGGTGGGTTTGGGTTTTTTTTGCTCCTTTCACACCAAGTTGTGAGTATGGATACTCCCATATTGCTCGAAGATATTGACTGAAACAAAGCTACAAACCAGCTTTTGAAGCGATGTAGTAAAGGCAGGTAACAATGAAACTGATATGCAGACTTGGCTCATTGTCTACATGATGCTCTTCCTCCTCACGTTTATAATTATTTTAATTACATCACAGCTCTTACACTCTACTGATCTAGCAGCTGGATTAGGAGATACCTGCTAAATAAAATTCATTATTGCCACAATATAAGGCAGATGACAACTCCTATACTCATTACAGATATAGGCACGAGAGGGAGTGCTTGAAAACCACCTTAATTTAATGATAAAAACAAGCAGGACTTCAGCACTACAGAAAATTTGGCAGGAAAAGAAGCCTTCCAAAAAAGCTCACAATCAGTGCTTCTCATTACTGGTATTTCTCTAGTGCAGGGTCCATCCTGGAGGATCCAAGGTCGGATCCTTACTCTTAGATAGGCAGACAAACCATGCTTTAGGCCAGCTCACTGCTGAGCTTTGCTAAGGTCCATACTCAGCTCTGTGGACATGAATCACTCTGCTTAGTGTCAGTCCTGCCTGCTGGAACATGGATTTAATACCAGTTTGGGTGGTTCACTGAGGGGATAACTCAGCAAGCTCTGATATTTAGCCAGGGTCTGCACCAGCCCTGACCTCTCACCATGTCAGGGGCTGGACTAATTGGGGTTCTCAGACCTTGTGTTTTAGAACAGCTGTTTCTGCAATAGCACAAAGTTTCAGTTTCTCCCAAAACACAGGAAGGGGGAATGAATGGGAAATAAAGGACAGCTAAATAAAGAACAAATTGAAGAAGGATATCCCACTATATGAAAAATGTGAGGATGGATTGAGGAGTCACCATAAAATCACTGTGATGGGGTTTTTATCTGCTGCTCTCTACAGATGGATTTGCAATTACTGGCAGTGTCCCTGTGCCTTTCTTTTCCTTGCTTAGATGTAGGTTTCAAGAGTGATTAGTGAGTCTGAGTGCTGCTCTTAAGGCACTTGAACAAAGCTTGACTTCCAGACAGCAGACACTTTCTGAAAACCAGCATCCTTTCAAATGCCTGAAGCCAAACACCTGTAAGCAAATGTGCCTGCATCTTTTATTCTTATCTGTTTGAAGAAGTTATGTTGATAAGAAATGTTTTTTGTTTTCCTCCTGTGAAACTTGATACAGGACTTCAGGTGTGATGCTGATCTTGTATGAAGATAGAGCAAGACTGAGAAAAAAGAAATTACTTCTTGCTTTCCTAGCTGGGAAATGATGAAAATCTTAATATTCAACAGATCTGTGTGCTCAGAGGTGGAGCTGCACTAACTATGGGCCTGACCACTTCTTTCCATTACAAAACCCAGTTCTCAGTTGCTTGCCAAATATGAAAAAGTTGTGCTGCTATTTCCCATGACAGGTTCAGCCTAACCAGGGATTTTTGTGGAAAATTTCAGCTGTGTCCTTCACAAAAGGCAGCATTTTTATGGAAAAAAATTATTCATATATGTTTAAAGAGTGCATAATTTCACACAAAATGTGAATTAAAATTATAAGGCAAGCTCAGAATATCCTAAGTTTTGAATTATTTACCTTAGAATTTTAATGTTCACTTAAGCTACAGATTTTTGAGGGAAGTGGATGAAAAACACAACAACAGCAACAGATTCTGCCTTGTAATAATACCATGCAAGTGCAAGATAAATACATTTGCTTTTATGTTTTATGGCAACAAAATAGATTGAAGTATTTTAAAATAATATTTAATTGTTTCAGGTTTTCTAATGCCTGAATCAGAGTTCAATTTATTCTTGGAGGACTATAATCAGTTAAGACATATATAGAATTATAGCCATACCATCTCCCAAAGTTAACTTTAATGGTGATGATTATGACTTTATAAACATCTTTCTTTAATTTGACATCATATCTCTTACTTGAAATTATTTATATGCCTTGATGTGGTTCTTGCTTAGGAATGCTCTAAAAAACTATTTAAAAATTCACAGAAACAACAAACTTGAAAACCAAAGACAATTATTCCAAAGTATGAGTAGCAGTTTGAAAATAAGTATTTCAGCTTCAAACTGTTGACTTAAGCTTAGGGCATAATTTACTAGTACAGTTTCCTTTAGACTATTCTAGGAAACTGGAAAGTTGATGGAAAATACAGCTAATTTCTCTCTCCATCTATCCTTCATAGAACACTACACAAACATATCTGTCTTAAAGGCAGACAAAGTAAGATACTGCATTCTACTGTCCACATTTTTCAGCACTCCTTTGAGATCCCCCAATGTTTTTTAGTCTTTTATTTACTGTTGGGAAGAAATATTTAAGATGAGGAGTATACCTTTTGGCTGCTACAAATCAAAAGTTGGAACATTTCTTCTTCAAAAGGGCATCCTTAAATTCTTTTCAGGAAAACTCTCCAAATTCTCTTTCTTAAAATAGCCACTAATTCCAGCTGTCCTTAACAGGACTGCTGGTATTCCACAGCTGAGTGCTGTCCTCCTTTGCTCTCAAATCAAAGTTTCCTTCAGGAAAAAAAAACCAGGCCTTGTGTCCTTGCAAGAACCTATCTCATATAGTGAGCGTGCCAAATGAAAATCAATTTTAAGCCTGCAACTGGATCTAGCACTTGCATATATGTTCACTCAGTGCTCACTTCTGAAGAAACATACAGAGATATACTTCCTGCCACTTCTCAAGTACAAATTTCTTATTTGCACACTATGTGCATACCAATAGAGCTGTGTATAAACTACTGTATGGACTGTGTATAAACTATTCTGTGTACAAACTACTCTGAAGGCTCTGATGGCCACGTCCCAGATAAGGAGCATTACCTTTTGTTTGTTTTCTTATTAGAGGATAATCCTCACAATAAAACTCAATAATAAGTCAATACTTGTAGAAACCCAGGGCACTGGGAATATTTCTCTGTCTGCTCTGGGGTGCCCTGACCCCCAGGGGAGCACTGACTCTGACCCTCATTCATGGAGAAAGTTTGCTGGACTTCAAGATAGACTGGAACCCACAAAAGTGTGAAACAGATTATAGAGAGTAGTGTAGGTGTATCACTTGGTGAGAAATTGAGGTTTTGGGATTTTTAGTGTGTTGTGGATGGCAGCAAGATGGAGGGCACAGGGTGTTGTCCTGGGTTTCTTCTTCATGCTTCTTCTCCATGGGTTTGAGTGGCATTTTGTGATTGGGCAGAAAAGTCTGCACTGGGGGCTCTTTGGGATCAGTTATTGGGTTAAAAGGGAAAATAATCTAGGTACCAGCTCTTAATTAGATAGTTTAGTCTTAAAAGACCTTGGAACGAGAGACTGTTGGCCATTTTGTGCCTTGCTGCTGAACTCACAGCAGTGAGACTGTTTTACTGATAAGAAATAATAAACACCTGAGTCCCAACATAAATTAGTGTCTCAAGTGCCTTCAGTCCAGACCCAGAGAAACTGATAAACTGACCTCTATCAATGACACATTTTAGAATACTTGAAGAACACTGACTTTTAGCTGGTTCAGGCAGGTAGGTAGGTAGCAGAGATCAGAACCAAAGGCAAAACACAGCAAGAGAATTAGAATTAAAAAGCAACAGCTTCTGTCAAGTTTACATCAGAGAGAACAGCAGCCAACTTCCTTTGGACTGCGGTCACAAGCAGCGCTTGCACTCGACATAAGCAGGTGCTGTTTGACCTAGAGAAAGAAGCAGCATCGCAGCAGCCCCAAACAGCAGCAGCAGCAGAGGCCACACTGCAGCCCAGAGGAGGAAACAGAAGCCTTGAGGGCACTCACTTTCCCAGGAAGTCCCACACAAACCCCCCCAGGTGTTGCGGTGCGGGGACCGACACCTGGCAGGGAGGGTGCGGAGAGCGGGAGCCGCGCTTTCTGAGGAAAGGCACAGTCACAAACACCCCCGGGGGAGCAAAACAAAACAACACAACTCGGGGAGCAGGGGGGGACAAAGGGGAGGAGAAAGCAAGGGAGGAAACAGAACACAAAATGAAAAGTTACAGAGAGACAGGAGGTTATGGGATGGCAGTACAAAAAGCAAACAGTTAGTTACAAAGGAAGTGAATAACCAGACAGCTACAAAACCTCTACACCACCACAATAGGGGGCACAAATAAAACTTATGGGGCTGTTCACCCACAGAAGAAATGTGGACTTAGGGCCCACCTTCCCATAAGAAAAAGCAAAATCCTCCCCACAGAGTATATAAACCAATGAGCTCGTGCTTTCCGCCTTGTGTTGACTTTTTCAAATTTTGCATAGCATGCACTGTAATTCACACATTTTTTTACATATCTTTCATCTGAAAAGCAATGTCTCCCAGTCAGTAATTGCAACAGCTGTGGAAGCATTTCCCTCTTTATGTTACCTTAAGCACAAGGCAGCTTTGCTTGCATTGAAAAGGTTAAAAGAATAGTTTTCTGCTTTCAATTTCATCTTCCTCTCCCTACTGTCTTTTCTCTTTCTCTGTTCCCCTGAGCACACCTCCCTAACAGGTGACATCTCTTCTGTGGATGAAGCTGGGACACCATTTCTCTCTCCCTGACAGCATATGGTCTAGTTGTCACACAGAACTAGCAAAAGGGAAAACTACAAGGAAGAGAGACTCTCTTTTGAAAAATCCCATTTTTTTAGTACAATTCTTCTCTGTATGTGACTCTTTTCTTCTCATCTTGCTGCACATGGAACACTGACTGTTCCTGATAGGAACAGCAATATTTGCTGTTTAGCTTGCTGACAATTGCTTCTGCAGGCACTAAGGCTCTTCTTTGCACAACACAGCTTGATCAGCTGTACAAGCATTAAAAGTCAAGATAATTTCTAGCTCACTCTGCATGGACCACAGTTTAGGAAAGGCTTTTAAAAGGCAAAATTATCTTTTTTTTTTTTTTCCTGGAAGCCAGGACTCTTCTAGCTCTAAAACATGCATGTAACATGCTTTGATATATAGGTTCAGACATGAAAGAATATTTTATAATCAAGCATTGTAGATTAAAACAGGACCAAGCTACATATGAAATAGGCATGATAGAATCTCTGCTTTATGCAAAAACTCACAAGAAGAAAGCAAGCTTTCAGGGAATAGTTGTTTGGGGGAGCAGCTGAAAACAACTAAGGTCAAATAGAAATTCCAACGATTATTCAGAAAAAGAGAAATTACCAGTCAAAACCTCACCATAAAGTATCTGGAAGTTTCTGTCTCTTTCTCCAGTGCTGTGTTTATATTACAGTTACACCTGAAAAATCATTTCAGCTGCTGATGCTTGGCTGATTCACCACACTAACAGCATCCAGATTAGATCTCTAGAGCATGAAGACTTTTTCTATTTCTACTTAATGAATACTCTTAGATTTTTCTCCTCCCCTTGATTTATTTGGCTGCTGGGAGTCAGACAATAAAAAAAGATGTCTTTTCTTTTGCATAGTCAAAATACCCATCCTAATTACTAGAAATAAGAGAAAACATATTCTATCTTATCTCAGTACTGGAAGAAAAGATAAGTTAAAAAGAGAAAAGGACCACTCGATTTTTTGTAAGACTGATGATCAGGTGCTAAGAAGGAATGGATAAAACTGAATAGTCAAAGTATTTACCCAATTGTTACAGAATAGTATCTACTCATTTGGGGGTTCGATGTTTTCATAGTAGGTGAAAGTGACTGAAACATCAAAAAACTAGAACGTAACAGGACAAACAATAACTGCTTTGCAGATGTCTAGAAGTGCATCTTTTCCAAGAAAAACTAACTAAACTAACTTTCTAACTCTTTGAAGATGGTGCAATTGCTTCTATCAATAAAAATAGATCCATCCTAATTTCTTTCTTTGTTATTTTTCCTTTGTAGACTATAATTTTTTTTTGTTTATAGGACACTTGTGACTATTCAATTTTTGATGCTGCAATTCAAATCATTATTAGTTTCTGAATGCTAATAAAATAAAAAAGTCAACTTGCATTAAAAGCATATGTAAGAGAATTCTCTTCCTGCCATTTTAATCTCCTCTAGGAATCAGGCTGAGGAATGATACATACTTCTGACTTTCTTTTCCTAAACAGTAGTAACTTCTCCACAAAGAAAAAAACCAATTAAGGCACTATGAATATATCCCTTCCCCCTATCTTAGTTCTGATAGAAGTTTGCTGCTTGTACCTGTTCCCAGGTCAACTTGCCTGCCCTAAAGAGGATGACATGGGGAATGTCACACCTGAGATGGAGACTGAAAAAAAATCACACAAATGAGTGACTTGTAGCATTTTCATGTCTATACTCACTCAACAGTATCAACCTATTGCCTGAATGTTCTGCTGTTTGCATTATGTACCAATGGGCTGAACAGTGCATCACTTAGGAAAAAAGGGAAGACATTAAAAAAGAATATATCCTCACTCCTGAGTGTTTGAGTTTATGCCATAGGTATGAAGAATTTAAAACAACTTAAAGAAAACTAACAGGATGTTGCTTACAGCCACAAAGAGAGAAGAAACCCAGCTGGCAAGCTGCATTGTACATGTCAAGGAAAAGAGAATGGACTCCTTAGAAAAGAGTTTTTCAAATCATTCAGAGGGACCCATAATTTGACAATTAGCAAGTAATGAAAAATAATCACTGATGGCAGAACCTGAAATGTCCTCCACATAGTTGCCCCAATCTTCTTGACAGTAAATTGTAGAATAGTTAAGCAATGGAAACACAGAAAGACTATTCTGGCACAAGACAAATGGGAATAATCAAATTTCCATTTTGCTGCTCCAAGTTGGGAGTGGTAAAGTAAACAAAAAGCCCCAAACAGGTATTACTGCCCAGAAATTTGCTCTTGGCCTACTGTAAGATGAGAAAATGACAGAACACAGAATCTAATTCAGGTTTTTCACAAGATCTATTACTAGTATTTGTGATACAAATGTCATGGAATCATAATAAATTTCAATTTTTTCTAGGGACATTATAGTCTTCAGCCTCCTGGCACCAAGAGAAAGATGGAAAATGCTGAAAAGTGCTGAATCAAGTTTTACTTGGACAAAAGTAAATCTGCTCATCAGGCTTCACTTGGGCCAAAGTTTACCTATATCCCTACCAGTACTGAATTATGAGGCCACTTTTCAGAAGAATCTGAGTAAATAGTAACACAAGCTCTGAAAAGGCATTTTTCTTATTTGTCTCTGTGAAAGCCATGCCTGAGGAATTTATTGTATCAAAACAACCAACTCTTTTACAAACACACCAAAATTCCAGCAGCTTTTACAACCCTCTCCATTCCCTCATATCTCTTATCTACCCTTCTAGTTCTACCTGTATCAGCCCTATTTTTGGGTAGCCGGGTAAGAAAAAGCAGATGGTAAGACACCCTTTTCCTAACAATGTAGCAAAATAAAGGACCAAAGAAAGAAAAATTATAAATAGACTAAAAGCTTCTAAAAGACTTTACCAAAACAGACACTTTAAGGTTTTTAAGACAAGAAAAACTACTCATCTCTAACATACTAATGTGAGTTTTTTTGCTCCTCTTTTAACTCTTACACCATCCTCACCTTTCCAGCTCTGCTATCTTCTTATCCTTGTCATTCTTCTCGTTCTCCATCTCTTTGAGGATCTCCAGGAGCCGATCCACCTCGGCCTGAGCCTTGCCCGACTCCTCGCGGTAGCGCGTCACCTCCCGCTCCAGCTGCTGCAGGCGCTCGCCCAGCTCGGGACTGGCCCTGGCCTCCAGGGCTGCCTCGTGAGCCTGTGAGAAAAAGGTGCAAGAAACACCACTTCACTCACACGGAGCGCTGACAAGTCCAAAATGTCACCTGTGACAGCTCCAAAGTGCTATCTAGGGAGCTAATTCAAAATGGCAAGGTTAATTATTACACGGGAATTATTAATTATTAATTATTACGTGGGAATATGAAAGGCCTATGCTATATTTAAGTATGGGGAAATACTCTGCAGGAAAATAAAAATTTAAAACAAATTGAGGTTTTTAAATTCAGCTTTAAAAAATACATGACTTTTAATCTGACACAGAATCAAAAAAGAAACAGAAATATGAAAAAAAGCGTTAACTTCTTTGAAAGAAGAAAAAATAAAAGCACGTGTGAGTGTAAAAGTTCCTAAATTACACTTATAAACAGTTATTTAAGGTATTTTTAACCTATTTCTTCTAGAAAAAGAAATCAGAAGTTAATAACTACATTACTGTGCAATGTGTCAGACCTTTGCACAAATGGTGCTGATGTGCTCAAGCCCTTGCCAGTTCTGTGAGCCACACAGACCAGAGTGTATGAGCATGGCTACTGAAATTATCACTGCTCAGTTATCTAGGAAATACATTGTTCAAAATCAGGCTATTGGGACAAAAAGTACCTCTGGACTGAGGATGACGTGATCCCAATGAAGAGATTGTTTGGGGAGGTTTTTTAATGGCTTGGTTTGTTACAAAAATCACTAATTTATTAGTAAACCTAATTCAATAACTCCCAAGCATGTAAGAGACAGGAAGAATGCAGTATTAATGCTAGAAGTTAAACCAGCAGACTAAGGGCTATACTTTTTCTCTCACCCTGCTCCTCTGTTCTTGAATCTGAAACTGCAATTTGATATCAATTAAAGCTATTTCAGAATTGCTCAAAATTGCTTCAGTGAATAGCAAGTTTGATGGAACTATTCTGCTGATCAGGATTGCCTGCAAAAGCCCAGGCCTTGCTCTTCTCAAAACAAACCTACACCAAAAAAATAAGACTACAGACTTTTCTCCCCTCTGTGTGCAGCTGTGGAAAGTTGTTTTACAAGCTGCCAATGTTCTGCTCCAAAGCACACTAAGTCTAGATCTGATAGTATAGGACTCTGTTGCTTTTAAGGGTAATTGGAGAGTACTACAGCAGTAAAAAACTCAGGGCAGAAAGCTGCTGCTTCCAAAGAACCAAATAGCAAAATTATATTTGGCTAAATCTGTTTAGTTATTCAGTAAAACAAGACTGGAGGAAAATATCCATTCATTGACTCCAACATTTTTGCCTTGAAGTGTGTAGTTTTTAATTAGTTTCTTTAGAGCCAAGGCCACATTCTAGTAGAATCCAGGAGACTTGTGGAGCAGAATATTATGGGACTGTGGAAAGTCTTGATGCCTGTCTTTAATGGGACTGACCTTGGGATGGATCTGGGTTTCCCAAACAAAGGAAAGGTTCATGTTCCAGGGCCTTAGCCCTGCAGCTCTTGTCTGAGGGTCAATAATAAGCTGTTGTGGCTTTCTTTTGTTTAAAAACAAGAATTCCAGAAAGCTGATTAGGCTGGACAGTATTTTATCCTAGAAAAAAAATGCCCCAGGTCTCCCAGGCAGATGTCAGCAAGAGTGCCCAATAACCAAAAATCATGGAAGAGTAGAACCCTTTTCTGAGGTAATGCATTTAGGAACACTTAAAAGGCTCCCTACTTTTGGGTGACTTTCTAGTCAAATCCTGACACTCCTGTGTCACTGAACTGTGAGACTGAAAACCCTGCATCTGGGCTTCTGGCTGAGACCTGGCCACAAGTGCATCCCTGTGAGCTTTGCAAAGCCTTTTGGAGTTAGGGCTGTCACTGCTTCCAGATTCCTTACTGCCCCATAAGCACTCCAAATCACACGCCCTGGGAAAGGGCTCTCCACAGCAAGTGCAAGTGTAATTAATGCCCTGCCAAGAGGATGCAGACTCCAGGAGGAAGTGGCAGCAGTGAGACTGACAAGTGTGTCAGCCCCACGAGCAGCTGTGAGCACCAGGGGACACACTTGGCTTTGGAACCAGCATTGGTGGGTGTTTCTGAAATGCTTTTTTGGGATTTCCAGCCTGAGGAAATCTGAAATATTTTATTTCATTTCCTTTTCAAGTACACCTTAAATTTCAAAAACTCTCTCCAATCTTTCCTTCCCAAACACAGGGAATTGGGAATACTGTTTTTGGGGTCACCTATGCATCGACTGAGGGCATCAGTATTCCCCTGAGAGACACTGCGTATAGAGTTAAGTCTGGTTTTCACTAGACAGAGCCCGAGTTCTTCTGTACTGGATTTAGGTATGTTTCCAACATCTCAAATTGTTCAACAAATACTCCTCCAGGCTCTTTAAAGTCATCCAAAATACATGATCAGATAATCAAGAAACTTCTTTTCAAAGAAAACAAAGTTAGGCTGTTAGCCTGGCTTATTAAACTCACTAATTCAAAAGAAGTTATAAGACCTAATGCAATTTGACTGTCAGAACAGTCCTGATTTATTTCACTCTGCTAATAAAAGCATCTCCACAACAACCCAAGAGACACTACTGAGAAGAGGAAATAAATTTTCTTTTCTAGAGAATTAGCCAACAAGTCAGTGTGCCTGGTTCTTATAGAACCAAAGGGCTATTTACAGGACATAAATTATTGGTTAAGACACGTAACACATGTTATTTGTATATAATGCACATAAGTATGGATACTTTCACCTAACACAAAGAGAATGTTATGTGATATGCTGTAAACTGGAGACCACTTCCTGCACTGTGAGTTACTGACTGAGTGACTTTGGTCCATTTTGTGGGTTTTGTACAAAATATGTGTTTCATGACCATATCTAAAATCCTACTGGATTCATTTATTGTATAAGAGAGAAAACCAATGCATTTAGAGCTTTCCCACAAACTCACATCAAGATCTGGAACAGATGAAATTGGCTACCTTCCCTGTGCAAAATAATTAATCTTGGTTTTTTTCTTTTAACCAAAAAGCAAAACACAAATAATGAATTCCTATAGTCACAGTAAAAAAACACACACACAACCTGCCCTGCCCATCAAAGGTGTACATAAATTCCAAAATAAGTACTAATTTCATTTTTGAAGCACAATCAACATAAGTGACAAATGCACCAATAGTTTCTCCTGTATTAAGAGACTATAAGAAGTCTACCTCATAGGTTTGACTTCAATCTCTGCCTGACAGAGCATTTGTAAATCTGTAATTTTAATGTAGTTACAAACAAATGTGATAGCGTATAAAAGAAGAATGACAAAAATTAAATAAATGTAGAAAGCAGCCTGCTGAGGGTGAAGGGATCACTGCACTTTCTCATCCCTGCAGATCATTGAGTTTACCTGATCAGAGGCTATTTAAACCCTTCAGTTGTTACTCCTGACTCTGGCATTAGCTCTGTGCTCTTGTGTGGTATCAAACAGGTGAATTAAAGAGCACAGCCAAACTCACACATTTCATTCTGCACTGATCTGCATAAGAAACAGTCACATTTCAGCTGGAAAGCAGCACCCTGTTAAGCTCTGCTTTACTAGTAAAGCTCATCTGATCAGTATTAATCTTTGCCAGTGTGAATTCAGTTCCAAATTCTAAGTGGTTCAGGGCTGAGAATAGTTTAAGTTTACTACTCTGGATATGTTCTCCCAGTTTTTAAGAGGGACTGTAAAGGAAGAGGTGGTTTAACAGCTTTCTGCTTTCCTGCTCTCATTTCCCATCTGGAAACTGCTAAGTGATGGGGTGACTGCTTCAGGGTACCTACAGAACATAAGAAAGAGTGATTGTTCCTCAACAAAATAAATGTACTCTAACTTCTGCTTCCACAGAAAATCAGCTGACAAAGCCAACTTCTACAGCTAAAACAAAGATGACCAATGTTTCATAGAAATAACCAATATTTACAGATGGAGTGGAGTGGAAGACAAAACACATTAAAAAGAATTTTCTAAGTTGATATTTCTCATGCCAAAACCTCCTTTTTAAGAGGTAAGATAATCTTACACAGCTTAACATGTGCCAGAGACAGGGAACATAACAATAGCACAGACCTAATTTAAAGGTTCTAAAATGTAAATAAAAATTCCAAACATTATGACCAAGACTCCAAATCAATATTCCTAAAATATTAACTAAATCAAACAGCAAATAACTCATAGCAAACACTTTCTACTTTTACCTATGAATTGAGACAGTAAATTCAGTTTAACATTTCACATACAAATGTTGCCAAGAACTTTTGGCCATGAAGTAAAAGTTCCCAAGAACCTGAAATCCCATTTTAATCCACCCTCCTACCTCCAAGGGAGCCTCATGTCTCCTAAAAATAGTAAATGCACACACAAATACAAAAATTTATCATGATTATTTACTGCAAAAGACATACACTTTACCCATCTTCTCTACTAAAGGCAGAAATTCAACTGATAAAACATTTGTGCTGTCTTCTATCATGTCTTTATTAGTTTTAACAGAATTGTAAATTCAAAAAACCATCAGGCTTTTTCCTCCTTTAGTTCCAAGGCTCTACACACCCCAAACTGTAAAAAAGCTTTTTGAAAAGGCAGTAATGGAAGTAAAAGGCTCAGGAAATTCTGTGATATACCATGTACTGTAAACTTGAGTCTGTCACAGAGTGTTATTTGCTGTCCTTTAACCATCTCTACATGGTTAGTCTTTGTTAATGGATCTGCAAATTTCTGACACTGAATAAGCAAGTGTTTAGTTGGAATCAATTCATAAACAAATTATTTTCTTTATGAAGAATCATAAAGACAGGAAGACACCTCAAGAGAGGCAATTTCCATTACTTAAAAAAGTGATTTCTTCAGAGAGATGCAAGTTCCCAGAGATGCCATTAAACATAAACCATTTGCTCTCTTTGTATTCACCTCAGCACAGAGTGGGCAAAGCCAGGAGGGAAATGCCCACAGGACATTTCTCTTTGTAAATGCATTTTAACCCCCTCACCTGCCTCCTCTGATCTGGCCCTTACTCACCTGACCACTGTTTTACAAAATCAGGACACAAGTAAAGAACAGACATTCAGTACCAGTTTTTGGATATTCGATGTACGGCTTTATAAGCTGCTTATTCTTAACTGCAACATGACATTAAAAGAAATAATTACCCAGTTTTCTTTCTTATGACAGCACACAGATGGTCTGCATGCCTCATACGAGGAGGAGGGGTTTGGCTACAGAGAGCCAATCCCTACCATGAACATGAGCAGGTATCTATTAGCCAGGTGAGCTGGATGGTAACCAATCATAGCCAGCCAAATTTGGATGTGGAGTCTTTGGAATAGCCTACATAAAGAACTCTGGACACCAATAAACTCTCTCTGCTCCATGAAACCCTGATGTCCTGTTGTGTCTCTGTCTCCCCCCACCATGACACTTTCTGTCGTGCTAATCACAACTTATCACTTCTTAACACCGCCAGTGGGAAATGAGGATGCATTATCAAACCTGTTGTGCAGGGGGAAAAGCAAAATGGAAATATATCCTGCCTTATTCACTCAATGTTTTCCTGCTATTGAAAAAGCATTTTACCATCTTATTTCTCTGGATGATTATCATCTCTCATGTATATCTGGCTCACTCTAGCAGCATTTGTCATGCAATATTGAAAACAGCAAGACTAGCAGACAATAATTTAGTTATGAAATGCTATACAAATTACCTCACAAGGAAAAATGACAAAGACCACACAGTGTGACACTGGCCATTTCCTGAATTTTGAGTATTTAGTTTTTCAAAATGAGTGTTATCTTCACAAGTTTTTCTGGGAGGGGTAGAGCAGGTAAGGTAATTTTTTTTTTTTTTTAGCTATAAGAATATCAGGGAGAAAACTTCTCCAACTTTCCACTACATGAGATGATGTTGAGATCATCAGACTAGAACATTAAAAGCCACCACAGAATCATAGAATGGCTTGGGTTGGAAGGGTCCTTAAAAATCATCTCATTCCAACCTCCCTACTGTGGGCAGGGACACCTTCCACTAGACCAAGCTGCTCAAAACCCCATCCAACCTGGCCTGCACAAAGCCTCTTGTACCTCATCCTGTGTGCTTGCTATATCATACTGGAGAATAAAACACACAGTTTGCTCCAATATCTTCTGTGTTCTGATTTCAGAATAATGAGCCTCAAAAAGTCTACATGCTATTAAAGATTTTGTAGAGAATATGCTCTCCTGACACAAATTCTTCTGCCTATTTGCACTGTACCAAGTACAATCTTTCCATATTATATCTCATTTTCTCAATTCCTTATTGACACTATTTAGCCAGGTTTAAAGAATTTCTCATATGGGATGCCACAAAAATGGAACAATTGCAACCCCCAGAAATTTTCTGACCCTCAGACAATGATTGCCAGGATAGACAACTCCATTTACCCTGAACATTGCCAAGAGTAACACAGGTATCAAAAAAGTTCTGTAACACCATTTTTTATGCACAGAGCCACAGAAGAAATCTCTCATGAAAACCACCTTGGATTACGTAATTTACAGTGTCAAGATATTATTACACAAACACTCCTTGACAGGAGTGCTCTTTGACATCAAACAGGAGGCTGGAAACAGGATCCAAAATTAAACTGACACAGTACCAGTGAGCTGAATGATTACACAAGATTTTAAGCAATCTTTCAGTTGCTGCAACTCGGTTGTTATTTCTAATGTGCTGCTGTGCCCAGTGTTACAGAACGCTTTCACACAAGAAGCTTGATTTGCATGGAAATTCCACCTTCTTGCTCTGAAAATGCACAGACAATGGAGATGACAGAAAAGCTACAGGACATTTCAAGCACCAGCAGCAAGGGGAAACAAAACACAAGACACGATATTAAGCTGTCCAAACAAAAATGCAGTTAGGCCAAGGCAGTCAAACAGTGAAAACATCTCAGAAAGCTTTTTGGGACATGACTGGTCTGACATCCCACTGCTTTTTGTTTGTATCCATGCTGTCCATACCCACTATACCAAAGGAATTCACCAATACACTCTGTGTTGGCCCAACTATAAAAGCACAGGTGAATACACATGCAACACAAAAAATTAAATGTGCTGGCAACAGCCTCTCAGATTGCCAGGGAACTTACTAGCTTGGATGGATGACTCAATAAAACTTCAGGGTGCTAAAGGGAGAAAGAAGATAGGAAAAGATGGAGAAAATTTGGGATAGGAACAGTGTGAGAGAGAAAAAGAAAAGATGTAACAAGCAAAGAATTTAAAATAATAACTGCAACATTAATTTACTAAGACAACAGAATCTTAATTAGTGGTTTTAGCATGCATTACTAACCAGCTTCTGGAACATGAGAAACATGGAGAGTTATTCTCATGCAAGTTCCAAATTTTACCTTGAATTTTTCAATTTAACAGATTTGTCCAGCCCCCACATATTTAATGCAGCTCTTTGTTTGGGTTTACAGATGAGCTTCACAGATTGAGAAGGACTTTAATTCCTAGTGCTTCCTTTGTATCAATTTCAAGACAGCTGAATGGTCTAGAAAACTAATTCAGTAACTGACACTATCTGAATGCTGAACACAGTTTTCCTTTTTGCTTTTATTATAACAAGAAATCCTGATTTCCCTGGCAGCCTTTTTCCTTCTATGTTGTATATATCATTTATTGTCCCTTCGAAAAAAAATAATTATCAGCTGAGAACAAAAACCAGCCTCATCTACCCATATTATCAGTAATATTTTCAGCTGTGGGAGAAAATCCATGTTCACAAAATAAAAAGCAGCAGAGTCTGTATTAGATTAGCCAGGCTAATTCTTGGGAAAGACAGAATTTGGATCAACACTTCATTAAGTCTTTTTTGTTTTCCTGTTTTTTGAAAGATACTATCCTCCTGAATTTGAGGAAAGAACACCACAGCAGAAAAAAAAAACCCCAAAAACAACCTCTGAGTATGCTTGTTGAAGGTAGAGGTATTTTCCTGGCAGGGAATCACTGCTAACTTTTTCTGGTGAAAAGTTCCTAGAACTGCAGCAAGGGGAAGTTTATTAACATATGGTTTGGACTCTTTTTCCTCCCTAAAAATAAGGAGTATATCTATAGGGAGAAAAACTATGCACTGGAAATGAAGATGGACAAATATTCACTCATCTTTCCTGGAAAAATTTCTAAGAGTAGTTGGTCTCTCCCAGATCAGAAAAACAAAATGAAACAAAGTATACTGGCTGGGAAAGACAAGACAGAAAATGCTGGGAAAAGAGCATCCTGAAGAACAACTAAAGGAAAACTTTTTCACTATAAAAATGATACATTAAAATAGTAGTTTGGACAAAGATTTCCCTAAAGAAAAGAAAAACCACCACAGAGCATAATAGCACTTCACAGAAAAAAAAGGGAGAGAACCTCCTGTGTGTTATTTGCCTCTAATGATTCCATCGGAGCCAAAATGAAGACAGGACACCATGTAAACTCAACAGGGATTTATGAGCTGCTTTCAGCCTTCAGAATCTCCCACTGCATCTCCTGCTGGCAGCAGGATGACAACTGAGCACAGAGGCAGTGAATATAGAATAATTGGAACGTTAAGCACACAGATTTGCATAACCATGGTATTATTATTTGAAAAAAACGAGCCCAATACGAAAAACACTGCAGTTCCAATTGCTAAACCAAAGATCAATATAAAACACTTAGTAGTGAAAAGAGGAATAGCAACAAGAAGTGGATACTTCAAGGGAGACACTGGAGAGTAACATAGAACTAAAATCAATATCAGCAACTTTTCAGCACCCTTGCACTCCACTTGGTTAATGTTTTTGTTTAGTGTAAAGTTAATTCCCTTTTACAGAAGAAAGGGAAGCTTGCATGGTTCATGATTTCTCTGAGGCTCACTGCTTGCAGGTTAGCAAGAGCTCTTTGCAAGGACTTTCCAAGTCTTTTTTATGTAATGGCTTAACAGTAGTCCAGCTCAGCCTCTCCTGCCAGCTTAACTTCTAGGGATAATAGATTTGACTGGAAGTACTCAAACTGTTCACTGGGAATAGGAAGCAAGGGAAGCAAGACTGATGCTAGACACATCTCCATTCAAACTGTGAGGGAAGAACCCAAAAAAAAGCTTTTAGCCATTTACTCCTAAGGAGGTACATGAGAGCTTCCTTCCTGCATGTGTCTCATGAAAATCTGCACTAAGATAATGTAATAAACCTCAAGAGAATGAACCTCTAATTCAGTTTTATACTGAATGCTCTTATGTAGCAATTAGTTTTAAGGTTAATTATGACAATTATTTACAATTGTTAACAATACAGAGGTGTAAAAACGAGTTTTTAGAAGCTTTAAAATGGAGCTGGATTATCTGTCATAATTATTTCTTATTTCATCTTGAAAATGTCAAACTGCCTGAATAAATACCTGCAAAACATTTAAAAACTGAAAGCCTTTAAAAATAACTTTTTTGCTTCTGTGCAAGCTACAATAAAACCCACTAAAGAATTAAAAACAGTTGGGAAAGAAGGTTATTAAAGAAATATGTAAACTTACTATAGGTATAAAACTTATTCAAGTGAATGTTAACTATATTTTCTCTAGTAACTGGAAGTTATTCCACACAGATAATGGTAGGCTACCAATTATTTTTTTGGTTGCAGAACTGAAACCATCCTGACCATGACTTAGGTAGATTCTTTGGGTGAGATGCTCTAACAACTTCTGGCAAATCTTAGCTACAACAGATTTGTCAACTCATTACCAGCAACACAGGGTGAACCTGAAATTCATGGCAGAGAATTCAATGAAAGCTCCTTCAGAAAGAGCCACTGAAAACAGCCTGGGAGACCAATTACACGTGATAGCTGCCTTTTCTTGCTACTGAGCTCTGCTGATGCTGAGAACAGTTGATTTTGGGTGACAGAATGAAACAGGACAAACATGGGTCTAGATATGCATGCACAGAGTTCCATTTACACTGTTCTCAGGTGCAGTAACACCAACACAACAGGAATCCTAAACAGGTCTGAACTGATGACTCAAAATCACACACTTCACAGGTAGCATCTTCTTTTCATTCGTTTTTTTGCTTTCCTCCAGGCAGGGCCAACCCTGCACCTGAATTTATCACATTAACTCCTATAAGCAGTGATAATTGGTATGTGAAATGTTTAGCTGTTATTTTTTCAGCTGTTACATCAATTTAATGGCACAACTGCTGCTACAAGCTGTACTGAAGCAGACTAAGCCTCAAAAACCAAAAAAGCTGACAGCACTGTTACTGAATGTAAGTGAAATCAAAATTTAGCACAAATGTCTGAAAGTTCCTTAGGCTAGGCTTAGCTTGTAATCAAGCAAAGCTTGATGGGTTTAGCTTGTAATATGTTTTGCATAGACACACCTTCACTGATCTTGCTGAAAAGAAATTCAAAGAATTTGCTCTAAAGACCCCAAGTTTTCTCTGTAGACATGGGCAATGTGTTTAGAACTGTATGCTTACAACACATATATAAACATGCACTAAGATTACCTTCTTCAATTGTGTTTCCATCTTCAAACATTCTTCCTTTTTCTGTTCTAATGCAATCTCCAGTGTCTTGAGTCTTGAATCTTTCTTCAGTCCTGATGAAGCTAATGATGAAGCATGCTCCTTAAGATCCAGTAATGATGTCTAAATTAAAAGATGTGAAATAATTATCAAGTAAGTGCAATCAAGTTTCTTTTCTGTCTTTATCTTCCTCCTATCCCTTCACACTATGTCCAGGATCTAATTTAAAACATCTTTTTCAGGTTGTTTGTGTCACTGACTTAAGACAGCTTGAATTAATTCAGGCTTTCAGGATCAAAATAAAACCTTGCCTAAATTACTTTCAAAATAGTTTTTAAAGATGGACAATTCTGTAAACTGGAACTTGTGCTCCAGTGACAGTCTTGTTTAAGAAAAACTGGTTTTCAATAAAATTGTATTTAAAATCACTTGTGGTTAGAAGATTTAGTCACTGAGAGAGTTGAAGGCATTTCTGTATACAGCTTCCATGGGGTAAAACTGATTCATGCCACCTTACTACAAAAAACATCTCAACTTCTTTCTTTCTATATTATTTTTGTGTTTGCTTTTTTCCCCCCCTGTCAAATGCTGATTTCCATGTAGACAAAATCATAGTACTTTCTGGGTGCATATTTTGCTGTTGTTTTACTTTGACTGAGTTTTGTAAAAAGACTGCAAATACTCAAGAGAGGAACAGAGAACATTTATGTTTCTCCAATATAATTAAGGTAATTTGTCTAGCCAACTGGCTCATTACCAACAATCAACCTAATTAATCAAAAAAATACTCGAGAGTCTAAAGAACTGCCTGTTGTTTGCATAAAGGAACAAAACATTATCCTCATGCTTTTGGCACCCACAGCTTTGATCAGCCTCTGCTCCTTCCTCCCTACACTGAGACAGGGACAAGCTTGTTCCCAGCCTGCCCTGTCTATCAGCACAGCTCAGTCAACGCCACACTGACCAGCAGTCAGCCACTACTAACAAGATTAACTGCTGCAAACAAGGGGATGGCTGCTATCCCTGAAAAGGTGGTTCTGAAACACTGATGCTTTGCAAATTCTCCAGTGATGTAATCTACCAGATCAGCTTTGTTGAAAGACAATTACTATAAAGGAACAGTTTCCTTCGACTCAAATGTAACACAAACAGAGACAACAAATAATTCCATCACAATAGATTCGTGTTGCTGATCAACCTCTTTCTCTGTGAGATCTCCTTGTAAAATGCTGACTCTCTCTTTCAGGTCCTTAATGTCTTTCTTGTAGTTGTCGATCTCTTCCTGTTTTTCTCGTTCATCTCTGTCACGCTGCTCCTTTAAACGCTCAATGGTCTTTTCCTGACAAAAGAAAGCACTCTGTGAAGGAAATCCCTCTTAGTCAATTCAGCTTCTCAGGCTTCCTATCACAACATTTCTGCTACACTTGAAACGAGGAGAAGGAGTGTGTTGCCATTTTCTTTTCTTTACAGTTGTAAAGATCCTCAAGAAAGAGAAAACTTGAGAAATCTGTGGAATCATTGTTGTGAAATACCAGCACTGTGAACACTGGATTCAATACTGTGAACGTCTGGATATGTGAATGTTCACAGTGCTGTGAACTTATTTAAATCTTATTTTTATTTAAATCTTATTTTTCTAAAATGTACAGTTAAATCAGTGGTTCTTCAGAGAAAAAGGGGCGTAGTGCCTATGTGAGACTGGGATTTACATATAGTAAGAAAAGGCAAGAAAATAACTTTTTGGTATATCAGACATCAGTAGAGCTTTGGATATCTTGGAATCTAAAAGGATGCAAGCAAATTCCCCCACCTCAGGTAACATTTAACCAGATTCTATGAACTATAGAATCTGATAGACTAAAGGAGCTCCTCCGGGAATCATGAAAAAACATACATAATTCACCCAAGAAGTTGTGCCACCAAAAGAGAATGGGACAGTCTATCTCTGAGCCGGTTATCTCCCGAAAACCGAGCATTAAAAACTCAGATTATCGGGATCATCATCACTGCGGTCCCACGCCGGGAGCGCCGCCGTGCCCGCCCCACCGGCGCGTCCTGCAGCGCCCTCTAGCGGGGACGGCCCCGCCGCGGCCGCTCCGCCCTGGATTGGGATCAAGCACGGGATCGGGAACGGGATTGGGAACGGGATTGGGATCAGGCACGGGATGGGGAACGGGATCGGGATTGGAAACGGGAACGGGATGGAGATCGGGACGGGGATCAGACACGGGCACAGGAACTGGATTGGGATCAGGCATGGGATGGGGAACGGGATCGGGATTGGGAAGGGGATTGGGAAGGGGCAGCGGCGCGGGATCAGGAACAGGCACGGGATGAGGAACAGGATCGGGCACGGGACAGGGAATGGGATCGGCAACTGGATCGGGATCGGGCACAGGAACGGGCACGGGATCGGCAACTGGATCAGGATTGGGCACAGGAACCGGCACGGGATTGGCAACTGGATTGGGATTGGGCACAGGAACAGCAACTGAATCGGGATCGGGCACGAGAATGGGCAGTGGTGCGGGATCAGAAACAGGCACAGGATGAGGAACGGGATCAGGCATGAGAATGGGCCCAGGAACTGGATCGGGGGCAGGCACAAAATTGGGATTGGGCACTGGAACAGGATCGGGATCGGACATGGGATCAGTAAGTAGATGGGGATCGGGAACCGCGCCTTCGCACGCCGCAGCAGCGGCCGCATCTCCCCAGGGAACCTCCAGCGCTTCCCACACTCACTTTTTCCGCCAGCGCTTCTTCCAGCGTGGTCAAGGCAGTGTCAGTGTTGGTGGTGTCGGCCTGCAGGGATTTCACCCGATCCTTTAAGCTGCTCATCTGCTTCTCCTTGTCTCGCAACTGCTCTTGAAGGTTCTCGATCTTAAACAAAAGAAGTCAATTTTAAGACAACAGCAAGGGAAACCATCCAAAATCACCTTAGGCTATATTAAATGATTAAAATTGTTCGTAAAGCAAATGAAGCCCAGTTCTTATAATCCTACCTCAAAACATCAAATGAGGTAATCAAACCCATCAAATAATAACAAGGAATCAGTAAGCTTTCCAAGAGTCAGGAACAAATTCAGAGCAAGCAAGTGTGAACAGTATTCACAAGAACAGCATAAAGAAAAGCTATTATTCCAAATTTCTTAGGATGTTGGGCACTGTGTCACAGAAGGATGATCAACACATTAACAAAGAAACACATTAAGGAAGGAAAGAAATTGACAAAAACCTTACTACATACATAAACTATGCAGTAGTTTAAAGGCACTTGATAATTAAAAACTGACAAAGAGGTACTATTTTAGGTATTTTCTTTGGTATCACTGTATTTTTTGCTACACTGGCAAGTTGCTTGTTCATCTTACACGGTGGCTTGCTTTGTGATGGAGTATCACAAAGTGCCATTCCCTGGGTGGAAAATGTATCAGCCTTGTTTTCTGTGGGTACAGAATTTCATCTGTTTAGGAGTTCTGAATATATATTTTGATACACTCAGAAGACCTGATGCCAACTCCCTTTCATGCATATATATACATCAAAAGAAACAGACACATGAACATGATGATAACATGTCAAAAACAAATTTATCAACAAAGGATTAAAGTGTACACAGATTTTTCAGTTGCTTTTTTCTTGTGTTCTGACAAGTTCTTGCATCAGCAAATGCACATTATAAACTAATGAATGACACATGGCATGTGAGGTACCCAACTCCAAAACACTTGTAGCAAGACACTTTCAAAGACATTTTTAAGAAATATTGCAACCATAGAACCCCAGGGGCTTCCTAGTCCCATATTCATAATGATAAACTAAAGCATTAACTAGCCTTTTGTTTCACCTGTTGGACAGCAGTTAGCAGCTGCTTGGTTACTAGAAATACAGCAACTCTATCAGGTTTTACTCTTCAACCCTGGAAAAAGAGTTTCTGTGATTACAGAGCAAATGGCTCTGTGACATGTGCACCACTACCTTTGCTATCTGTATTGAAACTACATCTGGAAGACAGTAGAACGTGGGGATTGGTTTATCTTCAACATTTGCTTCTATTAGAAAAAAAGTATTAATCTCAAAGTTATGTTCAAAACTGAATTTGGGCACAACACTACAAAACAAAATTAAAGGCCACCAAAAAACCATAGCCAGAGACATATCATGGCAGTCAGAAATAACTGTAAGAATTGAAAATTCCTTTTTTATACACTCATATCAGCTGTTTAATGCCTTGTTAGCACACACTTGTAGCCCATGGAGCTTCAGAAAGAACCCCAGTGGCTCTGACTGCAAGGTCCTGGTGCCCACAGGCAGGGCTGCCCAGGAGGCAGCATGCCCCAGAGTGGCTGCTTTTGACTTCAGCAGCTCCCAGGGCCATCAGCTGTCTAGACAGGCTGGCTGTTTGGACAGCTAACCATGAAAATACACTACAAAGGAGGCAGAGTTATTCTTAGACTCCTGTTTACTTCTGGAGGAGAAACGCTCACCAAAGGCTCTGGCTGGCTGAAGAGGGGATAGTGCAGAGTGACTTTCTGCTGGGAGCAAAC
Source organism: Agelaius tricolor (assembly GCF_023055355.1). Taxonomy (NCBI): domain Eukaryota; kingdom Metazoa; phylum Chordata; class Aves; order Passeriformes; family Icteridae; genus Agelaius; species Agelaius tricolor. The sequence goes on from NW_027269263.1 coordinate 4,375,735, forward strand.
CACACACCAGAGGCAGCTAAATAATTCTGCTTCAGCACATATTAAGGTGCTTACCAAGGTAGCACAAGCATTTGTTTGCACAAGCCCAGTGTGCATTTTCATGTTTCAATGACACTGTTTGCTGTGGCCAGAGTAAGATAACAGCACTATGTATGACTGCTGCACCTCCCCACTGCAGCTGCACCCTCTGGTATTAAACCCCCAAACCAAAAATGTGATGTGCAAAAAGTGTGAACCTGTCTATTCCTTTAGTCTACAAGCAAATTTTTCCATCTGGAGCAATGAATGGTGGGGTTTGTTATCACTGAGGGAACAGCAGGTATGCCAGAATACCCCCAGTCATATCCAGTCACTACCTAAAAATCTCACTGTAGCTCCAGCTGTGCCTTTTGCAGGCACAGGGTACCTGAAGGACCTGGCCCTTACAGTACAGAAAACTGCAACTGGCATTATGGAGCAAAATTGAAATATTTCTGTAATAATAGATGCAAAATTTCCCTATGAAATCACACTCAACAATAAATTGCCCTTATTCCATTTTTCTCCTAAATCTGCAATACTGTAACAAATAATAAGTATAGGCTCTCCACAATGATATAACCTGAAGAAGAAAGCAAATGGGCTCCACTCCATATAGTTAATTAATGAAGAAATTTGCTGTTATGTCCTTGCAAGTAGTTTGAGAATCCTTCCAAAAAAGAGTAGACAACGCATTCCTAAAAACAATAACAAAAAAAGCAATTCTGAACAAATTCTCAAATAGCTGATGAAAATAAAACAGGTAACCAGAACAGGGTATTTTTGCTACCCAAGAAAAGGTGAAATAAACGTTAATGGAATCTCCAAGCCCTGTGGAACACACAGAGGCACAAGGATTGATAAATCTCTTCAGAAATGTTCCAAAAACCTAAGGATATATATTCCTTATATATTCCTTTTATATGTATTTTTAATATATATACTCCTTATATATAGTAACATATATATATTACGGTATCATATTTCTAAAAAAATCCCAAAAATAAAAATGAAAAGTATATACTATTTTTACTTATTAATAGTCTTTTTTTCTTGCCATATTTACTTATTTTGCAGGGTAAAGCCAGCCATATGGCTATGTTAGCAACATTATCCTTAGTGTAAAGGTACACAAGGCTACACTGGCATCATCTGCTCTGCACACTTATTTTCCCATCCATAATGATTTACTGGAATATTTTTTCCAACATTACCAGTTGTCAGGCACTATCATGTTTCAACTTGGGTGATTTATTCTTATTTGTGTGGAACTAATTATTTTGCCTTTGAGCCCTAAAGCACAGAGTAGAGGCAAGAGAAGCTTCCTCTGGCATTCTGCTCCAAAGGCAAGGAAGCATTTTACTTCCTGCAAATACAGACTCAGATTTAATTTGCAGATGCAAATTAAAAACAGCCCAGGGATTCAAAGGAAACACATCTAGTTAAATATCCATCAAGGCCACTAGATCCCCAGATTCCTCTAGTTAGAGGTTACTAGATACTGTGTATAATGCTTCAGCCAAGAAATTCTTCCATGGAGACAGTGTCCACCCTCCTACCATGTCCTGGGGCATGAGGAAATCGAACACTTCAAAACCAATTTCTATTCTATCAGTGACTTCTGAATAAATGGAGTGGGTTTGTGAACTGGTCATTAAATCCCTTCCACAATCAACTTAACACTTGATAGCATTCCTGCAGTGTAGCACAGGAGGAGATGTGCAGAAGAGCATCTCAGAGCTCTGTTCAGCCTTCCAATTTTTTGATCCCAGCTTTCCCCTGAGGGAAGCACCAATGTAAACAGGATCTCAATAATCAGAGGGGTTTCAGAAGGTTTCTGCTCCCATTCCTGTGGCACAGCCATCCAAATAAACAACAACTTCACATAAGCTGTTACTTTTCCAAACAGTTCTTCCTTGGTTTTGTAAAGGCACTATTGGTCTCCTCAGCTCGAGGGTAAATGACCACAAGGAGATGATGGATTATCACCAACCACAGGCAGAAATGTTTCTTTCACATCGGGAATACTAACATGGGGATGAAAGATGCATTTTTGGAAGGGAGAGTGGGTGAGTAAGCAGGCATGTGAGGATAGAACAGCTACAGCTCTGTCTAGGTCAAGACAAGCCACTCCCTTTAATGTAAAATTACTAATATAATAATAAAAATTTGAGAGCCTACAGTCATACTTGAATTGCTGGAGTCCCACAGAATTTGAGAAGCTTAAAAAGATGGGCTCACATCAAAATCAAAATGGCAACAGTTAAAACAGACATGATTGCATAGAAAATATTTTAAGTAATACTGCTGTGGAGAAAAAGGAAAGAGGTTGGTGAGAGATCACCTTAAGTACTCAGAGACTGTTCAAGAAAGCTGTACTACTGGATTTAGAACTGTTACTGTATTTCTTAAAGTCATGCTTTGGAGAACATAATGGAAGTATGTAAACAGATAGTACTGGGGAGCTTCCTAAGATTAAGCTCCAGTTTTATCCATGTCACACTGAAAACCTCACCATTATAATTGTCTTCCTATTGCAAATCCTGCAAAAGTACCATTAGAACAGTCCTGCATGAATTGCAAAAATGTGTATTTAATTTAGCAATAACAGATTCTGTGAGTGTGAGAAGCAAGGTCTGTCACATCAGTGAATATCACTCACAGCACTGTACTAAATCATTTCACTGAAAGTAATGTTCCTGCTATTAATTTTAAAGGTTAAATTCCCAAGACTAGCAACAATGTGAAGCTTTAGGCAAAGCATGTCTCCTTGCAAGGGTGAGATTTTTAAGTTGTTTTGAAGTTCAGGACAGATCAAACAATTTCCCTTTTTTTCCAAAAGATTTTGGCAAATGCAAATCAGAGTTTCTTCCAAAGTTCAGCTGCACTCAGTACGTTTTTTTTACTTTTAGATCCAACCAATTTATATTAATATAATCACATTGTTGTCAATTTATATTCAGAGATTCTTGTTCTTGAACTATCATACTAAAAGCCATTTCAGGGAACATTGGATTAATTTTTATTTTGCTTCCCAATAAAGTTTTCTTTTTACTGCTCCTCTACTTCAATGTTTTCCTGGAACATTACTGCCTTTGCAGCATCACACTGGAATATTGTGCACTTCGGACATGTCCTGATGTTGCTGACTTCAAAATGGTGGGATTTTGTAACATTTCAGAGTCTTTGAAATTAGCACAAAACTCTACAGAGTTTAGCTTTACAAATAAAATGCTTGGTTGCAATACAGCTTAGAAAGGACAAATAATTTAGTTTTGTGATTTCTACTTAAAAGTAGAAATTAATTGTCAAATAAATTACTTAATTGTCAAATAAATAAATGGTTCACAAGCAGACACCTTGCCACTGCTTCAAAAGGAAGCAACTTGCCGGCAGAGAAAAATAAAATCTAGGAATTCACTAGGAAGGACACTTGCTAAGATTAATTCCTTATTCTTGACCTAAGCTTGCAATCAGATTGACTTGAGAAAAGAAGTGCTGATTAAAGAAATATTAACTTGTATGGACTCTTAATTTTTTGTACCTCTAGTAAAAGAGCAACAAAGAATTGGCAATGATCCAACAGATTCAAATCCAACTCTTTCCATTGCCTTTTCACACAAGGGTGCTTTATAAGTATATTTATACCAGCCAGAAAAACAGTTAATCTGTGTTTATGTAAATAATCTCTATTTCTATTTGTCTTCCTTTCTCCTCCATTCTTGGGCATGCCCAGCCAACCTCTGGTAGCACCAGTTTGCTGACAGATCACTGCAAAGCAGAACTAAGAACAACAGTCAGCATCAAGTGAATTGTAATTCTACTATCTTCTAAATAGTGAAGGTTTTTTCTCTACTGTCACTCTCCCTATAACAAGCAGTATTTAAAGCAGATCTTTCAAATCATATTGTCAAAATGTTACTACCATGTTTGCAAACCTTCTCTTCTGCTAATAAATAGCTTGAATTTCCTTCAAACCTAACACAATCCTGTCACTAAAGTTCGCTTTTTCTGACAACTGATACTGAGAGGAGTTTTTCTTACAAGCTTCTAAAGATACTCCAGCACAATTCAAACCAGGGGAAAAAAATTAGGACCCCAAGAGTTAAAACTGATTTTTGAGCTGGTAAATGTGCTGAAATTCACATTGTCAGGGGAGCCAATGTATATGTTGTTCTTCAGCACTGTCTCAGTTCCAAAGCACTGCCTAGAAAATATTATGCATTAGCAATGACTCACATCCTCAGACAGCTGTAAACCAGTTAAATTTAGTTGTGGAATTGCATCATTCTGAGGAGGTTCAATAACATCAATAGCCTGACCCAGTTAAAAGCAGAGTGTTTGAATCAAAATCCTACCATGGGCTCTGTCAGTACAAGGCAGGGGCTGGAGGTGAGAGGGAAAGCCAAGCAGATCTTTCCAGCCCACTGACACTGCCTGAGTCTCAGGGCATACAGATATTATATGAATGGACAATACTTTATGTAAAATGCAAACAAATAACAGAAGTATAAAACCCGGTCATAAGAGATTTGATTTGGCAGTATATGAGCCAGTTGGTTATGTAGGGTTAATTACATAATCCATTAAAAATTCTCTATCATTTATCTTTGAGCTCCTCTAAGTGACCCCTTTTTGGTATTCATCAGGTAAGAGACTGCAGCCATTATCCACCAAGATTTCAACCTCAGCTGTCCATCAAGACCATCTGTTGGGTCCAACTTGAGCCTGAATGCTTCCATTCCCACAAGTAATTCAAAACAAAACACTGCTATCCTAAGTATCAAAACAAAATAGTTTAGACTCTGCTGCTCCTCTTCAATTAAATTTAGATAATACTAATTTATTTCATATTTATTAAAATGTCATTATACTGAGAACCATAATTGAAATAATCTGGTAATCATTTCCCAATCTAATTTTTAATTTTTTAATCTAATTAAGAATAACATCAATTTTGTCGAAATCCTGGCCTAATCACACAGAATAACATCATGTTAATTCTCCTTTCAGCTGTGTCCTGACATTATGAAGCAATCTCTAAGGCTGTGTTTTCCAAAGTTTTACTCCTACGACCTACCAAACACAAAAGGATTAAAAACCCAACTATTCTGGGGACATTTACTTACTCCTGTTCCAAGTCTCTGAATAGGCTTTGACAAAAATGTGCACAGATTTGACTTAGGAAAGCCCATTGCAGAGAAAAGATAAATACTACAAATTGGAATAATTTCATATTGATGGATCCCAAATGTTCAAAAAAAGAAAAATCAAAAGTATTTTATTGTGCAAGGCTGATAAAACAAGGGGAAAATTGAACCTAGTAATTATTAATTTAGATCTGATACTGTGTTTTGTGAGAAGCAGAATAAAACTAACAAGTTGTGACATTACTTTTAGAACATCTCAAGGTTCACAAGGTCTATGCATAAAGTAGCATTTTACAAGTGTAATGTGTAAACATTTTTACACTAACAATTAAACTTCTTTTCTTGGATAAACCCTGTGCCATATTTCACAGGGTTTTTTATAATTACTGTGAAACAAACAGTCCTCATCCTGTGGCAACTTGATCTCTCTGTTACTCAGCAATACTGATGATGTTTTCCTGACTTGTTTGAGATTTTGGTTCTACACAGAGTAAGGATACTGCAGCACTGATAGCACCTGGTTGGAGACACACAGTACAGTGCTACATATCACACTCACAGCAGAAAAAAAGGTCAAGAAAAGACACAAAGAGAGGAAAGGCTGAACCCCTCAGAGCACTGAGAGAGCCAAGAATGGAAATCAGGGAGCAGAAAAGACCAACCATTGAGGCAGAGCAATGGATAGGTTGGGAACATGGGATTTAATGCCGATTATAAAGGAAATCCTCACAGCAAACTAAACTCCATTTACATTATCATTTGGGCTCACTCAAGCAGAAGGCTGTACAACTTGAACAAAGGCTTAAAATTAAATTACAATTCAGCTACTGAATTACATTGCCCAAATCACTGATTTATTATAATCAAAGATACACTGTAGGGTAAACCTGAGGGAAGACCTCTGGAAAGGAGGGATGCTTCTAATCCCAGTGTACAACATGGCCAGTCAGCTGTGATTGTCCAGCTTCATTCTCCTGGAAAGGATATGGACTGATGAATAGCAAGGGATTAGGAAGTCACACTGTAAATACTAAATATGAGTGTGTGGTTTTGTGTGCGTGCACTTTTCAGTATTTAGCTATCACTGCTCATACAGAATTAGTTCAGAACACAATGATAGGTTTTAAAATTTTTTAGGGGTTTATGAGTATGTAGCACTAACTAATATGAGACTTTGATATTTAGTCACCTAATGTACTAAATTAGTACCATTATTTGCTGGAACCTCTTCATCATGCAGAGGTGCATCCCAAGCAGCAAACCCATGCTGTCCTGAGACAAAGGGACCTTAGTTTCTCTGCTGACACTACTCCATGCTGACCAGTTTTCTTACCCTTTGGGTGTAATCATAGATTTGAAAGCTGTTAATATACTTGTGCTTTATGACAACCCTAAAGAATGTATAAATTTGTGCAGAGACCCAGCTTGGAAGACTCTTTAGCATAGTGGGTTCAAAATTCACTCCTGAATCCAGGAAACTACTGACTAAAACTGACAAATTACTCCTTCCCTATTCTAGTGCAGATCCCTAGGCTGACTAACACAATCACTAATGTCTGTTCCAGACACAGCTCAGACAAAACTCCCAGGGGCAGAAAACGCCTGGTGACCAAAGTGCTGGAAATTGTGAAGCCTCACAACCCAGAGAGCAATGAAAAGCCATGTGAGCAAGACTGATGTAAGCAACCCCAAAAGTGGCACATGCCCTTGCTTTTCCTGCCCCTTCAATCATGGGGAAGTTTGTGTTTGTCTTGCACAACAGTGAATGCACCAACAAAGCTTATTAGCTTTATCTTGCCAGAAAAACTACACTTTTAATTCATAATGAAGGCAAGGGGCCCCAGAGTTGGCTGTCTTCCCAGATCCCTCCAAGAAACCAGAATTACCTATGAGTAATGCCCTGTCTCACCAATCAACAGGTTGTCTCTAGGTCCAAGAAGGACTTACTATTAAAGTGACTTCTTCTCTTTGAGGGATACTAGAAAAGTTCCTTCCATATATGTGACAGATTTGCCAAATTTGCTGAGTTGTGGTTTCAGATAATACCAGAAACTGCAGCTGAGTTTTCTTGTAATTGAGCTGTTGCTATCAATCTTGTGTGATACTGTTAGAGCAGTGTGCATCAGTTAAAAACCCTTCCTCACCTGGCTGCAATAGCTGAACTACCTCACTAACAAACCTCACAGCCTGCTTGCTTGCTTTGTGTGAGCCTGCTCATCTACAAGAGTTACTTCGGAAAAAAAATTAAAAATCAAGCACTTTAGTTACTAAAGTCAACAGGCAAGATTCTCTAATAACATCCATATAAATGGAGAGAGTATTCCTTACATTAGTTCTCAAAATAAGAAAATTACTTGCTACCTTTCACACAGAGCAACATTTGATTTTTTTACAAGAATATTAGCATATACCTGGGAATATAGGTACATATAATACAGATGCTTTCATTTTTACTGTGGCACCACAAAATGCTCAACAAAAAAAAAAGTAATATAAAAATGAAGAAGCACATTCTCCATTTAAAAACTCTTAGTTATCATATAGGCAGGCACAAAAGCTTATTTTGAATCCAATAGATTTTTCTGCCATAGATGCTGCAGTAGCACTGAAAATTACTCTAACAGCACAAATAGTATATTCCTTGGGTAAGTCCCTGGAGAACATACTGCCACCTTTACCAGCATCTGCAAACTATCTGTTTGCAGGACTATCTGCCATGGAAAATGCTGTCTCAAGCTAAGCTTGTGGACCTTTTAGGATCCATATTCTAATCAGAAAAATGTATGTTATTAAATGGCTCAAAGGAATCAAAGACACCAAATCTTTGGGATGTTCCTGAAGCTGCTGTAACAAACTCTGTATGGCAATAAGCCACCTTTAAAACTGAACTAGAAAGGAACTTAAAAGTGATATGAAGAAACTGTGCTATTCTCCTGCCCTAATTTCATCTTATTAGTTGCAGATTCATGGAAGACAAAAATAAAACCCACAACACACAATGTCACCTGAGTTGGGCTGCAATTGCTCTGAAAGGTCTTAATGGAATGTCAGAGAACTGGAAAGTGAAAATGGAGGGGTAAAAATCCTACTCTGTGGTCATGGCTCACCGTAAAATCAAAGTAAATTCTGTATTGTGTCCTAATTTTCCATTTGGAAAATAAACAACTAATCTACCTGAATGTCAGGAATGAAAAAAACATTCACAGGAAAATTATGCTGCACTTGAACTTACATAACAAAGCGTCTCCAGTCTTCTTTGGCACTTTCATTGCTACCACAAGTAGTATTTTGAGAGAGATAAGGGATTAAAATCCTGCCTAATTTTTCGTATTATTCTTCTAACTGAAGATAATACTATTGACACTATGAATGTCAATAAAAATCCCACCCCCCCATGGTAAAGCAATTCTAAAAGTACACTGGTGGAAAGAGAAGTTACTGGAGCATTTTGGACATAAAGGGTAACCAATAAACCAGAATAGTTTCTAGAAATTTCTAAAAGGCACAAATTTCAATTTTGTCTTGTCCAGTGGTCATCAGCAAGCCTGTGACAGGAAGGTCTGAATGAAAGAAAAAGCAGCAGCAGAAGAGGTCTGATATCCCTTCAGGGACACAGAGACACAAGCTCCTCATGGCCCTCCAGGACACATCTTTGAGGTCACGTCTGTCAGATTTAATAAAGAAGCTGACACAAACCCTGTGGGGATGTTTGGTCTTTTTTGTGGCATTTGAAATCTCTGAACTGGGTTTAGAACCAGTTCAGTAGCATGACCTGAGACCTTGAGTAAAAAGAGCAGAAGCACAGCTCTCACAGAGACTTGCAGAAATACTCCTGTAGTTGGGCTGGGTAAGGCCCTGAGTTCCTGAACAAACAGGAACTATTTCTCCAACTCTAGCTGAGCAGAAAGTGCAGCACATCTACCTTGCCCTCCCTGCAGAATCTGGGCTGATGAGCTGAGCCTGTATGCTACTCCTCCTTAAATGTCCATGATTCAAGCACATTAAAAGCAGAGGATAAGTGTGGATACAGCAGCCTGGGCAGAGAGTGAAAAAACAGGTTTCATTTTCTCACAGTAGACTTTTAAGACTTTCTAAGGAGTTGCAGAAACAATAATAACTTGTTAGTATAAGCAACCTGCAAGTAGTGTTGTCTTACTCTGTTTTTCTGTTCTTCTTAAAGACTGTTTGTAAGAAAGATGTTTTTGTTAGTTAACGAATCAAGTAGAATTGTGTAAAATCTGTCTATAAAAGAGAGAATTTTTTGCATTAAACACACTTCTCCTACAAACCAGCCTTCAAGTGAATTTGTATCATTTCTAACTCAAAAGCAACAGCTAAGCTTGCCCACAGGAGTGTTACAGAGGCAAAAAACCATCCAGTCTGAAACAGGAGGGCACATGCAGACCCACTTGGTAAATGAAAGTGCTGCCCATCTTTGCTGGGCCAGTCTTTGCCCTTTCTGCTGAATTATTCCCTGTATAGTTCACACAAATGGAGACTCAGACACACGGCAGGTATCACCACCAAGCCATTGCCTACAGTGTAGACACTGGGGCACTTTAAAGCACTAAATGCCATCCTTGAGAGAGCTCAAAGGCATGTCTCAAAGTGCAGCCTGGATTTTATGAATTCTTAGAAAACCATATATTCATTAGCTTGGTTGGCAAGTTCAAGGTCACACCTTGGGCGAAACTAGCATCAACTGAATTACATCTTTGAAAATGCAGTTCCTTCTCTGAGCTCTCTCATCTCCTTGGGGTTGTGGGAGAGGAGCTATCTGAGTAGGTAAACCTACTTCAGAGATGAGGGAATAGAAAGAAAATAAACTTTAAAGTACAAACACTGCACTTCAAAGTTAGGAATACTAAACCAACTATGAGCACCACTGATTTTAAACAACTGAGTTACACATTTTGTTTGCTGCCCCTCTCTCCTGCCACACAGTATTTCTAATCATTAAGCATAAGATATTTATTCTGATTTCTAAGATTTCTGGGAAGCAGAGGACATTAATCTTCTGTGGAGAAAGGAAATGCTTCTTATTCAAAAGTGCAGGAACATTTGAAACCTTCCCAAATTCTAGCTAAACAAGTCAGCACAGCCACCAAAGGAAAAAATAAATCTGTGTTCTTCCTTTCTCACAGGTCAATTATCACACAGAGCATGGGAAGCTGCCAAAAACACTGCTATGTTCAGACACTAAAACTTGCATTTTATTTGCCTGCAGCTGCATTGCACAAAGGAGAGAGTGTTAACCCCCCTCTCCAAGACAAAACATGGCCTACCCCCAAAGCAAGAGGTGATTGATTCCCTGGGTTTTTTTCTTTCAGTGTATTATTACTTCTCTTTTGTCCCAAATGCCATTTTCCTAAAATGCTTTGATTGCAAAATATTGATTTTTTTTTGTTCATTTCTTTTCATCCTTGTTTACCAGCACAGACAGACAGATATAACAAAAAGAGTAATGAAGCACCATCTAATGTTTTTCAGGTTCAGATTTCAAATTTGCTCAGCATGGTCCCTATTTTATTTTCAAAGATGCTGTCCCATGGCCTTGAGTTCTAGCAGCTTAAAATGAAATTTTATGCAAGATCCATTTTAAATGAAATGAGGAAAAAAATAATCCCAAAGCTCTATAAAACTGAGTTTTTGCATTAAGTTTTCAGCCATAAAGCCAAAGTTCCCAAATTTCTAGCGTGTGCCCTACTTCTTTTGTCTGAAATAAAGGTACTATCAAGCAGCATCACTGTATGAGCTTAGAACTGGAAAAACTCCAGGATTTAAAATGTGAAGCATCTGGTTTCCTCAGCAACCCAGAAAATGTATTTTGGTGCCTACTGGGTATCAGTGATGATGCCAATTGTCATGTTAATTTTTCAGATCTTTGCTGTTCATAATCTTCTTCTGTCATTTAACTGACCTCTAATCAGCCAGTAAACTTCCATTACTTTCTTCACCTTGATTTTTGGATGACTAAAAAGTACACTTTATAGCTCACCAGCTTTAACCAATACAACAAAAATAATGGTTCATAAAGCAAAGCAAGAGGTGGTCTGTGTCAATGAATCCAGAGACCCAAAAAAAGGGCACATTTTAAATAATTTTTTGTTTCAACAGCAACAATTTAGGATAGCACAGTTCTGTACAAACAATTTCTTGTCAGTGTCACCAGAAAAGGTGATTGACATTTAAAACAGTCACAGAAAATAAAAAAATCATGAGATCCAAATACCCATTCAACTATGGCTACATCCTATTACAGGCAATCTCTAAATTTCAAAAGAAGTAAGCAACTCTTCTTAAATGGCCAAGTTATGCAAGTAACTAATTTTTAATAAATTCTGTTATTTTCAGATCTTTATCACTTGAGCTTTTTGCTGCAAATTTTCTTTGTACCTAGCATTAAAAAATATTAGTGTGCAAATTTTAGAATTTTGATTATTAGAATACATAGATTAGAATAGATTAGAATACAACTTCAAAAATGTCTAAGTACACGCTGAGGGAACAGTGCTTGGTGAAAACTGATTGAATGGTATCTACTAATGCAATTCTTGATTTGGTAAATTCCTTCAATATGCTACATCTTTACCCTGTTCCTTCTCATAAGTGCTGCTTCCAAATACGTATTATTTCCATACAAAAATAGTAATTAACACTATAGAGGAAAAGCACTTTTTGTACCACATGCCTTTCATGATCTTCCACTCTATTTAGTTAAAATGCCTGAGTACCACTTAAACCATGTCAATAAACTTAAAACAAACATTTACTATCAGATAACTAAACCAGCAAGAGAAAAACCCAGACAAACTACTATCTAGAATATCTCTGACCTATCAAGATACTTTAAACTAGATCTTCAAATCTTCAACTAGAATATAAGACTAAAACCTGATCTGTCTGAACATACCAGGTCATAACCAGAGGGAGGAATAAAAATACAATTGTGCATGGAGGCAAAAGTTTAAAGATTGCCTTTTTTTTTTTATGGTAATAAAATTCTGAACTGTCCTGGCAGATCTGAAAGATAGCACTTGGATAAAGTAGAAAACAAGATGTGCACTTTAATAAGATGCACTCTAGAAATGCAAAACCAGAAAACCAGATCACAGTTTACAAGGATTAAGAGAAAAATATTTATCTGAGAGGCACTACAGGCTTCTGAGTTTCCAGGCAGAGGGCAGAAATAGCTATCTGTGCAGTCAAAAAAGGACAGCCATATATACCAGATAAAAATAAGGCTTCATAATTTTTCCCTAGCACCTGAAACAGATCTTATGCAAGTTCTCATAACTTCCACAATAATACATATTAAAAAATCAGACAAGTCCTTCCTTAGGTATTTTCTCAAGCTCTGCTTTTCTGTGGAAAAATGTTAAAGAGAACAAGAAAATGCAAATCCCTTTCTATAGAAAATCCCACACCTAGTCTTCAATTCCAGGTCTGGACAAGAAATTAAAAGTCTGAGTTAAAGACATCAGTCCTTGAACTTTAAACCTGAACTTCCAGTTTTTTACCCCAGGGTATACAAAAACCAAAAAGGAATTGCATATTGCACCACAAATCTCAGATAAAAGAATTGTCACCTGGATTCTCCACAAGAATATTCTAGGTTAGCTAGTTACACTCCAAGTTTACAACTCTCACAATTTAACTGTTGATGTTAAAGAAAATGCCTCCAGCAACTTCAAGGCTAAAGCCAATTCAAATCTCTGCATGTGATCCTAGTCAGCAGCAGGAAATAGACATTTTTCTACAGACAGGTTTATGTATTTCATACAGAGAAGCTGAGGATGCTCCATCCCTGGAAGCATTCAATGCCTGGTTGGACAGGGCTTGGAGCACTGCTTTAGTGGAAGGAATCCCTGCCCATGGCAGGGGGAACTGGACCTGGATGATCTTTAAAGTAAGTTCCTTTCAGCCCAAAGCATTTTATAGTGCTTTGTTTCAGTGGGGTTTTGTTTTGTTCTTGTTTAAGATGCTTCGAGAGAGGTTTACAGAACACCACACCACTGTTAGCCTCAGCGGAGCTATCCAAGAGAACAGGACCTCAAAGGTTTCACTCTTAAAAGCCTGGATCCTTCCTTCTTTCCAACCTGAAAAGACCAGGTACTTTCACTTGAAAGCAGCAGGGAACAGTCCTGAAAAAACAGGTCAGATGCATCAAGACACAAAATGGAACTGTCTCAATATGGATTTCAGTGGTTTCAAAAAAACAAGTATTAAAAAATAACCTTTAGAGCTGCCTATAAATGATCTAATGAAAGATCATTCTCAAGTGTCAAGTAGAGCAAGAAACTGTGTGAAAAAGCAGTGTAAGAGTGAATGGAAATAAAACAACCTCAGTGACATTTAACATTTACACAAATGTCAGACTCCCCACCCCTTGGTTAAACATTCAGCTGGGATCTCAATCTGTGTCTGGAGGGTGCATGACCAATTTTGTAAAACAAAAAGAAACACAGCACAAAAATCAGAAACCCGTGTTTCTAAAAAGATGAAGAGTCAAAAAAATGAGACTGTGAAGACTGGGAATTAGGGCTCTGCTCCAGAATTATTAATTACTTATTTATGGCTGTAGTCCATGCCTGAACTTCCATTCCTGCATGACATTTGCTGTAACAGAACTGAACATGACCTAAACCCTCATGATTTATGGTTGCAGACTAGAAGAAAAGGCATTGGCCAGGCATCAAAAATTAATCAATATTCTGAACTATTAATACAACAAGAATTCCGTAGAATTGTTTAAAGGTCCAGGAAAAAAAACAGAACTAAACCCCCACATCCTCCGGCTAATACACTGAATAAGAGCTCCAAGAACAGCTTCTCTCAAGATAAAGAGAAAAAAAATGTTCTTCAAATTAAAATTTATTGCAGTACATGCATTTCTCTCTTCTTACCCTGTGTAGAGGAAAACTGGGATATACTGCGTGTGAAATTTACCACCAGTCATCCATAATGACATCTCTTGCCCTAGGGCTCAATGCCCTTTGGGATGCCTCTCTGATTTATCTGACACAGTCTACATGTCTTTTTACCCAGACCTCACCCAGCTCACTGATAAGGTCTACGTTTTCTTATCTAAAAAGATATGAAGGATAGTCTGATTATCCTATCCTAGCACTTCCCAAGAAATATTAAGTATAATAATACAGCATTTTTAACAAAAGCTATACAAAATTCTTCACGAGATCAGTTACAGAGAAATCACCCTAATTGCTTCCACTGATCCAACCTCTCATTCATTCAGCCACATACTGAAGTCATGATCAGCCTGTGCTTCAAATCAGTGTGGTTTTGGTAAGGTGTTGGGTGGGAAAGGATTGATTTTTCAGAATGTGTGCCCTTATAAAAATGCCTCAGCCACTGGTAATATTAATATGGAAGCAGAAGCAGCTGGTGCAGCAGAAGCAGCTGGAATACGAAATCCAACACCACCAACGTGCAATCACAGCAAGGCAACAACCTCTGTTGTGAATTCCAATTTTTTGTCAAAAATTCAAACAAATTCATCCTTCATCATATTCCCATTACATCAACGGACTGGAACATTAATCTCCAGAATGTACATTCTAGTCCAGACTCTCTGACAGCCTTGGAAACTGAGATGCATCAGAGGTGTTTATCTGACTCGGGGCTCTCCAACCTTACCTTCTTCTGAAGAACGTTGACCTTGCGCTCCTTCACCTCCAGCATGTCCTTGAGGTCATGGATCTCTCCTGCTTGAGTCCCCTTCTCCTCTGCCATCTCCTGGATCTGCTTTGTCTTCTTGTTCAGCATGGTCTCCTTCTCTTCCAGACGTAACCGCAGCGCGTCCACCTGGGTTCAGAAACGCAGAACAAGCTTTGCTTAGCACAAGGAGAGAAACTTCAGGGAAGTTAAACTACACTTCCACAGGGGAAATATTACAAATAGATTTGGAACTCAAACACCCCTTTCTTTAAGAATTCAACTTATATAAGATTGAGATAAAACAGTTATCATAAGTGACAGGAGACTAAATACTAAAAATAATCAACCATGTTATTCCCAACAATATGTGAATGACGCTCCTTCTTGGAAAACCTCAAATCATACTTCTCATATAACTCAGGCTTGTATCACACAATACTAAAATTTTTTTCCTCCAAGTAGAAGCCAACATAATGTGTTGTGGAGTTCTCTCACATGCAGGGAAACTGACCCCTTTATTTGAAACATTACTAATAATCAGAGAATAAACACAGACTCCTTGTACCAGACAGTCACTTTATATTTTAGGTTTTGATCACGGTAGTAGCTGGGCCTGAAGGTAATGAAAGCAGAGCTCTTTGCAGCCACTGCAGATCACAACTGGAAAGAGGTTACCTTAGGATGGCTAAGAATATTTTGGCTTAAAAAGCAAAGTAATTGTTTAAATATAACATGTTTTTCACAGCATGCAGTTTTATATTAAAGGTAAAACAGAGCAAACTACACAGTACAAGATATTGTGGGTGCAATTTGGACACACAAACACACTTGGAGCTCCAAGGGCCTGAGTGAATTTAGAAACACACTCTGGGAGCTCTGTGGTGACCTCAAACTTCAAAACTGCATGTTGAGCATCTTTTGCTTTTGCTTCTGCATTTCTCTTCCATATGTGAAACAGAGCTCACGAGACAAAGGAAATGGGAGAAGGAATCAGAGCTACCTGAATATAAATTCACTGAGAAGAGAAAGGTCACCACAGAGCACAGACTAATCTCAAAGGCTATTGTGCAATACGAAATCCAACACCACCAACCTGCTCACGATCCAAAAGAAACCCACTGACCCTTATCCACTCAGCATTCAGCCAGAGCTCAAATCTGCAAGCTTGGCTGCTAATCTCATTTGACAGTATCAGATTTGGTTCCTGTTAGCTGAATCCATTACAGGACATCAGTCACACAGAGTAAACAGGCTGATCAATGAATTTCTTGGTCCTTCTGCACAACACAGACTAGCAGAGACATGAAGTGAAAGGATGACAACCACTGGACAGCCCCAGCTGTGGTAAGAATTTAGGAATTTACTCTGTTTATGGTATTTTGTGCAACATTTAGTTTTAACATATTATTCTAATTCCATTTTACTTTGCATTGCTAATGGAAAAGTTGTCTCTGAGGCTCTGCATTTCCAGTGTTCCACCCACAAAACTCTTTGGTATTTTGTCTGCCTCCTTTCATACAGAGCAGAAAGCACTTTCCTTCTTTTCCAGGGAAAAGAGCTGCCCTGCTCTCCCCATCAGCTCTGCAATCCCACTGCCACCTCTGTGCCTGGAGCCTTCTCACTTACACATACGTTATTAAAATCACATTCCTGACTTCTCACACAGCAAATGGGGAATATAGTGTGATCTGCAGGGATATTAAGAGTACCAGGTCTTACCCAAATATGATTTAAAGGATGGGATAGTATTTGCAATGAAAGGTTTAGCAGGTGGATCAGGCTTTGTCTTTTTTAAAACATACAGTTCTATAGATGGATTAGGTATGTTCTTCCCTGGGAATCTTTGATATTAAAGCTAAGAGTCACTTTCATTAATTCTTCAAGGGAAACAGAAAATCTCCCTCACAAGAAAAGAGACACTCTCAACAGTTGTGTTGCAAAATATTTGAGACAGTCCAAATGCCTACAGCACAGCAGTAAGTGAAGGGAGAACATCTGCAAATAGAAATTTATCCACAGAATGTTCTCCATTTTCTGATTGATTATTCTCTTTGAACTCTATATTAGCTTGTGGTTTGGGGTAAATTGCATTCCTGGTTTTATTTGTGTGAGGTCTTTGCCTAGGAAACCATAGAAAACACTTTCAAAAGTATTTTCAAAGGCTGGCAGGACACACAATCATCACCTTAGCACTATTCCTGGCAGAACACTGCACTTGTTTATCCATGTCAGCTCAGTTTATGCATGGCATCCTCCCACAGTGACAAGAATTGAGGTCTGTGGGAGACAGATGATGCCAACTCCACCAGAGTCAGCTCAGGATTTTCTCAGTACACGGAAACAATCGGGCAAACACCACTGAGGTGCTGACACCCCTTCTCCTGAATTCTGTGTCCTGGATGGTTTTGTCTTAACCCTGTGTTAACCCAACTGCTTTCCCAGTAATGGACTGCCATGTCTTTAATTCTGCATGGCAGGGAAAACCCTACAGGGCAGCTCAGGCCAGTCCTTCCTCTCACAGGGGCTCACTCACTTGCCCTGCCTGCAGCACCCAAGTGGTCTCACCAAGCTTTAGCAAAACAAGCACACCTCTAACCCTTCCCAGGTACAGGGGACCTCTCTTCAGGTGGATACCACACACAAGACTTAAATTTCTTCACTCTAAGGGTGAAATATTAAAAACTGTGTTGAGGACCACTGATTTGTCTTCACAGAGTTTTCCAGTAGCTGTAAATAACATTCTGTGTCTCCATTCTTAATGTGTGTAGCCATACATTAAACATGCAGAAGTCCAAATTTCTAAGGAAAATTCATCTATTAGTAGCTCCAATTACTACCAGAATAAGCACAATAAGTGAAATCATATTTAATGTAAATCTCATCTTAAGCCTTTTTTAGAATGTTGAATTCTGTGATGACAGTCTTAGCTTTCAGAATATTTCCAAACTACAGGGAAATCATTTACATTTTCGGAAGTCCACAGTGAGTTTCAGACCTCACTGTGTTTCTCACTGTGCTCCTGAGTTTCAGGAGCTTGCATTAATAGGACTGAGATTGAAAACATGGATTTTTTTCTCAATTTTATCACCATCTCCACTGTACAGTGGCAAGCAGGTTATTCCAACCCTGGTGATTCCCACTTGGGTTTAAGAAGATGTCAGTGATGCCTAGAAAATACAGCACACTCACTTTTCCTGAGTGAATCTTCACATCTACCTGATACTTGCTGAAACCATGGCAGAACCATAATTTAGATCAGTGAACCAAACCATATTTCACTCAGTGGTATCAGAAGGTACAACCTCCCCTATGCTATATCCAAGCCCCAACTGCTCTGTAACAGCAAAATTCTCAAGTTTAATTCTCTGTAGGTGTGACTACAGCAGAGGCAGCAGAAGGAACAGGTGGAATACCAATCCTGAAATGTGTTTTCAAGAGCCTGCAAAGGTTTCGAACAGAAGCCAGCCACTTTTTAAAGCAGATGTTGAAGTAATTCTGTGTTAGCATTCAGAATTTAAAGATCATTGAGAAATGCACAAGAGACATGAAATTTAAATTGGTATGTGAGGTGAGAGTTGCTTTTTACCTACTGTAGCAATTGTTAGGTGAAGTCTCCAAGTATGAGTAGATTTTTAAAAGGATCAGTTTTGTGACATTTCATTACAAACTGGCAAACATCTATCAATCCAAAGAAGGAGTTAAGCCTTTTTAATGACAGCATAGTCTGTAATTAACACTTTAAAGCCATGTTTATTGACTAATTTGAATGCAGTGCTACCACAAGACTTAGTGTAATTCTCTATTTTTGACACTGATCTTTCTTTTTAACTAGATTAGAGTTGACTCTTCACCTCCTCATACCAATTGCATCATATCCAGGATGGTCTGTAGATAAGAGTGAATTCTTCATGAACATTTAGCTCCCAGTTTTCCAGACAACTTAGATTACACAACGATGCCAGGGAGCAGAGGTGCCTTTGTGCAGAGGGTGTTCAGGTCCTGCCAGGGTTACAAACTCAGTGCAGGACAGATGTGCTGCTCCCAAGGCCTGCCTGGGTCAGAAGTTAGTTAGAAGAGTTCAACTGCTCTTCCACAACCTCTAGCACAGGACATTAAACACCTGAACCCAGTGAAGTCAGTTCTGTGAGCTCACCTCAGTGTTTGCAGGTGCCAGCACTGGGTGTTCAGGTAGCTGCTGAGAAACACCCAGCTCCCATCTGGACATTCCTCACTAAATATAATCCACTCCTCTGTCTCTGATTTGGCAGAATCTACTGCAGTTTCAAAATGCCAGTATAAGCCCCAATAGAGAAAAATCCTCAGAAAATTGTATGTTCTAATGAGACATTCCAAGCAAATAAAAACTTCCACACGATTAGATTCATTTTTCTACTGAATATCAATCTGAATTTACCATAGGAACAGACCAATTACAGAACCAGCTTGAGCAGTACACAAAAATAAAGGAGACCATTCCCACTGGTTAATGCAACTTCCCACTGAAGCCACAAAACTTCTGGCACTGATCTAAGCTGAAGGGCTCACTGGGTGAAAACTTTGTATGGATAAAGCCTTAGTTCCAACATAAATACTGACTTATTTTTTTGTTTTGTTTACAAAGTGACTCTACAATTTTAGAGCTATTTTTAAAGGTTTCTACACCAATTGAAAAGTTAACCACAATATCCTCTCCACCCAACAGCCCTCAAGATAAACACCCCACAAACAGCTCACTGCTGCTTGTAGCTCTAGCGTGGCAGGTGGCACATCCATTTTTGAGATGTTATATCAATACTTTTCCCCACCTGTGAGCAGGTTATCTTTCAAAAAGTATAAATATCTTCGTGGAAGGAGGAAGCCAGTTTGGTTTTGTGGTGCTACATGAGAATTTCATTTGGAAGCAGCCAATGAAGAACAAGAATACTCAATAATTATTTAGTAATATTACAAGTTAGAGAGTAGAATCATTTTCTGTATTAAAGTACTTTGGTCTTTAGGTAAAATAAAATCAAGATGTTCTGAATAACTGTCAAAAGTATTTATCTATGGTATATAATCAAGTCTTCTTGGTTTTAAATACTCTGTTTCAATTCTGGACACTTTAATTGAATAAATATGTTTACCTACTGTAACAGCTGAAAATATGATCCTCAACTGAAGTCTTTTAGCTTGTTAATAAAGTAAATTTCTTCAAGAACTTCACCTCTCATGGTAGAAAAGTACTACTAATTATTACTTAGCAGTGAGAAATGTGTTTCTAGTTTTGTAGGCTTGTCACAGTACTGCACATTTAACGTATCTATATTCTTTTCAATCACTTCAATGGATCAAAGACTGTATTTTACCTTTGAAAACGTTTATTTACCTAACACCTGCTTTAATGATATTTTGAAATTTAAATATTTCTTTTAAATAGACATGTACTAATCTAGGGTACATTCATTAACTAGCAAAAAGGAATGAACTATTTTAACAGGAGGTTTATGATTGTAAACTGAACACTTTCCCAGTTATACCCACTAATGCAATCTCAACCTCTACATAAATCTGAGAATAATCAGAAAAGCCATCCTGGAACATCCAAAAATATTTACTCTGCAACTTCATTACTGCATGTCAACAAGGCCATGAGCACCCACAGATTCACCAATTTTGGCTAAAGGAAAGCTAAATTAGGGTAAAAAGTTCAGGCCAATTCTCTTATGCTCTTGTAATATGGAACCTTCTACCACTGTCCCCCACAAATTTCCTGCATGCCTTTTTCTCAGCTCTTTTACCTTTGACTCTTAGCTGTAACAACAGAAAGTTTTTAATGCATCACTGCCATCTTTTGGACTTCCACTAACACTACAGTTTTCCAAGCCAGGGACTGAAGTGCTGTCTGCACACAACATTTCATGCTTGCTCTTCAAGAATGTCCAGAAGCAACACGTTTATGCTGCATTCATTATCTGTTTGATGTTCAGATACACACCTGGGTCTTATGCAATATGGGAATTTATTAGGCATTTGTCATCAAAACACAGTTTAGAAAAAATCTTTTTCCTTTACCTTGGAATATGCATCATAAACCATGAAAGTCCCTACTTTAGGTGTAAGCAAAGCAAGAGTTCCTGGACATTCTGACAGTAATGGTGAAGCCTCTGCAGAGTGTTGCTATTGGCATCATTTTCCTTTCCCTTCTCTCCTCTAGCTACAAGGTCACTGCAAATAAATCCTCCCAGCTCAGACGCTGCAACTTCTAATTCAGCCAAGCACTCATGCACACATATTTGTCTTTAGATCAATCCCCTGGCCTAGAGAGCCAAACACATAATCAGAGATACAAAGTGCTCAGAACAAGCAGCGCTGGATGGCTGTGGGATTGTACAACCTAGGAACAGAAGAGGTCATGAGTTTTCTCTCTCTCTCTGTGCACACTTAGCAAGTACAGAATTGCCCTCCTCACCTCTGTCTGCAGGATGGCAGCTCTTTGCTCTTTAGCTGTAAGAGACTCTTTGAGAACCTCGATGTGCTGCTTGCTGTCAGAGAACTGATTGGTGAGGGTCTCCAGCTTGGTCTGCAGCGCCAGCAGCTCCGTGTCCTTGCGGGACAGCTCCTGTTTCACCTGGCCAATCTGCAACACACAGAAAGGATGGGCAAAGGGACAAATCATTTATGCCTTCCTCACAAAATTTACTATAAATACACATAACTATCAACCAACTCTAAAATTAACCCACAGAACTATGAAGCCTTCAGTTATCTTGAGTGAAAAGCTGGCAAAAATTTGTGTCATGAGCAAAGGATACAAGGAAAAAGAGAGGGGAGCAATGTCATCAATTTTTCAAGGGAGGTTCTTTTTAATAGTGGCAGTCTGTTGTTATTCATCTTCCAAAGGACTGACCAAACCCAGACAGGTAACAGGGATAAGGTTTTAATGAAGATGAAGCAGAACTGTAATGACAAAGCACCCCTAGCCTGTAATATCAGAGCAGATGAGACACCTGCAGGGCTCTCAGCAGCACCACCTTTGCTTTGAAATGTCAAATCACAAAGTTGCCCTCCAGCTCCTCACCTATCAATCCAGCCTCATGCTTACAAAGGATGTGAAGTCATCTTTACTTTTCTCATCATTTACAAAATCAGCATCTTATTCTATGAAACACACTTTAGTTTGTGGAAGTTTCTAAAAGCAGACGCAAATATTCATCAAAACAACATGAAAACTGTTTGTGGAACTGCACTTTGTTGAGAGCGATTTCCTACATTTAATGTAGTGAATTAGATCAGTACAAAAATGCAAATTTATTTCAACAAATGTATGTTGGATTTTTATTAAGAGAAAAAACCCTAGTAAATTTAAAAAAAAATTTAATAAGCAATTATATTATCTAAAATCTTAATTTAAGTGCAATAATCACTCAGGACAACTTTTATTAAGTCTGAGAAAAAATATTCATAAAAGATGACAGAGAAGTCTAAATGTAGTTTTAAGTCCAAGTTAGTAACCAACTTTCTGGTTTGCTTCCTGTCTCACAGAATAGCAATATTTTACTGCTACATATTATATAGCACAGGTGGATTTATCTCTAAAAAATTAACAGTCTTTGAACAATTCTGTATGTGACATTAAAAAAAAATTCCTTAGCCTCAAAAGTGCATTGTCCAGTGCTTAAAAACATAAATTAAAGGACATCACAAGATAAAAAAATTGTCCACGTCACTGCCCATATCTGGAAACATGAACAAAATAATAGTATAGTTTATAATTTGTTTTTAAAGTTTTTGATTAGAATAAATGCACATGAGAAAAAAAGCTTGGGTAAAAGCAGTTTTATATTGACAATATTGTTTCAATAATGGGCAATTAAAGGAAGAAAACTCTTTACCAAAAAGTATTAAAATAGTATCAAAATAGTTAACCCAGGACGCTGTGTTCCAGTGTGAAACTCTACATGAGGGAATGGGGAAGAAGGAGGACGTGCATCTCAAAAAACCTCCCAAACTCATTTTATTAAATGGAACACTGAGAAGGTATATAAGAATTTATAGAACTACTCAATAGTTTGCTGTTCACTAATTCAAACCTGCTAAGTTGGTTTTTTTTCATATTTTACTAAAAGCAAATATGCCCAGAGGATGATTCTGCCACCTATTTCAATTCACCACAGAGGTACTGATGTCAGCTGCACTATTTCTGCTGTCAGCCACCAGTTGCACAGTACTGCCAGGCAGAGAGCAACTGCTGCAAAGAGCTGAATTATTTACTGGCTATCTTTTCTAGAGTATCTAAACAAAAAAGCCTCCTTAAAAGAATCTCAGATGACACAAACTTTTTCAATTAGTAAGTAGATGAATCAGAGTAGAACTTTCTCAAAAAGACAGATTGTTTTTGGGCACATCTCAGAAGAGGTGTTTACCACATTTCATCAGGTGAAGCTTCCCAAGCAGCCCTGTGAGATTCTTGTCTCCCATTTCAGAGCTGCAAGCCCACCCTGCCAATGTGCCAGAGCTCTTTAGTAAGAATGCAGCACACACCATCCACATTTGCAAGAGAAGTAAAAACAGCATCAAGTGCTCACATCTCTCTTCTTGATAAAACCATATTCACTCTTTTGAGTGAAACTCCAACTTCACAGCAAATAACCTAAATTCATGCTGCTAAAATCCAGCAATCTGTTTTAAAAGCGTTCAGCATCCTGATTTCATTATTTTCTGTCAAACAATGTTAAGAGGGTTTGACACAAGTTTTCAAACTAATTTTTTTTACTAGGAACAGGAAATCTCTTTGAAAGTCTGTCCACAAAATGGGTGCTGAATGCTTTTGAAAATCTGCTTCAGTAGAGAAGAGCAGGTTATTGCTCAAACCATTAAAAAACAGCAATAAAACAAATACAGATGTTCAGCTGGAGAGTGATGTTATTTATGGACCCCAAAACCACGTGAACAAAAAGGCAGCTACAAGGCTGAGCAGGCTGTTAGTTCTACTGGTTATATCAAGCCATGAAGGAGGTAAGAGAAGAAAGCCAGAAGAGCTAGCAAGCCCCAGTGAATGGCCACTGCACACAAAAGAGAGATCTTACTGCAGAGACCTCGGTCTGGAGACCAGCCACTCTTTTTTTCAGGTCCTCCCCTTGAGCCTCTTTGGCACTTAGCTCTTCCTTCAGTTGCTCTACCTGTCACGACATTGTTATGCTTTTAAATATTTATTATTTGTCA
Organism: Agelaius tricolor; assembly: GCF_023055355.1. Classification (NCBI taxonomy): domain Eukaryota; kingdom Metazoa; phylum Chordata; class Aves; order Passeriformes; family Icteridae; genus Agelaius; species Agelaius tricolor. Next base: position 4,399,782 of record NW_027269263.1, read on the forward strand.
GCTTCTAGTCAGCCTGTTTCAGTCCAGCTGACTGAAAGTGACAAAGAACCAAACAGAAGGATCAACACTGGTCACTCATTTCCTCTTCCATTCTTCAGCAAGTCCTCTCAAAAGTTTAATGTCTGTGTAATTTCATATAAGCTGCCTGACAAGAATTTGATTATGAAACAGAAGATATACAATTATGGTTATGTTTACATATGTCAAGTATGTGGCACTTATCCCAAGGGTATTGAAACTGCAGTTCATGAGGAAATTACAACAGGAAAAAGGACACACTTCAGCTTAAGAGAAATAATGTTAATTGTCAAGCTACAGCCACAAATTACTTATACAATGCTGAAAAAAAAAATGCTGTGCAATTACAGAACAAAGTAGGACAGCAAGATGTGAGGATTGGAGATGGCCATGAGTCATGAGCAAACAGATACCAAAATGGAAGAAATTTTCTGCAGGAAAATAAGTGAGCAGACCAGGAGACAGAAGAGAAATCAAGTAGCTGAGTAGATCTGTAGATCCACAGAGGGAGAGGACAAGGGGAAATGGAAGAGTTGCTAACAATGAAAGAAGGAAAGACAGAAGAAAAGATGGAAGGAAGTGGTGCTCTAATCTCCTCCTCCATTCCTAATTTGAACAAGGTGCCTTTCAGTTCCTAGAAGCAACCCAGTGAGATAAGGAGCAAAAGTAAGAACAGATGTGGTTATCTCGAGGTGTTTCAGTGAAATGGTGTGAGGCAAGAGGAGGGAACCCATCCTTAGTACTCATATCTACCTCAGGGCAAGCAACACTGCTTCCTCCAAGACACTTCACCCAGCATTCTTTATGTGACCAATAATTTCAAGTAGGCCAAATGCAGTGGGTTACAATTGTTCAGGACCTAGTAGAGTAATTTTCAACCTCTGTTCCAGGGTTTGTATACTGCTTGCAGGGAGTACACATAAGTTAATTTAAAAAGGCAGGACTGTTCACAATATACTTAAATTTACTGCACAAGAAGGCCTGAACCTTCACTAAAGAATGTTAGGACCCACTAAAAGACTGAGAAACAAAGAATGGGTTGACTTCTGCCTACAGACAATTCAATAGCCAGTGTCCACCTTTACACATGAGGACCAACATCTCTCACTGCTGTATTTGTCCTGTATTCCAAACAACAGAATTACTGTCAGCACCACCACTGTTGCAGACTCTGCTCTCATGCTGACTCCAGTGCTGGAAGGAGAGTGTAATGGAAAACCATTATTGTGACAGTTCACTCTCTTCTCAACTTTTACATATGGAAAGGCCAAACAGTTATACAGCAACAGCCACAAAAATAAATATATTATTTTCAATGAAGTATCTTTGGAAAGACATCCGACAAAATAAAACCTGAACCAATAACTGATCGGAAAGGAAAACGGAAAGGAAAACGGAAAGGAAAACGGAAAGGAAAACGGAAAGGAAAACGGAAAGGAAAACGGAAAGGAAAACGGAAAGGAAAACGGAAAGGAAAACGGAAAGGAAAACGGAAAGGAAAACGGAAAGGAAAACGGAAAGGAAAACGGAAAGGAAAACGGAAAGGAAAACGGAAAGGAAAACGGAAAGGAAAACGGAAAGGAAAACGGAAAGGAAAACGGAAAGGAAAACGGAAAGGAAAACGGAAAGGAAAACGGAAAGGAAAACGGAAAGGAAAACGGAAAGGAAAACGGAAAGGAAAACGGAAAGGAAAACGGAAAGGAAAACGGAAAGGAAAACGGAAAGGAAAACGGAAAGGAAAACGGAAAGGAAAACGGAAAGGAAAACGGAAAGGAAAACGGAAAGGAAAACGGAAAGGAAAACGGAAAGGAAAACGGAAAGGAAAACGGAAAGGAAAACGGAAAGGAAAACGGAAAGGAAAACGGAAAGGAAAACGGAAAGGAAAACGGAAAGGAAAACGGAAAGGAAAACGGAAAGGAAAACGATCAGTGTAACAATAAAAGGAAAACTTGGGCCACTGATCTTACTGAAAAACCATTATAATATTTTCAATTAATTTTTTCAAATTTTCAAAATATTTCAATTTCAAATTTTCTTACATATTTTTAAGTTATTTTAGTGGCTTCATGGCCAGGTACTAAATCAGTTCTGTTTCCCAGCATCTGACTGGGAACCCAGACCATAATTCCCAACTAAAGCATGCACATTTCTCTGCCCTGTTCACTCAGCCCAGTTGAACACAGGGCTGTCAGGTGTTTTCCCAGTACCTTGTTTTTCATGAATTTGGAATGGCTCCGGTACACCTCCATTTGCTTCATCTCCTCCTCCCGCTCCTCCGTGCTCAGGGCTCCGTTGGACTTCAGCATCTGAATCTCCTCTTCCAAATCCCGGAGGCCACGCTCCATGGAAGAGATTTTTGAATCCTGGAAGTGATTAGAGGAGATGGGTAAAGACATACAGGTGATTTTTGTTAGCATACTGTTGTAAAAAAACGAAAGGAGATTTGTTTTGAATAAATTACCTGCCCTTGAAATTTACTTAGGAAGTTCTTAGAGATATCAGTGTTCAACTCTTTACATATGACAGCTCAGATATTCATTTTTCAATTTAGTTTTTACCTTTCAAGGAAAGCAAGAGTATAGTACTGAAATAAAACATGGTTCAGGGCAGAAACATCATGTAGGATGAAATAAATAAATAAATGAGTAAATAAAGGAACGTGAGGAAATGTTGCCTTTTCAGAAAGAAATGTAATTCTAATTGAATGGACAGCAAAATGTGACTGCAAGAATGGTAAGAAATTGGGTTTGTGCCACTAGTTAATTTAAGTGGGGTCACAAATGGGGAACAGCAAAGCACCACAAGCAAGGAAAATGTGCAACAATCCATTATTGATTGGATAAAGCAGTAAAGGATTCTGGCTCATATGTACAATGCATAAAATATTTCAGTGGGTTAAAAATAGCCACGTGGAAAAAGAAAGTCAATCTATCATTATCCTCATACAGGATGATCAGAGGTATTCATTCTGTGTACCTGGTTTAGTGTTTCTTTACAAGTCTTTTGTGTTAGGAGCAGCAGGAACAGATTCACACAGCACACAGAGCTCCATGCATACTCATGGTCATGGATATGTATTCAGGAACTATTATCTCTTAAAGCAGACTATTTTTTTCCATTTCACCAAAATATTTAGTCTTTCCTGAAAGACAGATCTGATTTGAAACTATACTACGGACTTTCATGAAGAAAACCTTCCTAACTTTTTCTTTGCTAAACAAAGCACAGCTAAACAAAAAGCTGATTTTTTTTAATATAGGTTTTCATTCATGAGAAGATATTTTTAAAAGCATCATTATGAAGATCTAACTGGATTTCCTGATTAATGTTTGATACTTATATTAAAATTGATAAAGTGGATTTTTGCAGCAAAAAATTAGAGGTAGTAAGGTAAAATGATATGTTGAAATTGACAACAGTATTTATCTTCAGTGCTCACATGATTTCCCAGAAATGTCCCTGTGTTTCTCTTTTGATAGCAAAGATACCTAATGTTACCAGATGGTCAACTAGTTTCCATTACTGTGGACCACAAGGATGACTAATGAAAGAGTGATATCAAATGAAAGATGGGATATAAATAAGGAAAACACTGATATAGAATGGAAAAAGCTGCAGGAGAAGAAAAGGAAGGAAAATAAAATAAAAAGGAGGGATACAAAATGGAAAAGAACAGCTTGCAAAGACAGTTTCCAATTTTTCAACTCCATTTGTCCGTCCAAACCCTGTCTGATGTACTTTATGAGCAATTCAATATGAAATATGATTGCATAAAGCTGTGTAAACCACACACTTGATTATGGCTCCTGAGCTCTTGGCCAATTGCCATCAGTCCATTAAATACTTACACTAATGGCTTAAGAATTCAATCACAAATTCATTTAGAAAAGTTAGGTTTATGATGGCATACAGACATATTTCTAGCTATATAACCCATTCTTTAAGTGGGTGTTGAGTTTGCTAACTTTGCTAACACACAGAATGCAGAGCAGTACTTCAAACGTTGATAACATAAAAAGAAAAGAACCCACATCATAAAATCCAACAAATCTTTCATATTAACCTATCATTCCTGTTCTTGTAATATAATGAACTTTTGCTTAACTGCAAGAAATCTCTATCTGCTGCTGCAGGCAGACAGAAGACAAGTTTCTACTGTGTCTGTCTCTTCAGTGATCAATAGTAACAAAATAATAATAGATAATAATAATAGATAATAAAACAGTATAAAAATGTACTTATTTTAAATTACAAGACTGACAGAAGCATGTGGTATTTGGTAGAGTCACCTTTCAGATGAAAACCCATTTTCCAGAGAACAAATTCTACTGCTGCCCATGCACAACAACCATTTACCTTCATCTCAATAACAGTTTGGAGAGCCTTTGTCTTGGCCGTGTCGGGAGCGTTCTCAAATCGACGATGGATTTCCTGTGCCAGCAGAAAGGAAAGCAAGAGTCAGACTAATGGCAGGGCCCCAATACTAACATCATTACTAGAAGCTTCTCTTTCTAATACACAGCATAACTCAGTGCTGCTTTCTGGTGTTGCTAGTCCACTCATCACTTCTCCTATCACAGAAAGGATTGCCAAAAGTTCATTCAACAGAACCCCAGCCACAGGTAAAAAGGCCCAGCACAAACTGCACCTTCGACTCCCCTCTTACTCAACATAAACTTGAAATGACAGCTGGGTCTACTACAAAGCTCCATCACCTGCCTGCTAAACTAACCTGAACTCTTGATAGTTTCTCATGGAAGACATACACATAATGCACTTCACTAGAGGCTTACTGAAAACAGCAACACTGTGGTTTCTATTTCAGCAAGTTATAAGGCACAGCTGTTGTTAACTCTCTTTTTCCAGCATTTTTTACCCCAGAGTGGCAACATTTAACTATAGAGGATGAAACATCTTTCTCAAGGCTCTTGGCCTTGAGCACAGCTGAAAATACATGACTGTACAGCACATTGCTCTAGAGGCTCAGGGGATGCAGACAGGAGGATACAAAGTCCATGTGATATTTCTGTTGATGTAAATTCACAGCAATATCATGCATCAAACTGCTTGCTAAGGGATAAAATTACAGAAAGCTGAAACAACTTGTTCTATCATATAAAGCTGAGGTTTCAAGCTAGCACATGTAAAAAGAGGAGAAACAATACAGAAACTATTAACACTCTTTCACCCTTTGCCTTCAAACTGTACTGTCCTTACAGCACACTCTCATGTTAACTGCAGGAATGTGAATTCTGTTAGAATGTTAATCTTATACATCAGAAAAATACTTTGGTGCCCACAGAGCACCAACTGTGATGCCAACTAATCTAACAATGGATTGTGTCATGTGCCCACACACACAGTTCATCCATCCACTCCCCTCAAACACCTGAAAAACAAATCCCAAGAGCCATTCACAAATTGGTATTTTCAACAGAAATTGTGAAGAGCTAAAATTTTGTATGGCAGTCATCCATGCCAACAAGGTCCAGAAGATTAATTATTTGAATGAAAAAGGTAGAGTGCTTTTAAAAAATACTGAGAACACTGCTTGTAAGACTGTGAAGCTCCTACACAGCTCTGAAATAAGCAAGATTGAAATGCGTTGTGACATGCCAAGGGCCACAAGAATCTTGCATAAGTCTGGCATAAGACCATTTGCATAAGTTGTTGCCCATGAATGGAATAACAAGAGACTCCAATTGAAGGTTTCTCTGGTTTTCAACATTATATTTGTGTATTTTCTGAGAAGATATTTTGACAAGTCTGTTTGCAGCATACATTGGTATTCTCTGAAATAAAAAAAAATCCTCCTGAAAAAATAAACTTGAAAATCCCCCTAAACATATTGCTTCTCCTAGAGTCAATAGAAAACTTGAGAGCCTCTGCACAATTATTACTGGCACCACATAGACCAGAGTGGAGCAATATTATTATTATTCTACTTACCTGTACCTGCATTCCCCAAATGGATTTACTCAAATCAATTAAAAGAAACTCTTGTGAGCTTATAGCAACTAAGAAAACAAAGGATAAGAAGGTCGAAAATTAACATGCCATAAATCTATTCTGGACACTGTATTATTTTTATTTTAGTAGTTAGGTAATTTCCACTTGTGCAGAGGCACTATTTCTGACCTGAGAATATAAAATCAGCTGCTGCTATGGAAATGGGATAGGTGGAATACACAGCAGGAGAACTGCATGTCTGTAAAGGGGTGCTGACACAACAGTGTCTGCTTCCACCATTGCTCAGTGTTTTCCCAAAGAGAAAATTCTTCTAAGCTCCTTCTTGAGAAATGCCTGCATTTCCTCTATGTGAAGTGATGCTCTGCACTTCAGCAAAGGAAATGTCCTACTTCTATTGCCTTAAGTAATTCCACTGTGATTTGGATGACATAACCTGCTGAAAAATAACACCTCCCAGCCCCTGACTGCACACAGGAAGGGCTTAATTTTGGCAACATGCCTGCAATCCTGAAGAGCCTGGAAAAAAAAGCTACAGGCAGACGGAGCCTCTCTGGAACACAGACTGAAGGAAAGCAGTCCCCTTCTTAATTAGGAAATACAGGCTGCATCCATGTGGCAGAATGGAAAAATACTCATCTATCATATCTCTGATGTGTTCAGATTCTGTTGTGGACACACCCCCCAGAGATGGATGAAAATTAAGATTTGAACCTGTGAAAGAGGATTTTGTGCAATAGGTAAAAACACAGGGTCACATATCAGGTTCAGAAAAAGAGAAACTCAGTCCTTCATTCCTTGCAAGTTATCCATTCTGATAAAGTAATACAGGATTTTTCCTTTACTTTACTTCCACACATTAAGAACTTTCTTATGTAATTGCTATTGTTTCCTAACAGGTAAGTAAAATTTAGCATCTTTGCACCTTTGAGTGCACATTAAATTAATATAACAGGGGGTGGCTCATACAAATCTCTTCTACGTTTTTATTGCTTTCATATGTTCAATAACACCTTCATTTAAAAGTAATAGCGAAAAGGAAAAATAAAATTATGGTGCAAATTGATTGCAACTCTAAAGTACATTCACAGGCAACAAAATTCCAAAATGGCTTCCTCTGTCCAAAAAAATCTTTAAGATTCAATAACTAGAAACTGAAATAGCTTTTATAGCTAGAAATAGTCAGAAGTTCTAAACAAGGTGGGCACCTTTTCCAGAGTCGGGGTTTATATTTCATCTTAATTTTTAATTAAGAATATCTATCCTCCTTTTCAAGAAAATCTAGCACAGGAAAAGATAGGAACTAAAGGTGTGTATCATAATTACACCTGCCAAGTAGTCCTGCAAGGCAGCACAGTGCCCCTGTGAGGAACAATACTCTAATTTTCTGGTCAGCATAATTACATAGAATAGCTAATGAAACACACTGAGAACACTGAATATGTAAAGGATAGCTGTGATAAAGTGATTTGAACACACCATAAATAGTTACAAAGTCCATGGGGTTTTTTGGAAAATAGTTCAAAATTAGAGAATATAGTTTAGAATTGAAGAGGTCCTCAATACTGAGCAGTATTATCATTGTAAATTGTACACAAGTGCATAAAAATGAGGGTTGAATTTGGTCCAAACTTTTTCCTCCTTCATAACCTGGCCATTGTTATTCCCTCAGTTGCTCCTGTGTCTGATTTTGCACAGGATTTAGGACAAATGTGAAGGTGCACTTTCAAACAATCATGTTTTTATAGTGGGGGAGGCTATATGCTTAAAAATACAGCAACTTATCTATCAGTAGCCACAAGACAAGCACTTTCCAAAGCCATAAAGGACATGCCTTCCATCTCCTGCCAAACTTGCATTATCAGGCAGCACATTCCACACAGAGAGTAACAAAAACATGCCGTTTCATAAATTATTTTTTTTTTTTAAATTGCTAAAAAACATTACATGTAATTAAAAGCACAGTCATGATTCTGTTTTTTTAAAAATCTCAACTGTACTATCCATATCTCTGAGTAATCAGTTATGATGTCCTGTGCTGGATCTTTGCATCTTTCATTGGACTGGAGAGCTTTGACTAAAAGCTGTTTTTATTCTCCAACCTTGTCCTCCAGACCTCAGTAAATGAATGTTATATCTTTTGTACTTAAAGTTTAGTCTCTCAGATGGCTTTCTGCCTGCCTAGATTTTAGCAACCTAGTTCCAGTTAATTACAATAAAACGCAAATGTTACAACCAAAGTAAAATTTTAGGAGCATCCGTCAGCTCAGTATTAATGATAATTGTTAATTAAAAATTATTTAGTAGCTATAGGAGATAAAATAGGTCTTTAGCTGTGTAGAAGGACAAATCATACCTGACTAACCTGATTTTCTCCTACCTGTCTGCGTGACTAAGTGGGGGACAATGGGTGTTCCATGTCCCAGGGCCTCCAAACATGCCTGGAGACAAATTTGTGAGCCACAGGCTGGGTAAGCAGTTCACAAAGCAGGTGGCTCCAAGCCTGGTGATGATGAGCACTGAGGGGTCCAGTGGGCAGCAGCTTCCCCCTGACTACCCTCAGTGCCTTCATGATCTGAAGAATGGACAGACAGCACTCCCAGCAGCTTACAGACCTATGGAATTTGGGGAAGACATGAATTGGATCAAGCTACGTGGCCTTGATGTGGACAAACCCCCAAAATAGCCCACCTGCACCCAGGGCTGAGTGAGAGTGAGCAAGAGAGCAGAAGCAGGAGGTGGGAAACAGGAGCTCCATGTGTGCAGCCCTTGTGAGACCACTGCTGGAGCACTGTGCCCAATTCTGGGCACCCCAGTACAAGAAAGGCACTGAAAATCTGAACAGAGTCTGACAGACACACGATGCAAGCGAAGAGAGTGAGAATAAAGTGTTTCTTCAGCTGAAAAGAAAAGGCTTGGGGAGAAACTTGATGCCTGCTAGAACTGACTAGAGGGCTGTAGAGATGATGGAAACAAAAGTCTTTTCAGAAGTGAAAGGATGATAGGCAACAGGAAGAATTTCCAGCACGGAAAATTTAGACCTGCTAATATGAAAAAGATTTTACCAGGAGAACAACCAAATGCTGGAGCAGGTGCCCAGAGAGGCTGTGGAATCCCCCGCCGCTTGAAATTGCTGGTTTGAGCAGAAGGTTGCATGAAATAACCTGTGGGAGAGCCCTTTAATCTGCATGACTCATTTGTATAAATATCTTTACTACCTGGTGCCAGAAGGTGACTGGATAGTACCACAATGGTTTAGTTTCAGCATTTTTTATGCTTTTTTTTTCAAAAAGTGCTCCATACCAGTAATTTTAACTTCTATTTCAGCAAGATGTAAAAATGAACTGAAAAAAAAAAAAACCATATAAGAGTCCTGCAGAATTTATTTCATTGCTATTAGAGTTTTTGCTACTAAAATTATATAGTTACACAAGTCTGGAAGCAGTAATCATGGCAGTTCCTTCGGAAATTATTTCTGCATTTTTCCACTTGTCATTTCCTGCATTTACAAACCCAATCAACATAATTCCCTGAAAAAAACAAAGTGACTGTATTCATAGAGAACATAACTTTGAAAGATGTGCTGGCAATTGCACACACACTGATCATGGAGGGTGCCAGTTGCTTTGAAGCTCAGCTATCCCTGGCTAAAGAAACTCATCTCTCTTTTGCAATTGTATTAATCCATTGAGAAGATTATTTCTAAATCCAATTAAAACCTCAGATATTAGGACACTTAAGTTTGTTAACTAAGGCATCACCTAAAGTGAAAATTAAAGCATAGCTTCCTGCTCATCTCAGTATTTCAATCAGCAGGAAACAAAAGCAAAATCCCTCAAAACTTTGGAATTAGAGTAAAAGCAAGGTAAGATGAGAACTAATTCAAACCATCCAATTAGCTGTAAGTAGCAAGGCATTGTGTTGAAATCTGACTGAAGAAATGTGAATTCAAAAGCTGAAGAAAAGTCAATTAAAAATTAAAATCTTAATCTTGTAAAACTTCATTTACATGTGTGCTATTATTAATTTTTTTCTCTTTCCTCTTATTTAAGGTGCAAAAGCATTCATTTTGCACTTAAATTAGCTTCCAACTTGTGGATGGTATTTTTAGGTTTTTGTCCTTCCAGTACAAAGTTTGACATTTGTGGAAACAAACTTCCACAAATCTCACTTCTACTGAAAACAAGTGCAGGATAATGTGACCATCTCCAAGGAAAGCATACCTAAGAGGTAATTTGTAAACAAAGCAAAGCATGTAACATGTATTGACAAAGAACAGCTTCTAATATAACAAAACATCAAAAGACATTGAAGTTTAAGCATTTTAAACCCTTAATCCCCAGACAGACTTATGCATTGTTTCACATAGTTTTTAAAATCCTATCTGAAAGGTACAGAAGTGCTGAAATGAAATAGTAAGAAATCCTCCTGTATGTTGAAGAATAGCCCATTAATATAGAAAAAATTGTTTTGAAAGAAGTACAATAAATAAATAATTTATCCCCCACGCTAAAAAAGCATATGAAGAAACCTACTGAAATTTTATTAGTTATTTCACTTTGATGAGACCAATATTATAATAAAGAAAAAAACCATCCTGACAGATGACTGGAGTTCTGCTTTTTTTCCATTTATTTAATACCTACACATTATTTAACTACTGTACAAAAATCAGAAATTTGCCATGCTAGAATAAGGTGTTTCAGATTTGTTTGTCATCTGGAAAAACAGAAAACAAATACATTGTTTTCTAATCTGATTTTTCAACTTTTAAAGAATTATGAAGCTACCAACCTCCACACTGAGAAAATCTGAAAATAATTTCATCTATGTTTGAATATTTTTAATTGTCATTCTCACCTAAGGTGACATACAGAGTATTCCAAACTAAAATGGTATTTTCAAAAATTTAAATGCATAAAAATTACGTTATGCATGCATTCAAGTCGCAATAGCCCATTTTCTCAAATTTTGACCTACAAAACCTCTGTATGTTTTAAAACTACCTGCAGACCAAACAAGCAATTCTAATAAAGACATAATTATTTAAATTATCTTGATTGAAATCACTTCTCCCCTTGCTATTTGCTTCTAAAAGGTCAAAAGCATGAAGCAGCAATGAAAAAGCAGAAACTTCTTTTTTTACCTCATCAGAAAGATATGATGGCAGTAAGAGTTCCAGTTACTGAATCTATCTTCTCCTGCAAACCAAAACTTCTCTCCTGAAGTATCCTATTTATGTTGCAAAATCTTGGCATGGGACAAAAGTGTTCTTTGAGTTAACTCTAATTGCTCCAATTAAAATTTCTAAATCCTCCTCTGAGCCTGGAGCAGAAAAGGGTAAGAATTTTGACACACCCATGGAAAAATAATTTGTTTGCAAAACTCGTCACAGCTGATTAAAATCCAGTCAGACAAGGGAAGCAGCCTCTCTGTGCTGGGCACAGCTCAGCAGGGCTCTGATGGGACACGTGGATGCCACATCCCTCCCTTCTCACTGAGCTCCCTGCTGCTGCTCTCTGGCCACCACAGGATGGAGTTTGGCTGATCTAAGCCTAAACACACCTGTGAGATAGGCAGGTGTGCTCTGCCAGACCCCTGTCCATGGGAGACAGAGTAGGGAGCGCCCCCAGCCACTGAGTGCTGATTCCGAGGATGGAGTGGGCAGCTTCACTCCAAACTGCCACAAAGAGGGGTCAGTCCTTGCAATAAAGCATCCTAGGGAACTGTGATGCAGTTCACAAACAGCACTTTGTGGGGTTGCCATTTCAGCAAGCACTCAAAAAAGGGAAGAAATAATAGCTTTTTCTGCCACAGCCTCTTTCCTTAAGCTCATTGTGGGTAAGTGCCCTCATGAACCACCCATTTCGGTGCCTGTTTTACATACAAAACCTCCTTTATTTGTTAAGCACTTCATCCCTAACTCCTTCATTCAGTTTTGTACTAAGCTGGAATAAAAATCCATCTTGTTTGAATGGGTTCAATTACTAAAAAAAAAATAAAAAAAAATTCAAGTCAAAACTGTAATTTACTACTAAACAGTTTCTGGAAACAAAGTATAAAGCTCCTGTCAGTTCTTCCCTCATTCCACACTAGTGTAACATGCAAGCCTTGATGCCAGAAGTGCCTTCTGAAGAAAAAAACCTTCAGAATAAACAGCCTTCTTTCTGTTTCTAAATAAATGGTTGTAGTGAGCCATCCATACTTACAGTCCCTGTTGGACTGTCCTTACAAATCTGAGTCTGCCCACAGTACTCCAAGTGTTTGGAACACCAGGTGTGGATCACATCATCTTTTGCTCTGATATCTGGGCTATTAATCTGTGTAACTGAGAAAAATCCATTTCTAACCAGTGCATCTAGCACTCTGGGGACTGGGGAGCAGGGAGGCTGTCACAGCAAGAACACAGCAAGCTTGGTTATCTTTGGAGCTATGGACCACCACTGATAATTCTGCAACAGGCAAGTCCGGAGCACAGAGGCAGCTTGGGAGCTATTCTGGAAGCTGTAGTCCAGCTGCTGGATTTCATCAAGTATTTCTTCCTGGTATGAAAATAATTTTGTTTTTGAAAGTTAAGTCTAGAATACCAACAACAATAATTGTCACAAAGACTGAAGAAGGGGTATTCAAAATAGCAGCTATCTTTTAATAAGCTATGAAGCTTAAGCTTGTTTTCCAGGGTAGAGGAATGTGATGCAGCCACACTGCTATCTGCTGAAGTCAGGGCATTCTGATGTTCAATGAGATATTTAATTATTTGTGTTAATGAGAGAATGCCCTCTGTATCAGTTGTTGAATACATCCTATGCTGGATATAGTAACTTTCCCATGGACTTAGATGAATAATTCCTTGAGATCCTCAGAAGTCAGAGCAATTGGGAAAAGCCCAAGAGAGTCAAATTGCTTATGGAGATACCTCTCAGCAGCTGCTGGAGAATCCATTTTATAATCTGGATTTGGGAGACTGAGACAGTGCCCTGGGAGGTGATCAAAAATATCTGATGTCTTTTATATGACGAACAATTAAGCAGCACTGGATTTTTCAGACTAGAAAAAAGAGTAAGTCAGAATGGATATAACAACCTAAAATGGTGAGTGGCACAGAGTTATAATCTTATCAGAACCACAACTCTGACCTCTCTTAGAATTTATTTTCCTTGGGAAATTCATGTGATCTTTAGTACAATAACAGCAATAGCAAAAGCTGAAGAAATCAATTAATTCTCAAGGTTTAATTTTCAAGGTCATAGTGCTGGCCACTGTAACTGCACTGCCTGCCTGAAAAACTGTCTGATGACCTTGAATCTCAACATCACACTTGGAATTACATGTAGGTTTCAAAACCAGAAAATGAGGGATACCTTCTTGCTTCAAGATGAAGATCTTTAATATTATTTCCAGCAAATATTCTATCAGAAATCTAACACCCTTGCAGAGTCAGTACTAGTGGATTCTGACATCTCAGAACTTCTTTTGCTAAGATGGTCAAGACTGCTATTAAAATTTTCTGCTCTGTTAGGAAATGAAATATAAACTGACCTTACACACTCTTAAGAATCCCTTTGAGATACTAAAGTTTCCTTTACCAGCAGTATTTAAAGAAGAGTTTAGCATGCCTTTCCAGATACTGGAATGCTAGATATAGAACCATCAAGAAAGTAGATTCATTTCTTCAAAGCAGCTCAAAAATTCCACCATTAGTATCTGGGGCAGCAAAGAGCTAAAATAACCTACAACTATGGAAATACAGATGGACATAACAGAAGCTCAGCTGAGGAGGGTGATGCAGACACACGTAGCAGGTGACACACCGAAGAGAGACAATGTCCACGTGTGAAACATGGACAGCAGCTGTGGAGCACATCCTGCAGAGCACCTGGGCGCTCAGGCAGTCACATGCAGCCAGCTGCAAGTTCCCCTGATTTTCTCCAGCCTGCCAGAGCCCCAGGCATGACACTTGAGTTTGATGCAGGTAAGTCTGAGGTCACTTAGCTCAGCCTTGCGCAGAGCTCAGGGACACACAGGTACAAACACAACCATTCCTGTTGCCACCCAGTTCCCTAAGGAGATAACATGGCACCACGTTTTTGAGGCTACAAGGGTGCTCAGCTTCACAGCTGGATCCCAAATCACATCCATGGTTTGAGGTACAAATTACATCATACCCAGCTTACACTTCTCAATGAATCGGGGCCGGGTAAGCAGCAAGGAGTAATTAATTTTAAAACATTTGATAAATCACATTTACCCTTTCAAGTCAGTAGGTCATCTCTATCTCCTCTAGGAAGTCTTTTACCATAAAGACTAGCATTTAAATGACTGATGATTTCCAAATATGTATGAATGGAACAAGAATTCTTATCTTGCAACATCTACTCATCTGCAGCAGGAACGAACGCAACCGCATTCCTCAAAAATTGCACAGCTCCTGCCAGCTTTTCATTTATGTTGCTGGACTTAGAGCAGAAACAAATGGAAGCCATTTGAGGCTCTTCCTGAAATAGTTACAAGAATTGGAACAGAATTATCATTGGTTGCTAAATAAAGGAAAAACTGTAGTGCAGAAACTCTGGAATAATATTATCTTCACTCCAGACACTCAAGAGATTACTGCTCTAAAAAAATAAATCTGGCCTAAATCTGGCTCAGAAATGCAATGGGCTCCAGCTTTCTTATATAAATGCTTGCAAGAGCACAAGCACTATGGGTCAGGCCCTGGAAACATATGAATAAGAGGTATTAAGAGATATTTATGTGCTTCATACACTCATCTCAAAAAACTCTTCCAGGCCTTGCTTTCTTGACTTCTTAGAGAGGGGCCTTAAATCTTGTATAGCCACAGAGCTTCCCAAAAAATGCTGAACCATGAGGTAGATACCAATGTGCAGAACAGGTCATTAGATTGATACACATGGTACACATGGATAGCTATCAATTCATGCCTTCAGTCGACAGATGTAAAATAATCTTTACACAGAATCTTAGCACTAGTGAATCCATGCATACACATATTTATCTGTGCATCTGCACAATCCATGCTGAATTACCAGCCTTTTAGAAGTTGATATTCGATTACTTTAGGAGGCTGGTTGACAACAGGAAAATGCATATAATAATATCCAAAAATATAATGACACTGGCTACACAATAACTCATTTTCTTTCATTTATTTTCCTTTGTTTTACTAAAATATTTGTATTCTATATAGACTATATTTTGTTATAATTAGTTCAAAATTATTAATAGTGAAGAATGTCTGCCACTGTACTCTTTTAAGGTACACTACAAACATAACAATAGTTTTTCTCTTTTCAGAAGGATGGTGAGAAGGTGTTACTATGTGTCTCTTTAAGAAATCTCTTTTTTGGTTGTGCATCCAGGGCAGCTAATAGTTTTATCAAATACCCTGCACAGCAAGATGACTGTTTCCATGGAAACTGTTGAGCAATCATCCATTACTCTTGCAAAGATCTCTCTCTCTGCTCTCACCTAAATACAGGTAGCTACTTTCTCTCTAACAACAAAGGAACAGAAGAATTCATAATTTATTTTTCCAGGCTTTAGGACAATTCATCTCCAGAGTTGCCTATGGAGCCTACAGGAAAAGTGGGGCCCACAGCACAAAACCCCAAAAGGTACATGAAAGGAAGCCCTAAAGAAATTTTAAAATGCGCACAAATCGTATCTGATATAAAATCCACCTTATAGAGAGGATGGAAGATTCTTTCCTTACAACTGTGAAATGGATAGGAGACAGAGAGGAGTTTAAGAGTGGAGATGAGTTTGATCACTCACCTCTCTCAGCATGTTGTTTTCTTTTTCCTTCTGTTCAAGAAGGCTTTCCAAGTGGTGCACGTGCATCTCCGCCTCAGCCAACCGCCGTGTCCGCTCGTGGTCTTCCTCAGTGGCTTTTGCTGACAGACCTTTACTCTGCAGCATCTCCAGCAGCTTTTTGATGGACTCATCACGTGCATTCAAGGTCTGTTTCTGCGTCTCAATACGCAGTTCCATCTCCTCCAAGGTTTTCCGCAGCAGGAACAGCTCCTTGGCCTGGCGCTCGTGCTCCGCGTGCAGCCGCTGGAAGTTCTCCTCTGTCAGCTCTGCCACCAAGGGCTCGCTGGTCCTGCTGCTGCTGTCCTGCTGGAACAACTGGTTCAGGTCCCTCTGGATCCTCAGCTCATCTTGGAGAGCCTGGATAGTCATCTGCATATGCTGAAAGAACAAACAAATGAAATCAGAGGATTCCCTCCACTGGAGAAATAAAGAAAACAGTATGAGCCACATCAGACCTCCTGAACCACCAACCAAGTGGAAACCACAATGCCAAACCAATCACCACCAAACCACCACAAGGAGGTTTTTAAAGCAGAATTGAGGTGGAACTGGGTTATACTACAGAAAGTTCAAGTTCCTCCTTCTGTGTCTGGTAGAGGTTGCTTAACATTTAGAAGACTCTTAGAAGACTTAGAAGACTCTTGCTTGAGTGACTCTTCCACTTGCATCAAGTTGAGAGAGTGACTGTTTCAAACAGGATAATGTCAGCAGCTTTCAGCAACTTGTGTCAGTACCCTTCCAAATGTTCACCTCCCCTATAGAACAATTTTGCAGAAGAAGACCCAGAATTACTATAGAATTACCATCTTGGTGAAGCAGAGGGACACAGTGCTATTAGAATTTACATATCACCCACAAAACCTAATCACCTATGAAGGCTCCTAAGGTCTTCCTCAGTAACTCTACACTTAGCACAGATTTCCCATTTGACTCAGAGAAGAAACTTCAGCTTGTAATGAAGAAACACAACTATAGAAAACTGGATAAATGCTACATGGGGAAAAGGGCCACATAATAAAATGTAATGCACGAGGATTTTAGCACAGAAGTTACCACCTCACAAATAGGAATATGAAGTCAATCAAATGATCAGCAGTAATTTGTTGTTGTACAAGACAATAAATCCTGTCTCAATGACTGAATACAGTGGGTTAATGTAATGGACAATACAGGAGAAGCACAGTTTGCCCACAAAAATGTCCTCGTTTATATTTTGATAGATATATTTTTTCTTTTCAGCAAGACAGAAGTATCAAGCCAATAACAGAGAAGTACAAACACTGCACAAAGATTTGATTACCAGAAATGAGATGCACACTGAGTGATACATCTCCCTTAAGTGAGGCAGACATGCTTACAATTCAGTCTGAGTGTGAATAAGTCAGATGCACTGATCCCTGTGGTGTACATTTCTATTACAAAAACCAGTGTCTCATATACAGCTATTTCCAGTATTCACTAGGCTAAAGTACTAGAATAAGTTATATTCCATGATCTAGCTTGATGCAGACACACAGTGGTGAGGTCTAAAATGTAAAGATGGTGCAAAATTAATGCTTTCTGTAAGACCAAGTACTTCATTTTACTCAAGTATTTGTAAAAGCAGAAACTAAGAAGATTTGGGTTTAAGCATTACTCCAAGAATATGTTTATCACAATTCTTATGTGAAATGCCCTGAAGATGCTAAAAAGCTGTCTGGACAACAGGCTTTAAGTGGCCTTGCCTGAGCAGAGGGCTTGGACCAGCTGACTTCCCACCAACCTCAAGCACACTGTGATTCTATGAAAAGACAGCAGATAGCATTTACAGCAGAGTTACTTACCTTTGATCTGTTTTAGAAACACAAAGGGTTAGTTGGGTTGAACAGAATGGTGCGTGCATAAAGGCAGTCCAAACTAATTTTCTTTGCAAAAGTCAGTATTTTAGACCAAGTGCTTTCCCTCTATTTGTGTTCTGGCTTAAGAACAGCTTTTCACAACCAAAATTGCTGTTACATTGTCAGCTCACCTAAGGCCACTAAAGGGAACAGTCTTGCTATTTGTCCTTCCTTAGGTGGTTGGCACTGACAACAGGATCAAAACCTCACCTGATGGCTAAAAATCAGCCCCAGCAAACACCAAACAAAATGCCTTAGCAGCCACATCTCCAACTGAGTTGACAGTGTGGCCACATCAGTGCTGATTCTGGTGCAAAGCAGGGGTGGCAGGTGCTGCCAAGGAGCTGGCAGAGAAGAAAATGGAAACATCCTTTACAGCATCAGCATAAACTGAAATCAGCTTAAATGCAAAGATCTGTGGTTGGTTTGAGATGCTGTAAATTGCCTTTTCTTCTACTTCAGTAACACAATATCTGGAAGTTAGTAATTTGGTTAATCTAAAACTACACTTCAGGTTATAGAATCTGTGTGACAACATAGCACAGGTATATTAGGTGAGAGAACAAGTAATTACTCTGTTCTAAAAGGTACATTGTGTTTAAATATTGGTGGCTGTTCAGATTTATTTTCAAGTAAGAGATGAAAAAAATATCTGAAGGGAACTAACATGGACCTCCAAAACATTTTCAGAAATCACTTTCTTTTTAATTAAAGATCTCAACTTTCAGTTATTGACTGTGGTTTGGAGAAATGACAAAGTGAGAATGCCAGAACCACATCCAAGCCTTGAAACTGAGGCACTACAGGTAGGCAATCAAAACCACTACATCTGTTCAATTAAAGCATGTTGGTTGAGCTGTAAGAGAAAACCTGCTGCACTCATTAAAATATTTGCCTCATCTGTACCTATGCCCCACCAATAAAGTCAGTAGGACTAGAACAGAGTAGTGAGAAAACGTCCTCAATTTTTGTTATAATTAAACAGTAACCTCACTAGATGTAACTTCACAATTCCATACATGAGTTAATTCCATTTGTATTTGAGAAGCCCTACTTATTCACAGCCCAGCTGTGTGTTGTTCCTCCAGCTAACAAACAAATTCCCACATGCTTCCACCTGGCTCTCCACACTCTGCCACTTCAGCATTTCCTTTCTCCCAGGCGAGAAAAGAGCTTCTTCTGAACAACCACATCATCGATTCAATGAAATTATTTCCTCTACTCAATGCTGTCTCGGAACCAAACTTGGGTTATTTATAAACATCAATGGCCTAAATCACCCAACCAAATTCTTACATTTCTACCATCTGATCTGCTGTGAAATGTCATTTCAGGTTACATAGATAAAAACTGTGTCTCGGACCCACAGAAACTATTTCCCCTAAACACGGAAATGCCTCCCTGGAACTTTTGGGTCACTGAACCAAAATCTATTACATGATTCAAATACATGATGTGGAAAAATAAATTTAATACCAGTGACAAACAGGATTTACTGATCCATCCTGGTCCATCAGTCTGTGAAATCAAGACAAGGCAGTTTGGAATACCTGACAGTTGGTCAGCAACTGCCTGGGATTCAGTTTCCCAGGAAAAATGAAGAGGTGGAGATAACAGAAAAGTTAAGAGTTGAGCTTAGAAATAACTCTCACTGTTCTCTGAACTGCTGCTCAGTTGAGAACAAACTTGATTATTAAAGGTAACTGGCAAACTGTTAAACTGTTTTCCAGTTAAAGGTAACTGGAAAATACGCCACAAAAAATTATTCTGTGCTTCTGACACCCACTCTTTTCCAACATGCAAAATGTATGCAAAATGGGTTCTTTTCTGTGCTTTCCAAAATTTTTTTTATGATTCTCAGAATAATAAAACAATACTAGCTGGTATCATAGCTAACTGCTTCTTCAGTTAAAATTTCTTGTCTTCTATATAATTTCAAAGAAAAAATAATTTTCCCCCGAAGGTGCGGGCAAGCTTTACTAGCATCTCATCCATTTTTTAGACTTCACTTGTAAATCAGCAACTATCCTAGAAAGGCAAAATATTTTCCTAGTTCATGCAACACTAGCCACTGATAATTAATTTCTAAGACCTGACTAGAGATCTCAAGAAAATTGAAAAATACTGTTGAAATAGTCTTATCTAGAAATAAACATGTAAAAATACTTTTAATACCACTGAGCTTCATTATACCATACTCTACTAAGTAACAATCATGCTTTTGTGAAACAGTTTAATGCAGGCAATGTAATTAAAGCAATTATTGTGAACCTGTACTTTGCTTGAAATGTATTGCTCTTATCTCAAATCTTGAGGATTCTCTGTTTTTTTCAAGTAATGAAAACTAGTCTTTAAGCCTCACTACAAATTATAACTACATGTAAAAATCACAGAGGTATTTTTGTGAGCACTTCTCTAGTTATGGCCATGCCCAACAAATATTTCTCTTGACAGAGCTAAGCACCTTGAAGATCACCTCAAACAGAAGTCCTAAAAGGACATGGTGTACACACAACCTCTTACACCAGCTGTTCCTCTGCCTCTATTACTTCCATGGGTCAATTTACCAACCAGGCTCTGCATAGAGACACAGTTTGACTTTTATCCAGCAGCCCAAAATTTACATCTCTAAGTAGCAGAGCACGATTCAATCTTTGCCTCCAGCTACCAGGACTCAAATTCACCTTTCCCACACCTTGGCAGATTGGTGAGCTTCCAGCCTACAGTGTGGGTACTGCCCATGATGGAGAAGTTCCTGGTTCTTGGTTCCCAAAGCTGTCCTGCTGCTGCAGTCTCAGGGTAATCAGTCTCAGGACTACACCTACAGCTGTACTGGTGAGAGCTGCAGGCAGCTCCTTTCATCTCTCTCTGTTGAAGCTTTTCTTTTTTGCATAAAATATTTAAAGATTCAGTAGGCCTGACAGAGAGAACTACAGAGAGCACAGCTTCTTATTCTAATTGGTAGAACACATAAGAACAGAGAGACCTGAAAAGCAACACTTCCAACTACCTTAAATGTTTATCATCTCACCCTTCCAAAGGAAGTAGGGGATGTGCATTTTAACTTTTTCAGTCAGAAAAAGAAATTTAATTGATATTCTACAGCCAAGACCTGTATTCTAACCCTACATTTTAGATCAAAAGGAGGCAGCCACTACTACTACCATGATTTTGAAAGAAAGGATTAAATTGTGATATGCTTTTTAAAAAAAGGATTTCCAAACTCATCTTTGCAAGACGGAGCTTTACCTACCAAGGTACAGTTTAATATTCCAATATGCATTTGTTCATTTGGGTTTGGATGCCTGATTTAGATTATTCATACTGCAGATACTGTCTGTGTAACTACTGTAATCAGACATACAACTTATCCCATAATTTATTCAAGAAGTCTAAAGGCCTAAATTGGACCTCTGGGCTCTGCAAGGCACCTAGTCACCAAACACTTCCATAGCTAAGTTCCCCTTAATCTCCTCTATTTAAATTCTAAGTAGGTTAAACCGAGAAAATTCCTTCCATTTTTGAACACCAAGAAAAAAATACAGTACATTCAAGAGAAGCCTGAAAAAATCAGCAAAAAGAAACAGAATGTTCTCTTTTCCAGAAACAAGGGAAAAAACATAACATGCAATTATGTGACAGTGTCACAGAAATGTGTCACAATGAGGTGGGGAACTATTGTTACATTCTGCAAAACTCAACCACTTAAAAAAAATTTCTCCGACACTGGGAGAACACTGAAGACTCAATTATGAGCAAATGAATGTAGGGTAATGATAAGGACAGGGAGAAAAAGAGGGGTCCTACTAAAATATTTAGTGGTGTGAAAGCTTCCACCTGGAAGAGAGAGGTTCAAGCTCTTACTCATCTTCATATGACTCAAAGGAGGCTTCAGTCAGGAAGCAATAAAGATGTTCCTGGGTGGATCTCTAACAAGTTATTCTTACAGAAAGGACTGTGAGAGTTTCTGCTTTGTACAAATACCTGAATATTGATTGACTTCAAAATTCAAGCTTGCATTCCTCACATGTCTGTGTCATAAAGGGAAGTGTCAGGGACTTTGTTCAAATTAGCCAAAAGACCCCTTAGCAACACTCACACTCAAACAAAGTCTGTTTCCTGCTTAGGGTAATCTCATCTCACTCTTACCAAATTCTTAATCAGAAATTCCACTCCACAGGAAAAAACAAACAAACCAACAGCCTAACAAGAGTTTTGCTGAAATCAGCAGATTTAATAAAAGCTTCTTATAAAAATATTACTGAAACATAGGATATTGAAAACTTCTTGGTTACTTCTACTGTTAACCCACAAAGCCAGTGCATTCAGTGCATCCTGTACCTTATGATGCACAGGTATTTGGCAGTTTTCTGCCAATCTGCTCAGCCATCAGGCTGCTCCTAGTGTATTAAACACTATATGCTTGGACACACAGCACAGGTGTGCTGCTTTTGGCTGGGGTAGAGTTATTTCTCTTGCTAGTAGCTGGTATGGGGCTGTGTTTTGGATTTGTGCTGAAAACACTGTTGATAACTCCAGGATATTTTGGTTATTGCTGAGCAGGGCTTGCACGGAGTCAAGGCCTTTCCTGCCTCTCACCCCACGCTGCCACTGAGTGGGCTGGGGGAGCACAGGGATTTGGGGGGGATTAAAGCCAGGACAGCTGATCCCAACCCACCCAAGGGATACCCCAGACCATCACCTATCCAAAGGTGGGTGATGCTGTGCTCAGCAGTACAAGCTGGGGGAAGGGAGAGGAGCATGGGATACTGGATTTATGGCACCTGACAGCTCAAGTCATCATCACTTCAGGATGGAGCCCTGCTTGCCTGGAAAGGGCTGGACACCTGCCTGATGATGGGAACTAGGAAATTAATTCCTCATGCTTTCCCTTTACCTAATAAACCGTCTTTATCTCAACCCACAAGTTGTCCCACTTTTACCCACCAGGGAAAGATGAGTGTCTGTGTGGTAGTTAATTGCTGGCTGTGGTTAAACCACAACAACATGTTTCCCTTTTTTTATTATATATCACATAGTTCTGTATTTCTTTTTCAGGATCCAACCCAGGAATAAAAACCCACAAAATTTTAAAAAAAGAGACAAATGTAATTTGTTAATCAAACAAAAACTAAATTTTGGAAGACAGGAGTTTACAGCTACTCTGTCCTTAAGTCAATTATTTTTACTTCTGGCAAAGAAAGACAAAGTACACAAGCTTTTAGCTACAAAAGGCATTGCAGCTCTGAAATGTACTTGTAGTACCTATAAACATTGCCTTAATTTTGTTTTTAGTTCACTGTGAGTAAAATGCTATTTCTCTAGAAAGGAAAGATTCAATAATTATGATGTATTTTATTTCAGAAGGACAATTCTGTAAGGTCTAATCATCAAATGTACATCATCAAAAATGAGAATGTAAATTAAAAAATAGTGTTTCTCTTGCCAGCAAACCCACATGCACAAACTTTTGCATTATGGCAATAACTTTCATGTTTCTTACAACAAAAGCATCTCAAACATTTGTAAGAGGATGAAATCACACTCAGCTCAAAAGAGACCACATGGAAAATGGTAGAAGAGAGGATTTGGTCACTGTGTGCAATCACTGCCTCCCATGCTCAAAGAGTTAAAGGTTTGGCAGCATTTCTGGGAAATGGATTCTGCTGAATGCCCCGCAGAAGCAAAGGCCTGGCTGTCTGAGGGAGTCCCTGCTGACATTCAGCTGCAGCCCACGCAAAGACATTGGGAAAAGGGCTAATGTCAGGTGTCCAGCAGGGCTGTGAAGAAACACAACTTGCTGAGTCCAGAAATGCTACATATTCCCTCTAAGATGGATCAGGGGCTTCAAAACCCTGATTTAAATGGAAATGAGTGGGTGATTTTTATAGTGTTAAGCTTAGGTACAAAACACTGCTATGATTTTAAGAGGATTTCACTTGTGAGAGTCAAAGAAAGGGACCTGTATTTTAAAGACAACCTTATGTTGCATTATCTCTGAGACAACAGAAGGGCAAGATGGTAAAAAGTGCTACAGATAAAGAGTTTAAGTTATCAGTAATACATTTGTCAGCTGAAGTAGACTCACACAAATTTACCCATTTAAGGGGGCAGTGTGCAGCAGCCTAATTCCTTTACTCCTGTTTGTACAAAAAAGCCCCCAACAAACCCCAAACAAGCCTGCAGGAATGAATTTAGAGTCCTAAAGGAAGCAAATCAGAAACAGCCTGCAATGCAACCAACTCACACCCAGTGTACAGGCACATCCATGAAAAGGCTCCAAGGTAAAACAGAGTAAGTGCAGTACACCAGCTCTCGCTACTAAATGTCCACATGCAAGATTTTACCTTTGGTAAACATGAAGCAGCTTACCAAGGATAAAGGTAGGCTGTTTCTATGGTCAAATGTGGGCAGTTTCTGTAGAATAACTCATGCACAGTAAAAACAAGATTTATTCTAAAAATAATTTTGTGCACATTCTAAATATTCTAAAGAAATTTGTGCACACACCTGTGTGGTAAGAATAAAAATTCTGATTACACATAGGCAAAGCTGTAAAATCCTAAAAAGCACACACTTATCAATTTTTTAGCTATGAATATAATTCTGACAGTTCTCTGACTTCCTAGGGGAATTTGAGCTCTCTGTCAGATACCAGAAATGGCCTAGTAGGCAACTAGAACTCAAAGGAAAATTATTTTTGAAGTCATATCTGTAAGCCCCAGCTACTCTGTGTTTACATTTCCAAAGGTAGGTACTTCTACATCAGTAGTTTACTGTGCTTCAAAAGCTTTTGCTCATGCAAATCTTCCAAGAATTGACATTTCACACCCTTTGAATGTCAGCATGCTATGATCCTGGAACTAAGAAACTGGATTCTTTTTAAGTGCCCCTCATCTTTCTTGAGAAGAGGCATTTTGGGATTAGGGCAAATATTTGGAATTTCTCACTGAATCGACAATTTACATACTGACTTTAACCTCTGTTTCCCAGCAGGCTGTCCAAATTGGGTTAGTATTACATTACTTAAACACCATGTTTTATTTATTTACAAATATGAGCTTTGATATTTTTATTCTTATGCTGCTAAAGAAACAGCATATTTGCATATTTGCAGTTTCATACACTGCAATAAGATAACTCTTTGCAGATTCTGTCTCCCTGGTCTGGCAAGCATAAGTTTCTTTTGTAGCCAACTGTGTTGATAAAATTGATCTTTGTGCGTGAGGCTTCTGTTAAAAAAATTAAAAGCCAATACTCAAACATCAAACTAATCTATATTCAGGCCAGCCATGATAGAACATAAGGAGTTCAATCTTATCCCATTTTGCATGTGTATAAAACACACCCAATTTCACCTAGAGTGCAGATTACTTCTAAATTGCATCCGTGAAATAGGTGCTAAAGTGCCAAATTCAGCTTCTGTGAACCTCTCATCCCATGAAAGTAATTATAAATTATTATGGCACTTATGGGAAAGAGAATTTTAACATTTACATATGCATGAAAGTCTAATATTTTCAAATTAATAGCATCTATATGAAAGATGACTCATTTGTTAATAGATTAGGAGCTTTTCTGCACAAATGTATTATTAGTCACCTCAATTAGGGAGGTCAGCAAATCCATCTTTCCATTAGCTGATGCAAGGAATCAATCCAAGATAAAAGGTCCTCTGCTACACAACCTTTGATTTTGTGTTCAGTACTTTCCAACATATCAGCATACATCAACAACATGCTCTAAAAAGGAAAAATAGCTGCTGATTTCTAGTAAGAGAGCACTATATGAAAAATCAATGCACAAGAAAGCTGCTGATTACTTTAACCACATCACCCATCTCACCCAGATTTAAATCAACTCCTACACTAGTTGGTTTGGAGAGGTTACAGTATAAATCTCAACGAACATATCCATGTGTCACACTAAGATATTTTGACCAAAGTACCTTGAATAACTGCATTTGCATGCATAGGCCAACTACCTCTCATCTAAGAATATAAAGCTGGGAGTAGGCTGAATCTTTAAAGCTTGTTGAGCAGCTCCATATTGTGCCTGCTATATTTCAAATAATAGTTCGAACTAGGACTATTTAAAATAACTAGTTTCAATGTAAAACAGCAAATTTTGAACTTCTGCTCTCCCACAGCAATATAATATCTTGTTCTTCCTGTCAATTTGGAATGTGTCCTTCACCTGCAAGGAACAGTGGGGAGGCCTGAGCCACCCAATGCTCAGAGACTGTGGAGTGGTGACTACAGCAGGAAGTGTTCTTTCCACACTGTGCCTCCAGAAATTGAGTTCTCAGCGGAAATAAAGTATTTGTAAGCCCCATCAGACTGAACTATCAAACCTGGACAGCAGCTCACCAGCAATCTGCAAACCCTGAAATTTACTGATGGTTTGTTTGCTAGCTATTTTAATGCATTTTCTTGAGAAGGGAAGAGTTCAGATATGGCCATAAATGTGAGAGTACTGCACAGAGGATTTGAAGTAATAGAGCACTTGATATTCAAAATCTCATAAACAACATTTGGCTGTATTGAGACACAGGCCAATGAGTCTTTGCCCAATGTTCAACGAAGACAGAGAGAACCAACAGCCAAAACAGCCTCTCAGCTGCACCGCCCATGGGTGCAATGAGGCTTTGCCACCTTTCTTACAATTTTCCTTGAGATTATTAGATGGCAACACTGCAAGGCAAAAGTTCTTAGGGAGATGATTACAGTGCAGAGGCCCTGTATTGTCCCACAACTCATCCCCCCCGTTTCAGTACAACGTGGAACCAATTTTACTATGTCATTATCATACCACTTGTTCTGCTTGTTCACAGCCTCTCCAATGTGCCTTCCCTAACTGCAATCTATCCTACTCAGAATTTTAGGTGTTGCACCTTCTCACATTTGCTTTATCATCAATTCTTCATGGACAGCAAACCAAGCTTCCCGGAAAAGTGTTTGCACATGGTTTTCTTGTTTTAAGCCACAATAAGGAACAACTGCAAACCTTCCTACTCAAAAATCCAAAAAGCCTAAAATGATTGCTGAAACAAGAGCAGTTGTCAGGTATATCATCAGCTACTGTAGAGGACTACAGTATGTGCACTGCTACATACAGGAAAACAAAAAACCAAACAAAACAAAAGCAAAATCAATTCATTCATTGTCCCTTCTTGAAATAAAAACTACGGGCCTTTTTAAAGTTATCAATGCACTACAGGCAACTACAATGGCAGCAATTATTTTAACACTATTTTGCAAGATTACAGTTTGAAGATGTCACAATTAAGACAAGTTCTTGCCAGACAGAAGATATGCATTCCTTCCATCTCTGCAACTTCTTTTCATTTTCTTTGAAATGTAAGGAGGAAGAAAATAGGAATCTCTTCAACAACATTTACAGAAGCAATAATCACAGATAAAACTCAACTAAACCTGTGGCTTTTGACACGATACATGGTATTTTAGCCCTCCGCCATGTAATATTGGCTACACTCACAAAGGAACAGATTTGAAAATCATCTTTTCTGGATATGTCAAGTCTCACCAAGTACCATTCTGGGAAGACAGGCAGTTCAAATGAATTACTAGAATTTCAGGATAAATTTAGAATATGGCTGCAGTAATCACTGTCCCTGTGAAAGAACATATAAAAAACCCTCTGATCAAAATGTTCTGGCACTTACCCTCATGTTGAAATGACAGCAGCACCCTTGACAGCAAAGCAGAACACAGCACATTACACTGAGTTCTAAAGGAGCTTTGTCTGACTTTTAGGAGGCTAAGCAGCTTTAAGAGATAAGCAACAGAAAAGCATTAAGAACTTGAGTAGCTCTGGAAATGGGAAGGCCTAGCACAACCCACCTCAACAGAAAGCATTCAGACTTCTGGTAGGTGCGGTGATGGATGCAGCTTTGCAAGTACAAATTCAAGGATTTTCAATACTGAGACCTTTACTAGATGCTAGAATGTGATGGAAAACACCCAAACAGAAAAGTTTTTCCTTTCAGGAGATTGGTTCTTAGCCCCAGACATCTTCCTGCTAGGTACAAGGGTTCTCAAAGCAGGAGGCAATTCCCTCTGGCAGCAGTGCTCAGTCACCCACCACTGAAGACATCAGGTGCAGTAAGCTGAACCTCCTAGCAGGCATCAGAAATCCATCTGTTCAGAATGTGAGCTAGACAAGCTAAAATGAGTACCTACAACAGGACTGACAGCTAGAAAGACTTTTGTCAGTGAAAAGCTTTAGTACTGTCCTGTCTAACCTTGCACATCACTCTAGGAATCAAGGGAATAGAGAAGAACATAAAGGAGATCTGACTTCATGGCAATAAACATAAAACTATCCAGCACTGAATATTCTTGCATTGCCCATGAATCAAAATGGACAGTTGGTATAGACAGTGTTGATAAAATCATTTAGGGTAAATCTCTCACTGAACAAATACTGGGTCTAAATAAATCTTTTCAGAAGCTGCTTACTCATGAATTAGTACTACATGGCTGTTCAAGCAGTTTGTCAGGCTTCTTGCAAAGCAATGACTGAACTCTTGCCTCTTTATAGACCAGGTGGAAGATATCTAAATGCTCAAGATCTGCAATAACAGAGACAGTGAAATTATCAGAGAGAGATAACAGATAATCAAGATCTGCAAAAATGGATAGAAATGCTGGGCAATAAAGTCTTTTTGGTTCTTTATGCAGGCCATCCTGTAACCAAGTGCTCTGCATTTAAACACTGTTCAGAGAAATACCTAAATCTGCTGATAGATCTGTATGAACAACTGTCAAGACAGAAAGGAGAATGGAATTCCTTGTGTTGAGTTCAAGGCATCTATCCACCAACTGTAGCAAGACCTTACCCTTGTCTGAACACAGATAGTCATCTCAGAGCTACATGTTTTCTAAGAGTCTGGTAATTCAGAACTAAAAATAAAAAAATTGAAAAGGGCTTATAGCACTGAAAATCTGGAATGCTCACTTGCCTAGTGTTAGACATTTCATTTCAGGCCAACACAGCAAGCTGGCTCTGAAGACCCAAATTCTACTCAGCTCTTGGGTATTTTCTGGGACCTAGAAAGAATTAGGGAAAGGACTCTCTTTTCTTCATCCATCTCAATGCAAGGGCAAAGGAACAATGATGGTTCTTACTTAAATGCTAAGCTTAAGGCACTTTGCTGTGCTTTCCCAGAGAAATAAACTCATATGTTAATTAAAAGCAGAGGCTGGCTCTTTTTTTTAATCACTCAAATGGATGCCTAGATTAGGTTTACTAGAGAGAAGATTCATACAATTAACACAGAAACCCTGAATGCATTACTAAAAAACCAGTCCTCAATCCTGGATTTCATACTCCCTGCACTCCTTTTAGATTTCACCTAACATTAACATATGTTTTACTCATCATTAAAACACTCTCTTGGCAACACTTTTTGGAGATACTTTTGCTGTGCACATTCATGACTGGTTAAAGGATAAGGAGCACATGAAGTGTTCTTCTTTCTCCTTTCATTTTCAGGGAATGAGGAGGAAGAAACAGGAAGAGCCAGCAGATCAATACCTGGCTGCGAGCCTGCTGTCACTGGCAGGATTTTGCCTTTTTTAATTATAGATCAGTTTACATGACAGCAGGCCTGCTGGCAAGAGCCAGGGTACACCTGTCTCAAAGGGGAAACAGGATCTCTGCACAGGAGCCAGCAGGGCTCATTGAGAGCTCTAAACCACATTGGAAGGGGGAAGGGAAAACAAAGCAGCTCACTAGAGATGACCTGGGGACAGCACTGGTGAGGCTCTGTCTGCTGTCAGTGCAGGGATGGGATGGAGATCCACACAGCTCTGAAGATGCTAGAAACCACATGATGAAGCAGCTGAGAATGGTCACACAGGAAACAGAGACGGTGCTGTCCAGAGAGGAGCAGCGGAGATGATGAAGGGTCTGAGAAAAAGTCCTGTGAGGAGCAGCTGGGGAAGCTGAGCCTGGAGGAGACTCAGGGGACACCTCATGGCTCTCATGGCCACCTGAAAGGTGCAGCCAGGTGGGGGTCAGGCTCTTCACCTTCTGACAAGTGATAGGACAAGAGGAAACAGCCACAAGTTGTGCCAGGGAGGTTGGAAGTTACAAAAATTTCTTGACTGGAAGGGCTGTCACACATTGGAGTGGGCTGCCCCGAGTCAGGGGCTGGGTCACCATCCCTGGAAGTAGTTAAAAGATGTGTAGATGTGACACTTGGGGACATGGTTTAGAGCTGGGCTTGGCAGTGCTGGGTAACAGGTTTTGTAGTCACCGTCAGTAATTTGTTCACTTTTTTATTCAGATTTTGTTTTTCTGTGGAAAACCTCATTAAAATCCTAATATACAACATTCAATAAAGGACAACTGGTATCATAATATACTTGCTAAAAATATAACCCCATTATTTGGTTATTTTTACCAGAAAAGGACAGAGCCAATCCTTCTGATTAAACTACCACAAACAGTGCAAGAAATGAAGAAATGAAGTTGAGAAAATGAAGCGGCAATTCAACTGTTTTAATTTAAGTAAAAGCAGTTGAAAAAACAGCTAGTTATTAAATTATTTAAAATCTAACATAGAATAGGTGGAAAAAAGCATTCTTAAAAAAGTAAATCACTACTTGAGCTAATAAAGAGTGATTTATAAACTCAGACCTCAGCCACTGTCAGAGAAGAATATATGATGGGGACTAAAAACATTAAAAATTGCATCTTTCCTTGGTCAAGATTAAAATAATTTTTAAAAGCTCTGGAGAACAGCCAAGCAAATAATGCAATTGCATTTCTTTGAGTCAAAAATCACCATCCTATCACTTTCTAACCATTGCTTCCCTCAAATCCTTTGGACAGCAACTGTCATGCTTATGTATGTGCTAGGATAACCAGAATAATACACCACCAACCCTGAAACACAACCACAATATAAATAGTGAATCCAACTGTTTCAGCAGAAAAGGATTGAGAGCAATAAATAATGAATGAATAAAAGCTTTCAGGAAACCATTACCATGGTCTAAAAGGTCTGAGCACAAGATTTGTATGGAGAGGTGGTAATTCTACCAACTGATAAACAGGAAACACCTCTCAGAGCACACTTGTCCTTCATTAGGCTTTGCTGGTTTTGTATTTAATCTCTGAAACTAGCAAGCAGCAAATAACAAATACAGTGCATTAATACTGGTTATGTGTTTTAAAACTACTGTTTTATCTAGTCTATGATTTTTAGAATCCAGTACTGGTTTACTGCATATTATATTTTTCCCCTTCCACATCCACAGCTCTGCCCAGTATCCCACAGACAACTCTGACTCACAGGAGCCAGCTAATGGAATGACCTCCCTTCATAATACCTCCCCTTACCTACAGCTGCCAGCCAGGTTTATTTCCTACTGAAACTGAGCAACATTAACTCAGAGCAAAATTCCTTATTCTGCTCTCACTTGAAAGTTGCTGCTTATGTCCTTTTTCTAATGTTTTACTTCTCTAGAAGCCCTGCTGTGGTCACCAGCTTCTCCTTGGAGATGTTTCTTCCCTCCAGAAAAGGGGTAGGTATTGCCACATGGATAATCAGGATATTTAACTGTATCATGAAAAAGCTGTACTAGGTAGGACAGGACTGGTACAACTTGGTAACAACCTCTAGTATCTATTTTAAAGAAAATAAAACAGGTCAAGCCTGTTGCTAATATGGGTTCTATCTCAATTGTCTTCCAGAACACAAATAATTTCTTTGAAACAAATCTGTGCATTACTGATATAATAATGAACAACACTCAGACACAATGGTGCCTAGACACCACATACCTTAATTTTCCCAGAAGACAGACTGATAGCCTTACTGGAAAACTTGATAATTTATTTGGAGGAAGAATTTAACCCTCCAAATCTCTGTGCACCACTCTCCTAGGAGCAGCGAGTCACTGCTGTCACCAATTGTCACACAATAACCTTCCTGTGCCTCCCTGCTGCTGGCACTGGCAGTGACTCACCAGAGGCTCCACTCAGGCCAAGAATTCCTGGGATGCAGCTTCTGTGCCCAGCAGAGAGCAGCTCTCTCAGCTTCGCACATTCAGCATCCCCAGGGAACAGCCATGGTACCCCACATCCTGCCTCTCTGCCATAAAAGTGACTGCACTCAACCCAAACCAAAGCCCTGGGCACATTCTGGCACTACTAAAATAAACACAACATGGGATTAAATCCTACAACAAAGATATTTATATAAGGATCCTCTTATTTCTCTCCCTCTGCACAGCAGAATCTGTATTAGGGACCCTAGTTCACAAGATAAAACACTTGTCTTAACCAGCCACGTTGAAGGTTCCTAATGAAAAGTTTCAAAGACCGCAATTCCTCAATTTTTCATCGGTGTGTCTGCTCTAAAAACATTTTCAGTGAAGGAACACAGCACAAACAGTAAGTCACTAAAAATAAACAACTGTGCTGACACACTGTCTTAAATAAAAAATCAAGTATTCTTCTTAAGCTATTTTAATAGAAAAAAACAGTTCTGTTAAATTAGTCTAACAGAAAAATTCCTCCTATTACTTTGAAAAAAGTAACACAAGAACCTTGACCCCTTCAAAACAAACAGGTCAACTTAAATATTTAATATAAATAGATGACAGCTGAGTAATGAATCCAAACCTGAACCAATGACTGCACTGATCCATTCAATCCACCTTCTGAACATTGCTACAAAAGTGAACACTAAAATTTGTGAATAAAGCATTTCCTTTCCCAAGACAGAAATAATTAAACTAGAAATAACTTAAAAATAAATTTAATTACAAGTGACAGTAAAATTAAATCAAACTACACAAGTTACTGTAAAAATATCTTGTCAAAACATGACTTATTAAAAAAAATTAAAATTAAAAAAAATAATAGATGTGCTGCAAAAATGTGAAACTTTGGAAGCAGCTGTCTTACATGGAAAAAGCTCAATATCCTCAGTCCCTGCTTACCTACCCAATCTTAAGAAATGTGTTTGAATCTCACCATAGATTTCAGAAGTATTTGTAATACTTCTAAAGCACATTGCCCATGTATAAGCACTACTCCTCACTGGCAAGACTGGCTATAACTGAAAGGAACAAAAAACCAGAAAAAATACCAATGTGTTGAGGAGTCAATTTCTTGATTTCAGTATTAAAACCAACTCTAGAAATCACAAGTAAAGCTCCTGAAAGAACAGGATTCTCTTATGGGAAATAATGAGAAGAGTTCCTACATAGGTCAAAAGGTATGAAAACAATTTCCCAGTTAGCTCTTTTTTCACAGATCCTGATTATATTGGAAAACCAACAAGAAACATCAGCCTCACACTGGACTTTGGCTTTCTGGCTGGCTTTCCCGAAAAAAATCACCTCCTGCTCTTGCATGGGAGATTCCAGTCACCCCTCTTTTACTCACAGTGAGTTTAGTAACTGCACAGCATGGTCAGTAAGAGCAGAGCCAGCCCAGACCATGTGTTTCCATCTATTCACAGGAGAATGATGCAAGAAAACTGCCCACAGGCAGTGTAAGAGAAGAAACAGCTCAGTTCTCAAAGCTGAACTCCCGTGGAGTATCCCAGGAGTGTAAAGACACAGAGAGTTCAGTACTTCCCTGCCTGATTCTGCTTTGTCACGGAAGAGGCAAAGGCTAAAATCTGTGCCACTCCTCTGCCAGGAAACTGTATCAACACTAAAATTTTTATTTAATAGCTACACCTTCTTTCTAGCAGCAGGAACTTTCTTATTCTCCTTGCCAACACAGCTCTGCATGTGAAGTTAAAGAGATGACTAATCCCTATTAGCAATTTTTGTCTGAAGCACTCAAGGCAGACACTGCTAGCCCCAAAGGAACCTCCCAAGTACCCCCCCAAATGCTCAACTTCCACCACTTGTTCATGAAAAGCTTTCACACTCCTCCCAGTCACCACTTCCCCCTCAATAATGTGGATATCCCCGTTCCAAAGGGATACTGTAAGAACAAGAGCTCCATAAAAGTAGGTAGCACATACAGGAGGTGAACATAAATACTGAATGAACATTTCAGGGGCTCTCCATTCACAGTTCCCATTTTCTTTAAATGAAAGTCCTAAGATTGTGGACACTTCCTTCAGTATCATGCTTAACAAATGTATGCATGAAAAGTGTACTTCCAGCTCTGCAGGTCTCCCAAAGGGTAGCATTTTCTGAAATGCTACAGATAGTGCTTGTCCCCACACTACAAATTTCTCTCTCTGCTCTATTACAACATGCCCCAGTGACCCAGAAGAACACACTCTGAGGAGGAATTGTCTAACCCAGAGTGTTTCAACTGGGGAAAAAAACCAATAATAATAATTTTTTAAAAAGGGGGGTATGTTTTTAAAAAGACCAAGTTTTATATAAACATGATGATGAAACTCGTTAGAAGGTAGCTCATGCAGTGCTGTGTCTGGTAAGGATAAACAGGATATTTTGATACAGGTAAAGAAAAATCCTTCACAAAAAGTACAACTCAAACTACCTGGGTTTCAGGCTTCAGGTACATACAAAGTTCAACTGCACACTGAAGGAACAAGGCAGAGGGCAGAAGAGGATCAGTCCTCAGGTGCCTTAATTTCTGCAGTGCAGTCTGCTGAGATTACAGCTATTAACATACCCCTCCTGTGGACAGATAAAAGAGGATGCCTTGAGCTCAAATGGTCAGTCCACCCTCAATACTTGTCTCATGAGCCACTGTGGGTTTCCATCACTGACTTCTGGCACCCACCAACTCACTCACAGCACAAGACAGAACCACAGGACAGCCAGGGCTGGAAGGGAGATTATCCATTCCAGCACCCCTGCCAAGGCAGGGTCACCAAGAGCAGTTGACACAGGAATGCATCCAGGGGTTTGGAATGCCTCCAGACAGGGAGACTCCACAACTCTCCCACTTCTCTGCCACCCTCAAATGCAATGAAGTTCTTCCTCACACTGAGGTGAAAATTCTTGTGTTTTAGCTTATGACCATAAATTCTGAAGAAGACAAATATCAAAAGTTATTTATTTACTCCAAGCCCGTTGGTATTTCATAACTGCATTCCATCCAGATAGTAATTAAGAGTTAGTAATCAGCTACATTCATTTAGCACAATTTAGATATTTGTAGCAAATAC
Organism: Agelaius tricolor; assembly: GCF_023055355.1. Classification (NCBI taxonomy): domain Eukaryota; kingdom Metazoa; phylum Chordata; class Aves; order Passeriformes; family Icteridae; genus Agelaius; species Agelaius tricolor. The sequence continues at coordinate 4,434,621 of NW_027269263.1, forward strand.
ATTTGCTAATGAATAGATTAAAATTTTCAAATGTTCAGGGCATGGAGACATTTACCAGATGCTAAATCTCAAAAATACATGTAGGACTCCTACTGAGTCAATCAGTTGATCAACCAACCAAGAACAAGAGACAGCATCTGGTCTGAAAATGCAGCCCTTACATCCCCAGGAAGGTGCTTATTTTAGTTAGAGAAGCAGAACTTCTTTAGACATTCTAATTAAATTTCTGAATGAAACAATCAGCAACAGGAAAATTTCAATTTGTCTGGACAACACAGAAGACTTCAACAAGACTCTCAATTATAAATACTAGTGCTACACCAGGATGAATTTCTCCTTGGTGCACACAAACTGAGGCATGGGGGATGCAGACACAAACCACCCCAAGCAGCACATGTCACCTAGAGGAAGCTCTTGAGTGTACCAGCTGTATCTCCTGCCAAGGAGATGTGGGGTAGAAATGCTCCGAGATTCAGTTTGGGCATGAATGGATTAAGGAGGTTTCTCTTCTAATTCTGTGCACTGCTCTCTCATAAGCCATTTATAATGGTGTTATTTCATGTTTAGTCACAGCGTTTATTTACTTTTAACGAAGGATTTGTGAAGTGAGTCTCAGAGGTAGCTTAGTTACAGATCATTCCCGCTGTAACAAGGCTGTAACAAACTGATGAACAAAACACTATTTTGTGAGGAAACTGGAGTATGCTCAGCCCTTAGCACACTGCTCTGAGCATCCAGATGACAACCACTCTCACAGAGCATGCACACACAAGGTAAAGGGCTGCAAGAAAAGTCTTCCAACCAGCAGTGGGAACAAGGAAGGTTCTTCAGCACAAGGCACAGCACAGCAAAACCTAACTAATAGCCACTGAAATTTCCTAAGCACTGGTCAGAAACACTGTGAAAGAACATTTGGACACAAGAATGAAAGAAAACTGAAGTCCTAAAATGGTTGTTAAAATAACCTGGATGAAGCTAACAGGCAAATGCTCTTGCAACTAACTTTAAAATCATACAGAGAGGGATGTTCTGAAGAGCAACAGACCTGCCTAGAAACTTAGAAAAAACCTTCCCACTTCATGTTACACCCATGTAAGCTTTCCTCTAGCTCATAAAGAAAGAAGGAGGCTCTCTGGGATTCTGACACAGTGCTACTATAATCTCAAGTAAACACACTAGCAGATACAGATGTTCTACCTTTGGATGTATTTCCTGCACTCCAAGCTCCTGAAAAGGAAAGCTGTTCATAAAAGCTATAATCAAGACATCTGCACAAAGAGATGAAGGTTCCAAATCCATGAGTATCTCAGTCATGCCAATAAAGCTGAAACCATGTCAGGCACACCCTGCATTACCTTCTGCAAAACCCTGTGTGCAGAAGACAGACACATCAGCTGGGCAGCAAACAGAACAGAAACTCCAGGCAGCCCTGAAAAGAGACTTGATGTGGAACAGAGCAACATCATTCTGGATTTTAAAGAGGCTGATCTCAGGTCCTTCCTAAATGCCAAATAAAAAAATAAATCCCAATAACAAAAACAAACAAAAGGCAAAAAGCCAGTACCCTGCATCCTTGAGGGTTCAGTCATGATACAGCAACTAAAATGCCTTGCACAACAAGGATCACCAGCGTCCCCTGCAAGCTGAGTGCAGGACACTGGTTCCAATGACAGGTAAGTCAGGAACTAGTGAACCTCCAAGTGTTACAAGAAGGGAAATTTTACAGTCTCTTTATTTACTGAAACTGCTTTGGTCACATTACCACCTGCAATTGATATCTTACAGTAAGAGAAATCCATCATATCTTATCCACCCTGTGCCTTGAGATCATTTATGCAAGACAGGCATCTTGAGCAGACCGAGAGTCCCAAGTAGCATGACCTAAACCCTGACCTTGGACACCAGTAAAATGTGGAATCCTTTTACCAGATGTACAGTGTGAGTCTGCCTGTCTGGTACTCCTACAGACTGACACGAGGGGGTCACTAAAAAGGAGGGTGAGCAAGAAGCAGGATGTTACATTAATGACTCTTGGTATCCTGCAGACAGAAATCCAAGATAAAGGCATTTCAGCCAGAAACATGACTAACCAAAAGTGACAGCTGAAGGGGAAAGAGACTGAGGCAAAATGAGTCATATGCTTCCCAAAGAACACTCAAAATATACCAGTAAGAGAACACAAACTGAGCAAGTGACTGTGTGTAACTGGTAGCTTGCAGATAAAGATCATCAACAGATGATATTCAGGTAAACCATGATGTCTGCCCAATATTTAAGAGGCTAAAGTATGAGATATGGTGGACTACTCTATGCAGTAAGCTCATCAAAACCCTTCATGAGAGCAAGCCTTCAGCTTGGGCTTATTTATGAGGAGCTTTCTGGGCAGAGGAATCATCCAGGAGTGCTTTGAGTTGATGCAGTTGGAAGTAAATATAAACAAGTCTGAAGAGCTTCATATGTCTCACAGTCCTGCATGGATTACTCCTAGAAAAGAGGCTTCTCCATCCATCCATCCAGCCACACTAATAAGACTTGTAAAAGCTGGTGAGCTCCCTCTAATCTCAGCACTGCAACAAAGTAATTCAAGGACAGATGTGAAAAAAAGGAATTTTGCTTCCGTGTCAAGATTTAAACACACTGATCCCACTCAAGGTTGTATAGAAGCAACAATATCCCACAGGAAAAAAAAAAAAAGCCAGCTCCATCCAACATCATCCACTAAAGCAGCCAATTTAAAGAAAACCTGTGGAGTAGGCCAGAGCACAATGGAGGGAGCAGAAGGAAGGGTTCTGCACAGGCTCTGCTGTAACTGGAATCCACTTGTCATGACAGACCCATCAAGTAGTCTAATCTTGTATCAGTGACACAGGCATCTCCCAGGTCTAGGACAGAAGAAAAATGGTCTCAGTCAAACCAGGTAGGAAAGGTGATGCATAGCCACAGATCATTGTTCTCTGATCCACCTCTTGGGCTTGCTCACGTACAGGATGGAGCTGAAGACTTTCAAGATGGAAGGATCTTCCCCCATGCCCTGAAGCAAGTCTTGGATACAGGACCATATGGAGAGACTACGCTTCATGCTAGACTCACTGCCTACAAGCTGGAGGAGGAATCACGAGTTGAATGTTTACACAACCTCAAACATTAAAGATTACTCTGATTCAAGGCCAAAGCTGATGGATGTGTCCAGAAAATAATTAAGTAGTCTCCCTTCCCTTAGGTGAAAGGCATTAGACTGGAAGTCTTTGTAAACCAAATATTTCCTCAGGGATCTGGTCCTCCAAGAAAACATGAGTATTTGACACTCCTGCTGGGTGAGGGCATAATGGCTGCCATTTAAAATAAGTCAGCTTCAGGAAATGAGACAGACACATGAAAGCAAAGAGAAAGAATGACTTAAACCCAGCTAAACAGCATAAAAACAAAGTCTGTGCAATGCAAGCTATTGCTCAGCCCTGTGCCACTGAAGGTGCCATGCCAGCTGTGTGCCTGAGAGATGCACTACACGTTTCTTTCACAATTTACAGATTCATAAAAAAAATTGGTTGGAACCTAGTACAACCTCTCACTTTAAGCAGGGCTAGTGGAACCACTAGATCAGCTCAGCTCCTCCCAAATATTTATCCTTGTGCCATCACGCATGGATTAGCAACTTCGTATATATTTCAAGCCTAACATACACTAGCAGAACTTTCCTTTTGGTTTGTTTAAATTGGAAATAAGTTGGAGTGCATTTGTGCAGAGACAGTCAAAAATTTCAGTCTCACTCATACACACATGCAGTAATTCAAGCTAGAATTCCAAAGCCTGTGTGTACTGCATACATGTAATAATATTAACCAGAGAACATCTCTGCTTGGCTAGAATTATTCAAGCTAATTGTAATAAATTAAAGTTTTAGCCTACAGATCCGTATTACATAGCAAAAGTACCTTCATCTTAAAAAAAAACCCAAGAATTCTCACAGATGATAGAGAGTATGAAAGTGGCCAAACATAAGAATACTGATTATTCAGATTCAGCTGCTTTTTTATCTCAGTGTTTTTCACAATCTACCTTGGCCAAAACCAAACCAATGCAAAAGGAGCAAAGTTACTGCATGTAAAAATGTTCAAGTTCTTGCAACAGCAGTTTCCAAGTTAAAAAAAAACTAGGTAAAAAATCAGTTGATAAATATTTATGCCTTCTAGACCACAACAATGCTGCAGTTTTCACCAAAGATCAATAGTACCACATCTTTCAATGCACCATCTCCTACTTTTGCAAATGCCTCTGCACTCCCTCAGGCAACCTCATTTCCTTTTCTCTTTATCTGTTCTGAACACAGCCAACTTCTATGCAATGGAAAACAGAAACCAGCTTAGCAAAAGACAGGTTTAACCAACCTAACAGGCAAGAGGAGCTGAAAGGAAGAAAAAAAATCATTAGTTTACCAGAATAATGATCAGCTGTGTTGGGATCTGTAGGAGACTACCTGCCTATAAATCAGACAGTGCAAAAGGAAAATTACACAAGCCTCAATATGGTAAATCAAACAACTTGCAAAGAAATCAGAAGAGACCTTTGCTTTCCTTCAACTAATATTTTAGGCTTCTTGTTACAGATTAATACAATGTGCCTAAGACTTTGCTGCTCCCTTTCTCTCCTCCCAAACTGGTTTTCAAGAAGTGTTTTCCTACAACAAGTAACTGAGTTTGTATTATGGCATGACAGACTGACTTGAAATTTAGCAGGCCAGGCTATGCACAGCTACTTCCAGCAGCTATTGAGGACAACACATTTCATAGCACTGACTTCTCTAAAAAAATCCTTCAGCCCACACTGAGTGCAAATGGATAAAACTGATCTCAAAGCAGCTGCGTACCTATCAAAGGTGAATATCCACTGCATAAATTCCACCAGGAAGAAACTGATTAGGAAGCAATAAGCAATTAAAAACACATAAAAAACATTGTTCCATCCTGAAAAGGGTCTGACTCTCACTACCACTGTGATCCTGAAGAAAAACTGTTTCTTCCAAATTCAGAACATTTGTTCTGAGACACATGGCACTGAAGGAAGCTGATCTATCCAGTGAATGCACAGCCCAGCAGTAATGGCTGTGAGTAGTGCCATGTAGGCAAGGCATTTGTTATTGCTTCCCTAGTCTGTTTACACCATCTATTGCTTGTCCTGGTTATCCTTTCTAAGAGTTCTTCATCTCTTTGCCCATTTCACAGACATATATATATATATATGTCTATATAAAAATTCACAAATATATATATGTATAGTAAAAATTTAAAGAATGCTCACTAACAATATAATTTGAGAAATTTTATTACTAAGAAAATTATCTTCCAAAGCACATTAAGTTTTTAGTGCTGCCATTAGGCAAGTAGTATCTCACACGCTTTTTATTTCATGCAGAGACAGAAAGTGAAAACCTTAATTTCTTCTGACCTTATCCATAAAGCAGGAAGTTTTCTTTCTTCCACAGCTTATGCAAAGGAATAGTAGCTACAGAAGTATTTCATTTCTTCCACCGACAGATATGACAAGAGGACTTTGCTGGGGCTCATTTGCTTATAAGCACTAACTTAGAATTATTGCCTGTGGTATTTTTGAGTCAAGCTGATTCTGTGAGATTAAGTACTCATCTGATAGGATTTTTTTAGTGTTATTTTTCATGTTTTGGGGGGAAAAAAGCCCTCATAGCTTCAATTCTAACCCCAGCAAGCTAGTGCCTGAATTGCAGCAGCTGCATACTCCTAACCTACAAACACAAAGCACGGCATAATCCATTTCTTTGCATATGGATCTTGTGGAGCATCCAGCTCCCAAGGCTGCCAGGGATCCCAGGTGCCAGCTGAAAAGCCCACCACTCAGACTACCACTTAGAGGCATGCTAGGAAAATGCCTGTACATCAAAAAGCAGAACAACATTTGAGTTGTTCATGAATGCCATTCAGAGTCAAATCACACAAACTCAGGGGAGACACATGCCCTAAAGACCTCATTCAAAAATCACACAACTCAACCCAGGTCTCTGTTTCCCTCCTGTTGTCTAACTGGGTTAGACATACAAAAGTCAGAAGAGGACAGGAAGCTTATGATCATTTGCCCCTCAGCAGCTAAACTAACATGTGCTCAGTTTATCTTGCCAGAGACAGAAGGTAACAACTGAAAAGTCTGTACATTTTGTTTAACATTTAGTTTTGTAATAAGGTTCACAGTGTCACACCACTAATGGGATTACATATTTATTTAAAATTCACATGGATATTCTGAAATCTGTATGATTCATAAAGCTGTATCTAGCATTGAAATCTTCAAAATAAACACCTACAATTACCTACCTGTCCATTAATCATTAATTTTTTGTGGATTTGTAGTAGTTACTGCGATCTCTTCTTGCTCTCCTTTTCCACTAAGTTGGTAGACCAAGGGGTACATAAAAAAAACATTAACTTTTAAGTCAGTAAGACATATTTAGCAGTTCAAAGTACTGAACAGTAACAAGTGGAAATAACATGGACCCCTGACATGAATAAGACAGTCAATGTTCACTGGGTTTTAGGTGCATTTATTGAGACCTAGAGAGGACTCTAACTCAGCCATATCTCTGGAACACACTCTGACTTAGGTGTTACAAAAACTTAAGATTCTACCTCTTGACCACCATGAGTTCCTCCCCCAGAAAGCCATTCACAGAGGTAAAAGGATGTCTGCTAAAAATGCAAATTGACTTTCAGCATGCAGCATTATTTGACAGCAATGAAACATAATTACAGAGGCAACTGCTGAAAGAAGCACTCCTTCCCAAATAAGCACCAGCATCAAGCTAATGGATCAATCTATTTCCTAGACTCTAATGAAAAAATATCCTTCAAAAAGCCTCTGCTCTGACTATATAAATACTGGAATTTTATTGTTGCTTTGTAAATTAGCTGGTAAACACTTCAGGCATTTGAAGCTCACACATTTATTTTTTCTGACAACTTGAGCATAAATTGGCACAATCTCTTCAAGATTCATGCCCTTATACAATAAATTGAGAATAAAGATCAGGAATTCTTCATTTCTGATAAATTAACATAGATCTTTAATTTTTAAGAACTTGAACAGCAGAAGTCAAACTTAAAGCTAAAGAAATACAGAATTAGCAAGTCAGCAGGACCTAGACAAAGGGAGATGTGTATTCACAAAGATGCTCTGATGGACCTCCACAGAGAGACCTGAATATTCTAAATATGAGAGTGAATATACCTTTAGCTTCAAATTTTTAATAAGTATCTTGAATTCTGTAAAACATTCAGTGAGTAAGATACAACTGTTACTTTTAAGAGATCATATATACCTCTGAAGAGGTTAAACAATGAACTAAGTTCTCTGTATATCTGAGAATTAAAATAATGACTGAAAAATATTTGCTAGAAAAGTTTTTCTTCTTACAGTATAATTTTATTATTCTAAAGTATAATTTCAAAGCAATATTCTGTAGTATACTGTTTATTTTTCAGGATACTCAATTACTACTAAGGAAATTTTTTCTCCCTTAAAATTTCAAAAGTATCTCTGAATTTAAACCAAAAACCTGCCCATCCTAGTTAAATATAACATAAAATTAATTTTATTTATACTGATAAACTGTCAAAAATTAAATTAACTACAAAAAAGTCACTATTACGTAGAATATAACATCTAGACCCCAAGATACTGTAGAGTAGTTTCTCAGTACACTTATGCCACCCCTTAGAAAATCCTTGATCTTGTTCAGCTCCAGACTGGTCAATTAACTGCTTACAGAAAGCTCCAAATTTGGCCTTTTCACATTTGCTTGGCTGTATCACCTTATTCCATTATTTTACCACAGCAATATTGACTGCAATGAAATTACTCCTATGTTTCTGAGTCAGGTAGACAAAAACCACCAAAAGTATTTTAGAACATTTACAAGTTCAGCCACTAAGGAGCTCACCAAAACCACATTTGATTGAGGAAGCAATCCAGTCTCACATGGAATTGCAACAAAGCAGAAGACAACACGAGCATCTAATAATAAAGTACTCATCAGCAGTTAGTAGGAATATTTAGCCCAGCACTTTGTTCTCCACATTTCCAGAACATTTTTAACTAACACATGGAGTTTTAGTTCTAACTGTATTTCTGCAGGTGTTGTTCAGGTGTTGGCAGGGGGGGTCTCTACTCCAGTAGCTTCACAGCAGATCCACCACAGGGCACAACTGGAGCTCTCAGCCATGTGTGGGGTGCTTTAATGAAAATATGAGGAAGGGCACTGAAGAACACCAGAAGGGCAGGAACCAACAGAGGGCATGAGAGAACAAAGTCAGGGAAAGAAGAGGAAGAAGAGGAGAAGGGAAGATGCTCTGCCCTGGAGCAGGTGACTGCCAAAGCGACAGCAGCCCATGGAGGACGCACACCACAGGAAAACAAAACCAGAGTAGCAGAAAACTGATACATCTTGCCTCCAACCCCCTAAATCACATCGTGCCTCACTGAAGGGACCCAGTGCACCCTGTGGTGCTTACAAGGCAGGGAAGAGAAGTGTCTGGAGTGAAGCTGAGGCTCAGAAAGGAGGAGGGATGAATTCCCCCAAGTGTTTTAATGTTTATCTTTTTTGTTACCCAGTAATTCAATATTTAGGTTAATCTGCAATAAATTAAGTTGAATTCCCCAAGTCGAGTTTGCTTTACCCATGACAGCAATTGGGTAGTGATTTCCCTGTCTTTATTTCAACCCTGGGGCATTCTCAGCCTTGTTCTCCCTTTTTTTCTCCCCATCTCATTGCATCAGGGAATGAGGAAGCAGCTGTATGCGTGCCTGGGCCAATCCACCACAGGGATGTAACAGCATTATCATGGTAAAACGTAACAGTAACATCATTACATTTGACCCAATTTCCACTTACTATCCTTAGAATCGTGTTAATTCATTACCAAAAGTAGTGTCATTAAAGATGAGATATTCTTCAGCAAGGAAACTGAATAGCAGATAACCAGGCATGCTTGTATTCAGTAAGAAATCTTTATTTCCCTGAGCCACATCTCCATTTAAACACTTATTTAAACATTTAAACACTTACTTCTTCACAGGAAGTGCAGATTATCAGAAGCACAGTAAAGGCATGTGGAAAAGTGCCTATGACAAATATCTCTAAAAACTCCTACAAGATACTTATCCATAATAAATTAAATCTGTCCACCAGTCTAACCTGACTAGTTAGTATAAATAATGAACACACACTGGGCAGCTCCACATTTCCACCAGTTGGCCACAGGCTTCAACCAGTGACATAAACCTACAACTATTTTGTTTCTACATTTCCTTCAAGAGTTTTATGGTATCTGATATAACAAGCTATAAAAAAAGGCCAAAAGAGGAAAATTCTAACAAACTTAAGTGTCACCTGCTAAACACCTACATGAAATACTGTGAATGTAAGAATGAATTAAACTTTAACACAGAGTCAAATAAAGATCTTGTTTACCACTAGTTTCTCTTGAGAAAAACGGTCTTTATGTCCAGGCACACTGTGGGTATGGAAATTGGAAGTCAGAATTTACCAGAGTTTATCCAGAAAGGACACACACATACTTTGGAAACACAGATATGAGAAGCCATGGAACAATATAGGCTGGGATAACTGGAATTATTCTAATAGTGTCCTGCTCAAAGCAGGGGCAGTGGAATCTGTTTGCTCAGCAGCTTCCACAGCCAAGCTCTGAAGATCTCCAGGATCAGAGATGCTGATAAACCTTGGAGAGTTTTAATTACTCTAATGATGAAAATGATACTCCTTGTGCCTAGTAAGGATGAATTCCTCATATTACAACTGTGATCACTGCCACATCTCTTCCACTGCCCATCTCTGGGAAGTCCAACTGCAGCTTCTTCACACCTCCCCATGAGGCAGGTGGGAACCACACTAAGATGCCCTGAACCTCATTTTCATCAGACTAAGCCAAAACAGCTCTTACAGCCCCTCCTTACATGCCATATATCCAGTCCCTATATAATTTCCTTACCTACAGACTCAAGCCAGAGCATCAGAGTACTGCAGAGCTGGAGACTGGGCATGGTACTCTGCATGTGTTCTCATATGTATGGCCCATGAAAAATACCAGTAAACAAATAACAATTAGTGCTGCTTCCCACCCTTGGGACCTGCCAGTGCAGCCACACATTTGCCTTTCTACAGTTGCCAGACTGTCCCAGTTGTCCCACTCATTCTTTTCAAAGTGCACAAAAGGGGATAGCAAGGCAGGATACAGTTGGTAGAATACAGCTATGCAAATACAATACAATTATTCAGAAAATGGTATCAGGTACAAGATAGCCCTCAAAGCCAAATTTCAGAATTTTAAGGTTGCAAACCAAGATCAAAGGGAAGCTAATAGCTACATACACAATCATCTACTTACAGAGTGAATGTCTCTTCTGCTTTGGATGATAAACCATGTACATTCACACTGATAAAATAAATATCAAATGTCAAAATATCCACCAGTGTCTTTCATGTGGCACTGACCATTTCTTGTTGAGTAATACAAGATACTCTGAAGTCCTGGCAGCTAGACATCTGAATTTAAACACTTCAGAAGCACTATTTTCAATATAGATGCTTTCTCCACAGAGGAGACTGGGATTCTGCACTTGTTGACACACAACAGGGTGGCAGCAGTGTTTATGTCTAACATCAGCCAGGTTTACATACAGCAGTAATCAAGCATAAATTATACGCAAAATAATATTATGGCACTGACTTTTGACTGTGAGGCCTGGAAGATAAAACAACAGCAAAGCAACAAAAAGCAGAATAAAATCAGCTGTTTCCCTTTTTGGAATTCATACAATTACAGGTACCATCCCCTACAAAGACAGGCTGGCAACTCAGCAATCCTAATAAAGATATTTCTTGTTACAGAGTGGATGGAGGAAAACACTTTGAATTGATAAGTAGCAATCTTGAACAATTGCCAATACTTTCTTAGCACAACTTTGGCCATGATGCTGGAGTTCAGGCTCCAGGGAGACCTTGCAGTATATTCCAGAACCTAAAGGGGCTACATGAAAACCAGAGGGAATTTTTACAAGGGCATGTAGTGAGGGGACAAGCGGGGACAGATTGAAACTGGAAGAGGGCAGATTTAGATTATATACTAGGAAGAAATTCTTCACTGTGAGGGTGGTAAGGCACTGGCACAGGTTGCCCAAAGAAGCTGTGGATGCCCCATCACTGGAAGTGTCCAAGGCCAGTCTGGATGGGGCTTTAGAGCAGCTTGGTGTACTGGAAGGTGTCCCTGCCATGGCAAGGGGCTTGGAACTACATCACCTTTAAGGGCCCTTCCAACCTAAACCATTCTCTGATTCTATGAATAAATTACCTGCAAGCTGAGAGAGATGAATCAATTCTTGCATTGGAGGTACTATCAGTGGCAATATTATCATTAAGAACTTGAAATTCAAGCAAGATGTACTAAATCCTCTTAAAACAGCAATGGAAATCCACCACTGATTCTCTTTGTGGTATTTGAAATTATAAAAATAACACTTCCCTTAGAAACAGTTGTGAAAGAACAAATTCTAATTTCTCAAGAAATGGTTAAGGAAGGAAGACTTTCAGATCCCATCTCATCTCTTAAGAAAGGTCCCTGGAGGTGGATAACTGAAGGACCTGAAACTACACAGGAATGTCAAATCCTTACAAATACACTCTCTCTATTAAGCAAATTATCTACAAAAATGTTCTAGTTTCTTGAAACAAAAGCCTCTTTCCCAAACAGGGGTAACAAATTTGGAAAGGGGAAAAAAAATATAATTAATGCTTTCACACAGAAAACTTAAAAGACCGAGCACTTCCACCATAAGAATCCCTGGCATTAAAAATTAAATTCTGGTCAGGAACAGGCCATGTTTGTGTGTGTATGATCTCAGTAGTGAAGTGAGGGGGGAGGAAGGCTCTCTGAAGAGATTCACTGAGCTGGACTCAGAGCTGTAACCATTTCAGCAGGTGCAGACAGGCACAGGCAATAATACACAGAGTGCAGGGTGTGATTGCAACAGTGTTTCTGCACCCGAGTGCTGATGAATATCAGCAGCACAGGTGTGAGAGATCACCTGAACAAATCAAACACTCTCAATTCAGACATGCAGGAAAGAACAACAAAACTTGTGAGAAAAAACCAATTTCACCAGCAGACAGTGAAACTACAGAAGGGAAAATCCAAAATGAGCCAGCCAGACAGTGGTAAATCAGTTATGTGTTTTCAACAGAAACAGGCTGAAGAGATTCAAAGCATTTAAAATAAATGTATGTTTTTATATATACACATGGGCATATACAAACTCACATATAAACATATTTAATAGAAGATAAACAGAAAGGAATGTCCTGACACATCCCAAAGAAAAAAACTGAGACTCAGACTTATAAGGGAAGTAAAAAGGTCCTATTAAATGCCTTAAAAGCCTAGAAATAAAACAGAAGGGGGAACAATTATCAGGACAGCAGCTCCTGATCAACATCAGGATTTCCAGATCCAGGTGAATGCTAGACATGAAAAGCTGAAGATATCCATGTAAATAAATGAAAGTAAGTGACCAAATAAAGATCCTTCAGAGCCTAAAATGAGGAAAGGTATAAAATTTGCCAGGTACTTACACAAACTAGCACTTTAAAAGAGTGCAATAAGGAAGATGAACCAATGGGGAATCTAAATTAGTGCTGAAAGATGAAGTCAGATTGCTTGCTGCATGTTTACTTCACAAACTTTGGAAGAGCTTATGATAACATGAATGCTTAATCTGGAAAGTAATAGGAGACTGCTGAAATCTGTAATGAGGCATTAGATAAATATTCTGTAATGAACTTGCACCCTCCAAAGTCAATGCCAGCACTCACTCCCAGGTATGTGGAGGTGTTCTATGTGTACAAGATGAGGGTTTGGCCGTGAGAGCTGCAGGGTGGCCTCTGTGAGGAGAAATCAGCACTTGCATCCCTGCCAGACAGGTAGAAGAGCCAGGAAGGAAGGAGTGAAGGGAAGCCTGGGAAGATGGGGAACAGGAAGGTGTTTTTTAGGTTTGTCTTTGTTTTATAAGCCTACTGTTTTTAACTGGAAAAAAAATTAGATTAATTTTCCAAGGTGAGTCTGTTATGCCTGTGGCAGTAATTGATAAGTTATCTCTCTGTCTTTATCTCAGGAAGTTCTTATTTATTTTCTCCTCCTGGTTCTGTTGAGGAAGAGGGCTTGGTGAGCATCTGCCATCTGGCCAAGGTCAGCCCTCAAAAAAGCTGTGAGGAAGTGCTTGTGCCACTGGACAAGCTAAAATCCTGGACACGTTGGGTACTTTCAGGGGCACTGAGAAAGACTTATTCCTAACACCTAGGAAGAATGTAGTGATAACTCAATTTAAGGTAGTGATAACTCAACCAAGTCAATTTACTGCAAAAGAAAAAATACAAATCCTGAATTAAAAATTGGATGTTTAACTAGATGCAATGGATTTTTTTGCATGTAACATTTGTAACTGATATTAAAAAGTTTTTTTTAAAAAACATGTCTTTAACTTCTAAAAACTGATTGTAGGCATGCATTTTATAAATTGGTTAAACAGACAGTGCACAAAAGAATTAAAGTATAGATCAGAATAAAATGGCTAACTATACTCTGAAAAACTAAACTGTAAGGCTAGAGAAAACCCTCAGGAGACCAGGATGGCAAGATTACTGAAAAAACTAACATGGTCTGACCTGAATTGAAACAGAACAGTGAGCCAAAGGCAGAGCAGCTACAGAACTGTCATAAAGACTAAACACTTCCTCAAGTTAAAAAAAGATCAAGTGACAACATAAGGCTCACCACAAAACTCTCATACAGATATGCCTACATGTTGATTAATATTTTAAATGCACCAATACCATCTGTAACATAGTAACTTCCTCCCTCAGAGACATATTTAAAAATAAATGATAGTCATGACCATTAGTTGAGTTACTTTGAAACAGAAAAACTCTGTTCATAGAAATTTACATTAAACTTACAGAAAAATTTAAGAAAAATGCATCTAGTAAAGAAACCAACAAATATTTAAAAATAAATCTGCAATAGAATCAAAGCTAAAGAAAAGGTGGGAGGCAAAGCAAATAAAAAAGATCTATGCCCTAAACACAGTATTTGGAAAAATAACAGAATTTTATAGATAACCTTGGATTTGTGGGAATACTGTCAAACATAAGCCTTGAAGTCAGAAGCCTGGAAGTCATCTGGATGCAATGCACTTGACTGCAAATGCTCACTGTAAAGCCTGCATGCTTCATGAAGAGAAGAACAGAGTGCTGGCAAGAGAACGAGAGCAATGCCATCCCTGACACTTCCATTCAGTTTTAGCAGACAAGGTGAGCTCAGGTGCCTTGGACTGTCAGGCAGGAGAGAAGAGCTCAGCTGCTGACACGCTGGAGCACCTCAAGCAAGGAGATGTCAGAAACACTGGAAACAAACACAGACAGGTTCCAGTTTTAGCACTGCCAATGTCCTCAGTATAGTTTGAGGGGCAATGCTTTGGTTGTCTCAAAGCCCACTCTGTATTACTGCATTTTGTGCAGCTGAACATACAGGCCAAGCCCAGGCACCATGGAAGAAAGAAATCTTGGGTTGCTATCAAGGCTTAGACTGGAAAACCTAGGCCATATTATTTAGACTGGAAACCTAAGCACACATAATACATTAATACATTATGCCAAACTATGAAAATAGACTTATGATACAATAATTCAGATTGAAAAGGTCATCTAGTTTAACCTCTTACTCAAGGCATAGTCATCTATGAGATCAAATCAATTTGCCAAGCAATTTATTCAGTCACATCGTGAAAACCTTCTACTTATGTCCATTATTTCTCATCCTCCCACCATGCAGCATCCAGTCCAGTTCCTCTTCTCAAAAACAACCTTATTGTATGGGAAGGCTGCTATTAATCCTCTCAAAGCCCTCCCTTCACCAAATTAACCCGTTCCATCAGCCTCTCCTCACAGGGCCTGTGCTTCAGCCCACCAGTCACTCTGGCATCCCTCCTAGAAGAAGCCACCAAGTGACATCTTCTTCTGCACTGGGCAGACAAAAGCTGGACAGAGTATTCTGCATGTGGCTGAATAAGTGTGGAGCTGAAGGGAATAGTCACTGCACAAACTACTCTGCTGCCAATGCTTCATCCCTGCCTCATGTTCACCTTGCTGCCCACCAGCTCCCCAAACCCCTTTCCCCAGAGCTGCTCCTACCCAGTCACACCCTAACCTCTGTCTTTCCTAAGAGCTTTTTATCCCCACCATCCTTGTTGGACCTCATGAGCCTCCTGCTCCTTCATTCCTGCAGAATGAGTCCCTGTGCACAGCAGCTCTGCCCTTCAGCAGAGCACCTGGTCCCCTCAGGGTGCTGCCATGTCAATGCATGGGACCTTGCCACCTCCATCCAGGTCCCTGGGAAAGATGTCTGTGACATTCACCTTCTCTGAAAAATCCCTTCGCCCAGGATTTTTCTCCTGGGAAGCTGAGAACCCTCAGAGAAAAAGAAAACAACTCTTATCTCATTTGCTTCTCCTGTGTTGTGCTCATGTGGAATGTGTTTGGAGATTGTTTTGTTGGGTTCTGGTGTGAATTGTTTTGACTCTTTGGCCCATCAGTGCCAAACTGTGTCAAGACTCTGGAAAGAGTCAAGAGTTTCATTATTAGGTTTTAGCATTTAGTAAGTATCCTTTCTGTATTCTTTAGTATAGTATTCTTTAATATAATATAGTATTACACAGTAATAAAGCCTCTGAGAACATGGAGTCAGATTGATCATTCCTGCCTTCACTGAGGCATTCCCAGCAAATACAATAGATGTCAAACATGACTCAGCTTCTTAGAGGCAACTGGGAGTGATCAAACCCTAAATGACACTCTAAGCCTGATCCTACAAGCAGCTTCTCACCCACCTGGCTGCCACCTAGACTGTGGAAGGCACCCTAACTAGGAATGACAAGAGTGCTGTGGAAAATGTGATGAAAGCCTGAGTAAAAGCAAGGTAAAGGACAGCCACTGCTCCTGCCTCACCCACAGATCCTGACATTTTATCACAGAAGGCAATGAGATCAGGCATGATTAATCCTTGACAAATCCATCCTGACTGTGCCCAACCACGATCCTGTCATTGACATGCTCAGAAATGTGTTCCAAAAGGACTCATTCCACAGGGACTGAAGCAGGAAGCACCATCCTCTAACTCCATGGCTTGTCCTTTGGAAGAATTTGAAGATTGTGGAACATTCATATTTCCACAAAGGAGACCCCTCCCCAGTTTCTTTAAAGAATGGCAGAAATAAGCCATCTCCTCACCCTCACATCCATCCTGTGGTCTTGCAGGCATCAAGTCTTCTCAAGGAAGCCCTGAGACAACCCTCATTCAATTTGTGGCCGATAGTTGCTCTCCCTGAACCTCATCTCTGATCACTGAGGCCTGGGAAATCTTCTCTGGTACCTGAGCAGATGGGCATAGCACAGAAAGATGCAACATTTTGTTCAAATGTGTTCTCTTTATTTGCATACTGTGGGAGACTGTGGGAAGCCAAGTGGGAAGGATAGA
Organism: Agelaius tricolor; assembly: GCF_023055355.1. Taxonomy (NCBI): domain Eukaryota; kingdom Metazoa; phylum Chordata; class Aves; order Passeriformes; family Icteridae; genus Agelaius; species Agelaius tricolor. The sequence goes on from NW_027269263.1 coordinate 4,451,240, forward strand.
GAAACTGAGTAATCTGTCTGGGGGATCAACAGTAGTCTATATTTCACAGTGAAATTTCTCAAGTTCCACAAGCACGAGTTGGGGGGGAAAAAAAAAAACCAAAACCAGCCTTCTTTATGCATTTCCTTAATATCTGCCCAAGAATGGGAACCTTCAGAAACCAAAGCACAATTTAATGAGGTTATAAAATCAAAAGGAAAATTCAATACTCATTTATTACTTCCAGCCAAACTCTGTTCTGAACAGAGATATTGTGAGCAAAGAGTAAATGATTCACAAGTGTTGGCATAAGCAAGATAGATTTCATTCAAGAGTACATTACAAAACATGTTCTATATAATAAAAATACATTTACAGTTCTAAGGGTATACATTTTAATCTTGTTTCCTCAGCCCTGCTGCTTAAGGAACACGTCATGTGAAAATCAACCTCTTGCCAAGTCGCTCCTCAGTGAGAGCCCTGCCCTGACACTCAGCTCCCCCAATGATTTCACTCAACCCTCTAAAAGCAGCACCAGCAAAAGGGGACAGTGACAAATTATCTGAGATTAATGACGGTGGAAATACAGCATTTTTAAAACAAATTCCATCCAAGAACTACATTAAAAAAAAGATTTGCACAGTTCAGGACTTGCTAATATTTGGGTTGACTCATACTGAATTGACTCTGCCATATGCTGACTGTGTGCTTGCATTATTACAACACCAACTGCAACTCCTTTGGTGCAGAGACTGATGGGTACTAGAGGGGAAAAAACCTGTGGATATGTTACTGATACTTCTCAATGGATCTGGAATTTCACTGCAGAAAAGAATGATACATCAGTAATGAGCAGAAAACTGAGATTAATGAGGAAATACAGTTAAGACAACAGCCAAATGTTTTTTCCCCAGAGAGTTTCTGTCAGGTGTTGATTGTCAGTTTGGTTTATTTCCCTACAGCTTATGATATCCACACTCTTTTGTTGCTGATCTGCCTGTTGGGCATTCAGAAGATGCACCAATAATTTGTTACAATGAAGTCTACATAAAACTGTGTTTTGAATAAGAGGTATTATAGGAACTCCACAAAAAACGGGGCCCTTCTTGTTTCCATGTCAGCCATGCAAACAAGTAGCTTGGATACATAATCAGCTTGTGCCTTAGGGCATAACCTGTTGCACAAAACTGAACTTGTGCAATTTAAATGATTCCAACATCAAAAATGACAAAAACAATTATGCTACTCATCTCCCAACAGCCAGCCCAGTGCTGAAGGGCAGAAAGAAAGGAAATGTGCTTAAGCAAGAGGAAAACAGCCCAAAAGAACACAAGAGATCAAATTACTTGGGAAGAAAAAAATATCCATTTTAGCTACAAAAAATATTGTACATGATGGTACAATAATTTATTTCTAATAAAGAGACTTCTCTAATACCTTATACTTAAAGTCTAAGATAGATAAGCTCCTATCATCTTGATTTAATAGCACCTGTTAAAAGTGTTATTAAAGGTATTGGTTAATAGCACGTCTTAATGACAAAAATCCTGATATGATATACAAAAGTTCTGAAAATCACTGAGATGTTAATGCAGAGCATGTTAACACAGGTTAAAGGGGAGGATGTTTCCTACTGGAAATGAAATCTCTTTATGGCCTTTACAGCAGTTTTGTAACTTGGAAGCACTAACACACTGTCCTTCATTACTTGCAATTCAGGTTTATCATGCAGTGCACAAAGGATGCAAAGTATCAGTTATACCTGGCAGAACCTCAGCCAGTTACTCTTGAACTGAAATCATAAATCACCAAATTCACGTAGCCATGTTCTGCCTTTTCAATTACAAAAAACCTTAACAGTCACTCTGCTGTGTGCAAATCTGCCCAATCCAGTCCAGAAAGTGACTTTCATAAATTAAAGGCAGCCTTTTTACCAGGCCTTCCTTCCATCACTCCAAAAACGTGAAGACTAAAATGAAATCACTCACATGGCAACAAGTTTTTCAAGTTAAATACCACTGCTGTTTGCAACATATATAAATATGAATAAAAAGGTAGGCACCACTGATTTTCATAGCTTAAAGAACAACAAAAGAAGCCCGGCTGAATGGAAGATTAAGGGCAGAAATACGTATCCAGTGAGAATGAAAGAAAAAATATATAAGAAAAATATAGCATCTTCCCCCTTAAAATGAAAAAGCAGTGACAGTATAAAAACATTGAGCTAAAATAACCCATTTTTATGAAAAAAAAATTATTCTGCATTTTTGTAGTGAAGTCTGCTATTCATTAAGTTCTATTGGACAGAGTAGAATTTCAGAAAATGAACTGCTCAGCAGCAAACCCTCAGTTTCAGCTGTGTATAAGCCTGTATAGCTTACTCACCCTCTTGTAGTTGGTACACTACTAAAATTAGTGCCTTCACTCAAGTGTTAATGAGCACAATTATATGCAGTGCATATGAAGGTGTCACAGCATCAACTACTGTCTGCCTTTAATAATCAGGTCTTTCTGCACCAAATCACCTGCTAACAAGCTCAACCTGTGAAGTACAGATCCACTTTTCCCAGATCAATCTTCAAAGACTGTCTAGCATTCAGCAATTCACAAAGATACATTAACAACTGTATTAAGTATAAAAGAAAGTGAATTAATGATTGCGTCCACAAATTCCCAGACTTTCAAATTCAAGAAGCTCAACATGAAACACTAGAAAAAGTTAATTAACAAAAAAGCAATGCTAAATATAAATGAATGACAATTCTCACACAGTCAGAAAGGAGACAGACCTTAGGCCTCTCAAAGGAACAAAGATCTGAGCTAATTCAACCAAATGGAAAGGAGAAGAGGAAGAATTTAGTATTTACACACTAAATGGATTCTGCATTGAGATAACACAGCATGCAGTTTTAGAAGGCAAGTCTTGAATGCCTTCCCAGCTTTAGCAGAAAAATAAAGAAAATGGTTTTCCTGGATAGAAACTATAACTTGGAACCCTCTTTAAGTCACAAACATTGGATTTTGAATCTTACTCGTGGAAGATGGAGGAGAGCGACTGCAACAGCAGTACAACCACTTGCTCAACTGTTCTATGTTAAGTGCAAAGCACAACGTTAAAGTAAGTTGTAAAAATATTTAGGGCTTTACAACCAAGAACCAACCAAAATAAGATGGGCTTTGTAAAAGCAATTTGAAGGTATACAATTTCCAACTAAAATGGCTTACAAAGGTCTAATTAGTAGAGGAGCTAGTATAAGAATCTCACTAGGATGTTACACAACAGCAAAAAGTATTATAAACCATGACCTGAGTGCACACAGCAGTACCCACGCCTACTTCAACTCTGTGGTCAAGCATGTGCACAGACCTTCTCACAAATCCTGGCCAAAGCATGCTTCTTAAAGCTTTTCTGTCATTCTCTCAAAACCATCTGCTAATTCATACCAAAATTAAATCCATGTTAAGAAAAATCTGTATTACTCCTTTTATTGCAAGGTGATTTTTCAGTTTCCCTCCTCCAAAAGAAGTTACTGCAGATAATTCCATATTTTGGAACATTCCAGTCACAGTGAAGTGATGAGAAAGTCTAAACACATCCCTGCAGAGAGGATCATAAAATGGCTGAGTTAATTTTCCTTCACCCGTAAAAAGTGCTGTTGACTGCACATATAGAGCACACTATTTACTTTCTCATATGAAAGTATACCTATGGTTTCTTAGAGAAGTCCCTTGTTGAGTAACTAAGCTCTCAGATCTATTAAAATGGTTACACATTAACAGGCTCACAACTGCATGGCCAAACCTGACCCATCAGACACCAGCTGAGGGGAAAAAAGATTTAAATGCCATCCTCCAAATCAAAGCTTCCACAAACAAAATGATTCAACTTTACTCAACAGATATACAGGCTGATGGAGATTGGGAAATTCCTCTACCCAAAAAAAAAAAAAAAAAAAAAAAAGCACACCTATGGTTGTAGGCCTTTTAGGCCTTTTGTACAACTGCTTTGGATAAATTATTAATCCTCACAAGCAACAACATCTGTTAATTTTAACTTATGTGCAAACCAAAGGAAGATTTCAGAAAAGTACATAAATGTGTTATGCTAATGGAAGCCACACAAATATGCCACAAGTGATGAGATCAAAAAGTTACCTAGATTTTTACCTCTGTCCTCTACCAAAATTGTTCTCTCCCTTCTCATCAGTTACTGAGCTGTACCTAGTAATCACAACCTTGTCATATGCACCCCCAAACTGAACAGAGATAAATAATGAATTGCTGAAGAATCTTATTCTCCACATTTACCCAACTGAGGGAAATACGACAGTTGCTTCCTAAGTCTCCACTGCAGGGCACAACATTTCCTAACAACCTATTTATAAGCCTTTATTCTGCTTGTTCTGTCTCCCCATTTCCTCCTTCCTGGATAATGGTTCCACCTATCAGCACTAATTCTCAGCCTAAAGCTTCTGTCATCCTCTTCATGGATGTCCTTCTCTCAACCACCAAAGAAACATTGAAACCTCTTGCCACAGAAGCCAAAAACACTTTCAGTACTTCATGTAAATTTTTAGTCAATGCCCAATACAAAAGTTGACCACTCTTAAAGAGCATGTATCTTCCTCATCAATCAACTGCTTCTGTAGATCAGATCCAAGGCATTAATTGACTATGGAGAAGTAGGATCTTCCACAGGGACATTTTATTTTCCAAACAGGTTGGTGTTTCCCAGCTGTGTTGATTTTGACATTTATAACATTTTAAGAGCTTTGGTGTGATGCCCTGAATCCTTCAGCAAATCAAATGTTTACTTTTAAATGTTCCCATGTCTCCAAAGAGAAAGAGACATAAGATCAGCCTCGTGGAAGCTTCTGGCTGTGAGATCAGATGCTGCAATGGGCTGCGTGGGTAGCTCTAACAAAGCAAGCTCCACTTATCTCAAGTTACTTTTGTTACCTCATGGTTTATTTCTGTTCATCCAAGAACTAATACCCACTTAGAACATGTCTAATGAATTATGCCAATAGTAAAATAACAAAAATTTAAAAGAACAAGTCTAACAACAGGTTAAGCCTGAGACAAGAAGCTGTAGGTTGCTCAAAGACAATATGCTACAACACAAATGTTCAGAAAGTTCTGACTGGGGGGAGGGAAAAGCTAAGTATTTGTCATCTGAGACACAATTCCACTAAAAATCAGACCACTAATCAGACAATTTCATGACTCCTGTAAGGAAAAAAGGTATATACACCTCATCTCACTGCATTAAAAAGGGTAGGATTTGTGTGGGGGTGTACATACATACATATTTCACATATTAATAACATATATTAATGCCAGGAGCTGTTGTCATCTTATGGCAGGGGTTCCATGCTGTTGTCTCCATATCACAAAAGTCTCCTACCTCCTTGGTGTTTCTCATGGGCAGCTCCTCAGAGCACTGACTCTTTCTTCTTCACAAAGCAGCCACTGACTCCAGTTCCCTTCCCACCCAGCCATCCCACTTTTTTATAGCACTCTTCTTCTCACTGTTTACAGCTGTGGCCTGTTAAACTCAGGGCTGTTCCTAATCTTTGATAATTGGCCCAGCTGCAATTCCTTAGGGGTAAGATTGTTTTCTACACTATCTTTATTTTCTTATATTCTATCCCCCTACAAGGAGCAATCAACTACTATGGAAGAAACAGATCCTGTACGCAGTACCTGAAGAAATAAGATTTTAATTTCTGAATTACAGCACTTCATGTGCTGCTTTGTTTTAATCTCAGAAGCAAGTGACAAGAAGCATCAGAAGGAGTGCATGGCCTTGCATTCTTTGGAATCCACATATAATTAGAAGCCCATCTGTTCACAAAGTTTAACCACCCAAGGTAGCTGGTACCTGATCATTTGATAAGGAGGATCAAACAAATCCATCAAGTCAATGCCAAGTCTACTGTCTGGTGTGCAAGGCTGCACCTGTGAAATGTTTTAGGCAGTGGAAGCCTCTTCGGTGAAGTGCCTGCTCCTGCACAGTGCTGCTCATGAGAACAAGGACACTGTATGTACTGGCCAGGAAAAAATGCATTTGATACAGATACCAGTGAGGCTTAATTTTGGATTACCATTTATTACTTGATTGCTGTCACCCTGCTCCTCTCTCCAGCCCACTAAAGGAGGGGAAGGGGGAGGAGATTGGAAGAAACAGGAGGGGGTACCAGTGCAGAAAAAAAAATGTGTAACAACATACTACAGAACCTGATTACAGTGCAGATATCACAGAGGAACAGGTATTAAACAAAGCACCTACAGTAAAATTTATCCCCAAAGTATTGAAAAATATCTTTTTCCCAGGCAGCTGATCTCCATCACTTCCTTCCTCCCTCAATAGAAGTGTATTTTGTGTTACACCTGAAATTCAAAAAGTCATCACCCTACAACCTGATGTTATTTTGCTTGCTTGCAATGAACTGCCCGAGATGGTTAAAAATCTACACACTGCCTTCAAATTAATTTTGATGTTGTGAAATCAAATTCTGGAAGAACCTAACTGCCTCCAGCCAGCTGCTCACCCTTGTTGGCTTATACTATTGATTTTCCAAAATAGTGATAACAATCATTAGATTTTGAAAGCAGTCCTTAACAGGAATTGCATGCAGCACAGAGCAGCAAGGACTTCATTTTTCCCTGTTTTAAGGGAATCCTGGACCTCTAGCTCCTACCCAGGGCCAAGCAAAGCAGCCCACTACTCACACACTTTAATCATTTAAATAACAACAGGATTAAGAAGTAATACATAAATTAATTTTAAAATCTTGTACACAGCTCAACAAACAGCTTAAAAGCAACAAGCTCTTTAGGTTTACTGATGATTGTACATTACTTAGCATTCCAGTTTACAAACCAAGCTGCTAAAATTAAACTGAAGAAGGCAGTCACATGGTATTTATTCCTGTCACTGTTCTACATAAGTTTAACTCCTCTGATTTCCAAAGCAATGATCACTAGAAAAAGCCATAATGGTGTTCTGTGCCAGTATTTTGGCATCCGATCATGCCCATTTTGGGGAGCACATATGCATAACACAACTATTTCATGCTTTTGGGGGGCTGGGGATTCTTTTTTTGATTAGTTGGTTTTGGAGTTTGAGTTGGGATTTTTTTTTGGGGGGGGGGGGGGGGTAGTTTGTTTGGGATTGTTTTTTTCTTTAAAGAATACAATCTCTTCCTAGGGTGAATCCCTAAGAAGGCTTTCTTAGTGGAGGCCAACTGATAAAAAATTGGATTATCACAAGATCTCTTCAAATACTGATCTAGATATTGATAGAAGATCCTTTCTTTCTTTCTTTTCTTTATGGTTTAAATGCCAATACTGCCTTAGCAATTGCAAAACTTTATGTATATTGGAATGCCTCAATCTCCCCCAAACAGCACAGAAGTTTTTAGTGTTTAATCCAAGGTTATTAATAGGAAAAAGAAGTAGAGCTCTCTTAGGATATTTAATACCCTTTGGAAGCAAAATCATCACTAAATAAAGGAGGGTTTTTTTGTGATTTACAAAGATCTCTCAGTTCCAATGGGACTCTGCAAAACCTTGAGTTGCTACCTGCCTCTCAAGGCTGCCAATATAACCAAACACCCCCTCCTGCTTCACAGTCCAAGGTGATGCTACTGCAAGCACTAAGCAAATCACTTAGACAGAACAAACTGGTATCACCACAGAAGGAAGCTAAATACACTTTGTCCTTGTATTTTTTTCCACTACAGATGGTGACTCTGACCTTTCCAAGAGAACCAATATCAATCTGAAAATACTATGCAAAAATGTAATTATGTAGACCTTGTGGGTTATAAAACTAAGTTTTGCTGAAAAGACTTTCTTTTCAAGGTCTACTGCTTGTTATCCTCAGACAAAAAAATGGAGATATAATTATGATCCACTACATTTAACAGAGGCAGCCATTTTTCCATGTGTTCAACAGATTATGTCAAAAATTATACAGAAGAACTACAAAGCATTATCCATTCAAGGAGAAAAAAGTGTAATCCTCAACAGCTATGCTACCTGCTGGCAAGCAGCTGTAATCTGATTTCTGTCAAGATGTCAAATCACCACAAATCACTACTGAAAACACAGTGCTGTTTCATTGTGTCCCCTAAACACAAGTGCATACAGGAAATATATTCAGAGGAGATCTATACTGGAACATCTCAAGCACAACCAAGTTCATTCCCTTATTCCTCTCCTGCCAGCTGAGCCTAAGTGTCATTTCACAATGTCTTTTCTTCAATTACTAGTGCAGATAGCTGACATCACTGCTCTTCATGAGTTATCAAACACACTGACTACTTTCAGAGTACAGAAATGTCCCCTCTAAACTCTTTGGGTCTCTAGCTTTTATCTCAGAGCATACATATACACAAATAATTATCCTAAATACAAAAGTTCCTCTGCCTTACTAATGTCTTAAGAATTAAATGGACTGTTAACTGTATCCTAGAAATCTACTTTGCTGAAAAAAACCCTATTCTTTCCAACTAACAGTTGAGTCAGGGTGGCCCTCTCTGCTGACCATCTTCATATCTCTGAGGCTTTCTAGTATCAAGAGTTTTAAAAAGCTCTATTTCAATTTTTGGTCCTGAGGCACACCTGAAAGATGGACATAAGACCAGCACAACTACAACCTTTTTTCCACGGCCTGGCAGTTCCACCCAAAGTGCTCCTCTCCTTTTTACTTAAATCAATACCAGGTAGAGTATGAGACACATGAGAATGCTGGATTTGGCATGGTAAAGCTGTAACATCAGCAGAAATTACCTGTAATGGAGGAGCACCTCTGCACTATTGCCATCATCTATCACTGTTAAATGTTCACTGGGTGACTAAGAAAGAGGAAGCCTTACACAGGTTCAAGCTACCTAGTTCATATCTTAGAAAGCAAGAACATTTAAGGGGGGAAAAAATACTAACTCAAACACCATAAATAGAACAGTGCTGAAAGGAACAAAGGCTTCTAGAGAAACACAGCATTACAGACAAGACTCTTCAGGAATATAAACACCAAATGGTGGAATAACACACTGCCACCCTAATTAGGAGTCTAGTATCTGAACAGACTCAATACATATTAGAGAAAGAATTATAGCAGAAAGAGTCTGCTCTAAGTTCTGCAGAATTTGAAGTAATCCCTGCTCCAGCTTAACAGCAAGAAAAGCACAGTTAAATTACTAAGTTCAGCAGCACCACTGATGTCACCTGTTTGATTCCAAGCTGCTTTTAAGTTGGTAGTATTCCCCTTGTATGTTTAATGGATCAAGCAGAGAGCAGCTGTTCAGCCTATGCTACAGCTCAAAGCAACACAAGGTATTAGATCCCACCTCTAGAGGAAACATGGGACAAAAGGAGCCTTGGGGAATATAGATAACCACAAAATGTCTAGTTTTATTTCCTTACAGAATTGAAAAAAAGACAGAACACAGGGTGTTCTCTTGGGTGATCACATGACAATTTCTGAGGTCATTATAAAGTGCTGCAACTTGATAAATGCTTCAGATACCAAGCACTCTTGAGGAGGTAGTTTTGAGTTATTCTGAAAGAGAATTGAATTATAATTTCATGCTGCAGCTGGGGAGTGACAGAAGGAACCTTAAAGCTGGCAGAAATCTAGAGAGCCAACAGGCATCTGCCACTGAAGGAATTATTTAAATGCAGTGCTCTGGGATACAGAGAATGCCTTTAAGCAATGCCTATGGAACCATACATTGCACAATTAAACACCCAGAATGGAAGAAAGCTTCATTTTCTAACAATGAAGAACCAGCTCAGGAATGGGGCTAGTAATAGAATGACACAGTACTAAGACATATCAAAAGTTTTAATACATAATTAAAAAAAAAAAAACAATGAAGAAGTGAGAATCAATCTGATTTTCAGAGAAAGAATGTATACTCATTAGAAGCTCAGTCTCATAACAGCAGCACCCAATGCATTTAAGAGGTTAACACATGGACAGCCACATTTTTGAAAATGAGATGCTCATTACACAATACTAAGAAATGGAAAATACTTCTGACTCTGGGGAATGCTGGTGAAATGCTGGAATATATCCATCACAATGAAGTACAATCTCCTTCAAGTGCTTATCCCAAGCCAGGTGAAACTCCTTTCAGAAATATTTTCTTGGTTAAACTCTCTGACTCAGACATCCAAGGTCTCTAACCACAAAAAGACCACAGAAATGCATCAAAGTAAAAAGATGTTTTCAGCAGTACCACACTATTCTAGCTGAAACATAAATCTGATCTTAAAAGTAGATCAGTTAAATGTGGAAATTTCAGTGCAGGGCGTTAGACATCAAATTTGCATTGCACTACTTATTTTAAGGCACAATCACCTTGTCATAAGAGAGTTTCAACTGAGAGGAACTCCTCTGTCCTTGAGTTTCACATCACCCCACCACTGCCCAGTTTCTAGGCAAATTATATGTTGTGATGCAAAACACATTCACTGTCTTTACTTTCCTCTGATGAAGAGGTTTCCAGGGAACCTTTAAACCACACACAGTAAAAAAATTAGTTTTCAACTCAGAAAAATACAGCTCCCACTAAAGCATTTAGAGATTGTCACCATGCCAAAACCAAGCTCCTGTTTACTGGTTTCATCAACTTCTCCTTGAATATGCATGGGTTTGCATAACTGAGCAATCATTTGCACTTTCCTCTGGGTTTCTTGTGAAGAATGACTGGGTAAGTCATCCACACTGCACTGAAAACTGTCGTGTTTTTCCAAGAACGTAGGTTAACTACAGGAATACTTTCCATGTTTACTTTTGAGCTCTCAATGACATTCCCCATTTATGTAAAGAAAGGATTTTCTGTCTCTTCAGGATCAGTAACAAAGGATGGAGATAAAGCTCCACTCTCCAGCTGCAGCATTTGCTCAGAGCATCTGATGAATCCAGCTGTGCTGCAACACAACTGGGCAAGGATGCCCACCCAGGTGAGAGCCACAGAGAGAACATGTGCATGGCATTCTCAGGGTTATATCCAAGATAACCCTCCTGCCTAGTGCCCCCAGAGGACAACCAAAAGGCTGTGACTGACTGCCTCAGGACAGGCAGCATGCTCTTTCATCCCCTCACTCCTTCTCTGAGCTTTACTGAACCTGGAAAATGTCCTGGAAATCAATAAGCAATACAATTATTGAGACAGGAAAGAAAACTCTAAAAGATGCATTTACTCATAGAAGGCTGAGGTAGCAACCAACCAGGGCTCACATTTTCAGGTACTTTTAACAACTCTCAAACCCAAGGGCCAATTCAATCACTTAAGCTGAGGTGACAAGAACAGCAATACAATCGGGGACAATCAAGTGTGTGTAGCAGAATAAAGAGCCATGACCACAGGAAAGAGATTGAGATGACTATCAGATAATGGTATGAGTCAGCCAGCATCTTGGCTCCATGAGTTGAGTCGATTTTAAACAATACAACTGGTCTGAGATAAACTTTATATAAAGCACAAGTACTACACGTGCAAGAAGTGTTTTTTTTAAAAAGTGATGTGCTGAAACACTAATAACTAAGTCTAAAACTCCTGTTCCTGCAATTATACTGGAACTCATTTTAGAAGGAGGCTGAAGAGGTAATGAAGATATTTTCTGGTCCCCCAACACATCTGGGAAATTCCTTGTTCAGAGTCTAAACAGAGACGTCTGTTTAATTAGAGAAAATCCTATTAAACTGATCTTCCACGTGAAGGGCTGAAGTGGCCAACTCCAAAAGGGTATAAAAGACACAGTAAATTCAGAATTTAATTAGAACACACTGTTAGCTAACTATAATCTATTAATTAGCATTCTTAGTTTTTTTACAGCTCAATGCAATAATACCCATTTACTTTTAAATTGCACCCTTCTTACTTTTGGACCAAAGTTATACAATTCTACCAGTGTGGTAGTAATTACAGTGATTGCCTAGAGAACAGCAGCCTAGAAATATCTGTAAATGTTTAATTAGGGGATAAAGGAAAGACAAAGAAAAAAAAAATCTAAGAGAAATCACTATTCTCAACTGTATTCATATTTAGTACTTGCTTAATCAATTTTAAACCATATATTCATGGCATTTTTCTTGCAAGATTTCCAAAGCATTCTCAAATGTCAAAATTTATTTCAGAAAAAATATTACTGTATTCCAAGACAGTCTCTTCAATATGAAAACAGGGCCAAAAATGAGAAGAATTTAAGAACTAAAAGACTTACCTGCAACTGAAATACAAAGAACACCAGAAAAGTTGAGTGATTGGTACTCCAGATATTTGTTGTCCTAGTACTGCACCATTATAACTAAAATTTTCATTACGTTACTGCTTCTAAACAAATCCTACCTTTGCAATAAAAATTATTTTACTTCAGGTTTTCTACATTCCAAGATGACATTAAGTAAATGAAGACAAAGTGTCACACATCTTAACAAGTCCCATTGGTAAGAATACAGCTATAAAGCTAAATGACAAGTTCATTAAATGATTTCATACTATCTCAGGGAAAGCAACTTATTTTCTTCAACTCAAGCTCTTTAAAAAGTGAAAAGAAAACTGCAGACAGGTTCAGTGTAGTAGACGAATCAGTAACCAAAAGTAATTTACTATTTAAGACAGGCTACCTGAAAGCAGAGTACAACAAGCAGTACCCTTTTCCTTCAGCATTTCCCTCTCTCCTTCACCTTCCAAAGCAATCTTACAAAAAGCATTGCCTAAAATATCAACTATACCCCAAAAGCTACAAGAACATGGTCACATTTGAATTATGGAAACTTTCATTAAACGTGCTTGGATACTTAAAAAGCTCAGGGAAAGTAATTTTGTCATGATGAAAGTTGACTTACATTTCAGGGAACTTCTGGAGTTGGACACTGGGTCTGTTTTCCATAAGAAAAGTGAGGTTTTTTACCTGACAGTCCAGAGAGGTGCTGAAACCACATTTGGCCAGAAACAACTAAACAGGAGGACACTCATTCAAAGACAAATATGTACTTCAGGACTAAGGAGCTTTAGGTGGAAGAACTTTAAAAAAGCTTTTAATCAGTAGAACTGACTACAAAGACACCTCAATTTTAATCAGCTTCTGAGTTTTATTTTAATTTGGAGATGCTTTTAGGATGCACAAGACCTAAGACCTAGACACCTGAGAATCTGTTCTTCTGCCTATTCTGTAACTGGCCAGACCACTACAAAAAAAAAACAAAACTGTAGGGTGCTTTTGGATAGTTGCATAACAAGATATGCACAGTTTATGAACAAAAAGAAAGCAAGCATGTATTTAACAGTGCTATTTAAATGTAGCCAAGAACAGAATTTATATCTGTTTGTGAAAACTGCAGGTCTGGACATTTTAGCTCTAAATACCAGTGAGTGTAACTTCAACTTTGTTTTTAATGGCAATCTGTCAGCATTCAGCAACAGTGCAGTTATACTGGGGGTCAGCAGTTAGTACATTCTGCATCTAAGAGAACACTTCAAGAGGTAAACAGCACAAAAATATTAATTATCAACAGAATAAATACTTCCAAAAGGAAACCAAGTGGTTACCATCAATCCTAGGGGAAAAATACACACAACACGGAAAAATACACACAACACAAAAAGGAAAAATGAGCACTCAAGGTAATTCACAAATCTGACAAGAAACATCTAAAAACGGGCTTGCAAGCTGAAAACACATCTTACCCACATCAATTACCCAAGAAAATCACCAATCTAATTTAGCTGCTTAAGTGTAGCATGCAAGTTTATTAAATTCATTTAATCATGCTACCACACTAACACAGCAGTGACATTAGATGACATACCTGGTTTTCTTCTTGCAAAACCCTATACTGTTCCTTCCAGATGGTGATTTTTGAAGCTTCATCCTTCCTCAGAGCTCTCTCCTTTTTGAGCTCAGGACTCCAGAAGGTCTTGATGCTGTTCATGGAGGAACTCAGCTTGCTTTCCTTCACCTCCACGTCCTTGCGGAGCAGATCGTTTTCCCTCAGCACCTCCTTGAGCTGCGTCTGCAGGTCCATGATGGTGTTGTCCCTGGCCTGGCGCAGCGAGTGAGGCACGGTGGATGCCATGCTCACAGGGGGCAGGTGGTGCTCTCCAAATGCAATGGTATCGCTGGCAACTCCGCTGGTGGCAATGTTAGGGCTGCTGCCCATGGCAGTCATGCGAACGCCGTAAGGCAGCCGCCCTCCCGACCGGCCCAGGGTCATGGTGCTCTTCGGGGTGTCCGCGCCCACGTTCTCGTGGTCGCTCAGGTACATGGGGCCGGACGTGGCGTAGGCAGCGTTTAAGGACTGAATGTTCTCCATAGAAAGGGTTTTGCCACTGCCACCCCCAGTACTGCTCCCCGAGCTGCCCCCCGTGCTGTTGGTTCGCCGGTGGCCCAGGCGAGGCGAGCGCGGCAGCCGCGGCGAGCGCCCCGGGCTCTGCGTGCTGGGCTCCACCTTGCCCACGGAACGAGCACTTCCATACATGGTTAAGCTGGTGGTGTGAGGCAATCAGATAGGCAAAAATCAGGAATGAGAGAATTCCTGGTAAGCTCTTCAATAGTAATAAGTCAACTTAAGGCCAATCACAACTTGTAACAGATCTGGTTGTCCATCTCTGAAGTCATGTGCTCACGGTGTTCAGGACCATATCTGTATCAATAAGAATAACATATTAAAATCTACATCAATAAAAATAACACATTAAATACCTAGTTTATCACCAAACGTTTGTCCTACATTAGAATATATTCTCCTATATTTATAGTTCTCCAGTACTTTTCAATTCCTCCTAATAAAAAAAGCAATGTTTTATTTACACCCTTATATTTAAACTCAAAAAGAAACTTCTATTCTTGCTTTTCTATTGTTATATTCTCACAGCAAAGAGGAAAGGAAAAGAGAATCCATCAATCTTAAAGCCATAATTTTGTTGGCGATGGCAAAACCCTTCAGATGCCATCTCATCTTTCTTCCTACTTCTAACTGGCCCTAATGCATCACCTGTTACCTTTCTGAGTGAGAGAGAATCAAAATTCTAAAACCACTCAGTAGTTCATCTTTCCTTCAGCACTGCCAGCTTCCATAGGACACGGTTTCAAAACTCTTGTGTTGTGAAATCATCCTGCAAATGGGAAGGCAGGACAGACTGATGTGACTGACCATGATCTCAACCAGAAGGTTCCTTAGCACTGCTGTCAGCCCCACTTCAAATGCAGAAATCAGAACCAAAACCAACAATAATCATGAAATCATTACTGACCACACAACTTCAGCAAGCACAGATGCAAATCTGAAATAGGAGCAATGACCCAGCAATGAGACCAACAAGGTTAAGGGGAACAAAAGAATCACAGCTCCACTGAAAAGTGGTTCTAGACTCTTATTTTCTCCCAAACTAAATGTAACTTATATCTTTGTTCAGGTTAAGAAAATATTTTGACTGAAATATACTTATTAACCAGCTGAGATTAATTCCATCAAATAATACTTCAATAGCAGGGACCACTTAAAACACAGAACAGTTTGACACCATCCTGTTGCTGTTCCTTCTCCCCTCTGCTTTTTCTTTAAATACAGACTCTGGTGGCATATGCAAGAGAATTCCTTATTTTTGCAGTGCAATATGAAGCTGTAGTACAAGCACTGGCAGGAAACTCTTTAGCACAGGGACTCTGGGCTGGGATCATGTCAATAGCCAAGATCTAGCAGAGAAGTAAAAAACATAACTAAACTACAGCACTGTAAAATTATCCCACTATACAGTTCTCACTTTTTTTTCCAGTGTAGACTATTTCATGTTACTGCTGGGCCCAACTGAAATCAGAACTAGAACACTGAAACATTCCTGATCCCATCAGATGAAAGAATACCAGCCAGTGTCCTAGGAGCAGCAGCATCTCATGTATCCCAACATCTTGCCTTTCACACCAGCTCTCATCTACCTGCCCCTTCTGCTCAGAAGTCAGGTTTGCCAGATATTAGGAATGAATTTCTCCAAATCAGCATGTTTGTGAGACAACTGGGCAAACAGGTTAAAGATTGGGTTTAAAACAGGGATACACTTCCAAAAGAAATTGTAGAAACAGTGCAAGTGGGTGGAAGGAAGTGATGAAAAAAGAATATTGCAAAAAATACTGGAAAAGGGTAGAAAGAAAAAAAGTAAAATCCAGGAAGAAAAGATAGAGCATTTTTTTACCTTTCTGAATAAGTTAGTATAGGAAAAGATGCATCAAGAAATAGCTCCAAAATGTTTAGCTTAATCTTAAACTTTAAATGGAAAAGAAGGCCAGGGTAAGCCAGCATTTCATCAATTTCACACAATTTCATAGATGATACAATGGCATGAGGAATTTTACAAAGCTTATGGAAATTGATACTGCTTTGTGAGCAGTTCTCAAGATGTTCAAGTGCTCACTCTGTTTTTTTTTTTTAAATGACAAGAAAAGCTAGCAACAATATTGCTACAGAATATTTTAGAGCACATAAATAAAGAAGAACTGGCCAAGGAAAAACAGCCACCAGCATTAACTGAAATTATCTGCCAAAGCAACACCTACAGATGTATTTTTTAATACAAGTTACATTTCTTCTATTTCAACTACATATCTTCATGCAAAACAGTACAGAAATATAAACTATGCAACAAAGTGTACAGTGTTACACTGAAGTTGCTTCAATAAGCAAGACACTGCGCCCCAGATCTAGAAGAAAAACACTTCTTCCAAACAGAAAGGCTATTTCAGACTAGCCTCACTGTTTGAGATATCAAAATGCTAAAAATGCTGCTGTGACACCACTTGAGCACTCAAAAAAAGTCAGATGTGATTTCTTAGACGCTGCATAAAGTACATTCCACTGAGAGCTTGCATTCATTAGGATTCTCCTGAAAATTAATCCAAATCACAGCACTTAATCCACTTGCTGTAAAGTCACCGCAGTATGTCAGGGCAAACACTCATTAACAGCTTCAGATGAGTTTAAATCAAACCAAAAGATGAGAATTACGTGTGTTTCAGTTAAAGGACTTCACCCCAAAACCACTAAGTTTAAAATCTGATAGAAGCACATCACCTGGTGAAGTCCTTAGCAAGACACCAGAGGATATCAAAAGGTTTTAGATAATGTCTAAAGAGCTCCTCACCCTCAGCATGGACAATGCCATGAAAAGTGCCATGGAGAACTGCCTTCTCCTTGCATCGGCAAACATTTTGTTAGACTCTGAATATTTCCAACAAATGGGAGTGGCTGCTATCCTTAGGAGAAAAGCAGCTCCCAGGCAGCAGAGAGGAGCTGATACCTCTGCAGGTGCTGTGCAGGAACCATCCCCAGCCATCCTGGGCAAGCAGGGGAGCTCTCACCACCTCAGCTGCAAACACCAGTCCTGTGCTCACCCAGCTCTAAGCTTTGATCCACAGGCAGGCACCATCCCCTCTGCTACTCCAGAAACATCAAATAACTCAAGCCATGAAAGCCAAGGGTTAGAATGAGCTGTTGATCAGGGTAATGGGAAGGATTCCCAGAGCTGGCACGGCTGAAACTCAGGGAGAAGAACTCTGTTACTGCTGTCATGCATTACACTGCACTCAGGTTTCACTCAAAAGCAGCAGATTGAGATGAAAAGCTGTCTTTGGAAACAAGCAAACATGACCCTCCAGGATTCTCTTTGAAATGACAACTTCCACTTACACCATTGGTAGACCTTAAAATTGTGAATATTCCAATATTAACTAAATACATTTTTCCACACACGCACCCAGTTTCAGTATTTCTACTGGCACAGATTTGCCACAGTTCAAGATCAAAAAGAAATTACAAGATAAATCTTAACTCTTCTATTTCCCCCCTATTTTTTCCTAGTAGCATTTATCACTGACCATATCAATTTGTTGTAGAGGCAGATATTACACTTCACAGAAATTACAGTTAACACCAAGAAAAAAATCTTCCACCATGAAAACAGCAAAGTGAGGGAAGTAAAAAGAAAATAATTCTTTTTTGCAGTACCAATTAATCAGGAAGAAGAAAGAATTCCAGTTTCCCTCCCAAAGCCCCAGCAAAAGTACATGGAAGATCTCTTCCAGATAATACCACAACCAGAAAAGTTAGTTTTTCAATATTCTGACTCACACTAGCATTTTACTGGGAGTCTCACAAGTATGGTCTCTTATCTTCCATGGGACCAACATGCAGCACTGTTACTATTTTCCTCTTCTACTGAGACTAAATTTAGTGACAAATAAATCATCCCTTAACTGTACAAGATGGTGATAACCACAAGGAACAATGTCCAACTGTGAACGTATTAAATGTATGAACCCTCTTCCCCTGGCAAATTCTCCTGTTGATTTCAAAAACCTTTGTTTTTTCTGCCAATATAAGAACCCTTACCCAGGATTACAAAAAAAACAAACAAAAAAGACACTCTAAACATAAAGAGCTTAAAAAAACGAAACCGTTTTTGTTTAAGTTTAGCACTGTTTTGGGTTTAGCACTGAAGCAAGTGCTAAACCATTTTTCCTCAAGATAGCTTGCAGAACTATACAATTATGAAACAAAATTCTCTTGTTCACTGTTCATTAATAGAACAAAAACTTCAAAGAGTATCCTATATGCAAATCAATTTAAAAAAAAATTAAAAGTATCACATCAGCCCAAGTAAAAACTTTCTATGTACATTTATATCTATTTAAATTGGCAGAGCACCTTTGCAGGCACAAAGACCTGAGCTGCTTTCACATAAGTTGAAAATGCTATCTAGTGATTATGGAAAAACTTGTAAGAAACACAATCAGAAAAAGAACAGGCAAGAATTACACAATATTGCAGAAAAAGGTTTAGAAAAGGACAGTTATGAACACATTTTCTGTATAAAAATTTTAAAACAGGTAACGTCATGTCCTGCTTGAAGTGCCAGCTAAGAAAAATGTCTTCTCAGGTCACAGGTGACTGTCCAAAAGCACTGAGGGGCAGACACCATTAACCATGGAAAATGTTTATAATCTGGCAGCAGACATTGAAATGTGCTGCAGTGCAACCTGTAGCAACTCAAATCCACCTGTTTCACTACAACAGCTTAGTCCCAGGCAGTGAAAAGCAATGGAGAACCCAGCTTCCCTCAGAGCATGCCAGGAGCAGAACCTGGCATGCTAAAAGAACAGTAAAAAGCCACCTGCACAAATTCATGGAGATTTACTTGCAAGGCAGTTGTGGCATGAGAGAGGGCAGGAACAGGAACATGGGTCTTGTCAAAAGCTCTAGTGGTCTCAATAAAAGCTATATTGGGACATAGTAGAAATGTAAGTAATTCTGGAGGGATCTCTTGAATATCAAACTTCAGTATGAAGAATCCAGTAAAATGAGATGTGTTCAGCAGTGCTGTCATACTCAGCCCCTACACCTAATATTTTATGTGAACCAGTGGGTCAGAGGGCAGGTGTTCCTGTCTGCAGTTGACAGAACACAGAAAATTCATTGGAAAAAAAAAAAAAGTTCTGTTACCTTCTGGAAAATCTCTCTGTCACATAAATTAATAATGCCTTTCATGTCTCTCACTACTCCAAGACAAACACTAATAGCCCATTAGCTACCTCCAGGTAAGCAAGCAACCAAACACACACAAACATGCTGCAGAAATACAGGGAAAATTCAGCCCACATTTTTAAAACAAAAAGAATTTCAGAGTAACTCCTGCAACCTTCAGCATGTCCTGTGAATTTCTTTGCTGCAAATTCTGTTCAGGACTGACACCAGCTGACAAACTGCAACATCTATGGAGACAATTCCTTAAGAGCATCACTGCCTGATGGTCAGGAGCGGGGCAGTGGGATCACAGAGCAGGCAGCCAAGTGCACCTCACAGCCCAGGGACCCCTCTGGAGCCTCTCAGCAGCAGAGTGAGAGCTTCCAGAACACAGAATCTCCTTGCCACACTGATTCCTGAGTGCACAAGGAAACCTTTGTACGTCAGTTTCATAATAAAAGCAAAGTCAGCTTTCACAAGAGGCATCTTAATCTGATAAAGGACTGTAGCAGACACATTAGACTTCATTAACAGAGGTAGTAATTGTTCCCATTTACATCATTCACACCCAAATTGTTAATGGCAAGTAGCTATGTCTAGATTACATGGTAGGACAGACACTGCAGAGTAGACAGGACAGAGGGGAGGGCAGGTAGAAAAGATGGCATTCCGAACAAAGAAAAGCTCACATTCCAGTAAAACCCTGCCAGGAGCACAAACAGTGGGTGCAATGAGAGAATTGACATGATTCACAACAACAAAGAGGTGTACTGACCAAGAGAAAAAATGAATTCCTGTTACTTCCTAGCCCACCTCACACTTACAAAATCTCTGTCTGCTACCTTGCTTTACACAAAAAGTGTGAAGCTCCTGTCTTTTAGGGCTATTTTGTAGATTTTAGGTTTGCCTGGTTTTGGAAGGTAAGAAGGCTCACTACTTTTCATGTTAAATTCATTACTACTACAGACAAAAAGGACAGAAGCAAGTTTACTTTGGAAACATCAAGCCAGCCAATGCAGGACACAAGGGATTGAACCCATGGAATTCAGGGTTGTTTATCAAAATTCCCTTGTGGCCTTGACAACAAGAAAGCAATAATGATTAATGAAATTAAGACAGAAATAAGACACAAAAGTAAATGTTCATATTAGAACTGTCTCTCATTCCTCAAGAGCACATAAATAAATGCTGAAGCACTGCCATCTGCTTATATCCAATCCTTTTTAAAAGCTGGGGGGCATGGTGGTGGTGGTGCTTGTTTTATATTTTTTATATTAAATTCACCTACTTCCACATCTGCCAGGCTCCCTGACTGTAACAGAGCCTTTGTTCTATCTCACCCAACACAAGATGTGAATTGATACACTCTCCCCCACACATATAGACAGAGTAACCTTCCCAGAAAAGCATCTCAGAAACCCCCAAAAATCTTCAGGTGACTTTGACATATTAAAAAAATATGTTTTGTAAAAGGCAGGTCATCAACCCTGACCCTAACAGTTTCAGGGAAAAAAAAACCAGCATTCATTTGTCATGGGAGCATTTTATTTCTAAACAGGAAGTGACATTCCTGTTAAACACTTCTTACATCTGAAAGGTCAGCAGGAATGGCACTACAGAACATGGAAACATCTTCGTTCCCTGTCCTTTTTAGACACCTTTCTGTTTCCTATTCCTACAAGGTATCCCATCCAGCAAAAACCACCTGCAATTGAGAGCCAGAAATATTCATTCATTCATTCATTCATTCATCAGTTTCCTAGTTCATTTCTTCCCCACACGTACACAATTCCTTTCAGGGGGATGTACTTACTCAGCAAGGAGGACCTAACACAGCACATGCTCTGTTCTGCTCTACAGCACTTTCTCTGCAAAAGCAGCTTTAACTGACACAAAATTTTGTTTCTTATAATACCCATAAGTCTGGATAGCAGCATAAAGGGTCTGCTGTCATCATCACAGTCCCCTTTCTTCCATCTCCTTTCCCAAACAAAGAAGACCACAAAAAAAGGCTTGTTACTATTATAATAAATACATATATTTCAGCTGAACCTTTATTTATTCATGTGTAGGGAGTCTGGCTAGGTGCACCAGGATTTCTTTTGAGCAATGACTGGGACATAATTATAAGTCTCTAAATTTAAAGCAGATGTGAAGAAAAAAAAGAAATCACCACATGCCCTTTTTAAAGGCAAAACACAAAAAGCAACAGGTATCAGAACTCCAACATATCTCTTTCATCACACATATCACTTCCTAGGGATAAACTGATTGAATTAACCCTGACTCTTCAAATTATGTAGAAGATTGAAGACCTGTGAATGTTAATTTTCTGTCACTGTATGGCTGAAGAGTTTATAGGCTCATTTCAGAGTATAAAGTCAGTAAATACTTTGTGTTTTTATCCATGGCTGTTTCTCTCTTTCCCACAGGTGGCGTGCAACCAACAACCCACTTCCTAGGAGCAGAAACAAAATGTTCAAAGCACTAAAGATATTTCAGAAGTGCCTAGAAGCACTAGTGAACCCATGCAGCCAGCCAGCCTAAAGTCACCATGGGCAACATCGCAGCGCAAGGCAAAGCACGCTCCAGCTACAGAAATTCCATCATAATCTCACCCTGACAACAACCATATTGACATAACCCACGTGCTACAAAACACCACTACTGCTCCATCGGCAGGGATTTCCTAGGACCTCCTGCTCCACTCCTGCATGCCAGAGTTAAAACTCTTGGCTTAAAGAGCAATGGCCAGAGGCCTCCTCACCACACTGGCCACCCTCTTGCAGCAGGGTGGCCAGCAGCAAGGGGCAAGAACCCACACTGTGGGTTTAGTCCTTTTATTGAAAAAGCCACATGCATCCCTCCACACTTGTATTTCTGGCCAAACCATATTCAGCTAAAACAAGCCAGACCCTCCAAATATAACACAATTCTCCAGTGGCTTAGGCAGGTAAGGGCTGTAACAGAATTCTCACCCTAGAGAGGTTTTCAGGCTTGCAAAGAGGGAGGGGTGAGGGGATGAGAGATAACAATGGGAGAGTATCCTGCTGCACAAAGTAAGGAATAGGGGCAAGGAACTCCAGCACTGGTGACAATAGCATGGTGAAATACTTCTATTCACCATACAACTGCTACCAGGAACTGAGAAAGTGGCAGATTCAAAGAAAGAAAGGAAGAAAAAAAAAAAAGAAGAAGAAAAAAAAAAGAAAAAAAAGAAGAAAGGAAAGAAAAAAAGTAAGAACCCACTAAAAACCAAAGACCCCCTCAAAAAATAGCCACGATTTCTCTTATCACCAAGATCTGCAATTCAGTAAAAAGGAACAAGCCGCATAAATACCAAACTTGCCTCTTTTGCTAATCAATCCATTAGCCACATATTACAGATGAAAAGTTACGTGAATGGAATCTCAAAAAAAGCTCATGACAGGATCAAAAAGAATGCTAAAAATTATGAAAAACATGATGCTTTAATGTAGTCCAGAGAGCAGGTTTTCTACAGTTCAGGCTTCTGCTAACATCCCAACAGTGATTTAATTACACTTGAATTGGTTTCCCAGAAGTGGTGGAAGAAGTTCAAATTATATCAAAGATTATGATGAACTCACATTTCATTCAGCAGATCCCAACCTTTTTCTAGCTGCAGCCCCTCTTACAGCCTGATGGATTCAGACAATTCCAAATTTCTGGATGATACAGTAGGCATAGACTTGACTGTTCTGGGAACTGCTGTTCTGTGATAAAAGTTCTGAACTGTGCTTCCAGAGCTGAACTACATTCAGTACAGCTGTTAACTAAATAATCACTGCTTTCATTACTGAAAAAAATCCCCTATTTTACTACCAACTCCAGCCACAGCAGCATGGGCCAAGGTGGTGATTTCCCTCATGTTATTCCATTTGGAATGGCTCTAAGGCTGCTGACTCACAACTGACCCTGAATTGGGGCACACATCCGAGCTGCTGCAGCTTCCAACACAAACTCCAGGACCGTGTCAGGCTGTGGCTCAGGAGGGGATGTGTGTGCAGCCACCTACGGCTGCAGACGCAATAATCTCAGGGAGCAAAGGAGGGCAGGCAGCTGGTGGAGGTGACTGCTGCAGACATCCCTGGCCATTGTTTGAGAATCACAACCAAAGCAGACAACTTTCTGTGGTTACAGCCTGTTGGATCTACAGGCTACCCAGCTACAACCACCCTGCATGATTGAGCGTGGCCCCCAAACCGTGCTGGGACAAAACGTAAAACACACATTGCTCTTCAGAACAATCCTATTTTTATCCGTTTGCTTTCATTCTCTCGGCTTGTGCACTGCTGCCCACCACCACCAGCAGCTCCATAGGTGTTTCTTTACATCTTTGCATCTCCCATTTCCACCGGGGCTTCCCTTTAAACCATTTCACACCGTGTCACAACCATAACATGAAACAAACCATAACATGAAACTTGCAGAGCGCATGTAACATTCCAGGTTCAACAAATCGTGTAGAAATCCTAACTAACCTTCAGAGCTCACACTCCCAACGAGACAGATGTGGAAGGGC
Source organism: Agelaius tricolor (assembly GCF_023055355.1). Lineage (NCBI taxonomy): Eukaryota > Metazoa > Chordata > Aves > Passeriformes > Icteridae > Agelaius > Agelaius tricolor. The sequence continues at coordinate 4,475,296 of NW_027269263.1, forward strand.
AGCAATTCCTGACACAGGCTTCAGGATGGCAGCACGCTCAGAAACAAAGCACCGTGTCAGCTGACACTGGCTCGTAGTAGATGCAATAAAATACATTAAACTGACCAGGCAGCGCTCGCAGAGAAAACACCAAAAATCCAGCACGGCCACCAGGTCTGGGCAGCACGACACCGCTCCCCATTACCTCGCTGAGGTGACTGAGATAACAAAAGCGTGCGCTTCCCAAGGACAGGCTGAATGCAGAGGGGCGGAAAAGCCCGGCCGGGAATGCGAATGGGCAGAGCAGGAATGACCGCCCGTGCGAGGCACGGCCGAACCCCGCCCGGGCGCCGGCAGTGCCCGGCAGGACGCGGGCCCGCGGGGCGATGCGGCCGCGCTCCCGGGGTCGGACCGGGGCCGCCCCGCCCCGGGCGGTGACAGCGTGAGGGGCCCGGCGGGGAGAGGCCCCGACCCCCCCGGCCGCCCCCTCCCTCCGCCCGGCCACAGCCCGCGCACCCCCGCGGGCCCGGACCCACCTGCGCTGCAGCTCCGCGGCCACAGCCCCCGCCGGACCCTGCCCGGCCGCCGCCGCAGCCCCTGCCCAGCGCGGCGGCTGCTCCCGCAGCTACCGGCGCCCGCAGGCCCCGCCCCGCCCCGGGCTCCCCCCAGCGGACAGCAAGGCGCGTTAACCCGACCTCCCCCCGCCCCGAGCGCGGCCCCTCACCTGCCTGTCAGCCCGCGGGGAGGGGACGGCAGGGCAGGGCAGGGGACGGGCGAAGCTGCCCGCGCCCGGCTCCGCTCGGTTCGGCTCCGCTCCGCTCCCGCCGCTTCTGCTCCGCCGCTCCCTCCCGCGCCCCCGGCGCGAGACACGCGCAGGCCCCGCCCCCCCCGGCGCGCGCGCTCGCCGCGCGGGGCTTCCCTCGGCCCGGCCCTCCCCGCCCCGCCCCCGGCGCGCGTCACCGCCTGCGCGCGCCCAGCGGGGAAGTTTGGCCGCTCTCCGGCGCCGTAGCGGCCGCTCCGGGCGGGAACTGCGAACAGGCCGCGGCGGGGCCCAGGTACGGCGGGGGCTGCGGACCGCGAACCGGGCATCGAACCTGGCACCGAACCGGGCACACCCCCTACGAGCGGCTGCTGAGCGGCCCCCCACGGCGGGCCAGGGCCCTGCGTGAGGCCGGTGTTTGCTGAGGGAGCCTCGGGCGGACAGCAACTGACCCTATCCAGAATCCTCCCAGGTTGGGTTTGCTGTGATTTCAGGGCGTAAGGAGCCAACAGCACTGACCTCCTTAGCCCTCACTCCCAGGGGACACTAAATTGAGAGATTTTGGCAAATGGGTTAGGTCTGTCAGATTATACAAGGAATGACACTTACTGACATGTAAACTATCAGTGTTTAAATTAGTGTCTTCTTGCAATGAATACAGCTTATATTATAATTATCTTCTATTATTTCATCATAGTATATATTGCCTATATTTGATGTATTATTATATTTAATTGCCATTTATATTACAATTCAGACCTCTGGCAGCCTGATATCCACTGAGATCTCAATAACCTGAACTTACCTTCCTACTGTGGAAGCAGAGTCCGTTTTAAATTAATTTCTGTAGACTCATATAGTGCATGCTACAGTATCTAAGGCCTTCTGTCAGGCCTAAGGTATCCCTACAAAAAAGAGATAATTTATACTTATCTTGCTGGCTAAGAAGGCAGAAGAATGGAAATAGATACAACAGGCTTGCCCATGCTTCAGTTATCCTGCCAATTTCAAGTGTAAATGATTTTCCATGTAACAATAAGCAAGTGTCAACCTGGAGCAAAACAGAGCCTAAGAGCTTTAGGTTTTTCATCCCAGCTTAATTAGTGTGTCATGTTAATAGGGTGCTGCTGCCAGAAGTGTCACCTGTGCCTGTGATCAGCGTGGGTTTGCGCTGCACACTCTGACAGAGCTCCCACAGTGCTCACAGAGGTTTCATTTCCAGGCTGGGTTGATTTCTTGCCTGCTAATTGCATCTGGGAGAGCTGCAGGCTTCCTGCTCACAGCTGGACAGGCTGCTGTTCCTTGCAAGTCCCAAACCATCACTCCTGGGTTAAAAACCCTGCTGCCTTTGCCTTGCAAGGACTGAAGGGACTTGTACATAAATGATGTGGTGATAAATCAACCTCACAGGCTTTTAGAAAGAAGTACCCATGTAAATAATTGATGATATTTGAGTAATATTCCTGCCTGGTCTGGTCTCCAGAACAAGAGCTTTTACTCTGCCTGCATGGATGTGAAACCTCTTGAAGAGCAGATGGTTCACTTTGGGTTTTGTGACTGTGAGGTGTTACTGTTTCATACCTGAAAAAAAACTAGAATGACAGAATTGTTTCTCTTTTCTTTCAGTTCTACCCCTTGGCCACTGTTTATTGATATAAGGAATTTTATTTTATATAATACCAAAAAGTATTTGTGCAGGAGTAGCAGTCAATCCCTTTAATGAAATATTTTTTATACAGATAGTGAGTAAATGCAAAGGAATTAAGTAATGTGAGAAGTTAAACAGGATTTATATTCTTGAAAAACAAATGTATTGCAAATTTAGAATTGTTTGGGATGACCTGTTTCCTAGGATGCTGTTGGTGCATTTTTAACTAATGAAACTTTTTTGGACCCTTTGTAAGGCAAAAATTGCAGCAGGCAGTGAAACAGCAAAGAGGTAACTGACATACACCAGTGCTATTAAAGAAAATGTTTAGAGGCATGACCAACAAAAATTTGAAAAATATGCAGGCTAAAACACAGCAAGCACTGCTAAACCAAGCACTTTGGGCTGGATTTGTAATTATTGGGAAAGCAGGCCCCTTGCAGCAGCTGTGTAAAGGCTGCCATGGCAGGAAACAGCACAGTGAGGTGAGTTTCTCATCCTGTGTTCCAAGAATGTAGGAATTCATCAGGTAAGCTTTGTTTCAGATGTTAGGTGTAGCCAAAAATTCTTAAATAGAAACACACCCCCACAAATGCACTGTTACCCTTCCAAAATGGTATAAAAGTAAGGAAGAAAGACTTTTCCCCTCTGTTCATTAAAATGTTAAAAAAGTGGAACCATAAATAGCATTTTCTGTTCAGTGCAGGGAGGATCATGATCCTAGACATGCCAAGAGTAAACCCAGCAGTGCCTGACAAATAAAAGAGTTCAGTTGTGCATTTGGAACCACACACAGATTCCAGTGGAATGAGTGGGACTGCATGGAGGTGTCCACCTGTGCTGGAACTGAGCAGGAACTGTCACAGTGGTGCTTGCATGCCTTGAAAACAAATATATTTAAACTACTGCAGGGAGCTCAACCATGCTGTGTGATTTTACCTGTTTTTCTCTTGTTACAGAATGTGGCCTGAATGAGTGAGGGGCATGAAAAAGGCACTGTCAGCACCTGAGGCCAGCTGTAGTGTGCAGCAGACACTCAGTCTCCTGAGCTGAGTTAAACATTTCCATGTTTAACCTCTCAGTGAGTATCTTTTCCTCCTGCTGAAGTTAACAGAACATTACTTCACTTTTCTCAAGCCATCAAGGTTGTTTACCTAGAGATATCAGAAATTAAACTGGGGAAGCTCTATTGTGTGCAGCTTATCCACAAGCAATTGCATCATCTCTTTTCCACTCCTTTTAAACTGTGGAGTGGCACAGGCCTGTCTTGATTAGGAACATCTGCCCCATTACACTTGAAAGAGGTACTTCAGCTCTGTCAAAAACAGCTCATAAAATAGTTTGGGGTTCTCAGAGGAAAGAAAACTCCATAGAAATATAAAGCTAGTAAAGTTTTTTGGATGTTTTCTTACAGTAATACCTTAGGTTGAGTATCTTTAGTGCTTACTGATTCCCACTTGCTGCCTGTGGAACTTGGCTCTTGCTGGGCTCAGTGGAATTGCACTTATTGAAAGAACGCTGAAGATTTTTACTCAGCCTCTCTGTGAGGGAAGCTTACCAGATAGAGAGGGCAAGGATGAATGAAAAGCCCTCTGGATGTTCACAGTCTGTGCTGAAGCCCTGTTTCAGCTTGTGGGATGCTGGGATGAATTCCTTGGAACATCCATGTTCTAGCTGATCATTGCCCAAGCCGTGGTGCTTGCACAATGCTTGGTATGCAAACTATTCTCAAGTGCTGCAGAGCTGCTGCTTCCACCTCACAGGTGAGGGGAACTGGCACTCCTACCACAGGATTAGAGCATGGTTCAAAACCTAGTCTGTCAAGGCAGAATGGAACTGATAGGAAAAGACATTATTCAATAAATAAATTTGTGGCAGGTAACAGACAGTGAGATAGAAAGGTGTGTGAGGAAGGTAGAAGATTAGAAGTTATGTTCATACAATCATAGCAGGCGAAGGTGTTGCTGCTGTAGCCCCACAGTGGTAGATATACTTGAACAGATTAACTTCAGGATTATCAGTTCTGGTAGATTGATTTATTTCCTGCACAAGAATTTGTGTACACACACGTTTTTCTCAGCAGTGCTCAATTTCACCACCATGCAAATACACCTACTTGTAGAGTGCTGTTCAAAATTAGTATTTCATAGCCAATTTCCCAAAACAGAGGTTGTTTTTTTCTGATTATGTACCTAATGTGTTCAAATTTGGAAAGACAAGACTAAAATAGGTAGTAGTAAAAGCTCCTAAGCTTCTTTACCTGTTCTAGTGTGTCAAGGCAATATTTTGGAGCACAGTGCAGCACCTCTAGTCTTATGTGGACTCCTTCTCAGTGACAAGAAAACTTCCTGAGACCATTACCAGCTAAACTCAAAAGAATTCCCTGTAAATAATAAACAATGGTTCCATTGCCACAAAGATAGTAAATTATAATTCCTGCTCACATTTAAACTGATAAATTGCTTGTATCATCCTGCATATTCAAACACATACTTGAACTTTAATTTTTAGTCTTTCTGCTTTAAAAACAGCACATATTTTAACACTGATGAATGAGTCAGGCAGCCTCCTACCACAGCCCTGGCCTCAGAGGGTGTCCAAGGCTCTTGGGCACTCCAGTGAATGGTTTATTATCTACTTCAGCATTAATGTTTCATGTGAGTTAAAATGTTGTGGGGAGAGAGCAGGGCAGTGAGGAAACAATATTCCAATGAGGAATGGAAGTACCTTACCTGGCTCTAGCACCAAGATAGATTTATAGCTCCATGTGCAGAATTCACTTTTCTCTCTTCCCAGCTCCTACTCTGATAATATCTTATATTGTCATTATCTTATTGCAAAACTTCCATACCTTCTGGGTGATGTCTCACAGGCAGCTCCTCACAGCCAGCAAGCTCCAGCTCTCCTCTGACTGCCTAACCCATCCTTTTATAGCACTCATCCTTGTGGGACACAGCTGTGGCCTGTTAAGGGCAGGCCTGTTCCCAATCCTTGGTAATTAGTACAGCTGCAACTCCTCAGGGGTGAGATTGCCTTCTGCACCACCTCTGTTCTCTTCCATCCTGTCCCCACACATTATATCGAAGTTCTGTCACTCTGAAATGCTCAGAAAATTGCTTTGAGACACAAGGCTTGGCTTTGCTAAACTGCAAAACCCCCCACTTTGCTCTGATGGAGGGTTTGGTTTAAACAAGACCCACAGCTGAAGCTGCTCCTGCCTAGTTTAGGTAAAGCCTAAACTAAACTGGTTAAACTAAACTAAACTGGAATCTTGTGTCTCCTTCACTCAAACTGGATCCACACATCATTTGAATACAAACCACTGACAACTGAATTTAGACTGATAGTGTTGCACACCATGTAAAAGCTTGAAGGACTTTAACTAAAACTGGTATTAACCAATTTTGCATCAAAATGCCACCCACCTACTTTGCATAAATTGGTCACAGTGTTTGTAGGCAAGTGACATTTTGGTCATTGTTTCTTCCCAAGGGCTCAGAGTGATTAAGATCTGATTGAGGCAGCTTGGGGGTGTGAGTGGAGGCAACAGTATTGTTCAAATTTCAGTTCCCTTGGCCACACACACTATTTATGTCTCTCTAATTGTCTCCCTCCCCATGCAGTGAACTCTCTTTGCTGAGCAGAGGAAATAGCCTGCTTAAATCACAAGTGTTTCTCCTGGTAATGTTGCTTTCTATTTGCTCTTTTCCAAAGCCAAATGCATTTACAAATTGCTGCTAACTTCTGATGGAAATGCATTCAGGTGTATGAACACTGTACAATTATACAAGTTTGGGACCAGAGAGGAATCATTCTAGCCAACCAAAATTAAGGAGAATTTTAGCTACATTTGGCAAAATTGCCAGTGCTCACATTTGCCAAGGAAACAACCGGTATCCTTTTTCTGAATATTGTTTGCCAAGTCCTCAATGAACTTTGGATTTCTTGTTTAGAGACTGGAAAAACAACTTACTTTAAAAAGTGCCACACCTGGAATGCATTAACAAAGCAGAGTACTAGCCAGTGCTGACTGACTGGCAAATCATGCTATCTGCTGAGGATTTTAGACTTTCTCAAACTGTTTTGACATCCCCAGCTCTCTTGTATGTCTGATTTTGTCTTGTATTTGTATTGCCTACAAAAGTCTGAGTGCTGGGCTATCAGTTGTGCTCAGCATTAGTGCAAATACAACAAAAGATCATCTCTGTGGGTTATTTGGATGTGCTGCTACAACCCCTGGCACAGCTGGATGCACCATCTCCCCAGGCCCACTGCTCCAGAGCAGGGGGGAGTGGCCGTGCAGTGCTGGGAAGTGTTGGATACTGGCTTAGAAAAGGGTGCCATCTACTGAGTTACTGGTACCACTTCTTACAGCTCTGGCAGGTTCTGTGCTTCTCAGCTCTGCATGGTTGGTTTATGTGGCACCAGGCTGAGTGATTACAGTCAAAACAGCAATCTAAAATAAAACTGACAAGTAAGGGTATAGCTGAGTAAAGTTGTCCCTGCTTTTTATCAAAGTATTAATGGATATTAAAAGTGGTCCAGGAAGACAGTGCTGAAGAATCTGAAAGAGGGAATTCTTTTTCCTTCCCTGGCATGGTACAGTGCCTTCACATTTACCTAAAAGGGAAAAAACCCCACATTTATAGTTTTTTACAAGTGTGATATTTAGAATAAGCTTTTTACCATGTCGTCATATGGACTGTCAGTTCTGTGCTCTTCAGTGATTATATTTTCTCTCACCTCCAGGGATGCCTGAGAGCCAGGGGAAGGACAGTGAGAGCTGCAGCAGCAGCAGCTCCAACACTGGGGACTCAGTGGCTTCCTTTGGACAGGTCAGTTCCTTCTGCCCAACAGGGAAATGCAAGTTGCAGGCTCACACTACTGGAAATCTGCTCTGCATGTTTATTCCTTTGCAGCTTGGGTACAGTAAGGCTGGAATCATGCTGCACCCTACTGAACTTCACATCTTTTTCTCTGCAATAGTCTTGGCATGCCTCGAGTTATAATGAATTGGTCTGGCTTCTTCTCAAAAGGTTTTTTACCTCTTGTACCTTAAAAGTGGGTCTCATTTTATTCTCTCTTATTCCCACATGGCCTGAGTCATGCTTACACATAGTCTCAGTACAGGTTCAGAAAAGCCAACTGCCTTCAGCTATTAAAAAATCATTTTGAAAAGTTGTAAAATTATTTGAAAAAAGAAAACTTTATCTGGACTGAGCAGAGCTTTTGGTGATGAATTCTCTTCTCCATGATAGCCATTTCTCCATAGTTGCTGAATGTGGCACAAGCTTGTGTATTTTCGCTTTTTCCTTAGGCTTTTTGGTTACAGGCTTGCATTCTAGAGTCAGGAAAAAGATAAAATTTTTACTGTTAAGTTTAAATAAAGCTAAAGCTAAATGGCAGGAGTTGGAATTTATATGGCACACAGACAAACACTACAAAATTCTGTGTTCTGCTGAATTGTTAGGGCAGCCAGTACATGCATACATAACTTTTATGATGTAAGTGGTGAAACCTCTATTCTGTCCCACTTCAGGCCATAACAACACAAACTTTTCAGCTCTCAAATCCTTAAACATACATTTAGGCTTTGCTACATTTTGTAAATTGGATATCTAAGACAAACCTAAACTTCCAACACTTTAGGCTTCCCGTGATGCTGGTGTTCTCCAATCATAGCAGTGATGTTGGAGTTATCCAAAGAAATTGGATAACTCAAGAAATTCCTATTTAAACTATTTAGCTCAGTTTTCCTGAGCTGCTGTCCTCCCTGCCCTGGTGACACGTGGCAGTGGAATATGGTTCATCTTCAGTTTTGTTGGAGTCTTTAAATACAAGTTTCTTGTTGATCACAGAGATACTATGTTTTGGTTTTGAGCAGTAATATAGAAATTTCTCTGTGTGTTTGTGGTTAGGATTATAAATGAAAAATAATTGCTGCAGCTCAGTAATTAATGCCTGTATCTATCAACAGTAAGCTGAGAAAAGAACAATCTAAGGCACGTACACACCCTGAGGTGTTTCCTTGCCTGTCACACCCAATTCAAGCACTGGCTCATGCCCATGTGGGAAGGAGTGGGATAAAGCAGTGCTGTCAGGAGAGGAGGGGGAGCTGAAACAGGGAGGTGAGTGAGGTGTTGCTGTGCTGTTTTTGCCCAGTATCAGTACACGGCCAGCGAGTACCGAGCCATCCAGCACGCGCTGCGCCAGAGGCTGGGCCCCGACTACATCAGCAGCCGGCAGGCAGGAGGAGGGCAAAAGGTAGGAGCAAACATGGTGTTCAACTCCCTTCTTCCCAGGAAAACTGGGGTTTAACTTGTTACAATAGTCCTTATTTTTTTTTTAATTTAATTTCCCCTCTTGTAGTTTAATACACAGATATGAATGCAAAGTGAGCATGGCATAAGTTCTGGCTCTTATTGAGCCACAGATTTTCCTTTTACGCTTAAAAAGAGACTTAATTTTTCAGTGCTTCATCTTTTACAAAGGAATATCTGTCTACTTGTGCAACACTGAGATGTTATCCCTACTTTTTCCCACAATTGGATTATATGAAACATTATATAATAGTGGCTACATTTACCATCTTTAGTGCCCATTCTGCCTTCTGTTGATTAAGTCATATTTGTTGTTATATTAATCCCCACCACATTTGCTGGAAGAGAATGCACCTGAAGCTGCACTATCAGCCTTTTACTCACATTATGAACCTTGAATTTAGCTGGGTTTCCTCAGTGTAAGATGGTATGTGTTAAATCTCTGTTAAAAATAAAGTGTGCAGAGATGTGTGCAGAAGGCCATGTATTTATATATATATATATATTTATGTGTATGTGCTCTTCTTTTCAGGTCTGTTACATTGAGGGTCACAAGGTCATCAGTCTGGCCAATGAAATGTTTGGCTTCAATGGCTGGGCTCACTCAGTCACTCAGCAGAATGTTGGTAAGGGTCTCTTGGGGGCAAAGAAGTCTTTGCTTCATAGTTTCCATCACAGAACATGATTGGAAAGGACAGGGGTCCACGGGGACCCACAGGGATCACCGAGTCCAGCTCCTGGCCCTGCACAGGACACCCCAAGAGTCACTCCATGTTGTCCAAACACTCCTTGAGCCCTGGCAGGCTGTGCTGTGCCCACTGCCCTGGGGAGCTGTTCCAGGGCCCAACCACCCCTGGGGGAAAATCCTTTTCCTGATACCCAACCTAGACCTGCCCTGGCACAGCTTCAGGCCATTCCCTGAGTCCTGTCACTGTCACCACAGAGAGGAGATCAGTGCCTGCCCCTCCTCTTCCTCTCTCAGGGAAGCTGTAACTGCACTGAGGTCTCCCCTCAGCCTCCTCCAGGCTGAACAGACCAGGAGACCTCAGCTGCTACAACTTCATCACTTCAAAGCACCTGGGCACAGGCATGAGCAACTTCCAGGTGTCTTAACAGTTAGTAAAAATGAGAGAAATTGAATAATAATGGAGCTGTTTTCATTTTAGTTCTGTCATAGTCATTATTCTGAATGTGTTTATGATTATTCTTGAGCTATTCTAATCAAGACTCTGATCTCTATGGGTACACTCAGTCAAGAGTAATTACAATTAAACATTTAACACTCAGCAGTCCTAAGCCAACTTTCATACTCACCTGTATTTTTAGACTCTCACCAGTTGATATTCTCAGTTAATAGGCCCCTAATCTTTAGGGACCCATTTTTTTTCTGCAGATTTCTCTTCTAGCTAATACCCAGTACTGAGGTTTTTACAACAGAAAACCTTGGGAAAATTTTTCAGCTATAATGTGTTCAGGTGATCTTAAAGCTTTAGCCTCTTCCATGCTGATGGCTGAAATAGTGCCTGCCAGAGGAGTGTTGTCCTTGTTTGCAGATCTGCTGTGATTATGCTGAAGACTGGTTGCTGAAGTAGGTCAAAGCAGCAGCTTAAATTACCTTCTTCCTTCTCCCCCACCTTCAGAAATCTTTTCTTAACTCAGGCTGGTAGATTCTAGAAATAGAACAACTTACTTCATTGCTTTCCATCTATTCTGCACCACCATTTTCTTTCCCCCTTTTCAGTCAAGAAAGGACTGACATCCTTCAAACTTCTACCTTTCTCAGATAATGCCATAACTAGTTATTCCTTAGAAATTCAGGCTTTCTGCAGACTTCTACTAGATGATAAGAAAGAAGTTACTTTCATAGACAACAGTTGCTTTTCCACTATTGATTTTATACATTAACACTTCAAATATCTCCTTCCAGACTTTGTTGACCTCAACAATGGCAGGTTCTACGTGGGTGTCTGTGCTTTTGTGAGAGTTCAGCTTAAGGTAAATGGGTTTTTTTGTTGGCTCTGACTGTAGCTGAGCAATTGCCTGAAGCTGTGGATGAAAGTCCTTGCATGGGTCAAAGCACAGTCCTCGGGTACTGCCCTGCATTAGGGAACCTGCTGGTGTCCTAAACATTGACCTTGCTGTGGAACAAACAGCCCAGAGCAAGTACCCAGGCTTGGGAGAGCACAGCACCTGCACGTATAAAATCCTCTTATATTTGAAATTGTACTGCAGGATGGGTCATACCATGAAGATGTGGGGTATGGAGTCAGTGAAGGTCTGAAATCTAAAGCCTTATCCTTAGAAAAGGCAAGGAAGGAGGCAGTAACAGATGGACTGAAGAGAGCACTCAAGTAAGTGAAGATGAGCACTTGCCCCTTTTCAGAAGTTCTGTGGGATGAAAGGTTTCCAGTCTCAGTGAGCTCTCTTGTTTCTCAGGTGCTTTGGCAATGCCCTTGGGAACTGCATCCTGGACAAGGATTACCTGCGAGCCGTGAACAAGCTTCCCCGGCAGGTGCGGTACAGGGGCTGCCCCTGCTCCTGCAGGCACAGGGCTGGCAGTGCTGCTGGCAGTGCTGCTGGCAGTGCTGCTGGCAGTCAGTGCTGCTGGCAGTGCTGCTGGCAGTGCCTCTCGTTCCCGAGGGTTCCTGAGACCAGCAGCCTTCCTAGCAAACAGCTCACACACACAGAGCAGGCTGTTCCTCCTGTTCCTCAAGCGGCACCTCAGGAGCCACCATGGGTCCTGCCTGCTCCTGCTGTGCACCAGCTGGGGGCAGGAGGCTTCTAGGCAGTGACCTGCCTTGTGGAAGGAGGGAAAAGGAAGCCTCCTGCAGCTACTGATCCATGGACTTCCATAGCAAAGCTGCCTTCAATCACAGTAGGACTTGCCAAACTCTGCTAGAGGCCTAGAGCTGCAAGGCAGTCCTGTCAGACACTGTAGGAGGAGATCCAAAGTGACACCTCACAAGGCAAAGATGGCCCAGGTCTCTGGTTTGCCAGGGACATCGTCTGTTAAGAGGCACTGCCACAAACTTGTAAGGTGACAGAGCCAAAACATCCCATCTTTAAGAAACAGGAATGGTGGTGTACCTTCCTCAAAACTCAGTAAAGGTTGGCCTTGCCCTTTAGCACAAGCAGGAAAATGGACTGGTAAAACAAACTCACTCAGCAACAGACTTGTGGGGCTGTGAGAAGCTGTAAAATCCTGTTCTCGTTTGCAGAGCATGTGGGGAGACTTCACCATCTGCCCTGCAGCACTGAACAATTAAACCAACACAAAGTCACAGGAATTCAATTATTAACTGACTGAATTACTGGGTACTGAAAGAGCATTTCAGGTTTCTAACTTATTGTTCAGCTTAGAGCAAACCAAATAGATTTTTAACCAGTGCTTATTTCATTAAGTTGATGATAGAAATTTCTGAACCTTTTCTTTTTTCTCCTTGACCAGGTACCCCCTGAGTTGGACTTGGTCAAAGCTAAAATGCAGGACTATGAGCCTGAAATAGAGCAAGCAAGATACAGCAGCTATGTGGAAAGGCAGAATGCAGCAGGGAGACAGCCCTGTGAGGTGACACCTGGCTGTAAGCCTGGCCAGACAGAGGCTGCTGTGGTGACAGGAGATCAGAAACAGCCCAGTGCTCCCAGGTGAGACTGCTGTTATAAATGTAATTTTTAAGCTGTATTAGAAATTACTGGGCCTTTAAAACATGTAGCCAGCTCAATTCCAAAGATGCCATAAAGCACTAGTTCAGGGGATTTTCTTTACTGTTATTTCTTAATGGCTTTTTTCTTCACAAGATGTAATTGCTGAGGTCCTGTTTAACTTTGTGTTTGTGGGTGGGAGAACAGGAGCACAGACTCCTTGGCCATGGAGTGTGATGCCACTTACCAGAGGAAACTGCGCCAGAAGCGGCTGCAGCAGCAGTTCCGGGAGCAGATGGAGAAAAAGCAGCAGGTCCCAGGAGTCACTCCCAGCAGCAAACAGGGTGAGCAGTGGCATTCAAGCCTGGCACTTTCCATCAGAGCTGCTGGAGAGAGAGCAGGCACAGGTTACCCACAGCACAGGAGCCTGGCCAGCTTCATGTGCTGTTGTGCTGTGCCATCAACACACCTCTGAGGCCAAAGGCAGGAGCATTTTCATATATTCCCCCTCTGTGCTCCAAAAGTGTCAGGAATGTCAGCTCTAAAGCTGCATCATTAAATCTGCAACTTCCCAGCCACCCTCAAGCAGCTGCTGCCAGCACCATTAACCTGCTGCATCTGAGGCTGCAGCACTTGGCTGTGGTAGCTGCAAGCAAACAGATATTGCCCGAGCTACTGATACACTGCCCTTGGCTCATGGGGAATCTGGGGCCATGTGGTGGCAGGAACATGGCATGGACAGGCTACACATTAAAGTAGCAGGAACATGGTGATGGACAGGCTAAGAACCACATGTAAGTAGCACAGTTGCTCATCAGATGCCATCAGGTACAGAATGTTACTTCCTGCATTCTAAGCCTTAGCTCTAGGACAAAAGAGGGGGTACCTGGTGCTGGCTGTCATTTCAAAATCATGCTCTGCTAAGGAGTCAAAGGGTGTGTCTGTATTTCTGGTATTAATCTCTTTCTGTGTTGCCTCCTTGCAGCAAATTCCAACGCTCCTGTGAAGCACAGCACTCCAGCAGAAGTGCAACAGGATCTGGCCATAGAAGAGGAGTTTTTTGCAGGTCAGCAAGAGAGTGATGAGTAATAAAGTGTTAAATCATTGGCATTTAAACCAGGTTAATTCAGAATACAGTGTAAGGGTAAAAGCTCTGAAGAATTGGAATAACAAAAGTGTGAGTGTGATTCTGACCTTAACAATACAAACTTTGCCTGAGTGGCAGGGAAATGATGTCCATCTTTATGGGGGGTTTCACTCAGGCTCTTCAGTAGAGTTGTACACCTGTTTGATAAATCCTTTTCCTGAGGTGATACTGTACAATTCAGAACCTGGGCTGAATTTCTCAATGTAACTATGGATATTTTGGTCACACATTGTGGTGCCTGCACTTTGCTGAAGGGCACAAGAGACAGGACCCTGCTGCACACTGATGTCACATTCATATTTTTGAAAAAATCCCTTCACCCGGGATTTTTCTCCTGGGGAGCTGAGAAGCCTCAGAGAAAAGGGAAACAACTTGTATCTCATTTGCTTCTCCTGTGTTTGGCTGCTTTGGAATGTGGTTGGAGATTGTTTACCCAATCAGGTGATTGTTTCTTCTTGGTGGGTTGTTTTGACTCATTGGGCAGCCAGGGTCAAGCTGTGTCAGGACTCTGGAAAGAGTCACAAGTTTTTCATTATTATCTTTTTAGCCTTCTGTAAGTGTCCTTTCTGTATTCTTTAGTATAGTATAGTATTCTTTAATATAATATAGTATCTTAAAATAATAAATTAGCCTTCTGAGAACATGGAGTCAGATTCATCATTCCTTCCTGCCACGTGGGTCCCTGCAAATACAACACACTGACATGAGATGCTTTGCAGTTTGAATTTTATAGTGGTCACTGCTTGTAGGAGAAGAATGTGCTGGTCTTGGAGCTACTTCCATTTCTGTAGTACACTACTGTGTCATGGATCCCTTTCTCATTCCTTCCAGATGATCCTGAACTTTGGGACATTTCCCTGGAGAGCACTGACCTGAAGGTAACAGGTGCCAAAATGTCAGAGCCCTCAGCAGCTGCACAGCAGGCACCCGAGACACCCCATGGCCCCCAGCAGAGGACACCCCACAGGGGGAACCAGCACAGAGCTGCTGCCAGGCTGGCACAGCTGCAGCCCCCTACTGCAGCCCCCAGCACCAGCTGTGCCCCCCAGCACACCCCAGGTACATGCTGCCACACGGGACTGAGCTCTGCCTGTACTGGGGCTCTTGGGAGATGGGGAAAATCCAGTGGGAAAAACATTCCTTTCTTTTGGGCCTGGCTGCAGAAGCTGGGACGGTGGTCTTGGAAAACTGCTTTTTTCCCATCCTACTGTCCTGTCAAGGAAGAGTTAGAAAAAGAATTGAGGAACCTACTTAGAGGCAGAAAAAATGTCAATTTCTCACTTTCTCCCTGTGTGGCAGGGTGCAGCCCCATCAGGAGAAGTCAGAGCTTGAAGAAAAGGAGATTGGAACCTACGTGAGGCACCCGCTGGGATCTGTGCCTCTGTCATGGATTACATCACAAGGCTGCAGCTGGCTTTCCAAATTGTGTCACATGGACTCTGCTGCACATTATAGTGAAGCAACAGAGAAGAACTTCATGTGCTCTCAGGCTATTATGTATGTAAGATGCCTTTTTCTATAACCACACCATTATTTGTGCTTCTGCAGCACGAGACTCGTGGCCATATTACATTGGATATTACCTGTAAATTGCCTTAAGCAGTAACAGAATGGATTGTTAAAAATGAGATGCAGTTCACAGCTTGTCTGTCCCTCAGTGCTGCATTCCAGCACAGAGATTTTCAGTGCAAGCGGGAGCAGGGGGTTGTGGCCAGGGGACAGAAGGTTCAAGCTGTGGCAGCACACGGGGGGTGACACTGGCCGTGTCTGAGGTGCAGCCCCACCCTCTCCCCATGGCTGCACGGCCGGGGCAGAGCCCCTCGCCCCCGTTCCCGTTGTTCCCGAGCCCTTCCCTGCGGTCCGTGCAGCGGCAGCACCTCCGGCCCTGCTGTGCCTCAGGGCAGGGGCGCTGGGAGCCTGCACAGGGCAGCCCCGGGCCTGCTCCGAGCCTGGGGAGCGTGAATGGGAGCTGCACTGTGCTTTTAAATAAGCTTTCAACCCCTTTCAATGCAGAAATAAACATGAATTTATAAAACAAACCCTACTGGGAGCTGTTGGTGCCTCTCTGCCCTGCCAGCCCTTCCACCTCGTGCCCTGCTGCTGGCCTCACAGGAGGCACCATGTCCTAGAGCTGTCAGTGCTGCACCTGCACAGCTCCTTTGCTTTAGGATGGGCAAACAGAAACCTCGCAGGGGTTCAGAGGTCACAGCAAAGCCAAACGCTGATTAGTCAGTCCAGTTAGCAGGCCAAAGGAAGAATTAGTAAGCAGTGCTGGAAGGACACTCCCTTACCCATTTCGAGCAGCTCCGTGCAGGACAGGGAGGAGTTCTGCTGGCCTGGCCGGCTCTGTTCCCGTGGATGCAGCTGCAGCTCCAGGCACCGCCGCCGCAGGGCTCAGGCCCGTGGCAGGAGTGGTGCCACCGTCCCCAGGTGTCCATGGGGGCAGCCTGGTGCTGCAGGGCTGGAGGCAAGGAGAATGATGCCACAGGACTGGAAGTTAGAGCTGAACCAGGAAAATTTACACAAACTCTCAGATTAGTCCAACCCTAGAATCAATTTCAGGCTTCTAACAGGACCTTACTCCCATGGTTTGCCTCACTGCTCTAACTGTAAAGACATTTAGAATAGTCAGCATTTATTCTCTTCCTCCTACTCTGCCTTCATCACTTAATTAGTCCTTTTTCTTTAAAAGATCCTTTACTATCCTCTTACCTCCTGAACAGGACAAAGGACAGGAATTGACTTCAGTGTGGAAAGACGGGACAAGCTGTAATTAACAGGTTATAGATTACATCTAGAAAACAGTTCCACATTTCACCCTACTTGTTTCTAGCCAGTTCAAATGTGCTGCCTTCAGAACAGCTCAGGAAAGCAGCACATTCCACATGTTTGAGTCATGCCCTCGCTGTTGAAACCATATACCTGCTAGGAAGGAGGCACACAGACCTTCCAAATCACTGAATTCAAAGCTGTTCCAAACTTTTACAATGAAACAAATTCAAAAGTCTGTAAGAAGAATGTAACGGCCTCAGCTTCCTTGGCTCTGGAAACAGGGCAAATATGGCTGTGCCTCCTCTGACAGAGTCACTGCAATGAGTCCCTCGGGATTGGTCCCTTTGAAAAGGGCAGGAAAACTTACACTGGGAGCTTTTTTTGCTCTTCGAGGCTTGCGCAGCATGACTCATAACAGAAGCTGTTCTTAAAATGGAAAGAAATGCAGCAGCAATCAGTGTTTAGAAATACCAAATTCCTCCTTGCGAGAAATGACGCTCACTTAAAATTTCAAAGATTTATTAAACCCCAACAAATATACAACAAAGGACTGAAAAAGGAAAAATTACAGCGCTGGGAGTCTCAGTGACCAGCAGCCACGTGCTCTTCTGCAAAATGGATGTTCTGGATGTTCTGCCTTTCATACTCTTAGCCCCTCCCAGAGTTTTGCCAGTCAGCTCCTTCTCTGAGGAGAAGCTGTGAGGTTCTTTTACCAAGGTTCCTTCTCCCAGCCCTGCAGGACGGGAGCACATGCAGCCCAGAGGAGCAGGCAGGGGGGCAGCAGAAGAGCCGGGAAGGGCGCTCAGGACACACCTTGCTCATATCCCTCAGTGCCAAAAGCAAGCACAGGGCCCGCCCTCCCTGAGCCTCTGCTTCCACGGGGACAGCCACCGCGTCCTGTCTGCCTCAGTTGTGTGCATCGGCAACTTGGTGACACTCTCAGCCATGAAAGCAGTGACAGCCGATCCCTTCTCCTCCCGCAGGCCACTCCCCTTCCCCAGATCCATTTAGAAATTACTCTTTGCAGTACCTTGTTCCAAAGGCTGGTCAGAGACTGGTCACTGCTTTTGAGCAAGCAAAGTTCTCATTAAACTGGGTTTCTTCTATTTCCTGTGACAAACTGGTAAATTGGGTAACAGTTAACATCACTGCAGGAGCAGGACAGAGGGGCTGGAACCTGATGTTCCACAAGAAAACCCACAGCTCAACCAAAGCAGGTTTGGTTTATTTGAATGGCTTCGTTCAATATTCTACAAAGGTAACAAAGTGCAGCATGGGGCACAGTCAGACAAGAAGGGTTCAGTGCAAAACACAACTAACTACGGCCAGGGAAGCCCAAAGTTTCAATTAATTTTATTTTTTTTATTTTTATTTTTTTACAGTGTACATTGTTAAATAATGTAAAGAAAACGCTTGTAATTCAGAAACAGATTTTATGTGGAAAAAGATACTCAAAGTGTAATATTAAACAAAATAATTTAACAGTTCAGTAGCATTAGTTTATTCCTCTAGACTTCAGTTATTCATCCACAGGAGGAGAGGGAGGGAGAAAAAAAAAAATCAATGGTAAATAAAACCAGTTCTTGCATAACATTACGTGAAAAAACGACCTCAAACTTACTAGATCAAATTTAAATAACCATGTGCTGCATCCAGCTGACCAGTTCCTGTGCCACGAGTATTGCCCTCGTCTCATTACTGCCTCAGCTCTGTCCCGGCGCTGTTTCCCTGGGTGTGCCCGAGAGCCTCCCCCCTGCATCCCTCCTGTCAGAGGTTCCCGCCTGGCCTCAGCCCTGGGCCCGCTGCTCTCCTGCTGCCCCGGAGCCTCCCGTGTCCCACAGCACCGCCCCTCTCCTGAGCCCGCCCTGCTGCCGCTGCTGCTGAACAGGGGACAGGGACAGAAAGCATCTCGCATGTTTCTTTGTGAAAAGGAAAGCGTGACAACAGCTGCAGACACAAAACCTCCCTATTAAAGCCCCAGCAAGGAACAGAGCTCCGAGATTAAAACAAACATGGACAAGTAACAGCCCTGTGATGCACCAGCCTCCAGGACACCGATGACATCCTGCCAAGTGCCAGGAAGCCACACCCTCATCCATCACAGCTTCTTGCAGCACTACATAAATACTGGCTGGTATTTGACTTTGAAGAGGAAACCAGTATTTCTTAAACACAAAGAGGGAGAATGACCAAAGCAGAAGATACAGTACAGGTACTAAGAGGTGACAAGTGACAGACAGTGACAGTCCTGGTACCAGCCTGAAATTTGTTAAGAGTGAACAAAATTGTAAATCCTCCAAGAGAGACAGAGGAAACTTCTTGATGCCGGCTGCTTCAAGTACATCCATTGCCGGCAATGGACGTTGCACCAGGACAGTCTGTTCCTGGCTCAAATGAATTTTACCAAAAAAAAAGGTAAGAAAAGCAATCCCAGCAGACAAGCCCAAGCCAACGAGCAATGGCACCTCTCCTTCAAGTCACATCCTGACCAAACATCTTTGCCACTTCACAGCTGGAGTCAAACTGCATCTTAAGTTGGGCCTTTCCCAAAGATACACGTTCTCCCCATCCTCTCTCCGTTCCTGACCCAGCCCTCCTGCCTCCAGAGCCAATATTGGTTAAGTCTCGTTGTAGCCTCACCTGCATCCCTCTGTCCCAGCCCACCTGGCCCCTGTCACCCCTCACCTTCAGCTCTGCCCACCTGGATAAGTTTTCCCACACCCAGAACGGCTCGGCCCCGCGGCCTCGGTGACCTCCCTTGCTCGCACGCTCCTGCTCCAACGTCCCGGGCGCTGGGCACAAACGTCCTGCCCTCACCTTGCCCTCTGCCCACCTGGGCTCTGCTGGGAAGACGACGCTAAACTGCAGAAGCAAGAGAAGTCCAAGGCACTAAAATATCCAGCAAGCATACTGGGAGAACAGACAAGTATTCAAGTACATTAATTTATACAATTTTACATTCACATTTATTTATCTAATACAATGAAAATACAAAGGAAAAAGTTAAAGTGTCTCCAATAAGTATAAGGATATAGCTAGCTTTTTTTCCCATTTTTTCTTTTTAACTTTTTTAACCCTCTATAATCCACTCATTTTTAAACTACTGTTGTCCAACAACATTTATATAATCACAGTGTTTCCACATCAAAACTGATGGTAAGTACATGTCCGCAGGGAACTTTAAAAATTTTTTTAACAATTTAAATTGCTCTAATGCTGCAGTCAAAGCTGTTAATATCTTACTTAAAGCAGTAATGACCTATCAAGCACGGGCTGCACCACAAGTCCATTCGTGTGCCCCATCATTTCAGAGCCAGATACTATTGACTGGGGAGAGGGAGAGGAGGGGAATTTGGACAGCTTTTTCTGGATCTTGGTTCTTCAGGAAGAGGCGAGAAGCATGCTAAAGCCTCATGCTAGGGTTCAGCTCTCCCACCTCCACACGTGTGGATTCAGCCTCCAACCAGAAATATTTAACAGCAAGACTGTATGAACCGACCCCCTGGCTTCTGCTCACAGCTCTCGTGGCACACGAGAGCAGCCCCCCTCGGTGGAAAGCACTGTCCCATCACAAGGATGCCGATCATCCTCCTCCCCCTTCCAAGTGTGTGGGGAAACTCCCGCTACAGAGAGTCGACAGCAATGGTTGGAAAAGAGAAATTCATTCCCGGTCTGGCAAGCTACCAGTTCATTGCAGCACTAGTAGTGATACAGGGCCCCATCTCCCTCCCCACGTCCTGTCCCGAGGTGTAGCCAGCAGGGTCTCTGGGCACGGCTAAGTGGTCCGCAGGTTGGAGCCTGGAGGGTTGCTGACAGACTTTTGCAAGTTGCTGATGTTGAAGCTTTGCAAAGACGTGGCCCCCACGGGCTGGAACTGGCTGAGCTGCGGCGGCGCTGGCGCCCCCGGCCCGCTCCAGGGCGGGGGGAAGGACGCTGCTGGGTAACCGTACTGCTGCGGGGGGCACATGGCCTTGCTGAAGGGACCTAAAGAGGTAGCTGATGCTGCAGGGATGGGTGTAGCACCCAGGGAAGATGTCATGGAGATACAGAGCTGACCTGGTGCCGAGAATTTTCTTGCCATTCCAGGGCCCTGAAAGGTAATCCAACAACCAGGAGAATTTTAACCGTGGAACTTTAAAAACCACCAGTCCACCCCTTGGTGTACAATGGGTATTTACAGGGCCAGGCCATGACCCTCCCCTTTAGATTTCCCCTTGCCTTCCAGAGCAGGCAGTACACTCTCCACGTGAAGAGCCAGCCAGCAGTGCTCTTTGAAATCCCAGGGAGACAGAAACCCCAGTGTGTTTGAAACCCCAGGGAGACACAGCACACCCCTCAGGGGTCCCAGCTCACCTCGTAGTTGCTGTGGCCTTTGCCAACTTTCTTGCCAGAGAGGTTCATGGCGTCCCGAGCCCAGTTATCCACCAGCTTGTGCAGGTCATCGGTGAAGGTGCCCTTGCGGCTGGAGGCGATGGCCGTGGGCTGGCTCTGGGGAGCCTGGCTGTTCACTGCAGCCCCCACTGTGTTGGTGCTGCTGGTCCCTACAAACACAAACACAGCCATCACAACTTGCCTCAGCGCTGGCCTGCCTCTAGTGCATTCAGCAACTGTGGTAATGGCACACCAGGAGTTAAAATGCCATGCAAATTAATTCTGAGCTTCAATTCCAGGACACACTGAAGTGGGAACTGCAAGGACTCCTACAGGCATTTTCTCAAAATGTTTCACAGATGGGTTTACTTTGCAAGAAGTGCTGCAAGTGGTCATTCTAAGAGGGGAGTGGTAGCAGCCTACAGGTCTTTGTGGAAGAAAAAGGACATTAGATTTCAGCACTGAGTGATAGTACAGGCACGGCGCTCTCTCATCTACACCTTTTAACTAGCAGCAACCACTACTGGTACAGGTCAATTCCATCTTGGAGGACAATGCTGGATGCTGAACAAGAAGCAGTAAAACCAGCATCACCAGCTGCTCTGTAGCAAATTATCTCCACTTCGTGAAATGAAGAGAAAAACTCACCCAGTTGACCAAAAAAAAAGGAAAAAAATAGCCCCAGCCAGAAACAGCAACTGTTGTTTTCCACAGCTGCCATACTTATGTTCTTGAGGATAACCAAATGGGACTGTCTTCATCCACCAAATGGCCAGGATCTGCAGGGAAGCTCTGCACTGCATTAAATTTTGCTTTTTGCCTCTAAAAGCTTTTTTTTGCCATTATGTTCAGATTTCCTAAGTCAGAAGAATAAGCATTTGAGATCCAAACAACTAATACAGCTTAAAGAAGGCAGAAGTGAGGGTATTCCTCAGACAAGCTGACAGGTTTCTCTTTTCACTGCAAGAACACAAAACCCCTTAGTGGAAATGCCAGGTTTCAGTTCTGCTAGAAAGCTTGCTGAACATTATTCTGTGGGGAGGGGGAAAACCAACCTAGAAGCCTTGTTTTGGACAGCCCTCGTCTGCCACTCATATTTATAAACAAGTAACTGCACTCCAGTCTAGGTTTTTAAAAGGCAGACCTCATCAGACGAAGCAAAGAAGTCGTGTATTACCTAGGATGCTAAATTCCCAGCAGTACTGCAAAGTATCCTCATTTACAGCTGTGGAAGTGCCAGTTAATCACTAGAGCAGACTCAACAACAAAATCAGCATCAGCAGGGCTAAAGACAGCACTGCTTGCAAACACTCATCCTCACCTATTCCTCAAATTCCTCAAATATTTTTACTTGCTCCCTTAGGAGACTGCACCTGGGAAATCCATGAACACCTGAGTTAATGGCAGGCATTTCTGAAGGGAAGCCATTGAGAGGTGGATCACAGCAATGCCAGCAATGAACATCACATCTCAGTTGCAAAGGCCCAATGACAGAATCCCTAGCTCTTGCCTGGCAGTTCCTTCATCTGTCCCACTTTCCCTGGCCATCAGCCACATTCCTTGCCACCACTGCATCAAAGAAAGAACTGGTTCCAAAGCCCTGCAGGAATGTTTCGTACTGAGGAGTGGATTAGGTAGGTGACATACTTACTATGCAGGACAAATAAAGTGTTACTGCCTCTAGTAGTGCTGAGGAGGGAAGGACACAGATTGGCCCCACCAGTTCCAGCTCAAGCATGGAAGTGGCTCCTGGGCTGGGTGCCCACAGGAGTTGTTAGTGGGGGCAGGCATGCAAGAACACAGGGCAAGGGAAGAGAAAGGTTCCCTGAGCAGGGAGTGAGGGGCAGCACTGATGGAGAGGAGCAGGGACACACTGGGTGGGGCAAGGAAAGTGAAATAATAACAAGAACCTTGGGCACGCATCGTGTGGGAAGGGCTCCGGATACAATCATTTAATAAGAGCAATGATGTGAAAGGTAAAGTTAAATACAAATGAGGCAAAAGCAAGGAAGAGGTTACTTGTGGGGGGGGGGAACACTGCCAAAACCAGTAATAACCACATTCCACCATGAGGTGCATGCAGGAATTGACACACTTGCTCTCATCCTCTTCAGGATAGCCAGCATCCACTTGTGCCATTTCACATTTCCACTTTAATCACTAAGTACTCTGGGTCCTGGACCTACACCAGAGACCCTCCTCATCTTACAGAAGGAGGAGAGTCAATCAAGGCATATACTATAGCACATTCAGCTGAAGAGATGAAAGATCCCTTAGGGGAATTCAAGAGTTTTGCAAAGAACTAGATTGGTTCAGGGTGACAAAGGCTGCCAGAGCTTTGTCTCCCAGAGTGGCTTTGTCAGAGAGCTCCCATCTAAGGTCAAAGACATAGTGGCCTACAGCATGAGAGCTGAGCTCTCACCTAAGGTTCATTTAAAACTGACCTCTCAGGAATTTTACATTTGAGCTCTGACACACTCACTGCCTGCAGAAACTGCCATCCAGAAGAGGCTGAAAAGCAAGTGCTTCAACTTGTGGCATTCATGAAAACAACCCCCACATTCCTGCTCGGTCACAGCAGCCATCCCCAGTTCTGCTCTGACATGAGGCATCTCAAGTGAAACAGGCTCTCTCTCTCCAGCCCACTACCTATAATGCCTTAATTCTGCTCTTGGATTTTTTTCCCCCATAAACCACAGTCAAATGACACCTTTAAAACAGTCTTAAATGGCATGTGCACACACAGGCTTTTCTGAACATCTCTTGCTTTGGGAGACACACTGGAGATCTCTGATGGCTTTCTCTTAGGCTTTTAAAACATTGGAGTGTCTGCAATTGGATCCATCACTAAGGTGATAAGCCCCATCAAATCCCAAACCAAGCAGCTGCTCTGAGTACAACTCCAACAGGTTACAATGAGCAACTGACCCTGATGTCACTCTCATTAGTGAGAGCAGAGCTCCACAGGGAAGGGAAGGCTCTGCCTGCCTCCCCCTGGCTGCAAGAGCAGCACCAGACTAGCCAATCTTCTAAGGACAGAGCACACATTAGAGGGCATAACACAGACAGACAGATGCTGTGCTGGAGACAGAGTCAGGGACATAAGGCTTCAGTGACCAGGAAAAGCTGATGAATAGATTTACAATCAGGAATTGGAGATAACAGAAATAAGATAATTACTACAGAGCTGGTTGCAAGGACAGACTTTTTTCACCATCTTCCCTGAAGCACAAAGAGAGAGTAATTTGTTAAAGATAAGAGAAACAGTGAGAAATGTTTAGTATCAGGAAACATTACAAAAAGCTTGGTGAGAAACAGAGGACGCAGCACAGCAGGGCTTGAACAGTCACTACTGGGACATTCTAGACAAACTCAAAGACTCGTCTGACAGTTTAATCACAAAGAGAAGAGGCTCAGCCTCCCACATGTATTCTTCATAATTCCCAAACCATTGTGAAGAATGTCAGGAGACACTGAGGTCACAACTGTTATCAAACAGTCACAACTGTGGCTGTTATCACAGAAGGAAAAGCAAGTACATCTTCCATTTTTGCCAGGACGTAGGAAGCATTTTACAACTATCAAATTTCAACCAGCAACAGATTTATTTGATAGGTCAAGTGCTTTTAGTTTGTCACCCTCTTTTCTCAGATGTGTGAAAACAGTTCAGACGTTCCCTGCCAAGCTGTACCACTCTGTTTCTCCAGCTGCATGGTTAAAAGCATCAATCACTGCACTGTTTCCTCAACACCACTGATTCCAAGCCAGTATCTTCTCCAGCTGTCACTCTCCACAGCAGCAACAGCACTTCAAGGACAGGGCTCCAGGAAGCAAGCAGCCTGCAGCAAGCCAGGTGCCAGGACAAGCTGGGCCATGCCAAGTACTACCTGCTTTTACAGGACAGCTACAACACTCTTTTCAAAAGGAATCTGTTTCCCTTAGCATCAGTCCCAGAAGCAAGAGATACACATGCCAAAGGACTCTTATAGCCAGATGACAGCCAATTTACAGCAAGCCTAGGCCTTGGAATATAAATTATACTCTCATATATTCAGTTCCATGTAAATTCTATGAACAGACTGGCTGTTCTTCATATTCCCTTCCCCTAAAAAGGACAGGCCAGACTAACAATTTTGAGTTAGCTTTGGTAAGAATTTAACTTCTTCCAAGAAAGAAACATTAAATCTGGATAGTGCAGATGTCAGTGCACATCTGCACATTAATATACACAGCAAAAATATTTAAAGCTGCTAAATTTGAAAAATTAAATCATTTTAGTGCTTAGATCCCAAATCCAGTGAAGTGGGTTAGATTCAGTACAAAACTGAACAGCCAGGAAGACGTTTCCCTCCCTTCCTTTCTCAGAGGATGGGGCTGGTTCATTGCAGCTGTCTCTGCAGAAGGGCAGGCCCAGCTCTCACACACAGCCCTGGCTCAGCTGAGCCCTGCCAAGCACAGCAAGACAGATGATGCAGATGTGTGGTACTGCCATGCAGTGGGGCAGCCCGAGGGCTCCTGACAGCACTCCAAGCTTCCTCACACCGGGTCATTCCAGAGGGTGGGAAACAAATGTCAGACATTTAAAGGGTCCAGCCTGCAGAAGCAGCAGAGGAGATATTGCAGCACTCCCAATAAAAAGCATCACACCAGCAGCCTTGGCTCAAGCATATTGTTATTTCAGCCACATCAGAAGTTTGAGGCTCTCTTGTAAGTCTGGCCTAATGTAAGTACAAATGAGAGGATTCTGAGAAGAGCTGCAAGCTAGCTTGTGAGGGCTGACAGGATGTCTGAAAATGTCTATTTACCCACTTTTACTGCTACTTGTTTTACATTTAATTTATCTCCAACTCACAGGAAAAACTTCTAAACCAGAGCCCATTAGTAGGTAAGGCTCTTTTGAGTTTGCCTGGAATTATTCTCCAATTATTTTAAAACCCCTTTAACACTTGGCTCTTTAGCTAGCTATCTGTTCATGAACACAAGTCATCACTACAAGCTGCCTACAGGTGGCATCAAAGCTCTGCACTGTCACCAGCTTTGGGGACACACATCCAACTTGTGCTGTGCAAGCACACTGCCAGGGAGGGCAACACTCCCCCCACCACTGCTCAAGTGTCCAGCTAAGAGATAACCTGGAAAACAAATCTCCCTCACTCTTCCCCGCTACAAGTCTCATGTCATCTAACATATGCTGAAGCAAAACTACCAATGGGCCTTGTTAAGTCTCCCCAGTTTGTCATTTCACTGACCTGTCCTGAAAATTTCCTCTCAAGGTTTAGAGAAAAATCAGTGTTTGCTAGAGTGAGTTTAACAGCAGAGAACACCTAACATGAGACCCCAAACTTCTAAAGGTGTGCTAAGAGCAGCTGAGCTGAGCCATGGGATGGGAGGGAATACACGGTGGCAGATGAGGATGGGCTGCATGAAACAGATCCAAGCAGCAGAAACAGAAAACCAAAAGACAAAACAAAAACCAGACAAGGAAGGAGTAAAGGTGTTACACACAAAGAGCCAAGCAGGGCGTACTCAGAAATCGGGTCCTCCTGCCACCAGGCTTGAAGGTCACTCTCTCAGATGCACAGTTAAACTTCGCACAGCCTGTGAGAAAACAAGAACAGGGAGAACAGAGAAAGGAGAGGAGACAGAACACCACTACAAGATGTTAGCAACTTGAAGTTGGAAGGATGAAATGCAATCACGACACACAAGAATAAGTCTCGAAGTGCAGACCAAGGAGTACAGAGACAAAATACGCAGTGAAGAGACTCCCTCCAGCACTCCAGACATGAGGCCAGGTTTGCACTGCTACTCTCCAGGACATAACCCAACTATAAAGTTGCAATCTACAGGAAAGCCAAATCCTGGCAAAAGCACCCAATTTTTAAATGGTACTGCACAACTCTGGATGCAGGAAGATGATTCAAGTAGCTCCAAAATGCCTGAAACATTTCCTGATAAAAACCCCTATAGAAAATTCTTCCTTAAAGTCTGTTTCCATTTTCTATATGCACTTCTTCAGTTTCAGCAAAAACACACATTAGAATTGATGTAGTCAAACTGTCTATGGCAATGCTTTTCAAAAAGATGTGCAAAGGGGGAAAAAAACCTCCAACAGCTAAGTTCAGATAAGTAAAGGAATCATCCCCTAATGACAAGCAAAAAAAGCCCTTCTTACTGAATAAATCAGATCTGTGCCTGAGAAATTATTTGATAACATACTAATAACAAGCTACCCACTACCTGAGAAACCTGACTACATGACCAATTTACTACTCCCACCATTTCATCCTCCTACACTGACTCTTCCTTCCAGGATAATTCACAATTAAAGAACATGAGCCTTTTTTTACCTTTTACTGTTAAAAACTCCATTGACAGGAACAGCCAAACCAGCTAGGAAGTCTAAAAGGACTAAGACTCCAAGTCTTTGGAAACTTTCAACCATTTCAGTTATGTGTTAACATCAAACTTGTCCTGCCCCTTCCTTGGTCTGATTTCCAACCCCCCAATCTCACTGGTCTCTTTCCCTCTGAGCCAACACCTTTCCCAGGTCAGCAGAACTTTGCTGCTGCCACCACTCCACTGCACTCTCTTGCATTGTCCTTGGGCTTTCAGACCTCCAACCACCTCACACTTCACTCGAGTGAGAAGCTACAAACCCACCTGCAAACAACATCCTTATCAGCCTCCACACACAAGCTGGGGACCCCAGAGCTACTTTACACCAGGTATTACAAACCAAGTGTCATGAAGTCTACAATTAATTTCCACTGCTAATTCCACTAATTGCATTTGGAGTCTTACCTTGGCCTGGCGCCGAAAGGCTCGGTACCGAGAGGGCACCATCACTGGTGAAGGCAGAGTAGAGATTTTCACTGGAAGGTGAAGGTTTGAGGGGCTGTAACAAATGGTTCTGCCCCGTCTCTGGCACACTGCCAGGAGGATGAAGGGTCTGCTGTGGGGGCAAGACTGACGGTGCACTTTGAGCTGACAGGTTGCCTAGAGGAAAAGGGAAGGCAAAAAGTTGTGCTTTGCATATATTTTTGAACCTGATCAAGCATGACAATCCAGGCAAGAGAAGGAGAGGCAGGGGGAGAGAACTACTCCACTTTCTGAGAAAGCAGTAAGACCAGAAAAATCCCTCAGTTTTAAGACAACTCTGTGGTGGTTTATGTGCTCACAGAGCTCCTCTAACACACAGCAAAACAGAAATGAGCAGCCAGGGTGAATGGATACAGAAAGCTCAGCATGACGTGGAATTAACAAAGTGAATATGCAAGAAGCAGTATCAAATATTTCTGCTGGCACTGCTGGCCCTCCAACACTGCTCCTGCCACAGGACTGGACAATCTCCAATTACCCAGAGAGTATCTGTCACCCATGTCACTCAATCAGTAAACAGAACTAGTTCCTGAGTTCTGTTTTTGAGAAAAATGGTCTTAGTAGGAAAGGAAGCCTTGACAATTGAAACTGATTCTCAATTTTTAAGTACAAATCTTCAATTCCATGAAAAAAAGCCACTATTTTAAATCACATCAACTGTGAGTTTCTGCAGTGTAAGGACACCAGTAATATCATGGTTCAGTGGTACTAAATTGGAAAAAAAAGTCTCTGGAGATGACTAAAGAGACCAGACCCATTCTACAAAATCAGTTTCAGGAGGGAACAAGCACAGTTTATCTTTAGAAAACAAACTTTTCTGCCATACTGTAAATTTACACTTTTCTTTCTAGTCAGAGCCCAATGACTAATATCTAAAAAACCCACAAAGCATAACTTTAAAACTGCTCTTACAGAGCAACGTCACAGTACCTTTCAGTGGACTGAAAAAGTC
This sequence comes from Agelaius tricolor, assembly GCF_023055355.1. NCBI lineage: Eukaryota > Metazoa > Chordata > Aves > Passeriformes > Icteridae > Agelaius > Agelaius tricolor. The sequence continues at coordinate 4,503,769 of NW_027269263.1, forward strand.
CCAAGCAAGACTACCAAACAGCAAAAGTCATTTCAAAAATGATAAAAGAAATTCAGGGAGGAACTGGTGTACACACACACACACACACACAACTCTCCTCAAAAGAAAAGACAGAGACACAGCTCTAAGAATGAGAGATGGTACTTGGTCTATTTTATCTGCTAAAAATATTGAAGGAAGCCTCACCTGATAGCTGAGGGCTTTTATGTCCCTGGGAGCTGCTACGACTGGACTTGCTGCCTTTTCCTTTCGTAGGTCGTCTCCTTCTTCCTGACAGGGGTGCAGCTGGGGGAATAATTACTGCAGGTGGAGCCTTGCCCAGCTTCACATAGAGTGACTCAATCTCCTGCTTCTGGCGGCTCTGCAGCTCCTGGATCTCTTTAAGGTGCCTAGCAAGTTACAAAACAGTGGGATTTACAAGAATTCTATGCATGCACATAGATGCAAACAATTCCTCCCCTCCACTCGAGCCAGAGCTGCTGCTTTGGTCAAACTCTCAAACATTTAAGAAAGAAGTAAATAATCTTTTCCACTAAATAATAACCACTGAACACACATGGCAGAACACCTGCCATTTTCCAGTGTGCTCTAGCCCTGGCTACAATTCCAAACCTAAGTTCCCAACATTGCAATCACAAAACCAGAGTAAACAGAAGTACAAAAAAAGCATTCAGATGCTACAGGAATAGCTAGATTACTCATTTTCTCAGACATATGGCCTTGGAGACTTCTACCCTGGTATTGCCTTACAATTTGTTTCAGAGCAGTTGCATACACAGGATTTAAAACTGCCAGCTACCCTAAAAAATAGTTCAACTTTCAGTATAAATAAATTAGTAGGTCACATTGCTTCACTTCTAAATTCCTTTCCTGAGCCAACAAGGTCTCTTCAGGAAAAGAACCATTAGAAATGCCAGAAATGCAGATCAGAAATGCAGAGACTTGTGTGTCATTTTCAAACAACACTACGTTTTTCCCACTAACTCCAGGGATATGCAAATCTTTCTTAGACCTACAGTCTTATCCATAGTGCAGTTGGCAATCTACATACAACAAGGTTACAGGATTGAAAATTCAGCCCACCAAACATGTATATTCCTCTTCTGTTATAACTGTATTCTGCTTTCCCACTAAAGAACCTTGTTTCCCACATAAATGCTGACAATGGCTCCTGACACTTAGCAAAAGGCTAAGGGAAGTAGAGGTGAAATTCATATTAATGCTGTTACATCTATTCCATACACAGCCACCCAAAGGAAAAGCCTTACTTCCATCCAACCATTACAACCACCCAAAGACAAAGCCTTACTTCTCCCGCAACCGACGGAGTTCCAACTTCAAGTCTTCATCTTCAATATCCGACTCATTGTCACTGCTCATGTAGGAAGAGTTGAAGGAGTTGCTAAGGCTCTGAACAGGGAGGCTGATCTTTGATCCCAGGTGTTGGACAGAGTCTGGGCTCCCTGAGCCATCATCCAAATCCTTAGCCATGCCACTGAGAAAAGCGACCTCCGGATCAGAGGACGGACCATTCATTTGTGGGGACTGCCTCGACTCCAACTCTTTCTTCGGAGCTGCAGCTGAAGAAGCAACTTGTTCCAAGCCCACTGAGAGAGGAAGAGTCACTGGCTCTTTCTCAGCACAGCTGACCTCATCCCGAGCCTTCGACACGGAGAAACGCCCCACTTGATCCGTCGCCGTGGTCACCTGGAAGCGCCCAACCTTGGTGGCCTGAGCAGCATCTGCCGGCGCGGGAGCTGCCCCAGGAATGCCATCCACCACATCCAAGGGGGTGGCAGCCACAGCCCCGCTCTTCCCAGCCTGCTTCACCAGCGTGCTCTCTGGGCTACTGCCAGAAAGGCTTGAAGAATCACTGGAGGTGGTTTCAAATTGCACTGGCTTCGTGTCAGGTTTGTCACCCTCTTTAAGCACATCATCCACTGCCACCGATACCTATAATAGAAATACAATCATGCAGACTTCCTTGGTTTTTCCTTAACGTGATGCTTTTATTCCCCTTAATGGTAAGATACATCTGAGAGGGGAAAATAACTCATTTCCTAGGTATGCCACAAAGCAAGCCACTGCTTCCCTCCAGGCAAAACACTGCCACACAAAGCAGCACTTGTTGTAATCTGGAGGATTAACTCCAAGAAACAGCAGCCTCAGAGGGGGCCTCCTTCACCAAAAGGACATAATAGAGTGAACATCCCAGCACTGTTAGCCAAAGAGCAGCCCAACATTAAAGACTGAGGCCAACAGCTAAGGCCTGCTATGATGAAACCCCATGTTCACAACCCTAGGCCTGCACAGACTGTGCAATCTCTGCCCTGAATGGAAACAGCATCTGCAGACCTGCTTTCAAAAGCTCCACATGGACAGCAAAGTCCTGCACATGGCAGACTGATCTGGCACTACCAGGAACCACCCAAAGAGGCTGCACCAAGAGCCAAGTGAGTTTAGCAGCTGGTACCTGAAACCGTCCCATCTTCAGCACACTGGCTCCTCCTGCAGCACCCACAGCACCACTCTCTCCATCTCCTGCTGCCAAAGCTAAGGAAAAGGAAAATGGGATTAAGACAACAATGAGCAACAAATTATTTCAACTCCAACCATTTCTTTTTATGTGCTTCAAATTCAACTATCTGTTAACTCCAAAGAGGCTTCTAGACTCAAAGCACCATATTAATATTAAAATGTTAATTATTGATGTTAAGTTGAAGCATTTTTCTACAAAGCTTCCCTGCACAGTGTATTTGCCAAAACTACACTTTTAGGCAACAGTAAAAAAAGCACACTAATTTCAAACAGAGATGTGAAATAGACAAATAATAAAAAATAAAGCTTTATGAAATTGATTCAATACCTAGAGTGACTACCTAAATTTCACAAACGCTGGGGACAACTTATTCATCAAAAAGGGGCAAGTTGAGGCAATGCTATAAACCACATTTACTCCAAGCAGTCTATCTGAAGTTCTCCAAGTTAGACTCTTGGGTGTCAGCTCCTCATTTTGTTGCTCTGTGCACTGGCAGTATAAAGTTACAAAGCTGAGAAATAACATTCTATTTTTAAATCAGTTCTATTGGACAGCTTGCACTGTTTATTAAGCAACTTCCCAGTTTGTTTACCTTTACCTTCTAAATTTAAAAGACAAAACCCAACTAATTCTATAGCAGACTAATGCATTCTACATTATAGTTCACCGATGTCCCAAAATGAGAGTACATAACTTATTTTCCTTCACAGTTTTATTGGCTTCTGAAGGTTTGTTATTCAACTTCAGAGGCCCACACATGTTAAACAGTGTTTACTAGACAGCTCAAGAAAAAATTTTAGCACCATATTAACAGCTTCTTTTAAAAAAAGATTTCAAAAATTAAAACCATTTGATGAATACTGATAGGAAAATCTCAGATTATTTTGTAAATGTTTGAATTCCTCCCCAGTAACTCAATCCATACAGATCTGAAAGTCATTGATCATGCAGACTTTAAGTGGTGATCATCCAGCCAACCTTCAGTTGTTCTAAAGCAGAAAGAAGGAAGTCTGGGTTTCCTACCACATTTCTTAAATTTTTAGTAGTTTAAGGTTGGCTTCTCTGTTCAAAGAGAAATGAAACACCCTTAGGGTAAGGGAGAGGTATCACAGTGTAATGACACAAAATGGGTCCTACTGCTGTTGCCAGGAACATAACACATGAGAGAAAACAGTTCCTTCAAGTCCTGATGCTGTACCATAGCAGCATAGTGGAGATTCTTTGTGAATCTTAATTTAGCCTTTTGGACAGCTTTAAATCCTAAATGAGTCACTACAATACGTAAGTATTTATCATCCCCCCTCCTCATGGCCTACAGGGGAAAATTTCAGTCTGGCTACTAAAAACTAATAAGATGCCCTGAAGGAGCTGCTATTCCATGACTTAGTAGAAAAGGCTATAAGCTTCCAAGTGGTTACTCTGTTCCATTTTGATTTCTGTCTCCATGCTGGGAAATCACCTAAAGGAATCATGGCTGTCTTACCATCCTTCAGACTCTGTGTTGCTGTGGACACCGGCCCAGTAACCACTGTTGATGCTACTGAGGGCACAGACTGCAGGTTCAAGAAGGAAAACAAAATAAATTAAAATACTTAGCAGTTTCATTGAATGCCAACAAATCCAACATACTGCTTACTACGTAATTTTTTTGCTTCCAACAGGGACAAAGTATGACTCATGAAAAGACAAATGCAAGACAAGAGATTTTACAGGCCTTATAACCCTGAGGCTGTGAGCAGATCACCCCCTTGGCCTGTGCAGAAAAAATGCATAAATAACCACTTGTATTGTCAGTCACTGTCTTCATTCAGTATCCAAAGCTCTTTAACAAAGGCTTTTAAAATTTCAGATCCACACTTGAAACAGCCCTCCCAAAGTAAGACTGACATATCATATACTGATTTTTTTAATGCTCTTTCCCCTTATTCCACAGCTACTTCCATTCCTACTTTGGTGACATCACCAGAAAAGCTGGAGTAACAACTAATACCAAAAAACAGCCTCAGGAAATTACATAATCTATTGCAATATACAGACTTTCCCGATTTTGGTTGACTCAGTCCTACAAACTGGAAGATGACTCTGAATTTTTATTTTTAAAAATCTAAATACTGGTGTAGTGATATTAAAGGCAGTGACCTAAGAGTATGACTTTGGAAAAACATTGAGGTTTTTCAAGACTACTAAACTGCCAACATTGCAAACATACACAGGCAGGAGCAGATGTCACTGGGACAGTCTCTGGACTAAGGGTTCTTCTCAGCTGAGCATCCAGATCTTCCAGTGGCTGTTGGGACTGAGAAAGAAAAAAGTAAAACAATGTCCCAGCTCAGGAAAAACAAAAGCATTGTTGAGAAACACACATATTCAATACTAAAATTTAAAGCACTCAGTACAGCTTTTGTATTTCTATCAAACTTCCTTCCTACACATTTAGATTTAACATGTATAGCACAGTAAGACTGGGAACAACTCATGCAACACACTTGTTTAAAAACAACAGAACATGAAAATTAGGTGGAATTAAAAAAAAAAAGAAAAACTCTATAATACAACTCAAAACCAATCAATCAAGAAAAAACCACCAACCCACAGGTTCCCTCAGAGAGGCTACATAGATGGATTGACTTGAAAATGATGGAGAGGGGCACAATCTCTCAAGTATGCTTATTACTGAGATTTCAGCTGTTTCAGTTAGAATACAAGATGTTTTTCAAACTTGGCCAGTTTGGGGATTGGGGAGAAGAAGAGTAGAATATTTTACCTAAAAATACCTTGAAGATAAAAAAAGTCCCAAAGTCTCAAAATGACTAAATTAGGGCCATGCCCATAAGATACATTGAAAGAAGAATGCATTGTCAGATACCATTAAGCTGCAATTCTGACCCTACAGAACAGAAATTTTCATCCAAACTTGAGCATTATTAATCTCTCCAAGTACAAAAAAAGAATCTGTATCTGTTTTTAAAACTGAAGCAGGGATCATGACAACATAAAAATACAACTTTCCACTGAAAGTTAGAGGTACATAATAGCATAAAGATGCTTTCAAAAGGTTGCCAGGATAACATTCTTCCTGACATGTGGATTTCAAAACAAAACCAAAAATCCTAGGAACAATAAAGCCTGTATCAATTCCATTATACAAAATAAAAGCAGAAGATGGTTTTGTATGTATGACTCCATTCAGAAATCCAACTGCTTAGTGACAAGTGAGGTAATCTAATCCAACACAGTAAAATAGAGGGGACATGTCACCTGAAATGCTAAATAATTCTCATCACTTATGCTCTCAAGAAGATATTTGCTTCAAGTAAACAAATGGCCACCAGAATGATCAGGAAATAAAGATTTCCTTATGGAATAAGGAGACCAAAATGAAACTTGAGATTAATCTAAATACGCTTTAAAAAGCAATTAAGGAATAAATAAAACAGGTATTTAAGAGTATGGAACAGACTGTTCAAAACTGGTCTTGAGATGACGTGTGTTCTGTCTGCAAATTACAAGTGTGCTACTAAGGAGAGGGGCAAAGTTGTGCAATCACCTACTAGTGACAGAAGCAGCACAGGAGGCAAGCCTGTCTACTTTCAGACAAGCCAGTAATTTTCCAGATAGTATTATGTGATAGCAGCAAATGCCCCTAACAGTCAATTAGACTTGATCCAGTTGGTTTTCTCCAATTTTGTTTCACTCCTAGACAATCCTTCTGAGTTCAAATGAGAAGTGAAATTCAGTAAGCTGTTTGCAAAGGACAAGAAGCAAGGGATCTATATTTGTGACTCTTCCATGCTACAAATCCTGCCAGAAATACCTATGACAAACAGGAAGCAGCCTTTTGCAGTGGTACTGTGGCTTGAGTCATACAAGTGGCTTACAAATGCTTTTGAGCTTAGGGGAAAATACTACTAATATACTGAGTTTCCAGCAATGAAAAGGACTATCAACTCCATAGGACTGATTTTAACTAACTGTCTCCTGATCAATCTTCCTGACCATGGGAACAGTGCAGGTAAGAATCATGACCAAATTGTTGTCTCCTTCTCTTCAGTAAAGCCACGCTTCAGAAAGAACTGACTAGAAGAGATAAACCAGCTTCTGCCTCTGCAATCAGGGGGAGAAAAAAGTGGGTTTTTTTCTTGCTCAGTTTGGAGAAAGAAGATGCCTATTTCCTTGCTACTCACAGGGTAGGAATATGGCTTATGGTTCCAAGATCAAGATGTAAAAACGAGCTACTTTTAGAAAATATTTCAGTTGAATGAGCTTTTTTCTTCCAACTTCAGATGCCATCTGCCTTAGTTGTACAAACCACACAGAATCACAGACTGGGTCAGGCTGGAAGGGATCACAGTGGTCACCTGCTCCCACCTCCCTGCTCAAGCAGGGCCAGCCCAGAGCACATGGCACAGGATTGCATCCAGCTGGCTCCTGGCTATCTCCAAAAAAGGAGATACCCTTTTGTCCACACCCTCTCTGGACAAACTGTTCCAGTACTTGGTCACCTGCACAGTACAGAAGTTCTTTCTCATGTTTAGGTGGAGCTTCTGTGCATCAGTTTCTGCCCATGGCCTCTTGTTCTATTGCTTGGCACCACCATTTACACACAAGATATCCCACCTAACTACTGTATACAAGGACAGAAGCTCAGCAGGGGAAGCGGCTGCTGCATTTCAAGTCATGTTTATGGTAAAGAACTTCAAGTAGCTTTTGAAAATCTTAAAGCTGAGTGAAATCAGAATGCAACAATAATCACAAAATCAACAAAACAAAGCTTAAAAAAAAACCAAAAACACAACAACACGAAACAGCAATCATCAAAAGAAACAACTAAACCCCAAAACCTCATAAGGACTTCACAAAGGCAATTTTACATTTGTATGAGCATTTCAAGGCAATATATAGTTATTCATACTATTTTGCTACTATACCCTTTTCAAGAAGCAAACAGGTTCAAGTTTTATGCACACACTCCACTGCATTATATTTAAAAAAAAAAAACATTTCAAGTTCAGATTAATACACTAGAACTCCTAAGCCTGATTAGGCACTGGGTACAGCACCCCAAAGGGCGAGAACCACAGAATGGTTTGGGATGGAAGGGACTTTAAAGACCATCCAGTTCCAATGCCCTGCCATGGGCAGGGACACCCTCCATTGGACCAGGTCACTCACACCCAGTGCTGAAGGCACTCAGGCTACTGCTACAGCTACACAAAAGGGGTTACTCAGTCAAAAGAAAAGAAAACCAAGAACATTAATAACATGCAACAGAGGATTTAATTGAAACATGCTCTCTGAAGGGAAAAGAAGCAGATAAAATCTGCCAAGTTGTGTAGCACCTGAGTTAGTGAAGGTCCTGGAAAAGGAGGCAGCTGCTCACTGGATGGAGTGCCAGCCGGAAGGTCAGAACCTATTGGGAGCACCTATGGATAACGGAGAGGAAACGCGCGTCCGTCAGACATGGAACAACAGGAGGATCAGATACCAAGCCACAGTCACTCATGTCATACACAGAAGCCTTAACTTTTTTTTTTTGGTAGAGAATTCCTTCCTGGACAGTTAGCATAGAGTCTTTAGGGACTTTTGCAAACAAACTGGGGAAGGCTTCATTTATTTTTATTTTATAATCTAGACTATCCTTGAGCAGCCACAATTTCCAGTTTAAACAAACTGTAGTATCCAGGAACAAAGTATCTTGGGAATATTATTTTCAAGTCTGGAAGAAATGCTAAAATAATTAATCCAAGAAGCTTAATTTCTAAAATGGTGCAAGAATGTACTCAGTCTCATTACAATAGCTCTATGTTAACTGTCCATTAGAAACTGCATGCTTCCAGCAACATGACTTGAGAACAGGAACTGTCAGTGCCTGAGGATGTCTCCACTTGTTGAGAAACAGATGTGTAGAGCTCTGACACCAATGTTTTGATCCATCACTTCTTTTTGAGCCTGAAAGGTGTTGATGACCCACAGAAGGTGATTAGGCCATGCAACTGGGTAGGGGGAAGTATCCAGGTTATGCAGAGGAGGTTAGAGAGAGGTTAGAAGGAGGCATCAAAGCCTCCTCACCAGGTCAGACAGACATTCCAGTTAGTCATTTCCATTGTTAGGGAAGTGGCAAGTTCTAGGAATTAAGCAACCCATTGCACAATTAGCAATTCTTATTCTCGGCTGTCATCTTGAGGTTTGACAGTGCCCATGAAGTCTGAGCACACACACAGCCTCGTGAGTCACGCTGCCCCTGTAGGCTGTGAGCTCTGCAGGACAGGGGGACAGGCCACAGTCTGCCCCAGATCCAGTTCTGGCCTGCAGGGTGTTACCACAGCTCAAAGCAATGCTTTGAGTTGCAGGAGTGGCTGCCCTGTGGAGATGCTCTCCCCAGAGTTATCTATCCTGCCAATAACATTTCAGCAGGAAACGGCCGAGTTGCATTAGCTCAACTTTTCTGTGCAGCAGGAACACATGTGAGGATGTTACCTGTTCTGAGGCATGATGAATTTTTAAGCTGTGGTAACTTCATCATTTAGTTTTATAAATAAGAGGCAAGACATACTTTAAATACATTGGTAAGACAAGCTGAAATACATTTAACTGTCTGGCCATAAACAAAATGAATACACAGACACAGAGTCTAGCAAACCCCAGAAGACTAAAGCAATAAGCTCCTTAATGCTAGCAACAACACAAAATGAAACTAAAATTAAATCTTGTAAAAAAACTAATTTATAAAGGAAAACTTCAGAGAGGAGGTGGGATTTCTACAACTGACAATCAAAAACCCTATAACATTTATTACATTTAAACCCAAGTCTTTGTAATTACAGGTTTGCAATTAGCAATTTTCTAACTGCTCTGACTGTTCCTGAAAAAATACCAGTTTCCATTTTTTCCAATATTTCTTTTCCAGTTTTCAATTTCACTGAAATATTAATGGATGTCTTTGTGTCTAGATTTCATTATCAACTTTTCTGGCACATATTCCTACTCTTCCATAGCAGAGATTTTCTACTGTCTTTGACAACAAAGAGTACATGGGAAAGACTAGCAATGAATGGAGATGCTGGGAGCATTGGCTCAGCTTGAATTGACCTGAAAGTGGTCAAAAACAAGGCTGGCTAAAGACAGCCAACACAAAGTGTTGATGAGAACAAAAAAAACATTACAGAAACAAAAAGCAGAAAGTATTAAAGTTTTTTGTTTGTTAAATACCTGAAACTTTCTTCAATTTATTTCAATTTAAGGGCTACATTTCCATTTAAGGAAAGGACTACCAAAATAGTTTAAAATACTGAAATGTGCTGTGTCCCCACACAGGCAGACATTTAAAAGAAAATGTCACATATTGGTATATCTGGTTGGTGAGCATGTAACAACATCCACAGCACCTCTCAAGTTCTTACTGTGAGTCATTATTTCTTTGTGAAAGAGTGTTTTGCTTGTAGAATGTGTCAGTAAATGAAAAAAACCTTTTTTTTTTCAGTTATCTTCTAAATTTCTCAAAATCCTGCTCTCATAAATCTAACATTTAAAAGGAAAACAGTATCCAGGTATCAAATAAGTAGCAGAGAAGTTAAAAAAACCCAAACCCTTTCAGTCAGGTTCACCCTTGACTGCAAGGAACAGGTTCAGGACAGGAAGCAAAATTCCTCTATCTCGAATCCACCACTTGGCGAAATATACAACCAACCATCTCAGCCTAGTGGTCAAGCACAAGATAAAAAGCTATTTAAAGCAAGACATCCAAATTCTATTTGAAAAAAATGAGTATTTAAAAAAAACCCAAACAAACATAAAAAGCGAACCACAGTTGCTTCACTCTTTGTAGTTTAAGAAGAAAAACTAACAGTGACACAAGAGACATCTCTCAGAAGCATAAAATGGAATTGGACTTTTTTTACCCATTAGGGACAAAACAGAACACCTCTTGGGACACATAGAAACAGCCAGAGCATAAACCTTTCAATACTACATTAAATGAAGAAACTTCTTCCTGAATAAATATTTTGCTTTACAAAAAGGATCCTGCCCAGGAAGATGTTTCAGCAAGAGCTGAACATGGACACGGATGCTGCATTTCTTACCGGTACCCTGCTGAGGGGGGGCTTGGAAGGAGAGGTCCCTGCTTTCACTGCTGCTGTGGCCACGCTGCTCGAGGCAGAGATGTAGCTGACCGGGGTGATCACTTGCCCAGGAGTGGCAACTGGAGTCAGCACTGGCAAGCCAGTTGGTCCAAGAGGCAAACTGCTCGGAGGTATACAAGTGCTAATGGATGTCAGGGGCTTGCTTGGTGCAACAGCAGTGGTTGGGATGCCAGGAACAACTGTTGTTTCCATTACCAGAGAGGTCTCCAGAGACACTGATGGATGCACCGTTCCCACGTTGCCGTGCTCGCTGAACAGAGATCGCAGCTTTTCTTCGAGGGTCTTGATATCATCAATACCAGGGGCTTTAGACTGAGCATCAGCATCAGCCTCCAGACAGTGAACATGAGGCTGGTTGGGCAATGGAGCTGGTTGAGGCTGGCTGTGGATCAAAGTCTGCTGTACTGCAGGCAAGTTAGTGACTGGCTGTGGCAAGACACCAGGTAAGGGAACCTGGGGCAACATGGGTGTTGCACCTGAAATCTGGGGTAGGACAGGTGTTGATGTAATTCCTGATGGAACAAGTAAGGGATGGATCACTGGCTGAGAGACTGAACCACATATGCTTGATGCTACTGAGGATGACAAAGGTGCACCAATTGGCAGAGATAAGCCAGCTGCACTGCAGGAATGCGATTTGTCCAGAGAGTGCCCACTCTCAGGCAGTGACTGTGGAGCACTTACGACTGTCGTTTCTGCCAGACTGGACACTGAGCCACTGCTGCTGAGCTGGGGAAGCTGCAAAGCCACGTTCTGAGCCACAGACAGGGCAACAGATGTCTGTGCTGCTGCCATACTACTCACAGGCTGAGGAGTAGACTGAGATGTCACAGCTGGTGCAGCAGCACCAAGAGCAGTGACGCCAGGAACCTGGGCAGATGGCAGTGCTGAAGAGGATGGTGTGCTGGCACTGGCAGCAATGTCTGCAGTCACTGGCTGAGCAGGCTGGGACGTGGCAGATAAGGAGAAAGAAGCAGGGGCGCTCACGCTGGAAGTGACACCGGTCGATTGCTGTCCAGGTTGTGAGGCCGGAGGTGGAGAAATAGAGCTTGGCACACTTGTGCTCGGTGCAACTCCAACAGCTGCACTTTCTGAAGGCAAAGTAACAGATCCTGGAAGAGAAACACCAGTGCTGGAGGAAACAGATACTGAAGAAGTAGCCACAGATGCAGGAGTTGCACCACTGCCCGCCATGGTAGAAAGTGCAGGTGGAAATGGTGGTATTGTTTGATTGAACACTGGGGGAGCTGTGCTAGGTCCTTCTGCCATCTGAGCATGCCCCATCTCAGAGAAAGCTTGCTGCAAGCTCAGTGATGATGCTGAGTGGGAGAGATTCATTCCAGGACCATGTACAGGAGATGCTGCAACTGGAAGAAAAGAAAATTATCAGTCCACCTGAAGAAGTTCATTACAGTATTATTGTCTATGACTAGACTAAGACTACATTTAGTTCTTAGCATTAAAAAAACCCCAACAAACCAAACAAAAAAAACCCACACACAAATCCAGGCTTATATTAAAATAGAGAATTAAGGTTTCAGAGTCTTGCAGACAGCTCATCAGCAGTTTTCCTCCAAGAATCTGGCATGGTATGACCCAAATTATGGTCACCTCTTATCAGCACAGACAGCTCCCTACTTCCTCACATACTTTGAGAGGTCTTCAGGAACAGTTTAGATAACTAACTTCACAGTTTTGAAGAACATGTCTTAGGCATCAGCTTTTAAGATTTTGGAGAACTCACCCATATCTGAAGTTTCATTTCCTCCAACAACAGCAGATGTGAAAAAGCCCTGTTCTTTCAGTCGGTTCTCAGGGACGGGGCTGACAATGAACCGTCTTCCAGCAGAATGAACAACCTGGGTAAAGGAGCTAGAGGGAACCCCTAAACAAAAAGAAGGTGGATGTTTAGTAACACAGGGTTGCAATTAAATACATAACCTGCAATATGGAATGTGCACTCCATCATACAAAATAAAAAACTTGGCTGCACCCATCCGCTGAAACAGAAAAAGGTAACTGTTGAAAAAAAATCACAAAAGACTTACCTATTCTTTGTGGCATGGAAGATGTAGGATCTGGCTGTTTGAACTCTAATTTCTGTAAAGTAAGATAAAATTTAAACTTCTATTCTGAAACAGAAACCCACAAGATAGTTCTTAAAACGCTAGCTTACTGCAATGTGGGCATTTAAGGGAAGCAGTATGTGGGACCCAAGCACCATCACCAGTCTAGAGGAATTCTGCCCAGATAAATGTCAGCTACAGTGTTTTTAGAGACTCTCAGCTTAGTGACTGTCAATGTTAACAAACTGATCTAAAAATTCTTTTGGAAATCCAACTGATTTCCTTAAACATCCAACAAATAAATGGATGTTCCAAACTAGTTCTGGGTGTATTTAAGGCAGAGACTCAGGCAAAGTCTCTACTTTCAGTACCCAGCAAACAGTTTCAAAACCTGTGTTTCCTAACCGAGCTATCTAATCTCTCAGTACTTCACTGGGTGGAGGGCGTGAGACCAGGCTCTCTGTGTTTAGTGAGCAGCACAGGGTTGGGGTTTCACTGTCCTACCTCACAATAATCTCAAATCCAAGAAGCATCAGCATTTAAGACTGTCTGTTTAGTGGACTGTTAGGAGACTCAGCAGCTTCGGAAGTCTTCAAACACATCAAAAAGTAAGAGGTCTGTTATTTAGCTTTCTAACTTCATTTTAGGCACTCACTCTGATATGAAGCTTTCTCTTTTTGCCTTTTAATTATTGATCTTTGCCATCTCTCATGACAGGAAGCTTCTATTTCTAGCTAGCTCTACTCACAAAGCCATACCACCCAAAATGGAAGATACCAAGAGCTGAGGCAGTCTGTCCTTCACATACCTGTGACCCCGGGAAGAAGCCATCGTCTTTTGTCCGCATGCTCTCCAAGCCCTGATCCCCTTCAGGCTCCACGCTGGCATCCTCACTCAGCATTTCATCTGCTTTCTCAATAATCTCTCGTACCTGTTCTACAAATGAGTCTCGTTCTGTTGCTAAAATAAACTCATTCTGCACCTGCAAAAGAACAAAGAAACATTCATTTTCCACAAACAATTTCAAAGCAATATACTGAATAACCAGAATTTACTCTTGAGTGCTGATGTTTGTCTTCTCTTTGCTGTTCTTCTGAACAAGATGAAAGTGGTGACAACATAGAGAAAAACAATTGTTTCTCAAATTATCTCCAGCACAGAAGTGTGTGCCCTGGTTTAATCTTTGCTGTGGAGCAACATTCAATCTCACTTCTTCATCAACTGTCACCTCAATCTTTGCTTAGCACAGGGAAATTTAAAATTAGCAGTCTTCCCTTACTGCAATTCTTCCTGTCTAATGAATGCAATATGAGACACATTTAAAGAGAACTATAATATAAAATAAATTGAAAATTCTGTATTGCAAGATGTCTCCTGTGTTTCTCTCTTTCCATGCCATATACAACTTCTCCTCTATGCAGGTTGCACATCACTGATTTAAAGTCTGGCTGTGGTACATAAAAGCCAGTATGAATTATGTTCCAAATACAGGGAGAGAAAGGTTGCTCAGCCTGTCTATTTCCAATATATTGTATTGCTTTATGAAAATAACTTCTCTTGCTTCTGTTGGATAAAACTGGTTTAAACAAGTATATTTGGTAGTTAGAAAGACCAAATCATATTCTTGATTTGGTCTAACCCATGAGAGTATTCTGCCTCCTAAAATTATGCATGGAAAAACTCACAGAGACAGTCCATAAAACAGAAGTAAAGCTGTCAGTCATAGAGTCTCTGCTGGAAAAGAGAAATAAAGTGCCTTAGAGGAAAAGCTTGAGCTTTACATCAAATTCCTGGGATGCTGGTTCAAGAAAAGGAAAGTCAGGCATGCTTATATCAGCCTCTGCAATGCAGAATACTAGTTAAAGAAATCTTCAGTACTTTCAGTTTAGGACCAACAGGCAACTATATGGGGTATGCCTAACAGTATCATGATTAAAAGGAAACAAAGTCTTGCAATCTAAAGTTTGCTCAATAGTCAAGAGGGAACCAGTAAGCACAATGTTCCAGATTCAGACGTTTAAATTAGGTTGCACACTTTTAACTATGTGACTGCATTCTGGATACAAAGTTCACTTATTTTGCTTCTACTCATCTTCAAATATTTGTGGTTTTTGTTGCTTGGAGAGTGTGTCTTAGTTTTGATTTTGCTTGTTTAGTTTTCATAAATCAAACTTCTCTTGTTTCTTCATAGGATCACTCTAGGTTTAAGGTGAAGAAAGACATCTGTGCACTCTCCGTATTTCCTGGCACACAACCTCATGTTATTGACTGTGCTAATATCTGTACTTAGGCAAGAACCAACTTCTTCCTCTTTCTCAGAAAGCCATTAGTGGCAGAGAATTTCTCCCATATCACTGGTTTGGTTCCTTTTGACAAGTACAAACCCAGCACACACCAATGCAGACTCTGCCACCTCTCTAAGCAGAAGATAATCACTGCACAGGTGCCCAAGAAGGTGTCAAAAGCTACTGTGTTTTGTCATCCCTCCACCAGCATCAGTAACATTAAAACCATCTCAGACTCATTTAGACCGTACCAGACCAAAGATAAGACTTTAAATTAAAAAAAAAAATAAATGGGGATTCTATTCTATGCTAGTCAATACTCTTATTTAAATGTATCTCTATAGGACAAATTCTTTCCTGTGCCCGGCCATCATACATTGAATGGAGAAGTTTTTTCTTTTGATAAAAGTCAAGAGCAGCATCAGTCACTATGTACTTTCAAAAACCAAAATACAATTCCCCTTTCTTAATTTAAAGGCAGAATCTTCCCATTTTAATGGACAATGATGGTAAAATGCTTGAAGAATAAGATATAGCAATGCCTGCTCTTAGAGAAGCAAACAGAATTGCTTTAACCTGGCACTTCCAGAAGGTTGCTTGCAGTTTTGAAAATGTCAGATTGAAAAAAAAAAACCCAAACAAACAAAAAAACAGAAGCAGTTTTGTCACTTGATAAAAACCTCAAATCTAAGGTAAAAACTGACACAAATTTCCATGTGATTTGTGTGTGCAAGATAAATTAATAATCAGCTAAACTATTCTGTGCCAAATTTCTAGCTGTGGTTGTGTACCAATAAGGCGAACACACACCATGCTACATGGGAGACCAATTCCACACCTTAAACAAAAAAATACAACTGCCTGGAGTCTCCATCTCTAAAATATATCTTACCATAATTGTAGCTATTTCCTCAGGGTTATCACCATCCAAATCAAATTTGAAAGTAACCATTTTCCGATTGTGTGTCTCCAGCTGGCATTCCACTACCCGATCACCTTTGTTGGAAACCTAAAGCAAAGAAAATAACACTTCAAACCAAAAGCACGAGAATCTTAAGTTCACTGAGACAAACTAACTGGTATAATACAAACAGGTTCTCTTTCCAGTCTAATAAATGGTGCCATGTAGAGCATGATTTTTGTCTGAGGATACATCGAATGTTCTGGAATAGTCTGTGCAACCATTGTTAGCTTAGCAAGTCAGTATTATCATATCTAACGCTCCAAAAAGCTCTTAATAGATGATGTTTGGAATGCCTGTAGAAGCTTAAAAATTCATCATTACTACTGAACTGTCCCTAAAATAAAAAATACTCACATTTAGAATTCTCAGTTTCGGCCTAGAAGTCTTCTCATGGCGGGAGCGGCTGCGGACAGACCTCCGCATGTGACGTTTCGTTGTCCTCCCCTCATGCCTTCCACTCGAAGCTGGGACATTCTCATTGCCATCACTCAATCCAGAAGCAACATCAGAATGTGCACTAGAAACAAAAGGCAACTTCCTGTTAGCTTCCATGCATTCCATAAGTGCAACAATACTCTAACTGACCACATGATATTCTGTTCTGGGAAGTGGTAGATGTGTGTTAATCATTGAGTAGAAGAAGTGTCCTGTCAACACTTCAGGTTGCTTAAATAGAAATTCTAACTGTAATTATTTTGCTACACCTCTTGAAAGCTGAGTTGTACAAATCTATCTTATGTTTTCAAGCTATTTGGAGTTTGAATTCTGCTTAAGTGCCAAAAGGACAAAAAACCTGTCACTTATGATCCATCTGACATGACAAATAAAAAAGTTAATCACTATACACAACCTTACTTACTCCCTCCATAAAATACTCCACCCTTCATGACCGTGGTTTCCCTCTAGGAACTTTAGCTATTCTCATCCTCAAAAACACTCCCAGTGGAAAAAAAATCCTCCTGATGAAAAAATGTATCTAAAGGTTATCCATGGAAGTATAATCTAACACATGACATTGAAACTCAGTTTGGTGAAAAGAAGCAGTGCTCACCTATCCATAGAAGAAGCCAGAGGGGTAGACTGAGCAGGCTGTGTTGCTGGAAGAGTCTCTGAAGCAGCAGTCTGTGAGACTCCCTGAGTACCCTATGGATAGAAACCTACAATCAAGAATCCCCCCCAAAGAGTACAGTTTCTCTTCAAACAACCCAGTAGTCTTCAGTGTTTCCTCCCAAACCAGTTGTAAAGCTGAAAGCTCTGCCTTTTTAGAAGTTTAAACAGCTGGCATCTAGGACAGCTTTAGTTTACAAAATATTCTAGAGCAAACTGCAGTGAAGCAAAATGTCATCTGAGGAGGGGTGAAGAGAAGAAACCAGCCACACATCCTTTCTACTGCCACATGTCACTACAGCTGGCCATGCAGTCACAGTTTTACTAACAGAATGTGCAAAAGGCAAGCCAATGCAGAACAGAGACAGTTCCAATTCTCCCTGCAAGAACCACGCTGCAGGGAATAGGCACAATGACAGATTCTCAAAGGCTATTGACTGCAGCTTGTCTTTGATATGGCAAAAATGTTCTACAATACTAGCAAGAAGTGAAGTGTTTTACTGCTTTTTGCCTGCAGGATGCACACTCACTTCCCAACAGAACAACCAGTGGCAACAAGGTCCCCACATTGGCATGACATTCTGCTGTAAGAAAAAGGTAATTTGAAATATTAACTTCAACTGAAGACAAGCACAGAAGGGATTAGTTCCCCACAGAGATACACTGTTGCAGGAGTCAAACATCCAAAATCTATTGTTACATTATATTCCATATATTTACCTCCACAACTGCCTGCTGTGAGGAGGCAGATGAGGCCTGTTGTGCTAAACTCACAGGAGGCTGGGGCACCTGAGCCTGTCCTCCCAGGCTGCCCATGGAAACTAAAACATTCTGTTCCCCATAGGGCTGCACAACAGGAGCAAGGTACCCTGACTGGGCCATTGCATCTGTGGGCAAGGGAGGGGACAGCACAGCAGAAGGAATACTGGCAGAGGCCACAGCTGAGGAAGGTGCAACGTTCGAGTCCCCTGGGTATTGCGGTGTCAGCCGGGATGGGAAGCTCTGTAACAGAAATGAGGGAACCAAGTCAGTGAATGGAGAGCTAATTAGGAAACAAGACAGTAATAAAAAAATATCAGTTCCAGGGACACATTCCAACCTTCTGTACTTGTTCAAGCACTCCCAGAATCTTCCCAAAGAAGTGGAGCAAACCGTTCATGCAGCCAGCATGTAAGTCACCACGCCCAAACAAGCAAATTCCCACTTCACAGTCCCAAATCTTAGGCAAAACAATCTTTATTTCCCAACTCTTGCAGCTGCCTATATAGCTTAAGACTTTAAAGCCTGAGATTAGAAATGAGCTTGAAGAATTTTCAGGCTGAACAACTACGGCTCAGATGTTATACAAGTGCTGCTGATTCTTGAGATTAAATAGCAAAAACACTCTCATGTTTTTCCTGTCCTCTCATAATGAGCTGACCCAGAAACAAGGAACACTTCGATCATTATTCAGGTTGCCACTTTTACAGTGAATGATCACATCAATGGCTGAAGCAGTCTGCCCACCAGTCCAGCAGTTCACAACCAGCACCAGGTACTTACGTCACATCCAAGATCCATGGCTGCCTGACTGATTTCTATGAATTCCCTGTCCCACCCCTTCCCAGACTTGGAATGAAATACTGACATTGTTGAATATGCTGCCATTGATTTCCTTTCCAACACACATCTCCTATTTTTCAAGTTCCAATTTCTTATTTTTTGTCTCCCCAAGCTGACAGATCTCATGAATATATGGCTGTCCTCTCTCAGACTGTGGTTGAACAAAGCCATGCACTATGATTCTGTCATTTTAGACAAACTCCAATGCCAAATATAAAAAATTCAAAACCCATGGTTGTCCAAGGACTTTTTTTTCTTCTCTCCCCCTTAAAATGGTTATTTACCACACAACAAAATAGATCCTAGTGGCTTAATGGCTCTCATGTGAGAAGTGAGCTGGCCAGGGCACACAGCTCAGATCCGGTACCTTAGAGGAACAGGCAAAAAAATGTGGAGAGGAGGTCTGCTGGCTTGCAACAATACCTGGTAAAGAGCATCTCCAGCAGGAAGTGAAGCTTCAGCAGTTTGTCCAATGCTGACTGGCAATCCCACGGCCTGGACAGGCGGCTGCAGGAGCTGCGGGAGAACCTGGCTGGGCAGCTGAGCCAAAGGCTGCATCAGTGTGGGGAGCTGGCTAGGGACAACGCTGGGTCCTACAGGAACAGCAGCTGCTGCAGCGGACGTGGCCAGCGTGAGCAGTGGCTGATTCATGCCAGCTGCCATTGAAATGGGCAGCGACTGGAAACCTGGCTGAGCCACTGTCACGTGAGGAGCTGCTACAGGCAACTGAGACACTGGGAACTGGGGAACCACGGAAGTTGGCAAGGCCTGTCCCATGGGTAGGAAATGAGAGCCAATGGGGACTGATGGGGCAACTGAAGGCTGAGGGAGAGAAGATGCTGCAACAGGTAATTGAGGCTCGCCTTGGATGATCGACACTGGTTGGGAAACAGGAAGCTGGGGAGGTAAAGAAAATAGAGATAGATTTTTTTTTTTTTAAAGCAGGGTTGCGGAAAGCAGAGTTTTACACATTAGTCAAAGAAAGCATTATTCAAGTTACGGCACTCTGTTAAAGTGGCTGGGGAGCACAGTTGGCAGAGCGGCTGGGAAGCTGGCTGGAGTTCCAAACAGTCCTCACTTTGCAACACTTCCCTTGAAGAGCTCAACAGGCTCTTGAAACAGACACCCACAGGGGGTGAAAGAGCAACATTTGAATACCCTGAAGCACTGATTTGTGCATAAACAGAATCAAATTCTCCTCAACTCTGTCCCCAGACCCAAGCCTGCCTTCTTACAGCAAAGAAGTGCAAACCGTACAACAAATCTGTCAGCTTTGAGTATGGGGACTAAAGCAAAGGAGAATTAAAATCCACTGTGCCAGCATTCAGAGAATGGCAGGGAATATGTCAATTAAAGCCAGCAAACAATGCAACTGGAAAGGCAGTTTAGATGAACAAGCAACAAAACAATAATTTTAAAAACAAAACTGCGGCTCACACATTCAACAGAGATATGAGCCAAAATGAAGCAATATTCAGTAACAGAAGCTTCTTGATCAGGAAGTAAAGGAGAAGAGCTGAGTAAGAAAGATGACAGAAGGAAGAAAGGAGTCCTATAGCTCACTACCTAAATAAGTGACTAAGTTTTACACATGTAATGGTGCAGAAGATAGACAGTGGATGGGAAACAGAGAAATGACAAGTTCCTGAAAATCCGTTCACAATTCACCATTCATCAATATGCTTCCTGATATTTTTGACAATTGAAAGATCTTGGTGCATGGAAGTGCTCTCCTTCCCTCAAATTACTCACGACTGCCATGTGTAAAAGGGTTTCCAACACATTTTCCACAAAACTGACAGTTTTCAATAAAAATACTCTTGTTTGTATGAATGTTTTGAAACCATTAGAAAAGATGACAAAAGTGAAAGCAGCAGCATATTGAATCTACCAGCTATGAAGAAGGAAAAAAAATCTTCTGCTAGAAAGAATTTTGTTTACCTGTGTCCCAGCTGCTGCCTGAGGCATTGGCATGATCTGTGAAGTCTGACTTTGAGAGACAGTTGGTGCAGGAGTGGTGCTGGCAGAAACTGAGGGCTGCTGCAGCTGGTATTGTCCAGGCTGTTGGGAAGAGGCTGGCTGCTGTGCACTCTGTAGCAGGAAAAAGAGGGAGAAGCTGTATTACACCCCAACAGAGGGGGTTTTTAAAAGCATATCCTACTTAAATTCTGCTTTTTACTCTCTCCTAAGTGATATCAGTAGTTCCTCAGAATATGCCAAGTCAATGAAGCTTTAACAGTTACTTATTGGCATTACTAATACAATTCCATTAGTGACACCAAATCTTGCAAGAGAACTCTTTCCTGTGAAACCAAGAATAAAGATTCTATAAAGGAAGACAAGGTAGTTGAGAGAAGAGAATATTGCAGATCAGATTTCCAGTTAGAAGAAATCATGAGAATAGACTGTCTAGACAGGCAAACTTCAATCTGCAAGTCCTGACATGTCTCCCCTTGAACAGGACCACCACTGCTAGCTTAGGTGGAGGTTGGGGAAGACAGGCATGGGAAAACAAGCATTAACATGATTTTTAAAATAAATCTCAGAAATACAATGTGTATCTCATAGCATGTTAGACTGGGTGAGAACTAAAGGATTCCTTTGCTGCAAAACTATGGGTCAAATGGTGACAGAGGTAGACAACTGCTCTTAAAAGAGCCATCAAAATTCTACACTATGAGTACTTTAGTCCTGAGTTTAGGAAGTGTGATCCTACCTGCTGAGTGTGTTGAGTAGGCTGGGATGGCACCGCAGCATTGCTTGAGGCTGGCTGGCCTTGCACCTGTGTCTGGAGGGAAAAAAAAAGAGAATCAGCTGAGGAAAACTCTATGGTTTCTGCTGCAGGCAGTTAAAATAATTTCTGCCTGGAATTATCTGGTTGGAATAGGTTTCTAGCTTGTCCTTTTGGGCAAGCAGACCTTCTGGCCAAATTCCATTATGACAACCAGAAGAAAGCAGAGCAATCTGGAGGAGTTCTGAACCTCATTTTAAGTCTTCCAAAATAACTAATACAGAAGGACTCTGCAACCCACATGCCCCTCAACATGAGACAGATCAGCCTACCAGCTTCTTCTTCCACTGGTGATGCTTTAAGAGCAGGATGCCTTGGTATGGTAACTGGAAATAGATGCATTAAGTTTTACCTTTACATGTGTTCCAAACACAGACAGGTGGGGCAATAAAAGGAGGCTACACGGAAATAAAACTATCCATAAAAAAACCAAGCAAGAAGATATAAAGAATTCTAGACCAATTACAAAGAACCCAGTATACATAAATGTCATGAATTTCCTTTGAGAGGCATATCAAAACACAGGCTAATAATAATTTCCAGAGTCACTACCATTCAAAGGCTACCAAGAATTGGATATAGAGGAATGTGAGGGTTAACATTCTAGCTAAGACAGAATTTTCGAGCAAGCAACGAAAAAAATGGATGAGTGGCATACAAATGAATGTGGAAGATGCAAAGGAAAATGGAATGGACTTTCATTACTGTTTTTGTGGCTGAAAATTTTTTATCAGATCCCAGGATCTGCATTATTGTTTTTGTGACAAGTGTATTTCTTTATCAGCTCCTGGGAGAGAACTAGACAAAGACCTCCAGATGAGTTGCCTGAGCATGCACCACTTGGGTGAACTGCCTTTGTAAGAAGCACATCTGGTGCATATGTATCATATCAGAAATATCTATGAAAATTCCTTCATGCTGTGATCATTCAGCTTGCAGAAGCTCATTAGGAACATGTCTGTTAAAATTCCATACTTTTATAATTATGGAAACTTTGGAGAAAGCAGACTAACAATGAAAAGAACCATTTTTTTCTTTGCTGTTTTAGGAGCTTCAGGCTGGGATCTACACATGTACTACACCTCACTGCTGTAACATGTGTTCACACTGACTCCATTTGGTTTCAAATTCTAATCTTCTAATGAATTAAGTAAAAGATCCCAGAACTTATATTCTGCAAAAGAAGTGGCCTCTTTTGTTTTCCAAATGTATTTTATATCCATCTGAATTTACCTTCTGAGTTTAACAAAGGTTTATGGATAAAAAAGTTTTCAAAATTCTTGAGTAGGAGATTCATTCTACAAATTCTACAGCACAGCAATTACTACCTATTAGACTAGTGATGAAAGCTGTTCCAGCTTTACTAAAACACCTTTAATATCCCTTACAGAAAGCCTTAAATACTTAACTCTTGAACTTAACACACAGAGCAAAATGATTCCCCTTCACACAAATCTCAAAGTTACTAATACTCCAGGAACTAAAATGTCAAAGCCCCTAATTCCAAGGACAAAAGAGGTAAGAGAGAAGTCTACTTAAAGTAAATCCTCTCTTTTCACAGAAAGTTATGAGACTTCAGACTAGGAGCGCAGACACAATGTATATAGACACACACCTCACAGTGTACAGAAAAGCGACCATTGCAAATGCAGAAACCACATATGCTGATAAAACACACATCTCCAAACTAAGCTTCGGGTCTCAAATCTTGCTATTTAAAAGGACACCATATAAGGCTTATAGGGTGGCAATACCAACTAGCAACAGTTGTTCGTGCCATTAATTAACTACTTAGCCTGTTTAGCTTCTTCAAATACCTCTTCAACAAATACATTCCCAAATCCAGGTACACGTACATAACACAGGTCCTTCCATTCCTCTCTTCCCACTTTCTTTCCCCAAGTCTAGAAAAAGCTCTTGCATTTTGGACAGTCACCAAAATAACCTTGTTGTCCAATGAAACATTATTTGTATCAAAGTTCAACCTCAAGCAACACATTCAAATGGCAAAAGAGCATCAAGAGAAACACAAAGCAAGTTGTACCACCACTGCTGATTCTAAGTGTGAAGATACATTTCATTAAAACCACCGTTTAAAAGCCAATTTGGTACTCCAGCAATCTCTCACCAAAAGAACAGCTAGTCCCAGGAGGAACACTGACCATTTTTTACTTTTAACACAAAAGCCCTACCAATATTTCAGACAAATCTGAACACAGACCAGATGGTTGCTAATGCCTCATTACTTCATAGCAACCTGGTTAAGTTAAAGAGATCCTAGTATAGACTTGGTGGAAAGACACCCCCATGAATGCTAATTCTTAGAACCACGTGGAGCAGGTCTAAAAGCAAGGTTTCCCTTTTAGTATGACTTATAAAAAGCAGTGAAATTGTGGAAGGGTTTGCTCCTGTAACCTGAGGATAGGATGCAGGTGGTCCTGATGAAAGCGAGGTGGACAAGGCCTGCTGAGTTGAGGCTCCCTGGGGGAAGCAGATGAAGAGCTGCGACTCCTGCAACACCTTCTGAGGCAGCTGAACAATGGGCAATGAGAAGTCTGAACCAAAAGCAGAAGATGATCCCCCTGTAGGGGGAGGAGACTGGAAATCACCAGTGTCAGAGGAAGTCAGCTGTGAGGAATCACTGGAGTATTCTGGGCTTCCTTCTGGCCAGCTGCGCCTGGCAGAGCCCCCTCTGGGACCCACTACCCCAGCACCAAGATAGTGACACTGCTCTTCTGTCACAGGCTGAAGCCGACCATGCGACCCTACGCCTTGGCTGGACTCCTCATGGCTGGTCTCCATAGAGCCCCGGCGACTCCTGTAGGCCCGCGGGGGCAAAGCCGCCCCTTCTGCCGGAGCAGAGCTCTGCGTGTGCACATGGAACTCAAAGACACAGCTCGCTCTGCCATCGGCACTGTGGGAGAGCACAGCCGGGGCTGAGTGCGGAACAAACACCTGGTGGAACGTCATCTGAGCTGCCTCTGTGCTCAGGGGAGCTGAAACACTGGATAATGGAGAAAGGGGACCCAGCCCAGAATCCAGCCTCAGGCTCTGAACGTGTCGTGCCAGATATGTTTGCCCCGATTGAAAGTCGAACACAGAGCTTTGTGGAGGACCACCTTGCCCATGGTTTGACTCAGAGACCTGCTTCAAATGCTGTTCAGTCACGTGAGAGTTATAAGCTACTTGATCATACTGCTCCGATACCTGTGATGGATAGTGCATGCCCACCAAATATACAGCTTCTGGATGCATCCTGTAGTGAGCATCCTCTGGAGGTGTTGGTCCAGATCTATAGTCACTGTGGACAGGAGCTTGCTCAAACACAGGATTAACTTGCACATGCAGAGGCTCTCCAGCGACTCTCTGAGCTGCTGTGCCCAGCATAACAAATGCCTCTGGAGTCCAATTGGTGGGACTACCACCAGGTGGAACTAAACTCTGGCCAGTCTTCAGCAATGGCTGGAAGTGGCAAGTTTGGGCTTCCAAAAATGAAGTGCTCTTGCGCCGCTGAGCAATTGCCACCTTCGGCGGGCAGACAGGTGGTGGTGAGAAAGACACCGGCCGTTCATGAACGGTTGGGAAAAATATCTGTGAATCTGGGAACGGTGGTGTTCCCCCACGAGGATGCTGAGGCTGTATTGACATGAACAAGACAGGTAATTCATACATTAAAAGTGAAAGCACATCAACATGCACAGTTCACTAGGCAGTTCTGTGAAGTAACTTTATAGAATTTCTACTCAATTCATGGTCAAAAACATACAGTACTTAGGAAATTTAGGTGAGTTGTAAATATCCATTAAATACATCCATGGCAGGCATAGCTACAATTGGGAACATTTGCTGGTGTTAGAGCTGCTTTTCCAGTTCAATTCCAATAGTTCACAGAAAGAAACCCATTTTGCTCCTGACAATGGAACGAGACTTGTTGTCATGGCCTATCCATTGTGATCAGTGCTTGAAATCCAATCAAACCCCTGAGGTCACTGCCATATGTGGAATACGAAATTCAGAACTTGAGAACAGCAACAATGCAAAGCCTCTAATTTGTACTCAGATGATGACAGTAGATGTTAGTACTTTCCAATACAAAAGCCACAATGCTAGTGTCCTGTATGCTATCCAAAAAGCTAAAAGGAAATTTTTTGTAAGACAAAATAGCAATAAACTTTATTCAATTAAAAATAAATTGATTAAATTTGTAATAATTTATCATCATAAAAAATCATTTAATATCATATTTTGTAAGACAAAAGCCATCATTTAATAGCTTATGATCATACCTTTTCATATAAGAAATTAGCATTCATTGAAACAAACTTAACTATTGCCTGGACAATAAAACATCCATAGGTTTAATAACAGCAGAGTCCTCAGGCAATTCCAGTTCATCTGAGGTACTACTTCAGAGGAGGCTCATCTTATTTGAGAGTTGTAGAGAATATTTCACTGAAGAGAGTTCTATGTAAGAACATCAAACAATTTAGTAATTTTGCATCTTTTTATCTCTGCCTGCAGTATGCCCAGAGACAATGTATGCTCTTCCCTAATGGAAAAAAAAAAATTCAGGAGCCAGTAGTAAGTGTAATGTTCAAGACATATGGCATTTATGAGCTTTTCAAGTTGCTTTTTCCACATTGTTTACTTTCTCCCCAGCCTCTTTTGTCCGGAAAAGCAGCAGCAAATTTCCATATTGACTGATGCTAATGAGAAGGTCCTACAGATTAAGTACTTGGCCTATGTTCTAAACCTGGTTCCAATTACTTCATTTACATAAAAATGCTTCTCAAAATTTATCTTGTGTAAACCGAAGCTCAAAATGGAAAGGAATCTTCTTCCTCTATTGCACATTATCTTTGCACCTGACTTTCTAAGAAATGTGAAACTACTGCTCCTTCCCATTAAGAAGAAGTTGAAGTGGCATTTCTGATAAGAATTTAGAAAAAATACCTCAAAACTATTCATACTTTAAATATCTAATATCACTATCATAGCTAGCCAAAGCTTTGAGAATAAGCAGCCACAACAATCAGGCTTTAAAAGCTTGTTGTTTTGTGAAGGGCTTAATTAACATTCAGTGTTTATTAAGAAGTTGAAAAATAAAAGTCTTCTGACTTTGGGTATTAAGAACTAGTCTTCCCTTTACCTTCTATGGTACAACTGGGTAATTTACATGTATATTGTCCTAAAAGACAAGATACAAGCAGTCAGCCACTGTTTGATAACATTTACCGGTACTGCTTCATAGAAATAAATAAAAATAACAAAATCAACATTCCAGCAGCACAGTATAAGGAATTGACTTTTCAATTTCTCCCTTTAAAAATGCCCAGAGCCCAGGATGTATTTAATGATAACTTATCTTACTGTGCCAGGAGGCAAATGGTAACACATACAGGACTGACAGAGAGGGAGGGCAGGCTGGAGCGTCGATGCTTGCGTGGAGAGGCAGAGTGCATGGGCAGGACACTTTCCAGGGCTTTAGAAAGCTTTTCTGCAAAGGTTTCTTCAGGGACAGTCCGAAGGTAGAAAGGAGAAAGAGGTGCAGACAGCGCTGGTGGTGGGGTGCAAGGAGCACTGAGAGGGATGCAGGACATACAGGGAAGAGCAGGAAGGTGGGGGACACAAACTGACATGCTACGACCACGTTGAGGCTAAAGGAGGAAAACAAAAGTTAAGAATTGAACACTTAAAAAAAAAAAGTAATAACAAAACCAG
Organism: Agelaius tricolor; assembly: GCF_023055355.1. Classification (NCBI taxonomy): domain Eukaryota; kingdom Metazoa; phylum Chordata; class Aves; order Passeriformes; family Icteridae; genus Agelaius; species Agelaius tricolor. The sequence goes on from NW_027269263.1 coordinate 4,530,985, forward strand.
CAAAAACTATAATGAGGTAGAAAAGAAATGAAGACATACAATGGAAGGCCCAATATTGACTAATATGTGGTACCACAAGATATGAAAATGCTGAATGAATGCCAGGACACACTGGGAACAGGCTGTGTGCACCTCTGAGGAGCCCAGTTTGCCTTAGGTTACTGAGCAGTGTGGAAAGCTCCCTAGAATCCTCATGAGAAACACATGGAAGGCACATCAGACAGAGAATATTCTCCCTTGGACTACAAGCCCTAGTGTGTGTACTCAAAGCACCTGGTAGTCTGACAAGTAAAAACTTAGATACTAAATGAGCTTTCAAGCACTGATTAGTTATTAGAGTGAATGTGTGTTTACAGGTGTCACCCAGTTCTTCTGCTGGAGCAGTGCCTCTGCCCAAATTATGAATTAATGTATGCAGCTGGCTCTTTATTAACTGAAACTTTACCATAAAAATTTAAACCTTACACTTTCTACAACATGAGTTGCGGAAAAAACTCAAGTTTAATCCGTGGAAAATTCTGTAAAATTAGACTTAGACAACCACCTTCCAGATGCTGGGCCAATAAAAACATCTGGATTTTTAAATTTTGCCATAATCCAAAAGGTCAAAATCCAATCAAATTGGAAGAAACAGAATAAAGTTTTGAGGTGGGATTTGCATTTTTTGGTTCAGGGGCTTCCGTTATTGCTTTTTTTTTCGGGGGGAGGGGCTGTATTGTGTTTTGCTGTGGATTTTTTAAGTGAATGAAAATATATTTTTAGAGAGGCAGTGTATGTTTCTTATGGAGGTAATCCACAACATCTCAAACTAAATAAAATAAAATACAGACCTCCAGAGAGAAAACAGCAAGATATTCAGTGGAGATCTGACTTTCAATATTTGCATTGTGAGAAATCTTGCTAAACTGATTAAATTTTGGGAGAGAGGTAGAAAAGAACTCAATTAGTTAACTAAATACATCATCTATTCCAAGGCAGGAGTAGTTATACATCATTCCTGACTCTAATTCATCCAAATAGCTCAGAAGCATCTGCACTGATGGACATCACAATACTTATCTATCTTTGTTGAGTATTAAATAAACCCCTTCCCAAACAACAATTCCATGCTGCAATTTAGGCCTATCATTCCTTTTTCTATCTAAGAACAATGTTGTGATCTGATCAGCCTCTCCTTATTTCATAGCAGCCTTTTAGAGCTTTCTCTTTGCTCAAGCTTATCTTGTATAGACTCAATTATTTCAGTCTTCCCATATAAACCACATTTTTTGTATTTCCCCTGGGTTTTTTTTTTTAAACTCTCCTCTGAATTTTCTCCCAAGCCACCCTCCAATTCCCTCAACCAAGGTGTCCAGGATAGACTTACCAATAGCCAAGAGCAGAACTACTATTTCATATAATGGGATGTTTGCCTTTTTCATGACAGCATGATGTTTTTGACCATGTCCAGCTTGTGGGTCCAGTGTAATCCCTGACCTTTTCAAAATTTATTTTGCAAAATGGCTGCCTAGCCCGTGGTTACTCATTATGTACTTGTGTAGCTGATTATTTCAGTTTAAGCACCGACCTTGTTCTTGTCCTGATCAAATTGAACGTTGTGCTTCTTTTTAAGGCCATTTCTTCAGTTGTCAAAATAATTTTGATCTGTCAGCCCCTTCCCAACAAAGGGTCAGTAGTCCCTGTAGTCTGCCAGCCTCCTGGTACCACTGTTGTCACCACACAGCAGTGAGCACGTTTTTGCAGCAAACTACACAGCTTAACTATTCCTTTATCATGTGCTTGTTGCTCTCCCTCCTCCTCCCAAAAGATTCTGGTCTTTCAACCTGGAAGCCAGCCATCCTAAGAGAGTGACATGGCTTCTGGCCCAGTATGTGCCCACACTCCAAAACATGGCTTACCCAGAAGAGCAGCTTATTTAGAGGGATTAAGAACTCATCATCAAGGACTAACAGTACCACACACCTCAGGTTAAGTGTCTTTGAAAAAGATGGAGATGCTTTGATTGTGGGTGATAGCAGCCTATTTGCCAAAATCCTAGATACACCAGTGATTCTGTAATAAAGCCTACAACCACAGGTACCAGAAGAAGTGAGGACCCTCAATGTTAAGTGTCACATCTTCTCCTTTATGGTGTTACTACATTATACCATAATGTCTGCCTCAATCTTGGATTTTTATTTGTGTAAAAAACAAGCGACAAGGGAACCACTGAAGACAATATAAAAGTAGCAGAAGTTCTACTCCAGAATTAGAATAGATTTCTGCATACTCTCTTACTCAGATCTAAAAACGTACTAAGGAAAAAACATACCAAAATAAAAGGGCAACACAAATGAACATAGTAGGAAAAGTATTTGTGCCCAGTGCAGACTTTCCAGGGAAAAGGAATACACATGATGAGCAAATCAACACAAGCTAGAAATAAAACCGGGAACAAGGATGTGGGGTCTTTTCAGTCTGGAGCTCTCACATGCAACATTCTGTAACAGTTAAAAAAGTCTTACCTGCACAATCTGTAATCAAAGCCTCACAGAACACACAAAGCAATTTCATGCAGTGGCTTCAATTACTCTAATCCCTTCTTCAAACTAAACCAGCAGCTTGATCCCTGGTAACTTCATATACACATACACACACCACCTTCCCAAGCAAGACTAAATGCTTATTTTCAAGAGGTAGTCTTGTTCTGAGGATGTTACTTCTATTCACAAAAATGACTAACCCATTCCTCTGCTTAACTGCAGCCAAGTTTAAATAAAAGCTTTAAAGGCAAAGACGCTCTTGCACTTTCCCCTCCTCCTCTAAAATCAGTCATCTCACAAAAAAAAAAAAAGCCCCTGAACTCCTCCCATGCAGCATCTGCATCCTATGCAAAACAAAACATACATGGAAGATGGCCTGGCAGATTGCCTCTCACCTTTCAGCAGACACACAAAACCAAGTAACCCCATGCATTTGCAGTGCTGTGAGGTGTGGCTTACCGCTGCAGGTGGCTGATAACCTCCATGCTGCTGGGACTGCACTTGGCCAACTGGAGCTGGGTATCCCTGGACTCCAGTGCTTGAGACTGACTGCTCATGCTGGGAACCAAAGGACACAGCCTGCTGACTGCCCACAGATTCAGTGTACACAGATGACCCCTGGCCACTGTCAACTGTTCCATCAGCTGCAAAAGTTAAGGATAAAAATATGCATTGTCAAGAACTGTGGTCTGGATTAAAAATTTAAATATTCTATAATTGATCAAAGATTAAATTGATTTTTGTGCCATGTCACATGGACCTTTATTAGCATTTCACCACTTGTAATATTTAAGCTGATTGCAAAATCTTTTTTCTTCCCTTATGCCTTCCCCTAAAACCCTGAAAAAATTACTAATTTCAGGAGTTCTTTGGGAGCATATTTAAGAACAAACTATATTTCCTACAAAAGTCTAGACTAGAAATAGAAACCTAAATTCCACATTGTTATGAATGCTCTTTCAAGATTTATTAATCATTATTTTTATTTAACTTTATGCAGACATTTAAACAGTTGTGTTGTGCTGGCTGGCAGATGCACTGTGTAGGCAGAGTAGTGAACTAGGCACAATAGATAACCAAGATTTTAAATTGGCTAACGTGCAGACAGTAATTTGCTTTTTAACTTCATCATTCTAATACAGAAGCTGTCACCTTCCATCATGATTCAAATACTGATTCAAATGCTCGGATGGCAGAAGAAAAGATAGGATTATAAATTCATCTTTTCACGTACACTATGCAAAACAGAAAATCAAGATTTTTCAGAAAGGAAATTATGAGCTGAACTACTTGTAGATTAATCTCATTTCTACTTTAAAAGTAAATTAACAAGGATTCAAACAAGGGGTTTTAATAGCCAGATCTGCACTGGTGCAGGAGCATACAGCTTTCTGCAGGGCCAGAATACACTGTCCCTGTAGGAGGGCAGCCAAACCAAGGGCAGGTGTTCATGCTTTAGGTGCCACAGTTCATTCAGTATATTGCCTTGAAACAAAGAGAAACCATTTTGCGCTAAGACACTGGGCTGTGAATTGTGCCAAGGCTTGGCTCAGCTAAGCCACAGGAATGCATCTTATGTTGCTGTGCTTTCTAGTGCCCTACTGTTCTTCAGCAGCAGCAATGGCAGACAGCATCATCTTAGGGCATTTACTGCTATATCCACCAAAAATGTAAAACTAATGGGAGGAACTGTGTAAGTGCAAGAGCTCCTAAAGCAACCGACTGAGGCACTTACAAAGAACAGATATACTGGGTTGCTGGAACTGCAGCTGTTGGTGTTGATCAGCTTCTGGCTCTTCAGGCTCCACTTGCGTAGAAACTGACGCTGAAGCAGTAGGGACAGGAGTAGTACCAGTGACAGACTGGGGATGCTTTGACCCTGCATGGGAAGCACTTGATGGCTGCTGCTGCTCCAGCTGCTGCTTCTGACTCCCTTCTTCCTGAAGGACGTTCTCCTGTTCTTCTTGCACCGACTGGCGCTGCTCTCGCTTGCGCTTAATCAAAGATACCCTGTCCTTGATAGCCTTCGCCATTGTCTTGTGATCCCCTTCACAGACATAGCCAGACTCCACCTGAGGGAGGATACATGCACAGAATTCACACTGCCACAGACTGCCCCCTCCCAGTGCTACAACAAAGCTCCTTCTGGCACTACCTATCTACACACTTGTGAACTCCTTTATTTCTAGACAGGAACAGCAAAAGCAGGGGCTGACAGACCACATCCCACTGGCACAGAACAGCACTACTTCCAGAGCTTTGTCAGACCACCAGCACTTACCATTTCCTGTGCCACATCCTCTGGGACATCTCTTTCCAAATCAAATGAAAACTCTATTGCCTCATTATCTTTATATTTGCCCTTGAGCTTTTTGATGTCTTCAATTCGGAGCCAGAGTTTAATGGCAATTTTTTCTCCATCATCTTCCTCTGCAAGTTCTACCCGTACTCCAGTCTCTTCTTGGAAGAAAGCATGATTCAAAAGGTCCTTAATAGCATATCTGGATATTGGGAAAGAATGTAGAAAGCACATTCAGCTATCAGGATTTCATAAAATATTAAGGAATAACCTTGCCAGATGCTCCCCTGATTTATTCTCTACATTTTATGCTGTTTTGAACCACCTTATGTGCATTCTGTTGGCATAATTAGAAGATTTGTCCTGAAGGTACAAAAGAGATTTACAAACACATCATTAACAATTGTAGCTAACAGCTTAAATGAAATGTCAAAAATAAGTGAGGTACAACAACAAAATTAACTTCAAAGGAGAAAAAAATACTAAATTGTTTAAAAACAAGAAAAATAACTGAAACTAAAAATAGAGAGCAACACCATCAGATGTAAAACTTCTAGAGTTAATAGAATGGGATGAATAAACATCCATGAACAAAACCAGTTCTGAACAGAACAGAACAGAGGGCAACTAAAGGGTAGACAAAAGCTGAAACAGTCTGAAATTGACATTCAGTAAGCAACAATCATGGAAAAGCAGAAAACAAAACAAATCCCACAAATAAGCCATCAGCACAGTTAGAGATTTCCTATAATGGTGTAAGTTAACCACCTGAAGTAGAAGTCATCTTGCAGAAAATATGGATTAAAATGAGCAGCAAAAATTTAAAACATGGAGTCCTCAAAATGATCAATCGTATCAACAGAATCAAAGGGACACAAAATCCCAAAGGATTACAGAACAACCAACCAATGCAAACACCTGGAAACCCAGAAGGACTGTCCCTCCACTACTCTGTTGATTAGGTCAAAGTTTTATTAAAAGCAATAGCATTTCTGAATAAACTGACATGGATGGTTACTATGGCATTTGCACTTTGCCTGACACTGTTAATCCTCTTAAACAACCACTGAATAGGAATCTACCAAAGATCAGAAGCTGCAGAAGTAATACTGGCTTCCCAGCTTTCACCAGAACAACAAGGACCTCAGGAACCAACTGGATTTGGTATCATCAAAAGGACAGAAAGGCCTCAGACAGCAGCTGGTACCTCTGCAAAGCAAGTACTTACCTTTCACCTTTGTTTTGCCGAATGCATCCCTCAATAATCTCCTTCACTTCAGGGATTGCTACTTTATCAAAGCTGGCTGGCTTGACACCCTGAAACACACAAGTAACAACTGAGAAACTGCAAGGACCATTTGATTTAAGTTTTGATTGTGTTGACAAACCATGTATTTTTACTCTCTAGATAACTAACCTAAGTAACTAGTGCAAATTAAGGCAAAGTCTGACCCCAGTACTACTGCTCATTTGTTTGTTAGTCACCCTGCAAATGTTCCACACACACCCCTTTGCATTTCCCAGCTACATTTCTGTAACAGAAGGCATTGGCACTTGGGTGCTCAAGTTATGACAGGAGAACTTTTTAGTTTCCATGGAAGTTGTGCAGGTTAGAGGGAAGTACACAGACTGGACTGAGAATGGAAGGAAATGGTTCCTATGTAACACTAATGCCAAAAACCACAGGATTAATTTAACAGTCTTCAAAGCATCCTGTTGCTTCCCAAAATGTTTCCAAGCTGCCATTATATGAAGTAATTTTTTTACAGGAAAAATCTTAGCCTAGGTTTTTTATTTAATAATCTGACTAGATCATTAACTAACTTGTCCAATGTTAAAAAAAAAAAAAAAAACCCAGAACACCAAAAACCTTCCAGCATCTTAGCTCTCCCCCAAAGCCCTACTATACCCAAACCACACTCCTGCATCACCGCTGTTGTGAGTTCATGGAAATGAGCTTACAGTACAGGCTGTACAACAGCCCTTCCACAATACACAGCAAGCCTTTTTCCAATACACTCTAAACTACAGGGGAAAAAGAAAACAAAACCTAAATAAGATTAACCACCCAAAGCTGTAAAACATGCCATGAGATGTGACCATCTGGGAATTCTGAAAAACATTTCAGGCAGAGAGCCAAGCTTCATCACTTAATCACAGCCAAAAGTGGTATTTTGGGGCCAATGGTCCACAACAAAATCTGGCACCCCATTTTATTTGATTCAGCCTTTAGTTTCAAACTCCATATTTAAAACAGTAGAATGAGAGAGAGGATGAAGACATGCTGTTCAAATGTTTGAACAGAGTTGGTGTTTTCAAGCTAAACAATCCTGAAATTATACACCTGATACATCTGACCCTGTGTCACTGCTGAATGACAACTGAACACAAAGTGAAAACCACATCTCTGAAGCACAGAAATAAATGAAGTAGCAGTACAAGCACTGTGATTCGTGCCCTAAACAGAAACTTCTCCCAAGATCCTACAAAATACTGGTGACATCAAGACATGATCCTTTCCTATTCCTCTACTGTGAGCAGGAAACAAGCCTCGAAACAGAAAAGTTTGAGTCTAAACCCCAGTCTTCACACCTACCAACCCTGTAGGCAGAGCTCTTAAAAGGAAAAAAAAAAAAGCCAGCACAAAAACCCCACACTGTAGAAAGAAAACAATGTATTTGATAAAAACCAGTATGCTCTTATAGCAGGAAGGTTATCTATTTCTTTGGTCTAAAATTTGCCCTTGCGAAACTCTAGCAATTGAAATTCACAGCACTGCAGACTATACTGTGACTAGAATAAGCACTGAAACACAGCCTGCCAAAGAATTAGCTGAATACTTTTAGAAGCTTTGCTGACTATTAAGCCTTAAGAAAATCAATGCCCCAGGTGATAAAACATCAGACCCAAGTAAGGATGGGTAGGTCTCAGACTGTAACCAGGCCTTATATACACCTCCAGCTTCCAAGCAGGACACAGAGCTCTCCACTCTAAAGGGATTTATAAATCTGCTCATAGACTTGACTTGTCAAAAGTTCCACCTTTCATTATGACCACACTTAAAACAGTCCCAGAAGTTCAGGTTTCTACATGGAATGTAGATATTTCTATATATAATTAAATGCTCTCCTGTATAACATATATAACCTATGCAATAATTATTCAACTCCTTACTGCATATATTCCCATCTAAATTTGCCCAAGTTTAACACATGCAAGTCTTTTAAATAGCTCAAGTCTCAGACATAGCAGTCTGCACTGACATTCATTTACACTGTGGCAGCAGAAGGATGATGTCAGATCTGTGACAATCTCATTTCAGAAAACTAAAAGCTAACATGAGGAAGACAACTGGTACAGAAAAATATCAGCATAACAAAGCCAGGATTTGATTTTTCTTGTTAATTATTGTACCACATGCTCTGTTCTTGCACAGAGTTAAAAGTTAAAGCTAAGGATCGATTTTAAAATCAGAAATTGTCTGCCACCCTGCATTTCTCATTGCTCAAAGAAATTAAGCACTTGTCCAAAATCATCAGGCCCTTCCATGAGGACCATTTTACAATACTCCATTCTAGGAATTCCAAACCAAGAGGACAGTTAAAAAGTGAAGCTCCTGTCAGCCTTCTTTAGCAGAGCTTCCATATTCCAAATGCTCCTCAGAAATCTGGGAGAATACCACACTAGGGCCTGGGATTCTGTGTTCAGCAGCTCCCTATTTCTCACTTTGCTCCACAGTCCATGAGAAGGGGTGCCTAAGCCACCTCTGCAGCTCTGGACAAGCACTCCCCAGATACTCAAGTTCATCAGCTTTTTAAACCCTTTTTTCCCTTCTGCAAGCACCAATGGAAGTGTCAAACTATTTTATACAACAAGACAGGGGTTCTATAAATGATTAAAACTCAATAAATCAGTGAAATCTTTTCTAACCAAGAGCTGCCTACACAGCTTAATCTGCCATCACACAGAAATCCAAGGGAGGCCAGGCCCTGGAATTCACATAACCTTGATGTGTTCTTAAGACTGCACGAGCTGGGCAGCCAAGCATACCTTCAGCAGTTTCTGAACCCAAAGGCACTCAAGGAAATGCAGTGTTTCCTGCTTTTACCACACTAAAAATGGTCACATTCCTATGTGCTGCTCCTGGTCCCCTTAGAACAGCCACAGGACAACTCAAATCCTAATCTACTAGTCCTGTTTCCCAGTGGCAGTTCATTAAGAACTAGACAGCCAAATCCCACTAGCATTATTTACAAGCTGGCTAAAGAAAGAGCAGGAAGAGCCCTTGCAAAAGAAAAAAAAGAGTAGACAGGTATAACAGGCACACATGAAAAATCAGCATTTTCTCAAGCTACTGCTCTAAATTGCACAAACTGACAAGTGCTGCTGAAAATAACAGTGTCCTTTTCTCCATTTCCCAGTCCCACACCAGTGTAATTTCCTTTATTTTGCCAGCAAGCACATTAATACAGTTGCATAATGAACCAAATCACAGCATGTATCAGACTTGAAACAAATCCAACCAAAAAAGGTAGCAGCAGCTTCCAGTGAGCTGAAGTTTCCTACACTGCTGCTTGAGCTCTCAGGCTTACAGAAGGACAGTCAGAACAGAACTTCTTATTTTGAAAGAAGCACCAATTTAAAATAAAAATCACTGAACACTTAGATTTTGAGAATACCTCTAAAATATGGATGTTTATGTAGGTAGCCACAGATACAAAACTAAAAACTCACAGTCTGCATATTAAGAATAAGAAAGATTTCATATTTCGCTTATCTTAGATGTGATAAAGTTTGTGATTTTATCAGATTTTAACCAGGTGAAAAAACATGTTCAAAAATTCAACAAATACAGTTATTTGATGAACTACAAGCAAGTTATGTATTCTTAAAAACACTAAATTTCCAGGAAACTTTGAAACCCCAAAGTATATATATAGCTTATAGTCAGGCATCACCTGACTATAAGCTATACAAAACTCTTCCACAATTTTTTGCCTAGAAATACATAATATTTTGCATTAATTAGATCACCAGATTACTGAGTCAGTAGTTTAACATCTTGTTCTAATGCAAGAGATACTGAAAAAATCATTTACTTCATTAGAGAACGTATAATCAATGCTGTATAACTTCTACAACAAATCAAAATGAAGGCAGATGAAGTGTTAACATACCCTCAGACATTTTAAATTTAATAAAAAATGCTTAGATTTGGAACAAAACCATAGGTAGAAAATAGCAGAATCAATTAATGTTTCAACCTTATGGTCAGGATTTTAATTTACATTTTAAAAAATTACAGGGGAAAAAGTCAAGTCAAGTTTAAAAGCTACAGAACCAAGCTAGGCAAATGTAAAACAGTTCAAAAGATTCATAGAGAACTCTGATTCACCTCCAAAACACTTTCCTGCAGCTACATGCACTTGACAGAGCTGAAATTCTTACTCACCTCTTTAGCACAATCCTTGTGAGAGCAGCAACAGTGGGAATTAACAATTACAAAAATGGGACAGATCTCTCTTTTTGTGAAATCCATCAGGAAAAGAGAGCCACACACACCAGAGTTAGCAAGGTGCTATTTTCCGATGGGACTCCACTGGGCTGTGGACTTAACGCACAGCAGAAGGAAAGCAGACAGCAAGGTTAGAAGGGAGCATTGTTTTCTCTTTGACATCTCTTGCTATTTTCCAAGTCCAGTACATGAGGCTGCAGAGGTTTGAGCTCAATGTCTGCTTTTGTCACTCTAATGCTGATTAGAAAGAATCAATATAAGCAAGAGGTAAGCAGGTGCCTTTCCGCCTGCCCAGCCAGCTGCGAGAGGAGGAAGAAGTGACAGCACAGGGATCCTTTACTTCCTGCATGTTCCCACCCACCCACTTGGCTGCTCTGCCTACTCTCCACCCAGGTTTTCTGCAAGAGGGTGAGGCTGGGAGTGTGATCATCATGCAGCTCCCTCCTGCTGCTGCACAAGTTCCTCTTTGACCAGGGCAAGTAAGTTGGTCAGTGTGTTGTGCAGGGGAATGAAGGCAGCTGCTGCTTCTCCTCTCCCTTCCATGGAGCTACAAGCAGCACACACACAGCTGACTGCCATTCAGCCTAACTAAACACAAGTCAGCACTACAACAGTACAATGCATTTTGCTACCAGTGGCAACACCATCTAATTTCCTTTCCTTTTTTTCCTTAATCTAAGGGCACAGAGATGTGAAGGTGATTTTTAAACCACTGGACAACATTAGAAAACTGCATGGTTGCTTGGTTTATACCACGTGCTCACAAACAATCCAGAATTGTAGTTTCTGCTATCTCTCACTAGACTTCAGACCTCAACTTGGAAGTTCAGTTGTTTTCTTCTTTTGATACCTAGTTCCAAGCAACCATTGTAAAACCTGTTTATTAATCAAATGAGCTGGCCATAGCTTCAGGGTTTGGGTTTTTTTATGGTGAGGACATAAGGAGCAATGCTAAGAAAGATCACATATACCATTTTAAAGATGAAGTTAGCAAACTAATTTTGTCAAACTAATGGTGATGAACTGTTATGAAAGGCAATTTAGAATTATCAAGATCACTTTTCACCCTAAAATACCATTTTCAGTTCCTCAAGTATACCCCAATTATACCAGTGGTGCTTTTATGGTATACACCATCAGTGTTGCAAAAGCAACATTCCACACACTTAATTAAGGCTACACTTTTCTGGGGTACACAGCATGACCTGCAAAGAAGATTCAACATTTCAGCTTTTGACAAGTCAAGTCTACCTGTCCCAGCAGAACCCTAACTCTTGCTTGGCTCTTTTCAAAGATGCCATAATTCTAAGAGCGTGGAAAGAATTCTACAGGAACTGATTGATCTTCTCAAACAAAATGTTCTAACACTGCAGTCCAGAAGCTAATAGCACCAGCAGCAAAGTCAAATCACACAAACAAAGTAATTAAAAGGTCTATATTTCCTTTCTGCTAAGCTGTTACCATTCTAGTTTGAGCCAGTCCCAGGCTGCCACAAACCATTAATTCAGGAATTTAGAGAGAGTTATGATTGCAGTGGAAAAAAAAGATCCAACCTCTTTCCCCCAGTCCCAAAGAAGCCCTCAGGCAATGGTATATATAGCATTTAAATTGGTTTACCCCGTGATCTCCTAAATTTCCCTACCTGCAATTAGTTACTTACCCAGCCCTCAAAACCTGCATGCTTAACCATTTCACCACCTCTAAACATTCATCTTAATCCTGCTGCCTATTCTAGGAACAATCTTTCAGATTTAGTTCTTTCCTTATTTCACACAGAACGTACCTGAAACTGATTGATAATTCTCACCCCAGTTGAACTCAATACACAGTATGAAAAGAAAGACTTCAGCTTAACATTTACTCAGCTCAAGAGACATATGGTTTGCCTACAAAGGATGGATTTTCTTGTTCTGGTTAAAAAACAAACTAGAGTAAGTTTTTTAAAGAAATAGAAATGCAACATACTAAACAGAAGTAAAAATTTTGTTTCGCTGATGTCAGTATTTTCATAGCAATTAATTCTGCTCAATTGATAATTCTGCCAAGAATTAAACTGGTAAATCCTGCAGAATAAACTCTGTACCAGATCAGTATCCTAGCAGAGTAAACAGCATTACTGCAATGCAAGCAGTGGGAGCAGATGAAAGATTTAGCGAGCCAGAGCCAGCTCATGAGGCACTGTTCAGGCCAGGACAGGCCTTGCTGCCTTCCCTTCTGATCAAAAACAACAACTGCATATTTTGAACCCAAATCCTCTTGAACTTGACAGATCTACCATCATCTACATCAAAATTTCCCATCTCATCTATTTGAGAGCTCTATGCCACTGAAACACCTTAAGCAACTGGCCTTCACCCTCTGCAGTGCAGGTGTGTAAGTTATTCAAGTCTCATGATCCTTAACTTTCTCCAAACCAACAGGTAAGTATGTGTGCCCTGAGTTCAGAATCACACTATGAAGACAATGGCAATGCTGTAGAATTTATACAGGCCTGCTTGCTGCAATTTAGATACTCTTCCTCTTTAATTTATCACCTAACTTAAAAAACATTTTGAGGAATTAACAAAAAAATTAGAGGTCAATCACAACAACAAATTGACAGATGTACAGAATTAAAGTTGTTAAACATACAAGATATATCTTGATTTACACACTCAAACAAATTGCTTCTTCCTGAAGTTAAATCTGTATGAGAGAAGTTTGGTGAAAAGGATAAAACAGACTCCTCATTCCATGAGCAATCTTTGCTCACTATCGCCTTCACAAACATATCCTACAGGTGATCAGCAAGCCTAAGAACTGGACAACACTGACATTGCCTACTCAACCAACTTCTCTGTCAGTGTCTCAATACTGTACTTTTATCTACTAAAGCCAGAGACTTCACAGCATTCAAAGCCTTACAAGACTGCTCTAGTAGGGTACAGTTCTGCTACTTCACTCCCACATGTTTAAGTTTGAACAGGAACTAGACATAACTCTCCTTAGAAATTCCTGGCTGCAAGCCTTCCCAGCACTCTCAAGACAAAGGCAGTAACTGAAGTTAACTGAAGTGAAAACCCACTGTATTTGTGATGATAATAAAATGCTATGGACTAATGCAGAATATATACTACTATTGCAGAATATATACCACAGCTCAAAGCTACACCCCTGACAAGTGATCCAGCCCAGGAAAAGAACTAAGTTTTTACTCAAGACATGGAAGTCCACTGCTCTTCAGAACCACCAGGTAAACCAAGTATCTGCTTATTTTAGAAGTCCAAAGAATCTGAAGCTAAGAATATTGTTTCAGTTTTTAAAAAGTTATTAATCACAACAGTAATTGCAGCATGTATAGAATACATCAGTCAAGCTCCAGAACAGGAAATTTTGTCACCAGGACAGAGTTTCTCAGTGCACATCTGACTAACAATTAGCATATTGGTGCATGGAACAGTGGAAAGGGGCTTGTTTAGAAACACAGAGTGTGAGGACAGAGGTTCTTCTGAAACAAAGTCTGATTGGACAAGTAGATCAGGTATTAACTCTTTTGCACAAAAGCATAAAGGTAAGATCAGTTGCACCCTATCACACACAGTTCTTTAACCTAACCCTTAGAAGCAGAGGTGCTGCCTCTAACATGAACACCTTGAGCTAGCTCAATGACCCTTTGCTTTATTGGGACTTCAGCTTGAAAATGGCTTTCAAAAAAACCAAAACCAGACATGCCTAGACACACATTTCAGTTTTATAAATTTAGAAATGCCACAGTGTCACAATACTAGAACTGTCTGTCTTCTATTTTCAGTATGGAAAACATGTTTTTGAAAAATAAAATTGTATTAGTTGCACCCTCTGTTTTAATCTGCTCCCACTCTGGTAGGAAATCATTGTTCTGCATTCATTTTTAAGTTCGTGTACAGTAACTCAAAAGCCAGAGATTAGTTCCACTGGACTTCAAACTGAATTTAAATAATGATGTGACATGGGCCACAAAACCCATCTGGTACCAGAACTAGCCTTTAGAAAGGATCATCTACTTAAAAGGCCTAAGGTAATGTTGCAAACACTAAAAATAGTGCACAATTCCAACAATGCACCAAAAGACACCATGCCTTTTATTTTCAGACTTATTCTAATAGGAGTGAAGGCTTTCCTGGAGTTATCCCATTCCTATCCCTTGCAACTATAGCAGTACAGCTGGCAGGACAAGAAATAGCAGCCTATGCATTCTTAGTGTCAGTATTTTTAACCAGTGGCACTCTATGACAAATAACATTGAACCATCAGTCTCCCCACAGGAATGTTTCAGTGATTCACCAATCACAGAATTATAATGGTTCTCATCACACTGCAGGCATTTTAAAAACACTTATCACCTCCTTGCTCCTAAGAGCCACCTTCCCAGCTCTTGTTAAATTAACCTCAGTTACTGTAAGAACTAAATGGATGTCAGTACAGGATAAAATATTAAATACGAGGATCATAGGTTTAAGAGATCTGATCCTTAAAAAGATACTTGATGCTGAACAGTGAGCTACTTTTAGAAAAGAACTCAGTTGAATAAGCCTTTTCCCTTCCAAACTCAGGCATCACCTGACTTAGCTGTGCAAACCACACAGAATCACAGACTGGGTCAGGCTGGAAGGGACCACAGTGGTCATCTGCTCCCACTCCTGTCCAGCAGAGCCATCCCAGAGCACATGGCACAGGATTGCCTCCAGAGGCTTCTGGAATATCCCCAGTGAAGGAGACTCCACACCCTCTCTGGACAATCTGTTCCAGTGCACAATCCCTGCACAGTACAGAAGTTCTTCCTCATGTTCAGGTGGAGCTTCTGTGCATCAGTTTCTGCCCACGGCCTCTTGTTCTATTGCCCAGCACCACCAAAAACCAGGCTCCATCCTCTGACACCCTCCCTTCAGATACTCAGACATTGGTAAGGTCCTCTCAGTCTTCTCAAAAGGCTGAACATGATGTGCAATACTTTTTTTTTACATTTCACACTTTACGGCCAGAGTAAAGTGTCAAATATAAAAAAGTTTCTTCTTTGAAAGAATACAAGAGTTTACCCTTTCTTCCAATTAATGTTTCCTGTGCTTGGTTGAAGATTTGTAGCCTTTCAATACCTGCTTTCACAAAAGATCACCTTCTCTGTTGGAGGGTTTCCTCCCCTACTTTTGCACTGACTTTTTTGCAATGCTTTTTTCACTAGAAAGGTTGATAGGAAAGGTATCTCCATACCTATTTAAACCAGGTCAAGAAGCCAAGTCATGCAAAGTAAAGAAAACAGTTTTATTCATGCCTAAAAAATGCTAGATATTGCTTCCAGGAAGTAGAAGAAGAAATTAATCATCACTCATTAAGTACTGCAAGTGAAATTAATCATATGTCTAAAGGTTTAGTATTTTTTATTTGCTACTTAAGATCCCTCAGGAAGAAGAAGAAAATAAGAGCTGGAATACTTTATCCACTGCACCTCTAGTGAAAATGAAGCAGTTGACTGGTCTAGACAGTTATGACACCTAACTTTTAAAACACTAAAGAAAAGATTCATTTTACCCCAACTGACCAGACTAGAGCACTTGGTAGCTGCCTTGTTTCCAGCAAAGAGAATGACCTTCACCCTAACCAGTGAATTCCAGTTCCCACCAGTTAGGGAAATTAAGGAGTTTTAAACCAGTTAGACACTGCCTGGTCAGGTTACTCATTATGTGCCTTGTTCCCTTAGGCCCTTTTTTAAGCTCTGGAGAACACAGAAGAAAAATGTTATGCCTGCTGTGGAACATTTTAGTACTGAACAACCTTTTTTTTTGAAACTCAAAAAATGCAAAATGCTTTTTTTTTTCCTCCCCTTCTCATCTTAAGGCCAGTTCAGACAACAGACATTTGTTTAGAGAGAACAGACTGGACTTCTGGTGAAAGAAAGGACAAATACAAAACTTCACTATGTCAAAGTAAGCATGGAGAAAATCAAGTACAGAGCACAAGTCCATCAGGAAAATTTAGAAGGTAAGTTTATATGATGGGAGGGGGGAGAAAAAACAAGGGGGTTTTCTGCTCATACTCAGAGATGATTAGTAGATTTGAAACTGAGGATGGTTTTATTAACTTTTTAGCAAGGAACATATTTGGATTTTTACGTTAGTGGTATATATGCAAGAAGGAGGAAAATTGGCATAATAAACATATTAATTGTCTTTTTACTAGTCCTGGGACTAGTCAATCACCTAGCAAATTTAAGCCTTGGGACATCCAAGTATTAGAGATCTAGATTTTGAGGCAACAGCTTGGGTTTCCATGGTCCCACCAGAGGCTGAGGCAAAGCAGCTGCAGTTACTGCAGTTAGTTATGCCTTCACCACACTGATGCCCAAACAGACTAAATTAAGAAATCATACTTAAGATGTCTGTTCTATAAATATCTCTTTTTCCATTTAAATGCACGTGTAGTCCATTTTAAGTATCTCCTGTGACAAAGTGTTTAATTGCAATATGCATGGAACAGGTCAAAGAAAATATACCAGTCTCCTGAGAGGAACAAAATCAGACAGGGAAACCCTCCTGAATTTTACCAAGCTCTTACACCACTCCTTTTGGTTTTTTAATGCAAGCAAGTACGTAAAAGAATTATATATCTTGATTTCATTTTGCATTGTAACTCTCTGCATTACTTGGATACAGAAGCAGAATTGCAAAAAAAACATAAGGAAAAAAAACCAAACAGAAAAGCAAAACCACAAAAAAAAGGGGAGCCATTCCCTAATCTAGTAGCATTCCACACAGACAGCTGTGCTTGTACGAGAGGGCAGAGGAGAAAAAATGACAAAGGAGAGGAAATCAGTACTTTAACTATAGTACAGCTTGCTATCAATTCATTGCAGATTTAGATTATTTCTTTTCTGAGGCCAAGCAGGCATCAGTAAGAGCTCACTGGATGCATTCAGTCCCAGCTGAGGAGACATACTGCTTAAACCTCAGAGATTTCCCCATCCCACAGGAAGGTAAAATTCCAAAGAGCTGCAATTTTTTAAGCACTGACTATTAATTTATTTGGAACCATTTCCAAAGAACAGCAGAGGATGGCTTCAATAAAGAAACCAGGGTTTTGAGACATAATTGCAACACTGTGATTTAATGAAAACAAAGATAAAGGCTAGATTCCTTTATGCTTGAGTGACAAGCCATGCAGATGTCTTTCCTTTCTAAAGAAACTGCTAGTGAAAGGGTCTGGACTGAATATGCTAAAGGGTGCAAGTACAAACAGAGGTCAATAATCTGTGTTAAACTGCTGATTTCCTTATCAGAATGGTGAAACAAAGTTTGGCATAACACCTTGAGCACTACAGATTCTGCAGAGTTGTGTTTTTTAAGCAAGGTATATAGCCAGGTTACTCTGTTAAAAGAATTCTTCTAGATAAAATAATTCAGTCAACAATTTAATTGCACTTCTGTTTCTTAGGCCAGAGAAATTTCAAGAACTTTATCCTAGGACTGTTTTAAGGAATTACAAGAACTTCCCAGTGAGAGAATGTAGACAGTATAAATGAGCATCTTAGGAACAGCAGGTTTATGCAGCAATGCTATTGTCCAAGATGTGAAGCAACAATTTCTGCCTTGGCCAAAAAATATCTCATCTGTGAGAGGAACTTCAGCCTTTAGATCCAAATTCTAGATCTGTGGTTGCCAAGGTGTATTATTTAACAAAAAATTGCATCCAACCATGAGCAAAGACAGGACTGAGTACTCTGAGCAGTACTGCAAAGCTGCAGTATCTGGGCATCAGCTAGAGCCATCCTTATCACAAAAGGTGTCAGGTCAAAACTCAACACAGCTGAAGGCCCCCTAAAAAAGAGACCAATGCACAGCAAAATGGGAGAAAAGAACATAAGCTGGTATTACCAAGAGGTTCTGAGAGGACACCCTGGGCTTTAAGAGACCTTTTACAGGATTCTGTCCTAAGCAATAGCAGGGATTTGAGATAATGGAGCAACTTTGCCTTTTACTAAGCCTAATAGTTCCTGCAAAGAGGGTGAGGGAAATTAATTAATTAAAATACATATGGCCTGCAGTGAGTGGCTGCACATTTTGATCCTATAGCCTCTGGAGTTTCAGTGGTTTTTAAGCTCCAACATGGTATGACCTTTCATGACTTTCACAGCAGACCATTGCTATTGTCCTTCACTCTACTCTCTGTATGCACACGGATAAAATAATCCTTTCAGTTTAAGGCACAGCAAGACTGTAGCTGCTACCTCAAAACACCCCTAAACATATCCAGGAAGGTAGCAATGCAGGGGTTGAGTAGAAGATGTTAAACATCTTCTACAAAGCACACCACTTTCCAACATGCATTAGAAGAGATGTGTTGGTAAGTACTGCTCAAGTCACTTGGGCAGGAGGGGGTTTTCTGCCTCCACTCTGTCATTGATAGTTCACACACTGTCCTTTCAAGTACTGAATTTGGCAAATGGTTCACTCCTCACCCACAACTGCACACATGGTCTAAACTTCTAAAATCTCTAAAATCTTCTAAATCTGAAACTACCTGGCTCTTTATCACATTGGTTCACAGAGCTTTCATCGAGTGGTAAAAAGAATGCCAGGAGTATTTAATTTCACTTTCATAACACAGATCTCTTTCCACATTATAGAACACCAAATCCTCCATTATCAGCTAAGACAGGATTGTGCTTTATTTCCAGGTAATGTTGTCTTGCCTTCATTGAAAGCTTTCCTTAAAAATTCTTCACATTTTGTTTCTGGTTGGTTTTGTTTTGAACAAACTGCTTTGCAACTGCACTGAAACGAACAACCCCAAAAACACCAAAGCACACAGACTTTCAAAGCAGACAAATGTACATGTCATTTTCTTTACCTTCCTGTCCTTTGCTACTTCTGAAA
Organism: Agelaius tricolor; assembly: GCF_023055355.1. Classification (NCBI taxonomy): domain Eukaryota; kingdom Metazoa; phylum Chordata; class Aves; order Passeriformes; family Icteridae; genus Agelaius; species Agelaius tricolor. The sequence goes on from NW_027269263.1 coordinate 4,550,206, forward strand.
TAAAACAAGATTTGCTGGATTTCATATCAAAGTGTATCTTAAGAGCTCTCAAGTAGTAAATTAAATAGTTGGTAGTTGGAAAAAAAAAAAATCAACCAATAAACTTGATTTGTGAACCATCAGCAGAGTAGAAGAGAAGGTGGTGTTGGACAGACCAAAAAATTGCCAGTGTTTCTCATCCACTTAGAATTTCCACTATCAGCCAATAACAATGGGGAGAAAGGAGCACCACACACAATAAACAAGTGGTAAGTGGAACCCTGGTAAGTCTCTAGGTAACTTTTACTGCTGCAAGTCCCTACAAAGATTTCCAGTTATGTACTTCAAAGACCAGGGAATTTACAAGCCTGAGGTTGTCTCAACAGCTGATTCTCACCAACATCCCAGTTCCTAGCAGGGTCCTTAAGGACAGGCAGGACACTTACATTAGGCAACATCCATGCAAATTTTGCTGCTTTGGCTCTATGCAAGACACATCTGTAATCACAGTAAAAGGCACCACTGAGAGTGTTCTAGTAAGATACACAGCTTTCTTCCATTGATCCCAACTGCTTCCAGGACTGATTATGCTGTACACAGAGCAAGGACTAGACTTCAGCCTAGCTCTTGAACTCTGTTTAGAAAATTAGAGGTAAGTTTGCCAACATACACAAAAAAAAAATTAAACCAAAAAACCCAACTCTGTATGTATATAAATGTATATAAAAATTTATTCTAGCATCTGTGCAAAACACTGAAGTGATCACTTGTGCCTTTTTTTCCCCTTCTTCCGTGCCCCTCCAATATTTCCCTGAAAAAGGGGATAGTCTTATTTCACCAAGTCTCTCTTCAGAATTCATTGCTTCTGACATGAAGACTCTTCTCCAACTCTAAGTCAGGAACTATATCTGCCTTTTGCAGTGTGAGGCATCAGGAATAAGAGAGTGCTTTATTTTTCCAAAGCTAGGCAAGTTATTTATTAAATCTGCAACTTCTCTGAGATAACATGCTCAAAAAAAAATTAACAGGAACTCATTTGTTTATGGACAAAGAGGTAAGTCTGGGTGGGGTTTTTTTTCCCCTCCTTTGCACATATGCACAGGTATTCTGAGAAATCCAGTACAAGTTTTCACTTCCCCAAGCAGCCACCTCACTATTCTTTCCAAATGCTTAGGTCACAAGGTTGACCATGTTTGTTTCATTGTACTGGTACACTCTTCACAACAGATATCACAGATTAAATCTAGCCACACCATGCTGCACATTTCTAGCACTGCAGTTCTGCTTCCTGCACTCAGGGCCTGCATGTTCCCCTCAGTCTGGTCAGATGGGCCAGCTCTAATCTCTTGATTGCCTTCTCAGCCTTATTTGTTTTCTCCCACAATGCCTCCCACCACTACACTTACCCAGTACTTACCAAGGTGGAATAGCTTCCTGCTATTTATCAAGTGTTACCACTTCATCATCATAAAAAGTGCCCCCAAAACACAGGAGCTAAGGGCCATTCAGAATTCAATAAACTATTAAAATCACTCCAGGCAATTGGCAGGCAGCTAAGCCAGTGCTCAAATCTGTTATCCAGCTTTATTGCAGAGAACAAGGTTACCAGCTCCTCTTCAAGACAGAGCTACTTCTACCATCCCCCAAGTGGCTCAGAAAATAATCTGTTATTATTCTAGTGCATTCATTTTCTCTAGTTTGGTTTGGGGGGGGGGGGGGGGGGGGGGGGGGTTTCTTCATATTTTTTTCTTATATACTGACAGAAGAGCATGAACTCAAGGCAGAATTGATCCACATTGCCTTCTCTAACAAACCTCTAACATGTACCAATGGGACTTGATCTCCATCTACTGTACACAAAGGCTCAGATTGGGCAGGGCCCACTCAGTTAGCAGAGCCTCAGGTGTTAACTAACCAGGTGGCTTTTGCTAAATGCTGCTCCCAATTTTTGAAAGATCCCCCACCCAAGGCTTTAAAGGTGTTTTTTAACAGTCCATTGTACCTCTCCACTCTGCCTGCAGCTGGTGCATGGTAGGGGATATGGTACACCCAACTCAATGCCATGTTCCCTAGCCCAGGTGTTGATAAGGCTGTTCCTGAAATGAGTCCCATTGTCTGACTCAATCCTCTCAGGGGTGCCATGCCTCTTTTTTCAAGGCCCAGGATGGTGTTACCCTGGTAGAAACAAGATTTTATTTCCATTGACATATTGTCCAAGCTTCTGACAGATGTTCAGTGAGTTCAACCACCCTGTAACTTCGCACTCATCCCAAAATAACCTCTTTTCAGGCTTTTTTTCCCCACGCAGCACTGGTGCTACCCAGCTGTAGTTCTTTGCTGCTAACAGCAGCAGCTTTAGGCCCAGCAGTGAGGAGGGACTTACACTGGTCACTCGCCGGTAGATCTGCGCGGCATTTTGGCACTCGGAATAAGGATATTCAGAAGTGGCCATCTCTAGCATACACATCCCAAAAGCATAAACATCAACGGACTCATCATATTTCTCCTCATACATCTCGGGGGCCATGAACTCTGGGGTACCTTAAATTAAAAGAACGATTCAGACTCTAAATGTCTCAAAGCGAGCAGAGGCTGCTGGCGTTACTCACCGCAGGGACAAGCTGGGCAAACCTGTGAGACAAGAGAAAGTGGAGGCAAAAAGAAGAGGGAGGAAACCCTTAGTGACTCTGTTGCACCAATGTACTTTGTGAGTCTTCCATTGCAAGGCCTTTATGGAATAACAATGGCACGTGAGAATGATGCAATTCCCTGTTTAGGTATGTTAGTTGATACAAATATCAGAACAGACTGGATTAGCCTGAAATCAAACAGGAGGGGAGGGGATAAGAAGAGGGAAAAACTGTAGACTAGCCATAGGCTGCAAACCAAATACTAAGGAGAGTTAAGGCACTTACCTTTTCTCCCTGTAAGAAAAGAGGCACATTAAACCTTGTTTCATAAATTACCTGACTGCCCTCTGCTGCAAAAGAAGTAGTACTGGTAAGAGCCCATAGCTAGTCTCTGACCTGGTGCTCTCCATCTACTTGCTCAAGTAGAATGGTTCAGGTAAGGCCTTGCAATGAAAAGCTCTGCTGTTACAAATAAAAATCTCCGTGAAAAGAGGATAAGAGGTAATTTTCTGCAAAGGCCACTCACCAGAGCCCTTTTCTTCATATACTTACCTTCCCACCTGCAGTATATTTATAGGCCTACTGCAGATACAGGCATTAGTGAGGGACATCCTACAGTCAAAAATACTCAGAAATACAGAGAGATTGAGTTACAGGCATAGAGCGTGAGATTCAACAAGTCCCATTTAAATAGTGTGCAGAAAATTATTGCCCAGTGAAGCATCACAGATCCCCTCTGCAAACAAAGGGACTGCATTGTATGATCAGATTTACTTCAAGCCAGAGATGCAAGTTTGCTTTTTGTAAATTTAAACACAGAATTATTTCCTGCAGACACCAGATTCCAGACAATTTACAGATCATTCTACAGCCCATTGCTTGTTTTCACCAGGCTAAACCAAAAAAAATGTAATTGCAGTCATTTATCCAAAGGCTAATCATTAACAAATAACCATGTAACAGATGGTAATTTTCCAGTGATAAATTTGAAGATATCACAAATATGCTTAAGAAATTATGGTTTTTAACACCATTCTTTTCTTCCCTATTAATATTTTGACCTGGTTAAGAAGCAGGAAATATTTCAGTGACAGCTTGCAAGAAAATTTACAGGTATATGCCACTGATCCCAGCTAGGAATCTGGCACAGGACTGTTGAGTAATGCTGAATTTTAGCAAGCTCTAAATACTGAGAGTGAAAGAAACTTTATTCCCTGCAGTCTACTGACCCAACTATAAAAACAAAGCTGATAAAACCAATTCTTTCAAGAATTCACAAGATTATACTAGTTCCACCAAACCAATTTCTGAAAGAGTTATGAATGGATACACAGGGACAGAGCCAGAATAAAGCACTATTTCCCAGTGCACCCTCCTAACTCACACAAATCCACATTCTACAGACTCCCTGAGTAAGGTGTTACACCACAGCCTGTGTTATTATTTAAATATAATAATGTCTTTCTTTGGTATTCCTCAGTTACATAAACCCCTGGTGACAAGGAAAAAACATTCGCCTGTATGAACTAATGCTACACTAAATATCAAAATGTTGTTTCGTCACCAAAATGTATTTGTACATTTCTTGAAGCAGCATCACATCAAAGGTAAGATTTTTATGTGGTGAAGAGTGGTTTTATCAACAATGTTGCACTAGATTGTTGGGCAGGACAAGAAGTCTACATTCTGAATCAGCTAATGTTATAAATATATAAATAACAAAAGCACAACCAAAATTTCAACATGTCTTGGCATTAGGAACACAGAATGACCTCAGCAAGCAAGAGACAAAGCCTACATATTTTCAGGCTTTGACCATGTACCTTTGTAAGTATGTTTTTTAGCAAAGTTCTTAAAACACTCAAGTCTCCAAAGAGGTAGACTGGCTCAGCAGCCTCCAAAACAGGAGAGGCTTACCTATCACACTTTTGGCAAAAGAAGCTCGTTTCAGGGTTGCCAGACCAAGGTCTCCAATCTTGACTGATCCAGTGGGGCCAGTAATGAAGATGTTGTCACATTTTAAGTCTCTATGAATGATGGGAGGAGTACGTGTGTGCAGAAATTGTAAGCCTTTCAGTATCTGACGGCACCAGCTTCGTAGTACTTTGATTTTCATCACTTTGAATCTTTTCAAATACCTAATGAAAAAAGTAACAAGAGGTTAAACAGATTCTGCTAACAAACAGTAGATTAAACTATACCATTTGCTGTTTGGAAGCAAAGAAGCAGTAATTAAAGACATGTATCAACTTAAACTTCTATTTTAGAATCTACCTGAGCATTTAATTCCTTCTGAGGAGCTAAAGATGATTCCCCTCTACAAAACTTATCCCCTTTCTTCTAGCCAGCAGACTATAATGATGAAACAAAGATGTGAAAGCTTGGTGTACATAGCTGATAACACCTCTGCATAGAAAATCATTCTACAGTAATTAGACAGCTGGATTAATGAATTTCAAGGCCCTAATTCAATGACAAATAATTCAAGGCTCATTAATTACAGTTCTTTACCTATTTAACTTCTCAAACACTTACAACCTCTACCTTGATTAATTATAACTGGGTGGGAAGGTGGGTCACTAGATCCAAAATGTTAATAACCAACAAAGTACAGAGCTGTGGAAACCTGCAAGAGCTCTGAAATCATTAGTCCCTCGTTTACAAGAGTAGTCAAGCACTCTCTTCAAGGTTTCCACATTACCTTTTACATCTGCTTCAAATTTACCTGAGGAGTTAGCAAGATAATTAGAAATTCTTAGAGATCCCCTCCCTGGTGCAGGACAGGGTTTGATTACCTGAAATCCAGCTATGGACAGATGGAGACAGGGTAGAGAAATCTTTAAAAAGGCTCTGTCAAATAACTGAGGTGGAAGAGTTCATACATAAGTCTGTATTCCTTTTGCAGGTAAAATGCAATCCAACCTTAACTGTTCTATCTTTGCCACTCCTCGAAACCCCACGTAGGAAGAGTCAAATTTCATACCAAAAATATTTTTCAATGAGCATGACCTAAGACTAACATCTTATTCTGTTACTTAACTTCAGCAGATTAGAGATGCCACAAGGTGAATAACCTCTGACAGTTTTCAAGTGCTTTCCAGCAGGGTTTTCTCTCAACCTCTATTTGGGTGAAGAGCTGTTTTGTTCCTTCTGAAAAAGTACAGGCCAGACTGCATGTAGAGAAAGGACCTAGCATGCTCTGTAGAGCAAGGACTTTATATTCTTGTTCGGTCAGAGTCTCCGATAAAGATCAGTTTCACACTACACATAAACTGCCAGTAAATTCTGTGACCAGCATGGAGTCTAGCCACTGCAATCTTAAAACTAAAAGCAAGTTGTGTTCAATTATTCCATGGTAGTGGTCAGTCTCTTCTGCAGATTCACTTAACTAGGAGATACAGTCCTGAAGAAATCACTTCAATCAGCTCCAACACAGAAATGCAGTGTATTCATCCCTTTTACTTTAATTTCTCCAATTCAAAACAAGATCTGGAAAATCAAGTTGCTAGCAATGATCCTGCTGTGAAAATAAATCTGTAAAAGCAATTGGGTCAGTTCCAGAAGAAATCAGGTGTCAGAATGTAAAGGAAGACAGGGAAAAAGCCAAGCCAAGGAAGGAGACAAACTGAAGGGAGGTTCTGAATCGCATCAGCTACCACTTGAAATCCTGCTATTGACACAACCCTCATTCATTGCTCTTGAGCCTGTTCCAAAGATCACATGGTAGGGGCACTTCAGTTCAGCATCTGGAATCCCTAATTACATTCTTGGTTACAAATATGCTAGTCCACTGCCAGCTTTTCACTGTTAAAGGACCTGGACCCAACCATCACCCAACATTGTGCAGTGTGGCTGCCACTGTTCCATAAGATTAACCTGAATTAAGTCACATGTCACTTCACGCAGAAAACACTTTAAAAATGGAAGCACATACAAATAAACAAAAATAGACAAGCCTACTAGCCAGTATGTTTTCACTTTTCCTACTATCATAGAAGAACTTGGGCTTGAAGAGACCTCGGGAGGTTTCCAGTCTAAGTTTCTGTAATTACAATTACACAGAGCTCAAGGAGCCATGGGAATCCTTACTAAAACAAAACATGAGAAAATTTCCTTCTAGATACCATCACACTTGTATTCCATTCACTTTTTTACATCAAGTGACAAGAATGTCTATACCCCAAGTACCAAAAGAAGAAAGGTATCACTTTTATCAAATGCAGGTAAGTAAACATATTGAAAGAAGATATGGAAGTAATAGTCAAATATATGCGAACACAAGTGTGCAGTGTAAATCTAGGAAAATGCCACAAGCACATGAAGTACTTAACTAAGGCACACCTGAAATCTCCCATACAGCTCACCTGTCAAGTCTCAAGCAAAGCGGACTAGAAAAATTAAATCCCAGTTAAAACACCAGCTATACAAGAGTAGAGAAAAACCCTAGCAAGACCTCTAAATTTTAAAGGATTTTCAATTAAAGAGCCTATTACTTTTCTCTGGATCAAATAAAAATATTTTCTTAATTCAAGATACAAAATAATCCCACAGCCAGAAAATCTGGGGTATTTCTTCCTACCAACACCCTACATTATAATTGTCTATTATTACTTCATCATCTTGCATATGACACCATGTAAGCCAATCCAAATATTAAAATCTGCGAGAGGGATAAAGGAGCAAAAAAGGGAAGAAAAAAAAATAAATTTAGCACTACACATTCAGCAGAAAAGTAAGTAAATTTTATTTAAAGGCATCAGTACAGAGGTGCAAAACCATTAACTTATTACTTGTCTGAAAACAGCACATTAAGCAGCAGATCTGTTATTTTACCTGAAATACCTTCAGCAACCTGAGAAATGTCTCCACTGAACATACACCTAAAGAATGTTGTCGTATCCTTAGCCATCCAGTACTATTTCAAGAGACAAACACTTCCCTGTAACTGCAGCCCAGACTCCCAGAGAGCCATTTTTCTTCTTAAGAATGTCCATTTGTAGCTATCAATAAGCATGGTAAAAAACACAAGACATTCACAGGCTATTTCAGCCAAAGGCAAACTGTTTCCAGCTCCTGCAGCCTGCTTACATATGTAGGGCGTGAATGCCTCTCCAAGAGTAAAATGGGCACTGAACAAAGTGAGGGATGCAGAGCCCCTTTATTGCAGAGCTGGCAGCTTCACTCCCAGCAGAGGGATGGTGGCTGGAGCTCAGGACATGCTCCCATAGAGGAGCAGAACCCCTTTATTGCAGAGCTGGCAGCTTTACTCCCAGCAGAGGGATGGTGGCTGGAGCTCGGGACATGCTCCCATAGAGGAGCAGAACCCCTTTATTGCAGAGCTGGCAGCTTTACTCCCAGCAGAGGGATGGTGGCTGGAGCTCGGGACATGCTCCCATAGAGGAGCAGAACCCCTTTATTGCAGAGCTGGCAGCTTTACTCCCAGCAGAGGGATGGTGGCTGGAGCTCAGGACATGCTCCCAGAGGGGCAGAGAGCAGAGCCCTGAGAGCCCCACGCACCACTAGAGGCCCTCGCAGCAGCTGCAGCCCCAGCACTCTGCTTTTAACTCAGCCTTCAGCACACCACGAGGTGCACTCGGCTGTCTCACAGGTCCAAACTGCAGGATTTTTATCTGAAGTTTCAGCAAGTTTCAGATAAAACAATAGGTGGTGAATTTTTTTCTTTTTACATGTTATTTGTATTGTGGTAACAGCCAAAACCTCCTCAAAGAGGTGAATTAATTTGAGCTTTGAACTTTATGAACTAGCTCATCCATAATGGAAAGCAGCTGGAGGAAAAAAAAAACAAATTCTGAGAAGTGAAAACTAAGTATTGCCTTCCTGAACTCTTAAAATCCAAAAGTCTTGTGAATGTGCTTACTGGGACATCACAAGTAAGAAGTGACAAGCTTGCTAACTCAAAAGATGTACACTAGTAATGCTCCTCTTACACAAGAATGTTCCTATGGTAGGTTATCCCTCAGCAGAAGGGCTCAGTTTTCATCTAAATATCACCTACTTCTAGTGCTCTAGTGCTGTGCTAATGACACTCTGTGACTTATCTTAATTTACTTACGTTTTTAATGTTCCAGATGTCATGAGTTCCGTCACAAGAACAATACACTTTTTTCCTTTGACTGTAGACTCCCAGGAATCATAGAACCTGACAATATTGGGATGCTGAAGCCCTTTCAGCATCCCAGCTTCCTCTTTAAATCTTTGTCGCTCTGACTTGGACAGCTTCCGATCCTAATGAAAAAGAAAAGGTGCATCAGAAAGTTTTGCTTCATTTTCTTATTGAGAGGCAGCAACTTGAACACAGTTAGGTACACACGAGAATCACGTTTTAAATGCCATTTGGTTTGCAATTACCTTTAAATATTCTGTTTTGAACACATTCTATTAGTCTTTTTATAATATGTTGCTCTGTATAATTCTATTGCTCTCAGGGTTAAGAACTGCATGTCTGCAGACTAACTCCTCTTTCTGCTTTCTCCTGCTTTACTACTCTTAATAAATTTAGCTGTTGCCTGACTTAGGGTGGAAAGGGGATATAATGTCCTGAACACTTCAGTGTTTGAGAATGAAATCAGACCATTTAAAGCATGTCCCTCTCATGTTGTACATTACAATAACTTTTCATTATTCCTAGATATCTGTTCAGACCACAGGTTAAGAGATGGGATTAGCCATCCATAGAGGGGGTTAAGCATCAAACCTCTGTTAACAGACAGTATGCTCCTGTAGCTGCAGACCATCAAGTGAATGAATTGGATTTTCTTTGATTAAATGCAGAACCTCATGATTGAGCAAGTTTCCTGAAATCTCATGTCAACAAAACCAAAAAGTTACTCTTGTACCTCCCAGTAGAGACAGAAAGCAATCTTTTGGCCAGAGGCAGAACACAAAACAGCATTCCTGGACTGTTGTGTTGCAGCTGGCTGTCAGCTATCACCAAGACTTGGAGCAGCTATTACCTGAATGAGCAGCACATCTCAAAAAGACATCTCTTTGTGCCATGCAGTGTTCTCAGTCTGCCAAGGCATGACCATTGCACTGCTCACACCAGTCAGACTGACTGACTGGCACAAACCGGGTCCATATGCACTTTGCATTAAAAAAACCAAAATATTTCAGGCTATACTTATAGCCAAGAATTTCAGAAGCATTGTTTCTAAGTTATTTAGCAATAACTGAAGACCTATTTGTCAGATCTGAGTAAAAATTTTAAGTCATTGATTTCACATTGTCTTTTCCATTAAAAGGAGGCAGTAAAAACACAGGATTTACTTATACTCCCATTGTGCTCCAGACTGTAATTCCTCTTCCTTTGTTTACAGGTCATGTGTTTTCTCAATATAATTCAGCCATGTAATATCTAAACCATCCTACATTCACTAAGACCATCAACATTTTCTAAAAGGTTCACAGAGTATCTTCAGGCATGGACAAACTTCTTTTTCAGATGAAGCTCCAATTTTCACAAGTATACAATTTCCCTGGGTAAAAGTCTGAAAACAGGTTTGAAATCACCTCAGGGATCAGTTTCCTACTGGTGTCTAGAATGTCACTCACCTTTACAATTCTTACGAAAATGAAAAATCCTTATGTATGACTAATTTAATCTACAGACATCAAAAACCATTCAGTCCTACAACTACTTAACTCTGCAGAAATCAGCATTACTACCTCTCCCCATTCTTTCATATTCGTATTTGCACAAGTTTTGATATAGCATTTGAAGAAACACTCCCCTAGTAACTGAGCATTCATGTCTGTTTAGGTGTTGCAGGAGTTTTTATATGTAATTAGTACTCTCATTTGAGCTAATAGCCTTCCTTTCAGTATAATGAACAAGGTAGCACAAGTTCTGTTCCAAACCTCAATCTTAAACTGCCTCAAACCGCTGAGACGGAAAAGCAGTGAGCTGCAAGAGGTACAGCTGACCATACACACATGCAGCAGTGCTTCAAACAACACAATCACAATATCATCTTTCTTACAGGAAAATAAAGCAGTATTCTCAGCCTCTGCTCTTGACCCTCATAACCCTTTTTTAAGCCACTGTACTTGGCTGTAAATTCAGCTACTATATAAAGTCATTATACAAAAAAGGCTGCAATAATTATTTTTCTATCACTTTTAAATAGTCAATATGAAAACCTGCATTCATTTTTGTCCAAACCCAAGATTTTTGATAGACATTTGGATTACATTTCCTTTATTGTGTGCATACTAACAAGTTATCTACCACAAACTGTTAACCAGTTTTAGACCTACACTGACATCAAGTCAAGGCTATTTCATTTCAGTCTCATTTTAACCCACGTAACCCAATCTCCCTTCAGGGCTTTATTCAGTTTTCCCTGCCCCTGTACTACTGTCCCCAAATAGAAACTAACAAGTGCTAATCACCCTTATCACTGAACCGACTCCTAAGAGGCACGCACTCACATTGGGACTCACTTCTCTCTCTGGTCACATCCATGGCAGCATCATGTTCCTGCAAACACAGCTGTGACGTCCAGCACAGACACTCAACACTTCAGTGCTGGCATTAAAAACTCACCAAGACCATGCAATAGACTAAGTAAAACAACACTGCTTTCAAAGTCACAGTGCCCCAGTGATCTGGGACAAGTTCGGACAAAGCACAGGCCAAAAACCTTCACCCAGGAACACAGCTATGTTTTTGCAACCAAGGAAACCCTGCACCCTTCAGTACATAACTGCAGCAGCAAAAGGGAACATTAAACAGAGCTGGAAGAAAGAGACAGAGAGGCCACTTGTTCCCTAAGCCCAGCAGTGCATACTACCTTTTACTACCCTCATTTCCTTGGACACACAGCCCACACCCTCATCTGTAACAGGTTTTTATATTCTTCTCCTAAAGGAACACTAATGCTAGGTTACAGAAGACTGCCAATATACTTGAAAAGAACCCACAACCCAAACATTCAGGAAAATACTGAGTCTCCTGTACAATTATGCCAACAAAGCCTGTACACACAATGACTGGTTTTAGCTGTACAAATTACATTCTAATGCAACTTGCAAACAGTTGTCCTGCAGGCCAACATACAATTTAAAATGACAAGTCCATTTTCAAAACCTGAGTAATTAAAAATATTAGACAGCGAGATCTCCCAGGCTGCATAGACACAGACTAAAATAGAGCCTATCCCAAATGTATGTTGGCATCCTTTGAGCTATTAGTATGGGCAAAAGTGACAACTTCACCTCATGCTTGTTCTTGTACAAAAAATGCAACTTAAGCAGCTGCAGCTACTAAAATATTGAAATAAGCAAGTAAAATAGAGCTCTGTATGTAATTTGGGAGACTGAGCTGTTACCAGCCATGCTAGGTATAAATAGCTCAGGAAAAGCAGGGGAATGAGAGTATCTTGGCATCACATGGAATCCAGAAAGTAGCTGGAGAGCATAGCTGTGGCACAGAGAAAGAACCATCATGACTTAGTGAGAATTAAAAAGAGTGTTTAGCATTTTTTTTGGGAAGGGAACAGTTTCCACCATCCTCAGTTATAACTGCATATTCCAAAAGACACAAGCCCAGATGTGTTTTCCCAGCAAGGCAGCTCCTGGGGGCAGTACTCAGAATCCATCGTGGCCTCCGAGCAGGAGCCTGCACAACTGAAGCACCCTCAGCTGTATCTCCACTTCTAAAGACGTAATGAAATCTGTGGCCTATCACCCAAAATATGCCCTCCTTTTGCCTAAATTATTGTAAGTGTGAATCAGGCAAGCAGATTTATCCCCTGCAGCCTTTTTCCTATAATGCATGGTCTTAATATGTACATAGATGGATCATTTCCACACATATATGTTGTTTTCATTTGAAAGCAGAAACATAGGTTTCACAAATTAACATTCCAGTTTCACAAGTACAAGATCAGTTAGGCAATTTTAATGTTTTTGTTGATTTTAATTTTTTTTTTAAAATCAAACAGCCAAAAACTAAACAAAGTAGAAAGACTCACAAGTAGTTTTCCATAAGCCTAGGAAACTTAAACAATTTCATAAAGAAGCCAGCACTTTAAGAACAGTTAGTAATATACAGCTTGATATCCTATCCTTCAAGGACCAAGTCATTTTGGAATTCCCACTAATAAAATTTAAAAATGGACATAGTCTCTCCTTTCTCAGTCTTTTGTTACCATAAGCAACCTTAGGCAGACAAGACAAACTCCTAAATCTAGAAGTTAGCAAATCACATTCTTGTAGTAGCTCAGCTGGCACACGCTGAGCAGATATAGCCCAAATATTTTTAAAAATATACAAAGCTGTCAAACTATAGCAGAGCTTGCTTTCTAAAATGGATTTAACTACCTTATAAAATAGACAGCATTGTTCTTCCTAAACTGATAGCTTCCCTGGAGGACCTAAGTGTCACATCCCAATCACTAGGCTGCCCTTTGAACAAACTGAAACAGATGCATCAAGCCTACTCTGTTCATTTCATTCATTCCTTTCCACCTACATTAAATTGTTTTGACAAGCCAGGACACACAGCAAGGCGTCCCAGCACGTGATTTGTGGTTCTGCAGTGCCAGGGGCCTGAAAGGAGACGAGCAGCAAATGAAACGATTGTTCAGCTCAGAGAATTCAACAAGCTTTTTCTTGGCTGTTTCCACTTATCCATGTCCTTCCCATCAGATTTGTTTTGGTCAGGAAAGAGCTATCAGAGGTGTTTACATTTTTCAATGTAAAACAGGGATCCTGGGCATTCGTGATAAAGCAGGTACAGGTTTACTCTTCCACTAATTTCCTCAATGTACAGCACCATGAATTACATGCAGCATTGTTACTACCCTCTTTCTACCCCTGTACCTACATGCCTTATATAAATAAAAAACAAACCAACCCAAAACAACTCCTTTCCCCCCCTAAGATTAGCTATTGTACCAAGCCACAACAAACAAAGCTCATAAGCAAAAAATGCCTATAATCCTGTGGTGGTTTGTTTCAGCCAAGACTTACTATCTACTCAGCATCCTCAATATAGAAAAAAAAAAAACATTTCTGGCACCTAAATTAATCTTAAATTTCAACTGGGAGATTCACACAGTCACTGAGCCTATGAAGTAATTTCCCATGTGTTTTCCTTTCTATCTGTCCACAGTCCTTCTGAGTTCTGTCCTGTTCACATCAGGACAAGAAATCCCACATCTGCAGAACACATCCCAGTGCCCAGAGCACTCACAGGGCCCAGTCCAGACAGCAGAGGCAGCCAGGAGCCTCCTCATCAAGGCACTGAACTCTGCTCACATCCCTTGAGTCTCTTCAGCCAGCCCAAGCTCAAGCAAGGCTCCCACTATTTGTACTGAATTTTTACTGACTGACACCAAAAGGCCTGAGCTGAAGTCTGGGACAATTCAGGTGGCATCAAACAGACACAGCTTTGCACTGGTGGCACAGTGCACCTCGCCCTCAAACACACACTACAGGATACCAAGCAAGTGGCCACCAAGAGAAATACTCAACATGAAAGGAACTACACCTGCCAACTCCTGCTATACATGCTCCAAGGTGATTTTCACCTCCTTAACATCAAGGACAACTCACATCGCTGAAGTGCTGGGGAACCTTCATGCACAGCAGAATAAACCAGACTCAGAAAACTTCCCATGATCTCCATCTACAAATAAGCAGACTCATAAGCAATATAGGTCAACTTTAAACTGTTTGGGTTTTGGTTTAAAAAAAAAAAACCACAAACAAAAATTCAGTGAATGAGCTGCTACACAATTTAGAGCTCTCCCATCTTCCACAATATTAGGAAGATAAGCAGTAAAGAGGAAACAGAAAGACTGGACACTTCATATACTATAGACAGGTTTTACTAGTTTTCTGCATATCATACCACTAGATCCAGAAATGATACACAGCTGTGGGGCAGGGACAGTTAGTGGGTTGATTTGCAGGGAGGGTTAACTAGACTACAGCAACAGTATGCAGTTTTCATCCAGACATGCAGTAGAAAAATTAGTAGCAATGAACTGTCTTCAAGTGATGTGATCTGTAAATGTACAGCCACGAGAGACTTCAAAGTGCTGTTGAATTATAGATAGTCTGAATCACAAGCAAGGTGAATTAGCTATCTCTGCTGGGGTTACACTGAGCAGCATTTTGTCAGGCATTCAAATGTCTGAAAATCTGAGTGAAGACACTGCAGCTCCCAGCCTATTATTTGGAGGAAGAAGTAGCATACAGAACAGACAAATGTTCTTCTGTGTGCATTTCTGCAGCATATGAGAAAGGCTTTGCAAGCCTTTAAGCAAGGTTAATGAGGGGTCATCAGAGGAGAAGCTAGCAAGACTGTGTTCTGATATTCAGCACTGTTAATGGAACTGAGGCTTTGTGGGCTGCAGTGTTCTCATCCTGAAAAAATCTAGCAGTTAAGAGGAAAAAAGAGCACAGTAACCATTGAGCTAGATTAACAAAATATCAACAAAGAGTCCACTGAGCTTAAAAATCACCCAGCATTACACAGTTGGTGCCTAGAAATGGAAGTCTCAGTGCACAAGCACTGCATCCACTTTTCTGCATCAACACATAAACCACTTAATACTTTCCAGCATTAAAGACTAGGTAGAGAGATAAAAGGGAAGGGAAAAAGACTGTTCAAAATACATCCCTGCACAGCAACAGACAAAAAAAAAAATTGATCAAAGATCTGCACAGATCCTTCCATCACTCTACTGCCTACAAACCACTGAACACAAAAAAAACTGGTTAAACAGAGCTGAGCAGCTGCTGTTCCAAAAGTACATATCCAGGCTAAAAAACACCCCAGCCACTCCTCATAAGGCTTGTGCTCTGAACCCACTGCCAGCTTTGCTGCTCTTCATGACATGCTCCAGCACCTCACTGCTCTTCTCTTGGTGAGAGGCACAGAACTTCCCAGTCACCTTCCTGCTCCCCTTAGTTTAAAGATAGAAGACAAAGCTTCTGACAGGTAGCAAAATACTATGCAAGACCAAATTAATGCTTATTGAAAGAATCATTTCACCTTGCTCCTTGGCAAGTCTCCACAAGAAGAATCAATTTTATATAAGCTACAGACAATCTTCATGAAGCATGCAAATAACCTGAAGATAGATAACACTGAAGTATAAAATATGTATCTAGCACAACAGAAAAGAATAGGCTTGCAACAGTTAACATTTTAAGGTTCCTGATTAAGGGTAAATATTTGCTGTAGGTTTCTTTTTATACAAGGTATAAAAATGCTTTAAGTTTCAGCAAAGTACACAAGTAGTCAACCTAAGTGAGACACTGAGGGATTATTCCCATTGCTTGTCAGTTTCTTGGTGAAAAGCACCTGCCTTCTAAATTTTTCATCACTCGTTATGTGGAAGGCAAAGGAAAATGAGTAATTGATTCGATAATTCTCTTCTGTGTTTTAATTTCTGGCATTTCAATGCACTGGAATAGTAACTAAATAGAAAATTCATTGGAAGATGAAGTAATTTGTTAAAAACACAAAAATTACAAGTGCTTCTTGTCCTTTCCTTTAGAATTGTTGCAGTTAAATGATATAGCAAATGTACATAACTTTACTCTTGCTGCTCAAATGTTAGAAATTAAGAAACAAATCATACATAACCTGACAGATAACTGATGGTAGGAGGAGGGAAAGGAGGGAAATGAAACTCTAAATGATCAAACAAAAGGAGGACAGAAGTCATCATCAGTCACCATTCAGTCTAGGGCAATTATACATATCCTGAAGGAATTTGTACTTCATCTTTGTCTCAACACTGAAGGGGAAATATCTGCAAACTACAGCCCACATATGTGACCAAAAGATTCCAGCACCACTCCCCATTTTATCCTGTGATTGTCTCCGTTTTGATGAAGCTGTGACTCACCACCACAGGCCAAGGGGGCAGAACACCAAGAATTCTCATCCTCTGTGCTCACTTTCCTGCTTTTACATTTGCAGTAGCCCCTCTGCCACCAGTAGCAGTAGCAGCATCTAAGACACCTGGTGGCAGTAATGTCATGGACTTTTAACCTATGCTTGAAGAGACATCCTCAGCAAGAGTCTCTTGGGAAGAGAAAAGGTATCAGAACCGATGTCTCTGCTTGCTTGCACCAAGTTCTGGCATCGTTGCAAATACAATCTCCATCACAACCACAACAGCAGAAAAACACTAACAGTAGATGAGAATGTTTCTTCTTTATATAAGGTCACCAGAGTCTTGAGAGTACAGTTCCCAATAACAAAGTTTATCTTTTGTTACAGTAGCAGTGTGGGAATTTTTATTTTCAGCAATGCCAAAGGTGACCACACTGCTGGGATAATGCACTTGGATACCATTTGCAGTACTAGATGGAAGGGTCATGGCCAGTGCTCACCAGAGACAGAGGTGCAAACACACAGCTTCCAAAAATTCAGCCAGTGTAGATTTTTAGGTTACTCCTAAAATTTTAAGAAGCATTCATAATTTGTAGAAATGAAGTCTCTTTTGGATGCTTGCTCTCCAGAGCTGTGTTATGTGTGAATATACACACTGAACACATCTGTACTGCTCCTCTCCCCAGTCTCTCACATCGGCAGCATCATCCTTAAGCAAAACAAGTTGGCTGAACTCAGACCTGAGCCAAAGACCCCTTCCAAAGAGAACAGTGACTGAGCTGCACATCATCTAATCAGAGTACATTAAATACATACTCTTACTTTAACAAATCAATTACTTATTTTCCTTTGCTCTCCACAAAATCAGAAAGCAAAAAAATTTGAACAGTAGATATGAAACCTAAAGCTTAGACATGACCTCTTCTGGAATGTTCCAGGTCCTCAAGAATCTGGACTAAGAATGGCAAGCAACTGTTTAGGCTTCAGTCATTTCTATTCTAGGGTTGCTCTAGGCAGCATTTGTGTTTCCTTACGTAGAAGTCTTGAGGGGGGAAAAAAAAAAGATGGTTAAAAGATTTATTGAATTAATCCATCCTGAGAGGCTGAACATTAAGGGACAGTAATCAAAATGCTGGGCTATACAAAAATAATCAGTAAAAGAACAGAGAGCTCATCTGTTTATTTTCAATTTTAAATTGTTATTTGATCCATGGAAGATAAATGGATAAGTTTGCTTTCTGCTAGCAGCTCTCAACAAGGCTTATGTTTATTACATACAGCTTATTAGAGAATTGAAGTGTTGGCTGAACTGAATCCTTGATGAGCTATTAACCAGCTGGACCATCATGTCACTTGGCTCAGATGCCTCATTAGAAGTTTCAAAGTGCATGTCAGTTCACATTTTGCACTGAACTGATGGTTTTATCAGTGAGAAGTAAAGTACATCCAGTCACCTCAGTTTTATTTTACTATGAAAATCCAGTTCTCCACTTAGGGGTGGCAATACTTCAGTAAAGAAAGCCTTCTCCACAGCTCATTCTGGTGACCTCACAGATTTATTAATTCAACGCATTAGAAATGCAATTGTAGTTTTTTGTTTTATGTATTTCTGCATGGCTCAGAGTCCTTTTATGAGCAGCTGCATGTCTAGAACATTAGGGTAAACCTTGAACTGCTTCAATTTAGAAAAATCAAACACATATTACAATTCTTCATCTCATATTCTTCACAAAGCTAATGGCAAACAGGAGAAGGTAGCTATAGCCACTTTTCAGCATGCTGGAAAGTTGCATCAATATGCTGGCTGGAAAACACACAAGTCTCAAGATGACTGCAAGGATTCCCTAATAATGAGCACCCTAAGGGTTCAGAAGAACTAGGAATGTTCTTGTGCCTCTGAGCAGCTCCCTTGCAAAAAATCTCAGCAAAGCCTAGAGAAAAGTATCAGATCAGCCTTCCCTGCCCCCACACTCCTCCAGTTGTAAAACAAACTCACATCAGCCTACAGTACACATTGGCTTTAACACTGGTATACACACAGTGTTTGCAGCCTGGTTACCCTACAACAGTTACTCTTCCCAGCTTCCCTCCTTTTCCTGCAAACACATCCAAAAAAAGTACTTCATTTAATTTTCAAAACTGTGGATTACTATCAGTTATGACAGGATGACATATGAAGTGTAGGCCAAGTACTGGCAGCCAAGAGAAAATCCTTACAACAATCACCAGAGAACTCCATGCCAGACATCGCTCATTCAGAGACAGATCTCTCATTCAGAGATCCTTCAGGGATCCATGAAAAAACACAAATAATTGCCAGGTGTTCTGCATGTTCTTGCAAAACAGAAGAAATCAAAAAGGGATCTCCTGTAGGGAAAGACTAAAGAGATCCAGAAACAATGAGTTTTAAGGGGTGACCAAAATTTGTGTTCTAGATGAGAACTCAGAAATACTTCCCATAAATACCAGTATTAGCACTAGCATTTCACAAACATCAAAGTCCTAAAACACACTGGGGAAGCACTTTCAAAAATTTTTAAGCATACCTGGTGTAAGTTCCCTGTGATCTACAGAATGCCCATCTTCACCTCAGGGTTCTCATAAAGGGAAGCATTAATAATTCTTCCATGCTTACCCAAAAGGCTGACTTATGAAATCAGTTTCTTGCATCACTTGCATGTTTACTATAGACTTCCACAATAATGCCATATACATCAGAGACACTTGTTCCACCAGCAAACCGTGTACATCTTTCTTGGCTAACACCACACATGATCTGCATCTAAAAAGTTACTCATAGAGTCACAAATACTTCAGACAGTACCAAATGAACCACTAATATTTTAATTTACCAATATGTAAATTTAAAAATATGCATATTATCTTTCACAGAGCAAGGAATTTGGGTAGAGTTGAGTCAGGAGAGAGACAACACTCAAATTTTTAACAGTGAACAGTGGTAGGATGAACAACTAAGCAAACTGGCATGATGAAGCATACTCTGCATCCAGAAGCTTAACTGGCTCTGCAATTCAATCCTGAATGATTTTAAAAAACATTAAAATATAAGAGAACACAAGGTGTAATTGAAATGCAGTTGAAGGGACTACTCAGCTCCTATTATCTAATGAAATACAGGATACAATACATAAAAACAGCCAGGGTTCTGCTGTATTCTAAATCAAAGTAATAACATGCACAACTTGAGCAGAAGTACTCTTTTTACACAGGATGAAAGGGAAAAACCCAAATCCACACAAACCCTTGAAGTGTTGGATTGACCAGCAAGAAAGGCCGTTGGCAACTCAAATTCAGTGCTGTCAAACAGGTGAGATCAAAGTACCAGGAGAGTAATCCCAAAAGGGAAATAAAACACACAGCGAGGAAAAAGCACTAGATGAAGTTTAAGATGAACTAGATGAAGTTGAAGACTTCTTTTCCCTTTGAATTTGGGAACTACATACACAATACTCCCACTCGCAAGGCTATCCTCCATTAATCCAAGCATTTTTTCCAAAGAATACTACTGGGAATATCCCACACTGCCAGAAGACCAACCATGACCTAGAAGGCCTCAGATACTCAACACGTTATCTATGAATCAGCTATTCAAAATGCTACAGCTTATCCAAAAAGTCTGTTTCTCATTACATTGTGCTTTAGTCACATACTGTCTGTCCTTGGTCTGGTGCCACTTCATTTCAATTGTTTGAACAGGAACACTGGAAGGAATTTCTTGAAGACAAACTATAATGCCTGTGCATGCCATGGTTCAAGGGGCCTGCCTTAAATGGGTCATCTCAACCTGTAAACAGGCTTCTTTTCAATTTACCTCCTACTTTGTCCTACTGAAGAATTCTACATGCAGTTCAAAATTCAGTTTAATTGTGAACTGAAGTGCTTTATCCAAAAAACCACCAAAAAACAGTCAAAATATTCAAACAATGTATCCATACAGTGAAATAGCTAATATTCTGTACATCATATACAAAAACTACCAACTAGTGATCATGTTTAACATTGAACAAGTTCCCTTAGCCAAAAAGGTATCTGAAAATGTTTTTAGTAAAATGGCTCTGTCTGAGACACACTTAATGTGTTCAGCCAGTATGCACACACAAAAAGCTATGGAAGCTGGAATTAAAGGAAAGCAGTTTGTGAGAAGAACTGTTCTGGTACTGCATCCCTTCTTTCACTGGCAACAACTACATTTCTGTGGGGATAAGAGTGGGTAAGCGGATTGAAGATATTCCGTACTTCTGTTTAATTTAAATTCCTTGCCCTGCCACACAACATCCCAGTAAAACCATTTTAATTAAGCTAAAGACAGTATCATAAAGATAATAGACACTTGGATCTGGTTTTAGCCTGAAATCCACTAAATAGTACTTTAACAAGTACACAGGCCTGCTCTTGCTAGAAAGAGTCAGCCCCCAGTCTGGAGATAACAAAGGCCACACAAGCCCCCTTTTTCACAGCAGAGACAGGACACAGATCTCTGAACAGATGTCTCACAGAGCAGCCATATTCATTTTCAGAATAAGAGCCTCCTGTCCAACTACCAACAAACAGGATGTGAACAGAGGCAGGACAAGTCCACATAAGGAGCAGACTGGGAGCACCTGAGAAATAATTCTTTTGCAGTTCTGTTACTACTCCAGCATTTTCTCCAACTAACTCAAAACCAATCCTAGTGCCAAATCAAACTTTCCAAAAAAAATTCCAATGCTTGAATGCTTATTATTAGAGATATTGATGAAAACCTCACCAATTCCTTTTAAAGACTATCAGGTAGCTTTGTAATTGTTTCCTCCTGAAGACCCTACCAATATAAAAAGATTCTTCCACAGAATAGCTGTGATCCAAACACAGATCTCAGTACTTTGGAGGGGGGACAGCTCTGTGAAAATCTCTTGAGAGCTCAATTCTAAAACCTCTTCTCATAGGGGCTTGAAAGGTGCAAGTGTCATTAAGCAGTTTTAAAATCCTCAAAACTTAAGAACATTTCTAAGATAATGTTCTTGCTATTAGCACAGGGGGTTTTGTTTATATCTTGTTTCTTAGTCTGGGCCCCTGAAACTGAATTATTTCAAAGGAAACAGAGGGAAGACAAGGACTTTTTAATCCTTGTTGGCCAATTGTTTAGTAAAAATGAGGGCCAAATGGAAGAACCTGTAGTTGCAGCACCTCAGAATTACTGGAAAGAGGCTTCAGTAGACAGCAAATAATACTGCAGTACAGAGCAGCAAGTGTTAAAACTCAAAATTTATAATTAACAGCACCATCTTCAATAGAATTGTGAAAGAAGGACAAAACCAACAAGCAGGAGCTGGATAGATGAATCACAGTCTCAGAGTTACAGGCCTATCTTCAAAGCTGTTAGCAGGCTGAAAAATTTATGAACAGGCATCTTCAGAATGAGTTGCAACATATCTGTCCATCAGAAGCAGACATTCCCCCTTGTGATTTCACTTTGCAAGTAATAAAATCCAGACTGCACTGCTAAGAACTGCAGTTCCCCCCCACCCTTGCCTGCTCTTGCCCTGAGCACTCTGGCTACAGAGGCTGACAGGGTTTTGATGCTATTTTCATCTCTCCTCTGCCTCCAACACACACTGGATCACACAGATCTTGGAATTTCCTATTTCAAAGCACACACACTCAGAGAGACCTGGTCCATACTCCAGGCACCTTTTGCTGAAGTTTCCCACAGCCATTTGGTTTGGCTCTGTCTGCAGAGCAAACGAATGCTCAATACAGCCCAAACTGAGATAGCTTGAGCACATTCACCATCCTGAACTGCTGACTCAGTGCAAATGACTGCATTTCAGAATTAGTCACACATGTGAGTATGTGAGGTGGAAACTGAAATACATGCCACTATGAACTCTTCTTATCTCAACGACTTCAGTATGCTTGTGCCTAAATAAGGATTTCACAAGAGATCCACTGGCAATCATCAGGCTTGTGGAAACAGGATGCTTTTCCATGACAGGCAGTGGAATGGAATGGTTTTGTAAGAACTCAGTGAAATCTTAAGACCACAGAAGAGATTGTAGCTTCATACCAAATTATCAGAGTTATACCCAGGATTTAATTTTTAAAATTCAAGATAACAATATTCAAGCAACCCACGGGATAACTGCCTTTTCCTATTATGCCCTCCTGCCACTCCTTCCTTCCAGAACACAATTTCAAGTTTTCACTTCCCAGGAAAGGCAAACAACATTAGACAAAGCACAGACCAGGCTCTGAGCTAATTAAAAAGGAATTCCCATCCAATGTTTTAGACACTAAACACTAAAACAAAACTAAAAGCAGTCAAGTACTACTCTCATTATAGCTATGTTCAGATTATTAATAGATTTTTTGCAGTTGTTTCATTTATATACATTTCTTTGGACTTTATCCTCCTCTCCTTCTGTACAATCATGACTTCTAGCATAAAAAAGGGAAAAAAATAATAACCCACCACAAACAATTCTCTAATTCAGCCATCTGTGTAACAACACTGTTTGCTGGTAGCTGTTTTACTTAAACCCTGAACATCAAGAGTCCAGTTTGATGTGAAAAATCCAAAAGGTATTTAAAAGAACAAACTATAAATAAAGAAACGTCTACATTTTAGAATACATTAGACAAAAAAGAATAAAAAAAGGATTTTTACAAAATCTGGTAAAAATCTAGGTTATATATTCCATTCTTTCTATACCATTTTTCCCCTCACAGCTCATGGAAAAGCAGACATTTTGATTAGGGCATTTGCTTTTAAATCAATACAAAATTCATCTTTCAAGATCTGAATTGACTACAGCTAAAGTAATTTGAGCAGTGTATTTTTACAGATACTTCCTTAAGAGAAATTACAACATATTGGTACCAAAGCTGCTTCTCCATATCTGACTACTGAGATTAACAGCTGCACAGTCTGCTGCTTGTACAAATAAAGAGGCTGCTGTTCCACAAAAGACTTTCTGCTTGAAAACTTCAATTCCTATTTCTCCAGAGAAACTTACAACATGATGAAGCAAGCCATTTCTGAGGACATTAAAATTTCCTAGCTTAAACAGTTGCAACACAAAGAAGTAAACTGAATTACATTGTACAGCTTTGTACCCTGCATTTCCCATCCTGAGGGGTTGACTGCCACATCCTGTACAAAAGGTAATTATATATTTGTGAAACAAAGCCAACACATTGAGTAAGTTCAACAAACTGCTTCATACAGCATCATACAGATGGTGACGCATTATTCACAGGTTAGAACATGGATCAAGTCTTCAGAGTGTAAAAAAAGACAGTTTATTTTTAATAAAGTAAATCTAATCTAGAAAATGTCACTTCTTCCAAAGTTTTTTGATCTGAAAACTCTACTTGGAAGTACCTCCTCAACATAGAGACAACACACCTGTCTCAACACTGCTTTTAGATACTTGCTTCACAGCTCTCAAATACAAAAAGCTAAGATGCCAGTGGATGCAATAAAGCAAGCATTTTTCTCTGAAGCACCTGTAATAGCTTGGCTGAAGCTTCTTAAACAATTAAGCTCAAGACAGACACTTGGCTTGAAAATTTGCAGCCCAGGTAGTGAAGGCACACACCAGCTGGCAACTGAGAAAAGGCTCTTGTGACAGGACTCAATCTGAAGTGGTGCTGCCTAATGCATAAGTCCCATGTGTACCAATAAAGAATTTAAAAGCAGATGACCACTGTGTAAATATAGAGCATTACCAACACATTTCTCCCAAAGACAGCTTGTAAAGCTACAGACCATTACAGAGCTAAACTGCAGAATGAACATGAAAGACAAATGGTAATTTTCATACTTTCAGAAGAAGTAAAGTGAGTACCAACTGACACATCATGCCAACTGATGGGTGGTAATGCAAAGAAATTCAGTCATATGGAGCTTATCAATAATTTTAACCAACATTTTAGATGCCGTCACAAAGTCTCAGACTGAGCATTCAAATATTAAATTGTTGTAGCAGCATTTCTGACAGCAACACACAGAGGGGCTGCAAAAGTAAGCAAGGTGTCTCCTCATATCACTTCACCCAAGGAAGTCCCCAGAAAACTTCCTTTTGGCAGCTTCATCTCACTGCATCCAATGCTTGGATTTCCAGTCACTGAGAATGAGAGCACATCCCTCTAATGCTTTTACTGAAAAGACCTAACAGCAACTATTGCTCCACTTGCAGGTCCTTTTCTAAGTGAAAACAGCAAACTATTGATGCACTTAGTTTGTCTTTTTTAAGCCCAACACTCGAAAGCACAGAACTTCACATGCGGCGTTTAAAGTACACTTTAGGACCTCCAGAAGGTGTTTTCTATCCAAAGCTCCACAGCTGCAACATCAAAACTGGATCCACAAGTGATCCAGAAAGATAAGTTCACTGCTCAGGAGAACATGAGGAAACAGCAAGGTGGGAAACTTGACAACACATATCTCCTCAAGCCTCAGAATCATAGAAAACCACACTTCGTGTCCACAACCTATAAGGGATAACAGCCTAATGTTGTCCCAAATCTGTAATAACTATGGAAAGTGGCTGCAGTGCCTCTCTACTGGGAAGCCTTCTTAAGTTTACTCTGCATCCCTTTTTTTCAGGGAAACTGGCATACTTGTCATGGAATAATCAGACAGTTCCCTATAGTTAACTTACACAATATCCTTAGTCAGACACTGAATTAGAAACAGAGTTACAAAGCAGATAACCAAGATTCCTCATCCAATCAAACTTTTTTTCCCATAGATGCTATAGCAGGAATCGCTAGGATCACAGAAGAAAACAAAACTCATTACAAGGCTTTCAATAGGAAAAGGATTAAAAAAAAACAACCAAATAAAAACCCACCACCAACACCAAAGTTTGATTATTTGGAGTCTCCAAGTTACACCATCACCAGTCATGGTCCCATTGGATACTCTGGGCTGATGTGGGGCATGTGGCTGGACACAGGCAATCTCTGTACTACCACCATTCAGGAAGAACTAAAACCCTAACAATGCAACAGCCACAGATGCCTACCATAAAGTGAAACTAAACTGATAAAAAGGGAAATTAATTCAGCTCTGTTTCCCCAATAAGACACTCAACCCCTCTTATCTTTGATGAATGTGTCCCAGGATGTGCCAAAGTGCACAGCACCGCGACCCTTGATCTCTGCTTGACACAAGTCATCATTCAAGGCTCAAGATATTTTGCTATCCCAGTGTGTGTGACAGACTGCTCAAACCCCACAGAACACAGCCAGGCCAACTGCTGTACTTGCTGCTTTTGAGAGCACACACTGATGACTCCCAGATTCTCAAACTCTAAACCTGACACGAAACTACAAAATAACCACTCACATGAGGCCCAGATAAAAGACTTCCTAGCTTGCTGCCACCAAAGCAAGAGATCACATGCCAATAGACAGCTGAAAAAACACCACCATTTATCAGAATATGAACTATCCCATACAAGTTATTTAATAGAGAGTCAGAGAACAGGGAAAACTGAAGTCCCTCATGATTTTGAGGAAAAAGCCCACACTTTTTACAAGGTGCATGCTTTCTGTTCCTGGAATCCAGGCCAATTGTATGGATTCAAACACAAGAGGAGTGTTCCACTTCAAAGGCCACAAAATCCACATTAAAAGACTCCAGCACAGCTTCAGCCCCCCTAATTCCCACTAGCCTCCCCAAATCTGTAGAGCTGCAATCACTTGTTTTAGAGTGGCTGCAGGGGCTTCTGGATTAATGAATTCAAGCTGGAAACCATTTCTGAAACACAATGTACTGGGAAGCAAAAGTGACATCTATGCAGCAACTCAACCAGACAGTGTTTTAGCATTTTATTTTCTTTTTTTTTTTTTTTTTTTGGTGGGTTGTTTCAAGGGGTTATTTCTTGAAGCCCTGCAGAGACTAGGAACTAGCAGTGTGGTCAATTGCATTTATTGTTCTGTTGTGTAAAAGCATAGACATGAAAAATGTCTTAGCTACCCCCCTGAACAAGAAGCCTTTCAGAGCAACAGGCACAATTCCTCTCAAGGTTTGACAAACAGGTGGTTTCACTAAATCATGGTCATTTTATCCGTTTGTTTACGGTTTTCAACAGTCTGTAGTTACTGCAAATTTTTGTTTCCTTTCTAATTCAGTTTCAGTCCTGTGCAGTCTTCATTAGTCAAGAAGTACAATCTTCCTTTACAATAGTTTTCTGTAGAGAAGCTATTTTAAGTTAATGACTATGCCTATTCTCCCATTAAAGTGCTTTTTCAGCCATGGACTTAGCACTCAACATTTTTTTTTATGGCACTTTGTTTCACATTATGCTCAGCAGCCCATGGAACACATGACATTTTGTAACCAAATAGCCAATGGCCATTGGCAAACTTCCCCACCCCTCCCTTTCTCAATATTATTGGAACAAATAGCCTTATTTGCACAAAAAACCCTCTGCAACCTGCAAAATCAAGTTAACCCCCTTAATAATCTGTGTCAAGTAGATTTATTACAACTTTCATTACACTCCATTCATTGCTAGCCAGAATCACACCGGTACCTCAGCTTTTTTTGCCAGAAATCCATATTGAAGCACAGACTGAGGATTATCAACCGGCCAAAAGACCGGGGCTGATATTCTGGATAAATGTTCTTACCTAGTAAAACTACAGAAGGAAAGGAGACTTAGAATTCAGAGCAATCCTTTAGCTACTTTAGAAATTGTGTCAGTAGAATGCAGGATCACTGCATGAAACATTTTCATCAGCCTAGGAAGATATCAGTAATACTCTAGAAAAAGTAACTTCATCTGAAAAAAAAAAAAGGATTTAGCATTTAAATGGTTCACCTTCATTCTTTCTTCTTTAATTGAGCCTTGGGCTATTTCTAACATTTTCATGGGACAAGTTTATTTCAAGTTAGAGTAATGCTCACAGCCCTCTAAACAAACAATTTGGTCACCAACTTGTGATCCCAGTGACTCCTGATAAACTCACAGCTGTTGGATTGAATATTTATACATGAAACAACTGATGTATTTCCATCTGGTCTTTATGACAAGAGGATGACTACATGAAATGGCAAATCACTACTGCTTCCAAACAAAACTTGGGGAAGAGGAAAGGGAAACTGCTGAGCTGGACTGCCCTTGACCCATGACAAACAGACAACTCAGCTGTCACTTATGTTTTGCTCATTTGAGTAGCTGCAGAAAGTATATCTGAAATGAGACACCCTATTCAGCTGAAGCTCAATCTAGTCCATGGATTTTTTTCCCTTCCAGGAAAGAAATTTGGCTTGAGAAGGGGGAAGGGAGAAGGCAAGAGCATAAAGCAAATTCCCAAGAGAACAGTAAGCACATTTCCATGGATAAGATTGACTTACCAGCTGGAAAATCTAAGTTTGGATGAGGCAGTTCCAGGAGTCAAAGCTTAGGTGCAGGTTTTAAACATGCTCATTCTTCTTTTACATAGGGTAGCTGAACACAGACAACAAAATCTGCTTCATTCCAGAGTGCAAGAGGGAGCAGGGGGAGAAAATAAAATCCTTGTTTTGCCAGATGGCTTATACTGGGACCATAGGAGGATTCAGGAAGGCCAAGGTTAGAAAATAAAGCAAAAAATCACATTGGCAATGACTGATACACTGTTTTGTTGGAGGGGGGAGAAATGAGGATATTTCCTGAACAGGTAAAAAGCAAGAACAATTACCATTCCCACACAGGAACAAGAGAAACAAAAGATACCATTTCCCTGAATATTATTGCCAGAGGAGATAAGGACAGAAGTCAAAGGGAAAGTGGAAAATAGCTCTCTACATCATCAACCAACTCATTCTTTCCATTCGAAATTCCAATGCCAACTTCCTCAGATTTCATACCCCTCTTAAGTGACAAATTATACTTAAAACATGGCTACATTCACAGCCTGCTGCTTTGCAACTGCAGTCATCCACACCGACTTAGTTACCACTTATCAGTTGCGTCATTACCTGCTAGTTATCAGCTCTTTATTTAAAATAGCTGCACTCCTTCAAATTTCACAGTTACCCAAACCATGTGGTTTGTTGCAAAAAGTTATCAAGACCAGAAGTTGAGCAATACACAGTTTTGGACATGGTACAACAGCACAATCACACATCACAAGCATATTTCAGAAATTTGGTATTATCTTATAAGCTGCCACATTAGAAGCCATAACTGGTTTCTGACAGAGGTCAAACCACTGCAAAACTTCAGCTGAACAATTCAGAACAAAAACCAGCAATTTGCAGTAATAGTAAATAACAGAGCCTTCCACAAAAGAATTTGGGGAATTATTTTGCTGATGTTGAAAGTACAGCCAACTGCTTTAGCACAGCTGATCCTGGCTTACTTCCTTTGGTCAGCCCAACCTAATCTAAAGCTACTTAGCTTTCTTCACAAAACTGAACCATTTCTTTCCTTCCCATTTGACATAATCATTGTTCACACTAGTGTTAGTTTTCCTGTATTGTAAATCAGTTTATCACCCATTTCCAACTCATGACCCAATCACTCATATGGTTTGGAATCTAAGGATGCCTTCTCCCAGAGGCCAACAAATAACAGATTTTTACGGTACAGGTTTATCAAGCAGAAACCATTTATAGCTTGGGCACATTGGGAATTTTCACAAAATCTCTATATTTGGAGTAGTAGGACTATAAAGTTTTTCTCATGCTTGTTCAACTCCACACTTCAGACCAACTCAACTGTGTATCTCAGAAAACTGACCCAGAAGACCTTCCAGAGCAGTTAGTCATCTACCCACCAACTAGGCCACAGATGCTGGTTTGGGATAGCTGTCTCTCCAGTTTCAGAAAAAAATTCCTTCAAACACTTAAATTATGGTCACAAAGCTTTTCAAAGACAAAATGTGCACATTCACAATCTGCTACAAAATACTAAAAAACCCACAACAAAAAGCAACAAAATGCTCAGCTTTAAAGGCTGCTGGGCTTATGGAGCTCACAGCCTGAATGCACCCATGAAATGGCTTTACCTGTTCATGAAAGTTACACAAATATTTAATCTGTAAAGAAAACACCAACTGATGTATATCCACAGTAGGTAGCTTACTCAATAAGATTACTATAAAAGGAAGCATTTTGGCAAAAAGCAGGCAAGAAATCCACAAGCTTCAGTACAAGTATTAAAATAATACTTTCATGAACTAGCCATTCATAGCAATAAGAACTCTCATAGTTTTAAACTTGCCTGGTCCTAAAACTTGGAAATGTCATGTACATCCTAAGAAACAAGGTTTTTTGCTGTTCCTTACTTTTGTCTTGTAAATGCTATTTAATTCCTAAAGTTTGTTGGACAAAAAAAACCCACTTAAGTAACAATAAAAACAGATTTCAGACTCTCCAATACAAACAAATCAAACTTCAGTTCTGCTAGGTTTTCTGTGATTGGCCCAACTTTCAGAAATAAGATTCCATACTGGATGGGAGGAAGAACACCACTTTCTTTGAACCATAATCCCAAGATAAAAATCAAGGCAACTGGCTATTTTTCCCATCTGAAGTGTTATCATACACAGTTAGTCACGTTCAGTGGCACTGAAATGCTGGAAGGAAACCTGAGTAAGAAAGACAATATGTGACCAATTTTCAAGTATAGAACACACACAATACACTGGGGTGCTACAGCATTTAAGTCTTCAGCAGCAACCTTGAGGCTCTTCACTTATTTTTTCCTCTTTTATTCCTGAGGGTAAATACTGAACCTCTGAGATATGTTCAGGCTTGTATAAAGAGATCAGCAGAAGAAATCATACCATCACCTTAACTGGCTCACAGTTGCCATCAAGAGGCAAAACATTTCAAATTCAAACACCCTGTCTAATTCACCACCACCCCTCCTGCCACAACCTAAAATTCATTTCTGCTTTTGAGTCTGCAGAAAGAAGCTCAAGCTGCACATAAAGGAAGTGGAGAAAGCCACAGGAAGAAAAAAAATCATTCTAAAACTCAACTTCAAGTCTTATTTTTGTATCAGACACTTCTGTTGTTCTCCCTTTTCAGCATACTCTTCCTGGCAAACCAAACAACAGACTAAGCCCCAAATCATGATAAATGCAAATAAAAAGCCTGCCCTCAAAAGCCATTCTACATACTGTCAATCTCTACTTGTCTACATCTAGAGGGGGCAATATTAAAAAAAAAAAAAAAGAAAAAATCAATCACTTCTCAGACAGTATTTCTTACAGTAGGATATTTATCTGACTGGACTGCTTCAAAAACTGTCTACGTCAAGTTTAGCCTCATAATGACATTTTTAATTTAAGGAGAACTTGTAGACCGAGTTCAAATTAGCTATAACAAAGCACATTAATTGAACATCTTGCATTTTTACATAGATAACCTACATTTCCCAAATGAAAGCATACCATAAGCAGCTGAATAAAGATGAACCAAAAATAGTTCTATGTTGGAAAATATTTGTTAGAATAGAAGTCTCATTTAAAAAGAGGCAGATTTGAAAACAGACATGGTAACATTTTGCAACATTTAAGCAAAACCTGTTAACGGTTCAGAAATTGCCATTAACAGATGCATATTACATAAGCTCACATAGATTTCAGATCCTTAAGATAATCAGCCTGGATTGCTGAAGCTTTTAATAGTAATATTTGGGGGTTATTGTCTGTGTGTCATCAGTCTATCCAAGGACAGAAGCAGTCAAAATCCACTCAGACTGGGGTCACAAACTTGCCACCATCAATCAGCACAGGAGAAGCAAGTCACAGGTCCTCCTAAGAGAAGAAAATGTCCCAGGAAAGCAGGGTAACCCTATCAACTGGGTATTTTAAACTATCACAAGGCTACATTAACTGGCCAAAACCAGACAAAATGCACATGGCTGTTGGCATCAGCTTTGTACTATCTTTCACTTACCTCAGCAAAGCTGTTTCAGATTTTCCCCAGCTACATAGAAAGAGACTGCCATTCCTATGATTTTCACATTCTACCAAACAGTGCCATTCAACTCACAATTGCACAATTGGGTTTTTCCATCTTGACCTTTCTGCTTTCTGCCACCAGCCCCAAACCTGCTATCAGAACCCACTATCTTCAATTTCTCAGGCAATGAAACTAGAAATGGCTGAAACATGCAGATGAAAGGGATGATCCAGAACAGCTAAATCGAAACAATCTAACTCCTACATCATGTAAGAGGTCTGACAAAGATCATGTCCCACACTGTCTGCTGTCTTCCTAGAGCAGGAGGAGAGCAGCTTAACAGGGACCTACTGAAAGGTCCTATCACTGAGTGCTTGTCTAACAAAGGCAACAGGACCAGAACCACTCTGGACCATGGCTCCAAACACAACTTGTGATGTGGATGCTACTGGGATATCCAAAGCTTCCTCTTTGCTTTAATCTTACTGGTAACATCTGAAGAGTCCTGCTAGCTACTTGCAAACTTAGACTTGAAATGCACCACAGTGATCCTGTCCTGAGAACAGAGACTCCAGAAAACTGCTGCCCCTAGATTCCCAATAGATGAACCAGGTGACTTCAGAACCATGCTCTGGGGCACACAGATCACGGGAAAAAAAATGGCATCACCTACATTTAAACACATTTATTCTGGTGTCATTGACACATCTCTTGGAAAGCTCATAGATATTTTAGTTACAAGGCCATCAAGCATACCACATCCTTTCTAAAGGATTTCTAGAGTCTAAGTGTATAGGCAGCATTCCCAAAGATTGTGCTTAGATGTAACATGACAAATTCAAACACAGCAGTTTGCCTCTGTGTGATTCAGAATGAGCTATCCTTGTAAAAACTGCTTACTGCTTTAGATACATATTAATACTCACATAGCCTCTGGAAGGCTATGATATAACAACATAACACTACCAGTCCAATTTTTATCAGGCTGCCATTTCCTTTGCCAAAAAATCACCTGAGAACATGTTAAATTATTCCTGAGCCAGGCAAAGGAACCTAGTGCTGCTTGGAATTCCCCAAGCAAATCTTGAAGCACTTCAGAATAATCTGGATATGTGCAATATACCTCCCATCACCAGGTGAAAATGACAAGTGGGACAAAATTCAGAAGCATGTCTAAGAACTGAATCTGAATTTTGGTCACTGCATTCCACCCATTACTTTATTCTAACTTTCTTTCTAAAAAGATGTACCAACACCTGTGATGAACTTGCTGCACAGATCTCCTTTTGGGTTAGGAGGACAGCATAGCACAAAACCTGATTAACACAAAGTTTATCCTCAGCAGCATGGAGTTAAGGGGTATGCTGCAGGCTGTGCCCACAAGACAAGACATGAGGAAGCTCCTTCACATGACCTCAACTGAGGTACAGATTCAATCCTCATCACCCCTCTATTTCTCCCAGCTCTCCCAAAGGGAATGAGGGGAACTAAAACCACACATTGAGAAGAGTTGGTACGACAATTTGTAAATCTACTGAGGAAACTGGAAATAGAGTAGAAAAGACAGCCACAGTATCTTGACCAAAAACATTCTAACACTGTTTAAGGTCCAACACACACCCTAAATGATTCTCAAAATGACCTACAAGACAGTCCTAGGGAATGGAAGCAGCTTCCATAAAAATACTTATGAAGCCATAAAAACTGAGTCTTGTTCATTTGGACAAGAATTTAAATAACAGATTTTAAAAGATATGCAGATGGTTCATATTAGATAAAAGCCTTTAACTACTCCAAGAAATCAATTTTCAGCATGACAAATCCTGCTATTTAGAATAGAAACTGTTCCAAGTGTCCTGGAAGAGCATTTTTCCAAGTGTGGTGTACACACATCATGACCTAGTTAGAACCACAGTATCATTATCTGAAGTTTCAAGAGTCAAAACCAGTAACTTCCTACCATCTGCTATTAAAAATTAACACCACCACCAACAAAATCCACAAGCACATACTAAGTCAAGACAAAGTTCCATGCCCAGCTGCAGGAGCACTGCAAATTTACATGATATTTATTATCTTTCTTTTAACTTAAATGTTACATCCATTATGTACACTGACAAGCTAAACAGAAAACCACTCCACTTGAATTTCAACTCAACCACAATTTGAAAGAACCTATTTGTAGTCTCAAAAAAAGGTTGGTAATCTTTACAGGAAATGCATGACAGGAAGCATCAAGATTGCCACTGCTTAGCACCAGCTTTGTCACATGCAGCATGGAGAACCTGGGTGTCAGTCAGAGCTGTGATGTTTAACAAGCTGCTGCATGAAACAAAACCAGACAAAATAAGAAAAAGAACATGTGGCCTAGAGGGATGTTGCTAACCAAAAGGTATTGAAAACTGCACTGTACTGTGCACCATGGAGACTACCACAGATCTATTACTGCTTGTTTTATTTATTACTCTGCTCTCAAAGGACTCTATACAGGATATCTCCAGGGACCTTTTATCAGGTGGGGTTTTTTTCCCTTACAAAGAAAGATTATAGACCTGGTACTTTTCCTCAGCCCTCAAAAGTTTTGTTATGAAGCTAAGTGTTTTAAACCACAACAGCCCAAAACAAATCTCATTTAAAAGATTTAATTCTGCACCTCTCAAACCCACACAAACTGACAAATACAAGCCTGTTTATTTCCATAAGAACTGCTGCATTTTCAGAATGTACTTATCCGATTATATTCATTGCCTCACAAGCAGACAGTTACAAATTGACCCACAGCCATCTCCAAAAGCGATATCCCTTTGAGGTAAGATTATTTTCTTAAGCAGAGGTCTCCTAACAGCTGCAGCTCCAGAATGCACTTCAAAAGCTGCCTTCTCTCTTTCAGGGTCACCTTTGTCAAGTCTGAGGGAGCCTGACCACTGTTTATACTTCTGCAGGTAATTAGTCTGGCCCCTTTCCCATGTCATTTATCAAGCTGTCAATTGTATCAATTACAGCACAAACACTCAAGAATATGGCTGGGTTGTCATCTTTAGCTAAAGGAGATTTCACATCAGAGATTTGAAGACAGTAAGTACCAGTAATTTGTTCTGCCATATGACACAGAAAACCAGCAAAAATTTAGACTTTGCTGCACAAAATTTCAAGTTCCCTGCATATGCACGCATGTAAATCCAGCATCCTGAAAGTGCCATAAGCCCACTGTATACTTCCAGCATTTCACAATTTGTAAAGCTGAAAACAGCAGAGATAATAAGGACAGCATGATGTTGACAGATTGTCACATACCTTGATTAATCTACATTTGTGACAATGACATAGCTGGCCCAGAAGCAGTCCCAAACAGGAGGCACACTGCTGCTGCAGCCACATAATGCTTTACTCGTTTGTGAACAGAGTTATCAACACTGATGTGAGGTACAGGGTAGGCACAGGAGCCAGCATACTGCATTAGACTTGGTCTTCCAGTAAAAGTTTCAGAAAATGTCTTTTTAAATAATCAGAATTAAATCACAGTCAGAGCTTTCAAAGAATGAGTATTTGTTTAGGGATATTGACTATTTCTCCAGAACTAACAGAATGCAATTGCTTTCCAACAGTGCTTGACAGATGAATTCCAGCTCCACACTTCTCAGCTTCCTCTCACTGCAGAAAGGTCTAGATCTGGTTTTCCATTCTGCTTTAATGTAACTACATGATTGTGCATCAGAGCCAGCATCTTTGCAGTCAGGACTCCTAGTGAGCAATATGCAACCAGCTTTTTAAAAAGGAAAAAAAAAAAAACCAAAAAACTACAGGATGCCACAGTTATGTGATACAAGACCTTTTTTGGTTGTCAGACTCAAATGTGCAACTTCTGAAACATTCTCAGTTCTGCCAGTCCAGAAAGAATAGAGAATTTTAAAAATTATACATTGACCTCAACAAGCTGATATTTGTCATGGTAAGTCTGCAGTGGAGTCTGTACTCCAGAGTACAGAAACTGCATTCCACCGCTGTCTGCTGACCTAAAAATCACCATTAAATATAGCTTTAAGACTACAAGATAAAGATAGGCATCAGTAAATCTGAAGCGTCAGTAAAAATGAAGCTACACATCACATCCAATCTACTTCCTGCACTGTGAGTTTTAAGTTAACATTGTTAGACTCAGAAAAACTCTGACAGATGGAAATATTATTTAGTACCTCGCTGTTTCCTGCTACAAAGTGTCACTTGAATTATCATTTTTACCAGAGTGCACTAGAGAATCTCATGGTTCACATCCAGTTCTGGCATTATGCTTGTCCCAGCTAGTTTTTCATTGCTATTTCCTATGTAAGAAAAATCCATTTGCAAGCTGGAGTGTCTGTACACTACACTTGGTTTGTAGTTAGACATCTGCTAGAGAAGTGCACACAGGTAACCTACACCAATTTATTACTCAGATGTAATAAATTCACAGTCAGCTTTCCCTCAAAGCAGTAATGAGTACAACAAACTCTGTGCACCATTATCACCTGTCCAACTCATTTCTTACCCCTGGAGACTGTTGGTTAGAGAGAGCCCTCCAGTTCCTTCCTAATCCTTCAGCAGCTCACGTGTTAAGCAGAATAACCTGACCTGGCACTGAATCCAGAGCAAGAATGGCCAAGCAACATATCCAGTGCAGGAAGGGGCACTCATGAACTGTGTTCCTCTCAGGGAACACAAGGGACAGGAGCAATGCAGCTCCCAGCAGACACACAGTGCTGCTCTGCAGTGCTCACCATTTACCAGGAGCCATTACCAAGCATGCAAACACCTCCACAAGAACAGTTCATTGAGAATGCCTGCCCAAATGAAAGGTAAGTCTTCAAATGCCTCACAAATACACAGTTCAAAAGAGCCCAAGTCACCTCCACATCATCACACACACCCCAACGTGAAAAGTTACTAATTTGAATAACCCAGAGCAATAATTCTAGGGAGAAGATTTTGCAGTCCAGCAAGTGACTGCAAGAATCTGTACTGTTCTGTAAATCAGCAGTTAAATTACAGTCTTGATTTAAAACCACTCACACAGGACTCAGAGGGATGACACAACAGCACTAAGATTTTTGGCTTTTGCAGACAGCAATGTGACTTGGTACTTCTGGCATGAGTATTACTTTGCAAAATTAAAGCATCAGGGGAAGGCATCACATTTTAGCCACAACATTACCTGAGCTGTACAGAGGAGACAAACTCACTGCTCAAACATCATTTACAAAGATCACTTTTGTCAATGTCTACCTACTTAAAAACCCTTTAATTAGTAACCCTAACTACTATTTTAGTCAATTTAGGAGATGTGCTAATGACAACAGTAGGAGGCACACTTGACTCAGAATAACTAGAGCTGAGATGAATACATACAAGGGGAATAAAAGTATCTGAAGGCCAACACTACTCTAACAATTGCCTTGCAGCAACTGAAGCTGAGCACTGGCAGAAGCAGGAGCTGCTGAGCTCTTCACAGCTCCACTACATTCACAGCACAGCAGGTATTTCACTTTTGAACACCTGCACACAATATTTTAAAGTAGGTTCAGTAACAATTTGCTTCATAGGGACGGGTCACAAAATAAACCAGGACAGTCCATCAGTCACACCTGTGTTAAGTTTTTGTTATATTCAACAAAATTGACTCACAGATCCAGAAGAAATGACGAGCCAGGACCTTGGCTTCCTGGAGACACTAAGATCACCAGTAGGTCACCCAGTGAATTTCAGCTCTTCCCCCTTCTACTTCCTCCACAGTTCAATTTATCAAGCAGAAGGGGCAATTCAATTACAAGGCAATTCAAGAGCCTTAAGGACATGAGCAATATCCTCCACAGTTTCACTAACTTGGAAACACAAGCTGCATTTCATAAACAGCATCTAAACTTCCTTTGAGAGGAAGCATAGTCATAGTCTCAGGTTTTGATCTTCATTACTACAGAGCACATACAAAAAATTAAGAATAGTTGTATTATTCAGAATTAAAAACTCA
The DNA here is from genome assembly GCF_023055355.1 of Agelaius tricolor. Taxonomy (NCBI): domain Eukaryota; kingdom Metazoa; phylum Chordata; class Aves; order Passeriformes; family Icteridae; genus Agelaius; species Agelaius tricolor. The sequence goes on from NW_027269263.1 coordinate 4,587,609, forward strand.
TTCTGCCAAAATCTTCAGTAGTGCTGTTTAGAAGACTCTGGGGAGGTGAGACACCTCAGATGCCTGAGAAAAACTGCTATTGCTGAGGAACATTATTTCAAGATAATTAAAAGTAAAACCATCAGTTAGTTATGGTTACTGTAACACAGCATGGAAAAAAATCATTCACATTTCCCTAATAAAATAATTATGCTTTGAAGGTTCACCAATTCTCAAATCATGGCATCCTGGAAAACCAATAACATCTAAGTTTCAGTCCATCTTGTGAATGCAGATTTCATTTTGATACAAATCATGCATAACAAGTATCAACCCATCAACAACCACATTGTCCTATATAAGAGGATATACCCACCATCCCAATAAATACCAAGTTCCTTCTTTTCTTTCTAGTCACAAACAATAAAATGGGATTTAATCTTGAAATATTCTACAAGCTGTAGAGTCTACCTCCTTCAGCAAATACTTTTAACAGCTATAAAATGTACATTCCTGTTTTAAACTTGTCACTTGGTAGTGACTCCTGAGAGGAAAAACACAGCCTTTGGAATCTGGCTTAACTTAACCCACAAGGCACTCCTGCAATGCACTTCCCCTCTGAGCAATACATCAACTATTTCCCCCTTGCAAATATTTTCATTCATGCTTTTTGCAATTTGTCCATCTCAATACTATCCATGAAATTCATGTGCCCTTTAAAAATGAGCTTCTTCAATAAATTCCTTCAAAGGTGGTGCTTCTTCAGACAGTTTGTCCACATGATACTGATGATGATGATGAAGACACTTCAAGAGGCAACATTAGTGAAAGGCAACTGATACCAAGCTGATGTTAGTTTCTGACCAGTAAGTGTGAAGATTAAAACAGTCTCCAGAGATTAAAGCCACAGAACTCAAAAATTGAAAAGATTAAACTTTCAAATAAAAGCCATACAATTTTGATGGGTTATTAATCTCCTCACAGTTCCAAGTGGACAAGTAAAGCTTCAGCAGAGCCCAACAATTGATCATTTTACTTTTAATTTAAAAATCAATGCTGAAACAGACCACCACAGCAAGTATGCAGCTAGCTTGGAGGAGCAGGTCATGCTGAAGGCTCACAAAGAAAACTGGAAGCTTTCCTCCACAGTTAGTAAGCACAGAATAATGGCAATAACATAATGAACCAAGATACTGGTAGAATGCTTGAGCAACCATCCAAAAGCAAATATGAATTCAAATTAAGAAATCTTTTAATAAACTCCCTCAGCTTGACTGGAGCAGATATACAAGTGCTTTTGAGAAAGTTCTGGTGCAGTTACTGCAACCAATCGTTTGTGAGCCACTGACTGCTTAAAAACCCTACAAAGAGTTTTGGGACTCTCATCCAATGCTCTTTTGTCTGCCCTAAATTGGATGGGAACACAAACAACAATAAAGACGTACTACACGAGCCCTTCTATGAATTGTACCAAAACCCAATACCAAAAAAACAAACACTAAACCTTTTCACTTTACTCTGAGGCTTTGAAAACAAACCAGCACACCAGGTATTGGTTCCTGGTACTCCAAGCTCTTCCCACTTCTTTCCAGGTTGTTGCACAGCAACCTGTGTCTGTCACACAAGCTGTGACTCGCAGGGAACTAAGGGTGCTCTTGCCATCCTCAGACTGGGCTCCTACAGAACTCGGGCTCTGCTCAGTCTAGACACTTGATAAAAGAGCAGTGTCTTAGTCCAGTTTAACCCAACAGCCATCCAGAAAGGCTAAACTTTAGCGTGCTTTCTAAAGCTTTGGAAAGATAATTTCTTTCCCTGGCCCTGTTAACAAACACAAACCCTGCAAGTTAGAATGAAAAACACAGCTTTGCAGAACTAAATGGTGTGATACACTGCATGACTTGTGCATATTCTAGAGTTATCTATCCCTCAAGAATCCACTGCCACTACCTATGAAATGGCTGTGAAATTAATGTTTTCACATTTTTTCTTAAGAAAAACACCTCAACAAATTCTGAAACGTTTAGGAGAGCTCAAGTCGACATTCACTTACGGATCCTCCCTCAGCCTCCCTGAAGCTGCACACAAGTGATTTTACAATCCTCCAAGCTACCTTTTGGAGGTATAAAATGCAAGACACTATACAAAACAGAACTGCAGCACGTTTTGTGATGATAAAGCTGAAAGACTCTTCAGAGAGCACAGTATTTAAAATAATTAAAAAGGCAAACTGCCTCTATGGAAAGGATGCACCTTTTTTCCAAAGGACTGCCTCAGGTAAGGTTTGCAGCTCCTTTCGAATTAAGCAGACCTGGAGCTGATGGGTTTTATCCCCTTCAAGCACAATGACTAGCACCTGGGAAAGTGACTGTGCCGTGCTAATTCCCATTTTTTTATTTATTTATTTTACCTGTAGCTCGCACCAGGCAACTTCCACAGTGGTTTCAGTATCCAGTCCTTTATACACAGTTTTGAAAGAGCCTCTTCCAATCTCGATGTCAAACTTCAGGAAGCGGCCATCCGGGGAGATGCCCACTGCCTTGGTCTCAAGCTCTTCGATGTCTTCCTGCTGTGCTCTCCGCTCCTCGAATTCCCGGCTGGCAGCTGACAGGCTGCCAGCGACACTGCTAGGGGGTAGCGCAGTTGCCTCATCCCCCTCCTCCTCCTCCTTGGGCAGCAGCGGGGCGGCATCCTTGGCGGCCGGGGGCTCCTCAGCAGCCTGTCCTTCCAGGGGGAGCGGGGCGGGCGGCGGCGGCCGCGAATCGGCCTCGGCGACGGTGACAGGGGCGTAAGGGGTCCGGCCGGCAGCCGAGGCGGGGAACACCGAGGGAGCCGCGCTGCCTCCCGACACGGGGGCCGAGGGCGCTGCGGGCTGCAAGCTGGGCAGCTCCAAGGCCGTGGCGTTGGAGTCGCAGATCACGCTCCGGCGGAAGAAGCGGTGCTCGGTGGCTGCCGCCCCTCGGCTGTCCTTGTCCATGGTGTGGCGGCGGCGCCGGTACTCCTCACTGCGGCCTCCGCTCCCCGGCCCGCCGCCCGCTCCGCCGGCGCCGGAGGCTCCGTGCTCGGCGGCTCCCAGCTTGTCTCCGACGGAGCTGTCCGAGCTGGAACCGTTCTTGGGCGGCGGCGGCGGCGGCACCAGGAAGCGCGGGCTCGGGGGGCCGCTGCTGCCGGCGGCGTCCCCCGACATGGTGCCCCGGGGGAGCGCGGCTGTGGCGAGGCGGCGGAGGGAGGCGAGGGAAGGGCCGGTCACTGAGCGGGGAGCGCGCCCGGCCGCGGCTGCCGTTGCAGCTGCAACAGAGGAGGGTCCCAAGGGCTCCTCTCGGCGGAGCTGGGAGGCTGGGCCGGCGGGGTGGATCTCCGGTCAGCGTATGCATCCATCCTGCAGCGGGGAGCCGGGCAGCGGGGCCGACATGGAGCACCGAGAGCAGACACGGGGCGCCGGCTTGGAGCGGGGGACGGCGGGAGAAAGGAAAGCCCGAGCACCGGGGAGGCCCCCGAGCGGGGAGACGCCGGTACCGCGCCGGCCGCAGTTACTCCCGGCGATGGAGAGAGCGCGGGGCCGGCCCGGCTGCGGGAAGGGGAGGGAAAGGGGCCGGGACGCGAGGAGGGAGCGGGGCGCAGGCCCGCACGCCAAGAAAGCCGCCGCGCTCAGTCACTCGCTTCCGAGCAGCAGAGGCCCAGGCAGGCCCAGGGCAGGGAAAGGGGTCCGGGGGGCTCAGCCCCGCCTCACCGGGGCGCCCATGGCGGCCGCGGCCTCTCCACCGCCCGGCAGGCGCAGCCACCGCCCGCGCGGCCGGGCCGCGCTCTCTCCAACAGCCGCGGCCGCCTCGCGCGGAGCCGGAAACCCTCCTCCTCCTCCTCCCTCCTCTTCTTCTTCTTCTTCTCCTGCTACTGCTCCTGCTGCCCGCGGCCCACAGCCGCCGCTGCCCGGGGCTGCCGCTCCCCGGGGCCGCCGCCGAGCCGAGTCCGGGTGGCGCCCGGCGGGCAGGACCGAGCGCAGCCGCCGCGGCCGCCCGGCGACGCCTCGGCGCTAAATGGCGACGGCGGGAGCCCGAACCGACACACGGTCCGCGGGGGAGGAGGGCCGCGCCGCCGGCCACGCCCCGCCCGAGCCCGGGCCGCGCATCGTCCCCTCCCCCCATCGCCGGGGGAGGTGGCCGCTCCCGCCGCGCGCGGGGCTCCATGGGAGATGTAGTTTCCAGCGGCCGATCCGCACCGGAGGAGCCGCCAGCGGATTCTCCCGGGATGGGAGGAAGGGAAAGAGAGAGGAAGGGAGGAGGAGAGGGAAAGGAAGGGAACGACGAAGGAGGAGAGGGAAAGGAAGGGAACGACGAAGGAGGATCCCGGTGTGCGCCGAGAGCCAGGGGTCCGATGTGCTGTGGGGAAGCTCGTCGTGCGCGGCGGCCCCTTCCTCCACACGCCCGGCAGGTCAAAAGGCACCGGGTCTGCTTGCGCTGCTCTTTTCTTCAAGTCTTGTGTTACACCCACACGTTAAACATTTCGGATGTATGTATTTATTCAGATGTTGTCTATAGGTAGATAAATGTATCTCAGAGAATATTCCGAGCTGGAAGGGACCCACAAGTACCACAGAGTCCGACTGCTGGCCCTGCACAGGGACGCCCCAAGTGTCACACCACATCCCTGAGACCATTGTCCAAATTCTCCTTGGGCTCTGGCAGGCTGTGCTGTGCTCACTGCCCTGGGGAACTGTTCAGTGCCCAACCACCCCCTGGGGAAAAACCTTTTTATCATATCCAACCTAAACTCCACCAACTTCAGGCCATTCCCTCAGGTCACGTCACAGGGCACCAGATAGAGGAGATCAGTGCCTGCCGCTCCACTTCCCCCTGTGAAGCTGAAGACAGCAATAAGGTCATGTGAAAAACGCCAATCACTTGGTTTTAAAATTTTAAAAGTTATAAAATTAGTAATATAATTAGAGTAGTAAAAATTCGGACAGTTAGGATTTAGGACAATAGGAGACAATAAAAACAAAGAGTTATGGACAGTCCGGGTACCTCTTTCTGGGCAAAATAAGCCCGAAAAAAGACACACGTTAACAGAGGATTAACCCTTAAAAGCAATAGCCTGTTGCATATTCATACATCTCATACATGATGCATAAATTCCATTCAAACACAGGATTCTGTCTGGGCAGTGTCAGCTTCTTCCTCTGAATCCTGACAGCATCTTCAGGGCTGAGTGAGGCAGGATGAATTTCGTTTCTTCTGATGAGTGAGCAATAAATTCTTTTTCTCTGAAAGATTTAGGTGTCCTGTGGCTGCTACCTCGGTGCAAGTACCTCATTCCTCTCTTTAAAAAAAGTATCTTACATAGCACAGTTTCTATTTTAACATTATGTTATAACCTAAAACTATATTTAACACCCTACTTAAGAAAATTAATACAGCATAACTTTCTAACATAACACATATAATATTAACTTTATTATTTGCAAAAAGCCAATCATAAAATACGCATTTTTCACAGGTCATGTTTTCAAATAGCCTCTAAAATTCTTTAAAATCATGGACAACGACTCTGTGTAGTGAGCACTGTACAAACAAGTAGAAGGGTGGGTTTTTCCTCCATTTAGGCCATCTGAAGAGGCACTAAATGGCCAAGCAACCTGAAATGCAATTAACTGCTCTATAAATGTCATTATTCAAAAGAAAGAGAATTTGCAGTCTCTGCCGTTAGCACAAGAGTTATCCTGTGGCCACTTCAGTCATGCCTGTGGCTACTGCAGCTGAACCTGGGCTGTACAGCAGCCAGAGCTCACATGAACCCTGACATGAGTTGGGAACTTTCAGGTTAACAAGGCTTTGGCAAAGACAAGTCATCTAAATTATTTATATCATGTTCCTCTTTTTTGTATGAATAAACCAAAACCAAGCACTTTCCTTCTTACGGCAGCAATCTTTTGAAGTCAACTGGAATGTACTGAAGAAGGAGCAAATGATTTTGTACCATGACTGTCAGGCAGCTACAAAGCAAAAGTTACATTGAGGAAGAAAAAGAAAACTAAGAAAATTCCCTGAGTAAGTAATATGTTCCCAGCAAACACGCTGTTGTTTTAAATGCTTTTTTTAAAGTTACTTTTAAACCAGCAGTTTAGAGGAAGTTGTGTGTTGCTGATGCGAGGCCTTAACTCCTTCTGCAAAAAGTAGCACAAGTGGCCTTTTCAGAGTTCCACAGCCACAAATCATCAACCTGGGCAATTCTCACGTGCTTGTGCTCCTCATAAATAAAATTTGACATAGTAATCAGCATACTGCTGGTTTCTGTACATCCTTCTGTGCATCCTTTCTGTACGTCCTTTTCAGCCTTGGTAACATCAAACAAAATAATGCTACAGTCTTCGCAAAGAGGACAAGAAGTGTTTCACTGTACAGCTCTACAGCAAAGATTTCTGCATGGCTTAAGCCTTCTAGGGCTTGCCTTCACTAAAAATGTGGATTTAGTTTGTGTATTCATCAGGGTGCCACTTGAGCTGCATTGGCACCAGGAGCAGACACGCTCCCAACCAGTGCTGAGCTGAACAGGGTAATTTGATTAGCAGCAGAGTGGCTGGATCGAAACTGATTAACTCATAATTCAATCTGCCTCATCCCTGCTGCACTGCCAGCACCAGCAGCTCCTCTGGTGGGACTGTGGGTATCTGTGGGTGTCTCTGGGCAGCAGAAAGACAATTCCTCCGTAGCAGCAGCAGCAGGTGTATCCATGCTGGCTTTATACTGTGAAGAGCAGCAGGACACAGTAGCAGGGCTGACAATGCAGGCCCCATTCCCTCCCCTGTGCTGCTGTGGCTGCCTTCAGAGATCTGCCTTCCTCCCCTGCCCAGTGGGTTTTTAGCACCCTTTTGGATGGGACCAGCAGAAGTGGAGAGCAAGCCTTGCCCCATTGGGTGCCTGATGTCACTGCTGTGGCACGTACCTGAAGTAATGCCGTGATAAATCACTCTGTGTGCTGCCAGGCCACCGAGCTGCTCGGTGAATTCCGCTTGCATCACCACCAGTGGGTTTGGCAGGCAGTGCCAGGTGTGTGCCCAGTCCCATCCCTGAGATCTCCCACTCGGCTGGGTGGGCTGCAGCTGGGAACCACATGTGGCTCACAGGGAGCCTCGCTTGTAGCCCCTTCTCACTCAAGTGCCTCTCACCCATTCTTCTTCATTTTCCCTCTGCTAAGTGAGCAAAAGCTTTGCAAAAGAGACTGCAGCATAGCCACAGGGGGCCCGAGGCGTTTTTTGACTAAAAAATGGTGGTAATTATGTAAAAAGGCACCTCCCCGGTGTCTGATCCAGCACATTCCTGAGCACTCTTGAAATTCAGGGAGGCTGGTCCTCATGAGGTCCCTAACACCCGGCTCCTCTCACTGGCTCCTCTTCTGGGCAGAGGTAGGCAGAGCAATCGTCTTGGCAGGAAAAAAGAGCTGAGCAGCTGACCTGGAGGTGGGAATGATGGATTTTTGTCTTCTTTGGCTCTGAAAAAAGAGATGGTATGATATTGGCAATTATATTTTATGTGGGTGTTGATTTAATTTTGTCATTCTAAAAAAAGATGAATGTAATAAAGAGTGTGGGCTTGCTTTCCCTTCAGTTTTATTTCTTTTAATCTGTAAAACTCTGTTTAGGCTAAATGGAAAATTTCAGTATTGCAGCAAGATTTAATAAGCCTAAACTAAATTCTATATGTATTCTATGTTTAGAAACAATTAATTAGAATAGTTTTGGTGCCAGAGCTCCTCAACCAATTAAAAATATTTCTTTTGCCTTTTGCTGTAAGAGAAATCCACAGAAAGAAGGAGCCTGACTACACTTGAGAAATTACAGGCAAGGAGATTTAAATGATCTTTTGATAGAATCCAAAGGGCTTACACTTGACATCATAAAAATATCCTTCTGTCAAGCCTTTTATAGTTACAATTATCCTGGTTGGAACAATAATAGTTTAAAAAATGACTTTGAATGAAATGTGATTTTGAAGTTGACTGAATCAAATTTTTTTTTTTCAGTTTTGCTTTCTCCATGAAATGTCATCCCCTGTTGGCATCCATGACCTGTCCATGTGACAAAGTCTTAATGGGAAGCAGCTATTCTCTATTTTCACTTATGCAATACATTATGCAATATAGGAGGCTATGCCATAATTTTGATGCATGTGATTTTATTCCATAACCTAAGTGCTCTGCAAAGCAAACTCCTCATCTCAGTTTTATTGCCCATTACCAGATTGCAGCTACAGTGCCGTATTACAACAGTGACAGTACAAGTTTTTCTGTAGCAGTTTCTTCATTTTGCTTGGCATTTCTTAAATCCAGGCCTCTGCCACATTGTTCACTCTTGTTTCTTAAAGCTGAAAGTAAATGAAATAAAATATTTCAAGACCTCATGCTTGAGAAATTAGACAGTTTAACTTGCCAGATATTCTGTTTTGCTTTGTTTTATCCCCTAGCAAGTCAGTTTCATTTATTTTAGGTGAGGTTTTGTACTTGCAAGTAGCTCTGGAAGTTGGGTTGGTTATGAAATCATTGTCACCATCTCTGGGAATTGTAGGCAGTTTAAGTCCTCAGGCTCTGTAGTAGGTTGTCTATCAGATGGCATTGGATGGTGAGTCCTGCCCAAACCTCTGAACCTGGGTGCTCTCTCCACAAGCAGCACCCATGGGAATTGGAAAGAGGAAGAGCTACAAGCCTTACAGGGCTTAAAACCAAGCATCCCCCTTCATGCTGTCCTGGCTTACAGAGTCTGCAAGTTCTGCAGGAAATCAGGTCCACCCCACAGCCCAAACACCTGAGCAGAGTCTGAGCTGGAGCTGAAGGACGGGTGGAACAGCCACCCAGACTGTATAGGAAGGACTAAATCCAGGAATGATGAATTATGTGACATTTCTTATTTATTGCTTGAGAAAATGTCAACAACCCTGCACCATAAAACTGGAGCAGAGCATGTGCTTCTTCATCAGATTGAAACATTCATTTCCCTTTCACCCACCCATCCACCCCCATTCCAGCTACTAGAATAGAAAGCACAACTCTTTTTCTTTCCTTTTTTTTTTTCACTATTCTCTTGAGCTACATTAACAAATGGATTCCAAGGGTGTGAAACCAAACCAGTGAAAGAACCAGCAGAGGAATGTATCCCTGGTTTGATACCTGTGCTTTTAAAGGAACAAAGCACAACTTTACACTGTATTAGTAACCACTTTTAGTCTAGAGTTCATTGTAGGCTGTGCTGCTGGCTCCCTGTTGATTGTAGCTAATCAATCATTGTATTTATTATTAGCATATGTATCTATGCACATTCTCCAAACATAATCCGTTCAGATAAATTTGAACAACAAGAACATGATAGAAGAACATTTAAAATAACCCAAATGCTGAATTTTATCAGAGATGAGATTCAGTTATTGTTCATACTCATGTATATTTCAAACTGTGTCAAGCCATAATGGCTGATACTGTGGCCAAATTCAACATTGGTGCTACTGGAAGCATAGAAAAAACATGGCTCACTCCTTTCTTCATCATCTTCCTGGCTATTCTTGCAATGTTTCCTTATATAACGAGTTTATGGAGTAGTCAAACAGCGAGTGAGTGTTGTGGAAGCAGAGATATTTGCTGAAATCAGCATCATGTTCTTCCTTTTTTTGTGTCTTTAGTCAATTGCTCAGGATGCCTCATTTATCTTTTCTCTCTCTGAGGCTTTAGGGAATTCTGTGCTTCACAGCAGTGTCATAACACTTCTAAAGCAAGCACAGAGGCAGGGGCACTGCTTTAATGAAGAGGAGCTGTTTGATGGAGGTGGGTGGAGGGAAGTGTGAAGAAGATGGTGATGCTGGGTTTGTAACTGACTGATGCTGTGCAGCAGTCAACCTGCCCTGCTTTCTGCTCACCACTCACAGGCTGATAAAAATCAATCACTCTCACAGCAGGTCCAGTCCTGCTCCTCTTTACATCAAAGCACAAAAATAAAATACTACTCACTTCAGTCAAAGCGGGAGCAGGCTCATATCCAGCATAATGAACTTCCTCGTGTCCTTCAAAAGCACAGCCTGGTCCAAATGCAAAACATTAGTCTGCTCTGGTGCCATTTCTGCCAGATCCACTACTGGAAGGTATGTTTCTGAAATATGTTGGACATTCCCAAAAGATGCTGAGTGTTCTCCATGGCCACTGACACTAGGGAGAGAGAGAGCACTCACCCCTCACCTTGCAGAATGGAGCCCCTGACGAGGCAGGATTCCTGAAGGGAAAAAGGAATCTGTGATCATTTGGCTGAAGGGAGCAATAAAAACCGGGAGTAACCTCCTCAGACCACTTCCCTCCTTGCCAGACAGTCAGTGTGAGGAGTGATTGGCAAGTTGTGCACGTTACAGAGCTGTTCACCTCCAGCCTTGGGCTCCTCTTGCAGCCTGCCAGGAGCAGGAGCAGAGGCACAAAGCTGGAACTTCACACATGCTGGCAACCCACAGCTGAGGCATGGCCTGCTGTAGTGGTTTGCCAGGAGTGAAAGGCTTTACTGACAACATAAGCACACTGGTATTAAGAGTGTCAGGGCTCTGTACCTGAGTGACCCCTGCTCCACACGTGCAGAGTTTCCCCACTCATGTCGTTTCAGTGGTGTAATTATAATCCAATGAAAAAATATCCAGGGTAAACAAGCTCTTGGGGGCCCCTGCCAGATGACACAGGTCACAGCAGCTCTCATGTTGCTCAAATCTGTGTCCAAGACTGGGAACAGAATCAGGGAGCTGCAGCTGCCTTGCAGATAGCACTAGATCTTCTGCTGTGCTCGATCTTAAGTGAAACGCTCCAAGGAATCTACTTAATGTTTCTCAGAGATCTTGGGAGGCTGATTGTCCTAAGGTTCCAGGTGAGAAGGGAGAGGTGATCTGAGTGTATATGATAACTGGAAAAGCTCTTTGTTTCCTTTTCATGCCTGTGGTACTACCTAAATGTGGACAACCATATCCAAATAGTTAATGTCACTAGCAGCTAATGACTGACTCCATCCCAAAACATCAGCCTCTCCAAGCTAATTCAGATACTCAAGACAACATCAAGTAGCCTCAAATACAGCAGAATGGAAATCAATAGTGCCTTTAAGATATGACAAAATGTTTTCAGAAGTATTTCAATTACATGTGTGTGTGTATAAGACACCTCTATTTTAATGTCTTTCTCTGAGAAACAGCTTGCTAAATTTATCTGCCTCTGATACCAGCACAGTTGTTCTGCTGTTTCAATCCTGAAATGTCAGTCTTTTAAGATGTTTCTGTTTCATATTCTCATTTTCTGAGAACAACTTCCCCTTCTCATCCATGAACTATTAACTGCCACTGATAGCTGGAAAGCAAAGACATTGCCTGCTGGGGACACAAGAAAATGTGGTTTAGGTGACAGGAAAACCAGACTATGAGGTACAGTAGGAGCAATGTCTTTCTGCTCAGACAACTCCTTGACTGCCCTGGCAGGTAGGACAGAGCTCCAGGGAACAGGTATGCTTAGATGCTGTCATGGCTGCAAAACTTGCAGCTACACTAAGATAAGATAGACAGATTTTCTACAGAGCTACCAGTATAAAGGACAAATTATTAAAACTTTTGGGTGAGTCAGAGTAATTCTCTGCAGTTCACTCCATCCACTTTGGGATGCAGTGCTTAACCTCCCTGGGTTCCTGGAACCTGAACCACAAGCTGTTTAATCCCAGCACCTTCTCCCTGCCCATCAGTGGCCTCTCCACGGTGCTGGAGATGGGATTGTTGGGACCCAAATCTGCAAACACTACAGCTGGGAAGCAGCACTTAAGCCCTATGAACAGTCCATTGACATTTTACACTGCACACAGCAGCAAGTGTCTGGAGGATCAGGCTCTTGGTGATTATGTGATTTACAGGTACATCACTTCAGGTTCAAAACAATGCTGGTCATAGAAAAGCAAATAATTCTGGTCTCTCAAAGTAGTAAAAATCCCCCAAATCAAACACCATTGCCTAAAATTAGATCCACAAACAAGTGACAGAGATTACACAACATTCATTACAAGGTTTGCCAGGATTTTCCAGCAGAAAAGACCCAGAAGGAAATATAGATCCACTCATTAGGACTTCTAATATCACAGTGAGTAAATTACTTTTTAAAAACATCTTGCATTACAGGGAATATTCAGTCTCAGGGGAAACAAACAGTCTCTGAGCAGCTTACACTTTTGGCAGCAGCCCAAGATAGCATGAGGCACAAATTGCACAAATCACACAAATGTCTGAGTTCGTGTAAATTCTGTGCTCAACATCTGCACGAGCTTTCTTCCTAACTGTAAAAAAAATGTTTCTTTGTCCAAAATTCAAACATCAATGATGTTATTAGACACATCAGAAAAATTATGATTGTTCCTTGGATCTGTATCTTTTGTATCCCCTCCCTCAACCAGCTATGTAACACTCCATGCGACTGATCATGTACTGATAGTCAGCTAAAACCAACAAAAACCAAGAAAAAGAAGGCTTATCACAGTGCTGTGATTTATCTCCTTTAAGGGACTAATTGCTGTTAATTTCATTACATTAATTTAAAAGGCCTAATTTGTGTTAAAATGTAGGTGTTATTACCATGCAGGAGGTATTGAAGACTAGAAATGTGGTTATTTGGGCATTAAAACAGTCCATAAATATTTAAAGCATTAAACCCCAGAGAAGGTTAATGCAACACAGGAAAGTAACATTAGAACTACTTGGGTGAATTGTTGAATGGAAAAATGAACAAGACTGAATATATTTGAATGTGGAATAATGTCCCAGCAAGACAAAGCTGGTACTGTATTACTTGACATTGTTTCAGTGACAATCCCTGAAGAGCATTCAAAATCTACTGTGTTAGAACATGCAAAATGAGGGATGCATTAGAACATGAAACTGATTACTTATGCAAACTGTTATAAACAGAACTCACCACCCTGATTTGAAGAGTATTGAGTTCATCATTGTCAGTAAAATGCATCATTGGAAACACTTGGTTGAGAAAAAAATACCCACCCTGAATAAAGAAATTTTCTTGGTCATCCACCCCTCCTGTTTCAAAACCAAGACATCCACCCTCTTCAGTGCCTGTAAAACTGGTAGCACCTGTACACTACACCAGGATATTAAGCTGTTCATATCATTTTATCAATGCTGTTGAGAACTCTGTGCAGGGGAGAATAGTAACCACCACTGTGGTGTGGTTTCTGACCTGCTTGTTAGCAGCTCAGCCAACTCAGCTGGCTGGTTCAGAGTTTTAAAAATGCAAGCTGACAACAACATGCTCTAAATGTTGGACTAAGCAATTTCAGAGTGCATGTTTAGCTTACTGTCTTGATTCCTTTTTCTTTCAAGTTTGCTTGGTAGGAAAAAAATATTCTTGCCTTAAAAAGCTGATCATAGACAGACAGAATTTACCTGTATTTATTTACCTGTCATACACAATACAGGCTCTGCTTTTGCAGGCAACACTCTTAGTCTGGACACATGATATAAGAAATTCTAGAAATATCATGATCCTAACACAATCCTAACTACTTTTTGTTTGAATCCCATTAATCTCTGCCAAAGTAAGCCAGAAATTGTATATGTATAATTTCCTTGTCAAATCTTCTGTTACCACTCAGAGATTTACTCTGTGGATTTTGAGAACCTTACACTTGCTCAGGATCACTAAATGCTTCCCTCCAAAGGGAGTTCTGTACATGCAGGATTTTGAGAGGACCAACACAAAGCCCTTCAGAGAGAGGTACAATTGAGTAGGAAGTTCTGATATGTCTGCCCAAGAGCAAAGCAGGAGAAAGGCAGCTATCACATTTTCAGGGCATTGTGAATTTAGGAGGAAAATGAAGTACTGAGGCAGAAGGTAGGAAAAAAAAAAAAAAAGGTTACAAGCCCATTCATAAGGGTTTTGGTTTTTTATAGTACAAATGGACATTTGTTGTGGCACTACATGCTGGATCAGACCTGTCAGAAGAACAGGCAATTTCTGTAGGCAGACCACAGCACATTTTTGTGACGTCATGAGAGAGAAACAAGAAGTCAGCTGAACACAAATAACACACATTTCCTTCAGTCAGTTTTCACTTCCAGTCTCAAAACTGCGCCTTTTTGTTCTTCACGCTTAGCTGTGTGAAATTGTCCCACTAACCCATTCAACCCTGTCCCTTCTCTGTGGTTCTCAAGTAGTTCACTCCTTTTTCAGATTATTGAGACACACAGTACTTCTCTCTTAGCCATCTATGGATTGTTTTCCTACCTGAATCCCAGATTGCACAATGGGGATGATTACTGCTTACCTAATGTTTGTTATAAAACCTGTGACAGCATTTTTTCCTTGCTGCTGTACAAGAGGAAATAGCATTTTATTTGAAATGCTGTGCTGAGTGTCAACATGAGAGGTGTTTTAAAAGAGCTGAGAAGTATGCTGTCAGGAAAATGTTTCCAGGCCTACCTTCCCTCCCACATCCAACTGTGTTGAAATAATCAAATGCTATCCCACTCGTACTTGGGAAGAGGATGACTAACAGCAGCTAATTACTGCTCAATCTGTTGCCCTCAGCAGCTATTGGTCTGAATCACACCCACTGGCACCGAGGGGGCACAGTTTGTGTGCGCTGCTCTGGAGGCACCTTAAATTTTGGGCTCTTCCTTGGGAGGCAGCAACTGGGAGAAGAACTGCACATGTTAAGATGCTACCACTGCCAGCATGCCTGACTCAGCAGATGGCCTGAGCAGCCTGGCTGTGAGCCTCTCTGGGTCAGCCCTGTCCTGCTGGGGCCCTGGGCAAGCCAATGTCACACTGCAGACAGGAGAAGGTGGTCACTAATTTCTTCCTGCTCCATCCTTGTGCAGCAGAGACTGAACCTTGCTCAGTGGTACTGGATATTAGTTATTAGTTCCTGCTTTCTTCCCACTTTGCTGCTGCAGTAGCAAGGAGTTGGCAGAGGGCCTTCTGTATCACATTTGATCTGTTGACACTTGCAGCAGTGCTGGACTCGAGCACTGTAGGAGTTTCCGTCTGGAGAAATATGGTAGCCCTTCCTGCCTCCTCGTTCCACTCCCCACGGAAAACCTCCCCTTTGTTTTCCCAAATCCTGGGCCAAATAAAATATACCAAAATAACACTGGAGACACAGAAGGAATCTCTTGCCTCAAACTTGGCCTCGGAGCAACACATGCAACCATGAGTTGTCTCACAAGTGAAGTCATGTGGGTGGAATCCAGGCAGGGTTTCACCAGCAGGGCCTGAAGGTTTGCCCTGGCTGCTCTGCAAACAGGTACCCCCTTGTTTGTGGTAGCCAGAATGACCACTTGCTCTGTTTTCATGCCAGGAGAATTCAGAATTATACTTTTCAGCTATTTAATTTAAAACTTTCTAGGAAAGGCAGGGACAGAAGGTCTTGAGCTGTGGTGGTGTACCTGCCTGCTGACCAACATGCTGTGACATTTCAGTGTTGCACAGAGAAGGGGCAGGAAAGCAATACTTGCATCAGAGTTATTAGAGTTCCTGCCTCATGGCTGAAGCTTTTTATTATTTCAGCAATATTCTCCTGAGTAATCATGTCATTCTGCTGCACTCATTTAATGTATTCAACACCTGACACCTGAGCCAGATGTTGACTTTCCATAGCACAACCCAGCTGCACAAAGGCACCAGTATTATCCTGTCTGTGCAGAGCACAGCTCTATTGTAGGGAGCCCCTCACATGTGAGACAGCCAGCCCCTCACAGGGATATTACAGAACCTCCTTTCTTACTCAGGGCTCCTCAGTGTCGTTCCAGGCTCAAGCATTACACCATGAAGGAATCTGGGATTTGGTCTACAGCTGATGATGTAGCATGGTACTTGTTCTTTACTTGGAAGGGAGATAAGCATTGTTATCAAGCTTCTGTCATTCCTGACACCTGGGGCAGCTCTAATGCATCTCAGTTCTGCACAGTTAATGCTGCAGTCCCTTTAAGACAAGGGATTTAGAGAGGTTTCTCTAAAATGTTAATGTAGCTTCCATTTCTGCTGACTTGAAAAGTATATTACTAAGTAAAACCTGTTTAATTTATCCTACCTGGTGGAGATTTTCACCCCTGTATGCAATCAGTGTCAAGACAATATGTCTGGTGATAATGAATAGCCACATACTGTGTGCTGTAACTCCAATTCTTTTTCTGGAGCTTTAATCTCTTCCCTATTCCATCTGCCTCCTGTGCTAACAAAGGCCATATGGCTCCTCAGAGCCACCTATGCTCTGCTTAGGTGGGATGCAAGTGTCTGAAGCAGCACTTGCTCTTCTGAGGAAATTTCCATTTCAGGTACAGGCTGAGAATGGGGTCACCCATTGTGGACACTCCTGGGATACACGGCCCTAAAGACCACAAGGGATCTTCACCACAGCCTGACCAGACACCCTGTTTAACCTCTCTGCTCTAGAATGACACCTGATCTCCCCTCCTAAATGTGCTGGCTGAACCACATTAGAACTGTAGAGGTGTTCAGCACCTCAACAAGGTCCTGAGGATGGCCCTCTGCAACTTGCCCCCAGCCTCTCATGGAGAATGTCATGTCATCTAGTACAGACAGCAAGCTAATTTATATCAAATGAAATGCCCAGCCTCCATTTTCTCCTCCTTTCTCTACATTCCTCTCCTCATCTGGTTCTGGTCTACTGCTTTCAGATGCAAATTGCTTGTGCAAATGTATATATCAAATATTTTATCTTAGAAAGAAGTTCTCCCTAATGGTCTAGCAGCTTCTCAGTGGCAGCATTGTTTGACAGATGCTCAGAAAAGAACTTTATGTCTCTATCTAGGCTTTCACACTTGACTATAATGTGCTCTCACCTTTATATGGAAACACTTCAGTGCTGACAATGAGACCCTTATTCATGGATATGGCAGTCACTGCAATCACCTCTAGATCACAGCAGTTCAGGAAGTGTGCTCTGGGTGTCTGCAGAGAATTCAAGGTAACAATTCCATGAATGTTCAGAGGAGCACTGGTTAAGCAACAAGAAGAATAACATTATTTAAAAAATAAAATAATAAAATGTGTGAGGATTCCAGCACTAGTCCACTTTTCCTGCTGCACAAGTCCTCCTCCTCTTACCTAACTCCCTTTTGTATGAAATCCAGGTTTCCTCAATTAATTCCTGACAAACAGCCCTGCTCTGGCTTTTGTGTCCTACGCTCCACATTCTTTAAATTTTTCTTATAGATGTTATAGCTGAGATTTTCCCCTTTTTTTGCTTCTTTTTATCACATTCCCTTGCTCTGGCACCCAGCTCCTCCTGGTTAACTGGTTCTTCACCCCTGTCTGCCTTTCCATCCTGCCTTCCCACCTTGGGTATCATCACCACCTGCCCTCTGCTCTGAGCCTGCAAAGCCTCCATCAGAGGAGACCTTTGAGAACAGGTTAGACTCACATTTACCAGAAATAGCATAAGTACAGTTCATTCTGCCTTTGGGCAGGAAACCAATTAAAGGACTTACTGAGGCCCCTTCCAGACCTGCTTCTTTCTGATTCTATTATCCTTTGCATTAGTGGGAGAGCAGTAATGGAGCCACACTTCTTGGCACAAACATTTCCAAGAGATTGTTATCTTGGACTCTTGGGCTTGCAGCTGGAGATCCCCTTTTGGCTGCCTGCAGGCTGCAGCCAGTGCCAGGGCTCAGGCTTGCCATTTTGGCTTCAGAAATTACCTAAATATCTGAGCCTCTCATTTCCACAAGGCTATCAAATTACCTTCTTTTTCAGTTATTCTATATTTTACAAATACAATGGCCATAGATCCTTCTCATTAAAGTAGGGGTCTTTACTCATTCTGATTAAATTTGTGTTTATCTTTGTAGATAATTAGATAATTCTGCAGCACACAATGCTCCACAGTACATCCTGAAACCATTTGGAGTATAGCTACTCTTTCAATCAGCTGATGAATTTGCTGTCAGGTGTGCAGTTAAGAAATTCAGCTCTTTCAAAATTATTAATTTTCTCTTGTATTAAATTACTTGGTAAGTAGCTTTATATAGAGTAAAAAAAAAAAAAAAAGCTTTACTGCACGTAAAAAACATTCTAGAATGAATGCCCCATTATACCCATCCAGCTGCAAATTGCTGTTATCTGTTCAGAACAATTAGCTTATTATCCATCTTCTTAAAACCTGATACCAGCCCATCATCTTGGAGCCTGAAGTATAAAGCCATTCATTAACTTCCTTATACTTTGGATCAGCCTGCAAAAACAGCTCAGTGTTCCAGCATCCCTCTCCATAGGGTTGCTCATTATCAGCTATCAGCTTTTGTGCTAACAGTTCCTCATGGAGCACAAAGAAGGAGCCAGAGCCTTTGCCTGTGGTTTTCTATGATTTTAAGCGCTTTGGACTGAACTTACATCAATATTGTTACTGGTGTACTTAAAATAATAGTCCAAAGAATAGATGACTGGAAAAAGGTGAGGTGGTTTGGGGAGGAGGAGGAAATACCAATGCTGCTGGAAAAACAACTTTTTTTTTTTTTTTAAAAAAAACAGTGTTTCAGTGAGGCAGGTTTTACAACAAGCACCGCTGACTTCTGTGGAGTTGCTCCTAAATTGTACTGAAAGAACTGAGGAAAGAGTAGAAATTTTATAGAGGTATGAACCAGTTAAAATATACAAAACATTTCAAACAAAATGGATCTTTGAAACAATCAGAAGTTTTCAGAACTCTGGTACAGACAGTTCAAAGCTCAAAGGCTTTCAGGCTTGTGTAACCCTCTGAAGTAAATCCATGCAGCTCACTGGGTAGAGAACTCATAAAAAGCATTTTCAAAATCAAAGGTCTGACTATTATATCGTTTCCTTGGAAAATTGGGCTGTCCTCTTGCTGTTTGCCAGTTTTTAGTCACCTATCAATTACAACATGATGTGTATTTGTGGGTCATAGCAATTAATTTAATTGCTTTCTGCCTATTCCTTGAAAGTACTCCTGGCTAGCTGTTAGTCTGAGAGGGAATTTGTAAGTGTAAAAACATTATTTGTTTTTTCAGTTGTGCTCTATATTGTTTCCTTACATTTCTGTGGTTCCATTTCCTCATTGTTTTTATTATCCTTTGGATCTCTGTTTTGCTAGAACACACCTCAGACAGATACAGTAAAGCATGGCCAAAAAACCCCTGAAAATAAAACCTTGTGATGTGAGTGGAATTTCTCTTTTTCTCCCCATTGCTTCCAAAGAAAAGCTAATTGCTGTCACACCCTAGTGCACACTATGTGAGGCAGCAGGCTGCTCATAGTGACAAAGATGCTCCATGTCCCAGTGCTGCTGGTGGCACCATGGGGCAAAGCCCCCATCCCTGTCTGCTCTGGGGCTGTTGAAAGGGGAAGGTTTAGGTGGGGCTGGCAGAAGGACAGGCTGTCCTTTTCCCTGCTGGAAGCAGGCAGTGCTGGCCCTCTCCGAGGCTGGCAGAAGCAGCTGGCCAAGCTCTGTAATGACAAGTGCACAGGTGTTGGGAATTTGCCCAAGGGCACGGGTCCCAGATGAGAGATGCAAATCGGGGAGAGGAGATGCAGTGCTTCAGGGGGGGATGCACACAGAGACAGCCCAGCACAAAGGCAGCCCATCCTCTAGGGTATCCAACAGGCTGGCTCTGTCTGGGAAGAAGCACGACAGGGATTTTTCCTATTTGGTGGGTTGAATTGGTCCTTGCCTTTGATTCATTATGGGGGAAAAAGTCTTAAATTGAGATGCTGTCAGGCAAGTGCCCTTGGTGTTCATTATCATAAGCTGGCAGGAGGCAAGATTGTCCTGTGATGGTCAAGAACAGGAACTTTCCTCTATCAGCATCTTTCCATCCAAGCTGCTTGTAAAGCTATTCTGCTTTCTTCCCCCATTTTCACCTTCCTGACTGAGGGATGCACACTGCCAGCAGCCTTGAGTGCTGAGGGAAAACATCTGGTGGTGATGTTCCAAACCAGGGAAGAGGCAGTGAAGGCTCAGAGCCTCTGTCTGCAGGTGACCTGGGTAAAATACCAATTTCCAAAGATGCTGTTTTCATTCAGATGGCCAGGTGCTGTCTGACAGGAAAAATTCCTTTCTCTACCACTTTTAGAAGAAGAAGAACCATTCTTCAAACAGTAATTCTACTATGATGAGGAAAAAAAAAAACAACCAAGTGAGTCAGAATGAAGTTAGTTACTCATAAATTGTTGATTTTGGAATCCTGTTTCAGGCATCCAAAAGCAAGATGGTTGCATTTTCATGCTAACTCATAATCCCCAGTATGCTTTCAATTTGCTATGGATTATATACTGGGAAAGACTGTGAGGCTCTTCTGCCTTAGATCAAGGTAAGCTTGTAACCCCAACGTGATGGGCAGCCACAGATGCCTGGTGTAATTGGGTAGCCTGGTCAGCATGTACACAAGACTGGAGAAGTTTGTGAGAAATGCTTTTGTTATCATATTTCTTGGCTGCCACTGCATGGGGGTTTTTTGGGTAAAAATTATAACAAACTAAACCACTCTTCACATTAGTTAACGAGCACAGGAAAAAAAAATCCTGTGGGAGGAATTTTTTTTTTCTAGCATAATGATAGATTTCACTAGGAAAAAATTCTGTTTATTCCAAAATAAACTGTTAGCATTCTAAGCCATTTCTGTGGGGTTTTATCTATCATAATCTAGTCAGAACTATTTTTAGAACAGCAGTGCATAATAATATTAGGCAGCACTGATCTCTGAGACAATTTGAGACTCCCAGTTGAGTTTCTGCTAGAGATGTGTGCCATAAAAAGCCCCATCACAGATTTGCCCCTTTGTTGCAGAGGCTGCCAGACAGATCAAGGACTTAAAGGGCCTGCCATTTGAAGTCCCTGCAGTTTTGAAGATGTGCTGTCAGGGATCAGTGTGGAGAAGGCTTTTGTTCTGCTGCTGGAGTAAGTGTTTGCAGATGAAAGGAGCCTGGGCCATCAACCTGACACTTTTCCAGGCATGAAATTCACTTAGAACTAAGCATGGGATGGTGGACTGAAAAATAACATATATTTATTTTGCCTTTGCTTACTACTTTGAGGAGCATCCCAATCACTTCATAAAGGAATTCTGAATACTGATACATAATTAACCTGCTGGAATGGGGGATTTACAGCATAAAGAGCAGACATTTGAAACAGCACAAGCAAAGTTCAGGGGCTATCTTACAGTAATTGTTTCCATTACTTTCAGTGTGTTCTGATCAAGCCCTTAGCAGTTTTGGAGGAGAGGTATTTGGTCATCTGTCAAGAAAATCCGTGTCACAAAACCATCACAGTAGTAGGATTTTTTAAACATGAACATAAATATGATGTGGTGTCTTATTCCTTGAACTAACCCCTCAGATCACAGGTGAAATGCACTGGGTAAGACAGTGAAAATAGGAGGTATTTTTCAGTCCACAGAGATTACTACATACCCTTACATAAGTTAAAGGTGTCAAAGTCATTAAAAAAATTAAGTAATTTCTTTTGTGACCCTACAAAATTGAATATAAAAAGAGGAGAAAAAGTGAATCACTGTAAATCTTCAGCTTATGTTGTTAGATTGTCAGCATACCTGGCCTTCTCCCTTTCCCCATCATCCAGTGCCCCCACATACTCCTGCCAAGGAGCAGCTGACTTTATGCTGTATCCTCTGGTCAAAGACCTCCAAGCACCTAATGCTGCTCACCACCTCATTATTTACTGCAGCCACAGAGAGCACTTTGCTCATCATTGCAATTCAGCCACCCCTGGGATGAGAGACAGTGATTTAGGCAGGGAGCAAGTATTGCCCAAGGGATCTAAGCATAAAGTACCGAATATCGTGTTCTTAATAAGTTTTGGACAGAGGTAAACAAAGAGATTTATGAAGAAAGTGATGCAGAATTTTAACTGACACAATTAGCTAAATCCCTGATTTTACTTCTGGGCTTAAAGCACCACCATATAAAACATTGCCTGCTTAATAACATGTTGGAGGTTGGCTCAGGGGAAAATGCCGCCAACGCTATTTTCTAATATTTTTTAGGAGAAAAAGGACTGACCCTGTCTGCATTTTGAGTACCTTGTAAGAAGAATTTGTGCCCATAGAAACAGACATAATGGATGACTGTGCAGATGTAATCCCACCAGTTGGTGTCTACCACAAGGGCTCTGCTTTCTGCCAGAGGATGAGTCAATTATGGAGCCCTGGCAATCAAGGCTGGTATCAAGCACAGCACCTTTTCCTCCTCTCTTCTGTCTTGGCAGCCTGTGCTTGATGGCTCAGCTAGGATGGACACACTCAGACACACCAATACTTTTATTCCTGCACACACAGGGAAATGTTTGACCTTGCTCCCATTGCTGGGTTTCAGTGTGATTTAGTGGGTGCAGCAGAAGGAGACTCACTGGAGAAGATGCTGCCATCCTTTGTACCAGCATTCATTTGAGGTGAATTTCTGACTCCAAGTGCCCTGCTCCAAATATATTGCAGTAAAACTGAGAACAAAACATTACTCTAAAGTACAAAATTTACTGTTGCTGCCTGCATGAGAAAACAATTCTCTGTAACTTCCATAATCAGCGAGGATGCCTCAGACCTTGGAAGCAGAAGACTTTGTGAGCAGTTGGCTGCAGCAGCCAAGTCTCATACTCAAGCACAGAATAATGCAGGTGATCCCAGGCAGCCCCAGCTTCCCTGAGCTCCCAGGGCTTGGCTGTGCAGGCTGAGGAGCAGATGGGTTGTTTGGTCACATTACTCATTCAGCTGAAGCTCAGCACTTTGGTTAATGCTCTGCTGTCTAAGGCTGGAGTGGCCAGCACGCTGCAGATTTGAACCTGTTCTTCCTACCACATCAAAGGAATCTGGGTACTGAGCCAGATCTGGATCTCCCACCAGTTTTAACTGGTATAAACTATGTGATAACTGGTAACTGAGCTGTGTGTAATAACTATATTACTTAAGATCTCCAAGCACCTAATATGAGCCCTAAGCAAGTAATGAAAGAGCACTAAACCCTATAAAGCTTTCAAACCAGTCAGTAATACAGTGATTGAAATATTATCAGAGTGATTTGAAATCCAGAATTTTTACAAAATAATACTAATCATCAGTCATTGTACAAGCTAATACTGAGCATGATGCAATGATCCTGTTAAGTGCTTAGGCCAGGAAGGATTTTACAACTTCATTTCCCAATGGTAATCAGAAACAGTCTTGTAGAAATAAATGCAGTTATACTCATGAAAAAGCCCAGAATTCAGACCACAGGGCAAAAGAAGATCATGTGTTGTTTAGTGAATCGCTGCAATCTTTTTTTTTTTTTTTTGCCTCATTCCCTCATCTCACAAGCACATCTGGTGTTTTAGGAACATTGTATTCAACAGTGGTAAAGGACACTAGGGCCAAGAATAACAAATGAAAAATGAAAACACTGGGGCCTAATGCTGATCTCATATGGGTGTAAATCAGAGGGATTCCAGCAAAGCCTTTGGAACCACCCCAGTGAAATACTTGTGTCTGATTCTGGATCAAAACTGTGCAGACCAGTGATTTTCACTGTCGGGCCTGAAATTCTTCCATTCCACTGGGAAAATTTGCTGCAAAATATCTTTAAAAGAGCTTCTCACAAATATCACAAATGCTGAGGAAGTGACAAAAGTACAGCAGAAAGGCTTTAGTAGCACTTGTGTCTGCACCAAGTAATGTAAAATACCCATCAAACCAGATAAAGCACAAGCATTTGATTTGCAATTTGCAGCACAAAAAATGGAGTTTGACTGCAAATAAATATATATTTTGCATGTAGTTATTGGATCAGTATGTGTTTCCCCTTAAACTCTTGAAAGACAGAGAAAGTCTTTCCACTGGCTGCAGGGTGGGTTCTCCTCAGTAACATAACCTTCTGAATAATATACATTATTGCACTTTGTATTTCTGATCCTGACCTGAGGACTTGCCATAACCACAACACTTGT
Source organism: Agelaius tricolor (assembly GCF_023055355.1). Taxonomy (NCBI): domain Eukaryota; kingdom Metazoa; phylum Chordata; class Aves; order Passeriformes; family Icteridae; genus Agelaius; species Agelaius tricolor. Next base: position 4,611,550 of record NW_027269263.1, read on the forward strand.
AACACTTGGCAATTTAACTAAACAGACTGTCTTTAAAATGTAAACAAATCCCAGCTGCTTGTTGACAAAATTGTTTGAAGACATCAGACTTCAAAACCTCTCAGTCCCCGTTTGTTCTAGGGAGATCCTAGCAGGGAGGAAAAATGTGTGCATAAATGTCTGTACAGAAACCACTTTTGAGCCTGAAAAATTCTGTTTGCCCTCAGAACCCCACAGGAAAAACCCAAAAGTACATTCAAGACATAAATCCAGTAACTGCATTGAATTTCCTAATGCCACCTTCCACCACCTATTTTGCCTGATTGCTGTACACTTCTCAGAGCTAAATCACATCAAATTAGAACCATGGTAAAAACATGGGTCTTCCTCTTCCTGGAGACACGATTCCAAAACATTAGTAAATTTTCTGTTTGTCACTGTCAGGTGCTGCTGGTTTTATTTCACCCACTGTACCTAGATTTGTACCTTGTTAAATAGCTTCCCTCCTCCCTGCTCTTTCAAACACCGATGGAATCTCCCCCTGTCTCCCTTCAAGGCTGCTGTAAAGCTAACTGTAGTCAAGGGGACTTTTTGTGGATTTAAAGGGGCTTTGTAGGATGTACTGACTTTATTTATCCTCCACATGCTTTTCTTTTCAAACACTTATTTGCAAATTACCTTTCCAGTGCCTTGCAGTCACTGCTGCTTCTGTTGTCTGCAGCTCATCAATACTCTGGGGACAAGGCAGCCCTCTGAAAATGATGCTCCAGGTCCTGCTGTACAAAAACCTCTCCCTGTTTTTCTCCTTGTCCCTTTAGGTGAGGATGGCCTTTTAAACTCTGCTTTGCCAGAATTCAGCGAGCTGCTTGCTTTGTAAACAGAGGAATAACCTACTCAGGGCTGCCCCTTGTTTGACGTTGCATTCAATGAACATGGAGCCAAACAGCAGCAAGAATGCCTGACCTTAAAGGCTGCAGTTCAGTCAGGAGCTCTGCGATCTTGAGGCGAAGGGTTTCATGTTACTGACTCCGGTGTCTTTCATTGATTAGACCTTTTACAACTGATAGTGGCTTTCAAGGTTTATTTGGAAACTTTGTGAGGAGGGCAGAGATGGGGGAAGGGAGAGAGTAAGCAAGGCTGAGGGTTTCTTTTATATTTAATGTGTGGCATTAGGATGGGAATAAACAAAGGTGGCAGAAGGGAATGCCATTAAAACACCATTTCCAGATTTTGGTTGACTGCTGGGTCACTTCTCTCTGGAGAGATGGGGGTGAGCCCTGGAAGGAAGGAGGGTGCAGGAGAAGGAATCTGGGAGTTGTTCACTGTAGAGGTTTTATTCCCTTCCTGCTTTCAAAATGCTTTCAGCTCCAGCTGAAGCACACCAGAGTGATCTGAATAATGGGAATTAGTCTTTGTGAACACCCCAGCTCTGTTCCAGCTTCAGATTCTAGGTCCTTGGTTAAATGCCATACAGGTGAAATGCCACACAGGGAGCCGGGCAGCATTTGCTCACAGCATGCAAAATGTGCTCCTGGGGAGATCTGCTGCCAGGGTCAGAGTCAGGGAAGACTTTGTTCAAGCAAAAAGGGGGAAGAGAGGAAGTTTTACTTTGCCCTGTTCCCAAGGGCCAGATGCAGGGACTTTCAGAAAAAAAAATAGTTAAAGGAGGTTATAAGAGAGACTCCTAATTAGATGAGTTTTCCAAGATTTACCCTGGAAAATGGCTTGCAAGGCTGGGAAACACTGCTGAGGCCAAACTCAGATAGGGACCAAGGCCGTAAGCACTGCAGTCAGTAGAAATATCCACAGGGAAGTTTAGGTGTCAGCAAGTTTTAGGTGTAGAAGTAAAATGGAAAATGATTTGGTAATCAGTTGAGAAATGAGAAGTCTGTAGTATGGCTCACTAAAAAATCAGGCAATGTTAACACTGATCATGAAACTGGGGCTGTGTGGAGGGGGGCACACCTGTGTGCCTCCTGACCCACTGGTGCTGAAAACATTTCAAGTATCAGTCTGTCTCAAGCTAAGGAGACAAAAAGAGAGCATGAAGCAACCTGTAATTTCTGTAGGCTGTGGCTGAGCTGCTAAAAAGAGGGGGTGTGTGCTGGAATGCACATAACCCTTTTCTAACCTCTCACACCTTCCCCTGTTGGAGATAAGGGTTGACATGGGAGTTATTTGTCCACTCAAGCTCTCAAAGAGCTCAAGAAACTGCCAGTCAGGGCTGTAGTCAAACCAAACTCCCTCTTTCTGGAGTGATATCTTCTGCCAGGGTTAATTAATATTCTTAATCTACATTCCAGGTGCAGATTTTTGACTAAGGCAGAAAAAAATCTAATAGTCTAGCAACCACTAAAGAACACTGAGGCCTTAAAAACTCTTCTCCAAACGGGACACATCCTTCTTTTGTCAGACAAAGCAAGTCTGGGCTGCTAGGATTTCTGGGAATCATCAATAGTCAGTTACCTGAGCTTCAGGAGGTGACCTTGGGCTCCTTACAACCTGATCCACCTTTTTTCTCACTCTCGCTGTGGTTTGCCACAACATTTCAAAAAGTGCAAGAGTGCTAAAAGAATTTTTCTTGTCTAGAATCTGTCCTGGCCTTCTGGAGAAAAAATAGTGATTTTTCTCTCAAGGACAAACAGAAAACTACTACTCAGTCAGACCCCACAAAAATTACAGTCTCTGCCCCTGACTCCCATTATCAATCCAAATACACACAGGATTATTCCTCTATTATTTCTCCCACTTGCATCCCCATGACCATTTTCACCTGTGTTAATGCAGACTCCCAACAGCCCAAAACTCTCTGATAATTTAACAGGAAAGAGTTCAGATAGCAGCAACAGCACTCAGAGACCTATGAAATATAACCTATGAGGAGACAGCAAAAGAATTTTTGTTTTCTTAAACACAGAGAAGACTGAACAGAGACATGATAACAGTCCTCAAAAATGTAAACAACTGTAGCAAAGAGGAAGGAAATAATCTCTTCTCTCCCACGTGGAGAGGATAAGAATAACAGGCTAAAATTGCAGCAGGGACATTTTTTCTTTTATTAAGTATTACCAAAACCACTTGTAACTGTTGGGATGGTGTTACTGAAGCACTGGGACAGGTTGCCTTGGAAATCAACATGTCTGGGGCACTTTCAAAGCAGGCTGGATCAACATCTGTGTTAACAGGGCAGATACCCCTGACCTGCTGTGCCCTTGGAGCTGGAGAAGGAATGGGTGACTCTCTAATATCCTTTCTAGCCTTGCTTTCATAAAATTTAATGATTCATTGGAGACATACATGTTCATTTTTCACCCTCTGGGAGAATTTTAGAAGTACTGCTTGCACGTGTGTGCTCCTTGCTTTCAGAGCCTTCCTTGAGATTATTAATTACTCTTCCAAACACTGGGCTCTTCTCTGTGGCTCTCTCCTCTAACAGGTGAAGCTAGTCTGGCCAACCAGGAGCTGGGATCCTACCAATAATTAAAAGGACTAATATTCCTAAAGAAATCACAGAAAATGGGCCTTTGCCTACCTAGGCACTTGCCTTCACTACAGTAGCATGCACTGCAGTTCTTCTGAGCTTTGCTTTTCCACCTTTTCAAGCTTTTGCTTCTTTTCTGTGTTCTGAAACACAGAAAAGAGGAGCTGGGACAAGAAGGGTTGGCAGGGGCAGTCCCTGGCTGTCACAGGTGATCCCTGTGGCAAACTCTGCAAACTCCATCCCCAGCCTGGTTCACTTGTTTGTCCTTGCTGCTCTCACTGGCTGGTTTCTTCAGAACATGAGCACTTAGGCAGCCAAGAACCTTCCTGTACTTTCTAACCCAGCATTTTTTCTTGGCCAGTTTATTAATTGGTTCCTGTGCTATGGCTGCATTTCCATCTCTCCGGAGTTTTCCTGTTCAGTAACTGGCATCAGGATCCCTCTTGGTTTTCATTCTGTAAGGCTGAACAGGTCAGGCTGTATTCTTATCTTCCCAGGCAGTCAGGTGAATGCACCCACAGCACTCTTGTTGCCTGAGACAGAGCAGAGGTCACCCAGAATTACAGGGTGGAGAAAGAGTGCCCCAAAACCAAACCCAAGCCACTTTTGCAATACAAGACAAGGGCCTGTCAAGAGTTAAGAAGTGAAGCCTCCCTGTTAGAAGTGCAGTTGTCCTACTGAAACTGTTCCATCTTGGATACTCTCTGAAGTGCTGCAACAAATCCGAGAGTGGAGAGGAGAGCATTTCTGCAGAGAACTCGGCCTTCATGAGCATGGCTGCTCTCTGCTGCTGGGTGTCTCTGCTGGATAGAGCTGCACCCACAGATTTCTGCTCTTCTCCCCACGTTGCCTGTGAGAGGCAGCCCCAGCAGGGGCACCAGCATGCAGGGCTGTGCTCTCGCATCCAGCGTCCCCACCCTCCTCCACTCCCAGCTGCTTTTTCCATTTCCCACCGGACGCCCTCCCTGCTGCCAGTGGAAGCGTTTGCTCACTTATGTGCAGAACCAGGTCAGGGAGCTGATCCCAGCCAGAAAAATAGCCTGCAACTTGATTTTTGCTTCCAGCTGGAAGAAGTTCTGTCTGGTTGCTTGGGTGGCTGCACAAGCGCTTGGGCTGGCACAAGGGAGGGGAGAGGATGGGGATGGAAAGGAGCAGCTCTGCCCTGTGTGCTGCTCCCAAGTGAGTGGGGCTGATCCGCTGAGCCTCCCCTCTGCTCTTGGCTGATCTCACAAGGAAAATCATGGACTTGTTTTCCGTCATGCCCCAGATATTCCCCACCCTCCTTTCAGGGAATGCTGCTCTTCCCCCATGCCATCCATTTCTGCTCCAGCATGCTGTACCAGAAAGACTCTCCAATCAATCAATTAACACCCATTAGAACAGCCTGGTTTCAAAGGTGTCCCACTTATGTTATGCAAAAGAAGGGAGTTCAGGGGCTGCTTAATCTAAAACTGGTGAGTGCTACTCCTCCTGTCACACAATCCCTTCTGGAAGCTGGGCTGCATGTTCTGTGCCTGAGTTTTTGGACCATTACAATTGTGCATTCTTGCATCATAATTAACAGTTACTGGAAAGATATTTTGGAAAATGTGGCTCTTTGTAATCACATTTAGAAACAAATATATCTAAATAACTGTGCTCATTGAGGCACTCCTTTCTTGAGCAGCTATTATAACCCAATTTAAAATAAACTCCCCTCTCTTCTCACATTTTTCGGCTCTGAGCTTTGCTGTTAATGACATAGACAAAGCATTTCCAAGAGTAATTTTATCATTTGGAGTTTTCTCATTTTGATGTGTTTGGTTCCTGAGACTTCCAGGGAGGCAGAAAGCCTCTCTCATGTTGTCCTGGGAGAGGGCAGGGAGGACCTGGTTTGATTGAAGGACTTCCAAGGATACAGGGGTTGCCATAAGTTTTGACTGATTTCTGCAGTTACTCTGAGGGCACAGTACAAGATTACTACTCTTTGCAATACCTCTGTGGAGAGTGTGTTAAAAGAAAAAGCTCCTAGCATGGCATTTAGATATATTCAGAAAAATAGTTTCAAAAAGACACATTGTTATGTATCATGCAGTCCTGCTTGAAATCTGTGCACTGGTAATATTTGTCCATCTACTAAATGAAATCATAGATACTTCATTCCTGTCTGACCACTAGAAAATATTTTGTAGTTGGTTTTATGCTATATAGAAACTCAAAAAATCTTTGGCCAGCTTTCATGGGCTGTTTGCTGGAAGCCTGTTCACAAAGGACCTGTACAAGATGAAGCCCTTTTAACTCCCAGGAATGCCTTAATGAACACTGTTGGCACCCACCCAGGGTAAATTATCTATTAATAAACAACATATATTTATACCTTGATTAAACATAACATCTTTTTATAGAATACAGTAAAAAAAAAAGTAAATTAAAGCAGGTAATTATCTATATTAGCATCTGTGCAATAGTATACTCACAGAGAATTTTAGTTAACATATAGGTTCCTAGCAGGCCAGCAAGTCAACAACAGCAGCAGATGGCTGCATTTGGGGTTAAATGCTCTTTATACTATGGGAAAAAAAAAAAGGCAAAAGCCAACATGTGCTGGAGAGCAGCAATGAGTAACCTCTTTCCTCTCACCTGCACTTCCCTGCAGAACTCAAACAATCACTTCAGTGATAACAAGAAGCAGGGACCTCAATTTTCATCCAAAAGTAGGAACCTTGGTGGTGGCTTTTGATTATAGAATCAGCCTAATGGTTCCTGATGGGCTTTCAGCCTTAGGCCAAATCCTCAGGATGAAATGAGCTGTATCCCGGCCTGTTTTCCTGTGTAACACTAGCCCAGTCCCTAAACACATCCCACTGCTTCAGCTCATACATCCATACATTAAAAAAAAAAAAAAAAAGCTGTATAAGAGGAATGCAGAGAGGTTACATTCATCAGCATTTTGAAATGAACTTGCAGTACTAAGCACTAGTATTTTCACTGCAAAAGGAGGCCTTTTGCTGGGAAGCATCAATGCAACAGGATCATCTACTGACAGACTTGTCAGCACTTTTAGGCAGGCTGGAGCATTAGAACACGTGTTTGGCTGAACTGTTTAAACAGAATATATTCCTCACCATAAATTTTCTATGCTACTGTAACTACAGAAATTCTCCTTCAAAAGCCAAACGTGCCCACCTGATTTGCAAGTAGCACAAAGTAGCACTTTCTTTAAAATCTAGAGAATTATTGCTGATATTTCTGCCTGAGGAACCCACCTAATAATAATAACATGTTTTTCCACACTGTGACTTGATTCTGGCTGCACACATTTCCATTCCAGTGTCATTCACAGTTGTTTTTAACTTCAGCGAGAAGCAAGTTTTCATTTCAGCTAAAACCAGACATATCAAATTCAACTAAAAAAAAAATGTTGGGGAGGGAAAAGGAAGGGCATTTTGGCCGGGGAGAAAAAGGAGAAGAAGGGACTGTTAAAAGCATAAAGTGTGAATTTTCTCTGAGATGTAACACTATCTTAGCAGCAGCAACTAGCAGGCACTACTTTGTGGATTTTGTTTCTTCACCTTTTGGTTTTTCATCTGTAAGTTCTGCTGTGTGCTGGGGAGGGAGGGAGGGAGGGAGGGAAGAGATTGGGATGGCTGCTATGGCTGCTCATCCCATGCCAGGAACCTCTTGGTACTCTGGCTGCATCCCCAGCTCCCTGCCCAAGTGAGCTCATGGGGCTCAGCTGGGCTCGCAGAGGTGGCACAGACGCACCACGAACATGACTGTCATGGAAAGTGTAAGAGGGCCGCTTGTTCCAGGGCTGCCTGGACAATGAAGAATGGGCTGCCAGGCCGTGTGTCGCCCCCCGGGCCATGCCAGCGCGGGCGGGATGCCGGCACATGAATAGCGGGTCTGTTCCAGCAGCTGCGCCCTGCCCCGCTCAGAGCTCCGGCAGCACCGAGCGCTGCGCTCCTCCGGCTGCTGGGGACGGACCCGGGGACACTCACAAGGATGGCCTCGGACAGGGACAGCGCCAATCCCCACGTGAGTCTGGCTCGGGGAAATATCCACGGGAGGGGAGGGCCCCGGTTTGGGGGGAACATCCACCGCTGCTATCCTTTGCTCCTCAGCTCTGGCAGCAAATTTCCCTTGAAATCTCAGTTCTGCTTTTTTCCTCTGTTCCCCTTTGAAGAAAAACCAGTGGCAGGATGTCTGCTGCGTTCTGCCAAGAGCAGTTATGAGCCTTTCTCAAAAAATATAAGGGTTAGAAGAGGGATATTACTAAAAAGAGATGCTTTTTAGGGAAGGAAAGGTAGAGGAGGAAGAGATTAGCCTTCAGCCCTCAGAAGGAGGCAGCACAAACTCTACAAGCTGCATAAGTCTGATCTGTCCCTCATCTCACAAAGCCTTTCTCTGTTTGGCAGAAAGTACCCTCAATCTGGAGAGGAGAAAAAGAAATAAATACAGCAAACACTGAGGGAGTGAAGAGGCCAAGGTTTCCTATGTATGGCTTACAGAGAAACAAAACTTCTTGGTGAAGCTCTTTCAGTTCTCTGTGTTCCTGCTCTGAGTGTTTGTGTTTTTTAAGAAGGGTGTTTCTTGTGTGCAGCGTGCCTTCTCAGAAAGGGCAACTACCCAAGGGTTGGGAAAAAGAGAGGAAATGGAATCAAAAGCCCAGATCACAAACACCCATCAAACCTCAGAAGTTCAAGTCCAGATCTGCACTTCAGAAAACTGTGAAGGGAAGAATATGAGGCATTGCCTAGGGCACAGCTTCCAGCCCTGAGTAGGTGGCATAAGAGTCCAAACTCTGCAGCTGATTTTTCTGTCTGAAATGGTCTTAATCATCCTTAGACTTGGCAATGGGGAAGTCACTCTGGGATCACAATTTTTGTCTCTTCAGCCCATGTCAAAGAAACTAAAATGGTAAGATTTGTGCCCTTGGAAATAATCAGGACAACGTTCCTTAACTAGAAGGAAGGACTGAGACTGCCCAAACCTGCAGAATGTATCTCCAGTGAGATACTGGGTGCAGAGCAGCTTTTGAAGACCTGGGAGTAGCTATGCTCAATAAGAGACACAATTAGTGAGGAAGATGCACAGGTAGCTATGACAGTGAAAATGTACTTCATTAAGACTTTATTAAGGGAGAGATAAAGGTTAGTCTTTCCTAGAACTAGACAATAAGGGGTAAAATATAGACATCATTAAGCCAGGAACTGATGGTAAAGAGAGGACAAGAAAATGATACTAAATTAAAAGTCCAATGAACTCCCTGTATGTTAAATCACTCCACTCAATGAAAAGTTTCAGGTCTATCATGAATTTAAAGTCCAGGTATAATAGATGAAAAAAATCAGCTTCACTGATCAAAAATCTTATAAACTACTGCAAAATTTTTGGTTTAGAGTTTTCTCTTTCAACCCACCTCGAGGTTAAGTGAAGAGCCAAAAGTGATCACACCAGCATCCTTGGCCTTGACAATACTCAAATAAGTAAGTCCAGAAGGGCAAAGGTTCCTTGAGTTGCACGACTGAGAAGAACATCCCATCTGTTTCCAGAGCAGGGAGGTGTACAGTGTGCACCACTACAAACTGCCCCAAAAATAACTGTGCTGCTAAGGTTTCCCTTGTGAAACCTCATGGGGAAGCACAAAACACAGGTGAATGCACACAGACTCTGGCATACTCGTGATCAGGAAATTCAGAGCTCCGGGAGAGGGAGTGTTACCCACTGGTTTAATAAATAAAACCCCTTAACCAAACGAATCTCATTTGGTTCAGACTCCAAGGGATGGACCAAGAGCTCCTCTGGTTTCAATCTGCTTTCTGAAAACCCACAAAGAAGCAGAGTTGACCCAGTGAGCATCGAGGCATGAGCTTGGAACACCGATCATGCGATTAACACATGAATAGCGAGCGCCTTTTCCAAGACTCATTTATCAAGGAACAAAGTAAGTTGTGGGTACAAGGAGTCTCATGCATACCTTTACTATCACATGTAATTTGACGGCAAGCCAACCACTTTATTCTATAAATAAAGGCCTGAGTGAGCCTTCTTTGAGCTCTCCTGACTGCATGGCAGCGATTTCCCCTTGCACTGTGACAACCCTCCAGGCTGCCTCTCAAAGCAGAGACCTTTTACCAGCAGCAGATCTCTGGTAAGTGATTGATACTGCACAGAACCCTGTGCTATGGTAGCTTTGATTTCTGCCCTGGTACCTTTGATCTTATCTCAGTAACTGTTGGTTTTTCTTGGTTACTTTTACTTGTGCCTTGGTAGTTTCAAATCATTGTTCAAATGATTGTGCTGTATAATAACAGACAGCTTGCCATCAAACATTTTTACAACATTATATTAAAATCACCTTCACAAATATCTTTGATGATGATTCTTGCAGTGATCTAAGTCCCAAATCATTTGTTCATGACAAATTGGTGTAGTTAGCAGAGTCCTGAATCAGGATTCAGGACAATAGCTGAGACAAGCAGAGAGTCCTGTAAATGATGTGACTTGTCAAGTGTGAGGTAAGGGGAGGAGTGGTCAGTGGTCAGTAGAAAAAAAAAAAAAAGTGGTTTTCAGTGGAAAGTACATTTAAAATCCTCTTTTGAGTCCCTGCTCTGAGCAGTGAATGCAGAGCAGCTATCTCCTTGGAAGTTTCCAGCTGTGGGTTTAGGAAGGTCTTGGGGAATGTGCACTGCACACTGTAACTCCTGACTCACTCCTCCTCAAAGAGCTCCTTTGGATGGAGTAGCAGGAACAGTCATGAAGTTGACTATGATACAATACAGAAATAGGAATTTGTACTTATAGACTGAGGCTCCTGTGTCTGAAGCAGTTGCCAGTACCTCCTAGCATTTCTTACACAACAGGGACAGCCTGGGCAGGTAGCTGGAATGAAAACAGTGGACCTTTGTCCTCATGTAAGAGACAGCAGGAAGAGGCAATCAAGATTTAAGAAGGCTCTAAGGAGAACTGATCAGTCCCCAACGTTTTTTGCTCATTCTGAAGCATGAACAAGAGCTCAATCAGCAAAATTGAAAGTGCCTGTAACAGGACTCCCACATCCAGCATGTCATCAGCCTGTGGAATTTGCCATCTCCTGGGGCAGGTTAAGAGGTCAAATATTGGGGCGTGCAAACATAGAAAAGAGGTCGGGAGGTCCAGTAACAATATTTACAGTTATGCAAGCTAAAAAAGGTACCTTCAAATTCCATAAGCCAATAGCAGGATAAAAATAAATATTGGAACTTTTCAGTTCCCTACAGGCCCTGGCACAATTGCTGACCAGACTACAAGTGGTAGCTTGCAGTAGAGAAATTAGACACCAGCTCTCTGTAAGTGGCACCTATGACTGCTTTTTAACAGCAAGAAGTGTCTCCCCTCAATCCACTTTCTCCTTTACAAAAATTCCCTTGTTCTGTGTGTTTCCAATGAGTCTGTTTTCCCATTCTGACTTCTAGGAAGACCAACAAAACCTCAAATGGTGTAGAGAGAGATGCAAAAAGGAAATGGTGCTGAAATAGAAAAAAGGCATAAGATGTGTAGCCTTACTTGATTTATGCCAGCCAGTCAAGTGCTAAGAAAATAAATAAAACTTTAATGAAAATATTTTATTTAAAATATTAATTTACCTATTAAAATATAAAACTTTGACATTATTTAATCTGAATAATGCATTTTTGTGGCTCTATTTGTGGCTTCCAAGTGAAACTTTCACCTTCCTCTATTAAACACCTGTCATTGACAAGAAACCAGGCAGAGAGCAGTGTCCTGGTGAGGTATAGCAGAGTACATCCTGAGATAGCTGGGATCTGAAAAACACATTTGGGATGGAAACAAAACAATCCAACAAGATCCCACCACCAATTTCCTTTTCAGGAAACACAGGTTTATAAATTAAAAGTATGGCTTTGCTAGAAACACTCTGGCTGATTTGCCTGTACTTGTTTATGCTATTGTCCCCCTGACTCTCTCCAACCCTTCCAAGAGACTTGCAGGGGGAAGAAGGGAGGAGGAAGCCATACAGGTCAGTTCTTTCCAGCAGCACAAGGCCCATTAAATCAGTTCAGCTGTGTGCCTCAGCTCACCATCTGACATCTCAACACAGCCCTGTTTCATTGGTGATTTAAGCCAATATCCCAAATTTTGAATGGGGGTGACTGAGACAACATCATTCCACCACTCCCAGCACAGCAGCTGATGCTAAATGGCTCCGTATTTTTATTAGATTTACATTTTTATGTTTTCTTGCAGTTAACTTCTGTACAAATGGGTGTTTAAGGGATGTGTGCTGGATGAAATGTCATCCGTGTTCATACTGCAAAAGAGGTCCTATATTGTATGTTGTGTCTTTCTTTTTATAGTTTCTTACTCTTTGGATAAAAAAAAAAAATTACAATCCTCTGGGATGAGAAGCAGAAGTAATACCTCACCATTTAGGGAATCATTCATACTTCAAAAGTAAAAAGAGTAAACAGCTAAAATAATCATTCTGGAAAACAGGCCCTACACTGAAATTTTTTGGCAGGAGTTGCTTCATGAATACCTTGAATGGAAAATACATCTGTGGAAATAAAGACAGGTTTACAAGTAACTTGCAAGGGAAAAAATTATTTAAAGTAATTGCATAATTTACTTCGAGTGCTCAGTTTTTTGACCAGATCTACAGCAGGCAGACTTTAGAAAGGCAGATAAATAGAGTCAGCTACAGATATAACCAGTGTGGACTTTTCCAAAATGCCCCCACACAATTGGAAAGTCCCCCTTACCACAGCAAATCCCATCTCTCACATCCTACTTTCAGTCTAAACCTGAACACACAGAGTGTGTGCTCACAGCTGGGCTGGACTTTCAGTTTTTTGGTGTTTTGTGGCTTTAACTTGTGCTCAGGGCTGTGATGTGCTTACAAGTTCCTGGTTTGGGCATGTGTTCACCTGCTTCTGCAGCAGCAGCCAGTTTGCAGTCCCCAGTGCTCCAGGACCTCTCCTTGGCCATTCCTGGAATGGCAGCAGTGTCCTGCTGCCATCAAAGCAATGGCACAACTGCCCCAGGGCACTTCAGCAGCATCACCTGGGCTCTGTAATTTGGGCTGGATAGTGAAAATCTGCATTGAGAAAGAGCCTTTCAAAGAGAAGCCCAAATGCTGCAGAAAAATCCACTTCTGTGACATCCTTGTGCATTGTGTGCAATCCAGTCATCAAGGGGCTGAGGAGCTCATCTCACTGTGTTTGTAACTAAACTAACTCAGTTACTCCAGCCTTCCAAACAGGACCCCACTCCCAGGGCTACACTCCATCACCTACACCAATTCCTTTGAATTTATCTCTCTGAACTCTGGAAAAGCTGGTTCAAGAGATAAAATCAAAGGCAACTACGCACTTTTTTTGTTAGGGTGAAGTTCTGCTTTGCTGTCCTGCAGTGGCTCCTGGGAGGATCCCACACCTGTCCATGACTGGGAGTGCATGGCCATGTACAGACCATAGAATATCTCCTTTCAGTGGCAGCTACCTCTCACTTCAGATCAGGAATCTGAAGATTCAGGTCTTGGTGTAGCCAGTGGAGAAGCAGGGAGGGCCCTAACAGTAACAATGATTGCTCTCAGACCTGAAAGTGTGTGTAGCATTACCTGTGCTGGTCCCAGAAACCAGCAACATTCACACCAGAACACAGAAAAATGTGGTCTCAAGCTGCTGAGGAGAAGGAGACTAACTCTTGCAATTAGTACTAATTACTTCTTGGTTCTATTGTCAGATGTGACATTTCCCCTCTTCCCTTTACTTTCCTCCTGCCTGCTCTACCTGGACATGGCCAGATTTCCCTCTTGGGGTGAATGTTTGCTTAGGCCCTCACCAAACACAGGGATAATAGCATTTTTCATGTTGGGTTTTAAGGTATCTGGGGAAAATGAGACACACATGGAGTTAAACATACCCTTGGAGCATCCTTACAGCAGTGCTTGAGCTGGACCCTCACCCTTCACCTATGAGGGGCAGTGAAAGGAAAGGAGGAGCCTTTCTGAGGGACAGAGCCTCAAAGAAAAAGGAAAACAAATTCTTATCTCATTTGCTTCTCCTGTGTTGTGCTCACAGTGTGGAATGTGTTTGGAGATTGTTTCATTGGTTTCATGTGAATTGTTTTGAACTTAATGACCAATCAGTGCCAAGCTGTGTCGAGACTCTGGAAAGAGTCACAAGTTTTCATTATTATCTTTTTAGCCTTCTCTAAGTATCCTTTCTGTATTCTTTAGTATAATAGAATAGAATTAGAATAGAATATAATTAGAATATAATTAGAATATAATTAGAATATAATATCATACCATAATTAAAGAATAAAATAATATAATATAATATTAAAGAATAAAATAGTATCATAGAATAATATAAAATAATAAATTAGCCTTCTAAGAACATGGAGTCAGGTGCATCATTCCTTTCTCTGTCTGGGAACCCCACAAATACAAGACATGTGCACCTTGCAGATTCGAGTGCACAAGGAGTTTTGGTTGCAGTGAGTAACCATAATCCTGGTTATGGTGGTGGCAGCCCAGCTCTCCTGTCTGGCCAGCAGTAAACCACTGAGACATCTTTGTGACTGGGAATCCTCTACAACATGAAATATCTGTTAAAACACAGCTAAATTGAATTTTTCTATCTTTTGTCAAACAGTTGCCCTTCTCACTTTCTTTCCAGCCTGTGCCTGAGAGCTGGTCCATGCACCTGCTTCACTCTGTTTGCCCCCAGCTGACACACAGGTACAACATTTTCCCTCATTTACCACAGAAAAAGGAAGTCCAAGCCACCCTTTCTCAGCCCTTTCTGCAAAATCTGTATTATTTTGCTATGCTTCTCAGCTGAGAACCAAAAATGGGCAGCACTTCAGGCATACAATAGCCACACACAGATGTGTGAGATTCTCTAAGTACAAGAAGGGTGAATGGGCATTCTCACTGCCATTTCCCTATGCCTGGCTTGTGAGTCAAGTGTTTATAAAACTGCCTCTGGGGAAAGGCAATACAAGAAGTGAGCTCTAATACTGTAATCTAGACTGCCTCAGGTATGTAAACATGTAACAGAAACATTTGAACTGGACACCAAAGTGATGGAAGGGCCCAAGTGCAGAGGCTGCAAGATCCACATCACCGGTTACCATACACCTTGACACACTCCTTTGAACTAGCCAAGCTATAATTCCTTGTCAAATTACATGAATCAGATATGTGACTCTGTAATTACAGCTGTGAAAACCATTATACACAGGATCTTAGAACTTTCTATCCAAAATAACCCTTGGGGAAGAAATTTCTCATAAAGCTGCTTGGGTCAAGGTTCAGTGAGTGCTGGAAATTCTGGGGGAATCCTGTTGGCAGATTTAGAGAAACAAGAACAAGAAAATGAGATCATGTTTTGGTTTGTGGCTTGTTCACGCTCTCTTGGTTTTTTTCTTTTTTTTTTTTTCCCTAATATTTATGCATATTTGCAGGAGTTTTCTCTTTTGCAAAATAATATTTTGTGAGATTTAAAAGAAGGCCCAAATTCACCACAGACCTTGATGAAGTGACAAAAATAACTGCTCCTACCAACCTAGTAAGAGCCAAAGGGTGGCCAACCATTCTTCTGTAACCTATGTTTTGCTGAAGGAGTATTTCTGCAGAAAATAACAACACAGAAATACTCTCCCAGGACTTGTGTGAGAACCAAGTTCTTCTGTCCCTAGTTTTCCAAGAGTGCTATGAATATCAATGAATTTAATTTCCCAATCTCCACATGGAGCAAGAGGTGTTTTCCTGCCTATTTTACAGATATTAAGTCAAGGCAGAGATGGTTAAATGAACACTGAGGTACCCAAGGGCACACCAGTGGAAGGTGACAGGACAGACTGAACATCTCTAGATGGACAAATTGCCACAGAGCAGCATTTTTTGGTTTCATCTCTGTTCTCACAGGTTAAATTCTTAATCTCCATCAATTCTTGAAGGAATCATTGAAGATTTTTTCAGTCACCAGAGAACACTCTGTTACTTCACACAGTGTAAAGAAGAGCATTAACTGAAGCTGTCAATAAGAGACCACACATAACTCCTTCCCCTGCTGAATGTTAACTTCAACAGCCATTGGAAAAAAATTTTGACAAACTTTCAAAAGTTCAGGCACACAGCTGTGTTTGCACCTCTCTCGCTGGAACTAGAGTCACTCAACCACACTGGTGCAGGATGAAACCCCAAAACCAAAGTGAAACAAACTGAAATACCTTAAACAGAAATTCTGACTCAGAATGACCATACAAGTTCTTGATGCAACTTTTCAGCTTGAACTTTGCACCTCCTTTTGGCTGATTGAAGCTGAAATGTTGCTGCACGTCCCTGTGTGATTTCAGGCTGTGGCCACACAGTTTTTGCTGACTGGGGCTGGAGCAGGGAGGTTCATCCTTCCTCATGACCACCATCAATAATTATTGCTGCCCCAATGCAATGCTCAAAGTGATCACTCTGCCAAGGCTGTCTGGGCTAGGAAACCTCCATTGCTGAGTGCCTAAGCTAACCCAGATCATTGTGAAAGATCTTGTTTCAGGAATATGTCTGGACACAGACAGAAATAGCAGCTCCTTTACACAGGCCCTAATCTATCTTACTACAATGGGATAATTGCTTGAATTCTTGAATATTTCTTATTGTTATAAGAAATATAATTATATTCATATATTTCTGGTTATGTTAGCTGAAGATCTAGTTATTCTATGATTATCAGAAGACAACAGATACACAGTCTGGGTTCTTCTTCACTTAGTTGTATAAAATAAGGCAAACAATTAACAGATACAAATACAATAAAAACTATCCCTACATAACACTGGCACCTGGGGTTTTGCTCATCTTTTGCCCATGGTGACACCTTGACTGGCAATCCACACTGATCAGGGAGACACCCAGCAAAGGACTGATACACTACAAGAAAATTTTCTAGGCTGCTGTTTTGTTTTAACCAAACCAGATTTGAACTCCATCCTCACGTGCTAGATTCTTGGGAGTTGACTCTGGCCCAATTCCTTAGCCAGCCCCCATTTTTGGCACGTGGTTGTGAAAAAGTTGCCGAAGGGAGCTGTGTCAAAGGGCTTTTACTCTGCTCCTAATGGCTCCACGTACAGGCTGAAGGAATCTGAAGCGCTCACAAAATGTGGTTTCCCTGCTGGTGTTTGCTGTTCAGCTGGCTCAGCAGCTCAACCATTTAAAACCATTGTGAGTGGATTTAGCACTTGTGAAATAATGCTGGCCTGTTCAGACCCACAGAGGGATGGGCAAAGTCCTCTGGTACAATAAAAGCCCCTCTCACCTCCTTCTCCTGTGAGGAGCCAGGAGTGCAATGGAGTTTGAGGGAGAAAACTGCTCACATCCAGGTGCAGCCACACAGATAGCAGGTGGAAGAGACATGGGCCTACCAAAATATGAAAAGCTAATATCTGCAGAGGAAGGAATCACTTCAGTATCCCAGAAGCAGGAAAAAAAATAAGAAGAAAACCCCCCACACCAAAACAAATACACCAAAACCTCACTGAGTAAGTATAGGGAGCAAATCATGAAGGAGAAGGAGAGAAAAGAGGAGCACAATCCCAGAAGAGAGCTCCAGCAGGGTGTGTTCCATAAAATCACAGCCTATGAATGCTAGTAAGCCAACTGGGGGGGACAGATACAAAAAACAAAGTCCCAGAGGCCTCTGTCCCCAGAAACCAGAGAAGATGGAACGCCCCACGTCCTCCTGGTCTGAGATACTGCATATAGCAAGAGGTGTGTTTGATCCCTGAGCTGATCCAATGCCCAATTATTCTGCTGAGACCATAAAAAAAAAGGAGATAACAGGCACACTGCAGATCTGTATCCTTGTGTAGAGATTTGAACTCAGGACCAGGCTCAGACAAGCAATTCAAGAGCAGATGGCAACAGGTCTTGGTGGCTACTAATTAGATTGGCTTTTGGTTAGTGATGTGGGCTTGAGGAGTCCTCTGATTCATCTCCAAAGCCCTCTGCACTGCCTTCAGCCATGAGCCTCCAGCTGAGGTACTGAGCAGGGTCAGCCTGGCAGTGTTCAGTTTTTGGGCCATGCCAGAGTGGCAGCTCCCTTGCAGGTCCCTCTCTGGAAGGGGAACGGGCTCAGGACTCAGCTGTGGGCCAGTTTGGTGTTGAGGGTGTTTAACACTCAGGTGTTTAGGGCCAGGGTGCAGCAGGGCCATGCCAGAGTGCTTCCTCTTGCCTCACTCACACTGCACAAACAGGGACATTTTCTCTCCTGAGGGAGCAGCTGACTCACACACTTGGCCAGATGAAGGGAAAGGTGTCCCTGTCATGACCAACAGCAAAGAATGGCTAAAAAATAAAAAGATGCATCATTCTATGGCTGCAAGTGACAACAATATATTCCTCTTTATCCTGATCCAAAAGCAATTTTTTGTTCTTCCTTTGTTCCCCTCGCTGTGTTTTCCTATCTGATGAGAGCTTGTTTCTCAGCTAGGAGCCCAGTCAGTCTGTTATTGGTGTGCCTAAGATCATTTTTACGTTCCTCCCATTTTTTTGTTTTACATATTATCAAATGACTTATGAAAAGTAAAGTTCAGCCAACCAAACCTCAAAGGAGTTATGCAAGAGCAAGTAGCCCTGAGCTTTACCACAAGCCCTGTACATTAAAGAGGCATGTCCATGGATTGATAAATCAGTTTATGGGGTGCATTGTGGGTACAGAGAGATGAAGATATGAAGGCTGGCAGGTGCTGTTCCCAGTGGCTATCCCTAAATCAGCAGACACTGTCTCTAGCCCTGCTCTTGACCTCTCTGAGAACTGAGGGGCAGCAACGCCTCCAGCTCTATCAGTCAATTCCATGCACATGATACATTTGTACCCTGCACACTGACAAAGTGCTTCTCTCTCCTTATCATCTGCTCAGTGGGCGTCATTGTGAGGCTGATTCAGCAGAAATCAGAGCCATTCTTGTGGGAAGCTTGTGTCAGGAGCAGCCAAGCACACAGGCTGAGAGAAGGCTGTGATTTACTGATCACAATCTTTACGTGGAAAGATCTATGGGCTTTGAAGGCCCTCTTCTCCTCCTGGTGTGTTGTGAAGGACAGATAGGGCTCTGTGACTCCTCTTGGTGGGGCTGTAAATGATATTTTGGGGACCTAAAATCGTGGGTATATTGTATCTGCTACAAAGCAGCACTCAGTCTGCCTGTTGCCCAAGGCACACACGTTACATACAGTCAATGCTGACATGTTGCTACCTGTGAGCAGAGGGAAATTCACATTCTGTACTCAAGTGCTGCACGAGCTGAGGCATTGAGGTGATGCAGGGAGGGCAGAGGATGGATTATAAGGTAAAAGGTCTTCAAAAGGCCCGAGAAAACAAAACTTTTTGGTGCCAGGGTCAAAACCTGGAGAGAAAAATTGCAATGATATCACTAAATATTAATAAAATCCCCTGTCTCATGGGGATAAATATATATTAAAAGTCACTGGTCATGGTAATCATATTAATGAGTGCAAAAAAGCTTGTTTTGCCCACTTTCTCTGGTCATGCTAGCAGCAGAACACACAAACAGAGTATCAGGGTGCCCAAACAGAATATGAGAAGTGGTGAATAAGAAAAAAAGAGGGAAATTGGCATTTCTTTCTTTGGGTTTTGTTTAGGTTTTTTTAGGAAAAAAAAAAGTCAAAAGACTGTAGTGAGTGCACAGAAAGGCACCACAAAACCCCAGGACTTCTGCACAACATATTGACAACTAAAGCTGAGCTGCTCCAACAGGGGTGAGCTCTGCTGGGAGAGGCAGAAACCCAGAAGGGAAGGGTGTGATCAGGAGTGAATAAACTACAGGGAGAAACTCCTCAGTCATTTCATGCTAGGTGTTGCAAATGTTTCAGTGTGTAACTAAAACTGGGAACTGATGTGTCTAAGCCCATGCCAAGTAAGGACCACCACAACTGCCCTTCAAGCACACTCATCCTGTGCCCAGTCTGTCCCACATGGTCCAGGATTTTTCTTCCTCCTCCCCAACTCTTTTATCCCTCCTCCAACATGCCAGAGCTCATTTGGACACAGCTTTTGGCTATCCCCTTGCAGGAATCCAGCTTCAGTACACAGTGCTTACTGAGTGAACCCCACTTGAAATCCAGAGCATTTGTTCTGCACCAGTGGTTCCCACTTCTGTCCCTTGGCCATCTTGAAAGGAGAAACTACAGGACAAACTCCAGGTACAGTGAGAAAGGAATCATAACAAACTCCAGTTCCTGCAAAGTTTTGTTTTCCCACTCCGAAAACTTAACATGGTCAGTGTCTGAATGTGAACAGTCTTTTCAGAACAAGACTGTGTTTGCAGAATCTGGGCATTCAATTGTCATAGAAACGGTTATTCTGCTTTAATCCCCTCCCATTCCTATTCTGGCTCTGAGGTATTTGCTTCCCCAGTCCAGTCTCCCACTGAGGAAGGCCTCCTTGGCTGCACCCTTTTCCAAAGGCCTCTCAAAGCAACATCTACTCAGGAGATCCCTGAAAAACACAATTGTCTAAGGGGATTTGGGTCTCCCTTTAAATTCTGCCATGCTGCACTATAGCTCCTCATTATAAAGGGAGCTCTTAAAGGTTCTTTGTCCCTTCAGGGTTGAAAGTTGCTGACTGAATGTCTGGGTCCAATTTTCCACCAGTCCTCCTTTAACTGGCCATTCTCAGCTATGCAAAGTGTTTGCATAATGCTACAGGATCATTCACACATCAATCTTATTTTACATTTTGAACTTGTTTTGCAAAGGGGTTAATGAGAAAACAGAACACAACCTGAATAATAAGTCACCAGAAAAAAAACAACACTACCCTGATCCTTTAATATAGAGCCAGAACAGCAGTTCCTCTCACAGAGGGAAGAGGATGGACACTTTTCTAATCTGAGAACTTAATTCCCAGGGACAGTGTATGAGAAAACAGCAGTAATCTACAGAACACCCAGGAACAGTTGTTGAAAGATTCCCAGGGTGTTACTTTTGGCAGGACATCAGGTTCCAATAAAACCCTCTGAAAACACTAGCCTAACAACAACAATAATAATAATAATATTTTACACAGATGAAGAGTCTTTTATCTAAGGCTCACTGCAAATGATGAATGACTTCTCGAGGAGAGGTGAATAAAACTGATGCTCCACAGATATTGCCACTGACTTGGTGATGTGGAAAGTAGGTTATTGTGTGCAGACTTTAGAGGGCACCCAGGAAAGAGTTAACATGTGAAGGCAAGCTTGGCAGCATTCTTTGTGGTGAACTTACAGGGATATTGTATTGTATTTTTTAACGTTTTCAGTAAATCCACTGCTGGCATTCCACATACACAACCTGAGCACCTGTACACAAATCAAGCAACCAATGATTACTTTGTGCAAATACACAGAGCACTTGCTGACTTCATTCACAGCTACTTCACTCTAATGTGAAATTCTATGTACCCTGCTTCAATTCCTTCTTGGCATGGTCTTGTATGTTTTCTGAGACTAGTCTGGACTTGAAATCTGTATATAACCATATGCAAGTGTATGAAAAATTACGGACCAGAAGTGAGAGATTGGTGTAGGCTGCGTGTGAACTGCCAGAAGTTTTAGATCCAAAACTTTGCCCTGTGAGCCATTCCACAGTGTGGCTACCTTTCACAAAGACTGAAATTCTGCATCACTCTGGGCCACACAACAATCTCAGCCTATATTTCATATGCCACACTGTGAAGATGTTGCTTGTGGTGTCACAGTGGCAAAACCTGCAGTGAAATATGGCTTCTACAGCACCAAGAACAGTTTTTATGGCTGGATTGGATTGCATATGACTTTTTGGCACAAACATATCATCAAATGTTGCTGCCCTGACCTTACCTAAGTGACCTTAAGAGCACAACATATATTGTTGTAAATGCTTCCTTCCCTCAGGGTTTCTCAGTTCATATTTTCACATGAGGATTACATCTTGCTCTTTGTAGCCACTTTGAATCAACATCACTCTTATTTCCCAGCACAGCACTCTCCTCAGACAGCAAAAGCAGTTGAGTACTCATTGTTTGTGCCTGGAGTACAGAGACCCTGGAATTCCTACTCACTGCTTACACGAAGGAAATGGTGAGAAACAAGTCATGTTTCCTCTGTGTCATAAGGGTAACAACAACAGCAACGAAGGTTCTGTCAAGGCAGCCCCAGTTTCAGCAGTGACTAACAGGCAGAAAGATTAGATATTGGGATGATCTAACAGCCTGCTGCTCCCAAAAGGGGGAAGCCCTGCTCCACTTCAGCCTCTGACCCTTTGCTCCCTCCTCATCTCCTGCTCCCAAACTCATCCCACCTTGCCCTTGTGGTGGAATTTGCCAAACCTTTTTCACAGACAATTCAGTTCACTAAAGCTGGAGAAAATGGTCTCTTTTAAACTTTTAAATTTTTTTTTGTTGATTTATTTTAATTTAGTTTAGCTTATTGAGCTGGATTGGCTCAGAACAGAGTCTTAGGAAAGCAAAAGTGCAAGAGAGCACAAGACTCATAGCAGGAGCATTTGCTGTGGACTTTAAGATCATCACAGCTACAAGGTGTAACCCTCAGAGTTGAACAGAAGATACTCTGTGGGTGCTAGTTTCACTTTTTTCTTATTGCTAACCACAGCTACTTTCTGAGATAATTCAGCCAAGTCAGGAAGCAGGTCAGCAGAATAATTGGTGTAATTCAGAAGTTGTATTCAGCTACAAACGAAGAAGAGAGAATGATTCTGGCCTCTTAGAGCCATTATACAATAGCACAAAAGAATGAAGAGGGGAAATTGGAATTGATGACACATGACTGGCTTAGCTTTTATGGGTTGAACATAGCATGATGGCAAGGTATCGCAGCCTGCAGAAGCTGTGAAATGCTTTACTCACTATCAGATATACCCACATGGCTTCCCTGTGGCTTGAAACCGCATCTAGCACTGAGCTCAAATACAGAGAAGCTCCCCAAGAGTCACTGCAGCATTCAAGTCCATTTTCTCTGTCCAGTTTTGCTTGCCCTACATCTGGAGGGCACCTGGTCAGAATCCTTAAAGGACCTTCAGTACCAGCATTACTGGAGTGGTTTTGCCTCCCTACAAATGCACATGCAGCTGTTTCTTTCAGCACTCGGTTCCCCTACAGAGGTGACAGATGTGCCACTGCTGTTGTTAGAGACAGGTTAAAAGTTTGCAAACTGGTCTTAGCAGCTAAATTCTGAGAAAGTGAACCACTCCCATCTTCCCAGATTCTGCTTTTGAGCAGCCCTATAGTTATGGTCAGACATTAGAGAGATTTCTGTGGTGTTAAAAGAATGTTTTGGAATTTCTTGTCCAGCTATCTGCCCTCAAAACTCAGCAGATGACTCACCAGCATTCACCTCCATTTGTTACTGAGCTAAAACTTTTATCCCCTCAGCTTCTTGTCAAGTTCCACTTGTATCTTTTCAGAAGCAGATCCTGTTCTAAAGCAAAAGAACAAACAACGTGGGAAGCAACTCAGAATTCAAGTTTCCAAAAGCTCTTGTGCTGAATTCCCTGAGCTCATGTGCCTGTATTCCTGGAGGCATTTGCACACATAAATCACAGCCTGCTTACATCTGGCACATGCAGAGAGCACACTGCTTGCTTCACATGTGCTGCTGCTGACTGCAGGCTGCTTTGCAGACAAGTTTGGAGAAGTTCCTTTGTAAGCAGGAGACACAAAACCTGCCTCTTTTGCTGATATTCTTTATGGATCAGGCTCACTGCTGCCTGCCACTTCCTGATGAAGTTTCTGCAGCCTTGCACCCATGGGATTTTCAAAAGAGGTGCTTTTCATCCTTGGCAAGTAAAAAAGGTATCCCCACATCCCAGATGTTATTTGTTTACCTCACTGTACCTCTAAGTGCTCACAATTTGACCAAGCTTCTATTTCAAGAAAAGCAGCTGTCAAAAGCAACAAATACCATCTTACCCAGACCACCCCATCCCACCCAGGCTGGAGAGTTTACTGTAGTCTCACAGAAGCAGCTCACTATTTTGCTCGAATATTCAGCCCCAAACATAGAAGATATGGCCAGAGAAGTTCAAGCTGAAAATACCAATCTTGTGCCATACCTAGGTTATTTTACCACCTTGTACCAGGGTAAGTGCACATCAAGTGAATTTTTCAGAGTGGTTTGTGGAAATCCCTTTGTAGTACAACATTGATCATATCTCTTTCATCTGTATTTTTTTTCCCCTGCAAGTGGGTCAGGTTCCTTCTGGGTTCCTAAACAACAGCTTTTGAGAAAGGAATATTTCTTTTACTCTTAACCTGGAAATTTACAGTCTGGTCAGAACTGCTTTGAGTTATGCAAGTCCAGATCTGTACTCCTTTCATAACTGTCTACCATGGTAACAAAGAGGGCAGTGCCATGTCTGGTCCCTCAAGCTCTGTACTGGTGCCAAAGATAACCAGTTATACTGGCATAATTAATTTTGATGCATTAATAGCCCAACAGTTTTTGTCTTTACCAGCTAGCATATTTGCCAGCAGGATTTGGCAAACATAATTTAACAAAGATTTTTCCTCCCTTAAGAGGGAGAAAAATCCCTGATTTTAAAGAGCAGGAGAGGAATCCTTATTTAGGGATTAATCATCACTTCATAACTCCTGCAAAATTCACACTCCAGGCTCTAATTTAGTTATACACAATTGCTCTGGGTTACTAATTAAGAATAACATGGGTATTAGCCTTTCTTCTTTCAGGTTTTTAAATTGCTGATTTAAAACTTCTCCCGGTGTGAGAAGCATTGCTAAATATCTGAAGTGTAAAACAGCAAGGACATTTGCATCCCCAGCCAAACCCACAGTGGTGGAAAAGAAAGGCAGGATTTACATTCAGTACCTCTGCCTGTAACCTGGAGGACATCTGGAACTCTTCAACCTCCACTCTGTGAGAATGGGACTTCTCTCCTGAGGGTGCAAAGCAGATTCATACTTTGACTCTATTTGTTGTCACTGAGAGGGCTTGAGCTTGAAATTATCAGTTCCCTCCTGTGACTTTTATATGAGACAAAGCAAGAAGCACTCCAGAGACACATGAAGCTGATACTCACACAGCCTTCCTCCTCTTTCCTAACAGCTATCCAGCTTTTCAGCTCATGCAGGTGTTCCCAACTGTCCATTTATTATTTTCTCCATTATTATGGAGTCATACTCCATTTATTGTGAATGGAAATGAAATAAAAATTATTTCTCCATCTTACTTAAGATGGGGAAAAAAAAAAAAAAACAAACCCACCTTCCCTTTCTAATTCTAAAGCAGATTTCAATGAGTCCCACTTTGTTATCAGGACTGATAAGGCTACTCTTGTGGTAGGAAGAAGATGATTTACAAGGGTCAGTCTGCCACATCTGCTGGATATTAGTCCAGGCCTTTACCAAAGCACTTTGATAGTGCTGCTGAATGGCAGGGTGATAACTCATCTCAGCCTGATTAAGGCAACATTTCTTCTAATAACTTGTTATTAAGAAATATGTGATTAACTTTGACTTCAGTACTCTGTAGGGATTTATTATTTCTCCGAGTCCTTTGAGTCTGATTTGATGCCAACTTTGATTAGGTTGCATCAATAGCTTTTTTCCCCAGAAAAAAGCACTCTCTTTGGCAAGTCTTGGTAGCATAAAGGAGTAAACAATCTCTGTACCTGCAGAATTTCTTCCTAATAATAATAACAAAAACCCAGCAGCACCCAAGATTACTTGCTGTGCCAAGCCAAAGCTCCCAAGAACACATGGCAACATGGAAAACACGCAGAGATGTGAGCAGGAGGAGATTGATGAGATGGATGATCAGCCTGGAGGCAGCGGCAGAATGAAGCATGGGCACAGGGAGCTCAGGAGCAGGGGCAGGCCTGGGGGCAGCCATTAGGCAAATAAGGCACATTCAACCATGTCCCCATCATGAGGGGTTCCACAGGGAGCCACGTGAGCTTTTTCTGATTGACCTTGATGAAGGGATGCTGGAGGTAGATGGTTAAACCATTTCAGCTGGGGCATCCTCAAGACACAGTAAACATTCCCACTGGAATGATCTGCTCCTCCCGGTTCCTCCGTGTCAAGACGCAGCAGGACGCCGACTGAAAACTCGTTGTGAAAATGATTGTGGTATGTGGGGTCCTGGGGGGACACGGTGGTGGAGCAGCAGCTGCTTTACTCCTCAGCAACTTCCAAACACATCTGGAGGGTTTGCATGTTGCCTATCCTCCTGCCACAGTAGCAGGAACGGTTTGGGAGGGTCTTTGGCAGGGAAAGAAGCGAAGAGAATGAAAACCGTTTGTGCTACTCTTAAATTTCATTGTGGTCTCTCTTTCTATGGGAGCCTGGATTCCCAAAGGAAAAGAATTGCCAGCAAGGTCCTTTCTGTGCATTTTTCCAGGTAGCTGCAATAATTTCTTTCATATGGGGGTGTCATTTCCACAAGGCAGTGCTTTCTCAGTTAGCTCAACAATATATTCCTGATAGTGCAAACCTGCAAGTTGCCCAGAAACACAGGCTGGTCCAAATGGGGCTGCTTATTCATTTAACTGTCGAGTATATAGCTGAGCTAAGAAGTGCTTTTTCCATTTCCCCCTCCATTTCTAGGTCTACTCAAGGGATTAAATGCATTTTGAAAAGTACTCATGCTCTGTTTGCAGCAGTAGCCATCTCTGACCCCAGCTGTAGCTGGAAAAGCTGAGATCCACTGCAGGGATTTTGCTAACATTCCAGTGACCTGGCCATCCACAGGGACAGGGTATTTTTGATAGGAAGCCCTTAATTCTTCATTCCGTAGACCCAGCTGGTCCACAGAGGCTGACATCATTTGACCACAAAATACAATGCTAACCACCAAGTTTTTTGCCAAAATATAATTTGATAGCTCAACACATTAAAATTTCTTTTGGAATCAGTGTCCACTATATATGCTATTATTCACCAGTGGCATGCATTCAATGTCTCTATGCAATCATCCAACAGTCTTTTTTCTGTGGATATATTTGCCAAGATGAAAAACAAAGAAAAATTTAAACCATTTTCAATGTGTTTCCAACTGTTGGACTAAGTTTTCTGAACCACATTGTTGAGCTGTGATCTAAATTAATGAATCTTCTCCTTAGCAGCTGCTATTCAAACAGTTAGTCTACTTTTTTTTTTTTATATTATGATCTGTAAACCATTAAACATGAATATTATCAGGTGGGGCTACACATGTGGACAATCTGGGTTCATTACAGAGCAGGTCACAGGGGAAGTTGCTTCTCCCCCTGTAGTCTGGAATGATTTTATAATGTTTTTTGGAATGAAAAGTTCTCTTTAAACAAAAAAAGTCCATCTTTGCAAATTTATGCTGGTGTTGCTGTTGCCAGTTTGACAACTGTGACATATAGACATTTCACAGGAAATTTGGAGGGTTTTTGGATTTGTATTTTTTTTTCCCTTAGGCAGCTCAGAGTCCTGAAAGAGCTGCTGATGAAATATTGAACAAGTGTTGTGAGCATCTACTTCCAGCAATATAACAGCTCAGCTATAAATTTTAGAATAAAATCTTGATATGGAATATCTTTCCACTGGAAAATGTTCAAATGAATCTTTTTGGAACTGTGTTGAGAATACCAAAATTTGTGAAAGTTTTCCATCTAAATGTTTCAGAATGAAACATTTAATATTTTCACTTTGAAATAGCTCTTAATTTTGTATTTGATTGATCTGGTATTTTATGTTACAAAACATTAAAAATATTTTTTTGAGTAGCTGAAACATTTTCTCACAACACAATATAGGATATTTTTCCCCTTGAACTTTTCTTTCCCAGACAATTTTGAAGCATTCAGCATCATCCTTGCAGATCAGAGCAAAGTAAAGGGAATGTAAGCAAGGAATGAGTGCATGTTACCCTCTCTCCTCTGGATCAGAGCCACACAAGGTCTGGATTCAGCTTTCTTCTGAAAAGCTTGGCTGCTCACCTCAGGCTGCAGGGACTTGCAGGATCAGCTTTGGACATTCTCTGGTTAAGGCTTCAGTGTCAGGACATTGGCTCCCACAACAGAATCCTCACTCCCTGGATTCTGCAATTCTAGTGCTGTAAGAACCACTGAGTGTGTGGTCTCAGTAAACACAGAGCAAATTCCAAACTCTGCAGCAAGATATCTTGAACAAACACTTTGTGCCTCTAATGCACTGATTAATAAAATAGAGGAGTTCGGGCTTCATGGGGCTGTTGTGTGGACAACTGAGATTTTTTGCTTAAAACATTTCCCTTGCTTGATCTTGAGAAACAGAGGAAGATCTAAACACAGTTATCTGCTACGTAATTATTGAAGGAGCCATGAGAGGAAAAGGCAAATCCAGCAGATCTTTCAGGTGGTTCAGTACCCATCCACCCTGTCACGCAGCTGCAGCAGTGAGCACAGCTCCACTGCCTTTTCAAGGGACATAAACCCAGTGAAGTTTTGCATAATCCTGCTCACCCACCATTTACATCTTTGGGGTTTCATGGTAGCCAGGTGAATCCATTCAACAAAAGAAACTTTTGATGTCAGGACACAACCAGATACAAATGATGCACTGCCTTTACTGTCTACTTAACTCTACAGTTTATTGCCTCTTAAAGCCAGGCTAGATTATTTATGGAGAGGAAACTAATAAAAGATACAGATATATGGCAGAGATTGTAGAATGTTGTCTGGCAGGAAGCTACAGGAAAGCAGAGAAATCACTGCAGGGGAAAATACAGCTTCTCTAAAAAAATAAATATCCAGTACTAAGAGAAATGCACTTTTGTCATCATCACATGGCAAGGTCCCTATAAACACTCTTGATTTTGGAATCTCTTAAATTTACACTTTCTGGAATCAACATATTGATTCCACAGATCTGTTTGAAAAAAGAGGACAAACAATTACTCGATTAAACTGAAAAACTGACTAAACCTAACTTCACCTGCAGTGAAATGGATGAGTAGAATTGCTGCTATATCAGCAGCAAAGCTGACTCAAGTTTACCAGTGTACAGCAATACATTTCAAAAGTTTAGGAAGAGAAACAGATACTCAGGAGTCCCTGGGGATCACTGAATTATTCAGTGTTGCCTTCTGAGTAAGGCTGATGCTGCACCACTTGGCTGCTTCTGTACCAAATCCAGTAACTGCTATTTGACTGGAGCATAAGAAGGTGATGCATCTTGATTTAAAGATTTCAAGAGGTGGAGAATTTTCCCACTCTCTTGTCAAGTTATCTCCCTGTCTTCATTTTCAATTTAAACTTAACCTCAATTCGGCTTCCTGTTAGAGGGAGGTTTGTGTGCATTCTCCAGCAATATTTAAAAGTTGGTTTAGTACCTCATACTAATTAAATCTGAATTAATATTGCTTTTAAGCAGGACAGCTGCATCTCTTTCAGTTTCCCATAGCAAGATATTTTATAGCATCTTCATAATTTGTATAGGTTTTTTTCCTGTGCAGTCTCCAATTTTTATAGATTTCTCAGCTGTGAACAAATTTCTCATGTCATTGTGATATTAAACAAATTAATCTTACAAACACAGCTCTGCTCCTGTCATCACTGCAGAACTTCCATGTCCCACAGCAAGCTCATGTTCAGTGCTGTTTCCATTAGGATCCTTAAATGCATTTCTGAAACTGCCTTCCAGTTGGATGGCTCTTAATGCTCATAAGCTGTATTTCACTTGTATTGTGCTTAGAAATCATGAGAAACGCTAGATATGAAAAGTAGTTTTCCATATCTAGCTAGACTAGATATGAAAAATACTTAGAAAAATAGTAACCTTTATTATTTCATGCCATATCAATGCAAACTGGCCTGACAAAATCACCTGGCATATGGCCATGTTAATTAGAATCAAGTTACTTGTTCATACTGGCTGAACTGAGGCTGGTTTCACTTTGTGACACACAAAGCTAAATGATCCCCTCTTGCCCTCCTTATCTCCACAAATAAATATGAACAGATTTTTGTCAAATGGCATTAATTTCACTTGCCCCCTTAGCCATATTTGGAGCCTCATGGCCCCTGCCACGGGCTGCCTCTCACATATTCTATTCTCCAGGCCTGCAAGGGTCCTTTATAACAGTTATTTCAAGCCAGCTTTGGGCTCAAAAATGACACAGATAAAAATGCTGAACTGCCTCAGCAGCAGTCAACACCTTTGGATGGTTCCAGCTCTAGCACTCAACATCTGTGCCAAAGCCAGCTAAAGCACAAACTAATTCTGGCCAACAGAGCACATCACTGGGGCTTATTAAAGGCTGCAAAGAGCAATAAATCTGACAGGGTATCATTTAACACAATCAATATTTTCAAATAATATTCTCTGAAACAAAAAAAAAAAAAGGCACAAAAAGCCAAACCTCACTTTACACTGGGCACAATATTGTCTATTCCCTTCCTGCTCTGCTAGTTGAATCTCATGTCAAACTCAAACTTTCTCAATATTTGCCCTCTGCCATCAAAGAAGCTGAACCAGGGTTGCTGAGGTCATCTTGGTTTGCCTCTCTCTGTGGTAACTCTCCTCTAGACTCAAAAGTTTGCTTATTGCTCAGAGACTTATTAAAAGTTAGCAAGAGAAAGCTGTGCACCTCACACAGCTCTTTTGCTTATCTGGTGCTGTTTAGGCATGCTGGGGTTTATTTTTTTATTCTTTATAGCTGCTGGTTTTCATCTTTTGTGGTCATTTGTGAGGGTTGGAAAGTGTTGCTGCGTTCCCTGTGATGCTTGATTGCATCATCCCAATTCTCTTTAAACACAAAAGGGAACTGCTGAATATTTCTGCTGTTCCTGAATCACTAAGACTTTCACCATCCTCTGCTAAGCAAGTGAGCCATACAATTGTTAGAAATTATTTTATTGCTGTTACCCTTTAGAATGCCTTACTGTCCTTAGGCTGCAAGGTAGAGGTTTCTTTTGCTCCCTTTCAAGTCTTTCCCTTCTTTATATTTCCACAGGCTCTGATTTACATTAATTGCTGCCTCTTTCCTCTGTCTTCTCCTCTTCCCCATTTATCTGATATATTTTTAATAGCTGCCTCTACTTCCTCACTTAAAAAGGAGGTGCCACTAACCAAAGACGTCCTTGTTCATGATTATGAAATTGTGGTTTTTAGTCATCTAGTAAAGTTTCCTAGAGTAATTTCCAGTTTTCACTCACATTTTCCTGTGCAGATCTCACAACTTCTGTCCAAGCTTCTCTTCCCAAACACGTCCATTCATCATTTTCTTGGTTGCTTTGCAAAATAGGCCATGGGGAGCATCACACACAAGACTAGGCAGAGATACAGAAAATAGACTAGAAAGTAAATCTTGTGTCTTTCCTTAGACAGGGTAGAAGATGGAAACTTCATCATTTAACATCCTAACATGAAAAATGAGATTATTTTCAATGCCTCTTCAGAATATGCTGGACTGGGGTTCAGGTCCTGTTCTCATTTAGTCTAATTACAGAGTCATTACCAGGAATTACTAAGCTTGCACAGGCACTCTCTTTTCTAGGAATTAACCAGCCCTACTCAGTTCGAAAGTTATTGGAAATATGTTTTAGGCATTATTACCAACAAAAAAGAGAGGCTACTGAGAAAATGAGATTAAAAAGTCTGGAAGTTTTCATAAGCACTAAGATACCAAATACTTAGTTACTCATTCCTATTAAACTTTTCAGAAGCTTGTGCTTTATTAACAGCAGAGATAACTAAATGTGCTGTTAGCCCAGCTGTTTTGCACTTGGGAGTCCAGATTTTTAGGAGCACCTTGGTGAAAGATGGAAAAAAATGTAGTGTCCCCTAAAAAAACTGAGAGCAGATGAATGGAGTTGCCTCATCCATGCTCCTCCTTCCTGTTGCACACTGTGTTTGAGAATGATAAGGAAGCAAAGGGCAAGTGGACGTAATGATGCAGTTTACCAGAACTGAAAGTGCTAATGATTATGAAATTAAGAGTCCTGATTACAACTGAGCAATGATTAAGCAAAAATGTAGCTTAATCATTGAAGCTATTTCTTGGTAGATTTTTTGGTTGTTGTTTTTTTGTTGTTGTTTTTTGGGCAAGTATGATAACACACAACAAAAGAAGCATCTAACTATGCATAAGAACTCCTGGTTTTGTTTTATGGGTGGTGGGGATTTTTTGTTTGGTTGGTTTTTCCCCCCTTTTTTTTCCTCCCTAAATGAAGTTAACTGCAGTAGCATGAAGGGAGAGGAAGAAGGAAGAGAACTTTTGGCAAGTCTACCCAATAAACATTATAGAAACTTTGCTCCAGCATGAGAGCTATTTACTTGATTTTAATGCTGCTATTTGTGGAGAAATAGTGCACAAAGCAGGTAAAAATGGCTAGTAGCCAGGAAAAAATAGAAACACAGCAGACAGAATCAAGGGTTTGGGATATGCAGTAAACATGGATCTGTCAGGAGGAAAATGACAATTGTAAACCTCAGGACAAGACTTCTTCATCCCAGGTGTGCTACTGCTCCTTCAGGCCACATAACTGATGCAAGAGCTGAGTTTTGTGTTTCATGTATAACGCAACAGGAGAAGTAATTTCAGTGCAGGAATAAAAAAAGTGTATTGTTTTCCATCAACCCTAGCCTCCTTTCTTAGCTGATTTTAAAGTTTCAAATCTCTTTCCAGAAGAAAATGACACCCACATAGTCTGGAGTTCAATTTAGTTATCTTGGAAATGTGGTGATGAAATGACGCTGCAACTATTTCTCAGTTATGGCGAAACCAAGAAAGTTTTATGAAAAGAAAAAAAAAAGAAAAGGTTTAACTGGGGCAGAGACTAGAACTAGCTACTAAATATTTTACTACAGAAAGAGATCTGGAACACACACAATTTGGTGCAGCAGATTTGGTTTTCTGTGCTATTGGCAATACTTTTTTAAAAATTAGGTCACTTTTTCAAGGAAACCTTAGTAACTGGCATATGTGGAGATGATACACTGCAGCTTGAAAGAAAAGTGCTTTTTAACAGTAGCATCTTCCATCCTATGTCTATTGTTTTTCAGTAAACAACAGAAGATTTGTCAAATTAGAGTGGCTGTATTTAGTCTCATGTTTACACTTCTCTACAGTTGAATGCTAAATTAGAGCTGTCACATTGTCATCATTCTCTAAGCTTAGCTGTTTTGGATTTTTTTTCTACTCAGTGTTCCTTTACACATTCCTTCAAATTATGGGAAAAAATTACTTTGAACATAACTATTTGACTTTTTTCCTGGTAAAGACTGTCTTTCACTTCAAAAATATAAATCTAGAGATAGAGAGATGTAGATATATCTATGCAAGGTATATGTATTGGTTCTTATAAACCCAAGAAACAAGAGCAGGTACTGTGGCTGGCTGTCGACTCTGACTCTGCCCAGTCTAATACAGATTTATCCTTACTTAACCTTTGACATCCATCTCTAAAACACACCTTTGAGATCTTTAGGAGAAAAAAAATAACCTCTGACAGTGGTCAAACATTGCAGTAGGTTGCTCAGAGAGGTTTTGGAGACTCCACCCATTTAACACTTCAGCGATATGACCCTGAGGAACTTCAGGTATCTCCACACCTGGCCAGGTTTTGAGCAGAGGGTTGGACCTGGTGACCTCCAAGGGTGACTTCAGCACCAGGAGCAGCAATGAATGACATCTCCACCAAGTTCCCCTGGCAAGTGTAAAGTGGTGCTGGGACCAGGCACCCAGGATCCACTGATGGCGATGCCAGGAGCGACCATGGAGCTTGGCAAGGTCAGCACAAGTGCAGGGAGAGCTCATGTGGAAGGCAGTGCTGATGGATGCTGCTGCTGAAAGCTTCAAATATGCATGCTGCTGCTCTGAGGGGAGGATTGCTCTTCCATGAGACTGGCCACAGAGGCAGCCTCCCCTTGACAGAAATACTGTTCTTGAGTACGTGAAATAATTATGAGATGAATATGAATTGAAAGTGCACTTCCTCTTGACCTACTTCCCAGGCAGAGAAGCACAGCTTGATGCCCTCCTGTTTGGAGAGGTAAAATTATCTCTGCATTCCCTGGGCTCCACACAAGCCTCTATTGTTTGGTACCAACCACATGGCTCATTATCGTGCCTACCATGCAGTCTGTCATAATGATTTCCTTCCCTCTCCTGTCAACACCCAGCTGACTAACCCAACTGGTTTCTGGGCAGAGACCTGGACTTGTTTACCCCTCAATAAATACACCTTTTTTTGTTTGGACTGGGGAGGTAAACATGCACAATGACAGTGTAAGCTGGCTTTGGGAAAGCAGCTGGTCACTCTGAGGTGCTCCAGGACTACAGGCATCAGATTCCTTCCTTGTTAAGGGAACAGAGCTTTTCTACTCACAAGGCTGTGGGATGGATCTTTACTCCACCACAAAATCAATTACACATCCCATTAATGCCAGTGGAGTCTGGCTGGGCCCTGAGCCCTGATGGATAAATCCTGCAGCAGCTCAAGGGTTAGAGCAGGACAGCGGTGCCAATTCTGTGACAATCTCCTGGCATGAGGGATGTCAGCTCCAGAAATAGAACTTCTGACACATGGGCCTTCCTGTCCCTTCAGAGAGCTCTGTGGCTCTTATTCAGGTGTCTAAGTACAGAGGATGCTCCAGCACAGCTCTTGTTGGCATTTCAAAGCCATCAACTGTGCTGGCACTGCATGGTTCTTTCATCAAAAAAAAAACTGTTTGAAAGGGGAGAAGCTGCTGGGATTTTCTGTCCTGGATATACTTCCCTCCTCTGCCAAAAAAAAAAAAAACAAACCCGAAAAAAATCAGTTAAATCAGTTCATGTGTTTTTTAAGGTATTCATCATAACTGATGTCTTGCTATACCAAGTTGTACTGGAAGCAGTAGAGAGCAAGGGGTCACTAAATGATTTTTTAGTTAATCCATAACCTGT
Source organism: Agelaius tricolor (assembly GCF_023055355.1). NCBI lineage: Eukaryota > Metazoa > Chordata > Aves > Passeriformes > Icteridae > Agelaius > Agelaius tricolor. Next base: position 4,645,907 of record NW_027269263.1, read on the forward strand.
ATAAACCACATGGAGAGCAGTGACAGGATGGTGCATAAATTGCCAGAACAAAATCTCCATTCCAACCTCCCAGGCAGAAGGCAGAAGTCTGCAGGCCACAAAGAGGCAAACTTCTGCTAAGAAAGAATCTGACCATGGGTTATGCTTTTTCCACATGTCCATGACACCAAAAGATAACAGCTTTTTCTGCAAACTTCCCCCAGGATGAATTGTGAATCAGGGTTCATGAATCACCTGCCAAACCCTGCAGTGCGTCAGTGATAAGAGAACACAAATCCAAAAGTGCAGGTGCCATATCAGCAGCTGCAGTGGAGCTGACAGCACAGCCAGAGACAATGACCATTCCTGAATTCTTCCCTGGCCATGGTTTCAACGTTCCATCTCACTTTCCACATTAAGATGAGACACATCTGAGTGATGTGACCTCTGTGACAGATCTGGATGTCCATCTGAGCTCCTTTGCCCTGTCAGCAGTGATGATTTCATTCTGTCTGGGCATCCACAGCTGCTGCTATAATCTCAGACATCACTTACTAATCTCACAATGACCAGGTGTGTCCAATAACCAAGTGTAGTTCTGGATTTATCTTATCTCAGGGGGTGTGTGCATGGGGTTTTGGTTTGGGGGGGGGGGGGGGGGGATTTTGTTCCCTCCAATGTACAATGTAACATTCTTCTGAAGACAATTCTGTTATCAGCAAAGATATTGAACAGGGAAACTCCTTGTTTGAGATTAATTCAAGAAAACTGATTCAAAGGCATTGTTTTATCTGTCTAAAGCAACCAAACCACAGCTCCAGCTGAACTGATTCTCCTAATTTATTTTTACAGTCTAATTAAATTGATCTTAATTAATTACACTAGAGAAGATTGCCTCAAGTCCACATAAATGCTGAAAGCATGCCAAAGCCAATAGGAGTTATTAATCAGCACCTTTGGACAGACAGCCACACCCCAGGGCTGCCCACTCCATTCCAGCTCCAGTGGATCCTTGTTCCCCACAGCTGGCCATGGAGTCAGGCACACACCAAACACATCCCTGCCTCAAAGGGAAGACCATTCCACAGCCATTTGCTTAAATGTTGCTTTGGCTTCCCCCATGCAAAGCACTTCCTGTGACACCTTACAAATGTCAGCATAATGAAGCTTGGAGATTATTCCCATCCACCTCCTTCCAAGTGACTAGTAAGGCCTCAGACAGCCTAATTCTGCAGAGAGCAGTATTTTCCTCCACTGTTGCCTGGAACAGCTGCCTGAGCAAGGTATTGTGGCTGAGAAGTTCCCTCTGGTTATACCAGAAGTTCCAGCCCTGTAAGGCTCATTAGAAGGATCAACATTTAGCTTAATGGTTAGGAGAGATCACTGTTAATCTTATAAATCAGTTATTGCCTCCATGAGTCTGGAATGCTGGATGAGTAACAAGGTCTGGTGTCCTGCTCTGTGATCAGGGACAAACCCACCCAGGCCACCCTGGCTCCACTGGGCAGGCAGGAAGCAGGAGCCATCCCATCCCATCTTCCTCCCCACACATCTGCTGTGTGCAGAGCTTCTCACAGGCACAGCTTCAGCCACGTGAGCTTCCTTCACAGCCCATGAATGCTTACTAACTAACTTCTATTCAAAATCTAGAAAGAACCTCCACACTTTTGGAAGCATCAAACCCCATTTCCCGGCTCACTTAAACTATCTAATCTTGAGATGTGGTACCCTAAGCCTTTTTGGCTATGACCTGGGGTAGAAAGTGATGGTGTGGGTTCCTTTTCCTGCCAGGTCTGGGACAAGCAGACCTTCACCACTTAAGGCTATACAAGAACACTTCTTCCCCAGCACAATTGCTCTAAATCATTACTTTAAAACTGAAATATGAGAATGACATTTATGTCTGCTTGCAGTCTGTGTGCTATAAGCAAGTGAGGTTGCACAGAATTTAGGCGAAGGCCAATTTTTTTTTTTCTATACCACTCTCTAATCTGATCTTTAGCATTCCTTTTACATAAAACTGAACAGCCACAGCATCAGCTGTATGATAATCTGAACCCAAAACATAAAACCTCTCCAAGCCCTACTGCAGTGTCCATCCTGCAGTGTAGGAAAGAAAAATTGAAGACCTCAGGGGGCTAAAATTGACATTCAGGACATGTAGTGTTAAAGCAAGAGAGACAGTTTTTAACTGAGGAGAAACTTCATGGGAAGAATGTGTGTCATGTGGTTTGTATCCAATATTCACAAGAACAAAATATAGGGCTACAGCAACCATTTGAAAATATATCACATTTAATAAGGGCCAGTTTTACATGCCTGACTTCTGAAGCAGCTCTCATGCAAACTTGTGAAGTAACTCTTTTTACAGTTCCCCTCCCAAGCTTTGTTGTAAGCAATATTCACTGCTACCTTTCAGTCTTGGCTTATTCCAGGGTCTTGTGTATTATTTAAAATGCAATACAAAAGCATAAAATTAAAATAAAATTAAGATTTGACAGAAAATTAATAGAAGGAAAATTAATAGAAGGAAAAGGAGAAAGCTCTACAGTTGCTGCATTTCTTTTACTGTATGGATACTTCCAGCACTATCTTGAATGAGTTATATTAGCATCTTTGAAGACCAAAGAATTATGGTTTCTGAACTCTTCTCCCTTAGACTTCAATCCCTGCTGTGCAGCTGCTCAGAGAAGTTCCCAAATTATTCAATGCACTTTTGCAATACCTCCTAATCCAGAATGCCTGTCTAGAAGGCATATAACCCTTTTTAGTCATAGCTATATCCAAATTCATAATCCACTGGAAAAAAAATTGTTACTATATTAGCAGAGGCACAGGATAATAAAATACCTTAATGATGACACTTTCAGGGCCACACTTTTTGAGTATAATTTAATTTATCATTGCTGAACTTAGGCTGAGATAGACAAAGATAAATGTTTTAATTGTTTAACTTCCACTGAACTCAGTGGAAGTCAAACAGGGGAGCCCCAGTACCATTTTTCCAAAGTGGGAGATATCCCTGCCCACCAGCTGTTTCACTTCTGATCTCTGCCCAGCAGCAACTCACAATTCATGTTTAAAGTACTGATATACCAATGACCATTTTTATTACCCTTTAAATCACTGCCCTGAACTTAGCATACCCAACTCCTACAGCATCACCAAGCTGGACTAGAAGATGAGAAGAAAAAGCATAAATAATCTCATCCTATTAATCCTGTCAATATAGCAAGCTATAAACCCAAACAACAGAATGACCCCACCCTTGAAAGAACTCCAGGAAAACAATGGGAAGCCAAACTTAATATTTTTAATTACCAGGGAAAACCTTCCATTCTAGAACCACCTTAAACCTCCCCTATGAGCTTTACTGTACTGCATCCTAAGGCAGGACCTTGGCCCAACCGCCAAATTATTAAACCCTTATAAAGCAACACACCTCTGGATCTGCTGATTTCAGATCTTCCTTCTGCATCCAAGGGTTTGAGTGCAGGTTGTGTTGCATTTTTCTTTTGCTCTGAACATAAGAAGGGCTCCTTTGGTGACCCAGTTAACAGTCAATATGCCTCATCCAACCATTTATCTAATTAAATTATTCCTCCCCACACACAATTATTTTAAAAGCTTAATAGTCTATTCTCACACATCAGTTCTACAAACTAGAAGCCTTTTTCTTGTTTTGTGTCTGCCTTTTAATGGGAGGCAATTCTATCTCAAGGTTTTGTCTGCTTCAGGTTTCTGTCTCATATGGCCAAAAACACAGGTTCTGGTACAAAACCCCATCCATATTTTCCTCTTGGTTCAGAGTCATGTAACTTCAGTCAAGAACAGCAAGACTGCAAAGAAACCTGAACATCTCCTGTGCACAGTCACCCCCAAACCAATGTCTGTGTCCCCACAAACAAAAGACACTGAATGCACCAATGAAAGAGGAAAATTGGAAAGGAAGAGGCAGAGTGAGGTTTTTTGGTTCCAACAGCAAGCAAGGACTCAGGAAGCTGCAGAAGGGAGGCAATGCTGCATCTGTCAGAAAACAGGATCACATTCTGGGTTACTTCTGCTGCAGGCTGCCTGTGTGCTCCTAAGCAAGTGTTCTGCCTGTCAGAACAGGACAGCCATGATGTGATGAGGAGCCTGGGTGCCACTTGACTCTGAAAATAGAAGCATCCCCTCCTTGTGGGACACATCCCCTGCCTCTGCAACTGTGGCAACTTCTTCCTGACCTGAACTGCAGTGGCAATTCTTCCTGAAAGCAGCAAAGAGCCACGGTACTGACCACTTAACCTGCTTACAGGCTCAGAGGCACAAAACTCAACCTCTGCTGCTTCGAAAGGAACACCTCAAGGACACTAAGCCATTTTGCTGAGTAATTTACTGCTATCATCTTATTGCAAAATTTCCATACCTTTTCAGTGAGATCTCATGGGCAGCTCCTTGCAGTATTGACTCCTTCCTCTCCACAGCACAGCCAACAAACTCCAACTCTTCTCTACTAGCTAACCCATTCTTTTTTAGCATTCATCCTCATTGGACACAGCTGTGGCCTGTTAAGGGCAGGCCTGTTCCCAATCCTTGGTAATTAGTACAGCTGCAACTCCTCAGGGGTGAGATTGCCTCCTGCACCACCTCTAATCTCTGACATTCTTTCCCCCCACTATTTCCATTGCTTTGTAACTCTGACCCTATAAAAGTTTCCCACCAGATTAGCAGAGCCTTTCAGAGCTACCACTGACATGTTCAAGAGCTGTCTTGCATAGATGAGCTCTCTCTTCTTAATCCCCATTTGAGAATGCCTGAGAAGGAGATGAGGCAGCTCTCTGTGGCAGGTGTCCATGGCCTGTGGTGTCCATGGTGTGTGTGGCATGTGCCTGTCAGAGACCAGAACCCCCAATCCCATTGCTCATGAATGTCAGCTCTGTCAACACCCTCAACCACGTTCTTCCCTCTTTCCACCTGGATTCACACAGCTTCCTTTCTGTGGGGAGCACTCAGAGGGTGGCCAGGGGCATGGAAAGCTCAAAAGGTGCAGATGAACCTGAGCTCCTTGGAGTGAGGTTTACCTGGGAAATGCTGGAGATTAAAAAAATCACCTACTTGATTTCATCAGCTTCAGGGGCTTCCCTGCCTGATGAATTCAGTCCAGGTGGATTATGATCCCAACACAGGAACATACTGCATTTCTCCAGGAGATCTTACCCATCTCTCTCACCCCACACATCACCCATAGGAGAATTCCTGTTAATCCGCAGATAGGGAAAACTAAAATCCAGGATGCCCTGAGCCACCTGGCAAATGGCAAATTAACGTTGGGCTACCTCACATGAAAAGCAACATCAGGCCAGGGCTGGAGCAGTCCTAAATACAGAGTTACAGGTCACAAGGGACCATTGCTATATGCTTGTCCCATTCTGAAATTTTTCTTTTCCCTTTCTCAAACATCTGCTACAAAGCACAGTCAGAGGGGAACTGGACCTCTGGTCTGATCCAGTACAGCTGTTACTGTGTTCTCTCAGTTTTAGAAATCAACCTGACCCCTCAACATTGGATACAAACATGCTTAGACTTGGAAGGGGTTCAGTTTTAGGACCTTGCTTTATGAATGTTTTGAATTAAAATGATTTATATGAACACATTTGCTCTTTGGATCTGGCTGCAGCCTGCAATCAGACCCAGCTTTTCTTAATATTTTGGGCCATAAGCCATCCAGCTTAGGGATTTATTCATCTTAACGTGTTTAGCTTTGTAAGCACAATGCAGTAGTTACTGTTGTGCCTCCCAGCTGCTCTTCCATTTTTTATAAACTCATTTTCTCTGCTAACCTACTTTGATTTTTTTCTTCTAAAGCTGTTTTTAGTCTTCCCCTGCCCTCTTTTTTTTTTTCTCCCCAAAAACACTGGGATAAAACACTAGTGACTTGAATAGGCTCCAGCTTCTATATCCTGACTTTGGAAATAATTGTTCCCACTAATCCTTTTGAGTGCACTCCCAATTCCATATATTCAAAGAGCTGTCCCCCTTATACACATACACACCCAATTGCTTCTGTTCAACAAGCAGAGATCATGCATCAGCACATTGTGATTGCTGGTGCCAAGAAATTGGCTCCATCCTTGAGCTCCAAACTCACAAACTGCTTATGGATGAAGGCTCCTCCAGCACTGCCACCACCCTTCCCACCTTGTCCTCATCCCAGCTACTGGAAAAGGAAAATTATCTTGTATTCCAGCTCAGCCCTGCAGCCTGCCAGTCGATTCCTGGATGCCTTCAATTCAGTTTCATAAATATACTTAACAAGGGAGTTTAATATAGATTTGGTAAGGCAGCTCTCTGAGTGATACATAATTTATGTTGCCCTGTGGCATAGGAAGCCTTGAGTGGCGTCAGAGTGAACAGATTCAAGAAACTTGCCAGACAGCAGCACACAGTGCCAAAGAGGGAGAGGAGTGGGGAGAAAACCCAGGAAGGAGGTGAATGAAACTGAAGAGCTCAATAGCAGGAAAAAATGTGAAAGACAGACAAGGCACAGGGCGAGAAAGGAATGGAAAAGCAGAGAATAAAGGAGAAGAGGAGGAGCTGAACAGAAAGTGCAGACGGGCAAGAGGGTCTGCAGGATGAATGAGAGCTGAGAAGGGGCACGGAAAGGCAGAGATGATGAGCAGAGCATGAACACCCCATGCGGCAAGCAGGGCTCTGCAGGCTGCAGTGCCACAGCTGGGCACAGGGAGAACTGAGAGCAGTGCCAGCCCAGGGCAGGGGCACAGAGAGAGCTGAGAGCAGTGCCAGCCCAGGGCAGGGACATAGAGAGAGCTGAGAGCAGTGCCAGCCCAGGGCAGGGGCACACAGAGAGCAGAGCCAGTCCAGGGCAGGGGCACAGAGAGAGCTGAGAGCGGTGCCAGCCCAGGGCAGGGGCACACAGAGAGCAGAGCCAGTCCAGGGCAGGGGCACAGAGAGAGCTGAGAGCAGTGCCAGCCCAGGGCAGGGGCACACAGAGAGGTGCCAGCCCAGGGCAGGGGCACAGAGAGAGCAGAGCCAGCCCAGGGCAGGGGCACAGAGAGCGGTGCCAGCCCAGGGCAGGGGCACAGAGAGAGCAGAGCCAGCCCAGGGCAGGGGCACAGAGAGCGGTGCCAGCCCAGGGCAAGGGCACAGAGAGCAGAGCCAGCCCAGGGCAGGGGCACAGAGAGCAGAGCCAGCCCAGGGCAGGGGCACAGAGCTCCTGGCCCTCCAGGGCTGTGCTGCCCCAGACTCACCCCGCTGCCGGCAGGCACTGCCCGGCTTCCCCTCCACTCCCACCCTGTGGGGCTGGGTTTCCCTGCCAGCCTCCTGCCCTGCCTGCCTCACTCCAGGAGCTGTGGTGAGAACAGGGAGCGCTGTAGTCGCCCTTTCAGCTGGGGAAGTTGGACAGGCTCTGCTGGTAGTGTCACCTTCATCCTTGAGTGACACCTTTGGCACCCCTTGGCTCAAGGATGAGGGGCCTCAATGGTGCACCGTTATAGTCATTTTTTTGAGTTAGGTCTAATAAGCTCTTGGAGGCTTGTAACACACTTAAGATATCTTAGCTACTCTTGAAGGCATAAAAATTAGCAGGATGGCTTCTGTTGCAGCGTTGGAAACAAAAAGGGTTAATAAAAGGCAAAATAACAAACAGAAAAACGAGCTAGGTGCTAGACGTTCTTGCTCTTAGTAAAACACCTTACAAAACCAGTTAGTTTCTTTGTTCACATCCCTTTCTAGTTAATTGCTCAAGTGAAACTTTTTAGCTTCTGTCCAATTTGCTAACCTTAAGTTTAAAGTCCTTTAAGCTTATAGAATAAAATAAAAATTTTAAAAAAACCAACCAAACAAAACAAAACAACAAAAAACCCCCTAACTTCTAAGCTTCTTTCCTTTTTAAAGAAACAAAAAATAGTTCTGTCACTCTGTCAACAAAAAACACACTCCTACACCACACTGTGTGGCATCTCTGCCCAGGAGATCTCAGCAGGCTCACTTGAAGGTATGAGGTGAAACACAGGAGGCAGACAAAGCAAATGGAAAATTTGGTAGACTACAGAACATGAGCAATGTTGTCAAGTCCAGGAATCTGTGCCTGCCACCTGCCTAGGCTTTCACTTCTGAAGGGGAACTGGCTCCCAGCTCCTGGAAGTCACTTTTTGGCTGGAGAACTCTCATAGTGTCAATGGGTTCTCTGTTAAACTCAGCAGTAACCTGTCACAGAAGTGTAAGGACACCTCAGAGACAGATCTCCATCAGGACCAGTCTGATACATGGGGAGGCATACTAGGAAAGCACCTCTGATTTATTTTCTGGGATTTACACAATATGAACTGAAGGCAACACAACACTTGGCTCCAAACAGGACCCCTGGTGAGCAGAACAGATGGCTATATTAAAATAAAAAAATCCCTAAGCACAACTGGACTGGCCAAGAGCCTCCACAGAGGCTGAGGAGGGGGGACTGGCCCTGAACACTCAATTTTCCTTCTGCCTGCAGTATCCACGATGAGGTTTACTATTACTCCTGTTCATGGAAAGCAGCCAGGATACTTGCTGTTGTGCCAAACTGGAGAAAAACAGCCTCTGCCTCACCAAGTTCACAATATAGTTACCTTGGGTGTCTCTTCTCTTGCACATGTGGCTGTGCACAGAGCCATGAGCTGCCACACAAAACTCTGCAAGGGAATCCCAACCCATCAGGGGAGCAGGCATGTGGTAATCCTTGCTCTTCCCAGTGCTGCTGCTCTCTGTGCCTGGGCATGTGGGCTAAAATGTTAAAATTTGCTCCCTTCACCCCAGGTGAAGTGGTCAGGAGCTGCAGGGAGTGAAGGAGAGTAGCTAATAACTGTGCCCTGAGAAGCAGCAGCACTGATTGAGGGCCAGGCTTTAATCCCTCTGCTTTCTTCCCACAGAAAGGGGACTGTGCTCCTCTCCTGCTCTGCAAGGTGATGGTGACTGTCAGAGTGCTTTCACCTCCATCAGCCACTGCTCACACAGTATTTCTAAAGCTGCTGACTGGCCAATGCTGGGGAAATATTTTCTGGGTTTTCCCCGGTGCCTGATGCTGTGTGTGGCTGGCTGTTCATGGCTGGGATCCCCGTGGTGGCCGTCTCTGTGTTCACCCCTCTCCATTTGTGTCTGTTTTCTTTGGCATTCTCCAGCATTTCCCTTGGAAGGAATGGCCAATAATACAGTTCCTACTCAGATATCACCCTCTGACAGAGTGCTTCCATAAAGATTATCATTCTTATGCTTGGGAGCCTCATGCTGTTCCACTGCCTTTTCAGGCTGTTCTCTCCTGGGGATAGGGTCACAAACCCCAGAAAAACCAGAGATTTGCAATAAGATCTGCTCTCTAATTCTTTTTCCCCCTAATCTGAAAAATGTGACAAGTAAACTGTAGATTTTGTAGAAATTTTCAAAAAGGTTTGTGCTCCCCTTGACCCAAAATCTGCTAGCTTTGAAAGAAATATTTAGATGAAGCTCTTCCAAAAGTTTACAGAAGAGAGTAGCTATTTCTTGTAAAAATAAAAGCATGAAAACCCCAAAGAATTTCTCTTGAAAATTAATTTTAGTGGCAATTTTTCAGGTAGTTTCAGTGAGCTGTGAAGCTCAGCATACCTTCTGGTAGAGTCTGACTTCACAGGCCTGGAGACCTGAGAGCTCCCTACAGCAAAATCAGAGCAAAAGTTGAAAAAGAAATTTAAAAAAAATCCATTCTTTTTTATTTTTTTTTTTGGCAGTGATATTGATCCTTCTTTCCATAAGAATTCCTACAAAAATTAAAAATAAAAATAGAAGTGGGAGTTGAATATCTGTGTGTGCGTGCACACTTTTGGGTAAGAATTAAGCCTTTGACTTAGAAAACATAGATGGGTGCCTCACTCAGCCCCTGAGGGGATCTGTTTACACAAGAGAAAAAGGGAAGGGGATTTTCCTGGGGTCAGACTGAAGCCAGCAGGGTCCTTGCAGGGAGAGAGGCTGCCTCATAGGGAAAGATAAAACACCCAGAAATGTGACACAGAAAAGCAGCTCCAACACCAGTTCATCCAGCACTGTTGTATGATTGGGATGGAATTGTTCAGGTCCTAATTCCCCTACTGTTAGTAAGTGGGCAATAGTGCTAGAGCCCCCTCTGGGGACAGAAGTGCTGTTTCCAGCAGATGTGCTGGCTCTGCAGCCATGCTTTCAAGGTGGGCTTGGTGTGTGACTGCCACATCCAACTCTTTGATACATTACAGAGAAGAAAAGGATTCCCACTTGCCTAAGGGGAATCCTTTCAAAGTGACTAGAAAGTCACAGGCTCTAACCTGGTGGCATAAATCACTTGGGTGAGCTTCAGGTATGTCCTGTGACTCCACTTAGGGCTCTGTTTGCCAGAAGAGAATCATTGAATCTCCGCAGTGATTCCACATAACCTCCCACAGCTGTCTGGGCAAGCCTCCTATGGGGGAACCCAAGTTGCTTGTGAATCAGCTCCTGAGCTGCAGGAGTTTAGAGGACTGAACTTTAAAGAAAGCAAAAGCAGAAGTGGGGTTTGGAAAACTTTGTGTGCATTCTGGCAGCTCAAAAGAAGTGTCCCAGCCATGCATTCACACCCTACAAACAGTGGTTCACAGGTGACAGTTATGGCACCAGCATCCCAAGCAAATCCCTCCTCCAGCATTAACCCAAATGCCAGGTCTCTGAACACTCCTGGTCTGTCTAAGCCTCTCCTTATCTGAGACATCAGGCTTCCATTCTTAGCTGCTGGACTAGATGGAACACTGAGGGACAAATCCATCAAGAACCTGGATCTCTGTAACTTTTCCCTGCATCATAAGGAGTCATGTGCCATGTGCTGGAGTGTGTCTAGAGAAGGGCCATGAAACTGGTGATGGGACTAGAGCACAAATCTGATGAGGAGTGGCTGAGGGAGCTGGGGCTGTTCAGCCTGGAGAAGAGGAGGCTCAGGAGGGACCTTAGAGCTCTCTGCAACTGCCTGAGAGGAGGCTGTAGCCAGGTGGGTGTTTGGGGGTTGCCCATCACAAACCTTCAGCTACCCAGATTCAAGTTTAGTGTCCAACTTCCATCATCCATTACCCTTTTGCAGATCCTTCTGGATCTGCCTGGACTGACAGGACTTTGAATCTGGAGTCACACCTTTTCCGTTGTGAAGGTTTTCCAGTTCCAGTTGCTTCACATAGGAGAGAAGCACCTGCCTGTGTTTTCATGTCCCAGATGGGAACATGCCCTCACACCCATCCCTGTGAGAAAAGTCCATGTCAAAGCTGTGTATTTTTATTGCCTGATCATCTGGGACACAGAACTCAGGATGTTGCAACTCTGCCCAATTTCACACTCCAGGTAAAGGAACATAGAGGCAGCTCAAAAGAAGGATGTGTTTTTATTCAACAAAAGCTCCTGACTTGCTTTATTTTTCTCCACGTAAGCAGCCAGAAACAGATGTCTCAGCCTCCTGGTACCAGTCACTCATTTACCAGCAGCTCTGCCCTGTTTGTACAGCTCCCTTGTTCTCAAACCCTTAACTCATCATTACACAGAGATAAACTATCAATGCGCAGCCTTGTGATGCTGCAAGGAGGGGGGCTGATTCTTCAGGAATAAGGAAAACAGCACATGAGAGGGATCAAATCACCAACCCTGCACAATTTGGTATTAGTTCCTCTGTTCCAACAGGATCACATGTTTTTAAGCTATCTAAGGGGGAGAGGTCCCTCAAGACAGGTTTTTAAAAAGCATTCATAGAACATGACCTTTTGCTGGCCTCCTTGCCTCAAGATGCCTCTATTCTGCCCCTGACACCACACTGTAATATTTTAAGTCTCAAACACCTACACACAGCCTTGGAGTTTTTACCAGTTCTTTAGACTTCAACTTCCTTCCAGTATCTTTCACCTTCCACCTTCCAGAGCAAAAAATATAGGCTTTGCAATGGAGCCAAGTAACCACAGGAATGTCACTGTCAGAAACTCTAAGAACTAAATCCTTTGAGCTATCATCTTAAAAAAACCCAACCAAACCAAAAGCCCTTTCCTACCCCAAGATACCCCCTTGTTAGGGATCACAGTTCACCAATAGTTCAAAACAGACATGGCCTTTCCACTCATGTGTTCATACATGTCTTTGTCACATCAGGGTGACCACTACACCAGGGCCACAACCCCCTTCCAAAATTCACCCCAATTTCAGCATCACACACACCCCACATACACTGCTCTCCCAGGATCACTGGCTTTGTTCCCACTTTCCCAAATCAAAGAATGCCACTCTAGCCATTGTTCACCAATGATCTTCAACCTTGATCATTGGTAAACACAACACCCAACCCAGAGAGAAGATCTGTCTCTAATCCCCTGTAAGTTTGAGTCTGGTCTATGTCCTGAAGGAAGGGAATTTAATATTCCTTGCAAAATCCCTGGCTTTTGGATAATCTACATTATTGTAACTCTGGACAAGCTTGTTTTCCACAAATATACCCCTTTTTTTTTTTTTAGCCTTGCTGAGTTCTTGATCACAGCAAGTATTTTGTGCCTATTAATACTGTTATAGATGGACAATGGGATGATTGGCTCTTGCAATTAAAAGATAACTATGGTGTGAATATTAAGAAAAGCTTTAGCGATGTATAGTTATGTTATTGTAGTTTAGATGTCCTCTGTTCTCCCCATGGTTCCCTTTCCCCACGTGTATTGTTGTCATCAGACAGCCTGGCTTGTCTAGGACAACCAGGTAGAAAGAAGGTGTGCACATGGGGCAGTTGGGAATGGAAAAGCTTGGGGGTGCTTAGGGTGTGAGGCATGGCAACACCTGACCTCCAATCCAGTTACAAGAAAGCAGTTTCCACTGAAAAATGGCAAAGAAGAGCTGACTGACAGACTTTGGGAGGGGCCAGGGCCGGCTGATGTAACCCCCAGGGGTATAATAGACTGAGCATCCATCTTGAGGATGAACTGGCCATGTGGTAAGCACAAGGGGCAGTTCCCAGCACTGCAGCTTTTTCCTTATGTAGTCCTTTGTTGTATTTTTGTTAAGGTTTAATAAACCTTTTTAAATTTTCAAAGTGAGCAGTTCGCTCACAATACCACGAGGCAACTGTGAGGGGAAGCTACCTACTCTCAACACTTTTAAAACATGCAACTTTGACTCTTTCCCAGGCTTTCTAGACAAACCCCAGGGAGAAGACAGCATCCCACTGGGCACAGGTGTGTCTGTTGGTTTAGTGATTCCTCCTGTCTCCCCAGGGCATGAATCCTCACCTCCGGGTCAACGGGCCCATGAACATCAACCACTATGCCACCAAGAAGAGCGTGGCGGAGAGCATGCTGGACGTGGCACTCTTCATGGCCAATGTCACCCAGCTCAAAGCTGTGCTGGAGCAGGGCACGTCCTTCCAGTACTACGCCACCCTCATCGTGCTCATCAGCATCTCCCTCTTCTTCCAGGTGCTGATTGGGATTCTCCTGATCATCACTGGTAAGGTGCCCACCGAGGCAAGTGTGCAGGGGCGGGGTGCCCTGTGGATGGGCTGGTGTGGGGGTGGAAGGGAGAAGCTTCTTCCCCCAAAGTATTCCCCTCTGGCTCCATCCAGGGCTGGATGTGGGTGGTAGGGCAGTCAGTGTTACTCAGAATGGTGGTGGGTTGTTTCTTGTTTGCACATCTCTGAGCACACCTCTTCCTTCACTTTGCCACTGCTGACCCCCTGTTCCAGGAAAAGAGTGGGGATTTGGCCAAGATGGGCCTCTTGCTGCCCCTACTGCTGTGTGCTCCTTCATGCAGCTCCTGCAGACACTACATTTTAGCTGTATTTTATATCTTACTTTGTCTGGGACTTAACAGAACAATTTTGGCAGAGGTATTCCCATATTTACCTCACATTTAACCAATCCCACAGTTTTCCTAGTGGCCTACAGACAGTACAGTACATTAACACCAGCACTGTTTTGCCAGTGCTTGCTCAGTGATCCATCCATCTGATACAGGAGTTGCTGTATTTCAGCCTCCAACAGATTCCCAGTATTAAAAACCTGCAAAATACTGCATTTTCCTGAATATCCTACATGGGTTTTTATGGGGGACAGAGGATTGGAGGCTTTGGAAAATCTGTGCCATGTTCCTTCCCCTGTTGCACACACCTCAGATTTTTCCTGGAGCCAGCTGTGATGGCTGGAACCAGCTGGGAGGAGAAAGGGGACAACGGACCACAACATGGCTGCTGTTTGCCTGGCTTATTGGCCAGACAGCCCTGGTAACCAGGGCATTGCTGTGTCTGAGGGCATCAATGTCCATCAGCCAGGACTGAGCCCATTCATGTGCCCAGGGCTGAAAGCTGTGTCACCACAGAGGTGACATCTGTGGGTTTTAGGGAGGAACTGGCCTCCTAGTACAAGCAGAGCATTGTTGCCCTTGTCCCCCAGCCTGCCCTCACCATGTCCCATGGCCAGGCAGTGTTGGGGGGACCATGGCATGTGTCTGGCTAGTGTGCAGCAGTAACCTCCCTATTTAGGGTTGACCCATTGCAGGGCCATGGCATCTCCATGGCAAAACAAAGAATTTTGCCAAAAAATCAAAACAAGATTATTTTTTTCTCTGCTCCAGCCTTCTATGTATTCCTAGAGCAAGCTGTGGCTCCTGTAGCATTCCTGTGACTACTCCCTGTGCTTTGTGGCCTCAGCTCTGAGGCACCATGAACATTTACCAGGCAGGGGAGGCTTGCAGGAGCTGGGGCACTTGGAGTCAGCCTGCAAACCCCTTTCTCTTTTTGCACTGTATTGCACAGCTCGTTTGAACCTGAATGATATTGCAAAGCAACCCCGCCTGAACATACTCAACAACGCTGCCACAGCTCTCATCTTCATCACAGTCATCCTCAACATCTTCATCACAGCCTTTGGGGTGCAGAAGACTGGCCTCTACCCTAGCAGGAATTTTGGCCCTTATTAATTCGTGGGGCAATGGACTCAGGTAAGAAAGGGTGAGTTCCCATCACTGCCAGCCCCTGGGAGGGCTCTCAGTCTCAGAAAACATCACTTCAAGGTGGCGAAGGCAAAGCTGCACAAATTAACAGAGCCTTTCCAGAGGCATGTTGCTGTCCCACAAAAACCTGCAGCCATTGAACAAATTGTCTCAGAGGAGGAGGAGCTCTCCTCACTTGGTCTCTAATCCAAGCAGTTGCTGGGATTTATCAGCAGCAAGGGGGTTTTGGAAGGCTGCAGAGCTCATGCTAGATACAAATAGCAGCTGTGGATGGGAGCTAATGCTGGGGAAGAAAACTAGGAGTGTTCTGGGAGGAATCCCAAGACAGCAGCACCATCTGAGCTGAAGGAACGTGCTGGGCAAGGCACAGGAGGAAGAGCTCGCTACAACAGCCACTGTAGTTTGGCAGGGACTGTTTTAAGCACCTAATGCTCATTTTCAAGGAAGCCCTGTAAATAAGAGCTCATCCAAATGGTTGGGTTTCCATGTCACATCAGCGAGGGGATGACATGTTCTTAAATCAAAAGCACTTTAGCTCAATAAGCAAAATTAATATTTCTTGTTTACACGACCTGCAAGATGTAAACACAGATTAAATGCCACATACCAGGGCAACAGCCAACAAGAAAGCTCAACAGACACATGCTATGGTGAGGACTGATGCAAAGGCCAAAAGCCTCCACAGAAACACTGCTGGTTTGGGATGCAGAGAGGGGCAAGTGCTGAAGAGCAGCACCCCACATGAGCAGGGACAGTTGTGGTGCCGAGCAGTGGCTGTGACTGCTCCTCTCTGCCATGCACACAGAGGAGTCCGAGGTGACCTTACCAGAGTTTCTTGTCTCCCCTGCAGGATCTGAGCAGTGCAGCTCTCCTCCATGCTTCCACTGACCTCAGCAGGAGTCCATGGATGAATCCAGGAAACTGGGTTAAACTTCAAAACTCTGTGTGTATCATAGCATACCGGCCCCTTGCTGTAATGCTTTTGCAGTTCTGAGGGGTAGGAACATTGCCTTTCCAAGCTAGGACAAACTTTGCAAGAGAAAACTGCAGGAACAGCAGCAGGTATACATTTTGAAAGTGCAGTTCTGTAAATCTCTTTTCTTATTTTAGCTGCCTGCTTCACATATTCAATATTGGCTCATTTGGTAGAGAAGACTGAATGATTTACTTTGTAGGCTAAATAAATAAGTCCAGCTCTTTTTTGTCTCAAACATAAGTTGGTGCCCTTAAAGCAATTCTATGTAATAGCTTACCTCCCAAATGTTGGAATGGATTTCTCAAACTAAAAAAGAAGTTTTCCTAGGAGGATAGAATGGTGTGTGTGAAGATAGCTAGAACCAGTTCAAATGTTTTCCTAGTTGTTTAAAATTAAATGTTACACAGTTAAGAAAACAATCAGATATTTCCAGCACTGGGATATTAACAAGGACAGAAAATAATTATTGTGGTCTGATGTCATCATCAGTGACCTATCAGGAATGATGTCAGAATAGCCTGACAATACTTAATAGAAAATGAAGAAACATTATACATAAGGCCACAGCCTAGGCTTATTGCTGCAATGAAAAATTACAGTTAAATAGCTTATTACTTTATTTTAAAAATCACCATTATGATTTATTCTTATCACTAATATAAATGTTTTAAAATGTATTTGGTTTATAATGACAGCTCTGGTAATTCTCTTGTATTAGAACCATTTGTTTCCATAAGAAAAAAATCCTTTGAATTAATGAGTTTCAAGACTTTTATGAAAGAGTAAAAATTTTCAATCTTAAATTTTTTAACTCTATAGTCATGCTAAAAAATGGTATTTTAATAGCCTTATGTAAGCCTATTTAAATAATTACATGCTCTTTTGATTATTAAATGATTTTTCCATTGTACTGCAGAATCAGAGTTTAATATGGACTTCTCATTTTGTATATCCTTGCCACGCCTGAGAGAGAAATGCCATGAAAGCATCCTCACATCAGTCTTCAGGAGCTACTGGGAGTGTCTGACTCTCAGTTTTCATTTGTATTCTGGATTTGTCTTTACAAAACCAAATTTGTGTCAGTCACACGTGGTGCTTTTTCTGAGAGGGTGTGAATGATCTTGCCCACGAACTGGTGGGTAAGGCCAGCAGCAGCTCAGCACCTAAAACTGACAGTGACTTTTTTGAGCTGAAGGAAAGTTGCACAATAAGGGTAGGATGGAAAATACTAGTTATGTATTTACCAGAACTTGAAGTGGTAAAGCTGAGCACAGTCTGAGATCTGTTAGGCGAAGCAGGCAGAGACTTGTCCTCCACTTTTCCTTGGGGATGACATGTCAGGGGTGACTCTGAGTTTGCTGCTCAACTTGGTTTGCTCAGTCTTTGCTTTGACTAGCAGCAGAGAGGGGTGGATGTTTCTGGGAAGCCTGTTATCCTGCCTCCTTCAGAAAAATGCTTCATTCTAGAGGTAGCAGAATGAGTTGTAGGCACAGCAAAACCACAAGCCAAGAGCTGTCAGCCACTGCTGGCTGGCTGAGTTGGTGGAAAGGTAAAAAATTACATATCCTGCATGCAGACCCCAAACCCCAGGACTCACTGCTTCATGGAGCAGGAGGCAAAGCAATTAGCATTGATGACTGAATGTAAAGAGAGAGGAAAATAGAAAAGATTCAGCAGGGAAAGAAGCAGTGAGGGAAATTTCATTAGCAGATCTTAACTTCATCATTGCTTCAGAGAGCTACTGGATCGGGTATGGCAGCACGTGAGAGCACATAAGCAGAGAGGGCTCCCTGCCACTCATCCCAGGCTGGCAGCACACTGGAATACTTTCCCTCCATCTCCTTTAATATTAATAATTTCTTGTTATAGTGAAATCATACTCATTAGCAACCTTGGCTGCCTTTCCCCCTCTTTGTGTGGGACTCCCATTGCTGCCAAGCTTTTGAGACTCAAAGAAGACACAGTTGAAGCGAAGATGGGCCAAAATTGAATTCAAGTAAGCAGCTGCTGTGAAAGAGCTGACTTCCCCTTTGCAAAGGTCTAGGCTCCCACCTGTGGTCTTCTCCAGGAACTGTCCTCTGCTGGCCAGGAGAGCCACATTTTCCACGTTCTCTCATCACATCACACTCATGCTCTGCTGGAATGCGTATTTGTCCACTGTTTCCACCTTGTTCCATGTGACAAACCCGTGTAGACAGGAGGAAAACTGTTTTGTTGCCATCCCATTTTCCACAGATCCAGAGGGGACTGAAGCAGGGCTAGCCTTGCCCACTGCATCTCCCACCCACCCCTTGCTGCACAGCTCTTGCTGAGAGTGATCTCTCTGGTACTGCCTGTGCTTTCAGCTAATGAAAACAGAGGAGCACACCTGGATTCTAATTCCTGCTGCACAGTGATGCAGGTGCAAGTGAACACACAGACAGAAGAGAGCTCTTGTAGGAAGACAATGTATTTATAAAACACAAGGGAGAATCTGAATATCCCCCAGCTCCAACAGAGAGGTGGCCCAGGAGTGATCTTGAAGGCACAGAGCCACTTTTAAGGCAGGTACAAGTCAGACTTTCAACACAAGGCATCTGTATCTAAAAAACAATCAACTTCAGACATTTGTAGGCAATGAGGAGAGATGCTCATGCCGGGCAAACATTAGGACAATGATGAAACAAGTAACAATTTTCACACAATACACTTTGCTCAGATTAAAAGCCAGCCCTTCTTCACTCCCTTGGTGACCTGCAAAGCAAGCCTGAGCACCACACTCCAGTCCTGAGTACACAGTCACATTTGTAGGCAGAGCCACCTCACACTTGGTGGCTCAGACTCCCCAGCCTGGTCACATCCTACCCTGGAGAAGGTCTCTGCAGCACTGTCCATCATCTCCCCAGCCACAGGGCTTCCGGAGCAGCTTGCTCCTGGCCTGATGCAAGAAAAATCCTCTGCAACTGACTTCCTCCAGCTGTCCAGGCAGGACACAGCCAGGATGCACATGAAGGCCAGAAACTCCAGCACAGCTTCCTAAAAAGATCCTGGTGACAGAAATGTGACCAGCTGTTGAGGGGAGTCAGCTTCCTGGCCACGTCCTTTCACTGCATAGCTGAGGGATCTGCTCCTGCTGTGCTTCCTGCTCTCCCCCTCTTTGTAACTCTGTCTGGGGAGAAAAACTGTAGCTTGCTTTGGAAGAGGGGCAGCAGCCTCAGAGTGCAGCCCAGAGCTGCTCCTGCAAGGTTTGCTTCTCACCTCCCACTGAGGTCTCTGAGCACATGGGCTGGAAGAGAGTTTTTATTCCCATGGGCTCTCCAAGCTCCTCCATGGAGGCTGCCAGCTAGTGCCAATTAGTATTAATCACATTTACTACTTGCTTGGATACCAACTGAGTATTCCCACTGGAAGGGAAGAACATTTGGGATGGCAGCTTTGACAGTGGGCAAACTGGCCATTAGGAAAGTGGACTGAAAACCAGGAACTCCTTACATCTCCATCAAGGAGTCCTCACGAGGTAGTTCTGCTTACCACTGGCCTGGCTTACAAGGTGTGAAGGAAGGAGTACAGTCACAGCTGAAAAATGGGGGTGAAATCCTCAAATTCTGCTGGCAGTCCTGCACTGAGGTGTGCACCCTACTGTCCAGTCCAATCTTTGCTGGCTGTCCCCTGTGGTGGGGAAGACTCATGGCATTTATGCCAAGTGAGTTACCTTCTGGAGGCACCTAATTCTTGTCAGTATCCACAGATGGATGCCAGCTGCTAACTTCAGGTGCTGCAGAGCACATCCACAGCCAGGTGTGAAAGCACATGGTACAAATAACTCCTCCTCCCCGTGCTTGACTTCTGGGCTGCCCCCAAATCCAGCAGTTCTCCATGTGCAGAGCAGGCACCGTGGTGTTCCCAGCTGCTGCTGCTAAAGCCTGGCCATGTCCAGGCACTTGCCCTCCCCAGAGCCTCTCCCCATTCCAGAGGCATTGCGTGACACAGCCAGCCTGGACAGGCTGTGCAGGCACAGTCCTGGAGCCTGGAAAGCAGCTCACCTACACACTCGAGGAGTTGTGCCTGTGTCTGAGGGAAGCACAGGCTCTGACTTGCACTGGGAGCATGACTGACACTGCACATTCCAGGGAGAAACACAGCTTATTGCAACATTGCATCACAGGGCTCTGGTCTCACAAGCTCCTATAATACTTCAAAAAAAGAGAAAAAATTCAAAAAAAGTGTTGACTGTTGTCAGCCTCTTCCCTCTCAGACCAACTGCCATGATTTAATTTCTTAGTATCTGTGTGGGTAAAGTATTTCCCCTCAATAGGAAGATTACTCTGGCTTGGGCTGCCTCTTCTGGGATATTCAGTGTCTCCATTCTGCCAAAGGCTCCATGGATTCAGAGACACAGCCATCTCCAGCTGCACACTGCACAGCAGAACTTTCTGGTATCTGGTTGACTTTTTCTAAATCCATCACTCACAAAACCCAGACTGATGCAAACAGATGATTTGACATGATTCCTATCTCACGTGCCAGAACTTGTATGTTCAGTTTCCTACTGCAATAGCGGAACTTGATGGACTTGTCAAGCACCACAGACACAGTAATAAATGAATGCCTATTCTGAACTGGCATCCACTCCATCAGCAAAGAGCAAAAAAGTCTAGTACCAGCCAGCTTTGCTTGTATTCTGCATACTACATCCATTACTCCTTCCCAGCAACTCCCCACAGAACTGGGCATCATGATCAGCATCCTATGTCACACTGTCCCCTCAAGCTTGAGCCTTTTTCAGCATGGTATGGGGACACTGAAGCTGCAGTGTAAAGCACTGAGTGAGCTGGTATTTCTGGGTTTAAACAGCCTTCTAAAATAGTTACAGTGTAAAAAAAAAAATCTTGCCTTACACTAACAGGAGTTTTAGGGGATGAGACTTCCCTGTAGCACCAGGCCAGCTGTGGGCTCTCTCCACAGTTCCTCCATCAATGACAGCATGGGTTTGCCCATCCTTTTGTTCACTCAACGCTCTTCTGTCCTCACTGTTTGTCACACCCAGTGCATGTGCCAAGACCTGAGGCCACCTCCTCCGTACCAGGCCAGAGCTCCCAGGGCTGTTCCAGAGATGAAGCACCAACAGCTGTCTTGGTTCTCCAACCAAGAAGCCTGCTCTATACTTAAGAGTCAAACTATGACAAGACACAACTGTGAGGCCATAACTTATTAAATTAACTTTTAGATGCTGCATACATGTACAGGATTCTGAGAGCAGAAGACTCCGTCTCCTCTTCTGACAAATCACAATACTTCAACTAATAAAATATTGCCACTTCTTCCCTGCTAGGGCTTCCCTGATATTGTTAGGACAAACACATGTCTGTCAGATAAGGCTGCAAAGTTCCTCCTGAGATGCTCTGATAGCTTCTCTGTATAGCCCCTCCACTACCCTCAGGCAGTGGGTCAATAATTTAGGTGGAATTGTAACATCACCCTTGCCAGCTCACCCAGCTACAGGCAAACAAGGCTCCTCTAAGGGAAATGTATTCACAACTCCATCCACAGCCCATAATTTGCTGAACACGAGCACAATTTTTCATAATGACCAAAGTGAAAAGCACAGAGAAACATCTAAGCACCAGCAGCCTAAAGTGCTTATCAGCTCCTCTGCATGCAGATTTCCTCAAGTCGGCACATGGGCATGTGGATGCAACAAAGATCAGAGAACTTTGGTCTCCTGTCCAAAATAATGGGTACTGGAGAGAAGGCAAAGGAGAGGAAATGGGGACGGTTGTGGGTTCTTTTCTATTTTTCTTTTCCATTCAAGTTTTGAAAGAGAAGCTGCATTGCTCTAAATAAACCATTCAAGGCTTAGCTGGGATTTGTGTTTGCTTGGTGCAAGACTCAACAGGAAACACAGCACCTCTCCCCCTGTACCTTCCACAGACTGCATGGCAGGAAATTCAAGTGTTTCCCTTGACACCTCTGCCGCATGCCTTCCCAGCCACACGCGGATCCCGTGTCTTGCATGCGGCGGCTGACAAGAGCAGCTCCTGCTCCACCAGCCTGACCACCCCTTCCCCAGCTGTGCCATGCCATCAGAGGTCTCTGGAGGCAGAGGAAGAGCTCGGGCACTCGGCTGCAAGCCCCAGTAAAGTGCACATCTGGATGAGATGGTGGACAGAGCTGCCAAACAGCTCTGGGGTTGAAGGCTACACTGTCTTCAGCTGGCGCCGGTTCCACATGCCCCGCTTGGAGTGAAACCAGTGGAAGAAGTTCCTCAGGGAGAGACGCTCCACTTCCAGCCCAGCCTGCAAGATCCTGGCAGACAGAAGAGCAGACTTAGGGAAAATTTCATCACAAAGATACTGAGGGACTCAGCTCCAGGAAAACTCTTTTCTAAGTTGTGCTGTTGATAAGAGACTGCAAGCAAATTGGATAGTCCAGAATAGCTCAGGGGTATCCTGTAGCCATAAGCAGGAATCTAATGACACTTTCTGAGTGTTTATGCACCCTTGAGCACAGAACTAGTCAGGAGTGCCTGCATATGCCAAGATAGGAGGAAAGATGGCTGGCAGCACTGGATTGCAGTCAGCGGACAGAAAAGACAGGACAGGACTCAAACCCTACAACTACAAATCCAGAGGCTCAGGATTTGTGCATCCCTCCTCACAAAATCCTCAGAAATTTTAACTGTGCCTCATGATCTTTAAATGCCTCTCCACCAGCTGGTCTTCAAGGCTAAATGTTATATGGGAAATGTGAGGGATCACAGTGTACTCTGAGTGCTTGAAGAGGACAAAGTCTTCACAATCACCAGGGCCTGATCTGCAGGAGCCCAACCAGCAGTGTGGTTGGAAGGCAGTAGAAAACAGCTCTTCTCTTACTAGTGGCTGGCTGCAATAGGGTGTTTTGTGTGTCCTCACCTACTAGGTTTGAGGTCAGGATATGCTCAAAGACTCTCCCTCTGGCCAAGGTTATGGTGGCAGTAGTCATCTCAACCTCCTTAGAACCCCACTCTCATGGTCAATGGTTCTCCAGGATCTGATGGGCTTCCCCTCCTGAGCACTTGAACAATGACAGAGGATGCCTACCTGTCGAGGAGCTCCCAGTCCTCTCCTCCCCAGCGGTCCCGAAACTCTTTTGTGTTCATGCCTCCAATTTTGTCCAGGTCAGACTTGTATATGCCCAGGAGACCAAACCCATTCACCTCCCAGTAGCCTGAGAAGAGCACAAAAGAGGCACAGCTTTGTTGGGGTTTTGAACCACTGATGGCTCCAGCAGAGCTGCTGGAGTGAGACTCAAGCTACTTTTAGCACAATGTTGACACCAGGGAGTAAACTCAGCACCAAGGCAGAGCCAACCATGCCAACCAGCTTTGGGAATGAGAAAGGCTTGTGGATGGACAGCGTGGTCTGTCCTGTCAACTTGTTAGCAGAGCCTCTCACATCTCCTGTCTGGCAACACAATTCCTGGACTGTCCCAGCTTCCCAGGGTTGTCCCTGTGCCTAAACGGCTCAGGATGGCCACCTCTGTCTAAAGGAAATCCTATGATGTACTACTTTTGTCCCTCCAACTTGGCTTGGTTTCCTTCACTCCTGGTCTACCAGCT
This sequence comes from Agelaius tricolor, assembly GCF_023055355.1. Taxonomy (NCBI): domain Eukaryota; kingdom Metazoa; phylum Chordata; class Aves; order Passeriformes; family Icteridae; genus Agelaius; species Agelaius tricolor. The sequence goes on from NW_027269263.1 coordinate 4,669,411, forward strand.
CTCCTCAGGACAGGCTGTGCCCCCTCAGAAAAGAGAGATATGGACAGACAGGAGCAAAGGATGGTTTTTCCAAGGTTCTTATATCCATAAAGAGCCCTAGGAGACAACCAGGAGAAACATCAGATCAAGGGCTCTGCTAGCTTTTTGATCTCAAATTCCAGGTACGTGATGCTTTTAAGCCCCATCCTATGTCTAACACACACTCACCCTGTGGACCTGGAAGTACCTCAAGCTCCAGACCCTGACAGTGCCAGAGGAACAAATGCAGAGGAGGCAGGCACTTCCTTCTTTCCCCATTTCCCAAAGTCTGAGCCCTCTTACCATCAGGCCACTGTGGGGACATCCCGCAGTGCAGCCTCATGACCATGGGTGCAAAGGCCATCTTGCCTTCCACGCAGTGCTTCCTGATGGAATCGATGACTCCAGCTGGGAAGTGGATGTGGAGGTCACACAGGAAGACAATGCTGTGTGGGTCCTGGAACCAATTGTACCGGTTGGGAAAAAAACATAGGTTGACTTTCAGTAAATATTTATTGAAGGGCAGGAAGACAGAAATATGGGAGTCAAAATCTCATTGCTGCATCAGAAACTGAGATCCCAAGGGCTGGCAAAATGCCCACTGGCTGATCAGTGATGAGTGTGAAATACCATGACTGTGACCTGGCAGAGCCAGCAGATGGACCAAGAATCAATCAGAGCACAGGCTCCTCAGAATAAAGAGACCCTTACTCTGGAAGGACAGGAAACACAACTACATTTGAACTGGTCTGCCAGGCTATTCCCTCCCCTAAAAACCAGGGTGTTCAGTACCAAAGGCAGTGGCAACAGCAGACACATACCACAAACTGCCCTGCCCACCCAAGGCCCCCAGACTCACCGTTATGAGGTCTATCCCCGCCTGCAGCCCAGCAGAACGCTCAAAATTCCCTGTCAGCTTCAGGTACCGATAGCTGGGGGTCAGAGGGGAAAGGGAATTTCAGTGGCACAGGAGGCACTGCAGGCAGCACCACACAGCACTGGGCCATGGAGCTGCCCTCACCCTGTGCATCCTCTGAAGCAGAGGAAACCTTTTGGGGGAGTGCACTGCTCCCTGTCCAGTCTGCCCAGAGAGTCTTGCCCCTGAATAGAGCCTACCAAAACTCTTCTCAGCTCTAGCCAAGCTCTGCCCTAGGACTAGACCTGGAAAACCCTGGCATGTAACAGAAATGACCAGCCAAAGCTGTTTCAGATTAGAGCAGGGTCATTCCAGCAAACAGAGGTCTCCACGCTCTGTCCCACTTCTCAGAGCTTTGTGATCTTTTCTGTCCTCTCCCTGCCCCACCACTGGGAGACTTGCTTTCTCTTCTCTCTTGCAATCTTGAAAAAAGAGACAAATTCAATAAATTTAGCTGGAAGACTATACCAGGTATTGCCTTACACTTTACTAACAGTGTTCCATGCATATATGTGTATGCACATCATAACAAAAACACATTCTTGTGTACGTGCAGGGTCTGGATGGATGGTGTCTGTGGTGTTCCAGCTGCAGCAGGCTGTGGCTGGTCAACACACAGAGACTGGCAAATGTGCTATTTGCAGGCTTATGTGTGTGAGTGGCTTTTTGTCACCAAGCAGTAGTCCCACCTGTGCAAGGTAGACCTTTTCAGAGCCTTCTCCACATCCATGTCATCGCTGCTGTAGTCGGTGATGATGACGCTGAAGTGGGGATCCTTGGTGACTCGGAACAGCTCTTCCATGTCAGAGATGAACTGCAGCACCCAGCGTGCCTGGTTCTTCACTGGTTGTATTGCAACAGGGAGAGAAACAAAGCAAACTAATTTAAATGGTGGTGTTTTTTCTCAACATGCAGGGCTTCTTGCCTTCTGTTAAACTTCAACAACCTTTCAGGGATGATGTAATAGGCCCAGGCTGAAAACCTGGACCACAGAGCCAAGGAATCAGTGTGGGTTCTTCCCCACCATGTGACAGAGGCTTTCTCTGAGCTTACAAGCCATGGCTGCTTGGGCCCTATCCTATTTTTAAGGATATTTAACTTGGAGAGAACAGAAATTGGAAGTGACCTATTGTATTTGTGGGGTGCCCTGTGGCAGGAAGGAATGATGAATCTGACTCCATGCTCTCAGAAGGCTAATTTATTATTTTATGATACTATATTATATTAAAGAATACTATACTATACTAAAGAATACAGGAAGGACACTTACACAATGCTAAAAAGATAATAATGGAAACTCGTGCCTCTTTCCAGAGTCCTGACACAGCTTGGCACTGATTGGCCAAAGAGCAAAATAATTCACACCAGAAACCAATGAAACAATCATTACCCGTGGATATATAAACAATCTCCAAACACATTCCACATGTGAGCACAACACAGGAGAAGCAAATGAGATAAAGGTTGCTTTCCTTTTTCTCTGAGGCTTCTCAGGAGAAAAAATCCTGGGTGAAGGGATTTTTCCAGAGAATGTGAATGTGACATCGACCCAAGTAAGATGGTTGAGACTGGCTCAGACCCACTGTCCATGACTTCCCTCATGAGAACTGGCCACTGTGCCACCCCTCAATGTCCTAGGAAGGAAGATCCCCTTACCTGGCACCACGAAGTGAACCACAGCCTGGTGGTTCCAGGAAAACCCCTGGGGCCAGCACAGCTCTGGCTCGTTCGCCGCGGCCATCAGGCGCCGCCGGCGGCCCCACACCAGGTTCCTCATCCTCCTCTCGTCCTCCTCGTGGCTGCTGCTGCCCTGCCAGCCCTGGGCAAAGACGTACTCGGAGAGGCGGACGCGGCGCCGGCCCTGCTCCAGCAGCTCCAGCTCCAGCAGGTAGCGGCTGCCGTGCATGCGGTCCTGCCGCTTCTCCACGTTCACGATGCGCTGCAGCTGGAAGCGCCTGCAGGAGACACAGCTGCCGTGGGCACATCCTGGCCCCGGCCCTCCCCCAGCCCTGCTGGGTTCCTTCCTTGGGGCCAGCACAAAGCTTTCTGTCCCCAGCTCCCCCCTGCTTTGCTGCACCGCTTCCAAAGTTCCATGGGAATGTTTAGCACCTGTTTCTCCTAAATCCACAAGCGTGTGGGATTAGACCTGGGATTCTGGCCAAGAGAAAAATATTTGGCAAGAGAAATGAAATAAAGGTGACACAGAAAATAACAAATGTGTCTGAATGATTGTGTAGGGCTGGTAATAGTGAGTGTATTCAACACCACCTACAATGATTTTGGCACAAGGAGCATGTTTGGGCTGCTGAAACTGGCTCATGACACCTTATCAAATAGGAATATGGAGTAGAACTGAGCAATCATACAATAAATACTGGCAGGAGCTGTAGATTCAGAATGGCCAAAACTGGATGAAATGCCAGGTCATGCCCTTTCAGATCATTACAAGAGTTTCTGCTATAAACCAGATGCTCGTGAGTTAAAAATCCTGAGAAAATCTTGTGTGTACTGGTCAGTTACACCTGGCTGTGCCTGGTGTGACCCTGAAAAAGCAAATGTGATCTTAATATGTAACATCAGGCCTACCTCCAGTAGGGATTAGAAGCTAATAACACCCATTCCATAAAACATCCAGGACATTGGTCACTTATGTATGGGAAGATTAACACCAACTGAAACCAGAAAAGACTGGTAAAAAAATTATAAAAATTAAGGCCAGCCAAACAGAAGGGTCAGGAGTTAGACTGTTTAGCTTATGGAGGCTAGAGGAAGTGTGTCTGTTTGCCAGAAGGGATGGTAAGTCTTGAGAAGAAAAAGAACCATGCCAAGACCATGTAACAAAAGAGTACCAGCTAAAGCTGGTACCATTTCTCAGGAAAAATAAGTGTGCCTAAAGTCCAGTGTTTTACACAGATTCCTCGCCTGAAATCTTATTTACCACATCTAGTTCATCCTCTGATTCTCACCAGTTACTCACATAACAGGTATTCCCCATGCAGCACAGTAAACCAGCTCTGGGACAGTGCCCCTTGTTTTTCTCACTGCACCTTACCCTTTACTCCTCTGGTTGAGCTTCCTCAGGAAGACACGTGTAACTTCCAGGGCCTCCCTTTCTCTTAGCAGCAAATTTCCTGAGGTGTTGCACTTCAGGTCAATCCAGTCCGTGCGCAGCATATGGAAGTCCAGGTTGTTCATGCTGAAGGTCTGCTCCCAGTTGACTGCCTGGTCAAACACTGGTACGTAATCAAAATCCTCCTCATCTTCCTCTGCTGGCTCCCCATCCACCTCTTCCTCCTCTGCTGCTCCTCCAGACCTGCCTTTCAAAGGAGATGCCACCTGTGCCTCTCCTTCACCCACATCCCCATCGCTGGCTGCCTTCTGCTCAGCAATGTAGGACTGCACCTGGCTCAGCCACTGTGGCAGCCCGGGCTGCTGGCTGGGGCTGGCAGCACTCACTGCCTGTCTCCCAGCTTTGCCAGACACTGGCATTCCTTTCCCAGCTGGCACGGTGCCTGCTGCCTGCAGCCTGTCCTTTGTGGTGCTGAGATCTCCTCGAGGTCCTACCCTGCTGGGAATTGTGACCCCTGAGTCCCTGGGGTCGCCAAGAGACTGCTGCCTTTGAGACACAGTCCTAGAAGGAGGGATTGTCCTTCTGACAGGCACTCTCCCCACTCTCCCCTGAATGGCCCTGGCATGTTGCGGAGGGCTCCTGGAGTTGTCTTTGACGCCAGCTTTCACACGGGGTCTCTTCGTTACTGGGTTTCCCTCTAGGCCAGTCAGGCTGAGGCTTTGGTTGGTAGAGGCCAGCATGGCTGATTTGATACCAGATCTTTTTGTCCTCCTCCTCCTCTGTATCTCCTCTCCTGCATGGTCCCCCGTGACTGAGAGGAGCCGGCGGCGCTCCCGGAGGGAATAGTCCTGGTGGATGTTGTCACTGCCCAGCATGCTGCTGGGGACCTTGCCCGCAGGCCCTGCCCTCCCTGTGCCAGCATGCTCAGGGGCACTGGTGCTCTCCACGTCCTGCTCCTCGTACTGCAGGTCATCCAGGTTCCCCTCCTGGGAGCCTGCAGGATGAATCAAAGTTACACCTCTGGCATCCTCCTGCTGCCTTCCCTGCCCTGCCCAGGCACCCACCAGGCAGGGGGGCAGCTCCTTCTTGGCTTCTCTCAGTGTTGTCTCTCCTGCTCAGAGGGACAGGGATGCTCTCCCACATTGGAGCCATGCTCAGCCTCTTCAGCACCCCTCACCCACCACTGCCAAAGGCTGTGGAGCTGTCTGGCTTTGCCCTCAGCTGTGGGTCTGACCATAGCTCTGCAGGGCAGGTGTGACCACAGGCTGCCACACTGCACACCTCTCCTGTGTTACTCCTGCCCATGGTTTTGCTAGAATTGCCCCTCAGCTAAGCTTTGGGTCTGAGAGTTGTCATGTTGTCTACATGCAGCCCCACTGTTTGGTGAGCTCCCAACCTGCCCTTATGGGAAGTAAAAGTGGCAGCAAAAGTCTCCTCCCAGACACAGCAATCTGGCAGGGAAAGGCTGAGACTTCCTTGGCATGGGAAGTCAACAGCTTCCTTCAGCTGGTGCTGCAAGACCACACACCAAAGTGACAGATAAAAGGATCCTCTGGGTTCTGACATTAGGGCCCATACCTGGCTGCTCTGTCTTTTCTCCAGAGTCCAGGCTCTTCTCTGGTCGATCCATTTTCATGTACTTGTAAAATCCAAATCTGCAGAGAGAAGAGCAAAACACAAATTTGATGAATGTTACTTTGCCCTTTCCTGGAAGAAGGCAGAAGATCCTGAGCACAGGGAGGCCATAATCAGCTATCTTACTGGGAGAGTAACCTTCTTTATCCTGCAAAAAAGTCTTCCTGAATGTCTTGGAGTCCTTGCACAAGGTGTCTGATTGTTGCAATAGGGAGCATGCAAGTAGCAGCTCCCTTGTGGGGCCACCACTGGGATCTGGGCACCAGTGAAGATGAGTGACATGCATTTTTTCCCCAGAAAGAGACCTGGTGGTGGCCACAGTTTGGCTTTCACAGTGACAGCTATCAGGAGGCTCCAGCCACTTGCAGGCCAAGCTTGCTGGGAATACGCTGCCTGATGTAAGAGAACAAACATGCTCTGACTCAGATATGGGTTAACAGTGTAAGAAAAGCACTGGTAGTTTCCCCTGGAGACCTAAACATATTTTCACTTAAGTTATCAAAAGAAACTATAAATGCTTTAATGTTTTGCAAGACTTAAGGGATCTTTAAGAACTAAGAAGCGAACATGAAATTCCACACCAATTCCACCCTTCAAACATCTCCCCACCCTGCTAGTAACCCCAAATTTACAGCATGCTACCTTTCCAAATAATAAGGGTTTTCCTGGTAGAAGCATTTGTTGTCTTTCTCCATGTGGCTCAGGCGGCTGTAATCATTTGGGTAAACAAAGGATAGATGAACCTGTGAAGAAGAGAGAAAGACAAAGTGAAACCCTCATAAATGCCAGACATCAGACGCAAGGTGACCCAGACATAGCTGCAGGATAACTAGCAGGAGTTGCTCACTCTTTCCCTTGTCCAGGAGCAGGCTGTGAGAATGGAAGACAGAAGGAAGCATGCTAGGATACATGTATGTATGCATGTGCCTTTTACCCTCTCCCTCAGCATCTGCCCACCTCTCTAACTGTGAGCTTAAGTCCTGCAACAGAGTGAGAACTAACTGGGAGAGAGGTGGCCAAGTCCTCCTGAAGAGATGCCCGTGGCTTTAGTAATCCACACACACTAGAGTCCCCCCCATGGAGAATGAAACCCTCTCAACCATTGTGACACTTCCTGCAAAGGCAGGGCGGCCTTTGGCTAACATGGGGCTTCAGGCCCCATGGCTAACAGGATTTCTTCTTCCTCCTTGTGTATCCCTGGGCAAGAATCAGGTTAAGAAACCCAACTTACAAACTGGAGCCCCTGGTAGCGCTGCAGAGGAAATCCATTCACCAGGTAGCTGGGCTTGTAGGGGCAGTCCGGCAGGGCCCGGTGCACGCGGGACTTGCTGAGCAGAGGCACTGCAGACAAGGAACACACAGGCAAGGGCTGCAGGAGGAGCCCTGCTGCAACCACACACCAGCTTAGCTACTTCTGTCCCTGGTTCTATTTGTCTGTGTGAAATATTAAGGAATAGATTAAACAAATCTTCTTGCACAGCTCAGCTCTTTACATTCCTTTAAGACGCTCACACAAAAATATGCTTGGGGATGTGGTTTGAGCTGGATACCAGGAAAGAGGAGCTGGCTTTAGTCTGTGCTTTGTCTCCTACACCGACTGATACTGTAGCTGCTCCTCTCTTTTACACCAGGAATAAAAAGGCATGGCCTGGATAACTGCAGTGCAGGAGGACAATCCTTCCCAGCTGTGCTCCTGCACGGGCTGCAGTTACTCCCTCAGCTGCTTTCCCAGTCTCACCTTCATAAAGAGTGTCCCGGGGGTCAGGCTTCAACATGTCAGCTGGGTGAACCCTGCTGCCAGCGCTGCCAGCAGCCCAGCTCCTGCCAGTGGCCAGCGTCTGCGGGATGTGCCCGACCTCATCCATCTTCAGAAGCGTCTCATCTGGAGACCAGAGAGAGAACACAAGGGGGAGACAGGGGCTAACTTGCTCCTTGTCCTAAAAAACACCTCTCTCCAGTGCCAGCCCTTCTTAAATGGCATTGCATCCCTGGCACTAATGCTGTTTCTGGCACAGGCAAAGGAAAGGCTCTGACCCAGAAATCTGCAGACAGAGAAGCTGTGGGGTGGGAACACAGCTTTCACTGAAAGCAAACACACACAGTGATGAGGAGTGGGCAAAAATGACCTCCTGCCTTGGATACACCATCACTGAACAAGCTCCATGCTGGCAGGAACTCTGTGTTATTAGTATTAAGCTTCTTTTCAAAGGAGATGAATAGAGATGAATGGGAGGAGAAACCTGAGGGGCAAAGGAAGGATCTTCAGTGGCTGAGGAGGATGTTACTCCAGAAAGGGAATGAAGTCCCACAGTAAACCAACAACAACAGGAAGCTCAAACTCAAGACTGGGTATTGGTTACATTTTTCCTTGAGTGCTGCTGTTACAGGACTTCATGTCTCCATGGATCTTACTCTAAAATGAGGGGAGTTGAATAAATATCCATGAAGGAAAAGCAATATCCTGCCAAGGGCACTGGTGTGCAATTTTGGGGTACTGAACTTCATGGGACCCCAGAAAGAATGGGATGTAATATAGCCACAGCCACATAATATGAACAAGGGAAAAAACTATGGGCAGAAGGCAACAGATAAAAATGAGACTGCAGCACTGCACCTAAAAGTGAAGGGATCTTCTGAAATGTCAGTCTTCTATTCTACAGGTAGTTAGTAAGAAGAAAAGAGCAGAAGGAAAAAGGATGAAAATGGAAGACCAAATGGAAAGCCTAGTCCTAGCCACATGGGAGGTTTCAGAAAATACAGCAGCAGGTTGTGATCCACAGCAAACAGATGCCTTGATTACATCAGGGAGTCTTCCATGCACAAAAGGGCTAGTATGAAAAAAAGCCCAGAAATGTTGGAAGGCAACAGCAGTACATATGGAAAGGGGGAATGCTGGCAGAGGAAAGTGATGATGATAAAGCTGGGTAAGGGTAAACAGGACTAAGGAGCTTCTTAACTGATAACACCATCACTTGATGTGCTAAGAAGGGTTTACAAAACAGGAGGGACTGGACTGATGTGTTTGTAGCAATCCAGCACCAACTGAAAGACACTTGAGGCTGGGACAGAAGAAAGAACCATCCCCCATCACTGCCAGAGTATCCTGTTGTGTTCAGGACCCAGAGTGAAATCTCCTGAAGTGCTAGAGCAGCCCCTTCTCCCTGCTTGTGTTCAGCTGGCAGCACACCCCCACAGCTCCCATGTTTTGGGACTCATGTTCCCCCTGGCTCTGAGCAAGCAATCTCCATCCTGTGTTACTCTCCATCTACTACACTTCTCACCTTTGCAGACTCTCCTCTCTGCCCTTCCTCACTAGCTCTAGACTTCCCTAGAAGTAAGATTGGAAATAATGTTCCAATCTTACTTCTGATTCTCCTATGGTTTAATAATGAATCACACTCTTGTCCAGAAGGCTTTCTCCTGAAGTGTCTCCACCTTTTTCTCCCAATGATGTGTATGCCTGGTATTTTCCTGGCTAGACAATGATTCATGGTGAAACACTGGATGCTGATACATTTAGGAAGAATGGGGAGGTGCTTGGGAAAACTTGTGATGAAGATACTTACTAGCAAAAAGGGAGAGATACTGGGAGTCAATGACTTTGAACTTTGCTTCTGGATCATTCAGTCTCCACTGGAACAGAGAAACACATTAAAATGAAGTACCTATGGAGTTAACCAAGCCTGAACAAAAGGAACACGCTACCCCTACTAGGACTGAATTTACCCAGCAGCAAAAGACTGGCAATGAGCAGAGATCCCTCAGGACACATTCAAGCCAGGAAAGGCCAAAAAGCTGCAACAGACCCCAGAGAAGGCAGATTTATCCCAAATAAGCAGAGGAAGGGGTCCTGACACATGGCCAGGACTATCTCACACAGAAGTAGGTAAGGGCTCTGCAAGGGATGAGCTACCTCTCGTGCAATGAGGAGCTGAGGCCAGGGAAAGGAGGGAAATGGTTACAAACGTCATTCCTGAGCTCTGTGGGGACACATATACGGGACCACCACTTCCACAGACTCACTGCTACTTCCACGTGGTCTGTTCCTCTGTCATCCTGCTTGTGCAGCACCTCAAAGTAGTACCTGCCCTCTGCTGACAACCTGCCAAGAACAAGGTGTCTGTCACCAGGAGCATTAAGGAACATTTCTTAGCTTGTCAGCAGACAATGAGTGCAGAGCAACCACACCCCTGAAACAACCTAATTCTCAGGGTAGGCGGGGTTAGTGCTGCCAAGAAAATTTAGATCCTCCCAGTGAGATAGGCAGCTTTACTTATGCACCTGGAGCACTCCAGATCCTTCTCAGTTAATTCTGAATAACTCCCTCTCAGTGTGGCCTGCTAGGAAACCTGGCCAGTTCCAAGGCAGGAGGCTTGGGATACAGTTCATATAGGGGAGCCTGGATGTGCTGGTGGTTGATTGCTGCAGGGAAGAAAAACCCAGTGTTGCATTCCTGCAGTAAATCAGCAAGGCTTTGGCAATACCCCAGAGTAATCCCTTTCTCTGTATTGCGAAACTCCTCAGGGCAAGCCTGAGTGCTTTTCCCTTATCCTTGTGATTTCCTGGTCATGTGCAGAGCTGGCTGGGACTGAGGGACTTCGCTCACTCACCTCACCAGGTTTGACTTCTGGCTGTGAAATTTCCCAAACTCTCCTGGTGCAGTCCACTCCTTCCCCGTCTGTGAAGAGACAGAAGATGGCTCTAGTTAAGATGAGTTTCTTCCCTTGTTACTGCACTGACAATGAAAAAAAAGGAAAATTTAACTCCCTCTTCCCTCCAATTCCTCCTGGTAAGTCATCTGTGAAATCCATCACCTGTGGACAGATTTTAAGTCCCCTAATTGTGAACAAGGGACTCCCAATAGCACTACCAAGAGGTAAGTGGCTTAAGATATCACGTCATACCCCATCTGGCATCAGTGCTGATGCTGTATGTGGTTGGGCAGGGAAAGAAACCTGGGTAGTCCAAGGAAGCAGTGTCCTGGGTAGTCCAAGGAAGTCAGGAAGGTGTCTGTTCCCACAGGAACATTAAAGCCTGGATGGGAGAAGCCATGCAGCATGTACTGTACCTTGCCTACACTGGCCAGCAGCTGGAGACCAGAGGGCTTTTCATCTGGACTCAGCCAGAACTCAGCATTGTCATCTGCAGCAATGGCAAACTGAAACTCCCCTGTCGAGAGATGGAGGGAGTAAGTAGGGCTTTGGGGTAAGGGCTTGTGCACAGAACGGATCCTGCTCCTCTAAAATGCTGTCTTTACCCTTTTTCCTGGTGAGACCATCATCCCTTTCCCTTTTGATATTATCACCTTCCTGCCTTTGAACCTCTCTGCTAACTCTGCTGTGACTGAAAACAAACTTTACAGATGTCACTGGTTCAGTGTCCCTCCTGCACTGGCTTCACCTGACATCTAACCTGGAAAGCTAAGAAGTCTATGCAAAGCCTCCCCTGACATCCCTTTTGCTTCCAGAGCAAAACTGTGTGTGAGCTGCAGTGTTTGGTTGGAGGAATGAGCCACAGAGGGAGACAGAAGTGCCTGAGGTTCACCCTTTGTCCAGGGTCACGGGGATGGCAGCTGCAGGCCAGTGACAGAGGCTGAGTGCCAGCAGGCTGCTCGGGGCAGAGGCATGCAGCTGGGGGACACAGATGTCACTGCTGTCAGATGGCATTCATGGCAAGCAGAAGGGACATCACTGATGTCATGGACAGTCCTGGCCATGCCAGGGAGGGAGGCAAAGCCCAGGGATTGTTTGTGGCCACATACACACCATGGACTGTGAATTTACAACAGCATTGTTATTTATCAACACTTCCCATCTGCTTTCTCCTGTGCTTCTCCTCACCAGGGAGAGGCAGACGTGCCTCCAGCCACGCCAAGGCTGTGGCCAGTCACACACACCACCCACACAAGAGACCTGGTATTGGAATTGCCAGGGTGAGGGCACCAGTGGTGCAGCACCAGGAGGGGAGGGAGGGGAAGGTGACAAGAGACACGAGTGAAGGCACTCAGAGCCCTCACCATCGGTGAAAGGATGCAGGTAACCAAATATCCGGAGACCATAGTTGGTCCATTTTGGGGATACGGCCAACTTCTTCAGCATAGTTCTTGTCTGGAATGGAAGAAGAAAAAATTCATAACAATAATTTTAGATGTGACAGGAAGAAGGGAAGAATCAAAAACCCTGGGACAGGTAGGCAGAGGGTTTTCTCTGAGAGGAGGATGGAGGCAAAGTGAAAGAGCCAACCAAGTAAGAAATGAGATGGAGCAGGTGCTGCTGAGAAGGGGGTGCACTGAGATGGTGGGGACAGGGCATGGCATGGAAGCCACTAAGAAGGAAAGCACCAAATACAGGGCTCCTTCACCCTATGTCTGAGCCCTGGCAGGCCAGCAGGTGTGAAATGACCCTCCCCTGTGCAGCAGAAGAGCCCTTCTGAAAGCTTCCTGATCCCTCAGCAGGAGGACAGAGGAGGTGGTTGAGAGGGAGGTGGTGGATTTTAACAAAAAGCAGGACAGAGGCAGGATGTGAAGGGAACAAGGGTGATCCACCTGGAAGCTGAGCTGGGAAGTGCAGGACAGTGGATGCCATGGTCTTACTCACGTGAGGGAAGAGAGGGAAGTGGAGGTTTCTCCTGAGCTGCTCAATGGAGCTGCCACACCAGTCCTCAAACACATGCAGGTTGGCCTGGCCCTGGAACTAGAAGGCAGAAGTGGGGCACCATGAACTGCTGCATCCAACCCCTGTGTCCCTGCTCTGCTCTGACAGCCTTGGCCGCGCAGGGAGAGTGAAGGAGCGCTTGGGAGAGTGAAGGAAGATTCCTTTGCTATCATGGACTGGTCTGCAGGGTCCAGAGCACTGCTGCTCATCTGCTGAAGGTGTGGGGCTGGTACACACCCACCTGAATGGCACCAGGGAACTGTGCTAATGCTTGGGACACCTCAGTTCCATGGCTGGGCTCTGCTCCATCAAGGAGGTGTTTCACCAGAGGGCTGTGCTCTGAGGCCATGGTGTGGAACACACAGCAGCTCCCCATGATCTAACACCTTACGTTCTGCAAGAAGGTGTTTTGGACTCCCTCACCATCTCAGGGCTATTTTCCTGACCTGAGGAAGAGGGAACACCCTAGGGAGGGGAGATGCTTCTCAAAGCACATCCTAGCAGTAAAGCTGATGGAAGATGGGGGGCACAGGGAGATGGAGGCCCAGCAGAGCAGGGAGCAGCAGCACAGCCTCTGTGTGCCTGCAGAGGCACAGAAACACTGAGGGAAGTGGGGGTTCCAGCCTGGAGAGCACAGAAGGGTGTGCAGTGTGAGTACAGCTCCCTGCCAGGCAGCCAGCCCCATCGGGAGAGGCTGCCACTGTCCAGCTGAGACCTGGAGCACAGCTGGGCTGGGAAAAGCTTGCTGGCCACTGTGGGACTTCAGCAAAACACTCCTCAAAACACAGACTTTATTTCTGTCAGAGCCATTCAGAAGGGAATCACTGTCTGCTCCCCAGCAAAGTCCAAGCTTTCTGCCTGCAACCAGTGGAGCTGGATACTGAAATCCTCCTTGCAGCACTGGCATCCAACAGTGAAGAATAAATAAGCTGGAGACGGTACAAGCTACCTTAGATGGCAAAAGGCTGAAGAAAGAATAGGTTGCCTTGGGACCGGGGAGGTTTTGCTGTGGCTGTCTTGCCTATATAAGGGCTGTAGGAGCAAGGCTGGGGAAACAGCCTGAACAGCACCCAAATGACTACAGATGGCAGCAAATTCTTAGTTTTTGCTGGGGAGGCTCTAGCAGGCCTGAAGCAGCACAGTGGAGGAGGGTCCAGCCTCTCAGTGCACTTCTGCCAGAGAAACTTCTTCACTGAGTTATTTTTCCCAGGATGGTGGGTTGGGGGTGTGTTTTGAAATAAACTGTGGCTTGAAGCAAGGCTATGAAGCAGATTTAGCTCCACAGCAGCAATGCTCCTTGAGAGCTGTGGATTTTTAGTCGTGCATGTGAAAACCATTTCTGTGTGCCAGGCAAAGCACATTCACAACAACTGCTGCTCTGGAGAGGTCTCATCAGCCCCTTCTCACTGGTGTCCCCATTGCCAAGGCTTGATGGATGTCTGCAAGCCCATGATGCCCCCCACTAGCATCTCCTCCCCTTCACTCCTCTGCTGACATCCATCAGCCTGGATTCTGCCCACCAGGCAAGAGGAAAAGCAGTGAGACAAAGTGGATGGAATTCCTCAGAGCAATGCACAGAATCAGAGTGGAGACAGGCAGAGGGTTCAGGGTGATGGAGGCAGCCAAAAGAAACCTGGGACTCTGCAGGAACTTGTGATACAAATAAATCACTGCAAGCGTGACAAACACCGAATTGGAATTTAATTTAATTGCTGTGCAGTCCCGTGCCCCTTGGCCAAATCCAGGTTCACACCCAAGGGTCTTACACTGCTTTTCTCAGCCAAATCAAATAATGACAACTGCTGCTTCTCGTGGAACATGAAGGGAGAGGAACAAGCTGGGCTCCCACAGAGAATCACTGCCAGAAGCTGAGTCCTGTGGAAGTCTGCTGGTACCCACAAATGATTCTGGTTTTTTTAGTTTTTTTTTTTTTTGAGAATTGCTTGCACAGGGCAGGCAGCAGGCTCAGAGCTCTATGAAATGTAGCACAACACTCCCACACCGTGGACAGGCTGGTACTGCAGCTCACTCCTGCCAAAGACAGACCGTGGGGATGATCTCAAAGCTCAGGACTGCAACGAAGCTGGGCTGGCTTTGACATGGGGCAGCCCAAATGCAAAACCAGATATTTATAAAGGCATATCCCAAAAGACTGGCTATACTTGCTCAAGTGTTTGCAGAGTAAAACTTGGACTAGTCCCATTGCAACACAAAACTTCACTGCAGTTTGGCATTATTAGGGAGAGGGCAGCCTAATAAAAAATAAGGCAGACAGAACTGTACTAGGTACACCATCAATACTTATAGAGATAATTCCTGAGATTTCTAGCCCAACACTCCTACCTCCAAAGTCTTTACAAAGCCTCCAGAGAGGAGATTCTGGCAGGAGTTAAAGAGATCACCTTGCTTTCCTGCATTCACAGCTACTAGAAATAATTAACTGGTAAATAATATTTCTTGCATGCGATTTTAAAATATTTTCTAAATCAACAAATTTTCTCCTGAGTGAAGGCAGCTTAGCTTAGTTTCTGTTTCCTCTTAAAGGGAAAAAAAGAACACTATTGACAGATAAGTGCTGGCTGCCCAAAGTGCTGCTTTGGGACTGAAAACTGAGCTAGGCTTTAATTTTAGGCACCCACGAGTCATCAGCATAGCAGCTGTTTTGAAACTCTATCACCTCTGTCCCTCCAACTCAATTCACAGCTGCCCCTTACAGGCAGCTGAGAAATTCTTCTGTTTGCTATATGACTATCCTCTCATACAACATACTGTAAAAATCTCCTGCTTGGGGCTTTTGCAGATTGCAGTTACAGAGCAACATCACCACCATTCCCAATTCATGTGCACAGAAATGTCAATGGATTTTCTAAAATATGATTTTTAGAACATGATTGTAAAACATGGTTACTGTATTTGACTTCCCAGCTTGGCCTATGTTTGAATTCCTACCTGGCTCTGTTTTGCAAAGGGCTGGAAATTTAGGAACTGGCAAGCAACAAGTTTACTTTCTCCCCCTAAAAACATCAGCTTTGAAAATTCTGTATAGACTGATTTGGCAAGAACCAGGAACAGAAACCATGAGTCTGAGTATTCAAAGGAGCTGATTTTATGTGACCTTCCCATTTAGAGGGTTTCTACTGCCCTTGAGGCTTCTCCAACACCTTTCCCCTGTTGCTTATCTCCCTGCTGAAATAGCAGCAGTGCATGATCCCAGCTCAGGCCCAGAACAGGCACAGGTCACACACCAAGGGCAACAGAACAGGCACAGTGAGTGTGCCCTGGAGCACAGAGCACAGTGTGAGTGTGCCCTGGAGCACACAGAGCACAGTGTGAGTGTGCCCTGGAGCACACAGAGCACAGTGTGAGCGTGCCCTGGAGCACACAGAGCACAGTGTGAGCGTGCCCTGGAGCACACACAGCACAGCGTGAGTGTGCCCAGGAGCACACACAGCACAGTGTGAGTGTGCCCTGGAGCACAGAGCACAGTGTGAGTGTGCCCTGGAGCACACAGCACAGTGTGAGTGTGCCCTGGAGCACACAGCACAGTGTGAGTGTGCCCTGGAGCACACAGAGCACAGTGTGAGCGTGCCCTGGAGCACACAGAGCACAGTGTGAGCGTGCCCTGGAGCACACAGAGCACAGCGTGAGTGTGCCCAGGAGCACACACAGCACAGTGTGAGTGTGCCCTGGAGCACAGAGCACAGTGTGAGTGTGCCCTGGAGCACACAGAGCACAGCGTGAGTGTGCCCTGGAGCACACAGAGCACAGTGTGAGTGTGCCCTGGAGCACACAGAGCACAGTGTGAGTGTGCCCTGGAGCACACAGAGCACAGTGTGAGTGTGCCCTGGAGCACACAGAGCAGTGTGAGTGTGCCCTGGCGCACACAGAGCACAGTGTGAGTGTGCCCTGGAGCACACAGAGCACAGTGTGAGTGTGCCCAGGAGCACACAGCACCTGAGTCTCCTCCCCAGGGAGGCTGGGCAGGCTGGCACCCTTTGAGCACAGTGCCCCAGGCACTGTGACAGTGCTGTCCCAGCAAGGGAGAGCTGAACCCTTACAAGGGCAGGGAGGGGACAGCTGGGCTGGGCCTTTGCTTGGCACTGATGCAGCTGTGCCCCTCCAGGGCTGTGGGATTGTGGCTGGCCTGAGCTCCAGCCCAACCCTCCCCACTGAGCACACTGGAAAAATGTCTGTCTGCAGCCCTAGCATTGCAGTAAAAGATTTTGGTATTTCTGCTTCCTTCTAGTGAGAAATGTTAAGAGTATCAGCCCCTGCTACAAGAACTGAGCATAGAGGAGGATCAGGGACATAGACAACCCAGACCCCTTGCTAGCCCAAACCCTATCATGTCCAAACTATCTGGGGGTGGCACCACACAGCCAGGGGCTCCTGCTGAGCAAAGAGCCCAGGGAAGAAAGAGCCAGGCAAGCAGCAAAGCTGAGAGAACTGCAGCAGCAGAGACATGACCTCCTGGCCTGTAACTGGAGCAGGATGGAGAGGAGAAGCTTTCCTAATTTAATCCTGGGCAGCTTTGGCATCACAGAGACAAATCAGCTGCATAGCTGCATGCAGCCCAGGGAATGATAAACAGGGCACAGAGAGGGCCTGAGCCACAGAAGAAAGGCGACATTGTGCTGCCAACTAGAAACTCCTGAGTTTGTAAGACTCTTCTGTCTCCTCAGAGTGGCTGGGGCCCCTCCTCCTGCCTGGCCCAGCTCCCCTGGCTGGGTGACACTGAGCAGGCAGCAGCTGGGCTTGGCAGCACGCTCTGCTGTGCTGGGCACTTGTGGGAATCCATCAAGACAAGTTAGCAGGATAGCCCCTGTCTGGATGGGCACGGGTAGACAAGGAAGGGACATCAGCAGAGACAGAGTGAGCAGCAATAGCTTTGTCTTTCAGTCCTCTCAGGAAAGGATGTTGATGTCCTCTGGGGCAGGTTTGGTAGCAGGACAACACTCGAGCACAATCCTTTGGTTTTGTGCAGCACCTGTGCAACTGTACAAGTGCTGCCTGCAAGGGGCTGTGCTCCTGAACATCCCTCACACCTCCTGCAGAGAGAAGGCTGTGCAGACATGAAGGAGGAAAGGACATTTTAAATGCACCCCTGCACTGCCCAGACCTTTCTCCTCTCAGAGCTGAGCAGATGCTTTTGCAGAGGTAAATGAGAACAGCCTGGCTAACCTTTCAGTCATTTTCTGAAAGCCCTGCCCACACCTACAGCAGTGTCAGATGGTGACACTCATACCCCACAGCACAGGTCTGCCCTGACGATAGCCAGGCACGTTTCTGAATTAATGAAACAAAACACCCCACACCTCTCCAGCCTGAGCAGGCAGTGTGTGATGCTGGGAGCTGGAAGACTTTGCTCTGGGTGCCTGGAAGTGACAGTAAGGATAACAACCATCATGTGCACAGGCACCTTGAGGAACCAGGAGCAAGGGTGAACCCTCCTTTCCCCCAGGTGCCAGAGCAAAATTTCAATTTGGGATTTCCAACGAGCACACTTTCCTACCACATTATCCAAGGCTGAAGACTTAAGCTGCCTATCTCATATCCTGAAACTGAGAGAGGAAAACTGAAACCTGTCCTTTTTTGGCAATGCTAGCTGCCAGCTCACTCTGCAACCCTGTTAATTATTTATGTTTTTCAGGAATATGTCTCTCTATTAACACAAAGCCCAGCTCCCTGAGCTGTGTGAGGCAACCTGGTGTCCCTCGCCCCAGGAATCAGGCTGCAATTAAGTTATTAGAGATGCTGTGGGTAGGGCACAATGGGATTACAGACCCAGGGTAATTAATTTGGGCAGAGCCACAGAAAAACTTAATCCCCAGGCTGGGAGAAATTTCAGTTGGTGGTTGGGAGGACAGCAAGCAGCTCTGTACAGAGCTGTGTTCACAGATCCCTCTCCAGCTCCTGCAGCTGGGACTGGGGAACCACTGGCCTCTGTTTGCAGTCAGGGGGACTCTGCTGACCCCCTGGGCACACACAGTGCCACAGCCAAAGAGAAAAGTGTCCAGGCCACAGAGTGCACCTCTAACCTGGCAAAGGCTCACTGCACACCACAGCTGGCCACTCTCCAGATTCACTGCTTTGGAAATCTCTAGGGAGGGGATCAGAGACACAGAGCAAAGCCTTGGGGAAGCTGGGAGATGCCACACAGAGCCTGTATTGCCCAGTGCCATGGGAGAAGGGAGCAGCAAACGCTCAGTGTCATCCCTGGACACAGCAGCAGCCCTGTCCCTGACATCCTGCTGGCTCTTAGCCAGCAGCTGCTGATCTGGGAGGCAGCTCTGCCTGCAAGGCCCTGCAGCTGGAGAAGACCCCAGGCTCCAGCTGGGACCAGCACTCCAGAGCCCATGCTCTGACACAGTTCTGGTTCTGGGCACTGGAAGGTGGCTGATGCTGCCTGCTGCCAGGAAAGCCAAGGCTGCAGGGACCTGAACTGCTCCTTGCTGTTCAGGATAGGACCTGAAGGACCTGAACTGCTCCTTGCTGTGGCTGGATGGATACACTCTCCCTCCATTACCAGTGAGATGTGGAGATCTGAGTGCAGGGCCAGCAGCCTGCTCCCTCCCCTGGAGACTCACAGAGGCTCCTTAATTTGTGCAGGTCTCTAATCACCTTGAGGAATTTAGTGAGCTGGCTCCATTAACTAAATGCCCCCTGGCTGGTGTCCCTCTCATTAGAAGCAGGCTGCATTGCTCCCTTATCTGAAGAGGAATGATGAGATAAGGGAACAGGGGAGGAAAGAATAATTGAGGCATGAAGGAAACAAAGGGAGTGTTTACCCCAGCCTGCAAGGGTCACCAGAGAGGGTCTCTGTTCATGGAAGTGCCACTGAAGTGGAGAAATCTCCACCTATGACACACAGGATGGCAAAAGCCAGAGCAAGAGCAGTGGGACTCTTCTGTGTGCCACAGTCATGTATTTGCTCATTGAATGATTGGCCCTACACACCCCAGCCCTGAATAAACTTCACTTTTCAGGGAGGTAAAGGGCTGCCTGGAATTGCAGGTGGGTGCTTGGAGCCTTGAGGAGTTGTGGAGACACCAAATTACCTGGAATCTGGACACTCCAGTCTTTCCAGATGATTACTCAGGTGTGTAAGTGTCATTAAGCTGGGAGTGGACTTCTAGTAAAGTGAATTAATTTCCAGCCATACCTTTCCATGCCTTTCATTTTTGCTGTTCAGGTCTCTAGCCATAACCCCCCTCACCCAAAATGATGGAGAAAGGCACCCACCTCTGGCATCCATGGGACAGGGCTGCCAACAGCTGCGAAATTTGATTTATTCCTCCCACCTATTTGCAGCTCTTGGACCTGAAATACAAGCAGAGAAAAGTCAAAATAACCTGAAAAATGGCATGGCACTGACAAGTACAAGGTGGTTCTACACAAGCTCTACAAGAGGGCTCAAACCTCATCACAAGAACATATGAGAAAATAAAACAAGTTTTCAAGCTCCCTTTCCAAAGGACAAGCCCCATATGATGGATGTAACAGGGTGAAAATGCTCCCTGGTTTTTTTTTTTTTGACAGCACATTTACATGGTGAGCTGCTGAGGAAAAAGAACACCAGTATTTTATAACTGCTTGCTAGAGTTAACTTTAGTACAGAGTTAAAACTTAGGTCATTCTCTGGGGTTTTTTCCCCCCATCTATGTTTCAAAAATGTTCAAGCAGTAGCTCTTCCAGCACTGCCTTCACTCAACAGTACTGAGATGTGCTTCACTGGAGAGCAATGAACTCTCTGCAGACCTTTCACTTCTGCTTCTATCTTGCCTTCCTGTGCCACAAGCCCAGCCAGCTTCATCCCACTGCCGTGGCTTGGTACATCTAAAATACCTTAATTGACTACAGTGGGGCCATTGTAGGTTCACATTGCTGTGAGTCAGCTCAGATTTTGCCTGTGGCAAGCTCTCCTTCCTGTGTGAAGAGAGAGCTGTCTCTTGGGGCCAGCATCAGAAAGGAAGGGCTGCCCTTCTGCATGTTCAGAAGGCAGCCCAAGCACCCTCACCTGGTGTCCCAGCTTCTGTGGATAGTCCAGCTGAAGGCTTGTGTCCCCTCCTGGGGCACTGGGGTCTGACAGAACCTTAGCGAGCTCCCTCCAGCTTTCATATCCTGTACAGAGGAAACAGAAAGGTGTCAGGGAACAAAAAAGTGTCAGGGAACTTTTTTTTTTTCTTAAAAAAGGAAAGTGACCAGTCACCAGTATGAACTGGTCTTGCAGGGCTGAGAGACCTCTAACAGTCTGGAATGGTCCAGCAGAGACACAGGAGTTGTTTTATGTTGCTCAGAGTTGGCAAACTGGCACAGAGAGAAAAACTGCCTGTATCTTCCTTAAAAGCTCTTCCCTCTTTCTTATTCATTTAATACTTAAATAAAGATTCATAGTTCTAAGATAGATATCAGAGATTTCATTAATCACCACACAACTAGGAATATTTTTTAGATTACTCAGATAATCCCAGTAGTCAAACAAAAGAATATCATTTTTTTTCAATTAGCACTGCCAAAGAAAAATAAGACAATAACTAGATTACTAATTAACTTAACCATCAAAAGAATATTATTCTTATATGCACCTATTTTCACAATAAAAGCTTCAATTTTCTTTTCTTGAAGGAAATTATGGATACTCATCTGCCATGCCTAAAATATTGGCAGAGATGCGGTCAAGGACACTGCTATTCAAGTGAAGTCACCTTCCAGGTTCAAAGCAACTTCATTTGAAACTCCCTTCCCCTCTGATTCTGCTCAATCCAGAAGTCAGGGTCAATTGTGATTTCCTTCCAAAGCTTCAGTGACCTCCTGGGTTCAGGAGGAGCAAAGACAAGCAGATGCACCTCGTAGCTCTCCCTGTGCCTGCTGCCCCTATCACTAACAGGCTGGCTGAATCAAATTATCAGTGCTGGTGAGCAGAGCTCAGACCTCCCAGCAGTGCTACAGTGCCTCACACTATGTGGTTTTCAGCTCTGAACAAACATTTTGGAGTGGAGTTCCAAAAGCTCCATCAGCCCTGGCTTCTCCCAGGCTGGTGGCAAACCAGTTCAATACCCACACACCAGGGAGAGCAGCCAGGCTCTCTCCCCATTTTCCTTACAACAGGAAATCATCGCCAAAGCTCTAGGAAGCCCAAAGAAGTTGGCTGCCTTGGTAGATACAGGGAACCATCCCAACAGCTTCAAGTCTGAGTGTTTAGATGAATGGTCTGAGCCTTTCTACATTATTCCTACAGCCAGGAGTGGCAGGAACAGGTCCTGAGGGGGAAGAACTGCTGGGGAAACACCTGCTGTTCCATAGGCAGCACACCCAATTCACCCACCTACACCCTGCCCACCCAATCTGCAGCATGGGAGACTCACTGTGCCTCAGGCAGGAGCATGCTCCATCTGCTCGCTTTGGAGGGGGCTTGCACAAGCCACATGGCTTAGATGATCCCCCAAACACCTCTGGGCTACACAGAGGCCAAGGCAGACCCCAACCCACCCCAGGAACCACCCCAGAATTCACGAACAGCCCTTTGCCAGATCCCTCTCCCTGGCTGTGCTAAGCTCTTGGCCTGTTATTGTAAGTACAAATAGGTTTGCAGAACTCTGTCTCTGCTTGCTCCTGAATTCCACAGGGTCTGGCAGAGGTGAGCAGAAAGCTGCCTCCTACGGTGTGCTGATCAAAGGGGGGCAATTAATAAACAGAAAGTGCAAAAAATGTGAACAACGTGAAAATAGGCAGAGATTCAAGTGAGAGACAAGGCTCAGAGCCAACTAAGGTGTCCTGCTTTCCTGATGGGGTTGTTGGCTTGGATGTGTGGGTTTCATTCAGGCCTGTTAGATGCTGAACAGTCACAATTTCTGATCAAGATCTTCTCACCCCCCAGATTCTGATTTGAAGCCCTTTAAATTTATGACTAAAAATAGCAAGGTCAGTATTTATCTTCTGCAGAAGATTTTTCAGCTACTGGGCGAGTAACCTACTGATTAATGCAGCTAACCACAACTTGTACTTCATGGACTGTCATGGGAAAAAAGGAGGAAATCCTTTGTCTTTATATAATTTTATGTGCAACTGGTGAGTTTCCCCCTTGCTCAGAGCAATGAGGCAGAAACTACTGTTTTTGAGAGTGCTGCAACTGGACATACTAGGAATGGGGCTGAAACACATTTTAGTTCATGTGAAATTCAGCACTTGCTAATTGAGGGCTCCTTATAATAGTAGGAGAGAACAGCAGGCTTTTTTTTCAGAGAATAGACCCATAGAACTATAGAATATCCTGAGTTGCAAGGGAGCCACAAGGATCACTGAAGCCCAGTGAGGAGAGGAAACAAGTAAATCAGGAAAAAAAAAAACAGGCAACAGAAATCAGTTCACCCCTGGAGATTCACGGAGGGAAGACACCAAGAGCAGCAGGATTTTTTTCTCTTGTGCAGAGGAGAGAGGTTATTTGGTTCCATTGTTCCACTCAGCACTTCACTGCCCTGTGGAATAAGCTCAGGACAAAGCATCAGTAAGCTGCTTCTCCTGGGCAGGGCTGCTGGCCACCACAGCCAGCCACCCTGGCTGCTCCATCCTGGCATGGAGCCTGCCTCCAGGCAAACACAGAAGCCTGGCTGCACACAAGTGCCAATGGCTGACATTTCTTTGACCCTTGGAAAAGAGAAGAAAGGGAGGCAATTCTCTGTGTTGTACAAATATTTACCTAACACACCAGCCAAGCACAGAACAGACAAAGGAGCTACGAATTAATCTGCAGGCAGTGATTTCCTTGCTGGGTAATTTGTGCTTTGACAAGCCAATTCTCCAGCGTGGTAGGAAATGATTTTCAGAATATAATAGGATCAACACCCCCCTTAGAGAAAGTTCTTGGCACTCCAGCTCCTTCTGAAAAGATTGGCTTTTCCCTGGGGGTCTCCACGGGACACCCTTGAAGAAGGACCTGGTTTGGCCCCTGCTTTCCTCACTAAAAGGAGGAAACCACAGAAAATTCAGATCTCCTGTAGCTTCCTGCAGTCAGAACACCTCCCAAGGCCAACTGCTCACCAAGATTTTCTCCACAGCACGTCACAGGATTCAAGACATGACCCTACAGGTCTCCACTGCTGTGTGACAGCTGGAGAGGGGAGCCCTGAGGCCACATCCACTGCCCTGTCTCAGGAGCACCTGGGCAAGGTGATCTACCACAGGTTCAGCCCTTCCTCAAGCTCTCCCTGAGCACTGCTCACTGCCTTGAGCACTCTCCTGATGGCTACTTAAAGTCAACAAGCCCAGGCCTGGAAAAAAGCAGGAGTCAAGAACTAAAATACCTCAGCAAACACTTGAATGTTGCTGAGAAGGAAGGCCAGGACTATTAATTTTGATGGTTTTGCTCCAGTCCCTCTACAAAACTGGTTCTGGCTAAAAAAAAAAAGAAAAAAATGAAGGCAGAAATCAAAGGCTTGGGAAGAATTTGTGTCAAAGTCAGGGGAAGGTGCTGGGCCAGGCCTTGCTGCCATCAGCCTGTCAGATGCATGAGACAGCTCCTTGCCTTTCTCTCTTCTGGGCTTCACTTCCCATCCCTTCCCAAAGCACACCAAGGCTATTTTTTCACCTCAAACACCTCCAAGGAAGGCAGCACTGATGCAGGCACAGCTTGCTAGAAGTAGCAGCCAGACTTGCTGCCACATACTCCCCCCCTCCTTGGCACCAGTCTGATCTCCTCTCTACAAGCAGAGGTCCATCTTTCTTTCCACTTTTGTACCCCAGTGGTCCCTCACAGGGACCAACCAGAGCCAGGAAGGTGGTTCTTGCTCAGAGAAAAGTGGTCCTTTTGTCCCTGTTCCCATCAGGCTGGCTGGCAGATGCCTGCTGAGCATCCAAATGCCCAGCAGGGCCAACCCTCAGCTTCTCCTCTGGTTTCACAACGGGAAGCCCTCAGGACCTGAGCTTCCTACTGGAAGTAAGAGGCAGCTGAATACAAAGAAAAGGCAAAGAAGCTGAAGAGGAGGCTGAAACAGATGCTGCATCCTACAGCAGAGCCCCTGCAAGAGGCAGCCAGTCTGGAGCCAGTTGCCCACAGCTCCAGTGAATCAACCATTAAGAGACAGAAAAGCTGTACCAAGAGAAAATAAGATGGAGATGGTTCTTGCCTAGGGTCTGGTCAGGCATTAGCACCATGTCTGCCTCTTCTCAGCCATGCTTTTTAATGCTCTTGGGTTAAAAGTCAGCAAAGGAAGCTGCAAGTTTAGATGAAGAGATCTCACCCAGCAGTTATGACTCTGCCACAGCAATGCACTTGAAGCCCAGGTCAAGAGGAAACAAAATTTAAAAAAAAAGCAGAAAGCCACAGCCAGAGATAAGAGCCAGCAGTACCCAGGGAGCTCTCAGGCCTCAGGGCAGGAGTGTGACCAGAGCTGCTGTGTGTGTTCAGAGATTAGAGGCACCCAGCCACTGCCATGCCCCTGGCCCCAGACTGCACTCCACATTTCAATTAGCCTGTGAAGATACCTGGCAATGGTGCAAGAGGAAATCCCAGACCCACTCAGGTGATCAACTTCCCCTCTGAAAGATGAGATTTGATTACTCTGCTGTTGTTACTGCTGCTTACATAGCTGCAAATGCTATTAACACCCCCATTGTAGCCAGCCCTTTTATAACCCTGCTAAATGATTTCACTCAGCAGCCTCAGAAAAGAGCAGGTCTACAGGCTGTTTTGCACAAAAGCATTTTCCTTCTTATGAGACCCTTCTCATTTCTTTGTGTTGTAAAGATAGGGCAAGAGAGAAACTGGCAGGAACAAAGCAGGGTGTTGTTCTTCATTCTTCCCACCATCCACAGAGCCCTCACCGTGGCTTGATGCTTTAACCCTCCCTTGGATGGTCTCATTTCTCCTCTTATCCTGGTTGAATATTTTCAACTTACTGCTATTCCATGGGACTTCAGCATCATTTGCCAGTGTTCCTCCTGGCTGAACAGGAATGCAGGTGCAGTACCCAATACCCCCTGACATTACCACTAGGTGCCTTGCAAACACACTAAAAAAGATGCTGTGAAGGTTGCTTGAAACTGAATATAAGAAGATGGTTAGAGAGTTTGACATGCATTTCACACACCAGAGCAAACCCTACTGCTGGTGCCACTCTGTAGAGGAAGCAATGCCCCTCTCCTGGCCTACCACACACACCAACACAGCCCCACAACACCCAAAACCATGAGGATGAGGAGTCATCTGACCTTCCACAAACAGAGTTGTGGGTGAAGGATACAGTGAAAAGAGACAGCCAACAGTTTCTGGACAGATGGGTGAATTAGGTCAAGTCATGCATCACAGATGGGGTCAGAGAAGAAAAAACCCCAATTCAAGGGTAGGGCCAGGCCAAGGGAGTCTCTGGATACTTATTTAGGTCAATTAAAAGGATAGACATAAAAGAGTGAACTTCTTGTCCTCAGGTCAAGACTGGAACATCACTCCTGCAGTTAAAAGGATTCAAGGAGCATGAAACCCAGTTGTTACAGAGGGAGCCCTGCAAATTGTTCATTTCTGGTTAGTGCAGAACCCACAAATAAGATTGCTGACCTCCTCCAGGGACAAAGCTCAAGTTAGGAACCTTGTGTGCAGAAATAAATTACTCCATTCTTCCCCCAGGTACAACTCTGATTCACTGCCATGTGAATGGCTTTGCAAACTGACAATAAGCTGCAGAACATTAAAGGTACTTGAAATATGATGGAGGAAAAGGCAGAGCACTGCACTTGGGAAGGAGAGGAAAATCAGCAGACATTAACAACCTAATGCAGTCTCACTGCCAGACTCACCCACAAATATCTTGCTGCTGTTCCCCTCTAGGTATAGGAAATGTATTTTATGCAGCAAGTGAGGAACTGATAAACAGTAGCTGGAGCAGTAACTGGTTTCACAGAAAATACAATTAAAATCTTGCTTCTGTCATGAAAATTTTCCACTGCCCTAGTTAAATCATTAAAACCACCCATGCCACACAATTATCTAGCAAATATTGCCTGCTGGCTGCAAGCTCAGTGAGGATATGATACATGGAGATGCAGTGCTGGATTTGAGTGAGAAAGACCATCATGTAGCTGCACTACCCTGCAAAATTACAGGGCTGAGCTCCTGTCAGCTCCAGAAATGCCTCTGTTTCCACCTAGAATGTACTGGAGCAAAACTACTGTAAACTCCTGCTTGTCTGCACGTTCCACACTGAAGGCACAGGAGGTTCAGGAGTTCATGTGAGCATGGAAGGGCGAGCACACAGCCAGCTGAAGTGCCCACCACAGCTCTGGCTGTGCAGTCACAGCCCCCTGCCCCAGGTGACTTCTGCCCGCAAGAACCCTGGGTCCTCTCCTGCCCATCCTCATCTCTTCAACCACACAACTGAATCTCTCCTCTCCTCCACTGAAGGGTCCTGAAGGATTAGACTGGGGAAGGGGGAAGAGCAGAGCACTCTGTTTTGCAGGAAAAAGAGGAAACTTTGGCTCAAATGAAGACTGAGCAGAAGAACACCTACAGCTGCATTCAGCAGCATAAGATGAAAGCCCATGGTTTTGGCACTGCTAACTTCTGCAGCACAGCAGAGAGAAATGCTGGCTAGCTTGTTACCCTCTTGAGGTATTCCATGGGCCATCTTAAACCACATATAGAAGCTTTTAAATCATAAAATATATTTTCAACATTATTGGCCATGATAGCTGTGCAGTTAAAATCCTTAACTGCTGGCAAGTTCCACTGTTTAATTTACAGAACAGAATTGTGCTGCAGTTATGGTGTGCTTGTCCCTGAGACACTGTGCTGCACACAGGCTGCCTCTGTGTCTGCCTCTTTGCACAATATTGCCATCAAAAGCAGTCTCTCTGCTTTTACAGTCTTCAGGCACAGCTACAGAATTCTCAAAACAGCTATAGAGTTCTCAAACAGCCAGTCAAAGGGAGCTGATTCCAGCCACGCCAAGAACAAACGTATTTGAGTAGTTCTCATCATGGAATCACACTTACCAAGCCAGCCTTTTGCCATTCATTGTCTTCAAAATATAGGATTTGCATCAAAACATTTACTGGTGTGAGATTTGCCTTTGCTCGAACTTCAGTACTTGGCACACTTGGAAAAACCAGCAGGTTGTGAGAGGAACACAGAGCCAGGTGTTTGGTATACCAGGCTAGATTTTGATTTTTTTTACTCCTGCTTCTAAAGTAAAAGTAATTTGCTATTTTGATGGTGAACTGCAACATTAGGCATTGTTTTTGCTTCAAAAATGCCATTAATCCTGAAACATTTGCATGGGTTTCTACCAATTCACTCCCAGTGAGAACATCCTCAACGTGGCTTACACTCTGCTTTCTGCCTTGTTTTGTTTTTAATACAAGTAATAGTAGCAACTTGAAAAATTCCTACCTAAACCTCAAGGAGACTGGCATGAAAAGCAGATGTTCCAGCTGTTTTTGATCACTGCAAGTGGTATTCCTGGCACCCTTCCCACCATTTGGTGAAGCTGTGCCCTTAGAGACGGGAGAGGCAACAAACGCCTGTTCATTGAGGCAACAAATTATTAAAAGCTGAAGTTTGCCTCCATTTAACAGTACCTCAGTGCAACACAGCACAGGCAATGCACTTGTGCACAGACCTGGCAGGCTCCCTGCCTGCTCTAATTCTTGCCTACTGCATCATCATCAACATCAGTGACGACTGATTTTGCAAAGAGATGCCTGTTTCTAAATGCTTTCTACCACCAACAGATCTGCTGCTTTGAATAAAGCTGCAGAATAAATGCAATTAATAAGAAGTAGCTGAATAAATGTAATTAATAAGAAGTAACACAGGTAGGCAGCTTCCCTCCCCTGAGCACGGGGAGGTACCTACAAAAATCAAGACAGAAAACGGCAATTTTATGCTCAGCAGTCTTTGCCATCTGTTTTTCTTTCTGCAACAGGACTGTGCCTAAGAGAGCTCAACAAGGTCATCCACAAAGCTTTCAGAAAGCTTTGGTAATTGCATTTTTCTCAAGTGATCCAAACACTGCAGCAACAGACTGCCCAAAGAGCTTCCCAATACTTCTTTTCCTTTTTTTTTAAATACAGGATCCATCTAGGATGTGAAACTGAACATCAACTGAGCAACAGACCTTCAAGTCAACATTTGTTACTGCTTTACCAAACACAGCTAATGCATTGGGTTTTTATCTTGGCTGAGGATTTTCCTGAGGACTCAATGCCTTGCTACTTCCACACAGATGCAGCACTCCCAAAATATCTTCTTGCAGCTAGATTTTCGGTCAAGTTCTGTGGGACTTTGTGCTGTAGAAAATGCCATTCACTGCTTCCATGAGAAAAACCCCCACACTTCACTTACATCTCTACTTGCCATTTCTATTTGCTATTTTGCTCAAAGCTGCTGCAACCATTTTCTTCCCCTGAATTCACCTCGAAAGCAGTAACTCACTACTGCTGAAATTGTCATTTCCACATGGAAAGCATTGCAACAAAATTACCATCCTACACTTGCTTCTACCTACCAATGCTTCTCTGGAAGCATTGCTTCTACCTACCAATGCTTCTCTGGAAGCATTGCAACAAAATTACCATCCTACACTTTCAGTTTCAGTGGGGACAGGAGGCAGAGACTACGTGACAATGGGCAGAGGAATATAAAGAAGGGGCTGGACAAATAGCTGCCAGAAATGGTGGAGACAGGTTTGACCTGACCTCATGGCAAGGAGGTGAACTAAACCAACACTCTTGCAGGCCACCCTGAAAATATCTTATGATTTGTTTAAATGACTTTAAATTGCCTGTGTTTAAATTTGTTTAAATAACTTTAAACTGAGGACAGCAGAATGACTGTTCTGCCCATGGCTCTGCACAGGACATCCTGCTCTGACATCAAACAAAGCCCTGAAGGAAGACAGAGGCACCTCTAACTGTGGGACAACACAAAAGCTCTCCAACAGCTCTGCTGAGGAGGGACCAGCAGCACACATACTGATAAACATCAAAGCCACAGGGATAGAACAATCTCCAATATAAGAGAGGGACTGAGAGTGCAGGGATTGAGGCACTGCTCTGGTGCTGCTCCCTGGGTATGTCACATTGGAAACAATCTGATGATTGCATTTTGAGTCAGATGGAGCTCTTCTAATAATGTTACTGGGGTTTGGATGAGGCTCTAAAACCACTCCCAAGTACTTGAGGACCATGGATGCAATCTTTGTTCACAGGTTTACTTCCACAATTTTGATTCAAAATTCAAAACTCCTGGTTCAGACTTAGGCATCATTGAATGATTTGTGCTGTGGGCAGGGAAATCTCCCACTTGACCAGGCTGCTCAAGGCCCCATCCAACCTGATCCTGAACACTTACATGGATGGGACATCCACAGCTTCTCTGGGCAACCTGTTCCAGTGCCTCACCACCCTCACAGCAACAAATTTCTGCCCAATATCTAATCTAAACTTGCCCTCTTTCAGTCTGAAGCTATTCCCTCTTGTCCTATCATTACATGCCCCCATCAAAAGTTCCTTTCCAGCTTTCTTGTGGGCCACCTTTAGGTACTGGAAGGCTGCTGTAAACATGATCAAACATCGATAAAAATGGCAGCAAAAGGCAACTGGAAAATCAGGATATTCTCCAAGAATGTCTGAAATTTCTCATCAGATGCTGACAGCACTAAATCCAGGCTCAAAGCTTTATCTGACCTCTAAGTTTAAATGCCAGCTTTCATCTGTCTTTGCAGTGGAACTGTGCATGCAACCTGACACCAGCATCTCTGTTTAGCAAAGCTGAGATTTGTAACACTGATTTCCTCTGATTCATCATCAAATACCAACTGCTAGTCAGGGCGGAAAAACATGCGAAGACAGGCTAACATTTTGATAAGTAATGGAAAATCCTATGTACCTATGACCTAAAATATCAAGCCTCAGAGTACTAAGGGGGCAAGAGCATGCTCAAGCTCTTCCATGACTCAAAACTCACATGGACAAAACAAGCTCCAATCCTTCCTTCAGTCCTGCCTCTGAGCAAATGCATGCTGTGCAATGGGACAGGATGCTTCTGGGACAGCTTTATTTACACAACATGGGTTGCTATGAAGAAAAATCAGGGTTGTGTAAACTCTCTTTTATAGAGCTTTTACCCAGTGACATAATTCCAAAATATGAACTTCTGAAATATTGTTTCTCCTCTGTCTGAACTCCCACGTCAATGTCCTGCTCTGGATCTCAAACCAGCCTGTGCAACACACTTGACAAAAATAATTAAAAAAGCGGGAACCAGAAGGAGTTCACAGAAACTACTTTTTGTCCCACAGAATCACAGAATATGCTGAGTTGGAAGGAACCCACAAAGATCATCAAGCCCAACTCCTGGCCCTGCACAGGTCAATCCCAAGAATCCCAGAAAACCTTGTCCAAATGCTTCCTGAGCTTTGTCAGGCTTGGAGCTGTGACCACTATGCTGGGGAGCTGTTCCAGTACCTGAAAAACCTCTGGGTGAAAACCTTTCCCTGATATTCAACCTATACCTCCACAGAGACAAAAAGAAAGAGCTTTTAGTTTGCTAAAACACTCATGCCTAAATCCCACTGTTTGGCAGAAGATTTACTGAGACTGCTGAGTATTTTCAGCCTGCTAAACTGGGACAGACTCCACTCTCACTTGGGATTATTTTTTTTAATGTGGTGTCTTCCAATTAAAAACTTTCTCAAGAAGACTTAAGAGACGCCACACAAGAGGAACAATTTTAGTTTGCTCTGTAACTCTTGCCTTAAAAGTTTTTGGGTTTTTTTTTTTTTTTTTGGCATCCCAGGATCCTTAAAATCCACTGGAGCTGGATTTTAAGGATCCAGCTGAAGAGGGATTGTCAGGACCCAGGACATTCCTCTGGCTGACCTGGGTGATTCAAGACCTTTGCAAGGAGCTCAAAGACCTTGGAACAGAGTCAAAAACACCTGTGCCTTCAATTTTAACCCATGGAAAAAAATACCAACTTTGTATGAAGATTTACAAGCCACAAGAGTTTGAGTAGAATGATAGTTAATTTGTCACAGGGTGAAAAAGTAGAATTTTGGGGATTTAGAATGGGAGTTCAAGAAGCAAGATGGAGGAATCTGGGCGTGTCCTGTCCTTCTTCTCATCCTTCATCTTCTGCTGTGATGGTGACACTGTTTGATTGGTTTAGAATAGAGACAGACTGTCTGACATAGGTGATAGGTACTGGAAAATTATTGTAAATACAGTACATGTAGTTCTTAGTATAAAAAGTTAACACTACCCCAAGGTAAACAACCTTGAAAAGCAGAACCAACAAATCTCGACTTTGGTGGTCGCAGGGCTGGGAAAAAAAGACTTTCTACTACCTTGGGGGTCATCTCAACCACAGAAACTTGAGAAGGGATGGCAATGGCATCATCCACTGGAGAAGGATGGCGATGGCATCATCCCCTGGAGAGGGATGGTGATGGAGGAGGGATGCTCCAGGCGGCAGAGTCAGGAGACACCCCTGGCCCAGCGGAACCAGGACCAAACTGAGGGGGTCCTGGGGCACCAGCAGCCTCCAAACTCCACACCTGGCCCAGCTCAGTTCGACATTTCCCCCACCCCTGGCCCAGTCTGGCTCTGCCCCACCCGGCTCTGTCTCCTCTACCCTTGAACTTTCCTCTAAAAAGACTCCCGTGTGCTGCTGTCACCTGCTCACCATGAGCACACTTGCAGATGTGCAGACAATACAATTAGAGGAAGTACAAATAAGACCCCTGTGTGAGGCACAGCACAGCTGAGAAAGCAGGGAGGTTTAGGATTCCAGTAGTTTAAAGGAGTTTTAAATGGCTGATAGAGAAGACTCAGTTTGCTTTAGCAAAGTACATGCACTTAGTGCAGAAAGAGAAGAAACAAAGCAACTATTCTGCTCCTAGTTGATCCACAGGCACATCCCTCACTGAGAGGGGTTTTGAAACTGATAAAGATCTTTCTTATCTGAAGTGCCAGCAATTGTTAAACTGCATCTCTCATTTTTAGCTGATTCCAAGTGTAGATCCTTTCTGAAGACCAAGTTGAAAGAGATCCACGTTCTTAGGGGAAAAAATCCCTTATATACTACATCTCCTGTCATTCTCTCCCTATATAGAGAGTTTGAGTTGTTGGAGATTGTTGGGGCTTTTTTTCATTGTGATGCAGCTTAAATATATTAATATTTATTATTATTATTACTATTATTATTATAGCTGGGAGTTGGAAACACAAATTAAAATGCTTTAACAGTGGAAATATGATGGTAACATTGTGCATCACTGCACTTTGTGAATGACATTTAAGCTGTATTACAAATTTAACTCATTTCTGTGCTACCTTCTGTATTAACAAGACTTGTGTGATAGGTCTAGTGTTTTATCACACTGCCCTAAATTTCATAAAATCAGGGGAACCACTTCTACTGCTCCTTCAGAATTTGGAGGGAACTGAAAAATTATTTACTGGGAAATAATTATTTACTGGGAAATTTCTGGTTTGAGTTCTGCTAAGCTTCTGCCCCAGACAGAACAAGCTGAGAGCCATTCATGAGCTGAGCTGTAGCTGAACTTTCTGGAGCCCAGGCTGCAGGGGCCAGCCAAATGCTGCTGCAGGGCCCCTGCTTTCCACAAGCAATCCCTGCCACCAGCAGGCATTCCTGAGGGCTTCCAGGAGGTGATCCTTCACCCAGCAGGAGACAGCTGGGTTAGTTGCCTTGGAGCTGGGCCAGCATGCCTCACAGAGCTATCCTGTTTCAGTGGAATATTTAACTTTGCTGTAGCTTTCTACCAGAGCATTAAAATTGCCCTTCCAACTGCTTAAGGTGGCTTGCGAGGACTGATTGCAAAATTATAATTTTCTTTCCAACACACTAGAAATTTCCATAAGCCAAGGAAGAGGGCTTCCTACTGCCCAGCACTCATCCAGCTAATGAACTTCAGGACAAACAAAACCCTAACAACTGTCTAATCTTCCTCTTGTGTAATTCGGTACAGGAAACTCACAAAGTAATTCCTGTACTGGCTCCAGAATAAATGTCCACTGAAAATGCCATCTGACATTGGTTATTTATTGGTTATTTAAGCTGACCTGAGATTTCATCCAAATACTCTCCTCAGCCTCTTTACTAAGTTTTACTGACCTTTTCCACAGGCTCCTGCTGTGATTCCTACCAAGCTCCACTGACTCTGTTAAATTTGAGTCCTTTTCCATAATGGTAAGAGTGCACTGCCTTACACAATCACATATA
Source organism: Agelaius tricolor (assembly GCF_023055355.1). NCBI lineage: Eukaryota > Metazoa > Chordata > Aves > Passeriformes > Icteridae > Agelaius > Agelaius tricolor. Next base: position 4,702,938 of record NW_027269263.1, read on the forward strand.
TCAAAATACCCAAAATCCTAGCATGTTCTGCCAAAACTGAAGGCCAGAGAGAGCAGCTGTCCTCTCACCTGCATTTTGCCAAAAGCTGTTTACTGTCTGTCCTTTATGTTCCTCTGACCCAAATCACTCACAAGCTCCAGGTTCTACACTGCTGGGAGAGCATCAGACCTCAGGTCTGGTGCTCTGAAACATTACAGTGCATTTATGTGCTACCCATTGTTTTATAGGAAAAGTTCCCAGTGCAGTGTTTCCTGGGATGAAGATGAGGACTGTGTGTGTCTGTGACTTCCAGGGCTCCAAAACAGCCCAGGGTAGTTCATTCTTCAATACTCTTTTAATCTATTTTTAATGCATGCTAATACCAAAGCACAGAATCGCTGAGGTTGGGCAGCACCTCTGGAAATCATCTGGTCTGAACCCCTGCTCACAGCAGCATCACAGTCACCTAAAGCAGCTTGCACCAGAATCCCAAAGTCCTGTCCTTTTCTTTCTTTTCCCTTTCCCTTCCCTTTCTTTTTCCCCACCTCCAAAGGGATTCTCTGAAGCAATTCCCTGAACATGGCCAAGTCTTCTTTCATGAAGTCCTGGGCTGTAACTTGCCTTGCTCCAAGTTTACTCCAGACTGTTCACCACACAAGACAAAAATAATTTGTGAAGTAGTTTTAAGACCGACAGCCATCCATCTAAATACACTGATAACTCTCAAGCCCAAAAGTTTACAACTTCATTACTTTTGAAAAATCTGTCTTTAAGTACCTTGGAAGCAGAAGTCCTAAGGGAAAGTACTGGGATTTGAGCCAAGCCACACATGTGCCTATTTAGAGCCTAACCTGAAATGGCAATACAATTAACTACTTCAGAGTTTGCAAGAATACTGTGAGGTTTCCTCTCCCACTCTGTGCTCTCCATCTCTCCATTAGAGATGAACCTTCTTCACAGCAAGTTTCAAGTCTGTGATCAAAAACCTTTGTGATCCTGGAAAACGAGAATGGAGAGACAAAAGAGAAGAGATTGAATGCCAGAAGGAATAAGGTTTTGCAACCTAAGTTTATTATTCATATCCCTACTATATTAATAAGAACTTTTTTTCATTCAAATAAAGCAACCACAGAATAGTATCCAGGTTACCACATCAGAATTTCATAGGATCTACAAAACATGGAGCAGAAAGCAAATCCTGTTTGCTGCAGGATTTTAGGGCTTTGTCTATTATTTTTCATAACACACATAAGTGCCACTGTTAGACACACTCTCCTGCTTTTGATGCCAAAATAATGCAATGGGAATTTCAGCAGTCTATTGTCCAGCAGCTTATCCATCCAACTAAGTCCTGCTCGGATGGAATATGCTAACAGGTAAACTGGCAGCAAACCAAAATTGCTCATCTCCACCACATTCCTTTCTGTGCTGCCCTGGCTCTTGCCAAGAGGAAGAGTGCACAAAATGAAGACAGCACCACTTCAGGATGGCCCAATGTGCTCTCCTACACCCTCCTCACTCTTTTAGCCAACATCAAGAGTGACACTCACACAACAGACATCACACACTGGGGTTTTACCTGCTTTTAAAGATCTGGGCTGCTGAAGTGAGTTTTGTCACACCTTTCTACAATACTGACTGAAATCTGAGGTGCTCGTTCAGCACTGGTTCAGACAGCACTGCAGAGATGGGGCTTTCACCCTTCTTGAAAAGCAGCTGTGCTGGTGTTTGAAAATTCAGTAACCTTAACAGCAGCACTGGTGAAAGATCAGGACAAAGCTTGTGAGGAGTAAATACAGAATGAGTAAATTCCAGCATGTCCTGAATGCCAGCAGGCTCTCCTTGACTATTTTTCAGTCAACATTTGATGGTGAGAGTAACATAAACTTGATCCACAGAAGTACTGTGAGGGTCAATTATTTCACTTTCTAAAACACCAAAAAATACCAGTGTGGAGAGTCTGATTCACAGGATCTGTGCACTCAGGCTCACACAGATTTGTTACAAAAATGCTACTGCTTCTATTGGAAAAATCAGGCCTCTGGGCACTCTGATCCTCATTAGAAATAAGAAAAAAAAAAACTTGCTTTCTAGTTAAAAAAAATCTGATCTCTGTATCTCAGAAGCTGGCAAAGTAAGCCTCACTGGGTTTAACTTCAAATGCTTGTAACGCATAATTTGGAAATGTCAGAGCAACATTTTTTATTCATTTCTGCATATGATCAAAAGCATGACTGTCACAAAACCAGAGACACACAGCATGTCCCAGAACTTAGGTGAAATCTGGTCCCTAAAGCATTCAGTTGCTGTGAGCAGCCCTTGTGGAGAGGTATCCTTTATGAACATTTCTAACTATTTTGGGTTATCTCAAATAAAAGAAGAATTTAATTAGCAACTTCATCCCTGCTGCAGACTGTGAAGAGTTACAAGAAACCAGAGCAGGCATAATTTTCCACCAGACTCTATAGAAATGTTTCACATATTTCTAAAACCTATCCCTCTATCTAACCCCAGGAAGTCTTATGGGTCTTTTTCACAAATCCTGAGCTCACTCATGCTAGCAAAGTAGTGGGCTCTCTGGACAAGCAAGTTCTCACCCAGCACTAGCTCAAAAGAGAGGAAATACACCTTGGGCATAACACTCACTTAAAATTTTTAGCAAACAGGAAATATTGCAGAAGAGAAAAAAACCTGTATTTTTGTCTACCAACTCTGCAATAACAAGATGACTGTACAGTTTCTTCCACCCCTTCTCAGCTGGCCTCTCCATGCTTTTTATTTATTTTCTTTTCTCCCTTAAGGCCACTCCCTTGCCCTCTCAGACTCTTACAGCCTCTGACTATTTTGGGGGAGCACACAGACCTTCCCATCTCCCAGTGGCCCTCCTGAAAGCTCTCTCATGTTTCCTGGTGAGCTCTGTCTCCTCTTTCATCAGCTGCCTGCAAGCCCTGCCCCAGTCTTACAGCACTGGAAAGAAACACAACTCAACAGCATTAATAAATGATAGCTGGTCCCTCCTCTCCCTTTCATCTCCTCTTCTCTGGCTGGAAGCAATCCACCTGCTCCCAAGGCAAGGAGCAGGCAGGGGCCAGGCTGTGGGGCTGCCTTGTCAAGCTCCAGGATTGACTCCAGGACAGGTTTGTGTCTAAGCAGGCTGGTGACTGAGCCAAAATGTTCTCCTCAGCTGGGCCAGCCTCCTGCCAGCACCTGGAGTGGAGAACACCGGGTGGCTCCAGCAGCACTGCATTTCACCTGCTGGCCACAGACTGCTCCCAGGAATCAGCCACCACTCCCTGCTCCTTCCCTGCCTGGAGCTTCTTACAAAAGCCCATTACATTTTCTGACTCATCCCTCACCCCAGGGTAAATCTAAGGAAAGATGCAAGGATGAGGAGAAAAAAGAGTAACTGTCACACCAAAAAAAATTATAAGCTGTTCTTTCCACCCAGAACTGCCCCATCTCAGACATGAGAAAAGCACCCATGAAACCATTACAGCAAGCTCCCAGAGCTCCAGCAGGGGCTGGTGTGATGGACATCCAATGGCTCCTGACCTGTCTCAAAGGCCTGGGGGATTGCAGTGCTCCTTACAGTGCAGGGTCACATTTCTCACTGCAAAGCAAGTCCTTTCCCCTCCTCAGTCTGACAAGATGCAGCACTGACCTCTAACAGATTGATGGGAGCAGGATTTGCTCCCATTGGAGGAGTAAATTTGGGGAGGCTGTGGTACCTGTGAACCTGAGACAGAAGAATAAACCCCCAGTGAAATCCTGGCTGCTTCAATACCACAAGCAAAGCAGGAGCCCCAAGGGAGCACATTTGTTCAGCAACTCAGTGTGCAGACTTTAAGTAGGACCCATGAGATGCCAAAAAGCAATTACAGTCAAAGAGGTGATACAGGACAGCATCTCAGTATCCTGAATTTTCTCTCTTTTTAGCAGCTTGCTCCAGTTCACTCTGCTTTTATATCAAAAGGATGTTTTCCAACCAATAGTGCTGCAAACTGCAAGCTGGAGAACCAAGTCAGGTTATTTTTTGCTCTTTAAAAACAAAAACATCACCCACCAGGGATTTTGCCCAATGGTCAAAACTGCCCAGCTGCTCATTTGTGTGCACAGCTGTATACAGTTTGTACAGAGCTGTACAGCTACAGGAGTGGAAGGAACACAGCAAAACCAAGCTGCCACAACCAGCAACATTAAAAGGATCCTTTTTACCACTCATCTTAGTAATTAAAGTAGCCTTCTTCCAGTTTTCTGAGTGATTGAACCACCCTGGAAGAATCAACTCCAACATATTTTCAAACCATGTTCTGGTTTACTCAGAGAGGGCCAGTTTTTAACTCACTTCTTACAAGCATGCACAACAGGCCTGGATTGTCTAAAGGCTGGCCTTAGCCAGATCAGGAGGGAAATAAAGAAAAAGCAGTGCCCATACAATGGCTAAACAGTATCAAGTACATGCCAGGAGATTTTGATCTGCTCCTGGAAGTTGCACAAGCAAACAAACAAAGTGAGATAAATATGGTAGTTTATCTATTGCAATTTCTTTACTCAGCTCTAAGACCCTCTGCCAGAGATACAGTTCCTGTGCATGGAACAGAAACCACAGAGGCCTGCCTAGGGCTACTCAGCAGGCAGACGTGGTCCAAACTTACTGAATGCTGCTGGTTTCAATTAGGGACCAGAGCTGGGGCTTTAACTACATCTTACAAAAAAAGGGCTCTCTGAAAAGTCACAGCATATGCACAGTACCTCACTGTGCAGGAAATAAAAGCCTTACGTAGGAATTCAGTAATTAGAAGATCAGGCCATTGGTTCATCCCATCAGATAATCCACCTTTGACCAGCAGCCAACATCTAATGTTGAAAAGGCAGAAGAAAACAACCTTCAAAAGTACCTTTAGCTGTATTACCTTACAGAGAAGAAAAAAAAAATGTCCTCATGACCTACAGAAACAGTCAGTGTATGCCCTGCAGCACAAATTGTAATTACTCTTCTCTTACCATGCATAGTTGCAAGTGTTACTGTTAGTCATAAAATTATCCAACCCTTAAAAAAACACCAGCCACACCACTTGCATCACTGCTCCTGCAACACTGGATTAACTATGCTGGGAGCACCCAGCACACACACAATAGACTATTTTACAAACAATGCTTTACAGGTTCATGGTGTAACTCCCATTAAATGTTACAGTGCTGAGGGAAATCAAGAGACTGATTTCATCTCTAAAGCCTCTTTGAATTCTGCTGTAGGACCGGTGTGAAGTTGTCTCTCTTCACAGGGGAAAAAAATAAAGACACAGGTATCTGACACAAGCAAATCCTGTCCCAAGAAAAGCTCTTTTGCCTCAGCCACCTCTGCTGCTCCTTCCCCATGGTCCTTCTGAGACCTCATGATATCCCTGAGCACTGAGGCACACAGAGCTAGCTGCTCTGCTCCAGACAGAGATGTATCTGCATTCAAGGGCATGTCAGAGCCCAGTCATGCCTGTTTATGTTCTCTTCCATTTTTAAACAAAGCTGCTCTGGACCATATTGGCTGCAGCCCAGTGGGAGCCCCACCACTGGCTTCTGTGGGCTCAGATCCAGCCCGTGGCCTCACTCTATTTATGTTTTGATGAGCTGCAGCAAGCAAGGCAGACAGCTTTGTTGCACGACCAATTTTTTACAAGTCACACACTGGTGAGTGACTCCTGGGTCACTTTTCCTCCTGAACAGTGCCTGTGTGACCATACTTGAAAGAGGTTTCCTTGTATTTTTCAGTTTCAGGTGTAAGGTGTCCAGTTTCACTGTGGCTGTCCCAAACAACTCCAGTAACTAAGAGGGATCCAGTTATGCAGATGAAGGATGTATTGGTTTGACCATCTCAAATCTCATACAGCCTTACTTTAATTAGCTCCTTACAGCCACCTTTGAGTTCAGAAATCCTTCTTGTTTAACAGTTCCTTCCTCCAGCATTGCCAGATCCCCGGGCAAAGTGCACAGAGCTGGTACCTGAGTCCCTGCAGAGCTTTGCCCAGCACTGCTGTGGCACAGCTGATGGTGTGCTCAGGCACCCCAGGTGTGTGCTGGGGAACCACAGAGTTACTGCTGCTCACTGCCACCAGCAGCCCACAGCCGCACAAGGAGGTTTCTAGAAGTTGCCAAGAAGCCCAGATGACCTGACAGAGCCAGAGCCTGCCCTCAGATTAAACAGATGGATAAAAACAACTGTGTGCACATGGCCTGGAGAAAGTGTCCTGGGTCAGGGCACTGTCCATGTGATTGTTACCTGTGACAGTTGTACTCAACTCCATGTGCAGCTGGTCCCCAGAGACCAGCACCAACCCACACTGAGCAAGAAGGGTGCCTGGGCTCTGGATTCACCCCTAGTTTCTGCATCTCCACCCACCCTCAGCCAGTGCCACCCACTTCCCATCCAGTTCCCTGGCCATGACCAGTCAGCCTCCTCTCTGCAACATCTCCAGCACCACAATGATAGTCAGAGGGGTTTTGACATCAAGCATTTTGATCTATTCACAAGCACCCTCCTTCTTTTTATCCTCAATATCCAAATTTTTCAGGTGATGAAGAGAAGGGCCATGAGCTAGAGCTGGGAGAACGGAGAAAGGCTCACTGTGACACCCTGTTCTTAGGAGCCAGTACAGCCTTTTCTGACAAGCAGAGAGGCAACAGGCAGTGACTGAGACCAACTCCCTGCACAGACCTTCACATCAAAGCCTTCCTGCAGGGTAGCTACAGAGTCAGGCACTGATGGGCTCTGCCAGGATGGGAAATCTGGCAAATGCCACAGAGAAGGTAGGTTGTCAAGGAGACCTTCTGCACCAGTTCCCTTCAGAAGTGGACAAAGCAGGCCTGGCCCTCTCAGTGCATCAACAGAACCAAATTTGGTTGTGAAAAAACGTGGAGAATTTGTTACAGGGTTGAAATCTTAAGATCCCTGCAGACTAGAGATCAGACAACTACTACTGATATCTGTTATCTTGGTTAATAGAAGCACAAACAAGACTCCCCAATTAAGAATAATTTCTTGGAATTTTAGACTTTTTCAGTAACAACATTCTTTTCGTCTTAGTAAGCTACAAGTGACAACTTACTCTTAGTAAGCTACAAGTGACAACTCTTTAACTCTGTCTCCTGAGATTACAGAATCACAGAATATGCTGTGTTGAAAGGGAGCCACAAGGCTCATTGAGTCCAACTCTTGGCCCTGCTCAGCACCATCCCCAAGAGTTGCATCAGGTGTCCAAGATTGCTGTCCAAGTGATTGAGCTCTGTCAGGCTTGGTGCTGCGACCACCCTCTGGGTGAAGAACCTTTCCTTACATCCAAACTAAGCCTCCCCTGACACAACTTCAGGTCACTTCCTCAGGTCCTGTCCCTGATCACCACTGAGAAGAGATGAGTGTCTGCCCCTCATCTTCCCCTCATGAGTAAATTGTAGCCTGCAATGAGCTCTCCCCTCATTTGCCTCTTCTCCAGGCTGAACAGAACAAGTGCCCTCAGCCTCACCTCACACAACTTCCCCTCAAGGCCCCTCACCACCTCTGTTGCCCTCCATTGGACACTCTCTAATGGCCCAATGTCTTTTTAACATTGTGGCACCCCAAACAGAATAAGCAAGGTGAGGCTGCCCCAGTGCAGAGCAGAACAGGACAATCCCCTCCCTTACCAGGCTAGCCATGCTGTGCCTGATGCCCCCCAGACACAGATGTCCCTCCTGGCTGCCACTCATGTTCAATTTCCATCAACCTGGACCCAAGGTCCCTTTCCATGGGCTCATTCCCCAGTCTGTCTGCACGTCCAGGGTTACCCCATATCAGGTGCAGAATCTGCCACTTCCCCTTGCTGAATCTCATATGGTTGGTGATTGCCCAGCCCTCTGATATGTCAAGGTCTCTCTGCAGGGCCCTCCTGCCTTCAAGGGAGTCAGCAGCTCCTCCCAGTTTTGTATCCTCTGCAAACCAGCTTAGCATCCCCTTCCAGCCCTGTGTCCAAGTCATGTGGACTCTCATCCGCTCTCCTCATGTCCAGAGCTGAGGTTTTGCTGGCACTTTTCCTCCTGTCAACAGAGATTTTAAACTTGATCACTTTGTGGTCACTGCGGCCAAGATGGCCACCAATCTCCACTTCAGCAATGAGACCTTCTCTATAGACAAGCAGCAGATCAAGGAGGGCATCTTTCTGAGCTGGCTCCCTTAGGACCTGTTCCATAAAGTTGTCATCTACTTTTTCTGGATCTTCTGGTTGTACCACGTGTGTGATGCCCCCAGTTAACTTCTGGCAGGTTGAAGTTCCCCAAAAGGACCAGGGCAGTTGACCTGGAAGTGTTCCCTTAACGCCTCAAAGAAGAATTTGTCAGTGGGAGTTGGTGTCCCAGTTTGTGGCTGGGAGGTCTATTGTAGACTCTCACAATGACATTCGCATTATTTGTTTGCTCCTTGATTCTTACCCAGAGGCTCCCAGCTGTGCCACTGCCAGCTGTGAGCTCTGTACATGGTAACCCTTCTGTTACACACAGTGCCACCCCTCCAGGTGAGGAAATGCTGTGGGATAGTGGAAGAATTTGAAATGTAAATGCATGACTGCAACCCTAGAAAGGAAACTTGCAATGGCCATGTCATGCCTTATTTATTTCAGGATCTGACCTCTTGAATACATCAACATTGTTCTCCACCTTAAAGGATCCCAGAAGGTAAAAGGACTGTAACATACTGCAAGCTGTGCAGTCCCAGGAGTTTAGCAGGAGATAGCAAGGCTTTTATGGTCATGAAAACATTCAGGGGAACACAGTGAGGCAGCACTAAGTAGGTGAGGTCAGCAACAAGCAGGCACTTGCATGCTGGGGTGGACAGGTATGTATGAAGAGGAGTGAACGTGTGGGGAGCACATCCAAACACCCAGACAGCACAGGGAGGAACATGGAGCTGGGAGATGAGGTGGGTGGACAGCCCCAGAGATGAAGGGATGCCTTTTGGCAGGAGCAGAAATGTTTTGCAGGGAGGAGCAGAGCGATACAGGGCTTTGGGTGTGGAAGGAGGGAGGAGGGCAAAACTGGTGCAACAACATAAAGGAGTGAGCAAGTGCTGCAATCATTGAGGCACAGGCTGGGGTTATCCAGGTGCTGCTGACTTCCCCTGGGCAGGGAGCTGGTACAGGAATTGCAGCACACACCTGTGATGTGCCTACAAATGGTTCCTTGGGACAGTTTTACATGGGAGACAGCAGCATGCAATAGACACAGGCTGTTTCCTGAAGTCTCTCACCTGAGGTGCCTTCACTGCATTAGTACCCCACAACAGAGAGGATCCCTGGCTACCACCACACACGAGGGAAGGCAACAAGAGAAACCCTGTGTCAGCAAGGACCAGCACTGAAGAGAAAGTGCCTGAAAGCACCTTCTCTAGTGAACACCAAATGCACAAGACAGCCTGTATCACTCAGGATGATTTCAGACTGCATCTAACACTGATCCCATGAATCCCAGGCTGTATCTCAACATTAACTGTAATGTTAAAACATCAGGGCAGGGTGTAATGATGCCTCCCACACCTTGGCTCCACACAAAGGAAACCACTGCAGCCTGCAAGGCTTTTATACAGAATAATAAAGCTGGAGTTGAAGATGTCCCTCCGGTCTACAAAACAATTTACTGAGCACTCTCAGCAAGTTGTTTAACTGCTTAGCTGCCAAAACCCTCACCTCATCTCCACTTGACTCCTCTGGTTCAGAGCAGAGAGGGAGGAGCTGCAACTGGATGTTCATTACAGATCAGCTCCACACAGGCAACCTTGGGTAATAATGAAGTGCATGTAAAATTGCCCTAGAAGTGGAGCTCAGCATCAAATTCCCAAACAACACAATGTGAAGTACAGGTGCTGCAATTCTTCTGATGGGAAATAATAGTTCTTAACCTGGAACAAACAGGTTTGATTAGATATGCTCAGCAAACAGAAGGAACACAGGTGCCTTTGGAGCACAGGACGCTTAAAAGGTGCTATCATGAGGCTACTTGGCACACAATGCAAAATTAGGTTAGGCCTTTGTTTTCTTGGGAGATTCAATTGCTAGTTTCTGAGTTTCTGGACTCTGGGCTGATTTTGTAGTGCTTAGATCATACATGTAGAGACCCTCTACATGTAGTACATGGTTCCTTGGGACAGTTTTACATGGGAGACAGCAGCATGCACACACCTACAGAGAATAAAATTATGCTTATTTCTTTACAAAGCTATAGTACCATCACAGTACCATCACATCTACTTGAAATAATACTAGTAATTTTTAAAATCTGGATTATTGACAAAGAATTGCAAAGAAAGGTACACATGGTTTCATTTAAGCCATATAGAGAAATGACAATTCCTAAGCACCCACAACAGACATTGCTGGTAAAATCTGAAAGCATTAAAGAAAAATGATAACTTGTGTGCCTCCAACTGCACAAATGGATCTACCACATTCATGAGAAAAATCACTAAAGCCTCATGCCTCTGCCTGCCAAGGTGGCCAGGGCTAGACAAGGCTTGTCCTGAGTGTTTGCCACAAGCACAATGGTGGCTCAAATGCTTTACTCCCTGCTATCACCGCTTTCTCTCACTCCCTATTTTCTTTTTTTTTTTCTTTATTTTCTTTTTTTTTAAACTTGTATATGCTTGCTCTGGGAGATTCCCCCCCCCCCCCCCCCCCCCATCAAGCACTACCTGATTTGAGAACCAGCCAAGTATCAAACACCTGAGTTGTCCTCCTTCTAGGGGCTTCTACCTTCAGCCAACCAATGTATGAAGCTCCACTCTCCCAAAAAAGCTTTCCAGTGACTAAAACCTTAAGGTGCCTTTTAATTTCACTCAACAGTTAGAGACATACACCCCATTCTAACACCAGGGGATATAGGGAAAGAGTAGCAGGTCACTCAAACCACCCAGTTTCAGGGTCTGAGAGAAGACTTGTAAAGAGTCTTGAGACCTGCTGAACCCAAGAAAGGCATCTCTGTGAATTTTAGCAGCTTAACTTTGAGCAGAGATCTCTGCAGACCTTGTAAATGCCCAGCTCTCCAGAGGGAAGGCAGCAAAAGATTGCAGTGGTGGATTTTCAACAAACTGGCTGCAGAGCTGAATTTAGCACAGGGACACAGGGGCACCCCTCAAGTCATACTCCAGCCCTTCTTCATTTGCCCAAGTGCTGGCAATGCATGCTGTTCCAGCTTCAGGGAAGCACCAGTCCCTTCCCAATGCCTTCTCCAGGGCAGAGAGGGAGCCCACTGCACAGTGCCTAAAGCACTTGATGTCACCCAGCATCCTCCCAGCAACTCTGCAGGGCCCTGGGCAGGAATGCTCACAGCCTGACTGGCACAGACAGGGGAGCCCAGAGCTGGAGCACAGGCTCCTCCTGGACAGCCTCAGACAGCAAAAGCAGGCCATTTCCACTGGCTGCCTGGTTAGAAATCTGTATTTTTGCCAGTAGTCAGCATCAAAACTGAGTTCAGCAAGGGGAAGGGAACATGGAAAAAGCATTTCACCCACTTCTCAGTAAATGATGATGACAAAGGGCAAGGAGGTCACTCTCACTGTAACCAGCAAGTGCAGGAAAAAGCCACTTTTCCATCACAGAACAGGACTCATCCAGGAAAAGGCAAGTGCATCCTCAGGCTTGTGAGCTGAAGTGACACAAATGCCTCAATCCCCTGACCCTGCAGCATCACTACCCCACAGGATTGCTCCATCCCCAGCCCCCCTGCACTCCCACTGCCAGCACACACAGCCAGGAGCTGCCAGCACCAGGAAAAAATCCTCTACTAGGACTTGCCAGATTTGTGTGAGGGGGAAGACCAAGACACAGCTGCCTTCTTCCCCAGCTTGTGGTGAGAGAAAGTGGTGCTTTCTTCACCTTGCTTGGTTTCAGGCAAATAAATCCTTTCCAGCAGAAACAGTAGCCCTGAGCAGGTTCTCTTGCAGCTGTAGGAGGCATATTTGCCCATGTATTTTATACTCTGCCTTTCTTCACCCATGCTAAAAATACCTTGATGTCCTTCACACATGCAGTGCTCACTCCATCTCCAGCAGGGAAAAGGAAAGTGAAGCCAGAGACCCACTTAACAATTTTGTTTCCTTTACTTGACCAGCATGAAACCACAGAGGAGGGAGGCACCTGTGGCCTAGAGCTGAGACAGGAGCAAGGGTGGACCCTGTCATACCACATCCCCTGTCATCCCCTCCAGTGCTTGGAGCTCTCTCTCTTCCCTGTCCACCTAAAGTGATGGAGACCTGGCAGAAGGCTGGCACACATCATCTGTACAATTCCAGATACTGAAAGGCCACTTTCCAAGCTGGCTGATCAAATGCAGAAGACAGCTAGTGCAGCTATCCCAGCTGCTCCTGTTTCTCTGCTATTTGCAGGAAAAGGGGAGTTTCACATCCCTTTCAGCAGGAACAGTCACCAGGCAGACTGTGAACATGCCTGCCTCCTTTCTTTTCTTTTTTCTGCAGCTGGCCCAGCTTTCCCTAAAAGCAGTGCCCACCACCCACTGCAGATAAAACCCAAATCCCAATGCAAACCATGTTAACATTTACTCTGACCTTTTTTAGACTCAAGAGGTGCTCATTTTGCTCCACCACACCCATGGTGTCCCTCAGACTGTCCTCCTTGGTAGTTCTGCCTACAATGGTCACACTTTGCCACTGTGCTGCCCTTGCACCCACTGCAGACAGCTCTACCCAAGGGCCTTGGATAAAAGAATTAAAAGAATTAAAGGAAAAGGGTTTAATGACCAAGTCCTCAGCTCAGCTGCATTCTTCCACCCCTTTTTTTGCCCCAGGCTGTGCAGTTCAGGCAAGTGCAATGAATGGGAAAGGTCAGAGATGAGATCTGTATTCTGGGGGCCCAGACAAGTTCCTGCCCCTGCTTCACACACAATGGCAGAGTTGGTTCACAAAAGGCAGGGTGGCAGCATGCCTGGGGAAGCCAAACCAGCAGGTTTGCTCCAGCAGGGCAGGCTTGGCACCACAGAATAATGAAACAAGAGGCTCTCTCCTAGCTGCGAACGCATTTGGAGCCCAGAGAATGCTTTTTCATTCATTTTAAAAGAATAAATAACAATTGTCACTGACACCTTTGACATAGAGCTTAATTGAGGCATGGGAGGTCAAAGCAGCTTGCTCCAAAGCCTTGGCTGCTCAGCAGCAGAGACAAGGCTGGCCCAGGTCCCTGTTAGCCCAAATATGTGCTGTAACCACCAGGCCACGGCCCCTCCTGCAGGCCACCCTGTAATACAGAACAAACAAGCTCTCATTTAGGGTGGGCAGCTCCTGGGGACAGTGAAATCTCTAGCAGCTTGTTCTGGCAGGCTGGCAGTGGTGAAGAGACACTAATTTTCTTAGGGCAGCCAAACCCCTCATTTGCCCAGAAAACCTTTCCACAAGCGAGGATACGCCTGAAGCTCTCAAAGTGCCCAGGAGCAAGAGCTGGCCTCCCCAGCTGTTTATATGACATTCAAAAGGAGAACAAGAAGGAAACAGAGTTCTGAGAATCAGGATTTCCTACCCTGTCCCAGGACTGTCCTGGCATTACCCTGCTCTCCCAACTGCTCCAGCATACCCAGGGCAGGGCACCCCCACCCTCTCAGGGAGCCCTCCCAGAAGGCAGCAGGCATGCAGGGTGCTCTGTGTGGAGAGATTTAAGAGCATTTTCCTCTCTACCCTGCCAGGCCCAGCTGGGTCAGACACAGCACTTGGCAAGAGAAGAGCTCCCTGCTAATTTTAGCCTCTGGCTCTCCACCCAGGCAGCAGCAGCAGCTCAGCTGTGGAGAGCTGGGCAGCACCGAGGTGAGGGCAGGGCATGCCACACTGATGTGGGCTGAAGCAAATCCCTCCCCATGGCTGAGAGATGGAGCAAGGACAAACTGCAGCTCCCAGGGGATCTCTGGGAGCTCTCAGCATTCTCCTTCTGCCCAGAGGAACAACTGAGGCTGCAAACCTGCAACAGCATGCCATGAGTTTTACACACTTTGGGACAGTCCTGGAGGTGGTGCACGCTGGACCCCAGTGTGCCATGCTGAACAAGCATCAACACTGCTCATAGGAGAGCCTGGTCTGGCTCCTTCCCATAATGGTCTCTTCTCCAGCATGCTGCCTATCACAGACAGAATCCTTGCCCAGGGATGGGATGCCTTCCCTGCTGATGCAAACCCTGCTCTGTCAATCAGTGCTCAGGGTGCGAGCTGAGCAGGGACAATTTCCCCGTGTCCAGATGCAAACTTGCACTGGTTCCAGCAAACAACCCCTATCCCTCTGTGTAAGAGGAAAAGCCCCAAAAGGCATGGCAAGACTGGAAGGGGGCCCTGAGGATTATGAAAGGAGCAGAGGCAGCAATTCCTCAGCAAATTTAGAGAGTTTCTGGATTAAATGCTACCTGACCATGAACCATAGGACTATGTGCAAACCAAGCATCTCTTATTCAATTTTCACTGTACATTGAGAAAAGGGACTTGACATCCTTTGCAAATAAGGAGGGGTACATAAAAAATTTCTGACTATATTAGCAAACCTTTTTCTGCAGAAAAAACTGACCAAGTGCTGAGTATTTGTGTGACACCCAGGACAAACCAGGTAACCACACTCTGCCAGTCAAGAGCAGCATCTGCAGCACTGAGCACAATGCCCTACACAGACACTAACCACAGTAAAAAGCCATCATGCTACTGATTTTCAAGGCACCAAACAACACCCTTATGAGACCAAATACATTCTTAACCATCCTAGTAGAGCAGCTTATGATTCCTACAAGCTTCTGTAAGTTTTATCCCAGTATTTTCCTCTACCTCTTTTAAACCTAAAATAGTGGTTTATTCTGCACCCTCTTCTTTCTACATCTCTCTTTCTGATCTCTGTTCCAGTCCCTGCTCCACTGAAACCCCAAGTATTTCCTTCTAATCTAGCCTTCAGTTCCTTACACATCACAATATTTTAGGGGCCACTGGCATTTTCTGATCACTCTGCTCTGATCTTACTATCTCCCGTTTTTGGCAAATCCTTACTTTTGTTAAATAATTCCTGTCATCTGTACTTTCAAATGCTTCCTCTTCTGCTGATTTTACCTTCCAGTTTCTTTCTTCCTCTACTTCTACGTGAGCTGCTGAACTTGCTAAAATGCTTCTTTCCCTCCTCGATCTGCCTGCATTGTGTATCAAATTCAAACAAAGAGTTCTAAGAAAAAGGTGAAAACAAAATTTACAAAGAATAAAGATTTAAAAAACAAACAAAAAACCAACAAAAACCCACCAAAACCAAAACAACAAAACAAACTAACAACAACAACAAAAAACTCAAAAAACTAAAAAAAACAAAACAAAAAAACCAAAACCAAAAAGCAACAACAACAACAACCAAAAAAAAAAACCCACAAAAAAAAGAACAGGAAAAAACCCAACTAGCCATGTCTTTTGGGAAGCATGGAGTTTGGGAAAAAGCACTCAAGAAAGTGTACTGGAAGACCCAGAGTTAATTGGCAGAGCAATTACAATTTGCAAACCAAAGGAAATCGGCCACATGGCTGGGGCTGATGGAATGCAGACAGCGATCAGACAGTTCAGACAAACTGAAATAATACTGGCCAGACTGGGGCAGGCTACAGCAGGAGTTCAAAGAGGGAGTGCACCTTCCCCTGCCCCCCAGCACACACCAAGGACCCTCTTCCCTACTGCAGGAAGTGCCATGTGCCTGGAAAAGCCTTGGAAGACCTGCAAGGAAGGGTGGTATGTTGGGAGGAATCCCACGTGCAGAGATGTGCTAGCAACATCAGCACTTCTTCAGAGCAGCAGCAGTGATGAGGGCTCAGGGAGAAGGGAAAGGAACAAGAGAGGTGGAAGGATTTATTAGCTGCAGGCCAGGTGCAGGTGAGCAGCACACCATGGCAGCAACAGAGAAACTGCCAGTGGATGAAAGGCACAGGCAGAAAAAGCAAATTAAATTCAGGCTCAATGCTGACAATCTTAGCTCCACTACTGGAGCAGGTGAGCAATGTGAACAAGTAAATACAGATCATCAGCTACAGCCAGTAATTCCATGGAAAAGGAAAACACCCATTACCAAGGTTAAATTCTGTCAAACTCTGGTACCACAAAGTGTGTGCAATTTCCTGAAGAAAAAGTAACCAAAACAGCAGAAGCAAAATTAGAATACATCTTTTCAAGTATAAATAAGCTCCTAACATAGCAAAACACGGAGCAGTACAACTGGCCTTCAACTCATGCAACTTACAAAGTTCTTCCTGACTGAGGAAGCAGCTGAAAAAGAGCAAGATCAGGAATGCCCCTGGGAATTGGTGACAGAGAGCAGCCAAGGCACACGGGCAAAAAAAGGTGATGCAACAAGCTCTGCTGTGCTCCTCATCCTACAAACCAAGGACTGCTTAGGTCCTGATTAATTAAATACCTGTGTAAAGAGGGTTTTGCCCCTGCCTGAGAGGGGAGAGGAGAATGATGGTCCACACCAAACCACTTCTGGGGCTTGAGGTGCTTACAGCTGGTGGTCCAGCCAGCACATGGAGACAAACCAAGCACCAACTTGGCAACACCTTTTTTCCACAACCACCATTCAGGCTTGTGTTTAGTGCTGAAAATCTTTCTAGAATCCATATGAATTTAGATCCATGCAGATATTTTACATTGCTACCACGTGGCTGATGACATCTCTCATCTTTCCTTTGTGTCCCTATCTGCCTTCCCACAAAAAAGTGGGCACCCACTTGCCTTGCTGCTGTGGGACACCTCTGCTCTGAACACCCTTGGAACCTGAGGGAGTTGTGGGTCACCAGTCCCTGTGGTTATAGGGCCCAGAACAGAAGGCAGAGAGGTGGCTCACAGCCCCTTTCCTGGAGATCCCACCTGCACATCCTGCCCCTTTCCTGGGGATCCCACCATTCTGCTGCCCCCTGGGCTGCTCTCCACCTCCCCTCAGGTGCTTTAGGCTCCAGCCTCCTCCTCAGCCCATGCCTGGGATTCCCTGGATGAGATGGTGCCTACAAGATTCTGGGGAATAGGGAGGGGGAATGTGGTCCTTTGTGACTGCCCCCACTGATGCAGTTCCCTGCAAATGTTCAGTTCTCCACACTCAGCAGAGGTGCTCCCTGGGAGATGAGGCTCAGCCTCCCTCTGGCCACTGTGCTGGCATAACAGGAGTCTCACAGAGGTTCAAGCTTCACCCTTTCTCCACTCTAGATTTAAAAACAAACCTTCTCACTGCCTTTTTGTTGTTGTTGTTCCCCTAGCAAGAAAAAGAAGCAACACACGAGCTGGGAAAGAACTTAATAATGCCTTTGTTCTTAACCCCTTGGCTTGGATGTTACTTTGAATTTCCAAGTAGATGCAGCTAACTACTCCCTCCCATTGCTGTGAGAGTGCAGGCTGTGGGGCAGAACTGTTGGTCACAGAATTCACTCTGACACAAGCACGCATTGATGTTTTCAAGGCATGGGAGAAGCCTCATTTTGAAATTGCTATTTACTCCTTATGTAAAGCAGATAATTATTACCAAGGAACACCTCTGGAAATTATAGTTCAGTGAGGTTCAATGGAAAAACTTGGTTTGGGCAGATTGTTTATTTTGTATTTTTGATGGAAAACAAACAAAACACTCCCAACTGGCCTGTTTATAACAAAACATGGACTGTGGCAGCTACTGCAGTGAGCTGCTGCAGCAGGTAGTGGAGGCTGTTAGTACAGGGTGGTCTGGACAGGATCTTCTCAGCCCATTATACATTTTGTTCTGTAGCTCAGATGGGGTTAATAGCATCCAGACATGACTACTGCAATTTTACAGAAAATTGCATTATGCAATATAAATAAAACTAATTTAGGAAGTGAAGTATTTACCAGAAGGGCTGCAGACATCTTAACTAGGCTGAAAGGAGTGGCAGCTCTGAGAAAGCTGTTGGGAGTTACCAACACCAAATATATGGGCCAAGCCCACACTAATGACATTGAAATAAATAAATAGCCTCCTCAAGGAGAGGCAAAAAGATTTACTAAGAATGGCAGGAAAAATTACACATATCATAAATGCAGATTATCCCCACTCCAAGAGAGCTCTACTAGGCAATTCTGTGGCCATCACAGGCAATGACACAGATAAAATATTTTTACTGGTGAATGGAACACAACAGTATGTGACAATGAACTACTGTTTAGTGAGTGTGAATTTACATATTTCAGTGAAACACAGGCTACCATGTAAGGCTACTAGTTCCTAATGCTCACAACTCAGAACACATGAGGAAAAGAAAGTCAAAAAGATAACACATGCCTGTTACCGTCAAGCCTTTGATCTGTATTCAGTGTTTTTACATTACTGACTAGCACTGGCTGACAATTTCCAACTGGTAAAAACAAACAAAGAATATTTGAACTGTCAGAAATTAACATCGAGGTCACTGGAGTAAGAAGGGAAAGCCCCATGGATGATGCAAAGGCCTGAGACCATTTGTATCTCTGATGGAAAACCGTGACACAGAAAAGGAAAAATAGCCCCAGACGTGACAGTTTTGCCACATGAGGGTATCAGACCTACACTGTAAAGTAATCTGTGACAGCTTATTCCCCTTCTTTCAGAAGCTGGGGAAAAAAACTCCACATTGACCTCTTTTATCCCTCAAAAAACCTCCAAGACAGCTCAAATGGGAAATAGTCTGAGAATGCTGAAATAACTAAGCCTTAGGAAATTATAAAATCAGAATTAGTGATCTTTTGAGGGGCACTGATGCTTCAAGGGGACTCAAGTCCACCCAAAATCTTTGGATTGTCTAAAATGATTCAACATCTTAAAGACTGACTGCTTGAATATTATTATTCTGTGTAGTTGATTTAAATTATTTATTATGGCAACACAAATTATTTTCCTTAATGTCAGCACAATCCCAGACCATCAAAGCATCAGGAACTCTCTCCAGATCAGGAACATCAAAGGCCTTTGCACTTTGGCACAGGAAAGTCTTCTCAGGAAAACAGAAACACAGAGCAGCTCTGGTCAAGATCCCAGTGTACTCTGGCTTGGCTCATGACACACACAGGCTATGAATTTCTAACATCACGAAAAGGGTGAGTGTCCAAGGCCCAGATTCACAACTGTTTCCACCCAAGGCACATGGCTCTTTCTGAAATCTCACACCATATGTAAATCTGCCAGCTTATTTCCTTTTCTGGAAAGTCTTTCTCAGCTATTACTGCAAGTCAAAAAAAAAAAAGCAGTGGAATTGGGAAGTGACTGTAAGAGGCAGCATCAGTGCAGAGCAAGAACAAATAGGAAAGGGAAACTGGACAAAACATATAAACTCCTGAGGCTAGGAGGAAGAACCCCATAATTACTCCATTCCCAAGTGCCAGAACCTACAAGGCAGTCTCTGTGCTCAGGAGAGCATCCTGCCTTTCTCCATCCTGCAGGTGTCAGTAATTTCAAACCAGTAGATGAGAGATGATGTCCATCTTCCCTCACATCTGCCTGGACCTGCAGGTGGGAGAAGGCAGAGCCTCTCTGTTACTGCAGCACACAGACACATCTCCAGAAGACAGCATCATTTCTCTGCCCTCCCCCTGTGGTGTGGAGGAGATGCACAGGAGGGTACCCCTGTAAGATCCAAGCTATTCTAACCCAGTCCCACTCATGACAGGAAGGTGTGTGCAGGAACACATGCTGTTCTGGCACACCACTACATAAATCTGTCATAGTTAACATGAGTACATGAAGAGATGACACAAGAGTTTATTTATAAAGGTGGTATGTAATCTTGGCAAATTATTTGGGGATCTGCTGAGGCCACACAAACTGCAGGCCAAGCTCCAAGAAAACAAACACTCACCTGACAGGAAGTCAAGTGGTGAAAAAGCACCAGGTTCACACCCTACCTGCAGCACCTACCCCAGCAGCAGGGCAGGGATGTACTGGCCCAGGACAAGCATGGCACAGCCACCTGAGATCTGGGCTTCCCCACCAGCTGCACCAATGAACCTCCCAACCAAACTCCAGGGTGATCCACATTGCTCCCTAAAACCCTGGTATGGAGGGCTTTGACAGCTGGCTTGCAAGCAAAGCTGAGTTAATAGAAGAAATAACAATTGATGATTTTCGAGTGTATATATAGCAAGGAAGAAGACAAGGCCATCAGCAAGGAAACAGATTAGAAAAGATACATGAAAATTTTTGTAAGCTAGACTACCTGCATAAGTAGATGTGTATACGTGCCTTATTAAATTTCTGTAAAACTTTTGCCAATTATATTGATGTTAATTGCTTTGCACCAATGAAGATCACGCTTTGTTAAGAATATATAAGTTGGAGAACACGCAGAATAAAAAACCTTTTTCTTCTTCCACCCTGATCACGTGTGTGTATGTCACGTCCAGCCTAACAGTGACACCCTGGGCTCTCTCCTGGAGCCTGTGGGAGCAGTCTGGGCTGTGACCATGGGCTGGGGATGTTGGCACCCCTTACACACACAGAGCAGGATGCCCCAGCACCTCTGGTCACCCTGACCCCCTGGCAGCACCCCTGCCCTGCCTGCAGGGCACATCCCTCTCCCCACAGCTACAGGCCCACAATGTGCTCTGGGAATGGCGCTGCCCAGTGAGCAAAGGCCTCCCAAGTGTCCTTCTAAGCACAGAAACACCATATGCAGGCTTCATGGTACAGAGGGGGTGCTTTGAGGGGGATACCTGGGTTAACAGCTTGCACAGAGAGGAAATACACACTTCAGACATCCTTCCCTCCACAGCTACAGGCCCACAATGTGCTCTGGGAATGGCGCTGCCCTGTGAGCAAAGGCCTCACCAGTGTCCTGCTAAGCACACAAACACCACATGAAGGCTTCATGACAGACCTTCCCTTCAGGAGGGGGTGCTTTGAGGGGAATACCTGGGTTAACAGCACAGAGAGGAAATACTTCAGACATCCTTCCCTCCACAGCTACAGGCCCACAATGTGCTTTGGCAATGGCGCTGCCCAGTGAGCAAAGGCCTCACCAGTGTCCTGCTAAGCAAAGAAACACCACATGCAGGTTTCATGGTACAGAGGGGGTGCTTTGAGGGTGATACCTGGGTTAACAGCTTGCACAGAGAAGAAATCACACTTCAGACATCCCTCTCCCCACAGCTACAGGCCCACAATGTACTTTGGGCACAGGCCTCACAAGTGTCCTTCTAAGCACACAAACACCACATGCAGGCTTCATGGTACAGACATTCCCTTCAGGAGAGGCTGCTTTGAGGGGGACACCTGGGTTAGCAGCTTGCACAGAGAGGAAATACACCCTTCAAACACCACATGGCCCCATCTCTCCCCACACGCACTGAAGAACCTTGGGGGCAATTAGCTCAGCAGGAGAGCGATACCGTGCGTGCCCAGGCAGGAGAGATGGCGTGTGAGGGATTGCAGGAGCCAGCCATGAGCATGGGAATGAACCTGCAGGTGTAGGTGTGCTCCTCAGGGTGTGTGCACACAGGCAAGGGGAGGAAGTTGATACATTACATTAAATGTCCAACTTCACCTTCCTGGCAGACAGTTTTCTCATACAAACACATTCACCTGCCCACTCACATCAATACTTGGACAACTTGCACTGCTCTGCAGTGGCCTGGCTGCCTGAAGGTCAGAACTCACATGGTGCAGGAATAAGAACGTTCTGGGAAAGCAAAGGGATACTGAAGATGTTCATACTGGGGAGTTGGAAGTCTTGCCATGAGGACTTCTTTATTGGTTTCTTCTGAACCCTCCTATTTTCCACTTCAGAGAGCGGGAATGTGCACTCCTGAGTTAGCAAAGCAGCAGTCTGAAACCCTAAATGAGACACAAACCACTACCACAATCCAAGATAGGAAGATAACACACTCCCAGTGCTATTTACTCACAACAACCAAATGTGGAGGAATGGGAGTAGGTCGAAGCAGCTGGGAAGGGCAAGTTAAGAAAGGGGCCCCCAACTCCTTGTTCCTACAGGATTCCAACCTGATCCTGAACACCTTCCCTGGGCCTGGCTCAGTGTGACACTGAGCACAACCTGAAATAAAAGAAATCAGTTGAAATGGTTTATAGACTCCTGAAATACCATGGTCTTTTCAGCAGAAAAAACAGATTGTGCACAGCAATGGCTGGGAATGACCTCACCTCCAAGTTTCTACAGGGATGGGGCTGTGCTTTCACTATGCTGACACAGGATTTTTTTGCAAACACAGCCCACTGACACAAGCCTCACAAGCCCTGTGACTCCCTCAGTCACACCCTTCTGCACAGGGGGGCAAGACGAGACACTTCTGGGCACAGAATAGAAAAACAGAGGGAGCAGGAGCAGTTGTCAGACCCACTTCTTCAATCCAAACAGCACTGCAGCAGCTCTGGAAGTGGCAGTGTTTTGGGATAAGGGTTTTCCCTGAGCAAAGACCTCTCCCTGCCCTGCATTACAGCAGTAAAGGCGAGATGCAGGACTTGCTCTCCACACCTCTGTGTTTTCTCCCTTCCCAACACCTCATTCACCCTTTCAATAATAAAATTTCCCCATTTCCAGCAGGAGCAAAGTGTGCTGTGTAGCAGCTCATAAAGATGAGGAAAACATTCCTAGTGGAGAGCCCACTCCAGAGAGGTTAGTGCCTGTCAGCAGCAGCAGTAAACAGACTGTCTCCAGCTCTCTGGGTTTTCTGGCAGGGAGGCAGTGTCCTGCCTGTTAAAACTTGTTTTGGATGACAACAGGCCACATTCCACGTGAGGAGAGTGTGCCCATCTTCAGCTCACAGCAGGCTGCTTGTTTCTCTTCACTCAGCTGTAAACATGTTTAAGATTCCTATAAACACCTATTGAGCAGCAAACCAGCCAAACATGCTCAATTAAAAAAAAAATAAAAGAACCAGAAGGCAAACCCCTCAGCAACAGAAACACCCTCCTACCCATGAGCAAACAGTCCTGCCAACAAGGCTCCCTGGAAAGAATATGTAAGAGCATCACCTTAATACACTCGCATCACAAGGAAAAAAACCAAGTTCTTTTCCTTTACCCGACTAACTACTCATTTCAGCATCACCTTCAAAGGAAAGCCATCACTCACAAGAGCCCATACTATCCTCTGTGCCAGTCCAGCCCATCCCAACCTCCCTGAAAGCTCAACTTTCCCAATCAGCTTTGGCACACAGAAATGCCAAGCCATGGCATACACCAGGCACGAGTTCTGCACCTCAGGCTGATCCCTCACAACCTTTCACTTTAACATTACAGCAAAGCTTTCCTCAGGCCAGAGACTCTTTCAGCACATGGTGATGAAGCATCATGAATGCCAATAGATACTGATGATTACATGATATTCTCCTAAATTCCTCATTCACTTTTATCCAAACTATTTTATCTGCTTGACTTTGCTGCACAGCAGAGCTGCACACACCTCAAGAGAGGACAGTCAGGGCCCCAATTTTTCAGCATCACTTACTCAAACACCCATCCCTGGGTGCTGATCTGCTCTCTCCAGCACACACTGACCTGGGGGGTAAGATGAGAGGAGCATAAAGCTCAGGAAGATCCACCATGCCTGAAGACTTGCTCTAAGACACAGACTTGAGAGCCGGGATGCTGTGGGGGCATCACAGGGGCTTGTGCTCCATCACATGCAGGCCTGAGAGGAGGAGCAATATTTTCTCTGAGACTTTACAGCTTTGCAAGAGGGAGACTCACTTCTCTGGAAAGAGAAAAACAAACTTGGCTTTCCATGCACAGGCTGTACTATTATGCCTTTCAGTGAGGCAAGAAGAAACTCCATTACAGGCACAGGAGATGGAAACAGTGATCTCCTGTAGATCTTTCAAGCCCAACAGCTTTTCACCTTTCTGGCCCCAATGGAGGAGCCTTTTGTCCAGAAAAACTGCCCAATAAAGAGCTTTTGAATTTTATCATTAATAACTGTTGCATCAGCTAAGTTGGGGTGGCAGCTCTTGGTTGGTCCCAGGAGTGATTTACAATAGGGCTCCCACCTGGGACATGCAACAGAAAACAATGCAGAAAACAAGGCAAAAAACTATTCATTGCTTGCAGAGTCCCTCCCCCCCTCAGCTTCCCAGGACCCAGGAAAGAGTCACCACATGGAGTCACAAGCACAGCCATCCCTCTCCCCAAAGAAAAAAATATTACTTAGTTTTAACAGCCAAAAGAAAACAAATACTATTTGTCTTCTGCTCAGATTTCTGATTTCTCTTAAAACAAAACAGGCTTTTAGAGGCAGTAGGGCAAGAGGAAGGGTGGGGAAGGTCACAGATTAACCTTCCTCCTGTTAGCAGGTTCCAGGATTCTGGCTGCAAGGCCAGGAAAACATGACACCAAGTGCCCAGTGTGACCACAGCCCCCTGTGATGCTAAGCCATGAGGAACTGCCTGCCAGAGGATTTTACCCTCCCACCCTTTCCAGCAGCATTTAAATACCTCCTGTTTGCAATGAGCAGCAGCGTCTCTGGTGGATTTGAGAGAATCTGGAATTTTATATAATTGAACTTTAATATAATGCAATTATTTTGTTCATGTTCTGTTTTGGTTGGTAGTAACTACAGTCATCTCACTGTTTCCAGTTTCAGTCTTAAAACAGAATGACTTTTGTAACAAAGATGTAAAAATAACCCTGCCTTAGAGCAAAGAGGAATAACCCAATTCACTAACAAAGTTGTTTTCTCCTGAACATCTCTGCTTCACCCTCCTTCTCCCTCCGCATTGCTGGCAGTGAAAGGACCATCAGCTGTGCAACTCCAAACACCCTACCCAGCCCCTCTCTCCCCATAACCACTATTTTAAATACTTCTCAGTTGTTTTCTCCCTTGCTCCTGCACGAGCCCTCTGCCCACCTGTACAAATCGTCTCTAAGCATTTTTGGTGGGGTTTTGCCAAAGCGATGTACAGTAAAAGGCATGGTGAGATTGCATGAAAGATGTAATGCAAAGCAGACTCATAGGGCAATTCATCTTCTCATTCTGCCAAGCATAAAAAGAGGATTATTACTAGAGGACTTATCCTAGCCAAAGAAATCAGACCTGTTACACTGCTGGAATAATAAATATGTCTTTTTAGCCTTAATAGCATGCATAATACAGAACAAATATACAAGCTGAAGTCCTTTGATGGACTTTGTGGGAGTAGACCTTCATGGTGCCCCTTGCACAGCCACTGTCCAAAGCTTTAAGATTGAAACCAAGCCTGATTCGTGGGAGTATAAATTTGGAGGATTATAACGCATAATGAAAGGACCAATATACTGGAAAGTATCAACAGTTAAACACTAACATGTAGTTAAACATCCTTTCAAATTAGATTAGTACCGAGTACTGACATGGTTTAATAAACAGCACCAACATCGCAGGCAATTTTACCAAACCATGAGCCATTCGAAACTTTTCTGTAACTCAAAAAAGAGAGCCTCAAAAACGAACCACAAGACACTGACAGAATTTTCCTCTACTTCAGAGAGCAAAGCGCAGCTCGTTGCACTTTGCCCGAGCCCCGCTGTACTCCCCAAAGTTTGCACGCAACGAGCCCGTTAGCGGGCGGGCAGGGCGCCTCTCGCGGGTGCGCATCCCCTCCTTCTCCTCGCATCAAAAAGCATCCTTGCTGCCTTACACCAAAGCAGCAAGAACGACAGACATCTCAAAGCCGCGGCTCCGCGCTCTACAGTTCCAGCACGGTCAGCTTTGGGTAGGTCTCCCGGCAGAGAGGGGGCGAGAGCCAAAAGGCAGGCCAAAAGCAGGGAAGGGAAGCCACAGCGCCCGGCCGCTCCCGGGGCCAAAGCCGCGCTCCGACCCCCGCGGCTGCGCTCACTCGGCCGGGGAAGGGGGCACCGCACGGGCTCCCGGGGACCGCGGGTGCTCGGGCTGCGAAGGACGGGACCCCCCCGCTCCCTCCCGTCCCCTCCGGCCCCGCTGCCGGGGATCACTCACTGCGCTCCGGGGCAGCCCCACCGCCGGCCACCGCCACCAGCTCCAGGTAGGCGGCCCAGAGCCCGAGGGCGAGCGCGCCCAGGGCCAGCAGCAGCCGCAGCTGCCTCCGGCGCCGCAGCCGCGCCAGCAGCCGGCCCCGCATGGCGCCGCTCAGGGCGCCGGGCCCCCGCCGCCCCGGGCCATGGCTCCGGCCCCGCCGCTCCGGCCGCACGACCCCGGCGCTGCCGCCGTGCGCGGCGCGGGGCGGGCCCAGGTGCGCGCAGCGCCCGCCCCCGCGGGCAGCCCCGGCCCCGCGCTGCCGCCGCCCCCCGCACCTGCCTCCGCCCCGGGGAGCGCTGCCGAAGGGCTCCGCTCCCGCCCTGGCCGCACACAGCCACCTCAGCGCCGGACCCTCCTCACAGCCGCTCTCCGTGCCCCAGGAGCGTTGGAGGTGTTGGAGTTGGTGCCGGTGGAGTTACCATCCCGATCCTCACCGGCGAGATGGTAACTCCTCTACAGGGAGGGAAGTAGAATGAGAGGGGACGATTCAAATTCGCGCTGGTACTACACACAGCTGAATCCATTTAACGTGTCGTTCACCTGGTGCAACAGGTGTATGTAATTGGACGTGCATCGCTCGGTGAGGAGGAAGAGGGCTGGTGAAGCCTCCAAACCTGCTTTCTCAAGCAGCTGACCAGATGCGATGTTACATCGTCAGCCCCCTCAGCGAGAGGATGTCAGAGGTTTACACAAACACCAGGACCTTCCCGGGGTGAAATTGCTGCTTCATTATATGTCTCAAGCACATTTTTGAAGTGACTTCTCAGAGTCCTTGCCATGCTGTTGGTTTCATTCACATCACCAAGCTGTCTTGGAGGCTGCAAACTGCATTCCCCCTCGGTGAAGGAAAATGGGAGATAACATCTGGCATGTACATCATGTATCCAGCTGGGGAGCTAGTCCAGAGCTACCCCTTTCCAAAAAGGGAATGTTGTGATGTGGGTATTGGGTCATTGGTGGCAACTGTTTTCCTTCACAGCTCCACTCCTGCACCAATGCAGTTCCATTGTGTGGGACCACACCATTGTGTGCTGTGTGGGACCATGAACAGAAACTCTCAGGCTGAAGTTGGTTTTTTAGTTTTTTAAATTAATGAAATTATGATACTCCTTTTTTTCTTTTTTTTTTTTTTTTTGAGATCCCTATTTAGAAGTAGCCTTCTTAAGTGTGAGGCTGTGCAAAAGGATGCTTGCTGTTCTTTAGCTTTAAAAATGTGCCAAAAGCCTTTTAAATGACATTGAGGGACACAGAACAGTGGTGTGAGTCCCAGCAGGGACAGGCTGACACTGGCAGACTGCTGGCACTGGCTGGGGAGCTGGAGCAGCATCCATAGTCCCGGGCATCAAACACTGAGCAGAACATTCCCAGCATCCAGGCAGCACCAAGAAACATTGCTATCACCTGTCACAGAACTGGGATGGACCAAGGGACGAGAGATCTCCTTTATATGAATATCTCACAAAGGTTTCAGAGCCATCTCCCTTCAGCTCTGTGCTGGAGATGTTTCTCTTGCTCAGGGAAAGCACACCCAGAGGGTTTGTACCCCATGGCAAAGCTGAAAAGACTTTTCTCAAGCTGGAAACAAACCCATGGTGGGGGAGCCTGGTAAGTGGCTCTGTCCTTGGGCTCCCCCAGCCTCCCTGGGACGAGGTCCATGGTGCAGCTTTGGAGGATGCAATGCTTGTGTTCCTCCTTCCTACCCCATCTGAGGCCACAGATGCACATCCATCATCCAAGCCTGAATAATGGGGGATAATTCCTCCAGTGTAAACAGAAAGAGCTGCCAATAGCCAGACAACACCAGTACACACACAACTAAAAATGGGAAACTCTGTGCAGTTTAACAAGGCAGGATTCTCATGGGGACATGACACTGTTAGAGTTTTTTGGTGGTGTGTTAGTTTGAGGTTTATCCAGCGTGAGAGAAATAAACCAAATTTTTATACGTGTTCCAAAAAAGGCAGAAAATACTAAGAAAAGTGTGTAATAAATACAGATCTAAATTTAACTTTGTTTAAAGAATGAGAATTTAATGATGTATTCTTAGCAGAAAGTTGTCTGCATTTCTTAAATGAACAACCTTATGCTTGAAAAATAACAACTTCACTTTGTTGCATATTAAAATAAGTAATCACATTTTTCTCTAGCGAGCATTGTACTAAAATGGAGGGAAGGGAAAAGTGAAAGTAAAGGCTAACGGTAGTATTTTCAGCTTCTAAAGAAACAAACTTCTTCATGATGGAACTGTACTATGATACAGAAAAGCTCTTGTCTCTGGAGAAAAAGCTTAAGGAAATTACTCTGGCATCTGTTACAATACAGTTACAGTAGAACAGTATTAAGGAACAAAATTAATCCATGTAATAAAAAGTGAAGTCATAAAATTCAATAGCTCTGCACTGTACTTGAAAATAACTTATTTTGGGCCACTTATTCATTGCAGAAAGAACAGATATTCAGGAATAAGATTCTGGCAGTGATGTTCAAAACCACCTCACATAACTGTTTTTATCTCAACTCTACTAGCAGTCTTATAGTCTCAGGTTCTCAGGCATCCCAAGTCACAGGAGTGCATGCCCAGCCCTCTACCTCTCTCATCCTCAGTGTGTGCCATGTGCTGGGCTCAGCCCTTCAGGGAGAGGAAAGCAGGGGAGCTGGAGGTGGTGAGACAGGAATAGGGCCCAGGGTGTGCGGAGGTGACTCCAACAGGAGCTGACATTGCCTGATGGACCATCCTTGGATATTGGACATTGCTGCTGGCTTCAGGACACTTCTCTCCCAGCCTACCCTGAATACCCACTTCAAAGAAACTGCCTCTTGGCCAGGAGTATTTTTTGGCTTTGTTTGAGCTGCTGTTTGTTTTCTGTGTTGGCTATGCTCCCTCACGATAAAAGCAGCCTTTGATACAAGTGCAGCACTTAATGCACATCTCCTGTTCCTCCTGGCTCACCCCTCTCTAGATACATCTCCGAGCACCTCTGCTTCTTGTTATGTTTTTGCTTCTAGTTATCTAACAACTGTTTCTCTGTTCTGTAAATCACTTTTAGCTCCATGCCAGCATTGTTTCTCTGTAGGCTCCCCAAAGGTGCAATTATCTGCCACTTGCTCCTTCCCTTCTTTCTTCTTGTGCAACTTCCAACACTAATTACAAGTTCCACACCACAGATACCCAACTGTCCCTAGACTTCACCACCCTGGTGGCTCCATACTCCTCTTCCTGATCTCAGTTATGCTCTAAAGCACAATGACTTCATCTTAACATTCTCCGTAGAAATGGTTCAAAGGCAGAAGTGTTTCTAAGAGGAATAAGCAGTTTCTGAAGACACAGCTCCCCATTTTTTCTCTTTTTGGCACCTCAGGATTTGATCGGGCTCTAAAAGGTACTTAAAAGGTACTACTAGTGGAGCAATCTCAGGGAATCAGTGCAGCCCCACAATTAACAACCTATCAGCAAGAAGGACCTCCTTGCTCAGCTAAATGGTGCTGATACAGGGGGTTGTACTGCCATGGTCATATTTTACTGGTGCAGTAAGGAAGAAAAATTATAAAATAAAGGCCTCACAAAATCAGGTCTGTTCTATCAGTGGCTAGCCTTGTCGAGCCAGCAGTTTGCAAATTCCCACATGAAAGCAATCCTGGTGTGACCAGTTCATTAATATAACAGCCTATTCCTGGGTGAAAAACAACTAGCACCTACATAAACATTAAATCTACCCCATGGGAACCAGTGAAGAAAATTTGTAAACAACTTAAGAGTAGAGAGATTTGATGGACAAGTAAAATACCTTTTACTAACCAATAAATTGGCAAGAAAGCTCCTAACCAATAGGAGTCCCACACGAGGCCTGTAAAAGTGTATAAAAACAAGTTACATGAATAAAGAATAGGCTTTTTCCACCATGAAGAAAATAGAGTCTCATGTGTTTTATTCTGATATTTTACCAATACAATTTCACTGCCAGCATTTGTATGGTGTGGCCTGGGTTGGGGTTTGTGATTTCCTCTTGCTGCACACACAGCCATGACTTTGACTGACAGGATCAGGATCCCATTGCTCTCCTACCACTTGGCTGTCTGGGTGCAAAGCCTCATTCATGCTTGTGTCGTTTCACTGCATAACTCCTGCCTTAGCTCTCAAGTCCCCACTGTCCAGATAAAGTTACATAGAAATGGTTGTCCTTCCTTTTCAGCTGGCCAGAGGTCACATTTTCACATGAGCTTCTTGCAGTGCTCTAGGAACACCTCCTGATTGCAAGACCTGCCCCAGGAGTTGACCTAAATTGCTTTTTTGCACATCAGAACCATCTCTTGATATTTAGAGCACACACTTGCACTTCCTGAAAAAGGTTTCTTAAGCTGAGAACTTTCAAGAGACTTTGCAGGCTTTAGATATTAATCATAATGAAAGACGAACATATGCATTTGAGAATGTGGGAAATCCATGTTTTCAGTCTAGTCTTACATAATTTCTTCTTTCCCCTGTATATACATAGCAATACTTGGTTTCTGTTTTAAGTGACTGTGCTCATCATCCTCGCTTTTCAAGAAGTCCCAAAGATGCATCACAGGCATGTTATCAGAGACATTACAGACCACAGAGATGAGCAGCATTCCCTGTAGACATCTGTCCACCCAAGCTAGGACTGAAGAGGAAAAACTACTGTACTGGATGGTTTAAAAGTGACACCATACTGAGAGAAATATTTACAGTAAAAGAAAAGCAATTTGATCTCTGAATCAATACAGGAGGCATTTGGCACATCCCAGACATGCCTCACCAAGGTAAATCCTGAGCTTTTTATTAAAATTGGGTCCATTTTGAGAGTGAATCGCTTCATGCCTGTACAGTTAATAGTCTTGCTTTAACATTGAAGCATTTCTGTGTTAAAAGCCCTTCTGGGTTTTCTGAATGAACCCAAATAATCTGTATTTACACATCTGTCCCCAGTCCAACAGCATCACAATCCTTAAAATATGCAATTTAGTCAGTGTAAGTGAACAGGCAACCCTGCTAAGGGCTCTGTTTTTCAAGCTGCATTTCTAGAGCTTGCTTGAAGGGCAGTCACTCTACCCCACATTCAAAGATGCCTTTTCTCCAACAGTTCACTTGGTGCTAAATGGGAGATAGCAGAAATCCACTATACTCCTCTCAAATACTTCAGTCACAGCAGAACTGTTTCCTGCCAGTGGGTTAAACACTGGTTACCTCTGATGGCCTGTTTTGGACAGTAGGTCCTTAACATTTGATGCAATCTAAGAATCCAAACTCTGCTCTATTTGTCTAAAACCCTACAAAGACAGCAAACAAAAGCTCCCACCACTCACACCTTCTACACTGTGTCCAAGAATGGTTTCATACATAATCCCAGTCTGCAGGCTAAAAAAGGTGTATACTTCTACAGCTAGACTTGCACATGTAAGAAAAACTCTTTAGGGAGTAGAGTTACAATTTAAAGTAACTGGAAAAGAGAAAAGCAAAATATTGCAGAAAAATTAGAAAGAAAACTGTCCATAACATACTCATGACCTACGATACCACTTTGAATAAGGACAAGTAGGACACCTTTATTAAGATTTTGACTTAGCAAAAACACAAAACAAAAACACATTCTAAAGCATTAAATTAAATGTGTTTGTGAGCTTTAATTAAAAAGTCTGAACAAGATCCCTTTGCATGACTATGAACAGATCTACCAGAACAAAGTACACAGGCATGCTGCTCCCAGCTGGACTCAAAAAATACTATCTGATTATCAAAGAATTCCTGGCCTCCACAGAAACCTTTCAATTCCAGAATACCAGGCTGCCCAGAGAGTCCATCCAGAGTGGGAAAATGAGTTTCTGAAATGATAATCCTACTTACATCAGCAATTGAACTGTAGCCACTGCATACAAGCATGTACTACATTACTGTTTAGACTTATTCTAACACCTATGAGAACTGTTGGCCTGCCTGAGTACAGTCACAACACCAATTCACTTGGGAATTACTGCAGATTGTGATATAGGAAATTCACAAGAGATTATTTTTATTTAGGTTTTACCTTGTATAACCTTGCTGTGCACAGTTAGCTGACACAGCATGTCTCTATAATTAAAGCAACTGCATGAAAACTAAAAACCTCCAACAAATACTGCATATAAATACATCACAGGTTTGAAGCCAGAAGGAGCCACTAAATTATTTCCTGTTAGCTCATGTCATTATATTTCATTAATTTCTAATGGGTCAAACCCAGTAACTTATCAAAACAACTTAATAGAGGTGAAATAATTTTTTGAAGATAGAGATGGAGAATTTGTTACCTCCACACCTAGTTTGTGATAGTAAGGGGGAAAAGCACTATCTCCCTACTAAAAATGTATGCTTTTTAATTTACTTCAGGTTCAGGCTACTTCTTTTTGCTCAGCATTGCCCTACTAGGCTAGAGAGGACTTTGGTAGGGGGTTTTTTTGTCTTCAAGTGACACATATTAATCCATCTTCTTAATGCAAGACAAAATGAGCTCTTGCACAACCTTTTCTCTAACTCTGAATCATCTGTGGTTCTGTGCCTTAAATAATATTTCAACATTCCTTCTGAAAAGTAGGCACTCCTTCCTTACTTAATTGAAGCTACACAACAATAAGGTTTCCCCTGCTCCTCATTTTTCTCCTAGTTATGCAAGAGATATTTTAGTATCTTGGCTCACAATAAGAACATTTGTCCAGTTCTAACCTTGAATCCTGTAGTATAGTCGCTCTAATCTTAGAAGCAGACATTTTGCAAATCTTTCAGATTCTGTCCTCCTACACTCATAACCTGGAATTAGCTGTATTGAAATGATGCAAGTCACCATTACTAACTTCAATTATCAAAAAAGCTAACCTATCTTTGGAGTAAATGCTATTTTTTTATTTCTACCCAAAAACTGTAGAAAAAAAAAGAGTAATTAAGGTAGTGGAACTTCTCCCAGGAAACTCCTTTGAAAATTTCAATAATGCTTGGTTGACATTTTAAAGGGTAGCTGTCAGTGGTAGGAAGCACTTGGCTCTCTAAAGCAGTTCTTGGCATGAAGGTCCCCATTTGTTTTGGCAACCTTTCACATGACCACGTGATGTCACACAGAGTGTGTACAATACTTTGCACTTCCTGCACTTGGAAAAATATTCAAGCTTCCAAATAAAATGGATTTACAGAGTAACAATACTGTAATTTCCCTCCCACCCCCTCACATAGGAAGTGCTCATAGCCTAGTGACATAATAAGAATCATGTTCAAACTGCACTTGGATTTTGATACATTAGCAGATATATTAGGAATGTTGTCATTTTATTCTGTTCAGTCTTTCTGAAGTCTAAAGAATATTGGTGAGCAAGACAGGAAATTAAACATTTACATCCTTCTTCCCCCAATACTTCCTCTCCCAGTCTTACAAACCTGAAAGTCAGAGCCTGAAGTCTTTACCCAGACACTTCATGGCTTTCCAGTGAGAGAATGGCATTTCACAGGCAATTCTTCAGCTTGGAAGAGTTGAAAATAAACAGGATTCTATAGGTTCAAGAGAGCTTTTTGCTAGGGTCCCATCAGCCAAATTTAAGTAGATGGATCCTGCTAAATGAGTGGATAAGGCTTCATTACGTAGCAATTTGCAGAAGCAGCCTTTTAGGCCCTGTGATAGGATTGATATCTTCAAACCAGTAGGATGTCATTTCACATACAAACTCACTTTAATTAGCCTGATTTCTCCATGAAAATATCAGCCAGCTAGGAGAGAGTGAGACTAAAGGATGGATAGCATTAAATAACCTTCCTTTACTGTCCCCATCATATTGGCACCCAAGTTGTTCATGAACCAGTTTCTGAACAGTTCAGCATTTTCAGCTCAACTGATCAGTGCCACATCCTTTAAAACAGCCCCTTGCAAGCTGCAGTGTTATTGAGCACCCAGAGACTGTCAGGACACTGAAGTCTGATCAATTGCCCTCAAGAACACATACAGAATAAAAGCCACAGCACAGGACCATAAGGGACAGCAAGCTTGTCACAAAAGGGTTAAGACAACTGATGTGGGTATGGGTGTCTTAAGGGCATTTCCCCTCCTGCATTGCTTTAGCTGATGCTATAAAAACAATTCTTCCTTCTCCAAACCTTCACATCCATCTTCTCCATATCTACCCATGAAACACTAAATGAGGATCTGCATGGCAACTTCCACCTGAAAGAAATTGTCTGCTTTCACACACTCAGCTCTGCTCAAAGAGGAAGGAAGTGCTGGTAGCTTATATGGTGTATACTTCAGAAACAAGGTAAAAAAAAGGTAAAGAAGGAAACAGAGGCATTGAAATCCCTTCTCCACTACAGATCTCCTCTCAGGCTGCAAGGTGGACAAGATTTATGGATGCTGCAGTAAAAGCATGAATACCTGCAGTTATAAACTGGGCTGGAGCCATGGTGTAACCCTTGTCATGATTTCATCTGTTTTCTAGGATTGTGATGTCTGGTATGAAGACAATCACCACACACAGCTACAGTTACAGGTCTCATCCAGCAACTGTGCACCTGCTCTTCCACCCCAGTTTGTTACAGTTCAGTAGCAACAACTGCTGTAGCAAAAGCTGGTCATGATTTCTCTGCACATAACCATGACCTTGTTTAGAGCTGCAAAGACAGATAATATGGTGGTTAAGGAAGATACTAGGTCCCCTTTATTATGGGCTTCCTTTGCATGTTAAAAAAAACTGTGAAGAAGGGGAAGAGGAGATGAATTTCAGTTGTGTAGTACCTCCCTCCCCACCAAGCATTCAGAACTTGTGTAAATGTTGCTCATCCTTGCAGAAAAGTTCTATAATGGGTTATCTTTTCCCACCATATTAAATCAGCTAGGTTTGTTCCAATTAGGTTAAAATCAAGCAAACAGGAGCCACTTAAAAATAGTTATCCTGTCCAGGAATCAAATGCAAGACATTTTAGTACAGACTTTCTATATGAGAATTTACAGTTACATCCTGAGGTGTTAAGCACCAAAACAGGAATCATGGAAGTATTTTAAAAGCAGGAACTATTTTAAAAGCTGCTTCTCACATAGGAAAATGTCAGTCAAAATCCAGATCTTCACATAGATCCTTTCTAGGATTGTTAATTTCATTATAAACATGTATGTCATTTAGAATATGCTCCAAATAAAGGCAGAGGACAGTATACACTGATCCCTAGCACAGATATGAAAATACAGTCACACACACACACACTCCTGATGTAACAGTCATCATGTACTTTTAAAGTCAGTTTTATCAGGTGCCATCTCTCAGCTCAAACAGCAATATAATCTGGTACATTAGGAATGGCTCAAGAGCAGATTTCCTCAAATTTCTGTTGATGGATGCCAGGAAACAAACAAGCAGGAGCTGTTCTTTCATATGACTATTCAAGTCTAGCAATGTCCTATTCCTAAAACTAGGATGCCAGCTGCTAATTCAGCTTCAGCAGTGCCGTAGTTCATCCTCTAAGATGTAGATTTTTGTTTTTAAGTCTTTTAGTTCTCCTTGAATTTTACGTGTTAATTTGTTTCCTTGGCGGATCTCATGTAGAATTGCAAGATCCTGGTCGTCTGGTGCCAAATTCAAAGCCACCTAAAAACAAAAAGAAAAACAAATTAAGAAAAACAAAGCTGTACAGAATACAATTTATGGAGCATTATGGTAAGTATATGAGGGAGAGAACTCTAAAGGAGACCCATTGTAGCCAGCAAAGAGGACGTTTACGTTAATAGCCCAAGGATAACGCACATCACCAAAAGCAAGGTGCTCCAGAACCAAAAATAAAGAACAAAGCTTTCATAACATTATGTTTTTGTATTATAGTACTAGCAAGGAAGAAATCTTAATAGAATATAACCATGTTGACTCATAGCCTGTTGACTCCTTTCTAGTGCCTGTATTATTTAGAGACACACAAAAAGGGGCAAGTCAAAGTATTTATCAAGGAACTCGTATCTAGTTCTAAGTACCTCAGGAGATGACATTTCATCTTTTGCTATTTCAACCAGAGGTGTTCTAACTGCTGTGGCTAACCTGCTGCCCTCTGAAGTGCACAGGATTCAAGAGCAGCTCAAGTCCAAAGCCTTGACTCAGGCAGTGCCTGTACTGGGCTGAGTAAAGGCTGCTGGATAATCAGAATTCCTGATGGCAAGCTGGCCAGGGCTGACATTTCCTGTCACCCTGCAACTGGCTAGAGCATGCCAGCCCAGCCACTTTCAAGGGCACAGCATTGGAAGCTGCTCTAAAATCCCTCTATTCTCCTCACCCACTTATGGTTTCTTATTGTGTCATCATGTAGTTTTCAGTCAAAAATGTTAATATGCAAATCAGGAAATTTAGTCATCTTTAGTCATTTTGACCTCAAGCAATGAGAGGGATTGAATGATCACTCTGGAGACTTCTTGCAAGTGCTTTGTTCCCCTGCCCTCTTGTGGTTAACAGTGTTAAGAAATTGAGAATACAATGAAGAGCACACCCAGATATAAAACATACAAGTCTCCAGTAAAGGCATCATACACACTCTTTCCCCTTGTTCATATACTGCTGTTAGTCCTTAAAGAATAAAGTTGAAAAATTCACAGGCCATTTAAAAAAACCCCAAACCAAAAAACCCAAACAAATTGAAGACTTTAATCAAAATAAATGCATTAGTCTGCATAAACTGAACTGTGCATCAAAAGTACAGGAAAAGAATCAATCAGTAGCACTGCCAGACTCCTGCAGGAGAGCCTAAGCTATGCTGAGATGATCCTCTCAAGCACATTATAGATAAAAGTCTCATCCTTAACTCCAAGCAACATCAAGGCTGTGCCTTTCCCTCTAAGCTGTTCAGATGTTCATCTACACACCTGGAAGCTACTACAAAGAACACAACTTCCAGCCACTGCTTCTGCAGTGATTTTTGCAAAGTCATAAATGACATACTAAAGTAATAAACAGAGTATCCAAAATACTTAAGACAGTGATCAACCTCTCACTGGAACAGAACCAAACACTATGGCTCTTACAAAGAAAATAAACACTCATTTTCTTTGCAGGATAAACTCCTGAATCAAACCACTGCCTTGCAATTTTGAGATAGCTAAGTAAGCTACAGGTATCACATAAGAACTTTTGAGAGTGGAAACAAAAAAACACAGCTAATGTGTACCAAAGACAGTTCTTGGTAAGCTTGATGCCTAATTGATAAACAAAGACAAATCTTTTTTGCTTGGTAAAATACAGAGGACGCAAGTTTTGTCAGATACTGATATTTAAAGGCACACTTAGAAAAGGAATTATTTCCTTAACCCTAGAGGAATACTACATTAAATACTGAGAATACATCTCTATAGGATAAGCCCACAATAGCCTGCCTCAAAGACTTAGCTGTTACCTTATAAATCTTCTTCTCTACATCTTTCAGTTTCTGCTGAAGCTGTTTGATGTCATTCTTGAAGCCCTCTACTTCCAGATTCCGACGTTTTTCCAAGGCTTCACATCGCTGAGTCATCAGTTTCAGGCGCTTCCCCATCTTCTCTGAGCGTTCCTGTGGAGAGGAAAACTCAATAGGCCATGCAAAATAAATGCTGGAAGCTCATCACCCAGCCAGCAAATGATTACAGACTAATTACCTGAAAGAGTTCTTTGCCAGCATCTCTCTCCTCACGGATCCTAGCCACCTCCCCTTCCAGGGAGACACACTGCTCTCTGTACATGTGTGACAGGTGCTTTTCCTGCACTAGCTTGTCTTGCAGTAACTATGACAGAGGAAGAACAAAAAAAATTAATTCAAGACTGTGCTCACAAAACTTCCCCTGCCCTGGACAAGCAAGTGTGGTATCACTGCCAATATGACAGGAGAATAAAAATTAACTGGAACTAGAGCTCGCAAGTATGTGAGGACAATATTCTAACTTCAGTCCCATTACCAAAACCTTTGAATAAGTTACCAGTTTTGTCTGACTGCTCATCATTAAAAATAACATTCAATTAATGCTGTAACTCCCCTTTCACAGCTGCTTGCCCAGTACTTTCAGAGGCATCTGCATTCAGGGCTCAATGGAAACAATTCCCTATTTCCTGTTTACTTTGCCATTCCTTATTCTGATCTCCCAGCTTGTCACTGGAAGTGTAGTGGAAGAGGAAGAAAAATTCAGACTGCTAGAGAAGAGCTGGAAGACGTAAGTTGAGAGGACTCATTCTCCCCTGAGAGCATCAAGGGAGATCCAGACACTGCATTCTAAGACCATTAGCTCAGAGCACTTACAGGAAAGAGAGCCACATGCAGTCAGCAGGTTGAAAACTGTTGGCCCCAATTAATCACACAGCTTACAGAATTTGGGATTTTTTTTGAGCATGAAAGAAACTGACAGTGACATGCTACCATAAATCCTAACTGTACATTTTATCTGAAATTTGAGGGTGATGCTGATTTTGAAGCAGGAGGGGTTTTTTATTTAGATTACTGCTAACAACAATGTAACTTAAGGCAATCCAGTACAACTTTGAAAGTGCTGCTAGTGACTGTGTATTGTGCCAAAGGCAAGGTGCTTGCAATTTCCTAGTCAAAAACTGTTAAAGAGTGCTCTACCAACAACAAAAAAAATTACCTTTATTTCTTTGCTGTGGGATTTTGAAGCTCCATCACTTCCTTGAAGCATCTTCTTCAGCTCTGTCTGCTTCTTTTGTCCTGACTCTGTGCTGAAAGCAAGTTGATCCAGATCTTTGCTAAGTTTCCTCAACAGACTGTCCTTCTCTGCCATCCATGCTTTCTCGTTGGCTCTGGCATCAAACTTGAGCTGGAGAAAGTCCCGGGTACTCTCATATAAGAGATTTTGGGTCTTATGAAGCCTGAAAAAAGGGATCCCAGTGGAGTTAACTTCTTTCCTAGTGCCTACCTTAATTTCATCAGTCATCACTGCAACTTGGAAGAAGCACAGGAGAAGACACACGGTCTAAATGTGAGTTGAACTCTTCTCATCTAATGAAAGAAGTGCTCCTCTTCCAATGTGAGAGAGGATTTTTAATAAGCAGATTACTCCACTCATCTTCCACACACACTACCAGATGGCTGCAGAATTTGCTTTTCTGCCTGCTACAGAAAGCAATGCACTGAAAGCCATAACATTTCCATTGCTCCCTCTCTTCTCATGACTACATCATGGTCATGCTCTCACACTCACTTTTCTGTTATAGCTTTGATCTTGTCCTGGTCCTTCTGGTGCCGGACCTCAGCTTCCTCCATCTGAATCCGCCTGTCCTCGAGCAGGGACTCCACCTGTTCCTTGGTCAATCGTGTCTGTTCTTCTATCTGAGCCTGCAGGGCCTTCACCTGCACAAGCAAACACAGACATTACAGAACAAGACCTCATGCCAGCTCTGCTCATGTTAAATTCCAAGATTTAGATCAAAAACTGTACCTGATAACACCTTTGGCAGTTCTAATTTCCCAATCTTTTGTTTTTGTTTTAATGCTAATTATTTCAAACAACTGAAGCATTTACAAAAAACATGCTGTAGGCAAGAGAGGGATACTATGAGGAGCAACACTAGATTGTTAATATTTATATATTATTAAGATTTAAATTGCACACATCTAACAAATCCTGTGGAATATGCAGAGACACTTCTGTACCTCTGCTTGAACAAATAATATTAATAATAATAAAAAACCAACTACCATCAATATCTGCTGTACAAGTTCATCCATTATTTGATTCATCTTTCCTCATACTTGGCATCAGCTTCTAGCATCTTCCCCGGTTCATGATTCTGAACATTTTATCTTTCATTTTGTCATGCTACCTATGCCTAAACTCTTATGGAAGTCTAGAAAAGGGAATATTTCATTTTATCAATGCAATGCACTTCAGGAGGCTGCTGTGTCTCAAGCACATTGCTTTTGTCAAGCTTCCACAAAACACCCAACCCTGCACATCTTCAGTGGGTTTAATGTAAATTCACATCTGCTATCAAATTATGGGAGATAACATCAATTACACATTCTGTACTTAAGGACAACATATTTCAGTTGACATTAAGGGAACATCTGCTTACATAAAGCTTCCAGAAACGGTTCTTAAATTTACATTCACAGCAAAGAAACAGCTAAGTAAACTGACAAAGTGTGGATCCATAGTAAGATGCAGGGATTTATACAACTGGTACATCTACATCTTAAGCAGACAGAATATTTTTTATCATAATTTTCTGCAAGCCAGCAATTATGTCCATCAGCTAGGAAACATTTTTACCTGTAGTAGAAGTGTGTCATGATCTTTTTGATCTCTCTGAGAACTTCTTAATTTCTCTACTTTTGCTGCTGCTTTTGAAGCACTCTTCTCTGTACCTATTGAAGACATTTAACTGAAGTGGGAAAGGGTTTTCCAATGTACTTGCAGTACCTTTCCAAGCATGACATACTTGTGTTGTGGTGGGCCTACAGGAACAGCAGAAAGACTTCCACTGCTACAGTCACAAGGACTTCTGAGGCTTAGCTGAAAGAAAAGAATTCTAGAACTTCTGGTGATCACACACCTTTATCCTCTCTATCATACTGCAGTATTTAGGCACCCTCCTAATTTTGTTGGCATGTATAGAAAGAAAATTTGACATGTTTTCTTAAAATAAGTGATGAACAGGCAGATGCCACAGCTGCACAAACATCAAGGCTTGAGTGAGTTTTGAGCTTGTTGGCCAATTTCAGTCAATCTGATTAAACAATTATGTCCCACAGCCTCCTCCTTAGCTGAGCACACCAGGGACATGAAAGCTAAGGCTGTTTTAAAGGATGATGAAGGGAAGCCAGGTGTACTGCATGGATATGCAGAGTCACATTTAGGGAACTTAATGGAAATTTACCAAAGCATTCACATACATTCCTGTATGCCATTATTTTGGCTTACAAAAGACAGACACACAAAAAAAGCAAGAGCTGAGCTGCTGTTACTCAGCTTGGTGTGGGTACCTGTGCTAGAAACATCATCTTGTTCTTGGGTCTCTGGTGGCCTTTGCAGCACAGTAACCTACAGAAACAAGAAAAATGCACTGAGCATCTACTTCCCCAAAGGTGCAATGGTCAAGAGGTTTTAGCTTTTTAACTTTAAAAAGTTAAAAGTAAATATAAAACTGTAAAAAGTTAAAACAAGATATCCAAAAGAACAGCATTACCTTACTTCTACCACAAGACAAGACACTGCATTTCACAAGTGTAATGCCCATGTTGAAAAGTTTCCTTTATCATGGATAAGTTTTGCCATTACTGCCTCTATATTTTTCATCAGAAAAAGTGGAAAGTAATTCTGCCTCTGATGGCTTCATTAGGGTGAAAATCAGCACCCTCAGCAGGAAAAAGAGCATTTTGGAGACAGAGAGAAGAGGAAGGTGAAGATGATGTTATTGCCCTTTTTTATACTCCTTGTCTCAGCAAGACAGAGAAACATGAAGCTTCATTTATCAGCACATCCATTCAAGATACTGAACAAGCCTGAGATAGAAGCTAAGTGATAAAAATACTGAAACTCAAGTTCGAACTGAAACCCACCTAAAAAAAGGAGGCCATGAAAGAGCAGGTTATAACCCCAAAGCTTATCTTTATGTTCACGTTACATAATAGGCTTAATTTTAGAGCTACCCTAAACCAAAAATTCTAAAGCTTTGGCAAGATTTTTGAAGAGCTTGAGCAGTACAGAGCAACCATGAACAATGCAGCATATTTCAGCCTTTTTCTGCACCTTATTTCAAAATAAATCCTATATTCCCATCATAGTCTTTGTACATCCAAATCACTCATGACTTTTCTAATTAGGTTCAACTACATTGCACACCATATGTGCTGCCATTTAAACAATTCAACATCACTTCTGAAATATGCAACACAATGTTGTCTAGAGGTTGTCTAGATGGTTCTTCAGCAACCTTCAGCCCAGGAAACTGCTGCAGCAACCTTGACACATTCTTTACTGAAGCTCTGAGACAGGCATTCGGAGATAGCTGACCTTCAAACACTGTGCCTGGCCATTTCCTGCACCTTTTTTTTTCCTTTTTGTGGTGTTCTTGCCATCTTCTTGACAACCATTTGCCAGATGACTTCAGACTCCCATCTGACACTTCAGAGGCCAAGCTGGAGGTAAGTTTTGAAGGCAGAAGGAGGCTGATGCTAAGAGGATCTACTTTCAGGGTGCTTGTTCTTACTTACCTTTATACTACAGCATTTAGACTAAAACCTGATGTTGCTACAGACCCCATTTGCTTTGGGCTCATTTAGCAACCTTTGACTTGATCTGGTCTGTGGTCAGACTGGGATACAAATACTCATGTTAAAATTCAAAGAGGAGATCTACAGAAAAAATGGAACTTGCCTTATGTGGAGGCTCCTTATGAAAATATGTAATTTCTCCTTCATCTGCTCCCAGTATAGCCAGGAGTTGTTGGATTTTTTTCCTGTCCTCCAATTCCCTGGAATACAAAGGAAGTGAAAATAGGAAAATAGACAATAGAAAATATACAAATAGAAGCAGATTTTTTTAAAAATACATCATGACATTGTGACACACTCTCCTTTTCCTTTACCTGTAGATGCCTGCAAGTTTTCCAACCTGTTGCAGTTTCTGAGACTACTGCTTTAAAAACAAGATTCCAAAGACATTCCTGATGTTGCCAATGAGACCATCACCAGTTTTGCTGATTGCAGAGCATTTCTCTTTTCAAGTACAATAATACTATGTAGGCTGCTACAATAGCACATGGTGAAAAGAATTTGCATTAAGAGTTATAAACTACCTAAAATTCTCTCCGATTGTACATGTCCATCATTTTTAACCCAAACTACATTAAGGGCTGTATCAGACTTTTTATTACACTCCTGACAAGTGTCAAAGCACACCAACACATATTTTGACTTAAGTTCTTAAATCTTCAATGGAAAAATTCATGCTGGAGCACAGAAACAGAGTGAGGAGGAAGAAGAAGCAGAGGCAATATGCAGTGAATTGACCATAACCCCCATTCCCTCCCTCTCTGTGCTCCTGAGGAGGAGGAGGTAGAAAATTCATGAGTCAAGTGGAGCTGGGAGAAGTGTGAGGGAAAGGTATTTTAAGATCTGGGTTTATTTCTCATTATCCTACTCTGATTTCATAGAATGGTTTGGGTTGGAAGGGACCTTAGAGATCATCTGGTTTCAAGCGCCCTTGCCACAGGCTGGGAACCCGCCACTAAACCAGGTTTCTCAGAGACCCATCCAACCTGGCCTTGAACACTCACAGGGATGGGGCATCCACAGCTTCTCTTGGCAGCCTGTTCCAGTGGCTCACCATCCTAAGAGTGAAGAATTTCCTGCCAACAACTAAACTAAACCTGCCCTCCTTCAGCTAAAGCCATTCCCCTCATCCTGTCACTAAATGCTCCTGTAGCAGCCCCTCCCCAGCTCTCTTGTAGGCCCTCTATGTGCTAGAAGGCTGCTCTAAGGGCTCCATGAAGCCTTCTCGAGACTGAACAGCCTCTACTCTCTCAGCCTGTCTTTGTAAGACAGAGGCTCCAGCCCTCTGGTCATTTAATTGGTAATCATTCCCCCCAGCTAGGTCTGTTTTGCCCATGATGGCAAATGGTGAATGATCTCTCTGTCCTTATCTTGACCCATGAGTCTTCTCTTGTATTTTCTCTCCCCTGTCCAGCAGAGGAG
The DNA here is from genome assembly GCF_023055355.1 of Agelaius tricolor. Classification (NCBI taxonomy): domain Eukaryota; kingdom Metazoa; phylum Chordata; class Aves; order Passeriformes; family Icteridae; genus Agelaius; species Agelaius tricolor. The sequence goes on from NW_027269263.1 coordinate 4,746,570, forward strand.
ATGAATGACAAGAGATGCCTTGGTCTTGGTGGGCACCTGGCATCCAGCCAAGGTCAACTCACCACAGACAGCTTCAATCAAAACTTCACATTCAAACTGGTAACACACAATTCAAATCTGAACCAATGTTCAATTTCTGCTCTTCCTTCTACTACCAGAATAGGAATAATAGTAAGTGGAAACATTTAGCAGCCCAACAGATTGCACTGCACCTTCACTGGTATGGTTCCATAGGAAGTGTGGAATAATTGCTGCACTGAGGACTCCAGGTCTGGCTGAGAATAAATTGCTGCTGGCAGTGCCTCAGTCCCCACACAGGACAGCCCACTGTTGTGGGTCCCAGGATGAGGTCAGAGATGAGAATCTGACTCCAAGTTCTCAGAAGGCTGATTTCTTATTTTATGATATTATATTAAAAGAAATTATATACTAAAACTACGCTAAAGAAAGGATATATCAGAAGGCTAGACAAAAATGAATAATAAAAACTTGTGACTGACCAGAGTCCAACACAGCTGGACTGGGATTGGTCATGAAGTAAAAACAATTCACATGGAACCAATCAAAGAAGCACCTGTTGGTAAGCAACCTCCAGACCATGTGGGAATCCATAAAATCAGAGGGTTTTGGGAAAGCTGCAAAAGGCAGGTCTTAGAGACAGAAGAACTGTGATTAGAGCTAAGCAGTAGCTATGAGATCGGTTAGCAGAAAAATTATGTAAAATGTAGAAAAGTAAGGACAAATAGAACAGTGGTCTGTGTATTAACACTTGTTTAGAATAATTCTTTAAGCTACAGAAAAGTTTATCTAACAAGATATTAGGAAGTTTTAAGCTTAATAATAGAGCTTTGTGCATTGTGTTTTAAGGCTTACAAACAAGTATTGTATTTGAAATAAGCAGGCATTGTTTTAACTAAAGGTACATGTGCTTATAGTAGTTGGATAGAACTACTGTCAATGTGCTCTTGCTTTGTGTCAAAAAACCTATAAAGTAAGTTGTAACATTAAGTTTTTGGTCTGCTGCCTGGGATGTGAGCTGATGGCATCTTCCCATTGTCATAACCATGTAATGAGACTGATGCTGGAAAATAAAACAGCTCAAAGCACGTCCCCAGCGGCCCCATCCTGTTCATAACTTGTACACAGACCCCTGACCAGTGATAAATGGTGCTCCTCTGTGAGGAACTTTGTCAGACTAGATGACTAAAAATGCATTAAACCACATTCCAAGCAATCAGATAATTATTTTTTTTCATTTCTTTCCTGAGGCTTCTCAGGAGAAAAATCCTGGCTAAGGGATTTTTCAGAAAACACCAGGGTGACAGCCCACCTGAGTTTGAGACGGTCGTTCTCCGAGTAGAGGCGAAGGACCTGCTCCTTCTCCTGGAACAGGTACACCTGCATGTCACTCAAAGCCTTCTGCAGCTCTGCCACCTCCTCCTCCAAGTGCCGCACTTCCCACTGCAACTGGTGCTGAGTGGAGACCATAAGGGACTCGAAATGGAACAGAGAACTGGACAACACTTACAAGCTTCCAACTGCTTGTGCTCTGAGTCTGGAACAGCCAGCTCAGGAATTATTTAGCCTCCTACAATATTTGACCAGATGAGGGCAGTATTGGAAAAATTGGAAAAAAATATTTTAAAATGTTTCAGCTGGGAGTTCAGAGCCCTGCGAATCACTGTCACTACACAACAGTGAAATAAGGCTTGGGTCTCCAGTTTCTAGTGGTTGCATTTCCACACTGGTGGTCAGAGCAGGTATGGGGAGCCTGACATCACCTAGCAAGGCCTCTAACAGCATTTACTTTTGAAATAAATCACTGAAGAACAAACACTAAGACAGCTGTATGGTTTAGCAGTGAGAAATCCAGCTAGTTATTATGTTTCATTTTTTCCACCTGGTATAGGAAGCTACCAAGCACTCCTGTATGAAAAAAAAGCATTATTTTGCAACCTGCCCCTCTTTTTCCCACATGACAATAAGATGTACAGTACATCCCCAAGGACTTTCAGGCTGCTTCAAGCATGGCCAGTGCTTGAGGAGACACCTCTATCACCTCAGAAGTGACTGTTTTATTCCCAAAGAACCATCCACAACTACAAACATGATTACTAGGCAGATACACGCTATAGCCTGTGTCAGGACACTGCATATCTTGCAGGTATTCTTTAAGATTTCTTCCTATTAAAAGGCAAATTCTTAAATTTCTACTTAACAGCTTATGGCCAAGCTTATGAATTCCACTGCAGTAAATAGGAATTATAGCCATAAGTAAAAGTCTATTCAATTTGGACAAAAGAGCATTCCTTCAATACAAGAAGCAAGGGAAAGAAGCTGGAAAACGTGGGAAATGAGCATCTAAACTCAAGCCTTAATATTAAAAAAAAAAAGCAAAATTCCCACTGTGAAGATACAACCAAGCCATGACTTTTGAAGAACATCCTACAGGCACTTTTCTGTTTGATTTGACAGAGGACAGACAGCTAGATCTTAAAATCAACCACCAAAATCCACATTGCTAATAAAATCCCAAGAATTCTGTGCTGAATTTTCAATTGAATAAAAACACTAAGCTTGTGCATGTAGCCCATAATTGTTCCAAAACTCATTTCCTAACCTGCTCATCATAGGTTTGTTTGTATTTCTCCAGCCTTTTCACCAATTCCTCGTGCTCCTCATCGAAGTCAGCGATCTTCTTGCGGTAATAGTCCAGGAGCTCGTGGGAGGGGTTCAGATGGGCCAAGCGCTCCCCGATGGATGGAAGGGGAGGGAAATCCTCCTGACTCGGACACTGGGACTCAGCAGATCTGGAGGAGGCACGGGGGGTTGGCACCCTGCAGAGAAACAAGGCTCTGATGACATGTAAGCCTCAGACAGGGAAATTAAAAACAATTTCTAAAGTAGCTAAAAAGATTTTAAGTTTTTACAGAGAGTAGCTTGACTGTTCTCTGGGTATTAACAGGAGATCATGGCATTTAGGAGAAGCAAGAACTTTGATAAAGAGCAGCTTGCAGGTGTATTGTACTGTGGAGGAGGGCCCAACCCAGGGAAAAGATAAAAAAAGATGTTATGGAAGCAAAGCCTTGTACATTATTTGGGGAGGATGACAATGAAAAGAGGAGAAAAAGAATAGAAGGACAGCACTCAGGGGATAAAAAGTCCATTGCTGTTCAATTAGAAGCAGCAGCCACTGAAAAATAAACAGGCACACATAATCTGTGACAGTCCCTACTGGACACCCAAACAGAAAAACACTTTCTAAAGACAGACCACTGAATGAAGATGATAATTCAGGCTAGCTAATGCACCAGCCATTATAATTTAAGGTGTAAGTCTAGGAACCTATGTGCTTTCCTTTCTGGTGTACTTGATGTTCTTATCCACATAGCTTGTCCACCTTCAACACTGAAATAGAAGCTGCCAAGTTCTTGAATCTTATGTTGAAGTGCTACACAGAAAGCAAATCAATGTTATATAAATCAAATCAAGGATATGTATGATCACATAGTTTTCCTCAAAACAATATTTAGTGCATTCAAACATTTAATCTGTTCAAACAAGCAGCAGATTTGCAAACAGAGCTGCAGAGTTAAAAAAAAAAAACTTAGAAAGTGCTCTTTTCATTATCTATATTGATACTACAAACTTTTTTTTTTTTAACGATACTATGAATAACAGAAGCTAAGAAGCTTCTTGACTAAAGTGCCGCTTAGTCGCAATCTGGTCGTGGAGAATCAGGAATTTTGGTGAAAAAGTGATTTGGCAATGGTGACCTTTATGGGGCCACTCACCAAAGCTGCTTGGATAAGATCCCCAGTGCACATCCGTGAAAACTCTGAGCACTGGAGGAAAGCATTAAATTTGCCAAAGTATAAGTATTAAGTGCAGGAACTTGCTGAAGTAGCAGAAACTCCTTAAACAATGTATCTAGAGAAAGAAGTAACCCAGGCACAAGGCGAACGTTTTACTGCCGAAGAGCAGCAGAAACTGAAAGATGGAAGAACAAGGAAGCACAGCAGGCAGAGGAGCAGACCCAAGAGGTGCCCTAGCGCAAACCAATCTACCAGAAAATAAAGAAAGGGCTCCAGGAGCCAGGCCGCCGGGGAGTAAGGAAAGGGCTCCGGGTGTCCCGGCAGCAGCCGCCCTACACTCACTACCTTGGGCAGCGCGGGCTCCCCGCAGCGCGCTCCGCTGCACTCATCACGGCCCTGCGGAGAGCCGGGCTGTCCATGGGTGGGGGAGAGGGGCTTCGGGCACCCCGGTAGGCTGGTGAAAGGGGGGTGCCCGGCGGGAGCCCCGCTGGAAAAGCCCCGGGATAGAGGTCCCCAGATAGGGGTCCGGCCTCCGCCTCCTCAGAGCCCCAACGGCCGAGCAACGGCTGCACCGGCCCCGCCGCGACTTAAACGGCGCGACGCCCCGCCCCCGCGGCCTCCTCCAATCACAGACAGGCTTTCATGCGGGCCCGGCGGTCTGCGCCAATCAGCGCTCGCGACACGGGCGGCAGCGGTTCCGCGCCTGCGCGTCTGGGAGTTGTAGTTCCGGGATGGTCGGAGGGCCCATGGCGGAGTACCGGGCCTGTGGGGCAAAATAAAATCAGCCTTTATCCACACCAGCAAAACACGCCATTCAAAACGCCCCTTTTCCTTTGAAAGTGACCTGGCATTCGGAAGCGGCCACAAGAAGTTACTGGCACAAATTCTGGCTGAATTGAATGTGTTCTTTAGGTCATCCCGGTGCCTTGAAACCTCCTCATCCTCCTCATGTATTCCCAGTAGTACCTAAGTGTTGTCATTTATGCACCAAACGATTTCCTAATTTATTAAGTGTGCTGGAGAAAAACCAATTTGCTGAGTGTGAAAAACGCCAATCACTTGTTTTTAAAATTTTAAAAGTTTAATAGTAATAAAATGGTTATAAAAATAGTAATATAATTAGAGTAATAAAAATTTGGACAATTAGGATTTAGGACAATATGAGACAATAAAAACAAAAAGTTAGGGACGTCCAGGTATCTTTTTCTGGGCAAAATAAGCCCGAAAAAGGACACATGTTAACAGAGGATTAACCCTTAAAAGCAATAGCCTGTTGCATATTCATACACCTCATACATGATGCATAAATTCCATTCAGACAATGGATTCTCTCTGGTCAGAGTCAGCTTCTTCCTATTAATCCTAACAGTGTCTTCAGGGATGAGCGAGATGGGATGAAGTTAGTTTCTTCTGATAAGGGAGCAATAAATTCTTTTTCTCTGAAAGATTTAGGTGTCCTGTGGCTGCTACCTTGGTGCAAGTCCTCTCTTTAAAAAAAAAAATTATCTTACATAGCATAGTTTCTATTTTAACATTATGTTATAACCTAAAAGTACATTTAATACTCTACTTAAGAAAATTAATACAGCATAACTTTCTAACATAACACATAGAATATTCATTTTAATATTTGCGAAAAGCCAATCATAAAATACGCATTTTTCACACTCAGCAATAAGCCAGGGTTCTTTTTGCCTTAAGACTTTGTTTAATAGACATGGACTTTTTTTGTCAAAGAAAGGCTTCTTTATGAAACCAGAGGTTCTTCCTTATCACAATTTGCAGCTTCTTTGTGAGCGGAAGAGGAGGGGCAGGCTTTTATCTCTTTTTGGTGACCAGCGACAGGACCCAAGGGAATGGCCTTGTGAAAAACGCCAATCACTTGTGTTAAAATTTTAAAAGTTTAATAGTAATAAAATAGTTATAAAAATAGTCATAAAAAGTAGAGCAATGAAAATTTGGACAATCAGAGTTAGGATAATAAAAGCAAAGAATTACGGATGTCTGGGTGTCTGGTACTCTACTATAGAAACACACCTTGCTAACAAAAGATTAACTCTTACAAGCAATAGCCTGTTGCACATTCATATATCTCATACATGATGCAAATATTCTTTTCAAACAAAAGGTGTTTTCTGGTTATTGTCAACTTCCTCCCTCATCTTGTAAATCAATTGTCTTGGTTCCTCAAAGTCTGGTTCTTCCTGATAAGGAGGCAATAATTCTTCTCTTGGTTTTTTTTTTTGTGTCTTGTTGCTGTTATCTCTCCTTGAGCTAGTTAGAAAAAGTACCTTACATCACATAGTTTCTGTAGCCTAAAACTATATTCTACCACGCTACAGCACTACAAAAAAAGGATTAATAGAGCATAACTTTCCAACATAACACCTATAGTATTCATTTTAATATTTCCAGAAAGCCAATCATATAATATGCATTTTCACACCCTGAAGCTGTGCCAGGGCAGGTTTAGGTTGGGTATCAGGAAAGGTTTTTCCCCCAGGGGGTGGTTGGGCACTGGACAGCTCCCCAGGGCAGTGGGCATAGCACAGCCTGCCAGAGCTCAAGAAGTGTTTGGACAATACTCTCAGGCACATGGTGTGACTTTTGGGGTGTCCTGTGCGGGGCCAGGAGCTGGACTCAGTGATCCCTGTGGGTCTCTTCCAACTCAGAACATTCTGTGACTCTGATTCTCCATCAAATCAATTTTCTCATGAAACAGAGAAAATAGCAGGGTATTTCTCTTGACAAAGTCCAGAAGAAAGGCTGCTGTCAGGGACTGGCCCTGATGACCCTTGTTGGTTGGTCCCTTCCAGCTCAGGATATTTATGATTCCCTGGGGTTGGACAAGGGGCTCTCCCCACTCTTGTAGAGCAGCTGCATACATTGTATGAGGGGCTGAAGTCTTCTCTCAGGGAAATGATAAATAACCCCAGATAACCAAGGAGAATAAAACCTGACATGGAGTACACATGGATTATCAGATTCACATTCTCTGGAAAAATCCCTTTGCCCAGGATTTTTCTCCTGGGAAGCTGAGTAGCCTCAGAGAAAAAAGAAAACAATAATTAGCTCCTTTGCTTCTCCTCTGTTTTGCTCATGTGGAATATGTTTGGAGATTGTTTACCAACAGGTGATTGTTTCATGGGATTCTGATGTGAATGTTTTCACTCTTTGGCCAATCAGGGCCAAGCTGTGTCGGGACTCTGGAGAGAGTCACGAGTTTTCATTATTAACGTTTTAGCATTCTGTAAGTATCCTTTCTGTATTCTTTAGCATAGTATTCTTTAATATAATATAGTATCATAAAATAATAAATTAGCCTTCTGAGAACATGGAGTCAGATTCATCCTTCCTTTCTCCCTGCCATGGTGGTCCCTGCAAATACAATATGTGGACAGGTGTTTTGAAGGATAGACAGCACCAAAACCAGAGCAGGTAATAGAGAAAAGCTTAACATTCTCTTTTAAAAAGGGTCTCTTGCAGAACTGATGAGAAAAATGCCCCCTCAGTTTATATGGGATATTTAGGTTTTGCTGCTGCAACATTCCCAGCATTGCCGTCCAGTGAGCTCCACCAGCCTAAATATCTTAATGTAAAACCAAAATAACCTTGAAGAGTCTACAGGGAAACCAGCAAAAGAGTGGACCTCAAAACAAAGCTTTTGAGCAGGGAGATTTTTCCTTCTGGAATTCCTGGCTAAATCACTGCTTATCTTAGAAATCGGGTACGTGGTGATTGTGTTGTTGGGAATACAATGTATTTCCTCAAAAGATTCTGGTACAGCTCATCAGAAGACCGACACAACCAAATAATAAAAGAAAAGAAGTGGAAGGAGCTTGTAGAAATATATATTTTCTAGATACTAGTGAGGAAACATCTTCATTCCACATGCTTATGTAGTCCTACATAAAATTATCAAGCATCCACGTCAGAATCTCCCTATGAAATGTAAGAATACTCAGCAACAACACAATAACCTCAATTTGCTCAATGTTTTATGAGATCAGTTTGGTCTTACCTGTAACTTCTGTTAAAGTTAGCCATTTGCATTGGAGGTGTGTTTCCCACACGTAAAATGTGGGTGACACCTCTTTAATCTGGCAGGGAAGTGACGCAGAGAAATGTTTTAATCTGCGTGCAGCAGATCTTGTAAAGCCTCCTGGTAACAGGAGGAGGGAATTAACTTTTCCTGAGGCTGAAATAGAACAGCAGCACAGAGGTTTGAATAATCAGTAAGAATAAAGTGAGATTATTGGTAGACAGCGAAGGCACAGTTCTGGTTAAACACAACATACAATTTATTTGGTTAAAAAGACATACAATTTACTTTGGAAGACTGCGTTGCAATGGACAGGTAAAAGATCCAGATCTCTCTGTGGTGACAGTGACAGCACCCGAGGGAATGGCCTGAAGCTGTGCGAGGGCAGGTTTAGGTTGGGTATCAGGAAAAGGTTTTTCCCCCAGAGGGTGGCTGGGCACAGCACAGCCTGCCAGAGCTCACGGAGTGTTTGGACAATGCTCTCGGGCACAGGGTGTGACTGTTAGGGTGTCTGTGCAGGGCCAGCAGTCGGACTCTGTAATATTTGTGGGTCCCTTCCCCATTAGGGAGCTTTCCTTCGGCACCGACCGCTCCTGAGGGCAGGGGCAGGGCCTGCGATGGGGCGTGGCCGCGATGGGGCGTGGCCTCTGGCGGCGCTCCTGACGTCCGGCACAGACAATGGGCGACGCGGCCCCGCGGAACCGGAAGTGAATGGCTTTAATTTTGTCGCACATTCCTCCGCGGCGGAAGTTGCGGTGGCCCAGCCCTCCCCGGTCCCCGTCCCTCCTGCCCCGGCGCAGTGCCCTGAGGGGCGGCGGGCGGGGCGGATTTGCGCTGGGATCTGTCGCGGGGGCGTCCCCGGGACCGACGGGTGCGGAAGCCACCTCTCCAGAAGTAGCGCGGCGGACGGACTACTTTTTGGATCGGAAGGCAACGTGCGAAAACTTCCGGGGAGGGATTAGAAAGGCGCGTCACTTCCGGCGGGCCGGGACGCGAGGAGTGGGGTTCGGGCGGGGGCAGCGGTCCCGGCCGGGACGGCGACAGCGGCTCTCGGTAGCACATCCCGCCGCCCCGCCCGGCAGCGCCGCCGGGGGATGCGCCTCGCTCCCCGGCCCAGCCCCTGAGCCCCCCGGCCGTCCCTCTCCGCCCTGCGCTCCCGGCGGCGGCGGCGCCCCCCTCCCCCTGCGGCCATGGCGGGGGGCGGTGGGTCGCGTTACGCGGCCGAGTTCGTGCCGCCGCCCGAGTGCCCCGTGTTCGAGCCCAGCTGGGAGGAGTTCAGCGACCCGCTCGGCTTCATCGGACGCATCCGCGGCCTGGCGGAGAAAACCGGCATCTGCAAGATCCGGCCCCCCAAGGTACCGCCCGCCCGGGGGGGCTGAGAGCGGCCGGGCCTCAGTGGCCGGGCCTCGGACGTGAGGGGCTGGCCAGGCCCCGCGCTCGCTCAGGGTTTCGTGTGTCGCTCTCCATAGGCCGCGGTGTCTGTGCCAGGGACGCCCAGGAACCTGTAGAATCTTTGACCTCCGAGCGGGGTTTTGTAGAGGCTGCTCTGAGCAGCTGGGAAGCGAATAGTGAGTGCATGGCGCTGCCCGGGACTTGGTGCTATTTTTACTTCCACAACGCCAGCAGTCGGCTTGGAAAAGCTGGGAAGGCTTTGTAGGTGAAATCGGGCATTTGCTCCGGGCGGGGAAAGGAGAGAAGGAAGGGTATTGTTCGTTATGGATCATTGTTCATAAACACAGTTGTTAGACCGTTAGGAGGAGGACGGCCAGCCTGTTCTTGTAGGGGCGTTGTTTGTGCACAGCTCCTCAGGAGCAGCTCAATCTCTCCGACAGTTTGGTCGTTACTTAGGGTCACCTGCCCAGTGACCAGGCAGGGCAGGTCATCACGCAGAGAGCATCAGACAGCTTGGCAGAAAGCACTTATTTCACTGAGTTATTAAAGTACAAATAAACTTCAAATACAGCTGTTAGTAAGAGACTTGAAAGCAGTGAGAGGTAAAAACCTGAAAAGACAGCGTGTAGCTGAGAGCAGTGTGGGTATGGGGGTTGCTGATTGGATTTCGTGGCTCTCTCCTGACCTGTTTTGATTCCCAGAATGTGTTCAGTTGGTTTAATGACATGGTGAAAGCTTGACCTCCAAGGGGCTGCCCTTTCTAAAATAAGCTGCATAGCTCAGGTTGGGAGGCCACAAGGAACAGATCCAGATCCTGTTCATTGAGGATAAGTGGAACTTTCCTGGCTCTTGGATGCATTGGTGTTCCTCTGAGGCTGCTCAGCTGCTTGCCCTGCAGGGTTTCACAGGACACGTGTGTCAGGTTGATTTGCAACCTGCAATAATTGCTAAATCACACATTTCATACTACCCTGACTGATTAATTGCTGTTTCCTATAAATAGAAGTTGTAAATATTTAAGGTTGTGCTTGAGGCCTTTATTTGCTGCTGCAGATTGTGTGGCTTGGCCACCTGTAATGGCGTGTCCTCCTTCAGGTATAGTCACTGCCAGGTAGATCTGCTGTGACTGAAGCTTTGGTAAAAAGTGCTAAAAAGCTGAATGACTTGTTTTGATGTTGTAACACGGTTTTGAGAGATGGAGCTGGTCGGTGGTTGCACCGACCCCTGACAGTGCTGAGAAAGTCGTTATTTAAGGCTCAATTCTTGTTAAAGAATTGGGCTCCTGACTGGTGGTCTTGTCTTTATTGAAATGACTGTGGACAAGCAGAAAACCATTAGATGTGTTATGATGTGCCTGATTTAGTCTTTGTTGCTGTTGACACTGAGGATTTTTCAGTGTGCAGGATATATGGATTCTTTATTTAAAGTAAATAAATAACAGATCAGCTACAGAGTGTGTCTTGTGTTTAAGCTTAGCATGAGGTAATGCATACTGAGATGCTTTCAACCTTATTTTCTTTGACATTTTTGAATCTGTGAGGATCTTTCTTCAGACTAAAATATGGTGGGAGGAACATTGTTGTATAAGCACAAAAATGTCTTAAAATTGGAAAATGATATCACCAGTTGTTCTTAGAAACTAATTTACTATTGGAAGCTTGTTTACTCAGGCATTATTAGGGTGTTTGGTCTTGTGCATTTTTCAGAGAAGTTTCTGGAAGCAGTAAAATATCTTTCTGTCTCTGTTTAGGACTGGCAGCCTCCATTTGCATGTGAAGTGCAAAGTTTTCGTTTCACTCCACGAATTCAGCGCCTGAATGAACTGGAGGTGAGCTTTTCCACTGTTGATATAATTTTGTGTTTGCTCTGAAAGAAAGAGGTATCCCTGCTTGAGATTTGCATCTTGGCAGGTTTCTGGATGGGGGGGACACTTTAGAAGCCCATAGATGATATTGATGTTTATATTTGGCAGTGGCAGAGTTTGTATAGAATAACTCTCCCACGCTTTGAGAAAAATCTGGTTTTTATTTTATTACCCGAAATAACCACAGGAGTTTTTCACATTCACCTGGTAGTGTCTAGAATGAATTCCAAATATCATGTGTGCAGTAAGAGCAGCCAGTGTCTAGCCTTCAGAGCTCCACGGGCAATGATTTTTTCCTCTTAAAATATTTCCTGCTGCTCTGATGCCTCTGGTTACCTCATACTGTCGTGAGAATGCCTTTTAAGCCTTTAAATTATTTTTATAGGCTTATTATAGCTGGTTAATTTTATGATTTAAAAACTTATGTGAGCTGTCTTGAAAGCAGTATGACCTCCATTCTGTCCTGGTTTTTCCTTTTCTCTGCAACATTTCTCAAAGCCTTGCTTTGTTTACGTACCAAAATGTCATTTGGCTTGTAAATGGGGCTCCTTATGGAAAGTGTTTTGGGTACTCCAGAGAAGAGGCCCTTTGTGTGGGTAAGGCATATATGAAAACTGGTAATGCATAAAAACTGGCCTATATAAAAACTGTTGGTAATTCCTCTCCTCCCCACCAATAATTGTCCTGTTCACACAACCACTGCGTTGAATCTTAACTTCTTTTTGCCAGGGTTGGGATTAAATAAATGCATGGGAGGGAATTTCTTGTTTGGACTGAGATGTTTATTAGTTCTTATCTATGTTGCAATCTCACAAGCCATCAGTTCTACAGCACTTCACTCTAACAAACTAAAAAAAATGGAGCTCTCTCTTTCTACAAGGCCTTTTAATCCCTAATTAAGAAATGACACTTAAAATATTTTTACTTTTAACCTAATAACCAACCACCCCGGCCCGCAATGCGGACTTTTTTATCTGATTGCACAAAACCACCCAAACCTATGAAGAAGAAAGTAAAGAAGGACCAGGCTCTACCCTAAAACCTCTATCTTGCTTCATATATATTACTATATTCTAAAACTTAAAAAACTCTACTAAGTTTTCTACCATGTGATATTACGCACTTCTAATCAAACCGCACACCCATAATCTGTTTTGTCATTCTGTTTTGGAAGCCTTCTCCATGGCCTCAGGTCAAATGCAGTGTTCTCTTGGGGGTCACAATTAATAATTGTTCTTGTGTTTCTCCCTGGAATGCTGATTATTTCTTAAGCATGCGTTTTGCTTTCAGACCAAGAAATTATTTGGTAGGCATTTAATTTATAGTGTCCTAAGTGCAGAGAGAAAAGCATATATAATTTTCTTTTTGTAAAGACTTTCTTTTTAACAATGTTTTTATTTTTAGATTTGGTTTTTTTTTTACCTGACAAAGAAATATCTCCCTTGCCAAGTTGCATGTTGAAAATGTAAACACTATAAAAACTTATCTTGTTTTCTCTCAGGACTGTAAGGTTTTGTCACATTTGGTTTTGAATATACATGATTGTCTACCTTTACTGATTCCAGGCAATGACAAGAGTGAAACTGGACTTTTTGGATCAGTTAGCAAAATTTTGGGAACTGCAAGGATCCAATTTAAAAATCCCTGTGGTTGAGAGAAAAATACTGGATCTGTATGGTTTGAGCAAGGTAAGTATGTGTAGGCCTTAGGCAGAGATTTCAGTTTTCAGTCCAGCTCAAGAAGCCAAACAAGAGGAAGGGCTCGTGTTACAGAGCTAATCTCATTAATCCAGAGGGTAAATAACTGGGAAAAATACAGTGAACAAAACATTTCTAATTTGAATGTTTATGGCAAACATGTCACAGTGTAATTAAATCAGTTACCTTTGGCTGGATTGGTTGGATTCCATACAGCAGGTATTTATTACCTTGTTTAGCTTGAATGTCCTGATGTCAGCTGGCCTCTTGATTTTCAGTTCTCCATTTTTACATGCAGTGGAGCTACAGGAGTTTGAGGTGTTCTTTGGGAAGGCAGCAGTATGTGTGCATTTCAGCTCTGGTCAACAATTCTGTAATGAATTGTTGCAGTTTCTCCTTCCTCTCTTCCAGCAGAGGTTTTTATAAAAACATCTTTGAAAATATATAATGTCATCTCCAGGAATACTTACTTTAATTTCCAAAACAGACTTTGCTTAAAGCTGACTAGAAATGAATATTTCCATAGTTATGTTTGGTGAACACACCAAACTTCTTTCAAAGTTTATGCACAAGTCTCTGTTGGAATTTGGTTTTGCACTGGCAAAATAAATGTACCATTTTAGACTTAGCTGCTAATAAATATAAATAGGTAGATTTCTTCTTGCAGGGAAAAGACCGAAGTTCTGGTAGTTCTAGTGCTTCTAGGTTAGAGCATCAGTTTCCATTCCCCATCAAGATTTGTTTCTCTTAGGTAAGTAAAAATGTAAATGAGTATATTTTTGTTTCAAACAAAGTCAAATATTTTTGAAAGTCTGGAAGGGCTGATAAAATGCAGAGAAAAGCTGATAAAATGTTTTCCTGTGTTTTTTTTCTTTTTGTGTCTATGGTGGCTTACTGGGATATGCAGTAAGATGCAGAATATCAGAGAGGTACTGGAGAATATCTGGGTCACTGTAGTGAGCTGGAACATTTCAATTGGCTGTGGATTTGCAGCTCTGAGTTGATTTGGTTCGTTACTAGCTTCTTTAGCTGTTGTTTATGCATAGATAATTTTGGAAAACAAGTTTTCCTGGAAATTTTCAAGATAAGTTGAAATTTAGGACAGGTTTCATTTTAAAAGGTTTTTCTAGAGCTTTTCTGTAAATACAGGGAAAAATAATGATCAATAATATTTAAATCTAACTCTGTGTGATTATAGGAGAAACCTGAATTAATGAATTTACTTGTCACTGTCAGACTTCTCATTTTACCTCAGCCTTACAAGCAAACAATAAATTTTACTCCAGTAATAAAATGTTTTTGCCTTGAGGTTTCTAACAGTATGTGAAACATTAAGCTTGAAATTTAGTCTTCATGTGTAAAGAAATGCAATGCAAAACTACACTGCTGTAAAAATGATACTAGTTTTACAATAATATAAATGGAATTATAATCCATTTGTGTTTTAAGTTGTTTGGCAGTGAAATTAAAAGGAATGGAGGCAGTGGAAATGTGGCCTGTGTGTCGGAGGAAGCAACTCATACGCTGTTATATTGCTTGCAGGCAAATTGTCTTGTTTTTAATTGTATATACATATAGATGTAAGCAGTGATAGTTCTGTATGTGAATTACTGGTCTCAAACCAATTGAAGTCATGTGTAATAACTGGACTGAGTTGGAAGGTAAATTTACTTTTCCCTCTTTTTATAGTAGTCTCTCTTCCCTCCAGGGTTTTGTGAGAGTTCTAAGCTCCAACATTCCCTGCTGACTGGGGTCTGTTAAAATGGGCTTTATTGCTGGCCAGACTTGTGTTTTACAGCAGAGTACAAGTCTGGTGAGGGTTAACTTTTCAGTTTGTTCTTGTGGTAGGTTTTGTATCTTTTCCAGCACATGATAAACCTTAACTGTTGGACTCCTTCTGTCACGGACATTGTGCAATTTACATTTGCTAGTAAATTAAAAATCACATTAAATATATGAAGCAATAAGAATAATAAGTTATTATTTATAATAACTTATAATTTGTTATTAAAGGACTAGTCTTTCAGGAAACAAAAGCTAATTTCAGGATTCTGTCACTTTTCATGGAACCTTTTAACATTTGATTGGTTTAATTGATTCTTGCTTTACGCAAGCTGGTGAGAGCAGCTCAAAACCCTGAACTTTTTATTTTATTTATTTCAGATTGTTGCCAGCAAAGGAGGCTTTGAAGTAGTGACCAAAGAGAAGAAATGGTCTAAGGTGGCGAGTCGGCTTGGCTACCTGCCAGGGAAGGGCACGGGCTCCTTGCTCAAGTCTCACTATGAACGGATCCTGTATCCCTACGAGCTCTTCCAGTCTGGGGTCAGCCTCATGGTGAGATGCTCCTCTTTCATGCTATGAAGAGGGTACCCAGAAGGCACACACAGAGCTCTGTTACTCGATGTGAAACTGGGCCGTGGGGTCAGTGCTGTTGGAAGCTCCAGCTGTGCCAACAAAGCTAGAACCACCCTCGTAGTTATCTGTGACAGGCCAGAAGTTGTGACATGACCTTGTGTAGTTATTTTCTGGTATTTCTTTCTAGGACTGAAGTCAGCCATGTTGGGATGGAAAACAAGGCAAAAGATGATATGTTCAATTGGAAATGTCTATTTTTCTCTTGAAAAATAACCTGCTAGCTGGGATTCAGTGTTCTTATTTGAAGGGTGAATGAATTAATTGGCCTCTTTTCCAAATGGTCTGCGTGACTTCACTCGTCCCGTTTCTTAGCACACAGAATGATTCATAGGCTGTGGAATGATTAGCACTGCCTGACCAACAGTGTCCTGTGCTCTGCTCCTCCAGGGCATCCAAAAGCCTAACTTGGATCTTAAGGAAAAAGTGGAACCTGAGGACCTCAGTTCAGATGCCCAAGCTTCCCCAAAGCAGGCTTCAAGGATGAATGTTATGCTGAAGAGAACCAGGCGTGTCAAATCCCAGGTATTCCTCTTGATCAGCTCTTACAGACAGGGAGCTCTTATTTCTCCCACCAGTGCAGCAGCCTTTGGGAACCTGCTCAGCAGCACCACCAGGAAGCAGTTTTCATTTAGCTAAAATCCAGAGAAGTAACTCTCAGTTTGTAACTCTTGAGATCTGGTTTGATACAGCATATGCACGGTTTGTGTCAAAACTTCTAAAAGTTGCTTTTTCGTTACTGACAAGTGACCTAAGTACCTTGGTAAGGAATGTATCTGTGAAAACAAGACAAAGCTGTTTGTGAGTTGATGTTCAAGCTTCTCCTTGTACAAAGTTCTAGAACTTTTAAAGACCTTTTTAAAATATGCCTCTTAATGGCATAAATGCAAATACTTGGAAGTAATGGTTAATTGTGGAATTGCATGTGGGACTAACTATCTCAAGCTGGACAGGCAGTTCTTCTGAAGAACTGAAACAGATGTGTGAGGAGATGAGCATTGATGGCTGGAACTATCTACAATTATTCTGCTGAAAAGCAGTTTCCTTCCTTCTGAATTACTGGTGTTATAGGAATTTTTGTTATTCTAGTAGGTGATAGTAATTTTAAATGGCGGTGATTCCGTTTGAACTCAGATTTTCTCAGGGGTACCTCCCAGGAGTTACTGTCTTACTGAAAATAATTGTGGGGTACTGCCCTGGTGGCTCTGTTGGACTATTTAAATCAGGCCTTCCCCTTCTGACAGAGGTACTCCTTGCAGGCAGCATCCTGAGGCTTTTCACATGAAGTCTGGTGGCTCCCTGCTGGCTCATCAGCAGAGCGTGGGTGAAAGCTGGATTTATATGCAACCAACTTCCTACTTGCTTCATCCTATTCTAGACTTAGCTCCAGCACCACAAGGTTTTTTCAAATGCTCTTTAACTGCTTTTTTTTTTTTTTTTTTTTTTTTACAATGCACCTTTCCTCTCACACAGGTATTTGAGTATCCTTTGTAATTTTTTGCCTTCTTCTCTGCTGGTTTAGACTGAATTGTCTTTTTTAAGTGTGTTTTCTCAGCTTGCTAAAGCTGACTTGAAGTTATATATCATAGCCATATAGCAGTGCATTACACAAGCAGTCCCAGGCTTGTTGATCTTCCCAGATCTCTCAAACAAAGTATGGGTAATGAGCTACCCAGAAAATCTGAGTGCTGCAGAAATTTCAGCAGTCATTTGCTATGTGGAATTCTTCTTTGGATTTGAATGAATCTCATGGTGAAATGCCAGTATGTCCTTTTTCTCACACATGGTGTAAAAGTGTCACTGTTTTACCAAGGTCCTGTGGGATCTTTTTTCCTGCTGATTTCAGTAGAATAATAATACTGGTCGTTTCTCCATGTTGGAAAGATGATTCTTTGGTGATCCTGGCACTGTACAGGTGTTTCA
The DNA here is from genome assembly GCF_023055355.1 of Agelaius tricolor. Taxonomy (NCBI): domain Eukaryota; kingdom Metazoa; phylum Chordata; class Aves; order Passeriformes; family Icteridae; genus Agelaius; species Agelaius tricolor. The sequence continues at coordinate 4,763,715 of NW_027269263.1, forward strand.
CTTTGTTTGAAGGGCCTGCAATTCAGAAATAAGAGATCATTTTATTTAGATAGTCTGCAAAAAATACATATATATTTAAATACCTTTTATTAGTCATGTAGCCATGTTATCTTTTAAGCATTACAGTTACTAAAATGGCTGAAGTGAATTCTTTAATACAGGAAAAAAATCATCCTACTTGCACGTTCAGAAGAAGTAGGTTTTGGCTATGTTGGAAGCTGTGTATAACTATCTTAAGTCATCCCTGGAGCAGCATTTAGAGCCAGATTTTTCCTCAGTATCCAGAAATGGTAGCAGTGTAAAATAAATATCTGAGAACATGGAGACATTGTTCCAGATTTCAGTGCACCTTTTTATTGTAGACAGGACTCTGTTTATTGTCTGAAATGCATACCTGGAATTGGACCAGAGGTTGTCTAAACAATCTTTAGAGAGCCAGTAATATGCAAGCAATGTAAAAGCCTACTAAATAAATGTCATTCTGCTCTAGCTGAAACATCTGAATGATTTGTGTGTAGTGTGCCAAGTAGTCCAGTGCCTGGTTAGTGAGCATGGGATAATTCCACAGACCTCTGCAGGTCCTTAGATCTTTCCCAAGTGCTAGAAGTAGTTCCCAAAGACCTTCTGCATCTTCTTGCAGATAACTTACCTTAGAATGGGCAAATAATAAGAAAGTATAAATATAGTATTCAGAAATTACTGAAATAGAGAAACATCCTCAGCAGTAGAAGGGGGTGAGAGGCTTTGAAAAAGCAAATATCAGCATTTTTCGAGAGTGTGAAAAATGAAAGAAAATAGGGAATGGATGTCCTCCTCTGTGAAGCATAGCTTGAGAATCTTTGGATACTATAATCAAATGTCAATTGACAACATTGTCTCTGAATAGGAAGGGAATAATTAGATGGTGAGCAGTTATGTTCAAAAGATAAAGTTAATACTTTATTCTCTTTTCTCTGAAGAAAGCTTTCACAAATAAAAGCTGGAGAAAGGCAGCTGAGTTCCTAAAGGCTTGTAAAGAAAATGACAATAAAAAGTAAAGTAATTCAGATCAGGAAAAGAGAATATCCTTAAGGAAAGCTTAAATTTAGGAGAATACTTTCTTAGAAAATGGTAGTGGTATCTTCATAGATGATCTGTTGGGGGTGTATTTTAGCTGACAAGGGATTTGTCTAATGAGGCTATGTCATGGTGATTTCTGGTAAAGAATTGCAGTACTGGAACGAAAAGTGCTGTTTCCTCAAAGGATATTAACTTAATGTCCAGAGAATTTTCTTAAAAACAATTCTGAGTAATATATCTGCTCTCAGATTTCTTTATGATTGCAGATTAACACAGTAAAATAAGCTTCAGGTTTTTTTTGCTTGAAAGATTTCTTTCAAGCAAAAGAAAGAAATTATTTGTGAAACAAAATAATGAAACAAAAGAACTCGGAGAGATGCTGACAAATGCCCCAAACATGTAAATATTTTGGTTACTGGTTGTAACCATTGTCCATTGGGGGTGGAGGAGTGGGGTTGCAAATGTTTCAGAATTGATGAGGGGTGAGACAAGAGAATAGTGAGTGAATCCTGTGTAACTGGATTGTGTTATTAGGCTTGGCCCATATACAAGAAAAACCCTTGGGTTGTACTTTCAGTTGAGAAGGTAAAAGACGCAGCCTGTATCCTTCAGGACAAAGAGGAGATAAGAGCAGAATCACAGTTTAATCAAGTTCATTTCACTTGTGTAGAGAAAATATAATGCAAACGTGAGCTGGAGTTTTGTGTTGTGAGCAGTGAGAGAATTGCAAGTATTGCTGCTGCTTCCATGCAATCACAGTTGTGAGTTTGGTTTTTTCTTAAAGTCTTAAAGGACACAGCAGAAAAATGCTTAGTGGGGCTTCTGAATACTTTTGGTATTTACACCTTTAAGTATCAATATCTGGTCAGTGTTCATGAGGTTACACAGGAATCTGATTTTTAAAAAAAATTCATCTTCCAGCATGCAAACTGTTCTTTTTCAAAACTCTGTAGCTCTTTCCACCTGAGCATGAAAGGATTTCATCCACTAAGGTTTAGTGGTATCCAAGTAAATCTGAGCTGAGGAGTTAGGAAAACATATTTAGATAACGTGTTTTTAAACTGAGCTGTAGAACTTTGTTGCTGCATGTTAATGATTTGCTTTTATTAAATATTATAATAAAATTATTTTTCATATCTCATTGAGAAAACTATCTTTGGTCACAATAGTAGGAGAAATTGAGATTGTTGTTGAAATGATGTCTGTGCTGAATTATGTGGGTTGATTCTGTCAGGTTCTATTAGTTGAGGGAATGGTTGAGTTGTTAATGAATTTCAAATGGAAAATGAGGGACTAGAAAGTCTCTGGTATGTTTCCTTTTGGTTTGTTAGCCAAAAAGTGAGGAATTGGTGAGGAAAAATTTGCATGGTTGCACAGCGGGCTTACAGAGTTGGTCACATATAAAGTGCAAATAATTTAATAGCAACATAGAAATGTTCAAAATAAGCATATGAGCAGTAATTAGGTTGGAAAGATGCCTCTTAGCATGATGCATACCCAGTTCAGTGGGAACAGGGACTGTAAATATCAATAAAATTCCTTAGAGTAATAATGCATAGGAAACTATATCTTCAAATGTCTTCTGGAAGCAAGTAAAACAACTGATTAAGGCAGAAGAATAATTTTTTAATGTTTATTGCCAGTGTATTAGAACTTATGCTAAACACCATTTTAGAAGATTTTTTTTTTGTTTTTTTAAATAATTGATTAAAGACTTTAAAGGCATGTCACCCCAAGGGACAGGCATGAGATATTAGGCCATAACTTTGACAAATAACAGATGAAATATCATCAGGAAGCTAACTGAAGAATAACTTAGTTGAAATTACATGCCCACCATCAAAATTGATAGTCTTGCTGAGATCTTTTAAGATAGTGAATTTCAGGAGGAAGTTTTTGAACAGGGAGAACTTATTGGCCTTCTATACCACATCAGAGAGATTTTTCAAAGCATAAGGAAGCAGCATAAAGAAAAATGCCAAGGTAATTGTTGCAGATAAAAGCAGAATATTTTCTTCTTTTTCTTCTTTTTGTTGTTAGATTATTGGTAGTGATGTGAGAAAATGAGGTAGGTCAGTAATGGGAAACAGAAAGAAGTTCATTAGAGCAGAACACTACAGGAAACATCGCTGGCAGGGGCATGGAGCTGTCACCAAATGGGTCTTTTTACTTCTGATTTTGAGCTTGCAACATGAGTAGCTGTGATCTGAATTGTACTCACAACATTTCATCACAAATAAGCCCAGAAGCAGCCAAGCTTAAGGAAGTTGGTTGGATCTCATTAGTGTCCTGTGGATGTATCTCTCAGGGAAGCAGATAAGGAAATCCTGTTGTAAGTGCATTAAAATCCAGGCACTTGACTGAATCATAGTGATTTTGAAAAAAAGTTGCTCTGGCAGTCTTATTATTTTTTGCAAAATGTTAAACCTAGTTCTTTTATTCATCATAGAGGTCACTTCATGTAGTTGATTTGGAATATTAGATGGGAAATAATTTGGAAATTTGGGACAAAAATTCTCTCTCTTACTCCATTTGCATATGTTCATTGCCTTTAGGAACAGAAAATCATATCTTTTCAGGCCTGCTTCTTTTGATGAGCACATATTCTGGGAGAGTGGAATAGAAACAAATTGTGAAGAAACCTGGAGGGGGAAATATTGGTGGTTTGTGCTGATGTGGTCTTGTATTTATTTTTAGGCGGAGGCAGGAGAAATGAGTAGAAACACCGAACTGAAGAAGCTGCAGATCTTTGGAGCTGGACCCAAGATGATGGGACTGGCATTGGGAGCAAAGGATAAAGAGGGTAATTAAATCTTGGGCTCTTAGCTTTCTGTGAGTTCTTTGCTTTCAGTGAGACTGTTAAATCTTTCTGAATGTCTCTAGAGACAGTATTAAGAAGAAGGCAAATCAAAACTGGAAAAAGAAAGCTAAGTATTCTAGGGTTTCATTCACTAGAGATTTACAGAGTGCTTCATATAACTTGGCAGAGTTTCAGCTCTTGATGTATTATATAGTAACAATAACAATTAAGCAGCTGTTCCATGAACTGAGTGACTGAAAGGGGAAGCAGGATTTAAAAGTACTGAAACTGATCCTGCCAGCAAAGTGCACAACTTAGGTGTTTAATTCAGTGTTTTTCATGAGGCCGTTGGGATCACCTGTGAGGATAAAATGTTTTTCCTAATCCCTGTTGATTTTAGATTGGCCAGATATAACATGATATTTTTGCTTTCTTTGGACTGTTAAGTAGTTTCTGATCTGAAAGGCAGGGTGCAGGCTGGGTGTCTGTGGTATTTTTGCAAGTGAAGTCTATCTTGATGTCACATTAACAGCATTTAGTTTCATTTTCCTTCAAGATGAGGTGACACGGAGGCGCAAGGGAACCAGGTCGGAGGCGTTTGGGATGCAGATGAGGCAGCGCAAAGGAACCCTTTCTGTCAACTTCGTAAGTCTGATGCCTTTGCTGGGATTTCTGATGGAAAGGACTTGGTTGGTTTACTAAGATTTTTCTTTTTCCTCTGAAAGAACTCCCACCCCTCCAAACAGATGAATGAATGCATGCGGCAGCAGATGATACTGTTATGGGAAGAAAGAACAATATTTTGGAAAAAACAATCTGTGCTCAAGGCTTTTGTTTTCATCTTTTGGACAGGAAAGCTGTTGCCATGTGAAGCTTTTTGCTGATCATACTTGCTACACGCTTGAATGCTTTCAATAGCTCAGTTTTTGTTAGAGCTCCCCTTAGTAGAACAACTATAATACTGCTTCTTGTCCTTAGAAGAGATGCTGAGGTGCTCCACTACTTCAGGAGTTTGTGTTTAGCAATTCCACATCTTTTTTTCTGTTTTGAATTTGAATAGGAAAAATAAAACATTTAGTTCCCTGATGTTTGTCCATGGAAAAGCAATGTACAATTGTTCTTAATGCCTTTCACATAATGTGACTTCCTACTTTTCAAGTGTCATAACTTAACGTGTGTGTGCAGCCATGAATGAAGAGCTGTGCTTTTATTGTCTAAACAATTAGATTCTTCACTTAGAATTCAGCTGTTCCTTTTTTTTTTTCTCTCTTAGCCTGGGAACACTTAAAAAAGCTTATCTTAAATTTCAACCATGGAAGGCCAAGGCAACCTGAAGTAATCACATTTTTATATGGGGCAGAAAAAGTGGGAGAATTTGGATATTTAAAAACCAGATCACTGTGCCATTGCAGATCAGTTAGGATTTTTGTGACTTGGATTTTTTCAGTCATGCTACTACTTCTGAGTATATGGCTTTCCTAGGCCAAGTGAATTTGATAATTTTAACTATGCTTTAATTTTGAAAATAGTTGGTCTAGTCTCTTGGGGTTTTTTTGTGGAGCACTATTTACTTTTTTTCATTTAACCTATATTTATAAGAGAATATGAAAATGCTGTCACAACAGCATTGTTATTTTGAAACTGTATTACTGTAACTCCAATATCTTGAAATTCTGTGACTTAGTACTATTTAGTTCCACACTTTTTTTTAATACTTGGATGAGGAAAGCAGTCCTAAACACACTGGTGATGCATTTACCTCATATAACACTGGGCTGAAAAATACTGTGGTGCAGTTTTGTATATATTTCTCCATCATTTATTTATCTTTAAGTGCTAACTGTGAAATGGATTTCATATGGTGAATTGTTGCAGTAAGGTAGAAAAATCATAAAAAAAGGCTTCATAAAATCAAGCCTGCTCTCCTGGAATCAGTGTCTGGCCTTGTCAGAACTGGCGTTTTGCAAGTTCCCATGTGAAAGCAATCCTGTTGTGAGCAATTTGTTAACATAATAATCTATTCCTGGGTAAAAAAATAACCTGCACCTGCATAAACTGTTTCTGCACCGTTAGATAGAAAAATTAAAATTATCTTTCACAAACAACTGGCCTTGCACATAGAGACTGAGAGTTTTAGTGACCAATCAATACAGAGTAACAACTTATTACTAACCAATAAAAGTAATTGGCAAGAAAACTACTAACCAATTGGAGTCCCACAAGAGGTTTATGAAACTGTGTTAAAAGGAGGTATGTGAATAAAGAAAGGTCTTTTTCCACCATGGAGAAAATGGAGTCAATGTGATTTACTCCCATTGTGAATTACTAACTGCAAGATAAAATGCACCTTTTTATATATGCACCTTTATTGATGCATATAATTATATATCATAGTGTTACATTGTGTTATCACATGGCTAGTAGGATTTTTTGTGGTTATTACATAATCACAGGTCTCCTTGTTGTGAATATCCATTTCAATGCAGTTTTTGTATTTGCCACATCATCATGTGCGCTAACATAGAGGTTGCACGTGTTAATAGGAATTTAGAGAGAAGGTATTACCAGTGAGAGGTAGCTAGTGAGGACCACAAAAAGCTTAGCATTGCCATTTTCATGCATTGCTAAATTTTGGGAAGGGAATATCAAAGTGCTTGCTGAGGTACCCTCCCTCCCTTCTATGCAGTTGCAACAAAAGCAGCTGGTTTGGTGCTTTGGACAGATATAATGTTCCATGAGGGTGAGTGTGTGGATTTTTCTTTTTAAAGGGGAAAATGATATGCCTCTTGAGTAGAGCTGCATTATTTTTTAAAATAGTTTCTTAAGAAACCTGAGCAGCCTCCTTAAGAAGTATATTACTGCATAGCTGGGAGGTTGCAAACTTAACTAGGCCACTGTAACTGGAGATGGGTTTGTCATTAACTATTTAATCCACCTGAGCCTAATCAGCTGAAGTGCACATGTTTTTGTGACATCTTGATTAAATTAACAGACCCCACCAAACGCAGCCCCACCCATTCTGGTGTTACTTGGGGTTGTGTGAAAGGAATGCACACAGCCTGAATTGCCAGGGGCTGGTGGAAGTAGTAGCAGAATTTGGAGTAGGTATCATTCGTGAGGTTCATGCTGTTAGTAAAAATTTATACAAAAGGTAATTGTTTTTCAAAGACAATAGAATATCCAGGTTTTTTAAATTTAGGTTGTTCACTTCTTCAGTATTATAGTAAATGCTTCTGTTAATTGAAGTTCTTTGCACTCTACAGGAAGCTAGAGCAAAGAAAATATGAAATCTCTTCATATGGTTGGTTTTCTGTCTGGCCCCAGAGCATGTCTCCCAGTCAGTGTTGTTTTTGTTGAGAGACTATCTTGTACAACTTCCAAGAACTGTTTGCTGTTGTATAGAGATCAATACTTCTCTCTTACCATTTGGAGTTTTTATTCTTTGCTATGGAAAAAATGAGAAGGAAGTTGGTGCTTTTACATGTGGTTTCCTTGGCTTCCTCATGAATTTTTAGATTGAAATCTGTAGGTTTGTGAATTTTATCATCTCTTTTTCATTGTAAAGATAAAACTACTGTTGCAAGTGATGATGTGTGCATTTCTGAAATTTCTTTTTGAGATTTTCCTTAGCCATGCAGTCTTTGTAGATACTTAGTTTAAATTGTTTTTCTAAGAGGGCTGAAGAGAGGGAGTTCTAAAAACTGTAACTTACTCTTTTGCCTTAGAATAACATGAGTGAGATGCTTCTTGAGTTAGATAGCAAAAGATACTCCAACTGAACTGGGTAATTGTTTTGCAGCTCCCAAAGTCCTCTTGCTCCCACATAGTGCTGCTTTGGGAATGAAACAGAAGCTATCCTTATCAATACTTCTCAAAAACCAGGGTTGATGCTCATATATTGGACTTGAGGATATCATCCTTTGTTCCTTAGCTTAAGTAAGGCAGGCTCTGGATGAGAAACTTCTTGTAACTCTTTTCTCTTTTTTCCCCCCACAGGTTGATCTCTATGTTTGCTTATTTTGTGGTAGAGGAAACAACGAGGATAAACTGCTACTGTGTGATGGATGTGATGACAGCTATCACACCTTCTGCTTGATTCCTCCTCTTCCTGATGTACCCAAGGGTGACTGGAGGTGTCCAAAGTGTGTTGCTGAGGTACAGTTCAAGAACTACTGAAGCTTTGTATGTGTACTTGTGTGCCTGGAAAGATCAGAAGAAGAGCGGTTCCATCCGTGTAGAATGCATAGTTTGTTTTGGAATATTGCCAAGATGAGCCTTGAACTTTGGTTGATGAGCCATGAGGAGAGAGAAACATTGCTTCTAGAGCTTGGGCATAATCTTTGTTTTTGATGGGGCTATGTGACAGGTAAAAAATTGGCTTTGGTATATTAAAAGCTGAAACTCAATTTGATAATTTGGAAGTGTGAAATTAGGGGTGAGAACGAGGGTTATAAGGGATGGTTCAACATAATGATGACACAATTTGTAAACTATGAAGGAAGTAAAGTATGAAATTTAGGCGTAACAGGGAGCTTTGATTATTGGCAAGACATGATGGCATTGTTCAGAATGGCCTGTAGCAGAAAGTGAAAAAACTGATTTAAAGTTCTGTTAGAGCTATTTTAGATTTGGTTTAGTCTAAAAAAGGATCTGCTCAGGCTCTGAAAGTGGAAGCTAGTTGAATTTCATTACTCAAAAAAGAACTACCCCGTTCTAAGAGATGATTGATCAACAGACAGCAAACATCACTTGTTTGGTTTGGTATTTGTCTTGGGGAAACAAATTTTGCAAGCTCAGAAAGTTGGTAGATGTAGGATTCAGAGGAGGAAGCTGACTGTTTGTAACTCTGTAATTACAAGAGTGGCTTTCACTCTTGAGGCTGTGTTGTTTCCAGAGGAGCAGTTGAGCACACACATTTACAGACCCACTTCCCCCTGTGCCCTTCTGCAGTGCTGGCTGCTGCTGGTTCCTCTTGGTGGTGTTTGGAGCATTGTGCAGCCACAGGAGCTGGATCTGCTCACTGCTCTGACCCTTCACTGAGAGCCGAGCTTGTCAGATGAACTCAGCAAATGCTGCTTAAAGAAAGGTGCAAATTCATAGCTACAGGCAAGGGAAGAGGTGAAATGTTCCCTTTGGGCTGCTGCTCAGAGAGTGGACCAACCTACTTCTTTATTTTCTCTTAAGATGGAGCAATAAAGAAGAATTAGGAAACTGCAGCAATCTAATATGGAGTTAATTTAGAGACTGCAGTAGTAAATACAGTGGCTGCAACAGTTCAAGAGTGTGGAAACTCAAGAAATTTCATTATTGCTAGTAAAAACAGGAAGAGATGTTAGCCAAGAAAAAAATGCAGGCAGGGACAAACCCAGGAAAGATAAGGTGTCATATAATTTTTTACTAGCAAATGATACAGAAAACATTTGAAAAGTTTTGGAAAGGCATTGGAAGAGGTAGGAGAAAACACATGACTGTAATGTGTACTGGAAAGTAAACAAGTAACAGCAAAAGGATGTTTGAAGTATTCACTAGTACTTTTTGCCTCAGTTTTTACTTTAGATGTTAATTGTGCACAGATCTTTAATGTAATTTTACAGCAGGGTACTGGAACAGAAGCTGGGAAGAATAGGGTAAGGGCTCTTTATATGTATTTAGGTCAGCATTGTTTGAAGTGTTCACAGATGTTGTAGATTCTCTGTCTCAGGCTCCATTTGAGAACCACTTTGATACATGTTGGGAATAGTATAAGGATAGTTCCTGTTGAAAAAAACCCAAACTACTGATGAATTCCTTTCCAGTCCTGTTTCTTTGCCTGAAAAGCTGACTATTAGATATATTGAACACAAAGATGATGTAAAACTGTCTTGTATATATAAACATGGAGTCAGTTCCAATGGAGCTGAGAAGGACACATTAAAAATGAGTGGGGAGAGGAGTTGAAATGTGCACCAATATTTTTTCATTTTCAGGATGAATGGGGATAGAACAGGAAAGGACTTGGAGATTCTCTGTCAGATGGGCCATGTCTGCTGTTGCCTGTGTTGCCCTGTTCTAATTTCCTTTTTCCTCTTCCCTATTATAAATTTTCATGGTGTCAAATCTATTGATGATTTGCTGACTTGATAAGACTGAAACACTTGGGGGGTTTGTTCCTGTGCAGTTATTCTGCAGGTGCTTGATTGCAGTGTGTCTACAGAAATGTCCTGTGGCTGTCTAAGCATCTTGTGCACAGTCTTGCTTTGTGGCTGGCAGCAGTAGCTGATGAAATGTAGCTTTGGAGAGGAAAGCAGAAGTGTGGAGCCCTGGGGTTACAGGGTTAGATTCGCTTCTGTGCCGTTAATTCTGGCCTGTTTCTCTTGTGGTGCGACTGCCTGGGCTGGACAAGTCTCAAAACTGGTAGCTCATTGTGCTGGGTAAGGACTCAGATGGACACTAGGGCTTCTTGCTAAAAATGTAACTGTGTCAGAGTCTGCTGCAGGGAACAATATTTCTGTGTTCTGTCTCCTAGGAATGCAACAAACCCCGAGAGGCCTTTGGATTTGAACAAGCTGTCAGGGAATATACTCTCCAGAGCTTTGGTGAAATGGCTGATAACTTCAAGTCTGATTATTTCAACATGCCGGTCCATGTGAGTTTCAGCTTTTGTTGGGATTCCTTGTAAGGGAAAAAGAGAAGAGCTTTCAGCTGGTCTTGGATTTTTGCTAAGACATCTTAGCCTTGTTTAAAGAGGCACCATAAGCTTCAAACATGTAAACAAATTATTTAGCTTGCTGGCATCTGGTCTCATTTCAACTTCATTTCACCCTTTCCTTGCAATGGGCAGACAGCTTTTATTGCTTTTTAGAGTTTGCTGCACTGGGCACACTCTAGTTCATGTTCTTGCCCTTTTTTATAAACAGGACTAAGTATCTTGCTCATTTGGCATAGGGGCCCTTTTCCTGCCCTCCCTATGCCTTTTGTCTTGGTTTAGTTTGTCCAGAGGATAAATCTTTGTTTTTCTTCATCTTACAGTATTTTCTTGTAGTCAAGTCAATAGACTGAATCTGTCTGATAATCACAGTGGTTTTGGGTTTTTTGGTTTTTTGGTTATGCATCACAGCAACATTTTTCAAACTAGAATTTCTGCTTTGGTGCAGTTCCACTGTCCTGTGGACTGCATGCAGCACCAAGGTCTTCCTCCTCTCATGGTTCTTTGGTCATTTATGGACATTCTTGCTAAAGCCTCTACCTCTACCTGGGACATGGAACAAAGCTTATTTTAAGAATAAGCTTTGTAAATGAATACATGTAAGAGTAATGATCAATTATATGAAGATCAAACTCCTGAACACAGTTTTATATCTGAATTTCCTTACTGTTGTTCAGAAATCTTGGTCATTATCCTCTGAAATAGTTTGGAATTTGCATGTTGATTTGTTCTCTTTGCTACTTGATTTCTGCTGGCTGTCTCCTGTTCCCCCTGTGTTTTGCTGTGTGTCTGGTGATTCCATCTTTTGTTTATTCCTTCTCTCTGAAACATTCCAGCCACTATGGAGGAATACAGACCAAAACTATGACTTTGAAGAGATGGAGAGGAGAAGGGGGAGTGACCTTGGTGTATGAAAATTCATGGGGAGTTAATAGTGATTTATTGCTTGAATGATAATTTTTTCTTATCTGCACATACCATAACCTCTCTTCTGCTTTCAGATGGTTCCCACTGAGCTGGTAGAAAAAGAATTCTGGAGATTAGTGAGCAGCATAGAAGAAGATGTTATTGTGGAATATGGGGCTGATATCTCATCCAAGGACTTTGGGAGTGGCTTCCCTGTGAAGGATGGCCGACGAAAGCTGATGCCAGAGGAGGAGGTGAGGAACAGCATGTGCAAACTGACCCCATTCTTTGCTCTGTGTAAGATTTCACATTAAGACTTCAGGTCAGAAATCATTGTGGATTTTTTCACGAAGAAATAGTTTCAGGCTTTTACATTCCTTTTGAGCAGGGCATTAATCTGATATTTGAGGTTGTTTTACAGATCTGGTTGCTGATAACCAAGGTCTGTTTCATGATTTAAGTCACACCTGTTTTCTATCACTTAATCTTAGCAGGCAAGATGTGCAAGTTGTTGCAGTTTGTCTGAGTATGAGGAGACTCTTTAATAATATTTTTTCTTTCTTGTTCCAAATCTTTTCATTATAGAGTTAGTTACAGAAATACAATTCTGTCCTCCTTAGGATGTTCCTAATGGGTGAAACAAACTAATTTGATTTAGCTTGTTTCTCTGTATGTACTGTAGTGATGTAGACGCAACATTCAATTATAAAAAATTCTATAAAGATCATCTGGTAAGTGTATTACCTATTTTCTCTCAGACCTTACTATAGCAAAGCAATTATCTTGCTGCTTGTATGCTGAAATTTAGACATAGTAAAGGTGTGGTTTCCTGATTACACAGCCCCAAATCAATTTATACTGCTCACTGGAAGATGTAATCCTGTTCACTATCATCTTCCCCCTCTTCCTGCACCTTCCTGTGTGTACCTTTGTTGGCTATGCTGTGACTGTAGCTGCTTAGTGAGTCAGCACTGATTCTTCTATTTGTATGAAGGTAGTCACTTGAAAAATTTCTTAACCAGATCACTTAAGTCTTCTGACTCACTGCAATGTCTTTGTAGTGTCAGAGCAGAGGAAACAGCAGCAATGTTTGGCTGAGCTGAGGGTCTGACCAGTCCTTTCAGCAGCTATGGGATATATCTAAAATCCCAGTCAATCTGTGCTTAGAGCTTTTGTAAAAGTGGAAAGCAGATTAATGCTAAAGCACAGTAGTGGGCTTTTAAAGCTGTCTGGAATTTAGTTTTTTGAACAAATTGTGTGTATTTGAAAGTAAAGGTGAGAGTGCTTAACAGGTGGTGCTGTCCTCTCAAACATGAGTGTGGAGGAATTTCTTCCCTTGAGAAAACTTTCTGAAGTAATCTGTACAGTAGATCAACATAAAGTGTAGCATGGTAGAATGGGTGTTAAAAAAAGCTGAAATAGTAACATGAGATTCACTGTGTTTACAATTTCAAGTTTTCCTATATTACTGAAGATTTCTATCTTTGTCTTCTGCTGGCATTGCTGGTATTTTATTCCACCAGAAAAGCATGAAACCTGCAGTCTTGTGATGGGGAAGGAACCAAAACCTAAGTGTATAAGCCTTGATCCAAAGAAGATGAGCTATGTTGAAATGCTAGGACTATTACTAAAATCTTAGTGTGATTATTTGAGGACTAGGATATTTAAGGAACAATTTCTGGGTTTGATCTTCCATTGTTGCAGGAAATATCCCATTATCTACTATAGAAATGGATTGGCTGATGTTTTCATTTATACTTTCCTTTTCTGCACTTGGTGGTGTCCTTATGTTCTTCTGATTTGTTCAAATTTTCCTCTTTTGGCAGGATTATGCTCTCTCTGGTTGGAACTTGAACAACATGCCCATTCTGGAGCAGTCAGTCCTTGCTCACATCAATGCAGACATCTCTGGCATGAAGGTGCCCTGGCTGTATGTAGGGATGTGCTTCTCCTCCTTCTGCTGGCACATTGAAGACCACTGGAGCTACTCCATCAACTACCTGCACTGGTATGGGCTGTCCTTTGTGCATCTACCTGACACTGCCCTGTTGGCTTTAGGAAGTTTGTGGTTCCATTTCCAAGTGCCTCTGCACACTGAGGACATTTGTAAATGAGAAGCTGAATGTGCAGAGTGGTCCCTGTTCTTGGCTGTGGCTGATTGAAGGTGGATATAGATGCTTTTTAAAGCATTGTAGTGGGTGCAAGGCAAAGCATTCAATTAAGGCAAACCCAGGACAAGCATGTTAGTGCTTTTCATTAACTGATGAAATATTCTTGTGTGGCCAACATTCCAGTGTCACCATAAAATTGTGCTTTACAGGATCCTATATTTTTAAGCAAGTTTTTTTGTTTAGAACTGAGTTAAGAATTCACTGGTTCCCTCCTTTATGATTTAAAATTGGGATGTCTGTGTACTAGAAGTGGAGTCTGCTGTCTCATGGCTTCTAGAGGCATCAGAGTTGACTGTTCAGCAGCAGATCCATGTATACACAGAAATACTCCTTGTAAAAAGAAATTTGGAAGTAATTCTGCCTTTTGGAACAGCCCTGCAAGTGTTGTGCTGTTCAGCTTTTGTGTCTGAATAGAAGACTCGTGACAGATTAACTTTGGGAATTGCAGTGTTCTCAGTTCCTCAGGCATGAATGAAGGAGCAGGGGGGAAGACGGGGAGGGAGCTGTGGGAAGCTTTAGAAAGGTTGCAGGACACGTGGGAGAGATGAGCTGATGGCCTTCAAACCATCAGCTCAAAAAAGCTGCGCATCTTTGAAGAAGCACGTTTGCCAGCAAGGTCTGATGGGCACGCTCGGGAAGGGCATTACTGTTGTTCCCGTCTGAGTTGCTGTTGAGCGGATCCGTGTGTCCGTCCGGCGGGGTCCGTGTGTCCGTCCGGCGGGGGCTCCGTGCGGGCGTTGCCGGCTGCTGCCAGCAGAGGGCACCGCAGCCCGCCGGGAATGCTGCTCCCGCCTCTGCCATAATGCACGTCCACAGGTCTGTTTAAGCAGATTGCTGCTTGTACTTCCTAAAATAGAGTAAAACAGATTTTACAAATAAATCTCACCTCTGTAGATGCTAGGGCTGCCAGTTAGTTTTGGTTAAGAAAGGAATGGAATAGTGCTTGATTGATTATTTGGTTAGTTTTGGTCCTGTTAATCTTTTTGTTCCCTCATACTTAACTAATCCAGGTTGTTTGGCATCTTTCATCTGAATAGTCCAGTGGATCCCAAAGTTTTAGTAATTAGTTAGGAATTAGAGAGATTGTATTTTACTCCACTGGCTGTTCTGTTGGTTTTAGAAAAATAACTTCAAGCCTAATTGAATGGAGGAGTACCATGATCTTTCTTAGACTGTAGGTGTGATAGCCAAGGTTTTGTTTATTATACCTAATTCCTTCTTCCTGAAGGAAAATAATTGCCCATTTTATCCCTTTGGGGAGCATGGTAAGTGACAATTATCTTCCATGTTAAGCTTGTCAAGGCAAATCTTCTCCCAAGTATGTGGAGAATTGCATTGGAGTGTAACCGATTTTTCAGATGAGAGTAATACATCCTGAAGAAGATGCTTGTTGATTGAGGACATTTTTTTAATCTAGGTGTAAAATGGCTGATGAGGACAGTGCTGCTGGCTGTGAGGCGTGCTTTAGAGCTGGGTGGCACCATCAGATCCCTCTCTCACTTGTATTCATTCCTGTGCTTGTGTTTTGTAGGGGAGAGCCGAAGACATGGTATGGTGTGCCCTCTCATGCAGCAGAGCAGCTGGAAGATGTGATGAAGGAATTGGCTCCTGAGCTGTTTGAATCCCAGCCTGATCTCCTGCATCAGCTGGTCACTATTATGAACCCCAATGTGCTGATGGAACATGGTGTACCAGTGAGTAGCACACAAGCATTTTTTTACATAAGCACTTCTACATGCTCTCTTTTTTGCATTCTCTGCCAGATTTGTATAACAATGGTTTGGCATAACTCTGAAGAATTTTTATGGTAGGCATTTGCATATTCATTACTTATAGGGTGTTTTTAAAAGCTGTTTTCTAGATTCTTCTGTAGGCTAACCAGGAAATTTAAATTTTCTCATAACAGAAGTGAGTGTGCCAAGCTTCCTGCATAAAATACCTTCCAGGACAAGCATATGCTGTGTATTACAGTTAATTTTTAATTAAAAAATCCCCTCCCTTGTGTAACAGAAAGTTGGTCTGCAATCCCTTTAAAAGCTCTTGACAGTAAAATACTTGTCTTACATGCAGTAGAAATCTCAGCATTGCAAAATGCTTTTCTGACCTAACATAATTGACTGCAGACCTCTAAGCAGCAGTCACTATCATTTGCTTTTGTCTTAGGATAAATTGCTTCCCTGGCAAATGCCCCAACAAAGCAAACCATAAACTTTTTTCCAGAAGCTTTTGCATTTTGTGGTACAATGGATTAAATGATGATAGAGAAACATCCCTTTTGGGATTCATAAAGACAGTTTTCAACTGTTGCTTATATATTCAGCTCTTTTTGAAAAAGGCTGTAAATTGAGTATTCATGTTCAGAAGGCAAAAACAATCCTTACCACTACTGGGATAGCTGTTGCCTGTGGTGATCTATGGGTACAGAAAGTGGTGTTCAAACATCTTGTACTTTGGTGTGTTAAGCTGTTGCACGTTGCACATTTTTTCTTTGCTTTGTCCTCCCTTTTTTTAGGTTTTCAGGACAAATCAGTGTGCTGGCGAGTTTGTTGTGACCTTTCCTCGTGCCTATCACTCTGGATTTAACCAGGGATATAACTTTGCTGAAGCTGTGAACTTCTGCACTGCTGACTGGGTCTGTTCTTTTGTATATAGTTGCTATATGACTTCTGCAAGTGGTGTGTTAGTAACTTAACTACCTGAACACTCTTTTTCAGTTAAATAGTGTATTTTGTATTTATAGTTCTTGGGACAGCAGTTAGAAACTGAGGGAAGTTTCATTATACAAAGTAATTCTAATTTTAGGCAACTTCAAACTGAAACTTTGAGCTCATGTTCTTCCTTTTTAATTACTGGTTAACCAAAAAGTGGCATCTCACAGTACCTTTAGCTGTGATACCACTTTCTGAATTTGATACAGGTCTGGGTCCTGTCTTGAAGTACTGCTGTGATTTGAATGTTGGAGATAGGCTTATAAGAGTCTTTGTTCCTCCTTTGTGCCAGCTCCTTGTGCCTTTTGATCATATTAGTGCTGTTCTGATAGCTGTGCCACAGCAGTGCATAGCTCATGTGGGTTGTTCAGGAAATTGTCAAAGGAGTGTTCTGTTACTATCCAGGCTTTACAGTTGGAAGTTAGGATCTCATCTCTAGTTCATCTATCTCTAGCTTTGTTTTTTATACTACAAATGGAATTGTAGCCCTTTTTCAGAGACTTTAATTCTTTTATCAGAAGAATTGTCTGCAGGACTGGTAGTGTGTCAGGGCTCTTTTCTTTCCTTTCCTCCAGCACTCATGATTGAATATGAGTGTAGCCTCTGTGAAAAACTGCACCAGCCATGTGAAATTTCTTTTGCCTATGTAAAATGTAACCAGAAATATGTGCAGCAAATTCATTTAGCATCTTTTTGCTTTAGGAGGCACAAAATGAGTGATTCCAGTTTTGGTTAACTGTAGGAATCTTAATGTTAAATGGCTGTGTGCAAGCATAGTAATATCCAGAGGGGAATGTATTCACCCTAGTGTAGACCAGATGACTTCTCTTTGGTGCCAGTTTCTTGCCACTGGAAATAAAAAGAGCTTATTCAACTCTTAAACTTTAGTTTCTACGTTAGGTGCATAAGGTTATGGAAGATGCCCCTCCCCAGCATTGATACCCTCTCTGTCCTCATCTGTGACATGATTTAAGGTTGTTAGAATTTTATTGAATACAGGGGAATGATTGGCATCTGACTCCATTGATTCAGAATGCTGAACAGTTGCTTTATTAAACTATATTATATTACATTATACTATATTATAGTGAAGAATACTAAAAGGATACTATATTATACTACACAAAGATACATACTAAAGAAAAACTTGTGACTTGAGACAGCCAGGACACAGCTTTCACCCAATAGGCCAATTAATACAAACAACCATCACCAGAATCCAATTAAGAACTCCCTTCAAGTGAACCATCTTCCTGACACATTCCACATGTGCAAAAACAGCAGGAGCAGCAAGTAGAGATAAGAATTGCTTTCTCTTCTCTCTGTGCTTCTCCAGGAAAAAACCTGAGAGAGAGAGAATTCTCTCTCTCTGTTTAGAGAATGTGAATGCCACAGAATTTTCTCTGTCTCATCAAAGACAACTCTTGGGTTGTCTTTTCCCATTTTTTCTCCAAGGAAGGAGACTGGAAACTGAGAGATGATTTTTTTTTTTCCCCCTGAATGATGATGATGATGATGTTTCTGTAGCTCCCCATTGGACGCCAGTGTGTCAGTCACTACCGGAGGCTGGGACGTCACTGTGTTTTCTCCCATGAAGAGCTGATCTTCAAGATGGCTGCAGATCCAGAGTGCCTGGATGTTGGGCTGGCTGCCATGGTCTGCAAGGAGATGACTCTATTGATAGAGGAGGAGACACGCCTGAGGGAGTCTGTTGTACAGATGGTGAGTAATAAATGCTTGCAAAAGAACTTTCTGCTTCCCTCTCCCCCTGCTTGCATTAAAATTTTTGAGCAAGTGGCTAATTCTTCTTGTCAGGGAGTGTTGATGTCTGAGGAAGAGGTGTTTGAGCTGGTTCCAGATGATGAACGTCAGTGTACAGCTTGCAGAACCACGTGCTTCTTGTCAGCTCTGACGTGTTCCTGCAATCCCGAGCGCCTGGTGTGCTTATACCATCCTTCTGATTTATGTCCCTGTCCCATGCAGAAGAAGTGTCTAAGGTACACAGGATTTTTTTTGTCCCTACTTTTCTTCCATGTCTAATAGTTTGCTGTAGCCCAGTGGCCAAATACATTTGGTAATACTTTTTTTCTCCTTCATTTAAGGAGTATTTTTATCCTCTTTGTTTCTTGGTTCTTAGGCAAACAGGTGTTGTACATGTGTGGTATTTTTGGGGTCCCCTGTTGTGGGGAGGAAAGATGAATCTGACTCTATGTTCTTAAAAGGCTAAATTATTATTTTATGATAATATATTAAAGAATACTATACTAAAACTATACTAAAGAATAGAGAAAGGATACTTACAGAAGGCTAAAAGATAATGATTTAAAACTCATTACTCTTTCCTCAGAGTCCGACACAGCCTGTGATTGGTCATTAAGTCAAAACAATTAAGGAATTTGGTCATTGACCATCACATTTGGTCATTTTGGTCATGACCATCACAATTGGTCATTAAGTCAAAACAGTTCACATGTTGGATAAACATTCTCCAACCACATTCCAAAGGAGCAAAACACAGGAGAAGCAAATGAGATAATATTGTTTTTGTTTTACTCTGAGGTGTCTCAGCTTCCCAGGAGAAGAATCTGTAGGGATATGGAATACAAGAAAATAAAGATAGTGTAGAAAGCAATCTTACCCCTAAGGAGTTGCAGCTGAGCCAATTACCAAAGATTAGGAACAGGCTTGAGTTTAACAGGCCACAGCTGTAACCAATAAGAAGAGTGGGGTGGCTGGTTAGGAAGGTAACTGGAGTCAATTGGTTGCTTTGTGAAGAAGAAAGAGTCAGTGCTCTGAGGAGCTGCCCATGAGAAACACCAAGAAACTCTTGTGATAAGGAGACAACAGCATGGAACCCCTGCAATAAGATGACAACAAGAATCCTGGGCAAAGGATTTTTCAGAAAATATGGTAGTGATGTACATGCTCTGTTTTTCTGGCCTTGCTGTAGCTGGAAAAACTCAATATTATTAATATCCTGACTTTCATGTGGGCATTAAAACTTTTCCTGTCTTTTTGCATACCTTCAGGTACCGGTACCCACTAGAAGACCTTCCTTCTTTGTTGTATGGCGTGAAGGTTAGAGCACAGTCTTACGACACTTGGGTCAGTAGAGTTACAGAGGCTCTGTCTGCCAATCTCAACCACAAGAAAGGTCAGACTTCTGTCATTCTTAATAGGATGTCCTGAAACTCCTACATGTGTTCTGTGCTCTCATTAGCCTTGTGCATTTCAAATTGAGCTATGCTGTTGGAACCTTGATTGAAGGCTATTGAAGCAATCTAAAATCTCTCTCTTTTTTTGCATACAAATAATTTATGTGCTTTTATTACAGATGTGATTGAGCTGAGAGTAATGTTGGAGGATGCTGAAGATAGGAAATACCCAGAGAACGATCTTTTCCGCAGGCTCCGAGATGCTGTGAAAGAGGCAGAGACCTGTGCTTCAGTAGCACAGCTGCTTCTGAGCAAAAAGCAAAAACACAGGTAGGACAGGCAGTTTTTCAGTAGTTTCCATCTGCTTCTTTGCTACTTCATTGGACTTGGAAGAGTTTAAAACCCTGAGGTCTTACTGTGTGCAAGCTTCTTTCAGTGTTTGCTTTCCTTAGTGCTGTGACTCACTGGGAGGGGAGGCAGATACAGTGGCACAAAGGGCCCAAAGGTGGGCTTAGTTGGAATGTTATAAACATTCTGCTTTCAGCTGACTTATGTACTGAAATGTGAAATCCTTTGGGGAAGCTGTGTTTGCTGATGAAGTATTTTGCTGAATGTGTGGGAGAGTTGTAGGGAGAGACAGCTGGAGGTAAAAATGTAATGAAAGTAAGTTTTGACTTTGGGTGTTTGTGACAAAAGGATCTAGGGGAGCACAGCAATACAGAGAGCAAAACCAGTCCATAGTTGGAGCCAATCTGGTATTTTTTGGGAAGGACCATGGGAGACAGTGATGTGTGGCTGAAAGGTAGTGCCTTGCCTCAGTGACTTGGGGCAGTGTAACTCCCTTGGTTCTTTCTCTGTGTTACCTGCCTTGCCTGTGGCTGCCTCAGCATTACTCTGTCTCCTGGCCCTGCCTCAGCAATCTGCTGGATGTGTTCTGCTCTCCTAAACTTTCAGGAGCATGTTCTTCCTTCTTTCCTGTACGTTTTGTGCACTGAATAATAAGTCCCATAGAAAATAGCTCAGTGAGGTGACTGTAATTCTTGTGGCAGTAGCTGTACAGTAAATTTATGTAGCTTGTTCCCCTGTTGAGGATAAGATTTGGTTTTGTAGTTGGTTGTATTTCTTGCCTGTGTGGTTTTTGTGTATTACCTAAGACATTTTGAGGGAGTAAAAATTAAATACCTTGTTAATTATAATGCCCAACTTTGCTACACAGAACATAATCCATATATCATATTGGCTTGAATTTGAACACTAAAATGTTACTTGCACCACAGATACAAGTGTAGCAATCTGTTCTAACTGGAAAACTGTTAGACAATAGAGAAGCATTTTGTCTGTATTTGGAGGCTAAAGAAAGCTCTCCTGATTGTTTTTTATTGCTTGTAGAACCTCACTGCCACAGAAGTATTACTCACTTAGAACTCTGATCCAGGTGGGGGAAACAGCATGACATGGGTTGCATTTCCCTGTTCTAGTGAAATATAATTATTTTGGTAGCTCCCAGGTGTTCCTGGTCTGGTGCTGCTTCCTCCTCTTCCTCCTGCTGTTGGAGTATAACAGTCCTTAGGTTGCTGAGATACATATATATAATTATATATATGTAAGAAGATATAGCTAACTCTTCAGTTAGTTATTTGGTGGGTTTCCAGATTTACCCCAAGAAAGACAAGGGGTAGAAGGATTTGGCAGCTTTCAGTGTTATGTCTGATCTAAAGAGAAAAGATTTTTATGAGGCCCAAAAAGGACTTGTATATACATTTGAGGGCTGTCATATGCTAACTAAAAATATTTTACAGAATTGAGGTTTGAGGAAGATCTTGAAGCTTCTTTGGACAGTGCCAGGCAGTGTAATTATAAAGGTCATCTTTAGCTGCTTCTGTAACATTTATGTTCATATTTAAAACCTGGAGAAGGATCACATTTACAGAAAGGATAAGGTTATTAAAAAAGCAAATTAAAAGCAAGTGCTCAAACAGAGCAATTTGGTAGGGATTAATGCACCAATAAACTCATGGTCAAATGTAGCAGAAGAAAATCTGTGTCTTACCCACCTCTTTTTAAATAAACCCCGATAATGGATAGCTGTGAAGTTCTCTCCCATATTCTAGTCCTAGATCTTTGCCTTCTCCTGGAAGTTGGGAGTTTCCACAGGCAGGGATAATTGTACCTGTTTGTGCAGCATGTCGTGCTGTGCCAGTCTGTGGTTGGATTAAGGCCAGAATGCCAGTGTGACACTGCTGAGTGTCCCCTCCCTCAGTTTTGTCCCTTGGAGCCCTCTACCCCTTTACCCTCACTCAGGGATTTTGGGGGCACAGCAGGTTTGCTGCAGCCACTGCTCCTCATCACTGTCTGCAGAAGCAAATCAAAGCCTGCAGGATTCTTTATTCCTCTCTGAGGTTTAGCTGGTATGTAATGATATTTGATCATTAATCTAAATTTTACAACATAACTCCATAGCATAAGACAGAATTTCTTTTCTTTACTCTTTCTGTAGTATTCAAATGTAGATTCATTAGCAGGGAACAGCTCTTGAGTATTTCAAATATCTGTTGTACTTGGGAAGTTGTGCCTGCCAGTGATCTGTATGCCAAGTATTTAATTTATGCAGTGTGTCACTTTCAAGTCTTTTACTCCATTCAATGGGCTTGTTACACTTGCTTTGAGGGATATTTAATGGAAATGTCTTTGCAGAACTTGTCCCACTGAATATCAGTCCTCTGTTGCAAGGTCAGTTTCAGCAGTTCTCCAGCTACAAGAAAGAAAGCACTGGTTAATAAGACTTGTGTTCAGGGCCTGTTGCTGTTACATATCTCAGAGTTCTTGTCAGTGCCTGGCATGTGAGACAACTTCCTGTACTGCCTAAAGCAGATTTATTTGGGCTTATTCTTCTACTTGTAACAAACTCAGTTTGGAACTCACCTAGACAGTTGTACCTCTGAAAGGCAGGGTAAATGATCCTGAAGGGGCTTAGGGGAATTGTATTATATTTTGTTTTCAGGATTTTGGCATTCTTGTTCAGTTCGAATTACATTTTTCTTTTTGAGTTCTTAGGTGATTAAATACTTTTGCTAACTTCTCAGTAATCCTGATTGATAATTTCTGTCACTGATCATCATCTTATCTCTCACCTGATATTTAATTATGCCCATTTGTACAGCAGAGTGAGCCAAGACAGTGGAAGGACACGGACCAAGCTGACCATGGAGGAGCTTAAAGCATTTGTGCAGCAGCTGTTCAGCTTGCCCTGTGTCATCAGCCAGGCCCGACAAGTCAAGGTAAGTTTGCATCTGCTCCTCTGATCATGGTGTGCCTTTTACTTTGTTCTGGTTTTGTGGTAGTATGTTTTTCTAAACAGATAATTTTGCCTGGTGTAGAGGATGAAAAGCTTTGGATGTAAAACATGTGTGCACTTTTTCCAGGTGCCTGGTACAACAGGTGTTGTCAGATGTGGTGGTGCAGCTATACAGAGATAGAAGATCCCTTTCCCCTGTCACTGTCCAGACAGCCCAGTTCTAAATCTCAGACCCAGTGACTCTTATTCCATCATCATTAATGCTCTCTGTAGAGCTTAAGTTTCTGGCTAAATCCTACCTTTTATATGTTTTTGTAGAAACCTCTGAGTGTTACCCTGCTGTGCTTTTTCAGGGCAGCAGGAAAGCAGTGCCACATTGTCATTCCATAAATACATCTCAGCCTTGCTTTCCAGGCTACAGCCTTCTTAATCTGTATGCATGGCCTGCATTTCTTGCCCTTCATATATATCTTTGCACCTGTCTCTGGATGAATCTAGACTAATAAGCAATCCAGATCATACTGATTCCCCTGGCTGCTATTGCCATTTATCATTCTGGCACTCTGCATCATAGCAAGTGTTTTCAGCAGCAGTCTTAATTTGTTTCTCTGTCACTGGTGATGAAATACTAAACAGCGTTTCACCTACTAACCAGCTTGTAGAAAACTCCTTAAGAAGCATCCTTAATAAAGATTTTTTGCCTAGAGAAATGCTTGAGATGTGTGTTAATCACTTATTAACCTGCATGCTCTGCTTGTACAGTTTTACATGTGTTGTATAGTACTCGATAGAGGGCCTGAAATCCTGTACATTACCATAGGTGCAGCTGCTGCTGCATAGCCAAACATACAGCTGAAAAATAAATTAGTTTTTTTTTTAGAAGGCCCCTTTTCCATAAGTGTTTGTTAGTGTTGATGTCCTATTCATGAGTTTTATATAAGCTTTTCCATGATAGTTCAGTGTTGATAAGAGAGACTTCACACTGGAATTTCTTATTGTTTACATTATATTGGCATTTTTTTCTGAAAACAATTTCTCTCAGAAAACCATAGGGCTCTAGTGTGCATGTTTGCCAGGCTTGTTGATTGATGCTGTCTTTGTCCTTCAAAGGCTGGCATCTAATAAAGTGGAAAGTGCTTTCTCATCCTCATATGATAGGATAGTTTTATTTCACTTCTTTACACACGCATTAGTATGTAATCACACATATTAGTATTAGTAAAAACACTTACTAATATTTATTAATGAAATGTTATCATCATCTATTAGGTAGACATGTAAGATGGTTCTCAGAAGGGCTTTTTTTTAAATGTCTTTAAGACTTGCTTCTAATTAAAACATAATTCATAAATGAGAGGGCTGCAGGCATAAAATTAACGCTTAATAGTTTCAGCTTGTATTTTTGTCTAATGCCTTCTCCCAGCTAGTCCATGTTCCCCCACCCCTCAGCATTAGGAAGGAGTCTGGTTCTAGTTCAAGCACTCTGCCTATGCATGTGCATGCTCTTGAAGCCTCAGCATAATCACTAGTCAATAAATAAATAATTATCATTTTCCTGATTACAAACTGTAGTCTTTTCATTTCTGAATGAAGTCAGATAATGATGATTTATGCCTAAGCACTCACTGGCTTTTAACATGGAATTTGAATGCAATTATCCATCATGATGAATAGCAAAATAATTGTCATGTTGGATGATGAATATTTTCTAACACAGAAGGCTTTGTAATTATTAAACTGTAATAATTTACTGTTGCCACTATGAAGCATTCAGAGTATGTTCCCTAAATCAAAATCTTTATAATGTAGATCTTGTTTTTTCTTATAAATGCCTTCTGATTTTCAGACAGACATGAAAAGCAGCATCAGCCAAAAAAGGCAGTAAGCTAAGGGTTAGGAAATGTAGGGTTTGCTCCTTGTTGTGCCATTGGCTTGCTGTCAGAAATGCCTGTCTTGTGAGAGACTTGGAGGTGAATCCATGGAGTATCCTGGTTGAATGTCCTTGAATGAGTCTCCTGCAGAGATTCTTTCCTGTCTGTTTGCTTTGATTTTTTTTTTCATTGCAGTGCCAAATATGAGGATGAGGACAACTGCAGCAGTGCAGTTGGATTTCTATGAAATTGTCTCCTTTAATAAGAGGGTTTTGTATTTTCATTTCTTTCTTTAGTGCAGTAAATCCCTGATGCTTATAAGTGGTAGTGCTGCTTTAGGGAATATTACTTTCAGACTTGACCATTGTTATTTTTAGGACCTGTGGTATTCATATTCTCACACATTTCTGGCTTGTTATTTCTCCTCAGCATGTTTTTTTCTGCTTTGTGTTGCTGTCATTACTGTAATGCTCCTGACACTATTGAAATGATGACCTGTTTGCAGAAGTCCCTCTTCTCCCCACTATTTTAAAATTAATATTGACTGGGCAGTGCTGAATATTCTCTTTTGTTGGGAGCTGTTGTCATTTGCAGTTGTGCTATTTTAGGTGCAGAGTTTGATGCAACTAATATGCCTAGGGCATGAGACATTAGGCCGTCAAATAAGTTTAGATGGTCTGTTACTTAATTTCTGTCAGACTTGATGGCTTGTGACAGCTAGCTGGCATTGTGTGTAGAAGCTCAGACTGATGATGTGATGATCACATACAGATTTACAGCTGGCTGATCCCTCAGTTGCATTTTCTTTTGGTTTCTGTGGGTGTTTTTTCCTAATTGATTTGTGCTGTAT
Source organism: Agelaius tricolor (assembly GCF_023055355.1). Lineage (NCBI taxonomy): Eukaryota > Metazoa > Chordata > Aves > Passeriformes > Icteridae > Agelaius > Agelaius tricolor. Next base: position 4,789,215 of record NW_027269263.1, read on the forward strand.
GTTACTTCAGAATCTGCTCGATGATGTGGAGGAGTTTCATGAGCGTGCTCAGGAAGCCATGATTGATGAGATCCCAGACTCTTCCAAGCTGCAGGAGTTGATAGACATGGGCTCTGGCCTTTATGTTGAACTTCCTGAGCTGCCAAGGTTAAAGCAAGAGCTGCAGCAGGCACGGTGGCTGGATGAGGTGAGGTCCACCCTCTTGGATCCCCAGAGAGTCACCCTGGATGTGATGAAGAAGCTGATTGACTCTGGTGTGGGCTTGGCACCACATCATGCTGTAGAAAAAGCCATGGCTGAGCTGCAGGAGCTGCTCACAGTCTCAGAGAGGTGGGAGGAGAAGGCCAAGGTCTGCCTGCAGGCCAGGTGAGTGTTCCTTTACAAGCTGTTCTTAGAGGCCACACACTTTGGTGTTTCTCTTTCTCTTTGGTGATGTGAGGTGAAAAGTTGTGCTCTTGAAGCTGTAGTTGGCTTTCTTATTTTGTTGGTTTTTTTTTTTTTTTTTTTAACTCCCCAGGAGTTAGATTGTTCTAGAGTTGGATTTGAGATTGAATTGCAGAAGTGTTGATTCCCTATCATGTTGGGAAGGAGGCTGGGGCTGTGCTTGTTGCTGCTGTCTTTGCTATTCATCCCTCTCCACACAGAACTCTGACTAGGCTACCAACAAGAGACAGCTTTCCTGGTGTTCAGGGGTTGTGATGTTTGCCATTCTAAGCTTGATTGTGCCAAGCCCCTCAGCTTTCTCACCTCCTGTTTGGTAGCCTCCAAGCATAGAGCCATGGTGTCCTACCCTGCAGTGTAGTGGTGAAGCTGCATCACCAGCCTGTCAGATGTATGCCTTGAGATGACTGGTGTTTTGAGAGAAGGCTGGAATTGGGTTTCTCTTACTCTAGGCCACGCCAAAGTATGATGGCTCTGGAGGGCATCGTGAACGAGGCCAAGAACATCCCTGCTTACCTGCCCAATGTGCTGGCACTGAAAGAAGCCCTGCAGCGAGCTAGAGACTGGACAGCCAAAGTGGAGGCCATTCAGGTAGGGGTTACAGCAGGGACTAGAATCTTCTGCTTGCACTCTTTTATTTGGATATGTCCTTTATTCCTAGCACCTCTCCTCACTAAGGTGGCCTGAAGAGAAGCCTTGCTATGGCTCTTAGATGTGCTTACCAGAGCTCGTGTACTTGATTTTCTGCATTTGTTTCCCCACTGGCTATCCAATTTCTATTTCCCTTCCTTTTATGTATTTCAGAGCAGATATAAAAGCCAGCAAATTCATTATGATATGGTATTTCGTTTTGGAACTGATCAGCATGCTGTCACTGAAAATGTTTAGCTGCAGCAGAGGGTGCTCTCAGGTTTTCAGTTTTGGATCTGTCTGTGGAAGTTTTGTTTTTTATGGAAATTTGTTTTTTTCTTTTCTCCCTAAAATATTGCAAGATTTAATGGCAATGGTGGCCAGAATTTTCTGAAAGAGATGAGTTAGTTCAGTAACCTCTCCTATTTGTCTACCCACACGACTTGGTCCCAAGCTCTGTGATATTTGTTGGTGCTGGTCACTAAACTAGAATGCTTATCTTATACCAGGTATTGTTGGGAGTTGAAATGAGAATCCAAGTAGATTTCACATCAGCCCTTATACAACAGAGAGCATTTAGATAACTGTCTGGAAATGGAATGTTGTCTTATTCCCTAAGCCAGTTGGCTATATCAAAATGACTATTAAAATAAAAGCTGTATGAGAGAATTGTTTAAAATAACAATAGATTGTCACTGCCTAAAACAGAGTTCCATAGGAAAGGAAAGGAGGGCAGTGTTTCAAAGTAGTGTATGGCTTGAAATTAGACTGGCAGCTGATATAATGGTGGAATTGTTGGCTTAGAACAATTTATTTCACCCCAGAATGGGAGCAACTATGCATACCTGGAGCAGCTGGAGAGCTTGTCTGCCAAAGGCCGCCCCATCCCGGTGCGCCTGGATGCGCTGCCCCAGCTGGAGTCCCAGGTGGCTGCAGCTCGTGCCTGGAGGGAGCGCACGGGAAGGACCTTCCTCAAGAAGAATTCCAGCTACAACCTGCTACAGGTGAGCAGCACATACTTCCCTGTCAGGAGAAGGAAAGAGAGGAAGGGAAGAACACACTGCTCTGTCAGAAATTGGTCATGATGGCCCTCAGTTGTCTGGAGGGAAGAGATGGTTTAGTGACACTGGATTACAGATCCTTTTCAGAATAGAATAGAACTTCAGCTGTTATTGGGTGAAAAGAAAGAAAAAGGCAGAAAATCTGTTTGGTTAGTCCTGTTTTATGTATAGACAACCTCATCTCTTACTTGTGAAAGAAGAGGGAAAGTAAAGCATTTTGTTTGTCATTGAAGAAATGTAGACCTGAAATGGGCACAGACCTGTCTCAAGTAGATAAATGTTTTCACTTGCCTTGCTGTTTAAATGCTAAGAAAATAGATATATATTTTATAAACTGTTCAACTATAAGAAAAAAATTAGTCAGCTACTATTTATTTCCCTTCAGTGAATGTAGTGACTGTCCTTGTTTTAATAAAAATCAATCATGTGTTTGAAGATCTGTCTTATCTACTTGACAGACTTCCTTTTTGTAAGGAAAACAGTTCCAGTTCAGCTGCATTCTCAGAGGCTCTATTTTTATTCTCTTATGTTGTTGTTAATTCTCTGAGGTTTGTCTTCACTTTTAGTGAGATGTCCAAATCCAGACAGAATCCCCACTCTCTGACTTTCTCTAGTGCTGTGTGGAGTGCAGTACTTACATCTTGTGTCTCAAAGGGGGCCGGGCACTAATGTTTAATGTTTTCCAGTGGGATTTTCCCTATTGCAACCACATCACACTCATTTTTGTTCACTTTGTGATACATTCTAGATACATCTTTTTCTCTATATTCTTCTGCTTAACTAATTATTTAATATGTTCTGGTTTTGTGTTTTCCTGAATGTAGCAATTTGAGCTTTCCTATATTGAATTTAATTTGCTAGATTTTATATTTATGTATACATTCCAACTAGTCACGATGACTTAAAGCTTTATTCTTGTCCTTAAAAGTGCTTTTCAGCCTCTCATATCAATATTGAAAGGCTTATAGTGTACTTTTAGGGGTTTTTCAGGCACCAAATTGCTGATGTAAATATGAAATAATTTTTAAGACTTGATTTATAGAGGCCCCTTATTGTATTTGTGTGGTGCCCCAATGAAGGAAGGAATGATGAATCTGACTCCATGTTCTCAGAAGGCTAATTTATTTTTTTATGATACTACATTATATTAAAGAATAGTATACTAAACTATACTAAAGAATACCGAAAGGACACTTACACAATGCTAAAAAGATAATGAAGAAAAAACTTGTGACTCTTTCCAGAGTCCCAACACAGCTTGGCACTGATTGGCCATTGAGTCAAAACATTCACATCAGAAACCAATGAAACAATCACCTGTTGGTAAATGATCTCCAAACTTATTCCACATGTGAGCGCAACACAGGAAAAGCAAATGAGATAAGAATTTGTTTTCCTTTTTCTCTGAGGCTTCTCAGCCTCCCAGGAGAAAAAGCCTGGGCAAAGGGATTTTTCAGAGAATGTGAATGCCACAGCCCCTGAAGGGAATGCTGAAGTATGAATGTCTAGCTGCATGTTGGTGTGCTGGTATATGGATGATAGTGTAGTCTGAATAAATTCTGTAATTAATCAGAAAACACAGTGGCTCAGTTTGACCTGCCATGTCACTGGTTGCTGATCACATTGCAGTTCCCTAACTATGAGATACTTCTCTCCTTATCTGTTTATTCTCTTTTTCCTGTTAGTTGACAGGTATCAGAGGGGTTAGATTGCAGGGTAGTTCTTGTTCCCTGGTGCCACTGTTGTCATTCCTTGGTGAGATGTCCCTGACAGGATGAGTTTCCTTGGTGGTTCCAGGTTCTGAGCCCACGGACTGATATCGGTGTTTATGGGAGCAGTAAGAACAGGCGGAAGAGGGCGAAGGAGTTGATGGAGAAGGAAAAGGAGAAAGATCTTGACCTGGAATCCCTGAGTGAACTGGAGGATGGGCTGGAGGAGGCCAGGGATGCTGCAGCTGTGGTAAGGAGCAGTGAAAGGCGGTGTCTCCTGCCTGTGTGGGCTTAAGTCATCTCTAATCTGTAGAAATTCTAGAAATAAATGAATTTCACTGAAAGAGATACCTCATAATCTGGTGTTTACCTCATAATCTGACACAAGAATGTAGTTCAACTTTAATTGCAGTGAAAGTAGAGTTCAGAGTGTTACTGCTGGTATTTAATAACATTAGGTATGTGTAAGACTTAAATGCTCTTGGGTTAGTGTCTGTTGCTGCTCATCTAATATTAACATTTATTGAAATCATGTGGAAATAATGAGGTGCAGCTCTGCCTTATCAGGACCAACACATACTTGGTTAAGTCAATTTTGTGATCTGCCTGCAAATGCTTGGTCATGGACACTGGGCTGGAGGGATTGTTTTATTTGGTTCCTCTTTTTTGGAGGATACTCATGCTGCTTATCAGAATAATTTGCTGATATCTGGCTGCCCTTTCCCTGGTAGCAAAGAAAATATATGCAGGGTCATTAATATGGCTTGTACACAATCTATTTTACTGTAGTATGTTTGGTTATAGTTACCTGAAGGGAAACATTTAGGAAGTGCAATTTAGTTCAGGAGATACGTGGTCACTCAGATGCTTCTGAAACAATGCTCAGCTCCATTGTCTCAATAGTAGTTGAATGGAACAGATTCTGACTTCTTCTCTGGAGTCAAAACCTATTCTTCTGGTGGCCTTAGGACAGATTTAATTATAAACTTCAGAAACTTTGTAGATATTGAGAGGGTTATCTAAAGTTTACATAGCATCTCTACCAGAAGGACTCTAGGGAGTAATGAGCAACTGAGGAGGAGGTATCTTAGATAAAGTTTTAATTAGATCATGTAGTTCCTAAATTTTGGGCTAGGCTTAGATCTCTTGATCTTTTTGAGTTAGCTGGTTTTTTTCTGTTTTCTTGTGTTAATAAAATGAAATCTCTCTTAGCTGTGAAGGTCATGACATGTTTTTGTCCTTGCTGGGCAGGTGGCTGTATTCAAGGAGCGGGAACAGAAGGAAATTGAAGCCATGCATGCTCTCAGGGCAGCCAACTTGGCCAAGATGACCATGGTGGACCGAATCGAGGAGGTCAAGTTCTGCATCTGCCGCAAGACAGCCAGCGGCTTCATGCTGCAGTGCGAGCTGTGCAAGGACTGGTTCCACAGCGGCTGCGTGCCCCTGCCCAAAACCAGCTCTCAGAAGAAGGGCTCCAGCTGGCAGGCCAAGGAGGTGAAGTTCCTGTGTCCCCTGTGCATGCGCTCGCGCCGGCCGCGCCTGGAGACCATCCTGTCGCTGCTGGTGTCCCTGCAGAAGTTGCCGGTGCGGCTGCCCGAGGGGGAGGCCCTGCAGTGCCTGACAGAGCGAGCCATGAGCTGGCAGGACCGAGCACGGCAGGCCCTGGCCACTGATGAGCTGTCCTCCGCTTTGGCCAAGCTCTCCGTGCTCAGCCAGCGCATGGTGGAGCAGGCGGCTCGAGAGAAAACGGAGAAAATCATCAGTGCAGAGCTGCAGAAGGCAGCAGCTAATCCTGACCTGCAGGTAGGGATGGGAAGGTCTTGCTGTTCCCTCTGCTTGCTCTGATTTAGTGTCTGTAGGAGAGATGGGGGGGTAGGACGGTCAGGACGAATGGAGATGAGAGGTCTCCGAAGCCAGGTTGTGGAACTTGTGGTTTATTGCAAAGGGCCTGGGTGTAGGGCCCCTACTTGGAGCTGCCAGCCACAGCTCAGAGCAGGCCTGAGGGAAGTAAAGACAGTGGTAAAAAGAGAGAAGGCAAGAGCATGGTAAAGAGAATGAGAGAGTGAGGAAGTGTAAAGAGAGCGAAGTTCCCATGACAATATCATAAATCTACTTCTGTACTGAATGTTCTGATTTTCACTAGCCAATCTAGTACAAGATACAGATCCTATAGCATTTACATACAGCCTATAAGAATCATTACATTACCATACTGTGTTACATTTTAAACCCTAAAAGCTACTCTTTGGACCCCTTCTGCCAAGCTAGCAGAATCTGCTCTGATCCTTGGCCCTGTCTGCAAGCAGAGGGTATTGTTTAATCAAAAGGGGATTACCTTCAGCTGACCATACCATTGTTTTCCAGTTGTTCACTAACTAAGGTATCTCCAAGCTTGCTTACATTTCAGTCTTGCTTAGTTTCCATATTCTCAAAATCTTTTGCCAGGCAATCATATTTATTAGGCATTCCTGTTTCATCTTCCCCAACAAGTGTGTCAAAATGTCTTATTTTTCTTGGAGAAGGGTGGGGGAGAGGGGAGGGCAGTGAAAAGCTGAGGACTATACATGGTAAAACTTAGTTTAGTGCTCTACAGGTTTTGGCTGGCTTCTGTTTTGTACATTGCTGCTCCAGGAGCAGGTCTGTTCCTCTGTACTCATTGTCAACAGCAACTGCTGAAGTTGCTCAGAATTTTAATTATTTCCATACTGTTGACTTCTAAGGATTGGGTTTTTTTCAGTTTTTGATACGTAGACGTGTTCCAGTGTGTTTAAAAAAAGATACAGATCATTCTGCATTGTGTCTGTAAGAAACATCAGGTCAGCTGTAACAGCTGGGTACAGGCCTCAAGATGTGTAAAACAGTTCCCACTTTGGTGTCCAAATTCCATTTTCCTCTTTACAGAATCCAGCCTCTCAATATTTATAACTTCTCATGGATTGTCATTCACAAGCATTTTGGTGTCCTGTTAGTAAATTTCAGCAAGGAATGTAGTCAAACACTGATAGCTGACCATAGCTGACCTCTTCACCTTGAGAGTGAGGGCAGGTCATGTTGTGGTGAAGAAGCTGTAATTTGTAACACTGAAGAACAATATCTAGATCTTTCCAGTCACTATTATTAAAAAACAGGTAATCAGAATCTAACCAAACCTTTTACTTGGATGTTTCCCTATCTTTTTTCACATCTTGCTGTAACTGGTCTCTTTTGTGATGTCCAGGCAGTTATCCTCAAGCCAGAAGAACCACTGTTTTCTTTGTTAATAACTCTAGGTTTTACAGATTTTTCTGGGAAATTTTATTGTTTCATTTCCATATTTAATTTTTTTTTTTAGGGGCACTTGACAAGTTTTCAGCAGTCAGCCTTTAACAGAGTGATAGGGAGTGTGTCCTCGTCCCCACGGCAGACTTTGGATTATGATGATGAAGAGACAGACTCTGATGAAGACATCAGGGAGACATATGGCTATGACATAAAGGTAGGTAATCCAGAGAGGTTTGTTTGCATGGAATAAATACAGAACACCTGTCTTTTAATCCATTTTTTCCAGAATATTTACTGTATTTAAAACTAGCTGTTTATATTCTCTGCCCTAGTGCCTGTGGCAGAAGAGGTACTTCCTGATTTTTATCTCAATGTCCCCATTCTCTCAACTGTTGTGAAGTTTTGTAATGTTTTTATGCAAAATTTCCAAAGTCCTTTCCACCTTTTGAATTTCAAAAGATGCCTTTTAATGCTGAGGAAAAAGACACACTTAAAAAGGGATTTGTATTTATAACAGCCTGGAGGATGAACATTGTCTTTATGCCCCATTCAGAGATACCATGAGTCATAAGAATCTATATGAAGAGCTCTTGGAAAGTTTTTGCTACAGCAAAAAGATCAGCCTTCAAAAACTGCATGCTGTGTAAGAAGTTTCCTGATGCCAGAGCTTTGTTCATGTTTTCATACCTTCCTCTTCATTCAGCCCTTGTATAAAGCAAGTACATGTGTTCCATTTTGGAGTGTGGAGTTTTTTGAGACAAGATGTCTGGATCATATTGTAAAATTAGTGTCTGGATTTAGTACAGAAATTGTAACTGCAGTTAAATTTCTGAGGTGTTTTATTGAGAGAAGAACTTTCATGAGAAAAGGCAGTTGTGGAGAAAACCATGTGTTTTCAAGGTCTTGAAATGTCCTTTTGAAATATGTAGAGGCAGAGGCAATGCCACGGTTGCTTCTTGAGCAGTGTTTTCTTTTTAGTGATAATATCTCTGCCTTTGAAGATGGTATCTTAAGAGACATGTAAATTCTTCTAAGGCAGATATTCTGGTTTATAGAGGGGCAGCATATTCTCCAGGTATGATGTGCTGTAATCTCCTATTTTTAAGTGTTTTGTTTCTCAGCAGCCTGATGCATAGAGTACACAGATTTGTGACACAGAGTCCCCTGTGAAATGCCAACAAGAATACATTGCTGTTGGGTGCTACAGCTTTTCATTAATTTAGTTTTATAAATAAAAGTAATTCCCAAAACTGTTCTTTGCTTCAGGGTTCTTTATGAGGCATTTTCTGAGGCTGTGATAAAACATGTCAAGAAAGATGGCATGTGCTTGCCAGGATCTTGGGGTTTTTCAAGAGCATAATTTCATTTGTTTAATGATTCTACTGTCATAATTTAGAAATCTCATGCTTAACCCTTTTGGTTTGGATGTTCACCATGAAAAATATGTTTAAGCAAAGCTGATAGAGACCAGAAACGTCTTCTGTTAGGTCTACTAAGATGATTGGAATAGAAGACAAATTTTCAGGCAACCAATCAAGTTCTTCAGGTATAAACTAGGAGATGCAAGATTTTAAAAAACCCCAAAACAAAAAAACCCAAAGTTGCTCAGAATTTAATTATTTCTATACTGTTGACTTTTAAAGGTGTTTTTTTTTTTCAGTTTTTGATACGTGGACTTGTTCTAGTGTGTTTAAAAAAAGATACAGCTCATTATGCATCGTGTATGTATTTGCTCTTGTTGTGGACCCTGTAGAATTAATCCTGAATTCCTAAGGCTCTGTAGACTATATTTTGAAAACCACACTCTCTGGCTTCTCAAATGTGCAGTTGTTATAGAAGTAGATATGAAAATATGATCTGTTTGATTATATGTCTCTTAATTAAAACATGGTTCTTCCAGTAAATCTTCATTAGGAGTGCAGCAGCTAGATTTTTTTGTAAGGTTTGTTCCAAGCAGACACATTCACTGGTCAAATAATCTGCCATCTATTTTCATTCTTCAACTTGTATTTTTTCCTCATTTCTTTGCACTGGTATTGCCTATGGCTGCTAACGATGAATTTAAAAAATTTAAAAATTTCGAAATTTGCATGTTAGTCCTGAACTTCCTTTAATACAGTACAGTAAGATACCCATAGTACAATAAGACACCCATAACAAGATACTGTTCAAGATAGAAATTCTTCACTGTGTAGGGAGAAGTACCTTCCACTTTCTGAGTATATTTATTTTACCTTTTCATCTGGGCAATTTAAATTTGAATTTCCCACTTGTAGTTCTGTACAGAAATCATTAGTTTGTACTTTCTTTTAAACATGCAATCGAAGGCCACAGAGAGAAAGAAATATCACCATTCTCAAACTCCTTTTTTATGTCATAAAATGACAGTGTCTTGTCCAATACCTTGAGCTGTTCAATGTCTTACTCAACACAGTGAGATGGGCACAGGCCAGTGCTATTAGTATTGTGTTCCTGGAAATATTCATGACAGCCCTCTTTTTTCAGTGTTTGGTCCTAATTTAAACTGATTTAAGACTTCCATAAAAGTACTGATCTCAGGATAGCATTTGATTGCCATTATGCTGATATTTCTCACTGGGCTGGAATGCCCTTTTGTTTCATATCTCTAAAATCCTAAATTATTTCTTTCTGTAGTCACTATAATTTAGTCAGCATGCTCCCTGCTTTATGGAAGATAGTCTTCATGGGCTTGCAGTCTGACTTTTCAAGCAAAATAATAAATTATGTAGGCTAAGAAAAAGCCTCTTTACATCATGTTGACTTCTGAAGACCATGCTTAAGGTGCTGAGTGAGGAAACTTGTCAAGTATTTTTTATGCACTAGCTGTAAATAAACTTACCTATCTCCATAGTTCCTGTGTTCATCCACCATGTAAGTAGGGATATAATTTTTACCTTTGATCTTGGTATCTCTGATGGAGTGCTTCAGGAGCAGCACACTGCTTAGTCATAGTAGAATTGACTTTGAAGTAGATATTTTCTGGATTCAGATGTTGCATGTTTTCTGTGTGTCTTTTTCAGGACAATGCCAGTGTGAAATCCTCCAGCAGCTTGGAACCCAATTTGTTTTGTGATGAGGAAATCCCCATTAAATCAGAGGAGGTGGTGACACACATGTGGACTGCTCCCTCGTTCTGTGCTGAACACGCCTATTCCTCTGCTTCTAAAAGCTGCTCTCAAGGTATTTGCTTTGTATATATACATTGAGATAAAATTAAGTAGATAACTGGGATGAGCAGTCAGTGAGGAGTGGAACTGCTCTGTATCCACACTAGCTGTACAGGATATGTTGTCTGGAGGAATGTACAGCAGAGTTACATTGTAGTTACTTGCCTGATATTTGATATATAAACCTGTGCCAGTGTGTTTTAGTTGCTACTGTTTCCCACCTTGTTGTAAAAAACACCTAATTTCTTTTGGTTTCGATCTCTTCCTTTTATCTTTATTTGGCTTTGCCTGGGGAGGTTTAGATTGGATATTAGGAAAATTTTCTTCACTAAAAGGATGCTCAGGCCATTGGAACAGGCTGCCAGGGGAAGTGGTGGAATCATGTCCCTGGAAGTGTTCAAAAGACATGTGGGTGTGGCACCTGGGGACATGGTTTAGTGGTGGGCTTGGCACAGACTCAGTAATCTTAGAAGTCTTTTCCAGCCTTAAGGATTCTGTGTCTTGGCTCCTGTCTGAAAGGTTCTAGCACTCCAAGGAAGCAGCCTCGCAAGAGCCCGCTGGTACCTCGCAGCCTGGAGCCCCCCGTGCTGGAGCTGTCACCTGGAGCAAAAGCTCAGCTGGAAGATCTGATGATGGTAGGAGATCTGCTGGAGGTATCTCTGGATGAAACTCAGCACATCTGGAGGATTTTACAGGCCACTCATCCTCCCTCTGAGGACAGGTTTCTTCATGTCATGGAGGTAGGGAACTCGGAGAAATACTCTGGTGTGGAACAGAAATCCCACCACATTCTGTTGGTGGATTAATATAAATATCATCTTGAGTAGTTGAGTGCTCAGCTTGTCATGTTTGGATTTCACCTGGAGAAAGTAGTAGGTTACAGAAAACAACAGAATAAGTGATGCAGAAATTCAATTCTTGATCACTCATGCCATAGCACTGTCCTCCACAGTTAACCATATTGAGAACAGTTTTCTCAAGTAGTTCCATATGCAAACCTTATTTTAGAAGGTAACAGGTTAATTGAGAAAACACTCCTCTTGATTGTGCCTGGAAATGGAATCTGCAAAAGAGTTACAAGAATCTGCAAAAGAGTTACAAGAAACATTTAGGAAGATGAAAAGTTACACTTAGCTTATATGACATTATACTTGTAAATTACTGAACTTTCTTACTGGGGAAAGCATGTTTTGATAATGCAGACAGTAAGGTTCATGTTCTTCCTCAAAATAACCTAGACGTAGCAATTTTTTATTGATACACTGTGAAGATGTCTTGATTGCTTTGCTCAGCTGCCATGGATCAGGCAGGTTTATCTGCTGATTCTGAGGTCTAGTCAAAATCACTTGGCTACATTGATGGAAAAGGCAAGGAATGTGTGCTAGAATAGAAACTTCTCTTAAAGTTTCAACTCAAGCTGTTGGATTAAGAGCCAGAGAGTGAAACCCCTTTTGTATCATCTGTCAGCTGCAGTTAGGGGTCAGTTTGACCATATGGATTATATGATGGCTTGTGGGGTTACTGAGCTGTACAGGAAGAACAGAAGATGCTGGTTCTTTCTTGGCTTTTTGGTGGTGTACAGCAATACAAGATGGAAGGTTGCATGCTGTAAACAGTGAGGTTAGGTGAACAAATTAATTGGTGTCTCATTTTCTGCATGCCATCCATGCACAGTGGGTGAGTTCAAGTGTTGCCAGACTGCATCAGTTAGAAGCGTGGAGTACAAAACTGCCCCTGCCTCCCTGTTCTGCTGCTTTACCACCTTTCAGCCCAAGTACTACATAAGCGTAATGTTCTTTCAGTGTAATGGTTTTGGCAGGGGCTTGATTGAAAAGCAGTTTGAATGCCAGCAAATAGCAATTTATAAATAATATGCCAGACTCTTATATTAATAGTTGAGCAAGGCTTTTTTCCAGGAGAGTGGGGTGAGGCGTGTAGAGTGTGTGTGCATTATAACTTTTTCTGGTTAACCTTTATGAATACTTGCTTGACCAGAGCTGCCCATTTTGAATTGAATATATTCTATGTCTGTTTACATACAAAATAAGTAAACTTCTGTGAAATAATCTGGAGAGGATTTGGTTTTGGGTGGAGTAGCTATATTAGGTAGTGTACAGTAAACAGTCTCTTCTGGTTTATAGTATGTTCTTAATCTATTAATAATTAAGGTTAAAGTATATAGCTGCATTGACTGAAATCAAATCAGTCCCATTTGTACAAAGGACTACACAAGTGAATCTTTCAGGTATAAATGGGACTTGTCACTGTGAATGTTACCTGCAGGGACAGAGCTGGCCAGTTTTAAGCCCCACTTGTGATGTGAATCTGTTATTTAAGAGCTCTTGATGACACCAGGATATTTACAATGTCTGCCAGTTTGGAAGCCATTCATATAATAGATGTTGCTTTCTCTTCTTGCTTGAGTTGCTGATACATTTTAAGAATTCACCAATTACTCTTTCTTAATCTCCAAAACAGCAGTTGCTTTCTCTCGAAAATAATTACAGGCAAGACTGACCTCGGATGAAAAATAAGCATCTAACAAATGATTAATCTTCTCAACTTCTATTAAAAAACAATGTGAGAAGGGAGTTGTAATTATTGCTTATTTTGCCTTCTTACCCTTGCTGATAGTTTACTTTTCCAGTGGGTATTTTTGGCTGATTATACTTTGACACAGTTGATAACACTTAGGAATTTTTTATAGTATGGTGAAAATCAAGTCAAGTGCTTTTTTTGTTTAACAGTATGTTGTTGACTAGATTTCTTCATGCCATATCAGGGTAAATGTAGAGGTAAGTACATTTGTCAAAGCTCAGGTTTGCAGGAAATGTGTCTTTGACTAATATGTGTATCTTTTTCTATGAAGGATGACAGCATGGATGAAAAACCACTGAAAATGAGAGGGAGGGACTCTTCTGAGAGGAAGCGGAAACGAAAACTGGAGAGAGCAGAACAGTTCTTTGGAGATATGAAGCAAAAATCTAAAGAGCTGAAAAAACTGGAAAAACCCAAGAAGAAGAAGCTAAAACTCACTATGGATAAGACAAAGGAGCTGAACAAGCTGGCAAAGAAACTGGCTAAGGAAGAGGAGCGGAAGAAGAAGCGAGAGAAGGCAGTTGTGGCAAAGGTAGAACTGACCAAGGAGAGCACAGAGAAAAAAAGAGAGAAGAAGGTTCTGGATATTCCTTCCAAGTATGACTGGTCAGGAGCAGAAGAGTCAGATGATGAGAATGCTGTGTGTGCTGCTCAGAACTGCCAAAGGCCCTGCAAGGACAAAGTGAGTTACCCCTTAGTTGTGTCACAGGCAATTCTGTGCTAAGTCAGAACCCCTGTGCCAGGTAATATTTAAGTTGAGCACCGTGAGAAACCAAAGTGCTGTGGTTAGAAATGAGAGATGATTGAGTAGTACTTGGTAGGCACATGGATTTAGCAGGTTGAACTGTAGGAGTTCCTTATTCTCTTAGGTACTTCAAAAGAGAAGATGGAAGATTAGAATCTGGGAAAAGGTGCTCTGTTTTGGTTGTGAAGTTTAACTTCTTCAAGCTGTGCCATTTTCTGTTGACTGTGTGCAACATGCATTGGCTGATTCAAAGGATTAATTCTTTGATTCAGAAAGAAATATTCCTAGCTTTACTGTGTCCCTGAGCAGGAGTGGGATGTGTGATGTTCCTAAATGAAATAGATTTTCTGTATTTCTTGCATACGCTCTGTGAACAGTGATGTTGCAGGCTGAGTGATCTTCTTAAACTTCAGTGGTTCATTTTGTTTGTTGGAGATAAATAATCAATTATTTTAGACCTGATTGGATTATTACAAAAGAAACTTGATCTGCCTCTCTGTGGTACTGCCTGTCATGATTGTCAGCTTTTAACACAGACTGATGATCAAAAATATTTTCAAAATGTTTTTTCTGTACTTTTTTACTTTCAACAGGGGAATACCATACTTGTCAAAAAATGGCAGATACAGGAATGTAATGACTGAAGCTGCAGCTGTTGATATCCATTACTAATCACTTTGGAAGATTTGTTCAGGAGTAGTTGGCTACAAACCAAAGTAACATCTGTATGATGATAATGTTACTTCATTTTAAATAGGTTGCCACTGATTTTCTGATACAGCCACTCCTGTTGCTTTTCTGATACAGTTTTACATTCCCCTGTAAGTGGAAAGCAGAAGTACAGCAGTAACAATTTTTATAGCTGTACCAGTGGATGCCATTAAAATGGAGGATCTGTGTTTCTTACCCTGCAAATCAGAGTTTCTGCCCACTGACTCCAATTAACATGTACTTTTATTCAAATAATTACAGAATCAAATCAGTAATGTTTTTTCCTTCCTGCATTCTAACTCATTTTTTGTCTTTTCCAAATTGTTCTACAGTAGGTTCAGCTCAAAGTTTGTATTGTAGCTTAAATGTTCTGACACTTAGGACTTAAATTTACAAAAGCTGCTGTTTGATAATGCAGTCTAAGAGGGTGTGTTTGGAGACTCTCACCTGTGCTGAAGTAACCATCCCTGAGCCTTTTAAATATGTTTTAGAGTATCTGAGGAGAGCTGAGTCATTTTCCTCAGGAGTAGTAGAGTGTTCTTGTGCTGTTGCAGTGTAAGGATGCAAGAGGGGCAAGGTTTGTTGGAAGAGTTAGTTTCCATTCAACTGAAGTAGCTTGCTTAAACAAGCTCTCTAGGGGCATTAATTTTTGCCCCAGAGCTTTTATATTCTTGGTAGCTCTGGTAGGTTTAACAGAAGGTATTTTTGTCACAAACTGTGCCTGTGTGTCCTTCCTTGTAACAAGCTGTGTGTTGCTCTCTTGCAGGTGGACTGGGTGCAGTGTGATGGGGGCTGTGATGAGTGGTTCCATCAGGTGTGTGTTGGAGTGTCCCCAGAGATGGCTGAGAACGAGGATTACATCTGTATAAACTGTGCAAAGAAACCCCTGCAGGGGCCCAGCAGCCCTGCCCACGCCTCACCTCCTCCCTTCCTCCTGAGCTACAAACTACCAATGGAAGATCTCAAGGAGACGAGTTAGCAACTGCTCCATGCCCAGAACTTCTTGGGAAATGGACCACTGGAGCCCTTCAGAAGGAGAGGGGTTTGAGGCTGATGTAGCTCCTGAGCTTCTCTTCCAAGGATGTACAGACGTGCAGCAGAGCTGGTCCCTTGGGTGCTGCTGCCTTCCTTCCTGCAGTGGCACTGTCAGGGCACAGAGGCACCCGCTCAGCTATGCACACCCTGCCTGAGGAGCAGCTCCAGCCAGTGCTTCCTGACCTGAGTGTTTCCATCCTGGAGTGTGGCTCTTGCTCTCAAGGACTGAGCAGACTCGAGGCTGTTAGACACTTGAGGGTGTTAGAAGTCCATGTTGGCAGTGGAGCTGGCCTGGAGCTGGTGGGCATAGGCTGGAGCTCTTAGACCTACCTGGTTATCCTGAGGAGGTGACTTTGGAAGTTATCTTTCACCTCTCCATGCCAACCCAGTGTGTAGAGCAATGTCTTGGGAGAATGAAATTGCCTCCAAATCCAGGCAGCTAACACTACACGATAAGGGTGGGAGCAAGTGGATGAATTTCTTTTAATTTCTCTATTGTAGCTAAAGGGCAGAGGAGCTCACAATGGCAAAAATCAGCAAAAGTTCTGTTTACCAAAAAAGAAGCCCAACTCTACTCCACTAGGCAAATTTTTTTTCCTCAGTGGGAAACAACTGATCTTCCTGTCCTGAGGAGGGCCAGAAGTCATTGATGATGTCTAGCTAGACCAGAACTTGGGAAGAGCAGAGTGCTTCCCTTTCCACAGGGATGCTCTCTCCTGTTCTAGGCTTTGCTTAGAGTTCTGCACTCCTGCACATTGAAGTTGTGTGGCGCAGGGTGGAGCTGGCAAGGAGGTACAGCACCCAGGGCACAGCTTCTGAGATCTGTACCCAGGGATGGGAAGGAAAGAAGACAGCCCACTTACCTCAGAGGTTACACTGACACGTGCTTCTGTGAAAAGTTTCACTCACAACTTTCCAGTATCACCAGGCTACAGGCATGGCCTCCTGTGATACCAGCAAGCAGTCTGCAGATACTGTTCACAGTGCAAACCCCTCCCTGCTGGCTTTGCTGGGTGTGTACCAGTGTACAATCAGCAGCAGTTCCTGTTTGAAGTTGCCCCTGGCTTTGCCAGAGGACCAGAGGGCTTGGGGTCATTCTGGGTGACAGTTGTTTTAGTAAATCCATTTTTAAAGAAGGACTTGTTTTTACTTTTTTCTAAATGTCTCAGACTACTGACTTGTTCTATAAATAGATTATTTTTCTTTGATTTTTTTATACTTACCACTGTTAACCAGCAGCACAGACAGAGGTTCACAAAGCAAAAACCTGCCCGTGGGCTTGGGTTTTTTTACTCCATTCCTTCCTTGTAGTACAAGGAATTAGCAGTTACCTTCCCCATTCTAGCTTGACCAGCTGCCTGTGTTTAAATAGGTAAATACATTTCATGTGCTACCTTTGTATTTGGGTTTGTTCCTGTTAGTGGGGCATCTGGGCCTTAATGACTCCAGTGGATGCTGGCCTTGTGTATGTGAATGTCTGAAGTCAGCCCCTGGGCTGTCTTGTCCCCCTCTCCACTCGCTCCCTATTGTTTCCATTCTTCTGCAGTTCTAGGAGTGTTGTAAGTAGTGTCCAGTCTTACTAGGAGCTGGATTGGGATTTAAAGAAATATTGACAAAAACAAAGGTGTGCTGTCTTGACTGTTCTGTGTCCCTTCTCTTGTTCTCTGATGTTTGGAAGTTTATTTATTTGGCAGAATTATCCATCCAAAAAAAACCAACTCAGCTCAGGTAGACAGAACTTTATTGTTTTCTTCTGTGTGCCTGCTACCTGGGAAGAGGGAAGTGTGCAAAAGGAAAAGAAATAAGATGGAGCACAGAAGATCCAGAGTCTTGGGAGCTTTGAGTGCAAATTGGACACAGACTTCTAATCCCTGCTCCCCAGAGACTTAATGTGATGTTAAAAGCAAAAGCAAGCTGTGGTTAAGCGTGTGGCTGAACGGGCACCCTAGCAAATTTAAGAGTATTATTTGTTTACTTATTTATGAAGGAGTCTATGCTTTAGATAGACATACCCTCTTTTTGCCTCCAATTACTTTTTTTTTTTCTCAATGTACACTTAGTTTTGGTAAACTGATTTAAGCAGTTGTTACTTTTCCTTCAAGCTTTAACCGACGGTACTACGTAAATGTTTCCCCATATGGAGTGGATAAACGATCTGTCACAGATGTTTAATCGTTCCAGAAGTAGACTAGTACAAGATTTCTTAAGGAATCCCAGTGTTCTGTATTCTTTCCTGACTCCTAGAATTTGTGACACAGCAGGGGAAATATGGTTAGCATCTCCTGTTAGCCACTGAGCATATCCTGGTAACCATTCCTGCATTCTCTGTTGCAATGAAGTCATTGTATGTAATTGCCATCAACTGGAAAAGAGATATTTGAGTAAACCTGCATTGCATGTTCCTGTTTCTCTGTGTAGAAGGTGTGGTGGAGAGTGTTGACAGAAGCACTAGTTACAACAAGATGGAAGCAAACAGCTCTACAATGCAACTGTGGTCATTCTGCTGGTAACAAGCACAGGAAAGAGCAAACAACAGAAAGAAATGTGCAAATCATATGCAAAAGTCACGTTTTTAGTAGCTGTTTTTCATGTAGCCGCGTGGAGAGCCTCTGTTCCACTGTTGGAAGGAGGTTGCCACACTTTCCTCTGGTCACAGATGTCTTGTCTGCTTTTGGATAAGGTGTTCATAAACTGAAGACCATTATTAGCTTTACATCTTATTGTTTAAGCTTGTTTTTTAAGAGCATAATTCCTATCAAAGGATTGCTGATAGTATGAACTTATGAATAAATGTTAACTTTTGGAAAAACCTGTAGTTTAGTGGTTGAAAAACCCAAAGCTACGGTTGTGGTGTTGTCTCCAGATCCTAGGGGTTTGAATTTTTATAAAAGCGTGTGCAGAGAAGCCAGCCAAAGCCAGGACAGAAATGTTCTTACAGGTCTGCTACAGCTGTGGGAAAACTCTCTCATGCTTTGGGGACAAAATCTCAGTACACAAAAATATTAGCTTGTATATCTAGAAAGGTGCATGTCTTAATGCTGTAGTCTACAAAGGCTGCTTGCCACTGCTGCTGTTATTTCTTTTCATGTGTCTGACACAAAAGGTCAAAGAAATTACCTGAGCTGTTTTGAGGAGCTGAAAATGGCCAGGGCTTGAGTTGTATGGCTTGTACAAACTACGTGTTTTCAGGTTTTTCCTGTAAAAAAACAGGGCCTGCAATTTGGCAGCTTTGCTTGCAGAGAGATAAATGTCACTGCTGACCTTCAGTACCATTGCCTTTAGGATTTATGCTTTTGACAGATCTGTAGCTGAATGCTGGTGCAGCCTGGACCATTGGTAATGAAGACTTAAGAGTCTTCAGCAACTTAATATTACTGATATTATGGGAATTATCTGAAGGGATTGGAACACAGTCACACAGCATAAGGTAACAGGCAGTTTTCGTTATATCAGCCACACTGTGAAACTTGCACTGATCTTTTCAGTTTTTAGAATCATAGAGTAATTTAGGTTGGAGGGCACTTCTGGAGGTCATCTGGGTAAACCTCCTGACCAGAGCAGTGGTGACTTTAAAAGTAGGTGAAATTTTTCAGGGTTGTGTCCAGTAAAATTTTGAGTATTTCCAGGGATGAGCATTCAACAACTTCCCTGAATTTCCATTTGGTTTTGTAGCATCTTCAGTGCAAAATTCACTTGCTGTAATGTGCCTGTTGCCAGAGTCTGGCTCTGTATTTTCTCTAATCATCCCTTAGGTAGTTGGAGACTGCAGCTCCAGCAGCCTTGGTTTCCAAGCTGAACAAATCCACCTCAGCCTCCCTTGAGCCATGGCATGAGCTGCAGCCTTCTGACAGTCTCGGTGGTCCTTGTTGCAGGGAGCCCAAAACTTGGTGTGTTACTCCAGGTACAGCTTAAAAGTGTTGAATAGAGGGGTGAGTTTACTTCCTTGAACCTGCTGCTCACACTTGTGCTGTGCAGCCTCCTACAGGGCTGGCCTGTATGGCTGCAAGTACTGCTGACTCCTGTTCCTTCTGGCTACTGTTAGCCCCAGATCTTTTGGTTTCTAATTTCTCAGATGCAGGACTTAAACTTTCCATCAGCACATCACTTCAGCCAGGAAAGATCCAACTGAATGGGAGTTCCCTCCTCCTGAGTTTTGGGCTCTGCTGCTCCAGTCCTCTGCCAGCATTGTTTGATGCCATCTGAGTTGCTCTATACCACTACCCAGGTGGGTAAGAAGAAACACCTGAGCTACTGCACTTTGAGCTGTCTCCAGGATTTCAAATTGGTGACTGCTGAAGCCCGAGTATTGAAGTCCTCCCCATTTTTTGCTGCCATTGTAGGTTGTCCATCCACTCCCCCTAAGTGTGTTTCTGCTGTAAATCAGGGTGAACACCCACTGCTGTCCCCTTGTCCATCGAGTTCATCACAGAAGGCAGCCAGATAGGGCTCAGGTTAGAGTGGTGACTGTTACCTTATCTGAACACCTGGTGGAGAAGTGGAATCACTGCCTGATGCTGAAGGACCAGCCCCAGAGGAGTGTAGTGGTGCTGCTGCTGCTCTCACCTGCTGCCAGAAGGGGAGGCTCCACAGGTGTAACCCATTTCCAGGTTTGTATCTCACTGGTAAGGTTTGAACACACTCCACTTTCTCACTTTCTGGGCCTTACCACCCCTACCATGGCACTGGTTTCCTTTGGCTTTTGCTACAAATAGTCTTGGAATGGTCAGACTCTGGGATTTAGGGCAGTTAGAGAGTACACAAGCTGAATAAATAAATAAATAATGGAAGAGTGCACAGCTACAGGAAAAGTGTTCATCACTTACAGGATTTTTTTCTCTTGCTGAGTAATGTGATTCTAGGGAGATGAGGGGTCAGATACTTCTTTGGAGCAGAAAGTGGGCATGACCTTTGTGTAACTCCTGTGTGCAGAGAGTGCTGCTGGACAAGCAACACCTGAGATTTCTGCAATAAGAGCTCACTTTGCTTTGCCCTGAGCAGCAGCTGTTCCATGTCCCTGTTTCTCAGCTCTGGTCATCTCAGAGAAACATGACTGTTGTGCTTTTTGCTTTCATTCCCTAGGGCCCTTCCATTACACATTGAGCAGTCCCCGTTCTCAGGGAAGTGTGAGGCTAAAAGAAATCAGCACAAACTCCCTTTGCAGACTTTTGTTCTGGTCCTCCCCAACTGCTTTTCCTTTGCAGCAAGGAGGTGTCACCTCCCACCCTCTTGGGCTGCCTGGCTCCCTCCACAGGAGCTGTGTGACTGCAGACTGCCCATTGGCATCAGCAGGGCCAGATTTGGGCAGCAATAAAACAGCCATTTCTTGGCTTGCTTGCGTGAATCCACAGGTTCTGTGCTAGTCCTAGGGGGTATGGAGTTCAAACCTTGTAGCAGGCACTTTTCTAGGTAAATTAGAGTATCAAAGACCAGTCTCCTTTGTCTTCTAGATCCCAGTTATGGTGAACACCAAAACTAAAAAGTTCCACTGGCTCCACATGTTTTCAATTAATTCTCCCATTTGAACACATCACCATGTCTTTTTTCCCCCCTATTTCCTTCCCTGATCACCATGGAAAGCTTTGTGACAGACTTAATGAAACCACATTCTCAGCACCTGTCAGATGATTGGCAAGCAGTGCCTGACCCTCTGTGTTAGCTTGCAGGGATCAGGAATGAAGTGTCCTTGCCAAAAAGAGCTGTGATGCCTTGAGCCTCTCTGGCTGCAGGGAAGTAATTGATGTTCATGGTGGAAATACTTGTGTTTGGGTGTATTTCTCCATGGGACCTCTTGATCTGCTCAGCCCCCTGAGCATCACTGTTTGAATTCATGGTGGCCAAAGGGTGATGTGGCTTGGAATTTGACAGTCAAAAATGGCAAAGAGTGAAGCTCATGAGCCCTTTTGTTCTCTCAAAAGGGCTCTCAAGCCACCTTCTCTTTTAGTGTGGGTGCAGTGAGTGAGCCCAACCACACCAAACCCTTGTGCCTCTGCTCAGCCCCCTGTCCCTCGTGCCTGGGTACCCATTCCCTGCTCCCCTGCTCCACTGCCACTCCTCCTCTTGGCTGGAAGGCTCAGCTTTCTGCAGCCATCAGCTGCATCTCTTTTGAACCTGAACTTTTTCATCTCTGGCACTCATCAATAGAAAAATAAGATTGCCTTGAGCTTTCAAAACTGACAGATTATTTTTTTTTTATTTAGGTTTTTTTTTTCTTTGAGGAAAAATAAGCCTGAAAGAGATTTGGTGCCATATGTTGCAACTGACTACCAGAACAGGAATGACTTGTAGACAGGGGATCAGCCATGGTGTGAAGGTTTGTGATTCCTGCTTCAGGCAGAATTTCTCCACCTGGGAAGCTGAGTGAAGGCTCCAGGTCGTGCTCAGGTTTTGTCTCAGAGCCCCAGCAGGCACAGCCAGTGCAGGGGGTGAGTGCTGGGGAGTGCAGTCCCTTTCTGCAGGGAGCTCAGCAGGGCAGGTGAGAGAAGAAGCCTGGCACTACAGGTCCCTCTGCTTCCTCCTCCACTGCCTTGGGCTGCTGGTGACCAGAGGAGCAAAACAAGAGGCAAACTGCTGCTGCTGATCAGTGCCCAGGAGCTGGTGGCTCTCACTCCCTCCTTGTGCTCAGACAAGGGCTATCTGTGATCTTTTTAGCAGAGAACATCTCCTGGCAGTGCAAGGATTTTTTAAAAAATCTGCTGTAATTCTATTTTTGGAAGCTGGAAAAACTGAACTCAAATTTTCTTTTTGACCATTTTTTGAATGCCCAAGTTTTCACTTTGTCAGCTTTTGCATAGAAAACCTGTTTTTTGAGAAATTTCTGAAGACTTCTCATTCTGTCAGCCAATGACTAGCTGAGTATTGGATTCCTCCCTGAATGGAAACTTTGTGTTCTGAGTAGGTACCAGCCCAGTAGTCATGAATTACCAAGTATCTTTTTTTTTTCTTTACTTTTTAGAGTGTTCAAGTAAGTATGAACAGATGCTCTGAGATCACTGCCCAAATCTTGCTTGTTTAAAAGCAGATTATGAGTTTTCTTTTCTCTCAGGAATCAGTTAAGTACAGCCCTGTCTAACCTCTGAGAAAAGTTTTCCTTTTTCCTGCCAGAACATCCCCCTTGCAGACAGAAAGGATGCAGGGACATGCAAATCCCTGCCCTATCAATGGTTTTGATTTTGTTCTTTGTGCAGGCAGGTGCTTTCAGATTTACATCTTCACCTCAAAGGAGTAGGATGTGCAGAGCATGAGGAAAGACCATAAGTGGTCCCAATATACAGCTCCCTTTCTATCCCTCAGTTTACCCTGTACCTGATCAATCTGCTCATCCTGGGCCTCTCACACCACTGCTGGAATTATCATTTCCTTTGGTAAATGGTTCTTGATATGAAAATATCCTCCACTTGTTTCCTTGGCTGCAACTTCAAACTGGTGAGTTTGAATTTCTTGATGCAGCTATCAACTTTCACATCAGGAGGCCCATGGCTAGATTTTGGAAGAGCAATGACTTCTGCCCTCTCCCTAAAATGTGTTCAGGCTTTATTCCCATAGTTACTCTGCAAGGGTTTGTTCAGGTTGCTGGTGAAGTGGGAATAGAAAAAAGGCCTGAGAACTGGTGGTACCTGATGGAGTGGAGGGGAAAGTAGGAGATGCTAAAAAAATTGAAGTCTTCAGGCTCAGGAGTCTTTGCTTGCTACTCAGTTCCTGCTTATATTACCTTGTGCTTTACTATTTTATAAATACACATATAGATATCTATACTTATGTGCTTATAAGGGCATAACCTTGCAGCCCTTACTTATGTGCTTATAAGGGCATAACCTTCATTTTGCCTGTAAAGAAATCAGGATACTTTTTAATTCTGGGCAGAAAAGCCCCTTTTCCTTTTTCATGAGTGCAAAAGGCCAGTGTTTAATGGGGACAGAGCACTAAGAAACCAAAGCAGAGGTAAGATGCACATAAAGCAGAGGTAAGATGCACATCTGCCTGCTGCACTGTTACTATGCATGCAGAACTGTGTGCTCCTGCTTTAGTTTTGGGTTTGGTGCTCCTGGCAGCCAAGTGCACCCCCAAGGAGCAGCACCTGCTGCTTTCATCCTGCTCTGGGGGGAAGCTGCTGGCACTGGGCATAGCCAAGAGAGTGGTGACAGGAATCTGCAGCTCTGCTGCTGCTGGGAGTTCCTGCAGCAACCAAAGCAGCTCTAGGGGCACTGTTCTTCTGCTGTCAGCTGATCTCCTTCCCTGTTCTGCTCTGGTCATAGAGAGGGACAAACCAGTGTACTGTCACCCACACACAGGGCTGTGGCAGTGATATCCTCAGGAGAAGGGTTTCCAGCACTCTGAGCAGTCCCTGAGCTCTGGCTCATGCGGCAATGTCACCAGTTTATCTCCAGTGTGCAAACCAGTGTCCACACAGAGGATCTCCCTCCCAAACCTGGGCACAGAAGTGAGGCCCCTGCTGCTCTGCAGCTGTCCAGTGAGGACAGGGTTCTCCCAACCTCAGGATTCTGGTTCTTCCAGCCATGATTTGGAAGCAATTGTTCACTAGGCAGGCTGTCTCTGAATGAGATTGGTTGAAAGCCAACTGCAGGATCTTCTGTCATGCAGGCACTTCAGGCCCTGGATTTTTTTCTTCTGCTGCTGTAGTTTCAAAATGTGTGTGCCTTTCTGGGACAGAGTTTAGTTGCTCAAGCAATAGCCAATCCTTTGTGCTTGGGCTTCTTTCTCTGCTGAGCAGTCTCTAGGTTCCTGTAACGTGCCAGCCAGTGTCAACCTCTGTTTATCCCATTTCTGTGCATATTGGTGACAATTTTGCTCACTACAGCCATGGTTGCTTTAAGCTAAACACCATGTTCAGGCTGAACAGGCCAGTAGCAGGGGGGTTATCAGATGGAGGAAATGCATCCTGTTTGCTCTGGCCTTTGGTTCCCAGATGATAAAATGGCAAATTGTGTATTTCCTGGAAGCTGGGAGGTCGCTCACAGGATTGCAGTGCCTCAGCACGTGAGGAGGCAGTTTGTCCTGAGTGACTGAGGAGCAGAGGGGGCACAGTTGCTCTCAGTGCTCAGCAAAGGCCACACGTGGCTGATGGTTTTTTGTGTTGGGAATGTGAAACAGCAGCATTTGTGCCCAGGCCACTCTCCTGAAAAGACTTTGGTGGTTTGGGCCATAATTCATTTTAAAGGAGCTGCTACTTGCACAGCAGCAGGAGGTTGTGCTTGTCTCCCTGTAAACATTTCCCTCTCCTCTTTTCTCCTCCTCATTCTTCTAAGTAGGTGCCTTTTGAAACCCTCCTCTTTTTAGGTTTGAACTACCTTTCCAGGTGGCTGGAGGTGGCTTGGTGCTTTGGAGGAGAGAAATCCAACGCTTATTCCCTGCTCAGCTGGACAAAAATGTGAAGCAAGACCAGACCTGGGAGTAGGTTGTGTAGTTCTTACCAGAGCATGAAGTATCAGCAGTCCTGGGGTGGGCTGGGGCCAGTTCTCATGCCATCTGTCCCAGACAAAGTCCAAGGACCATTTTATCTCTAGAGGCTTTTGTTCCACATTTGCTTTCTTTGGGCTGAAAGCACTTCCCTGCTAGCACAGCCACAGCTGCTGCTGGAAGACTGGGATCAAGCTCAAGGCAGAAATCTTGGCAGATGTTCTAAAGTAAAGAGAAAGGAGCAAAACACAGCATGGATCAATAGCCTTTCAGATTTCCAGCCCTTTTCCTGGCTGAGGTGTAAGGCACCCTGACAGTGACCCCCTGGTCCAGAGCTCTTGCTCTTCCCCAAAATGGGTGTTGGGGAGAAGTGTGTAAGCCAGCTGTGCCACAGCTGCACAGCTGCTCAGTGCCTGGCAGCCTGCCTGGACCTGGGGGCTGCTGCAGGACCTGCTCTGGAGGCTTTGCTCCAGCAGGGACTGTCCCAAGAAATGGTGGGTGAGTGACACCAGGCTGCCTGGGATGGGGCTGAGGAGTGTGGCTGCTCTGGCTGCTGCCACCACCAGCCCTGTGCTCAGAGCAGATCACTGAATAGGCTAATCCATTTCACACCCTTTCATTTCACACCCTTCTCAGGGGATGCCACCTTGTGCCATCCCAGGGCTTTCCTGTTGTGGGACAGGTGCCACCATCAGTGCTGCCACTTGCCAGCCCTTGTGGCACTGCAAGGTGCCCTGCAGCTGCCCAGGGGGGCTCAGCTTGCATGATTCCAGGTGGCACACACTGCTTCAGAAGCTCTTACCTGGTGTTCTCCTTATTCATATATGTGTGTCTGTCCATCCAAATAATTTGGGATGGTGTTATCTTGGTAGATCTCTGGGTCAAGTTATTTTCCTGTTACTACAGCATGCATATTTATTACCTAGGTTTGTTCATTTTTAGTATTTTTTTTGAAAGATCCACATTTTTCCATTTCTCTTATTTGTTTCTTGCAAAGCTGTTTGGTAAAGCTTTGTTTCTGACTGTCCCTATCCTTCCCCTTGCCTTAGGGGAAGAAATTACACTGAAATTACACTGAAAATCCTGGACATTGAGATTTCATCCTTAGCATTTTTCCCTTTAAATTTTTCATTGCCTTTAATGGGTCGATTAAAGTCCCTCTCAATTTCTTTGCCTTCTACCATTTTAAAAATATGTATTGAAAGTATATTTTATTTTCTTTAGTCTTAACTGATCCTTTGTGGCATTGTTGGTTTTTTCTCTATATTTTGTAAAAAAAAAAAAAAAAAAAAAATCAGTCTTTCAAGTAGCATCTCCCAGAACCATCTGGACTTTTTCTTAGTTCACTCTAGAACATGTGTAAAGTGATGCTTTACTTTAAACATGCTTTGCTCAGGATTTTCCAGCTTGCTTTTGCATTTGTAGATTTCATCTCCCCTCGCTGCTTATGTTTACACTGAACATTTGTTTTCATTTTCGGGTTATTGTTGTGTTCAGTGCAGTCTTATCACATGGGGTGCAAGTCAAATAGTCTCTAATTGACTGCACATTTTCCTATCATAGTCTATTAGCTCCTGCCAATTAACTTGTTGTCTTGCTGATAGGATTATTGCTATCTCTGTGCTGCAGTAATTGTGCTTACCCAGGGATATTCATGCAGTGGTGCTGACGAATGCAATCATTTGAAATGGAAAATATAGTTTGAAAATCTATAGAAATATTTCCTTAATCTCCTCTCTCCTTACACCAATCTATTGCACAAGTCAAGATATTATTTGTCTTTACAATTGTTTTTAATCCTTGCATTCTTACCCAGCTGCACTATTCACTGTAAGATGGTTTCTGCACAAAATGGGATATTTTCTGTTTCTCACCATATTGCATAATTTCTCTTCTGGAAGAGGAATTATGGGAAAAACATCTTCCCTGGTTTTCAGAATCACTGATTTGGGGAGTGGAGATGTTTTATTTGGACCACCATGTTTAATTGCTGCAGAAGAGGAGCAGCTCTGTGTGGATTTGCCTGTTTCTTTTCCAAACAGTATTCTGTGGTAATGGCCACAGGTACCATGTTTAATTAACCATGCTCAGTGGGAGGAGGAGGTATTTAAATTTATTTTAAATCTGAATTTTTCATCAAATGACATTAGTTGTTACATTGTGAGATGTAGTGCCTAACATATTCATCTTCTCTGGATCTTTGTTGTCACCTTCTTTTCAACCAAGGCATCTGTTCCTGAAATGAGGAGTTGTTGCATATTCCATCACTCTGGGTTGAATTAATTCCTTACCTGTCCCTGCCTCTCTTCCATTTCTGTTTCTCCTGCAGGAGGTCTGGTGCTGTGAGGATTTACCACAGATTCATGTGGTGAAACCACAGTGCTTGCTGGTTCTTCCTCATTGTTCTCCTTCTTCTCAGACTGCCTGTACACATTTTGCTGCTGCTTTACACACCTCACACAGGGACACTGACCCCAAAAGCGTTACTTTCTTCCCTGTTCTCTCTTGCCTCAGATATTTATCAACAGATGTAATAAAAATACCTTAAAACCTTGCCTCACATTCATCCTCGGAGCATCACAGCAGTAACATATCCATCATGAATGATATCCTGTTCTGTTTGCATCTTTTATGGAGCCTAATGTCATTACCTGCTGTAATCCCAAGACACGGGGACATTCTGGAGCAAGAACAGCTCATTTCACAGCCCAGTGCTGGGTGTCCATCACTGGGGCTGGTTGTCTCCTTGCCATGAAACTTTTCATCCACTGCTTGACTGTCTGTTCCCATTGCAGCTTCCAGAGTGGTGTCCTGGGATGGGGCAGTGCTGCTTCTGGACAAGACCAGCGGTGAAAATCCCTGTGTGTGAAGTAAGAGAGTTTGCACCCTGCCAGATTTCTGCATGGGGCTCTTTTGGGCCCTCAGTGAGAAGCAGCAGAGCACTTAGCTGGGTTTATTCCCAGATTTGCTGCCTGCTGCTGCTCCTGGCCACAGCACAGTCCTGGCAATTGAGGTGCAGGACCTTGCCCTGCGCCCGTCACCTCCCCGCTGTGAGGAGCAGCAGCAGGAGGGAATTCACTGGGAATTCATATTTTCTCTCTTACCTCTTCCCAGCAGGTCTGGACTCCCTCGGGCAGCGCTGCAGGAGCACCTGAGAGCGGCGGTGTCCCTTTCTGAAGGGACAGAGCCGGGCAGAGAGAGCGGGAGCGCAGCGGTGCCGGCCCGGGACAGAGCCCGGCGGGGGGAACGAGCCCCTTTGCACTGGCCATGAAATCAGTCATGTGTAGGTTTTTGTCCAGCCCTGGGGGGTGGGGGAAAGGAATGTGGGTTGGGCGAAGTCTAGGATTACACCACCGCTGAATTTTTTCTTTGCACACTTTAAATAGCCAGCACCTTTCGGTCCTGCCTTCGCCTCTCCCGTCGCCCGCGCCCCGACAGCGCCGTCCGCCAGGTAACACCTCTGCTCCCGTTCGCTCTGCCCCGCTCCCCCTGTGCCGCTCGCCCTGCCGGGGCTGCCCAGAGGTCACGGAGCCTTTTCTGCCTGTTTAATCATTTTCTAGCGTGGCGGGGTCCTCCCAGTCCTTCCTTTCCTGTCAAACGCTTGCCAGTGTTTCTTAGCCCTCTTCATGTACCCAGGTGTTTTGTAGAGGGACTAAGCAGGGGGAGGGGAGAGGTTGAAATGGCTGATTTGCCCTTTTTTAGCTCTCCTTGGGTAAGGGAGAGTGTCATTCGCTGCCAGTGCCTTCTCTTGCCCTCCCAATGAATGAATGTCAGTGTAAGGCTGCGGCTGGGGGAGCAGCTCTGCAGGGCATGGAGTAGGCTTGAGGGCTGGCACTGTGCAGGGGAAGGTGCCCTCCTTGGCATGAGGTCCTCAGCAATCCCAGCTTTGACACTGGGGATTGGTAAAACCACAATCCTCACCCTTTCTGCTGTAGAACTTGGCAGCCAGCAGGGCATCCTGCCTGGAAGGACCAGGCTCAACCCTCTGTGATCCTTCCAAATGGTGTCCTCTTGGAGGTACCTGGGGGAACGTGGGGCAGTGAAGTGGTGCCCACCTGCTCTCTGCTGATCCAATGTGTTTAGAGATGGTGCCAAAGGATCTGAGAGCAGTGCTGTGGGAAACTCTGCAGGAAATGGGCAGATGTTTGGAAGGGCGGACCTTGAGAAAGGCAAGATCCCAGATGCCAATGATGGTTTCTGCATGCTTTATCCTGCTGTTAGAAGGATAGCACTGTTCTGAAAATCACCTTTTCATGTAGCTTTGAAGATTATCTTTGAAGATTATCAGCAACAGTTGCTGCCATCAAAAGGATAAACTTGCTTTCCTATCATTTCAGTTTTTTCTGTTCCTGTGTCTAGGATGTCTATGTGCAGTATCCATCACATGGTCTGTAAAACCAGGCCAGGGCAACAGAAGAGAAGAGAAATCCTTATAAAGTACCTTGTCAAGTATTTGATCCTGCTGTCATCCCCCTCCAGCCCTGTTTCCCACACCTGACACAGTGGGAGCTCCAGCCTGAGCTGCTGGGTCTTTGGTGTAACACTGGGCTTAGAGCATGGGCTTCCAGAGACAGGGCTGTTTTGGGATGCAGAAATTTAAAATAATGAAACTAATAGTGGCTTTCAAGGACTAGTTTTGAACTCTTTAGTGAAAATGCATGTGTGCTCTCAGCACCAGCAGGAATCTGCATGAGGAGAAAGGGAAGAACAGTTTGAGATGTGTGTGTGCATGTCCTTGCCCCTCTCTTGCCTCCCGTGGCTCAAATTTCTGCCTCTTTGCATGGCTCCTGCTGAATGTGATGAAGGAAACTCTTTTTGCAGGTGGGATGGATTACAGTGTCCCTGGTGCTGTCAGCAATGGTGAAATGGTGCCCACACACCCTGGCATGGAAAAGGAGAAGGAGGAAGAAGAGGAGGAGGACCAGACCCTGGAGCGTGGTCAGTGGAACAACAAGCTGGAGTACGTCCTGTCTGTGGCTGGGGAGATCATTGGCCTGGGCAATGTCTGGCGCTTCCCCTACCTCTGCTACAAGAACGGTGGAGGTAAGAGCAGCCAGGGCCACCTGGTCACCAGCACCACCCCATGATCCCTGCCAGCTCCTCAGCTCTGCCCATGAGTCTGAAGAGAAGGTGCCAGCCTGCCAACACGGTACTGCCAGCTGGGCCCCAACCAGGGGCTTGTTTTGAACCCAATGGAACGTGGATAGCAGTGGGAACATCCCAGGGTTTCTGGTGGCTGGAGCTGTGCTACCCTGAGATGGATGCAGCTCTGCTCCTGCTGCTGAAGAGGGTGGCTATATGCAGAGGGAAGGCTGGAACAGCAGGGAGAGAGCTCAGCTTTCTGAGCCCTGTGTCTCACTGCAGGCATTGCTTCCTTCAGGAGCATCCTGTGCAAATGGGATGGGGGGCCCTGGTGGGAGAGCAGGGAGTGCTGGAAGAGGCCACAGGGCCCCAGTGTCTTTGCAGGCTCTGTGAGGAGGAGCTCAGGGGGCTCCCAGGAGTTCTTGACACACGTCTTGCTCCTGTGTGTGTCCTTGGAGGGCTGTCCCCTGGGTCCTGGTGGCAGGGACAGAGAGAAGGGGCTTTTCCTGCCTCGGGGTAGAAGTACAACACCACTCCTGCCCCGCTCCCTTGGCATCCACCAGAGCTGTGAGGTGTGGGAGAGGGGCCCTGCCTCTGATCCCCACGGAAGGGCTGTGACAGTGCAGGTGGCTGTGGCTGATGCAGAGGCAGGGAAGCAGGGTGCTGCTAGTGGGGTGTGAGCACTGCAGTGCTGCTCAGCCCTGCACCCCCAGGGCAGCCTGCACTCTGCCTTGGCACCAGACCCGGGCTTGCTGTGCAGGTGGAGGGTTGCTGCAGGCTTCCACAGTTTGTGGCTGCCTTTTAAAAGAGAAGACCATAAAAAATGAAAACACAAAGTTTTTCTCAAGTTTGGCTCAGAGACGTGTGGAGAGAGGGAGCTGCTCTCTGATTAGTTCCTAATTGGGCCCTCCAGAAGGGGAGAGGGGAAGTGGTGCTTGGCTGGGAGCTGGCAGGGAGTGAGCACTGAGGACCCAGGGCTGAAATCCCCTGGCTTGAGCTTGCAGTAGCCTCATGGGCCTCACTAAACTGCTTTCATGCCAGTGGCATAAAAGAGGATTAAACACTATTTAGCTACTTTCACGCCATGCTTTCTTCAGTGCTTGTTTCTTTTCACCAGGTGATCAGGCAGTCTCTTTCCCTGCTGAAAAAGGAGACTTTTTCTGCATGTTCTTTTTCTGTGGGAAATGCTTCTTGGCTGCTTATTGAGCTGTGTCTGGTCCCACTGCTGCAACTTTCTTGGGTACTATTCCATTGATGGGAGCAGGACCTGGAATCATGTCCAGGCACCCCTTGCCTTGGGTGCTAGGGGAGAGCTCAGGGAGAGCTCTGGGGAGAGGGGAGCCCCTGTGTGAGCAGCAGAGGCAAGACTCTAAGGGATTTCTCAGCCTTTTTTCCCTGGAGAAACGGGCCTGAAGCAAAGCCCAGTGAAGCACTAGAGGCTGTGAGGAATTTGAAGTCCCAGGCAGAGTTTTCATCTCTGGCCCCCTTTCCATGAGGTTAGAGCAAGGATGGTGCATGAGACTCTTGCATGGTGAGGAGACAGACAGTTTCTGTAAGGTTTCTCCTGGGCCATAGCACTGTGATGAGGTGGTGCAGGACACAAGGCTGCCTCATGGAACCCAGCCTACCACAGACAGCACTGTATCAAAACCCTTGTAACACCTCAAGTTAAAACTTCCCCGAGGTTTTGCCTTGTACTCCCTTAGAAATGCTGGTCCAGGCACTTGCTTCTCTCATTCTTCTATAAAGGTGCAGGGCTTTGATTTCATTTCCCCAGGTCAGTCACAGCCAGCCTACAGCCATTAACTCTTGTGCCAGCACTCCCATCAGTCTGAGGTAGTTCTGCCCTGCTGGATGCCTCTCTCTCCCTTCTGAACTGTGTGCAGGCAGTGGTGACAACTGCTGGCAGCTCTTGCTTTGCCTAAGTATGAACCTCTTCAAGGAATGGTGTCTGCAAAATCTGGGTTATTTAAAGAGCCACTCTTCCTTTCTTTGGGGATATTTTCACATAACAAAGGAAGAATAGTCCCTTACACATTTAATGCTCAGTGCATGATACCAAAACCCTACACAGTAGAGAAAAACTACAAAGAAAAGCAAAAAATTCTTCTTTGTGTGCTTTCACCTGCAGTGGCAGGTCCAGGCTCTCCCTGGGTAGGCTGGCCCCACTGATTGGGAAATACCAGCAATTGGGAAAATCCTACACGTGTGTCCACCTGTAGCTGAGGTCTCCAAATTCACCCCAAAAGTGGGTTCAGGGTTTATAGCCCCAAATCAATAAGTCAAAGTGACTTGATAATATTTTTTAGCACAGAAACACCTGGATCTGATGGCACACAGCCCGACCAGCAGGGGCCAGGGTTTGGCCAAAGCTCAGGCCCCAGCTGGGAGTGTTTTCCCCTAAAATACCCTACAAACAAGCCTCTGTTCTTGGCAGTTGGGAAAGTTGCTTAAAATGATACATTTCTTGCAGATAACTACACCAGGTTATACAGAGATAGCATAAGTGTCTTTATCATATATATTTTTAGCTAAATAATACTGATGGTGTTAATCACACAGTGCCCAGGATTCATTCTCTAGGTCAAGTTTGTTGCTCAGCACACCAATCTCCCCACCTGGGGTGTGAGGGGATTAGGGCAGATTGCAGAGACATCTTGACAAATTTTTCCTTTTCTCCTCCATAATTCTGTGCCATTTCACAGCCTACATGTCAGGACCCTCCTGAAACCTTCCTGAAACTCAAGATAACCGCAGGTTAGGGGACAGGCCAGACTGCAAATAAGGGAAAACTGGGTTGGAAAGCTGGACTTGATCTGTCCTGGAGTTTAGTTAAATACAAACCTTTATATTACAACAATCTCTTGGAAACAGGCTTGATTTTCATGATGATAAGATTTTGTACAAGTTGGGAGTTGAGAGGATGGTGTTAAGACAAAGGAATCTTACAGAAACTGTTTCCTCACCACACAAGAGTCTCGTGCACCATCCTTGCTCTAACCTCATGGAAAGGGGGCCAGAGATGAAAACTCTGCCTGGAACTTCAAATTCCTCACAGCCTCTAGTGCTTCACATTTCCCCTGCCATTTGCCTTCACCAATTTTTCTTCACAGCATATGGGCAGATGTGCATTGTTCCTGCAGGGCTGCCAGGTATCACTGAATCACTGAGATTAGAAAAGTCCTCTAAGATCATGGAGTCAAACCATTAACCCAGCACCCCTTTCAGCTCCTCTTTGTCCACAGGGAGCTGCTAAGGTGCCTTCCCTGTCTGTTTTGCTCATGCTCTTTTTTTTGTAAGAAGAGGGGCCTGTGGCTCTGTATCTGGCTGAGATGAGCACAGGGTGGGAATCCCAGCCAGTCCCCCAAGTGCCCCTTCCCTTTCCCAGCCCCTGCATTGCCAGTTAAGCTTCTTAATGAAATCTCCTGGGTTCTGAGTTCTCTTGTGCACCAGGATTGTGATTTCCCCTACACCCCCACCGAGCTGAGCCCAAAGCCAGTTAGCATCACACAGGCAGGGAAAAGGCCTGTGTAGGGAAACCACAATTAGTGCCACCTCTGACCCTGCAGGCCCTCTGAGCCCAGCACAGCCAAGATGCTGCTCTCTGCTTGAGCCTACCTCTTTCCTGACCTGTGTCCCTGCCTTTCAGCACAGTCTGAGCAGCTCCAGTGGCACATGATGTGTGAGTGGCACATGATGTGCATGCACCATCTTGTGGGGCAAAGGCCATCACTGCAATTAACGTTAGCCTGGGGTAATCAAAAGCCTGAAACATTTAATCTCTTCCTGCCTGTTCCATGACAGGGCTGGAACAGGAGGGGAGCCCTGGCTGCTGCTGTGGGGTGCATGCTTTCCTGCACTGCTTGCTCTTCCTTTGCATGTCTGCTGCCTTTTGCCAAGCAAATGACTGAGCAACCCCACAAACTGGGTAAAAGTGTCAGTCTCCATGTGCTCCTCAGAGCCTTGGTATTGGCATCCATGGGTTTCTCATATTCACACTGATTATTGTGAAATAATCAATGTGAAAGGAGCCACCAACCTGATTGAAAGTTGGAATGTCTTTACAGCAGTGTTCTTCTGTATTTCCATACAGCTATTCACAACTTTCTTCTCCATTCTTTGTACATCTTGAATTATTCATGTAATCAGATCACACCAGAAGATGAAACGTGAGGAAATTTCTTTTTCCATGGCATCCTGTCTGTGATCTTCCAATCTCTAGGCTGTCCTACTCAGCAGGAACCTGCCTGGTGACTGGCTGGAGACAGCCTGACCTCAGTCCCCACCTGGGACTTATTTTTCTATCTGCCACTTGAATCTGCCAGGTGCTTTCTTCATCCCCTACCTCATCTTCCTCTTCACCTGTGGGATCCCAGTGTTCCTGCTGGAGACGGCGCTGGGGCAGTACACGAGCCAGGGAGGGGTGACGGCCTGGCGCAGGATCTGCCCCCTCTTTGAAGGTGAGAGGGGGGAGCTGGGAGGGCATGGGGAGGTGGGCACACCCTGAGGGCATGAGCAGAGATGTGTTTCCTCACAGCCTGGATCGTTGTGCACCTGCACCACACATCCCCTGCCCAGCTGCCTGAGAGGGCCACTGGCTGCCCCCTTTGGGTCACCTTCACCCAACAGTTCTCACTGTTACATCCCATCCCCATTTCCTTCTTCATGGAAAGGAGCTTTATGCCCAGTCAAGGTTGTCCTTTAAGAGGCAAATGGGGAAAATGCTTCTGTTGATTATGAGGAACCTGAAGCATGCTGCTGTTGCTGTTGTTTTTTTTTTTTTTTTTAAGTAGATGCTCTGTCATCTCTGTGAGTTTGCAGGTTGTGTAAAACCCTACTGGTGAAGGTGTCAGCTCTCTTAATGAATTGTCAGTAGTCAGATCCTCTGTTTCTAGCACAGTTTCCTCACAGTTATCCAGCCTCAAGCCACTCTCTTTGATTTCTCTGAAAGTCACAGTTGCCTCCTCCTCATGTGCCCAAACCTTTGGATGCTTCTCTGACACCTCCCAGAGAAGGTGTGCAGAGTTAATAAAAGAGCTTCCCAAATAAAAATGAAAAGGGAAAGTGAAAATTATTAAAAAATGAATTTTGTTAGATGTGACTCAGCAGGTGCCACACCATTGTATGTTTCTGCCCCTTTGGGTGGTGTTCCAACCATAAGCTGCTCACCCCCTGCCCAGCATCCCTCCCATTGCCACCCTTTGACCAGGGAAGGCTGTGGGAGGGCAGCAGGAATGGGAGTGCCTGGGGGCTCCTGACTGGATGCCCACTGATGTGGCACAGTGGAATTTGGGGAGGGGACAGTGGCTCTGGTGGCCACCCCAGTGACATGGATCTGGCAGAGCACTCAAAATGCAGAGCAGCAGGCACAAACAGTGGGAGAGCAGGTCCCACAGGGAATCCTGTTCCTGTCCTTGGCATGTGGGTCACCTTCCTTTGGGGCTCGCTTTCTGCAGGAATTGGCTACGCCTCGCAGGTCATCGTCGTACTGCTCAACTTCTACTACATCATCGTCCTGGCCTGGGCCTTGTTTTATCTCTTCAGTTCCTTCACCATTGACCTCCCCTGGGGCAGCTGTGACCACGAGTGGAACACAGGTGGGTGTGGAGCCCTCTGCCTGTTCTGCAGCAGATCCCACTGAGGGAAACCTGCTACTGCCCAGGGCCAAGCTTCAGGAGAGTGTCCTGTTCCTGTGTGGGTGGGATATTGGTTTGGGGTGCTGGGTCCCTGCAGTGCTGTTGGCACTTTTGTGGGAGAGGCTTTGCTGATCTCAGTCTTTGCTAGAGAAGCACCAGTGCTGTGCAGTGGTGACCTCCCTGGTGGCTCCTGCTCTGGTTTCCAGCAAACATGGGTGCTCTCCTTCTTGGCATCTTTCAATCGTCTTGTTCTGTGTGTTTCTCTGGTTGTTCTTGTTCTGTGGTTCTGCTCAGCCTTTCCACGAAAGGAGTTTCTTTTTGTGCATCCTTGGGGTTATAACTCATCCCAGAGTCAATGTTAGGGACTCTCAACACTGTGGATGGACAGGGAAGGATTTTTCAGACCCCCTGGTACTCCAGGCACTGCTGCTTACAGTTCTTGTTTCCCTGGGCCTTTCCCACAGAGAACTGCATGGAGCTTCAGAAGGCAAACTCGACCTTCAACGTGACCAGTGAAAACGCCACGTCCCCTGTCATCGAGTTCTGGGAGTAAGTAAAGGACAGGCCTGAACACCCCTTCCCTCCCTGGGTCAAGGACAAACTGCAGTAGCACATCCCATAAACCCACCCTTGCCAGAAGACACAAAGGGGGGGGAAGCTGAGCAGGTCAGAGTGAAGGCTCTCAGGGGTAGCCCTGTCAGTCAAGGTTAACTTCAGTGCACCCAGGGTGTTGCTCTGGAGCAGTGCTGGCATGCCTCAGAGCCACCTGATTTTGTCCTTCTCTGATGTGCTGTGTTCCTGTCCCTCTGGACCTTTTGCCCTTTTTGGTCTCACTGACCTCTTTCCTTTGAATCCATGCTGCTGTGTGATACCAGCGTGCTCCCAGGAGGCTCTGGCATGGTGGGCAGTGACTTTTGTATGTGCACTGGTCTTATCTCAAAAATAGAAAAAGGAGTGATGTCCTCAGTATAGGGTGACTAATATGCAAGTTAAACTGAGGAGAGAAACTCACTAATGGTGAGTTTCTAGGGTCAGATAACTTCACACTGAAATTTGGTCCCTCGTGTTCATGGTTTTCTCCCCTTGTTAGTTACCCTGGGGTACAGAGTATTGGGATCATATAGCATCACACTGCAACAACAGAGTAGCTTTATGTCTGTCACAAAGGCTTAGGATGTTGGCTTAGGATCCCTGATGATCCTCAGCAGGCCCAGCTAAGCACTGAGCCCTGGCTGAATGGCTGTGCAGGTAACCCCTCTGCTGCCGCTGTGCATTTCCCTTGTGTTGGGATGCATGGAGTGCTCTGTCCCTGCCAACCCTCAGGGGGACATGGAGCACACACACAGCACCTCCAGGGCCTCCTCAGCTCAGCACAGGGACACTGCTTTTAAACTCCAAAGTTTTAAAACTTTTTTTTGTCGCCTGTGCTCTCCCTCTGCCTGTTGCTCACAGGTGATTAGATGGTGGCCTGCCTTAGGCTGCTTTTCCTGAGGCTGAACACAGGAAAATTTGTTGTTTCTCCCACTGCTGTGAGCATCCCTGTGTTACTGGGGAATAAGCAGCATGGGACTGGAAATTTCCACTGTCCATTGCTTCTGTTCCTTCTGTTTCCACTGCCTGCAGCATCTGTTCCTGCTGTCCCTGGACAGGGAGGTAGGAGGCCAGCATTTCTTTGAGGAGCTCTGACCTGCCAGTGGGGTGATCACACAGGCTCCACAGGTCTCTTCTGGCTGCAGTACAGCCCCCAGTTAGTTCCAGTCCAGTGGCACCCTTTGCACTGGTTAGAGTCCACATCCTCAGCAGCAGGCAAAGAGCAGCATGACAAAGCGTATCTGAGAGTGCACTGTGATTTTTCCAGCCCTTCTCTCACCCCCTCAATCTGCTGCAAGGCTGTGGGGCAGTGAGGGCAGCAGTGTGCCTTAGACAAGGGTTCTCCAGCAGCACCTTTATTTTGGGGTAATGGCTCTCTTTTGCAGCAGGGGGGACACTGCTGGTTGCTGGGCTCCAGTGCTGTGCAAGTCCTTCTCAGGCTTGGGTTTCTGGGACTGCACCCTGGGGTTTCACACTCAGTTTCAGCTGTGAGGTGTAGGAGATAGAGGAGGATGAATCCTTACTTTTGTAAGTGATGAGGAAGATTTGTCACACACATGACATGGAAAGGCTGTTATTATCTGACCTCATTTGTACACCTAGCCCAGGATTTTATCTCCACACTGGCTGTGAGAGGATGTTCTAGGTGGCCTCTTCTGACTGTGCAGTGGGGATTATGGTGGTTGTGGTTGGGTCTTAGTCCCAGAATGGGATGCTGTGCTGCTCTGTGTCCTGAGGTCAATTATGTGGCTGCCTCAAAAGAGAGAAATGTGCCAGGGAGAAGTGGCTGGACAGCATTGCTTCTTGGGTGATCCTGATGGATTCTGCATGGTAAGTGCAGTGTACCCCGACTTTGAGGATTGCAGTGTGTCAGAAAAGTAGGTGAACTTTGTGTGTCCCTGTGTGACCTGCCAGGCTGGCAGGGTTTTTCAGAGAAGAGCACTGCTTAATTTCTCTGAGGCTTTCAGCTCAGACCTGAACCTTGTTAGTAAGACAGCTTGTCTCCCCCAAGCCATCAGGCACCGAGGAGGTGAGAACCAGCGTGGTGTTGGGAACATTAGTGGCCAGCATCAGTGACCCTTGCATGTTTCTTTGCTTCCCCCCAATGCAGGAGGCGAGTGCTAAAGATTTCTGATGGCATCCAGCACCTGGGTGGTCTCCGCTGGGAGCTGGCTCTGTGTCTCCTGCTGGCTTGGATCATCTGTTACTTCTGCATCTGGAAAGGGGTCAAGTCCACGGGCAAGGTGAGTCCTTGGTTCTGGTCAAGCCTCTTGGTCACAGCACTGCTTCTACTCACCTTTTACAGGTTCAGAGAGGTCCTTGAGGTCCCCTGGGAACCCCTGTCTGCCTAAGCTGGTGGGAGCCTGTAGGGCTCAATGTGGAGCAGGAGTGTGAGCCAGGCTCTGTGTTTTTGGGTAGGAAAGGATGGGGAGCACTGAGGCACCTCAGAGCATTAACTTCCAAGGTGTATATGCCCATCTAGTCCCTCTCCATTCACAGGCTGAGGAGACCCTGCAGCATTTCTCTGTCTGGGGTGGTTGCATGCTCCCTTCCTTCCCACCACAGCATGAGCAAGCAGCATGTTTTTGCCTCTGCTGGCAAGTGCAGCTGGAAAACATTCAAAATCATGAGCTATAAAAAAAGGTAACCATGATGGCCCCAAAGCCCTCTCTGCCTCAGCACCATGGGAGTTGTCTTTTTATGCTTTCTGTTTGTCCCAGCTCTTCCTACAGTTGCTCATGTTCTCCAGCAGTAAAGATCTCCTTTTTCTATCCCCACACTAGTCACCCCAGAGTTATTTCTTGTAAAGTTTTTGGGGAAAAAACTGGTGCTGCTGTCCAGCTCCATTCCATGCTGTCTGTTACAGAGTGTGCCATTCTGATTTGCACTGACCCCATTACTTAGTTTCTCCCACTGCCTCCTGACCCCATTCCCAGCTAGCTTTGTCTGGAGCCAGCAAGAACAGATGGAAATGAAAAGGTTTAGTGCATTTCCTAAATGGTGTCTTCTCTGCATGTCTTGAACAAGCCATCATGTGTGATGGGGTGTAAACTTTAGCTGCACCCATTTCTATCAAGTTGATGGCATGGGTGTTAGCAGTTTCTCTTGCTTCCAGAATGATCTGGGATTATGAAACATGACAGGGAAATCAAGCAGCTTGCAGGGATGAGGTTTTCTGGTTTCCATGGAGTAAAATTAGAAGAAAAGAGCAACTGCTTGCTGTGGTGGCCTGGTAAAAGAAAACAGAGGCAGTCTAATAACAGCAAATATGATATGAAGATACAGTAAACATAGTGTGGGAAGGCCTGAGAACAAATTCCATCTATTTTAGATACAAGTTCTCAGTCAAATGCAAGTGATTTTTAGCAAAAAGTACTAGTGATGGTGAGATCTTGAAAACAGAAACCTTCTTTCATTGAAGCAACAGTGTCCACAGGTTTATCAGCCCTCCACGTATTTCATAATCTGAGTGAAGTGATGGCTGTAGGAATATAACCCCACTGGGAAAGAAATATTCCCTAATTCTGAGGATTTGCCTGTGGAGGGTCAACACCCTGAGCTGAAATCACCCTACTCAGACCAGCAGTGGTTCTCACCCTCCTGCACAGGGACTGCCTGACCCCAGGAGCACTCCCACAGGCAGGAGGTTGTCACAGATGGAACCACTTTGCAGAGGCATGTGGATCAGATTCAAATAAAACCCTGGATGTTGTTGACCAGCATGTGACAGAACGATCACACTGATCCCGGCAAGGTTCCTAGTGATGTAAGTGCTAACAATGCCCAAAAAATAAAAAATATTGGGTCTGAGCCAAGCACTGAGTAATATCTCATTGGATCCAGATGTTCCTATTGTTAGAAGTTTGGCAATATTAATCCAGCAAAGCATTCTCCAAATTCAGGTGGAGGTGTGAGTGACTGTGGAGTGAAAAGCTTAACACAGTAATTCACACAGGCTGTAAAGCAATAGGATGTTACCAAAATATGTATCTAAATCATATGGCAGACAACTACACAGTTTGTGTCCTGAGCTCCTAAAACTAATGTTATTTAGAGATTAAGCCAATGTGCAACCTGGCATCCTGGAAGAACGTGCACTAAGGTTCAAAGACAACGAGTTGTTTTTATGATTTTTGTTTTTAATCTTGCTTTCATGGGCTGAGAAAGCTTAGACTTGCATCCCACTATTTCCTGAAGGAAGACTTTGGTTGTGTGGTAAATACAGTGATGATGGTTAAGCTTGCAGGACCTGCAGATTTGATTTAATGTCACTGTACAGCTCTAAATCAGAGCCTCCTTGAAAATTTGAGACTATGGGGAATTTACTTGCTGAAGGATCCTGTCCTTGGTTTCTACAGTGTTTGGGATGAACCTGCTTCAGATAACTCAGGCAATCCAGAGCCTCAGCAAGGAGGTATTTTTCACTGATCTCTGGTGTCAGTGTTATGCAAGACTGCTGAGATACATAGAGCAGGGCACATGAAATGCATAGATAGAGATGATAGTCCTGTATCTTTCAAATCCTGTCCTACAATACAAAACTGAATGACTGGAAGGTGTGTCCTGACTTGGGGAAGGACTCACAGAATCAGGTGCTTTGGACATTGCTTTATTCAGATGGAGTCTATCAGAGTGGATCCAGAAACCAAAATCTCATTGTAAATTACTGCTCACACCATAAAGATTGCCCAGGGGCAGAGCAGAAGTGGTCATACTGTCCAGGGAAATCACATACCTGTTCTCAGTAGGATGTCCCCTAAGGCAGACATCCTACTGACAAAGATGTGTCACAGCCTGTGACTCCCACTAAGAGATGGTGGGCTTTGGAATTTTAAAGCAACTTATTCTGGATGGACAGGCAGGTGTGAGAAACAGGTTACTTCACATCATTACATTTTGCACTTTCTCCAGAGATGAGCTCTCCAGTGCAAAGCTGCCAGAGCTGAGAAAAGAGCTGTAGGGTAGCATTCAGGTGAAGCATGCTGATGCAAGTCCTTGCTCAGCATGTCCACACAGAAAAAAACCTGAAGAAGCAACATTTCTTTTTTTGGCCTAGCATGATAAAGAACGACCTCTTCTCAAGGTGGCCAATAATTCTTTAAGGTGTGGAAACGATGCAAAAGGATTAATCACATTACTTGAATTGTTGAGGAGGTTGCATGAGCTCTCAATATCGGTTTGTGTGGGAAACAGACTGCAATGTGGTGTCATTGTCACTAACATGCTACAGCAGTTAGCCTGAACAGTCCTGAAAGTACCCTGGTAGTCCCCAAACTGGATGTCACATTTACCAGAGGTAGAGAAGTACCTGAAAGGATTATCTGATGCTGGTTTTCCCCAAGGGATGTAGCTTCTTTGCTAGAGAAAAGTGGTTTTAACCCTACCTGAGTGTGTCTCAATGCTCATGGGGCTAGTGATACAAAAAGCAAGAGGACATGTGTTCAAGTATCGATGCAGGTATTCCCCTGAGGTGAGGAATAAAGAGCTTTGATTCCATGATTCAGAAGGCAGAACAAACTCTCTATTAAGCTATATTATATTACACTATATTATACTAAAGAAAAACCTGTCACCCTTTCAGACAGTCACAGCACAGCTTTGACCTAATTGGTCAATCAGTCCAAACACCCATCAGCAGAGTCCAATTAACAATCCCTTTCTGTAAACAATCTCCATAACATATTCCACATGTACCAAACGACAGAGCAGCAAGTAGAGATAAGAATTGTTTTCTCTTCTCTCTCTGAGCTTTCTCACTGCCTTCCCCAGGAAAAATCCTGGGAGAGAGAATTATGTCTCTGTTCAAAGAGCATGTGAATACCACCTTTTGGGTCTGCATCCTTAGTGGCAATTCTGAGACTTGCAGCCCTGCTCTGCCTGAAATGCCCACTGCAGTGGGAAGGGCTGGGCACTCTCCCTTTGCCAGCCCCAGCTCTGAGCTGGGGATCCCAGCATTGTCCCTGATGGTCCTTCAGTGGCAATCATGTTTCAAGGTGTTACCTGCACACCCTTCACCCTTGCCACTAAATGCTACAGAGAAGAGACTGTGTGTCACTCAGACTTTATTTGGAGTAGGGATGTGAAGATGGCTACTGGGGACAGCTCCTTCCCTGATGCATGTAGATATTACACCACTGGCTTCAGAAGACCCACTCTGAGTCCAGCCTGCTGACAGCCTGGTTCAGGGTCTGGATTGCTCTAGGACTGGAAAGATTTTCTCTGGCTGCAGACATGCAATGGCATGTCATACATTTCCTGATTGCACTTTAAAAGTGTTTCTTTCTACTGCAGGAGACAGCAAGGTGCTGAACAAAGCAGCCTGGCCTGTTCCCTGCCCAGCTCTCCCAGGCCAGGGATCAGTGCTGTGCTGCTGGCTGGCACTGTGTGCTCGGGCCCGTGCTGCTCTCTCACACTTGTCCCTTCCTGCTCCTCCCAGGTGGTGTATTTCACTGCCACGTTCCCATACGTCATGCTGATTGTTCTGCTGATCAGGGGAGTCTCCTTACCTGGGGCAGCCCAGGGAATCCTCTTTTATCTTTACCCAGACATCAGTCGCCTTGGAGACCCGCAGGTAAGGTGGAAGGGGGGATAATGGCTAAGCTGTGCTTGCATGGATTCCTCTGGCAGCCCTCACTCTCTCCTTTCTGTTTTCCTACTCTTTTTCTTCCAGTTTCTACTTTCTGACCTCTCTTTTGCCTCTCTGTGGCCGTAAGGCAGAGCTGTGATACTGGTGTCGTTTCTGATAGTCCCTGCTCTCTTGCCCTCCAGGGCTGTTTTCCTGTCTGAGTTGAGTCTGAATTGCTCAGGGGTATGGGCAGTGGGATTTAATCCTTTCCCATGAGTGGTGCAAGCTATGCCTCCCTTTCCTGGGGAGGCTCCTCTGCTGTGGAGCCAGACAGTGCATGGGGTGCCCCTTTGCATTGTGCTGGCAGCTTGTGGGGATGAGCCCTGCACCTGGCACTTTTGCTCCATCTTCCTTGGGAAGCATGCTGGGTGCATGGATGGTGGGAGCCATGGCATGCTGCAGCAGCAGTCCCTGGGACATGGCTGCCTTTCTCTCCTTGCCATCCCTGGTGAGAAATTCCTGCCTGTTTGACAGGAGGGTCAGCGCCCGACTGCTGCTTTTAATCTCTGTGGGACAAGTTCTTCCATGTTAAATCCTGGCTCCAGCTGAGCTACTGTACCAGCCTTTGTGTGAAGGTGTTTCCAAAGGAGATTAAAGGGTGCCTGCCTGGAAAATAGGCCAGCAAAACCCTTGGTAACCCCATTAACTCTTTCTGCTCTAGCACCAGTGCTGCCTTGGTTATTACTTTTGCAAATAGGAGCGTAAGCTGGTGGATGTATGGCAGGAGGTGGGAAGGACAGCTGCTCCATCAGCATGGAGGTGCAGAAAAGCATGGAAGGGTGAGAACAGGTCTGTGTTTGATGTGACTGTGTCTCTGTTTGCACTGATGAGGTGCAAGAGATTCCTGAAATGAAACAGTATTTTTGAGTGGTGTTCCTTCTCTCATGAAAAGTCCTGTTGTTACCATGGCTGTGTTGCCCGGGGGACTGAACTAAGCCACCTCAGGCGTGACTTGGTTGGTTCTAGCTGTGTCCTCATTAGGTCTGTCCTGGCAAACCTTTTCAATTGCAGCCTGTGCTTTAGAAGCAGATCTTCCTTCTAGCCTAGGAAATGCTGGCAGAAAGGCAGAGTAACCCTTCAGAGTAAGAGGATAGCTCTGAACAAGGGGAGGAAAACTTGCTTCTCCCTCCCCATTCCACACTCCCTGATGAATGCTTTATTCTGAGAGAGAAAAGCAGGATTTGGCAGCAATGGTTGCCTTCCTGTAGCATGTTTTAACCATCCTGTTGAACCGTATTGAGTATTCTCTTGTGTCTTCCCATCAGAGATGGAAGGGTTAGTGCCCCAAGCCCCACATATGTGTGTGACTGTGCCCTCCTGTCTCTGTGCAGGGACTGTGGTGTGAGTCCTGCCAGCCCATGGGGACCAAGCTGATTATAATTAATTTGTGCTCACAGGACAGTGAGCTGTAATTGTTTACCAGCAGTTCTGTACTGCCTTGAAAAATGGAATATTCTTTAGTGCTTGGGAAGGGATTTTGGAAATTAAAAAAAAAAAAAAGACCTCTCCAATCTGAGCCTTATGAGGAGGCATCTCAAGGGGATGTTTAACAAAGGGCAAACAATATGCAAGGGGATAAAATCAAAGTTCCTCTAAAGTATATGAAAAACTACATGAAAAGAGAGGATGAATTATTTACCAGATTCTACCAGGGGAGCAGCAACAACTGAGATGTGATTGAATGTCAGAATATCAGGCTGGTGTGTGGAAATCATTGCTTTTCCACCTGCCAAGTGACCTTGGACAAAACTGGGAAATCCTGTCTATGAGAGCTTAGTTGAGCTGATTGGTAATGGTCTCTTCTGGCTGTGAGGTGGCCTAAATCTTCCTTCATCTTCATCTCCTCAATCTGTGAAATGCCTATAATTAAACTGGTAAATTAATTGCAGTTGATAGGTAGATGAGACCATACAGAGAACTGCCAAACCAAGGTGTTGAATAAGGAAGGCCAGTTATGCTCAAATATGAGCAGATAACAGCAAAACCACCAAAGAGATCATCTATTTTGAACTGTATGTCCCCAAACAAAAAAAAAAAAAAAAAATCTAAAAAACGAGCTCAGAGCTCATTTTTAAAATATGTAGATTATTTAATATTATGATGTTAGCATGTCAGTCATAACCAGGCCCAA
The DNA here is from genome assembly GCF_023055355.1 of Agelaius tricolor. Taxonomy (NCBI): domain Eukaryota; kingdom Metazoa; phylum Chordata; class Aves; order Passeriformes; family Icteridae; genus Agelaius; species Agelaius tricolor. Next base: position 4,834,073 of record NW_027269263.1, read on the forward strand.
AGTCTTTTCTCACTCCTTGACTGCATTGCTGTGCCTCCAGATGCATCTTGTGTGTTTCACAGTGAGGACCAACAGAGGGTCTTGGGGTCATCCTCCATTTGTACTTTTGATCACCCTTTGCATTTATCAGTTTTATCAATTGTTTTATTCACAGGAAATGCTGGAAATTTATCAGTGTGATTAAGGAGAGGGATACATAGTGGGATCTACTCGTGAGAAGATGAAATGAGAGGAATTCAGAGTAGAACTAAGATTTAAGTGTGTAAAACTTGTCATTAAAAGAATTTTTTCAGGTGCTGTCAGGCTTTCTATTGATTGAAGCTTTCATATCACTGCCAGTCACTGTTTAGACAGACAGATATAAAGAGAGAATGGGTGGGGCTGATGCAGAAAGGGCTGTCTTGTGTGTTTGGGTTTGTTTTCAAGAGAAGAAATGTAGTAGTCTCCTTTCACTATGGTATCAAGTCTTAGCTAAATTTCCTTAGGTTAATGCTGTGTGAGAATGGAGAAGTTGTGTTCAGAGGCTGCTGTTGTGCTCAGAGTTTGTGTCTCTCTGGAAAAGCAGCAAATGTTTCTCAAAGCATCCCACTCTTATTTTCCTCTTGAAATTTCCAGAAAACACCCACCATGCTGTATTTGCTTGTACTTTATCCAGTCTTTTATATAAAGAAAGAAGCTTCTGTGATAAGTTGCTTTCCACCCATCCCAGATGTGAAGACCCCTGAATCTGGGGGCTGTAACCCAGTCTTGGGTCAGGGAAGCACCGGAGGTGCCAGTAGTCAGCAGAGTTGAGCATTTATTTCTGAATATCCTTCCCTGCATCCCTCTCATTTTCTTTCACCTCTCTCCCTGAGGACTGGATTTTGGAGTGTTTGCCCCTGCAGATTTCCCTCATGGCTCTTGTTTCCCAACAGATAGCACAGAAAGGGAAGGCAAGAGAAGATGCCCCTGGTGTTTTTGGGGAGTCTGCCCACTCTGCCTGTGGCTGCAGAGGGAGAATGCTGAGGTCATGGTTTGGACCAGGGCAGCTCTCACAGTCAATGCTGAGCTGAGGATAAACCTCTCCAGCCACCACAGGGAGGATGAGAGATACGTGCATCCTGCAGGGCCGGGACCCGCTGGGTTAACCACGGGCCCCTGAAGCCCTGCTGGGAAGGGGTCACAGCCCCAAATCCAGGCCCTTCCCACTGCTGCTCTATGGCCAGCAAACGCTGCTGCTTCCCTGTGAGCGGGGAGGGCGACCACAGGCCTCCTAAATATTATTTGTTCCCCGTATTTATTGTTTTCCCAGCAGGGCCGTGTCCTGACCCAGCGTGCCGGGTTTGCACAGCTTTCCCCTTCGGCGGGCGGGTGTTTGCTCGGTGCGGAGCCTCTCCCGCTGTGCCGTGTGCGGACATGAGCACCGAGAGGGCCCTGCTTGTCACCCACAGGGCCCTGCTCGTCCCCACCGCCCCGGCAGAGGGGCTGCGAGCCGGGCACTGCTCCCACATCGCCCCGGGGACAGAGGGCAGGCACGGGGCAGCAGGCAGGGAGAGCTTGGTGCTCGCACACCGTGCCAGAGAGGCCCGGGGCTGCCATCCTCTGCTCTGCCTTGCTGCAGCAGCGCATCCCTGTGGGGAGAACCGCAGCCGTGTGGTTCCCTCCGCCTCCTTGCCCCATGCCTGTTCCCAGCCCTGCTGCCCTGCTGAGCCTGATCTCAGCGCTGACATAGCAGGAAGGAATGAAGCTGTCTGTCTGTCTGTCCGCAAGCAGCAGGGCGGGGAGGACCGTCAAGCCCGGCTTCCCAGGCAGCGAGGAGCGTCCCTCGGAGCACCGCTCGCCCCTTTGCACCTCCCCGGGGCAGGCAGCTGCGTTCCTTGGGACGAGCCACAAACCTGTTTGTTTCCTTGTGGTGTTTAAAGTAACCCCAGCTGCGGGAGGGCCCTCCTGGGTGCAAAATGTCCCTCCAGGCCCCCAGGTGTCCTGAAGTGTGGGGGTAGCATGAGGTCAGTGTTCTCAGGCAGGACATTGTGGGGGCCTTGAGTGCTGGCAGAGGGAGATAAATTGGGGAACAAAACCCCTGTTCCTCACTCCCGAGGAGAGTTTTCCAAGCAGATTGGGCTCTGGGATTGGGAACATGGTGCTGGGCAAATGGAACAGGAACATAAATGCCAGTGCCCCATTCCCTGTCTCCTCTCTGCTAGGATGAATGGGGATGGGGGAAGCATTGCCCTGAGCTGTGTGGCAGTGCCTCAGCTCTGTGCTGGTGCAGCACGGTGGGACGTGGGCTGCTTCTTTGGGCTGGGGCCTGTGGGCCAGCCCTGAGCCAAGGGGAATGTCAGTGTGCTGGAAATCGAGCCCTGGGAGTCTTGCAGTAAAACCTTAGGAGTCACCATGTCCCTTTCCAAGGCAGGGATGTGTTTGTGTGGTGCAGTGGGTGGCTGGTGGGAGTGCCAGCGCCCCAGGCTGACTCGTGAGCCGTGATGTTGTGAGCAAAAGAAATGCTGCTTGAACTGTAGCTGAAGACTTGGCTGGTTTTTGCTCTCTGCTATGTATTACACCAAGCGTGACCCTCCTCACAGCATGTACCCACTCCGTACTGTGCTGTCTCTGCTTGCTGATGGGGACAGTTCAGTGCTTCTCAGCATGCCACCTATATTCGATGTATGGCATCCACAATAATGTTTTGCTTGAAAGTGGTTTTGCTGTTATTATGTTAATACTTTGAGAACTTCCTAAGGAAGGACCTGTTTCAGTACTGGGAGCTATTAAATTCCAGTACATGTAATAAAGTGAATATTAAAGAGAAAATTAAGAGACAGAGGAATGGCCATAGCCATCTTGAATAACTGCAGCTCAGGTGTAAAGGTTTTGGCTAAAAACAGAATAGGAGGCTATTGTAAACTGGACCAAACAACATGTTCAAAGAATTCGAATTATGAATTAAATAAACTGGATGGCTTAGAAAAATGCAGACAATAATTAAATAAAAATACCCATTCTGCCAATATGCCAGCAAAATCTGAACAGGACAAATGTTACCAGTCTCTTTGGGAGCAGTGGCCAGAGAGAACAGCAGGATGCTTTTATCTGCAGTGGAAAAAGAGCACTGCCTGACCCTGCAAGGCCTTTTAGTCAGACTGGTCTGGGAACAGCTGAAAAAAACATTTCTCTGAGTCACTACAGGGAGAGAAATGAGCACAGGCAGCAGGTTGGGGAGAAAAGGTTTGAGCTGCTTTTGCTGAAGTGAATGGTCTGTGTGGAGGGATAGAATGTAAGAAAATAAAGGTAGTGCAGAAGGTAGTTTCATACCTGAGGAGTTGCAGCTGTACCAATCACGAAAGATTAGGAACAGGCCTGCCCTTAATAGGCCACAGCTGTGTCCAGTAAGAAGATGAGTGCTACAAAAGAGTGGGTTAGCTGGGTGAGGAGAGAGTTGGAGTTTGTTGGTTGTGCTGTGAAGAAGTTAGTGCTGCAAGGAGGTGCCCATGAGAAATCACCAAGAAGGTATGGAACTTTAGCAATATAATGATAACAGGTCTGTGTAGCCCCCATGAGCCCTGTGGGGCTGGATGGGCAGTGGTGCTGCTGGAGGTGGCTGGATCCTTTCCACTCCCAGTGACCCCACAGTCCTGGGACTTGCTGCTGCTGCTTGACCCCATCACCAGTGGGTCAGGAGCACACATGGCTTCAGTCCTGTGGCAGTCCTTTGCCCCCTCAAGAAATCTGGGGGAAGCAGTCAGGAATTGCAAGGAAACTGGGAAGGTTGTAGATGTCTCTTGTCTTTGGCCCAAGAGCTGCAGTTACATTTTAATGCCTGAAATAATGTGCAGGCAGCCTGAGCTGGTGTTCACAGTCATGCTAAGTAGGATCATCAGCTCTGCAAGTCAAGCTTAGCTTTATTTATGGTTTCAGTGACAGGCTGCCTTGCTTCAAACAGGAGCATATGCTAAGGCAGGTCCTGTATTCCCTAAAGATATCCCTTTGGGGCTGGACTTCCACACAGCCAGGTGTGAACCCCACAGGAGTGAGACTGGGCAGAGCAGGCAGGGAAGTGGGGAGCCCACAGACCCCATGCTGGTCTCTGCTACACAAATCAGGGTTATCACTGATTTTAGAAATGAGCCGCGTCATAAACCACAGAGCTAATGAAGCTTGGCCTCTTGATATTTGGCTTCCACCATGGCTGGTGAAGCACCAGTTCTTTTCCTGCCTGAGGGGTATTTCTCCTTTGCTTGTGTGATTTATGTGGTATTTAACACTGGTTGACTCTTCTTCCCTGTAGCTTTCTGCTCAGTGGGGACCCTGAATTCCTGTCTTTTTCCCATTCCCTAACTGTTGTGCAATTCATAGGTAATTGATATCCTTGAGGTTTCTGACAACTGTTAAATCTGGTAGAAAAGCATCAACTGAGTCTAATGTTATGACAGGCGTGGGGTAGGCAGTTTAATGGCAAAAGTCTTGTTATCTTGACAAATTGAGCTCTAAGAGATACAAACCCCATGAGAAGGTGTGTTTTGAGCTCAAATTTGATGGAAAACAAGAGCTCTATCAATGAACAGCAAAATAAAAAGCAAACCTAACAAAGCATTTGATTCCAGTCTGTGCAAAGATGTTTAAATTATTGATGCAAAGGTGCCTGCTGGTCCAGCTCACCTTGGTGCCTTGCTGTGCCTAAAATGTAGCTGCAAAATGAAAGCTGTGCCCGTGCTGCCCAAGAGCACACTGATGCTTTAGGAATCAATTTTAAAAGGGCTTTGATCTATTTCTAATGTCTTTGAACTTAAAAAAAATTAATACCTTGCTCTCTAAACCCATCTTCCCATTCATCTCTAAAAAGAATAAAATACACTGAGGTCAATTACTTTTTTGACTTCCCAGTGCCTCAAATTAGTTGTTCCAGTCCCATCTCATCACCTGTCCCTTCCCATTTTACAAATCAGAGATTGGATCTCCCTCCCTTTTTGATCTGAAACCCAGAGTCCGGGGTTTCTATGGGGTTGGAAGATTGTGGGGTTGAATGTTAGGCAAGTGGCTTGCAGAACAGTCAGGGAGAGCCGTTTCACCAAACCTAGCCCTAGCAGCACTTCGCCTTCTTTCCCTGCTGGGGTTTGCGGCAGTGGGCGGGGAGAGGGTTTATTCTGTGCCTTGAGCTAAATCCAGAATTTCTTCTGGGAAAATGGGAGTTAATGGGATTGTAACATGCCTTCATAAGGCTCATCAGCCCAGTAAGGAGAAGTAAATATAAAACAAAACCTGTCACCACATGGCTGTATTTTGGCCAGTACAAAAGAGGAAAGGCAGAACCATGCATTGGTAAGGGAGGCCTGAGCAATGGGGGTGGTTGGGCAGGTGCTGCCCAGCCAACCATTGCCTCAGGACATGAGGTCTTGGTTGACAGATAAAGGTGTGATTTGAAGGCATCAAAACCTCTGGAAAGCACTGTGGTGCTTTCCACTGGCTCCTGTTCCTCTCAGAGGGGCTCTGGGGCAAGGCTGCTGTTTGAGGGCTTACTGGCACTGCCACTGTGGGAGAGGAGAGTGTAGTCAAATGGAGACTTTTCTCATAAAGTTGTCCCAGCAATATTTCTGCTTTTCTTTAGTCTTGAAAATGTGGCTATGTTTCAGCATTGTTGAATGATTGTCTTATCTCTGTTTTATAAAACCCCTAGGGAAAAAAAAAGATCTTAGAGAACAGAGGTTTATTAAATAATCTTTGTCATTGCTTTATTCCCCACCATTGGTTCCTGCTTTTGCTGTTGTCTGCAGTAGGCAGTGACAGTGTCTGAATTGGTGACTGCACACAGCTAGGCTTTTAGATGAAATTTGGCATTGACAAATGTCAGCCTCAGAGCCCTGGGATGTGTTATTGACAGTGAGAGCAAAGGGCCTCATGGGAATAACAGTGGTTTTGTATGTTCTTTTAGGAGCTGTCTTTTGCAATCAGCTCTGTTTATTTCTAGTATTCCTCCCCAGTTGAATTTCATTTAAAGTTTGGAGTATTTATATTAGGTCTTGGAGGGAAGGGCCACCACCACAAGCTGTATGTTCCTGTGCTGGCCAGTTGGAGATTAGGCTTGCCCAGATCAAGTGCCCTTCCTCTGGTGGCAGAGGGCTCCTTCAGCTCTCATGGAAAGTGTTCATCTGGTCTCCTCTTGCTAGAAGGCTCTTGAGTGTCACAGAGTGCTATTGTAAATGCAGGTCCACCAACAAAGGAAGTAATGATGAGGAGGACTCCATCTTACCAGAAGGTTAATTTATTATTTTATTCTACTATATTATATTAAAGAATACTATACTAAAGAATACAAAAAAAGATACTTACTGAATGCTAAAAAGATAATGATGAAAACTTGTGACTCTTTCCAGAGTCCTGCCACAGCTTGGCCTCAACTGGCCAATGAGTCAAAACAACTCACACCAGAATCCAATGAAACAATCTCCAAACACAATCTACATGAGCACAACACAGGAGAAGCAAATGAAATAAGAATTTTTTTTCTTTGAGGCTTCTCTTGCTGCCTTTCAGCTTCCCAGGAGAAAAACCCTGGGCTAAGGAATCATGTTCAGGGAATGTGAATGCCACAGGGTGCAGCAGATTTGTCAAAGAAAGAAGGGTAGTGATGAAGAGCTATATGTAATTTAGGTGGATGAGGGTCCTGATGTATCCCTTCCCTTTGGCATGCCTAGCCCCCCTGGGTGCATCACTGAGCACTGTAATTCCTGGCACTGTACAACTTGCCTCTAGAAAAGGCATGTTTCAATGCACAGTCCTGCTGGCCTTCTGATCCCTGGCCTTTCTGGTGCTTACAGCAGCCTTGTGCTTCCCATTGTGCAGTGTCTGTGCTGGCCTTGTCTTCTCACCTGTGTTTGCATCTCCCTTGCAGGTCTGGATGGATGCAGGCACTCAAATCTTCTTTTCGTATGCAATTTGTCTGGGATGCCTGACAGCTCTGGGCAGCTATAACAAATACCATAACAACTGCTACAGGTAACTGCTGCCTCGAGCCTTCCCTTCCCTGAACACGAGGGATCTGCTGGAGCCTGCTGGCCTTTGCAAGTGCCATGATTTTTGTTTCTACTCAGGGCATAGGAAAACTCTTTCCAGGTGTTTTCTCCCCAAGTCCAGTTCTCTGTGCTTTATACCCAAGGGAATTGTCTGTCTGTCCCTTCTTCCACACTCTGCAAAGTTAGATCTTCTTCACCAGCTTTGTGACCCCAGCCCACATTACAGTCTCCATTATTATGTGGGTGGACAGGCAGCTACAGGGAAAGCACAACTGTGAAATCTAATGGCTCTCAACTGGAGTGCTTTCCCCTTGGGATTTATCCTTCAGTGGTTCATTTGGACCCAGTGACTCTGTCAGTGCTCTGGGTTCCTGTGTGCTATCTCATATGGTTACATAGGAGCCTGCAGAAGTCACTTCTGTTTATTGCGTGCTGGACTGCAGGAGCAGAAATAGACCAGGTTGCCAGATAGAATCAGGCTGCTGATTGTGGTCCAGTGAAAACAAACCCATTTTGCTGTAGGTGTATCCATCCCCAGGGTTAAAAGGCTTGTGGGAGAAGAGGCCACCTCTTTTCCCACACTTCCTCTGCTGATTGGGCCGCTCCTGGCACTGATTTCTCCCTCCATCTTTTAAATTCAAAACTGTGGTTGTTGTCATCAAAGGTCCAGGGACGCCACTGGCTACATGATCCTTGCTTGGCATCTTTCTTCACTTTAGGGGTTAATTTCTGCTTCAGGGCTGCTTCTCCAACAACAGGGCTAGGATGCTTGTTTGTTTTCATATCCCTTCTCCCACGTTCAGTTTAGAGAGAAAAAGCTGTAAGAAAAGAAGAGATAATGGATCTGTTTCTGGCCTTCAACATGTCCTTGGACATTAGCCCTTTGCATCCCCAGTCTAATATGTAACATGGAGATGATGACAGGGGCTGCTCAGCAGAAGGGTTGTAAAGACCTTCTGTAACTGCAGCTGGGAGTTGCTGTAGAAAGGGGAGAGACCTCTGTCTGCACATGGTCCTGTACTTTTACCCTGTGTGCTGTTTGGCTCTTCTAGGAACACTGGTCTTAGTTTTGGTGTCAAAACCTCGATGAGCCTCTCCCAGGCAGGGACCCAGTTTTAGTGAGTCAATCCTGTGCTCTACAGGCTTGTTTGGATAAGAAGACAGAACCAGGATTTAGCAAGGGAGAGGGACATCAGCATGGTGCCCCATTTTGTTATGCCAGGCCAGGTACTTTGTTATTTCCAGGTCATCTATTCTGGGTGACCTGGAAAAGGACATGGGCAGTAGAAACCTTTGTTCATATGGCAGTGGTCCAAGATGGCATCAAACAGTGTTGACCATTTCTTGTCTCCTGTCACAGAAAGGGAATACTTCAGGTCTTCCTGGTTCCCTTTCAGGTGTAAATCTGCAGAGATCTCTTTGATCTGGCCATCCCCTCATTTTACTCTCTACCATGACACCCCTTCCCACCTTCCAGATAATGGGAGAACACCTTTCAGCCCATTCCTTTCCAAGGAGGGTTTGACCTGTCATGGATACATCCAGGGGAAAGAGGGAGAAACACCAGGAAGGACGAGGAACTATTTGAAACATGTGAGAATTTGTATCAATTACTGAGAATATAATTTGAGTGGAGATTAGGCACTTTATAGCAACTGGAGAAATGAGGTTTGGGTTTGGGCTTCCCATTGTGTAGCTGGGATTGGTGGAGTGTGACCTTCCTTTCCAGCTGGGAGATTCATTGAGCCTTAGAAACCAAATGCAAAGGCAGAGCAATGGTGCTGGGTGCAGTGCAGTCCTTGACAGTGCAAGGAGCTGTGCTTTGGAAGGAATGATTTGAATTTGTATGATGCAGGGGCTCTGACCTAGTTAACATGCAAGCAGAGGAGCATGAAGCCCCAAAAATGCTATACAATATACAAAAATGCTATATTCTGATACAGAAAAATCACGCTGGATTTGCAGAGTAACATTTAATAAAGTCAGAGCAGGCCGTGAAATGCCAGAAGGGGTGCATTCAGTTTGGTTCAGAATATCTCAAAATGATGCTGCAAATGTTATTGTTGTCCCCAGGGTTGCAGTCACAAGAGAACTAGGGAGACTCAAACATAAAAAAGAATTGGGTAGATAAGAGATGTTCAGTTTAAAGTGTTGATGGATGAGAATGAGATGAAACAGAGACAAAAGGGAATAGGTCAGAGAAAATAAATTGGATGGCTGTGATTATCTTTTTCTCATAATGCAAAGACCAGGAGATAACTAGTAGTGCTGAGAACCCAGAAGATTGTAACTGGTCTGAGAAATCTATTAAAGAAAAAAAAAAGTTCCCTTCTCAGACAAAAATAAACTGTTACATGCTGCCACAGGAGGGACCAGGGGAGAGAGAGGGGAAAAACAGAAAAGACCCCTGGCATTTAGATGTGTGGGAAGACTGCCTCACAAGCAAGGGGGCTAGGTGAGCAATGCATCTTTATGCTGTCCTTGGACAAGGCTTCCCTTGGGGGAGTCCTGCTGTGTTGTCCAGCCTGGGGCGTCTTTCTGCAGCTCCTGGTGCTGAATCAAGCTGAGGTGTGTTGGGAGAGACACAGTGGCCAGGACAGAAAAGCAGGTGCTGTCCTGGGGGGCTGCCATGAGTTGTGGGTCATAGCTGGCTGATGCTTTTCCCCCTTCTCCCAGGGACTGTGTGGCCCTGTGCTTCCTCAACAGTGGCACCAGCTTTGTGGCTGGCTTTGCCATCTTCTCCATCCTGGGCTTCATGGCAGAGGAGCAGGGTGTGCCCATTGCCAACGTGGCTGAGTCAGGTGAGTGAAGACCCTGGTGGGATGGGGCTGTGGGGGTGCTGCCACTTGATCCCCCAGCTACTGGGGGAAGCCTGCAGCTGCAGATTCCCATCCCTTGCTCTGTGCCTCCAAAAAGCAGGGAGAAATGAGTGCAAGTAAGTGCACAGTCATGAAGTATGGAGATGCAGTAGGTTTGAGCCTAATAAAAGTTGCCTCTAAGGGTGAGGGCTGGCATTATGCAGCTGCTGTCTCTTGTGGGAAGGGTGCTGAGGTGACTGCGTGGCATATCCCCAGGCTTGTGCTGTGCTCCCTGGGCTCAGAGGCTTCCCCTGGCTCCCAGCCCTTGCCACAGTGAAGCAGCCAGAGGTTGCTGTGTCCCCTTACCTCCCTTCCTGCTTCTCCTTCCCTGCTCCAGGAGCCTGAGTTTCATGCACAGCACGGATATTACTGGAGTGAGAGGCTGCATGGCCCCAAGCTGTGCCTTGGCTGGGTGGCTGCCTCAGGCAGGTCTGAACCAGCTGTGCTGCTGCTGTGGCATTGCTCTGAAAGCCCTTCTCCCTGCAGGGCCTGGCCTAGCATTCATCGCCTACCCTCGGGCTGTGGTCATGCTGCCCTTCTCCCCACTCTGGGCGTGCTTCTTCTTCCTGATGGTTGTCTTGCTGGGACTGGACAGCCAGGTAAAACTGCAGGAGCAGAGTGACTCCCTACCAGACAAAAGCCACTGTCTCTTCAGGACAGGCTTCAGCTTGGCTGAGGGGGGAGCCAGTGGGGCTGGGATGCTGGTCAGGATGGGCTGACGGAGGTGGGGTCTCTGCTTTTTGCAGTTTGTCTGCGTGGAGAGTCTGGTGACAGCTCTTGTGGACATGTACCCCACCATCTTCCGCAAGAAGAACCGCCGGGAGACCCTCATCCTGGTGGTCTCCATCCTCTCATATCTGGTTGGCTTGGTGATGCTCACAGAGGTATTTTGGGCTCAGACCACCTGCATGGTACTTGTCAGGACAGAGTGGGACCTGGTGGGTAGTGAGGTCTTACACTGGGGCTGAGAGCTTGCTGCTGAGTCCCATCCTGCTGCCCTTTGCCTGCAGGAGGCTGCCCTGCCCTTCTCATGCTGTTCATGTTTTCCCTTCCAGCCCTTTCTCCTTGTGCCAGTCACAGTCCTGATACTTGCCCTGCCAAGACTGATAGCTGGAGCTCTGGGCAGCCTATGTTTTGGTTATAAATTTATCTTGACACAGACCAAACCTTTACAGCTGTAGCCTTTTGCATGGGAAGGGGAGTGCCCTTGTCCTTCTCTTTCTTCCTGAATGGAGCTACAGGAACACTTGCTATAAGGAAACTTGTCAGGCCTCAGGGCACCCCTTATCTATTATACTGATACCCTCTGTATTCCCCTTGTAATTGTCTGGGAGCTAAACTGTTCTTGTTTAAAACTTTGAACTCTGCCTAGCAATATGAGTGTGTGGATTGATGCTGCCAGAATGCTCTTGGCACTTGCTGTTTTCATTTGGGCATAACTTTTGGAAAAGCTGTCTCTGATGTTGTATATGCAACATTGTGCCAGATTTACCCATAGGCTTGTTTTGGAGGCAGCCTTGCAGACCTGGGCAGTGAAACAGCCAGGCTGTGTGCAGTTATTTCCTTCTGCAAATTGGGAATTTATAGTCGATCAGATGGATTGTGTATCTTAAAGGGGGGTTTCCTTTCTCACTTCCAGCTACAAGAGTTGCCTAGGTTTTGTCTTCTCCTAAAACATCCCCACAATCTCTGGCAGTCAGTTGCCATCTGCTGTGCTGCCCTGCATGGAAATGAAGGGTTGCAGAGACTCCTGAGAGCAGCAGCGTGGCTGCATGTCTCTGTTGGGCCTTGGGCACAAGGGATGTGTCTTTTCTGTAGGCTAAAACTCTTCCCCAGAGAGTGAGATGCCTCCAGCTCTGAGGAAGATATTGAGTTTGTTTTCTGCTCTGGTTCTAGCTTTTTGCCTGATTCTTCTCCCCTCTCTCTCACCTTGCTGCCCACTTGGGCCTTCCCAGGGTGGGATGTATGTCTTCCAGCTCTTTGATTACTATGCTGCCAGTGGCATGTGCCTGCTCTTTGTGGCCATCTTTGAGACTCTCTGCATTGCCTGGGTCTACGGTGAGTATGGACTGGGGGCGGTCCACAGCTCTGGCCTCTCACAGTCTTGTCTGATTCATTCTCAAAATTTTGGTTGGTAGCTTAACTTGGTAGTTGCTTTGTAGTGCAGGGCAGAAGCACCAAACCTTTGCTTTGGTGCCCCTGGACTCAACTGGCAGGGACTTCCTCACGGGAACACCCTGGTGGATATCCTCTGCATGCTCCTATGTGTTCCTGCTTTTGAGACGCTCCTTCCTTGGGGAATTGGAGCTATCTGAAAAATCTTTTCTCAACGTGTGTTCAGAGGGCTTGAGACTCAAACATTTTGAGAGCCCTGTCTCACAGTCCTGACAGTCACCAGATATGGGTAAAACCTCTGCTGAGGTCCTAGCCTTGGAGAGGCTGAGGGGCTGGCCCTGCTGACCTATTGAGCTGTTCTGGGAGGATAGGAAGCTAGTCCAGGACAAAGACTGAAGCTGGCCACTCTCCTGAGGAACTCCCTGACCTGACTGTTGGCTCTGCTGAGACTATTACACCTAAAGAATGGTGAAGCAAGACTCTGGACGTGCAGACCCTGCTGCCCTCCTTCCCTGGTGGCAGTGAGGGATCCCATCCTTGCTCTCTTCTGCAGGTGCTGAGCGTTTCTATGATAACATTGAAGATATGATCGGCTACCGGCCGTGGCCCGTCATCAAATACTGCTGGCTTTTCATCACCCCTGCTGTTTGCATGGTGAGGACACACAGCAGGAAGAGCTGTGGGGAGGAAGATGGGCAGAGCTGGGTGCCTCTGAGATACAGACACCTACATATATACAGAGGGATGTGCATATATATAGGGGATTATGTGGCCTGGACTATGGGGGCCATTTGTTGCTTGTAGCTTTGGGGGCCAGGTTTGGGGCTTAAACAATGGGGAGAGGCTCAGCTGTGACAGAGGTGTTTGCTGGTGGGACAAGCTCCTTGATGTCATGACCAGTGTAGCCCTTTTGGGTTTTTGTTGTTGAAATGGCTCCTGAGGTATTAGAAAGTCTTTTTTCCCAGCTCTGTGACTGAAGAAGTTGAGATTTGTCAGTTCTGTTTTTTGAGGTTGTTTTTTTCTTTTATCTATTACATTTTTTCTCTAACCTGCTGAGATCTGTCTGGCAGGTTGGTTTATCACACACTGACTGCCCTTGGGGTGGTGTTAGCTTGTTATACTAAGAACTACGTGTACATTATTTACAATAATTTTCCAATACCTATCATTTATGTTAGACAGTCTGTCTATATTCTAAGCCAATCAAACAGTGCCACCATCTCAGCAGAAGATGGAAGACAAGAAGAAGGACAGAACACGCCCAGATTCCTCCATTTTGCTTCTTGAACCTCCATTCTAAATCCCCAAAATTCTACTTTTTCACCCTGTGACATATTGACTATCATTCTATTCAAACTCTTGTGGCTTGTAAATCTTCACACAAAGTTTGTAATTTTTTCTGTGGGCTAAAATTCAAGGCACAGGTGTTTTTGACTCCGTTCCAAGGTCTCTGAGCCCCTTGCCATGGTCTTGAGACCTCCAGGGCAGCCAGAGGAATATCCTGGGTTCTGACATTGCCCATGGGGCAATGCAAACCCTGTTTAAGGGATGTCTCTTCTGTTGCTGCCCTGAGGGGCTCTTTTTTACCATGAGTCTCTGTGCAGATGTGTACTTACCAGGAAAACCTCTCTTTTCTCATGTGTTGATTTTCTTTCTCTTGTTTTTCTTGATCTCTCTCACCTTGCCAGGCAACCTTCCTGTTTTCTTTGATCAAATACACCCCATTGACTTACAACAAGAAGTATGTGTACCCGTGGTGGGGAGACACTCTGGGATGGCTGCTGGCCCTCTCCTCCATGGTTTGCATCCCTCTCTGGGTCATCTACAAACTCTCCACCATCAAAGGCTCGCTCAGAGAGGTGAGGTTGGTGCTCTGGGATCAGGGCATGGGCTGTGCTTCTGTGTTGAACTCCAGCCCTGCAGCAGAATCATTTGTGTGTTGCAGGTTGATTAGGAAGGAGCCCAGAATAAATCAATTAAATGAGTTAATTGCTATAACAGACCTGTTTTTTAAAGTTCTGCCATGCTGGAGGGCTGCTCCAAGCTGGCTGTTGCCTCTTGGTTGCCTTTTTAAATTTCTTCTGTCTCTTTGCAAGTACCACCAGGAAAAAGGTCATTAGATGGAGAGGATAAAGATGGTCTCTATGCTGCCCTTAATTGAGGCTTGAGGACTTGCTCTGAGAAAGCTCCAGATCCCCTGAGCATTATGGTCAGCTGAGTTCACCAGTCTGTGCTGAGGCCCCAGAGTTGGAATGGCAGCAATCACTGGGAATTTGGAGTTGCTATCAGTCTTAGAGCTCTGGGTCTGTCCTGCTTCCAGAGTGATGAATTGCTGGTTGCCCTGTAATACACTGGAGAAGCAGGGAGCTGGAAAACCAGGCCCTGCTCCACATGAGCATCCTATCCCTGCCACAGCTCATGATTTCAGGGTGAGGTTTCACAAACAGTTCTGAACCCCCAGGATCCCTCTCATTTCCTGCCTCCTACAAGTGTTCCAGAATGGCTTGTGACAGCAATGGGCCCCTGACCCCTGTGTCCAGCACAAACAGGGAGGAGTGGGAACAGCTGCAGAGGCAAGGCAAGGCTGCACAGCATGATGTGGTATGAGAGTAACCCCTTATGAACTTGTCCCAGTTAAAGCAAATTCTGTGTGCACAGGCTCTGTGCTGATGGAGGTCATGACTTGGAGGTACTTTGTCACCAACCTTCCTTCAGACTGTTTTCTAGCCCTGGCCTGGAGCAAATGGAGGAAGCTTTTCTCCATTACCCCTGTGTTAGATACCTCATGTGCTCAGTGCTTGCCTTGGGACAGGTGGTTGGAAGATGAGTTTATCCCCTCAGTTTTTGAAGTACTGACTGTCCTTACTTTGGACATCTCTGGCATTTAGTGAGCAGATCTGCAGCTGGGCCTGGCTGGCTGAATGAAACTCAGGACTGGTAGGGCAGGGCCCAGGTCACTTTTTGTCCTTGCAGCTGTTTAGTGCCTGTCTTTGCCTTCCAGAGGTTCCGCCAACTCACCTGCCCACTTGAGGACTTGCCTTCCAGGCCAGGCACAGAGCAGCCCCTTCCCTCTACCAGAGCTGGCCTCCTGATGCTGACAGAGCTCGAATCTCATTGCTAGGACCAGTGTGGCTCTTCCTCCCTCCCCCCAGGATGGTTTCTATACAGCCTTTGCCACGTGTTGGATAACGCAAGGATTCTTCATTCACCAAGAAGAGAGGGATTTCTGGGCTGAGCTCCCTTCTCTGGAAGATTTGAAGGGCTGATGAAGAGGCTGCCATGAAGATGGTCTGTGTGGAGTTAGCAATGCACCTTAATTCTCTCCCTGGAGAGAGCTCTGAAGGGGCACATCAAGCACCAGTGTTCCTGAGCATCCCCAGGCTTCTGGTGGGCAGAAAGGAAGGACTGACCCTGGAGTAAAGTGTCAGAGTCAGAGCTGTGGCTCCAGTGTGGACTTTGGGAGCTTCTCCATTCATTCCATTAAATCTATGTTTTTTCCTGACTAGATCTGCTTTGTCTCTATTTTGTCCCACTGGCATTCCTTGCCAGCAGCATGTTAAGGTGAGATGTGTGTCAGCCGAGCTGTGCTGGGCACCCAGGTCTGGATCTCGGTTGCACTGACGCAGTGATATGGGAAGGTGGCCAGAGGAGAGGAAGCTTGGTTAGGGCAGGAAGGAAAACAGGGAACAGGGGTTCAGAGGCTTCTCTGAGTAGAAGGCCTGGGGTGAAGAGTGCAATGCCACCTTCTGCTGGAGCCACTGCCAGGTCTCAGACAGCAGTGTCATCTGTCTGATGAGTCACCAGGCTGTTCCTGGGGTCTGAGAGCAGCATGTGGATTTGTGTTTTCTTCTTGCAAGTGAGGTATCATAGGAAGCTCTCCCTCCCCTCTGCAGATGTATGTGTTTTTCAGTGCTGACTACCTTCCCAGGTGCTCTGGAGCCAGTAATTTTGGTTTTCCTGTGAATGGAAGAAGGGCTGTGTGTTGGAAACAGAATCTGCATGTTATGTCAACAAACAGGGTCCCTAGTTTCCAGGCTGTTTGGGTAAAAGAAATAAAACTCAGCGCTTGTGTTTTCAGTGCTGTAGCCCCAGCATCCGAGGAGGGCAGCCAGAGGACACGTAACCCTGGGAAGCTGGATGGCTCCCAGGGAACCCTGAGGGAGCTGGAGCCTGGACAGAGCTGAGCCAGCAGCCGGAGGCGCTCGGCTTCCTGAAGCACACAAAGACACTGGTGGGCCAAGGCTTCTGCTGCCGCGGGCAGAGGAAGACGCGAATTAAAGCAAATTAAAGGGAATTAGCGCAATCCGCTCCATTAGCCACAAGGTGGCCCCAGGCCCTCAGCCTTCGCTCGGGACGGGGCCCCGCGGGCGGGCGGAGGCGGCGGCACCCGGCTGAGGGACGCTGGGCCCGGGGGTCACGGTGCCCCCGCCATGCTCCTCGCCCTTCCTGCCCGCTTCCCTGTGGAGGTTTTCTCTGAGGACATCTGCCTCCCTCAGGGAACCGTGATCTCAGAACCGTGCTCCCAGCTGTGGCACGAACGGGTTTACTCCTCTAGGCAATGTCAAGTTCCTGATTTTGGTTTGCCTGGACTTCGTTTAGTGTTCTTGGAGCCTGGAAACCTGAGATACATAGACACAGGTCTATGTGGAAAGGAGACACGGACTTCTGCTGCTGGAGGCTGTGAAACTGCAATGAGGGCCAGGTTCTGAGGGGATTTGCTCTGAGGCGGTGCAGGTTTAACCTGCAGGAGGGAGCACCCACAGAGCTGAGCCCTCCGGGGCTGCACTGCCTCTCTTCCAGCGTGGCTGGAAACCTCATGTCGCTGCCAGCCTGTCTTCCCTTTTCCCAGCCTATTTTCCACACGGACTGTGAGGTGGATGGGTTCCTTTTACTACCAGGGGTTGCCCCTTTTGGTCGGTCTGCACCTCTCACATCAAAATCTCAAGTTTCTGCATGCCTCCCTCTCTGCCTCTGGAAACCACTGGGAAGTTGGAGGTTGCCACTATTTTCATGGGCACTACCACTGCTACAACTGTACTTCGTGGTGATGCATGAACTAAAGGTAGTAAAGAGCTGAGAAATCCAGGGGAAGCCCCTTTTGGAAGAGACCCACAAAGCGTGAGGGAAGATGGAGCCAACCAGCTGCCCTGCCACTTGGAAACGGAATTGGCTGGTAAAAATTACTTCTAGAAATGAGAGGATTGAGTTCAATACAGAAGTTCTAGCAACAGATATTTTTATTCATGTAATGTTAACCTTAAACAGAATTATACTTTCATTTTCCAGTAATATCTATAAGAGGTTTGTCCCACTGGCAAGATATTTCAACCATAATAGAAAACAGTAATTGTTTGCAGCTATCTCTAAAATCTGGCTGATGTAAAAGTCTGCTTGGCTGCATGTAGGGAAAGTGTGAATTTGCTGAAAGGCTTGTGACTTGCTTTGTTTCAAAATAGACTGGCGTCCAGTGAATTGGGCATGTGGTTTATTGATCTGGTTATATATGACCCAGGAAATCTCCCAAGCCTGTGCTCTCACATGACCCAATTGCTGTAAAGCTGTGGATGAGCTAGGTAGGTCAGATAAGCTAGAGAACCAAAGGTTTTGCTGAATACTCTTAAATAAGTTTCTTATTTCTGACATGACTTTAGGCAAAGTGTTAGGCTTGATGACACCTGGCTTGAAATATGAATCAAGTATATTCTATCTTGCTCATTGAAAAGGTTGATGGACTAAATTTGAAATTAATTTATTTGAAATTTCCAGACATGACATTTTTTACACAGCACTTTTAAACCCCCATGTTTTAAAGGAATTTTTTGTGAAATTCAGAATATGGCAATTTCAGCATACAGTGTTTGTTTATGATTTGGGATACGGTGAAAGGGATTTTCATTGCCTCCAAGATCAGCCTTGCAGTCTGTGGAATTTGCACCATACTTTTGCCAGCTGGGGAGATGCTGATCTCCCTTTAGACAAGAGGTGTGTGGTCATTGGGTATTTCCCACTTTCAGAATCCAAAACCTACCAATTAGCCTGAGAATTCAACCCATTACTTACTAGATACTGGGCATGACATTAAAGAGCCTTTTTTTTTCATGGATTGTTTTGTGGTGGTGGTGATCATGGTTTTTCAGTTTGTTTGATTGGCTTTGATTTGTTGCTTTTTGTTCGATTTTGTTGCTTTTTTGGTGTTTTGGTTGGGGCTTTTTTGTGTTTTGAGTTTTGTTTTGGGTTTTTTTTTATTTGGTTTGGTTTTGTTTTTTGGTGTTTATTTTTTGTTTTTTTCAAATAAGAAATAAACCTAAAGAAGTCCCTAAGGTTCTGCCCCACATCATTGGTGCTTAGAAAGGATGTCCATCCACCCATCCATAAAAACCAGGCTCTGCTTTTCCCTTTTTGTGTCAGTGGTGCCTGGGGAGAAAACTCAGCCTTCTTTGTCCATGGATGGAGATGCTCACATAGGGCAGGGAGGGACTTTGGATGTCAGGGACAGACCCATGGATGAGGGTGCACCTACTGTCATGGAAAGCATCCCAAATCCTGGGATGTTTGAACACATGCTTGAGAGCTCTTTTCCTTTTGCCTTTAATGGTAACTACAGGGCAGTTGCAGAGTGATGCATTGTGAGTTGTATTGCACATTATGGTGACAAGAAAAGTGGATGTGTTGGATGCCATGGTGCATAAATGGAGAGAATGGAGTAAGATGAACGTGTTAACTTGTGGAATACATAATCCTGTGAAGCAGAAATTCCCAAATAATCTGTTAAGTGGCTCCTACAGGCAGGTGCAAATGAGCATACCCCACAGAGCAGGGTGTTTGGCTGAGCCCTTGTGTGCTAATGGGGTTAGCATCCTGCAGGAGGGGGATCTGCATGATGCAGATAAGGGAAGCACGCATGGGGGAGCACACTGGAGAAGCTCTTGCTTCCAAGAAATTGCCAGTGGTTTTGTTAACCCTGTCTCTATCTGACCTGCTCAGAGGTGCAACATCTTGGGCAGCAGCAACAGGAGCCTCTCTGAGTCTCCATCTGACCTTGTCCTTTGTCTCCTTGTGCCCTGTGCATTGGAGGTGTTTGCTGTCACACGTCCTGCAACACCAGGCTCAGCTACCCTGGGGGAGCAGCAGGGAAAGCAGGAGCAAACAGGCACCTACCCCTGTGTCCTCTGCTTGCCTTTGCTCTGGGATCCTCTTGGTCTCTGATCAAGAGCCAGCATTGCTGGGCAGCTCAGAGATGCTGTTAGACTACAGATCCCCAGCACTGCCAGCCCTCCCTCCTGACCACCTTTATTGCTGACTCTGACCCTAAGCCATTTGCCCTTGCCTCATCCTCTGCCATACCAGGGATGCTGTGAAACGGGGGATGTCTCACCCTGCCTGTACTTTCACAGATAAAAGCTCCTGGCAGCCTCCTCCTCCTTTGTAGGAGCCTGGCATAGGAGTGGTGCTATGGCTGCTGGAGACTGTCAGGGTTCTGTGGAGCCTCATTAGCTCTTGTTGCTTTGGTTATGTTCACTTGTGATTAGTTACAGTGAAACTGTGGTCAGGAGTCGCAGGCTTACTCAAGTGGAAATTAGCCATAAACATGAAAAATAAATTATACCAATGCCTAGGGGAAAATCCCCTGGAAACATAGTGTTCAGTCAGCAAGGCGTGTTCTCAGATGAAGAAGCAGCAGAACTGTGCCCATGGGGCAATCAGCAATTCACCTATTTTGTTAGCAAAGCTGTTAAAAGATGGGATTAATGTGGACAAATGAGGGCAGTGGTGGTTTCTCCTGCAGGTGACTCAGTGATGGGGGCAGCCAGGGCTGCAGGCTCCACTGTGTCCCATAACTGTCCCAGCAACAGCCTCTGTGGCCTCTAATGTTTGTAAAGCACAGTTTGGATTCACCCATAGAGTGTCATGCTGACAGACCTCTCCCAAAATCTGGGCTAGGGGGAGATTTGACTCATTTTGGCTGGAAGCCATGTGTTTTACAGGCTCAGGGGCCCAGGACTCAGTGCTGTCAGGGAACGTGAGCCTGGCGTGGGCTGAGGTTGGCAGCCTGCTCCTCTGAGTTGGCTCTGCAGCAAGCATGTCAGAGCTGGCTGCTGGGAGGAAAGGGTGGGGACACCCAGATGATGGGAAGAGCCAGCTGTTCTGAGAAAAGAAATGGTAAAAGGAGAGGCAAGAGGGCATTGGCAGCTGTCAGGTGGGGGAGGAGGACACCTTTGAAGAGGTGCAGGACAGATCTGAGGTTGGGATCAGCCATGCTTCAGGTCAAAGGCTGAGTCCTGGTCTCCAGCTGCCCTGAGCCGGGCAGGTTGAGGGAGCCTGGTCCTTTCAAAGAGAGTTTTCCTCCTCTGCTCATAAGAGGGGATGGAAACCCACACAGCTGGCTGTGAGCTGGCAACTGCAGAGGGAGTGAGCACCTCTGTGTGGTTGGACAGCAGTGCTTTCCCAATTCTCCCGTGCAGCCTTGGATGCAGTGATGGGGCTTTCTTGGGATGTGCTGTGGGAGAGCTGTGGAGATCTGAGTGCTGCTGGTGGGTGAGCTGCTCACAGCAGGGCCTCCCAGGGCTGGGAGGGGTCTGTGCTCCCTGGGGAGGGGGTGCTTTGGACATTTCCAGGATTTATTGCAAGCAGTGCTTCTCTTTTGAGGATGAGTGTTTAAGAGCAACCTCACCCACACTTATGGAGGAGGAGCCCACATTGTGGGGTGACCTGCAGTCAGATTGTCACATCCTTTAGCAAATCTGTCCTACCTACACAGCTGTTCAGCCCAGAGTGCCTGCTCAGGGCTGACTGTGCCAGCAAAGGTGGCATCTGGTGTTCAGGGAGTGCATCACCCCTTTCTTTGCTCTCTCCTGGAATGGGACTCAGCACAGTTTGTACCCCCCAGCTGAGCTGCTCAGAACGTGATTTTTGCTTTTCAGTCTGGGTCATCACACTAGTGAAATCACTCACATGGAAGCTGGTGTGGTGAGATAAATGTGTCCCTACCCATAGCAGGATTAAAAAACCCTGTGAATTATTGCCTGGTGGGAAGTTCTGAAGTCTGAGTGTAACTTCTGGTACCTCCAGGCTGGCAAACAGAAATAGCCTTTTTTCCCCTCCTAGAGAGTGATTTTCACACATTGCTGGATAAAGTTTTCATTTAGGTTGACTTTCTTCTTGTTTTACCTTAATGTCACAGGTCATTTCCCATCTACAGCTTTGCAAAACCCCTGCCATGTTCCTGTGAAACACTTCAGTATAGATAAATCAAGTTTTTAGGTCAGCTCTGCTTACCTAGGCTTATCGTAATCCCCTTTTCATATCTGGATAACCTCTATTGCACCTTTTCCTCAGTTGTGCTGGGTCATGCCAGTGCTCTGTGACAGGACAGCCAGTGGCACTGTCCTCCACAAGCAGGGTCAGAGGCAATGCAGAGCCAGCACATGCTCCTTCACCTTGCAGTCTTTCAGGACTTTGGAGACAGCCCTGAAAAGGCAGAAGATGGAGCCTGTCCTGTCTGATTTTGATGCCAGATCTCACAAGGGAAGAATCAGTCTGTATTTCTTTGGGTATGGGACCAATCCACTCAACCAGCCTGTGGGCTAGGTGAAAGCCAAAAGCTTTGAAAATGGCATACTTGGAAGGTTTAATCACAAAAAAAGCTCCAAGTAAACAGAGATGTTTTCCCCTACTGCCTCCAGAACTGCCCTCAGTGGTTTATCCTGAGGATTCCCCTCAGTCCAGGGTTGATTCCCCTTATACATCTCTCCAGCCTCATTTGTCCCCAGGGCAATCCAGCATGCTCTAATGGGATGTGATTCACTGGCTTTTAGCACACATGGAGGATTTTCTAGAGCCACCATTATAAACAACCTCTATAGAGTGTGCAGGCAGGTAAACCTACTTCTTCCCCACACTGTAGCATTGGGGACTTTTGTCAGCTCCTGTCAGCTTCCCATTGAGGGGCTGAGAAATGCTCCTCTGGTGGGTGCAGGCATAGCCTAGCGTGTGTTGGGTATGTCCCACATTCCCTCCTGCATGCCGCTCTGGTTTGACCACATGGGAGCATGAAAAGATCAATAGGAATTTGGCAGGCACATAAGCGGACAAAGCAAAACACAAAAGAGTGATAGCATTAAACACAACCATTAGAAAAAGAGAAGAGCTGAGCTGAAGTATCTTGAGAAAAATGGTGTAACTGGAATGCCTGCTACTGGTGTTGGTCATGAGAAGCTCTGGAAAAGCAGATCAGAGCTGAGACTGATACAAAGAAAGCTGCCTGGACAAAACCACAGAGGGATTGCTCACTTCTAGTGAGCACCTGGACACTGTAAAGACTTCAGCAATGCATCTCCTTGCTGACAGAGCTCTGTCCCATATCTGTGTTTGTGTTCTCAGCATATGGCACAGGCATGGAGGGGTCTGCATGACCCCAGAGCAATTGTTCCTTCTTCACCCACACTCTGCCTTTTGCTCCACCTACCTGATGGTGTTGGTGAGGCTTGAGCTTGGCCACAGAAGGTTTAATGTAATGCTCTGTGGAGATTCATTCTGCGTGTTTGTAGGATGACATTGAGGGATGCTCCTAATCCCACTAAAGTGGTGGAGCCCTAGAACAGTGGGAATATGTGGCAGCCAGCCTGGCTATGCTGTGGGGTCTGCCAAGGGAGAGTTCCTGCCCTGCAGAGGTCAAGAGGACATGGAGTTAGTCTCTGACTGCTGTAGCTGATATTTACAAACTCTGGGCCTTCACCCTGCCTGCCTGTGGCTGCTTTCTCATCTTGCTTTCTTGTCAGGGCCACAGTTCAAGGTTTGGAGAGGTGCATGTTGTAAGGGAACAGGGGAGAAAGTTCTTCTGCCCTGATGCACCTCCCTTCCTTACGTCCCACCACCCACGCACGAGCTGGGTGATAATTTGGTGGGGGGAGCTGGTGGAAGGGGTGGGACAGGAGGAGGAGAGAGGGTAGTGTCTGCCTTAACTCTTGCTGTATCTGTTTGGCAGTCCGTGGATTCCCTGCCTGGGCTCCAGTGGGACGGGAGGGGCTTGCCTGGGGGAGACCGGCGCTGGGTTCAGGTGAGTTGGGCGTTTGCTCGTTGAGCAGATCTGGCTGGGTGTTTGTGTCACCCTGGGAGTGCCATGACTCCGGTCCTCCCGCAGCCAGCTGCTGCACGCCAGCTGCTTGCTGTGCTCTGGAGAGTGGGCCAGCAAATCTGCAAGGGCAAAATCTTCCCAAGGTTCAGTAAGGCAAGAGTGAGATGGACAATAAGGAGGAAATAATCGATTCGGATCAACCCAGGGAAGAGGTTTTTCTTTCAATGGTTCCTTTGGAAAAAGAAAGGACAGGCTGAGATGCTGCACAGGGGGTACCAGGAAGCTGAGAGCAAAGAGATGCCTGAAGGATGGGTAATTGATCCTGAAGGTTGTGGCAGCAGAGAAAAAGGGAGAGAGTGACAGGTAAGTACTCAGACAGCAGAAATATTGAGAACAGAGACAACAGTGAGCGAGACAGGGGCAGGGATGAAGGGCAGAGCTGGCTGGTTGATAATAGGTACAGGGGCCAAGGCACTAGGAGTGGAGTAGGCTGTAGGCATTTCAGCTACTGCCAGCATGAGTCCTCTCCTGTGCTGCAGAGGTGCTGACCCCAGTGCATTGACTTGAGAGCTGCAGTTTTAAAAGATGAGCTTGGGAGTGCACTTCTTGTTCTCCTTGCCCTGAAGTTTTCATCAAATTTGTTCCTGTAGGGCTGAGGCAGGGAGACAGCATGGTTTCTGCATGTGCTAAACTCTTGGGATCTGTGGGCATATTTGTGAGCAAATGCGGGCAGAACACATGAGGGTTTCATAACACCTGATCTGTGTCTTCTTAAATCAACAGTGCTTTTAAAGTAATCACTACTAATCAGGGCTTTCATCTCATGCCAGTGGAAATACCATTGCCCTAGTTTTTCCTCTTTGACAGCTGGTGATACGAGAGGCTGAACCTTGGACCTGACCTTTGCAGCTCTGCAGCAGCCCAACTTTTCTGGATTCATGGTTGCAGATGTGGTCCTTGCAGAGGGCAGGCTAAAGAGCCTATGCTGTTTCTCTACCTGGCTGTGGTCCTGGGCAGGGCTAGAGGAAATCTTGGGTGCTGCAGGCTGGAGAGCAGGTTCCAGGCCCCTTGGAGGGTGCAGGTGGGATGCATTCCCACCACATTCCCACCAGTGTGGCATTATGGCAGGAACTGCTGGAAAACACTTAAGGCGCTGCTGGAATCACGGTCTCTGTGCGCCTCTGCCTGTGCTGATTTCACCTGATGTGAGTTGTCCTGAGCACCAACTGGGGTTGGCTGAGCCTGCCCAGAGTCTGACACAGGGTGCTGTGCTTGTGCAGGGCTGAACAGGGAGCACAGTGTGGGGACAATCATGGCAGGGAGCCCTGTGGCCCTGCTCTGTGCTGGCCACACACGTCTGTGCTGAGGGACCAGGCTCTGCCACACACACTGTTGGCTCCCCTCATCCTCCCTGCTGGGAAGCATAAGGCAGTGTGTTATGCCTCAGCCTTGCCTGGCTTTTGGAAGTGTCTTGCTTGATGCTCTTCTCTTGTGCTTCCTGTTTCTCATCACTGACAGCAAGTGTCCCCAGGCTGTGCTTTTGGGAGGTCAGGCAGGGTGTGCCTACCTGGAGGAGCTTAGATACAAGTGCCTAGAGCAGTGTGGTGCCAAATTCCCTGTGCTGCTCTCCCTCCTCTGAACCACTGGCTGCAGTGCTGGCTCCTCTGCTCTCCTGCTCTAGCAACTTTGCTTCCCACTCTGCCCTCACCCCCAGCTGCAGGGATGGCAGCAGCTGGCCAAGCAGGGCTGGGGGCTGGCAGCCTCCAATCTCTTCACCTGGCCTGCCCAGGGCTGCTGGCTGGTGTCTTGCTCCATGAAATTGCTGCCCCAGAGAGGTGGCAGCCCTGCAGGCACCCTGCAGACTGTCTTGTCCCTGTGGAGCACCTCTGGGCTGCACCACAGGTCGCTGCCCTGTTGTGCAGGGACCTGTTTGCAGAGGGAGTGCTGGAGCAGCGTGGCTTTCACCCTCTGTGCCATTCACCTGCTCTGCTCTCCAGCCAGTGACAGGAGCTGTGCTGGCCACACGCTTTGGCTGCACACAAGGACCTCTGAGCCAGCCCAATGCAGCCCCAGGACTTTGGTCTGTAAGTCTGGTACAGCCACTGGGGCCTGGCTGGATCTGTGGCTGTACCAGACTTATTGCTGGTGCTCTGTAAGAAGAATGGATCCTGCTGTGGCTGGCCCTCCTGCTGTGTTGCACTGCATATAGCCAGATTATGGCCTGAGTGGAGGTCTTGAGATTATCTGGTTTGGTGCAAAGGCTGGTTTCTAGTCCTATTTAGACACCATTTATGGACTTCATCAGTTAGTCTTGTTTTTTTTCTAGGCTAGAGAAAGAAACCACCTCTGTGTCTCTGTAGCCTGTAGAGCAGGGATGGTGATCCATGGACACCAACAGAGACCCATCTGGCTCTGGGAATAACAGCCTACCTTGCTTTTAGCAAGAGATTTGCACTGATCCTCAGAAAAGTCCAGCCACTGTTAGAAGCTTCAGAGGGTCTCCTGTCCAGCAGCAGAAGTCAGAGCAGGACCCATTTGGCACCCTCCTGCACTGGGGGTGTGTGCTCTGAAGGGTGATGCTCTATAATCCTTGCATCTTGTGTTGCAGATGTCCATGCCATCAGTGAACTCGCTCATGAGGAACTCACTGAGTTCCTTATCTCACTCTTTCTGGTGTCAGTAAGTAGCAAACTCTCTGCACAAGCATTGCTCTTATTTCACACTGGAGAAAACATAGGTAGGATCTGATTCTTGGAACAGTCTCCTGTGCCTCATGAACGTTTCTGAACAGATGCTTTGAGAGTACCCTGCAGCCCACAGAACCTGGAAGTTAATTAGAAAGTGTAAAGAAGCCAACTAACTTTCAATTGCTTGAAATGAAAGACATTTTAATTTCAACTGCTGTCCTGAAGTTGATCAGTTTTTCTCTTTGTACATCTTTCCTTGCCTTTCTCTGTTATGCAGCTGGAGTGAGCCATTCTCCAGCAGCATTCCAGTTTGGAAGCAGCTGTCTCTGCTCGCGTAGCTGCTCTTAGACTGGCTGGAAAGCACTTTTCTTCCACTGCTAATATTTTCTTGTTCATCTTGCAGAGATGACCGATTCCAGTAGCAGCCCCCATGCACTAATTTACCCGGGCTGGCTCCTTAAGCTGTACCTCGGCGCTGCTGTTCCATGCTGAGCCCTGATTTTCTGTCTCTGCTCCCACCTCCGCCCCCGCCTCCTGCCATCAAAATGCAGCGCAGGGTTTCAGCTGCTGACTAACTGCTGGCTCCGCTTGCGCAACCCGAGAATTTTATGTGTCCTCCTGCTCCTCCTTTTGTAACACAGCCCAGTCGTCTTGCTTCCTGATTCCTCCCTCCCCATCTTAAATTGCAGTTTATGTGCTTGGTTGCTGCTTGTTTCAAAATGAAACCAAGAAATATAAATGCACTGCAGCTGTCTGCGTTGTCACCTGTGATTCTGCAGTTCAGGCAGTACCTTTGAGTGTCCAAGGGAGCTTTAACACTGTGATTCCTCTCATAAATGTTATCAGCTGCCTTTTAGAGACATTTTTGTCTGCTGTTCCCTCTGTTTGACTATTCCCTCTGGAGATTGTCCTCATCTCATTTGCCTTATGATAAAACAGCAAAATAGGTCAAACGGAGGATGTTAACTTCCCAGCAGTAGGAACTCCTGTCTGACAGCAGTTGGGAACAGGCAGTAAGTTTGCTGAAATAAAAGCTTTAGGAGAATTTCTATTGGCTTCTTCCTCTGGTGCCAAAACTCCAGGTGGCTTCTCTCTCATCTTGTCTCACTCTTGTTCCTTGCCTCACCTGAGGAACTTTGAAAAAGCCCTTTTTTACCCTGAGAGAGGCTGAGGATAGCACTGTATTTTGCTTCAAATGGTGATGCTTTCTTTCTCCTCTTTTCTTATTACTGCCTCTCCCCTTCAGTGGCATCTTGTTTCCAAACAAAGCCAAAAAATGCCGTTCTCCTGCATATCTGCATTGTGTGTTCAGCACATCATAGGCAACTGCTGAGTGACCACAATGCTTCAGAGATGTCCTTGGTTTTCCTTGCCTTTTGTGGCCATACTTGAAGGATCTCATGGTGGTAGGTGTGGGACAAACACAGTCCAAAATTTATAACCAAGGGGAGACTGTGTTACCTCATTCAAATATTCAAGAGTGGAACTTGTTGCTCTGGGTCTATGGCTGCCTGCATGCTGCCTTCTTTCTTTTCAGGTCCTGCAGGAATCCAGGTGTATTCTTGTTTTCCCAGCCATAAATCTTTTGGGGAAAAAAATTGTGGCTATCTCCATGCACCAAGCCCAGTACCAAATACTGTACCATTTCCTATGGAGCTGCATAGAGGGAGCTCACTGCTCTCTGTGGGAAGATGACAGACTACAGGTCATTTCTGTGAAGGGCAAAAAAACCATCTCCTCCAAGTGCTGAGGGCTGAAAATACAGCAGAGCACCTCTGGAAGAGACAGGTGAGGTCAGAAGGATCTGAGGAGGGAAGGTGGTGGTGGGGAGAGGCTCCAGGAGCAGGATAGAGGGTGGATTGCACCAAGATGGCATTTTAGCAGTTGGGAAAAGTTTGTGGCAGAGGAAAAAAAGAGTCTGGGAATGAAGTGGTCATAGGGTTTTTCTCCTAACTTTGGTGAAGGAACAGCAAAAAAAGTGCAGGCGAGCAGTGAGGGGCACAGTCTTTACTCCAAACTCATGTATTAAAGAGGGGGCTACCAAAGGAAGAGGAGAATGTGTCTGTTGGGGAGGATGTAACCCAGTAGGTGGCTGTGACTGCTGTGGGAGAACCAAATTCTTCCTAGCTGGAAACAAGAAGTTATTTGAGTCCCCATCTGGCCTAAGAACATACAGAGCAGGGGCACAGTAGGATTAAATGTTTAGGAAAAGAGCCAGGAGGTGTATGAATAGGCTTTCTCATAGAAACAGTAGGCGAAGCAGAGAGGGAAGTAGTGGGGATGTGTAATGTGCATGGCTTTGTCTGGGAAGGAGAAGTTGTATTTCATGCCATGAAGAGCCAGAACTTTAGGCACCAGTTTAATCCACCATCTGTTCCCACTTGAAAAGATTTGATTTCATAGCCAGGGTGCTTTCCCCCTTCTTAAAATAGGAAAATGAAGGCAGAAGTGCTGTGTCTCCCCTGCTGCTCTGTGTTTCTCCCAGCTGTGTTCCTCATTGCAGCATCCCAAATTCTGTCCTTCATGTTGGCCTGTTCAGGAGTCAGAGGAAAGATAAAAAGTCCTGGTCCAGGTGTCCCTGAGCTGGAGGCTGGTGACAGGCTTGGGGCTGTGGGCTGGCACTCATACATTCCCTTCCCAGGACTAGGTGAGAGGAGGTGATTCTCTGATTGTGACCTTCCTCTGCACCCATGTGTGAAACAGGTCTAGCAAAAATGAAATAAACCTACAAATATTAGCAGAAATTGGCTGGCTCTTGGATCCACCTTACATTAAAAGAATAAAACCCAAGAATTAGCTAGTCTTGTCCTACCAGCTTCCTGGGACATCCTCACCAAACCCAGACTTAAACATTGCTGCACTTGATAACGTGTCCTGGACTGCAGCAAATTGGAATGTGCCAAGGACTGTGACAGATCAAACATGTTTCATTAGGTACGTGTTACTTTTTCTCTCACATTTGACAGTGCGTGGAGCTCTGCTCCTCTGAGATGAGGAGGCTGTGCTGCAGCATTGGAATAAACTGATTAGCCAGCTAGCAGGCCTTGTTGCAGGCAGCCAGTGGGGAGAAAGGGCCCTGCCTGGGCTTTAGAAGCTGAGAAATGGCTGGCAGGAGGACCTGATGATTCCATCTCCCAATCCAACCCAGCAGAAGGGCTGAGTGCAGGGAGAAAATCTGGGACTGGGGAGCTGCAGAGCTGCAGCTGCAAGCCAGCATTTAGGGCGTGTGCCTTGATTCCTGGGCTTCACCACCTTTAAATGTGGGGTGAGAGGTTTGTTAGGAGCCTGTTAGAGGGCTGATTCACCTTCCCACTCTCATGTAGATCCACAGGTGTTGTATTCCTTGGTGGTTTGGCTCAGTGCAAGCCATACCAGCAAATAGTTGCTTTCCAGAATATGGACCATAAAGGGCAAAGGCTGGAGATAAAACAGAGGTTGCTTCCTCAGTGCCCTCATGCATCTGCATTTGACACCAAAACTGCTTGTGCCCACTGCAGCACTACCCATATATAGGCTCTTACTGACAATAGTTCTAAAAACCTCTCAAATTCAGCAGGGACCAGGATCTTTCTGCCTTGTTTTTGAAAAGGATGTTATATTAGCCTGGAAGATGATCTTCACCAGCCTTTGACTGCTCTCCTCTCTGGTTTATGTCCCCCTGATCTTGTTGCAGCCCCTCTTACACTGGTTGATGTCTTGCATGAGACTCAGTCCTCCATTCAGCATCCATGGAAATCTGCTGCTGGTAGCAAAGCAAATAGGATGAGCCCTTCAGGAGAGCAGATGGGGGAACAAAGCCTGTTGTTGCCTAGGGCATTTGGAGAGCAATTGGTGTATTACTCTGTGAGATCTGATTTACTTTTGTTACTTGAATAACAGGCAGGAAACATGCCTACGTCAAAGAACTACTTGTTCTGCTGTGAACATTCATTAGAAGTTGTCTTTTCATACACAAGCATCTTTCTTTGCCCCAGGGCCTGATATATCCAGAGGGTTAGCATTTAGGAATGATTTCCTTTACAGAACTAAATGAGACACTGATAATGATGCTGCCTTGTGTGGTTAAGTGTGAGCATGGCCCACCAGCTCCTGCTTCCTCCTTGCCTCATTGGAAACTACACCCAAACAAGTGCCATAGTGTTCCTTGGCTGCTGGGACAGTTAGATATTTGGGCTTACGTTTGCTCTTATTTCCAGTTAGGTCAGGTTCCCTGGTAGTCCCCACTCACTATGGGAGATGGCTCATACCTGGTGTTTGTCCAGAGGGACATGGCTGGAGGGACACCAGGCACAAGGAGGGAGGGAATAGTTTGGCATCATGGTCCTGGTGCAAAGGGTCAGTAGAAGATTTGGTGGTCCTATAAGGTAAATGACATCAAAGGTGATGAAGTCCTGCTCACCACTGAGCTGCTGACTGGGAGAGATCCTTGGCTTGAGCTGCCTCCAGAGCCAAGGGAGAAAGCAAGTTTAAATAGTCCAGAGCAGATCCAGGGGCAGTGGAAATCTTGAGTATTGTGGGTGATGCAGATTGCTGTCTCTGTGGCTCCCTGAAGATGGGGATGTTCCTTTAGGTGGCACAGTAGGAATGAGAGATGTGCTATTAAAAAACTTATTGAACCACCAGCAAAATGAATTTGCAAGTTGCTACAAGGGAACAAAACCCTGGTTTCTGTGCAGCCCCAGCTGATGGGAATGGAAGCAGAGATGCTGCTGCTTTGGAGAGACTTGTTTCCAGTCTATTTTCCTAATCTCAACAAGGGAATGTGTGTCCCTTGCTAAAGCAAATCACTTCTAGAAAGGCCAGCTTCTGCTCAGTAATGCCACCAGTTAGATGTGCCTAAATTTACATACTGATACTGGAACCACATCTTATTGTGGTGTCTGGTCCCCTCGCTCCTCTTCCCACAAGCGTGTCCTGCAGCAGCTCCCTACATCCCATGCTCTCCTTCCCTTCTGTCCCACAGAGCCATGACAAGAGCCATATCCAAGGAAGGAGAACGCAATGGGGCCACCACATCTCCTGAAGAGATAAGAATGGAGGAAATTGAAGAGAGAGGCCAGTGGCGGAACAAAATGGAGTTTGTGCTGTCAGTGGCTGGGGAGATCATTGGCCTGGGTAACGTGTGGAGGTTCCCATACCTCTGCTACAAGAATGGAGGTGGTGAGTGCACAGCACACGTGAGTTGTTCTAGATCTGTAGGTATGGTGAGAGACGTGTACATGCCTGCACCCAATTCTTCTATGTACTTCCTAAGGTATTCCCTTATTCACTCCTTCAACAAGTTAGTTCCTGCCAAAACCAGGAGGAATAAAAACTCAGGGGTGAATCCAGCTCCCCAGTGGGTACTGTTTCTTAAAGCAGCATTCTCAAATCTGGAATCCTGAAAAATTGACCCCCAGCAACAATTTAAAGCTGTTGGGCATCTCAAGAAATTATTGGTCTTTAGAAAATACCAGGTGCTGTGAGTGGTCAGAAAGCCAACATCAACCTCCTCCTACATATTCCCTTTTCCTACTGCTGGTGTCAAATCCATCCTTTGTTACAGAGGAGGAAAGGCTTAGATAGTGCTGGTATCCTAGCCAAGGCCTGATACACCCTAGAAGGAGGTTTCTGCCTCTTCCCCTGGAGCAATTCTCACAGTGATCAAACCACTATTAGGAAAATTCAACCCCAAAAAAGGTTCATTCACCTTCCCTTTTGTTTCTCTGCATGGCTCTCCTTTTCTCTTGTAGTAACACTGCAATAAGATCATTACATGGTTAAAAGTTAAAATTTCTCATAACAATAAAATGAAACCGTAAGGGAATAATTGACTGTCACTAACTTTTCTCAGTGAATAAAAATCTAACTTTATAAAAGAAAAGGAGGAATAGCAAATTACATGTCAAATCCAGCAATAACTTCTCTTTTGTTCTTGTTCTCTAAAAACACCCTGAATTAATGGTCTGGGATTTGCTTCACACCCCTCCCCCCTATTCTGAGCTTCCTTTCTCTGCAGACCATGCCCCAGAGGCCTTTCTTTTCCAAGGTGCCATGAGCTTTCACCAATAGCTGAGTGGTTCCACTGTAATTTTCCCCAGGGCTTCCAAATTCCTGTCCTCTGCTGTTGCTGGAGTTTATCCAAATCAAACAAGAGACAAGAAATAAATCCTCAAAACCAGTGAGGGGCAGGGTAAGAAATGGTTACAGAAAATGGAATTAAGTTTTTCTTGAACCTGGAATGATTTTTAGCAGATCCTCCAGTTTCCTTCTCCAATATTTTGATGGGAGGCACCCAAGAGCAAGTCAAATGGGCACAGGTTAGGAAACACTGGGGGTGCATCTGATTGAGGAGCCCATTCTGCAGGGATGCTTTGAGAGAGGAGCCATGGGTTTTGCATGGAAAATTTCTCCCTGAGCTCAGATGGTATCTTTGCATAGTTTGTGCCTGTGGTACCCGGTTCAGCAGTCCTTGCAATTTGTATGCTAATAAGTGTAAGTGAAAAGGCTACTTTTGTTCACTTTAAATGTCTATTGAATAACATTTTTCTTTTTAATTAAACTGCTCTGGAATAGCTAAGGGTGTGATTCAGAGGGCAAGGAGGCTAGGCTTGGGAGAGGTTAGGATGGGAGTGTCCTTCCCTCACAGCTCCCTTGCAGAAAGTATGCTACTGCTGTAGAAGGTCCTTTTCTCTTTCCAGGGCTCTAGGGAACCAGAAGACTGATACAGGACAAGGCAATGTATTTCCCATGACACTCAAAAGCATTCTCAGCATTGGAAAAGTTATTGAAATTGCAAAAAAAGGCATTTTCCACCTATAAATGCTTCATCCCTGTCCCACCCTTACCCTCCAAATTTGAGACTGCGGTCCTGTCACCTTTCTCCACCTGGATGTACTGAAATGGTTCTACAGCTCTGAAGAGAGATGCCATAGAAACAATAGTGCTAGTTTTCTGTAAAGTGACCAACTGCAACCTTGTCTGCTGCTGCACTATCAGATTTGATCAAATTGCTCAGCATCCTGAACTTATTATTGACTCATAAGGGAAGAGGGTCTGTTTCTGGGCGCCCCACTCAAGGCTGAGACTCCTTCAGTAGAGCAGCAAACTGAGGAGGCGATCACAGCTGGAGTTTCAGCTGGTAACTGCTGTGGGACAGTTAAGAGAGACAGGACAATAGAGGTGGAAGAAAGTCATCATTGCTCAGAGACCAAAATGGGTCAACCTCTGGGACAAATTGTATCAGAGGAGAGGGTCTGGAGTCTGCTGAAAGGCTCATCTGTGTGCAGGATAATAAAGCTGTCTTGCAGATTTGGCATAGATGTCTTGCAACACCAAAAGCAGCAGCTGCCTCTAGTTCAGGGTCTGCAGTTCTCACTTCCTACCCTGCAAACCTGGACTGACCCTGAGAACCAGCCTCCTTCCCTCTGGCCCCAGGTCTCCTGCAGCTACACACAGCTGTGTTTAGGGGAAATTTGGATGTTCTTTGTTATTGTAACATTGTTGGCTTAAAAACAAGGGCAAGTGTTCCTGGTTGCTCACAGTCACTGGAAGGAATGTCAGTGTGAATGCCTGTGCTGGCAGGGGAGGAGAGGGCCAGGGGGGACGGTGGCTGAGAAAGGCACCCTCGTCTTGGTTACAAGCAACTGAGATGCTCTCCAGGCCCTGGCAAGACAGGTGTTCCTGACCAAATTTTCTTGTATGGAGTGGCAAGATAGCCACAGTTGTTTCAGCAAGGAAGGCAGTCACCTTATCTTGTTTGGAGGGGAGCAGGAGTGTGAAAATCTACACTAAGGATGTGGAGAAAGAGGGTGAGGTGTCAGAAGGAAGGTCAGCTGTGAAAATGAGATCTCAGGAGCAGTTTTGAGCAGAGGAGTGAAGGTACTTGTTGTTTTGGTTTGACAACATAACTGAAAAGGTGCAAAAAAATCTCAGGCAGCTGAACAGAGGACTAAGCCATTTCTTCAGGGCGTGAAACTTTTTAGTTATTTTTGTTTGTCTTTTCTTATGCTTAGTTTATGTTGGTCATTGTTTCTGGGAAAAAGCCTTGCTCTTTTCTCCTTCCTCTTCCCTTTTGACAAAGGTTAATCTGAGAGCCATTTTAGGCTGATTTCTCTTCAGACATTTCTCTACATTTTAGCAAGTAATGGATTTTGAAGGTAGAAGTTAAACTTGCTCATTTTGAAAATGCTGGAAAGATATTCTTCCCCTATTTCCATTTTTCTGGTGCAATCTACTTTCCAAATTTGACGTGAAATATGTCTCAAGTAAATTTATATCCTGGCAAACGTTTTACTTACCAAGAAATGTCACCAGCCTCCAGGTTTGTATCCTCTGGGCAAGTGGGAGTTTTGCTGTGACTCTCATGAAAGGCAGAACAAATGTGGTTATGTGAAACAAGGACTTATTTTGTTCATCCCCTTCCTGCTGAAAGCTGGAATGAGGTCAGGAGCATGAAGCAGGGAGAACTTCTTCAGCACTATCTTTTTTTAGCTCCTTGTCTGACTACTCCTTACCCCTCTAGGTTTTGGCCTATGCCAAATGCAGAAGTGCTGCAGTAGCACAAGACAGACCACCCATGTATTTTTTTTCTAAAAATTATGGTGATGGAGACCTTGTTTCTTTAGCAGAGGTTGCACATTTAGTTCAGTGAAATATTTATGTTTATGTAGCTGATTCCAGCTGTGGTCCCAGGTACCTGGCAAGAGATTTTAAGGATAAGGTTTTTGAAGAGGTTTCTGAGGCAGCATTTAAACCCTCTCTGCAGGAGCCTTCCTCATCCCTTACCTCATCTTCCTCTTCACCTGTGGGATTCCTCTGTTCCTGCTGGAGACGGCGCTGGGGCAGTACACGAGCCAGGGAGGGGTGACAGCCTGGAGGAAGATCTGTCCCATCTTTGAAGGTCAGTCAAGTTACAGTATTTACTGACAACGCTTTCTGAAAATCAGTGACTCAGATCCTTTTTTTTTTAAATATTATTATTCTTTTTTTTTTTTCCTTTCTCTTTTATTCTCCCTCCCTTCTTCTGTCTCCCAGCCTTGTTATTCCTTCTGCTGCCTGCTGTGTGTGCAGGGGCAGTTCCCTGACCCCTCTTGATGTGAGTGAGGGTGTGTGGTGCTGCCTGGGGGCTGTGCTGGTCCACCTGAACCACAGTCTCTGCTTTGAGGAGCTCAGAACCTGGGAGAGAGGAGAAGCAGGACGGCCAGCTTGAAGGAGGAGGATGGAAGTAGCAATGTACAAACACCTGTGTGTAGTTCAGGACAAATAGTAAGGAGAGAAGAGATTGAGGAAATCTGTCTGGTTTATTGTGCTTTCCCTGCCCACTCCCATGCCCAGGGCTGCTGTGGCAGCATTTGCAGGCTGGAATCCTTCAAACTGGGGGAATCAGACTGTGTGCACTGGGTCTGACAGCCCAGAGATGGGATGGGGATGAGGTTAAGCCACAGGGATAAGAGCCAGGACTTCTGGGGCCCTGGGGAAGGTTGTTTAATGGGATTAATATATTCATGAATACAATTTCCTCAATTCTTCTGTCCAGAGGAGAGCTTATTAACCATGTTTTGCAGATGGAGAAACCTGTGCTCAGGCAGAGTGGAGCTTGGTTAGTTTGCTTGAGCATGGGCATGCAGTGCTATTTGAAACTCCTTGGGGAGTCTGGTACCTCCTGCACTGGAGACCCCTGTGCTCTGGCACAGACCTGGAGCTGGACCAGCAGGGGTATCTCAAAGGACACTGACA
Organism: Agelaius tricolor; assembly: GCF_023055355.1. Lineage (NCBI taxonomy): Eukaryota > Metazoa > Chordata > Aves > Passeriformes > Icteridae > Agelaius > Agelaius tricolor. Next base: position 4,869,510 of record NW_027269263.1, read on the forward strand.
ACCAGTTTTAAATAAATGAATTGGGCCTTTCTGCTCTGATTACTGTTCTGAGGTCTCAGTGAGCAATGGGCACAGGCAGGACCCAGGACCAAAGCTGAGCATGGTGAATATCAGCTGTAAGACTTTTTTGCCTGACACTTTCCAAAAGTAAGAGACTCAGCTGCATTTCTTTTCTTCAAAGGCTAGAGCTGTATTTTTTCTGAAAAGGAGGCATTATGATGCTGTGGCATGGTAGCCATCAGAATTTTTTTTTTCAAATCAGCATGAGGTTTTCTGGCTGTTTCACCACAAACCTGTCTAGAGTTACCAACAATGTTTCCTCTCTGTGTGCCCAACCACAAAATCCTTCCTCTTTCCCTTAGGCAGGTTTTGCACTATTTTCTGGAGAGCCATGTTGTTGGTGTTACCTCATTCTAACCACAGCATGACCAGTGTCTTTGTTTGGGGTTAGGCCTCATGTGTTGGGAGTTGGTTGCCAGTCCCATCCTCACCTCCTTTGCTTTTCTTCACAGGAATTGGATATGCCACCCAAGTCATTGTGGGATATCTGAATATCTACTACATTGTCATCTTGTCCTGGGCACTCTTCTACCTGTTCAGCTCCTTCTCTTCAGTGTTACCATGGGCCAGCTGCAATAACCCCTGGAACTCAGGTACACCTTTTCTTGGGCAGTTTCTAGCTTCTTTCCAATTCCCAGAAGTTATTTGGGTTTGTTGAAAATATTTGTTTTTGTTTGGATAAGAAGCTCTCATGAGCTGGCATGTGGTGTCACCAAAAAATAGGCATTTTTTGGTGAGCAGGAGAGGTGGATGGTAGAGTTTTCAAGCCAATCTAGAGCCCTTCTCATGTGGCAGGATCTTATTAGCTCTGGTGCAATGGTTTATCTTATAGTTCCCTTGCTCTGCCCCATTCCTGCGGAGTGACTGGGACGGTTGCTGCCACTGCCAGTGCCTGAACAGTTTCCTCTGTGCACTCAGCTTTTCACTTAACTCTGCCCTGCAAAGGAGACCTGGCTTTGACTTTGGCTCAGCACAAGCTGAGAAGATGAGGTGGATGTGAGGTAATTCTCATGAATGTCCTTGTCAGGAATTTTTTAACATGTTGAACAGGTTTTGCTTGGCAGCAGCTTGGTTCCCTCCCTTTTTCTCTTGCATCAGATGATTAATTTCTGCAATTAGTTAAATTTTTCTACCCTGTGGGCCTTTTACTCACAGCTCCCTCTGCCTTTTCATCCCAGCAGAAGTAACCAGCCTTTTAAGGAGCTGATCCAATTCCTTCAGCGCCCCAGAATGGATTTGTTTGCACAGAAAGCCACAAATGTTCTCTTAACAGAGAGAAGTTTCCCAGCAACAGCTGAGTTTCCTTGGTTTTCCATTGGATTGTCTTTTGCTGGCAAAATGCAAGATGGGGTGCATTGGATGTGTGGCATCTCCTCTGTTTTTAGTTATTTCATGCTTTGTAATGGTTGGGGATGGCAAAGGAGAACATGAAGGCTTCTGTGGCGTGTGCATGTGTGGGCAGGGAATGGTGCCTGATGTGGAAAGAGAATGAGATTTTCTATCCTGACTACTCGTAGTTGCTCTCCCTTGATAATCTATATTTTTCAGTCATCTGTTTTCAATTTGGCAGGGAATTGTTCTCTCCTTCCCCTCTTCCCTTCCCAAAGCCCCTCTGGTGACTGCTGGATTGGGATTCATACCTGGAGAGAGCCAGAGTTTAGTGAGACATTTAATGAGATGCTCTATAGCACAAGATGAAGGATCTGTGGGGGTTAGGGTCCAGAGGGGAAGGAGCATCCCTCTTGGAGGAGCCCTAGAGAGTTTCTCACCTCATCAGCTTCCTTTTCTTTTGGTAGATCTCTGTGTGGACATTCTGAATAGATCCAGCCTGGACAACAGGACCTTGCCAGCGAACGCCACCTCCTCAATGATTGAGTTTTGGGAGTATGTGATCGCTTTCCCTCTGTTCAGGCTCCTTCTCATCCAAAGCTTGCAGCTGCAGGACTCCCTGGGCTGGGGGCTGTGTGTCTGTAGGAGCAAAGTGAGGTGCCACGTGTCAGATCCAATACAGGGAGCACAAGGAGCTGCCGAGGAGATGGGCACAGAGCCCTGGGTGTGAGGACTGGGCACACCCCAAAGGCAGCTCATGGTGTGCCTGACCAGGGGTGCTCATGTGCACCTTGAGGGTGTGTTCCCCTTTCTGGCACTGGGCTGCCTGGGTGAGTGTGGCCACTGAGAGAGGCACCAAAAGCAGGCGAGGGCTTGCTGCAAGCAGGAGTGCATGTGCTGAGCGTTGCAGGTTGGCAGGCAAGCATGAGACCACGGCAGATGGAACAGTCCTCCACAGTGAAACACAAGGGAGAAAAACTGCCTTTTACCTTCTTTTGACCCAGTCCTGCTTGCTGTCTAAGGGAAGTGATCCATCAGGCTGCTCAGGATCATTCCTGGAGAGCAGAGATCTGAGATGCATGCATGAGATGCCAGAGAATAATTTGAGGAAGGTGGAAAAATTTGAAGAATTTGGGGCTGGAGACATTAAAGTACAGTCTGAGTGAGAGGTCTTACAGCAAGCCACACTATGTCCCAGATAGGGTCATCAGCGCAGCCTGGAGAGGTAGAAATGACTGCTGGTGCCACCCTACCACTCCACATGCTACAGAAGAAAGTCTTACAAAGAAGAGGGGTGTCAAGGACTCAGCTTCAGCAGTTGGGTTTGGGTTTTTTCCCCATTTCTGTCTCTTAAAGTACATTTGAAAGGGTTGACTCACCTTTGTTGCAGCTACCACAGGGCACATAGAAGAGGATGGGTGCCCCTGGCTGCAAAAAGAGGCTGCACAGTGCTAGCCCCCTTCTCCTGCCCTGCTCCTTGCACATAATATTTAGTGAGAGCTGAGGTTCCTCTGAAACAGTTGTTTGGGTTTTCTGTAGAGAGGGCAAGGGGACATTGAGGGAAGTGGTTTTGAGCAGAATGTGCAGAGGAGTTGTAAGGGGTTTAGTAAGGGGTTTAGGCTGCTGGGAACTGCAGGAGTTGCAGTGCTGAGCTCTTGTATGGCCTACCTTCTTGATGGTGAATCTCCAAGGAAGGAGACTGAGGGAAGGACATGGGAATCCTTAAGATATTTTATGCTTAAATATAGGGTGTGTGTAGCATATGGGGAGGAAGAATGGTGACCATGGGCTGATAGTGGCTTTGGTGGCCTGCTTTGGATGGAGTTATCTCTGCTGGGGAGCTGCCAGGCTCAGGGAGCAATGGGGAGCAGGTGTTGATTTTGTGTAGGAGGGGTCTGATAGGCATGGCACCATGGGTTTGGAGAGTGGGAGGTTTGGGTCAGCCACAGGACACGGTGGAGCAGAGCTGGGGCGATGTGCATGGCTGGGAGCCCTGGGCAGATGTGCTGTAGATAGGCTGTTAAGTCTTTGGATGGGGTAATATGGGAAAGGGCTGTGTGGGACCCTGAGTGGGGTGTGGAGTGTTAATGCTTCTCTCCCTGTCCCTGGACACCGGCAGGAAGCGAGTGCTGGGGCTCACGGATGGTATTCACAAACTGGGCACTGTGCGCTGGGAGCTGGCTCTGTGTCTCCTGCTGGCCTGGATCATCTGCTACTTCTGCATCTGGAAAGGGGTCAAGTCCACAGGCAAAGTAGGAATGGAGATTATCCTCCCAGACCATAAGTCTCCTTGTATCCAACTTCTGTTTCTTCCCCAATCTCTTTTCCTTCTTCACGAAGTAGAGGCAGAAGACACAGCACCAAAGTGAAACTTAAAACCTGTTGAGGCCATACTGATGTACACCAGTTGTGTTTGAAACCTAAGAGGAAGAATAAAATTAGTAGGTCCATCAGGGAGGGGAGAATGGGGAAAGAATTGGGAACTGAGGGGAGTTTTGAGGCACATTTTCTCTTGCAAATACCCACACTGGCTGATGGATTCTCCCCAAGTGCCCTTGGGAATCATGCACTCACCAGTGTGTTGTCCTGCTGTGGCTTGAGGGTGTTTTCAACAAGATCCTCTACAGTGGCAGACTTCCCATCCCTGGCAATTATTAAACTCTTGAGCAAAACAGACAAGCTGCTGCCTGTAACCAGCTCAGAGAATAGATAATGAATCTCTCCTACTTCTTTATCCTGGAAAATACTTGGGGTAGGAGAAATGTTCTTGTCCTTGTTCTCTCTTTTTTCCTCTTTCTAAATCTGCAGGTTTTGGGTCAGTTCTTCTGACTTTCTGCATTTTGCTAATGAGGCTGGAGCCAATGCTTTCTCCTGATGTTTATGCTACAGAGCAGATGGGTTGGTGTTCCTTTTGGAGTGAATGAGTGTTTGATGCCTTGGGCTGGGTATTAGGGACTCTGCCATGGCCTTAATTTGCTCAGGACCTCTTTCTTGGAGCTGCCATGAGATGGGTGGATCATTAATGATGATTGATGATTAATGATTAGTCTTGTGGGTGTTCAGGGAATGTCCCAATAGCAAAGGGAGGGAACCAACTTCTGCAACAGATTTCTTCCTTCAAAACACTGTCTACTCTTCATGAGTGTTCCCTTTCATACTTGACACCTGGGTTTCAGTGTTAAATCCTATCTGCTAACTGAAAACTGCACTGGGCACCCATTCCATTGCAACAGAATGAGATAACAGCTTGCTCCCCTCACTAGATTTTCCCCAGATTTTGCTGATGACTGGTTCTTGATGATGCAGACTTGTTGTCCACCATTTCTGAAGGAAGGAGATCCAGACTCCACCTTCATGGGGAAGAGGGGATGGATGATAAATGATGGCATTTTAAACCTTGAAGCTCTGATGCCCCCTATTTTGAATACCACAGTGCCATCTTGAAAAGAAATTGAGTCTGAGAGATTGTGTGATTTGCATGGAAGAATAATTAAATCACTCGAGGTTCTCTTTAGCTCTCAGACTTCTCCACTGAGTTTTTTCTTTGCATGGTTCTCCTTATGCACACTGCTTCCCCAGTGTGCGTAACTTACCTGCACAAGGAGAAAGCTAAAGTATTTCAGTCAGGCTGGTTTAGCTGACTTGGTTTGGCAAAACCAGACCAGAAAGTGAGAGAAAACAGTGACTACATATAGTAAATGGAATGGTCTTCCTGAGACTACAGAAGATTTTTCCATCACAAATTTTAGGGTACAGGGCTATTGGCTATTTACCAGCCAGGTGTTATGGACATGGTGCAACAATAAGAGAGAGGTTTTCTGTTCCCAAATATACTACAGGTTAAACAGGCCAGTTGTCTTCTCTGCAGGCTGTAATTTTGAGTATTACAGGGGCACTGTCAAAAAATTAAACTGCTTCTCTCTTTTTCTTTGCTGACAATATACTAAGACAAGCATTAGGAAAGACCCAAGAATTCTGAGCAAGTGCCTAACTTTGTACAACAGCTCCAGATTAAACAGGAGGTTGTGTTTGCCTGAGAGGCTGCTCTAATCACATAATCCTGCCAGATCCTTATGTTTCTGCTTCTGTGATTTAAGGAACCCAAATTTAAAGAAACCATAGTGACCTCAGGACAATAATTTCAAATAACTCCATAAAGACTCATTTTCTTTTAAAAGCCTTTTTCCCCCCCTATGCTTCTCTTCCTTATGCATAAATGTTTCTTAAAACTGATTTCTGAAGGTAGATTTTAATACTTGTGCCCAAAGGAGTGTCATTCTCATTCAATCAGGGAACAGCAAAAGCACCATGTACTGTGACTTATTTGACCAATTATCACTAAGCACAAAAAAATGTAATTTCAGGCCTATCACTATGAATCCATGGAGTAAACAAGCCTTCACACTGCTTGGATGAATTTGAATAATGAATAAATGTTAAGAAGTTGCAACTTGCTCACAAATATTTTGCAACTAGAAAAAAATAATATGTTATATTAGAGAAATGGTTTAGAGATGATTAATTCTACTGTAATATTTATTTATATCACACACAAAAAGAAGTAAAAATAGGTACTACAAAATAATGGTCTACTTTTTCTTTAAAGGCTTTGAGTTGCCCCATTTTTTACCTGTGAGCTCAAAGGCATTAAAGGGATGAGAGTGACGCATGAGCCCTTCTGGAAATGAGATGCCTCATAGGTGTCTCAAATTGGCCAGCAAAAGTTGGTATTTAATTTGGAAAGCTCTTGCTGTGCATAGGACTATTTTAATAACTTATTAAAACTCAGTGATGGGAAGAGATCTGGGTTTCTTCTGCAGCTTTCAAAAGATGAAGGGAACAGCTGCACAGCAGGGAAATTACACTGGCTGGAAAGAGAAAACAAAGCAGAGCAACCAGTGGCAGAGTCTTGGATGAAGAACAAAATGCAGATTAACTAAATCACCAGTGAGATGTAACCTTGATTACTTTTTTTCCCCACCCCTGTTCTATGTTAGCAGCAGCAGCCACAGCCAACAGCAGAGTCAGGGAGGTTTGCTGGGGTGAGGGCCTGCAGATGAGGTGAAGTGATGCCTGCCCCCTCCCTGCTGACCCTCTCTCTTCTTGTTTCCCTGCCCCTGCAGGTTGTTTACTTCACTGCCACCTTCCCATATGTGATGCTCCTCATCCTGCTGGTTCGAGGGGTCATGCTGCCAGGGGCTGCTGAGGGGATCATTTTCTACCTGAAGCCAGACATGTCCAGGCTGGCAGACCCACAGGTGAGGGGTGGTGTCAGGCAAATGCTGGCCACAAGGATGTTCTCAGTGCCCTGGCCTCTGGAGCTGAGCATCCAGCTGGCATCTATGAAAGGAGGTCAGGCAACCAGGATCCTTAAAACTTCTGAGAGGGGTCTGGTTCCCTTACACAGCACATTCTTTTTGCTCATGGACTGCAGCATGTGGACATATTAGGTCATTTCTACTCATGGGCTCAGCAAAGCCAGATGAGTATAGAAAATAATTAGTGTGTAACAGAGAGTTTTTCTGGTTGTTAAATGTAGATAATTAAGGGAGGGGTTATATAATCTATCCCTTTTAATTTTTTTTCTGGCCTGGTTAGCACTTTGGCTCCTTCAGGACCCTTCCAGGACATGAGGGGTCTCTGTGCTTGCAGAAGAGACCAAGGCATGCATGCAACATGGGCTGTGACCAGCTGGGTTTCCTTCACTGCTCCTGGGGGCTGCTCCCACCTGCCTAGGGCAGGGGCTGGCCAAAGGTCAATCACTTCCCCCAGTCACTGGAGCTCATGGAAACCCTCAGTGAGATCCTGCTACTGAGTTGAGGCAGAAGGTAGAGCTTTAGTTCACATGGGATGTGTGTCTGTGCCTGAAGGGCTCCTATGTACATGCCAATGTGTGGGAAATCAGGGTGAACTTAGGCAGCAGTGCCTGGGATGGGATTCTTTGAAGGCTACAAAATTCCATCTGCCTGGATGTTTGCAGCTGGGGGCTGCTTAGAGGAAAAAGAGAATGACTGGGGAGCCTGGAGACCATCAGAAAGGTGGGCTGTTTACCTGCCTGCCCACATCTCCCAGCTCAGGGCTTTCCCTGGCACTGTGTGAGAGCAGAGTTGCAGCTCAGCTCTCCATGGAGGAGAAGGCCGGAGCAGTGGTGAGAAGCCCGACTCAGCTTTTCCCATGGAATGCCAGAGCAAAGGGAAACCTGGGTGTGTGACACCCCACTGGCCTGCAATCTCTCATCTCAGCAATTTTCTGCCCTTCACTGTGCACTGTGGCCTCAGAGAGGTGGAAAACTAGGTCTGGGAGCAGGGAAGGGAGTACACAGGTTGTTGATCACACTGTCATTTGGGGTGACTCACCAGTGGCTCTGCAAGGAGATTAATCATCTGGGCCATGTAAGGACCACAGGCAGCTGTAGTGAGAGCTTCAGAAGGAGCTATGCTATCAGGGATGCCATCTCTACCTTGAATGCAAAGGTGTGGGGTGGAGAAATGGTGCCAACCTTAAATGAGATGTGAAAATAGGGTCTCCTCAGAGCTTTTTCCTAAAGGGTTTCCAGTTCCATAGCTCAGTTTTTTCCAGATAGGTATCCCAGATTCTCCATTCACTGTAGATCCCCTTTCTGTCTCACAGGGTTTGTTCTCCATGACTGGAGGAGTTATTGTTGACAGGGCACAGCCATTTGTTAATTTTGTTGCCACGTCTGGAGACCACTGACCTTCTCTGTTCCAGGTGTGGATGGATGCAGGCACTCAAATCCTCTTCTCTTACGCCATCTGCGAGGGGTGCCTGACAGCTCTGGGCAGCTACAACAAATACACCAACAACTGTTACAGGTAGGAAGAGCCTGCACTCCTCATTTCCTTCTGGAAATCTTCTCAGATAGCACAGAGCTGCATCAGAGGCAGGCTCTGTCCCTGGGGGAGACCTTGGGTCGTGCTGCTGTGACTAACAACTTGCTCAGAGTGCAGAAGCTGCAGAGGACTCAGCACAGGGATAGAGAATGGCTGAGGGAAGAGAGGAGTCCAGAAAATTACTTTAACAGTGTTCTCCTGCACGAGTCAGTGTGGAAATGAGAGACTGGAGGAGGGGGAGGAATGAAAATGGAGAGTATCTCCAGCCACTGTGTAGACAGCACACTCTGTTTGGACAGAGTGAGTGGGCAGGAGTGACATGGCCAGCTCTGCCATCACTGGCTAGGCAGGGGAGGTGGTACAAAGATGATGGGGGCCTCCTGTCTCCAGTGCTTTACTATCATCAGAGTAATGTACTGCCAGTGGCCTTTTGATCCTATCAAGGAGGTTAATCAAGTCTGTCTGGCCTTCTCCTTGCCCTTGGATTACAGGTCTATTTTATCCATGGCCTGACATGGAGCTCAGTGGAGCAATCAGGACCATTTTTGACATCCTCTACAGAGCCCTGAGAAGCAGGGACTTTGCTGTGCTTTCACATATTGCTCCAGCACAGATTGTAAAATGGAATTGTGCTTGGGAGACAACAATCATCTCTCCTGTGCTCCGATAGGTGCTGCCATGGCTGTTGGTTGGGCAGTTAATGCTTTCTCCTGGCTCTCCCAAAATATTTCAGGCACCAATGAAGTGCTGTGCTGACACCTTCAGCTAATTCCTAAGGTGCCTTGTGCTGCAGCTTACCTCTGGGTGTCCCAAATTTTTCCACAGTGCCTACCCCATGGCAGCTGATGCTGTGGGTCAGCTCTGGCAGCTGCCCAGGCAGGATCCAGGGATGTGGGGCTTCCAGCCCTGCCAGCTCAGAGTGGTGCCCAATTTTCACAAGGACCAAGAGCACAGAAGTTTCAGGACAAGTAGCATAGCATATCCCAGCCTCCATCTGAGCACAGCTAATAGAGACGGTATAGACACTGCCCTTGTCAGTGAGGATTTTTATTGTCCTATTACCTTCATTTTACTAGACCTGCTGAACCTGTATGTCCTCATGCTTTCAGATACTCCTCTTTCTTAACTATGTTTCCTTTTGCAACCTCTTTCCTCTTCTAATTTTCTGTTTTCCTGATTTTCTCTGTTGTTTTTGCTATTCTCTGGATTCTTGTAGTTTATTTTTTTTTAATTGTTATGTGCTGTGTGGTTGTGCCCCATTCTCCCACTGTGCCATGTGTAGTCCTGTAACTTTTGAACTCTTGGCTCTGCTCTGAGGGGTTCTAGAACAACATTTCTGTTTCTTGGTAGTGCTGTCCAGCTAAGGAAGCTGAGCACAGACATGATCCTAAAGTGGATCCATTCTGCAGCAGGAAACCCCCATTTCTCTCTGGTCTCCTTCCTGCAGGGACTGCCTCATGCTCTGCTCCCTGAACAGTGCCACCAGCTTTGTTGCTGGCTTTGCCATTTTCTCTGTGCTGGGCTTCATGGCTCAAGAGCAGGGCGTGCCTATTTCAGAAGTGGCTGAATCAGGTAAGTTTTTCTGGGCAACTTCAGAGCCAAGGGAAAACAAACAGCCTGAAGGGGAGGGCACTCTCCTGAGGTGAAACCCAGGATGTTCTCTACATCCTCTATTGCTATGGGTGTCTGCAGAGAGGTCTGCAGGACCAGTGCTCCTCAACACAGCTTTCAGCCGTGGGTGGTCAAGGAGCTGTGACAGTAGGAGCACACATGGTCATCCTGTGGTCTGTTGGCAGGTCCTGGCCTGGCTTTCATAGCATATCCAACAGCAGTAACAATGATGCCTGTGTCTCAGCTCTGGTCCTGCCTCTTCTTCCTCATGCTGATCTTCTTGGGACTGGACAGCCAGGTACAACAAACCCCCCTCCTCATCTAACATGCAGGTGCCTGTTCCCACTCTGAGCATTCCCCATGGTCATTGGAAAGGATAAAAATGAGTCTGTGCTTTGCTGATACCTTAAATAGGTTCTTTGCAATGTATGCAGCGCTTTCACGCTGTGGGAGCTCAGAGTCAGTGGTTATGTGGGCTGGCATCTCTGCTGGCATCTTCTCCCTGTGTGTATGTGAGGATGGCTCAGCTACATCTCTTCAAAACTGTGCACCCTGCAGAGCAAGGCAGAGCACAGAGCAGAACAGTCTGGGATGGGAAACTGGGCTGTTTTCTCCCAGCTGCATCCCACCAGAGCAATCCCTGTGTCCTCAGTGGTGTGCCCATGTCTTACATCCCATATCCCTGTTATACCAGGAACAAACCCTGCAGAGTGCAGTCTGAAACTCTGCTGCTGGCACGAGGGGAGCAGAGGGTGTCCTGCATGTCCACCAGGCAGGTGCTTTGCTCAGGCTCTACTCTGTTATACCCCAGCCCTTTTGCCTGTATAACAAGGCCTTTTGCCTCTGTTCCTGCTGGCCTTTGGTGGAAGCAAGACAGATTAAGAGAAAAAAATGAAAAAGTAAAGATTTGGCATGTGGGAGGAAAAAAAGGGCAGTGAGGGGAAGTGCGTGCTTGGGGAAGGAGAGATGCTGATTTCTCTGACCTGTTTTCTTCTGCAGTTTGTCTGTGTGGAAAGCATGGTGACAGCTATTATTGACATGTTCCCAGGAGTGTTTCGGAAGAAGGGGCGTCGGGAGCTGCTGATCCTGGCCATTGCAGTCATATGCTACTTGCTGGGCTTATTGCTGGTCACTGAGGTGAGCAAGGAGCAAGGGCTGTACAGCTGAGCACCAAGCCCACTGCTACACAGTTCTGGAGGTCTGGGCAGAGACAGCAAGCTTGTCTTCAATGCTGTTAATTGTCTCTCATTTCTAATCCATTAGCTGGTGTCTCTCACAGCCAGTGCTGCTTTGACACTGGGGCACTCACTGTATCCCTGAGCCTTCCAGAGATGCTGCTCCCACAGCCCAGAGAGGCTGCCTGACACAGGCTTTGTGCAAATACCAGACCTGGGAGCTAAAACAGGCCGAGCTGTTTGAAAACAAGCTCTTCTGAGGGCAGTGATCATTTGCTGGCTGCTTTCCACACAAAGCAGAGCAGCAGGAGAGGAGCCTGGGGGTAATGGCTGTGCCATAGCCCTGCTTGGAGCCCGTGAGAAGCCTGTGATCCTGGGACCAGCAGGAGCAGAGCTGTGCTGGTGTGATGCCATGCACATGGTGTTTGCACTTCTCTGCAGCTAACAGCTGCACCTCTTCCTGCATGGTGCTGTGCTCTGTGTGTACCACAAGCTTGGGTGAGGGTCTTAGCACTCCTGTGCTGCTTCCATGAGCTCTGAAGTGACAGCTAATTCCTGTTAACCCCCTGAGGCACAGATGAATGATCCTCCAGCTGGATCCTGGCTAAGGACCTGCTGAAGGCAACACCTACCTGTCAATTTGAGTGACACTGTGTCTAGAGCCCTTCAGCATTATTTGAAAGGATCTGCTTGACATGGAGAGGCTCTGTCTGGGAGAAATCACATGAAAATTATCCATGGGCCTGTACATGTAGCTGATGGCAACTCTGCAGGGCTCAGCTCAAAGTCAGAAGCAGCAGGAAAGCCACATGCCTCTGCCGTTGCAGAGCTTGGAACTTGTGCAGTATGTAAGGTTGGAGGAAGGTAAAACAAGGTATCTTGAATGTCCTTGCTCAAGATCACAATATTTTGGGTGCAAAGTTCTGCACTGCTACATGGTATTTCAAAAAATGATTCTGGGAAGTCCCTAACTGTTTTAAAACAACCAAACAAACTAGCTCCTGCTCTTATGCACATAGAAGCCAGCCTAGCCCAGCAGTATCATAAAATGGGCATGAAAAACTCTCCTGCCACCAGGCTTGACTGTGTTTTTGGAACAGAGTGAGGGCAGCCCCAAGAGAAGGCTTTTCTCCCACCTGCTCTAGGCTGAGTGTTTCTGCTGCTGTTCTTTTGCTTGCCCCACTCATTTTCCCTGACATAGAACAGTCTTGCAATGCCTTTGTTTTCTCTACCTCTTCAACAGGGTGGCATGTACATCTTCCAGCTCTTTGACTACTATGCTGCCAGTGGCACATGCCTGCTCTTCCTGGCTATTTTTGAAGTCATCTGCATAGGATGGGTGTATGGTAAGTGGAGGACAAAAACCTGTCTTTTTCTTTATCAAAGCAAGAATGGGGGGTTGAGAAGTGAGAGTCTATAGAAAAGATCCTCAGGAGGCAAAGAAGTGCTGTAATTATGTTCTTTCTTGTCTAGTTTTCACTGTGTTTCCTTGCAACATTTCTTAATTGCTCCACATTTAGTTTAGGAATGTTTGTTCCTTCTCTGTAGGTGCCTCATATTGAACTACCTTGCTGTTTTTCCCATCTGCCCTTTGAATTGAAAATCAGATATAGAGGAATGACTGCTGTTCTTTGGTGTCTGTCCCTGTCTGCTTACCATTGTGCATTTAGTTTAGTCCTGCCAGTTAATTTACCACAAAATTCTGGGATGCAAACTTGCTCTGTGTTACTTCTGCCATGATTCCTGCTTCCTATTTACCCAGGCTGTGATGGCACTCAGAAAATAAATAGGAGGGACTGCTTTGGCTCTCAGAGAAGTCTGTAACTAAACTACTCAGGAGCAGGATAAAACTGAGCTTCATGAAGTATCAGGAGGAAAGCAACTGCTTGTTAGTCTGTGCAGTAAGAAAAGTCTCTTTTGATATCCTATGGGAGATCTCTTCCTGACCACAGAGGCTTTGCTTCTTCTCCCTGAAGTTTGTGTCAAGGCTGATGATTTTTGGGCAAAGCATCTTGTGTGTGATGCAGAGCAGCTGTTCCCTCTCTTTGCTTCATGGAACTACATGAGCCTCATACCTGTAAGGATTGTGCACAGCTGTAGTAGATGACAGCTAAGACCAGACCTCAACATCCCACAGTCACATCTGCTGGTCCCAACTACTTGAAGCAGCATTGCCATCATAACCTCAGGGAAAGATTGCAAACATAGTATCATGTTGGATCTCAGTGGTCAGGAGTGGATGCTCGTGAAGGAATATGATAGAAAAATTAGGAGTGGTAATTTCTGTGAATGTTCTTCCAGGTTTTCACAACTTATAGTAGAACCATAGAGTGGATTGGTTTGGAAGAAACCTTTAAGGGTCATCTAGTCCACCCTCTTGGCCACTTTCCACTTGACCAGGTTGCTCAAAGCCCTGTCCAACCTGGCCTTGAACATTTGCAATGATAGTGTATTTACAGCGCCTCTGAGCAACCAGTTCCGCTGTCTCAGGATATTCAGAGTCAAAAATTTCTGCCTGTATCCACTCTAAACCTCTCTTCTTTCAATTTACACCTGCTAGCCCTTGTCATGTCACTGCAAGCCCCCTTTATATATAAAAAGGCTGCAACAAGGTCTTATTGAAGCTTTTTTTTTCCAGGCTGGACAGCCCAAACTCTCTCAGTCTTTCTTCACAGGACAGGTGCTTCAGTCCTCTCTTAGTTTTCATGGTCCTTCTCTGGACTCACAGCTACATGCCTTTCTTCTTCTGGCCTTCCTAGATCCAGATGCAATACTCAGCTTGTTGCCCAGGAATTTCCAGTGCCAGAAGTGAAATCTATTTATTTCTTTTCTGTTATTTTTTCCAGTTCATTTGGCTAACCATTTGTCATCCACTAAATGCTGCAGCAAGGAGTTTCATGGCTTTCTCTCTTCTCCTTGTTCTGATTCTACCACCTGCCAGTTCTATTTGGTGCCACCTTTGCCTTATGTGCAGTCAGTGCCTGTGTGCTCCTTTTGGTGCTTATGGTTTTATAGAGGTTGCATTGGCTGTAGTGCAGCTGCTGCTGAAGGGCTCACTGGTTTCTCCAAATGCTTTATGTGTAGCAGGAGCCAATTGCTATTTTGGATAAACTCCTCTCTTACTGAAAGCATAACCAGTCCAGATGTTTGGTCTTGTGCTCCAGAGAATGCAAGAGAAGCAGATGTGTAAGAAAGATTTATTTTAGAAAGGTGTCTTTCAAGGGAAACTTGCAGTAACAGACCCTGGCCACATTTTAATTTTGAGTCACCTTCTGCCCAGTCCTTTTGGGATTTAAAGGGACATGGAGATCCCCATCCATCTGTAACAGGATGGGGATCACCATTCTAGGTTAATTCATTAAACTGAATTATGTTTTGATGTTTAATGCCATTTTTACAGTCACACAGGCCACATGCCTTTTCTGATGACCCATGGAGAGGAGCAATGGCAGGTAATGAGTAACAGGAGAGGTGATGCTGCCCCAGCAGCCTCAAAGGGAGATGGAGTAGTTGGGGACAGAGAAAAGGCCCTTTTCCTCACCACCATGGGTTCATTTGTGCCACTTCATACAGTGTGATTTTACCCTCTTGATGTTCTGCTTTCCATCCATTGGAATGATTCTGGTCCAAAATGTAGTCAGAGGGCCAAGGTGAGGTGTTACAGTGGGGGGAAAAAAAGTGACTAGTGCTGACTAAAGAGGCTTTTTTCCCCAGCCTTGCAATTGGCAGAGCTGAGCCTCTTGCTTACACTGTGAAGAATTACAACGTTTCTGCTAACACAAATATGTGTTCTGAGTTTCCCCTCTCCCAGCACATACGCCAACCACCCACCACTTGGCAGCTTTCCCCTGCTGCCAGGCAGCTGCTCTCCCAGGCACCTGAGGATTTCCTCTGTACTGCTCCCTGCCTGTGGAAGGATCACAAAGCATTGGACTTGTGGATCATGTTCCCTAGGGGAGAGTGCTGGAGGGATTCTGATGTCCCCCTGCCTCTTCTCTGCTCTCCTTCCACTTTGGGAAAGCAGCCCTTCTGTAAGCAGGCATGGGCTGTGAATACTGAGATTCCCAATGTGGTGCCACTGAAATGTGCTGCAGAGGATTCACAATGTGGTGCCACTGAAATGTGTTGCAGGCAGTCACAGCATGCACATTATGATTAGCTGCTCCAGGAGAAAGCAAGGGCCTCCCTCACTACAGGAGAGCCAGGGCTGAAATCATTAGGACTCTACACAGCTAAAGCAAACTGATGCCAGAGGGTACCTGTGGGTGGCCCTGGGGTAAGCCCATGTTGTGCAGTGATAAATCTTTCACTGGTTCTGCTGCTCACATGCAGCATGACTATCAGCATGGCATGGCAGCCTCCTCCTGCCTGGATCCTGCCTGTTGGGCTGGCTCTGTCTCTGTGTGCTGAATGCTCAGATGCACTGGCTATGAGCAACCTTATGTGCTTCTTTATGGGCCATAAAGGGCCAGCTCTGTGTGCCTGGCACCCAGAGGACTGGCACTTGTGGTGCCACCACACCTCCATGGCTGGCTCTTTGCACAGGCTTGGTGCAGGTGTTGGTGCTGCAGGTTTGAGACAGAGAGAGAGGGAGCAGATACAAGCTTGGTACCGAGATGTGGAGCCACAGTCATCACCTATTGCAATGTTGTGGGTGGAATTTGATATAGATGAATGAAAATAAATGTAACTTGGGAGAAAAGACAGGGAGATATTTTTTTTAATAGATTCCAAACTAGCAGAACTGTGAAACTCACTGCTTTTTGAATATGGTAAAAGTAAAATTAAATCTTTGTCCTTTTTAATTTGGATCTCATTTGCTGTTTATAAGCTGCGTAAAATGAGAAGAGCTCTGTAAAAACAAGAGATAAGAATGTAAGCAAATCTCTAGTTAGGTTTGTGTGAAATTTATTCCTGTGAATTTACATGGCTAAATGATTTGTCAGAGGAACACACAACCACTTTGAAGGTATATGGGATTGATCAGCACAGGGGAAGTGGTACCAGCATTCATGGTTAACCATCCAGTGACTGCATCCCATTCTTCCTTGTCTTGGAATATTGGAGGTAAAAGCAAACATCTTTGTTCATTCCAGCAAAAATCTCTTTGGGGACGTTTTTATGGTTTTCTCTGCAGGAGTTTTATCTAATCCTTCTGATGTGCTGGGAAGGAAGGGCACATTGCTCCAGTATGTGTCCTCCAGCTTCTAATTTGCTCAAAAAGTCAGTGTTGAGTGGTTTGAACTGATGACTTCTTGATTACTTTTTCATCTGCCTGTGAAATGTAGAATATGTAAAACCTCCTGTTCATATGTTCTCTGAGGATGTTCATGTCAGTCCCCATTGTGTATCATCACATCACCCACTGACTGCCACAGTGGCCATGGAAATTTAGGACCTGGTCATTGTTCTACAGAGAAAAGGGACAAGGACAGGTGGAGGCACATCATAATTAACAAAATAAATTGTGGGTTTTTTTTCTTGTTGCAGGATGGATGGATGTATGTGTGTGTGTATTCTTTTTGTTTGGCATTTTTGTATTTCTTTAATTGATGTGTCTCTTTGACTAGATCCTAGATCCAAATTGGCAGAGAAACTTTGTCTGCCATGAAGTTGTATTATGAATTAATTTATCTGACATGACAGTGTGTTTCTGTGGAAGATATTGTGCTGTGCTCATGCTCTAAATTGCAATTCACATGATCTATAGCTCTCTTTTCTTTTTTTCAGCCTGTGGAAGATTTTGGCTTTTTGGCAAAATTAATTTTATATACCAACTCCTTTCATCCCCTATATATTTTCAGAAATCATATCTGAATCCTAATGATAGTTACAGCTTGGAAGTTCTCTGGTCTAGGCTGGACTCCCACACAATATATATGCATGTCCCTTGATATACCACAGCTTGTTGTCTTTGCTTGAGGCTACTTGTTAACTTGCCAACTCCACACCAAGAGGTGTTCAAAACACTATTATCCTCTCTCTTCCCCCAAATACTTCAAAAAGCTGGGTTTAAAAGAGATTTTCTGCAAGCATTAGTCATGGGATATAGAATATAATGCAAAGAATTACAAAAAAAGGAGCATACATAATGTGCTTTTGTTAAGTCTGAGACATAAAAACCACAAACCAAAATAAAACTCACCAAACCCCAAGCACTCAAAATTGTGGCCAGTTCTCTAGGCACATATTTTGCCTAGTCCAGAACTCTGGGCTTGAGATAGAAAGAAGCAAATTCTTATCACATTTGCAACTGGGAATTGTGGCCTGGCCATGAGTTCACAGATGGATGACCATCCCCAAAAGCAGAATCCTTTAATTACCAAGACAGAGCTTTAATAAAGCAAATACAGTATGATTTCATCCCAGAGGTGCTTAACTGGTAACCCTTTTTCTGGACAGACTAGCTCACTTTTTTTTTTGTCTACTATTGTTGTCTTATTTTGCCTGAGGCAGTCTGGTATATCTGGTCAGTTTTGGTTAGAAAGGTGCTAGGGCACATTATAAGGGACTTATTGATTTTTCTTCATTTTCTCTCTTTCTGGCCAACATTAGGCTCCTGATACTTGAAGACATTCCAGAGTTTATTGCAAGGTCTGCTGAAATCCATCTGCATTTTGTAGTCTCCTCTATGCCATTGCATAAGTTTGCTCTTTGTGCTTTGGGTTGGGCAAAGTCAGTGGTTAGAGCCTGGCTGGTGGCAGGACTTTTAGGTGCTTTTCTGAAGTTTATCCCATTCCAGGGCACCATGAGATTTAGGTGGGTCCCACAGACTGTGAATGAACCAATCCAGTAAGTGAAACTAATGAGAAAAGAAGGAGGAGATCAGACCCCACCAGACAGCTCTCAGTGGACAGTACAGCAGCACTTGCAGATGGAAGGTTTGGTTTTCAGAAGAGCTTTAGTTGCCAGGTTTTCTAAGTTTATGTGAATAATAAAATATTCTGTGGAAGACAAGTTCTTGAGATGACAGGGGTCCTGCCCAACTCAGTGGTGATTCTTGACATGACTTCCCTGGTATACCAGCATGTTTATAAATAAAGAGAAGGGTTTGTTAGGTGTTCCCCACTCTCTTTGTTCCTTTTAGCACTCTGCACACACAAGATGCTTAAGCTGCAAGATCTTTCCCTTGCGGCTCTGTAAACCAGGCACCTCCTTTCCCTGTGCAGTCCTTACCAGTGCATGGCTGCATCCTGTCACTTACAGCTGCTACCATCTGAGGGACTATGCTTTTCTCCAGTGTCAATCTTTCTGACACTTATGAGTGAAATTAAACCCCTCCATCTCTGTTTAGCCACAGATGGGCCTTTTCAATGCCAGAAACCCCCATCCCTTGCTGCTCTATTATTAAGATAGCCATGTTTTCACCAGAAGTAAACACCAAGGATAAAGAAAGTTTGGGATCTGATATGAATAGTGATTGAAGAAAACAAAACCCATCTGACTTATGACTTTGTCTCTGTGCTGGTTGGTGGCCAAGGTGCCAACCGTTTCTATGACAACATTGAGGACATGATTGGTTTCCGGCCGTGGCCCTTGATCAAGATATGCTGGCTGGTGTTCACCCCGGGTCTGTGCTTGGTAAGTGCAATTATGGCATCATGACATATCACTGTGGGTCCCCAGATTCTCAGTGGAAAAAGCTGATTTAGTTCCAAGGTGCTGCTGTAAATTTTTCAAACAGTATGGAGAAGTAGAAGCTTGTCCGTAGCTGAGGTAGCTATTTATTTCCTTTGTAAAGCCTTATGTTTTGCCTGGAAAATTAATTGAGCCTGAAAATCCAATTGTTTGTTGTGAAGGCAAAAGGAAATGTGTCCTCAAAGCCTGGAGAGGTTTGGTCAAATTACCTATGAATAGAGGACTAGTGAAAATTACCCTGTTCTGAAATACTTGCTTCAGTCTGTGTTCCTGGAACTGCCCATGGTTCAGAAGTATCTTTCTATAGCCATTTGCTTTCTGTGTTATTAAATCTCTTCCAAAACTTCTGTGACTATGTTTAAATAAAATGTACCCAAATTCAGGCAAGTTCTTGCCTGTTTTGAATTTATGTCTCGTCTTGCTCCACTGACTTTTACATGCCTTCTCAGCCAAATTCTGGTTTTGTATCTGATGTTGAGAGTTGCTTTCTTTGACCTCAGTGGGAACACAAATGAGATCTATAGCTACAACTTACAGAGTACCCCTAGTCCTTTGCCCTCAGGCTTCAGCAGGACTTGAAGATCTGGGAAATTTTCAAACCAGTCCAAATTGTCTGAGAGCTTTGTAGCTAGAGAGCCCCGGGAGGGCTAAATCTGTGCCTGTGTGGCTCCTCTGGACTTTTTCTGCCAGGCAGAACAACAATTCTTGTCTTTGATATGAATATGAATAAGTTGCTGGACCCTCAAAGCTGCTGCCAACTTTGCTTATGACTCTTCAGAAGCCTGAAGGCTTTAGACTGCTGAGAACTCTGTGCAGCCAGCAAGGTCCCTGCTGGCTCATGCAAGACAGAGCAGCCTTTGCCACCCTTGCAGAGCAGCCAGTCCTTGCAGGGTGGCCAGGCTGCTGGCCTTGGCTGCCCCTTAGTTTTCCTTATCTTTGTGTTTTCTGCTCCCCAGGGCGTCTTCCTGTTTTCCCTGATCAAGTACACACCCTTGAAATACAACAATTCCTACGAGTACCCACCCTGGGGCTACGTGCTAGGCTGGCTGATGGCACTCTCCTCCATGGTCTGTATTCCTCTCTATGCCATCTTCATCCTCCTGAAAACCAAAGGATCCCTGAAACAGGTACTGGGATTGTGGTCACTGGGTGTGTTGCTGTTGCTCCCCCAGATGATTCAGGATGGGCCCCCGGGAGGAGGTACACGGCACATTTCTCCTCTGAGAAGGCAAGGGCTGGTGAGAATCACCCTTCCCCAGAATGTTCTGTAGCTCTTGTTGGCAATTTGAAGAGCTTGGAGAGTCTCAGCACAGCTCCCAGGCTGATCATCAAATGTCTGCTCTTCCATGTGGTGTTGCACCATCATGCTTGATGCAATATATAGCATATATGCACTAGATACCAATGCAAACCAAGTGCAAAACCAAGATCTGTTTTGCCTTTGCTTCTTGTCCCTTGTAGTCCTGGGTCAGGACCATCTTCTTTTTTAAAAAGAAATTACCCATAGTTATTAAAGAGGACCTGCTCACAGAGCTGTAAAGGCCTAACCTGCACCATGCCTGAGCCTGTCCTCTTTCACTGTAGACATCCTTGTCCCTGTCCTAGGAAGAACTCTATCTAGGGAGATGGAATCATGGAGATGACCCTTCACCTGACCCATGATGAAAGATCTGAGTGATGTACAGTAAATCTAAATTGCTACACAATTTCTCTGCAGGTCCTTCCCCATCCCCACTGGGGCTGCTTGGAGGGTGGGGTGGGCAGAGGGAGCAGGTGAACAGGAGCATCCCTGTGGCTGTGGTGTAGCTGTGACAGCCACATTGTGGGCTCATGGGGAGGAGGACCCTGCATTGCCAACACATTCAGGGATGAGCTGGGTACAGGAAGTCTTTATTTGTTCCATTGTCTCAGGGAAGGTGAATCTGTGGCTGACGTGTCTGACTCCTCACAGCTCAGAACCTTTTGGTGTATAAATGAGGGCTGGGAGCTGCCAGAGAAGTAATTGCCCACATGTCCTGCCTGTTAAAGAAGCAATATCTCTCACCAGGGGCAAAGTGCTTCAAGCCCTTGGACTGAAATGCTGCTGGGAATAGTGTTAATGCTCATTGTAGAGCACACTTGAGGAATTGATTTGGCCCATTTCACATCGAGGGGGTTTCTGTTTGTCCTGGTTTACATGATATTAATTGAAATTTCCAGGGACTCCTCAGCTGCATTAGTATGAAGAAATTTCCAAGGATACAGTTTAGGTGTAGGGGAAGGAATTTGCTGCTAGACCTGGGTTGATTCAGGGCAGAATCAAAGCCAGCCATGAAATACCTTCTAGGGTAGTTGCACCAGTTTTTAAAACAAAATTTCTCAAAATATACCTGTTCTCTTTTTCCAGTCACACCCCAGAATTGCAGGGAATTAATTTCCTTACACAAATTTCCAGGAACAGTTGTTGAATATTGCAAACCATTCACTGAAAGCAAGTTTGTAATTGGTAATTATGATCAGTCACTGCTACAAACTGATAGCTCTCGTTACACTTGACTGACCAAGAAACAAAAATGTTGTTTCCTAATGCCCTGATTAAGACAGCTCAAGCTCCAAAGGCTAAAAACTCACAATGAAGTACCCACAGAGAAGCTGCAGACCAAGGTGAATTTTGAAAATCATGGGGCAAATATTTTTGAATAAATGAACAAAATCTGTGATTCTGGCAGGCACTTCACAAGGAGTGGGAGCACTAAAATTAATCCAACAAGTCATGGATGAATTGCCTGCTCTGCTTATCATGCACTCTTCACTCATGGGAATGAGCATGCACTGTCCTGAACAGCTTGTGATGGAAAAAGTAACAGTGAAAGTCAGTTTCAGCTGGGAAATGTTAGGCTGTCACATGGAGCTGGCAGGTAGCTGCAGGACATCAGCTGCAGGATGGAAAGGGAAGGAAACCAGGAGCTCAGGAAGTCATGTGGCACCAGAGAGACTTTAAAAATGGGAAGAAAAAGACCAGAAATTCACTGCAGAGTCCCTGTGAGCCAGGACATTTTGCTGAAGAGCTCAAAGATATTTTTGTTTTTTAAGAAGAAACTCCTCTAAGTTGTCCCAACACTGCATACATGTGTATAGAACAGCCTGTAGCACCCTGCATTGCACAGGACAGAGGGAGCTAAGGGCAGGCAGCTACCTCACAACCCCTACCTTCACCATCACAGCCTGGCTGACTGGAAGAGGGGAGCTGAGGATGGTTTGGGGCAGAAACCAGTCTGCAGAGGGACTGCTTTACCTGGGAAATGCCACTGAGGTAGGTGTTGCCTACCACCCTGCTTTGGATCATAGCAGGAGATGCCCAGCATCTGATGATCAGCCCATCTGAAAGTCTTCACAGCTCCCACAAAAATCAATGGAAAGCTACTTGGTATAGGAAAAATAAAGGTTTTATAGTGTTTTTTCCATTGCCACAGAAAATGTCTGTGGTGCTAATCCTCCCTCACAGTAGCAGGTCTATGAGAAGTGCTGTATGTCAGATTATCAGTCCACAGCCCAGATTTGAGCACAGAGACAGAATAATTGCCACTGAGAGCAGCTGAAGCGAACCTGCTCTCCTCCTTTGTTTCACAGCCATTTGGCAGGAGAGGAAGAGGGAGCTGGCATGTGTGCTGTCTAGGTGCCTTTGCCCCCAGCAATGGTTGTGGATCACTATTGGCTGTCAGTTTGCTCGTCAGCTTAATTAACAGCAGCTTCCTCTCTGCAGAGGCTGATGCAGCTGATTTCCCCAGCGGAGGATCTACCGCAGCCCAAGAAGAAGCGCGTGGCGAGGCCGTCCGATCTGAGGCAGGAGGGATGGTCTCCTCCAGCCCAGGAGCTGCTCAGCATCACAGAGAGAGAAACCCACTTCTGAGGCACCTGGGATGTTTCCTCCATAACCCAGACTGATTTGCTCTCTCCTTCCCAAAGTGGTTTCTTTTCCCTTCTCTCCTTCATGTCTGTGATGGAAGCATCTGGGACAATTCCTCTCCTTCCAGCATTTCTTTTACACCCTGGGGACAACTCTTCCTGCTAGCAGCTGTGGAGACTGCAGCATGCTTTTGTCAGAAGTGCCCTTCATTACTGACACTGGTTGAGAAGAGAAAAACAACATTGTAGCAAAAAAGGGAAAAAAAAAAGTGCATTTGTGTTGAGAGGAGGAAAAGAAACCACAGTGGTGAGGGTGGTGAGAGAGAGCAGAGAGTAAAGGTGTGAAGGAGCCAAGTTAGGGATGCAAAAGCAGGAAATGATGGGGTACTAGCACGGGAAATAAGTAAGTTGGTTCAGAAGTACACAAGAAGCTGGAGGATGACAAAGGAAAGGGCATTATTAGGTCACCTCTGTACAAGGGAGAGAGAGCCAGGAATGTATCATAGCCAATGACAAAAGGAGGCTGCACTGTCAGGAGTTACAGCTTCAGCTGTCGCTGGAAGGGAAAGGGGAGTGACAGGGTGCTCGATGCAATCCTAGTTGTTGATGATGGATCTCAAGGCAGTCTCAGTCTGGAAAAGGGGGTGAGGAATGACTATCTGAGGGGACTTGCTCTTGGTCAAAACTGCACGGCCCAGTGAAAACGCATCCAAGAGTGAAACCGATGAACATTTGACAATTCTTTCAGAAAATTCATGGAGTGCAGGAAAAGTAACAGCAGTTGGTAAGAAAAAGAAAAAGAGCTGCAGCACAGCTGGGGAAAAGGAGACCCTGAGGACTGCACGCCCACAAATTTAACTGCACTGCTGGGGCATTTTGGAGAGGAATTATAGAAGGAGTTGATGGGCCTGATCCTGTGCTGCAGAGTAGCTTTGGGAAGGAGCTGGGAGAATGATTGCACTTCCTTGGCTTTGCTGTGGATGACTGCTCAGGGGAGAAGGAAGACATAATCAGGTGCAATAATCATCAGCTCAGGCAAGATAAAGCAAAATTAATAGGTAATATGGGTTCATTGGAAGCAGATTGTGTTGAATTAAAGGTTGGTTGTTGCCAGGGTAGTCAAAAATGTGAGGCAATAGGTGGGAGGAAATGTGCTCTGCTGCCGGGTTTGGTGCAGTGCCAGATGACTCTGTCCTGTGGAGGCTGGGGCTGTAAAGATCCCTGCCAAATCCTGCTTCAATGCCTATCAAAAATTCACAGTTAAACCCATCAGAAAAGCCAGTGGCAGGATGCACCCGGGAGCTTTGCTGTGGTCAAAGGTACATACACTGATGCGTAGCTGTGCTGCAATATTGGCACATCCAACCACACCAGAGAATGGCCATCAGAATGAATCACAGATGCCACATGCTCCTTTCCCTTGTTCCTTGTTCCAAGTAATTGCTTTTCCCTGTGCTGGATGGAGATAAACAATCGGCACCAAAAGTGAGCACAGAAATCAGGTCTCATCTGTGCAGCTCAGTACCTATTCCAATTGCTATGGGAACCTTATCTGCTGCAGTTTCCTCTGAGTTTAACTGGAGAATTAGCATAGGGCAATCTTTTCACCATTTAATTTCCTTTCCTTTAAAAAACTACAAACTACAACTGCTGGTAAAATGAACACTGAAAGTCAATTATCAGAATTTGTACCTCTCTGGCACATCATCATTTAAGATGTTTTACTGTGGAAGATGGAGAAGGCTGGTAAACCTCATTCACATTCCCTGCAAAGGACTGCAGCACCACATAGGATACCATTTATTGTATTTTTATTTTTTAAAGTGCTGAATGTCATGCTGCAAATAGCTGTGGGAAGAGCTTAGCACCCAGAGTCTTGAAATCGGGCATCATGGTAAGCAGTTTGGTGATTTTTCCTCTCCTTCCCACCAATGTTGCTCATAATTTGGTGGGGGAAGCAGCTCCCCTCAATCTTGATTCCTGTACAATCCTTGGTAGGACATTTAGCCCCTTTGCTCCTGCTGCCATGCCTTTAAGATGTGAGGTAGTGTCATGCTGTCAGAGAAGTCATGGAGATCTGTTCACTTCATTTTCTGAGGCAGTTGAGTAACACTGCAAAAATCCTAGATAGAAGCAAGTAACTCTTCAGTTTGGAACTCAAATGTGGTGCTGTGTTATTGACTGCATGAACTTATTCCTCTTGTTTGTGTATAATCTGACAATAACATCCCACCTCTGCCAGGAAGCAGCTTATTTTAGTAAAGCTAGAGGAGGTATTGGTGTGACCATTGAAAGCAATCAAAAAATTCCCAGGATCAGGAAATTAAACCAGTTTCTTTGGATGGAATTGACAGAGTGAAGTCCAGGAATTTTAAGTCAAAGCTCAGTGACCCAGTGTCATTTAATTACCTTTCCTTTAAAAATCGAAACACCCACATACACCCAGGTGGAGGAACAGGGGGAAATGCCATCAGTGGCTGTCTTTTGCTGTGTGACCCCCAGCACAATCAGAGACTGAGTAGTGGTTTGTTAAATTTCTACAAATGTCTCAGGCATTGCTGCATGCATGTGACAGATCTGGCAGGTGTCCATCAACCCCTGCAACTGGGCGCCTCTGGAGACCTCTGAATCTGGTGGGAAACTGCTCCTGTCCTGCACATCACCAGGAATACACTACTGAAGGATTGTATGGAGAGGAGGGAGAGATTTAATTGTTGATAACATGCCAAGACACGATGCTTTTGGAGCTGAAGTCCAAGAGAAGGTACGACGTTTTCATACTGTGCTGCTCCTCCCAGCTGGAATTAAAATACTGTATGCAGAAGAAAGGACATACACCTGTAAACACCTAACTACTACTACTACTGGGTTTCCAGTCTGTTTGTTCTGGTTTTGGTTTTTGGTTTTGTTTGTGGTTTTTTTCTTCATAAAAAGGCCATTTTCACCCCTCTTTCCAGAAGGAAAAGACAGGAACAGAGTTTGTTAAAAATAAATCAAGGCAAAACGTCTTGTATTATCCTTCTCCATCCTGTTATTCCTGTTCCCCCCCTCTTCAGCCTTTCTTCCCTTCTTCCTTTGACAGTGACAAATGGCAAAAAAAAAAGAAGGAAATGGTCATTGAGAACTTGTACAGAACGAAATTTGAAGAAAGATAGATAAAGCTATCAAATATCACCAGGATATCTTCAACTTTTGTGACTCCAACCTTCAACATAATTTTTTGGGGGAAGGATAATTGCCGTGGGAATTCTTAGCTCTCAAACGTTCTTCTGTCCCAGGTGCTCATGGTAGCACTTAGGCAAAGGACAATGACCTGCTGTAGCTTCCAATGAGCTGGAGGTGCAGCCATGCCCTCCCTCCAGCCCTCATCTTAGCTTTTGGGCTGGAGAGAAGCCATGACCACCATAGCCCTAGTGCAGGGCTTAACTACCAAGGACTGGAATCCCAGCCCCAACCTGAGCAAAGCTCTGGATTTCCCCTGTGCAGTTATTGCAGTCTGCCAAGTGTTGGAAGACAAGAAAGGGCAGTAGGAACTGAACTGGAGGAAATGAAATCTCTTAGGAGAACAGGGGTTTTTCAGACCTTGGCTGTGTTTATGTTGTGTGAGTTATGGGTATTCTGCAGTGGCTGTGTGGTTTGCACAGGAACCTGGGGACTTCCCTGAGATTTTACTTCCCTGGTGTGTGGCAAGAGGGGTTTGCTCAGGTGCTTTCCCCATCTTGAGGAGAGGTGAGCCTTGCACAGGTAGAAATGAGAGCCAAGTGACTTAGGTGCACAGTAAATGAGGGCTGGGAAAGAGACAGTCAGCAGTCATGAGGGCATATAGAACGTATCAGGTCTTCTTGCAGGCCTTTACTTTATCAGGTTGCATGTGCTGACATATGGTAACCTCTTACTAATTAGCTAAATTGTGTTTGAATGGGGTAAGAGGGGAGTAATGTTCATCAAAGGAGAAGAAAAAATAATAACTTATTTCAAAAATTAAAGATTAAAATTTAAGACTTGAGAGGCTGAGATGATGTGCATATGCTGCTATCCAGTTCCCTGTGCATATGTTGCAGGAATAAGCTTGAGGTATTAAAGTGAAACTTTACTCCTGAACCTGCCAAGGGAAGAGAAGAAATGCACCTAACAGTGCATGGATGGACACTGCAAAGGCTGTTTTGCGAGGGAGGACGTGAATTTTCAGAGCAGTCTGTTCTGGTTTGTCAAGTCCAAGCTTGGAAAGCTATGTGGAACGAAAAGGGATTCCTAGGGAGAAATGCTTTCAAGGTCTGTGCAAAGCCTGTTGTGGGCAATTCCATCCTGTCTTGGTTTTGGTGACATGCCAAGACCATTCTGTTAAATGGCTTTTTGATTTTTTTCCTCCTGTTTTGCTTAGGTTTTTTTACAGGCTGTAGAATAGTTTCCTGCCCAGCCTGGGTTACAGCCAGGAGGGGAGCTGTGGACTAGGATGGCTGGTTTGGACCAGAGGCGTGCTTACGCTCAATCATTATTTGCCAGTGGCCACTTTTCCAAAACATGCTTTATTGAGTGTGCAGCTTTTGTTGTACCACGGTGTAGATAGTGATCTCTGGAGGAGGATGGGAGATTACAGGCCATCTGGTGCCTTTCTGGACCTCATCTTTCAACAGGACATGAAATAAGCTTCTTTTTCTCATGGAGAAATAAACCCTCCCTCAAGCATAAAAGCAACCTGTCACTTTCACTGTCTTGGTTTGGAAACACAGGTGTCTGCTAAGGAAGGCAGGAGCCTCCCCTCAAATGGAAAATGTAAACCCCCTCCCTCTGAATTGCTATAAATTTGAGATTAAGGGGCTCTCAGGCAAAAAATATGGGAGCAGGAATAACAGTTCTTTATTAGGGAAGAAAATAAAAAGATAAAATAAGCAATGCAGGAAACCAAAACAACACTGACAGAGTTGGAATACAACCTTGACACCCTGTTGGTCAGGATGTTGGTAGCAGTCCCACTGGAATTGTGGCTGCAGTGGAGTGTCAGGGGTGGTTCTGTTAGAACAGGGATCCTGTAGAAGAGTGTAGTCTTCCTCTGAAGATCCAGTGGAAGAGGCAGCTGTTCTTCTGGGGAATCCAGTGGAGAAGCTGTGCTGGCGTTCCAGAACCTCAAGACTATATCCAGGTAGGAATGCTTGGCTCCTCCCTCTGGGTGGAGCATCTCCCAATGGGATGCTATAGTCCTTATCAGTCATGCAGTGACATTCAATAGCCTGTTATCAGCAGATGTGTCTCCTGAGAGAGGGTTGGTTGTGGAAGAGATAAGGAAAACTGCCCGCTTAACAGAAGATAACTGCCATACAGTTGGCAAATAGAATACATCTTGCCTTGCAGTCTGGGACATGCACATATCCTGGAGAAGGGCCATCACTGTAACGTGAGCTTCCTCCCCACCTCCTAGCTCCGAAGTGAGGATGACCTGGGAGCTGGAACTGGGGTTTCTTAATTAAGCTCTCCAGAAGCAGAGATCTTTATGCTGGAATGCTTCAAGCAGCATGCGCGTGGGTCCAGGAGCTGCTGAAGAGAAATCCCATCAGTGGCAGGGCACAGCAGTGTAAATCAGTAACCTGGATTAGCTGGGATGGTGGCAGGCAGCCTGGCAATGGGAACTGGCTGGTGCTGGGGCTCAGAACAGTGGGGAAGTAATGCCCAGGCAGTGTTAGTTTTTTGTGCGGTGCTTTTGGATGAGGTGTTAATTCCCCTGACAGGCTGGGTGGCTGTGGCTCGCCTTGGCATTGGTGTGATGTATACATCAGTCAAGGAACAGGAAGATGGCAGGGCTTTCTCTTCATGCTCCAGGTGATCCTGTCTCGTGTGTGTCTGTCTCTCATCACCAACACTGGGCTCTCCCACCCCAAAAATGCTTTTGCAGGGCTCAGCTTTACACCTGGTTTACAGCTGCTTTACACCTTAGCTAAAGCATAAATTACCAGCCAAGTAAAACAGAGGCTCAGGAGCAGACTCCAGTTGTCCCGTCCCATAAACCTCCTTGTCCAGGAGCCCAAGCATGGGAGTCTGTCTCCACATAGGAAAGCAGTGTGGTCAGGCACAGTTATTTTTTTTCAGAACCTCTGGGTGGAGGATATTTGAATACTTTCAGAGCATATTCATTTTACAGTGTTTAGGCTAAGAAAATAATAGGAATTATTTTTTTTTTCTTTTTAAGAATTACCTGCTGTAATCAGATTTCAAAAAAGTTTTTTGGTGCCTAATTTTTTTTTTTTTTTAATATAACAACCACTCCAGCCTCTTTTGCAGTACAAGAGAGGGGGTGGCATTTCCCTTGCATTTGGGAGTTTTTGAGCTGTCTCACTTTCTTGTTTCTATGGTAAAGGGAGGCAGCAGCAAAACCTTTGCTGTTTATCCTTGGGACACCTGTGAGGCTTCATGTGAAGAGGAGAAAGGGGCCTGATGCCTTTTGGGAAGTTGGAGGTTCAGAACGTCTTAGATCAGTGTCTCCATGTGGAAGTGTGTGTGTTTTAGGGCATTTGGGGGAGAATTGTGCTTTGGTAGGTTTTGCCTTAATGACATCACTACAGTGACATTGTGACAGGGGCTGGTGGGTAAATGTGTTGCTGTCAGAATTTTGAGTTTGTGAGGCTCTGGACTTATACTATAGGTAGAGATAATTTTTAATCTTGGCTCCAAAAATTTTTCCCTGTCTGGAAGGAAGGGAAGGGTGTTTTAGTCACCGTGGGCAGAGGTGTCAGCAGCACCTCCTGGTTGTTCTGGCCAGAGTCCCTTGGGCAGGCTGACGTAGGACACATCGAGCGATGGCAAAGCAATTTCCCATCGTCCAATCCTATCAATAAATGCAATTTCCCTGGAGGGTGGGGCTGTGTGAAACTCGATTGCTGCAGGCAGGGGCAGCTTCTGGTTGTGTGCATCACATGGCCAAGCAGCAGCAAGGCTGCAGGCTGGAGATATTTCCCCTCCCAGTGGAGGCTCTGTCCCTTCTGATGTGGTAATAAATGAGGTTGTCCCTGTGTGGCACTGCACAGAGGAGCCAGGCCTTTGCTCTTCCTTATCCCCGGGGCCTGTGTACTTATCATGATGGAGCACCTGTGGTGGACAGTGGTTATACTGCCTCTGTCAGTAACCCTCATTTGCATCTCATACCCAAATCATTCCTCTTTTTCCTCTGCATCTGTCACATTTTTCCCACACTCCTGTGCTTTTGAGGTCAAAGACAGCCATGCAATAAGGCTTCTCCCTGTAGGAAGGCATTGCCATAAGGTTTGGGAAGTGGCATAATCTCCATCAGTATAACTGTGCTTATGCTGATTTAAAGCATCTACCTCAGAGGTTTCATTAGCATAAACCTCTTAATAAAGAGGGGAAAAAAATTGTAAGAGCTACACCAATGATGTAACTAGACACATTTAGTGGACACATTTACTTTAAAATTAGCTTGGTTTCCCAGAGTATTTGATTTCAGTTAAATCTTTCAAAGTATGTGAGGACACTTCTATTTATGTTCCATTCATACTAATTTTAATTTATATTAAGTCCATCAGGATGAAATTTGAGCCAAGCTGGTTGCAATGTTACTGCTCACACTGGTTTTGATGGATTAGAAGCAATAGAGCTAAATCTTTCCAATCCCTTGTGAGTCCCTTGCAGTTTCACTGACAAAAAGATGATCAGTTTTTTTTAAACTACATTTATCAAAACAGCCTGCAGGCACCAGGCACATTTTCATCAATGTGACTGTGTCCACTTATTATCCAAATGGTCTTAAAGCTGGAATAATCATGCTTCAAAGTGGGCTGCTCTGGTTTAATTTAGCCCAATTTGTTTTGGTTTAGATGAGCAGCACTGGCTGGGTAGACAAGGCCTAAGAGTGGGTAGGTACTGCTATTGCTCAAGTCCTGCCAGGAATCTTCCATGCAGAAATCCAATCTCTGGTGTCCATGACAGCCCTCGTTTTCTGGTTCCCAGAGCCTTGTGCTCCTTGTTGCTGTGCTGGGCATATCACACCTGCTGTCACTCAAACACCCCTTTGGCAGGGAAGATAGCTGGGAAGAAGGGGCTGAGGGGAGAGTCTGCCACACTTAAAATCTGCTCCCAAATTGCACCAGGGACACCAGTGGCATATGGCCTCTGGGGCGACCCAGGAACCTTCATGTCCCTGTGTCACCTGGACCTCGGGCATGCTGGCACTCTGGGGATCCAGCCCTTGGAGCATGTCTGGAGGAAGCTGAAAGCAGGTGCCTTACTCTCACCAGTGCTTAGAGACTAACCAGCAATCAGCCTGGCAGCTTGCTGGCTGCTGCTGGGAGGTGGGTACTGGTAATTTAACCTCGTGCTTTGGAAGGGCAACTCAGATGTGGCTTTGCCCACCAGGAAACTGAATCTGTGTCACAGTGAGATGCTGCAGGTGTCAGCCCCACCAGAAGAGTGTGCTGGGCTGCCCACAGGAATGGGCCATCCTCAAGCACCAGCTGTGCTGTGCCTGGGGAAGTGGACGTGATGGCGCAGAGGGCTGAGCTTCCACTGTGCTTTAGCTATTGACAAAAGCCACAGACATGATAATGTGTGTAGCAGTGTGCTTCTCTCAGAATCACACTGTACATTCTTATTTGTTTCAATCAAATGGAAAAAATGGTTAAGCACCTAGAAATGCTTTACCCACACAAACTTGGAGTGAAGGCTCTTCATCAAAAGAAAGAATTTAGAAAATGCCATAGAGACATCTTTAAATTGATGGATTTTATTTTAGTGGCCTTTTCTTTCTCTTCTACCTAATATCCCTCTCCTCCCATAAGACATCTCAGGACTTGTCAGATTGATCATCTTCATTTTGTGCTTGGGAACCCTTGGTCCTTCAGGTCTTACTTGCTGACTGAAAGCTCAGTGCTGATAAATCTTTAGCAGAGGAAGTTTTTCTCCCAGGTGTTTCTCAACCACATGAGTTATGGCAAGGTGCACAGGACAAACAACACAAAAAACACTGAGCTTAACAGAACTTGGCTGTTTCACACCTGACAAAATCTTACTGCCAGAATATCCAGTGACTTTATCTCACTAGTTCTCCCTGTATCCAGAGTATTCCAGGGGAAAGAAAATGAGTAGGCACACACTGAACTAAAGCGCTCTAACCCAATCTATTTTTCATTGACAGGTCACTTTTAATCTCCTCCAGTGATGGAAATTCCTTTTCTTTTCTTGTATTTATTTTCAGTTTTGTTCTTGCCATATTTCTTTTACATTTTTATTCCTTCACCGTGTTCTGTTTTGTTTGTGCTGTTGACAGCAGGAGAGATTTAAAAATGCCCAGACTTTGAAGCAAGTCATCTACAGATGAAATTGTTCCTAAGGGCTCCTAGCAGCTGCAGGGACAAGTGGCATAAATGCAGATTTAATACCAGTGGCTGAAGGTAATTGTAAATAAAAGTACTCTCTGTAAAAAGTATTGCACAGGTTTCCAGATGAATAATATTTCAAAGAAGCTGAGTGCCCTGGAAACATGGCTGGAGAGCTATACATATGTCCTGTGCCACAGGACTAGCTCATCCCAGCTTGACCAGGATTGCCCAAGATTGGGAGTAGCAGAGATTCT
Organism: Agelaius tricolor; assembly: GCF_023055355.1. Classification (NCBI taxonomy): domain Eukaryota; kingdom Metazoa; phylum Chordata; class Aves; order Passeriformes; family Icteridae; genus Agelaius; species Agelaius tricolor. Next base: position 4,901,636 of record NW_027269263.1, read on the forward strand.
GGCAGTTTTCCTGGGGAGAAGGGGTCAGTGAGGATGGCAGATGATTCTGTTACCAGGTATTAACAGTCCAGCCTCTGGTGACAAAGAAACTCTGGACACCACAAGGGGAGTCTTCAACAGGCCGCTGGGTTGGGAGTCACATCAAGTACCTGGGAGTGGAAGCTGGGAGGATTGAGCACAGGAATTGTCCTGCCTTCCCTACCCTGGTCTCACACCTTTTCCCTGTCTATTCCCTTGGGTGTTAGGAGTCAGACCTGAGCTCTGAGCCTGCTCAGGGAGGAAGGAGGCCAGCCGGCCTGGCCCCCCCTGCAGGTTGGCAGCATTGCTGAGGTTGCTGAGGAGGAGGCCATGCCATGACTGGGCTCAAAACAGCCGTGCCTGCCAGCTCTGCTCTGCTGGCCAGCTTTGTTTCCCTTTGGAGGTGGTGGACTTTGTGGGCTTAGTCACCAGAGCCAGGCAGGCTCATACCTCATAACAGGTCTTTTCAGTGAGCGCAGCCCTATTCCTCTGCAAATTATCCCTGCGTGATTATACTTCTGCTTATTTTGCAATGATTGTGTTAATGATTTTTGCAAATGAATTTTAAACCAAGAGATGTCTAGCCTGATTATTTGGCTGCTTTCACCACTGTCATCACATCCAATAGCTGTTATTTAGAAAACACTCTTTGCACTTGTGTTTACTCACACAGATTATATGGTGGGGTTGGGCTCTTTTGCTGGATATTTCCCAAGCCACCAAAAGCTTTGGAGGTGGCAGCCCAAGTGCTTTGAATGCAAATACTGAAGCCAGTGAGTATTTGTCTGAGTATCTGCCAAGCTCTCATTTTCTGGGAACACACTGGTGAATCAAAATTTAGTCTCATGAACATTTATGGAAAACAACCAAGAGAGCAGCTCCAAATCCCATCCTTTCAAATGAATTCTGCTTCTCTTCTAAGGCATGTTCCCAAATTCATTTGGGCTTACCAGTCTATGCCTAGTTCTTGCCAAGTATGAAATATCCATGTACTGTCTTCTTTTCTTGGTCCAACTTCCCTTTTTTTCTGGAAAAGCAGGGGTTGCTCAGACTGGTGCTGAGAGACATTATTTCTCTCCAGCACCTTTTATACTTACAGCCTGCTTCTGCCTATAACTCGCACAACAAATATGATACAGAAAACACTTGTGGCTTTCAAATTCAGTTTTTGGCCCTTCAATGGAAAGGGTCACTTTCTGGCCTGTTTTCTTTCCAGACTAGAAGTGCATGAGGTGGGGAGGTGGTTTGCTGTGCTTCCTGTGAAGGGAATCTGCCTGTGGTGGAAAATGGTGTTCCCAGTGACCCACTGCAGTTGTCAGGTATTCCTCAGCCAGGACTCTGTGGAGAGCTGTGAAAACACATATAATAGGCTGGTTCCCTCAGGCTGAGATCTCCACCTGCCCTGCAAGCAAATTGCTACTGTCTCTCTCTATCTTTTTATTTTAGGAGGTGTCACATCAGCAGTTGGTCTTGAGGAGAGATTGAAGACTCAGAGAGAACAGTGATGGATGGACTAATGCCACACTCAGGAAAGGGTGAGCTATGATATCTTGACAGCTGAAGCTTCACTCTTTCTGACAAAAGAGTGAAACTCTGAATTTAGTTGCAGGTACCTGCTTTAATTTGGTTGGTTTGGCTGAAGCAAATCTCAATCTCCCAGTAACATGGCATTGCATTCAAAAAGCCCCCCCTCCTCTGAGCTCTGTGGTAACTGCAAAGCAAGCCGGGCAGATGAGGGAGAGCTGAGCCTCCTGCATGGTCCAGCACATCCAGGGCTGTGCCTGCACACTTCCCAGGAGACAGGGCAACATGCCTCTGCCAGCTCTGCTTTCACTAAGAGTTGCTTCATAGAGTGGTTTGGGCTGGAAAGGACCTTAAAGGTCTTCTAGTTCCAGCCCCACCACCACAAAAAAAGCTCTCCAAGACAATGGGAACCTTTGTTCACCAGGAAGGGATTTGATCTTGTCCCTGTGGGACTGAGCTGGCAGCAATTCCAGCAGTGTTCCCTGGCATGGTGGGCAATAATGATTTCCCTGTTCTGCACTGCGTGCTCCCTGTGCTTGCAGGTCTGGCCAGTGCAAGCCGTGCTCAACAGCAGAAATACAGAATGGGTTTCCTAGGGAGCAAAGGCAGCACATGTTCACTGGCTTATTTTTTATCCCAGCTAAGAGCCTAAATGAAAGATTTCCAAGATAGATGTAGTTTACTTCTCTTTTTACTCCATAGGCTGCTAAATAAGAGGTACTCAAGCTCCCAGAGTAGAGTGGGGGACACAGACTCCCTGAAGAGAAGAGGGATGAGAGTGCTCTGTCAGACCCATAGCTTTCTTCCAGAAGGGATTCCCACTCACTGCATTTGCTTCAGGTCAGAGAGGGTGCCTTTTGTCAGGATGCCTCCAGTGTGTGTGCTGGAGAGCCACTCAGCTCTCAAAGCCCCCTGGGTTTACCCAGTAAAAATAATTTTCTTTCTCCAATTTCCCTCTTGCCAGCCTTCCTAGCACCACTGTCTTTCTCCTTTAAGGGCCAAAAAAGCCTGATGGGGGTCTTACTGCCTACTCCATGCTCCTCCAGTGGCCACTTAGTCTGAAATGTGATCTTTAAACATAGTCTGATGGCAGGATAATAGCACAGATGTAGGTGGCAGCACAAGCAGCAACCTCAACAAAGCTCTAAGGCAGCAGGTTTTCCCTCCCATCCCTATAAGGCAAGAGTTCTGGCTCATGAGCTGTGTCAGGTTTAGCTGTGATGGGTTATTTCCTGATCCAAGGGGGCAGGGGGGGCTTTAAAAAAGGAGAGTTTTGATAGCAAGGAATAAAAACTGTGGTATTACCTTGGTCTCCTCAGCACTGAAAGCCACTAAATGAACTTTTGTCATTTTAAGCATCCCTACCTCTGTTTTAACACAAAGAGAGGAGCTGGTGAAGTGCTAAGGTGTCCTCTCTGGAGAGAATTATGTTTTAGCTCACTTGGGCTCCTTCCCCTGCCTCTCTGTCAATGCTGCCTCTAACAAGGTGATGCTCCCAGCATCAGCAGCTCCCCCATACTGCTTTTGAGAGCAGCTTCTCCCTACTCCCACTGGATGGAAATTATCTTGGGCCCCAGAAAGCAAAAGAAAAGAAAGGTTCCACACAAGCTGTTTTAGAGCCAATGACAAGATTTACACACTAAGCAACTGGTTATTCACATGTGGCTCCTTTTCTTGGTTGATGGTTGATACCTGCCACTTCAAGTGAGAAGTATCCATTTTCCTGTAGCTGGCCCCTCCATCCCAAAAGCCTGACTCACAGCCTGTAATGCACTTGATCCTTGCAGGAACTGCTGCAGCAACATGGGTTCAACCAACCCATTGCAACCAACTTGCTTGATGGCTCCCCCTTCTTTGGCATCAGGCCCTTTTGCTTTGTCCTCCCTCCTGCCCATGACCTTGGAGCCTCTTCTCTCCCAGTGGCTGTGATTTTCCAGTGGCTCTGGGACCCCCCCTCCCTTGGCTGTGATTTTCCAGTGGCTGTGGGACCCCCCCTCCCTCCCCACAGCCCCGACATGCAGGGTGCTGATTTGACTGGACGTGAGTGCAAAGCTCATTAAGGACTCATCAATAGTGCAATGAGAAGCAGTGTGGGGTGAGGCAGGGGGACAAGGGCCCTGTGGCAGGAGGGGCTCACAGCTCCCCTCTGCCTGTGGGAGCAGCTCTGGATGTGCATCCCTGGGCTGGTGGCTCTGTGAGCAGCTCTGCGTGCCCCAGGGACCTGGCACCGTCAGGCAGGTGAGTCCACTGGCACGGCAGGGTCTGGGCTTGGGGTGTGGGCACTGGGGGCAGAGAAGGGAATGTCAAAGCAGTGGTGGCACAGAGCCACCTGCCTGCGCTAGCATCCCTGGGGAAGAGTGGGGCAGGTGCTGGGCTCTCCTCCATCCATACTGGGTTGGAAGTGGGGCTGAGTGGTGCAGCACCCTGAGGACAAGACAGGATGCAGGATTGTTCCTGTTCTCCAAAAGGTGATGGAGGGCTGAGCAAATGAGGACAGCCCTGCCTGGCACTCAATTGGAGCAGTGTGAGGTAGAGCAGGTATTGCCCAGCTTTACCTACAGCTGCACCACCACAATGCCTAAATTTCTTGTCAGTTGCCATTGCGATGTCCCCTTGCTCAAGAAAGACACCAGCAACTTTCCCATCTGTCACTCCCATGCAGAGCTAACTGGATTCCCATTGGTGTTAACAGGCAGGCACAGCAACCAACCTCCAAAACTTGTTCACTGAGCAAAATCCTGGGCTGAAGAAGTTGTTTCTGCTGCAGTAGAGAGGTGGAGCATGAACCATCAGAGATGGTTCACCCCCAGTGGGGGTGGCTGGGAAGGGCCTGCAGGTGCTGCTCCCTGCCCCGCTGCATGAGCAACCCCCTGCTTCCATCCAGGGAGCTGGCACTACCAGGCAGAGCAAGAGGGGAGGTGACCATCCCAGAGCATGACCTGAAAATGGTACTGGGGTCCCTAAGACTGGAAAGCTTCTCACAGTGCCTGTGGGCTGGGAAAAAATGTAGTGAGTGCAAATGATTGCTCAGTAAATACGCTGTATCAGCACTTATGGTGATACCTTGGGCAAGGTGCTCTGGGGAGGGTCTCCAGTGGGTAGAACTCTGTGAATGGCTTAGGTGATACACACATAGGAGGCATGGGCTCAGCTGCCCCTCCCTGGGGCTGGGATAGCCCTCCCCAGCCTTACATGTTTCAGCCCCAAGGATCAACATTTCAGCCCCAAGGATCAGCCCCAAGGATCTCCCTGGGGCTGGGATAGCCCTCCCCAGCCTTACATGTTTCAGCCCCAAGGATCAACATGGCGCACAGTGTTCTAGGTTCTTTGTGACCCTTCACAAAGGTCCTGCAAGCTCTGATGGTCTGTGGCAGTGGAGCTCAGCTTCCTTGCCTGTATAGCAGCTGGGATGTTTCTGGGGTCTGTGTCTGTGCCCTTCCTTCCTATCTACCTGCAAGAGACTCTGACTCTGGAGGAGGTAATTCACTCCTTCAGTGAAGCCCTCCCCATCTCTCCTCTGTCTCCACAGCACTGGAGACCTGGACAAACTCACACATCCCTTTCTCCCTCTCCTCTTACCCTCTCCCTGCTCCCTATCTCTCATGAGTGCTTCTTGGAGCTGCAGTCTGGATACCAAAGTCTCCTCAGTTTGCTGGTGACCTTGATGTGATTCTGCCAGCACCTGGTAGAGACCTCCAGCACATTTAATTTTGGTTCTCTCCCCTCCAAGAGAAGCTCTGCAACAGTTTTTGTTGTGTGGAGAACAACAATCAGGTTGAAGACATGCCGCTGGAAATGCATTTTCTTATGAAGAAACTTTACAGGCACAAGGAACTGATGTCCTTATACTGCAGGTGAACACCCCATGACACTGAGTCCTGTTTGCTGGGGATAGAGCAAGTGGGAGCTGCGTCTGACCCCTGTGGAGGTACTCATGTGGTAAAGGCTGGTGCTGGTGCTGGAGGGCCAGGTCTGCATCCTGGTATGGACTGGCTGTGTGGGATGTCACTTGAGTGTTCAGCCAAGGCAGCAGGGACAACAGCCTTTCCTTCCTCTGATTTATCTCCTGGTCACAAGTGCTGGTGGAAGAGATGCTCCTTCTCCACAGCTCTATGGAGCTTAGCACAAGAAGTGAGGATAGGAGAGAAGATCTGAATGTTGAATTGGTAGAAATAATGCCCAGCTAGTTGCAGGTTGATCCTGGACAGCAGTGGATGGTTCTCTGGGTAATGAACATGTTTTCCAGGAAACCTCAGCCAAGAGGCTACCAGTGCTCTTGCAAGGTTCCTGCTGAGGCAGCTGGCTCTGCTGTTCTCTATTTTCCACCCCCAAAAAAAGCATGTGATCAAAGGGAGCCCCTGTGGCAGCCTGAGGGCTCTGGAGCACGATTATCTCTCAGTTTCATGAGAAGAACAAAGAGTTTGGCATCTGAGAATGAACACAGATTTTCTCTTCAGCTTGGCCAGGCTGCAGCAGGAAAACAATGTTACGGTCTCCATGGTGAGGCTCTAGTCCTTTTGGAGCTGTAAACTTGTGCCAGAGTCGTGACAGGCACATTCACAGGTGCCATGTTCTGGATGAGGTGCTTGGCAGCTGCTGTGACCCTGCCCAGAAGGAGCAGGGGGAAGGTCTGGGATTTTCTCATTCTTTTCCTATCTACTTTCCTCCTTGTGCTTGCATCTGAATGCAGCAGCAGAAATTTGTTGAGGCAGTGCAGGGTATTCACCTGCTCATCTTACTCCAAGGGCAGCAGTGTGGAGCAGGCTGAACTCGTCTGTGCCCTGTGCATGGGTCATTTCCCAACCTGAGCTTCCCAGCCCCAGGGACAGCCAGTCCTTTGCTCTTCTGCCACACAAGGTGAGAAGAGATTGCTCCCTGGCAGCTCAGAGCAGAGCTTGGATCATTCTCATGCTTGTTTCTGCTCTTTCCTGCACAATGCTTTTCCTTATTCAATTTTATTTTTTATTAAATTGTGGCAACAAAGTCCAAGGTGACTTTCTCGAGTGCATGTCATTACTTATCTTTGCAACACTGATTTTGCCCAATCTGCATAGTTCAATGGCTTCATTTAAAAAAAGGAGCAAAACCTAAATAAAACCCAAACAAAAACCCCCAAACAACGAACAAACAAAACCTCCCAAAACCAAACCAACCAAACAAAAAAGAAACACAAAACCACCCCCAAAGCATACTAAGACAAATACAGCAAATAACCACTGGCATCACTTGCAACACCTCTGGAGCTGCATCAAATCCAGCTTTATGTGCATGAAGTTATGATTTCTTCCCCCTCATGCACTGCACAGCCATGGCTTTTGCACAGCACTGATGAGTCCTTATAAGACAGGGCAGTTTACCCCTGGGAATGCCAAAGTCTCACCCAGGATGTTGCTTCAGATCAGGATTTATGCTAAAATCTTGGCTCAGAGATAGAGTTTTGGTGAGGTAGTGGCCAGTGAGCAGTAACTCAGGCTGCATTGACTGAGCTGTGACAGTGCAGCCTCTCTGGAGAAAAGAGAGAAGGGGCCAGTGTAGATGCCTGCCCACATCCTGGTGGCAGTGCCTGGACACCACTCTGGGCTGTCACAAACAGGCACAGGAGGTATAAAACAAGTGAGAAATTCCATCTGAAATTGCCCTCTCTGTGTCCATTCTAGGCACTTCTGCCCCACTGATGTTCTCATTAAGGCACTGGGAAGGTTTTTTCCATTTGCCTCCTTGGAGTGGGACTATGCCTTGCCAAGGAACAAAGCAGGTCACCCCACCACCCTTCTTCTGGAGGAGCACTAACCTGCAGCTCTTCTCTCCCTCCATTCCCTACTCCTTGAGGAACTTCTTTGAGAGCTGTGCTCTTTTTTCATGTACAGGTGAAACTCACCAGTGAACTCAAAAAGTAGCTGGGGTTGGGATCAGACAGATGGGTCTTTGCAGAATAAAGCTGGGCTAAAAATGTCCATGTTGCTTCAGGCAGGGCAAAAGAATAATGCAGCAAAACCTACCAACCTCATGAAACTGGCATCCCAGCATGACAGGTTGCATTATACAAGAAAAGAAAAACACTTTTAAATTTTATCAACACATTTAAAATAAGCAGAAATAGGCCTTTAATCTTTTTAATGCTGTACTTTCACTGAGGAGGATGGAGACAGGGATGCCTTCAAATCTGGAAATGTGCAGTGTGCTCAGACACTGCCATGAGGGAGTGGGATTGGCCTGGCCTTGATCCTGGTGCTGCAGACTGGGTCAGGACAGTCTGCTAGGGCAAAAAAAGAGTCCTGCCATCTCTCTGCTTCCTGAGGAAGCTTCTCAGGGACCAGGATGAGTTTTTAAGTGAGAGCTTTAAAATGGTTCAGAGGCTGCATCATTTGCATTTTCCAGAAGAGGCACGCACCCCTGCTTTCCTTAGGGACAATGTTGAGGTGGTGGCAGAAGTGGTGAGTGAAGCACAGCCTGTGGCCGGGGCAGGACCTGAGCCTGCCTTCCCCTATGGGGTGAGGAGCCAGAGGAAATTCAAGTGGGGATCTGGAGACAGGTTGTTGCTCTAGTTGACCCCATTCCTCCTGCATGTATAACACAAAAATGAAGGTGCTCCTTGACAAAGCGATTGCATGGAAAGATGAAGCCGGTCCCAGCAGCTCCAAAAACTTTTTCAGGGCTCTGAGGTACTGCCATAGCCCTCCTGGAATCATGGCTGGGGGCTGAAAGATGTGTCCTTGCCTCATGTGAAAGTCACATTTATCTGATGGTTTATGAAACTTGGCTCATGCCCCTTCTTCTCATCTGGGTAAGGTTGTCGTGTTGTGCCAGCCTCACCTGTCACATTATTAAGAGTGATGTGAGCTGCTGGTGGAAGAAGCACATTGCACAGCAGCTGCAGGTCAGACCCAGGTATCATCAACACAAATCTTATGCAAGAGGATGGAAAAGGGCGTGGAACTGCAGGCCACCCAGCAGCTCCATCATCTGGAGAGGTAATTTATTTTTTTCTCAAATCCTCTGTGAGTGCTGGCTTCTCCAACCAAGCAATCACCTGTCTTCAGGTGAAAGCCCATGAAATGGGTGACTGCCATGGCACCTCTTGGGCAGCATGCAGAGAGGGCTGTGAAGCATGAGCCTGACCCAGCTGGACAGGACAGTGATGCTCCAGCCCTGAGTGGACCCTACATGGGGCCAGCACTCAGCCAGAATCCCCAGGCTCCATAGGGAGCTTTTCCCCAGACCCTCCAGCTTTCATGGATGCAGGAAGCTCCAGCATATGCTGCTGCTGCAGTGAGCAGAAAACCAGCAGAGAGTTTGCTGTGCCCTGATGGGCCGGTCATGGCTCTGAACAAGACACACCAGCCTTGGGGCTACTTGGCTGTCATTAAAATGCTGTGGATGGAAGGAAAAGTCTAATTGACTAAACAACAGCCTGCACTGTGTAATTAAACTAATTGTGGCTCTACCTGCATGGGTCAGAAGTAATTTGTGTGGCTGTTAAATCACTGACAAATAAGAGGTGGAGAGGTGTGTGAAAGTATTTCTTACATATGTTTCCATAGGTCATTTTGCTCATTTTGCTGTTTCATTTCAGGCAATTTTATGCCCTTGAAATTTTTGGTATATGTCAAATTTGAGGAGATTGTTAATATTTGATGCTGAAGCAGGGGAAAGGAAAAAGGTCACTGTTGTTAGCAACAGTGTTTCAGGAGGCAGAGTTTCAAGTGGCAGCAATACTTTCTCAGTGCTATTTTCTTATTTGAAGTGAAATCCCTCAAAAAAAAAGACAGTCTGTTTGCCACAACGTGTATCAGCCTGGCTCTGCATCCACTGGGGACAAGGCAATTGTTTTTATTGACTTGAGCAGCAGAAGACCAGGCCTTCTATACAACTTGGTGAAACACAGTCACTCCTTTACTGCCAGGAATTTATGGCATTAGCTTTCATGGATTGCTTGGAAAGCTCTGGCTTCAGAACATGGTGCATTTGGAAGAAGTTGAATGAAAAACCTGCTGTAGTGTCATGTTGAAACTTTGACCTTGTTTTCAAGTCCTTGCAAAGCAGAGCCACCTCCATCTTGTAGCTCTGCTCTTATTGATTATCATTTTGAGTCCTTCAGGCATTTTGCTGTGCCCAAAGCGCCGTGTGCTTTTCAGAACAAATAATCTGACATGACAGAGAGCTGCTGAACTGACTCTGCTCCCTCTCTGCTGTCAGCACAGGACAAAGCTTTGTGCTTGTGCTGGACGAGACCTGTGTGGTTAAGTGGAGGGGCTGATATTTTGTCCCAGTAGGAATTGTTCAGCACGTGAGCAGCACAGGAGTCAAACACTTGGCCTGGGGAGATTGGTGCCTGTGGTTTTGCTGGTCAGGGCTATGTGTCTGGGGAAGGACATGGCATAGCTGGGCTGTGGGACATGCACAAGCCCTTCTGTCCTATCATCGATCACTGCAGAAAGACAGGACAGTAGGGGGGATGGATCCTCAGTGGGATCCCCTTGTCTGTTTTTCTGTTTCTTGACCGTGAAGAACCCTCTATAGATCTAGCTTACTCTTTCTGAGCTGGAGATGAAGGACCTCACTTTTCAGGTAAGAAGAAATTTCCAGTGTGGTCTGATGTTCCTTTATCATCTTACCCCAAATCTAGGACATATGAGGTGTGACCATCTAGCTGCAGTATCACCCCAGAAATGTGGCAACAGGAACAGGGAATAGAGCACAGGGAGAGCAGGATATACAAATACTTTTTAAAGATAGCAGATTACCTTTTTTTTTTTTGTCTACAGAAAAAAAAAAGTGAGTCTAAATGGCTCCTACTGAGTCAAATTTTTTATATCTCCAGGCATAGCTTATTACCCTGACTTAGCCCAGCTCTGAGTTCTTCCCAAGGGTTTTGGTGCTATTTCTTCTATTTTGATTTATAAATTTTCTTGATTTTACTTTCCTCCTACATGTTCTGCATAAGCTTTTTCTCCCTGCCTTAGTGAGGAGCCAGAAGCTGGTGTGACAGTGCTATCACAAGGTGTAGGACAGAAATGGGATCTGTCAACCAAAGACTTTGCTCTGAGTATCCTGCAATGGTCTCTTCTGGCATCTGCCTCATGGGCTATGTGAAATGGTCTCTTCTCCCCAGAAACCATTTTCATGCTGCCTCTTAACTGCTGGGCTTACTGCAACCACCCTGGGGCTGGAGGAGTGAGGGTGAGGCTTGGTGTGGGCTCCGTAGCTCAGGGAGCTTGGTTACAGACTTTGTACCACAGCAAGGGGATTTCTGGCTTCTCCACTGACTTATCAGAAGGAATTACAGATATTTCCTGGTTCAGCCATTCCCTTCACAGCTGATAGACTTTTTCTAACCTCAGTGATGTATTCTGTGGGGGAAGAAAATCCACCTGCTGTAATCATGGGATGCCTGCTGTAGTAAACAGGAGTAATACTGCCATTGATCCTGGATTTAGGAGACCATCTCTGTCCAGTACACTTTAGGAATGCCAATTAATGAGTCCCCCAAACATCCCATGGGACAAATGGGTACTGTTTCTTTATGAGACTAGACTGCCAAGTCTAGAAAGAAGCTCAAGCAAGGTCAGCTTTAACTGCCAGAGCATGACATCTCTTTACAGCATTGATTTGTTTCCTGATATTTCCTGAGATACCTATTTTGGTTTTCTTTTTGTTTGTTTGTTTGTTTTCCAGTGTTTGCATCTATTAATGTTTTTGTCAACAGACTTCTCTGGGAGACTGTAGCACTGATCACCCTCAGGACCCCTGGTGAGGATTAAATTTGTCTCTGTAAAATGGGCTGAGAAGTGGGTGAGAGCAAACCCCATGCCAGTCCTGTCTTCTGTGCTGGCTGAGGGGAGAGGATAAAACCAGGAAAAGTAGAGAGTGCTATTTCCTTGGAAGAGTCCCTCAACCTCCAACAACTTCCAGCTCAAGGTTTACTGCAGAATTGCAGTCGTAGATTCTGGTGGATTTTCCTCCCATTATTTATCCCCTTAATTTCCTCTTCTAAAGTCATATAAACTCTTGGCATCCAGCATGTCCTGCAGTGGGGAGTCTTGCTCTATAGCTACACATTTTCTGGAATATCACCTCTTGCTCTTTTTGAACCTACCACCTGCTGGTCATGGTTTAATCCCTTGCAGTTCTTGTGTCAGAAATGGTGAATACTTGTATGCTGTGACACTGATACATTTATAGGCCCCTGCCAGCTACCTCTTCCACAGAACAATGGATCCTGTTTCATTTATACTCTCTTCACATGGAAGTTACTCCACTCTTTTAAGCAGCCTTTTGGCTCTCTTCCATGCCTTTTTCTGACTTTGCAATAGCTTGTGTGACACGAAGAGAGAATTGCACTTATTTTTCAAGACATGAGTGCAATATTGGGTTAGACACAGGTGTAGTAACATAGCCTGCTCTCTCTCTTTCCAAATTATTTTGGTGTGATGGTTATATACTCCTTAAGAACTAAAATCAATGCAGGTATTAACTAAATTTTTTTGTTGGACTCATGCAATTAATCATCAGGACTTTGAAGTCCTGACTTAATGGGATTTCAGTGGTTCACAGGCTGGCTCTAGTCACAGTCAGCACAAGCTGGGTACACCTGGGGATTACAGAACCACATGCAACATGGTGTACAGGGAGGGGCTGAGCAAGCAGTGATTGCCTTGCCAGATGCTGCAGGTGTGCAGCTGTGAACAGGCTGTGTTGCTGCTGTGGTGAGGGATAAATGCATGGGATTTCCAAGGGGAGCACATCCATAGCAGTGCTTGGCTGGCTGGGCCACACAAACTCTCTGATGGCTCTGTGCTCTAGTCAGTTTTGGACCCCAGACCTGGGAGCTCTGGCACCTTCATCGTGCCCTCCTCCACTGTCATTCAGACAGGACAGATGTATTTCTGTGCTGTGTGGTGGGTCACCCACAACCTGTGGTTTTGCTGCATGCCTACTGGTCCCAAAGCTCTTCCTGCAGAGCACTGGGATGAGAAGCAGGTAAGATGAGAGTTGAGGGATTTGTTCTGTAATGGTAGCAACCAAGTCTGACACACCACATTGATACAGGACACCTTCCTTCTCTCCTTTCTCACCAGGAGCTTTGCACAGTGCTTCCCATCTTGTCTTCTCGTGGCCGGGGCAGAAACTGCCTTTCCTGCTCCTCCAGCCCCTCAGCAAGAGTGGACACACTTCTGAGTCACCATGGGCAAGATGGACAACACCTCTGTGGAGCTGAGCTCTCCCTCTGAGGTGAAGCAGGCAGCCCTGGAGGAGCCAGAGCCCATCAGCCCTGAGGTTGTGGGCACCAAGAAGAAGAAGAAGGAGATCCCAGACAGAGGTTCCTGGAAGGGGAAATTTGACTTCTTGCTGTCCTGTGTGGGCTATGCTATCGGTCTGGGCAACGTCTGGCGCTTCCCTTATCTCTGTGGCAAAAATGGAGGAGGTGAGAGAAATGCACAATGAGCAGCCCTTGTACCTGAGCAGGTTTTGGCTTGGTGTGGGTCTGGGCAAATGGGTGGTCCTCCAGCTGAGAGCTCTCCCACATGGTGGGAGTTACTAAGTTGTCCAGAGACAAATTTCCATGATTTGTGGGCTTTAGTAGCAAGTGCAGGCTGGGAAGAAGCAGTCCAAAGAAATAAAACAAGCAGTTTGAGTTCTGTCATGCTTGTGAAGTTCAAATTTGCTACAAAAAACCCCAAAAACAGGCATGTGGGACCTCATTTACTTACAGGAAGGGCTATGCACAAATAGGCACCCAGTGGGATTCTGGGGCACCTCCAGAGAAACCAGTTTGCATCTGTTAAAGGTTGGGTTCTCCTCAGTCTAGGGCATTCTCAAGGAAATTCTCTCTGCTCAGCTACAGAATTTCTGCACATCTTGGATCAACTCAGAAAACACACTTCTGTGCCTCAGCTCCCCTCTCAAATGGTGCTCTTTCTTCTGCCTTGTCAGGGAGATGCTTTTGTGGAGGGGAGTACAGGCAGGTGTCAGTAGAGCAGAGGCTCTTTCTTCTCACTCCATGCTGAGCTCTCCCATTGCTTGTGCCTGTTACTAAAACAGCCTTCCTTCTCCCCTTTGAAGAGCTGCTCACTTCCTTGAACCATTTTACAGACTTCCCACACAACTCCAAACCCATTTTCCTCACCTTTAAGGCTGTATATATAATTTCAGTTTTTGCCTGCCTAGTCTTCCCACGTTGCTCTTTGCTTCCCTCTTAGCCCTTCCTGGCCTGGAGTCCCCACCCCAAGTGCCACGCTCATTCATGTTGCTCTGAGGGTCTCTTCTCATGTTTCTTCTCCATGTCTTTTTAATTTTCCTTTTACCTTTGGCTCTCATAACTTCTTGTATCACCAGCCCATTTCTGCTGTTGCAGGCAGTGTAGGATGCTCTTCTCCTTCAACCCTGGAAAAGAGGAGAAGGGTCTTGTTCCCTGAAGCAATGTCCGCTTAACTTCATGGCATTTAAGGGTATCTAGGCCCTTTCTGTGAATCATGTGGAGTGAGTCCTAGCAGGAGACTAGAAAGTTAGCAATTTGGACAAGAAGATTTCTAACTGATTATGCTGTTTTCATGGAATTGTAGAATCATAGGATGATCGGGGTTGGAAAGGACCTAAAAGATCAGCCAGTTCCAAACCCACTGCCAAGGGCAGGGACACCTTCCACTAGGTTGCTCAAAGCCACATCCAACCTGGCCATGTACACTTTCAGGCATGGGGCATCCACAGCTTCTTTGGGTTTTGTGGAGAATGGAAATGTGCAGCTGAGCTGAGTGAGGTTTATGGGAACATCCAGGCCTGCCCTGGGGAGCCTGTGCCACCAATTCCAGAGCCATGGTGCAGGTTTGTCATCTTTGGCCACACTTTGGCTGCTATCTCTCCTCACAGAACATTTCTTCGTGGCTGGGTCCAGCACTGGTTGTTAGCCCTGTGATTGCTGTGTCATCTCAAGTCTCACACCAGCTCTGTGCTGCCCGTGACTGTCTCCTCACACATAAAGGTGGAGATGACAATGCCTGTAATGAGATGAGGGGTGTAGCGAAGCTAAAATCGATCCTATGCATGAAGTCAGCAGAGAACCTAGGACAGAGGGTGCTGGAGAGGTGCGGAGCGCTATTTTTAGCACTGGCAATGGCACACAGAGCGATCTCTGCCCCGGCAGCCGCGGGCACGCAGAGGGAGCAGCCGGCTGTGAGCAGACAGATGCAATGCGGGCATTGCTCCCTGCTCCCAGCACCCTGCCTCCCCTGCCGCTTCGTGCCGTTCGTGGCAGCCTGGGTGGCTCCTTCCCCTGGCCCTGCCGCTCCCGCAGCCGGCAGCACCAAGGAGCGAGCGGCGCTGGCTCAGCCGGGGCTGACGCACGGGAGCATCACCGGGACGCGGCTCCTTCGCAACCGGGCGGGCACCGCCTCGGCTCTGCCTCGACGGAGCGCAGCAGACTGTGGGTGGAACGCTAATTTTAGCGTCCCCGCATGTGCGCTGCTCAGAGCCCGGCCGTGTGGGCTGCTTCCATTACGCACAGGCAAATTGAACTGAATGGAAATATTGTCGTCTCACTTACCGCTGTCGCATTGCATCGGCTCACGGCTGGCTTGCTCGGCGCAGGGAGCCCGGGGCACGGCAGCACAGCGCTCGGCCCAGCCGCTGCGGGGAGCAGGCTTCACCCAAAGTGATGCCTGGGCTCCCTGCTGGCCCTGCACGCAGCTGGATGTGCCCAGCTGTGCCTCCAGCCTCTACAGTGATCTCTAACCTTATACAGTCCCTCTGATCTCAACAGAATTGTACGAGACTCCAAATGCACTCTAAATGCAGCTCAGTACATGCTAAAAATTGCTTGTGAGATCCTAAGCTTGAATAACTTGAGAGAAAAGCAGTCCTTTAAATAAGCATCTTCCACTCCTCATTTGCACACTGAGACTCAAAACAACACAGTGTAACAGCTTGTAATGCTCAATTTTTGATTCGTGGGCAGTGTTCCCTGTTTTAAGGATTAATTGTTGTTCTCTGCTGTGCAGCACTAGGAGCAGGCAGATTTGGGGCTGCACAGTGAGTGCCAGGGGCTATTGATCCTTCCTTGCCTCCAAGGGTCAGTGCTCTGAGCAGGACCAGCGTCATCACCTCTGACACCCGTGGATCTGGAGACAAGCTGGGACTTTCACAAGGTCATGCACAACCATATTTTGTACCGGCCTGCAAACCTGAGATACAAATTTCAGAACTGATTTCCTATCTGGCTGTACAGGATCTGGGGATATTATCCATGCCTACTTGGGGACCTGGCCCTCCAGAGTGGCAGTGGCATTGCCAACAGCCCTCAGCTCAAGGAGGTGGTCTGGTTTGTAGTTTTCCCACTATTCTTGAGAATCAAGCCAGGATAAAGACTTGTGTCCAAAAGTTCATTTGTTTGTTTTTTAGGTTTTTTTTCCTCCAACAGTCTAATTAGATCTTTCACCTACAAACCTTCCTGACCTACTGTAGATGAGAAGTGCAGAATCATCAGAGCTGCAGCCAAATTTCATTAATTGCTTGCACAGAGGCGAGGAGGAGACTTGCACTGCTGCTAAGCTCAGCCTCCAAACTGCGCAGCAGCAGGGTGGCAGCAGCCCTGGAGCAGATACAGGCTTCCCACAGGGCTCTCAGGGGCCTGGACCTTGCAGGCTGTGGTGTCTAGTGAGCACACAGGGGAGGCTGCTGAGCAGGCACAGTGATGCCCAGAGCTGTTCTCTCCTGTGCACCAGGCTGCTGGTGAAGCCAAGAGCCTGTGCTTCCACGCCAGCTTGTGATTCAGGTTCATGGTCACTGAGCTGCTGGCACAGAGAGTGTTTTCTCCCCACCACCCACTGCCAGCTCCTCTTGCATGCTGCCTCCCATGGACTCTCATGCCGAGTGCTGGCACCTGCCTCTCCCAGCTGGGTTCAGCTCCCTGCTTGGCAGGCAGATGTCCCCAGCTGGGTGTCCCCTGAGCCAGCATCCCTGGCTGTGCCTGGCTGCTTCCCTGCCCTCAGAGAGCAGCTGCTGGAGCCTGGCTCTGCTGGGTGCAAGCTGGGCCACAGCTCTCCAGAGTGGCTTTGCTTGCTGGCTCTGTGTTTGCTTTCCTACAATTATCTGGAGAGGAAGACTCAGACTGACAGCTCAGCCCTAAGGCTGGTGCAGGAATCAGTGCTGTCCTGAACACAGCCAGCCACTTCTGGGCAAACTGAGTGTCCTCCCTCCGTCCCCAGCGAGCATCTTCTGCAAAAGTTTGTCCTCCTCAGAAACGATGGCCTATTCCATGAGAAAGATAAAACTGGGCTTTGTCCCACATCCTAGAAGTCAGGATCACCTGAACTTGTACAGTCTTCCAATCACAGAGCAAGTCTTTTCTATTCTAATTGCTCTTCTAAAAACTGGGTGTCAGTAATATCCCTAATGAATGAGTGTTCTACCTCCTTTGCAGTGATGAGATGATTTCCATAGGGCCATGGACAAGAATAATATTTTCACTAGGAATTTTAAGGGTAAAACCTAAAACACAGGTGGGGTGGTATATAGCACTGTTACAAGAGCCAATACAGTCCTGGTCACAGATTTTTTAAAAGACTGAAGCAGCTATAAACAAAGAAAGCATGGCCAGTGCCAGATATTCCTATGCACTATTCCCTCAAGAAGAAGAAGAATTGAAAGCTTCTGCAGGTAAGACAAAAAGCATCAACAAGTTATCAATGTCAGTGTCCAAGCTTTTGGGGTTGGTGTCAGATTGGGTTTAGCAGCTAACAAAGTGAGCCTGGCATTGCACAGCTAGTGATGCCAGTGTATTTGTACATATGGTACATGCATACCCACAGTGATAAGGGAAAGGCAGCTGTTACCTCAGTGGGAGACTCACCAAACACATCAACTCCAGCTGCAAGCTGTCACCTCTGGGAGAGGCTGCTCCTCATCACATGGCTGTTGCAGAGCAAGAAACTGCAGCTGGAGGCATTTCCTTCTTGATCAAAGGGGGAACTGCCTGATAACATTGCTCCTTCTTTCAGGGGCCTTTCTCATTCCCTACTTCCTGACGCTGGTGTTTGCTGGGATTCCTCTCTTCCTGCTGGAAACTGCTCTGGGCCAGTATACCTCTATTGGTGGACTAGGAGTCTGGAGATTAGCACCCATGTTCAAAGGTACTGTGCTGTATGTTTGTGCCAGCAATGACATGTAACTACAGGCAGCATCCCATTAATGGTTTGAAGGCAAATCAGCAAATCCCTGGGGGCTGGGATGGGGTGCC
Organism: Agelaius tricolor; assembly: GCF_023055355.1. NCBI lineage: Eukaryota > Metazoa > Chordata > Aves > Passeriformes > Icteridae > Agelaius > Agelaius tricolor. Next base: position 4,919,409 of record NW_027269263.1, read on the forward strand.
AGGTGAGGGGGGGGTTCCTCTCTGTCTTTATCAAGCTGTCCTTGACCTCTGTTTCAGTCACTAACAGCACTGTGCTCTGTTCAAGCAGGTTTGTGTGATGACAAGGGACTGTGACTCTGGTTGCAGAAGACCCTTTGTTTTCCCAAGCCTCTCTATATGTGCCTACTTTAATTGCATGGGAATGCAACCTGTTGCCATGCTTGAAGTAACTGTTTTCTAGAAGCCAATGGTGATTTAGAAATGCCTTGGATGTGGGAAAGTAAAATTCTGCCAGGGAAGTGACAAGATCCTGTTTTCAGGGAGTTCTGTCCATAGAGTACCAGTAGCACACTGAAGTAACACTGTTCCCCCAGTGGAAATGGGTGGCTGAGAGACATAAGGGAATGAGCCTCCCTTGCTGACCAGCTCAACTATAGCACACTCTATGTTGGTGAGCTGGTTCCCTTTTTTTGGTTTTCAAAAAAAAACCATGCTGTGGTGCCCATGAACTCCCTTGGGTACTGGAGACCTGGATTTGTGGAAACCCAGGGCATTGGGAATATTTCTCTGTCTGCTCTGGGGTGCCCTGACCCCCAGGGGAGCACTGACTCTGACCCTCATTCATGGAGAAAGTTTCCTAGACTTCAAGATAGACTAGAACCCACAAAAGTGTGAAATAGATTATAGAGAGTAGTGTAGGTGTATCAGGTGAGAAATTTAGGTTTTGGGATTTTTAGTATGTTGTGGATAGAAGCAAGATGGAGGGCACAGGGTGTTGTCCTGAGTTTCTTCTTTGTGATTCTTCTTCCTTCTTCTTCATCGGTTCTGCCCATTTTGTAATTGGGCAGAAAAGTCCACATTGCAGCTCTTTGGGATGAGTTATTGGGTTAAAAAGGAAAATAATCTAGGTGCCAGTTCTTAATTGGATAGTTTAGTCTTAAAAGACCTTGGAACAAGAGACTGTTGGCCATTTTGTGCCTTGCTGCTGAACTCACAGCAGTGAAACTGTTTTACTGATAAGAAACAATAAACACCTGAGTCCCAACATGAATTAGTGTCTCAAGTACCTTCAATCCAGACCTAGAGAAACCAACAACAGGTACTGCCACATGGATTGATGCTGCTCTCTGCCTTCATTTGCAGGTGTGGGACTGGCAGCCATGGTTCTGTCCTTCTGGCTGAACATCTACTACATTGTCATCATTGCCTGGGCTCTCTACTATCTCTTCAACTCCTTCACTTCGGTGAGTCACGGGCGTGTCTGCAGCGTGGCATTGGCTGTGCTCTGGGTCCTCACTCCCACCTGTGGGCGGTGGTTTGTTCATGACCCACAGTGGTCACTAGCTGCTTGTCATTTGTGCAAAGAGCCCTTGTCAGCATCGTGCTACACCCTTCCTGAAGAGGTTCATCAGCCCTGGAGGCAGTTTTGTGGTGCTGATGGGTAGTGATGCTTGTCCTCTGGTGAGGATGGTCCTATCCCCTCTACAGGAACTGTTCCCCACTCACTTCAGTCTTTAAAGCTCAGCCTGTGTTTCTGTTTTATTTCTTGGGCTGCTCGAATCTGAGCTGCGCATTTCCAGAACTGGTTTTGTCAGGCTTTGTTATATCATGGTCTTATTTCTCAGGACTTGCTCCTTATCTTAATTAGTTCTTGTTCACTCCTCACTTGATAAATTATCTCCAAGGAATTTTTTTTTCTGCTGGGAAAATGATTCAGAAGGTATCTAGACATCTGCTTGTGACTGTCCCTTAGTGTGTGCTTTGGTGTTATAATTTATAGTGGGTTTCTCTTCCATAGCAGGGCCTTCTACCGTACAAGGTTAGAATCACACCCCATATTAACTTCTTGGTAGCTGAATTATTTATTTCAACCCAGAAACTGGTAAGAGTTTCCTTAATGTAAGTCTCTGAGCAACCTGAAGCCTTAAAGACATCAACCCCATGGTTCAAATGGGATCTTTTTAAATGTCATTTAGATATAACCCTGAAGTGCTATTGTGGACACTGCACATCCAGTTTTCCTTTTTGTTCCTGCAAAAGTTTCAAGTATCTGTCAAGACTTTTGCTGAATCATTTCATTGGGCATTCCCAACTGTGTTTCTACCACCAACACCACCTATCACTGTAGGGTCCTGGATCTAGAACAGAATTATTGGCTGTGGGTGATTAGATGCACCCTCAGGGGTTCCCAAATAAACAGAGGTCTTCCCCAAAGTAACCCATCCCAACTCCACCCTGGGCAGGATGTTTCTCAGGATAAGGCTTTGGTACATTCAGGTGTTACAGACCCAGGTGGTGACAGTGCTTGTATGTGCATAGGCAGATCCAGATGTTTGGCTCAAGACCTTTTCTTTTACCAAGATAATAATTCCAAATTCCCAAAAGGACCCAAGGTGCAAATGAAAAAGCCAGGCTGATGTCTGTCCCCTGTGCCTTCTAAATTTGACTAAGAGTGTTTTGAACTATAATAAGAGCCCAGCCTGCCTTCTGCAGTTTCTGTCCTCTGAAATTCAGAGGAAATGGAGCAGCAACAAACTGTCCCCCAGCCTGCCCCTCCTTGTGAGAGCTGTGCAGCTTCTCTAACATGCAGACATTGAAGAGCTGCTGTGCAGCGCTGCTCAAGCCACTGCCTTTTCTTCAGTGCAGTGAGCAAGTCCTCATGAAATCACCACTGAGGGGGGTGCAGTGGTCTGGGTGGCCACTGGAATGTCACCTGCACCCCTGCAATAGTCACCATTCTGCCAGGATACCTTCTTTGAAGGTATCATCTGCTGGAGTGAACTGATTTAGATGGAGCAGTGAAGGCAGCACTTAAAGGCACTTAAAATACAGATAATTTTTTTGAAGAGTGTGGCATTTACATTCTCTGAAAAAATTCCTTCGCCCAGGGTTTTTCTCCTGGGAAGCTGAAAGGCAGCCTGAGAGGCCTCAGAGAAAAGGAAAACAATTCTTATCTCATTTGCTTCTCCTGTGTTGTGCTCATGTGGAATGTGTTTGGAGATTGTTTACCCACAGGTGATTGTTTCATTGGATTCTGCTGTGAGTTGTTTTGACTCATTGGCCAATCAGTGCCAAGCTGTGTTGGGACTCTGGAAAGAGTCTCAAGTTTTCATTATTATTTTTTTAGCATTCAGTAAGTATCTTTTCTGTATTATTTAGTATAGTATAGTATTCTCTAATATAATATAGTATAATAAAGTAATAAATTAACCTTCTGATAAGATGGAGTCAGATGCATCATTCTCTCCCCTTGTCAGTGGATCTGCTTTTACAACAAAGAGGCATCTACATTCCTGGAGGAATAGGGATGGATACAAACTTCTTCTTAAAGCTTTGTTGAGCTGGAGCCTCAGGTCTTATCTGCAGAAGGAAATCACCCAGAATAGCTGCTCTGTATTTGTCTACACACACTGTGCTTGGGAAAAGAGGTAGCTGCTCATATCTGAGCTGCTTCCTTGGGCTGGCTCAGCCATGGCACTGCATGGCCTGGGTGAGTTGTCCTGCACACTCACATGGTCCCTGGCACTGCTGCTTCACTGCCTGCAGTGCCAGAGCTGATTGCAGCAACTCTGTAGTGTTGTGCTGCTGTCTCACTGCTACCCACAGTGTAAACATCTCCCAGGAATCCCTTTGTGCTGCTTATAATCAGGGCAGTGGACAGTATCAAACAGCTACTGTCCTGGACAATTTTCTCCTATGCTTGTGTTATAAAAGTCTGTTGATGTAGACAACACTTTGCCTCCATTCTCAGGGCCATGTTGTTTTTTAAGAATTGAAGTTGGTGTAAATGAAGCATAAAAAACAAATCCCTGCTTATTCTTTCTGCAGTAAATTCCAACCACTTGTTGAGTGAAGCTAGCAAAAAGCTGTAATGGTTATAAACACAGTATCCCTTGATAGTATTTTAATTTGTAGGTATTAATTATCAACAGTTAATTGGAAGTGGCTTTCTATATGGGAAATTGCTAACATTTTATTGGAGCTACAATATTGCCCTAATCACATCATGATATTTTTTCCCCAAAAATCCTTGTCACAATTTATCATATTTTTGAAAATTTTTCCATTATTTTGGCTACAAGGGCATGCCCATCCAGTGGAGCTGCCCATTATCTTTGCAAAAAAAAAAAAAATTAAGGGGCTTCAGTTTAGAAGAAGCCAGATTTCACTTGGGAGATATCCCATGAATGATGACCCTCCTGTCCTTGTTCTGGTGCAGGAGCTGCCATGGCAGAGCTGTGGGAACGCCTGGAACACCGAGCGCTGCTTCTCCAACTACTCCCTGAACGACACCACCAACCTCACCAGCGCCGTCACCGAGTTCTGGGAGTACGTCCCCAGCTGCCCACACCAGGTTTCTCCCCCTCCCTGTGGTCACTGTGCCTGCCCACCAGGGCTGTGGCTGTGCCTGTGGGCTCTGCTCCTTGGGCAGCTTTGGCAGAAGGGCGTTACAGCCATGGTGGGCATGGGGTGCACTGTGCAGACGCATGTCAGATGGACCTGCAGGCAAACAGTCTGTCCACCTCTCTTCACCTCCCTTTGTCCCATCACAATGATCCTCGCTTCTCTCTAGGGATTTGTGGGTGCTCACACTTGTCTGCACCTGGCCCTTCACCCTCCAGCCACCTCTGGGAGCTCCAAATTCCTCAGCCCTTGATTGTTAGACCTCCTCCTGACACAGTGTCTCCCACCCTTAGGAGGAACATGCACCAGATGTCTGGAGGCCTGGGGGAGCCTGGCACCGTCCGCTGGCCCCTGGCTGGCACGCTGGCCCTGGCCTGGCTGCTGGTCTACTTCTCCATCTGGAAGGGTGTGGAGTGGACAGGCAAGGTACAGTGTGAGGGCTGGGTCTTTTGGTGCTGCCTCTCGTTGCTGGGCCGTCAAAATGTCCTCCAGACTCAATTTTATTTAAGTGTCTATAACTAAGGTTACAGTGCTTACAGGCAAAATCACAGTAGATGCTATTAAATTCCTGACATTTACCTTTCATGGCTGTGAAAATTGCTATGATGTTTATGGTAATTTTCATTCTAAGTGTAGAGAATAACTCTTGCCAGTAGGGTCATGGGTCTGAGCATGCATTCTTTTTGGGAAGAGGCATTTTCAGAAATTACTTATATTTCCCACTTTGGGACAGCCCTTTGAGAGAGCAAAGCTTCTTGTGGCCTCCCACTTCTGACAATCACAGTCTCTTAAATTGCCTCTGGTGGAAAAAATCTCACCATCTCCTTTGACAATTTCTCTGCTGCCCTTTTGATATTGGTGGGAGACGTTCAGATGAGAAGCCCGTTGTTTTTCCCTGTGCAGTGTTCCAGGCTAGCACAGCAGAAAGGTAATTGCTTTGTTTAGTGAAACAGCAGTGCTGAGATGCTGAGATGTGTTATTTAGAGCACAGCATGGTGCAGCCAGACACTATTATGAAAGGAATAATCTAGAGGAGAGATCAGAAAGAAGCACTTCAAGGGTAGGTCACCTAAGCTGTTAACTTCCCCAGTGGCTCTCAAACAGGCTTTAGCTACACAGCCACAGCAAAGCCCTGGTGATTACTGGTGTGAGCCCTGTGATGAAGGATGGCACATACCCATAAGATACTGAAACAGTGCTGAAAAGAAAGCAGTGGAATCAAGACAACTTGTTTTGCTTGATGCACTGGTCTAGAGAAACACCAGCTTTAGCTCTGCAAAATAAGGATATGATGACTTAAGGGGATTACTTCTGTGGGCTAAAATTATCCCTGTGCAATTCCCTTGTCTTTGGGTATTTCATCCAGACTTCAGCATGCTACTTTTGTGATTAGTGTGTCCTTGTGTATCATTGGCAGGGAGAAACCTCAAACAGCCAGAAACGTTACTAGCATGGGAATGGGGGACAGAAAATGCAAGGAAATCCTACTGAAAGTGGCTGTGCTTGGGAGCCTGTTGTCCTCACAGGAGAACATGCCAGACTCAATGACACCCTGGGCAGGAAAGGTCCTGGGCACTGGTGGGCTGATGTCTTCTCTCCCATGGGGTCTTTTTCAGGTGGTGTATTTCTCAGCCACCTACCCCTACTTCATGCTTTTCATCCTCTTGTTCCGGGGAGTCACGCTGCCAGGAGCCAAGGAGGGGATCCTCTTCTACCTCACACCTGACTTCAGGAAGCTCTCTGACTCTGAGGTTTGTAGCCTAGTGAGGAAAGCTCTTATCTCCCAGCTGTCTATGCATTAGGCTTCCCCAGGCACTTCCCATGAATATTGTAATTACTTAAAATAACTCCAGAATAACCCTATACAAGTATTCATAACCCATGTCCCATAGGCTGAGACGAAACAGAGGAAAAGGCCCTTCATGGTGGAAATCTGTGCAGCAGCTCTGCTGTAGTCAGGCACAGTGTTATCCACAGGGTAGGGGGAGTCAGAAGTTATCCTGACAAAGGGACCTTCCCTCTGGGCTGGGAATGTCTCATTTCAGTGACTGTTCTGGTGGTGCCAGAGAAAGGATGATGTGGTGCTGGCATGGGGGCCTCAGAAGGAGCACAAACACAGCAGCACCCGCAGCAGCAGTTTTTGTAAGTGCTTAAGTGATGAGTGGTGGCCAGTAATGTGTTCTTGGTCACTGGCAGCAGAGAGGAGACCCAGGAGGAGCAGGGATTCTTGCAAAAATGAAGTTTTCAGGATACACAGACTCAGCATTTTTCAGCAGCAATACTCTCATAGTTTCAAAGTCACCAGTCATGTGCGAGTGGGGACAGCTGGACATTTGTCACTTTCCAGCAAGGGTCCCAAGGATCCCTCTTTCAGGACACTCTCTGTAACCATACTACCAACTGCATTGGCTCTAATGCAGGAAACAGGGTTCTCAAGACCAGAAGAGTTGTGTAAATACTACACAATTAAGAAACAGTCTGTCTCCTTTTCTTGAACTTTCTAAGGTTTAACACCTTAAGGCACTGGGACTAGCTTTGCAAGCTGTCCTCTGCAGTTGTTTGCACAAACAGCTCCATGTTGGAAAATCAAAGACACACTAGTGGAAGAGAAATGGAGGGTGTGAGAGAAGGATGTGGGTCTCTGAGTGGAGCAGCATCCCTTGGGGGCCCATGTGAGAAAGCAAACACACACATACACACACACACACACACACACACTCTCAGACAATGCAAGAATCCCTCCTGATCTGCACGGGACACTGTTCAGAAATGCATGACCCTTCCTCCATCTACATCATCCCATTGGAGGGTATGTCTGATGCTGGGCTAGGCTGCACTTTGATACACTTGACACATGGGAAGGATGCAGATTCCCTACCTTCCAGAATAGAAAGGGCCCTACAGAAAAGCCCTGGAAGAGGGACTTTTGACAAGACCATGTAGTGACAGGACAAGAAGAATGGTTTTAAACTGAAAGAGAATAGCTTTAGATTAGATACTAGTAAGAAACTCTTGACTGGGCCCTACTGACAGGGTTCCCTCAGGTCCTGGCCACCCCAGTGGGCTGGACATCCAAGCACTCAGCTCCACAGTCTGCACCCAGTCCCCCTGCTAGCCCTGCACTGTGCTGCTGCAGGACATGCACCTGCAGCACAGAGTCCCCTTTTGCTGCACTCCTCCTCTGGCTTCTTCTCCACAGGTCTGGATGGATGCAGCCACTCAGATCTTCTTCTCCTACGGCCTGGGGCTGGGCTCCCTCATTGCTCTGGGCAGCTACAACACTTTCCACAACAACGTCTACAGGTCAGCGGGTTTTTCCACCCTCCTGTGTGGCTGGGACTCCTCATGGGTGAGGCAGGGGGTTGTGGTGGATCTGCCTGATCTCTGCTGTCCCCTTGCTGGCACCATGCAGCCTAGGGGACACACTGTGATCTCTTTAGAGGGGATCCCTGCCTACAGGACACTCAGTATGTCACCTGTGCTACCTGTCCAAGGCAAAGGACCAGCTATTCGCAGGGCTTGGTCTTTTGTTTACCCCACTGTCTGCTCTTGGTGGGACCTGCAGGTGGGATTTTTTCTCTCTTTCTCTCTTCCAGAGACTCCATTATTGTCTGTTGTATAAACTCCACCACAAGTGTATTTGCTGGATTTGTTATTTTCTCTATCATCGGCTTCATGTCACACATCACGAAGAAGTCAGTGTCAGAGCTGGCCTCCTCAGGTAAACAGAAACCCAGGCTCAAATGCAACAGCAACCTGTGACAACCATTTGTGTGGGGTGCTCTTGTTCTGTCCTGACTATGTGTGCTGAAGTTTTATTTTGCTGTAGTGAAATATTTAGGCCATTTGCTGTCTGAAACTTTCTTATGGAGAATAGGCACTACCTATGTTTTCAGTAGATGCGATCAAAATTTGGAGTCCCTTTTTCATGCAAAATCTTGAGACTGAGATCTCAGAATAATTTTTTAACCAAGATAGGACTGTGTCTTTCTGCATGAAGACATATTTTGAAATTGCTGTCTTTCCAGAGAAAGCTTTTATCTCAAGAAACAGCATTTTGTGGTGGGGAAAAAAGAAAAAAGCACCAGGAAAGTTATAACCAGCTCTGAATATCAGTTTATTTTTCTAGCACAGTGCTCCAGCTCCATTTGGTTGCAACAATTTGATTACTTGATTACTTGCTTGCAGGACTTGTTTCTCCACTCCTGTCTCCCCATCTTGCCCCCATGCCTCCCACCAAGCTGGTGTGTCACAGGCACAAAGGCACGGCTCCTGTATGAAAACCCCTGAGTTCTTGGCTGTAATTTTTGTCTGTCTATTTAGCTGTGGCACTTATCTCAGACTTGCCATCAAATGCTTTGTGAACATGGGCTCATCCCCCTTTTCCTTACTGCAGGCCCTGGACTGGCTTTCCTGGCCTACCCACAGGTTGTCACACAGTTGCCCTTGTCCCCACTCTGGTCAATCCTCTTCTTCTCCATGCTGATGATGCTGGGTCTGGACAGTCAGGTGAGACAACTCAGGGACAAAGTGGAGGAAGATGCAAAGATGTCTTCAGGTACAATTGTGGTGTCCCCTTCTGCACTTGGGACAGTGCAGAGCAGAGTGGGTTTTTACTCTCTCGTGGTGTGAGGGCTGTGCTTTCCTGCAGCATTTTGGCATTGCTGTTGATGCCAGCAACAATGCAACCCTGAGCAGAGCTGCAGCTCCCTGACCTCGTCTGTAGGTTAGCAGGGATAGATCGTGGCAGAAGGATCTATGCCTTGGAAAAGGCTGTGCCTGGGTACCCTGACTACTTTGCCATCTTATCTGGTGGCAAAGTTTTACAAGATACTTGAGGGGGAAGAAGTTAGATGTCGCAAAAGGTCTCTATCTTGCCCCCTCAGAGCCCTCACAAAACAAACAAAAAACATTATCTCTGCATTTTTACAAGTGGTGACAGTTTTTTTCTGATAATTCAGCATCAAAATAGCTACCCAGTGAGGCAGTGCATTGCAGCATGCCTTCCTTTGGAGTGTATAAAAATCAAAGGTTCCTGCAAAAACTTGCACTTGTCTGTCATATCCACCCTTGTGCCCCTGTGCTCTTCTCTTGCAGCACAAACCACCAGTACAAAATGGATGCTCTCTTGGATTAGAGGCAGTGTTCATAAAGCCAAGCCTACTTCACAATCAGACTCAAAGCTATTCCTGAAATGTCACACCTGGTTTCCAGGAAAATCTAATCAACAAACCTGGTTTTCAATCATGTCACACTCTCATATGCATTTTATAAAGCTCAAGAATGCATTACCACAGACATTATATAGGAAAAAAAAATTAAAATAATACCTGAATGTTCTGAAAGAAACTACATTTACAGGAAAAAAAAATTAGCTGCATGGAATATTCACTCAGTGCTGGTAAATCGAGACATGACAATAAGCCCTCTAGCACTCTGTGTGGAATTTATTTGCTGCATTTGCTTCTGAAATACCCCTTGAAATTCTCCATGTCCCTCCTGACAGCCAGTTTCAGAGGGCAGACAGTCTGTTGGGAGGCTATCATTGCCTGGAGGAAGAGGCTGGGGTGGGGGGGAATGAAGCATCAAAAGGAAAACAAGCTTTTAAACAGCACAGCTAAATACAGGCGGAGAAGCTTTCTGTCTGCATGCTGGAGCTCTGCCTCATTCAAACACACCAGCAACAGCATGGCAGCTTCTGCATATAAACCAGTCAGCACAGGCTGCTACACTGGCTGCAATTCCACATGCATTTTGGAGCATTTAGTTTAAAAAAAAAAAAGGATTTTCTGCGTGCTGATTGCATATCCTTTGTGGCATTTGCAGATGGGGAGCGAGCATTGTGTCCTGCAGGTGCAGCACAGCTCCAGCTGCTCTTCCTGCCAGGGTGTTCCTGTGGGATGAGTGACCTGTACTGACAGACACCTCCCTCCTGTGCCTTGGTGTTCCCTCTGCTCTGATCCAACCAGGCTTCAGCTCTCTCCCATCCAGAACCTCTTTCATAATATCCTGGTGCTTCCTTTTAACCTACCAGTTTCCAGGTCAGGCATTTATTGCTCAGGGGAGCTGGCAAGCCTTGTGACTGCCAGCCTGTGTCTGTCCCATGTGAGGCTGCCTGGCACAGGTTGGTCATGAGGATTTCCAGCTGCCAGCAGTGAGGCCACTCTTGTGGCTCCCAAGCCCAGATTACTGGACCCAGCAGGTTGTGTAATGATTAGGCCCCTAAAGAGGAAAAGGAGCAATAGAGAGAAGTTAATGGAAATAAAATGCTTGGGAGAGAAATAATATCATGGGGTGAGGCATGAAGAAGAGAAGAATGTGTGCTAAAAATTGTGGCTGGAGAGGGTTGGTGGGAAAAGGAGAATTTTTTGGAAAGCAGATTGCAGTGGCAAGAACAGGAGGCACCAGTGCTCAGCTCCTTGCCACTCTGAAAGCAGCATGCTTTCATTCAGGTGTCTGCATGTGCAAGCAGCCAAGGTTTGGTCTGTAAGCTGGGAAGAGTGAGCCCCATGCCAAGCACCTGCAGTCCCTGGGGCTGGAAAGGTAAACCTCCTCCAGGCTGCATCCCCTATCAAGTCTGAGGCTGTCTTGAGGCAATTTTCAGTAAATGGTATGAAGGTCATTGTCTGTTCCATGACTAGAAAAAGCAATGTACAACCATTTGTTTCTCCACCTTATCCATTACACAGGAGCTTAATTTTGATAGGAGACAAAGAGAATTCAACTGACTTTGTTGAGCCCTGTTCCTCACCACCCATCTCCCTGTCTTTCTTTCTGTGTGTTCCCTGATTTTGATCATTCTTCCTGCACCAAAGGGCTGTCAGCTTTACTCCATCCAATTATTCAAGGCATCGTTTTCTTTGCTTCTTTTCTGCTGGACACTACCCTCTGCCCATGACCAGGGCTGCTCCCCTCCAAATGCATTTGCCTTTTTGGTCTCAGATCCCCTGGCCCTGCCATGACTCTGGCAGTGCCTGGCCATGCATCCATGTGGAAGGAATAGCTTTCAGCAGTGGTTTTTTTAGTCATGCTATCTTTTCACACTGTGGTGCTAGCTCAGTCCTGACTCTTCCAGACAAGAAGCCAGGTGGGATGGGGTGAAGCACTCACTGTCAATGGCTATAAAGGCAGCTTAACCCATGCATGAACGGCAAAAGATGCTTTAATGGCACTTGTGCCAACATAAAAAGCTTAGCTCATTCAAAATTCAAGCGGAAGCAGTTGAGCTTTGATGCTCTGGGAATACTGGCTTTCCATGTGGATATAAAGCCCTGGGCATGCACATCTCCCTTTGCCTTGCTCTGCCCATGTGGAAGGCAGCCCCAGCAGTGTGCAAACTCTTCCACCATGCCTGCCCAGCTATAGCCTGTGGTATTCACATGCCCTCTGAACAGAGAGAAGCTGTGAGAGAGGCAGAGAAGAAGGGAAAACAATTCTTGTCTCTGCTTACTACTCCTCTTGTTTTACAGATGTAGAATGTGTTAGGAAATTATTTACCTAAAAAAATTTAGCAATTAAATTCTACTAAAAATTATTTTGTTTCCTTAGCCAATCACTCAAAACTGTGTCCTGACTGTCAAGAGACAGTCACGAGTTGTTAGTTAGTAGTAAGTATTTCTTTAGTATTTTTTGTAGTACAGATATAGTATATTATAATATCTCTCTTTAATACAGTTATAATGTAATATAGTATAGTTTTAATAAAACCAATATTCAACATTCCAAAATCATCAAATCAAATACCAATCATTTCCCTGCATTGGGGTCCCTAATTTTACTATCATAGGCTCAGGCACTCCATTTTTCTTCCACACATCTTCCCAACCCTCTGCTGCTCTTTTTGATCTGTATACCTCCACCTCCACTCTAGGGGATTTTTTTCTTCCCAGGGATGGGGAAGTCCCTGACATCGAGAAGTGATGAAAGCACTCTAATTTTCATTGCACTGGCTTGTACATTTGCTCAGCATGACCAGGGAAGCCAGTTTGCTGCCCTCATAAATTCCCAGGGTTATTGCTAGAGGCAAGATGTGCTCTCTGAGAGAGCGTATGTTACCTGTAGTTTCTGGGAGCAAGATATAAAAGTACATCTCACAATTTATCAAGAGATGGGAGAGAAGAATGCACTTCACAAGGGCAGTCAAACTGCCCTTGTACCAGAAGGCAGAAGTAGAATGAAAACTGGAAGGCAACACTCATGGGGATTTCGTTATGTGTTGTAGTGCAGACCACATTATTACACTGTGGCTGGTGCAGCTCTGCACAAACCATCCTGGGATTTCCACCTCTGGAAAGATGATGTGCTGTGAAGATGGGCTTTTGGTGTGCTACATGCATTTAATGCTGTGTGCTTGAAAAAATGAAATGCAGTCAAGGACTGGGTAATCAGAGATGTTGTTATTTACATGCACATGAGACTGGGTAATACAGGTCTTTATTGAGCATTTTAGATCATTGAACAGCACAACAGGCTGACAAGAGCAAGAAGGGGAGAGCAATAAAGGTCCTGCATGTGTCCCAGCAGCAGCCAAACCCACAACTGTGGCACAGGGCCTGGCAGTGTGGGGAACAGGGAAGTGATAGGGAGACCCTAGAGAGTTTGTGGGAAGAAAGAGGAGGCTTTGCATGAGAAGCAAAAGGCAGAGATTTATCTGAGCTATTTTTAAGTACTTAACTTAATATTTATAGTTGGTGCTCCTAGCTCAATCTATATTCAGTGGGGAGAGAGATGAATTTTCAGAAGATGGTTCAGACCAGCTTTGTGCAGAGATGACTCTTTTCTAGAGTCTGCAGAGTCCATAAGGTTCTCAACATTGAGGTTAAATGTGTGCAGGTTAAGTTATTTATATAAGTATCCTCAGTGTGTGCCTTTTCCCATAGTTCTGCACTGTGGAAGGGTTCATTACAGCCCTGATGGATGAGTATCCTCAAGTCCTCAGAGCCAGGAAGAAGATCTTCATCGCAGTAGTCTGCTTCATCTCTTATCTCATTGGATTCTCCAACATCACCCAGGTACAGATTGTACAGGCCGTGCTTTTACCTCCATTCCTGACTCCTTTCTGGCCACTTGGCATATCACAGCACCAGCAAAGCTTTGGGACAAGTGACAGCATTTCCCCTATTCTGGGTGATGTGGTTTGCTCATCACTGCTACGTCTCAAGTGACTTAGGATGCCTCCATAATTTTTACCATCATCCTATTGTCAGTCTTGGCCTATTGTTCTGCTATTTGCAATAAGGACTCAAGCCAACAGACCCCAAATTTAGGGAATGCTTACTTCAAAGAATTAAGATAACACAAAGAAAACCTGTGTATTGGGGGCTTGAACCTCTGGAGCTGAAGCTGATGTTCTCATGAGGGGAGGTGAGGGCTGAGTGGTCAGGAGACCATTTGTGGAGCAGTGTGGGTTCATGAGGAGGCAAGGCAAAACTCTGGGGATGGGCAGAGCAGACTAAATTGACTCCTTCTAAAGCAGAGAAATAGAAGAGATCCTAGTAATTACTTTTCTCCTCACCCTGGGCTATGCCTAAGTAGGCTGGCTAATTGTCTGCAAGGGCACATCAGTTTTGCTGCTGGGAACCAGACTCCAGTGGAAACATCACAACAGTGGCTCTGCTGTCCAAGGAAATGGACATTAAACCAACAGACATGGACAGTAGCAATCCAAGCTGCTGGCTAATATTGTTGGTCATAGTCTATAACTGAGCTCCTTGACCCTGTTTTTGTCTTTTCAGGGTGGCATTTATGTCTTCAAGCTGTTTGATTACTACTCAGCCAGTGGCATGTGTCTTCTTTTTCTTGTCTTCTTTGAGACCATCTCAATTTCTTGGTGTTATGGTAAGCACAAAACACCTTGTTCCTTTGTTTTCTCTGTGGGCATGGTGACTTACTGAAAAAGCCAAAACCAGTGAACACAGTGACAATTTTGCAGCCAAACACAGCTTAGATTGATAACTTCAGAAAATCAGGAGTGGAAGGGTGTCATCTCACTTTTCCAGGCCCTCACAAAACCTCAGCACAGACTGGCAGATGCCCAGGGTCCCTCCCTCTGGGCCCTCAAGAGGACCCCAGGAGCATGGAAGCTGTTAGCATGAGTTTGTGTCCCACTACTTCATCCCTTCTAGCTAATTATTCTCATGCCACCTTGTCACCCCCTTGCTGTGCCTGGCCTGTGCTCTGCCATGAAAAGAGATTAATGCCATGGTGCAGGGATGTTTTGGTTTTTTTTTCAATACTCATTTCTTCTTGTAGGTGTGAACAGGTTTTACAGGAACATTGAAGAAATGATTGGCTACAAGCCTTGCATCTGGTGGAAGATCTGCTGGGCCTTCTTCACACCTCTTGTCTGCCTGGTAAGACCTGGGGAATCCTCTGTGCAGGAGTGGGTCTAGAAAGGACTCTAGATGGGCTGTAGGTGAACATTGTGTTCTGAACCCAGTGCAGGTCTGGTGCAAGGAGGTCCCAGGCAGGTAAAGTGATAGAGGAATCTCTTTCACTCTGCCTGCTGGAAATCGCCCATAAAAAAGTTCCAGATGATTGCTTTTAATCTAAACGAGGCCATCGGTTCTTCATTCTTTTTTCTTTTTTCTTTTTTTTTTTTCTGAGATGCCAGAAGATAAGCAAAATAATGTCATGTTTTAAAAAGCTATTATCAGCTCTGGCTTTCAGCTATTCCAGCTTCAGCCTCTGGCAGGCTTATGAGAACGAAAGTTATCACCAAATTCAGGATAACTGACTGCAGAGCAGTTTGGCCTTTGCAGGTTCCTGCCTTCCCAGCAGAAGCAGTGCAGGGAGTGGTGTGATATGAAGACTGGGACCAGCTTGAGGATGCTGTTTACTTGCATAGGAGCTGCTGTGGAGGCACTGCTTGTCTGAGGAGTCTAGGGAAGAAGGAAATATGGGGTATTCCAATTCCAGCTTTTTGGAAAGCTTAGGTTATCTTATCCAGCTTAGGGTAAGAAGAAATTATATGAAATTACCAGTTGGTGGGCTGAAAGAATCAAGACAAGTGGAAAGAGCTGTTGGGTTATTGTAAGGCTGTTGGGAGCTAAGAAGGTAATGAAGGAAAGAATGGTGGGACCCCGATTTTGCACTTTCCCCTGCAATGGCTGGTGTTCTTTTCTAGGGTGTGTTCTTCTTTAGTGTGGTGGAAATGACCCCTCTGACTCTGGGCAAGTACGTCTATCCTGTGTGGGGCCAAGGCATCGGGTGGCTCATGGCCCTGTCCTCCATGTTTCTGATTCCAGGGTACATGCTCTACTCCTTCTTCACCTCAACAGGGACTCTCCGGCAGGTAGGAACAGCTTCACCACCCTCTGCCCAGGGTAAGCTCCTCCCTGAACTGAACCTGGCCCAAGCAGAGCTTGGTCCTGCTCTGACAGAGTTATCAGAGTGCACCAGCTTGGTGCTCAGGAGCTCTGTGCACCATCTCCCCAGGAGAGAGGGAGGGTTCAGATCACCCCAGTGCACTGGACATCTCTTGAGTATCTCTTTGGCATGGGGTACTGGAGCCATGGAAGAGTTTGGGAAGAAATCCTTGAGGTTTCTTGACCCAGAGAAATCCCAGCTCCTAAGGATTCCTGGCTATGAGCAAGTTTACTTGGCACTCCTCAGCTGGGAGATCAGCACCTCCAAGCCTGAATCCTGAAATGTCTCAGGCATTCTTCTAGCAGCAGAAACAAGCACAGGGGTGGTTTGTCATGTGCCTTTCAGAGAACACTGAGTGACTGAGGTGTTAGGAAGCAAGACCGACCCACAATACCCACCACATTAGTCTTGTTTATAACATTTTCTTTAGTAATTTGAGCAGGATTTTTTGAAGCAGTGAATCATGAGTCTCTATGTCATACCCAGTAGTTACTGTTAAGATTTTATGTACAATGTTGACATTCAGTCTTGAGAGCACTGGCTCAGTGCTTACAGTTGGTAGAAGCCACCCCAGGAGTGTTGATTTATGGCTTTCCCAGCCCAGCTGGAACAGCAACCAGAAGCCATCTAAATCACATGAGTTTATTTTAGGGATGCTGTATATTTAACAAACTTTGACTCAAAGAAGTTGTGGCTGGAATTACTAGGCTAAGGTCAGCTTCAGGTTCTCTACGTTTGAGGTGAAGTTGCAGGTGGATTTGAGTTTTCTTCCTCCCAGCATTCCATTTGGATGGGCTCTGATGTGGGTGAACTGGGTGGGTTTGGGATCTCAGATCTGCTTTCAATTTCTGGTTTCTCATCTGAAGCTGGGTTTAAGTACTTGTCCTTCCTGCAGGACTCAAGCCAGGGCGTTATGTCAAGCCACTTAGTTGATTTTGGGTTGAAGGCCAACTGAATTCCAGTTGTAGGCCCTTTCTCTGACATTTACAGGGCTCCTTATTCACTCATCATGAAAGTTGGAGAAGGAGGGAAGGGAAGCCTGAAAGTACAGGTATGGGTTCAACCCTTTGCCTAGTCCCAATCCTGTTTCACTGGAGATGGAGAAAGCACACTGCAGCATCTGGGGGAGCCCAAACTGCTCTGGGACCTCTCAGGAGCAGCTCGACTCCTCCTGACCAAAGGCTTGTGCCAATTATATCCACAGTCCTTCCAAAGTGCTGTGCATTCCTGTGCTGCCCCAGGGGCTTGGAGGGAAGCTCATGAGTTTGTTTCCACCCCTCCCCTCAGCATCTTGTGCAAACCATCAGCAGCAGTAAGTAGCATGAGTGGCTGATGTGCACCCTCCCCGTGTGACTCTTTGCAAACATCATGAGACCCAGACCCCCTCTCAATCATTCATAGACCTATGAGTGAGCAGCAGATGGCAGCAGGAAGAAAGTAGGCTAATCTGTGTGTGCATGTGTTGGTATCAGAGAGACAGAGAGAATTTTTGGCCTCTTATATACACAGATCCTGGATTAATTTGTAATAGAGCTGGAGGGAAATTAGATGCCAATCCTGCATAAAGTGGTTTTGACAGACAGGAAAGATTACAAGTCATTTTGATCCTACTGAGCCTGAATGTTAGAGGGGGAAAAATACAATGAATGGCAGAAGCAGTTCAGTGAACATTTCAGGGAATTCACCCAGAAGCAGGCACTTCAGTGGTATTGGAGGGTAGGAGTTTGTTCCCCTTTACTGGAAAGAGGTTCTACTTCTCTTAGTGATGTCTGTTCAGGTCAGGCTTAATCCCCCTCTGCATTCTCTTCTGCAGTGCACAGCACCAGTCCCTCCCTGACTGGTAAAAGTGATTCATTCTTTTTCATCACTCCTGATGCTCAATCCACATGCCTCCAGTAATGATTGGCCCCTCCATATTTTCATGGGTTTTTGCTTCACTTTACTTGACTCTGCAATTTCCATTTGGTCAGCTCAGGGTGGCAGGAATTGCTGCTGTGCAAAGGTTTGTGCAGGTGGATGTTCTGATCAACATCAAAGGCACAGACTGTAACCTTGTTAACCTGCTATAGTTACTTAGTAATGCTCTGTAACCAACCCTAATTGAAAAATAGGTCTGCTCTGAAGCCTGTGGCATTGCAGCTTTCTCTTCTTCCTCCTTGCAGCTGGTCTTGCCTGGTAACAGTTTGCCTCTTATCAGGATGCTCCCCATGTTTCAGATGAAAGGAGGAGCTGCTGTGCTCTGTGCAGCATCAGAGCAAAGGTGACTCTCAGAGGCTTTTGGGCTACTACCAAATGCTGCTGGAGGAGTCGCTGCATGCACCATCCCCTTGCCCTGCAATCAGGGTCACCTCTGAGCCATGTGGCGAGGATCCCAACCCTCACTGCTGCCATGCATGCCCTGGCTGTCCCAGCCCTGGCTTACACACTCTCTCCTTTCATTCCTGGGCAGCGTTTGCAGCAGATGACCCAGCCCAGGCCAGAGGGGCACGCTCACAACAACGGCCTCCAGCCCAAGACATCCTTGAACGGGAAGATCTCGGACGCCGCCGTGTAGGAGGAAAGCCCCAACTCCTCGCTCTGCCCTGTAGTTGCTCAAAGCTCCACATTGTCCCTCGAGCTCCTCTGGCACAGCTGGCTGTCCCTGGCTCTGCAGTGGCTTTCCTTTGTCCTGGTGGACCTGGTGGAGGAACCTGCTTGTGGGTCTTCCTCCTGGCATGGCTGATCAAGGCCCTGAACAAGCTGCTGCCAGGGCATTGTGTGGTGGCCACCTTCCTCCTGCAACATCCTGGCCCAGGGCATTGTGTGGTGGCCACCTTCATCCTGCAACATCCTGGCCCAGGGCATTGTGTGGTGGCCACCTTCATCCTGCAACATCCTGGCCCAGGCCCTCAGGGAGGAGCAGCTGGTACCCACATCTTCCTCCTCCAGAGGAGAGGTGGTGTCTCTAGAGAGCTTAGACTGATTGTTATCCACTTCTCTGTTTTTCTTGCCTTTCCATGTGAAACTCCACCGAGCATCCCCCAGCACACAGCTGTGTTCCACCCCAGAGAGATTGCTATCCCTGTGTTCAAATCCCAGATGGCTGTTGGTTGATGGAGCATAAAACACCAGCAAATACATAACTGGAGGGCATGTGCAGAACAAAGGGCTCTAGTGCAGAACAAGGGATTCTAGTGACAAGTCCTGCCTGTTTGTAGCTGTAGGACATCACCCCACACCTGGAGAAGGGCTTGGGGACAGGGTGTGCTGCTCACAGTGCTATGTTTCATCCCTGCACAGTCTCCAGACATGTTTGCTGCATCCATTAGGGCTGGCACTGTGAGCCAGAGCCCAGCAGAGCAGTCAACCTTTCTTTTCTGGAGCATCCTGCCCTCTGTAGCTGTGTGCAGTAGCCACACCTTGAGTCTAAAAGCAGCTAAAAGGGTAAATGGAGGGCTCTTTGCTAAAAAGCAGCTAAAAGGGTAAATGGAGGGCTCTTTGCTACAGGCTGTTCAAGTCTCCCACACTGACCACAACAAGCTTGGTGCAGAGGCAAGGCTGTGTGATAAAGAGATTTTCCAGCACTGTGAAAATCTCCATGCAAGATAAAACAGGGTAGTTCCTTCCAAGCACCCTCCCTGGCTGTGTCCCTGGATGGGAAACAATCAGATGGAGCATGATGCCCATGGGTGGTTCAGTTTATACCTTTTTCAGGAAGTGGCCACTCCTAAATCCCAGCTGGTGGAAGGCAAGAATTCCTGAGGCAGTTGGCAGGATGTAACCACCGTGCTTAAACCCACCCCTGTGAAGCAGTGCTGACTTCCCTTGGGACGTGTTTGTTCAGCCAGATCAGTCACTGGCACATCCCAGCTCTCCACACATAAACCACAGAGGGCTGTGAGCTCTTGTAGATGGTGCTGGAGGAGTGTAACATCTGGAGAAGGCTGTGAAGTGTTTCAGAGCCATCCTAAAACAGCAGCATATTTCTTGGTTAGTGAAGCTTTGTGAAAGGAGGTGGCCTATCACAGCACCACGTGTAGGTGTGACAGTGACACTCCCAGTTGTGCCAGCCTCCCAGTGACCCCACACAGTGACATCCTTGGACACAGAGTGTTTGATGAGCACACAGACTGTCACTTAGTGCTGATTAGCCTCTCCCCTCCCCTGGCACAGCATTGCCAGGCCTGCTGACACTCCCAGCTTTAGATCAGAATCAACAAACTCATAAATGAGCATTCAAGAAAAGGTACATTCCACCCATCTTTCCTGCCAAAGAGTCTGGTCTCAGAAGTGACTCACTGCAGTCCCCCAGGTGTCCTCCTGCAGGTGACAGGTGCGTGATGAGCCTTTGCACAATTGTTCTGCTCTCCAATAGTAGCTTCAAAGTGCTGCAGGTTGGCCCTGTGCTGCTTGTCCCTGTGACTCACCAGAGCATGGGGCCAGCTTACTCTTCTGCCAGTCTTCCAGCCTGTGGACCAGTAACAGAAGGAAGAAAGAAGTTTTCTGGTGAAAGCTGAGGTCAGACCCCTTTGGGAATGGGTCCCCTGCCAACTCATCAGTGCATCTTGATTAATGTTGCTTCAGAAGTGTAACCAATCTGTATTTGTATGCATGATTCTCAGCAGTTATGGCTGTGGGCATTAAGTGCATGTTTTGTGGTCTCCAACACCCTGAGCTGAGATCACGCCCTGTCCCACCTGTAATTGTTACAGTGTTTGTGTCAAAAAAATTGCAGCTGTTAAATAGACATGAGGAAATGCTGTATTTATAGGCTTAGTCTTGTAAAGCCAAAAGCCAAACACTGAAAGCTGCAATCATAGCTCATCACTATTAATCTCAGCCAGTTACAGACATGTCATCTTTCCTTGTCCTTAATTGTCTGTGCCACTTAGCTGAACATTTCTATTCCAATTTCACCTCTTTTTATGAACTGGGGCAATAAGGAAACCACTCTTTATAAACATGTATGTCCTTAGAGAGGGACATCTGAGCACAAAAAATGTGTTTAAGCTCTAAACTTTGCAGTAATTACCCTTATTAGAGACCTGCTTTTGCCTGTGCATCCAGGTCCCATGACCTCCCTTCCCTCAAATGCAGACTGAGGCTTGCGCAGGTGGGTGATGGGCAATGGATTCAATTTTTGAGTGAGGCCATAAAACCATGGAAGACTTTGTTTCTTCCAGCTTCATTGGGACAACTCAAGCCTGGGGAAGAACAAATCAGTGTAAGTGGTAATTTTTTTGTCTCTTGGCCAAAGAGCTTGATTGCTGGCAGAGCTGTCCAAAGGTTGTTTCCTCTAGGGGAGTAGAGAAGGAAGGGTCCAGAAATCAAAATTCTTTCCCTGGTTGCTGAGGAAATCTCTAAACCCCAATTCCTGTTTTCTAGGATTTTAGCCGCAGCATCTCTCTGACCTGTGGCCTTGCCTGTGGCACATTGTTCTAGATGTGGCAGCAGGGGCTGCTCACAATAACAATATTTGATGAGATTTAACCATTTGCTCCATTTTCTGCTTGTGACCTTCTCCTTTGCTCTCTCTCTCCTACCCTGCTCCTTTTTGTTGTCTTGCCTCAGTCCTTCCCTGGTATCATTTGCCCAGTGGAAATTATCTACCTCAGCTTTCTTCCTCCTGCTTTCTTAGTTCCACTACTGTAAAATTACAACTCTCCCTCCTTTCTCTTCTCCTTTCTATTCTTTCCCCATCTCTAGCTCTTTTTATTATCACCAGTCTCTCTTCCCTGTTTCTCTCCCATGCTCTCCTCCCAACCTAGAACTCCTTCCTGCATGCCTGTGGCTTAGCCTCTCACTGTGTGCATGCTCAACACTTCTGCCTGCTGAAAGCTGGAGCCCAGGATCCCACAGAGCAGCCCAGCTTTTCACAGGATTTAGTCCCTAAGAACCAATTTCTATCCCAATATCAAAATTATAATGAAATTCCAGGTATTTCTCTTCCTCTTTGCACCAGAAAATGCTGTGCCAAGGAATACTATCTCCCGGTATTACTAGAAAGACATTTCAGCCCACATTTCACCAGTGTGCACAGAGCTGTGGCTGTTCTGAAAGGTTTTGTGGCCTTTCCTGTTTTTGCACTGTTATTTCCACCATGAATATTTGGATCTGTGAAGTCTGGCACCCATTACCTTGCAGGTAGGAATTTGCCCTTAGTCAGGCTCTGTCAGATGGACTGAACCCCTTCTCCAGCATTTCAAACTCATCTCCTCTTTAGCTAGAAGAGCCTTCCCACCTCCACACACAGGTTTTCCATCTAGTGAGAAGTCAGGGGGGTTGATGGACCCCCTTTAGCTCATCCCACACCTCTGAAATGCCACTGTGGGTGGGTCTGTCAAAGCAGCCATATCTGTTCATTGACTGTAAGAACTGCTTTTGTCCTGTTCCCACCACATCTGCTGACCACCCCTCTGCTCCTCATTCCTTCTGACTCACCCAGAAGAGAGGATACATAGCCAGGCTGTGGAGTGCTCACCTCTCCTCACTGCTGTAGTTCAGATGGGGATTGTTCTCCGCTGTGCTCCCCTACAGCACTCCTGCCTTTTCCCTGTCCCCTCACCTCCCCAGCACCTGCCAGCCTCTACCCCCCACCACAGGCAGCTGCTTGAAATAATCCTTTATGAAATCTCTTAATTCTAAGAAGCTATTTAGGGACCTGTGTTCAAATCCCTCTGAAATCCTCTTTTTCCTGAGGCCTGCAAAATATAAAATAAATGTCCCTGCCCCCATACTCTGCTGCAGCAGGGGGTGACACGGGCCATGGGAAAGGCAGGATTGTTCTTCTGCTGCTCAAGAGCTGCTTCCCCTGGAGACCCAGGTGTGATTCTCTCCCCTGGGAGAGGGGAGCTCTTCCTGCTGCTGTCCTCGCAGATGTGTTCCAACAGCTGGCAGCTGGTTATAAAACACTCGTGCCATGTCCATGGCAGGATATGGTGCTGTGTGGCACTGGAAGGCTTTGGCTGGCCAGCCACTGTGCAGCTTGTAGTCTCTCCACAGCTCTATTAAATGGTGTGTTGAGAGGAGTTGTGTTGTGCATCAGGGGTGCCCTTAAAGCTGGTGTCATTCTGCATGAGCAATTTGTCCTTATCCATTGCCTCTTCCAGGGGGCTTCTCTCAGGACTGGAGGATCCTGGTTGTGATTTGGTGGTGATGGCCAGATGAGGAGGGAGTCTGCATCACTGCTGGGATATATCCTCTGTAGTTTGGCTTGTGCTGAGGGCTACAGCTCTCACCAAGCACTGCCTGCCTTCCTCAGCAGCTGAGCAGTGCTCAGCTCTGGGTGTCTACTGGCCCTGGAGGCCACATGGTGTGCCCATAAAACACAGCAGGGAATGGATGGGGTGCATCCCACATCCCCACTGCAGCCCTGGCTGAGGGAACACTGCCACAGGCCCTGACAAGTGAGTGCCCATCATCCCTGTGATGCCTTCAGTTGGGAAGTGTCCGTGTCTGGAGAAGCTCAGGAGAGGTTAGTGCTCCCCGTGCTGATACCTGACAGCCATGATGTGATGGAGATGCCTCCTGACAGCTTGGCATGAAGCCCCTGTGCTGCCAGGGACGTGGCACCGGCATTCACTGCAGTCCCAGGGACCAGCCACAGGCCCTCGTGGGGTGACACGTGTCCCCAGCTCAGCTCCTGGGGACAAGCAGCCCTCACCCCCACAGCCCTGTGCAGAGTGCTCATGGAGGGATTTACCCTGGGCACTCGAGGTCTTTCTGCTTCCAGATGAAGAAAACAACTCATCAGGAAGGGGCTTGTCTGAATCCCTGCTGTAATGGCATGGGGAGCAGGCTGGCCCCGAGGGTCCCATAGCAGAACATGGGGGCAGTGCTGGGGGGCACTGCTGCTTGATCCCTGCATCTCCCACGGGCCCAGGGCCCACTGGCAGAGCAGGGCATGGTGGCACAGCTGGATGTTTTTCTCCCTTTGAAGGCTGTGTGGCTTAGACAAGGCTCTTGGCCAGTTTGTATTGCTTCATGCTGTTCAGGAAAATACAAATATCCCTGCACTGACCCCATAAAGAAAAGCACCTACTAGCTTTGTGCTGATGCTGCTGACCCAGATCCAGAAAAATCCTGCTCCATTTTATCTTTCCAGATAAAAGGCTCTATGGAGTAAACTCATCCCTTGCCATCAACCCAAGGAGCACTGCCACCATCTGCTCAGGGGCTGCAGAGCTCCTTACACAGACCTGGGGGTACATCAGCTCCCAGGGTGACCAGGACAGGACATGGTGGCACTGTGCCCCCTGTCTCAGCACACAGGCAGTGCCAGCTCCCTGCCCTGCTCTCTGCCCATCCTCAGGGAGCCCGTGTTCCTTTTGGACACAGTTTGCTGCTGTCTGAGTGCTCTTTTCTGTGCATCCCCCTCCAGCACATGCCAGAGCTGACTGACACGCCTTTAAAAATAACTCCTCGGTGTGAAGGAGGGCAAGAGATGGAGGGGGATGAAGAGGGAC
Organism: Agelaius tricolor; assembly: GCF_023055355.1. Taxonomy (NCBI): domain Eukaryota; kingdom Metazoa; phylum Chordata; class Aves; order Passeriformes; family Icteridae; genus Agelaius; species Agelaius tricolor. The sequence continues at coordinate 4,943,603 of NW_027269263.1, forward strand.
ATCTTCCCCGCTTGGAGAGGGACAACATCCTCATTCGCCTCTCCTCACCCTGCCGGTGGTGTCGCCCTGTCCCGGCCAACGCCGCCCTGGGTCGCTGCCTGCCCAGCCCGTGACACAAATGTGACACAAATGCTTCGATGTGGTTTTGAAGCGCATTTGGTCCTGCAGGGGGGAGAGAGAGCTGACATCTCTGTTCCCTCTCTGCACTTACTGCAAATGAAAGGATTAGGAGTTATAATCCAAGATTCTTATTTTAAAGCGGCTTTCCAGCTCTGTGAGGGGAACTTGAGCGTGATGCTCCTGGGGGAGGTGGTGGCAGAGCAGCTGTCACAGCCCCGGTCACCGCAGCTGCCTGGGCGTTGGCAGCCGAGGCTCAGCGGCACTGGAGTGCTCCAGGCTGTGGGAGAGGCACCTCTGCAGGAAGTGGGAGTGTGTGTGCAGGGGGCTCTGCAAACCCAGCGTTCAGGGGACATCCCACCACTGGGCACTTGCCTTGGCACCAGGGAGCACATCCAAGCACCGTGTAGGTACCACTGTCAGGTTGCACCTGTATTTACAGGGGTTTCCAGATGTTTTGATCTCTGAAAAGAAGCTTTATTCCCTAAAAAAGGGGCTCTTCCTTTGGGAAGGAGGGCAGGTCTATATTAGCCAGCACCGTTTAAATGGGATTTATGCAGGTGGGCAGCACAGCCATAGTGAGAGAGGTGGCAGCCCAGCCCCTCTGACAGCATCCCAGCAATTGCCTGGGGATCGTGTCCACCCAGCCCCGTGGGGACTGCCCCCCTCCCTGGCAGCACCCTAGACCGCAGGATGACCCTCCAGCTGTGGGCACTCCTCTGCTGGGCAGGGCCTTGGGATCTGAGGGATCTCTCAGCTGCTGCCAATCCCCCATGGCAGCATCTGCTCTTGGGATGCCGAGTGTCAAATTGCACCAGTGTCAAATTGCACCAGCCCAAAGCATCCTGCAGCCCTTGGAAAGCTTCTGTGCCACACTGCCAGCAGTGTCTGCTTTGGAGAAATACACTGATCTCTCTTCTTTTGTATTTGTTAACTCTTTCTCCTTCTTCCCACTGCATTCATGGCAGACCTGTGTAAAATGTTAGCAAACTGCTGTTTTTTTCACTGGCATCTCTGCAGCCTTTCCCTCTGCTAATTATTATAGCTGTGCCTCTCCTAGGGCAAGTTGACAGATGGCTGGGGTTTTATCTTTGAACAAGCTATTTAAATAGGGCTCTGGCTTTTGCCTTGTACATTTCTTTCCTGGCTGCATGTCCTGAGCTGCTGGATGGGTTGTCCTTTTCACAAGGGATGACAGAAGTTGTGAGTTGAAACTGAAGGCTGAGGTCAGATCCCAGGAGATGGGTTCTTTCCTTTCCTTTTAGAAAGGAAAGATCATTCTGCCCTGCTTCATGTGGCCTCATAGAGTGCTGTGGTTTGGATTTAGCATGAGAATAATGTTGATAACACCCTGATGTTTTAGTTATTGCTAAGTAGTGCTTACCCTAAATTAAGAGTCCCATTTTCTGCCAGTGAGGAGAGGCACAAGAAGCTGGGGAGGGAGCATGGCCAGCTGATCTGAACTGGCCAAAGGGATATTTCAGGCCATAGCACTTCATGTCCCATGCATAAACTGGGGGGAGCTGGCTGGGAGCTGCTGACCATTGCTGGGGGATAGGCTGGGCATTGGTCAGTAGGTGGTGAACAACTGGATTGTGCATCTTTCCCTCATTTTCATTATTATTATTGCTATTGTTGTTGCTGTTATTAAACAATTCTTATCTCAACCCACAAGTTTTACCTTTTTCTGGTCTCATCCCTATTCCACCAAGGGTGGAAGGGGAAGAGAGTGAGCAGCTGCAAGGTACTTAGTTGCTGGCTAGGATGAATCCACAAGATAAAGAAAATGTACTCAAAAGTCAAGCCTTCCATAATGGGAGGGAATAGAAAGGTGTACATAGAATATCAGGATGGGTATATATCACTCTAAGTGTTTTTACTACCACAGCCTTGGTCCTACACTCCTGTGGAAGAAGATCCTTCTGTTCCCTGTGTTGTTTCTTGTTTGTTTGTTTGCTTGTTTTTAATGATCTTCATATTGTTTGGGACACCCTACCTCAATGAGGAGGAGGATTAGGAAGACAGGATTCTTGTTTTCAAAAAGTTCATTGATAACTGTGCCACACTGTAAGATTTATGGGTGCTCTATAAAATATGATCCTGCCCTACATACCTAAGAACATTCCCAGCTCATGGATTGTATGGTTTAAGATAGAAAACAGCTCCTCAGCCAGCTTTTAACCTCTGTTGCACTCATTAGCTGTTTAACCTCTTTTAACCTCTGTTGCAGAAAAGTTGCTCCAAGACCCACCAGGTGTGGCAGAGCTCCTAAACTGGTTAAATCCCACAGCCCTGCTAACCATGCATCATCATCCTTGAGGCACCTGCTTATTTTCAGCCACCTTTCTCAGGTCAGGCAGGTATATGTGCATGACTCCAGGCTGCTGAATTAAGGATCTGGGCAGTGACTTTACAGAGGGGCACCTCTTCCCCAGCAGCTGCTGATGACAAGAAACCTCAGTCTGTGGGGAAAGGTGAAGCCTGACTCTGATCAGCTGTGCCCCAGGCACCCCCTTTCAGCACAATCTTCCCAGAGTGCCCCAGATGAGGTTAAAGGGACCCATAATGACCTGCACACAGCAGTGACACTGCTGGCACATGGCAGCTCTGGGTCTGTGCCGACCTTCCTGCCACCACAGTGCTCCTGGAGGACTCCCCTCTCTGTGCAGGTGTCGGGATGGGTCTGTGACCCCGGAGGCAGCACCTCCAAAGCAGGAGGCAGCAGGCTGTGAAGAGCTGAGTTCAGTGGTGAGTCTGCATTTTGTTTGGCAGGGGTGGATAGAGCCCACCTACAGCAAAGCATTTGAGGATGTGCCTAATTAAAAGCCCATCTGAAAAGTTTCAGAGAAAAATTGCATCTCAAGATTCTCTGTGGAAAAGAGCAGTGTATTTTGATCCATTCCAACCACAGTATGTATCAGTTATTGCACATAATGGATGCTGTATAGATATAACAGGGTACAGATGCACTGTGACAATTGTGGTATTTGCTTTTTGGGGTGTAATCCTCTATACCAGCACTACCTAAATATGTCTACATAGTATCCTTCCCAGAGACACTTGCCATCTTCTGATTAATAACAGTATCTGAACATTGGAGCAAGTGAGGAGTATTTCACATATAGACAATCTGGTTTTATTGCTTTCATCTTCACTTTACAGCCAGGTGTGTGATCTGAACATCAGCCAGGAACTTCAATAATCTTCTGTTTCAAAACATCTTAGAAAATGCCTGTTTGGGATGGGCTGGTTTATAATATATCCATGGCACACAAAAACATAAATGGAAGCCTCTGAATCCCTGGGAAATATACTGTCTGTTTCTGGGAGGGATTTCTGTCCTCCCAAGTATTTAATGGTGGGCCTGGGGATCCAAGGGATTCTTTGAAGCCAGCAAAGAATTTGCAACCTATGGGCAGGGTTTTTTTAGCAGGTGCAATGTGAATCCAGCATCATTGGATCCAGCTGCAGAGACGGAACTTGCCTTCCCCCACTCATTGCAGAGGAGAGCTCGCTTTGTGTGCACGTGCTTGATTCTCCCTCAAAGGTCAGCTTCATTAACCTTGGGGTTATGCTTTGTGTAAATATGCACTTAGATCTGATCTGCACAGGAAATGTGATTTTCCTCACGTGTCTCCCATCCAAATGTTCCCCAAGGCTGGGCCTGTGTAGCTGGTGAGATGTGCTGCAATGGTGATGCTGCGGCCAGCAAAGCTGTCCTGCTCAGGCAGTGCATGCTGCCTGTGCCCCATAGTTTTGTCCAGCACCTTCTGTAGAGGTACCTCCATGCTCTCTGAGGTGCAGTCCTGTGTGGTGTGAGCACTGCCCCACGGTGTGTGCTGCTCTCTGGGGCACAGGTTCCTGTGTGGCCACATGTCCCACAGTGTACAGCAGCAGCGAGTGCTCTGCAAGGCTCTGTGAGCCTCCCTCCCCAGAGGTGCAGCCTGCACAGCTGGGAGCATCCAGCAATGAGCTGTGGCACAGAAGGGCTCTGCCTTCCCCCTCACCGTTTTCCTCTCCACCTCCCTGCAGGGGTGAATTTCACAGTTAAGTTGCCACCTCCTGAACAAGTTTATTGCTTCCTGTTTTCCTCTGGATCTGATCCTCAGAGAGCCTGAGCACTGAGCTGGCTCCTGCTGCTTTTGACAAGAAAACAGCAGTAGCTGGGGCAGGCTGCCCCTGAGGCCAGCAGGAGGCCAGGATGCTCAGCACTCCATGGAGCACCCTTGGTGTGTGCTTGTGTGCCTGTGCACGCTGCTGGAGCCCAGGGACACCGGGGGCTGAGGCAAAGAAGACATTGGAGCACAAGTGACATTATCTCAATATAATTTCTAAAACTCTATTGATTGAACAGATAAAATACCTCTGATCTATTTTTTGTTATTTTTGTTACAAAATATTAGCCATTTGGACTCTTTTGCTAGGTGTGACCACACCACTTATCCCAAAGGAAGCTTTTGTTGGTGATATTTACAGCAGGAGACAGGTACAGACAGACAGGTGCTTTCAAAAGCCTACGCATAGGTAACACTTCTGTTGTTAGATTTTAAAAAGACACATTCAGATGGGGTTGTGACTAGTGTTGAAGAGCTGGGTGACTTCAAAGCTGCTGTCCCAGGCGTGGCTGCGAATGAGAGGGCAGGACAAGGACAGCTCTAGCTCACAAAACACTGCCAGCAGTCCCTGGAGCCTACACTAGCACAGTGAGGCAGCTGGTGGAGTGGGAGACGGGGGGAGTTTGCTCAGCAACTTGCATTTCAAAGCAGAGGCTCTGCAAAGCAGCAGCATCCTTGGTTGAGGGCTCAGATTGGTTTTGGAAACCTCAGGAACATGTGCACATAGTTGCAGGTTGAGCCTTCTGAGGAACAGGTAACAAAACTCAAAGCCTTATGGCTTGGAGGCCCTCAAATACATCCAAATCTGGTGGTACCTTTCAGCATGAGTATTGATGAAATTCAGGTTGTGGACCATACCCTAACCTTTTATCTACAGGAAGGAGAGAAAATGTGAACAGTGGGATGCTTTGAAAGCCTTGTGAAAGCACTGAGTGTTGCTAACCCAGCAGCCAAGACTATGGCATTAAAAATTACTGTGGCAGCAGAAAAGCACTGCATTAAACCCAAATTGTTTGCAAGGCTCAATTCTCCTGTCACATTTTCCCATCCCTTTGCTACTGGTGCAAGCAGATTCATTTCACTGGGCCTGCACCAGCCTGAGCAAGGATCAGGATAGAGCCTGATGTAACCCAGCTCAGTCTCTCCTGCTGTTCAGCAAAGCTACCTTCTCATTTGGCCACTGACTACCCAACACTCACTGCAGAACACTTTTTGCAAGGTTTCTGTTTTCTCTCTCCCCCCCACTCCTTTTTAATATAGAAGGGCATGAATTTGGCAGCAAAAAGACACTGGTTCATTTGGGTTGAGCTAATCTCTGCAGCAGCTCCCTGCCTGACTCCTCCACCTGAAAGATTGTGCTAGGTTCATGATCAGAATCCCTGCTGTCAAGAGCTGGTGATTTTTCTTTGGGCTGGTCCCTCCAGGTGGGCTGTGGTGCACATTTTGTCCTTCGTTAGGTTGTCACTGAGGTGCCCCTTCCAGCCTGCACCCTGTCAGTCTGTGTGCCAGGGTGTCTGCTCACAGCTTAGGGCTACACTGAGTCTGTGTGTCTGGCTGGCACGTGGGAGGACTGCAGGAGCAGACAAAACAATAGATCAGACGAGGTGCAGATATGTTTTAAAGTGCTTGTCATCCTTTGACACCAACCTTCAAACAAACAAAAAAAAAAACAAATCTGTATTTTGGAGTGAAGTCCGAAGGGCTCGGCTCCACGGTGGAATTTTGACCAACCTGTTCCATGACAACCTGGAACAGAGCAGTTTTGTGCCTCTCCAGCCAAACCCAACAGAAGATGTGGTAGCCAGCAGGCCAGAAGACAGCAAGAGTTATCTACATTTGCTTCTCTGTCCAAAGCTCAAGGCCAGCAGTTGCCTTTGCAAGGTCAGGGAAACAGAACCAGCTTGCCCTGAGAGAACACTTTGCCTCAGGTACCTCAGCACTTCAGTTCAGTCACTTCTACCCTTCATCCAGCATGGAGAAGGGAGTCTCAAGCAGCTTCCTTATTTCCTCTTTAGATCCTTGTAGCTCTCCCAATCAATTATTAAAGCAGCAAACATCTTGTGTAGGAACTTCGTAGGCATTGTTATAAATATTTTATCTAAAAAAATTATTTCCTCAAGTATCTCAAGGTTTTTTGCTGTTGTCACTTTGTGTTAAATGTCAAGTAAAATCTAATTTATTTATTTTAACACACACATGGAGCTTCATTGGCACACTGCACTCTGGGAAAAAAACCTGAACTAGTACTGCCATTCCTCTCAGACAGTGAAATAACTACTGGGAAGGGGGGACAGTGCCAGTGCCTCCTGGACACCCATTCCACTGCAGCAGTGAGCAAAAACAGCAGCAGCGACACGCTGCATGATCAAAAATGGCAGCTGGCACACATGCTTTCTTGGGAAGCTATGGGCAGCTCAGATGAGGCTCTGGCTGCCCTGAGGCAGCAGGGTGTCACCCTGGAGGGAGTCAGCAGCAGACCAGGCCAGCTGTGCCTCACAGCTGGCTGGGGGTGAGGGGCTCTCCCAGCACCCAGTTCAGGATGCAGAGCATCCAAACTGTCCTGGGGGGCTGGCTAGGAGAAAGCTTCTCTGGTCTGGAGGGAGACTGGGCTTCTAGTCAGGGTTTTCTTACAGTCTTTTCTGTCATCTGCTGCTGCAGTCTTCCCTGAGGCTCTGCTTGTGGGCTCCCTATTGGTACATTTGCTGTTGCAGATAGAAGTGGCAGCCTGGTGCCCAGCTGAGCAAACAAGTCAGAGCTCTTGGCACAGCTGGGTCCATGGGTCATGCTCAGACTGAGGGGGACCTGGCAGTGAGCAGGCTCCTGCCCTGGAGGGCTGGCTAAGTGCAGGGGATCTGTCACTCCAGCCCCTGTCTGTTTCCCTAACTCTAGCTGGGCTTCTGCCCAGGTCAGATGTGTGAACTCTCTCCCTGAACGTTCCAGCACAGCCAGCAAGCATCCAGGGAGCACTGAGGGAGCCAAGCCCATCCCTGATGCACTGCCAGTGGCTTTCTCACTGGCAATGGCCCCAGAGATCAGCACACTGGCACAATCCCTAAGGAAATTGCTGTGTGGCTTTTACCCCACAAGGTTAAAAAAAGTTTTCTGCATCTGTCTTTGCTGTCCCTCTTGTCCTGACATTTTGCACATCCCCACCACTGGCAACAGCTCCTGCCATTCCTCACCCTACCATTACATCATCAGCACCCAGTGCTCATGTCTCAGCCTTGTACGGGAAGGAAGAGCATTTCTGTCTTTCCCTCATAACATAAAATAAAAATAAAGGCCCTAAAAGGCATTCTGTCCTATTTTAGAATCCTAAAGTTGATCTTCTTAAACCTCGAAGGGAGATAGAATGAGTGACTGAGACCAAAGCCTTTAAGCTAATTAATACCTTCCCCTCCCTACTGCACGGATTTTTTTTTTTTCTAAAAATACATCCACAGCCCATTTTTAAAGCTGTCTTCCTTCACATCAATGTCCCCAATAAAGCAGAGGAGCTGAGCTGTCATCTCTATCTCAGGATCTGCCTCTCCTCTCACTTTGAATCTGGGATAGAGAGGGAGAGAGAAGAGGCCTTGGAGTCTGGTATCTGAGCAGCTTTCCTCTAGGAAGGGCTGATGGATGTAAGAATATAGGGGTAAGTGATAACAGGCAAGAGATACAGATGGGGCCTCACATGAGTGGTCTCCAAAAAGTCCCTTCCCTCTAACACAGGTGGAAGAGCCCAAGTGAATGGAACACCCACCCCAAAAGGTGAACATAACACTTTGCTTTCAGAATACAAAAATGCAGGTGGGCAGGAAACACAAAACCAGCCAGAAGAAGGAAAGCAGAGGTGGGTCTGTTTTAGAGAAGACAATCTCCTGTGTGTGTGTGGGGGTGTGTGTGTGTGTTGAGGTGGGAGGGCACCTCTCGGTGCTGTCTCTTTGGAAAAGCACACATCCATTCATTCCAGGAAGATCCCTGGACTGAAGCCCTCCCTTCTGCCCCCTCAGAACTGCTTGGTGTTTCCTTAGTAAGCATGCTCATACATATGCTACCATACAGGTGTATTTACATGTGGTGAGGTCTGCTAGGTCTCAGCAGAGGTCTCTGGTACAATGCTCCAACATAACAACAGAAAAAGTTTTGGTGTTCAGTGAGGCCATCTCTGTGTACTTGTACTGCAGCTCAGGACAGTCTCTCCTCCTCTCAAGCTCTCTTCCACTCGTGCACTCCTTCCTTTGGAGCCGGTTGCTGCAAGGAGATAAAACTTGGAGAGCGATGAGGAGGAAGCGTGGCAAGTGGTGCAAGTTCTCACTCCAGCTTAGCAGGTGGCAGTGATGGTGGCAGGGAGAACTCCACCCCCAGGAATGCCCCAAGGCATGGCACAGGTGAGTCCATTTCTCTCTGCGGCTGGCGAAATTTCAGGGTGGGTACGAACCTGTGGCCAGGTAAATGCAAGGCAGGAAAGGAAGCTGAGGAGTAGGAAACGGAAGACACGGTGCCTAGAAAGCAGCAGGTCATCAAGCCTCTGAGGAACAGGGCAGCAAAGTGCTACATGGGGACAACACGAGCACAGAGGCCAGCTGGGCTGGCAGGGTGTGAGGATGTGTGAGCATGTAGGCTGGCAGTTTCTACAGATGGCTCCTCACAAATAGCATCATCTTGAGGGGAGACGGGGTAAGAGTTAGGTCAGTTGGCTTTTTTTTTTTTCTTTTGTTCTCATTTTACTAAAAAATAAATCACAAACTAGATCTCTGTAGGCAGAAAGGGTCCCTGGGAGGTGCTGGGGAAGGGGAGCGAGGAAGTCTGTGCTGTTTGGTGCTGGTGCTATGGCTACACGAGGCTGCGTGAGCCACTGGAATACCTGCGCCTCTGAAGCAGCGAGCTGGGGGGGCAGTACTGGTGGGGGTGGTTGTAGGGAGGGGGTGGAGGTGGCAGGGGAGGCTGATGGACCAGCTTCATGGGGGTCCCAGGGAGCCCACTGCCCACACCGCGCCACGGCGTGGAGGTGCAGGAGTCGGAGGTGACGTAGCGTGTCAGAGTCTGGTTGAGGGCCGGCTCCATCCGAGCGAGGCACGGCTTGTCCAGGACAATGACTTTGACAATCTGCTGGCACTGTACAAGTGTCCCCGCCGAGGCGGGGTGGGAGGGCACCAGTGCTGTCTCCAGCTGCTCCCGTGGCATGTTAAGACGCATGCTGGGCTGCATTCCACTCTCGGGCCCCAGGGCGGAGTTGTGCTGGTACGTTTGAAGCCTGTTGTGAATTGACACCTAGTTTAGAAACAGCCAAAGAAGCATTAAATGTTACAAGACTTTTCCCATCCGCTGCTACTGGCTGCCCTGAACCCCCGCCACCGGACGGCCTCACATGCATCCAACCCTCTCTCCCTCAAAAATCCAGAATAGGTACAACCCTGGCTGCACAGTTCCCCTCAACAGCCCCATTGTCCCCATCCAGCCTAAGTGTCCCTGTCCTTTCCATCAGGTCAAAGGCAGCAGAGCCGGAGTTCCCAATGCAGTGCAGCTTTGGTTATCAAACAGCACAGGGAACACAAATCGATTCTAAGAGTGGAAGTGTCTGTGAATTCTCATGGAAATGAACAGACCTCGAGGCCATGACTTTGCCCCCACCAGCGAAAAGGAGAGGGGCACCAGGCCACAAGGTTTCAGGTAATCAAGGCTGTACGTTTCAGCAATGACAGCAGCTGAATCTGAGATAGAGAGCGACAGAGAAACTCAAGCCTTTCCCAGCTCCCTGCCTTTCTAAGTAGGAAGGTGCACCACATAACTGGCTAATCTCTTTACAAAGGAAAAAGCAGAAACCTGACATAGACTAGCAAAAGGCAGCTCCCTCTGCTCCATTTGATGGTTTGTCAGTGAAAGAAAATGATTTTCAAAAGAAAAAAAGAAACAAAAAATGCCCATCTGGCTCATACAATGATAAAAGAAACTCATGATGAAATGGCAGCAGATTAGATAATCTCAGAGAAATGGAAATGCTCCTCTGCGGGCAGAGTAATACTTGGTCAGCTGAAAGCAGGTAGGGAAGCAGGAGGTCATCAGGGTTTCCACATTGAGATGCTGATAATGGAATCAAATAAGGGAGCTCACTGAGACCAGTCTGAAAAGGACGAGCTGGCCTGGACGGGAGGTCCCTAGCAGGAGAAGTGCAGCAGGGAAATAATGCTTCCCAAATGATGGATGAGGTTATAGTTCCTTCTGGCAAGGACATGGGCTGATGGAGACCCCAAACCAGAGCTAAGTTGCTGGCTTAAAACAGAATGTCAGTCAAGTGACAAGCCCTGTGTAGGAAACAAGTGCTCGCAGGTTGGTGTGGCACTTCCAGCCAGGCAGGGGTACAGGTGAGACAGTGGGGCTGCCCTGAGGCTCTGGCAGAGTCAGCAGCTGCACCAGCAACTGGGAAGGAGAAGCTGTGAAGTGCCCAAGTTGCCCACCATGCTGGAACAAGGATGAGCTGTCTGTCCCTATCCAGACATGGAGGTTGCTCAGACTCACCACACAGCAGGACACAATTTTGTGTCAGTATTTATTCAGGTGTTGGAACATCCCACAGGAAAAGCTGGTTGCTGGGCCAGGAAGTGCCAATGACATTAGGATACATGGAAGCTGTTCTACACAGGGAGACACTTCTCCCAGCAGGAATAGGAAGCTGGCTGGCAGAGGCACCTTTCCCAGGAAGGGGGTGTCTGCAGAGAAATAGGGTGCTCTCCAGGGAAAAGAAGCAGCACCTACTCCCCACAGAGAAGCTGAATTCTTTAAGTGAATATATGTTGACAAGAGGGGAAAGAACTACCCTGGAAAAGGGAAGGTTCAGGACAATGGAGATATTTCAGACAGAGAGAGAGTAGGAAGTAGTTGATAAGATTTTCAGTGTGAAGATTGCATTTTCCTGTTTCCTCACAGGCAGTGAGGGCATGGGTATATGTGAAGAAACAGGCAACCCACTGGATGCTGAGAGATTCCTGCAAAGATAGATGCACACAGGACAGCCAAGCTCCCTGCCTAGGAAGGTGAAGCTCTAAGGAAAGTCTGGTGTACAAAGGCCATGCTTAATCCCCTTCATGGGGATGGAGAGACAGAGCTGCAGAGATAGTGCAGGAAAGCTGGGCTGTGGGGGATTTGCATGTGATGCTGCATGGAGTTAGCATGTCAGGGAAGTCCTTAGTGGGGTTTTCAGTCTCCCCAGAAGCAGTGGGGTGGGTTAGTCTACAGCGTTTGGGAGCTTGGTCCATGAAGGATGTTACAGTTATAGAAACGGATTGAAAATGCTTTGAAGTTTAGTTTGGATTTGAAAGTTGTATTACCCGTCCTAGCAGTAACTTTTAATTGTATCTCTGGAAATTGGTAAAATTGTCAGTCTGGCTGGGGAGGCATTGATTAAAACCTGAGAAAAGAAACAACAGAGAATGTGAGAAGTGCTGAAGTGAGAGAGAATTACTTACCTCAGCTGCTCTGCACTCTACTTACCTCCACTGTGCTGTCCGAGACCTTCTCCCCCAAATCCTTCTTGCCTTTGAAATAAAACAGAATATCTCACTTATAAGATCTGCCCCTCTAGGCAAGAGCTGGCCCTCATACTGGAGAGTGGACTGGAGAGTTAGAGGGAGAGGTGCAAGGCCAACCCAGACCCTCTTGCAATCTGTTAGCTGCTTAGTAGAGTAAGTTTTATCAATTCAGGGAAGAAAATTGGGCCAGGTTCCTCAGAAGTTACCTATGCTCTATCAGTAACAGCTCTTTACCAGGTATTACAGCTACAGACTGGATAATGAGACTTCAGGGGTTTTTCTAGAGTATTTGAAGAATGTATATGCTCTCGTATTTCCACTATTTGGCCAAGGCTAAAGGGTACAAAACTGAACACTTCTTTTTGCAGTTATTCTCACAGGAACCAGTGAGAACACATTTGCAAAGGCAGCACTACTAGACCAAAAAAAAGTTGGGTACTGGTGCCCTCTTACCTGTTGGAGAGCCTTGCTTAGACTGCAGCTCCATCTGGGCTCCGTTGGTCCTTAAGGAGAGAGTCTTTGTCCCTTGCTGTTTCTCCAGTTCCCCTGCAAAACACACATTTGGAAATAAATGAGGGGAGGGATGGAGGCAAGGTCACCAGCATGTTGAAGGAACAAAATGGGAAATCAGCAAAGAGAATTAATTCAAGGAAATCACAAGTGAATGTCAAGAAGGGAGAGAGGAACAGCCAAGAAAAACCAGAAACTGGAGAGGATTTGATATGTGAAGAAACTTAGATATCTCTATAGGACCTTCTCCTATAGGACCTTCTACATATGACCTACAGGATTTATACAGGATTGGCTAGTGCTGCACAGATGGGGACCACTGCAGCTGAGCTACTCTGGCTCGTCAGTCTGTACAGGAAAAGGCCATCAAAGGCTACATGGACATCTTGTCTGTGTAAGGCCATGGAGTGACAGACTGCCTGCCCTCAGGACAACCATGTTAAAGGTACAGATCTACCCCAGCTATTTACAGGTCATGTTTGCATAGTCAAAGGAGTATGGGACAGAAAAGAATCTCCTGGGTGTGACAGTCCAAGCTTCCCTATTCCAGGCTGTGTATCACACTCCCTGTCTCATAAACATTGTAAGTAGTTAAGTCCTTCCATTTCTCCCGCTGGCTGGTGGTCACAGAGTGCTTTTTCATCCTATCAGTGATCCCAGGAACATCCTGTGCAGACTTGTGCTGCTCATCCTCTTTGTCCCTGTTCCTGAGGAAGACTTCCCTTTACCCTTTTTGCCTTGTAGTCCCATGCAGTGTGATGGCATTGCAGTGTGAATTGTATGAGAGACCCTTACATTCAATTCGTATCTGTTCCAGTTCTGTCACTTCTGCTATTGACTCTTTCAGGTCTTCCACAAACTTCTGCATTTCCTCAGCACCCAGAGCACAGAAGTGTAGTACCTGTTTTTTCTCTGAGCCTGAAACTGGAGTCACCAGTGTAATGCCATGGGGGTAATCTGAAAAAAGATGTGCCAACAAAACAAAGAAGTGTTAGGCATTCTTGATGGAGTAGTTGGTTGTTTTGGTACATCTGAAGGACAGAGAGTTTTCAATGGAATTGCACACCCAGAGTTTGTCACACTGCCAGCTGTGGGAACCTGCAGCACTGCAGCCCTCCAAGAGAACAGAAGGATCAAGCTGCAGCAGCAAGGCAAGTGTCACCAGCACCACAGTGCTGCCCAAACCAGAGAACTCTAGTTCTTAGTCACTTTTAGTGCAGCACTGGGCCTAGGAACCTGGGCACAGAGGTAAAACTGTAAAGCCTTTCTCAATCTGTGGAAGGGTAAACAGTGTTTATGAGGCCAACAGTACTTTTTCTCCTGTGGGAGATGCAGTAGGAGAGGTTGTCTCTGGGGTCAGAGCCACTGCATCCACAGAGGCAGGACTTGTCCCCAGTCTCTCCTTTCATCTGCAGAGAGCAAGAGAGGTGTTGGCACGGTGCAGATGGGGAGCTCATTGCACTCTGCAGGGAGAATGGTAAAGGGAAAGATCTGTATTTGTAGGTCTCTGCTTAGTGCTCCTCACAGGCAAAACACACAGGAATGTAAATGAGGGGCCATGCCCAGAGAGTGAAAATAAACAGCCAAAGGCCTTATGCTTTAAAGATCAGGTTTGTGTGCAGGCAGGTGGTGACTGGAGATTCAACAGAATCAGGAGAACATGAGAATGCAGAGAACTTGCCACACTTTTGACTAGACTTCCTCTATCATTTGCTCAGTGGTTGGTAATTTCAATCCCTTTCCTCCTTTCCTTTCATACTCATCTAAATTTAATTTCTGTCTTCCCCTGTCCTCCTTTCATTTCTCCTCCAGTGCTTCTACATTTGCCTGCCTTCCATGAGCAGTCTTCCTTCATTAGCCTTCCTTTATTAGCCTTTCCCAAACAAGCCAAGGCCTAACCTGTTATTTTCAGCCAGCTCTCTGCTCCCCCTGTTTGCATGCCAAACTCTTTTCCCACCCTGTCTCTCTCATGTGTTCAGATCACAAGATCTTTGTGACATTTGCTTTACTGTCTCTGCAGGGGATACACAACAGGGCACCTTTGCCAGAAGATTTGGGCACTCCAGGATGGTCATGGTACCCCTGAAAGCTGATTCCAGCTCTGATGGTGCCTCCTGGGGATGCTCAGGTATGAATGGCCCTTTAGCTCACAGGGATGTGGGAGCCTCTGCATGCTGCAGCCTAGGGTGTTGGGAGAGTGACTCATGCTGCCAGTAGAGTAGAGGAGGGATAGAAAAGACTTAGTATAGCCACAGTGCAGCTACATTTTGCCTTCCTTGCAGCATGTTCTCCATGTGCTCACAACGGAGAGCACTGTGATCCCAGGGGATCGTGCCCCTGATCCCAGGGGCATCAGCCATGCTTGCCTGGGAGTGCTGTGCCTGTGCCTGTGCCTGTGCCAGCAGGAAGCCTGCCTGTTTCTGGAGCTCCTGCATGGCACAACCAGCCCCAATCATGACACATCATGGCTCTATTCCCAGACCATCAAGGTCAGGCTGACTAGGGCTGGCCTCCTGCCATGCTTTGGTGGGTACTGTTCCAAGGGCTCTGCCTCTGCCTTGGAAGCTCTCAGCACAGCATGGCACAGTGCAGGGAGGTGGCAGCAGCACCTCTGCCTCTGCCAGCATCAAAAGCAGCAGTGGGGGTTTGGGCATGAGGGGAGAGGGGCTAAAGCTGGCAGCAGCAGTTTTGTCAACAAGGTTCTGCACCAACAGCTGGCTTCTGGGAGCTCAGTGGGATGTATATGGGGATTGTTTCCCCCAGTCTTCACCACTGGTGTTGTCCCTGCCACCATAAGAAGCCAGATCCTTCAATGAGGCCCTTCTGCAGATGCTCAGACCTATGAGAGCTACCAGGAGCTTCTTCTCATCACAGTGTACCCAAAGAGTGATCTCCTTGGCACAAGCCTCAGTTTTCTCTCCTCCATTTTTAACTCTGACAGAATCTCTCTCCTAATGCAAACTCACACAGCCCCCTCCCTCCTTCTCCTTTTCCCTGCCAAACCCCTCCAGGAAACCCAGGAGCAGGGGACTTACACTCATTTTCAAAGAGATGGAACTGCATCCCTAGCAGGCCGACTGACTTGCAGAATGTGTATGTTGAGGAGCTTTTCTTCTTGGGGCAGAGCTTGAGGATCTGTTGGAGGGAGAGAAGCATCATTGGTGCTGGGGAACAGTGAGGCAGGAACTATGCAAGCTGCTCAAGGAAAAAAAGCTCTGGTAAGTGTACATGGGAGCAGTGTTTGCTGTGTGACTGGATCTTTGCAGGAGAGCTGCCTTGTAACAACACTTCTGGAATCCCGTGGGCTTTGCCCTAGGCCCACTCAGCTCTCTCCCAGAGGTGCTTGATCACCACATCTTGACTTTGAAAGGGGAATTCTCCTCACCAAGGAACAGATCAAAAGGCAAAGGGAAGCCTGTCATAAATACCTTAGAGCTGGGAACAAGAGTGTATGAGAATGCTGTGCTGCCCTTGTACCTCAGCACTCATGGACCTTGCACCTCCAATTCTTCTGGATCTGGTTTATCCCATGGAGTAGAGGGATAGCAGAGAGCAGATCCTGTCCCCAGGTTCATAACTGTGCAAATGGCTGCAAAGGAAAAGCTGGGTGAAGCTCTCTTATCCTCTCCTTCTACAAAAGGGTTTGGGTTTAGCCTTGCATCTGCTGCCTCCTCAGTTTTACTTCGCCATTAAATTCAGCAAACTTCCATTTTGTTTGGCCTCCTTCCAGTCTCAGTGTAACTCTGCTCTCCTGTACCTGCAAAATTCCATTGCCGGGGCAGGACACTTTCAAAAATATTCTGCACATTTGGGGGTCTGAGAAGTACTATCTAGTCTGCTACAGCCTTTTCCACGTTAGAAGGCAGTGATTTTAAAGTGTCTGGCAGGAGAGATTTAAAGGGCATGAGAGGGCTCTGTGTACTGTAGTAGAAATAGACAAAGAAATGAACTTCCCTTTCATGAAATGAACCTCCCTGCTGGCAAAGGCATGAGAGAGAGCAATAACATTGCTTGGATGGCTGTGGGATGTGACAGTTTGGTTTTTTAACTGAAGTTCTAGATTTAGTAGGTTTTTTAATGGTGAAGGGTCCAGAGCTGTGTCTTACAATGTTGATGAACTGGGAGCTGTCCTTAGAACAGAGGGAAAATGGATATTGTGGGCTGGTTTCAGACTTTCTTACAGAAACCAGGGCAGGTTTTATTACTGCAGTGCCTAATTGCCAAGGCACACTCACCACCAGCAGGTCATTGAAGAGGAAGACTTCCCTTTGGTGAGCTGCCTGCTTCTGCACTTTGTTGACGTCGGTCACCTCGAAGAGGCGGCTGCAGCACACCAGCCGGCGGTGGGGCACCGACAGGACCTGCAGGGAGCACGGCAGGGGCTCAAGGAGGGGCCACTGGGGGTCTCCCCCACCCTCTGACTGCACAGCCCTTCCCAGGGACACAATTCCACCCAGTCTGCCCAGACAAATCACCTCCCCTCAGCACCGCTCATTGCCGTCAATTTTCCTGCTGGTGCAGTAACAGAGAAAGCCTTTGTGATCCGGGTCAATCAGAGGGCAGACTAAATGCAACCTTCTCCCTCACACATCCTATCTCTGGCTTCCAATCCTTGGGTACTGCTCATCTTCTCTCACCCCACTGGACATCTCCAGGTTTCCTGGGCTTTGAGAAATCATTTTGCTTTATTTTGGATAACAGTATGTATGTTCTTGCACTACAGATTGGTTACTGCCCAAAGAAGATGTCTGTACTTTGGGGATCTTTTAACCCCAGCAATTTTTAGGGAACACATTAGAGACAGACAGATAAGATTGTTTTCTATCACTTTGCCTTTTACTTCCTACACCCTTAAAAGGCCTGAAAGTTTGAAACACTGCAGACCTATCAGTTGAGCCAGCCAGTACCTGCAGTAAAATTCACGGGCAAACAATTACAGCACTAGATAGTGTAAACTCTGGCCAAGGAGATCCCTCAAAATTAGGAAAGAATGAGAGAGCAGGAAATAAAGAGTTTGGAGAAAAAGGAGTACATTTGTAGAGACAAGCAAGGGAAGTATTACATAAGAGAAGAAAGGCATAGAGGAAAAACACAGAAAAGAGGCCAGGGAGAGAGGTGGGGACAGAGGGGCTGAATGGGTGCCAGAGGGTTCTGGGTGCTCACCGTTTTCATTCCAACTATGGACTTCTCCACTTTGGTGACATAAGTGACATGGTCCTCATTAGATTTTAGCTCTTTCTGCTGGATCCTCTCATAGATCCCCACCACCAGCTCCCGAGGGATGTCAGCACCGTCGTCCACCCCTGCCAAACACAGAAAATGTTGGGCAGGCCAGCCAGAGAGAAAAGAAAAGGGAAGAACCAGTGGTCCCTGGCAGGTCACTACTGCCTCTGCACTGTGCAGTGCTGAGAAGTGAAAGGGAATAGCAATACTTCACTTTAGGCTGTCTCCTTTGTTTCTCTCATGCATCTAATGCACCAGCAGGAGAGACTGACATCTCTAAGGCCAATGCAGTTGATTTCATTATTCCATTGCTCTGCATGGTGGCTCCTTTCCATGTGTTCCCTAAGGTTTTATAGCCACAATTTCACATTCATTTATCTCGGGCCGCTCAGCAGTAACCCCTGCATTGATTTTGTATCATCAGAAGTGCTAGATGTGGAAAAGGCCTGTGATGGGATTCAGCAGCTCTTGCTGCCAATGCAGGCATCATCTCTCCTTGTCTTCTTGGTGACCTCCACCATTTTCCTTCTGTGTTGTCTCCTAGGAATAATGCTTTCCTGCTATTCTGTTTGTGGTATCTCTGCCTTGACCCTGCCCCTTTCCTCGTTTACATCTCCTTAGATAATTCTCCAGATTTTGCTGTGTGACCCTTCAGAGCCTGGCAGAAAAGGTTTTTTTCACCCTTCCCTGAGCCAAACACTGAAAATCAAATTTCCAGTCCTTCCTCCAAACAGAATTCCTGCAGTCATTTAATATTGGTTTTCTCTGCATTCCCTGCAGCTCCCTGGTCTGAGATGTACTATCCTGAGTGATGCAGGTGAGGACCTGCTGAAAAATGGAAAGGCATTGAGATGTCCTGCTCCCTTACCTACGTCCTTGCAAATGTATCCCAAGTAACAATTCCAACACAGGCTGCTGAAGCTGCTGGCCTGGGCATTGGCCTGCAGGTGAGTCTGGATTGAAGTGTCTCTGCCTGGCTGTGATGGGGTGACATTCACTTGCTCTAATGAGTTGAGGTGTGTTGCACACTGGAGATGAGTGACCCTCATGCTGATTTAATTCATTGTGGTGTGAACTGACAGTTTTTAAGGCAACTCTAAGTGTAAGTTAACATTTAAAAAAAACCACCCTCTTTTGTTAGTGCTGTCAATTGTAATACTAAAGGGGGTGATGGCAGGTAGCAGACCCATTCAGTATCTGTGGAATTCACTTGAAAGAGGGCTTCAGTGTCACATTATACTAGTCTGAACCAGGTGACAAATTGTGGAAGGTGTGGGAGGCTCAGATGACACTTTCTGAACAGAAATCAGGACAAAGAAACAAGTCAAAGGAACCCAGAAAAATGCAAAATCTTTAGAAAAGACAGGAATTTATGCTGGAAAAACTTTGAGGGAGCTTTATATGAATTGCAGATGTGCATTAAGAGAAACTTGGAAAATGGCTGACCTAGGATGACCTAGGAATGAATATGGCTGGGAAATTAGACAATAATTTGTCTAGACATTATGTCAAAAAGGCCAAACAATACTGAGCTGAGTTACTAGATCTGAAAATAAGAACAAGGCAGTAGCTCTATATATGAGTATGTTGTGACCACATCTGAAAAAGTGCTTTTAACAATATATTACCAGGATAGAAAAGACTGACCTTGAAAATAGAAGAAAATTGATTTGGGGAACTGATGTATCAGAAATTGCAAAGAAATAATGTATGCATGAACTCTGTCATGCCTACAGTTACTATAAATAATTGCAGGCAATTAAGAAGGGGAAGATTCAGCCTGAATAAAAGGAAAATGTGTTCATATATTCAAAGCAGCAAGTAGGGCTTGTTTAGCACAACCCAGCAGGGTCTAAGAAGGATAGATCTGAACAATAGGAAAATTTAATACAATGGACTGTTTCCAAGAAATGAGATATCTTAAAAGATCTCTCAAAGGAAAATGGTTGGTTTCTGAGAAGGCTGGACATCTTTCTGCAGAAAACAAAGTTAATTAGAATTTCCCTTCCCCAGCACCCTAGAAGGCATCTCAAAGAGCCTTCCATGTCTGGCTCACAGGCAAGCAGCAGAAGACCTGAGGAAAGGCAATTCCACTAGGTTTTTCCTGCCTTCATCGAGGCAGAATTTAGAAAAGCAAGAGGGCAAAAAAGAAACATCAAGGCAGAGCCCTTACCTCTCAGATTGCGAATGAAGTCCTCCAGCATCATCTTCCTGTCAGGCTTGATGTTGGGGCTGTACATGTCTGTGTTGAGGAGGATGATTGCAAAGGCCAGGATGAAGATGGTGTCCGGGTTGTGGAACTGCTGGACCACATCTGGGTTGCACATGCAGTACCTCTGGCTGCAGCAGGAGGGATGCACACACTCAGCATGGAACATGGGAGCCCTCTGCTCCAGCTTGGCAATGCTTTACCACAAGCAGGTCACATTCCTTTCACCCCACCTCTCACACATAAGAGAAGGAACCCACTGCTCTCTGAAGGCAAATTTCCCCACCAATGGCTGAAGTAAGCCACTGAAACTTCAGCCTTCTTGTCCTCAGGAAGCAAAAAAGCAAGCGAGGCAGGAGTGGACTACCCAGAGTGTGTCAGTACACAAGTGGTGTGTGCTCCAGCCTGCCTTGCTCAGCACTCCTCTGGATGCACCAAGGAGAGCCAAGCAGCCCTGCAAGCCCCTCTGCTTCTCTTCCCTGTTCCCAATGAACAGGGAATCCCTCGCTGGAAGCCATATCAGGACAGGCCCCTGGTACCCTTCATGCCACTGGAGCTCTGACCAGGCCACAGCTGTGACGCAGCACAGAGGAATCCATCCCTCAGGAGCCCCTCCATGATCCCCCCCTCTGGAAGGGAACTCTGTGGACATTCTCTCCATGACTGCTGGTTTTTTTGCCTTGTGCTGTGTTCCTTGCTTGCCCTGGTTGCAGCAGTGGGGCTGCAGGGCTCCTGCTCTTACCTGAAGGCCTCGATGAGCCGCTCCACCTTCTGCGCCTCCCCCTGCACGCGGATGTGGGCCTGGAATTTCCGCAGGGCTTCGTCCAGCTCCATGCCTGAGAAATCCATCTCGTCCACCACACAGCTGTGAGAGGGGGACACAGCCTTCATCAGAACACCCTCCCGTGGATGACACCAGGCAGGCTCCTCCACTGTGGCACTGAGGCCCAGTCCCCGAGGGAAATCCCATGGGAGAGGCCCTGAGACATCGCTAAGGCTTCCTGGATCCTGCTTACCACAGGCAGTGATTTCACTCAAGTGATTCCTGCATTCTACAGCTGGTGAGCAATTCTTGTGCTTTACTATATATTTATATATACATACATATGTGTGTGTGTGTGTGTGTGTGTGTGTGTGTGCATACACCATCATATATACATATCACACTGTCAAAACTCAGGAAATTCCTCTGGCTGCCCTGGAAGACTCGAGCCCCTGCCCAGGGAGCTCAGAGACCTTGGCACAGAGCCCAAGACCCCTGTGCCTTTGATCTTGACCCATGGAGCAAATTACCACCTTTATACAAAGAATTACAAGTCAAGAGAGTTTTAAGTAGAATAATGGTTAGTTTGTCACAGGGTGAAAAATAGATTTTTGAGGTTTTTAGAACGGGAGCTCGGGGTCCCAAGATGGAGGAATTTGGCCATGCCTTGTCCTTTTTCCTTCTTCTTCCTAGCCTCTATGTTCCAGGTGATGCTGGCACTTTTGGATTGGTTTAAGGTAGAAACTCACTGTCTAACATAGGTGATAAATATTGGGAAGTAATTGTAAATAAAGTACACATAGTTTTAAGTATAAAAAGATAACACTGCCCTGAGGGCAGTCAGTGTGCCTCTGTCTGACCTGCTGAACAGACCTCGGCAGGTCAGGAGAAAGAATTTTATAGATAAGAAACAATAAACAACCTTGAGAATGAGACCAGAAGAGTCCTTCTTCAACTGCTGGGCTGGGAAAAGAGACTTTCTAATGCATCTTGGGATCACTGTGAGCAGCAGAGATTCTGAGATCACACCACAGACAGCGTATACATTCACATGAGCATGTACAGAGAAAGTACGTGTACATATATATGTATTGATACTTACCTGTATCTATACAGATATATAGACATCTATATTGACATAGATATTTAGACACCTGTATCAATATCAATAAGATCAGAATCAGCTCAGAGAAAATAGGAAATGGAAGCCGTTGTGCAGAAATGACATGCAACATTACCTGCTCATCTGCTGTCACTTTGCATTTCGGTGTGATTCACTGCCCACTGGAAATTGATGGCCAATTTAGATATCCCAAGAAGGGCATGACACCTCTCTTATTTCCCACTAAAGCATTCTCATCTTATAAAGGCCCTGCTGTTAGTCTCCAAAACCTACCACTACAGTACTTGCTCTCTGTATTAGTCAAATAATCTACTTGTTCTTATTCTTACTGCATGATATTTCAGTCACTTGTAATGACAACACCTTTCTCATGTGGCTTCAGCACATTCTGTTAGCATATTCCTACCTTTTGTGCTCAGGTCATTACTGCAGCATTAATCAAAAGAAACCCCTGTTCATAATGTCCCTCAGGCCCAACTTCCCATTTCAGCAGAGTATGTAGGCACTAATGTCTGTATCAACCAATTTGCTTCCTTGTTTATTATTCCATTGCTAATTTCTCTCTCTTCCACTCTCAACAAAAAATTTCTCATGTCCAAAGCTTTGCTGAAGTCTAGATTTATGTTCTGCGTGTCCCCTCTCTAGAAAACTAGTTATTCTAACAAAGACAAGCATTGAATGACTCTATTTTCCACTGACTTTGGTATGTACAATTTATCTTCCTGCTTGTCATTATTCTTTCCCAAAAATAAATTTTCAAAACTG
The DNA here is from genome assembly GCF_023055355.1 of Agelaius tricolor. Lineage (NCBI taxonomy): Eukaryota > Metazoa > Chordata > Aves > Passeriformes > Icteridae > Agelaius > Agelaius tricolor. Next base: position 4,965,939 of record NW_027269263.1, read on the forward strand.
AAATTCTGTCTGACAGTTGAAGAAAATCACAGGTGCCAAAGTCCCATTTTCTTTAAACCTTCATTAAATACAAAGTCACTAATTTGCTAATGGGGCCACTTTGACATTAGAAGTGCATTAAAAATTCAAGAACTCCATATTTTCTGCTGCTTTTTACCTTGGAGGCTACTTCTATTAGCCCCTTTAACCCCTTTATTTAATTTTTTGTATTGTGTTAGGGGTAAAGGACATGTCATGTGGTAAAGGATAAACTGATCCCCCATTGAAGGTTATTAAGAAGGAAATTTTCCCCAGGACTTTATGAGGAGTGGTATAGGGAAAAAAAGAGGGGGAGGGGATTGGCTATCTTCTGGATCCTTCTGTTTCCCAGGATTACCTGGAAATTTTGCCAAAGAAACCTCTACTAATAAAGGGATATACTGTTACCAGTTTCTTCCTTTCTGAGATAAACTGGGGCTGTGTCAGTTGGTCATTTCTAAGTGCTGCAGTTTCCTGTGGGTTGTTGGAAAGTGGTTTGTGAACTAAGCTGTTGAGTGCTTCGTGCAGCCTTGCTAGAATAAAAATCTGTTGCACAATTCCTCAGATGGGTGAAGGACAGAGATTTGAACTCAGAAATGTCTCTGCATTCCTCCATTGCCTTATTGATTCAGGAGTTATCATCATTTAGCTGGGCTGACACCTGCAGAATAACTTACCAAGAGCTCAGAGTGAACATAAAAGTGCTTTGTATCTCCTGAGGTTGGACTTGTTACAACCTCAGCCAGGAATTGTGGGCTCTTTCTCTGCACAAAGTCCATATAATCGAAATTCAGAAACAAATAGGGAGCAAGGGAAGAGAATCAAAGGGGCTGCTCTCATAGGAAATCTTCTATGAAACATGTTTTTATCTCTCCAAGAAGTGGACTGCAGGAACACTTGGCAATAAGAAAAACTTCCTTCACTGCATCTTTCCTTTTTTATTTTTATTTTTCTCATACTTACACTCGGTCCCTTGGGTTAACATCAAGGCATTCTGCTTCTTGGAATTTATCGTTGATAGTAAAAACAGTTTTCCTCTTGTTAGTTGTTATTGTGTTCACAGCTGCAACCACCTCTGCACTTGAGCTTTTGTTATTATTTTTTAATCCTTTCCAGTGTGCAAGTGTTTCTCAGCACTGACCCCGGTGATTTTGCTGCTATTGTCTGCTTCCAGACATGTGAACACTGTGTGCTTGCATGCCCCAGGGACACCCACTAAGGTCACCCTAGTAGCCTCAGTCCCCCAGCATTAAATCATCTATCTTTTGCTTACTCCTTCCCTCTTTGAGCAGTCTTTCCCTCTCCACACAGGCTGCCCTAAAACATCCTCCCCTTTGTGTACAAATCTCAAGTAATAAAGCCAATGCCCTTAATACAGAAAACATGGAGCCTTCATTAGGACAAGTAGGACAAGGCAGCTGTTCACAGCTCTTTTCAAACTCAAACAGGCATTGCTACTTGAGTTATGCTCAGATTCTCCTAGGAGGGTTTCTCTCACAGACTGACTGATGCAGGTTTCCTTTGTAAATTCCAATTCCTGGGAGTCTCTTCCATTTGTCTCTCAGCCCAAAGAACAGTGTCCCCTGTCCTGCTTACTGAGAAAAGTTGACCAGGCAGAAAGCACAGGTTAGGAAGAATGTTTGATTCAAGCAAAGTCAGCCTGTGCTTGGATTTGATTTATCTGACAAATCCTGTGCCAAAGGTCTGAAGAACAGCTCCTAGAGGAGCCATCAGGTACCAAGCTGCTATTTCTGCTGTTAGACAGGCAGAAAAAAAGATGGGTCAGACTTGTCTGTTACTTTTGTGTGCAAATTTGACACAGCAAAGTCCATTCAAAGAGCCAACCAGCCTTGTGCTATGGGTCTGCCATGTTCCACCTCCTCTTCCTTGTGCTATGGGTCTGCCATGTTCCTCCTCCTCTTCCTTGTGCTATGGGTCTGCCATGTTCCTTCTTCTCTTCTAGACAGCTGGAAATTTTGCAGCCTTCCCTGGCTTCAGATTCCTGCACAGACTAGCATTATCTTTCCAAAGGCACTCTGGTAACTGTGTCAAACATCCCCCGAAGTGCAGCACAACTTTTCTTCATGAAACCAGAGCAAGGAGATCTTTTCTTTCCAAGCTAGAGCCCATGGAAGCTGACAAAGGATATGAGAGTGGGTGGCTCTCTGCATCCAAGGAATCAACCAAAAGCTTATGTGCACATGCCAAAACCAGTGCTGAGTTCCTTTTCCTGCAAACACCTGGACACCTGCAAGATGAGTATTCCAGGACCTCCAGGAGGCTTGAGAGATGATGATACAGGGACACAGTAATCACCTTATAAAATCTCATGTTTCAACTCCTTCCTGCCCAGGAACTTGCAACAAGCACACAAACTGAACTCACAGTGCAACCAGAGATTCATTTAGCCCACTATCTGCAAGGATATGACTTTGGATATTTGGATCATGCTGTTGAAGTGAGCAGGAAAAGCGCTGGCTCCCTGCCTCATGAACAAGGGGGTAGAGGTTGAGGACTCTTGGGCCACCTGTGTACACGAGGAGTTTGATCTGCCCTGAGGCACCTTGCAACACAAGCAGAGAATTCCACACCAGGTTCCAGGACCAAAGAGGGGGTTCCAAGATGGATTATTATGCTTAGCTGTTGTTTCTCTAGTAGCCTCCTAGACTACAGGGAAAAGATCCCCCTAAAAGTGAGTGGACATAATGGCAGAAGAGCTGTGAGGATTTAGCACAGGGCTAAGCATGGCAAAAGAGCCTGTGGCAAAAGGGTTCAGTGAAGACAGGAAGCAGCTGTACCATGTGGGGCTGGGATCTGCTCACCCAAGTGTAATGACCTATTTTCCAGCTTTTCCGCTCAGGTGACAATGCAGCAGGGGCTGGGATGCAGCTAAAAGCATCTGTAATGAACCTGCAGCCTCCACTCAGGGAGGGAGCAAGGAGGGAGGCAGCCAGGTGGAAAGTTTAAAATCACAAGGCACATAGATATTTAATAAAAACCACCCCTTTTCTCAGCCTCTCTAATTCTACAGGCTTTCTGCAGGTGAATCAGGATTTGGGTGCATTGTAGAAGAGCTCAGCTCCCTGGAAGGAGACTGCCCTGCATCTGGGAACTGAACAGAAAGAAAAGTTAGCAGGACTCCCTGATTCCATGCACCAGTGGGCACAGGTGTGTGTCCCAGTGCTGTTCTCCCCAGGGAGGGGAAGGACAGTCTCTACAATGGAGACCATGCCCACACTAGTCTTCCCTTTTTGGGGAATGCTACAGGATTGCTGTATTGCCTGTTTTTGCCCTGGGCTGTCATGCCTGCTCACCCTCCCATGGCTGTTGGTAGCTGACATGGCTACTTACTTGGGAATCTACTCCTTCCTGAGTTTCCTGGGGACTAGGCAGGCTCAAGCTGCACATTCAGCCTGTACAGGCCTGGCTTGGGAGGCCTGTTCTTACATTTGGTGTGTGCCACAGCCCTGCTTGCAGCTGGAGGTCAGAACTGCCTAACACAATCTTCCCTCTGTCCTGTTTCCATCACATCCTTATCTATTGCTCCTGCTCAAACCCTCCTGTGATGAAAGTGCCCTACTGACCCTCTGTAGCATCCTCGGTAAGAAAGGGAAAGAAGGGTAGTTTGGGCTAACCTGACAAGTCCATCTGTCTGTCCAAGAGGAACCCAGTTCTTCTCTGAGAGGCAGTCCCTTTGCTGGGCTCCCAGCTCTGCATGTTCTGAGAGCAGCTTGTCTCTCCCTGACTTTCCATGACAGAAGGACAAGACAACACAGGCTTGACAGACAGGAGACCTCCTCAACCCCAGGGAGAATGTCTCCAACAGCAACTTCCACTCCTAACACCAGCCAGACCCAACTCAGCACAATGTCTCCTCTGGTGGCATCTCTGCCCATTTCTCCTCTTGAAGAAGTGCACCAGGACAGCCACATCTGCACTCCCAAATCCCACAAGCTGAACACAAACCATCCAGTACCAGCACAGCTGACTCCATTCATGAAATCACTCACATTATCTTGTTCATGAATGAACTATGAATGGAAGTAATTCCTGAGTCAGGAACAGGTGGAGGGGAAGAATGGACTGAAGTGAAGGAAAGTATGAAGAAAGGAGAACAAAAGCAACAAATAAACACAGAATGAAGAAAGGATGCAAGAATGATGACGTGTCTTATATCAAAACTATGTGTTTAATGACTTGGGCCTGACTTTTTCAAAGCAACAGAATTATTTTTCTGCAGTATTTGACAAACAGATTTGATTAAAACTGCTCAGTACCACATAGGTCCTTTAATGGGCCAGGCTACTTCTCTCCATCTGTGTTCCCTGGACTGGTAGACACTGAAACCCTGGGGCAGGTCTCCAGTGACTCCCTCTCACTGGCTGCAGGACAGCCTGTAGTAGATTCTTGGATCTCACTGGATCTTCTTAGATCCTTCTGGATGCTGATCACAGTGAATGGTTATTTTGTGAGGTGCTTAAAATAAGTTATAAATGGGATTTATGCCCTGCAACAAAAAATGCCTAAAAGCTGCACACCCAGACTAAACTAGCACACTGAGAAAAACAACACTCTTGAGGGCCCCATTTTGTCTCTCATTGACAAAAGGAATTCATAAATTTCTAGAAGACACTAAACTTGGTGGTGGCCAACAACAAGTGAGATAAATCCTAGTTTTAAAGACTGAAGTCTTTTCTATACAAGGAAATTACATACTGCATCTTCCTAAAGAGACAGACCAGAGTGGTTCAGTGTTATCAATGCATGTGTGTCAATTATAGTCAGAAACTGTTGAAAATCTCCTGCTCTCTCTGTTGTTCCTCTGGCTAGCATGTAGAACTACTTGTGAATTATCCAGACACCTTTTTTGAGTTCCAAGAAAATCAGTTTAAGGTTGAGAGATAAGAGCATGAAGATGGAAAGAAGATTAGAATTTCAGGGCATTTAGGTGCTGGGCATGAAGGTGTGGGAAGGCAAAATAGCACACCAAAGTGCTCAATCCTCATAAAATGCTTACCTCACCTAAACCCCTGCCCTTTTACATAAAAGGCTTTGCAACCAGCATAGCACTTCTCTGGAGTTTTACATTCACTGGTGGCAGTAAAGTGGGATCATCTTCACCGTGCCAAATGCCACCCTGCACTCCTGAGCTCTGCTGTTTGACAGCAGGAACAGCCTTCTCTGTCAGCCAGCACAGCTTCAAAATCTCCAGAAGCCAAGAGAACTCTGCAGAGTACAGACCTAAGTCTGGACATTACAGCTGAGTCTGGAGTTTATAACCTGGGCAGCTCTGCCCTGCCTCAGAATGCACAAGGGAGGCTGACACTTTTGCAGATGTTTTAAGAGCTGTGCTATTATTTATTCATGCAGCTGAGTTAATTCAACCTGGATGCAATAGAAACATTGCTCACAATACACAATTGCAACATAAGTTTTCACATCAAGCAAAAGCTAAACTAACACAGCAAGTAGCATCAATAATTGAACTTGCTTTTGGGAGGTAGAGGAGGCTCCAGGGTCAGGTTTGGGATGTGAAAGAGCACAGACATCTCTTCCTGCATACAGGCTCCCTCACTGCAGGTGATCACAGCCTGTCCAAGCACTACTGCCTGCTCATGGCCACCCTGCCTGGCCATTTGACCTCAGCAGGACTAAGTGCCTGTTCTTCTTCTGCCCATTTGGGCCACAAAAATGACTGTGGTATTGGGCAAATTGTGCAAAAGCTACTGTATGAGCTCTCCTGTCTGCTGCATGCTCTCCAGGGAATGCCATGTACCTTTACTGAGCGTGGGTGGATGTGGGGACAGCGAGACAGCCCTTGCAGGCTTTGTCCTCCCAACCTGTGCCAGTGTTCCTGAGCTAGTTGGATGGGAGTTGGATGGGGAATGAGAACCCGACAAGGTCTTAGACAGCTCTAAAATGCCAAAAGGTCCCTGATCTGCCTCTTGCTCTCATAGAAACAGCTCGTAAGTTGTGACCAGCCCTTGGGATAGAGTGCACTGGAAATGCCAGCACACTACACTACACTGCCAGCCCTCTTCTTCCTGCAGCATGGACAGGAAAAATATCCAGGATTATAATTTTGGGCCATGATTTCTCCTTTCAATGCCTTATTTCCATGCATGGCACACTGCTGGGTGTGCAGCTATTGCCCATCCAGCTCTCACAAGCAGCTGATGAAAAATTTGCTTGCAAAACTCACCAACTATGCTCAAGCATACCCCCAAGCTCAGAACTGGCACAGGAAGAAAGTACCTTCAAATGGCACAGCTACAACCAGCTGAATGTGCATGTTTTTTCCTTCCTGTTTTAGAATATCCTACATATATTTTAAGTCTACTTTTATCTTTTATCCTCCAGTTTTTATCTTTGCCTTTATGGAAGACAAATTAGGCATTTATTGTGAAGAGGGGATGGCAGCACAGATTGACAGTGCAAGTATATCATCTGTGGCCTGGCAAGATCAGACACAGGTTTGAACCCTGAACTCAGACCCAGAAGTTTGATACCTGCTCAAGTACACAGAGTCCCTGCCCCAGATGTATCCATGCACACACAGCCTCAACATCTCAGTCCCCATCTTTGAGCCTTGTTTTCTACAGATGTTAACAGGATGGGCAAGGTCACTCCTTCACTGAATATTTGGAGTGTTACCATGAGAGGGGCAGTGGAAACTGCAAGTAATGAGCATGATGGAGTAGGGCCACCTGCTCCAATGGCTCCCATGCCTCATACAGGAAAAGGACAGGCAACCCCAGTGCAGCAGCTCCTGGGCACTGAGGCTGGGAGGCTGACACCAGGCTTTCCAATAGGCACTGCTCCCAGGAGCTGCTGACACTGAGTTTGTGGTCCCACGTGAGGCAGAGGAACATGATGCCAAATTTACTGTTACAGGGAAGTGTCAGCCTGTTGTTGTTGCAATATTCCTCTGTGTGTGCAGAGGCTAGGTTTGGACCTGAGCAGATTATCTGTGAGGGGAAGCAGCCCACACAATGCTTACTGGGGAAAAAGAGGCAATTACTTTTAATTGTAGTTCTCAGTGTGAAGAGACTGGACAGCACATGTGTATTGTTGCTGGACAAATCAATACTCCTACAGTATATTAAAAAAAGAGATGGCCCAAAGGTCAGGTGGGTACCTGCAGAAATAAGAAGTAGCAATTGCAGCTGGAATTAATTTTAAAATTTAGGCCTAGATTTGGCTCTTGAACTTTGGCATCCTCCAGTTTTTCTCTGGAGTAGAAGCGGTATGTGGATGGGATTTGGAGTTTCTTTATGGTTTGATTCAAGAGAAACCACTGCAAAATTCAAGGGAAATAGAGAACATTTTGGAAAATTGGGAGAATGTAATAAAGGACGCAGTGCAAAGGACTTCCTGTCTAATGGAAAGGCAGCTCTCACTAAGAGTTGTGCTTCTGCATAATAAAAGAAAGACACAGCTGAGTGCTGGTCATGCCTTGAAATGAGTCTCTGAATGAACCAGACTTGAAAGAGGAGATATGTGCAGGCTGAGAGATGCATGGCTTGTGACCAGGAGAGGGTCACAGTGAAAGAACTGAAGGAAACAATCCAGCAAAGGCAGCCACTGAACAGAAGCAGGAAGGGAACCTCAGATTTTGTTCTGTAAAGGGACAGCTCAGCTTGTTGGAGATTTTGGACTGGAGATGCTCCTCAGTGCTCCATGGCTGCTGTGGCAATGACAAGCCCTTAGTAGCATCTTTTCATAGGCAGGCCTCCTCATCACCACAAACAGGACCTTGTAATTATCCTCATAATGCAGTTGGACCAACTCAAAAGGCCACCAATTTCCAACCTGGACAGAAAGAGAACTGAGTATGTTGCCAGCATTCACTTCTCCCTGCTGGTCTCACAGCAAGAAGTAGATATTTTTCCTCCTCTGTCTCTCTTAGTACTTCCCAGAAGGCATCAGAGGTACTTTATATGGATGGGATGAGACCTCACCAAAGAGTTTCCCAGCCCCCAAACCTGCCAGCAGCACTTGTTCTACCACCTGACAGTGCTGAGCTCCTGCTAGGTGACCGCAGGCCTGCTGAGGAAGGACTGAAATGAGAGAAGTGATGATATGAAGGGTGACACACATAGCTGGGAAATGTGTAGAGGGATGCCAGATAGGGACTGGCAATGGTGGAGTGCGGGCAAAGGGGCATGGAGTGCTTGCTGGTGCAGCCAGGGGTAGAGCTGGCAACTCCTTTAGAGTGGAGGGATGGGGGGAAGAGGTTTCCACACTTACTCCAGAACATCCCTGTTGAACTGCTTCTTGCTGTTGCCCAGGAATTCCCCAATCATCTGGCGGCTGAGGCCCTTGCGCTGCAGCAGGAAGTGTGCCACCCCAATGGGGGTGTCTGGGATGAAGCCTCGTGAGATCAGGAACTGGATCCCTTTGTCTGGGTTTCTGGAAGGGAAGGACAGAGACATGGTGAGTTTGCATGAGCTCTTGGAGCATTGTTGCCTCTGGCTCACCCCATGGCTTGCATCAGTGCAGCCCTTGGTATGTGTCTGGGCTCCTACGTGTTCACGGCGTGTCAGGAATGGGACTGGTTGGGGTGAGGAAAAGTGACTTGCTGTGTGCCCCCCTGGCTGCTGCTGAGGACAAAATGATGTCATAGGACCTGTTGTGTCACTTGCAGAACCTGCTGTCACCTGGTAATCACAAGTGGCATCCCACTGCCACAACAGATCCTACTGCATTGTACCACGCCTCATAAGTGACTCTTCTGCCATCCATCTGCTCCACAGTCAGAGGCCCTTCCCTCTGTGAAGAAATTCATGAGACATTGCTGCCATGGTCTGTGGGCAAATGAGGCTCAAGGCTCCAAGGGGAATAACCAAAAGTGGGCATTTTTTCTGTTAAACAAATAATTTTGTTTTTCATAGATTTTCAACATTCAGTGTAGAGTGATACTTTTTTACCTTCCTCACCTGAGCTTGATGTTGGCTGCCTGAACAGAAATCTCATACTCAGATTTGTTTGCTTCTCTTCTACTCCCCCCACCCTTAGCTGTGATTTTCTTCCCTTCTCTATTGATTCATGCCCTCAGGCAGAAATCTTTGTGTGTGAGAGAAGGCACCCAGAGAATGCTTTGTCGGAAGAAGGGAGGGAGCAGTGTGCAGCTCCCAGACAGAGGGCTTTTCTCCCTCTGTGGCTGTGAGCATCTCTCTGAGAGCAGGTCTGGTGCTGAGTGGGCCTGATTGCCTGGCTGTGGGAGTGATTTTCTGCTTCTTAATGTGCCAGTGTCTGTGCCTGCACACACAGCTCTTACAGAAGCAGAGTGGTTTGGGTTGGGAGTGACCTTTAAAGGCCATCTACTCCAACCCTCCTGCAGTGAGTGGGGACATTTTCAGCTGGATAAGGTTGCTCAGAGAACCCTCCTACCTGATATTCTATATCTCCAGGGATGAGGCATCCACCACCTCTCTGGGCAACCTGTGCCAGTGTTTCACCACCTTCATTGTAAAAATCTTCTTCCTTACATCTAATCTAAACCAGCCTTCCTTCAGTTTAACAGCATTACCCCTGGTTCTATTGCCAAAGGCCCTGATAAAACATCTGTTCCCATCTTTCTGTCCTGGTTTATAAGCCCCTGTGTATGTGGGAGTGCTGTGAGTTTCTGTGGTGCCTTTTCTTGCAGACAAGAACAAACAGTACGTGTGTATTGTGCAGGAAGTTTTCCTCCCATATTTCAGTCTGCCCCACTGAAGGGTCTCTGTCATGGTGCACTGTGCACAGGTGAATCACTGCAATGGCAGGAGGATTGCCACATTTCTTTGGTTCTCTGGGAGAGGTAAGAGGGTGACTTCATGATATGATGTCATGCTTCCATCATTAATCCAAATTCAGGGTTCCTTGTCAAGGCTCAAGGAGTGAGTTTGCTCAGGCAGTTTCCTGGGGTGAGGAAAGAATAGGATGAGATTTCAGAGCACGTGAATGCATGATATGCACAGGCACAGACTGTGACATTGTCAGGTGGTGAAGTATGTGGGTGAGCAACATATGTCTAGCTATAAGGGGAGCTGCATTCAGCAGAATGGCCTGCTCCTTACAGGGGCCTCACGGACATGTAAAAAGTAGATGGGCTTGAAATAGTTCTGCTTACTCTGTAATGTCAAAAGAAAATATCCTGGGCAGTGTGGCATTGCTGGGGAGAGGGCTGCAAGAATAATCAGCCCATTAAATTTATAAACAGGAGAGGTGCAAGATCTGATAGTGAAAACCCCAGGCCTTCTTCAGGGAAAAGCAACAATACACCTTCTTTATTATCATACAGACCTACTGGTTCACCGCTGAAGAGTACAGGCAGAGTTCCCTGCTAAGTGCAAAGGTGATATGGTTGGGACACAAGTCAAACTGAACACCAGAGATTCATAAAATGCACATCCACCTGCACACTGTGGTATTTTGCAAGGGACAGTACGATGTTCACAACACAAGGATGAACTCAGTTATACCTGTGTGACTCCAAAGTCACTGGACTGACTTTGGATCCACTCCAGTGGGGCTGAGAGTTTAATCTGGCCAGAAAAATGCACACACTAGAATGGATGTGCAGGTTTCAGTAGAGATGGTACACACAATGCCATCAAAGGATGCAGGATAAAACAGTACAGCTGTGACAGTCCTCCTGCACTGCCTGGACTATAACTCAAAAAATTCTTTCACTAACAGTAGCCTTTCATCAGTTTTTCCCAGGATTCAATTTGTTCTGCACAAAATCCTGATAGCAATACAGCATCTCTGCCACTGAACACCTGCAGATGTATCCCACGTAGTGCAGCACGAAGCTTTTACCCAAAGGTGCAGCAGACAACTCTACTCCTCTCTCTCCTGAGCCTGGTCCCTGCTATTCATTTTTGGTGCTGCAGGGGTGTTAGGCAGAGCCAGCAAATGCTGCGGGATTCCTCAGTCCTGCTGTCTTTCCCTCTGCCCACGCAGCCAGCTGCCCACACACGCTGAGCTATCACAGCAGTGCTGCATAATGAAGCACTCACCATTCCAGGGATTTCACCCCCTCACGGTGCAGCAGGGATGGGGAAAGTGCCACTGCATCGATGTGTTTCCAGGGGCCTGCTCCAAGCCAGAGCACTCCCTTCCAAAAATGCACAGCAAGGCCAGAGAGACTGTGGCAGTTCCCACTGGAAACTGCAGGCTTTCAGCTCCTGCTCCAGGGAAAGCCAGGAAAAAGGATGTGCGCACACACACACACACACACAGCCTCAGCTCCATGGCCTACAGATCAGTGCCTACAACCCAAACCTCACAAGAGTAAACTGGCTTCTCCCTGGAAATAGACAGGGAAAGCCACAACCAAATAACTGCAGAAAGCTTAATGGCCCTCCCAGCCCCTTGGAGAAGAAACCACAAGGGGAGCCACATGTCCCTTAGACACTGCTCAGAGATTGAAGAAAGACATCATTCCCCAGAGCTAACAAGTTATTTTTCTCACTCCTGTCCTCCAACCTGTACTCAGAACAGGAAATATGTCCCTCTCAGATCTGTAAGAGTCCCAAATCTGTCTGACCTAACATCACTTCACTTCTGGGTGTGCTCTGAGACCAACCCTAAAAAACTCTCTTCCTGTTCCCTGCCTCCTGGAGCCTACATGGTACACATATATAAATCCTGTGCATTGCCCCTTTGTCTGTGAAAAACTTCTGCCTAGGGCTGCATAATGATCAGTCCTTGCTTTGACTAAAATGCCCACGCTAATGTGTGGAGAAACGTTCTCCTAGTATGGGTATATTACATCCTCATTATTAGGGGACTCAAATGGAAACAAAGACAGAGATATGAAAGTGTGATGATAAAGCAAAACACAGTACTTCTCATGGCTTGCTTAGATGACAAAAGTCTCATTAAAAGGCAATGAGCAAATCTAAATCTTAAGGGAGCTCAGCTCCTTTCTGCCTATCCACGTGTGACCCTGTGAGTTAACCTCTTCTGATGGTGACCTCTGCTCTGCTTTTGCTTTCACACCTACAGCCTTCTCATAGGATATCAAACTCAGATATGTCAGAGACAGGTGACTAAACCTGGTCTGTCAGGTGAAAATATACCCAAGTATCTCAAGGAAAATGACAGCCAGAGATAAATTTTATCATTATGACTCATACTGGGCTAGCTAAGCTCAGCTCTACCTCTGTCTCCCTCTCTCTTTACTTGGAATTGCCCCGTGTTAAGTAACCAGAGCTGGGTTTACAGTCCTAGCTATGTTTGGTGCAGGGTAGGACTTGCACCAAACTAAGCTAGGACGGTAGCTTAGGACTCCTTTGCAACAGAGTGAAGCAGAGTGAGCCCAGGCTCAGCTGGTGGATGCCAAAGGGACAGCAACTGGAACTGAAGGTTCAGTGAATTGTGAGAGCATGGGCACTGCTCATGGGCTTGTTCCTCTGTTAGGCAGAAGAGAAGGACAGTACTTGGGAGAATTTAGGGAAAGAGCTTCTGGGAAGCCAACCTGTGTTGTGCACTGCATACCCGGATGGTCATGCCCTTGAATACGGATGAACTTCCCTGGAGATGGATCTAGACCAAGAACCTGCCATCATCTGTTCCTGTGAAGCATAACACTGGCTGGGAAATAGAGGAAGAGTCACTTACATATTAAAGAGGTTCAGCCCAATGCGGTAAAGGCGTTTCCTCATGGTGTCTGTGGAAAGTGTGGGCGACTTGCAGCTGGCTGGGTTCTCGCAGTGGTACCTTGGGAGACTGAGGATCATGGCCTGCAGGGCTTCTTTTGAGGACACCTCGGAGGCTGACTTGGCTGAGGTGGAGGTGCTGCTGCTGCTCAGCTGCTCTGAGTTGTCTGCATTCTCAGACTCCAAGCCTTTGCTTTGTCCTGCCTCATTGCTTGCATCAAACTGGAGCTTCTGCACCGCCATCTGATCTGGCTCAGCGCTGCTGTCCCCTGTGCCATTGGTACTGACATCCACCTCGGTGGAAGTGAGGCTGTTCTCAGGTAAGCTCTCTGGGGCAGACAGTAGTTCACTGGCTTCTCCCTCCCCTTCTCCTGGGCTTTCTTCAGCCTTGGTAGGTGGAGACAGCCCAGCCTGGTCATTGCTGCTGAGACAGTTTGCCATGGACACCGAGGTAGATGATGAGACAGAGATGTTCTTGTTGTCGATCTGCACTGTGACATCTCGAAAAGCCATCATGAGAGTGCTGCTGCTCTTGGGTAGAGTATCTGGCAGGAGACCTTCCTCCTTCTCCTGATCCTGTAGCTCAGCCTCTAAGTCTTGGTTTGGCTGCATGGAGCTAGCGCTGAAGGTCTCCCTGATCTGGTAGGAGCCCCCATCTTGCAGGGAGCACATGGTCTTGAGGCTCCAGGTGCTGAGGGCGTCATCGATGGATTTCGCCAGGGACTGAACTTGTTCAGTGAAGGAGTCCTCCAGCTCGGTTAGTGCCCCACTGATAGTGGCCGGCAGGGACGGGGACCTCACCAGTGGGATGCCCACGAAGTTGTACCCTTCCACCAGGGCCTTCTCCGCGGAGAAGCTCTCCGAGTTCTGCACGCGGACTTTCCTCAGGGAGATGCGGCGCGGCATGCGGCTCTCCAGCAGGGAGTTGCGGATCTTCTCAAAGTTCTTGCTGAGCTGGTACTGCCGGAACGCGGTCTGGATGGTACAGGCTGCCCTGCGGGACACCAGGTGGCCGCCGTATTTGTGTTCTAGCATTTCGATCTGAAAAACAGACAGCAGATACATTAGTTCTTGCTGATTGCCTCCTGATGGCTTCTTATTGTCCAACTTCCTACACTGATCAGTCTTCAATGACTGTCAAAGGAACTTCTGACACCGAATTAACTTTTCCCTGCAATGCCATGCCCCTGATTTCAACAGAAGGTTCCCATTTGGGCATGACTGGCTAAATCATCAGCGCCATGAGCTTCCTCACAGCTGTAATGGGATCCTGCCTCTTCCTAGAGTGCCAGTCATAAAAGCTGGAGCCTGCAGGTGCCCTTCCCTTGCAGACTCACTTCTGATGGCCTTTAGGGCAAGTTCATCACTGCAGATACAACATTCCAGCAATATGTCTTCCTGCTCAGCAGTGCTCTGGTAATGTCAAGCATTATCTCTTGTCTCAGAGTGTTACTAATGCTTCTCCCCTTCTTAGCAACCTTAGGAAATACTCTTAGCAAAAGGAGAAATCATTCAGAAAATGGAAAAAAAATTAATTTTTAAACGCAAAGAATGCTGGCTTGATCTAGCAGTTAGCAAGAAACATAAACTTCCATATAAGTTAGTGGAGGCTGAGCTTGTTCTGAGTTGTGTCTTTTAAAAAGTACTCTGAATCCCAAAGTGTTTTCCTTTTTGATATCTGAATTTTTCAGGTGTCAGCCAGCAATGAAAAGAAAAATACCCAGAAAAAGAAAGACTCTCAGTTTTGAAAGGAAAAAAGTCTGTATTTTAAATGTTGAGACAAGATAATAAAAAATGCAGAAGGAGGATTTACCTGAGCTGGTAACGACAAGCACATGTAAATACATCGACACACACCATCTCAACTGGCTTCAGCAAAGCAGGTGTGTATGGCTGTTCCTGTTGTCTAGAATTTAAACTTCCTGGAAATCCCCCACTCTTCCTTTGCAGCTGGGCTTTCACTAACAAATTCCAGGAGAATGACAGATGATTTGGTTCCAATGAATGACTGACAGAGGAAAAGGGGGACAGTGTGAAGATGAAGGTGGAAGATGGGGTTAAAAAAAAAAGGAGAATGAACTCAAACTACCTTCACTGAGGTTTAGGCTATAAGCTATCATTGGCACTTCACAGGGCAGAGTGCAGGTGCAGACTGTAGTGTTAATGTGTGTCTGCACACATGTAGAAAAACCAAAAAAAGTTGAAAGGCAGGACTGAGAGTGCTGGTGAAGTCAGTCCTGAATTAGCAGAGGAGTCACTGCATCAGTCATGAGGTGAATTTGAGCTCATTAGCAGAACCAAAGGACAAGTTTTACTGACTGCATCCTCATCCCCAGACACAGCACTTGTCCCTCACCATGCCTTGTTGGCCCAGTACTCACAGTTTGAAAAGCTGAGCTCCACAAGATCTGAATTTAAGTGCAAATTGCTTTCACAGTCCAAGTGAGACTGAGGCATGAGCTCACAGAGTCATGTTGTGTCACCTGCTTCCTTCTTTTTCATAGCATGACGTAAGTTACAGATAAAACCACCAGTGAGTGATGTAGGGACACGTAAAGACCTGATCTGACAGCTATGAGAAGTGTAAATGACCTCTGGAATCTCTCCAATACTGACTCCTCTGGAAGTAGAGGAAGATAATGTGACCTTGGGAGATGACAGGCAGAGAGGAGCAACCTAAGCCAGCCATTTTGTGTCTGCGCTGGTGTCCTGGCTGTGGAGCAAGCACTGGGAGGCTGACATTTATGGAAGAGAGTGGGATGGGGAGCACATCCTTTCATATTTCCCTCTCTGGACATGAAGCAGGGACCTTTGCCTTGTGCTCAAACATCAGGTGATCAGGTGATTCTGTTTTCTGCCTGCCTTGCCCTTGAGCTCATGGTCTGTCCAAGGCGAACATCAAAGCCCAGCACTAAGAAATACCAGCAATTTTCTTAGTGATGGCGTTGGCTACTGCAGTTGCAGAGGTAGCTGGCTCAGAGCTCTGTTTACCCCTAATTTAAAGAACATTTGCCTAATACTTTCACTGCTGCCCTCCCAGAAATGGTCTGCATAAATGTTGCTAAAAATCACCCCCCAATAATCATGGGTACAGTGTCATTTACCACAAGACCTGGCAGCAGGCCTTTTGGATAAACAAGGACATCTTAAATCCTGCCATAAAATCAACACTCCTGATACATGTCTTTAAAGTTGGCCTGCCTGGAAAGAGACTGAACTATCCCTTGACCCATTCCTTCAGGATGAAGGCTCATGCAAATAAATATAAATTACATCAGTAACCTGCAAAGGCCCAACCCAGACAGTTATTACTGACTACTCACCATTGAAATAATGATCTGGTTAATGAATAATGAAAATGTAGAGCTAATTGTGTTAGGAGAAAAAGAGGAACAAATGAGAGAGACAGAATAACAGTAAAGTGCAAAATAAAGCAGAAGCAAGAGCCTTACAATTATCTGAGGTTTCCAAGGAGGTGACAGCCATTCTGAAAACAAGAAATTCATATGCTCTGATCTTATTAGAGGCCAAGACAAGATGTCATTGCTGATCTAAAGTAAAAGGCCAGTTTATCTCATGCAAGGACAGTGCCAAAAATGGCAGGCTTTAATAGCTAGTGAGGAGAGATCCTTCTAAAAGTCTAAAGGAACAGAGCAAGCTGTCAGTACCTCGATAAAAAACACCACCAGCTTTTTGCAGTCCATAATCTCAGTCCTCCCAAAGGACTAAGGCATTAAGGAGCAGAACAAGATCTGAAGTGAGAGGGCTCCTCATCAACTAGTTTGTTTTCTAGTTCATACCAGGGGTGCAAGGCCGAGTTCTGCATGTGATCCGCTGCCTGCTGGCACCGTCCAAAGCAAGAGGAATCCTACAGTATCTTTCAGCAGGCATAACAGGGACAGGGAGTGTTCCAAGGGATGCTTGAGAAGACTGGCAGAGCTATATGCAGCATCCCCATAGAGAGAAGTGCCCTCCCCACCCTTGTTTGCTAGCAGTGGGTCTCTGTCTCTCTTTCTTTGCTGTTGCCCAGACATTTGCTGCTTATGGATGTCTGAGACATACTCATTTGCTGTCAGACTGAGCTAACTAACAGTCCAAAGGAATTAAGGATTTCACACAGCTGTAGCCTGTGTTCTTCCCCTCCAGAGGAGGGGAGGGCGTCTGTTAGCACCACAGCAGTCATGGGTAATGGAGATATAAGTCTGGATGGCTGGAGGAACCTTCTGTTCTCATCTGAGAGCTGAGAAAGGCCAGACATGATTGGCCTTCTCTTGCTCCTAATAAACCCCACGAATTACAAGTAATTGCCTACTTAAAGCTACTCTTCTCTGGGGAATGATCTGACAGCCGGCGCCAAAGGAAGGGGAGAGCAGGAGGGGGATCGGGGGGGATTTCAAAGAATAATTAGCTTAATACATTTCTGGGCCTCAGTATGAACACTCATTCTGAGCAATTGTGGCTGAATTAGAAATGGCTGTGAAATATCCACTGCCATGAGGGATTGCGTATGAAGGGAGATTTAACAAGGTCAAGGCAAGCCAAACTGCAGGCCTGGATATGGCCAAACATTTGAGGTGCACACCCCATGGCTTTGGTGCCGTAGGCATAAATTTATAAATCTGCCAGGAGAGACCACTTATTCTCTGTTAGCACTGGTTTTCTACCCAGGCTGCCACCATGTTATAACCAGAAAAGAATCAGGCTCAGGGACAGAATCTGAATCACTTAAGGCAAAAAAAAAAATTAAAAAAAAATACTTAAAAAGCATGCATGTCACTCATTTTTAATGCTTCTCCCTCCCTCCAGCCTCTCACAATGCAGGACGTTGCTATAAGGGATATTTGTTAATGGAGTGTTTTCCTTTATCCATAGGACATGTGCTGCCCTTCAGCACAGCCCAAGTGTATGTATGACTGAAAGCATTTTCCCTACATTACAATAGAGTCTAAGCACAGGGGAACTTTAGTACTTGAGTCTCTGTTCCAGCCTCCCAGCATAGAGTACTTCTGCTCTGTGCACTGTCAGAATTCTCTGCTTCATGGGGTAGTGTAGGGGAATAGAATATAAGTAAATAAAGGTAGTATAGAAAGTAATCTTATCCCCTAAGGGCTGCAGCTGAACCAATTACTAAAGATTAGGAGCAGGCCTGATGTTAACAGGCTGCAGCTGTAGCCAATCAGAAGAGTGTTATAAAAGAGTGGATTGGTAGGAACTGGAGTTAGTTAGCTGCTGTGAGGACAAGGAAGAGTTAGTGCCCAGAGGAGCTGCCTACAAGAAATATCAGGGAGGTATGAAACTCTAGCAATAAGGAACCCTTACAATGTAATGACAATAGAACTCTTGCAATATAATGACAACAGGGAAGGGAGCAAGGAGAGCCATGAAGCCACTCACCAACTCTCTAGGATGATGCTGAGGGGCTATGACTGGTCCAAGTCTTGCAGAGGAGGCTGCACTTTACCCTTCTTCCTTACTAGCACTCAATTCTCTCTCAAAAGGTAAATGTGACTTCAATTGTGCAATGAAACTGAAAATGTCTCCTTGCACCTTTTCTTTTACTGTGAGTTCTATTCCTGTATTACAAGTTCTCCTATAAGTAGTGTTCTACTGGGACAGCACGGTGCAGGTCCTATCACTGTTATTCCCATTTAAGAAATCTACCTGATGAGTAAACTGAGAGGAGTATCTATAAAAACACATACTACAGTGGAAGAATTATACTTTTCATGGCCTGAAAAACCCCCCTTCCAGAGGCTGCAGGCAATTCACTGAAGACACCTGTGAGTCTGGAGAGGCACACAAATTGTAAGGCCCCTTTGGTGTGCGTGGTTTCACCGAGGAAATAGGCTCAGTCCCTGCAAGGTCGTTTCTGTGAGGCACCAGACATTAATGAACAATCAGCTGAACATGTCTCTCTTGTTCACATGCATCCAGGGCAGATTTGGCCTCTGCTGCAAGAACAATGATATGGCAACATGACCTTAAAGCTAAAATAACGCAGGACAGACACTCCCCAGGACAAACCAGAGCAGCTGTAGGCTAAGAACATGCAGTCAAGATGTGGCACACCCTGAAGATATTCACGTTAGCTTGTGAAGCCCGTTAATTAGTCTCTCTTATTTTTTTCCTGGTGTGATGCAAGAATTCTGTCTGAGTATGCAGCATTTTGAGAAAGACAGGATTAGAGAGCAAATGTATCTCTTTTGCTCGGAAATCTATTGGTCATTGATCTGACATGTATGTTTAGGGACAGCATCTGTGCCTTGAGGGAAGTGGTAGAGAGATGTCCCAGAAAGTAGCAGCTTCTTCTGTGGAAACCTCATTAGCAGAGACCCTTCAGCTGCAATAGCACAGCTTCCACTGAACTCTCCCCCTGTCACTTGTCCTCCTCACCTCACAGACTGCAGGGTCTGCCTGTCCTACAGCCTCTGACTGAGCTGCCTTCCCAGGGAAAAGGCACAAATTGTGCTTTAGGTTCTGTTTTGCACAACAGCTCTCCTGGACAGTAATCTGTAGAGATGAGAAGGGAGGGGACACATAGCACCTGTGAAGGAGGAGGCCAGCTGCCATTAGCCCCTGTCCCACTGTCTCCTGCTGGGAGTCCACCGGGACACACAGCTAGAGATGGGCATGCTTGTGCTCTGGAGCTAGGCTGTAGCCCCAGGCACAGAATGCAACTTGTAGGACTGAATAATTTTCTTTTACTTTGGTAAACTTGCCTATCTCTTCAGCATCCTCCTCTGGACTGAAGGCAGTGGTGGCAGCAGTGCACAAACATTGTGGTAGATGCTGTGCAGGACACTCATTGAATAAATCCCACTTCCTCTTGAAAGCTCATGCTAGTACAGAAGTGTGCTGGGGGCCTGCCCTGCATGCTCCAAGATGGCAAGATGGTTCTTGGAGACTCATCCATGAGGGAAGTAATTTGGAACAACCATTTGCTGGGAGCCCAGTTCACACTGTACACTTGAGAGTAAGGCACTACCCTTGGATGCTGCTGCTTTTGGCTGCCTGCAACCCATCTCTAAGCCTACACTCACAACTGGGTTTCCAGGTCCATTTTGGACCACTGAATCCAGGCAATGAGGAGCAGATGCCAGCAGTTTGGGTGAAAGAGTGACTCAGTCACAGAGGGGAATCTACTTCCTCCATCAGCCTCACGTGGAGGCTAGGCAGGGCAGAAGCTCCAGGTGAACAAAAGGCTAATGTATTTGCTGAAAGTCATTCCACCACAGTGCAAATACAGTCCCACCCTCCCCATCCCCTTCTCCCACAGCCTGAGGAGGAAGCCTTGGTACCTGTTTATTCTTTAGGTCAAGGGAGAGCTCATAATCGGAGGCAGCCGCATGGGAACACGAGGCCGTCCCTTTGCTGCGCTGCACTCTCACTGGGGAGCCCGTGTGGTGGAGGCTCGCCTTCTGCACCAGAGGGGAACACCCCGCTGCCTGCTCTTCTTGGAGCTCCTCATGCTGGGCTCTTAGCGGGTCGGACCTGCCTTCCTGGCCACTCTGTCTGCCGGCCTCCTTCGGATCCTCCGTTTCACACCCGGCTTTCTTGCTTGTGGAACCGCTGGGATCGTCACTGTGAACAAAACGCAATGTTTTGCTTTTTTATTTGTTTATATTATATTTGATTTATGACCATGTTTGCTGCTGTTTGTTATACTCCTTCCCTGAGCTGCGTTTTAAATGTCTAGGGAGCCTGGGCTGTCAGGGGTCTCCTCCAGTGATGCATCAGGATTGGAGGTTGATCTATCCAAAGCTCTGATGCCTCCCTCTCCAAGGGCAGGCATCCCTGTATGAACCAATCCTGTGACTCCTCAAACTGCCTGGTTTCCTCCATTCCAGCTGCTGCAGTTGGAGGAGGTGGAGAGCCAAGGAAGGTGTCATGGTCTGTGGACACCTTTCCTGCCCTTTGGAGCAGCTGGCAATCACCCCTGTGCACCTGCCACCTACTGCTCAGCATCTCTGCACATCTTGAGTCCCATCTGGCATGGAGCCTGGATCCCAAGGAACCAGTTTCCCCTTGGAGTTCCTAAGGGCATGTGGGAAATGGGGCAGGGGCGGCTGAATGGTGCTGAGTTTCCAGAGAAACTCTTGGAGAGCTGAGAATACGAAGGGGCAACAGAGCCAGCCAGCCCTGAGATCCTGACCCTTTAAAGGGTATCTCCAATACAGCCATAGCAGACTGCAGAGCTTCCATGAAAGAAGCTGCCTCTTCCTCACCCACAAATTGCTATGCCACTGAGATCTTGTGGAGAAAGGAAAGTTCACTTTTCTCCTGTCAGCCACAGCAGCAGCCGTGTGAAGCCAGGGTCTGACAACAGTGCACCCTAAGAGAAGGGGACATCTTGCTCCAGGTACGATGGGATTAGCATGTCTGATCCACTGAAGTGATGAGGAAGTCTGTACTTAACCCTTCTTAAAAAGTATATTCCAAAATCATCCAAATTCAAACAAGATTTTGTTGTTCTGGGGTTCTGTTTGAACCATGAGAGTGTTTGTTCATTGTTACCTTAGCCTCCTTCTTGTAGCTACAGAGGAATAATTTATGATTTCCAAAAGTGCACAAGCCTACTGGCTGCTACTCCAGCAAGTGCATCAGACACGTTTCCAGTGGTTTCCAAGGGATGAGCATTCAGCTGAGAACAACATCCAGTTTGGATATAATTACACGGAACCAATGCATTTAATTTCACTGAAACCAAGGATGTGTATTGCCTCCCATACTTAAATGCTATTAAATGATTTAATTCACTTCTGAAACATATCTCTTTCTCTTGGATTTGCTCCACATATAACCAGTTCTGCTATCAACTAGATAATAAATCATTTTATGATTGGTGTTGATGTCAGAGCAAAGAGAGGTAAATTAGATATGATTTTATGTAGTGCCCAAATTACTTAGAAGCATTTAAGTCTCATTTTCAAAAGTGCTGTATGCCCTTAAGAGTCCAAATCTTCTAGCTGTAAATAGACTTTGCCTCCTAAGCCTCTGAGCACTTTTGCACATTTACTAGTACTTTAAAAGGAAGTTTATTCTCTCCAGTGGCAGCTTTTCTGTTCAATAGATTAACAATCAAATTTAGAAACATTCCCACAGTTTCTAAGAGGGCTCCAAATCTGATGAGCCAGACACTACCACAACTTCAGAATTAAGAAAGATGAAGGATTTAAATTTAGAAAGTTTCTTCTTTTATACACATGCTTATAGTCACCAGTTAGACTTAAAAAATAAATTCACAGAAGAAATCAGTCTCTTACGTAAATGCTCATACGTAAGTGCTATATGACCAACTTTGTCAAAGAGTATTAAAGTGACATCTTTGCATAATCATCAGTCAGGAAATACATTAAAATGAAGCATAAAACTGTTCTTTTAGGTTGAACACCTTATCAAAGTTTGCATTGTTCTATTCCTGATGCTACAATTTTTCCTACATCTAAAGATATTTTTAACTCTTTATTTTTAATTCTTTCTCTTCTATGTCTATCTACATAGCAGGAAATCTTACTAAAGGATTTTTCCCTTACATATCTCTACTGTAACATTTTTATTGGCAGCCCTTGTACTGTCCATTCTGACTTTAACCAGCAAAGCAGCAGTTTTTATCCTCAGCCTAAAGGAAAATCAGGTGACATAGATTTGATCACATTTTCATTGAAGTGCATGGCAAAAGCTTCCTGAGCATTTCAGTGGGATCTGGACTGTGCCCTATAAAGCAATTTCAGCTAGATGCATAAGCTCTCATTCAACAAGACACACACTCCAAATTGCTCAGCTGAGTCAGGGCCACAGTGGCCGGTGTGACCTTCTTTAGGGCAGGTCAGCCCCGAGGCAGTCAGATGGAGAGCTCGCCTTCCCCTGACTCCCCTTGAAGCCTGAATGGACTCTAAATGCCAGCAAATATTCCCTGACATGATGGTCCTCTAAGCACTGGCACATGTGCTTAGCTCTGTTTTCCTGAGGACTCCACTGGCTGGTCTGGGTAGAACATGGAGTGTGTGTAAGGGTTTGCAGCGCTCGGTGCCGCTGCTCTGTAAGGAGGACATCACCTCTCGTGGGTTCATCTCTGCTTGGTCTTCTGTCACGCAGAGTGTAGAGCCTGAGTAACATTCACAGGATATCCTGCATCCACTGGCAATATAAGAGCAAATCAGCAGGCTTTGTAGAATCAGACTAACCTAGACTGGGAGGGAAGGCTGGAGGTGTCTCCTCCAACTCCCTGCTCAAAGAAGAGCCATTTTCAGAGGCAGATAAAGTTAATCTGGGCCTTTTCCAGGCAGCTCTTAAGCATTTCCAGACATTAAGGTTCCCCAGGCTCTCTCCCCAGCCTGGACCCACCAATCCCTGATCCAGCAACACTGTAGGAGTGCTGGTCCCCAGCTCTGCAGCTTTCCCCTTTATATGGCCATGGACACACATGATCTGGACCCCAAAGACTGACTCCTTAACTTGACCTTGGACTTGCCACAACACCACTGACCTACTGATAATGGGCTCTGTCTGACCCTAGGTACTCTCCCCACACCCAATTCTGACCCTGGCCAATGAGGCACAGGGTGTTGGACCAACCCAAATTGCTCAAGAAGCCTCCTTTAACCTCATTAGGCATTTAGGTTATTCAAGACACAGGAGGGCCCTAAGACTGGAAGGACTATTCAGGCACAGATGTGTGAGAAGCACCATCCCCCTCAGCACTGCTCCCCCAGGGCATTACTGAGGTCCCTAAAGACTTTGTGCTGGGATAAGGACATGAGCTAAGCACACAAACACATTAACCTTTCCTTCCTTCTCCATGCATGCTCTGAGCCCAGTGGACACAGCCATACAGAATGGATTGTGCTTATGCATGGAATTTCCTCAGGGTCAAAATTCAGTCAAGTCAAACTCAGATTCCATTGGAGCACTCAAAGGCATTTGTCAGCTAGATGTTTTTATGCTAAATATAGAATTTTTAACCCCATGCTGGTTTGGCTGCGGTGCTATCCAGGACGCAATAGCAAACACTCCTGCTAGAGTGGGAGTTTCTACATGTTCTGTTGTGGGGGAAAAAATCATAAAATGGCTGAACCATTGAACTATTTTTAAGTTCTTTTAGTGTGAAAAAAATCTAGGAACAAACAAACAAAAAAGCAAATTTCACCTTTGAACAAACCTGGGAAATTTCAGTTTCAGCAGTAAACTTCAGTGACTTTTAAGCAGTGGAAAAAAAGGGTAAAGACTGGTTTTGATTAGCAGTCTGACTGTTACCATTACAGCCCTATGGTTCCACGTACAAAGTCTCTATTTCTCCCAGGTTTACTCTCATCTTGAACCTGTTTCTGAGGAAGTGTTTTGGGAAAGCCTATTCTTGGTTTTCTAGCAGCAATGGCTGATGAAGCCACAAATAAGAAATAAAATACACTGTTGAGGATGAAAACTGATGCTACAGTGAAATAAATAAAAACGTAACAAGTCTGACAAGTTTTAAAACTTAACAAGTTTTCCTCTGTCCTGAGTGACACAGTTGATTTGCATTGGTAGGACACAGGGTTCTTAACAAAAGAAAGTTCAAGAGCTATTATGGTCACAGTAACAAAAAAAACCAAACAGTAAGGAAAGTAAGGAGAGGAAGGATAGAAAGCATAGCATGAAAGATCTCTGGGGGAAAAAAAATGTTATTAAGCAAATTAGGGGGATTCACCTGCTTTCCCTTGGCCAGTAAGCAGACTCCCTGGCTGTGGGATGAAGAAAGGGAATGGAGCTATTGCTTGTTCTGTTTCTTGGATGAAAAAATTGGTCTAATCACCTGTAACAATTGGTCAAACCACCTGTAAGAGTCCCATGCAGAGTCTAAGGTGTGAATCCCAAAGTCCCAGCCAAACTCCAACTAGTTCAATTAGTTTGAATCCCAGCATCACCCCTGCAGTTTCAGCTGTAGTAAGTGCTCTTTACTTGCTGTCCTCAAGTATCATATGCCACCATAATGCACAGCTTTTACAGTCATACAATCAGGTAGAGAAGGTTCATAATTTCTTTGAATTCTGTTTGATTCAAAGTTGCAATATTAATGTGAATTGTTTGCAATCAGGTGAAAAGGAAAACTACAAATTCAGCTGTTCTCTTCTTCCTAGATGTTCCTACATGACTTTTATGACCCACAACGAGCCCAGTCACTGTTACAAATAGATTCCATCTGCTGTGAAAAACATCTCTCATGTTTCAGGTATGTCCTGCTCATTTGCACGGTTGACATGTATATGCCTGCTGCAGACAGCTTTGTTAACAGAAATGGTTACTACAGACAATCTGACTCAGGGCTCATATAAAGTACTATCCCCAGTCTAGCATTTCAAAACAGGGGTATCAGGGTTGTGAGCTGAATCCCAGTGCTTGTTTCAAGAAGGCAGGATGGTGACAAAGCTCTCATTGAGACAATTCAGCTGGCACCCATATATATTTTTATTTAGCACAAGTAAATCAGACTTCTGATACTAAGCTTTTATGTGCAGGTTTCTTGGGAAGATTTTATATAAGGATTAGAGTAAGGGAAGGATGAAGGGAGAAGATGGAGGAGAAATGTTATAATAGTGAGGTTTTTTTATTACTCTCTTTTTTCTCTCTCCCTGCTCTTATGGAAGCATAAAGACCAAATCAGTGACACTAAATGACCAAGCCAGAGAAGCCATATACCCATTTCTAGCTGTATCAACTCCACATGTCTGCACAGAGCTGTTGTGTCACTGTCTGTCCTGGGAGAGATATGACTGCTTTGCACCTGCTAGAGCATCAGGATATTACACTTCCTTGCATACTCCTCATCACCTCTTTGCTGCTGGAAATACATGTTTCCAGCTGGGAAAGGAGCTGGGAAAGGAGCTGTTTCCAGCTGGGAAAGGAGAAGTGCAATTCTAATTGACAACTGTGGAGATGAACCATGGTTATCTATTGTATCTTGACTGTCAGGCTTAGACATTCTCATACTGCGTGACTTGAGGAACAACACACAGCCCCTTCCCCTCAAACATCTCAAGGCCATTTCAAGGCAGACCTGCAGGCAGGAACACACAAGTTGGATGCTCCAGACATTCCATTGCACCACTGTCAAATACCAGAATGAGTTCACGGTCTGAGAGGAGTTTTCAGAGCTCTCAGAAAAGTGTTTGCAGGGTGGCTGAGTGACTGAACAGGGCTCAAGGACAAGAAGAGCCATTCTTCTCAAGGACAATAATGTTAGTCCTGTAAGAAATTAAAACTGAGCCTTCTCACTGATCACTCCAGAGCTGCAGAGCTCCCATGTGGTCACCACACAAAACTCATCTCTTTGTGCCTTCTCTCCTTTTCCAAGAAGAAAAAAATGTGCACATAAATAAGAGCAATAACAGAGTAACAACAAATAGCAGTGGTTCCTCTGGATTTGGTGGGTGGTTTAAGAAACTGAAAAACAGAATGTTCTTGTTGCCAGGTACAATGGTTATGCAAAAAGGTCTAGCTAATCATACAGAAGGAAGCTAGGGCTGTGAGGTGTTACAAAAGTACTGCAGAGGCTGATCTTGGCTCTTTTTTGTGTCTCTGTGTCACTCCAGGAGAAGACCATATTTCTGTTTCCCATGTATAACTTACCAAATGCCTTCTTTATAGCATTCAAGGTCAGAGAGCAGGATTGTGACCTGTAACTGAGGCAATGACTACCTGGACTAGTTGTGAATGACCACAAATTTTATGCATCAATTTCTCAGTGCTCCTTATGAGGATTGGTTGGTTATAGTACATATACTGTTCTTAAATTGCTGTTAGTGATTAATAGCCTGATTCATTGCCTCTCATGGTCTTAGATGTATATAGACTTCAAAGCTTCAGAGATGTCAGAATTAAAAAAAAAACCCTGCAAAGTACCATACAGAGAATTAGAAAAAGAGTTCACTGCTAATGCCAGCAGAATGGAGTCCAGACCCCAAGTCTGCAAAAACCTGTGCTTCCTCTGTCTTTCCTAAGCTTCCCTGCTCAGAAAAAAAACCAAACCAAAAACCAAAAAAAAACACCCCCAAAAAACTCCAACAACAAAAAAACAACTGCTGACTTAGCAGGGTCCAAAGTGCCTTTTCAGTTTATTTCACTTCAGTGTTCCCTGAGGATACCCATGACATGTGGTGAATGGGTTCATCAGAATTCAATGGAAAAAAAAAAGGCTGAGACAGGCTTGGTAATATATTATGGGATCTTTGCAAGGTTCAGAGATTTCTGACATGCAGGGGGGCTGAGTGCAAAAGAATTGCTTCTGATTTGCTTAGAAGTTCAAGTTTTAGGGTGATTTGGAGGCAATGCTCTCTGGGAGCCTGCTGAAACTGATGGAAGGCAAAAGTCCTCCCTGCCAGAAAGGCAGGGAACTTGGAACTTGATCTTGGCAAATCATCCCCTGCCAGCCAGGCTGCAGCTTTCTCAGACAGTCTCCCCCAACAAAGACAAATGCAGGAACAAGATTCTGATTTTGTCTACATTCATTTAACACCTTGCAAAGCAGTGGCATCAAGCCATCTTCTCACACTAGTTTTACCCAGGAGGAATTAATGGTAATTAGCCAAGCTCATTACCCATCCCAGAATATATTACTTATTTCATAAAAGGTCTGGCGCACACACACACCTGTAAAACAGATTTGACAGTATGGTACAGTAAATATGTTGGAAATCAATTAAATTTAACATCCTTTAGCACAGACTGAACCAGGCAACATCTTTTCAGCACCACTTGAAGCTTTTTGGTGAGATGTACATTAAGCAGACAGAGAATGCAGGAACGCTAGCAAGACCCTCCTGCCCCACAGGGGCCAACATGCTGAAGTCAGTGCCTTCATGTGACAGTGCTCACAGGGGTTCTTGCATGAGGGAAGAGACAAGGATCTGACTCCATGTTTCAGAAGGCTTGATTTATTATTTTATGATATATATTACATTAAAACTATACTAAAAGAATAGCAGAAAGGATTTCATCAGAAGGCTAGCTAGGAATAGAATAGCAAAGAATGCTAACAAAAGTTTGTGGCTCGGGCTCTCTGTCCAAGCCAGCTGGGCTGTGATTGGCCATTAATTACAAACATCCAAGATGGGCCAATCACAGATCCACCTGTTGCATGCCACAGCAGCAGATAATCCATGTTTACATTTTGTTCCTGAGGCCTCTCAGCTTCTCAGGAGGAAAAATCCTAAGGAAAGGATTTTTCATAAAAGTTGTCTGCAACACCTTCATTTCAGATTTACTCTTTAAACTTGATCCCCATGCGCTGTGTAATTCCCACAGTGTTGTGCTGTTGTGCCTTTTGCTACAGAGCAGCATTACAGGAACTAAATGTTTCTGAAGCACCCCATGACACCCTGGTGCAAAGATGACTGTCCAGGTGTCAGACTGGGCTGGCCACCAGTCTGAGGGCCTGGGTCTGCATGACAAATTTCATCTACCAGAGGAATAATGCTTTTCCAAGAGGACAGACAGGCTCCAGAGGGTGGCTGGGAATAGCTAAGGCAGCTCTCACTTTATGAGAAGTGGTGTTCATGGTGCAAGGCTGGCTGTTCTGGGTGGTGTGGGTGGCTGTCAGAATTTTTTTTCTTATAGTTGCTACATGTGTCTGGATGACACCTCAGAATGGCCTTTGGGCCACCTCTCTGGCACACCCCTCTTTCCTCTTCCCATCCGTGCCTCCTGTTTCACCAGCTGCAGAGCACAGGGCTCAGCTTAGGAAGTGTAGCCCCTTTCTGAGCTGCCTGTCACCCCTTGGGGCTTGGCACCCCGGGCTGGTTGCTGTGCTGTCTCTGCAGGTTAGACACAAGTCCCACAGCCTGGCACTGCAGACAAGGTTACTTGTGACTGCTTTGAACAGGCCGCTTGTGCTTCACTGAGGTGTGAAGAGCACCAAGTGGACACTAAAGGCACAGGAGGTCCTCCTCTGCAGGGTTTAATTACTTTTATTTTAACCCCAGACCTCTCTTGCTTCTGCAATGTTTGGTAAACACGACCTTTTAGAGAAAGAAAGAACAGATGGCACCCTGCATTAGTGTTACTGCCCGCTCAGCACCCCGGGAAAGAGAAACTTGGCTTCTCAGCAGCAGTCTTTCTGCCACTTTGAGTCAGATCTCTTGGCCTCTCATCCCTGAGGCAGGTTTGAACATCACCAAATTCGCTGACAAAAGCCTGCCAGTGCGATCATGCAGAAGATAGAATTGCACTGCTAAAATGAGATGAATTCAGGGCTGGGAGGCAGCAGAGCCTCTACAAGGCAAGGAAAGCTTGCATATCCCTCAGCCCATTGCTCTCCCAGTCCAGCAATGAGCTGGGTGAGGGACATGGTATTTATAGACCTGGGCAAGGGCTTCTCTAGTCTTCTTTTTCTTCCTGCTGTGCTGGACTCTAGGTTGGACTGCACCTCTGGGCTCCTTCCTAAGGGATCAGGGTAATTGATTTGTCAAGGCAGAGAGGAGCCACTTCACAGGTAGATCTTGGTGTAACTCAGATAAATTTTTTTTCCATTCTCAAGTATCTCAGCTATTTCATCTCTTGTGATTACTGCAGCCCAGCAGAAGGTCACTGCTTGTGTCAAACCAAACAGAAAGAAGCCTTCTTCTCCTCAACATAAAGAGGAACACAGCCGTAAGTCACCATCCCCCTCAATACAGACAATGCAAACAGCATTCACCAGCTTTATCTAGATTTTAACTTTGCCACTGTGTTCAGATCCAGAGGCTTGCATTGCCCTTTGGCTGCAGACCAAGATAGAAACAGCATGGTTTGCATTCCCTCCTCCTTTCCCCAATGCAGTGACCACCCCCACAGCCTTATGCAGTAGGCACAAAGCTCTACTTTTCCAGTTTTTAACCTATTTTTTCTCTGCTGCTTCCTTACCCTCTGATCCACTTCATGTCACATTTCTTCCCTGAGGCCCCATTTCTTTTTCTATCTTTTAAATTCCCATTTGGAAAACAGGATGACTTAGCAAGTTACACATTTGGCCACAGAAGCTCATGTTTCCCTATGGCACCTCAACTTTTCTTACCTATGAGGAATGGAAATTTTTCCTACCCCTATTCCCTGTACTCAGACATGGAACTTTTGGGGCAAGATCATAAAAAACCCATGAAGTTTGCCTAGACTCAACCAATCCTACTGGGTTGTTGAGCAGAATCCTGGCTGGTGCTATAAATGGCTTTATTCCAGTGGAGGATCTGGCCCAATATGCTCTATTTTAGCACATTCTGTATAATCCTTATCAGATCCAGTTGTGCTGAACAGCACAGCAATATTTTTCACACCACCATTCTGCACCATTCTGGTTTGTGCATCTCCACTTACCCTCTCACATCAGTGCATTCTGGGAGATTACAAGAACTAGTTCTATTTTGCCAATGACCTCTGGAGGCACATGGAAGAAAGCACTAGCAGTGTATACACAGGGTAGCCTATCTCCATCCCCCTCTTTCTGCAAAAGGGGGAATGAGAGAGGATGCAGTCAACCCAGACACACAGACAACAATAACAGCATCATGACCTGCTTACAGGGAAGCAGCACCATACCAGTGTGGGACATAACAAAGGCGACACACAGCTCTAATCACCAGGCAATTCATTTCCAATGGGATGATGCTGCAATCTAAGGGTGTGTGTCTAGAGAATCAATGTGCCAAGCAGAAGTTGTTAAAAGTTAGTGGAACACACTTCCAAGTGATGTGGCCAGAATTAGGTTTCACAGTCTCACAAGAAAAATCTCACTTAACTCAGATCCTGTTTATGATACTTTTCTTCAGGATGATGTTTTCTCACAGAAAATGGAGTAGTCTACAGCTGTTCTGCAGTTTTTGGTTTGGTGAGATAACAGTCCAAAATACCTCCCAACTTGTTTGCATGCACTCCCTCAGCTATCTACTTCTGTTTGCAGAACTGTGGCATGAGCAGTTGTACAGTGTGCTCCTCTTCAGCATTTCAGACTCTTCAGTTCTTCCTGAAGTGTAGGGGGATACAATATAAGGAAATAAAGGTAGTAGAGAAAGTAATCTTACCCCATTAAGGAGTTGCAGCTGAGCCAATTATTAGACATTGGGAACAGGCCTGATTTTAACACCTGTAGCCAATCAAAAGAGTGCTATAAAAGAGTGGGTTGTTTGCTTGAGAGGGAACTGGAGTCAGCTGGCTACTGGGAGGACAAGGAAGAGTCAGTGCTTAGAGGAGCTGCCTACAAGAAACATCAAGGAGGTACGAAACTCTAGCAGTATAGAACCCTTGCAATGTACTGATAATAGAGCCTTTGCAATATAATGACAACACTGAAGCATGTTAAAATCTGCCAGGGCCACATGCAGGAGAAGGAACTCTAGTGCACAGAGATGTTTTTCCAAAGGGAGAGCTTAGTGTATCCAAGGACAGAGCCTGTTCCATAGGGGAACAGAAGATGAACCTTCATAGGAGTGAGTTAGTATTGCAGAGCACCAAAAAGACAAAGGCCTTTGGATTGGCATCACACTATAAAAAAATGTGTAATAAAAGGCCACAGTCTCATTGTGTCACAGCCAAAGAATGCTGGCATGAACAGGATTATTCCAGACAAGGGCCCTGCTCATTTATCTTCTGCTCATATTTTCTTGTTCCCTGCAGTTCCTTCTTTCATTTACACTATTTTTTATTTTCCTGCTATCCTGGTCCTTCTCTCCTGTTTTTCTTCTTCTCTGTATAGTACATTTGCCATCCATTTTTCTCACAGTAGCACTGTTACATTTGTTGGGATGAGTCTCTCTCCCTTTTCTTTCCATCTCTTTGCCCTGTGTGTCTCTGTCTTGAAAGCCATTAACAAGCATGTGGACAGAGGGTCCACAGAAAACACCTGTCAAGTTCAACAGAGCACACCTTGGTGTACAAAGGTCTGGAATGGCTCCATTTTGGGGGTGGGTGCATCTTGACTTATGCAGATCAGGTCAGATGATATTAGCAGCAGATTAGGATGAATGGTGTGAGCTCCACCATCGTCCATCTGCTGTTATTTTACAAAGCATCTGTGCCCATTTTCTAGTGTTAGATACAGGGCGATTTCCAAGGCTGGCACAGCTTCTTCCCATGCATGTCTGTAGCGTTATCACACAGAAAACACAGGATAGAGCAGGTGTTTATATTGCATTCCTCTGGTACCAAAATGTTGCCATGGCATGGACAAGAAATTCTTTGCAGTATAGGAGAGAGAATGTGAGGATCATCTGCAAGCCAGAGTGAATTGCCCAGTGTTAATGCCACTACTTGATCTCAACAGCTGAAGAATGTGGCTCCCACAGCTGTAAAGTTGGCTATGATTGATCCCCTTGCACACATATCACCATGGCCCAAGAAACAGCAAGTACTGGCACATGTGGGAGAAAAGCACTTGAATCCAGGTCTAAATTCCTCTAGGGCAGGACCCACGTAAGCAACAGGGGAAAATAAAGAGCTGGAAGAAGATGTGGCCAGGCAATGGCTGGATACAGCTTCAGGCTCTCAGAAAACATGTCTGATGGGCATCTTTGCAGTTTCAAAATAGGATACTTCAAGTGTGTTTTCTTCAGCCTCTCTCCCCTAGCGTCTTCCACCTTCCTGAAGGAAGGTGTTGATAGCAGCAAGCAAAGCGACCACTGTGACAGGGAGACTCCAGATTCCACTAGAAATATTTTTTTTCCTGTTGAAGAGCCAATCTATTCCTCACTTTACTTCTCCACCCTCATGTTCTCCACACTTGCCTGAATGTAGCTGCACCAGCTGTTGGAGAGGAGCAGGGAAATACCTGTGTGGGAGAGAGTGCCAAAATGTCCTGGTGGAGCTCCTCTACAGAACTGGGACAATGCATCTGAAACTGACCTCCTGTTTCTTTGGATGCTTCCAGAAAGAGCCATTCCTCCCAGGTCATAGTACCAGAAGATTTCCCAACTATACCTCCCTGCAAGAGATTCCCAAGGTTGTTGGTAGCTACAATGTTAAGGATGTTTTTTAAAATATTTTTTGCATATAATTCTAAGTGTTTCCATATTTGCCCTAAATTTACATTCACTTAACATCTTTGTGATTCTGGACTTAGGCTCCTGCTATGCAACTGAAGCTCCTAGTCCTCACTGTACAAAACACCCATAAAAAGTGAGGAGTGTGCTCACTCCCAAGCTTAGGAAGAGTCCAAATCTGGGTACAGACATTACTTTTGGCTCACATCTTTGTGTCAGACTGAAATCAAATCTCTGAAAACTGTGAGCTGGGGGAATATTTATGTGAACTTTGTTGACCCATATCTGCCTGTTTGCAGCTTCCTGCAATCTCCAATGGTACTATCTGGAACAGGGTTATTAAGTCTACAGGGATGGAAGAAAAAGTGATGAGCTGTTAAGAAGCAATAAAAAAAAATCTTCTCTTTGTGCCCATGACCTCAATAAGAAAAAGAAATGAGAAGTACAAACAGGATGTGCTAGCAAAGCAGAAATGTTGCTCCAACTTATGTGTGTTTTCAAAAGCAGTGCTCTGGAGGACTTTGGGGAAGAAGCCAGACTGTGAGCTTTGTGTATGGTCATTTGTCCTTAGAGTACACAAGACCATGAATGTAGAGGCTTGCTTTGCACTGGCATGTCCACATCCTGTTCAGATTGACCTGGAGTCTTCCTCATTAAGAATCAGAGAAGAATTCAGCCTCCCTGGTGCACTAATTCTAGGAATATGCACTTGACACTGCCAGCTGGGGGCCAATTAGGCAGAGTTGTTAGGCTTCTTGAAGTGGAAGATTATAGATCTGATTTGATACAGACTAAAATCGTCATCATGCTTCACACCTGAGCGAAAGCCACAGAACAGCTCTGAGCTGAGATGAAGCACTGACCTCCAGATTCCATATACAATATCCTGCCAGCAATCCTAAATCAGAAATTATAATTTCCCATTTCATGAATTGGATTTGCATTTGTCCTGTCAGGCAAGGTCAGTCTTTCACAAGTTTGGATAAAATGTTGAGTAGTTCAGTTGTTTAACTGTAATGCTTGAAGAGCCACTGTCCAACTGTTTATCAAGGTACTTCAGTAATGTCCAGAGTAAGCATCCACTTGGTGAGTGGTTCAGTTCTCAACAACTTCACGGGCCTCAGCCTTAAGGGACATAGCAACCACAACCCAAACATGGTCTTGGGAATTTCTCAGGAGGATCTAACTGTTAGAGAACCTAAAGTGACCCAAGGGCAAAGGGAGAGCTGTAGCAGAAGGAGAGATTCTCCTGGGCTACAGCAGTGAGGATTCAAAGAGGGACGTGATGCTGTGACTGTGCAGTGGATAAAATTCATGGCTCCTTTGTGCCAACATCTTCCAACATGACTTCACAGGACAAAGAACAAATGCATGTTCAATGGAAACAGAGAGTTCAGGTAAAGAGACATGAAGAGTAAGAGACAGAGTTGTCCAGAAGTAAATTAAATCAAATTTTGGACTTTAAGCATGTGCTGCTGAGGGTGCAGCATACTCATGCAGCTCAGAGAGCTATGAAGAAAGATGTTTGAAGGTTTGGTTTGAACAAATTGTCCAAAATCTGCCCATCCACTTATCAGCCTCCCACATATAAAAATGGAGCAACCAGCACCAAGGGCTTCCTCCAGCAAGAATAGTGGAATTCACACTTCCATTTCAGAACTTTGGTAGGCCACAAGTGGGGCAAGAAGGAATTTCTCCAGAAATGCTAGGAAGGCTGGCTTGGAGAAGTAGCCAATGGTTCACATGTCTCCTTACCACTAAGTGGTGCCAGGAAGCAGCCAATCTATTATGGTGACTAATCCAGCAGGCACTTTAGAAATTAGTCCACAGGGGTTGAAAGTTTAAACAATATTGAGTTAGAATTTCATTGGTCCACAATCATGAAGTAAACATTTTTAAATGAGTGGTGCTAATCATGTTTTAACCCTGATCTAAGCAGCATCTCCCTATTGGAAAGTGTGGAAAATATGAACAGAGACAGCTTTTCCAAAGAAAAGCTTCAGATCCTAGCCCTTCTTTCAAGTACACACCCAAGCCCTTCCAGAAGATTGCTCTCTCTTCCTGAAAGAACTGTCTCCTTTGCCTCAAAAGCAGGTCAGGTCTCATCTGCAATTCTTCCACAATGCTTCAGCACTCCAGTGCTATTCCCAAGTCCATTGCCAAAGCAGACCTGCCCCTGATGCTTAAAGTTTTCTGTAGAACTTTTCCCATCACAGGAGGAGAGGTGATTTTCTGCTGATTTCCTATTCAGCACCACAGAGGCAGACTTCGAAAAGCCTATGAAAGGCAACTGAATGAATATACTGTTCCCTCCAATTGTGACTCCATAATTTCCTCTCATTACTCTAATAGAAACAAATCTTTCTAATCTCAGCCCTATTACCTCACACAAAGGAAAATGGTCTGTAATCCCGTTAGAACTGGGCTGCTGCTGGACACATTTTAAGGTCATTGTTCTGGGATGCCAGCCTTCACTCTATGTGACTGGGAGAAGTGGGAAATGCAATTACTGGGCTATTCAAGTCCCTAGAATGAAACCCTGCCATTAATAGGCAAAAGCCAGTGAGAAAAAGAGCCGTTGCTTTATGAAATTACAGGGTTTGGCTAAATTAGAGTCTAATCAGCACCTCAGTAAAGGAGCAGGGTTAGCTCCTACTGCCATCCCTGGAGTTTCTTCATGTCACTCAACCAGATATTTGGCATCCCTTATAGAAACCCAACCTGCAAGATGGCTTATGGTCATGAAGCTGGTGGTGTACAAGTCCAGTGGAGACAATGGTGAAGGATTTATACTGTCCTTTGATGTGGGAAAGCCCTTAGAGCTCAGGAACAGAAATCTGCCTGCTGCTGCTGCCATCACCTCATCCAGTACTTTGGCTTTGAGCTTTTTGGCAGAATCTGGGATCAAATCTGTCTCTTAATGTTCATGGCCTACAGCACCAGTTTTACTAATTGCTGGTGCAACCCAGCTAAGCAGCCAGGTGGGAAATTTGCATTGCTAAACTCATGGAGATGCAACTTCCCCACAAGGAATTCACACTTGGGAGGAGAGAAGGGGGCTAGCTCTGCTTGTGGCAGTCAGTGAAGCAAAGCAGAACAAGATGAGTGGGAATAATCTCAACCACCTCATTGAGCTGGCTTCTGTTGAGTGTTTAGACACTGACATGTTACTAATCACTCCCATCCATGTGAAGCCAAGGCATTTTTA
The DNA here is from genome assembly GCF_023055355.1 of Agelaius tricolor. Classification (NCBI taxonomy): domain Eukaryota; kingdom Metazoa; phylum Chordata; class Aves; order Passeriformes; family Icteridae; genus Agelaius; species Agelaius tricolor. The sequence goes on from NW_027269263.1 coordinate 5,001,794, forward strand.
GCTGGCAGCAAAGAAAGAGCAAGAAATCTTGCAGATGAATGTTAGGAGAGACCACACAAGAACAACGACCATCACAAACCACAAGCAGAGACAAACTTTTGTCCCAGATTGTTCCTGGCATTCAACCTCCAACTGTTATTCCCTGCATTTGCTTCTCCTCCTGTCCCTCTGTTGAGCTGTATGGCTGCTCCTGCTGGTCTCTCCTGCAGTCAGATAGCCACTCATGTCACTGTTTTGATGTCCCTCTTTCTCCTTCTCTGCTGTGTTTTTCCTCAGTCTCCCAAAGGACTCCTGTCCCACAAGACGAGTCTGGGCTTCTGCTGAAAACAGAACCATTCTTGCAGGTCCCAGACAGAAGGGATGTGGGCTGAGGTACAGTTCCTGCTAGAGGAGGAGGAAGCAGCTGATCACCACTGGAATCTCCAAGTCCCTTGAAGAGCTGAGAGTCACTTTGCTGTTTATGCTCTTTATTAGTCCCTATTCTCTTTAATCGGCTTAGACTGATGAGCCAAGGCAGCGGTAGGGATCAGCCAGGCTGTTTAATTAAAGGATTGCAGCTCAGCCTTGCAGTTTGGGGGTTTGTGTAAATGAGCTGCAAGTACATTATTTAATCTGCTGTGCTGAGAGGAGTTGGGGCATTAATGAAGCAAACTCTAATTAAAACTAGATGGCTGATGGTTATTAGTGGCATCAGTTCTGACAGGATTTATCTCATTTAGGGAAATCATCAGAAGGGGGAAAGAGAGACTAAACCCGAGCTGGTCTATCAGAATTCACAGCAGCACCACTTGTGACTGGCTGTCCATTCAGTGGGACACAGGAGAGCTGCACAGGGAGCCCCTATGTACCAGGCTCTCCCACCAGGAGCCCTGATGAGCTTATTTAGGGATATGCTTGGCTCACCCAGGAACTGATTGTCTATTCAAGCTGTCTGACCCACATATTTCAGTCTTGACTGACTTTTGTTCTGCCTTGGTTTAATGGGGAACCTGTTCATGATTTGAGCACGGTGACAGACTCTGTAAATGATATGATTTCTCCTAGAGCCATTCCAGAACACCTTATGGATATCAGCTCCATGCTGACTCTGTTTTTTTCTCTCTCTGACATTCTTTTGCCTTCCTCACTGCATTGTATGTGTAACTTTGGACATGAAGGAAGCCCGTGCTGACTTCAAGGCCTGGCAGAGACTAGGAGATGTTTTATGGCTAGTATAAAGCTAAATATTGAGTTCAATAACTCTCTGACTGTTTCTCACCTTCAAATAGCCACGGTGGCTTCAACCATCTTTGTCTCTGCATAGAATATAGTGTCACACGCAGATTCAGGACTGCTGTTGGGATCTGGAGGCATTAGAAATGGCAAGGACCCAAGAAAGACTGACTGGGGAAAAAAAGTAAGGAGTGCATGAGGCCTGCAGTGTGGGGCAAGCTACAAAAGGCATCAAATGGACAGGCATAGATCAGTAGGAGAAGCCCAGCTGCAACATGCTATAGGGGTCATTGTCATTCATCCGAAATTCACGATTTCCTGGCTCAGACTCATCTTCAGATGCAAAGCTGTTAAATTACTGAAACAGGTGATCACTCCTTCTTCAATTTACCTGTCCAATCCCAGCAGAAGGAGGGCAGGCAAACTCGGGCTCAAGGGATAGGCAGGGCCTTTGGGAGTTAGCAGGACAAAAGGAAGGCTTGACAAAGAACGTGACAAAAATGATCCTAGAGATTTAGACTGTAGGACTGACAGCCTTGTAGAATAAGAACATCTTAGAAACTAAGAGATCTGATCAGAAATAAGATGGAGGCCGGGACAATGGGGCAGGGTCAAGGATAAGGGTATAAAGATAGAACACTATGGCAAAACTGATCCTTAGTTCTAGACAAACTAGAGCATTTAAACAAAACCCTCTCACTCTGGAAATGTAAGGGAGAGATGGCTTTCCCTAGCACAGAAATCTCCAAGGTCTCCTCCTCTGCTGTCTCCTTTTCCTTGCCAGCATCTCCCCATCTGCCATGACAGGGCTGCCATGTAAACTTCCCCAGTGCCTGAAAGCTCCCAGCACAGAGTGCTCATGGGGGTTAACCCTTCCATCTTCATACACAAATGGGCAAGAGAGCTCCTTCTTTACCCTGTCTCCAAGTGTGGCCAAACCCTATCTATGAGCATACACACCCAGCCATCCCTGCTCTCCTCACAGTTGTCCAGCACTCACACTTTTGCTTGGAAGGGAATCAGAAACCACAGTCTGCTCCAGTGAGTAGAACAAGACAAATGTAATTATAAAAATGCAGTAGCCTCACTACTGCAACTCAGCTGCCCAGTTCTGTTCAGAGCCCTGGTAGTAACTCAGGGTTTTTACACAGGTGCCAAAGGTCAGAGGTAAAAGTCTAGCAGTGTAATGAGAGACATCTTTAAAGAGAAACCTCTTTGCTGTTGTCAGAAGGGTGATGAGACCTGGGAAAACAGGTCTGTAAGAGGTAAAGGTGGGAAGTCATGAGAGGGGAAGGAGATGGCAAGAACAGAGGGACAAGGCCAAGTGTGGAACCTAAATGCAGTATATGCATCTCAAGTACCTCTGAAGCTCTTTGGACCTCCTGGTCTTGGCACTGACATCTTTCCCTGATGAGGAAGAGCTGAGAACTGCTGGTGTCCCCACACCTGGCTGCACTGGATACAAGCTGGTGAAAGTTAATAGTACCTGTCTGTAGCTGTTGTTTGTGGCAAGCTCACATAGGTAAAAATGCTCCCCCCGCCCCATCTCAGGGTGTGTGACAGAACCCTGAGTTTTTTGGGTGACTTTTGTTGTACTTTAAATGTTATAATGTGTGTGTCCAGGAACCTCATAGTGTGAGATAAATAATTTGTAGGAGAAGAGAGAAGCATCTGTGTGTCAGTGTCACATACAGTAAGAAGAGTTACAAGCATGAATGTGGGTCAGCAGAAGTGGATGTTTGAAGAGAGGCTGAAAAAACATTTTGTGTGTGAGTGGAGATTGAGGAGGTTTCAGGCAATTTCACCACAGTACAAACAACAATCTCTGGGAGGGAAAAGAGAGGGACAGCAATGCTGGGAACATTGGATGGAGGGGAGCATGGAGGAGGATTGGCATGTGTAATATGTGAGTTTTGTCTGGGGCAGGAAGATCAGTGATGGATGATAAAGAAGTAGAAAAAATAAAGGTCTTGCTGACAACAATTTCCCACCTTGGTGAGGAGTCTGGAGATGAAGGCTTCTGCTCGGTGTCAGCTGCTGGACAACAGAACTGGTGTAAAACAGTTTCATTCCTGTAAGAGAAAACAAACCACAGTTGGTCAGGGTTCCCTTCACTCAGCAGAAAGCTCAAGGGAGAATGCTATTTTTGGGCTGCTCCAAGGGGACAGTGACTCCCAGTGATGCTGAAAGAGTAGTCTAATTATTATGTGAACATTTTTTACTCCAAGGTGGAGGGGAGCAGAGAGAAGGGGGCTGACAGTTCTATTCCCTCTATTCCCTTACCTTACCTGTTCTGCTTCTGATGTCAACCGGTGGAGAATGGGGCAAAAGTGCACAAACCAAAAGTTTTCCTTCTCGCAGCATTTGTTTCACAATCCCATACATCTCATGAAAAACAGTTTTTTCTGTCTTTCATTCTATTTCTTTTGGGACAGAAATATGTCCTTAAATGTGTTTTCTTGTATATTTTTCCTATATATTGCAAAGTAGTTGATTTTCTTTTTTTACCAGTGGCTAAATTACCTCAGCAGACATTTCTTGTGAAACCTCCCTAGAGCACAGAAATGGCCTTAGCACATCACTACTGGGGATTATCACGAATAATAGTTGAGAACTGACAGGACAAACACAAGTAGGAGAACTGAGACCATTACAAGAGAAAGAGACCATAGAAGAGAAAAGCAAAAAAAGTAATCTACTTGAGCAAAACAAGAAAACAAAACACAAAAAATGTGTTTATTAGATAAGAAAGGCAAAAGATTTCATCCAAAGTTAGAAATCCTAGAGTTACAGAAATTTCAGACACTGGGTTCTCATTTCCATTAGATAGGTTTATTGCAAGAAATCAGTTATGGTATTTGGTGTCTTGAGCTTGGTGCCTCAAAAGAGGGACCCCAAAAAAAGAAATCCCTGGACAATTATACCCTCATGACCTAAACTCCCCATACGTCATGCAACAGCTCAACAGCATTATTGGGGTCTGGGATTTCCTTGCTCTTCATTGGTTTGGTGTTTTGTTACCAGTGGTTGTCACTTTTTCTTCTCCATATCTATCGCCGGCCGGGGGCTCTGTACAAATCATGAATGGGGCAGGACTGCTAGGAATGAGTCTTGAGCTGTTTTATTTTCCAGCATTGGTCTCATTACATGGTTTTGTCAATGGGAAGGTGCTATCAGGTCACATTACAGGCAGAAGACCAAGAAGTTAATGTTACAACTCCCTGTAAATGTTTTTTGACCAATCACACAAAGCAAAAGTACATTGACAGTAGTTCCATCCAATCGCTATAAACTTCTCTTTCTCTTTTGTGATCCCCAGGCATACACCAGAGGGACTGGGTTCCACCTTGGAGACTACTCCTGTTCATTTTCCACTTCCTTTCCATCTCTTGATCCTGGTCATATCTGATATTTTTCAAATCCAAGCCCTCACTTTTGCATCATAGCACCCAGACAGGAGCAGGGAGAGGGTTAACCTGCGGAAGAAGTTGACCCGTTCCCACCCTAAGAGGTTGTGTCTTAATTGTTATCAGGAGAAAGCAGCTCTCATCTGGATGGAAAAGGCAAGTGTCCTAGAGCCTCACTGCCACTTCTAAGCCTCAAGAAAGTGCTCCAGGAAAGCAACTGTCTTCCTAATGCTGTGAAATCTTCAGGTAAGATGTTATTTTTGTTGCTGTGATTCAAGAGGGCCTGCCAGGGTTGTAGTGTCTGGTGGCTACCTGGATTTTATCACCCTGGGGTGTTGTCAGCTTTTGCAAGTTTGATGTTTGAAGTGAGCCTTGAGATGTTTAGTATCTGTCATAAGTCAGGGTAATACTTTTGATGGTGGTTTGTTGTTTTTTTTTTTTTTTTCTTTTCCTTTCTATGCTGTCTTTTTGTTGTGTTTTAAAACAAATCTTACTTCATAAGCCAGAAAGGCTACATAACTTGAACATGTGGCCTCTGCGGAGTTGAAGCCTAGAAAGCCTGAGTCTTGTTTTAGCCTTTGAAAAATCGGGAAAGAGCAATGTAACTTCACTCACTACTTTGGAGTGTGGATCTGTAATTTTGTTTCTTTTAAAGTACTCCTGGTAGGTGGCAATGGTCAACCAATTAAGAGGGTGGGTTCAGGGCTTGCTTTTTTGCCCACATTTTTCTGTACATCCTCTGCTTTGCCTTCCTCAAACCGTTGCAAAGACTGAAATTAAGCACACACTGTTGAAGGCTGATCAGGCTGGTGATTGTGGAGATAATTCCTCCCCACCTACCAGGATGCTGTTGAACTGTTCTTTTCCAATGTATTGCTTTAAAAATAAACAAATTATTATCTCTTGGGCTGTGTACTGATAAAAGCTTGGAAGGGAAAACCAGCAAGAAGAAAAAGTGTTCTGGGTGAGTTGGGTGGCACAAAAGAGGAAGGGGCTCAGGGGGAGGAGGAGGAGGAGGCATGCTGGGGTAATTGCTGCCAGCACTGAGGCCAGTGTGGAGGAGCAGCAGAGGATAAGGGTGAGCACAGATGCAAAGGGAGGACTGAGAACAGCCTGAGCCTGTCAGTGCCTTGCTCCATCTAGCTGGGATGCATGCTCCGGAGGCAAGGATTTGACAGTCCAGACCTATCTTAAATGCAGAGATAGCTTGGCCACGAATTTACCCATGCTGTCAATTGAAACATTAGCCCTCTCTCCTCTGAGAGAAAACAGCTGACTGAATTTTATTCAGTTGTCTTTAACATTGCTCCTGACAAGAGGTGTCATGCAGCCAGCTGCCTGCAGCCTCGATAGGGGTATCTGTGAATGAACTGTCCAGCCACAGCAATTCCTGCTCTGTGATGAACTTTAGAGAGGCTTGTGCCAAACCTCCTGGCTAACACAAGCTGTCTAGTGAGCTCAGGAATTAGCTCTACCTTTCTGGCTTCTCAGGGAGTGGGACTGTGCAGCAAAGGGGCTCCATGACTCACGCTGCCTTGGTCTTTCATTGATGTATCCCAAGGGGAGAAGCTTTTTTCCTCTTTCTTAAAAACTGGCATTGTAGAGGGAACAACAACTGAGGTCCAAAAATGTAAAGTCTCTGTAGCTTGCACATCACAGGGCCAAATGGAGAAAACTTTCCTAAAAATTCCCTTAGTACTGTATCCTCCCTTTGGACAAGTAAGTGCCTGTGGCCTTCTGCTCAGTCAGAACAGAGTCTTGAACAGTCCTGAACAGTTGGTTTCTCAGCTTACTTTAGCCCATACAAGTTGCCCCCTAAACATCAGTGCCCACTAGTTTAGCTCTGATCAAAGCTGTCTTGAAATAGAGATGCCCATCTGCAGACAGCTGTATTATGGTAAAAAACCTAACTACTTTTTGTTCTCCTGCACCCCCACAAAAGCAAATCCCCAGACAACATATGGAAAATGGTTGTGCTCCCTGTTCTCCAGCAGTCAGCTTTAATTAAACATATATCCTGTGTGGCCTGTTCCCAAAGATAAGGAGAAGCTCTGTGTTTTTCTGCATGAATGATTTTAGACTACAAGAAATGCCAAAACAAGACAGAATTAAAATTCTTCCCACCATGAGTACACAGAATGCACTTCTCTTTACCATGGTGCAACACCCCTGCATCCATCCCACTGCTCTGGTAAGTTTTGTAGGACTGCTGGCATGCTCCATGAATGAAGACCACTGGGTTAGGCCACTGCCTGGACCGACCAGCCTCTGGATTCTGATCCTTGAGCCCCACTGGCCTGCATAGCAGCAGCCCTGCCCTTGGCTCAAGCACACAGCAATTCTTAGAAATCTGACAATGCTGAATCAAGCAATGCTCTATCAGTAAATAACGAGTCCAGCTCATGCAGCCTTTCTGTTTTCTCTTTAAAACTCCACATTTTGAAGAAAAGCAAGAGACTTTAACCAAAAGTCACTGGTTTTAGTGCTGGATATCTCAGCTTTCCTGGAGTCTTTTGCCACTTGTCTCTATCTTGCCTTTTTTGAGATAGCTGCCAAGAGAACAGATGGAGTTGCAGAAAATCATGGCCTAGGAGGGGAAGATTAAAGGCAGAAAGAGTCAAAGGAGAACTGAAGTCATCTCAGATAAGTTTTACTGGCTGTTATCTTAAGATGAGCACTGGAGAACTACAAACAGCAACTGTTTAGCAATGCTAAGTTAATGAAAGGCCAGTTGCAGTCCTCTGGCTCTCTAAAATGTAGCTCAATGCTCCTCCTACCCATGGAGCTGTGACAAAACTTAGCTAAGGTTAGCTGCAGACGTTACTCCTTCTATCACCTCCCTCCTGTGATAGATCTATTTTTGACTCCAGTCAACCTGATACTGAGAGTTGAAATGAGATCTCAAAAAGGCACTGTTTCCAAAAGTACTGTCTAACAGCTAGCTGCTTCTCCCCACTTCTTCACTGCAGAATACCACAAAATTTTCTAGCTGTCATCTCAATTGTAAGGCATTAGACTAGTGTTTTGGAGGCAGCTGAGTATGGACAAGGTTCATATTGTAAGGAAACATACACATTTCATTTAAAAAGAAATTAAAAGTAATTTCTGGAATTTAAGTTCATTAAGTTCCTGTAAATCTGATGGCCTTCTCATTCTTATGGGATACTCTTGACAGCAAGAATTTGGTAAGATTCAGAGAGGAACTGGACATTTTAAAGATTATCCTATTAAAGTACTTAATGCAGATCCTTCCCAAAGCAAATGTGTAGGACTCAAACTTACCAGCATTAGAAAGCCCATAGCTCTTTTTTATTATTTCCTCTTGAACATTTGATGTTGGCTATCTCAGAAAAACAAACCAGAACCACAAAAGTGATTGACTGAGAAAATTCTGTGTTGAGGGGCACGGGCCTTAGTAACCAAGATATTGAAGTGTAGCAGTGCAACAAGCCCGAAGCTATTGTTGCCTGGAAATAGAACAAACCTTCCCAAACAATGTTAGAATGATAATATAAAAGCAAACCTTTACTTGAAAGCCTTCAGGTACACAATATGGCAAAACCTGCATGTGGTACCGTAATTCTACCATTTTTATAAGGTTAGTTGATTAGTATACCTATCATATATTGTCCAATTAGGAGAGTTGTTGGTTAGGTAATATTTCCTTGGGTACTGCCCCTTTGGAATTCATCCAGGGGCTTCTTTTCCTCACTTTGTTTTGTCTTTCCAGATTCTGGTTAGAAAACAGAACATCCTTGTAGTTGGCTCTCTTCTTGGAATAAGACTACATATTATTTCAGGAATGTAGTTAGGTTAGCTTACTGTTCCAAAATGTAAGGGAAAGGGGTAAATGTGAGGTAAAAGTAATAAGAGCTACAGCCATGCATTAGCAATTGACAAAGCTACAAATATATGAAAAATACAAAAAGCTAGAAATCTTTAGGCATCACTATCATTTTATTTTACATTCCCAGCAACTACCACAATCCCAACCCGAGTGTCGCTGATTCAGGGGATTCAGGAATCAAGCATTTTCATAGCTTATTTCAGACCAGTGCCTGTCTAGTTCTGCCTATAACCCTCCACAGGCTTCCATCTCTAGTTAATTGCATGGCAAAAATGAAGATGTGTCTTGATGCTGTCTAAATTCCAGGACACAGTCCTGCCTAACAAAAGCAAACTGATGAAGGAACCCCGCTGCAAAATGGCAGCACGATGGATAAATGTACAACACACACAGACATGCCCAGCCTAGCCAGGATGCTCAGTAGCCCCTTTTTCAGTCCACCTGAGTGCCTGTCATTCTACAGCTCTTCAGAATTTTCAAAGCTGTTCTTCCTTCTCTCCACCACTCAAAGTCATGGTAGGAGGGAGGAAGAGTGGGGGGAAGTTGCCAGGAGCATCTATTCTCTCTGCTTGCCTGCCAAAAATGAAAAATCAAATATGTTTTGTAGTCTGGAACTTGGCTTGCTTTGATCATCTCATGAGTGTTGGAGAAAATGTCTTCTTCCATTATGTTTCTCTATAAATTTGATTATTGAAAGATCAGCACTCATCCTCTAAAACTTACCTAGCACCTGCTTAATCATCATCTTCTTTTTTTGGTACAAAAATCCATTTTAAGTCACACATCCTTTGCACAGCATTACTATAAATTTCTTCTTTCAGTGCTTGGGGATGGGATGAAGATGGGATTCCCATTGCTAGAGTATTTACAGCTTCTCACTAGAATATGTCAATTTTAGAGACCCTATAGAATATCTTAAAAGAAATTGCCCTTGCTAGTATAAAATACCATATGCAGACAGTCCTGTTTGGAAGGTGACAATCCAGTGTGACACTGTGACGCAAATGAGTGTCTCTGAGCTATTGTGGGGCTTTCAGAACAGCACAGCTTGCAAGGATAAGCACAGAGCACCGTGCTGGGGAAATGGAATTTCCTGTGTTGGAGGAAGAGGGTCTGAGCCAATGCTGCTGTGAACTGATCTCTTTTTTGGTTAACTCATTGGGTGACTACAACTGATATGTCACATGTGCCATTCATTTATCACCATCTGCTTCAAGGGATGGGGAGATTAATGCCATATCTTCCTGAACAGTTGGTTTCTCAGCTTACTTTAGTCCATATAAGTGGCAGGGATTTCTTCTGTTCATCTTCACTTTTACCTTGAAGAAATTCTTGGGGGAAAATGTGGCATAACTGGCAGATGGGTGCATGGATTTCAGAGAGAATTTGTGGTGTTTTGCACCAATTGCAACATTTTTAGTACAAAGAACATGACTAGTAGACATGTGGGTGTGTACAAAGAGGGTCTGAGCATGAAGTGATAGATCCTCTTTAAAGTAAGGTGGCACTGTTGGCATCAAAGTCAGCAATGTGCCTGGTAAATGGTGAAAATGAACTGTGGCCTCATATTATGGCTCAGCAGGGTCTGTTCCTCTGCCATGGACCTAAACAGATAGTTCTGTCTTTGTGACAGGCTACTTGACATAAAGATGTCACCTGTCACTGTATTCAGTGAAAATTGCTGCTGAGAAGTCCATTTTGTTACCCAGAAACACTTGAAGGAAATCACAGCCATTTGTTAAGTCTACCAGGTGTGGTTGGGCGAACTGCCAGGTTTTCCTACATGCTGGAAATGGGCAAGAGTGGGAAAAGGAATGGGATGTGCTCAGGAATCAACTGCAGGGAGAGTCCATACTGGCTTCTGGGCCCAGTCTGACTGATATCTCCTTGTGACAGCCAGAAGCAAAGTCTGGGGCCAGGTTTTGGACCCACTTTCAGCATTTCTCATGCTAGCTAGGGCATTCATTTGTGCAGTTTTGTGGCTCTTGATGCTTCAGCTATGACGGGATTAAATACCAAGGTGAACTAAGGAGGATCAACTCACTCTCAATTTATCTGTGGACCAATTCTGTTATAACCAGAGACAGATGAGAGAAATTGTCCATAGGAGGAAACTTAAGATCAAATATCTACTGTATAAAGTTAGATCCCTAAAGTAATTAAATGTAATGTATTGCATGCACATGCAGTACTTTCATAAAAGATTGCAGCTTGAAGGGATTTGGAAATAGTACTTAAATAGGATGGAACAAAACATTCCAATTTGTGACATTTGGATGGCCTGGGAAAAGCTAGGTAACTCTGTGTAGAGGGATACTCATATCTCTGATGTTGCTGTGTTGGTGTCTCTTACAGAATTACTTGTTGATGAAATACTCTGGGTTTATGCGGAATGCTTCTCAGGTTCCCTCTCCTGTGTGCCCAGTGGAAGTGATTCACTCAGAAGTTTATTTTCTTGCTATTCTTTCCTTAGGGACAGTAGGAATAAGAATGAGGAAGATGATAGTACTTGATGATCAATTTTCAGTAAAAAACTTCCTGGGGAGAGGAGAGTTTGTCATTAGCTGCTAGAGGGATTGGGGGCCTCCATCTCCTGAAGTATTGTTGAATCACATGTCAATTGGGAGTCCATTCACTCCATTTAAATTGGCATGGCTGTCTGCTAATTGGATTGGTGCCTGTAAGCACAAAAAGGAAGAGGCCAAAGTGGCCATGGGAGGAGGAAGCACTGTATGTTGAGCTTTGCAGTCCAATGTGCACCTTCAGCCCCTTCAGATCCTCTGTCAGTGGTGGAAACAGTTGATGACTTTTGGTGCTAGACAAGCCACAACATCATTTTCTTTGGCTTGCTCACAGGCTGAGTAGTGGCACTGAGGAAAAGCAGCTCCTGTATAAAGAGCAGTCTGATATTCTGTGTGTGTGTGCATCTGATCATGTGGAGGGATCCTCTGGTGACACACGCAGCACTCACTGCAGTGAGCAGGGGTTTCATAAGTTGTAGCCAAAACTACACTTCAGATATCACAACTAGGAAGCTGCTAAAAATCCAAAGCATGTGTGAGGGGGAGTTTGTGTAAGTTCCTGAAATAATTTCGGTTAAATAATTACCATAAACAGAAACTGTGTCGAATAATTCCTTAATCGAAAGCTATTTTTCCAAGATAACATGCGACCTTTTCCAAGACAACATTCCTCACTTCCAACTACAATATAATAATTTTTTAAAGGTTATATATGTAATGGAATAATTACATGTCAGCAAATGCATGCTGATAGAGATCTTCTGCAGTTTGAAACATCTTTTCATACCTCTTCTATTTTGTACTAGGCAAAGGCCCTTTGTTCAAATAATAGATTTATAACTATATAAAATGGAAATAGCTGGCAAAAGCTCACTTTTAATTACACTGATAAGCATGCTCCAAATCCCCTCCAGTACTTCATATAATAATTATAGTTTGTCAGCCTCATACCAATGAGTTTGTGGTTCTTCTGAAGAGATCCAGAAACAGCACTCTGCCTGAATGCTCTGCTAGCAGAGCAAACACCTTTTTTCTTCTCTCCTATTTTGGGCCAATGTGTATGAACACTAAAAAAAAAGCAAAAGGCTTGTGTTTGTGGAATTGGCAACCCCTTTCATAATTACTGGGACTGTGAGATATAAACGGAATTTAGGTCTCTTCCTCACTAAGAATAAATTATTTTTATTTTTTGAATGTGTCAGAATTGGACTCAGTAAAAGGATCTTTATTATGACTGAGTATTTGATCTGTTTTTAATCAAGCTTACACTTTTTACTGGCTTCTCACTCATCTTAACCCCTTAGTATGGGAAGAAAGCCCTGGAATTTTCCAGAGGCTCAAATCAAAGTGTCCCTAGCACGGGAGAATGACACAAAAGTAAATGAAGGAGCACTGTTCAGTAATGCAGAATCTCATAAACATGCAAATTAGCTCCATCCACAGCTCACCTCTGAGCTCTCTGTGCCCCCTGGCAGTGCTGTCTGCTGCAGACCTGTCCCTGGCTGGCACTGCATGGCCAGATGTGCTGATGGTGCCCCTGCAGCTCTGAGCCCCCCTCAGGCAGGTCTCAGCCCCCAAAAGCAGCTCTGTGTCCCCACAGGCAGCTCTGTGCTCCACCCTTGATACCAGCACAGCATGACAGTGAATTGCAGCAGCAACTAAAGCTGAAAAGCTCGTTCCTACCACGTTGGACTGAGGCACTAAATGTCAGTGGTGATATCATTCTGCTCACTCACCAAGGATTTTCGGGATTGTTCTGTGCAGTAAGTTCTGCTGGCAAGGGCTGAGCTGCCCCAGCTCTGCTGTTGAGGCTTGACACAAAACTCTAACACAATCCTACAATTGAATGTAGTGAGGAAGAAAAGGGCTTGGCTTGCAGAAGACTTTAGAGCTCAGGTTTGGGGCCTTGGCTCTGGAAACCCAATTACCACCACACCTACAGGTATCTGGGGCTGCTGCATCAGTGACCTCAAAACTGAAAGTGATTTCCTAATGGGGAAGGACCACGAGGAGAATTAGGAATGCTGAACTGGACACAGGTTGCCTGCTGGCATACCCAAGCTAAATGTTGCTGCTCCCTAATGATGGAGAGCTGAGTTGCTTCTGCTGTGGGAAAGAGAAGAGCAGAGGAAAAGTGCAGGCCCAGTTGCAGAGCTGACTCCAATGCCTCAGGGGACAGATAGCAATAGTCACCAGTGCTTCAGAGGAAATTTAATTTGCCCATTTCCCTTCCACACACACCCACATGCTTCCACCAGGGCCTTGACATATGGAAAGCAGGCAGTGTTTGATGCTGGCTGCGGACACAGCAGCTGGCTGACACCAAGAGCAGCTGTATTTGCATAAGTAGCTGCCCTGGAAAGAAAGTACCATTTGGCACCAGTGCAAATGGGGAGAGGACACTCCTTGAATGCTCAGCACATTATCATCACAGATACTTGGGTTTTAGATAAGAGGAGATTTCACAGCTTCATAAAATCGTGACCTTGCTAGAGTTGCAAAAGAACAGATGGAATTAATGAGGTGTTCTAAGATTTGGAAAATGTATGAAAGTTGTTCCCTTTGCCCATCTTAACTGTTCAATAATTCCTGAGATTTATAACTAGTAGGACATACAGTGTTCTGTCAAGTCAATTTATCAAGACAATGACAGTTTAGGTTGGTCTTAGTCACAGGAGTTGGATTATTTTGTACTCTTTCTGGTTCAGCAAAACTGGGAAAAAATTACCACAAAAATGGAGAAGGCATCTCTTCTTAGCCTTGTATACAGTAATTGTTCATCCATGCCCTATCTCAGCACAGGTTACCAATGTTGGTTAACACTTATATATAGATATGTAGATATAGATTTACATCTGGCCAAAGGAGCAGTCCTTCAGTCAGTGATGCTTATGGGAACCTGTACAGCCTTCACCTGCAACCATATGTACAGTTCACCTGGAATTAAGTGGGCTACTGTACTGCACTCCTGGATATCTCTGTAGTGCCTTATTCCAGCTGACTTGTGCCTTGTGGGGACTCTGAACTTGCTCAGCATTTCACATCCAAAACCATGACTGTTCTCTACCTAATGAAGTTTGGAACTTCACACCATGTGCCATATTTTTTTCCTTCAAATGCCTTTTGTATTTGGAGGAAAAAAAAAAAAACCTCTAAGGTGTGGTTCTGGAAACATAAACATAAGAGATTTTTCTGTATTGCAAGAGCCTGATTTCTGTAGAGATATTTCAGGTAAGTTTCATAAACAATTACTAGAATTCAGAGCGAGAAGCTGTGGGATTAATTATGCTTCTGCTCCTGAAACAAGACAGCTGATGCAGACTTTTTGAACTTTGCAGTACTTACAGCTGGGCAATCTCCTCTAACAACTGAGATTTAACAAGTTTGCTTCAGTACCCTGGTGCCAGCAGGGCTGTAGCATAAGCTGACACCATGAGGCTCAGCATAAGCTGGCAGTGCTATTTGTGCTTTCACACTTCAGCTGTGAAGCCACATCAGTGATGGTTCCAGACCCTGCACGTTGGGATCTGATGGTATTTCCCATCTTGGGAAAAGGCAGCAGCAGTGGCAGTATCTGCATCTGTGGTTACTTTAGCACTTGGAGCTGTTGAACTCTTGATTCTTGTGGTGAACACATTCTGCCTAGACTCCAGTTTAGCCTTGGAACCTGTGTGATGGGGGAAATTCCAGTTTTGGCAGCAGCTGTGTGGTATAAAAAGCGTGTGGTGCATGAAGAGATCCCAGAGCTGTACAAAAGAGACAGTGAAGCTTCTCCCATGAAAAAGAACACCATCAAAATAAGTTTTTAATAAAAAATAAACTTCTTGGCCATCTGGGAATACACTGGCTCATGTTCAACAGCTGGTGCAGCACCCCCAGGACCTTTTCCAATGGGCAGCTTTCCAGGCACTCTTCCCCTGGCTTGTAGCACTGCAGAGGGTTGCTGTTACCCAAGGAGGGGACCCAGCAAGGACTTTGCCATATTGGACCTCACACCATTGGTCTTGGCCCATTGATCCAGCCTGTCTAGATCCCTCTACAGAGCCCTCCCACCCAACTTGGGGTCATCTGGCTTTATACCTTTGAGCAAAACAATGGGATTTTCTGACCCTTTTAGGCTTGTTGAAGACCACCATCTTTTTTTTTCCAAAGTTATTTTCCAGAATAACTGGAATACATAAGATATTTCAGACCCTGTTCCTATGTCCTCATAACTAGGTACTTTAATTCCTTTATCTCAAGGAACAACCACTGCCATAACAATTTTATTCTAGTGTCTCTACCCTAATACAGTACTAAGGCAGTGAAGATCATATTGCTACTTTTGATCCAGCACAGACAAGGCTCAGTGAAAGAGTACGTTGTGATGTTCTAGCAGGATGTTATTTTGGAACCTGCAAGATCTTAGAATAGCAATTTTTTTCCTTGCCAAAGTTATGCTCTTGAAATAACTTAAGTAGAAGTCTTTGTCTCATTAGGTCTTATGATAGCAAGACTTGGATTCTATTCCCATGCTCACTTCCAAACAGTGACCCACTCTCAGTTGGATGGAGACAGAATTTCCCATCTTGTTGAACAGGTTGCATTACAGATTGGATTCTTGTGGTTAGGCTGCACTTGAATGGATCATGATTTTTTAGCATTTATTGAGATCACATAGTTAATATTGCCATAGGACAGCCCAAGTCTCTTTGCAAAGCAGTGCTGAATTGCATAAAAGGCATCAGTAGAGAAAAAAATAGGGGTTTTTTTCTGCATCAGCCATGGGGTGTATCTGTTGGCCGTGACTCCACTGCATGTTTCAGTACCATTATTAAGGTGCTGCATGAAGCAGCTGGCTTTTCACAGGATCAGAGATTCTAGCAAAGGTTAACAATATTAGAAGTTTCCCATAAATAAAATATAAGGAGAAAATACATGTACTGAGAGATTCCCCATTAGCAAAAACCTGTAAGGATTCCAGAGGATTGAAAATTTTCCCATGACACACAGCAAGACCTCAATGTCAAGTCCGAGGTACAGAATCTAAGGGAGGAGTTTGGAGGCCTTCTATGGAATTCTTACTCTTTTCAGAGGAAACATATAATAACTGCTGTCAATATGCCAGCCAAAGAAGGGTAAATAAAGCTTGCAGTGTCTTTGACCACCTACTTGCTTGTGTAGGCTTCGATGCTACATCTAATCATCCTTTGTCCTTTAAGTTTTTCCAAGGCAGAACGGGTTTGATTGAAACAGAATGTACCCTGGCTGCCTATACACAATCCTTTAACATCACACTCCTGAATGCCAAACCTTGGCCTTACTAAACTGCTAGCACCTCTGTGCAGTGAGAAGGACAAAGAATGCCCCAGAACTGTGATGAGGCACCATATGGATACTGTTTCCAAACTTTTTAATCTTTCCCAGCACATACAAAAGAAGCAGCTGTCCAAGAGCAAGGGTTGAAAGGGAATCTGATTGTTATTCATCTGGGATCTCCTCCAGCTCCCACTAAAACAGTATTTCCACTGAGTTTGTATATAATCTGATTTCAAGTCTCATGCAGTGAATCCTAGCCAATTCAGCTCTTAAGGGTTGTCCTGACTCAAATGCTAACTATCTGCATGCAAATGAAGGCTCTTCTTACTTATGAACAGATCTTATTCTTCTGTCTGTAGCATGAGAAATGTCATTTATTGCCATTGCAAGTGGGAGAATCAATAAACAATATGGCTTCTCCCACAGCAACCTCTTGTAGCAATGCCTATGTTGTCCTCCCTGTCTTCAATCTTTTTATATTTGTAACAAAACACTTTCAAATGGAAATATTTTACTCAGACAGAGTCGACAGCCTGATCTTAAGTGCCCCTGATGATTTTATCCTGAATATTTCTACAGAATGTGTTTAGAGAGAGATTATGTGTGAAAAGCATACAGTTCTGAAAAATCCATGGCTCACATATAATCCACAATACATAATATTCATTTCCAGATGATAGAATAGTGGGTTGAAAGGGACCCACAAGGATCATCAAGCCCAACTCTTAAGTGAATGGCCCATATGGGGGTTGAGCCTGCAACCTTGGTGTTACTAACACCATGCTCCAACCAGCTGAGCCAATCTCATCCTGTATGAGCCACAAAAGGACTGAAACAACAGCAAGAGAGGTGTCAACTGTCCCACTTAATGTCTCTTCAGTCTGTGTGCTAGTGTTACGAAGTCCTACCTGACTTTCTGTGCCCCACTAAGTTGATGCTGAGAGCAGGCACAGTTGGCAGTGGCAGGTGGTGGGTGAGTACATCACTTTCAGGAAAAAAAAAAAAAGTACTTGCCCCACTTCCTCACTGAGATCAGTGAACCTCTTGTGGGTGGCAGGAACATTATTTAGGAGTGTCTGGAAAGACCTTTGATTCTTGGGCTGAAGACACTTTGAAAGGGAGAAGTGATGGTGGATGCAGGAGCACAGCCCCGTGCTCCTGTGGTGCATCCCTTTGGGTGAGAGGTGATGATGATTTGCTGAGGCACTCCATGGAAGCCTGAGCCACCACAGCCTGTGCTGTACTTGTTTTCTGAGGTAAACAGGAAATCTCAGACCACAGTGATGTCAGCTCTGAACTTCTCAGCAGGGCTAAATTCCATTTGAAAGGAAAAGAGCACTAGGAATGATCTCTGTGTTTAGTTATCTCGTATCTTGTCTTACATCATCCTCTCAGGAGTGTGCAGAAGGCCAAAAGGAGAACTCTGATGGTTGTATAAATGACCTGCATAACAGGCTTTTCCAACTGTTGATATGGCATGTGGAAGACTGAGTGACCTGTGTTCCTCTTCTGCCTAATTCTGAGTGACTGGAGAGCAAAATCTTTGCTCTGAATCAGTGGGAACTTGAACCTATGCCTCTCTCCTTTCCCAAATGAGCTCTAAATCCAAGAATCTTAACTGCAAAAAGTGCTAAGCTGTATCTAAATTTAAGCCTCCACATCTTTTTCTTAGTATTCCCACCGGCAAATGGTACCGTTGCATTTGGAGTGTCATACATCTCTACAGATCTAATCATCAAAACATAAAAAACACCAAAAATATTATCAGTCCTTGTCAGAGACAAGAAAAATGCTCTCTCTGCTTTTGTTTTCCTTGGCCTTTCTCTTACAAGCTTTGCCTCTTTCAGGCTCCATCTTCCACCTGTTGGGAGAGAAAGTTGTTTTGTCACCCATATTTGCTGCTTTGAGCTGCTGGAAAAACAGGAATTATGTGTAAGCAATTTAAAACTGCCCTCCTGAGAGTTCTCTCACCAAACAGTGTTTGTAAGTCGAACTGCTCCACCTAAACTGCCTCAAAGAGAAAATGGAGTTGTTAAGCACAGTATGTGATTCTCTCCATCTGAGGCTCTCAGTTCCACATCTCAGTGCTGGCTTTGGGACAGCACTAGGAATGTTCCAGTACATCTGCCTGATTCAGCCCCTACTCTCATTTCTGAAGTTGTGGCATCTTGTATTGTGTCTAAATTGAAATATATTACAATTATGTATAGAAATTGGCTTCAAAAGCTGTCTCTGAGACTGTCTTCCCTTTGTTACAAAGCACAGTCCCACTCATTTTTTTGCTCCACAGAGTGCTGTCAAACGTGTCCTGCCATCCAGCAGCCACAATGTTCATCCTTCAAAGGCAGCATTCTCAAAGCCCCCCACAAACCCCACTGGCAGACACCTCATGCTACCCCCTGCAAGGGGAATGAGTAACCCTCACCTGTGCACACAGGGGATGCTGAAGTGAAGCCAGGCCATGCAATTTGTCCCCTGCCACACGGCAAGCCTGCCTGTAGCATGAAGTTCCTACTTTAACAGCTCAGTCCTGGTTTCTAAGCAATAACCCAAGCTTCCTTTCTATTCAGCAACTTAAACTACTGCAAAGGATTAAGTAGGTACTTAACACCATATTGAACAGGAGCCAAAAGAATTCATTTCACAGGAGAGAAAGAAACCAGCACAAAGAATTAAACAAGTCAGGGGGTGAAAGAGCTGTGTGCTGATTAAAAGACAGAAACAACCTACACTTAACTGCTAAAGCTTGTCGTTGTGAAATCTAGCCCTCCCAGGCTCCTTCCTCTGCCCCGATTTGTGATACTTTGCAGACCAAAAAGACTCTTTAAATAAGGAAGAAACTTCCCATAGAACAGAGTACAAGTCACTTCTGCCCAGTAGCTCCCCTAAAGGTCTCCCTAAAGTAAGTTACTTTACTGAGTAGTCAGCACGGGGAACAGAACTGGGCACCTCTCTGTGACAAAAATGGCATCTGAGTCCTGGTGCTGTACTACATAACCTAAACTGTGGTTGAAGCAGAGTATGTCTGTCTCAAAAGCTTTATGCTGTGTCTGTGGATTAGGTGTTATTCTTGCTCTGCCAGGGCTGCAGATGCTATGTAACCTGCTCACATTGAAAAGCCTTGAACCTGAGCAGCATAAACCTGGGCTTACAGGCTGAGCAAAGCAAGCCATTCATTGCAAGTAGCAAGGGCAACACAAAATGAACTGGAGTGAAAGGGTTCACCTCACTAATAAACTACAAGGACAGGAATGAAGCTGACCTGTGCTGCTCACTTGTTACTAACAGCAGCTTCACTGACTTTTAACCCGTCTCCTCCTTTCCAGAAGACAACACAGAACCTCAATAAGGCAGTGAGAACCTCCAGTGATTCCTCAGCACACAAAACAAGCAATACCTTTCTGTTGGAATCACCCCTAAAGCTCATGGAAGTCTTGCAGCAGCACAAGGCTAAACCTGTAGCTTGAGAGTAGAGGAGGCCCTAATGTCTTCTTATGGAGAAAGAATCTTTTCCTGACTGAGATAAAGGAGGATCTCTTTGAGAATGTGTAGGTGTCATTAGGATTATCTATTCCAGTTTCCAGGTTTACTTAAACCAAACTCCATCTAATAGTTCTCCATCTATTCTACTATACTGCAAAAAAAGCAGATGGCACATGTGCACCAGAGATAAAGGGTTTGTCTAGAACTTGAGTCTATTTCATGGTATCGTAAAAAATGTTACCTTTCTCAAGGCACACATTAACATGTTTTGAGTCTCACAGCTTGCCTGCTTCCATTCAGGCAGAAAGTGTCTCAGGAGGAAGGAGGGGCAGCATAAGTAACATACTTAATTTGGGTTGATATGATAAAATGATCAAACTGAAAAGTTGCAGCATGCCCTAATAGGCAACACCAAATCTCTTTTACTAACTTACCTTCCCTAAAAACTACTGCAAGCAAAGGGAAAAATAAAATGGAGACCCAGCAAAATGGAAATTTCAGCCAGCCAACAGGAACAAATACCAACAAATTTCCACATAAGCATTTGAAACATTTTCCCCTTGTAAAACAACTCACACAAACAAAGTACAGCCTTCAAATAATGAAGTTTATCTTCTTCTGTGCTTGATCCCAACACATATTCCTTTATGTGGAACTCACAGTATGAGGAAGGAACACGAAAGCAAGAGGCTGTACCATGTGCATAGAATGGAAAGCAGCTTTTTTCCCTCCTTCCATGTTGGTCTAGCATTTGCCTTGTCTTTGGTTTTAGGTTCAAAGAATTTGCCAGCTTTTGTAGATGGGAATTCTTCTTCTGAGCCTGCCAGTAGGAATTGCTCTAACTGTGCTTGCTCACATGGAATCACTCTGAGTTCTCACCCCATTTCAACTTATGTCACCCATGCTGAACACCACCCCATCAGGGCTGGGCAGGCTCCCTCCTCCTGCAGACTAATCTGGCTGCTTGGCATCAGTGGAGGAGCTTTCAGAGTTGAGGAGAACTGGCACACTTGAATACCCTGCTAATCCTCTTTCAAAAGGCATTGTTGCTATTCTTGGAATAATGCGTAGGAAGTTTCCTTGCTCTGTTAAGGGGTCCAATTAGAAGTAAAATTGTTGAGTTGCTTTCTGACAGCTTGCTCCAAGGATGCCATGACCCATTATCACTTCTGGGTGAAGCAAAAGGAGTCAAAGTATTCAGGGTATTGTCTAAATGACGATTCATTAAGCAATAACTAGTAAAAATTGCTAGAATCCAAACAGCCTCCTGACAAGTAGTGTTTGTTTGGCTCAGAAGGAACACTAAAAGACTTTTAAATGTTGGGGGTTTTTTTAATGACCTTCCAATGAACAATCTAGGAACAAAAACCAGTTTGCTGATTCTAAAGCATTGCATTTTTTTGAAAGATACAGGTTCTCATGAGACTTTATCATACATTGAAAATGTGTGGGTGGTTTCTTAACCAGTTTTAGTGCCCATAAATATTCTCAAATATTGCCAGAGGGAGATTACAAAAACTTATGCTTGTGCTCAGTAGAAAGGGATTCTGAATTCTAACTTATCTTCTTGGAGACTAGGCACTAGATGCTGTTATTCCAGCAGCACAGTCCCATCATCCCAGACTGAGTGCAGTGTTTTCTCCCTCATTTAGCAGCATGATCCAGCTGGGCTTAAGGTGGCTGAACCTCACCTGAGAAATGAAGTCTACTTTCCTGTAAAAGCATGTTAGTACAGTTCAGAACTACCTGTGAAGACACTCACCTCCTCTCCCACACCCATCCCATCTGCTGGCATTCTGATGTCTGTTTCCATGCCATAGATATGGGAAAGACATTGGAAAACTATTCACTGATCCAGGGTGTAACATGGTCTTCCTCATGCAGTAGTGGTGACCATGGATACAAATGTGACTGCATTGGTATTGAGGAGGGGGAGGTGTTGGAAACTCCATTGCTGGAGAAGAGGTGAAAGAGATAAAAATTAATGCCTGGATGCTAAACTTGAGTGTCTTGAGTCTTCAGCCAGTATGAGGGACATGGCTGGTTGAAGAAAGCAGTGAAGCCAGCTTTTCCTCTGTGGCACTACTTACCCCATTTCATAAAATTCAGGTAGAGCAGCTGTTTGGAATGAGAAATATAGGCAACTTTTAAAATACTCCCAGTAATCCCCTAAGTGCTTTATGAGGCAGGTAGTGGGGAGAGAAAAGTAGAGAGTGTGGCACTGAATGCCCACCCATCTCTTAGGTGTGATCTGGCAGTCAGGATGCTGCAGAGCCCTATGAGGAGGAGCTTTGAGCCAGGAATATCTAAACACTTTCTCTTGCAAAATATACTGGAAGATTATTTAAGGATTTAAGTCATTCTGGGAAGATCTAACTGCTCTTTTTGCATGAGTGTTAATAAAAACCGAGCACCTGAAATGTCCTGGTGACTTTGGAAGACTGAGCATTTTAAAGCCAGTCAGAGCAGATGGGAACACTGCTGTTCAGATTCCAAATCTGAGATGTGCTGCTCCACTGCGAGCCCCTGAGAAGACAGTTTCTTTGCCTTTGAACAGAACTCTCTTTGCAAATAAATGCTCAGATCAGTAAGCCATTTTGGATAGGAACTAAGAGCTGCCCTGCTTCACTGTACATTGCAGGTAAGCTAAAGATAACACACATGACTGCAGCAAATCCTCAGAAACCAGTGCTCCTTGAAAGATGTCTGGTTTCCTTAAAATTATTTCACTGTCCTAAAGCAAGGGTACAGACTGGATTTTGTGAGTTCCCACAAGAGTATGCCATTCTACTGCTTTTAGACCTCCATTACCTTCTCTGGGATTCTTCATCACTTTGCACTACCCTTTGTGCACTTCTGACTATGTTGTTGCAGCTGACTGGATTAGAAAAAGGGAAATTACCCTTTTATTTGTGTTTGATAGCTTTGTTTCCTTTCACAAGTGGAAACTGCAGCGTGAGATGCCTTTATATAAGAAAAAATGTGGAAACAGGCACAGATTGAGGCTCAGCTAGTTCATGACTGGCACATAGAAATGTTTTAGGGATAAGACTGGGCATTACTTGTGTTGTATCCTTGCCATGTTCAAAGGCATGCTTCTCTCCTTTGGAAAGAACTGGAGTAAGATCTTTGTGTTTAGAATGGCAAAATTCACAGCAGGGTCATATTGAGAGTCCAAAGCAGAAGGACTGTGTCAAGTGTCACTGTCATATTTTCTGAAAAATCCCTTCTCCAGAATTTCTTCTCCTGGGAAGCTGAGAAATTTCAGAGAAAAATGAAAACAATAATTTTCTGATTTGCTTCTCCTGTGTTTGGCTGCTTTGGAATGTGGTTGGGGCATTATTTACCAACTGGTCATTGTTTCATTGGTTTCATGTGAATTGTTTTTACTTAATGACCAATCACTGTCAAGCTGTGTTGGACTCTGAGGAGAGAGTAACAAGTTTTTAATTAGTATCTTGTTCAGCCTTCTGTAAGTATCCTTTCTCTATTCTTTAGTATAGTTTTAGTATAGTATTCTTTTATATAATATAGTAACATAAAATAATAAATTAGCCTTCTAAGAACAGGGAGTCAGATTCATCATTCCTTCCTGCCACAGGGGCCCCTGAAAATACCACAGTCAAGATTTTGCTGCAGCTGTTAGACCTCCTTCATCGAGTTGGAAAGATCTGTTTAGCTATACACAGTAGGCCCACAGGTGAAGAAACTTCCTTGGCTGTTATAAATGAGTCATTCTGGGCATGCAGCTGGATTGAAGACTTCCAACAAAAACTGAAGGGGATGCTGCAGTAAGTGGTACCCTTCCTTCTGAGGCACCCCTGCACCTGAGCCATGGCAGGTGCTGTAAGGCTCAGTGCCCCCAGCAACATGGAATGCTGAAGCCACTTGAACTCCTGGTAAGACTAAATGGAATTTTGTTGTTGGTATTGTTGTTCCATGCTTGTCTGTCTAAACATGGAGTCTTCTGTCAAACTCCATTTGGTTAACAAAATTCACCAGGGCACCAGTAACAGCCTGGTCTCAGCCCACCAGCTGTACAACAGATTTTGTGGAGTAAATGGCGATTCTGATTACAGGGAGCTGCTGCCTCCTGTCCCAGAGGCAGCCATGTCTCAGTGGCAAATAATGGTCAGTCTGAGTGCTCAGAAAGAAAAAGGATTCTGTAAATGGAAATTCATATTCTTCTGTGTTGGAAAAAAAAAAAATACTATGTCCCTCAGGGCAAGAGGGGAATTCCAGTCCACAGCCATTATTTGATGGAACCGTTTCGTTTCCAATTACATATGCTCTGAACTCCTTAATTCACAAACTCTTTTTTTCTAAGGGGAATTGTGCTTCTGAAAAACCTTGTTAAGGCGGGGTATAGAGGGAGAGAATTTCTTAACTGCTTCAGTGCAAGCTAGGAATGCTAAGAATTGCCCTGATAAAGTTCACACAACTCTTGGAAACACATGGAAATTTAATTGCACTACTGTGTAGGAGCCCCTGTAAAGAGCAAGCCAAAGCCTCTAGCAGACCATAGATCTGGGATCATAGAGGAAGAGAAGTAGAATCCATTGGAGTGGTCATGGGCACCTTGAGAGCATGCTTGGAGTAGGTGGTGTTGCCTGGTTGTATCAAAGGGATGTTCTGGGAATGACCTATGGGGCTGGGCACTGCTGAGGGCCATGAAGAAAGGAAATGCATGTCTGATTTTCCTTAGGAATATTAAATAGCAAAGAGACTAAGGGTGAATTGAACTTGCACATCTGTGTACAGCTCCATATTACACCAATTCTGGAAATCTAACAGTGGCTAGCTAGAATGGAAAAGATTAGAGGCTGGAAGGATATTCTTTGATGTTCTTCACTCAACATTTCAGTGTCATAGCCTGAAATTTTCTGTCATGATCCTTAAAATGGGAAAGACAATTATTTGTGACCTTTCCTATCACTCTCTTCTCCATAATCCACAGCTGAACTCTTACACCTCTGAAGGTGTCTGCAAGTAGACTGACACCTTTTAGAAGCTAAACCCCAGCTGAGGCCAGGAGATGCCAATGAGATGTTAGCAAGCAGAGAAGGAGTAATGGTGTTCTGAATCTTTATGAAATTGGGTTTTTTCCTTTTATATACTACTCAATATTTCTCAATATAGTCTCTATGTAGATATGAAAGATGCAGACCATCTAAGTCCAACTCAACAGGTTTATCTTTTCATCTGCAAAGGGCCCTGAACAAAGTTCTGTGGATGCCTAGGAATAGACAGGTTCCTGTGGGCTGCTGAAGTATTATGGATGGGGAGGGATTGCTTTGATTGTGCATATGTAAGTCTGTGCCTTTCTTCCATTTGTTTTCTGGGAGATTCTAAACCAAAACATTTGCTGCATTCTTTATCAGTGTTCCTCAGCTTATCTGTCTTTTTTAATCCTCACTCTCTCCCGCAGACAGCTTGGCTTGCTTTCCAGGGTCATTGAGTCTGAGCTTTCACACTTTATTTTTACAGTAATTAAGCCTTGTGTAATATTCTTGCTTTCTTTTGCTCTCTTTCTGTGACATTTTCTAGTTCTGGCTTCTCTTCTTTTGCTCTTTTGCTGGAGGCTCCAAGTTTGTTGGAAAGGGTTTTGCTGCCTGCAGTGCACACAGAATAAAAGTGCTGTGGATTTTTGCCACTAGACATCTACAGCACAGCTGCTTTTGTCTGCAAGGAACTAGAGCCAGGAACTTTTTTACAGCTGGTACTGAGAGCTCCAAGTGTCAGGATGAAATTAGGAGATGCCAGCATTTCCTTCACCTTCCTCAGCCTTTCCCTTTCTTCTAATGGTTCAGAAAGACACTAGTAGCCTCTGCTGCTCAAAAAGATCAAGGGAATGGCACTCACATTTACTGTTTGACCTCAGATGAAATCAAATTCCTCTGTCTTTCTAGCTATGTGATGGTTTTGACCAATGGAAGATTTATAGGAAGAAAAACCTTCAGGGAGCAAGACAAAAAAAAGGAAACAGTGTGATGGAAGTACCAGAGGTGGATGGGGAGTGTTAAAATGGGGTTTGGGCATCCCAATTCTGCCTTGGCAACTAATAAAGTTAGGGCTTTTACATCAATCCAAGGAGTACTCAAATGAAAGGTAACATGAAGAATTGTTAACAATGGAAAGAAATGGAAAATACAGTCAAGAAGAATGTACAACCTAATTTTTTTTCTATCTTACCAAACTGAAATTCAAATGCATCTGGAGGTTGGTCCTCAAAGACAAATCCAGAGGCTCCTCCACTAATAAGCTCCATTTGAAATTCCATAAGCTGTGAAGTAATTGTGATCCTCTGGCATTGAGCGATAATACTCACACATTTGAAAATGGGAAACTCACCACCTCACCTGTAGCTCTCCTCAAAACAGCAATGCTGGGTCTGAGAATGGACTGCTCAAGAGTAAGCAGTAAGTCTGTCTGATGCAGGAGCAGCAAGTTTGGATGACTGAGTGTCACGGTGCACAACGTGCTGCAGTTTTGTGCCTCTGAAATGTAGCAGTTGACAGCATTAGCTACTGCCTCATCTCCTCCTTCCAGCTGTTTGTTGTTTTGCTTTGCTTTGTTTAATTAGGCCAGCCTTCTGAAGGACAGGGTCATGCAGCAGTGATTCTGATGTTTAACTTCCTTCATAAAAACCACTGCTGTCAGGCAGCATTGGGGCTGGGGTGATTACCAGATCCTTTACATAAATCACTCTCCTGAAACTAATTTTTCCTAATAAGTTCTTGTATCAGTGTTCTCTTTATTATCTCTCCCTGGGAAGTGTTGCTGTGTGTCTCAAGACCCTCAGTCTTTAAAGGAGGAGGCTAAACAGAGGCAACTTATTAAGTATGGACTGTATCACAATGGACTGACTGGTGCTTTCTTGTGTCCCTCTAAATAATTGGCAGGGAAATGCAAGGTATAATAAAGTGTTTTGTTTTTTGCTTCTTTAGCATTTATAAAGGATGCCTTCATATGACACTGTCTTTTTAATTTCATATCTCCTTTCCTCTCACAGTTTTTATTCAGATTTACCTTCTTCTTTTGTGTCAGATCCTTACTGAAAGGAACCTGGGGCTCTTCTTCTCAACAGCGTGTGTCAGGGAGGAAGTAGGGGAAGAGGGATAAAGGCAGGGTAACTTACATTCCATTCTTTGAGGGTCTTGGTGATGATGAGTTTCTTTGAGGTTTTTTTATTTAAATACTTGAGTGTTGAAGGAAAGGAGTGTGTTGACATTCCTATTTGTGATTCTCCAGCATCCTTGACTGAATTAAACAATAGGAAATAGGGTAACAAAGGCTTCATACTTTTCATGTTTAGAAAATAAAAATCTGTTTGGGCTAAAAGTTAAAACACAAGACAAAAGAAAAATAATATTTACCCATGCATCTTTGTCTCACTTGTGCTAGAACCAGGATGGGCATGAACCTTGAAATATGCAGCAGTGCACGGGAATCTGCTGTGGCACTGGGACACATTGTATATCCATTCCTACAGCTAATCATTCTCACACAGACAACAGCCTTTTCTGGGACAGTGCTGCCCTTCTTGTTTGCTTATTCAAGATCTATTTTTCAGTTAGCAATGCAGCCTGTGCTTCTACCAAGGCTGAAATAACTTTTGCTATTAACTGCTCAATCCAGCTAATAAAAGTTTAATTAAATCGGAATCTGTTGCCTGCAGGTCCACTAGGACATCAAGAGCCCCTGCTCTCTCCTCACTTCTGCCTGTTCATGGCTGTGGACTTCCACTGGATTGGCTTCATTGCCTT
The DNA here is from genome assembly GCF_023055355.1 of Agelaius tricolor. Taxonomy (NCBI): domain Eukaryota; kingdom Metazoa; phylum Chordata; class Aves; order Passeriformes; family Icteridae; genus Agelaius; species Agelaius tricolor. The sequence continues at coordinate 5,029,329 of NW_027269263.1, forward strand.
CCATGGTTACTCTCCATTTGTGCCAAGGTCTCAGAACAGGAATGTCACACTAAGCATCTGGAAGACACTGGAAACAGACAAAATATATGAGTAATTTTCTTTTTAGGTCTATGGTTTATTCTGTGGAAAATCTTTATCTTGGAGACTGGTTTGAATGCTGTTTGGGAGATAGCTTCATCTAATTATTTTAAAAACCTATTCTTATGTAATTAATAATTAAAACAACAACATCAAAAGACTGATTGAGAAAATTGGTTTAGATTCTTCATAGTCAAATCCCCAAACAGTCATACACACAGAGAGAAATCTTGTGCATGGGAATTCAGCAGGCTTTCTACCCAGGAGATTTTCAGCCAGCTATGGAATTGTCATGCTCTTTCCACCATTATAAATACAGCTTGGTGAGCATCATGGGACATCCCATGTTCTCAGGGCTGCATGGACTGTGTGCACCCTGCAGGTACACAGGTGGGTGCAAGCATCCCCACATGTATGCCAGCATTGTGCCATTGGAACAGCATTCCTGTCTTGCAAAGCAGGCCAGGAATATCCTCAGTGGATGGATTTGCTATTATTAACTAGAATACCTATCAGCAAATGAGGTGATTTCTGGCTTGGTACTAACAGAGATCACAAGGCTGTAAGGACAAAGAACAACCTGAGCTGTTCAGTGAAAATGAGACCCTGAGAAACAGAACTTTACAGAGGACAAGGGAAAGGGAGGGGTCCGTGGCAAGTAATCAGCCAAGGCTTGCACTCATCATTGTGACAGGCAGGATAAAATTGAGATGTCACTTTTCCAGATGCCTATCAAGTTCTCTTTTATCTAAGTCCATAAATATGAAGCTACAGAGCCTTTCCCTCCTTATTTGAGGAACTTCCCTTTTTCCTTCATAATTTATATGAATATCAGTGCTTGGGGAAGCAAAAGATTAATAGCAACTGTCTGTGGCAAGCAGAGTGCAGGCAGGTATCCTTTGTGCAGCTCTGCTGCTCTTCTCACCTGCAGCACCTGCTTTAGCTTAGTCCTGAGCACCCATATTGCTGGCAGTGCCCAAACCCTGCTAGCCCAGCCCTACTCATCCACAGAGTTCTGCTCATGCAGAAAGATGTATAAACATCTTTCAGATAAACAGAACCCTGTCCTGCTCTTTCTCATGCTGTTCCAGTCTTTCTCCTTCACCCATCTTGCCAATGCAGCTCCTGCTAATCCTTTGCACAACACTCAGTCTTCATCTGAGTCCTGCAGCATCACTTCCTCCAGTTCCCCCTGTCTCTTCCTTACAATGCAGACCTCTTGCATTCATCTCTATCCTGCCCAGCAACCCCAGCCTCACAAATGGAGTTCTGGATTTTCACAGCATCTTTGCTGAGCAAACTTGGATTTGTCAGCCACAGAAACATCATCATAAAGGGTACACAAACACCACTAAGATCACTTCAGTTTATCTTAATCCAAACACATAGTCGCCTGTAAGAGCTGAAATGAGGGATGTGGGGCTCCAGGCAGCTCTCCAAAATGCAGTTTATTGGATCCAAGACGTTACAGCAGACCAGGATCATGGGTGACAGAGCCTGTGCCTACAGCTGTCAGCTCCAGCTGCAGGCAGGCCTGGAGACCCTTTGGTTTTGGTTACAATGCATTATATGCTTTTCTTTGCATCTTAATACAGTAGAACCAATCTATACCTTAACTTTTATCTATAGCCTATCATAACTACTATAATTACCATATTCATGTTACTATTCTCCAGTCAGTAAAAGTTAGTACATTACAGTTTAAGCTAGAAGTTGTTTTTCAGTTTTCTTGCAGTGGAAAATTCTGAGACCTTTTTTCTACTTGCAACTTTGCTGACTTGTTTGCCTGTGCCATCTTTCTGCTTGGTAAAAACATCTTCTTGTTTGAGGTGGGTTTATCCTTTGCTCTAAGCCATAAAAACCCCTTCTACCTAACCTACCCTTTGCCTTCTTGGTTATCCAGTAAGACTGGCTCAGCAATTCTTTTCTTCTATATCAAAACTTGCTTCCATCTCTATTCCTTCATCAGACTCAACATTTAAAAATCTTTCTGCTAAGCATACATATCTGTGAGACTTTCTTGTCAAACTTTCATCCTTCCCAACAGTAGCCTGTGGGATGGCAGCCACTCCATGGTCTGCCATAGGAGATCTCCCCAGCTAGCAGAGGGTAGTAGTAGACAAAACCAACTATTTCAGTTTAAACAGGAGAATCCTCCATTGCAGCGTTAATATTGATAACTAAATCTCTGAAGTTTGTGCCAAAGCAAAGCCACTGCTGCTGCTCACCCCACAGCACCTGCCACAACACATCTGCTGCTACAACAGCTCAGGAACGGAGGGGCAAAAGAGGATGTCTAAAAGAGTAAGAGAGAGAGAGAGAGAGAGAGACTCCTCCTAAAAGAGGAATCTTTTAGCCCCACAGACTGTGGTCTGAAGGTTGATACTGAGGAAGGCTATGCTTGATTTGAGTTGCACATGTAGCTGTGGCTCTCTGTTTCAGTGTAGGGCAGGAACTGGTGACAGGTAGACAGCATTTTGCCTGCTTCAGTCTGCATTTTGCTTTCCTACTGAGAGCTCCCACCTGTGGTTTTTCATGTTCTGTCAGAAGTTTCCCAAGCTTGACTCCTCTTGCTTAGAATGCTCTACTTAGTTTTTCATTCTTGTAGCATGACTTCTTTTTTGCTTACTCAGAGTTTCTCCTAAGCTATCTCTGTGGCATTTTTAGTCCCAGGTTCAGAAAGTGCTCATTTACTCTGATGCCGAAAACACAGGCCGAAAGAGCTGACTTGTTTTCTGTATTCATCACTGCACCGCTAAATAAAACAATTAAATGTGAAATTATTTTAAAAAAACATTGGGCAAATATTCCTTTCCATCTTTCCTTACTGATGATTTTGTTAATTCAGTGGGTTTCTGAAACCCATGTAAGTCACCAGCTATAAAAACTGAGTAGAGGTGACATAAAGCACATCTCACTTAGACAATTCAGAGACAATAGTGAGTGACTATATATATTCTAATCAGGATATTCTAATATATTCTGATATTCTAATCAGGATACAGGTCTATCATCCTACCTATCCTACTGTTCAGTTCATGCTGGCATGCCATGCTCCTTGTCCTCCCAAGAGATGTCTGGGAATTGAACAGCAGAAACTTTCCTCACAGCCTTGCTCTCAGCACTGCTGGATTCAAACAAAGCTACTACAGTGTAGCTCTCACACTCTGCTCTCAAAGCAGAGCTGTAGAACGGAGGTTTGGGGCAAAAAGAGGTTAAAATAGCAAGTGAGGAAGAGGAACAAAGGTGAACTCAGTAAGAACAAACTAGAGGTGCTGTCTGGAAGAAGCCAGTGAAGTTTGGAGAAGGACTCTAAGGTCTTTTCCTGAAGGCCAGCAGCATTCTTGCTATCTTTGCAAAAGACACTGTACTACAAGGAGGCACTCAGGTCCTAACTTTTCTTTGTGACCTTGACAGAAAGATTAGTAATAGAGAAATGCCATTAAATTGGTCATATTTTAACTGTTTTTTTGTGAAATATCTCCAACCAGTGCCACATTGGATCCCTGGAGAGCAGTTACTAATTTTGCCTCTGGTTAGTGCTCACCTCAGGGAATTCAACAGCAGCAAATAACACCAGAATGGAGAAATAAAAAAAAAAGAGCTGGAAGATAATGAAGAGAGAGTGAGATCATGTTACTCCAAGATCCTAAGTCTTTTCAAACTGAAGAAATCAGTATCATCCTACAGTACAAGCTGAGAGGAGAAAGTAACTAACACAAATAACCCCCTCCTGGTAAGAGAAAGAAACTCCATAAACATCCAAGGCACATTCACATCCTGAAGGCATGCTTGCCCTCTCCCCTGCCACCTCTGCTGCTAACAAATGCAGTCCAGTCTACACTGAATACACCCACTGACTGTGGTACAAGTTCTGTAAGAATTCCCTGAGTGTTCCTGCTCTCATCCATGCACCAGAGTGTGCACAGAGCACTTGGGTCTATGAACCACTGGGTCTGCCCCAGCATAGAATGGGAAACCAGGCAGGATGGAGGATCCATTTCAGAGTGATGTCCCTGGGTAAAAGCTAATCAGAATAAGCTAATGAAACTTGTTACCCTCAAACCCTGTACCACAACCAGGAGGGATGAGCAAACACAAATGCTCTTCTTATTACTGGACATTAAAATTCAGCCCAGAATCCAATTAAGCCAGACACATCCATCACACAAGAGCTCTTCTTGGGTGAGGCAGGAAAGATCTCACAGCACAAGGCTTTGCATGACTTGGTGATTGCATGTACTGCTGTGATTGTTCCAGGTGATGAGGGGACAAGGGCACAGACCCCTCTCTGGCTCCATCCTTAACAGGAGAACAGGGGGAGGGGAAATACAGCAGTGAAGAAGAAAGTGTGTCTTGCTAGGCAGGGTTTTTTGAAGAAGGTCCTCTGTCAGCTTACTGACGTGCACTTCTGTGTGTGATAATTACTTTTTGCTTCCCCAGGCTGCATGCAGTGCCTGCCTCTGTAAGAGGCTTTTCCTTTGGCTTCCATGAGAGGAATATTTCTGGTGTCTTCCATGTGCTTGCTAAGTTTTCTGCCATCAAAGCAGAGTGAAACAGCAGACAATAGATTCTTAACCTTCCTTTTCTCTTTACCCCTCATTGTTCTGTGCAACTCATAAATGGTTCATTGCTGCAAGAAACCTTGCTGGACTTGCATGTAATACACATCCACAGCCCTGCCAACCTGAAACCAGGTGTCTCAGTTCCTCCTCAAATTCAGTATTCAGTTTTGTTTCCAGCCCCCACTGCTCATTCTTTCTAGTGTGCATAACTGACACAAATCATGAATGTCTGCTTAAGACTTTTGACCAAATTACAGATCTTTAATTGGCCAAAATTATTTCTGTTATCAAGCTGTCCAGGGAGCAAATCAAATTTCATGATTTAGAGGAACATTATTTATGCTACAGAAGTGACCTGATAACATTTAACGCTTCTTGTGCCGTTTGTCTCTTTCTTTCACTGTACCTACTTGACAGATCAGAGCCCTGGGACACAGGTTTTACTCTCAGCTTTGACTGGTTGGGTGAACTCTAGCAAAATGTTTTCCATGTCTTCATTCCCTCCTGTCAAATGAGAACTGCCTTTGTAAGGACTGAAGGGTTTACTGCTAGACAGTAATGCAGAAGAGACATTATTATTATTGTTATTATTATTACTTACATTTGCACGGTATTTCTATTATTCATCCTGCTACAAGACCTTTCCAAGGTTAGAGGTATACTAGAGCTTACCTGCTTGCTACTTGGTGCACTTTTAGATATTGGTAGGGACATTTACTAGCAATATTCCACATGTGAGTAAGTGCATTACTTCCTAAAGCACTTTAAAATGTAACATTAATACGTATTTGTGTTCATCTCTTAAATGCAAGTGTTTCTGGTGGCAGACTGCAGTTTCTTTCATAGCAGACTGCAATGAAGCCTTGTAAAGAACTGCAGCAAAAGCATGGGGTTTGATTCCTTTTATTTTATATTACTATTTGTGCTTGAGGTAGCAGGATGTAAATTGCTTAGTGAGGATTTGTCAGCATCTCAAACCTACATCACACAAAAGAAAACAATTTCACAAGATGAAGACAATGAAGAAGGAGGCCTGTTATCAATGAGACAAAACAGTGAGAGGTGTGTGAGGATGAATTTACTCTGGCATGTGAACAGGGAAAACACTTTTGTTCTGTGTGTGTGTATCCTGTGAGGGGACCCCAACATTTAACCTGAAAAACAGAGGTATTAATGGCAGGCAGAGACATCCCAAAAATTGTGCTATCTGCAGACATACTCCACTGTCCTCTCTTGGCACTCTGGGTGTTTCTTGGAGATCTCCCAAGCATTATCCAGCCAGGTTCAACTGCATTGCTTTATGAGATCTGATAAACCTCTCACCCCACAGTGATGAGAGCTAGTCACATGAACTCTGGGCATGCAGCAGTGGGCTCCTTCCTTATGCCTAGGAGCTGCCTACTGGGCTTCAACCAGTTGGTACCTGTTAAGGATAAAAGTTTAGTGTTTTCTGTTTATTATTAATTTCTGGCTGATGAGAGGCTTCATAAAAATGTAACATAAACCCCTGTCATTCCTTCCCTCCCCCAGCATCATTACAGTTGCACATGTAAATGAACCACACATTCAAAAACTTCACAGGAGCCTCTGCTGCATTCTACAGTTTCACTGGGTCTTCTCCCCTTACCCTTGTAACTCCTCCCCACTGCTGCCCACTCTTCCATCACCTCATAGCCTCCTGCACAGACATCCTCTGCTGAAGGCCAGGTTATGGCATATCCCATCTCTGAGTGCTGCAGAGGCTGCAGGGAGCATGCAGATGTGCACACTGCTGCGATGCACTCCTGAGGCAACGCTCTAGCCACGCTGCCAGGCTTGGGATTTGAACACTGAGTTAATATAGACTCAAAGCCAGCCTGAGGGTTGCCCTTAGCAGAAAGCAGAGACACTGTAGATGCCTCTCATCCTCTTCTTCTCCTCTTCCCCTGCCACAGTACTTCCTTTCTTCTGCCTGCCTGTAAAATAACTTGCTGAAAGCAAACAGTTGGGCGGAAGTCCGATTCCTGCCTTAAAAACTAGTAGATTCTTTCTTCCATTTTAGGGATAAATACCTTTAAATAATACCTTTAAATGTCTGAGATTCAAACTTTTTCAAACTGAGATTCTAAATACCTTTAAATGTCTGAGATTCAACCTTTTTGCCAACACTTTTCTTCCAACAAGGGTACAATCTGGCATTCCCTATCAGCTTGCACACATGGCTGTAGGAGTCATGGTAAATGAGGTGATAAAGGTGGTGTAATAGTTCCAGTCAGAGCATGTCTAGTGAGGAAAATATTTCTGTATTCAGCTTAACAAAAAAGAGAAACTCACCCCTTCCTCAGCAGAAACAAGCAAACAGCATTGGATGGTCCTGAAGCTAACATGGGGATCACAGTCCCTATAGGAGTAATAAAGAATTCTTGGGGGAAGCTTTACAGCAGTTGGCTGTGCCATCCCAAATGGGTGTCATGGCAAGTAGGCAGAGAATCTGACAGTATGCAGAACTAACTCTAACCAATTCCAGTGGTGGGATGGAAGTCAGCTCAAGAACATCTGTAACATCAGATGTGTATCAGATGTTATCTCATGTCTCTTCCAATTTGAAGCCACCTAGTTAAGTGAATTCAGCCAAGCAGATTTGCATTTAAGTGGTGACAGAATCTGTCTCTTAGACCTACCTAGATTGTAAAATAGCATGAATTACTGAGCCATGCAGTCTATCTACTTCAGAAGTTTGACTGGACATAGATTTACTAGCACAGAACATTGTAGAAGAAAATAACTTGAAGAGAGGTCTTTGGTAAGGGAATCAGTGAATCCTGAGAGCAAAGGTAGGAGATTCCTCAGCTTCCCTGCTAGTTCAGATGAAGGTCAGTTGTCCAGTGTCCCTGGATATCAGGACAAATCCAGATATTCAGCTACTATGGTGAAGGGGGCCATGTGAGTACCTAGGCAGACAATTTACTGGTGCCCTACAGGGAATGGATTTGCAAATTAAAAAACAACAAATTAAAGACAAGGACATCTGTGAGAATTCTGAACTGACTGAAGAGCTGAACTGCCCAAAAGAGGCAGAATCAGGATTCCTCACGGTGGGGGAAAAAATCAAGAAAAGAGGCCTGAGCTTGGTTCCTTAACTGAGGTAAAACCAAAGGAAATAATCTCAATAAATATGGAGAGATACCCTTCTTTTCAAATATGCTATGACTTCAAAATTTTGTGAAGAACCTTAAGGCCAAACAACCCTGCTCCAGGCGGCAGATGGAAGGATGCTCCATGGAGGCAGGGTCCACCCAGGCACTGCAATACCAAGATGCTGGATGTTGAGGTTGAAGAAGAAACAGTGTAAGAACAATTCTCACACTGGAGCAGGATAATGTGAACCACTTTAGAGGAGTGCCTAGAAACCAACATGGCAAACAGATTGACAGCAATGTCCTGAATTTTAATAAAAGGTCAGAATTTGAAGAAACGTCTGAAGTTCAGCAAAACCTGAAGGATATCACAAGCTTCCTTAAGATCTGTATTAATTTCAGTGTCAATTTTCTACTTCTCTTGAGAATGACATAGATGCTTTAGTGAGCTTCAGCAAATATAAACTCTCTAGCAGTAACTTCCTCAGCAGCAGCCCATGCCCATGCAAACATTGGCAGGTGGAACAAGATAATCCACCAACTTCATATGGAAAGCCAGGAGGAGCAACAGACTCCATTGCCAGTGGTAAACCTCTACCCGTGTGTCCCCTGAAATGCTACAGTAATTCCCCAATTCTTCATTACCTTTAATATTCCAAGACTTTTAAGCAGCTATTAAAACAGAACACCAGCTCCAAGACAGGGTCACAGATTTGGAGTGGACTGTTCAGTCATCTGATGTACATTGCTTCATTGATCTAGGACTTGATCTTTATTCCCTGGGTTCCTAAGCAAAATGTGAGTTCTGTGACCATATATATTTTCCTTTTTTCTTCCTAGGCCTGTGTGTCTCTCTTTCTCTCTGTGTGTATGTGTCTGTGTTGGTTTCTGCTTTGTAACTGCAAATCCTACAGAGAGTTTCAACCAAGTTTGAGTCAGTTACAGTGATTTCAGAGATACTAACCTCTAACAAGTTCCATAAAAGTAGCTGGCAGGGTGTAACAGAGAGAACTTTGTGGGTTCTCCTATGAGGAAAAGGCTGCTGCTGAGTGAACTGAAGCCATTTCTCCACAGAGAAGTCTCCATGTTGGAGTGAGATGTTATAAAAGCCTCAGCACCAGGAGAAGCTTAGATCAGAACTCACATCTTGATATGCATCAGAAAATGTAACTGTGACACAAATCTTCTGGAAGGCAAGCTTCATTAGTTCTGCAGATCACAGAACCCCTTGTTTTCAGCTGGAAGAGGGCAGGAGGGATAAGATTTAATTTTGTATTTAAAATCACTTCAATTTCATCAAAATGGTCTCTCTTAGATGTGATTAATCATGGAAGATATTGATCCACTTCTATTTCTCTCAGAAAGTGCAACTTCAGACCACATGAAAATAAGGGCTGAGCAATGAGCATAAAATAATACAATAACACCTGTGTAAGAAGCAGGCTGAGCAAACACAGCACAGAGAAAATAAAAAAAAATTCATTATCTAAAGAGCAAATATGCCTTTATAACCCTGAAGCAACAAAACTCCTACCACCTTGTATTAAAATACTGTAAGAGAACATCAGAAACCTATTACAGGGAGAATGAGAATGCTGCTTAATGGTTTTCTCATTGTTCACTATTATCTCTGTGCATTGCTATCCATTGCTGCTATCAGCACTCATTTGCACCAGTGGAGGGATGTGTATTTCTGTGTGAGGAAAGATACATAAAATCTGGTTCCCATCCTCAGGTGATGCAAATTGTCAGGGCTGTACTGAAATCAGTAAAGATGCACTGATTTCCTCCAGCAGATGATTTGCTTTTCTGTATGTAAAAAGCACAGAAACTAGGTGCTGTTTCAGCTTGGCTCTGAGACACTGCTGTGGACAAATGCTCATGCAAATACATTCTTTTTATGTGCAAATATACATATTGCTTTGCAGTACACATTGCAAGAAAGGACAGGAACTTTAGGCTGCTTCCTATGCTGGAATTTAGAAAAAGGATTGTTCCTGATCTACCTGCCTACTCCTGTCTATAACAATAGATCTCCAACTGCTTTGTCACAGATCTTAGAATACATAAAGATGAAAGGGTCAGTCCAGCATCACAAGTCTGTTAAAAATAAATTTAGGAGGCATTAAAGTTTGATTTTAGGACTGCTAGTCTAATGCTTGAACTGAGATCTTAAATAGAGCCATTGGGCAGAACAAATCCAACAGTCAAGACTATCATATTCTCACCAAGGGCTTAACTAAATGAAATTACATATTCCAGAATAGATGAACACAAGAATAATACCAGTTTGTTTCAAGTTACATCTCTTTGAGGAGGAAAAAAGCAATATATATATATATATGTGTGTGTGTATATATATGTATGTATATATATAATGTTTAAAAAAATAGGAAAAAAAGAGAAAATTTTCAGACTCTGTCTTTATATATGACTTTTATTTTTTTATTAGTTGCTTTCATGTGGTTCCATGTAATGTGGACCAAGTAACAAGCACAGGCTACAAGTAATTCTAAAGCAAATAAAATATTTTCCATCTCTTAAACAAAGAATTATTTCTGGCTTTCTATAACGTTTTCCTAAGGGAGAAAAACAAAAGGTTTCATAACTGAGACTGGAAAAAGGAAATAAACCACTGCTGAACTAGGAAAGAAAGAAGAAAACAAGCAATCTAAAATGGCATTTATAGGGAAAATAACAGAGAAAGCAGAAGATGAATAAACCCTATATAAAGAAAGATTATGAAAGACAGGCAGTAGCTCTTTTTTCCTGTTTCAACCTGCATTCCAAGGCAAAAGGAAAAAAACTACAGCTGAGAAATTTCTACAGTCTAATTTATATATTTGTGTAGAGGTATTTTTGCTTGCAGAAGTGCACATCATTTTATCATGTGAACTTTTTTTTAAAGAGTAAGTAGATGCCATAATTAATAGAAGACCCAAATTCCAGCTGACAGGCTCTGTTCTGGCACTATCTAAGGACTAGATGAGCATCCTGAAGTGAGATTTCTCTGATTTATTCTGACTAAAATTGTAAATAATTTCAAATATGGTGTTGGTGGGAATGTGTGCAGTCTCTCTCACATAAGTAGATAAGTAGATATCACCTTCTGCATGCACAAACTGTTTGAACCATGCCTAAACTGTATGTTCCTGTGCACATCATTTAATGAAGGATGTGGAAGTTGCTGCCAAGAGTGGGACAGCCAGCCCAAGAGCCACCTGGCACTGAGGCCCTGGCAGAAATTCTCAAGGACATTGTTAACACCGACTCAGCTGGGACATTTTCCCCTTAATACTTTTCCAACCAGCCCTGTGTGTATTATTTTGAATGCTAACTGTGTCGCCATGTGAGTCCCCTGGTCCTAAAGTCTTCTCACAGAGCTTTAACTTGGATCTGCCTGGGAAACGACAGCAAATGGTCCACACAAAGCATATGGAAGAAAGGTTGAGTGACATAAAAATGTCACCATCTTATTAAAAAACAAAACAAAACAAAAAAACTCCACAAAATAATGCATTTGCATCCCTTCTTATTTAAGTATTTTAAATTTCAGCTTTTGGCTGTTGTTTTCAGCCCCTAGCTCATCTTGCTAAATTATGAGTACAAATCTTTGCTATTCCAAAGCATGCTAGACATTGTTTCCCAAGAATTCCTTCCTTGATATTACTCCCTGATGCTCCCATCCCACCAGGAATATTTCCCACAATAGAAATTTCAGCCTTGACACTGTTCTGCTCTGGCTGGGACTTTATACAGCATCCTACTGAAGTCTTCTCCCTGTGGAAGTCCTTGTGCTGTCCTTACTCAGCAATTTTATAGCTAGAACTTCATCCTGAGCCCTTGCTAAGCTAAATGCTTTTCCATCTCTCACTACATCTATTATTTCTGAAATATTGTCATGAATCACTAACTCCATACTCCTCTGCCCAGCATTTTACAGGCCCTGCTGTAGGTAAAATGCAAGTTATAAAGTATATGTTATAAAGTATGTCTTAGCTGATTGCAATGAAAGTTATAAAGTATGCCTTAGCTGATTGCAAGTATATGTTATATGTTATAAAGTATGTCTTAGCTTATTGAAATGGAAGTTATAAAGTATGTCTTAGCTGATTGTGAGTGTATGTTATATGTTATAAAGTATGTCTTAGCTGACTGCAATGGTAGCAGCATGGATGTATCTTTAAATTAGATGTAGTCAAGGAGAGTCTACTTTCTGTTTTCCTCTCAGTGTGCTCTTTATGCCAAAATCATCTAAGCAGGACTTTAGCATCTGTGAAGCTGTGCCAATGCAGACCTCTGTCATTTGAAACCTGCTTACAGCACTCAACTCCAAATAACTTCTGATGCTGAGACAGAACATTGCTAGCAGGGATTTGCAGAACCCAGGGCAGCACCAATGCAACTATTTCTGGTGTGTGAAAGCTCAGGGGAGTTAAACCCTGAAATATGCTGGAGGAAATTGGAGGCACTGAAAGAAGAGGGCAAAAGTAGCATTCCTTGTGTGCCCAAAGTGAAAAAATAATGGATATCTGGGGTACACGAGCCATTTGGAATTGTTCTGATCTTCTTTTTTAATTGCTGCAGGTTTTTTTTGTGCTGGTGCAATGCGCAAATATAGCAAAATATGTTAATGGTAAACCATAATATTTACAGTTGTTGTTAGCTCCCATTGAAATCAGTAGGATTTTTTTCTAATGTCTTTACCCTGGAGATAATCCATAGAATAGAACATCAACGCATAGTTAAAAAGAAAAATTATGGAAAACAGCACCTCTGCATATGCAATATCTTCATTTTAAAGTTACATAATTGAGCTTTTGAAATTAACAAAAAAAACAGCAAACAGTCTCAGAACACAAGAGCAATAAGTGACTCTAACATCATCTTTTAAAACTTGCCTCTTTACTAAGATAAAAAATTCTATCCCGATCCAGTACAAAATAAAATTATATAGATTTCAGTCTAAGGCAAATCCAAAATGAGCTTTAAGACCTCTGGGAAAATGTGACTTTAGAAAAATTCTTCTAAGAGTTCATGGAGTTTGTTTTACATGAAGAGTTATCTTGTAGACCAAACACAGGCTAATAATTCAAAGACAATACTTAGATCCATTATGTCATGCTAGACAAAGACTGTTTCTATGTCTTCTTTTCACTGCTGATGACATGGTTAAAGGAAGACTTTAATGCCACTTTAATACAGAATGTTTGTGAATTGCAGCCATGTCTTTTGATGGAAGGAGCTATAATGGATTATTAGCTATTATTCTAATTGTATTTATCAGAGTGAGTTTTCCTGCTAATTCCTGGGCTCAGAACAGAAGTCCTTCTATAGACAGCTCCTACTGAGAGTTCCTCTGATAAAAGCCAGCAGGATTTGGGTCATTTAGACTTAATCTGCTAAATTCAACCCTGTGGCATTTCCCTGATACTCAATGAAGGGTACTGGGGATTGGCAAGGAAGGTTGTGTTCTGATAAAAAGGGATGGAAAATTTATATTCACAGAATTTGCCGACACTTTGGCATGGTCCCTTAAGACAAGAGGCTGCGTGGTAAGGGTGATCTGAGCTATGCTAATTTGGCAACCTGTATTTTTGAAGTAAAACATTCCATGACGAATGACCTTATTTTTTTGTTTTTAAAACTGTGAGGTGCTTATGCAATAGCCTCCTAAGGTAGAAAGAGACAGATGCCGTGGAATAATAATCAGCCTAATTCTTGCTGAAAATCTCTGCAAAAATCTTTCTTCTTTGCCTCCTCTCCTTTCACGGGAAAGCTGAGTACCACCTTTCCCACACAAAGACATGCAGCAACAATTAGGGGCCTCTGCATAGGTCAGGAATGCTTCCATTTACAGAGATAATCTTGGTTTTGTTCCCTTTTAAAATGTAGGTTTTGGTTGGGTTTGGTTGTTTTGGTTTTTTTAAGCTTTAAAGAAAAAAAAATTGTCAATTTTTACAAAAACTAACAGCAAAAAAAAAGACTGAAGTTTTCTTTAAAATAAGAGAGATGCTTCTTTTGCAGAAGACATCCCTGGCAGAAGACTGTTCCAGCTGACATGAACAGTCACACATGTCCAAAAGCTCAGGTCATCACTTCTATCCAGAGCCTGAGGTAAGCTGGGCTGCAAAAAAACCCTCAAACCTGACTCAAAATGAGCAAAATCCATGGGCTGTGTCTGAGGTGAGAAGGACCAGAACAAGTCCACCCTTAAACACATTGCCAGAACCTCCTGTTTTGTGAAGGCAGAGGAAATTCCATTACTGGGCAGAGAGAGCAGGGCACTGCCTGGGTGCTGCTTTAACCCCTGCTTTTAGCCCCTGTATCCCAAAACATGCTAAAATATCCTTTTTGTTCCATTTAGAGTGGCCATTTTCTGTAGTGAGCAGTCAGTCCTCTACTCTTGGCTAAGAAAAAAAAAAAAAGATAACATTGAATTTCAGAGTTTATAACAGGGAAAAACATGTTTGGACGTGGGGGGAGGAAGGAAGAGAGAGCAGATACCTGGTCTGTGCAGGTATTAACATATATGTCCCCTGCTGTCACACAAAAGCAAAAATACAACTCACAGGTTGGCAAGCTGAACCATAAGGTATATTGGGCATCCTGTTAATTGGTGGTGAAAGACTCATCACCCTCCATCCAAGCTGCCTTTAAGTTAGATTTTGCAGTCTCTTTGCTTTCCCTCTAACAGTCAGAGACGAGAGAGTGTGAAACTCAGTGTACAAAATCAGTGGGGGGAAAAAAAGAACCCGCAGAAATGAGAAATGTAGACTGTTTAGCATCTCTCATATTTCCTTTTCTATACAAAGATTTTGGTTTGCCTAAGCTATAGAAGGAAACAGTAGCAGTCTATTTTAATCTTCCTGAGTGAAGAACGCTGCAGGGATTGCTCTGTTATCCCCAGCAGCAGCCCTGACTTTCCACAAAAAGGCTCCATCCAACCTTCTCCCTACCTCTCTGAAACAGAAAGATCATCATATGATATACCAGCAATCAGCTGGGTTCTTAATGCTCTTCTCTTTCGTGCATTTTGGCATGAAGGAAAAAAAACCCTACACTTCTTCCCCCAGTCAAACCCCAGTGCAAAAAGAGCTCAGATAAGGAGGAAGTCTTTAGTCTTATGCAGAGAAATTGATTTCTCAGTCTGTGTAATGACGTATGTTAGAAACTCTGTGCAGAAGCAAGGAAAGCCCTTGCCGAGATGATGCTTCTTACAGAGCCTTCACTGCAGGGAGTCACTCCTTAAAAAACAATAGCGTTGATTATGCATTTTTATTTGGGTTTCTTAGTGGATTGACTTGAGGGATTCAGACTATGTTATTCTGGATTTACACCAATTGGCATGAGTTCAGGATCTGGCCCCACTTCTTTTTTTAAACTCCAGCTATTTCATGATGAATAAGAGCCAGATCCTGCAAAGGCTTACTACCTGCATTAATACTCTGAGGAGCCCACTCACTTCCTCTAAGTTGTGATTGAAAAATTGAGTCTTACAGTGCAGTATTTTAGAAGCAAGCAGATGCTTTTTGGGATCCAAGCATGCCTTGACCGTACGTATTCCTTTAATAGCCTTTCTTTCAATAGCAATACCTTCACTGATTTTCACAGAATCACATGATAGATGCTGAGCTGTTATGAAGTGGTGTAACTCTGCTTACACCAGTGGAAAACCCAGCTCAACGTTGTAGTTCTGCTTGTGTATTCAAAACAAACACGAGAGAGAAGGGTCCCTTTATTGAAATTGTCAAAAGGCTTCATTTGTGTGCTTCATATGTACTTGTGTGTCGTGCACTTCAATTGTTTTAACATCCCTATAACAAAGACGATAGAGACAATTCTAGGAAAGATATTTGATCTAGTTTTACTACTTAAGTTAGTTTCTTTCTTATCTAAAAGAAGCCACAGCAGAAACTATGCTCCTTCTCCTTCTAACTTTACTAACTCTGGCTTTCAACCAGAAAACATCCCCCTGCTTTCCAAGTGCCTAAACAAAGGAAATTACAATACTGACTGCAGCTGTAATTACCAGCTGGTGAACTGATGGCACATAGTGAATACATAATCCAAGAGAATGTTGCTCTTCAACAGTAGCCCTCTCCACCTATAGTGCTGGAATGCTCATCCTTGTTTACTATACATTCATGCACACCCAATGCATTTCAGTATCCAATACTAGTAGTCAAGCTTTCTTCACTGAAGATGAGACACCAGCAAAAAATACTTTGTCCTTTTGGAGAGCTGGATCAGTGTCAGATGCCACGCACCAAAAAAACCCCAAATCCAAAAAACAAAGACAACCCACACGCGAGGGTGATAAGCACCCTAAATGTCAAACCTAAGCACTGCATCTGTATACATCACGTGCAATGTAATGCACCCCTTACATCAGCGAGGGCAGGAAAACCCCAGCTCACTCCAGGGAGGATGGGGGTTTTTTAGACAGATACCAGCAACTTAAGGCAAGCAGAAGCGACCACAGCGCTGCTGTGCTTTGCGAGGCTAAGCCGCACTCATCGTCGATCACGGAGTTATTTATTTCTGTCAGACAATGAGGGCACGATGCCGTGTGTGCGCTGCCCAAGGGGTACAGACACTTCTCCACGGGAATGAGCGCAGTGAAGCGGGAGGCTGATGCGTCTCGGAAGCAGCATCCTTGCTCCTCTTCGCACCGTGCCTGCTCTCCCCGAGAACGCATCGAGGGAGGGATTCCCCACCCACCCACACACTGCCTCTCCCTCCTTGCGAGGCTGCACGGGGGTATAACCCAGTTCCCGGCTGGATGCGGGCGCGGAGGGAGCCGCCACCCCTGCCCGCCCCCTCTCCCCTGTGCACTTACTCCGCTCTCCGGCTCAGGACGCCTTTGCCGATGGCCTGGGGGGTCTTGTGCTGGAGCAGCGCGGCACAGCAGCCCTTGTCCCTGCCGTCCTTCTCGCCGGGGTGCTGGTGGGGCTGCGCCGCGGGGTGCTGGTGGCCGGCAGCCCTCCCGCCGCCGCCGGGCCCCGCCGGTGCCGCTTTGCCCGCGGGCGGCGGCGGCTGAGCCGGGAGCTGTTGGTGGTGCTGAAGCGGCTCGGACTGGCCCGCTGGCGGCGGCGGGGGCTGCTCGGCCGGGGGAGCCTGGGGCGGCTCGGCGGGGGCCGCGGGCGGCTCGGCGGGGGCCGCCGGCTGCTGCTGCTGCTGCTGCTGCCCGCGGAGGCTGCGGTTCTCGGTGCTCAGCTCGTCCAGCCGCCGCTCCAGCTCGTCGATGCGCTGGCGCTGGGTATGGATGAGGCTCTGCTGGTTCTGCACGATGGCGGTGAGCTCCTTCAGGTAGAGCACGGCGCGCACCGGGTTCTCCAGCAGGCTCTCCATGCCCCGGCCGCCGCCGCGGGCCCCGCCGCCCGCACGCCCGCCCGCCCTCCCGCCGGCGCTCCGGCGGCAGCGGCGGCGCGGGATGCGGGGACGCGCACGGGCACGGGCACGCGCACCCGCGCCGCCGGCGGCCGCGCGCTCCCGCGGCCGGGCGGGAACGGGAGCGGGAGCGGGAGCGGGCGGGAGGGGCCCCCGCGCGAGCCCGCCCCCGGCCGCGCCGCGCACGCGCGTGTGCCGGGAATCGGGAATCGGGTCCCGTCCGACCCCCGGTCCCGACCCGGCGGTCCCTCGGCTGCTCTGCCCGCCGCCGCCCTCCGCCCACCCCGCCGCGCCCCGGTGCCGGTGCCGCCCGGCTGCGCTGCCGAACGGAGCGGCCGGTGCCGGGGCGAGCCCTCTGCGGAGCCCTTCGCAACCCCTCCAGTACCCGGGCTCCGAATCCCTGAGTGGCCTTTCTGAGTCTTGCTGTGCTTTCGTTATCCAGGATGCCTTTGCGATTTCGTTATCCAGGATGCCTATGCGATGTCTTTCTTTCTTTGTTTCTTTCTTTCTTTTTTTTTTTTTTTTTCTAAAATGATTTGAGTAATTGTGTTTAGTTTTGGCTGCCGTGTTGATAACGTCCCTGGTTTTAGCTCACCTGATTAGAAACAGAATCATTAAGGTTGGAAACGTTCTCCAAGATCATGAACCCAACCTTTGACTGAAGAGCACCATGCCCCCTAAATCATTGCACTAAAAGCCATGTCTGCTTCTGTTTGGGACTTCCACACTTCCCTGGGCAGCCTGTGCTTTAAGCCAATGCTTAACTACTCTTGCAGTGAAGAAATTTTTTGTAATATCCAACCTAAAGCTCCCCTGGAGCAACTGGAGATCGTTTCCCCTTGCGGAGTCACTGATTTCCTGGGAGAAGAGCCTGATCCCCACCCCACTACAGCCTCTTATCTGCAGGAGTTGTAGGGGGTACAAGGTCTCCCCTGAGCCTCTTCCCCTCCAGGCTAAACACCCCCAGCTCCCTCAGCCACTCCTCACATGGCTTTAGCTCCAGACCCTTCTCCAGCTTCGTTGCCCTTCTCTGGACTTGCTCCAGCTCCTCAATGTCCTTCGTGTAGCCTGAATGCAGGGTTAAATGTCTCAGAAGCAGTTTCTGAGGAAAAGGGATGTTAAAGGAACTTGCTTGGAATTTTTAGTGTCCTTTAGGTTCTTTGGAAGAAAGCTAGGGCTTATTGTGGAGTTTTGCTAGGGGTGTAGGTGCTGTGGATGTGAGAGCTGACAGGCAGGGCCTTTGCTGTTAGACTCCATGCAGGTTTTCTTCATTTCTCAAGAAATACCTTCTCTTGCTCTTCTTTATCCACAGCCATAAGTATTTGCAAACTTACAGCCTTGAGTCTGAGAGACTATCTCTGTGCTTTCTATTACATTCATCAGTAAATAACCTGGTTAAGGGTAATGAAATCACTTTCAGTAGCCTCTGTGCAGGTCCATGAAGTTATTTTTGCAATGGGTAAAATCCTATCCATTCATTGTGAGTGCAGAAGGTCCAGGAGGCATCACGAGCAGTCAGGTTTTAGACAAGCATGCCAGTAGATTTGACTCATAGTACAAGTACTCTACAAGGAGTGTAGAGCTACTCTCATTTTGCCTTTTCAGATCAGCCAGACCTGCTCTGTAGCAAGAATTTCATGAAGTGAGGATAGAAGAAATGTGAAAGAGAATCTCTGTTTCAGATGAGCTGAAAGGTGTATTTCCAGTCTCTTCTGTTCACAGATAGCCTTAGGAATGGAAACGAGTGCAAACAGAATCACCAGGATTAGAAACTGTTCACAGACTTCTCCTAAACCAGAGCTGCTATTCACAGTTCTCTTGCAGGCACTTAGAGGTGGCTTTGCAGTATCATTCAACATTGCCACATTTCTCCTGTGTGTTGGGGGAAGACCCCAGAGTGAACTCTTAAGGATATGAGCATTCAAATCTGACACATTCATGATTTTATTGGAAAACTGAATGGGAAATGTTCCTCCATCTCATTGCCCAGTGTGTCAATAATGTTTTATGACAGGAGACTGACTTAGCAGAAACTGGCATTATTCAGCAAGGGGAGGGATGGTTACAGGGGAATGTGAAGAAAGGCACACACAGGAAGACAGGAGGTGAAAACACCTAAGCTATATTTGGGGAAGAGTGGAAGTGATGGTTTGAGAAATTGTGCTGGCATGCTGTCTGCTTTCAAAGGCAGGGCTGAACAGCAGTATTTCAGTCTTGCCTCACTGGAACAGAGTCCAGGGACAGCACTGAAATAACATGCTTAAGGCATTAGCAGATTCTGGGATACAAACAGGGGTGGCTATGTGCACACTCATAATTGTATATGCATGCACACACACACAGAGCATTTTTAGGAGAGACTTCAGGCACAGATTGCTTATTTGGTAGAACAGAGGAGGTTCTTTTAAAGCTTAAGGCAAGCCCTGTGCAGAGTTCTGGTTTTGCAGTGGACATCATGTTCCTTTGCAGGTCAGCTGGATAAAAGAGATGAAGAAATAAGGGTCATAGACATCACACTGGCCAGTCCAGGTAAAGCCAGCCAGGTCATGGCATGTATTCTTAAGGAAACACTAATGAAAAAGAAAAAATAATCCTGATTTGGATGTTTGGGGCTGGGACAAAACAGCCTAGAAGTCTTGTGTCATGATGCTTCAATGCCTATCAGATGTGACTTTTACTGCACAGAGTGAACCTGATGTATTCACTCCCGGTTTCTGCACCTTTAATTTGCTTGACCAGCCTTATTAGCCTTATTTGTACTGATAAATCTTTGTCATAAATTAAACAGAGACCTACAACGATGTATTGGTAAGCTAAAACCAAGCAGATTAGCAGGAGAAAAAGAAACAAACCTGTTTTCTGTGCAGGTGTTGTAACTGGTGGACAAAAAGGCTACAACCAGCCCTGACCTTCCAGGTTTCTAAAGAGAGCACACGTGCCAAAGGAAATGCAGCAGAATGCTTTTGTGCCTAACATGAGGGACTATGCAAGGATTTCCTTACAAAACTTCAAGAGTTAATAGAGTTGCATAATCCTCTGTAATAAGAAAATTCAGTAAAGATGGAGTATTCATCCAGGAGGAATCTGCAAGCACATCCCCAGAAAGTGAATGTCTCCTTTCTGTCTGTGAGGAAGATCCTGCATGGCTGGAAAACGCCTCCTCTTTTATCCAGCCATCACTGTGGCCGTTTGATTATGCTGCCACAATACCTGGCACGCAGCATTTGCACAGCTCTGCAGGCTGGTGAAGCACTGCTCTGTACAAGGTAAATGGTAGGATTGTAGCCATCAGAAAAAGGGAAATGCAGACATACACTGGGTAAATGATTTGTCCAAGGCCGTGCAGGAAGCTGGGGAGAGAGGATACGGCAGGAGGGATGAGGGGGGAGAAACCTGTGATGACACTACACACACACACAACACAACAGATCTCTGATTTCAAACATCTTTGGCATTTAGCACAAACTTCAGGTCATTTAATGCTGCTGCTTCTCTCTTTAGGAGTGATATTATCTGGAAGGAAGCAATGGCAAAGATAAGGAAAGCCTGAATTCTGTTAAAATTATTTTTGCCACAGATAATTTGTTGGTATTGTATTTTTCAAAGTACTGATTATTTTCAGTCCATTCCAGGAAAAATAATAATGAATAATAATGGATTAATTATGTTCTTATGGAATAAAGTGGCTTCCTTATCCACTTAGCAAGGTGCTTGGGCATTGCACAGACAATTACAAATAAAGTGCAGCAGTAGTAATTAAAATAAGCATGCATTATAAATCCACAACAAAATGCAAATGAGTCAAGCCTCAGGATTTAATGGAAAGGTCTAATACGACATGATTTAATTTTAAATTTCTTTAGGTATTTAACTCAGAGTAAAATTAATCCATAAATAAAGGTATACTAAGAAGCATACATGATAGGGAAGGTAGTAAGCGTTTCAACTGCAGAAAAATTTGCACTGCAGAATGTTCTTGTAACATTTTCTGAGAGGTCCTAATCTCGCTGTAATTTTCAACAGCTCACTGAAACCTGATGCAAGCAAATCACTCCAGCCTCTTTGACAGGTAGAGACTTCCCATGTTTTTCCATTTGAAATTCTGTTTGAGGCATTCCCTTCTCAGTTACACTCTATCTCTTCTTGGACAGGAGGTCATCACAGCAAACCCAGGCAGTCTTTTCCTCATTTCTTGCATTTGATCCCAATTTCCTCCACCTTCCGTGCCTTAACCTTGCAAGGTTAACAACTTCCCCCTGGTAATTCAGTATCCAAAGTGCTTCCAGTTGGAGAAGCAGGGCATATAGCTTAGGTTCCCAGCTATGATTCTGTGGACTTATAAGCTTATGATAAGAATTTTATACTTCTATAAGACCTGCATTTCTGCATATTGTCTTTGTTTGAGGAGAAAGAGAATTTAGGAAGGTGTGTACAAGGACATGGAATACAACAAAGATTATTTGTGTTTAAGACCAAGTCCTTGATCCTTAAGGAAGGACACATTGAATGTTGTCCAACTCACCTTAATTGATCTAACATTTTCTCCCCTTCTTCCTGTCAGAAAGGTAAGTGAAATCCCCACAGCTGATATTTCCCATCTGATCTAAGTTCTTAAGGAGAACACACAAGGAAGCATAGCACAAACCATATAAAACCCTACAGAACTACAGTAAAAGATGGGAGGTAAGAGATGCAAGAATCATGGTCCTGTATTTCCATCTTTTATTCTGATTTCTGGGGGAAGATGGAGGCATTTTCAGTCTCACCTGGAAGTTAGCAGCTGCTCAAGTAAAGCTTCTCATAACTGCTTGCAAACAGGCTGCAGACCAAAAAGAATTCTGCAGGAATTAGATTAATAATCTCGAAATAGAGGATAGAATCAAGAAAATAATAATGTTCTCATGCATAATTTATAGCAGAGGAAAAAAACCAAAAAGCTTCTCCTGAATGCTTCTTTCACTCAGGCTTTTTTCACTTGAGGCTGCATCCAAAACTGTTCAGATCAATGAGATGTTTCACCATCCTGAGTCCAAGCCAAGTCACTATCTGCTGACACCCATTAAACAGATGGATAAAATGAAGCTAACACAAGAGAAGAGTGCTGCCCACAGTCACACAGGGCACTGCTCAGTGCCTGTAATTAGAAAACATTGGAATCAACAGCAGTGGTTCCTCTGCTTCCAGTGAACACTGAAAAAGTGTTCTTTGGGTTCTCTGGCACTCTCTAGTCCAGCACCTAAAAGCCAGGTGTTGTGGTCTGCAGTCCTGGCATCTGCAGCAAGGTGAAACCTCTCTCTCTCTCTTGTGTTGTGGCTGTTGAATTGTTAATTCATATTGATACCATAATACCATAAGCAGTGGGAAACATCTCAATTTATAAATTAAACATAAAGAGTTGAGATGTAGTAAGGGCAAATACTTTGGTTTCTTTCAGTTTTGGTTGGGTTTTTTTCCTCTTCAGTTGAGTACAGCTAAACTGCAATGCAAGTATTCAAAACAGCTGCTCATCAGGAGAAGGTACAAATTCAGGATTGTAGCCTTAGTTGAGATGTGTGGTTTTGACACATTTTAAAATCTTGACTGTGTTTGAACTGTGCTACTGCAGCCCTCTGTTATTTACTTCAAATTAAAAGGAATCAAGGTCTCTCTTCAGACCGCACTTCCCCTTTTCATGTTGCTAAATGTTACATTATCTTCTGCCTTTTTCATGAAATTAAGCTTTGACCACTTAATTGATTAATTCTAGAGAGCAAAAACCACACAGAGACATTTTCTTCAGAGTCAGTCAGGTTTTTGTTTGAGCTGACAGTTGTTCAGTCTTTTGTAAATACTGCAGTAAAATTAAAAAAAAAAACCAAAAACCAACCTGAATATGAGCTTGATTCTCCCAATATTATCTGACTGGCTCCTCCAAATTTCAGAGGGGACAAGTTCATGTGATCTGACCTTGCTTAAGATACACAGTGGAAAAAAAATATAAAAAAGAAAAAGAAATGGAATAATCTTAAGTGTAATTCATACTCCAACTAGAAGTTTTTCTGTAATGGTGGAAATCAAATGCTGTCACGAGAACAGCAAACATCATGAACAGGATGCATTTCAGCTCAGGCTACAATACAGCATTTGTCCCTACCACATTTCAACTCTTTATGTTGGTATATAGAAGACATTTTCCCTTTGCTTCTAATTCTGTGCTATCAGTATAACTTAACACTTCAACAGCCTCAACACAAGAAAGTTCACCTTGTTGAAGAATTCAGCTTAGAGAAGGTAAGACTGCAGACCACAACACCTGGCTTTTAGCTGCAGGGCTAAAGGAGAAGATACCAGGGGACTCTTCCTACCTTTACCCAATCCTCATGTGAAGCACAAAGAGCCCTTTCTGATCACAGAGCCTCAGTGCAGTCCTGTTCACCTTGACAGTGGGGCTTGTTTGGTCTGTGCTCAGGTTTCATGACAGGGGAAAGCAGACGCTGACTTCTCAGGGAAATTAAAGCCAGGACAAATCAATAGAGCATCTGGCCTGATGTGCTACATACTGTATAACCTCATGCAGCTTGGAACATGAGTTTAAGAAAAATGTATCTCCAGAAATGCTTCTGGTACTACTGGAAAGATAGTAAAAGGTAGAGAATTTGTCTCATTCCATGATGTTTTGTCACTGTGGTTTATCTCTGTCATAGTTGACAAGTTGGAATATTTTTCTTATATTTCGTTATCCTTTTTATTTTCCAGACATGAGTAATTATGCCATTCTCTATCAGGGTAAAGAGCTCCTTAGTCCTAAAATTTGTTCTCTTCTTGAAGGTGACTGATCAAATCACCTGATGATATTATTTTTAACAAGATAAATGGACTGATCTCTTTAAATGATGTAATTTTCTAAAAGCTCGAGTCTTTGGGGTTTTTTGGCTTTTGAGGTAATCTCTCAGACTTCCTGCTATGCAGCATGGTCTAACCAGAGGCAGCCCAAATGTTTGCTGAAGGGGTCGCTGCTGAGATGAGCTCCTGTCTCTTGTTGCTCATTATTTATGGGGTCAGGCTTTTGCTCAGGTCAGCTTTTGTCTTCAAATCTGCTCGTAGACAGGATCCCTTCTGCTCAGACAGGCTGTCTTGTGACAAGTATTTCTCTGTTCTATTTTGGTGTCTGAAAGAATTTCAAGGAGCATATGAACAGGCAAAACTCAAAACTGAAAGAACTTGCTCCAGACTTTTCTTTGAGGAACACTGCAGAATTGTTTCAGAGATTCACCACCAGAGATTCATTCCACAGTGTAGAACCTGTGCCTCATGCAGAGGACACAAAATGCCCCTCTGTTTTGGGAGACCCATAAAGACTAGGTCAAATGGTGACAGATCACAGGTCTGGCTTTTGTGTTGCATGAATTAGCTTAAAGTGAGGCTAAGCTCTGGTGCAAACCATTCAGTCTTGTGAATTTCTTCACAACTGATGGGATTTTGGCAATGGTTGAAGCCAATCTGGTGATAAGGCAAGCAGCTGAAAACTCACAATATTTACCTTGTCCAGAAAGAAATTCCCCACTGATGTTCTGGCTACCTTATTTGTACACCGCTCAAGTAAGAGCAGCCTAGCAGATCTTTTCAGATAGTGAGCAGAAGTATCTTCTAAAAACAGCACTACACTCATTTTTAAAGGATGAAATAAAGAAAACAATCCCCACAGCTCACAGCAGCACTGCTTTGTGGTTCCATCCATTGCAGAGATAACAGTTCAGTTATCTGAACTGCACTCTCTGCAGTGCTCACCTTGGGAAGCAAAGAAATGGCAAAGGACAAGGGGTCTTGTCTCTGGAGGAAGGAAGGGCTAAGGAGCCACAAGCAGTACCAGTGGCTGGATGGTGGGGAACAAAACTGATGTGGATTGGGCAGCATGGCACACAGGGAGACTGGTGGAAGTGATAGAAGGAGGGACTGAGGGTGTACAGGCTGCCAGTCACCGTGCTGGGCAGAACTGAGGCAAGGGGGAGGCTGATGTTTGGTCTGCAGGCAAGACTGCTGTGCAAGTTGTAGAAGAAAAGTGAATGTGCAAAAAGAGGCAGAAAGGTACCTAAAGTGCTCTCAGTAAGCTGAGGAGAATGGCTGAATATTTGTTATAAAGACATGCTGAGTACAGTCAAAAGGAAGAGTCAAAACTGGGAAGTTGGGTTGAAGTCCATTTTGTAAGACTTGAAGAGTGTGTAGGTCTGGATCCTAAAGGAGTCAGAGCTATTTGCTGATGACTTAAGTTATGATTTGTTTAAAAGCTTCCCATCTGTTCAGGTTTGTACTCTGTTTGACATTGAAATTACTGCTGGATAGATGTCATAGAATGGTGATTTTGGACATATTCTCATTGGGTTTTAACTTTATGTGATATTTTGGGCTTTTTTTACAGAGATCAGCACAAAAAGGCAAAACACAACCAACTGTGACAGAATATATAAAACAGAATGAGCTGCCTACAGATAAATGAAAACAGTCCAAAATAATAGAGACCAATGTGAATCATGACCAAGAAGCTTATTTGTAATAATAAACATGTCATCTGTGTCAGATAAACAAATCACAAATATTTATTAAGATAACAAATGGATTATAAATAGAGAGACATCACAAATTCAGATCATGTCTCTCAGTGATAGTAGATATGAATTAGCAGCCATATCTGCCAAAATAAATCTGGCATTCTCACAGAGTCATCATTTTAAAAAAACCAAACAATAGTAACAATAATAATAAATAAAAAGAAAGAGAGTGCAGAGGAGAGGGCAGACAAGCATTGGTTTTTTTCTTCCACTAGTATGCCATGGTTTAGAGAGATCAGGCTGCATTAGCTCTGCTAAACATGATATAAGCATGACAATGATAAAGAAAAACTGGAGGCAGGGTTGAGGGAGAGGCTTCCCTGGTAGCTGCAGTTCTGACCCCAATCCTATAAGCTGCTCCAGGCAAGCAGGTGCATGAGGCCTCATTTTGAAATCAGTGAGTTCAAGCCAAGCACAAAAGTCTGTCTAGCCAAAGCATCAGCTGCCAACTTCCATTTACCTCCTTCTGCCACTCTTTCAGATGCAGCTAACACTTTATTGATATGGCCTTTGATGTAATGAAAAAAATATTATATTTATTCTTTAATTCTGCTTGTGAAATGAAGCCAGTCAGTTTTAAAAGACCAAAATTAATTTTCAGGTGGACCTAAATTAAAACCAGTTGTTCTTAATGCAAACCTGGCATTAGTT
The DNA here is from genome assembly GCF_023055355.1 of Agelaius tricolor. Classification (NCBI taxonomy): domain Eukaryota; kingdom Metazoa; phylum Chordata; class Aves; order Passeriformes; family Icteridae; genus Agelaius; species Agelaius tricolor. The sequence goes on from NW_027269263.1 coordinate 5,055,717, forward strand.
TGTCATGTTGTTCTGAGCTCCTGGAAATGGAGAGGCTGCTGAGATTCTGCAGCAGGGGGGATTCTTCCATAACATACATTCCTGTGTTTCAGACCATAGATCTCAGGACATAAACAGTACTATACCAGACTGAACAAAGCAGGCTATAAAATACCAAATGTGACTGAAACAATATTGGGCTTGGCATGAATTTTTTTGTATTTCCTTCCCTTCTGTGAAGTTAGTGATGTGTCCTGCTGCCTATATTCAAAAGAATGGAGGGACTCTTCATGTGATAGTCTGCCTGTCCTGGTTGGATTTCCAGAGAGGAAAAGGAGCAAAACTATTTCTAGTGCTGGTCCAGATGGACTGCCCTGCAGTAAAAAATACAAGGTAGAATATTGTGCCACCATTTGCATGACTCTCAGGAATACAGGCAAGAGGATCAGGCCAGACTCTCCTCAGAGGGGCTCAGCAATGGCATAAGAAGCACAGGGCACAAATAGAAACACAGGGAGTTCTACCTGAATATGAGGAAAAACTGATTTACTTTGAGAGTGACAGAGCACTGGTACAGGATGTCCAGAGAGGCTGTGGAGTCTCCTCTGGAGATCACAGAATCACAGAATCACAAGGTTGGAAGAGACCTTCAAGATCATCAAGTCCAACCCTGACACCTCAATTAAACCCTGGCACCCAGTGCCATATCCAGTCTGTTTTTAAACACATCCAGGGATGGTGACTCCACCACCTTCCCAGGCAGACCATTCCAGAACTTTATCACTCTTTCTGTGAAAAACTTTTTCCTAACATCCAACCTGTATTTCCCTTGATGCAGCTTGAGACTGTGTCCTATGGTTCTGTCAGTGCTGCCTGGAGAAAGAGACCAACCCCCAGCTGCCTACAGCCACCTTTCAGGGAGTTGTGGAGAGTGATAAGGTCATCCCTGAGTCTCCTTTTCTTCAGGCTAAACACCCCCAGCTCCCTCAGTGCTTCCTCACAGGGTGTGTGTTCCCAGTCCCTCTCCAGCCTCGTTGCCCCTCTGGATGCACTCAAGCATCTCAATGTCCTTCCTAAACTGAGGAACCCAGAACTGGACACCAGTTTCAAAACCCAGCTTGATGTGATCCTGTGCAACCTGCTTTAGCAGGGAGGTTGGGCTAGATGACCTCCAGAGGTCCTATCAACCTGGCCATTCTGTGATTCTGTGACTAAAGCCCAAAATAAAGTCAGGACCTCTCAAATGTAAATCCCAGTCAGCACAATAAGAGGTAGGTGCTAGCCCAAGTGTCCTCTGGATATAGTGCCACCAGTACTAGACCAATTTGAATTTTAAGGGATATTCTTGTGGCTGGTTTATATTTTTATTTTCCTTCTGATAAGTAGGGTACACTCAAAAATCCTTCTCTTCCTTATGTTTATAGGATTGGATCCTTTCTGATATTCTTTCTGCCCTGTAGCAGTTGTTCTGTGAAGGTCCTGAGCCCTTTGACTCTTCCTTACAGGCCAGATTCTTGCTCCTAATGCTGTTGCACTGGCCTGTCCTGGCCATCTCTGTGCTTCCCTATTCCCCTGCATGCCAGAAAGGTCAAGTCCCTGCTCCACACACGTGTGGACACATCCAGAACCACCTGTGCCAAAGGCAGGGGTGCCCCAAGGCTGCTGTGCCACTGCTCAGGGCAGGATGCTGCCTGTCTTCAGCAATGCAACCCAGCACCTCTGCCTGGCAGCAAAACACCTGGAGAAAGATAGACCAAGAGGCCTCCTCACACAAACCTGCAGGATTTCTGGGCTCTGCCCTGATGCTCAGCGCTCAGTGAGAAATTCAAGGTCATATTCACATTCTGAGAAAAGTCTTTTGTTGTTGATTGAAGCTCAGCCTGAGCTGGGAGGTTAGGAGCTTGGCTGTGTGTTCCTGATGAAAACCCTGGGTTCCTGGCTCATTTTAGTGGATGTGCTCGTCTGCAACTGAAGGCCACGATGAAATGAATGTGGTCATAAGTTGTTTATTTGTCAAACTGAACAATGAAAAATTCTTTGTGAATTTGAGATGCACTCACTGAATATTTTTGAGATTTAAAACAATGAGGATTACATTTTGTTGGGTTTTTTTCCTAAGCCCTTTGTCTTTTCCCAGGAACAGGGAAAAAATTAAAGCCTGGAGTCATCTACAGGTGCTTAGCTCTACTACTTTTTTATAAAATGAGCTATGCTGTTTTGCTGGCATGTAGAAATACTAATAGAAGTACTTACTAAACAAAAGCACTGGTTTTATTATGAAACAATGAGAAAATGCTGTTAAAATATGTGTTGTGTTGCACACTATTATTTTGGCCTCTTTACATCACTCCAAAAGGGAAGGGGAATTAAAGGCTGAAGTGGGAGATATGTATCCTACTGCTTTGTAAATGAAAAGAAAAATTGCATCTGTAGGTCTTAGAATTAAATAGGGATCTGATGTTATAACACAAATGCAAAAAAAAAAAAATGTTTTTAGAGAAAATTCCTGTGGAATTAACATGGCACCTTGGTATACAGCTATTACAAGGCAGTTAATATGGCATAATTTTAAGGACCACCAGGACATTTGGCCTGCAGCACAGAGGAATTATAATAGCCTCAAACAGTAAGCTTTGATGTGAAATATTATAATAGCCTCATATAAGGTGAGCTTGATGTGAATACTGAAGAGCAATACAAAGCACCTGAAAGATTGAAATGCAAAACTAATAATTTCATTGGAAATGTTTAACATGTATTTCACTTCTCATTCAGAAAGCAAATATTTCAGGTAGGAATTTTGAGTTTTCACTAAATTTCCATTTCAGTAGAAACTGGGAAAAAAATCTCTGAATGTAATGCCTAGGCTCTTCTATGAATCTCGTAATTTGCTTTTATTGCACATATCTGGAAAAAAGGTTTCAGAATTAATGTTGGTTCCAACCAAAAAATAGCAAATAACTTACCCTGAAACTATGGAAATTTTATTATTTACCAAATACACTGAAAACAATGTTTTGGGCATGTCTTTGGAAAAAAAGCAGAGTTTAATTTTTTGGTTCAACAACTAAATCAAATAATCAATTATTTGCACAAACCAACCAATTTGAACATCCCCTTAAATCCTAAAACAGAAGCTAGCTATTGACAGCAAGGAGTTTGGATGAACTTCTCACAGCTGTGAGTCTTGTTCCCAGGGAATATTGATTTCTGTTATTTAGTTTTTATTTTTGAAGATATGAAAAATTGTTTCCAGCTTGAAACTAAGTCTGCAGGAACAACCTTTTATTAAAGTGCAAATTCCATTTAAGTACAAATTTTTCTTAATCACATATTCCTTAATTTTCTGAAATATGTTTTTAGGAGGCAATGTCTAAAGTGCAATTACATGGTGCAGGACTGAATCCTAATTGATGGTGACAATAATGAAAATGGATTATTTGCCAAAGGCTTTTTTTTTCTTCTTTTTTTTTTTTCCCCTTGCTTTTACCTCTCATTATTCTGCTTGGAAACAGACTGTCCTAAAATGATTTGAGTGTCCTGCTGTCAGTATTCAGACAAGCATTTGTCAGAATGCCTTAATACACACTAATATTTTCAGTAGGCTTTTAATAGAGCACCTTTCTCTCCAGTTCCTTTTAGTCCTAATCTTTAATGTAGGGTCTTGCATCTGTTTTTATGCTTCTCTTTTTATTACCTTTCCATATGTATTCAGAAATCCCCTAATTTGTATCCAGCAATGACTTCGGTATTGAAGCATTAAAAGGTACATTTAAAAACATTGAAGCTAGTGCTAGAAACTGATAAAATACTATTAAAGTTCCTAGTTTAAATATATGTGATTTAAAAAATACAAAATTTTAAAAGAGCTATTTTTATAAAAAGGAAGAAATGTTTTTGAGAATTCCATCTTTTTTCTTCTCCTTTTAGGGATTAAAAGTCCAGAAGAATTAAGAACAAAACAAAAAAAAAAAAGTAATGTCCAAAGCTGGGGGAGGGAGTGCAGTGAATTTTTATCAGCGTGCTGATTTTTATTTGAGACTTTCAGGATGATAAAATAAAAAAAATCAATCTTCAATTTTTTTGGAAGCAACATCTAATATTTAGCACCCACACTGTTCTAAATAAACTTAATGGATGTCAGAATCAAAAGAAGAGTGATCTTCACAATGACTCACTCACATTCTAGCTGGGAGTTGTAGCTGGCTCCTTCCTCCTTGGGTTCACCCTTTTCAGAGGGCAAACAGTGAATTCATGACAACTCCTGCCTTTGTTGTGGCAACAGAAGGACAGCCAGCAGTGGGGCTCATGGCTGCAGCAAAGGGGAGAAGCTTTGAGTAGCTGGCTTCTGGCTTGAAAATGAAGTGGTAGACTGTCAGAATTCAGGGCATCCCTCTGGCTGTCCTGGATTGCCAGGACCTCTGCCAGGGGGCTCAGAGACCCTGGCACAGAGCCCAAGGTGTCTGTGGTTTTGATTATGACCCATGGAGCAAATTACCTACCTCATATGAGGATCTGCAAGCCACGAAATTATAAGTAGAATGATAATTAGTTTGTCACGGGGTGAGAAATAGATTTTTGGGGTTTTTAGAATGTGGGTTCAGGGGGCAAGATGGAGGAATCTGGGCATGTCCAGTCTTTCTCCTTCTTCTTCTTGGTCTCCATCTTCTGCTGTGATGTTGGCACTTTTAGAGTGGTTTAGAGTAGAAGCTCACTGTCTAACATAGGTGATAGGTATTGGAAAGTAATTGTAAATATTGTACACATAGTTTTTAGTATAAAAAGATAACAGTGCCCTGGGGGCAGGCAGAGTGCCTCAGTGTCCTGCTGAGCAGACCTCGGCAGGCCAGGAGAAAGAATTTTATAGATAAGGAACAATAAACCACCTTAAGACTGAGAAATTAAGAGTTCTGACTCCTTCTTGGAGCACCAGGCTGGGAAAAGAGACTTTCTAACCTATGTCAGGGTCACTCTGACCAGCAAAAGCCCTGAGAGTAGCCAGGACTGCATGGCAAATAGCCCTGTGTTGCAGAATGTGAGGATAAGACTCTGTGCATGGTTGTCATAGAATGTCAGGGTGAAATAGAATGTTGCAGGTTCTGTGAGTCTTGTATGTGTTGACTTTATGGTGAACAAGTCATTTAGGATGAGGGCTAAATGGATGACCTTAGAATACCTGTTGCTTTTCTCTTAGCCACGGCTGTTCTTAATATTTCTCTCTTTCATGTATTTTTTTATAAAGGCCTGGCATGGGAGGTTTGATCTCTTGCCAGGTAGCCTAGTGGGAATGCACTGTTCAGTTATGCAAGAAGAATGGATTTGATCCCTACCTCCTGTTAGCAGGCTCTGAGGAATCCACGTTGCAGAAATAAAAGCATTAGCCTGCAGCTGCTGTGCTGTGCTCCCACACATCTCACAGGGCAGCAAGGGCAGCCCCACTCAGCACTCTCAGGGCTGGGGGTGCTCTGGCAGTGTGGAAAGGAGCCAGAGAATAAAAGAATGTGCATGGAACACTGTCCTCATCTGTGCTCTTCTCCAGGGACTTTCTGCTCTTTGTGGTCTATTTTGTTTCACTGATATACCTTTATTTCAGAAGTGTGGGGTTTTTTTAAGTCAGCAAAGACTATTACTGTGAGCATGCAAAATTGTGTGGATCCAATGTGAAGATTGGCACTTTGAGTTCACAGCTAAGAGTCTTCCCAGTGGCACTTAAGACAGAGGACTTGGCAATCCAGCTTTTCCTTACCAATCACTTCAAGGTGTGTCAGAGACACTGGCTCAGTGCAGTCATACAAAGAGGTACATCCTTACCTGTCCCAGGAATACAAGAATCATTTTATACTCATGTGTGCACTGAAGAAGTTGCATTTTTATGGTTTATTGGGGGAGAGGGGTGAAGGTTCCCAGCCTTGCCTGAGGGCTTCAACCTGAGCCCTGTGGGAAACACGGACATGTTGTGCCCTGCAGAACTGACAGTCTGATGGGCAGTGCAGGCACAGAGCATCAGAAGGGCTCTGGCACTCATAAGGAATAAGTAATGTGATGCTGGTGAGTGATGTTTAAAGACTCCAGGGCGGAGCTGTAGGCTTGGGTGATAGTGGAGAAAGTGTAGAAGCAGAAGGAGTTGAGGAGAAGGAGAAACAAGAGTGGTTGAGAAGGGGTACAGGTATGGTGCTTCTATCAACTTCAGGCTCTAGTTTGTTCTATTCCACTGCATTTTACCCCAAAGCCCCACTTCTAGGGGGGAAAAGGAAAGGCTTTTAGGAAAGCCTCATGTTTGTGAGGAAGTGTGTGGAAAAAGTGTCTCCAGATACCTGAGTCAGAAGAAAGCTTGAGCAAAAGGAAAAGGGGCTGCACTTGGCCTTTGTTTTATCCCTCTGCAGTAAGAATTCCTCAGAGCTAATACAGGTATTCATGTTATAGTTAGAGCACCTATATGCCATGGGGAAATAAAGGTACTTTGCCTTTTGCTTTTCACTCCCAAATGACAAAACACTGTTTAGTTTTGTCTTGTTTCAACATCTTGTGAGCATACACTGATTGTTGGTGTGCACTCAGACGAGGTGCTAATTGTCACCAGGCACAGAACAAGGCACAGAGTTCCTTCCTGCCTGTTCTTCTAAAGAAATGCTACAAGCAAAGCATTAGAGTCAGACCTGAAGCAAAACCTGAGCTCCAAACAGTTCTAAAGGTTAGGTGAGTTTGACCCTACATCCAACTGCAATAGCAAAACATCCCTCAGATCTGAAATCCCCCAAAACAAGAGGGATGTCTGGAGCAAGAGCTGATTTGTGTTCTGACCTTGAGCAAAAGCAACTCAGACAGTTCTGCCTGAATGTTTGACAAATGCTGTTCAACAGAGTACAAGAATTTCCAGCACCTTCAAAACACGACCACAGCAGCATTCTGTAATCTCCTCACCTTTGCTTTTTATATTTTGCCTTCAGGTTCTGAGTTTTATGTTATTAAATTTTGGTATAAAACATAATAATAAATATTAAGCAGCAACATTTTCCATCCTAAAAATATTAAAGATGGAAAAATATTATTGTTTCCCTTCTTCTTGTGAGAAAAGTGAGGCACTAATTACCTGCCCAAGGTGACTTTGTTCAGTAAAAGATAACAGAAGAAAGAGCAAAATAATTTAATGTTTTGAAGGTTGAGTGTTTTGGTTTGCCCTTTTTTTTTTTTTTATTACTTCAGAAAAAGCACTCTGGTGGGAAAATGCAGCTTCAGAAATGTGAAAATTACTTCAAATACAATGTGAATCTAAAAGGGTTAGCTGCTGCTCATGAATTTGTGTCTGTGGCAAAACAATAGATGAGTGATCAGTTTGTGTATAGATAATTGCAATGGGTCTAGCCTACAGGAAAAAAAATGCTTTTATGCAAGAGTTCTGGACAGGGTGGAAGCATTTGAATATTGTAGTGATGAAAAGCTAAAAGACAGAAGAAGACTGTAGACAGTAGTGCTCCTTTTGTTGGAGGAGAAAGATACTGTGTGTGACTTTTTGTTGGCTGGAATTGCCAATGCAAGGCAGGCAGAATGAGCCTGGTGGCCATAGGTGCCAGTCAGATCCCTGAGAATGGTTCTTGGTGAACTAAAAGGGTTCTGTCCTCAGGACCACCAAAAATAGCCGGTGAAAGTTATGAAATGTATCCAGTAAACATTTTTCTGGAGAGAGAAGAAACTGTGGGCAGTATTCCACTGGCTGGGGATGAGCCAAGCCATGCAGCTGGATGGAGACTGGTGCTTTTGCACTTGAACTGAGCACTGTGTCAAGCAGCTGCTCCCCTGATTTGCCTCCAGACTCTGTGCTGTTGTCCACACCTGCTTGTGCCTGGTTAGAGAGATCTTGTCTGCACAGGAAAGAAGTTTGATATGTGACATCACCCAGGAGTTCACAACCATTTACAGCCTCTCACCCACTGCCAGGGGTTTTCCTAGAGCTTTATCCAGTCCAGTGCTGCCCTGCTTTTGCTGCTCACCCAGGACTTGCTGTACCCCTGCTGCTCTGCCCACCCAGCCTGAGATCCAGTCTTCCTTTTCTCTCTCTCTGTTAGCTCTCTTTTTGTCCTTTAATGATGGATTTTGCAAACCTGCTGGCTCCTCTTCCTCAGGCTGGGAGGGGGGCATGGGGAGAGACTGTGTCAGCCTGCTATCCATCACCTCTTGCCTTCTCTTGAACTTTGTAAATGGTTTGAGCTGGATTTCACCAAGCAGCACAAAGCATTTGGCGGGCTCTCTGTCAGCAGTACATAAATAAAAATGGATAAGAGTAGATTGGATCGCTGCTCCTTACATCCACTTCCGCATTTTATTTTTGACACGTCCTGACACCCACACACACGCTCCTTGCTCAGACTCAGATAGGTCTGATTTTTTATCTGCTTTGAGCTTTTGGCAGCATTTTCCATCCCTCACAGAGAGTTTCAAGAGCTCCTATCCTGGTCCTTAGTGCTCAAGCCTTTTGCCCTTATGCTCTCCATACTTATGGGTCTTACCAGGCCCATCATTAAAACATCACAAAGGCAAGGGCTGTACCTCCTGCAGGCTCTGAAACACAGAAGTTGCTGCTGGCTGCTGATCTCCTTTGCAACTCCTCTGGGTCCAGCATCACTGCCCCCCTTCACTCTGCATTTCCCACTGCAGAGGAAGTGGAACCGAGCAAACAATCTGCAACAGGTAATTTATGTAATGAATTTACCCTTTTCCCTGAGCTAATATGCATGAGTGGGTGCTGATGTCTTCAAGTGCATTCCCTGTTTGAAGAGGCTTGCCTTATTTTTTTCCCCTGTGCACTGCTTTTAATGCTACATATCAATCACGAGTGTTCCCCGGTGCATCCAAAAGCTGGTGTTTGCTATTCAAATGGCGTGAAGTTGCAACTGTTTACATAAGTTTGGAGAAATTGTTTCTGATCCTGAAGTGGAAAAGCATTCAAACACCTCTGTGATGTGCAGCACGTAGCCCTTTAAAGTGTGGGTTTAATGTTTACAGATGCGCTCTCACAATTCATTTTTCATGAGCGTTTGTGCTGGGAGACCTCGGCTGCTGGAATGTGTGCACAAAGGGAAGCGTGAAAGCAACACGGTGACAAACTAGTGCCACATTCTTGAAAATTCTGTGTTTGTTAAATCAGCTTTTAAATTGCCCGACTCTAAACATGAGCAGTGGAGAGGAGTGTGATGCCCCCTTTTGCTTGCCATACTCTATACCAGATAACATGGAAGCAAAGCACAAAATGTTCAGCTTTCCTGAGAGGGGAAGAGGAGGGACAAGCACTGATCTCCTCACTGTGGTGACAGTGACAGGACCCAAGGGAATGGCCTGAAGCTGTGCCAGGGCAGTTGAGGTTGGGTATCAGTGTGAAAAACGCCAATCACTTGTTTTTAAAATTTTAAGAGTTTAATAGTAATAAAATGGTTATAAAAATAGTAATACAATTAGACTAATAATAATTTGGACAATTTGAATTAGGACAATATGAGACAATAGAGACAAAGAGTTAAGGACATTTGAAAAAAGGACACCTGTTAACAAAGGATTAACTCTTAAAAGCAATAGCCTGTTGCATATTCATACACCTCATATATGATGCATAAATTCCATTCAAATACAGGATTCTGCCTGGTCATCCTCTGGTCATCCTCATCAACTTCTTCCTCTGAGTCCTAACAGCACCTTACAGCACCTTTGGAGGCGGGAAGAAGTTCGTTTCTTCTGATAAGAGAGCAGTAAGTTCTTTTTCTCTGAAAGATTTAGGTGTCCTGTGGCTGCTATCTCGCTGCAAGTCCTTTCCTTAAAAAAAAAAAATGTATCCTACATAGCAGCTTCTATTTTAACATTTTTGTAACCTAAAACTATATTTAACACACTACTTAAGAGAATTAATACTGCACTACTTTCTAGCACAACACATATAACATTCATTTTAATATTTGCGAAAAGCCAATCATAAAACACGCATTTTTTTTTTCACATCAGGAAAATGTTTTTTTCCCCCAGAGGGTGGTTGGGCACTGGCACAGCTTCCCAGGGCAGTGGGCACAGCACCGCCTGACAAAGCTCATGGAACATTCGGACATCGCTCTGGGGCACAGGGAGTGACTGTGGGGATGTACCGGCAGGCCGGGAGCTGCACTGGGTGACCCCGGGTTCCTCCGGCCGAACCCATCCCGCCCTTCCCTCACTTCCCCCGGCCAGGGCGGCCCTGAGGAGCCGCGGTCCGGCCGGAAGTGACGCGCGCGTGAGGGCGGAAGCGGCGCGGGGGGCGCGGCCGCGGGTGGCAGGTGAGGAGCTCGCGCGGGGGCGGGGCCGGGCCCGGGCCCCCTCAGAGCCCCGGGAGAGCCCCGGAACCCGGGCCGGGCAGGGGAGCAGCTCCCGGAACAGCTCCGGAGCGTGGCCGTGGCTCTGGTGGGTGCCCTCCGGCTGTGCAGGGGCTTCGGCCTTCACGTCTGGGGGCCGCAGGCGCTGCCCGGCGGGAGCCCCGGCGGCTGTTGGGCAGGAGAGCTTGGCAGCGCCTGTGAGGGAGGGAGAGCAGGGCTGGAAAATGGTTCTTGGCAAGGCTCTTGAGAACCTGAAAATGGTTCTGCAGGGAACCTGAAAATGGTTCTGCAGGCAATGGTCTTCCTAACGCACTCACTTTTCGTGGGTGCCTTAGGAAGAGTGTTGCCTGCAGGTCGAGGGAGGTGATCCTGCCCTTGTGCCCAGTGTTGGTGCTGCTTCCAGTTCTGGGCTCCTCAGGCCGTGTGACAGACACATGGAGGAGCTCCAGCAGAGAGCGACAAAGCTGGTTAAGGGACTGCAGCATCTCTCTCTCCTGTGAGGGCAGGCTGAGGGAGCTGGGTCTGTTCAGCCTAGAAAAAGATTTTCCAGACAGGTTGTGGAGTCTCCCTCGCTGGATATTCAAGGACCATTTGGGTGCAATCCTGTGCCAGGTGCTCTAGGATGGCTGCTTGAGCAAAGGGTTGGACCAGATGGCCCACTGAGGTTCCTTCCAACCTGAGCCGTTCTGTGATTGTTACGTGGTGCTTCAGTGCTGAGCCATGGCATGGGTTGGGAGATCTGCCAGGCAGGCATGGACCATGGAATTCTCAAGTTGGCAGTAACATCCAGGACTCCTGAGCTCCATATTCCCTGAGTGTTTCAGGGAATGGCGAGGGCAATGCCTCTTTTCAGTGTAGGTCAGGTACCCTGTAGGGACAGATGGGAGATGCTGCAGCCTGGAGGAACAAAAAAAGAGGTGTCTGAGAGAGACATGGGATTCTGTGTTATGTGATTTTTCCTCAGAAAGTCAACTGATAGCTCGTGATGGGGTTTGGGTGTCTTGTACTATTCCAAGTAGTTGTACTGTTTGTAGTACTTTGTACTGTTCCCAGGCCAGTACTTGTGCTGGTTGTAATGATTTGTCAAATAAAACCTTTTGTCAGTGTTGGCAAGTGAACCCAAATTGCTGATGCAGTTATTGGAATCATCTTTTTCTATGTTCAAAGTGAAGAATGAATTGGCCAGCAATAAGGAGACCACAGGACTGCTAGACCTAGCTGTGTACATGAAGAAAGGATGCTGATGGGTTTAGGGAATGTTGTGAGTTCACATCCAGCAGTGACAGTCATTGTTAGTATTTATTTTAGTAATCAACAGGAAATCCTGTGAAAAGGCTCCCCCGTCCTTTATTTTTTGTTTGCTTGTTTGTGGGGGTTTGGTGTTTTATTTGTTTTTTTTTTTCTTTTCTTTTTTGGTTATTAAATGTGGTTCAGATATTGAATGGTTGAATAGCACCTGGATTTTCCCAAAGACCTCTTTCCAAAGAGGAGGCTCTTTATCCCTGTGCAGAGCAGGCTAATTGTTGACTCTGTGCAAGCCAGGCAGAGTGGGGTGGTGCTGCTGTGGTTGTGGCATTTCACGTGGCTGAGGCAGACGGCAGCTGGCAGTTTGCTTGGAATGACCTCTCTGTCTCATGGAGGTTGTTGCATGGGTGGTGTTGCTGGCTGTGTTGTGCAGACTGGGCTCACCCATGCTGGAGTGGAAGTTAGAGCTGCCCCCGCTCCTTGGCAGCTCCCTGCAATATGGAGCTTTCCTGGAGCGCTGAAAAGAGGCAGAGCAGAGAGTGCTGCTCTTGCCAGAGGCAGGGCCTGGAAGCAAAGTGGCTTTGGCATTCCTTGTAGAGACCTTTCTGCATGGCAGTTTTCTGGGAAACAGAGGTGCTCCAGTCAGCTTGCCCTTGCTTAGACTTTATTTTAGGAAGGTTGGCTGATAAGTTCTCCTGATATTTCATGATGTTTGTCTTGTATGAGTGGTAAAGCTGGGATGTAGAGGCTGCCTCATATATCTCTGTATTCCTGGGATGCTTTGGATGGGGGGGAAACAGCCACAGCTCCAGAGCCTGAGGCAGAAGGGTGCCTGAGGAATGCCTAGAGCAGCACAGGCTGCTATTCTTAGCATCTGTCCTTCTTCTATCACTCCAGATATTGAAACTGAGTTTTAAATCTTCATTCCTTCAGATGCAAAGTGCTGTTCTCTCAGCTCAGGCGTTCTTGGGCCAGAAAACTGAAAGCAGATAATTCCTGGGAGCTACTCTGCAGTCTGGCTTCTGGGAATACCAGGTGACTGTGGTGACATCAAGCTCAGCTTGGGGAGTGAAAGGGAAGGGTAGAAATTGAGGGCTGGGGAAAAATAATATTGAGGTAATCCTGAAAGCAAGGCAGATTTCTTTTTTATAACATTTTTTAGATTAAAGGTAATGTGCAGAGGAAGAAGAGGATTATGTCTGAAATTGTTATGTTTCCCATGGCTGTGGTGTAAGAGATTGAAGGGAATCATTTTTATCAGTCAGAAAAGCAATTTCTGAAGCAAATCAGCTCTGCTTAGACTCCCTCTCAAGATAACCTTTCCCTGAAAATACTTCATCCAGGTGTCATTTTTTTGACCCAGCTTTTCATCAGCTCCTGTCAATCAGGCCACTGTAGGGATATTCCTTCTAGCAAATGTGAACACACTTGAAGACATTCCTTATTTTGTTAGTTCCCCTCCTGTCATCTTCTAGAAATGCAAGCACTGCCTTTGCTTTTGAATGTGTAAAACAGGCAGGAACTGATCTGCTCCCTGGCTTGATTTAATTGTTTCCTTAATTGGATGTCAAAGGCTTTGTTGTAATGCTGCATGTGGAACCTGGGGGCTGAAAAACTGCAGAACTTTGGAGCAGAGGGTGCTGAATGTGGAGGTGAGAACCAGGAAACTGCAAGTTATGGTTTGTGGCAGTGGTTGGATCTGCAGCTGAGGTGCCTCTGCAGGAGGGTGGAGCTGATTTTGCATCAGAAAATTAGAGGGCAAAAGTAGCTGGATGGTTTTTTCTTTCTTCTTTATTTTAATTTTTTTTTTGGACGTGGTGTGTTTCTGGAAGAATTGCTGTGTCTGATAGTGAGAATGAGAAGCTCCAGACATTCTGCAGGAATTCTGCAGCATTCTGGTTAGCCTGGCTTTGGAATCCCATTGTTTAAAAGAGAACTTATTGCAGAGAAATGCCTCTCTAGAGGACTTTGCATAGCCAGTGGCTTCTGTGTACTTGAAGCATACAAAACCAAAGTGCCCCCATTTAGGACATCAAAGAAGGAGCTGTGTCTGGATGTTTGGGATGGGATTCTCAGCTTTAGTTATGATGTTTGTAGAGTAGGTGTAGCTAAGCTGTTTGTTTGGGCTTCCTTTGTAATAAATAGTGATAGGAAGGCAATCAGCAGAGTGTTTGTGGTCAGTTGTATATGCTGCCCTGGAATCAGATCAATTGTTCATTCCAGAATCTGTTTGTCTCCATGACTGATGGGAGCCAAAGGTGGCAGTTGCAGAGGGGATTATCTGATTAACTTATCAACATCTGCCTGTCAAAATGAGCTTTATGTATCCAGCTGGAGGAAATAAATTTCAGCCTGTGCATAGAGGACAGGGCTTTCTCAGCAAGGTGATGCAGTGAGGGAGGCTGCCTGTGCTTCACAAACAGAGCTCTGTGTTGAGGGGAAAGATTGTCCTGAAGACAGCAGTGGCTTAGAGGGGGTCTTAGCTTATGGAGCTGGCAGGATTGAAGTGCACCTCTAAATTCTTTTAAGTCTCTAGTTTTCAGATTATCTTAAAAAAAAAAGCATTCTCTCTCTGGATAGTCAGTGTAATTTGTTGTTTCTAATCCATCTTTAAATGTCAGGTGTTTTGCCAAGGAGTTGCCACGTGCTATTGTAAAGCTGGGCTCTGAAATCTCAAATTTTGGTTCTTTCTCTTTAGCCTCAGTGGAATACGCCAGTAGTGACAAACCAGCAAATCTAAGTGGCTCTGAGTAGTTTTTTGGGTAAGGGGGAGTCTCCAGATTTCACCTATAGTAGCTGCCACAGCTCTTTCTCTCAAAGCAAAGTGTCTGAGCCAGAGGTGTTTCTAACAGGCTTTGGCTTCTTGAGAAGGAGGTGCCTTAAATGCTGGGTTCCTGCTTTCAGAGGCAGATTTTTGACAGGCCAGTGCTTTTCTCCAGGTAGTCCTGCTGCCTGTCAGGTGCCTCAGTGCTCTACTCCTTCTGCAGGGCCATGGTGAGATGTGGGACTGGCTCCTTTTGAAAAGGGTTTGGCTGTTCAGGTCATCCCATATCAATGAGCAGCTGTGGGAGCAGGAGGTGCCCTGTAGGATTCATTTTCTACACGGAGTTTTTGTTGCTGCTGTTCCTCTGAGGTAATGCTGTGCTGTAAGGATAGGCTCAAAGGTTGAGGTTGAGCAAGTATCCTCTAAAGCTGGAGGAGAGGAGCAGAAATGGCTTTTAGAGCTGTGGCTAAAGTGGCCTTGTGCTGTAGATTGGGCCATGGTGTGGTCCTGCTGCTGAGAGAGAGGGACAATGATGGCTTCTCAAGGTTTTCACTTTCCTGCACCCGTTGCCAGTTTCTGTGTCTGGGGAACTCCAGCTCCTCTGTTTAATTCACTCCTTGATAGTGGGCAGGGTGGGACAGCTGGAATGGACAGAGTCATTTAGTTCCACAAATAGCACTGGGAGGCAAAATCACAGCCAATGCCAAGCACTCCAAAGATGGAGAAACCCCTTTCGTGTCTAAAATAGCTACTAGAGGTCTTAAGACCAAAGCAGTAACATCTACAAAGGAGTTTGAGGGTGCTACTATGAGAGACATCTAGTAACATGAGCACCCTGGTGGAGTACAGCCTGCTACGGGGCCTAATTAGGGGCTCATTAATGCTTTCTTTCATCACTGCCTTGCAGCCTTCAGATGGTGATTAGACCTATTTATAGGGGCAGAGTTCCTTAATATACAGCACAGTGTGCTTCTTGCCAATCAAATCAGTAGCATCTGCATCTTTGATTGCTGCTTAATAACATTGTAGAAGATGGTTAATTAAAAAAATATAAATAGACCTTTCGTCCTCTTAACTTACCAAAGTGTTGCTCTCCTGCCCCCACCTTCCCCAAAAAAAGGGTGAAGTTGGATTAGCACAGGGACTGTGGTGAGCCTCTCATGTCACTGCTGGAAATGCATCCTGCTCTCCTATCCAGGGTAGTTACCTCTTGTGTGCTCTGCTGGAGAACTGAATTTCATCCCCTCCCATGCATGCTCAGGGCAGAATGATTGTATGCTGCATAATAATGGACTTGTAGGCTCCTGTGCTGCCTTTGAGCAATTTCCAGCTTTTGTTTCAGTGTCTGCATCTGTGTGAGTGTGTGCACACACTGCCTTATCCTGCCTTGAGCAGCATTTCATATGCAATGGCATATTTTGCTTTTCTTGCTTTTCAAGTCTCTTTTTAAAATACTGTTCTCTGTTTTTGCAGCTGGTAAACTCACAGGAGTGTGCTTTATCTGTGGAGGGCAAGGTGTTATAATTAACTTTTTATATTATTCTTATTTTTTCCTTAGAGGATTTAATTCTGATATTTTGTTGGGATAGCCTGTAGGCAAGCCTCCAGAACAATCAAGGTATGACTTGAATACACCAGCAGATTTGACCATGGGGAAATGTTTGTCCAGGTAAACATGGTAGAAAGTATTACATGTCAGAAATTACTCTCAGGGCAGAATTTGGGATGACTTCTTGTGATTAACCAAGTTATGGATGTGACTTTGCACTTTTTGGTAAGCCATGCCCAGAGCCTGTGTGCTCCATCTATGGAGTGTGTTTGGTCTTAAACTGCAGTTCATTTGTGGTTTGGTCTGTTGCCACTTGGGAGCCATCCTGGTGGTAGTGGAGTAGTCAGGTGTGGTGAGGGATATGCAGAGGTGTTTTATTGCATATTGCTGATCCCTCTGTCCTAACAAGGATCTTTATTGGGATCCTACAAAAGAGAGACATAGGTTAGAGACAGCCTGTGGCTTCTTTTTGGGGCTGTTACTGCCTGTGGGAATTAAAGGCCTCTAGTTCTTGCTGCCTTTCCAGGGCAGTGGTAGAAGCAGCAGCACAGTAATTGCTAAAGCAGCCATTGTAGCTTTGAAGTATACACACTGATTTATTTCAAAGTATTTAATCCCTCTTCTCCCCTGAGCCTGCTCTCTTTAGAGTTCTTGAAGCATGTTAAGGAAGCAGGTATTGTTGATGGCTTGCCTTATTCTCCCTTTATTTTCACAGCAAAATACACATCTGCTAAGTGCTTGTATACAGCTTTACATTCTGCCTGTGTTAAAGGCAGCCATGCTATTTTTTTAATATTGCCCTTTTTTATGTTCCTTTGAAAATCTAAAATATTTTAAGGTTGTAGGGTTGTTTTATTTTTAGATAATCATCCCAGTAGTCAATCCTCCATAGAGCAGTATTTTCTAAAGAACTTAGGGAAGGGTTGTTTCTTTTACAAACTCTGTTTGCTCTGTAACAAGTTCTTTAGGGCTTGCCTTAACATGAGAGTGTAATTATTCTTATGGAGAGAGGTGAGGAAAGCAGGTGGAGTGTTTCTCTGCCTATCCAGAGCAGTGAATTATATACTTTCTTTTCCAGGGGCAGAGCTCCACATGTCCCTCCAAGCATTAGACTTGGCTGTGGTGAGTGAAGAGCAAGCCCAGTTGTTGGTTCCAAGTGCCTGGAAACCCTGGAGTGCTCAGCCTGCTTTAGGTCTTCTGGAGAGGCCAGACAGTCTGGTGGAGGCTGATTCTGTTTCCCACTCCTGCTGTTTCTCTCAGCTTTTGCCAGTGTGAGTGTTGGAACTGGGAGGGAGAGAACAGCTTTGAGGGCAGAGGAGGAATAGCCACCAGCCCTGAGGAGCTTTGGAGCAGCTTGCCTGAGGTGACAGGCACAGACAGCTAAAGGCAGAAGTGCAAATCTAAGCAGTCAGGAGCCTTAGTCAGAACTTCCAAATCAGAACATAGCACTTGGAAGCAGGTGGTGCAGTGAGAAAACAACCTTTTTCTCTTTGCTTTCACTTTAATGAGGTAAATGAGGTTATTATATAACACCAGAGCATATTTGTCTTGATCATGAAAGTTGACATAGAAAACATAATTGAATATAAAATGGCTGGAGCCCCCAGATGCTACAGCTCTTTTTCAGAATCTCTTTGATCACAAAAAAGAAAAAAAAAGGCAAAAAAAAGAAGAAAAACTCTGTGTTGCTGTTTCTTCTTCTATGTGTGACCCATTGGTGGTCACACCACTAATGATTAAATGTCTTGGGTGATCTGACATCTGGTTTTGTGACTCATACTTTCTTTGGGCACATGTGTCCATTTGTCACTGTAGCACCAGAGTATTTCATGTCAGCTGTCGTAATTCCAGCATTGCTGTACTTCCTGCAGGAACACACCCTCTGTAAGATTCTGGAGTGATACTGGAACCAGTTTGTTGCTTTGCTGGAAGTCCCTTCTGTATGTAAGATATTTGCAGTTTATTTGCACCTGTGCTGTTTGTGTTACATGAAGGCTTGGCACCCATTGGATAGGGTAGAAGAGTTGACATAGTCTAACAGCCAGCACTCACTTTTTTATTTTTTATGTACTAATTCTGATAGTGGAGCATGGCAAGAAAATGTACTGCTTCCTTCTCAGTGCTCTGGAGTTTGAGATAAAGGAAGAGTCAGTCTTACTGAGTGATGTTCAGCCTTTGCTTTCCTTCCTGACTTCTGCTGGGAATATTTTGGATTTCCCTTTAAAAATATTCCTTATTCCTGCAGTCTCTTTCTGTTAAGTGAAGCAATTCTTCTTTTATTCTAACCACATGGTGGCCCTTACTCAAATTGTTTGTAAAACTGGCTTATTTCTCTAATTCATTTGGTCCTAGGAGGTAACAAATGGCAGCTGTAGCATGGGATTGTGCCCAGGTCTAGTCATTTAGTTGTTGCTGTTTTCCCTCCTCCTTGCTATGGCTCTCCAACTTGTTCTCTTGCACAGAAAGAATTGTCTCTTGTATCTGTCTCTGGCACTCATTTCCAGAGTCTGCCATGTTTCTCCACTTTTTGTTTTAGGAAAGGTGAGAATCTGAAGCTCCTTTGAGAGTCTTCATGGAGAACCTGTGAAGGTGATGTTTACCAACAGACAAACTGTGGCAGTGTGAGCAGGAGCACCCAGGGATTTTCCTGCTTTGCCCAGTACCGGGGGCTCCTCTCTTTGCAAGGGAGCAGTGGGACCTGAGGGAGAGTCTATAGCTTCTGACTGTAGGCAAAGAAATGTTTTGGGAGTAGCTAGAGGAGCACTGCTCCCAAGTCAGCAGCTGAACTGAGCTTGGTTTTAGGAAGGACACTAGGAGAATTAGGATTGGTGAGAGTCTGAGAGATCCTATTGGGGCTGTGTAATCTTGCCTGACCTCAAGAGGTGAAAATCTTGGCTTTCTTAGGATTGCCTTTACACAGGGATGGTTTTGGTAATGAAACAAGTTTCAGAAGTTTCCTTCTTGCCCTTTCTTCCCCCTGTGTTTCATGACTGGACAATTACAGCTGTTTATCTGGCTGTGGTAAATTGGGTCATTGAGCTGATTTGAGTTAAAAATAGGCATCCCAAACATCAGGAGCACTGATGCAATAGCAGAGTTTTTGACCAGTGGCAGGGAGGATTATAAACTCCTTTTGGGGCCAGAGTAACTCATAACCACGTCCTTGCTGTGTTATCTGGCCCCTTTATTCCTTGGTGACAGTCAAATAGCAGCTTTGAAAGGAAAAATATTGAAGCTTGATTGTGGTCAGCAGATCAAAAACTGCTGTCTCAAAATTAGCTGTACTCATCTCAGATTAACTTGTATGCTTTACAGCTCTAAATAATAATTTCCTGTCTGCAGAGCAGGCCCAGTCAAGAAGACTAATCAGTGTGCAAACATTGCTGCTAAAGAGTGCAGATACAGAGTCTTGCTGCCAGTGATGCATGAAATGAAACAGAGTAGGTCTAGGCTTCCTAGACTGGCAGCAGAGCCAGCTTTGTAATGGCTGGGCTTGATCTTGCAAATTTGTTAACTGTGGAAGGCTTCTACGTACTCTTAAATCTGATATGATTCATTACTAAACAGCCCCACAAAAAAAAAGCCCCAAAACTCAGCAAGCCCCACATCCCAAAAGAATACCCTTAAATAACCGTCACATCACATTTACAGAAAGCTTTTTCTCCCCTACTGTGGTATCATGTTAAAGCAAAAATTTGGAGAGGGTGGTGTTCGTTAAATACACAGAAATGGCTGCAGGCAAGTCTAATCTGCTCTCTCTTTGTTTTGTGAAGCAAGATAGGGAATTGAAGGAATGTATAAAGACCCCTCTTGTTTTCACATATTAAACTGTTTTTTTTTGTGTTGTGACTCTCTTCAGGCTCCTGATTTGTGAATTTCTCCAGTATGGGCTGTGTTTCTATGTCACTCTCAGCCTGCACTGCTGTAGAGCCAGGAATGCAGGTTGCACACAGCACTGCTCTGAACTGGCTCCTGCAGACTTCCAAGTACCACACAGGGAATGTGGTGCCTCCTGAGATATCCCTGTCTGTGATGCCTTGGATTTTCATCCTTTGTTTTGCTTCTCCTCAGCTTAATGAATATTTTCTTATACAGATCTACAGAGCCCTGTGTGATGCAACCCTGTAATGAGCACCTGTAAACTGTCTGGTTTTTACAGCCTGAATGAGAAGAGACACAGAGAAAACAAGTTTGGAAGGAGTTGTGCAAACCTAGCAGTAGAGTTTGGGTTAGAAAACTGTATGGATACTCTACTCTGTTCATTCTTTAGAACATCCTAATAGAAATGTATTTGTGAGTTTGCAATTTATAATGTGCTCAGAGAAATGGATTTTTTTTCTCTTTATGTTCTTCCAAATCCCAGGAACTTTTTTGTTATTTTTATGAGTAAAGTTGGGAGGCCAACTTTTTGGGAATTGCTGAGGGAGAGGTGAGCAAAGCTCAGGATGGAAACATGGGTGGTGGGTGACCTTCTCCTGGCTGAGCTGTAGAGCAGTGGTACTGGCCCAGCTGCTTCCAGAAGTGTGCATACAGCTCTGGTGTGTGGCACACAACTGAAACATTTTGGTGACTGGTCAGGCTAGAGATGTGAAAGGATTCTAAAATAAGGAGGCTCCTTTCAAGATAGTTACTAAGGAAAAATCCAGTCCAGAAGCAGCAAAGAGCTCCTGGGAGTGACAGAATGGAAGAATTCTCATTAACCTACTTGGAGCAAGGGGGTGTGTGCCCATGCATGCCTTGTAATTTCATGGCTTCTGTTCTTGGAAGGGTCTGATGTTGTGTTTGTTGGAGCAGAAGTGTAAGATGAAATACTGCCTTTTGCTAATATGGTTGGATGACCTGAAATATATCCATGTGGAATAGGAGGAAAGGGAGGTGGGGACAGGGTGATTTGTGATGAGTCTTATTGCCACCCTGAACCGACTTTGCTTCTAACTCTGGACTTTGTTTGCAGCACAGTACTGAGCAGAGATTTGTTAAGTAGCATGCTAAAGTAAAATTATGGTTTCCAAGAACATTCAGCTAAGCAAGAGAGTCTCAGCTCACTGTAGCTGCCTTGAATGTATTAAAAATCCAATATGTCAGCCTTACTGCTTGTGCCTTTTTCCTCAGCTTACCAATTCTGTTGCAAACGCTTTCCTAAAATAATTAGTGGAGCAGAAAGTAGAAGTCCCTTGAATAACTGCTGTGATAAAATGGCAGTGTGTTTAATGTGTAATGACCTATTTGTTCTTTCCCTTAGGTACAATGGCCACAGTAGCCCAGAAGCACTTTTTGGAAGGACAGCCATACTCAGTGCCCCTGATCCAGCCAGACCTGCGCAGGGAGGAGGCTGTGCAGCAGGTGGCAGATGCACTTCAGTATCTGCAAAAGGTGTCAGGAGATATCTTCAACAGGTAAAGTGCCCTCCTGGGGGCTTGGGTGCTTAGCATTCAGCAGTGCACAACACAGTGCTGGAATTAGGTTGCAGCAGTGAAGGGGAAAGGGCATTGGGTTGGCAAACAATGGAAGTTCAGAAAAGAGATGAAAAAGGACCGGATGCACTTCAATATGAGTTTATTAGATTTGAGTCTGTCAAAGTTAAGCATAATGAAATGGCTGCAGTTTGCCAGAGATTGTTGGTGATGAATTTTTTATTCATTTTTATTAATGACTAAAAATTATTAATTTTTATGCCACAAATTGCATTACTGCTTCTGCTGCATTTATCCCTTATTCCTTCTTGCTCATGCTTTGAAGGGGAGGCATTGTAATTTAGAGTATCTTGAAGATGTGTCTTTTTGAGTCATTGTACTTGAAGCAGTGAAGTAGAAAATGTCTCTTTGTTCTGATCTCTGCAATGTACAAACTGTTCTCTTTGGGCTTCTGGTGTTTCACACTTCCCTTTTTGTGTGTTGGAAGGGCTGAGTGCCCTGGGTAAGACTGGGTTTCTTGCCACAGTATCATAATCCATCAAAGTCCATCTCTTCAAGGATTTGGTCCAGATTTGGCCCCTCTTGCATATGATCATCTTTAGGATTGGATCTTTAAGGCTGTCTTTATAGCAGATCAGAGAGATTCTTGTGTTTGCTTGCAAATGATGGTAGATAGTGTGGTTCCTTTTTCTGTCCAGTGCCATCTTTGGCATCTCAGTGCTCTGGGATGGTGTGGACTGTCACTGGGAAGGAAACAGATCAGCATTTATCTTCTCATAGCCTAATCAGTAAAAGCACATGCTTTGGTTTCAGCATGTCCCATGCTATCTAGTTTAATTTCTTATGATGTGAGCAGGATCATGACGTTCTTTCTTTGAGTTTTGGGAGGTTTTTTGAAGGGTAGATTGAAGTTCTGTGGTTTCTGATAGTGATGTTTTGAAGGGTAGCCTCTGGAGAAAGAGCAGTCTCTAAGGCTGAGCTCAGGTCATTGAGGTTAAGGTTTTCCACTGGAATACTCCTTGTTTGGGCAAGGGCTGTGTGTGGGCTGGATTAGGTTGAACACAAGGTCTACTTCATTTGTGCTCTTCAAAGTAGGGGAACACTTCATGATCTAAGGCTGGGAGAAGGCTTTCTAGAGCTGCCCTAAACATGTGGAAAGCACTTCTCAGACTTGGGCCTGGTTGGCAGTGCTGCCCCTCTCTGTGGGGTAAATGAAGCTCTTGATAATACAGGAGTTGCTCTTTCTGTGTCTCTATTTTCCCTGTTTTTCCTCTCCATACTGCTGTCTAACACAGTACCCTGTAATTTCCCTAGGGAGATAAGCCTGCTGCTTTGTATGCAAGTCACTCCTGAGTACTGAGCAGTGACTGTGATGCTGTTCCCTCACTCTTTGGTGCACTCATGACTTTTAATTACCAATTTTCTCCAACAACAGAGGAGGCTTCATTGGCTTCTTTGTTTGCTTTGCCTTTCCAGTGAGGTCTTGGCTCTCTGATATAGTTAAGAGTGATTTAGTAATTATGCAGGCATCTGATTAGAAGTTCTGTGACCTTGGTTTTTCCATGTCAATCAAGGGGCAAAGCTTTCAAGGTGAGAACTTTGCTACTTAGTGACCTTTTATCTTCCCCTTCCTGAGATAAGGCAGCTCTGTCTTCCATTTCCAGGAAGGAGCTGTCTTACCTGGGGAAGCTGGCTGTTTGATCTGCAGAACAGCAGCTTGCAGTGCTGATGGAGAGGAAACTTGTTCACTGTGGGAGACTTGGCTGAGTGTGTCCAGCTCCTTACTTCAGTACAGCAGAGATGCAGATGTTCTGAGGTTGTGTTGTGGGAACAGGTGGATTGGTACAATGCTTTTGAGAGTGGCAAGCCAATCTGTACTTTGTGGAAGGTGGAGTGAAAGTGTCTCCTACTCTCTATGAAAAAGGGAATATTTCCACAACCAGATCTTTGTTTCCATTTTAGCTAATCAAAGTGTCTGCTCATAATTGTTGCTGACATGATAATTGAGTATGAAATCTTCAAATGAACATGTTGAGATGACACAAGGAAGATACCTTTCCATTTAGGGAATTAGAAGAAAATACAGGGAGCTTTCCTTCACTTCCCCCCTTTTTGGGCAACTTGGGAAATAACCCATGTGACAAGTCTCTGCCAACTCTTGTTCCCAATCATTCTCAAAGAAGCTTACTTGCTCTTAACTATGGCAAGGTACCTGGTGAATGAGACTGCAGGGTTCATTAGTTCTTAGCCAATCAAGGGGTGTGTGGGTGCAAAACCTCAGGTAAGCTATGGCAGAGACCTAGAGCATCCCCACTGGGCCCAGCCATGGAGAACAGGCCTGGACTGCAATCAGGAATCACTTAGAGCAGGATACATCAGCTCAGCATCCCTCTCCATCCTATCCCTAACTCTCAGGAGCAGAGACCCACCTGACTTCTTTCACATGGGCAGCCCCAAAGCTCTTGGTTGCTGGGCAGTAGAGATTGATGTCTCAGGCCAGTGCTGTCCAGCAGTGCCTTCCTCTGAGCAAGTCCTGTCCTCTTGGGGCTGATATCAGTGCTATGACAAGGCCAAGAGGCTGCATGTCCTTCTCAACTTTATGCTTTAAAGTAATGGAAGTTTTAAGTTTGTGTGTGTTAACTGAATCCAAGTCATTAATCTGTTGTGGAAGCTGCAAAGGTGAGATTCACTGCCTGTAGTTACTTAGATATTAATACTGCTTAAAACATAAATATTCTAACATAGCCAATCTGACATAATATCTGTTTGAATTTAACTCCTGGGTTTTTAGGAAGGGTTTTTGATACAGGTCACAGGAGCTGGGATGACCAGTTTAAACCCTCAATTAACAGTAGTCTTTCATCTATTTTCTATCTATTTCTATCTTTCTCATCTATTTAATGAGTTTTTCTCATTAGTATTTTCTGGGTGGGAGATTGTGCTGGAATCATGTGCTTTGGAGTATTTTACAGGAATGTTCTTGGGAGAAGTGCTTAAAATAAGTGATGAGTTTAGATTTCCTGATATTCCCTCCTAGTTAGGTAGGCTTGTCCTTCAGCATTTCTCAGTTTCTGAGGAGTTTGTATTGGCAGGAGATGTTAATAATCTCTAATATTGTCCATTTGCTATTCAAAGTGTTCACTTTTAAGTAATGGATGTGTGGAAAGTTGTTTTTGCAAGTTATCTCATGGAGTGATACAGTAGTAGAAAAAAATCAATTGCTTGGGATTGGAAGGTCGTTATGAAGGTCCAGGATTTGCCTGTAATCCAACCCCAAGTTGTCCTGTATACAAAATTTTCCATCCTTATACTTCTTTTTTTTTAGTTTATGGAAAGATTTCTGGTTGTTATTTTTTAAAATCTTTATTCAGTGTCTTTTGCTTGTCTGGAATAATACTTTGTTAAACCAGTGTATCCTGTTTCCTCCCCAGCTGCATTCAAACTAATTTCCTATTACATATTTGAAAAAGGCTTTAATATTAAGCAAAAGTTTAAATGAGAGCTGCATTCTGAAAACCATAGCTGGAAAACAAAAGCACTGTGGAAATGCTCTTTGGGGTGGGGAAGAAATCTGGTAAGGCTGTGATAAGAAAGGTAAGGAGTAGCTGGCTGGGTAGCAGAGCCTTCAGGGATGTTTATGACAGGAGCAGAGCTGAGATGTGAATAGTTCTGAAATGGAAAATACCAACAAAATCTTAATCATGAGGTACACTTGTGTGTTTTAAAGACCTCCTTGTTTTAAACTTACTACTTTGATTAGTCATGATCATCAATAATGGAAGTGGGGACTGGTACACCAGTGTAAATGTGTTTAATTTAGGAGGTCTGTGGAATGGAAACTTGCCAAGAGGGGTCTTGCTGCAAGCTGCACTGTGCTCGTTGTTGTGCACTGGGGCTCTGGGCTGCAGCTTGGAGCTTGGACACTGCATTGTGTGTGTTCCTCTGCTGGCTGCAAGGGTTGATCTCCTAGGAAGAGAGCTGCCCACTGGGATGGCTCGCTGTGCAGGTGAGTTAACACCAAGAGACACACTGCAGCACAGGGAAGCAATTTTTCTCCAGTTAATTTGAGAGTGTTATACCTCTTGTTTAACAACAAGGTGCCTCATGGTACTTTGGAGTTGTCCCAGAGGTCATCTGAAAGAGGATGCTAGGTCTAGTTTTGTTTCAGGTACCTCTCTTGAGAGGCTGTAGGAGCAGTTGTTTGCTGCCAGGAAGATAAAGCAGCAGCAGGGAGGTAAAGAGTGAATGGAGTCTCCTGCAGACATGAGGAAATGGAGAGCAGGGACATTTTGCCTGCAGCTAGTTGTTATTCTTGTAGATATATGTCCAAGTGACGTGGATTTATTTTCCTTTTAAGCGTAGCACACACTTTCTAAGGCACCTTTCATTTGTTATGGTTGCCATGATCCTCTGGAAGATAAGTTTGACAGCTTGTGAAGATGTAGCTTCAGAAAGGTTCCTAGACTGTAGAAAGAAGACTTTAGGAGGTGACCCAAGGGTGTGATCAGCATGCTTGGAAGTCTGGCAACAGCTGGCACCAGCAGGCATCCTACACCTCCATAAAGAGGCAAAGGGAGTGGGACTGTTCTGCCAGAGACCAGGTCACAACTCCTTCTGGATGCTGCTAAAATCCTTAAGCTTAAGATCTTCTGGAATCTGACCTGTGCAAAATTGCAGCAGAGGTGTTCTCCTACTTCTGGAATTAGTCTCAAACCTGCTAAGCAAAAGGAGGCACACAACAATTTCAGACTTTAAGGAGCTCTTGAGAACATTCTTTCTACTCTTACAGCAGTAGTGGAATTCTTGTGGAAATATGAGACAGTTTGCTTTAAAACAGATGGCATGTGCAATAGGAAAGGCAAACAGTAAGGAGAAACTAAGGTAATTTCAGTACATATGGATTGTTGATTTATTTTAGTTCATGGGGTTTTTTTTAATGCTGACAGGGAAGTCTCGTGTTTGTACTCTGTTCCTTGTTGGAGAAAATTCAATATTGAGTAGCAGCCTTCAAGTTCCTGTGAGCTAATTTTGTCCAGCAGCAAGTCTCCGTTAATTAAAAGGGTTTTGGCAAAGATCTTATGAACTTCCCCATGCAGAGAGTAGTTCCTTTACCCCTCAGTCCCTGACTGCAAGTGGCTGTGGCTGTCACTCTCTGGAAATAGGCAAGGAGAAGCATGTCATAACAGCAATGTGAGGCAGTATGTGCCCAACAGCAGAAGTGTTCCCTTATTTCTTTCTTAGCCCATGGTTTTGGCAATATTGTTGGATTCTCCCACTATTCTTGATACAGTAGCATCTGCCATGTTATTCCTTTATTGCACAAAGTGATAGCTCTACCTTCTCAACCAGCTTCAGACACTGGAGATTCACATATGTTGGAGTAATTTTCTGTTCCTGTGGATGACTTTTGTGTACTCAGTCAGCCCTGGAGGAAGAGATTCAAACATGTAATTTTGTTTTACAGTCATGACTTCCATTAGGGATCCAGCATGGAGAAAACTGTCTGGAAAATAACACTGAGTGGCTTGAAATGTGTATTACAGGCTCATTCCTATGGGGGTGTGCACACTGAGGGGAGAGTTGGGGGAGGAACACCAGTGCCAAAGGTCTGTTCTTCACACATGACTGGTGCATTAAATTCCCTTTCCATGGTGCTTCTTCTGTCTTGCTGTGGTGCTGTTGGATTTTGCAAATGGGGAAGGTTGTAAGGGTTTAGGTGTAAATGCAACTGACAGCAGAGACAGAGCAGTGCTTTTGGAGACAGGAGACCTATTTGTAGGTGCTAATGAAGGAGTTTCCGATTTTCTTCCATCTACATCTTCCAGAACCTAAATTACCCACCTGGGGTTTCTCTTTCACACACTATACCATCCAAATTCTTTAATTCAGGCTCCAGAAACTTTCATCTCCTCCTCTAAATCCACCAGACAAACATTTTATTGAAGGAATTCACCATGCTGTGCAATTAATAATTTTTATCCCCTATTCTCCCTGGCAAAGCATGGTGAATTGGATTCCTTTCTTAATTCATCCAAGCATATGATCCTTATTCCGGATTAATGTGCATTATAAAACCAGGTATTTGCATTTTAATTTTTTCTAGGACTCTTGTTTTAGATTGACCAGCAAAGCTGAATCTGAAAACGTTTGATGGGCCTAAGAGGCATAACAAGACATTCCTTTTAGAAGAGGAGGTAAAGCTGTTACAGTTCTGCTCTGTGTGAGTGCAGTAGGAATAGCCTTCTGGTTGTCTTTGACATATATATACACATAACATTCCAATATATATACACACACACACACACACACATATATATATATATATATATAACATTCCAGTAGCTCAGGACCAAAAAGCAAGGAAGTTCATGGTGTCTCCACAGTGCAGTTCTCTCTGTTGTTTTGTCCCAGTGACTGGGTAGTTTGGTTTTGCTTCAACAATACTTTTGAGAGTGACATCCTGGATTTAAGCTATTAAAGGGTATGAATTTACAGTTCTGGCAGTTTTGGGGTGGAGAAGGAGGTTTGGAAGGTACACTCTATGAATTTGTTCTGGTATTACTGTGAGGATAGTGTTTCCATTCTTAGTGACTAATTGTGAGTTAGTGCATGGGAAAGACAATTTTTAAAATGACAGTGGGGGAAATGAAATCATGTGTCTAGACCAATTCTAAAGGTGTCTGATCACTGATGTGCCTCAGACTGTTTCATTGAAATGACAGAGCAGCTGTCAGTGCAAGCACAGAGATACCTGCTTTTTGATGCTGTTAGGAGAATCTCTGCCTGTGGCCCAAAGTTTTTGGGGAAAGAGTAACTAGAAATCCCTCAAGAAAGTAACAGAGTGCTGTAATCATTCAGGAAAGGTTGTTAGATGGATAAGGTGTCATAAAGAGTTATTCTGATTTGTTAAAGAAGCAGACTCAAATTAGCTTGTTGATGGGCATATCACACACGGTGACTTTTGAGATTTGAGTGTGACTGCAACTGATTGTAGGAAAATGAAGAAAGAACACTAAACAACCTCTGTTTCTGAAGAGTAAATATTAAATAAAAAACTTCATTTGCAAAAAAATATGTGAAGAAATCTTTCCTTTAAGAGAAGGAGGTCTGTTTGGAAAGAAGAACTGTTAAGAGAAGTTCACTTTGAAAGCAGAGGTAAGAAAGGGAAAGGCTAAATTAACAAGGAAATTTTGTAACTGGTAAAGGGCTGGTAACTGTTTCTGAGAAAGTCTATCTTATGAAGCTGGACTTGTTTTAATTGTAGCAAAATTTTGGGTGGATCTTGGGAATCCCCACTAGTTCTGGCAGGATACTGAAGAGGGTCATTGCTGAGCAGAAGCAGTGAGTGCAAGGAAATAGAATTTTCACTGAGATATAAGCTCTTGAAAAGTACAGGGATCGCTGCAACAAACATGATAAGCAGAAACATAGTGCTGAGTGCAAAACAGAATAATGATCTGCTTATTCCAAATCATGCTTCAAAGGCCAGTTTGGTCATTTACCAAGTATCTGATTGCAATTTCAACAGGTCAGCACAGTGAGGGATGACCACAGAGGCAGACCCTTATTATGTGATCAAAGTCAGAAAGGAAGTAAGAGTTCTGAGAAGACATGAGGTGTAGTTGTCTTTAAACAGACATTTTATGGTACCAAGTCCTTTTTCTTGGTTGGGCTTTCCTTCTCCTGAATATTCAAGTCCAGCTGTGCAGGACAGCAGTTTTTATAGAGTAAGCACTAGCTTGTAAATGACAGCTTTTAGATATACTTTATTGAAAAGGAGACTGAAGGGTTCAACTTGTGACCTGCAAGTAAAATTTCATGTGATTGCCATCAGCTGCTTGGAAGTAGAGAAAATTTCAAGTCAATGCAAAAACCTTTACTGGTAAACATGTGTCCTAAATGTGGGTAAATGCTACATCTTGGATCACAAGAAAGAAGTAGTGGTGGTGAGAGAATTGTCAGTGTTTTGTGTCAGTTCTTGCTGGCTGTAGTTTATTCTAGTGAGCAACAGTGGGATGGATTTGGCAATGGCAAGACATTGAAAAGGGCAGATGAACCTGCACAAGTGGCCTTAAACTCAGTAAAATGGGAAATTAAGCAGCTACTGAAAAATATGTGCTAAGTCCTGTGAATTAATGCAAAATTGTTTGAGTTAGTGAATAATGGACTGAAAATCTGATCTGTTGAGACTGTACTGTGAATTTGCCTAGGTTTTCTTTGTTCTGGGGAACAAATGATTCCACTCTTGGTTTCACAAGCAACCAAGACTTAATTAACACTTGGAAATTGCTTGGAGATCTTTGGGTGAAAAGCTATGAAGTTGTGAGGATATTTGATTAAATGCAAAGAAAAGCAGTGCTTTTCTTGGAGAACGGTGAGAATGGGAACTGCTATCACCAGGAATCATTTTCTGCTCTGGAGGCAGGCATGTTTTGCTCAGCATTCCTTTTCTTGATGACAATGACTTGTTTTGGTGAGATGAACAGACTAAGAGCAGTGTTTGTGCTGTGTGCTGTGTGCTGTCACAGTATGAGAAACCTCCATCCCAATAAAGGAGTGGGAGCTCAGCTTTCCTGATATTTTCAGCCTTACATCAGGGGAAGACCTTAAGAGATGCTCTCTTCTTTATGTTTTGTTACATTTGTATAACTGAGTACTACTTACCTGAAGAAAACTGATTTAAAACCATTTGGAAGGTATGGGGGAAAGCTAGGAATAAAGAGAAACTTCCTGACTGCCTGGCCAGGGGGGTGGAAGGCTCTGCAAATTTCATTCCTCCCACATGATCATGGCAATTTATCTTTGGTCAAGTGAGGCAGAGCCTAAAAGGGCTGGGGTGGCTGCCTGTCAGTGCTCCTCTCCTGCTGTTGCTACCTTCAGGTGAAGCTCAGAAGAAACAGTATTTCTGACTGCTGGCTTATGAATTTCTCTTGCTGCTCCACCTGAGAGAGGGCGCAGATCAGCAATTTCAGTCCAGGCTGATTTGCCTCCTGTAACTGTTGCTGATAGGGAAACTGGAGCATAATGTCAAATAAGAGTGAGCTGTGTAACAGAAATATTGTCTGTGTAGAATCAGACGTGGTGCCCTCAGTGATCCAGAGGAATCTCAGGTCTTTTCAAAGACATTAGCTCTCCCTACCCCAGATACAGTTCACAACAGGGTCACCTGGGCATTTCTCCACTGCTTATGTTTGCTGTGGCTCTGTAGTGATACACATTTTCTTTTCAATGGGAGCAGGGAGGAAGATCTTTGGCTAGCCTGAGAATGGAGCTTTGATGGGAGAATGAGAAACCTAATCTTTGTGTACACACAGTTGATTAATTTAAGGTTACAAGGTGCCAAAACACCTTCTCAAGCTATCTGCCAAGTATGATCTATTACTTCGAGCAACATGGAAACAAAATTTATTTTTGACAGCCTTGTAAAATTCTGTCCAAACAGGATTAGCCCTCCTTTGACAAGTGATTAAAAAAAAAGAAGAACAAAACTGGAAACACTTAAGGCTATTACTACAAAAGATTAAGCTTCAGTGAGTAAATACTTAAGAAATTTTTTCAAGGATGGGTGGAAACTCTAAAGATAACAAACTATACTTCACTATTAACTTTTACTGGTTACAGTACTAGTATCAGTTACTAGGACTCCTCTCCTCTGAGGAAGGGCTGAGAGAGCTGGGGTTGTTCAGCCTGGAGAAGAGATGATTTGGAGAAGACCTCATTGGAGCCTGTTAGTACCTAAGGGGCTCATAAGAAACACGAGGACAAACGTCTTAGCCTGTTGAGATAGGACAAGGAGTACTGGTTTTAAATTAAGAGGGTAGGTTCAGACTAAATGTAATGAAGACATGTTCTGTGATGAGGCTGGTGAAACACCAGAACAGGTTGCTCAGAGTATTCAAGGCCAGGTTGGCCGAGGCTCTGACCAGCTTGTTCATCTGAAGATGACTGGGTCACTTCCAAGCCAAGCTATTCTGTGATTCTGTGATTCTGTGCTGACTATCATCAGCTGCCTAAAATCTCAAGACTCTTCCTGTAGCTGCTGCTTTGGGAAGCAATTCCACTGCCAGTGGAGGAGCTCAAAAGGTCACCTGTGAAACTCCAGCAGTACTGGTAAAGAACCATTTTTTCCATTGCTTCTTTTAGAAGTAATGGAGTTCCTAAAGTCATCTTTCCCAAAAGTTGTCAGTGTGATGGTAGGACCTGTGTTGTAGATGTATATTGGCACTGTTAATGGAGAAGCAGAGTGACCAAAAGTAGCCTGTATAGTTTAAAGATCTTATGGTGTACTTTATTTGCAAACAGACTTTCTGCATAGTATACACTGACTTTCTATTTAATATATATTTCTTCTAAAGAAATAAAAGTGCATCTGCTTTCAGACCAGTCAGTGGTATGAGACAAGTAAAAGGCTTGGAAGGTTAAAGAAGAACTTGTTTGTGACCTTTTTCTACAAAGAAAAAAAGAGAAGCTGCTTTTCTGGGGAGGAGAGTAAGCTGCAGGGGAAGAGGGAGAATGGTGCTGTGATGGTAGGTCAAAATTCTAAGTTTCCAGTTTTTACATAGACTTAATTCACAGTAGTGGGAGTGCCTTCTGAAATGAGAGATTAAAAATCAAAATGAAATGGTTTTTTTGTGAGAACATGACCTGTGGAGAGTGATATATGCTGGATCCTGCTGAGGATAACCTGGCAACCTTGATCACTCTCAAATCTGCAAGACCTTTCAGCATCACAGGAACATGGCAATATGCAAATGCTGAAACACCTGCAAATCAGGCTCGAGGAGCAATCAGAGTGAGATAAACATTAATTAGTATAATACCCAAACCCTTAATGGAGGAAGGAACATTGATTGCACAGCCTCACTTGGGACTTCTTTCTGTCAGAGATGCTGGATGATGACAGTTTCTGATTGCACTTACTCAGATAAGAGGTAAGACTTTAAAAACTGCTTAAATATGGAGAGAGAAGAGCAGAAAGCAAACAAGTTGATCTTTCTGTGAGTGGTTGAATGTGTTTGGCTCTTCATAAGAGTATGTATTTTTCCTTTTTGCCTTTCAAACTTTTGAGGTGAATTGGCTTTGTGAGCTGATTTTGAATGCTTCCCTGCATCACAGTAAGCCTTAAGTGTCTTACCAGACTTTCCTTTGCTCTCCCCATCTTGATCCTGAGATGTTGCCAGCTGCAGGGGCAGAGGCACTGAGTTGGAGTGGGGAGTGGGCTTCTCACAGTGTTCATTTTGACACTTTCTTTCCTTGTTACCCTGCTCCAGTACCTGCTGCTTGGAGTGTCTGAGAACAAAATTAAATACAAGAACCATAAACTCAATCCCTTCTTATTCATGCCTCCTGCAGTAAGGGAGAAATTTAATAAAAGCATACGTCATTTGGCAAAAAGAAAAAAAAAAAGGGTAGCTTGACTTTTAGGCAAGAAGCCAAGGTTTTATAGAATAAATTTACTATATGTACCCTGAAGTTTAGAACAGCAGTGCCAAGCATCACCCTGCTATCTCTAAGGCTTGGAGCTTGGGCTGGGAGGTGATGAGAAGCCTGATTTTCTGTGATGTGTACAGTCCTCATTTAAGGAAAAAGTAATTTAATACTTCATCTGCCTTATCCTCCTGTGCAACTTCATTTCTCATTCTGCTCTGTAATGTTCTTTCTCCTTGGTTGATCACTTACTTTTATACTTCAGACATGAAAATGAAGTTCTTTGGTATTCTAGAGAGGTTTGCTCCAGCCTCTGTTGCCTAACCTTTCTCGTTCACCTTGGTGTGCAGCTTGCCTGTCCTCTCTCCTCTTCATTTCAGAAGTTTTGTCATCCCTGTCACTTTTGGGTGACATGGACATTCAACATAGAAAGCAAAGGGTCTCTGTTTGCTCTGATGCTTCCTTACAGCTGAATTCTGTCTTTCTCAGACACTGGTCTTGGAATCTGTTGGCCTATCTTTAAACCTTCTCTGATTTTAAACTTTTTTTCTGTTGCTGTCTGATCCTTAGCAGATATAGATGATAAAAATCACCATTTTTTTGGTTGGCACTGTGGAGTGCTTGGAGACTCACATACAAATGTAGCATTATTGCCAGTGCTGACAGTACCATCAGGCAGTATCCAGTGTCCTGGATGCCAGATTCCTAATGCCTCAAATCTTTTTCCTGTGGGAGTAAGGAAACAGTGAATTTTCCACCATCAATAGACACAGACACAGCAGAGGAAGTCTTTCAGTAGCCACCTGAATGTGAGATTTATCAGAGGAGTTATAACAGAGTAAGAGTAAAGATGTGCTCTGTGGTTGCAGATGGGACAGAGGATAGGGGGCCAGCAAGAGAGGCCCTCAAGGGGTTCCCAAGAATTGGGAGGAAGTATTCCTGGAACTTACTGTGGGTGTTGGAGAAAATTGCCTGTAAAATGGAGAGTGGCTTAAACACAGCAGGATGAGGATTTTAGGACAAAGGAGAAACAAGAGCTAAGTTGGGGGTGAAGTGCAGAGGGCTTGAGGGCAAAAATATTTCAGAGGGACAAGAGAAAGTGAAAGCTTGAATCAAAGCTGCTGAAAGGTTGGCTTTAATATCTGCTTCAATCAAAAAATAAAAGTCTGTATGGATTAAGAGATAATCCAGTAGATAGACTTAATCTGCCATGTGTATTGCTTCCCCAAAGAAAAACCCTGGGAGGGGAAGGTTGATTTGGCTCAGTGCCCAGCATTGGAAGGTAGGTGATGTATTCTTCTTTTTCACAGACCCCCCCTTTCACTTGTCCTGAATGAAGCACATCCTGCTGAAAGGAAGGGGCTGTAGCCTCCTGCTTCTTTGCAACTCCAAAGTCATATTGAATTTAACTAAAGGCATTTCTCAAGCAGAAAAGAGCACTGAGAGCAAAATAACACAGCAATGACTAAGAAAATAGGCATGGGGTAGGTTCAGATGCTCATGGTGGTTTTGAGAAGCAGTACTGGGCCATTTTATTAACACTTAATCCCTCTTGTCCTAATTGTCCTTGTCTTCCCTTTAATGGAAGTTAAGGTCTGAATGACACCTTTCCTCCAGCACTGCCCCTGAAATCCTCAGCCATACCCCTCCATCCCTTCCTTCCTATTCCCTTTCTTTACAAAAACTGGTTGAGTCCTTTGAGTAAGTTCAGTTTCCACAGCAGTACAAATAGTTGATCAAACATGAGGAGGTTTTCTCCATGTATTTTTTCTGGTAAGGTATATGGTGTATTATGTCTTCTAACTAACACATTCAGCTGTATCTTGAGCTGTTCATGCTTACAGTCATGCACCTCTAGGAGCCTGTACACATGGAATTTGGATTGGTTGGATTGAGGGGGTTTCATTTTTATTTCAAAGTTATCTTGTTCAGCAACAAATAAATTAATCTGTAGACTGATATGTATGCCTTCTGTGTTGTGGGCCTGCATGTGTAACCATCTCAGGTGAAGGTTTTTTTGGAGATCTTATAAGGTCAGTGGGATTTGGCCTGTCAAATCCTTGAGCAGGAGATCACAGGAGAATGTACAGGGTGCCTCAGAGAGAAGATCCATCATGGTTTGAAACACCTGAGCTGGCACTGGACAACTTGCCCAGCTTGTGCTGGGAGCAGGCTGTCTGCCTGAGATGGTCTCCTCTCACTGATGATATTTTGTGGGCAGTGGGGTTGGATGTCTCCCCTCTTTTTGTTTTCTTTTTCTTGAGTGAGGGAAGAGATTGGTGAAACACTGGGGATAATGTGGGGCAGGAAAGGGAGTGAGGGATGTGTTTGCTTCACTGGACCCACTCACATTCATGAAGTGAAAGAGAGGAGAACACTTACTGGTTTGCAGACCTGAGCTTGCATAACTATTTGCTTAGCACTTCCTTCTGGGGGAGAAACATGTGCCTTGTCAGATCCTGAAAATTGTGTCTGGAAGTCAGCAGGGTACTGGCTAAAAGGCAATTGATACCTCACTTTTATTTGGAGCTTCAGGAAAGCTTTGTGGAGTTCTTCTAGGAGAGAGGTCTACTCTCAGGTGAGAGAGAAAATTGCATCATTGATTTGAGGGAGAGCAGCAAAGCAGAAATAAATGACTCCGTTTTTTCAGCTTTGAAGGAAGCAAAAATAGTCAGATGCCCCTGGAGAGCAGTACTGGAAATAGTGTCAATCAATACAATTATGAAACCTCTAGAAAAGAGGTGAACTGTGAGGTGGGAAAATCTGCTAGTGAGAGCAGTTAGGAAAGATTTAGGTCCTTCAGAGGCATCTCACACTTGAACAAAACAAGGCAATGGGACAGCCCTGTGACACATGAAATTTGCTGCAGACAGGTGCTAGGAAATGCAGACTGAAAGGAACAACAGAAACTACTCTGAGAACCTATCAAGTGTAAAAGTGATATGAACTTACTCCACTGAGGCAGAGGAGGGTGTGGGAAGGAAATCATGAACAGATTTGTACTCAGTGTTGGTACAAAATACAAGCTGTTAGACTGTGTTTAAAATAAAATGGGGTAATGGAGAATAATTCTGAGAGGGAGAATCTCATGAGGTTCAATTTTGCTCATCTCCCACTCCAAGCAAAGTAAGGTAGAAACAGGCTGTGTGCTATCATGCCATATGCATAAGGAGGAATTTTTCATGCCTCCAGGAAGAGGAGAGCATGGCTATAAACAAACAGAAATACTTCAAGTTTAGAGAAAGTGAGGGTTTTTTTTAGAATGGTACAAGGAGAACAGGCTGCTTGTTCTTGCTGTTTTTCACTATCTGCATTGAGGGGGGGGCTTTATATTTCTATACTATAATAGAGAATGTGCTGTCCAAATATATATACATAAGAAAATACTGGAAAAGATGGATTTGGTACAGTTTGGAATTGGGAATCATGGATCACTGCTGATCTCAAATTCATTACTGAAGGGAATTAGGCAGAGCAGAAAAAGAGCATGAGAGCTCTCTCCTCAAAAGCAAAGAGAGACTTTTGGTGAAATTTAAAGACAATGCTTGAGATTGCTTTTCAGAGGCACAGAATGATCCAGTGGAACTGGGGTGAAAGTTCAGAAGACTTTCCAGCTTTTGCCCTTGTGGCTGAGGAGAATCTGCTGGTTATGCATAGGAAAGGAGGCCTCTTTGAGAAGGTGACTCCATCATTAGCTGTAGCTGATGCCTGCTCCCAGCATCCCAAAGCATTCTGATGCTGATCTAGGGTATGGGTTGAGATAAAAACAGGTAAATTAAATAATAATAATAATAATAGTGATGATGTAATGCAATGTGATGTAAAGGAAAATAATGAAAAAGAGAGAGGAATACAACACAAGAAAGACAAGTGATGCAAATAAAAACAATTGCTCACCACCAACTTGAAGCTTGTCAGTCCCAAGCAGTGGACCCCAGCCAACTTTCTCCCTAGTTTCTATGCTGAGCATGATGCCATGTGGTCTGGAACATCCCTTGGGTCAGTTGGGATCAGGTGTCCTGGCTGTGTCCCCTCCCAACTCCTTGTGGTGGGCTGAGAGGCAGAAAAGGCCTTGACTCTAAGCTGAGCAATAATTAAATCATCCCTGTGTTACCAACACTGTGTCTGTTGACAGTTTTCCATCTTTCTGTGCCCCAAACAGCCACAGGAACATCATGCTGTGAGTCATGGATTAATCCTACTTCATGTTGGAGTACCTAAAGCTCTCAATGGGATGGATACAAGCATGGCTCAACCATCACTGTTTTTCACTGTGAAACAACCCACTCCCCTGGGATTCACATCCTTCTCTGAGGGGCTGGGAACTGCTGTTTTGAAAAGAGCCACTGATTGTTCAGCTCAAGAAGTGTTCTTGCCTCCTTCCTA
The DNA here is from genome assembly GCF_023055355.1 of Agelaius tricolor. Lineage (NCBI taxonomy): Eukaryota > Metazoa > Chordata > Aves > Passeriformes > Icteridae > Agelaius > Agelaius tricolor. The sequence goes on from NW_027269263.1 coordinate 5,092,809, forward strand.
GGATCTCTCAGCGGGTGGAGGCCAGCCGGGCACAGCTCCGGGCGATTGGGGAGAGAGTCACCCTCGCCCAGGCCAAGATTGAGAAGATAAAGGGCAGCAAGAAGGCTATTAAGGTAGTGACTTCAGTGAAGGCTGCACGCCCTCTTCTCTTCCTTCTTTCTTTACTCCTGGCATAAGCTCTGGAGAAGAAAAGGTGCTCAGCTGCTACAGCTGCTGCCCACTCAGCTCTCCATGCCTTACTGCTGAGCAGGATTGTGGTGAGAATCCCATTCCTGACTTGGCCAGCGGATGAATTTTAGACCCATGAGCCACACAGCTCCAGGCTTTATGTAGCCTTTAGAGGTTTCTGTCCCAGCTGCTTCCTGAGAAAGAGAAAAGAATGTGCTGAGCTAAGCCTAACTAACTCCTTCACTTCAGGCTCATAGACACTTATTTGAATGAAAGCTGCTGTCAGAGAGACTCCCTTTAGTGTATCTTAATCCCATTGAGCCATGTAAAACTGGTGAAAATCCTTCGTTCCCCATTCTTGCTCCATTTTATACAGTATTCCCAACTCCTTTCCTGCCAGTGATCTCCTAGTCCTTTTAGAGAGAGAGAAAAGCTCTGGCAATTCCAGTTTCAGAAGTGGCAGCCCATGCATATTTGGATTTGTTCACATAGCCCTTAGGAGCCTGTTGACTCCAAGGCTGTCCATTTCCACTGGCAGCACAGGTTGCATGTTTGCTCCTCTCCAGGTGTTTCTGCATTGTAGGATTGCCTAGTTGTTGGGTTTTTTTAGTCCCTCCTTGTTTCTCCATAGGTATTTTCCAGTGCCAAGTATCCAGCCCCTGAACGGCTGCAGGAGTACAGTTCAATTTTTGCTGGTGCAGAAGACCCAGCTAAACAGAAATGGCCAAGACACAAGATTCAGAGCAAACACCAAATGCTGGATGAAAAAGCTCTGCAGGTAAGGAGCAGAACAGACCTTGGGAAGGACAAGCAAAGAGAACCTGGAGGCTGTTAATCTGTTTGATAAAGTGGGCCAGGGCTTTGGGACATAGGCTAGGAGTAGAACATATTTTCATTTGGCCTGTCACTGGAGGGGAGGGTGTGAGGTCAGACTGGGAAGCTTATGGAGGTGAGGTGCCACATGGAGAGGGCCATGTCAGTACGAGAGTTTGGATGGCTGTGAACTGCCAAGTCTCTGGAGCAGCTCCATTTCCTGAAATGCTGCTGTTTCCTGCAGCAGTGTTGGTGGGTGCTGCTGCTGCCTGGGCTCAAGGCTTTGGCTGTGCCTAGTGAGGCAGCTGGGATCAAGCTCATGGTTGTTTCAGAAATAATTTCTGAAGGCTCTGATTAACTTCTGGTGAGAGGGGGAAGGTAAGAGGCTTGTGAGTGTGTCAGGAGAAAAAGGAGACATTCATTAGAGCATTTTTCTGCCCCAGGAAATCGTTGCATTTGGGCACTGTCCCTGGGTTGGAAGGACAGGAAGGAAGAGTTGCTGTGCTTAAAGTTTAAAAGTTGCTGTGTATGTGCTGTGTCAGGAGTTGCAGATGTGCTGTTCCTAGCAGGTTAAGGATCAGTTTGACAACTTCCCTGCTCTCCACCCCTAAAGAGACTTCCTTCCTCATCCTTGTGTGACTTGGCCAAAAATAAAGCTGCCACTGAATAATTTATCATGCTAAACTTCCCTGAGTGTTAATGGAGTTGAGACTTCACACAGAGAGGTAGTTATGAATATTTCAGCCAGGCCAAGGAAGCAGGATTGCTGGCCAAATGGAGAGCTGGCAAACTTGAGCAGGGTCCCTGCTTCCTTCCAGTCCTGGCAGTAGCACAGGCAGAGCTGCATGGGACAGGCTGGTGTCTGCCAGGGAAGCCAGTGAGTGCTGCTGTCTGGAGTGGGGGGCAGCAGAGGCAGGCAGGGTGCAGACAGGGAGATGGGCTCCCACTCTGAAGGGCTGGTGCTGAAGTACAGCCCTTGCACAGGGAAGGGATTGAGAAGAACATCAGCTGTTAAAAAGCAGTATCCCACAAAGAGCAAATGGTCCACATGCCATGCCCCACAGCCATGTACCTGGGATGCCATCTTTTCCAGTCCCAGTCAGTCTCTGTACCATTCTGCCATGTTCTGCCCTTTGTGACTAAAGCTGCCATCACCACAGGGGCTTTGTTTCAGGCCCTGGGGGATGTTTGTTCTCCCCTCCTGTGACCCATCTTTTGATCCTCTTTTGGGACTGTTGATCTTTCTCTGGTTTTGCTGAGTCTGCCTCATGCAGCAGTTGTCACTGTTGCCAAGCTCACACACACGAGCTCCTCTGTGGGGTGGGGGATGCTGCTGTCAGTGGTGAAGGATGGAGGGGCTGATGTGCTGAATGGGGCTCAGCGTGGCCAAGCTCTGACCACATTCCAGGGGGACAGGCCCTTCTCAGCCATAGCTGAGCACAGAGCCTTGCAGTAATGAAATGTGACAGGGAGAAGTCTAATGTTTGCATTTATGCTTTCCTCAATTATTCAGGGCTTTCAGCAGGGGCTCACTGCCTGTGTCAGTTCTGATGAGAGCCTCTTTGCTGTGAGCAGTCACAGTGGCCTTTGCTAAACTCCTCGTGCACACAACACCTCATCAGGAAAGCAAACTCTGCTGATGTCAGTCTGAGGGGAAGTGGTGGCAGCCTGTGCTCAGCCTTTAGGGTTTTTGCTCTGGGGGGAAGCAACTGAGTTGGAAATGTGTGTGGGTCTGCAGTTGATTTTAAATGCTTACCCCTTGGAATTTCTTTTTGCCCCCTCAACTCCAAGCAAGTGAAAACTTATTTGTTTAGAGGATGCTGTTTAGGTTGGTAAGGTAAGCACTGATGGGTAAGAGTGCCAGAAACACAGTGCTTGTGGTAAGCCTGGAAAATCCCTTTGCTTTGCACACTGCAGTGGTAGCAGCAAGGCTGGACTCAGCAGGGAGCTGGCTGCATCCCTGTGGGGCTTCCCTTTGTGGTGGGAGCTGTTTCTGGGTGCTGCACATGGGAAGAAGTCCAAGCAAAAGTTACCATCCACTGCTGGAGTAACCTTGCTAGGCTTCAAAAGTGTCAGTAACTTGACATGTCCTTGTGAATTCTGCCTCTCCCAGAGCCCACCATAGGCATGTGGAGGCTAAACCAGGCTTTTGTCACTTGCTCATCTTGAAATACTTTCCTAGCTGGCCTCAGCACTCCATTGGTGTGGGGGGAGTGGGATTGCTGGTACATCCCACCAGTTCCATTTGTAATAGTGTGTGTTTAATTAAGCTGAAGAACCACAGTGACTTTATATATTTTTAATTTTCTTGGGAAGAAAAATGCCTGAAAATGCAGTGTCCTTGGGGATTGTGATCCTGCCAGGTGCCAGACCCCGGGTTGGGGTGTTTGAGCCTTCAAGCAACCCCCATGACTTCAGTATGTCAAGGTTGCCAAACTTTGGCTTAAGAATTTAGTAATTCCTATAAGAATGTTCCTATAACAAAACTAATTTTTAAATGGCACCTTAACTTGTGGAATTCACAGTTGCAGGATATTTTTGACAGTGTGTGGAAGTTCCAAATTTCAGAGCATCTCTAGGTACTTGAGGAAGACTAGCACTTTGATGGCATTTAAATTAAAAGGATTATATTTCACGTTTCAGAATAGTCATACTTAGTGCTTTTATAAATTCCTTAGATGAGGTTTATAAGTAAATGTAGGTAATGGTTGTTTTCTCACTACACCCTTAAAGTGATGCACAATCTTCCAGTGCTAACTGAAGTATACAAAGAGAGAATTAAAAAAGATATATAAATTACTTGAGGGCTAAGTGTGTCTGAACAGTTCTGGCAAAAAGAGTCAGTACTCCTTCATGCTGAAAAAATTAAACATTGAGAAATGAATATTAATGATCAAAAGAACTTTCATTTTTGAGTCTCCGCTTCTACAAAATCTAAATAAGAATTTATATATTTTTGCCTATTTGCTTCCATTAAAAAATAGAAGGTGTTAACTTCAATGTATTTTTCACAAGTTGGAACCTGAATTAAATCAAAACCTTACATGTCCTTTCTTATAGCATTTTATAGTCTCAGAGCATCATATAAACTCTTAGTGGATTAACTGAACTGTGACTAAGCCATTTCCTTGGATTTCTGGCTACCAGATTCAAGACTGAAATTTCAATCAGCAGGAACTGCTTGTGTCCCTGAGATGTGGTCTTAAAACTGAACCAGCAGTGGTCACCATTTGTCCCATACAAGTACAAGGAGGGGAGAGGGACTCAGAGAATGGGGTGGTGCAGGGATGCTGGAAGGAGTGAGGCAGTAGGAAGCTGTGGACAGTATTTGGAGTGGTGGCAGAAGAAAACCACAGGTGAGGCGAGTTGCTTAACCTGACAAAGTGCTCTGGTTTCTCCTGGTATGAACACTTACTACCTTGTAGCTGCTGCCTGCCTTACTTGTGAAAAAAGAACTGTGAAGGGGCTGAGGAGGGGTCTACAGAGGGGTCTGAGGTGGAGGTTTGTTCATCCCAAAGTGTCTCTGTTCAGGAACTGATGCCTTTCCTCCCTCTAGAGCAGAGTGCTGTGGGCACTGAGCTTCATCCCCCAGAGCATGTGGCAGCGGGCACTGTCACGCCAGCTGAAGCACTGCTCTGATGTGGGATGGCAGCTCCTGTGCTCTATAAAAGTCAGGCAGCTCAGATGTAATAAGTCCTTTTCGAAAGGGAGCTCTATATATTATGCATGAAGTTTTAGAACTGAGAGAGAGAAGATTTCAGTTCATTAGAGTTGAAAACTCCTGCAAATCCCTCAGGCTTTGCAAAACCATCTGGCACACGTTCCACTCTGTGCACTCCTTTCTGCCTGATCTCTTGCCTAGTGCAGGCACTCTATTCTTTCCTAACCTCTTTTTCCTTTGCTTTCCTGCCTACCCCACCAGTGCAATCACAGCTCTTAAAACATCAAGTGAAGGCAACAGAGGGGAGGTAATAGAGATATGTGGGGAACTCTGCCTGCATGAAAATGTGTCATAATTGCAGACACTGTAACAAAAGCCTTTTAGGCTGTGGTGCTTGATCCCAGCCTCTGACTATAGAGCCAGAGTGGTGGTTTTACGCTGGTGGATACTTGCCAGAGTAACAGTGTTCAGTATGACCCATCCACGGCACCAAAAGCACTTGCTGCCATTCTGAACTGCCAACACTTGCCATGATTGTGGGGTTGCAATGTTGTCCACGTACTTCCTAGCTCAAGGGGAGATAGGGAGCAGCAGTGTTCCCAGACCATGCAGTGCATCCAGCAGTGTGGGGTGTGGTGGCTGGGGAGAGCTGCCTCAGCAGCCATGGTTCTAGTGTCTTACCATCTTTTATCTGTCTTCTTGCAGGAAAAGCTCAAGTATTTCCCTGTGTGCGTGAGCACCAAAATTCACCAGGAGGATGATGCAGAAGAAGGCCTTGGCAGCCTTCCCAGGAACATCAGCTCCCTCAGCTCCCTGCTACTCTTCAATACCACCGAGAACCTGTGAGAGCTGGAGCAGTGCTGTGCTGCTCACCTGCCCCTGCTTGTCCTCAGAGGAGCTTTCCCTTCCTCAGGCATAGCAGTGACTGCTTGCTTTGCTGGGGATGTTACCTACCAGGCTCTTGATAGGACAGGGTTTGATACCTCTCTGCTGGCTTCCAGCTGGGAACCTTCCCTGCTCTTTGCCTTGGGTGGAAGCAGTTACTTTGTCCATACCTGATCCTCTACTCACCTGCTTCAACCCAATTTTGCACTTTCTTTGCTTAGTTCTTCCTGTGGTTCATCCAATTTCTTTCCAGCCTTGAGATGTGCAGTCACTCCTGCCCTTCTCTGCCCTGCGTGCCAGCTTAGGTACTGCTTCTTCTCCTGACAATTCCTCACAGCATTACTTTACTGCTTTTGCTGCTTTAATGTCTCTACCACCTCCCTCACTGCAGTTTCCTTTCCCACTCACATCATGGTTCTTCTTTCTGCTCTTATTGAAGAGCTTCTTTAAGCTCTTCTTGAGCTTTCAGCTGCTGGACCTTGTCTTTCTTCTCCTGAGCCATGAATCATTTCTCCTTTTTGTCTGTCCTCCTGGACCCTGAGTGACAAGTCACTGGTGTCCTGCTGCAGACTGTAGGATGGTTTCAGGCCATGTGGTGGAAAGGGGAGAGCTTGGTCCTGGTGGCACTACAGTGGGGCTTTGCTTTAGAATTAGTCTGGAGGCTGCACTGGCAGGGTGGGGAGCTGCTTGCCTCCTGGTTGTGAAGGGGAAAGGCAGAAAAATGGAGCCAAAAGAAGGAACCTGGAAGGCCCAACATGTTCCATCTTTATGAGTAAAGTCAGGTCTCTGCCTCCAAGGCCCTCTTGTGTACACTGTTTTTTCTGGCCTTGGCTCTCACTAAAATACTTGTTTTCTGCCCTTAGGTACAAGAAGTATGTGTTCCTGGATCCCCTGGCTGGAGCAGTGACCAAGACCCATGTGGCTCTAGAAACAGAGACAGAAGAGAAGCTCTTTGATGCACCTCTCTCCATCACCAAAAGGGGACAGCTAGACCGACAGGTGAGAGGCAGCTGCTTACATTTCAGAGGGTTGTGCTCAGCTCTCTGAAAAGAGAGGACTTTGATAGGGTGGTGAGCAGGTAGGACAAAAGCCCCTTACAGGGCTGCAGAGGATTCATTTACCAGAAGGACCTTGCCTGGTTTTGTGCTTGAGGTCCTGGTGTGAGCTTGGTGAGTGAGACAAAAGCCTCACACTTGGCAGGCATTTCTCTCTGCTCAAGCCTTTGTTGAGTGGTGAAAGGAGAGTAATGGGATGGGATATCAACTCACCTTGCTGCTTCACCTCAGGGCTGTAGGGAGGTTTGGAGGATTTATCACTTGATCAGCTCCCTTGTGCCAACTCCTGAGCCTCAGAGTCTGAGGGTGAGGTGCCACTGCTGGAAGGTCCCTGGGGTGAAGTGTGGTCCCATCATTCCTGCTGGGAAGAGGTGCCTACTGGTGCAAACAGAAGGGCCAGCCAGACTGAGCAAAGGGCTGTGCTTGGTGTACACATGGGGCAGGCAGTGCACCAACCCAGTTGCCCCAACATGTGACTGGTACCTGGCACCTTATAAAGGCCATTACTGGGGTGTACTAGCTTTGCTGGGCCTGGGAAAAGGAGTCTGGGAATCATTTGCTCATCAGGTTGGACTGGAGGATATAATGTATATAGTGATAGAATGTATATAGTGAACAAACTCTTTATTCACAGTGCACCATCACTACTGTGTTGCCTGTGTGTTAAACACAAAAGCAAACCCCTGGAACTACTGGGTTGTGTTTCTGCATTTTAATCTTGGAAATGGTTCAGACACTATCCTCTTCTGGAGGAGAAGGGACTGGTTTGTTTAGGCTGCAGCAGTTAGTGCATGAACCCTTCAGAATTCACGTGCTACTGTGAAACTAAGAAGGGTCCTGCACTTCCTCCTCCTGCAGCCTACCTTTCCCAAGCCTGGCCTGCAGGAGGTAACCTCTAAGCACAGAGGTGTAGGGGTAGCTGATGCACCAAGGTACACCAGCCCAGCTCTGACTGCTGCCTAGGTTGTTCCTGCAGTGCCCCTGTTTGCAGCAAGCACATAGTCACTGCCTTACCTTGTTGGTTTGGGTTTCTTTAGGTTGCTGAAAATTACTTCTATGTGCCGGATCTGGGCCAGGTCCCTGAGATTGATGTGCCCTCCTACCTGCCAGACCTGCCTGGCATTGCTGCAGACCTCATGTACAGCGCTGACCTGGGCCCTGGCATTGCACCCTCTGCCCCCAGCAGTGCAATTCCAGAGCTGCCCACTTTCAACACTGAGTCGGTGGAGCCTTTGCAACCAGGTATTTTCAATCTCTGATCCCAGGACCCTATGAAGGAGGAAGGCAGGGATTGCTAGAAAGTGGAGATGGGGCAGAAGGTCCCTTGGGAGAAATTTTAAGATGGATGATGGATGTTGCACCTGTGGCTTAGGCCTGAGGGAAAGCTGCAGCCTGCTCAAGTTCTGGCCTGACTGCAGCCCCTTTACCTCCATCCCCTTCTCTCTGCATAGCTAGGGAGGAGGGAGCACAGTGTGTGTGTCAGCCTGGTGGGATGCCCTTGTGCAAGTGGGATGCAGCTGGGAAGGGAGAGTAGGGGAATCTCAGACTCTTGCCTTGGCCCTGGCTGCTGTTAAGAGATGGTGCACAGGGCAGGAGTGCTCTACTGCAGGTGCTGAGGTCTCTGATCTGTTGCTGCTGAGGTGTGTGAAGCTCTGAGCTGAAACTGGGACTCTTCAGATACAATTTCTTTAATATTTCAGATCTTCAAGATGCTAAACTATTGCCACCTCCTCCCCCTCCACCTCCCCCACCGCCTCCTGTTGTGCCAACTCCGGTGCCTCCTCCACCGCCCCTGCCCCAGCCCACGGCACCCTTGGAACCAGCTCAGGCAGTGAGTGAGGAGAGCAGCAGCACAGTGCCTGCAGGTAAGGGCTGGGCTCCTCCACAGCTGCACCAGCCTCCTTCCCTTCACCTGTGTTCTTGGGGGCCTTCCCAGCCTTCCAGCAGGGGAGGAGGTACAGTGGGATGAGAGGCTGTCAAGGTCTTGGAGTAGCCCTTGCCATGGGAATTTGGTTGGGCCTGTCGCTGATGCACTGACCCATGTCTGCTGCCTGTCCTTCCTGTCCCTGCAGCTTCAGTCCAAGGAGCCCCAAAGGAGGTGGTGAACCCCTCCACTGGGCGTGCCAGTCTCCTGGAGTCCATCCGCCAGGCCGGGGGCATTGGGAAGGCCAACCTTCGCAGTGTCAAGGAGAGGAAGCTGGAGAAAAAGAAGCAGAAGGAACAAGAACAAGGTGCTGAGACTCTTTGGCAGAATTTCTTTTCATTGCCCAGGCTGGGGAAGCATTGGGTCTGGGGACAGGCAGGCAAGTCAGGAGCACAGTGAAGTCACAGAGCAGAAAGGAGTTGTCTCCTCACAGGCTGGTGGAGTCTCAGGTGTTCACCACTCAGCCAGAGCTCTGTGAACTTGCTAAACCCCACTGGCCCAAAGGGCATCTGTCCCAGGGCTTGTGGGGAAGTTTCACATGTGATGCACAGGAGCAGGCACACAAATGAAACCCTGGGGGACAGGGCTGAACCAGTTGAAGCACCTTGGCTGAGGTGAATTCCACTCAATAGAATTCACTCAATTCATTCCTCAATGAATTCCACTCTTGGTTTTCCCCAGGAGATGCCATTAACACTGCTGTGCCTAGTGTTTTCCTGACCTGAAAATGGACTGTAGTTTTGGGGTGTCATACAAAATTAGAGGTTTGGAGTTTTTTCTTTAATCTGAAGGCAGTATTGCAGGGAAATGCTTTTGCCATAGTGCTTAACTCAGACTAATCTTTCTTCACTGACTTGTTCTGCTCTGTTTCAGTGAGAGCTACGGGACAAGGTGGAGATTTGATGTCAGACCTGTTCAACAAGCTGGTGCTGAGGCGCAAAGGTACTGTCCTGCAATGTGGGCTTCTCCCCTAGCAAAGACAGAGAGCACTCCCTGGTACCCAGGTTGTGTCAGCCACAGCCTTGGAAACAGGAACAGAGATTTTCCTGGGCAGTGTACCACAGTATAGCTGGGAGTGTCTTTGCAGAGAATGAGCAGAGGAATCTCCACCTCAAGTCCAGCTGGAGGCACTGGAGGAGTTTGTATGTTTCAGAGGATGGACCCTGAAAGCTGCTTGTGCAGAAGGGACAGCAGTGTCTTTTCTGATCCAGTGCTTGGGCAGCTGGCCCACTGCCAGAGGCCCATATGGGCACTTGAGATGCCATGGGAGGTTTCTGGGGCATTTAGATTGAAGGTCACACCTCAGTGCTGGGCAGATGACAGCAGGGACTTGCTCAGGGGGAGCTGCAGTTGAACCTTGGCATAAGACTATGGCAGCATTAAACATGTTGGCTGTTCTGGTTACCTGGGTGGTGAAAGCATGGCTTTCCCCCTCCCCTTTGCTGAATCTCTTTGGTCTCTAGTCCCCAGGTGTCACTCAGTGGTGATTTCCTTCTCTCACAGGTATTTCAGGGAAAGGCCCAGGAGCCTCTGGGAACACGGATGCTCCTGGCAGTCCTGCTGGTGCCTTTGCTCGCATGTCGGACTCAATACCACCCCTCCCACCCCCACAGCAGCCCGTGGGTGAGGAGGATGAGGATGACTGGGAGTCATAGATGGGATCCATTGAGTATTAGTGTGAATCTGTTGCTGCCTGAAAAATTTCCATGAAGTTGAAGGAAGCAGGTCCTTCCTGTCTTCACTTTGGTAAGAGTGGGAAGTGTCATTAATTAAGAGTGTGTAAAAGGAAAGCCCAGCTGTCCAGCCTTACAGCCCAGCGCCACAGGCTGGAGGGCACCAGCTGCTAGAAGCAGGTGCTCCCCTCCCTGAAGGCAGAGCTTGTGCAGACCACAGGGTTTGGACCTACTCAAGGGGCAGGTGACTCACAATGGAAGTTTCTCAGAGGCAGCTGTTTCTTTCCCTGTGGGGCTAATTAACATACAGGGAGTGGGTAACAGCTCTGTGCCATAAGTACTTTCTTCCTTGTGAAGAGACTGGAGAGGTGGCATCCAGCTGCTGAAACTGGAAAATAAGCAAACAGGGCTCCTGGGATAAGACTTGCTCAGGATGACAGAGGTACCTGGGAACAGCTGAGGGATTATGTGGCTGTCCCTGGTGTTATTGCTGCCCTCCAGCACTGACCCATAACCCTGGAAAGACCCCCAGGAAAGTTAAATTTAAGAAGTTACTTTGAATTTAGAAGCTTAGGGGTTAAAAAGAGCAAAGCAATCCTGTGCTTAAACATGATCAAAGGAGAAGTTCTGTATTGTGGCCATATCTTTATTCCCCTTGTAAGAATGAAATGCTTCAATCTATTGGCTGCTTGAAGCAAGGCAGAAAGAGGGTGAGAAAAAACGTTACCCACAGCTGCTCCATTACCACTCTGTGTTATTCCAATATGACATAAATTAGTGGCCTGCTAGTTTAAAATTCCTGTGAAAAGCTCAATGATGGCATTGGTCAGTCAGGCCTCCTACACTTGGTGGTTGATGGGAAAAAATCATATGTGTTCAGTCAAAATAATTACTCCCCATACTTAAGTGTACTTAAATAATACTCGCCATACTTGAGTGTTTTTATTGAAAGTATTTAATCAATTTAAATAAAACCTTAACAGCTGTAAACAAGTAGGTGCCTGCTGCTACTCTCTTCACCTGCCTCAGTCCTACAACCAGTTTCCCTCCTGCCTGTGGTGCTGAAGGCTCTCTCTCACCATCATAGCACTCAGATACTGAACAGTAAATATCCACAAAGGATGCAGAAGGCAGAGATTTTATGAAGTCCATGGCACAGAAAAGCAGCAACTTGTGTTACTTTACCTAGTCTTCAGAGATATAAGTCATAATGATGAACACCATCTGTTCTCTGCTCCACATCACAAAGCATCCAACTTGCCTCGATGGAACTGGGAACACACAAAACCAGGCAGTTTATCCTCGGCCTTACTCTAAAGGGAAAGCTCTAAAAAGGTCCAGATGAGGACAATGGGGAACAGTGACACAAAATACAAGGAGTTCTGACCTTTCTTAACTCAGCAAACGCTGATCCAAAGGCAGGTTTCACCTGGGTCCTCTCCCTGATCCACTGGGGCAGTTTGTTAAAGATGGCAGGGCGTGCGTACCTGTGGTCCAGGAGCAGGATGCTTGCAAAGTCCTTCTGGTGGCGAATGGCTCTGCCTTTTCAGAGGATAAAAACAAAGAATGGCCCACTCAGTTGTTTGTTCCCATCATCTGTAATGCATCCTTTTTCCTGCCCTCCTCCTCCAGTGTATTTGGTATCCCCCAGCCTGTCCAAGGAAGGATGATTTACCTATTGACTGGTTTACTGCCTTCATGCACAGGTTTTCAATCAGCACTCTGCTCGGTGCCTGGCCACCAGCTCTGGGCTGGAAAGAAGAAATAGGCAAGTCTGAACACAAGGCAGATGTAAATCAAATTGAGGAATCTTGCTGACAAAGTGAGGTAAATACTTTTACCCCTGCAGGGTGAGCGGGTAGCCGGGCAGACCCCAAGTGGAGATTAAGGAGGAACAGAAGAAAGGCTGCAGTCAGAAAACTGTGTTGAACGTTCACAAAGAGCCAACCCAAGGTGCCCTTGAATGCAGAAATCTTGTCCCCAGGAACAGCACCTCCAGTGAGCAATGAGAAGAGACAAATAATCCTGGCAAGCAGCTTCTACCACCCTGCCACGCCCTCTGGGTTGAAGGGTCCTTGGAGCTCAGAGCTGCCAGCAAGTCCTGGTGGCATTTCCCTCCACCAGACTTCTCTGTGTTTAGGGTCACCTGTCCAGGAGCAGCCTAGAGAAGACTGTGCCCTCAGTACCACACTGTCTGCAAAATGAGGGCAAGCTAACGGAAAATAAAACCTCTGAAGGCAGCTCTGGGACTCATGTGCTGGGAAGTTAGTACTATAAAGCAGAATTGAAAGAGACAGAGTTGTAAGTGCCTCCTACCATTGTTTTGTCAAGCCAAGTCATTTTTTCCTGGAGTTCTGGAGATTTAATGTTGGGGTAAGGCATTCCCACCATAATCACACACCTGCAAGGGAGGACTGCATTATTCTTAATGTCTCATCCTAGGGCACTTTGCCAACAGACTGATAAATTAGAGGTCACTGCACCCCTGAAAGACAGCCAGCCCTGCAAACCAAAGGCAACAATAAAGCACAGCAGTCTGACAAGCATGTGCTGAACGGAGCTGCAGAGGGATTCAGGGTGCCAGAACAAGGGATTATCCAGCACAGCAAGCCTAACTGCATTATTCACAGAAGAGTGGCCTGGACAGGCAGGTTTTACATCACTCAGCAGACTCCTCCTGTTCCTTTAAGCATCAGTTAAGTACACATTCCCCAGGATTTTCTATCCATGCAAGTACTGATGTGCCCATCCTGCTTGGAGTCACTACAGCACAAGCCATAGCTGGCTTTCCAAGGAGAAGTCACCTTACCTTCCCAGGTCATCAGAGAAATTGATCCCTTCACTCATTTTGCCTCCAACTACAGAAAGCAGCAGGGCCCCCGTCATCTGTCCTCCTGTCTGGCTGCAGCGCTGCAGGAGAGGGACAGCAACTTAAATCAGAGCAGGGAAGATTTCTGTGCTTCAGAAACACTCCCACACCTAGGCTAGAGCCTTCTTTCCTTGTTAAAAGTCCCCTCCTTCGCAGCATTCCCATACCTGCTGGGCTGCCACACTTCCACCAGACTGCCTGCTCAGCTTACCTTTATGCATTTGGCATATTCCACTAGCACCTGCTCCACCTGGTTGGCTTTCTTAGGCTCCTGAAAGATCTGTCAAGCACAGTTCATCAGTTCAGCAACACAGCAATAGGAAGCAAACAGTTTAAAGAAAGCAAATCATTTTACCCCCATGCCATTAAACAACATAGGAACTGAGGTCATGGAAGGGAAAATTGCCTGAAAAACTAACTTAACCAGTGCCTTTCCTCCACCCTGAAAATGCACTATGGCTCTTTTCTGCTGGGCTCTGAAGGGAGCAGCAGCTGCTCCTGCCCCTCCAACATTCCCTTTCAGCTTTGGGAGACTTGTTCAATACTGCAAGAAGTTACAAGCCATCCGAGAGCTGAGAGGCAAAAAAAGCAATGTGCACCTCTTTCACCTAAGAATCAAAACTCTCTGGGGTCAGGGGACTCTACAGCTGCAAGATATTGGAGGATAGGGACAGGACCAATCAATGGGAATCATCAATTAATTCCAAGCAGGGGCTCCCCTTGCTCAGTGAATAAATTAGCTTTTCATGCCAAGTATAAATAAAGTAGTATATCTTTATATCATTCTAGCACACCTAATTAGTTACTGAAAACCTCTGCAGTTAATTAAGCTGTATTTTACAGGTGCTGTACCTTGGCCTAAAACACAAGTAGTTTTCCTAGTAAACAAGAGGTCCAACATCTGTCTTCTCTGCAACAGTAAAGAGCCTACAGAATGTGTTTACCTTTGGTTAGCAAGAAGTAATATAAAATTTTACCAGTCAAAATCAGTCTTTCAGTAGAAAAATAACTGGTAATTACAAATATAAGCCAAAACTCACTTATTGAAAAGTAGCTATTTAAGCTTCTGATTTAAATCAACTTTCCCTGTGTGATTTGTATATAATCTCAGTGTGATCTCACCACAGCAACCTCGGGAAAGTCTTGAACCTTCCCCTGCTAAGATTTGATCTTGTGTGTGGGCAGTTGAAAGTCTCACTTGCTGCACTTACACCCAATTGCCTTGCTAATGCATATCCAATTTTCTGGAGACTGCAGAAGTAAAACAAGAACAATTCAGAGTTGAAATTTGGAACAAACTGTTTGTGGCCCAAAACTTTGGAGGAACCAGGCAGAGCATTGGGACCCCGACAGGACACAGCTGAAAGGCACTCAGAGTGGTAACTCTACAAACACAGAGAAAATGAAGCACAGTGCTTCCACCCAAAAACCTAAAGGCTGCCCCATGTGCCAGACTGCCAAGAATCACCAAGGCTGTGAAATATCTGGGACTGTGGTAAGTTGTTTAGCTTTCGGGACACACAAGTCACAGCCAGGGTATATGTAATTTTTCTTTCCCCTGGCACATGATCCAAGATCCCTGTACCACAACCTGCCTGACTTTCAATACCCAGCTTTCAAATACCTGTTAAGAGTCATTGCAAAGACTTCATATTTGCAGTGATCTCCCTATTTAATGTTTCTCACTGCTCCTTCAACAGGAGTCACCACTGCTAGTCTTCCAGTTCTCATCTCTACTTCCGGCAGATAGCAAAATGCCATTTGTCTTATGAACTGCACTGTTGTCTCACTCCGCCCAGCCCTTGGCTGTGCTGATCTGTGCTCAAGGGACACACAGATGAGCCTGGGAAAAACTAATTCCCTGCAGGAGTTCAACCTGAACAGCCCCTCCTAGCCACAAGAGAACAAGCCTGCTATGGATAGCAAAGACTGTCTGCCCCCACGGCCATTACACAGTGTGCACTTCAAGGATGTACAGCTGCAATCAATCTCATTTAGATAGCAGCTCAGTGCTCAGCCACCCAGGAAGTGTAATTTATTCGTTCCTGGAGGGATTAGCTGGATAAACATCCATTCTGCTCTGTGCACAGAGCATGGGAACAGCTCAGAGAGAGGTCCATAATGCATATGGGATTGTTTAGGTTTTGACACCTCCATGGGAAGTCCCAACTGTCCTGGCTGCACAATCACCTTCTTCCTGGCTGCCAGGCGGGAGAGCAGCCCTGTCTTCTCCCAGTGTCCGTACACCTGCTTCTCGTACTCGTAGGAGGGGAAGAAGCACACCACACCTCCCGGGATCACATTGCACAGGTTGCAAAGGATTCGACCTGTCTCATCCATCTGCAAGAGAGATTAGAGCATATTGCAGCTGACAGGAGCCCCAGCTACTGCTGCTCCAATTCTCTGCTCAATCCCAGGATCACACCTTCCTTATGACATGACTTAGGGGAGGAAAAAAATGTGGGAAATATGCCAGGTCTGTGAGAACTCCCATGAGGAGCTGGGTATCACTAAAAAGCTCTTCACTGCTTGGCCTTCTTCCCTAGCCTAGGGTTTCTGTTCTGCTGTGGAGCTGTGGTCGTTCAGGAAAGGAAGGTTTGCCTCAGTGGATGGAAGCTGTCCTATTAGAACAGATATTGAAAGCTGGTTAGCACATCTGCTTGAGATTGTGCAGAGACAGAGCAGACCTAGTGTCTAGCCTTGGGTACCCACTGGCCTGCCACAGGAAGAAGGAAGATGTGCCAAAACACCTGCAGCTGCTTCTGTGGTTTGGGATTTCCTTTGCCATGGCTTTTGCTCAGCCCCCCTCCTAAACACACAGTATACCCTGCTCCGAAATATAAGCATGTGAAGCAAAAAAAGAGATCCCAAGGAAGGGAACAAAGGGCAAACTGACCATCTGAGGCAGGTCTCTGGTCTGGTAAGTGAACTCCAGCTGCTGGTTGGAAGGACCACTGCAGAGGATGATGGGTAAAATATTTTCTGGAGGAATCACATGTCCTGGGGACAAAAACAAGTAGGGAGAGTCAACATCACTGCTGTTGGCACAAACCCCATGAGCTGAAGAACTTGAATTGCATTCTAGTGACAGAGGCAAATGTTTGCTTGGCTAAGCCAAAGTGCCTAAGTCACTCAGCTGCTCCAATTTCCATCTCCTCGGCCTCTGGGAGGAAGGCATGGCACACTGCCTGCTAATACCAGTCAAGACCACAGGGGAAGCTCAGAGTGAAAGGGAACTCACACCCCTTTGCTGCCCTGATTTTTAGGAAAGATGCCACACTGCTCTGAGTGCTGACAGAATAGTGCTAAAGGCAAACTGCAGCCCTTGAACTGCTGAGCCCTCCCTGCCAGCACTGCACACTCACCACAGGAGAACTCCACGATACGGGCAGGGTCCACGCCAGCACAGCACAGCAGCTGCTCTCGGAAATCAGCCACCTAAAACCCACAAAACAAAGGCAAGTGAAGTACCAGTGTCCCAAAAACCTCTACACCAGCAGCAGCAGCAGCAGCACTGCTGGTCAAGCAAAGGAGCGGCAGCGCCCTCTGCCCGCACACAGCGGCACCTGCTCTGCAAAGCTCCCGTGGCACGATCCCAGTGGGATTCCCGGCCTTGCAGAGCTAGGATGGATCACGAGCTCCTCCCTCTGCTCTCCGTGATAGTTCCAATCCACCACCGGCTCAGCCTGGCTGCTCTCTGCCCACCCCGGCTTGCTGACAGCACCCCCGACCTGCTGAGAGCCCAGCACAGCATCCTCATTCCCTCACCGGCTGCATGGTGCCTCCAGCAATGATGACAGCACGGCATTCTTCCACAACCTTGGCAAAGTGGACAGCTGGATTCAGCAAGAGGAATTTGAGGCTGCTCTGACCAACTGTGCCTGGGAAAAGGAGAGAAGAGCAGTCAGGAGCAAGCTGTGACACAAATTCAGGGATATGAGAGATTCTCCCTCCTGACCTGGGTACTCTGGCAGGTACCCACCTCTTAAAGTAAAGACTTGCTGTTCAACACAGACAGAGGCAGCAGCAGGTAATGCCAACCTGAAAGTTACCTTCTGCTTCCTAATCTCCCTGGAGCTGTACAACAGGTGCAGTAAATTGCAAGACAAAACTTGACATCCAAAGTGGGAGCAGACCTCTGCAAATCCTGGCCCCAATGCCCTTGGTTAAAAATTCCCTTGGGATCATAAGCATCCTCAGACAGACCAAGCCTGCCAGCCTACATCACAGATGGCACAAATGCAGGTTCCAGGTTCCCCAGAGACTCTTATATCTCCTCCCTCAGTGCCAGTGAAACAACCTGCTTGTGAGTAACTCATGCCACCCCTCCCCAGCTCACCCTTTCCAGTACCTTGCTTGTTGAGAATGACTCTGCCATCTTGGTTTGCATTTGTGAGGGCTGAGAGAAATCCTTCAATCTGCATCAGTGGAGAGGCAGTTCGGAGCTGGTCGTGCTCAGCCTCCACGGGAGGGCTCTGGGGGGCACCTGCTGGCCCAAAAAAGAAAGGAGAGGCAGGCAAGGCAACTTAGGCCACACTTCTAAAGACAGGGGTTAAGCACAGAACATGCTCTACAGGAAAACAATACCTGGCAGAGAATACAATATGCAGGCAGAGAATAAATACCCATTAAAGGGAAAAATCCAAATTCTGTCTCATTGCTAAATTAAAAAAAAAAAAAAAAAAAATCTGATTTTTGTGGATGACACCACGCAGCAGAGCTACTACACACAGTAGCTCAGGTCCCAGAGCCAGCAGGTCACAGAAGTGCAAAGCTTGAGTGTATGTGGTGTGAACATGGAATTACATCATTCAGCTTGAAAGGGACCTCACTAATCCAATGTACAGTTGTACATCAGCTAGTGAGACCTGTTAAAAACACCCATGCAGGAGGACACCTTCTTCAGCCTCTCATTCTGCACATCTGCCTCCTCCCTTTCCTCATGCAGAGATGTGGGTTCCACATCCTCACTCTGCTCACAGATGCACAAGGAGAGGATGTCTGAACTCACCCTCCTTATCAGATCCCTGCTGAAGGGTCAGAAGAAAGTCCTGCAAACCAGCCACCTTCTGGTTCTCCTTGTTGGTCTTCACAGCTGAGGCAGAGCCCCCATATCGCTCCACAAACCCAAAAAGCTGCCAAACAAAAGCCAGAAATACTAAGACTACCAACAGCAGGAATCAGAGAAGATAAGACAGGTTTGCTGGCCTGCCACAAATTAAGTTCCTCAGTAAGTGTTCACAAACCAGCCTAATCAGAATGTATCAGCTCCCATTACTTTCCTATACCCACTGAATCAAAAGAAAAACAAGTTTCTGATGTCTGTTCTTCCACTGCAAGGCAGCCTACCTGGCTGGCAAATTTGAGGCCAAGCAGCACAGAACTGGCACCCACTGGAATACTGTGGCAAAGCACATTGTATTTTTCTTTTCTGGATAAGCAAGAGTTACCCTGCCCATATAGTATTTTTTAAAGGAACCAGTTTGTTTGCAGAACAGGATGGAGAAGACAAGCTCCCACCCAGCTGCTGCATGTTCCATCTCAAAGTGCAGGTGTGAAACAGCATTGGAGCACTGCTGACCATGAAACCCCAGGGCAAGTACCTTCCTGCTGATAAGGCTCTTCTCACAGTAGCGCTGAACCTGTTGGAGGAGGACAGGAAAATGAACTGGCATTCAGCACCCCTTCTGCATCCTGCTGCCCTTGATCCCTGCCCAGCAAGGCTGTCACTTGCTGTGCTTTGGGGGAGAGCTGCACAGCTCTTTGTGGGCACCACCAGCCAGAGAAGAGTTTATTACAATGTGAGAAATGTTGGTTACAACGACATCCCAGAGTGGAAACACACAGTGTTGAGGTGCTGTGTCTGGAGGTTCAAGGGGGAAAGTTAGGTTACTGGAGTAGCAAAATTTCTGCATGACAGCCCTTACAGTGTAGCTTTGCATTACAGACAGTTAGAGAGCATGGGCTTTGGCTCTACTTCCAGCTTTCACACAATAATCTCAAACAAGTCACCACCACCTGTGCCCCAACGTTTGCATTACCTTGAAGAGGTTGATATTGTCAATCTGGCTCTGAAATAGAAAGTCATTGATGGATTTTAGTACTGTCCCTGATAGAAAAGAGAGAGAAGGGGAAAAGAAATTATTGGCTGCTGCTGGGCCTGCACCCCTTACTGCCCACATCCACGTCCCTGACTGATAGCTCCATACCCCAGGAGTTCACTCCTGTCTTACCTGTTTGGGAAACTGCCTGACTTCCAGGATTCTGGTTCACATTACCTGTAAAGCATGAAACCAATTCAAGGCAGGCTTGAATCTATCTCAAAATTAAGCAGGAAACTAAAGACTGACCTTGATGCGTACAGTGCACAAGAAACCCAAGAAGTAACTACACATCTGCAAAATGTGTCTATGCAGACTAAACACCAGCTCCCACTCAGTTTTAATTTGCCCTAGAGTAGCCCTACAGTGTAGAACAAGAGTGCTACTGCATCCTAAGGAACACCACCTACATTCCTAAGATCTAGGAAACAGATCATTGGAGCAAAGGAGCAAGCCCTGCAAATTCCTGTGGACCTAAAATCAAAGCAAAATATTTTCTCACAAAGGAAAGGCACCACTCAAGAAAGATTCATTCTGCAGATGCATGCTGACACACAGAGGCCTTGCTACCAGACGACCTGGAGATTTATTTCATGCAGTTCTTGTGCTACACTGTTACACATTTTATACATCTGCTGTATTCCTCACTTAGCATTTTACATCATCCTCATTTCAACTGGATCTCAAAACTACACAGAAAAGGAAACTGCCTCTACCAACTTACGTCATCTGCTGCTCCTAAGCTAGTGAAACTAAGTTAAGGGTTCCAATATACATCAGTCAACTTCCCCAAGTACAAACCAGCCTGCAAAATAAAACTACTGGCATCTGAACCTATACATAAGCAACACTTCCCTGCAGAGGAAGAAGGGGGACAGTGTCCTGAGAAAGGACTAACTAGCTCAGAGTTTATCATTATCCCTGGAGACACAAAAGGTTTGCTTACCTCCCAGCATAGCCACAAACTGCTCCAGTAAATACAGGATCTGCTTAATGTACATCAAGTTCTTTGCCTTCAAACGTTTCCTATGAAGCATGAGACATGTTTAGGCCCCAAAACCTCTTCAGGGACTAACCAAAGCAGATGAGCTGCAGAAACAAGTACATGAACTCTTCTTCATTTTGGTGAGTCAGGAACTAAGATTTCTTCCAAGTTCACTCTCTCTGTTTGTGACAGGGCAGAGTCATCTGGATATCCTGCCCAAGGTCATCCCAAAGCATTTATCCATGCTCTCCCCCACTGTTCCTACCATTGCACCTCTCCTTGCATATTAATTATAGCTGGTTTGTTACAATGGCAGTGATGCCTCAAGACCCTGTTGCAATAATGCTCCAAACATTCAGAGTTATTATCATTGAACACAACAATCAGCCACTGCAGGGATGGCAAGGTGCAGAGCCAAAATCCACATACAGCTTCCGCCTCCTCCTCAGAGCTTCCTGCTTCTACCATCATGCCAGTCAGCACAATGGAAGACTAAGGGAGAGACATGAAAGACTGAGTCTTTTGAAACTCTGCATCACAAAGTAGAAGTGATTAGAGGGAGATATTCCTTGGGAAAGGAACTGAGTGTAGAAGTGTATACAGGGTATACACTGTATAACCCTGAGGATTATACAGTGTATACCCTGTATAATCCTCAGGGTATCCCCTTCTTGCTGCTTAATACCAGCCCCAGGAGTCTGACTCAGATGAATTCTAGACAGAGATAATAAAGCAAGTGTCTTTTCATCTGCAGAACTCTTAATGCAGTAACTTTCCACTGGGGAAAAGCAAGAAAGACCCTGCAGCCATAGGGCAAGCCAAGGCATCCACAGACCTTGCCTGTGCTGAGCTGTTTTTCCCCAAGATCCTCACCTGTATCGCTCCATGTACTGTGACAGCTGGGAGTGGGCACAGCACAGCTGCACAAACAAAAAGCAGAAGCTGTTGTTATAAAGGAGAGAAGAAGGAGCACTGCTGGAAGCAAACCTCCCTCCCCTTTAGCAGGCCAGGCTGTGACTCACCTGAGAGCCGCTGACCTCGGCGCTATGGATGCAGGTGATGGTGTCTATGAGGTTGTGGGCCTCGTCAATGATCACAACCTGGTCCTTCAGCTTGATCCCAGCCGCCTTCCTGGTAGGCTCATGCAGAAGCATCTGATAGGGCAGCACCACCAGCTACAGGAGAGGCACACACTGCCCTGATTCCAGCTCTCATCCTTACAAACTCAGGGCATTCTACAACCACTCATTAACAGCCCTTATCAGAGGGCCATGCAGAATTCAGCCAAGTGACTTACTCTTATTAGGGGAAAAGTAAGAACAAAGCCAGGAGTACATGCTTGAGAGGGGCACTGGGATGTCAGCTGAAATGATTATGCTACAATTGCATATGGGTTTAGGTTACCTTTTAAATCTCCTTTGGGGCACTGAAACTCTTCAGAGAGAACCCAGCAAGGAAGAAGAGTGGTGTAAGAGCTAAGAGTTCACCTGTATGTCAGTATTGCTTCACACCTACTGAACTGCTCAAGTATTTCAAAATGCTGAGACATACAGCATCCTTATGAACTTCTGATGGGAATTCTCATTTTCCTTTGCTTTCTGAGCAAAACTAGAGCTGACAGAAACGGAGCCTGTTTACAGACTCCGCCAGTCTAAGTGACAGTACTAGAAGGAGCAGGCCATCAGTTCATTCATAGAGTATCTGGCATTAATGCCACTAAAACTTAAGTCTTACCTGAGCAGCAGGGATAGCAAATCGACTCCCATAATATGGGCAGGCTTTGGTCTCCCTTCCCAAGGACACCAACTGCTCAATATCCTTCACTTCCACCAGAACTTCATCACGGAGAAACTGCATTTGCTCAAAGGAATAAAATGGGCACACGGTGCGACTCACACGTCTCTTCTTCCCCTCATTCTCCTCATTGCTCTTCTTTTCTAACAGCAGAAATCAAAAGAAAGTTATGAGCAACACACACAACAGCCTAAAATAACCATTTTGCAGAAACTCATGGATTTCAAAGCAAGCTTTGTCCTGTGTATTCCTGACCTATCACCTATTTTTAAATTATTCAGCAGTAACATTTCCATTTCCATAGTGGACACTACTCTTGCCAGTTAGATTTAGCATGTGACATCTTCCAACATTTCTAGCATTGAGTTAAACACAAGTATCCTTCTGTGCAGAAGTCCTGACCAGCTTGAGACACTCAGAAGATTTATCCTGATCTCAGCATAGCCTGGAGATCAAGAAAAGCACCAAGGATTCCTGTTCTTCCAACCTGTCATTTTCAAGCTTCTACCACTCTTGCTAGAACTGACTGGCAGCACCCACTGTCTCCACCCTCTCATGACACCTTTATTAGGAATTGCTTCCCCAGGCTGTGGGAGCATGTGGTATTTCTGGGGTCCCCCGCTGTGGGGAGGAATGATGAATCTGATTCCATGTTCTTAGAAGGCTAATTTATTATTTTATGTTACTATATTATATTAAAGAATGGTATACTAAACTATACTAAACAATAGAGAATGGGTACTTACAAAAGGCTTAACAAGATACTACTGAAAAATTTGTGACTCTCTCCAGAGCCTTGACACAGCTGGCTGTGATTGGTCATTAAGTTAAAACAATTCACATGAAACCAAAGAAACAATGACCAGTTGGTAAACAATGTCCAAACCACATTCCAAAGCAGCAAAACACAGGAGAAGCGAATCAGATAATTATTATATTCCTTTTTCTCTGAGGCTTCTCAGCTTCCCAGGAGAAGAAATCCTGGTGAAAGGATTTTTCAGAAAATATGACAGTGACAGGAGCATTCTTACCATGTTTGTTCTTCTGCATGTCCATGCAGCGGTCATTGATGAGCTGGAGAGCACCCAGGCGTCGCACCTCCTCGTTCACACACAGATTCTGGCACGTGCAAACAGAGGAAGGGAGTCAATTCACAGCTGAGTGCCCCCATGTGCACTCCCTGCTGTAAAACAAATGATTTTCCTTAAAGCAATCTCAGGCCAGACTCCAAAAATGAAAAGTCTACCAGTTAGACATTGTATATACTAACTGCTATAAACATGCTCAAAACTCACAGAAACTTAGGAGGAAAAAATGAGAAAAAGAGGGCTCACTGCTACACAACAGCTTCTGAAAAATGCTGCCAGAAGTACTAGTTTACTAAGAGGAGCACCTTCTCAGTGACTCAGACATCTGTAATACTCCATATTAGCAAAGGTAAAACATATTCTTGTATTTACATCAAAGGGTAAATGACCAAAACAGAGTTCACAGAAAGATGTACACCACACAGATCTGTGTTGCAACCCATGGCTGCCTTAGTTTTTCAACAGGAGACTCAGCCTGTCCCCAAGGTGACTTCTGTGGCACCAGATCCACACAGCTCCTGGCAGTGTGTTCTGGGTCCCTGAGAACAGCAGCACGTACCTGTCTGGATCCCAAGGAGACCAGACGTGTGTCTTTGCCAAAAGGACTTTTCTGCACCTCATGCACAAACTGGGACAGCTGGGAGTGAGTGCGGCTGCAGTAGTAGATCTGCAGTGAGGAACAACAAAGGGAAGACAAGAAGAATATGGAAGCCATTCCCTACCTATGACCAATCCTACAAGGAAGCAGCCAAGCACTTCAGCAAGGTTCACCTTGCTCAAGCCTTCAAAAGCACAAGGGAAGGCACATGTTCGAGTGTCATCTTAAAACTGCTGAGGCCAAAAGCCCCATCTTTGTTTTCTCCTCTGCATTTGCTTTTGTTGCCATTTAATTTTCCAAGGTCTCTATAAAACAGGGACTCACCATGGGAGAGTAATAAAACACTATTTATTGCTGTGTTCTTCTACAGCGAGCCACAGCAAAAACGAGCACAGCAAGCTGCTTAGGCAGGCAGTGTAGTCCAGAAGGAGATGAGCACAGCAGAACTAGCTATCTTTATCAACAGACCTGGCAGCTTTTGGAAGCTAGCTCCTAAATCCTTCTGTACTGCCTGACTGTTGGAAAGGTGCGAGGAAGCCATCATTCTGCTCACTCCTACACTATTCTATGAAGTGGCACTATTTAATTTCCTCCTCTCACCTTAGTCACATGCTCCTCTTCCAAATCATCATCATCATCTTCTTCCAGCCTAAGAAAAGAGAAAGCTTAGTTTCCTTTCAGCAGATCACTGACAGTATGAATCAAATGAAGCTCCACCACAGGAGTGAGGTCTCAAGAGAGATGATTAAGTCATCTCAAAAAGAGCCTCAGAACTCATCTCAGGTGGTAAAAGAAAATTTAACTTTTTAAGAACAGGGTTCTCTTTAAAGGAAAAATCTCTCCTGGATTGTGCCTTTTTTCCAAGTTCAAGAATTTTTTCTTCCTTTTGATTGAGGAGCCTCTAAGCCTCAGGCATAAGCTAATCAGTGCTGTACTATTATTTGGTGACCTTATTTATTTATTTTTGTAAAGCTTTTCCATTAGAAGCAATTTACCACCCTCCAGATTATTGCATAAAGAAGGGCTTCAGGAAAGCATTCAGCTGCCATTGCGCTCCTCAAAGGCAACAGCAGTTAAATGTTTGATAAACTACTTACATATAAAAAAAGTAGTTAAGCGTTCTTCAATTTTTAAGGTAGAAGGAAATGTCTAAAAGCGAATTAGTAAATTTGTAATTTAAATGTGTTTGATTTTCTGTGCTGAAGTACAGCTTCTGGCTTTCTGCATAAGGCAAATGCATGGGAGAGAAAAGTGTGCATGGGATTTTCATGTCAAAGCTCTGTCTTAAAGAAATGTGAACATCTCTGCCTTTAGAGTACCAAAAGATGCCAGTGCTAATCTGCAGAACTGACAGCTGACTCTGGTGTCCTGAGTTCCATTCTGCTTTTCTAATGCAAGGAACTTGATCTCAAGTCATTCACCCAGCATCCAGAGGCACTCTTTGGGAAGCTGGGCATGGATAAAGGCAGGACACTGCTACACATTTTAAAATGCACTTTCTCAGAAAGCACTTCAGGTCACTCAGATCGGTCTAACAAAAGTTTATAAAAACCAAAACAAACCAAACTAAAATCCCCCCCAGACAACCAATTAAATAAAACCCCAGAAAAACCACCACCTTACACTGTTTGAAAAGGTGAGAGAAACTTTTTAATAAAATCTGCACAGCTTCTTTAATCAGGGCAAGACAAAAATTAGATGGAAAATGTTTCCTTAGCATGGAATCCCCTCAGTCCCCGTCCTTACCCAGATACCACTTTCTTTTCATCATCACTCTCATATTCAGCAAGAATCAGCTCCTCCTCATTGTGATCCAGCTGGTCTAGAGCATCCTCTCCAGCTCCCTGTGAAAGAGCCTCCTTGCTGAGCTGAAGAAGGCGCTTTGCCTCATCATCCTCACATCTCTGGAAGGAATACAAAGGCACAGCATTTCCCATATAAAAAAAGAGTGGCACAGGGGTTGCTTTATGGCATGAACAGGCCAGAAGACAGCACAGGTCTCTCACAGAAGGCTGAAGCTGTTCAGCCCTACAGAAATCAGCTGTTACCAAAACCAAAGACCTGCCCACACAGATGGTTATGAAGGGGAAACATAAAGGACCTTCTCTGCAAAAGGCCTGCTGAACTAATAGACCCTCAATGAAATGTTCATGTAATCCAGTATTAGCTGCTTAAAGTGGCCCATAAAAGATGTCTGCCTGAGAGAAAATGGTGTGTAAATAAGCCTGAACAAACAAACATGTAGAGACATAATCAAACACTCTGCACATTTAACTCAAAGCTAGAATCAGCTCAGCATCTGGTTTATAACAAGATTTCTCTTCCTGATTTTTCTCCAGATGTATGACTGTTACTCTAACACAAGTCTACCTCTCTACAAAAATTCAGTTGAACTGCTGAAGAACAGTTTTCTGATTAACTTCTGTGTCACAAAAAAGAAAAGTTCATTTTTTTCCATCTCAAAACAGTATCTTCCAATGTTAATGAGCATTTTATTACCATGGAAAATACAATGAATACCATGGAATATACAATATACAAGAAAATGCAGTCAGTAAGCACTAACTTAGAAAAGAAGAATCAGTCGCTTTTCTAAATCTCCATCATATTTGCCTCAGTTGCTTTCTTGCTTTTCATCATGCTTCTCATTTCACATGCTCTTCAGTCTCTTTTAAGAGACAAGTTCTTTGTTCCATTTGGTTTTTATTTGCCATTCTCTACTATTTCTGTCATATCCTTTTGACAGGACTTGACCAAAACATTACACAGTATTTGAGATAGAGCACACTAGAAATCAATAGCCTGGCAGCCTAATAAATCTATCTGGGGACCTGAACTGAGTATTTCTGGGAAGTATAATTCATATAATCAAAAACCATCAAGAGCACTGAGGCCAGTTCATGCACCTAAATGAGAGGAAATATGTATCTGTGAACTTTAATACCATTTTTATTCCAGAAATACAGACTGTTTCACATATTTTCATAAAACAGAGATCTTTCCAAAAAAAGCCTCTGAGTATTAAAGCTTTTTAAAGAAAAGCAGAAAGCCAGAAGGCAATCAAAACACACATCATTTCTGCCCACACACAAAAATTGTCACAGAAAATCATTGATGCACAAATTGTTTTTCACACCTGCACTTTTAAAATTTAACAAATAATTTCGGATGACCAATTTCAGAAACCTCATACCAAGAGCTCCTCAAACAGGTGGGTTGGAAAAGTCACTGTGAAGTCACACATAAGCAAATATGAACAACACTGAAGGTAACCAAAACAGAAAGTTTTGATCTCTGTGGAGTAACTCACCTTCCTCTTTGCTGCGTATTTTAACTGCACGTTTTGCCGAATTTTCTCAAGACGATCTTCTCGCTTTTTCCTTCTGATCTGCTCTTCCTACAAAAATGGGGGAGTGTAGGCAGGACTACGTGGATTTAGTCCTCAACCCTTGGTATCACTACTTAGGCTCTGGGCATAGAAAAAAGAGTAAGGGAAACAAAATTTCTGGGACAGGGTTCTGTTCTCTCTGCGTGCTCCCCTACAGTGTTACTCTGCTCAAAGCAATACAAAGGAATAGTTTCCTGTCTTGGGCAACCTGCAGGCAAAGACACACCACCACCAAATTTGCCTGACGTGTTCTCCACTCACCATCCAGGATACAGGAACAGTTTGCCCAGAGAGGTGCTGGAGTTCCCAGGAGATGCTAAACAGCCTCCTGGACACTGGGTACCGCGCTCTAGGGAGAGGCCGTTCTAGGCGACCCCCAGGGTCCCTTCCAGCCCCAGCCACGCTGTGTCTATGCGATATCAGCCCTCGTTATTTCATCCATCCTCTACACACGAGCGCATCCCCACCTTCAGCCTGTCCACCATGTCCCGCTCCTCTTTCCTCTGCACGAAGGCCGTGACCCAGTCCGGCTGCCCGGCCGTGTCCGCGCTCCCCGGCCGCGCCTGCTGCGGGCTCAGCCCGTCCTGCCCGCCGGCACCGAGCGCCAGCAGCTGCTCCTCCTCCTGCCGCCGCTTCTCCTCCCAGTCCCGGAGCCACGCCAGGGCCCCGCAGATGAGGCTCAGCGATTTTCCCTGTCACGGAGAGCCGGCAAGGTGAGGAGCGCTGCCGCCACCGCCGCGGCCCCGCCCGGCCGCAGCCGCGGCTCGGCCCCGAAGCGCCTCACCGTGCCCGTGGGGCTCTCGAAGATGCCAACCCGGCCGGCCTCCAGCGCGCCGTACAGCGCCTCCATGAACTGCTCCTGGATGCGGTACGGAGTGTAGGGGAACGGGAACC
The DNA here is from genome assembly GCF_023055355.1 of Agelaius tricolor. Taxonomy (NCBI): domain Eukaryota; kingdom Metazoa; phylum Chordata; class Aves; order Passeriformes; family Icteridae; genus Agelaius; species Agelaius tricolor. Next base: position 5,120,705 of record NW_027269263.1, read on the forward strand.
GGCCCGGCACTGGGCCCACTGCCGCCGCCCCGCTCTCCATCCCGCCGCGCTTCGAACCGAGCGCCGCGGCCGCGGCCGCCCCTTCCCGTGACGCAGCGGAAGGAGGGCCCCGCGCTGCTCTCTATGCGCAGAGCTCCCTTCCCGAGCTGTCATCCCCTTCCCCGTCCCCTCCCGTCACGCACGGACAGAAAATTACATTTCAGAGGAAAAAAAAAAGAAAGAAAAAAAAAAGTTTTATTTAGGATGAGTGAAAAATGCGTATTTTATGATTGGCTTTTCACAAATATTAAAATTAATATTGTAATATAATATGAATATTATGTTAGAAAGTTATGCTGTAGTAATTTTCTTGAGTATTGTGTGTGTTAAATATAGTTTTGGGTTATGACATAATGTTAAAATAGAAACTATGCTATGTAGGATACTTTTTTTAAGGAAACTACTTGCACCGAGATAGCAGCTAGAGGACACCTAAATCTGTCAGAGAAAAAGAATTTATTGCTCTCCCATCAGAAGAAACGAACTTCATCCTGCCTCGCTCAGCCCTTAAGACACCGTCAAGATTAAGAGGAAGAAGCTGCCACTGACCTGACAGAATTCTGGGTTTGAATGGAATATATGCATAATGTATGAGGTGTATGAATATGCAATAGGCTATTGCTTTTAAGGGTTAATCCTCTGTTAACGTGTGTTCTTTTTCAGGCTTATTTTGCCCAGAAAGAGGTACCTGGACTTCCGTAAGTCTTTGTTTTTATTGTCTCATATTATCCTAATCCAAATTGTCCAAATTATTATTACTCTAATTATATTACTATTTTATAGCCATTATATTACTATTAAACTTTTAAAATTTTAGAAACAAGTGATTGGCATTTTTCCCAGATGGAAACATACAGTAATAAAACACTGCCATATAGAAAGGGTTTATATAATACTCAGTCCTGTATTTGAACTGTATATGTTCATACCCTGGAAACAACAGTGACCTAAAGAAGAGCAGCATAAAAAGAACAAGACAACTGCAATCAGTCTCTGGACCAGCAGTGAGAACTCATCGTGTACTGGTTCAGGTGAGGCCATCTGGGGGCAAATCCTTTCTTTCTGGGTTAAATAATATAAGGCTATATTTTTGTCCATGTTTTGTTGATGTCCGATGTTGGAAGGAGTTTCAAATCAGCAACAACAAATCTGGGAGAAGCTATAGACTTCCCTTCAACTGGAAGCACTTCTGCATCCAGGTTTTCTGGAGCAGCCATTGGTTTTGTGTTACCTAGCTATCATGAGGTAGGAATTCCTTATCCCATGTAAAGATTTGGAAAATAGAAAGAAAAGAGAAACAGATTTAAGTTCAGACTATTCATTTAGTTTCTTCCTTGCAGTCATAGCCCTTTTCCTTAAAAAGAAAGCTCTGCAGCAAATTGTATCTAGATTTCATCTACAGAACAGATAGACAACTGAGTAAAATTATAAACTGGTTTATTAACCTTTAGACTGAAACATTTGGAGGCTCCTGGTTTTTCATAGGTTATACTCATTTGGAAACACACGTTGGAAATTCATGCTAGAGCGTGAGGTACAATGGACAGCACTGCTTACAGACTGAACATCATCCTGTCACATGGAACAGGGTGTGATGCAGCAGACTAAGCCCCCCTGTTTCAGATGATCTGCAGATTTTGGAAGACACCACTACACTGGTTATACCAATCCCCAAAGTTTGTTTACAATACTCAGGGCTGAAAAACATTAGCGGTACAAACAAAGGTACTCAAAAGCACCTCAAAGCAGCAAACTCACTCAAATATTGTCAAATATTGTCAGCACAAAAGAAGAAAAAGCCATACTTTGGTTTATGTCTTTTACCATTATGAGTATATTCTTTGCTGAAAAATACACAAGATTGATTTCATTTTGGACAGGGTCTTTTTGAAAGGGTATTTAGATACAGGACTTTTCCATACTCTGCCTACAGATCTTCCTGGAAGCAGAATCTATTTACTGAGGGAGCATAAGAGGCAAGGTGAGTGTGGAGTGTGCAGCATGGTACAACCCAAATTTTCAGCATTCAGCTCTTCCCTTCCCAGACATGCTCCATGCAATTTCTCACCTTGTGAGCAGTCTCTCTACTGGCTCAGTGTTGTGCTGCTTCTGGTCACAGACCTGCTTCTCTTCATTCATCCAAAAGGTTAAAGCCAAGCTGGGGACTGCAGGTCCTGATCAGAGGAAGGAAAACAGGCATAATAAATACTTGTCATGGTAGCAGTGCTGTAGGGTGGGATTACAGGAGGATAAGTATTTAGGAGCTGAAAGTAAACTAGACCATAGGAAAATGATGCCCAGAAACACGCGTCAGGGTCACTGTCTGTCCTTCCATGCACACTGTGACACCCCTGTTCAGGTTCATTGACCAGGGCCAGTTCAGGTAGCACACACAGGTCAACCAGATGTCCAGAGAGCTGCCTGACAGCTCACTGCCTTCTCACAGGTGTCTGGATGTTTGTCCTGCTGCACTTCCGGACCAAAAATGTCTCCTGATGAGTTTTGTGTAAGAAAACTATTGATTCCTCAAACCATTTTCTCTCCATCACCTTTTCTGCCATGTCTGGAGCCCTGTTTAGTGCTTTGTGGATCTGTCTTTCTGTCTTAATGCTTTCTGTCTTAATGGATCAGCCAAGCACACACAGATCTGGGCAAGAGACAAGATTTGATCTGCTCACACATTATCAACAGCAGCAGCCCAAAGGCAGAATTTCCTGTCCTGTGCTCCAGAAAAATGGCTGTTTGACTGCCTCTTTCCAGATGGATTTTACAGGGCTGGCAGTGAGCAGAAAGAAGGAGTCACACACACCTGTCCATGCACAAACAGTGCCTGGGGGAGGGGGCAGCAGGGAGGAAGCAGGAGCAGCAGAGGATGGAGTGTTCGGAACGCAGGTGTCTGTGACATCAGTGGCAGAGCAGCACAGGTGACAGCTCCAGCAGTGCAAGTGGGCCCCAACTGTCACAGGCACTGCTCCCAGTGCCATGACGGCCTTGTGGGCTTATCTGGCTTTGTCTGGTGAGTAGGACATGTCCCTCCTCCAAACCCAGCTGTGGGGAAGGGCAGCCAACCCAGCTGCTCTGCACTCTCCCCATTATTCCTCAAAAGGAAGGGATGAAGCATCCTCCAATGCCTCAGGTGCAGAGATCCATGGGCTTGTAATTTTGGCAGTTTTCACCCCTGGAGTTGGTCTTTTATTCATCAAGGAGGGCCACAGAGCGACCTAAGAGCCAGACAGGAGTCTGATCTGGATGCAGTGGGCACAGGCTGGAGCAGAGGTGGAGGCTGGAGATGCCGTGACAGGGACAGCTGGGTGCATTAAACCAGACATGAGCATTAAGGCACAGGTCAGGAGCTAATCCACAAAGCTAAGAGGGAAGAGTTGGCCCAGTAAAGCAACAGGGGAAGCAGGAGAAAGAGGTCTGAGAGAGGATCTTGGTTGAAGACCTATTTAGCCAGAGGAAGGGAGTTTGCAGAGGCCAAAAATCTTGGAAGGAAACAGTCTACTTGCTCCAGCCCCAACAACAGAGCAATATTCTCAGTTTCAGCCATGACTTCCAAGACATTTCTCCCAGTTCAAGATTTGAATCTCCAGAGCTTTGGTGAAGGTCCCTCAGCCATGTACTGTCACTTCTTTCAACATGAGTGAAGCAAATTTTCCACAGGTCTGGACCTTCCATCTCTAGCTTGTTAATTCATTTTCCATGTGCTGGATCCTGCACCCAGAAAAGGCAACAGAGATGTGGGTTCAGTCCTCCAGCTCTTCTAAACATGTCGTGGTTAGTGTTTCCTTCTCCCTCTGACTCCCTGCATTCTATTTTCCACCAGTGCTCTTGGGCTGGGGCTGCATAGCTGGCCCTCGGGGCACAAAGGCACAGGAGCCAGGAACACCCCTCTCTGACCAGGAATACCACCAGTTCTTCAAGTTCCTGAGGATCACCATCCAAGCCAGAACCGCCTGCCAGCTCCGCGAGCTGTATGGCTGCAAGAACTCACTTGTCCAGAGGCTGGATGAGTACGAAAACCACGGAGTCATCCCTTTAGGTAAAGCCAGCCATGATTCCCAAGGGCAGGCAGTTGGACATGGACAGGAGTCCTGCATGGCCCTGATCACTGGGAGAGGAAACACTCAGGATCTGGGGAGGAGAAGTAGGGGCAGAGAGGTGGGTAGCAATCCTGCAGTGAGAAGAAGGCATGTGCTCACGGGCAGCCTCTCTCACATTTCATTGGATCCACGGGAATCCAATGGATTCCCTAGGACCAATCCCTAGGACCAGCTTCCTCTCGTCCCTTGGGTCATGAAGATGACCAAGAAGCAGTGGAGTTTCTTAAAAGGTCCCCATATGACACAGGGGGGTTTTCATGGAGGGATGTCACTCCACAGGGAGGTTATTGCAAAGGGGGATGCCAGCACTGGAGTCTGTCACTGGGTCTGTGTCTTTATTTGCCTCTTTCTAGGGCCTATATGCTCCGAACTGCCAGAAAACCCTTCCTTCCACAATTTCTGCACCTTTTCTCTTTATCGCTGTATTATGAAACAGTATTTCCTTAAGGTGAGTTATTTGGCTGTTTCCTGGAGACTATGGTGTGCTCTGGGCAATTTATAGGCAAAAGAGAGAGCCCTAAGTACGAGTAAGTAGGAAGACAGAAAGCTAAAAGACAGGGAAGATAGAAGAGAACCATGGGCAGCCCATCATGCAGGGGCACTCACACCAAGCTGATTAGCGAACACAGATGGCACCTGCAGCCCCTTGCCAAAAAGGAGACTTTGTAGGAGGCATTCTTCAAGAAAATGAACCTCTGAGGACCGCCTCAGCCCTCTTCCTTAGCTCTCATTCCCAACCAAGTTGAGACAATCTAGGTTTCTCCAGAAGAAAGGGGGATTTATGTAGGCCAGAAGAGAGTAAAGAGAGCCGTGAATCCCAAGAGAGGTTTATGAGGAGACTTGACAAAGAAAGGATATGAAGGTTTATATTTCTTTCCTGGGCTCATCTTAGTAGGAAATAGGAAAGATGAGATTGTGCAGTGAGAGCTAAACCCAGAGAAGAGGGCTGTGCATAGGTGCCTGCTCCTAAGGCTCTCCAGAGGAATGTTTTCTCCTCCACAGAGGACTGTGTGCCCAGGACGCCCAGAGACACAAAGCATTCAAGCCGGTGCCAGCCCCATCGTGAGCAGTGATGCCATGCCATCCAGCAGCTTTGGCCCCCTGCCAGCTCCCCCCATGCCTCCCACACCTCACTCCAGCCCCGAGACAGAGGCACCTGTGAGCCCCACCTCCTTCCCTGTGAGCACAGAACCAATTCCCTTTGGCCCAGAAGCCACAGAGGTGACAGCCAGTGGCCAGCAGCAAGGACCCCTGCCCAACAGTGACATCGAGGATCTCCTCCTGAGGATACTGGACAGCCAGGTGCAGACTTCACTGCAGACAATGAAGTTGTTGATGTCTGTTGGGAAGGCAGTGAAGGAGGAAGAGTTGCAGAAGGCTGCTATGACCCTGCTGGTGGCTCTGAACAATGCAAATGTGTCTTGGTCACCAACCAACTGATACAGCTCAAGAGTTTGGTAAACACAGGGGAAAGGCCATCTCTTCCAAATGCATGGGGAAACAGAGCCATGGGAAATGCTATTGCTCAGGATTCAAAGAAAAAGATGGTATCCTCTTGGAAGTAAATGTATTGAAAAGATACCATTGTCTCCTGTAAAAACTGTTTGCTCACCATTAATGGTGTCCGTTGTGTCATTCAAGGGATGTCATGGGACAATGATGGCTTTTCTTCATTAAATGCAGGTGCTCCTGCTCAAAAGGATTAAGAGAAGACCTTTCTTTGAAAATATGTATGTGAATATACATACACAGATATACAAGGGGTGCTCTACAAGTGCAGGAAGGCTTCATCCTGCAAGGGAACTGTTGGTCCCATGCAGTACTGGGGTTGCACATGGTTGACATCTACTTCTGAAATGTAGTTATGAAACACACAGGATAAATATTCATATTAAGAGCCTCTTGTCTCTCACAAGAAATCAGAGAATCTGATTCTTGGAACTTTGGCTGAAGTGCTGTTTCTTTTCTAAACACTGAACGTGCCTGTAAGTAAAACTGTGTGAAGCCATCTGGAGTATGCACTTGCTGCTAAAAGGAGAGCGGGAGCTCTGCAAGAACCAGCTCTGGTTGTCTGAACCTCCATTCAGAAAAAGATGGTGTTACCTTAAACTCAATCCAAGCTCCAGTGGTTTTTTGCTTTCAGGAGACCACCCCTGAAGTGAGAGTCCCCTATTCACCTTTTCTTCTGCAGGCTTTCTTGTTTTCTATTCCACCAAGGGCTCTGAGGAGAAAGGGCTCAAAGGCAGCTCTCTCCACGATGCACCACACCAAGCAACATCCCTGTGGATTCAGTCTGGGATGCTGCTTTCCTTTACACTGCTAAGTGACACAGACAGCTGAGTGAAATATTGGCTCTGTGTCTATCCATTGAAGGAAGTCCTTAGAAAGATCTCAAAATCACAGGTCCTTCATTGTCCTGGGAATGGGAGAAGATTGCTGGTGTCCTACACTTAGGACCCAGTCATATCTTGTCTCAGACCTTGTTGAAAATGAGCAACAGTGGTGACAAGGATAGACAAGGGATGAACTTAACTGCAAACTTTGCATTAAATCTGTCTTACATGGCATAAAAAGTGAAACTGCTAAGATAACATGAAGTAAACAAGGAGACGTAAAATTTAAAAAATAGTAGCTGTACATAGTCTCAATTTTGTAATATAGAGAAATAAAGTAAACAAGCAAAATAATTTAATTGGAGAGAACAGCTGACCACAACAGTCAGATGGACTTAGTTCCTTCTGACTGAAAGAGGAAGAAGGAAGGTCAAGCCCTGGTATAGGGCTGCCCAGGGCAGTGGAGGACTCACTGACTCCGGAGCTGTTCAAGAAACAACTTGACATGGCCCTCTGTGCTCTGGTCTAGTTGACAAAGTGGTGTTTGGTCAAATGTTGGATTCAATTACCTTGGAGGTCTCTTCCCACCTTAATGATTCCATGCTCCTAAGAGAGTGGGATGTCTTCAGTGGTTTGAATGCAGCCTTTCACATCTAAAGGATGGAAATGACAGAACTTCAGACTGCTTTCTGTGTGCCCTCATAGATGAATCAGTCAGTATTGCATGTTTAGTATCCCCAAGACTGATGGCTTCTGTAAACCTTCAATCCCTTTTTAACATTTTGGGTGCTGGTGTTTCCTCCACCCCCCTTACTATCAAAATTCTTAGGGTTTCACTAGAAGCCCAGGTGCTGGAAACATCACCTGATGCTCAGAACAGAGAGCATTTAATATTTTCTCCACTTGAATGTGGTATCTAAATTGGTCAGAATCAACTTCCTAAAACAATTTGAAGCATTAAAAAGCAGGCATTCTTTATGTGTGCAGGACACACAGAAAGTATCTCCTTATTCTGTGTGTGTGGTGAGGCTTTACAACCAAGGTATTTATCACGCATATTCATTAAAATGTGCTTCTTATCCAATACATAAGCATCACCTTTCTAGAAATAATTTGAATGTTTTAGTACCTTTTGACAATGACAGGGAAGGGGAAATTACTTTCTGTCAGTGTTACAGTGTATGTCAAGTAACAACCTCAAGGAACTTGCTGACAACTCAGCACTTAAAGGATTTGTGTTGTGATTTTTTCTTGGTATGAACTGGAAGGAAGGAGCAAATAAAATTCCTATCCAGAGAAGAAGAGCAGAGCAGCAATTACCCAAATTATAACTGGTCTAACATGGTACATGGGAGATGTATTTCCTTTGGCTTTCCTACTGATGAGGCTCCAGTAGCTGTTGGTTGTCATTCTTCTGGTACAAATTACAGTCTTCTACAACTGGATTGATGCAAAAGAGATTGCATTCAATCTGTTTTAATTATCCTGATATTGTACTGTTTCCTTACATAGCCCATTAGTCAAAGCTGTGGGATGCTAGAGCTGACTTGACTTCTAGAGGTGAGGCAAGTGACTTTTGTTTATGGAAATAAATTCATTTACCATTGTGTCCAGCTGTGTTCAGAATTTTGTTAGGCAATCTGTGCCCTTAGTAGTCTCTCTGTCTCATGAAAGGAAATGGGTAAACCCTCTAAATTGAAAGAGATGTGGTAAAATATCTGTGCTGAGTTTATGGGAAGCACAAAGATAAATATAAACTTGGCAATATATTTCACTGCAGTATTGGCACCTGACTACAGACAGGAAAGCTAAAAATGCAACAGCAAAAAAAAGTGAAGAAAATTAAGACAGAAAGACCCAGGGTCACACATTTATGAACTAGATAGCTATTATTAGTTTAATTTAAATGGTTTCTTACCACTTGAGAGAGTTTCCTATATGTTCTTGTCTAGCAACTAAATGATGCTTCCTTCCCACTCACTCCCACATATTTTTTTCCTCCTCCACACCCACAGTAGCAGTGGCCTTACATTCAGGAAATACCAGCTGAGCCTTTTTTAGCCCAGTGTATATAGCTGAATTCAGCGCTCTTAATTTTTTTTCAGCTTTGTTTTACAAGGTTTACAGACATCAAAATGTTTTGGCATATTTAAACACTGAGATCAGTTCAATTGCCCTTATCTTTTTGTTTAACACAGAGTAAATTCTGCTTTGTCAGGCTGGGGTATGTGAATGCATGTGCATGAGAGGAAATTCAATGAGCTTCAGTGCTGAGAGCAGCAGATTATATTTTGCTCTTCTCAAAGTAAGTAGATGTGATTACAGTTCACCCACACACATGAAAAAAAAAACAAAAAAACCAGAGTACAGGCCCTTAATATGTGTCAGGCTCTGGGTTTCCAGGTTGCTGCTTTGACATAGAACATGGACAGAATTGTGTGGTGTTTCTATATTTGTATCTTGGATTTTTGTGTGACATTTCCAGCCACAGAGGTGGTCTCTGTGTGGCATTGGTTGCTAGCAGCTCACTTTGCATTCACTGAGTGGATCTTGCACAGAACTATTTTTACTGAAGACAAAAAAAATCTGTCTCAAAATGCTATAGCAAAATTTTGTGTATTGAAACCATCCCAGCCCTCTCCCACAAGCTATGGAGTCCTTAGCAAGACACATTTTATCCTAAGCAAGGAAAAAGAGATTCAGAGACAGCCTGGTCTTTTTGAACCATTAATGAGAGACAAAATGTTAGCATAAATGAATGGGACAAACCCAATATTTCACAAGGACCTATGAAGAATAGATACACACAGGTTTAAATAATCACAAAACCTTTTCTCTTCATAGTTACCTTAATTACTTGAAAGATAGGTGAAAATTCAGTACAGGGGGCTCTGTCTAAATATAATTGATGGTGAGTTACTTTAATAGACTTCAGGTCTGTTCTTCAGGTTTCAGTGCTTTTCTCAAGGTGGCTGATGGTAATTTACAGAGGTGGCAGCAATTCCTTGAAAGCTGGAAGCACCACTGATTTTGACCTAAGTTTTCAGGTAGGGAATTGCCAGTCACTTCTCTGAAGGTTTCAGCTGCTGGGTGAAAGCACAAGCAGCACTGGCTCTTCACTTTGAGATGGCAAGATAGCCAATGAATCAATGCTCTCCTTTTGATAAAGCTCCTGGGCAGGGGATGGTGTGGCACTGTTTCTAGAAGTGGGCATTTTTGGACATCTCAGATATAATGATTTTCCCAAGCAGAAATGTGCATATATTATACCTCAGGAAAAAAAATAAATTGCTATCATACAGAAACATGCAGGCATACATCCAGGATAAGGAATATTAATGACACAGAGATGTGCCTTCCTTTAAGCCAAAAAGCTTTTTGTAAGTTACTTGATCAAAACTGTACTGACTGGGAGATTTTTGGTAGGATGAGCTAGAGAATAGTACTTTCTAGTAAGAGAACCTGACTCATTGCTGCCCCTGCCATGCTGCTTTATTTCTGCATGCTTCTTGGATTGTGCTTTCTTGGGCTCCTGTTTTCCTCCTCTTCTACATTTGTGAAGATCCCAGGAGAGAAATGCTGAAGGCTTGAGTTCCTCTAATGCATATAAAGAAATAAAAGGCTGTAGCCCAGAGATTGAGTAATACCATCTAAAGAATATGTAGCATTTCCCTTGTAGTTTTGTGCCTTTCTGAAGAAAGTTTCTGCATAAATACAGAGATTTTGAAAAAAAAATCTAAGCACTATGCACCTTTCTTTTAATTCTTCCAGCTTTATTTCCAATGGCTTTTGGCTTTTTCATGTGCAGTGATTGCTCATGGCAATAACCCCTAAAAGAAAAGGCAGCATAAAGCTGCTGAAAGTGTAACAGATGCTTGTAATATCACTGCCCTCTCTACAGGGACTTGTGTAAACTGATTCCTTGCTACACTCAGCATGTTAACATCCAGGAGCAGAATGCTGTTTGTGGAATTTATAATGGAACCAGGGATTCCAAAAATTGATCCACAGGGTCTTATAACTACAGGAGCTCCAAACTATATGTTATCCATCTGCCTTGACTTTACTGGTTTTCAAATACATCTCTGCATTTACAGTCTATTTGGAATAATTTTCACTTGGTACATCCTTACAAAGAGACTGTGGAGAAGAATGATTATCTGCCAAGCACTGATGTGTTTGGGAATATTCAGCACAAGCTTTTGAGTGTTATTTATATGAATGACTTATTTTGTCACCCTTGAAATATGCATCATCACTTTGGCAACCTCTGTGTGGTGCAAGGTGTGCAGTGCAATGAGATGCACAAATGAACAAGAGGCAGGCAGCAGGGCATACATGAAGAATGAGAAAAGGAAGTCATTTAGGAAAGCCTGGAGTAAAATCAGGAGGGGCAAAAAAAAAATCTCTCTCACGTGGCTGAGGTGGGAAAATGGGGTTGGTTTCATTTTCTTCTGTCTTGGCAGATGTCTGGGACTGCTTGCCAAGGCTTAGAGGGAAAATGTGCATGTAAAATGCAAAAGTTCATGAAAAAACATAAACTCATCCTTTCCAGTGTTCAGTTCTTTTATGACATTATTTTATCTTCTCTGGCTCCCTGTTGTTTTCCACTGATTTCTCAATCCTTTCTATGAATAAAATGTACCAACCCCATACTCCCACCACCCCTCTGCCAGGCTCTGTAACTGCAATTATTTTGCTGCCCCAAAAGCTTCTTCTTCCCCGTGAGCTCTTTGGTTATAAAAGATGATTTTCAGTCACAGAATCTCAATCCCTATATTCCTGCCATCCCTGTTCCCCACCTGCAGACATCAATGAGCACTTGCTGACTTATTTCCAGAACATTGCCTCCAACACCCAGCTCTGCTCTAAGCCCCAACATTTTCTTTGCCTGTGGCTTCTACCTATTTGAGGAGGTACATAACAAATACATTTCCCCCAGCAATGGAATAGCATTTTTTATCTTCCTGATCAAAAATATTATTATTTCAGTAAAAAAAAAGAAAAAGCCCCTCAAACCTATTTTCTTGCATTTGGGTTTTACTTATTCTTTTTTTTTTTTTCAAGAGTGGTACCTTTAGATCATGATTAAATAGATGAAATTAAACGCTTTTCAAAGTAATTTTTTGGTTTAAATGGTCTTATTGAAAAGTAAGATATGCCTGCAATAGTGTGCAACTCAGAATTAATGTTTTCAAGAATAACTAAAAATGCTAGTTTGCTTGTCAATGAATTATTATTGAAAAATTTAAATGTTATAAACTTTTGCTGTCCGGTAACTTTGCAGAATTCCAACACCTGTGCATATCTGTACAACACCTTTTTTTTTTGCTTTTTTTTTTCTCTTTTAGTTTTTTTTTTTTCCTTGCCTAGCCTAAATCTGCATAGTTTCCCATAGAATCACAAAATGGTTTGAATTTGTAGAGTCTTTAAAGATGACCCAGTTCCACCCCCTGCCTGTCCTTGAACTCTGCCAGGGATGGGGCAGCCATAGCTTTTCCGGACAACCTGTGCAGGGTCTCACCCTCCACACAGGGAAGAATTTCTTCTTAACAGCTAAGCTAAACTTGCTCACTTTTTTTTTTTTTTTTTTTTTTTTAACCCTAAGTACTTTCATGGAAATCCTGGTCTTTGATGAAAATGGCAGTATGTGAACAGAACACCTTATTCCTATTTCTGTCAGCATCCCTTTTTGTAGGTAGCTGTCCTGCAATCAGTATATAAATACAGGTAAAGCAGTTCAATTTTTTAGTGTCAGAAAGGTGTTACATGTCATTTTCTTGGAATCAATGATGTATATAAAAAGCATCCAACCCCATAAGCCTTTGAAGCTGGGACATCTACTGTGTACTCGCTCCTGTTGATATGAAGAGCAGTAGTGGTGCCACCCTCTCCTATATTCACTTGTTAATTGGCTGTTTATCTCATCCCCATGAGAAGTCCTAACTCATCATCATGAATTCTTCAACCACTCTGAACACATTAAATCAACCTGCAAATACCTGGACTTCCTCCCCTGCACCTCCTCATCCTACAGAACCACAGAATCCAGCATAGTTTTTGTTTGGTCCTTTTTTCCTTTCCTGATAGATTTCAGATATTGTCCATAGAGTTTAGCTGCTTATCAGGCACACTCTAAGGTTCTCCATTACCTCAGTTGTTACAAGATCACTAGGCTGTCTCACATTGCTTTAACCAACTCATGTTATTTAGCTTTAAGCACATATATTCCACTATCCCACTGGTTTAGGAATGCTTCTTGTCTTCTGAATCCCCCCCTTTTTTTTTTAATTAAAAAAAGGAATGTTTTAAGGCACTATAGGTGGGATCCATATTTGAGAACCTCTATGACAGCATCACTAGTTTTGTGAATACTGCATTATTTTTCACTCTATACCAGAAAAACAGAGTTGCTATACAACCTCAATTATTCACACATCTAAAATCTTCTCCAAATTGTTGTTAACAAAAATATGTTAATGGGTAAGAGCAGCTTTTCATTTGAATAATGACTTAATGCTTCTGCAAATTTCAGATGGTGGAATAAGCCCTTTCTTTAAAAGTTTACAATTTCCCTGGAGTTCTTGGAGTACCTCTACTCAAGGGAGAAAAAAAGGCAAATGGGAGACTTCAAACCTCAGCACCTGAAGGGGTGCTGCTGTGGTTTACAAATCTGTTTAGGGAGATGAAACATTCAATCCTCTGCTGTCTTTTGTTCAGAAGACTGACATTGATGGGAGAGAGGAAAAGGCCCATTGGTGTTTGATTTAGTGTAGATCAGGTTTGTTTTTCCTGCCTCCAGGTGGAGATGATCCTTGGCAGGTGCTCACTTCAGATGTTCGAGATCACTGAGGAAAGAAGCACCTCTACATTCTTTTGATATCAGTTTAAGAGAGGCAACAGATATGAGTGAAAATGAATTCTGTGAAGGCCATTGGTGTCAATTGTTCAACTTGGAAATTAGTTATGGGATTCAGTGCTAGCTGTCATGCCTCCTTCATTCTCTACTTAAGGCCATTCCTCCTACAAGAGGTTTTGTTGTCTTACTTCATTTTTCAGTGGTAGGAAGATGTAAAAGCCATTTGCTAGATAGTCAGTAAATCCCAAAATACCCTGCTGCCCTATTTTCTATTGATTTCCCAAACTTTGCACGCTGGACATCAAAATGGCTTTGATCCAGCTAAAAAATCAGTATCACTCCAGTCAAAAGAGAAAAAATAGTGGGCAACAGCATTAAACCAGTCATGAGAGGTCTCTGTTAGATGTGGTTCAATAGCCAGCCCCCAGGCTCTTCTCATGCTCTTCAGGGAAGCTCCCAGATCAAACAGGCATTCTAGTTCAAATCACTGTCCTATTTTAGGATGAAATGCAAAGGCAATACCATGCTCCCCACATCTCATTTCTGAAATAATTTAGACTTGAACACATTTATGAACTACTTAACAGAAGTTTTGAGCATGGCAGGGGAGGTGAGAAGGTGGTTTGAGGCCGGAGTGTGTCAGTGCAGCATCCCAGTCTGTCCTTCTGCACTGAGGGGCACAGGGGGGCTCTGTCCGTGGTGCTTGTGAGACAGAGCTTGCAGTGAAAACTGCAGACAGCTCTGAATCAGCTGCTAAAAAATCAGCTTCCACTAGGTGGAAGGCTCTTCTTTCTGTTTGCTCCTCATCTCTTCCCCCACCTCACCGAGTCTGGGACCTCAAAGCCGCTGTGCTTTGATGGCACTCCCATGTCACCTGGAAAAGCATTTGCATTGCATCAACAATTCACTCTGCAAGGACCATCTGCTCCGTCTGGTTTTCTAAAGGTGTACCTAGCACATCTGTCTGAAAAATCCAAACCATTAATTATTGGCTCCAAATGATATATATGTTGAAGCTGAAAGCAAGAAAAGTATCATGCTTTTCTCAATAATGATTTGTTTCTCCTATGTGAATTCCTCAAAGTATCTATGTATTTCTATCCCTTTCACTGTAGAACAAGAATCTAATACCATTTGTCTTGCTAGAGAGGAAAATAATATGTGTTGTATATGCAATTGCAAAGGTGCTGATAGAAGAATGTGTAAATAGATATGTTTGTATTTGCTGCCATCAGCCTTTGTGCAATAAAACATGCAATCCTGCAATAGTTGTGCTGTTACAAAAGAACTTGTTTCATTGGAGTGGAAGGGTTTTCCTGTTAGTGGAATAAGTTTAACCATCTTTATCAAACTGAAAAAAATTAAGTCAAGTAAGCATGACACTGATATAGAAATAAAAAACCACATTAATAAAATCCAGTTTGAGTTCTCTATATATATATCTTCTGGGATACTGGTGTAAACTTGGACTCCTAATTAAATACATCATTTTGAAAAGCCAAACACATTATTCCATAATAGTGTACAGAGAAGTTTCAGTGTAATAGATAGAAGTCAACAGAAGCCATATGGAAAATGAATGAGATTGTTCTCACTTTGTTGCCCATTATCATCTTGTTCAAGTTCCATATGGTGACTGAGCTCTCTTTACATAACTCTTATGTGTAGGCAACTATGTTATTGGAGCTGTTAAACAATTAATAAAAATCTACAGCCATATGTGCTGATTCTACTGTTTGCTGTCATATTTGCATTGGAAATTGATCTGGGAAATTTTGTTCTCTGTTCTGTTCTGATACTAATAATGTCCTTTCTTTTCTTTTTTTTCACACAATATTCATCCCCTAATTGCAAGAACCAATCATCTCATTACCCATCTATAACGACTCTAATAATTATTATCCCATATCCCACATCACACATCCTGCACAGCCACTGTGTTCATTGAGATGATCAGCTGAGTTGGCACTGAGGTCTTCCAGCAACAATTCTGTGGTCCTCAGAGTCATCTCTGCCCTGAATGAGACCAGGGGCTTCCTCTTCCAAATTTCTAGAGAATTTCCTTTTACAAACTGAGGCCACAGTATGGGGTTCACATAAAGCCATCTCTAAACAAGCTGTTTACTCAGACATACAAATAAATGCAGAGGGGATGAGGTGCAAAGGGGAGAGTTTGATGCTGCCTGAAGATTGTAGAAGTGCATTGGTCCAGCAAAAAATCTGGACCTGCCTCCCTACCCCTCCCATTTGTGCTATTGCTCTGAGAAATTAAATGTCACTCTCAGCAAGGATCTCACCATGGTCTTCTCCATGTGAAAGCATGCAGCCTGGAGTCTCATATTATTTGGCAGCTAATTAAGGAAGTGGCCAAGTCCATGGAAAAAATCTATTTCAAGACCAAACTAATGCTAGAGAAAAACCCCTCTCTGAGTTCTGTCGGATGAACTTTAACACTTTGTTTAGCCATGAACTTCACATCTACATTTTGTTTTGAGGTGGCAGTTGGCTGCAACTGAAGATGAGCAAAATGGTTTTGTTTTAAATCAATGAGATTTAGTCTAAGTCCATTCACTGGAGATGTTCATGAGGAGGAAAGAAGAACAAGCATTCTTCAGTTGCTCTTTTTAAGTTGCAAAATGTTAATACAATAAAAATGAAAGCATAAAGAGATGCATTTAAAATAGAAAAGGTCTATGCAAAGCAAGACCAGGGCATTCAGGTTGCATACATAAAATCTGAAAGGTGTGATTGTAAGGGAATCTGGGAACCAGGCAATGTGTAGTTTTGCAGAAGAAACCTGAAATAAAAACCACACATTTGAATTTTTGGGCCTAAGGGGTTAGCCTAAAATAAACCACAGCCATGCTGGGCCTTAATTTCAGGTCAGACTTAGTGGCCACAGTGGCCAAAGAAACTGAAAAGTGTAGAAATTTTGTGTGGGACTTGTATGTAGTGAGAAAATGGACTGATCCAAACAGCTACAGGCTCTTTATCTGACCTCATTAGTACACAAAGCTTTGCAACAAACGCTGAAGGAAAACTAATTAAAGATGTGGAAATACATGAAAACCTAGTTAAAATGCAGCAGTACTTCCACAAAGATGGAATATCCCAGACTAAGCCAGTATGATAAAGGCTGATAAATCATTCTCTTAGACAATGTAAATACAGTAGATGAAATCTATCTGGACTTCAGTAAAACATTTGAGAGGTTGCCATGCGAGAAAATATTAATTAAGATGGAGAGATGTGGATGAATGTAAGAAATGAAAAGTGAGGACAATAGCTTGTGCTGAAAGGAAGAGTCTTGGTGGAAGGAGGTTACTAATGTGGTTCCATAGGGAACAGTCTCAGAACTAATCTTGGTTAAAATTTTATTAGTGACCTTGGCAAAAAATATGTGTGAGCTAATGAAATTTGCTGACAACATAAACTTAAAACCTGCTGTTACAACAGAAAAGGGTTGGAATGCCTCATGGAAAGAACTGGGTGAGTCTGCAGTAAGAGAAGCTACATGAAATTTAATAGAAGAAATGCAAAGTAAGGTCTATAAATGCATGATTGTTACAGTGGGGGTTGCTCATTGCAGACATATAAATGACTCAAACTCTTAGAAATCCACATGACAGCAATGGTTTAGTGTGGAGGTCTTGCTTATGTAGGGGTTTGAAACACCTTGGTTTAAACCACTGATTGGTCTGGCTTTAACACCACCCAGCATAGGAATGTGCTCCCTGATAAAACTATCCCTTGGCTCCTTTAAAAGGAAAAAAGCCCAGAAGTTTCTCTCCTCAATTAGCAAAGAAGACACCTCATAAGACCTGGGGGATTTCACCTCAAACTTAAGAATAGCCAATTGGACAGAAGCCAAAAAGTCCCACCTGAGCAATTAACTAGAAAAAGGAGAGAACAAAGGAACCAATCACTTTTGTGAGGTATTTTACCAGGGGCAAGAACCTCTGGCACCTAGCTCGGTTTTTCTCTGTAAAGAGTTTTGTTATTTTGCCTTTTATTAAAACTTTTCTGTTTCCAACACTACCACAGAAGCCATCCTGCTGATTTTATGCCTTCTAAGGCAGCGGAGCTATCTTGGGTGTGAAATAGATCTCCAAGAGATTATGAGACCTGGCCCAAGGAAACCACATACCAGCCCAGCTCTTTGAGCAGTTAGGATGGAGCTTAGGATGGAGTTAGGATGGAGCTGCTTCTGCAGCTTAGGATGGAGGGTGATTGGGTGAAGTCCCTGTTTAGGTTTGAATGAATCCTATCATTGTTCACCCAGGGACTGTTTATGGAGCCTGTTTATGGCTGGGCTTCTTATTTATAGCCGAATTAATTGCCCAGCCACAGACCAGCTGTGACACAGAATAACGTGCATGCTGACAATCCAGTGGATTGGATGCTCCGTCTTGAAATGCTCCATGGTATCTTTTAACACATGGCTAGGAAGAACTAGAGAAGATTCAGAATATAAATTTAATGAGTCTGTTCTTAATTTTAAGAAGGCATTGAATTATTATGAAAGAATGTATTACCTGCCGCACGAGAAATAGGCAAGACTAAAGTGTTTTTGTTCACAGACTACATCTCTTTCCTGTTACTGTTCAGTACTTAAATGTGTCACATGAGGCAGAAGAAAAGCACAAAATTATTATGTTTGCTGTATACATAATCTTTGGTGTGTTTACACATGCTAAATCTATAGAATAATTAAAGCAATGAGAAAAGTCAGGAGTTTAATGCGATTCTTTATCTCAATTTTACGCTCTGTTTTGGTCAATGTTGCTAATGAAAGTCTGTAATGTCAGGTGAACTTCCACTTTTAGAAGCTGTCCCAGACTGTGAAAGCCACTTGCTTGTGAAATCCCACCTGCAGAGTGGCCTCCAGTTCTGGGCTCCCAGCGCAGGGAGGACACGGAGCTGCTGGAGTGGGTCTGGAGGAGGCACCAACGGGTGCAGCACCTCTGCCATGAGCAAGGACTGAGGGAATTAGGTTTGTTCAGCCTGGAGAAGAGAAGTTTTGGGATGACCTAATTGTAGCCTTCCAGTACCTGAAGGAGGCAACAAGAAAGAGAGAGACTATTCAGAAAGGTCTGGAGTGGCAGGACAAGGGGAGAACGTGTTAAACCTGAGAGAGAGTAGGTTTAGATTGGATGTTAAAAGTTCTTTCCTGTGAGGGTGGGGAGGCCCTGGCACAGGTTGCCCAGAGAAGCTGTGGCTGCCCCATCCCTGGAAGTGTTCAAGTGTTGGACTGGGTTTGGAGCAACCTGGGATAGTGGAAGGTGTCCCTGCCCATGGTAGGGGTTGGGACGAGTTGAGCTTTAATGTCCTTCCCAACCCAAGCCATTCAGGGGGCTGGGGTTCTGTGAAATGTAAAATAGTTTTTGAATTTTTTTTTGGTTGTAATTTCAAAGCATCTATAAAAATCTAGTGGGGGATGTGATTTGAAGTATCAAGATTCTGAGGATGGGATGTACTGATGTGAATAGAGGGGAGAATTGAGGTGGACAGCATTAGGGAAGGATTTGCTTTTGGGGTTGCAGTTAAGGCAGCTGTTGTTACTGCTGGATTATATGGCTGGTATTGAAGACACAAACTTGTTTGGGCCCTCTTGAGCTCCTTGACACCAGCAGAAGAATCACTGAGTTATCTGAAACCCTCACTGAGTGCCTCATCAGCTCAATGGGCACTGTGCATTGAACTCTTGTAGTAAAACACTTCCATGCCTTACAGCATGGCATTTCCTGCACAGTAAATTATCATAGCAGAACAAAATATCCAGCTTGCAAATATTTCATCTTAATACTTGTGAGTTAATGGAGAAATAATTGGTTTGGGCAAACCAACTGCTAGCTGGGTCTTCAGTGCACTGGTTAAGGAACAGTCTAGTGGAAATGAAGAAATAGTGGGATGACCAGTGTTGTTATCATGATTAAAGTTGATTTTGAATTGGGATTTGTGCCTAAACATGGGCTATATGATCACCATATAGAATGGCTTTGGAACTCTGGGACTTTACAAAACTGTTCTGTTTGGTGCAGCTCAGAGGTGAAAGGGATGATGGTAAGCCTGGGTATTTTGACAAGAGCTAGAAACCTTGACCTGTGTTGCATAAATATAAGAAGAACAGGAATTTATTTTAAAAGACCTAATTTATTCCACCCAGAGGAATCCCCAGTGAATAATTATGCAATTAAAAGAACCCTTTTTAACACAATGCACCAACCCTTTGTCCAGTAACTTGTCAGAGGAATTTAATTAAAACCCACAATCTTAAAAATGTACTTTTCTGCAGCTGAAAGTATGTAATCCCTTGGGATGGAAGCTAGTTAAACAGGAGTTCAGGCCAATGTAATTCTGCCACATTAGTGTGTACTGCAGCACTAATTTGGAGAGCAAGCTCCATAGATGACTGATCATTAGTGTTTATTATGATTACATTATAGTAATTTTTGTTTAGTCAGTGACCAGTTATGCTGAATCCAAAAAATGGTGCAGTGTATTTATTGCAACCACTTATCCAGGTAATTTTGTCCCAATGATAGAGCAAGCTTACATTAGGCTTTCTGTCAGCTGGTTATACATTAGGAACATTTTTTTTTTTTACCTCCTGTGTTTGTTCTGTGCCAGATGAACAAGTGTAGGTGATAAGAAAATATCCATACTGTTTCAGACAACAAAAAATATTTCCAAAACCTCTTTGCTAGTAATGGCTAGAAATAGTCCCTTTACTTT
Organism: Agelaius tricolor; assembly: GCF_023055355.1. Taxonomy (NCBI): domain Eukaryota; kingdom Metazoa; phylum Chordata; class Aves; order Passeriformes; family Icteridae; genus Agelaius; species Agelaius tricolor. The sequence goes on from NW_027269263.1 coordinate 5,140,774, forward strand.
ACTGTTTTCAGAGCTTGGAATGGCTGATACATGCAGGTATTTATTTATATGAAGTAAGGAAACACTCTTTTTTTCACTGTGACATGCTTAATTCTTTCTCATGAATAGATTTTTGACTCCTTCCAGCAGAAGAGGTATGGCAGGGTGTGTGGGGAAGAGATTTTGTTGTCAGTGAAATGACACTGTGTCACAGGTTTCTAGTAGAGGAAAACTGGTGATGGGGAGTTGAGGTTTAAGGTTTCCTCACCTGCCCCAGCTCTGCAGCTGTGACCACAAGCATTATAAAGGTGCAATGTACTCTGAGGTTGGATGTGTGATATAACTGTGGAAAGATGTTTAATCAGGTGAGTGTCATCATGGCAACCTGCAAACTGACAGAGGGCAGGAGTAGATGGGATATGAGGAAGAAATTAGGTTAGATATTGGTGAGAAATTCTTCTCTCTGAGGGTGGTGAGGCTCTTGCAAACAGGAGCTGTGGCTGCCCCATTCCTGGAAGTGTCCAAGGCCAGGGCTTGGAGCAAACTGGTCTAGTGGAGGGTGTCCCCTGCCCATGGCAGGGGGTGGGATGAGATGATTTTTAAGATCCCTTCCAACCCTCACCAGTCTGTGATTCTGTGATCCTGGAACAAACACTGAAAAGACTCAACTGCATGAACCTGGGCTTCCAAGTGTAGGACAGTAGATACCATCACTGAGCAAACACTGCTCACCTGTTTTCTCAGTTGAAATGGGATGGATGAGCCCAGTGCAAAATTGCTTTCAGAGAAACCAGCACTGTTTGATCAGTGTAGAATTTGGTAGGCTAGAGTACAGATGCTCTTGTCAAGGAGACAATCTTCCTCTCATTCTGATTTTCAAGGCTGTGTGTCAATTCATTGAGAATTAACTTTCCTGTATGCTCCTTCTCTGATCATTCTATGAAAAGAGGTTAAAAAACTCCTAAACTAATGTGATATAGAAAGAATAAAGTATTTGGATTGAATATGAATTCAATCCAAATTGACATAAGAATGCCAATTGACGTATGAATTTAGTGTCTACGTTTCTCTCTTACATTTTAACATAATGTTTTTTCATGTTGGCCCTAAAACCAGGAAAGTTCTTGTATTATTTCTGGGACAGAGCAGTGATACTACATAGCACAGTGTTATTTTGCATGGAGAACTGGCAGTTTTAACAATTATGAATTTTTTACTGGTTTTATTAATTCTGAAAGAACAGAGGTGTCAATATAACACGTAAGAACGCAAACAGTGTTACATTTTACGTACACCATAAATGCTAAATGGTTGCAGGAATATTTCTAAATATTTTTCTCCCCTGAGCTGTGGCAATTCTTTTGTCTCTGTTAAGTACCTGGTTATTGTCTCCTAGCAACATGTATGGGGGAAAATTCCTTGAGAGAAGGGGAAAGGAAGAATAATAAACCCCAACAGTAAAATTGCGTTGAACTTTTCAAAGTAATAATCCTTTGATTTCAAACATCAACTTACCAACCTGTGTGGCATCAGCATTCAAATTCTTTGGGATTTTTTTTCAAGTTGTTCAAATTATTTCAGCAGAGAGAGGCCCAAAGAACCAGAGCCCTGTGTGTGCTCTTGCTGTCAGTCTCAGTAGCTATTTGCTGATTTTCACCAATTCATTGCCAGCAAAGAATGGCAGATCAGTAAAGAATATTAAAAGAAACTATGCCAAATAGCTGAAACCAACTCATAATGAGAAATTCAGATTTGGGGCTTGGTAGACATTGTGTAGGAAATGCACTGAGGAAAAATACTGTTTAGGGCAGACAACCTAGGGGAAGACAAGGAGAATGTTTTCAAAACATTTTTCACAAGTACATTATGCATTCAGCTCATGTGTTGCTGTGTTTATAGATTCCATAGCAAGTATTATAAATAATAAAAATAATCTCCTGAAAGCCCTTTGCCTGGTTTTGTATCTGATACCCCTTAGCAGATTCTGGCTTTACACAAAATTCTTGTCCTATCAAAATGTAAATTGTGGGCTGATGTTACAGTGGTGAGCTGTGTCAAGGCGTTTAAAAGTAACAGAGAATATCAGTGAAAGGCAAGAAAAAAAGGGAAAAAAATGAAGAGAAAGCACACTATTTACATTTGATGAAGAGCATATCTGACAGCTGAGTGCACAAAAAGAATTGGCATTAACAACGCCTGTGCCTGACAAATGCTGCAGGAATCTCTTGCCTCTGGAGTCTCTGTGGATGGGAGTTCATTAGCAGGCAGCTCTGTGTGTGCCTGCCCTGCTCCTGCTGAAGCAATAATCCTTTAGGGATGTCAGTGAGTAACAACCTTGCCTCAGGAGGAATACAGTCTGGGATATTTTGTAAAATACTTCCAAATTTCTATTTTTAATTAAAGGCTTGTAGTTTGGGTCTTCTTTTTTTTCCCTTCAATTACCTTTCTGGTAGGGTGGGGTTGGGCAAGGCACTAAATCACTTTACAAGAGCAGTGAAATGTGGCATGGAACACTGTAAAGGAGATGATGTTGTGTCTCAGGAACAGAGAATGCTGCAGTCAACAGGAAACCAGTGTCTGAGGGTGCTACACTAAGTTTGCCTCCTAACTGGAAACTTTCTAATTGTTGCTCCAAGGGAGCAATAAGCTGAAAACCAGGCAGATGACTTCTTCTGCACTTCCCTTGTTCTTTGATTCCATGTAAATAATTTCTAGCTGCATAGCAACTTTCTCTGTTAAACATTTGTAAATGTTTCAACACAATCAGAGTTGCTCTCTCTTGTGCAGTAACTTGGCTGTTCAGAAGCCAGATGTTTTCAGCAAGTTTCAGGGGAAACCTGATTTCAGATTTTTAAATCTGCTCTCTCTAGACTGAGCCACTACTTCTAGCTATAGCATTAGCAGTTATGAAAGAGAAATTGTGTTTTGTCCCATGCTATGTATTGAAGGATTGGATTTAATGTTTTTTCCCTTCAAGCAGGGGCTGAAGGAGATGGTTTTTTTCCTTGTATTATAAATTGTTGTATTTAGGTAAAGCCTTACAAAATAAGGGCCTTGTTACCAGTGTAAAATCATGGCTCAGGCCTGGCACTGTTCATCTTGACTTTGAAAAGCTTTCTTTTCTCTTGGTAAAGGTGCATACCAGAGCAATGACTACAACCACGTGTGAATGTTTTTTATTTACTTTCCAGGAGCTGGGAGGTGGCATGTTTGAGTGGATGGCCATAAAGGCAGAATGCTCTAATGAGTGCTTGGTGCTGTGGCTTGTTTTGTCTTTCCTGTGTGTTCCCAAGACTTTTAGACTTTCCCATAGTAGAAACATATAAATATTGCAATTTGTGTAATAAAGATGGGTCCTGCTGCAAGAAGCAGTGGTCTCTGTTTGGTTTTTTTTGCCAAGCTGCCCCAATTAAATTCATTGAGACCTTCATTACTCACATTATCTGACAAGCATTCTAGTGGCAATGATATAGCCTAATTTTTATGACTTATGATTGCATTTATGGTTTAAATTCAACAGACTGGAAAGGCCTGGTATAAATAGGAATGTAAAGCCCATTTCCTTGTAAGAGTTTTTGGAAATGATTGGATGAAGTCCATGAAGCTCAGATATACTGGACATTGGTTTTGTTTTTTCTGAAAGTACAAATTCACAGGTTCTTGAAAACTTCTCAAAGTCCTTAAATTCCTTAAAAAATGTAAACATTTTGTTTAGGAAAAAATGTAATCAGAAAATGTTCAGGTAAGATAGAAAAAGTCAGATTTCCTTATTTTATCCTTACTTCCTTATTTTGTGGCTTGGCTTCATAAACACTTTTAAACTTTGTTTATTCAAAACAGATATTTATGCACCATTTATTCCTGGCCATCACAGGGGCAGAAAAGTAGATAATGCACCAAGTACTTATGAGCAAACTATCTCACTTACTAAATCATCTACAATACCTGCTACAGATTAGTTGCTAAAAAAAAATACATTATCACACCAGTTGCTAACTGTCAGTCTTAGAAAGATCTAAATATCAATATCTATCAATAACAAAAAATTAAGTACTCATTGGAACATCAATCACTATTCATTTTTAATAGCAATACAAATCTGACCTAGAATTGCTTTTTTAAAAAGAATATTATTACTCAGTGGAAAATGGAATTTTTTTTTTTTTTTACTTAATGGCACCCTCCCCTGTATGTGTGGACTTTGAGTTTCCTGTAAGTGGAGCTGATTAATTTCAACAAGGAATAAGTAAGATTGTTACAAAATAATTGGCAAGTTTATGAAAATTGTCTAAGTGGTAGAACCTGCAGCAAGAAGGCAAACTGCCCGGACTTTTTTTGGTCCAAAATAATTTCCCAGTTTGAGTGATTTGAAGGATCAATACAAAATCTGATGTCTTGGCAGAGGAGAACATGCTTGAACCACCCAGCCATGAATTTACCTGTTTTGTTTTTATTTAACACGTTCTGGTGATACCAAACTGATGTTAACCAAGGGGGTAAACTAAATTCAAAGGAGGGGTCTAATAGCTCCATTTCTTTCTCGCCTCCACACCTGAGTCTGGGTTTTTAATGTAAGGGAAGGATGCATTTGGAAGTACTCATTTTGCTTTTTGGAGCAAATGCTTGGGGAAACAGATCCTCTAAATCTTGTTTTTTGGTCCTGATTATAATTTTGAGTGTGTTCTTTAGTACTCTGTTTGCAAAGCACAGAGCCTTGACAAAAAAGCAGCAATTATGCACAGCAACAGCTGGTTTTTTTAGTTTTTTATATGTTAACGCTCTCTTTAAATTTTTGTAAAGCTCTTTTATGTGAAATATGATGTATAGAATGTTTCCTGTAATGAAGCTTAGAATTGCTACAGAGAAGTGACCTGGAGTGAGGGTACAGAGTGTATATATCAACATCTACATTGAGAAAAAAAGTTTTAAGTTGTTTTCAGGAGTGGTATTGGTCACTAAAGGTGTGTAATGTGTAAGTACTTTGTGGAACAACAACTCCTCCAAAACAAAAAGTAGTTTTTGTTTATTAAAAAAAAGAGTTTATTCAAACTCTTTTTTATTAATTCAGAGCTTTTATTTTTTGGGTTTTTTTTAGATTGCAGTTTTAAAATGGTTGTATAACACTCTTGTAGTAAGAAAATGGTAGCCAAATATCAATGAGGTTTTTCCTCTACAGCAACTGGACATTAGAATTTCTGGGGTGGGTTTTTTGTTTTTTGCTGTTTGTGTAGTGCATAAAATGTGCCACATTGTCATGATAACTTCCTTTCTTTATTTTTGTAGGGCTGACCCAAAGATCATTTAGTCTTTCAAGAATCTATTTGCAAGGTTTGCATTACTTGTTCCTAAGGAGAAGCGTGTCTGAGGTTGACCATGAGAAATTACCCGAAACAGGTAAATATTTTTATAATATTTCAAATTGCATCTGTGCAGAGCTACAAGTGATTTCATAGAGCATCTTCAGTAAATGAGAGGCTTCACCCACACTCTGTAATGCTTATTGGAGCAATCCAGTATGAGTTACAGCTTCTGTACTGATGTGTACCCTACTAAACCCATTAGGGCTGAAGGTTCATTTCATCCATGTACCTTTTGTGAATTACTGCCAGATATTCCTAGAGCAAATTTAGGCTGTTGGAACATCATCATCATCCCATATTGTGGCACAAATGGGAGCCATTCTCCAAGCACACGAGTATGGAATGAGCACATGTTGGAACCCAGGAAATTCCTCTGGCTACCCTGGAGGACTCGAGAACCTGCCCAGGGGGCTCAGAGACCTTGGCACAGAGCCCAGGACCCCTGTGCCTTTGATCTTGACCCATGGAAAAACAATTACCAACCTTATATGAAGAATTACAAGTCAAAAGAGTTTAAGTAGAATGTTAGTGAATTTATCACAGGGTGCAAAAATAGATTTTTGGGGTTTTTAGAATGGGGGTTCAGGGGGCAAGATGGAGGAATCTGGGCATGTCCAGCCTTTCTCCTTCTTCTCCTTGGCCTCCATCTTCTGCTGTGATGTTGGCACTTTTAGACTGGTTTAGAGTAGAAGCTCACTGTCTAACATAGGTGATAGGTATTGGAAAGTAATTGTAAATGTTGTACACTTAGTTTTTTGTATAAAAGGATAACACCACCCCAAAGATGGGCAGTGCACCTCAACCTGACCTGCCAGACAGACCTCAGCAGGTCAGAGAAAGAATTTTATAGATAAGAAACAATAAACAACCTTGAGAATGAGACCAGAAGAGTTCTGACTCCTTCTTTGACCACTGGGCTGGGAAAAGAGACTTTTCTAACCTATCTTGGGGTCACTGTGAGCAGCAGGGATTCTGAGAAGTACAGAGCATTGCAGGTAACTGCCAGAGGTGATCACTGAGTGGAGCAATGTGAACCAAGGCATCAGGGGCTCACAATTTGGAGAGATATGCATTATTTTTGTTTTTTTTTTCCCTTGAGTTTTTGAAGATGCCAGGCTGAAGCCCAGAGCAAGGCTCTTCCAGATCCTGCCCAACCTGGCTCAATCTCAGCCTCCCTTTCCCTATCCCTTCTGATTTAGATTCAGATGTTGAATTCTGAGAAAAAGCTGTAGGAAAAGAGTAGGCCCTGATTGCTAGGTATTTTGTGATGAAGTCACTTAAAGAATTGATTTGGTAAAGCTTTTGTAATGTCACTGCAATTCTGTTATGGTCTTGGAACAGGTAATTGACTGTAGAAAAATACTGGTTATTATATGCCTCCAAAACACTCTGTTATTTTTCAAAATACATGTTTTCTGGATGCAATGTAACAAGGAATTTACATGCTGCAAATAAACCACAAGGCGCTCTGTTTGTAACAATATCTGTTTAGGTATATTTTAATTTCAAACTCTTAAAAAAAGTCTCGATTGACTGTCACTGCTACTTTTTTTTCCATTAAAATGCCACTAATACTTAAATCAGGGATCAAAACAGCATTACATTAATTGCAGTGTCAATCCTTTTTGCAAGATACTTGCAGCCTAAGATTCACAGTATGCTGAGGGAATTAGATAAATGAGACTGGGAGTACAGGGTGAGAATTGAAGGGCTTTTCTATGCAAAGGGAGAGAGTCAAAGTGTTCTTCATACTTGCAGATAGTCACAGCCCAGTAAATGGCACATGGAGCTATCTGCTTTATTGAATGAAAATCACTTACATACAATTAAGAGCAATAGTTGGGGCTGGTGCAGAATAAGAAGATAGCATTGAGAATAGCATGAGAAATTTGAAATCTGACACAGCAAGAAATGCAGCTAGATTGCACTGCTCCATCATTGCTTTATTTGAGTCATTGAGCTGTGTAATGGGCTATCCTGTGTTCTCAATTGTAGAAGAAAGGGAATGAAAATCATCTTAAACTATACTGTAAAAGAATGAACACACAGCAATCTGCTTCTAAAACATGCAGTGTTATTTCAAGATGGGATGCATAGTGTAGTTCTTTAAATTAATTTTAGGGAATTTAAATTAAATTTAAGAGAAATGATTCACAAATTCAGTCCTCACAATGGAAACAAGTGAAAGACAAATATATTCAAGAAGAACAGTTTCATTAGGTGTAATGGATTTTTCAAGGATTTAGAAACTTCTAAATTGAGAAGAAAGCCCAAAACGTATTCTTTATTGTTTGAAAATGCAAAATGACATTGTTTGCTTGTCTAAAAGGAAGGACAAAAACTGAGAAAAGCAAAATAAAAGTTTCTTCTAGTTAAAATGCATCATTTAAAAATTTCTTGGCAAGCACAGTTCCATATTGTATTCATTTTAAAGTGATTCATGAGCACTGTAGTTTTTGTTACTAAATATTTTCTTTAAAACTTCAGGCATCGCAATGATGTGGAATTATTTGCCACTAGAACAAGATGAACTTCTTAGATAAATATCTTGAAGCAAACATAAATTTGCAGTCACTAGCATTCTGTGCAAAAATAGCAGATTTTCTTTTCCAGTTACTGCTTCAAAAATCCCATCCAGTAATATATCTTAAAACCATAATGTTATTTTTCTTTTCAAGTACTTAAAGTATACCCAGTATGTAGAGAGTGATTATATGGTTGTCTACTTTCCCTAGGGCTTGAAGACTCTGAGCAAACCATCTCTGAAATGGTTACAAACAGCCTACAAGGAGTTTGACAGGAAGTAAATCTCTTAAAGACTTATTTTACTCTTCAGATTGTCTAATGTCTATAATGAATTTCCATGAAGGAAATTAGGTGGATCTGTCCTGATCCACCCACAATTAACTCAGCTATTCAGCTCTACCATCTCTGGCATTTAACATTTTTCTGACTATTTTGTTTTCCTTTCCTAAGTACAAGAAAAACCTTAAAGCACTCTATGTTGTCCATCCAACCAACTTCATAAAAATTCCGTGGAATATCTTTAAACCTCTTATAAGGTACTTGGCACTTCACTGAACACATTTTTCCCATTTATTTCAAGGATGGCTTGTTCTCTAATAAGTTGCTTTTTAAAAGGCTTGGAGTAAAATATGTCAGGTAACAAATAGCTCAACACCCATTTAAACTGTCTTGACATGCAGCAATAATTGCCTGCTAATTCTTATAAAGTATGACTTTACAGGTATCCATTGCAAATACTTATTTTTCCTGGTTCTTACTATGTCTAAGTGAGTTTTTTTTGTCTTGGAAAGTATGGCACACTGGCAGTTGAAAAGTGAGTGATCCTGATACACTTAAGCATTCATATCTAGCATAAATAATTCAAACCAATGCCTGTCATCTTAAATGCATCCTCATCTTGACCTTCTGATCACCCTGTTTTCATCACAATTGGTTGCTTCTGTTTGAATCTGTGACCAACAGCAACAAAGCTGTTTGTACATTGGGACTGACAAAATAATTGAAAGTATGAATAAAGTCTGAAAAGATCTACAAACCAGAAAGCAGGAATCAGCTGAAGCTAGGGAAAAACCCTTTTTACTACTTAAAATGGTTTAATAGCCAGCCATGCCTTTTCTTTTCAGGTTGACTGTAGTTTGGGTTTGTCAAAAAAGTTTGGGTTATTAAGTGTAAAATGGCTCATGTACAATTTGGCTAAATTATACTTTCCTTAAAAACTAAAACTTATTAATAACTTGTTAATTTACTACAGTAGTACAATTTTAAATTTTTTTCATAGTACCTTTTCATTCCAGTTTAGACTAATCTTATCTAGGCAAATCATGCTGTTAAGTGTCAGTATTAATCCAGTTCACAAAAATAAGGGAGAAAAATTCTCTAGACTTTCTGTTCCCTAGCTTTGCTGAATTATAGCCCAGACTTATTTGTAGATAGTGTTGCAAATAAAAATAGCAGATGTAAAATAGATTTCATTATTATGAGGCATGTATTTATTTTTCTTTTTATTTTATTTGTCTGTTAGTACATTTGGTACCTGTTAGCACATGGCCTCAGCACTTTTACGTGGCAATGTATTTGGTAACAACTGGACAAATGACAGAGTTATTATAATGAAGGATTTTAGCATCCTTTTATTTGATAGTATTAAGAAAATGTAAGTATTTTTGAAATTTTTCAAGTTCCTGAAGCTGATTGATCTTCTTTCCAGTCCCAAAAGAAACGAGAAAGAAGGTAATGTGTTAAGTCAAGAGTATTTTCTCTAAAATGCAAGATAACTGTAGGAAGACCATATTTCTATGAGCTAGCAGAACCTGTTATGAAAATAATATACATTTAGGTGGCAGTAGTGATGAGCAGCATTTATTCCTAACTGCCCATGAATTTTTTTACATATTGTGGGTTCTGTGACACATCCTCTATTACCAGAGGTGATTATTTACAGAGTTATGTGCTCAACTGTGGTTTAGGGAAGATGTTGGAAGTTCGGGCTGTTTTGGATGAGAGACACTCTGGAGAGCTCTGAAACTGTGCATGCACAGAACGATATTCCTCATGTGTCCCAAAATTCCTGTTAGCTGAATTCAGGGCAGGGACTGTTTGTTCCATGGGCCGCTAGAGGGAGGATGTGCACGCGGATTGGACAATCCGGGGATAAACTCATCCATCCAGAATTTTCCCCCAATTTTACTATGAAAGTGAGTTGCAGCAAAGCACACTTTTTACCATCAGCTCCTACTATTTTTCTTGACACTTCATGACAGTCCAGATATTTTGTGTTGTGGAAAAACAAGACATTATTTCAGCTCATATGTACAAACACGTCCCTGACCCTCATTTGAGCACCTTGGCTCGTGTGGTCGTGTATTCTGGCTGAAACTCAACACCTAACTAATAGAGCTTCAAATCTGGAAGTCTGTTTTGCACAACTTGTAGAAAATAAATAGTATTCCTGTTGTTTCCTAGAAGATATCCAGCCCTTTTCAGGGTAAAGCTGATGGCTGGCACTTCAAGGCTGTACACTATCAATGCTTTGAAAATTTTACCTGTTGCTTAACTACTCCAAAGTTTATTTCTATATCCCCATTATTTTGTCTTTTTGCAGAGTGGAATACCTACATAATACAAAGATGTTGTTCTGTTGTCTGGATAATATTCTCTTGAAGGTTAACAGTTCTTTTAGTGAGCTCCCTAATGCTGTGTGAAATCTAGTTTACAGTGCCTTTTAAAGCAATGTTTTTCCTATCTGTGCAAATCACAAAACGTTCAGATGGAAGTCAGTTGTTTTTTATTCAAATCAGACTCTCAGGCATGCATGTGTTTGATCATATGAAATGAAATCCATCTTATGTCTCCTGCTGCTTCAATTACAGTCTAATTTTGAGTTGCATCAGCACTTGTGTTTTTGTAGATTTAGAAGAGAAACCTCTTATAAATGTTCCTCCCATGCTAATTTTTATACTATTATGTGATTTAAAAAAAAATTAGCCACAAGTTTGGGGAAAAGATCACCTGCTTGAACTATTTAGGTGACCTGGGACAACATCTCAAATCTGACCAGTTAAATATCTCTCAAGAAGCCATCTGGTATGTGACAAATTTAATATACATTGCCCCACTTTTTTCTCAGGTGGGGTTGCATCCTGATCACTGTATTCCAAGAAGAATCTATTTCTTCAGTGTAAAATACCTGTTGGTGCCAGGTTGGATTAATTCTGAAGGCTGCATTGCTGTCAGAGATACACTGAAGTGCATCAAGTGTTTAGTTTGATACTAAAAAATTTGGAAAAAATCCATCTCTGTCATTGAGCATTTTCTTAATATAATTTCTACTTCTGTGTGAGTGTTAGCAAAACCAATCCACATGTCATTGCTGCTTATGAGTATCACACAATTTTCTTGGGAAAAACCTGTAATCCAGACCTCTTCCCTTACATATTGTAACAGATTGACTTCCTTTTATGAAGAGCATTCCCAATCAGCAAAGTGTTGATTGATTTTAAAATTTGTGGTTGTATCTATTGTTAGTAGGTCCATTATGTGTATGTGGAGTTTATTTGTGTGTGTCAGGGGGAAGGATTTGAGAGTGGATGGGAGATGAAAAGAGCTGCACAGGGCTGGGATAGTCAAGCACCAGTATTAGTATCAATAACTCTTTCTAACATGATGCTTTACATGGAAATGCTTTGATGTACTGACAGAAAGTGATTTTATGTCACTGCTGAATGAAAGTAACTGGAAGCTTTGATTATGACTGCTACTGATGCCTGGTGGCTTTTAACACACCTTTTGTGTAAATATGGGATAACAGAAAATACCTTAGAGCTCTGAGGTTATAAATTGGATTGCATGGTTGCCAAAGAAAAGGGAGTTGTAATTTGAGGAGCAAAAATGTTTGGATTTTGCTGTTAAATTATACTGTGATCCTATTTTTTGGACACATTTATTACTATACTCCACTGGCTGAAGCAAAAAGGCTCTTCTATGTCTTGCTTAAGTATTCCACCACAAATACTACTTAAAAAATTCCTCCTGCTGAAATTCTGAAGGACAAGGTTCTGTGAGACCTGCAGCATGTACACTATTGTCAGGAGATCACATCATGAGCAAGACTTGTAGCTGTTCACATATACAGTCTGTCATCTGCAGGTCACAGATTATCACTGAAATCTTGATTTTTTTCCTGACATGATGAAAATCTTTGGAGGAAACAGAAGGGAAAACTTCCACCTGTGGTTAAGGTTCCTCCACCATGGCCACCTCTGCCTACCCAGCAATTTGGAGCCAGCCTGCAATAGTAAAGCCATAAGATTCCTAAAATATTCTGTTGCTGGTGGATGCTGACAGTCTGAAAGTGTTTTGGAGATGTTTAGATAATGGGTAGCCAAGCCAAAACACTGTCCTGTGCTGTATGTTCAGCAAGCTCTGATAAAACAAAGTAATAAAGCCTTATTGCTGCACCTGATTGCCTCTCTCATCAAGGAAGGGCACAGCTGAGCTCAAATACAGCACACAGAGTTGACCTTGACTAGATGCTGACATTAATTAAAATAATAATTAATAAATAATAATTAAATAATAATATAAATAACATTATAAAATAATAAATAGTAATTAAGTAAATAATAATTAAATAATATTAATTAAATAATAGTAAATTAATAATATTAATTAATTAATTAATATGGATTCAATAAATAGTAATTAAATAAATAATTTTTTAAAGTATAAAAATAATAATAAATTAAAACTGATTAGTTTTTAAATCTAAAATTAAATATCTTTTGTGAGAAGACAGGGAATTTTTTATTTTTTCTATCTGATGCCATGGATGTGGGAAAGGGGACAGAGAAAACATTCAAAATTGCCACAATTGTGCAGCTTTTGCTTGTTAAGTTGTCATCATACACATTTCAGAGTGCTTTCCTTTTGGTCATAATCTTTCTGTGTATGGATGACCAGGGAGGAGGAATACATTCTAAATCAAACCTCCATGGGCCTCAGCAGGGAGAAAATGAAAGGGAGAGGAAAAGCAAAGAGAGAGAAAGCACTGAAATGTCATGAGATATTCTTGGCTGATAATCTGTGTGTGAAGGCCTTGCCTGGATAACTCTCTGCTGCCTAGAAATGAGCCATTGGGTGTGTACCATTCTGCTGTCATTGATCATGTGTCCATTCAGTGAGCAGCTCTTCTCCCTGGCACTGTGTTCACCAGAACAGATCTGAAATCTGACATTGCTGCGATACGACTGAGATCTCCTCGGTGAATCATTTCCAGCAGCTGTACTGCAGAAAGGTTCTGTTCTGTTCATCACCTAAGCAGAAAGAGTAAGAAAAGATCATGTTTGAAATGTCCTGTAGCACTGCCTAATCCTCAGTGGCAGTTTGTGTTCTCCATCACAAGGCACTGCAGCTCATCCCACCATCCTGAACAAGGCAGGAGAAACATGGATTGCTTGGCAGGATCCAAAAAGAGACACATGAAACACATTTCATTTCATTGATCTTTGAGCTGATTTACATTAACTGAAGTCATGTCCTGAGCATTTAATGTCCCTTTAGGTCCAGTAAAGTGAAAGCTGTGTCCCAAAATGTGAAATGCTCTGAAAAATACAAAGCCCAGCTCACCCCAGTGCTGCACAAACACAGCAATCCTTTGCATGTGACTGTCAGGGAACAGTTGATTCTATTTTAAATACCTTTTTTTTTTTTTTTTGAGAACCTTGTTTATTTTACTGAGAACAGAACCCTTCCTTCAAGGGAAACTAGAATCCTATAGAAAATGGTAGAAGTGCAGAAACTGTACAACCTATACCTTTTTCCCCTAGAAAAAAGGAAGTGATGTGTAGGGTTTATTATTACAAATTATAGCCTAGTTATTTGTTTTACTTCCCTGACAGATATATACTATTTCTCAACAGGAGCAAGTGCTGTAAATAATCAGTTTGCTATTTATACACTGCAACTGGAAACACATTTATGGCTAACAATAATAATTAGAGAACATTTAAAAAAAGCTGCTGGGTTGCTATTTGGTTCCTCTGGAGTGAGCAGCTGTAAGAAAGAAAATGCAATCAGTGCAACTTTAGAGAGGCTGAGAATGGGTTCCATGAGCTTAAATTGTCAATAATAAAGATGTAACAGCTTCCAAACACATTAAAGTCTTGATGATGCTCCCATTTAAGTGAGTTAGGCTTTTGACTGATTTTAATAAAAGCTGCTCTGAGTGTTTAGGGTTTAAATACATGAAATAAAATCCTTTGACACACAAGGAGTATGTTAGAACTCCCCTTTTAGAAAAGCTAAAAGTAATGTGCATTTTTTTCCCCTTACCTTGATTTTCTGCAGGCTTTTCCTCACTGGCATCTGGAACGTTGGCCTCAGTGCTGACCTCATCTCCCACCCTCTGTTCTTTTTCAGTCCCTTACTGAGAGATATAATTTCACTGGTTATTTCAACTTCACTTGGTGTGCAAAGAGACCCTAGAGCTTCTTTCCTGGTGTGGTTTATTAGTAACACTAGTTTATTAATGGGGCTGCACAGTCACTGTGAGACTATATTGCCTCTCTGAGTGTGTCATGAGCTTGGCCCTGGTGGCAGAAGCTTCTCTCATGAGTGAGGTTTTTTTGGTGGAGTACCCAAAGCCTTTGCTTTAGCTCTCAGAGGTCTGTGATAATGGGGAGCATTGCACTGGGACTTGGTCTTACAAGTCAGGTCATAAATATTTCTTCTGGCCATTATCATGTCATTATGCTGCTGCAGAGATATTCTTTCTAATAAATATTTTTTCTTCTGGCCATTATCATTATGCTGCTGCAGAGAGCCATTGCTCCATCAGGCCCAGTGCTGTTTTGTACTGAAATTAATGGTGCCTTGCCAATGTGTAAGAACAAGATGTTGGATAGCCTCATCTAAAGATTATACTGGCAAGCAGCAGCAAATAATGATAATTTCTAATGTATGAAAGACCATACTTTAGGATTATCTGAATTAAATTAATTCCTTGCTGTTAGTCTTTTCTTTCCTGCAAGTGTGTTGCATACATTGCATACATTGTAGAATTTATTTGGTCAAATGTCTGAGATGGTCACATTGTGAACGTGGTTTGGGAAATTTGGCTGCATTTTTAAAGCAAAGTGTCTGTGTTTGTTTACAGCAAGGAAAATTCCCCTTTCCTAAACATGTTCATGTTGCATGTAGGTACAGTAGTGTCCACAAAGTGCCATTAACCTACACATAGAGCATCACTGAATTTTATACACTCTAGATTCTGATATGGGTATTTTGTTGAAAAGGAGCAGTCAGTGGATTGATTTTTAGTAAGGCTCACAGAATAGTTTTGGGCTTATGTCATCCAAACTTGACAGAGGAGTAGGCCTTTCCCAAATATTGCAAGCTTTTAAAAATCATTGCTTGAAAGGATAGAAACTGTAGCATGAATTCAGTTTTCTCTTGCCTTTAGTGTGCTGGTGCATCAGTTAGTGTTTAGGTGGTGATTAGGTATGAACTCCTCTTTACCTTATGAGTAAATATGAGACAAAGCACTGAGGGGAGGATATGAAAATACTCTGTAAGGGAAGAGAGGTGGTAGATGGTACAAGGAAATAATCTTTGATTACCAAGATGCAGAAAGAGGTCGGACATGGGATAGAAATCCATGGCAGCAAAAAACAACTTCATTAGTTCTGCAGCTTCCTTTTAAACAGCAGATTGGTCTAACATTTGAAATAGTAGAGAGAGCTCTGGGAGGTGTATAAACATGTTTATTACAATCACATAGCAACTTGCAGTGTTTTCTACAGCACATGAGGAAGTGATGCATGAAATGTAGTATGAGAGAATGTGGATAACATAACAGAGATACAGAATTTAGTGCCTGGGGAGAGGCTGGGTGGTGAAAGTAGGACAGAGGAAGAGAAGGACTGGTTGGGCAATGAAAATGTGATTGGGAGAGACTGTACTGGTCAATGACAGCATTGTGTCCCTGGAGTGATGAACGGAATCAAAATATTTGATGGCTTAATAACCAAATAGCATGAAGTGAATTCTCATGTCAATTTATGAGTAAGAGGGGCAAAACCAAAGGGGGATTCAGTATCTAAGGCATGATCTGGCTCTGAGTCTTCCTGTTGGAGGATCTCTCCACTGCAAAGCTGGGAGTGACCAACCTCTTGAGCATGGAGACCCAAAGAAAGGTACTTTCTTGGGCCCATTTGAAGATTTTAAAGAAACAGAAGGTTTATGGCCATCATTATGTTGTGTTAGTGACCAAAGCTAGTTATTCTTGCACTGATCTGACATAAAACCTCTATGTCTTGCTTTTGTTCTTTCTGGGTGTTTTGTCTCATCACTGCTGCACCAATTTCTAACTCTTCTCCCTCAACAATTGCTGACTCAGCTCAGATACTCACAGTTTTCTGAAGCAGCAACACCAAATGTGCAGTAGAGGGAAAAAAAAAACAGTCATGATGGTTATGGTTAAAAAAAACTCCAGGGTTGGCTCATCTTCATCAGTGCAGAATTTCTCCCAGATGAAATGTTTAGATGAAATTGAATGTTTTTCCATTCTGAAAGCAGTAATCATCCTTGAGTTTTCTCCAAACCTTGTCCACCTTTGGCTAAAATTTCATCTATTCAGTGCAGGATCAGTACAGCTTGGGAGGGATGGACTCTGATGTGATGAGATTTCTTGTCCTACTTTCTGCATCTTCAGAAATCAGTGGCATAGTAGTGCTGGCCACTCATACATAGTCCAGTTCAAGCACTTCTTAGCTGAAATATCTAATTTTTTCCCCCAGCTCTCAATCCTTCTGTGCCCTCAGGAAGGAGGGTCCAGGGCTCTGTTAATGTTGTTATTTTCCAGCCAACCCCAGGTTTGCTCAGGGCTGTGATATTCCCCATCATAAAGAGATTTCAGCAAACCAGATTTGTGAAGAGAGATTCCTTGTCAGGTACAGCATTTTTTGACATTCTCAGCCAGCTGATGCTTGAAAGCCAAGTACCTGTCATGCCAAGGCTGTTAAGCAATGGGTGACAGACATGCAATTTCTTTGCACTTGATTGTAGGTGTGCAGGTATCTGTTGTGCCTGCTGTCTGCTGTGATTTGACTCTTCCTATAAATCTGGAATATCTCAGTTGTGCCATCTCCAGCAAGTGCTGACCCTGTGGGTTGCTGACAGCCCTGGGAGGGTGACTGGCAGCATTCTTTGCACTCCAGACGTGGCCTTAAGCACAGTGAAAGCTTCAGTTTGTCTCCTGGAAGTGACAAAAATTCACTGTCATTGCCCTGTTTCATTTGATTTTGGCAGAGTTTTCAGCCTTGCAGCGTTAGCAGGAAGTGGGATTTGGTTTTCATCCAAGGTGCAGTAGCTCCACTCTTTCTTCCATTGCTACATTTTCACATCTGTGTACTTGAATTCAGTTTTGGAAACTCTGAGTTAGACAACAGAAGCTTCTGCAAAAATCCTGCTTCATCAGCAGAGTTAGGATTCCTTGAAATATCAGTGGCCCTGTGGCATCCCTTGGGTCCATTCTGCACCTCTCAGACTTTTATTTCTTGAGCAGTTCTGGTGCAGGAGCTGTGCTGCTATTCAGCCCCTGCAGTGCTGTGTCCAGGCTGAGGAATCTCTCAGTCCCTGAAGTTCCCTCAGCCTTTTTCACCTCCCTGATTCCAGCCCCTCTGACAGATTGCCTGGGGTCACAATCTTCCTCCCTGACATTTAAATTTTGTGCCTCAGCTCCAGACACCTCTATTTGCAGCAGCTCCTCCCAGAGTGGAGGCACTGTCACTGTACAAAGGAGCCAAAACTTCCTTTCTTGGACCCAGTTTGTATTTATCTGACATTTACTTTTATCTGACAGTATAGCTAGACCTTTCTGGCCAAGACTGCTCTCACTGGATCTCAGTAGTAATCCCCTCAGTACTTTTACAGACACTAAAGAATTTCCTGCTTTCAGAGATTCATCTACATCTGTTTGTAGTTTAGAAACAATAACTATTATAACCCATGCCTCAGACAGTATTACAATAAACACAATAAGCTGAAGTTTCTTAATTTCTGTAATTTTCAGGTTGGTTTTTTTTCAAGAATGGAATAAAATAAAACCATTTCACCACTTTCATTGGAGCCTCACTTTAGAGTGAAAAATGCTTTTCATACTGAATTTTAAAATTCCCGATTTAGGTTTTTTTAACTTCCACAGAGAAGAATTGGTATCCCAAAATGAGTTTTGAGTATCTGAAAAAAATCATCATCTCATTAAGTTCATCTTCTGGACCAAACCAGAATAGTTCTCTTAATTTCAGACAGAAGGGTGTGGTATGATCCTGAGCCCATGTGATGATTTAGTCAGGTCAAAGAGGTTTACCTTGTAAAAAAAAGCACATTTGTGTCTTGATATTAACCAGCAAACCAGAGAACTTTTTTTTTCCATGCACAGCCTCAAAACCATCTAGTTTATAAATGCAAGGCTTGACTTGCACTAAGTAAGATTTTTTTTGTGTGTGTACCATTGTGGGAATTTGCAGGGGTGCCAGGACGAGGGAAGAGACGAGAATCTTGACTCCATGTTTCAGAAGGCTGATTTATTATTTTATTATATATATTATATTATATTAAAACTATACTAGAAGAATAGAAGAAAGGCTTTCTTCTATTCTTTTTTTTTTCAGGATTTCTTCAGAAGGCTAGCAAGGAAAGGAATAGAATGGAATGATAACAAAATCTCGTGACTCTCTGAGAGTCCAAGACAGCTGGACTGTGGTTGGCTATTATTGAGAAACAACCACATCAGACCAATCACAGATCCACCTGTTGCATTCCACAGCAGCAGATAATTAATGTTTACATTTTGTTCCTGAGGCCTCTCAGCTTCTCAGGAGAAAAGTCCTAGCAAAAAGAATTTTTCATAAAATATCATGGCTACATAGCATCTTATCTCTACTACGCCCTGAGAAATTACATTGCTTAATTAAACATCCACTCTCTTCTCAGAACAGTTCTTAAGTGTTTCTAAGCTGGTATTGTTCCTTTGGCAGGGAACAACACCTGGTGCTTCACTCACAGCACCTTTTCTCCAAGCAGCCAAACTGAGCTCATTTTCTTTCCCTGGTTGTTGTGTCTCCACGTGTCCTCAGTCTCTTCTATGCCAAAGTGAGATGTAAAAGAGGCTGCCCCTCATGACCAACTGTTCTGGTTGCTACAAAGGATAAAACTGCACAACAAAATCTGTGTCTTGTTTGCAAACCCCCCAACACCTGGAGATGAGCTATCAGCTTTTGTGGGATTTTTATTTGATTGAATACGTGTACAAACTGCACCGTTCAGACCTGCATGAAGATGTCAAATAGGTTACAAAAGGCAGGGATGTCACCTAAGGCTACTTTCAAACATTGATACACTGTCATTTGTAGCTGCTTGTATGCAAACTTTGAATGATTATGATTATGATTATGATTATGATTATGATTGTGATTATTTAGGATAATAATAATACTAATAATAATAATAATAATGTATTTCATGTTTTAAGGAGTATCCTCAAAGGTAAAACAACATGCTTTAAAAAATTTAAAAGCAAAGTAACCTGCAATGATTATTACTAAAATTTCCAAAATTTGATAACAAAGCCACGCAAAACGGACACATCAGGCATTACAAATAAATTATTTGCAGAGATTCCAAGTGTAACTGAGACCATTCATTCATACATGCAAAGGCTGTGCAGTTGTGAGCTGCAAGGACACAAATACACTTTGGATTTTGCTGCTGCTGCTCAGCTTTTCAGTAGGGCTGGGGCTGTCTCCTCCCTTGCCCTCTGCTCTTGCTGTGCACTTTCTTGCAGTGCAAATCACCTTTATGGGCTGCATACATCCCACTCATTTGCTCTGTATTCATTGCACAGAATGCAAGGAAAAGGGAGGATGGGCAATCTCCTCCTCAAACTTCCACGGCTATCCTAGCTTTAAAAAAAAAAAAAAAAAAAATTCAAATTTGTCCTAAACAAGAATTTTAATGCCACTTTTAAGAAGAAACAGTGACAATTCAAATATTCTATAAACTCAGCAGTCCTTGTGGAAGAAATAAATCAGTTCTGATTTTTAAAAAAAAAATCTTACTAGAATTAGGAAATCTGAAAGAAGATGTCTTGGTTTAGACATGTATTAGTGGGAATGAAAACCTCTTCCAAATCAGGATGGACACTGTAAGACTTGACAGGACCCCAACTTCCAACTTACTTAACTTACTTACAGCTTAACTTACTTACATCTTACTTACTTAAATTTTACAACTGCAAGAAACATTTCCAAACTCCATTTGGGACAGGAGGGATTCAGATGCTCACTCTTTGCCACTTCCCTTCTGAAAGCAGACAAATCAATGAAGGTTTTTGATGCCAGCAACCCTCAAATCAAGGATGATTGAAAGAAAAAGAATGCAATTTTCTTGTCTGCCTTTCTTTGACAAGTTTCCAGCAATGTGACAGCATGCATTGCTTTAATTTATCAGTTTTGATTTTCTGTGTCTTTTTTGTGGGACAACTGAAGGGGGCCAGTAGGAGGGGAGCTCAGCATTTTTAGCAGCAGTAAATAAATGCAGAGTGTGACACAGTTGTGTCATGGCACTGTGAAATTTTGTCTACTCTGGTGAAAGCCATCTTATTTCAGTGTGGAATGAAGTGCCTGCTTGTTGTCATTTATGATTACTGACACTTAAATAATTCCTCAGTTGCATTCTCAATTGCAGTATCACTTTTTATTGAATATAGATGGCTTCTTTGGAAGTCATAAGCTACATTTTTCTGTGTACCACTTAATATTTAGAATAAAATGTCACTCTTTTTGGTCTGAGGAGTTTAGTGCAGGGTGGTAAAAGTCCATTGGTCTCTAGGTGTGTTTTTCTGGTGAAGGGCAGGGGGCAGTTTGTGAGAATTGCCTTAGCACAGTGGTGACAGAATCTGGTGACATGCAGTGTTCATCAAACTGGGGAGTCCAGGCTCATGTCCCCATCCCCTCACAGTGGCTCTGGCACTGCTACTCCAGGGTGGATATTCTGTATGCACTGTGTTATTCATGCTATTCATGGCAAAACAGCTCAACTTCTACACACAGACAAAAAAAAAAAAAAGTCTTTTTACTGAGACAGCTGTAAGGGGTCATGCTGTGAACAGGATTCTATTGAAGAACTTTGCTAACAAAAATTAAATAGACTGCTTCACAATTATTTCTTGATAGGACAAAAATGGATGCTTTGAGCTGTAATCATCAGGATCGCCTTCAGTCAAATTTGTTTTCTCATCCTATGACTCAGGTGGTTTTAGCATGCATGTTGTCTGCAAAAAGGAAGACACAGTGATTAATTTTATTTTATTCTGGGTAAGTTGTGTTGGCTTAATTATGGTAGTTCAAAGATCTGGGTTGTTTTTCCCCCAGAGCCTGAAAAGGCAGATTCAGGGTTGGAGAAGGTATTTCCAGGCTTATAAGGCTGTGTACTTACCCATCACAGTGGAATATCCAAGGAGAGGCATCAGCTCCCTTCCTTCCTTCCTTCCTTCCTTCCTTCCTTCCTTCCTTCCTTCCTTCCTTCCTTCCTTCCTTCCTTCCTTCCTTCCTTCCTTCCTTCCTTCCTTCCTTCCTTCCTTCCTAAATTCCTTCCAAAATTCCTAAATTCCTTCCAAAATTCCTTCCTTCCTTCCAAAGTTCCTTCCTGCCATTCTTTTCCCCGTGCCTGTGTGCAGTCTGCTTGTTAAATAAACAGGTTTTTTCACTTTTTTTTTTCCACCAAGAAATTCCTGTAATAGTGCTGGGGTGAGGGCATGCCAAAACCTACCTCAGAGGAGATGCCCCTTTCAGGATATTTTCTCCTAACTTTCCTCTGTCTCAAACTGAGACATTTCCATCCCTTGTTATGAGACCTTGTTGGGGTCAGATTCTAATGCTGCTCATGCTGTGTGACAAGGGAAATGCCATCTCTTAAATAATGCATTCAGATGGCTTTCACCTGACCAGCTTAAACACAGAGAGCACTAAGAGCAATCCATGGATTTACAAACTTCTAAAGCAAAGTGTCCTTTTCAGTTCATGTTTATCCCAGCTCATCAGTGAGCTCAGGCTCATTGTTTCCCCCCATCAAGAGCATAACTGCTGTTCACTTTTACTCCTGTTTAACAGAGACTGAAGTTAGAACCACAGATTGATTTAAGATTTGCTCTAATTTCTTATTTATGGTCTAAAATATAAAATATTAGCCTGTGCTGGTCTGACAAAACAAAAATTTGCAGTTTTGAGAAGGCTGGCAGACTACCCACAGCCTTGGAGGCACTACTGTGCAATTAAGCATCTTGTACTCACAGAAAGGAAAAAAAAAAAAAAGATGTAGAATGTGACTCTTGCTGTTGCAGTTCATTTACTGTAGAAGAATATTTTCTTTTTTTTCCCCTAAGAATTGTACTAAGCTTCACTTAATTATGTGTCCTGTCATTTGGCTGGGTTGCCCACAAATGTAAAAAGCACTGGGTATATTTACTTTGGCAGCTGGTTTGTTGCCACCTGTGATCAAACAAATTGCTGTGCATTGATTAAATTTCACCTGGCTTGGCAAGTGGGTTCTGGAAGAAGCACAGATATTGCTGTATCCCAGTTTTTGCAGATAAAGATAAAAGTGGCTTTTTCCTCTCCAAAAACATAACCAGCAAAAGCTTAGTGCTGTTTGCCATTACAGTAGCATTGATGGGAGGCAGAGCCAGACAAGTACAGCTGTTGTCTGTGCTACAAACAAATGTCTTTAATAAGGCTCTTGAAAGCTTAGCCAATAAATTTATAAACCTGTTAATAATTGATATTTATTACATTACTCCTTACAGCGAGATTCACATCAGATAAAAACATTAATTATTAACCCAACTCCTGAAAAGCAAATTGAAAGAGTTTATGGATATCTGTTTTCTGAAAGAGTTGTTTGTGTAGAACACCTCTAGTCAGTGACAACCAGCATAAAATTCTGCAAATTCTCAGGAAACAATTGCTGAGGACAGAGCCTTGATGAGCTAGCAGTTCTCAGCTGCTTCTTCTCAAATGGTATTTTTAGACAGGCTGTATTATAAATCCAATGGAACAGTTTTACTACAATGATGTTATTTGCTGTAAATTTATTTGAGTGAAACAAAATCTGATGGAGAATAAAGCCAGGGGTCAAATATATGACCCTTGGTTCCTTTAGTGACCACACATGTTAAGAAGGTTAGATATGGTAGTTTGAAATGTCAAACTCCTTCCAGAACTGAGTGCATGGGCTAAAATTTTAATATTCAATTCAACAGGCAAGGGCATATATTCCTAGGAAGTAACTAGGAGCTGTATTCAGCTGAACTCAGCCAAAGCTCTAAATCCAGCCAGTGGAGTGCTTTCAAACAGAGCCTGGGGTCCTTGGCAAAAGTCCCTGAAGCTTGTCTATGAAAATGTACTTCAGTGGTATGTTATCAGCTCTTTTAGTACACTGACCTAAATTCATGTGCAAAATACTAGATGATGGGTTCATTAAGGAATTTGGTTATTATTTACTGATTTTAAACATATGAAATACATCTGAGTGAATTTGAAAGAACGACTGAGTATCCTTCATTGATGTATGACTCATTTATTCTAGAACAAAGTAAAGAATCTTGATCATGCAAACAAACCCACGTGTGCTTCAGTTGAAATACTCAAATGTTTCAGTCTGGCTATTTACCTGCATGAAAAAAAAAATTCTATCTGGTCTTCCTCATCCATATCTAGAAACATACAGTAGTGCCTCCAAGGCTGTGGGTGGTCTGCCAACCTTCTCAAATCTGCAGTTTTATGTTTTGTCAGAGCAGAACAGACTAATATTTTAGATTACTCTGCTTCCAGTAGAAATTTCCGATTTCGACAGCATCTGAGTGAAATTACATTTTGTGCTGGGTGTGAGGAGCAGCACAAACTGGAAAGAAGGAAAGGGAGAGGCAAATGAGAGTTTTACCAAACTCAAAAAGCAAGAAGTACCACAAGCCTCAAGAAAAGTAGCAGTTCTTGGCCCCATCCTATTTTGTATAATCATTGAGATAAATAACTTACCTTGAAAACTGAGGTCCAATGAGA
The DNA here is from genome assembly GCF_023055355.1 of Agelaius tricolor. NCBI lineage: Eukaryota > Metazoa > Chordata > Aves > Passeriformes > Icteridae > Agelaius > Agelaius tricolor. The sequence goes on from NW_027269263.1 coordinate 5,164,754, forward strand.
TCCTTTTTCAATATTTTTCTTCTCTAGATGAAGTCAGATTTCAATTAGTCCACAATGTTAGATAGACATCTTCCAGAAGATTAATGATAAATAATTCAGAACTGCCTCAAGACTAGAATCAGGTATTTCAAAATACCATGGACAGGCAGTGTTGAGGCCCAATGGCTTCCAGAGGGGTGGAAAGAGCAATGGTCTGCACCAAAATACCTTAAAACAGTTTCCTTTTAAAATTTGTTTTATAGTTGTTTAATTTTTAAATTATTTTTTGGGACTTCTAGTAGAGGGCCTCTTCAGGAGGTCAGCCAGCATCCAGAATATCAAAGATGTGCAGAAATTCTGCAATCAGGGTAAGCTGTGATCACACCTCTGCCAGTAGCAATGTGAATGCTTCGTTCATCCTGGTTTTGGTGAAGCAGGAATACAATTTCTTGCAATTAATTAATCAACATAAAATAATAAGAGCACTAGTAGAGAAACCTGAGACATGGCAATAGGCACTTAATGCTTACTGAATAGCAAATCATCTCTGGATGTCACACCAGAGCTGCAATAAAATCTGTAACAGCTAATGAGGTTTGAGTCAAAAAAGATATATTTTTTTCACAAAAAAATGTTAAAAAGTATGGAATCTATGCACTTACTGTAGTTACAGAGTCCCTGTGTCGTCTTGACTCTTAATGGAGGCCTCTGGTTATGGCAAAGAAATAAAATTTTACCTAATAATTTATGAAATGTAGTGAAGTAATTTTGAAAGTCACTGACTGCCCTGTGAAGTCATTTTATGAATTGCCTTTAAGGGGAGAACCTCTTTTAGGAAAATTAATAAAACTCTATGCAAATGAAAAAGGCAAAAATAAAATATCAGGAGTTACCAGCAGCAGAAGGCCAAGAGACTTTCTGTTCAAAATGTTGTGTGAAGCAGTTTTCAAGGAGCAGTTTGAAGAAAAAGGAAAACATATCATTGAACACCCATTTTGCTTCTTCTCCTTTTAGGCAAGTCTGTTAATTTTGATGATTATTATGATATCCATATTCCTGTGAGGAATCCAGTGAGGTAATTGGCATTCAGTAGCTCTTCTTGGGCTACTGTCATGTTGGCCATATTTTAGCCAACAGTGTATTTCAGAAACAACAGCATTTAATCCCATTTTCTGTCTAAACACCAGCAGAAAGCAAGATTAAAGGATAAACACATTGATATAACCAGCAGTTGCTATAATACCCACGTGTTCATTTACTAGCTGAACTCTAAAGCTATTAAGGAAATCCTCATGTCATTTACCATTATTTTAGCAACTGATATCTCTCCTCAGTGTTATGACTTGTGTAAGTGACTTTGTTCCAGTAATAGAAACATCATCTTAATGCACTTAAGAGCTGAGCACTTGGTATGTTAATGAGGTGTGCAAAAGTACCACACAGTATTTTCTGTAATTGGGCAGCAGAATATAGCATTCTTTTTGAGTAGGCCTTATTATGTCAAGCACAGCATCAAGTGATGCTAGCGCTCACATCTGCAATTTTTGCTGATCCATAGGTTTTCTTCCTTAATGTCTCAGGGAATATTTGCATTTGGAAAAGGTCAAGGGAACATGAAACATTCTCAGAGCTAGAAATCTCTATTCATTGCAGATTGGTGTGCTGCACAAGCTTCCACAATTTATACTTTAACAGTAATCCTAGTTTTTACCTGCAGGCATCTACTTTCTGCCTTACTATAAAAGGCAATTTAATTCTTCCGTGAGTTAAGTCTTGAGTAGTGCAAGAGGTACTTGTAGCAATTTCATGAAGTGGGATGAATTGTAATCACTAGATAGAGGTTTTAAACACTCCAAGTTTGATCCAGGCTTATGAAAAAAGAAGGAAAAAAATCCCTATTTTCTCTGCAGTCTCAACCACTTTGCTTCTTTCTGGCCCAAGAGTGCTACAGCAAGACAACACAACTTGTACAGAAGTAACAGACTTGAATTTCAAAAATAGGTCCAAGTTCTTTAACTTTGGATTAGTAATGATTTTGCCAGTAATGAGCCCAGTGGTGAAAGGTATAAATCAGCCAGCCCATCTCTACTTTACAGCCCACCTAGCTGCTAGAGAAGGGCCTGTAGGGGCTTCTTGGAGTGGACTGAGGTCCCATGGCAGAAATGGGCAACCAGGAGCGAGAGGGAAAAGAAAGAAGTCTCCTTGCAAAGAAGATGACTTGGCAAAGCACTCTGAGGTCTACAGGCACCCAGTTCTGAAGCCAAAAATCATGTGGTAGAAAACTATAATTGTGTTTTTCCATGGCACTTTAAGGCTAAAGAAGCAAGAGAATCTGTCGAGGCTTACATTTTCCCAACCTGCTGCTGAGTTCTGTCCCTGCCATCATGCCTGATGTGGGGGTAGGATGGAGGACTTTCCTGGAAGAACCATTGCAAAACCTTGCTGAATTCAAATTGTCAAACCTGGGCCAACTAGAAAATGGACTAGGTCTGGGGCCCATGGGCTGTGCTTCAGATCTGTCACCCTGATTTTTTAAGTTCTTCTAAGCCTTCTGGTGCTTACATTCTTGTAACGAACTTTCTCACGCACTTTCCGTAAATAGCTTATTGTTTTGCATTCTTTTATAGAAGAAGAGAAATTTGATGGACTATCAGTTTGTCCAGTGTCATTGGAGAGGTGGTACTTTCACCCTCCAATCCACTGTCACTTTTAGAAAACTATAAATGTTGGAGTCAGAAAATAAACTTCCCATTTTTCACCTTGAGAGCAGCGGTGCGCGCGCTCACGTTGTTTCGTGACATCAGATCTGTAACCAAAGGAGCAAATTTAAAACCAAATGCAAGCTGTAATGAATTGCCCTGAGTTGTTGTTTTGTCTCAACCACTTGTCCAATTGGAAAGTGGAATTACCTTCAGTAAAGCTTGGAGGTGGCTGGAGATGTTGGGAAGGATCAGATGACTCAGCCTCACAGAGCAGATACAAGCAGTTGGCATATCTGCAAAGCGGCTGGTAGAAACTTAAATTTCACTCAGTTTGTGGGGGTGTTTTAATATCTAGTAATTTTCTTTTGAAAGTGTTTTGCAGAGCTCCTTTCAGCATTTTAACTGAGAAACCAGAGAGATGGTGGTGTTGCTATGTTTTGAAAATGTGGTAGTAATTGGCTGTTTCTACCCCCTGTATTTTGCAGTTTAAGCTCATTAGGTGGTGTAGTGCCTGCTTCACTCCTGTGGAATCCATGAATCACAGAATTATCAAGGTTGGAAGAGACCTTCAGGATAAAGTCCCACCATTATCCCAACATCACCATAATCACCCCTAAACCATGTCCAGAGAAGAGAATGGTGCTGGGGAAGGGTCTGGAGTACCAGAAGCTTAAGTAGAAAACTATAATTTTATATAAGCTGTCTAAATAATAGGTATCAAAGTTATCTAAATAATTGTATATAAGTCATCTAAATTCTTGGAATTTTCCTCCAAATTCTTGGAATTTGAATCAGTGGAGTTCTATATATTGGTGAGTGCATAGTACAGAATATAGACTAGCTTTGAGTACCCCCAGTGTTTGGACTGCATTGCTTTTGCAGATTGAGTTGATAGAAATTTCAAATTTCTTTAGAAAGCAGTAAGAACAACAACTTGGATATTATATCTGATTTTTTTACACATTGAAAGTCTGTTATTAGTCCCAATGTAAATTATTAGCCAGCATAAAGGGAGAATTTTCAGTTTTCTTTCTAACTATGCTGTGAATATTGCTTGTGTTTGATGAACTCTAACAACCTTGAATTTAGGTTTAACTGTTGTTTAACAGCTTGGTAATGGCATGTATTAAACAAGTTATCATCCTATTTGCCTGTAGAGCAAAAGAAAATTAGCCAGTGTTAAAAAAGATAAGTGGTGTTTTCCCTAATGCTCTGGGCTTCTGTACAGAGCAAATGAAACAGAGGGAATATTTAGATTGCAGTAAAAGTCATAGTCTCAGGAGGACCTAAACACAAGCACTTTTTATCCCACAAGTTTTAGTGAGTTGAGGACTTGTGCTTCTGTCCTTGCTCTTGGCAGCTGGACATTGCCAGCCTGTGTGAGGAGAACAACAAAACCCTGTCACAGAGGGTGAAGAGGATCTGTTCTTGTCTCAGGAAATAGCCAAATATTCAGGAGGCTGTGGAGTGCTGGGTGTGCCAGGCCTTCCTTTGCCCAGTAGGTGTCATCTGCAGCATTAGGCAGCGATTAAAATTTGAAAAATAGAGGCTTTAGAACAAGGTGGGTTAGGATCAACTTCTGATGGCATAGCTGTGTGTTTTCTCCTGCTCCTCAAGTATCATAAAGACAACATGTGGCTTTTGAGTATCTGTATTGCTTGAGTATCTAAGCAATAACCACCTATGACTCCCATTTAAATATAAAATCTGGCATATTACACAGAGAATAATTAACGAGAATTCAGGACTTTTCAGAAAAATGAGATTGACAAGGACAAAACTATCATAGTTTTGTATTGCAACTCATCAGCTTTACATTTGTGTGAGGATCTCCTAGTCCTTCTAGTTGTATTGAAACTCAGACATATGCTCAGCAACTTCTTTCTGTACATCAGCACCCTGTTTTGATAGGGGAGGAATTTGGCCTCTGGGAATTAACAAAACCACAGTATTTTGCCACCCTCTGACTTTGGTCAAAATACATATGTGTTAGTTTCACTGTCTGTAAAAAAAACAAAGGAGCATCTGGCATTAGAATAGTTCCTTGGGATTAAATAGTGCTAAGTCCTATAAAAGGGTTGTTTCCTATTTCCTCATATCCTTTTTTAAAAATCCAGCCAACATCAATGGAATTTGGTCTGCAGGCTGTGTTGCATAACAGGAATGGGAGTCCTGGACAGCTTTAGCACTGTAACAGACCAGATCCCTGTGGGTTGAAATCCTGAGTTCATGGAAGTCAGCCTTGCTCAAAACATCCCCAGAGGTAGGCAGGGGGTCCCACATAGATTTAGTTCGCCCACTCATCGTAGGCTGGGAGACAGCAGGAATTTGCCAGCTGCAGTTGTCAGAACACAATTGTCTCTGAACTTTTACATTTACAAAGGAAAAGTACAAGCTGCAAATATCCCTTCAGCTGATTTGCCTGTCTGTGGACACTTGGGATGATAGTTAAAACCAGACTCCCTTTTTCAGTATTGCTCACATGCCAAACACCAGGTCCTCCTCTTACTGCTGTGTAAACTACCATTTCCTAGCCATTAATAGCTCCTCTCATTTAGTGAATGAAGGACAAAATGGTGCTCTCTCATGCCAAGGTACCTTTTTCTTTAAAGAACAGATAACACCTGTTATCCCAGTCATTTGATGCTTCTTAGGAAAACCAGCAGCCCAGGTTCTGGTGGCCATTAGCTCTGCTGGGGACAGAGTGATGGGGGCTCCTGCTCCCCTTTGCCTTCCTGCCTCCCCAGCAGCCTAGGCAGAATCAGGGAGGGACTCACCTCTCTCCCTGCCTTTCCCTTCAAGGCTGCTGATCTCAGGGAATGGACTCTCCCAAACTAAAGGCACCTAGGTACAAATCCCCAGTGATGAGACCCCAGCCCCGTCCCCCAGCCCTGGAGGAACTGGTGAAATCCTCCATCTGTGGCAGGAACCCCCCCAGTCTCTGTCCTCAGTGCCAGACTTAACTATGGCATTAAATCAGCTCACATGAATTATTCAGAAGGCTTTGGAGTGAAATTCATGTTAGAGAAATCTATGTTTCAAATTTCCTGACTCTAAGAGGAGTCCTGGAGGTGTCCCCTGCAGTTACTTTGATAACAGTTTCTCTTTACAAATGATAATTGCACGATTCAAGCTTTTGTACAGTGTGGCCTTGTGAACTCTTCTCTCGTATCAAAGAACAATTTTAAGATCATTTCCATAGCAAAAAGAAAGTGATTGTGGAGATAATCTGTTGAAAACACACATGCAGGATTTCAGTTGAAAACAATAAAATGCAGTCATGAAATGAGAAATCAAGTGTTACCTAGCTGACGATATATAGAGAATAAATTGCCTGGGCATTTCAGTTTCCTGAGCTGCTAGGATTTGAAAATTGGTCTCAAGATTAGTCTGATTATCAGGACACATCTAGCAACAAGCACCAAAAGGGAAAGGGAATACTTTTCTACCCTGAATCTATGAAGAAACATAAGAAGATTGAAAAAATGTCATTAACCATTTGGGGGTTTTTGCTAGAACTGCAAAGGGGGCCCCTTGCAGTTCTAACAAAAAAACTTCCATAGATGAATATCACTTACATGTGTTTAGATGATCTGTCTGGGTGTGCTGCAATTCTTGAGCAGCATTCATCACAGAATATCTCAGAGCCTTATAAACTTTAATATATTTAATATGAGGAGACCAATAATAGAAAAGTTCCCGATATTTTATTTGCGTGATCAGTGTATACTTAGGTAGCAACAGAACCAGGAAAAATGCCCTTTTCCACAGTGGGTTGGTCAGCATCTAAGAACTGTCACCCAGAATTGTCACTCTGAGGGGAAAATCTTTTCATTTGGTACATGAGTTCTCATGTTTCTTCCTAACTGGTGTCTTTAGTGCTAGGAAAGCTGTGGAAATTGTACACAATAGGACCATAGAGCTATTATTCTGGCTGTTCCTCTCTAGAATAGTTGGCAAATGAAAAAACCCAAAAATAAGCTGATTGAAAAATTATTTCTGCTAGAACATGACAGCAAAAATTACAAGTGCTTTCTTAAAAGGCTAGTTTTGTTGCAATTCTTCCAGAAATCATGGAGTTGTTCTAGAAAGCTGCCTGTGTCCCTCTGAGCTCTGAGAACTCACAATTGATGTTTGGAGATGTGGAATTCCCTCCTTTTCCCTGGCAATAATTGCAGCACCGCTTGCAGAAAGGTGATGCCATCTCAGAAGTGCATGAAAGGGAAGCAGTGATGTTTGTTCCCTGCCTCTGGAGCACTGCAGATAAAGTGAAACTCATCTGTGTGGGTGGGATTTGGGATCTGGTTTGGTTTTTTTTGTTTATTTTCTTCAGTTGTGAGATAATGGAGGAAGATAAGAAGAACAGAACACATAGTCAATGGCTCAGCACATATTTTTTTTATGATGCAGTTTCAAACCACTAGAAAACTCTTTAGTTATGCAAGTGCACTTTAAACCATAATATAATATCTACACCAGAATTTCATTTTTCTCAATTCACTGCTTTGTGAATTTATTTCTAATGTCACCCCTTCTTCTCAATTGAAGTTTCCACCTCAGCAACTAGAAGAGTGTCAACTACAACAGGACTGCTGTATTTCTAGCATGAATATTGAGGGAAAAGGGGATTTATTGCAGTCTTTTAAGCCCAAAGATGAAATGCAAATGTGAATTAAAATGTCTGTGGTAACTGCTCAATCAGAGGTTGGAGTGCAGTATTTCTGCTGCATTTAAACAGCAAAGAATCATCTGCAATTTGCCAGTGCAAATGCAAACAAGAACTTCAAAGGCCAGTGGTATCTTTTCTTTTTTGGTTTTTCTTCTCCCTGGCTAGAATGTATTATAGCAAGTTTGTGTATGCTTTGTAGTATTTTTTTCCTGTCATAACAATTTAGTTTTTGTTTCCTTTTTTAAGGGAGGGAAGAAATCCCAACTCTTGCTTTAATGGTCTTCACTATGGTGAACTTTAAAGTGGCTTTACATCAGGGGAGTGAGGCATTTTCTGTTTGCATCATCAGTTGCTAGCAATTGATCTCAGAAGTCAGCTTTCATTTTCTAAGCAAAATAGGCTGCAGTTGGATAAACCTGATTAAGGTGAGTAGATTTTATCTGATGTGCCTATTGCCACTCATTTCAGTGCAATGACTTTCTTTCCAACTGCAGATGACATGCAGAACACAGAACAAAAAGAATGTGTCAGTTTGTAACACATTCTTCTCAAAGTTTAAGTGATCCTAATAGGCCATCAAACTACTAGAAAACAGCTTGGCATGTGGAATAAGCTCCTGATCAGGCTGCTGTAGTTTGTGTTGCCATCCTTACACAGAAGTCTGCCATGAGAGAAGCTGCTTGCTGGCCTGATGTTATTGTGAAAGTATCTTGCAAAAATTTATGTTCTGATTGTAAACTAAATACTAAAAAAAAATTGAGTGGTCTTGACTTTGTTTCCTGACTTCTGAGTGTTTAGGTCCTAGTGGCTTCTCTGCTAAAAGTAGGAAACCTGGAGACATCTGAGATCCTGACACAAAAATTGCTCATTCTGGCATTGCTCTGTGTTACTTCCCAACAGAGAGAAATGTTCCTTTTCCTCTCATTTCTGAGGGACAAGAGACAGTGAAGTGGAAGAATAGGTGACATTACATTTGCAGAGGTACAGATACAAAACTGACAGCCTTGGAGAAAACACATTTCATTCGAATGGCTATTTGCAGAGCAGGTCCTCTGCAAGATAACTTATGGCATGAGAAAGTCCTGTGCACAGAAAACAGTCTGTCAAAGTAAAATAAAGAGCCCTGAAGCTGTGAAGTCTGGCATAGCTGTGAAAATAACTTTCACTTGGGAGGGGAGGCTGGGAACCCTGCAGCTCCCGATTCTTTCCAAAGACAATGCCTGTACCACAGCAAGGAACACGGAGGGGACCGTACCTCCTGCAAATCTGCACCAAAACCCCAATTTAAAATGCTATCAAAGATTAAAGGCTGCACTCTCTTTCAACTGCATTAATTATCAAGGCAGCATGCAGAGCTCTGTAAATGGCTCCTGTCTGTTAGCACAGCACTGAGTTGAAAGGTTAGGGTGGTGGCAGACAGATGATGGTGATGACGACGACAACCTGTGATTTGCAGAGTTTTCTGCCATAGGGGAGAGGTGTCTTCTCATCCTGGAAGCAATGTTAGGAAAAATCTTCTAATACTTCTAATTCTGGAAGCAAGGTTCCTAACAGTCTGCCTTTTATGTAGCAGGGGCTGGGAGGGAGGAGAGGGCAGCTGAGCTGTAGGGGAAGCAGGAGCGCAATGCTGAGCTCCCTTGCCTGTTGCAGCCTGAAATTAAATGGTAATGCTGCCACGAGGTGAAGACAAGGCAACACACTCCCAGCCAAAAAAAAAAATACTCTTTTCCCTACCCCTGACAAGAAAACCCCAACCCTCTTTCTGCTCTGCATAAGCACTAGCCACTATGGCAGGTTTTATGCAGCTGTGACAGTGTTCTGCTTTAATTTGATTAATTTTGTTGGGAAGAAGTTCCATCCCTCCCACCAGCCAGAAACCAGCCAAACCCTGTTAGGGCCCTCTTTCCCTGTTTCTTTACTATGGTTACAAAGTGATTTATAAATTACTTTACAAAATAGGGTCACCACACATTTGAAGAACACCTGAGAGTGCAGGTGTGAAAGGAAAGCCCAGGGGTCTGGTGGACTGGCAATTATTCCAGGAGGTGGGAAGCTAATCAAGGGACTGCACAGGGTGCCTCTGCCTGGGAGACACAGTGGCCTCAAGGAAGAGGCCACCTTCCTGACAGAAAGCAAGCAGAAAATATTGTACTCATTCTTGCAGGGCTTGAGTTTGAAAATGGAACACAGTGGTGGAGAAATTTCTTTCCCCCTCCCCACGCCAGGAGAGTCTGGCCAGGGAGGAGATCCCTCAACAGGCCCTGGGCAGCAGAGACCACCACAACAATGCCAGGAAATTCTCAGTCAAGTTTAATGCATCATAAAGAAGTAAAACTACATTGGCATATTTAAGACAAACACTTCTTTTTTTTTTCTATGCACACTATCCACTGGACAGCCCCCTTTTCAAAATAACTACTTTTAACAGTTGAAGACAGTTTTTCAGAAATTCTTCACATATTCAACCTTCTACAATTTTCCTTTATTTTTTATTTGTCTGAGAAGGAAAAAAAAAATTATGAAACCTGAAAACATCTACATTGCAAGCCACTCAGAATGCATAATTGCATACATTAACCAATGTATAACAACTGTGTTTTACTTAGTTCACTCTATTCATCAATAAAAGAATATAAAAATCTTGTTCAATCGAGAGTTGTGTATTAAAATAGATTTGTATAGTACTGCACAGTTTCTCCCGGAGTTGTGAAAATGGTTGAAGGGACCTTGTGCTTTCTGGGCAACAGAAAAAGCCAGTCCCTCATGTGTTCATTTTTTAAAATTAAAAACAAAAAAGGCTATTCGGCACCACGTGATATGCTGATGTGAGGGACCAGCCTTGTGTCCTGCTCTGGTGGCTTTCCATAATTACCTGTTTGTGCTAATTGATGGAGAACTCACAGGGACAGAGGCAATGGCACAGGGGAGCGGGAGCTGAGAAAAGCAGGGTGTCCATCAGCACCTTCCCAGGCAGCACCTTGCAGAATATCAGGAAGACCAGCTAGTAAACAGGCAGGTGCACTGGGATTCTCTCAGGCTAATGCTTAACGCTTCCCAAACATGCTAAAATCCAACAAAATGTTAAAAAGGAATCAAGTTTCCAAAAACAAAATCATCCCAAACCTTTTTAATTTTCCATGCCCTGTCCCTCCCACAGAAGTCTTGTCTCCGAGTCTCCAGTGTAAGAAACAACCCCTTGAGGCAGTTTTTTTTTTCCCTGTACCATTTCAGCAGATATTTCTTCAAAAAACCCCAAGCAACCAACCCACCAACCAACCAAAAAAACCCAAGGCAACAAAAAAAAAAGCCCAAAAAACCCCAAACAAAAAAAACCACCACCAACAAAAAAAATCATGTTGCATATCTTTAAAAATGCAGTACAAAAAGGTTATTTGTTTTTGGCATATTATCTGTACTGACAAGAAACAAAACCCAGAATATTTATTTGCTTTTTTTGTTTAAAAAAAGAATCCAAAATGAACTAAAAGACAGAAAACCACAAAATAATCACTTTAAAAAATGAAACCCAAACTGTCAAAGGTATCCACTGTTATGGTTGATGCTAAACCTTGCACAAAAACTCCATGAGAAAAATACACTGATAGCAAAATAAGTAAAAAGGACCTGCAAAAGGAGTTTTACAGTCGTATTTTTTAAATATTTTGGAACGCATATACAGATGCATCAGCATGAAAATACTTCAATATTTTACTAGAAATGCTAACTTCATACAGTTTCTTTATTTAAATATCTGCAATTCTCAAGTCTAATAATACGGAAAAAAAAGATCTTTTGCTTCCAAGGCTCTGTGAGTGTCCGTGATGCTGTTCTGGTCACAAAGACCCCACATCCAGGTCACCTGAACCAATGGGGCCAAACTTGTTCCTCTGACATCCATGTCAAGTGCTAAGTAGCTCAGTTTCTGGTTATCTCACTGATTCCCCCCCATAGCTTTCAGCCCAACTACTTCTCTAATCCCTCACTAACTCCTCTCCCCTTGGAACAGAAAGCCTGTCTGCCAAAGGCTCTCCTGCTTCCTCTATCAGCCATGCTCCTCTGGTTCACCCTCAGTCATAAATCCATTAAGGCCAACATAACAAAACAAAATGTCATAAGCACTGAAGGTTCTTGGCAAATACAAAAGTGCAGCACAACCTGCCCTGTGGGAATGTGCTGCCACAGTGACCTACAAACTGGGCTGCCTGGCCTGCAAGTCTCTAAGTGTATCAAAACTGAGATTGCTCCTTCTGTCCTGTGTTCCAGTTCCATCTCTCCTCTGCTCTTGTGCATAAAGTTCCTTGTGTCGCCGCTCCTCGCGCAGCCGCCTCCTGTCAGTTGTTGCCCTGTGATGGCTGCAGAGCTTTGTGCATGGCAGCAGAGGCAGCAGAGGGTTTGATCCAGGGGATGGAGAGCAGGGAGGTGGTGGTGGTGGTAGTCATGGTAACCTGAATCATCTGCTCGTTTTGTATCAGTCTAATGAGGGTTTTGAGACGTTCCAGTGATGACTGAGTCCCTTTCTGCTGGGCTATCAGGCTGGTTTTTAGCTCTAAGCATTTCTGTCAAATAAAGAGAAGAGGAGAGAGAAGGAAAGACTGAGAATACATTCAAAGTGGTGTCAAACATCTCTTCAAACATCCTTGGGTGCCTTGGGTGCACATTCTGCTCAAATGAAGTATGTTCTCCTTCGGGGAAAGCAAAACCACAGCTTAACAAATGGAGCAATCAGCAGTGCTGCACACACTGCAGCAGCTGTCTGAGGGAGCAATATCCTTCCCAGGCCAAATGCATTTGGAGGATGTTTCTGACTCCATCCTGTAGACAGCCTGGCAGGAGCACCTTCTGCACTCCACATGAGTGCAAGAGCTGTGTTACTGAAAAACAGAAGGCGCCACTCAGGTCTCTCACTCTTACCAAAGGACCCTGATAAATGCTCACCAGGATGCATTTCATATGTGCCACACATTCCAGGGAATAGGCACTGTGAAGACACATTAATCTCACTGAACATGATATCAATATTTTCCCAGCAGAAAACTTTGCTCCAAGACACAACTGTTACACCAGAGCAGTCACAAGAAAGCTTTCATCCCCCAGGGTGGCCAAATTTCTCCCCATGATCATTTGAAATAAAAACCTCCATGCAAATGGGCACGAGAGCAGGAGCTAAACAAAGGCATCCCAAATCCTCCATTTCTCCAAGAAGAAGAGGCAGGAAGAATCAGTAATTCTCCTTTCTCACTCCAACCATGGACTGCTGCATCCAGCACCCCATTCTTCAGTGAGGGACAGACCCACACCCTGAGTCTGTCTCCAAGATGGAAGGGGACAGTGGTCTCTAGACCTGAGACCTGTTTTCTTTCTCCCAGTGACCCAGGGTTCTGACCAGACTGATTACTTGTCTGCAGATTGCTTCCCTTTGGCTATGGTCCAGACTGCCAAGGGTGAGGATTCTCCAGTCCTGGGGAATTGGGAAATGCTCACTTGAAGAACAACCTGTTTGGAAAGCAACTGTGTGGAGCTGCTCAGAGGTTGGTTTAGAGAGATGAAATTTCAGATGAAAGATAAATTATGTTCTGTTTTTACCATTGCAGCTGTGGGTGTATGAGAGTGTTCTTCTTCATATAAATCTCTGTTAAAATGTCAGAATGAAATTGCTCTGTGTGGGACACCTTTAATTTATTTTCTTCTTTCAAGTGGATACATTTCCAATAAATATAATCATTGGCTGGTATTACAATTTAAATAAGACAGTGTTGCCCACTGGAAGAACCTGATTCTGCTTAGGTAGAAATCTTACTGATTTTGACAGCCATGACAAAGACCTGATAGCTGACAGCTTTTCTTTTTCCAAATTCCCCAGCCCACTGCACTCTCCTACCTATTACACACACATGTGGTTCCATTAGTGTTGCACACATGTACAGGGAATATTCAGTGATGTCTTCTAATAAGTTATTGCTTTTCCTTCCACTCTGCTTTACATGATAAATATTTTAACATGCCCCTCTGGATAACTGCAATGGTAAAACAAGCTGTGAGCAGTTACTCCTGCAGCTGCCACTTGGATTTTTCCAGGGTAAGGAAGTGTCAAATGTTTACTGAGGCTGCCCTGCAAACTAACAGCTGCCTCTCAGGATGGAAGTAGCCCCAGACAGTTCCATCAGCCATGAGGGGTAGGAATTGGGCTTTGAATTCAGCTCCTCATAGCACAATGTGTGTGTAAGACACCCCCAGACAACATTTAGCTTTGAAATGAGTTTGGAGAGACAAAATAGTCCATGTCCAGTCATGGAAAAATGCTACAACATTCAGTAAAGATGGTTATTTCTACTTAATATCAAGAGTTTTGAGTTAATGAACAAGCAGCTACCACTGGAGGACCCACTTGTGACCAAACTTTTCCCCTAGAGGATGGAAGTGCCTTGAAGTCATTGGGTACCTCAGAGCTATGGATGCAACTACAAGGAAGGCAGCCATGCCTACCTGTGGAGTTTTGTTTGTCTCAGAAATTCAAGTGATTGCTCCTCCTCTGCCTGCCAGAGTGGCTTACCTTCGTGCATAAAGAAAATGCACACATGCTTCCTCAGAGAGAAACACATTCACACTTGAAAATCTATTGCTTGGGAGCTTGAATCATTTTCTAGCCACAAAATACAACTTTTTTGGGCTTAAATTCTTTATAAACATCTCTTCAGGAGGCTGTGTGTTCCCATCAGGTGTCCTACCTTCACTGCACTGTTGAGAAGTCGATCTTTTTCTTCCAACTGTCTGTGCTCACTCTTCAGCTCACTGCTTCTCTTTAATAACTTCCTCTTCTCTTCTTCTTTGACTGTGGAACAATAAGATTAAGGATGCAGAGGTTAAGAAAAGGATGTGGTGTGCACTTGAGGACAGAAAGCAGAAGCAGGTATTTTACATGGTGAGTTTAAGGTCTCATTAGCCTTTTGTCAGCAGGTACAGCCAAAGAAATCTGGAGTTTCTGCTTGCAGGCATTTCTTCACTAAAAGGGTGGTCGGGCATTGGAAGGGGCTGCCTAGGGAGGTGGTGGAGTCCTCGTCCCTGGAGGTGTCCATGGAACAACTGGACATGGCACTCAGTGCTCTGGGCTGGTTGACAAGGTGGGATCTGTTACAGCTTGGACTCCATGAACTTGTGGGGCTTTTCCAACCTCAGTGGTTCTGGGATTCTGTGCATGTGTCCATGTCAATGGTTAGCACAAAGGAGGAAAACCCAAAAGGTACAGTGCACCTTTAAGGTGAATTAAAATTAATCCTTAGACTTCATGTGATCCTGAAGGTCTCCAAGAAGGAGGTGAGTGGTATTTAGGAAGAGGCCAGCCCCTTGGAATGGCAATAGTTAGTGACCCTGGCAGAAAAGCACAATTATAAGTGTGCCAGACCTCCCTAAAGGTCCTTACAAATATGATCTAGTGCCCCAAACAGCCTGTTGTAAGAGTGCAACAGGGAATTAAAAAAGAACAATGCTCAGTGCAGAGCTGTCACACAGCACATGACTCAAGTGGCTGCCATACCCCATAACTGAGACAATGAGAAGCTGGGGTTGCTGTGGGGTCAGGGACACTAGCCTGGCATTGTGCCCACACCCAATTGCATGGCCCTGCTTAGCCTGACTCTGCCTCACAATGATTCTGCCTCAAAATCCTGTTTTCAGCACTGTGCCAGGGAAGGCACCACTTTGATGACAGCTTCCTCCAGCAGAGTGAAGTTCCTGAGAGATCACTCTCAGCTTCCTTTCAGAGAGAAGGGAGCAAAGGAGCAGACCAAGGGGAAGGGGACAGAAAAAGTCTGCCCTGCCCAGTCACTCATGGCCCTATGACCTACACCATCAGACCTGGCAGCATTGTAACTCTATTTGATATTTCAGCTAAGGACTCAAACAGCACTGCTATCATGAGCAGGGAATCCCTTGTCAGAGGCTGAGTTAATCCCTACCTGTTTTATGAGTAACATAGGAGTGAACAATAGCCAGAGTTCCAGTCCATGGCACATTGTCATCTTTCTTTAAAACCTACAAGCCCAAGAAACAATAAATGGTTAGGATTCCAAAAAAACCCACACACTAATGTTTGCTCCAGCCTTACAGTTTGGCAGGACCAGAACTTGGGTCCTTGTCTCAGAACATAAAAGTGATCTCAAGGCTAAGCACAAGGAACTGTGTGGCACAGAATCTACACTTAGTGTTTTAATAATTTTTTTCTTACTTGTGCTATCAACATTATTCACAGCAACTAGACAGTTTAGCATATCTCACACGATGAACAGTTGTGTGTAACAAATGTGATTTAAAGAAAAGGAAGCTTTCTCCTCACACCTTTCAGATCCACTAGTGAACAGTGCCTTCTGACACTGCCTCCCTCATCTCTAACATTTACATTCTTTTGTCTGGCTACATGATGGTGGTGTCACTGTACACAAAGGAGCTGAAGAGATATTTTTAAGAGGACAATTCTTAGCAATTACAGGCAAGCTACAGCACTCCCTGTATGTTCTAACTCTAGGATGGTGAAAAATACCAAAAATAGTACTGCAAACTGCACTAAAAGCCTTTCAGCACTTCTTTATCTAATGTAGTCCAGTGAGCTATGACCATAGGTTAGACTTATTCAGGGGTACACAAATCTGAGGTGTCTCCCCATTTTCCCTTCTTGGTACACCACGCTCCATGTAGCTTACCTTCTGTTGGCACTTTGGGCAGACCCAGAGCCCTTTGGGGGCAGTTTTGAGGGGTGGGTCCAAGCAGTTGAGGTGATATGCTCTGGGACATGTGCCACAGGGCTGCAAGTTAACTCCACGCTTGCAAGCAGTGCAGTGCTCATCGTGATGGATCTCGTTCTGCAAGAGAAGGGTGCCCTGGGTAAAGTCAATCCATTGAGAACTTCTCTCTACACAGCATTCAAAGCCTCTACTGCAGCAGACAGGCTCCTTCAAACACGAAATCTAATTGTCAAAAGGACCCTGACAGACACAGAAGACAGAAATAATAGATATATGATAGCAAGAAATACAAACAACAAATGACCCAGAAGCAAGTTACAGAAATTGAAACATAAAACCCAACTAATCAAACACAGGAGAAAGTCAACTAATATAGCCAGTGATATAGGAATTATTGTGACATAGGAATTATTTCACTTTTTTCTTTGCCAGTGTGTTACTACAACACACATGTATCCCCATGCATGGCTCTGTCGTGGGTCAGTTAATGTGGGGATCACTTGTCTGTGATGCCCAAAGCAGAGGGAAGCATAAAGGAAAAGGATTCTGGGGAAGAAGCACAGTTCCATGTTTCATTCCCACTGCCTCAAAGGGCAGCTGGGGAAACAGGAGGCTGGAGCACAGCCTTGGGCTACAAACCCTCTTTTGTGAGCTCCTCTGGCCTCTTTCTCCCTGGCACTAATTGGTCTCTGCTCAGACTTGCTCTGACAATCTTTCTCCAACAAGACTGATTAGTGCTTTGTCTGAAGCAACGCACAACATGAACTGAGACTCATCAACAAAGTTACAATGTCGTGTAGTAGATTGCTATGCTAATCTGGTGGCAACATTAATTACTCTTTTTAATAAAGGAGACACTGATTCTGAAACTCTCATGCCTTGTGAATCATTACAAAAAATAAAAAACTTCCTACTGCTTTTCTAGGAAGTAGAATAGTGATTTTATGTGTTTCAATTCCAAAAGCATGCTTTCATTTTTTGGAATAGTAATTAAAAAGTTCCACGGCAGTTTTAGTCAGGTTTATATCCTGAATTCTAAACCAGTCCTGTCAAAAAATCACTCTCCAAAATATTACTCTTTATAAACTACCTGCTCAAAGAATCTTAATTTTAAGCCCAATGTAAGGAGATCTAATCTTTACAAACTAGAATGGTTACTCATTTTTCTTATAAAATTTTCATTAAACTCATAAATCTGGTCTAGCAATTTCTCAATCAGTGGAGTCAACAAAGGGACTAAACTCAAGCCTTGCATGTGAAAGCCCAAGAGTTCATCTCTTTAAAATTCTAGCTTAGGGACTCAAAGATTTAGTTAAGTGGGAGAAGAGAATACTGCAATTAGGTACCTTGAGAGTGACTACAATAATCAGAGGCAAGCACTGAATACACAGTGATGAGAAAGGTACCTGCCAATACACAAACTTTGCCACACATACCTTCCAGAATGAATCCTCATTTGCTAGCATGCAAAAGAAGGGCAGAAAACAGATCAGTGGAAAATACATTGCTGCAGTGGTTGCTAGTTCTCAGCTGTGGGAGTAATTTTAATCGAGATGTGGCATAGGAGATCAGGACATTGCCAAAATTCATGCAGGCAGTAAAGAATGGAACAGCAAGCAGTGAAGTTAGCATTTGAGATTTAAAAATGTACATGGCAGGTATCCCATGTCCAAAGGTCTGATGCTAAAAGGTTATAGTATTTGGAAATTTCAGAAATTTTCCTGCAGAGCTCCTCTCTACATGCCAGTCAAAAAGTTTTCCTGAAGGACCACAGCATGCTGGGTGTTGAAAAGGCTGGCCCTGAACCAGCAATGCACTTAATGTGGAGCATGAAATGGGTGCCTCCAACTACTTGTTAAACACAGATTTAAATGTTGAGCTGGTTCCTGGACAAAATGGTCACCTCCTGTAGGAGTGAGCCTGAGGGTACCACCAAGTCCTTCTCATGAGACTACTCCCACCCAGAACACCAGTGACCTTTGGATGAACTGAGTCTGTACTGATTGTATTCACAACTTGATAGGAACAAGAACCAAGAGAGCTCACTGGAAAGCAGGCCAAGTCTTCCATAAAAAAAATAAATTGTGGAATTCAACACACTTTGGTCCAAAAATAAGAAGCCAGAAAAAATCAAGAGCTTTATGGAAACTGCGCAGTGTGTTGCAATTTCTGCTGCTGATTTCATAGAATCACAGAATGTCCTAAGCTGGAAGGTACCATCAGGATCATTGAGTCCAGCCTCTGGCCCTGAACAGACACCCCAAAAATCCCACCCTTGGCCTGAGAACATTGTCCAAAGTCTCCTGGAGCTCTGGCAGCCTTGGGGCTGTGACCTGACCCCTGTTCAATGCCCCACCACCCTCTGGGGGAAGAACCTTTTCCTGATATCCAGCCTAATATGGCCCTGGCATGGATCCAGCTATTCACTTGGGGTCTTTCAAGGGGCTGGAGCACACTGTCCCACTGAAAAACACTTCATGGACAGGGATTTCTTTGGATTAAAGTGGAGGCAACCAAACTGATACCACTCCTGCAGAGTGCAGGAACAGGGCAAACACTAATTACAGAAGCATCCTTCCAATGCTGGCAGTTTATGGCTTCCCTAACGCTGAGCTTGCATCTTCATTTTTGCATTTAGCAGCCTCTGATAGATTTTTTTCTTCCATAAATTTCTCTACTTTTCCCAAGAATTCTAGTATACTTTGGCAATGATGTCCATAAATAATCACAGACTAATAAAATGTGTAGATGTTACTTCACATCCAAAAATACACACACAAGGGTCCACCACTGTATGACACTATGATTACTCAGGGGATATAAATGCTATTCAGATCAACAGAGGCTTGATAATTGATGAATCTTTTGTACAAATGATACATGTCAGGGGATGTGACCTCATTTCAGAAAAGACATTTTCATTTAAATCAATCCTGATCAATTAACATTTTGATCAAAATTTACAAGAATTGTCCTCTTCTGTATATGCAGACATGACAGTTGTTTCCTGGACATCCTGGGGATTTTTTTTCTAGTTTGTTTGTCTTTTCAGCTCACTTTTGCTACAAAGTTTTAAACTTAAAACATGTCCACTTCCCTCTTCTAGTTGCTAAAAAATTAAACTGAAGACAATATTTTTAAAGGAGCATTTTAAAAGAGAAGGGCAGCCATCTCTGCACTGAAGCTGGAGAACTGCATCACTGCAGAGCCAAGCAATCTGGGACAGCACCTGCCTTCTGCTCAGTGCCTGCACAGCATCCAGAAAAACAGAGCTGGTGCCAAAAATATCCTTGCAGAGGTGAGGAATTCTGCTATAAAGAAGTCCATCTCAACATTCTCAGAATATGCAGAACTCCAGCAGGTGTTCTGGATTCTGGAAAAACCAAAGATACAGGACTCAAAGAGGAATTAATGATTAAGGAGAGAGGTTGCTGATTTTCAGGAAGCTGAGATAGCTGCAACAGTAGATGTCTGTCCCTTGCCCACTTCTTTGCAAATATAATGAGAAACATGTAATGAAAGGAAGGTCAGAGATATCAAAACCTAACTTAAACCCACCCAGGGGCTGGAGGCACAACTTGCTAACAATGCCACTCTGTCCTGATTTCTCACATGTGTTTACACGGGGAAAACAAGTGCTATGATAAGACAAACAATCTATCACAATTGTAATTTTGAATATAAAACTAAGCCAGAAATAATATTCTTTCCAGTGGGGCTCACATGAGCCTGGCTTCCTGCTAAGAGGCATGTCATCATAGCTGCTTACTGTAATAACCTCTGCTGTCCTCTGAGAGCCAATGCATTAGAGGTGACTAAAGTAATGCATGTGGTAAGTAGGCCAAGTGTCTGTATCTGGCATGTGAATTTTTGAAGGCAGAGAGAAGCACTGCTGCCTTTCAGTTGGTGCTCCTGTGGTGCAGGAAGTCAAGGCAGAGGCAGAAAGGTGAATCTCAAGCACTAAACATGACACTTGACAGGGAGATCAAGCAAACACTGAAAAACTGTCAAAACTTTATGTCTCAATTATAATTACCCCTGCAAATGCTCCTAATACTGAAATAATATTTAACTTGGATAAAGGTCTCTCTTCCCTTACCTCTAATGCAACTTAGTAGAGAAAAAGTTATAAAGACAAAATAAGGGCAAGGACTGAATCAAATTTCTTTACTGATTTGTACTATTTTAAGGAAGAAAGTTTCTCACTTTATTCCTTAAAATAGTACATGGATCTTGTCTGAAGAAGTAAACTGTACTCAACATTCCCTGTGTTCCACCTCTCATTCCCAACTCATTGTCTTCTCTGTGTTGCACATTTTTTCCTGAAATGTGCTTCTTCCCATGAACAAATCATCAGCATCCCCAAATGGCTCCTCCGAGTCCTTAATTCTCAAGGCATTTACTATTAAATTTCAGATATGAAGTTCTTATAAGTACAAGACTGGAAGGCATCTTGAAGGTCATCAGGTCTAGATTTATGACTCTACCTCTTGGAATTAGAAAAACTGGCTCTCAACCCTTGTTACTGAAGCAAAAGTTGTGAGAAATTTCTGATGCTTGAGGATGGAGAGCAGTTTCGTAAAGCCGGTGGGAAGAAGCAAATGAAAAGCCTAAAACAGTAATTTTTTTTTCATATGTATTTTTAAGTACTTGGGGTTGGCAACACTACTTTCTTCAATCAGTTCTCTCACTGCATGGTGCTTAAAGTGCCTGTCTTAGGTTGCAAGATGTGTCTGGGAGTGTGTAATCTATTGCCATCTGTTAGAGTTACCTTTTGTTAATTGGGCCAACCACTAAAACCAGGTGGGCCAGTTTGCTTTATCTCCTGCACAATCAATCCTCCCTCCAAGAAATATCATCTGTTAATGAGCCATTGAGTCTCACTGCATAACTAATAAAAATTACACAATCCCATTATGAGATGCTCTGCACAGGGGGAGGAGCCAAAAATTTCTACCTGGATATAATCTGAGATTTGGAACATCACAATCAGCCTTTTCCACAGGATTCCCAGAGGAGCAACTTTCTTTTCCACTAGGTTCCCAGAAGACCAGGCCCATCTACAGCATCACTGGACCTTCAGAAGAAAACTAAGCCTTCTACAGGATCCCTGCTGCAACAGAACCACCCCTGTCACTGCAGGAGGGCTGCAGCCACCATTTAATGGCACTGCTGCCACCACCCTGGCCCACAGGGTGTCAGGGCCTATTCTGACTCTGTCAGTGTTGTTTTGCATTTCTATTTTTTTTCCCCTAATAAAAAACTGTCATTCCTACTGCTGTATCTTTGCCTGAGAACCCTTTAATTTCAATATTATAATAATTCAGAGCAAGGGGGTTTACATTCTCTATTTCAAGGGAGGCTCCTGCCTTCCTTAGCAGATACCTGTCTTTTCAAACCAAAACAGTGCCAGAGATCAGATTTTCCACTGATTGCAGAGGTTTTGGATCCATTTCTACAAAATTGTGACCTTTAGCCTTACCTTTCCATTGTTTTTGCAGGAAAACACTTTTCACTCCATATTAAAAAACACAGCGACATTACACAAAGTAATGCCCTGTGGTATCCTAACAGTAACGTATAGGAAATCCTGCTAATAAATTTTTAACACATCATTATGAGAGTAGTATATTCATTTAAAAATATGCTTACCTCTTGTTGAAAGGAACAAGGGGTTATTCAAATAATTCGATGCAAGGCGTTTCCTCTACAAGGGAAAAGAAACCAACCCCCATGTCATTGCAGTGCTCTGCTTGTCTCTTACATTTCACATTATCAGTCTCCATGGGCTTACCTCATACCTAACCAGCTCTCCAAAAGCTTCTTAGAGACCACTGACACAGTCAGTCAAACAGTTGCATAATTTCATAATTTACCTTTCTAACAAGTTTCTCACAGAGCAGTTTATTGTGTATTGGATTTTATTAAGAAGTGAGAAATACAAATTGTGAATGTTATTGGTGGGGCTGCAGGATATGTCACATGGGCTGGTAAGTGGAAGACTACAGCAAAACTAACTCCAAGCCCAACAACATCCAAGGGAAAATTGTTGCTGTGAGATGACATTTTTATTTGCATTTATGGATGCCTATTTTTATTTGCATATATAGAAATGGTGATGGATTTCTCACCAGCAGGAAAACCACTACTACCTTTGTGACACCTGCCTACAGTTCAGAGGAACATACTGCATTTGCAAGCAACAAGTGAGGGCCTAAGCAAAATATTTCCCTTTCAGAAGTGACTGTGCAGGACTTTGAGGAGCTGGCAGTAATTTCAGTCTGCTGAGCTCACCAAACTTACAAACAGAGAGCACTGCAAACCTGTCTGAGATGTTTAATTCATCTAACACAGCCCATGGCCAGCCTTGTCTGATGGCACAAGTTGTGGTCAATAGCAAGCCAGGCTTCATTAATAGTCTGGACAACCCCAAATTGTTCCTCTGAGACACCCAATACTTGTACAGCAGGACTGGAGACAGCACCATTTTCCTCCTTTATGTGTTGTTAGATTCAGCTTGGAAGAAAATTAGAGGGGTTTTGCTACTAAATTTTTTATTCTGTGGTGAACAAACTATTCTCTTATAGACGGGTGCCTGCCAGTCTGTTAATGAACTTTGAATAGATGTTTCTTTCTTCAAAAAATAACCAGCCCAAAATGTAACCATTTCCTATGAAAAAAAGGCTACTGAGGCTATGAAAATAAAATGGTATCTCATTTTTTTAAAGAAAAAAGCTTTGAGAAGAAAAAGCACACCATTCAAGTGAAGACATAAGACCATGATCATATTTTTGCAGTCAAAGTTAATATCACCACTATGAATGCTGAACTCCTGCCATTTTGAGGGGTGTGGGCAAATAAAAGGTCTAATTTATAGGCAACTTCAATTTAAACAATCATGAATTAAAGATCATTCAGTAGACTAAATTAAACTGCATCAAAATGCCTGAAATGCCACCAATACCTCAACTCCCTGATTAGCAAACCAGTCTGAGCAGCTAATTGATTAGAGAAAAAACATCTGCCTCCATTTTACTTGAATGACATTCCCCATGGTCAGTACTTAATGACAGCTCCTAATGAGGACACAGCTGATCAGCCACAGGAGTCTTTCACAGACATTTCTTTGTCCATGCCATCCTTCCTTCAAGCATATGCTTTTGAGAATAGATATGATGAGAAATATGAACTAGGGGTGCAGTAGACCTGGGCCATCTTCTCTTCCACCTCTCCAAGGTAACAGAGTTTGTCACAAACACCAACCTGGCTACAGCCACAAAACTCTGCTGCAAGTATTTTAATAATCAGGACAAAAACATCTAAAGAGCTACAGATTTCATGCTAACAAGGCTAAAGTTCCTACTGTGTTAAATACTGCACTTATGGGCATCAGTATTTGCACTGAAAAAAAAATAGTTGAGGAATTCTGAAGAACTCAAGTGCCCAGAGCTGCTCTGGAGTATAAAAATCTCCAGTGCTTTCAAAAAAAGAACAATCAAGCAACTCAGCAGTTTGACTGCAGCAGTGTGTTTCTTCTTAGTCTCATCTGTTTGCTATCTGCCAGCAAAGACAGAAATCTGAAATACTGGCATACCAGAAATTCTGCATCACTTATGCCTAAATAAACAACAATCACTTTCTTTAGTCTTAGAGGACTCAGAACACAGAGAGGCCTTGCTTAAATGGAGAGCTGGCTGCAATTGAGTTTCATCCCAGTAGAAAGTTCAGACAGTAAACCCAAACTGTGCTGAAATTTTAAATGTGAAATTTTAATTAGCTGAATAAACGCATATATGTTTGTTTAGAAACAAAGAAAAAAATCCAGAAAAAGTTAAGCCTATTTATATGATGCTTTTACACCAAGTTTGCAATCCAATATTACACAGGACCAGAGATTATCCAGAGCATTTTTCTTTTAATAATGCATTGTTATATTTATTATGCAGACTTCTATACCCTCTGCCGACCACACTGATTCTTAAACCAACACACCCCTTTTATGAATGCCACAAATTAAAAAAAGTGATGATGATGATGATGATGATTACTATTAATTTGGCACATAAGAAAAGAGAAATAGCAATGCACATGATCTAAAGGGACTGCCTTTGTAGATAAAAGAGTAATTAGGTCCTGCATTAATTTAGTTCTCTTGGACTTTATTAAAACTAAGATGAGTTCTAGTTTGGAGCAAGTGATGTTGTGTGGTGAAAACCTGTTGTTTAGCCACTGAGATATTTTCTTTCTTTTCTACATCAAGATCTCTTTACAGGTAGCTGTGGTTCTACATTCATATATATTTTTGTAGCAAAACACACTTAGACCTTTTATTGACATGAAATAGAACTGTGGTAAAAAAAGTGAATGATAAAGTACCTCTGTTTCCAAGAGTCCACTGTAGGCTGGATTTGCTGTGCTTCTTCTCTTTCTTTCCTGACGCTTGCTCTGGATTTCTGTAACCATGGAAAGGAACATGAACTGTGTATTTCTCATTTATCAGGGAAAAATGTAGATATAACTTGCTAAGCAAGATGATCTTACCCACACAGCCCCTTGAGCTTTGTGTTCTGTTTCAGTTTCTAAAGTATAACTGGGTTGCATCAGCATTGATATTTGCTGCAGTTCAAGGTTTGACATTAATAAGCTTTTCCTTGTGATATTCACAGGCATTTTTTATTTTTTTCTTCCTTCAAGGTAGACTTCTGCTGCCCTACAAGAATTTTATTATGATCTCTTCAGACACATATTCAGCAAGCATCATCAGAGAGCCCTCAGAGTACTCTCCTCCATGGAGGTCAGGAAAAGCAGAGTTGAAATGGCACAGCTGGATTCAGTTCTAACCAGGGTGTGATGATTTATCCACCCAGAACACAACTTCATAATCCTGAGTTTGCAAAATGTCATTATGAGTCATATGTGCGTGTTTGTGTCCCTGCAAACACCAGCACACAGATGGGCTCTTTGGACTGACTGCAGCCCATTTTATTCCTTCCACTAAACTTCCACAACTCCCTTCCACTAAATGGTGACACCTATTGAAGATGACACATGCTGAGGACTGTATTTAGCAACCACCAGCCATGTGCACAACTCTGTAAACACAGAGAGATGGAGCAGATTACTCAGCCACAGAAATCTGTAGGTTTAATGTACTTTGATCTGAGCCAGGATTCCATTTACATCACATGGAATTTCTTTCTGCAGCTCTTGACGTCAGTTCAGAATGCTGAGATTATTACAAGCATGTCTTTTAGAGCCTGTTAGTTTGATTATAAACCCCAGACACACTTTAGTAAGGAGAGCCACAGCATCCATCCCATGACATGAAGTGTGTGCTCTATTCCAAAATATTTCCTGTGTGAATATTGTAAGGTAAACTTTAGACTTGCTGCTGAGGTACCAGAGGGTATTCTAAATGTCCCCATGGTGGTGATACCTTTGCTCTGTCTTGCTCTATCTCAGAAGGAGAGGAACTGGCAGGAGCATGTTCTTCAGCCCAGAGGCCCTGCAGCCCACCCAACAGAAACTCAGGACACCATCTGATTATGCAGGAAGTCTGGTGTCTTTCCTCAATATCTGAGCTGAGGAGGTCAATCTCAGAATGCACTCAGAAAATGCCCTTCAGGGTATTGAGCAAGATCCCCCACCTGTAATCCAACATTAACATACAGGTGAGCTTTCAGGGTGTTTATATACTTGGGAACTGGATCCCCAGTACTTAGTTCTGGTTTCCAGCACCCTTTTCCAGTGTTGATCATTCCCATATACCATTTGAAGCATTGCTATGAACAGGGTGTCAGTATTTTTGGTCATGTCTTGGACATGGTGTCCCTGGAGATGAGGCCAACACCTTATATGGGTTTTGCACTGGCTTAACTTCCAAGTTGGATTTAAAACTTACAAGAATGGATTTAAAACTTTCCCTTCACGAAAGAGTATTGGCTAAGCTGCTGTGCTTGGAGTGATGGATGCATCAGAAGGAAACTAGATGGACAAGGAAAACAGGAGAGTAGCTGGGTTTTCCTATGGCACAGGGACATGTCATCTCCCATGTTCAGAAGGTGTCTTCTCCTAGGGCACTTCAAAGAGCATAGTCACAAGCTGCCATGTGACTCAAGGGGCTGCACAGAATCTCACCCCCAAGAAATGTGTGATCTGAAGCTGCACTAGGATGTGAGATAGGTGCTTTGGCTGTAACCACTGTAACATCACATTAACATCATTCAGGCTATGAAGACTCCAGAACACAGGATCTTGTCTGGGAAACAGTTCTGTTCCTACTGTGAAAATATTTCCCATGAAATGCTCATGTGTCTATGCTGAAATATCCATCCTGAAGCTCCCAGGCTCTCTGAAAGCATCTAAAGGGAATCGTGCCTCAGCAGCAGGGTGAGTGCTACATGCAGTGGCCTCTCAAAGCCACAAAAGAGAAATGTTGTTCTTGATGTCAGTGCCAGATCTTCTGAGGGAAAAAGCTCTCAATGCCCAAAGGTAACAGAGATGTCACAACTGAGGAACCTTGGTGCAGCCATAAAACAGGAATTGGTCCTCAGCTGACTCTTTTCCATGATCTCAGCAGTGTGAGCTGGAGCTGTGGCTCCTGCAGCCAGGCTCAGCACCCTTATCAGTGAATTCAGGGCTTGCAGCATCTCAGCACTGCCATGGCAGTGCAGAGAAAAAACTGGAGTTAGGGCAGGCTTGGTCTTCCAGAAGTGGTCACAGGGATAGAAGACTGGGACTTTCAATGGCCCAGAAAAAGAAACAAAGAATTCAATGCAGCAGAGTTTTCTTGGTATGTAACTGGGCCAAGCATCCCATAAATGGACAGTGCTGGATCTGTTGATCTCTGTCCTTCTTGGTCCCAAGTTAAAGAGAAAATTTCTTTGGTACATGCTCTCACCAAGGCAACGGAAAATATCTGGTGGTGTCTGACTCACACATATGGCAGATAGTCGGAATGCAGGTTTGGAAGAGGCATTGCTATGGTACAGAGATAAGAGCTGGCTGGGACAAAAAGTAATAGCAGTGGGAATAGATGGAAAAGAAGAGAGAGAGAGAGAGAGAGAAGTGAAGGAAACATCTTGAGATGTACAATACCATCAGGGAGGGAGAGCACTTCCTTAGTGGACAGAAATGCATCTATGTACACGAGGAGTGGTTCTGTCAATAATTACACCCAGACAGAGCAAAAGCATACACTGGTGTGTGCTATCTTTTGTTACTTGTTACTTCTGCTAAAAAAGTATTGCGTTCTTTTCAGAACAGGATGCAATAAAGTTAAATTAAATTTGTTTCAATTGATGAAATCATAAATATTTCAGTAATCTAGATGGACCAAGATATACATTCTTAGAGTGACCTGAACTAAAGGTCCTTCTATAAAATTTTGCTTTCTACAATTTTTTTTACAAAATTGTAATGCTAAAAGGTGTTTCTAATAGCCTAGAGAAAAAGATTCAATAGGTTACAACTGTGCACTGCATCACAGAATTAAGCTATCTTATTCCTTAGCTTATCAATTAAAAAAATAGAAACCAAACAGGAAAAATTAAACTGTAATACATTTGACAAAGATGAATTAATTTAAAGATAGATTTATGTTGGAGGCCAAACTCCAGTGAGCTGCTGCTGCCTTCACCAATCAACATTCTGCATGGTCATCCTATGAAGCCTGTGATGGCAATTTTTCTTCAGTGAAAGCTGCACCTTGCAGACTGTCAGTCAGTGGAAGCAGCTGTGTTCATTTACTGGTAAAGATGCCTGGTAAAAAGGCTCTGCAGAATAGAGCTCTTTCCCCAGGCAGGGAATGCTTGTGTGGAGGTCAGGTGAAAAGGCTTTTAGGTGGATAGAGAAATACATATGGACTTGGAGCAAGCCCTTCACCAGAAAATTAATGAATAAAATTAAGAAAAACTGTAACACTGTGAATTAGAGATACTAAATGAATAAGCTTTTAATGATCCAATCTTGATAGAGTTAAATTCCAAAAATGTGAAATTGAAAAATAATTAGAAGTTTTAAAATAAACTGAACAGCATAATGACCACTGCTTCCTGATAAATAGCAATGACTGCTAACTGTAAACATGACACAGTAAAATAATAACCTTCAGCATGTGAAAGCTATAAGGAAATCTCTGACAGTTGTAATCACCAATTCTGATGAAGAAATACCCTTTCCATAGTAAATAGCTCTTGGCTGGAATCATTTATTTAATGCTAGTAGAAATATAAAATGTGAATTTGTCTTCAAGAATTGATTCTGCATGGTGGGTGTTGTAGCAGTTTGGTTTAAAATGAGCATCTCCACACTTGGCATAGAACAGAGAAGAGCACTGCTGGCATTTTGAACATAAGCAATAAATCCACACAAACAATTAGTTTCAATAAAATCCAAGGGTATAGAATTATTCAGAATTAAGTTATCTCTGTTGTAAGCATAATTTGTATTTCTGCATAATTTCAAATGTTGTCCTGTTTTCCTTAGACAAAGAAAACAAGAACTAATCATCATTTGCACTTTTGGATTATAAATCTTCTCCCCAAATTGTTGTAGCTTTTTGATTTCCATTTCAATCCATGACCATTAAGGGATTAAAAATTATGAAGGCTTAAAATTTCTTTAAACTGCTTTCAAATTCTCAGTCACTGGGACATTAAATTATTTTTTTAAATGCAGATTTAAAGAGGAAAAACACTGAAAAATAGAAACAAGACCCACACGAAACCTGCTGCATATACTGAGGAGACACTACAATTCAGATATATTTTCTCACTAATTCACAGCTTGTCTTAAAACCAAAGAACTGGAAATCTTAGTAAAAAGAATTCAAGGTAAAAATGTAGATACCTTGAGACAGCGAGGTAGCTAAGCATGCTCCTAAGCCTAAAGCACATAAAACTTAAACTCAGGGCACTGGAAATTCCTAAGTATTTTGTTTAATATGGTCCATGGGATGGGTGGTAAATATCAATTGCCATTAACACTTTTTGTGATCAAGAATCACTGTCAGCTGACACAGATACCAGTTTTCTCTCCTTTTACTGGTGGAATCACACCACCTTGTTGTAGCTGATCTTGTAACTAAAACCATCAGGCTGCAGATCTTTTCTTCAAAACACCTGCATCATCTCTGCCCATGAGAACTATTCTGCCACCCCAACTTGTCTCATGCCACTGGCAAATTTGCTAAACAAACTCTTTTTCCCCCCCTTTCATCTCTAATTTCAGAACAACAAAGCTGAGGCAAAGAAAGACACAAATCTGCTAACTTTTGCAAGCTATTTTTGGAAGGTTGGAGAAGGAAACTGAAAAGGATGCGGTGCTGATTTTAGCTTACGTGCAATATTTGTTTGAAGTCATATGCAGGAGCCTGAGAAGACATGCTAGATGCTCTCAGGCAAACACTGGATTTGATGGGAAGTTTAAGTTTTTGGCTAAGTGGGGAAAAGGGAGGGCAGGAATTCTTTGTGAGATGTAGTCGTAAGTAAGTAAAATCTTATGAAACAAATGCCAGATATTCACTGCTATTTTACATATTATTTTGTGGAACTCTAGAGGTGACAGACAATCCACTCAAAAAGTAAAAGTCCATCTCACATGGGAGAGAGCAGAGGGCACTTGATGCATATCTGGGCAAACATCTTTGAACCTCACAGATCCATCAACCAGATCAGTGGCAATCAGAGCCTTTGCAGGATTTTTATTTCACTGTTTCTCCCAGGTCTTCACATCTTTTAAAGGACCATGATGACTGAGTGGGTCCAAATCCCAGCCTGTGCCAAGCAGGCTGGTGGCTGCAGGGCCAGTCCTCGTGCCCCTTGAGCTTTGCCATGGGGTGGGAGGCAGAGCTAAGGTCTCCCACTGCTGTGAGTCTGAAAGGCACAACTGTGCAAAGGTAACCCTGCATCTCATTTTTTCATTTTCCTTTTTCAGTTTTCATGCCCTTCAGAGGGCATGAAAAAAACAAGAAAAGGAAAAACTGAGAGGGAATCTTGTTGGTGCGTACAAATATCTGCAGGCAGGGATCAGAGCACGGGTTAGGCTGTGCTCCATGGTGCCCAGCAACAGGACAAGAGGCAATGTGCAGAAACTGATGCCTAGGAAGTTCATCCTGAATATGAGGAAGAACTTCTTTTCCAGAAGGGTAACAGAACTCTGAACAGATTGCCCAGAGAGGCTGTGGAATCTCCTTCTCTGGAGAGTTTCAAAAGCCATCTGAACACAATCCTCAGTAATGTGCTCTGGCAGAGAAGCCAACAGAAAAGATTTCACTCAAAAACTGAACTGTAAATCAACATATGCCACCTTACCTTCCAAATGTTCTGTTGTAACCAGTCCTAGTGCTACCATGAAGGCAATTTTCTGAGGAAAAAATAAACGAGTTAGATTTTCTATTATAATGATCATGGTAAGAAAATAAATAAAATTAGTAAGAAAATAAATAAACCCAGTAAAAGCCTTTTAGAAATGTATCTTATTTGAATGCATAGTAATGTAAAGAACTTTAACTGAAGATTTGCTTGAGATATGCCTGGTTCTCCTTGTATGACTACATAAACTCAAGCAGTTCAAAGATGTCTGAAGTCAATGCTCAATGACTACTGATCTTACACAGCACATGACCAATATTCAATCAATTCAATCAATTTCACATTGCTAGCTGGATTGCTACTCAGTTCTTAAGTGAAGTAATTTTGTATTATTTTTACAATCTGGACAAGACACACTGCTTTTAGGGGATATGAGCAAGCTGTATGAAGTGAAACAAGTATGAACTGTACAACACTAAACAAGACATCAGAAGCATATTGAAAGTCCCCTCCCATTAAAAAAAAACCCAACTAACCAAACAAAAAAACTCCCAGAAATTTCTCTTCCCGAGTTTTAAAAATAACATCTTGTGCACTGATCCAATATTTTTCCTCAATGAGGAGTGAACAAGCATCTCCTACTGACACTGGTGAACTCATTTTGCAGCGTGAAATCTGATCAAAAATATTATTCACAACACTTTTAAACTATATATGCACAAAACATATCTTCATACCAAAAAAATCTTCAGAACATGCTGATGCAGTGACAGGACAAGTATTTGAGCAGATTCTAAATTTTCTGTCAGTGATTTCTCACTGGAAAACATTTCCTTGCAGAAAGGTTTTGCTGAATGTTTTATCATGTTTTTTTGATGAAAACTGAAATTACACTGTGTTGTTCCAAGCCCAAACTGAACTGAACACCTTGGTTTTCAGTCACATTTGTGGCACTTGTGGGGCTTTGGGGGCCTCCTCTTTCAGCTGTGCTGAATGATCTTGCTGGATTTTCATGAGGTTCAATTCCACGGGAGAGACAATCTGACTGTGAAACTCAAGCTTTTGGGAAATCCAAGCAAGCAAAGCCCACAGTCCAAGTCTGAGGAAGTGTACAAAGACCATAGGAAGATGCAATTATCATACCTCAAATAAAATGTTTAGATTTAGGTCCAACTAAAACACAGTGTTTGACCAGTAGAAGGTCAAAACATTGTTTCATTCAAAGAGTGTCAGGAGAACATGTTCCAACACTTCCAAGCCAAAATATTAGTCTGACCTTCTTGCTTTGTGAAAAGCTTGATGATTCAACATTTCATTTCAGCTCAAGATAAAATCAACTAGTAAGTCACCAGAACTACAATTTCCTTTTCAATTCTGACTTTCACTAAGTGAAATCGTGAAAGCAAAAGCATCCTCATTTTGTAGATGAAAAGTTCTCTTTGGTGGGTTCATCAAAATCAGAGGTTAGGATACCACTCATGCATCTGTGAAAATACCTTTGTCAAACAGGTGAACTAACACCCATGTAGGACAGGAATACGTCCTTTCCACAACCTCAAGAGATTCAGGTAGGTTAAAAAATGGTGGTGTAGAATTTCCTCATTGGCAATTTAGATATATTCACACTGTATTTCTGCCTTCCATAGCTGTGGTAATTACACACACGTGTTCATTTGCAAGTCAGACCTTGATTTCAGTAATATTCACTTCTTACATGCCTGAAACAACCAGCCAGGCACAGTGGGGGCCCCACACCTGAAGGAAAATATGAATATTTGATCCACTGTGCAGATCTGAGAAGAAAATTATTCAGCTGAGTAGGATTTCAAGCTCCACCTCAGCCCTGTCAAAAGTAACAGTGGCAGGATACTTCTCAGCACTGCGAGCAAAAGTAATGACAATTTTAGGAATAGAACCAGGAAGCTGGAATGGTTAATGAGTATTTTTTCAATGGAGTGCAGAATTTTTGCATCACCCCAACATTAAACTGTAGGGAAAGCACATATTTTCTGATGCCTCAACTGAAATTTGTGCACTGGAACATTTGCTAAACAATTTCCTCTCTTCGTGCTAAAATTGTTTGAATATGTATCTAAATGCAACATACTTGCTTAAAATATGAAGAGCCATCACAAGTGGACTTGATAATTATCTCATGATTAAACACAGGAAGTGTTAGCTTTTATAGTTACTTGAAAGATGGTTCCTTTTAAAAAAATCCCAGTACAAGCTGTATTCTTTTGAACAAGCATATTATATTAACAGCCTGTTTGTTTTTATGGGTTTTGCTATTTCACACCTCTGCAGCTGATTGGATTCAACTCAAAATCTGACTTCCATTGCAAAACTTTCATCATCAAATATCACAGGGTCTATTGTTGGTCCTCTGTAGAGGAAGTTGCAAAGCCAAGACTTCATTTTCTCCAGATTTTCAATCCAAGCTTAATACTAGCATTTAGTTCACAATTGCCATGTGTTTCTCTTGTGCTTAGGAAAAATTAGAACACCAGTAACTAAATAACCAGCATTTATGGCAGTATTTTTTCTTTTAGGTAAAAACATTTTAGAATGAAAGTGTTGCCAGATAGTTTGCTAATATGAATTGTTAAATGATCAAAACGGTTTTGGCAGAATGCTGTTTCTCTCTGTGTTGAACTCACGTCTCTTCAAGAAAAAAAGAAAAGATTAAACCCCCCAAAAAAATGAACAAAAAACAATGTCCAGGATATTTTCTCCCCAGAGGAGCAGCTCCCT
The DNA here is from genome assembly GCF_023055355.1 of Agelaius tricolor. NCBI lineage: Eukaryota > Metazoa > Chordata > Aves > Passeriformes > Icteridae > Agelaius > Agelaius tricolor. The sequence goes on from NW_027269263.1 coordinate 5,197,905, forward strand.
TCTGTAATTAGCCCATTTCTTTACAGAAGTCATCCTGGTGGGAGAAGGCCCATCACTGGATCCATCACCATTGTTCTCCATCCCCAGCTGTGCCCCACTGATGGGAATGAGTGGGTGGCCTCCTCCTCTTCCTCAGTCCATGATCAGCTTCATTGCTCACCAGCAGACTGACCAAGCCAGGAGCTAAAGACAGTATTTATCCCTGCTCTTCTCTGTTTGTTCAGGTACACTCAGTAATGTGGGATTCCTGGTTATTGCTAAGTATGGTTATTTCTATTTAGCTCATTTCAAATTTATTAAATCCCAGTCTCTCCCAACCAAGTTCTCTACAGAGCCATACTGGAGTTCCTGCCTCAGTTTTCTGCTTTGAGGATAAATAAAAGTGAGAAGTGCCTATTTTCTTTTTAAAAATACCATGCTGTTTTTGCTTTAAACTTAATCATCTGCTTATAAGCCGTGAGTGCTTTCAGAAATACACAGAATGTCTTTTCATGAAGCAAAACAAAGATTTTCATAAAAGCATTTCATTTTGTAATTACATGTTCTATTTATGTCATTACATGTATTTATACTAATTATGATGTTAGTTCTAATTACACTAATTGCATAAATACATGATAATCAACTAAAGTTTACTTTCAAAGAACAAAAGAAATTAACTCTAGACCTACCTATTTATGGCTGTGCCACAAATCTATGAAAAGAACTGTCATAGTTTAGGGCACAGTGTCAGCACCCTACCCAGAAAATTAAGGTTTTTGAGAGCTCCAGTAAACAGGGTAGAAACAGTGTCTGTGGTTAGAAAAAGGTTGTTGAGATATTCTAGTTTGCAATGTAAGGAAAATCTTACATTTTTGAATCCCATAGGAAAAGTGTGCCCAGTCCAATTGTCTCCTCCTGCATCTCTCTGGAAGGCTTTTATTCATTATTTTTCCATGGAGAAAAGTAATGAATAAAAAATTGATGTTTTTTCCTAGCATTCTGTTTCTAAGCAGGGCCTACTGGTCTTTCTGCACATAAGGTGCTACAAAACAAAGAAGTTTTTGGAAATACTTGTCTAAACAAAACAGAACTCTACAATCCCATCATTCTGTGGTAATGAAGATTCATGTAAGTGTCAGATTTTAAACTTGAGAGGTTTCCCAAGCATAGTTTTGCAGAGCTTCTACATAGAGCTGTGATATTTTGGGCTAAAATGTTTATCCTTAATACTCTTAACCATATGAACCTCCTAAAATGGTAAAAAAATTGACCACAAGCCTCAAGTAACATAATTTATTTTGTAATAATCCTCTTAAACCTATAGCTCCAAGGATGCTTTTGTGCTACACATTTATTAGACTAGTGAGGTTTAAGATTTCACAGGAGCTGAGCATTTCCACAAAAGAAGTAGATTCAGTCTGTATAACTTCTCAAACTGCCCTAAAATTACACCTAATATAACGTGAATATACCCAGTCAAAACCCAAAATGTCTGTTAGAGAGACCCCATTTCTACAAAGAGTAGCAGTTTATATTTCTAGTTTAAATCAAAACTCTAATTCCCAAAAGAGATTTAGTCTCATTACCTGCTTTCTACTCTCTTACCCAATTTAAAGGATTTTAATGTATTTCAGACTAGAATCTGTGTACATGTGGGAAGACATACACCCAGCAAATGCAAGAAACTAATAATACAATCTAAAATGTGCAAGATTCATTAAGAAGAAAATGGTAAAAGCTCAGCTTACAAAAGAAATGTTAATTACACCTCATACGCAGCCTCTAAATCTGATGCTATATGTTTCATAACATAAAAGAAAATATCTTAAGTTTGTATACACCTTTCACAAGAAATCCAGCTACAGCCATGGGGTGCCTAGATTATAATGAGACCTTTAGGTATTATGAGACCTCCAAGTCTTACATTTTGTGACAGTGGAAGGTTTGAATGTGCACCAAGTTTGTGCAAATTTGGTGCAAACCAAATTTGTCAGGGCACTCACTGGCAGAGAAATTACCCTGATTGCAGAGACTGAGAGGAGAGATGAACAGCTGGCAGAACCACAAGCACAAATAAAGTAATCACATATACACAGAGAAGAGTGTTTAGATTTGGCCCCCATAACTTAACCACATTGTAGCTCATTTATTAAAAATTAAAAAAAAAAAAAATTAAAAAAATCACCTCTGGATTTTCCTCCTTTTTCTTTTTGGTAGCAGGCAGTCCCTGAGCTGACTCTTCAGAAGATTTCTTTGTCTCCAGTTTACTTTCTGTCTGGGTTTGGACTTGAGGTTGAATAATGATAACCTAAAAGACAACGTACAAATAAGAGAATTCACTATATGAAACTGGATTTTTCTGCCTCAAACCTTTGAGTCCTCTTTCAAGGGTTACTTGATACCCTACAAGTAAGAAATGTAAGTCACAAGTCAAAAGCATAAAACAACAGGATACCTAGGTTAAGGTCCTAAATCCATACTTAAGTTTCTAAAAATTAATTCTTATTAGTGCATTATAAACCTGCTACAGCCTAAGTCTCTTAATGAGTCCCTCTGAAAATTAGGACACTTTCTATTTAGAGGACTTGTGAAAGTGGCAGAGAAGCCATGCTTTAGCACTTGTGTTAGTGATCTTAAGGTCTTTCCTTTGAGTTTATTTTGTGTACAAGTAGAAGAGATGGGATTACTAAACTTCCAAGCTCAGTTTGATCTCAGTCATAGCAGTGTTTTTTCAGGGTTAGTACATGGGGATGGGAAAGAAGGTATTCCTCATGGAACTCAGATCAGACTTCAGTCCTCAGCCTTTACATGTTATAAATAGTGGATGTCCAGTTTTCCATAAACTAAATAAACAATATGTTTTTAAAATTAAATTTAGGTCTTCTTTAGAACCTACAGGAAGTACAACACAAATCTCATTAACACATTTATGGTAGTATATCCAGCTGCTTATATTTAAATTACCACATGAAGGTTTACATGATGTAGGTCACATTATCTAGAAACTATTAAATTAAAAGGAATGAATTTCTGCCCACAGAAGTACACATATGACTTCATATCTATAATCAAAAGGACTGTGGAAGCTTCAAAAGGACTTCCCAAGGACTATCACCTTCTAGATAAAGATTATTAGATTTGAACACCAGGCCTTTTCCATCTACTTCATTGCTAATTTTCAATCAATGTCATTTAAGTGTTAGATACATTATTTCAACTCAGTCACTCTAGAAGATTCAAGAGCATAAAAAGGGATGTTTTTTTTGAGGCAGCTGCCATTTTAAGTAAGAGAAAAATAATTTATGTCAAAGAAATGGGGAAGAGACATCTGCCTTTATGTACCTCAAAAGCCATCCTACATATTTTTTTAGCGCTGTATGAGAACTTGTGCTCCAACAAGACCAAAAGTAGGAGGATCCCAGTAGTAAATTACAGTGAATGTCTGCCTGATACATTAGCAGCCTGTATGGAATCTGACTCTGGTATAAGAGTGGTGAGTTCTTGCATTCCAATGCAGAAAAGCAGTACAAAGCTGAAAGAAGTAATTCATAGCTTGAATTTTTTCTTTTTACTGATTCATCTCCTGGTCAATTCTGAAACCCTGAGCTCTCATTTCATTTGGTCTTCCTCTGAAAGAGCAGAAGGGAATCTCTGATTTTTTTATGTACTCCCTGGTGTCAGTCAACAAATTGAGTATCATTGTGTCACTGAAGAGGGAGTCCATAGGAAATGTGAGCCTGTATAGAATCCAGGGATTTTATTCATGAGGATTGGCTTAAGGAAAGAGAAGTTCATTTTAACAGAAGATCCTGCTAATATCAGTCTACATAATGAGGTGTTTTGTCCCCAGTAAAAAACAAGCTTGTACGCAGCTAAAAGCCCACTAGCTTCTATGTGTCCATGTAAGAATTGTCCCGTTGCTTTCTGATTATTTTCTTTGAGAAGAGCCACTGACAGCACTCCCAGGGCAATATTTGCTGACAGCTGCAGCACAGCTGCTGTGTCTGCTGCCCGGGGAACTCACCTTGCTGTCGGCACTGATGAGGAGCGGCTGCACTTTGATGCTGTCGTTGACCACCGAGACAGCGGCGCTGGTGCTGATGGGAGCTGCATTGCTGGGGGACGTGGAGATGATGGCATAGGCCACCCCAGCACCACTCAGAGGGGACGACAGGGCTGCAGGCTCGGTGACACTTTGGGACGGGCTGCTGTGCGTCTGTCCATGGCTGACGGTGTTGTTGGCGGTGGGGAGGGCAGGGCTGGGGTTTTTGATGCTCACTATGGTTGCCTTCTGGAAGGTGGGAGGCTGCTTGGAAGGTTGGTCTCTGCACGGGGAGATTGGGAGGCTGTCTGGAATCAGGGTCTTTGGCCTAACCTACAAACAGAGAGCCAGGTGTTATTAGTGAACAAACACTGCACACCATGTGTTCTGCCAGTGGAATCTCTAATCGCATTCACCATGGACCAGGAGCATCTAGAAAAACAGAATGGAGCAACTGCAACTAGCCACCACTTATAGATATATTCCCAGCTCTTCTCAATTGGGTCATTTTGAAGTTCTTAACTCACTGCAATGCTAAACAATCAGAAGAGAAGAAAGTCAAATCCTTATTTTGATCAGTACACATCCATACAAATGCTAGTCAAGTCACATCCAGTTCTCTCAGCTCATACCTGCAGCACAGCTCCTGTGTTTGCTGCCCATGTGTAAGCCAAAGCCTTTGCAAAGAATGGAAAACCCAGATGCAAAAATTTCCTGTTCTGAAGGACACAACACTTTTGCTATGAATTAAGGAGAAGGAGCTGAATCTTTAAGGGAGTTGTGGGAAAGCATTTACAGGGACAGTAAAGTATATGCTTTTATGCTGGTGGGTTGGTCAATGAACATCCTCACATGTTTAAGACATGCCATGTCAAATGGAGAGGACATCAATCACACAATCACTTAACTCACAAAAAAATAAAGAAAATAAAGAGAGGCATACAAGAAACCCACAACCACCAAGCACCATATTTTGTTGCAGTAATTAAAGAGCTAACTTGCAGCCATGGGTGGATGCAGGAGGAACTTCCATGAATGGAAGAGGACACTTTGCCCTGCTTTGCAACAGCTGGAGCTGTACCCAGAGCCATGAATGATAGCAGCAATCAATTGTTTTCAGCTAACGTGATGTGTTTCCAGTGGTGTAATTAACATTACCCAGTCAACGTGGCTCTGCCTTAACAACATGTTAAGTACAGTTCCAGGATTGAAAAGAAATAATTTAAAATGCTTCACATGGAGTTAACTTCACTCCCAGCTAATTCGTTAACACAGCTGATAAAACAGTCAGTTCCCTCCGTGCTTATTTAGTCCTGTCACTTCCTGCACCTTCCATACTGTGAAACAAAATGACAAGTTCTAACAGACAAACACGGGAAACAGCTGCCTGTGTCACCACGCTGGAGTCTACAGGAGCCCTTCAAATCGTGCCAACTTCAATCTTCAGCCTATGTAAGCAATTTTAAAAAAATGCAGGGATTTACTGGTGTGCAGAAAACCATCTCTTAAGGTTGGCCATCATCCCCTGTTGTGTCAAGAAGGAACCATACCCTTTTGTCCCCACAGCAAATATTAAGGGCAGCAACACACACATTGCCAGCTCTCTGGGTCTCAGTAATTTGTCCCTCAAATATCAATAGGAGCCCTGTGGACACCCACAATCCTCCTGGGGAAAGGCATCACAACAATAATGCCCTGGAGAGATGCGTCTTAGGTTGGCGGCATTTCTCACAGCTCAGGGTGAGGAAAGAAGCCTCCCCCATGGTGCTCTGCAGCACTGTGTTAATTTGTCCCAGTTCTGTCCTCCCCATTGGCGCCTTCCCTACCCCTTTTACCCTCATATGTTCATATTTTGGTAAGTTCTCCCTTCCCTGCTTTCCCATTGGTTTATGTAACCCCACCTATCCACCCTGGCATTCCCTATCCCCGTGTTCTGCCCCTGAGCCCTCAGTTCATTGGATCCCTGATGCTCTTCTCCATCCCCTCTTTCCCGGTATTTATACCCTGGGCCCTCCTGTGTGTTTGTCTTTGTCCCCCTGGACCTCTTCAGCCTTGCCTGAAATAAAGGACATTGGAACTGCATGCCTGGACCCTCCCGTGTCCTCACTGCTGAGCTGCTGCGTGTCTGTGTGTCTGTCTGTCTGTGTGTGCTGCTGCTCTCCTGGCTCCCACCCCTTGGCACAAGATGCTCTCAGGGAAGGTTGTGTCCACCATCACCATGGACTGCAACAGCACCCTGAACCCCTGAGCAGTGCAAAAGCAGCATCAGAGCCACAGTCATGCATGGGACAGTCACATTTCCAGCAGTCATGGTAGATGGAAAGGTAAGGAGGAGGTTTGCCCAAGGTCCTGCAGACTTGTGCAGAGCCAGGAAGCCACTGTGCTCAGCTTACAGCTTCGGGGTGGCACTGGGAAGCCACAGAAACCTGCTGTGAAATGATGGAAAACTACACAGAACTCCAACAAACCACAGTCAAAATACCCTGACAGTAACTGAAGGGTCCTTTGCTTGTTTTCTTTATGCAATGATTATCTGACTGGCTTAGTTAAGATACCAGACAAATACCTTGGTCAAATAGTTTTAGGGAGGACTCTGTACTTAGCTTCATATCCATGATTAGTTAATGGTCTTATTTTCAAAAGTAGTGCACAAAGCATTGGTCTAAACCCATCAGTTCAGGAGTTTCTCTAACCAAAAACTGTCATGTAGTCTACCAGGATCTACTGTATCTGTCACTCTTAATTGCACTTCTATATTTAATCAAAAGCCTAATTAAAACTAAATGCCTACATATAGGCATTATAATATAGCTATATAATATCTTTTAATATGTAATTATAGCTATATAATACAGCTATATAATTTTCTACTGCATGATGCAATACCTCTGTGAATCCTACACACACTCATAATACACATCCTGCAAGTTATGTCTGAACACATCTTACTTTGCTGTAAAATAAGCTCTTCCTGCATAGATAACTAAGCAAACCTAATTTTCCAAAATACTAAATTCTTTATAAAGTGCTGCATACTGAAGTTATCTGATAGGACACTGGTACATCACAGAGCATATGCTGGGCACTTTCTGCCACCATGTGATACAGAAGAGGGATAGCTGTTTTCATGGACTAAGCCTCTGAAAACTCCCTGCTAAGTTTACCTGACCTTGGGAGACCATATTTATTTGCAATTACATAACAATAAAAAGGGTTGACTACAGAAACAAAAGTTTCAGGTACTCCTGAGTTAAAGTTCGAATTATTTAAAGTGAAAATATCATTTATTTCAAGGACCTGCAAGTGTGAATCCAAACCAGAAAACAAACGTAGAAGCCCCTTGTGCTCCAATACCTGTGAATGTTCCCCTCAGAATATAAACAACAAGAATAAACATTTAATAAACGGCTACATGAAAGACCTTTGGCAGTGTCACCTAAAATCCCAAACTGCTACAGTTATTGGTGGAGATAAATGGTATCAACTAGGAAGGGAAAAATAAGAAGGAAAAAGGCAGCATAAATTCCCTTCCCTCATGGCAAAACTGTAGCTTAAATTTGGAAGATGAAAGGAGGACAGTGGCACTAGCAAAAGTTTGGAAGTTGGCAATCACTGAAGAAGAGGTAGAATAAAACTAGGGCAGGACAGGGAGTGCACTGCACACAGTACCAAAAAGTAATTTCCTACTGAAAGTAGCACAGGTTGGATGACACCAGTTCCTGTCACAGGAGTTGCAGAAATAAAAGGCACCAAAGTTGAGCAAAAGAGAAGAAAAGTGAAAGAAAAATAAATAGCATGTATGTTACCAAAAGAACACTTCAACTCTTGGCAAGTGCTGCAAGTAACAATTCTCCTGTAGGCTCAACCCCTCTTTCCCCAAGTATCTTTCATTTAACTTCTGACAGCTGTCAAAACACAATGTGATACTAGCAGGGCTCGAAATGCAGCAGAGAGAGCTGCTTCTTGAATATAATGATTTCCTAAACCCATGTTGTTCTTGAGTTTCCTCCATACCCACACTAACAGAAACATTTCATTTCCTGTGGCAATGTTCAGGCTGCTACTCCTCAGATAGCTGCAGGTGAGCACATTTTTCAAGGAGATATTCTCAAATCCGAGCACTCACTAGGTGGCAGCTGTCTGCTTTTCAGACACAGAAATAAGAGAGCACCCAATCCTGTGAGATGTACAGAGCGCTCTTTTGTTCAACAACTTCTAATTTAATATATTTTAAAGAGCTTCAAATCAGGAAAGAATCAGCTCCTGTGAGCTGATTCTACTACATGACTTCTTGTATATCCCATATTATTAAGCTTCATCCAGATGTCCCTGTATGAAGCTCAAAAGGCTGGGACTGGGTTCGGGTTCTGTTTGTTGTTAGAGCCAAAGCTGTTATTGTTGTTTGTTTGTTTGTTTTATTATACATACTAGTAAAGACCTGTTATTCCTATTCCCATATCTTTGCCTGGGAGCCCCTTGATTTCACGATTTTGATAATCCAGAGGGAGGGGGTTTACACTCTCCATTCCAAGAGAGGCTTTTTCTGCCTTCCCTAGCAGACACTTGTCTTGTAAACCAAGACAATCCCAACAGGTGAGCCACTCACCTGCTGTAGAAAAGAAAAATAAGGTAAGAAAGAAAACCTCTTACAAAAGAAGTCCTCAAGATCCAACCTATAGAGGTATGGGGAAAAAGGAGAAGGGAGGAAAGTCACACAGTTCCTCCAATCTCTGTGGGCAATCCTATGTAGTCCTAAAGGACAGGATTTAATTAGAACAGTTACATCTGTGAAGATCTGCAGGTGATATGAGAATTGTTAAGGGCATTTCTGGCAAATGTGCTCTCCCTCAGGTCTAGGAAAGAAAGGAAGTTAACATGGAGTACTTCAATTACAAATCCAAAAGGGATCGCTGTGATCCTCCAGTTCATCGGCTGGACATATAATTTCTCCCAGAAACTGAAGACTGATTTCAAAAGAAAATACTAAAGACTTCTTAATGATGAGCTCCAGTAAATTGTTAATTTTGGTTTGGTTGGTTTTTTTTTTTGTTTTTTTTATGCTCGTGACTGGCATTTTATAGCAAGGTTGAATTTTCCTAACTTCAGCTTCCAGTCCCTGGATCTTGTTCTAGCTTTGTCAGCAACACTGAAGAGCCTTCCCCTTCCCCTGTATCAGATATCAGCTGGATCATGCTCAGCATCCATCAGCCCTTCATACTAGCAGGGCCCATCTGTATGAAAGTAAGTTTTTCAGCTCAACACAATATCACATTGCCTTTGAGAGAAAGACCATTATTCACACTTTATTTTCACTTCACCCTTGTACTCAGAGCTTGAAAACAAAAACTCAAAATGGATTTGGCACAATTCATATGTCACAGAGGCAAAGTGCTGGGAGCAGCAGCCAGAGCTTTCATTCTTGAAAACTTTAGAGGATTACACAGAAAACATTAGCAATGGCTGATAAAATGAGTGCAATATGGGGTAATCATATCCTTCACCAGAATGAACAGATGCACACTGACTTCAATAAAGCTGGGTCTATTTGTGCCAGCTGAGGACTGACTCCCTCCCTCTTCTTTTTTGATCAGTAAAAATTAGGCAAAAATAAAAATTCTCCTTAAATTTGCAGCAATGGCACTCCCTAAAATCCAGGTTGCCCCATTCATTCAAGTACAAGTATTTGCAGCTTGGTTCATTTTTAGTTCCTTTTCCAATAAGCTCCTAATTATCTTCAGCCTGCTCTAGGACCACTGTCAAAATAAACACAGTTTATTTTCTTCCCACAGGGAAGATTTCTTTCTTTTCTTCCTTCCCCTTGATGGGGCTACATAAAAAAGAAGTTACTCTTCATTGTGGAAAGCCCAGGCAAGATGACCCAGAATAAGTGAATCCCATGTTCACATACAACTTAGGCCTCTCTTTAGCATATCCCTGGAATATTAGCCTGTGAACCTTCAGAAGGATGTTGTGAAATTCAGGGCAGAACCCAAGGAGCAGCTCCAGCCCACATTTTCAATCCTGCTGCTCTGGATGGAGCAGACCAGGGAAGAAACCTTAATCTGATCACAACAAAATTGAGCAAAATTGAGCAGAACTTCAGCAAGGGCAGAACTGCAGTAAGCCCCTCGAAACAAAGCCTGGTCTCTCAGTTTACACACACCACCACCCAGGAGTCACTCAGCAGTATTTTCACATGTGTTCAAATTGCACACACTCCAGATCAGGCATCTCCCAGGTGCTGTGTACCTGCCATGATTTGGTATTTCAGTTGTTAGTCATGGACTGCTAACTTAAATGTAAAGGTGACATGCAGCTAATAGAACTCCTGGGCAGTTTTTTTAAGAAGGCAAAACAATCTAACTTAGTTTTTCTTCTCCTTCATCTTTGCTTGATACTACAGAAATGGATGTTTTGTTGAGAAGGACGTTTGAGTGGGAATCTGCCAGCTCTGCTTTTTGTGGAGGTCGGCATAAGGCAGTCAGGTGGGAGCTCTTTATTAAAAATGTTATCAATGTTTTGAACACTGGTTTGGTTTTACATGGCTTGGTTTTTTTGGTGAGGAGGGAAGAAGCCAGCCACAGAAGTGATTTTTCTGTGGGAAGCTGCTAGAAGCTGCATGCCTGACAAACCAATAGCAGGCTGGCTCTGAAAACAGACATGCTGCTAAGCCAATTGATGCAGTTAGTGACACGTCTGTGATGACATATTTAAGGAAGAAAAAGCATGTACAATTCCTCTTTTTTCTTTTGAGGTGTAGGGAGGTGGCTGCTGGAGGGGCCATCCCGGCACTGGAGCAGCAGACCAACTTTGCCACAGATCAGCCTATTTCTTCTACAGTACACAGTGGCATCCCAAAACTTATGTCTGTTTCTAGGAGTTGTTTTCCTTCCAAGAAATCTTCCAGAAGCCCTACTACTAAGGAAGCCAGGAGCAGTACCTGAGTTTGGTACACATGTGAAGAGAAGCAGCAACTACCAGTAGAAATGTGCTCATGAGAACTATGACATGAAATTTTAAAATAGGACTGTGTTTTTAACATTTGGGAACATGTGGGGACTCTTGCTGGGCTCACATGGTACCCAGTGAAGAATAAACACAAACCAAGACAACAGAGCTTGTCCCAGGGCAGCCCAGTGACCACATTCAGACACACATTAAAGTGTAGGTTTGAAAGGACAGGTGTCTGCTAAGGAAGGCAGAAGCCTCTCCTGAAATGGAAAATGTAAAACCCTCTCCGCAAATTGTTATAATTTTGAAATTAAGGGGGCTCTCATCAAAGATATGGGAGCATGAATAACAGTACTTCACTAGGGAAGAAAAGAAAATAAAAATAAAATAAACAATGTAGTAATACAAAACAACATTGACAGAGTCAGAATAGACCTGACACCCTGTTGGTCAGGGTGTTGGTAGCACTCCCATTAAATGGTGGCTGCAGCCCTCCTGGAGTGACAGGGTTGGTTCTGTTGGAGCAGGGATCCTGTAGAAAGGAGGAGTATTCCCCTGAAGGTCCTGTGGTGGTGTAGATGGGCCTGGTCTTCCTCTGGGAATCCAGTGGGAAAGAGCTGCTCCTCTGGGAATCCAGTGGAAAAGGCTGCTGTGGTGTTCCAAATCTCAGATTGCATCCAGGTAGGAATGCTTGGCTTCTCCCTCGGGGCAGAGCATCTCCCAATGGGATGATGTAATTTTAACAGCCATGCAGTGACACTCAATGGCCCATGAACAGAAGATATCTCCCAGCAGGGAGGATGGGTTGTGGAAGAGATAAAGAAAACTGCCCAATTAACAGAAGATAACTGCCACACACTCATTTCCAACCTAAGCATAAAGTCACTGCAGAAGATAAAATCTAGGCAGCGTCTGACAGCAGAACTTGGCAGAGTTGGCTGACACATACATATTTCACCTGAGGCCCTGTGAGTACCTGTTTGTTTTCACCACTAACCTGTGTGATTCCTCCAATGCAGACACTGCTCTGTTCGAAGCAGCAGTGTCATGAGCAAAGCCATCCCAAACTGTGCCTTCAACCACCATGGAAAGATAAACCAGATTACAATTCTATCTCTCTGACCTAACTGCCATTCAAAATATCACAGTTTCTCCATTAATTTGAGTGAGGACTGGACTAGGCCCAAATTACTGGCAATAAAACAGGGAATTTATTTTAATATTTTTACCTTTTCACTTAAAATCTTCCTGTTGAAGCACAGAAAATGACATTCCCATGTACCTCTAGGTGGGTACAGTGCAACTTAGATTTGTCTGTAACCGGTTCAAAATAAGCAGAATATTTGCACTGCAGCTGGATATTGGAACTCAACCTGAGAGAGTGCCACCCCCTCCTAAGAGCAGATGGTGCCATAAGGAAGAGGAATAGCTCCAGAGTACCACAGTGTTTAAGGAGAGGACCTCCAGGATTTTCTTCTTAGAGCGCAGTGGAGAGTCTGCAGTTTCAAAGCATCTTACTCAGCTGGAGACCTCAAAGACCAAAGAAGAGAAAGGCTCTCTGGAATTAGCTTCTCAGACATCACAGCTCACTTACTTGATGAAAGCAAAAATACCTTCATATTTAGGAAAAAACTAACCAAACAAACAACCAAACAAAAAAAACCCAAAACAAAACAAAAAAAAAACCAAACACCAAAAACCCCACAAACGTCTGCCAAAGAAGCTTGTTTTGGCAAATAATGAATGCCCAAAATATTGTTTGTATTGCGCAAAGAACTTGTAAGTAATGTTTGTTTGCTCACCGCTTAATTAGCAGTTCTAAGTGATGGGATTTTGCTGCCACTTGTGAATGTGCAAATTTTGAAACTTCATTGCCCAGATGGAAAAGCTTCCAGGGGGTCATATCATAAACCCATTTAAATGAACAAAACAAATGACAAGTATCTCTACTAATGTGGAAAATGAGGGAGCTGTATGCATTATTTTATGTAACTCTTGTTAAATACCTTATTTTACTTCTGTGGTATGATTTTGTTTGCATGGGGTAAATCAAAAGAGGCTGTCAAGATGAGGAGCGCAGAAGTGTCAAATATATAAAACCCCTTTAGACATGATGAGGCCTCAAAATGGAGGAGCCTCCTCTTTCTGTCCAGCCAGCATGGTAATATTTATGCCTATCTGTAAATCTGAAGAGAATTTGAATCCCAAAGAAATAATGAGACTGGCCAAAAGGAGAAATGCCAGGGAGCAGTTGGTGTACTTTTTTTTACTTATTGTCATAACTAGATTTGTCACAACTTCACTGTCACAACTAGACTTGGCAGAGATGAAGGCTGAGGAAGGTTCCATACCTTCCAGAACAAAACTGAGCCACAGATAACATCTGAGTCTGGACACTGCTTTCATTCCCTGTGAAATATTCCAAATTATTGGTAGAGGAGTGATGAATACGGTTCTGCTGTCCCAGTAATTTGCTGTTACATAGGCAAACAAAGTAAAGGTTTCAGCAGGTGCCAAACCCAGCTGGACTCAACTTGTTGGTATGCTTAGGAGATGGGAATTTACATCTCTGAAAGGCAGCCCTAGAATGGCAGGATTGTGCCAGTAACTCAGAGCAAGGTATGGGGCCTTGCCTGTCACCCATGGGGACAGAAGGAGGTTAGTGGCCAGCCTGGTCAGTGACCAAGTCTGATGAATGAAACTGAGGACATGGACTGTGACTGGGTTTAATTCTGCGCCATTTCCAGCTCCTACTGGAAGATAATATACACCTCTTAATTTCCAAAATAATTTTTTATTAGGTGCTTGTTTTCACAACACTACAAGGAAGAAGGAGGAGGTGCTTTTTACCATAATACCTGTGTGGTATCACATGCCCTTGCTTCCTGGAATTTTTATATTTCCATATGAAGTTTCTAGTTTTCCTGGACCAGAGCAGTGAGGGCCACAGTGGGAGACATATATTTATACTTAATAATCATTAATGTGAAGAGCAAACCATAGAACTGCAGCAAAACACCTATTGAAAATGACATCCAAAAATTTTGAGAAAGAGGATTGATATGGGGAATAAAGTGCATAGTTATAGAAACAGTGATTGGTGTTCAGAAAAGAAGACAGTTTGAAACATTTTAAAAAACAGTGAGTGCAACTCTCCTTTCACTCTTGCTCAGAGAATCTTTCCTCAGTCTGGCACCTGGGTTAGCTGGGCCAAAACTTTGTATTGGGATAGACAAGGCAAATAAGTCAGTGAAACAGAACGTGGGGTTAGATCTTGAACAGGAAGGTTAACACTGCCACCAGTTCTTTTAATTACAGAATTGCAGATTTTCACTTTGATTTGTGATTCAACTTTAAAGCATAAATTTACATTCCACCATATGTATTTTGCTCTTCCACAATGAATCTGCATTACTTTTTATAGCTTTTCATTGTGCTATCAGTACACACCCAGAAGAATTATGTTTTTCATGGACTGAAGAAAAACACAACTCTGCAAAGTCAGTGTGCTGATGCACCCAGGCCTGGGCAGTAGACAGAAGCAGAGAATATGTACAAAATGACACAACCCCCTCTTTGAAAGTGTATTTTGTACCTGAGGTAGCACTGCTGGTCCTTGTCCTGCCAACCTCTGCAAGGAGCTGACCTGAGGAACCTTAATGGGCACTGCAGTGATAGTTCCCAAAGCCTGTTGGAAGAAAAACATTTGAACACAGCTTAAAACAATCGTAAAGCTTTCCCAGACAGAATCTCTCTGAGCCAGCAGTTCCCTTCCAGCTCTTTTTCTCTTCCCAGCTGCCCTGGCTGAAGGCTCTCTAGGAGGCACCAAACTGTTTTCAAAAAAGATCTGAAATGCACCACAGTGATGTGTATTGGTACAATGATGCATTTCATGGCAGCCAGGGTCACAAAGAGATATTTGCTGTGCCTCAGGAAATAGTAAATACTGAATTATTAAAATGGAAAGCTGCCTATAAATCTACTACAGCACACTGCCACACAACATTGAGCTGACACCCATTTGGGCCAAGAGAGCATTTATTACTACCTGTGCTTATTTTTGTTACTCACCCTTTTCTTAGTTGTACACTAAATTTATTCAAAGCTTATTTAAGATAGGATGGAAAAAGCAGATAACTTACAAATTTATGATTGGGCCATATATGTAAAGAAGACAGCTAACTTTTCCCATTCAATGTCTTTCATCCCTGATTTCAATTCACAAAATCATGGAATGGCTTGGATTGGAAGGGACCTTAAAGATCACCCAATTTCACCCCCCAGCATGGGCAGGGGCACTTTCCACCAGACCAGGTTGCTCCAAACTCCATCCAATATGGCCTTGGACATTTCCAGGGATGGGGAAGCCACAGCTTCTAACCAAAAGTTCTAAAAATACTTTGGTTTACTGGCCAATATTCTTTGGGCAAGGTTTTGTAACTTTTATCTAGCATTTTGTTATCACTGTTGGGATGACACAGAAATATAAGCAAGCATATGACTGTCGTTATAACAGCAAGAGACACTTAGTCACCAAACAGAGAATCTTACCAGGCTGTTAGAAATAGCTAATATGGAGAAAAATATAGATTCAACTCAATTTCTCTAAATTTAACTCTGCTGTAAACCAAGAGTTTGGATCACAGCCAGCAAGATAAAATATGCTATTATTACCTCAATCTGGTAATGAAATTTGTCAGTAGAAAAGAAACTATAACATAATCAGCTCAAGGAAAGTGAAACTGTGTCATATCCATACTGATATGTTCTCCTCAGACCTCACCCACAGAGTGGCAAAACAGTCTATTTCATTCTGTCTCCAGTGTTTGATGAGAAATAACAAGTGTATTCAGGCAGAATATTCTTAATAAACTTCTCCTACAGCATTTATATTTTTTACCTCTGCTACTCCTGTCAGAGACATTTGGGGGTGTGATGCTGCATATTCAGGAAAGATTAACATTTGAGGATTTGTCTGATTAAAACAACAAGGAGAGCTGAACAGTTAAAAACATGCAAGACAATTTTTCTTGAGTACTCGTGGATTACCAGTGCCCTGGATTATCCATGGAAAAATATACTCCATTAAAATTCTGTCTCAAGCCAAGAGAAGAGGGAAAGGGGGGCTGAGAGAGCAGCATTTCCATATTTCCATCCATGGATGACAACACAAGTAAGTTACACTTTCCTTTAGAAATTAAGGATCTGGCAGCAGGGTGAGGAACAGAAGGGGGTATTTCTGCCACAGTTTGCTTATGGGGTGATACATGGACTGAAAACAAGGGGAAGGATCTGACTGAACAACTTCACTGCCCTCACACATCAGCAAGAATACCATGATGAGCATTCTGGGGAGAAGGAGAAATTAAGATGCCACCTACTGCTGTGGGCATTTATTAGACTCATCACAACTTCCTGCTTAATATTGGAACAAACTGTAATCAATTCAGCCCAGATTCAGATTTTTTAGGGTAAATACCAAAGTGAACTTTCCAATTCATGCTACAGAAAGTTTATCACACATAGGATCTATATTTTCCTACTGTCCCAAATAAGATTTCTTTTACCACAAGTGAAGTCCAAGGTCTACTTGGAAATACCAGGGCCACCACTACTTCTCCTGGGCTGCACAGATACCCTCTACAGAAAGTTAGAAACAAAAAGTTCTGCCTTCTGGAAAGTTGTGCTTTAAAGGCTGCTGCCTCTGACCTTGCAAACACACATTCTAACATTCCTATTCCTACAGATACACAAGGATTTGCAAAGATGTCCAAACTGGACAGCAGAATACACAGTGGTTGGCATGGTGGTGTTCAGTCCAAGGCTGCACTTGATGATCTTGGATGTCTTTTCCAACCTTAATGATTCTGTGATGCCATTAAAATACAAAGAGTCGACACTGAATGAAATTGGGAACTGATTATAAAGATAAGAGTCAAATTACTAAGATGTTAAGTAAGATAGAGTGATCAATTGTTAAGATGCATAAAAAACTCCATGTCTGAGCAAAAAAGCTCTTCTCTTGTACTACTTTAAATATCTCCAGGGAATAAAAAACCAACCAAGCATCTAGAACAGAATGACTGTCTGTCCTGCGAGGAAGGAGGTCCTGTCAGCCCCTGGGTGCACTGCTGGGCCAATTATGGTTCAGGTTTCAAAACAGTGAATGATTGAGACAAAAGAAATGAGAGAACAAATAAGAAACACGACAAAACTACTCTGCACTGTTTCCTCAGCTTCACTTGAAGGCAAAGTCAGGAGGAATCATCTGTGGGTAGTGGAGAAATGAACTACTGTCACTTTTGTCACCTGCACTTTCAAAAATTTAATCAGATTTATTTCCTGAAGGAGCAGTTCTGCAGCAAACACAAAAGTACAAAACCAAATAATGGCACTCTTAAGTTATGAAATTTTCAGTGACAAAGATGCAGCCTTCCCTTTACAAATGATTTTATAGTAAGGATCTGTTATTGAATATTCAAGGAAACAATCTCAGTATAGAAATCATATGGCCAAGGAAAAAATCAGAATTTCAATCTCATGTTAATATTAGCATGAGATGTTCAGTATGTTCAGACAGAGAGAGATGTAAGAATCTATTTTATTTTTCACTATTTACATTGTTTTGTTACTATTTCCCAGCTTGGGCAATAAATGGTTCCAGCTATTCAAAAATTCGATAACCTCTGTACTTTTCCTGTAACACATTTCATCTCTTATGTCTGGGTACTTTGCCTAGGTCAGTATTATTGTCTCCATTTTAGTGATTAAAAAAGTCTAGATTTAGAGGTAAAATGATAATGGTCAGGGCTAGATTGTTGTGCAGCTGGAAATTCCAGTGTCTAATCCATGTGACTGATTAACTTCATCTCATCCATGCATGGAGACCTTCAACCAAGTGGCCTAATTTTTAGGCAGACCAGGATGTCTCCATGACAATGAGTGAAAGAAGTGAAGTATGAAACAGGGAATCCCAGTTGTGCTCTCTGCAATGAAGGAGGTGCCAGAATGGGTGGTTGGGCAGTTTGTCTCTGGGTACAATTTACACTGATTTGTTCTTGTTCAAGCTGTACATAAACATAGGAAAAATAAATGGGAAATAAAAACATAAGTGTCTTTATCTGATGCCCTTGGCCACACAATGAGAACTGGACAAATTTCCCATGGCTCAAGCTGTGACATGTCAGATCCTGCTCACACTCCCCTTCATACATCAGCTCAAGTTGGGCCCTCAGCTCAAGCCCATGGGCCTCAGGAGGTTACTAATCAAGATACCTCCCCAACAAACAGAAAAATAAACTTTTGTTCCTCCTGTTTTCATGCCCCAGTTGTCCAGGCCATGGTGAGCCTGATGGAGCAAAGACTTGCCACTCACTAATTCCACACTATCGTTTTTATCCATGGGGACTTTTTTCTTTTCTCCTTCTTTTCCAGTTTATCCAAAGAGCAAGGTTGTGCACATTCTCATAAACTCCTAATTAACAAGCTGAAAAGACATTTTTCTGGCAATGCTTGACCTTTAAGCATTTTGTATGGATTTATTGATACAAGCAGAAACAATAATTTAAAAGACTATTTTATGAGTGCAGGATAGCAGCACTTTTGTAAAGATAAATGAATTTCTCAATTCTACATTTACAGCTCTAAGCATTTTAATGAAAAGGTCCATAAAAGTCAAAGATATTTCTGAATCTCTCCTTTGTCTAAGGCTTTTCTGGTGACTCCCTGAAACATCTATAATGTGAAGGGATGGGGAAGTGAAAAGCCAAATTTCAGTTTGCCTCAGGTTTGATTGTATGCATTTAAATCAGACATTACTTTATACAGTTGGGGTTTTTTTCAAATAAGAACAAATACATCCAGTGTATTTCCTACTGTCTAATTCACTAAACTTTACATCCAAAAGCATTTTGGGAGCTCATGATCTTTTGCTCTTACCTCAACCTCCAGCCCTGGACTGGGACAGAAAGCTCAACCACTCCATCCCTCAGTGCAGGAGTTACTGGATAATGAACACATGTGACTGGGACACAAGACATTTCCCAACTCCTGTCTCCAGCCACCTCCACAGGCAGACAGGGATCTGGCATGTCAGGGACATGGTTTTGATTCAGCCATCCACAGGTGCTCTCAGACACGAATGCAGCAGGCCTGCTGTGGAGGGGATCTGCAAACCCTGTTGGGTAAATTTCATCCAGCAGCACCTTCCAAAGGGTCATTCAAATTGCAAAAAGAGGTGAAGGGATCCAAGGGAAATCATCCTTTTCACTGGACAGTTTATTCACTAAGATAATAGGAATAAAATGGGAAAACCAGCTCAAGTCCCCAAACAAGAGGACACAATTGCATTAAAAGACAAAAAAAAAAAAAAAAAAAAAAAAAAAAAAAAAAAAAACCAAAACCAAACAAAAAAAAAAAAAAAAACAAAACAACACCACCAAAAACCTAAAAAAACAGTTCCTCCCATTCAACCAAAAGAAAATGAAAAATTTAAGAGATATTGCCAAGTGCAGTTATAGAAGAAGATCACTTATCACTGTCATTTCTATTAATGCCTTGCATTGTAACTACAGGAGTAACCAACAGGAGTTGGATTCAATGAGCCTTGTGGGTCCCTTTCAACTCAGAACGTTCTGTGAACCTCCTATGATTCTCCTGCCATAAAATCAACCTCATCCCAGGATAAAGGCTCTCAAAGACAACTGAGGTATAGAAGTGTGAGGAGAGTAGCAAGTGGAAGACATAAAAAGTGAAACAAAGAAGTATGGCATGGGCAGAGAATAAGAATTCAAAGGATGAAGTCTAGAGATGGTCAGAGGATAAAAGGATGCTGCTGCAGAAAAAAAGATGAGACCTGCATTATCAGTGATCAGACTAAGGGCCATATATTCAGTTTCCAGCTATTATGTTATGACTTATTTAGTCAATGCCTGAGTTTTCAAATTTAGGACTATTTGTGATTTAAGCAAGCTTCTGCCTTTCAGCCCTGAATGAATACACACACACACGCCCATGTATATATCTAGATATTGTATCTCAATTGAAAATATTTGCATTTTACTCAGTTTGGGTACCTATATTTGTCAAACCATTGCTATGTTCACTTTGAATAATAAATTGCCTTCCCCCCTCCTTTAGATGTAGTAACAAATGCTTAAGGACTTATTGCTACCATTCATTATCTGTACAAACCCATTGCAGAGCTTGTGTCCATGAGCAGTTTGAGATTACATCACAGATGTAAAGCTGTTAGGGGACATAACTGTTCTCCCACTCCAGAATTACACCAGGATTAAATCACTCCAGTCAATCACTGAAGAGAATCAGACTCAACCAGCAGCAGAAGGTCAAAGACACATTCAGTTCTACAGCACGTTACCAAAATAAGAGTTTAACTCAGGAACATATGGGTTTGTTGTATCTCAGCTGAACAGTTCAATTATTTGAGCTCAACTGACACTACATTGCTGGATTATTTGCAAATTATTTTATACTGACATCAATACTGCAGCACAAATACTGTGTTCCTGCAATGAATTATGGAAATACTAATCTACTTCTTTTTAAAGAACATATGCATCTTTTTAAGATCTAGGTCTTCTTCGTGTTGAACCTAAGCTATTAAAAAAATCTTTTTGTCTGTTATGTGTTCAATATTGGCACCAACAGTTTTACAGAATGGATTTTTAATGTGCTAGTGACAGGGGAACAGATTGCTATGGCAACAGCAAAGACGAAAATTCTTAACCTGAATGGATCATCGCTGAAGTAATTGCAGGGGATTTTTACCCATTCTACACCCATTTTACAACTTGAATGCTGCATTCAACTTTAAGCTTGCTTTATATAAATGCCAAGCACTGTATGCAGCCTCCAAGTTGATTTGACCTAAAACTTGCTGCCCCTTTCCTCACAAATCCTGGATAACTGCTGTCCTCTAGCTCACCTGAACATCTGAATACTAGCATGTTTTCAGAGTCCACCAATAAAAGCAACAGGCCTTTGGACATAACTTTGAGGCTCTTGTAAAACATGTTTAGATACATATTTTTTCTTTCCTTCTAGACTCAACTTGCATAAAAATCAGTGGAAATAATTTTTCATTCTCCAAAATCTGGTGAAATCACTGTGCATGGTATTTCCAATAAACTGATGGAATAAGGTATCAGTTTCACATTTCATTGCATCTAAAGAGGCTGTTATTTCAGACACATATTTTGTATGAACATTAATTAAATGGAATTTCATAGAAATGTAAAGGTTTATAGGTTTTAAAAGTGTTTGTTCTCCCCACTTCCTCTCCCTTTACTCAGAGTTCATTAATCATGCTTGCATATGCAATTTATGATCGCTATGAAGTAGACAATTGGAAATACATATGTCCTGTTGCTTTTTCAAAATATCAATATTTTTGAAACTATCCTTTCTTTGGGCACCAAAAATACTATTTGAAACAACTCTCCTTATAGTCAATTAACAATGACTTGGACTTTTGTCCTGGAACAGCTCTCTCTGCATGGGGGCAGCAGTAGGAGGCAAAGCACCACCTTAAATTCCACACCTGCTTTGAAAACCAAATTCTTAGTTGTTGCTGAGGTTTTTGTACTCATCCCTTTTATCACCACTCATTTGCAAGGAAGACCAAGGTGGTATCACATCTCATGCAGGTATCAGAAGAGAATATGCAGAGATAAAACAAGCAATGTTCTGCTTTTCCTGTGTCTCTCAGGCTTTTCAGAGCACCACCCAATTTATCTCTGCTTTTACCATAGGATTTTCAAACCACTATCTCTACTTCTTGCACATTGCCATCTGGGTGCACTGAAAAATACAAACTCTGAACACACTGTAGGTATGTATTCTGGCAAAGGGAAAACACAATGACTACAGCCCACATTTTTCCCTGTTTCAGAAATCCCATTGATTACTTACGCAAGGAGACATCTGTGCCAAATGCCTATTCCTAAACACAATTTGCACCATAGTATTTACTGGTCAGTAGCTTTTTTTAATGCACCATTTTTTAAATGAAAAGAATTATAAATTACTTCTACATATGTTATAAAAATAAATTTTTATATATAGATATTATTTGTTAAGGGTTTTTTTATTAGGATTTTTTTCAACAGGCATTAGATCACACTCTAAATTTCTGAATTGAAATAAAATAAAAAGAAAGTTTGGGTGTGCTGAATGCATTAGCATGCACCTACCTGTTCTGTGATTTGTAGCCTTATTCAGAAACCATATTTAACTAATTAAGTCTCCACCTCCTGCACAAATGAGCATAATGCCAATGAGTTGAAGCAAGACTCAGCAGCTGTGATCGCACCTATAGGCTCTTGCTCTGATGATTCATAAAAGGTTTTCTGTTTAACTACTCAGCTGTTCCAGGTTGATCTGGTTTTTAATGACTAATGTTTTCAAATTACTTAGTCTGCATTCACAGTTTGCAGAAATATTCCCAAGTAAAGGGAAAATGTATGAACAGTGTCACACAAAGCAGTTTCACACCTCTCCCTCAAGTGAGCTCAGGCAGGAGTGAAAATCTTCAACAGACCCAGCAGCTACTAAAGCACCACTGTCCTACCACAGCTGCAGGATATGAAGATTACAGTATGAAAACATCCCTTTTAAAAGAAAATATAGTAGTAATAATAATAACAAAAAAACCCCGCTAATAGCTTGCCAAGCCTATTGTACTGTCATTAGGAAAATCGTGAAAGACATGCTAGTGATGTATCTTGTATATTAATTCTTCTGGCACAAATAAAGCTTCTCTAGACCTGACTTCAGTGGAGATGTTCCAAACTCACACATTTAACAATGCTCATAGAATTTGCTGAGAAATACTGTGTTATTAAGGCTTATAAACTTAAACTTACTCAAGTGTAAACACGTCATGATATGCCAAGATATAAATTAATTCTGGTTCTATGTAATAACTTCTAAATTCAGAACAAATTTCTGGATTCAGGCTAGAAGAATGAGAGTTAGAGCTCATGTTCCTCAAGACTTGACAATTCTGAGCCATCAGAGTGATGGTTCAAGGCCACTTACTCTGGCTTTGAAACCCACTTAAAACCACAAATACAGCAGGAACCTGGAGCTTTTTATCTTCTCATACTTATTAGGGAAGTTGGGCTGTCCTTTTCTAGCAATAATAACACATGCAGTGTCTAATTTCCCACATTACAGGAAATGTTAAAAATTACATGTTGACAGAATATGGAGGATAGGCTTCTATTTTGAAAAGTCAAGCGTGAGGGAAAATAATATAGTAATGCTTCACCCTAAAAAAAGTGAAAACAGCAAATTGGGTTGTGGGGTTTCATTAGAGCAAATGCTACCTAATTACCATATACAGTCTTCTAAAATCATAGTATCCCTGTAGCATCTCTGTCAAATTTCTACAGTATGCTTATTACTACTAGTCTACAATATCCTTCCTTAAAAAAAAACCTTACTGTACTAAGATATTATTCAAAGGAAAATTAATGTTATATTAAATTAAACAATACTGACTCATGGGTTTATTTCACACCCAAAAAGTGTGAAATATTTAAGGTAAAACCCCTAAATAATCATTACCAGTTCAGCAAAGTACAGGAAGCACAATGTTGCTTTAATTCTATCAAAGCTGTCATTCACATTCTGTTATTGCCTATTCAGTCACTGCTATTGCAGTGATCCTGCAAATAAAAATGAACACATCTCCAACCCAGCCAGTCTCATTGCTGGATTCAGTGAGGGATGCAACAATCAAATTGTTTGTAATATCCTACATGTGCAAATTTGATCACACAAGTCACTGAACTGGGATTGTAATAAAATAAAACACGAAAAAGAGGCTAAACAAATGCCTATAATAAAGATCTCATGGAGAAAACCCCCCCAGACAAACAGTCATACCCATTAACAAAATGCCTTGCACAAAAACAGTGGGGATGGTCTTGCCTTAACTGGTAAAATCTCCAAGGACAGTATTTAGCCAAAGAATTAGAACTGTCAAAAAGATTAGGACCCTAGCACAGAAAAGCAGGTAAATATCAACTGATACATGGTTATGACTAATCCTCTTGAAGACATGTGAATTATATACATGTTAACTCAGGGTTATGCTCAAATAGAGGATAAACTTGAAATAGTTTTCTGAAATTACTGATATTGAAGCCTGATTGTAAGATCAACAAAAAGAATTTTGGTTTGTCTTACCTTGCCTGGTGCCTGCCTTATTTTAAAAGGGTCTATATCTCAGCTTTCATAATGATAAAAATCCAATTCCAATGCAAGTCTTTCTACTCAAGAGGGCAAAACCACGACTCAAGACCACAGCATACCATCTGCACAAGAATTATCTGCACAGAAGAAACATCAAGCCCAAGAGTGATTTAAAAGCAGCCAAAGAAGAAACAGGCTCATGATAAATGAAAGTAACTAGTCTTTTCCCACCCATACACACATATATGAGTATCAAAAACACACCCTATAGCTTTTAACAGGCATCCGCCAACACTCTGTCCTTGTCACTGATGGAAACTGAAATATATCTGTCTTGCCATTCAGCTATTCTCTAAATTTAGAGATGAACAAATTTGGTTAAATTTGGATCAGGCACTTTGTGACTCACATTATCCTCCAAGTTGGCAGTCCTGCACATGTCACACAAAAAGACCATTTAACATAGAGCACAATCCCACTCCTGAAGAGGCACTGCCCACAGTCAAGGCAAGGGATACACAAACACCCCATTAAAAGGCAGGAAACCCATGCAAGCCACTCTTATATGAACAGCAAAACAGTGCCTGTGGGTTGAAATATGCATTCAAAGAACCAAATCTTTAACTAGTACAAATAGAACTCCATCACTTGGAGCACAGCTCTCTAGATTCCTAGTCAGGGAGGGTCTGTCCTTCTCTACAGGAATTTCTCCACACACAGATTACTTTCTTCTCTCTCACAAACACACACAAACAATTTTAATTGCTTATTGTGTAGCAATATAACTTGAATGTTAATGAAATGGCTGTGATGTGAGGAAAAGAGAACAACTAGCATCAATAAGTACTAATAAAGTACTTACTGAGTAGTACTAAGCCCTAGCATCAATAAGTACTAATAAATATTAATATAACACAAACACTACTTATATTGCGATGTGAAACAAGTTTATAATCCACTGATGAAATCCACAAATGAAATAGAATTACTGCCTTTATTACTGTCAGGAATTACTTCTAAGATACTTCTGTTTCCTACTTGAGTGTCCATCAGCACTCTGTGTTTACAGCATCTACTGTCTCACCCATTTCTCTCACCAACCCCACCACATTTATACATGAAACAGCTGAAGATCAGTATTTCCTGATACATTTTTCCAACCAATTTCAATATAGACACAAATGCACATTGTGAGATTAGCAGCAGACCAATTGCCAAATCCTGATACAGTTAGAACACCAATAGGAGATCTTATCATGCCTGTGTTTGCAATATGAACATTGAAAGTGGATAAATACAGAGTTTGCAGTCTGGTATCAAACAGCTTCCTGCAAATTATTCAGCTATCCCACAGACTCTGAAGATAATGAGAAAACCTCACCTTTAAACAATAAATGGAACTAAACCTTTAGCAATATTCCAAAGCTTTTCATTTCCTAAAGTGGTGCCTTTTATTAAAGTAACAGCGCATGTAGAATAAGTAGACCTATTTATGCATCCCATAATTTAGAAAAATACCTAGGAGATGACTTCTCCAGCCCCAAAGCTGATCATCTTTCACTATTGCAAACTGCACTTCAAGTTTGAATCACACAGCCATCAAATTTTCTATCCATCCCCTCACATTCTTGGTCCTCCATTTTAAATAGAACTAACTTGAAAATTCTGACATTTTCAGGAATGCTTGACTGATAATTTCTGTGAAGCACAGACAGCCTCCAATTACAATGAAATAGCTACAGTGTATTATCATTTTTAGAGCGTTCTTTGCAATTCTGAAGTGAATCAAAGCTCTCCATGGGAGCTACTCTGATTAATGTCAAAACAATCATGTGCTAAAAACTCTCAGCATTAGAATATGGGACTCCGAATTTTGTTTGTATGGATAATATATAAAAATGTATGAAAATATCACAGAAACTTCCATAAAGGGACTGCCTATATATTCACAGAATCACAGAATTCCAGAAAGGCTTGGGTTGGAAAAGACCTTTAAAGCCCATCCCATCCTACCCCCTGCCATGGGCAGGGACATGTTCCACAAGACCAGGCTGCTTCCAGCTCCATACTGCAGCCAGAGCTCCTCTGGGCAACCTGAGCCAGTGCCTCACCCACCCTTACAGGGATAAATTTCTTCCCAATATCTCATCTAACCCTACCCTCTGTCAGTTTGAAGCCATTGTCTCTTGTCCTGTCGCTCCTGACCCCTGTCCAAACTGTCTTCACCTTCCTTGTTGGGTCCTTCAGACAATTAAGTCCCTGCAAAGCTTCTCTTCTCCAGGCTGAGCAATCTGAATTCTCCCTGGGTTTCCTCACAGCAGAGCTGCTCCATCCCTCTGATCATCTTGGTGCCTCCTCTGGACTTGCTCCAGCTGCTCCATGTCCTTCCTGTACTGGGACCCAGGGCTGGAGGCAGCTCTGCAGGTGGGATCTCACCTGAGCAAGGCAGAGGGGCAGAAAACTCCCCTCCCCTACTGCCCACACTTCTATATTTTTATCTTCCTAAATTTTAAGACTTTCTTTTACAGGCAGTTAGAATTGCTCCCAAGAAAAGGCATGAAATTGGAGCAATTGCATTTCCCTCCTTTAACCTGGTCTCTTCTGTTTGGTTGTCTATACACAGGACAATGAAGTACTTCTGGATATAAGGAAATACAAATATGCTGACAGCTCCATCACTCTTGCAGGACCAGGAACCACTGACAAAACTAAAGTAGTTTTCAGTTAATCTCCTTCTGCTCAACCATGGTCTGGTCTCCAGAAACTGGGACTCACAATTATTCCCTTGTAGAGGCCAAAGGGCCAGCGACTAAAATCATACCTCATCCTTGGAGGAGTTACAATAAATAATGTACCCCAAGGTTAGGGTGAGAAAAGCCTCTTTCCCACAAGCCTCTGCATTCAGATGTTAATTCCCTGTGAGTTCTGTTGTCCCATTTGCCCCCTGTTCAGCCCCTATTTCCATTTTTGTATGCCTCCTCAACTGTTCTCCCTCCCCTGAATCCCCATTGGCCCTGATTTGTCACATTTCTCTGCCCAGTCAATCCCCAAAGGCTCCCTTTGTTTTTAACCACACCTTGCACCATTTTGCCCTACTCCCATTGGACCCTGATCCCCTGAACCATCTCCTCTTATCCCATATATAATCCTGGACCCTCAGCCCATCTGGGTTCTTGTCCCTGGGCTGTGTTCAAAGTTGTGTCCTGTTCTTCAATACATCATCATTTGGATCCCCAAACAAGAAGCCATCCTGACAACATTCCTCATTGACCCCACATTCCCTGGTCATTCATTTTCTTCCAGCAGGGTGTTTGTTTGCCAGTTCCCACAGAAAATAAATTTGGAAAAGTTGCTCTTAGATTTTTACAACAAAGCATCTGACAGTCAGTGTAAGTCCACTTTTACCTACCCTTTCCTGCTGAATATTCTGCTGCCTTCACTGGAAATTTTTGGCTATGTAAGGAATACTATATAGGGCCTGATGAGGTTTTATTCAGTTCCTGAATTTTGTATTTTCAGTCTTTATTCAGTCTTTGGGTGTCTGAACCCTAATGTAGACCAAATGGGAATGCAGACTGAGCAGAGAAGAAATCCACATGGTTTGGATGCATTGGGATATTTAAAAGGAAGCCATTTATCATCAGGAAGCATAAGTGCTTATTGTGAATCTGACATTTAAATATACCATCAACAGCAACCAGCATTGAGAAATGGTTTAATTAACCTGAAAGTATGTAATTTTATGCTATTTAACAAGAAATACAAATTTTAAAGTGCTTTTATGCTGTATATATCAGAGTAGTAAGGCCAAATCCTGCTGTTAGATACCCATATTTAAATATGGAGTAAATTAATAAACCTCCCTTAATGAACCTGCACCTTAGAGGGTGCAGATACAAGCAGAATCTGTCACACACACTCTATAACCCACTTCCTAAAATCACCATGTTCTTTACAACATTCTAATGGTAGAGTTAAAACTTTGGCCCCAATGGCAAGAACTGATCACTGGATGGTGAGTGGAGTGGTAAATCCTCAGAGTTCCTACTCTCTGAGTGTTTTTCTTCATTATTATTCTGTCCTGGGGTGGTGACTTTATGATGCTTGTATCCCCATTGATCTGTTTAGCCCAGAAAGAAGTTTTGCACTTTTAAGATGGTTCTGAGAGCGAAGAGGGGAGAGAAGAAGTGTAGAGTTTGTTATCAGGAACTGCACTCACTTCTTCCTGCTCCTGGACTGTGTTGTCTGCAGCATGGACAGACAGCAGGACAGGGCTCTCCTTTGGTTTTAGTTAGATTTTAGCTAGCTGAGGCAGAGAAGTTCCCTGCACTGTGGTTTTTGTTTCTCCTGGACCTGTTTAACCCTGCTCTGGACAGAACACCCAGCAGAGCACCGGCAGCTCCAGCTGTGGGCACCGGGCCGGGCCTGGGCCGAGGCATTTCCAGCACTGGAGGGACTGATCAGAGACTGAGTGAGCTGAGCTGCTGCCCACCAAGGGACCTGCTGAGTTTGTCAGCTCTTTGGAGCAGCAAGAGGTTTTATTGTTTAATATTGTTCATTTTTTTGTGCTGGTGAATGCTTTACCTGCTAAATAAACAGTTTTTTCCACTTTTCTCGAAGGAAATATTTTCCCAAACCACTTGGGGGAGGGACAACTTGAATCTACTTTCTAGAGGAACCCCTTTGGAGGTTTTTCTCCCAGATTTGCCCTATTCTCAATTTAATTTGGCTAGGTCATCTCTTCTACATTTTAACATATCTCCTGAAGGTAGATCTAATAGGATCATACTTCAGAATTCCTCTGTTTACAACAACTCTGTGCCCACGATGGCATGGTCAGTACTTACCTGTTTAAAATCTCCACATCACTGGCTTTCTGTGGTGTTGTCTCCTCTGTTGTTACTTTGAACAGAACACTGTTACCATGCCAGGTTGCTCTCATAGACCAGCAAAAGCAGTCAGAGCCCTGATAAGGCCCCCAGCAGGAAACCCAGCCTTTGTTTCACATTTGAGGAAACCATAAAAACCAGAACAATTTATGGAAAGTCAATAGGAACTGTTACCCACACAGATCAGTCATTGCTCTGTTCCTCCAGAACAGACATCCAGACACAGTGATGAATAAAACAAAGCTCAAGTAAGCCCTCAACAAATCTCTTCAATATCTTGAAATTCATCAGCCATCACTGACCAACACAGATCTGAAGAAAAATACAACCGAACAGCAGTTGTAACACACAGTAAGAGCAGGAGCCATGGACTCCAGAAACACAATGATTTTGGCAATCACAGCCTGGCACATCTCTGATGCCAGCACAATGCTGGTGCTCTGGCAATGGCCAATATGACCAAGGCTCTCATAATCCATAGAAAAATGTCTTTATTTTCCCCTCCCTTAGATCTGTGTGGAGCCTCTGGATCGTTCTTGTGTCCTTGTGCTCACTACTTATCATTTCCACCTGCATTTCAGCACATGGATTTACATGGATAAGGAATAATAAGTATGAGGCAGAGCTACAAAGAGCTACAGCAAAGGCTAAAGGGGGGCCATGGCATGATCCAAGGACTCGTTGGACAGTTCTCATTCCCAAGGATGCCATGTGCAGCATGGACATGTCTGAGGCATTCTCAAAATTACCAAAAAGGCCTGTAGTGTGGCTGCCAATACAGGGATACTGCCGAAGGCAGCCCTTGTGAGCTTCCTATGGAGAAGCACAAAGGGATCAGCATAAGTGGACCCTTTATTTCTCAGTTTTCCCACAGTAAAACATGGAATAATAATGCCTTAGTCATACTAACTCCATATTGTGAGGATAAATTAACTAGTGCCGCATTTTCAGGCACTGAAGTAATATGAATTAAAAAAAAAAAGCTATATATAGCCACATAACCAATACAGGTAAATACCTCTATAAATAAAACCTGTAAGTACTGCTGCAATACAAATAATAAATAAAAACCAAAGAAGACTTAGTCATATGCACAGGCAGATTTACAGTTATGGAGGAAGTACTTTTACAAAGAGCATAGTGAAGCATATAAAGTAGGGTGGTGAAGAGAAAGGTAATAAATCATTCTACAAATACATTATTCTGAAAAATGGCCATAGTAGGTAAGAGTATGGTCCTAAATTTCTGGGATGCATTTTTTTTCTGGTAAATTGAATATACAGATAACTAACAGGTATAAATGAGCATCCTCCTACATGTATAAAAGCCATATTTTGTGAAAAAATAAATGGATACCTGTGTTGTCTGCTCAGTCTAAACAGGGACACAAGTAGTTCTGTGAGCTGTGGAGTCAATGAAGTATTTGTGGACAGCAGTTTACTATCTTGCCAAGAATTTATAGCACTATAAATCCTCATACTGTATTTTGCTTTGAAAGAAGCCCTCTGTATAGAAAAGCCCTGGGACACAAGAGTACACGTGCATGGGGAATCTGCCAAATTTCCTCCAGCTGACCCAGGAAATACATGGGTGGGAAGGGAAGTACAGAGAGGGGCAGGAGGCAGGTTTGATGCTGTTTGTGGAGTCATGAAGGACAGGGAGCCAGGGCCTTTTCATTACAAGGTAGATTGTTCCAGCACAACAGATGGATGCTTTGTCCTTCAGCAAAGCAATTTCAGATCTTGCTTTCAGTCAGGAAATGGTGGTGAGGATAGGAAAGGGTAAATACCACATAAATATCATTACAATAAGAATAAAATTTGAGAGGCTTATATCAAAATCTCCTTATACTAAACTATGTTGTAGGTACAGGCATACCATTGCCTACCCAGTAGCTCCAGGGCATTCTCTCTACACAACAGCACTAGCAATTCTCTGAAGGCAAAGCACACCTATCATGTATACATCATATGCCAGCAAAATTCAGCCTATGCCAGCAAAACTCTGCTTTAGCCAACATAACTTGCTCCAGATCATCCAAATGAAGCTCTAAGCTCAATTTCTTGAAGTGGGAGCAAGAGCTGAACTCATGATAGCCCTGTCTGTACCCTTGCATCAGTGCAGCTCTGTCAGTCATGTCCTCACACATGGGATTGGCACTGAAAGGCTGCCAGGGAATAGTGGGACCCACCACTGATTCCTGCAGCTCACCATTTCCAGTGCTTACACATTTCAATCTCTCTTGCTTTTTAATCTCACAATATATCCTGCTTCTAATAAACCATGTGATAAGGATCTGACCAATCCTTTAGCATCTCTTATGCATTTATTTACTTAGATGCTTTTCTCCATGCAGATATGGCTTCCATTAAGTCAACAACATTGCAAAATCACTTTAAAAATTGGCTGAGTAAACAACAGCCTAAAATGAAAGTGATGACTTGCTGCTGCCCAAATGAAATTTTTGTAACAACCTTACATTTAATCCTATCTGTATTTAAAAGTTCTGTATTTAGACAGTGTTTGATGCCCTATTTTTTTCTGCTGAGTTTCATTTAGCATTTCATTCTTCTTGCTAAATACCACATGACATGACATATGCACATCCTGATCCTTTAAATACTTCCAAGCACTGTTCAGACACTTGTAACGTTACATTTCATGCCCTTGCCCTTTCCCTCACTTTGCA
Source organism: Agelaius tricolor (assembly GCF_023055355.1). NCBI lineage: Eukaryota > Metazoa > Chordata > Aves > Passeriformes > Icteridae > Agelaius > Agelaius tricolor. The sequence goes on from NW_027269263.1 coordinate 5,229,679, forward strand.
GATGCAGAAGAAGAGGCTACACTACACCAATAATCTCAGTTACAATTGTCAGCTTGCCATGTTAGCCCAGTTTGCAGAGATCTGATATCCTCCATCTTACAGACTACATACATTCCTCTTGAAAAAAAATCCCAAACAACTTTACTGAGCAGAAACAACACTACAAAAGAACCCCAAAAGAAGACATGGTAAATACTTATTAATAAATGTCAATAATGAAATTTCCATCCAATGCTACAGTGGTTGTAGCTAAGGTGTTATTACATTGATTCATTATAATGCTCCAGGAATAATCAAGAATACTGAGCATGAAGCAAGAATAGATTTTTTTTTCCCAGAAAAATAAATTTTGCAAAACAAGTTTAATTTGGGTAGAGGAGTGATAATTAATATGCAATCTGGCCCTAAGCTTGATGACACTTTAGGACCAATGGTCAGCTTGCATTTTTTATTTTTGTAATTCAATATTTCTTACTGTTTCTATCCATGCTTGCTAACTATTCTCAAAAAGATAAAACTATCACAGTTGTCTTGTTTAGAAACTTGCCATTCCTCAACTTCTTCCTTCATAAATTACAAACATAATCAGAGATATCTAAATCACAAAACTACAGTTATTGAAAACTTGCTATGTGAAGACATCTCTAAGTAAAAACACTAGAGCTTTTTCTCTAGCAAAACCAAGGCAAATCCCACATGCTGGTCAACATTGCCATGCCATTCCAACAACAGTTTGAAACAAAGCTTCTCCTTGCAAGGAAAAGCTGCAATGCCAGGACAAACAGTGTTTCAGGTTTGAGAGCATCAGTGCTTGGCTCCAGCAGGCTCAATACACCACGGAGCCCAGCATGCCCGGGGATGTGGAAGGTGGGACTGGGACCCATTTGCCCTTTTGAAAGGATAAATGGGAAGGAGCATGGAATATTCAACACCTCAGCAGGCTAGAAATTCTTCCTCCAACAGCACTTGAAGAAGTGAAAAGCTTGCAGCCAAATGTTCTAACTCACATTGCTCTCCAGCACCTGGGACTGTTGCTTCACTATTTGGTTTAAACACATTAAATTATATTTCAAGCTTCTTCCCTCACTGCTTTGATTATTTTCTTCCAATGGCTTCTGACAGAGACTGTAGAAGATAGCCCTTCACAAAATGAGAGACTGTTGTAATATTGAAACTTATATCTTTCATATTATTATCATTTATATAGTTATTTTCCAGGATTCTAAGAAATATCTACTAGGATATCATCAAGTATATTTCCAGTAAAGCATAAACAATACCTTTTAAAAAGGAAATTACCCAGCATGAGATACAAAATGGATATTCAAAGGCCAATTCCCCAGACAGATACTTCAGTTTAACAGCTAAACAGAGCACTGTTTCTCCAGAAAACCTGACAGGACAATTTGGCTTCCAAAGTGGCTGGATGTGCTTTCCATTTGTTAGTGAATGCAGTAGGGGATGGTCATGCCCTATATGTTTAGGAAGAAGCTTCCTGGGTATTAAAAAGCCTCATGCATTCCAACATAACCTTGACTTACAAAAATCTTCAGGTATAGTTTGCCTGTTGCTTTTATCCATACCAGGTTCTCCTTTCCTGATTATTAGAGATTCATATACAGAGCCTGTGAAGGGGAATTAAAAAAAAAAAAAAAAACAGACTAACACAGCCCCTTTTCTGCAGAGAGCAGAAAAGAAATCCACATCTTCCATGTAAGCAATTACACATTACACCCTCTTCTACAAAGTTTTAGACTTTGTCACTTTCTTCATGTTTCAACTTCATGAGCATCACCTCCATCTCCTGACACACAGCATGACTGGAGTCAAGTCTTCTCTTTTTAATGGACTGCACGTGAAAAATGCGTATTTTATGATTGGCTTTTCGCAAATATTAAAATGAATATTCTATGTGTTATGTTAGAAAGTTATGCTGTATTAATTCTCTTAAGTAGTGTGCTAAATATAGTTTTAGGTTATAACAAAATGTTAAAATAAAAACTATGCTACGTAGGATATTTTTTTCCTAAAGAAAGGACTCACACTGAGATAGCAGCCACAGGACACCTAAACATTTCAGAGAAAAAGAATTTATTGCTCCATTATCAGAAGTAACTAACTTCATCCTGCCTTCCTCTGGCAGGATGATGCCAATAGGATTATGAGGAAGAAGCTGACACTGCCCAGACAGAATCCTGTGTTTGAATGGAATTTATGCATCATGTAGGAGATGTATGAATATGCAACAGGCTATTGTTTTTAAGGGTTAATCCTCTGTTAACGTGTGTCCTTTTTCAGGCTTATGCTGCCCAGGAAAAGGTACCCGGACATCCGTAACTCTTTGTTTCTATTGTCTCATATTGTCCTAATCCAAATTTTCCAAATTATTATGACTCTTACTGTATTACTATTTTTATAACTATTTTATTACTATTAAACTTTAAAAATTTTAAAAACAAGTGATTGGCGTTTTTCACACTGCTCAAAACACGATGTGCAAAGAAACAGCACCCTTCCCCTTCTGACCTCCTTTCACTAAGTCCATTTATTTAATATTTTCATTACTATGAACATAAACATTAAACATATATTTGCATCTATTCCTGCCTGGAGAGGCAGCAGCCTGCCAGCTCCGCTGAGCCTGAGCGAGGGCAGGTTCCAGCACTGGGACTTGAAACACCAGCACAGCCAGGAGCTCCTCCACCCTGCAAGCATTTCTCTACGTAAACTTTGTGATGTTTAAGAACTGCTTTTGAATCAGAGACGTGGTGCCAGAAGGTGGGACAATGAGAATGAGCATCGTGAGCTCCCCATCGTGAGCCCCACGCTCAGCACGAAGCCTGTGGCTATAGGACACGAAATAACACAACGTGCACACACAGCTCTTTCAAGGTAAAAAGAGCACTTTTAATTTCTGACTTTAACATTTATAGATTTCAAAAAGTGACAGTGGATTGGAAGGTGACAGTGCCACCTCTCCAATGACACTGGACAAACCAATAGTCTATCAAATTTTTCCCTCTTCCATAAAAGAATGCAAAACAATAAGTTATTTACATAAAGTGTGTGGAAAAGTTCATTACAAGAATGTAAACATCAGAAGGGGTTTTGGGTTGGATTTTTTTACCCTTTGGGTTTTGCCTCGAACTATTATCCTAGTATAAATTATCACGATAGAAGTCTAGGTAATACTGCGGCTTCAATAATAAATAAATGGCTTATATTAAATAATTTTCAACTTTCTCTTCTGTTGTCTGAATATCCATTCCACATGCCCACCGCACCCCAGTGCTTGGTGACTTCCTGTATTCTTCCACTGTGACTGACTTGGAAGTCAGTTTGCTGCTTTCCCTTTAAAGTTTTCTTTTCCTCACAAAATTCCACTATTTTTCCAGTGGTGGGAGGAACAAGAACAAGAAGAACAAGAAGAAGAACAAGAAGAAGAACAAGAAGAAGAACAAGAAGAAGAACAAGAAGAAGAACAAGAAGAAGAACAAGAAGAAGAACAAGAAGAAGAAGTAGTAGTATAGTCATCCAAGCTAACTTTTCTCCATAGCACCATTTAAACTCGCAGTTCTGTTTTTCTTAAGAGTTGTTCTCTTATATTGCTACAGAGTGGCTATTCCATCATCTGTAATAGGAATATTTTGATTATGAACTTGCTATAGGATCTCTGACAAGATTTATATTTGAGATTTCTGTACGTACTGTGAAGATGCATATGGTAAATAATAGTATATGCATACAATGCTCATGTTGAAAAGGAAAAAAAAAACTTTTATAAAGTTGTTGCACTTTGAGTAATCTTAGGAGCTTTTATAATTAATGCCATTTAGGCAAGCAAGGTGTATGTGGAAAAAATGTACTGGTTCAGGCCTCTTTTGATACCTTTAATTATTAAACATCTTGTCAACTAGAGTAGACATCAAAGGCACTTAATCCTGCAAACAGTTCTGCCCATGTTTAACTTTATCCACTGACCATAACTTTGGGCTCCAATGCAATTACATGTTATGTACAGCCTTTGAGAAACCTCAAGTCTGCTCTTAAAGCCCCTAAGAGTTTTGCTGTCAACTTTGTTTGTTTAAAATACGGTGTGTGTATAGAAGTGTGTGTGTGTAGAAAGTTATAGACATGGTTAGGTCTTTCCAGAATCGAGGCTGAAAACCTTACCACTGGGCATAAAGTAGAAGCCTTGTAGCACAAAACTTAAGTGATCTCTAAGAAAATATATCCTGTCTTACCTTTAAACCCAACATACACTTTAAGACTGGAAATATATGTGTGCTCCGGGAACTATAGTTTTTGTGTTTATATGAAATCACAAGCATATGCTTTACCAGAGATATTGGCTTCAGATTTTAATATACAGAAATTACTTTTTTTTGGTCAAAGGTTGGACTCAGTGATCTTTGAGGTCTTTTCCAACCTTATTGAATCTGTAGTTCTGTGATTCTAATGTCAGCATTACTCTAGCAATTGTGACTTTGTAGACATTGTTTTGAGATTTCTTCATTTTTGTCCTTACCTTTCATTCTCCATTATCCTGACAATGATCCCAAGGAAGCATAGGCAATATTCTCCTTGTTTTCTATGCTGTTGTGTGTCATAGAAGTTTTGAAAAGAAAAGATCTTTCTCTTCAAAACAGAAATATACCTGTCTGACAGTTTAAGAGTACTCAAGTGAAAGACAAGAAGGTCAGCTATGTGTTTTCTGTAGGGGGGAAAAATTGCTTATGAAAAAATTCTATGAAACCCTATTTCTGTGGTTTGTTGTAGCAGTTTTCCACTGGTGTTCCTGCCACTGATTCCATCCCCATGGCATGCTGCTGCAGATGCCAAAGAGAACTGGGACAGCCTGTGGGAGAGCTGACCATCTCCTCTCCTGCTCTACAGAATATTTCCTTGCAAAGCACCTTACCCCTAGATCGGCATAAAGCTCTCAGACTAAGAGCTCAGCCCTGTGGTTGTATTTTTGCTTCATGCCCTTTGAAAAATGCAAGCTCACAGACTCTGAAAATGCTGTACTTGGTTACAGTGCTAGAAATCCATTGCATAGCTGGAGTTATTGCAGGAGGGAAATCCTAACCCTGCTGCAGACAACCAGAGGTTTGCTGCTGACATCAGCAGCATTGAGTGGGGATCTTCTTCTGTGACCCTAGGAGCATTTCCTATTCCTGATAGATCAACTGATGAAGTGTCTTTTAAAGTTTGTCCTCAGACATCAACGTGTGGGTTACTGAATGAAAAACTTCTTACAGAAACTGATTACTCTGATTTCATATTTTCACTTAAATTTCTAATAAGTAATATTCTAGTGGTATTAGTACAGCTTTACTTTGCTCTCAGACAGTTCAGCTACAGAAAGCACCTAAGCAAATAAAACTTCTTGACTCCAAGAGATCCTTGGTAGTTCAGTGGAAAGAACAACAATAAATTAAGTAGAAGTAGATTATGACTTTCTTGACTAACTTTAATAGCAACTAATTGCTTTTTTTCCTTTTTCAAAGGAGCAAAATAGTGGAAAAGTACAAAAGCAGGAATTCTGTAAACAAACAAAAAAATTTCACTACTCAAACCACCATCCATCCCTTACTCACTTGTTCTCCCACAAGCATTAACAGTGGGTCAGTTTTGGGTCTTTGCATGTGATGCATGTTAACATTTTTCCTAACAACCTCACAATTCTGTCTTTTCATGTGTATGCAACCAAAAGAGCTAAGGAAATAAAGATTACTGCTTGTTTCAGTCTAAGTTGTGATAAATATGAAATGCTTGTAAAACTGGAAAAATTTCATTTGAATATAGGTTTTGTGGCTTTTCTAAGTAAATACAGGGAAAACATTATGTCCTTGGGATACTTGTAAAGACCAATTGGCCCATGTCTGTTACCTCCTGAGGGTACAATGTTATACTAAGTTTATTTAAATAACTGAAAATTTTAGAAACTAAATATGGAAGTATATACAGAGGATCAGGTGCTCAAAATTAGCTTCCAAAATAGAGGTACAGAAAACCTGTCCATTTAGAGAAAAGCAGCAACAGCATCTCTTCTGTGTCTCTTTTGTTAATTTTCTAAAACGTACCTATCAAAACTTTAAAAATAGCCCCTTTAATCAAACTGTGTTAATTAAGAGATAAATTTTTTTCATCTCTTCATGTTTTTTCCTTTGTAACAGCCATTTTTACATTATAACCCTGAGAAGATGTTGGTAAAGGAGTGTTGACAAGAAACAAAGATTATGATATGAGAGATTAAAATAATCCTCAACAAAACCTACATCTGCTATGTTCTATTTCTGCCAGATTAATTAAAATAATAATCTTAGTTTTTAAAGAGAAAGAAAATTCACATTTTGAGAATCAGTCAGCATAACATATTATCAGATACTTTTGGAATTATGAACAATAAAATACTAAGCAAGCTTTGGACACTGCAGCAGAAAACATGTGCTGATACAATGGAAAAGCCAAAAGAGAGGAAAAGAAAAGAAAAATAGTTTTTGCTATAAATGCTGGAAAGCAGGTCTCTGCTTCTCATCCGCAGCATAATAGCACACACAATACACCAATTTTGAAACAGCATCTTTTCAATAGCAACATGACTTTCATTTTCACTGCAGGATGCCACAGGCAGTCCAGAGTTTGAAATATGTATGCTGGTCACATGCAAACATGCCACAATGTGCTGGAAATCTGCCACTTGTTTATGATTTCCCATCTTGTATGTGGCAGGATCTCAACTATTTAAAGCAGAGTTAATGTTTTTTTCCATATGTATCAAAATAACTCTGGCCTTCCTATTTATTAGTGCATGTAAGCCTTCTCCCCCTCCTTTCTAGCTAGGTCTGTGTTGTAAAGGTTTGCAAGTAAGAAGGTAGCTGTCCAACAGTTTAAGCCTCAAATTTGGTTACTCAAATGCTACTTCTGCTATCACAAACCACAAATCATTCTGTTTAGTGAATGAAGCAATGGAAAAAGCAAAGGGAGAAACTGTTTGCAGGTGGCTGTTCTGCTGTGACCCACACACTGAGCAGTGGGGCACATGTGTGTGCACACACAGGCTCCAGCCAGGCTCCACGTACACAGCACTGTTCCTGGTGCATGGCTTTGTCCCCTTCATTGTCACCCTGCTGCACTTTACATCACGTCTTCAAACCCTCACTGATCTGATGTCAACATTACTTCACACATGCATCTCAAATAAGAACATGGTCATGCTCCACAAAGGAGGAATTCTCAGCTCCTGGCTGCTGTCTGCCATAGCAGTGATTTAAAACACGCACGCACCTTTCAGCAAACCTTCATGTTTTCCTAGAAAATATGAGATCTGTCTAAGAAGGACCTAAAATTCACTGTCCATCACATTTATATTTTAACACCTACACACTGTAGATAGAACCCTCAGTCTGTTAATCTTTCCAGAATGATGCTCTGACAAAGCAGTTTGGTTGTGAAAAACTGCAACTGTTTACAGAGCAAACAGTTTTTTTCCTTAGTGGCCTCATGGCTATGAGAAAACATTTGGCAAAACCCTGAGAGTTTATTTAGCTTGCAGAACACTGAGAATCCACTTTCAAACCAAAATTATGTCTTTGTCAATTAATAATATAACATTCCACACTAATCTAATGCCATGCATGCAAACCAGCTGAACAGACTTCTCCAGCAATGAGAGCCATGGCCTCTCTTCATTTACCCAACAGTCACAATAAAATTCTCTTAAGCAACAGAATATTTAATATTCAGAGAGTGACAACACACAAACTCACTGTAAACACAGCCACCAGCTATGGCACTTTAGTACATTGTCTAAGGATTTTGGTTCAAACCTATGAATTTCCATGTATTTCTCCTGTATTTCCAAATTGCTACTTATATACAGGGCTGATCCTGCCTGATCTGAACCTTAAGTCATGGGCCAACCATCCTCATAATTTCACACACTGAAACAAAGAAATGAGCAGGGCTTCAGCCAAGCACATGTGTACACACAGGCACCCAGAGGAGTTTGGTCAGTGCTTATGGAGGCAAAAGGCTCTTAGTCTGTGTTTTATCCCTGAAATCCCATAAAGAATGGTTCCTTTTGCATGTATGCCTTGGGCACCAGGTTATCTGTGCCCAAAGAGAAGACACTGAAACAGGTTCTCATACAAACAGAAATGAAGAGAGTTGCATGGGAAGATTTTATGCGCTGTTTCCAAAAATGCTGTACTTCATGTAAAGGTGTTCAAGATGTGCAACCAAGGAGGAGCAGGAGGAAGAGGAGGGGGAAGAGGAGGACAAGGAGCAAGAGGAGGTGGAGGAGAAGGGTTTTAAAGAAGGTTGGGGTAGTTCCTCCTGCCAATTGCTCAGTAAATGACCTGTCAGTTTGATGCAAACGCTCTCCCTGTGACGCTCCAGCTTGGGCGGGGGCAGGGGTGGGGAGAAAGGAGGGGAGGGGGAAGAAATTTCTCGACAGAGACATTTTTAATGACCCCCAGGGAGAGGTCACCGTGGCTCAGGCTGATGTGAGGTACCCGGGGGCAGGCAGCCTTCCTCCTCCTCCTCCTCCCTGGTACGCTCCTCCTGTCCCCCTGCCCTTTCCTAAAGGAAGCCCCCAAAAGCACGATGAATAAACAAGGAGACAGTGACTATTCGACTAGGTACAACTCGAGTGTTAGTTTCTGTGAGAAGAATTAAAGAATAAAAAAAAAATAGCAGAAGAAAATCTGGGAGTCAATGGAAACAGCCTTTCCAGGGCTGGAGTGTCAGGAAGGTTTGTGTGTGTTGAAGTACAATCTCAGCATTAGTTGGTCGGGGTTTTTTGTACAGCTTCTTTTGTCTGTTGGTTTCGTCTCCTTTTTCTTTTTCCTTTTCTTTTTCCTTTTCTTTGACAACTTCCTGCCTGCCTGTCATTAGAACTAAGAATGTATTTCTTTGTCTCTGTCAGATCTTAGTTAATTAGCCATCACTGCAGCAGGCTCAAGGATTTAAATTCAAAGTGAAACTCATTCTAATCAAAACTGCAGCAAACTGGGGGTTTTGTTTGACTTTAACCTGAGAGTCAGTTATTGTATCACTGATGTACATATTGCATTACCAGCTGAGTGCTTTCAGCATCCCTCTATCACTGTGAAATATTTAATCGGCACAAGGATCCAATCAGCACAGCAGAGGGGAAGCTGGTGTGTGCATTAATTTACTTCAACTGAAAAGCAGTAAAGCAGGTCAGAAACATATAACCTCCTCCCTTTCCCCCTCCTCCTTCCTCTCCCAAACAAATACACAGCACATCAGAAGAGTTTTGTCGGGGGGAGGGGGGGGGAGGGATTGAAAGCCACCCTTTATGAATCCAGATAGGACAGTCAGACAATAAATTAGTCACTCCTGCCAAAGAATGACAAACACTGCCTGAAACAGAAGAGGGGAACAATGCACAACACCACCACCACCCCCAGACATCCCTTCTCCAATTAATTATATTGTGTAATTGTTTGGTTTTTAATCTTTGACTCTTTTAAAGCTGAATGATTACCCCTTCTGTGTATGACATTGATCAGAAGGAATGCACATGCCAGAAAATATTGAAACAGTCTATTAAGGTGCAAAACAGCTTTTGATTTTCTAACCTGCCACATTCTCCAGGAAAGGCTTCCATTAATATTATTGGTATTAAAAATCTGGTTTAGGAGCACTCACAAGCTCTTCTGCACATCAGCAATTTTATACACGGCAGCACACAACAGCCAAACTTTTCCCACTTCTAATTCTACCCTTGTCTTTTTCTTCAAAGACAGTCAAGTTCCTTGTCTCCTTGGCATCATAACGAGAATACCAGCATGCCATTTTCTTTCACAAGGGATCATATACAACCTGAATGTTACATGAACAAATTTGTTCAGTCCTCCAAGCAAAACCATCGTGCAGAAATGTGACGACAGACGATGATTAAAGTTGCATCAAAAACATCCACCCCAGCTTGTCAGTGTGAGTGACCAAGCTCTCATTGTGGCTGCTCTCCAGGACAGGGCAGCAATAAAGAATTAATTAACAGATTTATGTAAAAAGAGAATTTTCCAAGCTGGTCAATACTCCAACAATGGTAACCATGGGCTTAGAAATACATATATTCACTCAAGTGCAATTAGCCTTTAATTTCTGAACCCATTAAACATCTTGCTGACTGCAAAAACCAATGCATTTTAAATGGTATTGCTAACTGGCAATCCACTCATCAAAGCTTGCAATTAGCTGCTCAGTGACGTGTAAACAGCACTTTTTAACTAACACAGAGTAGGGAGGAAGAGGATGCTATTAAATGAGAAAAGTCAGACTGATATCATGGAACATTCTGGTAGTGCCTGTGCATCTTGAAGGAGAGGAGGAGGGGGAACAAGGGTTGGGGTTTTTTTAATAACCTCACAAATAATCCCTCATCCTTTCTCTCTCTCAAACCACGCCAATGATCAAGGAAATGAGAACAAGGCGCTTGATTCACAGCTGACTCTTTCTTCTTGTTACATCAGATCAAGAAGGAGCAGTGTAACAGGGAGGGGGGAGCTGATTTCTGCCTAGGAAACAAATCTACAAGCTGGCATTTTGTCTCCTACTCCTATTAATTAGACCAGTTTTGTGTCAGAAACAGAGCTTTAAAAACTTGCAATGGAGTTACATGTGTGCCCACTCACACACATGCTGCATATATGCATCCAGAAAATTAAATATTATGTGTGTGGGATAAACTCCTCCCAAAAAAAAAATCTTCAAGGCAAGAGTAGTTGGTTTTCCATTTTATTTGATAGATGGATCTCTATTCTTTTCCTTAATCCCAAGTGTAAAATATACAATGAGCTGCTAATAGTAAGACACAGCCTGTGCTGAAGCCCCCAGTAATGACAGAGCCTTTAGACAGGGGCACTGTGTTCGGCAGCAGGTCTGCAAGGCTCTGACATGCTTCTTTTAAACCCAAACTCACCACAGAGGAAAGGAAAACTTTGGCTTGATCTCACTACAAATAAAGCAGAAAGCACACAGGCATCCTCTTGGCAGGTCAGAGGGGAGCTCCCTGCTATGTAACACAGCTATGTTCTCCCATAGCCCCCAAAGCCAGAGTCCTACTTTCCTTTAGCAGCTCAAAATTTGCACTTTTGCTGTCACTAGCTTCAATTTCTCATTATTTTCCTCATCCCATGCATTCAAGAGGACTGCATTCATATGGCTTATTTGTTGGTGAAAAACAAAACCAACTCTCTATAAACAAACACACAAAAACACCCCGGGTGTAAACCATAGAAACACTAATGTACTTCTAATTTAAGTTTTAAGAAAACAAAGGCAGAGTGATTAAAGGCCAGGAACATGCAGCCAGCATAAGTGCTCTAGAACAAGCTGAATGTTTCCATTGTGTGAAACTCATTCATTATAGCTATAAATGCAGGGCAGACATTTGCATTTCTAGAGTGGCATCTTGTCATTTTTAGATAAATCATGGGACCCAGACTCTTTCTAAATGGCATCTAGCTCACATTTCTTGATAATTTGCTTCCCTTTGTTTCAGTACTCTACCTCTGTTCTTCTCCTTTCCATGCATGTCATTAAAGTTTGTGTTCTATGTGTCTAGAATTCAGGGGCTTCCTATTTTTGCTTAAAAAGGCACTGCTTCCTATGACCAAGCAATGCAAAAAGAGATGCAACCACATGCAATCAGAAAAGCTAACAATAAATTAGAGTAATTTATTGTATCCAGTTCCAAAGCTGCTGCCTCCTCATTCACATTCCCTGTGCCCCATTCCTCCCACCAGTCCTAATCCCACCCCAACCTGATAATTATTTCTTTGATTTCTCCCTCCTTCACCCCAACTTAAAATCAAATTTGGAAATGCACATCTTTGGAGTGGCGGGAAGAACCAGCAGTACAATAAACCAAGCCAAATCCTTTCCCCCCCCCGCTTTTTTTTTCCTAGATAACACAAAATTCTCCTGAAATGAACAAATGTAACTGTGAACAGATACAGACTTCCCAGGGGATCAAACCATCAGTTCCTCAGTATACACAGAAAGAACATAGAAGTTAAATGGCTGCATTTTCCCCAAGGGAAGGCAGAACCTCAGTGCTGAAGTATTCCCATCAGAAATTCTGGATAAATTGCAAAGAAAAGAAAAAAATCCCTGCTTTCTCTCCAGACCTGGTGTAGACATTTCTGCAGCAATTCTACATGCACACATTTCATCCCAGGAAGCTGATTTTATCATGGAACCTGAAGAGTGTGCTTTGTTCAGAGGACAAAGATGAAGGCAACTCTATGAACAGGTTTGTTGCAAAAGCCATCAGCTGTTAGCACACTCTACTAACGAAAAACCCTGTGGCTTTGGTAGCACAAAGAGCAGGATCCTTCTAGCCCAGCCTCTGAGTCTGCTGCTGGCTAAGCACACCAGGACTGAGGTGGAAACAGAGCTGCTTTCAGGATAAATCCCCTTGCCTCAGTTTCCCAACTTGGTAAGATGTTTTCCTCGTTGAGGTATTGTGAAAATGAGCTTGCTAACATCCATTAAATGCTGTTTATTTATATTTTAAAGACAAGTTAAATCATATGATTTTATCTTAACCGCACAGGATTATGACTGTCAAATCAAAGGTAGTGAACTACCTGTTTTTCTGAAATATTTTCTCATGTCCTCCAAAGGAAACCTGGTGGAGATGAAGATGAGATTTCACAAGTCCAAGCATTTTCCTGTGTGTGTGTGGGCTTGGCCACGAAAAGAACTATGTGCAGATAGCAGAAACTTAATTTCATATATTTTCCTTTCTACATGTTACATAAAAAACAGTCTATAGACCAAAAAATGTAGTAAAGCCCATGACCAGAAATGGAAAACACACAACGGATAATTGCACCTCTAAAAAGAGGTGCTACAGGTCTGAGGAAGAAAAGTGTTCAAAGAAGCTAGAAGGGATGGCAGAAGAGACATACAGAGACAAATTCCTCTCAAAAGCACCTTTGCCAGTCTGCTGTCAATGGAGTGAAAATAGTTGAAGTAGAAAACCTCTGAAAGATTCTCCTCCTGCATCATAAAATGACTGTTTATGACAAACTATGGAATGACAATCATGAACAGTTGTGCAGGTGTTTGCAGAAGTAAAGGATGCAGAGGGATGAGTTGACAATGGACTTCCATCTCAAGACTTCCTACTTTCTCATACAATACATAGAGGATGACAATCTCAATGGTTTTCTCTGTTCCTTCCCAGGATGTCAGAGCATCTGTACATCATCCAAAGAAATCCCTATGATCCAGTGAAACTCCTCCAGAGGTAGGAACTCTGAGTATACATGTGGAAGGAAGCTGCAGGAGCTAAAACTGAAGTCACAGAAACACTCACATGATGTATCAAATAAAAGCTGGAAAATGAACCTCCACATCACAAGCACAAAACTTTAGTTATTGAGAGAGCACCTTCACTCTCATTTAATTTTTCCCTCAGTTGCACCACTTCATTTGCCACATGGAGCATCAAAAAACATAACTGTGAATGATCACATTGCTCTCTTTATCCAGTCTGAGGGTTGACTGTGCAGGCAGGCAGCAACAGCACTGCTGGGGTTTTCTGCCTTTCAGGGAGGGAGGGTTCAAAGAGGTAGGTTATCAAATAATGTCTCACCAAAAATATAAGGTAATGTTCAAAACCTGGCTGAATGAATACTGTCTAATCAAATAACACCTCCTACAGAAGAGGGAGAAACTGAAAATTGGGAACTCCAAGCCCTCTGTCTTTGCTCAGACCAGTATTCAGTACATTACTTTTTTTTTTTTTTTACTGAGGGCATATAATGGCCTAGTTCCTCTAGGGACATGGGTGGTTTAGAAAGATTAAAAAAAAATTAACTTCCCCTCCCTGGTCCTTTCCCCCATGACAAAGAATTGCATACATGTGAAAAATCAAAAGCCAACTTAGACAGTTTGAGAATCCCAAAGAATACCACTTGACTAGATACAGATAATTGATCAGTGGAGGATAATTGATAAGAGGAGGATACATCATGTAATTGATAAGAGGATAATAAGATAATAATAATAATTGATAATAATAATTGGCAATAATAAGATAATAATAATTGATACGAAATAATTGATAAGAGGAGGATTACAGCATGTGACATTTTTCTGTTAATGAGACTTCCAAGAATGCATGAAAAAATTATTTAGAATGACTGAACTGTACAAATACATTAGCAGATGTAGAAAATACTGTGTAAATTTAAGAAACAAGGGAATTATATGCTTTCACACTAACTTAATGGAAATACAAATGATAAGACAATGCTTAAAGGGAAAGAAAGGTATACAGCAATGTTGGGAAAGAATATTAAAGAGATAAAAGAGCTGCTAATGAAGGACTGTGTAGATCCTTGAAACTAAGACAGTACACAGCCATTATTGTGGAGACCAAAGAGAGAGTAACAAGGAATAAATAACACAGATCATGCCAATGACAGCAAATAAAATGGAATGTAGATGAGAAAATGAGATAGAACAGACTGGGCTCACTTCAAAACAACAACAGGAGAGGTGCACAATGGCTAAGGAGAAGGCAATGACACACCACATTGCCATTGCCTTCACACACCAAAATGGAGATGCTTCTTTAAAGCATATATAAAATGGAAATTATCTGCAAAATTCAGTGCCTAGTCTTCAGTTGTGTCTGAGCTAATTTCTAAACGATGAACAGTAATAGGAGAAAGACAGACATTTGTATGTTGAGTTTTTTGCTATTGTAGTGGTAAGCAATTGGAAGCTTTAGCCATGAGAACTCTACAGGGAGCTGCAGAGTGGCACTGATCTGTGTGTCTACTCAGAAAGGATTCAAGGACACAAAAAAATGTGAGAAGTGATCGAGAGAAGCTTCAGCAAACTTTCTCCCTAACTTTTTTACATTTCAGAATCAGAAGAAACCGTTTTCATTGAGTGCAAAACATCACAAGCACTTAAATACCAACCTCCATCAGTCAACCAGATCCTTGCCTGGAACAAACAACAGCTTTTCTTCTGATAAAAGTAATTTTGCCAAGATGCTGAGTACAAAAAATGACAAAGTGGTCAGAAAGAACTGATGCTCTAGCTTTCCAGTTCTGTAGTGCACCCAATTTTTTTTACATTCCCATTTGAGTTAACCTTTTCTTCTGCAAGAGTGGAACCTCCTTCAGAGCACAAGGCAAGGGTTAAGTGGCAGGTTTGTGCAGCAGCCCCCAAAGATTTGAGTTCAAATACAGGACAAGGCATAAGTAGGAATGAAAAAGAAAGTCCTTGTTCAAGTTCCAAAATCATCTGTTGTGTAACGCCCAATTTGGAATAAGATTGGGCTGCAATTGTGTGAACTGTAATGGCACAATTTAGAAAAAGAATGGGATAAATAAAAGGCAATATCAAGTTTGCTCATTCCAGTGGATTCCAGCTGAGCAGGAGGTGTTAACAACACTCAGTGTGGAAACACCAGCTCTCCACACACCTTCTCTGTAGATACTGTGACTGCAGCCAGCTCCACTCCTGCATTTCCCTGCTTTTATTTTTTTTTTCCATCCAATTTTTTTTTTCAATCCAAAGGATTGATGCCTTTAAAAGTAATTGTGAAAAAACAAAGTTTAGTAATGATGGCCTCCTCATTACTAAATGGAGGTGAGGGAAACAGGTCATGTTGTACAGAATATAGTGTGCCAATATGAATTCCCAGTTCTTCCAAGGGAAACCATCTCCTAGTCCCTGAATCCTGCTCCTGTGGTACACAGACTAAAGTGACTGCACCAGCATTCAGATAGCTATGCAATAATTAAATTTATTAATTAAAGCTAACCTGTCAAAGGAAACAAACCCTAGCTTTTAATACAGATGAATTTCCCACTTCAGCTCCCACCCTTGCTGCAAAAACAACTGGGCCTGAGTGGTAGAAGGAAGCACTGGGGAGGAAGAGGGAAAAAGGAGGGGAAAATGCCATTACAGCAGAGTTCTGATGGTGCTGGGGCAGCAACGGGCACAGGCTTGGCAATTTCACCACAAACTGTGAGCAAAGCGGGAAACAGAAAGGAAGGGATTAAAGAATAAAGAAAAGAACATGTGCAAGAACCTATGAGGACAGTGCACTTTGGCCAAAGGAAACAAGTATAGAGCCTCTGTGCCTTTCACTGCTAGGCCAAGAAGTTTAGTAACTGTACTTCCAGTAGTGATCAACACTCACTTTTCCCACAGTTTTGTGTGGAAACCTGTCCTTTTCCACGGGCTGCTGCCAATGATAACGTGCAGACTCAGCAAAGAGGCTAAAGGCTGCATGGACACAATGAATAAATTACCCTCTCAACCCTCAGAAGATTATAGGTCTCTGTCAAGTCATTTAGATCTAAAATCTGACCTGTCTAAAAGCATTTATAGCTTGTCAGGGAGTATGTTCTGTATATTCAATAGTCATTTCAAGGGAAATAAATCCCTTTATTATAAAAATTATATTTTTATACTTAATAATTCTAATTACAATTTCTTCCTACAAAAATCCTTCATCAAAAGAGCTTATGCAC
This sequence comes from Agelaius tricolor, assembly GCF_023055355.1. Classification (NCBI taxonomy): domain Eukaryota; kingdom Metazoa; phylum Chordata; class Aves; order Passeriformes; family Icteridae; genus Agelaius; species Agelaius tricolor. The sequence continues at coordinate 5,246,226 of NW_027269263.1, forward strand.
TAAAAGTTCACATCTCAGCTAAATAGACACTAACATCCCCACATAGGCACATCCACCTAGCAGACACTACTCCCAGTCTTTTGCTGACATGATGAACAAGAAATAAATCACAGGAATAGGAGTCATCAAAAAAGCAACTCAATGGAAATTATTAAAAAATAAATCAGTCAAATGCAGAAGGATAGATGAGGCAAGGGAAAAACAGGACATAGAGAGAAAGGCATTTGAAATTTCGTGTTTCTTGACAGCATTCTTTCCAAAAACCAAAAGCAGGCTGGGCTGGAATGCAGTGCTGTGGTAAAGGCAGATGCATTCAGTTTTCTTAACTAAAAGTTTCAGGAAGAAGCAACTACAGCACCAGAGATGCTTTCTTAATGTGAAGGTGGACAAAACAGCAAGAGACAAAGACTGCTGAATTCAGCAGGAGCTGAGTCTATAAATGGGCCAAGCAATCTGCAAATGGAAACTTTTCCAAGCTGGAATGAAAGTAAAGCTCCTAAGTATTTTAGCAGTGAGCATGACTGAACCTCCTGCTACTCATGTACCATCCATTAACATCCATCAATGCTATCAGTATCATCCATTAACATCATTGCATTCCAGAGCTTATTAGCATTCCCACTCCACAACATGATGGAAGTTTATTAGCTGATTGGTTATCTGGGGATGGTGTGGATGAACGGAAGATTTTTTGAAACAGGGCACAAATGCTCTCAGCTGAGGATTGGATTTATTGTTTTTTGATGGGCTCTAAGACATATCATCAATTTCCTAAGAGAGTTTGCTGGTTACCAAGTAGTCTGTGAGTATGACAGGACATGCAGTGCCACAATGCATGAGCTGCAGAAAACAGGGCAAGTCCAGTCTGGAGTGACTGGAATATGGAGGGGGAGGAAACACAGGCTTTTGATGCTGACACCTGTGGCTACAGAGCAGGCTGTGCAATCCTTATGCTGTTCTCTATGTCCTCTACGTCTGAGGAGAACAAAACTCAACCCAACTGTTTTAGACTGGCACATGTACATGTCCAGATGAGCCTTGCTGCTGGCATGAAGGGGAGTGATCAAATTTTGATCAAATTTTGATCATTCTAGCCCAGAAAATTAAACAGCAAAATGTTTACTGATGCGAGTGCACTGTTCTTTATCTTGAAACATGTGTTTGTACAAAATTGCAGTCTCACTGGGGAGTTATCCCAGTTTTAGGACAGTTGGATAAGAGTGGTGAGTGAGCTGCAGGAATTATATTCCTAAACCACAGAATGGGCTCACCTTGCCTTAGCCCAGGCCTTTATGCCTTAGACCTTGAACATCTGATGTTCAGACAGAACTCCTGAATAGCTGCTGTTAACATTTCATTTGGCTACAAACATTAAGAATGTTAATCCTGAATGACACAAGCAGGAAAATTTGTGTATGGATCTCAGGAACAGTCCATTTAAGTAGAGCCATCACCCTCCAGTTGTTCAGTACCCAGACAGACACAGTCAGGATGATCATAACTTGCCATTTGACAAAATATCCTGCCATCCCTAAAGAGGATGTGCTGTCACCATCACCTGCAGCTGCACCTTCCCCCTGGAGACAGGCTGCTGATAGCCAGCATTCCCCAAAGCAGGCACACATTGCCTCACCCTCTCCCTTGCCAAGACTGCCAGTTAGTTGCTCCTGCTTTTAAATTAATATTTGCTCTCCTTGGTACACTGGCAACATGCACAGTCTTTTTGGCACAGCCTTGCACAGAAATCCTCCTGCCTTGGACAGTTCTGGCTTTCCTTGAGAGGCGGCAATGAAATGTAAGAGCAGTTTTGGCTAGGGAGGAGGCTGATGCTGCTGAGATTGCTCATGCTGAGCAATGAAGCTTGGATGTGACATTATCAACAAGGATTTTTACAACTATGCAAGAGACAAAGCAAAATGACCTGGACAAACTCATTGTCCTGGCAGAGAGCACAAGAACAAGCAAAAGTTGACTCATGGCAGTAGAAATCAGCCCTCATATCATCGTTACTAAACTATAATTAGACACCTCCATTTTTTAAATTCACTTGTGATTCTTTTTAAGGGCTGGCAAAAGGAATGAAAATTTCCCACAATTTCATACGGAAATACTTTTTAATTGACTGTTAAACCATTTTCATGTTGAAGTAAAAAAAAAGTTCTCGCTATATTGGCTTTTTTTAACTGGCCAATAACTGAAAGGACAGGAGCTGATAATAACACTAATTGATAGGACAATAGCACAATCACTCTACATTGTGTTATATTAAAATATCAAGAGGCATGTGTCAGCTCAGCCACAAGCAACCATGAAAAATGCATTGTTTATGAAAAAATACAAGCCCTTCAAGGGCATTTACAAACTTTCCACAGCATCAGCAGGAAAAAGGATGTACTTAACCACCATGCCTGACTTCCAACAATAGAATGCTACAAGAGCATTTGTATTTTCCTTGGTCTTTTGCTATGTTTCTTCACACATGGGCAAGAACAAATGAGGGCTGCACATCTTCACTATAGCACCTTGAGGAATTGCTGTCCCTGAAAAACAGTCACATTTACCTTGGAGGCTGGCCCAAGCATTCCAAATCTGGTTCCATTTTTCTGTGGACAGGCTCCTCTGAAAAAGCATTTGCAATGGCTGCTAAAGCCTGTCAGGTCTGTAGGGCAGCTCCATCAGTGCCTCAGATGTGAATTAAGTTCCAGCCCAAAGCTGCTTAGCCAGACATGCACGGTAATTGAGGTCTAGCAGAAAATCTGTGCAGGGACACCCCAAAATTCCATTGGACAGCCACTGGTTTCCATCTCAGAATGGTCAGGACATGAATATCTGCAGAGCTAAATGTTTTAAGGCAATTTTAGGATTATGTGACTACCAGATCACATTGCACCATTCAGAAAACCCAATTCAGGAATACTTGAAGAATTGAGCATGAAGTTTATCATTTCTTCCTGGAAGCCACTCTGAAACCAAAGTGAAACCTCAATTTAAGTATCTCAAGTAATAGCACCTACCATTTTACTAAGGTCATGGCTTTCAATTTTGAAAGTCCTCATCTTATTTCCAGCTTTAGCTTCCAGCCACTGACACCTTTCTCCCAGCTACACAGAATAGCTGCCTGTTCAATCAGATGTTCCTTTCCTGAAAGACAGGAACAATGATTCTGGTTTCCTCAATAGCCACAGCAGGCACTAAGTTTGGGGTAGAATATAAGCCTGTTTTTTGACTTGAATTGCTCAGGAGTTTCACCTGCAGCTGTAACCAGGCATGCAAGGGCCTCTGACAGCCAGAAGATTTGATGGGCACCTCTCTGCTCTGGGATTTTTGTAATTTAAACAGATTTAGAGAGCCAAAGGAGGCTGAGTGTGCAGGAGCATGTGTCATTCACGTGCAATGCAGTGTGCAATCCAGTCTTTCACCTTCCCAGCTCCCAGCCATTTGCATTCTGGCAACATCTCACTTTAAGTCCCCAAATACCCCCAGCCCAACAAAGAACAAATACCAGCTTCTCTGAAGTTACAGCAGAGAGAAAATGGCAGCTAAAAAAAATGCATAAGGCCAACTTCAAAGTTGTTGAATTTGGTGCTTGGGCTTTGAAAAACCTGTCATTTGGGAGGAAGGGTGGGAGTCTGCTTTTTCCCCCCTCCTTTTCATTAAACAGATTTTCAGAACTTGAGAGAGCTACAGCTCTCATTATGCATTCCTCCTTCTGGAAATAAATACTTGCGTGAGTTGTCACATTAGTCAGCAGATAGATGACAAAAACAAATTACAGCCTGGCACAGAACCATGCACTGTGTGTGGATGTGTTACAACAGAATATCTGCTCTTACAAAGGTGGTTGAGTCTCAGAGGGTGGAGTCTTTTCCAGGAGCAGAAGTCCTACAATGAGAGGCTTTCCAAAGAAGAAGCAGAGAATCATGGCTGTGTTTCATTCCTTTCCCCTCAAGGAGATATTACACACACTCCCCATATGGCTCAGTGCTACAGAGGGAAATCCTACTCCTGCAATGCTTCTTCCAGCTCTCTGGAGTCAAAAACAAGCTAAACAGTCCCACAGCTCACTTCAGCCTTTCAATGAGCTGGGGCTCTCCAGAGGGATGGGAACCAAAAATTTGGTCTTTTCAAAATCCACAGAAATTTTCCCCTCTTCCTCTCTCATTGAACACATTTCAGTCAGTTTTGGTGTCAGTTGTGATGCTCAAATCAAATTATATTTCAAAAAATAACAGGATTTAAAAAACATGCCCATAGTCCAATGCTCACTGTGAACAACTAGTTTTTTCAATCTCAGGAGGATCAACATCCTGGATTAATACTCAATTGGTTCTACTGCAGTCCTGCTCCCATGCATGTGTGCAAATATGAGCCAGGGGAGTTATTCAACAAATAATCAAAAGTTATTCAACAAATAATCAAAAGTCTGCCTGAACCTGGATAAACAGATGATTGTTTTTGAGAACCTAAGGCAGAGGAGACTAAGGTACACAATCAGATTTTCTGATGAGGATATTTCGATGAGTAAATGGAGTTACTTCAATTGTTCCTGGAGCAGCTGGAAGATCTGTTGTTCCTGTGAATGCCTTCTCACTGCTGTGCTGCCATAACTGTAGTGGAAACTACAGTGTGGGACCTACAACTGCATCATTCCTCACTAGAGAGGGATGAGAAAGAAACTCATAGCCTGCCTTCCATGCATTTCTCTAACCTTAAAATACCTTTACATTGGCCTTGTCTCTAATTTAAGGATATTTTTACACACCTTCAGTAGGGCAGTACCAGTGATGTCATTGTTCAAATATTTCTGAACAGGTCACTGAATGCAAATGAACAAAATTTAAAAACCAATCAAACCCAGAAAACTTTTTACCATTTACATTCAGAATATTGACAAAAGTAATTGTATTCAAATGCCGTATCCCCAACTAATCACAGAAACAACTTAAAAATATGGGACTTCATAAAAGCAATAAATTGTGGGGGTTTGTCTCCTTTAATAATTGTGTAGGAGTGGTGTGGCCAAACTTCCAGAAATAAACACTAGAAGTTCAATTATTTGTACAAAGTGAAGTGGAGAATTAATGCAATCACATGATTCCTACAGCTAGGGCTTTAAAAATAAAGTCAAGCATTGCATGACACACAATATCCCTGCTAGGCTTGGCCTCCATTTATATGCTATAAACTCAAACCGGGCAATGAAAATAAATTTTCCAGCACCCTTTTACCTCATGCTGCTGTTCAAAGCTCTCATTTAAGTCCTTACTCATTCTTGGTGAGTCACAAGCATTTCAAGCTTTTAATATTTGAGTATCAAACCAGGCCAGAACTTCAATCACTGTGAGCAGTGACAAGGCATCAACATTCGTCTGAATCATTGTTGGGACCCAGGACATTCCTGTGGCTGCCCTGGGTGATTTGAGACCCTGGCAAGGGGCTCAGAGACTTTGGCATGGAGTCAAAAACACCTGTGCCTTCGATTTTAACCCATGGAAAAAATTAGCAACTTTGTGTGAAAATTTACCAGCCAAAAGAGTTTGAGTAGAACGATAGTTAATATGTCACAGGGTGAAAAGATAGAATTTTGGGGTTTCAGAATGGGGGTTCAAGAGGCAAGATGGAGGAATCTGGTCATGTCCTGTCCTCCTTCTCCTTCTTCTTGTCCTCCATATTCTGCTGTGATGGTGACACTGTTTGATTGGTTTAGAAGAGAGACAGTCTGACACAGGCGAGAGGTATTGGAAAATTATTGTAAATAATGTACACGTAGTTTTTAGTATAAAAAGCTAACACCACCCCAAGGGCAGTCACTGTGCCCCAACCCAACCTGCTGGACAGATCTCAGCAGATCAGAGAAGAAATGTAATAGATAAGAGAAAATAAACAACCTTGAAAAGCAGAACCAACGAATCTCAACTTCTTTGGTCACAGAGCTAGGAAAAAAGACTTTCTAATACCTCAGGGGTCATCTCAACCACAGAAACCCAAGAAATCATCATTACACTCCCATGTTTGAAGAACTCTGCACAAGGGCTAAGGACTGGGTATAAATGTGAATATTCAGGTGAACTGAGCACACTGAAGCCAATTCTGCACCTCCTAAGGATCAATACTCACACACTACTCCTGATTTTAGGGACTCTCTTGGCAATGTTTGTCAGCCTATGCCAAGGACACCATGTTCTGGATTCACATGGTTGGCATTTCAGATGCCCTAAGTGTTTTTGTGACTGGGCCCAAGTTTTCTTACAGTGCTTAATACAAGCAATTAGGTGTTAGTGCTGTTATAAAATACCTATATTATGTATTTAAAAAGACCCCTCAGTTTAAATCACCTCTTTGCTATGAGACACCCACACAGCACTGCTCAGAGTAACACAGAGGTAGAGTTATTTACTTGTAGGGGTTTTGCTTGCTTGTTTGAACAAAACTGCAATAATAATAAAGGAAGCATAGGCAGGAATGACCTTTTCTTTACAGAGATATAATATTGCCAGATTTTATGCTTTACAGGATTATGCCAACTGCAGCAGAGCTCAGAAATAATACCCAACAGTTTTTAAAATTCCTCTCCAAGAAAACAATAACATCCACATGTAACATCCATAACATCTAACATTACATGAACTTGGAATCACCAGGTAGGAAAGTATCTGGTTTGGTCCTGTATTTTATATTTTATTTTATTGGTTTTTATTTTATTTTATTTATAGCCCATTGTCAACACAAACACACCCAAACACTTTAACACATTAAACACATTTAATAAGTGCCCTTGATGGCAGCCATGTAGCTCTTTCTGTCTTAATGATTGGTCCGTAATGAAATATTTGAAAGCACTGGGCTGCCTCACAATACACTTTGCACATAAATGCAAATCAATAAGAAATATGAGCACTGTCTTTCAGACAGCTTCAGGTCACTGTACAGTCTCCCCTATTTTGTTTTGTTTGGTGTTTTTAATAGTAGTTAATGATGGCTGCTTACATCAGACTGGTAATGATTTTCAAGCTCTCTCTTTTCTCCTCACTATATCCCTAGAGTGCTGGCCAGTAGTTAAATACTCCCAAAATCATGTGATTTTAGGCAATATTGTCACCCATAGCCATGAAGAGGCAAGTTGGCAGCATCTGCTGTGCTTATCTGATGTAGTCACATCAAGCATCAGTACATACCTGTGCGGTAAAATGACTTCCAGAAAGTCAAAGAATAGAAATTCAGGGAAAAGTGTGAAAAAGTTTGCATCATGTTTCTCATAACATCTCTCCTGGATACAAAAGACTTTTCTAGACTGGTAACCACTTCAGTTATCTGGGACAACTGAAATTTACATCCTTATGTACTTACACAGGAGTACACAAGATGTAACAGACACTAATAATGAAATCAAGGAGATAACTACACACAATATATATGAGGAAATACAAATTTTGAATACTTAATTGTATGACTGTATATACATAAAAGTAAATGCTTAAAAGAGCCACTTGACTGATGTGCACTATACTAGGGATTGCTTTTTTTTTAAGTACCTTCTTTTCTACTATATTACAAGCAATTTGTACAATGGAGCTTGACGTGTTAAGTATCATTTCAGTAATTAGGTAATAACTGTGTCAGTTTCTCAGCAAATGTCTCCTCGGTTTGTTTTTGGCCAATTTTCTGATATTAATTTCTTACTCAAGCACTTTAAATAGCATTCATATGAAAGGAAACTGAAAGCAATAAAACCCTTGGTCTTCAAAAAAAACTTTTTCCCCCCTAGTTTATTCTTCTAGAAGTACAATTTTTGGATATGTGGAATAAACCAGTGAGACTCATGAAAAAAAAGTTTCATATTTCTATGTATGTCTCCACTAGAAGATCACAAAAATAATAGAGGATAAACAAGCTCTTGACTTTCCTCTTTGCCAAGCTACCACCTTTTTAAAGGGCCCACTGTATGTGTTATTTCTGATCCAGATCTGAGTGTTTTGAAACCGGACTTGAATTTGAATCATAAGAATAGAATATTCCAATTCAGGAAAACACAAAAATAGGAAATGCAGTATGTCATTATACTTCCCAGTCTTCCTTTGGATATTACTGCTAGTGTGTCTAACTAAAGGGATTGATTTTAAAGACTGATGGAGTGTCCCCCTGCTCTTTTAAATCTCTCCTTGGCCATACATTAGTGTAAATATAGTGAGAAAGGGGAAGGAAAATGGAGAAAGTAGCCTCCAAATGCCATGCCAAGAACAATACCAAGTTCACACTGAACTTTTGCTGAGCCATGAAGTCAACTATATAGCCAGTTCCAAACAGCTTTCACAGAAGTTACATTAGTCCCAGGAGTTGTGCATGAAGCCAGCTCCTGGCCAAGCGGGACGAAATATCTTGTTTTCCTCCTGGTCTGTATTTTTAGAAAGAACAACATGTTTTACTGAAAATGTGTAGTAAGCTGAAAATCAGCTTCATATTCATAGCTAACCAAGGGAAAAAAAACACCTTACAATGTGAAATGTAGTTAAAGATTACTTTTACAGTTTCAGTTCTCCTGAAAGTAACACCTTGGTTTTCCCTCTGCCAGAACGAATTCATTGGGCATTTTCTCCAGGAAGACATAGAGCTGTAATGGCTGAGTCTTCCACTCTTTTTTAAATACTACATAGAAATGTCACTGAGGAACTTTATGAGAGAAAAAAAAATTTTAAAAAATCACACCACTGTGCTAGAGGTACAGAGAATGCAGTAATTGATGCACTGATTAAAAGATTCCTTGTGGGGTTTTTTTTTTAAGCTCTAGGCTTGAATCTGTTTCTTCCACTCTGGAGACCAAGATTTCCTGTGTGCATTACACACAGGAACAATAAACACACAATGTTTATTGCTTCAGAAACATGCATCTAGTGAGACATTGTGTTTTGCAAATGATGCAATATAAAGACCTCACTTTGCAGCCTTATTTAGACAAAAAAATTAATGTAACTTCTAATTTTCTCATCTCATGCAGAACATCATTCTGCTTCTGTGCTCCAGGGCCCAGATTATGCTCACACTTCAATCTCACTATCTGATCTCCCACGGGAGAAACCTGCACTAGGGCTGGAAATTGTTTCACAATTTAAGTGTGCTGTGTTCCTCTAATGGCACTATCAGAGATTATTTTAACACACTCATTTTATGCCTTTTAGCATCACTTTGACACCAAGTAATCAAAAAAGTACATGAGATGGGGACAATACTAAATTAATGGCAACTGATCCAAACCAAAGAATGAAAAATAACCCTGCTGACTCTGGATCACAATTCACTCATGTATGCAAGGTAACAACAGATTGATTACTTTTTGGCCTCTTGGCACATTTACAGTTAAATTGCTTCATTTGTAACAGAACCAATATTTCTAATTATGTAAATTATAGTATTAAAAATATAATGATCTACTGTGGAAGCTAAACAAGAATATGACCCAGTATTCTGGATCTATTCCAGTAGAGTTTTCAGCTCAAAATGCAAATAAAGAAATAGATATTTCTTTATGTAAATAAAGGAATAGAAGCACAACAATGTTGTATCCCAGGGACCTCAGGCAGTCATCTTACTCCAGCTCAGTGGCAGGCTCAAATCCATTCTTGTACATCCGGACATTCCCAACAGGCGCACTGATATTTTTTAATGCTCATTAAAAAGTTTTTTCACTGCATTCTTCTAAGGCCTCCAAATGTTAATAAACTAGAACAACAAACAACAGTAGGTCTGAGTAGGGTGATAATATATTTCAAGTTAAATTTAAGGCTTTCTAATAGTGGGGGACACCTGAGAACTAATTTGGGCTTTACATAGGCAGCTCACTGAAAATTTGAGATTTTCTGATCACACAACAGAGGACCTGAGCTGAAGGACAGAAAGAATGAAAGAACAAAAGAAAGAAAGGTGGAAATCACTAACAAATTTGGATTAAACATGGAGACTTGTCACAATACAACACAAAATGAAAGACACTCACATGCTGAGATGTCCAAGGCAAAAAATGCACATTTATTTCTGGACCTTGATATTTATAGAATTCTAAAAGTGACCATGGATTGGAGGATGAAATTGCCACCTCTCCAACCACACTGGTCAAACCAACATCAAATCTCTCCTCTTCCAGAAAGGAATGCAAAACAACCATTATTTACTTAAAAGTGTGTGAGAAGCTCCATTACAAAAATGTAAACATCAGAAGGCTTAGAAGAACTTCAGAAGAACAAGGCAACAGAGACTAGAGTGGCACTACAATAAATAAGACACACTCCCTTATTCTGGAGCTCCCTGCTCTTTGCCAGCCTTTGGAGTGGTCCACAAACCACTCAAGAGACACTCGTGCCAGCTTTTAGGTGCTCCCAAACCCAACAGCCAATGAAATCATATGGAACAGAAAGCACAAAGTACTTCTGGGATTTGTGACAGTAAAGCCTTAAGGTATGAAAATGCACTAAGGGAAATGCAATATAATTCTGGTGCAAATCAATAGAGTCTAACTGCAGGGAGAATTTTAATATTATTACACAGTTAATCCATGGCTAAATTTGTCTTAGTGAATTGTTAATGTTCTTTCCAAAACAAACAGGCCAGGTAATTTTGCTCCTTTTTTACCTTGGCAAGCTCCTTTCATTACATCTCCACATCTCTCTGAACAAAGACACACCATGACTAGTTTTAAAATCTATAAAGCTAAAAACCCCTACAGTAGGGAAGAGGAACAGCAGAAAATTATACTTCACCTGAGTAAAATACAGCCTGCCAAGAGGAAAAATATTTTAATTTGTCAATGCTGGGCTGTGGATTTGGAGTGCCAAAATTATTAAGGTCAGAACACTGCAGTGAGTGGCAGGTGTAGCATCTACTCAGTGCACACTCCTGCATCTCACTGTACACAGCTCTGATCAAAGGCAGCCTGGAGAGGGCACCTAACAATGAGATCAACCTTCAAAGAGGGAAGAAAGGAACTTGTGAAAAGGAACTGGTCAGGTCCTCCATTATCAACAAGAGAGAAATTCCTGATCCTTCCATGACAGGCTGCTTGAACTGGGAACCCAAAGCTTCTGCAATGCCGTAGGAACAATGCTGCTACTTCTATTCCCCACCTGTGGAGCTCAGGATGACCCAGCCACCTCTGGGACAGGGAACACTGGATGAATCCATACCTACTCACTTGTGCTGACCCTGCCTCAGCCCTTTAAGTCTGTGGTAGTTTTGGGGCCCCCCCGTTGTTGGGAGGAATTAATGAATCTGACTCCATGTTCTTAGAAGGCTTATATTATATTATATTATATTATAATTATATTATAGAGAAAGGATACAGACAGAAGGCTAAAAAGATAATAATGAAAAACTCATCACTCTCTCCAGAGGCCCAAAACAGCCTGACCCTGATTGGTAATTAAGTCAAAACAATTCACATGAAAGCAATGAAACAATCACCTGTTGTTAAACAATGTCCAAACCACATTCCAAAGCAGCAAAACACAAAAGAAGCAAATGAGATAATATTGTTTTCCTTTTTCTCTGAGGCTTCTCAGCTTCCCAGGAGAAGAATCCTGGGATTTTTTCAGAAAATATGATGGTGACAGAAGTGATTTCCAACACTGGAACTGCACATTCAGCCACTAAAGCAGCTTCACACAAAGTCATGCCTGGGGCCTCATCCTGGACTATCCATCAGTGCTGACTTTAGGAACTACTTATCTTGCAGCTGACAACCCAAGAAATGAAGCTCAGTCCAGAAAACTGGAAAACTGACCTCTGGTGAGGAAGGAAAATCTAGGGAAAAATATCATTCTGGGAAATTTCATTGGTCCTCATGCAGCCTGTTAATATACAACTACTGAACGGGAAGGATAAGGTAAGGCTGTTCTGACATGCTTTAATTGGGCCTCTCTGTAACTAAATGAAGCTTTAGGTATTCTTTGAGTTCACTTTGGATTTCTTGGTTTTATTGGTCTTGTTTTCTAAAAGCAATGTTGTGACTTCAAGATTACTTATACATGCTTTCAAGATTTAAACCACTTTACTATTCCCATCTGTAAGGAAATAACAGAGGGAGAAAATTCACACTTCAAAATTCTTGATAAAAATGGTGAATATATCAAAATCCAATAATAGTAATAATCATGATGACAATGATGATAATAATAATGATGATGATGATGATGTCTACTGGTGTCCTTCCTGTCCCTACTCCCATCTCTTTCCTCTGCCTGTAAGATCTCACATTGTTGCAGGTGTATAATATAACATATTCCAGCTCATGCAGACAAAATGAGCACAAAGAACACAAAATAAACACAGAAGTTTTGAATCATCATTCACAAATAACACTAACAAATCATCTTCCAAATGAGCTTGATTTTCACTGGCACTTTGCTCACCTATTATGCCAGGTGGATTTTTGGGTTTTGGTTCTCCAGCTGTTACTCAGGAGTCACATGGACACTGCTGTTCAACATTTACACTGCATTGTCTTCCCCTGATACATTCCTCTTCCTTTTCTCTTTTCCCACTCGAGTCACTCTTTGTTCTGCCTGTGCCAAGGGCCCAGGCACACAAAAACCCAGTGGGACATGCCTGGAGGCAACAAAGACAGCAGTAAAGCAGCAGGGCTCTGTGTAACAAAGTCTGTTGCTTACCCAGGTGCCACTTGGATTGGCTCAGAGAATTCCTCTCTCATCCTTAAGAAATCTCACTGAAGACTGAGCCACGTGGATCTCAGGAAACTCCCAAAACTCACCTGTGGCAGCTTTGGACTGAAAATTGATGGAATTTGCTTTGATAAAGGAAAGAGGATTGAACTGCATTGTAACAGTGTTTTAATAGGGTTTGAAGACCTCTTTGATCATTTACAGAGGGGTGTAAAGCAGCCCTTTGTATAAAATAAACACCTTTTCTAAGTGCCCAATTTTAACTAACAACGTCTGCACTAACCACCACATGCTCCTAAAACCTTAATTCAAAGCAACAGAGTTTTTCCTGTTTGTGCAGTCCTCACATTTCCCTATGCAACTGTGAATATCAGGACTATAAACTTCAGCATACCAATAATATGACTTCCTCAGACCTTCTGAGCCTTTTGTTGTCTCTCCCAGAGCCCTCAGGTCATGCTGAAAGCCATTGATCCAGTTATAGTATTTTCCATGGAGAAGTGGCAAAACTGGTCACCATAAAGCACCAGTAATAAATGGAGTGCTAATGATGCCCATTTCTTCCTGGAATCCCAAAGAATTCCTGAACCACTAATGAATTATATTACACCTCTTCCTTTATAAAGTACCCAGCCATTAATATGATTGTTACTTATGTAGAGACACAGAGAACCAGGTTTGGGAATATCAACAGAGACAAAATGTGTAGCTATACTTGTGTTTTCCAACCTGGTAGAAAAAGTTGGTGTCAGAGGCAGGAACCAAATCAAGACTATTGAGAAGTTAGTTTATATGAAATATACTCTAGAAAATGGACCTGGAAAACCCATATCCAGTGGAAAACATTATTAAACTAAGGATACTTTTGCAAGACTGTTTCACTCACAGACTCTGATTTGGTTCAAGTGAAGGGAATGGCTGGAGCTGTGTCAGGGGATGGTCAGGCTGGATATCAGGAAAGATTCTTTCCCCAGAGGGCACTGCCCAGGCTCCCCAGGGAATGGTCACAGCCCCAAGGCTGCCAGAGCCCCAGGAGCATTTGGACAAAGCTCTCAGACACAGGGTAGGGTTGTTGGGGTGTCCTAGGCTGGACCAGGAACTGGACTCAGTGATTTGGATGAGTCACTTCCAGCTCAGGATATTCTGTGATTCTATAATCTAATAAATCTCAGGTGGGATAAATTCTGCCAATGTATCTTAACTAAGGCAAAGGATCAGAAGAAGTAAAAATTCACTCCAGCTTCTTTTCTAGACACTTTACAGTTATTTACATATTGTCCTGAAAGGATCTTTAAATATCTGTGCTTTTCCTGCCTAAAGTCAGGAAGGCTAATGAGTGAAAGCTGATTTTTCAACTGTTATGCCAAATCAGAAATTATTTTGGACTCTAGTTGGAGATACAAGTGTGTGAATTACAACAGTCCTGTTCTTGTTCACATGCATAACAACATTAACATCACTGGAAAGACAAATGAGCTTGGAAAAGGAGTGTTTTCTTCAGCCAAAATAAGATCATGTAAATCTACTGCCCATAACAGCTGTAAGCAAAGAGACACCAGTGGAGAATTTTTTACTTTAGATGTTCAAAATTACAACTGAAATAATACCTGCACAGCCATTTAAAAAGTAAGGTATTTTACATTATTTTAAAGGTGCTTTCCCTAGTTGCTCCTTGCTGCCTAAAAAGTGCATCTACATTGCCCTGTCTTTGAGAGGCTCCATGGCTACACTCACTCCTTCATCTTTGATTCCCACTGCCAGAATTTCAAAACTTAGCCATATCAATTTCTGCTAATGAAATTGGAATATTTACTAAAACCTGAGCTAGCAGCTGTAAAATCTGTGTGCTGAGGAGGGGGAGGAGAGGCTTGTTAGCAGCTGGCATTTTATTATGAGGCATTCAAAAGCCTGACAGATAATGCACTTTCCAAAGACACTCTGAACTACATGTCTTCAGAAGAAATTGTAATAGCTACGGAGGTTTGGGTTTGCTTGTACATTGTATTTCCTGCTTTCCAGGGAGATGGATGCAGCATTTGATAGATCCTCTTTGTGCCATATGAATTCAGATGGTGGCTGACAGGGTAGTTTTAGAAGGAAGATTTATCTCAAAGTGTGTTTCCATGTTTACACACTCAGCATCATTTTTCACATCCACCTTTAACCATTATTCCTTCTTGGCAGTAGAAGTCAGGTTCTTAATTATATGAAATTTTTCATTGTAATGAAAGGAAACATAAAGATCCTTGTGAACACACTCACATTTATAACTTATTTACAATGTGTTTTCAGAGTTCCAATAATTCATGGTGCTAACAGTGGAAGACTCCACACACTAGCTGTAATATTAATCCTTTGAAAAATTATTAGCCAAACTCGGAATTTTATTAGTCAGCTTTTCATGTTAGAGGTGCTCTGCTGGGATTTCACTATATCAATGCTTACTTCATGTTCTGACAATTTTTCTAACTAGCCTAAGATATTATTGTATTAGATGATGATTTACTCATTCTATTAAGCCTTGACATTAAATACATTTAATGCTAAATTAGTTCTTTCTTAAAAAGACTTTCCTCCTGATAGAGAAAAAAACCCCATTCCAATTAAGAGAGAAAAGATCTGAAGTAAAATATATGTATTAATTGTCCACCCTTTTCATGAAAAGAACACTTTACTTTTTTAATATTATAAGCTGCTTTTGAGGAAAAACTCACCACAGCGGAGTCTATGGATCTGTAAGTTTTTCCTGCCAAAGAGCATAATGTTGCAGGAAAGTCTAAGTGCCTCTTTTGGGTTTTGTTTCTAATGTAAAAAGGATCATTTGTGCTATTACCAAGGCCATAAGAAGTTAGAAGTCAAATTCTTCACACCCTGGGCAAGCCCATCAGGTCCATATTTGCACTGGACTCAAGATTTGTTCAAGTATCACAACAAACCAAGGCCCTAACCTGCAGAAAGTGGGGCAGAGCTCAGCTGTGGTATCAGTGATAGGCAGGATTCTGTGCACATTCTCACAGAAAAGGGCTTTAGCAAACATGGATTGAATGAAAACACTATTTCCAATCACACTACTCTTTATTTAAATGAAAAACTCCTGACTGCCATTGAGAACCTGCCTAGGTCTGAATTCAGATTCATATGTGTTGATCATACTACTGCAGCCAGGTCCACTTGTGTTAAAAACATAATGAAAATGAATTTCTGTAATGAAATCAGTAAAAAATCACAGTTACTTGTAAACTGTTTTCCTAAGTGACAGAAATAAGTGGCTATTTCTATTGCATTGATTGCATCACTTTCATGAGGAAAGTATTACTGGCTTCTTGTTTCAGACTATTGGCATGTGCATTCACATTTCTCCGTATCAAATAAAATATGGGGCAGTAACTTTTTTTAATCTTAAAAAAACAGAATGGCAAGGTATTCATCTTCCTATGAAATTAAGGTTTGGAAAGGAGGCTTTCATATCCTGCTGAATAACTTCTACTTTTGAGTGATGGCTGCCCAACAGTGGATATCTGACCCTGCTCTTCATTGGTTGGTTATGTAAAACATTGCTGCCAGACTGCTTGTACAGTGAGATTTCATTTGAACACTGAATTTCTGAAGAACTGAGGACTCACTTCCCCTTCAGCATATTTTGGCATGAGCACCTCAAAACCAAGCACAAGAAACACAGATCCTTGTACTTGTTCTTTGCATCCTCAGATGGGAGGATGTAGCCATGACAAACGAAGGGTATAAGATCTGATTTGTCCAAAGTCAGGCATGTCAGAGAACAGAATCACATTACCAGAATTTAAGGATAATTAGAGCAGGCCCTTGCTACTGAATAAATCAGTACAACTCCAGTGATACACGAATTTACAGCTGTCAGTGCCCTGTTTATTCTCTTTTGATCAATTATGACACAAACTTCTCACCTATAATTCTTGCCCCCTGATCCTGTTTTACCCTCACAACCATGAGAATTTTATAATGCATGCTGACCAGATCAACAGATACTTCCAGTAATTTATGATGAATGTTAACCTGGTCTACACACAGAAATGACACCTATTTAAACTAAATCAGTTTCTAATTCAATTTAGTTAAATTGGAGCAGCTTCCAAGCAAGAACACATAGATTGGTTTAAGAATAGCTAATATCATGTTAGCTTCATTCAGTTTAAAGAATCTCTGCACAACAGGATTGCAATGAGTTTATTAAATTGATTTAGAAGCCAATTTATTTCAACCAGTACTATTTGTGTGCAGGCCAGGCTACAGAGACAAGTGCAAACTGCAAAATGCAACATTAATTGTCAGTATTACTGCTCCCAGAAAGTAAAGAAGTAATTAGTTTGAATAAAGTTTCCATTTGTCAATGAACAGCACACATGCAACAATAAAGCTAACAAACAGTGTTTTGTTTACATTATAGTTTTCCCCAGGCAGCTGTTATGCCATTAGTGATGAAAAGTCATTGTTGCATTACAGTCTTAGCGTGAAAATGCTAAAATGTAAATATATTTAAACATCTTGGGAATATTGTGATTATTGCTAATTTTTACTTCTATTGCAACATGTATGGAAACGCCTTCACTTTCCATTCGCAACCTTTTTTTCCCCCTTTCTTTCATTCTGGGTTTTTAGGTGCCTGAAGAATTAATGCTTACTTATGTCAATAGGCATGCTAAGAAATTAGTCCTTTATTTTCAATATAACACCTACAGATTGGTAAATTCTGTGGTGATAAAAGATTGAGATGATTCCCTTTCCATCCTAATCATCCCCAACCAGCTAAAGGCATCTGAGTAGTGGTTGAAGATGTGTGCAAACTGAATGATATTCAAAAGTTTGCAGTGCTAATTCCCAGGTAAAAGGCAGAACTCAAGTTTCCTGACATAAATTCAATCCCCTTAGTAAGAGTGACCTGAGTTTGAAGAGAGGGAAAATGCTTTCTGATCTGGAGGATATCAGAAAATAGCCAGATTAGATTTCTTCTCCTTTTTTGGTCACTGGGATGTAATCATGATGTCATCTATGAGTAAGAAGACATTTCTGTGAAACACTGCTCCACTCTTCCCAGGCATTCAAATAATTTCTTACCAGGAAATTGGAAGTGATTGCTGAAAAACCAATTTTGTACCTCTTTCTCCATAATATACACTGAACAGCGATGATCAGAGGCCACTGAGGTGTAAATGTCACTTGAATAGCCTGGACAGATGGGTCTTTTCATGGGGAGATCAGAGCATGGCTCTGTGTCCTGGGGAGGGAGGCAGACAGGGATTGTGAGCACACACAGTGTCTCTGGTTCAGAGAGAGAAGTGGCTCTTGTTCCTTGCTCAAGGTTCTCACCTCTCCTGAGGGAACATTCTCTGACTGCAAGAAAATGCAAGGCTTTCTCTACAAGCTCTAGGACAGTCTTAGAGATGAACAGCTCTTCCCATCAGTCACAGCACTCCCTCTTTCCTTTCCACCAGCCTCTCTTATTCCTCCTCTCAGGCACTGCATCTTCCCCAAGATTCCTTCCAGTGCAAGACAGGTCCCAAGGCCGTTCCCTCCATCCCCTTCACCTCCCAGCTCTAATCCCAGGAGCTGCAGAGTTTGTGGCTGCCATGTGTCTTGAATATTTAACATGCTCTGCAGTCCTGCTGCTTTTCAAGAATCTGATTAATTACTTACAATTTACAAAGCATGTTGAGGAAGAAAGGAACTCTAATATCAATGCTAAGTACCATAGTTATTTACTTCTCTGGCTTTATTCTCTACTTTATTCTACTTCTCCACTTTATTCTACTTTCTCTCTTTGTCCTAATAGTCAGAAATTGGCGGCCACCTGAATTTTGATCTATGAACAAAAACTTGCATTTGGCCTGTGGAATTCAGCAGAATGGGACACACACATTCAGTGTACCGTCACACTGAGGAGGCTCACATTTAATTTCTGTCATCATATTCTCATGTGGTGGCCAAGACTATTTCCAGATAGGCGTAACATATCAGTGACACGAATTTAACAACAAAACACTGCTGCTGGTTTTGCTATTATTGTTTCCACACCTGACTGAGGACAAGAATAAATTCCATGCTCTTTAGGGGCTGGTCAAGGAGGACACATAGGCCCCACCAGCACACAAAAGCAAGTCTTGGTCCAAACAGCCTTCAAACAACTGAAATAATCCAAAAAACTTAGCGATGAGTCAGGGAGGTATAACACAGATATACTATCACCAAGAAAAATAGACACAAAATTATGTGAAAAACAAAGGAAGAACTTTTAAGATAACGTAGGAAAACTTCTCAATGAAAATATTGTCCTAGGAAAGGCAGCTGAAGGGATTGAAATGATTCCTACCCAAAAATGCAGTGTCCTCATCAGAAAAAGACAATGTACTTTATTTATGCTGCCAGAGTGACAGAAACTTCTCCATGATTGCTATGATGACTTTAACTCACTTGGGAATTACACTAAGTTTATATTACTTTTCACAGCATTTAGTACACAGAATATATAATTTGCTGTGACTAACAATACCCTTTCTTTAAATTTCAGTCTTACTCCAAGACTTTCCAAACATAGGATTAAAGAGAGATTTTACTCCTTGCAAAACAAACACTTGCTTTGAGGCTATAAATCAGAATTTCCTTAAACCAACTCAGCTTTGAGCTTCCCTCAGGTCTTTACACTTCCCACAGGTAGTCTGGCAAAATTCCCTGATAGCTACTGAATGAGTGGGAAAATGCCAGCTTTCAGAAAAAAAGAGAGAAAACAATAACAAGCAGATCCTAAATACACAGCAGGCTGCAACACAGGTGCCAATATTAGCAATAAATGAATGAACTGCTGTTTTCACATGTCAAGGCACTGCCTGCTACAGTTTTACTGCCTTGTGTAAGATGTGATTAGCAGGTAGGGCTGCTCTTGCTGAGTTCAGTTATAAGAAGAACCTGGTGGATACACAAATGAGTTTGGTATTACTGCACATGCAACGCACACTCAGCTTGCTTAGAGCCCAAAGCCTTACCTGTTGGAACCATAAATCACCCCCCTGGCACTATTCTTAGACCCAGAGCTGCTAAAATATACACAGACAATCCTTGACTACCTCTAAGATGTTTCACAATTTAAGTTCAGCAAGAGCTTCAGTCTGTAGTATTCCAGAATAAGCTCTTCTGAATCAGATGGAAAACCATGTTCCAAATGTATCTTTAAAGAACCCAGTTAAAACTCCTGCTGCAGGAGAGTTGACATTTTGCACCATTAAACACATTAGTCTTTTAAGAAGTTCCAGGCAACACAGAAGAATTTCAGAGTTCTGTCTGCATGAGGGCAAGGAGGGTGCAGGCATTTAGGGGACTTTTCTGTTTGATTATGTGCAGCTCCTAAATGGCAAGTGCTTGTGGATTTGCTGTGTAGAGTTGCATCTGTCCTTGGTAATTGGGAGCAGGAGTCCATCTGCCAGAATGTTTGGTGAATCTCTTTGCAGGCTGCCATTTTGTGAGCAAGGACATACACAAGGACATACACCCTTGGTAACCCCTCCCTAAAACCATCTGTAGAACCTTCCAGATGCTCCTTTCTCTAACTCATCCTCCAGTTATCCTTAATGAGAGAGTGGAATGAAGGAGAAAATCTCTGTACATATCTACACATATATGTATGCATGTGCAGCCATGAGGAAGATGAGGGGATCAAGAAGGCATAAAAAACAGCCTGGCCTTTTTCTGTTGAAGAAATGCCCAGGCAGCAAATTGCCACCTGCCACGGCTTTTCTTTTCCCACTTCAGAGTGGTCTTTGTTAACTTTTTAAACATTTTAATTGTTTCTAATGTTTCATCTAAGAGGAATCTTATAGTGGAGAAAAACTGTTGGGCTGGATTTTCCTTGAGTAATTCTCAATGGAAATTCTCATTAGCGATCTGACCTTACATTTAAAGAACTGCAAGGGAAAAAAGTAGAATTAATTAGTAACATTATTTTTCCTCCAGCGTATTTTAAAAATTAGCAACTGGAGCATGAAGGAGAAGGGGGTTCATCCTGCAGTGTCACCATCATATTTTCTGAAAAATCCCTTTGCCAGGATTTCTTCTCTTGAGAAGCTGAGAAACCTCAGAGAAGAAGGAAAACAATATTATCTCATTTGCTTCTCCTGTGTTTTGCTGCTTTGGAATGTGGTTGGAGATTGTTTATCCATCATGTGAATTGTTTTTACTTAATGACCAATCACATCATTGGCTGGGTCACGACTCTGGAAGGAGTCACAAGTTTTTCATTATTATCTTGTTAAGCCTTCTGTAAGTATCCTTTCTCTATTCTTTAGTATAGTTTCAGTATAGCATTCTTTTATATAATATAATATAGATCATAAAATAATAAATTAGCCTTCTAAGAACATGGAGTCAGGTTCATCTTTCCTCCCCACGATGGGGGACCCCGTAAACACCACACTGCAGCCCTTCCACACAACAGCTGCTGCAGAAATGCCTCTGGGAATGCAGACAGGGAGAGCAGCATCACACCCTTAAACATAAGCCAGGCCTGTGGAGGCACAGCTCAAGAGAGCCTTGCTGTTGTATCCCGAGCACTCCTTCACCACAGAAGTCAATGGGAACACTTGAGGCATTTTATGGGTACCAGATTGAAAATGATCAGTGTTCTATGGTGTTGAGAAGGATGAAAGTTTGACAAGAAAGTCTCACAGATATGTATGCTTAGCAAAAAGATTTTTGAATGTAGAATTTGAAGAAGGAATAGAGATGGAAGAAGTTTTGATATAGAAGGAAAGAATTGCTGAGCCAGTCTTACTGGATAACCAAGGAGGCAAAGGGTATGTTAGTTAGAAGGGGGTTTTATGACTTAAAACAAAAAATAAACCCACCTCAAACAAAAAAAAATGTTTTTACCAAGCAGAAAGACAGCACAAGCAAACAAGTCAGCAAATGTTGCAAGTAGGAAAAAGGTCTCAATTCCAGTGCATGAAAACTGAAAAACAACTTCTAGCTTAAACTGTAATATACTAACCTGTAGTGATTAGAAAATAGTAACATGAATATAATAATTATAGTAGTTATGATAGGCTATAGATAAAAGTTAAGGCATGGATTGGTTCTAGAGAACTATTCAGTACACACAATTTTAGAGTTTTATTCTTCTAACATTTCATCATTCTGGTAACTACCTCTCAAACCATAAGATTTTGATCTGAGCCTCACGACTCAGTTGTTCTGTCTGCTCACTCCTAGCTCACATGTATGGAAACACCTTCCATCCTTCAATAATCATCAGTTTTGAGATTTCCAACTCTCATTTCAGTCTCACTGCTATTACACAGACGGAATACAACTTCATGGCAAAAAAAACCATCCCAAACAAACAGCAACCAAACACAAAAAAGTTTGCAACAGCCATCCATATTGAACAAAATACCCTGTGTGAAGATCATAAAAGAAAGATTAATCTAAAATCATAATTTCAGAATGTCTGATTCCAGCAATCTACAATCAAGGAAAGAAGACTGACAAAAAACAACTGCAATCAAATATTCTAATTATCTATTTTTCCTTCCTCTCTCCTGTAAACCTGTTTTATATTTTCTTTCTTGACATTAGCAGTTTTATTCACAATTTTGAAGAAACACATATTTGTTGTCTGAGATCATGTCTGGCCAATTATCAAAATTCAAAGAATAGTTACAGAATTAAGGAAAAAAACCGATTCCCTCTGAGAAACAGGAAGACAAGACAGACAATATTAATCAGTGACATTCCACTCACTCAAAAAGAATTGCATAATTTACACCAAATCAGAAGGTGGTTCATGATTTTAAATTAGGATCCTGGTTATTTAATAACTTACTGCAGAGCTCCAAGACTACAAAGATAGTCTATCCTTATTTTTTTTATATTTACTGATAAGCATGTTTCCTTAAAACAACTTCAACTGTAATAATTAAAATCTTAAAACCTGCTTAGGTCTAAAGTTGTTACTTCCTGCCAGGAATGTCTGAAAGGAGTCAGAATATTCATCTTCTTGAATAGATCTCCTGGAAATATATATATATTATATATCACTATATATATATATACATATATATATACATATAAATAATATATATAATATAGAATGTTTTTCCTGAATAGCATGCTTGCTGTGGAATTTGATAATCTTTGGCATTTTCAGCATTTCACACAAAGCATAATTTTTAAGGAATGTCTCATTATACCAAGCTTTAAAATGTTTGGAAAGGACCAAGAGCCAGTTTAAGTTTTTGTAGCCACTCAATTTTCAAGCTACCATTTTCTCTACAGAAGCTGGATTATCATGTTGAAAAAAAAATCTAAGTTGTGGCATTATGGTCAAACTCAAAAGTCTAATATGCAGAAGATTCACTTAGAGCTGCTAAATACAGGGTAGGGGGACAGTCTGATCCATCTTTTCATAGATGCATGAATTAATTATTTACCTGTTACACTTGTAAACCTTCTGTCTATTTTTTTTCCTGCAGTTGTCACTAAGTTCCATTTAAATTGGAGCTGTCATTTTCTAATACCTACCTTTGCAAACACAATTAATTTACTTAGCAAACTATCTACTGGGGCTTTTCAAACATTTTTTTTTTCTCTAGGCTTATTAAACATTTGCCAGGAGCAACTTTACAGAAAGCACATCACATGGATGACAGCTATTTGAAGATCTCAGATTCACATTCCTTATTCCATAACCCACCTGTGTGAGCAAAGCCAAGGGAAGCAGAAGTACAGACTTGATTTGGCACCTCTGCTCACAGACTGGGATGGGATTCCCACACTGGACACTTCAGGGCACTCAATGGAACATCAAAACTTTATAGCATGGTCTCTCCATGATGAACATATTAAACTGACCCAAGGAGATAATGTTCAATATTTCACAGTGTTAACCAGCAGCATGTCACAGAATCAAACAATCCCAGAACAGTAGGTGTTGGAAAAGACCTCCAAGGCCACTGAGTCCAGCCTGTGACTGATCCCCACCTTGTCACCCAGACCAAGCACTGAGTGCCACATCCAGGCATTCCTTGGACACTTCCAGGGATGGGAACTCCACCACCCCCCCGGGCAGCCCCTGCCAGTGCCTGACAAGCCTTTTCTTGAAGAAATTCCTCCTGATGTCCAACCTGAACAGCTTGAGGCCATTTCCTCTCATCCTGTTCCTTGTTTGCTGTGAGCACAGCCTGACCCCCACCTAGCTGGGCTCCCCTGTCAGGGAGCTGTGGAGATCCAGAAGGTCCCCCCTGAGCCTCATTTTCTCCAGGCTGAGCTC
Organism: Agelaius tricolor; assembly: GCF_023055355.1. Classification (NCBI taxonomy): domain Eukaryota; kingdom Metazoa; phylum Chordata; class Aves; order Passeriformes; family Icteridae; genus Agelaius; species Agelaius tricolor. The sequence goes on from NW_027269263.1 coordinate 5,270,181, forward strand.
CCCCAGCTGCTCCTGGTGCTCCAGACCCTTCCCAGCTCCATTTCCTTCTCTGGACACTCTCCAGATTTGCAGTGTGATTCACCAGTGCCCAGCACAGGTGAATAAACACTGCTTGCCACTTCCTCCACCACCTAAAGTGTAAATTTCCATCTAAAGAGGATGTGGAGGGCCTGAATTTGAGGTCCTTAACATTGTCTAAACCAAGCACGATTCTACTGAAGTTGCTGCCAGGGTGGTACATGAAGGACTATCCTTAGAGTATGGGGCCACAGTTATAAAACACATCCCAAAGCCATCCTGAAGGTCAGACTTGGAGCCACAGGGAAGAGCAAAATTGGAAGTTCAGATGCAGACATGACCTCTGGAGAAAACAATTTCTTTTGTGTGACACAGCTTTGGGTCTCTGCAAGGCAGAACTCCCTGTTTGGGAGATACCATGCACAGGACGCCACGAGCACAAGATTGTCACCATGATATTTTCTGAAAACTCCCTTCGCCAGGATTTCTTCTCTTGAGAAGCTGAGAGGCCTCAGAAAAGAATGAAAACAATAATTATCTGATTGCTTGGGAATGTGGTCTGGAGATTGTTTACCAACAGGTGCATCTTTGGTTCCATGTGAATTGTTTTTAATTAATTACCAATCCCAGTCCAGCTGTGTCAGACTCAGGAGTCAGTCATGAGCTTTCATTGTCATTCTTGTTCAGCCTTCTGATGTATCCTTTCTCTTTCTTTAGTATAGTTTTAGTATATAATTTCTTTTAATATAATATCATATAAAAAAATAATAAATCAGCCTTCTGAGAACTTGGAGTCAATTCTCATCTCTCACCTCATCCTGGGACCCACAACATGACACAAGATCAAGACAGCTGCTTTGATTGCAGCAACCTACTTGTGCTCAATCCAGCAGGTCCAGCCACTTGAGGACAGCACCTTGCTGTCTGCCACCAGCAAAGTGTACAAATCATCCTTCTGTGCTGCAGGGGGGCTGGAGGAACCTCCTTGTCTCTTCCAGAGGTTGGGATGGCAGCTGGGAGCCGCTACAGTCAGACTGCAGACCTCAACAGGGAATTTGTTTTCACCTCTCTCACACACAGGTGATCCTACCCTCAAAAGAGCAAGGTAGAGAACTATTTATACCAGATGACTTTGTTGGATATAGGAATAGAAGATGAAGGATCAGTCTGCAGCTATTCCTTTGTAAAAAGCAAACCAGAGCTAAAGGTAGGAGCTGGGGCTGGTGGCAACCAGGTTTAACTCAGTGCTGACTCCAGTCCATGTCAGTGTCACTGTCCACTCAGGAGCTAGCTGCCTTTTACTTTCACTGTCATTTCTCATGGATTGAGAGCACACAGCAAAAATACTACAGATCTAATGGCTTAGCCTAAAAACCCTCTGGATGGTGTATAGAACTCAGACTGCCTGTAATTACATTCAAGGCCAGATCATAGGTTGTTTAGCACAGGGACTTCACTTATTTATTTGTATTAAATTAATCCAAATCTTCTCTTTGTAGCTGAAGATTTGACTGCTACAGAAGCAGCAACGAAACATCAGGAGTCGACCACCTAGATCTGAAAATCTTACTTGCAGGAGAAAACAATTAAATACTGCAGCCAAGTTCAAAATCCAGAAGGCATAACTTGGTTCTGTTTGCCTTTAAACAGTTCTTTCTGTGCTTGCCTGTACATGACAGGTGCTTTTTCAATTTAACCATCTTGCAGCAGACTTCATCAGACAAAGTAATGATGGCATTCACCTACAGAGAGCTGCTAGTTTGAATGCAGTGCTCAGAGACAATCTATGTCATGGAGAAATGTGAATGCAAGGGAGAAGAATGTCAGCATTGTGCAAACAAGAACTTTTGTCTGTTCCACACTCCAGAAATATCCATTCAAATAGAAGGATGATAAAATTTTAAAAAAATAAGTTCAATTAAAAAAAAATTTAAAAAAATTCTATCTGATCTCTGGGCTTTAAACATGGCATAAGACCAAGTGACCATGGATTGTAAAGAATGTCCTTTGCTGTCCCTTAGAAATCCAACAATTTTGAAAGAGCAAAAGCTGGGAAATGATTGTGAACATGACTTGTTTGGATGCTAAATTGTGCTGAGGTCCTAAAATGCCACTGATTTCACTGGAAGGTAAAAGGCTCAGAGCTCCATGGGAACCAGGCTTTTTCCTTTTTAAACAAGAGACCACTTCCCAAGAAACAACATAGATGGCTGCTAAGGAGGTGAGGGTTTCTATGGGGTTGGCAAAGTAGGAAGCAAAGAGGCAGAAGAGAAGACACTGTGTGTATATCTGAGCTGCCAAATATACCATCCCAGGGAATCCAACAGGGCCTGTTACTTTCTGAGCTCAGCTTGAGAAGACAATATGTTTAATGGGAAGTCCACCTGGCCTGGCAGAGCACAGGCTCATGGAAAAGCACTGATTCCCTTGGCTAACTCATACAAATATTTCTGCTGGAAAGAGCTGGGTTGGATGTCATGCAGAAAGACTGCTGAGGAACCCAAATCCTGCCATATTACCAGGGAGCAAGCCTGCAACAACAGCTGTTCCCAACAGCTTTGTTTTAAATTTATGAAGTCCTGACACAGAAACTCAAGATGAAGTCAACTCCCTTATTCTGTCAAGTGGATATTTTTCTCATTATTCAACACTTAACAGGGATGACAAGATTAAACAGTCACTCATCTTCTGTGCCATTATACCTCCTGCATGATTGCTTCAAATTAAGTCTAACAGTCAATGAAATAGTCAATATTTAATTTACTCATTGCAGGTGGTGATTTAGTTCCTGTTACAATATCATTCAGTAACAGAAATATTAGTATTTATCAGTTTTTATGACTCTTCTGCAGCTTTAAGTCACATGTCACTCCCAGAGGGTGAATTTTGAACACCAGGGGCCACTTCCTTTTCCCTGCTTCCCTGGGTACTCACCATCAGTGATGATGCACAAGACAGCTGTGAGTTTCCAGAGAACCAGTAAGGCAATTGAGACACCTCTATTCTTCTAGGATCACCCACTGCCTAGCTGGTGGTGCAGAACATTTGGATTCAGGAGAACCTGAGATGCCAGTGACACTCCAGGGCAATGAGGGTTAATTCCCTCTCCTTTGACCTGGCTGCATTACTTACATAAAAGGCATTACACAGGTAGAGGCAGGGGCCCCCATAAACATTTTGGTGACATTAATTCCTGCCTTTTTTACCACACAAGAGTTCATCAACTGAAGACAGATAATTTTTGCCCTGTTTCTAGAGGAGAATAAGCAGCAATGCTATTGCTCCCTTTTGATCATGCTACAATCTTTTGTTTTTTGTTATCACTATTTGAGGTAAACAAAAATATGCACTTCAACTCCCTGATGAGAAAGACTTTACATTGAAGCCCCTTCCTCCTGAAAAATGGGGCTTCTCCACATACCTCAGTTACTGAAATATAGGAGACCTCATTACTGTCCTGCCATGGACAGCTCAGCTTTCACTGAAAGGTCAGAAATTAGAAAGAAAAGGCATCACTAGGCTGAGAATTCAACTATCTCTCATCCCTTCTCCTGCTGAGATGGTGTCGTTCTAGAACATAAAATAAAATTATGTGGACATTGGAATCTCCAAGGTAAAAAGAGGGGAAGTTTAATTCTGACTCCAGCAATTATAGATTTCCAAAAGTGACCGTGGATTGGAGAATGACACTGCCACCTCTCCAATGACACTGGACAAACCAACAATCCATCAAATTTCTCCTCCTCCATAAAAGAATGCAAAACAATAAGTTATTTACATAAAGCGCGTGAGAAAGTTCGTTACAAGAATGTAAACATCAGAAGGCTTAGAAAAACTTAAAAGAACAGGCAACAAGATGGAACTGGGGGCCAAATCTGCCTTAATCACCACACAGCTCAGAGGAATATTTGCTTATGTATAGACTGGCATTGAAGTGACTCCTCGGGAGGTGAATGAGGAAATATTTTCAGCAGAGGGGGAGGCAAGTGAACACCAACTGAAAGATGGAACAGAGCACCAGCAAGTAAACAAAGACCTATGAAAAGCTACAGAAGCTCATCTGTGGTTTGGGACCAAGGCAGCTTTTAGGGGTGTGCCTCTGGATGGCTTCTTCCACTCCTTAATTTGCTGGGAATTTCTGCCTGCAGAAAAATGCAGCAGAGTTGTTCCTGCATTGCCCTGCTTAGGGTTCCTCCTGTGCTCTGCACATCCCTCCCTCCCTGCTCCCCACTGACTGCAGCCACAGCTTCCAAACACAGATGTGAGCACACAAAAAGTGTCTCCTCTACCCACCTGCACAGCCAGAAACAGCTCAGCCCCCAGGCAACAGCACAACATGTGAAATTACAAAGTGGATACAGAAAGTTTTATGAAATACACTTTGGTTTCCCATAAGTAGTTTAGTGAAAAATCTGCTTTTGGATTAATTTGGGTAACAATCTGCTTTGTTAATCATGTGTTTGCATATGCTTGTTTGGAAATCCATGTGTTGTGTATGTCATTGCAGAGCACACAGTTATCATACTTTGCTATCTGTTAAAGATCTGGTTGAAAAACAGGCACACTTAACAAAAATATCTCTGAAATTCTGTCTCCATTTTCCATCACAATCCCTTCAATCCCTAGGTCCTGTCATAGGCATTTGTGCCAAACAAAAAACTTTTCTGGTCTTCATTTAGAAATTTCTCTCTTCAAATTTTTGAACCAGAACAAAAGTATTTCTAATCTTTATTAAATTGACATAGTAATAACATATTATGTTATAACATAACAACTTTATTAAATTGACATGGTGGAATAACTTTGATACTAGAAAGATTTTAAGCTTCAAAACACCAGAGAATTCTAATAGTTTTTATGGTGCATTGAATTTCCAAGGTCTAAACACAAAATGGGGGGAGACAGTACTGCAGAATAAGGGGAAAAGAGATTTCATAGCCATATGCTTATCCTCACAAAGCTGAACAGTCATTAATGAGTTGAGTAATTCCATATTTGTTGCCATTTGAAAATAAAATTGTGCCCATATCTGAAGAGCCTCCTTTCTGCTAAGAGATCAATTTTTATTTACCTGCACTTTGAATGCCAGTCCCTATAAATCCTGGGTCTGTTGTTTACATTTATGTGTGTGTTAATGACCCCATGTGGAAACCCCAGCTCTAACAATGGAGAGCCAGATTGGATCTTTGCCCCAAGCACTGTGGATGCTCCTCAGCATCCCTGTTGGAAGAGAATCAAATCTCAGCCTTCCCTTTGCTGCTGATCTCTGGTAGCAGTACATCACACTGCACCAGCCCTGCTCCCCCAGCACCTCAGGTGACCAGGAACACCAGGAAAACTCCTCCATCCATCTGAACATGGCCATGGGAAGAGGCAGGAGGAGGTGCACCACACCTGCATGGCTGCAGAGAAGTGCTGCTCCAGGGATCAAGTGATGATTTAGTAAGGGTTTGCTCTACATTTCTCATGGGTGCATTTCCAACCTGACCTGATGCTGGCCCATGGGTTGTCTGTATGTTCACATTCTCTGTACCTCTGGCTTTCTGTCACCTCAAACTGCTCCAAGATGCACCCATGCTTTGCAAATCGCTGGAAAATCCCTCAGCACGTCCATGAACGTTGCACAGAAGTGTAGGAGATTTGAAAATTGTTGGGCAAAATTATGCTTTGAGGATGGTGAGCTGTAACATGTCAGCCAGCTCTTCCAAGCTTCCAGCAACAGATAACAAGAAAAATCCCCCTGTGAAGAGAGCACAGGTGTCCAAGCAGGAGCAGTGTGCTTTGGTTGGGAAAGCAGCAGCAGGAACCCCTTCCCCTGGTGAGGGGTTCCCATGCCCTGTGAGGGTCAATCCCACACAGGCTTTACTTCCTCTGCCTTCATCTCCCTGCCCTGCTCTGCCACCCACCCTCATCACCACAATGTGGAGCTCATTGGAAGAGGCCAAAGAGCACAAGAAATGACTCCTGAGCATCTGCCAGGGCTCCTCAGCCTGCAAACCTACAGGCCAAGCATTCAGAAACTCCTCACTAAGGGTCTAAGCCAGATTTTTATAAAGGCTTCACAAGTGGGCACTGAGCTGCTCAGAAAATCAAACTATTCAGCAGTGTGAGCTTTGAGTATTGAGTGCTTTGGAAAATCTGGCTGTAAATCCACAGCCTACTCCTTTTGTTTCATTAATTGGCTGTGGGGTTTAATTTCTTCATCTCACTTTCTCCCCTCAAGTGTAATACTCTAATGAAAGCAGCTGATACAGGTTTGTGTTTCTGAGCACTGATATGCTACCTGTGGTGATTCACACTTAGAAATATATTCTAAGATAGCCCTGGCCTCCAATATAAATATGCCTCCAAAATTATTTCAAGTCCAAGTAGGCAAATGATTACTTGAATTTTAAATAAAGGCATTGCTAAGAACTCGTACAGAGATGTTAAAGAAAGACCTCCTCTAGCACAGGAAGTCCCTGAGCCACAAATTGTGGGAGGTTGAGTGAAGTTCAACTCCCTCCTCCAATGCCTTTTCCCCGTACCTGTTATGAGCCACTCCACTCTCAAATTCTTATGAGTAGTTTTGTGTTTAAGAAGTCAGCACCAGTAGAAGGTGAGGATTGAAAATTTTCATCCTTAATACTGTTTCAAGTTATCATGGCCAGAATAAAAACCACCAACTTGGCAGGGACATGATGAGCTCTGACAAAGTTCCCACCTGAATGGCACCAGAAAGAATGCCTAACCTTGACTTTCCAAAATTTCCTGGCATTTCCAGAGCCAGAACCACTGCAGACACTACAAAGAGTACTCTGGAAATTACATCTTAAAAGGAGTTTATTTCTCCAAACATCACAGGCAAAAATATCAAGCTGGATGTAATAAATTGCTATGGAAAATTGAAAATAAAAAACTTCGCTTCATGTCTTCTCACTAACTTACTTCCACTTCAGGGAAGCCTTCAGAATAGATAACATAGATGATTCTAAATTCTTTCAGGGATTTTAGAAACTTTTCTTTCCCTTCAAAAGAATCTTCCCCCTTACACTGCTTTCAAAGCAATCATCACATGGGCTGTGAAGGCACAAGCTGGTATGAAGATAGAGATCAAATTTTGAAAGGTGCTTGTCCTCTCTTTGATTTCACTGAGAGTTAAAAGCCTAAAAACCTCAGATTACAGTCTTGCAGTGGTACATAAAAAGCAACACTGCCAGCTCCAAACATTCAGAAATGCAAGACCAAGCCCCTTCCCACACACACAGGAACAGAAATGAGCTTGAAAACTTTAAGATGTGAGCACAATACTTACAGGATGGCTTCTGTAAAGGAATTGAGCTTTTGAGCTTCTCTCTACCACCAGATGAGCTAGAAACTTTTCTTTGTTTAAAATGAAAGTTTAATGTTTGCTGACAAAAGCTGAGCCTTCATCTGAAAACTATTCACCACTGTAAGATCTGTGATAAAACCATGATGGCTACAGCAATAAAATCCTCAGAGTCCCAGCATTTTAAATATGGGCTTTGGTCTGGGTATGACACTTGGGTTAAATCACAAGCAGTAAAATATTTGTTTCATGTCATTCTAATCCCTGTTTGTCAACAGAGAATCACAGAATCAAAGTTGGAAGGGACCTTTAAGACCATCCAGTCCCAGGATCCAGTCCCCAGTGATCAACCCATCACTGCCACTGTAACTCATAAATCACTAAACCGTATCAACCAAAACAGTGGGACAACTTGGAGTATCTCCCCAGGCAACTCCTGGAATTGCAATAACAGGATACCTGAGTCCACATCAGCACAGGACAGAAGACTTGCTGCACATATAGCCATGTCCAAAGTAAATGTGATTTTTCCACTAATTTCACTTCAACAACCAAGACACTTTACAATGAAAAAAAATTAAAAAGCAAAATAAAAAAAACCCCAGAAGGTCTTGTTGATGTCTGTAAACTATAGTAGGAAAAACCATGTGGCAAATATGTGAAAATGAAAGGCAGTGCTTTGGGTGTGCACAACAAGAACCCCAGCAGCACCACTGCCCAATACTCCAGCAGCTGATCTTGGGTCATGCTGTCCCTTTGCAGCAGGGCAGCTCTGCCATAGAAAGGGGGGAGGATGTGAGGGGAGTCATGGGGGAACCACCCCCATGACAAACACAAGCCAAAATTTCTCCAAATGAATTTGGGGTGATCAATGAACCATGGCAGAATTTGTTCTGTTCCTAGTCCTGCGAAAAACTCAGATTAGAGATGCTTACTTCTGGAACTGACCCTGAAAGTCCAGAGAGAAGCAAAATCTGATTCTATTTCACCAACACCAACCTCTCACTCATGCCCTTACATCTCATCAGAATCCCCAGTAATTCTGCAACTTGTGCCACTAGGAGACAGGACAATAATTCCACAGGAGTGTCTCCAAAAGCAAACCAATAAATTCAGTAGAAAGAATGACTAAACTCAATATGATTAACCAACACATTAAATTCTAATGATCAAATAGCTTGGACCAATATTTACCAGCACCTGCTGTTGAGTTTATCAGAATACAGAACTCTTTGTGCATGGAGGAGATAGTCTGTTATCACACTGCAGCTTGTCTTTCACACCACATGCACCACTTACTACACAACTGAAGCACAGCTTTGCAATTTTATTCAGCTGGTCTGCCACAAAAAATCAATTTAAAATGGCATTATTGTAACTTGTGGATATGGATCCCTTGTCACTTCATAGAAACACTATTTCTTCACATTTAAGGTACAATTTCAGTAGGTGCTTTCCTTTTCTTCCCCCCACCACCACCCCCCAGCCTTCTCTCTCCTGTATTATTTCAATCTGACTAAAGTTTCCCTATCTGCTTCTCAATACTTTTGTCATCCTTCTGGCATTCTAAGACAGGTCGTACATTTTTAGAACCTGTTCAGTCACTGGAGAGGCACATCCTTGCTTTATGTGAAGGGAAGAATGACTTCAGGTACCATGGAAGGGGCTTAAAGATATTTTGTTGCTTTCCCTGATTCTCCATTACTCAACAATATAGCATGGATGCTAAATAGAAACTTCAAAAACTGGCTTTCTAAGGTCCTCAGTTCCAGACAGATAATTCCATACCATCAGAAGGTGAGACATGAGTCTCCTTGAGCATCGAGCACCCTCTCCAGTGAGGAGGTGTTTATATCTTGCTGGATCCCTTGATGGTTGTACCATCTTGTTACTGCCTCTGCTCCCCTGTCACCTACTCATCTACCCAGTCCTTTTTTGTAAGGACTAGAGCTCAACTCCATGCTAAGGCCATTGTCAAAACTCTCCCAGCCTCTCCCTTCCAAACTCTCTCTTTTTCCAAATCTGAAAGTTCTATTTCAGCTGATTTAAAAACAGACTTCTCAGAGCTGAAAACATGGGAAGCCTCATTGATCTACTGATATTTCCACCAAGTATTAACTTGTTTTATATTTTGAAAAATGCACTTCAGCACAGTTCTAGCTTGTACATACACAGCAAGGCAGAGTCTGTGCCTTTTTCAGTTTGCAGCCAGGACAGTGACATGAAAGCTGCTTGAACTTGCACCACAGCCTGAAAGCCAGGGAGAAGCAGAGTGTCAAAGTGACACTTTATTATGACATTTTTGTCATCATTCCTTAGCTTGCTAGAAAATCAGCCAGTCTTGAGGCAGCATCTCAGAATCCTCTGACATCATTCTGTGCTCTCAGAGAATCACAGTGCTGAGTGGAGAATAATAAATAAGCAAGATGCTCTGAAAAGGGATGTTCTGGTAGGCAGGTTGCACAGGCTGGAGAGTTTGTGAGGGGCAAGACTTGATGCCAGATGGGACTTAGTCCCTATTATGATGCTGTTGGCATTTTTAAAGGATGCATATGAAACTAAAAGTTACAGAGTAACACAGGTATTTCTTTGTAGTATAAAATTATATTTGCAAAACAAACACTGTTAACTGAAAGCTGTGTGGTTATGGGGAATGCCCCATTCATCCTAATACACTGTCTAAGATAACAATCCTAATAAGAAATCAATTTCAAGTCAATATATTCACTCTTCCTACCATTTGCTTGTATTTCACTCAGTTCAAGCACTGACAAATCAATTTCCAGTCACTGATATGCTGTCATAATGCTGCTGGACACTGGAAAACACAGCACTAAAGCCATGCAAAGACGTGACAATTCTGGCAATTGGTGACATTTCAGTTCCAAAAGATCATGATATAAGAAAAAAGCCAGACAAAGTCTTGACTCTAAACATTCAATCACTGTGAAATAATTTGAATAATACCTACCTATGTTTCACTCATGCCCATTTTTGAGGGCTTGTACAGCTCAGGAAGGAATTCTGAGATTGCTGACCCAAATTTTCTCCCCTAGCATTAGGCTTGCAGGGGTAAAATTACTCTTGTCAACAGGGCCATTCCTAATTTAATAAAATTGAAACCAGAACCATGCATTCTGTTATGGTCCTAAGAAAGCTGTGTTTAAGCAGTGAATAGGTCACATATGGTGTGTGGCAAACTGCAAAAAGAGACAAAGCCAACTCCTAATTGTTAAAGGTCATGAAATCATGCTGGTATGTATTTATAATTGCTGATGCCACTGAAGAGCTCCTGAAGATCTGCACTGACATTTGACAGGTGAAGTCTTGAAATTCCAGAAGTTATTCATATACTACAGTTATTCACAAGAGAGCAGCTGGACTTTCATATGCCCAAGCACCACAGCCAACACACCACAGCTTTACCATATTTGTAACATGGACAAGTCACAACTTCCAAGTTGCCATTGTGACTACCTGAGAGCCTTAACCAAAACACCTACTGAGTGGAGCAGCACACCTCAGCTTTGAGAGGCAGAAAACACTAACTACTGTGACACACTGCTCAAGGGAACCCCCTCCTTCTCATATCTTTGATCTCTCAGAAATATGAATTATTGATTTCAGCACTTGGGATCCTTCTTTAAAAATGCCAATAGACAGAATGATGCAGTCAAAGCCATAAGCGACTTTTTGCTGAAGATTAAGAGAATGCCTTCTCCAAGAATCAGATAATGACCACAGTGCACACAAGGCTGCAGGAAGAATCCAAGAGTCCTGGTTCCCACCCCATATTCTACTGCTTAAACAGCATTTTCCATAAGCAATTGAGAACAGAAGATTTAAAGCATTCCAGCTGCAGCACAAATCCTGGTTAGAGTGGAAAGTAAAATCAGCTAACAGCAAAGTATTGCACAATTGAAATTCACAGCAAAGTCCTCATCTCTCAACCTCATGGTCGCATTTCCTTGACATTTAAGAGGTTAGTTTCACATGGGATGACTAAGGGAAAATAATATTTTGTGGAACAGAATTTGTAAAGTCAAGGTTTTTGATCCCAAAACAGTCTCAAGCAAATCAAATGGGCTTCTAAGCGATCACCAGCTCCTGGAATACTACACCTCACAATGCCTGCAAGATTCCTGACAGGCTACAAAAACTCCTGTTGTTGACCATCATGATAATGTACCAAGATCTCCAGTACATCTGCTCAAGTCCTTCTACCACCAGTCTGCTTGGAATAAGCTGCACAACCTACAACCATAAGCAGTGGTCATTATTAATGATACATGTACATGGTTGTCTTACTCCATGCAATTTACCAAGTGTCTTCTGTTGAAAAAAAAAATACTCTTTCTTGACTTCATTTGCATTTAATTTTCATATTTAATTATCACCAATAGGTAAGATTAAGTATTTTCTTAAAAGACAAGAAAAAAAGACATTGTAGTACTTTTAAAAAGAAACCATCAGCTCTAAAAGACACTATTTGAGCATAAATATTGGTTTTTGCTAAGTAAGAAGTGCTTTGATCTCTTTGCTGCAGTTAATGGATACATGTCTGAGCAGGAAGGGGTGGGGGAGAGGGAGGAATCAAAACCAAAAGACAAACAGCCTGAAATTCCAACAGAGCCCTCAGAAAACCATTTATTTTTCCACATCGCATACTTATTCTTTCCACACTGGTCCTGAAAACAAAACCCCAATTTTCAAGGCAAAGAACACCTGGGGGCAGAGGGGACTTCAGAGGCAAACTATTTATCTTCTTGAAGTCCCCTTTCACATGTGTAATATTAAGTGTGTAATTTCAATGTGCAATATTAAGTTAGCAATACAAAATCCCCCCCCAATCTATTCCCCTCATCAAACCACTACAAAAACCAACCACTGGTATGTTCCACTAATCTTTATGAATATTACACAAAAAAGCTGAGTCTTGATACAAAGTTTGCTGAGATTTTCCCCATGTGAAAATTGCAGGGCTGGAGCCTCAGTTACCAATGAAAATGCACTTTGGAGGTTAAGAACATGCAGGTTTGGGCTCCTGGAGGGAACATGCCCCAGTAATCAGACTAAAGAACTGCCAGGGCAGACAGATTGCTCTGCCAGTGAACCCATTTAGCAGTTCTACCCTAGCCTGTCTCTCCACTGAGACACTTCAGAAAAGGAAATCTCTGTTTTAATAATCCTAATGCTCTGGGCAGTTAAGAGGATGCATAAAAATGTTGCTCTTTAAAAAAGAATTGGAGATTCTTTCATTTTGGTTATTAATTAAAGGAGAGGAGAGTATTAGATGGGAATGGAGCAAGCCTGTGGGGATGTGATTGGGAAGTTGGTGTCTTCCATGCACCAAGTCAGTGGATGGGCCATGACCACTGGGATGCTGCAGCACTGGCCTGATTTACTCTGGCTTCTGCTTCAAGTGGTCGTCAAAGCAAGTTCAGGCATGGTACATCATTATTATTTCATCAATTAAATGCACTATGCTCAGCTGGCAGCCAGTGAAGTCAGCTGTCACAGATGCATCCAAATCCAGGGCAGAGGGGGGTCTTTGTTCTTTAAAAAAAAAAACAAAAAAAACAAAAAAACACTGTGGAATGAGATGTTCCATACTAATCAAAACAGAAATGGTTGAAAACCCAAACCCTTAATATCTAGCACAAGTTGACCAAGGGGAAAAAATAGCTTGCTTTTGTCCCTCTTATTTTTTACTAGAAACACTTTATCTTCTTGGATTCAAGGAAACTTCCATTAGGCAAAAATTCAATACTGAGCACCACTTCAGCAAAATGCCCTTGTTGCAGAAAGCTCTGAAAAAATCCCTGGAATTTGAGGAATTTTTTTCTTCTCCAGAAATCTTATTGTTTTGTTTTGAATGCAGGAGACAAAGGAACAATGCTGCCCAGTCTCTGGAATGCCCTCTAAACCTCCAAAGCCACTGCTCCCAGCAGCTTTTCTCTCCCAGGGTGCTCGATGGAGGTGCAGTGACCTCAGCAAACATAAATCACAGGGGTTTTCTTCTCTGAAACAGCCACCCACAAAATTCCTTTACAAGCCACGGCACCACAACTGAAGAGTGACTTGGACTTTGCTGTTGTTTTTAAAACACACATTCCCTTTGCTCTCTAATGTGTTTGTAAACAACCTTGATCTTACAGATGTGTTGAGTGATCAGTACTGCCAGCTGTTGAAATCACAGAGACTTTTTAAAGGAGTTTTGTGGATTTTGTATTTCGGTTCTGTTAGCTCATACCACGATACTCTCATTTGTTCCAAGCCATTATTTGCATGGCTTTATACAACATTGATTGTAGGGGTGAGTGACAGATATATTTTCTTTTCAGTGGTTATCAGCTGACAAACAACAACCATTAATATTGGCTGTCCATCTAAAACACAGGGATTTAGCTCCATTTGTTTTTTCAGAAATTTATATTGGGAAGTAGTTCAAAAAAGAAAAGGATGTATCCCTTCTGGAATGACAGCCAATGAACTCAGATGCCATGCAGGAGGTGGAGATCACAGCCAGCAACACTGAACTAAAAGCCCAACTCACACAGCTGACAGGGCTCTGTTTCATCATGAGAAGCAGCTCAATCTTCCCTGCAGAAGCACAAAGACAGGCCAGAGGCTCTGCTCAGCAGTCCTGAGGAGCTTCTGGACTATTTTTTCCCCCAAGTAGTAAGATAATTGATACTGAAAATGACAACAATCAATAATGGTTGCAAACCTACTTACAAGCCATTCTCCATTCATACTGACCTGTCAGGATTATTAATAAAAGCATAAGTGCTCTGGCCTAGCTCCCCTTTCAATCAATAGATTCCCAGCCATAACATGTTCTTCATCCTTCATAAAGAACATATCCTTTTGTATAAGAACATATCCTTTATGAAGAACATATCCTTTTGTATAAGAACATATCCTTTTGTTCTTCATCCTTTATAAAGAACATATCCTTTTGTGTAAGAGATCAAATTGACTACCTACAGAAAAGGTGTGCCCACAAAAACTTGTGATACATTAGGAATCTCCCATGTTTAAAGGGGAAGTGGAGCATGCTGTAACAACCTGGGTGGAAGCCTTTCCTTTGCTATGCAAGCATCTCAAAGCACTTGCACACTGCCACATTAAAGCAGAGCTCCACTATCCTCAGCAGCAGACACAGTGGCCTCAGCCACTCCTTGTGTGGCCCCTCCAGGACTTTCCCCATCTCTGTATCCTCCTTTGAGCATTCTCCATCAGTTTTTATATTCTGCTGCCCAAAACTGCTGAGTGTACTCAAGGTGAGGCCACAGGAGCAAGGCACTCACTCTGTCCTGAAGGAAGGAAGGAAAATGAGAGACACAACTGTTGAGACCCTCCTCTAAGAAAGAGACATGACAGATGTGAACCTCTGCAATCAATAGAATTGGCTTCCCTGAATTTGCAATCTTGCCCATCCAGTGCAGTAAACATCCCTTTTAAACTACAACTAATTATTCAGGAAAGGTATTAAAGAACATTGTGCTCAGGAAAAATTTGCTTTAAAAAATGCTCTTTCCACTACACTTATCCAGCTAGAGTTTGTAGCATACACTGACTGCAAACTGCCCAGTGGAAAGACAGGATGATAAAAAGTCACACAGCAAAATTGCCAGTCATGGTTTTCAGTGCCCAGCTACTATTCCTTAAAAAAAGACTCCAAAATGCTCAAGTGTAGTGGGTTGACTGTTGGCCAAACACCAGTGCACTCACAAAAATCATCTACTCATCCTCTTCTGCTCTAATTGAGCAGAGAAGGTATAAAGATTGATTAAAAATTGAGCTCATGGGGTGAGATAAGCACATTTTAAGGGCAACAACAGGCTCAAAACTTTAAAAAGAAAATAAAGAAAATTTTTATTAAAATAATTAAAAGAAGAATGATAAGAACTAAAGTAAACCTTACACCAACTTTCCTCCCCCCAGCTCCTCTTTTTTTCCCACCAACAATGTAGAGACAAAACCTGGGATTTGAGTCAGTCACCACATCTAAAAATAAGTCTTTCTTCAGTTCACTTAGGGAGAGGAGTCTCTCCTGCCATGCTACAGGAACAGCTTCTTGTAGCTTTAATTTCATGGCTAAACAGTCTGCCTGGCACCTGCTTGCATGTGGAATTCTTCCAACCACTACCATTCATGGCCATTTTGGATTATGGGGTACAATTCTTAAGGATGAGCTGTCCTAACACAGAAGCAAAGAGTCCTCTTCCTCTATCTCTGAAAGCAGAAGTTCCCTCTCTCTGTTTAAGTCAGATCACAGCTTTTTTAGTATCCACATTCTCCAATTCTCACAGGCTGTGGGTGAATGCTGAATTCCCCTATAAACTTTATGAATTACAGAGAAACAGTCTGGTGTACTGCAGCCTTCAAGACAGTTTGCAGAAGAATTTCAGCTCAGAGGCCCAGAGTATCTCCTCTTCCTCCTCCCTCTCCTTACTGTGATATTTTATGAAAAATCCCTTCGCCAGGATTTTTTCTCCTAGGAAGATGAGAAGCCTCAGCTTCTCCATGTTTTGCTCCTCCAGAATGCAGTCTGGAGATTGTTTTCCAAACATGTGAATTGTTTTTAATTAATAGCCAATCACAGCCAGCTGTGTCAGACTGTCTGAGTCTATCATGGGTTTTTATTATTCATTCTTTTCTAGCCTTCCATCTGTATCCTTTCTCTTTCTATAGTATGGTTTTAGTATATAATTTCTTTTAATATAATATAATAAAATAATAAATCAACCTTCTAAAAACTTGAAGCCAAATTCTCATCTCCCACCTTGTCCTGAAAACCTCACAACACCACAGTTCTCCTCACCTTTTTCTTTTTTCTGGGAGAAAATTGATGTCTGTAGGCTCATCAGCTTTCAAGCTCTATTATTTTAAAAGACTTTATAGAGTTCTGCAGTGCTGAACAGGTAAATCTCACCTGAGCTCTGCATGGGGGAATTCCTCTTGCTGTTGGTGCCATGATCCCTGCTGGACCCTGAGGTTGCTCCTGATGCTGATCCCAGCCACAAATCTCAGCTTGCTGGGCTGCAGCCTATGGCTGCTGCCTCCAAGGCAGGAAAAAAGGAACTTCTTACAGCTTTTCCTTCTTAAATATGATTCACAGAGGTGTGTCCAGCCTTTCTAATTGGCTTAGGTATCAGTTTCTCTGGGTCTGGATTGAAGGCACTTGAGACACTAATTCATGTTGGGACTCAGGTGTTTATTATTTCTTATCAGTAAAACAGTCTCACTGCTGTGAGTTCAGCAGCAAGGCACAAAATGGCCAACAGTCTCTTGTTCCAAGGTCTTTTAAGACTAAACTATCCAATTAAGAACTGGCACCTAGATTATTTTCCTTTTTAACCCAATAACTCATCCCAAAGAGCCCCCAGTGGGGACTTTTCTGCCCAATTACAAAATGCCACCCAAACTCATAGAGAAGAAGGAAGAAGCAGCATGAAGAAGAAATTCAGGACAACACCCTGTGCCCTCCATCTTGCTCCCATCCACTACCCACTAAAAATCCCAAAACCTAAATTTCTCACTGAGTGATACACCTACACTACTCTCTATGATCTATTTCACATTTTTGTGGGTTCTAGTCTATCTTGAAGTCCAGGAAACTTTCTCCATGAATGAGGGTCAAAGTCAGTGCTCCCCTGGGGGTCAGGGCACCCCAGAGCAGACAGAGAAATATTCCCTGTGCCCTGGGTTTCCACATTAGCAGTGTGTCCATCCTCAAAGCCAACCTGCTGCTGGTCTTGCCAGGCATGGAGGAAGTTGCTAGTATTCCTTACAGAAAAATCACTTCTGCGGCTGATATGTTTTCCCTCTTCACCAAAAATCAATTATTGCAAAACCAGTATATCAAGGTTTTACTGGAGTTTCAGTACTGGCATTTCACAACTGCAAATTACACAGTTCAGTTTTCTTATTTTAAAATTAATTTTATTATTCATACAAAAACTTATTATTGCACTTGTCTAGAAGTCAGTTCCTTCTAAAAGTACGTCATTGTATTATTTCAGACCATAATAACCCTGCATGCTGATTTTTATTATAAATTAAGGTAACTTAGACTGGAAGATCTTGGGACTGAACACAAGCTTTTTTGATCTGTATTTCTGTAAAAGCAGGAGAAAGAATCTTGAGCTGTGACTGACATCCATAGGAATTGTCACAATTCCTAGGAAGTTACAAAAAGGAAGCAGTGATTTTGTGTTCCCATTGCCACTGCCAATGCTGTCACAGCAGTTGCAGGTGGTGCAACCTCTCTTGTGCATTCTAGCATGGTGTGTGACAGAAAATCAGGTCACCTTTATTCCATCCTGAACTGATAGCACAAACACAAATACAAAAATAAGAAAGGACAAAAGCCCTCCTGTGTTTTGAAACAAACTAGGTCAATCAAAACTCATGCTGCAAACAGGAAACTAGAAATCCCAACTGGATGGCTAAGGCCAGACATTGCTTGAGTACAGTTAAATGTGGCCAAATTTGCAATGCCATATTAAGACATGCTTGATACACTTCAAACTTTAATATTTTAACTCCATTTCTGTATATGCATAACAGCTATTTCTGGGATAATTACAATCACCCTGTAGTGCTTTACTGATTTTGAAATAAGCACAACATTATAACATAAATTAACTTGAAGTAGAAAATACTAACAGAATTAATCTGCATGAACACACTGAATTTTGTGACATTCAATAGACACCCTCAACCTCTAACATTAGTTAAGTAGCCATGCACATGCACCCAAGATGGTAAAGGATAAAACAAGGATCTTGTCAGTGCCTCATTTGATTTGTGTCTAGGAAAAGAAATATCTACTGACTCAGGGTTTAACTGGTCCCATGTTTTTCAAGTCTCACAACAAACTATGTAAATGATAGTCTCAAATTAAAATATTCTGTCTTTTGTCAAATTATTCAAACTCTTCACATATTGTTTTTGAACATAAATGAATTGCCTAGTGCCCATTATTTTTTTTCAAAAGCAAAACAAAATTGAAACTCAATTTAAAAAAGAGCTTTTCCAAACTTTTAAAATAAGCACACATACAATATATGGAAATTGAAATATTGCATATTAAACTCAGATCTGGAGTAAAAATGCACACTAAATGTTCAAAAACATGGCTTCAAGGAAGCAACTTTTCCTCTGGGTGAGGATACTCTGGTGACTACATCTAGTCAGGGACTTCTGTGGGTTTCCTGGGCAAATAATGGTCTCCAGTCCCAGTTATTCCTGATGAAAAGAAGACAAAGTCATAGGATGGCATTAAAGGCACATTATCTGCCAATACAGCCTGCTCCAAATGTGATTATTACTTGTAGAACATCAGCTTTAACAAGAAATCCATTTGAAATCACTAGATTTGTTTCATTAGTGTTTGTTCTGGGCTAAATCCTAGGATTCCTGCATCCCTCTTGTTCTTAATTGCATTAGAAAAGCAGTTGTGGAAGAGGAGACCAGGGTGTTACAATCCCTGACAAATAGCTTGGGTGATCCATGGGGTTCCATTAATGCATGGGAAGAGCTTTCCTGAAGATGGGTCAAATTAAAGACTAATTCAAAAGTGCCTGTTACTCACCAGAGAAGTCTATTGGCTATAAAAAGGCACTTTAAAAACAAAAAATTCAAGAGCATTTATTCATCAGTCTTCCATATACTTATATAAATACATATTTTTAGTACTTTTGTGGTTATTTACACGTTTTCAGGCATATATTCAATTTTGTTTACCAAAGAGCTCTCTCTACACATTTTGTTGCCCAGCACTGCAGTCAGCCTCCCTTATACACACCAGACAGGAATGGGGCATGACTGCAAAAGCTGGGGCTGCTAAAACCCAAAGTTTCTGCAGATCATCCTCACACCATGCTGCTGGCACAACCTGAAGACAATAACACAGCTATTACAATATTTCAGCCACTGAAACATATTTAGTCTCATCTCTTTCCAAAACCCAAAGGGCCAGTAGACACCATCATGGGCTGAATGTTTCCCAAGTAAAGCACAGACCAAGGTTTTGCAGCTGTGCACACAAAGGAAGACCTGAGAAGAGGAAGGAGCAGTCAGGTGCTGACAGACTTGGCTGCATTAAAAAGGCATTCAGAGTTCTGACAAAGAACCTAGAGCACCAGGAGAACTCTGACTAGACCATGCCACTTTGGGAAGCGGAGGATTTTTGGGGTTTCTGTCACTCAGGTTTACTGAGTGACACCCATGGGTGCAATGGCACCCAAGCACTAACCTTGCCAGCAAATTCAAGGAGCTGGCTTCTGCTCACTTGACAGCAGAAATATCCTGGGTCTTACTGACACAATTGAATTCCAAAAATAAAAGCCAGCCTGCATGGTTGCATCTTGGAAAAAGACACAGGGTTTGGGATGGTTGCTGTTACTCTTCTGCAAAATTTTCACTTTAGCCAAAACTAAAAGACAAAACATAAAATGCTGCCATGACATGACATGACAGTGTGGCTCTTACTTGCTCCACTTTGCAGCTGGTACTAGTGAAAGAAGCAGAACAGGAGCTGAGAGCCTCTTTGCTGTCAGAAAATAAAAGCACTGTCTATTGAGACAATTATCCTACATCAGGACTGCATTATTTTAATGAAACAAGACTCACACAGAAAAAAGTGCCTAACAGCTACACTCCTCCTCATGTCTCAGTGCTGCCTTAGAGCAGATGAAATTCTGAGAGAAGTTTAGAGGGTTTCACATAGGATCCTCAAGCACTTTGTACACATTGCATCCAGCAAAGGGAGAGATGTATTCTGTGGGAAAGCTGCAGGAATGCAGGCGCCAGTGCTCCACTCCACACTGACACCAGGGTTACTGTCACTTTAACAAGCTTCTACTACAGTGCTATTATCATTCAAAGCTCCTTATCATGCCAAGTGCAAATATTATGACTAGCTGAACATCTAGAGTAATCACTGCTGTAACTGTGTACGTGTACTTGTGTTTAATATTGAGGGCTGTTGCTGTCACCAGGCTATGAAAACCAAGCTGGCATTAACACCAGCACTGAGGATTTGCATACAGCTGACAGGAGCAGAGCCTGGCACACTGCTGGGTGGGCACAAGGCAAGGGAATCTGACCACCACGCAGTGTCTGACCAACACCAGCCAGGACAGAGGGCTTCTCAGGAGCTCCACTTTGCCAATGGAGCAAAGAGGGGCACAGCAAACAGGCACTGTGCAAAACACAGCTGCCTCTGCAAAGCCCGAAATTGTCTTGTGGCTGCCCCACTCTACAGAATCCAAGCTGAGGCTCCAACATGTCAGGTGGGAAGTAAGGAAGCTTTGAGGATGGGCCCCTATCAGATGGCACCTACAACTAAAGCTGCCTGGCAAGCTCTGAGACAATACACAGTCAGCAGCCAGATGCTCAAAGGTGAAGTGCAGGCTTGCATTTTCTTGGAAATATCTACCAATTGGGCTTTGGTAGATTTTCTTAGCATGAAAACTTCCAAGCTGTACTTAGTCACAGCAGACTGACACTGGTTCACCCTTGTGAGGTTACTCTGGACTCAAGGCAAGGGGTGCTGTGCTTGCTTCTGACATGAAACTTCATTTTACGGAGTGGCCAAGAGTTCCCACTGATATGAGCAGGGGAAAGTGTTGGGCATTCCTGAAAAACTCTCCATTGATTTCTCAGTGCCTCAGTGTGTAAAATATAAACATCCTACTGCCTGGGAGACTGCAAAGTTCAGACAAGGTGGGAAAGAAGAGGTACAGTAACTGCAGTGGCCCCCAACTATTTGTGTAACAAAAGCAGTGCAAAACTGTCCTAAACATGCAGAGGTCTTGTTATTACTGTTCAAATGGCAAAGCATTGCAGAAGCTTGTGTCAAATTGATGGCAGAGTTAAATGCACCAACTTACATCAGAGGCAAACACACTGTCATTAACTAGGCTCTGCTCCCAAACGTGGATTTCTGCAGTTCCAGTTTCTTAAAGAACAAAGGAAGCAGAATGTTAACTAATATTTAGTAGGATCACAAAAAAACTATATAATGGGCACATGATCACTTGGGGAACACTTTCTATTACTGACAGCAGTGTGCTACTACAGCTACATGGATTTTCAAGAACCTGCTCTTTAGGAGGAAAAGGGTACACAGTGAAAGAGTTGGACTGGAACAGGGAGGAAGGAGCATGTGAACCCTGGGTATCTGTAACAGAATATGGGCTCTGCCACAGAAACACTTGTTTTTGCTGGATTGCTTCAATCTTGCTTTTCACTGGCACTAAATTCATCAATATGAATGGACAAAGTCAAGAGCCCTCATCAGCAGCACTAATTAATTTTTTTTTTCAGAGATATTAAATCCTAAATCAGATTTTTCAAATTGCTACTTGGATCACTTGTGCTGGCACCAAACAATCTGAATTATTCATAACAGCAGTGCTAATCAAATTCTGAAAACCCTGGTGACCCCCTGCTCTTGCCTGATAACTGGGAAGCAGTACTAGAGAGGGCAGGAGGTTGCAAGATTAAAGTTAAAGAGGTTCAGGAGGAAATTGAAGCCAGTGATGCTTTATGTGGCTACATTGTGCTAAGAAAGTAAGCCAGCAGATGATAGGCTCTCCTACAAAAGGAGAGGGAATTTGCAGAAGTTTTGAGTGCATAACATCCAGAAAGGAATTGCTCAGGTGTAATATATAAAAACACAGTTATATTTTGCTAACATTTTTATATATACAAATCTTTGGGGCATGTAGTTGGATATTCACAGTGCTAAAACACAGCTGTGTTATTTCCAATGACTTTGGGCACATAATTCTGAGTACAGCAGTAACAAGTTCTAAAAAACAATTACCATTGTTATATTCCCTATCCATGAAGAGTAGCAAATGTCTACTCCGAGAGGTAAGGTCAGGCAGTTCTAGGGAATTTTTCATTTGCAAATGAATAGATAAATCTGCATTCAGTTTCCTAATACAGCTGCACACAGGCACCATAACATTCCTGGCTGCACCCCTTTACGGCATTTGGTCTGTGACATCACACAGGGTGACCTAGCAAAGGACACTGGGTATCAAACAACACTAGAAAGTGCAAGAAAACTGTCTCTTTTAAATACAGGCAACATTCCGTTCCATCTAGAGGGCACTTTAAATCAGAATTTCCTAACTATGACAGCAATTGAAATTCACCAGGGCAAGTACTATATAGTGAACACCACTAAGCATGTTTTGTGTAAAGATTAGATCTAACAAGACACTTGTCATATATTGCACAACCACCACATGATTTTTCAAAACAGAGTTACTGAGGATGGCCAGCTGTGTGAGACAGTGTGACCTGTAATACTGTAGTTACAGAAACATTATCAGCTTCAAAAAACAGTGAAATTACTGTATCTATTATGGGTACAAATGGTGACTAACTGTGATAACTAAACTACAGCAGCAAAGGGAAAACTGTTCCTTTTTTAAAGTGAGCTTTGCTGTATATTTGACAGCAGCTTTTGTCTAGATGGGTTGAGAGTTTTGCTTTTGATTAGCCGTCACAGGCAACAGCTATCTGGGGTAGTTATGCTCATATCCATTTACTTCCTCTTGGCAAAAGAGTTAGAACCATCAGTGGGGATGCAGAATAAAGTTTTTATATTTAGAATTACATATTTTAAAATAACTCATTTGGGGGTCTCTATTTTAAGGATGTTCTGTAAGTCAGTTTAAAGACAAAAATTTGCAAGGATGCTAAAGCTCTGTTGTGCTCATGATGAAATTATATACATATATATGTAGAGATTACATACCAATAGACATTTGTGTATCCACAGAAGGTAATAATCAAACTACAAAGTGCAAATTTAACTTCAGACTTTGGTTGTTAAGACACCATCCTGAGTGCTAGAGGTACTGTCATTTGATCAAGTAACTAATACAAGATGTAGCTGTGAAGTTGGGCTCTGAGCTGATTTGGGTTCTCCAGGCTTTCTGATAGTTTCCTGCAACAAGTACAGCAGGTCATGACAGGCCCTAAATGCAACATTCTGATCAGTGCAAGAAACCAAGTCATGGTTTCTAAAAACACAGTTTTTAATAGCTTGGTATAAAGCTGTCTTAATTCAATTTTCAGGCATGTCTCTAATTTTTTTTTCATTAATGAAAACTCATGGTCTTAGTTTTCATAGCTTTCAAAGAAAGAGTTGCCAGTGTTATCACTACAAATGTACACTGTCAGCATGACACCATTATCACCTTCTCTTAAATTAATATTAGGGGGTTTACTCCATCTCTAGCATATATCCCAAGACAATCAGTTTAATGGCCTATGCAGGTGACCTGCCAAAAATCAAGACAAATTGAGCATGACAGCCAGAAGGTTACCTTATGTCTCTTCTAAAGCCTTTTCTAGAGTTACATTTAATTCTGAAAATCCATCTTTTCTATATTCAAAGCTCTATGATTAATTTCAGCTACTCTTTTTCTCCTTCACTTATATTTCCTGTTTCAGCTGACCAATGAATTGGCCACCTTCTAATTCCAGTCAGTAAAGGAGTTTTATGGACACGTCATGGCATTGTAGTTTACGTACAAGTCCTCTGAGGAAGCCATGTATTCACAGATGGCTTTCCACTCATTATGACAACCAGCTCACTTTATAAGCTTGTAAGCTTACAAAAAGTATTAAGCTGTAAGTAAAAAGTGTAAGCTATAGAAAAGCATTGGGAACATCAAGACCCCATGTACTATTTAAAGAGATATTGTGCACTTCCTTTTTGCTACAGCTGCCAAACCACATGGGCATAATTATTTCAGTGAAACATCTGCTGACTAGGTAGATACCACAAAGACAGTGCAACTGTTCAGAATAAGGTCCAGATCCATAAACATATCTATAAACTTTTGATTTCAGGGGGCTTTTAACTGCAAAAAGTCTCTGTGAGTCTGCATACCAGTGAGATCTCTTCCTGCTCCAGCCACAAATGCTTATTGTGATTTTTGTCACACCACTTAAGCCCCATACTTTTCCTCACCTTTGTGTGAACAGAAGAAAAGAGGACAAGCCTTATCTACAAAAAGGGCTTGGGGAGTTTGGTATTAATTTATGCTTATTAATTGCTTGGAGAGCTGAGGAAGAGAGGGAAATGCAAAAGCAAAGTCTTTTTATTAAAAGAAGTTGGATGACAAGAAGTGGGACACCTTCTGTAATCCTGAAGGAGGACTCCCAGCTAGGACAGGGTGTTCAGAGGGAGGCAGCACCCTGGGAGGCAGAGCCAAGGTGGAGTTGCCACCAGGTTTATAAGTACTCAGCTTCCTCCATTCCTGCTTTCTGCACAGTCTCCCACTCTCTCTTTCTTATGTATTTCTCAAATTTATTTCATTTGGCATTCTTGCCCCAACCTCTGTGATGGTTCTCTTGACCTCTGCTCACTGCAGGCTCTGGGCTCTGTCCTGACACATGCTGAGCTCCCCTGGGAAATACAACACAGTTAAAAAAGCCAGAAAGCACCAACTCAGGTTGCCCAGAGTTTTTGCAGAAGGGCACAATCCCACCATCAGAGAAAAAAAACTCAGCAACCAAGTATCTCCTAACATTTCTTCACAAGTTAGGTTAGCTGATCCTTCCCTACTTGCCATACAGTTTACCCTGATTTTGCACTGCAAGTTAACTACAAGCCCTAAGAACTGTACAAGATACAAGTAACACAGTGATCCCCAGGACATCACAATACAGGAAAACCCTTCAGTGCTCAGCATTATCATAGCAGTGACTGAGGATTGGTGATCTTCAAAAGAAACATCCAGAAACACAGCCTTATTGGCAAAAGACATAATCATCTCATCTCCAGAATGACAAGACAGACTCTACCTTTTCTATTTAAAGTTTGCCTCGTAAGTTCATCCAGCTGGAAATAGACACATATTTCTGGAAGAGTTGATGGCTATGAATTGCCCACTCATGTAGTATTAGCATCCAAGACCTTTCTTCCAGAGCTAGCTGTCTGGCAACCTTCAAATGTTTTCCATGGGCAATCCCAAATGTTTAACCTCTGGCATTTTCTGCCATACTAACAAGTAACGTTAATGTGTGTCACACATTTAAATGATTCCTTTTTCTTTGACCTATCATGTCTGCCTAGTGATAGAAGAGCTTCATAGTCTGTCAACCACTATTTTAAAGCAACAAGCAAAATACATGCACAGTAACATAAGATGTATGTTTTGGAGAAAGATGGAAACATTTGGCTTGCACAAATTCATATTTCTAGCTTATCTGTCCCCAAATAGCTCAAAGACAGTGCATAGGTCTATAATGCACTTTATTCTGGATGACTGATAATGGGATTATTGCTCATACACCAAAACCAGGACATTCAAAATTATATCCATTTATTCCTAAGGAACAGAATGATTGTCAGAGCCTAATGTGTTTATCAACATGAGGCTGAGCCAGTGAGGTTAGCTAGATATAGCTCCTGGAGAATATGATTGTGTCAAGGGATCCACAGTCAGTGTTCTAGAGAGTGACTGTCTAAAAAAGGGACACCCAGCCTGAGAAATTATTCTCTTTGAAGTAGCACCTGCAATTTATAGGGATGTAGTGATTAACAGAGCAGTGAATCTGAGGTGGGTTATAGACCATGAACTGTAGCTCCAGAGTGTTTGTTCTCCTTCCTGTTTGCTCCTCAGTCAGACACAGCAATTAGATTTCCATGATTCCCTGGACTTGAGTGAGCCAGTAGAAGAGGTTTTTTCTGCCCTGTGGGATACAGTCCACCCAAAGGGTTTTATTCTCCCTAATCTGATCCCAAGGAGCCTCTTTGCTACAAATCATGACACCAGTAGTCCCTGCTGTATGTTACACAGACTGAGGGCTAAGCAGGCAGGGAAGCGAGATTCCTCTGTCCAGTGAAGGCATCTGATCCAAAATCTTTTCCAGTCACAGAAGCAGCTCTTGTTTCATGAAGGTTTGGATCAGACTTGAAGGACAGGGCTGGGTGGCAGTAGCAGGGATGATGGGGTGGCTGTGACCATTTCCATGGAGAGCAAGAAGCCTTCTCTAGGACTGTCAAGCATCAGTCCTAGATGCCTGAAAATCCTAGAAAAGTCCTCACTAGCATAGTGATGAGCACATGCATCACTATTTCCCAGTTCAAACTTCACTTTTAAGAGAGTATTTGTATTTGCCAAGCCACAAACTGCAGCAGCCACAGTGGAGACTTCATCAGCAAACAATGACAAGACAAAGATACCATGAGAAGGGAAGGCAAGAACCACCACAAGGGTAAGGCATGCTCCTCTTTCAGTAGTGCACCACAGAAACACATCTGTCAAACAGTGCTGAGACTGAAGTAATCAACTAATGCAACTAATTACCACTAATCGTAATATAGTTTCTGTCTTGCTGCTAATACATTTAGACTTGCTAATCAAATCAAACTATTCCAACTTGCTGTGCTGCTTCCAAATAAATACTTCATCAAGGATAAAAAATGAAGCTTTGTTCTTTTTTTTTTTTTTTGGTGGAGTTTTTTGTTTGTTTGTGTTTTTTTGGGTTTTTTGTTGTTGTTGTTATGGCTGTTTGGAGAGGCCAGTGGCTTTTTTTTCATTTATTTCACACTGTAACAAAACTAGTAGAAAATGCCATCAGGAAGACTACTCAGCACTCTGAATGTTTTCATTTAGGAGCCAGAGCATGCTCACATCCCTCCCAGAAGAAGTGTAGAAGAGCAGCACCTTTACAGGATGCCCATGCAGGTAAACTGATAAACTAGACATAGTTCACTGGATTCAGTTTCCAGCTCTGCTGCAAACTTCCCAGCCCTGCTAAATACCTCTGAGCCTCAGCTGCCACTCTGTGCAAGTGGAACTATAATGTCTTTTTCTAAACTGAAAGTTCTTCAGACACAAGTTCTCCCCTGCATTTCTGTGCCTGGGTTAACACCAAGAGACTCCTGAAAGGTTTCTGGAAGCTCCTTTAATAGAAAATAATTGACAAGTGGTTTCCAAAACTGTAATTACATTTGCAAATATATGATTTTCCTTCATACATAAAAAAGAGAAAGTAATGAAACTTCTTCCTTTAAAAACTGCACCATTCTATACGGTTTTAATAAGTTCCCTTCTACTGGAGACTTCCACATGTGCCAGAGATCTGGGTGCTCTGGAAAGGAGTTTCACACAGGTGAACAGGCAGTTCCAGATGCTTCCAGGACTGAAGTGAACTTCACTATTTCACAAACAGTCCAGCACAACAGAGGAAAATTTGCTAAAGGCACACACTGAACACTGACATAAAGTTGAAGTTTATTCCCCAAATTACCAATATAGCCCTTGGAAATCTTTAAGATTCCTGAAAGATCAGACTCTAAGATCCTTCCTTGTTTTTGAGGACTTTCTCCCATCCTAAACCCAACCACCTCCATGTATGCAGCCAACCACATTCTGAGGGAAAACCAACAGCCAGTACTTTGTCTTGTGTCACAACAGAAATGAGTCCTCAAAATGCTGTGAATCAGTCCTGCTCCAAAACCTTAGCCACTATTTTTACAAATTCAAATCCAGAAAAGACCACAGTTAATGTAACAATGGAACAGGATTTCGATATTTAGTGGTGCCTAAAAAACAATAACCAAATTAATTTGCAGCTACCATTAGTTGCCAACTGAGCACAAACATCTGACATTCCAAACAAAAAAAGAAAGAAAACAACTAAATATTTTATACCAAAGAGGGCCTCAGATTTTAATTAATTTTTAGACTTTGAAGTTTGCAAACAGCTACTTGTAACAGAGTTTACAAAGGCCAGTTAAAATTGTGGTGTTGATCTAGAAATCAATGTATTTTCACAAAAAGCAACTCATTAGCAGTGAACATTCATCACTGCCAGGTATTCCACATACAAGAAGCAGCATCTGGAGGCTACTGAAGCAAACAGTAATCACAGAGATTTAAAACTGAGACAAGATGATCAAAATTAGCTCAATATAGTAAGAAAAAAAAATTCTGACCTTCTTAAGAAGACTTCAGTAGCATCTTTTTCAGTTACCATCAAGACCCATTTTTGTCAGGATGACCTTTCAGTGTATGTTGCATCAAGATTGCATCACAATTGCTTTCTTTTCACTTTTCCCCTCCCATTTTCTGCACCATCCAAACTCAGAGAAGGGTAGAAAGACAGACAGACAGATAGACTGACTGACAGAGAGATTCAT
This sequence comes from Agelaius tricolor, assembly GCF_023055355.1. Classification (NCBI taxonomy): domain Eukaryota; kingdom Metazoa; phylum Chordata; class Aves; order Passeriformes; family Icteridae; genus Agelaius; species Agelaius tricolor. The sequence continues at coordinate 5,298,704 of NW_027269263.1, forward strand.
AAATAGATAAGTTTTATTTTACTGCTGTCCCTTACTGGCAGAAAGAAGAAATGAGAATTAAAATACTGCATGTTGCTGCTTTTCTTTATTACAGTGTTAAACCCACTACCCAAGATTATTAATAGCAGTTTCACAAGCTCACTCATTCACTTTCCAGCACGCATCTGTACAAACCATGCCATCTTCTGGTGCTTCCTGGCAGCTAAAAAAGAAATTCCAGTGTCAGAACTTAAAACTGTCACCTCTATCTCCATACAGGGAGTCTTCTCCCTATGATCCTGTATCTGACCGCAGCACTGTACTCTGAGAAAATCTTTCATGGCTCTTCAGGTATTTTACGGCTCTTCATGGCTCTTTCACGTATCACAATCCCAATGAAAAATGAAGTGCCAGAAATTGTATGATTTACTGTGAAACAACAATTCTCTCCTACAAACTGAGCAATCTGTGCCTTAAAAGTCTCTATATTCAACTTATAGAAACATTCCTATGACTGATACCATAAGAACTAGAACAGAAGACAATTTTGAAATCAGTTTCTTAATATAACAGAAGCATGTGTCCATCAAGAAGTTTATGACATCTGGATCCAACTCCCCACATGACATAAAATACAGATTGGCTAACATGTTGAGCTACTCTTTCAGTCCTTTACCTTGTTTTTCTGTATCCTGCAGAAATAGTTCCAAACATTATGGCCCACAAACAAGTAGCTGCTATGTGTTTTCTTCTCCTGCCAAGGCTTCTCAACATCTTTGCATGTCACAGATTCACCTTTTATTCACTGAATAATAAAAATTCACTGAATAATAAAAATAAATTCACTTTTATTCACTGGATAATAAAAGACTGGTTGTTTGCTTCCACTTTCTACACTGGAAATTTGTTCCAGAACCTCATTCTTCTTGTCACTTTGAGATGAACACAATGTCCAGCTTTCATTTCTGCTGTGGTTGCAGTAAGAGGACCACTGCAGAATGTACCTTTATACATCTTGTACCTCACAAGTTTTAAAGAAATGTTTGTTACTCCACAAGGACCCCACTACACACTAATACCTCAGCATCCACAGTTCTCCATTAATTCTGTGATGTGTTTCTATGCAGACCTTGTACTGTGAATAAAGGGTGTCATGCTATTGAAAAACATGCTGACAGCAGGAAATCAGGACTGTGTGTAAGGCAAGAATTGTATAAGACTGATATACCTGTACTTGGTACAGGAGGAATTGCTGAGTAAAAACCAGTAACTTATCACAGAATCACAGAATGGGTTTGGGTAGGAAGGGACCTCAAAGATCACCTTGTCCCACCCTCTCCCATGGGCAGGGACACCTTCCACTATCCCAGGTTGCTCCAAGCCCTGTCCAACCTGGCCCATAGCACTTCCAGGGGTGGGGCAACCACAGCTTCTCTGGGTAACCTGTGCCTCACCACCCTCAAAGGGAAGATTTTCTTCCTAACATCTAATCTAAACCTACTCTCTCTCAGTATTAAGCCATTTTTCCTTGTCCTGTTACACCAGGCCGTTGTAGTCTCTCTCAATCTTTCTTGCAGGTGGAAGGTGGAAGGCCACAACTGGGTAACCCCACAGCTTCTCTTCTCCAGGCTGAGCAATCCCAATTCTCTCAGCCTTTCCTCACAGCAGAGCTGCTCCATCCCTCTGATTGTCTTGGCACCTCCTTTGGACTTGCTCCAGCAGCCCCATGTCCTTCTTGTGCTGGGCTCCAGGGCTGGAGGCAGCTCTGCAGGTGGGGTCTCACCTGAGCAGGCAGAGGGGCAGAAAACCCCTCTCCCTTGCTGCTCCAGTACAAACCCTGCACCATCAGCTCACAACCCAACCTGTGCAACACAACCATCAGCTCACAACCCTACCTGTGCAACACAACCATCAGCTCACAACCCAACCTGTACAACACAACCATCAGCTCACAACCCAACCTGCGCAACACAACCATCAGCTCACAACCCAACCCAGCCTGGTGAGAAGAAGCACCATTGGTATTTTGACCCCCTGTCCAGCTGCTATGCAGCTCCTGAAGGTCAGCAGTGGTGAAGTTCTTGATGAAAGAATGCTACTGGCTTTTTAGAGAATGTTGGAAGACCACTCATTTGTTTCCTTGTCTTGTAACAGCCAATATTAACATTTAAAAATGGCACTACTATGCTCTCTTTCAGTTATATTTGCTGACTTTTCTATAGTGAGAAAAACATTCAAAGTAAACTAAGTCAAGTAAGTTTCAACTCTGTTTACGAACCTCATTGAGTTTTTTGGGTATTGCGTAATGGACAACACTACAAACATTAGGAATCTGAAATGAGAGGCAACAGCTCCTACTGAAAAAGGGAAGTGGTGGCATTCTATTAAGAAATATAAGGAGTTCCAAAGTGGCCCTCTAATGTTCTGTTCAAGCAAGATATCAAAATCAATGGACATGAAGTTCTGTTAACACAGACAAATTAGGTGCAGACTGCAACCCAAAATATTATAATGCCATGGAAGAGGCTCCACCCTTGAGGGACCCTGTTCCCAGCCATAATGGGATGTATAAGTTTTACATACAAAATAAGAAAATAAAAGCTTTAAGTAGGATTCCAGAATTCCATAAAACCTGAAATGACCCAGATCTTAGGGATATAAAACATTTCCAGCCCTCAGAATAACGTGGGAAAAGATAATAGGGGTTGATTCTTCATCCTCATTATGCAGAATAGAGAGGAAAGCACTTGATGTGCCCATGCCCACAAGCAGGGAAACTGCCTTCCTCCCTCTCCTCTGTACAGAGCCATCATTACAAAGACAGAAGGGCCAGAGATGGGCAGTGCTGTTTTAAGTGTCAGAGGAACCCACCAGCAAGGAACACATATTGGGTAAATCCACATTAAACACTGCTTCCAAGTCAGGAGGTCATTTCTGAAGCAGATCACCCTGTGATCTGATTGGAGTAAATCTTGTACTTTGTTTCACAGTGCAAAGTAATTCAGAAGTGGACCAGGGGGACCCTGTTGGGGTTAAACTCAACAGCAGAGCAAACTTCTGGAGCACACAGTAACAGCCATTCAGTCCTTGGGATCAGCCTAGGGATGAGCCCTTGGGTACAGTGCCCTCAGCACCCACAGCTCTGCTCTCCAAACCTTCCACTGCACTGTGAGATAACCACCACCTTCCTATGAACTGCAACAGACCAAAGAAAGCCTCTCTTTGTGTCTCAATCTAAAAATCCTCCAGGGCAAAAGAGCCAAAGCCACACAGCAAAGACAGAAGCCAGAGGGGAGCCAGTCACCCACCAGTGACTGGCAGGAGTTCAGTTTTCACTGTACAACTACTTGTCCTACTCAGAAAGCATTACAGACACCCACATTAGAAACTGATCATCTTATTCCTAAGGAAGTGACAGCATTAGATGCCACCATCACTCAGCACTCTGTATTTTCCTCCTTCCCCAGCTAAGGTGGGTTTACCTACCTAAACAAACAGAAAGAGAGGTTGCCTCGTGTATTTTGCTAGATCAGCTTTATGTTAGACCTCCTGGAAAACAAGTGAGGGAAGCAAAGTGACACATCCATTCTGGGAATTAAAAGTTATTTCAATATTGAAACTATTGAGCTTGAAATTACCACTCTGAGGTGGGACATCATCACTCTAAATAGAGGGTTATTCAAAATTTTAACATGGACAACTGAATACAGAAATGCTAGCAATGACATTCCAGTAGAGGAAAATCAATCACACCTCCAGTTACAGCTGGTAATTAAAAATAGATGTAGTATATTAGCCTTGAGATATAAAAACGCACAGCATTTTGACAACTACTGATTTGATATTACTGATTGACATTTTGACATTACTGATTTGAATCACACTAAAACTCAGCTTCCTGCACGTTTCCTGGGTACACATTCAGCAAAAGCTTGTTCTATGAAAGACTGTATCAGCTTCAAGCAAATAAACAAAGAGTGAAAAGTGTGCACAGGGGTATCAATCCTTATCTTAATACCCCTTCTAACATCAAACTTGCTGAAGAGAATTCCTGCCTATCATCATTAGCTAATTAATCTTAAAATGTTCTCTACCATTTCTCCAGGGAAACAAGGAAATGTGGGAAGAGGAGACTGCTCAGACCTCTTCCAGTTGTGGGTATCCATAAAGTCACAGTGTGCCTGCCAGCAGCTCCTCCACAGAAGCTCTACAGCCTCTGCTTTGCCAGGAATTGTGACAGAAAATCATCTTCACATCTCAAACTTTGACCTATACCTCTCTATTTCTCATCAGAATACTGGGACCTACCTGCTGTGTTCACAAAGAACCTGCAAGTTAATTTTAATCCCTTTGCTCTAGATATCACCTCAAATTTGTTTTCTTGAGCTCTTTGTGTGTTTTGATCTCTATACATATTGTACACCTCTTCTACCAGGAGGAGGGGATTTTTCTCTTTAAAATATGAAGGGGGGTGTTTGCCAACACCCTTGATTTTGGCAGAATCTGGCCTTTGAAACATAAATCCCTGTGTCTACTTTGTCTTCTAAGCCATTTCCACTAAAAACATTTGGGATGCTCTTAGACAACAGTCAGTTCCCTCAGAGCAACACTGGACAGCATGTAAAGCAAATTATTTTTGTTTAAGGCTGATCCATTGCACATTCAGCACAGCAAATCAAATTCCCACAGAAGTCCAGCATCCACTAATTCCAATTTCAAGATTTTTTAAGTTGAAAATAATGTAATTACTTGGGAGGATCCTTAACCAGAGAAGGTAAAATTCTTTCAGTGGATAATAACTCAACAGACTACAGGAGTGATGAGTTCAGTCATGTCAAGAAACTGCATTTTAATAAATGCCAGGTTCTGTACATGCCTAGTCTGCTGAGAACTGTGCATTTTGAAAACTTCATGTATTTATATGAGAGGGTGGAACAGGCCAGCTGATTAATACATAACTATCTAATGATCAAAAGATCTTTTTCAAGGAACAGTGAATCATTAAGTAAATATGTAGCAATTTTCAGCATTATTATTCAGACTTTGTTCTGGAATAATATTTTAAAGCTATTTTTTGACACTAAAATCTAAAGGTTTAGCCACAGACTTTAGAGAAAGTCAATCAGCAAACCAGTGGCTGATGCTAACCTAAACTGAAGCCAGCTTAATGAAAGAGCAAGAACCTGGAAGATCCAGACAAATGAGTAATTGGCCAAATTTGGTAGTTTTGGGATGGCAAGGAAACTGGTCCAGCTGGGCCAGATTTTTGAGAAGTATAAACAGGCACAGCTCAACTGAACCCAAGGAAACTACAAAATCTTAACATGAATAACATGAATATCTCATATATCTTCCTTTTTTTTTTTTATTTCAAACAGTGAAGCAAAATAGATTATCAGAAATTGTAATTATGGACAGAGCTTACACATGCCACTTTGCCCAGCTAACACTAGTAGAACTAATAGGGGCCACACAGTAGGAAGATCTTTAGAAAATACATTAGCCCAGCTTTCAGGACATTGGATCATCTTACAAAATCTATCATTATCATTTGACAGCACTCAGTTTAATAGGAGGCAATTTCAAACAGCAACCAGGGACTGAACTGCAAAATAACCCAACAACTCAACTTTGAGAGAACCGTAGAAACACAGCATGGCTTAGGTTGGAAAGAACACCTTGTCTTAGGTTGGAAAGAATATCTTTCTTTTATTTTTCTATAAAATAGGATAGCAAGTTCATAACAGTGAGTGAAATGGACCACCTCAGGCAGCCCAAGCCAGGAAAATGCCAGCTTACTTGCTCTGTATTTGTAACAGTAGGCAAAGTCACTCAAAGCTGAGTTTTGGGGGAAGTTTATTCTTCCACTGTGTATGGAAAACTGTCAGCTACTACTGCTTTCACTGCTTGCATTACCTTATGGTCTGAACCCTGGAGGAGAATCTCATTAAGCCAAACCTAAATACACACAGGATAAAGACAGACCCAGACCCAAAAAACTTCAGCATATTTAGGAGAATTACTTTATTAAGAAAGTGCAAGAGGAAAAAAAGATACAATAATCAACTATGGCAAAAGGCCTGAAATCCAGAGCTTAAATACAAATATAGTCTCATTAAAAAAAAAAAAACAAACTATCTAAAGATGTCAGAAATAGGAATTCATACTGAAGGCCTCATAAACTCTCTGACTTAAAAATACACAAATGCAATCAGGCTCCCAGCCAAGGATACAGACAGAAGCTCAGACTCTGTTCTTAAAACAGGTCTTTCACCTTCACCTACCTCAGGCTCAGTGCTGGCCTAGATCTCAACCCAATTTCCACTAGTTTTATGAAGTTACACCTGAGTCTCTGCACCATTGCTAGGAGCTGCTGACTCCCCTCTTTAATCATCAGTACCAGGCCTCTCTGTGTATGTTTGCACATACACATGGCAGGGAGAAGGGATGACTCTCCAATGTCAAAAAAATCAGCAGAATGCTGCACTCCCAAACTGAGTTGGCATACAAAAATCATAGGCTTCTCACAATCCTCAGTTATATTATTCATGCAGAATGCACTCAGCATTCTATTGTTCCTGCTCTCATTGTTTATAAATGAGTCTTTGCTTCATCTGGGGATGGAAGTTCCTTTAAGCTTCCTTTACTAAAAGTACTTCTGTAATGAGATACAGGGCTAGCACTCAGAGGGTTAAAGAAGTTTCTGGAAATGTTTGTGCTTCTGGAAAAAAAAATGTATTTTTTTCTTTATTGAAGGAAAAATGAAACACCGGTCTTGCTGATTTATTTTAGCCAATCTGACACACAGGTTCCTATTCCTTCCTAAATGTTTCAGAAAATAATGAAGTTCTTCATTTTGTTCTCTCTTACTGCAACATTTCTGAAGGAAATTTCTTTGTATGTTAAGACTCTTGTTTTTATACCCCACTTAAATATTCCCAGCTCTATGACATTAAAACATTAACCTAAGACATGGTTTTTAAATGCTGTGCCTGGCATAAATCCTATTTCTCATGACAGGACATGAATTGTTCCAGGTCCCTTCTTTCAGGGATCTACAACTACAAAAAAAGATACAAGCCTTTGTCCAGCAATATTGCAAATTTCATGATTTAGCTTGTTTGACAGATCGGACTACCATCATTAATCCTGGAGATTCCCCCAGATCAGAGTTTTTTCAATCCAAATTAAGTTAATTAACATTGGGCTGAATAGTGAAAGAAAAAGTAAGTTTATCAGACGGCAACTGAATCACTTTTGGCTGAGGACATGCTTCTGTTTTAAAACCAGTATCACCACAGTTTAAAGGGGACTGGGACTGCATCCTTTACCTCTCCATTCTTCACCTCTCTTCTGCTTTTAAAGTTCAAAGGACTTCTTTATGCTGCTACTAAGGCTGAGATACTGCAGATCCAAAAGGGACAAGAGGCAAGCTGTCACCTGACATACTGAAACCAGTATCCATCCATCCATCCATATTTTGGAGTGAAAGGAAACCGGGTTTTTTGAACTAAGGACTCAAGAAATATAACAGTTTGCCAGTTAATGGAAATGCATTTTTATTTCACTAATGTTAAGCAGAGAAACAATTCCATCTCTTTCAAAGCTTTCTCCTGTCTACTTGAAAATATCCACGGACTTTATGAAATGGATAGGTTTTGTCTTTTTAATATCAACTCCTAATATATTAGCTCTTAACTGAAGTTTAATGAAGCCATCCCCAAGAGCAGTATCTTTAAGCCAACAATCTCCATCCTCTGTGGGTTCTCCCAACACTCTGGACTGCCTTCATCTGCCCTCTCCCCTCCTCACCTGCTTTGCTCCCTCTGGTAATATTCGGATTTTTATCACGCCAGTGCAAACTTTGGGTAACTCCAGTGAACTCCAGGGAAATATATTTCTGGACTTACACCTGCCTAGCCTGCAGAAAATGTAAAATGAGCTGAAGAATATTTAGTTTGCTCATTAAAGGCATTTTCCCCTTTAATTTATAAGAAAAAAATAATGAAATCTGGATTGTATTGGTCATACTCATCTTCAATAATACCACATTCCTCCAATGATCCTACTGAAAGAAGCTACCCACTTTTTCACTCAAAACATATGAGGAGAACTTGGTCTGAAATTAGTAGAGGAGAGAACACAAAGTATTTCCTTCAACAAAGATCAGCCCTGTAGGTCATTTGAAGGAGGGACAATAGAGCAGAATTTCATTTGGTTTTTGAAACAGCAGCTTTTAAAAAATATATTTTCAGTTTAAGTGCCAGGTTTTGTCTAAGAAGACAAAAAAAGATTGCAAATACTTCTGTCACTCTTATATTCCAATTAGTTTTGAAGGGGTGAAAGATGAGAAATTAAAACAATTCCACGTAACATGGGGAGTAAATAACCTCCAAATCTGGAAACTCGTTGGTGTGTGCAACCAAGGACGAGTGCTGAATGCAGCACATCCATGGAAAAAAAGTGCACTGGAAAAAGCTGGGGTTGTTTTCCATTTAAATCCATGCCTATTCAAAACAGTCATATCTGAATTTCTAAGAGCACGCAAAATCAGTATGCATTTACCATAATAAATGCCTTTTTCATCAACTAACAAAACGAACAGATACAAACGAACCAATCAGGGATTTCCAGTGAGCTATCAGTGTTAGAAAAGCTACTCTGCAGATTCCAGTTGAGTCACCACAGAGGAGAAAAAAAAAAGGGGGGAAAGGGGGAAATAAATTACTGTGTGCAACTCCATCTGCAAACTGCTTCTCCCGCACTGGTATGTAATAAAACGTGTTGCTAAGATACAAGCTGCTAAAGAAGTTCATTAAAGGACACTTTAAACAAAGCTGCCAGACTCTTTTCCCTTTAAAGACTGCTTATTTGGTTCTGTCCCTTGTGTTTATAATTAGATCCTCTATATGAGAGATTGTGTTCCATTCAAGCCCACTCAGCAAAGAATGTTAATAAAATAATGTAAATAAGGCACTGGTTTAGGTTGTACATATTTATGGGCTGCAGAGCTGTTGATAGAAATGCATCTAGACTCCACCTGTATTTTTAAATGCAAAATAAATGCTTTTCCAAGTAGTTTCTCCCTAAGCAGGAGAGCAGAAACATTAGCTTCTGCACCTAGCACTCTGACCTAACTTTCAGAAAATACTTTCAAGCAAAGAAAACTGGCTTCTTGCCTCAAGTTTGGAGTTTCTGAGGTGCCTCTCATATAGGCTTTTATATGCAAGCCTTTGTTATCTACACTGAAATAAAGGACAAAATTCTTTATGTCTTTCCCCTGCCAATCTTTCTCTTTTTCCATCTGTATACAAATTCCTAGATGTATGTTAACGATTTACAGAATTTCCTTGATCTAATATATTCACAAGTAAATCTGTTTTGTAATATTTTATTGCCAGGAAAGATATGCTATCAAATAGGTCTTTATCTGACCTTATATAAAATACCTTTAGTCCTCCCAGTAACACTTGGATGGTAAGTGTACTCAGGCTTTTGTTTTGGTTGAAGGGAACAGAATGAGCAAGATGTACTTTGCTTTCAGTCATTGTGGTGAAATGATGCTAAAGAAATAATTTCAGCATTTATCTGTTTGGCACTTAATAACACACAAGATGCATAAATCCCAGATGAGAGTTAGTATCAGTGATTATATAGGAAATGCTACTTGTCACTTATAACCTGCATCTCACACTAAATTCTGTACTGCAGTCCCCAGTACATATATATTTTTAATTACATTTTCAGGCTCATTTACATGCGCATATTGGCTTTCTGCCTGAATGATATCAAAGAGAAAGACCTTGTGCTCACACCCAACCACACACACCCACACACACAGAGACACAGAAGCAAATTTATACACAGAGACACTCTGTACATTTCTGAGAATGGAAGCTTCTCTCTTCGTCATTCTTAGAAAAGCTTTGACTCACCAATAAATCTTTAGGCAATCTTAGCTGATTTCAAGCACTTTAGAAAAACAGATCATTATAGAAAATGTAGGTTAATCTCTGCTGCATGTCAAAAGTATCAATGATTCTCACTTGACTCAATTATTTGAAATGTAATATACAATTTCACTTTCTGTAACCTTATAAGATTTGTCATCAATAGCTGAGTTGCACAGAAAGGCAATTCCACTCCTTCTCCCCAGATAATACAGAAGCTACATCACAAAGTACCAACAGGATCAAGTTAAATTAATGTGGAAACAAAAAAGACTTACAGGCAGTATAGACTTAACTTCTGTTTCAAGGCCAATTATATGCTTCTTTCAATTAAAGACAAGCAATCAGACCAACCTTCAGATGAACATACTGTTCTGGCCCGAGCCTCAATACCCAGGCTCTTAAAACAGAATTACAGCTCTGAAAATAAGATTGCCTCTCAAAAGCCTAAATTAACACCACCCATCATATCTACAGAGCTCTCAAGTACTTATTATTTTGATTTTACTGCAGCTGCACTTATGGTCAATACTCTGGTTTACTTTAATTCAGTCAAAGGATTGTTTCGTAATTTAAACTTGGACATATATTTAAGTTCTCCATGGGTTAAAAAAGGAAGACACATGCTCCTATTTCCTAGTTCCCTGTCTATTAAGCAGAAGGGTCTGCCTGTACATGTGCAAAAAGCCCTGTGGTACATATTAGATTTCAATAGAGCCTTACTATTGGCAGTTGCAGGTTGGAGCAGGAACTAAGCCACATCAGCAATTTCATATGACACTCTGGAAATTGCTACTGCATAACAATAAGCAGCTGATTCAAAATAGAGAGTGGTGGGGGAGAAAACATTTTTCATGAAGTACATTTTAACTCAAGAACAATTCCTAATAAAAAAGTAGCATCACCTTAAGTTTAAAAAATAAAATAAAAAATTACAAAAAATTTATGTATATACAGACATATAAGAGAAGTGTGTGATGAGGATTGGATAGACCAAATATGAGTCTTAATAGACTCACTGAAATAACTGTCTACTTTAATGGCAGAATGACAAATTTGCATTTCAATTAGTCCAATTCTGGTTCTTTTTGGCTCTTTGTTCTTATCTCAAACTTGCAGCCTATTTTCATATTTCCCTTACCTCCAGCTCCACTGCATGTACCAGTTGCCCTCCTTGGCACCATGGCCACACATACACCATTTACCATAGCCTTGTCTTACTGATTTGCAAATTTCTGTCCTTTATTGCTTAAAAATGTTGTTGGTGCTTCAGATTTTGTTTTGGGGGCGGAGGGGAGGGGGAGACATCATTTTATAATCAAGTACAAAAATACTGCATATAATATCCTTGATCACAAACAGAAAGGCATAGAAGGAAAAGTTAAAAGTAACTTTGTATGAACATGTCTTTATATGCCTTCGTGCTTTCACCTTGAAAATCAAATCTGCAATGAGATGAAAAGGGATTTTCTCTACTTGAACATAGCAGAAGCATTCAGACTGGTGCAGTATCCCATTGGAAATGTTATTTAATACCAGCATTTACAACTCTTCTCTAGCATCATGCCATGGAAAGAAGACATTCCCCTTTTCTCCCACAGATACAAGGAGTCTGTGCACCAGATCCTGAGAGAAGATGAACTGGTTCAAACATCTGCCATGACACACTGCTCTGGGTGAGCCACACACACAGCATGAACAGTGGAGATTTGGTTCCCTCAAACCAGAGCTCCTGACAAAGACTCCTCCAGAAGCACCACTTAACAGCTACCCAGGTGCCTGCTCAAAACTTAAAACAAATTCTAACTCAGAGTTCCTACATAGAACTAAAGTTACTTTGAAAGAGTCTCCCTACTAAAGTATTGTGCACATCTGAACAAATACCTGTTTGCTGCAAGTATAAATTAGATATTTTAGTGTGTAACAGGTAGCAAGTGTCTTTAGTGTAAAACCAGAAATGAAATAAGAAGGCATTTTTTTATTTTTGGCATAATTCCTTTTTCTAAATAGACAAAGGCATTGTAGGGAAAAAATTGCTAAATCACAGGGATAATCATCATAGCCAGCTCCTCTAATGAGGCATCATGGGATTACTGGAGTTATTATAAGAGTCATCTTATTGAAGAAATTCAAAGTTAATTGAAATCAATTGTACTGTTCTGACAGCAGGTGTTTTAAGTGGGTAAAATATCAAAGTGAACTCTTTAAAATGGTTAGAATGAATGTAACATTCTCTTTTCAACAGTTAGCCCTGCCAAGTGATACACTGTACAAGTAGAGAAAAGTGTACAGTCAAAGAAAAATGCTGGAATGAAATAACATTTCCCATGCCAGTCCAGCTACCAAACAAAATGGGGTTCTAAGCCCTCTAGCAGAAATTTTTGTTACAGATGTGTGAATTCCATGAATCTTTTTAAGGGTAACCTAACGGCAGGCTGAAAGCCATATTTCCATTCCTCCATGAAAATGTCCTTTATTACCTTTTTTCTCCAATATGACATGGGAATCTCAGTATGCTGTTACTGAAAGCACAAACAATGCTAGGATTGTCATTATGCAAACTATATTCCTAAGTTTCTCCTCCAAGAAGCTGAAGGTAAATCCTTCCCTAGTTTTTCCTCCTCTTTCTATAGATGGCCAAACAAGCAATCCATTGCCACCAGATTTTGGAAAAAAAGAAAAAGAACTGGAGCTTTCTGGAAACTGGAGCTCTCTGAATTACAATCCAGAATCTTTACTCTGATCCAGCAAGTCCATTTTATTCTGCAGTTGTTCAGGATTCCCAGCAAAGTCAGCAGGACCTCATTATACAGCAGAATGGCAAAGTCAAGCTCATATTTAATACCTGTTGTCTTTGTGTTTACAGACTCAGTGCAGTGATAGAAAAGTTTAATGCTCCACCTGGGAGCCCATCACCCTGCCTGCTCTGGCATCCAGAGCCAGACATGGGTGCAATTCTTGCCACAGCAACAGGGAGGGCTGTGCATACCTTGGGCCAGAGTTTGACATCGGGTTCATCTCAATCTGGAAATGCCTTTCAGATTTTACCTGAGTTTGCACTGAAGCTTATAGCCCTTATTTTACCTTAATCATTTTGAAAGAACCCAGCCATATGAAATACTGAACTCTGGCAATATCAATAATGTATGTACCTCATGTAAACAATGCTGCCATTTGCAGCATGAACTTCAACAAACCCAAAATCCACTTCCTCCTCTTCCCCAAAACAGGGACAATGTCAGCACAATGAGACATCTGGAGCTAAACCATCTCCACCAACTTGCACAAGAACTGTACTTCCATTTTAAGAAGTAGAACACTTTTCACAAACACGTTTTGGTGGTGATCACCACAGGCCAAGTACAGTCAGTGATTTCATTTCAGGTATACTACCCCAAAAAAAACCACCCCAAACCAGTAATAACACAGGCTGGGAAAGTCTGCCTGAAACTGATGCTGATTTTCTGCATAGATAGTAAATTATGGTAAAGAAATGAGGCAGCACACAAGTGAATGGCATCATGTCTTTCAGGAAGGCATATTTTTATTACTGTGCTACAGGATAGAATGTCTGAATTGATCATGGTCAAAAATATAGTGGCCCACACATGTTCATTGTTAAGGACCTGGCTTGCCACCTAACACTTATGTCAGTAAGGAGGAACAAGAAAAAATGAACTTCCAATGGAGGTTAAAGATTTGTTTTGTTTTTTTTTTATCCTGATCTATTAATTAATAAAAGACAACTTTCTAGAATTAAAAGACTCTTAACAACTCTTTAAGGACATAAAGAGCAAGAAACACATGCAGCAGAGCAACTCTGGTGTGCTATTAAGGCCAATGCTGGCTCTTATGATGGCTCTTTTATTTCCACATAAATGCTTGTTGCTTGACAATTTAGATAAAAATGTTACTGCTGCTCTGCATGTGCTGTAGACTGAAGGTGTAAAACCACTGGACTAACTAATGGAGTCTTCACACATCATATCTTGTTCAAGAAGAGGTAACCCATTCTCAAATGTGATGACAATTAATCAAAACCACAGCATCTGAGGGATATACTTGTGACAGAAGTCTAAGCTGTCTTTCTGAGTTGGATGCCAAATTAAAAACTGATTGAAGCTATTGCCTTCCTGTAATGAAAATGGTGGATCTACAGTACTTATTTGAAGACACTGAAAAATATTAAAACTATGCTAAATTCTATATTTCTCTAACCCACCAACATAAAGAAAGCATCAATGACTAACCAGGGATCCTTGATTAGGATGTAACTTTAAATCCAGCTGCACATAAAAGTCCACTTCATAAATTTCCCTCAAAAGTTGAGCTTGTCATTCAGTTCTTTCTTGTCTTCATTTGTAACTTACAGTAGCATTGTCACAAATGCTACTGTAGCCATCTACAATGAAAAGTGATAAATAGGGGCACTGGGAGATAACATTCACTCCTGCTATGTTCCTAACAGGTGTAGATGGGTTTTTTTTGTTTGTTTGTTTTACTGTTTCATCATTAACATGTGCAGTTAAATTGAAAGGCAATTTTAGGGTCTTTTGTATTCAGTGTACACAAAATCAAAGATATACATTATTGAATTATGAATTAGTTGTGCCTAAACAAATCTTAGGGGAGGGGATAAAGGAGGAAGGAGTGTAAATACATATGTAAAAATAACCTCCCTGTTTGAACTGCCTATTTAAATTTACACTGGTGTTTCCATGAAAGTGAGGGCATGAAACCACCAAAAAGCTCCACCCTGAGCCCATCTGTGGTCTCAGGGGTCCTCACTGCTCCTTCTCTATACCCTCAAGGACATAGAGCTCATTTACAAGCCAGAACCTAAGGAGCAACTACTAATTATAGCAAGTCTGCAAAGTTACTCGATGGGTTTGTGACCTGGTCACGAGCTAAGACCTCCAAACTCATTTCACTTGTGACCTGAGAAGGATTTCAGTGCAGACCTCTGGAGGTGGCAGCCTGGAGCACGAGGACACCACACCACCAGCCAAGCTCTTAATTATGAGCTCTTGTTGCACAGGATGTTGAAAACAGTAAAAGAAATCTAGAGTTTTGCCTAAAAATAGGGTGCTTCCTGCCAGGTCAAATTTCCTGTTTAAAGAATTTAGGTATTTTATGTTTAATTATTTCATGGTATATCGATTTATTTACAAGATTATGAGAATGGCAAGTCATAAATATACAAGAATTTTTTACTAGTTAGTTTGGATTATACATAAATATGCTGTGCAAGCGTAGCAAAAACCATTTTCCCCAAGCTGAATCAGAATGTTCAAACTGAATTTTCAAATGTGTCTCTCTGCCTTATCTAAATTCCAACATGACATATAATAAATAGCTTCTCATTTACCACGATCATAAAAATTTAAACAGCCTTGAAACAGTTGCTGCAATATAGGGGGAAATGATCAAATCTATGTTCCAAATACCCACTTAGAACAGTAAAACTATTTTGATATTTAAGAAACAGCACATAAAGATGCATTGTTGCAGGAAAGGCTTTTACCTTATTTTTAAAAAACCAAAAAAAACAAAAAACAACAAGGTTCTACTCAATATAGTAGTATTAGAGTCAACAATTTGCTGTTTTACACTGCACAACAAGGACTAACAGCCCTTACACATCATGTAGTGTCAGATTTGCTTTAAAAAAGAAACTATCTGATTTGATTCTATACAGTGATTAAACATCTTTGTGCTCTGCTGAGTAGGGCATTCTCTCCCCTCCCCCCTCCAAAAACGGCATCAAAGCAATCAAAATGGTAATGTTCGGCATGAATGGGGCCCCATCCCCCACCGGCAAACTCCGCAGACTTTTCTCCATGTTAGGAGGAACCAACACCCCTTCCTCACAAAATGGAAGCTTCCACTACCAAACTGAGAGTGCTGACCAATTCTCATTACAATAAAACTGGGAGAAAAAGGGGTGGCGTGCAGCCGTGGCCCGCAGGCAGGCAGCACGCAGGCACTTGGCAACTTTAAGCACAACTCCAGCAAAGCAAAACAGAACACAATAAAAAAAAAAATAGGAAAGGAAAGAAAGCCAAACAAACAAAAACAAAACAAAACAAACAAAAAAGAGGGACGGGGGAGCAGCACACGTGTCGCCTTTCGCCGGGAGGTCGGAGGGAGGCAGGGAGGGAGGAAGGGGCGGCTGTGGGCGCTGTCCCCGGGCGCGGTGCTGAACGCAGAGGCCGCGCTCGGCCCGGCACGGAGCGGGGAGCCGAGCAGCCCAAAGGCCACCCGGAAAGTTGGACACGGGGGAGGCTCGGGCCGGCAGCTCTCCCGCTGGTTTCCCAAGTGCCTTTCCCAAGTGCCTTTCCCGCCTGGAAGTGCCGGGAGAAGGGCCGGGAAGCCGTGAGGGCAGCGGCGCTGTCCGCGGTGCTGAGCCCCCCTGAGCCCCCGCCGCTGAACTTTCCTTCCGGGCCCCGCTGGGCCCAGGGGTCACCGGCACAAAAACAGCCACGAGAAACTTTGGGAAGGGCGGGAAGGGGAGGAGGCAGAGAAAAAGGTTCCTGGGTTGTTTTGTTTCTCTCCCCCGTTTTTGGTTTGTTTTTTTTTTTCCTCCCCCCTGTCCCTGGCTGCTGAAGCGGGTTAATCTGGTTTTATTAGTATTTTTGGAAGGGGTAGGAAAAAAGTGAAAGTGCCTAAGTGAACTCGAATCAAAAGGCAACACGTCAGATCAGACCAAGGGAAGAGAAAGGCAAGTGGGGAGGGGAAATAAAAAAAAAAAAAGAAAAGAAAAAAAGAAAAAGAAGAAAACAAATAAAGTGATCAATAAAAATCAGTTTTGTAATTAAACCCAGAAATGGCTCCAAACGGGGCTCCAGCCTCCTCCTTCCCAACTCTTGCTCTGCACATTACACAGAAGTGCACAAAGTAGCCCAAGACAGGAGAATTTTCCATATTCCTAAAACATGTCGACCAACTCAAAATGGACGCCTCTTTTTTTTTCTTACGTTTTAACTACTGCTTATCTTTTTGCTACTAGTACTGAAATAATTCTTTCCCCCAGCAAGACATCAGAGAATCCGACCTCATTATCAAAACATGCATTTTCTGACTCTATGCAAAAGAAAATGGATGTTATATCCCCTGCCGCCAGTATTTTTCAGCTAACGCAGACACTTTTCGGATGTTTAGATAGTGCATCATAAAAACAAGAAGAAAAACCAAGCACAACTGAATCGATCTGTTCCTTACTTGTTTCTCATTAAGAGCTGCTATTCTTGATTGCCTTTCATGGATTTGTTTCTTAAGATCCCCGTTCTGCAAAAACGGCAACAAGACGCATATTAAAGGCAAAGTGCAAACTAACCCCGTGATGAATAAACTTGCGAGCTAGAAATTGTTCAAAGGCAAAAACCATTCCACCGAAGCCGTACAGAAGCATGCACACACAAAACACCCTCCTTAGCAAGAAAGCTCAGTGCAGACTACAAAATGAGATCTCTTACTGATAAAGTTTCTCATCCTGCTGTCCCAGCACAACTGCGCTTATTACGGCAGGGATAAAATACTGAAGAAGAGAAAAAAAAAAAAAAAAGGATCTGCATTTACCTGTGGATCTTGCTTCATCTGTGCAACTAGTTTCTATTAAAAAAAAAATCGCCCCGCAAAAAAGGAGGAATTAGAAACTGTTTCAAGTTTAATGGATTTTTTTAAATGTATGTATGTGTGTGGACGGGGGAGGGAGGGGGGTAAGGAACAAAGAGGCAAGTAAACACTGCGAGTCAGTTTCAAGCAAAGCTCATAAATATTCAAGTCTCGTCCTAATCTCTCCAACACACACACACACACACACACACACACACACGCACTCTCACACTCACGCACACTCACACGACTGCAGCGTCGACTCCGCGTCTCCACGACACCCACCCACACAAAAAACTCAGCCAAACAAGCCGCCAAAGTACTTTGTGGGAGTGCTCGCCATTGCGGCGGGGAGCCGGGGGTCCCTCCCCGCCGCGCCCCCCGCGCCCCCTCCCCGGGCCGCTGCGGCACCGAGGCTCGCTCCGAACATGCAACACCGGAGCTGCGAGCCCGAGCCAGGCACGGCACGGCACGGCACGGCCGGTGCCTCAGCATTGCATTCTGTTACCTGCGGACATGGGATTTCCACTTTTAACGCCTCCTGCAAGCTGTGTAGCTCCATCCCTGCAACTTGCCAGGCACTTTCCTGCCACTTTCAGATCCGAGTGAAGTTTTTTTTTTTTTGTTTGTTTGGTTTGGTTTTTGGTTTGGTTTTGTTTGGCCTTTTTTTCCCCCTGCCTTTCTTTTCTTTTTCTTTCTTTTTTTCTTTTTGGCTTTTTTGTTTTTGTTTTTTTCTCTCTCGCTTTTTGCAACAGACCCGCCAGCCAGCCACCCCTCCCTTCGCGGGAAAATGGAAGAAAATAATTTTTTTAAGTAACCAAAAAAAAAAAAAAAAGAAAAAAAAAAAAAAGACGGGAAAAAATAAAGTAAAATAAAAAATTAAAAAGAAAAGGAGTGGCGGCACCAAGAACAACAATACGTGAGGGAGAGCGGCAGGACAGCGGGCAGACACAAGTACTCGGCGTGCACGGCAAGTTGTTCGCCTCTTTGCTGGGGACACGGACTCATCACTCACTTTCCGCCGATCTGGGGGGGCCCCTCCCCGCGCGCCCCCGCCCGCGGGCCCCCCCCGTTCGCCCCGGGCCGCCCCCGCCCCGCCCCGCGCTCGCCCCGCCGCCCCCCGGGGGCCCCCGCGGGCCGCTCCGGCGGGGCCGGGCCCGCAGCCACGGCCGGCCAGGGACTATATTTCCTGGCAGAGCGCGCGCGCGCGCGCCGGGATCCGCCGCGCGGGGGGGGCAGAAAGTTGTGAAACGGCCTCGGCGCGCGCGCGCGGGTGCCCGGATGGAGCGGGGGGGGTGTGGGGGGGGGGGGGAGAGGCGGGGGGGGGGGTGGGGGGTGCGGGGGTCTCGCGGCCCCGCGCGTGCGCGGAACGGCTCCTGCGGCCACCGGGGCCGCCACAACAAAGTGGGGAGGGAGGGGCAGGGAGAGATAGCGGGGTAGGGTCTGTAGATAAGGATAGGAGATAGTGATAGGGATAGGAGAGAGGGATAGGGATGGGGAAAGGAATAGGGAGAAGGAGAGAGAGAGAGAGGGCAGAGGATAGAGACAAGGGTAGGGATAGAGATGGTTGAGAGCAGTAGGGGACAGGGCCAGAGATAGGGATAGAGACAAGAATAGGGACAGGGGATACAGAGAGGGATAGGGGATAGGGATAGAGATAGGGACAGAGACAAGAACAGGGATAGGGGATACACAGAGCTATAGGGGATAAGGATAGAGATAGGGATAGAGACAAGAATAAGGACAGGGGATACAGAGAAGGATAGGGGATAGGAATAAAGACAAGGGTAGGGATAGGGATGGTTGAGAGCAATAGGAAACAGGGCCAGAGATAGGGATAGAGACAAGAATAGGGACAGGGGATACAGAGAGGGATAGGGGATAAAAATAGGAACAGGGATAGGGACATGGACAGATACAGGGATTGGGATGGGGACAGGTACAGAAATAGGGACAGGGATAGGGACAGGCAGGCACTAGTACAGGGATAATGATAGGAATAGGGGAAGGGACAAATACACAGGGATTGGCATGGGGATAGGGACAGGTACAGAAATAAGCACAGGGATAATGATAGGAACAGGGGAAGGGAAAGGGACAGGGGAAAAGAAAAGGACAGAGGAAAGGACGGGAGCATGGACAGGGGATTGGGTTTCCTTTTCTTTCCCTTTTCCGCCCACCTCGAGCATGTCCACTGGGGCCTGTGCTGGGGTTGTAGTAGCTCAAGGGGGGAGGGATGGGAGTGTGGGACATTTGGACGTAGGACCCGCTGAAATGAACCTGCTTCTGAGGGATGGTGACACAGATCCTTTCACTCTATTTAGTTAATAAATAACAGCAGTGATACTTTAAACTGGTTGACTCAAGAAGCGTTGATGCTCCAGTTCAGCCAATTCAAGCCATGGTTGCATGCATTAGTGAGGGATCCAAGTGCCACCAGGTCACCCTGCACCACAGATGTGCTCCAGAGCAGGTGTGGACAGAAACACATCACCTTGATGTCACATGAATATGTGACAAGGCTCCAGGTCCTACAGACAGACCCCACCTGATACAGCATCAAGCCAGCTGCCAACTTTTTAAAAATAGATTCAAACCAGCAGCATGAATGTACATTAAGTCAGTGTTTGACCATGCAGCTGCAGCATTTTCCATGCAGTAATGGGAGCTGTGCAGTTAGATTTACTGTTGTCTTGATGCATGGCCAGAGTAGGGTTGGAAGCCAAAAACAATGCTCAGAATAATTTTATTGATGACAGTCAACATTTAGGACACCTCTTAGCAAGCACCTTTTAGCCAATGGAGTGCCTGGGACCAGAATTTGGGTGTATACATACTCCACTCCTGCACTGATTGAACACCGATATTTTATTCAACCTGCACTGAAACACAAAGCTGAAACTCAGCCTAAATCATTAGTCAGTATTTAAAACATCACTGTGCTGCTGTTGTGCCTGGATGCCAATTTTAATAACTAAGTTAATCTCAAAACTATTTAAAGACACCAATATGTACCAAAACCAACTTACATCAACTATAACCAAAACTGGTTTGAGATATAATGTGTTGTGAGTCCAAAACCATGTACCCAATTCCCATTAAACTTCTCAAACATATTCTGTTCAAGCATAGCACAACTTTTTACACTAAATTAATTTGAAGATTCATGGTGAAATATTCTTAGCCTGCCAAAATTATGAGTAAAGTCTAAACAGAAATTTTCTATTAACCTTGCAATGAAATAAAGAAGAGCCTTACTTTAAAGGCTCTTCCAAAAAAAGGCTTTTAAGAGCTTTTTAAGGCTCTTCTTTATTATTTTTATTTTAAAATCTAAATATTTTGGAAGAGCCCTATTTTAAAATCTAAATTCTTTCTACTCACATTTGTAAAGACAATTCAGTCAATCCAGCAGATACTGATACGTATGAAAATCTTTCAATATTGAAGCAACGTTACTTCTCAATGTGTTCCATACAAAGGTATTTTTTAGTGTTATACACAACAAAAGCAGGGCTTTGCCAAGTAATTTTGTAAATTGTGAAGGTTACCTTTGTAACCTCTGGTTATAGCAGAGCAAAGCTTCTTTGAGTTCTGCCATTGACTAAAGCTGATTAAATAGTAAAGAATGATTTCTTTATGTGTTAGTAGTTAATTAATTGACATTATGATGGTTGATTTATTTTACTGCACATTCCATTGGTAGAGCAAAGAGCCTTTTTCTTACCATTATAAAATAGTCACTTGCTGACCACAACAAAACTAGTGATTCCTGCAAGCCTGACTTCCTGCAAAGATGTCTATGGGTTCATGAAGTAGAAATTTGATTTTAACTGGCAAGGGGTGAGGATTATCATGTTATCCTCCACACAGCACTGTGATGTCAACAGAAGAAGTTTGGAAATTTGTTTAAGCTGCCTACCATTCAAATATCAGTTTATACATCTTCAATGCTACTCTGATGGGCCACAAATTTTAATATAAATATAAATTATCTGTTATCAATTATAAATTATAACCCATAATGAAGTGCTTTGCTTTTCATTTATTGATGCTGCAAATATTGTTTTCTAGTGAAGTTATGTAAAATACATTAATCTGACAAATACATTTATGTGATAACATTATGCAATCACCTAGGAAAATGTTAACAGCTTTATGCAATTTACTTGAGGATTATGATGGCAAAAATCATCCTGCTTGCAAGAGCTCAGGGGACTTCCCTTCCATCTATTCCTCTGCATAAGGAACAGCTACATTTTAGCTGGGAAATGCAAAGTGAATTGGGAGGTGAGTAGGATGCCTGGCAGTGTTGCAGGTGGGTTTGCTTAAGCATAGAAATTTATGGTCAGTGCTAAACACAAAAAGATCATTTTGAATGAAATGTCATATGTAATGTGATTAAACACATTTTTCATCATCTCCTTAAAAGAATATTCTTGCTCTTATAACCTGTGGGATTCCAGAGGTTGTACAGAAGGAACTGCATTCCTTCTTTCTCCTAGAGTGGTGGAGAGACACCATTCAGAGCCTCTAAAGGGACTTTTACAAACAAAACTGTCTGCAGTGCTGGAGAAAAGATGTGTGTTCTACAGCAAAATATAAACATAGCTTTTTTTGTTGCCAGAAGGTATTTTAGTTTCTGTATTACATTGTTTGGAACAATGAGGCCAATTGTTACAGTCATAGTTTCTAGAAAAGTCCCTTTGCCCAGGATTCTTCTCCTGGGAAGCTTAGAAACCTCAGAGAAAAAAGAAAACAATAATTACCTCATTTGCTTCTCCTGTGTTTTGCTGCTTTGGAATGTGGTTGGAGATTGTTTACCCACAGGTGATTGTTTCATTGGTTTCATGTGAATTGTTTTCACTCATTGGCCAATCAGGGTCAAGCTCTGTCGAGGCTCTGGAAAGAGTCAAGAGTTTTCATTATTATCTTTTTAGCCTTCTGTAAGTATCCTTTCTGTATTCTTTAGTATAGTTTAGTTTAGTATTCTTTAATATAATATAGTATCATAAAATAATAAATTAGCCTTCTGAGAACATGGAGTCAGATTCATCATTCCTTCCTGCCATGGGGCACCCCAAAAATACAATAGCCAATTTTACAAGCACTCATGAATAGTTTAATGCATGTGTATCACTTTTACAGTCCTTGGTAATAAAGTTACTTATGTGCTCATACATTTCTAAATCAGTACCTTTATCTGCTAAAAGTTATTGCAGCAATGCATTGACAGATTGACCTGTCTGATGAGATTACCTAAAAAGGCACAGTACAGTATCAATAGAAGACGAATAAATAACACTTGTAACAATATTCCCTGCATACAGGGACTCAGGACCAATTGTTGTATCAAGAACACAAGACACACAAATTTTTTTTCTTGCCATGCATCTAATTTCAGATAGCCAGGAATCAGATACAGGAATCCAACATCTGGGAGTCAAATCTCACATTTCAAGTCCCCACAAGAGCTGATGATGTTCCTCCCTTATGAGATATTATAACTGATTCAGAACAAGACTTGCAAATTCACAGAGGAGAGCAAGGCACTAAATTATTTTTGGTAATACTGTCTTGTCATTACAGTTAACTTGGAAATTCACATTCCCACATACCGTTGTGCAATATTCTCAATTTTCTACAGAAAGTGCTACAAAGACATGGGGGAATTAAGTACTGAAAGGTAACTAATGAATGAATGACATTGCAAATTCCATGGACTTCAAACCCTCTTCCCAAACTGGCAAGGAAAAGGGTGAGATCATGAGGAGCTGAGAAAGAAGGAAATATCTGCTTGATACAGGTTGCCCTGGGAAAGTCCTTGAATGACTAGCAATGTACCACACAACTCTGTCTTTGTACAAGCCACTGTCAACCTCTCTGCAAGAACAGGGGCTCTTTCTACAGGTGGAAGCCAGTGGTAGTAAAATTTCAGAACCAGCAAGGTAAGATGAAATCTAGGGCAGAGCTTGAAGCCCCACTGAGGGGCTTAAGGCTATCCAATCTGTCCAAGATGTGTAGTTTGCCCTATATTTTCTGGATACCTCCATCCTGCAACATATTTCTTCCCCTTTTAGGATAATCTCTCCACCTTAACTGAGAAGATGCTTTAGATAAAAGAAATTATTTTATGGAAGTAATATTTTCCGCTTCTCAAAAGATTTATCTGGAGACTAGGGACAATGGTTAGTCATCTTGGTGAAGCTGAGAGATGTAGCCAGCTCTTGTCTCTTGTGGAAAAACCTTTGGGAGAGGCAAAATGAGTCAGGAAATTAATTCATTCCCCACGATTATCAGAGGGAAGGGATATGAAGAAATGAAATGCTGAAGGCTAAGGTATGCAGGAGGCTGAAAAATTTGTCTAAAGATCTGATCCTCTGGATTATTTTCTAAGTCTTTGACATCTTCACTGTCTCATTACCACAAGTGTCCATATTCCCACAATTCCTTCACTAGAATTGTGAATCAGTTATTCTTCACAGGTTTATAAGGTAGGTCTTGCATGCAGTTACAAGAGGTATTGTGTTCTTTCCCCTCCTTTACTGGAGTAAAATCAGGGTCCCAGAAGCAGAATTTATTCTCCTTGGATCATTTCTACATTGTGCACGTGAAAGCTGATACTACCCCAGCTATTAATGACACAATGCTAGGCAAAAAAACAAGAATAGACTTCATTGCAATTCTTTTGGAAATTCAGCATGGGAAAAGAGAGCTTATCCTTTCAACCATGAAAAATATCTCTGCTGAATTTTGGCAATCCTCTCTTAACTGGAATTCTTTAAAATATTATTCCTTAAGTGCAACTATCTTCCAAATGTAAACCAACTTAAAAGAAGTTTAAGATACTGCTAGGCTTTAAAGAAGTATCAAGGTTATTCTGAACATGTTTATCTTCTTGCTTTACTTCTTCCACATCCACCAAAATGATTCACACATACTGACTTCACAGAAATATTCTTAGTATCAGTCAGGACAAACACAAGATCCTTCCTAATTTAAAGACTCTAGAGAGATGTAAACACACTATTCTGGCCTTATTTCTTGGAAAAGGATTACACTAAAAACTGTAGAAGCTGCAATACCAATCTAACAGGAGCCAGGATGCTGTCCTAGGATATTGCCATAATGTAAAAGCAGCTACAGAATTTAAAGTGCAATCAAAAGGCTCACTTCAGCCTGTCTCAAAAACTTGCAAAACTGGCATTTATAACAGAACATCTTGAGGCTTTTCTGCAGTCTTCATCCTATAATTATTAAAGGCAAATTTCCTTGTCTCTGTTCTACCAAGGCATTCAGCATTTGTCTCACCAGACTTTTCTGTCATTCTACTTTCACTTACATTAGCTGCAGCCCAGTTCTGGAGCACAGATTTCCTCAACACTGAAGGTTTGAGAGCCTTAGGACTAAATCTGTAAAGATATTTATCCCTCTGACTGGATCCCCAACAACTTTGGAGATCTGACTTGTCCTCCAAGGCATCAATTTCTTTGATTTCAGGAGGTGTTAGGTGCCTATATAGGCTTACATTCTGGCTCTTCTCTTGAGGTAGGAGCTCTTCTTCTTGTGCTCTCAAGTCCATTGTTTGCAATTAAATGGTTTCCTTTCCATTGTCAGCTCTGAGCATTTCTCTAATTATAACCATCTCCCTTGTTCTCTCATTGTGTTGTAAGAACTTCCCTGTTCTGCCTTTCATCCTGTCCTTTCATCTCTCTATTTCCCCTGATTTTTCCCAGCTATCTCATTTTAGCCTTCTGTCTGAATCACAGAATCAGACCCCCTTAAGCAGACTCTGAATCTCAAGATGGAAAAAATTCTATTCTATGTATTAACAACTCTTACTGACTTCAGTGGAGAATGCCTGATTCCATCTGCTGAAAATATCTGGTCCTTTAAATGCAAAATGCTACCAGCATTTTTGTGCATTTGACAAACTTCCAGTGGGTTATGTGCCAGTGCAAACTGTCAGCTGGGCTTTTGCTTTCATTTTAGACCTTGAAAAATGCCTCCCTGTGTTGTCATACCCACAGGTAAAAGAACTTCTGAAAAATGCAGACATGCCAATGCAAGGAAAAAAAATCTGTTCATATCAAACTTTTTTGTCACATTTGCAAAGCCAAGCAGCACTGCCCTCATGCTGGTTTTTTGAAAAACAGCTGCATCAGTAAGTATAATGTAGAACTTGCAGGTAAAAGAGAAATACATATCACTCTAGTCAAGAGTGAATGTGAAGGATTGACTGAAGATCCTTTACTCATCCCTCCATACTCAAACACTAGGTACACACACCTTACATGGGGGCAAAGAAGTAAAATCACTTCCATTCCCTACACAATTTATTTTTATTCTGAATACCAAACTTAGTTTTTACGTGCTGCTACTCACATATCACCCACTCCACAGTGTCTGGTAAAGTGAATGAGCTGCTTTTTGGAAGCATGATGCACTACAGGGGATTTTTGTGTTCATTTTCCCTGGGAAGAGTTAAAACAAAAGAGTTTTCTTCTGAGTCAATTCTTTTAGTTTTGAAAGAACATTTTGAATCTCTCTAAACACACTTTTAAATCCAAGTAAATGACATACAAAGTGTAGTCCTATTTAAAACCCAAATTCTAGTATGGTCCTCCATATGATAGAGCAGCCTGTATGGGAAGGGAGCTAAACTCCACACAGTCTTGGATATTTGGGAATATCCTCAAAAATATGCTCAAAATAATGTTTCTTTCTGGAAAAGGCTCCTACTGGAGTTCTTTCCTACTGAGAAAGAACTCCAGCACGTTACTCCAAAATCAGGAGCTGTGCCTGGCTTGAAGCAAGTCCTGAGAGTGTAACCCAGCCCTGATTCACATTCATGATGTCACTACAGGGCAATCACCACCCCTGAGATCTAAATCAATGCAGTGTGATTTCCTAAAGCTCTCATGCTGGGCTAACATCACTAATTTTGAAGTGAGGAGTAAAATTCAAATGAGATATAAAAATGTTGAACACTTCTGAAAATCCCTCTGATGACCTTGACGCTCAAGGAATATTGTTAAATTAGATCAGCAAATTCTGTATGTTTCTCTTCTCAGATTGGAAAGGGTGCTAACATTTATTTTTTTTTTTCTGGAGAATCAAGTCAATTTGAAATGTGCTAAGTTACACACATGAAAACAAAGAGTAGACAAATTCACCGTCCTTCCTTCCTTCCTTCCTTCCTTCCTTCCTTCCTTCCTTCCTTCCTTCCTTCCTTCCTTCCTTCCTTCCTTCCTTCCTTCCTCCCTCCCTCCCTCCCTCCCTCCCTCCCTTTTTGTCCTTCTTTTAATTTAGGATAGAAGCATAAGAACAGGGGTATTTAGGTAATACAGCATAACATTGTGTCAAAGTGTAAAAAGTTCAGAAAAGAAATGCATAACCGCCAAGAGAGCCCCTCACTTGGACTTGCAATCCTTTAACCCTTCTAGGATGTGTGCACTCATACTTGAGCCCCACTGAGACCTTGAAACTGCTCATCTCCTTTAAGAAAAGAATCCTATCTCAACGCCTTCACCTCTTTTTCAGGCAGGAGGTAATGAGCCAACTCTTTCCACAGAATGCTTTCATCTCCCTGTGGCACCTGGGAAAACATGGGCAGACTGATAGATAAACCTGGCTGAAAGTCACAGTAATAGAAAAGTCTCATGCTAGGCCTAAGGTTTCCCAAGCTGCCAAGGAGATTTAGAAGCCTCTTTCAAATAAGAGTTATGAATTTGAATCTCTTTAGCAGTTTGGAAAATACTTTCTTTAAGCTTTTTAGTAGGGAAAGGTAGGAAAGAATAAGCAGCTCTCAGCCCAAGCCTGATTCATAATTCAACCACACTGTTATGGAAGAAGTATCTGTGCCCCTAATGTCTTCACTCCAACCTGTCATGGAGGAAATCTGTGTTTGTCCTACTACTCTAAAAACCAGGCCTGGCTCTGGCAGAGGCCACAAACTTTCTGTTCTCTGTCACATCTCCTTATGGTCAAGTGAAGAAGAAGTCACGGTTTTCCACGGGACACACTTATGGAAGTGATGCAAAGCTTTTAGCCAATAGAACACTGTACACACCTCTGTGAAAAACACATGTTAAAGATGAAAGAAACCTATCTCACAGCAGGAAGTGAGTGCACTGGTGATTAGCCAGCACCAAACCCACCAAACTCTTTGGTGCATTGGCTGGGAAATCTAGAAGTTGGTGAAATCTCTAACTGGCAAAGCAAAACCACTACACGAAATTGGTGTTTCTGCCTGGTTTAGAACTGAAACCACCACAGACACCTATCACCTTGGCTTCATCACAATTGACTCAGCTGCCTGATGCCACATTTTGCTCTTACACAAAGTTCATGCACATTTGTTCCCAAGGTTTTGTTCTCCCATGCGGAATTTAACCCAAACCCATTTCTGCTCCAAAGGAAAATATCAAATTAATTTCTGTGGCAGAAAGCAACAGGGCCTTGTAGTGCAATGAACAGACAGTGACCCAGCAGGGAGCAAGAGGAACATTACAATGAAGCCTTCACCTCTCTTTGGCTCTATGCAAAAGTTCCCAGCAGTACTGAGACATATTTTCACAGGACAGTTAAATTTCTGCTGAATGGGATGAGAAGATGAAGCAGCCCATTTCACTGCATTCAGCAGGCTCCTGCACACAGACATCCTGCTTAACATTTCTGTTGAACAAAGCCCTAGTAGGGTAGAAAATATATTGAACTCCTATAGTGGAGTCCCAGTAATGGCTTTTTGAAACTATATCAATTGGTATAATTTGCAGAGCACAGATATTTAATATGGTTTTAATTACTGAAGCCTCTTAGATACTGTATTTCTTTTCTCTCTTCATCCTCATCCTCTTTTTCAATTTTGTTGTTGCTGCTGTTGTCCTTCACTTCCAGCCTCACTGTCTTGCAAAGCTGATCCAGTCCCCAGAATCCTTTTATCACTCTGCTTTGAAGAGGAGAATTGAATTTCTTTTGTACATTGAGGTGAATTTGTACATAACACTCGTTCGACAAATCTTGCTCCAAGGATCACTCTGGGAATATATTCAGATCAATACCATTCCTGTTGATATCATTGGAAAGCAACATTGCAGAGCATCACAGAGTGAGGCTGTGGGAATATCATCTTCAAAACAGGGGATCTGAGAAACTCAAATGAGAAGTGTTGAGCAACTGGATATTGTTCCTGCAGTCCATGCACTCATTCTCTGGAGCAGGGCAGGGTACACTAATTATCTCCTGCTATTGCAGCACACACACACAGGCTCCCCAGTATGACAACTGTGCTAGGAGCTGAACAAGCTGAGGTTAAAAAAAATGAAAATGAAATGAAATGAAATGAAATGAAATGAAATGAAATGAAATGAAATGAAATGAAATACTTAGGATAGAAAGTCTCCATGTTCAATGCAATTATCGGTTGTCTTACTTAAACATGCAATCATGGGGAACAGCTCCAAAGAATATTAGAAAGTACATTCTGCATTCTCAGAGGTTTTTTCTCTTCTTTAAATAAACATAGTGAGTTTCCTTAAATAGTCCTCTCTGCCCTAAGCATAAGTGCAATGAAAGATGTGCAAAGACAAAACACAACAGGCCATCAGAAAACAATGTATCAAACTCTTGCATGAATGAAGCTTTCTCTCCGGACCACCAACATTCTAGTAAGGCATTAAAGTGTTCTCACTTTGCTTGTGAACTCTCTTCCAAAAGATGATAAAACAAAAGGCTTCTGAGTGCTTTCCAAAAGCTGCCAGGGCTATCAAAATAAAGGAGGAAGATGGACACTGGGTATACTAACACTGTGCTCATGCTCCTTCCCCAGGTGAACACACAAACTTTTCAGGTGCAGTGGTGTCTCCCACAGGAGATCCTGTGCCCCAGCCATGGCCACACTGCCTCGGTCAGAACAAGCAGATTGATTGACACACAGCCCAAAAATGGTTGCTAATCTCCAAGCTGCAGCTCATGCAAGTTAGCCAAAAAGGTCACTGATGTCCTCATACTTCCTGTTTTCCACGCTAAATTCCCAGCCTAAATGCTCTCCCTGTTTTTTTCTGGGCTAAACATCAGTCTCCCTGTCCTTGCCCCAGTTAAATACTAGGTGAGTTGTGTAAGGATGCCAAGCAATTCATCCTACTATGTCTGTGATGCCTGTTTTACTCTCCTTATGTCTCTGTAGAAACCTTTTTTACACATTGGCCCATTCTTGAAGGACTAGCATTTGACTTGCTTTTCAAGTGCCCTTTGCTAGGGACTTAAATCCCCTTCTAGTCCTTTTATCTATGGGGAAAAACTTGCAAACATATCCCAGGCATAGAACAAAACCAGAATCCAAGGGCAAACAAGAGGAAGCCCAAATTTGCTTTGAGAACAGCCCATGATTTTTTAATTCAGTCTCATGACTAGCCAGGAACAGGCTGACTCATGAGGTTTGAGTGCCCTGGCTCAGCAATCCTGAGTTGCTGTTGGAACGTCTGTGTTCTCTGCTCCTCACGCTTCTTCATCTCACCCTTGGCTGATTTGCATTGCTGGAGAAATACATGATTACAAAATTTAAAGGCAAAAAATAATTTAAAATAACTTGGACCTAAATAACATGACTTGGAAAGGTGTCTCCTGTACTGCCTGGCTTCTATTCCTACAGGTTTTCCTTCTAATTCCCAGGTGCAAATATATACTGTAAAAACATATCACAAAAATAAATGTGATCTTATTAAAAGGGCTGGTCCAGCAACTTTCGCTCTGCCAAATCAGCCAGAGAAGTTAATGCAATTTACAATTAAAATAAAATCCAATCCTATATATTGACATTATATTTCTTTCTTATCACACAGACAATTGTGTATATTGACACAATATTGATGCCTCAGGTTTTAGCTTTTATATTTTTCAGATTCTGTACTGCTTTAGTGTGTAGTTCTGAGCTTCATATCAGGGGATGGTGAGCTCTCTGCACAGAGTAGGGAGACAAAGCAATTCCTTCTCTAGCTGGGGACCAAGGACAACCAATCCAAATCTCAGGCCCAAGAGCATAAATAATGGCAGAATGAAGAGAGAAAAACAAGAAGGATAGGACTTCATAATCTAAAGCTATAACTGGACAATTAACTCCAATATGCAAATGAACCAGAACTTACAAAAGTGAGTGACCCTGTGACTGGTCGTGTATTTTGTGACCATTTTGGTTCATCTTGGGTTGAGCTCTTGTACTGCCCAAGATGTATCCATTGAGGCCTTTTAATAAATACATGCTTTATTCTTTAACTCTGGCCAGCCTCTGTTCTAGGTCAGCCTTCACAAGACATCAGTATCACACAGACAATTGTTACACAGTGGATATGCAGTATTTATAAAGCTATTTATGTCTACATGCATACAGAAATACCTAGACACTCACATATGTACCCAAACCCACATGTCTGAGTGCAAGCTCTGCTCCTCAGCTTGCTTTAGGCATTCAAATGTGGTTTCCAAACACATGCACACAGGGCAGCACTCAGTGTGTGAGCAGAACCATCTCTCTGAGGAGCAGAGGCTTGCCATGCTGCTCCCAGAGTTCATTATAATCATCACTTCCAAGCTCTTCTTGAAAAGAAACTCTATTGCTGGGATTCTTTAGAAACCTGAGACTGATAACTCTTAATTTAAACAAGCATTGCTTTGCTGAAATCAAAAGAATAACTAAGAGAATAGTGTTTATAAGGAGACCACTTAGAACCAGCAATTCTAATTCTAAAAGCCCTGATAAGGTTTCAGCTTCCACTGTTAGCATAATCATTTTACACCAGTGATATCCATTTAACAAACTTCTTTATCCCTAGCATAAAAACATAGGGACTAAAAATAAAGCTGTTACAGAATATGCATTTTGTTTATACATATTTACACAGACCTCAGATCTGCATATATGTAGTACCAGAAGGATAAAGCCATCTGATGGAGAAGATCAGCAAAGCAATCTGTAGCCTCTACAGCGGCCAGAAAAAAAATATTTGTATGGTGGCAAACAACATTATAAGGCATGCATGTGCTTTAGTTTGTGATGGAGAAACAATTGCCTAAATTTGTGTATCCAGAGAGACTGGCAGCCATTGGTCCTGCACACAAAAAAAAATCTCACCTCTATTAAGATTTCAAAGCTCAGGGCTACATCCTTCCTCCTTCAGGATTTAACTGACTTCTTGCAACCTTGCACCTCTTGTCTTCTCAAAGCACATGATGTGTCAGCAAAGTGAGTATGATTTTTTCATATCACTGAGGAGGGATGTAATGGGGGAGGAAAAACAGTAGGAAAGCCTTTCTCCCACACTTTCCCAGCTCAGCCTGCTGGGAGATGTAATCAAGCCACAACTGCCATGGAGCAAAGGAGCACAGGAGCTACAGGAAAGGGCCACAATAATGAGACCCTCCCTGGGTAACCTGTGCAGGGCAACTGGCCAAGGGCAGCTTCCAAGGGCACCATGGCAAAGGGCGTGGCTGGGGAGGAAATGAGGATCCCATAGGAGAGCTCGCTCCTGCAAATCCCCTTGGCCTCATTGTTCTTGGGCATTGGCCAACTTGGTGGAAAAGCCATGTGCTGTGGGATGAACTGGGACAGGGAGCAGACATGTCACCCCTCTTCATGCATTAGGGCTTGGGCAATGGGAATTGTGGCTCCTGGGCCTTGGAAAACTTCTGCCCTGCTTTGTGTTTGTATATGAGGTCGTGAAACGGGAGCAGGAAAAATCCTTCCTTGGATTTGGTATTGTTCAACTCAACATTCTTCTCAACATCTAACACATTCATTTTAATATTTCTACATGAAAAATTAAGGGGTGTTCTTTCTCCAGTGGTGTTGGCATTTTTAACCTACACCTCGATGCACAATTACCCCCTACACCTCTACTGCCACTCCTTAGTTCTTTATTTCTGTATTTATATTCTAACTAGGGGGGGAAAAAGTGAAATAGGTTCTTCCTTTCAGCCTCCCAGGCAAGCAACTGTGGGAATAGAAAATGCAAATTCTTGGAAGTCCTCTAGGCTCTTTTGGGTTTGGGGTTTTTTTTGTTTGTTTGTTTTTTGGGGTGTTTGTTTGTTTGTTTGTTTGTTTGTTTTAAGTAAATCAGGTGCTCAGCCTCCTGCGTCTAATAGGAGAGGGGAAGTGGCTCTCGACCCCACAAAAGGCTTTTGCTAATGTTCCCCAGTTTTCCTGGTGATTCTTTCCAAGCTATAGCAGCACAAAGCAATAGTCTGGATCTCCTTCTTTCGCTTTCTCCTTTGCCTGGGTAATTACTTTGGGTTCCAGCTCCCTCCCACAACCACTAACCTCGGATCCACAGCTCCAGATGACAACTCTCCTTCCCTCCAGTACATCAGCTGTTACTTCTCATTTCATGGCTCACTTGTGAAACTCTTGAGCTCTTTTTCTCTTTACATGTTCAACCTACGCCAGTGACATACTGGCACCATGTGCTTCTGACTTTCCTCGAGAACTCCTCTTTAATCACATTAAAGCCGCTGGGCTTGTGTATTTTAGCGGGGTGAGGGTAGGAGGAAGAGCAGGAAAGACAGCCAGAGGGGTATACCAGAGGAGGATGCCAGAGGGAGATGCCAGAGGGGTTGCTAGAGAAGAATCCGGAGGAAGGGGAGGGATGCTCCAGCTTCTCTCCTTGCCCTGCTGCGAGACGGGGGAGCAGGACGGGGCTTCGTCCTACACCCGAGGCCGGCAAATTGCGCCCAAGTTCAGCCCCTTTACGCGCCGGCAGCTCAGGAATTATGTGGCTCTAAGAAAGCGGAGAAAAGCAAGCTCCACCTCCTCGCAGGTCCGCAGGAATCTCGTACAGCCCTCGCCTCTCCATCTCCACCGAGGCCAGCGCACCCCGCTCGGTGGTGCCGGGGTTTGAGGGAGCTGCTGGGGCTTTTTTTGTTTGCTTGTTTGTTTTTGGGTTTGGGTTTGGTTTTTTAATTTTTACAAAATTTTTGTAACCGGCAGAGGCTACGTGAAAGGACTGATCAGCAGGCACTCCTCGCCACCGCATCAGCTGGGGGAAGGGAGCCGCATCCGGCTGGTTCAATGACTGGCTGGGGAAAACCGGCTTTGGCTGCAGAAAAAATCTGTTCGGAGGGCAGAGAGAAAGAAAGGGGAAATGTTGGGAAAGATGAAAGTTTGACAAGAAAGTCTCACAGATATGTATGCTTGGCAGAAAGATTTTTGAAAGTGGGGTCTGATGAAGGAATAGAGTTGGAAGCCAGTTTTGATATAGAAGAAAAGAATTGCTGAGCCAGTCTTACTGGATAACCAAGAAGGCAAAGGGTAGGTTAATTAGAAGGGGGTTTTTATGACTTAGAGCAAAGGATAAATCACCTCAAAAAAGATGTTTCTACCAAGCAGAAAGATAGCACAGGTGAACAAACCTGCCGATGTGGCAAGTAGAAAAAAGGTCTCAGAATTTTCCACTGCAAGAAAACTGAAAAACAACTTCTAGCTTAAACTGTAATGTACTTTTAGTGATTGGAGAATAGTAACATGAATATGGTAATTACAGTAGTTATGATAGGCTATAGATAAAAGTTAAAATATAGATTGGTTCTTCTCTGTTAAGATGCTCAGCAAAGAAAAGCATATAATGCATTGTAACCTAAACGAAAGGGTCTCCAGGCCTGCCTGCAGCTGGAACTGACAGCTGTAGGCACAGGCTCTGTCACCCATGATCCTGGTCTGCTGTAATGTCTTGGATACAATAAACTGCATTTTGGAGAACTGCCTGGAGTCCCACATCCCTCATTTTGGCTCTTACAGGGAAGGGTTAAGGAAGGAGCACCTGCCGAGCTGAATGGGCGGCCCTGGAGAAGTGGCTGTGCCCTGTGCCCCATCCATCAGCAGGAGTGAACAAGCATCTCCTGCAGTCCCACCGACTTCGTGCCCCAGAGCTCCCGAGAGCATCCAGCGAGCTGCCCTGTGTGTGTGGGGCCACCAGCTGCCCCTGTTCCAGGACTGCCCGGCTTTTACAGGAATTACAAACCTAGGAAAAATGAGATTGGGATTAGGACTGCTCAATTGCACACCCGCTGTTGAAATGCATTCTTAGACATTTTTCCTGCTGTTAACCTGCCTGCAGGGCAACAAAGCTGCAGAAGAATTTGGAGAGTGAAGCTGAGGGAGCTGGGGTGGCTCAGCCTGGAGAAAAGGAGGCTCAGGGGGGATCTTCTCACTCTCTCCAACTCCCTGACACGAGGGTGCAGCCAGGTGGGGGTCAGGCTCTGTTCCCAGGGCAAAAAGAAATGGCATTTCAAGTTTTGCCAGGGAGAGCCTCCTCCACCACAGAGATGAGGCTGGAACTTCCATGCTCTGCTCTTTCCCCTGTTTCCCTTCACACCCCCTGCTCCCCACCACCACCTTCTCTGCAACACTGGCACTCACAGTTATGTGTCTGGCTAAGTCAGAAACTGATCCAGCCGACCACTACCCCTTCAGAAAAATGCTTTTTAAAGCAGGTTTTTTCCTCTCCCACATTCCCATGCCTTTGAAGTGCTGAACATTAACACTAGCCATGGAAAGGTGGTCATCTGGGCAGACGCCAACTACAGTAAGAAATTACCTGTTTCAGTGAGGATGATATTTCCCATTAACATTAAAATAATTTTGATGTCTTTTTTGTTGGTTCCTGTTATCCAGATGTGTAAAGTTGCACATTTCCACATGCCAAGGTGCTACTGAGTGTAATGTGTATTAGCAACTTACAGTGCCTTGTTATACCTTATTCTAATTCTGTAGTACCTCAGATACAGATACAGCTGTACTTTCATGATAAAAATAAAAAACTCTGAACAGTGTTCAGTACAAACATCTACAGAGGTTCAAATGGTGATAGCAAGTGCAACCTCTTAGCTGAAGTAAAAAGCAGATAGCTGATATGAAAAACTGATATAATAGTTGTTATGAAAACCAGACTTCTCATGATTATAACTTGGGAGTTAAGAGAAAATGAACAATATTGAATCCACTTGTCAAATGGGTTCAGTAGAGATTCTCTCATATTTTTTAAAGGGGCAAACCCCCATCTTTTACCTAGTAGACCTGCATGCCCTGGAAATAAGTGTGCATATGATAGATCTAGAAATAGGTAACTGCCATGGTAATGGATGCCCAGAATAACAAGTTACCCCCTCTGCCTCTCTACTTTCCTCTTAATCTCCCATTTCCTGACCCCATCCAGGATTACCCTGCTTGCACAAGTGCACCCCAAAGGATGACATACTGGCAGTGAGCCTTGACTGCCAAAATAAACTGGATCTGAGCTGTCTGAGCAGAGAGAAATCAGACTGGCACAGCAGCCAAGGCACTCAGAGCTGCTCTGCTGGATGAGCACTTGGTGGCAGCAGAATTGCTGGAGCCCGGGCCAGGCTGACCAGCCCAGCCTCTCACTGCCAATGGGGCAGGATGAGGAACGCATGCTGTGGAAATAGGGGTGAGGAAACAATGGAACAGAGCACTCCATTTCCTCCAGCAGTCCTAAAAAAACATCTTCCCTATGCCAATACAAACTTCAATGTGTAATCTTTGCATTTTCTTTAAAAAAATCATCCAACTCCTCTCTCTCTCTTTTAAGGACATCAGTATTTTTCAGTCATAAAAGAGTCTTTGTAATGTATTCATTTTGTGAGTCCTTTTGTTACCTCCATATAATTCTCCCAGACAATTATTACCACAGCCATTGTTACATCATCCAGTTAAAGTAGTTCTTCTGTGCCTCTGTCTCTTTCTCCTGCTACAAAATGAAGTGTTTGAATGAAGAGCTACATTCCTCAAGAAAATGAGCTCTCCAAAAGAAAGGTAATGGAAAGTACATATTAATTAACAATGCTAAATTGTGGGCTGGTATTTATATCATATTGACAGACTAGGAATGGAGAAAAAGGAAAGAGTTTATTTTCTCTGGCACAGGCTATCTTATTAGCATAAAATAAAAATAGATTAAAAAATTCAAAGTAGTAATATATGACCCCTTTCTTTGAACTTAGATCAAAGTTACTAGGTGATTATATAAAACTGGTGAGTTTTTTTCTTCTTTTTTTTTCTTTTTTTTTTTGTCTATTCAGCATTAAGCAACTAGCCATTACATTGTACAGAAAGTTATTTATATCAGGTGATATAGGTATAAAAGTTATGATTCGGGTTATATAGGTATCAGTTTATGTAGATATATAAAAAGTCATGATTTAGGATATTGACATCAGGTTATATAGACATAGCAGGATATATTGATACCTTATAACTCAAGCAAAGTATTTAGAGGTCTCTAATTAGAAAATGTTGAAAACGCACTGATTTAGACTGATCAAGGAATTGCTCAACTTCTACAGCAAAACAGAAGCCACAGAAGTGTTGTGGAAGTGGAGTGACACACTTGCAAGCAAAAGTATTGGTCAGGACAAAGTCAAATGAGCCACTTCTAGAGCCTCTGTCAGGCCAGAAAATAAGGGTCTATTTTAACTAGTGTCTTAAAGCATCAGACTGTGTTGATGTTCCTTTCTGTTTAAGCATAGCAGCTCCTCACTTTCTGGACATTTATAATGAGAGCCATGAGGGGATTTTGATCACTTAGGAAACTTGCACTCAAAAACTACAATGGCTCCACCAGTACCATCACACTCTTTGCAGAGACAGGTCTGTCATTCCAGGGCTGCTGTGGGAGCCATTCACCCTCCAAGCTCCAGAAAAAATCCAAGTTGTTAACCCCTTTCAGAAGGCACCAGGGTGAGAATGAACACAGGGTGGTAAAAGGATCGTTATGTACTTGTAAAGGTAACAATTGCAGTTTCTGCCATCAGATTTCATGCATGAGCATCTACTCCAGGGCTGGGCCATCCAACACCTGGCAGCTCCATGGCTGCACAAGGATGCACACATGAGGGGAGCAGGAAAGTCAGAGGAGGAACTGCACTCCCAGTTGAGATGCTGTGCTGCCGTGCTAAGGAAACAGTGAGAAGCTGAACTTAATGGGGATGTTTTCCACTGCCCAAATGGCATCACATCCATGCTGTCATGACAGGCACAAGGACAAGTGCAATCCTGCTATTAACACAGGGCCCCAGAGCAAAGCCATCCCAGGAGACAGCACTTGTAGAGACTCTTTCAGCAAAGCCATCCCTCAACACCCCTCATTCAGCAGCAGAGATGGAAAACGTCCTGTCTGTTCCTGAACACCTGCAGGATTGGGACAACCCAGCCAGTGACTCACATCCAGCCTTTCTACTTTTAAAAAACCACAAACAACTAATCACACTTTTCCAAAATTGGCATTTTTTAAAAATATCCAAGACAGATGCTTTGTCTGTTCTGCAGCAGTGTCACCCACCTTATATAAGTCGGTGGAAATGGCAGAATCAGAAATTTCCAAAAAAAGGCCCTTTGGGGCCAATGTCACTCAGACATTTCACTGTTTCCTCACAGTTTATATGGATTTGTTACATTTTCTGGCTTAATTTGGGGGAATTGCAACAAGAGGTGTGAACTATCTTACAGTGCCATGCTCAAGTCTTTGTTTTGAAAGGGCCAAAGAGACCATCTGTGAAATCTTGAGGGACCAGGAGAAGCAGATTCACCTCACAATTAATTGTCCCTTTCTGTGTGAGGAATAATAATACCTCTCAAAGCAGCCAGCTAAGGCTTAATGAACATTCACAAGCCAGAATAAACTTAATAAGCCTGAACTGATGAAGACAAAGATAATCACAAAAAAGAAAGTTCTGCTCCTGTGGTGAGATGAACCCGGGTGTGACCAGCACAGCACCAGCAGCAGGGACACCTCTCCTCAAAGCATCCCATGGGCTGGAGGAGAATCTCACAGCTCTGGGGAGCTAAAAGCTCCTCAAAAGGGCTGAAAACAGACTGTACTTAACCAACTCACACTTCATGAGAACCAGAGCTTACCTGAGTCCACAGTTCAGGTTATAAAACTTCATGCTTCTAACAAAAGTATTCCCCAGAATAATGCCTGGGGCCCTGCCACTTGATAGTCCTCAGGTGGTGCACACTCCAGTGAAAATAATTTGAGGATATAAGAGAAGGGGAAAAAGAGTAAATCCCTTCATAATGTTATATTTTTTAAGTGTTTCCTTATTTTAAACTGATCTGGTTCCCAAACAGGGAAGGATTAAAATGAAAGAACAAATCAATAGTCCCTCAAAAATAACAGTGTGGTAAGATCTCCCTGACTCGCTTTTCTGTTTGTCTTGCTGGAGCTCTTCAGCTCCATTATTTTGTCTTGTTATCCTCTGGCAAGGTGTGGGAAGAAATAACCATGTCTTGGAGAAAGATCTTCCTCCTCACTAATGCAGGCAAGGCTCTGGTGTGAAAGTTTTAAAATCTTGGACATGGGAGAGGGAGTTTCAAAGCAGTAACCAGTAGTTTGTTACTTTTTTTTTTTTTTTTTGCATTGAATTTTCTCTGAATGCTGCCCAAATATTGCTAATGGCAAGATGGTTCCTCAAAACAAAGAGTGTTGACATGCAGAGTAACTGCAGCAATGCAAAAAATATTTTGTCTTGTCCTATATAAACTCTTCCACTACAAGTAAACTTTTATATGTTTGCTTGCTTGATTCCTTCACCTCAAACTTCTTCTCACAGCCAAAACCAAATTTTCCTTAGGGATCAAAACTTATTCTCTCTTTCAATTCACACCAAAAATGCAGCTGACCCAGTTACCATTGAGATGCTCAGTCAGAAATCAGCTGGGGAAAGCAGGATGAATGACATTCTGGATCAAATGCATAATTAAGGCATACTAAATACAGCTGGCCATAATTTTTCAAAGGAAGAGGATTTTATATAGCTTTTTGTACATCAACATCTTTCAGTATTTTTTATGTTGTCAATTTTTGGGTTTTTTACTGTCTCACATATTTTGAATATAGCTATTTCTACCAAAGCAGCTTGGAACTCTTGAGAAAAAAAAAATAATCAAAGCAAGTTTTCAACAAGAAATTTGTTTTCAAGTATATTTTTTTGGTTTTTGGGTTTTTTTTTGTTTTTTTGTGGACTGTAACTTCTCTCCCCTGGAATTACAACTTCAAAAAAAATGGAAGCATTGATTTTTTTTTCTGAAAACTTTCACCTAAACTTATTTGCTTTTTTCCTCCTTATTTTTTAATCCTCAAAATATCTTTAAAGTAACAATTATTTTTCTGATTAGATCAATAATCTCTGATTAACTGATATCTGCTTGCAAGGAGGTTATTTACAATTTTGAGGTGATTATCAGTACTTTTATTTCCCCAAAACTCTACATTAAACTCTACTTTTCTGGTTGGAACACTCAGAAGTTTTCCTTGCCCTCCTTTATGTGTGGGTGATATTTGGTCACTTGGCTTTGCCATTTGATTGCAATGTGAACAGAGTCGATTATTTTTCTTAATTCTTCATTCAAGAAGAATTGACGAAAATGCTGAAGTTGACATTGACTGAAATGCTGATTACCATTAAGTTATTTTAGAAATTCCAAATAGAACTTCCTTTAAGCAGTTCAGACTGGTCTTGGAGTTTTGTTGGAAGCAAAGTTAGTCATGAAGTCACATAGAAATGTTTTCTATTGTTTTAACTTAAGTATCTCCTTTTAGATACTTTTGTTCATCTTCACATTACCATTGTTTGATTTCTTTGACTCCAAACTATTCTTTTTTATAGCTTGTTTGCACTTTGAGAAGGAGACAAGTTATTTGCAGAATTTAGCCTTTGTAGCATATGTGTGTGTATGCCTGCATGTCTGTATGTTAATCCACGAATTTTCACTACTCTGGGAAACTGATCTTAGACCAAATCACAGGAAGGCACATGGCTGGGTACATGGCAATTATGTTCTCACTAGGCTTCAAATAAATTTAGATTGGAGAGATTCTTCCATCATTATATATATTGTGTCATAGGAAAAGAGTTGACTTGTCCTACCTGAGATAGGATGGCATTTAGATCTAAACCTCATTGATAAATTCTGTCCACTAGGATTGAAGATATTAAATACTGAATTATCTTTATGTGTTTTATGATCTTCCACCATAGCTTTATTTTACTATGAGTTTAGAGAAATTGTTTAAACTTTACAACTTGCTTTCTTATTATTGAATATGATAAGCTACAAATTTTACTGTAGAGAATTCAGGTTCTTACACTATCAGTCTTACTGCAGCCCACATTGAGAATTAGTAACGTGAGAAAGAAGCAAAAGTGGGACTTACAGTCTCAGATAAATTAGGGCAAAATTAAATGAGATTGATGTTCAAACTAAGCCTTTTCAGAAGATATGGAAAATCCTGCTCGTTTCTGTTTTCCCCTCTCCTGGGTCCAGAATAAACAAACTTCAACAGCTGATACAAGAGAGAATCTGTTCAGATGCTTCTTTGGTGAGCAGAGAGCAGCAGAGTCTTATGGAAATTAAAGCATTTCTCTAGTGCTACAAGATGTATTGAGAAGGAATTTGGGAAACAGAGCACTTGGAAGCAGAACAAGGGGACAGTCAGGCTAAAGAAGTTATTAAAACATGACATTACAGTAACAAGAGGGACATACACTAAGCTGATGAAAAGCACCACAGAAATAGGAACGAAAGCTGCTTGTCAAATTTAACTACTCAGTAGGCAACCATTTATTTGGGTGCTGTTGATTCTCCAAACAGCAAGCATGTGCTGAGAGAGCATCTGAACTTCATTGTATGGCTGCAATCCCCCAGTGCTAGCTGAGCTGGTCTGGCTCTCTGAACTGCACAGGGACTGCAGGATTGCCAATAAGAGCTCTGCATTTTCTGCCTTTTGCGAGTTCCATTATTTTATCACTGTAGGTTTTTTGTCGTTTTTTTTTTTTCCACATATACACAGAGATTATGATTCTGCTCACAGAGCTGCAACAAGTGAAGAATAACCTGGCTGCCCTGGCAATATTCCTTGATACACTTTGTGCAGCTTCTGATTGCATTCCCATCTCTCCCACAGCAGTCCCCTGTGCACAATGAGGGAAAAATACAGGCAGCAGAAGAACCACTGCCAGAGCACCAAGCCTTGACCAGCCCCTTAACTGCCTGTGACACGTGGGAAATGAGGAGAGGTGGGGGGTGATCTAACAGTGACTGTTTTGGCCAGTGAATATAAATTTTATTTTTGTCTGTCCTTAGTGCTCTCCAGGAAGGTTTTTATTCTACAGCAAGTATTGTCTGTCCTCTGGCAGCTAGGGCAAAGCTGGAATAAGGTGCTCTGGCTAATTTGATGGAAACAAAGGGATATCTGTTTAGGAGCCTGCATGTGCTCATTGTGGAGGCTGGTGGGCCTACATAAAACGGGTCCATTATGGTTCCTTGGAGGGACAGACCCTAAGTTGGTAAAATATCCCCTGTTCAAGGTGACTGAGCAGAGCTTTTCCCAGGATGCTTTGTTGTGTATGCAAATACACCCCAGTTCTACCTCCCTGGTTGGCCTGTCGGCCTCTCTGGCCCTTTTTCCTTATATGTATATCCCCTAGAATGTTCTCCCTTCCCTGCTCCATATTGGCTCCATATTGCCACAGTGTCCATATTGGCTCCATTGGCTCCATATTGCCACAGTGTCCCACCCCCTTTACCCTATTGGCTGTCACCCCTTGTCCCATCTCTGTACCGCCCTGAGCCCCTAGCCCATTGGGCCTGATGCTCTGCTCCACCCCCTTGTCCCCCGTATTTAAACCTGGACCCTCCTCTGTCCTTTTGTCTTTGTTCATGGTTGCGTTTGCATGTGGCTGGAATAAATCTCCTCCTCGGAACGCCACACAAAGATCCTTCCCACTTGTTTGTCATTGGTGATTCTACAAGAGCCCCCTGAAGTGTGTACTTGAGTGACTGCATGTGTGTGTGCCTGTGCCACCAAGCAGCTTTGTTGTTGGAGACCCTTCTGGAAGGTTCCAGCACTGCTGCCTCTTGCTCCATCACCAGCGGGCTAGCGGCTCATGACAGCCCTGGACCTCAGTGCTGCAGGTGACCAAGGCACAGACCCAGTTTTAGCTCCTGTAGCACTGATTACACAAACACCCTGTGTAGTGTAATCTGTGCAAGGCCATGCCTGGTTTGATATCTTGTTACAGGGGCCCATGATGACCTCATCATCCACTGCCCCCAACTCAGGATAAAACTCCAGTCTTGGCACTCGCAATGTCACTGAATGAAACCAGGATCAAATGGATCATAATGTTGGATTTGCTGCAGTCTCCAATAAGGCAGCTCTCCAACCCCCCTGAACAGGACTTTTTGGCTCAGCTGTATAACATAGAGAGTGAACTTGTAAAGAAAAGACAAAAATCCCAGACAGGTTTTCCCTGAATACCAAGAGCTGCATGTTCCTGCTCCCTGCAAAACTGCTTTCCCTGAAGCCATCTAGTGGAACACAACCGGAATGTTCCCAATCAAGGAAAAATGAAGAGAGGGTTATTGCAGGCATTCAGAAGATCTCAGTACAAATAGAAATCAAACCAGCAGCAACCTTGCTGAAAGTCTTCCTAAAGCATCATTTTCAGCTACGGTACCGATTTTATTAGGCAAACTCCTCTCTTTAAGAAAAGCTAACATCCCAAATGTAATTGGCTGATTTCTCCTATCAGCTTGGCTCTACTTTGGCATAACTGCTCTGCATTAATGTGTGTGTTTCTGATTTCATAAAGGTAAATTATGGGAATGGGGCATATTATGTGTATATTGAGGTGCTTTCCTAAGCAATCTTTTTTTTTTTTTTTCAGACCCAGAGACTGTCTATTTGAGATAGGTGTAAACAAGTAATAAAGAAACTAACTGAGTGCTTGACAAATCCTGGGTTTGTTCCTACCATTAGCACAGCCACAGGTGGCCCCAAAGGACTGAAATTTCCCTGCAGCTGTGAGTAGGTGTGTACTGATCCATTCAGAAAAATCCCTGCTCTCTTAGAAGGGCAAAGGAAATGCACAAAATACTATACCAAATTAATAAGGAAACCATGAGGAACAAATAGGATATTTCTTAAGCTAAATGCAGTAACTAAGGGGACAAAACAGGGTCAGGTCACACTATACCAGGAAAATATCTCTTTTTTCCCCACATGCTAATGAAACAAGAATGCAGAGCTGTACTACCTGTCCATTTCCCCAATTCCTTCTTCACTCCAGTACTTCCATTTTAATTGCCAGCTGTGTTCACCAGCAACAAGTTACTCTGAAGGACTCTGAGATACTTTATTAAAGGGCAGCTGTGGCAACTGAATGTTAATTCTGTTCCTAATTCCACCCACTTTTCAGACCAGAGCAATTTACACCCACGTTCCTCCCACAGTTTTTCCACCTCTAAAAAAAGAAATGGCAAGATAAAAAATCACTAGAAGCTGGAATTCTTTTACTGTAAGGTTGGTGTCATCATGTAAATTTTGACATTACAGTATTGTCCTGCTGAAATACTTCTCCACAAGATAAACACTAACAAGTAATC
The DNA here is from genome assembly GCF_023055355.1 of Agelaius tricolor. Taxonomy (NCBI): domain Eukaryota; kingdom Metazoa; phylum Chordata; class Aves; order Passeriformes; family Icteridae; genus Agelaius; species Agelaius tricolor. The sequence goes on from NW_027269263.1 coordinate 5,342,699, forward strand.
ACCTCTTTGTGGCTTTGTCCAATTTACAAGTGCTGTGAACTCTGATGGTTTCACACCTAGGTCTGGGTTATGCCAAAGCATTAAATGACAAGAAAATATGGTTGAATATTTTAAAAGCCTTTTGAGGATAAAAGGCACCCATAAACTGCAAAATGAGTGTTACTGAATCTATGCAGAGCTGAACTGGAAAGGTGGAAATACCAGTCTTACTAGTACTTTCAGATCATTGAAATTAAACATTGAGTTAAAAATTCATCATTTTAACATGTATATCAACATGTATATCAAGGTTTTAGACTGGGAAGCAGGAGGTTCATACTGCTTTATTCTGAGTTCCCTTTTACTCCACAAAAAGCTGGGATAACTGGACAGATTTAGATTGTCCGAAGAGCAAGTTACTATCTAGGCAAACCTAGGACTGTAGAATTTGTCCTTAAGTGGGTGACTTTTATTTATACTTGAAGCTCTTTTTCCCATCCAAGACTGTCCCATAATAGAACCAATTACAGATCCTCAGTTATTTGAGGTTTTTGATTGCTAGAAACACAAAGGTCTTGGGTGTTATTTTTCTGAATTCCCAAGGTTTACTTGCACAATTCTCATTAATATTGATGTGAGTAAAATATCTTAAAGATCCCAATGCACACAAAAAAATAATAGACTCCTAAGTGAATGTCTATTATCAAATGACAAAGAGCTGTAGTCTTTGCAAAAGCCAGGAAAGTGTATTCTGTTTAATGAGTAATAAGTGTCCTATTATCCATTTAGTCCAATTACATTGAATGAGTCTGGTTTTTCCAAAGCCTTTCACTTTGTCACAGTGAGTATGGGAGGCTGACAATAAAGATGAGCCACTCTAAGCTCTTGGATTGTTACACTGATCTCTCCTTACCTCAGTAAGAGCTGGATCCACTCATTAGCAGAAAGGAAACAGGCATGACAACAGCCCCCAGTAGAGCCCTCAAGGTACCAATCTGACAATGATCCCATTGTAAACCTCTTGCCATCAAAATGTTTTTATTCTCACCCATTACTCAATCTGCAGGGACTCAGAAAACAAGGATGAAATGGCTCCCTTCTGAACTGCTCTGAGGAATATAACAGAGCTAAAAATTTAAGCCAAGAGCTACATGTTTTTTATATGCTGCTTAATTCTCAGAAATTGGTCTTGCTTTTTTCCACAACAGTGCCTTTTTCTTTATGAGACATTCCTTGTCTTTTTAGGACAAGCCCTCCATGGTGCCACAGAATGGGACACAAACACACAGTGCTTTCCAGCAGAGAACACAAATTCACACTGCTCTCCATCCAAAAGTTTCCCAAGCATCAGGGACACCATCATGAGTTAGTTAACCTTTTCCTACCAAGAGGGTCAATATTTGAAAACAGGGAATGCACAACAATAACTGATTTCAAAAATATTTCATCGTATTTTAGTATAAGCTAAGAGGTGGAGTGTAGGGGCAGAGTTCTGTTTCATCACACCTGATTTTTCCTATTTCTTGTGCTAGCATTTCATCCAGCACACAGAAGACCAGAACAATAGAACCATTATTATAGACATTCTGCACTGGAAGGGACTCACAAGGATCCTCAAGTCCAACTTTGACCAGTAGCAGAAATCTTACATCTTTTCCATTCAGTAAACCATCCAGTTTCTTTAGCTATTGAAACCCACAGGTATGCAGTGAAGTGTCTTTGGTCTTTAGAAGCTCCTTTAACATATTGGGTAATATATGTTAAAAATTTGCTGCTCTTTTTTTTTTTTTAATGATGTGTACCATAACAGACATTAAAATATGTCAGGTAAACCACAAGAAACTAAACAATTACATTGGCAAACACACACATTCATAAAGATATGGCCTACATATATATATAAACACTTCCATACCTGATATGGATGTTTGAATTTATTGCAGGGATTGTATTAAAAGGTGTTGTCCCTACCTTACATACAGTTACTCTGACACCATCATGTGTTCTCCCAGGTACTACTGTCTTACCCCATTTGAGAAGCCATCATTTATTTTAATAGAAACAAATATTCAATAAATTAACTTTAACTTCTGTGGAGGGACTCCCAAATGTGCAGGTTTCTTTTGCTCATTAGAGCCAAGTGTTGTCCATGTATTCTCGGACATGGAATGTGTACTCATCTCCCTGCTCCCAGCACAAAACCCACCCCACAGCCTGCACAGAGAGTCCTGCTTGATTTCTCTCATGAGAAGTGTTCAGCATGCTCCTCTGCCCTCTCCATTGTCTTTAAAACCCTTTTCAGTATTCAATGCTTCAGACCAACTCTTGTCTTTATGCACATGATAATCATATAAAAGCTAGAAACTCCAAAAAAGTTGAAACTTTTGAAATAAACAAGTTTATCAATGAGGACTAAAACAATACACGGAAGTATAACAAGATCAAAACAAACAAAACCCCTTTCCCAAAAGCAAAACCCAAAAAACCATCAGCAGAATTTCAAACACAATTCCCAGTCTGGATACCTATAACACCTCAAAGACAGCAGGAAATCTGGACACAAACCATGTGTCAGGCCAGTTTTATGAGTTAAAAAGGTACTGCTGCTTAGGAGACTAACTGAATATTGAAATAAATGCAAAGATTACCACTGTCATCAGTGGGAATTGTATCGATCTGAAAATTAATGGCTGTCTCACTGCAGTGTATTTAAAAGTTTATCCTTCCCAATATGTATTGGCCATGTCAAAATATTGATTTTCAGAATAAATATTCTTACCCAGATTCATACTCCTTGTATTTTTTAATCAGTGCCTACTAAAAAGAAATTACAGTTTTCTGTAACACATTCTTCACAATACTTTTAGCTGATTAAAGGAAAGAAATAATGCTTAAATAACTATATCAATAAATCAAAAGACTGAAGTTCCATGGTCATACCAGCCTGGACAAAGATTATCAAGCAATAACTGACACTAGCTAGATTGAATTTAAATTTATATGTGTTTGGATTAAAACTTTGAATTTCCTTTTCTATCTTTGATCTGCCAGGAGTGATTGTATGAGTAGTGTTTATTACCAGCAAGTAGTGAAAAAATACCTAAAGTATTTCAGGAATATATATTGTAATCAGGATTAATTTTGTTCCTTTGAAATCCCATTTTCTTCCACTCTTCCATGAAAGTTTCAATAGTCCACTAGGAGAGCAAAAGTAATGCAACACAGACTGGGCTTCTTAATACACATCAAAGAAGGCAATCAAGCATGCCAACTTTCCAGTGTCCCTTGATTTGACATGAATTTGAAAAAAGGACTCAGACAATTTTGGTTAACAAACAGGCAGAAGTACCACAACATATTTTTTAACAAAATTCTAACATACTAAAGGTAAATTACCTGCCAGAAGTATTTTTCAAAGCTCTAGTTCATCTGGGGTTAGATGCAGAGAAAATTGCTCTGATCAAACTGCAGCACATTTCCCAGCATGGCTTCAGTACATTATTTGCTGAAGGAAACAGAGATACAGAAATTAAATTCCAGATCTCAAACTGGACTGAAATTAAAGACAAGCAAACAAACAGGAACTGAGGAAACCTTGCAGAAATAGGTGTAAACTGTTTAGAAACAGATGTAATGATTTAACACTCCTGGTACTCCACACCAGTTTTCCAGGAGGCTTTAGAGAACAAGCAGAAATAAAGGCTTACTCATACATAGTTTTTAAACAAATGCAATGCCTGACCGAATTTGCTGTTCCCTTAAAGACCATCTAAACAGCTGAAAAAGGCAAATTCAACTAGGTTTATAGCCCATTGTTTTCTTTCCTGGAGGCTACACACTGAGTAATTGTTAGAACATTCCTTCTTGTCAGCATTTGAAAGGAATATATGATTAGATAAAGAGCGTTTACCTGAGTACCATTTATTGATCAGTTGGCTTCTAAGTCATCTTTGGCAGAAGGGCCACTTCCAGTCTTTCAGTATGCAGCTGAACACAAGTTATTTTGGCAAATAACTGCATACAAGCTTCTCCTGGCTATGCCCGAGGAACCTGTAGTTTTCACAGTACTTTGAATTTGATTTGGAAGCTTGTATTGTTATGGTCAGAATTGTATCAAAGGTTTGATAGAATTTAGAGCTTTAACACTCCAACTGAGAGTGGCTATGATCCACACAAAGCCTGGAGTCCCAGTCTTGTGAAAATTATATGCGTGCCATGAATGCACAGGTTGAGATACTGTAAAAACTTTATGAAAAATTCTGGCTGAAGACAATAAATGAGAATTCCACCCGTAAGAGAATTTCTGGCTGAATAGAATTACAAGAATATAAGCCATATGAGAATTTCTGGCTGAATAGAGGAACATGAAGGTCCTCTGGAAGGACATCTGTCCTTCTGCATCACAGCTGTCCAGCAGACTCCAGCTTGCAATCCACTCTTGGGGCTTCCCCTTATTCTAGAACTGCAAATGCTAAAAGAAATGGGCTTGTAGCTTTCCACCATTCCACTGCAAGGATGAAAAAGGTCTCTTTCATCTCTTTCATGAATTGCTGTCTGGCTTCTTGAAGGACAAGGTTCGCATTTCAGAAATCAAACCACCTACTTTGTGCTGTGGTATAGGAGTTGCCATGGGAGGTGCTTATTATAGCAAATCCTTCCACCCAAGTGTCAACAGCATAAAATTGATTTACTCTAAATATCTTACCAACTTTTTGAAAGAAATAAACCAAACCTCTCTCAAAGTAACATGAATATCACAGTATTACACAGTATTACTCAAAAGTATAAGCAATAGGAAAAAATTGAATTAGAGTAATGGGATATTTGAATCATTCTTTAAATCTGTTCCTAGAGCAGTTGTGTGAAAAGCTGCTGTTCTTCAACCAGTGAATTTGCTTTTCTTTGGTTAATTAATGAAATTCAAAGTTTACTTGGGAAATTCCTTTTGTATTATTTCACAGGCAGTTACAGCACAGTCATACTGAGGATATGAAGAGAGAGACTGGGCTTTCTAAAATAAATGTACTTGGTTTTCAGACAAAGGAAAATAACTTTGCTCTGCAAAGAGGCAATATAATGTAATCCATAAATCTCTTCACTTTATGGGCAAAGGACTCAGCTGTGAGCTAGGCTGCAGACACTTTCTATCAAAGGAATACCCAGAAAATTGGCAATCATACACTGAAAATCTTGTCTTTAAACCTTTCAGGATAGGAAAAATAGAAAGAAAACAGCATTTCATGTCATGATTATATCATCACTTAATCTCTGTATAGGTACATAGATGACCATCTCATCCTTTATTTCCTGGCAGAAAAAAAATTCAGATGATGAAATGGCCAGCTCAATACCTTGTGTACTGAAACATGCCCTTTAAACTAGCCAAAAGCCAACAGAAGTGGCCACTCTACATACATAGCAAGTGAGGAAGACATGAGCCTGTGCACTTATAGTTTTGGCCTCTAAGAAGAGGGCTGAAAAGTTGTAATCAATCTTTTTGGTTCTCTGCTTCAAATCCAAGACCTGGGTCCATTTTCCTTAATACACTAGGTATGTTACTCCATAAGGAAAAAAAAATTCTTCCAGTCATGTAGCTCAGTGGTGTTACAGTTTGACTCATAAAATCCTTACAATGGAAATTTTTCTTGCAATCTGACTAGTGAAATTTGTATTAGTAGGAGACATGCTCCATGCACAAAACTCCCTGTCGCTTTCAAACCTGTTTGTGGACTGATGAGGCAACACCACCAGTGACACTGAAAATTTCACATTTGTCACAAAAAGGTAACATTTTCCAGCAGTTTATTGTGGGCTATTTCCTTAAGGGGAAAAAAAGTCATAAACAGCATTCTGTAAGAACCCTCTCACCTTGAGACAGGATGTCTGTCAAAACACAGTGGAACCTCTGAGGAGTCCTTTCTCAGTGGCACTTGAGTATATGTAAGAGAGTAAGGACCAGGTTAGTCAACAACTTTGCACTTTGCATAGGCTGCAAAGGACATAAAGTTAGTTTTTAATTATCTGTTATTGTGGTACTGCATTTTATAGGTGTCCTGGTTTAGGAATGGCACTCCCCAGTTTAGTACACTCCTTCCTTGAGACTCTCTTGAACCAGACACTGCTTGCTCGCCCCATCCTTCCCCTCCCTCTTCCCACTCTGGGGGTGGCATTGAGAATTGCAGGCACAAAAAAGTAAAAATTACATGTTGAGATAACGACAATTTACTGGAAGCAGAAATGAGATAAGAAAATGAACTGCAACAGCAACAATATCAATAACAAAAGGCATAAGGCAAAAAAACGATTCACGCGAAAAAACCATGACAAAATACCAGCTGGCTCTTCTCCCCCACACCACTTTGGGTGGGTCACTGAAAGCTCTTTGCAGTTCCCTTGGATAATGCTGCTTTCAAGGTGTGACTAAACACATTTATTTTCTGGAAACAGTAGATTTGATGACTAGGTGATTAGTACTCACTCCTGTTCTAACTCTTCTGTACTCCTCCCTACATTGTCTTCATCAGTTTGAGAGGTTTTTGCAGCTTCAGCAGATCTGAGACTGCAGTGTTGGCCAGGTCTGGAGAAGGATCTAGCTGAAAATAACTCTCAGGGAGAAAGCAGTAACTACTGAAATAACATCAAGCTCTAACAGTCAAGTGATATATGTAATAATCTCTAGCCCATGACAGACTACAAGCAATGTTAACACAGTTGAATTTGCCAGTCTGGAAGCAAACTGACCAAAAGAATGGCAACAGTTACAATCTAAGGTCAGACGAAAATAATCTCCCTAAAGAAATTCCACAGAGAATAAAGCACAATGATTCTACTGTGGGATCTGAAGAAGCAAAAATTCTTTTACTTTGCATCACAGGGCAGAGGTCTAAGGGTAAGAAAGACAGGCATGGAGCTCTTCTACTCCATTAAAACATCATTTTCTTGTGTTCTGCTCTCTTCTGCCTACACAGATTAAATAAATTGGTTTAAGAAAACTACTGGGCCCTCCAGAACAAGCTCTGGCAGGTTTCTGATCCAAAGGCTGCTGAAGTTGGAGAGGATGGGAATCAGCAGGCTCTACACTTTAACATGTAGTGCTCAACCCCAAGGATGTGTAGAGACAGCAATGTTAAGCAAAATGAAAGGTTTTGCATTAAAAACATTCAGTGTATATTTCAGCTGTGATTAACACAGACAACTGTCCCAGCACTAATGATCCCTTCACTTAGTATTAAACTCTCCTTTTATCTTCACAAATACACTGAAAATCCAAAGCACTTGCAATCCCAGGTGCACTGCAGTATTTTAGCAAGATTATTTAAGTTACCATGCACTTTGTATAGGCATGACTGACCCAAGTGCATCAGCTGTCAGAGGCTGGTTGGGGAAATGAGGCTTTCCATGGAAAGGCACAACTGGCACATCAGCCAGGACCAGCTACTAACATACAGATCACCTCTCTCATGAGGAAAAAAGCACCATCAAGAGTCCTTCAAAATAAGAATATTACAGGACTGATGTAGTCATGTCAATAATGGACAACACAGCTAAGAAGAGGCTTTTTATTAAAGCCTATTATTTGGCTAAGTGAAAATAATAGCTTAACTGCTGCTAAGTCTTTTTCCTACCTGTAAAGTATATTATTTCAAGTATTTCTAGATGTGAAATGAGGGCTTTATTATCATGGATTATGAAAAATAAAATAAAAGATGAGAGGAAATCACAATGTTTCCTGACAATTTTTTATACTTGAATCACAAGGACTGAGAAAATATCTTGTACAATAGCTACGAATACCATTTTCCTGAAATATTTGGTTGTGACAAAAGCTAATAGCAGTTTCAAATAATTCAGACATCAAATGTAGCACCCTTAAATGTTGATCTCCTTAGAGTCCTCATTTTAACATTTATTTGAAAGTTATTTTCTAAAAATGTTTCTTCTCCTTTTGTAAAGAATTCTGAAGTTTATAATTTGTCTCATTTCTGACACTTACTGGTTATATACATTGTGTCGAATCTCCAGCCAGTTTGGTTGCCAGAAGAGCATCTCTCATGTCTGGGGAAAGGCAGTGGAATCATGTTCTATCTACAGAGCCACAGCAGTGGAGCCAAGCATTCTGTTCTGGATATAAACTGAAATTTTGGGACACCAGGACAGCTCTTTCCCACTGGATTCCCAGAGGAAGACCAGGCCCATCTACCCCACCACAGGACCTTCAGAGGAAAACTCCACCCTTCTACAGGATCTCTGCTCCACCAGAACCACACCTGACACTGCAGGAGGGCTGCAGCCACCATTTAATGGGACTGCTACCAACACCCTGACCCATTGGGTGTCAGGGCCTATTCTGTCCCTGTCAGTGGTTTTTTTGGGTTTTTTTTGTTGATGTTTGTACTATTACATTTGTATTTTTAGTTTTCGGGGTAAGGAACTGTTATTCCTAATCCCATATCTTTGCCTGAGAGCCTTTTAATTTCAAAATTACAGTAATGCACTCATTCAAGGAGGAGGTTGTGCAAGATCCCTGTTTGTCTACCAAATCAATAACCACGTATCTCACTGCAGAAAATACCATCAAGTGCTAACAGTAAAAAAAAGTGGGGCAGTGCAAGCTTGTGTTGCTCCTGGACTATAATGTTGGTGACAAAAAGTAGGTATTGTATAAGGCTGGTGCAGCTACAGCCAGTATATGAAAAAGGGAAATGCTCAGATGCATTCAAAACTAAAATACATTCAGGACTGCAGCAGCACTGAGTATTGTTATCATTCACGCTTTCTACTTCCAATACAGTGTCTGCATATTTCTTGTAGACAAGGCCTACAGGAAGAGAGAATTCAAATGAGATACACTGCAGTTTGGCTGTCTGAGTCAGTCTGATTAGACTTTCATATATTCTGCAAGATTTACAAATGGATTGTGTGCCTTTATTTTGAAAACAGCCTTGTCTACATGACAACCAGCTAATCCAAAGTTGCTGCCCTTTCAAGGACACTTGTCCTGAGCATAGGAAGGTGTAAAAAATACTGACAATGCAGTTCAAAATCTTCCAGCTTCTCTAAAGCAGGAAATGTGAGACAGCCTGGAGGTTTTTAAGAAGCCTGGAGGTTTTTAAGAATTTTTAAGCTAAATAAATATTAAACATCTATTCTGTTTGCTTTGAAAATGGATTCAGTTATGAAAACTTAACCAGAACCAAACATTCACCTTTGCAATTTTTTCTGTGTCTCCCTTACAACGCTATCTGTATTCCTACAATGTAATTCAAAGTATTTCTGAAGTGTTCACATGTCACATAACTTTACATCCCCTTCATATCAGCAGCCACTGACAAGCTCTGGGACCTTTACATCCATCCCCAAGTGCCACAAGGAAGGCAGCAAAGATCTTCAACACCCAAGTTCCCTGCTGCCCTCTCACATCTTGGGAGCCTGGTATCAGTGAGTGCCACAAGCTGCTCTCCAGTTCTTTCTCCTGTCAGGGTCATGGTCACAGCCATGTCACCTCACTGCTGCAGCCACAAAGGTTTGCCTTGTGTTCAGCTTTCCTGTGGAAGCATTTATTCCTTGCTTCATTATAATCTTTCCAAATCCTGCCAGGCAATGCTGCCTTGCTCCCACTTTTCTTAATGATTTCATGTTTTTTGTCCTTGGTTCACCTGTCTCGGCTCTGGAGACATGTCCTGGGTGCTGAGAGGCGCCCAATGGGACATGGGGCACCTGCCAGTGGCCTGGGCTCTGGGGGCAGTGAGGGTTCCCTGGGGGGAGCAGGGCAGGCTGGGCATTGACAGGGACAGCCTGTCTGGACACAGGGATAGGACAGGTAGCATAAGCTACGCCTGCTTGCAATCATGTCATACTGAAATAAATCTCTACTATCTCCTGACTTTGCTTGGCTTTTTTCACTAAAGTATTTTTGTGTACTGTGTGGATTATTCTGCATGATGCATTCCGCTAGCTTCTTCCTTCTGTAGCACAAAGAAAACTGGAATAAAAGGATTTTAGTAATGCTGAGGGAATTCTAAAAGTCTCCATTCCTTAATTCATGAATTTCCATAATCCACTTCCTTAATCCACTTCTCTCCACAAATCAGAATTAAAGACATCTTCTGAAATAATGCACACAAACATTACATGTGTTGTGGACAGCATCCAGCTCCATAATTAATTTACACATACCCTCTGTTACTTGTCCAGCAGAAATCTATGGACTCATAATTCATATTCTTATATTACTAACCAGCTTCAATTTAGAGCTCTATCCCAGGCTTTGTGATGCCACTCCCAAGAATTGTTTCTGCAGCCAGATCAGGAAACTCACCTGAGCAGTAACCATCCTGGCAAAGAAATAAACAAGTTAGTATTAATCCAAACCAGTTTTCCAATGTCAGCTGCAAAAAACATCTGCCAACACAGAGGAAAGAACAGCTTGAACTGGGAACAGGCAGTAGAACTACCTTTTCTCTTCTGGCAACAGTACCATTTGAAGTGTTTATAAAACTCAGCTTTTTTTTTCAACAAGGCTTACTTACAATGTTAGCTGCACACAGACAAGTGGTTGAATGCCTTCTTGAAGAATCCCACAGAAGAGAACCCTATCAGAGGAAAATCAGGTGAATTATCTTTTCTCATTCATTTATGATCAATATTTTGTATTTTCTTGTGTTGGTTGTTTGGGGATTTTTTAAATAGAAGCTTTCAGTCTGCTTCCCAGTGAGCTATGTGATGCAACACAGGGCTAAACCATGACTTGGCTGAATAGACTGAAAGGAAAACTGGTGTTACAGGGGGTACAGCTGACAATAGTAACTTCTGCTAGAAACTTCCTTTCTGAACTCCTCCTTGCCTCCTCACCCTGAAAGAAGCATGGAAAGAAAATTACCCTAGCTGTGGGGAGATAAATATTGAAACCCCACTATTGAGTCACTGAACAAACCTCACAAAGAAATACCTACACTTGTTTTAAGTTTAAAATGTTCTTCTGAGTTTCCACCAATTTAGAAGCACCTCCTTAATGCTCCTTTCAACTTTTCCCCATCCCATCTTAATTACATCTCCTTAAAATCACACCTGTCAGCTATGTTTGACAACAATCCTTAATGCTGAAAGAAAACTGTTAAGGATATTTTGCAGACTTTTTGGAGATTCAATTCAACTCAGAGTGATACCAGGAAGATCTGTCAGTTTTATCAGTGATTTCTTTTAAAGGAGAATTGTGTGAGACTGCAAGATCCTCAAGTGTAAATGAGGAGCACTTAGAACAATGAATACTGCAGGGGTGAGGAACAGTCTCTCATCAATATAAGGTAAGATTTGCCCCTAATTGTGTGTAAAGTTGCTCACCAGGAAGTGCACCGATTTAAACACAAAATGATTGATTTACTTTATGACTAAAGAGACACATTTTCTCTTGCTCTCTAAGGGAAAAAATAAACAAACAAGTATTTTTCAAAAAATGGGATTTCCAGTTCCCCAGGTGAAAGTTTTTTCCACTATTTATCATGTAGGAGGAAATACTACAGAGATCATATGGCTATCCCAAACACACCCAGGGATTTAACAAACACCCAGCCCATATCTTCAGTACCATGACACCTGGAGTGTTGTAAAAGTTTAACATCTTCCTAGGTTGAAGTACATTAAAAGTCCTCAGCCGTTATTAATCTGTTGCTCTGCTCTTCTGCCTATTCACTGATATCATAGTATATCAGATTATAAACAAACTATAAAACAGGACTGTATCTCAATAATGATGCTAGAGGAACAAGCTTCCCAAGCATGGATAAAAATATTTTACAACATTTTCTGCCCTTTTGAAAATTATTAGAAAGTATTGCCATTACAAGCTTATGAATAAAATTAATTTACTTTAAAAAGACCCAACAAACAACATATAAAATCTCCCCCATTTGGTAAATGAGATTTCTTCCTCTGAGTTTCCTTCCTAAAAAATGACAAAGCCAAAAAGGCATTATCCATTGAAACCAAATCCAGGAAAGTTGTATATAGTGTGATGCACTTCCATGTACTGAAACTCCTGCCTTTATATAGGCACATCATAAAACAAGTTAATAGCATAAAGTTACCTTTTTCAAATTTAACAGGTTATGCCTGCACCTCTCCCATCAGTGAATATTCTTACAGCCCCACAATCCAAAGTGCTTTTGAGGAAATCTACTCAGGCAAAGTATGTTTGCTGAGGAAGTTCAACATCTTCCATCTTCCTTTGATTTTCATGAACACTGGCCTGTGCCAGGAACACAGAAGTAGTACAGGTTCTGTGATTCACCAGGAATCTTGCTAGGGAAAGCCAAGTTGGTGGCAAGGAACAATGGTGCAGAAGATGAGAGAGCTGAAAAAGCAAACAGGCTGTTAGACTGTTAAAGGTTTAGAGTTCTTGGAAATAATGGAGAGGATACAAGATCTGCCAAACCTGTTTACTTGGGGTGGGAGACTAGCAGTGGTCAGACTCAGAGATTGCTGTAGCCAAAGGAAGTTAGGAAAGGAGTGGCTAAGGAAAAGCTGGGTTAGGAACAGGACAAGCTATGATACATAAAATACCATTATGATGGATATTCATGGGGAAGTGGACTGACAAAAGGAATCCTTGCCCTTCTTCCACCTCAGAGTTTTATGAATATTCCAAACATGCAGCCATGTTTAATAAAAGACTTAATAGTTCAACAACTTTTACTCAACTGATTGCAAAGTAGTTGATGCTTCTGGAAGTTTGGACCATGAGAGCTAAGATATTTTTGTGTATTGAGAAGTCTACCCTTGATTTAGCATTTATATATTAATGAATATATAAAGTCTACTTAGTATCATTTTAAAAAAATACTTTATGAGTTCTGTGGGACTCATAAGGACACAATAAAAATATATAAAGTCTACTTAGTATCATTTTAAAAAAATACTTTATGAGTTCTGTGGTTAGTAACTAGGACACAATAAAAATCACAGAAACAAATGAAGATTCATAATGAAATGTTCATCTGCCTTGGCCACCAGGTTAAATCACCAGCTATCCAGAGCATTTCATGCACAGTGGCTGGAGTTTTTTGGCTCAGAACTGGCAGCAAATGCTGCCTAGAAAATGGTGGTTTCTGTTGATTTCCCCCCAGCTTCCTTCAGCAGATAGAATTTCAGTTTTCTCAAAAGACTATAGGCTTAGAATAACAAGTCTTACATTTCCAAAAGAGATGATGAAAAACAATAAAAACAATAAAAAAGCCCACACAAACATTCTGGCCATCTGGCCACTGAAAGGCAGATATGAAGCTCTACTTCACAGAGCCTCTTGTAATGTGCCCAGAGTGGCACTGTGGGAGAATCAGGTGCTGTATTTCTAACAAATATCAGCTGTAGATTACAATATAACCTGATATTCATGAAGAAACAGTCTTCAAGAAAATGCTAATAAACCTGATGGCTTCCTATAAGTTTATGGAGATACAGGCAAAATGATGGCATCTGTTTCTGCAATGAGGAAAAGCTTACATGCAAAAAACAGTTCAAGTAATTAGTATTTTTTAAATTTGCTGGAAAGAGCTGAAAACTCGGTACAAACAAATCCTTTGCTTGAAGTCTGGGAGAGCAGAATTTACATTTTAGTCATAGAATGAGAGAAACTGACAGTCCTGACCTATTTTGGAACTAGAGACTGAGTGGAATGGTGCTGTAAGCACTTTTGGACTGCTGAGACACGTTACCATGACAAAATATTCCACTCTTTCTGAACAAGATTCACCTTAAAACTGTATTTGTATGTGTATTTGGTGTATTTGTAAATATGAATTAGGGCTAATGACCCCACTTTGTAGTGAGTAATTGCTATTACAGTGATGATAAGAGTTCTAATAACATACACAAGAATCTTGAAAATGTCATCAAAGAAATCTCTTTTCACAGACATTTTTCCAACTGAACTAGCAGAAACCAAACTGAACAGATATATCCCTGACTCAGAATTTTAACTCTGAACTGTGGCTTCTTTGGGCAAAATCTCTGATCTCAATTTACTGATTATGTATTACTTTAGGAATGTTTTATTGAAATTTTACCCCCTCCTCAATCTAGGGAAGAATGCAGAAAAATGCTACATTTTCCTTTCCTTTTCCCAATTTTCTAAAAGAATGAATACACCCGCCCCCCAAAAAAAAAAAAAAATTTGAAACATCTAGTTTTATTTTGGACAAAGCTTGTCAACTTGTCCTCAATTTGTAATTTTTGTCTTTCTTTACCAACAAAATCTTTTCAAGTTAATATGAAATTTTTATTTTTTAGCACATTTTAGGGAAGAAATCATTAATAACTCACGTAGATCCTCTACTGTGCTCACCCTCTATAAGATGTTGTGGAGATCTGCCTCCTCAGGGAAATGGGTGTTATGTCTTCCTGACCTCTTTGATGCCTGGAGATGAACCTTCCTTATTCATGACACCTCCAAATCATCTATAAATTTTCTGATTACATTAGACGGCCACCTTTGGTCGTTGTTGTGATGGAGATGAGCACAACACATCAGAAATAGTTTATGGCAAGGACAATCCTATCAAGAGACAACAAAAATGACAGCTGTGCTCATTCCTTCCATGAGTATTAAAAAATGGGAGTTCTGATACATTTTCCAACATCCTCCTCACTGGGGAGAACAGCTCTGTTCAAGGCATTCTTGATTTTAGCAGAATTGGAAAAAATAAATTGAAAATACAGGAAAGAGGTTTCAGGCCTAACTTTACATAAATTAATAGACTAACAACTGGAATCAACACATCTTATAGACCACTAGGAGGAATTTTCCCCCTTTTTATCCATATTAATCAAAAAGTTTATTTTTAATGCAAACTTTAATCCTTTTGTAAGAATTGCATTTACTGTTGTTATTTCTATCAAATATCAAATTTCTAAGTCAGTTGATATTTCAAAGTGCAAGCTTGTGTAAAAGATCACCCACATGACCTCTGACTTTGCAATTGTGATTTTTGTTGTTTAGGACCTATTTGGTTTTGTTATTTAAGAAAATACTCCATTTCATTTCAACTCATATTCTTTGCCACTGAGGACCAAGAGACAATATGGTATTTTGAGGGGCTAATTAAGAGATTGGTGGTGACATTTCAGCAAATCCAATTCCCTGCTGAGAAATATTAATTCTCTTTTATAATTTTTGGGCAAGACCCAAAAAGGCAGGGAAACAAAGCCTTTGCAATATAGTTATCTTGAGGCAGTTGGGTTTTTAACAGTTGATAGGTAAATAATGCAAACCAAAGACAATGACAAAAGGAAAACTTCTACCAAAACTCTAACCCTGGATTGACACCGAGTTTGTCACCTGGTGCCTGCCAACAGAAACAGGTGCTGACCCCATATTACCATGCAGAGCTGAATATTTCAAATCATCAAGTTCTTTTGCTTAGTGTGGATCAGGAGTCCTTATACAACAGAACAGCCAGGTTTCCAGTTAAAACACTTGGTAGGAATTCCTAAGAAACCTTCCCAGCAACTGCACAAACATAAAAAATATCAATGGGGAAATGCCTGGAATACTATTAAGTGACTCTGGAAAACTCCTTATTGAAAGAACATTTTACAAATAGCCTTTCCCTTCAGCGCTGTAAGTGCCCTACTTAAAATAAATAAGAGTTGACAGATAAAGCAATTTAAAAAGCTACACTTCTGGAATAACAAAATGTGCAAAAAAACGAATAAAATGTTTAGTTAAATAAAAAGTGTATTTTAAAAAAGAAGACCTTTTTATTTTCCTGCTTCTTACATTTCAGCATGATATCTGTATTTGACTTGCTTGGTTCCTTCCAGCAAAACACACTTAAAATGCCTCACCCTGGTAAAAGCAGACAACCTGTCACAGCCTCGTACCTCGAGCGGCCGTGGTGATGCCGTCGTGGGCAGTGACCTTTTCAGCTCAAATCGAGTGTGTCTGGGCAGGACAACGCTGCATTCCTCCTTCAGCTGCTCTCTGCTGTTCTCTGTCCCCCACTGGGACAAAATCAGCATCTTTATTTTCAGCATTCAGGCCAGAGAGAGCTGGATAGAGCCCCCTCGTGAAAAACGCCAAATCACTTGGTTTTAGAATTTTAAAAGTTTAATAGTAATAAAATGGCTGTAGAAATAGTAATAGAATTAGAGTAATAAAGATTTGGACAATTAGGATTTAGGACAATAGGAGACAATAAAAAGAAAGAGTTAGGGACGTCCGGGTACCTCTTTCTGGGCAAAATAAGCCCGAAAAAGGACACATGTTAACAGAGGATTAACCCTTAAAAGCAATAGCCTGTTGCATATTATTCATACACCTTATACATGATGCATAAATTCCATTCAAACACAGGATTCTGTCTGGTCATCGTCAATTTCTTCCTCTTAATTCTAATGGTGTCTTCATGGCTGAGTGAGGCAGGACGAAGTTAGTTTTTTCTGATGAGTGAGCAATAAGTTCTTTTTCTCTGAAAGATTTAGGTGTCCTGTGGCTGCTGGCTTGGTGAGAGTACCTCATTCCTCTCTTTAAAAAAAGTATCTTACATAGCATAGTTTCTATTTTAACATTATCTTATAACCTAAAACTATATTTAAAGAAAATTAACAAAGCATCACTTTCTAACACAACACATATAATATTCATTTTAATATTTGCGAAAAGCCAATCATAAAATACCCATTTTCCACGCCCTGTCCCCGAGTGACTTCCACCCGGCCGCGAAGGTGTTTCCTTTGATCATCGGCACAAGCCCCCATTTAGCAGGGTCCTGGACTGTGCTTTCCTACAGGCCGAGCACACTGCTTATAATTAATACCCTGATTAGGATTATTTAAAGCAATTAATTAAAAATTAACGAGGAAAATGAAGCAGGGAAGCAGGGAAGAGGAAGCAGGATAGCCCGTGACAATGCAGGGCACGGCCACCCCCTCAGCCGCCCTGAGGCGCCTCCCGTTGAAAATGATGAATTATGTAATTCAGAACCAGCGAACATTAACTTGATTAAAAAGTATAAACAAGAGAGAAAGTTTTTTTATCTGTGTGGAGACCCGAATTTTTGTGGGGCAAGGCAAGCGACCGGCTGACACTGACGGAGGACGTTCCGGGGTTGTTTTTCCCGACGATTTCGGGAGAATTCGGTCAGACCGCGGCTCGCGCCGGAAGTCACGGGGCCGGCCCCCTTCCCTCGCAGCGGCCTTTGGGGCGCCCCCCTCGCGGCCGCCGGAGGTACTGCAGCCCCCGGCCCCGCCCCGCCCCGCTGCCCCCGCCGGGCGCACGCGCGGTGCGGGCGGGAGCGGGACGGCGGCGGCGGCGGCGGGCGCGGCGTTCCCGCTCTGGGCCCCACCGAGCCCCGTCTCCCGGCGGACACCGAGGGGGTGGCCGGGCCCGGTGGCATCGGAGGGGATTGTGGGGGCACAGCGGGGCGCGCTCAGCCTGCGAGGAGACCAGGAGACCCTGCGTGCCGCCCGCCGCAGAGTCGGCCCCGCAGCGCAGCGCGGCAGGAGAGAACCGCCCGCCCGAGCGAGTGAGTGCCGCGGGTGGGGGGCGCGAGGGGCGGCCGGGCACGAGCGGGACCCGAGCAGGGGAGCGCGGGCTGGGGATGGAGGGAGCGGGGCGGCGGCGGCGGCGGGGTTCGGGGCGGGTCGCACCGTTCGCAGGGTTCGGAACGCGCGGATCGGGCTGTGAGGTGCGCAGGCAACGCGCGGCGTCCCCGGGACGGGGCGAGCGCAGCCGGGAGTCAGAGCGGAACGGCAGCGCCGTGGCCACGGGGGCGCGGGGTGGCCCCGGCGGCATCCGGCTTCCGCTTCCTCCCGCCGGGAGCCGCAGCGACAGCGCTGCGACACCGCCGGGCCCGGCACACGGCCCCGCTGCCTCCAGCTCCGCCGGGGCTCCGGCCCCTCGGTGTTCCGGTGATGCCGCCCCCTGCAAACCTCCCGGGGAGCCTCGGCTGCGCTAAATAGGGCAGTGAACTCTCTGTAGGTCAGAGAAGCATCTGCGCTGTGTTGTTTTTAAACAAGAAGAGCTCGTTAATCGAACAGGAGTTAGGCTGCGTATCAGGGAAGGGTTCTTCCCCCAGAGGGTGTCGGGCACTGCCCAGGCTCCCCAGGGAATGGTCACGGCCCCAAGGCTGCCAGAGCTCCGGGAGCGTTTGGACACCGCTCTCAGGGATGCACAGGGTGGGATTGTTGGGGTGTCTGTGCAAGGATTGTTGGGGTGTCTGGGCAGGGATTGTTGGGGTGTCTGGGCAGGGCCAGGGGCTGGACTCGATGATCCTTGTGGGTCCCTTCTAACTGAGGATATTCTGTGATTCTTTGATGTGTTTCTCAAAATCCTTTTATCTCAGCCTGTTCAGAACACGTGCTCCGAAAACTTAGTGAAGTTTTTGAACACCAGCCAGATGTAGGTTTGTGTTGGTTCTTGTTTCACGGGATAGAATAGACTTGAGGTTCTCTCTTGGATCCTCTACAATGCTTTTAACGATGAACTCCGTAAACACGGGCGGGTACAGAGAACCTGGAGCTTAGGTCAGCAAGGTTTCCCCTCTTCTGGTGGGGGACAGCCTCTGTAGTTAATGTGCTCTTTCAGTAAATCAAATATCTAATGTAATAATGAAACTAATACATTTAAATAATACTATAGTATATTCTATACTATATTATATACTATAGTATATTATATAGTATAATAATACTATAGCACATTATATAATATATTATACTATAGTATATGATATACTATTATATAATAGTATAGTATAGTATATTATATAAATAATACTATATATATTATATAATAGACACACATATATAATATATATACATAATGTATATACATAATGTATATATGTGCAGAACACTTTTATTTATTATAAATTAAAAATTAAAATATATTACATAATATAATACAGTCTACGTAAAAGTTATGTAATAAAATAATCATTTTAATAAAGGTGACTTTAAAATAAATTCTTACTTAGCTTTCCAATGGGTTAGATTGAAATGATCTCCCAGGGATTATCAAGCAAGGATGTCTACTTTCAGGACAGAGTGGATTAGGGCATTTAAATATGTATACACAGGCCAATCTTTGTCCCTCTACTTCCAGAAGCTCTAGTAACTTGACCTAGTAATTTGTGATGTGTGTCAGACAAAATTCAGGACTTGGATGTGTGGTCTCCAAGTGTGCTGCTGGATGTACTGTTCTAAAATGTTTCACCATATAAACAAGATATCCCATAGCAATGTATTGTTACAATGTCTGCCTCTGAAATTCAGCTATTTGTGGATTTTTTAAATCTTTCTTCTGGGCAGGTCTTAATCACAAACCCAGGGGGGTTTTGGAAGAGTTTTAGTTGTTGTGCTTGCTTGAGATTTAAATTGCAACAAAACTGCATATTTCCTTTGGAAAGTTTTCCTATTTAGTGTCAGAAGATATAACCATAGTTGGTAAAATATCTCTTTTTTCACATTAAATTCCAGTAGTGTGATTGCTTGCCAGGTTTTTTAGATTGACTGCAGCTACCATGTTTTCTTTCTTTGGTTTTGTACACAGCTCATAAGTTGTACCTTAGCAAGATGGGGCTCAGAACAGTTACAGACATTCCTTCTGCAAGGCTGATTTTGCTCTACATCACAGAGATAACCAGAAAAATGATGATTGTTTTTGCCACAACATTTGGTTTTCAGTTGTCATTCCAATCTTGACCTGCTTCTACATGAACTACAGTTCCTGGTTTATTTTTTTTGTTCTAAGAATACAAATTGAAGATCACTGCCACTTAGAATTTAGTTTATGTGCAATTCTTTCTAGGATCTTTTGTTTCTTCCACACAGGTGGGGAAAAATGGCCAAGAGAATTGCAGAAAAGGAGCTGACTGACCGAAACTGGGACCAGGAGGATGAAGCTGAAGAGGTAAAATGCACATTAGTTCCCCCCTATGCACACCTGCAGGTAGTAGAGTAGCTGTTTATATTTGCTGTGTATCTGGTGCATAAAACCTACAGTAGAACTGGTTAAAAGGTTAGCAATTAAAGATAATTTTACAGAAGTGGGTTTTTAAAAATTATTTTATAAAGTTTCAAGTTATGCAGGCCCTATAACAAAGCAGCTTTTAAGGGTTAAAATTTCATCAGTGGTTCTGGGGAAAGGAACTTCATGTTTCTGGAGGGAACCCCAGGCTTGTTAAAATGCTTTTGGACTCTTCAAATGTGTGATAGGTATTTATTGAATTGAGAGAAAAAGCAGATTTGATTTCTGGAGATTAATGCTCTGTATGCCTCCAGTATGTTTTTTTGAGGGTCAGTAATAGCTAATTTTAGAGCTATGTTAA
Source organism: Agelaius tricolor (assembly GCF_023055355.1). Taxonomy (NCBI): domain Eukaryota; kingdom Metazoa; phylum Chordata; class Aves; order Passeriformes; family Icteridae; genus Agelaius; species Agelaius tricolor. The sequence goes on from NW_027269263.1 coordinate 5,363,002, forward strand.
TCTTAGCTGAATTTCCCCACACAGCCAGAGGAATTAGGCAAATAGTTAAGTGCTGTGTTCCATCTGATTGTAAAAAGAGAGTTTCACTTTTAATGTCTCATACTTCCTCATGGCTCATGTTTAAACAAACTGGTTTCGTTTTTTGTCCAACTAAAAGCATCAAATGCTTAGGCCTGTAAATGTGAAAAAGGAAACTGACTCTTCCAGGAATTTGAGTACAAGAAAACTTCATTTCCTCATTTGTTGCAGAGTGATACCGAGCCATTCGCTGTCTTTGCTAGTGTTTGAGCTACAGCAGGCTGCTGAGGTTGCCTTAGAGCCCACATCTCCATATATTTGCTCCAAACTGTGGATTACTGACAGATTCCCTTCTGCACAGAGATCTTAGAGCTGTGTTTTAAAAAACCAAAGCAAAACTTATATTATTTGATGTAATAAAATGGAGATAGCACAGAGAGAAATGTAGTGCAGAGCCAGAGTTTTCCAAGTATCAGCTCACAACCAGTGGGCTGGTTTTTAACTTCTTCCCTTGTTTGTGTGGTAGCAGTGTTAGGGTTGTGTTCAAAACCTGATCTTGGCCTTCCCTTCATGTTGAATATTCCACTAATGATTCCATAACTTCCTTTTCAAGGTGGGAACCTTCTCTGTGGCAAGTGAAGAGGTCCTGAAGAACAGAGCTATTAAAAAAGCAAAGCGCCGCAACGTTGGGTCAGAGGTAATGTGGTCACTGAACACGAGTACTGGACTTTTACTCACAAAACTCATCATGCTCAAGTTTTTACTTTCTTGGGTTTGTAGTGATGCTGAAAAAATTTATCATTTCAACTCACCAGGTCCTATGTGCACATGAACTTTGCATTTACTGTTCCATGCTAAGAATAAGGCTAAGGCTGAAAAAGGGTAATACTAGTTTGACTGGTGAGCAGGGTGTTCTTGCATGTTTTTGAAGTAAAAATAACGAGTGTTTCAGACACAATGTTGTTTGCAAGTAGGTAAAACAGCATTTTTACTGCTTTACTTCAATTTTTTGTAGAGATGGAAGTATGGAAATGCAAAGTTATTAATTATTAATACTGGAGGGCTGGGGGATGGCTCAGAAACTTTATTATTAAACACCCAAATACTAAGCTGCTCTGAGAATCAGAAACATGTCTTTTGTTAAGAATGCTGCTACTTTTTTTTCCTTCCTTCTTGCCAAGAGCCTTAGTGCCATCTACTCTTTGCATTAACAAATTGAAAATTGAAAGGCAGTTGGCCTTTGTTACAGGTTTAGTTCCTGTGAAAGCATTATCCCAGTCCAGTCATATTGTTGTTCTTTCAGAAATCCTTGACAATGCTTTGTTGTATATATTTTTCCTAGACATCCTTTGAACAGGGCATGCATCATGTTAGAAGTAGGCCTGGAACTTTGTGTTACACACGTTGCTCTAGGATTGGATGGGACTAGGCAAATGTTAAGATCTAGACAGCCTTCTCCTATGCTTTTGATTTTCCTTCTTCTTGTGAATGAGGAAGCTGTCTTAGCCCACTAAAGCCTTGAATAGTTTTAGTCACAAATGTGGTCGAGGATACAGTTAAATAAAGGATTGTACTGGAAGGAGGTGATGCCAAACATAAACTACAACTTGAGCAGGAGAGTTTCAGGGGCAAATGGGATAGGAAAAATAGAACAGAATGAGAAAGGGGAGCAGATAGATTGCAGAAGTAGTCAGGAGGCTGGGAGCAGGCTGTTAGGGCTGGTAGAAGGGCTGGTGTACTTTAAACCCAGCTGACAGTTAAAGACCATGCAGCCCCTCACTCTTCCTCCTAGTCTGATGAGGAGGAGAATCAGAAAAAAGGATAAAAGCCTGGGTTGAGATAAGAACAGTTTAATGATTGAAATACAATGATCATGATGATAAGGGAACCAAAGAAAGAGAAAGATATTTACAAAAAGGTAAGCTTGAAACTTACTGATGTTCCTACATGGAGCAAGCAGAATGCTGCAGTGAAAAAGACAGCAGTTTAACTGGAATGTCCAGAGAGAAAGGTGGGACTGATCAGAAAGAAGCACAATAAAAATGCCCACCTAGGAATGAGAAGCAGAGGAAAAGAGCACAAAAGGAAGCAAAGAGACCCATAACCACAAGATCAGATACTGGAATATATCCTAAAATTGACAAGCTTTGCCATTTTTCAATGGCAAAAGCAGATGAGACTCAGAAGCAGTTCTCCTCTGATGGTTTTCCAGAGACACTGAAAGTTCACTTTGAGTAGTAAAAGTTCATTACCTCCAAAGGCCTAAAAATTGCAGTGCTTTATTTGCATGTCAGTTGTACTTTGTCTTTTAGAAACACCTAAGAAACTATACCATAAAATACTACAGTTGCAAAGACAGTGATCAGAACTGGGTAATGAAAAGGTTGCAGAGATGGATATTTTGTGGTCAGGTACAGTCTGTCTTTGCATCTTCCATCAGTCACATTGGAATATTTTGGGTAAATCACAAGAGGTTTCATAGGTGACTCCAGAGTGATGAGTGGATTAAAGTATTGGGCTCTTGACTGCCATTGTAAATGCCAAAAGTTGTTGAAAATAAACCTGAAATTACATAATCTTGTGTAGTTATTTAAAGAGAAACCAGATTACCAGAATGTCTAATAGGTAGTCAAACACATCCACAGCTCTGAGCAACTTCCATGTATCCACATCCTAGACCCAGTTTATTTTCATACCAAACATCTGAGTCTTTTAAAAACAGTAGCAGTGTGTGTCATAAGGAAGCTGTTAATTTTGTTTGCATAGCTGACACAGTAATGCATAGGATGACACACTGAACTAGGGAAAAACAAACCAAGGATATCAGGAATATTAAGTGGGGATAGGATTTGTGTGGATAAGATGTTTGTAACTGGTTGTCTCTTTTTTTTTTCTCCCCAGTCTGAAAGTGGAGGAGCTTTTAAAGGGTTTAAAGGCTTTGTATTGCCTTCTGGAAAAGGAGGAGGTGGCTTCAGTGGATTTGGGAATGGTGCAGGAATAAAGGCTTTGGAAGGGCTGTCTAATGGAAGCAGTAGTGTCTCTAGTACTCCTCCTTTCAGCAGTTTGAAAAGCACCTCTGAAACACAATCAGCATTTGGTAAGTTTTAAATAAGCATACATATTTATCAGCACCTTCAGTCAAAATTTGTAGGGTTATTTTAGTAGTGAAAAAAACAAATTTAGACCATCTTATAGTTGTGTTTTAAGGTTTTGAGACTTCATGCCTCTTTGTAAGATTTCTTACCATTTTGGAGTGCTAGAGGGACAAGTTTTCATGTGCATGCAATTAAAAAAGGTGGCAACTAAATTAATATTTCTAAAAGTAAAAGTTTTCTAGGCACAGATGGAAATGGAAGGCACTGGCATAATGCAGTCTGTAAAAGGTATAAAGCATCTGGTGACATGTCCCAGTTCTTTGAATTTAAATAAAAAATACATACTGCATAGCTAAAGTCTTCCATCTTTTTTCCTTGTACATCTGATCTTGCAGACAGTCTAATGAGAATTTTATCTGTTACAGTTATACCTACATTTCAAGGCATTTGAAATACTTCAGCATGTTGAGCTGTCATGCTTTGGAATTCCCTGAGGAATATTAGTTCCATCCCTTTGTGCTGGACATGCAGAAATGTTAACCCTGCCACCACAGAATTTTGGAGTTATCATGCCATAGAATAGAAATGGTGCAGTTTGAACTTAAGAGTAACTTGGATTTCAGTGAGCTTGAATAACTTAAGGGAAAGTGAAATATTCAATGAGAGTTTTTCTAGTTTGCTTCTTAGGGTTTTTTTGTATAGAAGGGCTCAAAAGCTTGTAACATTATGGGCTAGTGCACTCAGGGTGGTTTAAAGCACATTTAAAACACATTTAAAGCACAAATGGCAAGAGATAAGTTGAGTTTTTTGATTTAATAAGCATTACAGCTTGCTGAAGTTGTTAGATTTTTTAAGATTCTGAAGGTATTGGCAAAATATAAAGCATGTATTTTTTTAATGTTCTCTACAAGATATCTTTGGATTTTTTTTGTACACCCGTGTGCTCCATCTACTTTGTCTATCCCTGACATATGTGTTTAAATGAAAACTTGGGTCAGCTCACTGGCATGGGAGTACCTGGGGCACAGTGTGGTGACCCAAAAGAAGGAGCTCAGCTGAGTAAGGATGAGTGATTCGATAAGGAAATATTGCACATGTTAGGCTTTTAGGAGAGCTGTGTTGCTTTCGGGGTAGAAAAAGTCTCTAAGCCACATTTCTCACTAGGTCGGCAAAGCATCTGTGTTATTTCTTTAAACCAGAGCTTATTAAGCAAATGAGTTAAGTTGGAGATCAGGGAAAGGTTCTTCACTCAGAGGGTGCCCACGCACTGCCCAGGGAATGGTCACAGCCCCAAGGCTGCCACAACTCCAGGAGTATTTGGACAATGCCCGCAGGGATGCACAGGTGGGGTTGTTGGGGTGTGCTGGGCAGGGCCAGGAGCTGTACTCAGTGACCCTGCTGTGTCCCTCCCAGCTCAGGATCTCCTATAACTCTGTGATTTTTCTCCTAACAGGATCCCCAGTGTCAAACGGCCCCACTGCTGCTGTGTTTGCTGAGAAGAAGGCTGCCAGCCCCACAGCCAACGGTGGCAGCAGCCAGCCCTGCTCCTCAGGCAGCACCTTGGGCTCAGCACCTGGCTCTGGCTCCTACCACAAACAGCTGGCTGCCCTCAACTGCTCTGTTCGTGACTGGATAGTGAAACACGTGAACAGCAACCCCCTGTGCGACCTCAGCCCCATCTTCAGGGACTACGAGCGCTACTTGGCCAGCATCGAGCAGCAGCACGGGGGCGGCAGCGACAGCAGCTCCGAGAACGAGAGCGGCAAGACCCCTGCCCCCCAGCCTGCTCCCGTGTTTGGGAGTTCAAAGCTCCAGCAAGGCTCCACCTTTTTGTTTAACAGCAAAAATGAGGATACCTCTGACAAAAAAGCTGAAGCTGCATCAGAAAAAAGAGACCCGTTGTTAGGAGCTACATCAACTGTCTCGTTTAATTTTGGCAAGAGTGTTGACAGTTCTGTTTTGGGTTCCCTCGGTTCAGGAACGCTTGGTAGTTTCTCATTTTCTTCTGGGAATTCAGGTTTGTTTGGAAAAGATGCAAACCAGGCCAAGTCTGTCACTACAGCATCCACCAGTTCATTGGAAGCTCAAACAGACAGTGGCAATAATGACGACAAAGGTAAATTCTATGTATTTCTATTTATAGTTATTTTACTGGTCAGCTGTGAGTGTATGTGACTTTAGAATAGGAAAAAAATGCAATATTAAGTTCACTGAGATGATGGCATGATGTAGTGTCCAAGGAGGTTTAGGCTGGAGATCAGGAAAAGGTTCTTCCCCCAGAGGTTGCTCAGGCACTGCCCAGGCTCCCCAGGGAATGCCAGAGCTCCAAGAGCATTTGGGCAACACTCTCAGGCACAGGGTAGGAATGGTTGGGGTATTCTGGGCAGGACCAGGAGCTGGACTCCATGATCCTGGTGGGTCCTTTCCAACTCAGGAAATTCTGTATTCTGTGATCATCATCATTCTTCAATTTGAAAGTGCAGAATTATACCTCTAATCTGGAGAACCCAGCCTTATGTAAGCAACACCAAAAGTATGTGCTTATCAAGACTTACATAATTCTGTCAGATTTGTACTTTATATAATATAATATACAAAATAATCCCATATCTAAAGACAGGAATTGATGAAATTTAAAGCAGCTAGTATGTTCACCTTTCAGCCTGCTGGACTTCTCAATCCCACTGCTTTTCTTAGTAGGTTTATCAAGAGATCCCTGCAGTAAAAAGCATGAGATACAGAACAGTTCAGTCCATTTTACTTAATGGATTGTAAGGAGGCCAACAAAGTTACACAGTACCTGACAGCTTTACTCTGGTCTTTGCCTGTGCTGAATACAATAGGCTGATAGAAATCCCAGCAGCTGAGGGGCTGGAAAGGCATAATCTGCCACTCTTATCTGTCATTCTGCAACTACTTCCTTTTGCCCCAAATTAAACCTGGCTCTTGGAAGTATTTATTGTGCTTTACTTGAACCCATTTGTGGAGTATACTCTGAAATGTGAAAACTGTTTCTGTTCAAACAGAAGCTTCTGACTTACTAAGCTTTATATTGTTGGTGTTTGATTGTTTGGTATGGATTGGGTATTTTCATCCCACTTGAACTGAAGGTGAGGATGAAGTTGCTCTAAGAGCTGAATGAAAAGCAAGTAACCCTTTTTTTTGTAGCTGAAGCTGCTGCAGAGTACACAGGGACTGAAAGGGGTTCTGGGTGTCACTGACCAGCCACATGTCCATGTCCATGTCATGGTGGGCATAAGGGACTTCCAATGCAGTGCCAAAATCTGTGCTCACAACATTAACATATTAAAACTTTCTATTTAAAGGAGGGGAAGAGGAGGAAGAAGAACCACCAAAAGTCATTGTTAACGAAATAAAAGAAGATGATGCCTTCTACTCAAAGAAGTAAGTGACTTTAACTTGGAAAATAAAATTAATACCTGTGTATTGCTATTCTTCACCACCTAAAATGGCTTTAAGTTTATTAGAGCCTCACTTAAAAATGTTTATAAATTGTACATTAAAATCCTATTATAAGTTCAGAATGATACAGCCAGCTCTTATGACTTTCTGATGAGGCCCTGAGTACAGGTTGCTGTGCCTTTTATTTTTCCCTGAAAGTAATACATTTATAATTTCAATACTGAAAGAAGTAATTCATTTTCTCTTTGATCTTCAAGTGCTGTCCATTAGCACATGAAACAAGGTCAAGAATAATAAAGATTTAGGTTACTCACAGCATGTTAAATCCTGACTACTGTTACTGTGAGTCAGATGGATACATGTACCTGGGAGAGACCTTTTTATTTCATCTCTACATGGCTGCACAAACAAGGATTTGGGTTTTATTTTTTCTCCACAGGTGCAAACTGTTCTACAAAAAGGATAATGAATTTAAAGAAAAAGGTGTAGGAACATTACATTTAAAACCAGCAGGAAATGAAAAAACTCAACTCTTAGTACGAGCAGATACCAATTTAGGTAAGTACATTTATCCCAGTAACAAGTCTTGATGTCAGAATTCCTTGCTAAGCATTAGGATTTTTTTGGTTTTTTTACACAGCATTAATAGATACAATTAGTGAAAACCTTTCTACTTTTTTTTTTCCTAAATCATTTAGATTTAGGAAAAACTGACAAACACTTGGGTGCCTCTAGTGAGCATTAGAAAAGAGAGCACATGAAGCAGTGCAAGAAGTAAAAGGCTGCAGTGTATGTTTGGGGATACAAAGTACCTGTTTTACCCTGGTTTGTCCAGATTAACATGTCTGTCTGTATCAGAACATTTTGCTTCTGGTGGTCAGAATGAGGAACTTGGCATAAACTAAGCACTGTGACTGGATTCCTCGTTTGCTGCTTCTCCCTTGTCCCCGTCCCTTTCTCCTGTGTCCCCCTACTGTCATTTGATATTCAGGTTCCTCCATTTAAAAAAGGAGGATGCAGTATTTGCAGAGATTTTCTCATTTCTAGTGAGGAAAGAAATCTGAGACCAATGGCCATGAATAGATACTTAGGAAAGAAAAAGACAAACATACACAATGTTTGTGAATTGCCTTCCTTGCAAACACCCCCCTAAATCTCTAGTTACTATCTGTACTAACACTGTAATGCAGTAAAAGCTAGAAAATGGCTAATGGTAATTTTTTCCCCTCCTCAAATGCAGGAAATATCCTGTTGAATGTTCTAATTCCACCTAAGATGCCATGCACAAGAACCGGAAAAAACAATGTTCTTATAGTTTGTGTTCCTAACCCACCCATCGATGAGAAGAACCCAGCTGTTCCTGTCACTATGCTAATAAGAGTGAAAACAAGTGAGGATGCAGATGAGTTGCACAAAATCTTACTGGAGAAAAAGGAGGCTTAAATAAGTTGCAGTCCATAATTTGAGGATTTATTGCCAAACTGCTGCTGCTCTTTTTTTCTTCCGTAACTTCATTTGAACATTTTATTCTTTACTCTGATATTAAGAACTGTTATAGGAATTCTGGAAAAATGATGTGAGGAAAAGCTAAACTAGCTAATAAAAGCTTTAATAGAACACAAGTGTTGGACTGTTCTCCCTCATTTTCAGTATCTAAATGCAGGACCTCTTCTGGATAAAGCACATGGATGTAAATCCGAGCAAACGTTTTTAGCACCAGTCGACCAAATGGACAGAAATCTGAGTACAAAAACACGGTACCAGAGCTTCCTTACAGACTGTTATACAATGCAAGCACCTCCTGTTTTGGGAAGGGAGGATGTTCAAGCTTACCTGTTGCAACTGTTTCTAGACTGCAGATTTTTAATAGCTCTGTTGTATTCTGGTGAGACCGACTTTTTAGACTCAGTGGCAGTACTGCACCCCACCAGTGATGATCTCCATTGTGCTGGGTCTGTACCCTTGCAGACCTGTGTGCTTTCAGGACTCAGAGACTGCAGATATTTGAAAGAGAATTTGCTTGTCTAGTCTTGTTGACAGTAGTGGTTCCTCCAGAGGAACTGTCAGTTCTGGTCTTACTGTAGCAACAAGTGAATGATGTGCAATATGGTACAAGCAGACAACTGGAAGACAGTTTTATCTTGGACACACTGGCAGCCCCTGGCTTCTGACAGGTCAGAACAAAGGGTTGCACTTCCACATGATCCTTCCAAGGTGTTTGTCCTTAGTCCCAAAACCCAGCTGAGGCAGAGCTGGATGTGCTGCATTGCTCCTGCTGCTGGTGGTACTTTGCTGAAGAAAGCTCTTCCCACAACAAACTTCAGGACTTTTAAAGACCTTTCTGTTGCCTGTTGCCCTTACCAGGAGACACATGCACAAGGGTGTGTGTCAGTATGTATTTTTCCATGTGATAAAAATGCTGTGCTGCACTGCATTAAACAAAGCAGCAGAGTGCAGCTTTGCCAGAAGCTTTCTGTTGCATGTGGGGAGCATGGGGTAATTTGTAAACTTAGTTTTCAGCTGTGATAAAATTAACCAGGTGGCAATAATTTGGGGATCAGAGCATTCATTCTGGTCTCGGTTTCACTCTCAACTTTGTCAGACTGTGTTTGGTGATTTATTCCTTTTCTTTTTTTCAAATGTTGCTGGAAACTCCTTCCCTAGTAACTTTTTCTACTGTGCTTCCAACTCTGGGACTTCTCCGAGAGCTTGATGATAATATGAAACTTGAACTGCTCTCAGATGTGTCACACTGACCAGCTCTGGCAAGGTGGAACAAAAATGCTGTTTTGCCTCTGGCTATGTGACACAGAGGAAAAAGCCCTTTCCTTAAAAAGACTCAGTGTGACACAATTCATACAGGGGACCTGGTGGTCCAGCACAGTGGCATCCTGTGGGCAGGGAACAAGGAATAACACCATTTGATGAGGTGCAGCACATCTTACCTGTACCCCTGCTCTGGGGGGAGCAAATGGCTGCTGTAGGCCTAATTCACTGGACAATTCAGGTTATGGCCTTTTTTCCCCCCGCTTCATTAAAAGGAGGAAAATCTAGATTTTATCTATAGCCCTGTTGACCAAAGTTCCAAAAGAAAGGACTTTGCTCGCATTTCAGCCACGTTTAGTGTATAAGAATTGCATTTTTAACACTGAAGTGTGAAGGGAGCTTAGATGCCATTTGAGATATTTGAAAAATAAACTGGTGCCTTTGGGGATTCTTTTTGCATCTGGCTAAGTACTTAAATCATTAAAAGTCAGTGACATTGCTTTCCTCAAAATAAGATATAGTTTTTTTAAAAAACAAGTTTTGCTGCTACCTAAATTGGAGGCCCAAAGCTGACAGGGTGTGTCTAAATGTGTATGAATGAAAAACAGAATGCTGCCTAAGAGTTAAGTCCAGGCTCTGGTCCAAGGGCTTAGTTAATTTTGCATTTGTCTTTCAACTGTAGTGTCTTAACCCTGTCTCTGTACAAAAAGGTTTATAGACAGAGCTCTGGTTGTACATCCCAGAAAGAAAAGCTCAGTCTATAAAAGCTTGGCCTTTTCTTTGCTTACTTCCAAAAGCTCATGGATTTGGAACTGTTCCTTTAACCTTAGAAACGTGGACCAACAAACTGAAGTTAACACTTCTTCCCTTATGCCCCCCTCTAAAGAGGGGCAGTTGTTAGGTTTTGCACACATGGATGTGGCCCAATTCTGACAGTACACCTCTGGCCTCTTTCCAAGCAGAGGGCACAGAGTGAATGGAAACATAATAGAGGAATGATAAATTGTGTTGGAAAGAATTAAACCTTACCCTAGCCATCATAGCAAGTAACACCTGAATTCTTCTGTGCATGTATTTAATCAGTAAAGCCAGGGGAAGGTGAAAAATTGGGATGTCACCTTCATTAGAATGTCAAATATATGCATAAACATACAATTTTGAACATTTTACATGGGGAGAATTGCCTCTAAAAGGACAGGGAAGAATTTCCCTGCTAAGCAGATTTTAATCAACATCAATTCATGACTGTACCATTATGTGGACTATGAAGCAGGAAAAGATAGTCATACACTGACAAACTTGGTGCTCAGGTATAAAGCACAGCCTTTTCCAGCACTTTAGAAATTTTTGATGATGCTTCAGTTTCTATTTAAGGAATACTGAAATATAGAATGCTGTAAAAGGCCAGAGATTGTTAAATAGAAATAAAGGCCTTAAATGAAAAAGCAAATTTCGCTGAGACCACAGACATCAGTGTACTACTGCCTTCATAACAAAGTGGCACATGCTATCCAAGGAAAGAATTTTGATCAGAATTCCAACTCAAAGAGGCATTCCTGTGTCTTAGTAATGTATTTAACAGCTGGGAATCGAATACCTGATATCAAAGATGCAAGTTTCTGCCCCAATCTGCGTTAATGCCTCGTTGTTCCAGGTGTATGTAGATGTTGGAGTTTCTTATCCATTCCTCCTCCTCTGATTTAGAAGTTTCAGCTGGAAAATAAACATCTCTGCTTCTTTAAATTATCAGAATAATTTCTAAGGAAGATTATTACAGTTGGCTTGAATTTTATTTTAAAAAATTACAGTATGCAAGGTTTAATTTGGGAGGGCAACACTGTGTTCCTCTAAGCCCTTTTGGCTGATGGATGTGAAAGTTTATATTAAATTAACAGTTCAGATGAACATACTGTAGAACATAAACCAATCAGGAGGTTTGCTGTGCTATTGAAACTGAAGTTCAGCTCCCTTTGCAGCACTGTAACATTTAAACTGTCATTAAAGATTGACTTTCTGATGCCTTAACTTATTTGCATTTGATAAAATTTTGTAGCTGGTGCCTGTGTGCAGAAATTACCTGACATTAAACAATTTAAAGTGGCATGAGCTAGTCTAAATCCAATGAAGATGCTGAATGTGATGATTTGTTAGTTGTTAGTAGATTTCAAAATGCTCTGAATTTTTCAGTGGATACTTAAGTTTTACATAACATGTATGTTAATGTTTTCATTAGTTCTGATACACTGAGGTCATGTACAAAAATCCATGGAAAATGTGAATAAATGAATGGAAGATTCATTTGTCTTGTGTGAATCACTTTCATTTTGAGTGTCTAACATGGAGTAACAAAATGAATTGTACAACCAGTTGCTTGCAGGTGAACTCTTGCCTGGAAAATTCTGCTACTAAAAGAAGGAATGTCCTGGCCTGCCCATTCCTGACTTGGAAACCTGGAGCCAGTTCAGCAAAATGCTTCCTCCTTGTGAGGTCAAGGAGCTGGGACTGCCTTGGGGGACAGAGGGAACACCTGTGCTCACATAGCAGTGGAGTGACTGGTAGAGAGACTGACCTCTAAACCCTCCACATGACTATTGAAGGATTTAGAAACCACATCATCTAGGTCTACCTGATGACCCTTACTGAATTTACTTTAGATCTTGCCTAGAGGCACCAACCTAAAGTCAGGCCAAAGTGATTATTTTTTTCATTGGTTTGTGACAGTTTGCAAATACAAGAAAAAAAACCCCATTTGGATTAAAAACTAAACCCAAAACCAGCAAACCTTTCCCTGTCCAAACTTCTTGAATGACTAACCATGCAGGGGAGGTTTATTACCACCACCCTTGAGGTTCTTTACCTTTTGTAATGATTTAAATAATGCTTTTCCATAATGGTTGCTTCCAAAACCTTTCAACACTTGAAGCATTCAAGGGAAAAAAAATCAGTTTGTTTCAAAGCAATATTTTAGTATTTCCCAGCCAGCTAAGATTCCTGCCCAGTTGCATGAGCAGTCACAAAACAACACTGCCAACAATCTGCTCAAACATCCATGAAAAGAACTGAGACATCCTGTTCTTCTTAAGCTCTGTGTTTTATTTCTCCCTAATATCCCACATGCCTCTGAGCTATCACACATGGCTTAGGATAGATGTTGTTACCTACCACATGGATTCATAAAACATCCTGGTCTGGAATTCTTTAAAATGAAATCATCAGCCCATCAACTCATGGACATAGTTGGTAACATTTGTTCAACGAGTGTTTAACTAATTTAGACAGAAAAAATCCCCTGAAGATTTCCAAAAAATCAGGTGGAGAGGGAGGACTCAGAACCTTGCATGTCTTTAAATCAAAACAGATCCCTGCCAGTACACACAATTCAAGGCAGTGTAAGCAGTGCAGATCTAAATGCAATCTCATTTTTGTGACAATGCACAAATCTGCATTGAAGTTCTTCCTGAATTAATCAGGAAGAAACCATAACAGCCATCAGTCCTCACTATTATACACTGCACAAACATAAATATGTCTACATAATCAAGTTCAGAACAAACCACGGATCAGTTCAGAAGGACTGTTCTAAAGGCAAGAACAAAAACCTTTTGTAAACCAATTCAGGACTCCACTTTTACCTTCTTCCCCCTTATCCAATGTCAAGTAGTCAGGGACTGATCATTCAGAGGTTCTGTAGCAGAAGCAGCTTTGCTCCAAGTGCAGTCAGAATGAAGAGCAATGAGGCCACTCTGCCACATGAGTTTCCATCTGGCAATGCCTTCAGGAGTGCCACAGAGCCTATTCCACCACTGGTGCCTGCCACCAGGAAGGAACACATCCAAACTCCAACACCGGCAGGCACAGTAGAGAGAAAACACCACTAACAGACTTCATGGTCATTAAAGAGGTCTGTTTATTTGCTGCAGGGTCCAACACTTTCTTCACTGCTGCCATAAGCACAGCCAACTTTATTTTTGGTGCACAACCTTCTCCTTGCTCTTTGTTCAAATGGCTCAGTACAGTGCCTGCACAATTTTCAACCCATCACCTTTTAAGCAACACCAATGATCGATGAGGCAAATAAAACCCGAACCATGCAACGTGTTAGGCTGATAAAATTAGGCTGAGAATATTTATATATTTACATAGAGAACATTCAACATTGGAACCTGCTTGCAGACTTGTATTATCTTGACCAAGTATCCAAACAGTTACATTCTGGTGTAAAATACTCTTTTGTTTAAGGTTTTGTGTAAAAGCTACTTACTTCACAATGCCTTTAACTGGATAACCGTACCTGGTTTTGACACAGAATTTCTACACACCAGCAGCACACATTTGCAGTCATACCTTGCAGAATGTGTAAGGCATTTGCAGACATCTGATTGCTGTGACCACAGGAAATCCACTTTCCAGAGCCTTTGGAAACCATGAGAGTCTTTCAAATACAAAGAGTGAATTCATATGAGAGACACTGTTCATCCAAGAACTATAAACTCATCATTTCTTGACACTGCTACATACAACACAGATAGAATTTAAGACTAATAAATTATTTTCCTAAATAAAAATTTGTTCTTAAACCCCACTGAGTAACAACAGGGCTTAGGCACTTCTGAAGATTTTATCTTACATCTGTCTTTAATATGGAAGCTTCAGACTATAAAATACAGGACAAGAAATCATCTCAAAAAGGAACAATTAGTGACTGGCAAGAAACAGGTCAATAGCCTAAGAGTGTAGTCTATTTCCCTGGATTCCACGTCCATACAGAATTTCAGTGATCACATGGGATTCTGTACATGAGGGTCTGCTGGAAGAAATCTGTCTGCAGAGCCAAGGACTTCACTGTCTACATAATGAACATACTTTGGGGAAAACATATTACTGTGAAAAGCCACCTGTGCAAACAATTCTCTTTTCTGGAAAGCACATCCTGCCCAGAAATAGAAAACTATAAAAATAGTAACAGCAATCCAGAGCCCAACATGCCCAAGCCTTATAAACAATGAAGACCAGGGGAATAAAAAGAGAAGGAACGGAGACCAACACAAACTGGATTAGCCAAGACAGCTCAAAGACTCAGAGTTTCTAAAAGCATCTTCTTTTAAAAGGAGATTTGGAATCCACCTTGTCCTGGCTGGCAGGACATAAGAGAACATAATTTCACATACATGGTGGTCTCTAAGGCAGAGCAATAATCTGCTAGCACAGAATAATTGATTTAAGAGCGTTCTTAAAAAGACAAAACAAACAACAAGCCAAAAAAAAACCCCAACCAACCAAAACAAAACAAAAATTCCCAAGCTTTTTATACTGGTTAAATCAATAGCAGTGAAAAACTTGTTATGGATTAAAAGATTCACATCCTTGTATTTGACAACAATCAATATACAACATCTATGAAGAGCTCAAGAACTCTCCAGAGGGAGTGAATGGGCAGAAGGATGGAAGGAGTTAACTGAGCAATGAGGTATGGTGGAATTCCAAAAAAGAAAGACAGCTGTTCTGCCAAGTTTCCCAGATTTGTTAACTGAGCTGCATCTTCAAACACCACCATAACTAATGAAACACACTGTGCTCCAACCATTAAGACAATGACAACCAAACAGCCTTCATGGCACTGCAGGACACGCCAGCTCCATCTGCAGCAATTACTTCAATGGCCAACAGGGGCTGAATCCACTTTACTGTAGCTTAGGAGCTACACAATTAAACCCTCTCCAAATTAATAGGGTGAGAGGTTCTTGCTAACATTCACTTTGCTTTTTTGATGTAGTGCAATAGCATGCTAAGGGTCCAGCTGTGCCATCCTGACCCAAACAGAACTTTTTGATCAAATTCCCTGTCAATCTATCCACACAAGGACAATTTTCAGGGTTTGTTTAAAAGAAGAACAAAATGTGGAATTTGATAACAAAAGTAAGAACCACTGGCTATACATAAAAAGTCCAAGACAGTTGTTTAAAGAAGGAATAACTGAGAATCTGGAACATTTTTGCTTCCAAAAAGCACTGTTGACATTCAGTAGACTTTTTGACCTCTATTTTCCATGGATGTCCATGAGGGCATACTTGTAGTCCTTTTCTACTAGAAAAGGTGAGTCATCAATACCTACAGCATATCCCACTAGCAAGATACAAGAAAGAAATTCACTTTTTTTAGGACATTACAGCCCCTCAAACACTAGACATCAAAATCCAACCACATACATGTAACAAAGCAGATGATACCTCCTGAAACACAGATGTAGGACCTAAACTGTACCTTCCATAGCACTGCTTTTACACTAATGCACTAGCTTAGAATCATTCCTCATTTGCTTTGAAATCTTACACAGCAAGATTTTCTCAGTCTTTCAAAATCACACAAAGTTAAGCCACCTAAACATAATACACAACACCAAGGGAGCATTACAAATTCTTGTCCACTGAGAAGTGTTCAGGCACCTACAGCTGAGGGTCCTATGTGGATACACTTCCTTTTTACATTGTTCCTCTGGCTGCCTGCCTGAAAGGTATCAATTGTCATGATTAGTACAAATGTGAACCCTCTCTCCCTTCCCTCTGCAGTGAACATTTGAAGGAAAACCAAGCACTGATTTGCCCAGTCCAGCAGTATGAAAGCACAGAGTGAGGAGCACATTGAGAGGCTTGTTTTCTAGCTGAGAAGTGGTTTAATCCTCAGCATGAGCAAAGAGAGAATATTTTACTGACTGATGCCAGGCCCACCACCTGCAGGGGATCTCAGGTCCCCACCCAGGCTGCCTGGCCAGTTCCTTGAGAGGGCACTTCAGCTGCTGTGTGAGGACTCCACCTCTCCCTGGGCTCAGGGAGGAAGCCTGGGGCAACCAGATTAGATGGTGGAAACACCCACACAGACCGCAGGCAACATTCCAAGGTTGCAGCATGAAAAGTGGGTGTGCTGGTAGTGACAAAGGGAACATTTTCCTAACATTTTCTTGCAACACATTTGAAGCCAACTGAAAACTGGTCAGCTGTCCCTGTCGTACACACTCATGCTGCCAGTGTAAGAAAGGCCATTGTGCTGTGCTAAGGTGACAGCTGGCCTCAAATACAGACAGACCTCCTTACCATGCTGGAGCCATCAGGTTGGGCTGAAGGGCAAATTTGGTCTGCCTTTATGCTGAAGTGGAGCTATTTCCACGGAATCTAGCCTGAGGAAAAAAAATCAGTAAGTCCTATTTGAGAGGTTAAGTCATTAGATGCTACTGTGAGAGTAACAACAAAGCACTTTGGAAAGACCAGGTACGAGGGAGACAAAGGTCCAGGCTCAGAGCACATGCCACAGCATCAGCTTTAGGTGCTCAGAGTCTGAAAAGTGACAAAAATGGCATCTTCTCTTTCCCTCTGTGCATGCACTGGAGTCTCACGTGCCCCAAGGGACACACCAGCCCTCCCACTGCTGTGGGGTCCTAAATGGACCCAAGAATGTACTGGCTCTCATCAAAATAGCCAGCCAGAGCACAGTAACCTCAGCATTCCATCATTTTGTTTTCAAATGTCAAGGACAGCAGTTTTGCTGTTTAGAGAGAGCTGGACTTCATGTGTAAACATAAGGCTGTTTTCCTGAGAGCTCCTGACAGACCTCCCACTATGCAATTTTTAGTCACTTTTCAGAACAGAATTAGGTTTCCATCTTTTATATTTCAAGAAAGCTCTCTGTGCTTCAGCATGTAACAACCAAAGATGGAAAATTCGGGCATAAAGCAGCTTCATCATGAAGCAGCTCTCATACCCTCCTTGCCTACAAAGGGTACCTCAAGGATGACTACAAACTCCCAAGTCCAGTGCATGCAGGAGGATGGGTTCCTGGTAAGGTTTTAGGCCTTTGGAGACTGATTATAGCCTCCTGTTTTTTCACTTTAGACTCAAAGTGGAATTGACTCAACTGAGAGGAAGATAAGCAGCATTAGTACTGGAGATGAACCTCAGCTTTACTATAGCAGCACATTTTAGCCTTCTTTTCACTGGCTCATTTTCTCAGCCAGCTCTTGAGGATGAAAATGTTGCTGTTCTTTGGTAGATATGGAAATCTGTCAGCAGAGTTCACCTGTCCTAACACTGACACATGAAAAATGGGAACATTTTCAGCCTCTTTTATGCTCTGACCTGACCTGCTGCACATACCAAAACAGAGATGTATCTTTCTGCTTTTCTTCCCTTAGAAGGAAGCTGCTCTCTCCCTGCTCTGATCCACACACACACACACACAGAAGCACACACACACACACACTCACAAATGGCTGATCAGACGAGGAGAGGGTATGGCCAGAGTCCATGGAGGGATGTCCAACAGCACATCATTATGAAATTCTTAGAATGTTTCTCCCAAAGAATATAAAGTTTAGCACATTCTGTACATATTGTTGGCTTCTTAGTTATAAAGTAAACACGGTAGCAAACTGTCCATAAAGTGTTGACTCAGTTTAAACGCAGCCCCTTCTTATTTCATCTTGCTGAAAGTCCTCTTCCAGTCAGAAACACTCCAGTCATGTGGGCATTCGGTGTGTGACAGCAGAGGAAGGAAGAAAGAGGCACTTTTGATCGGCTGGTATTCCTGGAGTTCCCTTTTTCCTGCGGAGGTCTCTGTTCCTGACACTAGGTGGTAGTGTTAGCACGGAAACCGCTGGGGATAGGCACTTGGCAACAAGGCTCCAAGGCAGTGCCCGCCCTCTGCTATGTCATCAGGATTGGTTTCTGCCGCACTTCCAGGATATCTGGGCATGGGAGAGAAACAGAGACACTCAGCCGACTTAAGAGGCTCCTGAGAGCAGGCACAGTACCAGGAAGAACTGGAGACATGAGCGTGGACCGTGGCACAGCCCACCAGGAATCTAAAACATGACAAGTACATGGCTTTGCCCGTTAAAATCTGAGTTAACCAGGATGCAACTGGGAGGAACTGAAAGAAAAACTGCAAATATATCCTATCATGTGGAGAGGAGAGCTGATCCACTATAATTTATACTGGGATGAAGCAAAATACATTATTCCCTGGCAATATTTTTCAGGGAAACCTGTAAGTGCCATCAACAAGAGATGCCAAGGGGTTTCCCATTCTTGAAGGGACAAATGCAACACCCCCAAGTCCATTAGGGAGACTTCTGTGGGTACAAATAATTCAACTCTTCCCTTCATGCTATAGCCCAAAGCCTACATTTCTGCACCCAAAAACCTGCTATAAAAAAACATTCATCTTTTTGGCTCCTTAATTCCATATTGTCCAAGTGGGACAAAATATGAACCTTAAAACTTCTGTTGTAATCACGGGCATCTTTCTAAATATACACAGTAAAACCAACATGGTAGGGCACTGTGCAGAAACATCTGGAAAATGGGCTGTGATGCCCTTCTCAAGGCTACACAAAAAACAAGGAACATGGGAAAAGGGAGAACACAATTAAAAGGCTGATCAAATGCCACTGCACAAAGAAGATGACATGAGCAAAAAATGATCCCCAGCTCCAGATGGCTCCAGCCACACCTCTGTAAAGAATTAAACATAGTGGAGGGCATGAAGGGCCACAGAGATAACTAAGGAACTGGATTATCTGACATTTGAGGAGAAGGTGACAGAAGTGTGATTATCCAACATGGACAGAAGGGTCAGAGTGAAATCTTATCAATAAACTCAAGACATTTTAAAAAGTACTTTGATCACTATCACTGGGATTTTAATATCTTAGTACAGGTTTCCTAACTACCCAAGAGAAATGAGCACCTTTCCCACTTCACCCTGCCCCCACATGTAATGCTCCTGCTACCTGGAAAGCCACTGGCATAAATACACTGATTACAAAAAGGCCTTGGAAATAGGGCCTATACAACATGTCAAGCTAAAACAAATGTGAGTAAGGAAAAACTGCAGATGAAAATTCTGCCTTACAGTCCAGAAATTTCATTCCCTATTTCTGTGTATCTTGATATATATCCTAATTCCCAAAACCATATGTTCAACAAATTAAGATTCAGAAAGGATGTTCAAGCTCAAAGCCAGTATTTGAGCATAGAAGCATTTGTGCCACCCTCTTGAGCAGATATTAAATGCCAGCAGAAACAATACATCTTCTGTGAATTCCAAAACGCCTGTGGTGAGAGAGTGAGTAAGCTTGGTAACTCCAGCTAACCTATTGTAAGACTATCAACACAATGATCATAAGGAGTAATTATATTTTTTGCTGAAACATTGTTCAAAATCCATCCTGAATTACAAATGACCCATTTTTTAACTGGAATCTGTAATTTCTCCTAAATTGAAATCAATTCCTATTTTTAACAGCATTACAGAGAAATACTTGTACAAATACAAGTATTTGGTAGGCTGTGCACCACGGATGTCAAAATTCACCTGTTAAAATTCGATGCAATGGCAAAGTGATGTATGTTAAGTGTGCATAGAGTAGAAAGTTTTCATCAGTCCTGTTCAGCTTCAGCCACGAGCCCACCAGCGAGCGTCCTGTTCCCGACAGGGAGCGCGAGCGCAGATTGGTCGCGTTGTGCAGATCTGCAAAGGCAGGGAGAGACAGCAAGCCTCAGGGGATTGCACTTCACTGGAACACTTCTGAAACTCAAAAAAAAAAAAGAGGAAAGCCTCCCATTCTTTGTTTAGAGACAGATCACACGCAGGACACTATCATAACTGCTTTTTAAAAACCAGGCAGACCTTGCCTAGCACAGAGTTCACCATTTGCACTGAAGCTAATAAATGGTAGCAGCAGCAGCTGAAAACAACAGACAGACAGGAGAGGGCTTGTGTTACCACACTGCACCAGCAGAACACTGACTCAGCCTTCCCTCACACACAAAATCATAGAATAGCCCTAAAATTAAGTACTTACTCATGCAGAAATTCACCTGGGTAACAAAATGGAAATTGTTTCTTTTGAAGAAAATTGCCATTTGGCAGACAGGGGGAGATTGAACACTAATACCTCAGTTTCCTGCACACCTCCATGCACACCCTGAGCCACACCTAGGACCCTTCAGCTGAGCCACTGTTCTCAGAATTAGTTTAGATGGCCCCAAACAACTTTTAAAACAAAAAGATACCGAGTCCCCTGTAGGCCAGAGGAGTTTTTCCATAGGCGCAGGTCTCTCCCACAGCCACGTGCTGGATTTTTGGAGTGCTTTTAAATCTTTGCTCTATTTCCTTGTAAAATTCAGTCCCACAGGGCTAAAATCAGATGTTGAAGTCAACAGATTGGTTCTGAACCAGAGTGATCCAAGTTCTGGGACTGAAAGCAGATTGTGAACCAAAGAGGAAAATATGTGGTGGCAGCTGCTCTAGAAAGATGCATAGCAATGTGGGAGGAAAAAAAACTGTGAAAATCTTTCTCTCCTTCCCTATACATGTGTATAGCCAAGCTGTCTATTACCTCTTCCCATGCAGGACCACTATGCCAGGAGCTCTGTGGTGATCAGGGCAGAAGGATGTGACTCTGGAAGCTGCAATAAGCACAACTCTCCTGGTGCATCATGCTTGCACACAGCAAAGCCACTGAAGTGGGCCTTGATGGGCTGTTCCTGCTCACCACAGCTCTGTCTGCACTGGGGCAACTCTGCAGCATCACTGGCTGTACCAAGGACACTGCTGATCTTTACACAAGCCACAAAGCCAAGATGCACCCAAATCTCTGCTCCTATCTCTGCATCTTCTGCATCTGGCTTTTTCATGCCAAAATAAGAGTTTCACCACTGCAGCTCCCAAGGAGCACTGGTAGGACACTCAGGTTTCTGAAATTTGTAAAAAAATAGCAATTTTACAAAATTTAGCAATTCTTTTGACTATTTCTTGTAGAAAACTAATTTTTGAATAAATCAATCTTCCTAGCATAAACTGTTAAAATATTCCTCTTTTCATTTTTGAGATGAGGATCAATAAGTTCAAAACACTAAAGAAATAATTTCTTGGTGTTTTATATGAATGCCACTAAATACCTGAAAAACCTAGAATTTGTTTACTCCCATAAATATATTAGAAGGAAAAGTATATTAAAAGAAAAAGAATTTCCATCATTATCATTGAAGACTCTAGGATCAGACCCTGCAAGACAACCCTGAGCAGGCACTGCACAACCCATGAGGGCTTCCTTTGGAACACCTCAAACTCTGTTTTATCCTGGGCAACCTCCAAAATAAAGATACCAGAAACAGGACCACATGTGGGGAAAGCTGCCCTTCTCCCCACACTACCCTGTGCCTAGTAAAATGTTCTAAAACACGTCTCATTTGAAATAACATATGCTCTGACTAGGCAAATTAGGGAAAAAGAGATGAGTGAAGGTTTTTATCTATAAATTAAATTAGCTGCCATCAGTTTAAGCTGCCACAGAATTTGCATTGAACATTGTCACTTCAGTTTGGTTTTTAATGTGCAATTCTTTATTAGCTAAGGTGGTCCAGTGCTGCTGATAGGCAATTTGTTGATAGGCAAATTGCTGATAGGCAAATTGCTGATTGGCAATTTCTTGGCTACTTTCTTTGCTACTTGTAATCCGGAAATTACCTTTGGGTTTATCTGTTAGAATGCTAACAGACATATTTGTTGACTGAATTGTTTTTAAACATATGGAAAGCAATTTGGACATGGATTTTTTGAGTTTCCTGCCTTACAAGACAGGGATATGCCTTGGATTTATATACTATATTCTGAGTCAGGCTCCACCTTGCCAGTTGTTTCCTGCTGAGTAACTAGGATTTAAAGGAAGAGTTCTACAAGGCATTAAACTATTATGCAGACAAACTCATTAAGTTTTCTCTATAAAGTTCAGAACTGATTCAAAGGCAGCTGAAGTAAATGCCTTTTCACCAGCTTTAACCAACTGTGGATCAAATCAGAATTCAAAGAACTTGCTCTTGAGAACATGCCCAACCCCACTATACCTGGAGAAGCGTCCCCAGAGACTGTGGCATCTGGGAAAGGGGAGGATTTCAGCTGCTCCAGTTTCTCTCAAATGGGTCCACACAAAATAAATTTTAATATATTCAGGACTCGTGAGCTCCAGCCTTCAAAGAGATGCTTAAGCCTATGAAAAATCTCATTTTCAGAGAGGCACTGGCTGTATGCAGAGCTCATGTTTTTCCACCCTGCAAACCTTCTTGAAAACCCTGCACTGGGATCCCTTTCCACAGCTCTGTACCCTCTCCAGACAGGTCTGTTTAGCTGTCAGTACTTCTCTCACCTCCACCATCATCATCTCTGAAGAACTCCTCGCTGTCATTTGCTGAATGGGACTTTTTCATCTCAGCAATTCGATTTCGGGGCACTTTTCTCTTGAGGGATGGGGAGAAGAAGGAGGGGCGGTTGTTTCGCTCTGGGGTTGGTGGTGTGCTGAAAGAAGTAACCTGAAAGGCAAATAAAAGAAATGCTGGAGAAAGTCTTGGCTTTCCCTCCATGTGCCACAAGGCAATCACATGTGTAAAAATCAGAATGATGGCTGGTATCTAGCTCCATTTTATCAAAGTGGCTACAGAATTTAAACTGAACAATCACCTCAAGATGCTCATCAAGGGGAAAATATTTTGATATATCACAACCCTCAACTGTAACATGAAAAATGAAAAACCTATCTCTTCAGATGATCACTTTTAGCAAGGATCTAAAGTCACTATGGCACAAAGTTAGTAATTTAGGCATCAAGAATGTCAATCTTATTTTTGCATGTCGAAAAGCAGAAGACTTAATAAGAATGTACTGTGCTGGACAGACTCAAAATGTGCATCTTCATTTCTCTGGCATGCACAAGGCAGCAGTTTCCCTACTGGGAAGGCTGTCCCATGGGATCCTTGTGGAAGGTCAATGTTCCTGGGGAGCAGGGCCACAAATTCCTGAGCCCAGCACACTGAGGGAGAAGTTAAGGTAATGTTCTCATTTATGTGGGTCGTGTTTCAATACTGGAAGGAGAAAGTGAAGCTGGGGTGCGTGCCTCAGAAGATTTGGTTGGTCCAAATGATGACAGGGATGGAACTGTCTGTGGTGAAACTCAAGTTAGAGACAAAACTATGGAGATACCCTTCCTTCAGAGCAGTAGTTGCCATTGAGTAAACTACAATTAAAGCCAAGTACACCTGTTCTGGAGAGAACTGAAACATAGTGCTGATGTACTGGCTTTGACTATTTTAATAGTTTTAAAATGAAACTGTTTTAATGGTTTCATTTAAAAGGGAAGAAAATAACTACTTTGCTAATGGATGTGAGTAACTTTGATCTTGTCCTTCTTTCTTCACTATCCCATAACCTCCCTGAGCTGGCAAATAACACTGCTCATATCTGTCCAAAGAAATGCAGAGGGAGGTGACATGGAGTGATGATGGCAGCCAAACCAGGTTGAGTGCAGAAACACAACTCATTCCATGTAGTACCTCCATCACTAATGCTAAAAAAACAAAAGAAGGGCATTGTAACACCCAACTGATCTTCTTCCCAGCACATTTAATTTCTAATTTGTGCTTGTCTCTGTATTTAATTTGGGAGTCATTTCATATCACACTGTGGGGGGAACCAGAAACAGACATATCAGCATTAAAACCATTAGCAAATCTAATTTTACATTTTCCAGCTGACACTGGAAAGCCTTGGAGACAAAAACTCATGTTGTTCCTCCAGGCCTGATTTCTTCTGGCTATATTTCTGTGGTAGAGAGCATGAACATCCAGTTAATGAGTTCTGTGCTAGTAGCTCATGTTGCCTTTTACTAAGTCAGAAACAAAACCCATACTGCCTGCATGGAGACCTGTAGAAGCTGTTCTGCAGATCTTTAAATGGTCTAGGTTAGCTGCACTACACAGAAAACCATGCTAGACTCCATCAGGTACTGACAGAGCCCAGGTCTGTGCAGTTATTTTGAAGACATGTTGCCTAACCCCCATTAACCAGGTAAAATGTCTCAATGGAAAATAAGGCTCAGGATTGAATAAAGGCCAAATCAGCATCTGTGCTCTGATTCTACTAGCATTTTACTGCACTTGCATTAAAATTAAGCATATGTATGAATATGATGCTGCATCTGGATCCATGATCTTTGCTTTAGCAATATACAGGCTTGGTGTTGGCAGCATTCCTCAGTGGCACAACCTAAAAGCACCCCTTGCTATGAGGTTTAGCAAGCAACCTATATAATACACAAATTCCACATTTCTAGGTAAATCTCACTTTGCACAGAAGTGGAATCTACTTTTTATTTCTAGAAAACAGGCAGAATCATTGGTTTCCCTGGCATCAAGATTGCTGTTGTTTCAACAAAGCACTCCTCCAGAAGTATGAATCATCCACTCATCTCTGTACTCAGCATTTGCTCAGGGGAAACTGTGTTAAAGAATGATCTCACATACTGAGCACATCCAAATTACACACAGGCAAACCTAAGGGCAGAACCTGGATGGGAGTTAAGCCCAGCTCCAGCCTGCTGTGGCATTTACATTCTCTGAAAAAATTCCTTCGCCCGGAGTTTTTCTCCTGGGAAGCTGAAAGGCAGCGAGAGAGGCCTCAGAGAGAAGGAAACAATTCTTATCTCATTTGCTTCTCCTGTGTTGTGCTCATGTGGAATGTGTTTGGAGATTGTTTACCCACAAGGTGATTGTTCCATTGGATTCAGGTGTGAGTTGTTTTGACTCATTGGCCAATCAGGGCCAAACTGTGTCAGGACTCTGGAAAGAGTCTCAAGTTTTCATTATTATCTCTTTAGCATTCTGTAAGTATCCTTTCTGTATTCTTTAGTTTAGTATAGTATTCTTTAATATAATATAGCATAATAAAGTAATAAATTAGTCTTCTGATAAGATGGAGTCAGATGCATCATTCTCTCCCCTCCTTGGTGGACTTGCTTTTACAATAGCCTGCCCTGCTGTCTTTGGAACAAAGCATGTTCATGCTTCACCTTGAGAGAGTATTTCTGTCTGCTACTTACCCTCTCATGTACTGGGGAGTCTGGATTTGAATCTTCTTCTGTCCCATACGGTGAAGTGTCCCCAGTGGAAACTCTGCTCACTGCCATCTCTGCATGTCCTTTTCCCTGTGGTCCTTTCATTCGGACAAACTCCATGTTGTTGTATTTATAAAAGCCAAAAGACATTCTCTGAGCCATCTTAGCTGCAACACTCACCTACAATGGATGGAGACAGGAAAGAACATGTAATAACAGCTCTACCACTTGAAAATAACATCTTCTGAAAGCAGTTATCTAAGAAAAAGTCAGAACCATAGTGAATAATAATTCCTAAGAAACAATTCAAGCCACAATCTGAAGTGATCCCCAAAAAGAAAGTAATTTTACGAAAACAGGTTCTGAGAAGAAACAATTCCTTCAGCCACCCAGAAGGCAGAGTTAGCAGTGGCACACTGAGAGAAAAGGTTTTAATTCAGGTCCACACACTGTGGCACATGAGAGCACAGGCAGGTGTGTGCTCAACTCAATGCAGCCTTTGCTGGGGCACTCATTTGAGTCCAAAAAGCAATAGACTGACACACGAGATTCCTCAAACCAGCAAAGCACACCCTATAATGGGGTCACTACCTTGTCCCAAGTAATTTCTGACATTCTTATGTTCCCACTGTCAAGGCCAAAAAATAAGGAACCAGCCCCATGCACAACTAAGCTGCACCGCATGGCTCACCAAGACACCCTGACAGCTTTAAATCCCCTCAACAGACACAGGGTCTCAATTTCCAGTCAGCACAACTGAACTGAAAATTGAACTGAGAACTGAAAAAAGGAACAGACTAATATGAAAATAGTCTAGGTTTTGCTAAGTGAAAATTATGCCTTAAGTTTCCAGCTTTTATCCATAAGTTTAAGTGATTTATTGCAATTTTCATCAGTTTATGAAAAGGCCAAGATGCTCATCAGCTTGTATTGTAGTGAGAATTACAGAATTCCAGAATAATTTAGGTTAGAAACAACCTTTAGGATCATTAAGTCCAATCATTAACCAAACACTGCCAAGCCTGCCACTAAATCATGTCCTTAAGTGTCACATCTGTTAAATATCTCAGGGGCTGAGATTCCCCCACTTCCCTGGGCAGCCTGTTCCAGTGTTTGACAACTCTTCCAGTAAAGGAATTTTTCCTAGTGTTCAATCTAAACCTTCCCTGAAACAACTGATATCAAATAATCTTCAAAAGCATAGACATTACTCCTGTTCTGTAAAAAAAAGGGTGAAATTTTGAGTTTTGCCTCTGGCCATGATGAAATATTTGAAGAGTTAACAATTTTATTTCATCTAACAAAATAATGTCAAGTAGCTGTGTGGTCAGTCACGACATTCCTAGGCTATGGGGTGACTTTACCAAATCAAATCTTATCTTTCCACTGCAGGGTTTTCTTTTTATGCTGTCTTCAGTGATTCTGCATTCTGACTTATTTTAATAACCCAGCTGCTGACGGTGTAAGGCCACAAGATGATGGTGGGAGAGAAACAACTTTTGTTTCATGTTCTCTCAGAAACCTGCTGGAAGAGTGTAATGGCTCACATTTGAAACAGGGAGATGGGAAATTATTCAGGAACTCTCCTGACAAGGGTAGAAACAAAGAGAGATTTAGAGACGCAGTACATATTGTGAGAATTTCTTCTGTTTGTTTCTAAAAACCTCTCAGGAGGTTCATAATAAACCATTTGAGAAGTTTATTGACTCTTGATTTCAGCACTAAATACTGAATTTGAAGGCGAAAGTGCTGGTATTTCATATCTCCGTAGAAAGCAAAGAAAGCTTCTCTCAGTGGCAATGAGACTACAGGGGTTTTTTGAATACAGCCAAGTGCAAAATACAATGAAGAAAAATACACTTTATCACAAGGTAGTTACCAGAGTTTAAAATCTCCCATGAAATCATATCTTCTCTGAACACAAATATCTATGACTTTTCAAGAAAATGAAGGGGCTCCAGGAACTGTTGTTCAGGTCCATTCCTGTGTCACACTTTTGTTTATGTATCCCTCCCTTCCCTCCTCCTGGCAAACAGCAGAGGAATATTCCCAGTCTGAATACCCTCAGTTATCTGAGCCAAAACCAGCAGCTTTCAGCTAACTTGCAAAGCCAAAAAAGACAGACTATGATGTAGCTGATCTAACAGGACAAAAAGCTGACAGCCACAAAGAAAATCTAGTCAGAGCACCACTGCTGCAAAGGACATTGTCTTTCAGAAGCTCCTTACCCTGTTGTCATAGACCTTTTTGAGTGCTTCATAGCGAATGGACCCCTGGAAAATCACCCCTTGGAAGGTGTTGCTTTTATCACTGGCCACTAGCTCCACACAGACCATTTCTCCTTCTCCCACAGTCATGTCACTGAAAACCTGCCAAAGATGCAAGATAAAACACTTTGATGCAAAGTTGTTCAAATCAAAATACATTCAGATTCCCATGGCTGTCCTGATGCCCAAGGAAGCTTCAATATAAATTGAAAAGGAGCAGAATATTCCACCCCGGCCTTTCAAAAACAGACTCCAGGCAGTGAACACAGCAAATCACTTGTTGAGATGAGCAGCTCTCACATCAGCCTGTCATGCTTTAGCCCATCATCAACACCGATGCCAAAATCCAGCTTTAAGATCAGATTTCAAACATTAAAGAGAGAGGAAAATTAAATAAAAATAAAATAAGATCTAGCAGAAAATAACCCTCAACTGGCCAAAAACATTTGATCAAAAGGTACAAGAAAAGAGCTAATCAGGACATAAGACTGGAATGGGATAAAGCTTTGTTGCTGCAACAAGGAACTCACCTCCTCAAAACTGTCAATCATGAAGAATATATTGGGGTAGCTGATCTTTGACTCCTCTCCTTTGCTGTCCATCGGGTGTTTGCTTGGAGAGGCAAACACTTGCTGAGAAAGATGCAGAAGGAGATGTCACTTCTCAGTTAAATGTGCTTGTAACAGACACATCAAACACAAGACAAGTAATTACAAAAGTATTTTACAAGGCAAGTAATTACCTCAGGCTGGCACTGCTCACTTACACTAGAGATGCTGGGGATCCTGCAAGCATGGCTGAGCTGGTTTCTGACTAAAGCCAGATTTGCAATAATGGCACTCGAGAAATCCTTTCACATACAAGTAATTAAAAACTCATTGCTTCATAATAAATGTCCCTGTGTGTACCTGACCTCTCACCATGGTACTTTGTCATCACCACTTTCAGGTGCCTTTAAGTTGCTGCAATGCACTGCAAAGTAAAATGAAAGTGCAAGAAAGTCACCACGAAGCAGCTGACCCAACACCTTTACTTTAATTTGTTGTTGTTTACTTAGTACCACACTGAGATCAACCTCCCTCAGTAAGGGCAGTGTGGCTGTCCTGGGGTGATTCATAATGTTATTTTATTCCACATCTATCTGCACCCTAAACCTGTTACTGTATCTTTCTGACTCTACAGCTGCAGACCTTGTGTGTGTGGGGTGCTATCGTGGGCATTTTTGAAATTGGTGTGGAGGCAGGTCCCAGGCTCTTGGCTGTGTAGTATTCACATCACAGGCTACTTGGTCTTTGTTCAGGCAAACAATTTCATTCCTGTTTTTCATTCTGTCTTCATTTTCGTTTGTTTTTTTTTTTTCTTGTCTAGGGGAAACTGCAGATAGCGACACTGGAGGCAAATTCCACAGGTGCCCACCTATAGCAGCCTTCACTCCAGTCCCAGCCATGCCAGGAGAGAAGACTGTGGAGAATCTCTCTCTTTGTGGCAGCTTTGTGTTTGCAACTGTAGCTACTTGTAGAAATTGCATTTTGCAACTAGAAAATCTTCCAAGTGAACTTTGAGAACTCTCCCTGTAGTGACAAAAGAAGTGTGCGAGTTCGGGGGCCAGGCCATGCTGTGCCATGGCAGGAGAGAAGACTGTGGAGAATGGAGAATCTCTCTCTCTTTGTGGCAGCTTTGGGTTTGCAAATGTAGCTACTTGTAGAAATTGCATTTTGCAACAAGAAACTATTAGAAGTGAACTTTGAGAATTCTCCCTGCAGTGACAAAAAAAGCCAGGGAGTTCAGGAGGGCCAGGCCATCCTGTGCCAGTGCCGACAGGCTGGTCCTTTCCCTCACCCCACAGCCGGGTGCAGAGCCCACGAGCAGCAGGAGGAAGGCAGGGGTTGTCACTGTCAAAAATAGTTAGAAACTGTTGTGAAATAGTTAATAATTGTTAAGCATGTGCTGTTAAAAAGTCTGGTTGTTATATTGTGAAAGGGTAGTTATAAGAAATACAGTATTCAACATACTGTATTGCACCTAAGTAAAGTGCACCACCCCCTCAAGCAAAAATGAGCCAGCCTGGACAGAACTGTGAAGGGCCAATCAAGCGCCTTAAATCTTCATGCAAATGAAGGATCCCAACAGAAACCAATCCAAAGGGACAAAAAACAGGATAAAAAGGGGGCATCTGGGTTGGTGAGACTGTGGAACATTGGGAACATCCCTGCTCAAGAAGGAAAGAAGATCCAGCGCCGGCTCTGCAGCATCCTCGCCCGGCAGGAACGCTCCTGCTCGACCCGCAGGCCCTCCAAACTTTAGGCTTTATAATAAAAGCTGAAATCACTTTAGTTCCGGGAGTGTGCTCCTGTTTACGACCCCACCATCTTGTCCCTTTATTTCTGGGACACACGGTCACCTGGGAGGTGCCATCTTCCCTTGGCCACATGGCTGCCTCCTGCATGCACCATTTTGGGAACAGGCATTTTTGGCATTTTGGGGCTCTCTTTGCTCCCATGGGATTTTGAGTTACAGCAGTTTGGTATCTAGCAGTTATTTACTTTTTCCCCCTGACTGTTGGTGTCTGTTTCATAAAAAAATGTTATTTTTTCACTTAAACCTATTAGTATTTCATTCCTTATTAAGGGAAAAGAATTGGTTGGAACCAAGGGGAAGTTTACTCATTTCAGAGTGCCCACCTCTTTTTAGACTGTCTCAAACTGTTGGAAATTATACCAAGTTTAATTTTTTTAACGTAACTTTAGTCAGGGGTTTTGTTTGCCTTTGCCCTGGGACAGGGGGGAAGGGAATTGAATTCAGGGGACTGGTTCATCACTCCATTATGAACTTAACTCTCAACAGAGTGGGAAGATACACAAAAGATAACAACCATTAACCAACATCAACTCCAAACATCAACCCTGGCGGGAGACACCTGGTCTGGGAAAAGAGAGATAAGAGAATGAAGAATGAGAACCTAATTAACATCTGAGGGGAAGAGATTGATAACCAATAGGGAACCAATTACTAAGAACTGTGTAATGCGTGACCAATAACATTGATCCAAATAATTTCTATGGGTTTTGACTGTATAAGTATGTGAAAAGTCTAGTAAAAATTATGCATGATGGAATTATTTTCTCTGCACAATCCAGGCAATGGGTGGGTGAAATGAATTCTGTTGCACATCCTGGCCAGAATAAAATAATGCTTTGATTCTCTAACACTAAAAAGATTTTTGAAGAGTTTTTGCTTTTCCCGTAGTTTCAGTGACAAAACCAAGACAATGGCTCACAGAAGGATTTGGTTTCTCATCTGCATCTTGTGTTTTTATTTCTTTCCCTATCACTATGCTTTCTCTTGCACGTTTCTCCCTCCCAAGCAGTTCCTGAACTCCTTTAGTGACTTTGTTTGTGACTTTATTTAAACAGACAAAGGCTTTAGATTTTATCATTCCAAAAAGATTAATGAGTACATAAGGAGGGAGAAGGAATTCATACCAAGCAGATTTCTTTGCTTCCACATCTGTTTACAAACAAAGCCTTGAATTAAAGAAACCTGTCAAATCTTAGCCCACTATAAACATGCCAAAAGCTATGGATCTGACCAGGCTGTCAAGTTCATGACATTCTTGCTACAAACCATTCAACACAAAACATAATTAAGGATATTAGATAATTATCAGAGGATTGCTTTTATTTATTTGCACTTATGCAGCCTTTATGATGTTGAATAGAATTAAAAAGAAAGGTTTAAGACCAGAAACATCATTAGAAAGCAGACTCCTCAAAAATGCTACCTGCACAATGCCTGAAACAAGGGCCTTTTCCAGGCATTCTTGCTCTCAAACCAGCTGATGAACAACAAAACACCCTCCCAAATTCATCTCCAGTCAGGCACACCTGAGGAAAATATAGTTTATGGAGATCCTATTGTCAAGCCAGCAGTTTGCAAAATAAAGTCAGCCTTTTTCATACTGGCTTCATGCCACAGGCACTCACTTGGGTGAGCAGAGTAAATTTGTCATAGGTCTCAAGTAGGACAGCAAATCTTAGGCCATCAACATCTGGCTGCATATGGGCAGGAGAAGACACATTTTCTAAAGCAAGAACCATCAGAGCAGAAATGCAGATTCAAACCAGCTGGATTTTCTTCATTCAAAACCAACAGCCACAATAGTGGACGTGACAATGAAATGCCCAACTGCAAACATGCTTTCACTGCATATGGAATAGCCTTTGCCTCTCTATGGATCAACACAATGATGTTGAAATATTTCTGGTATGTACTGGTAAGTTTATGTGGAAAAGGGAAGACAACAATACATAAGCAGTTCCACAGTAGGAGAGTCTAGAAAGGAGGAACAAAAAACTTCCTCTTCATTCTAAATGCTGCTCACATGCAATAAGGGCATATCCCTCATCTTCTCCTTCCTAGTTTTCAAATTTGCAAATAATATTTACAGATTTTTTCTCAAAAACATTTGCAGAAGTTAACTTGTGGTGAAATTTGGACTAGCCAACAGAGAAAAAAGCAATGAGAAATAACAGGCTTAAATCAGCAGTGCAAAGTGTCATCTCAAGAGCCTCTAAAGAAAAAAACTATGTGTAATCAATGTAAATCACAGAGACAATAATCAGCATTGCTAGTTCTGTTTGTAGGCAAAGCAAAAGCTCTTTTAAAGTGGTTAAACATAATTAAAAACTAAAGAGCATTGGATTATTTAAGTAAAGCCACACAAGCAGCTGCATGAAGTAAGGGAATGGAAAGCCTGGGAGAAACAGCCATTTAAATGCAACAGGAGCCTTTTAAAAGAAGAATTTCTGCTAGCTAGCAGTTGTTGTTGGAAAGTCTACATTGCAAATTGAAATTGAGTGGGGAAGCCTCAGGTTTCTTGTTCTTATCCCAATTATGCTTGTTATTCAGTCTCTTCCACTATGCTAAATCCTGGATTAACTGCACACAAAAGATAAAAGCCTATGGAAGGAATAGCAGTTTAAGAGACGAAAAATCTTGTAAAATAATAAAAAACCAAACTGGTAACCAGTGAATTGCCTGCCATTTAGCAGCTCTACATTAGAAACTTACCCTGAAGGCTCCTCATATTCCAGATCTCATACAATTTCAGATTTAGTCTCAGACTGGGGAACAGTTGGGCATCATATTCCTTCCTCCCCCTGCCACCTTCCCTAAATCCAGCAGGCAAAGATACATACCCTGAAGCATGCAGGGGTCTTCACATTCTTTGAGAGAGGCTATAAAGGACATTTAGATCTCAAATCTAGACAACTATCAAGAAATATCACTATACAAAGACTTGAGATGCTTCAGGAGGATGAATCTGTCAGACCAAGCCTGAGAACCACTGCCCCAGTTTTGGAGCAGTTTTTAGGATTAGGTAATACTGGATACCAACCTCTGATCCAAAGCAAGAAAAGGAGAAGCTCACCTGAGATTTCTTTTTGTGAATATGAATATCTCCTCCATCAGAGCGTGTGCACACAGCACAGGTCACCACATAATCCAGCTGGAACAGGGCACCAGACGGAGAAATTAACATTTAGAGTTGGGAAAACAAAATATTCATGTGCATGAAGCAGAACACATTCTGTCTCATTTTTTAGCTGTCTGTCTAAAAACTAAGGTATTTTGGTGTTGCCATTTTCTTTACTCTCTTTACTACACTGAACCATCTACCATTTTTTTATTATTTTCATAATAAAGTATTAATTTTTTTTCACTTAAACCTATTAGTATTTCATTCCTTATTTGGGGAAAGGAATTGGTAGGAACCAAGGGGTTTGGAACCAATTGGTTGGAACCTGTGTTTGTTCATTAACTCAGTGACACCTAAATCTCTTGTACAGCTGCTTGTTGAAATGCACAACTGATGGGAAAGTCCTGCCAATATTGTTTACCACGAGCTTAATTTCAGCTGGTGGAATAAGCAGCACACACACACCCACAAACCCCTAAGCACACTTTAGGATAGAAATGGAAAAGATTTCCTCCCTTTGAACAGGAGAAAGAGACACTAATGAACAGCAGTGACATGTTAGAGAGGTCAGAAAACACTAGCACAGCCTTCCAAACAACCTGAAAAAACTTATACGGAGCAAGTGCAATAGCTCCGGATAGCAGAACCCAGCTGTAGTAACATCTCTGAATTCTGACTGTGGCAAATGTATCCTGGTTTTATTGAGCATCAAATAAAGGCAAAAATCTGCTCTCTGCAGAGAAGTTCTGCAAAGAGACTTCTGGGAGGAAGGAGAGAGAATGAAAACAATTCATTTTCAAGGATGTGTGCCTGCACCAACAATTTCCCATTCTGAGATCATAATGAGCAAAACCTTTAAGGGATCTCAAATGATTACAGTCATATTCAGCTTTCCTGAACCATAATGTACACAAAGAATAACCAAACAACCTATAAGTCAATTAAAGAAATAATTAGTTCTAGCTTCATGTTTCTACCCCCAAATGTTTTATCAAAGTTCTGCTGTGAAGAGCAGTAACCCCTCAGCATAATTATGACATTGCATTTACACTCTTCTCTCTTAGCTGCACCAGTGAACTCTAATGGAAATGCTGCTTATCTAAGTCTCGTTCATTCTCAAAAAACATTAAACTGGATGAAGCCTTCCTTTTGCAAAACTTTGTTACAGAGCATAAAACTCAGCCTAACTTCACTGCATACAGTCAAAAGTTTTTTGTAGAAAGCTTTTAGGACTCTGTTGAAAAATCATGAACTTCTCAGTTTAGGTTCATTTAGATTCTGAAATGCCAAACTGCATAAATAGTGCAAATTGGATAAACATCCCTGTTACCTTCTGCAGGATGAGGTTCAAGTAGACACTCTCTTCCCAGTCAATGTCAGGGTCTCCCAGGCCAGGAAGCTTCTTAGAATCTCGGCGGTAAACTTCAACTTCAACCTGCTAAGAAAATACCACATCTCTTTGAAAACTATTACTTAGAGGTACCTATTTCCAAACATCAAACTGTACATCATGTAGCTTCCTAGTTTTCTGTCAGGATCAGATTTTGCTGATGATGCAAGGCTTTGTGTGGAAATGTACTGGGGAAATATTTTTTAAAAGGTTTGTAGACATAGTTCTTCTTTTGGTTTGTTTTTATTTCTTCCAAGGTTCCCATCCGCGATTTTTTATTGGCAATAGAATTACACAAACTAATGACAGTTTCTGCAAAAAACTAAAGATGTGAGCAGATGAAGGAAACAATCTAATTTAGATTCATCTCCAAACAAAGGAAATATTTGCAGTTCTGTGCCTAAAAGCACAGAAACACAACATGAACAAAATTCCAAAAATACCCTGTGAAACAATAGCCATCCTGTCTCTGAAGGAAAGAAGCAGAAAGAGAGAAAAGAAAAAAAGAAAGAAAACAGGGTGAAGGCAGGACTGAGCAATGGCAGGGTAAAACCCTAGCTCTAAGTAACACCAGGGAAAGCAAAACCAAGTGCACAGCAGACACCTTTTCACTCTCTCTTGCCTCTGTATCCATGGAGCCTTTATTTTAAGCCAAGAAGCAGTTCATCACCTCATAACACTGAAGTTTAAACCTCCCTCTGCAGAAGTCAGCCACTAATTCTTTCTGCTGGTAAAATTCACTCACACATGAACAACTTCTCCCAGCAATTACAATGCCAGTGCTCAACAACTCTTTCATGGAATGCCTTGCAAGTCTATCACAGATATTGACAGGAAAAAGGCTTTCTTTAACCATTTTTTCCCTGTGCACCAATTCAGGGTAGGATTCCGTGGTGTATCAGGGGGTCAGGGCAGGGTGGATCTTCATGAATCACAGCTCTCCATGGACTGGAGAACATGCTGCATTTCAGACAGCTGAGTCCTCCCAGGAAAACAAAACTGCCCCAGCCAGGCATCCAGGAGACACTGGGCCTTTTCCAGGTCTGCTGCTGACTCACCTGGCCATGCCTAATCTTTGTGCTTGCTTACCTGGCTCTAGATCAGACATGCTCTCCTGCAAGCATGAAAATAGAAACAACTATGTAAATACTAACTATTTATCCCAGTGAAATCCAAAATCCAAGCTATATATTTGCTCATCCAAATCAGTGACCCCTCTGGAGCTGAAATCCACGATGCCACCTTTGCATCAACTTTTCACAGGGTTCCTGAGCTACAGCTGTAAAGGAGAGGGACCTCAGCCAGGCTGACCTCCCACATGCCATGGATATTTCACCATGTTGCTTCCTCAAAAACCCCTGTTAAATGACCTTTGGCTGAACAGTACCTGGGAAAATACCTTGCTTTGAGAACTCATTCCAATGATTAATCATCCTCTTGGCTCCAACATTTAGTTCAGCTGCTTTCCTTTTGCCAGCCTCTGGATCTTGTCATACCAATTTATGTATATATGTGTATATATATATGTATGTGTGTGTGTGTATATATATATATATATATATATATGTATGTATGTATGTATGTATGTATGTGTATATATATGTACATATACATATATACATATATATACACACACATATATACACATATATATGTATATATAGACATATATACACATATATATGTATATATAGACATATATACACATATATATGTATATATAGACATATATACACATATATATGTATATATAGACATATATACACATATATATGTATATATAGACATATATACACATATATATGTATATATATGTATTCAAGACCTTCTTCATATATATATATGAAGAAGATCTTGAATACTCAGTTTTGGGTTTTTTGGTTTCGTGCTTGGGCTTTTGGGGTTTTTCCTGTCATGTGTTAATCTTTGCTAATCTTTTAAATAAAGCAGACAAAATACTTTTAGGACACCTCTGAGCCTCTCATTAGGCATCACCTCAGAACTTGTGCTCCTTTGCTCCCCACCTCCAGACATGGAGATACTGGTCACTCCTGGCTTCCCTCTCTATACATGTCAACTGCATGATGCAGTTAGGAAGAAAAAAGACCATCTCAGGAGCTGCCTGGACCCTTTGGTACAGGAAAAAGGCATTTTTTCACACTGAGAAACCCCAGCAAACAGCATGTCTAATATCCCAGGACTTGTGATTCCTGTGTTTTAACAAGCTGGGAAGCCCCAGACGTGCAGAACCCCATTTGGTACCCAGCAGTGCTGCAGAGCAGATACTCAACAGGACACAGGCTGGGCTGGCCAGTTGGCCATCAAAATCCATCTGCTCATGCATCTGTTCTCCAGTGACATCCCTGTCTCTGCTAAATGGGAAGGAAATCAAAGGAGCCTGCTATTTTCTGGAGCATGCAGAGAAGCCCTGTGGGAAGGGTGCACTCTCAGTCCTGTCACACAGGGAAGCTGATGTTACAAGCCTCCACTGGAATATTTATATCCAAGATAATATTTCAAAGGGGACAACTGTATTCAACAATGCAACAATGTCCTAAAATGAAAAAGAAAGATTCTTTCAGATGTTATATGGAGAAGCTTTCTTAGGATTATGGCTACTGAAATTTTCACTGGTGGTTACAGCAGAGCACAGAGTAAAGAATGGCCTCCAATACAAAATTCCAATTCCCTTTTTCTGGATACTATCAATTATTCAGAAGTTGCACCTGATCCTCCTGGAACACACTCTGGAGCCCACATAAAGGCAGGATAATGCCCAGTAGCTATGGCAACTCGACACCCACCATAGCTACAAAGCTGAAACAAAGCCCACTGCAATAAAGCAACTGCAAACTGTGCAAGAAGCAAAGTTCAGCTGCAGAAAAACCACCCATTTTGAAAAATCTGCCTCTGTGTCAACTGCTTGATTTCTGTGCCCACAACCCCTCTGTACAACCAAATGATCACAAACTTTGGGAACTTTTCCTTGTGCTAGTGTCTTGGTTTAGAGAAAAGTTTAGGAGAAGAACACTCTGGAATGAGTATTTCCACTAACGAAAAAGAGTTTCAACAATCCCTGTTTCCTAGTGGATGAAAGAGAAAAAAACCAATTGGTTACTGACAAACAGAGTGCCAATATGGGATGGGAAAAAAGCTCCAATTCAATTGCATATTAATTTCAACACTGAACCCAGACCTTCATATACCTCTAATAAGCAAGTTGACCAGCTTGTAACCTACAGATCAAGTCCACTAAGTGTTCTGATAAACCAGTGGCTTCATGAGGCTTTTGGGGAGCTCCAAGCAGACACTGTTAGCTTTTCCAGGATGCAAACCTAGCCTAGCAGTGCCCTTCTGTCCCTCAAATCCCCAGTGACTCAGACAGATATAATGCATTTCTGGTACTGAATTATTCAGCACAATTCATCAGATAGGAAAACTGGGTCTGGGCTTCTTCCCTTCCCAGTGAAGTTGCTCTCTGTAGCAGAGAACAGAGCATCTTCTTGGCTGCCACGTTTCAGTGCCATTCATATTAAAATCACATCTGATTCTGGCTTTCTTGTCGCCCTATTTGACTGCTGAAGAAGAGTTCTTCAGAGACTGGAAGCAATGTAAAAAGCAATTCATTAGAAATGCCCTTGCAGCCCACACTCCTTCCTAAGTCTGGAATTTTGTGACTGTGATACTGTGAAAGTATTTCAGCTGTACTTGCTCACACATTTAGACAATCAAAGTAGCACAAGAAAGCACAGGGATTTCTGGCAAGGGGAACTGCAAAAGAAAGGTCTTTACACTGCAGTTGAGCTCCTTATGAAAAAAAAATATTCAGAGTATCAATCTGACAATCTGATAATACCAGGGTTCCTTTTTCATGTTTCAAAATGAAAGCTTTGTGTGGATGTTGAACTCTGCAGGAGCCAGTGCTCCTGCTCATTGCAACACCTCTGCAAGTTCAGCACAATGGAAGAGCTGAGGCACAAGAGCTGATTCTGTATCAACTTGGAAGTGTTGGAATAATTGTTCCCTCATACTACCCATGAACGAGGATAAAATCTATTCAGCAAAAAAGATTGAATTTTTAGCCATCTTCAGCATTTGGGTGGTGGCAGGGGACTGCCATGAAGTACAGCACAGAGCTCTTCTGGAGACATCCTGTTTGCTTGCAGTGCTGGAAAAGACCCTAACACTGGAATAGAGCCAGCAATGAAAGATTCTTAAAACTTGTATTTTTATTAGATGCTGAGTTCAGGTTGTTGAATCTTCCAGGCAGCCAGACAGTGACAGTAACTTACAGATTCAGTTAGGAAAATCCTGTGATTTTCTGTGCCAGTCATGTGCCTGAAGTAATTTAGGTTTGGAAACTGACTGGTCACACCACAAGCAGTATTTGTTGAGTCACAGGTCAGATACACAAACATGTAAACCATGGCTCTGTTCAGTTCTGTCTCTGAAGCTGCAGTTTCAACATCAATAGCTTCAGCTTTTTGGAGACTTAACAGGCCTAATGACTATCCTGTGCATTTGGCAGCAACTCTACTCCTCCACAATTCATAATATGCTGAAGAAAATAGGAACTACTCCAATATCCAGGCAAGCTCAGAACATATGCCCAGGGTATCTTACATTTATCTTTTTTATTGCTTTGCCCTATAGATGTGGCACCTTTTCAGGTGACAAGGCACAATGGAAGGCAGAATACAACTTGCTGGTCTATCACAGACGTTTCATCTTTCTTTCACAACTGTGTAACACTGTATACTTGCATCTTTCAGATTCCCAGGAGAAAGTAAAGCTGCTCTCTACAGAAAGATCTGAGATACTCAATCTTGACCTAACAGCATTTTAAAATCATAATCCTAAGTCCAACCATGTTAACCTTTCAAACCTGCAATGTCCAAGACCCTTTGGAAGTGAGGATCAGGGCTTACATTTTCCAATAGGTCACATCAGCTGGCATGAGAGGCAGCAGCAAAGCTGGTTTTGAGTCTTGACTTAATATAAAGTGACAAGTCAAAGGGATGCCACTTTACAAAACCCTGCTAAATTCCTTACCCTTGTGAAAAGCTACACTACACAGTGCCTTGGTCTGCAAAGAACCTGACACAAGACACCAAGAGAAGATGTATTTTCAAAACTTGGCAAGAAAAACTGCAAGAGTGTTACTGTGACATGCCAGGGCAAGACAGAATTAAATGTACTTCTCTGGGATCCAAGAGTCTGTAGTGGATATAGCCCAGAATTCAATATGGAAGTTCTGCCCTGGCATTCACATATTAGGAGCTTAATTGCTGTTTCACCCATCTATGCTCAGTTTAGAAATTGGTGGGAAGGAAAAGACAAGCAAATGGAAAGTCACTTAGACCAGGCAGAGTGCAAAGCACATAATTTAAAAGGCCTTTTAAAATAAAATTTATGATGGTAGAGAAGTTTACCACCAGCACCTACTGGATCTACTGAATGGTACAATTTCTTACTTCAAGCTGTTGTGACTCATCCAAAGCCCTTCTCATTCAGTCTTAAAACTAAGCAGAACATCTAATCTCCATCCTATCAGGTTTTTTCTGCTTATCCTCTGTTACACTTCAATTTAAAACCAAATGTTATTGCCAACACTCTTCCAGCTCCAGTAAGCACAGAAAAACCCAAACCCACAAGCAGGAGCTACTTTTAATCAGACAGTTCAAGCACCAAAGCCTGGGAACCACTAGATTCATTGACACTTGTTTCCCACTGACACACACCATCACAGCAGGGCATGGAAATGACACAAACAAACACCACCATTGTCAGCATTCAGACAAACAGCACGTCCCCACTCAACCCCTTTTGTCATTGTCATCAGTATGATGATTGCTATCCTCCAATCTGCACAGATCTCATTTTCATGAGCATAAACTAACGTTCTGAGCTGACATGGCATCGAGTCACCTCTGCCAGCATTCTTCAGCCAACACCTGCAGCAGCCAGCTAAGCACAGAGCACATATGCAGTGGTGTTTGTGGAAGAACTACAATGGACTTGCTTCACTGTACACCCAGACTACAGAGTCACCCCCAATGTGGTCCATGAAGGAATCAGCACCAGACCATTTGACTCAGCCTGGCATAAAGCAGGAGCCAACAGCACAGCTCCAGTTCTAGTCCTAAATGTCCCCAGACAACTCTGAACCCTCCCCTTCATTTGCCTTTTCAATCTACCCCTGGAAAGCTAAAATGAGAGCACAGCTTGGTGGGTGGAGGAAGGCTTGCACTTCTATCCAGCTCCTACAGATACTAGTCTACATCTCCCTCCCCTTTAACAGTATCACTTTGGCATTTTGGCATCATTTTTCAAGGAAGAATGTCCAAAACTACAAAGTAAATAAAACCCCCGTGTAGTCATAATTTGATGTGTAGGAGTAGTTGTTTGGTGTCTCACTGCACTGGGCAGGCTCAAAAATCAGTTAAAAGAGGAGTTGGAACTACAAAGCAGTCAAGTGAAATCTGTCAGGAGGGCAGCTGAACAAGTACCAATGAATCACCAACTATGAAGTTTCACAAAGCAATTGAAGTACTTCAAAGTCACAGGAAAGGTTCAATTCTCAGAAGCCATGCAAAATAGAGCCAGCCACAGGAGAGTTACAAAAGGCTGTGTGTGCTATAAAGGCCCACTCCCCATCCCAGATGTTACCCCACACGATTCACTAACACTGATTTTGTACTAACCAGCACTTATGCAACCTCCTCACAAATAAAAATTATTTATGGTGCTTTTAAAAAGCTTAAATAATGCTCTGAGAGCAAATACAATGTCACTGTCACCTATCCACAAGAGCTTCAGACACTTTAAGCTAATGAATCAGTTAAACAGATTGATCATTGAATGGATCTAAGTAACTAGGCTGTCTCTGAGATTCACTTTCCTTGTTGAGAAGGACAAGAGGTTAAATGACCCATGCTTTTACCAGGCTGAATAAAGCCATAATATCATTTGATGTGAAACAGGGATGCTTTTATAGTCACTGAAAGAGCCATCAGGATGGAAGTTTCCCCCACAATTCGTAAAGCTCCAAATACACAAGCTGAAGACTAAACCACTCATCTGATAGGGAAAGAACTATGTTTTTCCATAGTGGTTGTCATGACAGAAGTTGGAAGGCCAAGGAGAAGAGAGAAGATAATTCTGTCCATTTTCTGTATCTTCATCAAAAGTGTGGGAAAACCTTCTGGGATCTTTTTCTCAAGGGACCTGACAACTGTGGCTCTTTACACCAGCACACGTGAACCCAGAGAACTCTTGTACAGCTGGTTACAAACACTTCCACAGACACCATGCACAAACACCTGTGATTCAACAACAGTGTCAAATTGTTTACATGCGTCAGGAAATCAATCCCCATTTTTTCCTCCTCCATTTATCTTCCTACAGCCACCAACCTTAATTCTCAATAATACGATCCTACCCCTTGCTTCTGTTTCCTCCACTTAAGATGAAAACTGCCATGGAATGCTAAGAAGTTTCTCAGAAAAATACCTGTGCAGCAGCACCAGGATACCTGACTGTATTTGCAAGGAACAATAGTTCTTTATGAGTTCTTTACATTTTCTTAAATGCAGACTATGAGAGTACAGGAGTTTCTCTGCTGTTTGTCACTGCTGTATCCCAGCTCCAGGAGGCTGCTTGTGTTCTGCTACCAAATACACCCAACAGATGTTCATTCCTGATACTCTGGTAATCTCAGCCAGTTTTCTACTAGAAATACCAATGTGACCATCTCTCTTCTCCTTTTTTTCTCTCTTCCTAGAGACTTGTGCTTTGAGTTTATAAAGTATCATCACTGAAAAGCAAAACACAAGTCAGCTTTCCAAAAAGGCAGGCAAGATTTCTGACTTTCTCAAGTCTATAACAATGCACCTCATTTACACTGCTGCTGATGTTACAGAATCACAGAATCATTAGGGTTGGAAGAGACCTCTGGAGACGACCCAGTCCAATCCCCTGCCAAGGCAGGGTCACCTGGCATTCACAACCTTAACCAGGTATTTCCTCACGGACCAATTTTGTATCGCATCTTGTGGCGAGCAGAGCTGGAAATTCCTCATCCTTGCTTTGCAATTCTTCAGATGTGTCAGGTGCCCCACACCACCACCAAATGCCATGCTACCTTAGGCTTCCCAAGTTAAAACACATCATTACTCACCTTTTTCCCCTCTGTGCTCTCCCCAGTGACATAGGACAGTTTCCGGCGCACGTAGAAGAGCATGTCATCCTGCCGGGGGGCCCACTTCTCCATGAAATAGGTTGAAAACATCCAAGTCCAGAACACAATACGGTCATCTTTGAAACACCCTAGGAGGCACAGAAAAGGAGATATAAGAGTTGTGAATGAGGGTGTCACTTTTGCTTGTGCATAACACGACACCCGAACTGTAGTTCTAAGTTCTTCTGTGGTGCACATGATAGTAAAAGATTTTAAAATCACAAAATTTGGGGAGCTAGAAAGAAAGTTAGGCTTAGTAAGCCCTGGGAAATGTTAGGCCTTGTATTTGCTAGATCATGTGAAACTGCACCTGTGTAGTCAGTATGTGATAAATGATAGAATTGTTAGATGTGATTAGATATAATCATTGTTTAAAGAATCATGAGAAACTATGTCAGAGGTTTGAGGGGATCATGAGAAATCCATGCTTGGATGAAATCAATGTATACAAGAGAACAATGTAAGTTTAATAATTAATATGTAAGTTATATAACGATAGAATATAAAACATGTTTGATCTGAAAGTATGTTGGAGTTTGGGTTTGTGTCCCCTGACACCCAGAGCTCTCAATAAGAGCACCTGCATCTAATCATTCCATGATTATGTGTTCCTGAATGCTAACACACAGACCTGGTGCTGTCACTTGGCCTGAGCCCACAGGCTAACCTGGGACATTGTCAAGCACATTCCAGCAACCAGTCTGCCCCTCTGCCCCACAGGCAGGGCACAAGGTCAGGGCCCAGGAGCAGACTCTGGCTTGTGGCATTCACATTCCCTAAAAAATCCCTTCACCCAGGGCTTCTCTTCTGGGAAGTTGAGAAGCCTCAGAGAAAAAGGAAAACAATAATTATCTCATTTGCTTCTCCTGTATTTTGCTCCTTTGGAATGTGTTTGGAGATTATTTCATTGGTTTCTGGTGTGAGTTGTTTTCACTCATTGGCCAATCAGTGCCAAGCTGTGTCGGGACTCTGGAGAGAATCACGAGTTTTCATTATCTTTTTAGCATCGTGTAAGTATCCTTTCTGTATTCTTTAGTATAGTTTAGTATTCTTTAGAACAGTATAGTATCATAAAATAATAAATTAGCCTTCTGAGAACATGGAGTCAGATTCACCATTCCTTCCTTCATTGGGGCACCCCACAAATACAATACCTGGCTCTGCCTGTGCTATGAAGAAGTGCAGGGCCAATGCCCTGAGGAATAACACATCACAGCCACACTCGAGCACTTTCAAAGACATGTGGTGACAGCAAATGCTCCAGTTAATGACCTGAAGCCACAAGGTGCCCACAGGTTTCTTATGGGGTCTTGGGGATTAGAGCCAGTCCTTCAGGAACTAATAACTGATGCCTTCCTTAACCAATACACAGAAACAAGAATGTATCTGGGACTGTAATTCACCCTCTCTCTAACAAAGGAAAAAAATCCAACTCAAGGAAACGATGAGTTCACAAGCCTGGAATCCCAATTACACAATAAAAAGTGGAGGAGAACAAAATAATAAGGGAAGAGGATAAAAGGAGAAGGACAAAAATGGGAAGAGGAAGATGCCACAAAGTCTCACTCAAGGAGATGAATGACATCAGCATCAGCAATAGCACTGCAGTTGGCCTGTCCCCAAGAAAAGGAGGCACAGTAGAGGTGACATCTCATTTTGTGAAACTCTTCAAAGCTCTTAGCTGTAATAAAACAGCAAAGGGTGCTGCACCTTTTGTATTGTTAAAGATAAGAAGAGAATGCAGTCCTGTGCCTGGTGATAGGGGAGCTGATTATTACTCCATGGAGTGATTGCATCCCCTCCCCAAAGCCCCAAGGCTGCTATAACCAAGCTGTTTTAAACATGTGAGGAGAGTAACACTAAAAAATTACAAATAATTATATTGCTGACAAAAACCAAAACCCTAGAATAGACAGTGGGGATAATGGATGGTTATTACATACAAGACAGCAAGACAGGTGGAGGTGTATGTACAACCCCTTCTCCAGAACATCTACCCTTTACAGGCAATCATCAGCCTATTTTCCTACTTCATTCCCTGTGCAGTATTTGCCAGACAAATCTTTCCTCCAATCTTTAATTACTGGGGTGGGCAGGAGGTTAGATTTTCAAAATTTTGGGAGCTAGACGTGTGACTGAAAGACAAAGATGAAGTGTCTCCAAACTAAATAAAAAAGCAATATTGAAACCACAATAAAATCCACTGATGGACCATGCACAGAATATGTAAATCAACATCAAGCAGGACAGTATTTGAAAATATGCATATAGCTGATTTAAAAGAAAAAATGGAAAGGCTGAGAGAGAACAGAAAAAGGTCAAGGTAGTTAGCTCCCAGTGCAGGCTAATTCC
Source organism: Agelaius tricolor (assembly GCF_023055355.1). Taxonomy (NCBI): domain Eukaryota; kingdom Metazoa; phylum Chordata; class Aves; order Passeriformes; family Icteridae; genus Agelaius; species Agelaius tricolor. The sequence goes on from NW_027269263.1 coordinate 5,407,968, forward strand.
AGGCCACACTGCAATTACTTTATTTGCATGACTGCAGTAAAATAGTTTGAATTACTTAAGGCAGCATGGAACATAATGTGCAATCCTGAATAAAATCTGCACTAAATACTTGAGTACTTAAGGACTATCCATTTTTTCCAGTGGACAAATGGAATCAAGTGCCGGAGAGATCAAATACAAGATCCTGGGCATCTTCATCACAGGAATGTCTCCTTAGGGCACAGATGAACAGAACTGTGTACAGCAAATAGTTACACCTGAGAGCATGCAAGAGTGGATTCCAGTGTGTTCAGACTCACAAAACCAGTCTGAAAAAGGACAGGATTATCTCTGGTCTGTACATTCATACAGGAATATCAAGAAGAGAAAAAGAACTCTTCAGGTTTAAGGCTAAACCTCACTGACACAAGGCCAAATGGCTCTAAATGAGCCACTGACACATATGCAGGCTGGAAATTCAAAGCTGATTCCTAAGCCTTCAAGCCATGAAGTTCAGGAGCAGCACCTCAGCTGGAATAGTGAAGGCAAAAATCCCTGTAGCTGAGACAAAGCTCAGCTTGGTTAAGAAAGTTCCTGTGGTACCTGTGACAGCTGAGGACACCATGACCCAGTCCCACCTCTATATTTAGCAAAGAGCGGAAAATGGCACACATTCACCGTGGTTAACTAATAGCCTCAAAGAATCTGAAAATCTCATGGGGTTAGAGTACCTGAATTCCCAATCTTAATTAGATAGGGAGGGAGGAGGAAAGAGGATTGCCCTGAGTTCCTCTGAAGTTCTAAGAAAGACAAAGGAAAAGCTAAAAAATGAATGTATATTCTGTAAGAACCATCTCTGAAAGTGCTCGAGTGTTCAGAAATACTTTGCTTTAGTTTGCTCCATAGACAAGGAAACAAAGTAAGTCTAGGCAAGGCACTCCTAGATTTATAATACAAAATCAAGTTATCTAAATCCAGCATTATAAAAAAGGGTTTATTAATCACTCTTAGATTCTTACAGTACATGCAAAACTCTGAGGAACTGTCCATGAGCTGCTGACACCATCAGGTGTGCTTTAGGCTATAAACCACAGGAATTTACTATGCTCAAATAATTATTTAGGGGTGGTTATAGCATATATATTTAGCACATACATTTCTGGGTGGTTGTAATACCTGCAGGAGAACAGAACTGGGTAGAATACCAGGACTCTGTGTGTGCTTTTACCCTTGCTGGGGAACACAGAACAAAGTGATTCCACAGATTCAACCTTAGTCTAAACAGAAAACCTGGGGACAGAAGTGCTGCAGCACTGAACCTGTTTCAGCACTGCAGCACAATGCAGGGGGAAAACCCTGGAAAGCCTTGGAGCCACATTGGATCACTGACAATTTCAACCCCACCTGCAGCTGATGAGATGTAAAACTCTCCTCTGTGCTTCAGAGATGCTTGCAGATTCTGCTGTAATTAAAACCAGCCTAAGGATGCCGTGACTGTTGTGACTGCAGTGGCTAAAGGACTCAAAGCCAAAAAGAGCCAAACCACAACAAAAGAGCTGCTTTTTTCAATTCTAGTAGAAGCAGCAAGGATGTGCAACAGCACACAAGAAGAAATAGCCTTTAAAAGCTACTATTAAATTGCATTACCTCGCAAAGGAGACAAAACATTTTTATTTGTAACCAGGACATAAAATTTGAGAGGGAGAAAATCTATTCCAATTTAAAGCCTGAAACTGTCAGATCCAGTATGTCCACTCAGGAAAGCCTTCAACTATTAGATCCCCACTTTACAGTAATTTTGGTCATTTACAGCTTCTCACTAGAAGCCTTCCAGCTTTGCCAAGAAGAAAATTGGAAACATCTATAGTTGAGAGCATGTAGTAAGTCAGCTTCCTGAAAATGCTCCTCCCCTAGCAAATCCCACTTCTAAAGGAATAAAATGGAATTAAGAGTTCAGACTATAAATCTTAATGAACCCAAAGTAGGTTATATAATTATGAGACCTTTGTCATGAACAAATCCTAACTACAACAATTACTGTAATTATACATTTACATGTATTTTATCCTCATTAGAAGCAAAATTTATGCCAACTGCTATGCAATAAATGTCTTTCTTCTTACCTATTAGGTTTTTATACTGAACATTCATTTCAGGGAACTGACTTCATATTCACATAGGAAATCATTAATTTATTTTTTTAATGCCTTCCAAAAATCATTGGATAAAAGGAAGTGTCAGGTTATTATTTTGCTTCAAAAGAATAGAATAGAATAAAAGACTTCTCATTCAGTGGATAGTAATTTTTTTCAGCATATACCACTCAGAGCTTAGAAGAACAATAATTTCAGCTAGACAAGGTTTCTTGCTATGCTTTTATTCCTTTAGTTTGCCAGGAGATTCTCCTCACTGTGAAACATTATAAAACTCATTTCATCCAACACTGCCACAGTGATCACCTGTAAAATAACTATCCTTAGATGTTTAAGAGTTAATTAAACACTAATGAAGATCTTTACAACCCCACTATGGTGATGAAATGAGAGTTCTAAGCAACTCACACTGTACTTAACTTTTTTTTCTGAGTTTAGCCAAGTATTTTGCAAGGACAATATAAGAAGTTCTTCACATATATTAAAGCTACCTTTGATGGTATAAGGTTGTAATTATGACTGCATAAAATCAGAATGGATGTTCCCTCTCCAGAGATAGTTGCTAGCTAACCAGATCTTCAGAAATCTGAAGTTCAGGCTTCTTCCCAAGACTACATATAGGGACAGCACTTAATCCCTTCAGTTTGACCTTACAAAAAACAGGACTCCAGAGAACTTCCAGAAGTTCAGCAGCAAGCAATAGTTGGAAGGCAGGTGATGCAGAAGGAAAAAATTTTACTGGCAGAACTTTGGCTAAAAAAGGAAGGCATCATGGTAACAGCAGCAACAGGGGCAAGACAGATGTCACAGATACAACCCTCCTCCTTACCCTTGTGAGAAACAATGCTCACTTCTAAAATTTCAAAGGTTTATTAAACCCTAACTAAAAATACAACAAAGGACTGAACAAGGAAAAATTAGTGCCAGGAGTCTCCGTGAGCAGCAGCCAGGTGCTCTCCTGCAAAATGGCTGCTCTGCCTTTTATACCCTGAGGCCCTCCCAGAGTTTTGTCAGTCAGCTCCTTCCCTGCTGTCCATCAGTGGAGATCACTCTCTTACATCTCACTGGAGGTCAGGTGTTGTTTTGCTACACCTCTTATTACTAAGCCAGGCCTCCCCAAATGCCCTGACTACCAAGGCTATTACAAGGGGCAGGGGAAAGAGGACTACAGGAGGACATATTACAATAATGTGAAAAATGCATATTTTATGATTGGCTTTTTGCAAATATTAAAATGAATATTCTATGTGTTCTGTTAGAAAGTAATGCTGTATTAATTTTCTTAAGTAGTGTGTTAAATATAGTTTTAGGTTATAACAAAATGTTAAAATAGAAACTATGCTATGTAGGATACTTTTTTTCTAAAGAAAGGACTCCCACTGAGATAGCAGCCACAGGACACCTAAATCTTTCAGAGAAAGAGAATTTATTGCTCACTCATCAGAAGAAACGAACTTCATCCTGCCTCGCTCAGCCAGGACCATGCCAATAGGATTAAGAGGAAGAAGCTGACACTGACCAGACAAAATTCTGTGTTTGAATGGAATTTATGAATCATGTATGAGATGTATGAATATGCAACAGGCTGTTGTTTTTAAGAGTAAATCCTCTGTTAACGTGGGTCCTTTCTTGGGCTTATGCTGCTCAGAAAAAGGTACCTGGACCCTCTATAACTCTTTGTTTTTATTGTCTCACATTGTCCTAATTCAAATTGTCCAAATTATTATTACTTTAATTATATTGCTAATTTTATAACCATTCTATTATCATTAGACTTTTAAAAATTTTAAAAACAAGTGATTGGTGTTTTTCACAAATAACATCACTATATATCTACAAAACTTCTCTTAACATACTCATATTATTCATCTCTTATTTGTGAGAGCCAACCATCACATTATTCATCTATAACACCCTAAAGTAAACTGTTGTATTGCACTAAATAGTTGTTTAGACACCAAGTTCTTCTCTATTCTACCCCACCAAGTGTGGCATGCACACATCCATCCATCTAAGATAAAGACACAGTATTACCCCACTTAGAAAAACTTGAGATCTCTCATATGTTCATTCAGAAACATATCCACTTCATATCCACATAGGAAATCATGAATTTATTTTTTAATGCCTTCCAAAAAATCATTGGATAAAAGGAAGTGCCAGGTTATTATTTTGCTTCAAAAGAATAGAATAGAAGACTTCTCATTCAGTGGATAGTAATTTTTTTCAGCATGTACCACTCAGAAAACAGGTGGAGATGACCCAAGAAATCCAGAACAGGGTGTGGAACCTGGCTGCAGGGAGGCAAGGATGGATTTCAAGGAAATCCACACATGCACACCAGACTCCCCAGCTGTGCAGTTACAAATTCAGGAAGTCTCATAGTGCCTGTGCCATCTCACCAACATTCTGGTGGGATGCAATCAAGTGGTCTGGAGATAACCATATAGTCCAGGCATCTAAATAGACATAACTCTTACTAGGTGTAACTACATATCATCCTGACTTCTAAAGCATGCTTTTAAAGAGGTTACCATAATTATCCTATTTAAAAATTTATCACTAGAGAAGTATTTCCTATATCTCATCCATCTGGTGGTGTCTTTTGAGCTACTTTGCCTTTTCCATTTAAATCATGCTTTTACCAAACTCAACAAAATTGGTCTTGCTATCCTACACCAATCTCTGAAACCTGCAATCTGTTTCCCAACCTTTTCCTGCAGCTCCTACTGTTATAACCACTCTCCCTCCTGACAGAAACTGCCTCTTCTCCATTCATCTACCCAGAATTAAAGCCAGACCACAGCAAGATGAATGAATATAATACCAAGCAGTCCTTTTAGGTACTGGCCATTACTGCTGTGCCCAAGAGCACAGACAGCCCTGCCAGTCAAAGTTACAAACACTTAATGCATGCCTCATGTATTTAAGGACTTTGCTTGGCCCCAGTGGTATTTATAGACTTTTGGAATGGGGAGAGCAGGGCTCAGGGTGAAGAGAATCCTCAAACACAACTACCAATACTAAAATTTGCAGGAAAAGTTTAGGAAAAGGAAGGTCTCAGCTGGTTTTCAAAATAAAATACAGTACTTTGGGATAAAAAAAAAAAAAGGTGTAAGAGATGGCTCTAGCTCACCTAGGAATGGGCTTAAGGAAGAAAAAAGCAGCCAAAAGAGGTTCTGGCTTTGTAAACCTCCCCAACTGGAGAACACAAAGAGGGCAAAGCACAGAGGGTAAGGCTTAACAACACATCACCTGAAGGGTCTTTTTCAACATTTATTTTAGGGCCCAAAAGTTTAATTACTTCCTCAGCAACAAAGGGGAGTTGGGAGGGGGCACAAGGGGTGTGAGGCACAACACTTCTGCACACTGAAATCATCAGAGAAAGAGAGTCTAATCAGGAGAGACAACAATGAGGGCACACAGACAGCTCTAACCATAGTACCTGCCCATTTTGAAGGAACCCTTTCACATATTTAGACACTGAATTCAAAAAGAAGCATTCACAAATGATCCAGGTTGTACAGCAGGCATGAAAGTTCAAGTCAAAAAGCCACCAGAAGAGGGTTGTCTGCCCCCATCACCAGCTCTTTTAACTCTTTTGGTTTGAGTAAGTTACTTAGCAGTCCTGCCTGACTATTCCATCTGTCAGGATAAGGCAATATTCACATCCTGACATCTGTCAAGAGACAGATCAGTTAAATAAATAATTAAATAAATACCTTCCAAATATCTCACTTGTACTTAATGAGAAACATGCTTTAAGCTATTCTTTGTCAAAATGCTCTCAGATACGTAGATTATGACTGTAGTGCAAGCAAGATGAGCCAAAGAGCATCCATGGAAACATGGGAAAGATACCAGGAACCTATTTAGACACCAATTATCAATATAAGTATCATCAGGTGTCTGAAACTACCACTTGCAGTGTCCTGACAGGGCACCACAGAACTGCAGTTTAACCTCTTCCTAAACCATCTCCCTGCCACCACTTTGATCTGCCTTGCTTAACTAAACAGTGACACAAAGAGCTTATTTTTCTTGTCTCTTAGGAGTTTCTTGGGATTAACACTGGGGTATTATTCTGCAGCACAATGAAGTTTAATGATCAAAGTTATCTATCCAGCAACTCCACAGAGTTACTAAAAGATCAGCATACAAACACCACAAAGTAGCTAATTTCAGGTCATCAAAACTGCACAGTAGGAAATTAAAGAAGAAATATTTCAAATTCTCTCTGTGCTACACCTCATAGAGAAACACTACTACTGGGCATTCCTGATGAAGAAATCCCCTGAAGAACACTTTCCTTTTAATTCCAAGGAATACAAAAACACCGTGTAAGAACTTCTGTCTATATCCTTTTTCTTTCTTTTGTATAGTTTTAGTATGGCATTCTTTAATATAATATAGTATCAAAAAATAATAAATCAGCCTTCTGAAAACATAGAGTCAGATTCTCATCTCTCACCTTATCCTAGAAACCCTCACAAACTTGACAGTTTTGTTTGGTTTGGGAGTCTTTTAGGGGCTTGGGGGTTTGTTGAGATATTGGGACATTGGGACACCAGACAGATGATGGACTTTGGACCTGGTTAGCATAAGAGGTTTGATAACAGGTTTCTCTTGGCAAGAGCAAACAGAACTTTGAGGATTAAAAGAAGATTCAATCAGACAGGTTTACCAGAGTAAGAAAATTTCACTAAACTCTGCAAGCAAGAGATGTTGTAATATGCATAAGTTTGTGCATGTGATTTTAACCTAATCATTGCAGTAAACATTACTAGTCTTCCTAAAACAGTATAGAAGCATTGGTAGTCCACAGGAAATCTGGATTCTGGTCACCCAGTCTTCCCCATCTGTCTTCATCACTGACAAAGGGGTTTTCTTTCCTACCAATTTCCAACTTTAAGCAATGGTTTCATTCAGAGAGAGGCACAGTGAGCAATTCCTGCCTACACACTGTATTCACACCATCTACTTCACAACTATCTTGTGGCACACAGGACCTGGAGCATCCCTTTGCCAGGCTGACAAGTCCTACCCTACTAGTGAAGTACCCCCTGTGCAAAAGTCATTCCCACAGCACCTCCATTGCCCTTCTCTGAACCTTTCAAGTCTACAATATTAAAAATGAGCAAATGCCACAGAACCTTGCTGCACTTTTGACTGCACTGAACACAGGAACAATTACAGCTCCCAAACTAGGTAATACCAGCTGGCCCTGTGAAGATGATGTTTGCTAATCAGCTAAACCCAGGGGCAGAGTTTCCTATGCAACAAGTTTTGGGGTACAAACATGCCTTTCCACAAAACTATTTCCTCTTTTTCCCTGCTCTTCATACCTCATTGCAGAGCTGCAGCACAATGTGAAAAATGCGTATTTTATGATTGGCTTTTCACAAATATTAAAATGAATATTATATGTGTTATGTTAGAAAGTGATGCTGTATTAATTCTCTTAAGTAGTGTGTTAAATATAGTTTTAGATTATAACATAATGTTAAAATAGAAACTGTGCTATGTAAGATACTTTTTTAAAAGAGAGGAATGAGGTACTCCCACTGAGATAGCAGCCACAGGACACCTAAATCTTTCAGAGAAAAAGAATTTATTGCTCACTCATCAAAAGAAACGAAATTCATCCTGCCTCGCTCAGCTCTGAAGATGCTGCCTTCAGGATTCAGAGGAAGAAGTTGATGATGACCAGACAGAATCCTTTGTTTCAATGGAATTTATGCATCATGTATGAGGTGTATGAATATGCAACAGGCTATTGCTTTTAAGGGTTAATCCTCTGTTAACGTGTGTCCTTTTCTGGGCTTATTTTGCCCAGAAAAAGGTACCCGGACATCCGTAACTCTTTGTCTCTATTGTCTCCTATTATCCTAAATCCTAATTGTCCAAATTTTTATTACTCCAATTATATTGCTATTTTTATAACCATTTTAATATTATTAAACTTTTAAAATTTTAAAAACAAGCGATTGGCATTTTTCACACACAACTAAAAGGAAGAAGCCTTACGCCCAGGCAGAAGAAAAGTGCAGATTGGAAATGTGCTTGTGCACAAGTGGACACATTACAGGCCTAGAGGAGGGAACAGTGGAGCTTCTGCAGGCAGCACCTCAAACACAACCATGGGTGAAACTGCACAGCTTTGCATTAAGAAAATTCATCCCAGAGCTCCTCACTTTTAATACATCTTTATCAACAATACCTCACACAGGAGAGCTCAATATTTCATGTGCTTTAATTTTCCGAGATTAAATTTACAAAAACCCACTGCATCAGCAAGGGAAACAATTCCACCCACCTGAGGAATGCCCTTGACACTGAAGAGCAATCAACCAACACAAGTTTCTCAGTTGCCTCCCTTGCTCTTAAGATCTTGTACAGCTGTTTCTGAATCCAAACAATTCTTTTCTGCTATTTTCTGTTTTACTGAATTTCACCCAAGAGAGAAGGGATTCACAGAACTAAACTTGAGTGTGGCTTTAGGCACATCTGCAATGCTCAACCAAAGGAGAACAATACACAACACAAAGGGGTTCTGTTAAGGACCAAATTGCTTTTTCTGTGCTGAATTGAGCACCTCCTTAAATAGAAAACAGCTAAAGGCCAGTAGGACAACTCCCACAGAGAGCTGTTACCTTAGGAGAAAAGGTACACCATGAGCATTCTCTTTCAGCACCACAAGCATTCTCTTTCAGCTTTGGGGTTTTATTTTGCTTTTGGGGTCTTTCCTTCCTATTTTCTTACCCAACTAAGATTTTCTGCCCAGTCCTCATCTCACCATTCTAGATATCAATAACATCTCTACATCCCCAACTGCTTTCTAAAGTATTTGTGGTTGCTTCAGAAAACTTCCGTTTCTGGAACACTTTTAATTCCACTTTCTGAACTTCACATATAGTCTGACACTTTGATTACATTTACCATGTTTGTTTTTCCCCTTGTTTTCCCCCATGCAGAGGAGCACAGGATGACCTTGTGGAAGTCCAGCACAAGTTCACGGATTATTTAAGTTGAAAACACATGAAAAGAACAACTCAGTTGATCCTGCAACTCATGCTAAGGTTTACACCACAGCCATGCAGTGTCACATATTACAGCACTGGAATGCACTTGATGCTGGACACCAAAATGCAAAGGACACACAAATTTTTGTGTAGTATTTTGAAAGTCCACTAAAAGTGACAAAGTATAGCTGAACATGACTGAGGTTAAACACTGGCCACAAAGTCTGGCTGGGGTTTCAGAGCTTCCTCAAATTTGGACCCTTAGATTCCTCACATCCTGGAAAAAAAACAGGATTGCTTATTTGTCACTTCATTTCGTGCAAGTAGTGAGGATATTGAAGGGAAGTAAGTGCTCACTTGCACAAAAGCATCAAGAAATCTCAGTGTTTGAACTCTGGGCATTGCAGTTTTCTGCTTTATTCTCCTTGGGATGGTTTCTGTGTTACTCAGAAGTGGAAGGTGGGAGAGAGATTACTTTCTTTCATCCACATTTGTTTCAATTCTCCATTTCCATTTTTACCTGCACTTCTTCCACAGCAGAAAATTGCTTCATAGCACCATTGCTGAGAAGACAAACACAATCTCCTCTAGAAAAAAGATTTGTAAAATGTATTCCTAAAGTTCATACATCTTCCTGCAGGTCTCTTCTTTACTATTATATCATATGCTGAGGAAATCATCTTTTCAGTTAATACTCAAAAACCAATCAAAGCCTGCATAATTTAAAAGCATAAACAAGTGTGTACCACCTACAGATTTCCACTTTGAAAAAGTAGAATTCAAATGGAACCATAATAACATGAGAAATATTTTCCAACAAGAGTAACCCTAGAAGGTAAAATGATACAAAAATCATCAAATATGATGGGTCAGTATGAAACACCAAATAAAGACAGCATTTTACAGGCATCTGACAATTTACTTTGAGTACTAATGCTGGCAAGGGTCAACACAATTGAAAGGATATGGTTACCTGCTACTGAACTGCAGTGCACAGCAATAACAAATCCATTCTCATCCAACAGTTGCCAGCTGCTTTGCTGTACCTCAGCCTCTCAAAGCATGTGGTAGTTCAGTTCCCTGGAAATGGCACCCAAACCCTCAAACTATGTGCAACTCCCAAAGGACTGCAGCATCACTTAAATCCACAGATTGAATTTACTCATGAGGGAAGCACCAGAGGAATCACCTGGTTATGCCTTTCCTAAGAAACTGCTGCAGAAAAGCTGCTGTGTTTCAGAGCTGGCCTAATTGGGGATTTAGTGCAGGTGTACACATTCTCCTTGCACAGAGGAGACCCACCTGATGCAGACACTAAATCCAGTGAAAGAGGGACAAATGGTAACACATTTCCTGCTGCTGCTTTCAGGATTACCCAGCAACAGTCCTAAACTTTCCAAGACCTAGATCCAACCTGGAAAGGTCACTTGGCAATTTACAAAGCATGCTGGCCCTGCTGGAGTGCAGAAACTTGTCTGTAATAGCACAAATATGTGTTTTCACTGCTAAAATACGCTCTATTTTTGTTCTCTGCCAGAGCAACCCCCCTGATCAAAGACTGCTGCTTCTGTAAATTTATGACATCCAAGGTCCCTATTTTCACACTTAATAAATATCACTGTCAAAGCCCTATCTGAGAGACTACTGTGGTAGGTCAGGTAAAACCAGCAAATTGTATTGTAGAAGTATTGCAGCCTTACAAAACTACCAAGACTGTGGTTATTAGTGATAATTTCATGTCTGTACCACCCCCAGCACCTTATCTTTGCTATCACAGACTGCTAGTTAGCAACTTGCTGTCAAGGCAGAAGGAAGGAGCAGCTATCACAACAGCAGCTGGCAGAGAAGCAGAGTTATTTCCTAGCCATACTTGCTCTCACAGACTGGCATTTTCCAAATTCAGTTTCTCTTCTGGTTAGAAACATCGGCAGCATCTTTCTGAGTGAGCACTTGGCAACTTTACAGTGGAAGCCATAATTCTCACTTACCTTCTACACCACAAACCCACTCACTTCTAGAAGCTGACAACCAACACTTTCACCTATCTTGCAGCCAAGATTTAAAAAAAAAAAACAAACCAAACTTGTTTGACACTGCCATCTCTTAGCTGGGTGCCCAACCTGATATGCATACATAAGACAACCAGTCTAAAGAAGGATGTATTAAAAAAAAAAAATAAATAAATAAAAGCACTTTTAAAAATCCCACTTAGGGTTGTTCAGGGTTGGGTTGTCCAACAAACTATCTTTGCCAGCATCTGGATATTTCAGCTATTTAGACAGCACTCCCTTTAGCATTGATATTACTGTTACTGCAGGTTTCTAAGACAATAAATACAGCTGTTCAGATAGAAATAAAAGTGAACTGCCTGCCCACTCACCTCCATCCCAGTGATATCTCCTCTTATGGCAAATTCAGGCCACTCTCTTTAAACAAATCACAGTCATGCATGGGAGACAAATGTTTTCCCTAACAGCTGCTCACTTTGCTGTGAAACCATCAAATGGTCAGGGAAGCACAGCCAGGCTGTCCTGCAGGCACTGCAGGGCTGGACACCATCAATCCCCTCATCAGCACCCCAGGTTTGCATGCTGCAGGCTGTCAAGAACTCAGGACAGTTCTTGACAGTCCCAAGTAAGGCACAAGAACTTCATTTAGTCCACAACCAAACAATTGGAAACAAGAAAAAAACTAGCTCTGTGGAAATGGCCATTATTGGGAGAGAAGAGGGGAGGGAGAGGGAATTTTATTAACAGATGTGACATACTACCTTCAGTCAGGCAGAACCCAAAAAACTGCCCCAAAGCCAGCACCCTGCTCCTTAAGGGAGAGCAACTGCTGCAAAGCTGCTGTTCTATTTCATAAACAGGGGTTTAGTCTTCCATTAATATTTTAGCTACTGAAAACATGCCATGCCTTTCCATTGGTAACCAGCATCACTGCTTCACTTTCTCATCCAGAGGGGAGACTTGCACAGCTGCAAACCCCTATGGACCTGGAAGGCTTTGTTCATGGGTGTATTGCAGCAACCTGGCCAAGGGAACAGAATCCTGGGCTAAAGAGTTAAAAGAGTTGGAAGCTTTTTGCCAACAACCTACAACATGTCTATTGTTCAGCACTTCAGCTCTGCTACTTCCACCATCCCTGGGTCTCTCCCACCCACCACAGCACCCTCAACAGGCACTCTCTCCAGGCTAAAAAGAGTTACAAAACAACCAGAGCAAGTCACAACCTTTATCTTCTGAGAAATCACTTCTTTTATCCCATGACAGTGACAAGGTCTCAGGCGGGAACATGTGAGCTGCAGAAGAAAAGCCTTCCTTAGAAAATTCCTCACACATGGCAGCACCACAAGGCAGTGTCTTTTACTGCCTCTGCCCACCACTGGGCTTACAAACATCCTCCCCTGAGATTTTGATTACACACTTTACTGCCTTTTGATGTTGCAACTACTAGTTTAGAAGCAAAGAATAAAAATCTTAATATTCTTCTATTCAGTCATTACAGCACTGAAGCACAGATCCTGCATTTGAAGAGGCAAACCAAAGCTTTAGATACAGCCACAGTAACTCCAACTTCTCCCTATCCTTTTGTTTTCGGTAAATTTTAGGAAATGCCCTCAACCTCAGGTTTCACAGATAGTGACAAGCAAGTACAAGGTAAGCATTGCATTTTTACTTGCTGCATTCTTCACAGCATTTTGCTAAAGAAACATTTGTGATTCTCTTCAAAGTTTCTTACCAGAAAAGGAGACAGAAGAAGGACATGTCTCCACTTGATTTTCCCTTTTTGATTTTCCCTTTTTGACCCATTCAGAACAATATAGGCTAAAAAATTTGAACATAAGGTTTTCTTCATTTCTGGCAGTTGTAGAAAATAATTCAAATTGGAAAGGAAGTCAGAAGTCAAGTTCTGCTGCAAAAAAATCACAGGCAGCTCTGTGTTTATGGTTTTTGTTAATAAAGCTGAATTTATGTTATTTACAGGCCAGGTGGTGCTCCTGGCCTGTCACAGGAGGGAACAGAAGACAGCACAGTCTCCAGGAACAGGACACTGAGTGCAACTCTGCTGGCACCTCAGAGCTACAGCAGCCTCAGAGCAAAACATCAGAGTGAGCTTCAACACAGCAGGTCTAAACTCTTAGTCTCTTTATTTTGAAGATACCTAGAAATGCTACTTTAGAAATTAATTCAAGACAGCAAGACTGTAAAAGTGGCAAACAGAGTACTTGGGATTTCACACTTTGCCTGCCCTTCCACTTTTCCATTTGAGACTCACAACCACATTTTCCTTATTAGCTTTTAGGAGCAACTGGATGCTACTCAAGTGTAGAACAAGTGCAAAAGGATCATTCTTCCATTCAAAAATACTTCTGTTGTGTCACAGGATTAATGCATCCTATTAAATATACACACACATATGACTACTTAGATATCTATCACCAAATGAGTTAGACAGACAGCTGCTGAACAGAAGAAAATGAAAAATTTCATAATTCTATTCTGGTCATTTTTAAAGCACCGAATGCAAACATTTAAATTGTTGTTCCTTTGTTAACTGAAAGAAAAGCCACAATGAAGAACAATCCAGAATGAAACTGAAGAGTCAGAGCAAAGAGCTCAGCATAATGTAATCTATGATTTTAATTTCAAAGATCAAAGAGGATGAAATCAGTTCCCCTTTAATCATGCAAAACATGGGCTACTAACAATTGAAATGATGTTTTGAGTAGAGTTTAGTCACTCTTGTTATGAAAAACAAAGGTCATCTGTTCAGACCTTCATTATTTAGGTAGAATTAAACTACTCATTAGAAACAAACAAACAAACAAGAAAAGGTACTTCAACATTCCTACAAAGTATATAAAAAGCTGGATCATCATTATTCAGAAAGACACCTGGGTTTACAGAGCTTTATCTCCAAGTTGTACTGGCATGAACTTGCTGCTTTCCCTCTGAAAGCATGAGATCAGGCAATCACCAAGCAGGAGTGACCTCCCTGAGGCAATAAACTCATCCCAAGACTGATTATTTCACTTATGCTGAACACCCTGTGTATTGTTATTTTATTACTTTATATTACAGAGCACTGAGTTTTATGGAAATTTGAAACCCACCTCTCAGGGTCCTTCCAGGCAGGTAAGTAAACAAATCCCTTACTGGAAATGTCACACTGCTAGACATCCAACATCTCCTGCATCTGCTCTCCAACAACACAGAGGAATAAATTTCCAGTGAGATGCTTCACAGCTCTTAGCAGAATGTTATAAATCCATTTCAAAACACTTCCCTCATCTTGTTTCAGCATCTCCAGGAAATTAAATCAAGCTCTTCATAGTGCAAAGACAGCTAAAGCTTCACTGGCATTTTAATTCATTTCTCGAGTTCCTGCTGATCACACCAAGCCCTGCAAGGTAGGACCAAGAACTCCCAATACACTTCTGCCTTTTATCCAAGCTTGAGTTAAGACATGCAAACAGAGTCTGGAGCTAAAACTCCCTATGTAACTGCCAGACACAGAAAATCAGAAAATTGACCTTCCACCTCCATGTGCTCAAAGGAAACCCCACCTCAGTGTTCACCCATATTCCTACAGAACACCTGACATGATGCAGCACCAACAGATGGATAAAATGGGAGCAACACCTAACACAATATTCCTGACCCTTGAAATCACTCTGGGTGTGGTGACAGGGCAATTCCTGACATGGGAGCTTATGAAAAGCTGGGTCACTATTGAGCCACAAAGATTTTCAACACAAACAGCAAAACCAGGGGCAGTCTCAGCCTGACTCACTGAGCACATCTTGCCTAAAAAGGAGGAACAAAAAGCCCAATGATGTCATTTTCCATAGGGAAACACTACAAGAGATCAGGTCACCTCAAATGCACTTCTGCACATCCAGCACACTGCTGTACCTGGAAACAACCCAGAATACTTCAAACGTGAAGGACTGATGATTGCCTGGCATCTGCTCTGCCTTCTGAGATAAGAAAGAAAATTATGCAAAAGATATCCTGAAACACCAAAAGCAGCCTCAAAACCAGCAGCAGCAGCTGTTTCCTCACTGCTGTGGCAGGACAGATATGGCTCCAAAATGAACTTCACATCACAACACATCACCTGCCTGCAAAATACCACATTCACCTAAAGGGACTTAACTTGTGGCCCCTAAGGAAATATGTCTAGGGAACCCCCAGAGGAGGAAGATAAAGAATTTGCTATTTCCAGGGTTCAATTTCTGCATGGTACTAGCACTGTCCATACTAGAGACCAGGTAAACCAAAACAACAAAATCTTCAGTTTTAAAGCCCTGAAATTGCAGAACACCCTATAAATCTTCACATAAATAATATAATTCACATATCATTTGTGCCTTATAATTTGAGCCTATAATTTGTGCCTTCACATAATATAATTTGTGCCTTAAACAGTAAGAATTCAGGGGAAATAAATTCCTTAGTACTGTTGGTGCATCTGATTAACTTCAGCCAACAGAACTAGTGCTGCAGTGTGCCCAGGTGACCACAACTCCACAGCAGCAGCAGCAGGATGCTGTATCTGCTGCTCCTGTATCCTGACTGCACTTTATTTCCTGCACAGAGAAAGGCAATCAAAGCCCTCTTCTGATCACACACACCCCAAAAAAGAGCAACCTTGCTTCCCAGAAATTCACCCTCCTTAACCCAAGGGACTGGGTTAACAAACAAAACCAGCTTGTTTCACACGCTTTTGAAGGCTCTCTGTAAAAAGCAGCTTCACTATTCACTGGGCTCCTGACACCATGAATTGATTTTGTGCAGACTTTCTCTTTCCACCTTATTGTTCACTTCCAGGTAATAATACTTAAAACATCAGTGAGCTGCTACCTGATCCTACCGAGCCAGTTTACAAGGATAAGCAAATGCAACAATCATCACTAACTGTTTAAACTGCAGGGGTTTGGTTTTCCAGAAATGCAGCTGGACATGAGACACTGTGTATTTCATCTATTTCAGCTAGTGACACTGTGTATTTCAGCTACTGAAAAGCCTTCATCCTCTGAGCTTTCTCTGTTCATCAGCACCCTGAACACTAACACTTAGAAGGGAGACCAATACACTTCATTCTTCAGGAAATTCCAGTTTTCATTCCTTGGAAAGAATCCAAACAGATGGAACGCTAAATCTTTAAAAGATCCATCCTGAACCTTATAGGTAAGATGTGTCCTAATCCCTAAGACAAACCTCCCATCCATCTTAAACTCCAAAACAGAACTCAGACTCCCAAATGGATTTACAACTTACTAAAGATTTAGAGCACACTAACAGGACAACAAAACTAAGCAGTTAAGGTTGCTAGAGCTATAGTATTACACAAATAAGAGATGGGTGTTCTGCTAGCATCCAGAAAATGAAAAGCAGCACACCATGCCTTAGAAACTTAACTGCTCATTTTGGTAAGGCAGCAATGTTCTGGAAGGTATTTTGTGGGATTTTTTTTTTTTTTGGGTGGTGGTGTTGGATTTTTTTCCTAGCTTTTAGAAAAGTCTTGCCTCTCTACTTCAGCACCTCCAGTGTGATTTTGATAATTTGAGCGTGTACACTCCCGAGCAGGACGTGAAAAAATCCCATAAGGTTTCATCTCTGTTAAAATGAAAGAACAAAGTAATAACCCAACTGTCATAGAAAGATGTGAAAGCTGTAATAAAAGAGAGTTTGGTATATTATCCATGTGGCATGGAGTATCTGTCACACTCCAGACAGAAGCCAGATGACAAATCCCTGAATACACCAGTGAGTGATGGAAACCTGACAGGCCATTAGTGACATCAGCATGAACAAGGTTCTAAGCAACAATCAAAACAGAATTTTAAATTAATCACCTTTAAAAGACAAAACCAAACAAAAAAAAACCTCACAGAAATAGTTATTAACCATGGAGAGCTGCAGCCCTAGAGTTTGGCCCCAGACTGCTGTTCTGCGTGGCCTGATTCTACAGGGAATTCCTCACCTTGACTGTAGAAGTGACAGGATGGGATCCCAGGACACAAAACCCTTGGACAAGCAGAAAGGCATTCCCATGCCCTAGACAAAGCCACTGGGTCTAGGAGCTTGCTCCACCTGTGGTTTCTCCCACACAACCCATCCAAGCACTCATACACATCAAATGTCCTCATGTATCCAACTGCAGAAATGTCTTCCAGACATTTTGCAATGCCAGGAAAAAAAAAAGGCAGTTTTAAAATATTTTATCTATCTTTCACACTGGAATTTCCTTGCTATTTGCTCACCTTTATCCAACTACAAATCTGAGGTTCAACACCTCAGGGTATTTACCTAAGGGTAAACTGGTTGAATCACTTTGATTTCAAAGTATCTACTTTGACTCTGATTTAAATAATCTATTCTGGTCTTGCATTGTATTTGCAAGACTTTCTAGGATTCTTCCTGAAAAGAAATACAGATTCCTCTTGGTTGAATGTTTGGGGGGGGTGGTGTATTTTTGGTTTTGACAGATTAGGAAGCTACTCTATAGGCACCTTTTTATTTTACTATTTGTAAGTTTCTTACATTAGTATCTTCTTTTTCTCAGTATTTGACTATACATTTTTTTAGTGAATGCTTCATATTCATTAACTGCAAAGCACTTTATAAATAGGGCAAAAGAAATTGTGTACACAATAAGGTAAAAGTAATAAAAAAATGTTTTTTTGAGGTGAAATCAATTGTTCTAAATAAAACAAACTCATTGGTGAATTTGGTTGCATACATGCCTCAAGTTTTGTTAGGACAGAAGTGATTTTTATACCTTCTTGTTATTGACAGATCAAAAGAAGAAAAAGCTTTGCAGCTTCTGTAGTTTCTCACCTTTGACTCCACAGCTCCCTGAACTAACTCCCAGAACCACGAATGAAGAATGTTTTGTGTCTGCTGGAAAGTGACTCCTGTCAAACCAGTTCTGTGCTGCAGTAAATTCTCTGCAGGCTCTTCCACCTACTCTGTGGATATTCTTTCTTCAAAGTTACAGACACAATTATATCCTTCTTGAATATTATAATTTAATTAAAAGTTACTACACTATGAAAAAAGTAAGGCCTGAATATTTCAAATCCAAATTAATTCTCCTTTTAATTTTTAATTTTAACCTCTTTTTGTTTTTCACAAAAATTCTTCCCCTGTTCTTCATCCTTTTACCCACAGTGTGCTCCCATCAGAGGGACCTGCATTTACTGTGTGCCACCTCACCTTCCCCTCTCTCAGGAAGGCTAAAGGATTCTCTCCAGGTCTTACTCATCAGGCAATGTGGCCCATGAATCACACTACAGTTTCCTTTCACATGATGAGCCCTGAGGTTCGTGCGCTGCTGCACAAACAAGTCCAGGCAACCTCTGGCTCTGAGGATGAGCATTCCTGCTTCTGCAGCCCTGTGCCAAGCACACCCTCCTCTGCTCAAGTCCCAGAACACCCCCAGCACCACAGGAAAGCAAGCACAAGAAATTCTTCATGACAGGTAACACCACTGGGCCTCTCTGCTGGCACCTGGAACAGGTTCCTGTTGCAAACCTCAGTTTTCAGCTCCTTATTAAAGCCCCATGTGCTGCACTCACCTTCTTTTCAGGGCCTCTAGGACTTCTCCATTTTTCACCCACTGCATGTCCCCATTACAGACCAGCCACAGTTCAAGAGACTGAGTAAGAAAAAATAAATAGGTAGATCCAAACATTCTAAATTCCAGTAGGAATAAAGTCACGCTCCACCCAAACCCACTCTCCTACTTTAAAAGCAAGGCAAATTGTCACTGAATGACACAAGGAAATTAAGTATCTGAAAATGTTATACAGTAGTATCAGGAACCACCAAAAACAAAACACTCCCCAGTTCTGGGATTTGGCCAAAAGGAAACTTTAGGGCCTCACACGCAGCCTGGCTGAGGAGACACACAGCACTTCTGCCATTCCCTCAGGAGGAGAAGCATTTTGCCACAGCAGTGTTGCAACCAGCAGCATTTCAGAGGGGCCTCAGTGCACAACACCAGAGCTGTCCAGCTGGGTGACACCAACAGCCAGACAAGAATTCTTGGAGAGACATCACCCTTCCCAGCTTGGTAAATAACGACATGAGTCATTATTTTGAAGTGCTGCATTTTGTACATTACACAAACAGGACACTACGGAAAATCCCACCACACGAGGGGATTTACATTTCTGAACAAAGCCTGTCCAAATGCTTATGTGACATTCTTGAAACAAAGCAATTCCTCTCACCAAACTGCAGCGTCAGCAAAAATTGCAATTTCCTCCTCCTTGGGCTCACTTCTAGAAAATAGACAAAAGGAAACAGAATGGCCAAGTTATGACCCAGTGAGCCCCATTTTATTGTTGAGGGTTTAGCAGCACTCAGGGAAAAGCCACTGCTGGAGTCTTTGCCAGCTGATTTGAAGGGAACTAAAAACAACAGGTTTCACCTGCTGATACAGCTCAGAAGGACATGGCCACAACAAAAAACCCCACCACAAATATAAAACCAGCTGTGGGTGTGCAGCTTCCAAAGCCCCACAGGTGATGTGCTACCCAGGCACAAAGGAAAGACAGAATCTCTGTGCTAACCACCTGAACCCAGACAGGACTGTGACTGCTTCCATGACTTCTGAAATTGAGGAAAATCCTTGACATCTGCTGTGCTGCCAGAGCCCAGCACAGTCCAGAACACCCCAGGCTATTCCAGTTGTGCTGCATGCCTTGCAACAGCTTTCATTAGTACAGGGCAGACATGCACAAGTTTAAGGCACGGAATCACACCTTGGCTTCATCTACAGTTTCTCCTAAAGGAGAAGGTGTTCTTCCTAAAGGAGGTATTTAAACAATTTACTAACCTGGCAACAAATCAGAGCACAGGGGAAAGAGCTCTCATTAGCTGGGAATGATGATGTTGAGGATCAGGGACCACACTGCAAAATGCACATCTCCACACAGGGACAAACCTCCACAGCCACGAGCAGCCCCTCAGTGCCAGGAGCCAAGCGCCTCTCCTGAGGTTCACCTTTCAAATCTTCACCTGGTAGAAAAGAGTTCCACTGTCCTGTCCCTTGTGTGAGTGTCCCAAAGCCACTCAGCAGGACTTCCCATGGTGGGCTGTTGTGGATGTGTGCTCAAACACAAGCAGAGAAGAAGTATCTGCATGGTCTTACCAGCTACCACAGTTTTTCTCTTTCCTAATTTCAGCAAAAGAAAGTGATGGTGATATTTCTCTTTATCACACATTCAAACATGAGATGGCCAAACAGGACCTGACAGAAGCTTTCCAATGAATGCGATCTCACAGGCATTAAAATTTCATTTACAATTTCTTTGCCACAACATTTTACTTGCTTTATTAGGCCCCGTAACATTTCAACACTACATTACATCCCAGAGAGCCAATTCTATCAGAAAAAAGGCATAAAGAACCAAGAATCATTTCTCTTTGTACAAGATTTCACTTTGTGGCAAAGCAAAAGGAAAGAACAGAGAGCCCATTCCTTCCCAGGGAGACCACAGCAAGCACTGACAGACAAACTGATGCATAAAGGCAGAGAACCAGAGAGTCCCCATGTTCATCCAAACCTCACAGCCTGTAAAACCTGAATAAAAACTTACTCTGAGCTTTTAACAAAGACTCAGAAACGGATGAGACTTTTGGGGCCTTATAAACAAGCTGAGGAGGGAGGAGTCATTAATAAAGGCACCATGGGAGAAACAAGTGCTGTATATCACTTTTCATCATTTCAAGCACTGCACCTGCAAGAACTTCTGGATATTCACCCCCTTAGAACACAGGTCCAGTCCTGGCTATACAAAGCTTTGAATAAGGTAGACACAAATTTTGGATGTGAAGAACAATTTCCATGATCTCTACTGCTGCATATAAAAAATTAGTAATTTCTATTCATTAGCCTGGCCAGAAGAGTTTCCTGATGTGAACACTTTTGGTTAATGATCTGCCATACCATTCTGTTGCCTAAAGTCGACCGAATTTCCACCTGAAACTTCTGTTTTGCAGCGCATAAACTGTGCCAAAACCTAAATAAAGACCCGCTGCGTGAAATTTACATCAGCCGAGATGAAAATAAACAAGACAGAAAGCTTAAGAAAGCCTCCACGGTTTAAAAAATTAACCGACCTGCAAGAGCCCCAACATCCTGTGCTTACTAGACCACGGCAAGCAGAGTGAAGTCATTTAAACAGAGAAGGGAGGCGTCAGGCTCGCAATCTCTGGAGAGCCGCACAACAGCGAGCACTGCCAAGAGGCGCCCAAAATCGCTTGTTTCCACCCCAAAACACACGATACGCTGTTTACACTTAAAAAATACAGTACGGGGTGATATGCGCGGTGCTGCCTGAGCGTTTTTTCCCTCCAAGGGCATTTCAGACAATGGAGCGGGGATGATCCCGGGGGGCTCGGGCGGGCGTGAGGGGCCGGGGCCGTGCCCGTGGAACACAACAGGTGCAGCTGCTGCTGCTGCTGCTGCTGGTGCCGGCCCGGGGCTGAGGCTGCCGGGGCTGCTGCTCCCGGCCCGGCTCCGTTCCCGCCCGCCCCGCCCGACTCACCGAGGCCGCCGAGGCCGTCGTGCCGGAGCCCGGCGCGGCTCCGCTCCTCCGCTATGGCCCTCAGCATGTGCCGCAGGGAGCGGTCGGGCTCGCCGTCCGCCTCGCCGTCCCTCCGGGCACAGGCCATGCTGCCAGCGCCGAGCTCATGTCAGGCCGCCGGCAGGCGGCACCGGGGCCCGGCACGGCAGGAGCAGGAGCCTCCCGGCCCCGCTGCCCGGCCGCTGCCCCCGGGGATGGTCCCCGCCGGCCCTCCCGGGACACGGCGGCCGCTGCTGCTGCTGCCGCCGCCCGAGCGCTGCCCGGCCGCGCTCGCCGCTTCCTCCTCCGGCTGCTGCTGCTGCCGCTGCTGCGGCCGGGCGGCACCGGCAGGGCCGGCACCAGCCCCGGCACGCCCACAGGGCGGGCCCGCCGCCGACCGTCATCCCCGGCAACCCATCCTGCATCCCCGAGAGCAACCGGCATCCTGGGAAAGCCGTCCGGTGTCCCTGACAGCAACCGGCATCCCGGGAAACCCGTCCTGCATCCCTGAAAATCCACCCTGCATCCTGGGAAACCCATCCTGCATATCCCTGACATCAACCAGCATCCTAGGAAACCCATCCTGCATCCCTGACTGTCACTATAGGGCATGAAATAACATGATGTGGACACTCAACTCTTCACAAGGGTAAAAAGAGAATATTTAATTTCTGACTCCAGTATTTATAGATTTCCGAAAGTGAAAGTGCCACCTCTCCAATGACACTGGACAAACCAACAGTCCATTAAATTTCTCTTCCTCCATAAAGGAATGCAGAACAATAAGTTATTTACATAAAGTGTCTGAGAAAGTTCGTTACAAGAATGTAAACCTCAGAAGGCTTAGAAAAGCTTAAAAAACCAAGGCGACACTGACAATCCATCCTGCATCCCTGACACCTAATGACTGTTTCTGGTCAGGCTTTCTGGACTCCTCTTTCCCTATCCTTCCTTCTCACTGTGTCCCACAGATCTGTCTACTGTCACTGCAGGCAGATCTCTCCTGCCCACCCCACTGATGTCATGGATGAGCTGCTGCTTCCTTCTTGCTCTCCTGTTCCCACGTGCCCTCTGTTTTCCTTCCTTTAGGCTTCCATAGCCAAATATACCTCCTAGCTGATCACAGCACTTGATCAGAAAACACAGGAATAAAGTTTGTTTTCTTAAAAGGACTATTGATTAAGTCCCCTTAAGATCAGTTAGAATCCTAGAATGCTAACTGATTTTGTTTTTTAAAGATCTCATGGTACACTGTAAAACAAGAAGCCACTCTGTCTGCCCAAAGTCTTTACAGAGAGGGGGCTTTGTATCTAATCTTTATATATTGGTCCTAAAGGTCTTCTTCATCAACATTTAACACTATATCACTATAATAACTATATAATTGTATAGTGATAACTATAGTTATCACTAGGAGCACTGTCTGACCATACATGCTCTCACCCAGCCCAGTTACACACAAACTTCTCTGTCTTACAAAAGGGTAATGGGTATAATGGCCCTGAGCACCCTCACCTGGAGTCTCCTTCCCCCCTCCCCATCTGGGATCTCTATTTAAGCTCAGCCCTGAGGGCCCCTTGGAAGGAGTGGTGGTTTTTGGCTCTGGTCTATCCTGGGCCCTCACTGAGCTGTGACCACAAAGGCCCTGCCAGCCTGGGAGTGTCTCTCCAGGGAGATTTTAAGCTGCACAGTGCCCTGACAATAGATTCCTGTGCTTTCTTATGTAATAATGCACTTCATGTCCTGATGTAAAATATGCATATTGATCAACAAGATGGATAGGCTTTGGGGCAGAGGCTGGGCTGAATTATTTTTTGTGCCTTAGAATGGGTGTTCTAAACAGCAGAGAGGTAAATGCAAAGGCCTTGGGCTTATTAAAAATATCTAGCTGGCTTAATGTTGTGTGGTGTGCCTTTTGCACCAGTCAATAACAGTCACCTTTGCTATCTGAAAGTCATGCAAGTTATTAGTATGAGGCTGTATTTTTCTTTCTATATTTATTTTAGTAGTAGCTGATAGTGGTAGCCTGCAGTGTGAGCTGATAGGGCCACATGGGGTGTGAATATCTAATGGTGAAAATGAGTTTGTAAGTTAGAAAATATGAGCTTATTGAATGCATTTGAGTGTCTGTCCAATGGCTGAGTCCTAGATTACACACACCTGGCAGTCCTGACCCTGGCAAACCTGTGTGGCTTCTTCCAACCTGTCAGAGCACTTGAGCTCTGCATTTCTTGAGCACTTCAAGGTCTCTGTGTGCATAAACTTTTGCAGGAGCAGACTTTGTAACTCTGAAGCTTTGGAGGCTCTATTCAACCAATTATAAACATGCAAATTACCCCCATTTTTCTCATGTGCTCTTTACTGATAATAAGAAACTAAGATTAATAGCAGCTGTATGCAGCAAATGAATGTTACATCTAGCTCGAAGACACTGGGCATGAAATGCAGTTTTTTGAGGAAGAGATTAAGCAATTTAAAAATTTGAATCCTATTTTGGTCTCAAATTGGGGTATTGCCATCTTTGGCAGTCTGCTGCTGTGCTGAGGGCTTGCCTATGGGTCAGTGGCCATCCAGGCAGTTTATATGCAAAGAAGAATTCTCAATCTTTACTGAATTGCCTCTCTAACTGCATCAAAGCATTCTGACTTAGGACGTGGCAGTTTGGGGCCTCCCATTATAAACTGTGTTAAGTTGGCCGCTTGAAAGATAACTCAAAGTTACTTCTAGAACTTCAGCACAGGCCTGACTTTGCTTCCGAGATTAAACATACAAGTAACCGAAAGTTTTATGTACAGAATGTTACATGATCTTTTTCCAGCTAAAATAACTCTTTGAAGTTAGATCTCTGAATGCACAGCAGAATACTTTAGGTCATGCAATTCTGAAGTTAGAGGTGTTCTATGTGTTTAGTTTTCTTTTGCTCTTCCCCCCTTTCCTTGTGGCAGTCTTGTTACCCCTGCTCCTACTTTAATCTGTTAATTGCTGCAGGTTATACTGAATGGAAGCCAGAAGGGCTCAGCCCAGCACTGTAGGAGTAGAAACACATCTGAACTTGTTTGTAGAGCTTTGAGCTCAGACTGATCCCTCTTCTCTTCAGCCAAAACCACTGAGCCTTCTGCATCTGAGCCTTTTATCCCAGGTTGTTCCTGTGCTGTTCCTGAGAGGATAATTATCTCAACAGGAGTGACATATGAACCATAGCCTTTGTGATAACAGACTTCTGAGATTAATAAGCCACTTACATAGAATCCATGTCTCATTGTTTCTCTTGAGCTGTACTTGTACCCAGAAACCCTTCATCACTTATGAACCCACCCCAAGCTCTTCACCAGCTCAGCAAGTCTGAAATCCATGTAGGAACTATTTTTTCACACTTCTAAGCTCTTGGATAAGAGGAAGGGGGGAAATCCCTTGACAAATTCAGTTTCCTTTCAGGAAAGAAGCTCCTGCCAGGCTGGGTAGGGCTTTTCATTCAGGGCATGGGATTCTGCTGAGAAAGCTGAACTGGCTGGAGGCCACCTCCAAGAGCAGAGGTAATCAGGGCTTAGCACAGGCCAAGTATCTGCTGACAGGTCTGTCCCAGAGAGTGACACAGCATTGCTCTCCACAGGACTCTTACTTGCTGCCAGTATCTTGCTAAATTCCTTGTCATGTTACCTTACCTGTGTCTCACCTCCACATGCCTGCACTCTTGAGCCTCTGTGTGTTACAGGCTTTGAGTTCACAGGCAGCAGCTGCTAAAGAAATGTTCCCCACCTCTTGGACACAGGATTTCAGAACTGTGAATGTGTAACTTTGCCTAAGTGTTGCCTGTGTTCTTTGAGAGGACAAATCTGGTGGAACACAGGTGGGTGGTGGGGCCACAGGGGCTCAGTGAGGTGAGCCAGGGCTGCCCTTGTGTCACACTGAGCTGTGGCTGCCAGGAAAGCACAGGAAACTGTTTGCCATCCACTTCAGGAGGTGCTCAAGGCTTGTGCAAGACCTGTTTGTAACCACACAGAACGGGGTTCAGCCTGCTTTAAAGAGAAAATTCCCCAAATGGTACTTTAGAGGAGCTGTGTGTGTTAGAAGTAAGTTTCTGTACTGCTTGTAGACAAGCTTACTCTGTGCTGTAAGGCATTTGTGTCTCACCAGGAGGAAAAAGTAAGACATTGGAAGGCTTGAGGTGTTCAGTGCTCCTGCTGTTAATGGCAGGCAGTTCCCTGGCCAGCTGCACCCTCCCACACTGTCCTGGGGAATGTTGATCACACTGGTGCAGACAGAGCAGGAGGAGATGGAGTCAAGCCAGTCAGCTTCTGGGTGTCCCTAGGCTCAGCACTCCTTCATGTAGTGCTGATCTTCCTTAGACAAATATTTTATAGATTATAAAAAGTGCTCCCCAGATGAGCTTAAAAAGTATCTGTTAGATTTAGGGAGCTTATGATGTGCTTGTTTCAGGCAGGAGGCTGTGACATTTCCTTTCCTCAAGCAATTTGATGAAGAAGAGGCAGCTAAGGAGCAGCTAAGGAGGTGGGATGTGTCTTTCCACTGAAGAAAGGCTGTTTTCAGCATATTTAAGATAAATAAGCTGAAGAACACAAATTTGAATTTCACAGTTCTAATGGCTTAGAGAACACAGAGGATTACTTGATTCCATGAATTTAGGCAGAGACTCTTCACTCTTGAAACACTAGTTTGGTTGCTAAGGCCAAAAGAAATGCTGTGTAGCAAACACCTCTTCCTTCCTCACACCTGTCTCTGTCAGCACACCCAAAGTGTGGCTGTCAGGAAAATCCTTTCTCTGTCAGTGTTGCATGTCAGGAGTGCAAGGGGTGCTGCCTTGCCTGCTCTGAGCTGAACTGCACACCAACACACACACACCTCATCCTGCCTGCTTACAGCTCCTGTGGAAGCTTTACGCACATCAGATGCCAAATTCTCTGAATTATTTCCTGCATCTCACCAGCTCTTTGTGGAAACATTAAGGGAGAAAAGCCATCTCCTGTCAGGAAGATCTAAAGATCTAAAGCACCGAGTCCCTGCAGAGCACCGAGTCCCATGCTGCATCTCTGAGCCAGGCACAATCAAGAAAATGGGAAGATTTGGGAAGTAATTGGTGAATGCAACCTGTCTGTCCATGGATGCCTGGCTGTGTGCTAGCCCTGACAAGTGCTTTTATTCAGCAGTGTCATGGACAGCTGCCAGAGTTTCTCTTGATGAGTTAGTCTGATGTCATTCTTTGTTTCAAAGGCCTGCATGTACTGCATGTTCAGGGGAAATACACCTGTAAGGCTTTGCAGAGGGTGGAAAGGGACAGCTCCACTTGTGAAGACCATATTCTTTTGTTGGGCAGTATGAAAAAAAACAAGGTTAATGTTTTCAAATTAAACTAAAGGAAAAATGCCATTCATTTAGCTCTGAATGCTACAGTATCCCACACATGCAGTATCTAGAGGCTCTAAATTATGCTAGGTCTAATTACTGTGCATGGACAAAAGAAGAGAGTCCTCTAAGAGATTAAACACACAAGTTATTGCTTATGAACAAAGAGTGAGAAATTAGATGTCAGAAGTCTTTCAAAAATCACATATGGCAGCAGTCAGATAAAGAAATTATTATAACAAAAGCATCCTGAACTGTCAGGTCTTTAACTTGGATGTCACCCAACATTTCATCATCATAAAAATCTGCTTTCTCTATAGTTGGTTGCAAGTCTCATTCCTTATTTTATTTCTTTTTTCCCTTTTTTCCCCATCCTCCAACCTTTCTTCAAACCCAGATGATGGGAATGCCAGCTCTTCCTTGCTATCCAGCTTCCAGATGTGGCTGCCTTCCAGGGATGGCTCAGCACTTGCCTCACATCTTTGCAGGGTATTCTGAGCCTGTGGGCAGCACAGGAAATGCTTTTTCCTGCTCTGTTATTCCTCTTAAGATAAGCAGCAGTGTGCCTCCTGACAGGCACAGGGCACTGCAAGCATGGCTGGAAAGGAATTACAGCACAGGGCTCTGCAGCAGCTCAGCTACCACAATTAAGGCAGCAAACCAGTCATGCTGGCCTTTGGTTTTGTGTTGCTCCTTTTAATTTCTATGTGTGCAGCAAAATGAGCCTTAACAAACAAGCCAGAGCTTTTAATTTTAGAGGTATTACACTTTTTCAGTGATGAAACCTTCTTGCTACTGACGTTTGGTTTAAGTCAACATCTTAGCTGGACAGCAAAAAATGCAATGCTACCATGTCTTTGAAATTATTTCTTCAAAGTTATAATGCACTTGTAGAGTGATTGGTTTTTAGGAAAAGTCAGTGAAAAGATACAAAAATCTTCTAAACATTCAGACATATACATGCACATTCATGCCTTTTTATTATTCAGGTGATTTAGGACTGTGTAGAGAACTAACTTGAAAGAATATCTCTAGTTTTCTAAACTAGATATCCCTGGTTTAGAAACATCTTCCAGGAGAAAAACTCAGCTGAAATAAGTCTTGACTTTTGTGCCTGGACAAATGACAAAAAAACCAATAGATGTGAAAAATACATAGTTCTTGCTTTATTACACAGATATTCCAGATGAGTGTAAATTTTTTTTTGAGACTTTCAGTGCCTCAGCCTATCAACAATCAAATGAGTAAGGGTTTTGAAGGCTGCATTCCCAGCTGGGGTGTTTTGGCTATGTACCAATGGAGCTGTGCAAGCCTGAAGTGCAAGCCTGAAGCTGTGCAAGCTAAGGATATGGCCATGTTTTAGTAAATATCATAAATCTTTAATATAACTACCTTGTACAGATATATCAGATAGTCATACACTATCTGCTTTTCATGGCATGCAGTGCTCTTGGGTTTTGGCTGTTAATGAAGGTGGAGTGAAATTTCACAGCTGAATTTCTAAGAGGCTTATGAAAGTGAAACCTGAAAGGACAGCTACAGAACAACACATTATTTCTGAAATGAAATCCACATCCTGTTGTAATCACAGTTTTCCTTCTGTGGTTCTCTGATTTATATCAATCCTAGTAGGACCCCACTACACTGCAAGACAGACAGAAGAGGTCTGTCTGTACCACAGTAAAGCTCAGCAAATACATTAATAAATCAAAATAACATCAACTGTGGACTCCATATCTGTGCACACACATACAGGTTTCAGAAAACAGGTGAGCTCATTTCTCTCAGCTACTCCCATGCTTTACATTTTCCCTAAAAGATGATGCAGGACCTGGCACTTTCCCAGGTGTGTGTGATTGTGCCTCCCCACAGGCTGCTGCACTCTGTGTGGGAAGCTCTCAGCTCCATGCTGAGTAGAGGGCCCAGGACAGCCAGGTCTCCAGGGCAGCTTGTCCCTGGTTATTCATTCCCAGGGCACAGCTGAATGGACACAGGAATGGGGCCCATAGGCAGGGAGAAGTTTGGGCCTGAAATGCACAGTGACCAGGGAGCTGCACAGATTCCTTCTGGTCTGTGTGAGGTCCCAGCACACATCCTGGTGCTGTGCTTTCTTGTTGTTACAGTCCTGGCTCATTAATGACCAAGCTTCCTTATAGTTGTCACCCTAAGTGGCTCTTTGTGGCTCAGGGAACCTGGGACTGAAAGAGACACCACAGCAGTGCTTCATCTTCTCACCCCTTTACTCCATGAGTAAAAAGCTTTCAGGGCTTCAACACAGCTCACTCCTCACCCCCCTTCAGTCCTGCTTACACCAAGTGTTAAAATCCTCTTTGAACCCTGTCCTTTGAACTGGCATGGGGAGCACAAGGCTCCAGTGAACAGACTGCTGACCTGAACTCTGGCCAGCACTGAAGCAACATGGTCAAATAATTTCACCCTCTGGGAGTTTCTCCTCTGCTAGACAAAGCTACAGTGTATGAAGCCAGTCAAACTTCAAAACATATCCAGTCCTTGCATGAAACTACTTAGCCTTTTCTAAAACTAGGAAACACAAGGAGAGCTGATTGTAGCGTGAGTTATGTAAGCAGTGCAAGGTACAGAACAGTCAGAACAAAGTGATGTCACTCAGCTTGCACAATGTGTAGTTAAATGTAGGCACTGCACTGATTTATGGATGTACCTGCTGGACTCCAAATTTAGAGTATGTTCTTGTGGTTTATACAGGGGGCAAACCATGGCTGCAGACATGTCCTGTGATGTTGTCATCACTCCTGCAGGAATCCTGGTTCTGACCTCTGTTCAACCCAGGAATGATTCAGACTGCATGTCTGTCTGTGTGTGCAGGAGTTTGTGTGTGTGCTTGCATGGGGGCAAGGTCTATTTTATGTACACTCTTTCTCTTAAGTGCCTCTATGATACTGCACAGTATTAGGACAGGATGATTTTTTTTAATGTGGGATTTATTGCTTTATCTTTAAAAATATTGATTGCTCTATCACTGCATCAGCTTGTTCCTGTCTAGATGAGATTCAAAGTGCTATAATGATTTCTCATCACATCCAGTGGAAAATGAAGGATCTGGTTTTCACTTTCACAACCGTAAAGACAGTGTTAAATGGCTGGAGAAGTAATAACATAAAACCAGTCAAATCGCCCAGTTCTCCCCAAAAAATAAAAGCAGTGTCTAAGAGTCATATTTTGAGATAAGAGCTGGCTGGGAATGTGCTCCCTTTTTATTTGGAAAGAAATTCCCAGATAGGGCTGTTTTTATGCAGCTTGGGAAACGTGCTCAGCCTACTGCTGTGCAGCTCTTGGATGACTTCAGTTTCTATAAAAAGGATGTGATCTCATCTTCACTGCTTAAAGATGCATCACCCTATCTTTTCCCCTTGGCCCAGCACAAAGGGGAATTTGAATTTATGAGGCCTAAAGTGGCTATTAAAGGATTGACCTGACTGACAAAGGCATTAGTGTTAACCCATTCAGTTCCAGGCTGTCCAGGCTTGTGCCCTGGCACAGAGAGCAGCTGGGAATCGAGATCCAGGCAGGGTGTGTGTGGTGCATTCCATGTGAGCTCAGGGATCACTCCTGTGGCAATACCTGGGGGCAGACAGTGTGTGCATGCTCAGCTCTAGGAAAAGAGATGGGGATAGACCACCCCATGCATTCCCTGGTGAGACTGTGAGAGAACTGGTAGCCCCACAGAAGGGAGAAATGCTGTATTACAGGCATTTACCAGCATATTTGCCATTAGCAAAGTAGAGTTTGAACCCTGAAGTTACATTTTGGCATGCCCCTAGGATTTGATTTTCAAAAGCACATGTTTATATCTGTGAGAAATGCTTCAGTTCAAGCTAATTATTTGGGGCCAAATAGTAAAAGTTATTTAGGCTCCAGAAACTTCTTGTTACTAAATTTAATGTGAGGATTTCAAAATTAAACCCAAAGCATTTGTCTTGAGGTTCTTTTGTCTATGTGTATGCAACAAGGCAGGTTGGTGATAATCTGCTTCACCTTAGCTACTGCTTGCATTTTCATGACACAACAGTGCTTTTTTGCAAAGTCATTTAGCAAACCTAGTCTAATGCCAAAGAAATTTTTTAAAACTGTAGAAGGGACACATACTGTGTTGAGAAAAAAATTTGAGCAGAATGGTGCTTTTGATGTATTGGTCTTTGTGTATTCTACAAAGGTTTCTCATTAAGCCTAAGAGGAGGTGGTCTGGAATGCAGAAATGGTCAACAGTGCTGTACTTACAGCATTTCATAGCTAAATATTCAGCTCTTTCTGTATTACCACTGCTTTGTTCCTGCCTGCCACTGACAGCACACACCTCAAAATGCAATCCAGTCCTGTATTTACATTTCAGTCCCTTCTATTGCATTTCTTCTTAAGAAACTCCTTAACCTCATCCAGTAGTTTTAAAATAAGCTATAACAGATGACAAGTTACTGAACACAATAGGTGTCCTAACAAGAAAGGAAGGTTTCAAAATCCTTCCAGTGCCTTATAGAATGGTATTGCAGAATTGTTTGGGTTGGAAGGGACCTTAAAGATCATCTAGTTTCAAACCCATCATGGCAGGGGGCAGGGACAGTCTTCTTTTTTTTCTTTGCTTTTGTTGTTTTGTTTTGGTTTTTTTAAGCTTGAATCTTTCAGACTGATTCTTGAGAAAAAAAGTGGAAAAAACTGTTTATTTAACTGGTAAAGCATTCACCAGCACAAAAAAAATGAACAATATTAAACAATAAACTCTTGCCAATCTGAAGAGCTGACAAACTCAGCAAGTCCCTTGGTGGGCAGCAGCTCAGCTCACTCAGTCTCTGATCAGTCCCTCCAGCGCTGGAAATGCCTCGGCCCAGGCCTGGCCCGGTGCCCACAGCTGGAGCTGCCGGTGCTCTGCTGGGTGTTCTGTCCAGAGCAGGGTTAAACAGGTCCAGGAGAAACAAAAACCACAGTGCAGGGAACTTCTCTGCCTCAGCTAGCTAAAAACTAACTACAGGCAAAGGAGAGCCCTGTCCTGCTGTCTGTCCATGCTGCTCAGTGCCCAGCAGAGGCCAGGGGCACACAATGAAACACAAGAGGGTTTCTCTGAACATTAGGAAATGTTTTTTTGCTCTGTAGGTGCAGAGCAGTGGGCACAGGTTGCCCAGAGGAGCCGTGGAATCTCCATCCTTGGAGACATTAAAAAAATCCCAAATGGGTACAAT
This sequence comes from Agelaius tricolor, assembly GCF_023055355.1. NCBI lineage: Eukaryota > Metazoa > Chordata > Aves > Passeriformes > Icteridae > Agelaius > Agelaius tricolor. The sequence goes on from NW_027269263.1 coordinate 5,440,279, forward strand.
CCTGGGTAACCAGCTCCAGGTGACCTGGCTGGAGCAGAGGGACTGGAAAAGATGATTTCCAGAGGTCCCTGCCATTTCAACCATTTTCTGAGTCTGGGTTAGTGTTGAAGATAAAGCTTTAAAATGTATGCTTTTGTATTTCCAGCTCCCTGACTGATAGTGATTGATGGATCCACAAAACTGATTCCCTCTTCATGAACTGGCTGGTGCCATCTTGGATGGCAAGCAGGATTAGAAGAAGTAATCCTGAGATTACTCTGTATTTCAGGGAGAAACAAGGGGTAAACCTTTATTGAAAGATGAGATCAAGTCTTTTGCTTGCTTTCTACCACTGCAAAATTGAAGTCTGCACTCATCACATTGTGATGCTGACCTAGAAAAAATACTAATCCACATTCATTATGTGTTAAAATCAGAAGTGGAGAGTACCATGAGTCTGACACTTAAATGTGAGGCCCAAAGCTGTACTTACTCCAACTCTCCTGTCACCCATACTGTTTGCAAGGAGGAGTCCAAGGATGTTTAGCTCCTCATGGGGGTTTAATCTCTCCTCATAGTCTCAACAGCTGTGTTTGTAAGTACATGGAAATATCAAGGGAACAGCTAACATCTTGTTTTTAATGTATATTGTAGACTTACCTACGGCAGTGTGTATAGAATGCATTATTAAGCAAGTAAATAATATTTGCTCACCATATTAAAGGACATTCCTAAGGTAATCAGGTATAAAACTACCTTGCTGCCCAGGTCCTCCTCTAGCCTTTTGTCAGTTACATTTAGCTCAGATTATTTAATCAAGGGATGACTCTTGACATGGAATGTGTTTCTCAAGCCTGTAATAATTATTTCACTGTGATGAATATGAAATACAAGTTTTCATCATTCAGGACACAAGGCACATATCACAAATGTTGCCCAGGGATTAACAGGATTTTTGAGCAGATAGAGCTGTGACTGGATACAGCCTTTAATATGCCTGCAAGTCCAAGCAGGGATAAACTGCAAGTGTTTAAGCTGGGGAAAGCTCTTGTTGTTCTGCCTAATTAAACCTCTTCTGGTATCACCTTTATTACTCTTGATATCTTGTAGACAATTAGAACTGCAAATTGGTGAGTTCTGCCTTGATTTTGGTAATTGCTAATCATTAAAGTTTTTGGTTCATATTGGAGAAGGTGTTTCATAATCCTGTTGGTAGGGTGGTCACAGTTTCATCAGCAAAATCCAAATCATGCTTGCTGTTGTCAAGCTATCTGGTGCTACATAAGCCAAATGATAAATACTTTTTCATATAATTCTCATTATCCCTTCTCATAATGAAGCAGGCAGTGACATAAAGGTGCAACAAGACTTTTTCATTTGACACTCAGTTCTATTAAAATGTTCCTTGAAGCTATGCTTACCTAAAATATGAAACCATGCCTTGCTAGAAGAGTTTTCATGTCTATTATAACATTATAAAATAATAAATTAGCTTTCAAAGAACATGGAGTCAGATTCTCAATTCCTCCTTCATCCTGGGGACCCAGGAAACACCACAATGATCCTCTAGGCAGCACTGGCAGCCAGGATCTGAAGACAGACAGCTCTACCCCTGAGCACTGACCTTGCTGCCATACAGATTTTTTTGGTCTGTGCCATGGCCAGTGCTCTCTGCAGCCCTAATCAATTGTTAGCTGCCTTCTGCATTGGGAACACTTTGCTTTGAGCACCATAATTAATGCTAGTCCTACTGAACCTTTCTTGCCTTACAATACACAACTTTATTGTCACCTGCCCGTGGCTTTTATCAGCCCCTTAACACTCGTGGTAATTTCCTCCAACAGTCTTGAAACAACATTCATACCATTTGTGCCACCTCATAACTTTGTACAGCTTTTGCACCTCATAACTTCCACCTTGCACCCAGCTTTCTATAGGCCTCACACCTACTTTAGTTTGGTTTTAAACTGAAGGATTCTTTACTGAATTCCCCAGCAGCTTTTGCAGTCTTTCCAAGCTTGCCAAAGAGAAAAACCATTTTTTTAGCAAGATGCTCGCCCCAGTGCCTATCTTATTGTGTTCCTGCTTCTTTGCTCCTAAGGCATAGTCTGTGAGCTCATGACTGAACTTGATAACCACTACATTTGAGGTTCCTAGTCTCAAATAATCCAGTTTGTATGAGTTTGACCAAGCCAAACTTCCTGCTATTACAGAAAAGGGTAAGCACCCTCACAGGGACAGTGCATACTTCAAAGAAGGAATAGTGTGTATGGAGCAGCATGACTCCTCTCCTAGAAGGAAATGAGAAGGGGTTTGCAGGTTTGGGGTGGGGTGGAGTTAAATTCCTTTCTTCCCAGTAGCTGGTAGGGGCTGTGTTTTGGATTTGTGCTGGAAAGTGCTGATAACACAGGGATGTTTCAGTTATTACTGAGCAGGGCATGCACAGAGCCAGGGACTTTTCTGCTCCTCTCCCACCCCACCATTGACAGGACTGGGGGGCACAAGGAGTTGGGAGGGAACATGGATGGGACAGCTTTTCCCAATTGGCCACAGGGACATCCCAGACTGTATGGTGTCATGCTCAGCATACAGATGTAGGAGGTATTTGAAATGCTGATGTTTGTTTCCCCAAGTCACAGTTGTGTATGATGGAGCCCAACTTTCCTGGGATGGCTGAACACCTGCCTGCCCACAGAAAATGGAGAATGAATCCCCTGCTTGGCTTTGCTTGTGTGCATGGCTTTTGCTTTTCAAATGCAAACATAAGTTACCTTTTGACTGCAAAACTGCATTTACCATACTATTAAAATGTTAATACAGCACTAATAATCAATACAACATAATACATAGAGTAAATTATCTGCATAGAGCCATATAATATGCACTTTTCACAAAACTCATAATTGCTCTTGACATTGCATGTGAGAATTAAGTGAGGAGGGCAGAGTCTGTGGCAGGAACACCTCCCTGCAATGACAGAAAGCTTCGTCACCCACTTCAGAGAGCAGAGGACAGAAACAGCTTGGCAAGGCACACACACAGAACAGCTACCAAATGCTGACTAAGGCATGAAAATAAGGCAAGAAAACCCTCCCTGAATTATTTTAGAGAAGCTGACAGAAAGTGGCTTTTTTCAGCAACAGCTCAGTCATCCAGCTGTGCCAGAAATACGTGTGTCTCCACAACAAGACACTGAAGGGCTGGGATGTTCCATTACTGAGATTCCAATTAGCTAAAACAGGGACAAAATTAGTTAATACTTAAGCTGATTCAATCAACAGTCTTTAAATTTAAATGTCAGACTAGTAATCATTTCAAGCATGTTCTCAGCTATGTACTTGTGACAGCCTGAGGATGAGCCAATTCAGAAGATGCATCCAGTGAAGCTGATCAAGAGCTGGTTGACATACATAATTTAATTTCTATTTTTGCTTCTCTCTTTTTTGTCAATCACTCATGTGTTGAGAATTCACAGCAATTTACCCATCAATGCCAAGACTAACTACAATTAACACACATAAAGATATTTCTTACATACCAGTAGCAAAATCTTTTAATTTACATTTTCCTAGAAGTCTAGGCATGTGACCTCTCTGCTAGTTTTTGTAGCTAGCTCACTGTGGTTATGAACTCACATAGCTGGAATTGTCCACTCAGTTCACACCATGAGTCACCTTAGTTATTTAGTCTGGCTTTACTGGATGACCCTGAAAGAATTGGGAAAAGCCCACTGAAAAGAATACAAAAAAAACCTGTCAGCTGTAAGACTTTCTCTAAGTACATGTTCTCATGTTTTGGGGAATATTTGAACCTCAGGATTTGTTAATCCACAGACAGCCCACTTGCTCCTCTGTGATTAAAGTGGATTGTAACAGCTGGGAACAAATTCTTCACTAAACCGTTTATTTGTTTCCCAAACATGAAATGTTCTCTTCTGTTCTGTCAGTTTTACTTCTGCCTTGCTTTCTTTGCCTACAGCCAAACTCTGCAGCTGCCACCTCAGCTCCTCTGTCATCCCCTTCTTCTGCACAGTCATGCCTTACACATCACTTGCTATTACTGCATCCTCTTCCTTCGGCACAGCAACAGATCTGATTTCATAATCATATGAAATCCTGTGTGAGCTCCAAAACTAAGCTCAGGGAGGAGCCTTTTCCATCTGCTGTGGCAAACATAAGAAACACAAACAACCCAAAACCTTGCTTGTGACAACATAAAATTTATATACATACTGAGAAGACATTAAAATGCAATAATCACTATTAATAAAACTTTAAATTATTTAACATCTTAACAATACTGATGAAGATTCCTAACACCACGTAGACAAACTTAAGTTCGAGTACCCAGCCATCCCTCTGAGACCTTCTTAGTTTTGGAAAATTAATTCTTGTTTTAGAAAAAATAACATTTCATTTACATAAATATGAAGTAACATTTCCTTTACAAGAAATGTGGTGGTAGTAAATAAAAGTGTCATTTATACCCATTTTATTAAAGAAATAATCTTATTATTTAGACTTTTCCACCAAAACAAGTTTAATGTTTTTCAAGTATCAGTGGTTAAATAAAATTATATTAGGAACAGCTATTAATTTCTGAAGCAGGGTTTTCTTGTTGTAATCACAGACCTTTGAGATTATACAAACACAGAAGACTAAGACATCTACAAGGTTTGCCTTTAACTTAGCAAGAGCCTTACTATGAGTTGCAAAAGAAGTGTAAGTTGGAAGTGTTTCAGGCCAGGCTGGACAGGGCTTGGAGCAACCTGATCTAGCTGGTGTCCCTGCCCGTGGCAGTAGCTGGGCTGGAAGAGCTTTACACTTCTTTCAAACCAAACCATTCTGGGATTCTACACCACAGAAAATTATCAATCAGCAATTGCCATCTTTTGCAGAATCCTCTCCTAAATGTTACACTAGAATTGTGGACACTGTTGGAGTTGTCAGTGCCCTGATCAGAAGCAGAAGATGGTACCAGGAGCTAAAATGGTAAATGTTCTTTGCAACCTTGGTTTAAACTCACAGAAGCTGGAAATGGTCAGGGCCTGAGGATGTCCTTGTACTTCCATTATACTTCCCTATCCTTCCTAGAAGTTTCCTTCCTGGAGACTTCTCCCGCTTTCTATACTGGGTTCCTGTAGTGCTCAGGTAGTTTGTGCTTTCCCTCAGAATCCAATTCCATTACCAGCAGTAACACACTAACACTGATTTTTAATATTACAACATGGATTACCACAGTACTGCATTGATGAAATTCAAAGAAGTGGGATCTGAAATGACCTACGGTTCTTATTATATAAGACAGCAAAGATGAGCACTTAAATTCTCAAACCCCACTTTAGACCTCCATCAGAGTCACTTTTATAATGCTTATCTTTTATTATGTTTTTTAAAACTTCAGAAATTGGCAGATGAACTTCTTTTTTCCTTGGGAACTGATCCTGCTAGATAATAGTGGAATCAGATTGTTTTTAATATCTGCTTTCCCCAGTTACACAGCACTTCTTCCTGCATGACACACTGCTTCAGCATTTGAAACAGAAAACAGTGTCTGCTTTTAAGATTACTGTTTTCAGATCTAATTTCAATTTATCATTAAATCTGCTGTAATTTATCTCCACTTGTTCACATTGCTCTTTCTTCATGTTCTTAAAAACCCATAAGAATTAGTTTTGATTCTACCACATATAGTCTCAATTTTCAATTTCTGTTTTATTTTCTTTTTCCATTCAAGAGGGGACAATGTGTAGGCATGATTCTAGGATTTGACATTTGTGGCCACCCTAACAATGGTTTTCAGATTATACATTAAAACTGACTCCCCATTTTAGCTTGTATGACTGAGAGAAATAGGTAAAATACCATTGTGAATGTCAAATGGCATTATCTCACTATTAAATTTTTATATCCCACTTCCCACTTCTATATAAAACGGATATAAAACCAAGGTACCAGAATAGTTATCATTAGAAATATAAATAGAAATAGAAATAGAAATAGAAATAGAAATATATATTCAAATGTTTAGGCAAGTTTTTCAGTTTCATATTTTAGTTATCAACATGACCTGTAAAACTGATAATAATGGAAAAATTCTACTTTGAAACCTGTGATATCAGAATGAACTAGTTTTCCAGGTGGCTGCAAGCATGTATAAAAATTTCTTGTTATTTCACACCACCAAGATTTCTTCATGTAAATGTCAGATAGCAAAAAATAAAAACTTTAGTACTTGTATGTGCTTGACCATCATATTAATAAAACCTAATTTCCTTTTGTAAAATTCCACTGACAAAGGCAGAAGACTGTATCAATCCAACATAATCATTGCAAAAAAAGTCCAGTATTCATTAAAGAGCGTGTTGAATATCATCCAAGCCCATGGGATACAGAGGCAACTATTAGAGCTAGTTATATATGCTTCCTTCAAAATAACAAAAGGATGACAGCAGAGTAGAGCCTTCCACTGTGGAAGGACATGCTCAGTATCTCCACCATAACACACAAGGTTTAGATTTTTTTTGTGCAAGAAATGCCTGAAGGATCTAAGGGAATGTGTAAAATCAATGTTCCACCATGAATGCTTCTCTCCCAACCATTCAATTTCTTCAAATAATAATGTATAACCCATCAAACATCAGGTTTGTTTAAAAACCTTCTGCAGTTCTTTGATGGTATATATAATGACTTTGCAGAATATCAGTGCAGTTACTCATGTTTGTGTTTTCAGGCTACTTGAAATGCAAAAGATCTACATAAATCTATCCTCGTTTTTCTTTTTTCACATCAGCTGCACCTGATGTGAAAAAAGAAAAAAAATTATAAGGAAGATAAGAAAATTTGCTTTGATGATTTCTCATTAGAAGTTTTGCTTACTAAATGGGCAAGTCTCACCATCCTCCTGGTCTTGTTGGTGGTGTGGGATGCAGAATGCTGACTCAGGTGCACGTGCCCCAGATTCTCATGGAGCTCCTTACTGCCTTTTTGCTTCCATCTCATTCCTGCTTTGCTGCAATCCCAGAGCTTCTTCCAGTGCTACTCAGCACCTCTCCTGTAGTGTGACAAAAATGTTGAAGCAATATGAAGTGCAAGAATTCACAGCACAGCAAGTCTTTAGGTGCACACTAGGCTGAGCAAGGCAGAGCCAGCACCACACCTCATCCTTGCTGCTCTGGTGCCCTCTGCTGAAGTATCCACCTGCCTGGATTCTGAGTCACTGGGCAGGGACAGGAGCCTCTGCCAAGTGCCCCATGCTGCCACCTCTTTATCTTGATATATTTCCATTTCTGTTCTGTCTCAACAGAAAAGCAGAGTATGACTCTTTACTTCCTTTCCTTCCTGCCGTGGTACTTAGGCTTTGTTATTTTTGAAATCTGTTCTTTTCCTTCCTCACATTTTACAACAGCCTTATATTGAGCTTCAGAAGGTTACATGTGAGTTGAGATGATAACAACTGTAAGAACTGTATTTTATAAGAACTCCTGTGTGGGTGTGCGTGTGTATAAAAGCACTGATCACTTAAACAATGTCATTTTTGATCCTTCCTGGAAGATTTTCACATGTGCTGTAAGAATGGGGCAAAACAGGAGACAGGTAAGGCAATACACTCAGCACAGATTTTCTAGAGTAAATCAGTACTTTTGTTTGGCTGTACAAAAACAGCCTTACTCTCACTTGGCAGGTATTCCTAAATTGTAAAGGTTGCAAAAACAACTTCTCAGGTTCACATAACAAGCAAGATGAGGAACTGCCTGGGCTCCTGTCCCAGCCACCAGACCTTGGGCATCCTCCACACTCATGCAAGTTACAGTGATTACATTAGGACTAAACTGCCATCTGAGTGATTTTTCCAATGGAATTTACCAGGTAAAGCACTCTTACTACTTGTAAAAGGTGGGATTCTCTTATGTCTCTGCAGTCACAGCACATTTCTGCAGCAAAAGATGATTTCTTGGAGCTATCCTTGCTCCATATGACCCACAAGGACACCAAGTGTGATAATGGCTTGGTTTGAGAACGCCTGATGAAAGATTTCTCCTGTGCATCTTCCAACAAATAGAACTGTCAATTCCCACAGGAAATTTCTTTTCAGCATAATATTTTCAGTTTACTCTCTCTCTCATTACTGTAGTGGTAAAAAAGTTGTTACACACCATTCCAGCAGTTCAATTTCAGCAGAAAACACTGGAATTTGTGGATTGTAATTGAACATTACAATTTGTTCCTGTTGTGTATGTTCTAGTTCTGGTAAATTTTAATGAAGACTGACATCATTAACCTTAAAATCTAGGGATTTAAAAAAAATTACATTTCAATTACGAATTTTATTTTTAGCTTGCTTAAGAAGAATACAAGTTTTGCAAAAAAGATGTTATCTTTTATCGTTAATTCTTTTAAGTTTGCTTGAAGGCTTTAATAATCTCACATGCCACATGATGCTGCCTACCCTCCTTTGATTCCAGCAAGTGAAGGATGCATTATTTACAGAAAAACAGATAGAAAAATCCCTAAAAGGAATCAGTAAGTTGAGTGAAAATTAGTAACTACTGCTGCAATTAGCTCTTATTACCAGGCAGAAAGAAATAGTGTTTGTGGCATGGCTGGTTAATTATTTTTTGATCTTATTTTTCTACATAAGCTACTGACATAATTGCTAAATAAACAAAAGGGAAAGGATCAGAACATCCTGTGAGCACAGATGGAGCTTACAACGTGTATACATTTTTAAGATATTAAATTAATTTAATTTTAGCAAGAGTGTCATCAATCCCTCAGAGATGAATAGGTATTTTTTGCATGCTCATTGAGGCACATGAAAGGCTGTGGTACAAGTGTTGGTCTGTTAACAAACTTCAGCTACATTGAGAAGCAAACTTTCTTGTGAAAAATGCATGTATTTTATGATTGGCTTTTTGCAAATATTAAAATGAATATTATATGTGTTGTGTTAGAAAGTAATGCTGCATTAATTCTCTTAAGTACTGTGTTAAATATAGTTTTAAGTTATAAAAAATGTTAAAATAGAAACTATGCTATGTAGGATACTTCTTCTAAAGAAAGGACTCGCAGCTAGATAGCAGCCACAGGACACCTAAATCTTTCAGAGAAAAAGAATTTATTGCTCTCTCATCAGAAGAAACGAACTTCTTCCCTCCTCGAAGGTGCTGTTAGGATTCGGAGGAAGAAGTTGATGATGACAGAATCCTGTGTTTGAATGGAATTTATGCATCATGTATGAAGTGTATGAATATACAACAGGTTATTGTTTTTAAGGGTTAATCCTCTGTTAACGTGGGTCATGTTTTGGGCTTGTACTGCCCAGAAAAAGGTACCCGGCCATCCGTAACTCTTTGTCTCTATTGTCTCATATTGGCCTAATTCAAATTGTCCAAATTATTATTACTCTAATTGTATGACTATTTTTATAACCATTTTATTACTATTAAACTTTTAAAATTTTAAAAACAAGTGCTTGGTGTTTTTCCCATTTCTGCTCTGTTAGGGAAATTTCTTATTCTGACAGGGCCTCACCACCCTCACAGCAGAGAATTCCTAATGCACATAGTCTTGAAAACCCCAGTTTTGCTTTTTAATTATGGAATTAAAACCAGAGAACTCGACACAGTTTTGCAACAGGAATTTGGGGGTACAGGTCTGTAACAGCCTCCTTGGGCACAATTACAGCTTTTATCCATCCAACTGCCAGGATTAAAGTGAGGCGCTTCAAAGGGAGGCGGGACTGCTGATGGGAAAAAGAGCTGCAACTGAGCTAAATATTGTTAACCACACACCAGAATAAACCATGCTGAAGGACGTGGAACGTGGAAGTTTTTGTACTTTGGCTTTAAGATATTAAAAGCTAAAAAAAAAAAAAAAAAAAGAGAGAGAGAGGATTGGAAGGGGAGGAGGCGCTGTGGGTGTTGGCGCTGTGACTCGCTGAGGGGAGCCGGCTGTGTGCAGCGCCGGGCTGCCCTGCCCTGCTCTCCCGGCAGGTTACCGTGCCCAGGTGGCCTGTGCCACTGCTGTCACTGCTGTCCCAGGTGGCCTGTGCAACTGTCACGGCCTCACAGCACCGCGCCTCATGCACGATGCCCCGGCCACCCCCGCCGCCAGCCCCGCCGTGCCGTCAGTAGAGCCGCCCAAGGTAACGCCGCTGTCTATGCCTTCTTTTCTATTTTTCTTTTCTTTTCTTTTTTTACTTTCCTCATCGTAATGTCTTTCATCTCCAACACCTCTGTTGCCGGTACGTTTTCAGAGCACCAACTGTTTAATATGCGGGTTAGCCAGGTGGCTTTCTGCTGCAACAGAGCTGGCTGCTGTGCTGCACACAGACCCGCAGCTGGGCGCTCTTGCCTCTCAGGGGTTTTCAGTGAGAGGAGCCGCTCCCATGCCCGATCCCAGACTGGGACCTAGCGGACAGACCGGCTCAGCTCCCCGCCGCCCACCCTGCTGGGGGTTTGAGCGATTTGGGAGCAGATTCTGATCGCAATCTGTATTTCCGAGCTGTACGGAACCTCGGCGGCGGGGCGGCTGTTTCCCGGGCGGCGGCAGGCTCGGCTCCGCAGCGCGTCCGGGGCGCTCCCGGAAGCCGGCCGGGAATAGGGAGCGGCGGGAGCGGCTGTCCCGGCCCGGCAGCCCGCGGGGAATTGGGAGCGGCTGTCCCGGCCCGGCTCCTGAACCTGGCAGCAGGCAGAGAATTGGGAGCGGCAGGAGCGGCTGTCCCGGCCCGGCTCCTGAACCCAGCAGCCGGCAGGGAATTGGGAGCGGCTGTCCCGGCCCGGCTCCTGAACCCGGCAGCCCCCAGGGAATTGGGAGCGGCTGTCCCGGCCCGGCTCCTGAACCCGGCAGCCCCCAGGGAATTGGGAGCGGCTGTCCCGGCCCGGCTCCTGAACCCGGCAGCCCCCAGGGAATTGGGAGCGGCTGTCCCGGCCTGGCTCTTGTTCCCGGTAGCAGACAGGGAACTGGGAGCGGCTGTCCCGGCCCGGCTCCTGAACCCAGCAGCCCCCAGGGAATTGGGAGCGGCTGTCCCGGCCCGGCTCTCGCTCCCGCTCCCGGCGTGGTTCTCCTCAGCGGGAACTGGCGGGCTCGGGACCGGGCATTCCTTTTGGGTTGAACGTTTTAGGCAGTTTTCAGCTATAAAAGTGTCTGGGAACACTCGCTCTGTCGAGTCAGCCGGAGTTCCAGCCAGTAAACAGAGCTCTCATTTCACCGATAAACCCGGAGTGTGCAGGGCAGGAAAGATGCGAGATTAGCAGTGGTGCCGATGTCCCCTCGTTGTGCTGGGAGCAAGGAGCCGGCTCGCATCCCGGCTGCCAGGCATCCCTGGATCACGGTGGGCTCCCAGTTCCAGGGGAAGCCGGGTTGGGAAGCAGCTGTGCACACGTGCGATCAGGCCCGGAGGATGTCCCGGAGCGGCTGGCAGTGCTCGGAGCACCGGGAGATGTGACCTCCATCCCCCATCGCAGCCATTCCTCTGCGGGATCGCTGCTCCCGCTGCCTTGCATGGGCCGCGCCTTCCAGGAATAACTTCGGCAGCTAAAAGGAAACAGCGAGGCCTGAAATGCTGGTATTGACAGCAGCCCGTGGTGAGATGTTTTTAATAAATGTGGGGATTATAATAAAATTGTAATAATACTAATAAAGCTTTCTTGAATGGGGTTATAAAATAACAACTATATTTTCCACAAAAATAAGTTGCACTTCCTTCCTGCCTTGTTTTTGCATTGTGCATTTTTTGTTTTGCACTTTTGTTTTTGCACTTTTGTGGTTTTTTTGCGCATTGTTTTTCCATTTTGCCTTTTGCACTCATCATGTTTCCATGTATGAAGGGGACGTGTTTTAGGGGTGTTATGGTGACATTGGGGTGGTGGCCTTGGTGATCCAGAAGGTTTCTGCCAGCCTTGATGGTCCTGTGTGATTTTGAAGTGCTTTGCCTTAAACAGATTATTGTCCTGATTTTTGGATTTGCTAATGACAGCAGTGGGGCACCTCCATAGGGTACTGTTGGTCAGGGAAGGGAGTACAGAGAAAATAAATATTACAACAAGAAAAGATTTTTCTGCCTTAAAAGACACCCTGGCTGCATTTGCTGAAAATATCTGTGTTTTTTTTGTTTGGGTTTGTCTGTTTGGTTTGGTTTTTGGAGGGGGATTGGTTGGGCTTTTTTTTTAGGTTGGATTGGAGTTTGTTAGTTGGCATTTTTTTGTGTGTTTTAAACTTTTTTTCTGGGGGGGCTTGGGGTGGTTTGTTTTTCTTATTTGTTTGTTTGTGGTTTTGTTTGGGGTTTTTTGTGGTTTTTTGTTTGTTTGTTTGGTTTGGGTTTTTTTGTTAGTCAAATAATCTCCAAACTTGGAGCTTCTTGCTTCCAAATTAGCTCCCAGCATATGAATGGAATACGGAGAATAAAATAAATAAAATGGAATAAAGAGAAAAATCAACAGTAATATGTCTGATTTTGGTTTTGGCTTTTTCTAAGGCAGAAGCATTAAGAATTATTTTGCTTTTTGTTTTATTCAGGGCTCAGAGATGGATTCACCAGAAGGGGCCACCACTAGAAGTGAGCAGAAATACAGGTAACTTGTATTAGAGTTGATACAAAACTGTCTCTTAATGAAAATCTGAAACCACAGTGGGAATAAACTACTGAATATTGAATACATTAACAACATCATGCCAGAAAACTTGAAATTACCCCAGGAGCTAATTCCTTCACTGACCAAGTACTTCATGCTCACTCAAGTTGTTTATGAGGAGTGAACAATGAAAAGAAACAATTTGGGCTAAATGTAGCAGGAAGGCATGGGGCCATCAAACATATTTTATTTGTAGGCACTAGCTGGCAACCATAGCTGCATGTTTATTGCTTTGCCTGAGGCCATTTCAAGTTGACCATTATAGTTTGACCTACATAGTTTCAGATGATTGTGAAATAAGATGTGTTAATCATCTTTATTACCATGTTACCAGGAACTGAAAATCTGTAAAGGTAGTTTGGAAAGTCAGGGAGGTTCTGAGTTTCTGTACTACTGAAGTCCTTGTTTGTACAGAGTGATTTTGTTGTATGGTTTCTATGCATTTTCACATAATTGCTGAGTAATCATGAAAGGCAGATTTTCCTCACATTCCTCTGTGCTGGTTTATGCAGAGACTGTGGATGTAACACCAACACTCCTCTGAGAGGGATCTGTGGGTAGTAATGTCAAAACAGTGAGTTGGATGAACCCTTGATCTGAACCAGCATGACTGCTATGTTCACATATCCTACAGTGATCAGAAATGAGAATAAAAGATTCCACTTTTTCCCAGAAAAAAAACCAGAAGTTTGTTTTCTTGGAATAGTGTGACTGTCCCTTTGAAATAGTTCTACTTCCTCTCTATCACATATGTATTAGTTCAGTCATTGGACAATCTTTTGCCTTCTTTTTTCAAAATTTCATTGGAAATGGTGTTTGTCTTGCCCTGTAAATTGGCAATTATCAATTTGGATCTCAGAGGCAGTGGTGATTTGAAGTTGTTGCCTTTCTTTGGTTGGCATTAACCATGCACATTTATTTGTCTGAAATGGCAAAAAGGCATCAAGGCTATTTGTTGGTTTGGGGGAGGCCATGAGCTTCTGTGGCTGGAATAGAGCAGAATGTGTAGGAGTGGAGAGCTGTTGTGTAGGAATGGAGAACTGTGTTCCTGCTGGTTTGTTGGTGTTTTGGAGAAACTTTAATGGCTCAGGTGAACTTCTGGAGTCAGTCCCTGAGCTCTTCAGGCAAGCCAGGAAACGCACTGTGAACAATGAACACTTTTGTTTTCTGTGTTTAAGAAAATTCTTAAAAAGTCTCATAAGAAAGCAGCCTCGGGACCTTCTGCTGGTGATTGGGACGGGGGTGAGTGCTGCAGTGGCCCCAGGAATCCCAGCACTCTGCTCCTGGAGGAGCTGCATCGAGGCTGTCCTTGGAGCAGCTGAGCAGCTGGAGGTGCTGCACCCGGGGGATGTCGCCGAATTCCGTAAGAAAGTGGTCAAAGAGAGGGACCTGCTTGTGGTTGCACATGATCTCATCAGGAAGATGTCACCAGTGAGTATGTTCATTGCCTCTGTTAATTTCTAAGCCTGCTATGTGCTTTTGTTCTAAGGGAACATTACTTCCAGAAATTGATTTTTTTTAAATGGTGAAAATGGAAATTTGGTGAGTAATCATACTAATGTAAATGGAGGGCCACTGAGGAAGGAAGGAATGATGAGGACTCCATCTTATCAGAAGGCTAATTTATTACTTTATTATAGTATATTATATTAAAGAATACTATACTATAATAAAGAATACAGAAAAGATACTGAATGCTAAAAAAATAATAATGAAAACTCGTGACCCTTTCCACAGTCCCGGCACAGCTTGGCCCTAATTGGCCCTAATGAGTCAAATCAACTCACACCAGAATCCAATGAAACAATCACCTGTGAGTAAACAATCTCCTAACACATTCCACATGAGCACAGCACAGGAGAAGCAAATGAGATAAGAATTGTTTTCCTTTTCTCTGAGGCTTCTCACTGCCTTTCAGCTTCCCAGGGGAAAAACCCTGGGTGAAAAAGAATGTGAATGCCACAATCATACAGCACATTGTACATTTTGGGGAGACTAAAAAAATCCCTGAGTTTTAGTACACGTTAGCATCCATCAGAATTAATGCAAACAGTAGTCCTGACTATTAAATATTTGCTGTAATGTTTTTGAGACTGAAAGAGGAATTTCTAGATCTGTGGCTGTAACTGCAGGGACCCTGTAAGTACAGGTAGGCCTTGAGCCTGCTGATGGCCTTGGGGCCACACATTGTGAATCACCAGTGCAGATCACACTTCCCTGAGGACAGCCCGTGCATGCCCAGTCTCACTCATCCATCTGAGTTTCCAGAGGTTTTCAAGCAGTGTTAAGACCTTTGCCAAGTCTTCCTTCTAGTTTAAATAATCTGGGTGACAGACATAGTGCTCATTGTGGGCTGGGGTGAGCCTGTCAGAGCTCCAGTGTGACAAGTAAGTCTGCATGTGTTCATAGCAGATTTAATTAGTAATAAAGTTTTTTCAGCCAGGAATGAAAACACAGAAACTGCTGCCCCCCCATCCCTCTTTATACTATATCCCAGGGATATCCAGGATATACTGAATAGCTGAATACTGATAAAATACTGGTGTGCCTGAACCCAGGGTAAGCTAATTTTTATTCTATTGTACTTGTATTACAAGCTCTCTTGAGAAATCCAGACAGTTGTTTGGAGCTACATTAAGTAGAAGCAAGAGCACTGGAACAGCCTGAGGTTTGTTTTGGGTGGTTTTGGTTGGTGTTCAAGCCTGTTTTGGGTGGTTTTGGTTACTGTACAAGGCCTCTTTTGCAGGAATGCTGTGGCATTAGGTGGCCAGGTGGGGTGGGTTCCTGTGGGAGGCAGCTGTAACAGAGCACAGGGGCCTGATGCATTGTTCCTCTCCTCTTTCCTCAGCGGACCGGGGACACCAAGCCCAACTTCTTCCAGGACTGCTTAATGGAGGTGTTTGATAATTTAGAGCAACACATTCAGAACCCCGTGGTTCTGCAGTCCATCCTGAGGCTCATGGAGAGAGGCACGATGGTTCTGACTACAAACTATGATAACCTGCTTGAAATATTTGGTCAGCAGCAGGGTAAACCTATGGAATCTTTAGACCTTAAAGATAAGGATAAGGTACGATGAGAGCTGTAAAATTATTAGACTTAATTTATGACAAGTTGGCACATAAGCTGCGCTGAAAGATGTTTTCTTGTTTAAAGAGTCAAGACTAAAAGTTGTTAATTGTTAAAGCATGTCTATAAATTACAGCAGATGCCCAGACATTTCTTTTACATATCTCTTTATTCTGAATAATCTGGTAACAGTTACCAAGGAGAATTTCAGTGACATGTTTGTCAACCAGTTCCCTGCCATTTTGCTGGAAAAATCCACAAGTTATTTAACTTGTGTAAAGTTGTTAAAATTCCAAATAGAATTTCACCTGGCTGGTAGTTAATTTGCTGTTCATACCTTTCTGTCAGTGGTGCTGGAACTTGCTTCTTGGTTGACTGTCTGTTTAACCTAAAAAGCCAGAGACAGCTGCAGTATCAGCCATCACCTCTTTGTTATGATTTAAAGTGAGCTGTGTAATTAGTAATTACAACCTCTTGCTGTAGGAAAGTGCTAAAGGAGTTGTTTCTGCTTTAAGTGGTTTATAACTCAGTTCAGCTGTATAGTTTTGCAGATTCATGGTGAGTGTGGTACATTATAACAAAAGGATGTATCTTGCATGATGTGCTCTAGGTTCTTCAGTGGGCAAGGGGCCATGTAAAATATGGAGTTCTTCATATTCATGGCTTATATACAGATCCCTGTGGAATGGTGCTTGATCCCTCGGGATATAAAGATGTTACTCAAGATCCTGAAGTCATGGTTTGTATGATCTTTAAAATTTTGACTATGTTTTGCCAAACAGTTTTCTTGTAATCACTGCAGACAAGCTATCTAAGGTTCTGTGGGATCATATAAATTAAATATTTGGGGACCAGAGGAACTATTCAGAATTATTCAGGAAGATGGCTCTGTTGCAAGGGCAGTCTGTGCCCTTGGCTGTGTAAATCACAACTAAACCCCTCACAGCTGGGTCTCACAGTTTGTATTTATCTCTGGAAAGAACAGGGGCCTCAAAATACTGGACACCAGGACAAGGATTCATCATCATATGATTGCTAGGCTTCTTAGGGGTTTAAATTGGTACCAGGATCCTGGACTTAATATCTTAGCTGTCATAGGAAGTCAAACATCTGGTCAGGAATATTCATTTTCCATATTTAGAGGTTGATTTACAATATTCTGTCACCCTAATTCTTTCAATTTAAATTCCCTTGCTGGCAGCACTTACATGCTTATTTAAATTCCATGGAATGGCTTGGGTTGGAAGGGAACTTAAAGATCATCTTGTTCCAACTCCTATATTTGTATTATAAATTTGCCCTTTTTTCTGTAGGAACAGTGGTTTTGAAATGTCAGTGTGGCCTGGTCCTGAAACATTTGATTTTTTCAGGTCACAGGTGAGGTTCTGCTCTGCTGGTCCTTTTCTGGCTGATGTATTTTAGGAGTTCTGACCTTGGCTTTTGTCTGCTGAAGTAAATGTGGCTCTTCTTTCTTTGTATTCCTTCACAGGAGGTTCTCCAGAACTTGTACCGAACCAAGTCCTTTTTGTTTTTGGGCTGTGGAGAGACTCTGCGTGACCAGATATTCCAAGCTCTTTTTCTTTACACAGTAAAGAACAAAGTGGATCTAGAACATTACATGTTGGTGCTTAAAGAAAACGAAGACCACTTCTTTAAGCTGCAGGCAGATATGCTGCTGCATGGAATAAAAGTGGTGTCCTATGGGGACTGCTTCCAACAATTCCCAGAGTATGTCCAGGATCTGACTGCTCAGATCTGCAAACAGAGAAGTCCAGGTAATGTGGCCTCATCAACAGCACAGTCTGGAGCAGGTGCTGGGCAGTTTGCCCTGCCTGAACACTGCAGCTGATCCAAGGCACTGACCTTGTGTGCAGCTTTGTGGCTTGTGAGGGACATGCAGAGTTGAAGCATGTGGCCAGACTGTAACTAGATGGGCTTTTTAAATCTGTGGATTTTGGAGGTCTGTGGATTCTTGCAAATTTAATCTTGAATTCTGGATTTGTGTCTTTTTTAGTATTTGGTAAAGATGTTTACTTAACATATATTTATGATGTGAACTACTTGAGCTTATTGAGTATTACATTGTCAGAAATCTGACTTGTCAGGAAAAGAGATTAAGAGAATTGAAGGGATTAGCTGGTGGGATAAGCTGGTTGAGCTACAATATCTGACTGAGCATAGAATGGGAAATTAAATCACTGCATCCAGTAAGTGTTTGGTTTAGTACACTTAGGGTTGTGAAGAGAACAAAGAGAAACAACAACTGTATGTCTAAGGAAAGAGATTTCTTTAATGTTTTCCAAACAATGACGGTTCAGTTTTGGTTTATCCAGAGAACAGAGGAAAATAACTAAATGACCTTGGGAAGAATTGCTATTTGACAATTCTTCTATTTATCATTTCAATTAAACTGTTTTGTCTAAAATTATTCCCAGTTGGTGCATGGGAGGAACCTTTCCCTGAAAAGTGTGTGTCCAAATTAATAGCCTGGTTTTTGTGACTCGATGATCCAATTAGACTGCATTATGTTTTTCTTTCCATGAAGGTCAAGATCCCAAACAAAACCATTTTCAGGTGTGCAGAACTGCTCTGTACATCACCCAACTGTCAGGGTTTGGTTTTTTGTGCCTATTTACAAACTCTATTCTAAAATGTAGCAGGGGGAGTTCGTTAAAAGGGGTGTATTAAAGAAATGAGGAATGCAAAACCAAGATAAGCCTGATGCAGACTGGGGACTACAGGAAAAGGAACGCAGCAAACCACAAGCAGTCCAGGAATCCTGGAATGCCTTGAGGACCAGTTCCTAGGAGAGGTGAAAAAGAACCCAACAGAGGAGAGGCTCAGCTGGACCTGAGGTCAGGGTTAGTAGTAGCCTGGGCTGGAGTAATCATATCCTGGTGGAATTCTCAATCTGCTAAACCATGAATGAAGTTGCTCAGCCATATGATTTGAAAAACTCTTTCAAGTGGGGAAGTTCCCACTGACTGGAAAAGAGGAAACATAACCCCTACTTTTAAAAAGGGAAAAAAGGAAGACTTGGGGGATGTGGGTAAAAAATGGGCTGGATGGTCACACTCAGGGCTGTGGGCTGTGGTTTTATGTGTGGATGGAAACTGATGGAATCTGTGTTAGAACCAGGACCATGTCCTGGTATGATGGGGATGTAGACAGTGAGCTTGAGTGTCCTGAGGAGACAACAGCAGGCTCAGGGCTGTGGCTGTAGGGAAGGGGTCACAGCCAGAGAGACCTGGATAGGCTGGAGAGGTAGGGCTGTGCAATCACCAAGTTCAGCAAGGCCAAGACCCTGCAGCTGGGTCAGGGCAATGGCAAGCACAAATCCAGGCTTGGGATGAGCAGATGGAGCAGCGCTGGGAGAAGGCCTTGGGGGTGCTGGTGGTGAGAGCTGGACATGCCCTGGCCATGTGTGCTGGGGGCCAGAGCCCCCCCAGTGTGGGCAGCAGGGGAGGGGGATTCTGTCATCAGAAGGACATGGAGCTGCTGGAAGTGGGTCCAGAGGTGGGCAACAAAGATTATCAGGGGCTGGAGTAACTCTTCTTTGGATACAGGCTGTGGGAACTGGGGGTGTTCAGCCTGGAGAAGAGAAGGCTATAGGGAGATCCTACAGCTGCCTTCCCGTGCCTAAAGGGGCTCCCAGAGAGCTGGAGAAGGACTCTGGACAAGGTCACATAGGGATAGGACAAGGGTGAATGGCTTCAGACTGAAAGGGCATAGATTTAGATTAGATATGAAGAATTTTTGTGATCAAAATGTGGGACCCTGGCACAGGGTGCCCAGAGCAGCTGTGGCTGCCCCATCCCTGCAAGTGTTCAAGGCCAGGCTGGATGGGTCCTAGAGCAGCCTGGGATAGTGGAAGGTGTCCCTGTCCCTGGCAGGAGGGTGGAACTGGATGAGCTTTAACATCCCTTCCAACCCAGACCATTCTGGGATTCTAAATACAACCTTGCTGTTTTGGGATGGTGCATAAAAGTGTAAAAACTTCCTGAGTGCTCATGTGTGTTGCTGATGTCTCTTACACTTCTCTAGATGCTGATCGGGTGGACAGCACAACGCTCTTGGGTAAGTAATGTTTTTATTTTCACAGAAAGTTCCACAATCCTACCAACACAAGAAAAATACTCCTCTTTCTAGTTAATTTCCAAAGTAATTAACTAATTATTGTGCAGAGCACTGATTTAGCTCTGAGAGTTTGCTGAACACTTTTTTTACTCTCTGGTTTTCTTTCTAGCAGCAGGTAACTATGGCCTTTTCAGGTCTATCAAATGACAAATGATAATATTACCTCAGAGTACTCTGGTGCATGCTAGTAACTTTTCATATACATCTTCTGGAGCTTTTACATGCTAACATCAATGAGATTTTTGGTTTAGATTTCCAAATACATGTTTCTGTTCCAAAAGCCTCCCTTAAGGGGTCAGGAAGACTGAATCTCAAGGGTGTGGTACTGAAGGTGATTTTACAGCTGAGCTGTTTAGGTTGCTTTGTGATATTTCTGTGAATAACTCAAGCAATAATGATGGAAAAGATACAGTGAAACAGCTTTAAAAGATTCCAGTCCTGAGAGATCTGTGCTGCTGCTGCAGCCAACATCAGAGCTGGATATAAGTATCATTTGGTACTGAATGTAAGGGCCTTGGGCAGTGCAGGAGGTGCACACCTTGCTTTTTCCCAATCAAAAAGCACACAAGCTCCAAGACACTTGTGTGCAGGTGTAAAGCCAGAGATAAGTTTTGTAATTCCAGTGGGATTTTAAACTTACCTTTCTCTCAACTAAATTCATCAATCCCAACTTCAATCAAGTACAATTAGGCAGAACAGAAACCAAAACCTTCAGTACAATTTATTTCAGTCCCTCTTAAACAGTCCTCCTTTATTAACTTGTTAGCACCTGTTTACTTGTAGTTCAGAATACAGACCAAATAAAAAACTCAAGATTATTGCAGTACAATTTATTTCAGTCCCTCTTAAACAGTCCTCCTTTATTAACTTGTTAGCACCTGTTTACTTGTAGTTCAGAATACAGACCAAATAAAAAACTCAAGATTATTGCATGTAATACCCCACAACCTTCTGCTTTTGAAGTAATTTCTATTCCATTCACTTCACTCTCCAGTTATGCTGTTCATGTACTTCCAACAGCAGCTTACCAAGGATTTCTGCTGCAGACTTCAGGGATGGTTCAAGTTAGGACCACTGTGGTAATCTATTTCAAGCCTCCAGCTCAAGCTGGGCCTCTGAATAAGGGATCCAGACTCAGGTGTGAGCTTCACAGGTGCTAAATTAGCTTTGGCAAAAGGCAGCTGAATCCCAAGCTGAGTCCCTGTTGTTTGTGTCAGTACCAGAGGTCAGTCTTGGGGAGAGCTTGAGCCCAGCCACTTAGCAGGGTTAATGTTACATGTAATTCAGAATCCAGAGTCGAGAACCTTGGGGGGAACCAGGATTGTGTTTATCTTGCTAGCTGGTGCTTAGAATAAAAAGTACACCAAGCAATATTAAGGAGTTTTCTTTCCCCTCTTTCACTCCAGGAACATCATGTGTGGACTGTGCTAAAAGGAAGTTAGGAGAAAGTGGCACTGATTCTCCTAAGAGGATTAAGCATTTAGATATGCCCACTCTTGAATGAAAAAAACCCAGACACCAAAGGCCTACCCCAGAAGCTTTTTAACAGTAGGTGTTTTACATCTGCTGCATGGAATGTTTTGAGCTGGTATTTTCATGATTTTAAGTGGAATAAAATTGTACATACTAGCTTTCTCTCTTCTAAAGCCATAAATGTGTCATGTGTAAAGCTTGAGAGTCAAAGGAGTCACTCCCCTGGCACTGCCAGACCACTCAGGCAGGACCTGCAGGGACAGACAGAAGCAGATGCAACTTCTCTTTGCATCTATATGAAACCACTTGGACCAAACTCCTCCCCAGGTGAATCAGTCAAAAGTGCCTTTGAAATAGAGGGGTTTCAGTTCTCCCATCAGCTGAACTGCAGGTGGGTTTCTGGATTCTTGCAGGTTTCAGTCTCTGATCCCCAAGTCCTGAAGAACAGTGCTGTTCCACATTTATGGAACCACAGCACGATGACCCACCTGCTTCCCACTTTTGGCACGAGGATTTGTTTTTTCCTTTGTCTGGTAAGGCACAAGATCACCTGGGGAGGAAAGGCTGGAACTGCTGCACCTGCAGGGACAA
The DNA here is from genome assembly GCF_023055355.1 of Agelaius tricolor. Taxonomy (NCBI): domain Eukaryota; kingdom Metazoa; phylum Chordata; class Aves; order Passeriformes; family Icteridae; genus Agelaius; species Agelaius tricolor. The sequence continues at coordinate 5,462,162 of NW_027269263.1, forward strand.
GACTGCAGAGCTGGCATTCCCTGACCTGTAGAAATGTTTTAAATATTGCTACATCACAGGTTGTGCTGCCTGCTGCCTTTGGTTTGGCAGGTCTTTACTCTCTTGTCACACAACCACCTCCTGCAGCTGCTGCAAGGTGCTGCTTTGGAAAGTGACTAGTCAGGCTCTTGTGGATCCTGGTGATCAGCTCAGAATGCTTCACCTGTTGTTTCAAGCCAAGCAAAATCCATCACTTGCACTGAGGTATTTATGACCCTCATTTAATGCCTACCACTATTTAATGCCTAAAGTCATGCAAATCCTTATCACAAGGATTTGATTTGGGTCCACAATAGGAAATCCCATCTCTCCCCTTGGTAAGGATCAGCCTACACCCAGCACTGGTGATTCTTCCCTTGTAGATGCTGCTCAACTGGAGCATGTCCAGCAGCCTCCTGTCTGAGGGCCATCTATTGCATCCTCAAAAGCAGAAGAGTGAGGGGTTGTTTTATCTCCTAATACATCTGTTACTAGATTCTGAAATAAGGCACTGATGCTGTGTCATGCCTCAGAGCAAAATATTTTATTGAGTGAACTGTAGCAATAACACAAGTATTTGATGAACATCTGGATCCTGTGAAACATGTTACACTCCTGCTCAGACAATCTTCCTCCCTGAGGCAGGATCCTCACAGGCCCAGCACACAAGCCCAGGGCTCACAACACATGACAAGGTAGGTGTGTGTGAGCAACCCACAGAACAAAAGGAACCTGCTCTGAACACAAGATAAAGTTATTAACAGCCACAAACCAAGGGAAGCTCTTCAGCACATACAGAGGTGGAACATAAGCCAGATAAAGTGATTGCAGCTTTTAGTTTTCTTTACCCAACTTCATTAACTTTAAGTGAAAAATTCATTAACTTCCAGCTGTTTAGATGAAAAACAGCCAGCAAAGTAACTTCAGTGTCCTGGGACAGCTAAATAATAACATTACATTTTTATATATTTTTATATATCTATATTTCACTTGCCTCTAGAGCATGACTCATTCTTTCCACTTCTGTATGAGGTGAATTAGCTCAGAGGTGAAATTTTTCAAGGTTACATCACAGCTCTAGAGCTGCATCCCAAGTTTTTGTATAGTTAACTAATACCTGTGTAAGGTTACAGTGGAGAACTGAAGTCTGATTGTCACAGAGGTCACCCAAGATAATGAACACACTCCAGTACCTTACTGTTTTAGAAAAGAGGAAATAATCCTATTCTGAAGGCAAATAGAGGCAGCTACAACACAAAAGGTCCTGACTGGAGCAGTGACCACCTGAACAGCATGCTGGCACTGTGGACTTTTCTGAAGAAAAACAAGAGGCTTGTTTGGGATACTCTACTTATGGAAATGAGCCTGCAGCACTTCTTACAGCCAATATACTTGGAATGAAAGCTTTGGCTACCAGTGTGCACACCTCAGAAAAAGCCTCGTGCTCTCACTCCTTAACAAAACTGCATCAAGGAGTAACAGCTGATTCCCTTAATATTTTGCAAAACTGCTTCACTTGCAAAGTGAACATTTCCCTGTCAACCTCTAACAGCCCCATTCAAACTCAGGTTTGTAACAGCCAGCTGTGAACCCAGTTCCTGTTGTCACCTGGCCCTGCCACCATCCATGCACTACTAGAAGAGAGAACCACGGCTGGGCTTCTCTGCTGTGTCCTGCTCTTCCTCCTCGGGGTACTCGGTAAGATCCAGGGTCAGGACTTGGCTGAACATAACATCATCGTACTGGGAAGAGGGAGGATCACATGTAACACTTCTGGTACTTGAAATAAGCATTTTGTAACTATGAGAAGCAATCATGAGCTGGAGTTCCCCAAAGGATGTTCCCCAAAGCTGGTACAGCAGGACATACCCAGCCACCAACTGTGTGCCTGGTTCACTGGAGCAACACTTCAGGTGTGACCCAGCACTTCCACAACCCCATGAGCATTATTTACCCATAATAATTGTTACCTCAGGACACACTCCAATCAATGCATCTGCCTTGCAATAGAACTCTTCCTTCAGGGAAATGACTATCATTTGGAACTGTTCATGTGCCTGTTCTCTAATGAAACTCGAGACCTTTGGAAAGAAACCAAGTATTTCAGTTAGTTCTGGCAACCTGAAACAATGCTGTGACTGGGGAATGGTGAGGGAAGAACTGAACTGTGCTAGCTGCAAATTCCATCACGATTGCTAAAATGAGAAATAAACCAGTTTCAAAAGCCAGATATTTTGCATGGTTTTAAGACAACTCCTCAGGTGTGCTGCTTTTTGAAAACATTTAAGAAAATAATGGTTCATTCCAGTGAATAAAGCTATAAAAAGACAGCAGTGCCAATGAATAACAATTTTACTTTATATAACTAGAAAGGAAGGTGGCAATCCCCAAATAAGTTTTTTTTTAGAAGTGTGAAAATGTTGCTACTGGCTGTATAATAATCTTGAATTAGTTCACTGCAGACAACAGCAAGTTTCTCAATGATAATGCAGCTTAAAGGTACAAAATTTAAGTTATTAACTGGTGAGATTGCAATTTACCCCAATATAAATTAAATGCTGCATAAAGGAAAACCAGTACCTTTTTAATGAGCCCTCTTTCTGCACACTTCTATCTACATGACATGTAAATTAGTTTTTTACTGGAAGAACTGTTAGTAAGAACTCTTGGGGGAAGAACTCTTATGGGAAGAACTCTTGTTAGTAAGTTACAAACTGCACAGTCATTTCAGAGTATAGTTCCAATTAGTGAGAGGTCTGTTTTAATACATCATCAGCCTGAAAGAATGCAAAGAAACAGATTAATTTCTTAGGATAAAAACCAGATACCAGTGAGTAGCAGCAACCATCTTTCACAGATCAGTTTTGCTCACTTGCACTATTTAATTTTAGCTATGTTTGAATTGAGTAATCCAGGTGCATAGAGGCAAAAATCACCTCTTTGTTTCCAGTGTTTTGACAAGAATGGTGCTCAGCACATCCTGATGTGTAAAGGGGACCTCTCTTCTGCCAGGCAGAATGAGCCTCCTCAGAGAGGCAAGGTGCAGCAAAGTGCCTAGTGCACTCATTAATCATTATCAGCTCTGGTAAAGCATCATAGGTGCCTATATGGGAGGCTGGCAACATCCCAGAAACCCTCACCTTCATGCAATGGGTACAGGACTGGGGCATGTCTAACTGCAACAGGAACTTATTTGGATTAATCAAGTCATCCAGGTAACAAGCAGGTAAGGGTCTGGGCCTGGCTCCAGAAAGAGCCAGAAACCCCAGGCAGCCACCCCAGCCACTGCAGAGGTGCGCAGTGCTCATCACCTGGCACACCACAGCTTCCACAACAAGCAGAAATGTGAAGTTCAGGAGTAAATGGTGTAACAGCAGAGGAATGCCTGGAGTCAGCCTGCACTGCTCCAAGTCACCAGCCTTGAGACATCTGAGCTCAGAAAGAGTAACACACAGAAAACACAATACTCATATTCAACCAGAACACATCATCTTAGAGTGTCCCAAGTGAGACTCAGAAGCAGAGCAGTATCTGACAGAAGGAATTTAATTCTATCTGGCAGGCACAAGTGGTAGAGCCTTCCAGCTTATCTATTCCAGAGGTACCCTCCAAGCAAACTCTGGGGCACTTGGCACATCACAGTTAATGCCATCAGGAGAAAAACCAAAATATTTGGTGTTTTAACAACTGCTTTTGTTTGCTAGCTCTACCAAGACTGACATTAGCAGTAGTGCTAGTAGAAATACTGTTCTGAAAAAGAATGCTTCCACAGAAGAAAATCCAGGCATATGTAGAGAGCTTTAGGATTCCTCCCTACAAAAAAAATCCCCCAGTTCTGAGCCTCCCCCTCTCTGCTGTTTGTGCTCCAGCCTCCGTTCTTGCTACATTGAACAATTACTGCCAAAAAGAGAAAGAGAAATTAAGAAGGCAGGAAGGTGTTTTACTGAAGAAAAGTCATGGGACTTTTCTCTCTCATAGACTCATTAGTTCAGCCCTAAATCCAATCTAAATTAAATCAGATTCAGTCAGGCTAAACAATCTCTGTATCCCAACACCCTGCAATGGAAGTAGCCACCCTTTTACAGCAGGTACCAGATACTGTCAGTAAAAGAGCAACTTACTTTATCAATGTTTGTGTTGTCCAGGGCAGCATCTATCTCATCCAAAATAAAAAAAGGAGCTGGACGAAAGCTGTAGAAGACAAGAAAGTATTTTGCATTGAGATACCAAAATGTTAATCAACATTCTAAATACTTACTTACTCCATAAATAAAGTTGATAGTATTTTGCAATATTATTCTTATATTTACTGTAATTAAATAACTAGGTACAATTTAACATTTAATATTAAATAGACAACAAATTAATTAGCAGTTAATATTTTTAATTAACATGAAATTCTACATTGAATATATAAAGTCATGACAGATAAAGAATAAGGACTTCATTAGCAGAATTTTTAACATTTAACATTTCTTTTTTGTATAAGCATAACACTTTCTCCTTCTGTCACCTACTTGGCCAGATGCTTGGAGAATACCCTAACACATTTTTTTTCCCCCCTGGATAGTCCCAGAACAGTTCTTTTACCTGTGCACAGCAAACACAAGAGCCAGGGCTGCCACTGTTTTTTCCCCTCCTGACAAACTGTCCATGGGCATGAAGCGCTTGCCCGGAGCCACGCAGTGAAAGCCGATCCCTTCCAGATAGGGCTCCTCAGGATTTTCTGGACTAAGGAAGGCCTAGAAACAAACACATTCACTTGTTACTAGTGAGATTTAGCATATTATTTAGATGGGTATTTTTTAGGTTTAAATACTGCCTGAGCTAGTGAGGAAACCATGGAGTTTGCTTCCCTCTTAGGGAAGCTGTTCATCCATTCTGAGAACAGCAGTATCCAGTTCCCAGAGAAAATGGTTTTGTCAACAAACCAGGGACCAAGAGGCTCAGTAACAAAACTAGTATGGAAATGGTGCCACATATTTATTATTTCCAGACTCTCAACTACTGAGCAAACTTGACTTTATCAGCTTTTATGTAACTGCTTAGATTTTTAAAATTATTAAAATGTTAGACTTCAAAAACAGATTTTTTTTTTGGCCTGGAAGACAATATATTTGCAAAATTGCCTTTTTTTTGTGAAAGGTTAGCTTTACAGAACCTAGCTTTGAGCTGGACAAAGACTGCTTGTATTAAAGTCTTTTTCTGTACTTTGTATCTTGGTTCCCAGGGACAAAATTTAAAAGCATTATTTTAAAGGAACCCCCATTTTTCCTGACCACTAGAGGTATGATAGGTAAGATCTTTGCTAGATGGTTTATTTTTCTCATTAAGAGAAGAGACAATAAAATAATACAGACTCTTCCCTCTGTGTACCTGGAGACAGGCAAGAGAAATTTCCTCACTTAACCTGCATTTCAAATGTCTCCTCTCAGATCACAGACAGCATGGAAGAAAACCAAACCAACACACAACATGCTGAAGAAAATCTTAAGACAAACAAGAGTTCAATCCTTTAAGCATTCCACAGTCTATGGAATTTGACATAACCAAAGCATTTGGGAGTTCCCTCTTGACTTCTGGTATTAACACAGGAACAGTAACAATGCTAATTGTGAGAATTTTTCAACATGTTTCTTAAAAGTTGCGAACATATTATTTATGTTTATGTTTTCTAAATATTTAAGTGGGGTAGAAGGTGCTTCAAACCCTTGTACAAAACACTAGCAGTGATTTATGATTTTCAGTTGTCTGTACTAATGATTATTATTAGTGTAACTTGATGTGTAAACCAGTATTATTTTAACTGAAGTACTCAATTGCATTTCACACTTGTGTTCTGATAATTTACAAGTCTGCTAAAAGCAGAATTAAACTAAGCCAAGCTGAATTTTTGCTCACAGATTACCTCTCTCTGTCTAACGTCAAGCATACTTAGGCTTATTGCCTATTCCTTCCCTGACCCTAAACTTCTGTAGTCTTTATTTCTGTAATTTTCTTCTTAAGGTCTGAGACTGTCTTTGGAAACCACAAGTGCTACTTTATTCTAGATAACAAAGCAGCCAGTATGGCCTTTAAAGCACAGGCCCTGTGCACAACTCACCTGAGCACTGCTGTTCCTGCAAAGCCTCTTGTAGATCCTGTCAATGGCTATGGAGGCATGCTCAAAGCACCTGCTGAACAGCTCATATCTCCTTTTTTTCACCTCTTCAAATTCCTGCTTGCATACTCTGGCCTCCTTTCTGCTGTTCTCAAAAGCTATGGAAAAAAAATAAAATCACAGGAATTATTCCTTAAGAAGTGTTTGAGCAAATACACAGAACAAATATATACTGGGTACCACAAACAGTATCAAAGAAAACACTTATTGCAGAAAAAGGAACATACCAATATAGTGTGAGTTTCCTTCCAAATTTCAAATGGAAGACCCACAAGCCAGCAAAGTTATGATGTATTCAATCTGCTCTGTGCCACATTTGTCTGGAGCAAGGAACAATATTCTTCTAATTCCCTCTGGGAAGCAGGCAGCCCTAAGCAGCACCAGCACTGACCTGGTACAGCTCCAGAACCCCTGAGGTTTCTTACATTGTTACTATCTTCAAAACTCTCTGGAAATACTAATCATTTTGCAGAACTGCTCGTGTATGAGTTTTGGACAACATACACAGTTCCTTCAGTTATGTATGAAAAATTTAAACAATTTTTAATGTTAAAGTCAGTACTTCTCAGAAAGCAAGTAAAAAAAGTAAAAAACACTTTGTGATGTCATGTGGGGAACAAATATCTTCCCAATCATTCAAACTTTATTTCAACAAACTACTCAACACTCAGTGTACGTTAATGACTTGTTGAACATGTAATTAAAATATAACTGAGGATAAACACTTAAGCACAAAAAAATCCCTTAATATCTGAGATGGGCAAAGCCAGCAGGACCAGCCCCAAGAGGAGGAATTTCAGTTAGGGTGGAATCACAAAAGTGACTGACATGAAAGACTCAGTGTTACCATCTATCGATTCTTGGAACCTGTCCCGAGCTATCAGTAACTTCTCTTCTGCTCTCAGGTTTGGGGCAGCTGTCTTCATTAATGTGACCTCTTTAGTTTTGATTTCTTGCTGCATTTGCTTCACTTGATCCTCTATATCTTTATCAGATTCTAGTTCCTAAAGGAAAAAAACAAACAAACAAACAACAGAGCAATCAAATTTGCTTTTGGGCCAAGACATTTCAATACATACAAGCAAGCACTCATGGCTCCTGAAACAATTAGCCCACTCATTAATAGCTTTAACTTGAAACACAACTGAAAATGGTCTTATTTCTTGCAATGAGTCTACCAGGCCCTGACTCTTCTTTTCCCCAAGACCTTTAAAAACTGGAAGCCAATTATTTTCTCTCAATTCCCTTTTTAAAATACAACACAGGAGCGGGATTAGTGCTTCGCTCCTTGATTTTTAAAGAAGAATCAGTGAATTCTTTGAGATAAGTTCTACTGATGACAGATTCATCCTCTGTTCTGTATTTAGCCTCTGACATGTAACTATTTTCCTCAAGATTAAAAAGGAAAAAAAATATTACAAAACCTGCTGAGAAAATGTGGGCTGTTAGACAGGGAAGGTGGGAAGCCTTGGTCTCTGCTAATACCACAAATAGAAGGTGAACAACCCCCCCACAGCCACCCTTGGGTTCTGGAGTTTTGAGCCTTAACATACAAAGTTGGAACTTTGAGGCAGAAGGTAAAGGGGGATGGAAAAAAAAATCAAGGTTATATTAAGTCTCTCAGTTCCATTTTTGTGGTTCAGGTAAGCTGTAAGTTAAAGCCAGTTACATGGGAAACTGACCTATGCAGAAATTCCACACATCAATGCTACATCATGAGTACAAAACTAGAGCACACATACACATGCACTTCAGCTTAGCAGTGGTTTTACCAGGTGTCACTTAAAGACTAGGGTGAAGAACAAAATAAACAACAAATAAAATACCTTTCACAAAAATAAAAATCAGATATTCCATCTCTAATAGTTTCAGACAAAAGATTACCTTTAGGTCGGCTTCTAGGGTGCTGTAGTCTATCTGAATTCCCTCTTCCCTTTCATAGATCCCTAATAGAGCCTGGGTTCCTTCCATTTCAGCTCCTGGCTGTAAGATGAAGGACATTCCAGTTCAGAAATACAACAGTTAACTTTGAAACGGTACAATCAATTCATTAAAAGGTTTTAAAATTAAGATACAGTGGTAACATGGTACAAGGTGTACGTAATCCATGGCTCTTCCCCTGGCTCAAATGGAATGAAGAGTTAAGATCTCATGAGCCTAATTAGCACACACACCTGTTAAATGAAGAGGAAAACATCTGCTCAACTCAGCTTGAAGCTATGCTAAAAGCAGCAGCAACCTGGTTGTTACATATTTACAACACTGTACATACTGTAAATGTCCTCATTGGAAAGATGCAAACTCACTGATACCTCAGTCCCTTCCAAGGGAAGGCTGTGCAAGCTGAGGCATTTCTTCCACTCAAAAGAATTGAGGAGCTTCAGTTCTGTATAGCACAAGCAGAGAATCTTGTACTGCCTGTCACCTGAATTTCAAACAGTCATGTTCCCTCAAATGAAACAGGTCCTATCTCTATTTATTAGACCTCTTTCCCATCAAGACTTTTTCTCACAACCAAATCTTGCTGATCTTCTCTGTGAGGTTAATTAGGAATCCACACTGTTATTCCTTCTGCTCCCCTCCTTGGTTTCCTCTCTTCCTTATTCAGAAACAGTGAGAGCTGGGCTCCCACATCCTTGGATCACTGGCCTTTCTTGTTCTTTCCCTTCACAGACTGCCCACCCCACCTCACTGCCTGCATTTTGTCTGCTGCCCAGTTCACACCTATCCTCCAGCAAAAATACTTTTCTAAGGAATGGGTTTAACAAGACTCCTTCCAAATGCACACACTTCTTGTAAGTTCTTCAAAACCCACAGCTCATTTCTTTTGTAACAGTGCAGAAAGTCTGTTTCTCCTCACAAGAGATGTATGTTGGAAAAAGAGGGAAGATGGAGACAAATAATAAGGAGCAGCCATCAGATAGCAGGAATTTTATTTTAGCCTATCCCTGATTTCTGTGAGTATCTACATCTACTGAACACAAAAGGATGATTTTTATATTTATATTTATGGATGATAGACCAAATATGATCTCAACCCTTGCACATGCCATATTTATTTACATTTCTGAACTGACCCCTGTGTATCCTCTTACTTATCTTCATACCAATTTTCTTGTACAACAAGATTTTATATATTTCACAAGAGTATGTTTCAAGCACAAGCAAAAATACTTGCCAACAGTATTTCTGTCTACAAAAATAAAAATAAATCCTTCTTTTGAATGTAAGAGACCTGATCACACAAATAGAGTGTATTGGTTTGAACATTACTATGTAAGAGAAACAGTCCTGTAAGGAAAGAAAAATTAAATTCATGAGTAAGTGCTCCTCCATGATATATATCTATCTTCTGTAAACACTGTAAGTACCTCTACTTCACTGATGTCATCCAGTGATCCAGACAGTAACTTGATTTTCAAGTCCTGCACCTTGCATTCAAGCAGCAGATTATGTCTCCTTAATCTCATCTCTTCCAGTGAGGTTTCTAGAGCTGTAGCTTCCCTCTGCAACTTTGTGGCTTCTCTACATGCACAAAAGGCACAAAACAACTCAAGGGTGGAAACAGCACTGCTAATAACATCCACAGAAAAACAGCATGAAAAATATAGCACAGAAAACAGATTCCAAGCACCAAGAGGGCTGTTTCTTCTTCAATAACCCCCACCAAACATAAAGGAAAATGGTAATTCTGCCATCCCCTCCATTCTCCTGAATTACTCCAGAGGGAGCCTCAGTCTCAGTACATTAAAAGCACATTCAAATACCCATCTTTCCTAATTACAGACTACCTCTTCTGCTCAGCTCTAGTGAACATGTATGGAGATTTGATCCTTTAACATGTAACCAAGTATCTCTTATCATTACAACCAATTCCTGTGGTAGCACCAAGTTACCATCAGCAGAAACACTGTTAAAATTATACACAACATAAATTACAAGGCATACAGTCATGAGTTAATAGAAAGTTACACAAGTTTACATAACCATACTGTGCCAATGTGATGGGGTTTTTAAACATAGCAGTGACTCCTGATTAAGGGATATCAGTAATAAGCAAGCACAACAGAACTGAAGTATAAACTGTCCACAAAGATGTTGATTTAATATAAAAATAGGAGAAAAAATGACCTAAAGTCAGTATTACTTTAAGGTAACCAACATATGAAAAGTCTGGAAAAGTAACAATAAGATTGGAAAATAAGTGTTCCCATTAATCAAATCCACTGTACAACTCAAACTGAACTGTGAAACTACAAGGGAACTTCACATGCTGCCAATCAAGCTGTAAGCTACCTCACCACAAGGGATGGGAGATCTGTGGTCAGAGAGTGAGACCTAAGACTAGGCAGATAATAAAAAAATTCTGTATGGTTTATGGGATGGCCCTCTCCTTCACACAGTGAATTAGAAACACTGTTCAACTAAGGCACACTGTGGATGCAAATCACTATGTCTCTAATAAATCTTTCACAAGAAAAGAAAACAAGATAAATCCAAGCATGTGATCAGTAAATCTATTCTAAATATTATCCCTTTAATCATCGTCCCAGGAGTAGAAGTAGGAGTTACCTATTAAGAGTTAACATCGTCTTCCTGAACTCTTCAACTTCATTTTGGCTTTTTGCAAGCTCAGCTTTATGAGCACTTAGTCTATCCTTAAGGTGTTGCTGCTCCTCCAAAAGTTCATTCACTTTTTTTAGAAGCTTTTCCTCATCCTGCACAGAAATATTTAGATTTTTAACCTCCCACCAAGAATCTAGATCTGGAACGTCTACTAAACAGAAAGGAGGAGTTAGACCTGTTACATTCAAATGTGTTACAGAGAAGATCTGAAAGGCACTGGGGAAGGGGGGGTTCCCCCCACTTTGTGGCACTTTTATACATTTCACATTTTGTTTTTTGTTCAAAGCTTCTCCTTCCCTTTTCTGTGAACAAGCACAAACTTGTTTCTTTAACAAGCACCATCACACATTACAGGGTAAAGAACACTGTGAATGAGAAACCCACACCTATTACTTCAACTAAAAATCTAAACTGGTTTCATAGCATTATTTCAAATGTATTAGGGGCTGTAAAGTAGCTTAAAGATATAAAGCACCAGAGTTGCTTGCTCTTACTCATAAAATTTTGGCTGAATCTGAGCCACATGCTGCTGGTTTTATCTATAGTACTATGTTGCCTCTTCATATCAACAGAATACACTAACTGAACAAAATATAAAATAATACTGTACAGACAGTAATCCAAAACTTAATTTTTAGTAAGCTTATTTTTAATAATAAACATTCAAATATGGCAGCTTATTTCAAAGTTAAAATGCAATATGCATCTGCATTTGTCTAAGCAATTACAAAGTCAACCTTGACTTAACCCCTTGAAAAATTAATCCACAGCATCAACTACATTTATTCAAAATTGAAACTGAGAGGAAAGAATGTATTGAATTACAGAGACAGAGAAATTGTTTTTATTATTACCTTCTGTAGCTTGATAATCTCAGCTTCATCTTTATGAATTGTCTCCCTCAACTTGCTGACTGAGTTTGTTAATTTTTGTAGATGATCACGATTATACTCCAGCTGAATGTTCAGTCGTGTCCTCTGATTTTCAAACTCCAGTCTAATCAAGGTACAGGATTTCAAACCATTTCTTACAAAGCAGGCTATTAACTGTGACTGGACTCTATTTAGATACCATTATGTATCTTCTATGTGAACACAAAAATCTGCATTACATTGATTCTACTACACCACATCCTGTGAATATATGTGAAATCACAAAGACATAGTGATACTGGTTAAACAAATACAATATAGCATATAGCCACATCAATATGGAAAGTGGCACTTGAACTTCAACCACCAGTTCATTTAACATTCTCCTCCTAAGATACAAATCTGAGGTGCAGTAACACATGTCTGTGAGGGAAACACTAGCTGAGGTTGCCTGGAAAAACTCAAGAACCTGTTTTCCTTACAAGAGTATGTTCCTATACCAAACACCTGCATCTTACACCCAGTTTTCCTTAAGAGATTTATTCACACATGAGTGACCCTTCATGCTAGTCTCTATCTGGGACAGTGCCATTTTTTGATGAGGGTATTAGAAAACGACTTTTTTTTTCAGTAGTGCTACCAAAATTTTACCTTTCAAGTTTGTTGCAAGCTGTTACTGACTGTGTCTAACAAACCCAAACCATAGCAGTGATCCAACTAATCCTGGTCTAACTAATCTACAGCAGTGGCCTAACTAAGTGACAAAGAGCACCTTCTACATTCTCCTATGACTTTGTGTTTTTTCCTGTGAGGGAGTTTCTCCAGTACCAGTGTGCCCAATCTAATACCAACCACTGGTTTACATTTTGGTGATAGATACCACCTTCTCTTATCAATCTCCTCTTGCTGTCTCACATGCTCTTGTTCATACACACGGATATTTTCTATCCCAATTTCTTCACAGAACTCCCGGAAAACATCATCTTCAACCTTTGAAAACAGAGAAATGGAACAAAAAATGATCATACTATTTGGCAACTCACACATGTAAAATATTCAATCACTTCATACCACAGACTAGATTTTTAAGGTACTTCAAGAAAACAGCTAACAACTACTGAGAAGTAATTTGTACTTGAAATTTTCAAGTAACACTTTCAGTCCAAATGCCAGACATAAGGCATTTGTGATCTACCAACTAAGATTGCAACTCCAATCTAAGCTCTTCTTGACAGCACCTGGTCATTCTGAAGACAGAAGTCATCACAGTGTAACCAGCTTCCCTGGTTTTGCCTGCTGTTCCCAGGCAGCTGAAGAAGAGAAAGCTAGACAGGACACTAATTCAGATACACTAGATTTCTTGGGAGTTGTAGTTTAGTTCTTTATTTGAATCCTTTCAAGAGATCCATAAATATTAATTACTATGCTCTGTTTATAGAAAAGTTACAGCAAAAACTCTGCCACAGAATAGCTCATTTCCTAATTATACAGCATATATTAACAAAAGCATCAGACAAAATCAATTCTAAATTTTTTTTTACAATTTAAGCAGGCAAATACTAGGTACAGTGTATATGGCTGGACTGAAGGAAGAAATAGCAACAGTCCATTCCTACAAATTCCTATTTAAAAGGAAACACAATGGAATAAACAAAATTTTAAGAGAACTCTACAGGTCAAAGCCTGATATTATTTATATTGTTTTAGTATTCAGGATTTTTTATCCAGGTATCAAGTACTACATCCAACCAAGTTATACTATCCAAGTTACACTTCTCTTTGGAAACTGATGATTGGTTCCAAATGATAGCCTTTATGTTTTTGTTTTTTTCGGAACAAGCAGAATGAAAGTTCCTGTATGTGGAATTCTTCCACAGTTACCCATCAATGACTTCCTCAGTGTTTGCAGATGACAGACATCTGCACTCCCTCATGCCTGCACCCCCAGTAAGACAGAGAACAGGCAGCAGTTTTGGCTTGTTCTTACATGTAGAATTCCAGTCATGGATTAATCCCAGACTGACTGATGAGAATGGGTCAGAAGCCAGGAACTAAATTACAGATGAATGATACAGCCTGAGTTACTGCAGACAGTGGTGAGGAATGTCTCCTTCTCCAACAGTATACATTTACACCAGCATCTAAGTTCTGGGCTGTGTATTTCCCAGATAAAACTGCAGTACCGTTTTTCCACAGCTTATACCAGATTTCTTTGCTTGACAGGAGTATGAGCAAAGGCAGCTTCAAAACACAGGTAGAGAGGAGGTGCTATTTCCCCAAGAGGGCAATTACTGCCTACTCTAGCAGAACACAGCAGGAAACCCCTCTTGCCATCACATCAGGCTTTACTAACATTCCCTTCACTGAATGCCTTTAGTCTCTTCATGACAACCCTGCTCTGCAATCTGTCCACTGTCTGTATGAACTGCTCTGGGGACCACTGGAAGATTGGGAAATGACAGAGAAACCAAGGGATGAGATGGCCAAAGTGTCTACATCAGTAAAACTTAAGCTTCTGTAGCCTAATAGCATGAGCTCTCAAAGCTCTGACAGAAGGCATTACCTTGTTAATTTTTTTCTGAAACTCTTCTATTTTTTCTTTTCTCTGCACTATTCCTTCATTCAGCATATCATGCTGAGCCTCAAGATTTACCAGTTCACTTTCCAGTTTTGATTTTTCCTAGATAGAAAGGAAAAAGATGGTAATTTTTCTCAATAGGATGATCAACTTTCTAGAAATTAAGGGACAGCTCTGTTTCACGTTAAGAGTTTTTTTCTGATTAAAAACATTAAGCATTTTCTTCTCAAATGCCACTTAGCCACTATTAGTGCCAATCTGCATGTAACAATTATAGTTTTAACAAGTGGAAAAGCAAACTAAGTACCTCATAAAGTGCACTTTGACTTCCAGACTACTGAAGGTTACTAGATGATAAACCAAGCTTACCAGAAACCCAAGTTTTAAACCACAATAGAAAAAGTCTCCTATAAAGTACTCTGGAATCTTTGGGTGTTTTTTTATTCTATCAATTCCTCAGTTGTAACTGCTGTATGTAAAACTTTAACTGAATTTAAAAAACTACGTAAGGAAGTAGCATTGCTTGATCAGTAATTGCAATTAAAACAATACAATTATTAAACATGAAAATTATAAAGATTTAATATCATACCATGAAGAGATTAGCAAGATGTTTCTTTTTAATAAGGTCTAATTCAGTCTGTGAATATTTAAGTCGTGTCTGAGTTCCTTGGCACTGAGCACGCAACTGCTTCAAGTCAGCCTCCTTCCGTCTGATCCTCATCAAGTCCTGGGAAAGTGTTATGGGGGGACAAAAAGCTTTTTAAACAAAAGATGAACTGTTGGAAAATTATTTTTTTTTCAGATGTTAAAGCCCCACTGACCAAGGCCTCATTCAAGGTAAAGGCTGACAGCAGAGGTCATATGCAATATTAATATTGTAATGGATTTATTTCTCCCCAGAAAGTATCCCCTTAAATTACAACGCCATTAAATTAAATTACAACTCCATCCCTCTTAAAAAAAGCCAACACTAAAGGTGCAACAAATCATTTTACAGTGGCAGGTTTTGGTTCATGCCAACATTCCCATGTTTTCACAACCATATTGTCATTTTCATTACAAGTCTTCAGGTACACTCTTAACGTTTTCCTGGAGGGAGCTTGGACCAACAGTGTTGTCCTGTATTTCTGCCTGTATTTCCAGCATGACTTCTGTAGTTAAGTACTTTTAAGAGACCTACCTTTAACTCAGTAATCAAGCTATCTCTTCTTTCTTTCATTTTATTCATTTCTTTCTCATCCCAACATCTAGCTTTAAATCTTAAATCACTTGATCCTCCAGAAATCACTCCAGATTTCAAAAACAAAGTTCCATCAAGAGACACTGTCTGGAAGAAAATAAGTTATATCCAAATAAATCTGAAAAAACCTCAGCCAAAGTATCCCATGCACTAGTGCTCAAGATATGGTAAGTAAAACAAGTAACAACCACATTTGAGTTGGACTCAATTTTTTCTTTTCTCTTCCAAACCTGCTAACATGAGGCATTTGAAGCAAAGAGAAAATCTGCACCTTCTTAGGAGTAATCACATTTTGGTATTATTACAGCTGATCAGAAAATAAAATGAAACTGTATCATTTCCTTGCATATAGCCCCTTGTGTATACACTTGCACTTAAACGGTGTAGAACAAACACCTTTTAAATTTGGTAGAACAGACCAAGCAACATGGTAACAGAGTAAAGGCAAACAGCTTGTTTGTAAAGTGAAAGTGTATATTTTTGTAAAGAACATGGGTGTTTTTGTGACTTTATTTCAAGTAAAAATGACTTCACACTCACCTTCAACTTAAAACTCTCTTAATCAAAATTTTAGAAGGTTTATTAAGTGAATAAAATACTCTCTGCAGCAATAGAGACAGGAATGAGAAAGAACTGTAGAAGTGTCAGAGAAGCTTGCAGTCCTTAACATAATCCATATCTACAACCAAGATACTCTGGCAGATATTTTAAAGAATTTTGAAAGATAAAGTCAGTGTTTTAAAATCATACAGTTTTAGAAGGATGATTATCCATCCCTCCTACTCCTCATAACAAGGACTATACCAAGACCTGTATTTGGACACTAACTATCCTTTCACCTGCCTCCTCCTTTTCCCAGAAAACCACTTCAACTTACTACCAGAGAAAAAAAAAACAACCAAGACAAGTATCTAGTGATTTGTTTTTGTGGAATTGGACAGCAGAGTACCAGCTCTGTGTTTATCTGCAACACTCCAGCATGTTTACAGAAGAATTTTTTAATGGCATCAAACACATAACTGCAATGAAAAATGTACGTAAAAAACTTTGGCTTCTCACTTTCAACCTCACTGGTCCATCAAATGCAATGTGTTTTGCATCCTTAACTGTTTCACAGATCAAGGCATTCCCACTCACAAACTGAATCACTTTTTTCAGTGGAGCAAACTGGGTTTGTACAACATCCACCATCATTTTAGCCTCTTTTATCTCCCTTAGCTTCTCGTTAATTGGTTTAACCTGTAAAGCAAACAAGCAAGGTTTAGAATCCATGTTGTTAAAGCAAAGCATGTCCAAATCTGAGTAGTCTGGGGACAGGACATACAGATCAACACAACAAGGAGCTCTAGCACTGCAAGACTAAAAACAGATCTGAGGTTTATTTTCTCTGTACACCACTGTCCTTCAATCTGCATAACCTATTGCATGACTATTTATGATGGCATTAAGATATATAATTGTATAGCCTGTGCATCAAATCAAAGGACACCAAGGCATGGAGAATAAACAAGAGAGTTCAAGATGTGTGTGTGGTTGCAGGGCTACCACCTTGCCCAGAAAAGCTGTGGCTGCCCCATCCCTGCAAGTGTTCAAGGCCAGTTGGTAGGAGCAGCCCGGTCCAGGGGAAGGTGTCCTTGCCCATGGCAAGGGTGGAACTGGATGAGTTTTAAGATCCATTCTAAACCAAACCAGTCTGCGATTCTATGGTTTTTGGGGTCAAGGAGACATGGGCAGATAGTTCCTATAGCTGGAGCAGTGCCATGGAGGGATGGATACAGGCTTTTTGGGAAGGACAACGTGGGGTGGGGACAAGGACATGATACAGCATATAGAATAGACTGAGGTACTGAATTCTTTTCACTTCAGTCTTTACTTGCAAGACTAGTCCCTGGGAATCCAGGCAGGAGCCCAGGGAATCTAGAACAAGGAAGACATATTCTAGCAAGAAGAGGATCAGGTGAGGCAAACTTAAGCAAACTGTATGCATGTAAATGGGCCCTGGTGTGATGCAACCACCAGAGCTGAAGGATACCATTATAAGGCCACTTTCAATGTACCTATGAATGATCATGGCAACTGAGAGTTGCCTAAGGATTAGGGGAAAACAAACATCACTTCTGTGCTCAAAAAGGGCAAGGAGGAGGACCCAAGGAACTACAGGACAGTCAAACTCATGTTGATTGTGGAAAAGGTACCCTATCTAGAAACTAGTTCCAAGCACACAAACACAAAATCCTGGAGAATTAGTCAGCGTGGATTCACCAAGTCAGTCATGCATGATCAACAACAGCCTGACACAACAGAAATTACTGGCCTGACAGACCAGGGGAGAACAGTCAGTATTATCTAGCTAGACTTCTGAGAGGCTTTTAACACTGCCTCCCCTAAGATCATCATGGAGAAACTGATGAAATAGGGTCTGGATGAACAGTGAGGTGAACTGTAAACTGTCTGAAAGACAAGGCCAGGGTGGTGACTGGTAGGACAAAGTCCAGTTAAAGGTCAGTAGGTAGCCTTGCCAATACTGGGATTGATCCTGTTTTATGTCTTCATTAATTATCTGGATGATGGGGAAGAATGTACCCTCAGCATTTGCTGATCACAAAAAACTGTGAGGAATGGCTGATACACCAGACAGTCATGCTGCCATCCAGAGAGACCTCAGCAGGCTGGCAAAGACCAACAGGAGCCTCATGAAATTCACTTCCCAAGTCCTGTGCCTTAACACTTCAGCTCACTCTAGTTAAACTAAAATGAGCCAGTATCGAGACTTACATGTGTATTAGCATGCTGATGACAGGAGAAAGAAAAAAAAATACTTACATCAAGGTAATCCAAAGCAAGAAAAGTTTCAGGCTCAGCTCGTTCTTGTTTTAGGAACCGAATGCAATCTCTTGCTATTTTTTCAGTGGCAACAACAATAGCAGTCATGTATTTGCTGAATACCTTGGTAACAGCAAGCTGGTATTTTTTATGAATAGGATGACACAGGTCAAGCAATCTTCCAAACTGAAGATTAAAATACAGGGAAATATTAGTTAATATTAATACTATACACTCAAGCAAGAACAAAAGTTAAAAATATATTTCAGACTGTCCAATTTACTCAAGCTGCTTACTCAGTCTGTTGCAGAACCTTTAAGTCTTAACTCTAAAATAAAGCATTAAATGAGGCCATCCCATTACCACAGAATCTGGATAGAGCCTTTTTAGACTTTCCAGGATCTCTGCTCTCATCTGCTCACGCCTTCCTTCATGGTAATCAATCCTGGCATTCTGCAGTTCACCAACTAATTTGTTCAAGTCTTCGTTCACTTCAGCCATTCGTATTGTTGCATTCTCAATCTCCTTAGCCAGCACTTCCTCCTGCTGCTTTTTTTCTGTTAGTGATCCACTTGGAACAGAAGCAAAAATAAAAAGTAATTCCCAATTTCATTTATACACACTTTCAGTATAAATTAAGGTCATTCTGAAATCACCTAACTTCACAAGCAGTAAATATCAAGCAGAAGACAAGACCAAGGAGGCAAGAACCGAGCTGTGCTAATACACAACATAAATATTAATGTTTTCTAGAGCAGCACAACTACAAAATTCTCCTGTTTTCTTGCTCAGAATTTGTCCAATAATAGCCCTATACCCACAGTAACAAAACTTGTGAGAACTTAGAATTATAGAACTGATTCAAACAAAATATGGATTAGTCATCATACTTCCTACTTTATTTTGACAGCCAAAGTGACTGAAATATTAAGTAAAATTAGTAAGAATTCTAGTTCTTATTAAAATTTCAAAGAAAATAATTAGAAGTAGAAAGCTGCTATGTTTTGAAAATGATTAATACCCAAGAAATCCAGTTAGCTTTTAATTTTTTACACATACATGCATACTTTAGCATATTCTTCCAACTTCTCTATGCGTTTTTCATGCTCTTCAACCTGTTCCACAGTCTGTTTAATGGTTTCCTATACAGTCACAAATAGAATATGTTAAAAATAAATAAGAGCAAAATGACAGTTATAAGATATACAGGTCTACATTAAGAACAAGTACTGAGATAGATATTTTCTTCTTTATTGCTATTTCATGGTGAGGTAACAGCATCTCTTTCACAACAGCAGGTGCCAAGCTACACCTGAACAAATAACATAAGGAAATTATTATATAAAGGCCATTATGGGATTTTCCATGTTCAGCTACAATTTAGGGAAAACCTCTTCAGCACAGATAATCAAGACACCAACAAACAAAAAAAAACCTTTAAACAAAGCACCAGGAAATTATAGGTCTTGAAGTAAAGAGGTGCTACTCTTGGCCCTACATCAATATCTTTTTCCAAGGAAGTTGACACAGTTTCCAAACTGGCACAAAATATTGCAGTAAAAAAACCCTACCAATGGTAAAGAAAGAATTTTCAATAACGCAAATTTATTAAAAACACATTAACTGAAGCAAGTAGAGAGGAAAAAAATACTGCTACCTACACAGTTTATTAATCCTTAATTTAACTCCTGAACTCATTGTGACCTTTTAAATAGTTCTAGGGATGGAGAGTTAACTTGCACCCACTAAATTGTTTGCATGTACATATTTCATGCACTCTTAAGTAAGCCTTATTCTTTTCTCAACAACACAATGGGACTTGCTTAGTTTAAGAAGCACAGGCAATGGAATTTATTTCACTTCTAGATACTAACTACATTTTTCTGGTAACTAGTAATTAAAAAAAGAAATTGTATTTTATGAAGTAAAAATAGATGTACAATTATTATCTTAGCTATTATTTATATCCTCATAAAAATGGAGCAAAATACAGACTTTTCCATAGAAGCAAGCTTATATGCTCAAGAATGAGGTGTTTGGAGCTCTATCACTCATAAAGCCTCATATGGTGCATTTTTGAGCTTTCTGAATAGCAGTCTCCCTCAACCTTGACTCTGTAACTAAATGCTGAAGAAATGCATATTGCCTCTCTAGCAGAGTTAAAAAAAATACAGCCAGAAAACCCAAAACACCTAACAGGACAAGGTTTCCAGCAAAACAGAAATGCTACATAGCATTCTGCCCTTTTTACTTCTATCAGAAGCAAATATCAGGCATGGTAACCAAGCCAGAGTGAAAAATGTACATATTTTATTCTTACATGTTTGGTTCTGCAATGATCAAAGATATCGCAATCAAAATGCCTGCAACTATATTCACACAAAAAAGCTGCCTATGAAGTGCAAGAGAAGAGTGGACACTGAGATTTTTCCAACTACAACACATTCTTACACACAACTGACCTTAAAACCATCTCAGCAAAGATGTTGCTGTGATCAAAATCCACCTCTGCAGGGTTTGAGTGCCATACACACATACAACAGCAGTGGGACACCTCAGAAACACTACACTTACACAAGCAGAGACTGCTGACAGTTAAGCCAATGTTCTGAGTACTTGTAAAATACCAGAGCCAAAGTTTCCAAAGACCAATCCTCAGTGTGGGCTCATGCACACGATTTCTGAACAAATTTAGAGGCCATTTTGCTAAACCTGCTGCAACATAGAAACTGAGTTAACACTTCCAATACACCTCTCCTGCTGACGATTTGATTACATCAAAGCATTGAACACGTTTATATACAGTTATAGCAGAGGGAACAGCAGAGAGACATTTTTCTCCTAAAAACCCAATTCTAGTTTGATACAGATACCTCAATTTCATTTTTCTTCCTGCGATTAAGTTTCAGCCTTTCTTGATCTCCTTTATCCTCCCAACGAAGCTTTTCTAGCTGCTGGGCTAGGGTAGCTACTTTCTTTCTTGCCATTTCCTTTAGCTCTTTGTACCGCTCTAACTGCACAAAAACAAACAAACAAAAAAAATTTGATTCCTTGAAAGTGAGAAAACTCATGTTGTTACAGCCTTAAGTAACTTTACCTACCTAAATTTTGTGAAAACTATCCAGAAGACTCTTCTAGCTTCTGATGGCATTATAATAACCTGAATTATTTTTACGCTAAGTTTCAATCCAAAGCTTACACCTAACAGTTCTCACCAACAGTCTTTTTTATCCTTTTTTGTTACTCTTATTGTTCAGGGAAGCTTATAGTACTTCCCATTCAATCTGAAGATTTACACTATATTTTTTGCACAGCCCAAAATTCATGCAGTATTTTCAGCATTCTCATGTTATTAAAAAATTTCATATAGTAAGTGAAATACAAATATTTTAAACAAATCTGCTAAGTGATGACTAACTGACCAAATGCCTCTAAAGTGCAGTGCAGGAAGATTCACAAACTAAGGTAGCAACCCTGCAGGTTCTCCATTAATTGATCAGAAACTATTTTAAAGAGGAGGCCGTGGAAAACAGCTACCACGTAGTTTTACAAACATTTGTGGCCACGTGGTTGCAAAGACAGCTTCCTTCCAAGTGAATTTACTATCAAGGGATGTAGCCCTTTCCCTCTCAAAGGGGAAGATGGTATGTATACTACCAGGTCTTCATTGGTTTTCCCTAATTGACACCTCAGATGAAAAGCCAGTTGTTAAAAATCACTCAACCTGAGACCCTGACAAACATTTTCTGTCCTACCCTCCCACAGTGTACCATGCATCTAAATAAAACTTAGAACTTTGGTTTTGTTTAAGTTCAAGGGTAAAAAGATCACTAAAAATCACAGGTCATTGGTGAAATAACAGTTTCTGTGTAATCAGGAGTATTTTCGGACTTCTCTAGTAAACAGTACTTTTGGGCCTCCTGGTTTACCTGACTTTCTCCCAGCTCAATATCTGCTGCTCTCTGCATTCTCTCTTCTTCAGTTTTCTCCTCAAATGCTCTCCACGCCTTCTCAATCTCACTCAATTCCATCTCTAGCTCTTTTATGTTCTGCTTTTCCTTATCATAGGCTTTCTCCTTGTCCCTTAGAGATTTTTTAGACATTTCTACTTTTTTGATTTGGTAGGATGTGTTTTCCTTTGCCTTTATATAGAGGGGTCTCTGCTGAATCAGCGATGCCTCCAGAGTCCTAAAAAACAAAACCAGAAACAAGCCCAAAACAACCAACCCCAACAAGACACAGCCAAAACTGCAAAGCCACAGGAAAAGGGGAGAGAGGGAAGATAGAAAGGACACTCCCTCCCCCCTGCTGACCACATATGCAAACAATCAGTTTTAAACTGTTAAGGGTAGGGCTTACACTGTGGGTATGCCCACAGAGGATTTTTTTTTAATATCCAGTGAAAATGGTAATTTAAGTGAAACCTGCTAAAATTTAATAGCAAACAAGTATTTATATAATGAAAAATATAACTAGACATGGTATAGGAGGTAAAAACCATTTCTGGATTTTAGTTAAGTGAATTGCTAGGAACTGACTTCCACAGCACTGGACTATCAACCAAATTTTTACCAGGAAATGCACACCTGCCAAGCACCCCCCAGGGCAGATAATGCTTTATTGAACTATCACAGAATCTCACTGGAAAACCTACTTCATTTCTTTTTCCATATGCTGATGGTCCCTGTTTAGTATCCCAAATATTTTTTTCTTCGCTTTAAATGAATCTTCTGCTGTAGAAAGAGCCTCTTTCTTGATGTAAGCCTCCATATTCTTTTCATCCAAATTGTTTTTCAGAAAGCTAATTTGTTTTGCATTGTGATAAAGCTGAAAAAGCTGCAACTGTATCCTTTCTTCATCCAGTTCCTTGATTAACATCTGGTAATGCTCTGCCTACCAACATTAAAATTTAATTTATAGTTTATAAAAACTATTTTCCATCATTAGCAGTCTAATTTCAAGGCCAAAGTGATGTAAGATGGTGTACAAGTAGCTCTAATTCCAATGGTAATGGTAACTAATGGTTAAAAGTAATGGTAACTAATCATAAAACTCAAATATTGAGGTCCATACTTTAATTAATTATACTGGCAAACCTATACTTTCTTTTATTTAGATTACATGTATCCCTCTACCTTTTCAAATGATACTAAATTATTTTACAGTATACCATACTGAAAAAACTACTAGACTAAAACCAAAAAAAGTTTGTGGCTTTGTTTTGTTGGTTTGTTGTGCTTTTACAAACACTACTGAAGTTCAGAAGAGATGCAAAATCTGGCAACTTAACATGAAAAAACTGAATGAAGCTTTAAGCTACCTCCTCTTTTTCTATCCTTGCTTGTTTGCGTTCTGCTGCCACACTTTTTTTCTTGTTATAATTAAACTGTGCATCCTCTTCTGCTTGCTGCATTTTCTTCTTCTTTTGTTCATAGTCTTCAGCATATTCCCATGAATTACTAATTTGTTCAAAAAGTTGAGTTCTCTCCTTTGGCTTCTTCATTGCAATTGACTCTACTGTTCCCTAAACCAAAATTGAAAATAAATAAATTATGCAGCACCACAGATCATCCTGATGCCTTATGAATTTAGGAGCACATAGTACAGATTAACTATTGAATTTATTTATGGTCAACACAGATGGTGGAAATGCACCTAGATTCAAACTCAAGGAGAAATTGCATGCCAAAATGAGGATCACCTTGCCAGCCACTCAGATTTTTATAGATGTTTCTGTAAAAGGGAAAAATCTATTCTTCCTTAGGAATTTTTGTCAGCAATTATAAGTAACATGATTTTGTGAAATGTATTACTCATCAAAAGCTTAAGGCCTATGTCATTAAATTCTTGAACACTGATAGCTGAATAGAATTTTCAACCCCTCAATCTTAAAAGAAATCCTTTACATTTTCATGCATCTTTACTAACAGGAGTATTTTAGGACAAAATTACTTCTTCCTAGCACTCCTGCAATTAAATACACTAAGCATTGATACAAACCCATACTTTTCTATATATTGTGAATAACAGAAGCACTCAACTTCTTCCAGATTAGCTTCCTTCTTACTAGTGTATGCATTTATATACAAACCCCATTAAGTGGATTTTGTAGTCTTGTAGTTCTTGGTAAGGTCAATAAAAAGTACATTGCCTTGTAGTGGCTAAGGGTGCTCTCATTTCTGGACAATATTTAACTGTGTATTCTATGAAATAACCTAAGAATCTTTTGTTTTCTTTTGAAAGTACCCTGAATGCTCACCTGAAAAATAAGGCAATTCCTAGCCTTGACAAGAATTCCTACTTTTTCTAACTCAGATATGTAAGCAGATCGGCTGACAGACTTGTCATTGAAAAGAAACTCAGAACAACTGCCTAAAGGAGGAAAGGAAAAAGAATTACTGCTGAAAATGGCTACAAAAAAAAAAAAAAAAAAAACCACTGGAAAAGAGTTACACTAGTGGAGTAATTTAACTGAGTGATTTTTTTCAAAGAACACAATAGATTTCAATTACTCCTTTATTCCTTTCAGTAATTTACTTTTTCTGTTTAAAAACTCCAGTTTCCAATTTCAGTACTTTCTAAAGGAACTGACACCTGCAGCAAGGTGTCAGATCACATTTCTTAGAGCCTACATCACCTACAGATCCCAAGGAAATACCTAGAGACTGATACTGAGCAAAGAACATATAGTAACTTGCTTAATTTTTAAAACTAATTAACTCAAACATATTTTTTCATTTATATCACTATCTGAAGGACTATACTAATCTGCCCAACTATGAACTAATATTGGGCATCTGAAATTCTAAGTTGGGTATTTTTGGTCTCCATTTCTTTATACATCAGACAATAGACAGTACCTGCAGCAGAATCTACCACCTACCACGGATAACTCTTGAAAATGTTTTCTCTTCCCCATCTTCCTCACAATACACAATCTTCACACTAGCTGTAGAAGAAACAGGTTTTCCAACATGTGCTCCATGAATGAGTTCTCGAACGCTTTTAACTCGCAAATTTGATGTTTTTTCACACATCACAAAGCTAACAGCATCCATTATGTTAGATTTTCCTTAAAAATTAAAAAAAAAAAATTGACATGACATAAATGGAAGCATTTTATTAAGAATTACAGAATCTGAAGAATTGCAACATTCTTTAAAAATTCTATTTCTGATTATGTATTTTTTTATTCTTTTAGGAAGAAATCCTTCTCTCTGAGGGTGGTGGGTAGTGGCAGAGGCTGCTCAAAGAAGCTGTGGATGCCCCACTCCTGGAAGTGTTCAAGGCCAAGCTGGATGGGGCTTGGAACAACCTGGTCTAGTGGAAGGTAAGATGGGGGGGTTAGAACTAGATGAGATATGAGGCCCCTTCCCACTGAAACCATTCTATGATTTTGGGATTTTGTCGAGGAAAAGCTGTTGCACAAAATAAACACATTTTTAAGATGTAACACACTGGCAGCAGAAAATAAGCCTGTCTGTAATAAAAATTATGACAAAACTGATTTATTTTTTCAGTCTTATTGGAGAAATCTTTTGTGCTTTTACACAGGCTTCTCCAGAGGAGAGCGTGCCACATCACTCTCCTTCCTTGGCAGTGTGTTTTCTGGAGTGAAGTGAGTGAGGTTTATTGCAGGAGCACTCCAGCCCCAAGTTTTCCACTGCAACTCTAGTCTCCTGAAGAATATTAGCACTTTGCCAGATCCATTCACCCCAGCAACAAAGCTAGCTGGTCATAGTACTTCAACAAAAACCCTCCTAATGGAAGCCTCTTTTTGTTTGAAAATAATTCTGTCAGCAGAAATGCTCAAGACTAAAGGGATCAATCTTCAACCTTGCTATGTCCAGAGTATTTTGACTTACTCTCCAAAGTATCAGAAAAGCAAGAACACTAGGAGGAAAACAGAGAAATAAAGATACTCAATTCAGAATTACATAATATTCACACCTTTTATTCCCTGGATTAATCCATAAAATGTACTCAGATTTAACTTAAAGAGCACCTGGAAAAAGTATCCTAGTTCTGAGACTTTACAGTGGGGACAGGATCATAAAGAACATGATAACAATGCTAAATATATTCAACTTACATTCATAGATCTTACTTCAATCAGGTAAGTGAGGAAACTACAGGGTCTAAAAATCTGAATTATACACTAAATCAATAACAGACATGAGAAATGAAAAGTGAAATGTTGAACCCATCCTTGTTGCTCTGTTAAGACAGCCCTCACCTCCTATCAGTTTGATAAGCAGACACAAAATCCCTTTTGTTGATTGGAGCTTTCTGAAGTAGAGATCAAATTTTAAGAATGTGAAAAATGCGTATTTTATGATTGGCTTTTGGCAAATATTAAAATGAATATTATATGTGTTATACTAGAATGTTATGCCATATTAATTTTCTGAAGTAGTGTGTTAAATATAGTTTTAGGTTATAACATAATATTTAAATAGAAACTATGTTACGTAAGATTTTTTTTTTTAAAGAAAGGACTCACATGGAGATAGCAGCCACAGGACACCTAAATCTTTCAGAGAAAAAGAATTTATTGCTCACTCATCAGAAAAAACGAACTTCGTCCTGCCTCACTCAGCCATGAAGACGCCATTAGAATTAAGAGGAAGAAGTTGACTCCAGACAGAATCCCGAGTTTGAATGGAATTTATGCATCATGTATGAAGTGTATGAATATGTAACAGGCTAATTTTTTAAGGGTTAATCCTCTGTTAACGTGTGTTCTTTTTCTGGCTTATGCTGCCCAGAAAAAGGTACCCGGACGTCCATAACTCTTTGTCTCTATTGTCTCATATTGTCCAAATACAAATTGTCCAAGTTTTTATTACTCTAACTATCTTGCTATTTTTATAACCATTTTATTACTATTAAACTTTTAAAATTTCAAAAAAACAAGTGACTGGCGTTTTTCACGAAGAAGTTCCAGCACCCTGGGATCCCACAGTGCTGCTGCCCCTTCAGAGCCTCGCTGGTGCGGGCCCCGCTCCGCGGCCGCCGCCATTTTGCAGAGCCGCCCCCCCCTTCCCGGAGGAAGCACAGCACAACCCACACACTCCCATCAAGGAGCAGGTTTCCACTGGTACATCCCGGAGTATTAAAATAAACCATCCTTATATGATTTTGGTAAGCTGAGGTAGCTAAGACAAGGTGTGCTGTTTGTAAACTAGGCTTTCAGCTTAAGCTGGAAAGCACCAGGTCAACACGATAATAAAAATGCATGAACTCTCTCTCCCCCAGTCTGCTTCTGCTCTGCCATCCTCGAAAACCTACGCTTTCAGCTAAGAATTACAGAGCAGGTGCTTCCTAGGCTTCATTTATACTGCCACACCTTCAGGCGCACATGAGGAGATTTTCAGCAGGTGCACAAGGCTAAATTCCACCAAACGGAGCCCTCAATGTTGACAGCTCAAAGGAGCAGCTGCTCCCTACCCACCCACAATACCTGATCCATTGGGCCCGATGATGCAGTTGAACCTCATGAAAGGTCCGATAACCTGCTGCCCTCTCCACGACTTGAAGTCCTTCACCACCAGCAACTTCAGGTAACCCATCCCCGCGGGGAGCTGGGGTCCGGAGCTGCCGAGCTCCACGCCTCAAACAGTCGACGAGGACACTTCACCAATTTACCAACATAAAACCACCCCACACCACTCTTCGAAGATTTTATCGCCTCAAAGGGAAGGGCGAGCCCGCCCCGCCCTCACAGCCTGCGCGCCTCGTGCAGCGGCTCCGCCCCGCGGTGCCCTTCGGGAGTCGCCACTCCCGTTCCCATCGCAACCGGCCGCCTTGTGTCCCGGCTGGCCGGTGCCATCGCGACGGGCCTCCTTCTGTCCCGGCTGGCCGGTGCCGCTCCCGTTCCCATCGCCACCGGCCGCCTTGTGTCCCGCCTGGCCGGTGCCGCTCCCGTTCCCATCGCGACCGGCCGCCTTGTGTCCCGGTTGGCCAGCGCCGCCGTCCCGCTGTTCCCATCGCGACCGGCCGTCTTGTGCCCCGGCTGGCCAGCGCTGCTGCTCCCGGCCACCGCTCTCAGTCCAGCCCCGCCGTGCCGCTGTTCCCTCCGGCGCCATGAGCGGGCTGGGGCCGCAGCGGGAGCTGGAGGAGGCCGCCGCCCTGGAGCGCCGGCGGCGGCGGGAGCAGCTGCGGCGAGGCCGCATCTTCAACCCACGGATCCGCACCATAGGGGTGAGGGTGGGCGCCGTGTCCCCCTGGTGTTCCCAGGGGTTCTGAAGAGAACGGCATAAGGCGGGGAGGGAGTGCAGGGAGGGAAGGGGAGGCTGAGCCGGGCCTGGAGCGGCACCCAGTGACCCCTCCTCAGGTGTGTGTGTTTGTGAGGGGGAGCAAGCAGGAAGGGAGGGCCCAGATGCAACTTTCAGAGTCGCTTTTGAAGTTACTGGTGAAAGAAATCATAGAATGTTTAGGGTTGGAAGGGACTTCTGAAGATCATCCGCTCCATCCCCCCTGGCATGGCAGGGTTACCCAGAGCGGGTATTCCAAACGTGGGTTTGGAATATCTCCGGGGGAAAGATCCGTGACCTCCCTCGGCAGCTGTTCAGTGCTCTGCCACCCTCGATGGAAAGAGGTTCTTCCTCCTGTTGAGACAAAACTTCTTGTGTTTTCCTTTATGGCCATGGCTTCTCCTTTGTATCTGTGCCCCACTGCTCTGGATTCAAGGGCAAGGTGCCAGTGCCCCCTAACAGCACAGAGGGATCAAGCCCTCTGTTGTATCTCTTCGTAGTAGTGCTTTGATGGAAGCCAAGAGCTTCCAGAGTCAGTTCATGTAATGTGGACGAAGCAAGTAATTGTTTTTTACCTCTCTGCTCTGTGATACTGCCCTTTTGTGCTTGGTCCTCACTGGAATTGATGCTGCGGGAGATTTAGTGCTATAAGTGTCCTGCAATTAGTCCACATTTTGCATCAGATTAATAGGACAGATCTGTCCTTGTTTATATATGTAATTAATTGTTGTGTCTGATTTTTCTTGACATGGATGTGTAAATGTGAACATGCTTCAGGCTAGTAGATTTTCTCCAGAGTTTACTCTGCAGTTTGCATCTTGAGTGTCAGGAAATAATGTGCTCTATACCTATTTGACTTTGGATGCAACAGTATTTTGAATCTCCCTGTGATATGTCCAAAGGCCCACATTAAGATGTTTGTGAGCATGCATGGAGGGAAGAGTGATGTGAGGTGACTTGGTAAAATTGCAACAGATGTCAACTGGATCCTCTTCTCTTAGGTACAGAAATATGTCTCAAGTCAGTAGAAAAACATCTTCCCCCTATCTCTGACAGGGCTTGAATTTATTCTTTTCACTCTTATGCAAGAGTCATTGTATCTGCAGATCAATTAGCAGTTCCCACTTACTGAACACGACAGGTGTGTCCACCTGGTACAGCGTCCCAACACACACCAACAATATACTTAAGTACCCAATAATATTCTTCAGTGGAAGGAGCTAATAAGGTTTTTAGCAGTTGTGATGTGGGTTAAGGTACTTGAAATTTCTTCATCAGAAAAACATACTTTCTCTATAAAGTGGCTTTTCTAGAGCCTTAAAAATGAAGGACTGCAAACCATAAATCCTCATTTAATGAAATAGCTGCCAGCTAACATATCCTGGTGCATTTTATTGAGCTGTACTGGAGTACACCATCCAAAGGTTTTACCCAAATACTTTTGTGGAATTTATTTGTTTTGTAGAACTGACTCAGGCAGGTTTTGATAGATCTGTTTACATTAGACAAACAACTAATATGAAGGAGAGTTCATCTGGAGAATTTTGATTAGCAGCTTATTTTGATTTAACATCATTCAGTGTACCTGAACAATGATGCTGACAGAAGGACTGTTCTTATGGTTTGAAGTTAGGCCAGGTCTGAACCATAAAGAGCCAGGAAATCAATACAGAGGTATATCAGTATTTCTGTGTGGTTTTAAGATTATTTGCTTCAGTTCTCTGACCAGTTTACCTGAGTGGCAGTCACTGAGAAATTTAGAAATCAAGACAATATTTGACTTAGAAACAAGAAATCCTAAAGCAGGGTTTGAATATTTTAAAAACATAGAGATAATATATGAGAGAGCAGAATGGGAACCCAGATTTTATATTTTTTTTTCCTCAGTCATTACTAGTTTTATAATTACTTTGACTTCTGTGTCTGTTTTTTCATCTGAGTAATGTAAACATAAGATAATGCTCTCCTCATTTACAGATTGAAGAATCTATTCTCAGTAAATCACTGATTTTTCTAAAGCATTCAGATGAGTAATCCAAATGAAAAATTACTTTCAATTGACATGTAAACTTTATACATAAATAGAACTAGTTTAGAAATTAGCTGCCTCAAACTGTTCATAGATTTCTTATTTAAATGCTTAAAAGTGAAACCTGTAGTTTCATGTGACTGGGAATGTCAGTTTTAGGGATGTTTTTGTGTCAAAGTGAAAGTGTTTTGAAGAGGTCAGAGCCAACAGTGTAATACAAGTCGATACACTGACCTACCTCTATTACTGCCATGCTAAGAACTTGTATTGAATTTCTCTTAGCAGTATTTCCAGTAGTTGTATTGTCCTGCTTGGCTTTCCCAATGAGACCTCTGAAAGAGTTGATATTTAGTGTCCACAACACCATTGTTTTTGGAGGATAGAATTCTTGATGGTTTCAGCCTTGCTTACAAACTTGCCTCTTTGCTGATGGCTGTTGTCAGTTGTCCTTTACAGCACTAACCATGTGTATTTTCAGCCGTGATCTGTTTCTGTTGTCATCTGAACAGGTTTTAGACCAAGATTAGTAAAATTGTTTGCCAGATTCTTGAAGATTTGTCATTATGTTTTTGACAAAATTTTAAGGACATTAAGTGACTTGTCAGTAAAAAAAAAAAAAAAAAAAAAAATTAGTAAAATCCATGTTTCTGCCTATTAATTTGCCACAATCTGCTAACAAGTGTGGGGCCACATTCTTTTGCCCAAAATGGAGGTGTCTGCTCCCATTTGATGATGTGGCCTCTATTATCCTTTGCTCAGGTCCCACTTGCCATGGATGTGGATGTTCTGTTCTGTATCTGTTAGCTCATCACAGATCCTGTATCCTGTAGTGCATTTTGGCAACCCTGTGAATCTCTCTGATAAGTCAGGAAACATTTCCATTCCTTTTTTATAGTGAACCCTTTGTATTTTTTTCAAATATGAACTATTACAACTTCCTGTCATCTTTACTGTTAAAATACTTACCTGCTTTATAAATGAAAGCAGAACAATAAAATAAAATTGCCAGCTGTAATGGGGAAAACATTCTATGTAATGCAGCTGAAAATATTTCTAGCTCTATGGATCATGTAAATGTGGTGTTTTCATTGGATCAGATGCGAGAACATGCCCATCATTATTAAAACAATGCAAACAAACAAGAATATTTCTGTTTCTGGATTTTGTTTTACCTACATTAGAAATGTGTATATATTCTGGTGCTAGTGGTGTTATTTCTATCTTGTACAACTGTGAGTCAATGTAGCTTGACAATGTTTTAATTGTTCAAACACAGTATCTCCTAAAGTGCTGCTTTTTTTTTTTTCATTTTAATAGATTGATAAAGATGCATTGGATGCACAGGTCAAGGAGAAGAAAATTCAAGAAGCAGCTGAAAAAGCAGAGCATGAAAGATTTGGTATATTCCTAGACACTGTGATATTTCTGTGAATAGCTAAATGTTTTAATCTGTTTCTTGATTTCTTTTATCCCTTCATATATTCTCTAAATTCAGTCATCCAATTTATGTCCTATTTATGTTCATACATCTACATTGGCACAGTATGTATTCTCCTTGTTATCTTAAGATTTCTATTGACATGATTAAACTGGGATACATAGCATAATAGGCCAGAATTTTCAGTGTTTTCTTTTAAAAGGCATTGATGAATAGCATCATTTGAAAACCTGAATATGCAACAGGATTAAAAAAAAATAATTATTTACCAGTGTCCTTTTCAGTATGGTAGTGGCTAATCTGTTTTAGGTGCTTTTTGTAGAGTGAGCTCATCTTTTGTCTAGCCATTCTTCTATAGAATATATGGATTCTGTGGATCCTCTCTAGGTTGTTATTGCTGGAAGCACGAGTCATGTACAGTAAGGTGATAAGAGGAGCCATTGCTGAGTCAGAACTTGCAGCCACACAAATATTTCATGCTGTGCCCTGACCTCAAACTTGTTGTGGTCTTCCATGCTTGGGATGCTTTCCTGGGCTATCAGATGAAAGGGTCCCGCAGCCGAGGCTCTCTGTGTGCCTCAAGAGGAGCTAAAATGCAGCTGCCACTTCCATGCTGTGCTTCCACTTATGATTTTCCTAGGTGGAAAATACACCTGTCAGGGCCTGACTCTTGGGAAACTACCAGCAGCAATGTGGAGTCTGGCAAAAGAGGAAATCATATTTTCTAGCAAATTATTTTAAATAACTAAAATGGTTGGTTGGGTGGGAGTTTTGTTGTTTGTTTTTCTTAAAAGTGCTGGAATTTATTTAGTTCCAATTAAATGGGCAGGAGCTCTTAAGCTGTTCAAAATTTAATACCAGCCAATGATTTTAGTGCTATGGTTAGAAAAATCATTGGAACTATGGAAGAGCTACCTGTATTCCTTTCAGTTGCAGCCCAATTTTGGTTTGCTTCCTGGCAAGCAACAATGTATTTCAGCTGTAGCTATAAATTAAGAGTAAATGGGGACAACTGGTTTACTGTACATTTCTTATGTAGCAAGTTTTCACCAAACAAAACCTCATAGTTCTGGTACTTATTATTGTATTTGTTTCACATGCACATATTTCATTGTAACATTAATAAAATAATTTATAGCTAAAAAGCTGAAAATATTTAATAAGTAAATATTACTAACATTAGAGTGTTTGCTGGGCTGGTACTTACGGATCAAATACTCTCCTAAGGCATAACAGTTTGAAAACTTATATTCTATGTATTCATCTTGAAAATTTTATTTTCACCTTATGTCTGCAGTCCAATGACTCATGCACCTCTAAGAGTTGTGATTTCATTGTGTTCATTTTTGTCTAGCTCATCACATGAAGAAAAATGACAAGCTCATGTGTCTGCTAGAAGAACGCCAGAAAAATGAAATCAAAGACATCAATAGGGCTCTAACTGAATTTCATAAGAACTTTCAGAAGCCAGAAACAAGACGTGAATTTGACCTGAATGATCCCCAAGCCCTAAAGAAAGACAGACCTGCTCGAGTTTCAGATGATGATCCTCGGTGTACCATCTCTGGCATGCAGAAGTTCATGGGTGAAGACTTAAACCATGATCAGAGGATGAAGTTTCAAAAGGAGCAAATAAGGGAGTGGTCTCTTCAGCAACAGAAGGATTTAAAAAATGCATTAGCTGACCAAAAATTGGCAGGTAACAAAAAGGATAATGTAGTTTTAATCTTCTTTTTCTGAAGTTGTGGTGTATCTGATGAAAATATGGTATTGTATATTAAACTTACAAATACTAGACCAGTTAGAAATACTAGACCAGTTTTTACTTTATAAGCTTTACTTTGTAATGTATTCACTGTTTCTCTTAGGAAATCTCTATTTTAACATGTGATTTAAATGTCACCCAGGTTTCATTTCTGGTTTGTGCCTCCAGTTGGTATGCTTACTTCATCAGGCCAAACTATCCAATCCCTACTGTCCTAGAGCAGAAAAAATAATACTGATTTTTCTTTCCCAGCTTGTCATGAAACATTATTTTCTGCAGTACTTAACATACTTCTTTCATTTTAACACTAAGTGTTCAGACAAGATAGGTAACATATTATACTGATTCATGAGTCACCTGAAATCTCAAGATGGACAGCTTTGATGGTAGGATTTGGAAATAGTTACTCAGCCTACTGTATCTGTAGCTCCCCCCTGTCTCTTCCCCTGGTTAACTCATATGCACATCATGTCCATGAATACTGACTATGTTTTATTTGAATCTAATT
Organism: Agelaius tricolor; assembly: GCF_023055355.1. Taxonomy (NCBI): domain Eukaryota; kingdom Metazoa; phylum Chordata; class Aves; order Passeriformes; family Icteridae; genus Agelaius; species Agelaius tricolor. The sequence goes on from NW_027269263.1 coordinate 5,496,478, forward strand.
TAGATGATCTTTATGACAAGTTTAGGATTGAACTTGACCGAAAGATTATGGAAGAACAAAGAAAAGAAGAGGAAAGCAGGCGTGCTGTTTGTACAGCTACTAAAAATTTCAATAAAATCCAGGTAAATTAATACTTAGTTGGTTTGTTATTTTTTAGAAAATGTGGTGACAGAGAAGGAGAATAAGATGCACAAAATCAGAATAAGTACTCATGTTTTCAATGGGGGTTTCTTATCACCTGACTTCCAAGGCTGTTTCAGCTTGGAACAAGGTAAATTTTATGCACTTTGCCAAGTGAGCAATCGATCCAAGGATTTAGATGTCTTTTACCTAGTTATCCTCTGCCACAATTGTCCCTCCTGGTTCTCAGCTTGCTGACTGGTGAGCAGGAACAGCTCCCCGGTCATTCAGAGGCTTTGAGCTGGTAAATTGGGGTAATGCAAAAGCCTCCAATGCTCCTTTCTGGGTTTATATCAGACCTCCCATACTCTTATTGTGTCTGTCTACTTTTCTTTGCACTTGTGTGGAAATATTGCTAACAGCTGCTTTTTGTCCTTGTTGTTTACATTAATTCCCCACAACCACTGGTTTTGGCTCTTCAGCTGCTTCATGGTTTTTTTGTACAATGTCTCTTGGTTGTTAACTGACCTTCCTTTGGAACCTGTCTTAGTACCATTACCTCTCATGCTCTAGTTCTTCATCTTACTGCAAAGGGTTTTCTTCTTTTCAGCTTCTACACACAACTCAAAGGGCTACATGGATGCTATTAGCTTGGTTAAACTATATTTGTTATGACTTACCTTTAAATGTATTTATCACTTCAAAATAAACCACATTAGAATTGCCTACATTAAATATGGTATCTTTTGGTTCAGCTGTATAAGCATGCAAGTCTTTAATGTTGCTTGGGTCTTTTGGGGGGCATTTGTCATATAATTTTATTTATAGACAGCCCGAGTTAATTGAAAATCAAAATCTGAAAGTACAGGAGCAAGCTGTCCCCTGTGCTCTGTGTGCCCTAGCAAGCAGAAGGTTTCTCTCTGTCCACTGGAGGCTGGAACTAGGCATTGTTAAAGATAGTTTAGTTTATGTATTACAGAAGAATGAGACAGTGTTAGAAATGAAAGATGCATAGCATTATCATTCTCCTTCAAATTAGTTTACTTAGTCTTAATTCTTCTTTGAAAGGTAATTATGTTCAGTAAGATCATTTTATTTCCGGAGTATTATAAAGGGAAATTTCCTTTGAGTAGGAGACTGTTCCTTGTCATGAACATTAGGAGCAGTGCTTTCCACAGAAAATGCATACTGTGATTGCCAGTATTTCAGATACATTCATGTAATATGATTCAGGTTTGCATTTTGTATCAGCAAAGAGAATCAAGGCTGCATTCTCAGACTTTAATTGGACATCTCCTGTCTTCTGTTTTGAGGGCTTACCCATGCTTTTCACCTAGATTCAGTGTGTAATATATAAATCAAGGCTAGTGATTTGAGATAGTAAATTTTACTGTAAATTTCTTCCATATTGCGTTTGTCTGCCAAATATATATTGGTTATTAACTTGAGGATAAATGTGGAATTATTTTTTATTTAATTCTGTGTTTTCTTATAAAACAAAGTTATTTTTCCCCAGTTTACTTGCTATATGTGATATGACAGCATTAAAGAACTATTTGATATTAGGGTTTTGATCTTGGCTAATAAGACAACAATCACTTTTTGTAGGTGATGCTTTTGACAACTCTATGCGGGTTGGAAATCATCTCATGATGTGTTAACATTTTTTCATCCCTTAGTTCATATTTTTCTTGGAAAAAACATCACTTCTCTCTTTCCATTGAATTTAGGTTGCTGAACTAGATCACAAAAATGAATTGGAAAAGGCTCAAAAAATAAAAGATGATATGTATGAAATAACCTGCCTCCTCCGAGGAGATTTCCTTTCTGAAAACCCAGACCAAGCAATCGGTCCCGGGGGTAAACGTAATATGCTGGTGGATCGATGGAAGGGAATGAACCAGGAGCAGCTGATGGCAATTCGTGAGTTCCAAAAGGAACAAGTTCTGGAGAAACAGGTATTTAAGCTCACATGCATTTTCATGCATTGTTTGTTTTCTTGGTTGTAATAATACTATAGACAATGTTTGTAAATTAAAAATACCATTGTTTGCCCTGGACACACCAATATGAGACTGTGTTTTCCATTGATCTGCATTTTACCCAAATCTCAATCAGTCTAACTGAACACAGTACCTGTGAAGCACCTGGGAGATGTCATGGAGAAGGCTCTAGTGCTGGAGTTGGACTGGGAGGAAGGTTGCTCAGGAGCCCAGAGCCAAGGGGGTCTTAGGGCATGGTCCATGATGGTCCAGCTGAGCAGCAAAGTCCTGCCCAGTCCGAGACCCAGGCTTCATGGTGCAATTCAGGACCTGAGAGTGCACAAGCTGCCTGCAAGGAGTGGGCTGCTCCGTAGGGGAAGAAGATCCAGGAGCTGAAGGTGAAAGCAGGGCAGGCCAAAGCAGTATTCTCATGCTCAAGGGTGCCCAAGCAAGGCAAATAGAGCAGGTCCAGTGACCTTGCTTGTGCTTATTTCAGAGGCCTAAAAGTTCATGAATGGATGGAGTAAGAATGTGATGGAGTTTTATTTCTACCATCCCACATGACTATGAGCCATGCTATAAAATAGAATTTCAATGGTAATAGTTGCTGCTCTAGAGGAGTATAGAAGCAGGCAGTCAAAATGAAGATATCTAGTTTCCTATGAAGTCAAGAGTGTCCAGGCCTAGATATTGTGGAGTAGGAAGTGACTTGCCTCCCTTGTGCAGAGGCTGCATTTATGACAGCTAAGGAATAGTGTTTGATTTTATCTTTTAGTCCTTACAATACCATAGACTTTACCATATCTTACCTAGTACTGTTTTTAAAGCTGAAGGTAGAATTGTTATTTTCCTGCCTCTCCTATTACTCTGAAATGAGCCCATTCAAGTCATTAGGCCGGCTGAAAATGAGTGCAACCAAGAAGAGTAAGTTTTTTGCAGGCCTGATTTTTTGATTCTGTTCAGTGGGGTGTCAGACAAGAAGTGAGGCAGAGGAAAAAAATTTCTACTCATGTGGAGTTCGTGGCTCCCCTGTTTTACTGAGTTAGTGATATTGTAAGCCATACTGATGTCTATGCACCTCTTGTTTCAAAAAGTTTCATCTCTTGCTGACAGTAATTAAAAAAAAAATCTGTTGCTGCTGTGGGTTTTTACAGAGAGAAAAGAATAGCCCTTTCATTGGCCATATCTTGCTTCTGCCTGGTTTAGAAATCCTTGCTCCCTTCTGCCCATTCAAATGCTACTCTTAAAGGCAAGCAAGTTAGTTTGGATGAACTTACCCATGAGACTTTATATACACAGTTCCATCTTGGACAGAGAAAATGCAGCCTTTTTCTCATTGCTGCAGAGAGCAAGAGAGCAGGAGCGCCGAAGAGACGCAGAATGGGACAGGCAGCGTCTGCAGGCTGCGAGGACCCAGCTGCTCTGGGAGCGGCACCAGCAGCGGCAGGACCAGGTGCAGCGCCGAGATTTGGATGCTGTGAATGCAGGGCTCTCTCAGGAGCAAAAAGCAAAGTAAGTACCAAACCAGCATTGTTCAAATAAAAAAAGCTCTTCATCATTATTAACCCAATAGCTTGGCTTTCAAAGGGCTCTTTTGACTTGTTGTTTGTAACTTTTTTTTTTTTGTTACAACTTCATGTTTTTAAAAAAATCAACGATTCACCTGAAGTGTGTTTTCCACTGTTCTTTAATCAATCTTCAGAGAGCAGGTTTTGAGTGTTACTGACTGACATGAATGAATTAGGATCTGGAATTCTTAAAAGTATTCCACTGACAACAGACTGTTTATATAGATGGCAAAATAGTGAATAAATATAATTAGCTATGCAGAAAATCATATTATCAGGTGAAAAACCATTACATGTTTCTTTAATTTATCTTAGTTTTCTGAAACAAAAAAGGATGAATTGCCTGCGGAGCTGCCAATTTCTGATAGCTCAGGGTTAAGCTAGCAACACAAACAGCATTTCTATTATGTGTGACAGAACTAGATGATTCTTTAACTAACCACTGGATGTGTCAGGAGGGCAGTTCTTGTGTCTGCTCTTTTGGGAAACAAGAAAGATAATACATGCAGGACAAGAAAAACAAACATAATGATTTAGTGTTCTATTTTTCCAGTTTTTTGGGGTTTTTGGGGTTTTTTTTGGGCATGAATACAGAAGCACAGAATAGTCAGAGTTGGAAGGGACCTAGAATGATCATCGAGTCCAGCTCTTAGATGAATGGCCCATATGGGGAATGAACCCTTGACCTTTGCATTATTAGCACCATGCTCTGACCAACTGAGCCAGTCTCAGGTTCATATATACCTTTTGCAAATGTATTTCCAATACATGATGCTTTCTTATTATGAAAACAAAAGTTTGGAATTGTGTTAATTCAGGCTTTTTTATACTCTTGAGATTTCTGGAGGGATATTTCAGGAAGAAAGAAAAAACCCAAGTTTGCTATATTGAGATGTGGCATATATTTTGCAGAACAAGTTCTAGTTACATTAAATTCAATTTCTAAAAATTTATGAACATTTATGGGTGTTAATGCATAATATCTTTTTTAGATTTCTTGGGCTACTTCTGAATAATAACAAAAAAATCACTAACGGCTTTTAAAAAAATTATTTATTTCTAGGAACATTTATCTTAAAGAGGAAGAGTATTCAAATATTCCAACAGAGGAGTTTTATGCACAGTTTAATACAACCACCCGGTGATGATCTGGACAAATCAACCAGAATTATACAGAAGTATGTAGACACATTAAAATTTTCAGTTGAGCAATCCCATGTTTTATTGTTTTTATCTGTTCCCTGCCCTGTTCAAACACGGCATTCAAACTAAAGGACAGACAGATCTGTTCTAAGAAAAGGAAAACATTGTATTAATTTTTAAACATGATTGTTGTTCTGAGAGGACTAGTAGATTCAGTAGTAGGTTGTTTGACTCTTGTGTCTCAGGCTTAGCTGTAATACTTACATTATTCATGCCTATAGGAATCAACTTCTGGAAAGACATCTGAATTTCAACTACAGTGCTGCTTTATGCAACTTGGCCAGAGGGGAATGCTGCCTCCCATAGACCACAAGAGATGCACTTCTCTGGGAGGGAAGGAAAATGACCTAGACAGAAAATTTTGTGTTGGTTTGTTTGTGGTTTGGTTTTGGATTTTTTGTTTTGGATTTTCTTAAAGCAAAAAACCCAGCCATACAGAAAGGCAAGAAAAAAGGAAGTGGTCAAGTTGGTCAGAAACATTGTGAACAGAGGGAATAAGGAGAAAAGAGTTCAGTAGTCATGGAGGTGATTAGTGCACTGAGGCATGGCACTGAAACAGAATGTGTGTTAAGAGTTAGTGTGGAAAAGCAGGGGGGAAAGTATTCCTACATACACCCTGATGCTTTGGAAATAGTGGAGGAGGTTTCAGGTAATGTGCTGCTGAAGGAGAGTGGGGACAATTCACAGGTGTGACAGAAGAGGGGTGAAAAAGCAGGTGTGCACCAAACAAAGTCAAGGAAAAAAATCTCAGCTCGTGCAGGGCAGTTCATGGAACCTGTGTACTTCCTGTCTTCATGGTGACAGTATTGACTTAGCAATTAAAGAGCCAGTCATTGGCATCTGAAAATGGGCAAGCACAACACAGGGGAAGAGACTATGGAGAAGCAATGTAGGAAAGTAACTGCATAAGAGAAATGGATGGCGGAGCTAACAAGGAAATTAAATCCAGAAGAGAAAGAGCTGAAATAGAAAGGACTGCAAAAAGGGTTAGAAGACTAACCTAGGAGTCAGAAGATCTGAAAGAGGAGAAAAATGAGTCAGATGAGAGATTGAGCTAAAAATCCAAGACCTCTAATATTGTGAACTTTAAATAAAAATAGAGCCCATTTATGAGGATAGATCTCGAACTGTAATGTGCCAGCATATGGGACATAAATCTGAGGTAAAAACATCCTGATGATGTTGGCTTGGAGTCCACTGATGGTTCTTTGTCTCAGCAATAATGGTAATGTTTGGTACTGAACTTTGTAGTGAAACAGGTTGAAGATGCCTCCACCAAGCAAAGGAGGAAAGATGCTTGAAAAAAACAGAGGGCTGAGGTAAACTTGAATGAGTTATTCTTTTCTCTGAAGATAATGAAGAATGCATGGTTTTTGAGATATTAGTAGGAGGATTTTAAAGGTGCTTGAAGGAAGCATTTCTTGAAAGGGGACTGTTTAAACAGGTCTGTTTGCTCAGCTGAAGTAGTGCCCTGTGGGATCACACTGATAAAATCTTGCTGCCTGATTCAAAACACTGATTAAAGAGGAGTAGCATTTTTTTATATGATTGTAGAAATTGGATTGGGATCTTTTTTTATTCATTGACACATGAACTAGGTAATTATATATGGAAATGAGATGTAATTTTTTTCTGTCTTCCATTGATAGTGATGTAATGCAAAGTGCATAGTTAAGTCTTGGAAATTATTGTAATTGGTGTGAGCAAATGAGTTTGAAATTTTGGGTATGGTTCCCCTTCTTCCATTCCTTTCCCTAAAGAGGGACTAAGAAATTTATTGGAATAAATATCCAGCTAAGCCATCATCTTCTCCAGGATGGAGGAATACTCCTTTCCAGCAAACTGTCTCAAGGACTTCCGGAGCTATAATAGGTGGTTGTTATTGCAATCAATAATGGTGATAAAAACCCTTTGATTTTTGAACCCAGATAAATAAATGTACCAGCCAAGATGCATTTCTGCAGACTTACCTTCTGTCTGTTTGTTTTTTGAACCTAACATCTTTGAGCTTCACTTGCTTCTTGTTAATCTTTCTATGAAAATGTTTTTAAAAGGTTAATAGCTGTTCCTCATATGTTTAAAGTTGTTTTAGACTGCTGTGACATCACCATTTCATTTTCACTTTTTGTAGGTTGAAGAATCCTAAGTTTGTCCAGTTTTTCCTCAGTAGAAGTTATCACACAGGTTTCTCAGTCCTTTTTAATGGTTTCTGTACTGTAAAAAATTTGACTATATAACCTTTATGAGATGAGGGGGTCAGAAGATTGTGTAATAATGATATTTTCTGGTTAATTCCTATTTTCCATAATGCAAATACATGTGTATTTCTCTAGAATTCTAACATTGGGGGTTTGGGCCATTGTTTACCACTGAGAGGCATTTTCATAGAACTCTACAGTATCTCAAAATTTCTCAAGTGTATTTTTTTCTTCAGTTGTATCAACTAGTTCAGGTCCCCCAAAATATATACTTAAAATTGGGGAGAAGGAGGGGGTGGTTCTTGATATGTGTCACTTTTGGGTTTTCCTGTATCAAGCTTCACCTAACATCATTTTATCTCCCCATCATCCTTTTGCTGCACAGGTAAGTTAATAGGATCAGGAAAGTATATGATCACAACATTTACTTCCTTGTTTAGGATGTTGAATAGCATTTTACCCAGGGCTGGTGGGACTTAGCAATTTCCCTCCAAAGGGAAGTTTCAAAGGGAATTTTCATTCTGTGCAACCTGTTACTGTCTATTTTGTTACGCTGTCCTGGACTGTCTGTAATCAACACAACAGCTTGAAACTCTACCAATAAGTTCCACACAATACATTGTTCTGGTTTGGGATCATTCCTACTCTCCACCACTCTATTTTTGTGTATTTTTTGTGAACACACAAAAAAATCTCTTCAACTGTTTGCAATGATGTTATTTTTTTTCTGCTGGTTTAAGAAATTTTGTCTCCTGCAGGATTCTTTTTAAGATCACCTGCTTATGAGGTATTCAGAAAGGAATATAAATTTTATACCTTTACTTTAGAGATCCTTACACTTTATTTTTGGTCTTAGTTGTTAAGTTTTACATCCAACTTGGCCACAGTTTGATTTCCCCTTTGGAATGTTTCTTGCTATTGATGCTCTAAATGCTGCTTAGCAGAATTGTACTGAACTCTCAACCTGAGAAATCTAATTCCTGTGGCTTCTCATTAGCAATCCTGATTCTTCACAGAAGAAACCACAAAAATCTTGCCCATACAAGAAACCACAGAAAATAAGCAGCAGCCTCTAGATGTCATAGTAGAAATTGCACAATTGCTTTTCACACAGCAAAAAAAAAATCACACTGAGCTCCTTAGAAAATAGGGATAAGTGTATTTTTTTTAATAAAACAAAGTCTAATCTAACGATGACATTTTACAATAATACAAGAGAGTGGAAATACTGAGGATCCAGATGCATCACTGTCACACCAACTTGAACAAAACAGTGCTCCAGTGTGTGCTATGGCCTTTCTAATAAGAATATTTGCTATTGCAGTGGTGGTTGAAATACACTAAAAAACAGAGTACTGTAAATACTGTGAGTGTTTGATATAGCAAATAAAAATGAAAGTTATTTACCTTTGAGCTTTATTAGATTTTCAATGAGCTTTATCCATCAATAAAATTTAAGAGTTAATTTAGGTTTCTTATTTGAAAATGCTAGGAAGGAAGTGAGGATTGAAAAATAGAGCATAATCAGGAAAAATTGACAAAAAGAAACAGCCAGCTACATAAAGATGTTAGTATTTAAAAAACCAAAATATTTAATTGGTAATACTAAGATATGAGTTACTAGTTTAATGCTATGGCAGTTAAATGCTAATTTAATTGCAATAGCAGTGATTAAGTGATGAGATGTTTAAACACAATGTCTTGAAAATTGGTGAAAATGCCTGAAACCAATGACACTGCTCTGGAATCAGGATGAGTGGGGAAATTAATGAAAAGGTGGATGAAAAAATGGTACAACTGCTCAACAGTTTCATAGTATGCTATATGAGAAAACTCAGTTAAAAGGACATATAATAATTGGGGTTTGCTGAGTAGCAAAATGGGTAAAATTTTGTCCATTTCAAGCAAACCTTCTAACTGGAAAATCCTGTTTGTCTTTTCACATGCAGAAGGATCCACGGTCATTCTCTGGGTTCATGCTTCTGCTGGAATAACAGCCACTGTGAAACAATGCCAGTGTGAAACAATGATGATTTTGAGTTGTGAATCCTTGGGAGATGCAGGTCTGCTTTTATCTGTAGTTACCTAAGTCCAGCTCAGAGATCCAAGTACCAAGCCTAGACTGAGGATAACTGAAATTGCAGTGGATCAATGTTTTTAGCCTCCCACAATATATGTGAGCATATAATGTGTAAGTATAGATGTGTGCAGAAATTAAAGTGCAATTTTTAAAACCATCTGCTCAGCTCCTGCTGGCTTTAAAAAAAAGAAAGATAAAATAGTAGTTTTTTGGAAGGATGGCCAGGGCCAGAGTTCATTCCAACAGAGATCATAAGCTTATTTCTACAAAGAAAATGTTTTTCCCTGTAAGCTTAAAGGACTGAAGAATGAGAGGTTCTGTTAAGGCTAGCCAAGTGTTATCCAGCTGGTGTTATCCAGCTGGGAAATAGCTTATTTCTTTGATGAACTGCTTTAAAGAATGGTTGACAGGGTCTTTGCTTTTCTATTTTTGAGACCTTAGTAGGATGTGTAACAGTTCTTCCAGAAGTGAGAGCCTGAGTCATGTATGGCATAAAGAAGTGAGCTCTGGTGGGGTGTGTACATTTGTACACACAACCTGTGTAAACACAACCCCTGAGTGGAACCAAAATTTCATCCCTTACCTCTCCCTGTTGGTTTTTAGTTTGGTAAGCTATTATCAGCATCCCATAGGGAATGGAGCTATAGTTTTTCTTTAAGGTGATGGGATAGAATTTCACTGATACAAAGGTTAGTGGCAAGTTTTGTCTTAGCCAAGGGAAAATAGATTTCATGCTGTTTAAATGAATCATCTGTGTTTTCAGATATTTAAGCAAGAAACAAAATAGAAAATGAAAAAAGTAGAAAAATAATTAAGTAAAATATGAATGAAAAGTCTGACACCAAAGCATGGCTGTATAAAAATCTGAGCAAATTATGAAAGTAATATTTCATGCTTCCAATTTTTGCACTTTTGAGCCTCTTTACAGGTAATTTATGAACAAAATAGAGCAGAGGTCACTGAGGTTCTAGTCAGGATTATGGATACTTTTAGCTGCAGCCATGATTTGAAAGTTCAGGTGTGTACAGCTATGTGACCACTCTGCCAGAACATGGGAAGCAGCATGTACTGAGCTCAGGAAAATGGAAGGTGACAATTTCAATAAAGCCTCTTCCACTCTGAAGTAAGTCTGCCCTTCTTATCCTGTAGTTTACAATGTGTGTTGATGCATTAGTATTCTGCAAGGAGGTCATGCTTTGCCACATACCTGTTAGAATCTTTTGCTTCCACATTTCTGATTTAGTTGTTTATTTCTGTTTAGTTGCTTATACTTTGACAAGAAATTGCTCATTCTGCACAGGCTTCCTTAATGCAGAAGGACACTTGGGAGACTTAGTCCTCTTACAGTCTGGATACCTTTTCTGAAACATGGAATATAAAAGTTTGAATTTCTTCCTGCATGATTATAATCAAGGTATAGGTTGCATAGAGATGGAAGAATCTCAGGCTGCCAGATGGGTATGTATTTCTGGTTACGTTCCATGTTGAAAAAAGTGAAGCACAAAAAGGGAATATTACAGAAAAAGGGAGGCTCTCACTGCAATGTTCTCCTGGCTTGGGGTTTTCTTTCCTCCCTTCCTTGTAAAATTCATATTTTTAATTGCATGCATTGAAGAAGAAAATGATTTTGCATCCTTACTGAAGATGAAAGGCCTTGCTGTATTAAATCTGGAATACAGCATCAGTTTTCAATTTGACCTGTATATAAATAAGCCATAGAACTGTGACATAATTCAGTTTATGAGGAAATGCATCAGTGTGGAGCAGAAAAAAGCCTTCTGTTAGACATAAGTAAGGCTGAAAAGATTTTAAAGAAATAGTACATATTTTTCTCTTCTAGAAATGTGACTTGTGCTAAAGTGCATTTTTCTTTTCTGTCAGAGAAAACCCATGTGCCCTGAAGTTACCAATCATAGCTCAGCATACCAAAGGCTTGAGGAAAAAGAAAGGCCTCAGCCTCCTCATTCAGGGTTTTCCTGAGTGCTAGAAAGCTGTTTTATTGTCATATTTGAGTACAAAAGAGCAACTTACTAGAAAAAGTTAATGAACAAAAAATGAGTATAACAAGTTTGACCAGCACAGCAAATTACTTCTATTTATTCTATTATTTGTTAATAAGATGAACTCTTAAAGATACCTGTATAACAATCATTGTCCCAGCGTCTACAGACCTGCCTTACTATGAATTTAAATGTTTATTCAGTTCTGCTCTGTGTATTAATTCATGTTTCATTTACTGGAAAATTTTTTAGTTTATAACTAGCTGATGTAGGATTGGATTGTTGATGTTGTCATGAAGGTAAATGTCAAGAGAAAGTACTTGAGTAATAGCAGCATCTCCACTAAAGAAAATCACTTTGCACAGTAGGTCTCTAGCACATGAGACTTACTGTATTCTGGTGTTATGATGCATTTATAGAAATTAATTCATAAATGACATAGTGGTATTTTAACTTCTCCTTGATGATGCCATTTTGCAGTAAAATTCTCAGTATCCCTCCTGTGTCACCTGCCCACAAGCTGTGCTTTATTCAGACCTGCAGCTGTGCTGCCTGGCAGGGCACACGGAGCAGAAGCCACATGGAACAGAAGTATCAAACTTCTGAGTCCTTTCCCTGAACAGGTCCATCCCCTTTGTTCTTTCTACCATCTCCAAGCTCAGCTTGTGAAAATAATAGAAATTTCTATTTGAAAACTTTCCCTTCTTTTGTTTGGGTTGAAACTGGTAAGGGATTCAATGTGTAAATGGAAAGCAGGAATGCAAGACAGGAAATACGGGTTCTGTCCCTGTGAAGTGCTAGAACCATAGGAAAAAAGCAAGTCACAGGGAACTATGGACAAAGTGCAAATATCAAACCTTCCCTAGCCCAGGTCTCTGAAAATGCAAAACACATTAGGAAGTGGCTTTTTATAATGGCTGCACATATAACACTTCACTGATAAAGCCAGTAAGCAGCATGATAATACCTTAAACCTAGTGGAAGACAGTTTACAAGAGAATAATGACACCTATTAAAGAAAAATTGTAGCCACTGAAGAAAAAGAGCTAAGACAAGTACAGACTGATGAGGGAAAGTTTTTAGCCAGTCTGTCAGAGCCCCAAACCCCAAACTGATTAGGGAATGACATAACATGGTAACATGATCCAATACCTTATGCTTGGCTGTGAGTGTCCTCTGCCAAAAAATTCTGAAGTACGAAAGGGAACATTTTGAGATGAGAAAGAAAAAATGTTTGAATCTCAGAAAGAATCAGTTTGTGCAATAGTTCAGAACACTGGGGACCATGATTGCATATCCTTGGTCTGCCCCATGTCATGTCTGACCAGGACAATTTTAAGCTTTCTCCAGTTTAATTTCTAGTCTGCAAAATGAGAATAATTCAATAGCAAATATAAACTAATATATAGATTAGATCTATTTTCTATGCTCAGTTTGAATTTGAAGCAACTATTTCACAGCACTGCAGTCAAATGATAAAGTTAAAAAATGGCATTAAATGCAATCCAAATTAGGTCTGGTTTAGGCTAGCTCAGGTGTCTCCAGCCACTTGAGCTTTTTGCAAATGCTACAACTGAGAGCACAGTGAATGGGTTGTCTTATTGAGTCTCCGATAAGGGAAGAGAAGACAATGAAAATGGGAGGCAATATGCTTACCATTGTAGAAGGAAATGTTTGAAAGCAACATATAAAGTAAGGAAATAGAATCTTTGAGAGGGTTTCATAAAATTGAGCAATTTTCTTATATGCTTCGTGAGAATCTATCGAACCACTTTGGGTATATTGTGAAAATTATGATGTAGACAGTTGTGTTCAGGGCTTAAACAAATTATTAAGGAGCACTGTGTGATAAATCACCAAAGGAGGGTGGGAGGAGGCATGATTTCATTCAAGGCAATGGAACTGTTCACACTCAAAGATAAAGCATACCTCAGTGCTCCACTGGCTCAGAAGCTCATTGTTCAGTGGTGGAAGTTCAGCTGTGGGCAGGTTCTTTGGAAGGTGTCTATTTTGCCTTTCTCTTACTTCCCTCTAATGCCTAGGTTACTGTCAAAGGCAGGATATTATGATAGATGGACAACTGGTCTGATCCAATAAGTTGTTCATGTTCTTGTATTTTCCGGCGAAGAGCAAATTTTCAACATTTGGCTTTCCTTTGTCTGTAGTGCATTGAGGAAAAAGGAATTATGAGCCCTATCTTCTTCATGTTCTGTTTGACCTCTCTGAAAAGAGAAGACTTGTTCCCACTGGGAAATGTCAATTACATGGACATGTATATCCTAGGAACAGACACTTTAAAAAATGTTATATAGTGTCCAGGTTTTTTAAGTAGCCAGGAAAATAATTTCATTCTTCAGCAATGATGTCACTGAGCTTGTAGTCCAAATGGTGTTCTCATTCTTGGCAAGAAACATTAAACAAAAAATGTATGGTTTTCAAATGCTACTCAGATTCAGTAAAAAGCATTTATGCAAACAAAAGATGTTGTTGTGTCTAGAAAATATTGTTTATCTTTAGAATGGAGCCATGTTAATAGTTTTAATATGCTAAAATGTGAGGTCCTAGATGCACAGAATAATCAAATTCTGTTCATCTGCCTAAAAGCACTGTCATCCTGTGAGCTGAATTAGGACTGTGCTGAAGCCTCAGGCCCTGAGTAATCTGTGCACAAACTAAATAACATAAAAGGTTTTTTTCATTCTTATTTTCTATAGAAAGTATAGTTGTCTTTATCAGTATTAGCTGTATTTTTTTTGGAATGTCTAGAGAAAATATATGTATATTCCATATAATTGTCATCATGCTGCATGATGCATCAATATACAAATTTACTGATTTCTTTTTTTTTTCTGGAATCTTGAAGGATATTTACATTGAGGAGACATTGTGAGTTTTGGTTCAGAGTGGTTTATGTCCACATCCAAAGGTTTTTAAAGTCAGCAGTAGGATCTCAGTACTTTTGGTATCCTCTGTTTTCTTATCAAGTGCTTACAATTTAATCAAAGGATATGGTGGTATTGAGTGTGAACATGTAGAGTTATCTTCATATTCATGTCACAGAAAATAAACAGAGACTGAAACTTTTGGTTGAAAGTATTATCACTAATAGTAGGTAAGAACACACAAATAGATATGAAGTAAAATGAGCAATGTATTCTTGTGATGATTTACTTGACTGTCAACTTGAATTTTCAGTTTTAGCTTTTCGGTGTTTTTTTTACATTTCTATTTCATTGTAGGACAGTGTGTGGTGCCATTTTTGCATGGGGCTGTGCTTTTGTACTTGGAAGTCATTCCCATGAGAATGATGGAGCACTCTAACAGATTGCCCAGAGCAAATGTGTCTTGATTCTCAGAGATACTCAAAATTCATGTGGATACAGTCCTGGGTGACCATCTCTAAGTGGCTCTGTTTGGCTGAGGGAGTCCCCATGTCATTTCCAGAGGTTGCTTCCAAATATAACTATTCTGTAATTTTGTGCTTTCATTTCTTGCCTCTAAAAAAATGAAGGGAATATATTTTTTCTTAATTTAAAATATTCCTTTGTGTATCTAGGTGTCTTTTATCTCAATATCACTGTGACATTCAGAGGAACAGAGAAGGAACATCTGTATGTCAGCCATGTACCCAGACAGTTCTAAAGCACAACCTCAGGGCCATTTGGATAACTGTGTAATTTAGCAAGGCAAGTGAGACTTTATAAGCCATTTCTGAAGTAATATACAAGTAAAATAGATTGTTAGTTTCCATAGGTTGTTTTTTCTTTGCTTTCATTTGTTCTTCCATTTTAATAAATTAGTCTTAAGTGGTCTTGGACAGAGAAATAAGAAAGGAAAAACATAAAATAATGAAAAGGAGGAGAAGAAATAAATGAAGTAAAATTAAATTCATTAATTTATTACTGTAATAAAAGTAATGCTGTCCACTGACAAGAAAAAACTCTGATGGAGTAAAGTTCTTCTATGTAAAACCAGGAAGTTTTAATCCCTTCTGGGATTATTTACTCAGTAGTGTTATTCTGGACAGAATTAATCAGTCTACCTTCATAATGAGTCAACCCATATATAAATATGTATATACAAAGTGTAGGTTTTCAAAGAAATTCTCAGAAATTACACATTCTTGGTAGTTTCAGGGGAGCAGAGCCAATATCTTTCTATCTTTTAAATAGGAAAAAGGCACTGTGCTGTTTTGAAGGCAAACCAGCAGGAGGAATGAACTCCACACAAATAATGTTACCAGAGATTCCAAGTCAGAACTACAGTTTAATAGGAAAAATTACAATAAAGGCAACAGTACAGTACCAATGGCTTAAACCAACAATATCAGGACACAACCTGGCATCCTGTTGGCCAGGGTGGTGGCAGCAGTCCAGCTGGAATGATGGATGTGGTCCTGTTGGAGTGGCGATGCTGTGGAAAGATCTGGTCCTTCTCTGGAGGTCCAGTGGTGCTTGTTGAGAGCTCTTTCCCTCTGTGCACCAGGGGTGGTATTGAGGTGTCCCAAGCCCCAGATTATTTCCAGGTAGGAACATTCAGTACCACCCCCATGGTGGGGCTTTTCCCAATAGGATGATGTAACTCTGTGGGTCATTTTGGGAAGCCTTGATGGCCTGTTAGCAGAGATGGCCCTCCTTTAGTCTGAGTGTGCATTGGGCAGCTGGTGCCCAGACCAACCCGTGACAGCTCATCAGAAGGTGATGTAGGTGGTGATAGAATACACACCTTGCATTGTGGCCAAAGACAAACACTCCAAGATGCATAAATAGTACCAACAGACTGCAACTGAAGCAGTTCTGTGAGACAGAGAAGGAAAGGTGGAGAGACAGGGAGGGTGTTTTTCTGTCTTCTCCTGCTATGAGATACTGTTCTTCTCCAGCTGAGGTAGAATATTCCAGATTATTTTAGAATATGAAGAGAAAATGTATCACCCTGTGGATCTCCACCTTCTTGAGAGTATGGAAACTATCTTACTCTATCTCACTGTATCTTACAATTTGAGGCAGCCATGAAGATGTGTAGATTCTGCACAACTTGCTGTTTAAAACTGTGAGAAGAAAAAAAATCCATTTTCTTCCATCTTTTCAACTTGTGCTTTTTGTTTTCAGCGACAGACACCAAGATCTAGTTGCATATTTTCAGTTGTTATAATAGGCCTCTTACACAAAAATGTCAATTTCCCCATGTCACATTCCAGTCCACAGACTCTTCCCAGTGATTAGGAAATAATAAACTTTCCTAGAGCATGATACATAAACTTTTTATCATCTATAATGCCAACTTCCTCATATAAATCTGAATCTTCTGTTTCTGAGAATCCAAGGCAACTGTGTGTGATCATTTTGGAGTTCACTATGCCAGTTCCTAATTTAGCACTAATATTTTTTGGAAAAAGTGCAAAATAACAAGAAGTGGTGCTTGCTTCATGTGTATTTATATCTCAGATTTGGAGTTTTGTTTTTGCCCAAGGTTATTCTTTCTCTCACCAACTCCCTGTCATGTAATAATTCTCTGTCATCTAATTAAGTAGTGACCTGAGATCAGATAAGGCCATTCAATGTGTCTATTGAATTTGGCCCAGTCTGTGAAAATAATGTACAAGAGAGAGAGATGTGTGAAAGCACTAGGAGAAATTTAATTTTGTTTTGAAAAGTATTTTAGACAATCTAGCTTCCTTTTTGACTCTGTTTCTTTATTTTTTTTAGCCTTTAATGTTTGCCCTAGAAGAATACTTTTGATCTACAATGATTTATACCAGTTCAACTAGAAATCACTCAGCAGAGTTAAATATAAAAGGAAGTTTCAGTAATGCAGTTGGAGTGACACAGAGCAGGAATGGTGTTTTTTGACTTGCCAAGGTAAAAACATGTTTGCAAATGTGACAGTGTGCTGAACAGAGCAATGTCTGTCACATTCCCCTGACACTGGTTCCTTGGCATGGAACAAAATGCAGGAGTGTTACCATGGGAAGCATTTGCTAAGGCAGGTTGGGTTTTCTGTTGTGCAGAGAGCAGTTGTTATCTGATGCTGAGGTGTGGCATTTGAACCTGGAGTTACAGTGTTTGGGTAGAGAAAGGAGGGATTTCTAATGGCATTCTTCACTTATAGAAGTTTCTTCTTAGGAAGATTCTCGTCTTTTGGAAAATTCTTTCATCCTGTGTTGTATGGTGCACTGAAGAGGTGGGTAAACTGAATTTCAAACATGCACTGGAGGGAAATAAGCCTCTGTTATCAGAGACTGCTAAGTGTTCCTAATGCAGCAGTTTGGTAGAAGCATAACTGGTGCAGGACTGAGGCTTAGGCTTTGTGCTCACAGAGATGTTAAAACACAGCATTGTCTTTCCACACTCAGTTCTTAAGTCTGGGTATAAAATATTTTGGGGAACTGAATATATATTTGTTGTACATAGAGCAAATATATTGAGTGGAGAACAGACACTGACGTGGCTGTTTGATTTGTTTGAATGATATTGAATGGATGTTGGGTTTTGCTAATGTTTTGGACAAAAGATAATTTTTGATAAAGATGTATTTTGTTTGAGATAGCCTGCAGACAAATCAAGTCTTTAACTCACTGCAGTCTCAAATGATTACAACAAATTTAAAGTTGAAAAAACAAGTAAAAAACAAACACCCCAATTTTTTTTTCTATGCCTGGTGCTTAATTGTATTATTATTTTAACTACTAAAGGCCAAAAAGTTGTTCACTCATGTGCACAGCCTTTATTGACAAAGTCCCAGCAAGTGCCCCTAAAATATTCTGATTTTGAGCCTGTTGCTTTTCATCCTGCCTTGCATCTGTGCCAACTGGACTTACAGTATGATGCTGTAATTGGAACATGCTCCTCACTGCCTTGAGTAGTTTTCAGAGCAGTATTTTCCAAGTGTTTGTGACACTTACCATATGGTTTCCAACTTCAGTGCTGGCCAAAGCCTGGCTGTCACCAACCAGACATGAACAGCACAGCTTCAGAAACTCACGTTCCTTATTCCTTGTGTCTTGCATCAGTTCCCTTTTGCAAAAAATCTGCACTGAACTACTCTTCATTAAAAGATGAGAAATTGAAATCAAGTGTTCTATACATGTAAAACTGCTGCCCACACACAGGAAAATGACCTGCATCTTCTCTACCAGCACTGCTTGTCCTTTTACACCCTTAAATTTACTTTACAGTTCCTTTGATGAATGACTTAGGGTTGATATTGATAAATGAATGAAAAACTGAAGACACTGAGAGGGGGTAAGCAGTTAATCTATTATTACAAGCAAGACAACTTAATTCTGTGAAAGTGCCATCTTTCTGTTAGCCTGTGCTCCATTTGTGTGTTTACCTCGCATTGTATTTTTCTGTCCTAAATTTTAAACAGAAGTATTTTGGCCCATGTATACTTTTGGCATCTAAAATGAATTCTGTTTCCCATTTTGTCCTACATGGTGGAGTTTTAAATATATTTAGGTGAAAATTCATGTTGAATGCAGAAAGCATTTAATGCCTTTATAAATATAGTGACTCAAAATAAATAATAATTAGAAGTTTATCCAATACATTTGGAATCTCATGATCCAGACAGTATTTTTTTACTTATTGATTTTGCATCATAGGGAGCTTTCATGGATGGGCCTAGGAGATTTGATTTCTTTTAGATAGTAAAAAAGAGTCTGTTTGGGTCATACTTTCAGAGGACTATGAGCCAGTGTTGTATGGAGAGGACACAGGGTGGTGTAGCTGGCTATGGAACACTGGCTGTGGGTATCACTTTAAAAAGGTAACTGTAATGAATTCAGTTATTTTAAAATCAAATTCTTTCATAGGGAAGGAAAATAATCATAGTTAAATCCTGTAATTTTCCTTGAAGGTTTTTGCTAGTAATAGAAAGGGTTGAAATAATGATATGAGTTTTCTTCCTCAACAACTTTAGTTTTCCAGGTTTCTAGGTTTTCCTAATGAATTAATTAGTCCTTTTTTTTTCTATGAATTAAAGAAAAAGAATCAATCATTTGAGTTCACTTTTTTTGGTAAAACATGATTTTGGCTTACAGAATGGTACATTACAGTGAAAGTAAAAGCCAAGCAATCCAGTTTACCACCCATTAGAATAGAAATAGAATCATTAAGGTTGGAAAAGGTCTCCAAGGTCATCAAGTCCAAATCAAGGCAGCTTCATGGAATCATGGAATTGTAGAATGCTAGGGGGTTGGAATGCTCCTTAAAGATTATATAGTCCCAACATCCCCTGCCATGTGCAGGGACACCTCCCGCTAGACCAGCTGGCTTTATTCAGCCTGGCTTTGAATGCTTCCAGGGATGGGGCAGCCACAACCTCCCTGAGCAAATGCATTTCTTTCTTTCTTTGTCATATTGCCCCACATTTGTAAAACAGTACATTTTTGGGTTTGGAAATACTAATTTGTTCCTGTTTATAATGTGCAGTGATCTGTTCCATGCAGAATTCAGTTATAAATTCATAATAAAAAAAATAAATGGGGAAACCTTACTCAATATGATCTATGTAAGAGAATCAAGAGACTTTTGCCTTATGGACCTCTGGGTGATCTTTCATAGGATCAGTGCAGTTGTCGACCATGTTGTTATTTCAGGCCATAGTTCAGGTAGATATGCAGTGCATTTAAAGAGGTCTGTCACTGAGAGCCTTTAAGAAAATTAATCAGCACAGACCAAAAAGGAAGGTCCATGCTTAGCTAAAAAGTCACCTAAAATACTGGCTAAAGAGGATAAGTCTAAAATGTAGCTTTTACAATGAGCAGTCATTTGCAACAGGAGTGGTCTGTGCTAAGATCTACTCACTTCAATGTACCCATAAATAACCTAGAAACAGATGTGAGCATTCAGATTAAAAGTTTGGAAGATACTAAGTAATTCAGGATAGAGGGAAGAAGAGGAGATGGTAAAGACGAGCTTATAGGACTAAATGACCAGGCAATAAAATGGCAGCTGAAATTCAGAGTAAATAAATGTGAAGTCAAACACATGGCAGAAACAACTCAGGAGTCTCATAAAACTGAACCAGCTGTTCCCACTCAAGAGCAAGATTCTGAGGTTAAGATCTTTAGTTTCATAAAACATTGATTCATTGCTCAGTGACAGTCATAAAACCAAATCAACTGTTAGGCATTTTCAGGACTGGAAACAAAACAGGGAACACCATTATGCCACCATGTACCTTTGTAGTTCAATCATGGGTTTTTGAATATTGTGCAAATTCTGATCTCTTGGTCTTAAAAAGAAATGTATTAAAACTTGAAAATATTCAGTAAAGACAAAAAAAGGTATGGAGTTTCTCTAGAAGGGGTGGATTATTAGGCTAGCCATTTTTAACTCAGAAAAGGGTGATTTGGAGGGCTGATAAGAAATCCACAGCATTCTGGCTTTCACAGGGATAGTTGATGCAGCTCAGCTGTTTGCTGTCTCATTTCATAGAAAAACTAAGGACCACCAGATGAAGCTGATTTCAGAACAAATACAGTATGGCATTTCTTCATGCAAAGAGTAGTAGCCCTGTTGAACTGCTCACCAGGAGGCATTGCAGATGCTCATATTTATGTGGATTTTAGGGGGAAGTGGACAACCACTTTGAAGAGGAATCCACTTAAGATTACTAAACAGAAAAAAATCCAGTAAGCTTAGGAAATCGTGTGACCTGCATATAACTGGAAGCTGAGGGACTTCTGAAGGAAAAGTCTGTTTTTATTCTGTTGCTCTTCACTGAGCATCCACTTACAGCTACAGCCAGAAAAAAAATACCGGTCTAAATGCCCCCCTAGCTTGAATTCCTGTTCCTAAGAAGGGCAAATAAAGTTTTTCTTTTATAAAAACAATGAAGACCGAGATCACACAATTTAAGACCAAAATCACCTGTTTGGGGCATGTGGTGCACTGTATTATTAGACTACTTAGCTATCCAAGCAAGAATTTAGAGCTGATATTTTCATAAAATACTAAGGGACTTAATGACTTCCAAAATTACTTAAATGGACTTAATAGCTTCCAAATCTGACCAAATTGCAGTCTGGTTTAGATGTTTCATTGTATTTGTTGTCACTGAAAATAGGCATAAAAAACTATACGGACAATATCAGAGAGTATTGATTACAGTAAAAATTACATTTACTTTGGCACTTTAATTAGGATTTATGTCTTCTGTTATTTTTAAGCTTATTTATCTGCCATGCATATTTTCAATATAGCGTGAGTAGAAACTCATGTTTCTGTTTTAAAAGCCTGGTATGAGAAAAAGGAGTTCAAAACCAGCTGATGTTCATTCAAGCAGAATTGTGCTTTCTTCATTTGCTGACTCATTGAGGCTGCTATAGCACTCTAGAATGCAAAACCCTTTAGAAGGGTCATTTCTGAAGTACCAACTGGGGCTTGGGGTGGTTTTTTTGTTTCAGCTAAAACTCAACAAAAAATTATGTGGTCCCTTAAGGCATTTATTTCTTAAAACTACCCAGTTTAAGACCTAGAAGAATATTCCAGTACAAGATTATAATAATGCTTTCAAATATTTCATCTGAGAATTTATGTATGAATAGGCATTTGCAAAGCATATGTGTTAGATTAACATTCAGTCCACCACAGCCACAAAACAGTTTCCTTTAATGGATTCCAGGGATTTAAGAAAAGTATATTTTACATTATTAACTTCAGCTTAGTTCTATTAACAGCAATTAATCCTCTTTTTTGTTCAACTTTGTGAGATTTATGCAGGTTTAGAATTTTGAAAATAATATCGTTATATTAGCATAAAGCTACTAATGAAGGGATAAATAGGGAAATCACTCTTCACTGTCTACTCAATGAAAATTCCCTGTCTATCCAGATGCTAGCATGCTGTCCATCATTAACCTACCTGCTTGATTAACAATTAAATGAGACTTATAGTTGGCACCCTAGGATGCTGAGTTCACCTAAAGACTCCTGCTGACTGATTATAAAATTAATGTATTTCTATATATATACAAGTATATGTTATATCTAGCAATACATTACAGCATTTGTGACAAAATTAGGAATTTTCTTACTACACTAACTCTTTTGCTTATGTTATTTGTTGCCTGCAGTATATATTGACCAATAATAATAATAATAATAATAATAATAATAATAATGTTCTGTAAAGTTAGCAAAGCACTTTAGTTCTTCATGTCAGACTAACAATGAATGTAATGAAACAATATCACGTTGTATGTGAGAGCTGATTTCTTGGTCTGCCTATCTAGTAAATAATAAAGTGCAGGAATTAAAAATTTTTAATAATAGTATTTTTGGAATACTATACTTATTCTATAGGAATAAGTATTTTTGAAGCTTGGAGTGAAGGAGGGAAAATTCACTGAGAATTTTGCTCCCAACATCAGTGCATCTAAGACTCAAGTCTAAATTACAAGCAGCATAGATCATAATTTTGTTATTTTAATTTTTTCTCATCCTTTAGCTATAATAAACAATGGTATTAACTGTTTTGCAGGATGGCATTTAGATTTTTTTGGTATTCTAGCATATTAGTTGAATCCTCAGACAGATTGCATCCCTTCCTATGTGTTGGGCATGCATTCATTCATTCATTCATTCATTCATTCATTCATTCATTCATTCAAACAAGTTTTCTTGTTCAGTTAAGAGCACTGTTCAGATACTTTGGAGCTGAACTTGTGTTTAAATTCCTGCTGCAGAGGAAATTTGTTTCCTAAAGTAACATATGCCACTTTTGACATAACCAAACCATTTCTGTCTTGCCAACAGATGATATGTGTTTGGATTCGGGCAAACTGCCAAAGAGGATCTACTATATTACCTTTCTTTTACTGTTTATAAGTTGCCCTGAATACATCACAGGGGCTAGACAAATCTGTTTGAAATTTAGATTCTAAAGGGGCTGTAAGGGGCTGGTTTAGGAGCAATGAAAATTTTAGTTTAGAGAAGAAATTTCATTCCCTTGTTTTCCCCACAGGAGAGACTAGAGCCCTGTGCTTGTGTGGATATCTTTTAATATGAACTGAACATAGTCTGAGAATTACATTTCTGATCAACACAACAGATTTATTTTCCCTGTTCCTCACTGGGAAGCCAAACTGGCTGTTTAGAAGGAGACACAATTGGTACAAACAAAAACATTTCTTTTGAAATGTTTTGGTCTATTTCTTCTTTGCTTTGTACTTCAGGAAGTTTGGGAGAATAGAAAGAGTGTGATGATGATTTTCATTCTTGCAGTAATCTCACTATTAATTTCCATAATGAATTTAATGTATAACTCATAACTAATAGTAATTACTAGTAATGCTTGTGGCATCCAGTGCCACACACATTACTGGTGTGGCACTGGATGCCACAAAGCCAGACATAAGCACTCCTCCCTAAATATTGAAGAGGAGACATTCTGAGCTTGAGAGGGTTCTTGGGGCACTTCCTTTGAGACCCTGAAATATCCTCTAAGAAAGCTTGGTAAAAACTTAGTGGCCTTACTTGCATTTTCTGTGCAATTGTTACAAGATGGCAATTTGCTTTTCTCCAATTCACATACCTTGTTAAGCCTTCTGAGCTCTTCTGTTTGGAAACTTTACATGAATCCAATACAGAAACCAGGGATTAAATGAACAGAAAAATTACAGAGTAGTTTTAAAACAACACGAAGATGACTCCATGTTGGAATTCAGGTGCAGCTTGTGATTGCACTACATGAAAAATTTACATTGATTTTCTTTTAAGTGAAAAACTCAATTTTTTGGTGAAAGTTAAGTGCCATCTTCCCTTCTTCTAAGCTGATACTTCCATAGGAATATACCTTCCATAAAGATCAGTGGCTCCCACAATACATCATAGCATGTCAAAGATCTCTCTTACAGGAAAGGGAGTCAGAGTCTGTTGTTAGCTGTCAGAATAATTATATTGAGTTATGGATCTAGTGACAAAAAGTGATCTTGAAAGCCAAAATGGGATCTCACTATTTAAAACCTTTCTTTTAAAACCAGTGTATTTCAACTGCATGATTCAAACATGGATCTTAATATTCATACGACCATGAAATGAAGAGTAAAAAGGACTTACACATTAACAAGTGACATGTTAAAACAATAATTAAATGGTTAGTTAGATATTAACTGCCTGTTAGTTTTCATTTTATTTGAAGGGCAGAGTATGTCTAAAGTAATCTCCACAGCAGAAAATGTTTCACATAACTTGGATTGGATCCTATTTCCTATGAGGTAAGGAGAATTTTGCAGTACATTTCAAAGGACCCAAATTCTTATATAGTCATTTGAGACAATGAAAAGAAAATGAAAGACAATTCCCACTGTTTTTCTGTCTTACTCACAGTTAGCACCAGGGCTAATGACTAACATGAAACACAGGAAAATGGACAATAAGGCTCACAAAATACTGTCATTGGGAGCATGCCAGAATTTGTATATGCAATTGCATTGTTTTATTGTATAGAAGGAAAAAAGCCTTATAAATAAATTTGAAGTGGACATTTCTAATGGAACACAAGTGTTAATATCTAAGTTAAATAATTGGCCAATAGTGAATGCTATCTGGCAAGTTCAACCAGTTGAAATGTGTTGAGAATGGTCAGTTGACTTCATTGGTCTCTGGACTAAGCTTGTATGTAAATGTGCAAAACTGTCTCGATTATTTGTAATTTGATCATTTTATTTTTTAAAGACTAGATTTCAAATTAAGCATTTGTGTTTTAATGCAGTATTTTAATCCCGTGGGCAGGAAGTATTTCTGCTTATTCATTTAGTGCAACTGTACTGTAGTTAGCTCAGTCTTTCTACCCTTGAAATTAATGGCAACGTTCCTGCTGATTTCAGCAGCAAAAGCAAATCTACATCATAACTAACTGCAATTCCCTTTACTCTTCCTTCCCTCTCCAAATATGTGTTTATTAGAGAAAATTAATTTTGAAATGTTCTTTAACTAGTGATCTGCTGAAAGACATTTAACTCCTTAAATTTAATTTTTAAATGTCAGATGTTAAGAAACAAAAGACACTCATTAATTTACTTCTTATTTCAGTTTGTGCTTATGCTGAATCCCTGGCTAGAAGAGAGATATTTACATGGTACTTGGTATGTTACAAACACTAAGAGCTTTTAGAAAGACCTATATTAATGTAATTTCCCTGCTTAAATGTTTCTTCTGTGCTTTGCGTGGTACGGGTTAAAGCTTATTAACATACAATGAAATGAAACAGCCCAGTGAAACAGGCTGTTGTCAGATCCCACATGATGATTTGTAACTTCAGGCATCTCTCTGTAAATCTCTCTGCTAACCTGTTCCCAATTAGTGACATCTGGGACCAGATTTTCTTGTATTTGAAGCAGAGGCCGTAAGAAGTTTTTACTCTGAAAAAAAAAAAAAGCATAAAAAAGGAGATGGGAAATGTAATAACAGAAAGAACTTTAAATTCAAGTCCTATATATGATCTTACAAGCAGTATCAATATTTTTAAGTATTGCATCTCAGTGTAGTGTATTATACCATGAAGTGTTAAAGGTCTGACTTTACAGTGATTGGTGTTATTCCAAGTCTAAGTTTCAAACTTTAAAAGGCTTCTTTTCTTTTCTTTTCTTTTCTTTTCTTTTCTTTTCTTTTCTTTTCTTTTCTTTTCTTTTCTTTTCTTTTCTTTTCTTTCCCTTTTTCTTTCCCTTTTTCTTTCCCTTTTTCTTTCCCTTTTTCTTTCCCTTTTTCTTTTTTTCTTCTTTTTTTAATAAAGAGATGAACTACAATATCTTTAAGGACACACTAATAAACTTCCTGGCTTACATATAGAAATTCATAGGATACTGCACCTCCTTTTTTTCCCAAGAGTTGGCAATCCTCTTCTGTTGCAAATTGTCACAATTTTGATGAAAGGAGTGGAGCCATGAGGATTTACATGAGCCATGAGATTGAGATTCTTGACATATAGGTATTTGCGCTTCCATTGAATTTTTGGTTATTATATCACTTTTGGTTTTCTTCATGCCATGGATGAGTTTTTAGACTCTGTATCTGTTCAGTCTTTCCCTGAAATTATGGTTGGAATGTAAGAGTCTGAAGGCAAAACCATGTAACTTCCTGAAGTGTACAAAAGGTCTTTTAAACAAGAATTTTTCATTTTGGGAGACACTGAACATTAACCTCCTGAGCTTTTCAGCTGAAATTTGGCATATGTTGAAGCAAGAGCCAAGCCAGCATAACAATGTATGCATAGATACATAAATAAACAAAAAAGGAAAGAAACACGTGCTCAAACTTGGCACTTTTGGGGTGTTTCACTAGTAATTATGTGTGCTTTTCATAGGCATTAGAGTCAAAAGAGAAGGTGGTTGTGTTTGTCTCAGAAGACACATATCCTGTTTTTGAGATAAATAACAGTACTTAGACAATTCAATATCTAAACATGCTATAGTGACAGTTCCAGTTCCATGTTGCAAAGTGCAAAACATGTATTCCTTTGCTGAGTCCTCTGAAGTAGAGAGAAGCACCATGAAAATGCCTCCAAATAAAATACAGCTTGGGTGGCACACAGGAATGCCATAGCCAAACTTAGTACAAACACATAAAAATGGAAACCAGACAAATGCACATTGCCTGAGCATTTTCTTATATTCTAAATAAATCTTAAAAAACCATATTTTGAAGAGTGTCCCGTGGGACAGAGATAGAGAGGGATTATTGTGTGTGTGTTCTGGTTCTCAAGTGCTCATAATACAGGGCTTAAAATTGCTGCAGGCTGATGTGAATGTTTCTCATCTGTGTCTGTGATGTGTTGGGTTTGCACGGCCTGGTTTTTGGTAGTGAGGGGGACACAGAGGCGGCTCCTGTGAGAAGCTGCTGGAAGCTCCCACCATGTCCAGCAGAGCCAATCTCTGATGGCTCTGAAGATGGACATGCCACTGGCCAAGGCTGGGCCAGTTAGAGATGATGGTAATGCCTCTGTGATAACATATTTGAGAAGACAATCAAAACAGAGATAGTGGGGCAGTTTTAATTCCAGATAGAGAAGAGGAGGACGTGAGAACGTGTGAGGGAAACAACCTGGAGACACTGGGGTCAGTAGAGAAGGAGGGGCAGGAGGTGCTCCAGGGGCCAGAGCCAAGATTCCTCTGCAGCTGTGATGAGACAAGGGTGAAGCAGCTGAGCACCTGCAGCCCCTGGGGATCCACAGGAGATGCAGAGATCCACCCACAGGGAATGGGGATCCACAGAGGATGCAGAGATCCACCCACACCCCCTGGGGATCCATGGGGATGCAGAGATCCATGGTGGAAGAAAAGTACAAATTGTTGTTCCTTAGCCATGTCTTAAATGGAAGCTTCATAGACAGGACAGAAGTTTTCTCTAGGACTTTCCAGTTAAAAAAATGTGGGAAGAAGTATTTTGACATTCCTCTCTCATCATATGTCTGGATTGAAGGGCAATGTGGGACATCACACTGTAAGTAAGCAAATTCTGTGAATATTCACAATAAGCTTGAAAAATAACATAATTCTGAAAGTATTATGAAGGGTGATAAAATCTTCCTCGTAAGTACTTTCTGACCTTGCCATCCTGCTGGTAAAATAGTGAGGGCTTTTTGAAGGGCTTAATTATGTCACATAGATAATTAAGTCTCATTTCTATCCTGGCAGTGCTCTTAAGAACAAATTTGTCTTTCTAGCAGGGAAGATCTCTAGTTAATCTTTCATCTCAAAAGCCGTTAATCTGATGAGAAGGTGTTAGCAGTTCTGACAGCTTAAAGCTCCAGTATTTGATGTCTAAGGTAAATATTAATTATATTCTATGAGGAGGAGCCCAGGAATGTAGGAAGAGAGAACAGACGAATTCTTTAGGCTTTTATTAATATTTCATACAATATTACTACTGCTAGTTGCTGTTTGTATGAAGGCAATATCTAGGGGTCTGGTTTTACAAATGTCACTCCACAGTGCTAGGAGTGGCCAGATAAAATCCACATAAGCAAATAAAGGAGTGATTCCACTATGTAGAGCCATGCCTGGAAGAGATGACTTTTAGCTAAAACACAATGAAGAGTCAGGAGGTCGAGACAATATGTTAAAGGGTTTGTCTGTAATCATCTGAAAGTCCCTACTCCTGGATCTTCACCCATGAAGAAAATGAATATGGGGTACACTTGCCTGAGATACAAACACATTCTTGTGTGTGTGTTCTCTGTGAAAGTAAATTCTGAAGAAAAACAGAATGCCAAGATCTCTAGCTCTTTCAAAAGAATAGTCATTGCCTCCTTCACAGAATAAATAAACTCAGAATATAAGGGGGAAATTTTCTTTTTTCTTTTTCTTTTGAAAATCTACATATGACTGACATATGAAAGCAATGCTGACATTACTATTTGGGTCCTCTTCCTCAGTTGAGGAATGAAGAGAAATCTGGCAGTAAAAACTCCAGCATGATTGTTTTTTTACTAGAAACAGAGCAGCAAACCAGAAGAGAATTTACAGACATTTCTAGTAAGGCTGGCTTTACTAAGAAAGGAAACAGCTCACTGTGACAGGCAGTGAAGTGAAAAGGACATCAGATTCTGTGAGCTGTCAGAAAATACAGAAGGAGGCATGAACAGCATGTGTGTGAAAAAGATTCTTTTGACCCGTGGTGGAGTCTGGCAAATGCTGGCTTTAGAAATCATAGTGAAAAACTACAGTTCTTAACATACAGTTTGGAAAATGAAAAACATGAGTGGACTTTTTTTTTTTAGGACGCTTTATATAACCCAGTTCAATAAAGAATTTAAGGGCAAATATAAATTAAGGTGTGTGAGTAATCCCAGTGAAGTTAATAAGCCTGTTAAATAAAGATGAAGTGTTTGGCTGTATTGAAATCAGGCTACATACCATCCCATGAGAACAACTCCAACAGAAATATTACCAGTTTCTTCAGTGGCAGTTCTTTGCAAAGTTAAAGCTATTCTTAGCTTTGCTGCTGCAGAGCAAACAGACCAGTTTCTTCCAGCTATGATCAGAAAAACAGTACTTGAACATCTACTGTGAAACTTTACAGAGTCCAAAAGAAAAGCAGCTACAAAGACTTTGCAAGGGAACACAGAGAGTTAGTCAATGGCCACTAACGTGGATCTGCACTCTGTGTGTTTAGCAGAGGACTCTAAATGTGGACCATCCTCATATAACTTATAGAGAGAACTCTCCACAGCTGGATTTTTAGGGGTTTTGTTGCAGTATCACAACGTTGCTGAATTTTCTGTTCCACATTAAATTAAGTTCCTTGTGTTTTTTTCCTATTCGCAAAGTCATCTTTGCATTTTGATGGGAACAAGGAAACTGAATGGTTTGGTGTAGTAAATGGTCTGAAATAGACATATATTTAAATTATAGAATGTCTGTGTTGGAAGGGAATTTACAGCCCATCCCATTTCACCCCCTGCCACAGGCAGGGACACCTTGCACTATCCCAGTTTGCTCCAAGGCCTGTCCAAGTTGGTCTTGAACACTTCCAGGGATGGGGCAGCCACAGCTTCTCTGGGCACCCTGTGCCAGGGCCTCCCCACCCTCACAGCAGAGAATTTCTACCTGATATCCAATCTAAACCTACTCTCTGTCAGTTTGAAACCATTCCCCTTTGTCCCGTCACTCCCAGCCCTTGTAAATATTGTCTCTCCATCTTCCTTCTAGGCTCCCTTCAGGCACTGGAAGGGGCACTTATGTCACCCCAGAGCCTTCTCTTTTCCAGGCTGAGCAATCCCTATTCACTTAGCCTTTCCTCACAGACTATAAATCATCCTTAATTCTGATAGTTTCAGAAGATAGAAAACAATATACTTATATTTCAACAAATTTTATATATTTTAGTGTATTTATAATGAGATGTCAAACTTGGAGGCAGAATGTTTCATCAGTGTTCATTTAATAAGCATGAGTTTCTTGTTGGAAATAAATAATAAATTTCTTAATTTCTGTAAAACTGTCAGTGAAACCACTGGAATATGGAAGTCTACATAGGTGCTTTCATTTATAAAATGAGAAGTTTTGTTTTACTCCAGGGTAAAAGTTTAGGGATAATTTATTATGCTAGTTTTGTCTTGAGGATTTGGCAAATTCTCAAGAATAACAGCTTTCGTAATTGTACAAAGTCAGTTTGACTTGTAAGCAGTCTGGACTGAGGTCTTAGCAGAGGCAGGCCAGCTTCCTAGGCAATCTGGATTTTCCTTGTAGGGAAGAGTTAATAGTACTGGCCCCACTGAAGTCAGTGGGAATTTTGCCAATGATTTCCATAGAGCCAAGCTTTCACTTGTCTTTAGCAGAGCTATTAAATACAGTATATTAATATATGGAGATGAATAAAGGCATTTCTTTTTCTGGATTCATGTAAATGATTCTGCAAGTGCTTTTCACACCACCTATTTGCTGCAGGAGAGGTAAGACACCATTTATATAGCTCCCAAATACACCTATTTGAAAGAACCCTGTTTTCTGACTTGCAATGCAACTATTATTGACATTAGATCTTCGTAATGACAGCCTGTGTTTTTGTGGAATATTTTAGAAGTACAAATAACTGTCCAGCAAATGTCTATATCTGCTATTCAGCTGGAAATGTGCCTGTCTATACATTTCTAAGTTTGGAGAAAATAGGAGAGTTATTCTAAACACTAATGTTACTATAATATAGACTATATAGGATGCTGTTTTGAAACAGGGCAAAATAGAAGTTAAATTAAAATTGGCCTAAAATACTTCATGCCACAATCTTGGGAAGATAATGGCTTAAAGCTGCTAGTTTCTAACAACTAATTCTTATGCACCTTGTTTAATTTTATGAAACACAAAACATTTTACAAATCAGGTTATTCCTGTAGACAACATGAGGCACCAAGAGGTCGAGTATTTGGCCAAAAGATATCTCAGAAGCCGGAGAGAATGAGCTAGAAACAGAATGTCTGTTAAATTCTGCTCAAACTTACTGTTATGCAGGCCACATTTCTCCTGGATAATTAATTCCTAAATATTTAGGACTTTCAGGGTGTGGGGGGTCATTTTTGTGAGAAACCTGGATGTTTTTCCTACCTCCTTTTGGTGTAAGTTGCTGCTGTCTGTCTGTCTGTCTGTCTGTATGCCACATCCTATTTTCATACATTCACTTGGGAGCCGTTCTTCCCCCTTGCAGGAATGTCTCAATGACCCAATCCCAAACTCTAGGACTATATGAAAGAACAGTTGTGAGATCAAAGTCAAAATAAATAAGGGTGTGAGGAAAGGGTAGTCTGGAAAAGAAAGAGTTAGTTGTTTCAAGTTCTTTTAGCCAGAACCAAAACTTTGTAACTTACTCTGCTTCCAGAGCTCAGCCAGGAACTAAGAAAGGAATGACAGAGCAGTCCCTGACAGACAGAAAAGCTCAATGTTATCCAAAAGTTAGAGTATACTGTAGCTCTCCAAAGACTCTGAGCCAGCCTCCTCATCCCCATAGGCTGTGGCTAATGCTGGAGTACATACAAATGAAACTGAGAACCACAGGGCACACCCAGCATGGAACATGAAGCTCATTCAATATTTATATTTTGCAGCTGTACATAGATCTTATGATCCATTCACCCTCCCAATTAAAACCCAGTGTTTACAAATTTCACACACACCAGGTATCAACCAGTTTCTGTGGAATTGTGCCAGAAAATATGGTAAGTTTATAATATTTTTATTCTAAACGGTTTGCTACATTACAATAACTTTTAAATTAATGTTTATTAAGGTACTCTCTCACAGCCACTACTCAGAATTGTGTCAGCATTTTGTAAATGCAAGCCACACTCCCTGTAAACAGTATTATTAACATTTGTTTGTAGAATCAGGCCACCAAGAATGATCTTGAGTTCCTGGGACAGAGATATTCAGCCCAAGGCTGTGAAGTCTAAAAGATATGGCACATGAGTAAATAAAGTTTGAGAACCTCTGATAAGGAAATTGAGACTGAGGAAAAGAAACAGGCTGTCTGTGAAACTGGGGGAGAAGGAGGAAATGAGTACACATGAATTTGTTGCAGAGTTTTATCAGTGTTCATACTCTTTCCACTGACTGCCTGCTTACATTATAATGTTTTAAATCAGTTTCTAGTGGTAAGATAAAGGTTTTCTGGCAAGCTGGAATCATTTGCAATTGGATAGAATGGGTTCTTGTTTATTAGAACTATGCAAAAAGACTTGTAATAATACAGGAAATTCATAAAACAATGAAGAAACAGCACTGAATGATGCAGGTCTTCAGTGACCATGAGGAAACAGAGAAAACTACTCCTGGTTTGAAGCTAGTAGGTACAACTGACTCTGGGATTTTATTTATTCAAGACTGAAATGTGTTATTTTCATTTGTATATTTTCTGGTGCCCAAAGATCATTGGGTCACATACTCAGATATTACTTTTGTTTGACAAGGGATGGAATTCAGATTTACCAGGGTTATCAGGAGGGGAAATGGCCTTTTCCAGAATAGCCATTTACTTTACTGATGGATTTTCCCTACCCTTTATAATGAGATTTTATTTAGACTGCAGCTAAAATAGCAACTGATCCCTGCTGTTGTTGGATTTGTGGAGGCTCCAAGCAGAGTCTAAAGCAGATGCTGTTGTCCCCTCCAACCTGTGTGTACATGACTCACACTGTTCTCCATCTTATCCAAAGGATCCCAGCCTTCCTAGGGCTCAGGTCAAGGAAAACACCTTGCAGATCCACACATCCAGCTAGTTCAGTGTGTGAGGACATGAGAAAGTTTAGAAGGGGAAAGGAAATTTATGGGAAGTGAGATCTGAGAGGCTGGGAGGATGCATCTCTAGGAGAGGCAGGAAATGCCCCATGAATGTCAGATTGAGTTATTCCTGAATTGAACAAATAATGCCACAAGGGAAACGACATGGATCATCAAAGCATTCTTTTATGGCCAGATAAACTCCCTTCTTGTCTTAGAAGCAGTCCCCATACATATTAATGGACAACTAGGGTGTGTTCTGAGTGTCCAAGAGAGCTATATCTATTTCCCTAAATCAGACAGGAGAGAAAAGAAAATGTAGGCAACCTGTAAAAAATAGATACAAACTCCAGAATGGG
The DNA here is from genome assembly GCF_023055355.1 of Agelaius tricolor. Lineage (NCBI taxonomy): Eukaryota > Metazoa > Chordata > Aves > Passeriformes > Icteridae > Agelaius > Agelaius tricolor. Next base: position 5,529,703 of record NW_027269263.1, read on the forward strand.
CCTTCTTGGAGGTGCAGTTTTGGACTTGTAGGCTCACAGAGGCTCACAGCGCTCCCATTTCCTTTTGTTTACCTAGGCTGGCAGCCATTTGGTGTGGATGTTTTGTAGTTTGGGATTTGAGGATGGGGATGTGCCTGCATCCTGATTTATTCCAAATTAATTCCAGACAAGGATATGGAAAGTGCATATAAAGTGTCTCCAAGTGATACTACCCAAGGGGCTTTGGTGATCAGTGGTGATGCACAAAGTGACATCTTCAATGAATACAAGCCCAGAGAGCTATTAAAAACTAAACTACATTGATTTTGACTCAAAATAAGTAAGCAATTGTTGTTTATAATGACTATAGCCATTTCAAAGAATAACCAAGGATTACTGTGCATCCATCTCCAAAAACTGTGCTAAGTTTCTTTTCCTTTTCCTGCTCCAGGTAGGAAAGAAGCTGAATGTCAGTTGTACCATGCTCATATTAGTGTTTGGAGCTAAGCTGAGTGATCATTTGTTCTCCAACAGCCATAGATTTACCTACTGTAGAGTTTGAGTTCTTATATTTACAGTGGGAGTTGGTAAGATCCACATGAATCCTCTTGATCCTTGTGTGTCTGTACCAATCAGTGATGTATTCTTCCTGTTAAGTAGGAAAAGAGGCCTTTTTATGCATCTTTAATGCAGCACATAACAAGAGCTTCATGTAGCTTCATTTCTTGCCATAGGGCCCAAGGAGTTTCCCTTTACAGTTACAAATCTACGGTTAGATTTAATTTCTAGGTGAGTTCTATTAACTTCCTTGCAACATTCTTCTTGAAAACAGGAAAGATAGTGCAATTTCATTTCCCTCTTTTTCACTCAACTTCTGGGACAGATAGGTGGAGTGGTAAAAAAATCAGGCTTTGGGAGCTGCAGTAAAAGAGATGAGCTGGAAGGCACAACAGCTGGGACTTCGTGTCAGCTTTGTTCATTAGACAGAGGTTGATGCCCTTATAGACACTTAATCAGGTCATCTCAAGAATTCCTAAGTAGCCAAAAGGGAGCTGAGAACCTGCTGCCATAGATGGCTGGGTTTGATAAAGTAATTCTAAATTCTTTGTCAATCTGCTTGCATGTATCTACTCTCAACAGGACCCTTGGAAATGACTTGTGCAGTGATTTGTTACGCTGTCATTACTCGTTAATCTGAGCTTCTGCAAATGATTTTTATTCTTCTGAAGTAGAAACAAAATCCTCATTAAAGAATTTGTTTGTTTTAGAGCTACACAAAAGATTACACAGATTTACAAACAGATATAGGGGGGAAAAAATGTGGTTATGCAAAATGTTCCCTCTCATAAGCCCTTGCTTTCCACTCCCAGGACCTCTGGATTGAGCTTGCAGTGCATGGCTCAGCTCATTACAAAGCTTGGGGTCAGTAATTGGAATCACATGTACTCAAGGCCTCTCACTCTGACTGTAGGTGAGAGTGCCAATTTATAGGAGAAATGTGTATGAAGCAAAAAACCCCCACCCCAAACCAAGGAAAAACCTATTGTCTGATCTGCAGATGAGCACAGCCATGATGTTTTCTAGAAATACTTCTTAAAGTATTTCTTCTTTTATTTAAATTTGCCTCATTTCTGGTATAGTTTGTGGTGGTGAGCTAAACAGGAACAAGGAATTCTTACTCTGGAATAAAAATGTCCACACATGGTGTTAATCAGGGTAACTCCATGTGTGGACAGGCTATTATGTATGACTTTATACTGTTTTAGGCATGCTGGGTGAAGTTCTTTCTACCCACCTTTAATCAATTAGGGGAGGTTTTAATGTAGAGTGAAAAAAGGCAATATTGAACTGAACCTAGAGTTATTACAGAGGGGATTCCTCTGGTTCAGTAACCTGGCATGAATTTTAGACAAGGTGTAATCTTTGTGAGGTGTCTCTCCCAGCTGTCTGATATATGAAAAATGGTAGCTTGGAGGTTGGAATGAAACACTGGCAAGGTCCCACTGTAACTGATGTAAAATCCTTTTAAACTGAGTCAGGGCATTTAAAAAAGAGAGAGAAATAGATATGCTCATGGTAGAAAATCCCCCAGTTAAAATCCCCCCTTCCAAATAAAATCAGCCATTCATCCCTCTTCCCCTTTTCCAGCTGCCCCTTCCCAATAAAATAGAGAGGAGAAAACCAACCCAAAAAACCCACCAAAAACAACAACAACAAAACACACAAAAAACAAACCCAAAAAACTAAATGAAAGCAAACAAAAAAAAACCCCAAAAACCAACTGAAACAAACAACCCACTCCCCCCCCAAAAAAACCCACACAAAACCCCCCAAAAAACCCACAAAAACCCAACCCAAAACAAACAAACAAAACAAACAAACAAAAACAAAAAAAAAAAACCAAGAAACAAACCAAACAAAACCCCCCAGCAGTTAAATGAAGACAATGTAGACATTTTGAGTGTGGATGGAGGTCAGTTCTTGGATAACTCTTTCTGCAGCATGTGTGGGAGGCAGCACCAGAAGGGTGTTGGAACCAGGTTCAAAAGGAGCAAAAGGAAATGGCCCTTCACACAGTCACTGGTAAGCCCAGTTGCCAAAGGGTATTTTGGATGATAAAGTTTTACAAGAACTCATGGGGAGACATGATAAATACCTGGAGTAGGAATTCACTGAGGGCTACTAAGTACACATAGACCACATTTCACTGAGGAAATGCTCCAAACTCAAAGGAACTGAAGGCTGGGACAGTAATTGTGACAATTACTGTGTGTTTTTCTTATTCATGCTCTTCCACTACTTTACAACTGTGGCTGAAGACAGGCTGTTGAGATAGTTGCACTCTTGGCCTTACGATGGTATTTATGTTCTTGTGTTAGAAAAGTACAAATAACTTGGTGAGAACGAAAACACACATTCAACTCTTACTGCCTTAAACACTTTTCCCATTTGGACATTTTGAGGAGAGATACTCAAAAGTTGCATTATTGAGTAGTTTCAAGAGGAATAGCCCAATCAGGGTCCACGTGGCACAACCTGCAAGCAAACACACAATGACTTCCAACTCTTTGTTTGTGTAAAATCGAGGGCAAAGTATACAGGGGTGTTGAACTCTCTGTGTGTTTCCATCTCCATTTGCCTGCAAATATTATCCCTCTCATTATCTGAAAGATCTCAACAACAGCATTGCCAACTGGGTCCTTTGACCACTATCAGTGTTTGTGTTCCTGTTTAAATAAGATAAGGAGGTTAAAAAAAAAAAAAAAGAAGATGAAAAAGAAGGGAGGGGAGAGAAATCAGAGCTGCCTCATTTGGGTTGAAATTCTCATCCTGACTTCTTAAGAGTAGGGGGAGGGAAGGAGGGATTTTTATTTTCCCCACTGAATTTCATTGAAAGATTCTAGAATCTCTCTCCTTTTAAAAACCATATCTGATTGACAAAAGCTGTATTGGGGGGTAAAGACCTAGAAGGGGTAGGGAGGTTGAATACTTCCCCTTTAGAGGTTAAACCTCTGCTAGGTGGTTTCTTTTGTTTTATTTTGCTTTGCCTTGCCTTTGTTTGTGGCTTTCCTCTACTTGGAAACGAGAGAAGTCGCTGCACTTCTCTTTCACGGCATCAGTGACGGTTCGGGCTGAGGATCCGCCGCTCGCCGAGCTCCGGGGAGTCACTTTCAGGGCGTGTGGGGGCGGCGGGCTATCGGCAGCACCAGGCAGCCTTCGGTGCCTCCGAGCTGCGGCCACGGCTCTGTCCTGCCGAGCACTCGCAGGCTGGGTAATTAAGCGGGCAGGCACTGAATTAAATCTTTGTAAAGCCCACCGAGTGGGGGGGGGGGGGTTCCTGCAAGCTCTTTTCCAACCGGTCTTGGGCGGCTGGGACAGCAGTAGCAGCAAGCGAGGAGGGAGAAGCGAGAGCCCCCCGGACGCCTGAGGAGAGCCGAGACCCGCTCGGGGCCAGCGCTCCCCGCCGATGGACGGGGCCCGGCCGCTGCGGCTGCTGCTGCTCCTGGCGCTGCTGCCGCCTTCGCTCCGGGGACAAGGTAAGAGCGGCGCCGGGAGCCGGGGATGGGCTGCGGGGCTCGCCGGGCGATGGGGGCCCCTTCTCCCCCGTGTCCCCGCACGTCCCGGGCAGGCTTTAAAGCGCCGCTGCCACGTCCAAGTGAGCAGAAAGGCGTGGTGAGCACCGGCCCCGCCGCTGCCCCCGGGCAGGTTCTGCCGGACGGGACGGGACGGGCTGGGCTGTGCCGCGGGGTGTTGAGCTCTCTGTGTGAGAGGGTGATGGGTTCGCCCGACGGACACCCCCAGCCCACCCGCGATCCAGAGCAGCTCGGTGGATATCGCCGGAATGTCGCGACATGTCGGGGCGGGCGCCGCGCGGTGCCCCTGGTGCCCAGCGGGAGTGACGGGTCCGAAAGCGGCGGCGGCAGCAGAGGCGGCAGCTCTGACCTGCCGGACACAGCTCCAGCCGAAAGAAAGCACGGGAAACCGAGCCAGCAGCTCACTGGGATCCCGGAGGAGAGGGAGGAATAGCGAAGCAAAGGATGCAGGCTCTTTGGAGACAAAACGCGGAGCGTGTGCGAATGGTACCGTGTGATGTGGTTGGTTTTGAAAGCAGGGATCTGGATCCGAGCCATGACTCCTTTTCTGTACTGCACGCTTTTATTTCTGGTCTCTTATTACTGTCTGAAGAGAGGATGTGAACTTGTTAATTCATTGTAGAAATCTCATGCAAATCTTAATTTGTAGGAGGTGACAAAGAAAGTATTTGCCCTATGGTGATAACGAATTTATCACAGCTAGCAGGTAAGTGACTTTTCCATTAGAGTAACCCCAAGGGGTCCATTGAGGTTTCATTACACTCCAGGCAAGTACTTGGAAACACATGGTCGCTGGCCTAGGCAGACAAAAGACAGTGAAGTAAATAATTTGTTACTATCACAGTGTCTTGAGTCTTGGATTTTCATCTAGCAGAGCACTTGTCACAGATACCTGCTTTGATAAAGAATTGCTCATTTTAAAGAGGGACAGAATAAGATGGTCAGAAGACCAGCATTCGCCTCCAGAATCAAAATAGCTCCTACTTTGCCTTAGACAACAGAATACATCAGCAAAACTGTGGCTTTGGTGTGTCAAGTGAGCAGGCATAGTAATTTTAAGCATCCAACATTATTGTAGAACATGAATTATTTCAGTTTGTGACCTCTGTACATTTAACCTTAGTTACTGGATAATTCTTTAGAAAACTGGGAAGTCATTAGATCTACAAGCTCTGTTTTTTTAAAAAAATTTTTAACACAAAAATTAGCAGTAAAATATATATCAGCGTTTGATTTCCAAATTAGAATCCATATCCTAAGTTGACTGAGAATTTCTATTTCTTAAAACTTAACAGTACACTGGATAAAATTAGGTTTAAATATCTGAAAGCAGGTGAGGATCCTTGCTTAGGAGATCAGCATTCAAAGAGTAGACTTCGCTTGGGTGAAATAATTAATGAATATTGAATAATAATCTGCATTTTAGAGGTAAATGAAGTAATTACTTCGTGAAGTCATGCTGTTGAAGCCTTTGGGGCAGAGCCTGTGCTCCCCTGCAGGTCTGGAATGAGGGGCCTTGGAGCAAAGAGGAGGTCCCATGTGCTATAGTGATACAATTGCCAAGTTACTAGGATAGTGTATTATGAAATACAGTTTTCTTCTGAATTTGTTACCATCAGTTTCCTTAATTGCTTTTCCTCACTAATGAATCATCAAATCATCAGTAGCTCTTAAAGTGTTCGTTCTGAAGAAACTGAAGGACTGCCTTCAGGGGAACTGCCCAGTGCACATTAATATAGGGCATGTACATCATTCTTTGCTAGAGTAAGGATCTTAAAACCTTAAAACATTTCATGATGCAACTTTTTTTTTGTTTTACTGTAAACATTGCATTATTTAACACCTATCAGCTACCATAAAACTAAGAAGATTAATTCCATCACCATGGCCAGTCAGTGTATTAAAAGTTCATCCTGCAGCTCTCTCTTTGGCACATCTTGGTACTACAGGCACAGTTTAACTCACTAAACATCTGGAAGCGTGTCTATTCAGGGGAAGGTTACTGTTGCAATAAAAAAAATGTTCCACTGACTTTGTGGAAGGAGTTTTATTTTAAGATTATGATTTTTACATGTGCTTTTATAACAGTACATTTATAAGAAGTATTTGGGTGGAGGTAGGACACATAAAAGGCTGAATCTGTGCTTTCTTGTGTGTTACCATAGATAAAGTCTGCCCCAAAAAAATCACATACTACCAGTTCTAAAACATGAGTGCTACCTCTAAATTAGTTTTTAGTTGAGTTTTGTTTTAAGAGGCCATTTTCAGAAGTGACATTTTATTGCAATCAGGAGAAGAGCAAGATGTTAAAGCTCTTTGTTTTTCATCTGTGTAATTGAAAGCAGACGTGTTAGTGAAATCCAAGAGAAACCCCCATAAACCAGCTTATCAAGTTACTGCAGTATATTTATATTGTTCTGTTAGGTTTCAGGCATTATCTTGAGAGTAGGTCAAAGCATTTTCAAAAGTTATTTATTTCTCATTCTACTTTAGCCCATTCTGCAAGTTTCATATCAACTTTACATGTGTTTTCAATAAATAGTTGTGTTAAGACCAACTTGTTCTACAATGCTTCTATTCCTATTTTCTGAAATGAAAGATGGGCTTCAGCCCTCTGGGACTTGACTGAAATAGTTAACAGGGACCATGAAAGATTTTGAGTTTGGCTTTTTGAGTTATGGATACTTCTAAAGAAGTAGGTGGTAAAATGAATTCAGTAAGCAGAGAATCTGGGTTTACTTGATTTGTAAAATATCTGTAGAGAATAAAAGGGGATGAAACAGAGAAGGTCAAGAAAGAGAGAGCTGAAATCCAAATAAAACAACTTCAGGGCACAGACAAGAATTTCAATGGTAACACAGAGTGGGTTAGAAGGAAAGAGATAAATGAAGGAAAGCTTTTGTGAAAATGTAGCAGAAAGTGATGGTTGACTGTTATAGGAAGCAAAGAAAACTAATGAAGTTAAGAAATAACAAAGTAAGCAGGTAATTGTAGCCAAAACAGGCAGAAGTTTTGTGAGCACTCTGCAAATGTTAGGCACTCGTGTTTTTGTGTAGATTTGAAGGAAGGAGATAGGTTAGGAGTGAGATTTTAATAGTAAAGTCATCACACAATTAAATTGGGAGGTTGGATAGCATTGCTCCAAGATAAGATGTAGAAGTGGAAGCAGAAGGTTAAGAAATTGCAGGGTAAGAAAGAATAGAAAAATTTTCTGCAAAGAAATTCATGAAGGAGTTGTCAGGAGCAAGAGGGAAAACATAGGAATAGGCCACAACAAGCAAAAAGCCTAAAAAGGAGAGAAAAAGTCAGTACAGATCAGTGAAGAGTTCCAGAAGAATGGCTAGAATTAATGGCCATAATATTTTGCGAATAAAAATTAGCTTAGAAATGCTCAGAATAACGTCAAGTAGGTGGAGAAGGAGTAGACAAAGACCTGCTAAGATGATATACTGGGTGATTTACATGACAGAGTGTACAGTGAGGGGGAAATTGTGACACTCACCTGCATCTTTATCAGACTTGGCAAGGTTACTTGTCCTCTGGTGAGACAGAGGACAGCCCAGAACAAATTGTGTTGAAATTATTCTCTGATCAACAGGATGCAGCGTGTCTTAAGCATCTCCCATGCTTGTACTCTCCTCAATATACCAACAAATCTTTGGCTAAGGCAGCTAATTAAGTTTCTTCTGTTCCCATTTTAAAGCCAGCAACCTTTCTATTTTCCCCCAGCACTAAGGAATACTTTGTCTCTCATTTGTACCTATTATAAACTACTTCAGACTTAAAAGTTTTGAGAAATTGCCTTTTGGATTTGAAGTATGTGCTGCTGTATATTAAGAAGAAAATAAATTTCAAGATTCTCAGGGATTTTCATTCATACTCTTTTCAGTTAGTCAAATTGCTGTTACATTTTCATTCAAAGAAGGCTGATGCAGTTTTGGGTACTGAGTACACAGGTATAGGAAGTATCTCTAGGAAGTATTGATTTCTGGATTGTAGTAGCACCACAAATGAACAATGCTGCACAAGGATGCTCTGTGTTCCCCAATAAATTGTTTGGTTTTCAGTCCAGCCAAAATCTGGATTGAGACTTTAATCTTAGTAATAAAGAAAGCAGTACCAGAAAAGATCTCTTTTATCAGTACTTATTTTAAAGGTGTACAGGTGTAGAAGTACTTCATATGCTGTATTCCAGCTTTTTAGGGTGTTTCCAAGGATTTATGAAGCTTTGGAAGGATATAATGTGCAAATGCTACTTGCACTACACTCATTGGAAATACTGCCACCTTCCAGCTTTGCTATTGTCACTGACTGAATTTCAGGTACTGAGTACTTTTAGTATAAATGTTTAGTAAGAGAACCTGGGAGAGATAGATGTTGATTTGTGGCTCAGTATAGATAATTGCAAAATTAGGAAAGTGTCATGTAAGAGTTCTGGTAATGTTTTCTCTAAAATGAAACCTTCCCTAAAGCATTGCTATATATATGCAAAAAAAGGAGCTGTATTTTCTTCCTGCTCTGTTAAGTCTGTGGTTCCTTCCATACTTGAACCCTGACCCATTGTGCTATAAATTCTATCCCATCTGCTTAGTGTTTCCTGACTATTCTTTAAATATGGCAATACTAGAATATCAGAATCTTTCATCATTGTCCATCATTTTTCATATTCAGCAATAAACATGCTGCCTACAGAGAAGATACATTTTACTTTAGCAGTATATAAAAGCAGAGTTATTATTATTAATTTACTAGTCAGATGAAAATACAGAAATCCCAGTGTGAAAATGTTTTTCCTGTAATCATTTTACAGAAATAGCAATAGAAATAATTTTATGGCAATAGAAATGCTTGAGCATATATGTTCAATATTCTGAGATGTGCTGCTCTGTCACATTCTCATATCCTCATTTAAGTAGCTTTATTTTGGATATATACATTTACTTGGACTCAAATAAAAACTGTTTAAGGTCTACCTAAAGACTACAGTACCTTTGGGGTCATGGCCTTTATATAAATGAACAGGATTAGCAATAGGTTAATTTTAAGACCCTAAATAAAAATTTCTAATCACACAGTTTTTCATTATTTGAAATGAGAAATCAAGAGAAGATTAAAATTTGCTCTTAAATGAGAATGCCCTATTTGGCAATTTTCCTGTGAAGTTATTTCATTATTTGCATAATTTTCTCACAGGGGGAAAAGTGAAGGGCAAAGTTTAGCATGCATTTGTCAGGCAGAGCAGTCGCAGTTCTTCCAATTATGAGTCTTTATTTGTATGTCCTTCCAAGTCATCTTGGTGAGTCTGGGTTCTTTAGTCCACCTGTGGCCCTCAGAGCTGTGAATGCAACACCTTTTTTCATGTTCTTGTGAGTATGTAAAGTGTGGGACAGAAACTACCCCTTCTAAGCTGTTTACACAATGCTGATTCAGTGGACTCCAGGTTTCTTTCAACACTTTCATATCTTCTAGAAATCTTCAGAACATTCTTTATTCTTCTAGTCTGAATGTCTTTTGATCTTCAGCCTCTTCATGGAAGCCCAAAAAACAATCCATCCAGAAAGATGAAAAAATAGGTATTAATTTGTTCCCAGGAAAGGCATCCTCAGGGAGTGGCAGTCTTCAGGTACTCAAAAGGTTGGGTGTTCAAGAGGTAGTGACAAAAGAATGAATTGAAATGAGCTTTTGGAGTGAACAGTGGGGTAATAAATTATCAAAAAAAATTTCTGTTCTTGCTGAATGTATGAGATCTTGGAGCACAAGAGCACATTGCCTGGACAAGTTTGGGCAGTGCCTGGACAAGTCTGGGAATCAGCTTCACTTGGTACTGATTTTAAACAACTAATTAGAGCTCTGCCCCCAAGTGACTGAATTTTATCAGCTGTCCCTGAAAGTAGTGAGTAAGACAAGATAACCTCCCAAGGCCTTCTATATCATTATCTTTGCTGATATTTTGAGATACAGATATATATATATATATATATATATATATATATATATATATATATATATATATATTTAAGATTCCTTATTCCTGCAATAGATGGAGTTGTCTTTTCTAATTTTTAGTAGCCAGTAGCCTACCTTTAGAAAGATTTTTTTTTTAGACCCAAGGCATAACATAAACTGTGCAGTAAAGCAGAGTGTGCTTTCCCCATTAAGGACATAATGGATGTTGCACCATAGCTTTGCCTCTGTCAGGCCTTTCCTCATCACCAGCTATTGCCATGGAAGGTTTTAAGACCTTGTTTTATAAACAGCACACAGATATCTCATAAAATGAGGTTTGGCTGTGTCTGAAAAATCCCCTTAGTTGTGTGATGGCCATTGCTGGTGCTACCAGACTCACATTCCCTATAAATGACTGTTCTCCAGACCTAAATAATTTCCAGTAAAATGTTGGCTGTTTTCAAACCAACCACAAAACACACTAACATACCAGGCATTTCCTTTAGGGTGCTGCTGCTTTAGTTACTGTATTAACTGGGTTTCTTCAGTGATTTCAGCTGTCCTGAAATAATCACCCTCAGCTGAGAATCCATCTAAAAGTAAAGGTTCAAACCCTTTAAACATGTTTAGAGAGGATGTAGTATTTTTTAGCTGTATGTGAATTGTGAGTGATTGTCTATCAGCCCATAAAGCTCCAGTATTACCCCTCACACTTAGAGATGAGGAGCCCAGTCACAGATCCTCTTTGAGGGCCTGAGCAGGACAGGAAAGGGACAGCTGGTGAGGAGCACAGCCTTGCATCCTACAACAAATGCATTGGAGAATTCCTCCTGGCCCCTGCTGCTGTGGGTGTTGGAGAGAGGGTGTCCTGGCTCCAAGTTTTATGCTATTGTTTTGAAATTCAGGCTGTCTTACTCCTTAAGGGAGCCTGTAAGAACAACTGAGTAGAATGACCAAGAATATCTTACTGTCCAAAGATGACTAGAGCCACAGTTTAGCTGTGACTGTTCATTGTACCCCATCAGTGTTTTGGAGTATTTGATGACCATTTGATTCCCCTGCTCTGTGTGCCCAATCTTAAAGAAAAGCTTCTATTCACCTTGCTTCTTTCTTTTCATACAAAATGGAAGAGGGGCATCTTCATTCCCACTCCATTCTGAAGAGATCCATCACATACATTGTCTCAGATCAAGAATGGCAATGCTCTCCTGCTTTGCTCCTTTACTCCTGGTTCTAACTAGTTGTTTCAGGGGATCATGGGCCCAGATTTTCTGTTGTACATCTTTCCCTTTCATGGTTTCAGGTCTCCTTCACCCTTTCCCCTGATCTGTGAGCCCAATCCCTAGGTTTACACACAATGAAGATGAGCAAAGCTGTATTTGTCATGTTAGTCTATTACTAGTTGGACCTTTGAAATCAGCTGGCTTCCCTCTTGTCTAAACATGTCTCCAGGTCTACTCAATACCTTAAGAGGCCAGCCAGAGTGTGTTTGCATTGCCAAAGACAGCATTTCCACAGTTTGTTGTAAGAAGAAGGAAAAAATCAAGAGTACACATCCCAGCTGCCAGCACTGTTGTCCCTGCTACAGAAGCAGCTGACTTTGTCCACCTGATAACAGCCTGGTGTCAGTGTTCAGGAGGAATTAATTTGGTGTAGCAGAGCAGGCCAAGCACACTCTGCCCTGAATGTTGGGCAAAGGGAGCCTTGGCTAAAGGGGTATGCAGTTGCTGTAGTTTTGTGAGAATGCACATGTAAAGGGAGATTGGAAGACAAAGAATGTGACTCTGAGTATTGTGGCTGGCCAGTCTGTCATTCTGAGGATCAAATTCTGTTAGTAGATTTGGAGTTTTTTTCCAGCTGGCAGTTAGATGAATGAGCATCACTAGTGAGAGTGTTTTCTGGACTGGACAAGAGAGGTTTTATCAGAAAGGTACACAGTGTCTGTTGAAAGTGGTTTTCTTACTGGAAACCTAAACCAGTGGGTGCCTGCTGTGCTCACAAGTTCCAAAAATTGTGCATGAAATACTGTTACTGAAACATGTTGGGTTAGTGCTGAGCTCTCACAGAGTCTATCTGTTGCCTGTATCCTCGTGTGCTGAGAAGTGATGATCGTGTTTTGTTTTCTCACATTCCACAGTGCTGAGCCTCTTACAGAGTAAATTGAGTGAAAGGCAAGATCTGCACCACATTTTGCAAACATAATCAATTCATGTGCTTACAGGATTATAAACATCTTAATAAGAAGGTGTTCTTTTGATCCCTTGACCCGGACTCACTTCCAGATCTATACCAAACTATAGGTGGTTATGTGGGCTGGGAAATGAAGGAGTTTGAGGGTCACATCATTGGCTGCCCTGAAGAACAGGCAATGCTGACTGGCACTGCCCTGGTGAGCCCACCTAGGCTCAGGTGTCTCTTTGGTTTGGTTTCACCATCAGGTTGATAACTGTTCCACAGATCAGTAATGAACAGCCATCCAACCCTGGAATGTATCTGGGCCTTTCCAATAGAGGCAACAGTGGAGAATAGCTGCTGTTGGAGATTGTTACCTAAAAAAAATCTCCCTTTTTGATGTAGCTAGAATGCTACTGCTATGAAATTTATCCAGTTCTTTTTACTCCTGCTTTTCATTTGCACAAGAGACAATTCAGGGGTTCTCATTCCAGGAATCATGCTTTTTTTGCATTCTTCAGCTTATCTTTCTTTTGCAAAAAATATTCACTGCAGCAGCTGAATAAGCAATTATTGCATCACAGAAGTCTAAGGTTATGCAGATATCAACTTCATTTCTTGCTTTGAACTCCCACAAGTTATGGCAATCCTGTTAAAAAATCCTTTTCTTAAAACAACATTTTCTTGTGCACATCATGTCTGTCTAAACATAGTTCTGAACCAGCATATGAATGCATCATGCACACATAATATTTGAATATTTTTGACCTTAATCATGCCCTATCTGATAGATTTTATTCATGACATCTTTTGTAAAATTAGAGAACTTAATTCCTGCTGTGTTTCTGCTGTCTCCTTCCCAAGACTCCTGAAATCTCTTGCACAATCCAACGTACTCCAGGTGTCCACTAGGACAGGCATCCTCGCTGCTACCACACTAACAGAGCTCAAGTTCTTTTGGATGCCCTGCTTTGTACAGGAATTGGTGATAAAAGTGGTGATAAAGCTGCATTGGATTTTATCCAAAATAAACCTGGGATTTTCTGAACAAATCAGTAAGCATGCAAAATTACTGTATCTGATGAAAAGGAAGTTAGCATGCTCCCCTATTAACAGAGCTCTGGTTTATCCTCATATTTTTCTGTCTTGTGATACCAGAAAGCTGAATCAGCATTCCTCAATTTTACAAAATGGATCTGACACTGTGTTCTTGCATGTTACAACTGTCCTGTAGGGTTTCTCCCTCCAAATAAAAGGGTGTAGAGGGATAGAATATAAGAAAATAAAGACAGTGAAAAAAGTAATCTTACCCCTAAGGAGTTACAGCTGGGCCAATTATCAAAGATTAGGAGCAGGCCTGACTTTAACAGGCCACAGCTGTAACCCATGAGAAGAAGAGTGCTATAAAAGAGTGGGGTGGGTGATTGAGAAGGGAATTGGAGTTTGTTGGCTGCTTTGTGAAGGAGAATGAGTCAGTGCTCTGAGGAGCTGCCCACGAGAAACACCAAGGAGGTCTGAAACTTTTGTGATAAGGAGACAACAGCATGGAACCCCTGCCATAAGATGGCAACAAAGGGTCACATTTAATCTGAGCACAGATGATGGCATCAGCATTTCCCATAACAGCATTGTCTTTGGGATGCCTGAGATTTCTCTGGCTGGTTTGCTTGAAGCATTGTGCTCTTGGCAAAATTGCTGAAGGAGCACCAGGTTCAGTGGAGCAGTGCCGTTCTTCCTACTTGGTCATCGTTGGCACTGCAGGTCTGGGGTGTGCCAAGAACCCCACCAGCTGAATAAGACATGTGGTTACAGTCAAGAAAAAAAAACACCATTATTTTCAGTGGAATTCCTTGAGATGTCATAATCAGAGTAGTTTCTACCTTCTGCTTCCCACTGCCTGGTTCTTTTCCCAACCTGCAGTACCAACACAAAGTTAGGAGAGGCTGTGGAGTGGCCACAGCCCCTCTACGCTCTTGGTGCCCTGAAGAAGGTGCAAGAAGGCACAAATAGCCTCAGAATGAACTTTTTGTACAAGGATTTCCAACTGGGAGCCACATGAATGTGCACGTGTGTACAGTTGAACCGGCAACAGAACTGCAGCTGGGAGGTGGTATTTCTGTCCTGCTTCTAAATACTTATTAGCAACTCTTAATGCCCAAATGGAATCACTTCCAGTGCAATCAGAGGCTGACACCTAATATGTGAGACTCACACCTTGAAATTTTGAAAGAGTAGGGATTTCCATTTTCAAACCAAACTGCAAAGCCAAGAGAAAATGTTTTTCACTGTTTGATTGTTACGTTTTAGAAGAATGGCCTTGAGGGTGGAGTGCTTTATTTTTTACTGCTTGTTTTTCACTTCCCTCTATTCTCAGGAGATGTCTGGCAGGATCTTTAGAGGATATGAATTGTGATGTCACCAAAACAATAGGCCTGGACCACAGTTCTCCTTCAACAAACTCTCCATGATCCTTCATTGCTTGGATGCACTCCTTCAGAGAAGCTTGCTTAGCTTGGCCTGCTTTAAATTTTTGGGTTATTTGGTTGGAGTAGAGGTGTGTTGCCAGGGCTTGGAGGGAAGAGCTGGTGTCCAGAGCCAGGGATTGTCCTTCTGGGGAGGAACTTGGCTAAAGACTCGTTTGTACAAAGCCCTGCAAAAACCTGCAGCCAGCTCTGCATTTCAGTTGAATGTGTATCATTTTTCAACACACTTAAGATTGATTGCAGACAGCAGCACTAAGAAGAAGGTTATTTGTAGTGCTTTGTATGAAATCTGATGCGTATGATGTTTGTCAGCTGGAAGGCCCCAGACAGGGTCCCTCTGCCCAAAGAAGAGCTTAGACACAAATGCATGGATTTCAGGCAGACTTTCATTTACTAGACTAGTTTAATCCAAAGCATTATAAATTGCACTTAGCTTTCAGCCACTGGCATGAATTCTGGACACACTGAGGGATTCAAGAGAAATATTGCCTTGACTTAGTAATGACAGAATTTTGACCATTATTTTGGGTAAGACTAGAAGAATGGCCTGGGTCATAGAATACAGAGCACTGTTACAAACCAACACTTAAATGCAATTCTAGTATAATGATTTTTTTACTAAAACATGTTTGTTTTCCTTGATCCAATAATTTTGATTGTTGTTTACTGTAATAATAGTATAATACTGCAATTTTTGTTGACAGGAACCATGTCCTTTCACAGGTTTTACTTATCTATGCCTAAAATGCTCTGTTTCTCCCAGTTTCTCCTCATTTAGCAGGACTTTGATTCTCCTGATCATCCTCCTAATCTTTCTTTACACATTTTTCATTGTGATGTAATCTTCCCTAAGCAGGGAAAGCCAGAATCCTGTGCAATACTACAGAGCTTTGCACCATAGAATTGGTAACTGCCTTGAGAGTACCTACCTGAAAATGACTGATGCATCCTAAAACCTCACCTAACTCGTTCATTTTTGCTTCAAATTATAATCACTAGGAATATAGGTTGTTCCCTGCAAAAAAAGGCCTGAATTACTGGAGGGAATTAACTTCTCTATGTGTTTTTATCTGCCTTCCCCTTCAAGGAATGTGAATTCCTTGATGATCTCAGAGGTCTTTTCCAACCTGAATGATTCTGTGATTCTGTAAGAGATTCTGTTTCTGGTAAGAGGTTGACCAGCTTGTAGTTTCCCAGATCTTCTCTCTTGTCCTTCTTGAAGTCAGGGAGACACTTGTTCTCCTTCATCCTTCAGGAACTCCTCTCATTCACCATGAGCTCCAAGATCATTTTGTGTAACCTGGCAATGTCATCATCCCTCTCCGTCAGCACTCGTGGGTGAAACCTGTCAGGGCCATCAGTCAAAAAACTTAAGAAACAGGGAGAAATCACTGGAAAGCTGTTCCTCTGGAGAACCAGACAGGGTTTTCACACATAGTTTGCGTATTTGTTACACAAGGAGCTGTTCAGTGTTCAGACCACAAGACAGTTAATAGAAAAGTGTGACTCCTGTTTTATTCCAAGTTCTGATACACCTGCTGTGCAGTGAACTTTTGCACTTGGAACACGAAGCAAACCTGTAGTGCTTGTCAGTTCATTAACTGTATTCAGTTTTATTAAATTAGAAGCTTGCAAAAATATACTCTACACAAATAATTGTCTTTGGGGTGGTTCTCCTTAGTTTCAGTGTTGGTATAAGTTGGTAACAGGATTAATTTTTCTTTCATATGTTAAGTGATCAAAACACCATATACCTTTTTGTTCCCCTCTGCACTACTTTTGCATTTGCACAGGCATACTTCTGAGTAAAATATTGAAAACAGACTAACTGGATAATAACCTCAGGAAAAAAATAGTTCTGCAAATTTGCTTGTAATTTGTTTCATTTGCTTTTCATATCAGGTATTTGATTTATCCCGTATTCTTCGGGATTTTAAAAGGTTGCTTTTTGCTACTTCTGCTTTTGATAATAAAGGAGTGCAATCCCAAAGATTCTTTTGTTTGGCAGGACTATCTGAACTGGTTTCTGCCTGTGTATCAGTGTGTCTTTGTGTGGAATGTCAGGAGAAAATGCAGTTTGCTTCACCAAGAAAGGAAAACCTGCAGCACTGGGCTTTATTGCAAGGTGTTGACAGGTGCTTGCTTGGACCATGGATGCTTTTTGTATGGGTGCCCTGTCCTGTCTGTAAGTCAGGGAGGGAAAAAATGACTTGCTTGTGTTTGGTTGGGTGTTTTTTAACTGGCAGATGCAACACCACTTCTTAAAATTGTATTAAATATATTGTGTTTTTCTCTCTTTCCTCATTTCTGCAGATCTGTCAGTGGAAGAATGCTGTGACAAGGGTGTTGAATGGGCAGTCACAAACAGAATATGTGCTTCTCTGCCATTAATATCCGAGTCTAGAGAATGCAGGTACACAGTTACATATTATATATTAAAACACAGCTTATACTCTAATGTGAAACCATAGGAATGGCAGGTTTTGGAAGATGAACTTAGAAGATGAAGCACCAACTCTTATATCCCAGCTTTTCAACTCTTATATCCCAGCTTTTCAAGTCCATATGTAGCCTTGGGGAGTTCTTCCCGAGTACCTACTTTTCATACAATCCAGTCCTTTTAATTTTTGGTGTCAGTCTACCTTAGATTCACCCACCCTGACCTATGTGGCATGAACAGTCTCTTACTCAGAGGTTTTCCCACTCTGCTCTGCCTGAGGATGCCTCAGAATGGCTGCACTGATGTCACCAAGCTGGTTGTGGATCTGGCCACCTTTCAGGGCAAATGTTTATAAAGGAGCACAGCAGATCCTGCACATGACCAATCTATGGTTTGAATGAGTACATATGTGTACTTTATGTGGGATAAATCATAAGTACATGTGTGAGGCAGCCTTCTGTGGTGCTACACAGGATTGTAATTGTCCTGCAGTCCTCAGCTGATTTAAGCAATAAGTTCCCCCACAGAGTGATTCAAGGAGATTCCTTATTAGCTCAGCTTAGGAAAGGAGCCTACAAGAAAGATAGAAAAAGACTATTTACAAGGGCTTCACACTGACAGAGAGCAGGTTTAGCTTGGATATTAGGAAGAAATTCGTCCCTGTGAGGGTGGTGAGGCCCCGGCACAGGTTTCCCAGTGAAGCTGTGGCTGCCCCATCCCTGAAAGTGCCCAAGGATGGCACTTGGATGGGGCTGGGAGTAACCTGGGATAGTGAAAGGTGTCCCAGCCCATGAGATGAGCTTTGAGGTCACCTCCAACCCAAACCATTATGTGTTTCTATGATTCTATGAAATGTATTTGACTGTACAAAATAGAACCCCTCTGTTAATATACGGATTTCTTAATTCTGCTGAGAATTGATAGGATATTTCTGTTGGTAATCTACTAAATGAAATAATGCAAGCGAATATTTAGTTAAGATTTTGATTCTACTGCATCTCTTATGTTATTGTGGCATTTGTAGTTTTTATGTCAATGATCATTTGCATTATTTTCTGCTGTTACATGCACTTGTTACATTTAATTAGTGGGGCAAACAACTGGTAGTTTGAGAGGCAGCTCCACAGAGAAATTTGTATTTAAAACACTTTGCTTCCCTCCCCCCTACTCAAATGGATTGCAGTGTGATTTAGCCTTGGTAATAATTATATAATGGTTGAGTTGATCTTTATTACAGAAGGAATGTGTCTTCCAGGGAAGTCAGTCTTGTTTTCTGACTTTTGCATTTATACTGGCATCAAAAGCAACCTCTTACACAGAAGAATTGACAGATAGGAAATAAATGCCAATTTCTGAAATACTTGAGGAGTCATAAGAATTACAGACAAAACAGAGGCAGGAAAAACAGGAAACCAAGTTTATTGAACAATCTAAGTCTAAATATCTTGATGATATAATAATCATTTGATTAATATGAGTTGAGATTCTGCTGCAAATAATTTATTCTTCAAAATATTTTAATTTTAGAGACTCACTTGGACTTCATAGGAACTGGAGAAAAAACTCACTAATGATCTAGCTTTTGTGCATAACTGAGATGCAGTTAAGAAAATTATACTAGTAAAATAAAAGGCACATAGTCTATGAGAGGTATGGGCACTTCTTGACAAAACCTTAAGTTGATAAACTCAGTTTGGTTGCATTTATTCTTGACTGCATGCTCCCCATGAAGTTTGGCTTCGCTCTGAAAATGACTAAGTAAAATTGGCATCTTGGAGCACCTTTTTTAACATCAATATTATTTTACTCCAGTTATAATTGCAAACTGGCATATCTGTGAGAGCTATAGAAAAATCACTTTAGGATGCCATTTCAGACACAAAGGTCAGGGCCAAATTCTACTCCTAATTGCTGGTGTAACTGTAAGAATCAGTGCTGAGGGAGCATGATTTTTTTGAAGGCACATTTAGGGTACTGGCACTGATATTTTACATTTATTCCTGCTGCACAAAGGCAGGAACAGAGCTGGATTCATTGCCCCTGCTGAGGTCTAGGCAGGTGAGAATAGAGGATTGAGAAACAAGATAGGTCACAGATTTTCAAAAGGACTTGGCTCCTACTCAGACTCCTGCCTGAAGTGGGAGCTGCTGGGGCACATGTCAGCATTCCTGCGGTGGTTTAATCCCAGCTGGGATCCCCTGACCATCCAGTGAAGGGTTGAACATCTGACATGAGTGCTCTAGAAAAGTGTGGGGGGTGGAAAGCCATATCCCTTGATGCCAGGGGGAATTGTTTGCCCTGCACATTTCAGCTTCAGTTGGCAAGGTTAGCAGGTGGATATATGGGGAAAACACATTCTGAAGTGAGCAGGCTTGATATTTCCTGAAATAAAAGGGATTTCCTGCAGTTACTGTGCAAAGACCATGCAACACAGAAGAGAATGGCTGTGAGTGCTTTCCCCAGTATGCTTTACAAGAATTTCCAAGCTTGCTTTGAATCATCTCTTTAGAGTAGTAATAGCAGTGGTGCTTCAGATTCAGTCCCTCCCCCAAAGGAAGCCCACTGCTAGAGTCTCTTGTGTGAGGAACCAACTGCCTCATTGAGTTGGAGTTGCATCCCCTTAGCTGTTTCCCAGACATTTAAAATACATCCACAGTGATCATAGAACCATGGAATGGTTCGGGTTGGAAGGGACCTTAGAGACCATCCAGTTCCAACCCCTTCCATGGCAGGGACACCTTCCACTATCCCAGGCTGCTCCAAGTCCTGTCCAACCTGGCCTTGGGCATTTCCAGGGATGGGGCAGCCACAGCTTCTCTGGGCACCCTGTGGCAGGGCCTCATCACCCTCACAGCAGAGAATTTCTTCCTAATATCCAATCTAAACCTACTCTCTGTCAGTTTGAAACCATTCCCCTTTGTCCTGTCACTCCCAGCCCTTGTAAACAGTCTCTCTCCATCTTTCTTCTGGGCTCCCTTTAGGTACTGGAAGGGGCACTTATGTCACCCCAGAGCCTTCTCTTTTCCAACCTGGCCTAGGGCACTTCCAGGAATGGGCCAGCCACAGCTTCTCTGGGCACCCTGTGCCACTCTCCCACCACCCTCAAGGGGAAAATGTCTTCCACAGAAAGAATTGCTCTCCATCCCTCTCATTCTCACATCTGCCGTGTCACAAGGTGACAGCTCTGGGTTCCGGAACATTTTAGGGCTTGTCTCCCCAAGTCCCTTGTGGTTCCTGAGGGAACCAACTGTGTCAGTGTCACTCACTGAGTGTGGTGTGGTTCACACCACAGCCATACTCACTTTTTTGTCCTACACAAGGTGAGCCAGACCATGTGTGAAGTCCACAAGTTCCAAAGATCCTTCTGGTTGCTCTTGCTCCAGCTTTCAGCTGAAACAAGGCTCTGG
Organism: Agelaius tricolor; assembly: GCF_023055355.1. Classification (NCBI taxonomy): domain Eukaryota; kingdom Metazoa; phylum Chordata; class Aves; order Passeriformes; family Icteridae; genus Agelaius; species Agelaius tricolor. The sequence continues at coordinate 5,550,224 of NW_027269263.1, forward strand.
GCCCAATGTCTGCAATCTCTCACTGTGGTTTCTTGCCCCACACATGATTTTATCTCACTGCATTATCTCTCTGGACAATGTCAGTGTTTATCTCTGTGTCTCTGTGGCTCAGTTAATACAAGTGTAGAATTTTAATGAGTAATATCTCTGGCTGTCATCGCAGTGGGTCTTTTCCCATTCATTCATTTTCCTGTGGTGTGGTTGAACTCAAGGCAGCTGGAAAGAGCTGCCAGTTAATTTTGGAACTCAACCTGTCCAATAAGTCTTCTTCCTTTCTAAGTGAAGAGTTTCCCCTGCACAGAGCTCTTAGCAAGTGAACTTAATTCCCTTGCCAGAAACAGTCTGTCTCCATATGGTATTTGCATGCCTTTAACAATGTGTAGCCTTTCTGGAATGACACCAGGAATAGCATTATTTACTAGTGCTGCAAGAATGCACACTGAACGATCCAAGGCTGGAAGACCTAGCTTGTTTTTGCAAAATCATTATTTTTGATTTTGATATTTTGTCCAAGACCCTTCCACTGTACACATGAATAGCACTGACATAGCTTGAAGGAAGTAGAATGAGAGAGACAGAGGGTAATAAAAGTAGATTGAGAAAACATTGTTTTCAGAAAAAAAAGTTAAATTTTAATGCTTTTGTGAAAAGAAGAGAAATTAAAAATAGATGATTATGGAATCTGTGCTGGTTTAGGAGTGCATCCTCTACACAGGAGAATAATAAATGTGAAAATATGGTGGATGTAAGTGGGTGTGTAGATTTTAATTTGGAAATTAACTCCATGAAAATCAGCCACATTGGTTAAGTTTTAACAGAAAGTAAAAGTGAGAATATAAAACATGACTTCTTAAACTTGATTTATAATCAAGTTATCTAATAGTGAAATAACTTTTAGATCAACATCTGAAACAATGAATAAGGATTTTTTCAATGTCTTGGTGATTTTTATTCACTAGTGAGCCATGAAAAAAATTCATCCTTCAAAAATACATGATTTTGCCTGAAACATCCTGAATGAATATCACTTATGAGGCCTCATGCTCTTAAAGATTGAATATTTAGTGTTATACAGTATCTGCCATATTGTGAATAGCTGTTTATCTTCAGAAAAATTCTATTGCTCTCTTTTAACTGAAATTCAGAATAAGGCAGATAAAGAAAAAACAGCTTTTGTCTTTTTAAAGTATTACTCCTAATTAAAAAAACCCAGATTAATACAAAGGTACTACTTTATTTTCTCTATTTTTAGGGACCAATATTTTAATGGTCCACAGACTGTTAATGGTATAACACCAAGAGGCAAATCTAAATATTCTGTTGGCTGCTTCACCTTGCTGGGGGGCACAAAGGGAGCAGGTATGAGCTGAGGCTGTCATCCAGGGAGACCCCTGTGGCTCAGGGAATGCAGGGAGAGACCCTGCTCATCCCAAACTCCCTGGAGCCTGCCTGGCTGGTTTGGTGATCCCTGGCAAACAGCAGCACCCGGGCTGGTGTGCAGAGGGAAAAGAAGGACCAGCACTGTGCAGGTATTTCCAGCATCTTCCTCTGCCATCTTTCAAGGATTTCTGCCTCTGTTACTGCCACACTGGTGTTTGGAGTCCCCAGCAATATTTGCTACCAGTGCAACTGGGCTGTAGGATTTGGGCAATGAAGTGTGATTTTATTGTTGTTGTTCTCAGAATGAACAAATGGTATTTTAATCTAGTATCCAGTCGATGTTTAATTCCTTGTTACAGTTGGGGTGGACCACATGACTTATGAATACAGCTGTGGGAAACATTTTAAGAAACTTTCTTGTTTTGGTTGAAATAGCTTGTTTTTCAGAGATTTCAAAGAGTTGGCTGGTGTTTGAAAAAAACAAAGCCACACCAGGAATCAAACAGATCTACTGAAAGACTGCTGTTGTTTGTTTATTTGTTTGCTTGTCTGTGGCTGACATATCTAGCTCCTCAAGAGAATCTGAAGGGGTAAAGAGGCTGGAAAGTCTCAGCTCCCACACTCTTGGGCTTGGAGTTCAGTTTTTAGAGGCTTCCAAAGCCCTGAAAGTCAGACCACCCCAGAGCTGGGCAGGGAATGGAAATTCTGCTTCAGAGGGAATTTCAGCAACAAAAAAGCTACATATTCTTCCAAACTGGAACTAAATCAGATATCAAAAACTTCAAATATCCTGCCAAATAAAGTTACTGTCCTGGGCTTAACTTCTTGCTATAATTGCTTTTAGAGTTCATTTTTGAATAATTTGTTCATGAATTTATCCTGGCTTTTAGTTCCTATGCATTGAAATACCATGGCTGTTTTTGTCCAAGAGGGAACTGCACAGTCAGACCATTACTAATGATGGAACTGTATAATTCTAGAGTGGTTTGGGTTGTAAGTGATCCATGTACAATCTAATAAATAGGAATTGCAATCTTCAGGAATGTGTCTGGACAAGCTGGCCTCACCCACATGCACAGAGATCCATAATCTGAGCCCAGTACCCACATGTCCCCCGCTTTTGCCTGGCCTTAGAGCAGAGGGAGTCCCTGATACCACCTGGGAGCTGAAAGGTCATGCCATGGTCCTGGAGAGCAGGAAAGCTCCTCCAGAGGGGGATGCATGGTAAGCCATTTATCTCAGGTGATGGTGGGAGAAGCCTGCAGTTCAGTGGTTCCACTAACCCACTCCTTTTCCTGATATTATCAAATTTCCAGCAGTGGAATAGGGGATTTTCAGAAGTACAGGGGATTTTTTCCTCTGTTTCTCAGTGTCTGTAACAGAAAGTAGTGGTGGAAGAGCTTTATCCACAAAACTACCCAGCAAAGCAGAGTTACACATAAAAGCAGAGTGGGGAGAGGAGAATAGTAATACAAATAGTAATAGAAATATATAGAAATATTAGAAAAATATATAGAAATATATAGAAATATATAGGAATAGAAATATAGTAATAGAAATACAAAGCCAGTCTTCCCTGGGCTTTGTATTCATGTGACAGCAGTAACCAGACTGGAGGAGTTTAAAGCCTCCTCATGCAGATTTTTTCCCCCTGCAGGAACAAGTTTCCAGTTTTTTCACTGACACTGAGATAAAATAGAGTGATTTAATGAGCAGTGTAACAAAACTAAGTTTTCTGCACAATTTTATTCTGTCTCCTCTCTGCATCTCCCTGCCCTGTAATACTTTTCTTTCCCTTGTCTTTCTTTTCCTCTTGCTTGCAATACACTCTGCTGTTTCTCAATGTGACTTCCCTTGGTATCTTCATTTTTCTCCATGATCTCCAGTTGTCCCACAGAACAATGCTCTGATCTTCCTTCCACATGCCATACCTGTTGACTTGGGGCAGGGTTAGACTGGGATTGCAGGTTTTCACAAGATCCAGGGACTGACTTCTTGTCACATTAATATTTTCTGAAAAATCCCTTCGCCCAGGATTTTTCTCCTGGGAAGCTGAGAAGCCTCAGAGAAAAAGGAAAACAATAATTGTCTGATTTGCTTCTCCTGTGTTTTGCTCCTTTGGAATGTGTTTGGAGATTGTTTACTCACAGGTGATGTTTCTTTGCATTTCTGGTGTGAGTTGTTTTGACTCATTGACCAATCAGGGCCAAGCTGTGTCAAGGCTCTGGAGAGAGTCACGAGTTTTCATTATTATCTTTGTAGCTTTCTGTAAGTATCCTTTCTGTATTCTTTAGTATAGTTTAGTATTCTTTAATATAATATAGTATCATAAAATAATAAATGAGCCTTCTGAGAACATGGAGTCAGATTCATCATTCCTTCCTGCCACGAGGGACCCCACAAATACAATGACTTCTCCCTTCCATCAGCCTCCTCAGCCACCAGCTGTCACAAAACATGCCAGAATGCAGCCCTGAGTTCCTTGAGTCCTGAGGCAGGTGTGGTTGAAGTTTAAAAAAGTTGCTAGGACAGACTGCAAGGTAGATCAGCAATGAAACCGTACTAACCATGTCGCACAGACAATTTGTCTCCTCCCAGAGAATATCTTTGTGTTGTAACAGTGCTCCCACTGAAACCCCTTTCCACATAACTAGTAGGAGTACTAATTCTCAAATGTTGCATCATGTGTTCCTGACCAATATGAGACATTTTTCTCCCCTTTCTTCCCTGCTGCTGCAGCATGACCCAGGTGCAGTGCTGCCGCAGCCAGCTGGAGAAGCAGTCCTGCTCCGACGGGGTTGAATTTGCCAACGCGCGTGAGGAGTGTGACTCTCATATTGCCAAAAATTCCACCTGTGAGGCCGAATACTTCAAGGTGAGACATCAGAGATCTCGAGTTTTGTGTTGCTGAAATGGCTCCCAAGGTATTAAAGAGTCTTTTTTCCCTTCGTGACCGTCAAAGAAATCGAGATTTGTCAGTTCTGCTTTTGAAGGTTGTTTATTTTCTCTTATCCATTACATTCCTTCTCTGACCTGCTGAGATCTGTCCGTCAGGTCAGGTTGTTGCACAGTGACTGCCCTTGGGATGGTGTTAACTTTTTATACTACAAACTGCGTGTCCTTTATTTACAATAATTTTCCAGTACCTATCACCTATGTCAGACAGCCTGTCTCTATTCTAAACCAATCATGCAGTGTCACCATCCCAGCAGAAGATGGAGGACAAGAAGAAGGAGAAGAAGGACAGGACACACCCAGATTCCTCCATCTTGCTTCTTGAAGCCCCATTCTAAATACACAAAATTCTACTTTTTCACCCTGTGACAAATTAACTATCATTCTACTCAAACTCTTGTGGCTTGTAAATCTTCACACAAAGTTGGTAATTGTTTTCTTGGGCAAAAATCGAAGGCACAGGTGTTTTTGACTCCATACCAAGGTCTCTGAGCCCCTTGCCAGGGTCTCGAGTCCTCCAGGGCAGTCAGAGGAATATCCTGGGTTCCAACACAGAGATACTCCTGTTTGTCTCCAAGAAGTGGAATTGAGGTTATTTAGGGTTGGCCCTGAAGGTCATTTGACTCAGTTTGCTGCACATGAGTGGTTTTTTTCCTGCCTGAACCTCATGTCTCTGTTACAATTGTTTGCATTGTCCTTCTCTTTGAGAAGTTTAGCTCTTTAAGAGTTCTGGAAAATTCCTCTGAGTTATTAGTGGGGTTTTGGTTAGCATCTAATGGATTTCAGCAAGGGAGAGACCTCTTGTGGACAGATACCAAAAGCAGTGTTACTACAGGATTCACACCAAAACTGACAACTTAAATCCAAACATAAATAATAAGAAATATTGTAAAACTATTGTAAACATTACCTAATCAAAAGACCTTATTAATCTACGGAACTGCAGGTGCTTCCTAGTCACACCAAAAATTATATCTTCAAATTTCTCAAGTGTAAATTTACTACTTTATTCCTTTCTGTGAGAAGGCAGTCAAGGGATCATAGGAATTCAGGTAGGACACAGCTGTCCACTGTCTATTCAAACATGGGGAGCAAGGTAATTTTGGTAATACCAGAGGGGAATATTTTGATATTATTATTATTGGGGTGACTGAAGAAGCAGAGGCCTACAGGCAGTGAAAGGGTGGTATAACAACTTGATTGTTGGCCATCACCACAGCTGCAGAGGAATCTTGGCTCTGGCTCCTGGAGCACCTCCTGCCCAACCTTCTCCTCTGCCCTCAGTGTCTCCATGTTGTTACCTTACACATTCTCACCTCCTCCTCTTCTCTATCTGGAATTAAAACTGCCCCACTATCTCTGTTTTGATTGTCTTCTCAAATATGTTATCACAGAGGCATTACCATCATCTCTAATTGGCCCAGCCTTGGCCAGTGGCATGTCCATCTTCAGAGCCATCAGAGATTGGCTCTGCTGGACATGGTGGGAGCTTCCAGCAGCTTCTCACAGGAGCCACCTCTGTGTCCCCCTCACCACCAAAAACCAGGCCGTGCAAACCCACCACACCAGTTAAGATAACACATGGCACTTTCCATCTCTGGATCATTTTGGCTGAAGTATAGAATAAATCATTCTCATTATCAAGATGTTAAATCAAGATATATCATGCACAGTTAAAATAAATATGGGTTGGAACAAATGGTTCAGGGCACACAATTATGTTAATTGAAGATACAGTGTCTTACAGATATTGCAAGATTTAGCAAGTTCTGTACTTGAAGTTTCACACGAGCTGGAGAGAGAGGCTTTTCAAACGGTGGTTCAGCCTAAAAGAAATAAGGAATTTAAGGCTGTTCAACAGTTCAAAAAAGAGCAAAATAATTGATCACTCTTCAAAAATTTCCAGAGAAACTCTGTAACTCCCAATATGAATATCCTGTGACAAGATAAAGAAGTGGACTGAGTCTTCCAGCAGAAGCCAGTGAGCATACCAGAGTTATACAATGTCAGTATTTGTCAAGGCATCAGCCTATTCAATAGCTTAAATAAGTTTTGGTTCTAAAAAATATGAGGGGTTAAGTCAAGTAATGAATCTTTAGCTCACTTTCATATTTTTGTCTTCTAATTTATGGTTGGGAAAATTGAATATTATCAAAATCATCATCATACATTTAAGAACTTTGAGAAGGGTGCATCAGGGAATTGCTTGATATGTTAGAATAAATATTGTGAAATCATCGAGGGTTTATTTCTAAAGTCGTCCAAAAAAGCCAGAAAAGATGAAATTATCCCAGACATAAGAGGATGAAACTGGAGAATCTGCCACTGGATGGAAGTAGTTGGAGGAACTAGTAAAAAAATTGGGAGTAGGGACCATCTCACCAAACAAGAGTAAATAAGGGAAAAATGCATCCTAGAGACTGGGAGGGCATGGAAACAACACCCCAGGAGATGAGGCCAGGCAAGAGGAGCTCCAGCCCTGCAGCAGTCTGCAGCACAGAACAGTTTCTGTTGTGTATTTAATGGCATCATACAAAATGGAAAACTTACATACTTCAGGATGCTGTTACTGTCTTGACTTCACGCTGCTCCAAGTTTTGAAAATGCCTTTCAGTTCAGTGCAGGGAGAGAAACATGTAATTCCTTACAAGGGAAAACTTAGAATAGAGGCAGGGATAGACATCTCAAAGTAATGCAAAACATTTCATCGTTGCCTTCTTTTTAGCAGGTGTGGTGCTTAAAGCACCAAACTATAGAAATTTGGTTGAAAGTTTAGTTATTTTATGTTCCATCTGTTCTGTGTAATGGTGCAGGCAACTTTCTTCAAGCAAAATAGATTCTGGAAGACAAAACTAATTAAAAAAAGCTTAAATCTTCTTTCATGTGACAGTAGCAATTGTCAGACACCAGTTCCAGAGAACAAAATACTTTTGCTGCTTTTTGACAGCAAGGCAGAAAACTGAATAAATCAGCAGCATCTTCTCAATTTAAAATAGAGGAAGCCTCCACAGGATTAACTTGTCCTGCCCTTGCTTCTGTGCTGCTCTTGAAGAGTTTGTAGAAAATTTTCCATCAGTGCCAAGGTGAGATAATTACTGACATAATTTTCAAAGCTCATTGACTTTGTTAATATTTTCATTTTCTTTTTAACAGACATGTTGTTACTGTTGTTTGCTGGGAAAGGCTGCCCAAGTTCAAGGACAGAGCTGTCAGCCCAACCCAAAGATGGGATATCAGTGTGGAATTGTCTTCAGGACCTGCTGTGGGAAAGGCCAAGAAGGCATTGATCTGTCCATCAGTGATTATCCTCCCAAAAAAGAGCCAGGTATTTTATTGCATACTTAAAAGAGTGAGACACAAAATGATACAGGGTGCAAGGAGTGTTTTCACTTTAAATTATTTCTGTTGGAATTTCTCTAATTTGACATCTCATCTGAGTAATTTAATGATGCATGTTTGGGAGCTCATTTTTTTGGCTAGTGACAGCTGAAAGGCTGTTGCTGAAAATAAGAGGCAGAAAGAGGTCAGTTTCTGGCATCAAACTTAAATGTACAAGAGCTTATTTTGGGAACTAATGATCTTACCTTGGAAACTGAATATAAGCTATTAATTTTAATGGCATTTTGCCCACTGAAAAATGTTTAATTAAAATGAAAATCAACAAACAATTCTTAGAATTGCGTTGAAAAGCTAGAGGGCCCTTGCCAGCTCAGTAGAATGCAAATGTTGCCATTATGGGAGGGACAAATGCCCACAAACCAGGAGTATTTGAAATGCCTGGACTGCCTGGGACAACTAAGATCTCCAGGAAGTGTGGAAAATGTTTCTTTTATTACCAAAAAGAAGGGTACCTAGATGCTCCTGACATCCTTATCCATACCTAGTCCACAGAGCTGAAGAGGATGAACGGGTATAGACTGACCCTTATAGACTTTCATTTGTTTGGGGTTTTTTCCCCCCTTTTTCTCTTAGACAGACCTGAAATGCAGACAGGTCATGCTCTGTAGTGTTGCCTCCCTCATGGGCTGCTGAGCACTGAAAACACCATCTGGCTGGCAGATCACAAGCCACAGATTTTGGGGGACATCATCCCAATCCATCATTTAAACACAAGCCCCTTCACGAAAGCTTGCACTGATCTGTTTGAGCCAGCACATTATCAGAGTTGTTCCAGGTCTTTCCAGCCTGGCTTGTCTCAGTGTCCCCCTTCTGAGGTAACATCTGGAAATGCCCTTCTGGGCAGTTTCTCTGTGTGTGTGCCCTTGTCTCAGGAGGGGAAATGCCCCATCCATTAGCACTGGCTGAGGTGACTGGACTATTAGATCCCTTGTAATCAGACATTTCTGCTAATGACAGAAATTTGCATGCTCACTGTAGCTGTATGGCATGAGAAATATGCCATTATGGGAACTGTGAGCGTGGCAGAGTATTTCCCTGCTTGCCTTTGTGGGCAAGTGACACACACAGCACACACAGCAATCATAATTATGGTTATTGTGGCACACATAAGAGCCACTATGCACTGCAAAGCTGGGGCAGGACAATGTTCTCATCATTCAGCTAAGAAACAAGCAGGTGTTTGAACCAACATCAAATAAACCTATTGATAAGAAAAAATGCTTGTAGGAAGGCAGAGCAAACAACACAAATAGACACTTTGGTTCATTGTGAAAGGGAGATGAGGTACTGTTTTGCAAGGCAGATTTCTGGACTAGAACCTTGTGTTTGTTGCGCCATAGCAGTGCATGAAGGGCATTCTGCTGCAGGGGTAAGGCAAGGTGGCTCTCCAGGTCATATAAAGTGTTGTCCACAGGTCAGACTTGATGGTCTTGGAGGTCTTTTCCAACCTAATGATTTTTTTTTTTTTTTGTGATCTCTGGTGTTGTGTCCCCAGAGGCCTGTACCAAATCCAACCAGACTTGGGCAAACTGATTGCATCAGCTCTGCATAACTGAAATTGAAATTGAATAATGCCCCTATGGCTTGAGGACTCAGTTAACCAACCCAGCCTTGTGCCATTGCACAAACACTGCTTTCACATCCTCTCTGTGACCTCACATCACTTGCTTGTAAGTGACTGCTGCTGGAATGGGCTCATGCACAGTCACTGAAACAAGCCTAAGTTTCCAAGTCAGCAAGCAGAGTATTTTGGAATCATGTTTTTGCACCCTACCTTCGCCCCTGTGTTGGAGAAAGTCCATTAGCTGGTTCTTTGGGGATGCAGTGGGTTCAAGGATGTGTTTGGCCCTTGTATGTCCTCATGTGGAGAGAATGGACTCTTGGAATATGTACACGAGGCAGGAATACCACAGTATTTAAGGATATATATATATAAAAAAGTGTATATATATATATATACACTTATATAAGTGTATTAATAAGTTCAATAAGTATATTAAGTACATATATATATATGTATGTGTGTGTATATATATATATATAAAGTAGTAGTATATAAGTATATTTAAAAGAATGATGTAACTATGTGCCCAAAAACCTAGGTGTGGAGTTCTTTTTGAAACGAAGTCTAAATAAATAACTGAGTTTAATCTGATTCTCAATAAATCTCTGAGTACCCCAAGCTACTATAAAGTCAGTGGAAGCCAAGCATGCCCCAACAACGTGCCTTATGAAAATGAGGTTAAGCTCTGGTTAAAAGCCTGGCATGAAGAACCTGTGTTTGAAAATATCAGTCCATAGGTAATCTATGAATACAGTGTGACTTTCATATTGAATCAGTCAGATGGAAAATGCCCCATGGCCATGAGCATTTGAATGTCAAATTTAAGTAAGAAATAGCTGTAAAATATGTAAATAATGTTTTACAATTTTGTTCTGGTTTGTCCAAAACCCTGATATGAGTTCCATCCCAATCACACAGTGTTTTACCTTGAGAAGAAAAGTGCTTTCTCCTCTAATGCCTATCTCTCCTCTTTTTAGTTGAAATTTCAAAGGAGGAACTGGACCAAGAAGATCCTTATCTGCATGATGGCTGCAGAGGTGAGTCCTGCTAGCCAGCTCTTTTGTGATTGCTTTCAATAAAGTGAAGCCAAATTAGATCTAGCCAAAGCCCTTTGCCTAGGATAGTTATGGGTAAAAAAAACCCCAAACATGAGGAAGAGCCTTTCCAAGGAGTAATAGGCTGTTATGTGATGCCTAAATAGTGCCCAGATACAAGGGAGGCATTGTCTCTCACAGTGCAGTCCATCTTATCCAACTGAAGCTGAGACAATACATTTAACTTCTAATTAACTTCTAAAGTGAGGTAATGCCTCAGAAGTGTCACCCTTGAACCTGTGGAGTGCTTTGGATTTTTCAGAATGTGGTGATCCTATATTAAATATGTGCATCTTTTGTTCTTCTCTTGGTGTTTGAATGTTTAAACATGTGTTTAAACATTAAATTAAACTTGTTTATATTTGAGATGCATAACCTGAACAAAAGGAAGACAAAAGTGGCTCTTGTTCTGATTAATGATGCTGCTCTGCCTCCTTGGAAATGTGCATTTGGAATATTGCTCTGCTAAGTATTCTGATTTATTGCTTGTCACATATGATTTACATGTCTATAAACCTAAACCAGCAGTGATTCATTGTTTTCTGCCAGCATTTCAGAACTCAGAAATGTATTTAGGATAAAAACAATTTAATAGGCTTATATTCCAGTTGAAAAATTATTTACTGTGCTCTATGTTCTACAGCTGTTACACTCTGGAGAGACTGGGAATATCTACCAGGTCATTAGTGAACCAGAGTCAACAATGCCTCTCCTCCTTGCTAATTAGAGGAGATGACACAGAAATATGTGTTACATATTTTCCTAGCATTATTTCTTCATGTAATCAGTTGTTGTATTTCTCAGTTAATCAGCTGCCTGCAGGAGATGGATTGGTATTGCTAATTGCCAATTGGTGGTTCTGTCTACAGTATAATTTCTGATAAACTTGGCATGCCAAAACTTCTAATTTCCTGAACTTTAACAGGGGAAACTTAAATTTCATAGGAAATGGAACTTCCAGCAATTTGTTTTGGAGCACCTTCATGTAACATGGGGAACTTAATTCTGTTCTTCTAACACTCCCACTACAGGTTTTAGTGTGTCAGGATGGAGCTCACAGTATTAGCAGAGATTCAGAGAGCAGAGGCTGTTGATCTCAACAGCAAAGCTATGGTTCCACCTAATTTTCAATGATGCATTAAAGGCCCTGTCCTCATTAGAAATTGTTGTGCTTAAAAAATTATTTATAATAACATTTTATAGCTGCAATTTCCCACATGGATTGTGCCTATCTCACACCTTTTGTTTAATGCCTATCCAGCCATTCTGAAAAACAGGACGTGAGTTCTGTTTGTACTAAGAATATCTGCAGCCTTATAACAAATAGTTGTTGTTGGAAGTATATAACCTTTTCTCTAATTTTAGAATATGAAACATTTTTAATATTCATTTATATTTTAACAAGGTCAGAAAAGGTTTCCTTAATGATGAGCCAAATTTTGTGTAAATTCTCTGTAGTATTCTCTTTCTGCTTGTCCCAATAATCCTTTTTTTATTAATTTTTAGATCTTTCAGTGCTTAGCCCTTTCTTTTGTATATGTGTATTAATTTCTTTTCTAAATAAATCAATTATCCTGTAAATTCATGGTTAGTTTCAGTTCCTATGAAGAGCCCCTTAATTACATGAGGCCTTTTAACATATTCATTAGGTGGTGGTCCCTGCTCCCAGCAGTGCAGAGACACAGGATCCAGCTATGTCTGCTCCTGCTTTGTTGGCTATCAGCTTCAACCAGATGGTATCACCTGTGAAGGTAAAAGAAATAAAACCATTGCTTTCATTATAAACATTCTTGTTTTAAAAGTGCAAGAATAGATACAAAAATACCCAGATGGAAGAAAGCAGAATATGCTTATGTCAGCTGGGGAAAGAGATGAAGTCATAAAAAGTTGATTTGAATGGAGTGTTGAAATGAGAATTGTGGAAAAATTAAGTTAAGAGAGGGTCAGTGGAAAAGGTGGAGAATTTAGAATGGAGAAGAGGCAGAGTTTGAATTTGTTGTTCTGAATAAAACCAAAACAGAATACCTATTCTCTCTTGTAAAAGTGGATTGTTATTGATAAGGCAGACAAAATAAATAGGGTAGGATTCTTTAGCTTGTTAAGGACACAACTGACAGAAAGAACTACTGTTCTGGACTCCATGAGTGGCATGGCAACTGTCAAGGAAGGATTTTTAGCTTCTCCCAGAAGAAGAACTGGTTTTTCCTGCACCCCTGTGTGTGGTCAGGCAATGCCCAGGCTCCCCAGGGAATGGTCACGGCCCCAAGGCTGCCAGAGCTCCGGGAGGGCTTGGCCAAGGCTCTCAGGGATGCACAGGGGGGGATTTTTGGGGTGTCTGTGCAGGGCCAGGAGCTGGACTCAATGATCCTTGTGGGTGCCTTCCAAGTCAGCATATTCTGATCTGTGGCATCAAATGAAATGGGCTGGGATAGAGGTTGCATTTGGCTTCTATTGGAATAAGATCCATCACACTGCAACAGACTTCAGGCTTGTGCAATGTGACATTTGGTTCTGAGCTAGTGAGCCCAGGCTCCTTGTTGCTTAGGGATGTGAGCCCTTCCAGGACACAGCTCACCTTGCCCATCCTGCATAGCTGTTCAAGGATGTCAAGTGTTCCAGATGAAGAGTGCCTTTTTCTGTCAGTGACTGGAAATGTAATCTTAAGTACCTCAGATACAAACTTCAGAATATAAATAAATATTGATGATTGGTCAGATTAACACTAACATAGTAGGACATATAAAAAGGAAGAGCTTTTACATTTAATACAGGTGGATGTCAGATTCTCTTATGCATTCAAAGTTAAAATGAAAAATAAATTCACAAAGGAAATGTCTATCAGTAGCTGTGCAGTAGAAAGTCACAGCTTGGCTCAGAGAGTCCCTCAACCATATGTTGGTGGGATGCAGAGCAAGGCAAGGATTTCTGAAAGTTTGCCCCATTCATTCAGTTACTATAATCCGACCATGAAATCTCTGAGGCTGGAAAAGACCCTAAAGATCATTGAGCCCAACATAAACCAAACACTGCCAACTCCACCAGCAGACCACGTATACACATCCTGGCTGTAACAGCTTTAGACATATCCAGAGACATCATCGACTGCTAGACTCAGTCAGATGATGTTGAGTCTCTGCTCTCACTCAGTTAAACTTCCTCTTCTTAAGTACGGTGTATCAGCAAGTCCTGGTTCCAACAGGGTCCAAATGTCTTGTGACAGCTGTGTAGCAGGATGTGAATGTGAGGCCAAATCCCCACCTTTGAATTCAGATGCTCAGAGGAATGCCTGGTTGGAGGTGTGCCCACAGCAAGCCTTCGACCTGATCTCCTCCCAGGGACATCATGCTTCTTATTTACTCTCTCTTATTTACTTGTAAATGGTTTTGCCTGTTGTAGATATTAATGAATGTATCACTGGGACACACAACTGTGGGATTGGACAGACCTGTGTCAATACACTGGGATCCTTCCGCTGCCAGCGGGACACGAGCTGCGGCACTGGCTACGAACTCACAGATGACAGTCGTTGCAAAGGTATGTCCTGTGCACAGAAACTGGGATCTTCCTGGCTTGAGTTAAACACTAAGCACGTCATCATGTCATGCTCTTTGGGTTTTGGTAAATACTCAGGTAACTGACACACACACACCTCAAGGACAGCAGTTTTCCCACCTGTCACCTTGCAAAAAACCAGATCATGCAGCTGAAGGCTGCTGCAATGATTTCCAGCAGAGATAACTGCATTTCACACTGGCAGTTTGTGTTGCATGTTAGGAGCTGCTCTGGGGACTAAAACAGGTGATTAGCAATGCCCAGAACTCACACTATACACAATACCCTGGAGATAATTTCTGGCTAGCTCCAGTCTGGTCTGTGGAATTGATTGTTCATTTGTGAGTGGAGTGCCTTAGTCCTGCTCATGGAGCATATCTGATGGTTTGGATGCACCTGAATTAATCAAGTTTGCACATTCTGGAGCGTGAAACAAAGTGTGGCAAGTGGAGCAACCAGGTGATTCAGTTTGAAAATGTGAGGGAAGATGCATCTTTAGAAAAAAGAAAGCAAGCTTTTATCCTTAGGAGGTTACAAAGGGATTAATTTCTAATCACAGCATTCCTAGGTATTTAAAAATGTGAAGGGGTTAAAACCACTGTTCTTGACTAGCTGTGTTTGAACACAAAGGTAACAGTCCTTCTTACTAAAAAAGTTACTTGTTTCAAGTTCCATCTAGCTTAAAGAATGCTTTTATGTGCATCTGTAACTTCACCTGGCGTGCTGCCTTTACAGAGATATAAATTAGCAGCAAACTCCAGCTGATGTGGAATTGGTTTTCACCATGTCTGCTCCCTCTAAGCTTAGACTGCTTTATAAAAAAACTAATTTAATTCCACTGAGTAAATTAACTCAACCAAGATTTTAGGTAAGGCTTTACTGTAGGAACTGATCAGTGATGAATAATAAATAGATTGAATAAAAAAAGCTGATGAACAAACTCCAATGCCAAACCTGCAGAACATCACACAATGTTTTTGAAAGTATCATGGTGTAACTGTGATCCCTTTGAAGTAACACTTCCATTGATTTGAAAACCATCAGATTTAGGCCAACAAATAGCTTACTGGCAAGTATTAACATATTTCTCTGTTGGAAAAAAAAGGAGCACAGATAGTAAATTACACCTGCAATAATATTAGAAAGTTCTTATCTGGGTAAGATATGTTAATATTGTTAATTATTAATGCTATGTTAATAGTGATAAGATATTCATGTATGGTTTTTAAATGCCAAGTAACATGACTGAGCTGTGCTACATGTGGAATCCTGCAAAACCCAGTTCAGTATTAATTCACATGGTCTCCACATTAATTTTTTAAGACCCACAAAGCTCTAGGGCTACTGTTGTATCAACTGCATGAATGAGAAAGCTGAGTTATCCTTTTGCTGGAGATTTTCTGTATTTTGATAGCTTTAGGAGATTTCATCCCATTGCCAGTTGGCAAACATTAAATTTTAGTTGCTTTATGTGGACAGGACTACATTCCTGAGTGAAGCCTCATTTGCTGTTATCTCCTTTACCTGCTTTACGTGAACAATAATTTATTCAGAAATATTTATTGTCTATTCTGAACTGGAGTAGAATGTTAAAGTAATCAGAAGTCATATTTATGTGCATTTTAAAGCATGATAATGCAGGGATATTGCAAGCCTTAATATGGATGGGAATCAAGGCCAATTTATTCACTTATGAAAGAAATGAACAATATCTGCATTGGATCTAGAGCTAAAATTAAAATTGCACTTGGGTAATGAAATCTTCCCGACTTCAAATCCCAGCACACTGCTGAATCAAGGCTGAATGTGATGCTTTAGATACTTTATAATAGTTTTGAATCATTTAGTTGTGAGAACTAAACTTGTAAAGCATAATATGCACAGACACCCCCCCTATATATAATATTAATAATGAAATTGTAAAAAAATCTTAACCTATCTGGTTTTATTGAGATATTTTTTGAGGTAATAAGTCATATTGATCCTGGATCACAGAATTCCAGGAAGGTCCACTGAGAATTAATCTATGTGATGATTTTAATTATGTCTTATGCTTGAAATGCAATGAAGGAACCCGTCTAATTCCTGCTAACAATTTTTTTTTGTGACGTACCAGATATTGACGAGTGTGAGACTGGTACTCATAACTGCCCCCCCGATTTTATCTGTCAGAATACTCCAGGATCTTTCCGCTGCCGCCCCAAGCTGCAGTGCATGAGTGGGTTTATACAAGATGCACTGGGCAACTGTATTGGTAAGGCATGCTCTTGTCTTGGGGAATGCTCAAACGTTGCTGGGAGAAAAGTTGTGCTTTCCCTGGGTAGGTTCTGAACTGCTCAAGCTGTTCTTCATCTGTGCGTGCATTGCTTTTTCCTTGATCCCATAGGTAAGAGTGACAGATGAAAGCCATTTAAATGAAACATCTGAATACTAGATCCTATTATTAATGAGATTGCATTACCTAAGGTGGTTAGCTGCTTAAGTCTTTGGGTGTTTTATATGAAAAAAAATGTGTAAAAAAATTGTCATATATTTTATCTAACTCTATCCAAAAGGTTTTAGCCAAAGGTTTGTGTAGAAAGCCGTAATTATGGCATCATCTGTAACACCCTTTGATATTAGTCTGCTTGGTTTTACAGGCTTGTAGGTCTTTCCAGATTTGTTATAGCCCATCAAGAATCTTACTGTGTATGAGAAAGATGGGACACTTATAACATACTGTGGAGAGGAGTTTTACTTTAAAGACTGATGACAATCTTGCCAGGACAATGCCTTGTTTCCAAGACTCCCCAAAACCAGAATTATAGCCTTCAAATAAATGCATTAAAATTACTGGTTTCCAGCAGACTTTATATGGGTTTGTCTAATGTGACCTACAAATCTATCAGTTATTCCCTTGAGTATTATTTTCAAGTCTCAACTCAACTTTTAATTCCCCCATTGGCATAGCAAGCCTTGGACTTGTGGAACTGGCCAAGCAGCAGCTGCTGCCAAGCTGCACTCATTATCAGCCCCTTGTTCTCCTGTAGAGCTGAAATCTGACACTGGAAACAGACTGAAAACAAAACTGCAGCCTTTAAAACAAGGGGGGCCAGTGCCTGTGCACAGCAAGCCCTTTGAAAGCACATGCCTGCCACAGGTAGTGCCAGGTCCATGGCAGATTTTGATTAACTTGCTGCCATGGACATCAGGAAAGGCACATTAAATGCATTTGCTCAAAACATTTAGGCAGTTTCACAGCCTAACTTTAGGCACTGGGAATTAAATGCTGCTCTATGTGGAGTTGAGGGGATTTTGTTGTTGGATTTGGGACTCTGATCATCATGTAGAAGCTAAGAGCTCCATCAGAACACACAGACTGAAGCAGAACTGGGTAACTGAACTGTTGATCAGTGCTTTGTATATTTAGGAGAGACTTTTAAAGGCTTTGAAACAAATACAACTTCTACACCAAATTTCCACTGCTTTTCAGTGGTATCTATGGCTTTTATATCTCCCCAGTCTTCACTCTGGAAGCTTTGTATCAGTGGAGCTAAAATGTCATGAATAGTTGTCTTCTCCGACAGGCAGAACTTTTCTCTGAGAAGTTCTCATTATGTAACTCATTATGTGAAGTTCTCATTATGTAACTCATTATGTGAAGTTCTCATTATGTACATAATGAGAGCATCTTACCTCAAACCTCTTGAGACCAGAAAGAGTTACACTGACTTGTGCTCTTGTAGATATCAACGAGTGCCTGAGCACCAACATGCCGTGCCCAGCTGGACAGATCTGTATTAACACTGATGGCTCCTTCACCTGCCAGAGAATCTCACCCAGCTGTGGCCGAGGTTACCACCTCAACGAAGATGGAACAAGATGTGTAGGTGAGTGACAGTTGGGAAGAAAAAGCAGTTCTAAGAAAATAGCTCACATAAATAATTTATGTCTAGCAGTTTCTTGCGCTTTGTCCAGGTTTTTGTCATTCCCACAGTCAATTCTTGATCCTGTTCTTTCCCTCATGGCAGTCCCAGCAAGTGAAGAATGACAAGCATCCACCCTCTGTCCTTCATAAAACTCACGAAACCCTACATTTTGAGGGGTAATGATTATCAGCCCCCATAAATGGCATTGGCTGTGACTGCATCAATGGAACAATGCTGTGTGGCCCCAGATCTCCTTAGTACAGAGAGATAACAGAAGGTCAACTTAATGCCCCACAGAGGCCATTCAAGTAACACTGAAAGATATAGATGCCTTTGGCTGGCTTTTAACTGAGATGGTTTTAGCAAAGACAGGCATTTTTGTATGTGTTTTCAATTTTTGTGAGTGCTTTATCAAAGCACTACTGATGACTCTGGATCTCAGACATCTTAGACTAGATGAAAAATCTGATCCACAAATATAAGTATGCATAATAAAACAATTTTGCACTGAATTCCTCCAAAAGGGAATTGCCTGATTACTTCATTGTTCATCCCAAATCCATCAACATTAAGGACACCTTGGAGCTAACCTGGTTTGGTACAAATAGTTTGGATTTGTGACTCTGATCTCGTAAAAGCTGAGAGCATGATAACATCTTGTTTTCTGTTCCAAAACACTTTATAACCACCAGAGGACCAAAAAAAAAAAAACCTTAGGATGTTCTTCTCTCAGCCTGCATAGGTAGAAGTGTACTTAGAATCACTTTTTGTTGTAGATGTGGACGAGTGCTCATCCTCCAGCCAGCCCTGTGGAGAAGGGCACATCTGTATCAATGCCCCAGGCAATTATCGCTGCGAGTGCAAAGCTGGCTATAGCTTTGATGTCATCAGTAGGACCTGTATTGGTAAGTTGCACCACCAACCTAAATACCTGCAGCCATAGCACTTACAAAGTGATCCTCTCTAAAGAATGTTACTGCTCTGTGCATAGCCTCTGTCATCAGAATGTAAAATTGACTGCTATATATTATTTGGCTGGCTTTAAAACCATATTAAAGAACTGCTGGTACTTCAAAGGAAGCTGTATTAGTATTGTCAACATGTTATCTGCTATCCTGTTAAAAGGTAAGGTTGTGAGAGTGAGTGTAATTGTTTTCTGTGATATTTTTATAAGCACCTACAGCAAAAGATTCCTTTGGAAGATCAAAGCAACTTTCTCCTGTATAGATCTAATCCAATTATACTCTGGCGTGCTTCTAAATGAGCATTTTGAGGGCATCTTCTCTCTTTAGTATGAAATTTAAATCTGGAAAACAACAATCAAACTTTGATAATCACATTTCTTGTCCAGACTGGTGTTGCAGTGGGGCAGCCCATGCACAGAGCTCTCTGTGTGTTTGTCATTGCAGATATCAACGAATGCAGGCGCTACCCAGGCCGCCTCTGTGCTCACAAGTGTGAGAATACTCCTGGCTCCTACTACTGCACTTGTACCATGGGCTTCAAACTTTCAGCTGATGGCAGATCCTGTGAAGGTATGGCTCTCAGTTATGGAGTGTGAGAAACAGCTCTATTGCCCTGATTTTTTAAGTTTTTCTAAGCCTTCTGATGTTTACATTCTTGTAACGAACTTTCTCACGCACTTTATGTAGATAACTTATCGTGTTGCATTCTTTTATGGAGGAGGAGAAATTTGATGGACTGTTGGTTTGTCCAGTGTCATTGGACAGGTGACACCGTCACCCTCCAATCCACTGTCAGTTTTGGAAGTCTGTAAATGTTGGAGTCAGAAATTAAAAAATCTGTTTTCACCTTAGAAGAGCTGCGTTTCCACGTTGTGTTATTTCGTGTCCTATAGTGACACAGCTCATTGCTCTTTTAGCGGTTTTTTAATTTTTTTTTATTTTACTTTTATTTTTTTTAAATTTTATTTGCTGTTTTTTTTTTTATTTTACCTTGCAAGACTGCACTGAAATGGCATGAGAAATCATCACAGTGCAGTCTCTTTGGTTACATGAATGCTGCTGTGCTTAGTCAAGGCCACCACAGCCCACAGCTTGAATATATCACCCTTAGACTGCATCATTTGGCAGGACAGGATGACACAGCCTCAAGCTGCACCAGGGAAGGTTCAGGTTGGATGAATCAGGAAGAATTTCTTCTCTGAAAGGGTGGTGAGACATTGGAAGGGACTTCTCAGGGACTCTCATGGAGTCTCCTCCTGAAAGTGTCTGAGGAATGCCTGGACGTGGCACTCAGTCCTCTGGTCTGGGTGGCAAGGTGGGGCTTAGTCACAGGCTGAACTCAATGGTTTTGGAGGTATTTTCCAGCCTGAATGGTTCTGTGATTCTGTGATGCGAAGATCTATGGGTCTGCTTTTGCTGCACTTTGAAGGGTGATTCAACTCAGTCAGGTTCAAAACCTTCAAAACCAGCCTTGCTGATATACAGAAACAAAAATGTAAGTGTTGGCCTAAAGATTCCCTCTCAGTCTCACACCTTGATGTACAGGAGGAAATTATAGCACAGTAAAAATTAACGTATACTGCCTGTTAAGAGTAACACACTGAGAGTCCCCTATTTCCAGGTTACTCAGTGACGTGTGCCATCCTTTTTTTAATTACAACTACCTTCCAAAATTTTGTCTTATTCCAGTATTAGGAGTGACGAGCATTGCAAGAAATTTGGGGTTCAGGTGTATAACTCTGCCTTTCAGATTTGAACGAGTGTGAGAGCAACCCCTGCAGTCAAGAGTGCGCCAATGTGTACGGCTCCTACCAGTGCTATTGCCGCCGGGGGTTCCAGCTCAGCGACATCGATGGCATCTCCTGTGAAGGTGAGCTCTGTGGTGCTGCAGGGAGAGGGTGGGGGCCCACTTCTCATTGCTGCTGTAACAAACATGAGCAATTCCATGTAATTTTTTCATTTTAGCATTTGAGTCTCCTCAGTATTTTCTTTGTTTTCTTTATTTTCTAACTGTATTTAATGAAGGTCTCCTGCCCATGCCCTTTTCTAGAAGCATCTCTTTCTATGTTGGTGTCATTTTTGCTGTTCACACTGACTTGTAGCTTGGCACACTTTTGTTATTTGACAGAAATTTGTCTTTTTCCTGAGGAGCTACCAGAATTTCTTGTCTTCAGCAAGTGGAGATATGAGCATATTTATGTTTTACATATGTAAGACATGTTATAACTAGGTAATATTTTATAGATCCTCTTTTTGTGGCTGGTTCTGAACTAGTGTATTCTCAAATACAAGGAAGATGAGGATGTGACCTCATGAACAAGATCCTGAGCTTGGACTTAGGTCTCCAAGACTTATTAAACAGTGAGACCTTGGGCAGAACATCTAATGGTGATTTCCTTTTGTAAAAACAACAATAAAACTATTCCTCTCTCTCCCTTTTATAAAGCACTACAACACATGTCACTGTAAAGTGCTTGCTCTCATCCATTACTTTGTCTGTTGGGCTCTCATAGAGCTTTTAATTTTCTTCAGAGTTCCATTTATTCCTGAAAGTCTTTGCTATTTAGATGTTGTTGGCTAGAGCCACACATATCTGATGATCTTCCTCATTGCCCAGAAATCAGAATCATCAAATTGTATTTGAAGCTCATAGCAGGAGCGCTGTACATGTGCACTGGGCTGAATGTCAGGAACACATAGAAAATTAGTGGTGTTTTTTTTTTTTTTTCTTGCAGATATTGATGAATGTGCTTTGCCCACTGGAGGACATATCTGCTCCTTTAGATGCGTTAATATTCCTGGGAGCTTTCAATGCACTTGTCCCTCCACTGGCTACAGGCTGGCACCCAATGCACGCAACTGCCAAGGTGGGTTCAACAACTGCAGGGAGACCTCATGCATTGCAGAATTCTGACAAGTTATAGCAGGTTTTGTGTTTAAAAAATGCCTTTCCTACGACATGATAGGTAATGCAGTACACATCAGCTTGACATCTGAAGAAATCAGTCTCTTATGATAAATACACAGGAAATTTCAGTTACAAAGTAATTCAGCAGAGACTACTTTTGAAAACATTATTAAATAATTATAAAAAAATTCTTACAATGAAGATTCCAATGCTGTGAGTTGGTTTAGCCATTAAAAGGAAATATCCTGCTGTAAACACGTCAGCAAATATTTAGGTCTTGTCCACTTAGTGGCACTGCTGCTCTTCCTTTTCTTCTTCTTGCTGGTTGGTTGGGTTAATGTTCTTCTTTTTTGTTCTTCTGTCCTCCCCTTGCAACCCTGCAGTAATGTTTAATTGCACTCCATGTTTTGCAGTACCTGATAGGATACTGGCTGCATCTTGAGGGTTGTGTTCAGTTCTGGGTCCCCCAGTTTAGGAGAGACATTGAGATGCTTGAGTGCCTCCAGAGGGGCAACGAGGCTGGAGAGGGGCTTGGAACAGAAACCCTGTGAGGAATGGCTGAGGGAGCTGGGGGTGTTTAGCCTGGAGAAAGGGAGACTCAGGAGTGACCTTATCACTCTCCACAACTCCCTGAAAGGCGGCTGTAGTCAGCTGGGGGTTGGTCTCTTTCTCCAGGCAGCACTGACAGAACCATAGGACACAGTCTCAAGCTGCATCAAGGGAAATATAGGTTGGATATTAGGAAAAAGTTTTTCACAGAAAGAGTGATAAAGTTCTGGAATGGTCTGCCCGGGAAGGTGGTGGAGTCACCATCCCTGGATGTGTTTAAAACCAGACTGGATATGGCACTGGGTGCCAGGGTTTAATTGAGGTGTCAGGGAATGGGTTGGACTCCACGATCTTGAAGGTCTCTTCCAACCTTGTGATTCTGTCATTGTCTGGCACCTGCAAGGAGAGGAAAAGCCTGTGTTTAACCCACACCCCTGTTTCCATCTGGCAGATATCGATGAGTGTGTTGCAGAAAGCCACAACTGCTCTTTCAACGAGACCTGCTTTAACATCCAGGGCGGCTTCCGCTGCCTGTCCTTGGAATGTCCCGAGAATTACCGCAAGTCAGGAGACACGTAAGTACCTTCCTTCCCAAGCTGGCATCATCTCCTCAGGTCATGCCACTGCTGGCTGAACACAGAGCAGTTTCTAGCAAATATGTGTTGTGTTGGCAGGCCTACCCTATGTTTTGCACACACAAGTCTGGTTTCCTTCCTCATGCTCCTCTTTCTAAGAAAAAAGATACTCCCTTAAAAAATGCCATGTGTCAGTGGTTTGCACCATAATGATCTCCAGAGCCATAGGCAGATACTCTCTGTCTGGTTCCCTTGCAGGCAGCCTGATAGGAGGACTACACTGGGCTTTGAAATCCTTGGCTTTTATTTCAGGATCACACATACTCTTTCCTTACCTTCACACTTCAGCTAAATGCTTCTTTTGAGCTCCATCTCTGAATTCTCACCTGTAGTGTTGCAAAGGATTGCAAGAATGTCTTATTTTTGGTACCATTTAATTGAATCATAGAATATTAAGGGGTTAGAATGGACCTTAAAAATCATCTAGTCCCAACCCTCTCTGCCATGTACAGGGACATGTCCCACTAGACCAGTTTGCTCAAGGCCATTTCCAAACTGGCCAGGGTTGGGGCATCCACCTCACTGGCCAACCTGTTCCAGTGTCTTACCTTCCTCACAACAAAAAATTTCTTCCTAATATCTTACATAAATCTCCCCTCTTTCAATTTGCATCCAATTTTCTGTATTAAAAACCTGGAAATCCTAGCAAGGGTGGTACTTTAGCTGCAGCTCATAATTGTGTCTCTAACCTAGCTCAGGGATAGTCTGTGCATTCTGGTGTAGAAAATAAGAGACAGTTCTGGGAGGAGGGGCAGCTGGCAGCTCTTTTATACCCATCAAATAGTGCCAGCAGAGAGGAGAAGTTGCTGCAAACTCTCAGTTGCATAGCTGGAGTTTATGGCTGGTCAAAGTGATGCTTTGCTTTCTGCCCTGTGGCTTTCTGGCCACCCTGTACTCCAGGCTGTTGTACTCCAGCAATTCCTCCAAAGCCTGCTTCATGTGTGCCCTGTATTCAGGTAAGTGTGAGCTCCACCAGCCAGGGAGGAAAGCTGACAAATCACATTTGTTATCAGCCCACTGTTGCTTTTCCCAGTCGGTGCTGGTATGGGCACCATCTGTCAGACAGACCTGAGTACTCTGTGCCTCCTCTGAGGAATGAAGCCAGCACTGATCTCCATCTCGGGGATTTTCTGGGGATCAGTTAGTTTGCATTTAAGCCTTAGTCTTTGAAATGTCATACAAGTGGCACAGCAGATGTATTTGATCAGAATGCTGGAGAGGAAGTTCGTGGTGTAAACCCAGCTATTTATAAAATATGCTTGTGTTCTGGGAAGGGTAATAGGAATTAAATTTTAAATTAAATTTGTCACATCAATGACCAAGCAGCGCCTCATGATGCAGATGTTCTCTTTATTTGTAAGACTGTGGGTTCATTGGTATCCTAATTTTAAAAAAAAGTGAAAAAAGTGCATTGTGCAATGGGCCACCAGGCAGAATTAGCAGATTTCTGCTCTTACAGACATTCCTGCATTGCAGAGTTCAGTTTATAAAATACACATCATACACACATCCCATTTCATTTTCTCTCTTATCTGTGTTTGACTTCATTGGCTATTTGAGCTACATGTCATCTTTTGGGAAAGCAGTAGAGTGAATGTTTTTCTGTGTCCAGGTTGTTGGGCTTTCTCTGCCTAACTCAGACCTACTCATAGGGTGAGATTCTTCTGATGTGCTCAGGCTATAATTAGGCTGAGTCAGACACAAATCCTGCAGCTGCTCAGTGAAATTCTAATTATTTTTAATTCCTTAAGTCATTATCTTGGATTTATTAGGTTTTTCCCTCTCAACAGCTACAGATAGTTACTAAATGTGTTGCTGGAAAGATGTTTGCATAAAGCAAAGAGAATGTGAGTTCACTGTTGTCACTGGTGAAGAGCAGTGGGTTCCACAGGTGCTCTCATTCTCAGAGGATATGAATGTCACACCAGTGTGCAGGAATCAGGGTTTATGGGTGGGATTTCCTGGTGCTCCCTGGGGAGCAGTTCATAAGACAGCTCTTTAGCACCCTTTTTACATCCCAACTACTTTACATCTCCTTGACTGAATCAGTTTTGCACATGTACCCCAGCAAGGTTGATAGCCAGCATATCTTTGTTATGTTCTGCATGATAACAACATTAAATTGCTTTTTCACCCAGGCTCTAAAATCAAAGTAGTTGGCTTCTTATCACTCTTAGTACAGATACCATTTTTTCTCTCCTTTTTATTCAAAGCACATTCCAGTTTCACCAACTTGGCACATCATAAGAAAGACAACTTATTTTTCCATTCCCATCAAGCTGGCACCTCAGGAAATTTTTCTACCTTGTTCCCCATTATTTTCTTTGGAATTGCTCTAATTTAATAGGCCTCAGTCCTGTAAATCCAAGTTTTGTTATTCTTATTTTTCCTTAAAATCCTTATGCACAGGCAACAGCACTCAGTGATCCAGAAGCTTCTTTACCCAGTGCCTGTAAAGCAGAGGTTTTTCCTGGTGGCTGTTGCAGTGGCAATTGCCATTAGGTGAAGTAGGAAAGGAGGAAACACTCTGTTATCTTCCCCAAATACAGCAAAATCCCTGGCTTGATCTAAATGGTAACAATTTTATTGAAGGCCTTATGTATTTTACTTAAATTCTGCTTTTTGTTTTTCATTGATCAGTCTATAGGCTTGGGATTTTTCCCAGGATAGATAAGATCTGCTGCTCCTCATAATAGAACTTTACTTGCTGCACTGCCTTGCCAAAGAGTTTTTGTTTTCAAATTGCATAACAATTAACTTCTCTTTATATGGCATTGAAGTCTAACATTTGTAATATTTAAGCCAAGAAAAATAGTAGAAAAGATAAAGAAGCGTTTATGGCAACGTGTCAGATGTGTGCTGCATTGAGCCAAATGGGGAACTATTTCTATTTTCTAGACATGTCTGTGCATATTATTAAGGTTGCCTGGTGCTTATAAGTATTAGGACATGTTTTTAACTCCTTAAAAATTTGCCAAAATGTAACCAATGGCTGAAGTTGTTCATGCCAGGTGTCTGACTCAGGCTCAAGTTTTGGCACATTTCAGCCAGAGCAGCTCACCCATTTCCAAGAACAAGTGTAGAGAGGAACACACTGGTATGTGTGTCTTAAAGACATTTTGGTGATTTATTTTTTTAAATTTATTTTATCAGTTTGCTGTCATGTTATGGAGCAGAAGTCTGAAATTTGTTATGAAATTGCTTTTGCACCAAAATCTTCTGAAACTTTTAAAATTACAAACTTTGTAAAGCTTGTAAAATTGCATTCAGCCTTTTTTAAGAAATTAAGACCTTGATGGGTAAACCTAATCCACTCCTCTGTGCCAAAATAGGCTCAGACATACCTGTAATCTTTCTGAGAGTTCTTTTGCCTCAAGTCCTTGAAGGATAAGTATTTCATAGCAATCTGTCTTTGTATTTGGCTATCTGCCTCACTGCAATTTAATTCTTCCTGTCAATAGAGAGGTCTTTTTCTTCCATCAGCAAAGAGTACACTTCTGATTTAGTGGTCCTGAGCTTCTTAGTGCTCTTCAAAGCAGTCTGAGACATGCAGATCCAGCTCCACAGGCCACCTGAGCCTGCTCCCACATAAAGCCACAGGAGAGGAGCCCAGTCTGTCCTGGGCCAGGTGTGCCTCCCTGGACAGCCCCAACTCCATGGATAAGTGAGATGTTTCTAGCATGGGTGAGAGAGGAGCCAGCTTGGTAAGAAAAAAAATGAGAAGAAAATGAAAATTTGGAGATAAGGAGTTGAATGTAGGGAGGGAAGGATCTGAAGGTGTGTCAAGGTGAGGAGAATGAGCCTGGGAGATGCTTCAGGGGTAGCAGGGAAAATTACAAAGGGGGCAACCACGGGGGTCAGGTCCTTATGGCCAAGGGATATTAAATTCCAGGGAATTAATGACAGGACAAGAGGACATCAGGAAGATGTCCTGAAATGGTGGTCAGGAATTGGAAGGGGCTGCCCAGGGAGGTGGTGGAGTCCCCATTCCTGAAGGTTTCCAAGGAATGCCTGGATGTGGCACTCAGTGCTCTGGTCTGGGTGACAAGGCTCTGGGTCACAGGCTGGATCTGGTCTTGGAGGCATTTTCTATCCTTAATGATTCCATTATTCTATTCCAGATTTGGATGGGGACCATCAAAGGAAGTAATAATTTGGGAAGCCGCACAAAGATCCCGAGGGAAAGGATCTGTGCTTTGGGTCTAGGGCTGTGAGGTGGAAACTCAGAGAAATAAGTGTCAGCCAGGAGAGAATGGAGCAGGAGGAGGATTGGCACTGGCTGAGTAGACAGTCCTGATGCCGAATATTTGAGTGAGAAACAAGGGCCATAGGCTAGGAAAGGGGATAGGAAGAAGAAATTAGGTTAGGAAGGACAGATGAAGGGTACAAGGATAGGATGTAAAGGCTCAGTGCTGAGGGCAAAGAAAATATAGTTCTGTCTCCTCTACACCTTGAAATGTCCTAGAGACTTTATCTCCAGACAGGAGAAGCATACAGAACACTTGTCCATCCTCATTACCACTCTGCTGTATCCTGTTTCCCTTCCTGGAGTGGGGCTCCAGATTCTCCTCTGGTTAAGAATTGTCTGTGAAGACCAGCCATCAGTTGGTTTCATTCCCTTAAAGTTCTGCTCTGTTTAAGACAAAAACCACCTTCCCTGCACAGCTGGTCATTGGCATCAAAGTCCATGATGTGGCAGTGCCTCACTTGGACCTCATGGTGTGGTGCAACCTGCTGTAAAGAGAGGTTCACACCAACAATAGCACGAGCAAAAGGAATATTTATATTTTTTTCCACTTTGCAGTGGAATATATTCTAGGAGGCCTGGAGGACTGTTACAGCTCTGGAAATCTACAGCATAGAATGTATAGTGAGGCTATAGTTCACTAATAAAACCTGGTTAGTTGTTCAGCATGTTGAGTTGGTCTCCCTGTAGGAAGCAAGCCATAAAGCCATAAATCTTGCTAACAGAAAGTTCATTTTCCTTCAGCACGTGAGGAATTGTTGCATACCACTCAGCTCCTTTGAGCACAATGCAGTGAAAATCTGACTCAAAAATTAATCTGAGGGAAGGCAGAAAATATTTTTCTCCTCATTTTTACAAAATGTTGTATTTATTATCTACAAATGGAATCCCTCTAGTTTTGGCAGTTTTCATTTATCAGTGTTCAGTACATGAAATTCAAACTGGGAGTAATTCTTTGAAACCAATTATTTCAGCCACATAAGTAAGCATAATAGAACAGAGTAGAAAGTGAGCTAAAATAACTGGGTTCAAATTCAGGAATAAGCATTTAGCAGCAGTATACGCTTACTTTTGTAACCCATTAACCTGATCTCAGAGTTTTGCAAAGACTGCAAATATATAATATTTAATATAATGTATAATAATATAATATATTATATAATAATATAATTATAATAATATAATATATAATAATACTGCAAGTATAAAACTGCCCCTGGGCTCTGGGCTGGTTTTCTCTGGTAGCACTTTGTGCCTCCTTAGGACTCCCCTCTCCTGCTGGGCCCCTTGGCTCTGTCCTGTGTCTCACAGGGCAGGGGCAGGACCCAGGAGCTCTGCAGACAGCTCTCACCTGTCCCAAGGAGCCACAGGGCTTGGGCTGCTCCCTCCCTCCTCCCACCATGTGATTTCCTGCTGCCCACTGCAGTCTAGAGAGGGTTGAAATGCTCTTTGCTCCTCGCCTCTGTGGTGTGTGACCCCAGGATGAACTCTGGCTCTTGAAAGCAATAATATTTGCCATCTCTCCTCTGTGGTTATTTGAGGGAACAATTACTGCACATTAACTGAACCTACAGTGCAGTGTGCAGTGCATACCACCAAAGTATGAGATAAATGATGATGAATTTTGAATAATTTTAGCTCCTAGCTGCAGGCACATCTATCTTCACAAATAACTTTCTGAATCCACAGGACATCCTTTTTCTTGGAAAGCTGCAAGCTTTGGTTTTTGTTCTCTTAACAAATTCTAGCCATAATTTAAAAATGTATTTTACTTTTATAAAATAATAAGGGAGAGCATCTTTATGAGAGTGTAAGTGCTTATAAGCATGTACATGCTTCTAAGAAGTTGTACTTGAAGAAAACATTTCCAACTAAGGAATGAACTGTCTCAACTTGCTCCATGATTTCAGCAAAACCAAGTAGCCTCATGATTTTAACAACACCAAGTCATTCTCCTTAGTGGAGTTATTAATGACGTTTCAGAAAAGAATGCAGAGCTCTCCATACCTGAAAATACTTCAAGAGTATCCACACTTAATTAGCTGGCCATCCTGTGAGGACTTGTGCGTGATCTTTAAACACATGAATAAAACTAAGAATGCATTCAAATCTTCAAAGAATTGCTTCAAAGAACCACTTTTGTTTGCAAGTGGTATTAAAAGAAAACATGCAACACATTAATTGAAGAACTGAGGGTACTTTTAATTAGTCTTCTTGAAAGTGCTGATTTTGCATATAGCGAGGAGTTCCTGGAATTCAGATCACCATGCATTGGCAACAAAGTGGGGCTTGCTCATGAACCACAGCTCTGTTGGTAGCAGATGCTGCTGATAGGAGCTCAAACTCATGTCAGAATAAAGTAATGAAATGGACACTCAGATTTCCTTGAGGTGGTAAAAGAAACAAACCATGCTTTCATGCTGGAGCATTTCTTGGTAAAGAAAGAAATTGTTTAGGTTCCAAAATTTCAACTGGTGGAGCAAATACTGCTTGGAGTGGAGAGACTCTTGCATGTAATTTAATTGATTCATAGTTTTGCATGAGGTGAGTTTGGAGCTAAATGCTCAACCTGATCATGATGAAATTTTGCAAAGTCATCATCCAGCTGAGATTGTTGTTGTCTACCTTTACTTCCACACACCTGCCTGAAAGGATGTTTGGACACCTGTGTGGTGATTTGGGCATATCTTTAACCTGAAATGCTTACAATCTTACCCAGTGAGCAATCCTTTACACACTTCTCAAACCCACCAGGTACCATGATGTCAGATATTCATTAATGTGTTCATAAACTATAACACCTTAAACAGCAGTGACTTGGATGCCCATAGCTGTATGCCATAGTTTTCTGGACAAAGTTCACTTCTCTCTGGAACAGAATGCATGAAGACTGTGACTGCTCATGTAAAGGTTTGTTGCTGCCTGCCAGCCTGTGTGGGTGATCTCTTGCTGGTGCTCTGGATTTTTCACTGTGACACGGTGCTGAGGCAATGAAAGAACCGAGGGCAAACTCCTCTCTCACCAGAAAGTCATGGGAAATCATTGCCATGACTTAGGGCTGTGCAGGAGGAGACTGAACGTGTAGGACACATTGCTGGAGACATCAGGCCGTTGGATCTTGTTTTCAGGGCTTGCCTAGATGGGTGTTAGACTGTCTCTGGTTGGTTCTGATAGCACGGAGCAGTTCTTGTGCCATATCAGCAGGAAAAGGTTCCTCTTCAGAGACCAAGTCCTTGGACATTCATGGTTTTCAGAATACTTCACTCAGTCTTAAAATACAGCCAGACATGCCAAGTAAGACACAGACAACCCCCTTACCATTTAGAATCTCTTCCTTTACTGAACATATGTCCAACCGGCAAAGGAATAAACCTTGGAGGGGA
This sequence comes from Agelaius tricolor, assembly GCF_023055355.1. Lineage (NCBI taxonomy): Eukaryota > Metazoa > Chordata > Aves > Passeriformes > Icteridae > Agelaius > Agelaius tricolor. The sequence continues at coordinate 5,580,762 of NW_027269263.1, forward strand.
AAACAGTGGCAGTGTTCTCCCAGGGGGGCTTGGCTGATGTAAATGAAAATAAACTCTCACCCCTGCTGAGGTGCCAGACTTGATCCATCTGTGCCTGCAGAGCAAGGGCAACACTTCTGACAATGGCAACTCTTCTCCCAAAGCCCCAGCTGCAGGCAAGTTCATCCTTATTGAATTCCTGTCCCTTTGCAATATGAGTGAGGTGCCAGGCTGAAGAGTGGAAGCAGGATGCAAGCCAGGCTATCTTTTCCCACCCCCAGTGCCCCTGCTCTCCCTCCCACTCGCTAAATGTGCGCTAATCTTCCTCTTGTCTTGTGTTCTCACTTTTCTTGCAGTCGCTGTGAGCGCTTGCCTTGTAATGAAAATAAGGAGTGCCAGAGCCTGCCTCTGAGAATAACCTACTATCACCTCTCTTTCCCCACCAACATCCAAGTACCCACCGACATTTTCCGCATGGGCCCTTCCAATGCTGTCCCTGGGGATAAAATTCAGCTGTCCATCATCAGCGGGAACCAGGAGGGGTTTTTCACCACAAAAAAAGTGAACAACCACAGTGGCCTTGTGGTCATGCAGCGTCAAATCACAGAGCCCAGAGACCTTCTCCTGACAATCCAAATGCGACTTTCCCGCCACGGAACTGTCAACACATTTATTGCCAAACTTTTTATCTTTGTCTCTGCACAGCTTTGATCCCTAACTTACAGCCATCACTGGCTACTCTTTCTCTTCTAAGAGTAGCTTTTTTTCCCCCCCCGATTTTAATAAAGTTTTAGTTCATCTGTTGCATGCTGCACTTGCATTTTATTTGCCATCATCATCACAGTTTTCCACTTTCCCCTATAACTGAACATCTTAATTTGTGGAGATTCTTCTGTGTACTCTGCATCATAATACAAAGCAGAAGTTGGTGACTAAGGGTTCATTACCTGAGCATCCTGAGGACTGAAAGCTATTAATTTACTTCACACAGCAGGGGAGTCAGCTGATCATACACAGTTACATAGGTTTAGGTCTAAATTTTCCAAAGAAAATATTTTGAACTGTCTCAACTGAGACATCTCTAGAAAATTTCATCCCTTATGTGGCAAATAGTGTGGATTTTCTGGCAATGTGTTAAAAGGGCATAACTTGGACCCTTAGGAGCCCTGAGGGGCTCCAGCACATGGGTCAGTATAAAAGTGTACAGCCAGATTCTCAAGCTGTCCAATTTATTGTTGCTCTGTTGTATCCCATGAGCTAATGCTGATTTCCACCAGGTACAGATCCCAGTTCCAGATTCTAAGGATGGTACAAAAGCTAAGCTCCTCTAAAGAACATTTATTTGAGAGATATTTCATCTTTCTTTCTGTGGAATTTTTGCTGAATGGAAAAGCTAATGACAGCAGAACAGCAATCAACTTCATAACAGCATTCAGCTAATAGCAGAGAGCTCCTTTCTGTTTCACAAGCTATATCCTGAAACATTCCCATCTACAGGAACTTTTGAAAAAGATACTTGATTTGACTCATAACACTGTTGTCTCTCCAGCTGTCATATGAAAGCTGATAAATTGTGACCACTAAATACTTTATCCACAACTACCATCACGCCAAACCATAAGTGCTCTGAGAAGTCAGTCAGAATTCCAATATCCAAATCTTTCTTCCTTTGCTTTCACTTTCCTTGTTTACTTCTAAGCAGTTAAGAACAATACAACTGGAATATCTTTCGAATTCTTTTGTTTTCTGAGCTGGAAGAGGATTTATTCATTACACAGAGTCCTTGTGCTGATAAATATTAAAAGCTCATTCCCAGAGATATGATCCAAAAATTAATGTTCTACACTACCCTGGGCTCAGGTGTCTCTGCTGCTCATTAGACAGACAGAACAGTCATTCCATAGAAGAACAGGGAATAATCCATGTGAATGCACCTGTAGAGAAAATATCTCACTATCTAAGTGCTGACAGCACAGTCAGGGTACAAGGGTGGAAACTGGGAACCTTCTAAAGCAAGAGCATGAGCCTTAATCACCTGAGCACAAGGAATGACTCCTGGATGCCTGGATCAGGGCAGGACTGCAGCACTCTGCCAGACTATTACATGTTCCCCAAGGCAAAGTTTATCACAGCTGGCTGACAGGAGTTCAGGTCTCCTAAGGAATGCCAGTGTTTAATAAGCCTGTTGACACATCCTTATAAAGGTGCCAGAAGCTGGGGAGAGAGTCCCAGGTTTAAATACTGAGAGCACAGCCCATGTCACTTGAGCTAGTGGGGTTAATTACCGCCACAGAAGGTGCTTATATCTAAATGCTCTCTGGCTACCAGTTCCTTATGAGGCCATAATGAAGTAGGATGAATATTGAAAAATAAATTTCATTTTTGCAAACATGAATATATATTTTTTTGGCAGGAAAAGAAGGGAGTTTGAGAATGTGGCCCTCAATGTCGTAAAATGCTGCCACGTTAATTGTATTTAGCAAGGAACTCAAGAGCACAAAGCTCACGTTCCCCTGAGTCAGATGCTTGAATGCTGCAGTGTCACTGGGACTTTCAGGAGCATGTAGGTAATTACATAGTGCTATTTATATTTTCCAAATGAAAATGAAATCACAGCTCCTGGTCCCAAGAACTTACTGACTGAATCTGAGAGACAATATGAAAAAGAATCATATCAGGACCTTAGAAGAATGAAAAGATTATACTCAGGAAATAATCAGAGCAGCTGAGCTGTTTCTTAACTTTCTTCTCTTTAAATGAAAATGCCCATAGGGAAGATGACCTCCAAAGCTGTAATTTGTGCTAGAGGCAGAAAACTTGAAGGAAAGGTAAAAATAAAAAAGTTCTCATCACTTTTGCCAATCATAGTCCCCACTGCAGGAGAACATGAGCAAAATGGAAAACATCAGCTAATCAGAAGATGAAATGCAAAGATGATGTGTAAGGATAAAATTATAAAGTATTATGAGAACAGAGCATATAATTTATAGCAAATATCAGGATTTGAGATAGATGTTAGTTGTGAAAGAAGTTACTCCAGTTCAGAGATGTCGAAAAGATGAGGCAATGAGAGAACAAAGTGTTATCAACTGCACTTTGGATATGCTGGCATGAGGCAATTATCAGGGATAGCAAAAGAAAAGTGACCAGAGAGTGAGTATAATGGAAGAACAAATTCCATTTAAGCAGTGTAGACAGAGAATGCAAAAAAAACCCCAAAAACCCAAGTTAGTGGAATTTGTAAGAGGAGAGACAAAAGGTGCAAAGAAATAGAGTTGGCACAGACACTTATCTGTCACATGTGTGGTTATGAGCTGGATGGATCTGTAAACTCATTTTAGATGAGAGCTAACACAAATCACTTGTGACCGTTGAGATTCTCTGATCTGTACCAAAGTCATGTCAGAAGGCTTTATCCCACAGGTGAGCATCATGAATGCAAGTCTTACTTAGGACTTCATCTTGCACAAAATGATGGCTTTGTTGGCAAAGTATTTCAGAAATACTTGTATTTGCCTTTTTCTCCAGCTGAAGTTGAGAGTAAAGCTCCATTTAATTCCCAGGAAGAAGCAAAAGGAGACCACTACTGAATGCCTGAGACACTCCCACTACAATGCATTTTGCATACAAATTCTATTCTCTAAAGACAGCTGTGGTAATTTAGGATGTTCTAAGTATTCCAACACTACTTAATATGCAATAGTGTCCCAAAATAAATTAAGGTGAGGGGTCTAGGACATGACAAGACTTTGTACACAGATAATGGTGGGAAGTAAAAGGGAACAGGCCACCTCTTCTGCCCTGTATCTCCTGTCCAGTCTCAAAACATCAAGTACAGGGTGTGAATACTTGTATTCCTGTATAATACCTGTATACCAGGCTCAGCTGGAGTTTATTAACTCAGCTCTGTTGCCTCCCCATGGACTGTGCCAGCTCACATCTGTTGAAGCATGAGTTCCTTGACGTTGATTTGTGTTTTCCCCTTACTTAACTTCATACAGTATCATCATGCTTCGATTAAGTTTTTTTTGATGAGCAGAGTTGGGAACACGTAATAGGAAGTTACTGATATATTGATTATAAATAGAGCCATAAAGTCCCTTTGAACATCTGAAAAAAGATGGTTTGTAGGTGTGGACTGGAATAAGACATTTTGAAAAGAGCAAGAATGATTTGTTTTTAGAAGTATCTAGCAAAATAAATTTTCCTTTTTTGGTTTCCCTTTAACTCAGTAATTTTTTCTTACTTTTAATCTTTTCATTCCCCCTCCTCTGACACTGCAGCATTTTCTTTCTCCACTTAGAAATATGTAGAAATGGGCAGGTCAAAGTTGAGATCATTTGTGGGGCTTAGTCACATTTGAAGTCCCAGCACAGCCCTTTCATCTCTCATGAACACAGAGTGGGCATTGTGTGAAGTTCTTGAACTGTAAGTGACTTTAAATTCACTCTAGTGGACAAGGGTGAGAAGTCATTTAACTTTTAATAGACTTTCAAGGCCGAATGAGCAGCTGGTTGAGATGGAATATGAAATGATCCTTACCATTTCCCCAAGCTCAGAATTCAACCTTTGAGATTTTAAATAATGTGGTTAACTTTTCCTCCCCCTAGTTTCCATTCCTCTCTGTTTTCTCAGTTCTTTCAGATGGAAAGGGAGGGTGTGAAAAAAAGACTTAAAAGAGGTTCTTCTGGCCCTTGCTACACTGAAAATTGTGAAAGTTGGCCCTTTACATATTTATTCCAGGTTTCTAAAACAGAAACAATTCTGTCTGCTTTATATGACTGAGTAAAAAGGGCTTGTGCAAGTAAAAGTGGCTCCACTGAAATTGCTGAGAGCAGGCCAGCTGAGAGGGTGTGTGTCTCGTTGTTTGGTCCTGTTTGTCCTTGGAAAAGGACCTTACATGGCATCTTGGGCACCACAGTTCTCTTTGTTTTCACATGCCTGGCTTGAAGAGCTGGGTTTGAGGGGGTTTTGACTGCAACTCTGAGCCAAACCCAGTTCTTCAGGGGTCCCCAAGCTCTGATGAACTGCATTTGTCTAAGTTTTTTGTGGTGAAGAATCAACACTTCTATCAATTACAGTTACTGGCTGCCTGGATTGCAAAACACAAAGTATTTAATATTCAGTCTTTATATGAATGAATCTCTTTTTTGGTTTCTCTTAGTGTCAGACTAGAAAAGACAGATACCATCCGTTGCATTAAGTCTTGTCGACCGAATGATGTCAGCTGTCTGCTGGATCCTGTCCACACCATCTCCCACACTGTCATTTCACTGCCCACGTTCAGAGAATTTACAAGACCTGAAGGTAAGTGGTTTGTTCCTTGTTCCATTTAACAGACTGCAGCATATAAAACCTCCACCAGAAACCCTTGCCTAAAGCCAGACTCACTGCCGGTGCAATAAATGTTTGCACAGCTCCAAATTATAGTTTACCATTCATTTAATTAAAACCTTCAATACCCAGGAGTTTTAATTTTATGGAGGAAAGAAAGTCATTCTGAGCTCTAACTCATACTGCTTCCCAGTCTAAGGAAATACTGACTCTGAATTCCCATGTACCACATTTAATCACACAATAGACGTATGCCCCATGACATTTTTTCTTCCCTTGTTTGCAGGTTTTGCTGTAGGAACAAGGTACTAAATATATTTCTCTCATCTGTCTATGCCCTGTTGTTTGCTACTGTTGTTTGTTCCAAGAATAAAAACCTTACATGCAGACATTAATCACAAAATAAATTATACTGAGTATATGATGATTGGCTGATTTTTGACCTACGAACAAAGTGTTGTCTGTTATAGACTAAAGGAAGGGAAATTCCAAGGACTGGGCAGAAAGTTTTTAAGACAAGGATTTCAAAAAGCACCCAATTGAGTGGCTGTCCTCTGCAGTACTTGTGAGTTTTTAAGTCCTGCAATTTCATACTCACTTTTCACTCACTTTCTTACCTCACATAAAAACTAAAAAATTTACAGATCAAGAGCCAGTTTTTGCTCCTTGCCATTTGTATGGATTTTCTGGCAATGCATCCATCAGTGGGATGACTGCCTGCTGCTCTCAGCACCTTACTGAGTGGCACAGACACAGAGAGAAGGGTATGGAGGTCAGAAAGGTTATTTTGGAGGGGTTTCCAAAGACCCTAAATCCCCATTTCTGATGTACCCAAAGTCTCAGCCTTGCTGTTTCTGAAAGCTGAAACTTTTCAGAAAAGCTGAAACTTTTCAACTGTTTCAGAAAGTTGTCCTAAATGAAAGCCAAAGCTGACTCTTCCCTTCTGCACCAGGCAGGAGTGGAGAAAAAGCCATCCCAGTCCTTGCCCAGACAGGAAGAATTTAACCACTGATGCAGAGCTCCTGTAGGTTCTGTCAGGCCTGTTCCAGGCCTTGGCTGGCCCTGCTTCACAGGGAATGGAGGAATGCCCCATGGCCACTCCTGCTCCCGTGCATACCCCTTCAGCTTCACCAGGTGTACTGGCAGCAGAGCTAAGGATTTGGCCCAGGATGCTTCCCAAACCTCATTAGTCCATCCTCGTGTTTTAATTAGAAGAGATGAGACCCAGTGATCTAAGATTACTGCTGAAGCCCAGAAGTTGTAAACTGTAATTCAGTGCATGGCCTCAGGTGAATTCTTACAGCTCCAAGTCAAGTTTCATCATCTGTAGAGTGAGGATAACAATGAGAGTAATAATACCTCCATCCCTCACAAGGGACTTGAAAATAGTCTCACTTTTATTTTTAAACCTAAACATCTCCTCCAGTACTCCAAAGGACTCTTTAATTGTAATGGCATTACTTTGTGTGACTGCCTAGGGAATCAGAGTGGAGAGGTTGAGAGAGGTTCATCTGCTTGGTCCCTTCCTCAGCCCAGCCTGTGGATCCTTGGTGTTGTCCTCTTTGGGCACACGCTGGAAATCTGATTGGCTTCTTCAGAGCAATCTTTTTTGATTTTAAAAGTAAGAGTGTTTTGGCTTCAGGGCCCTTGGATGGTGGAAATAGGAGGAGAATACAAACCTATCCAAATCCTTGCTTCCCTTAGATCTGCTTTCCATTTTAAAGGACAAACTGGGAGTGGTAAGGGAGGGTAATGTCTTCCACCAACTTTGAGGACAAGTCATTTTGGATCAAATTCTGTTGGATGCTTCAGTGATGTTTTCAAATACCTGTCAGTGCATTCTGTGATCCTCTTTACTTGCAGAGATCATTTTTCTTCGTGCCATCACACCTACATATCCGGCCAACCAGGCAGATATCATATTTGACATTACAGAAGGAAATTTAAGAGATTCATTTGATATCATCAAGCGTTACATGGATGGTATGACAGTGGGTGAGTAGTGTTTTCTGCCTACTTTCTTCTTTCAGCTATACTGTAGGACAGGGTCAAAGAAATTAATACAAGTAGTTAATCCCTACCTTGATTTTCAAGCCAGTGTTGATTTCATATTCTTCAGTCCAATATGTGTAATTTGAACTAATATCACAGATAATTTTTTATGCAAAATACCAGAGGCCTATTCTTTAATTTGAGAAGTATTTTAACTTTTTTTTTTTCAGAACTAGCTCTAACTAAAATTGCAAATGTCTTAGTTTTGAAATGATGAGGGACCTAATGTAACCAGGAGCAGTTGGCAAATGATGTTAAGGAGGAAGGCAGGAGCAGATCCCAGCTGATGTGTTGCTCTGCCCAATGGGAGCTGCCCAGGCAGTGGCAGGGGAATACACTGGAATTCTCATGCCAGGTATTAAAAAGTAGCATTTGATTGCTCCTTATTAATGTTTATTTATGAAAATAAAGGACTCCTGTTCCCTGTGAACACTTGTGCTTTGGTATGTGAACATGCAGATTCTGCTCAGGTTCATACATGTGCTTCAGCAGGACTTGTCCTGGGAAAAAGAAAAATCACTGCAGCTTTCAAAGCCCTATTTCACGTGGTCTGAAGGTGGCACTGGTGCATTTCAGAAGCAGGATAGCACAAGGTCAGCTCTGCAAAGGTTTTATGAACTGCAGATAAAAATCCTAAGTCATTAGGTTTCTATTTCTTTCTTGATCAAACAGAAGTATAGATGTGAATGCTGAGAAAAAGGGAGAGTCTGTTAAAACAGGATAAGATTACAGATTTCAGTTATTGGGGCATTTCTTTAGCAGAGTATAAATGTTATCAGATCTCACAGGAGTTACAGTAGTTTGCTTTTCGTGCCGTGTGCTTCTTTCTGTCTGAACTAAGAAAGAAGGATGTCTTTGGAAATTCGACTGGCCAAGGTATTTGCCTGAGGGAAGAGTTTCCATTTTGAAGAACTGGACTGTGTGTCAGTAGTATTTCACTTGTTAAACCAGGTTATTTGCCTCACATTGTGAAGAGAGAAGGGATACTCTTATACACTGAGCTGAGAAGATATGATGCATGCCCAAGTGTATTCCCACTCTGTGAAAGAATTGGGCAACTCTTTTCACCTCAGTTCCCCCTGTGCAACACGGAGATGATAAAACATGCCTACTACTGTCTTAATTAATTCTTGTGTGTAAGACTCTTAATTAATTCCTCTGTGTAAAAGTACTTTGAGATTAATGGATGGAAGCTGCAGAGAAAACTGCCTACAGCAGAATTGGAAAAGGAAAATCAAAACAAGCCCCCAGCTGAAATTACCTGGAGGGGCAGAGGTTCAGGACAGCACATTGTCTGTGTGATATTAGGATTGCAAATAATTCTGCCAGCAGCAGTTCTGCTGCTCTCATCATAATATAATTTTTATTATTATTAATAATCAGAATGTTAGGTGTATCCTTAAAAAGTTCTGGGAAGTTTTCAAGACAAATCAGATGGGATCCTAGTCCATGAGAATTCTCAAAGTCCCTGTTTTAAAGAAAGGGAAGGGTTTGTGTAAGGGAGGGAAACCCCAAAGGGCATAGACAGCATCAGAAAGCTTTAGTGGTTATCCCACTAAGTTACAGGGACATCAGAACTGTGTGGAGCACAGCAACTCTAGCAGAGCAAATGCCCAACTAGGGCAGCAACAGAAGGGTTTTCAGGAATCTTTCTGCAATTACAATGTTCCAACTTGTTGCAAAAATCCATTTATGTGCTTCTGGGAGAGTATTCCTGGACCATCATGCTGCATGACCACATATGCCACTGGGATCCATGCAGCATATTTTTAAATATTTTTTATACATACTTTTTAATGTCTTTTTGCTGCCTGTATAGGAAATAATAAATTTATTTTGATAATAAATCGTAAATGCATTGGTAAAAGAAATAAGAAGCATGCTTCATTCTGTTGTACTATTTCAGGAGAAATGGCCAGAATATCAAAGCTATTTTGTCTGCTAATGGAAATTAGATCACCAAATATCTTTTTTTTTTTTTTTTACAAGACTAATTTTCTATACAAGAGAAAAGATTGACAATTTCTACAGTGAGCTTTTTGTTGATTGGGTGGTTTGGGTTTTTTTTGTTAAAGAGAATACACAGACTAGTTCAGAGCGTGATGAAATGCATAAGAGTACATGGAAAAAAGCAGGAAAATAATAACTAGAATTACTGAAAGACCTCAGTGTAATAAACCTCGACTCAGTATCAGGCCAGAGGAAGCTGATGAAGGGATTCAGAGGAAGGAGGGAGCACTGGGAAAAGATGGAGAATGGCTGCTCAGGCTGGTTTGTGCTTTGCTGATGGAGAGATTGCAGCTGAGGTCGTTGGAGGGGATGAGTGTGAAGGAGCAGCTGTGAGGTACACAAAAGAAGAAAATAGAAGCAGAGGAAAGGACTGCCCCAGGGAATGTTACAAAAAGAAACACAATCTCCCAAAAGATATGTAGAAGGAGTAGCCCCAAAGGTAGGAGAAGAAAGAGGCAAGAACAGTATTGCAAAGTCAGGGAAAGAAAACACATTAACAGGAATCAATGATCAGCACTATTGGACATGGAGGAGACAAAAGAACGAAGAACAAACTCCAGGAGTAGCTCTGCTGACCTACAGAAAGTATCTTCCTGTGGAAGAGGAAGAATGAAAGCCACATTCCTGGAGAGGCAGTGTCTAGACTTCATGCAATCTGATGAAAAAGAATTGGATAAAAAACCTGCTTCCAATATTTTTACCCTGTTATATTAAAAAGAGACGCAAAACCCAAATCTTTCCTGGTTCAGAAGGTGTTGAGGACTCCTTGTTTTCTGGTGTGGTTCCAGGCAAAGGTGGCAATGAATCTTAATGATACTGTTAAAAAACTAACATCACTTACTAGCATGGGTGGGAGAAAAACAGAAGTGCAGACCCATCCAGGTTTGGTGTTTCTTTAAAGCTTTTATAGACTTTTCGCTGCATTCCTCCTTTAACCAGCTGTCAGTGAAAAATGAAGAATGCATTTTCAACCTGTGCAAAAATGTCCTATCAGTGCCTGAGGTATTATCAGTTGCTATAAAACACTTTCCCCTTCAGCTATGCATTCATTTTTTAAAACAGTAATCCCACCTTGTAGTCTGGTAAACTTCAGGAAGGTTTTAAAATTTCACAATACATCTAAAAGTAGTTTTGATAGGCTGAGATCTTCCATATTGCATTTGGTTAATAACCTAAGCCTGTATCCTTGCCTATAAAGCAGAATGGTGCTATTCTTCTGGAAAACATCCAGAGCCAATGTAGCTATAAAAAGTCACTATGGAGTTTCAATAGGGGGTTGTGCTGGTACTTGAATGCATTTGTACACACTGATATGTGTGTAGATGCTCTCCATTGGTATTTGAAAGGGTTCCATTGCTGTCTCTGTCCTGAATTTCCTGCCTCTTTTATGTGGGTGACAGTTTGTGATGCCACCTTTGAGCCATTAAAGTGTCTCAACTACTGATAGCACTATGCTGGATTTATCACTAGTCTAATTTCCACTGTGGTATCATCATTGTTTAGTGTGTTCCAGAGTCTGAGGAGAGACTTGTCAAAAATGATCAAGAAGTTAAACAAAATCAAGCACCATGAGCAAGTGTTTGTGAGATCCCATTTAGCTGGGGCAGGAGAAAGAGACTTGAGGTCTGTTTGACTTTTGTGACCCCTGTCCTTAGCACAGGGGTAGTAGTTCTGTATCTCATAAGTAGTTCTGTATCTCATAAGTAGTTCTGTATCTCATGAGTAGTTTGACCATTCACAGTGTGGCAGTCTTTTTATAGTCCTCCATGCAAATGTTTGTATGGTCTGACATTAAATTCAATCATTGGTCTGCAAAAGATTTGGTTCTGAACTTTGTCCCTGGACCCACTCTCCACTGCCAGGCAAGTACCTTCACATTTCCCTCTGCTCCTCTCTCCTCTGTTGCCCCAAACTCTGTCTTTGGGCCAGAGGCTGACTAGTTCTTGCTATGCCTATGTCATGGAGCAGGACATAATTCAGTAGGTTTTTCAACAGGGTTTTGCAGCTGCACATTAAAAAAGACACAGTCCCTTTCAGTACCTTTGTTCTGGTTTCATCCCTAAGCTTCCTCTCTCACAAGAGGGCCTCCTCAGAAAAGAATATTTTGTGATTTTTTCTCTGTGCCAGGTTGCCCTGTTGCAATCAGCAGCAGTGCACTGGAGATGAGGGTGCCCAGAAGCCATTTGGTAAATGGGATCCTGGATTTGCTGCCTAAACCTGCCCTTTCAGGAGGCTGCTGACTGCACTGCTCAGTAGCCAAATAGCTCAACACCCTCCCTCCCCTCCAGAAAAAAATAAAAAATAAAGAGGATGGAGAGCTCTTCTGGGGGCAAAGAAGCACCTTGAGCAGGAGGCAAATTTTCATTTCATATCTGAGAAATGCTGAAGGTGCTTTTCTGGTGAGAATGAGTCTTGATCTCAAGGGGAACAACCTTCCTAACGCCAAATTTCACTCCAGCACATTGCAAGAGTCAGGTTAGTTCAACTCTTCTCCTTCATCTCTGTTCATCTCACCTCTCAGGTGGTACAAGGTATTATCATTGGTACAGACCACCTTTGGTTACAGTTTCCATAAAGCTCAGCAGGCAGATAAATTAAACTGCAACTCTGATGAAGTTTTGTGAACTGTGGTGGGAAGTACAAAACCCAACAACTTGGGAAAGAAATGGACTAGGTTAGGGACAGCAAAGAGCACCAAAGTCCTTGGCTCAGGTTGCATAGCATGCATTTTCTGGTATCCATGTTAAACAGTGGGCTGAGATACTGCACAAACGAGCAAATAAAGCCAGATTTGAAATCCAGTACACCAAGAAACATACTATAGCAGCTCCTCTGAGAGATGTCTGTGTGAATCCAGCTTTCTGACGTGCTCTGCCTCAGTTCAAAGCAGCCAAAGACCTGCTTTTATGATGATCTCCAAGTGTGAAATAGATGTGCAACTGATTAATGACTGGAATGATACCCAGTGCTCTGCTTTAGTTGAGACAGTGGTGTTTAGTCAAAGGTTGGATTTAATGGTCTGGAAAAATCTTTTCTAGTCCTAATAATTCTGTGATTCAGGTGCTTCTGCTGCTTTATCCAAGTTTGTGTGTTGATAGCAACCATCTTACTCCTGCAGCAGCACCTACACACCCCATAAAAATGAAAAAGAATGGGAATAATGAATAAGACCCAAGGTGTATCCTAAATCTTTCTCAGAATGATACACAGATGCCTGGCTCACTTAAAAACAACCCTACCTTAACTTTTGTTCTTAAAGGGGAAAAATGTGGTGAAGTGAACCCTTATTTTAGCCTTTGAGAACTGGTCAGGAATTGACATTAAAGTTCAGGAAGGCTCCTTATCAGAATTCTGCAAGCAGGAAAAGCAGAGCTGTTGCCTCAAGGTGATGACTGAGCACTCTATAGGGGCTTCTGTGTCAAAGCCTCAGGATTAAGCTCTTTTTCTCCCATGGTAAATCAAATCACAGAGCCGTATCATGCTGTGTGCCATAACTGTGGCTCTTTGCCAAGAAATGCTTTCATCACAAGGGCTGCAATAATTAATTGCCCAGGTGTCATGGACCCAAGTGTGGCTGAATTGGAATAATGTGACTGAGGGACAGGCAGGGTGAACATAGCCACTCTCACATGAAATAAGATATTGGGAATAAAGTAGCAAGAGGCTGATATTTGTGATTTTGCACATTTTGGACATTCATCGCTGAAATTTTTCCACCTGTTTTAGTAAATGTGTAAGGCTCTTCTAATACACAGAGCATCTCACATTCCTAAAGGTGGAAGAGGAAAGATTAAAAATAAATGATGGAAACTATTTCTTAATGAGGCTACTTCAAGTACAGTTATTGCATTTTAGGCATGAGTGATTTCACAGCACCGTCAACAATGAAACCCATTGCCAGGTTTGGCTGGAAGGCAAACCAGACATCTAAAAGCACTTCAAGTTTGCCAAACCAAGACAAAAGCACATCTCTCTGAAGTTATTTAGTATCCTTAATAAAGATCACAGTATTTGTAAACTAGCCAAACCTCAGTAAAATCAAAGATTTTTTTAAAAAATTCTTTCATAATACCAAGGATCCATATGATCCAACATGACAGATAATAGCTTTGAAAATATTCCCCATTTGTTTCTGGCCAAAAAATGTGTTAATGTGATGACACTTCTTTATGGCCTCTTTATTTGATGCATTTCAGCAATCAAAGATTTCTAGAGAAGCCCAAGGGTTAATGAAATTAAACTTGATAGAGTTGTTGAATTCATAACAAACTGAATCCTAAATTTCTCATCTGTTGAATAATGCAGACATATCCTTTTGCCACGCTGAAATGTAATTCCTGTACTGTAATTTCATTTTTTTCTTTGGAGTTGAAGCAAAAGGGAAAAGAGAAGAAGATTCAGTTTTAGGCAAACTTCAACTAACACTCGTACCCTGGGTGGAAACTTCAAAGGCTGTGAGTACCTGGGGAGTTTTGGACAATTGTTTAAGCAGTTTTTAAAGGAGAGCTCTGCCTTTTCATGGCTTATAAATGATTCTGGTGGCCACAGATCTCCTGCCTAAGGGAGGGATGTGAGCCAGAGGTGGTGGCTGGTGTCCCAGGCATGGCCCACCTGGTCACCCTGTTTTTCTGAGGGGTGTTTTGACATGACCCTGGTCCTCCTTGACACTTCTCAGAGAAGCATCCAGTACCTTGAGCTGTGCTGTTGGATAGTGCTTGTTGAACTTCTCCAGGGACACAGACACATGCACATATACAATTTTTATCTCCCAGGGTAACGTGCCCCTGCAGTCAGCACTGCACCAGCAGGCTGGGTCATTAGGAGCCCTGTTCATGCCACTGGTGCAGAACTCACCGTGACAGCGCCCAAATCACTGCTACCCTTCTATTCCCAACAGGAGAGTGCTGTGTTCAGTGTTGGGGAGCTCTGTTGGTGCTCCAAAGGGAAATCCCCTTCTCCTGCCCACCTCTGAGCACACACTCCACCCTGTGGTCAGAGGAGTGCTTGTGTGGCAGGCTGTGGTTTTGGTTCTGCCAGGTGCTCATCCAAGGAAAGGGGTGGAGCATATTACAGGACCACTATTTTTGATCAGCTTAAACCAACAGTGAAATTACCCTGAGTGTCATATAGCTTATAAAAGTGAATTTTATGTGGCCAAGCTGACTTCTGAAGTATTTTATAAGCACTTGGTTGCTCAACAGTTGAAAAAAAGGCCTTTTTCCTAAATAAAGATCTGGGATGTTCATGTTTGAAAAGTATGATTTTGAAAATCTTGTCCCCATATAGTTCAGCAAAGATTTGTATAGCCAGCCACATTCCTGTGAAGCAGTTCTCCATCAGCATGGAAACCTTGTTAACATCCAGCTCAGATTGATTCTCCAAAACTTTTATTTTGTGAAGTGTTCACCATCAAACTTGAATGAAGGTCTAATTCACAATGTTATGAGGGCAATATACTTCAAAGCAAGAGGAAATCTATTTTGGTACTTGTATTTTGATTAATGAGTTTTCTGAATCCTTTCACTGTAGTTATGTTTGTCAGGTGTGGCTTCTTAAGGATTAATGATATCTTCAGAGCTATTTTTCTGAATATGATTTGATGCCTGAAGTGATGATTAGCAAGAAATATTTCATTTTACAAGGAGCAGCCACTTATTAATAAAGCATATTATATCAGAAACTATAGAGCACCACATAGTAGGAGCCACATTGTTATTGTGACAAATAATGGAGAAAAATATAAAAAGCTTTCACACACACAAAAAATGAAAAAAAAAAGGAAAAAAACTATTCAGCTTTTGAGAGATGGAGGAATCTCAAGTATAAATTAACTTTCTGAAGTCAGCAGACAGATATCTGGTGGTCTGGGAAATGCCTGCAGTTTGACAGCTAGATTGTTCCTTTAGGCACAGTCATGAACTGGAGAGGAGTGGAGGAAAATAATGCCTGGGAGGCTGCCTATGGTGAGGGCAGGGGAACTGGTGACAAAAGGCATGGAGAAAGCTGAAGTATTCAATGCCTTCTTTGCCTCATTCCTTACTGGTAAGACTGGCCTTCAGAAATCCTGGGGCTCTCAGAGCAAGAGGAAGATATGGAGCAGGAAATATTCACCCACAGTGGAGGAGGTTCAGGTCTGGGAACATTTGAACTGGGAATAACCAAGTTCATGAATGCTGAGGGACAAGTGCTGAGGGAACTGGACAATGTCATTGTAAGGCATTCTCAAGTATCTTTAAAAGATTGTGGTGATCAAAAGTTCCCATAGAAAAAGGCAAATGTCACTGCAATCTCCAGGAAGGCCAGAAAGGATCTAGGGAAGTGCATGGACCAAGCCTACATCTCAAGATTTTTTTATTTTGGTCTTTTGTGCGAGTCAGCCCAAGGCACTGCTGGCCTTGTTTGGGGCTGGCAGAGCTATACCTCCTTTGTAGGTGATGTGAAAGGTTTGAGACAGGAGAGAACCAGACACAGAAAACATCTTGCATGGTTTCCACCTGTGCTTGTCCTTGAGTTTGGTGAAGAAAAACACCATTTTAGCACTTGCCACAAAACAAAAATGCAAAGCTCTCAAGGAGTGAATCTGCCAAGAGCAGCAAACCTCTAATACGAACATTTCAAGGGTTTATCCTTTTTTTTTTTTTCATTCTACCCATTCAGAATGAATGCATCCTTAGACATATGCTGTAGCACAAAGCCATCTGCCTGTATTATTATACTGTATCATCCCCATTCATTTAATGGGAGAGAAGGGAAATAGTTCCTGCAGTGGTGGTGGTGATTTCAGGACCATCTAGAACATTGGCACAACAAACTGTAGAAATAAATACTGTCAGAGTATTGTTTCTTTCTACATTCCCTCAATTTCTTTCTTCAGTATAGTTGTCAGCATGTGTGGCATTCACTTCTCAAGCCATTTTATCAGCTGGATTTTAAAACTGCAGCAAGAGAACTGTGTGAAAAGGCACTGCCACATGGCCTGCAGTGTTTGCCCATTGCACCCTTTTCTCTGCCTATTAGCAGGGTGCACCTCAACAGGAATGATATTATTACTAATGGCTTTGAATGCTGCATCAGTGATGTGTGAATGTTTGCCATACTGTGGCACAGCACAGCAGAGAAAACACCATTTGCAGTCCCACCTCTAGAGCAGAGTAAACCAGTGGAGTGGTGCAGAAAGTGTAGAATGCTATTATAGGAGTGCCAAACCAAACCAGCAGCCTTTGCTCTCTAGGGCTTGGTGGTGACTGCAGGAGCTGCTCATGGAGTTGGTTAAAGATTGCCAGCACTGAGGGATTTCAGTGCTGTGCACTTCCATGGTTCTCATTTAGAGCCTGCAATAATGTGATGTGTTGTTAGTAAAATGCTTTAAATACTACCCTAAAGGGAGGACAATTTTAGCAAGGATTTTCTGTTTCAATACATCATCTGCCAAGCCCAGTCATTTTTATAAGGTACAGCGGAGTAGCCAAGAAAGCTAAAGAAAATTAAAAAATAAAAAATAAAATATAAGTATATATATATATGCATGCATATAAATTGTAGGGGGCGGGATGCTTAAGAAGTGCATTCATCAAATATGGCAGGCAAAGTGACTGTGGTGAGAAGTTTGCAATTTCACTGCATGCTGAAGATATTAGTTAGTGTTTGAACAGGACAGAACTGTAATGCCATCACTGCCTTAGGAAAAGGTGCTGACAGGCTGCATAAGCAAACATTTATGTCTCCCATCAGATCTCAGGCCAGTGTTGGTAGGGAACAGCTGCAGGGGCTCAGCTGGGACTCCATTGTAATCCCCAGCATGCAGGAGGAGTAGATCTCAAACCATCCTTCCTTAAACTGTGCATTTCCTTCTGAATCAAACTGCCTGTCAGAGTATCCTTGCTCTTTCTTTAGTATAGTTTTAGTATATAATATAATATAATATAATATAATATAATATAATATAATATAATATAATAAGAAATCAGCCTTCTGAGAACATGTAGTCAAATTCTCATCTCTCACCTCATCCTGGTGACAACACCACACTTATCGAACCCCAATGCTGGCAAAAGAATGGCAAACACTCACTTGAGGATGACATGGGGCAGAGATAGCCCCCTTTCCTCATTAAACTTTATTCCTGTTGTGTCCAGTGGGGTTGTCCATCCATGAGTCAGCACACTAATGATTTACAGATTGGTGTCATCTGCTGTTCACAGGGGAAGGGCTGATTTTACTGATGCAATACAGATAGTTTCTACTGTTCTAAATGAAATGGGGTTTTCAACATGATACCAGGAATTGCATGGAGTTCCCAGGTGTGCTCATGTACTCCTCTGAGCAATGTCTGTTCTGGGTTACCCAGGGAAATCTCCTTCTGCACTACGTAAAACCAGTGTCACAGCATGCTTATTGAATTTGTGTCTCCAAACAAAAGGTTAAAAAACAAATGCTGATTTCAGAATACATAGGAGAGCTTTGCCATTTGCAACACTTGAGTGCTCATTATAGATCTCCCAGATATTTTGACTCAAAAGCTGTATTTTATATTTCTTTTGCAAGCTGTTTACAGGCGCAATAGATAAAATACCTTTCTCTGGGCTATACTGAACACCAAGAGTGGTGTAGATCCTCCAGACTTAGCTAGACCTGCTAATCTCAGCAACCCATTTCCGTCCCCACAGGTGTAGTTCGCCAGGTGAGGCCCATCATTGGACCTTTCCATGCCATCCTGAAGCTGGAGATGAACTATGTGATGGGCGGGGTGGTGTCCCACCGCAACATCGTCAACGTGCACATCTTCGTGTCCGAGTACTGGTTCTGAGGGACACCCACAGCAAGTGCTCCAGCCTGAAACATTACCACAAGCTATCATGTCATATTCTTGTTTTTAAAACCCAATAGTGTTCTTTTGTTTTGTTTTGTTTTTGTTTTGTTTTTAAATATTTGGTTTATAGTTTAAGGCAAATAACAAGCTATTATGTTGATTTAGACATAGGGCTGAGCAAATTAAATGAGCCTGATGTAGTTGTTTGTATAAATATGTAGTGTGTAAAACTGCTCAGCTGCCTGGTGAAGTTTAAAACTTTTCTAAATGTTTGGACAGATCTCCTTGGCCAGATAACCTGGGTGAGAGGCTGTGTAACAAAACAGATGTCAGAGTTCATTGGGATGAGTATATGGTGTCTTTGGATGGAAGAAGTTGGATAAGGATTAACAATTTCATCTCAAATTAACTACCTTGAGGAGGATTGTCAGAGAGTGATAAATAGGTTTGGGCCCTCTAAATAGGTCCCCAGAACTGCTAATTATTCCTGAAAAATTCAGCCTGGATATTTAAGAAGTGCCATTCAGCTGCAGCCACCAGAGGAAGTGCAAAAGGAATTAGAAATACTTAGAGACTAACAAGCTATTGCACATATTAAAAATACTCCTATTTTTTTGGTACTTATTATTTGATTTTAAGATTGTTTGATTCTAATTGAACAAGTACCTCTCATTGAAATTAATCTGTTACAGGAACACACCATATTGCTTCAATTCCAATCTCACCAGTACTCAGCAATACGTGGGAAATTCATACTTCATCTCCTGTCTGTTATAAAGCTCCATGACTTTTTAAAATTGGTAATAAAATTAGCATGTTAAACTGTACATTTCCTATGCACCCAACTAAGGCATATGTAATTATATAATGAAAATCTCACCAATAAATGAATGTTTAATGTATTTTCTAGGCATCAAAATACTGTATCTTTTTTATTACAGAACAGAAGAGAAATAACTCTATGTTTCAGTTTGTTGTGTTTGTTAAGATATGAGGAAATAAAGAAGGTCAGATGGGAAATACTCCAAAGTATGCCATGGTTTCTGATTCCCAGGAAAATTATATGATATAGCTTTTGTAAGCAAATTCATCAGATACATATTCCCACTCAAACCCCTTGGTCATTATTGGCACTAAGCATGGAACAGGCTGCTGTGAGAAGCTGTGGCTGCCCCATCCCTGGATGGGCCCAAGCTCAGGCTGGATGGGGCTTGGAGCAACCTGGGATAGTGGGAGATGCCCCTGCCCGTGGCAGGGGTTGGCACTGGATGAACTTTAGGGTCAGTGTGATCCTGCTACCTTTACTTTTTAAATGTGTGTTTGTGGTCTGGGTGTGTTTGGGAGGATGTTGTTGATGCAGAAAGTTGCAGGTGCCAGCTGTGGCAGAAAACAAGTGTGGGCTCTGAGGGATGATTCTGTGAGCAGCAGCCCTCTTGCTGTATTTCAGCAGTTTGCATTTAGTGTTACAGAAATGGCTTTTACAGGGATGCTGACACATGACTGTTCATTATTCTCTGGTGGTGTTAAGCCACATTGTGTAGGAAAATTGTATTTATGTTTTTATTCACGTGGTGGGCAGGGATGGAGATGTTCATGCCATGTCCACATCGCCTTTTTCTTACCCATCTGAGCTTGACAACTCATCTCCCAAGTCTCACTCTTGACACCAGAGATCAGTAATGCAGCTGGACAAGGAACCCACCTCTGAGGTGCTCTCATCACCTTGGAAAGGCTTTTCCCAGGTAGGTGGGCTTTAACAGAGCTTAAACAAAGCATCAGTTCCCCTTGCCATTGTCTGTGTGATCTGTAAGTCTGGCTTTGGTACTGCTTGGATGGAAGGTGAGTCACCCCATTTAAATGAGAAACCAATAAATCAAATGGAGGGTGATGCCTTTTTCAACCTAGAAATGAAACTCAAGATAGTTTTAGTATAGGAGCTAATATAAGAGTGGGTCTTTATTGGAGCTCCAGGAGCAGTTATGGAAGAATGTCCACAAAAATCCATGCCCACAGGGGTGCATACAATTTTATAGGTTTCAGGAAATTAGCATAATTGATGAAAAGCACCAATGAGGAGGATAAGTGGTGATGCATTCCCTCCAAGTCAAGTCCCTTCTCTGGAGCTCCACCCCTCCACTTGGTTCTAGCTGTATTTTGTTTATGAAAATATGTCTCAAAGAGCTGTTTTCAGGCTTGGTACCCAGGAAAAACCAAGACAGGATAGAGGCCTTGTACCCCCAGGGCTTGGAGCTCTGGAATTTGTTTTGTGTTCCTGCCTAGGGAAAGGGCAGGGAAAACTACTGGGAAAACTAGCTACAAATGCAATAATAATCTACAGAGCTCCAAATGTATGTGTAAAGAATGCCAAGAATATATAAAAGAAAAAAAAAAGGTAAAACCTAATAGACATCAAAGGAAAGCAGCTGTAGTGTATCACACCATGGATGATGGGTATCTTGGCCTGGCCATGCTCACAAAGCAACATTTGCAGGTTGATCCCCAAGCTGGTGGTTAACAAAAACCCCAAAGTTTTTTGTTTTGTCCTTAGCTGATGGTTCTCACATGAGTGAGATCCCCAAGATGGTGTTAAGGTTTTTTGTTTTGTCATTAGCTGATGGTTCTCACATGAGTGAGATCTGGTGCAGGTCATACAGTGATTGGGGGGAAAGCTGATAAAAGATTTTGGGCTCCTCCACTCAGGTAAAGCCAAAGCCAACTTTATCTGAGCCTAGCCCATGAGTGACCTTGGACCTGATGAGAACAACCACCCCTGACTCTGGATGTGAGGTAAGTTAAATTGCATGTTGCCAAATTGTCCTAATACTGCCAACATTTTGAGAATAAATTGTAATAACAATAAAAAAGCACTACTGTAATGGATACCATCATAACTCTGTAACTGCAGTTTAGGTTTTGAAAATTACAAATATGTGTTTAACTAAGGCTAGCCAGAAAGTACTAAATGGTGCTTGAACTGTGGCCAGCTGTCTAGAAACTAGAAATTAGAAAAAAAAGGGGTTGTTCTCTTCCAAAGTGGAAAAATTGTGTACATTTGTACCTATTGAGCTGGTGACCATTTGTCCAGCTCTACCAGGAAGCACCAGATTTTCTGTGGTATTGAGAGGATGAAGTAGTTTGTAAAACAACTGCCAAAAACTTGAAGAAAAATGGACTGTCAAGCCTTCAACCTATGATGCACTTTACATCTTACAGATTAGGGATCTCATTTGCAGCCACTAAATCTCCTACTTTTTTTTTTTTTTTTTTAATCAGATCCCATCAGTGAAGAAGTCATGGTAAACTTTGTTTTCTTTAGTAACAGTGAGTTTCATTTTGTCTTGAATTACGTGCATTGATTGATTTTTCAACTCACGTAAGCAGCTTGATTTTTTCCAAATCATTGTAGAAGAATCCACAATGTGGAAGAATCTCTGGCTACAGAGCTCTGTAAATGTTTATGGTTACAATTCTTTTTTACCTGTCCCCTGAGCAAGATTTACACCTGACCTCTTATTCCACTTCCCTCTCCTTAAGTTTCTCAAATGGGGAACACCTGGGAACATGGAAAGAGCATTTCAGATGCAGATGCCTGTGTCATTCAAGGAGAAATGAGATGTTCTGTCCCATAAGTTCCTGTGCTGTGGAGCTGCTGCTTCTGTGTCAGAGCCCAGGGAAGGTGGTGATGTGGGTGGGATGGGCAGGAAGAGGCAGGAAAGTGTCTGTGTTAGCAAGCAGGAAAGGAGTATTAATGCATTCTGAGAACTTGTGGCTTCCCTGAGCTCCTCCCAGGCAGAGGTTACTCTGAAATCAGCAGTGGTGAGGCTTTGGTTTTGATGACTGGCCAAGTGCAGTTATCTGATAGGTGTGGGTGGCTACAAGATTGCTCCCATTGAAGGGCACTGGGAAAATGAGCTGCTGGCTTTTTTTTCCCCTAAACCCACAAGATTTCCCAGATCTGCAGATGCACTGCTCACTGGGATGGGGTCAGAAAGCCACTGAAGCAGAATTCCATGGCCATGGGCTCACCTGGGCAGGGGCACAAGGACTCTGACCAGGCACACACAGTCAGTGAGGCAGGATCTGGAAACCCCCTCTTCAGCAGTGGTGTTGTATTTGATGCTTGGAATAGAGGCTGCCTCTGCAGGAGCCTGTTGGAACCCAGGACGTTCCTCTGACTGCCCTGGAGGATCAGAGACCCTGGCACAGAGTCAAAGACACCTCGATTTTAGCCCATGGAAACAATTACCAACTTTGAGTGAGGAGTTACAAGCCACAAGGGTTGAGTAGAATGATAGTGAATTTATCACAGGGTGAAAATGTAGAATTTTGGGGTTTTTAGAATGGGGGTTCAGGAGGCAAGATGGAGGAATCTGGGCATGTCCAGTCTTTCTTCTTCTTAGCCTCCATCTTCTGCTGTCATGGTGGCACTTTTGGATTTGTTTAGAGTAGAGACAGACTAACATAGGGGATAGGTATTGGAAAATTATTGTAAATAAAGTACACGTAGTTTGTAGTATAAAAAGATAACACTGCCCTGAGGGCAGTCACCGTGCCTCAACCCAACCTGCTGGACAGATCTCAGCAGATCAGGAAAATAATGTTTTAGATAACAAAGAATGGGTGGTGTCTCTGGGGCCAGCCAAGGAGGTCCAGGGCCTGGGGGGTTCCAAAATGATCTAAAGCAGAGCCATCCAATTACTCTCTGCAACTGCACTGGGGGCAGGACATTTTGACTTTGGTTTCATCTTCTGGCAATGGCATTAAAAGCCTAAATTGATGTCCATTGAAGGTAATGAAGAGTTCCTGATTTATCAGGCACACAGCATTTCAAAGAGACCTTGATCAAGTGTTTTACTTCATCTTTTATCCATTCCTTCTGTGTATGGAGATTATGTAGATAGGTATCTGAAAACCCCACATTCTGATATTTTGGAAATAAAAGCCAGTTGTACTGAGCCCTTGGGTGGCAGACTCTTTGAGAGAATGTGGAAATGTTATTAACTGGTTTGTCTTTCATATTTATCTTTAGCTGTATAAAAATATTAAGAGGTTTTGGAAGTGTTTTCAATTCATAACCCAGAAACTTGATAGAAAGAGTGGAAAGGCTGTCTGGGATCACTGCAAGGTGCCAATAGTTACTGGGGAGGGCAAAAGGGAAAATCTCCTCAGCAGAGAGCACAGCCCTGCCCTGTGCTGCAGGGGATGCTCATAGGGTGGCTTCCATTGGCTCTTGCTGTGGAGGATCCTGAAGGGTTGGTTTGATCCCGCAGAGCGAGTCCAAGGGCTCAGTACCCTGAAGTGCTCCCACCTACAGCTCTGGATCCTTAGGTTCTTCTTTCCTTGAACTGTCAGAAGCCTTTAAAATGACAAATAACTACTTTTGGGGTGGGAGAGATCGTTTTCTCCCTATAAGTGGGAGAGAGAAAATGTCATAACAAAAATAAAGCATAACTATAACCAAATTAGCCATGGCTAATTTACAGTGCTCTGTTGGGGGCCATCAGATACATGTAAGTTCAACAAGTCACCTTCAAACCACAGAGGCCTCACTCAAGGCTGTAAGTCTCACATATGTGAGGTTAAAGGAAATCCAAGAATGTAATTACTTGCAGTATGATTTTAAAAAGAGTTTACAGATTTTTTGAAGGAGTTTGTAAAAGAAGTCTATCTCCAGCTATATTCTGCTTATTTAATCTCCTTTTCAATTCCAATGGTGTCCATGTTTTCCTCCCTGCCCTCTACAGTTGCTTGGGCCCTGCCAGGCTCTCTGGCATTTCTTTGGAATATCATGTAAGCCACTGGGTTGATGTAAACTGCTCTGTTGTGTAGCTGGTAATTGTTCATGAAACTGAGCTCATGCTCAAATAAGGAGCCTTTGGATGAGTGCAGCCTCGGGTCTGCCTCAGAAATGCACCATGCTGAAATAACTGAGTAGCATCTGTCTCTTAAGTTACCCTGCATGTGTGTCTTGTCCACACAAGTTTTTTGTTCTCTTTGAGTCGCAGTTCATGGCCTGAATTTGCTTTTTTTGAACTGCAAGGAGCATTGCCATTAGTTTTGACCAGTGAATTTCATTAGTGACTGAACATCTTTTGCTCGCTCTCTCCCTAACCCCTGTTCTCTTTTTGATTATTCTACAATTCTTAATGCATTAGATACTCTATAACATATCAAGTGTATTTTTTTTTTTTTACCAAAAATGAAACTCTTGAGAGGGGGGAACCCAAGAATATTTGATGGGTCTATGGATCCAAAACTGTTTTCCACATGGCCAGACTTCTGAAGATCTGCAGATGCCTAGTTACATTGTCATAAGAGTCAAGACAGATTAGCTATCTGTGGTATTTTGGTATGTCAGGGCTTTTTATTATCTACCTCTTAATCTCAAAATTTGGCTGTATAACAAATAAGAAAGTATGTGCTAAGGTATTTACAGAAAGGCATTTTTTTAATGCCATCTTTCTGTGACTAGAAACATGAAAATAAAATACATTGAACTTGCTAGAAAGCAACATTGTGTTTTCCCACTGTCCATCCTTAAATTTAAACCAGACATTATGCATGTAAAACTTGCAGCAAATTGAGCATGGTATTGACCCTTCAGCTGGGACTGAGGAATAGAAATGCCAGTATTTTATAAGAGCCCAAGGCAATATGAATCAAACAAACACAACCAACCTAGACAGCAGAGCAAACAGTCACTCGTTAAACAGTGGAAGAAAGTCACTGATGAATGAATGAGCTGCATCCTCTCCACCTTGAGCTTGCAGTCAATAAATCTCACTTGAAAAGTGATGCTGCCACTTACCCTGTCAGCACCAAGCTGTATTATTCCTAGTCTCACAGGATTTGTCCTGTTGGCTTATTATTGTGGTATCAGCATCCATGGCTGGGTTTTATCAGAAGCCAGTGGGTGGAATTGTCCTAGGTCACTGTGGAGCTCACTGATGGAAACAGAAGCACTTTTCTGTGGGAAAGGAAGAGGGAAAAGGCTTGGACAAGAGGGAAACTTTAGGCTTCAGCAGCTTCTTTTTAAACAGGTAGACTTTAGGTGCACATGTTTTAGGTGAAAGCATCAGATCTCACCAAGGCTCTTTGATATTGAACCATTTTAAGTTTTCATTTTCAAGTGCTTAATTCTCTGCCAAACAGTGTGCCCTGGAGCGTCAACCTGACCTTCAAAATTCCCACCTCCTGCCTTGGGTCATGAGGGATTCGTGGGTCAGGCATCTCTGCAGCCTCTCAGTGCCTTGGGGAGCTCAGTTTGTCAGGTGTGCCAGGCCCTTTGCTGCTCAGGCACTGGGCTGGACCAATTATAGGGCATCTCTAGAATAAACCAAATATTCTGAAGGGGGCCTGGTCCTAGCTGTCACACAAACTTTGAACAAAAAGGTGATAAAAAGATAAGAAATCTTAGAATGGAAAATGGAGTTTGAAGGAAAAGTGTCTGCAGCCAATGGTGTTACAATCCTGATGAAATTAACTGTTTGTGTTCCAAGAAAGAGCATTTATTTATACAAAATCTCCCAAATCCAAGGCAGTTCTGTTCCACAGGTGGCCATGTAAATGTGGTACTCAGGCTGTTCTGCTGCAGGAGTCTGCCTTCAGCTACATTGCTTGAGAGATTACAGGTGTCCTACAGCAGCATAGAGCTGTGACTGTGCTTACTTTGAGATTATATTTTGAAATGGGAGTAATGAATTCAGAGTAGAGCTGGAGAAGCTGCATGACTTTACTTGGTTCTAGTTGTGTAATTGGATTAAAATGGCATTGCACAATAGCAGACCTGTACTTGACATCCCAATTTTTCTTCCTTAAAGGGTTTTCCATGCCTTCAGCTGCCTTTTTTTTTAAACTTGTGGTAAGAGTTAGGATGCCAATTTGGATGGGTTAGATATGTGTTTCAGCAACATTATGATGACTTCTTCTTTAGTTTTTTTAAATGCTGATATATGAAATATAATTTTTTACAAATTCAACAAAATAAACTGGCTTTAAAACCATAATACATGTTCATTTTAGCAGCAGATCTGTAAGGAAAGCAGGATAGTGTCTTTGTTGTTAAAAGCTGCTGGTAAAGGGATGCACACAAAAAGCTGTTTGCAATGCCTGGAAGGAAGCTTGATCTGCTCTGGGAGAAATCAGTGCCATCCACTTGGAATTCATCCATCAGCAATTAGCATACCTCCACATCCACACACATCTCCTTTCCAGGATGTGCCCATTTTTCTGCTCTAGTGAAATGGAGCTGTGCAGGATGGCAGAGCACGGCCAGAGGAATCAATCTGGGGCAGAGCCCTGGGACTGTGGGAGGAATGATGCTGTGCTCCCACTGAGTCTGATTTTCACACTGCAGTGCATTTCCCCATGCATTTATGCAGTATTTTGTCTTGCCAGCCTCTCAGGGCTGACAAATTATGGGCAGAAGCAAGAGCCAGACTATCTGCCCCAATCCTTTGCAGAGATAATATTCTTGCATTTAAGGAATTTCACCTCATCCCAGGCAGGTAAGGGAAAGCAGGTCCAGCAGCTCTGCTCTCTGTATTGCAGCAGCTTTGCTTGGTTTTCACCCTTGCTGTCCTGCTGCTCTCCCAGTGCAAGGAGATATTGGGTCTCTGCTTTGTGTGTGCTGGCTCCTTTCCCTCTGCATTCCAAGGACAGCCCTTCCCTGGGCTCACTGCAGCATTTTCTGGGTATCTGCTCACTCTCCATGCCCTGAGACAGAGCACTGATCTGCCCCACTGGTGTTTGTTGCTGCCCTTGGGCTCCTGAGCTGCCCCTGGCAGTGGAGTGTGAATTTGGAGAAAGTGGGGCTTGACTGCAGATGTGAGGCAGCTTTAGGAATCTTAGTCCAGTTAAATTCCTCTAATGAAAAATTTCTTTTGTATACAAAGTCTGGCTAGCCTGCTAGAAGATAGGAGAGAATCCTGAAGTCAAAACAATTAAAGGAACCAAGTTTCTCTCTCTCCTCTGAAGAGTTTAACCCACAGGCCAGTAGATTTAGTTGACAGAGGGATTGGAAAATCTGATACATGCAGACAGATGCAGACATGTATAAGATACATAAAGTAGTTACCTGTAGGCATAAGGATTAGCATGCAAGCATACTGAGATTTGTCCTTGCAAAGATGGGAATGCCAGCACAAATACTGAAGTGGTGCTTTCTATACATCACATAATGATTAATTTTTGAACCTTGATCATGTGTGGTTCAAACTTATGTATTCTGTGGAGGAGCACAGAAGCAATCTGCCCCTCTGATGGCACAGGGCTACCTGCACAGGCTCAGGTATCTGAAACTGGCTGGGATCTTGTAAAGGTTCTTTTACAGCCTGCCTGGGCTCTGAGTGCCCCTCTGGAAAGGTCTGTTTGTTCCACAGCTCCTGCATCACCTCTGCCAGGCTGCTGTGGGTATCACAGCTAGCCCAAATCACCTACTGCCCATCTCTGCTCAGGTGCCTGAATTGCTCCCTTCAGGAATCTTGCTGGAGCCTCTATTTAGAATTTTGACCATATTGGATTTTTGCCATTGGGAAGACCAATGCACTGTGGAAGGAAGAAAAAAATTAGAATGGATTACATTGGGATTGCCTGACTAAAATGCTACCAGCTGTGCGTTGGAGCAGGGAGTTCTGTTACTGCAGGGAGGAAAGGAAGAAAAATGCCCACTTTGTTAGCTGAGAAAACCCAATTTGTAAAGTTCAAATCTGCATTCAGACCAGAGTCCAGGGTTATTTTGATCAAAGTACAGCTTGCTGAGAGACAAAAACAGGCAGGGAGGGAGCCAAGGCTTTCAGCCACCAGCTTCTCATATCTTGGGAGCATTGAGCCTGGATATGGCAGTCTGGGAGAGAATAAGTGCACAAAGCAGTGCACATTTGGGGGCACTGAGGCTCTGGTAGGCAGATAAGGCACTAGGAGGAGATTAGATTGCAGTGTGTTGATGGAACATGGGTTTTGGGGAACAGCAGGAGGAACATAAAGAAAAAGACAATATCATGTGCAGAAGATAAGTTTTTGACAGTATTGTCAATTATTAGAATTTCTGGATTTCCAGGAGAGTTCTTCTTGTCCAACCATTGGTGAAATTCCCTGCTGGCAAGGAGCTGTGTCCTTGCAGGAGGTGCAAGGAATTTGCATGTGATGGTTACTGCAGCAGTGAAGGGCCAGTTCAAATTCACACTTGATTTAAGGTAGTGAACCATACCAATGACAGGGTTTATGATGTTGTAAAAGAAGCATCTGCATTGCTCAGGGTTATTTTAAAACTGTCTTCACTGAATCACTGTTTGAGTCAACAATATGAATTTAACAGCACAAACCACTCCTGCTCACCCCTTTTTCATTTTTTAATCTCTCTGCCTGTCGTGCTTTTGTCCTGAAAAAATAAAAATAAGTGGTCCTAACAACACCAGTTATTTGAAGAAATGAAAATGCTGACAGGATGGAATGGCTCAGCAGCAGAGAGCAATTTGGCACTTAGGGTTGCAGAGACTACAGAGAGCTTCAAGTGCTGCATTCCCAATGAGAATACCGCTATTGATTTATTTCATAACTTCACCTGCCTCTCACTGATAGATGGCTGCTTGTTTTGATCCCTGGAAAACAGTTCTGCACAATAACATAGGTGCATTGAATGCTCCAAAGGTCAGGCAGCTTGAGCATGGGAAAATATTTGTGAATGAGGCCCGAAAAAACTACTGAAAGAGGTGATTTCTGGCTCAAAGATTAGTCTTCATTTAGAGACTGAGAATTTATTGCTGCCCAAACCAGCATTATCAGCTTTCTGTCAGCAACAATCATCAGGATTTCCTTTCCCAATCAACATGAGCTGTGACCTCATCGCTGCAAAGGTGAAACCCTGACAGGGATTAAAGGCTAATAGAAAGAAATGAGGTAGTAGGGCTGAACAAAGAGGAGCTTGTTACACAGCAATGGCCAGCTCAGGCAGAATGTTGCAGCTGAAACACGAGCCACTGAACTGAAGGCAAAAAGGAGTATTTTTAAGAGCCTGAGTAATGCTGGGTCTCCCCATCTTTCAGTGGAGAAGGAAGGCAGACTGCTGTCCTTGCCATCAGAAATTTTTGAAGTGGGATTAGCATAGCCTTGTGGTTTGTCAAGTGTTTAATTGCAGTTCTGCAGGGATGCAGTCTCAAAGACACTGGAAGCCAATTTAACAGTCATGCCTATCATTATAGACACCAAATTGCTCCTGTGCACAAATAATATTCAGTAGTCTGAAACAGAGAGGCTGAGTCTAGGGCAAAGTTTAGAACATGAAAAGTGATGAAAGGCAAATACATGTCTGATATTCATCAAAGCAACTTAATCCACGGTGGAAGAGTGAAAAGAGGTAAATATGGGTTTATGCTGTTGATCTGTGAGTTGCTGGTTTTTTCACTCATCCCCCAAGTTCCTGGAACCAACAAGTGAGGCCATTTTTTCAGGGGGAATTCCTTTCTCTTAAAGGTCACCCCTGACTGCTACCATACCTTTTTATTTTAAGACTTGGTTCAAGTCCCAGTGCAAGCCATATGGATCATAGCTTTCAATGGGCTCTGGATAAATCCCTTTGTCAGTCACCAACACATCCCTGCTTTTTCCAGCAGAGGTAGACTTGTACTGTAGTCCAGATCCAAGCCTCTTGGAAGTTTATGGCATCCAGGATGCTTTCTGCATGTTTCAAATATCTTCAGCGCACCAACACAGGAGAGCATCTCCTCATGCTGTGTGCTGGGCCCTTTCAAAAAGGAACAGGATAATTTGACCTTTCACTGGAGCACAGAAATCCCCTAACAGGGCTGAGGGTACTTGACACCTCATGGCATGAGGTCTCTGGGCTGCAGTCTATTCTGAGGCTGCAAGCAGAGGATTAGAAACCAAATCCATCCCAAACATACAGGAACACTATTGAATTTGATGTGGACTAGATACTGACATATTCCACATGGTGTACTTTGAGCACCTCTCAATCCAGCACAAAGAATCCAAGTGAATATGAAGCAGAAAGGATGAAAGAAAACATTCTCATAAGTAGATGCATAAATCAGGTTACTTGCTGATACTGAGCAGGCTTCAGAAACTATTCAGAACAAAAATATCTCCAGCCTACACATTACAGAGCTTTCTGTGAGGAATCAATGCATCTTTAAAACCTCCAAGGTGCTTCATTTTTGTATTTTAGAGATTAATGTCAGCACAAATACCACAAGGTTAAGTCCTTTTCTTGTAAAGAAATCACCATCTCAAGCAGTCTGGTTGATCCCCAGCTCCCAAAAGGTGGAGCTACAGGAACAGCCTTCAGCTGCCTCTGAAATGTTTGTAAGCTTTCTCCAAACCCTGAGGTCAAGCCATGTGGATAATCCCCAGCCCAGCAGTAGGATGCAATGTTCACAGCTGCAGAGGGTAGCCTGGCTGAAATTCAACTAATGATGAAAACCTCTGCAGCAGCCTTTGAAGGCTGGGCAAAGTCTGTGTGCTTTCTGGGCAGATTTGGCTAAATCAGCCCAGAATATGGCTAAAACTTTTCACTCAATGGCAGCAAGATATTTAATTGTATGAAAACCTTAGAATTTTTTGATTTAGCAATGCTATGGCTTGAGTTCCTTTCATTTAGTACTCTCAGCCTAAATAAATAGGAAGCTGATTGGGATAGAGGAATAATGAACCCTGTAGCAAAACCCAAAGCTACTACCCAGCATTGAAAGGCAAGTGACAGGTTTGAGGTTTGTCAGACAGTTTTCAGAGAGAAAGGCACGTACATAATGCTGAACTGAAGGGAAAATTTAAGTAGGGACAATGTAATTACCAGGCCAGGAAACTGGGCTAGGATCTTTGTTCTTTATGAAAATGGTGTAGATTGATGTTTGCCAAACTAATTGGCATGAATAATTTTTTAATTTATATTATTTCTTTTGTTTTCAGTTTCATTTTTAGTGAATTGATGGAGGGGGGGAAAAAAGAGACAAATTACCTTTGTTTGCAGGTGACCTCCTGCAAATAAAGTTAATTTTTCTCTTTTTTTCCCTCCATCAAGTCTTCAGAGGTGATTAAACAGGATCCATTTCAGTTGCTGCCTTTCTTGCAAACTTCTTGTTTTGATCAACCTTATTTTGTTCATGCTATTTCTGCTTCATGCAGAAGCTAAAAAGAGTGCAAGGCTTCAGTCTGTTTTAAAGTTGGGTTTGAACATTTTTACCAAAGAATGGAGGTAAAATGAGAATGAAGGAAGTTTTGCAGATGTTTACAACATGGGAATATTTTAACAACAAAATCAAAAGTCTCGTATCTCTTGTTCCCGTGTCTTTGTCAGGAGTGAAACTGGAAATTTCACACTGGCATGTGGCCTAAGGCACCTGTATCTCCCTCAGCTCACAAGGCAGGCTGGCAGTTCTACCAAACCTCTTATCCTACTGAATTAAGATATGTTCCTTTGAGAGCTTTTCCTGGTATGTTTGAGTACCTTTTTATTTGTATTACAATCAGCTTGAAAGCGTGCCAAGGGAAATAGCTGTGCCCTCCACAACAGGACCTATTAAAGGCAGAGCTCAGCATTACTCAGCTACAACTATCAGAGCCTTCCTCATTTCCTCCCTTTCTCTGCAAACACACTCTAATCTGGAGTGAGCTAGAACTATTTTTTTTTTCCCCTGCATATATTGAAGACAGACTTGGTGTTTGTATTGGCACAGGGCCTGACATGGCATTTGTGAGGATGAACCACAGGCATGTGTACTTCAGCTAGGCTGAGCCAGGGAAAAGTGTGCTAGAATCAGGGAAAACCTTCTTCCCCTCTCCCTCTGCTTCCAAACCAATAAGGCAAGGGGGAAAACACCCTTTAGGCTTCTTCTTTGCAACCTGTGGCCACAAATTCCTCTCACCTCTCTTGACATGCACACATGAGGCCCCTTCACAGGGCTGGGGACCATCATGGCTGCACAAGCAAATTTTGGGAGGTGGCTTTTGCATGGGTGCAAGGGGAGGAAGATAGAAGTGGCCAGACATGGATGGCACTTTTGCTTTCTTCTCCAGTAATTTGTGAGGCAGCACAGCTAAACTTTAATGGAAGAGAAGATAATATGCCCCTAACATGGGCAGTAATTGAGCATATTCCCAACTAGGATACAGTGAAGAGATCCCTCCAAGGAGGCAGTTATTAACTCTGTATCTGAATTTTGTCTCTGGTGTGCTCCTGGAGCAGCCCTACTCCCAGCCCCACCAGCAGTAACCTACACACTGCCATGAGGAGAACTCCCTGGCATTTTACAAAGATGTGTTCCGCAGTAAGGTTAATCTAAAATGCACAAAAGAGTGGTTTGGTGTGTGGAGCAGGGAATGAATTGTGGGACCTTTCTACTAGATGGTCATCAGTTCAGGTCCCACCCAAGCTGGTACCAGCCAAACTCCCCTAAACAGACTCTCCTGCTCTGGGGTGCCTTTCACAGGGAATCGTGGCTTTTTCACTGCTGCTCCAACATCCCCTACAAACAGCTCCCTGCTTGGTAACTTCCCAGAGACAGACTGGTCCTGTACCAACAGAGCCTAGAATTAATCCCTTTTCAACTGGGACCATCTTATGGTAGCACCTTTGCTGAGGGACATCAGTGCTGGAAACTGAGTGCCAGTTGAGCGGACTATTTCTGTCCCATTTATGTATGGGAAAAACTCCTGGGATAGTATTTGCCCTGGTGGTATTTGTGCTGTGCTCATTCTAGGGGCAATCCCAGACATTATTTTGCAGTAAATGCAGACTGGTGTAAGAGGAGATGAAATTAACTGTGGGTACATGTGAATCATGTCTGTAGAGTGTAAGGGCTTTTCAAGAACAAACTGTGAGCAAACTGTGCTGGGCTCAGTCCCCCTGCACTGGCAGAGATGCTCAATACTGCAACAACTGGACTGAGGTGGCTACTGAGAATGGCTACTGTGCATGAGGATGCTTGTCCTTGTTTGAGGTCAGTGGAAGCTTCTTGATGCCCTAGTAACTTTTGCTTTCAAAAAAACATCTACTTTCCACCTGTGCTCAGCAGTATGCTGTTCATCTCCTGGAGGTAACTCCCATAAAGTATCTTGATTTGCAGTATGACTGGAAAAAATCCTGTCACTTCAGCTCATTAGATCCTTTGAGTAATGAATAGTATTATTTCTGCTGCTAAATCAGCAAATTTGGTCTGTATTTTTTTAATAATAATTATTTTTATTTTATAATATTTATATTATTCCTTGAGATTGTAATATTGGCACTTAGTATTTGCAGTATTCTGCGCTTATATTGTGATTATAAAAGTAGTTGTGTGTTGTCATTCCTACCCAGATTAGGATACACTCTATTTACTCCTGTTTTATCCAAATGCTGCAAATCCTTTAATGAACTTTTCTTTGCTTCTTCAAATTAAAATGCTCATAATAATTTTAATCCTCATTTCAAAATTGGGAAAATTTCAGAGAATAATCTACCCAAGAAGGAAAAAAAAAGTTACTGTTTTTGTAAAAAAAATTGAAAATCATTTTATTTGATCTAAATTCAAAAATGTGCAAAGGTGAAATCATCCAAAATTTAGAAAGCTTTCCAAAGAACGGAGTCAGTTTTATTAACTCTAAAAACTGGATATAGTGTGCTGGGGGGTTTCTGTGATTCTGAAATGGATAAAACCTCTTTAAGTTTAAGGTTAGGAAGAGCTAACTGAGGCGGTCACCTTAGCATCTCCTCTAAGTAAATGATTAAGAATGCAAAGGTAGAAAAATCAGGAAACTGCAGTTAATATGTTTCCCTGATAGATTCCTCAGTCATTTATACCTCCTCTTTTTGTTTAATCATTAAATCAGTCAATCTTTTCTGCTTCACATGTATCTAGCTTCTATCGCTGTGTAGTGATCTCAGACAACTTTTCTCTCAGAAACCCTGCAGGGATTGACAAGATGTTTTTATAAATCAAAGGCAAAAAAAGTCAAGAAAAGAGATTTTTTTTTTTTTCTATAAGCAGTCTGGCTTTACTTTCTTTGGCATTTTTTTCCCCTTTACTCTCAATAAGAAAAAATAATCTCCCTACCTGGCTTACTGTGAAGTGCTCTTTGCAAGTTTCTTAAATGCAAAAGACAAGTAGGATGGTGGTTTTAAAAGAGATTATTGGACAGAGTGTCTGAAGAGGTTGAAATACAACTTTAAATAGAAGGTATTTTTAAGAATTTGGGCTTGAGGGAAAAAAGTTGCTGTCAGCTCAACTCTTTGTTTGCCAGAGGTCAATGAATGATGAGGAAGAGATTACACAGCAAGCAAATAATGTTGAATAACGAGTTTGAAACTCTTCTGAAACTTTAAGCTTGTGTTTATTCCTTTTGTTTCTTCTGCATTGGTCTGAAAAAATCTTTTTAATAAAAAAAAATCAACATCTGGAACAAATACTGATTTGTCATGTAGAGCACTGGGCTCAACAAATGTTCTTGCTGTTTCTGGCCTTAGCAGACTGAGTGTGTGGTTATGGCTGTGCTGTACCTGCTTGGAGGATGTACTCTGTAGGGATTGGTCCATCCACCCCTTCTTGGGAATGTTTTCCCTTGGATGTAATTCTCTAGAGCTATCCATGACTAGCATCTTCCTGCCCTGTGCTCAGATAGGTCTGGAGAGCCCTGTGCTGTCCTGTCCCAGGATGGATGGGACAGAAAGGATGCAGATGTCACTCCTTCGTTCATGAGCTGCCTGTGGTTTCCTTGGGTATGTTCTAGTTCTGAGCTGTCACAGAGCTACAGGTGCTGTGCCATCTGCCCAGCACAAACTGCAAAGTTTATCTTCCTTGCCAGCTCTGACGTGTCTTCCCAAAATTCCCAATGCTCTGTAGGAAGGTGGCAATGCTGGTTATGACATCCTGCCCTCCCACACTTCCTGTCCCTTGCTCCTGCAAGCCCCCATCTCCTGCCTTGTGCTGAGGTATGTGTTGAACCACTCCATGGTGGATCAGCATCAGGAACTAATAAAAATAACAGCAAGAATATGATGATGTAAAATTGGAGCTGTTAAATCCAGTCACCAGCCCACAGGGATGAGGTGTGGGGCACCAGCAACCAGGAGCGGCAGGAGGAGGAAGGGCAGAGAGTCCTGGAGTCAACTTCCAGGTTTCCTGCTGGACCAGCCCTCTCAATCAGCTTGCTCTTCTACTGGGTCACTGACTGATGGACCTCAAACAATGGAGCAAGGATGGGAAGTGGCCCCCAGGGCAAAGCAGGACTTCCACTTTCCGAGAGCTGTCAGCTCCAACATCAATCTGCAGCCATCACGTGCGCTTGGCTCAGCTCCCTGAGCTCCCTGAGCCAGGTCACCAGCAATCACCACTGGAGGAAGGAGGGCAGACCACTTCAAGGCAGACTATTTAAGTCATCTTTGGCTTCTGAAAGTTCAGTCTCCTGCAGGATACTCACTGCTGCTCCCTCCATCCTTGCCTACCTGGCCGGGAATACCACGGGGTAGGAGTAGGGCCGTGAGGTGCATTGGCAACCTCCTGTTGGTGTTTGCCACTGCACCAAGTGCTGAAATATATCCCAGTTAATGACACCCCAGTAAAATACCAGTGTGCCAGAACAGAGCTACATTTCTCTTGTTTAAAGGAATATATGAGAGGACAGCCTGTTGAGAATGAACATATCCTCTGAAATAAGGAACTCCTCAGAAAGGCTCTTTCTAACATATTAACAAGTATTGATAGTGGAGTAAAGCAACCCAGCTTGTTAAAGACTGGGATCTTTGTTAAACAGTGAATGCAAGCTGAATGTACTGTTGTGTTTAAATCTCAGCTGTCCTTAATGGGATGGGAGAGGGGAGGAAGAAAAGACAGAAACAACCCATTCATGATGAAACCAGTCACTGTTTCTTCCTTTACAAACAAAGGAGGGGGAAAAAAGGAAAAGAGCTCTCACAAGAACCTGTATGAATTTCCTTAAGAGAGTGTACTTTAGATGGAGAATAAGTCAAATTCTGTGAGATGTTGGGGTTACCAGGGTAACAATGTTTTGAATACAAAACCAAATAGATGTATGAGCCCAAAGTAAATCATTAATGTGCATCAGTATATTTGAGATGGGTTGGAGTGATTTATATATTGTAGTCCTTCTTTATTTTATATTTCAAAAGTGCTCTTTGATTTAAAAGCAAACACTTAATAGGCCTCTTTTCAGACAATTATGTCCCCTTTTCTACAAAGCACTTTGAAAAGAGACTAGTCATTGATGCCATCTAATAGAACAAACACACAAATCTGATGGAGTCAAACAGAATAAAGGGGCCTTGGTGCATCAAGGAACTTAAACATGGGCATTATTTTGAGCTTGGTAATCATCCCAAGACTACTCTGTTTCTTGCAAACTTGCATTCAATACCCTGCTGAATTCAAGCTTACATGGTCAATCTGCAATATACTTTTTTACTACAAGGAACATTTCTTGGTAACTATTTTTGAACTAAGTCTTTCTATAATAGATGAAAAGAGTTATTATAGATAGGTTGGGGCTGGATGCAACTGTTTCCCAAGCAATTATCTTCTTATTCATACCTATTTTCCTTGTTTAATACAATTTATTTAGTCCAGGAGATGTCTTCACAGTAGCATGAAAAATAACAGCAAAAGTAAGTTAAATGGTCAATTGAAGAGATCTCTTACAGGATCCTAAATTAGGCCTGGTAAGTACTGAACCTCTGCTGGTTAACAGTTGCTACTAACTGTGAGTGATTGCTTTCTTCCCAACATTTCTTCCCATCCTCATTGCTATTCTTGGGACATACTCAAACCTTGGGCTTCATAATTAGTAGGAATAAAACACGGTCATTTAACAATGCCACTAAGCTGGAACAAATGGAGTTACTTTGCTTATTGAAATTTGGGGCAAACACCAGAGAATAATATCCTAGAAGAGAAAAAACATACTGCATGCTTAAGGTTATGGAAGGGAATTAAACTCTGACTAGCAGTTAGAAAATCATTGTAACTATTTTCCTTAGTCCAATAAAAGAAACTCAGTTCTTCTCTGAAATAGGAAGCATTAAATTTATGGCAATTTAATAAATGCTGGAGTTTTTGCAGTTCACAGTGTACTTGAATGATTATAAAAAACAAGCTCTTAAGAGCTGAAGTGTTTCTTCCAAGGATTGTTTTTGGACGCTCCTATTTGCTGGGTGTTATTTGTGTCCCTTTCCAAGCAGATAAAATGGGAATAAGGAGTTCACCAATAAGAAAAAGAACTCCTCTGGCTCCTGCAACTCTGCTAATGGTCTGACCAAACACACCTTTCTGGGGGAGAGCAGCTGCATCCTTAAAGGTCAGCACAAGAGGAAGGGGAGCTCTGCCCAGCTTCCCTGGGAAGCTCCAGCCAGATGACAGTAGCACACCACATCACTGCTGACAGTTCCTTGAGCAGATTCCTGCCATGGGCAATTAGCCTTCACAAAGCATGAACAGACTAGTTTTCTATGAGGAGACTGAATTTTAGCTGACAAATTAGACAGGTTCCCTGAGGCCAGAGTTATGCGGCTTTGCCAGTCTCACTAAAAATGTGATTTATAACAGATTCCTCAGCAGAGGCACTCCTTGCTTCAGGAATGAAGGTGCACACTGTACTCAAACTCTTCATCTAACATGATGATCTTACAAACCTTTGTCTTGTGCAGGAAAAATTGACTGTTGCTTGCTTTTGACTTATCAAGTGACTCCTCATCTGTCCATGAATGGATAGTGGGAAACTACAGTGCATATTTAGAAGTCAGGCATGCACTGGTGTAAATAACATTTTAGGAGGTAAGAGTATATTAGTTTGGGAAATTAAATCAGATGTAGCTGGATGGAGTTTCTAGCTGTGGAAACAATGCAACAGATTTTTGTCTAAGATGTGTCTCTGGCTTTTGATGACTCTGGCATACAACAGAAGCAGAGGTTGTGGTGCACAGGACTGCACTATTTCTATGTGAAGTATCTCACCCTGCCTGCTCCCAGCACTGGGTGCTGGGCAGGTGACCCCTGATGCCTGGTGGTTGTGATACACCCTGGGGGCAGGATGAGCCAAGGTGGCTGTTCCATCAGTGCAGGGCTAGCAGGGGTGAGAGACAGAAATAAAGTCTAGCAGACACAAACACCATATTGTGCTTTGTTGCCTTTAGTTCTGCCTTTAAACTAGACCACTCTGAAAGAAAAAAGAAAAGTTTTCCCAAAGGTAATGGAAGACTCAGAGTTTTTGTGCAGTTGCAGAGTCACAAAAATGATGGGCAAGGAGAAAAGGGAAGAGAGAAGTCAGGTCCCAGACCCAATTCCTGCCAACTGAGGCTCCACCTCTGACTCATCACAAGGTTTTCTCCTTGTTTCCCCCTCTGGTGAAACCAGTATTTGTATTCTGTGAATATCAGCACTTGCTCAGATCAAAAAGCAGGCTCACCCACCCCTGACAGTGTCTTGAACATGTCTGTGTTTGCATGGAATTAACAGTTAATATTTTAATTATTAATTTATATTACTTAATAACTGCATGCTGTGTTACTAAGGTATGAGGCACACTCAGAGACTGGTAAAGTATGGGAGGGGAGGCTAACAAAGCTTTGGTAGCCTGGCAAGTGGATAATGTGTGGCACACAGATGCAGGTACAGGGGGCTGATTTTATTTGGATGAGTTTTGGACTTAAGGAGAACATTGCACAGGTGAGCAGATGGACAAATGCCTCCTTCAATATCTGCTTTTATCTCCATGTGAGCTGGGAAATGTATAAATCTGAAGTATTATTACCCCCAATCATTAAAGAGTGTGGGATTTTTGAATTTAGAAGCCTGTCATACACATACCAATAATGACTTCTGCAGAGGCTAAATCTTATCATCAGTAGATGCAGATGGAAACTATCAAACTTGACTTATATTTGTGTCTGCTTAAAAAAGATGTTAAAAAAAATTAATAACTTATCACTTTAGTCTTCTGATATGACCTTCTGGAAAAAGACATATAAAAAAGGAATGGATCAAAGCTTCTCTTCAGATACATAATTACACAAATGGTTTTGGACAGCCTTACATACTGGTTTAAAAGAAACTTAATTTTCTTTTTTGCAGATACACAGGTATGACAGGGAGGTTTCATCAGATATTTCTTCAATAGGTTAAGGTTTTGAAATTTAAAGGCAACAAAACATCCTTACATCTGAACCTTCTGAAATCTTCAGAAGGTTATTTTAATAGCAATATTTGTTCTTTTTCAAAAAAAAAGTTTAGATTGCATGCTTCTTTCAACAAATATTAAGCTAGCACAGGAAAATTCTGAGAAAATAAGTTCTGAGGTTTTTAACTAGAACTTAACAAGCTTCATAGTATTATATCAAAAATGAATGCTCACAATTTTCAATAACTTTTTCTTGTAAGTATCGAAACCTTTCTTATAGCTGCAAAAATTGATAAAGAGCTAAAGAAAAAGATTCTGTAGAACTGAAGTTTATCCCTTTATTTCTCAGTTCTGTCAGTCCAGCAACTCTATATAACTGCATATATTTTCTCCTTAGAGACAAAGAGATAATGTATGTAGCAACTTCTACTTACCAGTAGCATCTTCTCAAATATTATTTCTTAAGATGCCATTAGACTGGCTTTCATAAATTCTGCAAGAGCAAACTTTGTAGGTATTTGTCTCCTAACGTGAAGATACCAATCCCAGGCCTATTGCTCCCACCTTACAAAGCTTATCGGCTGACAGATGTTGTACATATGGAAAACCTTCTAAAGGCTGAGGTTATTGGGATTTAAAATCCTGAGTTATCCTGAGTTGGAAGGGACATGCATCCTGTGATTTTAGTGCACAATAAAGATGAGCAGACTAACTCATATTTCACAGATGGAATTAACAAATTAAATGGACTCTGCACCGGCAGTGAATAATACAAACTCTGCACTCGAATGGTTTTAGGCCGAGTTCTGCTGCCCACTATTTTACCTCCACTAGATGTCAGGCTTTTGACAGAGCTGGAGGGGTTTAATCTCTATTTTTTAGTATGAAGCTTGGTCAGAATCACAGCTACAATTCTCCAATTCCAAGCACCAGCAGTAACCCAGAACAGGAGATACTCTGAGTGGCTGTATGGGTGTTTCTTGCTCTTCATTCTTTTATGCCTTGTTTTTTCCCTGCAGCAAATTTCTCAGCATTGACAAGGTACACCAATGCTGGTAAATGGGAGCACTTCCAAGGAATGTGGGATTCCCTGTGGGCATTTCCCTGTGCTCCTCCATTCATTGGCTTGACACATCTGTTCAGGAAGACTACATAATAACTGGTGAGTTCCTCAAAAATATTCAAGCATGTACCTCTTCTCTCTGAGAGCAACCAGGTGGTGGAAACTTTTCAGTTATTTCTCCTCCCTAGTAGGGATATTTATTTCTCTTTTCTGGGAGTGAGATACAATTTCAGAGAGTATTCCCATCTCTCCAGCAGCATCTTTGTGAGGTATCTGAAGGAGCCAAGCTGGCCTCCAAGCTTAGCAAATGAATTACATTTTCCAAGCAACAGAAGGCAGATAGCATTTCCAGGGCTTTACACAGGATTTTGTAAGACTTTGCTCACAGATGCTAAGCAGTGATTGCCACAGTCCCCAAAAGGTGATTTTCCCATGTGGAGCCCTGCAAATATGGAGCAATCCCAGCAGGTTTAATGTGCATGTGGAGAGTGACTCCACACCGTGCAAAAGCAATGAGTCTGCTTGAACTCCCTGTCCTGTGCCACAGAGTGGCTCCACAGAAGCACAAAAGCCTGGTGAGCTGATCAGCACAGAGCACAGAGGCGATTTATGTGCACTGGCTTAATAGCAGCTTTTTGGCTGTTCAGTTGTCTGGGCTGCTGAAGTCCAGAAAAGCTGTTGCTGCAATGAAAACCAGGAAAAGACAAGATTTGCACATGAGAGATGAGATCTGATTGTATTTGTCTGGGAAATCTACATTTTATGGCAAAAGTGCCAAATCTAGCTCCCACTCCACTGCTTGTGGGAGCATTTTCACACTGGCTTCTAGGACTTAAAGCAACACTGGGTAGTGGAAAAAGTCACAGGAGGAGACCAGTAAGTGCATGCTCTCACCTCCACAGCTCTCCTGGAGAATCCTTCTTTACCACAAAACCTTAAAAAAGACCCTTAGAACTTATTTCAGATATATTGTCTCTATGCAGCATTTCTGCAAGCTCATTGCTTACTGCCTCATTCCCCACATCCACCATTTTTCCTTCAGCCTCTTGACTGGAGTCAGTGGCAGCCTGCCTTGTGGAGAGAGATGTCCTTCCCTGCTTTGTGTAGGCCCTTGTGCATCCCTGTCCTTTCCTACAGAAATTAAGCTGTAGTAACCAATTTCTTTCCCTTGCAGCAGTGTTAAACTACACACCACTCTCAATCTCAGAATCATGGGTGGTTTGGGTTAGAAGGGACCTTAAAGAGCATCTCATTCCACTCCCCTGCCTTGGGCAGGAGCACTTTGCTCTAGAACAGTTTGCTTCAAGCCCTGTCCAATTTGATCTTGAACACTTCCAGGGATAGGGCATCACCTGACACTCAAGAAGATGTGGAATCAGTGACTTTTTTAAGGCTTAGTTTTATCCAAATTTGTGTTAACTCTCTAACAGGGACATTCTCTATCCATGAGAATACATTTCTAAACAGAAGGAGGCCTCTCCCTGGCACCTCATAGCATGGGAAAAGCTGCAGGATGACACGAGTTAACATACACAAAACCTCCTTGAATTCAGCACCATCCCTCTTAAAATTCAGCTGCATTTTCTTCTGTGCCAGACAAACCCCTGACTCTAAATTCCACATATTAAAAATCAACTGGTACATGAATTCATGTACCACAAAATTCCCCAGGCTACCAGGGAGCCAGACTTTGGGTACCAGATATGCTCAGCAGCATCTCTGACCCAGCTGACCAGGGCAAGGATAGTGTCTTTCCACATGTTTGTGCCACTGGCTGATATGATGAAAATTATGCTGATCCCAACAAAAACATGCTATGCAAATGTGGCATAAAACCTTTGTGAAGGGCACATGACAGTCACAAAATTCCTCATTGCCTCTAAAAACTGGACTGCCTCTAACAAATGAGGCAAGAGTCCCTGCAGTGACTCGGAGCCTGGCAACTGTGCAGCTGACAGCATTTCATCTGCATCTCCTTCTCAGAAGACATCATTTGTTTCCAGAACAAAATGCAAGGGCTTTGAATATCTCCTCAGAGGCCTTGTGGGCTTTTTTTTTTTTTTCCAGATGGAGGGATTTCCTTCTTATAAAGAATTAAATTTATTTATGATATTACATAACAAACAAGTGACCCATAAATCTCAACATCAAAAATAAGTGCTCTTTTATGGCCTTCAGACACATGTGAAACACCTCACCTGAAGCCAAATAAACTCTGTAGCTGGCTTCAGATTGCAGTAGTTATTCTTGGGTTTGAGACAGTCTGCAGTATCCATTTCATGTGGATTCTGTTTTACCTCTGGTGTTTAAAAAGATGGTGCTACCTCCTCTCAGATCTGCTCTTCCTCATCTTAATATAGGTGTTCAGAATTCCTTGGCAAGGTAAGGAATGCCTGTAATTTGCCCAGGGTAAGCAGGAAACTGAGGGCATGATGGCAGGGTGTGCTCCACAGATTTAGCAACAGAGGCTAATGAAAAGCATTTTTCCAAGAGCATTGATCAATTTCACTAGATCCTATTAAACAACAGAACAAAAATAAAAGCTTTTGGTCTACAGCTTCAAAGCTGTGTGGGCTAAATCGTACTTAATATAACGCAGGCCCAAAATAAGAATCAGAAAATGAGTATTTATGCCGGAAACATATAAAATATTTATGCTGCAGGATTTGCTTCTTTACTGTAATTTTTTCCAGAGCCCAAATTTTATCTTCTGATGGAAGTTGCCCCCAATAAAAAAGAGGCACAATCAGTATACATAATGAGATTAGAGCAAGTGGCCCTCTCACAACATTTGAGATAGGAGGGATTCAATGTCTTTGACCTGCTTTGCCTCCTGCAGAGTCAGCATTTGCTGGATGGGGCAATTTTCTTCCAGAGACTTAGCTAAGACAGGTCCTTCCCTTTTGCAGCTTCAAACACTGCTGCCTCAAGAGTATAGATTATCTCTTAATTTGATGGAGAATTATTTCAAATAAGTTCTGCACAACTTTGTTTTCAGACATAATTGGCTCTAGGTGGTGTTTCCCTTCTTGTAGTTCCCTAAAGCTGTGCTAAGAAAAATAAATGCTATTTAGACTCTAAACTTTCAGGGAAAAGCCTCATTTTTAAGGGATCTGCCTGTTTTTTCACAGAATTAGGTAGATCAGATGAGCTTAACATACAACATCCATGAGTGATCTGGAAAAAAACGACTCTATTTTATAATCTGTGTAAGAATTGGCTGATGATTGAACTCTAAGAGTGTCTTCCCTGTCCCTGAAGTGCCCAAGGCCAGGGTAAATGGGGCTGGGAGCAACCTGGGCTAGTGGAAGGTGTCCCTGCCCAAGGCAGGGCGTTGGCACTGGGTGGGCTTTAAGGTCCCTTCCCAGCCAAACCAGTCTGTGATTTGATGATGATTGTCTAATATAAAGTGTTTGGCCACAATTCGTCTTTTAAACATTGGAAGCTAATTTCCATACAGGTTAACTTTTCATACGTGTTTAGAAAATGCTGAATGATATATTTAGAAACGAAATATTTAAAATATCGTGTTTAATTTAAAAATATTTTAAAACTGAAGCAAAGTAGTATTTACTTCACAGAAAGGCTTGGACTGGGAAGGACCTTAGAAATCGCCTATTTTCACATCCCAGCCACAGGCTGGGAGATCTGTATATAATTAGGATGTTAAGCACGAAATAATTATTCCCGCAATTTATGTGTTTTTACATTCATTTAATATTTGTTTTGTTTAGAGACGGGTATCCCCAAGAGCACACAGGGCGCGGTGTGGGGAGCGCAGCAGCAGCTGCGTGAGGAGAGCGGGCCGCCGTGAGCTTCCCACCGCGGAAACTCAGGTACAAAAGGAAAAGGTGAGGAAGAAGGAAAAGCATGGGAAAGGGAAAGACAAAGGAGCCGGTAAGGAAACAGACACGGAAAAGCCACACATCTCCCGGCCAGGAGCGGCCATTTTCCCGCTGGCTCCGCGCACCCGGCCGCCCGCCCGGCGGGGCGGCACCGCCGCCATTTCCGCGCGGCGGGGGCGGAGCAGGGCCGGGGCCGGGGCGGGCGATGGCGGCGGCGGCGGCGGAAGCTTTGCCCGCGGCCCGCCTGGAGAGCGTGCGGGCGCTGTCGGGTCTGTTCCGGGAGGCGCAGCCCAGGTAGAGGGGAGCAGGGAGCGGCGGTGCCGGTGGATGTCGGGCAGGACTCGCCTCGGCTCCCAGCGAGGTCCTGCCCCTCGTGGAGTCACTGCGGGCTGGAAAAGGGGCTCTCCGTACCCACACAGGGGGTGAATGAAGTCCCTTCTGGGGAGCTTCTACACCCCCAGGCTTCTGCTGGGGCTGTGTTTTTGGGGGGTGAGCTGTCCCTTCTCTTGTCCTGCCCCAGGGGGCCCATGAGGAGCGCAGTGCGCACAGTCCTTGTGCCTGTAGCAGGGAG
Source organism: Agelaius tricolor (assembly GCF_023055355.1). Classification (NCBI taxonomy): domain Eukaryota; kingdom Metazoa; phylum Chordata; class Aves; order Passeriformes; family Icteridae; genus Agelaius; species Agelaius tricolor. The sequence goes on from NW_027269263.1 coordinate 5,625,545, forward strand.
CAAAGGTGTTTGTCTCTTACCTTACCCGTGGGTGGCATAAAATATCCCAGAGATACAGAATGGCTTGGGTTGCAGGAACATTAAAGCTCATCCCATCCCACCCTTGCTATGGGCAAGGACACCTTCCACTATCCCAGGTTGCTCCAAGCCGTGTCCAGCCTGGCCTTGGACACTCCAGGGATGGGGCAGCCACAGCTTCTCTGGGCACCCTGTGCCAGGGCCTCACTGCCTCCACTGGGAAAGATTTATTCCAAACATCCAGTGTAAACCTTCTCTGTCAGGCTGATGCCATTGCCCCTTTTTCTGTCACTTCAGGCCCGTGTAAATAACCTCCATCTTCCTTGTAGGCTCCTCTCAGGTGCTGGAAGGCATCAGGTCAGCCCAAAGCTGCTCTTCTCTAGGCTGAGCACTCCCAAGTCTCTCAGCCTTTCCTAACATCAGAGCTGCTCCATCTGTTTAAACAACTTGGTGCCTTCCCTGGGTTCTCTCTAGCAGCTCCATGTCCTTTCTGTGCTGGGATCCCATGGCTCAAGGCCAGTGGGGTCTCACCTGAGTAGGGCAGAGAAGCAGAGTCCCCCTCCCCTGCTGCCCACGCTGGGGGCTCAGCCTGGCACAGGGGGGCTCTGGCTCCCAGCACACAGGGCCAGGGCATGGCCAGCTCTCACCACCAGCACCCCAAAGTCTTCTCCCAGGGCTGCTCCATCTGCTCATCCCAAGCCTGGATTGATCCCCGGGGGTTGTCCTGGCCCGGGTGCAGCACCAGCGCTTGGTCTCGTTGTCAAAGTTGTTGGACACTTGGCTGTGTGATTTACTTGAGGCTTCCAGTGCTTTTAGTTGATTTCTTTATGCTTCCTTTACTAAGCTACTAAAAATAAGAAAATGGATTTATTTTGTTCCTGGGAATGTTGTGAGGATAAGTACATTAAAGGTGTTTTAGGGACTGCTTACAGGAATGGAGTTGTGCAAGTACCTAAAACTTAGAGTGGAAATACAGAATTGTAAATTTGTGGATTTGTTTGTGTCATTCCTGACTAATTTTGTGATTTTTTTGGGGGAGCCCTGGTCTTTTGAACACAGTTACATTACTGTTTCTAACTCCATGTTCACTAGAGTGGTATCTGGTAGAGTTTCAGTTTTTAACAATCAAACAGGTCTTACAAGGAGTGACAGTAATCTTCCTTTTGGCATGGGTGCAGGAATTCTGACTCTGTTTTGACTTCACAAGAAATTGTGCATGTCTCCTTGTCCAAGGGCTGGGCTGCTGTACCCTTTCCCTCTGCTTCCTTTTGTATTCCTGCAGAACTTCATGTGGAAATGAAGGACAGGTAGCAACAGCAAAATGTGGAGCTGCTGTGTTAGGCACCCAGACATAGGAAACTGAAATTAGTGGAATATCCACAAAGCTGTTCTGGATGGATTTCAAGGGCTGTTTACAATGCAAGGTATTATTTTAATCCAAAATCAACTTAGGGGGCTCTCTGGTAGTTTTAGAAATTAAAAATTAAGGAAAAGATGTTTTCCATTTCAAAAATGCATTTTAAATATTTATAGCTGCTACTTTGTATATGAATCTTTGTTGTACTGCTGGAAAAAGATTATTCTTTAAAAAACTTAGTAATCATTGCTGTGGAACAGTTTTCTGAAGTCAATCTTGGCTAGTTTCTTGATATCAGCTAAATATTTTCTAGTGTTCTTGCTAATTTGAGGATTTTTTTATTCAGAAGGACAGTTTTATTTAAATTCCTTTGTAGCACACACTCAAGTTGCAGTGCTGTTTGAATGCTTAGGTACAAGAGTCACATGTAAATTTTCCTCAGAACAGAATCCTGCTCTATCAAACAACATTTAAGTCAGTCTGTGTTCATTTGGAATATCTTTTGCTTGCTTAGGCTTTGAGATTTGATTTCTGCCTGAACTGATCTGGCTTGAGCAGTCTGGATTTTCTTTCATAGTGTTTAAGAGACAGATTTGGAGTTCTGTCCTTCCTCAATGATGTAAAAAAATCAGCATCTCCTTCCACATTTACACTTCCTTGCTCCATTAGGACACACAAGGTTTTAATCTTCATATTTCACTGGAAATGTCTATACTCTTAGGTTTTCTTTTACTTTCAATGTAATTCTAAAAGAAAATTTGTCACAGCAGCTCAGCATGCTTCTGATCCAGTGTCTGGCTAAAAGTTCTGTTCTGCTGCATAGCTCTGCTAGGAGAGCAGAGCTTTTCCAGCACAAGAATAACTGTAAGGTGTCCTTTTACCCATTTAGTCACAAAAATATGCACAAAAGTTCTTCTGGCTTCTTTAATTTCTCTTTTTACCAATTGAAATAAGTGAATGTTGTACAGTAGTATGTCTTGCACTGACCACTGGCTTCTGTATTTTGCAGCTGTGTCAGGAAATGATTGGTTTCATGGGATAATCCAACAAAAGGCACAGGCTGATAGAAGGAAACTCCAGTGGGCTGAGTGGTCCCATTTTCAAGTAATGTCAGAGTTCAAGAACTTGGAAGAGCTAATGGTTCTGCTCAGTGTAGGAAGCTCTCCCTGGCTGGGGACTGCCTTACCAGGCTTCAGCTTGTCTGACATTTAGAAAAACTTGTCTCTGGTGCATTTCCCATGGGGACTGTGGTGTGTCAGCCACTGAGTCTTCTCTTGGCACAGCATGAGGTGGCAGGAGCTGCACTGCTTCTTGTAAGCTGAAGGTTCAAGTTCCATGAATATATTTTCTTGGGTCTTGAAACCAAAACCTAATTCCAAACTTTCTTTCTGGTTATGTAAGCTCCACTGTTTTCTTTAAGACTGAGGGCCAGCTCTGCTTTTGGTCATTGTGTTTTTGTGCCACTTTGGTATTTTCCCTTCCCTTCATTTTACCAGTGTTAAATGTAGCTTCTTCCCCATAATGCTCAAGTGATGCAGTGGTGGGATTTTTAATGTTTCAGTGTAGATGGAGAATGTGTAAATGTATTGCTCTTGATCAACTGTGAGGTTGCAGGATAAAATACATACTTCCTGAAGATCTGAGACCTAATGTTGTGGTAATTTAGTGACATGAGTGTACGTTGTTGTATTTCTTACCACACTCTCCCTTCTTTCTAAGTTTCCTCCACGCCCTAACAGACCTCAACATTGGAGAGACACTGTCCTGTCTGTAAGATGTAGCCTAGCATAAAAGTGTCACTATTGGAGCAACAAATCTGATAAGGAACTTAGAAAATGTGAACTGTGAGCAAAGACTAAGAGAGTTTTGTTTCCCTAGGAAAGGAAACGTGGCAGGAGCAGAGGTGGGAAATAATGGCTCCAGACATGTCTAAGGGTGTGCTTAGGGACAAGGTGGATTGGCAGTGCTTGGTCAACGTTGAACTTGATGATCTTAAGGATCTTTTCCAACCTTGCTGATTCTATGGTTTGATTTATGGACGTGATCACTTACAAAAGAGAAGGTAGAATTTCTAGTTGTGCAAATGTGTGGGCATTTGAGTGAGCATCAGAATGCAGGTCATACCATATCACCCAGTAGAGTTTGATCAAGAGGACTTTTAATTCTCCTTTAGGAAGAGTTTTCTGCATGAACATTTTATTTAATGCTATTTTACATTTCCTCTCATCTCATGCAGTGTCATGTATAAACCTACCAGCTATACATATTAGGGAGGATTTTTTGTTTCCTTTTCATTAAAATTCCAAAGACCTGTTGAAAAGTCATGAGGAATACTAAGGCAGCACCACTGTCCTACAGCCCCTTTTCTGAAAAGGCTGATGGGATGATTGTGTGATGTTTTTGTTCCTTTTACTTAAAATTTCTACTATGAATAGTTAAATACTCAGAATAGTTAAATATTGTTGCAGAGCATCTTTGAGTTTAAAATAAGAAGTGCCAATGTAGGCATTTTGGTAGGAGTTTGGCATTTATATTTTTTCTTCACCACAAATTTATGTATTTCAGAGAAACTGCAGAAGAAAGTGTATTTCAGGATGTCCTGGAAATCCTGACAAGCACCTCAAGTGCCATTGAGCAGAGCTGCAAGGACTCCTGTGGACTGGCAGATGTAGACACCTGCCTGCTGCTCATAGCAGAGTGCTTCAGGTGTCTGAGGAATGCCTGTGTTGAGTGTGCCAAGAACCAACATGTCTTGAGGTACAGTTATTAACCCTTGTAACCCATACCAAGGTACCACCTTCTGATGTTGGTGGGGTTTTATAAAAGAGATTCTTATTTTACACTGCTGTGTTAGTCGATTTATTAACTGGCATTTCCTGCTTGATGGAATCACTTGAATTCAGATATGCAAGACACAAAAACAGCTGACCTATTTGTAGGTCAGTCTGGGGCCCTGCTCAGTAATAGAACAAAGTGTTTGGATCCACAATACAAATTGATTACACAAATGAAATAAGCCTGTTGGAAGCCTGACTGTAGAACTATCCTTTTTTCCACCTTTTTTAAATTTTTTATAACATAATGAATAATTATATGGTCTTAATAATCAGTTACAGAATTAGTATGTCTTTTAAGGTTCAAATCTGTCTAGCTTTCCTGGCAAAACACAGCATGTAAAACTGTGCATATTAATCCTGATATATATATATATATATATATATGCAGGCAAGTAGAGTTTAAAGGATATTAAATCAATCTAGTTCCTTAAGTTATTTAGCCTCTCTATTCTTTGCCTATGTCTGTTGCAACTTTGAAGGGATGCTTGTGATACAACCAGCTCTAGTTAGTGAAAACCTGACAGTCTGGTAGATGTTTTTAAAAAACCCAGCAAAATAGCAACACTCTCCTTGCCTGCATGCCCCATGAGAACCCCAAACCAACCAACCAACAACAAAAAAAATGGCCCAACTTGTCACAAATTGGTTATGTCAAAGAATTACTGGAGACTACAGTCATAAGAACTGGCTTATTTGGTCGTGTCAAATTTGATTTATTGAACTAAATATAATTTTGACATGGGACTGAGTCTTAATTTCTGTGCTGGGGCAGAATTCTGTTAATGCCCCAAAAATTGCAGTGCAAATCATTCTGAGAGGTTATCTATGATTCCTCCTCACTGGAGAAAGGATAAATGATTACTTGGGTTTCTCTCCTTCTCTCTTTGAGCTGGCCCTGTTGTTTTTTGGTAATGGTCCCTAGTTGCTTTGTTGGCATTGAAAATCCTCCAAGTTTATTATGAAGTAAGATACGTGATTCTTGTTCTGGATGCTTGACCTCCAGACAAAGCAAAGTTTTTACAGAAATAAAGCTGTTTAAATTACAGGAATAACATGCTGATGTTTAATGTCTGATAGGAAGAATAGCAAAAAGGGAGGAAAGAGTACTTAGCTCTGAAGATTCTGTGCCCAAAATTGGTAAAATGCAGAATGATGCAATAAACCTCTTTGATTTGCTTCTGATGGTAGTAATGTGGCTACTGATAGGCTGGCAATAATGTAGGAGAAACTATTTTTGTTTCAGAGGTCCTGAAGATGCTAAAGATTTCCTGTTAACTTCAATGAAAAGCCTTTTAAATTTTTTTGAGTGTATTTCATATCAATGTTTTATTCCCAATTTAATAATAGGAACTTGGGTCTCATCTCTACATCTGTCCATTTGATAAAGTTGCTTCATGGAATACAAATCAAAGAAGAATTGTTGCTGACTGGTAAGGCTGGGAATTTATTAAATGTATATAAATAGCCTGCATTATATTTTTTTATACATGTGGTATGATGTCAATTTACTGATGCATTTGTTTTATAAATAAGCTTAATTCTTTCTTGAATAGCAGTTCAGAATTGGCCCTCTCTTAGACTGCTTGTAAAAGGTCTCAAGTCTAGTTCAGCTTTATTTTCACTGAACTGTTCCTTATAGATTGCTAAAGGAAAGATATTTGGAAACTTTTTAATATGAAGTACAGTAATTGGGTTTTATAAGAGGAAAAGTTTGTGTGCTACCTCCATTCAGAATATATTCTGCTGTTTTACTGTCTTTTTATTTGCTGATACTTAAGATAATTTATCTGATTCCAGGAAGCAAATTTTGGCTGTGACTTCTTAAAAATGGTTTTTAATTTTCATTTGGATACCACGGTTGCTGGCCAGTCAGGATGGTATCTGCCAAGAATTAAGTACTGATTTGAATAGTGTTCACATTTCCCTAACAGATGAGTTTTTTCTTTCAGTGCAGTGAAAATGTGGCTCTGTAGTACTAGTGGTAGTTATTGCTACTCATTTCACTGGATATTAAGGGTTTTCAGTAATTCTCACAATCCGTGTTTCCCAGTGTGTGCATGTGGAGCTTTGTACATTGGACTCCAGATGTGACTGTCTGTGCTTGCAGACAGTATAGCATGTTTATTTTCTTGTGTGTCTGTTATTTCTTTTCACTCCTGTTCCTCAGATAAGGTTTTTTACTGGATTTCTGCTGCTGCTTTTCTGCTGTTTTGTGAAAGCAGGTGAAACAGCTGTCATACAGTTACAGTTATGCTATACTAAAACTATACTAAAGAAAGAGAAAGGATACATCAGGAGACTTAACAAGAATGAATAATAAGAACCCATGGCTGACTCAGAGTCCAACACAGCTGGATTGTGATTGGCCATTAATAAAAACAATTCACATGGAACCAATCAAACATTCACCTGTTGGTAAACAATGTCCAAGCCACATTCCAAAGCAGCAAAACAGGGAGAAGCAAGTCAGATAATTATTGTTTTCATTTTTCTCTGAGGCTTCTCAGCTTCCCAGGAGAAAATCCTGAGCAAAGAAGATATTTCAGAAAATATTATGGTGACACTGTCCAGCCTGTTACTATCTGTGCTGGGGCCTTGGACAGCAGTGGGCTCAAAAAGCTGTACAGGTCAAGTGGGCTTGCCACCTTCAGCCCCTTAAAAGCATCAGGAATTGTGGTGTAGGAATGCCACCTGCCAGAGGGGCTGCCCAGCACCCGCAGGAGAGGGAGCAGGGTGTGCTCATTGTTGGATACAGGCATGGCCTCAGGTCTTCCCTTTGGGCTGCTGGCTGCTGGGCTGTCACATGTGTATGCTGTTCTCTGCTCAGGGGTTTGAAGGAGAGGGAATGCTATTGAGCAAAAAGCAAAGGGGGTAAAACCCAGTAGTTTGATTATCTGCTTCAGGCACTTTTTCCTAGCCAGAGGGTGGTGTAAAAATGTGTTTATCAACATTGAATATAAGGGTGGCATCAACAAGACATTTTTAACAGGATTTTGGTAGAAGTTGTTTTGTGACTGCCACTCTACATCGCCATTCAGTAAATACATCTGAGTTATAACTAAGATTTGCTGTGTTGGCCCAGGGTAGGTGCTTCATTTGATGCTGTAAGTAGCATTGATCTCTTGGGGAACCTCTGTAATGATCATGGCTTATGTATTCCACATATGTCAGTACACCAACAAAAAAATTGTAGACAAGCAAATGTTGCTAATTCCTTGCTGAGTGATCTGCTGAACTTTGTGTTAAGTGGAAATTAATGTAGTGCCTAGAGCACAGGTTCCTTCTGCAGGGTTTACCTCAGAAGTTAACAGTTAAATTTGGCTGTTAGTTGCACTGAAGCAAATTGCTAAATTGGACTTGGATAGCACTGTTGAAACAAAAGAGACCCATGAAATTAATAAGTGGTACTGTATTTATTAACTGTGATTCTGTTTCATGATTCTCCTCATGTTTCATATAGGAAATCAGGTCACAGGGCTAGAGTAGCAAGTGTATTTTGTTCTTGCAGATAATTAGGTGTTAAGTGGAGTATTTCAAGTTGTTCATTTGGGTGTGGGGTTCATCATTTCCTCCCTCAAATGGCTGCTTGGATTGGATGATCCCTCGTGGTGCCTGTGTATATTCTTAAGGTTTTTAAAATACCTTCATACTGCTTCCATAGCAACAAAGCACAAGGAGGAGGAGGTAAGGCTGTACTGCAGGGTGAGCAGCACTAAATAATGTTTATGTTCATAAATGTCACATGTTCATGTGAAAAATTCCCAGAACAAATTATTGTAGGCTAAATAAACTTGAAGTTGCAACATTACCATATTTACAAAGATGAGATTGAAAATTCTTTCTGCAGACTGAAAAATTCATCTAACCTGATCTATGGCAGGTTTTCACTCTAATCCATTGGTAGCTGTTAAGGCTAGTAAGTGAGTGGTGTGCTAATTTTTGTAAGAAAGCTCAGTGTAGTACAATTTCAAATGGATAAAACCAGAAATTAATTAAAAGTGTGTATTGTTTGACCACTGCTGTGGCCAGTGTGATGGTTAAGGGAGAGGACATGATCAAAGAAACCAAAAAGGAGGTGTTGTGCAAAGTGGTACGACTAAAAACTGTTGCTAATATTTATTCAAATAAATCCAGACTCCTTTGCATCCTCTCTGCTATGAGTAATACTTTAAAAATAGTTGCCCAGGGGTTAAATACATGGTTATTTTGGCTTGTCAATTCAGTATATTTACTGAAACAACTCTACTGCATGTTTTCACCATAGATCTTACTTTTTCTTTTTTTCACTGCTTTAAAATATGAGATAAATTACTGTATGTCTGTAATACTTGTCCCAGCTAGCTGTGGAAAAAGTTTCTGTTTTGATTACATAGTATACCACTAAGGCAGTGGGCCAGAATCCTTGAAGGTGAGTTAGAATGTCTGTCCTGAGATAGCTCTTTGAAACTTCAGGTAAGTTGAAAAATGGTGCATTCATACATGCAGCATTCAGAGATTGTTCAATACCATGTACAAGCCAGCTGTCCCTGTAATAAGAGTCTCCTTTCTTTTTAATACTTGCATTAAAAAGCCACAAACATTTCTAGTCCTTTCTTTTATGGTATTGCTAGAGTTAGCTGTTTGTCCCCACTCTTCCTCCTTGCCACACCATTGCTGGTACAGATTTTTTTTGGTACAGAATGTTTGGAGCCTGTGTTTGTGTCACAGGCCCTGCTGGGGATCTCAGCCAAAACCTGTGTCCAGGTGTGCTGCCTGTTAGAGCAAGGTTTGGGGTGTTCTCTGCTCTTTGCAGTCCAGAAATTTGGTTAAAATGTATTGGATTGTAGCTTGAATCTGTGAACAGGAATTTGACCTTGCTTCCAGTTTTCTGCAGTGTGTTCAGGTGTAGTTAAGCAGCCACAGATACTCCCTTCAGAACAGAACTTGCAGCATGCCTTTAAAAGCAGTAATGAAAGATGACTCTCTGTAAATTTTTTAATACTGCACTTATTATAGTAACTTGAGCATTTTCTGGTAGGAAGTTCAGCAGCATGAATATCATATGTCTAACACCTGTTCATGCTTCCTTTTGTGAGGGAGGATGTGTGGGAAAATATGTGATATTTTAAACATTTTTCAAGTACTACAAATGCCATATTCTTATAAAGGACTATAAAAAATGTTCCTTTCTTTGAGCTTTTTTTATTCCCCCCTCTTTTTTTCTTTTTTCCCCCTCTCTCCATTTTTCCTTTCTCCCTTTTTCTCTATTTTTTCTCTTCTATTTTTTTTCTGTTTTTTCTCTCTCTTTTTTTCCTCTCTCTTCCTTTTTTCTTTCTCCTATTTTTATCCTCCTTTTTTCCTTTATCCTTCTTTTTTCTCTCTTCAGCCACCTTGTTTTTCCCTCTCTCCTCTGTCCACCAGTACCATTAATAGTACCATGGATTCATCCTCAGTCAGTGTTGTTGAACTGCTCCAGCTGTTCTGGACCTGATTGGTTCTCATGCAGATTTTTCTTTCAGTTAATGAAAACCCAGTTGTTCTTGACCCATGGTGCTTTATGAGTAGCAACAATGAGTAGCTCATGGTCTGGGAAGAAAGTGCCTTTGGAAGTGTCTTGTAATCCATCAATGTGGAGGAGAAGCACTCTGCAGAAGAAATATCAATGAGTAACCTTTAAATCCAGAACTTTATATAAATAAAAATATCACTCCTTCATAGACCCTAAAAATAAATTTTAAAAAGCATAGGGTTGTGCATGTGCTTCAGAAATGACATGTAAGGGACCTAGGCCTATCTGTAGTTTCCAGAGATTGTTTCTTGTAAAAGCCAAATGGGGTGGAAGAATTTCATCTTTGATGAAGTGAGGAGACAAAAGCTCCCCTGAGGTCTACAGGGGAGCATCACATGGCTGAGCAGAGAAGGATACTTGATTTTTTTTTGTAAGCTTTTGAAGATTAAGACATGCTGGGTTTCAAAAGCCACTAAATATAAGCTGTAGGTGCTCCTGTAGTACTAGAAAATCACATTTACATTTCATTGGGAGAGATTGCTGAGAATAAATGGCAAGAGGAAATAAATTTCCAGCTGCTAAATTGGGTGCCTGTTCAGTTCTAAAAAGTTGTTAGTTCAAAGTAATTTTCAAAGGTTTACAGAAAAGGAGATATTTAATCAAATGTTTGTGTTTTTCTGAAGAAGAACATGAGTAAAACAGGGTTAAATTGTTATGTTTGCAAAAATATTCCCAAAAACAAAAATGGCTAAATACCAGTGAAGTGATTTCTATGTTTCCAGGAGGGTGTAGGGGAAAAAAACCTTTCAGTTCTGTCCTCACTCAGTGAAAAAAAAACAGGAGATGTTTCTTTGCTCTGACCTTTTCCATTTCTGCAGTCAAGGATTGGCAGTTGGGAATTACAGTGGAAAGTCAAGACTGGCTGATTTTGAAGGTACAGAAGAGCAAGGGAAGGAAATGCTTTCAAACCTGCCAAAGCACACTGAGTTGGTTTTCCTGTATTCCTTCTTAAATGGGCAGCCATGTGTCCTTAACTGTTTACTTTTTCTTGTCAATATTTATTTATCTCTTTTTTTATTTTCTTCCTCTAGAAGAAAAGGGGAAGAAGCCTTCCCCTAAGGCTATAGTCTCCTTAAAAAGATTATTTTGGTAGTAGGAGAACGAGCTAGAAGTAAATACTTGGACTTTTAGAAATGCATTGGAGTGGTACCTTTGCAGAATGAGTGAGTAGAAAAATCTGGGTATTTAAGGCTTAGTTTGAAAATCTGAGCATTAGAGGCTTATGTACTGGCATCACAGTCTAACTAGCTTTCACCTATTCTTGAAATTATTTTAAATCAACAGGAAAGAGAGAGTGGTCAGTTATGGAACCTAAATGTTCTGAAATGAATGCCAATATTGACCAAAAGAGTCAACTCTCATCTTTTGTGCTTCCCTTTTATCTCTTGTCCAGTATTTTTCATTCTTCTCTTTTATTCTTTTAAAAAACTGCATTTTGCTTTCATTTCTTTTTGTAGTTCTTTAATCATGTTTCACTGAATGGTTTAATTTCCAAATTACTGCCAATGTTTTCTGTATAAAAAAATAAATGTTTTAAAGCTTGCTTAGAAAGTGGGGTGGAACACAGTAACTTTTTGCTAGACAGACATCACAGCAGAGCTCACCCAATGCATTTGGGAAACCATTGTCCAGTTTTATTGTCTATAAAAAGAGGCCTGTAACTGTCTGAGCAAGTGTCTTCACACAGGCTTGTTTATAGGGATTTGGTGAAGGTGTAATTTCTAAATAGTGTCCTGGAGACTCTTATAGACAATGGCTACTAAATTTAAACCAACAGGATTAAGGAAGGAAAGTTAATCTTTCCTCTCTTCCCACGTCAGTGCCCCAAATATTTATCTATGAAGGAGGAGTCATACTGTTTTGTTGGAGATCTTGGGGCTGTTTGTGACCAAACACAGTAAATTATTGTGCTGCAGATTTCTTTGTACTAATCATGTTACTTGCTGATTTACATGGAATGAGTGAGTGGGTATAAAGCTTGAATTATTTTAGGTGTCATACAGTCACCATGAATGGTTGATAGGTGACATTTCTCAAATTAGGTTCACATTAGCTTTTCTTTTGAGGGAGAGGAAGAGGGAGAAAGCAGGTTCCTGAGTGGACCCACAGTCCATGGGATTAAATCCCAAAAAGTAGCATGAAAGAACATGCCTCAGCTGCATGGAAGAAAAGAGAATTTAAAAATCTGCACTACCATTTATTTTTGTATTTGGGGTGTCCTTTTGCTTACAGCTAGCATAATTAAAACTACATATGTGTTACTGCTTAAATAAACCAGCTGCTAACATAAACAGACTTTTTTTAGACATAGGAATAAAGGACAGCCCTGACCTTAAGAGTTGCCAGTTTCAGTGTGTGATCTTTGCTTTGTCTGTTAGGGTTTTTGTATGGGGGACTGGTGCCAATGCTTTGCTGCCACTGTTAAAGTAAAAACTATAATTACATTGTCAAAATAATATTTATAGTATTTTCGGGGAATAATTGTGGGAGTGTGATGAATATATTATACTCATCAAACTTTTATGTAAACATAAGCATGAGTTTTTTATTTGAGTTATTGGTGTTGTTTTTGGCCTTTGTGTTTTTCCAATCTGTAAAAATAATATTGGGATTTTCATGGTCTCTAGCATTTGCAGAGTGTGTGCCCTAACAATCAGTTGATATGCTATCTGGTAGAAGTAAACTGCTAGTTGCACTTGTATTGGGATTTTGGTTTCATGTTTCCATAGCTTAAGAAAATCCTCTGTTTTTTGAGTTTTGCTATCCCCTAATTACTATAGCACAGAGCATTTTGCTACTTTACCAAACAGGAAAGTTTTAAGTAATTGGTTTGTTCTTTTGTACCATTTGTGGCTTTCTGTTGTTGTTCTTGTTTTTCCTCTGTGTTTACCTCTTCTTTTTTTTTTTTTTAATGAGTCTGAGTTCCTCTTAAAAGTGGATATGAACATCTCCCAGAAACATACATGGTAAGAAGCAGTTGTGAGGTTTTCTAGCAATAGGCAGTTGTCCCTTGGCTGGTTGAAGGTACAGGCAGAACTTGCTGCTGGGCACTGGCAAGTTACCAGATGCACAGATGCTCCAGTCCTGCCCTGTATGGAAGTTTTAACTGTAGAGCTGTTCTGTCTCTGCTGTGTTTTGGTGAATATTGTCACAGATTTTTGATTGACTGTCTTCAGAACACCTACAGCAAGGATGTGTAACTTCATGTTCCCAAATCATGTCAACCTGATGCAACCTCCTGTGGCCAAGAACGTTCCCTTGGTTCTTGTAGTTTGGCCCAAAATTCGTTGAAGGCTGTGGAAAGACTCTGATTTGGGTGGGTCTTGGTTCAGGTCATTGCTCCAAGGTTTTGTGCTTTGGCCTTTTTGCAGGAACTCCAAAACAGGGAACCAACCTTTACACCACTTCCAGCTGTCTGCGAAAGAAAAAGAGCCAAACCTGGACCAAGAGCATTCAAACTGATGAGTTGTCCTGAGTTAGCAAATACAGAATTCTCTTTAGCTCTTGTGCATGTAGTACTGGCCCTGCCTGCAGAGGTTAACTCTTGCCCCATTCACTGGGAGTTCCCACACTTTGCATCTTGCATAGTGCATATGGGCACAGCTCCCTGTGCCCTGCAGGTCTGGGGTATTTGTGTACATTGTTGTCATACAGCAGGAACTGAGATTTTGAGTAAATGCCAACATTACCAGTGTTTTCAACCTAACATGTCTTTATAATGCTGGCTGTGAACTCTGGTATTAGTATGGGAACTTGATGCATGCCTTAATTTCTTTTTTCATTTTTTAACGTTTGGAGTAGAGTGGGGTTTGAGAGAGTTTAGATCCACTGAAGAAGGGCATTGTAGGATCCATTGTAGGACCAGGGACTCTACTTAAATGCAGCACTTTCTTATCTTAATGGTGAAAAAAAAAGGAAGAGGGAGTGGGGCTTCCAACTTCCAGCAGCATTTGGGTCTTCATTACTACAGGCAGCTGTAGTTGTAGGCTCTTGTGTCCGAGTATAGTAAGCTCCAGTTTGCTGTACTTATTATCCCTTATTAGTCCCATGGAAGGCTCTGATCTCATTTTAAAGCCTTTTCCTAACTCTGGTCTGTATGTCCTACTGTTTGAGTGCAGTGATTCACGGTAGGGGTTTTTTTCTCCCTACTGTGGGCTTGATTCTGTCCTTGAGTCTTGCTGCTTCTGCAGTAGAGGTCTGATTTAGAATCACAGAATGGCCCGGGTTGGAAGGGACATTAAATATCATTTTGAAGATCATCTTGATCATCCACACCTCCCATGGTTCCACTATCCCAGATTGCTCCAAGCCCCTTCCAACCTGACCTGGGACATTTCCAGGGCTGAGGCAGCCACAGCTTCTCTGAGCAGCTTGTGCCAGGGCCTCACCACCTTCACAGGGGAGAATTTCTCTATCATACCTCATCTAACCCTGCCTTCTGGGAGTGGGAAGCCATTCCCTCTTGTCCTGTTAGTCCAGGCCTGTGTAAATTGTCTTTCTCTGTTTAAACTGTGCTGAACTGAATTATTTTATTGACTGTATATATGCGAGTATAAAAATTGTGGAGGCACAATTTGAACTACAGACCAGATCCTGCCTAATGAAGTTCTCCTGTCAGGTACTGATGACATGGCTGGCATTGGAAACAGGCTTTGAAATAGGGATTAAAAAACTGGTGCTTCCCAGCAGTTTAATACTTGTACTGATAGTCAAAACTGTCCTTCTGGTGGTACTCAGGGAAAGGTGTTTTGATTGCTGTACTGGGAGGCAGAGGCAGTGACTGAGTGTCAGTGTAAATCATTTTGCTTCTTCTAGGAGAGAGAGTAACCTGAGGAAACATCTCTTAAGTCAGAACAATTAGTAGGTCAGTGGGCTGCCCTGTGGGCTTCCCTGGTCTCATTGCTGGTACAGCTTTTAGACAGTGTGTAGAGCTAGTTTGTTTTTTTCCTGCTCCTGCAATTTGGAGGCTTTCTAGTATAGCCTGCCAAGATGTTGCTGATTTATGCCACATGCATAGTGGTTTTATAATGTGGACTGATATCCACTTGGAGCACAAAGGAAATAGGAGTTTGCTGATGTCTATTTAATTAGAATGGTTTCTGGTTACTTTGGTTGAGGCTTGAAATGAATGGTAATGCCTGTATTTCTGTGGATCTCTAAATACAGTGTTCTGTAAGTCCTTTCCTTCCTTCCTTGCTCTTTAGTGTCCCCTACCCAACCCCAGCAGATAATGTCAGCAAGATTCATAATGAGGCAGGTTTCTGTTCTACACAAATATATGTGAACCAAACCTTGCAGAAACATCCCTAGATTTAAGATGGTCACAATGTTTTTTACAGGGACATTAGGATCTCAAGATAAAGGTGGGAAGAATGGGGCAAACAAACCTTTTAATTGCAGAGACCTTTGTAAAGATAGAGCATCATAAATGTAATGTAGGGAGAAGAAGCTTAACTTTTTTTCACATGTGCTGAGGGAAAATATCCCTTCTAAAGAGTCTCCCACAGAGGCCCCAAGGTTTTTTTTCCAGGTAGAGTGAAGATGGAATGGGGATGAAAAGAAGCTGGAGTAAGATCTGGGCAGAGGGAGCAATGGGATGCATCTGTTGCCTGTTGGGATAAAAATCCAAGTGGTGATAATTATGTAGAAGTTACACATGTGATTCTCTCAGCTGTTTGATTAACACTGCCATGGCACAACTTCCATACTCTCCAGTTACAGGAGCATTGTTCTGGTGGAAAAGAGGGAATTCTCTCACCATGGCTTTGCAGACACAAAGCTACAAGACTTTCATTCCCATTCTTTCCATTTCCCTTTCTTGCTAGCAGCTTTGGGCTTGGAGAGAAATATGTCTCTCCCTTTTTGCTGAGAAGTTTAGGGAATATTGCCAAGTTACATGATGTGTAGAGACATCAAGAAAGTTTGTGAGACACATCAAGTTCTTTCCTTTTCTTCCATCCTCTGGGCATATACCAGGTGTGGTACAAAAGGGACCATAACATGGCCATGAGAAGAGGTAAGCTGCCTTTACAGGTATTAAAATAAATTATAGTGCCCCAAAAAGGTTGATGCTAAAACTGTTGCTGTACATTAATGTGGCTATGCAAGTAAAAATACCAAGTGTAAGTTTGCTAGTAATTCTGTATTCCAAAAGGACTGTGGTCCATTTATTAGCCAGGTACAGAATAGAAGTGGTACAAGTAATGGGGGGAAGTCTGATACTCTTTGCACAGACTTACAGAAAAAGATCATTCAGCTCTTTGAGGGCAAATATAAGCCCTTCAGGGGAAATTTTGGGTTAAATGAAACAATGTACACAGTATGCTATCAAAAGTAATTGGAGATATTTGTTCATAACCTTGGTTAGTACTTTACATGTTAATAATTTTTTCTTCTTTTTTTTTTCAGACCTGTGCAAAGTATCATGTAGGAGGAGTGTGTCTCACAGTCAGACACCACTAATAGTGCATAGTGGGTGGCCAGTCCTTCTTATTTTTCTTGGTTTCCTGGTATGGTTTAAGCCTGGTTTGAGACTCCCCAGTACTTCAAACTTGCTGATTTCACTGCTGCAGGACCTTTAAAGAGACATTGCATTAGATTTAGGCTCAGCTTTTGGGCTGATTCAAGAACAAGATTTTACATCTAATGCCTGCAGAAAGCTCATAAAGGTAGTTCCCAGGTCTGCAAGCACTTAAAAGTGTTTCACTTCACATAGGAGAGTAATCTCAGGCATGTGCTTTTGCTACTTATGGGGATGTAACAGGAGTCCCATTTCATATGTCTTTAGATTTTAATAGATAATTTGTTAAAGAAATGAGCACATTTATGTTTACTTTCTAAAACTGAAATTATGCAATTAAAATAACAGGAGATAGATAAACTTGTTCTAGTGCTGTATTTATTAAGCCTTGTCAGTGCTTATGAATCAGAGTAGATTTGAACCTGATCTCAAGAGGTCTGTCAAACTGACTCTTAGTAAATGCACAAGTCTTTTTTTAATCTCCCATTATGAGACCTCATTGGAACTAAATTTGCATCAGAGGCTAATTTGATGTGTGGTCTGATGGTTTCTTCCAGCTCCCTTCTAATGTATTTGTAACTCCATGTTTTTAATAGTGTGGCAAGAATTTTAGTTGCCTTTTAAATCAAATTCTCCTTTTTAGTCAGAATGAAGTATTGATGTTTTGCCTAGACATTTATCTTCCAGGAACACAAGGGTTGTCCAATCAATGTACATAATGTTCTGGTAAAATTAGAGTTGGCACTTCTAAAGGGAAAGAAAAAAAAAATCAGAGTGCAACTTTGTTTCTGAGGTAAAGGAGATGGAGGGGAGGGCAAGCAGAAACTTATGAAACACAGCATTCTTGGTGTTCTACAGATGGTATAAATGGGTTACTAATCTGAACTGCAGCAAGTGCAGTAACACCAAGGTGAAAATATAAAAGGTAGCTAGACAATAATTTTATTTACAGCAATAAAATACTAAGTACTATTTTAATAACATTAAATGACAGAGCCCATATATGTATTGTACATTCAATTTCAGTAGTCTAGACAGACTGTTTTCCAAGGAAAATACATTTTCATCAGTATTTGTGGTATGATTCATGGTGGTGAAGAGGGAAATAACTCTTTATGACTGGAAGTTGCTTTAACTTGCAGCCACAAGGAAACAAGTCAATGACCGGATGATAGTGGTGGAAACTGACATTTTATAGTAATAGAGGTCTGCACCTTATGCTGAGTTGGAAGTTTTATTTTTCTGGGACAGGCAGTCTATCACAGAGCATTCTGCCATTATGTACAAACAGCCAGGGCTGCTCTGCATGGCAGCTCACAGCCCACAGTTCAGATTTGCAAAGCTCACAGGAGACTCTGAAAGTGTGCAGACTCTTGGGAGCCTGGGATGTGGCTCCAGCACTTCCTAGGCTTTGTGTCTGCCCCAGTGCACAGGGGGCACTCCAGCTCTGTTTTTCCTGTGTTATTACTGGTTGGAGCATTAAGAGAGATGCAAGTTTGTAAGTCTTATGTTTGCAGTCTGATGAGCAATGTTGTACAGTTTTGTGTGTGCTTTGGTTGGATCTATTTGATATCTCTATTTGTTTTATGACTCCAGTAAAGGCAGAAGCTTGTACTCACAGCTATCACTGTGTTGTCTGGCCCAAATAAAGAGAATGGAAATCTCCTAGGACTGTTAAACCTCTACAGTTGCTGTCAAGGTTTTCTGAAATGATTGCTGAGCACGTTTGTGGGCTCCTGTTCTAACCATGTGGAACAGAAGGAAACAAATAC
Organism: Agelaius tricolor; assembly: GCF_023055355.1. Classification (NCBI taxonomy): domain Eukaryota; kingdom Metazoa; phylum Chordata; class Aves; order Passeriformes; family Icteridae; genus Agelaius; species Agelaius tricolor. Next base: position 5,643,597 of record NW_027269263.1, read on the forward strand.
TGAATTTTAAAATTCTAATGCTTAAAGTCTTTGTCCTCAGAACTTTGGGGATTTTAATTTTAATCTAATACACAATCTGATTCTGCAAGTGGCGCTGTGTGAAATGATGCCTTTGTGTGGAACTGGAGCATCTCCCTGGCAGGGAAAGGCTGAGGGAGCTGGGGCTGTCCAGCCTGGAGAGGAGCCCCAGCTGAGAGGGGCCCTCAGCCCTGGGTGTCCCTGTGTGCAGGGAGGCTCAGAGCAGGGCCCAGGCTCTGCTCTGGGGGCCCAGCAATGGCACCAGAGCCACGGGCAGGAACTGATGCCAGGAGGCTCCACCTGGACATGAGGCAGAACTTCTTCCCTGGGCAGTGCCCAGGCACTGAACAGATTGTCCAGAGAGGGTGTGGAGTCTCCTCACTGGAGATATTGCAGACCCCTCTGGACACAATCCTGTGCTCTGGGATGGCCCTGCAGGAGCAGGGAGGTGGAACCAGCTGACACCGCTGTGGTCCTTTAGACCATATCAGGTAATTGTTAATACTGAGATAATGTCAATATAATAATTAAATGAAAAGCATGCACTGGAGTCTGGCCCAGTTGTTCTGTGATAATAAAGGACTGGAAGGAAGAAAGGGAACTGTGATCTTAAACATACTAAACTGCTGGAATACATTTAAACCATCTTCATACAGGGCCATCAAGTATCAGCTGTCTCACCTTTGTCATGGGTGGCCTTGAGCAACTAAATGTTCAGTTTGCATGCAGACAAACATTGAGGTACCAGAATTCATTAGGTAAAGTGTTTCTGCTTGTACCCTTTGCCCTGTTGTGTAAAGAGGTTATTTTTGTAGAACCTAGAAAACTCTCCTTAAGCCATTTCAGACTGGTTGTGAAAGCAACATGTAATTTGTGTATTTGCTAAAGAGCACCTGCTTTTACAGGAGCTGTTGAAATCTTGGTGAGGGGAAATCTCTTCAGCTCCAGGGTTGGTTTGTGTATCACAAGTTACATCTTAGTACATGCAATTTCACGGTGGTTGACCATCAGGTTAAAAATACTCTTCTTGACCACACACAGAGTAACCTTTTTTATAAAGTAAAATTTAGCTATGCTGATAGCTACAGAATTGTTTAAGAATATTGTTTTTAGCTGTGTAAAGGTCTGTACTTTTACAGGGATAAGTGAAATTTTCTTGTCTTTTTTTCCTTCTTTTTTTGTTTTTCTTTTCTCCTCCCCCCTTTCAGAAAGCTCATGGCGTATTGATTGGATAGCAGAATGGAAATCTGTCTTCATCAGCTTCTACATTTTCTTGCTTTTTCTGTAAGGACATGGAAGGGCCATGGAAGGAAATTGCCTCAAATTGTGCCAGGGGAAGTTCACATTAGATACCAGAGAAAACTCCGTCATGGAAAGGGTGGGCAGGCATTGGAATGAGCTGCCCAGGGAGTGGAGTTACCATCCTGGAGGTATTCACAAAAGGTGTGGATGTGGTACCTGAGAACATGCTTCAGTGGTAAACATGATGGTGCTGGGTGGACAGTTGGACTTCATGGTCTTACAGGTCTTTTCCAAGCTTAATAATTCTAGCTCTGTGATTTTATGATGAAGAAATTCTTAAAGAGAAGAAAAGCAGTATTTATATTGCACAGATATCCAAGTATACTTCAGTCTTATGTTGCAGCAGTCAAGTCCAATAGAGCTAAAGCAGAAAAGAAAAACATGGAAATTGAATGCTAAGAAAAGAGTTCCATAGTTCAAAATACAATACTTTCCTTTTATGGCAGTGTTTGCTTTTGTTAACATTCACATACCTTGCTGTGAGTTAACTTCTCTAGTTGGATTTTTGGGGAATTTCTTATTTAAAGTATAAATACCATAGTGTAGATTTTCATTGCTTCCATCGAAATTGACTGTCTTGGTAGCTTGGTGCTAGGCTAGTACATTTTCCATGGAGTTATATTTGAAGAGAAGCACTGCATGAGACATTTATGTATTCCAAGACCACCACCTGTGGAATTCTGGGAGAGAAGTGTTGGTTCTTTAAACACAACCATACAGATATTGCTGTGATGAGCTACTCTAGGTGTGGTGTGATGGCTTTTCATGCATCTTCATCTGTGCCTTTCTGTCTGTGGCTGCTGGACATGGTGTGTGACCTGGACCCAGTGCTTTGCTCAGCTGCTTACATCTGTTTGTAGAATCATATCTTCCAAATTGCTGAGACTCTTCATATGAGAGTATTTTTATGGCAAAATGTTGCATTATCAAGGCATCCTCTTTCTCGGCTTAGTTGGGAATAGATGTTAATAGGTTTTGTCTTACAGAATATCCACTTGCCCATATATTCATTTGTGTACTCTAATTAAAAGAAAAATCCTAACTCTTACTGGTTAAGAACAAGCACTTAGTGATGAAACTGGTTTTTTCCATAGGTGTCTCCGCAGAATTGTTACTTTTTCCTGTATCTTCCTTCCTTGATCAGGAAATCACTGTTGGACAAGGGCAGTGTTGTTTGGTTTCACAAATATTGAAATTTGTTGCTATTTATTACTGTACTGTAAATGAGTTCATGGCATTTCCTCTTTGGTACAGTAAGAATGGGAACTTTACAAGATCTTGAACATTTTCCCTTCATCTGTAGAACTTTTTGGACAGACTAATCTCTAACAATCAAAGTGTAATAGCTGAAAAAGGTGAAGCAAATTTCAGGGAAAGATTGGAATATAGTCAACCAACCTTATGTTCTTTGGGAGACCTTTCTTATTCCTGTATAGGTAAGGAATTCACCAAGGCAAATAATACCCTGTTCCTAGGATTTACTGCCTAGTTTTGTTTTTTTCTAGCAGGGAAGTATTTCCATAAAATGTCTGCTGGCATGCCCATGCTTGCTGTCCTTCAGAAACTCCTTAGTCAGCGGGATGGGAACCAGATGGGTGGGAGAAACGGAAGCACAATGATGAGCAGAAAATAATAAACCAGTGCAGATGTGCAGGGGGAGAGAACAGAGATCTTAACTAGAAGAGAATATAGTTCAAGATGCATTATGGTGAATGCATACATCTTTTGGGCTTAAATATATCTAGATATATATAGATACATATATATCTATATATATGGCCAAAAAAGTACCTTTTTTTCTAAGCACAAGTGACCACTTCTCAGACTTGCTTTCTTCTTGTTCTCAAGAGGACATATGCCCAGACCTGTTTAGGAAATCTGGCTGCCAGCTGGCACAGCAGCACAGCACCTTTCCAAGAGACCTAATTTTAGATGTGCAGAACCTGGCAATAATAGCCACTTCCATATGTATTAGGCTGTTGTTTGTATTATCTGTGAAACTGAATTTGAAAATGTAATTTCAAGTTTCTTTGCCAACTTATTAATAAGGGCCAGGCTATTGAGAGCTGTTGATAAGGATAAAATAAGTTTTAATTTCATGAAGTCTTTGGGTTCATGCTATTGTGTTTTATGACTTTACACCTTTTGGTGGCTGCTCTAGGATATTAACTTGTGTGGTGAAATCTCATCTTGTATTTTAAATCTATATTGAGAGGAGGCTAAAATAAATCCTTTGGAGTAAGAACAGAAATCAGCCATATTAAATTCAGTGTCAAAAATGGAGGCAGAGCTATTTGGAGAGCTGGCTTTCATTTTTCTAGGATAGCAATTCTGGGATAGAAGGTATTGAGCACATCGTAATTGTCTGTAATGATTTTTCCAGCTAACCAGAATATAATGTGAGAAGCAAGAACCTGTCAATTAGTTCTTGTAATCACCAATAGCCAGTGTGTAATACTCAGACAGGCCTTGGGTGTAATTCTGAAATACTTTGTAAAATTATTTGTATTAGAAGAGAAAATATAAATATTTATTTACAGTACCTGTGAAATACTGCACCTAAAGCTTCCTGGAGATGGATTCTGCAGTGTGTATCTGGAATATTGAAGTATGTAATTTTTGTGAAATTTATTAGTGTTTCTTTGAATTCTTGTTAATATATTTTCTGTATTTCTTTCAGCTCTTCGTTGTAGTCTTCAGTTTCTTGGAAACATTGCAGCAGGAAATGGAGATTCCCAGAATAGCATTTGGAAGTGTGCTTTCCCAGATCTCTTCTTGTAAGCATGGATGGGTTTTTTTTCCTAGTGTCATTTCTGTGGTTGTATTCAAATCTTTTGTACATGATAGTTGTGCCTTTGCTAGCACCATGAAACTCTGAAAAATAACTTTGGTGAGAATGGGCTGGTTGAGACCATATCCTGTAGATGGTTTTTGTTAGCCAACCACAGGAGTCAGAACCTTTAAAAACCTGCTTGTTCTAAACTATCAGTAAATAGACGTAATTTAACAGAAACTGGAAGAAAACTATTTTGAATGATGAGCTTCAAACATAAGCTTTATTTCAGACATGTTTTCAAGTAGTTACACACATTTACAGCAACACAGCATTATCTTTTTCATGTTACTGCTGTGCAGATCTGTCAGGGTTGGTGGATCACATGTAGTCTATAAAAGTTCCTTAATCTTCATCTCTTTCAATCCTTCCATCCCCCTCCTAACCTCACCAGAATATCTTCCTGGGGATTTGTTGACATATGTGTGAGGAAATATTACATAAACTATTTTGTGCAGACACATGACAGCATTGTTGATGTGTTCAACCAGATTTCTTGTAGTAAGGCACTTTGAGTCAATTTGATAATCATTCTCCATGGGTCTTTGAAGCCCACTTGTCAGCACTGAGTGTAGGAAGACCTTAGGGTAAGAAAAGCAGTTCCAATTTAGCATTAGTTTTGTAAACTTCCTGTAAAGTTTGACCTTCAGCTGTGAGTTGGATATTTTTCCTTGCAGGGGAAGGAAAATCCTTCTTTATCCTTCTTAGGTAATGGCAAACCTGTAGTTCTCTAAAAGCCAGCAAAGGACAACTCAGCAAGCTCAGTGCCCCTTGCCTGTTTTTCCAGGGTCCATTTCAACTTGCTTTTAACTTCTTATTTTCTCTTGAAGGACATGTCTGCCATACAGTGATGAGAAAATTGTCTCCTATTGCTGCATGGTTCTGTTCACCTGTCTGAATTCAGAGCGAGTGAGAGAACTGCTGGATCCTGGAAACTTGCCTGTGGCTCTTCATGTCCTCAGAGTCTACAAAGAACAGTTGGATTCTGAGTGGTCGTATGTATAGTTAAATTTTCTTTGTAATTTTCTTAAATTTGCTTTTTCCTCACCTCTTAATTAGGTGTTTTTCTGGTGTAACTCACTGTATTAAAATGTCTGAACTTGTGACACTGCAAAGTAGTAAATGGAGATCTGATTAGAAATTAGTAGTTTATAATAGAGAGACTTTCCATGGTAGTTTCATGACTGTTTTGATTGTTGCTAAATTAAGACTAAATTTTTTGTTGAGGACATAGGAATTTTCAAATCATGGTCTGGTTTTCTTTCATTAATGAAATGGGGTTTAGAATGCAAACTGATTTATACTTGTGGAGATTTTTTAAATTTAGCACAGAATAGTCTCACAGACAGGTGAGACTATTCTAGGAAGACTTGTATGTCTATTGTTTGGGAGTGCTCCATAAAATGTGAGGGTTTTCCTTTTTTCCTTTTTTAACATTGCCATTTTCTACTGCAACATGCAGTCATTTTTATAGCAAAACAGGGAAGACTTTTTTTGTGAATCTTCATTTCATACTTTAGGAGCACCTAATCAGTGGTTTTATCCCTCTGAACTTTTGTACTTCTTACTAATGGCCAATCTTCTAAATATTGTTGTCAGTTATGCCTTTGATAAATGTGCTGCCCTACATAGCAAGGATGCACATTCAGCTAATTGTTACACCATGTATTCCAAGGGGAAGATAATTTATTGTATGTTTTTGTAGCATTCTCTTTAAGGTCGTGTTTGAATTAAAAATCTAATTAGAAAGAATTGTTGGTGTTTTAGAAGCAATATGGAAAGTCTCAACACACAGTTAAGATGTTTGAAAGAAAAGTAAATGTCATTTTGTAGTTTGCTTTTGTACTGAAAAAAATGACCCCAAATTTGTATGTGGCTGGGCTTTTTTAATGGCAAGGGCAGTTTGCTTATGACATAAGTAATTTTCAAAAAGCAAAATGTAAGTTTAGGGTCACACTATGAGACTTCAGTTTCAAAAGTGACAAACCAGGTCCTTAGTTTTGTCATTTGTCAATAACACACATGTAAAGTGTTGCTTTTCAGATAATTATCCTGATTATCCTTAATTTTCGAAATTTGTTTTGACTGAGATACCAAAGTTGTAGTGGCAAATTTATGTTTTGAAGGTAAATGCAGAATAAATGCAGCATCAAAATAAATAGTGAGGGATGCATTTCCCTTACTCACAAATGACTGAAATGGAAATGTTCTTACCTAAAGTCAAAAATACCACTTAATTCCCGCCTATCTTCTTGTCTCTGAGCTGGAGCATCTGATTCTGTGTTACAACAAATAAGAAGTGACTGCCACATGTGTGTTTATTCTTCCTGTTGACTGGACTTTCTTGCTGTCAATTGCTGCTTTTAGGTATTGCAACTCTTTATTTGAATAAGTAGGTAAGTTTTCATGATAGGGAGAACTTCTATTCATTATTTTATTCCCTTTTATTGTGCACTGAAATGTATGAAATTAATGTTCCTCTGAGACAGTACCCAATGCATTCCACAAGCAAACAACTATGATGCTCAAACTATTTTTGCAGTTGCTGTTGTGAATTGTAAGGACAGAGAGAGGATATCCAGGATAAATATTTGGATTTAAGGCCATTGGCTGAAATGTAGTCTCTTCCATGGAGTGCTCACTACTCCACTCAGCCAGCACACTTGGGTTCTCTGTTCCTCACCCATCACAGGAATGCAGGCACACCTTTCAGGTCTTTAGTTCGATGAGCTGGCAGTTCTTTCTCTGTTAATAATCCTGTATTCATGTTTAGAGTCCAGTTTCCCATCTTCAAGTTGGAAAAGTCCTTAGGAAAAGTTCAGGAGGAACCTCCTTCCGAGTGTGATGCCTTTTGCCTCTTCCACAGCAACTTTATATCCAAGGAAATCTGAGATTGTTCTGAGCAGCTCCTCAGAGCTTCTTTTTTAGAGGCATCAATTGGTAGCAGAGCTTTTGCTCTTCTTCCTCTCTCTGCCATAAACTCCTCTCCAGTTAGAGACAGCAGAGGAAGGGTCTCTAAAGGTTGGATGTAGCTTTCTGGAATTTTCCTGTCACTTTTGCCTACTTCTTGAGTCACAAGACATTTGGTAGAAGGCTAAGATTTCGGGTCAAGAAAGAGGGAATATCTGAGATGTTGGCTCTACTTCCTGAGAGGGGTGGGTCATGGGAAATAAGGTCTCAGTTCAGCAACTTCTGATTCTAATCAGTGATGGAAAGCCAAGTCATTCTCTTCCTAAGCAGTTTCTGAAGCAGAGAAGAGCTGTTTTGCAGATCAGCATAGTGGAATTTCTAGACTAAGCGCTGATACAGTTTTAAAATCTTTGTACATTGACAACATAACAAAAAGTTGCCTTAGAACTCGAAAGAATGAGAGGTGACAGTGCTGTGATGCACATCTAAGTGTGTTTCTTGAGTGATACACATTCTGTTAAGTATTTTTGTGGTGTGCTGTGAGCTAAGAAATAGTTAATAAAGGAGGAGACAGTTTTCTAAGGAATGCCCTGGTCAAATTTTGTGTTCAGTTCTTCTGTGATCATGTTTCTCCGGATCAGATGGTCTGAAGGCTTATTTCATTAAGCTTGTGGTTACTTGTCAGCCTCAGAAATGCTTCTATCTCTGAGATCTGTGAAGCTGGAGAATGTAATACACACATTTAATAAATATTCTAATGATTAAAGAACTGATGGATCCTTCTCTTTTAGAAGCTTGATCTTCTCAACAGCTCCAGGATTATTTACATATTGCTGTCTTTGCCATTTTTAATGTTAGATGCTGAATGACGTATTCAAATAATATTAATTAACATATATTAGACAATGTATTTTTACATTGCCACTAAACTTCTATTCAGTACAGCTCCTGAGCTTATGTCAGGCTAGCAGTCCTGTAATCCTGAATGCTGGGAGCTCATCTGAGGTTGCTGCTGCTGGTCTGACTCTCTAGAGCAATGGTCTGAGGAAGCAGATGGTATTTAAATTCTGAGATGGTGTATAAGTTCTGAGGTTCTTAAAAATACTTGTCTGACTGGCTCGTACCCCTTTGTAGCTGGGCTTGTGGAGAGTGCCCAGAGCTTGCTACTTTGGAAAGTTGCAATGTGTGTGATGTTACAGAATGCATTTCAAAGAGTAAGTCTTTGCAAAGACACTAACTCTGCAGAAACAAGTTTGCTTCCTTTCTTGGATCTGATTTCTGGCATAGCCTAATTAACTGATCCTATCTCCTCCATCGTTCTTTGCTGTGCAGTTGTCTTGTAGAAAACATGCTGTTCTTCTCAAAGTGAGCTGCTGTCTCCTAAACTCTTAACTGATTTTTCTGCTTCTTTTTGGGTCTGCTTCTTCCATCCCTCCCTTCCATCTTCTATTTCTATTCAACTAGATGAGCATGGTTTTCAAGCCCTTGTGTGACAGTAATTTATTTTCTGTGTATCTTCCATCTTTCTGAAGTATCTCTGATGATACACAAATTTAATTCTGAACTGTTGATATAATGAGATGAATATAAAGAATTGTAGGATGGTTTGGGTTGGAAGGGGCCTTAAAGTTCATCTAGTTCCAGCTCCCTGCTGATAAGGACAAGTAGAACTGAACAGCATTTTATTCACTTGATAAGGATAGTAGAACAGAACAACATTTTACTCTTATCAAGTAAGAGCCAATGTAGCCTTGGAGAAGGAGACAAAACAGAATTCATGCAGAATGCAAGCAGGATGCCAGCTCAGCTCTGCAAGGCTGACAAAGTTAATGCAAAACAATGGTATTGCTCTTAATCAAAAGTGGGGGTCAAGGAACAGCCACCTAAAAAGGATACTGGATATTGGAAGACAGACCCCAGAGAACCAAGTCCATGAGGACTTCCAGTAAGGGATGTGACTGTGTCAAATAAAGTCTAGGAAGTGGAAATAGCTCATGAATATGTAATCAGAGTGTGTGATAAAAGTTCTGTTCATCTAATGCTTGGGACACTCAGTTGAAAGAAGGATCCCCCTAGGTCCCCCGTGCTGCCATAAAGAATTCCTGCTTTCTGATACTCAAACTGTGTTAGAAAGTTTCTATCAGGCCAATTTTGGTATCAATGCCATGGGCAGGGACACCTTCCCCTATCCCAGGTTGCTCCAAGCTCTGTCCAGCCTGGTCTTGGACACTTCCAGGGATCCAGGGGTAGCCACAGCTTCTCTAGGCACCCTGTGCCAGGGCCTCATCACCCTCATAGGAGGAATTTCTTCCCTATATCTAATCTAAACCTACTCTCTGTCAATTTGTATCCATTCCCCCTTGTCTTATCACTACAGTTCCTGTTGAAAAGTCCCTCTCCAGCTTCCCTGTAACCCTTTCAGATGCTGGAAAGTTCTGTGAGGTCTCCATGCAACCTTCTCTTGTCCAGGCCGAACAACCCCAGCTCTGTCATCTTGTCTCCGTAAGGGAAGTGCTTCAGTCCCTTTATCAACTTTGTGGCCTCCTCTGGACTTGCTCCAACAGTTTAAAGTGTTAATGTTTAAATATCTTAAACACATAAGCAAACCTGCTCCATCAGCTGATTCCTGTTCTGGTGCTGCTTGCTTTCAACAGCCACTTCCTACCAAAGGATGCTGTCAGGAAACTGGACGTGTCCATCCTTTAGGAAAGAAAGCTGGAATATAACTGACTATAACTGTTTAATAACTGATATGTATTTTCTACTCTGTTTCTGTGTGAGTACTTCCAGGACCTGAAGAGCCCTCTGTTACAAACTCCTATGCAGTTCCAAAGAAATGCTGTGTCTTATTTTTTTTTCAGTAATAGCTTCTCCTAAACACATGCAGACAGCCTTTGGCTCTGGAATATTGTGGATCCTTACAAAAGTTGTTTCTCTGTGTTTCCACATAGATCCACATTCACTCCCTCTTGGGTTTGTGTTAATCAGTAGCAAAGTATGTCACAGAGTGTAGAAGGTACAGTATTTAGGAAAGAAACCAACAGAGAATGCCACGTGAGATCTATTTTAGAATGTGAACCTGGAAAAATGTCTTTTAAAAATAATTAGGAAAAAGTAGTAAAAATACATTGTAATTTATCCTAACCAAGATCAATGTGTGTTCTAAAAGCTGTTTATTTTAGAAATACCTTGGTGGCTCCATTAGAGATGAGAGTATAGCTTGTGTCATCAGTTTTTCCAAGTGTGTGCATGGGGCAGTTCAGCCAATATGGATAGGAAAAACAGGTTGTATTTTTGATTCCTGAAGAGCAAAGTAGGAAAATCCTCCATTTTAAAAGAAGAGGCATAATGTGCTTTTTGGCTTTCAGAAAAATGATATTAGGAGTGTGGTCAGCTGTTTGGCATTGAAGTAAGTTTTGCTGAACATCCACTTTCTCTTTCTGAAACCACAGCTCAATGATTACTGTAAAGATTAGGCTGTGGGGCTACCCCTCCCCAGTTTTTTGCCTTTGGGTTTTTTGTCCTGGCTTATGGAAACATGTGTGGACAGAAACTGGTACTCCTGTGGCAAGGACTCTCAACTATGGGCAAGATTTAATGGCAAGGATAGAACTCTTCCTTGCTGCTCTTTTTGCTTAATTGAGGTGTGGGGGTTGTGTGTGTGAGGTGAAGTAACTTTATTTTTCAGTTGGGCTGGCAACTCAGTTTCTTCTGTTGGACAGTTTAGAATGTCCTCTACCCCTTTCTTCTGTTCTCCAGAAAATAATTATTTTTTAATTCCAGGAAAGTTGAAGTTACATTGCAGGTTCCAAGTTCAGCTGTGGTTTTAAGCAGTACTGACCCTTGGAAAAGTTTCCTTAATTTTAGAGATCTGAGTAACTTCTACTTTCTATTTACAGTAGCAGTGAATTGGCACAGATTTCCTCAATCTTTCAAAGCTCAGCCTCCTACATTTAATTATCTTGTCACTTCTTTTTTTCTTGTGTGTATTGTGGAGAGGGGGGAGCAGGAAGTACTATTAGCCATTGCTAATCATCTTCCATTTATTTCTTGGTAGCTCTTCAGAAAAAAATTATTTCAATTTTACATATAAATTAGATGTAATCTCTGTTTAGTGCCTTTCAGATGTAGCTGTCAAATTCAGTGGGAGTGTCCTCTGAATCAGAGGAATACTGCACATAATTTGAATTTAGTCTTCTAGACCATGGAGTTTACTTGGTGGGAGCTATCATGGCCAGTAGGGAGGATGCTTTCATTGGGGAATGCCTTTGGAAGATGGAAGGATGTTCACTGTTGTGCTTGGTTCAGCACAGGAGAGGAGCGTTGTGATGTTTGATGTTTGATAGGAGCAAGCCTTCCATATGAAAATGTGTTTCCTTTTTCTCCTTCTGAGCAAGGAGTGCTGGTGTGGGAATGGGGTGAATTACTTCTTTTCTAGGGATTTTATGGCAGCACACATTCCATTTGTTATGGAATAGCTTTCTACTTGTAATTGTTTATTTAAATGGTTCTGTTCTTGTGCAAGGATGAAATATGCTTCTTCTAAAATGTGCTCTGATTCCAAATAATTCCTCATGAGGCCTATTGCTTTTTTAGCATCTAAAAAGGCTGGTGATGAGAGTTTGAAGGTTGGCTGAAAATAGCTGAACTTTCTTCTTTACTTTTCTTCAAAATGTGGATGATTTATTACATTTGTTTGTTAAATTGCAGTAAAAAGCTATTTAGTTCTTACTAAATATTTTGGATAGAGTGTCATTATTGTAGGGTGATGAAAAATGCTTTTGGCTTTGAGATTGAAAAAGAAGTTTGCTGATCAAGTAGAGAATTGCCATGTCTTGTTCTTTGTACTTGGAAAACATGTGGGGTTGTCTTCCTCTTTTCCTGAGACTGAGGAAATTGTTCCCTAAATTTGCTAATGGGATAAAATCAACTTAATATGGAGCATGACATTTGATGATAAAGTTGATTGCTTACACCCAGCATTGATTGGAGCAAGCTTAGTGGCCATCTGGAATATACTGAGTGCAAATGGAGCTCATACCACTTTGTCTTGGCTGCTTCAGAACTGCAGTTTGGTACAATACAGCCCTTGTGCTGTTGTAAAGTCTTTGAACATCTCCTCCTCCTGTATTTATCTACTATGGAAGCACTTGATTTTTTAGGATTTTAGCCAAACAGTTTTTAAAGAGTCAAGAAGATTGGCATATTTAACACTATTCATTTCTTACTGTGTTACGCTTGCATAACAGCTTTAATTTTCATGATTTCCTTCACTAAATTACAGTGATCTTCAGTTTATTCCAGTGGTTCTGCTGTTGGCCCCCAAAGAGAGTTTAAATCTCCTACCAAAGCCTTTTGTGTGCATTTGAAATGCCATGTTCAGTCAGTAACCCAAAACTGAATATCTTTTTATATTTCAGAATTGTGGATGATCTTACTTTTCCTCTTCTTTTCTCGTGCCACAAATGAAAAACAGGAGTGCTGAGAGGACTAAAGATAGAACATTGAATTTGCTGCATCCTTGCTTAGTTACCTCCAAAATTGCTAGGCATGGTGAAGGAGTTGGAAGTGCTTTACTCCACTGTTCTTCTGTTATCTCTTGGTGATGATGCTCATGCTCTGTTCTTCAAGATACCATAGTGCAGAAAGTGGATAAGGTAAAAGGAACACTTAAATACAGAAGCAGATATTTCATAGAATCACACACTGGTTTGGGTTGGAATGGACTTAAAGCTCATCTTCTTCCACTCCTGCCATGGGCAGGGACACCTTCCATTATCCCAGGTTGCTCCAAGTCCTGTCCAGCCTGGCCTTGGATGCTTCCAGGGATGGGGCAGCCAGAGCTTTTTGTTTTCTGAGGTGTTGCATCACATCATGAAACCAGAAGGTAAGAATCAGAAATTTTAGTCTTAAAATATTCCAAGCTCCTCAAGCAGTAGAGCTCTAGCCCACAGAATGTGCAAAACGCACGTGAAGAAAGGCAGGAGCACTGACCCAAGGAACAGCTGAACTATGGGCTTTCCACTTTGCAGCAGTGATCAGGAACATGAACCTAGTAGCAGCAGATCTTTTTCTGTGATAATTATTGATCACTTTTTAATCATAAGACAAGTAGGCAAGAAGGTTTCCTCAACGTAGTCTTAAACGTGAAAATTCGGCTTTAAATTAAATAGCCCCAATTGCAAAATAGAAAAATTGGGCTTCAGGCTATCTCCTCAGATGCACTTTTTACTCTACTGCCTTGTCAGCTGAAAATTGTACATTCTTAGGCCAAGTTCTGTGTTCTGCACAGCACTGATCTGTGCTATTTTCTTCCGCAGCTCCACACAAAAGTTTGTGGTTCTGCTTAAATCCATGGAGAATGAAGTTGGTTGTGACGATTCTGAAGGTTTAACTGTGGATGGCTGTGAGATGTTAGTTCAGGAGCTGTGGAAGAGTTGCCCTTGAGTGCCCTGCTGATGGCTTCACTTGGATGTTACAGCTGAGTCTGCACAGCTCAGCTGGATACATTGATGCTGCTGACTTTGAGTCTTCGTGTTTTTTGAAATTTGTGTTGAAAAGCTCTTGGATCAATGCTACACTCCTCAGCGTGCCAGTTTTAAGTTGATGATTCCTTACACCTCTGCATATTTTTTTTTATGAATTAATGTGCAAATATCAGTAAAAAGAAGTGCAGTAGAAAATAGTTTTTCTTCCTCCCCCTCTTAAAAATGTCAAATTTTCAGTAACTGAATCAGATGCTGTTTTAAGTCCACAGTTAGCATTAGAAATATAATAGCTATTAATCTTTTGGACCTCTTAGTCTCCTATTTGTCCAGTTGGCATTGAGTATTTGTGCAAAACATACTTTGTTGCAGCTGGAAGACTTCATTGTGATTTTATTAACTATGCAAAATAAAGGCTGTCAGTAAGGGGAAAACTAGGGAGGAGGTGGAGGGAGTACTGAAATCACTTGATTTTAATATTATTTTAGCTGTTCTTTTTCTGTGATTTCATCAGCTCAAAGGATGCTCTGAGACTTGTAATTCCTAGACAAGCTACTTTAAAAATGCATCATCTTGTTTGAGTGTACCTATGCACCATAAATATCACTGCTTGTGCTCTTGGGGATGCGACTTGAAGAGCTAAATACTTTTACCTACTTTGATTTTTTCCCCATAACTGGGATTATGAGTCTGGGTTGAAATTAAATGAGTGCCACCTGCTGTGGACTGCTGTAGATGGTGCTTGGGAGAGCAAACAGTGAAAATACTGGCATTAGCACAAGGCCAAGGCTGACCATATTTTCCAGAGAAAGTATTAAGAAGAAAGAATGAGCCATTGCCAGTTTTGCATAGATTGTTTTTTAAATAGACTTTTTTTTTGAGGAAGGTTGATACCATAGATCCCTTGCAACATTTTGGCGAAGAGAAAGAGGGAACCAGTGGCCGGTTTGTCAACTTTAGTCATTTGTTGGTCTTTTTGTATTCCAGACAGAAACCCCAAATACGGTGTGAGAAAGGGAAGGTGGTGATAATTTATTACAGAATATACTTCACTGGATTTTGACTGGCAAGATCCTTGTGTTAAAGTTGGGGGTGTCTTGTGCAAGGCCAGGAGTTGAACTTGATCGTCTTTGTGGGCTCCTTCCAGAATATGAGATTCTATGATTCTATACCTACCTGCCTTGTAAAGCAAGGACTTGGAATTGGTTTTCAGCTTAGGTCTCTATTACACAAGGAGGGTATGTTTTTGAAGTTGAGAAAAGTGCTTTGCTGCCTTGCATCTGACAAAGAAATTCCCATTTGCTTTGATGCTTTGTTAGATGGCCTTTTTTTAAGAAAGATAAATATATTATTTGGGCATTTTTTTGACTTTTTGGGCTTACAGACAGTGTTATGATGAATAGAGTAATAATTTTCAAGCTGCTTTAAATTTTGTCTTTTTGTATAAACCATTGGATGAGTGTTTCATTGTTTGAATTGTGGTGTATATAACAGGCCTAAGACTTCAGCCAGCTTTCCTTCAAGCATGTGAGTAAAAGTGTGCTGAACTGATGAGAAATGGGCATTGCTGTGTTAAGGGAAAAACTGCAGGACAAGGTGCAATTATTTTGTGCCAATTTGTATCTATTAGTAAGTAGGACTAAAAGCACAACACACATTAATCTGCAAGTAAAGCTAACCAGCACCATTTGAAGTAAATGTGGATACTGCTTTTATAGCTGTAATAAGACTTTTTTTTTTCTTTTCCCTTAGGTTCCTGATTGTTACAGAACATTTGCTGAAATGTCCAGAGCTGGTAAAAGCCCTCTATGCCAAACTGAGCAATCAAGAAAGGTAACCCCAAAACCAGTGTGGCTTTTAGTATTTAGCATTCCATATAGAGTATCCTGTTCACATGATTGAAAAACTGTGTGGTTTCATAGTTGGCACAAAATATCTAAATACATGTTTCTATGTTAGTAATGGTTTTAAATTGGTTGGTTAACATTACAGCTTAGCCACAACTGGCAGTGATTTATGTAGGGTTGCAGAATCCAGGTTGGCGCCATTACTCTGTAAAGAAATACTTCACACACAAAAAAGGACAGGATTTCATGCCTGGGTCTTGATTTCATAAGAGCACCACACCCTGCAGACTTTTACAGCTCGATTAGAAATGTCCAGAGCTCTTCATACTTCTGTGGTTGTGTCCAGAAATTAAGAGGAAGCCTTTAAGAAAGATGGAAGTGTCTCATGCTGGTTAGCAGAACCTACATAACAATAGATGAACAGATGCCTGTGATTACTTAGTCTTTAATGTTTCAAGTGTTGAAAAGCTTCAACAAACCTTCACTGAAAAAGTATTGATAGCTTCCTTCAAGCATTTGAGTAAATGTGTGCTGAATTGATGGGAAATGGCCTCTGCTATAATGGAAAAATGCTCATTGCTTTAATAGAGAATTGAGGAAGATTAGGAAAGATACTTTATTAAGACAATCAAATTTGGGAAACACTGCTAGAATTCTGCAGCTCCTCCAACTGCTTGAAGATTTTGTGGTTGCATTTATGTGTTTACTGTGCCTACGTTGTTCTGCATCCACCCAGGGAAGCTGCAAGTTCCTCTCTAGTTTTTGCAGGTGAAAGACAAAGCACTAAGTGAAACAGTGCCTTTGTGGTTTTTTCTGTGTTTTGTGTTGCTTCCAGTGTTACCACGGGTCAGGGTTCAGGTACTGATTGGAGAAAGGATGTCAGACAAAGAAAGAATATGCAATAGGTGTGAACTGTAAATAAAATACCATTACTCTATAGGGATGGGAGTGGTAAGGAGGCCTGAAATAAATCCTGTGTTAATGTGATCAGGTTTTTAGTGGTATTCTGGCCTGGAGAAGTGCATGGTGTTGTGACAATGCCTGCTAGTTCTCTGGAAGGGATTACTGTAGAAGGATATGGCCATTGAGGTAAAAGAATATAGATTCTTGAATTCTTTGCCAGATTTGAGATTTTCCTGCATGTCTGTGCAGGTATTTGGCAGAAGTATTTAGAAAAAGCCTCGTTTGCATTCATCCAAGTTAGCCTTGAGCATGGACACACTAAGTTCATGCCTTGCTTGTCTTAATTATAAAATCTTCAAAAATGAGCACATCTGTTGTTGTCCCAAGAAGGGTTTTTTTTTTTTTTTTAATTAGCAGCATGAAAAAGTGCAGCTGAACAGCTTCATGTGTTTTTAAGATGCTCAAGTACTTGGGTCTCTAACCTTGATTTTAGTGTTGTTGATTTTAGTTTTTAGGTGAAGTGTCCAGAGTGAAGGATGCAGCCATTGATGGAATTGCCTGCCAGGAAATGGGCACTCAAGCTCCTGTAAGCAGCAGCACCACTTGCAAATGCTCAGCTACAGGGCTGCCTTTGTCAGTGCTTGGAATGGTTTTGTTCCTGGCAATGCTCACAGCCCTAGAGTAGCTGAAGGTAGCACTGATCTACAGGTGCTCACAAATTTACCAGTTTTCATTTAATGTGATGCTTGCAAATATCATTTGAAGATGAAAGAAGTGAAAGTTTTCAGGAAGGAGAAGCCTCAGTCACAGAGGGAGAATGTCCCAAGTGTCTGGCCCTTGCTAAGAGGTTATAAACAAAGCACATTTGATGCAAACATTGTGTGATCCTAAGAAAACCAATAGAATTTTACACTGCTAGTTTTAGGCTTAGTGAGGCAGCATTTTATTGTGTAGTAATGAGCTTCCAGATTTAAATTGCATTTGAATTCTGTTGTTTATTTGCAAGCTGCAGGAAACAGAAGTTTGTTTTACTGATGACTGCAGATACCTTATAGTGGCTGTTCTAAGTTTATGCCAGTTTAGTCAGCTTCAGGAAGAACTGGTTTAAATTTGGCTAGGGGGAAAAAAAAAACTGCAAGAGAGTCACAAAAGTTCTCCCTCAGTAGTGCCGAAAGAAGAGGAAGATGACATGCCATGATTATTTCCAAACAGAAGTATAATAGTAAATATAATCCACAGAATTAGATTTGAGATACTGAACTGAGTACTGCAAAAATTCAGCTGGTACTGGCAGTTGTCATATTTGTTGTATTTAGCTGCAGGCAAACAAATAGGAGGAGATGCTGTCGTTTGAGTGCCTGAACAGTTGTGAGATCATTTAAAAGAAATGGGCAAATTGCATTGTCTGGGAGAACTAACTTCAAAAAGTTAGGGGTGAATCTTGAAAGAAAACTGAGAGAAACAATAGAAAAAAGTAATGTAATGGAACTTGCACCAGAACAAAGCACTGCACTCTCAAGAAACTACTGGCTGAATGGCAAGACTTGCTTGAAATTCAGGGAAAGAGGGGCATGTCCTGAATGACTGTGCCTGGAAGAAAACTCAGAAAAATGATTTGACTTGAATGCCTAAAGAGACCAAAAAACTTCAAAAGAAATTACATTCAGGTGTTGTTTTAAAGAAGGACTGCAGTAGTTGAAAAAGGCATCCATTCATATTGCAAGGGGAAAAGTAGTGCAAAAAATTTCCCTATTCACCATTTAATCTATTAATCTGGGTTTATGGAAGTGTGGTGACTCTCAACTTGTTTACAAAAGGATTGTTTGTCAGTTTTAAACATTTATTATTTGCATTATTGGTGCAAGAAGTGCTGACTAGAATCCTGTCAAGCAGAAGGTAGCATTTGTATTGGGTTTGCATGGCCTGGTTTTGGTAGCAGGGGGATTACAGAGGTGGCTTCTGTGAGAAGCTGCTGGAAGCTTCCTCCATGTCTAGCAGAGCCAATCCCTGGCAGCTCCAAAGATTGACAGGCTTCAGGACAAGGCTGGGACAATTAGAGGTGGTGGCAAAGCTTCTGTGATAATATATTTAAGAAGAGAGGAAAAAAGAAGTTTTTGCACAGTTGTAATTGCAGTTTGATGGGGAATGTTGCCCGGGGATGGACTCACACTGCAGCAGTTCACTGGGATCTGTTGCCTGTGAGGTGGACTCATGCTGGAGAAGTTCATGGAGAGCTGTCTCCAGTGGGAGGGACCCTGTGGG
This sequence comes from Agelaius tricolor, assembly GCF_023055355.1. Lineage (NCBI taxonomy): Eukaryota > Metazoa > Chordata > Aves > Passeriformes > Icteridae > Agelaius > Agelaius tricolor. Next base: position 5,662,157 of record NW_027269263.1, read on the forward strand.
TGCAGCAGGGGAATGAATGACTCCTTCTCCTGAGTAGCAGGAGAAACAGTGGGTGATGAACTGAGCATAACCTCCATTGCCTGTCTCCCTTCACCACTGGGGTAGGAGATGGAGCTGGGAAGGAGGGGGGTGGGTGGGAGGAAGGTGTATTTAAGGTTTTATTTTACATCTTATTATTCTGCTCTGATTTTGTTAGTAATAATTTTAAGTTATATCTCTAATTTCGAGCCTGTTTGCCCGTGACAGTATTTGATGAGTTGTTGTGGTGTGTTTTATGCTTGTTCAGTTTTCCCTCCATTGTTCTCTCAGAAAGTCCTGTCCTGTTACCAGTTTGTGTCAATCCCCAAACCCCTCCCCAGTTGTCTTGGTTACCAAATGTATCTTTCTTGTTCCCCACCCCTGGCAGCCTGCCTGTCACTCGACACCCCTGCCTCTTTTTCTAGAGAGTTCGGGCCAGGGTGTCGAGTGATTGGGTTAGGGGCCAGGGTCCCTCCCGCAACTGTGTTTGATGGGTTCTCCGATCATGCCAATCCTTAATGTATCCCTCTCTGATTTGCTATCTTTCACCCCTCCCACCCTCTGTAAAACCGAGGCTTTCCCTGCCTCGGGGCTCTCAGCTTCTTCCACCGAACCTGCACGTTTCCCTACCAATAAAACCACCCCCCCGAAGAAACTGAGGGTCGCCTCTTCATTTCATCCTGCGACTTCGGAGCTCTTTACTGCGGCCACACGTCCGCAAGGCTTGACATCGCCTTGGGCACAAAGCCCTGACTCCGGGTTGGGGAAGTGCCTTACTGGCTGGAGGTTGGCTGGACACTTATCTAGCCTGGGCGTTTCACTTTTCACCGGCCACTGCTCCAGTTTTGGCGCCCGGCGCGGGGCCCCCCCTTTTCTCGGATTCGTGGACCCCACGGACGGGATTTCGAGAATCCCAGCGGTCGCGGAACTACCCTGTGGTCGAGCAGACCTTGTGCGCGAGGTAGCGCTCCCCGGGGACCCTGGACGGCAGCTCCTTGCACCTGGGAGTCGTCCTGTCGCAGGAAACCCCTCGTTCTAGCTTTTCGTTTGTCGCCTCCGGACTTCGTGAGTATTCTGCTACTCTCCCTGTCGCCTTCCCCTCTATTGGTGTTTCGTCACCACCCTTCTTTTTCTCTAGACAGGGGCCGGGGGTAGGCACCCTTATTTTTTTTTCTCTTTCGCGTTTACTGGAACGGGGGGGGCTTTTCCGCAGCTGCCACTTATAACATCGAGCGATGGGTGCAAAGTTTTCGCTCTCGGCAGCTCAGAAGGGGCTGTTTTACCAAGTTGTGGGTATCCTAGTTGGGGGGGGTTGTTCCGTTGATAAAAAGGAAGTTAAAAAATTAATCCGATGGCTTTTTTCTGAGTTTCCCGAAGTCTCCCCCGATCTAATTAAAGATCCTGCCTTTTGGCAGAGGGCAAATGCCAAGTTATCAAACTTGATTAGATCACGAGACACCTCGCTTTCTCCGTTAGCTTTTTGGATTTCACAAATTCGATCTATCTTGAAAGCAGGAGGAAACTCAGAAAAACCTTCGGTCAGTTTTAGTTCGTGCCCCAGTTCTCCCGCCTCTCCCTCTACCCCTAACCCTTCTTCCCGTCCCCACAAATGTAAAACCGGGATTCTGAAAGGTGCAGCGCGCTCCAGCCCCGCGCAGGGTGACCATTCGTCCCCTAGCCCCCTTCAAAATCCTCGGCCCCCCCGCCCTAAGAGTCCTGGCCAGTCTCTTAGGGGCTCCTCGTCTTCCCCTACCTCTCCTGTTCCCGCCCCCAGGTCCTCAGTTTCTAAAACCCCAAAATCCAAAACCCTAATTTCTAAGTCCCCAGTTTGCTCCCAGTCGCCTCCAATTCCCCAAAATGGCTCCTATGGGGCCCAAGATGGAGGCAACCACATGGCTGAAATGGCGGGAAAGCCCTCTTCTTCTCCCCAGAATCCCTTTTTCCCAAGCTCCAACCCCTTCCTGCCAGTCGGCCACTCCCAGTGTTCTACCCCCTCGTCCTTCCCCCCTCCTGGTCCCTCCTCCTTTCCAGAAACCTCCTCTTCAGTAGTCCCTCCCCTTTCTCCTCCCACATCCCCGCCCATAGCTCCTCCCTCGGTCCCTCCCATACCACCTCCCATCTCTCCACCCCCCGCCAGTCAAAAGGTTCCACCCCTTGTCTCCGCCTCCTGGGAGGGTCCCTCGATATCGGATTGCCCTGCTCAAGTTCCCAGCCACGCCCCTACCTCCTCCTCTCCCGGTTCCCACGCTCTCCCTGCCGGCTCCCGCGCTTTGGGTTCCGGGGGGGGGGCAGCAGTTGGGAACCGGGAACCGGGGTCTGCTGCGATACCATCCGCAGCCCCGGTTGTTTACCATCCAGAGGGAGATGGTGGGGTGCGTCGCCAGTGGGTCCCCTTACACCATTCACAAATTAAGGAGCTGTGCAAGGCACAGAAAGATTACGGCCGGGACAGCGAATACTTTCGGGGAGTGTTGCAGGCAACACTTACCGAAGCCGATGTCACCCCCTCTGACATCCGGCGCCTCTTCACGTGTCTGCTCAATCCCACCGAGCGGGCTATGTGGGAGGCAGCCTGGAAGAGGGGAGTGACGGAGGCCCTCCCGAGCCTGTGGGAACGGCCCCACACGGGGCTAGACCTAACGGGCAATGTCCTGGCCATCGATCAACTCCTTGGGACCGGCAACTGGGCAGATGGGCACTCGCAGGCGAGTGCCATCCCCCAGGAAGCACTCCGGGAGTCAGCGCGGGCAGCCGAGAAGGCGTTCCTGGCGCTGCCGGGGGCGGCTCCTCTCCTTTCTTTTTCCAGAATCTTTCAGGGCGCCGAAGAATCTTTCCTCGATTTTGTCGAGCGTCTTCGAAAAGCTGTCGAGCAGCAAGTGGCGGACGAAGTTGCCCGGGAACATATCCTGAAGGAAGTAGCATCCACGAATGCAAACTCTGCGTGTAGGGATGCCATCCTCAGCCTCCCGATGCACCCACCCCCCTCGCTGCACGATATGCTCGAAGTCTGCACCCGGAAAGTCCTAATCATGCCATCTAGGGAGGGAGAGAAGAGAAAACAGCTGCCACCCCGAGTCAGCGCCACAGAAGAGGCGCCTGAAAACACCTTCTCTGAAGCCACCTGCCGCTCGCCTGCTCCCGGTCCTTCCGCCGCCAAATCACCCTGCCATCTGTGCGGAAAGCTCGGGCATTGGATGCCCGACTGCCCGCTGCGGCGGGAATTTTATGAATTCAAAAGGGGGCAGGGACTCCTGGGGAAAACCCAGACAAAAAACTAACATCTGAGCGCAGTTCCCCCCTGCGCCATGATAAAAATAGGGCGGGACAACTAACACCACGCAGGGAGGGGAGATCTCAGGGACCGCCGCCTGCCAAACAAGACATATTCTCACCGGACTTGTCACATGTTGCATGTCTCCAACCTAGACCCGTGCTAACTGCCTTTTCTGCTTTCAGACCCTTCCGGCTGCAGCTGACGGAGCCGCTACATCTTAAGAACTCCGATTTTCAACTCGTGTCAGTCAGCCCGGAATGACCATTAACTTCCTAAACTGTTCTTTCGAAAATCTCAATCCGCCTATTGTGCGACATTTCGGGAGACATGAGCAGCTGCAGGCCAGGGTCAGGCCTCCTGTCCTGATTAAGGATCCGGAGACCTGGAAAACGGAGGGGCCTTTCGATCTAGTGACTTGGGGAAGGGGATACGCTTGCGTGTCCACCCCCTCAGGTCCGAGATGGATCCCCGCTAAGTGGGTCAAGCCCTTCCGCCCTGGGAAGACTCTGAGAGCAGAAAACGTAGAACAGGTCACGGAGGCATGTTGGCGGCGGCGGCGGAAGCTCCCAGGGATGGAGCCACTCCCAGTTTAACCCTCTCCCTGCCCCGGGCAGGACCTGATTCAGAGTCATTCCTTATGTCTGTCTCTTGTTTGTTTTTAGTTTTCCCCCAATGGAACGTGTCTACATCTTAGCCCGCTTGACAGCCGTCCTCATCTGGACCCTGATGCCATCAGTGGGCCCATGGATCGTCCCCCAGCCCAAGGCCAACGTTTGGCGCACCCTCGCGAGTGCCCTTGGCCAAGAACACATATGTTTAGATATGGGCTCAGCAGAGGACCCGATGTCGTCATGCCTTGTGGGGATCCCTCTCTCCCTTAATGAGTTTCCCTCCCCTTTCAATACTTCCCTCACCTCCCTCTTATCCAAGACCCCTCCTCTAAAAATCAATGCACAAAATGCCTGGGGAGAAGGAGTCAAGGGGCTGGTCCCTTTGAGCTCTGAACCTCCAGAGCTTGATTTGCTCGGCTCAGCCAATGCTTCCCTCTGTATTTGGTTTCAGTTCGCCCCTAACCCTTGGGACAGCAGGTACTCGTGGATCAAACCATCAAGGCCCGAGTACAAAGCTGCCCAGTGGTGTCGAATGACCATCGAGATGCCACTTGCTTCCACCCTGGGTAGCCAACCGCTGTCCCTGCCCCGAGGTATCTTTTTCATTTGCGGAGACCGAGCTTGGGCTGGCATCCCCGCTCGTCTAGCCGGAGGTATCTGCACTTTTGGGCGGCTGTCGCTGCTTACACCCAACATTACCCAAATTCGCGATTGGAAAATGAAAAGAGCACAACCGAATTCGGCCCGCTCCAAAAGAGATCTCAAAGATCTCGACCCGGATTGTGACTCCCAAATTGAACATTGGTCGAAACCAAAAACTGTAGCCCTCACCCTGCTTTTGCCCTGGGTGTCTGTGGCCAAGTCTCTAGGTGAATTGGCCCACCTGGAGTGTTGGGTAGCTAAGCAAGCCAATTTAACGTCAGCGACGCTATCAGACCTCCTCACAGACGAGGAAATTACAAGGAAGGCGACCCTCCAAAATCGCGCGGCAATTGACTTCCTGCTTTTACTGCATCACCACCGCTGCGAGGAGTTTGAGGGCCTCTGCTGCCTTAATTTGTCATCTCGGGCTGAGGACGCAAGGGTGGCCATAGATAAAATGCAAAGCCTTGTCCACCAAATAAAACAACAGACATCAGACTGGCTGGGGGACCTCTTTCAAGGATAGGGTCTGTCAAGCTGGGCTGAGTCCATCCTGAAAACTATACTTTCCACCCTTTTAGTTTTACTTATTGTTTTGATCGCCTGCTCCGTAGTCTGGGGACTCGTAAAGAGACTTATATCCAGGACCATCAATGTCCCAGACGTCAGCCGAGCGGAAGTCTCAGAAGAAGAAGGAGAAAGAGTTGACACCGCTTCATCAGAAAACTCCGATCCTGAAGACTCCAGCTCGGTTTCTAGCGACGCGGAGCAGGCTGAAACTTCATTTTGAACAGTGTTTGCCCTTACAGTTCTTTTATTTTTAAACGAAAAAGGGGGAGATGTTGTGGTGTGTTTTATGCTTGTTCAGTTTTCCCTCCATTGTTCTCTCAGAAAGTCCTGTCCTGTTACCAGTTTGTGTCAATCCCCAAACCCCTCCCCAGTTGTCTTGGTTACCAAATGTATCTTTCTTGTTCCCCACCCCTGGCAGCCTGCCTGTCACTCGACACCCCTGCCTCTTTTTCTAGAGAGTTCGGGCCAGGGTGTCGAGTGATTGGGTTAGGGGCCAGGGTCCCTCCCGCAACTGTGTTTGATGGGTTCTCCGATCATGCCAATCCTTAATGTATCCCTCTCTGATTTGCTATCTTTCACCCCTCCCACCCTCTGTAAAACCGAGGCTTTCCCTGCCTCGGGGCTCTCAGCTTCTTCCACCGAACCTGCACGTTTCCCTACCAATAAAACCACCCCCCCGAAGAAACTGAGGGTCGCCTCTTCATTTCATCCTGCGACTTCGGAGCTCTTTACTGCGGCCACACGTCCGCAAGGCTTGACATCGCCTTGGGCACAAAGCCCTGACTCCGGGTTGGGGAAGTGCCTTACTGGCTGGAGGTTGGCTGGACACTTATCTAGCCTGGGCGTTTCACTTTTCACCGGCCACTGCTCCAATGAGTGATCTCTCATGGCCCTTACCTAAACCCATGAGCCCTTTGTGAAGTTTTTTCTCTCTTGTCCAGCTAATGGGGGTAGGAGAGGGAAGGAAAGTGAGAGGGTGGCTTTGGTAGGTGCCTGGCATCTGGCCAGGGTCAGCCCACTGAAATACTGGAATAATTCCTTTGTTCATCAAGTCAAGCAGACATGTCAAGTCTAGCCCTGTGTTGGGGGCAAATGACAGATGTGTGGAGTTGGGTTTTGCATGGGATGCCAAATGGGAAAGCCTTTGGTCGCTGGGGGTGCTGGGGAGCTGGACTCTGGTTGTTTGGAGATTGCCAGGGTTACCTGGCTGTAACCTGCAGGACAAACAGACAGTGAGCAGAGCCCCTGGGAGGCTGCTCCAGCCTCCTTCCTGAAGTCTACCCTTTGCCAAGGGTGCAGGCAGCGCTTCTGTGCTGCTGTGTTGAAAAAGCTTTTTGTCCTCCTTCAGATAATATTTTAATGCAGCTGTATTAATGACACGGAGGATTGAGTTTAGCAAGGACTAAGTAGCTGTTTTGTGATTAATAGAGGTGGGTTCCTGGAGGTTAATAAAGCAGTGACTGAGCTTTTCCACAGAAAAAGACATTTCTCTTCCTCTTCTGACAACCTGCTTGGTAAATTTAAAAGAAAAAGCATTTGAGCTATTCCACATGTTTGAATGTCATTTGTTCCATCTGAATTTCAAATATTTCACTGGAAGAAAATCCTGAGCTGGCTTTTGAATTAATTTAGTAAAGAGTGTTCTTAGAGTTTGAGGGAATGGCAGTGAGACTTCACCAGTCCCTGTGTGCTGGATTGGGGCAGGGACCTGTGGGAGGGCCTCTGCCATATCCAAGTCCTACTTCCACAAAATACTTCTAGCTTGCCCTGACAACATGAAAGGACACTGGAAATAAAATAACATTAAAGCTGTTAAAAAGCCCAACCCAAGCAGATTTCATACAGCAGCTTCATTTTGTATCTCGTTACTTGCCAGCTTCATACATTGAATATCTCTGAGTGGTACATGAGTGATTAACTTGGATTTGCTCAGTCCATCTAGTAACAATTATAAAAAGAACAGAGTGTGCATATCAATTTTTATTTTCCCTGTTTGGTCTCAGAATTGGTTTGGGGTTGTGGGGGAGAGTTAGTGGAGGACTATGAGCAAGGCAAGGGCTGTGAAAACCTGTATTTTTCAAACAGAAGCTGTCAAATAGTCTGTGCTTATTTTGCTGTGCTTAACAGCTTGTAAGAGCTGGTTTGCTGGAAATTTTAGATATAGGGAATATGCAATCTCAGTAATGTTTTGTTAGGACATAAGAAAATATAAATTGAAATAGACCTGAGAAAAATATTGACTGTCTGACCAGGTTGTATTAATTTAATGATGAAATAAATTAATTCTGTACAGAAAAAAACCCCAGCAGACAGAAATTGATTGCCAGTATTCATGAGGCTTGTTAATTTTTAAAAATCCTCTCTGTTACTATTTTTATCTTTTTAACTATTTATTTATCATTTTTAATGCATATTCTACTGATAGTGGTATGTGGCTCAGTGAATCTGACTAACAAATTGTTTTCTGTCTCCAGAGTTACTTTGTTAGAGCTGATGATGGTGAAAGTAAGTGACAAGAACTCAGTTAGCAGTGAAGAAATGAATGTGTTTGTGAGACATGCTGGCTTCCTTGCAGACTGTTTCCAGGAGAAATGTGGAGCTGTGCTCAAGTTAACTGCTGCAGCAGCTGCAGAAGATGAGGTATGACTGATAACCATTTCAGTACTAGAATTTGATGTGATAAATCCTCATTGCCACTGTTGCCCCGGGGGACACACACATAACAGTATCTTGTCCAGTTTACCTTGGGAAAGCAGTGGCAGAGCACACAGTAGATTCTGTAGGACAGCAGGCAACTTTTGCTTTTAATTTGAGGATGGCAGAGGATATGGTACATAAAAATAAGTCTACCCCATTGTTAAATATTTCAAAATCTAAAAAAATGTTCAAGTTGTCACATATTTGGATATTTTATTATCTTACTAAGGATCACTTGTATAATTTATTTAAGTTGTCAATTGTGATTAATTCAAATTTAGAAGTGTAGTGACAGGACAAGGGGGAATGGCTTCACACTGATGGAGAGTTAGATGTTAGGAAGAAATTCTTCCCTGTGAGGTTGGTGAGGCCCTGGCACAGGGTGCCCAGAGAAGCTGTGGCTGCCCCTGGATCCCTGGAAGTGCCCAAGGCCAGGCTGGACAGGGGCTTGGAGCAGCCTGGGGTAGTGGAAGGTGTCCCAGCCCATGGCAGGGAGTGGAACTGGATGGGCTTTAAGGTCCCTCCCAACTCAGACCACGACTGAGATGAGCTCAGCTGGTCAGAGCATGGTGCTGATAACACCAAGGTTTGGGTTTGACCATTCACCTAAGAGTTGGACTTGATGATCCTCGTGGCTGCCTTTCAGTTCAGAATATTTTGTGATTCTATGATGACCCTATGATTCAAATATGAACCAAACCAAAGATATTTATTCTGGGCATAGATGGGAAGCAGTAATATACATGGAGTCAGAATAATTTTATTGTTAATACAAAACCAATATGCAGTAGTTTCACTTCTAGAAACTCTAGAGAAGAAGTGTCATAAGTAATTTACTATCAAAGTAAAAAAAACCATTTATCTTAAATGCTTTTATATGATAATCTTAAAAAGTGTTGGACTTGCTTGGATTTTTTGTTTAAATAGGCACAAGAATTTTAAAAGTAGGTTTGAGATGTGTTGTGAAGAAATACCATAAATCACTTTATGGGGAGGTGGTAGTTGGATGTGTTAAAAAAACCAAACACAAACCAGCAAGCACACAATCTCTTCTTATCTGTCCAAGAAACACAGCCTTCCCCACTGCCCCAGCTCTTTAGTCTAAGTTATGGCAGATAACTTAATGGACTGCTTCTGGAAAAGGTACTAACTTGGCAGTGAGAGGACATACATTGAGACAATTCCATCTTTACTTTTTTTTTCCCTGCCTTCCTTTTTTTTTTTGTTTTTTTTATCCTTTGTGGTTACTTTCCAAACAACTTTCTGTGGTTTCAGTCATGGAAAAAAACTATTTGTTTGAACACCAGAAGGAGGTCTCTGTCCAACCAGAAGGTGCTGGGACAGCAGTATTGTGAATATTACTGCATAACTTACCCTGCTTGACACTGACTTCTTATTCTTCTCTCACATAAACAAGAGGTATAAGTTGAGAATCACTGTTTGGTGGGAAAATGGGGCTCATTGAATTAACATAAAATACAAGTCCTACTAGATGAATAAATGGAGGACAATATATGTGCATGCATATTTGGGTACACACTTGTTCACAACATATTATTGCCATGGGAAAAGAGAAATGCCAGTCTAAATTCATAAAACTCTTTTCTTACAAGAAATTATAAAGAATTGCACCAATTTCTCCTCATTTGTAGAAGTATTTTTAGGTTTTTTTGTAGCAGTTGTATTTAACTGCAAAAAATGTGGTTGTGCATGTAGAGTCTGTCATTAAAAATGCTTTAGGCAACATCTGTGATACTCAGCTTGGCTTTGCCTGGCCTTCTCTGTGGCCCACAAGCCAAGTGCCTTGCTCAGGCCATGTCTGTAGTAGTAAGCTACCTTAGGCTCCAGAACTCTGAGGCCACATTTAAAAACTTTTGGGAACAGTCCTTGGACTGGCCTGACTCCCAGAATGTTGTCTGGGTGTCCCATCTACTGTTTAACTTGTTAAGTGTAGACACTGCTTTGTTTTCTTAAGGAACATCAGGTCTTGTAGCTTGCATCCTAAACCCATGAGAAGCTAATCATATGCTTTTGCAGTGCTTAAACCAATGTTTAAAATAGCTTTTCCATTCAAAGCCTGACTTCAGCATCAGTTTGCTTGCACTAACTTTCAACCATACTTGCAATTGCAAAATTCTTTTGCATACTTGCAAAATAAAACTGTTCCCTGGACTTAGTTCATCTCTTTATAAGGAACATCTTTTCTGCATCTTTCTCTAAATATGTTTATTTTAAAAAGTCTTCAGTTATTTCCTTATTTACTTTTCAGATTATATCCATAGCAAGATGTCTGTCAGAGTTCAAACTATTTTGGGGTTTGAAATTCAAAAGGAGGTATTTTCCTTTACTGCCTTTGTTTTGTACAGGTGGAGGGCAAAAAACCCCAATTTGGAAAGTCAGCAGCAGGGAAGGAACTTTTTTTTTTTAACTTAGCAAGTTTCAAATATACATGAAAATTCAGGAATTCTTTTATGGTTTTTAAATAATCTGTTCCTTTTAAACATTGTAAAAAACTGGTTACTGTCTCAGAAGTGCAGTTGGGGTATTACTACTTGGTAACAGGATAATGGCTGATTATCTGCCTTTGTGCTGATGAAAGCAGTTTATTGAATAATTTAGGGCAAGACTTGCACTTTCCTACACCTGTATGGGTCAAAAAATAAAATGCAGCTTTAGTACCTGGGCCCTATAGCAATTTGGTGTTTTCAAGGAGCAACAAATGAATATAATTGTACTACTTAATTCATGAACACTATTGTTGATGATTTGAATAACAGTATATGGATCCAAAATACTACACTATGGGTAAGTAAACCTTTTTTTTTTCCTGGACCAGACAAGGCAGTAATAGTTACTGTGACCAATGTCTGAGCCTTTTCATGGCTACTTGCAGTTTATGTAACACTCCTGGAGTGGGATCATCTTGCAGTCACAGCCTGGCTTTTGAGCCATGTGTGGTGTTCCAGATTCTGTCATGTGCTCCTAAGGTATTTTCTGTAAGTGCTGGATTGTCATTATAGGCAGGACCAACATATTCTGTGAGAAAAAATAGTTCTGTGGCTGAATAAATAATATGCAAATGAACTTGTGTCTCATCCCTAACCAAAATGCTGCATCTCTGATCACAATCCTATTTACCCAAGAATAATGTAAATTCTCACAGCCAAAGTTTGTTTGACCGCAGAACTTTACAGAATTCCTGCGGATAACAAATTGGTGTCTTGCAGGCGGTGTTTGTGTCTTTAAAGTGGAACACTCAGACTGAATAAACTCAAAGAAAACATTTATACAGAAATAATTTTCTCAGCTAGTAATTTTCTGTATTTCTGCTTTTGGAAGCTACTGTGTTTTTGTTAAAATTTTATCCCTTATGGCTCTGTTTTGGTTCCCCCATGATTTTTCAGGCAGATATAACACTAACTGTAGAAGAGAAATTATTGCAATCTAATATGTTATTGTTATTTTAGAAAGTTGCCCTAATTTTATATAAATTGATTCTTGGCAGTATGGAAGACCTGCACAGAACCTGAGGAGCTGAGAGTTCCTGTCCCCTGTTTACATTTCTGGGTTTATGTTTTTAGGATAACCTTCATAAGCCATTTTCAGAAATGCAGTTTTCATTCCAGGAAGCACTGGTGACAATTCGTCTTCTCGATGTGCTTTGTGAAATGACCTCAAACAGCAGCCAGCTGGAACATCTGCAGGCATTCCCTGGTTTGCTTGAAACAGCTGTAGGTGAGTGAGCAGCCACAAGGCTTAACTGTTGGTGCTCAGTGAATGAAAACATGTTTTTCACCACTGGTGGTCATTCTAATTCTGACCTTTGAATGAGATAAATAAATAGAAGATGGAGTTAATCTGCATATTCAAATATTTGATTTGTTCCTGGAAATTTTCTGCTTCTCCACTTTCTCTGTTGGCCTGTGTTGCCCAACAGAGCCTGGATTCAAGTATCAGCAATGTTCTTTTCTTACTGAAAGTGTTGCAAGGGACAGTTGCTTCCTACATTCCTACATTCCTTCCTACATTCTGGCTGAATATGTAGAAGAGTTTCTTCAAGAAGTAGAAAAAGGACTTTTCCTCCATGCTTTCTGTTTCCCAAATTCCTGAAATTGAAGTGCAGTTTCAATGTTATTAACCAAATCCAGTGACTTTTAAAGGTCAGCTTTAAAGAAGCTAAAAAACAGCAAGGGAAGGACTGTACATAAATAAAATTATGCCAAGATATTCCAGAGTTGCTCAAGGGAGGAAGGAGGGATGATACATAACATGACCAGTGCTTTTTTACATTTTAGTACTTTGAGACTGAGGTATGCTACCATTTTGTGAGAAAATTGTAAAAGTTTGTGTATTTTTGAGACAAATAGGTAAAAATTAAAAAATAAAGAGGTTGAAACAGCTCTATTCTAACTCTTTAGGGGGAGATCAATAGCAGCAGCCTTCAGCCTTCATGTGTCAACTATGTAAGGGTGTAAAAAGTACTCAAAAATGCATTCTGACATTGGGCTGATCTTTTATGGTTAGTTATATTAGCCCATATCACACAGTGAGGTAAACTTCCAAACTTCTTTGACATGATGTTGAATATGAGAAATTATGTTGCTTATTGCTGAACTGAACAATTAAAAATAGAGCTCTGTGCCAAGTGAGACTGATTTTCTCATGGTAATGTATTAAAATGTTTTCTCTAGATACCCTGAGATTAACTCACCTTGCTGGGAAGCAGGCTGTAAATATTTTCACTGCCACACATGCTGTGACAGGGCAGGAGGAAATTTCACATCCAGCTGTTGGTTTCAAATCTCATCTCATTCGTTTGATTGGAAATCTGTGTTACAAGAATAAGGAAAACCAAGACAAGGTGAGCTTGTAGATTTTTATGGCAGAACTCTGATGTCTAAACAGATGCCTGACTATAAGGTAACTGAAATATATTGTTGGTCTAGAAATTGATTTGTAAATCATAGAATTGATTGTGTAAAAGAAGCTTTTTTTTTTGGTGCCTATGAATTACTATCACAATTATGCTGACTTTTTAATAACAATATAATGTTTGCCTGCCTACCTTTTGTTTCAGCCCTGTGGAATGCAAGCCAGTGCCTAATTCCTTTGTGGTTTTCACTTTTGCACTTTGTTTGAAAAGTCTCAAACTAAATTTCAACTTTAATTTGAAGGGAAATGGATGTGATTTGTTGCATGAACTTAATTTTAAATCTTTGAATTAGTCTGATGTTTTTTCTCCCTTTTTCATGTCACTTTAAAAATGGAGGCCTGCCTTTATCAAATCACTTGAAAACCTTTATCTTATAAATCCTATATAGAAAATCAGTTTTGTAGGGAAAAAGAGGAAACAGCAGCAAGCTTTAAATATTTTTTTTTTTGAGTGATAAAAGATGTGGCTTTCTTCCAGGATTTGTTAGACTATCTTAGTTTCAGCAAGAAAAACACTTCCAAAAGTGTTTTTGTCTGACAAATTCTAGTAATATGATCCTCTGGATGGGTAATAGGGGAATGATTTTCCACTTCCTCGTAATCAAAGCTTTTAATATATCTGAAAAATATTATTAATACTAATAATCTCTCTTGCTTAGTTGCATCTCTGACCCATTATGATGTAATGCTGTTTTTTATCAATGCAGAGATGAAAAAAAGGAAGTCTTCTGGGAGGAAAGGGAAAAGAAAAACACTTCTACTGTTAAAATTAAGCTTAATAAAAGTAGCGAGTAAAACATCTGGATGCTATTTAGTGTATCTAAATTAGCTTGGATTTATATGTATATATAGATCTCTAAGCCAAATTGTTTTATATGACACTGGCTTCCTAATTTGAAGACTGTTCTGCCTGAAAATATGAACAAGATTTGACTTGTTTGGAATTCAGTTTTCAATTCCTTTTTTTTTTCATGGGGGCAAGCTGTGCAATTAATCCACTTAGTTAGAAAAAGGTGCCAACATCCATAGATCAAACTGTGACCACCCAACTTCATGTTCTTCCTGTAGTGATTATAAAATAGAAAAGCTCCTATTAAAGACACAGGCTTTTTTTTTTTTTTTGCAGAGTCACAGAATAGTTTGGGTTGGAAGGAATTTTAAAGACCATCTTGTTTCACCCCCTGCCACAGGCAGGGATGTCTTCCACTATCCCAGGTTGCTCCAAGCCCTGTCCAGCCTGGCCTTGGGCACTTCCAGGGATGGGGCAGCCACAGCTTCTCTGGGCACCCTGTGCCAGGGCCTCACCACCCTCACAGGGAAGAATTTCTTCCTAATACCTCATCTAAACTTTTACCCTCTTTCAGTTGGAAGCCATTCCCCCTTGACCTTTCACTACACTAAGTCATTTAACAAATGGTTCTTTCACACTTAAGGTTTTTAGAAAAACTTCATGAGCTTATCTATTCTTCTTCAGGATGAATGTAACTTTTTAAAAATAATTGCATTCTGGCATAGGAGGATTTGAAATTACATGCAGTGAAGATCATCCCACATTTAACTGCACATGCTATTCAGAGGTGGTGGGGGGAGAACTAAACCTCTTGGATTTCTTAAGTAGAAACTTGCATGATTGTGATTATTGTGTTTTCCCAATGTTAAACAGAAGCCTGAAATGGAGGAAAGATTCTTGGTTTACAGTTGAACAAAAGAGAAGGAGTCTTTTAGACCTGGATGCTCTGAAGTGGAGCTCCTTCACACCTACCAAAAATTCTCCATGCTTCCACTGGTTGGGTGGGGCTGTTCTCATAGAGCTCTCTGTACCTTTTAATGCTTTGCTAGATAAGGACAAAACACTCAGGGTGTTGCAGGACTGAGCTCTGTAATTGGTAAGTTTTGTCTGGGTATAGCACTGTGAAAGTCAGCAGGAAAGCTGAAAATGGACCTTCTGGCAGAAGTCCTTTTAAAAGGTTATTAAAAGCTTTTTAAAGGGTTTTGCTGTGCAGATGGGGGCTCGACCTAACTAATACAGGAGTACACTGAGTAGAAGAGTCTCTGTGGCTCAAGACTGTCTTTTAGAGTATCTGTTTGGACATAAAAGGGAGCTGTCCTGGTCCCATGTTGTTAATTATGTTATTGTGCTAGTCTTCAGCTTTGTTGCAATCATGAAGCCTTAATAAGGTGCTAAGATTTCCATCAAAGCATAGAGACTGGTAAACAAAAGAGAATCAGGCTCTCTCTTATGGGGCAGGACAAAATGAGTAATAAAGGGTTGGTGTGAGGTTCTTGCCTTGAGGTCAGAGATGAATGCATAGTGTGCAGTATTGTTTGTAAAGCAATGGATTATTTTGTAACAAGGTGACTCATTTGTCCTTAAGGAATAATACAAAACTTTATTCTGTTGTGCTGCCCCTTCAGCAGCAGCAAGTTAATGTTCCCTCTTGCCCTGCTCCTATTCCCTCTTCTGCCCCTCCACTTGCTGACAGCTGATACAGTTGATCCATTGTGACTTACCCAGTTTGGCCAATTTCACTTGAAACCTTGATCATACAAAGAATGGAAAGTTAAAAAAGAAAATAAGCTGCCTCTGTATACATTTCCAAAGAGTCTGTACCAACTTGTAGGCTTCCTGGCTTCCTTTTGACTCTGGAGGGGTTTTTTTGAGCCCTGTGTGGTGTTGAACCTAATCATTGTAGTGGTACAGCACAGCCCTTTCTAAAGGAAAGCTTGGTACACCAGTGTCAAACAGCTCTTTCCAGACCTAAGTGTTGAAACTGCATCTGTAGCATTTCTTTTTAATGTGCCTGTTGAAGGTGTAAAATCCTCATTTTCCCAGACAAAAATCTAAAAATAAGGTAATTGACCTTTATATGGAAGAGTTCTCAAGAGGTTTCTGCAACTTCTTTCCTGGTCCAGCCAGCTGAGTAATAGTTGTCATACCTGTGGTAACGACTTCAAACATGAATTAAGCTTGGTATTCACCAAAGGGTTTTGTGCTGTTGCTCCTTCTTTTCTTCATCCTCAAATGATTCTGTAAGGCATGGATTATTAAAATTCTAGTCACTTGAGAAATATTTAGAGATGTTCAGAGATTTTTTGTTGTTACCTGTATCATACTCAATGAAGTGAAGAGCACCATATCAACTAAAAACATTCCTTGCTAGTTTACTAAGTGATGAAGAACTGAATTTGTTTGGGGTACACAATGTTAGAAAAACTTACTAAAATAACACCTTCTGATGTGGTTAATGTTTTTTTAAAGAGGTTCAGAAGATCTAGGGTACCCTATATTGCAGGAAGGGGGTTATGTGTGGTTCCTGGGGTTTGCCAGTGGTATAGATTGCTGGAAGCAGGAACCCCATATGTGGAAGAGCATCTGCCTTTGTGAACGCTCCTTCTCTGGCTCAGATCTGAGCTGTTAATCCAAATTCTTCCCACTTATACTGGTATCAGATACAAGTGACATATTTTCCAGTGTTACAACAAGAATTTCATCAGTTTTCTGTGTTGTTTTTCATTGTCCTAACCTCAACATGAACTGAATTTCCCCATCTTCTCTGAACTGCCATCCTGCCATACAATCTCTTCAGGATGTTTTGTTTATTGAGTTTTGGGTCTTTTTTTAAAGCTGCACCAGACTTCACAATGGGTTGATGTTATGCTGTGAGTGTTGAATGTGATCCTTTTTGGATATACAACTTTCTTCTCTTTCCACTTAAAAGAGGTTGTGCTTGCTATTTTAATTACCCTGAGAGACACAGGAATCATTCATTTTTTCATCTGTTTCCTGAGAAGTAACTTAAGTTTTGGTTACTGTGAGATATTAAAGTTTCTCAGCTTATGCTTTTATGACAATCCTGAAGTTTATAGGAACCAGCAGAAAAAAAAAATAAAATTCTTTTAAGTGTTGAGATTTGGCCTTCACTACTTATAATGTAGCTCAGTTCACATTTTGAAATAAAATAGTTTCATGGAGGAAATAATGATGCATGACATGTGAAAGACTGCATTTTGTGGTGAATTTCCTGCAGTAACCTGGTTTTAGTGGCACACTGTTGCATTCAGGGTGAGGAGAGCACCAGGGAGATGTTGTGTGTAAGGCAGTAGTGGAAGAGCCCTTCCCAGTGATCAGCAAGCTGGATGTTAAGCCCATGCCACTGAATCCTGATACCAACTTTCCCACCAAAATCAGAGAAGCTCTGAGCTAGACAGAAACTCACAATATGCTACCAAGTTCCAGTTTCATCACAGTGGGGTTCAGTTATTGGCTCCCTCCCCTGCGACAGCTGTTGCCAGGTTCAGTAGAGGTGTGATGCCATGCAGGCTTCAGCCCAGCTTTGCCTTGTCAAAAAGCAGCTGTCAACCTTTAGTTCTCTCTGCCTGTGTGCCTCTGAACCAGTCTGAATTCTCTTACCAGTCCTGAAAATTAGAATTACAGAATTGAATCTCCTGAGGTAGAAGGGAACCACAAGTATCATGCAGTCCAACTCCTGGCCCTGCCCATGACACCCCAACAGTCCCACCCTGCACCTGAAAGTGCTGTCCAAACACTCCTGGAGCTCTGGCAGCCTTGGGGCTGTGACTGCTGTCCTGGGGAGCCTTTTCAGGCCTGTCCACCCTCTGGGGGAAAAATATTTTCCTAATATCCAGCCTAAACCTCCTCTGACATACTTCCAGCTGTTAATTAATTGTTTTCTAAAACTCCTGTTGAAGGATGTGAGGCCATATCAGAGCACCTAATCTTCAGACAGAGACCAAGCATTTGATTTTATTAGTTTTTTTCCCCATTTTTCCTCTTTTCAGAGGAGCCAGAAAGTGTAGTGATAGTCATCTGCAGATTTGAATTTCTGCCATTGGGTGATGCTGTTTGTTCTAAATTGTAGCCCTGCAGGATTCTCCTTCTTGCTCTTCAGCATGGCAATGCTTTAGCCAAGTTTATTCATGCCTGTGCCTGAAGGAATCAAAGGTCTGGTCTCATTTTTAAAGAGGCTGGGGATGAGATTTCACAAGTCCATGTAAGCAGAGGTTCTGCCCATTCAGCTGTTATTTGCAGAACTCCATTTAGTTATCTTTTCTGCTTGAAATGTGGGCTCTTCAAAGAGCCCTGATGTTATAAGATGGTTGCAATAATATAAAAATAAGTAGTGGTCACTTCTGCATGCTTTTATCAACTAATTTAATCTGCCTGCTAACCAGTGATTGGAAGAAACCTTCTTAGCTTTTTATGTAAGCAGTGGTAGAACAGGTGACAAGAGTAGAACTTGCAGTCTTTAAGGAGATTTTAGAAAAATATCTTCAATTCTTGCATTGTTTAAGGGCTTCATAAATATTCAGGATCTTCTGCCTGTGTTTTGAGAGAGAACAGACTTAATATTCCTTTTACAGTCCATTGATATCATCAGCATGCTTATTCACATTAACTGTGCTGTTTGAAAGCCTTCTATTCTTTAACCAAAAAAAGTTGAGTATTTCAATCAAGAAGTGACAAAGAATTGCCTCATTCATGAGTATTTAAATGTTTAGAACTGTGAGTCTCCAAGTTTGCCTCATAATTGCAGTCAATCAGATGTGTTCAGATTGTTATGGCAGAAGTGGTTTGCTGGAAGGATTTCAAAGGGACATTGACCAAAGATTTCATAAAGACACTGGAAAAACAATTGGGTTTAAGTTCCTTGAATGGAGCATGGCCTATATTTAGATATTGTAGCAGTGGGAGAAAGATCAAAGTATGTCAAGTCATCTCTGTGCTGAAAGTCAGAGCACAAGAAGATATTGCATTAATCCTCCACTGTTTGTGAAATGCAGAATGAGGTAGATATGCAAAAGCCAAGATGATGGCTCGATTGTATGTATTAAGATTTAGTTAATTAAAGACTGCTAGCAAGATTCCTTCCATTATGCCCCAAAGCCTTTCCAGTGGGTAACACCACAAGACTGATTGCTTCCATCACACATGCTGACACTAAACCCTGCTCTAACAAAAGAGAAACCTGTGCCACCAGTGTGATTTTCCTTCTTGCTCATAAGGGGGTCACTCAGTGGGACAAGAGGAAGCACTTGCTGAGAGTCACTGCATGTTCAGGTCCCCATAGGCTCAGCCTGAGGGACACTAAGGAAGCAGACAACAGTTTGGCACATAAGCTAGAATAAGTATTGAATATGAGTGTCTCTCCATGTTTTTCTGCATGTTTTAGCATTACAGTCAGCTTTGGCTTAACATTAATCTTACCTATAACAAAATAAGAAGGATTTAGATTTTCGTCTAGCAATTACTGTTCTAAAGCACAATTATGGAGCTCAGTGGATTCATATTGAAGCTGGCAACACATGTTGAATTTTAATAAGGGGAAATTATAACATTTACCTTCAAATCAATTTTTCCTGTCTTTTTAGAAAATGAAGGTTGCTACCCATGGAGCTGTTTAGGGCTTGAAATTTTACATAGGAGAGTTTCCAGCTTCTAAAAATCTCTTCATCCTCGAGTCCAGGAAATGTATGATTGTGCATTTGGCTTTGGAAATATCAAAGGCCTTTATTTGGAAATATTGAAGGCCTTTATTTCAGGCAATTATTCAGCATTGTAGCTAAAAATAATAATAATAAAGAAGGGAGTGTTTTGCCTGCAAACAAAAATGCCAACAGCTCAGTGTAATTAGTCATAAATTGGTAGGTTCCCTTTAACCTGCATCTAACTTTTATTCCCTGCTACTTGAATGTCACTCCCACAGTATTCTCCAGCCAGGTCTGTTGTTGTCTCAGCTCTGCCTGTTCCCCACAGCTCCAGGCACAGGAAGCAGATGCAGTTTGGGAGGACACTGACTACTGCCCATTCTTTGGGAACCTGCAATCCAAATTGAGTATTTGGTGGTTGGGAGTGTCGCATCTTAGTTCCAGCTCTTGAGTTACACAGATTCATGAGTACTTTACCATTCAATGCACTTCCTTTAAAAGTACTTTTAGAATTTGTAGCTGCTGAGAAAATAAAAGCTTATAATTCCCCTACAATAGATCAACCTGGTGTCAGCTGATTGAGGTTCTGATTCAAGGCTTTTTCTCCTCTCACCTTCTGACCCACCATTACTGTCAGCCTGTTCCTGCAGGCATTTCTATAAAAGTGTTGACCTGCTCCTTTGAAAATCAACTTCAAATGAAAATGTTTATTATTAAGCTCCTATAGAGATTTTCTTTCTTTTTAAAAATAGTAAAAAATATTGACTTACAGAATTCAAAGGTTTTTGAAAAAGTTTCTATTTTTATGATTGCATTAATTATGGTACAAATTTCATCTATGGAAATGTACCCTCAAGCTCTGTTCATATGAGATTTTTTTTCTTGTTAATGGACTTGCTAAGAGGACTTGGCTGTGCTTGTGTAGCTTTCCCTTGAATAATTTTTAATAATATGGTGTATATATGCTTAATGTAGACTAATGAAACAGTCTTGAAACAAGAACTCTTTATTTTTCAGTTAAAGTATACAGCCTTGTCTTTATAGGCTGTCATCAAATTAATGATCTGTGGCAAGAAAATAAATAACAATATAAATAAAGCAAAACAGAACATTCAAAATTATATAAAGAATTGGCTTAGTGCTTGAGTGTATATATATAATTAGTGCAATAATATTTTCAGGTAAATTAACCCTATGAAAGAATACTTCTTATGGAGTTTTTAAAACAACTTTAACTTTGAACAACACTTTTGCAAATTTGAAAATTTTGTCACAGATAGTGGAGTTCAGCTAGAAATGGGGAATCTTACTTTTGTAGTACCTGCAGCTGTTATTACCAGACTACAAGACATTTAGAGGCACAAATAGTCAGAAAACCCTCTGGTAGTTGTAATTTAGAGGCAAATTAAGAACCAACTATGCAATCTCCTTGTGTACAGATTCATGTATAATCTCGCTCAGTAGCCTGAAGCATCAGCAAGCTTTCAGCATGAAATTTAGTGCTAGAGCATGCATTCCTGAGTTTTTGTATAGCATGCATATCATATATATGGCTTTTATAGACATATAAATCACAACATCAGGAGTCTTGTTTTCTAAATGTAGAGCTGATCTTAATCTCAACAAGGTGGCTAAATTTATCTTAATAAGAGAGTCTGATCCTGTGCAAAGGTTATGCTTGGTGAATCATTAAAAGGAAATGTGTATTCTTAGAATTTCAGGTAAATGCAGAGAATAATTGCTCAGCTTTCTCTTAAGTCTGGATTGTCAGCAAAGAAACAGTGTCAATGTCACATGAGGGCTGGGCCAGTCCATGGTAGGTACAGCAATTGTTTGAGGGCAAATTGCAGAGTTTGGCACGGTTCACGTGCACATCCCAGCCTTCTCCTCTTCCTTCCCTCAATCTTCCCCCACCAAAATCAAATCACAGAAGTGCCTTTCCTTTCCTTGGGCAGAGCCCATGGCCTGCACTGTGTACTCAGCAGTTCCTGAGTGTTGCCCAGAGGAGTGGAGGTTCTCAGGAGTTGCCCCTGGGACCGCCTGAAAAACGCAGCAAGGCAGTGCCAAATTCTGACATCCCAGCTCTGTCTCTGCTCATGAACTCAGAAGCTTTGCTGGGATGAGCTGTATCAACCCAAGTTTATTGCAGCCTTCAGACTTCACCAGTGTATTGTTCACTTCAGATGAGGTTGATTAATCTTGTCCTTCCTTCCACCCTGCGTTCCACCATCTCCTGTAATGGTTTTTTGTAATTTTTTTGATCACACTGAGAGGGATTAAACCTTGGGTCCCGTTGGCTTGGGTAGTGGAGAGCTGCACCTCAAAATGTTCTATGTGGGTGAACCTTTGGCAGATCATGGCTAGTTCATTTGCTCACCTCTTGGATCACCACATGTGGTTTTCAAGTTGTGCCCTGCTCCTGTAATAACCTCATAACATTCACTGGTTCCTAACCTATCCAGCAGGTTATTTCTTGAAAATAGTTTTCAAAATAAAAACAGCTCCCAGCCCACAGAGAGGTTTGTTAAGTAGTGCATTTATCTGCTTGTCCAGGGTGGGCAGGCATTCAGGATCAGCAGTGGTATTTTAGAGTGCAGTAGACCATTCTCTGAGTCCTGTTAGGAGATGTTGGGCTCAGCCTGGAGAAAATGAGGCTCAGGGGGGGCCTTCTCACTCTCCACAACTCCCTGACAGGAGGGGGCAGCCAGGTGGGGGTCAGGCTTTGCTCTCAGGAAACAAGGGACAGGATGGGAGGAAATGGCCTCAAGGGAAAGTTCAGGTTGGACATCAGGAGGAATTTCTTCATGGAAAGGCTGAGCAGGCAATGGAAGGGGCTGCCCAGGGAGGTGGTGGAGTCCCCATCCCTGGAGGTGTTCAGTGACATGGCACTCAGTGCTCTGGTGTGGGTGACAAGGTGGGGATCAGTCTCAGGTTGGATTTGGTGATCTTGGAAGTCTTTTTCAATGCTAGTGATTCTGTGGATCTGAGCTGTGTTATGGTGCAAGTGGACTGTGTCATTTGATGTCTCCAGTGGTGATGGGGTGCAGTGTAAGGTGCAAGGATTTATTCTGCTTTTATTTATTGCTATGGTTGTAGATAATTGCTGAAAGGGGGCAAATACTAAACTGTTATACTGCTGTAACCTAGAGTATCATTCAGCTTGTTTTCTGAATTCTTTTGTGGTTTGGCTGTTTGGGACTTTCAAAAACTATCATGGAAAAGATACAAAAACTTTATGCTGCCAGAATCACACTTTGTAAAAATTGTCAGTGGAAAAACTCTCTGTGAGTTACTTTTAACTGCAGTTACATCAGCAAAACGGGTTGCAAATGTCAAAAATGATGAGCCATCATAAAAAGATCATAATTCAGATTTCTTTTGCAGTTAAAAATGAAACACCATTACTGACAAAATTCTGGAATCATCAAGGAATTAATCCTGAGTATATAAAAGGTGTGAAAAAGACCCCAAATGAAAGTAAACTGCTTTCTGCTCTGCAGTGTGAGAAACATTAGACTTTTCAATAATATCCATACACAGGGATTTCCCCCACTTCTTTGGGTAAGCTGATCAGAGCCATAGAATCCCAGAATGGTTTGGGTTGGAAGGGACCTTAAAGCTTCTCTCATCCCCCTTCCACTAGGGTTCTCCAAGCCCTGTCCAACCTGAGCCTGTTAAAGACCAACACTTGCATTCAGTCAGTTTACAAACCTTAGATTGATACTTTTCTCTTCAAAAAACAGAGAAGACTTCTTTGTCATGCTCATATACAGTGGTATTTTCCAGATTTTATATTTGCATACAGTGCTGCTAGCCACTCTGTAACTGGCTGGCAATCCAGAACACCTTTGTTAGTATATCTCTGCTTCTCATTAAAGAAAGAGATTATAGAACACACAGCTGATGAGAAACCAAGTAAAAATTGATTTTAAGAGAATAAATCAAATGTGGAAAATTACATTTGGGGAAAGAGTCACCTTTTTTTCTCAGGGTGAACATTCATTCATTAACGAATGTTAACTTGAATAAAGCTTCTCAATGTATTGAAACATTTTTTCTATTGAAAAGTGTTTCTCTCATGCCACAGCTTCCCTTGTTTTAATACTGCCAAATCATTAAATACATCACTGAAAGTCTTCTATTTTCTTTGTTTCGTTTCAGCGTATGAGAGATCATTTAGTCTGTCTGGGATACTCTGATTTCAAGAGAGTATCTTCTTCAGGCAAAGTTCTTAATCATAAGGGGGTTTTATTTGCAAAATATATATAATATATATTATATATATAGTATATATATAATATATATAATATAATATATATTATATATAATATATATATTTTTATTATATATATTATATATAATATATAATTTTACTGTTGTCTCAGTAAAATTGTTGCTGAAGTAGTTTGTGACATTAGTTCAGTTGTGCAGAAATAAATTTGCCTGGAAGAGTGTGTGATTACTAGTGTAGAACAGTAATGAGGAAATCTTCGACAGGAGCAGTCAGTGGTAATCTATTTTTCTGTCAATGTCAGTGATTTTCAAAATCAGGATTTTTTTATGGATTGTCTGGAATTCTGTTCCAGAAGAAAAGTTATTCTGATGTAATATAAAATGTAAAATGGGAGAGAACAAGGCTTTAAGCAAACAAACAAAAAATATCCCCAAAAAATAACAAGCCTGTACACACAACCCACAAAACAAACTCTCTCATTTTAATTGAGATACTCATAAAATGCTTTTTAAAGCTTGACATAGAAGACAAAAATACTGTAGCCACCAAAACAGTGGCAGCTTGCCAGACTGACTTGGAACTTCCTATTACAACAGTGATTATAAAGGCTGATAGGTATCATGTGATTTTTTTTTTTTGTTCAACCTTTATCCCTGCATTTTTTCAGTAATTCAAACTGAGAAGTCTTCAGTTTTCACTTTGCTTTAGAACTAAATACATTTTGAAGTTTTGATGGTCTTGTAGAAGTTGTCTCTAGTCACATAAGAGACTAGAGACAACTCTTAATTTCTATCTAGTTTTTTTGAAAGAAGACAAGAGAATTAAGAATCACTTTTTTAGCAGTGGTTGGAAATCAGCAAACAAAGATTGTCTGATTACTGGGGTTTGTGGACTGAGAATGGGAGAGTGTGTGACTAGAAGTACATAAATGTATACTGTGGTGTTGGTGCAAATTTGTACAAATTCACCTGATTTGCAGGGCAGTGCTGAATAATGGATTATGTTTAGCACCATTTTTCTCTTCCACTGCTGCTGCCAGGAGAGGCAAAGGCTACCCTAGCAAGTATTGTGTGTTTCAAGCAAAATGAGTCTGTGTTGGACCTGCTTTATCCACATCAAGTCACAGATCTAAACCATACCAGAGCAAACAGCCTGCTTCCCATGGCAGCATCCATTTGTTGTGGCTTCTGGTTTAGGAGTTGTACAGGAAAGCTGCATTGTTTAAAAAGCAAATGTTCCAGCTGTGTTGCTGCTGTCTCTGGTGGGAACCTATTCTGAATTCTCCAGTGGTTGTCTTATCACCCCAATGGCTGGAAACTCCTGTGTTTTGCTCTTGGAAAGACTAGTTGAAAAAATGATTCAGCAGCTGAGTTAGCCTGTTACCCTCTCCTTTCAGCTGGACACTCTGCATCTGCTTATTTTGGCTCAGGCCTAATGGTGTGCTTGGAACCTTCCTCTTCCCTTCCTCTTCCAGAAGGCCAAAACCCTCTTTTCCTAAACTACTTCTCTGAGGAAAGGTTTAGGACATCACAAATGTACCCCACATTTAGATTCTAAGATTTTTTTAATTTTTTTTTTTCACCTCCAAGAAGGAGGCAAGGCTCTCCACTTTTGAGAGAGTTGAAATAAACCTCATGGCTCTCTGGGAAATAATGTTGAAAGTGAGCTAATATCTTTGAAATTAATGTAGCAGGAGCAACAGATTTTGTTGCCCTGGTTTCTGAGTTTCAGACATTAAAATGTTAAATACATGCTTCCCTAGGTGGTGTAGAGGTGGAAGAGTGTTCTGAACACTTGGAAGAGTGTTCAACCAAGAGTTGCCTTGGTTGAAGTGGACCTTGGAAAAACAAACAAAAAGCCCAAAACCAAGACTCAGAAATTAAATAAATGAAGTAATGTTTTTCAGTATCATCATAGATGCAGAGAAGCCTGTTTGGAAACCTAACAGCTGCTGTGTTCCTACTCTTACTGAGCTCTTCTGGTACCCACATTGAATGCTGGATTCTGCCCAGGTGTCTAAGCACTCATTAACTATTTGTTGAGGAGGTCTTGGAGAAAAATTGACTCATGTGAGTCAATTTAGGTGTCAGGGTCTGAAGGACAGATTTCTCACTACATAAGTCATCATGTGGTCTCATGTGGTACATTCAGAAGGAGTAAAGTAAAGCTTAAAAATGTCTTTAATGGTGGCCAAAGACTGACAACAAATCCCCAGTGTATATTTCATTGGAATCCTTTTCTTTGGCATAATTTAGTATTCTAGTGTGACTTTCATACCATATTTAAAATAAGATTAGGGTTTTGTGCAATATTAACTCCTTCCCCAAGCCCTGCAGAAGATCCCTGCAAAAGCTCTCCTTGCTTGCTCTACACTGAGCATTTCACAGACAGTTCTCTGCAAAGCAAGAACTCTGAGAGCAGTAATTAGTTGGAAGAGTTCCCAGAGCACTTTCTGTTTGGGCAGTGTAGTTCCAATGGATCTGTGAAAGAGGTTGAGGTACAAGATGATTTCTCAATGTTTGCAAAATGTGCTGGTTTGGGAGGAAGGGAAATGAGAGCAACAGGATTTGAGAGACTCTCAGCAATGCAAGTGAGACACTGGGCTGGACAATGATTCTTCCCCCTGACTGCCCGTGGCACTCCTGTTGCACAGGTGGCTCTGCTATGTGCAGAGCAGTTGGTGAACTGGCTCACATTACAGAGCACAAATTGTTGGTTGCTATAAAATGTGTTTTCAGTGGACCACTGGAGGTTCAGGAGCAGCTGGCTTGGACTGGAACTTTTCTAGTAGTGGTTGCTCAGGATTTGAGCTCTTCATCTCGTGAGTCACTTGGTGTATGTAGGTTTGTCTTGGGTAGGTGCATTGTAAGATTTTTCTCCTTGCTCCATTTCCCTGTGTAGTAAGTCATAGGTGACATTCCAAAGCTGGCATTGTGGTGACAAAAGCTGTGCCTATCTCCTGCAAATTGTATGCACATTTGAATTGTATGATGTTCAAGAAACTCCAGGCTGGGAGGTGCAATGCAGTGGTAGTTAGCAACTTGTTTATCTATGAAGGTATCACTGAGGCTGTGGTTTGCTGCTGCTGTTCCCACATAACTTTGAAGGAATCTTGACATATTCTTGCAGTAACTTTTTGAAATGTGGATGGATCCTAATTAGAATTGAACTTTCCCCAAATGCTTACTCTGTTAAGTAGACATCTCATTTGAATCAAACTGGAGCATATTATTGCATGGTTGGTTTCTGTTGACAGCACTTTATCCCAATTATTTTCTACTGGTGGGAAATAGGAGGGAGCATTGCAGGCACATCAGAGTTTGGCTACAGCCTGCACATCAAAGAACCAGCATTTCCCAGGCATTTGCAAGTGCTGTGTTGCTTAAAGGTCACTGCTTGTTCAAGCTTTGAAGTGTGATACTGTGCACGGTGCGTGGCCTTTGGAGAAAACACAAACATTTAGTGGAAAGAATGGATATTTTTAAACTTGTATTATTCACTGTATTTCATGTAGGTAAAGTTAGGCATGTTAGCACAGATGTGCAAGGTGGGTTTTAAGACCTAGAAGAGCTCTTTGCTTCTTATGCCTGTAAGCATTGCCTGTCTGTCTCTCTGTCACTACTGCTTTCTCATGTAGCTTGAGACTCTGCAATAACATTATCTGAAAAGGAACTTAAAAGAGGCATGTGCTCATCTTTGTCTCTGAATTCAGTTTTATTGATCCATAGGCTGTTTGGGATTTCCCATCTAAACCCGCTCAACTTGCCCCTCTTATCACTAAACTTGTGCTGCAGAAAGCTGATGATCCTGCAGTGTAAATTTTGAGATTTATTTTTTTCCCTTGGTACTTAAAAATGCATCTTGTTTGGGGCAAAAAAGATGGAAGAGAGAACACATCATCAAGTCACAGCCTAAATTGGCATTACGTTAAATTCCTTTAACTGGCAGTTCTTGGTTTAAAATTAAATTTTAGGAAATTAAACAACTTAAGATTTGGACAAGTATAGCTTGGCTATCACAGAATGGTTGAGGTTGGAAGGGACATGTGAAGCTATAAATATGCATGTGTGATGTTACAGTGTACCTTAGGAGTCTACATAAATTTGTTATGGAACATATTTCCATAAGATAATTAATGCTCCATGTTTATTATTAAGATCAGCTTGTCCCAAGTACTTGGTAAAGTGTATGTTTAGGAGTCTGTTAGGATTATATGTTATCTCATACACACACACAATGTAGCAGTGCAAT
Source organism: Agelaius tricolor (assembly GCF_023055355.1). Classification (NCBI taxonomy): domain Eukaryota; kingdom Metazoa; phylum Chordata; class Aves; order Passeriformes; family Icteridae; genus Agelaius; species Agelaius tricolor. Next base: position 5,689,833 of record NW_027269263.1, read on the forward strand.
TCATGAACTCCCGTGTGTGTATGCACAAGGAACTAAAAGGCACCAGATCTCATCTTTGCTCATTTGCCAGTAACATAAGGAGCACTTTCTCAAAGGAAAAACATCCAGGGCTCTTTGTTGATATAAAGAATTTGTGCTGGGTATGTACAAGTAACACATTGCTACTGAAGGTACAGCAGATGTGGTCTCATCCAAACTTGTGTGTGTGTGTAGGTGTATTTTTCAACTTCTTTTTTTTCCTATTTTTTGCTCCTATTTTTTGGTTTGGTAGTTCTTCCTTCTGGAAGCAAGCAGGAGATTTAAGTGAGGTGCTCACTTAAATCTGGCTTATCTGGCTCAGTGTCAGAAACAGAAAATACCTCAGTCAAACACTTGCTAAATGAAGGGACAATATGAAATTAGAGCCCACTTGTTACTGTTTTGTGATATGCTGAAAACACCAGGTTTACTCTGCAATTCATGTTAACATGTTTTAATATTTTTGATGAAATAAACATATATATTTCTTGCATGAAACATTGTTAGTATTGCTGAGACATCTGTTAAATTAAACTTTTGGGTTTTTTTAGGTGTATGACTTGGATGGCATTTCCTTGATTCTGGACAATTGCAGCATTGATGACAACAATCCTTGTATCCTTTATCAAATAATTCTGTTTCTTGAATATGACTCATGAGAAAAGGTGTGGGGGTTTCATGGATTTATGCCAGCATTGCTTTCACAGGGTATCTAAATGGAACTGGCCTCATGAGCTTCTAGGTTGTATTTAAATGGTTCAGAAGTGAACAAGGGCACAAGTAGGCTTCCATGAACTGGATTCTGAGTAAGTTAACTGTGAACTGTGGTTATATTCTATTTGCTAAAATAATAAATATTACTGGTTTGCAAGTGCCTATTCAAAGAGCTGTGTCAGAAATCTGAATTCAGACTCTAGTCATTGTATCAGATTTTAGAGCTTTTGCTTCCACTGAAATCTGTTCAGGAAACTGAAATAAGTACCTCATCAATTCTCTACACTTGTTAAATCAAATTGGAGGGCTTATTCTAAGCACAGAGACAAGGCTAGCAAGCCTGTTATGAAAATCTCTATAGTTGAGAAAATAAATTATGCAAATTACTGAAATGTTGGGAAGATTTTAATATAAATGGCATTGTGCTTCATATTAGAGATTTTTTTTCCTGGAATTTAAGAGCAGAAACTTTCAAAAATAGATTGCTATTAGAGGGAAATAATCTTATATTGAAGCTAAGTAGTACTTAAGCAGAGTTATCTATCTCTTCAAGTAATACAAGTGTGTTCAGTGACTGAGCTGTGATTTTCTGTCATCTAATCATCAGCTCTTTGTAAGTTTCTGATAATTGCATCTGGAAATCAAATGTCTTTCCTGTATGGAGTCATGTCAGCTTTTTTATACTGAACACATGAAATAGGTTTTCAAATGATTATATAAGAAAAAGCACATTATTTTTAGCAAGTATAACAACGAAACAAAAGGAGTAGTGAAAATGTTTCATAGTCTCTCAGTTGTGTCCTGCAGAACATCATGTACATATAAATATATCCTAAAATGATGAAATAATATAGATGATAGCACAATGTTAACAAACTATGTGGAGGAACAATGGGTGGTAAGTATCCTCTAAGTTACCCAGTTTGATGCTTTATATCCACAAGTTTTACATCTTCAGCATTCCTGCAGTTTGCACCTGGCAGTGCACTGAGTGGCAGAATTTTATTTCCATGGTCCAGATCTGGTAATGGGCACTGCTGGATGTGGTGGGATGGGCAGGGAAATGTACCTTTCCCTAAGTGGAAAAGCAGCCCTGAGAAAACCTAGTAAGGAGTTGTTGTCCCAGGTGACTCTTCTTTGCTAGAAAGCACAGCTGTGCAACCACTTCTAGGATTAATCCTTCATTTTAGCTGTAGCAGAAGAGGATAAAGTTGGAGACTCTCAGAGGGTAGACTTGTAATTTATGGCCTCGAATGAAAGGATAATAAAATACTATGAGAGTCTTTACTGTGTTTTGAGCAAAGTGGAACTTCTTGCACCTTTTGATACAGGCTGACATTTTATGGCTATACCATAAACTTACTAGAGGATAAAACTTTGTTTACTTGGTTTTTAAAAACATAATAACACCTCTTAATGTGAGCTTTCACCAGTGATCCATATTGGGGGATATGGAAAAGTGAGTAGCACCTGGGCACAGGGAGGACTTGCCTGCTGTGACAAAGTTTGCTGCATCAGCTTCTGGATTGCAACTCCTGGTGATGCCTTAAGTTCTAACTTTCATTTTATTTTAGATTTTGTACTGCCTTAGTGTGTGACTCTGAACTTCATAGAAAGTGTTAGCAAGTTCTCTTCTTAGGGTAGTCAGACAAAACAATCCTTTTGCAGCCTGAGAACCAAGGACAACAATTACAGCTTTAGGATCAAGAAGTGTAAACAATGGCAAATTGAGGAAAGCAACCTGGGAGGATGGGACTTCACTGACTGTGGCTCTGTTTATTGTTTTGACCTCTTGCTATTCCAGGTGCTCTTGTGCTACATGAAGTTAATGCTCCCCTGCTTCTCTCCTGCCTCTAACATTCCTCATCTGCTGCCTTCCCAGCAGGTCACACACAGGGAAGCAGAGGGCAAGTTTGCAGTTCAGATCTGTCTCTACTTTCATCTGCTTTGCAGTATGTTCTGCTGTTTCTGGACACCTGATGCCTGAATCCATGGCATAATGGATGAGATTTAGAGATTTAGACAGTTTCTTTGCACTCTCTGTGTGCTCCAGTCCTGCCTGGCACAAATCCCAGAATCACTGAATGGGTAAGGCTGGAAGGAACCACAGTGGCTCATCTGCAGTTTTCCAAAGCAGAAAGAGCTCAGCATAGCTCTTCAAACATGGCTCCTTCAGGAAGTCATGTCCAGAAAGTTCATTTTACATTCTTATTCCTAATGCCTGTTTTTGTGGTTTCAGGCTGTGTTACTTGAATTTCACCTTGGATAAAGCTGTCTGGAAAAAGTTTCACCCTGAATCCTTTGGTATAATAACTGCTTAGATTTCTTAGTAAGTCTTGGTAGATGCACATTTTTGTTGAATCTGTTTTGGAGTCACCCAGGCTCTACAGTTGTTAAGATGTTGTTATGTTTTCTCCATTTTACTAGAAAGGTTCTGCCTTCAAATTACACGTACACAATTTCTCACCAAAAAATGTAATTTTTGTTTTAAAAGCAATAGGATATTTTGCTGGATGGGAAAAAAATAATTTCCCTAAAGTGTGCAGTTTATCAAGGGAAGCTGGACTGCCATGGTAGATGTTAAAGGAGCTCTTTATTACATTTGAGAGGAAAAATTCTTTGATAAATCTTTCTATTTGTAGCATATGGAAGTATATTGAAAGAGGAAATGGGTCTTCTCTTATCCTAAATTAAATTCCTTTGTAAACCTGTCATTACCTTAAAATTGCTTTCTTTGAGATCCTGAACAGTTCTTTAATGTGCATAGAAATACCAGGGAGTTTGTAGCTTACAAAGTTCAACTGACATGTTTGCATTGCTGTAATTAATTGTTTAAATTCATCTTTCAGTCTGAGTTTGGGAGAACTGTTATATTGTCTGATTATATCTCAGACTTGTAACTTCTACATTTATACTAGCAAACAGGTTTTTTCCTTCAGGATATTTCATCAGTAAAAACAAAACACCACTCTCATAGTTACAGAAAAGAAGATTATTATGGACAGTTAAAAACAAATTTACTGTACCTCTGTAATTATTTGAATTGGTATTTTAATTTTCCAGCTACTACAACTTTGCATGTAAATGCAGCAGAGAGATGCTGAAGGGTGCCAGATTTTCTGTGGCTCTTAGGTTTTCAGCACAGGACAAAGGGTGAACAGAGTGAGACTGGGGAGAACCAGTTCATTGAGAGTTAAACTTCAAAGAAGGTTTAATACCACTTTTTCTATACCTGGAAAATCTTCCATGGGTTGGCTGTGTCCTAGTCATAACTCTCCTTCTGTTTCAAAGAAAAACAAGGTGTTTAAAAATGCAAGCAGAGTTATTTGCCTTTAGATTAAGGAGAGATTCCTGTATGAGCTAATCTTTATTTTTGAAAATTCAGTTTCTTGTTCTGCTTCTGAAAAGTGGGAAGATTGTGCTTTACCTTTGTAAGCTGTGCTTAAAAACAAATAAATTCAACCTGCTAAAGGGTAGCAGAGTGGGTTGGAGATGCCTATCTGGGTATTACCAGTAAAAAATTTACTCCAAATCCTGCTTTTCAGGTTACTTGTGTTGAAAAGGTGTTCTAAATTCAAATCTCTTCTATTTTGCTCTCTGAATCATCGTCTTCCTCATCTCTGACTGGCTCTATCATCAGACAAGAGCCCTTCCTTTTGTTCTTGCTTTTACCTCATCCTAAGCTCTTCCTGCTCCTTCCAGCTTCATTTCTGCCCTTTCACAGGTTCCATTTCGTTAAGGTAAACATGAGCAGGGAGGTCAGCCTGTTCTGATCAAAATACTTTTGACCCTAATCACTCAAAAAAAGGTGCTTATGAGAGGCTTTAAATACACTGACCTGTTTGTTATTGAAGACTTTTCAGTTTACCTTAACTAAGCTGCTCGGTTTTTCACTGCTTCCTAACATTTGTGCTCATAAGTAACACACACAGTTGTGCCTCTTTTTGTTTTTCAGTGGCTGTCCATAGAAATATTTATTACTATTTGGGGGGAAAGAAATATTATCCAGAGTACTGCAATATAATAGCTGTTAGTTAGTGGTAAAACTTGAAAGTCAGAAGTGAACTGCAGTTTTGAAGATGGAATATTCTTGTTTTTTCAGGCTGCTTGCCAATATTACCCTTTTGAGATTCTTATAGCTGTCTCAATAAATTGATTTTGTGAATGTCTGGATTTAATCAGTGACCTTATATAAGTATCTATTTTATATAAACTGTTAATTAGCACAATTTTCTATTAGCCAAGAAATCAGTTGTACATGAAGAAAATATATCCTGCTGTGAGGATATATATTTATCTATATATATGTGTATATATATATACATATGTATGTTATATATGTGAGCAAACACCTAGGCAGCTGTGTTTTAGGAGTAAAAATTTTCATCATTTCTGAAAGGAAAAGCTTGAGATATGGGAAGGAAAAGGTTGATATGAATTTCCATACACAGATCCCTTAGTATGAATAATGGATGAAAATGTAGAAAGAGTAAGTTAATTTCCAGATACTCCTTCCAAAACTGCTTCTATTATATTCAGTCATCTGAGAGGTAGATTGAAAATACTTTTGACTTCATGGCAGCAGCAAGTATAATTGTGGTTCATGAAACTGGCTAAAGCTGGAGGAAATCAAGTTGCTATGGTCTACAACAATGGCAGTTTGTTTTTGCAAGATGCCAGCAAGGACTTTTGGGGAGCTGACAGACATTTTTATCTAAGTTACAGAGTGCAACCTTTAGCAGGCCACATGCTGTAAAACAGCCTCACCACTGAATGGGAGCCAGCAGAAAGCAAAAATAGGAGAGTGAGTTGACTTTTTAGAGTGAGCCATCACAGAGCTGAGCCTTTTCATGCACGTGTGATATCCCATGTGTGTTGCTGAGAAAATAGAACACAGTGTCACTTCAGCAATGGTTGCCTTTTTTTGGAAAGCTCATTTCAAGCACTGGCTGTGCATTAAGAAGTTTGATGTGACCTATTTGATTCTGTATTTTTATAAGCATACACAAAATTATGTTATTATATGATCACTGTAAAGGACCCACTGATGAGAATTGTAATGGTCTCCTCATGCCCAGTCAAGTTCTGCCAACTTGGACAGAACTTCATCCCAACCCAGGAAATGGAATTACCATTTTCCTCCTCACAGTGACACTTGCTTTGCTGCACAATTTGAAGGCTTCCTAGTAAAAGGGAGAGTGCATTCTTTGGCAGACATAATAATTTTGCATTATTGTTGGTTGCTCTGTGTTCTCCAGGGATGACAGAGAGTGCTGCAAACATCTTACTTTTTATCAACCAGTACTGAATGTGTCACTGTGAGTTAACAAGCAGTGGTTGAGGTCAGCAGGGGAAGAATGGGACTTGTCAGCACAGGTTAAGAACATAAATTTGTTGGCCTGAACCCTTCATTCATAGAGCTAAAGGCAAAATAAAATAACAGCTGAGTGGAAGCCAGCTCTACCTCTTCTCACTGACACAGGTTGCCCAGAGAAGCTGTGGCTGCCCCATCCCTGGAATTGTTCAAGGCCAGGTTGTACAAGGCTTGGAGCAACATGGGATAGTGGAAGGTGTCTCTGCCCATGGAATTAGATGAGTTTGGAAGTGTAGAGGTGGAGCTGGTTTGGAACTCAGTGAGCTTTAAGCCCAAACCAGTCTGTGATTCCACCATAGATGGAACTAGGAAACCAAGAAGTCTCTGTATTGCCATGCTCCAGTTCAGACCAATTCAGTTCCTGTGTGCTGAGAATTGTTTTTAAAGAGAGTGGAGAGACTGGAGGATTCCTGCCTGGTGACATATGCACAAACCTGAGCTCTGTCTGAATGTCATTTTAAGGTACAGAGAAGAACTGGTCAGACCAGAAGCTGGAACAGGTACAAGCGTGGTTATTCATTGAGCAAGAGCAGTCTGAGAGGGGCTTATTTCTTTCACCTTCTTCAGTAGATGAAATCCTGCCCTGTTCTGCAAGTTGCTGTGAATTCTTTGTAGCTGTATTTGTTAGTGGCTGAGGGAGACCAGGGGCCTGTAGGGGTTTAGAAGGGAATCCCTCAGTGTTGTTTCAGGGTGGGGCTTTAGCAGGCTGGTTTCTGAAGTGATTCCCAAGAGGCTTCAGCCCAGCAGCTATTTCCAAACACCATATGTGGTTGTACTTGGGAAGGTCACCTGCCTACCAGTACCTACTGCTGTCACTCTCTATCAAGGGTGTTTTTTACACTCTTGAAAGAAGCATTACCAGATTATCCAGTCTTTTCTTACATCAGTGTTCATTGACCAAAGAGATCTCAATTCCAAGTAGATTTTCAGTATATTGCCTAAAGTGTCCTGAGTGGGATTATTATAAAGCTCCAAAGGGGGAGGAGCTGATAGGAAAGGGCACATTTAAACCTTGTTTTAAATCCCACTAAACATTGGCTGCACATCCCAAGAGTTGGGATAACATAGCTTCCATGTCTTAACTCATTGTTTATCTTTTCTGGGTGCTGCAAACTCTGCAGGGCAAAGCTCAGTTAAAGGTGGAGAACCAAGGGAAAAACCTACCACGTTTAGCATATTTGGTAGATCTAAATTCTGACACAAAGAGTGTAATTCTCAAGTATTTATTGCTAGAAAATACTTATTTTAAAATGAGAACAAAAATGCAAAGTTTTCTTATGAGATGTTCTACATTACTAATTGTGTCTTCCACACTGTTCCCCAGGAAAACTCTTCTCCTGTCAAATGCAACATTCTCCTCATACAAAAAATACTTGAGACCACAGAAAGAATGCAGTGTGCAGTACAGAAATAGATACTCTGAGAAATTAAAGGACTTAACCTTTTTTGTCTTCCAAAAGTGACCACAGATCACACTTTGTGTTTTATCATTTAACAAAGTTGCAATTTCTAAAGATATATTTCAATATGCTGATTGTGTAATTCCTAAAATTCATTTTTTAGAGCACCTGCAAGATGATTAAAATACTGAAAATACTTTAAATAGTTTAAAAATATGGAACTTCAGAGTTTGGGTGGGGTGGTGTTAGTAATTTCCTTGAGAGTTTATAAAATACTAACACAAATTTGCAGAGATGTGAATCTGAGTCTATTCTTCAGTATCTCCTTTCTACCCAGCTGTCACCATCGAGGAACATGTGATGTACAGGGTCTCTCTTAAAGCTGGAGGAAATCTAACAGAGCTGTACAGAATGTGAGAAGTCTCTTTCAAATGTTACATTCTAATATTTCTAATCCTTTGTGAGGAGTAATCTCTGTAGGCACCAACTCATGCATGTAAAAGTGAGGAATTAAAGTTAATAAGTCTATTTCTAAACCAAATGTTGTCATATTTGTCCTCTTCTCTAATCCTCTTGGTGGATTTAAATCCATGACAGGCTTGAATTCTTGAAAAAAAACAGGTCTTTAGTTATCAGGAGCACCTAAAAAAAAATCACTGCTTTTATAGCTCAAACAGCTTCCTTGATTTTTCTGTACACTTACTTTTGAAAAATTCCCCTCTGGGCTGAGATGGAGCACTAGAAATTTGAGAGCCAAAGATTTTTGGTTTTTTTAAGTAAAGCTAGGAGTGGTTCAGAAATATTGTTGAGAATGGAATGCCTTCTACAACCACCTTATCATATTTCAGTCTGTCTTCTTGGCATTTTTTCTTGTGCATACCTCCAAAGAATATTTGGATGTCATCTGGCCAATGCTTTGAATAATATTTTTATTCTGGCATTTTTCTGTTGCCCCCTTTTTGATCACTGTAATTAGAACAGTTTTATCTTCAGCTGGTGAATGTGTTCTCCTGTGTAACCTCTTCTTGAGCTTTAAATTGTTTCCTCTCACTTCCTCAGATCTTTGGTTAAAATTTGTTCTTTAGATTTGCTAATGGTTTTTAAAACCTTTCCTTCCTCTCAGATATATTTGCAGTTCTTTCCACTTGTGGATTTGTTCCTTTCTTCTGGAGTGTGGAGATTTCCTCAAGGAGATGCAGCCATTCCCTGAAATTGTAGACAGAATTGTGGCTAATGGCTATTTTGCTAAACAAATAGCTGGTTATAATTTAGCTGCATCTTTCAAAACACCCCTTTATTTAATGGTTGTTATTTTTGGATGCACACTGGGCATCATTTGGTGTCTGTGACCATGGAACTGGAGTTTCATTTACCTTCAGTGTTATGATTATTTGTCATAAAGTGACATTTGGAATGGCCATAAGCAGCAGGAGGGAAGGTATGCCACATAAGTTACACAGAGACCCTGAATTAATAAAATACATGTGTACTGTGCTGAAAGATAAGGTGGCATAAAATCCTTGTTGGATCTGTATAAATGGATGAATCTCTGGCATTTCTAAACAGAGAAAGAGCTTCAGTCCAAATTGTGTCAGCTCAACTCTTCATCTGAGAGTGGTGAATTATAATTAGCTTAACCACATCTCAGGCAGGAATTAGATTGGCTTTTTAAGTGTAGTGCCAAATTTCTGAAAGTTTTATTTGACTCCTGTAATTGCCATTTTAAAGCATTTTAGAAAAGATGCTTCACATCTCAGTGTTTGTGGTAGGTTTTAATAGCAATTTGATGCATGAATTTTAACTTAATGAAATGTTGCATTTTTTTTTCTGTACTTGGGAAGAGAAGATAAGGTAAAGCATTTTTAAGTAAGGTAACAGCAGTTGAAGCTTTTTTAACATACCAGCCTGCTAACTCTGGTACCTCTTGCAGATAGCTAATTGATTTAATTATGAACTCATAAAAAGGAATTATTATAAAAGAAGGGATTGAAAGAATTGACTATTCTAACTGTGAAGTACTAGCTTGAGATCGATCAAGAGTGTGATTCTTTCTGTTTTAAAACCAGATGATTTGTAGTTGCTCATAAATTATGGGTTTCTATTAAAAATGTAAGTCATAATTTAAAAAAAAAATTGGCAGCCTAAGCAGCAAAAAATGAATGTGTCATATTCTTGGTTTTAAGCTAGTATTACAAGTCTGAGTATAGGGAAAAGGAAAACAAGCTGGAGGTTATGGCTTAATTTTTTTGAAAGTTCTGTAAGTTTTGGCATAAGAGACATTATAATAAAAATAACCTGACAGAGCTAAACGTGTCCTATGGCTTTTGTAGCTCTGAAGTGGACCCAAATTTTTTGTTCAAGTTCATAGTATGCTAAGATGTCCTGGCATTGGGTTTTAAGTCCCAGAGAACATGAAAGGCTACACATAGAATATAGATTAAATGTTTAGTTGGCAGGCATTAAAAGCTAATACCAATCTGGGTGCATAATACTGCTCAGAACTGTTAACCCAGAAATACCAATGATCTAGGGAGAAAAATTCCTATATGACTCTAGTTACTAAGAAATGTCGCAGTAAATTTCACATTTCTGAAGTAGTAAACCTCATTTAATGAACATAAGGTGCCGTTTAGCTGGACGTCACTGACATGAGGATGTAGTTAAAAACAGGGAAGCCTTGGAACTTAAATGAGCCTCATGATCTGCCCTGGCTTTCAGTACTGGACAGTGCTGAAAAGGTGTGAAAGTGTGACAGGCTGGAGAGCTTGGACTCTGCTTCTGGGAGCACAGTAAATATTACATATATATTCATAATTATCTATTAGATATACAGCAACTGGATATTGTGAGCTGTTGTTCTTCTGAACTACTCACAGCCAAAGGGCCAGGAAACTGTGCTGCACCTGTAATCAGCCACATAGCAAATTTTGGCAGATTTTCTTACTTAGTTTTGGTGCCTGTCCTTCAAAAAGGATGCTGAAAAACATAAATTGAGGGAAGAGACACAAAAATTATGCAAAACTTGGACTAGCTCTCTTGGTTTCTTTCTTTAGTTCATGCAAAAAATACCAAATGCTGGTTATGATCTGGGATTTTTTTATTTTAATCTATGCTGAAAAGCTGTGTTTGGAAACAATTCTAAACAAATCTAAGCCAGAAATAAATCACAGGCTGTAATGAGCGAGATATTTACCCAGTAGGAAAGTTTATTTAGGGACACAGTGAAATCTTCCAGTTCAACACTGAAAGTTTTTCAGAGAAAAGGCATAAAAGCATCTTGTGCATGAAACAGAATTGACAGGTTTGATTTCAAGAGGAGGTGACCTTTGGTCATCTGTGTTCATGCAGAAGTGTTGGGCAAAAGAGATTTAGTAGTCCATTGTGGTCTTCAAAATGAATTTGTTGGCCATAGATACTTAAGTGGATGAATTGTCACTGAAAGTCATACATGAGGTTTAATGTATCTGTGTTATGTTTAATGTGTCTGCTTATACAGAAGGTGTAAGTCCCATTTTAAAGAAGCCTGTGTCTCACAAGGCACACTTTAAGAAATGGATTCATCATTGCAGATCTTGGGTAGACTGCTCAGAGTGTGAGATAAATGCAAGTAGCCAGAAGGATGGTGTTTGTCTGCAAGAGGAACTGCAGTTTCCACTGCTGGTGGGGAAGGATAATGAGGGCTACAGAACTGGAAAAAGTACCTCATGTACAATTATATTGTGCTGTGGATGTTTCCTGTTGTCTGTAGGCTGTGAATTCCAGAGAATGTTGCCTTAGAATTTAAGTTGTTTCAGTGCCTTTAAACCAAATGGTTTTGCCCATTTGTCTGTTCTGCGATGGTGAAGTTTAAAACCTCTGACAAAGCCATGTTCTGCCGGGCAGAATCCAAGCTGCAAACCCCAGTTCAGGTTTTTGGGGATAGGCTTTCTGTCTTTACTGGAATATTTTGTGGAAGCAGCTTCCTTTGGGGAGGGCTGCTGGTGAGGAGTGGAAGGGCTGCAGGCTCCTCATGCCACACGTGCTGTCCAGTGAGGCTTTGCTGCCACGCTGTGGTGGAGATGGAGCCTTGTTTGGTGCTGGATGGTCCAACCCTCTGGCTGATCCCTTGGGCCAGGTGAGAGTTGCTTGTAGCAGAAACATCTGCTTTCACTTCCCCAGTGTTACAAACCTTATCCCTGAAATGTGTGATCAGGAATAAATACCTCTGACAGCATCCAGCAGTGCCTCTGTAATTTGGAGGCTTCTGGACTGGATGGGTTGAGCTACATCAGCTCTGCAAGAGCAGAGTCACACAGAGGGGGGAGGAAGGGACATTCCCAGCTTATACAGTACTGCCCATTTCTAGCTTTGGAACCCAGAATGTGGTGACTGCAATCACAGGTGATAAGAACAGCTGTGGAATAAATGAAAATACAGGCAACTGAAATATTCTAGACTTTTTCTTTCTTACCTTCTAGGCAAAATATTGTAGGTTTGTATAGGATGAATTCCTGATGTTTTATGGTGCTGTTAATTCAATGTCAAGTATAAATAGAGTCTATAGCATTAATTCCAAAAATATAAATTAGCTTTTTGAAAATAAGTAAGTAAATTAAGATAAAGCATTTAATTAATTACATTTTCTGTTATTACTTTTTTTGGTAATGTCTTAATCACAGGTAGAAGTCACATAAAAATATAAAGGAGTTATAAATAATTGCTCTGATCTTATATAGCTTCTACAACTTCATTGAACTGCTAAAACCCCAGATAGAAGGAAACTTTGTAAGCAGTTTGGCTGATGGTGAGTCCTGGATATCATCTATGTGTGGTCCATCACAGCTCCAAACTGTGACAAATTGCTGTGGTAGTTGGCTAGAGACCTCTTTTAGTGGTGGTAGGAATTATCTTCAAGGTGCTGTGGAACAAAAGTGCTTGAAAGGACTGAAAGACTGGAAAGAAAAACTGTTTGTTTTTTTCAGTGCCATCCAGTCAGGTCTGCAAGTGGAAGTGACTCTAAGTGATGCTTCAGTATTTCATTCCAGTCTGCAGAGGTTCTAGTGATGATTGGATTACTTGTTGAAGGCCAGAAAGAAGTATAATTATTGTGCAATATAAATATTGTATTTTCATTACCTCCGTTTTTTAGTCATACAGTCCTGTTCCAGAATAAGTCTTAGAAAAATTGGGTGGCTTTAAGAAAGGGATTACATGAGCAGCCCATGTGATGAGGGCTCCAACCTGTGAGTGCTGGCTTTCTTAATAAGGTTTTGTAACTCTTCCTGTATTTGATTAGAATGTAGTTGCTATTGAAATAATAAAAAATTTGATTTAAATGAGGTAATGGGATTGGGCAAAGAATGCCCTCTTTTTCGCAGAAGACCTAATTACTCGTAAGGAAGAAAGTTCCTAAGTAATAATTTAGTTGTGGAAAACTGACTGTAGTGCAGGAAACAGTCTAATTTAAAAAAAAAAAGTCCCTAGACTATGTAATAAATCAAACTCTCCACTAAGAATGTTATATTTAGAGACCCTTCAGTATTAATAACTATGAAGGGGATTTAGGAAAACAGATGTATGTATTTCATTCTCCTTGTCATCCCTTCAGTATCCTGTATTAGTTAATGATAATTATTAACTTCTAAAACTTGCCTTTTGCAAGCAACATACTTCCAAGCTTACTTGTGCATTGCCTTTTATCTACCTCATCAGCTTCCAACCTCATTAATAATTTTTTCTGTCCTCTATCATCCATAGAACCCAAATTGCTTTATGGACAATTATTTTGGGTCCTGGTGGCTACAGTGGGCTTGTCAATCATGTTTAGTTCTAATTGGACTAAGAATGAGAAGGTGGAACCCTCTCCCTGAGAAATGGTCTGTGTGTCCTCTGCAGCAGTATTGGTTAGCGGTTCCTGGCAGGACATCCTTGTATTTTCACACCCCATTAAGTTTACAAACCAGTCCCTGTGCTCTTGCATTGACTCCAGCAACCTCTTGTAGCAGAATCCAAGTGAAAAGAACTGGGAGAATTGTGAAAAGTTCCCTTTGCAGTCAGGGACAAGACTTACACAGGATTTAGTGGCACAGATTTTCATGGCTCTTCCAGATAGTAATATTTTTCATCCTTAAGGGACAGTGTTCTCCACCTTTCTTCCTTTCTCTTTGTGTTCCCCTCTCCCTGACAAAGTTATGACCCAGAGGATGATTTTAAATTTTAAATTGTGGAGTGAAGATGTTACTTAGGCATAGCAGACAAGGCAAGTTGATTCAGTTTTGTTATTTGTATATGTCAAAATAGCATAGGAATTCCAAAGCATACAGTACTGAAAGATTTTGAAAACATGTTGCTATAAATGCACAGAAATGTTTGTTTTCCGTCCGTAAGCACAGATAGTCTAGTGATGAGGCTTCTGCAAAATAAAATTAATTGTTTTCTTCCTTTTGTATGCCCTTTTCTCTGTGACAGAATATCATAATCTTCACTTGTCTATAATATTAATTTATTTGAGAGTGTAATATGTCCAGTTGGGAAAATCTAGACAAGTCTGTGCAATCAGATCTGCTGTGCTTGCTGTGTTGCTTCTCTATGGTGCAGTTTCACAACAAACAGGCTCACACTCATATTTTTAGTAACTATGGCAACTTTAGAAGCTCTCTTTCTAAAGCTGAGCATACAATAAAGTGCCGAAAGTGTAGGTAGGATTAGAGACTCTCGAATATGTTTCATTTTCTCTCTGTGTCTGTGTCTTTGGAGAGGAGCAAGAGGGTAATGTGAGTATTAGCTGGGGACTGGCTTTAATCTCCACAGACACTCAAGTCTGCCAGGGTCTGCTCCCAGCTGTCCAAAGGCCTCATCCTTCCCCAGCATGCGAACAAGGGGATGATGAATATTCATGGCTGTGGTCACAATGGAAAACCTACACACAGAAAGGGGTTTCTGAAGGAGTGAAAATGTTATTGAAACCATTTTGCAGCTTCAGCTACAGTAGTCAGTAATGACAAATGCCACAATGGTGATAGAGTTCATAAGATAATGGGGATGTCTTAGATATTATGTAAGCATGAATGGATCTGGTAATAGGAAAAGAGCATTTGCAATGGGGTTTAGCAGCAGGTTTGTGTTGAAGGACATAAAGACTATAGTAGCAGGATCATTCTCAAAGCTAATACACACAAAAGTTTTGAGAGTACTTTTTTTGTCTGTGTGGCACTTTGTGTGATTGAGAACTGTCAGTCTCTGCAAATTGCTGTTAATATTACAGAAAATATGCTTTTATGCAAGTGCTGTATTTTATGCAGAAGCTGTATTTTAGGAACACAACAAGGGAAGTCTGCTTCTCATCCAGGAGCTGAGCCAGGGAGGGTGGTAGGATGTTTTTCACAGTCCACTGGGAGAACTTAGTGTTACTTTATGGCACTCATGATATGCCCTAAATCAGACCTGGAAAAGACCTGCTGGGTGTAAGCCTTAGTTTATCTGCATTCATCAGCTTGCATGCTTTGCTGGTCTGAAATCTGTTCTCACCGTTGGCACTAATGACTGACAGTCTGCACATACGTAATTTTATTACTTTATTACTAGCATCTTATTGTTTTATATAGTCAAGTGTAATCTTCAGTGCAAATACCAGGTTTATGTAACTTAAATGTAGATTGGCACTTGTCTTTTTTACTTAATTCTAGTAGTGATGCACTGACAAAAGACAATATATTCATATTCTCTGTTGTGTTCACCTGTTAAGGCTTTGATGAGATGAATAATTTGTTTTGGTCTTAATTTCTCTCCTCTGTCATTACCTCACACTGGAATTTTTCTGAATAAAGAAGGTGTGCAGCATGCTTCCTGACAAAGCCTAAAGAGGTCTATCAGGAAAAGAAAAAAAGCTCCATAATAGTTACACTTTATTATTTTTTATTTTCAATTCTGAACTTCTTGAATTTGAAAATAAATATAAACTGCTACAAAAAAGCTATTTTACTGAAACATGCCAATGCAGGGCTGTTCCCTTATGTTTATGTCCAAACTACTTTTCATCTAAACTCTTCTCTCTCTGTTGAGGTTGTGTAAGATTGTTTAAGTCCAGTTCCTCTCTTCTGTTGTTTTGTCTGAAGTTCCCCTCTGTCTGAGTTTTCCCCTCCTGTCACCCTGTGGCAAATGCCCACAAGAACATTTATCTCTGTACTTAAGATGCTCCCCAACCCAAAAGACGTCAAGGAGATGAGTAAATTATGCATATTCTTCTACTGGATGTGAAGCTACATGTAGTAAATAATTGGTGCCCTGCAGGCAAACCACTCATGGGATTCAGAAAGGCTTGGCTCCTGTATGGGTAACTTGGGAAAGATTATATCATAACAACTTTTCAGCTGCAGAATTGGGACCAACATCTCTGACACTTCATAAAAGGAACACTGTAGTTCACTTGGAAGATGCCTGGCTGATAATCCTGGGAATTTAAATCCTTTGTCTACATCCCTGACATGTGCCTCAATCCTGGCCTCAAGGGACCACCTTGGGAGGTGAATGAGTTGCAGCTTGTGCCCATTTAAACATCAGCAGGAGCTCCCTGCCAGTGATCATAGTGTCTGGTCTCCTGGCAAGTGTGTAAAAGCACCCAGGCATAAAGGACTGAGTTTAGGTAATATTAGAAGTCAAAGAATTTTAAGTGTCTCTGATATTATTTGTGCTATTTTCAGATACTAACTTGGATAAGTTGTCTTTTTCTACATCTCTTCAACTTTTGCAGTGAAAATAATAGTCATCTTTCCTGTGTATGATGTACAGCTTATTTTGTTTGCCAGTGCTTGGAAGTGTAGTGTTGAAGTGTTCAGATCATAAACAACTGACTTATTTTTATTTAAACTCACTAGGAAGATCATTGGAACATTTCAATTGACTGTAATTTTGGTTTAAAACAGTATGTCTTTTTAATTCCTGCAGTTCATTTGCTTGGGGTTTTTTGTTTGCTTGGGTTCTTTTTTTTTTGACTTAATATAAACCCTAGTAAATTTGTGTTAAGTTTAAGGGCAAACCTCTTTTAAAATTAAATTGCCTCATATGCAAGTATTTGCAGGTTCAGTGTCAGCACTTGTAAACGTCTTACTTGTTCAAACCCTTGATTTCTACTCGTTTTCTGAGTTTAAGGAGGAGGGCTGGGGGAGGTGAATGCAGTAATAAATCAAAATAATCAGTGTTTCATCTTCAAATAAATGAATGTTCCTTGACCCTGCCCGACAGTTGTGAGCCAGTGGGCAGTTTATGCCATCCGGAATCTGACGGAGCAGAACGAGCAGAACCAAGCGCTGATCGCGCAGATGGAGCGCAAGGGGCTGGCAGACAGCTCTGCCCTCCAGAGCATGGGCTTGGAGATACAGCAGAGAGATGGCAAGTTAATCCTGCAGTCAACCAGGAAAAAGCCCTCCTGAGCAAAAATATTAGCAATAGACTGAAAGGGTATTTCTCTTACAAAACATTTTCCCTTGATCAGCAACCGTTTTTTTCACTTTTAGTCCCAGTCTGTTGAAAATGTTGTGTTTGTTCTCACAAAACTGCCAGATGATAATGCAGCCTCCTTTTGCTGTAAATAAAAGGTCACCTGTGTGTTTTCTATGTACCTGAGTGAATCAGGTCCTTCTTGTCAGTTGGTTGGAATTTCATCGCTTCCTTTTTCATCGCTAGAAGAATGTCACACGTGCAGTATCGACTTGTCATAATTTCCTTTGCTGAACCTGGAGATATAACTATCATTAAAAAACTCTTCAAAGAAAGAGCTCCTTTGCAGGCTGCCTTCTCCATGTAAAAGATCTGTGCTGAGTCAGGGCTAAACAAGTAAAGTTAATAATTTTCAATCATAGGACCTAAATATATTTATATAAGCATCAATAGAATGTTGGACGTACTTAAATATTTAGTGAATTAAACACAACATGGCTTTTGTCTATTTAAATTATTAGTAAACTGTCTTTTCTACCTTGATACCTATCAGTCTTCATGACAAGTATATTAAAACCAAAGCTGAAGCTGTTGTGGCAACAGATGCTGCATTCCTTTGCACTGGGGCATGTCTCTGTTTTGGAGACTTGGGTGTTTGTTTGAATGTTATTTGTTCCTTTGGAGGGTAAGTCAGCCCACTTTCCTTTTATTTTGCACTTCTCATGGGTTTTCTGAACTTTGGCAGACTGCTGAAGAGGTAGTTTCTCACTGTGATTAATTCTAGCAGTTTCTTTTCACCCCTCTGCCTTTCCAAAACATTGACAAAACTCATTTCCAGTTAATTAATTCAAGAGAGGCAGAAGAATAGAAGGCCCTGCCTCTTCATTTTGGGTACCCTCCTATATTGTTGTTGGACCCTGCCACTGTGGAATGTGGCATGAATGAGATGGGGGAGAAGGGGGGGTGAAACTGGGGGGCAGGGGGAGGAGGGCACAGTTAACTCTGTGTGTGCCACAGCTTTGCCCTGGAAGCCAAAAAACATAATCCTCCCTGCAAAACAGGAATTACAGCTTTATATTGCTGGTACTTGTGTACAGTTACTGTCATTGGATTATCTTCAGCCATGTCTAACTCACAGGTGTCAGAAAAATTAACATATTCATGTTCTTGTTGACATTTAATCCCATTCTTAAATAGAAAGGCAAGTTCGTGTCCTTAAACTCCATATTACATGTAAACAGACCTTCATCCATGTGTGTGAGCTTTTGCTCCTCCAGCTGGATTTTTGATTTAAAAATGGAAAAAAGTACACAGTGCTTTGAGAAACACATTATACTGCTTAAAACTGATGGTGAGTAGAGCTGGACTGCTGAGGTCATTTCAAGTTAACAGAAAGATGTTGGTGTCTGCCATGCCAGCCTGGTGGGACTGTGGAATTGACCCAGTGGGATTTTAGACACCTGTTGGTTTTAAAGGCAAGGATACAAAATTCCTGTCTACAGCTGTTTGTTAAGTAAATTATGTCTGAAGAGGGATAATGGCAATAGGAGCAAGGACTCTAACTTTTATTTCTTTTAGTGACTTTTTACTTTAAAAATAAATAGGGGAGAAAGTTTTTCTTCGCTTTAGCAAGGAGTAAATGTGAATATAAGCAAATTGATTTGTTTGCTTTTAAAAGGTAGCTTGCCAGGACTGTTTTGTTGGGTGTTAAAATTGTGTTGAAGTGCTGTCATATACAGGTAGGTTTGTTGGCTTTTCCTGGCTGAATGGAAATGTGATTGTAGTTCTTCTTGAGCACATGGTTTCTCAGTGATTTCCTTAAGCCTTAATGATTGTGTTTAGGCTAGAATTCATTTAGTATTTTCATTACTGTCACATAGGATTTACAGCTGTAGGGGGTTATGCTCTTATCTCCATAACACAATGGGAGATTCATACTTCTACCATCTAAATGGAAAAAAAAAAATTCTACTCTTACAGAAAAAGATTTTTTTAAAGGCGGTTATTTGGAAGACTGCATCATTCAACTTTAAAAGGAAAGAATTAAACTTTTGCTAACAAAGGAGCATCAAATATGACACTACCTGAAATAAAGTGAAGTTGTTCTTAATTTGGTAATTAGAAAAATGCAAACACTTTTATTTTAGTGCCACTACTTAGGAAATTCATGGTAGATAATTTAACAAAGTGAGGAAAAAAATTATTCTGAACAGAAAATGGACTTTCTGTGTAAGGAAAAAATGCAAAGAATTTCCTTTTATTTAGGGTGATAAAGAGTTAAAATCCTGTTCACAAAACAAATCCAGAGAGAACTTTGGTTGTGGAAAAAGCAGTGGGAGTCCCTTTTCTTTTTAAGCAATGAGGAATAGACAGGGTGGGGATTTTTTAACTTGATGGTTGTATACCCACCAATAGAATACACACGAACCCATAAATATAAGCCAAATAATAACAAACACAAAAAAAGATTAAAAGAGTTTTGTGTGTTTCAGTACATAATGGAGTAATAGTTGTGTTTTCTAAAAGGGAAATGTAGGGCTTTCATAGTGGAGAACATGCTGATTACTGTATTGTGAGAGGCTGGCTTTTGATTTTCCAGGATGGATTAATTCTCGGAAGACAACAGCTTCCCTGTCCTCCCCCAGCGGAGTCCTGGTCTCCAATAGACTCGTTTTATATACTTGGGGATTAATACAGCACAGCAATCAGTCATAAAAAGCAAGCTTTAGTGAGTTTGTAAAGGGGCAGAACAGGCAAATCAAGTCTTGTGACCATCTTACTGCTTTCGAGTGCTTTCAAACAATAGTGATCAGATTTTTTTTTTCCTTTTTTTAAGGTCCATTTGTTATTAAAAGAGAATAGGGAGTTGGTTTTTCATCGTAAGTGGAGAGATTCTGGAAGAGCTTTCTGGCAAATTGTGAGAGATAACCTGAAATGTTTGCAAAGCTCTGAATATGCTTCTAATAATTTAAGTGATTTTTGCCTAAAGTGCTTGTAAAATATGTTTTTAAATACAACCCAAAAAAGGAGGAAAAGTCATAGGCAGTTTATGCCGTTGTCACAACCTTTATTTAACAGTCAGTTTGTATTTTGAGGTTCGTGCAAGTGTTTGTGTAGTGAGAATCAAAAAAAAAGTCTACTTGATTTGCAAATGAGAAACTACTAAAAATGTGAGGCTCTACCCAAAATTACCCCCAGTTTTTGTACCAAGCCTGAGCTGTGTCGTTGAGTTGTATTAATTTAGAAATCCCTGTCTTCTTAGTGTGGACTTCTTTGTATTAAATGGAGGGAGTTTATGAAGCAATGCAGAAGCATTTTAGTAAGACATTGTTCCCTGTAGGGTTGGTGAGGCCCTGGCACAGGGTGCCCAGAGAAGCTGTGGCTGCCCCATCCCTGGAAGTGTCCCAGGCTGGGTTGGATGGGGCTGGGAGCCACCTGGGATAGCAGAAGGTGTCCCTGCCCATGGCACAGGGGACTTGGAACTGGGTGATCTTTAAGGTCCCTTGCCACTCAAACCATTCCGTGATTCCCTGGACTTTCCTTCTGAAAATCCCCGTGTGCCCCTTAGGCTGCTCCGCCGGCTCCCTGCGGTGCTGTCCAGGGTCCTGACAGAGAGCTGCCCCCTTTCTCTGGAGCTCTTTCTGGAACGAGCCTTTCCTTGTCGAGAGCTGGCTCCAGTCTCTTGCAGCTTGGCCAAGGCATGAACATTCCAGTGGGGGGGTTCCATCCTGCTTTAGGCTTAATGGGTTTCTCTAAGGGAATTTTCTCTTCCAGTAGTTTCTGATAACATCCAGCAATTGATGAGGATGAGAAACTGGCATTGATTTTTGAAGAGGTCTTTAGTATCCCTAAAACAACTTTGTTTTGGAAGCTTTAGCTATTCCCAACTTAAATGAGGGTAGTGAATTTTCTTCTTGCATAATCCAGCCTGAACTTTGCCACATTGTAAGCTCTGGAAAACTTTAGTTTGTACATTGGAAGTAGAGACATGGGGCTGAGCTGCTAAATTTTCTGAATTGATGCTCCAGTCATGGATCCAGTGTCTGTACAGGACATTTCCCACAGCTGTTGCCCCTCACTAGGGTGGTGCTGGCAAAAGAAGGCAAGAACTGAAAGACTCCCTGCATTTCTCTCAGACCTGCCTGGTGGTGTCCATCTAACACGGAATTAGGAACCAGACTGGAGAAGGCAGAAGCAAATAAAAGTGGATTTTGGGGTGAGAGAGGGAGGAGTTGAGGTCCCAGGGAGAACTCCTGGGAGATGGAAAACACGTCAGTCAAATGAGAGAGTCTTGTTAGTTGGCATCTTCCCTCCTGCTGTCTGGACACTTGCAGAAATTTGCTGTCCAAAAAGAATCTTTTTAGGAAGAGTCTCCCCTTCCCCAGACTAAGATAAAAGAGTTGTCTTCTTTCACTCCAGATTTCATTTGGACAGAATTTTAATTGCCTTATAGAATCATGAAATCATAAACGTTGGAAAAGAGCTTCAGGATTATCAAGGATACTCTGGAGTTTTGCTCAGCATTTTCTGCAGCCTTACACCTTACTCTAAAAGTAGTGTATAATTCAGAGAGTACCTCAATAGTTAAAATATTTAAATAGTAAAGAGAAAATATACAAACAAATTAGAGAATTCTAGTCTTGCATGGATTTTCATGGGAAAGGAAAGCACAGCTGGAGGGTAAAGACCAAGGGAAGCCCAGAGCATTTTAAATTAACTTCCTGGTTTTTGCTGCACAGCATCTCATCTCATCTCAGTTCAAAAGTGGAGCTGATGCCACACTGGTGATGATAACATAGAGATGTCACAGAAGTTCCTGAGCAAGACACACTGTAGGTAGCACTTGGTTTTGTTTAAATGTAAGATGGCTTCCCTAACGCATTTATGCTAAACTTTAAAGCTTCCTTTCATTTTTGAGTGCAACTAAGTATTAATGTAGAAACATAATTGCACAAAAGTGATTTGTGTTTGATTTTTTCATTTTGTTATTCAGGAAGTATTTCAACCTGCTTGTCCACTTGCAGAATTGTCACACAATGCCTTTAGTTCTGTAATTTTTCGAGAGTTCTGAAAATCTTCATGCTTTAGCATACATTCATAGTCAGTATTTGTTATAAGACAAACAGTCCAGTCAGTTGTGTGGTTTTTTGTGGGGCTGTTCTTGAAACACTTTCTTCTCCTGAATTTTGAAAATGTGACCAAGGTAAGCACGAAAGCTGTGTTGCCTAAGGGAAAAAGTCTTAATAAATCTCTGAAGTGGTAGTGCATTAGTCACTGAGAGGAACATTGCCATGGTAGTGTTAACTATGAAACATAAGCAGAACAAATGGTGATGATCCCTCTTCAACTGCAGACCTTGTTTTCAGAAGTACATGTTTATGTAGTATTCATATAGCACAGTAATAAGGAAAACATTTAAGATAAATTCAAGTATCCATACCAAGTCCTCAGTCTGGGTGGAGAGGGGATTTTCAGCTGTTGTGCTGGGCAGTTTTGGTTTTGAAATTGTGTTTACTGTGATTATTTATTATAGAATGGTTTGGATTGGAAAAGATCTCTTAAGACCATTGGGTCCAGCCATTCCCCCAGCATTGCCAAGGCCACGACTTACCCCTGTCTGCAAGTGCCATTTCCATATGCCTGTTAAACCCCTCCAGGAATGGTGTAGTGAACAGGTAAAAAGTAAGGAATGTTTCTCCAATGCCTCTCTGAATATTAAGTTTTGAAAGTTTGTCTTGAACTGCCTCTAATAAAAATTTTAGCAACAGCTTTATTTTAGAAAATACGCCACCCTGTTTGAAGGTCATTACAATCACCTGTTGATACATCAGGCAAACAAGCAGTAAAGTTTTGATAAATGAGAAAAGCAAGCAATAAATTTTTTATGC
Source organism: Agelaius tricolor (assembly GCF_023055355.1). NCBI lineage: Eukaryota > Metazoa > Chordata > Aves > Passeriformes > Icteridae > Agelaius > Agelaius tricolor. The sequence continues at coordinate 5,712,641 of NW_027269263.1, forward strand.
ATCAAGGGAACTTTGCCTGGGTGCCAGTGAGCAGCCAATAATTTTAAGGGAACAGAGATGAAGTTCTCCCCAGACATGCTGTTGCTCTAAGGTAGGTACAACATGGCCACTCTCCAAGCAAGTGCCCAACCTGCTGCAGGTTATAAAACCTACAAAGTGTCAGGGTCTTTGCTGTGTGTGCTGTTATTTGCTGTCCTGGCTGCTCCTGTGAGGCTGCTTGTGCCCCACCCTGCTGCTCCTGCTGCTGGGGCTCTGCGCTGCTGCTGAGTCCCTGGCAGCTCTTGGAGGGGCTTCTCTGGGCATGGTTTTCCCCAGTGCACTCCATCAGCCAGGACTGGACTCATAGAGGAGGGAACCCCTTTCCTGTGCTTCTTGTAATTGTTCTTGGCATTTTCCTACTTTGCTATTTTATCTCTTTCTCTCCTTCTTTAGAAAAAAAAAATGGAGCTGAATGATCGCTTTGGATTCCAACCAAGCTCATTTGGGTTTTAATCTTGTTTTCCACTATGCTGAGAACCTAATTCCTTTCTGCAATTTTAGATTGGGGTAAAACTCACCTGTCCTCACCTTAAGCAGATCAGAACAGATGGGGATGCCACCACTGCCCTGGGCAGCCTGTGCCAGGGCTGGATGGCCCTTTCCAGGAGGGGTTTTCCTAAACAGCCACCCTAAACCTCCCTGGCACAGCTTGAGACCATTTCCCCATGTCCTGTCTCTTGTTATTCAGGAGAACAAACCAATCCCAATCTGGCTGCTCCCTCCTGGCAGGGAGTTGTGGAGAGCCAGAAGGTTCCCCTGAGCCTCCTTTTCTGCAGGCTGAGCCCCTTTCCCAGCTCCCTCAGCCACTCCTGGTGTTCCAGCCCCTTCCCCAGCTCTGTTCCCTTCTCTGGACACTCTCCAGCCTCTCAGTGCCTTTCCTGCAGTGAGGGACCCAGAACAGGCTCCCAAATTCACAGTGCCTCAGCAGGGCCAGCACAGTGAGCTGTTCAATGGCTGCTCATAAAAGCATTTGCCTTTCATGATAAATCCTATGTCTATTGCTTCTTTTAAATGTATTTAAACAACTTTGACTAGGAATCAGTTTAACACTGAACATTTGCACTTTGTTGGCACTTTTGTCATGGAACACATCATGGAAATAGTGTCCATGGGCTTTTTTGAGGGGAGGAGTTGGGGGAGAAGAATCAGTTTGCTGCTTCAGATTACCTCTGTATTAATTGTGGAGGAGGTTATCTACATTTGCCACAGAGCTATTGAGCTGTTAATGTTAAATGTAAGAATTAAAGTGGAGGAAGGGAAGAGCATGCTGGATGAATATATGTGATAGGCTGAGTAAAAAAGATAATCCCTAGAAAAAGAGATCTAGAAGTTATAGAATCAGAGAATGGTTTGTGTTGGAAGGGACCTTAAAGCTTATCCCATTCCACCCCCATGCTATGGGGTTGGAATCACCTTCCACTATCCCAGGTTGCTCCAAGCCCTGTCCAGCCTGGCCTTGGACACTTCCAGGGATCCAGGGGCAGCCACAGCTTCTCTGGGCCAAGCCTGACCACCCTCACAGGGAAGAATTTCCTCCTAATATCTAATCTAAGCCTACTCTCTTTCAGTTTGAAGCCATCCCCTCTTATCCTGTCACACCATGTTCTTGTGAATAGTCTCTCTCCACGCAAGTCCAAGCTGACAGTGTCTTAATAAAAAAAGTTGAAGCAAGCCTTGCAGATCAAGGCACTGTGGCAGGGGAGAAGTAGGTTTTTACTTCAGCAGTGATTTTAAAAGAGAAAAAAAGCAAATTCTGAATTTGTTGATAAACCATTTACAAAACCACATTTTCCCAGACATCGGATGTAGAGTGGCTGATATTTCTGTTCCTTGCCCCCTTTATTCTGCACTATGCATTTCTTTTCTTAGGAACAACACAGGCTCTGCCTACTTTTGATTAGAAGTGAGGCTGATTTACATACACAAGGGGGGAAAAAAGGCAGTGTTATGTGTGCAATAAATGGGAAAACATTGATAAGGAAACAATGGATGAAAATGCCCAGATATTTTCTGAGGGTAAAAAGCATCCTTAGTGGCTCCTTTGAGGAGCCTCACCCTTAATTTTAAGTCTTCAAAACTGGGCCAACAGGCTTGAGCACATCATTTCTGCCCCTCGCCAAGGGTAAAGGGAGTGCATAACACTGCAACAAATAGCTCTTACTAATGGTGTCATTAAAATTACAGCACATCCCTTGTCACTGTAAACTTCTGTGTATCAGGTAACTGTTGGCTTCACTCTCTTCTCCTTGTCTTGCAAACTCTTCCTTAGTGGAATTGTTTATTACTACATTTAGGCAGACCTTGGCACCTCTATCAACTGCTCTCTTGGCCAACATTAAATTTTGTTTTAGAAGCAGGTTTTTTGGCCACATATTTTATAAAGTGGTGCAATTCCAGTATTTTCCCCAAGCCCATGTTTGATGATACCAAGATGTGTCTTGAAGAGTTTCCTCCTCAGTTCTGTGTATTTCTCATTGCCAGGGCTTTTTTTCTGAATTGCAGCCATCTGTTGTGAGTCTGCACTGCATGGGTTAAAGTTTATTTTTATATTAAGACAAGCTTTCATTATGTTTTCCCTCTTTCCCCCTTTCTCCCACCCCCCAGTTTGGAACTTCAGGCTTTCTAGTTAAGCTTTTATGGTGGCCACAAACAGGTGCGTGCTTCACAGAGGGTCTCATTCTGCAGCTCCCACTGGCATCCCTGGCCTCCTGAACTCCCTTTTGCTACCTCCTTCCCCCTCAATAATTTTTTATGAATGATAGCTTTTCAGCACCCTGGGAACAGCCTGTTGGGAAGAACACTCTTTGTGGGGTGCAGTCAAATCCTACACATTTCTCTGAGGGTTTTCTGTGAAAGGGCTGGTTCTGTGCTGCAGGTATGACGTACGTGTGGACTCCCCCTCCCTGCTGCTCCCCCACCTCCCCCCTCTGTGATTCACTGTGATAAATCTGCTTTTTAATAAATGCTGGTAGACTCTCACCACAGGTGCTTCTCAATTAAAATCCACTTTGTTTAAAAACTGCAGGCTTGTTTAACCGAGCCCCTGGGGAGAGTTGTCAGATCCCAGGATAGGTGACACAAATGGATTGGTGACCCTCTGGAGCTGCATTGAAAATACCATATCCTGGGGGACCAGAGGGCAGCGCCACTCTGAAAACAAATCCTCACATTTGAGAAACCCTGGGACTTGTCATTTCAGTGTGGGGCCTTTTTAATCCATCTTTTAACATTTTGTTTTGTTCCCTGCTACCCTTCTCACACCCCCTCCCCCCCAAGTACTTTCGCCTTCTTTCTAGTACTGATTTAGCTGTTTAGAAAACACAAAGGTAAAAGGAACATTTATTTTTTTCCAAGAACAGTCTCTCTTTTCTGAAGATATTTAAAGATTATAAAGATATTTAAGGATTCTAAAGATATTTAAAGTATTCTAAAGATATTTAAAGTATTCTAAAGATATTTAAAGTATTCTAAAGATATTTAAAGTATTCTAAAGATATTTGCAAGAAGTTAATTGGAATGGCAAAGCAGGGTGTGGAAAAAAGTATTTGGGGAAAAAAAAGAAAAAGCAAATGGAAATTATTTTAAATTTTCTTTTTAAAGAGAAAGGAAAATGTACTTTTGAGTGATCTGAACTTTTCCCTGCCTTCTTAGACGTGTATTTTTAGCATTTTGAATACATGTAATGTTCTCAGATATTGCTTACCAGAGCACTTTGTAATAACTATAGAGGGTGGATGGGATGACTCAGGGGACTGGTAATTGAATGCGGAGCCTTTTCACCTCCAAGTCCCCAGCTTGAATCGAGCCCAAGCTGAGAGGGACCTCGTGGTTACCCTCAGATGGGTGTTTAGTGGCCTGTCTGAAGTGAGTTGGTGGTCTCAGTCCAGCTCTTGGCAAGCAGCTCCCACATCACAGCAACCACGGCCGCAGTCGGTGCCAATTATCAGCCGGGCTGGCAGTGCCGGCAGCGAGGGCAAGGATGGAATTAGTGTGTGCTGTGCTGCTGTCAGAGGTGGTCCCTGCTGCTCCTGGAGCCCTGCAGCAGCAGCAGCAGCTGGGTTTGGTGCTGGTGGCCTTGAGGGATGTGTGTTCCTGCGCTCTGGGGTGATGGTAGGTCCCAAGTGCTGAGCTGGGTTTGGTTTTGCTTTGCCTCTGCAGGTTATCAGTCCCTCGGTTCAAGGGCATCTCCATGCATGGGAATTTCCTACACACCCTTTGACATCTCTGCTAAGCATGCCAAAAAAGAGATTCGTCACATTTGTGAGTCCAGAGAAGGGAATGGAACTGGGGAAAGGGCCTGGAGTACCAGGAACAGCTGAGAGAGCTGGGGGAACTCAGCCTGGAGAAAAGGAGGCTCAGGGGGAGCCTGCACAACTCCCTGACAGGAGAGGGGCATTCAGGCTCTGCTCCCAGGGAACAAGGGACAGGACAAAAGGAAATGGCCCCAAGCTGTGCCAGGGGAAGTGCAGGTTGGGCATCAGGAGGAATTTCTTCACCAGAAGGGTGCTCAGGCATTGGCAGGGATGGCCCAGGGAGGTGGTGGAGTCCCCATCCCTGGAGGTGTCCAAGGAATGTCTGATAACGGTTGTCACGCTTCTGGTAACTCTCAGCTCCCAAAGTTTCCATACCACCCCATTATTCTGCAATCCTCTTTCTGGAGTGGTTTTACATTTCATCTAAAGTTGTTTTTTTTTTTTTCTAAAGCTAAACTAAAATGTAGTCATTTTGAAAGTACGACGACAAAATAGATAATTCTTATCCTTTAAAATCCCTTATAGCTGAAAAAAAAAATCTTGCATGAATTTCTTGTATTTTGAGAGTTTTAGAGTATAACCCTCACAGAGATTCTGGATGGAGCTTTAATGGATTCCAAAGGCCACAGAGGAGGATCCCTCTGCTGGCAGTAAGATTTTGAGTTGATAAACAAATCTTATCTGTGGCAATCTGTCTGCAAAATCATGACAATTTTCACATGTTAAAGAAAAGTTGAAGTAAATATGGTTTGCAACATTTTATGCTGAGAGACAGTTCTTTCCAAAAATGGGGAGTTCATTTTTCATACTCTACATTTCATTCAAGGGAACAGAGTAACACAATTCTAATCAAAATAAAGTGGGTTTTTCCCCAAGTACTAAACTAAGTCCCTTAGAAACCCATTTTTAATTTTTTTGCCCCTGACTCTTAATGTTAACTGTGGTTTCTGTAAAAATAAACATTTCCTCAAGGTATTGGCAGCCCAAATAGAGATGCTGAAACTGAATGTAACAAGAGTGACCTTATGAGGATTTTTTACCTCTAAATTGAGACAAATGACTGAAGTGAATTGCACAAACAGAAACAATGAAGATTTTTAAGATTTTGATTAAGCTTAAAAATTTAAGCTGGTATTGGTAAAATGGTAAGGAGGATTTTGTATAGAAGGAGATCTAAGTATTGCCTGTTGAGGAGGACAGGGATGCAACTTTTGGAATCTGTAGTTTAGGTTGGGGTAACATCCAGCTACACACATCCAAGTAACTAGTTAGGTTGATTTCCTCATTTCTGGTGACTCACTTATAGATGATTTGGCCAGGTTTCACTGGGAGGGGATGGATTTGGGCTGTCTTTGCAGAATATGGTTTATTTTTATCCAAGAGTAAGACTTAAGGAAGCAGGTGGAAGACCAGCTTTCTGGCTGGGAGCACCACTGCTGGAGATGAAGGGAAGCCTGGCTCAGGGCTTTCTCTTGTCTTTTGGGCAAGCTCAGGAAATTAACTCTTGGAAGGGTCTACAAGGATAATCCCATGCTTGGTGTCTTGAGCAGCCCAGAAAAGAGGCAAAAATAATTGCTGTTTGCAGGTTGAGATTAGTGGGCAAAGCCAAGAAGATGTTGAGTGATTTGCCTCAGTTGAGAAACAGATGTGTCCCTCACCTGGAGCTGATGGTGGCAGAGCTTTCCCTCTTTAAAGCTCAGGCAGGAAGGAGGACTGTGCATAACACTGCCCTAAAAACTTGTTTTGGAGCACATGTTCACAGTGGAAGTGCTGTAAGTCTGGAGGAGATGAAGTCTTCTAAATAATGATGGTTTTATGGAGGAGGTGAAGATTTCTTCTCACAAAGGAAGGACATGGAAAAAACTGAAGTGGAAACAGTTGGCAAGGTCACTCTGTCTTGTCTCAGAATGTCAGGAAGGAGGCCTCCAAACAAACCAAAGCCTTAGGAGTGGGGCTATCACCATTTCTTCCTGCTCAAATAGAATTCTTGTTCAAGGCATTTCCAAATAAGGGTGAGGAACTGAGCACTGCAACCGCAAGATGACAGTGCAAGGCTGTTAGAACCAAGACTCCTTTTTCTCTCTACTTAAAATAATCCATGTCCAGCCATGAATCAAAGTGCCTCTGTAACCTGCCTTGCTCCAAAATAAACCGACAGAAACATATACAAATCCTCCTGGAAAAATACATTATGAGAAAAGCTTTAGCTGGAAACTCCAGAGTAAGAATGATTAGCAAGTTGCACTTAATGTGATTTTAATCATGGGCTAATTGTTCATCTCAAGGCGAAAGATGCCATGATGAGTGAGGTGAGAACAAGGCACGTGGAAATTCCATGGCAAAAGTAGCATTTGCATAATATGGTAACAGTAGAAGCAAAAAAAAAAAAAAAGAGAAGAGGGGGCAGAATTTCCTGGCTGGTATGAATTAGCCTGAAATCAGAGGAGCTTTACTAATCCATACCTTTGAAACCCTCCCCTTCAGCATGCCAGTGCTACAGCAACAGTGAGCCATGGGATAGTTGTTGAGATGCCTCACTGAAGTAAGAATCAAACCACTGTGTTACTGAGGGAAAGAAGGAAAGAACAATTTTAGCATGTAAGATTAGGGCAGTGCTGTCAGGGTGGGACCAGCCTGGAGTTTGCCAGTGCTTGAGCCCACTTACACTTTGTATAAACTTCTAAATATTCGGGAAACCTTTCCATGATGTTTTGATTTCCAAAGCTATCTGGCAGCCTGAGTGCCCATACCTAACAATTAAACCAAGGAATTCAGAGGCCAGTCTTTAAAGTTCAGAGCTTCAAATGCTCTCACTAGTGCATTATTCATAGGCCTGGTTTTTTCCTTTGATATCTCTCTATGGTGTGATCTGTAGAGCAGAAGAGAGCCCACATCTGTCTGTTTACACCACCCTGGAAATTCTTGTGGGCAAACAAAAAAGTCAACCACAAATAACTGCTGGGCTACCAACAAACATAGTATCTGGAGTGCCTCCACCCACCTGCCATCATGCAGACTTCTAAATCTCATTTGAAATGGGAAAAGTCAGATTGGGGTGGGAGGGAGAAGTAGAGGGAGGGCTGGGGGGAAAAAAAAACTAGATTGAAAGACTAACCTGAAATTAGCAGAACTAGGAATTTTGCTTTTTTTCTTTTACATGGAGTAGGTCACATGTGGGCCCTGAGCTGAGCATCATGGCATGGCACAGTGGATGTCCTTCAGTCAGATCCTTTGACTCATTGTGGGGTTGAGGACTGAACCCATTTGTGCCTCTGAGCTGTGTCTTGAGGAAAGGTGAACAGAAAACATCCTGTAAAACATTTTAAAATTCGTGAAAGATTATCCAGTAGGATGTTGGGAACGGCTGTAAATTCCTGCTTTTGTTTGAGTCACTGGGAACTCTGGTCATTCTCACTTTATCTGCAGGGTCTCTTTACATTGTTGTGGGTCTTATTGGAGGGAGTTACAATTTCTATTGGCTTGAAAAGCTTCCCAAATCTTCCACTGGTAACTTCCTTACCAAGGCTTTTGCTCACCCAGATATTTTCATGTACCTGAACTAAAGTATTTGGGTAGGGTTCTCAAAAATGGAAGTAGTTACATGCTTAAAAGTAGGCATCCAAGAAGTTGGATCTCATCCTATGACCCTTTAATTCTTGAGACGTATGGAAAAGACTCTGATTTATTAAGCTGATCCTACACGATGCTTCTTGATTTGCAGTGTTCAGAGAGTTTTAATTGTTATTTATCTCACACTAATATCCAATCACTTGGATGTTTCACCTTACCTTGATTTATGACTAAAAAATAAAGCCATGGTGGAGATGAGCATTTCATTGTCCATAAATAGCTTTTCAGTCAGGTGTTACATCTATTTCTGAGGCTTTAAGTCTTGGTGAGGTAATTTCTCCCCAGTGTAGATCATCTCATGCGCTGGAGTAATACCACATTGATGTGGACTCCCCTGCTTGGAAGTTTGTTCATCTTTCAGCTTTTATTTCCCTGAATCTGGGGAACAGTTCTTCCCCTTCCAGTTGTGTCCATTTTTCTGAGAAAGGGGTAGACTTTTTGACTTGTCCTGACTTTCTCCCTTGTTCTGTTTATCCTTGCTGCAGAAGATGGCCACAATTCCTCCATTTCGTGCAAGTTGGAGGTAGTGCTGGGGTCCCTGGCAAGTTCCCAATACAGGTCTCAGATGACTTAAATGCTTCCCATGGGTACATTGACACATTATTGAGCAATTACATTCTCTTGTGGCAGTCATCTGTGGAATAAGTAAACTGCCTCTGTGAGCCCCACGGTGATATCATGCACCATAAATGCATGCTTGGCCTCCATTGTGTCAACAATCCCTCACGTTCTCAAAGGCAGAAATGCCAGAATAATTCTCAAACTACACTGGCTAATAAACAGGTTAGTTTTATTACTTGTTTCTACCTTGAAGGGCAAGATTAAATTTAATTTATAAGGCTGCCGTAAAAGAAGAAGGCCTATGGGTAAGCATGAAGTGATTATTTGTTTATTCACTCTAAATTTATTAATCTGGGGTTTGGGGAGCAAAAAGGGAGGCCAGAAGAAGAGAGTGACTTACACTTAAGTCTTATTTTTTTTTCTTCTGGGTAGGGGAAGGTTGGTCATGAAGATCATTTTCTCATCAATAACTTTGGCAAGACTATGACATACATTACTGATAACTCCCAGATCTGCTTGCACAAGCAGAATATTTATGCAACAAGATGTCAAGTAACACTCTCCTGAAAATTAGGAGATCTTTGATTACACAGTCTAGTGTTAAGTTAATGGTGTAATGAGTCTTTTTTTTCCCCCTCCCTTCAAAAAACTTGTGTCTAAGTGTTTTGTTAAACTTTGAACACTCCCAAGGACCCAGTGTAACTAAAAAGGTGTCATAACTGCTTGTGTACTCATTAATAGCTTGCACTAGCTATCATTAATGGGATAGCCTGTGCTTTGGTGCTTTCTCCAGCCTTTGTGTGTCGTTCAGTGATGTGTGGTTGAGGCTGATCACTCTCAACCCAGCAGAAGGGACCCAGCTCTCACCCACCAACACCTCCAAGTCCTTCCCCAAGGGCTGCTCTGCATGACACTGTCCTCAGATAAATTTTATGGCCACCAGGTGTGCTGAGGCCTCTGAAAGAGGGAAGCCCAGCACTCCTGCCTGAGTCACCCTGAAGGTGGATGTGACAGCACAGGGTGTCCTACACACGAGGCCAGTCGGGTTGTTTCCTGTGGATCTTTGTTGTGGCCGGGGACAGAGCATAGATCCCAGTGTGCTTTTCAGGGTTGTACAGTATTATTCAGTCTGGTTGAATGACTACCCTCTGCTTTGTCATCAGAGAATATTTATGACCATCGAAGGAAGGCCGAGTTCCTGGAGACGGGATAACGCACGGCTTTCTGCTGCCAGACACAGAGTTCCTTTCCGTGGTCACACCAATGTTTGTTCATACTCCCACGGACACCACAACTTTTTTGGATAAGGAAGAAGATGATGGAACACAGATGAGGGAAAGAAATGGCCTCAGAGAACTTGGATACGTGGGGGTATTTTTACCCTTTGGGGTTTTTTCTTCCTGAATTTCAATGAGTGACTTATTGGAAACTTCTTTGGGTTTGAAGTGTTTTTTTTCTTTGTTCCACACACACGAAACTGTTTTGGGTTGTTTTGTTTGTCTTTGTTTATAATGCAGCTGAGATAGGGTGACTTGATATTTTTAAAATAGAAAACTGATGCCTTCTGAGGGAATAGGCGGAAGAGAGGAGGACTTCACTAGCTGGAAAACTCCCGTGGGTCATACCAAGGACAACTTGCTACTGTGAAGGTTGTGCTGGATATGGCAGGGAGGATTTGGTGAGAGCTGGTATGGAGGCAATAGTGCTGCTTCTCCTTGGGTGTCAAATCCACTGCTGGCTCTCCAAATGCCAGATCCCAAGGATCCCTGCACCACAGCCACATATCTCTTTTGATTTATTAACTGTTTTCCCCCTCTTTTGATTTATTAACTGTTTTTCCCCTCTTTCTTTTAAAGTAAATTCTAGATTGCACTTTTCCAACCCATGGCATTAGAAACTATCAGGCAGTGAATGCCAAGCAGGTGCTTTCAGTTTCACTCACTGACATCCTGCTATCCTCAATCACTCAATGAAAATAAACCTAAAACAAAACAAAAATCTTGTCTTATATGTGAGGTAAACAAATGGGATTACAAATCCAGTTTTTTAATTGCTAAAATGCAGAACCCTCAGAGAAAATGCTCAGCATCTTGTCCCTTCTCATTTTGATTATTGCCAAAGCCTACAAAGCACTGGGAGTTTAGGAGCATCTTCTGGAGCTTATTATGTGCTGGAGGCTGCCCAGCACACCCTGAAGTGACAGCAGGTTTTCAGAGAAAGAAATTGTCAGTGAACAGGAATGCATGGCAATGACAAAGTGTCTTCCAGGGATTACCAACCAAATGAACAGCGTGAGTCTCCACAAGAGGCCCCTCCACTTGATGCCCGTTGGGAAAAGCACTGTGCTGCTTTCCACGTTGTGCAATTAAATTAGTGAATAGTATAAGGTATTCTACTTTTTCAAAGCCATCACCCTGGGGATAGCTTAATATTTTGAAAGGAATATTTCATATTTCCTTGTCATTTCTATGTCTATGTTAAAAGTATTATGCGTATGCTAATATTGGCAAGTGATTACTGTAGGGTAAGTCTCTGTGATGGTAATCCTCTTTCCCTTCTCTGCTGTCATTGCCATTTCAAAGCTTCCAGAGGGGAAGCTGTGGGAATTATTCCATCTGGAGACAGGGACTAGAAATTAATGAAATAAATGCTGTTGTTCTGAGATTTCTGAAACTCATGTTTGCACTGGTGCTGATGGGTTCAAACCCAAATTTGAATATACTTTGCTAACTCCTGCGGGTGGACTGAGAGAGAGGGAGAAGGTGGCTTTGGTTTTGCATATCTATTATCACCTAATTTTGATTTTGTTGTTCTGAAACACTTGAGGGTTCATATATTTTGAGAAGTTTAGCAAAGGTCTACTTTGTGCAGATGCACTTCAAGCATCAGCAGATGAGCTCCAGGAAATCATGTTGGACAGGGCACTGTTACAGTCATCCTTTCTACCACTTCCTCTCAAACTGATATAAACAGATGCATGTTTTTATGTTCTTTCCCTTGGGAAAGGGAGAACTCTGAGCACAAATGATCAATATGTGGCCTTTCCATGGTTACTTGGGAAACTTCATCCCTGAAAACTTTTTTTAATCACAGGACAGAATCCAGCTTTTTGTTTTTCATCTACTGTAAGTTATAGAATCTGGACAAGAGGAACAAAGCTGAATGAGCTGGTTTATGCAACAATAAAAACAGGTATGTGTGTTTGTGAAAACTAAGGAGGTGCAAAAAGGGAAATAATCAATGCTTTTAAAATAGTGATAATTTTAGATTTTCTATGTACTGTAGACTTCCATATTAATTTACTGCTCCTTCCAAACATTTTTCATGTTTTATTTTTTCCTTCAGCGTTTTTAGAAATTTATGGAAGCTGGATTTGATGGCATCTGGCACAACATGATTTCTCTTCACTTAGGAAGGCCCTAAGGGAGGCAGTTCTGTGTGAACATGAGGTGCAGTGGCTGTTCTGTGGTGATCAGTGCCAAGACAAGCTGGTGTGCAATTCCTAAATTGTATTTCTGGTTGTATTGCAGCTCTGGACAAATCACACCTGGGAGGTTTTGGAGGGCACATGTCTGGTGTTTATTTCCCACTGGCATGCAGTAACATGAGTGGTTAACAGCTGGTTGAATTTTTCTAAATCCCTCCCATACAGCCTTTCAGTTTCCATGCTCTCAGTTATCCCAAATAAAAGGTGAAGGCTTTGGAGTTATCTTCTCTGGAAATGAAGCTCTGCAAAAATTTACTTGCAAAGGTCCCTCCAAGAGCAGAGGCAGCTCATTCCTCCAGCTGGAGCTGCTGGGCACCAGCTGAGTGTGGGCATCCCAGACTGGATATGAAAGGGGTTCCTGAACCACAGATTCCTTCTAGACACTGATGGGTGGGTGAGACTTTGCACACCATGCTGCCAGATTTGCAGGTTTGGCAAATAAATTGTGAGGCAGATTGTTCAGAGGGCTGGGGGAGGTGGGAGGTCTGTGGGGCCGTGTTTGTAGGATGGGAGGGAGATGGGACTGTCAGTGCTGTATGATTGTCATCTGCTGGGAGATGCTCCTGGACCTTGCCCCAGCTTTGAGGGGGGGTTAGGACTTGTGAGGCCAAACATGGGGTGTTTTCTAATGGTTTTGAGAGCGATTTTAACAATGCCAGTGAGGACAAACACTGTTGCAGGTACAAAATACTGACACCAGTCAAAAGGCACAACAGGCCTGTGGTGCACACAGGAGAGGAGTTGGCAGCTCTTGGATCAGTTTTTGACTTTGCCACAGACCTCCAGTGTTACTCTCAGAAAGTCACTTAATCTCTGCATCCACCCTCTGTGAAGCAGCCAGGCTTGGAACAGTTTGTGTCTCTGGAATCATGTATCTAATTCAGCTGTTATTATCAAAGTTAAATATTCTTTATCCTAACTGTTGTGTTATCATAGGATAAAACCATGCCACACCATTTTCACTGTGAACTTTGTTCTTTTGCTATTACGTTTTCTTTACATTACATTTTTCAGGAAAAACAATGTTTTCACTGCATAAACGTTAGTTAGGCAGAAATTCGTGATGCATGTTGTGCAAGCTAGACTTGTAGATTTGATGTCTGACACTAAAATAAGAGATGCATGTTAAATGCCACTAGGAAGACTTCAGGGCTGGTTGTTCAATAAAATGAAGCACAAGTCTGGGCATTGAAAGTAAACAAATAATGTAAGACTTTGTAGAGATCAGCCTTCCAAAGCTGTTTGGAAAGTTCCATAGCCTGGTTCTCACTGTAGGCACTCCTCATCCCCTTGGTGACAGGCATGCTGCCCTGAATTTGATATTCAAACTTCCACTAATATTCTGTGTCAGACAAGGAAATAACTTAGATAAGATCAATTTTCAAACATGTTTCTTCAGGAAGGAACTAAAGAGCAGTCCTGAAAAATATCTACTGGAATGGAAAAATTCTGATCTTTGGGAAAATAAAGGAACTGCTGTGTGAGAGGAAAAACGTTAATACATTTGGAGGACAGGTGAGTTTGCTTGCCAAGCAGCCTTCAAGTCTGTCTTTGGAAGTGCATGGTCAGTTTATGAGGAGGTGCTTTCAGTTTTAGGAAGCACTGGTAAATGTCAAAGCTATTTACATTTTTAATTTAATGGAACATGGAAGCTTCCTGTGACAATTGGCAGTTTGTCCATGTGGAGGAGAGGGTGAATGGCGACTTTGGAGAAGTTCAGTTTGGGCTTAATTGTGTTTTTCAGTATTCATTGATTCTGTGGAAGGTGGTAATTACCTGGTTGAAGTCTGGACAGTGTAACTCCCCAGCAGACACCTACAGCACTGTCCCATACACCCAGACAGGGAGGGATTTGGACAATTTGGGGCCATCCATGTGCTCTTCAACCAGCAGTTCCCCCAGTCCCACCCTGCAGTGTCTTTGGTCTAGCTGATGAGAAGTTTTACAGCATAAAGGCAGCTTATGAGGGAAGGGAACCCTGAAAGCCACATCTTTTCTCACACCTCCAGCCCTCAGCAGAGTGTAATAATAACCCACAGGTTTGTACAGAATTTCAAATATTTCACCTGTGTTGCATCTACATTGCCACATGCACTGATGTGTCATCCCTGAAACATTTCTACTGCCCTGTTACCATCCTGTTTCAGCTATCTCAAAACACCTTTTATTTTTTTTAAACCACTGAGTATTTAAAATGATCCACAGACTATTTCAGATTGGTTGTGAACAACTCCAGAACAATGTTTTGAGCAACTTTTGCTCCAAGATCTATAGGATAGATCTTTCCATAAGCTCCAAAAAGCATGCCTGGAGCCTCCAAATCAGGGAGAAGTATTCAGTTGGAAAAACTTTCCCCTTTAGAGGAAAAAAAAACCAAACACCCATATTCTTTGGATGCCCTTTTGTAATGCAGGGACTGTCACAAACCTCTAAACCAGAGACCTCCTCCAGCTTCTGAAAGAGCTGCATCTCTGCCTGGGTGTGTCTTACTTTGAGGCACCTCCCTATCCCTGTCTCATCTGCTGGGACAGGTGAGGCTTGTGATGTCTCTAACCTACCCCGAATTATTCATTTTCTCTACTGCAGTAGCATCTTCAACAACACCTGCTGTGTTCCTTCTGCTGGCAGAGGTTGTATTTTTGTGTTATTGGGGTTCAATCAGCACATCTGGCTGTGCTTTGTATCATTCTGTGTGAACTTGAGTCTTTGAAGCCTAAAACACTTGGGATGTCTTTTCTTTCTTTCAGTGAAATTGTCAGGAAGAAAACACTGTTAAAAAGGAGGCATAATTTAAATTTAAGGCTCCAGCTGAGATGTGCTGAGCTGCACAGCCATAGACTTTCAGCCACACAGAGCCCTGCAACAAGTTAGACAAGGGGCACTGAGGGCTCTCCTGCAGGAATCCCATTCCAGGAGAGGCTTGATTTGTGCAGGGACCTCCCAAAGAAGCAGCAAAGTCACTGCTTGGTTGTAAGGGCCTGCTAGACTTTATATGGTAGTAGTGTAACAGGCTTTGGAAATACATACTATGATGTATTATATAATTATAATATAATTTATAATATAATTATAATTATATATGGATCATGTGTGATCTAGTAGGTCCTTTCTGCCTGTTTGCCCTTATACATGTGCTGAACTTTAAATAACCCATGACAATCCACACTGTCAAGCAGAAGGCTTCATTTTAAGTTAGTCATTTGAAGATCAAACTATTTTTGTGCCTGATAGTGTCTCTGACAGTGAAAGGTCACAGAATAATTTAATTAAAAAGCTAAAGCAAAGCACTAGTAATACATGGTATCTCACCAAACCCACAGTCACCTCCCCTGCAGCTGCTGGATTTGCAAAAAAATAAAAAGCCATCAAATAATGGATTAAGGATGCTTTCCAGGCTGAAAGCTTTAAGTAACACACCAATATATGATTCTTAATAGGAATATCATCATCTAGAAACCCAGCCAGCAAGCATTGGATGAATCTGTTTTTGTTGTTATCGTTGCAGGCTGGCAGTACTTCTCTCCAGATGTACCATTTGGCACATTAAGCAATTCTTTTCTTAGAAGGGGAACCTATGTTTTTGCCATGTAATGCAAAACACCAATGGAATCACTACATAAGCAAAATGCCAGTAATGGTACAGTGGTCCAGCCACAAACATTGGTATGTTAATTTTGTTTTATTTTTCCTAGTGTGTCATCTGTAGTACTGTATTTTGTATCAGGACTATGGCTGGGCTGTTTAGTATCAGATTTTAAAATGTGTTTTCAGCAAGAGATTTAAGCTAGGAAACTAATGGTTGGGGGGTTTTTTCCTACTTAATATGGATGTAACTATAATTTTTACTTGATCTTTGAGACCAGGCCAAATTTTCCCCTCAATTATAGCTGTTCTATCATTCAGCTGTATGTATCCACTTTTGATAATTGTACCCAAATACACTGGAAAGCAAGCAGTCTACACTAAGGCTGTGGCTTATATATGCCATTGCTTCCTAAGACTACCTAGACCTTAAAAATTTTTTTTCAATTCATTTGTAAGAAGATTATTTAAATTACAGTAGTTAGCAGGTTTCTTTCAAGTTAATATGACAGGTGTTTATTTTTTTCCTGCCATTCACCAGAAATTTCACCTTTATTCCTCCCATGTTAAATAAGTCAGTTCTGGCTTTTGCCTGTCCATGCAGTCAGAAAATTATATTTTCTGATTACTGTCCCCCTGCCTAAAAGCAATGGAAAAGCAACAGTGGAAAAAAAAAAAAAAAAAAGAGTGGTTTCTCTCCAAGTTTCTAATGAAATGGGGTTGTGTGGCCTTTCCAGTTTGATTAACTCTGTAATTAATAATGGCCAGGTGAGGCAGGGAAGTTATTTTTCTTTGGGTTTTTTCTGTCCCATGAATGCTGGGAAGGAACCCAAGGAAGGCATGCAGTTGTGAGAACACTTTCCCTCCCCTGTTGGTACAATTCCTAAAATCTGGCCATGTTTTAAACTCCTGCAAAGAGCAAAATTTCGTTATTTCTCCTCTAGAGGATTTCTGCAAAGAAGTTAATCCTTGGTCCTGCTCGGCCACTGGAGGAAGAGTGTTAATGCTGTGCCCTGTTTCAGTTTTTCTATGTTTTTGTTGGGTTTTTTGTTGTTTGTGTTTTTTTAATTACTCTTTGAAGCAAACAACCCAGGGCAAAATATGGTTTTGAATGTTTGCAGTTACCCTTGGAGCTGAAGTGCAGAGAGCCACTGCAGTAGTGGTGTGAGCTCAGCCATGTGGGTCCTGCACTCCAGAGGGGGAAAGGGATGCACATTTTTAAAAAGACCCTGGCTAAATGTTTCAATGTGTATTTAGTCTTTTCCCACTCCTACCTGTGTTTCAGGAAGTGATCCTCTGCTGCCTCTGGGGTACCTGAGGTGGGGGGATGAGGCAGACTATGGGATTACCACAGGACTGTTTCTTCTTTAAGGCAAATATGTTAAAGTTTGAGTTGGTGTGTGAATGAAAGTCACAGCACTGGCACTGCTTTACTCACCATTATGTTATCATTAGGAGTCCATGAAAGAAATGTGGATTGGGCAATCAGCCTGTGCAGGGCTTTTCCCTGTGGCACACCAGCTACTCTTCATGTTTGCTGTATTTTCATAATAATTGAACTTCACATACTCTCCATTCCAAAGTTCATTCCATTTCTTGGTACTTTTCTGTTAGAGGTGGCTTTCCATGCCTGGCTGTCATCCAAATTGCATGTTGAAGGCATTTTTGAGGAAACTTGAAGTTTTAGAGTGTTAATAAAGTGCTGCCTGCTAAAATAAAGTCAGATTAGTTCAATGTTAATGTAAAAGAGGGGGTAAATAGTAAATACAGAAATATCAAAACAAATATAGATAATTTAAAAATATCACCCTATGCTCAAGGTACGTTGGTTTCATGACCTATTTTATTATTCATAGGTTTCATGACCTATTTTATTAGTTTTCACTTAAAAAATATGCACTGCCACATGCTGAATATATCGAGCTGTCCTTCTACTGCTGCTGTTCATATATTAAAGGATTCTTCTATACTTATACAAAATCACATTTTGTTCTTTTCCTTCAAAATCTTGCTTGAACCTGCACCTCAGGAGTGCCTACAAATACAGTTTTGTCTACAGCTTATTGCAGCTGCTTTTACAAAGCTACTCTTTTGTCTTTTGACTGTCTGCCTGAATGTGTAACTTCTCTTTTCACCTCTTTATTTGGGAGTCCTCTGAGGCAAGAGCCTCATACAGCACCTGGATCCTTGCCCATAATAATGCTCACTCCTCTATACATCCAACAGCACATGGTTTTTCCTAAGAAGAGTGAGTCCTTTTCTTAAGAGAGGAGTTAGGTTGGTCTTTATGAGATTAGTTAGTTAATTAGTTAGTTAGTTAGTTAGTTAGTTAACTTTTAGCTTAGTTATTGACTAGGTATGTTACTAGAGCTTTGGCATCAAACCAGTGTTCCCTTTGCATGAGTTTTCCCCTAGAAAGGGGTGTCCAGCTCATTGGTAGGACACACCTGCAGCCTCTCCCCTTTGCCTCACACCTGCCCACATGTCTTTGTCCAAAAATCTGGAGGCTGTTGCACCATGTGCAAAGTGTGGTCGTTGTGGGCTTGTTCTGCTGAGTTGTGGCATCATGATGGGCCATGTGGTGGAGATTGAGAGGAGAATGATTCTGGTGCTGATTCCTGACCCCCTGAGATCCAGAGGGTGCATTTTCATTTGATTTACATGATCCACTGACAAGGGTTATGTTGTTGCTTTCCAGGAAACAAGAGAAAGGAGAAGAGAAAGACTGGGAGAAGTGGTTGGACTCAAGGGTCAAAAGGGCTTTTTCCAACCTAAATGGTTTTCTTTAGTGAAACCTTGAAAGGCTTTTCATGTGTGAGCAAAGAAACTGGGATCCAATACCACCAAGACAACCTTTGCCACTTCTTTCAAGATGTCTTGAAGCACATATAAAATTCAACTTCACATCAGTTTTAATATGCTTTTATACTACCAGACTCCACTTTAAGTTAAAACCAGCTCTTGGGTGAAGTTGGATTTGATGTAAAGAATAACATTATGTAATCACATAGGAAAGTGCTGCTTAACCACCAAAATATATTTAAAATACTTTTCTGAGTAGATTTGTTGCTAATTATACTATATAAATTTAAGAGTGGAAACTTTGTTTCTCCGTCACCATGGCTTGCATGTCTAATATTTTGCACTGAGCTTTGGAGTGCAACTGAAGTGCAGCTCTCCTTGTAAATCTGTTTTTGATCTAATCCCATTTTCTAGTTAAACATTTCAAATGAAATATACTGAGCAAGAAAAAGTGGGCTACTTTGTTTGGGGTATTCTATAGGCAGAAGATTGCCTGAGGACTTCCTTGTTGACTGTACCTTATCTTGCTGTGTATCCACTAACAGATCAAGTTGAAGTGTGGGTACCTCAAGCTCTGTTTAATTTTCTTTTTCTTTTTTTTTTTTTTCATCTCCAAGTACATGGATTTGAGCTATAAAGATGTTGGTCTAAGTCACAAGAGTTTTGGAGACCGGAAATGCTTGATTTTAGTAGTTGAATTTAAAGTTATCTGAAGGTAAATATTTCTTATCTAGATGGTGTGTAAATTGTGTATTCATCTGATTTCCTTTCCTTACTGGTTATCATTTTCCTTTGGTGAGTGGTTCATTTGGCTTCCTAAGCAGAACTAGACAAACTCCTAAAACACTCCAAGCTTTCAGTGAGCTGTGTCACCTTTCTTTTTTTATTTTCTTTAATCATTCTTTCCATGCTTCCGGAACGAAGTATTGTGAAAGATTTCCTATCATCTTCTGTGTGCCTGTCTCAAACTTCATACCTCAATATTCAGTGTGTTTGATATTCAGCTACCTTCTCTCTAATATTGCATGCAGGGGGGGGTTGAGATTTCCAACATGACTGCAAATTTCACCTTTCCAATGACATGTTGTGTTGGATTAAAAGGTGCAAACACTTGTGAATGTTTGCACCTTTTGGAATGGAATTGTGGATGCTGGAGTTACGTGCCCTTACCACTCTGGGTACCTGTAACCTCCTGCTGGAAATTCTTACTCAGGTTTCCCAAAGATAATACCTTGCTGGAATTCTCTAATAAATGGCTATTGTGTGTTGCTAAATAGTTTGTGTAGAGCCCAAAGCTGACTAAATTCCAGTGATAGTCCCAGTTTTCAAAAAGGATGTGTGTGATGGATACTGTAATTATATGGGCTTTTTTGCAAGTACCATATGTGGACATTTGTTCTAATACCAAGTAATTATAGCAATAAATGCCATTAATAGATTAGTTAATTTAATGCTTTCTACTCTGAGAAGTCATTTGGAAAAAAATTCACCTTTCCTCTATACCATTATCGCTCCACAACACACCATTATCAGCAAATACCTGATAAAATATCTCTACATGCTTGCTGTTGTGAAAGAAATTAATATTTATACTTTTATTGCTGCAAGCATTGCCTGCCAGAGTGTGTGGATGTCTCAGTTTTCCATATGTCTTGGCATTTTTAACTATTTTGCTACTGTAGATGCAAATCCTGTCTTTAGCTTAGCATTGTTCTGCCTTGTGGGAAACAGGGAGTTGTACCCATTGAGTTGAAAGCAGGGTTTGACTCCTGGAATTTCTGTTCCCAGTGGTGCCATGTAGGCAACATGGAAACCAGCCTGACTCCTGTCAGTGTCCAGGTGAACTTTTCTCAGCTTGGCAAAACATCAGTGCTGTGTTGCACAACAGATTGGTATGAGGAAGGATTGATGCACTAATGTCTCTAGGTTGATTGTATACTTTATGGTCATACAATTAAAAATGTTTTTTAAAAAAAGGATGTTCTCCCAGAAGCACTAACAGGATCTTCTTACAATCCCTACCTGGTCCCTGCATGTGCAAACCTGGTGGTTCTGCATTTATCCCAGCAAGTCCTGTGTGGAGACATTTGTTTGCATCCCAACTCTTGATGTTCTTCCAGACCTATTAAATTAAGAGCTGGCATGGTCTCCTTTGAGTACCCAAGTGAGAGATGCAGGAAGGAGGTGGAAGTTTGGTACCATCCACATACATCTCAAATAGTTTAAAAGCAAATTTGGAGGGATTATAGCAGTAAAGAGTGTAGGTGCAGTCCTGAAGTCACATGCAAATACCACTGCTTTATAGATCTCTCTTAAAACTCTGACCATGCTGAAGTATTAATTTACTGGCTGAGAAGCTTTGAAAAACCTCAATTTCCATGTCAGCTACATGAAAAAAAATAGGGTCTTGTCCTCTGGTTCTGTGGCCTTTTGTACTATTTTTTCTACATGTTATGGATGGTCTCCACTGCTGCATGACCTTCCTGAGCAGGAATATTGATGCACTTCCAGTTAGGCTGAGGTAGTGATTCACTTTTTGGTGGCATTTATGCAGCCTCCCCTGCCAAAGTTGTGCAGCTGCTTTGCATTTCATCTCGGGAGTAGCGTTTCCTTGAAACCAGTCTTGAGGAATCCAGTGTGTAACTTGGAGAGGGGGAGGGTATCCTCAATTTCATTAAAATTATATCCAGGACTTCTGTGGAGGAAAAGTCTTGGAGAAAGGGAAGAAGCCAGCATGCTATTAATGAAACGTTAGATTCCTTGCAGAACACCACTTTCCTTGCAAGGCAAACCCCAAAAAGCGGAAGAAGTCCTTCTTGAGTTTCTGATTTCTGTGGCCCTTTGAGCTGATTTGCAGCACTGAGAAAAGGTGCCAATATCTTTGTATTGTTTGGCAGAGAAAAGATTACCTTGTAAGTCATCTTGTCTGGCTATGGCCTGGCACTGGATCATGACCAGGTTGATGGCAGCCTGACAGTTTTAAAAGAATATGTTGGCATTTTATGAAAAGGGAAGTTATTACACTTGAAAGGAAGTAAAAACAAAACCAGAAAACCTACCCTTGTCAGTTTTATGGCAGAGAGGCTGTAAAAATTCTGGCATGTTACTTCAGCCAATCCCTGCAACAAATTACTGAACTAAATTGATTACAAAATCAAAAGATGGATTTACATAAGCATTTGTGTTTTAGTTACCCTGCTCTTAAAATGTGTCAGACACTCAAAAGAGTCAACCCCATGCCCCTTACAGTTAAAATTAGTTTACAGCCTAAATTTAGATGTGTAGCAGCAAGAAGGGAGCATGGAAAGAAAAGAAGAGCATGGGAAGGGATGAGACCTCCTGGGTCACTGGCTCCAATCCCTCCCAGTCTCAGGAAACCACATTGTCTTACCCTCTTTCAGGCTGTGTTATGGTCTTCTGACATTCTGTTAGATAATACAAAAGATGGGGAGTTAAATTTACAGATTTGTCCCAGCTCAGTATAGTTTTTGTCTGTCTCTGTTGACTGCAGGATTGGACCCACGCTGAGACTTATCACAAGTTTCTGCTGGTGGGCTCTGTTTCACTGCAGGAGATGTGCCAGGGAGCTGGGGACTGTGGAGACAAAGGCAGCAGCATTTGTGAGTGAGCAAAGTGTGAAGAGCAAGGAGGATTCAGGGTAGCTCTTCCAGCAACCAGGAAGAGCATAAACTTGGAAAATAATGTTTCCAAACATTCTCATTTCTCTTTCTGTTCCCAAGCTGCTGTCAGAGTAGTGCAGCAGATCACTTCACCCTGCGAAAGCCTAATCTGCAGTGCAGCCCAGGGTGAGCCAGGGAGGTTTGGGTGCTGTGGACAGGCTGAACAGATGCCTGAGGAGCCACATGCTGTGCCAGCTGGGTGGCATTCCATTCCCATGCTAGCTCAGGTATTCCTGTGCTCTGCACTACAGGTCCCTGGAAACTCTTCCTCATGCCATCCTTCAAAACCCTTTACTGAGTATCTTCATGCTCTTGAGGGTGTTCCCTGTGTAAGTGAGGGCTGCAAAGAAGGCTTGCTTGGTGAGTGCCATGGCCTCAAAAGAGTTATTTTGCTTTGTCAGTCAGAACTGCAAACTGCAACTGCATGACTTTAGCTCCAGAGAGGGCTGCATGGAGTTCCTAGCATTACAGCATGTTTTCAGTCAGGCCATGTAGCCAAAGAAAACGATGAAACCAGACTTCTTCTTGTGGTCAGAAAGAAACAAACAATTTGTTTTGATTGAAGGCTCAGTGCTGTAGAGAGACCTGGAGTTCTGAGCAGCTGCACAGGAGTTACAGAGATATGGGCTGGTGGTTGACAGCACAACTTACCTCTGTCACAGCTGAGCCCATGGCACGACAAGGGGATGGAGAGCTGAGAGACACAGAGAGAGCTGAGAGCAAGGCCTGGATTGAGAGACACAGAGAGAGCTCTCACTGTGCTGGAGAGCAGAGAGCCAAGCTTGGAGCTGAGACACAGAGTTGTCACTTCTGGCAAGGGGGCTCTTGGCCAAAGTGATCTGCTTTTCTTAATGCCAGTTGAGATTTCTATGTACCGAATGCAATTGCCTGAGTAGATGCAAATAATCTGGGGGGAATTTTCTGCAGGAGTTCTGGCTCCTGTGTTGGGAAGGAGCATCCTGATGGTGGGAGCTTTGGGTCAGTAAGAGGTGCTATTGCACCTGCCTGGGGCCAGAGAATCTATCACTTATGGCTCCATCCCTACAGTGCCTGTATCTCCTGTGCAATGCAGCCTTGTGTGCTGAGGCTGGCAGCTTTTTGTTTTTTCCTTCAGCTCAATGCAATTCTTGCCCCATCACAGTTATTCAGCCCAAGTAGGTCCAATGTCGCCTGTTCAGATAAAACTGAACAAATTTGAATATTATTTGAACAACATTTTGAATAATAATAATAATAATTGAATAAATATTTGAATATTTATTTGAACAATTTTTCTTTAGATACTGAAAACAAAGTCGGTTGGGTTTGGGATTGAACTCAATATAGGAAGCATGTTTTTGGTATGCTCAGATTACTTGCAGGTTGTTTTTTTTCTTCAGCTCAATGAAATTCTTGCCCCATCACAGTTATTCAACCCAAGTAGGTCCAATGTCTCCTGTTCAAATAAAACTGAACAAATTTGAATACATTTTCTTTAGATGCTGGAAACAAAGTCAGTTGAACTCAATACAGGAAGCATGTTTTTTGTATGCTCAGATTCCTTCAAGGATTTTAGACCTTAAGACTCCTCCTAGTATGTAGCTCCCAAACAGGTTTTTCCATGAGATAAGAATAAAACCTCTCTTTTCTGAGGTTTCAGAAAGTTTTAGTCTTGTGCAAGTATAGTGGGAAAACCCAAATATTACCTAATATTTATTACTTATACTTACATTACTTAATTATTACCTATATTACTTATTTATTGGCTTTTTACTGAAAAATGTTTTGTCTAGAAAATGTGTTTGAGAAAAATGTGCTCAAATTTAGAGTCCACATTTCACCTTGAGGACATTGGATGCTGATGTTCAGACTTTGTCTTTTATTGTGGGTTTGTTGGGGGAAGTTTCCTAATTCCTATTTTACAGATGGGAAATTCAAAACACTTCTTAACAATTCAGAGATGTTCTTAGGATAAATATTTGAGGAAAAAAAAATAGCATGGTAATATAGAGTCACAGCTGACACATGGTGAGCACCCCAATGTCAATTGTCAAAATCTCTAGCTGCTTCATGAAAGCAAAGGTGAGTAGAAGAATCAGAGCTGCCATTTAAAAATTAGATTTGCATAAAGCTGTGTTGAAACTGCATCTTGAGGATTTGTGCAAAAGGAATTTCTGCAGAGCTTGTTGTTAAGGAAATCTTGTGAGAAAATGTGGTAATTTTTGCTTTGAAGGCCTTGAGAAGAACTAAACCATGAACAAATGAAGTTTAGAGTCTGAGTTTCCTTCCAGAGCTCCACCATCCACCAGCTGTCTGTCTGTAAGTCAGTCAGGCAGTTCTCTGTCTATCCCTGTGAATTTATGGGATGAAATATGGCCAAGACCAGCAAGAGCTGTGGATGAGGATGGGCATTGCCTGGCAGGGCCACCTTGCTGCTCCAGAAAGCCATCCAGAACACCATTTGAACATCAAGCTGTTCACATAGACCAGCTGGGACAACGTCACAGCTGCCCAAGCTGAGCATGGGAAAGAAAATTATGATGATACAGAAGTGACTGGGTGTGCTGGCATTCCTTTCTTTTCAGGGTAAAGACATGTGAAAGGGCTTGTCACTGACAGAAAGAGCCTCTCACATTCTATTGGGGTGAAACTTTCATCTTTCAAATAACACCACGAGTTGTATGTTTCAAGATGTGATTTGTGCATATGTATTCTTACACCACAGGAATTCAGCATTGTCTCCTCACCCCACAGCCTCAGCAACTTAGAAATCTGCTGATTTATTTGGGCAAAGGGTTGGGGTTTTGCTTATTTTTTAATTTTTAAAGCATGTGTCTGGTAAATTGCATTTCCTTCTAATGTTAAATTCTATGCAGGCTGAGATCCTTCTATTGTGCTTGATTAACTGAGACTCACAGATAAATCTTTAAAAGGAGAAGGTTTTCTAATTTCCATGGAGTGATTGCACTAGGGGATTAGGAATCTCATCTTCCACCTCTAAGCCTCTAAGCTCAAACTTTTAAGTTAGTGTAAGTGAAGCTAATCCTGAGAAAAATTGAAACTGAGGAAGAAAATAATAGTATTTCTAAGGAAAAAAAATGCAATATACAGTGGGGGAGTTTATCCATCTTTATTCAGCATGAAACCCTGTGTTGATTAGGGGCTTTGTGAAAAGTTGATTTTCCAGTTCAGCAAAATTTATAGAAAAAACTTTTGCTTCAGGTCAACTGCAGCTAGTTGCCCTCCCTTTCACTCATTAAAATGAAAAGCAAGTGTTCTCACTTCATTCAACCTTTTTGATCTAAAGCAGAGCTTTAAGGCAGAGCTTCTCCCAGAGCTTGGTCCTGTTCACTGGACTCAGGAGGATCCTTAATTTCTGTGGTTACAGTGGCACTTGAGGTCACACATAACCAGGCCCCAAAACAAGGAACACAATCCAGGGTCCCAGCCCCTGGTGGATGTCCAACCAATGGAGTGTCATGGCTTGCAGAATAAATTTTCATCAGTCTCATGAGAGGAAGAGCTTCATTTTGTTTGAGATGGAGAGATGAGAGGATGTTGATCTGTAGCTGATGGGAAGGGAAAGTGTCCCTGTGCTGGCACTGCTGGGACACTGCAAATCCTGTGGGCAGTTCTGGGCTCCCCACTGCAGGAAAGACCTTGAGGGGCTGGAGCATGTCCAGAGAAGGGGATGGAGCTGGGAAGGGTCTGGAGCACCAGGAGCAGCTGAGGGAGATGGGGGAGCTCAGCCTGAAGAAGAGGAGGCTCAGGGGGGACCTTCTGGCTCTCTGCAACTGCCTGAGAGGAGGGAGCAGCCAGATTGGGATTGGTCTGCTCTCCCAAATAACAGGAGAGAGGACACGGGGAAATGTGGGAACCCAGGAAATTCCTCTGGCTGCCCTGGAGGACTCAAGTCCCTGCCCAGGGGGCTCAGAGACCTTGGCACAGAGCCCAAGACCCCTGTGCCTCTGATTTAGCCCTTGGAAAAACCAATTACAACCTTATATGAAGAATTATGAACCATGAAAGTTTAAGTAGAATGATAGTGAATTTATCACGGGGTGAAAAATAGATTTGGGGGGTTTTTAGAATGGGGGTTCAGGGGGCAAGATGGAGGAATCTGGGCATGTCCAGCCTTTCTCCTTCTTCTCCTTGGCCTCCATCTTCTGCTGTGATGTTGGCACTTTTAGACTGGTTTAGAGTAGTAGCTCACTGTCTAACATAGGTGATAGGTATTGGAAAGTAATTGTAAATATTGTACATGTAGTTTTTAGTATAAAAAGATAACACTGCCCTGAGGGCAGTCAGTGTGCCTCTGTCTGTCCTGCTGAGCAGACCTCGGCAGGCCAGGAGAAAGAATTTTATAGATAAGGAACAATAAACCACCTTGAGACTGAGAAATTAAAGAGTTCTGACTCCTCCTGCGACTGCCAGGCTGGGAAAAGAGACTTTCTAACCTACCTTGGGGTCACTGTGACCAGCTAGAGAACCCAAGAGGGAAATGGCCTCAAGCTGTGCCAGGGGAGGTTCAGTTGGCCATTTAGGAAAATTTCTTCATAGAAAGGTTTTTCAAGCATTGCAAAAGGCTGGCTAGAGAATGGTGAAGTCATAATCCCTGGACATATTTAAAAGTCATGGATATGGCGCTTGGGGTCATGGTTTAGTGGTGGCCTTGGCAGTGTTTGGTTAACAATTGGTCTTGATGTTTTTAGAGATCTTCTCCAGCCTAAATGATTTTGTGATTTATAGAACAGAACATTGCCAAATAGCACTGAGATGTTGTATTAGCTTCTGAATTGGTAGGAAGCAGCAGTAGACTGGTTTGGCTGTTGGTGGAATAACTTTTCCACAGGGCCATAAATTGACAGGTTAATCACAGTGTTAAGGAGGGTTTATTTTTGCAGTAATAACTTTGGTTAATTTTATTATGTGTTTCACTTGTCAGTCCAGCAATCTTCAATGCAAAAAAGAGTGGCTTCAAAAATAGAAGGGAGAAGGGGCAGTGTATAAAAGAGTGTGTCAAGGAATACTTTGGAATACTTAGGCACTTAGGAATAGTGCCCTGCAGTGTCAGACCTTACAGAGCAGGCCAACCAACATTTTTATGGTCGTTTTTGAAAAACCTGCCTTCTGCAAGTTTGGGAAAGAGAGCTCTGCTCATCTTCGTGGTGAAGCAGTGGTGTTGAGATGGCCTTGTCACATGCAGATCCTTTGCTCTAGATGCTTTGGGGTTTGATGTTGTGCCTGAGAAGGTATGAGCTCATAGCCTGACCTCATACCATCTGTGCAACAGATGGGTGTGTATGGCAAGGCTAATGGTTAAAAACCTGGCTCCACTTAGGTCAGTGGTATCAAGATCTTACCCACGATTGGAGGGGGAGGAAGAAAAAAGTGTCCAAAGATAGGTCTCCTAAATCACTGCTGGGAAAGCCTGTAGGCTTTAGAGCCTTGTTTATTTACCCTGCTGTCGTTTGGCTGATAGTGATTTGTGCTTGGCCCTTGGACAGAGGATTTGATCTTTATGTCTGTGTCTGTGTGTTTGTTGGTGCAGACTATTAATACATGTAACTGCTGAAAGAGATGGAAGAAGTGCAGATCTTATTTCTAATCAAACTGTGAAAATTATAAACTTAGCTGGCATTGATCAGAATCCTGTTTGTCCATACTGTTCTGTAATGAAAGTAGCACAAGTATCAATCATGTTTATTGGTAAGTCTGGGTGTTCTGTTTGCTGTACCAGACCAGGTGATTAGGTTGTTTTCTTCTTAGCTGAATTGCCCTCTTTTTCTTTTTTGTTTTTTTTCTTTATTTTCTTCTCTTTAAACACCCAACACCACATAGATCATCCCTGGATTTCTTTAACCCACAGAATACAATTTTTCTGCCCTCACTGAAATGTTAAAAGTCTGTGGACTGGAACATGGCTGGGTGGAGCACTATTCAGTTTCCAGCCTAAAATACAGCCCCTGACAGATTAAACCCAGCTGTTGCACAGGTGCACTGAGGCTGTGCTGCAAGGAAGTTTGCCCACTTATAAACTTCTGCCTGTGTGCGTCATTAAACCAAGATATTTTTGGATCTCAACTATATACTTTTTGTTTTTTTGATTAGGCAAGGCAAGTGGTCTTCATTAAAGCCACAGACAGCAGAATGGTTTCATCTAAATTCTCCCCTGTAATTGCAGAAAGACAAACACAAGTCTCATAATGCTCCAGTTCTTCCCCATCCAGCTCATTCAGCCATTTCTATAATTGGGAGTAAAGCCCACAGAATCTTAATTGTTTGTCTAATCTGACACTTCAGCATCCAGCCTGCACTGAAATAGTGCAGAAGTACATGGAGTTACATTTTATAGATTTTTCTCGCTGACTCTGAAAGAGCTGTGATATCCCAGTAGGAATATAGTAAAGGCTCTAGAGAGCCAGTCCTATGTGGAGCAGGTCAGGGAGCTGGTGGGGCTCAGGGTGGAGAAAAGGAGTCTCAGGGGAACCTTCTGGCTCTCCACAGCTCCCTGACAGGAGGGTGCAGCCAGGGGTGTCAGCCTCTTTTCTCAGGGAACAAGGGACAAGACAAAAGGAAACAGCTTCAATCTGTGCCAGGGAAGGTTCAGCTTGGACATCAGGAGGAATTTCTTCACTAAAAGGGTGGCCTGGCATTGGCAGGGACTGTGCAGGGGGATGGCTGAGTCCCCATGCCTGGAGGTGTCCAAGGAACAGCTGGATGTGGCACTCAGTGCTCTGCTCTGGGTGACAAGGTGGGGATCAGTCACAGGCTGGACTCAGTGGCCTTGGAGGTCTTTTCCAACCTGAATGGATCTGTGATTCTATGGAATGGCCCAGGGAGTAAATGTAGTAGAAAAGTTGCTTTGAATATAAATATAAATACACCAGCATGGTGTATTTATATGAGTGAATTCGTGTGCAGACCCAGACTTCTCTTGCCTTTGCAGAATTCTGTAAATAATGTGCAATAAACAATTGCTCTGCAGGCAGGAAAATGTGACCACAGTGTGTAACTTACCCATGCTGGCTGCTGGGGGAGCCCCAGGTAGTGACAATCCATTTGTTCCTACTGATTCCAGCTGCAGGTGTGACTGATAGGCAAGGGGAAGAAAAACCAATTAGTCCCCACATGTTTTTGTTTCATAAAGACAATTCTCCTAATGTGTGCAGCCAGTAATGATGGGGATAATTGTAATCTTTCCATAACCTTTCCTGGCTTGAAGACAAAGCTTGTCACTTGCAATGACCCTTCCTCAGGTGACAGCTACGGTCTGGAGGCAAAAAGTTTAGCACTTCCATAATGACTGAGAAAGGAGGGAGGTTGCAATTTTATGCAACTCTTTCCATACCACAATTTGCTGCCTTTCCGGTTCTTGACTTGCTCTTGAACAGGACAGGAGGAAAAACAACATGTCTCTGCACAGGAATCCCCTTGAAATTTTATATTTTACTTTAAATACTTCTCTTGGTGCTTCTCCTGGCCAGAGGTTCAGTCTGCACTCCTGTTTCTTATAGCTACTGACATATGCATTGTCATTGTGTTTCTCTGATGGGATTTTTTATCTCAATCCCAAAGCCTCCTGTATCAGTGAGGTCTGCAATTTAATTATGTGTTTTGGAAGAAAGCATTTCCTCTGTGTTTTTGATCTTATTATCTGATCATCACATTAGATCTACATTTGTGCTGTATTTGGAAGCAGGCTGCCCTTGTAAGTTTGACTTCAATGGGCTCCAAACAGAAGATTACCATGCTGATTCAATTACTGCATGCTGCAGATTGCTGCAGGTCCTGAATGCTCAAGAACATTTTGCAGTTCCTGAAATGTCTACTTCCAAGCTGAAAATGGCAGCGCAGCAAGGCATTGGCAATAACATTTCAACCCAAAATTGCACCTAAGTCTTCAAGCTGCCATTGTCTGAAGTGGATTTTGGTGCAGAAATCCCATCTGGTAATTTATATTCTTGCAGGAAAAGTCACCATGAGGAATTGAATGCTTCAAAAGAATCGAGGCTTCTATTACTTTTAATTCAAAAATAAATGCTTTAAATGGAGTTATGAAGCAGGAGCTCACTGATGGGTCACTCCTCTCCCTGAAGGCTTGAGGCCTGATTAGGCTCAGGCTCTGAAATTGTGCACACAGCTGATACAGCAATTAATGGGGTTGTGATCATTGGCTTCAAATGCCTCCAGCTGATCCCTGATGTTTCTGAGGTGGACATCAGCAAACATGGAACTTGGACTGTGTAGAACCTTCACTTTTGCTGTGAAGAGGCTTTCAAGAGCCTTTTATTTTAAGGATGTTTCACTTGTTTACCAAGGTTTGCTTTCTTGTGTTTCCATTTTAAAATAGACTAATGTATGTTTTTTAGCTCTTGTTACATTTATGTTTATTTTATTTCACTGTTTGCATAAATCCATCAGTCTTATTGCTGAGAATGCAAACTCTTTTACCTCTCCTCAGTTGATATGTGGTTGAATATCCATTGTCCCCTTCAAGGGACTGCAGAATTGAATTTTGATCCAGTCCCACAGCTGACATTCTGCTATGGGCTGTGGATAATAATGTGAAATTTAAAAAGTAGATGAAAACTATTGTAAGAACATGTTTGTTATGGTTACTGCATTATGCAGTAGATTTCACTCTATGAGGAAGCTGCTGTCAAGGTGGAATGTATTTTGAACTTGAATTCTTCAGAAAATAACCTATAGATAAAGCCGTGATAGCATCAGAAAAATAGATACTTTGAATTCATTTTTGCAAATGAATGATAAAATCAATGCCATAGTTCTCACAGGGGTTGTTTTCATGTTTTCAATCAAATAAATTTGATTGAAAGATGATGTGGGTCACTCCAGCTTCTCTCTTCCTGGCTGATATTCTGCTAAGATGCATGTGACTTTTCACATGACTCCAGTCTCACTTTAGGCACACCACAAACTCAAGGAAACAATTCTTTTTTTACTTATTTATGTTGTTCTCTAAATCACAGAATCATTAAACAATTCAACCTTAAAGATCATATAGTTCCAATCCCCTGCCATGGTGGGTATAAACATCTAGTGCAACTGTGGTAGAAAAAAAAGCAAAAAAAGAAAAAAGCACAATTGTTCTGTTTTTTTTTTATCAAAAGCTGCAAGGCCCAGCACAGGTGATTGAATTATTGAATTCCCAGCATTCTGCCAGTAGCTGAAGTGACATCCATGCTGACAGCAAAAAACTGTTCATTTCCATTTGGTTTTTCCTCAAATACTCCTATGGGGAGAAAAAACTTATCATCTCTAGTCCAAAAGCACTTGTGAACTGTTTTGAAAGTTGATGGGAAATCCTCTTAGTCCCTTGGGATACAGGACAGAGAGATCTTTCACAGCTTTGGAGCACCTGAGCTGGGAAGCCTGTGCTTGGCATCTGCCTATAAACAAGAGTGCTCCTACTTCTTTTTGTGTCTATGTGTTTGCAGGGCAGCTGAGAAGGGCTTCTGTCTTTCTGGGTGTGTGTGACTGAAGGAGAAAAGGACAACTTGGAGTAAAAGGTAAGGAAGATATTATTTGCAATTTTTTTATTTTACTTTAGGCTTATTTTTTTTTAGTATGGTAAATGTAAAAATTCAGACTCTGATCTGCAACTCACCGTTTTCTATGATTTCCCTTATTTTTTGTATTTCCCTTGAGATCAACGGTATCAAACTTTTTAATATACCTTCATACAGAAGATTTTTTGTACAACAAATCATTTCTCTAGCAGCTATTTTCTGTGGGGATGATGGTAAAGCACATTCCAAGCCATTTGATTTAAAGTGCAGTGTCTGAGATTGCATTCCTTGTCACCATTGCTCAGTATGAGGTGCTCACCAGATTTTTTTGAATAATAGGTGAAGCTATTGTTTCAAAATGAGTTTGACAAGCTCATTGAGTTTGGACAGATGATAAATATGTCCCAGTTGAAGCCAGAAATTAATTTATAGTGCATTTAGAAGTCCCTGGACTTCTTTGTGTCAGGTGCTGTTCCCAATTCTCCATCCAGCTGTGGAATTGCCCTTCTGTCCTGACTTGTAGGGACCTCTGATATTCCAGTCCAGGCTTTCTCTTCAGCAGAGCTTTCCAGTGGTGCAGGGTTGTATGGTGGTTTTTCACTGTGGACAGAGGTCCACTAGGATGCAAACCACCAAACTCTCATTCTCACTGTGACCCGAACCTGGATTTAAACTGAAGTCTCTGGAGGTGAAAAAACAGGATACTAACAAGTGATGGGAGAGCCTCACATAGCTTGGTTCAGATAAAAATCTTAATGTTTAGCTTTTCTGAAACCATTCTGGTCCAGAAAGCAGCATTTCAGTCCTGTGAGAGTAGCTTGCCTTTTCTGACTTATTGCATAATAAGATTGGGACTCCATTTCTGAAACACCAACAAAACCACCTTTTTTTTTATTTTTCATAACAATTTTGACTAAAACCAGTGAGAAAAGACATGCATGCAAACATTAAAACAAAGAAATAAACATTAGGAAGAGCCTCATGTTTTGCAATCTCAAACACTGGGTTTGTTTTCTGGAAAATAGTCTGGAAATGTTTCCTCTTACTTGAAATTTTGTTTTACCATAGTAGTAAGTGGGAGAAGCAAAACTGGTGGTTATGCCAGAGGGGTCTGGAAGAAGGGCTGGGTTTAAATAGACATTAGAAAAAGAAACTAATGGTAAGAACCTGAATCACTGGGACCAGAGTGCCTAGGAAATGGGTGTCAATTCTATCCCTGAACATGAGTGGCTAGATAAAAGTTTTGGAGAATTGAAAGATTTAGGGCTGGTCCTAGGATAGGAGTGTGTGCATTATAAATTGTCTGCAGGTGGCTTCCAGGTTTATGATTCAGCAATTAGTTGTCTTTAGGAACACTATTTCAAGATAATTAAAAGTAAAACCATCAGTTAGTTATGGTTACTGTAACACAGCATGGAAAAAAATCATTCACATTTCCCTATTAAAATAATTATGCTTTGAAGGTTCACCAATTCTCAAATCATGGCATCCTGGAAAACCAATAACATCTAAGTTTCAGTCCATCTTGTGAATGCAGATTTCATTTTGATACAAATCATGCATAACAAATATCAACCCATCAACAACCACATTGTCCTATATAAGAGGATATTGTCCTATATGAGGATATACCCACCATCCCAATAAATACCAAGTTCCTCCTTTTCTTTCTAGTCACAAGCAATAAAATAGGATTTAATCTTAAAATATTCTATTAGCTGTAGGGTCTACCTCCTTCAGCAACTACTTTTAATAGATATAAAATGTACTGCTATTACTGTTGTCTTTATGTGAAAACATCATACTGAAAAATCCCTATATCTTAAAGATCACTCATGATTTACTTTATTTGGGCATGGCTTAGCAAAGACTTCCCTGTTAAAATCATAGCAGCCTTTGCTTGCTGGGGCTTCATTTTGGTCTTCCAGAAAACCTTTGCACAAAGCACTTGGGAGATGCTAATTGACTAGTAACTATATCCTGAAATTGCTGTTCTGATTTTAACCCCAAAAGAGTGGTTTATTTTGCATCCTGAAATGAATAGGGTGTTTTCACTTCCCTTATTCTTGATACTCAAAAGTTTAAATATGTGTGGGAGAGACATGCAGAGGAAGAACTGATGATGTGAGAAGGGGCAGATACAACTACTGGAAACAGTGGTTCCAGTAGATGAGACCCACTCAGATAATAAAAATGTGAGTCAGCTCTCACTCATGTGCTAACAGAGAAGTCAAATTTTCTCTAACCAACTGTTTTTAAATTTTCTACATAAACACAATGATGCATCAGGATATGTCTAAAAATAGTTCCTCCTCCCATGAGGGATATATCCACAAACCCTGCACAAAACCACTTGTGCTTCTCAAACACAACTACTGGGCTGTGAGGCTGTGGGTGAGTGAATGGGCTTGCTTAAAAAGAGTTTCAATCAAACTTTAGTTAAAGATAAGAAAAAAAAAATACAGAATGTCTGTTCTGAAGGGAAGCAATGAGCTGGATGTGCTGCCATAGTTCCTCCATTGAACATGGGTTTGTCAAATCTCACACTGCTCATTGGTGTGATGAGCTTCTCTGAGTTTCTCCTATTTTTGCTGGTTTCTGCAAGTGCTGGGCTCTTCTTGGCAGAGCTTTTTGCCTTCCCAAAAACTATTAAAAGTGCCCCTCATCCAAGCTGCATAGTTTGATACAGAAGTTTAATTCAGCTGAATTGGCATATGGCAAAAAAGGTAACTAGAGCTGTTAGTTTTGCTGTGGTCAGTTCGAGTAGGAGCTGGCTGAAAGGGCAAGATAATATTTGAATGGGATGTAGGGAAAGTGGTGTCACACTGGAAAGCAGGAAACAAGTTCATTTTTACACTTCTGCTTTTGCTTTTTAGAAATCAGCTCATAAACCTGTATTGATCTGCTATCAGATCAACCTGTATCTATCTGCTACCTGTGATCTTTAAGATATAGGGATTTTTTTCAGTATATTTTCACCTGAAGATTAATACACTTGAGAATTTTGTTGCATCAGACAAGTTATTACAGAATCATAAACCTGGAAGCCACCTGAAGACAATTTATAATGCACACTCCTATCCTAGGATCAGCCCTAAATTTTTCAGTTCTCCAAAACTTTTATCTGCTCTTATATTGAGCTGCTGCTGTGTATCTTGGTGAGAGAAGAGATGTTCTGACTGTCCTCTCTTTCTGTTGCAGTGTTGGCTGGGACTGGTTGAAGTGCACACGGGTGATGATGCTGCTGTTGGGGAATGTGTGCCCAGGGGTTTTAGGCTTGGCTCTGGAGCTGGGCACACACACGTGGGAGACACAAGGATGGAGAGGATGTGGCAGGGCAGCAGTGAGGTCTGCCATGGTGTGCAAACCCTGCTTTCTGTGAATCACTGGAGTCAGTGACAGGCTTTGTGCTCTCCTCTAGAGGAGTTCCTTCTGAGGAGCATCAGGATGTCAAAATCATGGAGTCACAGAAGGGTTTGGCTTGGAAGAGACATTCAACTCTTCTCATCCCACCCCTTGCCATGGACAGGGGCACCTCCCAGGTTGCTCCCAGCCCCATCCACCCTGGCCTTGGACACTTCCAGGGATCCAGGGGCAGCCACAGCTTCTCTGGGCACCCTGTGCCAGGGCCTGACCACCCTCACAGGGAAGAATTTTCTCCTAATATTTAGAAGAATTTTCTCCTAACTGTCTTTCAGTTTGAAGCCGTTCCCCTTGTCCTGCTATTCCAGGCCCTTGTCAATAGTTTCTCTCCATCTTCGTACCAGGCTCCCTTCAGGCCACAATGAGGTCACCCCTCAGCTTCTCTTCTGCAGGCTGAAAAAGCCAAATTCTCTCAGCCTTTCCCCACAGCAGAGCTGCTCCATCCCTCTGGTCATCTTGGTGCCTCCTCTGGACTGGCTCCAGCAGCTCCATGTCCTTCCTGTGCTGGTCCCCAGGGCTGGAGGCAGCTCTGCAGGTGGGGTCTCACCCAAGGGTACCACCTGCCCCTGAGGGACATAAACCACCCTGTAAATGATAGAGGTTGTTCTAAGCCCGACACAAGGAGCTCAGCTGACCTAGTCTCACTGGAAATTATGTCTCAGAAGAGCTGTGGTCTTTTACACCTGCTCACAACCTGCCCTGTGAGCTCCACAGCGCCAGGCATCCGTCCTGCAGCTGTCTCACACACAGACCTGGGTGAAAGCCCAGTGTTTCTGGGCTGTCATAAATCCAGATGTCCAAGTTCCATCTTAGATTCCTCTTGAGTCATGGGAAGCTGTATTCCTAAGAGGGTTAGTTCAGTACCCTGCAAAAATGAGTTATTGTGGTCTAAATTAAGTAAAAATTGGCATCAATTCTGGATTTTCAAATGTCTTCTGAAAAGAGATAATCCTGCTCCCATTTAAGCCACTATTGGGATTGAGGTGGACTAGAGTTAGATACAAAAAAAATGAAATCCCATCAGAAATCCCATCCTAATTAGAGAAGAAGAGTTAGGGATGTCAATGTGGTGCATTCTTGAAAAGAAATAACAAACAAAGAAACCCATTTGAAGTATGACTTCCACAAATCCTGTCATGTTATGCGAAGAGGTGTTTCAGAGATATGTACAGTTCCTAAAAAGATAACTTCAGCTTTAAAATTTGAAAGATTACTGTTAATCTTTTACAAGTTAAAAAAAAAATTCTGGCTGGGCTTTTCAAAGCAGTTCTAAATTTTAAATATAAAATAGTAAGTGTTGCATGGGTTGTATTTTGCCTTAATCCTCAAGTGCATAATCCTGAAATAAATTTTGAGCTAAGTCCCCTGTGACCAGAAATATTCCTTTAAACTCTAGGGACTGAGCCAGCTATAGTTTCATTTTATGCCAACTAGCCAGATGTATTTTAAAGAAATAAAATTCTATTCTAAGAAAAATAAATTCAAAACTCTTTACCATAGAGTCTAAAAAATAAAGCTGAAAACCAACATAGACTTTATTTCCACAACAGCTTAGAATAAATATGAACAAAATCTGTGTCACGTGGGATCAGAACTGATGTTTGTGCATTGCAGGGGCATTGCCTGGGCAAGGACCAGGGCAATTGCCTGGAAAGAAATTGCTGTAGGGACAGCATTTTTTATATTTGATAGTGGCATCTCCTTTCTTATATAGCATTGAAGCCTTTTTGACCAAAAACCATGGAAATTTTTGCAACTTTCATTGCTTGGCTGAGTTTCAAGA
Source organism: Agelaius tricolor (assembly GCF_023055355.1). Taxonomy (NCBI): domain Eukaryota; kingdom Metazoa; phylum Chordata; class Aves; order Passeriformes; family Icteridae; genus Agelaius; species Agelaius tricolor. The sequence goes on from NW_027269263.1 coordinate 5,749,393, forward strand.
AGCTTTGCTTTGACTGAGAAGCTCTAAATAATGAAAGAGAAGCACAGGAGTGGACAGGGTCTGATTCTTAAAGCAGTGAATGTGAGTGCAGGGAGGCTCCCCAGGGTATTGGGATCACACACAGAGCTGACTCCTGGTAGGGATTTACAAACAGGGGCTTAGAACTCTTCTGAAGTTACACCCTCAAATGGATGCTGGTGCTCTGGTTTTCTCCCATTCTCCTCCACCATCCTTTCCTTGCATTCCCTTTTCTGCACTCCTCTGTTGTGAATATTCCTCCGTTCACACCCCCTGCTGCCTTTTTTCCCCCTATTTGCTGCCATTTAGCATTACACCAGCAGAAAATTATTGCAGGAGGGACTTCCACAAAGCAGCAAGTAGACTTGAAATCAAGGAACAGTTTCAAAGATGGGATTGTCGTGTTCCTGTGATCATATCATGACTGTAATGAGGGTTTGCAATGCTTTGACATATGCCATAGGGGTAACCTCATGGTTACCCACCCACAGTGACTCTGATCTGGAGTGATCTCATTCCATATCCTCAGCACAGTTCTGGCATGTTCCCTCCCTGTGGAGGGGGGAATAGGGAATGACCTTCCTTTGAAATCTTAGATGTATTTACATGAGATCATGCCAAATGCATTAACAAGTGGCGGGAGTGGAAACCTTGAGTGAGTAAACACGGGCAGCCCAAACATATGTAAATATATCTAAAATTTTGCAGTATATCATGCTTTGATTTGCACCACAAACGATAGGAGGAAATTCCAGGCCAGTGAGAATCTGCTCTGTTAATTTATTTTTAATTGGTATTTTGTCATGGCATAGCACGTCACGCCCTCAGGGGACTTTTAAATCTCATCTTTGCAAAGTAGATTTGGTTCAGGTTCTGTTGTGACTGACATGGCATCTCCTCACACATAGCAGCAGCTCCTGGTGGTGGTTATTTGTGATGTTGCACTCTCTTATATCCCTCCTTATCTGCTGCACTCCTGCCCAGAGAAAAAGAGAAAGCTGCTGCTAAGCTTGGGGTAGAGATTTGGCCAAGGACTTCCCTGGTTTTGGACGGGCGTTCCTCCTTGGAGCAGCATGCCTGGGCTTTGAGAGGGCTTTGTGATGAGTGAACAGCTATATGAGGAACTTTCAAACTTTAAATTGTATCCAAGGAACCTCCAGTAATAAGGGCTTCAGCTTCTGCCCACAAGTGGTCCTGTGGGAAAACTGGTCTTTGGGTTTTATTTCCTGAAAGGAAGGATTGTATGGCAGGGCTGGGGCTTCTGGGTCTGTGTAATCAAGGCTAGGCATGATGAATTTGATGTACTGGCATCTGTTCTGTGTGCTTTGTAAGGCTTCCAATAAAATATGAATTAAAAAGAAATATGCTTCATATGCCTATATGGGACATATGGCAGTTAAAGCTTTAGATATGGCATTTTTGTTGAGTTAAAAAGGATGTGTTAGAACACACATAAGTTGCACAGTTCTTACAAAAAAAACAGAGAGGCAGGGAAAATTTAGGAAGCCAGTCAATGTAGATATGACCTTCAGTGTAGGGGAATTTTCTGGGATGCCAGGGTTTGCTTCAAGCTTAATGTACCTTTGAAAGCTGAGGCTCCAGACTACATATAATCCTTCAAAGAGGGCAAGGTGTGAAAACAAGCTAATAAATGTATGAGGGCTAAAGGAGGAATTTTACAGATCAGAGTCGAGGTTGCCAACCTTTCCCCACCACAAAACCCCAACATCCCTCTCCAGGAACTCAACCCAGAATATTAGTTTTGGATGACTGCCTTTGCAAGTCAGTACAGTGCAGATGAGGACCCTCCCCCATTATCAACTTCCAGCCCTTCTATGAGTGCAGAAAAGGCAAAAATTAAAGATGAAGCTGCAGTTTGGGTGATTTTGGTCTGGGATTGATTATTCAGCACTGTCAGTGTGCCCTGTCTTTCCATTGTGATAATAGAAACATGATTAGGTAAATCACTCATTTCCTATCTTGCTTGCATTTTGTCCCAAAGCAAAACCAAACAGTCACTTTTTCTTCCTTGAGCTTTTTCTTCAGCTCCTTCCCCTGGCTCCTCCTCAGGGCTGCCTGCCAGAGCTGCAGCCCAGCCCCGATGTGGGACAGACCAGAGAAGGAGCCCTGGGAGTCGTGCCAGGAGCCTCCCCACGCTGGTCAAGGGTGACATCTCAGCCCAGCCCTCAGCCCTGGTGTCACAGCTGTGGGCACTGCTGTGTTACTGCCTGATCCCTGTCTGGGAACAGGGAAAGTCTTGGCAACCCCTCTGAGAAGCCCTTTGAAATGTTGTTGGGGTTACACCCGTAAAGCAGAGGGCTCTTGGATCTTTCTGCATTTCAGCTCCTCCAAATGCTCTTTGTAGGTTTCTGAAGGAGCTACAGACAGAGCTGAAAAAGAGAGTGCTCTTCCCTGGGAGTTGATCCAAGGGAATATTTGTGGAAGATACTTCACAAGCAATGGGTAGCTTATGAATCCCCTGCCTCAAATTTATGAGAGGAACTGAGCAGAAGATGAAATGCTTTGTAACATGATTTGGTTTCAGTCATTTGAGCTGATCATGAGCTACCCACTGCTCAGACTGGCTGCTTGCAAGGGGAAGATATTGCCCTTGAAGAGTTTTAAGTTCAATGCACTGGATTGACAGAAGAGAATTTATTATCATCCTGTACCATCTCTTTGGAAAGCTTTCTCTCGTCCCAGCACCATGTGGTCTCTTCTACATGGTGCCTGTGCTTCTGCTCTTCCTGAATGCCCCAAGACTGTGAAAAATCTGTGTTTGTTCTGTTTTTCTCCTGGCCCAGAAATGTCCTTTCCTGCATCTCACGTGGGACATAACTCAGCATAGCAGCACTAACCTGTATTCCATAACTGGAAACAGTCTCCTGTGGACAAAGACCAAAGGCTGCTTCTACTTCTCAATCTTCTTCAACATATGGGTGGGCTGGAGTGAGAACCCTTTGAGGGAAAACCTCTGAGATGGGAAAATGTTTGGGGAGGACCTGAGGCCCCTGCTGGACAAGCTGAGCCAGCCCTGGGGGACAAGAGGGGCAGTGGGACCCTGGGGTGCCTCAGGAAGAGCAGTGCCAGCAGGGCAGGCAGTGATCCTGCCCCTCTGCCCAGCCCTGGGAGGCACATCTGGAGAGCTGTGTCCAGCTCTGGCATCATCAGCACAGCAGGGACATGGAGCTCCTGGAGCGGGGCCAGCAGAGGCTGCAGAGAGGATTTAGGGCCTGGAGCATCTCCCTGGCAGGGAAAGGCTGAGGGAGCTGGGGCTGTCCAGCCTGGAGAGGAGCCCCAGCTGAGAGGGGCCCTCAGCCCTGGGTGTCCCTGTGTGCAGGGAGGCTCAGAGCAGGGCCCAGGCTCTGCTCTGGGGGCCCAGCAATGGCACCAGAGCCACGGGCAGGAACTGATGCCAGGAGGTTCCACCTGGACATGAGGCAGAACTTCTTCCCTGGGCAGTGCCCAGGCACTGAACAGATTGTCCAGAGAGGGTGTGGAGTCTCCTCACTGGAGATATTCCAGACCCCTCTGGACACAATCCTGTGCCCTGTGCTCTGGGATGGCCCTGCTGGAGCAGGGAGGTGGGACCAGATGAGATCCATTCCAACCTTGCCCAGTCTGTGATTCTGTGTTAAAAGAAAGTAAGCAAAGAAAGTGCAACAAATTTCTAATAGTGCAGATGTAATTTATGGCAATGAAATTTCTGTTTCATATCTGGAAACAGACAAGTGAAAAGCTGTGTGAGGTGAACATGAACTGCACATGAATGAGATTGGAAGATGCTTCAGATTGTTTTATATCAAGGCAGAATTTTGGGGGGGTATATATTATTATTTAATGCACACCCATTTATTACCTGTTCCTGTCTCTGGGACAGCTCTCCTCCCTGCAACCTTCTTGCCAGAGGATATGGTAGCAATGGCTCCAGGCCTTGCCAGGCACAGCTCACTATTGCATACATATGACCCCATGAAACCAAAACATACTCTCAAAGAGCTCTTGTACTCCAGGCCTTCCACTTCAGGAAGGATATTCAATTTCAAAGTATATTTACATATTTACTATAGCACTTCCAAGAGCAAGGGTTTTTTTTAAAAGGTTATAGCAACATCTCTTTGCCTTTGATGGAGACAATTCCTCTTGCTTATATTCCCTATATTGTTGGACTTCTGAATCTTACAGAAATCTTCAGCATTTTAAATTATCTAAAGGTTTGATAGGTTTTGGAGTAAGTGGTTGGAATCTAGATAGCTGCAGAGTTTTCACAGGTGAAACTAATGGTTCAGCAGTGCACTTTTAAGGCCCTGTGCTTCTTAAGTGTGTTGCATTTGCTAAAGTTAAAGAAAAAAGCAAAGTCTGACTCTATCTGTGGCTCATACTATGTTGTGTGTGATAAGTGGCAGCCCAAAAGTGAGTTTTCTGGTTACTCCATAGCAATGAAGTGTGTGAAAGGTGAGGAAGAAATTCAACAGTTAAGGAGCTTTGTGAATCCTTTGTGGAACCTTTAGTGTTCAGGACTCATGAATCTAACAATAATAAGATGATTGGATTAAAAATGTGAAATGCAAAGTATGAAACTGGCAGGGTTGAACCTTGGACATAAACACTGGTTACACTTTTTAGCTATTTTTTGCAGCTGTCTGGTTTGGCAATACATTTTTCTCTAAAAATTCCTAGTGGCTTTAAAATGTATTGATATCAAATACTGTGAGATGTGTCAGTGCAACTCCATAGAAACAGGGTAATGCCAATTAATTTTTGTTTGTTTATTTGACTGTCAGCTATGCAGTTGGTGTCCACCTGAATGTAGGAACACGCTTCATAATAATTTATTGGAGTATGCTAAAATGAGAGATGGTATTTCTATGTGAATAAAGAGTTACAGTAATAAAACCATCCCAAAATATGAACTGGTTTGAAATCCGTTCATGAAAAGTGAATGCATCACCCTTACCTTCACCTCAGCTGCTGTTTGCTCTGGTGATAGTTAAGCATGAACTTTGGGAAAGCTCCTGTCATCCTTGCTCCCACTTTTCTATTTTGTATTTGCCCTGGAAACTGTCTTCCAGCTGCAAGTAGATGTGGCACAAGAACATTTCTTTGGGGAATTACAGAAGAGCAGAGTAGAAAAGCTGGACAAGTTGAGTCCTGCAGTCAAAGGAAAAAAAAATAGCTTAGGGCAACTCTTCTGGGGTTTCACCACCCCTTTTCAACATTCATAAAACTGCACATGAGTTTTCCAAGTTGGGCTTGAGGGCTCTATCAGGGGAAGAGAGACAGGCCTGCAGGGTCCATGAGCTTTGGGGATGGAATTGCTCTGACAGCAAATGCACAAGTCTAAGATTGTTGTGCTTTGATACAGAGGAGCAGAAAGTGCCCTTTCTGGAGTAGAGAAATGTGAATCCTAGTCCTGACTCTAACTGCAGATGCCCAGAGGATGGATTAAGGCTCTGCTCTTCACTGTAATGAGAATATCTTGGTGAAAAATATAATCTAGACTCGTGATTCCTTAGGCTGTCCCAGCTTTAAAAAGCATATGGCTACCAGACCTCATGACTGCTCCTAGTTTGTTCTTCAGGGAAGTGTAAAAAGACTTAAATATTTTGTTTATTTGTTTTACAAATTCTTTCAGTGAACATGGAAGAATGTAAAAATTGGAGAAATGCAGAGAATTAAGCTAAGTCCTCCCAAATAATAACCCATTAGTGAAATTGCAAGTATGGTGGGTTTTCTTGGTATGTGCTAGAGTGAAAGCATGGGTAAAAGTGGGGAGAAGAACCATGATTTTAGGTTTATTCCTGAAATACTGGTGTTTTCAAGAGGCATTCTAGAGCCAAGGATTGTGTTTACTCTGATATATGTTGGAGGATCACACCTACCACACAAAGAGCATCTCCCTGGGTTGGATGGTACAGCTTGATAGCTGGGCACTTGGAGCATTAGCTATCAGCTAATTTTAAAAAAATGGAGAAAAAAATAAATAAAAGGCCTGTTCTCAAAAGGCAGCTCACCTAGGGCTATTAATACACTTGTCTGAGGAGAAGGAGGAGGATGATGTTCTCCTATTTGTTCAGGGCATGTCTTTTTGTTCCTTCCTGAATCCTTGAAGGCAGTACAGGTGATCCTGTGTCTTCCAAAGAGCTGTAATAGTCTACAATTAAGATTTGTTGGACTTCTTTGTCTTTGTAATCACCTCCCTCTTCTAAAAGGAATGAAGAGGAGAAGCAATTTCTGGTAATATCTGAATGAAGATATTTCATACAGTGAAAGTTCTTTATCCCACAGCTGCAATTATCTTAAATAAACAAAACCTTGTGGGTTTGTCCCATAAAAAGGATTTCTCTGATTTTCTGTGTGCTAAACCATCTCATTTGAATTATACCAGGGATTAGCCTGGGAAATGTAATGCAAATGACTGATTTTTTTTTAATAGATCAAAACGCCTTTTCAGTTTATGAAAGCCTTTTTCCCATAATTGATATTATTCCTTCTATTTCTTCTAAGTCCTTAGAGGATTATGAATGTCAGTATTAGAATAAAAGAAAGATTGCTTTAGATAATTTTATGTTCAGGGCTCTGTTCCAAAGGAACCAAACTCACATGGAGATCTTTGAGAACACGATTAAAAGGACATGATGAAAATAAGGTGGGGGTGAAGAAGAAAAACCCACAAATCAGACTCAGCATAGGTTTCCAGTACAGCTGACAGTCAGTACAGCTGCACTTTTGGTCATTACAATCCAGCTGGAACATCTTGATGCTGGAGCACAACATTGATTCAAGATTGTTTTCTCTTAACACTGGTGATTCTTTTCCTGACTTCTGTGAAGCTTTCCAGTAATTCAAGCACCATGATCTTGTCCTGGATTCACACAGGACATGGCTGCAGGGAACCAAAGGCATGGAGACCATGTCCCTCTGGCTGCAATTTGTACACCACAGTTGTTTTTGGAATCAGGAGCAGAGGATGCAGCTTTGAAGGACAATTCTTGGTGTATAAAGCCGTATTACCCCAGTTCCTATGGGAGAGGGTGTTATTCCATATCACAGAGATGATAGCAAACCTCTCACCTGCAGCTCAGACAGAAGAGAGAAGTGGCTCTTTTAAAAGTAAAGAGTTTTCTTTTTTCTATTATGTAAATGTTAATTAATTAATTTTAAATGTAATGCTGTAAATGTTAATTAATTAATTAATTTTGAGTTTGAAATCACGCCTCCCATCAAAAAACTACAGTGAACATGCTTGTAGAAGAGCTTTTGCCATTAATTTTAGTAGGCATATGGGAAATGTCCTAAACTTGTACCAGTCAGCCTACAAGTTTTTGTTGGCAGGCAGAGATCAAGATTAACATTTCCACCAGACTTTTTCTGTGCATTGGCCTTAGCTACCTTAGATTAACAAGGAGAAAGGTAGGGATGTGAAGGAAATCGAATCAGCCTAATGCAGCTTTCTAACAACTTATAGCCTCCATCATAGATGATGGCAAGGTTACCCCCAAGGGTAAATTTTTGGGGGTGTTTACAAAGTTTCCACTTTTCATGGGGAAAGTTGTCAGGTCGTTATGTCTAGTGTTATGCCAGTTCAAGACTGAGTGACAACAGTAGCACAAAAAAAGCACAAGATTTGAGGCTGTTGACGTTAATTTAGGCTTTGGCTGCACGACTGCACTGCACTGGAGTGGACCAGGCACAGTGATTGCTGGACTTCAAAGGAATGTTCCCTTTCCTGGTTGATGCTGCCCAGTAGGACCATTGGGAGGGAAAGCCTCTGTTTGGGGTCCAGTTAGAAACTGAGAGTGCTGGGAGCACCTCAGCTGCCATCCTTGTAAAGGCTCTGCTGGCTGGCTCAGGAGCCCCGGAGCTGCAGGACATGGGGGAGTTTTGAGAAAGGAGAGATCAGAAAGGAGGGCACTGGCTGGGAAGTTAAATAGGTGGTCTCCAATCATTACAAATTTATTCTGTAATCCCAAAAGTCCTTATCAAGGTACAGTAGTCAAGTTAGTCCAGGAAATTAGCTCCTAAATTAATATAGTCCAGGAGGAGCATTTCCACAGCAAAGGTTTTGCCTGCTGCTACTCTATGAGTACTGGGCCATTTTTTTATTTTTCCCTAAATGTCCATAGAGGAAATTGTGCCTCAATAAGGTTCAGATGATTTAGCCACTTCAAGTGTTGATACCATTAAATCAGTGGAATGCCATTGGGTTTGGAAGCTGGAGAATTGCCAATCCAAAAAAGGAATGAGTTTTGCTCTACAGCCAGGTTAACAATCCAGACTAATCCTAAAAGTTAGTGTTTCACAGAGTTAATGGTAAATATATGAAATATTTTAAAATAGATCTTAGGGTGGTGAAACATGCATATATTAGATGAATGAAAATTTGGAATCCCACTCTAAAGCAACATGCTGCAGTCCAGAAATACTTAGAAACTGAATGAAGTTACAGAACTATGACATGGCACTCACCTACTTCTGGTATCATTTAGAGATCTTGTAACTGTATTTATTAGACCCAGCTTTGTGCACTCCTCTTCACATCTTGATCCTGCACCATCTGATTTTACCCAGCTACTTTCTTTCCAATGAGCAAATTATGTGACTGGTGAAGATTTAAACTGCTCATGGCAACTTGAGTAATTGCTGCCAAATGATGTGGATTGCCAAATGATGTGGCTCATAAACAGTGGATAGGCATTCCTGTCAAGATCTTTGAGCCCACAAACGAAAACCTGTAATTCTAATTTGCTATTTAGGAACATGAAAACAAGATCTATGTTTTCCATAAAGCTGGGTTTGCACCTGAAAGCTCCTGTCAGAAGAAGCCTTTTACTCCAAATCTTTGAAAACCAAAAACCAAAGTGCTCAAATAAGAATTTAGGAAAGGAGAATCGGGCACCACTTGGGGAATTTCATCTCTGAACAGAAGGAGCTTGGCATAAAACCACACTGACAATGACTCAGTGCAGTCTTTCCCAAATGAAGTGAAAGATGGCATGGAAGCTGGCCAATGTGAGATCAAAGCAGCCATAGCAAGGCTGCAGAGAAGTCAGCTGCAGATGAAAAGCAGAGATAAAAAGCTTTGCATATTTTTTGTCTGAAGTCCTATGAGCTTGCATTTATGTGGGTGAGTATCACTGATTTTATAATGAGTCACTAGAGCAGTTGAAGGAAATTATTAAATGAGGAGTAACTGTGTGTTGCAACAAAAGTCTGAAGGAAGTGGTGTGTCCCCAGTCTCCTGATATCCTCAGACAAAGCTCCTCCTGAAGGTGAGCACTGAGAAGATGTAAGTTACAGGCTCAGGTGCAGAGCAGCTCAGGGGTGTTTGCTGTGCCCTCTGGCTGTGGGGCTGAGAGGCTGCCAAGTACCCACTGAATTGCTTGTTTGGCTCCCAGGGGAGAACTTTGTCTCACTGGCCTTGTCCAAACAGCTCTTCCACAAGCTTTCTGATCATAGAACAAGCTTGGATAGACTGTTACAGCCACAAACTGGATGTTTTCCAAAGCCATGTTGAGTTAAGATTCTACAGGACTCACCTAGGTGGTGGATATCCTCTAAGACTTCCAACTTTACCCCAGGTGAATGAATGGGCTCTGTTGTTTCAGAGGGTTGTTTTCATGTTCATCTGCTTTCCTGTATCACAGCATAAGTGACTTCTCCTGCAAATCTGCCAAAAGCCTGACAAAATTCAGAGTATATCACAGTCTTCACTTACTTTATCCCACTGGTAAAATTGGTTCCCATTTTATTCAATCACTTTATTTCCTTTATTTCAAAGTAGTTTTGCAGCAGTTAGACTGGTCTGTACTTCAGTATGTGCATTTCTTCAGTAAGGAGAAATCCTGAATAATTTACAGTTGTTTCATGACTGTACCTTTACATGCAAGGAAAACTGGCTAAAACTACAGGATTATGGGTGAGAGATTGTTTTCTTTTATATGCAGCTTTCAAAAAATTAGATATGCAATTCACTTGAGGACTTTTTCATCTCTTCTTCTAGAGTAGTGAGATTCATTTTGGCAACTGGAAAAACTTAGATTCAGTGCCACCATGTAGATTTTCAGTTGGACAAAATGATGCTATTGCTTCGTATATTATTATAAAACAACCACATCAAACTATGCAAGTGTCCTGTAATGTCATGATTACAGTGTTAGGCTCATACCAGTTGAAAAATATGACTAATTGAATATTAGAATATTCCTTCAATTATATATTTGGTTGTCCACATAGATATAGGCAATCTGTTAAATTACTATGTCAATTTGTATTATGGCAAGCTTGGAAGGTTCCTGAGAAGGGAAGGGGAGGCTGGAAGTGGAGGTTTTAGCATGTATTGTGGTGTCACCTAATCCTGCCATCTCATCAGAGCCTGCTTGTGGGGAAAGCTATGAGAAAAAAGTCCCCAAAGAATACCCAGATTGGTGCTGATGGTCATCAGGGACATGGCTGCTTTTCCAGGGGCATGGAGTGGCATCCTGTGGCAAGAGGAGCCAGTTTTGGATGGTGGGAGAAACAATGGAGCTGGTCATGGCACAGATTCTGTAAGTGTCTTTTTGTGAGAACTTCTAAAATCATAGAGTCATTTAGGTTGGAAAAGACCTCTAAAACCATTGAGTCCAACCATTAACCCATAATTTCCAAATCTACCAGTAGACAATGCCTGTAAGTGTCCCACCTACACATTTACAGGGACAGCGGTTCCACCACTTCTCTGTTCCAGTGCTTGATAACCCTTTCAGTGAAGCAATTTCTCATGATATCCAACACAAACATTCCTGCCACTACCTGAGGCCATTTCTTCTTGTCTTGTCCCTTGCCACCAACCCCTCACCTTGCTATAACCTCCTTCCAGCCTCTCTCTGCAGAGCACCCAACACTCCCTCAGTGCCCCTGCGTGGATCCCATCTGGCCCCATGGATTTGAAATTCTTTCTGAGAGAGTGTGATTTCTACTGCCAAATTGCAGCCTCTCTAATCACATTCTAGTTGCCTCCAGTAATCCTGCTATTTCAATTGAATGCATAAATAAACAAACAAACAACATGCTTTAAAAATACTAACTGGACAGAATGGCAGGAGGCACAGGGGTGTGGCCATTTTGTTTGAAAAAGCATGCTTTATTTTTTGATACTTTTGCCTGAAATAGCCTCATATTTTCAGGTCAACTTATGGCCAAGAAAAACACAAGTCAGACCAAAGCCCACAGGAAATTCTAACAACTCTAAGAAAGGCCAGCTAATGAAGGTTGTAGAAAAATCACCGTGAATGATATCATTGACCACTGGCAGTGGGAAAGTCTGAGGACTTGTAGCTGATCATGAACAGGGATTGGGGAAATGAAATGTTAAAATATTCTGAATTTTTATTTATTTGTCTTCTGTTTTCTAAGAATCCTGGGAAAAACAACTTTGTTATGATTACCACCCATTGCTTTCTGACTTTTAAGGTCCCACAAATGCAATTTATGCCTCTGAGTTGCTATAGATACAGGACATTAAATCTGTTCCTGGTCTTGCTAAGGTTGCTGGAGTTTTGCCATTCAGTAGGGGACAGATTTCACCATAGATTTTCAGTGCCACAATCTTATCTCCTGACAGAGTCAAAATGCTACCACTTCGGAGAGCAGCACTTTGCAAAAGAAAGAAGCCCCCCAGTGTAACTGTTTGTAGAATTCCTTCTGTGACTTTTCTGGCATGGTGTGTGCTGGCACAGTGTGAAGAAAGTGCATGGGGTAAGAATTTAGGTGCTTCATTGGAAACAGCTTTTCTCAGGTTTGATGTGGACCTCTTGCTAGAAAGCAAAAGTGAGGAAGCACAGAAGCAAATCGAGAGTGCTCCAGGTGATATTGAGCTGAACTTATTAGATAACAATCATCTTCTGATGTCACAAAAGGGCTTTGTGTTCAAGTATCTTTCTGTGACTGGCCCTAATCTTTTGTTAATGCATCTGAATGCCCTGGTTTGTGGGCTAGGGTTGTATTGCTCTCCTCTCCTATCTTTCAGAGACTTGATTGCATTCGTTTGGTGGACTACACTTTCACACAAAGCTTGTATCACAGATCACCTTTCCTGCTGTTTCTGAGCACAGACTGTGCTTCTGTAGTATCTGTTGCAATGATTTTAATAGAAATGTGATACTGGGAGAGCAGGAAAGATATTGTATATATGGTTTCCAGTGCTCAGAAGTCAAGAAGCAAATGCCACACGATGAGGCAACTCTCAGCGGACCTCAGCCTGGGGAATATGGAGTGTAGCTGCACTAGCCTGATGCTTTCCCTGTAGGAGAGGTGGGAGTTGGTTTCTGAGCTGTTCCTGTGCTTTGGTGTGAGGGTTACCTCTGAGCAGTTCATGGCACAGCCTGTCTGGTGCTTTGCTGCTGCTGTTGGGCTTCAGCGCTGTAACACACACCAGCCCCAGCCAAAGCTAAATTTGGAGCAGAGGCAAAGTGAACCAGGGCCAGGAGGGAGTGAGCCCAGGACAAATCCATAGCTCTGTGTCCCAGTTCAATGCCTTTTCCACCCAACTCGGTGGCTTGGGGCACCTTTCCAAGCTTCAGCATCTGGCTAACACTGGAATTACCTGGCTGAATTTCAGTCCAAACAAACTGAGGGTGACATAGGCAGGTGCTGGTGTGGTTCATCTCATGGTGAAGGAGCTGTGTCAAATACCACAGTTTCCACAGTTTTCTCGCTATCATTGTTCCCCAGAGTCCAAAATACTTTGCAATGTTAAATTGTCTGTATTAAAACAGTCTCTCCAATGCAACTGGAGACCACCCAGAACTGATCCTAGATACTACAGCATTCTCTCCAAGGAGATAGGCTGAAATTATTTGGAGTTCACTGCCCATGGGGCATATTCTGAGCTGGATTTATGCACGCAGGCAGTGCTCAGGGGACTTGTCTCAGAGCACTCTGTTTCTGGTGTGCTTTGTTTCCATTTGTGTAATGGAACCATTTAAAAAATAAATAGCAGTTTAAAAATAAGTGAGTGATCTTCGTAGCTAATGTTTATCTAGGATAACTGGCATCCATGTCCATGCTAAGAAACATTTGCTGGCTTTATGAATCTGTTTATTTAAGTATCTGTATTTGAAATGAGGCTTATAATATTTGCATGTTGAATAGCATAGAATTTCTTTTATCAAGGAAGCTTCTTCCCTATATAATTCTGTGCTGAAAAGAGGAAGTTGTGCTTTATAGCAAAGCTTACTGACATAACAAAGAAAATGGGACCTGTCAGATTCTCAGAAGCACCAGTTGCTCCAGTTTAGTTTTGCTCTGCCTTAGTCTTTTGTCATAGATTCCAGACGTGGCGTTAAATCAAATCAAGAGCCTGAACTGGGATTGTTATTTTTGTTCAGCTGTACCTGAAAAAAGTGTGTGAGACCGTCACCAGAGGACTTTAGAGGGAGTTTTCTGTGTGATTTTTAACTGAAAGACAAATGACTTATCACACATAAATTCTGTATACACAGGTTTTATGGTTGAAGGCAACGTGGAATATTAGAGGAAGGTTAATAGCAAATTAAGAAGGTAAGAAGATGAGACACTTTTAGCACCTGTCTGTTTTGTATGTCTCTGTATGAATTGTCCTTCAATTTTACATTAGTCATTTTATGAATTTCCCATACAGTCCCAAATGTTCACTTCCTCAATGGAACTGCCTCCATCCAGGTCCCCTTTTGGGCTGTGAGTGTTAAATGTCCTCCTGCTGAAATGTACCTGATACTCATTTCAGCTGTGTTAGCTGGTGTCCATGGTGCTAATAGGAAATACAACAGCACAAGTGATGTAATTTCATTATCTAAAGCCATTTTGAAAAAGCTTGGATCTTTCTTAACCAGCCCTAGTGTAGGTTACATTGGAGTGAGCTTACTGAGGGGATTTGAAAGACAGTCGCAGGGATCAGACACCGAGAGTTCATACCCCTACCAAAGGAACAGAAGAATTACAATGCTCTGTGGAGCTTTGATTAACTGTCTCCAGAGTAAATACAACCTCTGGAAACAAAAGCTTTCTCTCACACCAGGCCCCAGAATTGGCAACTTTAGCACATTCTCTTTGTTCACCTCCAGGATGGCTGGCAGGTTCAGCCAAAGGAGAGGGACTGTAAATTACAACAAAAAGGGAATTAGAAGATGTTATTTTAATCAGACTACTGAATGACTTAACTGCCGAGCTAGTGCACGGTGTGCACAGTAATCAGACTTCTGTGGGCCCAGGCAGGAGCTTTCTCTGTGGGGCTGTGCTGGAGGAGGCTCAGAAAGAAATCTTTCAGCACACCCTTACGGTTGAATGATCAGGCAAGTCCTGTATCCCTTCCCTTGTACTTCTATTGTATCTACTTCAGACCACTCTTTGCATAAGCAATAAGGCTGGATTGTTTTAGCTGGCATATCAGGCACCAATTTTGCAAAACATGATCTACTTATGTAGACCTGAATGCCCACAAAGAGTCCAACACCATTCCAGAAGTGATTCAGGGGATCCTTGCTAGGAGCTGCTGTTGAATGATTAACTTTCACCCAAGCCCCTGCATTATTTTGAACTCTACCCTTGTTCTTATAGATAAATGTAAAATATTAGAAAGTTCCTGGTGCTGTGCTGTGCTTTATGTTGTCAGAGCTATAATCTCACTGTTAATTACTGTGTGTTTAGCATCCCGGTCTGACAAAGCTCTCCCATGCAGGCAAGCTGAATTTCCTTGCAGTATTTCAAGTGAGATATTTACTGCCAGTGTTAGCCAAATAAAGGATTTTTGAATGCTCCATTATTTTGAATTATTTTCTCTTTTCTTTGTATACTAGGCTCCAAACAGCTCTCAGCAAAACAACCTGCCTTTCCCACAGCAGAGTTCAGGAGTTGTTCCCCAGACTCTGTTCCTGAGAGCTGGCATGCTTGAAGCAAAACCAAGCTGCAGGATTGGATTTTTTAAGGGAAGATACCTGCCATTATTCAAAAGAAATGCATGTTTTCCATTGAACGTTGCCATCACGTACCTGGCAGCTGCATGAGCAAGAGGGAGCAGGACTAACAGACTGTGCCATACTTAAAAACATAGTTGAATTTAAATTGCCAATTGTGAATCTGTTTAACAGGATCATTTACAGAAGAGCATTAGTCCCCTGAATGTTTCTGCAGAGCTTAGTGGAGTGGATAACATGACTATTTGAATTTTTCTTACAGGAAGGAGCAACTGGTGGTGCAAATTTGGATTATTCTTCATTGCAAGGCTGTGTTTTTGGGGAAAATGTGTGTGCACCCCAGGTGAAGATGCACACCACTGTCACCAGAGGAGGTCCATATTGCCTCACTCAGTTTTCTAAAAGCTTCTCTGCTCAGAGCAATCTCCACATTTGTACCTCTCTCTCCCACTTCCTTTTCCTAAAACCACTGACACACGCCCTTACCCTCAAATTCCCCAGGTCCCTTTGTGTCACGAGGCAGGCAAGGATAACTTCACAAAATTCAGCTTCTGCACGTGCAGATGCATGGTGGGGTGCCCTGTGTGATGGAGTGACCACCTGGGGCTGTGCAGATGTGCATGTGCAGATGTGCATGTGCTGTGCCTGGGAAGCACTCAGGGTTTGGTGGCTCCTCCATCGCCTCTCCAAGCACAACATAAACCTTTCCCCTGCCTGGTCTCTTGGGCTGTCCAGAGAAAGTCTTGCAAATCCAGATAGTTTTGTTGGACTGTGTTTAACCCACTCACTGATGAAGGCTGGGACTGATTGTCCCCCATGCTGATTGTCCTTCTGCACCTTAAAGCCAGGCCACCCCTTGGAAGGGCAGTTGTCTCAGACATTAGGAATCCTTGTTTTACCACTTCATCACTCACCTGGACAGTCATCTCTTGCAGCATATAGTTTGCCATTCCTGGCGTCATGCTGGAATAAAAAAACATTATGAGAAAAATAAAGTACTGCATAAAAGAAAACCCAAACCAGAGTTAAAGATTGTTCCTTAAATATGTGACTTTCTGTTTCTTGTATGACAGAAATTGGGCACCTGGGTTTGTTCCCTCCCCCTTAGCCCTCTTGAAAGTGAGACTTCTGCTCCTAAACTACTTCAGCCTTTTGGAGGGCTGTTCAGTGTCTTTGCCATCTGTTTGTCCTCCCACCTCTCCTCCTTGCTCATGCTGCTCTCTGGAGCGCTGCTGCTTCTTGCTGCTGTTCCTGTGCATGTGCCTTTGGACTAAAGGGTGGGATCCTGGTCACAGCTTGTGGTGACAGCACCTCAGAGCAAATAAATGCAGGACCAAACTGGAGCTCCCTGTGGACGAATCTAAAATCTAGGCTGGAATGACCTGGCCAGGGGATGTTGATATTAAATGTTCCTCTCTGTTAATTGGTTACGTATGGTGGCCTGAGTAAATGGGTGTACACAGGGCTGGGTGCAGCAGTTTAACTTTCAGGAGGCTGTGTCTGCAGGCTGGGGTCACAAACAACGAGGGTGGAGGAACCAGGAGCCTTTAGCAAGCCCAGAAGATGTGGATGAGTCCAACACACATGGACAGGGCAGCAGCTGCTCCTCAGGGCTTGCAGACTCCACACATCCAGGTAAAAGCAATGCCCTGGTCCAGCCAAGCAAGGCAACACTGCTACAGCCACCCCCAGGGCAAGGAGGCAGCAGCAGAGGCCCTTTAGCTGCCCTTGATAGATCTGTGCCCAGCTGTAATGTAAAGGAAGGTTCAGAAGGTGTGGGTGAGACTGCAGCCTAGCACAGTTGTCTTTTTTTTTTAATCTCATTTCGGTTGAGGAAACAGAAAATGCTGTTATGTAGAGTATGACAAAACATTATTTATTAAAAAAAAGGAAAAAAAAAAGATAGAAATTGACAGGGAGTTTATTCCTCCAGCATATTCATGTAAAAGTTATGATATCTGAATCAATGTTTTAAAGTGAGGAATTTAAAGCAGGAAAACCCAAGACATAAGTTTACCTAATTTAAAGCAGAAAAGCCAATATATGAGTTCACCTAAATGAATGACAAGTATGCATCAGTTCCATCAGAGGTTGATGTGAGGTGCACAAGAGATACTCTTGGGTAGTGGGAGTTGTTACTCACTGGGCTGTGTCTTTGCAAGTGGGAGTTTGGGGTCACAACTTTATGGCTCTAAATCCGGTATCACATTGCTCAGTGGAAAATGTTACAGCCTCTGCACACTGTAAGTATTCTGTGCCACAAGCCTCAAACTTTCACCACTTGACTGTTGCACCACCTGGGTTTAATTAGCAGTTTGACATCAGATGGCAACTAGAAAATTACATTAAAGTGGAAAACCTGGGCAACCTGATTTCCAATTTTCATTTTATACAGACAAGAACAGACACCACAAATGTATAGTCCCTTCCGTGCACTGATTCTCTCAAACCTTTCAGAGGCTTTACTCTTTTAACCAAGGATGTAGCTGGCTGAAAGCACATGAAATACATTGTTTTTAATGCAAATATATTCAAATTAGAAGCTATCTGTGGTATATTTTACAGAAGCTGTTTCAGTGTTAGCACAGCACAGCCACATGAAACCCACCTGGCCACCTGTGAGGTTTCTGGTTTCAGAGCCAGCTTCACTGAACCTGGCCCTCGTTGCAGAGTTAATTGGAAATATTTATCCAGGGAACTCGCCTGGCAGATTTTGTGTGTTGTTTGATTTCCTCATTCTTGGTGTTTAATCTGTCATATCAGAATGTGTGGTTTGGTGCAGTTGGTTGGTACTGTCCAGAGGAGGGGATGGAGCCAGTGCAGCTCCTGCTCCCGTGGATCCCCAGCAGCTGGAGAAGAGGAGGGGGACAAGATTGTGGCCAGGGAATTTGGAGGAGGAGGAGGAGGGCTGATGGACAGCTGCCTGCTGATAGCAGGCTCAGGCTGGATCTTTGGCACTCAGCACAATGCCCTCCTTAGGGTAGAAGTGATAGCAGTAGGATATCTCTGTGCAGGATCGCTGGCTGAGTACCCCAGTGTAATTGCCAACTAATCCTAATTGTGTTTGTTCTTTAATCCAAAATTAATCTAAGTCATCTGGACTCTTGAAAGTAAAAGCATTTGTTTCACTGCTGCTCTAAGGATAGGTAAATCTCTTCTTCCTTGCTCTTTTTAAACTTTTGAGCAATACCTTGCCTTTTTTAAGCCCTTTGGCCAAGTTTTTTTTTTTTCTTAAACACCAGTGACAAGAATATGAAAGGAATTAGAAAATTTTTATGGGATTAAGACTCATGCACAAAAGACATGTTGATTCCTTGTCCTCCAAAGAGGGCAGCATGGGTTCTGCAATCAAACCTAAGGGGTTCACAAGGGGTTCACGTGCCGTAATGTATGTGGTAGGTAGGAAAGTAATGCATGGAATAATCTTTGATTAAAAAACCAAACACCTCCCTCCCCCAGGCAGTGTAAAAGGCAATAGTCAAAAACCTATTTCAATTTTTAGAACTAAAAAAAAAATGTATTCTTCACTTTTGTGAAAAAATGTTATCTGTCAGTGGTAAAAAACAAAATGGGCACACTTCTAACTTTACTGATTTTGTAATATGTTATTTCTATCTCTTTCTCATCAGCAAAGAGATGCTTTGCTACATGGACAAATATTTTTTCTAATTGCATATTAAGTTCCCATATAGAGTAAAATTAGATGGGATACAAAAATTATTGATTTGATACTTATTTGATACCTCCCCACCTGATTTTCAGTAAATGGAAATGTCACCATCTATATCCTCTTCCTTCTAACCACAGATATGCCAAAAGTTTTCATAACAATGCTGAGAGGGGAAAAAGTGTTTTTTGAGGAAATTTACATACAACTCTCTGGATTCCTGTTTGTTACGAGAAATAATAATTTTAAAACTCTGCTGTCTGGACTTTGGGCTCTTTGGAACTCCCAGCTAACTGAGGGCCGGTCTTAAACCATGAACTCCAAGCTTAGTGCTTGGAAACCATGAGGGTAATATCATTGGGAATTTTGCATCAGTGAGGGCTTCAGGATGTGGCTGTGTGCCTTTCTCTGCACCTTATCCCAGTTCCTGTTTTCTTCCCCCTTTGAAGGCCCTGTTTGAAGTTGCTCCTTAATCTCCTCAGTTGTTGACTTGAAAATGCAGCAGACCTCCTAAGCATGAGTCATGCCAGCCCTCAATCATCAGTATTGTCCAGAAATGCTCTGTTTCCCTTTTCATCTCTTCTTACCCCTTAACCAAGGGCAGCGATGATTCATAGTGTAAAAGGACTTGATTTGCATTTGATATGAGGCAACAACTAATTCAAGATGAAGAAACAGCATCAAACAGGCCTTGTAAAAAAAAGGGAAGGAAACTTTCTTATTTAATGTGGCCAAATCAAAAGTACAGGCATAGACATTATTCTTGAAAAATCAAAAGATACATTACACTAGCTTGAAAATCCCCTCATACAGATTCTGCAAATGTTTGAAAAAAATCAATGTGTGGTAAAATATACTGTGTTCCAAACAAATCAAAATCTTAATTCTCTTTTAAACATCTTGCAATGAAACATTTCTGCTTTTTTGGTTTTGTTTGCTTCTTTTTTAACAGAAATTTTTGTTCTAGGCATTTTACAGGTAAGCAGAACAAGATGAAAAAAATCTCCCTAAAGAAAACTTTTTAGGAATGCACTTAAAGTGTACAAATCTCATCTTTATTTTAGACATAAGTAATTATGTGCTTACCTGCTATTGATGTCTTTAGGCATTAATCCCATCTTTAACGTTAAGCATATTTCTAAATTATTTTCCTCCATTGAGGTCTAAATACACAAAATAGGGGGGAAATCTACTGAGGGATCAAGACAAAATGGCTATAATAAATCTTGCAAGTCTAGAAAGTTACTTCACTAATTTTGAATCAAATACTTCAGGGATCTTGAGCTGCTAATATTGATCAACTCTGGGTGAGTAATGCAGCTGAGCAGGAGCAGACTTTGCAGGACAGCTGCACCCCATAGTCTTGGGGCAGTTTCCTGTGAAGAAAATTATTATATATACTACAAATATTGCATGTCTCTCACCCTCTCTTTTGCAGAACTCAGATTGCCCAGAAGATGGCCTGTTTCTTTAAACTGTCTTGAAAAAGATTCTGGTGGAGATGGAAATGGAAACTTTTGGTAACATACTGAAGGAATTAGATGTTTTCCTTTCCCTCTGCCTGCCTCTTGACATTCAGCTTCTCTTGCTTCCCTTTTCCCAGCTACCATCATTATGTTGTCTACCTGAACTCTGTGAGGCTCATCCTTTGTCTTCAGCTGCTGGCCAAAGAAAATCACTTGGCATTTTCAAAGTAAGCTAACAACTGATCAAAGGAAGAGTTTGGGAGAGAAGGAGATGGCTCCCAGAGCAAAGTCAGCCTGCTTACATTGGGAGGTGTAAACTGAAATAAGATCTTGGACCTCACTGAGGACTTACATTTCTCCACAAAACAGGGGACAAAATTCACTTGATGATGAGGCAAATTCTTCAGAGCTGTCCACTGCGCTCTGAGCTGCTGCTCTTTTGGTTGTAGCTCTCCACAATGTTTTGTTCAGGTCTCAGATTGGTGTTGGCCAGTCCCCTCTCCATTTCTAATCTGCTGTGATTAAGATCTTGGAGCCTCAGAATGTCTGCTTTCCCTCTTTTTTATGTGCTTTAAAGGGGGCACTGTTTGTGTGGACTTTCTTAGTAATCTCAGAGAAATGATTGAACTTTTTTACAGGACATGAGTGATTTTCATAACTGTGTTTGCTGTCAAATATTTTCAGTGTGCTATTGTGTGTATAAAAAGACTTTTAGTCATGTCACAGTGTCTTCTATATCAGTTTGTTTCAATATATGTATACAAATTTACAAAAAATGCATTAATACCATCTTTGATTCTCCAAGGCAAGTAACTTCCATGCAAACAGAGATTTTGTATGTGAGGTCACAAATTTCATGGTTGAGTATCCTAAGGATCATATTTCTGGAAATTATTTCCATATTCTGGAAATTAGGAATAATCATAAAATCACAGAATTGTTAAGATTGGAAAAGACCAAGATCATTGCATCCAACCTGTGCCCAATCCCCATCACGTCACCCAGACCAAGCCCTGAGTGCCACATCCGGGCTTTCCTTGGGGTGGAGACTCCACCAGCTCCCTGGGCAGCCCCTTCCAATGATTAACATCCCTTTTGGTGAAGAAAATCTTCCTGATATTCAACCTAATCTTTCTCTGGCACATCTTGAGTCTCCATCTGCTTGTCCTGCCAACCAAAACATGAATTTTTTATTAGTCTATGTATGTACACCTGTATACATCAAATGTGATCTATAGGTCTTATGTTGTTTAAAATTACAGTTTCTCCCCCACCCCTCTAGTTTCTCAATATTCCTATTTTTAGCATTTGCTATTGTGTTGTTAGGGCTTTATTCTCCCCTGAATCTGCACTAATTTTGAATCAAATATCTTCTCCAGTCTTCTCCACTCCTGGTGTCCACAGACCTTGCATGTCCTCACTTTTGTATTTCCTGTGTTATAATTTTACACACCAATGATTTAGAACCTCTGAGCAAAGTGCTGTCTGCCACATAAATTTCTCCTTTAAAGTTGTTAAAAGGAGTAGGTTTACACTCAGAAGTCAGCCAGCCTCAATCACTGGCATTACCCTTGGCAAAGTCTCATTTCTGCATTTCTGTCTCTCGCAGTGACCGATCGCATCCTGCCTGAGACCCAGAAAATTTCTTGAACCTATTTACATGAGCAACATCAGACTCTGGTGTTTGCACTACCTCTCTTTTACTGAAAACTCAGACAGAGTGTCTGCTGACACAAGATCTTTTCCAGGTTTATATTCTGGCTGTAAATCATCCATCTGCAATTGAAATAACTTTTTCTGTTTGTGCAACTCTTTTCTCCACCACTGGCACAAGCGGTTTACAGCCTGCTTTGGCAAACGAGGAGCTGGAGGGTTGTGCATGCATAAGCACTGGAAGTTTTAATTTTTCTGTCCACATTTGCTGGCATTCCCCTTTTTTTAGGTTTCCTGCAGCATTACCTACAGTCTGATGATTTCTGTAGTTGCAAAAATGTTGTTGCATGACCTCACATAGCAGGTCCAGGTGATGATTCTGTATAGCAATTACCACCAGACAATCAAAGGAAGGGTGTCTTCTTCATAAGCTGTTCCTAGGCTTATTATTATTATTATTATTATTATTATTATTATTATTATTAATAATAATAATAATAATAATAATAATAATAATAATAATGTGTTTTGTACACATTTTTTGCAGATTAAGGTTTTTTAGATCAATAGTTACAGCAGTAAAATTGGATATAATTTTTTTCCAGCCAAATTTATTCATTTGTGTGTACTTTCCTTCTCTGTAAGTAAAGAAATATTGATAGCCATCTCTAACTCCCCAAGGCCCAGAAGGGCCCCTAGATCAGTCCTGGTTTTCCTACAGAAGTTAATTATTCACTTCTACCTTTACACTGCTGTCTGTTATATTCCAAGCTTACAGCCCCCACTCCCTGTCCATGATACCCTTCTATTGTTTATACTCACAGCAAAATGCCATCACTAAACTTCAGTGTATTCCCACGTCTGGATATCCTTTCAGGAAATTATATGGGTGCAGAGCACAGCCTAATATTTACAGGGAAGCACTGTGTTTAGAGGGCCTAAGTTAAAATTTCACTGACTATAATTTTCTTTCTACAGAAATTTTCCACCACCCCATTGAACTAATGAGGTTGAGATGAGAGGAAGAGGGGGGAAATGCATTTATTAAGAAACACTCTTCCTGGTAGATATGTGGAGATCTGCACAGGCTTGGCCCCTTAGGGGGTGGGTAGAACATGAAATCACAGAAGGGCTTGTGTTGGAAGTGGCATTGAAGCTCTTCTCATCCCACCCCTGTCATGGACAGGGGCACCTCCCAGGTTGCTCCAAGCCCTGTCCAGCCTGGCCTTGGGCACTTCCAGGGATGGGGCAGCCACAGCTTCTCTGGGCACCCTGTGCCAGGGCCTCACCACCCTCACAGGGAAGAATTTCTTCAAATATCCAATCTAAATCTGGCCTCTCTCAGTGTGAAGCCATTCCCCTTATTCTGTCACTCCATGCCCTTGTAAAAAGTCCCTCTCCTTCTGTCTTTTAAGCTCAAAGTGTGGGTAAAAGGTTTCTGCTTCCTCTTCTGGAGCTGGTAGACAAAAGACCCATTATAAAAGTGTGTCAGTACTCTCTTCTGGATTCAGAGCAATAAGTCTAATTTCTTCCTTAAGTTTTCATCTTAGTGTGCTTCTAAGTATGTGTTGGCACACATGCAACCGGGAATTTGAATTCTGCTAACTTTATTTTGTGTTCTGTTGATAGCTTTTCTATGCCATTAAAAACATCTGAGAATATATTTTTTAGCTTTTAATGGCTTCTGTCCTCCTACTGTATTCACTTTCTTAACAGCATAATATCTGGCATTTTCACCCCTTGAGTAAGTACTCCTTTTCCTGAAAATGTTTTATAAGAAAGCAATTATAAATGTTATTTCTTCTAGATTTTGTTTTCCTTTCACATGAAGTTCACATTCACATGGTATGGTCTGATTTTACCCTAGTGTCATCAAAGAAAGATTTTATCAATGCTTTCCCTATAAATAGGTTTTCCTTTCAAAATTATTTTGGTAACTAAGCTGACTAGGGGTACTACACACACTCTCTGGGTGTCAGAATAATTTATGCACCCAAGTCTAACCTAGAAAAACCTGTAGAAGGAAAAGAGTGAAAAGTGTTCCACAACATTTCCTTCTCTTTTATTTCTCCCAGTATTGGCATGCACAGTCTTTTGCTTTTTGTCTCGGTACTTGGCTAAGGCTATGGCTAAAGTTTTGGTTCTGTGATCAACAGAGCTAAATCAAAATCTGATTACAGCTTTAATCAGTCACAGTGAAAAAAATCGTGCTAAAAATATCAGAGGTTTTTCCATCTCTTTGTCTCTTCTAGGAAATTTCTACCCCCACAGCTTGATTTTTCCCGAAACTGCAGCACTGTGATTTCTGTAATTTAGAATGGCAACTGGTTTGCTCTTTTCCTCAATAAATTGAGTGTTTCTGACCTAGTTCTCTGTATTAATAGCCACTTTTGCCTCCTCCCCGCTCACTGTCTTCACAAAGAGGAAAATATTTCTTGAACCTCTTCCAGTTGTGTAACAGATGTAGTGGAGCAGTGCTGTGGTTGACATGACCCTGCACTTATCCCTTCATCTTCTCCTCAGGTTCTGGAGGTTGCCTCCAAATTCATGGGACCACATAATGCTCAGTCACCACTCCAGGGAGAACCTTGCATTGCTTACAAGCCATAGATGGTCTTTTATAATAAGATAACTGTGAAAAGAGGGAATTAGTGAGAAACCGAGGCAGAGGGGGCTCTCCACAAAGTCAGCAAACATCTAAGGACAGGATGAAATGAAATTAAATGCTCCATGACTTTTAGATGGCCAGTTCTCTTGCAGTGTGTGTCCTCTTTTGCCCTAAGCCACAAAAAACATTGCCATCATGCTCACAGGAGCAATAATATGGGGGTTTTTAACCATGTTCCAGTTGTTCTTATGCATGATCTGGAAAGGAAAATACCTGAGGCCAATACTTGGCAAACTCTTTTTGTGCAGCAGCTAAGATTAAATAAATCTACTACTGAGCTAATAATCAGAGCAAATTTATACCCAAAACCATTTCTGAAAATATTTATTCATTTTTTTGAAAAAAAAAATTCCAACTAACTTTCCTTCCACAATTTTTCAAAGAAACTAAAGAAATATTATAAAATACAAAGAAATAATAAGGATTATCTATCTAAGGATTATCTATGGTGATAGATTACATTTTTAATGTTTTTTGGGGCATACATTCTGAAAATTATTTTATTCCAGTATTCAAGCTTTTGGGAATTCATCTTCTCCCAATACACTTCATTGAAGGATAAGAATTACTCACAAAAATAATTGAGTAAAACTCAATTTAGCATTCTCAACAAGTTATTTACTGTTTATCTCAACCACTTCTGCAGGGGAGAAAAGGGGAGACTTCAGGTAAAAGCCAAGAGCTTGTAAAATCATCTTTCACTCGTGTAGGATAATGCAGATGCCATCCAGTTTCAGAGGAATGACACAGAATGGGTTTTGCACTGTTTGTTAGAGTCAGACTGATTTTAAGTCAAATAAATACAAAGGAGAGCAGGTAGAGGAAGGAGATGAGTGAAACTCAGAGCAGGATTCAGGTTTTGCTCTTTATATCTGTACTGATGGCTGTGGAGTTATGCTTATGCGTATGCTCACAATCCCTTTGGTCTTCCCACTCTAAAGAAGTTTACAGTAAAAATTTGGGTTATTAAAATACTCAGAAGTTAAACTAATACCTTGAAAAGCACCAGGTGAAATAGCACTTTCCAGTGCTCACAGCTGATTTCCCTGTGTTTTGGAGCAGAGTAACTCTAAGCCAGTATGTCACAGTACAGGAAGTTCCTGTGAAAGTTGGTTGGGATGTATCTTGAAGGATTGTTATGGAGCATGCAACCACGAAATACGGATCAGAAACATAAAAATGGATGCAGAAATCTGCAGCTAGTTTGGGCTATGCAAGACAATGAAAACAAAAACTGCCTGAGATTAGTTTGAGGATTTGTTTGGAAATTCAGAATAAAAACTGTGTTTGTCTGAAGCTTTATTCAAGTCCACTAACTTGTCTACTGATTCTGAATTCTTCTTTCAGATGATTCTGAATTCTTCTTTCAGATAAATCGGGGCTGATTTATAAATTGGTACCAAAATCTCACTAAACCTGTGGTTTTGAGCAGTTTAAACTGGCCATGCTATAAAATGGAGGTAGCAGCCAGTGGTTTTGGCTGGGTTTTCAGTGGCTATTTTGAGTTCAGTAGAGCCCCAAGCTCAAGATGGAAAACCTGGAGGTGCCAAACCTGTCCTGCTCCCTGCCATGAGCCTTTGGCAGGGCTGCAGGGGCACGCAGGGGAGCTGGGTCTGCTTCTGCATAAAGGACTCCAAGTGGAGGAATCTGCCCTTTCTCCCCCAGCAGTTCTCCCCCAGCATTCTGAGATGTGCTCAGCCACAGAATAAAGTGTGAGTGTGTGTCTGCAAAAGGCTGAAAAGCTGGTGTGGGCAGGGAGCCCTCAGGCAGAAGAGTGACTGCTGCAAGTTCAAGACTTTTATCCAGTTGTGAGTTGAGAGTGTTTCTACTTGTGTTATTATGTCTATTATTATTAACCTCTTTCTTCAACTCATGCTGGATTTTATCAGCAATATGTGTTTTGAGAGGCAAGCAGCTCTTTTTGGAGTGGGGCTTGTGTTTCTGTGACCACTTGTTTTGCATCTGTCTTGGGTGATTCAGGAGCAAATTCATCCACTTGTCTCCTCTGCAGTATAACCCTGCTGTGCTTCTATTATGTGCATGATTTCACATATTAAATTTATTTCTTGTGCTGCATTTATTTTAAAACTTTATTCAGTCATGTGCCTCTCAGTGCATTTAAAAGGAGCCACAAATATTTATGAGGCAATTTTAACACTTACCAATTACTTTTGTGGTGTTTGGTACTTTAATAGCTGTAGTTGTATCAGCCTTGGCTGATATTTCCTAATTATTCATATCCTAACATGTTATCAGCCATCACAGAGCATTACCAGCATCATTTTAAGCTCTCTTCACCTTCTTCAGTCTGGGTTTTATTTGAAAAGCAGACATGCAGTCCCCAGTGAGAATTAAAGTAGAAGCATTAGCTTGCAAAATATATGCCAATGACCTAATGATTCTGACATTTCCACAATACAAGCTTTACAAGAAGGCATGCAGACAGCAAAGTCTGTTTTTCTATCTCATATTTTTTTAATGGCTAAATGTTTGGAGGAAACAAAATGGATTTATTCTGCTCAATCCAGGGTATAATATCAGGACTTATCCGGTTCCGGGCCCCAGGGCTTCAGACAACTAACAAAACACATCTTACTTCTGCTCTGCTAGTTCTCTGTTATGCTTTTCACATGCAGGAAGAAAGAGTAAAAGCATAACCCAATTGAATAAAGCAGCATGGCCTGCTATTCTTTGCTTATGAAGCATCACATGATAGACACCAAATTAAGAACCCCCCCACCTGTGGTTAAGTATGTATGCAACTGTCAAGCTGTTTTATCTAATATAGAGGGAATTTTACCATTCCCTTCACTGCCAGAGTACAAGAATATGTTTAAAATGTTAATGCCTTACCAAAGCATGCTTCATTGTTTTTGAATAATCCAGTGATTTTACATAATTTAAATAAAAATCAAAGCTGCTCCCCAATCTATTTCGAAATGCTCCTACCTTTCAAAGCCTTTGCTCTGATATATGGAAAGAAGGCTAATCTGACATGGTCCTCCTTACAGAGTTTAAGTTGCAATTTGTTTTTTGGCTCTTCAGTTGCTGTTTATGTAAGGATGTATTGGGATAGGGCTGTCTGCCATGATATGGCAAAAAAAACAAGACCATCTTTCCTAATAAAAATAAGATGCTATTTAAACAAGAGGCTAAAGGAAATCTATCCTCTCTGTTGACCTTTCAGACTGTGGTAAGCACAGAACACACAGTGCCAATTTTGTGACACAGTCACGTCAAATAGATTGTATGTGACACATTTGAGCTGTGATTTCAAAGAAGGTTTAGATGTAAGAGTCAGGAGGGAAAACCCATTCAAATGTGTTCTTGTTCCTTTTTGTCCAGTGACTTCATGGACCAACCACCTAATGACTAAGACATGCCATTTGCAAGAATATTCCCTTAACCACAGATTTTTCTGGTTCATTTGCTTGAAGAACTCCAAAATTTTCCTGTCATTGCCCAGGAAATCACAAGCAAATCTGGTGGTGCTGGTGTCAAAGACTTAGAGGTGCCTGGCATTTGTTGGGGTACTGGGCTGGTCATTTCCTCCTTTGTGTTTTTCCTTTCTCTCTTTTGCAGCCTTTACCTACTCAGGCAATGAGCTGGTTACAGGAACTTCTCACACCTGCAGAGAGTGGGGTCCTTGCAGCAAAAGGGCTTAAATGTCAGAGGTGGCCTTTGGACATTAAAACCATGTAAACCTGGATTGCTTTCTTGTGATGCAGTGTTCAGAAAACAAGCAACAAAAGAATAATTTCAAATTCAGCAGGAGTCACACTGCAGTTCTCATTGCTGAGTTCTGTGACAGAAATATTCCAAATACCTGTCTGTAGACCAAGGACTTGCAAGTTTCAGAAGAGGCTTCTCACTGGGTGCAAAGCCCCTCAGTAGTCCTTGCTGAGCATAAGAATCATTAGTTGCTTTCAGGGATTTAGCCTGGAATTAACGTGACTCCTCTTCTTCCAGCATTTCTTCCCTGCAGCTGATGATTCTCTCTGTGCATGTAAAAGCACTGCTAGGGTCATCATTAATGTACAGCACTTCTTTTCTTCTTAACAGTGGCTTCTCTTTACTGCAGAGGTGAAAGCTGTGGAAGCCTTCTGCCTTTGAAGAACTACTTAAGATGAAATGGTTCTGAAGTGCATTTAAGGGTGTTTACTTTAGGCACTTTATTTTTTTCTTTATTTTTATTCCTATTGGAACTGGCTAATGTTATTCATTAAACTAACAATTTCTCCCCTGCCTGTTCTTAAGTGTGACTTGTGACCTTGCAATCTGTGTATTTTGTCATCACAATGTGTTACCATGGAACTGATTTTGATGTCATGAATAAGGGCATTGTGAGTTTCCACGTTCCCAAGCATATTTGAGACACAGGTTTGGAAACAAAAATGACTTCACCAGTTAAATATTGTTAGATCCTATAGTATATCAAAGGTAAGAACACTTGTGCCCTATATTCCTTTACATAGAAGAATCTGAGGTTAGCAATTTCAAAGCAGGTATATACAAGAATGACACTACAAATAGCATTTCACAAGATTAAATATTTTGTGAGAGTATTGAACTCTAACCCCTTTATGTTACTGTAGACAAAAATCTTTCATATTGTTCATGGAGCCTCCTCAGACTGTCTAATAGGGATTCTGTATAAAGAGGAAGAAATGCAGTGTGCTGAACAGCTCCAGGATGCTGCTGGGACTTAACTCCTTCAAGACAATAGTGGCTGAAGGGAATTTTCCACCCAAGATCACTCACAGGCAGGCAGAGGGCAATGTACCATTGCTGCTTTTGAAGCTGAGAGGAGTAGTAAGGATTTCTCAGAAAAAGAGCCTTACACAATGCACAAAGGGAAAATACACTTTTGTTGTGCAGCAGAATACATGTATTGCATGCTTTAAATTGAAAAAAGCAAGTTCCCCCAGTGATCTACCTACCCACATGAGGTTAAAAGTGTTCAATGGAATCTCTTGTCAAGCTGTTCCCCAGGGTGTTTAATTCATCACATTTAAAGTCTTGATAGCATTCTATTATAATGGAGAAGTTTGAAAAGCCTCAAGTGGGGTTAAAGTCCTGAGTTGCAAAAAATCTAGTTTAGCAGGAACCACATCTATAGTTCTGTTTACTTCATCTGCTGGGGTTTTTTTTCCAGATGAGACTTACCCATCCATTGCATTTTACAATCTATCTCAGCAGCATTTTGCTCCTGGCACCAGGCAAATATGTCCTCATTAAGTAAAATTTATGCTAATACCATTCTGATTAGCAGCAGTCATTGATATTCACTCTCATTAGCTAAATTGGTTCACTGGAAGACATCCCGTTGAGGGGGGATTTTTTTCTGTTTTAAATGGAATATAAAATGTATGGATTCACAGAGAAGACAGATGATGATAATTATACCCTGTGTTTACTCCAGCCATTTTTTTTTATCCTAAAGCCTCCTGAAGTAGTTTGCAGCATTTAGATCTGCAAGGAGAGAGAAGATATTTTTTCCCTCTTAGAGAAAAATCTCTGTCAGATATAAAGAAGCCATTCTGGTTTTACTGTAATTAGCACAGATGACACAAAGGAGTGAATGTAGGTGCACTTTTTGATGACACAAAATGCAGGATATTCATAGGAAATCTAGCCTGGGAATAAGCTCAATTCGTGGAGAAATGGGACTTTCTACATGCAGGCTTTTTGGAGTAACCTTGTGATTCTGAGCTACCATCTCTTGGAGTTGGGCCTGCAACTGATATTGCAAAATTATCCTCAGTGTGAACCTTTTGTCAAAAATACAAAGATCCTCATCTTTATAAATCAGCTCATCTTTATAAATCTTGGTTGAAGGGAATGATCAGCTGAGAATTTTATTCTATTTTCTCATGTTAAAACGTACACGATCAGTTCAAGCCATGGTTTGATGCAGTCTGGTGTGATGCTGTGATGAATTACTGTTTTCTCTTAACTCCCTTGAAGGGCTCTTGTTGGGCAGAAAAGACCAAGTTGGAAGCTCTTATTGCCAAGGTGTGATAATCTTGCCATTAACACTGTCAGGTCCATCCAAAACAGTTTTCTTTGTATCATAGCCTCCAATTCAAGTGCAAGAAGGAAAGCAGTGCTCTTAATGCCTTATATTCTTACTCATATTGACAAAAAAATCCCAGTTAATGTCTCTCTCTATATGCACACATATCTGTCCTTTACAAACTCTGCCTCTATAGTAGTCTGATAAAGTTCTGTTTACCTTTAAATATTGACTCTGCACATACTCCATTCTCTTTAAAGAGGAAAAACATTTCTCTGGTCCGTTCAACCCTTGACCTTCCTAGAAGGATTATAAACAAGGATGTCTCTTCTTGCTAATTTTTTACCTTTTGGATCTGCAATCAATCCTGCTGCTTCATGAGGCTGCTGAGCAGCAAACAGATGGCAGCAACCACTGACCACTGGCAATGGTGAGATGGGAAACACTGGCCTACAGTGACCTTTGACTGGGCTTGAAATTCCTCATTTTGCCTTTGAATTCCCATCCCTGAATAGCTCACATCACTCCTGTTCAATAATTGCAGCCTTTTCACATGTGCACTTCTGTTTCAAGTCTCTTACATTGATCTAATCTTTCTCCTTTAATCAAAACTAGTTCCACATCCAAAAGATGCTTTGGAGGGGAGATCTGTGACCACAAGCAGCAATGTGAAACCACCCAGATGCAGATAAATTGCCATTCTCTCCCACTGCACAGAGAAATTGGGTCCTAATGGTATAGCAATTACTTTGTTTCCATGGTAACGTGTGTGAGCGCTATAAATAATGTTTGATGTTTATAAACAATTCAGTTTACACTGAATTATATACACTATTTGTATGCTAATATATGGGATGCACTTCTAGTTGTTTCACAGCAATAGAAGAGCAAATAGAAAGCTGCAAGTTTGGTGAACACTGCACTGAACCATGTGATTATTACTTTTTCCCATGTCTATGTCCAAAGGAAAATCTGCATGAGCTGAATGTATTTCCTTTCATAATGTATACACTCAATAATGGAAAAATATCCTGGAAAGAAAAACTTACAGAATTAGCAGATGGTTTTGCTCCCCATCATCATTACAGTACTGGAGGTTTTGTCACAGAAGGTAAAAATTATTTAGGTTGCAATTCAGCAAAATGCTTCTGTGCATGCTTATTTTTAAGCTCGTAAAGTGATAAAATATCTTAGTTTGATGTTTTAAAATTGCTCTTTTTTTTCCACCTTTTATTATGTAACAGCAAAATATTTTTTCAAAATATTTTAGATTTGGCCACGAATTTTCAATTTTTTTTCACAAAACCAATAAAGAGCTGCTGGTATTTGTTCAAATAACATACAAATTCACTGCAAGAGCAGTTTATTTGCTAGTCACAGGTAGTGGTCAGGGAGAAAAGGGGGCTACTACAAGTACTTAATGGGGTTGCAGAGAAGGCAAATTTTAAGAGGGGCCATGTGAATGTCCACGGGCAGCTGGAAACACCAGCACAGAGGCACAGCTCTGAAAGGATGGGAGGCAGGAAGGGAATTCCTCCTCCCTCCTCCTGCCTGGCTGGGGAAGCAGAGCTCCCTGGCCAGGGGCCAGCCTGGCTGGGGCTCTGCACCTACCTGGGCGAGCTCTAATTGCTGCTGCTCACTCTGTGAGCTGTGTTTGTACTTGTTTGGCTTGGGAGCTGGGACAGGCTTTAGCAGCCAGGCTGGAAGAGGGAAGCAAACAGAAGCAAGCAGATTTATGTTAGCAGGCTGTGAGTGCTTACAGGGCACAACACCTGTGGGCAGACACGTAGGCAGCAGTGGGTACACCTCTGAAACAGCAAGAGAGTGCCATTTACCCATTGTTAAGGAGTAAATTGCATTAAATTTGTTCCTTGGCAGCCGTCCCAGCTGAACTGCCATGCTGGTTAGCTGTGGATACCCCTGTATTTACATTAAAATAGTTCAGAAAACTTCACCTTTATTCATGCCCTGAGTTTGCATACTCAATCTCCTCAGTGTGAGCTGCGGGCGAAGCGTCAAGGTGTGCTGGAGGCTGAGATTTCACCTCTCTGGTTCCTGGCTCCACACCATGGCTCTTTGCAGGTGGCAGGGCAGCAATCCCAGCCCATTCCCCTGAGCAGACGGGATCCCCTCTGCCTTTGATTTCCTGACATAAGCCACAGCCAAAATTACACAAATGGAATATTTGCTTTGTCATCTGGGCAAGACTTGTTTGTTTGCATCACCCACGCTCAGAGTGACTCCTCAGCCTGTGCTGAAGCTGTCTAGCAACAGGCAGCATGTTTATTTTGCACTGTTTGGTTGCTGGTCTGGAAAAGAAAGACACTTGGCTTTTGGGAAAGCACCAAGAAAACAAATATGAGCCAAATAATAAGGCTAAATAATGTGGGATTCAGTAAAGGGCTGTTATCGTTGTGACAGGGCTGCAGTGTCACTTGGGAGGCTCTGCTTGGGCACTGTCTGCATCCTGTCCCTCCCTGTCTTAAATAACTTCTCCAGCACTGGCCTCCAAGTGTTCTCCTGAGCCGGTGCCACGAGATGCAGGAAAACCACACCAAGTTTCCCATCAGTTTTCCTGTAGCTCTCAAAGTCTTGCCTTCTGCCCTCCTCTCCCCCAGAGGATGCAGAAGCAGTCATTAACCAAGAAGTGCAGAGAAGCCAAACATCTTCCACTTGGAAATACTGAAAATGACTGAAAATAGCTCCAGCCATAGATTGCCTGTGGTATGGCTGCTGGTAGGAGCGTTCCTGTGTTCCACAAATAGCTGTGGAGAGGTTTTCAAACCCTGCTGAGCCGTGCCTTGCTGCACCTACCGTGTGCTCCTTGACCTCCACGTTCAGTTTGATCTCTTCACCGTGTTCTCTGCCACACCTGGCCTCAGCACTGCATTTCACTAGGGTCTGCTCAATGAAAGAAAGGGGAAACTACCCCCAGGCATTGGGCAATATTTCACAAATGGCATCCCAGGTCAGGCCAGTAAGCTCCTATTTAATCAGTTGTATTTATTTGAAAACCATGACAGAATATGATAGCCTAGCTCTGTTTTAATGGTAGACTTTGCGTATTTAAATTTTCTCTGTGTTTTGGGGTTTTTTTTCTCTGTATCTTAATATCTTTTAAAAGTACTTTTAACACCTTTTGGTTTCATATTAAGATGAATCTCTCTAAGATTAAGATGGTGGTATACTCCAAGTTAGTTTGATTTGCACGTCTGAGAAAGTTTAGAGAGAGGAAAAATACAGGACTATCTTCTTTTGGAACTAAAATATGAAACTTTATACTGTCACCCAGTCAAGGTTTTTACAAAAGTTGGAGGAATTAAAGATTATCAACTGCATTGGGACAGAAATGTTCAAAAAGCTAACATGCTCCTTAACTAGGAGCACAATGATTTCCCCATCACAAATACACATACACAAAAGAATCCTGAAAATTATTCTCTTTTCAAGGAAGCATGAAAATTTATAGTTCCCTTGATGTAAGACAAGGGCTGGTTTGGATAAGACAACTAATTTTAGTTTGATATTTGTGAAATCTTTCTGTATCTTGTTTCTCCCTTTTTTTCAAGCTTTTAGATTAAATATATTAAAATATATAATTAAAATAATGCAAAAACTAGGACACTGAGGAAGCCTGCCTTAAAAAATGTCCTCACTCCCTAGTCTTCTAGTTTTATATTGAATTTGAGAGATGCATCATAACTCTATTTTGGTCTCGATTAATCTGTCTTTTGTCCCCAAATAATATTTTTGCAAAGTTTGAGAGGCACACCAGACTTAGAAAATTTCCCTGTTTAGTTCATAGCATCCTCTAGCCTGGCTTTGCTTAGTGTAGAGTCAGAGCTGGATTTGGTGAAAACCATCACCTTGGACAGGTTTCAGGTCAGGAGCTGGAGCTGATTTGATTTATTCTCCTTAAGCTGATGTGCCTTACCTTGCAGTCCTGCACAGTGGAAGGGGAGGCTCAGCTCCCTCCTCTTTCAGCTGGAGGTGATGGGAGCAGGCAAACACTTCACTGCTTTGAAGTGCCAGCAGAAAAGCTTTCAGGATGGTGGCCAGCACCCTCTGCAAGTGCCTTTTGGATCTGTCTCAGCTTGAGTAGAGACATTTGAACAGGTATCAGGCTGGGAGGGAGGGCAGCCAGCTAAAAAGCTGAAGTGGAAAAAGAAGCTCAAGTGAACCCACCTAGGGAAAAGAGGCAGCTCTTGAATGCAAAAGGCTTTAAACAGAAAACTGAGGGTATTGTTTTTAGAAGAAAGCAAATGCAGGTCCTTGGGAAAGCACTCATTTAGCTGGGTTTCGAAAAATTTTATTTCTGTTTATTCTCTTTGCTAGTGGGTAGTTAGGGATAGGGAAAATGTTTCAGGAATTACCAAAAACCAAAAATTGACAGTGCTGGTACTTTAACTAAATTTGTTTGAAGTATACATGACTTTCTAATGCAGAATCAAAAACTACAAAAGTGGTTCCAATACTTGTAGAGGGCATTCAATTCACTAAATTGACTTCCACTTCAGGAAAACATCACCAAAGGGGTGTGTTGACCTCTTATTATCTGCTTGTAAAATTGCAAATAATGAGAAAGAGTTCTAGCTATCACTTTAAAAAGTAATATGATTTGAAAAATATGCACTGATTAAAAATTAACATTTTCCACATCTCCCTTTTCATTTTAAATTTGCAAATACAGCCAAAGCATAAAGTGGCATCACTGGGGATTGTTAAAGGCTCACTGGTTCTTCTTCCAGGTCTTTGGGACTGCAAGTTGATATTTACAGATACCTCTAAAATGGGGATACCTCTGGATAAGTTAATGGGAGCATTACAAACCCAGGAGTTTCTGGTTTATGATCCTGAAGACTAGAGAAGCTGAATTTGAATAAGGTGCTTGGGAACAAAGAAATTTGATGTTCTGGCCTAATTGTCCTTTTTGCTCCTTTTTTTTTCCTTTTCTAAAATTAACTTTATAACTCTATTGAGCATCTCAGTGATTATTTCTATTTCATGGAAGCATTTCAGCAGAGACTGTATGAACTGTTGCAAAGGGTTTGTAGATGTAGAGTGCTAGGAGTGTAATCAGCCACAATTAGTACGGCTGAAAAAGTCCAAGATATTCAACTTCTGTAAAAAGATCTTCAACTTGAATAAAAAACCAGAGGCTTATACTAGGAACATTAATGCTTAGGAGTGGCTCTGTTTGACTAAGAAAATGCCATCAGAACCAAGTATTTATGACTAAACACACTTGAATGGAAAACATGCAGAGAAAGCTCTTGGTAGTTCTTTTGTCAAGAGCTGGCTGAACTGTAGCCCTGTAATAATTATGTACTGGATATCACAGCCAGAGGAGCTGGTAACCACAAACTGACTTCCTCATTCCTTCTCCTTCCTCCAGGAGTGGTTTGGATTAGGTAGTCAGCTGAAAGTTCCAAAGCACGTATTTTCTTACCGTGCTGCGACCCATCTCCAGGTACTTCTCGCTTGGATTATCCCTAACACTTTCTTCTTTTGTTTCTTTCATGAAAAGTAAAGTTTATTAATGCATTGGCTCAGTAAATCTTTCCCAAGTCCCTCTGCGTGTGTGCACATGCATAGAGAGTAAAGCAATTTACCCACTAAAAAAAGGCGACTGGACACTCTTGAACACAATCCAACAGCTCTGTGGTTCCTTGTCCTGAACAACAGATATTCTATATCACCTAATATTAACAAACAAAAGACTTTTTCCCACGCCATTATATATTTACTTTACCCTACTCTTCAAGCTTGGCATGTTGGCTTCCTAAGACTATTTCATCCCAGATGCAGCTCAGTGCCAGAATTGCTGGAACAAAATGCAGTGGGTGGACAAACCTGTCCTGCTGCATTGCTTCTGGCCTTTTAAAAACAGAAAGCATTTATCTGACTCATTACTGTAAATGTGCTAACAGAGCATACCAGTGATGGTTTTCTGACTGAAAGTGCCTGCATCTGCTCAAAAGGTTAACACGGGTGCAGATCAAGTGCATATCATGACACATTTGTTGATATCAGCCAGGGGCAAATATTAAGTAGCTTATCTTTTAAGGAGAGAGATAAGGAGGAAGGGTTGTGAGGTGCTTGCCAATAAATGTAAATTCATCACAACTGTCGCTCCTGTGTGCTGCAGGTGGGGCCAGCAATAGCACTGAAAACCAGGACCTCTGAATTCAGCCCTCACTCTTGGCCTCTGCCGGGGCCTTTGGCAAGGGATTTAGAATGGAATTAGGCTGCCTTCTGTTCCTGACTAGGCGGAGGGAGAGAGGTTTCACACACATCCCCTTTTAGCAAGTGCACAAACATAGAATCACAGAACAGTTCTGCTTAGAAAAGGCTCATTAAAATCACCTAGATCTAATTCCCCTTCTGTTTTCCATCAAGATCTACTAACAAAAAAAACCCACCAACAAATAAAAAAAGGAGGTCTTCTCAGAAGTTACTGATGACACAGATATATGGAAGACAACCTAGAAAATTTGTATCCCTATATTTCAGTAGGAGGCAACAAAATCCACTCCCCTTGAAAAAGGAAAATTGAGGAAGGAGCTTACAGAAATTGTTCTGAATATCTGCAGTGCGTATTTTTCAGATATACACACACACATGCATTTCTATGTATTTACATATATCTGTACGTGTGCATGGAAATACATGGATAATGTACATGCATTTTAGGCTTTTTATTTGGGCTATAAGATGCAATTTGAGGATTACCTTTTCTCTCTCTCTCTGGGTGTGCTAATTCCTTCAAGTATGATAGAATCTTAGAATATCCTGAGCTAGAGGAAACCCAAAAAGATCACCCAGTCCAACCCCTGGCCCTGCACAGACACCCCAACAATCCCTGCCCAGACACCCCAACAATCCCACCCTGTGCATCCCTGAGAGCGGTGTCCAAACGCTCCCGGAGCTCTGGCAGCCTTGGGGCCGTGACCATTCCCTGGGGAGCCTGGGCAGTGCCTGAACAGGAGGAAGAACTTTTCTCTGATATCCAGCCTAAACCTCCTGTTATGTGTATATTTCTGTATTAAAAAAATGTAATACCTCAGCAAAGTGCTGAGATGATGTTTAGCACTGTGGAAAATTCTATGTTATGTCTAGCACTACTGAAAATACATGATTGTTAAATTTCACTGCCCTTTGAACAAGCCTAACTTGGAAGCTGAACTCAGCTGGGTGCAATGGCAGGGTGCAATCCTTGCAGGTAATTGGGATGCAGTTGCTGTGATATCCTTTCAGTGCAGCCTGGATCCACTCTGGTGAAAGAGCCAGGAGAGGACTTCAATGAACATCCATTAGGATTGTCCACAACCACTGTCGTGTCACTATTAAATGTTCACCCCTTGAATAAGTGTTCTCTGGACAGCTTATATGTTTAGAAGAATTCAAAATCATAAATAAGATGCTTTGTAGGAAACTGCTTCAATCAAATCACTGCATACTAGTCTGGCTTTTATAATTCTCTTTGAAATAATTTTTGTGGGGAGACAGTCCATGCATTAAATCAGGAGTTGGTGATTGGTTGGAAGAGAAGAGAGGGTGGCAGTAAAAAGCAAAAGCAAAGCAAATTTCACTGATGGAGCATCTATTCCACAACACATAAAATAAAGAAGCTTGCACTTAAGAAAACCCTAGGGAAAATGAAATTGGTGCCCAAGAGCAGCTAAGGCAAATGGTAGAGGGGAAATGGAAATTCATTCCCGTGATACAATTTTTGGTGTTCAATTTCAGCAGTTAAGTTGTCTTCCGAGAGTTTTTCTCCAGATGAGAGGGAGAAGGTCTGTCAGAGCTGAACTAAGGCCCCCCCTGGAGCAAGACTGCTCTCCCTATTGTAGAGGGACTCTGGAGAGGCTGTCACTTCCCTTAGCCTGTCTTTTAGTCTTTTAAGTTGAGTGGTGTGAATAGCCTTCAAAATGCCTTTGGGTTTCCCTTTACCCAAAGATTGAGGGAATGCTCCTTTTCATTCTCAGCCACAGGAATTAAACAATAAGATCAAAATCTTGTAATCTTCTTGGGAATTCCTTTTAGTTGTATGGGATCTAAAATGCAGGGTTTTCCCTAAATTGCTGGGCAAATGAAGGCAGAGGCTAATCATACATCTGGCTTCAGATGCAAACATTTCCAGTGTCTGGTGCGGTTGCCAGTTGTTTGGGATGCCTATGAAACAAATATCTTAATCGTTTTTATGACCTATGCAAGTTTAAGTCTCATTAAGTTGTTTCTTTATTGATCTGAGGACCTGTTTGCATCAAGAATAAGAGGACCTGGAAACAAAGCAAACTTTAATATTTCAATTTTTTGGTCTTTCATAGCACTAACTTCTGAAAAGGATGATCAAAATAGACTCACACAGGGGGTCTCCAAACAGCTAATAATTAATATATTGCTTTTAGTAAAAAGAGCACGACTAAAGATTTTGAGTTTACAGTAGTACTATTCCCTCCATGCTCTAGGGAACACATTGCAAACAATTACCATGTATCATGTGAACTGCCATTCTTCACTGAACAAATCCTTTAAAGCAAACATATCTGTTCTGCAGGATTGTGCAGGGGAGAAAAGCCTTAAATCTTCATTTAAAAAATGAGATGCAAATTTTAAATTTGCGGCTATGCGTTCCCTGCCAGAAAATGATCCCCTACCATTTCCTAATAGCAGATTAAACACGAAAAAGGAAATGCTTGCCAACCTTTGGATAGGCTTGTTGAAGTCTGAATGTGTAGACATGCAGACAGGGACTTTGGATTTGAGGGGAAATGAGCTTGTGGGTGAAGTTCAGCCTACAATGCGGTTTGTTTAGCACACAGGAGGTTTCTTACAATATCAGTAACACAAACTGAAATTGCTTACAACTTCCCCTGCCTTTCCAACTTTGATGTTTTTTTTTTTTTCCTTAGGCATAGTTTTTGTTGTGTATATCCCACATCTTGTTGTGGCCATCACTCAGAGAGAAGAATGTTGGGTCTTTACTGTACCATTTACTCCATCGCCTTCGCTGTGGGAACTGTCATTGCAACAAAAGCTCTGAAGGGCTGGAAAGGAAACGTGCAGTCATTCTTGTCCAGTTATGAAAATTGCTATGAATGCAAATTAGCTTTATAGAAAGCATTTTCTGCTGAATGCCAATTTTGCCTTCAATAATGAAAGCCACACTGAGCCGTTTGCAGGGGAAAGCTGCTATAAGGGAAGGTCTTGATTTGTTAGCTCCAGTATCACTTCGGGGTTTTAGTCTTCAACTAACAAAGAGACCCAAGGAAATATGTTTAAAACTTTAGGTGACCTGCTTACAGCATGCTTTAGATTTGTTAAAAGATTTGCAAAGCTTTTGATGAGTTTCATCTAGTTTCCAGATGTCATCGTAGAAACAAATGTAGTATTATCATGTGCTATAAAAACTTCCTGCAGCTCTATTAACAAGCTTCCCATGATGTAATTAGAAAGAAGGTGCAGTGTTTTCTTTGGCATCTGTGGGTAAAATACTGTGCATACTTATGCTACTGTAAAACCCAGGCCAACTTAGTTCATTTTAATGAAGTTATTTTGGACTCAGTTCATGTAGAATTTCACTATAGCACTATCTGTATCTGGATACCTTCCCTGAGGGGTAAATACAGCTTAAGTTGTACAGTTTCTTTAGATTTTGTATAGGAA
The DNA here is from genome assembly GCF_023055355.1 of Agelaius tricolor. Lineage (NCBI taxonomy): Eukaryota > Metazoa > Chordata > Aves > Passeriformes > Icteridae > Agelaius > Agelaius tricolor. Next base: position 5,789,480 of record NW_027269263.1, read on the forward strand.
GACAGTATTCTCAATATCAAAGAGGTTGTAACTATTCTAGCCAAAGTAAGTGCTGTAGAATCCTTCAGGTTCACATTCAGGTAGGGTTTTCAGGTGTGTCCATAGCTGACTTTAATAAGCTGGAGCATGTACAAGCGTCCAAGTCAGGACTTTCAACCCTCTTCTCTACAACTCTTATTCCTCTCTGTTTGCTAATCTGTTATGTGAGGTTCATGGTCAAGAACCATTTTTGGGTTAGCTGCCAAATTTCTATCACAAAACATTTATTTTCTTCCACCAAGAAATTGACTTTTTATTGTAGCCAGCTAAAGTCTCTGGTAGCAGCATTGTAGGTGCTGGTGTCTCTGTAGCACTGGTGCAGGAAGATGGCTCAAGACTGATACCACACATAGTCATGTTCATTACTATTTTTCCTGAAACACAAAAACTGTTTAGGACTTGGAATTCGCCTATCATTTCTCATGCGGAGAAGCCTGTACACAAATGTTCTTTTCATAAGGCCCTGTTGCCTTTTTTTTTTTCCCTTAACAAAGAACAAATAAAAGGAAAAGGAACTGGAAGGGGAAAAAATTAAGTTTTAATGGAAACACATTTCATCTTTTGTTTTCTGCTTGCCATAAAACATTAACATAGTAAACAAATTGATCTTTGCTCTTAAGTTCTTTAATAACATAAAGTATTTTGAGTTTTGTCATGGCTAAGGTATGGTTAAACCACATGCTGCTGGTCGTGTTCCAACCTCTATTGTCACAGATCTTTGACACCAAACTACATTTTTAAAAATAAAAGTTGTGTGTAACCCACTTCTGTTCACAGACACCTTCGTTAGAAGTCGTCACTTTGGGGAGTGTTTCTGTATATTAGTGGCAGTGGTATTTTCTGATCAGAACTGCTTTTCCATGGGACATATTTCAAAGTCCAAGCATTCCCACTGCCAGCCCCTGCTTTGTGCCATACAGCACCTTTTGGAATGCTGCACCTCCACATGAGCAAAGCTTTTGTAGGATGCTCTGAAACTTTACATTCTAGACTGCTCACCCAGTCATGGGACTGTTACAGTGGTCTTACAGTAGCAGGCAGAGCTACTTCAAATAGGGCTGTGGAAGAGAGAAAGTGTCACTTTGGTCCACTTTTTTGAGTGGTTGGTGTTATAATATATAACCTTTTTTCCTTTTTTTCTTTTCTCTAACGCAGTGTAGTTCGCAATAATTTAAAATACTCTATAGACATTTAAACGATATACAATAATATAACTTAATTGGATTCCTCAATTGTACTTAACAAATACTATTCTAATAAATTTACAGTATCTAGTACCATAAGACTGTGCATTACTGTGTTTGGGAGCTTTATTTGCTTCCTGTCAAGAATGTAGTGAAAGTACAGTATCGTCACTATAATTCAACAACAATACCCATGAGTCCAAGGGACTTTAAATTACATGGAGTGAATCTAGTATTTTGGGGGCCCCTGTTGACTTCTGTGAAGTTGCACTCATTCATGCCAAGGCTGATATTTAGAAATCAACAGCAACATCAAAAAGAAGAAGAAGAAAAAAAGCAATTTTACATTGCTCTGTGAGGGTAGTCATCAAACGGGTCTGATTTTCAGAGGGTAAGTGCTTGGGGGTCAGAAAGGCAGGTCCTCACAAGTGTTCAAATGAAGGTCCCCAAATCATTAGTTACTTTTGATAATACAGGTCCACAAATTGCAGAGGTAATTCTGGCTCATTAACATATCCAGCACGGGAGCTGGTGGAGCTCTAGATCCACCAACCCCTTGCCCCAAGAGCACCATGTGGATGGACAAGTGCTTCCATGTTAGGTGGGGAGGGCTCATGGCTCTGCAGCCCCTCAATATAAGGAACAAAAATTAAACAAAAGCTAAAAATGCAGATATGCAGATGTAAGGAGATTTTTAATCCAATTTTTCCAGAAAATCAGGCAGGGACCCTTGGGACAAGCAAACAATTACATGGTTAAGTGGGCTGTGTTCTAAGTGGGCATATCTGGGCTCTTGGGGTTAAAACACTACATTTTACAGCAGTAGAATATCTGAGGCTGTTTTTAAAATCTCTCATAGGGAAAAGGTGTGGGAATTAGGATTGAGTGCTTTAAGTGAGCTTCTTTCTTTTAACATTCACGTGCTTACCAGGAGGTACTCTATTGCCAACCTTAAAATATTGATGACACACCTAACCCAAATTTTGGCTTTCTTATGCTCATGAAGCCATGACAGCTCACAGGTTGCAGCAACCTAGAGCTCAGCTGCCAGACTTTTATCATCTTCTGAGTGCATACTGAGCATAAGTTTCTTAAAAGTCTTGAAAATACTAACTTTCAACCATTAAAGGGAAAACACAATGCCTGGAAGACCCTGCCAGTGCATTCATTGTCAAAGCAAAACCTTTGATGCTTGTTGAAGCACATCTTTGTATCCTAAAACTCCCTATGAGGAGCTGTGAGCAGGTGCTCCACACCTCAGGCCTGAGTCTGAAAAAGTCATTCTTATTCAGGAGGCAAGTGGTAAAAGTCAATATCGAACATTGGTAACCAAAGTTTCATGGTTTTGCTCAGTTCTGGCAATTGCAAACAGTAATTGAGCTCTCTAATAGTGGAGTGACAACAGATCAGTAGCATTGAAGAACTTAGGCAGAACCAAATACAAAAGTCATACAGTCAAGAGTTCCAATAAGTTTACATTTAGTACAGAATTAAGACATAGCTACCCGTTAGTGCTTAGAATTTTTTGATACTATTAAAACCATAAATAATTATTTTTAATGTTCATTCAAAGAGTTCCAGTGTCACTGGCAGCTGATGTAATTTTGTGAGTGCTTGTTGGGGTTTTTTTCCAAACTGACAGTGGAGTATTTCTGCCATACATTTTGCTCCCTACCTGTTGTTTTCTCTCTATCTGCTTTCTTAGAAATTTTGTTTTTTTGCAGAGAGAATGCTGTGTTCTCGTCAGTGAAGATTTCATTTCCTTAAAAAAGTCTTTTTTTGCACAGGGCCAGACAGTTTTGTTGCTGTAAAATAGGAGAAAATGTCTTTTTCTTTTAAATGTCATGGGAGCTGCAATGCAATCAGCTTCTCTGATATGTATAATTTAAAACACTAAGAGAACTCTACAACACCCGGATTGTAGTTTCAAAAAAAAAAAAAGAGAGAGAGACAGAGAGAAAGTTTCATGTGTTTGTCAACATCACCTTAATCCTGTTGCCCTTGTTTCCAAAGCAGTTACAACAGCCAGCCAGCCAAAATGCACCATCCTTAGAAGAATAGGTAGTTGTGGGGAGGGAGTGGTTGTTGTGGTGTTGGCTGGGGTTCTTTCCCCCAAGAGGATCAGATGTGCAAAATGATGCTGTTGTTGTTTGTGGTACTCCACTTTCCTTGCTCGCGGGGCTTCGCTCTGCGCGCTTGCGCGCGGCGCCGCTATTTGCAGGTGAACACCTCTGTCCTCTCGCTGCACGTGTTGCACTTGACAAAGCAGCACCAGTGGAATTTGCAATTGCACTGCCACACCTTGGTGTACTGGTGTGTGTTGTACCCCCTCCCGCAGCACATCATGTCGCACCCGTCCGCGTTGGGAGAGGTGCGGTTGCAGAGCCGTCCCTGGGTACCGACGCTCCCCGTGGAAGCGTCTTCCTCACAGTAGTTGGGTGACTTTTCAATGTACACTAAATCCGTTTCCATGGGTTTCTGGTAGCTCTTAATCTGCTTGATCTTCAGGAAGGTTGGCTGTCTCAGTCTACTGGCTCTTACCACCTCCACTTGCACTGCGGCGTTGTATTTCTCTTTCAAAATATATCCAATCTCTCTGAATTTAGGAAGCGTGGTCCAGCAGGTCTTGGTTGTACAGGAGCCTGAAACTCCATGACACTTGCACTCCAATTTCATTCTCTCTTCGAGAACCTATGTGTACAGATATTTGCATATTGTTACTGCAGGAAAACAATGTTGCAAGCCTGCCTAAACCTCAGTCTGTTTCATTCATATGAGTATTCATTACTGCTGGTTCAAATTTTTCAAATGCATGCTTATTAATCTTCTCACCTCCCAGCAGAATGCTCATAACATTTTGTTTCAAGTGGCACCTGGTTGGAAATGCAGTGTCTTGTCATTTTTTTGGGAAAACATTCCCATTCTTTTTCCAAATGTTGGAGAATATTTACTTACGTTTTAGAAGGCATTTCTTTAGAGCCACAGGGGACTTCAAATTTTTTTCAAATCATTTTCGTTTTGAAAACAGAAAACAAGAATGGGTTTGGGGGTTAAGTGGTATAAGATTCAAAATACTTAATTGCTTTAAGTAATGATCAAAGAATGCTTAAGAAGAACAGTATCTACTGTGTGACTGAATAAGCCTACATGCAGGGAGCTGGAACTAGATGATCTCTAAGGTCACCTCCAACCCAAACCATTTTATGATCCTATATTCACTGCATAATTACAGATTTTTCCTATGTACCTATACCAGCACCACCAGCAGTAAACTTATGGCCTATTCCACCCACAGAATGTCCCACTCCTGAAAAAGCACCACTCATTGCAGTACTTAGTCCAACTATTCAGCAAACAATCAGCCACAAATACATTTTTTTCCACCAGGGCAATGATAACACATCACTAGAGGGAAAAAATTCACTGAAGGAGTGAAAGCAATGCATTTCTCTTCTCTTCTGCTCAAAGGAGTACTGTTGAGAAGGAGAGAAGAGAAACGCATTGCTGTTGTAGAGGAGGTTCAGCCAGAGGGGTTTAATTCAGAGTCAGAGGAGACACAAATTTGGGGGTGGGTGCTCAGGTTGATGCTCCACTGTCACATTGCTGTTTCTGCTGCCACCCAGCCGTGCCACGCCCGGCACATCCCTCCTTCCCTGGGTGTCCTAGGTTGACTAGATGATGCTTTTATCCCCAGTCGTCTAGTTCTGTTTATGCTGAATAATAAGTTTTGCACCTTTAAGACTTGTTGCAGAGAGTGAAGGGGGGAGAGAAGAGCGCGCAGTTTGTTTTCAGACACTGCACTCACTCCTCCACATTCCTGCTCCTGGACTGTGTTGTCTGCAGATGGACAGACAGAGGGACAGAGCTTCTCTTTGCTCTTAGTTAGCTTTTAGCTAGCTGAGGCAAAGAAGTTCCCTGGACTGTGGTTTTTTCCTTTTTCCCTTTTCTTTGGACCTGTTTAACCCTGCTCTGGACAGAACACCCAGCACAGCACCGGCAGCTCCAGCTGTGGGCACCGGGCCGGGCTTGGGCATTTCCAGCACTGGAGGGACTGATAAGAGACTGAGTGATAAGAGACTGAGTGAGCTGAGCTGCAACCCGGGGAGGGGACTTTCTCAGTTTGTCATCTCTTTTGGAGCAGCAAGGGGTTTTATTGATGAATATTAATTAAAAACAGTTTTTTTTCCACTTTTCTCCAAGGAGGTATTTTCTCCCAGACTGGTTGCGGGGAGGGGCCAATTGAATCTGCTTTCCTAGAGGAGCCCCTCTGGGGGTTCTCTCCCAGATTTGCCCTGAAGCAGGACACTGGGCCAGGTTGTGCCGGGGGAAGGCAGCGGTGTCCTCCCGCCCCGTGTGTGCAGCAGGGGGACGCCAGCCCCACGGAAGCGCCTCTCTGTTTTTCTGCCCTCGCGTTACCACTTAAGGCTGACCATAATTACACCCACAGTCATCATTAGCTTATGGAAATCAAGGCCTAAGAACAAAGCGAGCTGATCTTTCCCCTTCGCAACGGGATGCTAACAAAGAAACATGAGCTAGGGAGCTTGTCTGAAAGCATTACTGATGCTGCAGACCATCTCCTGCAGCGGTTTCGCTGCAGATCCCAGAACATGACTGAAATGGGCAAAGGATAAAAGGGCCGAAATCTGAGTACAATGGTATAATGAAGTAGGAGGGAGTAAAAAATGCTTACTGCTTCAGAAACTGGCCTTAAAATAAAAGCTGTACAGATCTGGTTATCCCTGCAAATAGAGGGCACCCTCCTGAGTTGTTTGAGTTTCACTTAAATTGTATGGTTTGTTTTTTCCCAAATTTCTGGGGTTTCAGTATTAAAGAGAATATTTGGATTTGATTCTCCCTTACCAACATACGGTAGCAAGTATGAGATAGCTGAGCAACCTATGCAAGAATCATAAAATATCCTGAGCTGGAAGGGGCCCTTTGAGTCCAGCTCAGGACAACTCCAAAATCCCACCCTGTGCATCCCTGAGAGCGGTGTCCAAACGCTCCCGGAGCTCTGGCAGCCTTGGGGCCGTGACCATTCCCTGGGGAGCCTGGGCAGTGCCCGACACCCTCTGGGGAAAGAACCTTTCCCTGATCTCCAGCCTAAACCTCCCCTGACCCAGCTCCAGCCATTCCCTCGGCTCCTGTCCCTGGTCACTGAAAACAGAGATCAGAGCTGCTCGTCCTCTTCCCCTCAGGAAGAGCTACAGCCCCTGCTGAGGTCTGACCTCAGTATGGTCATACCTTAGACCTTCTGAAACCACAGGCTTTACCAGGGTCAAGGTGAAGTTATCCTATCAGAGGCAGAAAAGGTGTTTCCCAGCAAGATTTACTGAGTTGGGGAAGAAATTCCTGTAGCTGAAACTGCTTTAAGAGCAGAAAATCAGCAAGGCTGTGATGAGCTGGGTTTTTTTGTGGGCACTGGAATGCACTGTACCACCTTCCTGTCTTCCATACTGACAGAAGAGAAAACTTGCCACCTTCTGCTGCAGCATCAGCATTTCAGTGGCAGTGAGGAGATGGATGCACTGTGACACTTTCTGGGGTCTTTTAGGGGTCTCCAGGGTCTCCTCTGTCTCCATTTCTGGCCTATGGAGAAAGTCTTTTTCCAAAGACCCCTAAGTAAGATTTCAATCCTGTTCCATGAATCTGGGTACAAATAATCTATTGATATTTAGATGTGTTTGTATATATATATATTAAAACATGCTTAGAAGTTGTGCTTGATATGAAGTTGTGCTGAAAAATGTTTGGTTTTGTTGAAACTATCCCATTTCTACAGCTTTCTCAACATGCAGTTGCAGCTGTAAGAACTGCAACAAAATCCATGACAAGAGGTGGATGGATACAACTTTTACACCTCCCCAAAGAGTACGAGGATCTAAGGATTTCCAGGAAAGCACTGACAATGGGATCTGTCATCCCTGAGTTGTACTCCTCCCTGAGCAGTAAATCTTGCTGAAGGGTCCATGTTTTGTCATGCCCTACATGTGTTTCTGGTGTCTACATTTTGGTTGAAAAGGCCAAGTCAGTAGCTTGCTAAGAGAGTGGGAGGAGGTGAAGTTCATGAGGCTCCTTATTCTTCTGTGGGTTCAACACCGTCCCAAGGAGCCTCTGATGTGCTTCCCTAGAAAGTGTCATTGCTCCTGAAAGACAGACATCACCCATTTCAGTGTCCTGGGTGACATCTTTAGAAATGTGTATTTATATATGGATGCCTGTCTGTCTGTACAAGAATTGTTTGCCTGTGTGTATTTGGTTGAGATGCTGATGTTTGTATAAATTATTACATACATTATATATATATAATTTATAGACACTACCTGGCAGCCTCTATACTACAATCTCCAGTAACTTTATCCCAACTCTTGATATATTTTTCTTTTTTGCTGCTGTCTTTCTAAAGGTCCGGTTTTGTGATTCATTTTGGTGAGCAGGAACCTGATTTCACTGCTGTGTTTTTTCAAAGATTCCCACTATTTTGGATGGTGGGAGGACTTGCAAATGCAAGCCATGCAGGCTCAAAAAATCAGAAGTTTCAAAAAGTATTAATTCATGCTCCTGAGGCCAATCTCGCAGGTTTTTTTAATTTTTTTGGAGGCTTCTGTCATGAATGTGGAATGCTTGGGGTTACAACACTGAGCAGAGGCCCAATCATCAGGTAGTTAAATTCCTGAATGCTATAATTTGTGTGCCCACAGTCAGCTGTGGGTATAAAAATGTGCCCAAAGACTTGGAGGTCAGGGAATACGAGGCCCAACCTAAGCAGATTCTGAGCAGCATTTTTTCCCCTCTTTCCACCCAGATGCTGCAGAATGCCCTTCCTTGCTGACAGGCCAGCATGTTCTGGCCCTCCAGAGGAATTTCTCTCTGTGTGGTGCCTTGAGCAGCTTCCCGCTTGCCAGGGATGTGCCACGGGACCTGGCAAAGGTGGCCGGGTCTGACCCTGTTTGCTCAGCGCTCTGAATGAAGAGTAACTAACATTACTAACATTTTGCTTCCTAAAAGTCTCCCCAGCTCAGCTTTCCTCGGCAAAATTCCCATCAAAGCTCTGACCCTGAACCCTAAAGGTACTTACTCACTCAAATCTAAGACACTATGCCAAGCTAGGTGCTTAATTAAAGATTGAAAATCATTAGCTCCTATGAGCCACTCTCTCAGCAGTTTCATTTGTCATATGTCAGTGCCTGATATCTAATCTTGAATGGTTTACAGCAAGACCTACCTCCCAGAGGAAATTCCCATCATTGGGCTGTGCTGCCTCAGATTAATCATAGGAACATTTCTCAGGTCCCTTTTCCACATACAGGTCCACTCCCACCCCAGTATGATCTTGCCAAGTAAAATTTTCTAACTACTGCTACTTTGTTAAATGAATTGTGAAATAGAACATTAAAGCTTTCTTAATCCCACATTTTTTTATACCTATATAAATCATACATTTAAAATGCAATTTGAGGGCTGTCTGCTGCCAGTTAAGTAGAAAAAGCCTTGTGAAGACCAAAATAAAAAAGAATTATATGCATTAAAAGAAATTCACCTTTTCGAGTTCCATATCTAGACCCAACTGCATAACATCAGAACATCAGATACAGTTTCTGTACATAGTAAAAATCCTATTTGGATAAAAACTATATATATATATAAACAATAGTTTGACATATATATATGTAAAAACAATAGTGACATACAAGTAAAACAAAATTATATGCATTAAAAGAAATTCACCTTTTCAAGTTCCATATCTAGACCCAACTGCATAACATCAGATACAGTTTCTGTACATAGTAAAAATCCTATTTGGATAAAATATAGACATACATATATATATATATATATATATATATTTTTTTTTTTTTTACATATATATATGTAAAAACAATAGTTACATTTTGTGTGTGTATGTGTTTTGGCTTGCTTCTGTTGGCTTTTGTTTTCCTCAATGGAAATGCACATTGTTGTTCCAAGTGTTGAGTGTAACAAAATCCATATAACTTTTTGACTGAAGCATCAAAAAGAAATAAAAGACTTGAGGAGTTTTGCCTCATCAAATATGCAAGTGATCAGCTTTTGTTTGGGGTAATAACTACCAAAAGAGACAGATTCTGGTCACAAGATGTCACCACCTCTTTGGTGCTCATGCAGGGGAGCTGATGGCTTGCTGATGATGTGTGGGCACATCATCAAACCCAAATCTCAGCTAACCCAAATCTCAGTGCAGCCTGGGCCCCACCACTGCTGACAAAATGCTGATCTCCTGGACCCCTCTGGGAATCCAAGCTCAGTTTGTTTGGGTTTGGCTTTTCATCTTGGATAGGCAATGGTTGTAACTAAGATTAGTAGGGTGTAATGCTACGCTTCTAATACAAATGTCCTGAAATTATTCTTGGTTAATAGCAGATCACAGAGCCCAAAACTGAGCAGTTCATGGTGTGTCTCCTTGGGTTATGTTCCCTTCCTGTGAGGAGGGAGCATGGAGCCAGCAGGAGAGGAATAAGGCTATTTCATCTGCATGGCTTTCTTTCTGCTCCTCTCTGAAGCTGTTCCATCAAGCATCACAACAGTGTTTATATTCTGTGAGATGTGGGATGGGGAACTGACTTACTGTGCTTATTCCTCTTGTCATGTCCTTGCTTTCCTTATTGTTTAGTTTGATGGGAGCAGGGAGCCTCTGCTTTGCAGCAGGTCAGTGTCCAGACACAGCATGAGCTGGATTTTCTCTGCCACTGGCCAGAGTGAGCAGGGCAGGGGACCATTAGAGGTGCCTGGAGGTACCAATTCACCTCTTCCTGCCCTCCACTTCCCTCCCTGGGTAAGGCACCCCCTTCCATAGACAGTGTCCCCACTTAATGTGTTGAAAAAGCTGAGGAAAACCCACTGCATTCTTTACACAAGTTCTCCTCTTGGCTACCAGGAAAATTAACCCAGCATTTTGGGACCTGCCGCCCATTTGACGGATGTCCCTGCTGCTATGAGGGTGAACAATAGCCTAATCCATCAGTGTTTCTTCTCTACTTTCTAGGAGAAGAGAAAATAAATTTTTGATCAACAAACTTCTGCAATTAGTTAAAACATTCTGAAGATTATTTTTACAGTGAAATGTTGCAAAGCAGTTTCCCTCAGAAGCCTGATCCGCCCCATCATCCCCAAAGTGTGCTAGCAGTGTTCCACCCTGTTTTCTATGGAATTTTTTGTAAACCTTAAAGGTAAAATATCACCTGAAATAGTTAAAAATATTTCACTGGTAGTTTTATTCTGTCAGGCAGAACAGATGTGTCAGGTTTGAGGTCGTGCAGTGATATTTCACTAGATGTTTGATACATGCCTTGCATGCATTACATGGTATGCATGGGCATGCACATTTCTTGAATAAAACCATTTAGCAAGTCCTAAAATATTTGGCTATTCCCCCCTCTAATTTTAAAGCAAATTGTTCAAAAAGTAGGGTAGTACCAGATGTAGCTGCTGGCAGTCTGTGCTAAGGGTGTGTTTCTGGAAGAAGAAAATAAGCTAACAAATCCAGCCCAACTGGAAGCAGGAGATCTATCCTCATGAGATTTTGAGCCAAAGCTTGCATATTCAGGACATATGGATAAGTCCTTAGTTATCCATCTAACCCACCCAAGCTGTAACACCAACGTTTTTGAAATTGGATTTATGTAACTGACTGCAAATCACTTTAAGCGGGAAGATTGAAAATACGGCATGAAGCACAACTATTGAAAACTTTTCTTTCATGAGTGGTCTCACAAGGGTTGTGTAGTGAAATAATTTGTCACTTTTTGAGAAAGAAACTTTCAGCAAATGACGGACCCGAGGCTGTAAAACCTGGAAAGTAACATTCTTTGCATCCCTGAAATGACTTAGGAAACAAAGTCACATTTTAAAGAATACTTTAGGCTTATAAGAGCATAAAATTAGTTGGCTTTCACGTTTGAAACTGGGATTCAGCCTCCACTGTGACTTCAGGACATTTGATTCAGAGTCTTTTTCTGGGCATTGCTCTTTATCTTTACATCCTGTCAGGTGACAGTGTGGGCAGCCTGCAGCAAATTAGGCACTGTGCATCTTGCAGGAATGAACTGACTAATTACAATGCTTCACATGAGGTGAAGGGAGCTAACACTGTCTTACATAAAATATCCATAGACCATATACATAAATATGTATAAATATTCATAATTATGTGCACACGCTATATATATATTTATGTCTGTTTATGTATATATAATATAATATAATATAATATAATATAATATAATATAATATAATATAATATAATATATTATATATAAAATTTCTGTATCTTTATATGTGTATATATGTAATTAATGGTAATCAACAAATCACCTCATTAGCTGTTTTACAGCCAAAGGAAGTCAGCAAAAGAACCCCTTTCCAATACTACAGGCCTATTGCAACAGAAACTATGAGAAAAAGCCATAGCTTAGATGGAAATGTTGTCCCAAATAATTGAAAAATCTCTTCTGAAGAGAGCCTGAATTATTTGGTTTTTCCCCACACTCTTATTGTTTCATATGTAGAATAAGCTGTTTGTCATCTTCCAGGCATTACAAAAAACAGCAGGAAAACCCCACTGCTGTAACAAAGGAGTAAATATTGGGATGGTGTCAGGCAGAGTTGCTGGCAGTCAGAGTGATGGGTGTGTTTCTGGAAGGGCCAGTTTCTCCTCCACATAACCACAGTCACTGTCTGTTGTAAGAGCCTAATTGATTGATACACTGTTAGAAACATTTCTACTTTTTGCTAAAAGCTGCAATCTGCTACCAATTTGTCAGTTTGTTCTTTTAACTCACCCCATAAAAACAAGCAGAAACCTCCATTTTTATAAATGAGATTTCCCGTGAGAGACAGTCATTGTTTTGAAACTCTCAACAAAAAGTTAAGCTTAATGATGTGGTTTCCCAGATGTTACTCTAAGTTCATTTATCCCAGAATAAAGATACTTATTTCTAAAAATACATGGTAGAAAGCTGTCTCATAAAACAGCATCAAAGCTGACTTGGTTTGATGATATTTAATTTTTCATTACTCTGTAAAAGTTTTGCCCACAGATCTCTCTGTAATCTTTCAAATTTGCAACAAAACATTCTTTCAGTAACATTTGTGTTAGACTTACACTAGTCCTCCTTTGGGGGCTTGTTTTCATTTACCACACTTGTTCTTTCCATCCCAAATCACAGCAGATTTTTGGAAACTCACAGGGAAGTTTGTTCCTCTGCTCTTTCACACCGTGCGGTGCCACTTTGCCACCAAACATAAATCTTCCATCAGGAGAGTCTTGTGCCACCAGGAATCCCTGAGCATTTATTTACTCCAAATCACACCAATGACAAGATTACGATTTTGCCACTGGTGCTTCCTATTGCAAATTTAGCAGAAAGTTTGCAAACCTGCCATTAGCTGAAACAATTCTTAGAAATTCAGTGCAGAGCCATACAGGATGCAGTGTGGGGCAATTAGGGTATTCATTCATTCCACAGTTATCAGAAATTCCCTGAGAAGCCTAAATTTCTTTTTTTTTCCAATGAGATCATTTATTAGAAGGTTGTATTGAACATCTCAACCCTAGACAGAAGTAAAAGACCCCTGCAAGACTGTTTTTCCCCTCCTCTGTTTGCAAAGTTTGTGCAATTATTTTTACAGCATGCTGCTTGTTCCACAAAGAAAAATTCCTCTGGGCTCTGTTTTTAGCAGCAGTGAAGATCAGCTTTTGAGAGCATCCCAACAAAGGCAAATTATTAAAGCCACACTGCTGTACTTACAAACCCCTCTGACCGCCAGGCATGTGTGGGACAAGTGCTGGAAGAGATGCAGAATGGACAAGATTTCTGAGAGCACATGAGAAAGTCCTTGTGGTGGTATAAAAGAACACTCAAATAATTGCTTGAGGGGAAAAAAAACCTGGTGGCCAGAGTATTGACTAATGATCCTAGCAATGAACCTCTGGGCACCTGGTAGATGTCCAGTGGGGTCATCAAGAGCCTACCACTGACTTCAGAGCAAGCTGGAAACAATTGTATGTGGGGTTGGGAGCTTTTTGTGTCCTTTTTTCCTCATGTTTCTGACTCGGAAGGCTCTGAGATTCAAAAAGAAGACTAAAAGGAAGGTAGCATATTTGTTGGCTAAAAGTAGTTCTTCTAAGCTAACTCAAAAATTTGGAATGACTAAAAAAGAGCTGCAGGCCTTACCATTACAGATGTGAATGCAGGGTACTTTAAATGGTGAAAATGCCATGAGATTTCTGTAGGAAGCCACAAAAGCCTACACTTCCTTTACCATCTTTACTGTCCATTACCACTCTAAGGTAGAAAATACCTTATTTGAAAATATTTGAGAACTTCTAAAGCAATGAAGGAATTAAAACGTTCCTGTTGTGTGTGTTTTCTTTCTCACCTTTTCTTCCTATTCATAACATGGATAAAATATCTGCACTTTGGTTCTTTATAGCAGCTGTAATGAACAGAAACTTGGCTCCAAAGCGCTTCTGAATTTTAAGACAAGCCACACACAGATCAGCAGGACAGCACTGACAGATTTTCTCAGAGCAGTACAAGCATTTCCCAGTTGTGTTGTGAGAGTTTTGGAAGGAAAAAGGAGAAAGATGGAAGTTCAGTGTTGTACCCAGGCAAATGGAGGAGCCAGCAAGGGAAGGATGGACCCTTCCAAAATTACCTATTCCATGATTTTGTGATTCTGTGGATGCTTCTGTGATTCTGTGATCTCTGACTCGAGGGTGAATAAGGACCATGTGGAGGATGTAAGAATGACACCCATGCATAAGCAAAATATCCTGGTTTCAGATTTTGTGTCAGACTCACAGTGTAGTCCAGGTTCACCAAGGACCCCCAAACCAGCCAGATTTCGGGTGAATGTAGGGCAGATTCCAAGTCTGCCTGGATTCTCAGAAGGAACTTGTGATTTCACACCGAAATTGCAGAAAATTCTGGAACTGCTTTTGCAAGGGTCCAACCCAGAAACACAGAAAGCATATTCCAGGTTCCAGGGTTTTGTTCCAACCTTAAGTTTTGGTCAGTCCTGAATTCAAAATGTCTTATTTATACAAATACCAAATTATCTCGGAAGAACCAAAATCACTAAATATTATTTACTGTACGACTCTGAATATTCACATAAAGGGAATATACATCATAACACCAAAATTATTTCTAAACATGACCCCCAAAAACGTGTTTTATATTAGCACATTCCTCTGGATTTTATGGAATATACTTAAAACCAAAAAACTACACCAAATTCTTTCAGTCATTCTTAGCTTTTGAAAGCAAAACAATGAATTAATGAACAGCTATGGGTATAAATAACTACTGAAAAATGCAACAAAAAGTTAGTAAATTCCAAAATACTATTTCTATTTTTAAAAATGGGAAAAAATATATTGTTGGTATTGCAAGCCTTTGTATTCCTTTCTTAAAATATGAAATTATTATTTCTTTTTTGCAAGAACATTTAAAAAAAATGGAATTATAAATAAAATTTATTTACATGAATTCTGCTACGAGAAGTATCTGTAAAAACATGCACTTATTTGGTTTGTTTATGTCCCTCTGCTTATGAAATTCTGATGAAAAGTAAAATATAATGTGCTTCACAAGAATCAGCAATGTGGTCTGGTGGTTACTGAGCTGTATTTAGAATTGGGGGACCCATGATCAGTGCCTGGTTCACATAATGAGCTCTTTCTGTCCTTGGGACATCACTGTTTTCCATCTCAGTATCTGCTTTTGCTTTTTTGTCCCTCTTTCCCATTTAGACTGTGGCATGTTCCAAGCAGGACCTGCCTCAGGATCTCCATGGGGGTGGCACACACACACCACAGAGGATGCCAGCTTAAGCAGGGATGGGAATGAATCTAGCAGTAATAAATCCTCCCTGGCAAGTTTAAGAGTTGACTTCCATCTTGTTTTGCCTCCAAACATAATTTATGATGCTTAGCTGAAATTCCCAGCCAAAGTGAAGCGATCAGACCAGGAGCTGGTCTTCCAATGGTCAACTGCTGAATGAAGTTCTTTTATATCTGTGGCAGCAATTTTTAGGAAAAAAGACTGTGGCCCTCAAGGCTGTTTTTCTGTTTGGCTCTTCAGTCACCTTTCTCCTGCACATCTGGAGACCTCAGTGTGAACTCTCACTGAAGTACCCATCCTGTCTCTACACTTGAGATTATGCCTCTCTCACCACACTGAATTTATGCAGTATTTCCATCCCAGTGAACTCCTGCCCATACAGAACCTTCTGTTTCAGAGCATGGCCGACGCAACTGTGCTAGTAAGCAAGATCCAGGCTGTAAAATAATTGCATTGCTTCTATCACCACCAATTCTACTCTCTCTGCCCAGTGCTCAGTACAGGACTGAAAGCACACATGGTTTTAGAGGAGGAAAATTCAGTCTTACTTTGGGGACTAGAGAAGGAGTCAGATTTTATTGGATTGCTACATTGGTATATTGGATTTTTCTGCAACACTGGAGTGGAGGGCTTTTCCTAGGGGAAAACACTTTGAAGGCTATAATCTCTCCTGAGGTAGATACATATGATGCAGAAAGATTTGTTACACTTTTTAAAGGACAAGCTTTGACAGCTATGAGGATTAGTGAACACAAATCAGCATAGCTCCATGATGTTTATTGTCACCACAAGAAGCAATTCAGTCATGGTTGTAGACATGAAACTGCTTCTTCTTCTGCAGCTCTTTCAGCTTTGTATTTACAAAGAAATAGTTGTGCATCTGCTAAGAAGTGCATTGTATACTACTTTGTGTATTTCACTAGAGCTGGGGTGAAATAAGTGATTTGGGGTTCACTGGAATAAATATCTGGAAGTGCTGTGGAAGTTGAGCAATGCAGCTTTGTCCCATCACAAGCCCCGGCATCCCTTGGGATGAAAAGCAGTGATTTATCATTATGCTAAACAGATCCAGCAAGGTCCTCCCTGTTATTAGGACTGGAAAGAAGGAAGCAGAAAGTTTTACAGGAGTACCTATAATACATGGTACTATAGGTACCATATATACATGGCCAGCTCTGAATAAAAAGAAACAGGATAAAAAAGGTGAACAACAGGTGGGTTGATGTGGGTGCGGGATAGCGTCAGAGAGAGGGGTGAGCTCTCAGAGAGAGGGGTGAGCTCTCAGGAAATGCCTCCTGCCACCAAGCCAGCCTCCCCCCCATCCTCCAGCACACAAGTTCCCATCCCTCATCCTTTCTGGAATACCTTTCTTCCAGCCTCATTGTTGTGCAAGTTCATCAGCCTCCGTGCATTCTTTTTGATTTCTCGGGCATCAACAAACCTCCGGGAGAACTCAATGCCGTATCTGATATCCGCAGAGCAGCCTCCCCACTTCCAGCCCTCCTCCTGGTTGTAGTAGCCCTGTTTCTCTCGGTCACAGCCACAATTGCTGAGGTTGCCCTGGCTGCAGGCGGCCGTGACAGCGTGCGCGACCCCGGCAGCGGTAATGGCATAGGTGAACGCGGCCTCCCTGCTTCCTGTGGAGAGAAGCCAAAAGCTGATGGGTTGGCAGAAAGGCAGCTGAGGAAAGCACACACACATCATCTACAGCAAGGGGGTCAGGCAGCAAAGTGAGGAGGGGCATCATTCCTCAGCGTGGATTTCTCATCTTACGGAATTCCGCGCGTGTTTAAGATGCTTGGCTCAGCTTGGGCAAATTACCCCAGGTATGCAGGCATGGGATAGTCCCAATAAACCCCTTCACCAGAGGGGAACTTGGAAATGAATCTGGACAGTCCTGAGGTGAGGCCGCAGGATTTGTTTTCATATTGTCCAGCCAGGTTTGCAAGCTTGAAGTTTATCTGTTTCAGATTAATAAAAAGTGAGTTGACAGCTACCTCTAAGCATTGACACTGCAATTGGAAAAAGAACTGTTCAGACAACAACAACAACAAAACCCCTAGGACACAAATGGGGTTGATTATTAATCTATCTTTGGTTGATTATTAATCTAACACTAATGGATGCTCCAGTAGCATCCATCACTGATGCTGAGTGTAAAGTACTGCAGGAGAGACCCATAGAGACAAGAACTGGGTAGGGTTCATTATTTTTCAAGGCAGAGGTTACCCCTTTCCCTTGCAGACTTCTCCTGTTCATTAGTTTTGCTGAAGTGATCCTTTTCCACTCCCACTCTGACTCAAACCTCTGCATTACCATGGCTATTCAGCATACAAAGGGCACAGAAGTGCTGTGACAGCACTATTTTCTCCCCAAATTAGGTGAGATACTGTCCTGGAAGCACAGCCTTATTTTTAAATAATAGCTGGTTTAGAAAAGGAGTTCTTTTTTGGTAGTTTTGGGGTTTTGGGGTTTGAGTTTTTTTGTTTGTTTGTTTGTTTTTAGCAATGCTGCTACTTGCAAAGGTTCCTGGTTGCCAATTCCATGCAACAGCAGTTGGTGATGAGTGTATGAGGAGAGGTGAATAAGGTGAATATGAGGAGAAGTGAATAAGGCCCCTTTCTAAACTGATTCCCTGAGG
Organism: Agelaius tricolor; assembly: GCF_023055355.1. Classification (NCBI taxonomy): domain Eukaryota; kingdom Metazoa; phylum Chordata; class Aves; order Passeriformes; family Icteridae; genus Agelaius; species Agelaius tricolor. The sequence continues at coordinate 5,807,233 of NW_027269263.1, forward strand.
TGCCTGTGAGGTGCAAGGGGGCAGAATGGTGGGAGGGGAAGGTACAGCCCATCCCTGCTCTTGTGTGAGACCACACTCTGTCACTGACTGCACACAGGGCTGGATCGTGGTGTTTTGCTGCTGTTATTTATGACACTTCCACACAAGTTCCCTTCTCAATGCTTTCCCCACAAGTTCCCTTCTCATTGCTCTCCTCTGTGTGTTTCTCTGGTAATAAACAGACAATCCTGTAGTGCTGCAGCCAAAGAATTACTGTAAAGAATTTGCAGAAAGTTGCTGAAATGCTTTAATGACCACACACAGAGCTCTAGCATCATTAGTGGATTTGGGAAGGGAAAAAAAGGAACAAATTTTCCAGAGGAGGAAAAAAAAAATAAAACCAACTTAGACGCTAGTTCTAATTTTTTAATTTTTGGATTCATAGATGTCACAATTATTCTGGAATGATAACTCCACAGTGGGGGAGGGTTTATATTTCTTATTTTCACTGCTAGCTTCCTGAAAGATTACACCATTGCCAGATATGAGGAAGATCCTACAAGAAACAATCAGAAATGGAGGTTTGGCACCATTTGCTTGTTTCTCCAAAGAAATAAAAAATAAACTTTGGCTAGGGAAAAAAACAAAAGGGTTTTGTGCTGTTCAGCTACCGAGAAGGTTGAGCTGGCATGTGCATTATTTGAGTAGATGGGGCAGTTGCAGGAGTGCCTCTGTTTCAGACCCAGCAGTGTTTTGTTGGGGTGTACGATGTGTGCAGTCTGGTTCAGTGCTTCCCAAACCATGCTCTGCAGAACACTGGTGGTCCAGGAGGCCACGGCAAAGGGTTCACAGCTAACCCACAGAGCCATATTAAACACTATTTTAAATTGTGTTTTCAATTAAAAGTTTGATGATAACGATACCTGGTGGTCTGTAAGAAATTCTGAGGGTTTATAGCAATCCAAACCAGCTATGGAACCACTGTTCTAGCTCCTAGTGTGATCTTCACATGTTGGTATTCACCCCTCTCCTCTTTGCCTGCCAGCTAAGTTCAAATCCGGGACTCTTGTTTTAAAATTATTAATTAAAATTATAATGTGTTAAAAATTATAATGTGTTTAGAATTATTAATGTGTTCTGTTGACTTGCATGATTACTTTCTTTCTTCTTTTAAAAAAAATTCCATTTCTAACATATAAATTGAACTATTGGAAGTATGAGATGTAATAGAAGCTACATTATAGATACAGTTGGCTTTTCTTCAGAATGACGGTAAACAACAATGCAAAACCAGACCCAGGGAAATTTTTGGTCAGACATCTTTGAAGTATATGTAGAAAAGCTTATTAACAAGAAGAAACTTATTCCTGTGAGGGAACATAGCAGCTGTGACCTACAGTTCAGTAGATTTACTCAGAGGTTTAGTGACAGTTGCTCATATTTTGTGTTTCAGCTCAATATATTCCCCATGTCTCCAGAGCACGTGGTAAGACATTTTATTACAGCCACTGTGTCTGTGCCTTCTTTGTAAATTTTCACACGTTGCTTCCCTTGGTCAATTTTATAAAAAGAAAGAAAATTATCTCTTTATTTTCCTTTCTCTCCCTCCCATTCCCATTATACCCCTGACTACCATCAACAATAAAGGAAAATATCTTTCCTTTATCCATCTGAGAGCTAACAGCAGTGATGGAATTTTCTCAAGTCATGGGATATTATCCAATGGAAACCACACTGACTCTCTTAAGAGATTACTCTCCTGTTTCAATGCAGCTCTAAAATAAGAAGGTCTAAGAAATTAGCAAGTTAAGTTGTCCTGCTAAGAATTAAATTTTTGGGGGTATTTTTAAACTAGAATATGTTCTAAAACTTCACTAGTGTTCCTGAACAGTTCACTAAGGTCCCAGGATCAGTGGAGTCTATCAGAAACTGCTGATGGAGGAGGGAAGGGAACCTCTGTGCTCAAATAATATCTGCTGTACACAAAGCTTTTCATTAGCATGTCATCACTTGGAATCAGTTCTAAGCAAGTCTTTGTTAGGCAGCTAAAAATATTTAAGTAATGATTGCTGTGATACCTTAATGGAGAACAATAATCTCATTTTACGAAATTTTCTGAGATTTCAAAAATATTCTTGGTCTGCAACAACATCCAGAAATTTCATGAAATGAAGATATAAGTAGCAGCAGATTTGGGGTTTGACCCAAATTTGGGGCTAGATATTTCTTTTCCCAGTGAATATCCTGATTATCTAGTTATTTGGCACTGTATACACTCAATTTCTCAGAAGAAAAAATCTTGTCTGACTTCCAAAGTTTTCTTTCACATAGACCAGAAAAATTCTGTTGAGTTTTTTATTTTGGTGGAAAAGACACTACTTTGGCTTTATTGCAACCCTTGGATTTGTCCATTTCTCTGTTAGAAATTCCTGCCTTGGTGTCAAAGATGACAGTTCTGACTTTATCCCCAAAACATAGAAGGGATGTTTTCATGAATATAACATGAACTAATAACTATCTGATCTGATAACTGTCTAATTTAATAACTCCAAAAGGAGATGACTGCCAGTATTAATTAAAATTAAGCCTTTTTTCTTCGGTGAAGATGCTCAAGGCCACTTCTAGCAAACTGCCAGGCTATCAGAGGAGTCTGCCATTTGCCAGTCTGAGTTACTGCTATTTTCTTGACTTTATTTGCATTCTAACAGAACTTCAAAAGTGTTCTAAGAGCCAGCAATGCAGGCAGCTGCTGCTCAGACAGATTTTGGACCACTGATTCCTTAGCACTTGTCTTCTGGCAGGCAGGCAGAGAGGAGCCTTTATCTGTCCTTGGAGCCATGGGGTAGCCTGTGTTTTACCCCTCTTTTAGATGTCATTTCTGGCTAAGTTTTAGACTTCTAACTGAGCACTTAACTTAGCATGGTTTGATGTAGAAATTCTTCCAAGTTCCACGATTGCTGTAGTTTACCAGACTCAAATGTGCACAGATTCAGCAGAGTATTTCCAGCCTGGAGCCACAATGAGCTGAGAATCTCATAGGCTAAATACATATTCAGTCATCCAGCTGTGAGCACAGGGTTAAAGATTGAACTGTCCCATAGCTATTTGCAAGACATCTATTTTGTCAGAGTAATTAGATGAGAATTCTGCTGTTGCACACACCATCCTGAAATCACTTATGTCAGCAGCTAGATGAATAAGGCTGCCACTGAATGTCAGCCATTAGAACTGTAATTTAACTTGAAATATTTAACTGCAGAACATAGAGTGTTTGGCCAGTAATTTCCTAGATCTTGCATCAGCAACGATAGAAAAAATACTACACACTGTTATCAAACAAAACAAATTCTTCATGCACTTGCACAAGACAAAAGATTGATTATATGACACAATACAACATAGGTCAATGGGAAAAAGAAATGAACCACAGCAAAACTAAAAGTTTTTTTGACAAACCTACCCTTTTCAACAAGTCTGGTAAGCTGATGACAGATTGAGTCATTTTTTATGGCAAAAGACAATGGATACATCCAGATGAATAAACTAAAAATCAGACAACTGCACCCTAAGTAGTGTTGGATGAAGACTTTTACAGACAAGTTTATTTCCTTTGTAATTTTGTATTTTATTCAACACCCATATTAACAATTCTCAAGGAAAATACTGCAGGCTCTTCATTTTGGGTTTGATCCTAGAGCAGTACAAGTCAGAGGGAGTTTTCTCATTGTCTGGAGCAGATCCTTTATTTGCATTTTCAGTGTAATTAACTTTGAGCTTCTTGGTTTATAAAAGCAGGGACTAATTTAATTTAATTTAATTTCTCTGTCCCTCTAGCTTTCTGTACCCAGTGCTACATGTCAGAACTAAAGGCTACTGAAACCACTTCGTGCAGGCAGAAAAATTAAGGCAGAGGAGCAGAAAACTCAGGAGGGTCTCTACTCTGTCAACTCTGACATAGGCTAACAAGACAGATGTTCCTCACAGCAGCTTTTATTGTTGAACAATCTCTATTGTTCCTGTTCTTAAGGATCTTCAGTAGAGGAGGTTCCAGGGTCTAGCCCAGTACCTTAGGACCCTTCCTGGCATGTATTTCACTAATATTAACCTGAAATTTTCTTTCTGAGTGCAAACTCACTGCTGCTTTCTCTAGAGCTGCCAAGAGCAGATTATTCCCTCCTTCTAGCAGCAGCTTTGAGATCTGTAAAGCCTTCCACCCCTTCCCAGATGTGTTGCATAGTCAGGTCTTGCCCAGCACCCCAAGGGCCCTGCTCCTTGCCCTGCTCTCCCAGCTGGCTGATGGAGTTGCAGTGCTGGAGATGTGACAGGGGCTCCAGCTGAGGCCTTGCCTCCTTGGGCCAGAGCAGAAGGAGCCCTTCATATGCCTTGTGTGCTGCAGTCCTGTTTGTTCCTGCCAGCATTCCTCCTTTCACAGCAGCAGGACACTTTTACTCAATTTGCAGCTGTCCTCTGTGCAGCTGCTCTCCCTCCAGATGTTTCTCATCTTGCGTTTGCGCAGATGATCATTCCCACGTACAGATCTTTGCCTTCCTGATTTGCCTCCTCTTTCTTTGCTTTAAGGCTTTTTTTCTTCTTTTCTGGATCACTTATCCGTGATCATGTTCAATTTTGACCCAAACTTCCTCCAGCTTCCTTGTAGTCCTTCCCAACATACTATAATTCACAAATGCAATGTGCACAGCTTATCCTCCTGGCCAAGTCCAGAGTATAATGCTGACTGGTACCAGCTCCAGCACAGATCACAAGAAACCCAGCCAGCACACCTTTCCATTTTGATAAATACCTTCCAAGATATTTCCAGATGGTCTGTAACCATCTGGCAAGTTCTTATTTTTCTTTAAGATCCCTTTAAGTCCAAGATGTAGGGTATAAACTGCTTCTGCTCTGCCTCTGAGGCCCTGGGTGGCCCAAGAAGGAAGAAAATTAGTTTGGTTTAATGTGATTTGTTCTTGCCAGATCCTGGTTGACTCTTACTCATGCCCTTGCTCTTAGTTATGAGCTTACAAATGGGAGTTTGTTCCCATATCTTTTCATTTACTGAAGTTAACCTGATTGGTCCTACAATTCCTTTCTTTTAGGTTTTTGGTGGTTTTGTTTTGCTTTTTTTTTTGTACAAAGGCAACACATTTGTCTTTTCAATTCTTCTTAATTAGAGTTCTCCACTAGTTTTCAGCACTAGTGGCTGTAAGGACAACCACTCACTCCATTAAATGTTCTGAGATGAGGGACAGCTAACTGGAAAGCAATCAACACAGACAAATTCTGCTCTCTCAAGCTCAGAGGGTTCCTCTGTTGATGGTGTAAGTTTATAACCATCTGCACACCATTCACCTGCTTAGGGAAGTCTGAGGCAAGAAGTGCTTGGCCTTCTCGATATTATCCTTGTTTGTATTCTCCTCTGGAGCCCACTCCACTGAGCAGTGGATCAGACTTTGTTCTACATCTCCTACTCACTGACAAATTACTGCTAACTCATTGATTTCTGTGTAGCTTCCTTAAATAAAAAAAAAATGGGTATAGCCATCCATGGTTGTGAGGTTCCTTTGAAGCACCTGCACTCAGAAGTGTTCCTGAACAATGAATGTGGTGCTGGCTGAATATCCCAGGAATTTCAGGGGTGGAACCTGCTGATGGTCATGTTCAGCAATGTTGTCTTTACAGTGCTCATTCATTTCACTTTTCCTCCTTAAACCCCTTATTTTCTACTACAGTCTAATGAAAACAATCTTGTTTAATTTTGTTTCATCCATACAGGTCTGTTAAGTTGAACTAGAGCTAGAGCAGGGGTGATTACAGCAGCTTCTTCCTAGGCTGTCTGTATTTTCAATTACACATGGCCAGGACAGAGAAAATTGCAGATCTCAAAGCTGAGCATGTGTAGTGATATGACATAATGGTTTATTTACAGATTCTTCTCTTACTCAGCATTTTTCATCTCCAGGCTCCCACTAAGTTTTTATGGCTGGAGGTGCCAGGATCTTGGCCATCAGTTTTGAATTCCTTTGTCAACTGGATTGTTTTCTGTTGCTCATGTGGGTTTGTCAAATCTTATTTTAGAATGGGCTGTACATGAGCCAGAATTATTTCACACTAGCCTTATTGCAGCTTCTTGCTGTCACTATATGCTTTTGAAAGCATGTCTATTAAAAAGGGATACTTAGTCTGCCTCTCCTTTTCACATTTTTTCAAACATTTTTTGAATGTCATGGGTATTTTCCAAAGGCTTGGTGTTACTTTCCACAGTGATTTCTGTAATGAGTCTTCCAAGGATTTACAGGGATTTTAAAGTTAATTAACCCCCTAATTTATTCAGTTAAGTCCTGGCAACCTTAAACAATAGTCAGCATTTCTGTTCCAGTGAGCATAATTCTATTATGTTTTTGACTGTCTTTTGGCAACATGTCCCTTGGTGAAGTTTTCTGAGACAGTTTGTGTGAGGTTAGTGAGGTTGCTGTAATCTTTGAAAAGATCTTTAGCAGTGCCCAGAGAAATACGAAATTTTTGTGCTCTCCGCTGTAAAAGTATATTTGCCATAACAAATATTTCTTACCAGCTCAGCCCTAAGAAGCATTTTCAGAGAAAATGGTGAAATTGAGTTTTGGTCCCAAAGCACCACTGCTTATTTTTGTCTAAGCTAAATGGGAACATGGTGCTGAGCACACATTTAAAGAGTGCACGAGAGCATGGCTTGAGGAGCACGAGGGGGGAGTTCCCAGATGCTCTGTGCCTTTCAGAGGAGCCTCTGTGTGTGTGTCACACACGGCTGTGTTTCCACAATGCTGCTGCTAATACTATCAAAGCAGCATGTGGGAAACAAGGGCTGGAGCAGAGAGATTGTCTCCTGCTTGTGTTCTCTTCTGGACCTGCTGATGTCCCACTGTGGCGCTCAATGGTTCCCTGATGAATGTTTGGTGCCTTTTCTTTTCAGTGATGACAAGAGGTTTGATATGTCACAGTGTGTGAAAGCTCAGCTGGAGACATCTTCCAGTGCACTGGGGTTTAAAAATGTTCTTTGCACCCCTTGCCAGAAAGCATGGAATCCTGAAGGCATCCCAGAGAAACTGTGTTCTGAAGTGTACCAGTGTCCTTAAATTAAATGAGTCTGTGAGGAACCAGATGTGTTATACATTCTATTCTATTCTATTCTATTCTATTCCATTCCATTCTTATATCATCTATTCTATTCTATTCTATTCTATTCTATTCTATTCTATTCTATTCCATTCCATTCCATTCCATTCCATTCCATTCCATTCTAATAATTCAACTGCCTCAACCTGTTCACAACAGCTCTTATGTAGGATTTGACAATGCATTACAGTCTCTTTCTTAAAGGGCATTTCACAGAGAAAAATAAGTGCAGTATTTAGAAAAAAGGGAAGGGAATCTATAACTATGTGGGCACATATTTTTGTCTTTTTTTTTTGCTTTGCTCTTGATAGTATTCTTGCACTATAATATGGCCTGTTAAAGGTTTCTGAGGTACCTGTGTGGGGCTCAGCAAGGGAAACATTGTCCACTTGGATTTAAGAAGTAGAAAAGATGCTTGCCCCATAATAAAAAATAGAAGGAAAAAACATGCAGAAAAGAAATCTCCATTCTGAACCTGAGAAGAAAACAGGACAGTACTACCAATCACATTTTTAAACTACATTTGCTTTCAAATAAACTTTATGTTCTGTTTAAGGAGACACAAGAGCAGAGGAGGTGGCTACCATAACCACTGACATTTTCATGTGCATAGATTTTAGAGGCTTGAGCCTTTCATGAGTGAATCAGTTCAGAACGGATGCACTCAAGGTAGGATCCCTACCAATCTAAATTATTCTGTAATTTTGTGACTGTATTTGATTTTGCTGTGAACCCCATTTCACAAATACTCTGTCTATATTCCTTCTATTATACTCATGAGTATCAAAAATCCACTGCCATGCAGCATCAGACCTTCTCAGTGGGCTTTTTGCTGGGTCACTATTTTAATTAACTTAAATCATCTCAGTGGTCTGACATAATTGTACTGTGTTGAAGAGTACCTCTATAAAAATAAATCTGCATTGCCATTTGCATCAAATCATCTTTTCCTCTATTACCTTATGTCATTTCTAGCCCAGATAACAAATCCCCAAGGCCAGTGGTCATGTCCTTATTCTTTTTTAAATCACTGTCCATACCTGTCCTTTGCTGTAGGAACAATAATCCTCTAAAGGGTCCACTGAATTATGGGTGAATGAAGGGTCATATGAATTATGGGTTGTTGTAAGCCCCAAACTCCTATACCTGGGCATGCCAGAGTGTCTGTGGATGTGTTTCTATATATTCTGCAGATAAAATTTCTGATCTTGCTCCCTGAGGTAGTTTAGTTAAATCATGAATATTACCTGAATGTTCTGTGCAGAGCCTATGAATAGGCCAGTGCCACTTTGCCAGAATTGTTAAATTACAAATATCTGAGCTATACCTGGATGAAATTATTGTTAGACACAAATCTGTTTCTGCAAGAGGGAGTCCTTGCCTTAAGGAGACACATCATTCAGCTGGAGAGGGCTGAGAAAAGAGAGATAATTACTTCTCTTTTACAGAGGCATGAGGAGGTTAAAGTATGTATCCAGAGGACAAGCTGTCCTCCTGCTGGATTATTTTTGTGAGGAGATAACAGCAATTCAGTTGGAATCTTCTCAAGCAACAACTGAAATACAAATTCAAGCCAGGGAGAATATCCACGGAGCTGCATGGTGGGGCAGGAGCCCTCCCAGAGAGGAGCAGTTGTGATGGGACTGAGAATCCTCTGCTCTGCTTTTCCACTGCTCAATAAAGGACTGACCTGCACATCTACTGCCAGAGACACAGGGGGATCTGGCACAGCAATGCTCAGCATCCCAGTGCCTGCCAGAGAAAGCCATGGCTGCAGGAGTCCACTCCTTACATTCCCACTCACACACATCCTCACGTGCCACACCTGCTTAGCATGGACCCACATCCCTCCTTTACTTTTCATTTGGAAAAAATAACTGACCAAAAATACCTAATATGTCCTCCCAGAAGAATTGCTGAGGTTCTATTTATTCTGTTTCAGAGAGATGCCAAGGGATTCCACATCCCAATTTGGAATTGACATTTCTTGAGTACTAGTGAGACAGGTGCAACTTCAAGCTGGGTATTTTGGATATTTTGTTTGTCAGCGTAGACTTTTTTCTTGTACTCACTTTTTATGTTAGCCCACACAGATGTTTGAGAGAGAGAGAGAGAGAGAGAGATAGATGGATGGATAGATGGATGGATGGATGGATAGATAGATAGATAGATAGATAGATAGATAGATAGACAGACAGATAGATAGACAGATAGATAGATGGATGGATGGATATAAATCTAGAAACCTCCTTTTGGGAGCACATACAAAGCAAGAGTAGCCCAGGACATTTATCAAGTATGCGGTACTGCTTTCAGACTAATGTGTATGGGACACAAAATAATTTACATCTATAAGGGCAAGAGCTAATCACCTAGAGCTAAATCTGCAACAGGGTGTTGGCTCTAAAAGCCTGCCTTTTAGATGTTCTTCCACATAGCATTTTCCATGTGGCTGGCACAAAAATCCAGCCTCACCAAGAGCTGAGAGAGTTAGAAACCAAAAAAAGCAAGGCTCCCAGAAGGTATCAAGCTGCATGGGGAAGCCCCGAAACTGGCAGTAGAAAAGGCAAGGAAAGGGAGAGTCTAAACTTATCCCATCAGAGTTAAGCCAGATTTCCCTGCACAGTGAGACTTTCCAACTTTGCTGGCAGCAATCATCTTTGTGTAATTGCTGGAGGGACATGGTGGTTTTAGAAAAAGAGAGCCCACCCTTAAAAGATTCTGACTGAGGAAAAAAGATTTCTTTACATGAAAAGCCAGGAGATTACTTTCTTGCTTTCACTGATTAGAAAAAAGACATTCTTCTGAACATAACTTCTAGTGTATTTTTCTAGGGTTTGGTTTTTTTTTTTTAGCATCTTTTAACTTGGTTCTGTCAAGTACAGAATTAGGATGAGTTTATATAAAGTGCTAATTCTACTTTGTCATGACATTTCCAAAGTAAGATTTATGAAGAGCAGCAGTATCTTTTATTAAACTGAATCACACACACTAGGCATCTATGTGACCTAGGAAGGGTCTAATAAATAAATAAATAAATAAATATGTATTTAAATTATCTTTCAGACTTTCAATCTAAATCCAGACAAATATAATGAAATGGAATAACGACTGTCCTTTTATTTTTGTCCTTTTAGTTCTCACTGCAACAGCAACACAAGATGAGCCTTATGTCAAATAACTGTGAAATAATGACCTCTAGAAATACCTTTCTCTACACAACATTTCATGGTAAGAGCAGTGAGTATGGAGGACATCCTACTCAAACTGAGAAATGGTGCCAGCCAGACTGGGAGGCCTGAAAATCATTTCAGGTCATGGAGAAACAGCTCCTGTGTGCCCAGGACAGCACTTTCCAGGCACAGAGATTGTTATGCTTTCTTGTCTGGTGACTCTGCTCTTCAAGGTGGCCTTCTTCTTAAGAAGTGCATAAGCATAGACAAAAGACTTATGTTTGACCGAAAAAAAGGAAAAATAATTTGCATCAAAAAGTATACCAGAATGTTGTCTTCTTCTGCATATAATTCTGTATTCTTCTTCTGTATAAATTCTGCACAGGAGCACAGCAGAGAGGTTCTTGCTGCATTTGCTGGGAACTGCTGTTGGATTATCTCCCGGAAGATGAAGGTATGAAGGTTGTCCTACAAATCTGTTGCTCACATAAATTCCTGGCATAGTTTCTAATGCCTGGCAGGATACCTTAGAGGACCAACTCAGCAAGTTAAATTCCACTGTCACAAGTGACCCATCCTGTAGGTGTGGGGGCTTTCATGGGTTTGGCGCAGGGCAGAGTTTGGAAGGGGAGACAGCAGTGAGTGTTATGTGGCTGTTTAGGGTGTTCTCACTCTCTGGATATCTCCCATGGCAGCAGATGTGCCACAGTGGCTTTAGCCCACTCCACCCAGCCCTTCCAGCAGAGGGGCTGGGCTGGCAGCCCCCCAGCATGTGTCTGTGCTCTGCTATTTCTGCTCAGAGGTCACATCTCCTGGGCTGCAGCAGACAGGCTGGGCAGTAACCCTGCAAGTCACTGCAGTCCTCTCTCCGAGCTCAGAGGTTGTGGAAAGCAAATGAGAAAGTTCTGGTGGAAGGGCTGGGTTGAGACTTGCTTTTGAATTTGCTTAAATATTTTCCAGATTCTCTTTCACACTGCTTTGTGGCTGCATTCACCTTTCTGATACATCTGGCTTGCCTGTACATCTCGCTGGGAGGAGAGACAAGGTCAAGAAATGATGTCCACCCTTCTTGGTGTTTAAAGGGTCCTTGCCTGGTAGTCACATCTGTAACCCCAGGGAGCAAGACACAGCACAGATCACACATATGAAAGAGATTTAAAAGAGTAAAGAGCTCAGAGAAGTTTGGATAAATACACAAAGTCTAGATTCTGATCCAAACCTCTCTGGTTTGCAAAATGAGTTTGGAAGCATCACAAGAGCAAAGTCTGTTTTTTCAGCTCTGGAGTTTCTGGTCCTGACAAGAGTTGGGAAGTGACAAGATTCACATAAACAAGGAAGGTTTATCTGAATCTTCTCAGGACTTATAACAGATACTGAGTCAATGTTTCATCTGAGCCTGTCCAGCTGACCCCACTGGGGTCAGGTTATCTGATCTAGCAGACAAGTGGTTGCTGTTTATTATTTGTGTTGTGTCTTGCCATGGACTGAGTGAGCTCACCCTAAAATGGGGATCCAAACCTGCACGAGATTGACAAATGGCAGATGCCATAACAACCCCACAAGCTACCTGCTGAAAAAACTACATTTTACGAGAATAAAATGATCAAATTTGTAGCCCACAGTCAAATGTTTTTAAGCAGTATAGCCTAGAAAGGAATGATGAGTTTTAAACAAAAACAAGAAGAAAAATTTCTAGGTTTTTAAGGTACTCCAGCTTCAGACAAGGATCCAGGCTTCATGACCAGAAAAGGAGGAACAAGGCCCTTTCTGCTGTACATGAGTATTTCAATAGATAGGTTGGTATTAATACCAGTCTTTGAGATGCTGCTTATGTAAAACTGCTCCTAAAACCCACGAGCAAGTGTCTCTACTGCAAATACCCCATTAAAGTGAGAAATGGGTCTCACTAAATAATCTTCCCAGCCCCCCACTTTCCAGCAGCTCCTTTCCAGATCTGAACTTTGGAGCTGACCCCTGTCTTTGTGATGGGCCAAACCAAAAGCCAGATCTGAACATCGCTGAACTCTGGGAAAGTTCAAATCTATCGTTTGTGGTTCAGGTTCAGCTCTAATTAAAATGGACCAGTTAGAAAGGCAAATGTCTTAAAACCAAACCAAAACAAATGTTTCACGTGAAAAGTTCTGGGCTGGGCTATATGGTACCAAGTAGTGTTTTTGTCTATCACATGATGTCATGTTCTTCTGGCTGGCACAAACTGACAGCATGCACATGCTGCTGTGTGAGATATTCCATGCAGACACTTTGAATCCAGCTTCAAGAAGAAGACAGTGTTCATGGAAATGCTTTCATGATGTGCAAAACCCCATCAGTGATCTTCCTGACACTCAGCTCTGAGGGTAGGCTGCCACCTTTCAAACTTTCCATGCCCATCCCTTCTGGCACAGTAGTCCAGGGTCTCCCAAAACACAGTGTCCTGCCTTCTCTGAGTGAAGCTTATGCTTCATTATGTCACCAGTATGTGGACTATTGCCACTGATCCCTGAAAACAACCAAGAAGGGGGTGCTGCAGAACCTTTGGTTGCATAAGAGGGCAGGGAAAACCCAGCTAAATCTCCTGCTCAGTGCTTCTGTTTATACTATAGTTAATACTGCAGGGTAATAATCAAGATGGTTGATCAGTGGACAAGGGGAAAGCAAACAAAAGGGAAAGGAGCTTGGTTTCAGCATTACTGAACTGCTGAAGTGAAAGAAAATGGGAGACAGCAAGGAGAAAGAGAAAGAGAAAGGGGGAAAATTGTTAATGCCCCATCTCTGGTGTCAGGATGTGCACCAGTAGCTAGAAAAAGAGGGAACACAGACAGGAAGATTTACCCGAAGAATCACAGCACACATACAATAAATAACCAGAATTTACTCTCCCTGTGGGCTTTATTCTGTCCCTTTTTTGTTACATGAAAGTACTGAACATCAGTTCAGTATTTTCTCTTTGTGAAATTTGAGTGGACAATTACATAAGGTTTTCAAACTTCCTTCTTCTGCAATCTAAGCTAATAATTCTACTAGGTCTCTTCTACTGGGACTTTTCACTATTTTTTTTTCAGGCCTGGACTCACTTTTTAGAAGACCAAATTCCTCCATGATATTTCATTCTTTTCCTTTCTCTTTCCTCTTTGAGTAAGAAGACTTTATCAGCAACCAGTTTTGTTTGAGGATATATCCAAAATGTTTAAGTGGAGGTTAATCCTCAATAATTTCAATTCCTCACTGAAATTAGTCATTGTTAGTTTCCAGAGGGTGAGATATGAAGTGACTTGCCCAAGATCACACAAAAAAGCACAGCTGGGAGCAGAGCACAAGTCCATTATCTCCTGGTCCACGCTTTCACCATAAATGATTGTTCTTACATTGAACTAGGAGACACAGGTATGTGAAAAAGGATAGGAAGGGAATAGTATTGAGTTTCTCAACCTGATTCCTTCCTCTCAGCTTAGATAAAGAAAATGAAAAATTATTTTATCCATTCCACGTGAATACTGCTTGAGTTAAAGAATATTCCAATGTTTTCACTCAGGAAATTTTCAGTTCATTTTCACTGGTGAAATTGTAACTAAAAGAGCAATCTAATTAATCATTCTTAGCAATATACTAAATTCTATTTACAGCATAATTTTAAAGACACCATAACAACAGAAAGCAGTAAAAGACCCACCAAAGCAAAGGACTGAGACACAATATTTTTTTTCTGCATAAGTTTTGTGAGGCTCATGAAACAGGATTGCCAGGAACCTAGTTATTACTTTGGAATTTTCTTTAAAGCAAGAAATAGAGTGGAAATTGACACCAGCTCATGTGCTACACATGATAATGTATTGATGGTTGAAAGAATCGTGGTATTTTGACAGATATGGCAGAAAATATATGCTTGTCAATTTGTGCTAATCCTGCTCTGAGTATGGAGGACCCAAATGCTTAAGAATGAGAAGCAGTCAGAGAATAAAACCCACCTGACTGTTTAGGAAAGTTTACCACCTTTATTAGGCCCTTAATGAAATACCCTCTCTGGTTCTGCCGGGGGTACTGGCATTAGCAAGTTTCCAAAATGTAGACATCAAGATTATCCTTCAAAAATGCACTGTCAGGTGCTCACCATTGATAGCCAGAGCTGCCTCAAAGCAGGAATGCACCAGTGCTCTGTGCTGGCCACCTTGGATTTTGGATCCTGTCATTGCCCTTCACCATTACTGATTTTTCCTGCTTCTGGCCCATCTCTTTTTCTTTCCCTCTCCCCTCACATGCATTTATAGGTCTGCTTCACTCTTTCCCACTTCCTCACGTCCCTAGCCAGAGAGTTGAAAGGCTTCCATTACACAGATTGAAAACACACTCCATATTAAGTGTAACAGGATAGTATGACCTGCAGGTCCATGTTTCAAACACATTCAATTTATATCACAACTGAGAATAAAGAGCAGGGGAAGCCACTTGGTGGGTTGCTGGAGGCTGTGGCTTCCATTTTTTTGTGGAACATGTCTCTGTCACTTGCTAAATAGGTGCACCATCTGGTGGTAATTTTGGACTCCCAATTCTTAAATTTCCAAAGAGCAGCGGTGGAGCTACACCTGTGGTTGCAGCATTTATTTTTGGTTATTGCCACTATTGTCTTAAAGTCCTCAGCTAAGACAACTTTTGCAGGTACTACTGGGGATTGAGTACTAAGAATTGGTAGGATTTTAAAAAGGGATCAAGTTTCCATGTCTGCCATGTGGGGAAGCAGGTAGGGCTTTATGAGAGGACCAAATGCTCCCCTGAGGAACAATATACATAGAGATGGAAAAATTTCAAACACAACTAGAATTTAGGTATTAAGAGAGTCTAAACTCCCAGGATAGGCAACAGGGACCATTGTGCAGTCAAATTAAGATGCAAATCACCCTCTGGAAGTGTTTCTCCCTGTTCTTTGACCATACAAGGAAAACAGCCTGACTAGTTTCCTATCTCAGACATCTCAAGCAAATGCCTGGAGCTGTGTGATGTGAAACTGGGCCAAAGAAAAGAAGTGAGGAAGGGGCTCCTCATTTTTCTGCCTTTGTTGTCTGAAACCCTTTAATTCAGCAGCAGAGAGAAACCACTTGAACCTCTTGTGCCATTCCCCTCAGGAACTGCGAGGTTGCACTGACGATATCTGATGGGACTTAAAATGGAGATCTCTTCTGAACAAGGTGGCTGGAGGCTGAATCAGACAGAATATCAGGTTCCACATTTTGGTGAAGAAATGAGTGAACTGTGAATAAAGCTGTAAAGCCTACAGCAGTTCCATGCATGTCTATTGAGCTCCCATCTAGAGAGAGCAGAGCCTTCTCCCAGTGCACCAGGGAGCTTCTGGGGTGAGAGCAAACCAAAAAGACACCTCAGTAATTCAAGCCCATTTAGCTAACAGCAGCTAAGTCTTAGGAGTCACCCTTCTCACACAATCCCAGAATAGGGATGTGAACTTCTTGAACCTCTGCAGTGGAGAGAGCATTGTAGATAGCAGCAAACTACACTTGTGGCTAAAAGCAGTCCCCTAGACCCACTCCAAGTGGATCTGGGATGGGCAGAAGGACCCATCCTCGGCTTGTTCTTGCATGCTGGCTTTTACTATGACTTTTGTATTCTGCAAACCACTTGTTCTGCCTTTAAAAAGAGGCTTTCAAAGCCTCTTTAATAGCACTTACAATGGAAGGTTTAAAGTTAAGCATGTATTGGGTAAAAAAAGCACTGCTGGAGTCAGTTCCCAGTTTGAATATTGAGAATGACTACCTTAGAATGCTTGATTCACTTTTTCAAGTCTCCAAATAACAGATTATAGAGTTCTCTTGCTTGCTTGCTTGATTTCTTTTTTCAATTTTCCTCTTCTATCAGTAACAATAATATTATTCTTCACAGTATGAACATCAGTAAGAAATAAACTACAGTCATGCACAATTTAATCCAATGCTAAAAGGTCAGGCATGATACGCACGAAGGAAATTTTGTCAATTAGAAAATGAGGTATTTGTCAGATGTAATATTTTGCAATACACCAGCCACTTTGTTAGGAAGAGAAATTGCTCGTGACTGGAGGCACGATGGCAAACTGCATGGATCAGCGGTCTAATCCTGAATGCTAAAATATTTGTTTGCAAACCAAAATGTGCAGATAACAAACTCAGTGTTTTTTGTAATGTTTGTACATGCCTCTCTCTGCATTTCAAGTTTTCAATTTAGAAACAGATCGTTTACCAAACAGAACCTATCCCTAAGAACAGAGGAGGAAAGGGAGGGATGCTGCTACACATGTAACTCTGAAGCCTAATGTTATGTTTAGCCTGTCCTGCTTGGTGTAGAGGTTGGGCTAGATGACCAAACCTATCATCTGTAATTCTAGGGAAGAGGTTTTGACAACACACTTAACCACAGTAGTAAAAGCTCAAGGAATCTCCAGAGTCATTGGAACCCTAAGTTATTAAGGCATCACACACCAGCAGGTACTGTCCTACACTCCCTGTCACCCTCCATAAAGAACTTCCCCTGCAGTGGCAAGGCTTGGCAGCACCTGCCTGTTTGCAAAGTTGCTCTGTACTTAAAAAGTCAAATGTTGTATGGTTGATTGTCATTTAACTAATTGGGGTTTAGCTGAATCCTTCTATGAAATTCAGCTTCACTTTCAAATTCTGCTCATAGCCAAAAGCCAGGAGACTTTTTAGTTCTGGTGAAACCAGTGGCAAAATTTCTACTGACAGCAATAGGACAAGGACTTGGCCTCTGTCCTTTTGGATGGAGCCCAGCCCCACTTTATTTGACTTTTAATGTCATTTGCCTTCCTGGCTTAAGCATGCATTGCATTCTAAGTCATTGACCAATAGGACTGGGATGCTGAAGTAACTAATGAGTCAGCATGCTATGGAACATTTATACTCAGCAATAAAAATATTAAAAAATGGCACTAAATGAACATTAATGCTCCTTGGAGGCACTTGGAAGTAAGGAAATGCCAAGCTTAAAGCTGTTATGCGAAGTCAGCCCTGTGTCCAAACTTTGGTACAGAATTCAACTAAACCATAGCCCAGAATTTGTACACAATCTTTTCCACAGGACCTCTGACTGACTCATCCCAAGGGAAACCAGAAAAGCAATATGGAAAATGTTACCCTGAATAGATACAGACAAAGCTAAAAGAGAAAAGGAGGATTTTTGTGCTGAGCAGGAAATGATCATCACAGACCCAAGGCCCCATCATGTGTTCCTGCCCCCTTTCCACTACACCCAAGCAGGATGATCAAATGCCAAAACTTATGAGTACCCACCCCTCTCCCCCAAAAAATGTTTATTTTCCATACTGACACTTAAATGGAGCAATTCCATACAATAAAAAGGTCCATTTAGTTCTGAACCATGGAAATGATGTGTTAAACCCCACTCCCATGTCAGTCCATTGGTTTTTCAGGAGATCTGAGGTTTAGGGTCACAGGAAGAAAATGTGTTGTTCTGTATGATGTTTCCTACCAAGCTGTGCAGTGTAATGGGCCCTTACATCCCAGAATACTCATGGAAGCATGTGAGAGCAGAGTTCAGGAGATCCAGAGACTTGAGTCTCCCAAGTTACAGTTCTTGGCATTAATTTACGTCAATGCATGGAACAAATTTAAAATTAAGTGCTCTGAAAACAAAAATGAAATTGCTCACACTCAGGTATGTGAGTGTATTTAAATTTGAAAATGTCTACAGAAAAGCACCTGTTCCAAGAAAATCTTCAGTTTTATATGAAACAGAATGAAACAAAAGCCCTTTCCTTAGAATGGAAATTCCAGATTTCATTCAGATCAGTAACCACCATTCCCCATCCAGCTGCAAGCCACACACAGTTCACCAAGTAATTGTATTACCATATTAGTGCTGTGTTTGGAATGAGGATATCTGCCTTTAAAGAAAGTCTGCTGCCAAATAGGTAAATATTTAAATGGCAACAACAACATTTTAATTTAGGAGGATTTATACTATTCTTCACACACAGGATCCTTGAGGGAAGAAGAAAATACAATTGAGCCATACTTGAACTACACAGTAAAACCTTACAAAAAGACAAGGAAGTGGAGAAGATAAATTGAGATATATAAACATCTGTCTGTTCATGGCTGGAAATTATTATATGCTGTAGACTATATATGCTTTTATTTTTTTAATAGGGAGACAAAGAAATATAGATTATAAAATTAGTGTGGCAAACTGACAGTTTTTCTAGTGAAGTGAAACAAAATTTATTTCAGCCAACTCAATTTACAAATGGTACTGTCCATTTATGTTTGTCTTTTATCCTATGATTTACAATGTATTTTGAAAACATTACTAAGGCCTCCCTGAATCATTTTGAGGTTTTGACATCTAAGAAATTTTTAAAACACAGAGAAATTATCACCCACAAATGTTCAAATTGATTCACCAAGCTGGGAATCCTCCATCCTGTCAAAATAGGATATTTCTTTAAAACAACAGTACTTTCTTAGAATAAAAAGATATTTTTCCTTTTTCTAAAAACATCCAAGTGACAGACATTAAGAGTCTGAACCTACCACTCCCACAATAACCTGTCTCCTCAGTTTAAAAAGTACAAATTCTTAGCACCTTAAGGGTTTCATAACCTTTATACTGCTTCTTCACAACCTCAGCTACCACCAGCTGGGAGGGTTTATTTTCTTATTCTGGTTTGGGTTACTGCCTTACCTTGTTACTTGTGATAGTGAAAAGCTTATCCAACATTCAACAGTAAGAAAGTATGAACGGTTTAACCAACTCCTCGGTTTCCCCCAAAGATGATAATGCAAACTGAAATGCCCTCTCACATACTTTGCCCTGTTATTGCTGCATTATCACCCCTTTTCCCCAGTGCTCAGCTTTCAGCTGAGATGAAGTGCACTGAGGAAACTGTTCTGCTAAGACAGGCTGCCTTCGAGGACTTTTCTCACTGCCTGTAGAGTAACTCAGCCCAGCACACAGGGCTTTGTGTGGAGCAGCTCAGCTCCAGCATGGCCTTTCTACCTTCCTACCTCTGTAAGGCAACTTGTGGGACAGTCCCTGACACACCAGAATCCTTCCAATAAAAGGAATATATAATACTATATAATAGCAGTAATATAGAGCTAATAAGTGAGAACGAATAGATTGCACCTCCTTAAAGATATTTTGGTTTCTCCTTCCAGCAACAACATGGCACTTGTGAAAATAAAAGTGCTGTTTGGGACATTTTGAGGGGAGGCTTTGCAGAGACTGTTTGCAGGGTGGTAAGTCTTTCTTGCAAAATGAACATGCAGAGGAATTCCACAGATTTTGAGGGTTTTATCTCTTTACTGCCTGTCTCTACCTGCCAGCCACTTACCCTTTTTTTTTCATTCAGGCTAATAATGAGAATACTCTCCCTCTCCAAATAACCAAGAAAAATACAACTTATTATGCACCACTGTGCTTCTATTAAGAGTTATGCTTGCTTAAGCCACAGATCATTAAATTTGCCATGGTATTCATAGATTAACTAAATCAAACAGGCAAATGCAATGACTCCACGTGGCATCTTGGGAAATGGACACCAGCAGTCACCCCAAGCTGGCTACATGAGCAATAAAGACAGAATTTGTTTTGGTCCTACATCACCTTCTGGAGCTGCACACATCCTCAGCACAGACTGCAGCCCATTGAATGCATCCTGTGCACCTCTCTCCTGGAATCCCAGACAGCCTGCTGCACTAGGAGCTGAAAGCTGATGCCATGCCCTGAGAAGCCACCCCTCACACTGGAAGGGTTTTACTACATCCTAGCACCAACAGAGAAATCCAGTTCAAATTACTGAAAACAGATTTATTTCTGCTCTGTTGCTTGAATGCTCAAAGAACATTGTTGTCTGGGCCTGTGCTATAAGACAACAACAAAAAACCCCAAATTTTTCCACTTTAGGTCCAAAAGCCACTGTGCAATTGAGGTTCCCATAGCTGACAAATGCCTAAACCAATCATAGCACCTACTGCTATGACAAAGATAATTACTGCCTTTCCGTCGGTGAAGTGTGTACCCTGCTCTGTATCATATTTAAAATAATCTAATTCCAACTCATTTTCCCCCTCCAAATTGTTTCCAGCTGTACAATTCCTCTTTTTCCCCCATATTGTTTTTATTGGATATAGTGCAAGTTCGTAAAGATAGATTTTCCCATAATAAATACGCAGATGTTAGAATAATAAACATACAGTCAACCTGATATATGAATATTACTAAGCCATAACAAACATATAACAAACAACATAAATCTATTTTAAAAAATTGAAAATGAGAACATAAAGTAGCAGAGAAAGAATTGGCAGGAGAAAATAAAGGCAAAAAGTGAGCTAGCAATGTACTTACTTTAGCAAACTGTCTGGATTCATTTATGGTTCCCTTTATTGACTTGCTGATAGCATTAAAGCACAGCTATGGTTGTAAAGCATTCCTAAGAATGCCGCCTATCTTCATGTGTCCCAAGTTTTCTGCTCACACTGAAAGCCAAGCTTCCCAAGTTGGCCAACTCATACCACACTAGACACTACTGTGCTAGATTAATCCATCTGCTTGGACCCAAATATCCATTTTTGGAGAATAATGAGCCTCTCTACTCCTCCCATTTTTGGTAGGAAGTTTTTATGAACATTTGGCATCCCGGTTAAACCATCATCGTAGCCCAGAATAAAAATGACTGGATTCATATGTGGAATCCAAATTTAATTTAGCCCATATATGGCCTGAACAAAGAATAATTTACTGGCTGACACCCCCTCAGCATGTATGATAAGATGCCAACTGCTCCTCCATGACTCCATCACTTAGATATCTTCCATGCCCGGTTCCCATGTCTTCTCAGGCCTGCAGCTGAAACATGAGATCAAGAGGGGACTGACAATGTTACCTGTTTCCAGTACAAAGAGAGCAAGAATCTCTGTTGCTTATGAGTATCTCTCCTTCAGAAGTTTTCCCCCTCCCTTTCCCAGTCTTCTGTTTGGAATTATCCATCCTCTTCCCTGTTTATGTGTGCACATGTACAAGTGCATGCTTGTAGAGAGCTGTGAAATTAACTTCATGTTCTGATTGTGTTTGCCAAAAGTCTCCTTCACCTGGGAGTTAATAAAATCCATGCACAGATTTTGTTTGTTGCTTAAACTGTGGGGTTTTTGTTTCTCCTATCCTTCCCCCTTTTTGCCTGGAGAGTGGATCAAAAGTTAAATGAATGGGAAGAGACAGGAAACTTCTTAAGGTGTTCTTCTCCTCAACCTCCCCTGGCAAGCAGAGCTGTAACTTCCCTTCAGAGGCATCCTTTCAACGCACCAGAAAACTACAGATCAAAACTAAGGGTAAGACATTACATTAAAAAAAAAAAAAAAAAAAAACAAACCAAAAAACAAACAAACAAACAAATCCCCAAACAAAAAAAAACCAACTTCAGAACTCCCTTAGTTTGGCCTACTTGTTAATATTTCCCTGTCAGGTGTCCAATTTAATGATTTTCCAAATCACTGCACCAGTGACACAGCCAAATATTGCTAAATCATTGCTCATTTTCCACATCATGAGTTTGACAAAGGAGACAGGTACAGATCACTTTGGATATCTTGACAGATATATGTTCCAAAACACCAGAACAGCTCAGTTTTGCCCTGGATTTAGCACTGGTAAGAGCTGCCTGTTCACAAGCACTTCAGTTTAAAGGATTCCAGTGGAAAGGGTCAATGCATAAATGATTAGCCAGAATAATCCACTGTCAAAGAACAACAGTAGGTTTCATTTCTGTTATTGATTCAGACTTCCTACTGCAGAGCCTGCACTGCTGACTTTTCTGGGGGGAGTTCTTTGCTTTCAATGCTATTAATGATCTGCAGCTTTCAGAGGCATGGAGGTGACAAATTGCTCTGCCCATCATTTGGGGGAATAGAGACCTAGTGCTGGAGCTCTTTTGTATCAATAACCTGACAGGACCAGAGGCTTTACTCTTCCAGATCAGGGTCCTTGCTTTCAAAATGTTAGAAGGGCAATTATCTTTCAACAGTGATTATCACTAATAACATTTGATGTATGATTATTTTTAATTAGAATAAAAATATTTAATTTTTAATTTTTGAATTCAATTGTTTAAGAGGCAATCTTTAAAGAGGCTTAAAGCAAGAAGAATGAGTGGAGAGTACAGAAGAGTATGTGAGAAGCTGGCCTGAAAACTAGGGATGAACGCAGGAAGGTGACAAATACAAAAATGTACAAGGACAGCATGAGTAAAGTAAGAGCAGGACTGACTTTCTTTGGGGGTGGCATGACTATGGAAGAGTTCCCAGCTATAAATATATCAAAATAAGCTATGCATACACAATGCTTGGCAAATTCATCCCATGCTACAGCCTTTGTTCATGCTAGTAATTTAGATTTCTCTGTCACTTTTATGTCTGGCTGTTATAAATCTTTCACACCAACATGAATGCCCCATGATTTCTACAACTGTTATTCCATCCTCTGGACTATTTCAATTGTTTTTAAATATAGATTCCATGTACTGTATTGGTGATGCAGCCCTCATTCACTGAAGTACCTCTGTGAATAAATAACTCCTCACTGATCCATCTTAGAGTTTATCTAATGAACTGAGGACTTCTCCTGGCACAGCAGGATCCCTAGAAATCACCAGGGGGGACATGTGTCCCTGTGTCATGTCTTCTGGCTTGGTGGTGGGTGGAAGACATGCACAGTTAGAACACAAAGGCACCCAAGAGGTGATGGTAGAAAGAGATGTACATCTGCTGGAGAAACTTCACGTTGGGTGAGTGTTTGCTTTGAGTTTTGAAGGAGGAATGTTGCATCAAAATGCAAGTTAGAATAACCATAAATCTGTACTTGTCAGTGTGGTGGTAGAGTCTTGGTCAGTGGCTAAAGAGTAGCTCCTCTCCTTCCCATGCAGCAAGAGTTTAATATGTTATCACTGCTTACTGTCCCTCCCTACCTGAGACCTGAATAACTCATCTTCAGTGTTCAGCTCCCCGAGGGGTTCTGGGACAAAGCTTTCCTTTGGGGTGAAGTGAAAAACATGCTTGTCTTTTTTTAGTTTCAGTCCTTTCTCCAGTGTGTTCAGGAAGAGCCAAATGGCTGGTTTAGTGTTTCTGTGTCAGACATGGGTCTGTTTTGTTACACATGTGAATATTTGTACTTTTAAGTAGTTGGGTTTTTTAATTCTTTGTCCATTTTTTACCTTTTTCCCCCCTTGCTAGTGTAATAGCACTACTTCCTAAACTCTATCCTTTTCCTAGGTACTGACCTCATCATCTCTGGGTGCTACCCCAGTAATAAAAGAAATAAAGACTTGTGGATTATGGGATCCTTTACAGACCTGCATGGAACTCATCTGGCTCGGCTGGAAGGGGTCATGTAAACCTTCTGCAACTGCTAGAGTCTGTGTGGTTTCACACCCAACAAATGTCAGAGCAGAACTCAGCTGCAACAGCCAAGTTTCATCTGTGTTTGGGTTAACCCATAAAAGAACCCACCAAATTCCACTTCAGTCATTTCAGACTTGCAAGGAACCACCCAGGTTCAGTGAACAGGTCAAGAATCTGGCAAACATTTTGGCAAATATGGCTTGAACAGTGGCTCAAGAAAGCCCTGTTTTTTTCCAACTTTGTATAGTCTGACCAGCCTGATAGCTGGTCCATCCTAATGACAAATAATTTCTGTTCCTTGTAGCTCTTCTACTTTGCACAGAAACATTGAGACTGAAAGCAAAACTACGACTTGTCCTCTTTAGGCATTTGAACTGCCCTCACTTGCAAAGTTTTGGAGGATGAAAGGAGTCTCTGGTGAAGAGGATTGCTACCCACGAGCACAGTGGTGAAGATGTTGAGGCAGCACAAGATCCTCAGCTTGAAGAGGAGAGCAGAAGTGGTGGAAGCCTTTTCACTGGAAAGCTTTGAGATGACACCCACTCTGGTACAACCCTCCAGTGTGGCCTTTCTCAAGCCATAAGGGATCTCACAGAAGGTAAGCCAACTCACTTATCTAAGGTCAGGGCATGCCTGCAAGCTTTGGCAGATGAAAACAGAGCATGAAGAAGCACAGAATGCTTGGCAGATGTATATTTTCTGACAGCAACATAATTCTGGTTACCAACCAAAATTAAACAAACATAATACCAGCCAAGGAGGACCAGACCATGCTTCTAATAGTCAAGACAAGTCACTAAATATTTTTCTGGCTCATTTAAATTTGAAGGTAGAAGTCAAAAGTTAGGTTAATCCCTGAATATGATGCCTTGAGAATGTAATGTAAAGCTCACAGAATATGACAGACCCTCTGCAAACATAAGTCAATTGCCCAATGCCAAAGGATTTATTCCCTTACAACACTTTACAGCTGAACCACTGTGTCCTTAATGCACCCAGACCTCAGCCAGACTCTCAGATTTGATGTTCTTTCAAAAAATATTCAGTTCCCTTGTTGACCCCAACATACTTCAGTTTTGGGCATTCGTTTCACAAGGGTGTCAGAAAAAAACCCTGACATCTTGACCACCACTAACAACCAAAGCACCATATGAGTCAACACCTTTTTGCACAGATGAAATTAAATGTTATGCCTTTTTTCATACAGTTTTAATGAGACCTTATGTCTGACCACACTCAGCTGTATTGGATATACACAAGACTCACCCAAACCATTGAATGTAAGAGGTATCACCCAAAGAAAAATGGGATACAAGAAGAATAGGGTACAACCCCACTGAGAAGCTGGATGGTATCACTTTGAGTGCCCTTGAGAGAGCCACACAGTACAACATGTTATCCCAACCCAGAGCAACAGACAGGAGAGTGGGCAGCCCTTGGGGGAGAGAGAAAAGGTCAGGAATAAGTTATGGATACCCTGCTGGATGATGAGGAAAATAGTGACCTCACTCCTGGAAAAAATTTACATAATCTCCCCTGTGAAATAATACCAGACATAGGGTAAATGAAAAGGCATTGATTTAACTTCTGCCAGCTAGCAGCTTGTCAGGCCAAGGCCATGTATTATTTTCTTTGACTATGTTTCCTGCCTCAAATCACTTGCAGTATTTTCTTTGCAGTATGATAGCAACACTAAAATGTATCATTGCCACTTATTGGAAGGCCAGTGTTGTATGCACAGTACTTCATCAATTATTTGGGACTCTTCCATTGCTTAAGCTTCTGGGAAGTCTGAACAAAGAATAATTTACTGGCTGACACCCCCTCAGCATGTATGATAAGATGCTAAATGCTCCTCCATGATTTACATATCTTTTATGCCCAGTTCCCATGTCTTTTCAGGCCTGCAGCTGAAGCATGAGATCAAGAGGGGACTGACAATGTTACCTGTTTCCAGTACAAAGAGAGCAAGAATCACTGTTGCTTATGAGTATCTCTCCTTCAGAAATTGTCCCCCTCCCTTTCCCAGTCTTCTGTTTGGAACTATCCATCCAGAAGGATTTTTCTGAGCTGCTTTTAGTTAATTTTTGATCGGCCATGATATTCACCACAGTTATCATGACAACGTGTAACAGGACAGCAGTTGGAAATACTCTTCATGGGCTGTGACCTTGGATGGCTGTGCAGGCACCGAGGCCATTGCTGGGCCTGAACTTGCACAGATATGAGTGACTTCATCTACAGATCACTGGAGACTCCATGTCTCTTGCCAGTGACTTTTCACTGAGTGGAAACACACAATTATTCTGGAAGCATTGCTGTTGAACTCCGAGGGTTATAAACCTTTGCGGGAAAGGTAAGAGAAAGCCATCCCAAACAAATCCCTACAGCACTGCAGGGACAGAGACACCCTTACCTACTCGAAGCTCTTGTCCAAAGACTGTTTTCTCTCCCAGAGCAGAGCAGTTCCACCTCCCGTACCGGAACTGGTACTGGCACTCATTGATTCCCATCTGTGCCCCTTCCCCGATCACGATGATGGCATCAGGGCGGCTCTGGCAGATCGCGCGCTGCCGAGGGGCCAGGCCTGGGATTTTGTTGCAGATTATATTAGCTCCTAAAGCCACCACGGATGACAAAGCTCTGAAGGAAAAAGCAGAAAGACACGTTATAACCGAATTGAGGTGAGCAGGTGCTCCTCTGTGGCTGGCGGGGTGCTGTGCAAAAGGGGAAGGGTCAGAGGTTGAGTTCCTGTAATTATGCCAACTTGGCACAGTGTCTCTGGTCTGGTATAGCAGCCTGGAAATCTTGCAGTAATTCCTGGTCTGGTTTGTGCCAGAAGAAACAAAGAAATTTAATTTTGGCACTTTTGTTTTCAGTCCTACACAGAGACGTCAGCTTGTGAGATGTGGAAAGAAAGACTTATTTAAAATTTAAATATAGTGATAAGCAATCATCCACAAATCTCTGAATGCAGGTTCAGAATTAGTGTTTTAGTTACTGCAGCCAGTTCATTCACCTCTCATTTGAAACTGTTAAGCACGATTTAGAAAATGACTTGACGCTACCAACACTCTTGCCCATTTTTATGCTCAGGGTATTGAATGATTAATGAAGTTCACCAGCATAACTGTGTTTTTAGATCTGGCAAACATCATGGAGCACATAGGAGTTATCCTTAATATGTGCCATCCAGGCTAGAAACATTTGCAGTTCTCATTATTCAAGTATATTTTCAGAATTCATTAGGAAGTTTGCATATAACTTGCACCTGCCATATGTTTTCACTTGAGCACATTTATTTTTCATTTTTCAGCTCACTTTTCAACATCTTCACAGGCTCATTTTTCAACATCTTTACAGCCTACATTTTAAATGGTAATATTTTGAAAAAATAGGACAAGATGGGTACATGTTTAGTGATGCTTCTGGTCACATCTACTGAGTACCCTCCATGCCTGTGGAGATGCTTCAGCTGGCTCTGGACAAACAGACTGCCCATGATCCTACTTCCCACCTTGAACACCAGCCTAGGCCTTTCATCTTGGTGTTAAAAATTTCCCACTGGAAATGCTCCCTTGGGGAAATGCTGACTAAACAAAATTGAAGAATTATAGAGGAATTTGTCAACTTCATCACAAGGTAACTGCAAGATTACATATATGCTGCATTTCAATGAAATCAGAGTGTTTCATTTTGCCATTTCAATAGAATACATTAAAGCCAGAGCAAGGAGGGTGAAATACTGCTATTCCTGTGGAATGGAAATTCCATGATGATCCACTCTGCCTTTAGTAGGTATTTTTGCACTTTTTCCAAAGTTAACAACCCATGAGAAATTCACCACTGGTGGGTTTTTGTTTATGGTGGCGGAGGGGGGTTATGGATACAGAAGTAAGGGATCACCCAGCATGTGCCTGCCCTGTTGTTCTGCCTATTAAACAGAAGTAAGAACAAAAGGTAGTTCCAGTCTGACCACTCCCAGTGCTGGAGCAGGAGTGCTCAGACCTGCAGCTTTAATTTGTGCTCCTCTGGATGCTGAGAAACAAAGCTGGAGCGTCAAATGGAACAAGAGTCCCTGAGATTCATGCAGGTTTTGAGCTAACGTTTTATTTCTGGCAAAAAGTATTTCTCCTCTTTCAAATTAAAAAGAAAAATAATAAATTTAAATAGTGATGTCTTTAGGACTTTCCAAGAGATGTGATAATCTTTAAAAAGTATTATGTTTGATACAGGGACAAGATTCTTTTTACAGTGGCTTATGACTTTTATGTTATGGCTTCAAAAGCTAATGAAAATCACAGAGGAAAGGATCAGCACTTTTTTTTCTTTCTTTTTAAATAACACACTTTCCATATTGAAAAATATAAGTTTTACTTTCTTTGAAAGGTTATGGATCCCTTCTCTCTCTGACTTCATCCACTTTCCACACGAAGTAGGATGGACATTCTGAAAATATTCATTAAAATACAAAGGGAAGCATTTTTCCTTAATAGATAATGTGTCAAATTCAGAAACACAGACTCTTTGATGACACTAAAATGCTGTGTCCCATTCTTGTCCCATCCCCTCCACCAGGCTTTGCCCAGTTCCCTGGGACAGACCAGATGCCCAGGCTTCCTGCAAGACCTTCCCACCTGGTAACCCATTTCCACTGCTGCTTCAGACACTGACCCTTCCAGGAAAATCTAGCCCTGAGCAAATCTGGGGCTGGCTCCTAAGAAAGAGACATGCACAAGGCATTCAAAATTCCATCTGATGCTTGGCATATGCACAAGACACACAGTTCTGGTCTTGTAGCTGCCGGATGGCCATCAAGTTACTGAGGCTATGCCACCAACTTGCTAGCAAAACTTACACCTAAAAAATTGTTTGTGTGTTATAGAAATACTTTTTTAAAAATTAAAAAAATTATAAAACTGTGTGATAACTTCCTGACATATTTTTTTTTTTTAGCTGCTGGGCTTCCACAGTTTCCACTAACTATTCTCAACTTGAGCAGCAAAAACCTTACGACTTTCAAAACAAAGGAAAGCAAGAATTGGCCACAGCCTCTAAACATATAATTTTCAGTTAAGTTGCTTCCTTCATACATGTCCCTGCTGTCTCATAATTAGGTTAAAGAATATATTCTTTGGGCTCCCATTGTTTTTTGGAGCAGACCTTGGTCAAAGTATTTTAACACAGTGGGTTAGTTTATTCATCCAGAAAATAAGCACGATCATACCTGCTTCAGAAGGTATTGTGAGGGTTTCATGTCATTATAATTATAATTATTGTGTGCTTGTGAAATGTATTATACCAATAAAACTGCAATTATTGGGGGTGGAAGGGGTCTTGGTTTTTCTATTACTTCCAGAAACTTCCCCCCCTCTCTGGCCTGAATTTACCAGCATATTCCCTCAGACTTGTTTAGCCTACTTTTAAATTGTTACACTGCCAAAAGAAATGCTGAATCATGAAACTGAGGTTTTGGAAAGCTTTATTTTTATTAAAGAAATGCACCCAACAGCATTTCAAGCTTCCTCTCCTCTATTTCTTGTGGCATCCCTCAGTTTGTGCATCCATCACACATTTGGGAGGGTTGTGATGTGCTCCTGCCCCTTGGCAGGTTGAAGGCTAAATTTTTTTTCTCCAATTTATAGCTGTCAAAAGGCAGATCCTCCACGCCACACTTTGGCATCCTCTTTCATCTAATCTTTCTCTGTGGTGCAAATTGCCTTGATTCTTATCACCAGAAACTCCTGAGTCTGGCATTTTGTTAAGATTTCTGGTGCAGTTTACAGTAATTGCAACCATCCTGCACCACAACAGTCTCCACACAGCTCAGACTGTTCTGCTGGGTCATCCACATAGGCTATTCCATTAAACATCATCCACATGGCTTATCCAGATAAACAGAGTGAGTGGAATAATGGCACATTTCCTAAGGAATCGGCACTAGCCCCTGGCATATGGAGAGCTTTGACATTTCTTCATGCCTATGCCTTTAATGCAAGGGAAACACCAGCACTGAAATTGAGCAATATCTATAAACAGAGTTATGCCCAAATTTAAACAACAACAACAACCCCTCCAAAAAAAAAAAACACAGGAAAAACCCAAACAACCCAACAAAACCAAACAAACAAAAAACCCACACAGAAACAAACAAAAAAACCCCATCAGATCTGGGCTTGGATAGGACCTTGCAGTTCAAACTTCCATCAAATTACACCTGATGAACAAGATTTTGGAGGGCTTGGTTTCTGCATAAGAATTCTGAAACATCATGGTTTTTATCATTTGAAAAAATAACTAGGACTGTGTCACAGCAAGCAGAAAAACACAGTGGTGGGAGACAAGTTTCAGCTTATTTTCTGAAATAATGCTTGCTTACTTATGCAAAGACAGATGAATCCTGTCACAAAAAGAGAAATTTCTCCTTCCAAGTGTATTTCCTGTTACAGTTGTATCTCCTCTCTAGGACCTAAGCAATTCCAGTTCCCCTTTTCACAAAGCTAAATGAAAATTATTAGATATTCTAAGCGAGTCATAAAAGTAAAGGTCTTTGAAATGCTTCAGAAATTAAGCACTAAGGCCACTTGAGTTTTAAGAACTGCTTGTTTGAAGAGAAATGTTCTCCTCACTCCTGGTTGGCTTGCTGGAGTCTCCATTTTATATTTGCAAAAGCAAGCATTCACCTAACTTGAGCATGAGTCATTTCATTGATTTCATATGTTATCGTGTCCTTGCAACTTCTGATTAATTTTACATATAAGAAGCTCATCATGTGAACTGCAGTTTACAGAGTCTTTGCAGGAGTGGAAAATATATAAAGTAAATCCTTATAATGGACAGCTGTACAAGCACATAAGAAGAAAATATTTAAATTTGATTCTTGCTAAAAGAATCTGAATTTTGATAAAATTATGAAACAGAACTGTCTACTTCTAGATGAAGAGTAGTAACTGACCAATCTTTGGAGTTATCCCCAAGCTCCTGCACAGGCACAGGTGAGTACTGAGATTTCTCCTGGGAGCTTAATATACCAGTCTGACAAATACATGACAAAAGATGTAAAATAAGAGATTAAACCAACAACACATTGCCTACAGATGAAACACTTAGTCAAGTTGATTTCAACCTTTTGGTTAAAAAAAACTAAACAGTTGCTTTAAAAATCTTCTGCCAATCTGTGCTCCCTGGGCAAATTACATTTTATTGGAGCTCAGGACTGGTGTCAAGAACTTGTTCTCCTCCAGCACCATCCCTCACTCGCATTCCTGACTGCACAACAGCACAGCACACACTTCCCACTGAGCCAGCCCTGCTGCAAGCCCTTGGATAGGCAACTGTAGGGTCACTGCAATCCCACCCCAGCTCTGCTTTCTGACATTCACCTGAAACTGCTGCTGGGCACAGGGTTTGCTGTCAGCAAGGAATGAAGGCATTTAGCCACACGAACCCCATTAACAGCAGAGGAGTTGTGCAGCTTTTTGGCACACTGTACAGAAAACTTACCCCACCATCTCTGACCAAAAAAAAAAAAAAAAATCCACACAGTGGGTTCTTTGTTAGCAGGAGCCACCGAGGTATTTTGTGGTGACATTGCGACACATCTGAAACCGTACACCACTACCAAATGGTTGACTTAATTAAGAATTCCTAAGTAAATATTTTGAGTGCGTATCAGTTGCAGAAATTGGCAGGAGTGTCCCGGGCTCTGAATGCCATATGCATTTGTTTAGGCTTTCAGTTTTGTTTTCTACCCTGGCTTTGGGAAGCTGATGCTGGGCACATGTGTGATTGAAGAGGAAATCCAGCAAGGCTGCGTGGCTCAGCCCTGTGCTGCTCTCCCCTCTGTTGGGGCTCCAGACCTGGGGCTGTCGGAACCCAGGACATTCCTCTGACCGCCCTGGAGGACTCGAAACCCTGGCAGGGGGCTCAGAGACCTTGGCATGGAGTCAAAGACACCTGCGTCTTCAATTTTAACCCATGGAAACAATTACCAACTTTGTGTGAAGGGTTACAAGCCACAAGGGTTTGAATAGAATGGTAGTGAATTTATCACAGGGTGAAAAAGTAGAATTTTGGGGGTTTTGAATGGGGGTTCAAGAGGCAAGATGGAGGAATCTGGGTGTGTCCTGTCCTTCTCCTTCTTCTTCTTGTCCTCCATCTTCTGCTGTGATGGTGACACTTCTGGATTGGTTTAGAGTAGAGACAGACTGTCTAACACAGATGATGGGTATTGGAAAATTACTGTAAATAAAGTACATGTAGTTCTTAGTATAAATAGATAATACCACCCCATGGTGGTCAGTGTGCCATGAACCAACATCCTGGACAAATCTCAGCAGGTCAGAGAAAGAATGTTATAGATAAGAAAAAATAAACAACCTTGAGAACAAGAGCCAAGGAATCCTGTCTTCTTCTTTGGTCTCGGGACTGGGAAAAAGAGACTTTCTAACACTTTGGGGTCATCTTGACACTAGAGACCTCATCAGGGGGCTGCACACAGACCTGTTCACTCCCACCAAATGAAAGGCAGAGATTTCTTTGAGGAGCTCCCCCAAAAAAGTGCCTGATATCCCATGCACTGTGCTTGCTGGCATGGCCAGGAGGAATGGGTGAGTTGAGGGATAGCTCACACAAGGGCAGAGCCTGCCTTGGGGTAAATGGGTGCTTGAGAGAGGAGTGGGGCCATGCCCCCCATCCCTCTGTGCCACAGTAATCAGGGAACACCAGCAAAGCCTTGGATCACACCCTCCCAGCTGGGATGGTTGCTGTGAATCATTAGGCTTCAGCAGAAGGAGGGCAGACATTGCCTGGGATGCCATTCACAGATCAGCACCAGCAACCAGCACCAGCCTCCTGCAAATTCCTGCTGTTCACTCAGCAAGAGAAATCTGATTTTGACACATATCTTATTTGCTGTATGACTGGTCCACTGCAATAATTTTTAATAATTCTTCAGTGAGGCAAGACTCGATACATAACAGCAGGGTATCTTAAAGACTGCTACATCTGTAGTTTACCTGTATTCAACTTTTTTACACCAACAAAAGACTCATGGAGAACAGAAATGCCTCACAGGCCTCATGTGTCCTATTGTAAAGGCCACATTAGCAAATTTACATTTCCATTTTCATTGGACATTTACTGTCCAATGAAATTTCTATGGCAAACCACTGTCTAATGGGGATTTTCTTTCTTGTCTCAAATCACTTTACTCTGGGGGCATCATGTTATATGGTGGAAAACACATCCTGTGGATATAAAAATTTATAAAAATAAAATTGGGTGTTAAAATATCTGAAGTGTGGCAAATAATTATTCCAAAGGAATTTGTGTTTCAATAAGTGTTTGGTTTGCTAAACCAGAGAAAACTTATAGGCCAGTGTTTGAAAGCTGCAGGAAGGTAGCAATTAAGCATTCTCCTGGGCAATTCATGGAAGGCTGGAATATTCCTGCTTTGGTCTTGTCAGGGATGAAGGTGGTGACTTACATGGTGCAATTGAACTTATCTGAATAAGCTTAATGAAAAATTGTGTTGATATAAAATTATTTGATTCCTTTTACAAGCAGAGCTTTATCAGATTTAGAAATCAAACTGAAACACTTTTGTCTCACACAGGTTTTTTTCTTTTGTCTCTATAAAGAGTGTTAGCAGGACCTACCAGTCCAGTTCTGCAAATATGCACATGCCTCACCTTGCAGAATACCAAGCAACATGGTGTTGTTACCTTCAGTAACAACAAAATCCATTCCTCAATGCCAAGATGCCCCTTAAGCACTCCCAGCTGGTGTTGATGTCTAGCACCATAATTTGCCTTCCATCCCATTTCTGGCTCCCTTTGGTACTAGAAAGAGCCACACTAATATCTGACAAGGAGTCACAGAGCTGTTTGCTGGGCAGCAACACACCAGTGTGGAGAGCAAAGTTACCCTGCAGAATAACCAGGCTGGGATATTGCAGTTCTGCTGGCATGGAATGCAACTTTGAGATACCAAAGTGGCTGGAAGAGATAACTCACAGATTTTCTGTGTCTATGCAGAAACAGTTCAGTACCATAGAAAAATGAAAATTTCACACTTCTATATGCAAAGTTCACAGTTTTGCCATGTTTTTCATATAGTAAATAAGAACAAATAAGCTTTCTCCAATCACACACACAACATATATATAGGTACGGGCATTTTCCAAGCTTTATCAATTCCAAGCCTTAATTAAACTTAAGTGACGTGCATATTTTGTCTCTGACCAAAGTTGAGCAGTCTGTTCTGTTTGGGGAATGGATTAACAGGAAGAAAGAAATAAGGAGTCTTCAGGATCCAAGTCCAAGATTTATCAAGACCATACCCTGCTTAATTTGCAACATCTGATGAAAGCCTGTCATAGTCCTACCACAGATGTCCTACACAGAAGCAGCTCTCTGTTGGTTAGCTCATTCTAAAATGCCAGGTGTGCCTTGTGGCTTTAAAATCTTTAAGGTGGACTGTTACAGGACTCTACCTTAAAATATATGCTTTGTGATAATTTTCATTAAACATTTTTGAAAGATCCTAAATTTTTTGCTTTATCTGCATAAGGCTTTCATGGATGTGATACAAAAATTGAAAGAGGAAAGCATGTAATAATGGGTCTACAGGAGAGGAAGACTCTTCCTTCTCAAAATGAAGTCAGCTGGCTTTACTGCTGTCATGGTTCAGGCAGGAGCTCATCAGGATCTGAGCAACCAATGAGAATAAATTGTGAAAGTCTACTGAACCATTATGTTGGAGAATTTAGTATATTGTGTTAAAATGTTGAGACTCAATTGCAGTGTCTGTTAACCATGAGGATCAAAATCTGTATGCAGCTGTGAGGTGCACCTGAAAAGCCATACGAAGTTGTCTCAGATGTACTTTTATTACTAAGGTGGATACGCCACATTGACCCTTCCCATAATGAACTTCAGACTAAATGACCACTGAGGGCTGCTATTTGGACACAGATATATGACCACAAAACAAGACTTGCTGGTCTTGAATTAGCATCAGAGGAAAAAAAAATTAAATTCTCTTTGTCAGTGACATTGAATTTTTATCCACTGAATATGCCATTATGATGAGCCATGATTTATTTCTTTTATTCCTTCCCTCACCACAGTTTTCATGGTGGTAAATCTTTCGTAAGGCCATGAAAAGTCAGGATATGGAATTAAGTAACATCCACAAACAAAATTAAAGCAAAAAATCCATGGATTTGGTGCTGTCAGGTTTACTTACTGGCTACTACATGTGGAATGGGAGCACTGCTCAAACCAGCAGCAGCATGTGCTGTTCTCATCTGCTCTAAATGCCTCAGTTCAGACAAAACCATTCTCAGGGGGTACAAGGGGCAGGATGAGCTCTTTTGAAGTTTCTCTACAAGAGCTGAAGCTTTGGGAAGACAGACAGAAGGGCAGCTCCTCCTGCTCCGGTGTGCAGCAGGGGAGGAAGAGTGTGAGGACTGGGCACATCCTTGGCACCACCCAGCTGGGACCAGGCAGATCACTGGTGCCTTGGCAATAGTCCCAGTTTGGTTGTGCAGCCTTGAGCCCTTGTGTTCTTCCTCCTCACTTACCCACCTTCACCTTTCCCTCGAACTACAGCAGTTGGGGAACACTCATTCACAGTGAACACAGTTGTCCTGTTCTCAAGATGTGGGAAAAACTGGAAAAGAAACACAAATTCCCAGAAGCCGGAATTGTGGGAATGAACAGGTAAGAATGAGGAAAACTGTGGGGTTTTAATTTTTTTTTTAATATATTTTATGTCAGAGTTTATTCCTTCACAGGAGACCGACAATATCCCACCAGACATGGGTGGTGTGTCTGCATGAGGCTGGGTGGTGGTGCAGAGGTATCTCTGTCAGAGACATGGGTTGAATTATAACTACTCTCCATCTCCAGCACCAAGGACAGGAGGGAGGATGCACCTTCCACATCACCTCAAAAAGAAACAGATCCTGCTCCTCAGAATCATGGAAGAGTTTGGGTTGGGAGGGACCTTAAAGCCCAACCGGCACCACATCCTGCCATAGGCAGGGACACCTTCCACTATCCCAGGTTGCTCCCAGCCCCATCCAACCTGGCCTTGGGCACTTCCAGGGACGGGGCAGCCACAGCTTCTCTGTGCTAGGGCCTCACTTTGCACTGGAGCAGGTTGCTCAGATTGGCACAGGTTGGGCACAGGTTCTGTTCCCAGGACAGGTTTGTGCTAGGGCTGGACAGCCAATTTTAAATGACCTCCCTGGGCTGGCTGCAACTTCAGGGCAAAAGTGCCCTGAAAGTCCCTTTCAGCCTGCATAGCTCAGCTAAGCTCCTGCAAAGCCTTGATTTAGGAAGGAAAATGCTTTTAGGACCACCTTACTAAATACAAGAGGTCTATCAGAGATTTCAAGGTGCTAGACGTATGGCTGACACCCTTTGTGTTTTCCTGGTCATGCAGTTCTATTTGCTTCCATGGAAAATTTGTTGTTAACTGCAAGTCAATGTACCAGAATATGTCCCTGTACAAAGATCTCATGCTGAACACCGGATCCCAAATAAATTAAGAAGGTAGAGGTGTTACACTAAGGAAGTTGCAAAGGAAATGCAGAGTGCAGAAATGCTACACTTGGTAGGTTTTCTATACTTTTAATTAATAGTTATTCAAAAGAAAAAGAAAAACAATAGCAACCTATTTTTAAGAAAATAGCAATTGGCACTTGGAAATATTTTTTTTATAGTCTCTTAGTGTGTTAACTAATTTTGTCTCTTATTTTCTGAGTCTGTTCCCTGACAAAAAAAATATTTGCAACCTTTCTTGTACCACCACACCACCTGTAAGCAAAACTGCTTGGCACTTCCATGGAGCAGGTCTGCATTCCCTGAACCCAGCAAAACTCCCCACTGGCTATTGGTGATCATGCAAAAAGAAATTCTGATCCATCAGATAGATATTTTATGGTTAGCTCCTTACAGGCATTACCCTACTGAAGTTATAAGACTGTTGGTCTATTTGAGATTATACATGTTGGTTAGAATGGAAATAGGGTTTGATCAGACCTTCAAATCTGTACCTAGAAGTTGGATATTAGTATAAAATAGCTTCAGTCTGAGAAAGTCTCAAGTGTAGAGAAAAAGGGGAGAAGCCCTCAGAAACTGCAGAATATGAAAGTTTATTTCCTATGTAGATTTCCAAGCATTTAAAACATTATTGTATGCTGCATGTGGGCTTTGTGTGAACAACAACTCTCTGTTTTATAATCTGAACTGTCAACACTGGCACAAAATAATGTGACACCAAACAGGGCTATCTATGAATGTCTAAGGTTTCCCTCAGCTACTTATTTAAAAATTTTAATTCTGAGTGATATAAGAAGCCTGGTAAACCACACAGTAACTTTCCTAGTTCCCTGGCTTGTTGAGTCTATTCCAGGTGTTCAGAAGGATTAGCAAAAGTAATTTTGAGATGTTTTTCTAGAGGGAGTTTCTAAATTTGGTGTGCAGCCATAAAAATCTTGCATCTGTGTTATTATCCCAGTGGCCCGTGCTGGGTGTGTCCTTGGTGTTTTGAAAATCACTGTAAGCTTGTGAAAGCAGCTGGATGGAATACTTCTCCTTCTAAAATCCTCTCTCAAAAGATCCCACACACACTGGCAGTCATACACACACAGGCATTTACCTGCCTTTTTGTAAGGTGGCATATTGACCCCAATTTAGCTGCTTCTTGCCTTCAAACTGAAGATGCTGCTGACTATGGGCATCTTGGATTCCTTTTTCCTGCAGTTTTCTTTCTGAATTTGATAATTTGAAAAAAACCCCTGATGGCCATGCAACCCAAAGAATGGAGAGGCTTAAAGAGGTAAGTGATAAGGACTGTCTGGGATTCACAGCTGAGCCTGCAGAGGTGGTACTCAATCAAACAGCTCTACCAAAGTGACTCATGTGCAATCTGTAGGGGCTATAGGCAGCTGATGGCACACACAGTGCCAGCCAGTGAGCACCCAGAGCAGGTTAAGCCTGGCTTAACAGCCACATCTGAGCCACAGCCCAGTCTCCATCATCAGTCAGCCCCACACTCTCACAGAAATGTCCTTTCACTGCCAATAAATACTTGATCTCATTTTTCTCCCTGATGCTACCATTCTTTTGTCACTGACCTTTTTAACTCTTTACCCCTAGGTAAAACAGAAATCGATAGAGAAGCTAGCTTTCTGTCTGAATCACATTTATCTGTTCCACAGAAGAAAAACTTAAGCTAACAGCAGCATCACAGACTATTAGGAAGCTCAGAAATTATCAAATTTTCCTGAAACTCCACGACTTAAATATCTTTTAAGCACTGTAGCACGCTCAGAAGATGAGTTTGTTTTTAAAAGGTTGTGGTCATAGACAAGGACAGCCATGGACATTCTCTAAGATCTGAAGCCTGCAACCTGCCCCCTCCATTCCCCCAGTGAGCATTTGAACACTCAGGCACAGGGACAGGATTTGGACTTGATGATCCCTGTGGGTCCCTTCCAACTCAGAATATTTCAATGTTTCTATTCTATGATTCTAGGAAATTTCTGCAATTAAAGATCAGGGTTTCTTCTCCGAGACCCAATGGGAACAGAATATTTTGTCCCCAGAGGCCTTGCACTGCCCTTCAAGTTGTTCATAAACCTTCTGCAGAACAAAACAGCCTTCATCCAAATTTTCCTCTCATGCATGAGACCTCTGATCATTTCTATCCCCCTTTCCAATGTTTTCTCCCATTGGTCCAAGCTTTTCTGCACAAGAAGATAAACTACACATCATGACTGGAATTACAGTCCCTTCTTCTCCTCTCAGGGATACACAAACAAGATAACTGCTTTTGCCATTCTATGTCTTTAGCTCCACTTCGTAAAATAGAGTTGAGACCTAAAGTGGCTCTTCAGTCCTTATTCTACAGTGAATTACCATTGCTTCTGACTTCTTCAGTTCCTGCATGGACTGCATTGCAGCTGTGTGAAACAGGCCCAAAAGCATTTTGACTCCTTGTGTCTCATCCCCTCATTAGTGGAACAGTAGCAGTTCAGCAATCAGTGTCCAGTTATGAGCACTCCTTTGATTTGCAGCATCTGACTTTGAGAACATGGGGCAGATGGAGGGGAAGTGTGGTTAAAAGTATAGAAAAACAATTTGTTTAGATTGTGTTTAATATTTACATTAGAGGTTTTACTGTCTGAGACAGGTCAAGTAAAAGTATCTTCACTAAGTACCTAAAAATACACAAAGCTTGTGTTTTAAAAGCATCCATTTTAGGAGTCTTAAAAATATTGCATATATTGCCTCCCACTGATACACAGCCTGAATAAATCTACACCAAGTTTTGGTGCAGTGTTGAGTGGAATTACAGCAGAGGAATCAATTTTCCCAACAAACAGTAGCCAAAGTAGGCTTGATGTGTTTTGGTTTCATTGCACTTCTGAGAGTCAGAGCAACTGCTCAGGAGAATAAGAATTGCTCCAGCTGGAACTGAGATGAGGTGGCATCACCTCCACCCTTACTAAGTCATTCTCTTGTGTCTCCAAACAAAACCAGAGAAGTTTTTCTTGTAAGGAGCTACATGTGTCGGTGAAAAAGTATCTTCCAGTTGCAGGCTTAAATACTGTCACCCTTTGTTTAATTTCTAGGCCAGTCTGTACATTCAAGGGACCCTAGGAGTTAAGATCTACACTTCAAATCATTCAATGCTTATGAATTTTCTGTAATTCATGGATTTTCTTTAGAGTATGGATCATATAAAGGTTTCTATCCAGTAACACTTCTGGAATTAAGCCAGTGTTTTCATCCACCTTCTGAGCATTTCATCCCTAGTAAAAATCAAAGTGCCTGATTTTATTGGATTACCATTGCATTATGCCATTACCGTGAATCATTAGACCCTGGTTTCCCTACCTCACACATAAAGCATTTGTGCCATATCCTCAAGTTTTCCTAGCACAGCCTATATGATCCAGGATGAAAGTTTACTGCCATGGCAGAACGAACATGTAGCATGGGAAAGACTTTACTATAAAATAAAACTGAGTGGAAACTGAAAGCCCAGAGTAACTTTGAGAGCTCAGTTTTGGTGTCTTTGGATCTTTAATCCTCAGAATGGCTCCATTTTTTTTTTTTGTCCAAATTGTTCACCCAGGTCTAATGACCATTGAACAGTCTGGCAGGCACTGCACATGAGATAGGATTAGGAGGTCATGGGTTCAGTCTGTAAGTAGGACCACTCACCCCTCTCACAAATCTACTCAGTTGACAGACAATTCCTTGTGATGAGTTGGCCACCCATTTGGAGGGTAAACAGAATTCTCACTGATTTTGAAAATTTGACCATGAGACACAATATGCCTTTCTGTGTGGGGAAGCCCACCCCACAGACATGGGAAAAAAAATCACAGTTCATGCTGTTCAAAATCCATCTTCCCTAAGGTTCTTCCTGGGCTGACCAGTGTTTCCCAAGCTGAGTGCTTTTATTCTGTCTTCCAGTGTGTTCTAAAAAATACTTACAGAAGGCTAAAAATCTTTATTTTAAAGGAAAAACTAATTGCACTAATGGAGCAACATATGTATTTGTTCAGTTACTTTAATGAAGAGAATGTTTTGCATGCTTTCAGGAAAAAAAGAACTATAAATAATACCTTAATGCCATGTCTTAAAGCATGCTTCAGAACTCTCCTAAGCATCTTGTTTGTTATGCTTCAAAACTTTCTGTCACCAGAAAGGGAAAAAAAATCAACAGCATTCCTTCTGTCTTACAGAAAGATGAGAGTAAGAAAATCGCCCCTTTGGGGATTTTTAGTTGATGTAGGGAAAACTGTAACTTCATGAAGGATCTGATAACTAACCCATATGGTGCATGATCCTGATAATGCAATCCAAACATCACAAACCAACTCCCAAAAGCTAACAAGAATCAGAGTCTTTGTTGTAGAACAAAACAATGAGATTTCATGCTAACCCGAAATCCAGTTCCTCTGGAGATACAAAATGCCTCATTCACAAGGAAAATAGATGGTCACAGATGATGATGCATGTCCTACAGTTTGTTGTTTCCTCCCACAGATGAAACAGAGGGCTTGATCTCTTGTGGTGCTAAAAATCCTCTGGCATTTTTTGGAATCAAAGAACTGATGGAAAATCAGATAATTAAAATTGCCTGCTTAGAATCCCTGTAAGTATTAACTATATGTTGTATTCTTCTGCTCTTTCTGTTTAAACAGTTTTTCTGCATTTTTCTGTATAAAAACCATCCTAGCTTTTTTATTTTGGGGGGCAAGAAACCTGCTGATTACTCAAGTAAAAGGGCTTAAGTAAAGGGCTGATATTTTCCAGTTCAGATTCAAATGATTCAACCTAAAAGTTCAGACATGATATTTGACTTTATGGCCCAAGAGGACAATCCCACGAATGTAAAATTGAGTACACATCTCAGAGGCTTGTCACTGTTTTGGGGCTCATTTGGGGACATAAATATTGTAGATTTATGACTTATCTGTATGAAATGCATACAAAGTACAGGTGAATGTGGGTTTAACTAAAAAAGAAAAGGCGTAACATTTTATATGTTTCTTAGGGTTCTCTCTGGCTGGAGAAGTCAAGTGATGCCAGGATAGATTTTGGCCATAACCTAATAAAGAAGAATTTTGGGTGGCAAAAGAGCCAGACTTATGAAATAGGCTCACTCAGGGCTTTCTAGAAATGGTAATGAATGAATCCACATTGCACAGAAGAGATTATCCTCCTTGTTTTACTAATAGAGGAAAATGTGATTTACAGATCTAGAGACTTCAAACTGGAAACTTGACCTTATAATGATTTTTATACTGTGGACTATTTTTGAATCATAACTGTCATGGTAAGTTCCCTATCCAGTTTGGTTATTTTGCTCAAAGCCACCATTGTGCTATTTCAGTGAAAGACAAACACCGACAGCCAGTTTCTAGGTGAAGGGATCTCAGTTCTGCCAAATATTCAGCAGTGTATCATCATGTGTGTCCAAACATCATGGCACAAAACTCCAACACAGAGAAAAGTTCATAATTAATAAAAATGTTTCCCATGCCAAAAAAATCACTTACTCAGAAGGAAAATGTAAACCCAAAAGAGAGATCAAATAGGTTGTAGTATAAGATCCTAACACACTGCAGCCAACTAAAGTCATGTCAGTTTTACTGACTGAATCTGCAGCGAGGCTGAAATGGTAATAAATTCCAGGACAGACCAGAAAGAACTGGAAATATTGGGAGAAAGAAGTCTCCTAGAGTGAACCTTCTGCTCCCCAGTGTCAGTGTCACGTTGCCCATGGTGTGGTCCCAGCTGTGACAGCAGCGGGAGCAGCTCTGCCCAGGAAGGGGGAAGGCGACGCGGTGCGGCTGAAGGAGCTGCTGGTCCATGCCAGGCACCACTGACTGCACTGCCAGGGGCGCCCAAGCCAAGCTGGGCCTGGCAATGCCAGCAGCTGCACCGTGCCAGCATGCCAAGACTGATCCCAGAAAAGATGGGCACTATGGCAGAGAGGATTGAGCTGCTTGACCTCAGATGACTCAGTGTGACAAATACAGGGCTTGCAGAGAAAAATAAAACTCTGCATAGCCAACATTTAAAAAAAAAAAAAAAGTGATAATTCAGTGTTTGCCTGATGGCTTTTTTTCCAGTTATAAAAAGGTTCTTGTTCAGCTTTTACAAGATATAGCTGGTGTATTCTTTTTTTATGCAAGAATGAAAGGAGAGAAAAAAAATTCTCACACACTTCTTCTGGTAAGTTTCTAGAAACTGATATTCTCCCTCCCTTATTTCCCTACCCACATGCAAGGATTGCTGTATTCACTGCTGAACTAGAAAAAACTTCTCTGAGGATGAAGAGAGAGTTCCTGTTCTACAACCAGTAAATCCTTGAATTCTATGTAGAGACTATCAATGAGGCAATGACAGATAACAGCTGTGTGATTTTCTCGGTTCTGGAAATTATCCCAAAGCTGGCCAAACTCACATCATTCCAAACTACTAGTTTCATCATGATGTGAATCCAAAATGTGAAAATAAAAACTCTATTATATTTGCCTATAATAACTTATCTCACTGGCCACCAATTCTTTGCATCTTCATGACTTTCAAATTATACACAAAATACCAAAATTCCACCCACATTCCACACGCTTCACTAAATTTGGTGAACTCACACAGAAGTAAGCTAATACTTCAAAACTGCTGTTACTCCAAGCTAGAGGGGGTGGAATTAAATATCCCTGAATATGCATGGTAAACTGGTGGGCAGCTTTTATTTTTGTCTTATTGACAGACTGTGTTCCTGGTGGCTGAGATCCTTGGGTTTGATTGCAAGCTGTTGACTTGCAAGCTTACAGCTGTCCTGGCCTGGATATAGTTATAAGGAAAGCTGTGTAGAAAGCTGCCAAATCGTAACCTGACACTGACTAAAAAGAAAACATGAAGAAATAGGTCCCTGAGAAGATCTTGTGAGTTACTGAAGCCAGGAATCAAAGCTGGACTCCAGCAATTTTTGTACAGCAGCTTTATCAAGGAATTAAGCCGTGCTGCAGGAATTCTACTCCTATGCTGGCTACAAAGTGTTAATTTCCATCATTTCTTCTTAATTGGCATCAACTGATGGTGGGATCCAAAAGATTCCAAACCTTTCTTTGAGCATGGTGAGACACTGTATAGGCAAACAAAATAATCCTCAAACCTATCCTGTGTGAAATAAAGAAAAGCCTGGCATCTTAAAAAAATCAGAGATTGAAATTCCCAGCAATAGCAATAGATGAGAAGTGGCAGTCTAAGATGTGAATACTGAAGCACAGAACCATGCAAAAAGCTGGGTTTTGGAATTTGAATGTGGCAGTTAATCCAAAACATCTTCTGGTTCGCAAAGGTTTTAATGAATTTTAATGAAAAAGCTGGCAAAAAGTATCTTAATTGACTCCCTACCATCTTAACTTAGTGACATCTTCCACATGCAATATCTTTGTCAACCAACCTCTTGCTCAGCTGCTTGGTGATTACTGAAACTTAAAAAATCACCCATCCTTTTTGGAGAGAATTCCAACCATTATAGCTCAATATAAAAGGAAGGGACTGAAAACCCACACAGGAGCTTGTAGAAAATTGTTAGAGTTTCCAGCAGATGTACATCTTTACAGGATCAAACCCCAGCAGTTGCTGGAGATGGGATTGCTGGTCTTAGTTGTCTGCACCAGTATTTCCCACATTTCAGAGGCTTGCTGCTTCTAAACAGCATGGGAAGTCTCCATTGCACACACTGAAGGCACTATTTCACAACATTTATGTTCCTGTTGTCTTTCTAAATG
The DNA here is from genome assembly GCF_023055355.1 of Agelaius tricolor. Lineage (NCBI taxonomy): Eukaryota > Metazoa > Chordata > Aves > Passeriformes > Icteridae > Agelaius > Agelaius tricolor. The sequence continues at coordinate 5,851,284 of NW_027269263.1, forward strand.
AAAGTTCTTAGGACCATAATGTCAAATCATGGGAATGATAGGCCAGTTCATCCCATAGGTTAGAATTTGAAATGAAAATCTGAGATTGTCCTCTGGAGTCACAGACTCATAGAAAATCAGGCAACCTGACTCAGGCCTTACACTGTTCTGTTCATACCTAGAACATCAGTTCACTTCCCATGTTTGCAAGCTAAGGCAGGTTGTGGGAAGGATGAATCCAGTACGTGCCGGATATTGAGAGTCTTCTGGTGCTGAGGAGCAGCCTAAACTTGCTCTCCTTGTTCACCTATTCTTCCAGAAGATCCACAGATAAGGAGTGGAGAGCCACTTCTCCAGTGGCTCCAATAGTGGATCAAAGTAGCAAGATCTGGTCCTACTCTTGGCTCTGATTTGCTGTGTTGGTTTGTGTGAGCCACCTCCTTGTAGGGTGCTGCTTTCCTGCTTCTCTGCAGTCCTACCTTCCTAGACAGAGTGTGAGCCAGGACAGTGACTTGCCTGTACTTGCAATCTCTTCCACTCTACAGACTGAGTGCTAGGCATTAATTTATTTGAAAAAATTAATTAGAATATATATATCAACTGACTCTCACATAGGTACCACCAGTAACAAGCAGGCTGACAGCAAAAAGGAGAAGCAATAAAAATTAGAGTACCATCAGTTTTAGTGCTTCCCTCTGCCATCCAAACTATCCTTTTCAAACTTTTAAATGATCAATTTTGCTGTAGATGCTGTTATTCATTTGCACAGAAGAAAGATGTTGGGTTGGAATCTGGTCTTACCTCTCCAGCTGCCCATAGATTTTGCCTAGCTGAGCTGGTGTTGTTGCCAAAGTAACAATTCTAAAACAAACCATCCTCCTCACTCCTGCAAACATGTCTCAGTGCTTTCCAGCTCCAGAGAAGGTACCTGAGTGTAGGCACAGCAAATCTGAAATATCTCCTTCAGGTTGCTCAGGAGTACCATCTAAAGGACAATTTTCAAATTCAGCCATGTTAAACAGACAAACACTAACTAGCAGGTTAGTTACATGCCTAGGATACTAATACTAGTTTGTGGATCAAATATCTCCCACTAAGGACAAGGAGGACATCCTGAATATATTAAATCTCAAATTCTTAACATAGATGAACCAAATATAAACCCAGCACAAGTCTTGTGACCTTTTAGGTGCTGACTCCACACTTGGCAATAACACACCTCCTCTGCTCCACCGTCCTTGCCTAATGCACATTCCACAGGTCTGAAGGAGCTGAGTTCCTACAGCACACTGAAGCCACGGTGCTGTGCCTTGGCTGGTGCAACTACAAGACACCCATATCTGCACTGCCTCTCTCTCAATGCCATATAACACTTTGTAGCATCACCCAAATCCTCTTTTGACCCCTAAAGAGGTCATGAATCACTCATCTGAGAAATCCAGCTTTAAAGCACATGCTGGAACGGATTTTGATATTTCACGAGCACTTTCCAAAATGAACAGCCCATCACTTCCCATAGCAGTTTGCTCTAGCAATTCCAATTGAAACATAAAAATATGAATTTTTCTGTTTTCTGCCTCCAGTCATTGATTCAGACACACATATTTGCCACACACAGAAGAACAAATGACAGCCAAAACCAAAACTGAAACATCTGCAATACGAAATTCAGTTCTGCTCTATGACTCTGACCATGGCATCCTAAGATATAGATGCTTTCTCTTTCTTCACTAACCAATCTCAGTGCTTTTCCCTGGGTTAGTTAAATGGCCAGAGAGCAAGTTTAACTCATCTCTTTCCCCATCTTATGTTCTTCCCAGCTGCCCACTCTCTTTGTGTGTTCAAAGGATACTACAGTGCTCACTCTACAAGTTTAGCCACAACCCAGGGGCCTCTCAGAGGGAGAGCTCTCACCTTTCCAGGCCTGCCTCATGGCCATGGAGCTAACACTGGAAATAGGGGTGTTAATTACTACTGGTTACAGAAGTGGCCTGGTGGGTCCCATGGGGGAGCTGCTGTGAAGCCACAACATCTATTTTCTCCTCCAGCCACCCAGCAGCTGTGGTGTGGTGATGTCTCCCAGCTAATACTGCTCCAGACAGAATTTGGGCAGCTCATTGTGAAGCTGGGAGATCTCTGCTCAATGGATTTTGGTCAACCACTCTTCTATCCAGATGCATGCCTCAATATCCTGCTTTTACTACCTGCCACCTTTCTTCACTTACCCTGGGAAACACAGCCAAGCTATTTTGCAGGCTGTACCTTTTACAAGGGATTTTTTCTTAAAAAAAAAATCCAAAGCAAATCCAGAAATTGCTGAGGTTGATTTTCTTCTTTCAACTGAGACTCAGCTCCACCTTGTTTCAGGCACACACGTACACACGTAGCTGTGTTCATACACACCCAGCCACTCACCTGCCTCCCCTGCTCTTGCAGAGTGCAATCAGCCATAGAAATCACAGAGTGTTCCAACATCTTTATCTAAAAATACATCTTGTTTTAATTAGATCAAGAGTTTTAGGAGCTAGGATGGATTTAATCAAGAGTTTGTAAGCAGGGTGCAAACTTTAGCAAACTTACTGAAATTATCACTTAGCGGTTTGCCATCAACCATGTAGCAAAGTTTTCTTTTGCCCTGTGAATGCTTCTGTTTCTTTGGCAATACACAAAATAGTTTTGGTTTGTTTTTTTTTTGATTCTTTTGTTCCCTGCAAAAGCATCCAGATATGTCTCTTTGTTTACTGAGTTGTTGACACAAAGGAGTCCAGTGTAATAGGCCAAGTCGATGTATCCCTTCACTGTGAGCAGGACTAGCAGGATTAGCCTTCCAAAATGAAAGGGGTGCAATAAGCCAAATACCAATGTCATTAGAGCAATATGATGGATGAATTTGAGCAATGCCTCTACGATGCCAAACTGTTAAACTCTAGGATTTAACAGGCTTCAATTAACTTGGTAATCTGAAAATGAGTGAGCCAATATATTACGATACAGTTAAAGCCTCAGAAATTAAGTATGAAAAAAACTGTTACTTAAAAATGAAAAAAAAAGTTTGCATCAGGGTTTTATGTCCTAGCTCATTCTGCCAGTCTTTCCATTCAAACCCCTCTAAGCATAGATAATACCAAGTGATAGAAAGCAACTCTACACTAACATTTTCAGGTCATGAGGTCAAGCACTTGCAAGTCAGAAAATGCCAGGACAAGGATTGACAGTGAAACTTGAATTCACCTGTCTCCTGTGCATGCACAGGAATGCAAACTGCAGTTCTACAGCAACACAACTTCTTTTTTTCCACAGGACCCTCTCATCCACTTGGTGCACAGCGTGGATGCACTCTCTTGATGAGGAATTGCATTCTCTTGCTTCCTCCTTGTTCACTGTGCACACCCAGGCTTTATAAGCATTTCAAACTCCATTTTATTGAAAGAATCTGAGCTTGACCTTACCTTCCGTATGGTGATGATCAATACAATGAGAGAATGACCAAAAAATTATCCCATAATATCTCTTTGAGGACAGGAGACATGAATCCTCCCACCTTAGAAATTCAGCAAGATTTGGCTATCAAGTATTCACTGGTCCAAGGAGTTGAGTTCGACAACTCTTAGGACTACAGCCTTCAAAACATTTTTTGTTGTCTGATCCTTCTGACTACTTCTGCAGCTGGGATCATTCCCCATTTCATCAAGTCACATTCTGGGAACCAACCAACCAAATACAGTGCCAGGGAATAGCTTATTTTCGCTTAAAAACCAAAAAACTTTCATATGGCAACACTCAAATATTTAACTCAGAGGAGACTTCTGCTCCCCCTGCACAGCCCCTGGAGGAAAGCCTACAGCCCAAAGCCACTTTACTGAAGTAAATGCCCCGAGGCAGAAATACTGTAGAAATATGTGACTGAACTAGAGATGAGACACTAACACACACTTAGGTGGGAGCCACATTCAGGATCCATTAGTAGTTGCCAGAAAAAAAAAATAAATAACTGCTAAACTGAAATTTTAACCCAAATGGAAACTTTCAAATACCAAACCTGGACATAACTTGGTTACCAAGTGCAACTCTCTGTTCAAAAGCACATTATGACAGAAACATGAAGGTAAGGGTAGCCTCACTTTCTGTAGCCTCTTTCCTAAGCATCTTCTGCACCACCTCATCTGAAATCACTGAGGCAGAAATTTCATGTCACAGAACAGGAAAAGTCTTGATACCATATCAAATGCATAAAAATCCCTCCTATAATTTCAGATAAAAATTCTCTCTCCCTGCTCTGTTTGCATGCACAGCCCTCACTTACATCTGTGGCTGAGTTTCCTATGCTTACATCCATTCTGAGTAGTGGTATACTTTACCTGCAAACTGATACAGTTCAAATGGCTTAGGTGCATTATTGACAATTTCATTTGAAAATTACTGCTTTCTGTCCTTCAGAAAAATGGGGGAAAAACCCACTTCTGAATTTTGAGAATGCCCAAAATTTAGGCTTTATAAAATTGTAAAAGGGCTAGAGAAAACTCTGCATTGTGCAAGGGATTGTGTTGCAAGCAGTAAACAGTGATCTCTGCATTGACAGAACTCCCAAAAAGAAACTTCAAGAGTTAAAAATTTTGTTTCTACAGACTGCCTCACATTTAGTGCCACCTGAAAACCAAAGCAAGAAAGATACATAGCACTGAAATGAAGCAGCACTAGGAAAAAAATAGTGACCTGCAATGCTTTATGGGCAAAACTTACTTAGTTACGGAAAAAAACCCACCAGAATAAGAAAGGGTTTTCTTGTATTGTTCATGCATTCTAGCACCCATTTAAGAAGAGATTACTGGGAAAAACAGCACAACATCTTTCTGGAAAAGCTAATCATCCAGTCTTGTGCCCATGCCACATAATTGCTGCTAATCCGTGCTCCATTATGTCATCCCCCGCAATGCTCCTTCCCTTGCCTTCACAGCCCTGATACCTCCTCTTCCTCCACTCACATCGTCCTCTCTGGTCCTTCTAACCACAGAAAACAGTTTTCTTTTATTACTTTCTGAAAATTGTGGCTGCTAAAACCTCTTTGGTATTTATGATAACTATTAGTATCTATAGGGTTCAATTGACTCACACAGCAACCCTTTGCTCTTTCATGGTAATTGCCTTCCACCCACACTCTCTACCTTCCCAGATCTGAGCTCCCTTCTCTTTCTCTCTCTCTCTCTGTCCCTCCCTGTGACTCACCCTCACTGCCTGGAAGTCCCAAGCACATGCTGGCAGCTCTAGAGATTGTGTTCCCTCTGCCCAAAGTGCTGCCGAGCCCCTAACCTGTTTGAGAAACCTTTGCTCTGCTTCCTTCTCACTTGGACACTGATAAACCAAAACAAAGCTGCAGAAGCTGTTTTGCCTCAGGAGCAGGAGTGGGTTGGTATGAGTGGAAGCTGTGTCAGGGGAGGTTCAGGCTGGATATCAGGGAAAGGTTCTTTACCCAGAGGGTGTCGGGCACTGAACAAGCTTCCCAGGGAACAGTCAGGTCCCAAGGCTGCCAGAGCTCCAGGAGCATTTGGCCAATGCTCTCAGCACAGGGTGGGGTTGTTGGGGTGTCTACTCAATGATCCTTGTCTGTTCCTTCCAGCTCAGGATGATACTCTATCCCACATTCAAAGAACTGTAGCTCTCTGTCAGTGCTGTCACCCTCCTCAGTCCAGCAGCCTAAAGAAGGATGCCACCGGTGCAACACCTCAGGACTAAATTGAAAAAATATTTCAATTTATGAGGGGCTGTTACAGCTCCAGTTTAGCAACCTAAAAATCAATGCAGCACAAAGACTGCCATTGCTGAATTTCCCCCAATACTGCTTGGGTTCCTTGGACGTGGTGGATCGCAGGCACAGGGCAGAGTTTCATCCTTTGCCTCTTTAGCATCCCATTCACTCCCTTTTATTCTCTTTCATCTCAGCATTCAGGCAACCAGGCTAGGTCTAATTAATTTTAATGGGAATTAAAAAGATATTTTTTTACAGAATTATAGAACACCCTGAGTTTTGGCAGACTTTTTCACTGGGTCATGTTTTTTCTCCATTCACAGTGCCACTAGATGCACCTGAGGGAAGCCACCAGGTGCACCAGGTTCCCTCTACCATCAAGGAAAGAGCCAGACACCTCCCAAGGATGATTCAGAGCAGAGGTGGATTGAATTACCCCATGGACCTGCCTGTCTCTCCATTAACTAAGAAGACACCCAGGGAGACTGGACTCCTAACTTGAGAACCTCTCCTCATTGCCTAAATCTGGCTGTATGAATCCACCTCTGCATGTTGCTGCAGATAAACATTCAAATAGATTGCAACATGCCACTGCCTTTCACAGCTCCTTTTGTTCTTCTCTTTGTTTACCCCTCTCTTATCACAGAGCAATTGTGGTTTCCGCAGATTGAATTTTTCAAAGTAAAAATCCAACACACAAATATGTATTCCAGTTGACTTTGAAAACAGCTCTGGATTTTAACACCCAGGCCAATTTTCTGTCACTCGGTAGCAAGTCATCTCTGAGGAGCCACTCTGGTGTGCTTTGGCTTTAACAGGAGCTGCCAAACATTAGCAGCAGTGTCTGCTGTCCTTCTGGGCCACGCGGGAACACGCCGTGTGTGTTATCAGCCACTCCTGGGCTTGATCTAAAGCTCATTGAAAACAGCAGGAGTCTTTTCACTGGGTTAATTGGACTGGGGAGTCAGTTCTCATAGCAAAATGATTCCTTTACATGTTCATCAGTACATAACAGACGGGTGGGTTTAGAATTTTTCATGATACAGGGGCCTGAGCTATGGCCAGATTGAGGTGTCAGCTCCCCACAGACCAGGGGCCATGTCGCCCTGGTGTCACAGTCTCTTGTGTCCATGCCTTTTAATCCTGATGGGTGTGCACTAATCTTCCTTTGCCAGGCTGGGGATGACTTCTCATACACACAGGGGTTTTACAAGTGAGGATAAATGCCTTTTCCAACACTAAGCTCCTCTCTATCTGCTCCATCCAGCATTCTGCATTTGAATAACAGGGCGTCAAGTAATCTCAGACTTGCAATCCAGTTTATGGCTTAGCTTTTCATTTTTATGCAATTAGAAGAAGTGGTAACATTTATCTGCTTTCAAAGGAGACTATTCCCTCTTCCTCCCTCTTACTGCAACTCCACACCCTCCCCTTCAATCAGCTGTGTCTCAAACTGGAAGGGAACTGGACTAATTTCACTCTCATCATTAAAGCAAATTATTTTATCAAAAAAGGCAACCTGAGCCAAAGTCCATTTAAGTCTACAAGTCTCTGGGGACTTCAAAGAAATTACTGTTCTCCCTGGCAAGGAGTATACTAGGAAGCCAGGATTAGTATCCATGCTCATGATTGTTGCCTTAGTGTTCCTGTCGTGTGTAGAACCTTGCCAGTGCATGTTTCCCCTTTCCTTCCCTGCTAGAGCAGGGAATGTGGGGTGGATGATGACCCCATGGGTGCTGAGGATTGAACCTGCTAGAAGATAGAAATTTGGGCAGCTGTAGAGCCCATCTTAAAATAAATAAATAGCAAATGTTGGAATGGCAGTGAATGGGAAAGAACAATGCTGGGGTGACCACCCCGAGAGCAGAGATGGAGAACACCAGGAATAAAGGGTCACACCACATCTTTGTGTATGGATGGAGTGGTGAGGCAGCCTTGAGGGCACCTCTGTGAAAAGAGGCACCAGGATGGGATCCAGGCTATAGCCAGAGCCAGGGAATGTGTGCATCTTTGGCTGAGTGTACTGGCAATAGCACAGGCATGCAAGGGAGTGAATGTTCTTCAGGCCTTCAGAGAAGGTGACTACCTTCACAAAGCTTTTAGCAGTGCTAGGAATGGCTTCAGAGAATGATAATTAAAAGGCAATCTGTCTAGCAGCCAAATTTTCCAGAGAGCTGAAAGCCACATATCCAGCACAGGAGCAGCCTGATTTCCTGAAGAGCTCCTATCTCCTTTGGACAGTGCATGACGTTACACGTTCAGCACATTCCGCATGCAGATTTGTCACTTCCGATTCTGCTGATTGCAGGCAGATTCCCTAGAGGTCTGAGCGCCTGTGCTAAAGGCAGCTCTTAAAAAGAGCAACACAACTGTGCAAGCAAAGAGGAAAGGGACAAACAAAACATTCCTGGTCAGGAAAAAAAAAATGCAACTGAAAACAGTCTGGTAAAGCAACCACCCACCCGGGGGACCAGGCTGTGACTGAAGCACACACGTCACTGGTGGCTGCTGATGACACTCAGCCACTCAGCCTCTTGGTGCTGGCCTCATGGAGCACCAGGCATGGGCTGTTGACACACTCTAAAGTGTGTGTGGAAAGTTTTAAAAACACATATGCTCCCACTGAGCTCAAAGCAGAGCCAGCGGGATACTCCCAGACTTCAGTGTTTTGGTGAAATTAGGCCACAAAACGCCAGAAGTGACCCTGGGTGGGAACCCAGTAGAGCAGATTGCTTTGTTCAGCAAGGCACTGATATCACTTACACTGTGGTGATATCAGCTGCTAAGCTGTGGAAATCCTCCTACAGGACTTACCCTGCACCTCTTGTACCCATTAATCCAGGCTCCCTGGAGCCACTTCAGAAGCCCCAGACCTAAGCAGCAGTTATAAAACCACCAGCACATACATAAACATATTTCCCCCCAGAATCAGTATTTCCTGCGTCAGGCACAATGGTCAGCCTTGGATGACCAACAGGCTTTGTGTGTAATATCTCATAAGTCATTCTGGCTGGAAATGAGCATGCTGCACCCCTGAGGAGCTAGGAATTGTCTTCTGCCCATTTCTAGGCCTTACAGGATCATATGACTCTAAAGCAATCCACAATTTTACACAGCTTATGGACTCAGGTTGCCTAAAAAGCACCCCTGGTCCAACACATTCACCCTGTGGTCTACAGCTTATGAGGTTTTTTTATGCTTTCAAAACTACAATTGTGTTTTCTCCTGGTTGAAAATTGCTACACTAGACAACAAAATGGTCCCAGAGCTGGATGGGATGAAGCAAGAGGATATGATCATAGAACAATTAAGGTTGTAAAAAACCTCCCAGATCATCAAGTCCAGCCTGTGACCAATTCCTACCATATCAGCCAAAGTATTCCTTGGACACCTCCAGGGATGGGGACTCCACCACCTCTCTAGGCAGAAAATATCTACAACCCTTTCCATGAAGATCTTCCTGACCCTCCCCTGGCACAGCTCAAGCTGATGTCCTCTTGTCCTGTCAAACTGAAGTTGAACTTCAATTTCCAGATCTTCACCAAAGGCCAAGCCATCAGAGCAGTGCCAGCCAAAAGGATTTTGCACAACTGGGCACTTTCACACCTCCACAGTGCCAGTTCTGTGTTACAGACAAGAACCTGAACTGTCACTGTTAGAGACACCTGGCTTTGGGGGGAGGCGAGCATGACCAGCAGTAAAAATAATGTTTCATAGCTCTCTCAGGTATTTCCAGGATAAACCTTTTTTTCTGCACAGAGCATCACAGAAGAACACAGAAGGCAGGTACAGAATTGCTCTGGGTGCAGCAACCCCATCCCAGCAAACAGGAGCACCCACAGGGTCTCCTTGTGCCACGTGTGGGGCTCCAAGAAAGCCTTCCCTGGGACACATGATGACAGAGACAGCAAGGCTTTGCTGCCAGCTGCTACACACCCCCAACAGCACTTTGCACACATGCTGGCAGGCTCTCCCACACAGGAAACAGGGCCAGCTACATGAACATGCCCTCACTCACCGCTGGAGCTGCAGCCCCGCTTTGGCTGCCAGTGCTTCCACAAGGAGCCTGAAGCCTTAAGTCCAAGAGAAACATCACACGGCTTGCTCATGCAACAAATCTGCTTTTCCTGAAATCTGGCAGAAATGGTGATTAGTGTGCTTAATCATTTCATTCCCAGTAATGCAACCAAAAGCTTTTAGGCAATCTGCTCATGGATCACTTTGGGTTGAAGTAGCATCTAAAAAGGATGCAGCATGAAGAAGATTCCTCAGTCACTACTGATGTGGGATTTAATGAAGGAATTCAAGCTCTGCATCTTGCACACAGTCCTGCTCCACCTCCTGTCTAAAAGATATCCCAAGGGCTCAAACTACCAAAACCCCTTCCTGTGCAAACTTCCCAAGTTTCAAAGGTGCCAGCTTTCAGATCCTTGTGTCCAAATCCTGACTTCTCTCCTGATAGCCTCTTGCATCAAGGAAACAAGGGGAAAGGATTCATCTTGTAAAATTAAAATTTGGAACAACACAAAATGCCATGCATCTTATCGGAATATGCAAAAGCACAAAATAAGGCTTTTAACAGACAAGAGGTCATGCCCACCCAGATATCATTTAAATGCAATCTTGATGTGATGTATTTTGCTAGTGCAGATTGTATGAGAACAGCTCAATTTACTTTCTCTCTCTTAAACTTGTTTCCAAAGTCTCAGCTCTAATGAGATGTGAGATTTTGAAGAGTATTTAAGTTAGTCCTTGGAGCCAGTCCAGCTTCAGAGGTGGTGCAATATAGAGGAGGAGAGCAAGCAAACATGAAAACACCTAGGATAATGCATTAGGATCTTGAAGAAAGAGGGGCACATGAATATCATTCTGACATTACTTTCCCTCTTTACACTCCAGAATCATTAGCAGCTAAGTCTAGCACCTTTCCGTCTGGTCAAACATGCCAGCATGTTTGAGAATTCAGACAATTTGCCAGACAATTTTTGAGAATTCCCTGCTCCTCAGTGGTTAAATTTTTGTCCTTTGCAATTTCCAGATTTCTGAGAGAACTCCTAGTGACAGTTGTAATAATATTCTGTAAAATGTTGTGGTGGTGATTCTTTGAATGCCTTTGTGGTTTGCTGTCCAGAGTTATAATAACCTATGCTTGCCCAGATATGTGTTCTCAACTTGGAAACACTGGAGCCAGCATTTACTCTTCTGCCTGGGCAACTGCACGTGTGTGCCTGCATGTGTTGCTGAACATGGCAGTAAGTCTCTCTCCAGGTATTTGCCAGGTGCTTCCTGGTCCCTGGGAAGTGTATTTTGGGGTTCACATCTTCAGGAAAGTGGGTGACTTGAGGTTTATTCCAAATAGAAGGACATACCAAAGGGAGTCATAGGTGGTTTCTGAGCCTCCTTTGAGTTTCGTGTGTTTCTCTGTCAGTTATCTCCTTCCTTAAGCATTTTATTTTAGAAAAAACAATAGAGGGAAGAGAGGAGGGGCAGGAAAAGAAAATACAGCTCTCCAACTATATGGCAAGACTGAAATGGCATAGCTGCACTGAGACAAACCTTGATAAGATAAGGTGGCTGTTGTATCTGAAGTAAGTTATGTCAACGTTTGCCTGGTCTCAGGTATACACGTACATGCCCTTGGTGAAAACTGCTGAGTGAATCCCTGAGGATCAGGCTTGAACACACATCAAAATCATATATGTATGGATGAGGCACCAATTTCAACTAAAATGCTGTGTAACTTTGAAAAGAGGACTCTAAGGGCTAAAAAGAAATCCCAAAACCACTCAGATCTTCTCTGGAGTCTTTCTATGCCTTATAAATATTTGTATCCATGAAGAAACAACAGAGAAGAGAAATGTGAAATATGAATTGTTATTTATATAAAAAGATATATCCCAAAAACACTTTACCAAGTAATAAACTAGACCCTTGTAGTGCATGAATGCTATAAAATCCAAGGTCTCTATTCTGTGCCAAGCAAAGGCTCCTATATATATATATATTTTAAAAACTGGATCCCAGTCAGCTGAAATATTGAAAATAGTTCTAAAGATGGCAAGGAAAGAGCTGAATTTAATTTGGGGGAAAAAAAAATCCCTTATGGTTTGGCTGCACACAAGCAATGCTATACTCCCTGAAAGCTGGCTTTTGAAATTAATTCATGCTCTAGAGGAAGGCAAAGCTGAGCATCCACTCAGCAGTGACTCTGTGAGTTCCACCTCACACACCAATGTCACACCAAGGATTTGTGTTCCCAGTACACGCTGCAGTTGCAGACTTTCAGGGCAAACAGTATTTTTACCCCATGCCCACAAACTGAAACCTGTAAAAACAGCCCTTATTCCACATCTCTTTTGACCATCAGTATTAGAGCATTTCTGAATCTCTAAGTTTAAAAGTGCACCTGTGTAAAGGCCTTATGTTTCTCAAATGTTAAATTGCAAAACTGTCCTTAGGACAATTCAAGAGATCCCAAAATCCTGCAGCTGTAGAGTTGAGCACAATTTATGTGGAGCAGACATGCAGAAAGTCTTCTTCAAATACCAAATTCTCTTATTGATGTAAACTGTGCTTTGTCTCTTCTCTTTTACATTCCCTCTCCTGTACTTCTCCCTGAAAAAGGGGATCATGCTCTGCTAGCTGAAACCAGGCAGCTGTGACCTGCACTCTGTCCTGTGCTCTCTCCCTGCTCAGCAGTGGTCACTCACATCCTGCCTGGGGACAAACAAGCCACAGAGCACAGCAAGCGTCTCTGGGCTGAGCTTGGCTTCCTGAGCCACTCTGCTCACACCTCCTGAGCACACTTCCCAATGCCCCACCTGCATTCTGGTTCCAGGATATGATCCTCCTGCCGAGGGGCAAAGAAGCTGCTGTGAGGTGGTTAAATTTCAGACCAGCTGATGGGGTCATGGCTTGGACCCACAGGACAGGTTGGGCAATGATTTAGCTAAGTGCTGAACCTCCCAAGAACTGGCTCCCTCTCTGGCAGCTATCCTAAAGCCTCTTTTATCCTCCAGATCCACCTTTTCCAGGCTTCATGGACTTCTTACTTTCTTCCTTTCTGTTGGTAGTCTCCTTTGAGATGGGTTTTTCACCTCACCCTTCTCTCCATTCCCTTCTCCCTGGGGAAAATGCAGGTCCTTCCCTGGCTGTCCCTCCCACGCCAACATCCACTCCTCATCACCTCTCACCTCAAAACTCCTAGCTTGGTCTCCACTCACAGCCAACAAGCTTACAGAAAAAAAATCTGACTTATTTACATAAACTTATGCACTCCCAAACTGAGATTTCTCTGACAAAGCTCATTTTCAGTTCTCTTTTCCTGGGTTTGGAAGGGAAATAGTAAACTTGAGATGCCACTCAAATTTAGAGCTTGTTTCAGGAAAGAGTTAAGCATGTCTCAGAATCCCTTTGTACTCAGGGAACATACAAGGGTGCTCAGCACTGTGTATATCCTGTTTTCCACATGTGTGACATGGTCTGTTTAAATATGTGATGTAACTACAAACTCTCCAAAGCCTGTATGCTTCCAGCTCTCCATGAACTTTAAGCCTCAGCTGTCACTAAAAGGGAAGCTTCTGCCCTGGAAAGACAAATTATAAATAAAGAATTCCAGATAAGCAGAGAAACGTCTAAAAGAGAAGAGACACACTTATTAAAAAAATTAAAGAATTATTATTTCTATATGTATCTATATGGCTATATATAATCTTTCAAGCACAATTTCTTCAATACTCTTTATCTTCCTCTATTTCTCTTAACAGGGATAACTTTTCACAGCAGATGGATGCATAAAATAAAATATTTTCATTTTCTTTTTAATAAAATAAAAGGAAATCCAAGATATATGCTTCACAGTCCAAGACTAATAAACCACAGGTAAGATGCCTCTGACACTTCATCTGTGTGTGAGAAAGCAGGTTCTACCACAGCCTCACAATATCATCAATAAATACCATTTTTTCCTCTATTTGTTGCTTCTGAATATCCATAGCTGCAAATGGATTTTGCTCAGAATTCTCTATCATCTTTACAGCCACTCCTTTGTTGTCCCAGCAGCGTCACTTCCATGTGTAATAGGGAAGAGACAGGTGACTCACTGTTCCAAGGAACTAAAGCAATCAAAGCTGTGCCCTCCTGCCAGCTTCAATGTAAATGACCCCCAGAAAAACAAACCCAGTTACCCTTCAGGAATTGCTTCAGCTCAAGGGAGAGATGGTGGCAGCACTGCATGGTTATACATTACCTGAGAAAGGCCAGAATATTTCACTTGGCATGCTGAAAATATGCTGCTCACCTTCAGAGCTCTCTGGGGCTGGGTCTCTTCTGGGCAAGAGCTACAGCCCCAGGAAGCAACATAATTTATTGCCAACAAAACTATTTCAGCTGGCCCTGATTCCTCTCTCAGGTGTGCTGAAGAGAAGAACTTTTGGTTTGGGAGTTAAGCTGGAACTCTACTGCATTTTTGTGCTCTGCTGGGCCATGCAATCCAATAGAAACCTTGGATTTTATAGCATTCAGCAAAAAGATTTAGTCTTTATCTCTGAGAAATAAATCACCTCCCAACAACTCAGAGCACTAGAGGGCATGCACAGAGACCAACAGGGGCCACTGACAATATGAACAGCTGCTGGAAATGCTACCAGATCTGACACACAACTGGGATATCTCTGAAAGAACAAGAGCAACAGAGAATCTGATCTCCAATTTTAATGGCAGTTTTTCTCCTGGGGGATTGTGAGACAAATTTCAAGGTATAAAATCAATTTTAGGTCAGAATATAAAGTAAGCTGGGGTGCCAGTGTGTAACCACTATCTCTGAGAGCTTATTTTGGATCACACCACATGGGTCTGCCACCTGCCATCTTCCAAAATGCTTCCCATCATCTGAGCCCTCTACAATCAAGTAATGAAAATTATGTGTCTTAAAGTGCCAATATGCACATTAAACATCAGCAGATCAAAGTAGAATCTAGGACAAAAAATAATGTTTTCCTTCTTTAAAAAATTATTTCGGGAAACTGTATGGCTCAGGGGCTTGGTACTGGGATATGGAGCCTTTCATCGCTGATCCAAACATGACCCAAGTCAGTAGTGACCAAAAAAATGGTTACTGGTTGGCAGAAGCTTTGTGGCCTAGAGTATTTGAAACGAGTTGATGGTCTTAATCCAGTTCCCAGTGGATGACTCTCCACATCACAGAAACCACCACCACAATTGGCACCCTCTTCAGCAGCCTTGGCAGGTTGGCCAAGGATTAAATGAGTACAGAGACTGAGCCACCCGCTTGTGCCTAGCTAGAGGTTGCCCCTCTAGGTCATGGATGAGACATGAGGATGGGGTGGAGTGGGGAAGCTCACACACCCTCTGCTTGTGCTGTCCTGGTTTTGTGGGTAAGAAGAGGAATTCATTTTCCAGGGCTGTGATTCAGGCACCCTTCACAAGCAGTATATTCATATACATCTGTTGAATTTTAAAAGGAGCTAGAAACTGAGGCAATTTCAAGATTTTTTTTTCTCAAAAAATAAGGTGCCAATTTCTGGGGAATTATCCAAATCAGGGTAGTTATGCCTGGGCTGCATTTAACAAAACACACACAGCCAACCTGTAAAGTGGCTCCACTTCAAGAAACATTCCTCTTGCTGTGCTATGTTTTCAGTCAACGCTTTAATTATCTCACAAGATGTCTTAGAGTGTACATAATCTGTGCCAGCTATTGTCAGAAAGCTAAAGCTGATTTCTAATTAGGTATACAATGGCAACTATCATGTAAAAAAATATATGATACACCTCAAAAAATCCTATCTGGGCATAACAAAGAAAAGCAGGACTTTGGTTAGTGCTGAAAGAGGTTTTCAATTTTAGAGAGGTAAAAGGCACCAGAATCTCCTTCCAAAAAACAGCACTCTCCTAACAAAATACTTTGACCTAAATCCTGAAGTTATTCAGGCAAGGTTTGTGTGGAACCAAAGTTTAAACTTCAACTTTAGGCAGTACCCAGATGCAGTGAGAAGGGCAAATAGCAGAAGCCTTGCATGTGCTTCCCTGCGTGAAGGCACAGAGCCATCCTCCCTGCTTGCAGGTCAAGCAGGCAATGCTGGAAGAACTTTTCTGTGCACTGTCAGGAAAGGCTTCCCCAAAGTTGGAGCAAGACTGGGCAGCACTTCAAGCCACTTCTTGGCTGTCTCGTTTCTTGCCTCCTACAGCACTGCAGCAAGCATGGCAAGCAGTGACAGCTCTGCCTGAGGAAAGACACAGAGGAGGAACACTGCAATTCACTGGAGATCCCCCCTTTCCTATTCACCCCCATGATAGCCAGAGCACTTCATCTTCTGCTGGACTTTGCTACAAAAAGTCTTTAATAACAAGCTGGGACTGATTCAACCTCTAGCTTCCACACCAGGAGTAAGACAGCAAGGCATTTTCAAATTACAAAAAGGGAACTGTCATTTGATCTGTCCTGCTGCATGGCCCTCATATGTCTAAGATTTGAAAGACCTTCTTACGCAAAGGAAATCTCAGGAAGCAAAAGTGGCAAACTCTTAAAAGGTTCCTCATCCGTTGCACACAAAATGGAGCAGCATTTCGTTATTTGCACTTGAATCAATGCTCAGATTAGTGGCTCTTCATGAAGGGAAGGTCCAGATTTGGACATAAGCAGAGATCAAAGTGGTGAGAAGTAGGATCTCTTCCCTGTTCATTGCAAGAACACCCCTCAGCCTTGTGCTCCTGACCCTGGACATCCACACGTTTCTCCATGCCAACACATGCTAGGTGTGAAGAGCACTCTAATAGAAGTACTTGACCCAAACTGAACAAATTTCCTAATTGCAGTAGGACAACACTTGAGGGTGTGGTTACGACAGAAAATCACACCCATGGAAGGATCAGGAGCACCTGGCTGCACCTCATGACTCCTAATGTCCCAGGGGCACAATTATCTCATCAGGTGCCACCTGCCAAGTCTTGTTGCTGAGGAACTGGCTTTGGCACACTGCATAACTGGGGTGGGGAAAGGAGAGGAGCACACAGGGCCAGGCACACATGCTTGTTTTAAGTGCATTCCTTAAAAGTGAGTATCTACACCAAGGTTCTGCTCAGAAGCATGTCTGCATTGGGGGGTTACAAACAAAGGAGCAAGCTGTTGTTTCTGAATCCTGTCCTGCACCCCCACACCCTTGCAGAGCTTGCATTCTGTGGTTACTGATTAATGGACATCCCTGAACTGGCAATTCTCCATCCACAGCTTTTCCAACCACTCGGTGCAGCCTACAAGAGTCCCAAAGAGACAGACAAGCCTGGAAAACTTCTTGGCTGGCAATTTTCAAAATGTTTTGCCCTTTTTCTCCAAAGAGAGCACAAAGCCACAGTGAGGTGCAGACTTTATGACTTCCAAAGTGCTCTGACCATGAATACAGCTTGCTGAGTTCAAAGTCAGTGTCTGGGTGAGGCTGTGCCACACACGGTCACCTCTGCATGCAAGGCCTTCTCATCTCCCCTGCTCTCTTTCATCCTCAGTTCAAGGTGTGAAACCTGACCTCAACACAACAATTAGTGGATCATGGCCTAGCAATAGAAGGCAGAACAAGCCTCTGCCTCAGCTGCAGAGCTTCTCTGGAACAATGGAGATCACAAACCACATAACAAAGCTCTGTGCCTAGAGGTAAGTTACTCTCGGTCGAAAGGATCTGTCTAGGGGACAAATTTTTAGAGATTAGCCTAATCCAGAGTCTGATGACCTTTAGGTCATAGTGCAAGAACTTCCTCTTTGATACATCTTTTACAACATAACCAGAGTGACATTAACAACAATAACCTGACCCCATCTCTCCCCTCAGGAGCACCTACCCTGGGCAGAGCTCCCCAGAGACAGAGTAGGCAGAGGAACAAAAGACTCCAGGGAGTCTACTAGGGATGTGCCAATCTAATTATTGTGGGCAGTGCCAATGAAAAAAAAAGCTAACCAAAAACTGTTAAGCTAGTTGATATACCCTTTAGGCCATGGGAGTGGAGAAAAAGGAATTCACTGTGAATCAGAAGCCATATTTATTTGTGCTTCCACCCTCAGCCCTCTTGATAGTGTCAAAGTCCACTGGGTTTGAAGCTACCCTGAGAGATTTAGCAGTAGTCCACAGCAGCAGGGAAGGGATTTAAGTCTCATCCTTTACTTCTTGCTCACTGTGCTGCAGCAGAGCTGTTCTCCATCCAGCAAAATCATCTTCTTCTTTAAGGCCCAGCACAACAGATCTGATTCAGGAATGTTTCCCTTCCTCTTCATTCCCCTTGAATTTCTCACCCTGAGTCATCGGACTACAATATAACTTTAATGTGGAAAGTTTTGTGGGTATGTTTTGTTTTCTTTTTAACTTCAGAAAAGAAAAGGTACAACCAGAGGGGGAAAAAAGTGTCTCATGGTTGAGAGGACTCTTTTGACCAAGGAGTCACATGGCTCCCTGGCGAGCAGCCAAAGGAGTCATGAGAGATGCAGCCATTCTCCTCAGCACTCCCTTAACCATGTCCTGTCTGTGCCCAGCACTCCAGCCCCGAGGCCAGCAGCTCTCCGAGGCCAGGGCTTGCTCCACGCTGCCCACAGTGGCTGTGTGGAAGGAGAAGGCGCTGTCAGAAGGGATGCTCATGACTTTGGTGAGCAGCCCTGAGCTCTCCCCAAGGCCGTGCTGGGCATGGTGGTGAAGAGGGCGATGGTGACGCCGTGTTTCAGATGAGTGCAGTCGCATCGCCTTTGTGCTTGTGGTCAGAGAGAGAGTCACTGAAAGTAATGACGCAGCACTTACGCTGCGCTTTCTCTTTCCAAAGTGCTGTGGCAGCTCTTGCTCTCCTGCCCCTCCCCTACTTTCAAGCCTTGCCAGTGCTGTTATTGCCCTATTAAAGCTGTGGGAAACTGAGGCAGGCAGAAGTCACGATACTGCTATTCAGCATCTCAGACATCGGCCCACTCTCGGACCGCTCCTATCTTCCCCACAGAGTGAAACCCAAAATGGGAAAGTGCAGTATTTAGAGGGACTGGCCCTGGCCAGGGTCCAGATCAATCAGAGATGTGCTTGGGCTTTCTCAGATGCTTTCCTGCCTAGCTGCCAGGAATGCCAGGACTGGTGCTGGTCCTGCACGTCCATACAGCTCTGCTGGGTGCTGCACTCCCAGCAGTGTTGCACTCCAGCAACTGCTGCACTCCACCCCAGCAGTGAGGGAAATGATCCTTGCCCAATTCACTTGCATACTGGTAGGATTAATTCACTTACAATCCCTGATGAAAGAAATTATTATTAAATAGTAGTTACATTTGATAATTATGTCTCACTTCAACCAGACTAGTAAGGTGCATATTATGTCCAGTCCCAGTACTGCAGCACTTCAAAATTTTTAATCGGATACAAGTCAAAACATTTCCCAGGTCCTGCCTGCATGCAGACAGTGGTTTATATATTTCTGGCTTATGCTTACTTCCAGCTTTGGGCTTCTCTGCAATACTTCATATGCAACAGCAAATGCTTCAAGGCTTTTGACTTATTTCTCCCCTCAAAAAATTAAATAAGGTTTCGAATTTATGTCTGGTCTTGCTGATTCCAAAGGCTGTAATTCTTTCAGTAGCCCATGAAACTGATTTTGGGGTTTGTCTGGCACGGCCTCCTACTAATATTGTCTTTGCTGTATGTTCTTGTGAACTATGGCCAGGTCTCCTACAAATTGCATAAAACAGCAGCCTGTGTCAAGGCTGAATTCAAATGGATACTGTAAGGACAAGGCTGTTGCTGACTTTGTGTTTGGTACTCTTTTTGATTGCACTGGAGTCACTCCTTTGACTGTAGCAGAGTCACTCCTGCTTTATTAGCTTGCTGAGCTGTGGATATGGCCTCAGGGGAGAGAAGCCTTAGGCCCATAAAGCTTAAAAGACAAAATGTAAGATCTTCCCAAAATTCTACACAGCGATGGCCATCCAGAAAGAAATTATTTTGAGTACCTTTATTGTGCATTCCAAGTAGGTGCTGGTGAAGACCCAGCTCAACAGCACTACTTTTTGCACCACAAATCTGCCAGTAAAGTCCATACAGTTCCATAAGCTTTGAAAATGGTGTCACTGCCTGTAACAGTGTGGCCCTACTTCAGATAAAACATTTGGGATGTGCAGGGACCAGTGGACTTGGTGCCATTGCACAGGGGAAATTCTTCTGCCACCTATCAAACTCCTAACTCTCACTTCTTCCCCCACTTGCACACTTGCTATACCACTGGATGTCTTTTTTCTCCTTATTAGGAACTCAGGGTGAAATCTGACCTTGGACAAAGAGCTGGAACAAAGACTGTCACCATGATGATTAAGTGGGATTTTTGCATAAACATGAAGTTTATCCTTTTTCAAGGGAAATCTGATCCACAAGCATAGGCTGAAACAAAAATAAATGTTCAAAACCGTAACAGTGATACGGGTACAAACTGTAAGCACTGTTAAAATGATTTCCAGAAAAGAAAGATACAATAACTCTCTGATTTACTCTGTCTTGAGATTTTCTAGAGAAGGTATGATTTGCTGAAAAATAACTAGTAGGTGATAATCATCTTATTATTAGATTCTAGTGGAAGAAACACATTTTTATGATGAGAGCAACTATTTGGCCTTAACTATCTTAACTTCAGTAAAACTGCCCATAATCTATTAGAACTGAGTAAGGCAGCAAACTTTCAGCTCCATCCAGAAAACTGACTTTTAGAAAGAAAGCTCAAGAGGAAAGCATAGAAAAAATAACTCAGCATGTTATCTAAAGGTTTGTCCTAAAAACATTTTGGCAATAGCGGAAGGGAGAAGTCATAGAAATGCATACAGAGAGAAAAACCTACTGCTCAAATATTTAAGTCTCTGTATCTAGAATTTCTTTCCATTTCTGCTAATGCAGAATTTGCAATGTTCCTTGGGCATGTGTTGTAGCAAATGCAAATACATAGGAACTGTCTTAGCAAGAAGTTAACAGCAAGTCCTATGCAGCTATCCACAATGGAGAGAAAATAGATCTTTCTACATTTGGGGGAGAATTGAAGGGACAGCAAAAGAGGAGAGGGTTCTAACAACCCTTAAAAGACTGAAAGACATTCTCCAGAAACATGCCTTCCTTGGCTTTTCTCTTTTCTTCCAGAGTACTCCTGTGCCTATACTCCTGGACTTTCTCATCCTCCTACATAATTCTGGACTTGTAAACCTGAAGCTTTTGGTGGCGAGTTTCTTCAGCTCATTGACGGGGTGTTCACGTGTGCATGGCACAATTCCAGAACAAAAAAGTCATGGAGATTTTGCTTTTCTGTCATGGTTCTCACAGAGAGAGGCTTGTCTGGTTCTCATAGAACCCTTCCACGCAGAGTTTTACTGTAACACTATGCAAGTTCCATACCTGGGGAAGGTTGGAGAGATGCTCTACAGAAGGGCAATGGAGCATCAAGGGAGAAAGAGCAAAAATTGCGAGAACCAAACCAACAGGTGAACCTGTCTTGCAAAAATTCATCTCTCAGGTAATTAACAGGTAGACATGCTTTGCCAGCAGCCATGAAAGGCACTGGTGAGAGTCCACTGAGGGTAGAGCAACATGCAAAAGCTGTGGGCTGAAGAAACTGGGCTTGCAACATTAACCAATTCTGTAACTCATAGTGTCAGCATATCTGTAGAACTCCTTTGATCTACAGCTGGTCCCAGGTTTTTGTTGCTTGGGGTAACTCGGGAGGACTAGAGGGTTAAAGTATATTTTGGGGTCAGGAGGCTCTCTCACTGCATTTCACCCCAATTACCCAGTCCCATGCACTGACAAAGTGGATGCCACCATTCTACCCTCAGCATGCCACTTTGCCAGGTACACATGGCGCTTTTCCCATTGCAAAAAAAGGCTTTTGTCAGTCTAACTGTATAATTGCTGCTCATTTTGTTTAGCTCTTTAACACCTTCTTTGAAAGACTCTCTTCTGAGGGATTAGCCTTGTTGGGTGTTTAATATGAAAACACATCTGTATTCATCCTTACCTATTCATCTGAGTATTTCATATAGCTTTTTACCCACTTTTTATTCTATATTAGTAATACAACATATGTATTTCTACATATACTACATAATACAGCATTCCATGCTGTCATCCTACACATTCTGGATGCTGCCACCTTTCCTTGTAATTTCTAAAGTAAATATTATTTTTGCAATTTCAAGGTGTACTAAACATCTAATTCCTGGAACTGATAGTTGCAAAGGATTGAGAGAGTTGCCTTCATCCAAATGCATTTGGAATCAAGGATATTCAGGAGTACAATGCTTGATCTAGACCTTGGCAGGAGAGGAGTGGACAATCCCAGATTTACCAGAGCTCTCTGATTTTAGACAGGGAATTTTATTCTGGGTCTCACAGGAAATGCTGGACTTTACCTCCTATAGCTACCAAAAAATCATATCACAATCATTCTCCCATCTTTGTGTAGCTGCTTCAATACATGGAAATTTCCTGTGCCGGGCACATAAACCAAGCTTATGGCAGTCCAGCATAAAAATATCCTTTATCTTTCTCTTTTCAGCTGAGCAAAAGCATTAGCTTTAGATGAGCCTGAAAATATTTGATACTCTGAAGATTGACCTGTTCTGTCTATAAGCGAACACATCTTTGAGGGATGGTGAAGTGGAAGGAATTCCTCTTATAGATAATCATTATTACAGTATCACATAAAAGGAAAATATAGCAGCAGAGCTCTCTTTGGGCATTGTACACTGCATAACTAGAGTCTGAGCGAGCAAGCTGAAGTCTCAATTATAAAATGAACAAGGTGCAAAAGTAGGGAAATGATGGATTTACACTGCAGCTCAGTGATTGAGGCAATCCCATCCCCACAACAGGCAGTTTAATCACAGAGGTTGATCCTGCCCTGATCTAACAAGGATGGGAAGAGTGGGCCAGCCTGTCTAACCCTGACTGCACCAGCTGAAGTGGCAGCATCATTCAGGCTGGTTGGCATTGCTGGTGAAGCTGTGCCCACTGTCCCCTTGAAGGCTCTGCCTCATAGAGCAGCTGGGTTGTTCTCTGCCTGTGCAGCTCCCTCCAGAACTGATGGATTAAGAAGCAAACACCAGGGACTCTCTCCAGCAGTCCTGATCTTTAGGGATTAGGCATGACCACTTTCCTGTAGGCATACGAACAACCTGCATCCCTTCTAGTCTGTTTCCCAGCAGTGTTGAGAAGCCCTGTTGTTAAGGATACAGAATTGTAAGGATGTGGAAGCACCAGCAGAACAAATGCAAAAACATGCAGAGGATATTTCTTCCTCTACATTTCCTAATCAAGCAGTGATATCTACTCACCAATATAAATTATTTGCTGTGCTATGGTGTTAGAAAACATATCTTCTTTGAACATTTGTGCTGCTATTGCTACATATGCACACACTATCTTAAGAGCAATTCCAAATCACTTTATAGCAAATAACTGAATGAACTGTATCTATGTGCCAGCAGATAATCCCTAAATAAGCTTCTTCAGAACTGTCTCTCATGTTGCTGGTGAATGCATCCTGCACTGAATAAGATGAACAGTGAAAGGGGAGCACCAATGGAAAACCAACAAGCACCACGTTCTTTAGAAGCAGCTGAATATGTGAATGTGTACAGACACATGCACACTCTCACAGGCACTGCAAGAAACAGTACCAGTGTTCTGCATAATCCTGGTGTTTAGACATTTATGCTAATTACACTGATATTATTTAATGGCAGCTTTATACTTTCAATATTTAACTGGATTATCAAAATACGTCCAGCATTAAAATGCATCAGCTATTGGAGCCACAGTCAGTTTTCTTTTTCAGAGAGCAAGACACTAATTTCTTCTGGTTGTAGAAATGTGCCTCAGCAGGCCAAAGGTTACCAGGGAAGCACACTGAAAAAGATGACTTTATCAGATAGCACACTTACAATATAGAAATCAATTTTATAAAGGAGTCGGATTTTAAATTAATTTTGGATGTAGCTGACCATAATTTAACTTTCTTCCCAACTATTGCACAAAAAACACTGGGGTGTGGTGCTCATTTCATTTCATTTCATTTCACCATTGGCTTTTCCATTCAGAAAAATCTGATGGGATTTTTGCTTGAAAGGTTTTCTCACAGAATAACAGGGCAGCACCCCATCTCCCCCGGGCCTGCATTCCCGGCACCAAGAGAGACGGAGCACGGACACCCTGCACTCCATTTGCTTGCCCGGTGAAACTCATCCCCTCTGTCCCTGAAGGAGCAGCAATGCAGAAGCCAAGGAGTCGTTCCCATAGCTAAAAGATGATAGAGATCTCGGGGGAAATTAACATAACCATTGACAGTCCTGAGAGCTCACCAAACAGCAGCTTGGGAAGCATCCTCCCCTCCGGAGAGCGAGGGTAGCAGAGACACCCGCAGATAATGCTCCAACAGACTCTACTATGCTTTAATCTTCAAAAGCTACCATTAGTAAGCCAGAGAAGTATATTTACCCACCAGACAAACACCGCAAGTAGGCTACTCTCCATTAAGCACTGAAATAACTCCTCTTTCTTTTCACTTCCTACGGGGAGTGGGGCAAGGCACCGCAGCTCTCCCGCCGCTGCCCCCGCTCTCTGGAAGGGATGGGGGGGACACAGTGGAAAAGGAGCAAGTGTGGCCGGGGGCTGGTGCCGGGGGTGGCACGGAGGAGAAGCGGAGGGGGATGGGGGTCGGGTCCCGGGCACCCTGTCCCCAGCGGCCCCGTGCGCGCTGCTTTCTCCCCGGGAAAGCAGCCGGCTCCGTCCCTCCGGAGTGATGGATGGAGGGAGGTGGGCGTCGCTTTGGGGCTCCGCTTTGTTGGGTTTCACCTCCTGATCCCTTTCGCTTCTGCTCTGCTGGGCTGCAATAGCCACCTCGGCTCCAGCTCCGCGGGTCCAGCTCCCAGTGACCTGCCGCGGAGGGGATGAACTGGGGACGGCCCAGGGAAAGGCGAGAGAGCATTATTTATCCACCACAACTTCTCATTGTCGCGGGGCAGTGCTCAAAAGATCCACAAGCAGTTGGCTTTAAATAAAGCAGGCATTGCTTCCCTTGTATTTCCCCTCAGCAGTCGCCTTAGTATTATTATTATACTTCTATAGCTTTTGCTTTCGGACCTTATAATTATGTCACACAGCAAGGGAAACCGCCAGCATCCCAGCATCTGGTGTGCGGTTGCAAACTTTTGTTTTAAGATTTGAACTATTTATAGAAGGAAAACTTTGTAGGATAGTAATTTCCTACGGTTTTGAGAAAAATATGGCTACGCTTATATTAAAAGGGTGTATTTATTTATTTATTACGACTCCTTCCTCCTGTATAAAAAGAAATAATAACCACAAAAAAAACCCCAACCAACCAAAGATAGCACGGCAAGCTTTTTTACAAGCTATCGGTCACCTACGCAGCAGACATTTCCCTCCTGTGAACAGAAACAGGCAGCTCTGGTTGAATTAATCTAACGTGCTTCCATAAATCTAAGCGCTTTTAAAAATCGGTGGCCAAGACATGTGCATTTCATTAAGAATTAAGAATGTAGAAATAGGCTTTTAGTTTCTTTTTATGGGCGTGTTTGTTCCTATTTTTCTCCCATAGCAGTGGGATATGTTTTTTTCCATAGCCCACAGAAAACAGACGGACACAACACGGAGGAACACACGCACACGTGCTTGTTCATGTGCATGTGCTCCTGTGCGCAAATAGAGAGGGAAAAAACCCAAATATATATAAATCCACGTACAGTTCAGGGATAGGACCTCAAAATCGCATCCTTCGGGGGCACAAAAAACTGAGGTCGGCTTGGAGATAGGAGGGTAGGGAAATCTGTCCGGCCCCGGCAACCGAGATAAATGCGGGACCGAGGATGCCGAGACGGGGTTCCCCATCACCGACCGGGGTGCACCCCTCTGCCGCAGCCCTGGCAGCCTGGGCAGGCTCCGAAGCGCCCCAGAGCTCCCCCGGGCCCGACCCCCGCGTTCCGGCACTCTTGCCCCGGGGCTGGGGGGATGCCCAAGGGAGGGAGAAGGCTCCCCGATTTCACAGCGGCTCCCTCCGCCGGGTACCTGCCGCCGCAGCGCCCTCCTCTCCGCACGGCTGCCCCGCGGCGCGGTCAGCTCTCCTCCGCAGCGCAGGAGAACAGAAGCCCTTGGCGGGTCCCCGGCAGCCCCTCCGGGCTCCGGCTGCGGTCCCGGACGGGACCCCGGCCCACCACCCCCGCCACCCTAACGCGGCGGCCGGCGGGCACCGAGACCTGCCGGGGGACCTGCAGGAGAACGGCGGCGGACACTCTCTCCGCAGCCCTCACGGACTAGCCCAGCCGCTTCTTATCCACCGCAACGATAGATACAGATATAGATATTAAAAAAAGAGACCGAAATTCCTCGCAGTCCCACCCACCGACTCTCATTTCCCCCACCCCTACCTCCACCCCCTTCCTCACAAGGAAAAAGTCCTGGAGCCAGCTCTAACTGCGGGACTGGAGATCCCTCCGGAGCGAAAGCAGCCGGCCGGCGAGCGCCTCGGCGGCGGGGACTCTCCGCGGGCGGCCCGGGCTGGGCGCTCGCCGCCGGCTGCGGCAGCCCCGCTCTCCCCGGGACCTCGGCACGCAAACAGCCTTCCCCCGACGGGCGCGAAGCGATGCCCATCTCCGGTTTGGCAGGAGGAGGAGTCGGGGTCGGAGTCCCCAGGGGAGACGCCGGCCGCTCCGCGTCCCGTTGCCCCGCCGCCCTCCCAGGTGCGCCGCCCCCGCTGCGGGCACGCCGGGCCCCGGCCTCGCCGGCGGGGCAGCCACGGGAGTTACCTGGCGGTGCGTCCCTTCCCCCGGCGGGGTCCGACCAGCAGCGCCAGCACCGCCACCAGCACAGCATCTCCTCCTCCTCCGCCGCCACCACCACCACCATCCTCACCACCACGCACCGCACGGAGCTGCCGCCCGTGCTGGCTTCTCCCGGCTCCCTCTGCTCGCTCTGCGCATTGCCCCTAGGTAGCTGCTAGCGGGGGCATTGCAAACAGTATTTGGAAAAAAAAAAAAAAATCTGGATCACTTACAGGTAACTCCCACTGGTAAGGATGAGGAAAATCTGAGGGTAATACACTGAGAGTAACACACTGCGAGATGAAAAAAGGATCATGGCTGAATCCCGTTTACACTCTTGAGTTCGCTTCCTTGGTTATTCCTTTCTGGCCCCCCCTGGTCGTAATTCCCCACCCTTTTTGGTGTCAGCTGTGGCTTGAATCTGAGTTGGAATCCAGTCCCTTGGGCTTGGGGGGGCTTTGTCTGTTTGTTTGTTTGTTTGTTTGTATTGTTGTGTGTAGTATTCCCCTGGTGCTAATGCTGCTCCCTGTGCAGAGTGTGTGCTGCTGCTGTTGCTGCTCTCGCTGCTGCTGCTGCTGCCTCTGGGCTCCTGCCTGTCATGTCTCAGTGGTTGGAAGTTGTTACAGTGGGTTCTCGTGTCGGAATGAGGATGGTTTAAGGGATTTGGATGGCAGAAAGTGCCTCTCTCTCTCTCTCTCCCTCTCTCTCTGTAACTCTCCTGAGGCCCGGGGCTGCCATTGGGCAGTCAGTCACTGCAATCCGCCTACTTTTTTCTCTCCCTCTCCTTTTTTTTTTTTTTTTTTTTTTTTTTTCCTAGGGGGAGGATGACAATGGAAAGACACTGATCTAGCCCGGGCTGCAATGAATCCGTGCTCCCTGGCTGAGCCCTCTCCCTACGTCTCGCCCGACAAGGGCTCATTTCGCTTTCCGTGGGGGCATTTTTAACTCCCCCCCAGCAGCGCTCGGTGGGCTGAGAGCTCCCTGCTTCTGCCGTGGCACCCTTAGCTCGCCCTGGGAGAGGCTGAACGAGCTGGCAGCTTCCAGCCCCACTCTCGGCTAATTGTTTTATTGCTGTCCCGGTTCCACCGAAGGGTTCCGCCTTCCCTCCAGCCTCGGCGGGGGTTTGGCTGTTACTGTACCCCCGATGTTAAAAATTAGGCTTCGATTTCAGGAGCAACGTCAAGAAAAAAGGAACACATATGTAGTCATAGCCTTACTGAGTGAGAAATAAAGACATGCACACTCGCAGCTTCCTGGCGAGGTCGGGTTTCGGGAAAGGACCAGTGCGGAACAGCCACTGTAGGGAGAGAGCGGGGGGCGGCTGCCGGCGGCTCCCGGCTCCCCACACCTCTCGCCACCCCCGCAGGAAGAGCTTTCGTCTCCCCTCTTCCCTCTGCTTCTCTCGTTTCCGAGAAGATGCGAGTCCGAAGAGGCGTTTCCCGGCAGGTTTGTTGCCTCTCCCCCGCCTTCCCCCTGAGCCGAGCGACTCCTGCCCCTTGGCACCGCGGCAAAGAGATGCTCGACCCTTCCCTCTCCGACGGGCCTGAGCCCTGAGCCCTGAGCAGCCCCAATGCAGGAAACCATTGCTCTTCCTCTGCATTGTTGGGCGTCTGTCCTCGATTTCGGAAGTGCTGAGAGCGATGGTGAAATACGCGCCCTGCGGATACCGGGGCTGAGGGTTGAAAACGAACCCCGAGAAATAAACGCGCACAGAAGACACTAAAACTGAAATGCAGCTGAAACGAACAAGAACCAGGCTCCGAAGTGTCCTCGGTCTGAAAATGTTCGTCTCAGGTTAATCGGCTATTGACCGAAGAAGATGTCTTGGCTAAGAGCTCTAGCGAACGCCCTGGTAACACCTCCTCCAGTTAACCAGTCCCAGAACATGGGTGCAGGTGTCTCAGCGACACAACGAAATATGCCCTCAGATGGACTGGGAATTGCAGAACTGGTGTAAAAACGTTTGATACCGCTCAATATGCGATAAAAATCTTCTCGGGGTTTGGTTGCTTTAACCGCTTTCATCTGCAAGTTCAGCAGAGACGTTGGGGCAGTCAATGTCCTTTCGAGAAACGCTGATCTCGATTAACAAGAGACAGAAGTTTAATCCTTTCAACGATTGCTTACATCCCAGAACCGTCTTATTTATAATTATTTAAGATTCTAAAATGGATGTAGTTATACTTCTGTAAGCGTGCATGCAAGCCTATATATAGAGTTAGAGATGTACATCTCCTCAGTGCCCTTTTCCCTGCTAGACATGTGGCTGGGGCAGCTCTGCTGAGCGTGAAACCAGCAGAACGAGAAGCCACTTTGAATGTTTTATTTCTAGCATTTGTCCCGCTTCGGATAGGTGTTTTAAATGTGCGTCTGCTTTTAAAGATGTACCTGGGGGGGGGGGGGGGGGGGGAAGGAGGAGGACAGCGAACTGTAAAAATGCAAATAAAAGTTGGCACTGGAAAACTTCGGACTTGTGCTGGCAAAGTTTGACCAACTCCACCTGAAACGAAGACGGTTTGCCAATTTCCATAATTTTCAGGTCGAAACTGACTTTATCCACAGATGTGCTGTGTAGGGGAAGAAAAGTCGTATAAAGAAATCAAACCGTGCAGTTTCTTTTCGGGGAGTTAATTTTTATTCTAAAACCACGGGCCGGTTATTATGGCGAAAAATTATTGATGCTGAATGATGATGATGAGCAGGAGGATGAAGATCACGACGATGATGATGAGAATAACCTTGCGAATTCCATCCAAATGGTTTCTATACATATATCAGCCGGGGCAGCGAGAGCCACACTCGTTTTGTTGATTGAAGACGGAAACATTCCCTTCAATAAAACGTCACACTGGAAAGGAGGTATTGTCGGCAACGTCTTATACGGGCACTTCAGCATCTGTCGCTCCTTTTTCCACAACCAGCTGTGTTTTGGACTAAATGGGGCAGAATTACACTGAAATAGTTGCCGACACTATAGTCGGGCGGGCACTAATAAAGTATTTGCTTTGTTGTTGTTTATTTTTTAATCCCCTATTATCTATCTATTCCCAGCCGCTGATCCTTTTTTACCCCAAGCCTGGGGAGAGCCCGGCAAAAGGGCACGTCGGAAGTCGGGAAGATGCGCCAGGCGGGCAACACACCGCGTCCTTTCTGGGCGGAACCGGGCGTTTGTTGCATCTCATCGAGCTGCAAGCCCAGTGCCGGGGAAAGAAGGCAACAATGAGTCTCAGAATGAGCGGTGTCGGGGCGATGGGGCAGCAGGGAAGGGGGTGGCGGCAGCACGGCGGCAGGTGCCCGTGGAGGGGCCGGGAGCGATGTTCCCGCCGGCGGGACGGAGCCAGGCAGTGGCGCTCCGGGCGGGAATCCCGGGGTCTCCTGCCGGGGCCTCGCCGCCGCTCCCGGCGCTCCACGTGCTGCCGCCGTCGAGGCTGAGCTCCCGCCGCTGCCTGCCGAGGGCCGGGGGGACAGGACCGGCCCGGGCGGGCTGCCCGCGGCCGGACAGCCCCGGCGATGGCGAGGGCAGCAGGATTTCGTTGGCCTTTACTGCAAACGTCGCGAAGCCAAGGCGAATTTCGCCCTGGGGGAGGCGAGCGGGACCGGCTCTCACGTTCCACGCCGCAGCATCCCCGGGAGTCCCGGGAAGCGGAGTGCTCCGGCCGTCCCAGAACGGGCCGGGGTCCCCGATGTCCGTAGCCCTGTGCGCCCTCGGCTCGGATGGGCACGAAAGAAGCGTCCCTGCCGCCCCTCAAAGGGGTGCCGACACCTTTCGTTGCTCCCTGGGGCAGCGCCAGCTCCCGCCGCCAGCATCCCTCTAATGTCATAGTGACCCTCTCTCCGCGGGAAAAGGGGGGTCTTCCCCACTCCCTTTGGAGCTGCCCGGCTGTCACCTTTCTTTTCCTCCAGAATAAAGAGGAAAAGGGTGGGGTTTGTCCTCAGATCTCAGATCTGGGTATTGCCCACGACTTCATCTTTCCAAAAGACACATCACTCATGCCCAGAGCTTCCGCTGTCATTTGCATCTGTAGTACTGTAAATTTTTACTGCTGTAATTTTTAATTTCTGACGTATTTAATAATTAAAACGGTATCCGAATCAAATGGTATCCGAATGCTCTGTGATCTTGGCAGGAAATATTTCTGTTTCAATCCTGCCTGAGGTCAATATTTGATGCGACCTGCTATGGCGGGGGGTTACATGAAATCAGCAAGGCTGCAGATACTTAATGCTTCTGTGCCTGGAAACGTCATCGACAGAAATATTAAGGGATGTTTCACCTCACCCCTGCTTCTCCAGCAACCTGGAGGACCGGAAATAGAAACGGGAACGACGGAAGATCCCCCAGAGGAAGGACTACTTGAGTGGGACCTGCTCTCTTCTCCTAACTGGAGGAGGTAGTGGCTTCTTTATGGGATCCTGCCATGTCACCCCACGCAACACCCCGGCCCGTCCAACAGCTTATGTATTGCGTTACTTTCTCTCCCCTCGGTGTCATGTTTGCCACCGAAAGTGGAGCTTTTAGCACGTTTTATTGAGGCACGAAGACGCGCTCAGCAGAAAAAAAAAAAAAAAAAAAAAAAAACCAACCCAAAAAAACCCTGCCAAGACTGCCGTCCTTGCCGTGGTTGACACGACGGCTCTCTCCTTCCCGCTGAAAATCAACAGAATGCCCTGGAAGACATTTTATCCACCTTCACCTCCCCCTTTTCAAAGCAAAGAGCTCACCAGAAAAGGCATCATTACACCCAAAGGATATGGTTTCAACAAAATGGTAGTTCCAGTGATGGTAGTTCCAGTGGCTGATGAAAGAGGAAATAATTGCATCCCACATGCCTAGCCTAGAAGTAGCCCTGGATCTCAGAGCAAATTTCTCTCCTATTGTTCAGAGAAAGTGAAGTATCCTCATCGCCTTACAGGCATGGTGATGGATCTGATAGGGTTTCCGCAAAGGCTTTTACTGTTCCTGATGTCCGCTCAGTTTCACTTCCAGGCTCAGTCCGACAGCATTCTTGTGATTTTTGCTCTGAATCCCCTTCTAAAACAGCCAAAACCAATTTCGAAGAGAGATCTGCCTTTCAGACTGCCCAATCCTCTGTTCCCTTCGGCCGCAGCGAAAGCAATAGCTGTACCATTGCCCTCATTTTGCAGAGCGTTTTCCTTGAGCTCGCCTGCCTCTATGTGAGGGGTGTGCTCTACAAAGTCCTCACGCTATTGAAGCAGATTGGGTCCTCTGTCATCGCTTCATTTATGGATCCACAGCCTCAACAAATTCACTACACATCTACACTCCCGGCAATCCGAGCCTAGAGCGGGGACAGAGCCGACATCGCTACGACAAAGGGCGGCGCGGGTTCTCGGCCCCGCAAAGGTCAGAGCACTGAAAGGACCTGTCTGCAGCAGGCAGGATTTGGAGCTACCCCCGGCCATGTGGCTCAGCCGGGCCAGGGGCGGACGAGGGCTCCCCGCGGGCACAGGGCAGGGGGCAGCGCGCAGGCCGTGCCCCTTCCGCACCCGCGCATCCTCCGCGGGGCAGCGCCCTGCTCCGCCGGCCACCGCGGCGGCACCTGCGGCTGCAGGGGCGGGCCGAGCGCCGTGCCAAAAATACCTAAATGAGCAAACACAAAGGGATGCGATCCCGCCGAGCAACCCGCTGGGAACCCTCCGGGAAGCAGCCAGCTTCTTTTGAGGGTCTCGCCGGCACCCTGAAAATGGGACAGCTCTCCCCTTGCTGCCCGCAGCTGCGGGAGCTCCTGGTGGGCTATACAGAGCCTGCCGCTCCTTTCTCATCCCCGAGGAGCCCAGTTTAATTCCTTCCCCCCGCTGTTTAACCTTAATCCTCGGCTCTGGAGCGCTCCCTCTTTGCAGATTCCCTCCCTCTCGTCTCCCCCTCCTCCCGGCGCTGCCGGGGCTGCTGACAGCGGGGACGTGGCTGCTCCGGCCGCGCATCGTGCGCGGAGCAGCGCCCGCGGCGGCTCCCGGCGGCTCCCGGCGGGCAGGGCCGGGCCGCTCCTCGCTGCCCGCCGCCCTCCCGCCCTGCTGCCCCGGCCGGGCTCCAGCCTGCCCGTCGCTCTGGGGAACTCGCCCGTTCTCCTGCCTTTGGGAGCTGCCCTTTGGCTTCCCCGTATTGATTTCAAGGTGGGGAGCGAGCGTTTTCGGATTGCAACTCACCTTATGTGTTCTTGATCATTAAAAAAAAAAAAAAAGGCATAAAAAATCCCGCAAACACAGGATCTTTAAAGAGTTTGTAGTTCGACAGGTAAGGACTCGGCTGGGGCTCAGGAATGTGGAAATTCAACTCAAGTCAGCCTACTGCGACGAGCAATATTAATAAGGGCATACAGGCACTGGGGGGAGAGACAGAGGGAAAGAGGGCGAAACTTGGCAACCAAAATAACCGCGTGCACTGGATTGCGGTGATCAAACACCGAGGAGCAAACAGCGGGCTCCCCGGGAGCCCCCGCCGCACCCTGCAGGGCCCCGGGCCGGTCCCTTCGCCGGAGCCCGCTTGGCTTCCCGAGAGCACCAGAGCAGAGGTAGCCGGACCAGTTGTCAAGTTAATTTCAACACGTCCGTGTGATGGATAGAAACGCAAATTTTGTCTAGGCCTGCATAAACCAAATCCCTGAGCGCAGGTTCAGAGCAGGGATTCCCCTCCTCCCGCCCCTTTCGCCTAATACCTCAGCTCTGCTCTATTGTCCCAGCAGCAGCGCCTGAGTTAACTCTGTCAGGCTGCCTTTTTCTTTTTTTTTTTTTTTTTTTTCCTCCGAGGGTACTGTAAGCCAGAGATAATATTTAAGTTCGCTTAAGCAGTACAAAATAAAAGGATCCGTCATCACCCGCGAGCGGCTCCCTGCAGGCTCGGGGCGGGCGGAGCGCCCCGCCGCCGGGCATGGCCCGGGACCGGGGGAGACGGGACGCCCGTGCTTCGGGGGGCTGCCGGCGCTTGGACACCCGGAGGCGGAGAGAGAAATAATAATCACGTCTTTTCTTTTCCTTTTCTTTTTTTTTTTTTTTTTTTTCCTCCTCTGCAGTATTTTGCTCCCAACTCCGCACTTAACGTGACCCAAAAGCCAAGGAGATTTGTCGTGCAGAAGGACTTACCCTAATTTGACATAGATGACTCCAAAGCATAGAAACACGTAGAAAATCCACTTCCGAAAGTTTCTGTGCATGATCTAGAAAATGGACTGAGCCATAAAAATTGCACAAAAAGCCGAACTGATCTTGTCGATTAAATCCCAGTCAAGAGCATTGCTGAAGCTACCCAGGAGCAAAGCCGGCCGAGCTGTAAAAAGTCAACTCCGCGCAGATAGGCAGCTCTTCCCAGAGCCATGGTGACCGAAACCGGCTCCGATATTAAAGCTAAAGAGGAAGAAAAAACGGAAAGGGCTGCTCAAAACAGTAAAACAAAACCCCAAGACAGACAGTCTGAGGGAGAGAATGAGCAAGCACTGATCTTGATCAACTGCCTCATAGAGCCCTGAAGTTCAATCTGTTTTTACTTGTTCTGACTTCCTCAGGTAACACTACGTATCTTGCAATCTATGGCTCCAGGTAGGAGGATCTCTCTTTCTCTCTCTCTCTCTCTCTCTCTCTCTCTCTCTCTCTCTCTCTCTCTCTCTCCGCTCTTCCCTCCACCCCGCATGTGTCAGGATCTAATACATATCTTATCTGTGTGTGCGTGTGCGAGCTGTGCGTGTGTTTGTGTTTCAAAAGGCATGTCCTTAAACCGGAGTGCAGGGGAAAACACATGAAACGTATCCAATAAGGGAAATAAAGGACTCGTCCTCTCAAACCGAAGCATTTTTTCATTTCCTTTAAGCATGGTAACGCGGCTGGATTTGCAATGTACGGACTTCACAAAAGAAACTGTTAAACTTTTCTAATTTTTTTCTTCCTCTTTTTTTTTTTTTTTTTCTTTTTCCCTTTCCTTTTCTTTCTAAACAAACAGAGGCAGGCGTTAATCCCCACTTGCTGGCAGCTGTATCCTAAAAAGCAACATGTGTCCAGACTACTTCTTCGGCCATTTGACCCTGCTGGACACCAATGTCTGCCACCAAATTTGATATCATTTTCCGCAGTAAGAGAATATGCTTCCTCCTTTGAGCAACTGATACACTTAGCTTGTAACACTAGCTTAGGATAGTCAGTTTGCTGCTCCTAGAGAGATTAATCGGTGGGACAAAAACTCACTTTGTGTTCAGACACTAACAATGAAGCAAAGATTCCTTTTCTTTCTGATTTTTGGGGGTTTTTTCCTTTCATTTCTTTCTCTCTGTTGTTTTTGTTTTTTTTTTTTTTTTTCTATTTTTCTTCCTCGCTGATTTCTGAGCTGCTCCGTTTATTCCTGCATTCTGTGGAATTATCTGTTCCAGTCTACTACACAATGTGTGCCTGTCCGGAGGCACAGATCTGCATGCATATGCACGCTTAAATAGCACTCCGACACAGGTCTGTGGGCTGCAGGGAGTTACACCGATACGGAAAAACTCGTGCACCTCTTCCCTCTCCTACACATACATTCATATGTACGTGTAGCAACAGTGAGCACAGATGGCTCTAGGCATCTCTCAGAGAGAATCGGCTAAACACACACCAGGAAAGCCTGAAAGGAAAGCAGGCAGTGACAAGCAAGAAAAAGAGGCTGAACACAGAACTTCATCGTAAAGTATCTATCCTGACGGAGAAAACAAAGGATTTTTTAAAGGCCAGCCGGGCTGCCGTGGTTGAAGAGGTGCAGTGTGAAATCGCAGGTCACGTTCAGACTGCCGCAGTAAAGGCTGCCCACACCTTGTCATCACCCACTCAGCCCACGGGAACAGGCTCCTCTCCAGGCATCGTGCAGAGACCCCAGGCCAGTCCCTGTGAGGGGAAGGGGAAGCGAAGCGGGACAGAGCAGGGCCGTGCTGGGGAAGGGGGGCTCAGAGCAAGTCCCCCAGTAGCGACGAAGGCGGCCGAGACTTCCCACTCCACCGCCAGCTCCGATTCCTCTGCTGAGGATCGGTTTGGCTCTTTTCCCCTGCATTCCTCAGTTTCATTCTTTAATAATCAGCACTCCGGCTCTCGGAGGCAGCCAGCTCCCCTCCAGTCCACTCGGCTACTGTCATCAATACTGAATACTACAGACAATTTGTCCTTTAAAAAATGCCGAGTCTTCCCTTCACACTCATTTCCTTCTATTTAAATGTCTTTTTTTTGTTTTTCCGGACCCAACATAAGGATTATTTTGTTCTTCACCCCCATTATTTTTTAAGCAATTTTTTTATAAGATGAGGCCGCGTTTCACAGAATCACAGGAATCCCAGGCACATGATGCGATTCTTGGGACTGTCCTGTGCAGGCCCGTGGGCTGGACTTTGAGGATCCTTGTGGGGCCCTTCCAACTCAGAATATTCCATGACACTTTGATTCTATGTTTCGCCTTTGCAGAACCATGTCTCCAACAGCCTAGTAACTTTACCCACAGCTGTCTCCCAAACTCTTCGACCAACACCAAAAAGTCATTCACGATACAGCCCCACCACCGTCCGCCACCTGTGAATCTTTATTCTGGTTTTTGAAACTTTTTGGAAACGAAGTGTTGTGTCCCTCATGGCAGTCGCGGTGGTGGGAGGAGCGGGGCACATAAAGATGTTTCCTGCGGGGCAGGACGAGGCGGGCAGCGATGCCGAGGGCGGCAGCCGACCCGAACCGCGGCAGCGGGCGGGTGCTGCGGGATGCGCCCCGGGGATGTGCCCCGGAGATCTTCCCGGAGCGCTTCCCCAGGGATGTACCCCAGAGATCTGTCCGGAGCGCTGCCCCGGGGATGTGCCCCGGCTGTCTGTCCGGAGCGCTGCCCCGGCGGTCTGTCCGGAGCACTGCCCCGGGAATGTGCCCCGGAGATCTGTCCGGAGCGCTGCCCCGGGGATGTGCCCCGGCTGTCTGTCCGGAGCGCTGCCCCGGGGATGTGCCCCGGCTGTCTGTCCAGAGCGCTGGCCCGGGGATGTGCCCCGGCGGTCTGTCCGGAGCGCTGCCCCGGCCCGGCGGAGGCGGCCCCGGGCGGCCCCGGGCGGTCCCGCGGGGTCACAGCGCCACCCCGCGGTGGTGCTCCGGGCCCGGGGCGCTGCGGGGCGCGGAGAGCGGAGGGTGCTCCGGGCCCCGTCCCGTGGGGCCGGGATGGGCTCAGGAGCCCCGACGCTGCCGGGACCTACAGCCCGATCCCCCCGGTCTGTAGGAGCGCCGCGCCTGGGAGCTGGCCGTGCGCTGCCTCCCTCGCCCGAGCACAAATTTGCTCCCGCGCCCGAGCACAAATCCAGGCGTGGGTGCGGAACAGACCTGAAAGGGCAGGCTGCCTCCCCCGTGTGTGAGGCCATGAGCAGGAACTGGGCATTCACTGGCCAGGAAGATTAGGAGGAGCGAGGGGCTCCGCATCACAGCTATTTG
This sequence comes from Agelaius tricolor, assembly GCF_023055355.1. Classification (NCBI taxonomy): domain Eukaryota; kingdom Metazoa; phylum Chordata; class Aves; order Passeriformes; family Icteridae; genus Agelaius; species Agelaius tricolor. The sequence goes on from NW_027269263.1 coordinate 5,888,264, forward strand.
TTGTCACAGGTCTCCTCTACAGATCCCTCGTGCCTGTTTTTTCACAAACCCCACGGATATGGGAATACAACTCACATTGTCTCCATCTCCTCAGTGACTGTCAGACTAGCACATCCCACTTGCTTCTGCAAACTAGAGAGTATTCTTCACAAAAACCAAAGAAGTTTCAACAACAGAAACTAGACTAGGTTGCAGAATCATTTAGAGGTCAAACATTTTCTGTATTTTTGACCCTTACTCCGCTGCTATCTTCAGCTAATTGATTTGAAGATCAATTATACTGGGGGAACTGGGGGAAAATTATATATTTTCTTACCTTCAAATATCAGTTTGACTATTCCTGAAAACTTAGGCTGAGGATAAAAAGATTTGATGAAGCTTAATAATTCTGTGATTTAAGAAAAAAACTATGTAGAATATTAAAATGCTTAATTCTCACATTCGTATTCAGAGATTCACCTGATTAGTTTATGTGCAAAATATAGAAAGCCCGTTGAATCACTTTAAACAAATACCACCTTAATAATGCTAAAATACTTTCTGGAGGCAAGGTAATATTCCTAAATAGAAAAGCATTGGTAGATGTGGATTGAAATAATTTGCTGAATGGTCTTCTAGTACACAATTCTTATTCATTACTCATCCAAAACAATTGGCATAGCAGGGGATATAGTCAATTAAAAATTCAGTAATTCAGTTTCTCCTGCACTGACTTTCTGCTGACAAAGCTCAACATTCACACCTCCAAAACCTTCCAAAGCAAAGGTCACCTACACACACTGCTGCTGGTCCCTACACCTCTCCCACTGCCTTTTGATAAAGTGGCTCCTGTGGTAAAATATTTCAAAGCCCTATTGAGCTTCAGCTTTCCCAATCCATCACAAATGCATTTACTCCCACTCCAACTGGAGAGCCTTTTCCTTCACCTAGGGAGGAGAATCCAAGTGACCTTCAGAAGTCTCCTGTCAGGCTGTGAAAGCTTAGTCAACAGGAGGTAACTATTGGCTGCAGGCACTCAAGAGCAACTTAGGTGTGCATCTCTTTAAAAAATGAACATGATGGGAATCAGAGTCACTGGCCCAGGCATGGGTCCCATTTATTCCAGGATGTGCCACAAGGGACACAGTGCTGTTTGTCTGACCTGGGGCTTATAGGGTTCCATGAACAGGGAACTGTGCCCAAGCAGAAGGAGCAATCTCCACAGTATGGGAACAGCTTGCAGCCTGTACAGCTCTGCAAATGAAAGTATGAGCAAGCAGGACCAAAGGGGAAAGGAACTGTTGGTCAGAGCTCACATCATCTTCCCTAGCATTTTTCCAAGAACGGTGTCCAAAATCAGAGTAAATCACATGAAATTTCTAGGGAATGCAGACAACAGAGATAATTACTCTGTGACAGGCCACTTTACACGCCTTTCTCTTCTTTCTGTACTGCCCAGATCAGCCAGTGGACCAGGAGCTGGACTTCAATGATCCTTGTGGTTCCCTTCCAGCTCAGCATATTCTACGATTCTGTGTGTGCTTGTTCTAAGTCCCAAAGGCTTAACTACAAGGCAAATCCAGCTGCATTTATCCCAGCCAGCCACTCTCTGGCACTGTTGCTCCACTGTTGCAGTTGTAGATGAAGGCCCCATCTATCACTAACAAAACAATTGCACAAAAACATTCCTTAGGGGAAACACCCAGAGCATATGGGGCTAAAAAAGAGAGGAAAAGAACTAAAAGAAGAAAAATTTAAAAAAAGAAGCACACAAAGATAGGTATCTTGCATCTGATCAGGATCTTACACACAATTTACATATGTTCTTAACAAATGTACACATTAAGCATATCCACATACTAGCAGTCTTTAATATTTTGTACATGTGTTACCATGCTTTCGTACATGAAGTCTTTTCTTAAATCACACTACCACATCTACCCACCTGCTTCCTATGTCTAAGATGTCCCTTCTTTCTAAGAGTCTATCAAACCCACTCTCTGATGCCAGAGTTTTTTTCAGGCTTGGTATGTCCTTCAGTGAGCTTCTGATGTTGAGATGTGCTCTCAGTCATCTGGTCTTTGAGCTTTGATTCAGCAGAAGGGTGCAAAACTGGTAAGAGGTTATGCTTTTGGCATGTGCATCAGGCATGGCAATGACTTAATGGCAATAGCATGATTTAATGGCAATAAAACCTGCATGATAGTCCAGGTTTGAATCTGGTCTCACATAGTAACTGACCTGTCCACTGTCAACTGCTCTCTTAGTTCTTCTCTCATTTAGTATTTTGCAAAACAGCATCTGGTCACATCTTTGATTACCACTGCCTTTCATCTCAGCTTCTTCCTTGTTTCTCTTTTTCTTTCCTCTCTGTTACATCTCATTACCTGGAATATGTTCCACTTTCTTAAGCTATCAGTCTTCCTGAGCCTGTTAAGCCTCCACCAGTTTAGCAGACAGCTAATTTGACTAATAAGTAACAGAGTTGTCCATGCTCAGTTGTTTAAGGTGTTTCATATTTACAGGTAAATGCTGGTTTGAAAATTTCTGTTTACTTGTCTTATCCAAGCTGAGAGTCAGTGTTCAAGCAGAGGTACTGTACACATCTTTATAGCAGCATGAAATGGAATTTAAAAACTTTCTCACAAACTCTTCCCTTGATAACTGAAGCTTTCCTGGCTTTGTTGCATTTGACTTAATAGAATTTTAAAGTCTTTCTTTTGTTCTTCATGAACTGATTTCTTACTTTGTTGACTGTATTACTTTGAAAAATTCTCTGCAGAAGAAGGTCAGGCAGTTAAAAAGGAATGTGAGCAATAACATGTTGCAAGAAAGGAGAAATACTATGAACAAACGGGAATGTTGTATGGGAATGAACATAACATGTTCTGTCACTCTGCAGCAGTAGGAAGTCCAGACTCATGCATGAAATTGTCTTCTGGCCAGAGAACTTCAGTAAGTACATAGACCAGCTAGAGATGACCCAGAGGTGAACAACAGGATGATGATCCACTACCCCAGTGAAACACATGATCCATGAGGAAAGGTTGTGTTGCTTTATTTTAGAGAAACACAAACTGAGCAGGGAGAGTGTAATAGTCTTCAAATGTGCAAAAACGCATTGCAAAGACAGCAAGGTAAGGAATTGTTGTACTTGTGATAAATGGACTCAAGCAGCATTTAGACAAAATTAGTTTAATGGCAAATATTACTAAGATTTAAGATCAGGTTAAATAATCACCTACAGAAATTTAGTAGTACATGATCCTACCACAGGCTACAAACATCCAGATTCCTTTTAGACATGAGGCCTTTGATTCTGTGACTCTGCTTTCAATCACTGTGCTGTCAAAATTCCATTCACCTTCATAAAGCATGATGAGATGCTTCCTGACTTCTTCTGAAAGTGTTTCAGAAAGCATCTAGCTTGACCAGAGGAAATGGAGTTTGCATCCAGGAGTTTAGAGGAACACCCAGAGCAGTTATTTCTAGGCTGTATTTCATGAAGAAAGTCATTTCATCCTATCTTACAGAAACAGATGTTCTCCCTGGTCCTCATGAAGCAAATGTCCAATGAAAGGAGCCTTTGCACATTTCTAATCAGTGCAGCAATTCAGAGGCTTAAGGTTTGAGACTGTAGATTCTGAAGTTCTGTGAATAACTTTTATTCCATGCTTCAGATAATACAGTCAGACATCATCATTGAACCCAAGTCCATGATTTGCCTAAGGTAGCCCTACTAAAGAAGCCTTATAACAAATGAATGCAAACTAAATACTGAGTTTAGCAAGATTTCTACTGGAATCAAGATAAAATAATTTTAGACTAGTCTTTTAATCAGCAAGTCTCTAACTCCTACAGCTACATATGATACAACAAAAGGAAAAATCAGGACTCAGAAGTGATTTTTGCTGTGATTTACATGTTCATTCCTATTTTCTTATTATAGTCTCAGACATGTCTAGATGGGAAAACACATTTTTAGTTAGCTATGGTTTTGAAAGATGACTACAAAAGATACCATGGTGGGGTCAGATTACACTTAACCTTTAAAATCATCTTTCAAAAGCTAAGGGACTGAATAGTTTTATGTGATATACTAATTTTGTGATATACTAATTGTTTTGCCTGCCTATTGAGTGCTGCAATTTTTGTAAATATTACAAGGGAAGCTGAACATTGTTAATCAGTTTTTTCTTCCTAACTGATCTTCTCTACTGTAACCTTACTCCATCTAGTGCAAAATGCCTTTTAGCTTCTGAGTTGCAAACCAATAAACACTGACAGTCAACCTGAGAAGACTAAAGCCCTACCTCTTCTGTGTGTTTGGCCTGATGTTCTGTCCCAGTGAAATTGCATCACTGTCGATTTCAAACACAGCTAAGAACTACAGTTTGCATCACAGGGATCTTTGTTGACTGTATTACTTTGAAAAATTCTCTGCAGAAGAAGGTTGAGCAGTTAAAAAGGAATGTGAGCAATAATATATGAATGCAAAAAAAAAAGATAAATACTATGAATAAACAGGCATGTTTCTTCCTTTATTCCTATTTAGACCTTGAAATCTCATTGAGGCAAGCAACATATTCCCCTTGGCTCAGACACAGTGAGACCCACAGAGTGTTTGTCACCAGGGCAGCATCCCCGTGCAATGCCAAAGTGGCCACAGTGCCAAATTTGGAGATGAGCTTGCAGATAGGGAGCATGGCACTCTTCTATCAAGGGAAGATTGCTTCTTAGAAGAATTATGACAGAAACCTTCCTACCCTTTATTGACAAAGAGGAAAGTCTACCAGTGTCACCATCATATTTTCTGGAAAAATCCCCTTGCCTGGGATTCTTCTCCTGGGAAGCTGAGAAGCCTCAGAGAAAAAGGAAAACAATATTATCTCATTTGCTTCTCCTGTGTTTTGCTGCTTTGGAATGTGGTTGGAGATTGTTTACCAATAGGTGATTGTTTCATTTGATTCTGGTGTGAGTTGTTTTCACTCATTGGCCAACCAGTGCCAAGCTGTGTCGAGGCTCTGGAAAAAGTCACAAGTTTTTCTTTAGTATCTTTTAGCCTTCTGTAAGTATCCTTTCTCTATTCTTTAGTATCGTTTAGTATAGTATTCTTTAATATAATATAGAATCTTAAAATAATAAATCAGCCTTCTAAGAACATGGAGTCAGATTCATCATTCCTTCCTTCGTCTGGGAACCCTGTAAATACAAGATACCAGGTCCTGCTGTAGGTTTTTCACCACTGCAGCTGTCCCCTAACCAGGTATTGGTTTTGATACTGTATGTAGAGAGATTGTGAGTCTAGAGTTGCAGGGTCCTTTGGAGTCCTTCCTCAGGTAAGCCTCCAGAGATGAGCTTTTCATTGTAAGACAGGGCACCTTAGTAAGAGTAAGCAAGAGAAATATAAGGGGAAGAGCATTCATTGACAAATAAAATGTGACAATGGTTCTCTCTTCCAGTTGAGGCAGACATCAACATTTGGAGCTCTAAGGTATCAGGAGGTTTCCACTTACACTGCCTCATCGCCATCCATCCATGTTCTGGCTTCATTGCCACACACTGAGAGAAAATGTACTTGTTTCTAATTTGAGCAGTGTGGAAATTACTCACTACCCACTGGCTTGACCACAACGTGGATGAGCTTCCCTCCTTTTACATTTGTCAATACATCACTGGTGATACAGCTTAATCATGTGAATTTCCTTTAGCAATTCATCTTACTGCTTTCAAAGGTATTGCTTATAATCTCTCAGATAAATTCTTAAAAGCATTCATGTTATCAGAAGAAATGTGATTGCCCCCAGACCAGAACAGCACCACTTCACGTAGCCACACAAAAATCTTGCATTTTCACTAAATGCAAATACAAAATCTTGTAGCTTCATTAACTGCAAAACCAAAAACCTTGCCACTCCAATAATTGCAAATAACCATCTATAAAAGAGGAAAAAAACGTAGGTTTTTTGTTTTATTTTTTTTCTTTCTGATTTCTAAACTACACTTCCCAGAAATCTCAGGTCTAGAGTCAAAGTACCTATTTGTGTCTTGCTACCTGGTGCAGTCTCCTGTCAGGGAAACATCCTGAAAGGCAAATAGTGCAGATGTAAGAGTATATTTTTTTCCCTTTCAAGAAAATATCCCATTTATTTCAGCAACCAGTAAGAAACTCCATAATTGCAGACCTATGCTTAGGTCATATTCGTTATCTTGTAATTGTGCCTTTAAATATTCATTTTTCTCCTAAGAATAACTCATTAACAGACTTGATAACCATCTCTTCATAAAAATGCAGGACTTTATGGGCTTTATTCATATTGAAATTATTAATTTGTTTTATTGTATACTGCTTACTATTTTGAGATAAATCTGTGTGAATATGAACGCTCCTGTTTGGAATAAAAATATCATCTCTCAATTTTGTGCATGGTTGTTTTTAAAAAGTACTCTGATGATCTGTATTTATATACATTTGACAGTACATTATTTCTAGATTTCAAAAGCTAATCACATGCCTTCCAACGCTTGATGTTTTAAAATGACAAACGAAAACCTCTGGATTATTTTATTCCATACATGTGAGATGCCAAGAAAAACTCCTAAATGCAATTTTTTTTTTCCAGTGCTCACAGAAAACGATGGCCTTCTAAGAAAAACAAGCATATATAGAATTGCAATATTTAAAATTATCCTGATTTTTAAAGTAAATCTAATAATGGAAGTGGGGGGAGGGAGAGTCCAGACTATTATTTTTGAAAGCACAGGATTAATGATATTAATGCTGCCAACCTAAACATGAGAACATTGGTTTGTTTAGCTTGCTGTCTTTTCCACCTATTTAAAAACATCTACTGCTCTTACTGAGTAGAATCTGCAATTTATTTACAGCTACAGTAAAGTCAATGGAAATAAATGTCCATTCATAGGCTACTTACGAGTGAGAAATATTTCTAGTGTCTTAAATCAAAAATAAATGCCCCATTAAAGAGGTTTTCAGGTGAAGATGACCTCTAGTGAGTAGTTTTATGAGGATGTGCCCAATGAAGTTTACTCTTCATTCATCCTTCATCTGTTTTCCAGAACCCTCTGTGCATCAGGGTTTGGCTCACCTAGCTGTGTTGTCAAATGCTGATATATATATATATATATATATATATATATATATATGTAATGGCCAGACTTTGGAAATTATCTAAAAAGGTCTGCCACTCTTCCCTTTACAGCTTTCAATGATTCATCAAATAATGTTGTTTGCATCATGTCCTCCCCCCAGATCACTGACTTAGAATGGTCACTTATCTACACATCTTTCCTACATTTTCTTTCTATTACAATAAACCTCTCTTTCATCAGGATTATCAGCAAAAGCTGCAGGATATTTTATCTGGCTGCAATTCAGCTTCATGTGGGGGTGCTCACATTCACCCTGCGGTATTTTGTGCAGTTACAAGCAATTTATGAAATGTTTAAAAGTACATAATTCACTTTACAGATTTAACTCTTTGTTTGACTCCAGTGTCTTCTTAAACTCAGTACAAGATATCTGTAGAGACCAGGGTTTAAATCTCACGTGGTGTTGACAGCCTCTACTCTTTCACCACCTCCTTTGGAGCTGAAAGTTCTCTGCAGATTGTTTGGATGCAGCCCTAACATGCCTCACATGCGTTATAAAAATCATTTAAAAATTCTTTCCAAACCAAGCACAGGTGGGATTCCACACACAGGCTCCCTGAGCAAGGGCCCAAAAGAGTAGGAGATTCCCCATTAAGCCTTTCTGGCATGAAATCTGCACTCCTGCTCTAGGGTTAGGCTAGGTCACCTTTAAAAGTCCCTTCTAATCCAAACTATTCTACAATCCCGTGTTTATCTGAAATGATTGTGTGGCCACCCTAGTGCCTGCCTCTCCCCCTGCCAAGTATCTCCCTGAGAGGTGTCAGGATGTGGACAGTCACCTGAGGAAGCACCCCAAAGCAGCCCTGTAAGACACTGGGCTGGCAGGTGCTGGCTCCTGCCATACCCACCACTCCTGAGAGCAAAACAAGTCAAGCCCAGAGCTGAGACCAGTTATTGAGTGTCTTCAGCCATGGCCTTGCCATAGCAAGTCTTCAGTTCTCTGTGGTTTCTAGCATCAATTTATCTTTCTGCTTTTTTAAAAGAAGGGAGGAACTTAGAATGTGTTCCTGTGCCTGCACACCCCTACCTGTGCTTTCAGAAAAGGGAAGAATTGAAGAACCTTTGAGGAAGTATGAACAGTTCCTGTAGGATGAACATGTCTCACCCCAGGGAATTAATTAAATTCTTTCATTCTTTGGGTGAGACAACGACTTTTTGCTACAAGTTCATATGAGGGTTAGTAAATTGGAGCCTAGCTTTGTGTCCTTCACATAACCGAACACAAAATTTCTGATTATTGAATGTGAATGATTAATCCCCAACATCCTTCCAAATCCAGAGCATAGCTCCAACCCAGTATCACTCTTGGGAATGATCCTCAGTACTTCACATTGTCTGTGGGGTCTCTGGATGCAGGGGAAGATTATACTGAACAAATTATTAAAGTGACCAACAAAAGTTTTATTCATGGAATCATCCTGGACTTGTTTGTGTGCATGCCACAGCTAATACAGACTTTTGCCCTTTGCTATTTGGGACCTTTCAAACTCCAGTTGATTGTTATGAATTGTCTACTGAGCCTCTGTGAGACATAAAGTGAGAACATATTTATTGCCTTGATTAAATACAGTCTCTTGGCTGTCTTTTCATTATATCATTTCACTACATTTCTTCTTCTTTTCAAAAGTCTTAACTTGGGTTAATTCTAAAGGCAATGGCTCCTGGGCAGCATCTTCCATAATCATGAGGCATAAACTTAGGGAGAAAAACCCCTCTTTTGGCTGACAGCTGTAGGCATCCCCTGACTTTTGGCAATTAAGAAAGAAAAGCAATTTCCTAGAAGTTTCCTTCCAGCTACCATATTGCTGTATGGGTACTTTTCCTTTGTAATATGAAAATCAAAACTTGTCTCTTTTAGAACTGCACCGTGTCAGGTCTTGCAAAGCTTGCCCTGTTAAAAAATCTTATTTTTATTTCTGTCATAACACAGAGCAATCTGTTTTCTATATGTAGCATAATTACATGTTTTGGAAGAATCCAATTTAGGACAATAAATATTTAGAGGGCTCTAAGGGTGGCTATTATTTCTGTTTATTTTACATATTGACCAAAAAAAAGAGTCTGCAAGAGAACAGAAAATGGAAGGTAGAATTGAAGGACGGTGATATAAGAGAAAAATGGCGTGCAGAAGAGAATCAGCAAATAGAGGAAAGAGGACTGAAGGAAATAAGAATTAAATGAAATAGGAGTTAAGGAAAGAAATATTCTGGAACCAAAAAATTCAATCACTCTTATAAAATGAATCATTTTATTAAAAATATACAGGAAATACAGCATTTCTTTAGTATTTCCAAGAATTTGTTGTAAATCAACAACTGTAGTTTGAAACTAAAAATGAAATCTGGGTTCAAGAGTGTAATCATACTGAAAATGTAGTATTTCTAGAATCCACAAGATGCTGTTTCTTTTACAATTTCCATGGCTAGAGCTCCCTTTTTGAAATTAGAACGCTACCTCTCCTTCAACTGGCTTTTCTGGTCTTCCTTTTAGATGCTGACAGATCAATGCATTTCAGCTCCAGCTCAGCCATTTTAAGTGTATTACATTGTTAGTCTGTCAAGTCATACTGCTGATAATGCAGTAAAATAATACAACCATAGAAATCAAACAACAGGCAAGTGGGTGCCTTCTGCCTTTTGATTCTTTGTCACAGATTACTTCAGCTCATCATTGTTCCTGTGGTTTGTCATGACTTCAGGAAGCCTGAGGATGCTGAATTTAACATGCCTGAGTCACAGCCTGCACTGAATCACTGCCTTACTGAATGACTGAGAGTCACTTCCATCACAGTGCCTCCTGCCTCAGCAAGGAGACTGGGACTTTCTTGCTAGTTCTCTCTCCACAGGCTTGAAGGAATGAAGAATCTGACCTAGAAAAGCAGGGCATCAGTAGGGGTATCAATAGTGGGGGAAAGCAAAACAGGTGGCAGTAGGTTTGGCTGATACGAAAGAATAAAGCCAAAGGATATAAAAATTTAATATAAATAAAATATTATATATATATTTAATAGATAAATAAATATATTTAATATAAATATATACATAAATATATACCTAAATATAAATATATGCATAAATATAAATTATAATAAAGCCAAAGGATATAAATATTCCACAGTCTTTGGATGTGTGAGCTAGTTTTGCCAAACACCAAACCAGTGACCTTGGCCTTTGCATTCACGGCTTGCAAAAAGCAACATCAATGTTTTGATGTTATTACTGAGAAAATTGTTAAGACTTTTCTACATAAAGGGCAGGGTATTGGTCACTTTAGCACAATTTGTAATGAAGGCACTGCTACAGAAAGCATCTGTGAATGCCAGTGACTGCATTAGTTGTTGCTCATTACAGGCAATTAAGCTGTTGGTATTCTCATCTAAGAGGTCTTCCATAAATTATCTATTTAATTACTAATATGGATGAAACAAGGGAACATTAAAACCAGTCAGGAGATCAGGCTTACCTTATTGAAGACACCACATACATGCATTTTATGAGATCTCCTGATACTCCCTGAATCACTCTTGGTTTGTTCAGGGAGCTTTTTGTAAGTACAAGGACTATGATTTCTGTGGCTACTTCTACTCCCTTAAGATACTAAAAAAAATCCTTTACCTGTCATTCCTGAAAGCATTGAAGTATCCAAATACACTGGAAAACCCTTTCTAGAGAGATGATCAATGTTCAAAGTCAGACCTTAAGACATTTGGACAATGATAACATGTTTTAAATTTGGCCAGCCCTGAAGTGGTCAGGTAGTTGGACCAGATGATTGTTGCGGTTCCTTTCCAATTGAAAATATTCTATTCTATTCTATTCTATTCTATTCTATTCTATTCTATTCCATTCTATTCTATTCTATTCTATTCTATTTCTCAGTTTGCAAACAGTTTGGATGAAAAAAATACTTTTCTTTCCCAGTTAGAGAAAATGCATCATGCTCAATTCAAACAAGATAATGGTGATAGTGGCATGTAGACATATATTGAAGGAAAGAATTCAGGATGATAAAAGCATAGTGTTGGTGCAGAAACAATTTTCACACTTCTGCCAAAAGACCCACTGTGTGTTTGTTGCACTAAGAACAAAAAAGTAAAAAACGATACACATAAAACCAAGCTTCCTTAGACCTTAACATATACAGAGAATCTCTCATTTTACTCTGTTCCAAAACAGTGTTTTGAGAGTAAACCTTTATTCACAAATAAGAGCAAGGAACTGGATACACAGTGTCAAAACACACTCAGTTTTATGGACCATTCTGGATTTTGGTGGTGGGTTGTTTGAGCATGAATCGTTAAATAACTTCACACACAGCAAGATTCTCATGGCTTAAGGCATATCTTTACCTATGTAAACCTCATGGACTCATTTAAAGGAGCTCCCTTGTATTTCTTTTGACAGCTCTATGAATTTCTATTTCTCTTCTTCCAATTCTTATTGTTTTACCACTCTTTATGTCCTGCATCTGGGTCTACAAGATGCTACTGACCACACATAATTTAATATCCTGTCTTTGGTTTCCTAACAAACCACCAGACCATATATCCTATTTATTTTCTCATTTTTCAGTCCTTTTTTTTTCCTTTTATGTAATTCTCAGTCTCATATGAACAAGCCCAACTCTCTCTGTTGTTGCACTAATGTTACTGAAACTCAGATCTACCTCTTAGAAATTGACACTCAGTTTCTTCTATTGACACCAATAATACTTTTTCCGTAAACTTCCTCATTATCCCATTATTGTTTAATGTTACAGCAGAATATTATTCTAATCCAGTCATTTTCAACCAATCTAATATAGCCCCAAAGTGGATTAGCCAGCAGGCACTGGTAGGCTGTGCATCCATCAGTTGACAGCTATGAAATCCCAGGATAATTAAATACAGACAGATATCCAGAAAGGGAAGGGAAAATTAATTTGCCTCCTACTTTTCCATCTGTTGCTGTTCACTCTATACAACTGAGGATCAGCTCCTTGCTCTTTCTTCTTCCATTCACCTAAGGCTGGAAGTGGCAAACGATGCTTTCTTTGAGAAACTGAACTAAGGGCAATGGTGAGATGTCTGATCCCCCCACCCACTCCTGCTCCTAGGCAGGAAGTTTCTGCAGCAGTCCCACCAACACTACGGTACCTACAGAGGGTTTGCAGCATGATGGGTTCATCAGTGTCAGTACAGTGAAGCATCCAACCTCATGGCTGGCATGTCCTGAGGGTGAGCACTCTGTAAATCACCTGTAAACTGCCCTGAAAGCTGGACATTCTATGATACCTTTGTTTCATAATCCCATTATTAAGTGCTGATTCCTTTGTGCGCATGGGCTTTTTCTCCATGTTCACATTTAATCATGGGACCAAATAAGGGAGTGAACCAGATGTTTTTTTGTGAGTTTAATTTGTCTCTTTGTCTCAGCCCACCTTTTTCTTCCTTAAGTACATGTCACCAAAACATGCAAGTTTGCACATTCTATAGTCATGACTTCTTTAATTCATGTTCCTTTGCTCAGCAATTTTTTTTCTTACATTGCAGAACTTATCTTCAGAACAAAGAAGGAGCTTGAACTTTTATGTTTTGTTCACAACAAGGTGTCTTCCTTCAAGCTGGCTAAACCCCACTATCCCAATACAAATGCCAAAAGTGATTAGTATGACTACTACTATTTCCATTCTTTGAGAAGGTTACTCATATTTGCAAGGAGTAAATTTATATTTGCTATAAATAGCTTCTGTAGCATTTTCCATATAATTAATTGCATTGTGATATTCATCTAACTGAATGTAACTGGTAATCAAGCATGCAGACTTTTCCCCTGCTGTATCAGCATCCCCCAACCCCATCTTCTCCTTCTGACATTGTCACAGCCACTACACTGCTGCTGCTTAACTACCACTCTCATCAGTGAGTCAGAAAAAGTAAAACTTCAAAGAAAGTAAGAGGTCCATGTCTCCTTTTGGCTATCTGCCAGCAGTGTAGTTGGTGAGGATTAGTGTTTGAGGGTTTTTTTTTCCTCCTGCTTTAAGGAGTGGCTATTGAAATATGCTTGAGGAAACTACTTTGGCAGGGAGAAGCTAAAAGGTTTTGTTAGTTGCTGTGTGTGTATGAGGTGGACACTGTAGCACATTTTTGTCAGTCTGAAATGAAATAGCCTTTTTAATGGTGTGGCCTCCTCCCTGCTGCCCAGAAGGTGCCTCAAACAACTGCAATGGAACGCAAGTTCTGGGGAGGGAGGAAGATGAAATGAGTCATGAGGCCTCCAAAAGACTCAGGCTGCCCCATTCCACCGACCTTTAACTCTTGTCCTAACATTTTTAAATATTCCTCTGACATATAAAAAAAGGTCTCATTTTCTGAATAAGATAATTCTCCTTGGGCAACGAGTAAGATAATATTACTCCTTACTTCTACAGATCCAGCTGTTTTGATAGAGGTATACAACATTCCCCTTTCTCCAACACCAAAAAAGCCTTGTATTTTGTCTGGCTTTTATTCCACAACTGATTAAAAGGGACTCATAACTAAGCAGCATTCAAAGCAGGCCAATCTGCAAATCTTGGCTTTCTAACTTGACATGCCTTAAAGCCAGAAGCACTTAAGTGATCAACAGCTTGTAAGACACCCTTGAAACAGATACTGGTCCCCTCCCACCACTCCCTGCCCTAAGCCTCACGATCTTCAGGGACCTATGCTCAGCTTCACAATGGAATATGTGAGTCTGAAGGGCTGGGAGAAGCTCTTTCATAACAAATCATAATCCCACTGAAATCAGTCCTACTGAAGATACAATGCCACTTGTGTATCTGGAAATTATATGAGTATACCCATCAGCTTTAAATAAGGGATTGCTAATTGAAGCATCTAAGTGTGATTACAGCTGCACAAATGTTTAGAAATGTAACCAGTCCTCACTGACAGTGCACTTCTGTGGTACTTTGGACAGCATCATTTATTAAATGATGCAGAGCAGTTTTTATGCACAGAAGTTGAGCTTCTCCATCTTATGGAGATTTCTCATCCACTGTTGGATTTCTGTGCTTTGGCAGCCAAACCAAGATAGCCAATGCCAAGATAGAGTCTGAGCACTAAACTGCCATGATGCTGTGAATGCAGCACCTTCTTGGAGGAGACAGACTCCTGAGGGCACCAAATCCCACCCCTGACAGAGGCCAGTCAGCTTGACAAAATGGTGGAATTAATGGTCTTCCCTTTTCCTCTTACTTACACTTCTTTCCAATCTGAAACATCATCTGACCTCCCCACTTCATGGCACAATGCAGAATGTCTTTTTGTACACACAGCTGAGGGGAAGAGTTCTTGTTCTTTAGCTGGAGGAGACTGAGGTCTGCAGCTTCCTCCCAAGGAGCAATACAGCAGCTCCGATCTCTGCTCTCTGTCACCAGGGACAGGACCCACGGAACAGCTGGAGCTGGGTCAGGGGAGGGTCAGGCTGGAGATCAGGGAAAGGTTCTTCCCCCAGAGGGTGTCAGGCACTGCCCAACTCCCCGACCATTCCCCCAGGCTCCCCAGGGAATGGTCACGGCCCCAAGGCTGCCAGAGCTTCGGGAGCGTTTGGACACCGCTCTCAGGGATGCACAGGGGGGGATTGTTGGGGTGTCTGGGCAGGGATTGTTGGGGTGTCTGTGTTTGGCCAGGGGCTGGACTCGATGATCCTTGTGGGTCCCTTCCAACTCAGGATATTCTGTGATTCTTTGAGAAGAAAGGGGATGATGAACACTTGGTCCTGAGGAAGGAGATCATTCTCTCTCACAGGATAGCAAAACATATGGCAAGGATTGTGTTCCTCAGCTTATGCAAGGCACAAATTCATCCCTACCCCTTTTACTTCCATGAAGTCCCAAACTGCTATCATACCTTACAGGAGTATTTCAGTGCCTACACAAGCCCACTGTCAGCAACACTGTACATAGTATCAGCCAATCTGCTTTTCAAAAGTAAACATAGAACAAAACCTTGATTACCTGCATAATTAATCCCTGTTCACAGTAATTTGCATGCCTGAATAATTAAAGAATTATGTTCTAAAAATGAAAAGCGAGCAAATCCTGCGTTTTTGTACTTGAAAAGCTGCAGCAGCAATCATGATAGTTCATAGCACATAAATAATTCAAACTGAGCTTCCTTGCCTTTATTTTTTTTTCCTTGCAGAAATCCTCTTAGCACTTCCTAATTAAATGAAAATATTTTATAAGCCATCACTTTCTGACATCACAAGAATATTTTAAAGTCCAGATTAGACAAACCGGATTTGCATTTTCAGTATTTGCGATCTGATAATCAGGGCCATTTAAAGGAACCATAAACCACCATAAAGGGGTGCTAAAATGGGCACGTACTTTTAAAGAAAAAAAAAAAAAGGGAAAACAAACTGCATTGCACTGGTCAGCTGAGTTTAACTCAACATTCATTTTACTTGGCCACTCTGCACTTTCAATTTACACTGCTAAATTAAAAAATTGACAAAATCCTCACACTAATTGCACACTCAGCACATGGGGGGGGGGGGGGGGGGAAGCAGGGGTAGGCGTATATGCTGCAGGATGCCAAGCCAGCGTTAAAAGATGACGTTTTCCCCACAGAATTACTAATTTTTACATGTTTAACTGTCCCGGCGACCCTGAGGGCCGCGACCGCTGCGTGAGGGCAGCAGGGGGCGGCCTCCGCCCGCCATGCCGGGCTGGCAGAGCCCCCGCGCGGGGAACGTTCTGGAACGGCCCCAGGTCCGCCTGGAGGGGCCGAGCCCTGAGAGGCCACGCCGTGTCCGGAGCCCGGGGAGGATCGGGCGCCGTGTCTCTGCCATGTCCCGGTTAAGCCCAGACGGGCGGGGGGAAAGTCACTCGCTCCCGCCTCAGCATGGAGCTCGGACCGCCCTGCTGCCGCCATGCAACCACTCAGCGCTACGATCCCGCCTGCCTCCATTTTCTCTGGGCTCCCCCCGCAGGCAGCCGTCCTCAGCCACCGCCCCCGCCACCCTCAGCCCGCCCTGCCCGGCGGGCCGAGCGAGCTGGCACGGCTGGGAGGGCGCGGGACGGGTGCCGGGCAGCGGGACCTCGACTGGCGAGGCGCAGAGCCCTCTCCGCCGTGAGGGGCAGCACCCTCAGACATCTTCATTTCGGTGGCCCCTTCGTGTTCGCTTGGAGGGCCGTGCGTGGAAACACAAACTGGAAGAGTTCGCCGGCTCTCCTCCCTTTTTTTGTAAATCTTGGGCTCTCTGGAAGCAGCGCTGAAGGGGCGCGGTGGGCGCAGAGCTCCGTCTGCTCGCATGTCCCTCCGGGGGTTTCTTGGCTCCTCCGCGGCCCCGGATTAAGGCTTGTGCCGCTCCTGGATGTGATCCCAGCCCGTCCTCCGCTGTCCCGTTTAATGCGCAGGAGCGGTGGCTGTGTAAAATGGCGAGACTGTCTGCGTGCTGCTGTGTGCAGGGACCGCCTGCTCCCCCCCGGGGCTCCTGTCCTTGGATCGGGCAAAAAATTCCCCTAAATAGAACATCCACAGCGTCCCGGTCTGTCCTTTCCCTCCCGAGTAACCGAGCACGTAACATTCCGGGCCCCCGGAGTGTATTCCAAAGACAATTGCTGAAATCATATAAACCCTTTTAAGAAACCCAAATCGATTGTTTAAAAGTACTTGTATTGCACCCGTGTCACGATTACACATGAGTTTATCGCTACTCCTGAGCACTACGTTATTTAAAAATACCATTATTTAAAAGTAACTTTAAACAAAATAAAAAGCATTGCCTCCGTGTCACGATTTTAACATGAGAGCGGATCACTACACGATTTTTTTTTAACTGTTCGTGAAGAGGACAGTGAATCCTGGGATTTAAAACTTTCCCCGCGTGCGATGGTGGATTTTAATTCCCGCATCCAGCGCCCTGGCCGGCATTCACGAGCAGAGGGATAACCGGGGATGTGCCACTGTAAAACAACCCCGAGGTGTCCGCAGAGAGTGGCACGGGCACATTTTAGCACTGCGGTTTGTCACGCTGTTCAGGATCACCCAGGGATCGTCCTGATTAATCCGGTTGGTTTAGACAGAGCGCTGTCTGACGCAGACATAGAGACAAAGCCTGTCGGACAGAGCCGGAGAAAAGCTGCTCCCGTTCCTGACTTTGCATTACCTCGAGTCTGAGTTTTTCCCGATGTATTGAAAAAGGCCTGGGGGAGCTTAGATATGTATTTCTACATGTGGATATAAATACATAATATGTACTTTATATATTTTATAAATAAATGCCAATCAGCATATCTCAATCCCGTGTTTACCGTTTATTAGACTGTTTTGGGAGATTCTGCAAGGCCTAGTGCACAGGGTCGGGGTTGCTGCTTTGTACAGAAAAAAGAAGAGACATTGAAGGGGGGAAAACAATCAAATAAACAAAAAACAAACTAAAAAACCAAACCAACAACAAAAAAGGAAGGTTCCTTCCCTCCGTGGTTGGAGTGTCGCGGAGGGTAATCCGAGCAGCAGCTCGGTCTCCGGGAGCCAGCAGTGCTGTGCTGCTGCCCGCCTGTCCTAAACTGGTATTTGGGGGTGTATTTTTGTTACCTTTAAATTTTCTTTCTTTGCTTTACTGAGATCTCGGCAATATTTCGGGTTTAGGTAGTTAACTCTTTCTGTTGCTAATTTACGGTCAGGGCAGGCAGCGTGGGGCCGGATGTCACAGCCCTGCCGCGGGCAGCTCGCTCCCGGGGGCGGGCTCCGTGTGTCCCTGCGAGCCCGGCTGGGTTCCAAGGGTGCTTTTCTATCGCCCCGCCTCACAGCGAAGATCTGATGGCTTGGAAAGGCCGGACGTGGATAAAAATAACTGGTGGGACTCGGGGCACACTCAGTTCTCCCCCGTGGAGGTTTTGGTTCTCAGCCGGCGGCCCCTGTGCTGAGCATCCCCCGCGAGTGGCTGCCGGGGCAGCGGCGTTCGCAGCCCGGCGGTCGGAGCGCGCTGGCTCCGCTTCCCCGCGGAGCGGACGAGTCTGCAGGTCCTGCTCCAGACTGTCACATATCCTAAAAGTATTTTTCGGTTTTGAGAGCCCCTTAAAAAAAAAAAAAAAAAAAAATCCTTTTTTTTCTTTTTTTTTTTTTTTAATTCCCGTTTCGCACAATGTTTCTGTAGTGCTCATATTGTTTACGGCACCCTTTGAGCGTGGTACAGTGAATTTGGGATTGAAACGACATCGTAGGGTTTATTGCTTGTTAACGTGGGCGCTTCAAGTGAGACTGTTTAAGTCCATAGTTAGGCCTTTGTCAAAAGGTAGCCCGTTTTCTCCTAAGGCTTCAGCACCCAGCACCTGCCAGGGAGATCCATGGGAACAGTGAGGAGGAAAATAAAAAAAAGGTGCTCAGCACGGAGGAAAATAATTTTCTTTGTATTAAAAATGAAACTAGGAGCCCCAGTGGCGTCTTCATCTTGCAGAATGAGGGACTAACTCTGCATTTTCCTGTTTGAGAGCCCTCTTGCTTTCTTCCAGTAGTGCATGTTATGTGGAGAGCAACTGGAAATCGCGAAGAATTTTCAAATAAATAATAACTTTCACGGAGCAGTGGTGAATAAGTCACACTGATAATTAAAGCAGTTAATGGATTATTAGAAAAGTAATTTTTTTGAAGCGTGAATGGAAGCAAAATATTGTACTTGATAATTCAGTGTAATCCCTTTTCGCTGCGCTTTGGAAGGGAATATTTGCAAAGCCCCTGGCTTGGTTCTGGCTCCCGCTGCCGCGCCGATCCTTCGAGCAGGGCAGCAGCCGCCTGCCACTCGTGTGCCCTCCCTCTGCTAAGGCAGGGATCGGTGGGGACGTGGGGAGGCATCCCGGAGGGTTTTGGGAGCCGCTCCGTGTCACTTGGGCCGGAGCAGCCCGGCCCCGGGATGGTGCAGCCGCCGGGGCGGGTGTGCGGCATTGTCCCCTCGTCTCGGAGGCTGAGGAGAGAAAGGAAAATACACCTGACTCCTGTCGTGATTCTCACAGGGCCTCGTTCCCTTCCACCCTAAGTCAATAGAAATTTTGTCTTTCTGTTAATTAAAAAAGTACAGTAAGGCCCTACTTGTCGCCTCCATAGTTTTGGGTTTATTTTTGTTTTTGTTTCTTCTGGAATTTTTTTTAGTAATGGACTAATGTAATAAACATGGATACAAAGTGGATACTGAAAAACAAAAACAAACAAACAACAATAAAAGCTCAACATAAAATAAAATAATAAAATACAACCAGCCAAAAATCCAGCACCTCCTGAACTCTACATTTTTTACTGCTTATGAAGAGGAAGGTCAATACAAGCAAAAATACTGGAATCTTGTTTTGTGAAGTCTCTTTTTAAAAAAAAAATTCTTTAAAAACCCCATTAATTCCTAATTAGGGAAAATTAATAGCTATCAGTCCTTTTTACCTAAAATGCTTAGTTCTGAAACTGGCAGGGTCATGTTTTAAATGTTCCGTACGTCTGTAACCGCTGAGATCGTCTGTAACTTCCTGAGATCTTTAATGCGGTGTCAGCCAATATTTTAACTACAATAGTAACAATTAAGCGAGCGGGATTTTTAGAAACGTATTGTATGTTGCCTCCTAAGCGCGGCGACACTGGGGCTCGGGGGGTGTCCTCGATTTTGTTTGTTGTGTGTGGGTTTTTTGTAAGTTTGCTTGTTTCGGGGTTTTTTGTTCGTTTCTTTTTTCCTGCCCACTATCAGTCCTTCAGCATCAACAGGCTTCCCTGAAAAGTACTGACAGTTTCTGTTACTTTCCCGTCATTTCCACGTAAACTCCGATGTGGTCTCAGAATTATTTCCTGTATTTATATGTTTATGATTTAAAACCAATTGCGGCCAAGTAGCCCTTAATAGTAGAATGTTTACTGTCTATAATGTTGATTAGCTTCCCACGGGGAGCTGTCGTCTGGATACAGTTTTTTTTTTTTTTTTGTTCTCCATTTTAAATGCTTCCAAACAATCCCGCATCCTTCCAGCAGAAAAACGGGGGGAGCGTCTTCTAAGATGTTATTTAACGCGAAATAACGACGCGTTTGAACGTCCACAAGGCGCTGATTTCGTGTCTGCTCTCAATCTATTACCTCAAATAACATCCCACGCTGTGTTCAGGGCAGGCGTTTGCTCTCCCGGCTCTTCCTGTGTCCTATTAATAGGACAAATCCGCCCGCGCATGACCCTTCCTACAAGAATTCGGCTACAGTTTGCTTTGACTTATCGCTGCCTGTAAAATGGGTCCTTTAATTAAAAAAATACGAATATCTCTTCTCTTTCACAGCACTTCGGTGGAGAGCTTGGGGTGGAAGAGCACCACGCGTGTGTACCTACAAACCAAGATAGATGCCGAGCCTTGCCTGGATCTTGACAGAAATCTGCTGGCTTTTATTAAATAAATTCTGTTTAGCTTAGCATTTTTTATCCCAAGGAAGTGTGTTTTGGTTGGTATGCAAAAAGCAGAGCGGCAGTCAGGGACTTGCCGCTAGTATCCCCGAACTTTGTCAAGCGTTGTCAGACCAGGACGTGAAATCACTTGCATAAAAAGCTTCCTTTTTAAAAGAGAAAATAAACACGCAAAAACAAATGAACAAAAAAAAAAAAAAAGTAAAAAGTAATTAAGAAAAAAAAAAGTAATAAAACAAACCTATGATTTGTTTTTAGGGTAAATTTGCGCTCAGCTGAGGGAGAAGCCCGGCGGCTGCTGCCCGCATGGGAAGGGTGCCGGGAGGAAGAGCCGCAGCGCAGGGCCAGCTGAAAGCCCGGCACCGTCCCCGCGACAGGGACATTCTGACATTCTGCCACCTGGGCACCCCTGCGGCCGAGACCCTCCCACCGCGGGACCACCCCCTCTCCAAAAGCGGCTCCTGCCAAAAATACAAAACTCCCGTCTCCTGGGAGGGGCTGGGAGGTACATTTGCTGGAGGATGCTAGGAATGAAGGAAAAACAGCTGGTGAAGATGAGCTGGAAAGCTCTGTGTGTTTGTCTCCAATCAGCATAAACACCGCGCCCCACCCGCTTTTAATTTCAGGGGTTAAACCCAGAGTATATTTCCTCAGCAGGTACCTAAAGGCAGAACCCTGATGTTTGCTCTACCGGTTTGCTCTGTCCGTCCCTTTGCATTTAGAAGTGGGCTTTTGTGCATTTGTTTCTCACAAGAAGCTATTATCGCTGGTAATGATTGTAAAAATGTAAAAAAAGATGTTAAAAAATGTGAATTCATAGCCTACTAGCAGAGAGTGCTCCTCAGTCTCCTGGCAATTAAATTAAGGGTGTCGATCCTTCAATTTTAAGGGAGAGGTGCTTGAAATCAAGAATGCCTTTTCTGTTTTGTTGTTCGTTTGCGCTTTTTTTTTTTTTTTCTTTTTTTTTTTCCTTTTTCCCCGAAGGCTTTTCCCTTTTAGTATTTAAGTCGTGTTGAAGAAAACATTTCTCCTCCGTGCTCGTTTAGGCTCTCCCTCCCTTGGAAACTCCAGACAGGAGGGAAACAGGCGTGCATGATTTGGGAGGCTTTGCTGGTTTTTAAAAATGTTTGTCATGCTGCAGCCATTATTTCGAGGATCCTGCGAGCTTTTCATTCACCGGCTTTCAGGGCTCTTTTCTTCATATTGCAGCCGGCCCAACTTGAGACTCCGGAGAAGAAATGAAAACCAAGTAAAAATAATAGAATAAAAATAGCAAGCAGCAGCCCTCCTTTCCTCCCCGTCACCCCAAAACTAAGCTGAGCCCCAAGCCACGCTTCTCTTGGGGGATGAAGTTACCCCTCTTCCCATCGGGACGCTTAAGAGTCATTTTATCTGTCTGAACTTTAGGACAAAGGTGTTTTCCAGAGGAAATTTCCACTCCTGCTGCCGCCTCACACCAGAGGGCGCCAGGAGCCTTCCCAGGCTTTGCTGCCTCAAGTGCTGCTGGAAATTAACTTTTTGGGCGCTCTCCCTGAATGTTTTTCTAACCTTTCCCTTTTAAAATATACAGCTGGATTCCAACTTTTTTTTTTTTTTTTTTTTAACTTATAAAATGCGTGTTGGTTTGTTCTGGTTTGGGTTCGTAAGGGTTTTTCCCCGTCTTTGTAGTACCCTTTCCCAGCTCCTGCAGGCCTTCACCCTACTGCAGCAGTCACCCAGGACTCTCAGGAGATGAACAGCTTTATTCTGTCTCTGCTAACTTGATCCTAATTAAGTCGCTGGATCACCTTTGTGTGACATTACCGTGCTGTCCCTCATAAACTTCTGGGATGAAACTTGTCTGGCTATATTTGAGCTTAAAGGGTCACTTAGGGCTCTTCAAGCAGAACAGCAAAGTGTGGCACCAGAGGGGAGACAGTGTGGTGGGGCCCTGATCTCCAACAGAGCTTATAATTCTCAATAAATTACTAAAAAGGAAGAGAAATAATAAGAAGAGAAGAAGAAATAATAATGTAAATATTAAGATATGTCATTTCCACATTTCCTGTAAATGTTTATCGAGAAGCTAGATATGGTTTTGCTGTTCACATCTGAGGATCAACAGAAATGCAAAATTCATGATCCAAATAATTATTAAAAAAATCTGAGCATAAAACATAAAAACCAACAAAGAAAGACATTTTCATTCTGGAGGCTGGTGGGAAAGCTCAGTTGAAGATAAATGTTTGTCCTTGTGCTATTTAAATTGAAATATGGATATAAAAATTTATGGGCCTGCTTGTTCATTTATATAATTTAATTTAGCATCTGTCAATCATAAAAAAAGAAAATTAATCAAAGGTTGCTGACTTTACTCAAACTCTAATCCCTTTAAAGGATCAGACTGTATTACTTACTTTTTAGTGTTGATTTTTGTCTTTGACGTATGTGCATAAGATGAGAATCTTTGTCTCAGAGCAAATGGGACAGTGTGTTGGATATTGTGAGAAAATATTTTAAAAGGCAACAGATTACTTCCAATCCTAAACTTGGAAATACACTGTGTTTCTCTGTGCCCAACATACTGTGTGTGGTGGAACTCTGACATTCAGAGGTCTTGATGGAAGTTCATGCCTGGCCATGGCACTGATGGATGCTTGATAACTTGCTTGATTTTTTTTTTTCTTCTTTTTTTTTTTTTTTAAGGAGTAGACTTCTTGGAGAGACTTCTTGACTCTTGGAAGAAAACAGAAAAAAAATCATGTTAAATTCATCTTGGCCCTTATGCTACTTTCATCGAAGCTGAAAGTAACCCCCTCTTTGACTTTACTGGGAACAGGACTGAGCCATTTGAAATGCTATTTTGTAATATAAATCTTTTAAGTCTTAAATATTTCCATACAGTGGAGCAAAGAAGTTTCAAACGTCATCAGAAAGACTGCTTCTTGTTAGGTGGTTACAATGTGCCATTTCTGTTCAAATAACGTTTACAAATAAGAGAGACAAATACATTTGTACAATTTGGCAGTCTGACACTACAGTTGGGTGTTTGCAGCTTTTATAAATTATGGTATTTCTGACAATAATTTTAACTCTTTGGGTGCATAAAACAAAGCCCAGATGTTTCTCAGCAGCAGCATTTCCTCATCAAGTCTCTTAGCTGAGCCTTACTGGAGTGTAGGGTTTGGTTACAGCTAAGCTTAAATCTAATTTTTCCAAAAGTATGGAGGGACTGTGTGGCAAGGCAGGGGTGGGAATAGGGAAGAGGGACACAGAAGGAGGAAACACTCTTCTTCTCCAAATGTGCCAACTCCACACCTGTGGGATCTTAGAGAACTGATAAGTTCTCATCTTTGGACCTTCTTCCCTCCTGGGCAGTGGTTTAAAAAGGATTAAGTGAGAGAACAGGTGCAGAAAAAGCCCTCAAAATACTACACTTTTGGAAGGGCAGAGAAGCTGCCTTCTCCAGATCTATGGAGGCTCCAGGGTTCAAATCTAAATCCTGAGCTGCTGTGATATCCTGCCCTTCTCATTCAGGAATACAACTTCCATGGATTAGTTGTTTGTTTTCCCTCAGCATTAGCTTGGCTGGGTAAGTACAACTGAGCAACATTCATGTAGTTATACACACCTTACCAGTGATCTCCTAACAAGGGGGCATTGCCCAAGTGAAAATTTACCTGTTTTTTTGC
This sequence comes from Agelaius tricolor, assembly GCF_023055355.1. Taxonomy (NCBI): domain Eukaryota; kingdom Metazoa; phylum Chordata; class Aves; order Passeriformes; family Icteridae; genus Agelaius; species Agelaius tricolor. The sequence goes on from NW_027269263.1 coordinate 5,912,478, forward strand.
CAAATACCACTACAAGTCTCAGTTTTCTTTCTTTTTCTGGGTGTGTTGTGTCCAGCTGTGATGTCTTACAGTAAGCTTTTTGAGGGAAGGACTGTCTTTATAGCTGGTGTCTTCATAGCATCTTGTGTAGTGGCCCAGGCTTACAATTACTGAGTGATAAGATGCCCTCATCGGATGAGAGACAGACTGATCTTTTAAATTCATGTTTTTAAGTAGATGATGATTAACAAAGAGGAAAAAAAAAAAGAAGGGTGAGGGTGCGTTATACACCATGGTGAGGAGGGAGACTTTTGTTGTCTCTGCACTTTCTTTGTCTCAGGAAATACCTATGGCTCCTTGTAAGATGGTGCATGCACACAGCATAAAAATATTTTAATGTTTAAAGGTGTACTGCAAGGGGAATAAAAGCCAAGAATGTCAAGCTATAAACCCATTGGAAGGAAATGTATCTTTGGGGGAGAACTTTAAACTGTGGTCTTTTCAGAGGGGAAAAAAAATTAGAAATACTACCAACAAAGTCATGATAAAAGTAGAGAGAACAGAAAATAGTTCTACAGTGGTACATGTACACTTCATATGAAGTTCATACTCAACATGAAATGTTGAGTAACATTTCCTTCATGCTTTGGGCCTGATCTTGAAGAACATCTTAACTAAATATCTCTGAGGACCATGGTGGTACCACATAGATCAGATCCATGTGTTTGGGTCAAAAGTGGCCCCAGCTGTTAGAGGATAACTATCAGCAGAAACTCAAACTCCTTTAAGCCAATAGCAGCAGAGGAGTGAAAATGCTCTGTAATTATATCCTGAAAGTGTTTAGTGATATTTGCCTTTAATCACTGAAAGCAGTTCATTCCCTTGTGCTGCTGATTCAGAGACTTGCAAGCAGATCTAAAAACAGCTTCACATCAAAACACTGGGAAAACACAGAGATGGACATGGTGAATACCAGAATAGCTCCCAGGGTTACAGCTCTGCACAGAAATGCGAGCATAAAAGTGCCAACACATAAACCAACAGAGCTCATTGGGCATATTCTAACTGCACTAGGAAGAATTCTTGTAGTTATTTTTCAAATTAGTGCAGTATGGCCTGTTTTGACTCTAATATCTTCCTTGAAATAACAAGGGATTCTCTCTGGGGTTAGAGTGAGTAGGATGAAAGTAGAGACCTCAGTGGGATTTTTGGGTAGGGAAGCAGGGTCTGTACACACACACTGGCATCAGCAGAGTCTCTGTGCCTATTTCATTGTTACTTTTGTTTAGTCTGACCATGTTTGTGTTTGCAGGAACCCCAAAGCACTGTCAAGTAACACATGTGCAATAGGAGACTCAATACAATAAACTTTACATATTACCTGGTTTTCACCCAATATACCTCTAAGATTCCTCTTTTCACTAGTTCACCATGGCAAAATCCACTTATTTAATGTCAGTCTTATATTCCATTTTATTGTTGGTTTATGGCAAATTTATTTTGGATTAAACCTTAAAAGCACAAATGCCACCACTTAACAACAGTCCTCTGTCTACATTTGTGATACTTTCCAGTGCACTCTAGAGAAGCAAAACGTAAAAGATATGGTAAAACAGCCTCTTGTTTTGATGAAAAATTGCTAGCAGTCATAATGTAATTAACTTAACCAACAAGGCAATAAAAATTAAGTGCCCAGTTTATAAGTGATTCCATAGTAAGGCTAAATTTCCTAGAAGTTATGCAGCGAAACATTTTCCATTAGGACATTCGTAAAATTTTGTATTCAGCAACATCATTTCCTTGGGTCTTTTAGAATCCAACAAGAGGGCTGTAGTTGAGAGAGAAGCAGTGATATTCAAGACCAAAAGGTTGTGTTCCATCAGTGGGAAAGCTTAGGGAAAATGACAAAAGTGTTATAGATTATATTTTTTTCTGACCAGGCTTTACTTGAATGCTCAAATGATAGGGTCATTATTTTTTGTATTTCTGAGGAAGTAATATTTTTGCTACTTGTGACTGTTTGTAATTTTTGCTGTAATAATAAGTACCTATCCAATCAATCTTGATTTTTAAATCTCTTTTAGTCTCTTGAACAAATATGTTTACAAGAAAAGTCCAGTTTGTTTAGAATCATGCAATGATTTAGATTGCAAGGGACTTTGGAAGTCATCTGGTCCAACCTCCTACTCAAAGCAGACCTAACCTATTAAGATGAGTTGGTTTTCTTTCTTCCTTACTTTCTTTTGGGTTTTTTTGGGTTTTTTTTGGTAATAACTTCAGTGGTGGTATTTTGTGGCCAAAATTGGTATGTTGGTATTTAGTATTTGGTATTTAGTAGTTTTACTAAATTTCCTTTTTTGTCTTCTCTGCTATGAACATACCCTGTAGTTACCTTTGGAATCAACAGTCCCTGTTCGTTATTTATTCTGCTCTTGCCTCTTGCATTGGAAAAGAAGAGAGACTAATCTGAGTATCTAGGGTGAAATACAGTTTGGAAAATGTTTCTTCTCCCATGTTAAAAAGATTATAAAACCATATTCTGAAGTATGACCATACTTCAAGGTTAATTCCTTGAGTCTAAAGGTAATTAAACCATTCTTATGTTTTTAGGCCCAAAAGAAAATTCTTTTCTATATATTTCCAGAGATGATGAGCTGCTGATTTATGATTCTTCTTAAATTATAGGAGAGCTGAACTAAATACGACACCTAAAGGCTTGGCTTTACTCTCAGCTGTTCTGGTATAATTTGAGCTCAGCTTCTCCAGTGTTGATGAATTTATTCCAGTCCTACACTGCTGTGACCTAACTAGAATTTATTGTATAGTTTGCATGAAAGAATTGGATCTTCTTCCTGTGATCTTAGATGATGAGCGTTCTCTTAGTTGGTCTATAGTATCTCTTTCTCACCCTTTCCCTATTTTATAATTTTAAAAAATGTTTCTTTTCAAAAGAAAATGCCAAACTCTACCTGAAAAACTGTATTACACACACAGTCTTGCAAACTCTTGTTTTTTAAAGGGAAGCTCTTTGCAGACCACGAAACTTGGGAAAGATCCTGTGGAGGATTTGGTCATGTTTAGAAACCATCCAGAGTAGCTATGAGAACTTCATATCCAGGGGCCAAGATCGTGTCCACATACCAAATATCTGACACTATCCAAGATCCTTATCCAATGTGAAGAGGAAACTGTAAAACTATGATTGCCTAAAACAACCCCTAGAGAGAGTACTGCTGGTTCTTAAGAAGATTTTTTGACATTTTAAATACAGCTTTTTCTTAAGAGGTCTGAAACAGGAAACTCATGAAGGAAAAGAAAATAGTGAAATGAATAAAGTATCTCTAACTCTGGAAAAACAGGTTTCCATCTGTGTCTCTTCTTTGTTACTTGCTGTGATTTCTCAATGAACATTTTAGTTAAATGAACTTGGAGTGTTCTGAAAGCCTCTGAAATATATCAATATCATTTGCTTTGGTATTTTAAGTGGGAGTGGTATCTACTCTGGGTTTCAGCTCCCTCTAATCTGGATCAGGTGGGATTAATGCTAGATGCAGTTGAGGAAGGAGCACTGAGGGATGCTGATTGTGCCAAAAGTGGCTAGTCAAGGTCCATTTGATCACCCGGTCCAGGCAGTTTAGATGCTGACTGTGGTTTTTGGTATTAGACATGGAAGTGAAGCTTCTAAAGGATAAAAATCTGCATTTCTAAGCAATGAATATGTTGGCTTCAGCACCTTCAGCCTGTTATTCTTGGTAAAAGCCAGGCTCTGTGATATTTCTCCTCGTTAATTGATTGTTAATATAGTTTCTTCTTCCTGTCCCTGCACAGCAGTGAGATTTTTATGTCCTGCTGTATTTAATCCCTTTCTGTTTTTCTGGATGTGGCAGGGTTCTGCAACACAGGTTTTTCTAAAGGAAGAGAGTCCTGGAAAATGCATTACTGAAGGTACTGATCTAGAAAAACTGGTGAATAAATGGTGTTTTGTTTTTGGCAGCCAAGATAAGATTTTGCATATGGGTTCAGGTAGAATCAAACTCAAACATTTTAGTAATGGCACATTGACATAACTGTCTTTGGCAAAATATTTCTGGCTACTCTTCATGAAAGTAAAAAGACACTAATATATCTGGATAAATAGGAGCAGATGGTAATTTTCATCATTCTTCCTTTTCCCTGCTTTTACTAGCAGCACAATGAGGAAGAACTAAAAGACAAAAACTCCTCTTAAGAGAATTTGGATCAAAAACTGCAAAATAGATATCCCAATTTATGATTTAACCTTTGCCCTGTGGGGTCATGCTCTTGAATGCTCTTCATCTACTTGATTAATAAAGCCAAAGGATTTTCATCACTGAAAAAAAATGTTCAGATGTGTTTGCCAGATTTTACATGAGTGAAGGGCTGCTTTGATTTGTGAAAACTGCATTTTTGGTGAATACATTCTTATTCAGGAAAAGCTCTCCATCGTGATAATGGTTATCTGCAAGTCAATGTTAACTTGGCAACCTTCATGGTTTGGCAGCAGATTTTAGCTTTACATAACACTGAGTTATTATTATTGTATCATATTGCAGCTTTTATGAAGTAATCAAGTTTTCAAATGCTGAGGGTTTTTAAAGTCGGGGAGTGCAACAGGCTTTTTACAGGCATGTGACTTTATGCTCTACATATCCTGTACAGTTCATTTCATTCCATTTAAAATACAAATCAGATCAATGCAAGTATCTAGTAATCAAAGATTTATATTACACCACCTGAATACAGAGTCTCATTTTATGTTTCAAGATCTTGTTCATTCTCCACATTTATAAAATGCCCAGTGTTAATTTAACACTGGCATATTTTTAATACTGTATTGGGGGGTTTTAGACACAAGACTGAGGATGTCAGACTGATCTTGATTCAAAATATCTGTAATGTGAGGAACAGAATTTCTCCCAGTAAAGATGCTTTGTTTTTAAATCAAGGGAATCAGAAAAAAAAATACCTGTAAAAGGCTAAAAGGTCCTTAAGGATAGTGGAAGATGCACGTGGTGACAACAGTTCATATGGCTTACATTGGATCTTCATACAGAGTTTTTTTTTTTTTTTCTTTAGCAACGCTAATGAGGTCCAATAGCAAAAAGATACACAGTATTAACAAGTAAACAGCTAATCTGGCATAAGTGCTTGATGCCTTGATTCCATTCTAAACACGTATTAATTTTGTGTTACTTTCCTGTCCCTGTACTGCAATTGAAAGTACGACATCTGTAAGACCAGTAATTAAACCTGTATTTAAAAAGAAAAAAAAACCAAAACAACAACAAAAAACCCAAACAAACAAACAAAAAACCAAACCAAAATAAAACAAAACACAAAAAAAAAAACCAAAAAAACCAACAAGCAAACAAAAAACCAAACAAACAAAAAAAAAACCCAAAAAAAAAAAAAACCCAAAAACAAAACCAAAACCCCTTTGCATGGCAGTGGTCCTATTTCTGTTTTCTTAAACTGAAGTTGATTCTGCTGTAACGTGTATCCCGATGCCATGTCTCTCATATACCAGCAGTAACAAGAAGATTCACCAGTTGCCTTGTTAGTGCAGAAATCAAATGCTTCTGTCACAGGAAAACTCATAAGCATTTCTGACATTTCTGTGATCCATCAGCATCACCAGTTTTCCCTCCTCCTTTTTTTGAGGACACAAATTAAGTTTTTTTGTAGTTGGAGTTGAGGGACAAGACAGCTCATTGCTACGTGCAGAGGTAATGGAGCTTTTAGATCAGAGATGTTTCTTACAGGCCTACATTAGAAACTTCTCCTTACACACTGATGTTAGCCTGGATCTGAAAATAAAATAAATCCCACCTGCCCAGTGGAGCCCAGCCAGCAAAGTTCCTGGTGTGGACACAGCTGTGCTGCCAGGAAAAGGCTGCTGCCAGATTAACCTGTTGGGTTTAGAGCCTGGTGTAACTACGATGGCAGAAAATCCCTTTCAGCTGGCAAACGCTGGACTCTGTTGCTCTGCTGTTGTGGCTCTGTAATGCTCACAGGGACTGTACCTGCAGACACTGCCCTGGTCTGGGAGCAAAGGGGACACAAAGACACCAAGAGTCATTGCCAGGTCTGCTAGTAGATGTCCCTTTGGATTGTGGGAGCCCCTTTGAAAACGTCCCACTCCATAAATCCATCTTTTCCCCCTGGGAGATAAAATTCCTATGTGTGCCAGTTCCTGCCCCTGGGTGCACGAACATCTGCTGATGTGACTCGCTTTTCTTTGCCTCAAAAACACTGAGTATTTATTGCCCTTGCACTGGCTGCTAAGTGCTAAAGAATCTGACCCAGGAGGATTGCTCTGTGTAGTAGAAAGGAGCTGGGTCTTCAGCCAGATCCTAGTGGGACTGGGAATGCCTCTGGTTCTTACAGATACCTCAGCAAGAACTCTCTGCCTGCTTCACAGTCACAGCAAGAGGACTGCCCAAAACCATAACCCAGCACTATATCAGGTTCAAAGTGCTTCTTCTGTCATCACATGCATCTGCCTTAGGTTATCAGAGAACCACAGAGAATTACAGCAGTGAGGAAATATTCAAAGATCAGCCCAGGATTAGTCTGAGTGACAGGTGATGACTGTGTTTTTACTAAACATTCTGTCTCTGATACCTGTTGATGTAGGAATGGTTGAGTTCATGGGGGCCAGCAGCTTCAGGACTCTTTCGTGTATGTGGACTTGTTTGATTACTCTTTCTTCCTCAGATGAATGTGAGAAAGCTTGGATGGGTTGCAGCAGTGGCAGACAAAGAAACGTGACGGTGATGGTCTTTGACCAAAATTAATTGTCCAACAATTTCTTTGACCAAATTAATTGTTTTTAGCAATGGAAAAAACATCACTGGACAATGACACAATAGGAGTCAGTGGAGTGAAGAAGCTGAAGAGGGAGTGATTGTTCACTTTTTTCTGCAGCATGAGAAGTAGAGGGTATCAAATAGAGTTTAAATTACTCAATACTTGGAAAATATGTCTGGTTCCTGAGCAGAGGTGTTTGAGTCTGGATGAGACAAGTACCAGAGCACTGATCTTAAACACTTGGCCTTTGTATGGCAGCTGTTTCTACTGTTATTTTCCCCTCATCAGGAAATAAAAACCTGAATGCCCTCCTTCTCTGCCCCATGAGGAAGCTGACAAAGAGCTGCTCTGAAGAGAAGGAGGTGAGGCTGCAGATAGGGAGGATACCAAGTATAGGAAAAGGGGACAACTTCTTCCAGAATTCTGGAGCAACTGTAGCTGCAGCCTAGCACAAGTGGAGTCTACATGCACCCATTTCCCCTTGTATTGAAGTATTAAACATATTTTTGGTTGAATATTAGGAACTAGTCATGCTAGTTATTGTTATCAAACAGATTTGATAAGGTGGCTATTTAAAATCCGTAGAAGTGTGAAGTTCTGACGTGATTGAAATGAAAATGTTAGTGAGTGAAACAGAGTAATTTTGATAAACTGTATGCTACAGCAAGCTTCCAGTTTCCCATTCCAATCTAAGAAAAAAAAATTAAAACAATCTCTGTATCAGAACTTCTAAATTAACCTTCTGAAAATTCAATTGCTTCAAAACAGCATCCAAATCATAAGATACAGCAATCAAACAGAATATTTTATTGACTTTCTTATTGGGACCAACCTGTTTGTTGTCCAGAGACTGAGAAGCCAGCAACTCTGCCTTTCCCTCCCACTGGTGTTTGGAAATGGGCAGGGAACATGCCTTACACCATGCCTTTCCTACCGTGGAGGGAATGGTCTAGCATCACTCTAGAGACAACAGCACACCCCAGGAGCTCAGAGGTGGAAGAGTGAACCACAGCAGAACATGAAACACTTTTCCAAACTAGAAAAGCCTTTGCCCCAAGTATTTTTAATCCACATATTTCACAACATGTCAGACAATTGATTAGCAATCTGTTGCTGAAGTGATGTATTTATCTGATGCATGGTTTCACTTAGCAGCTACAACACGTACAGCAAAGAGTTGGAAAAAAATGAACTGGAACTCTATACAACATCTTTTATTCAAAACAGATGTATTACTTGGTATATGTTTAACATTCTCCTCATAATCCCAACTTGATCCTTAACCATCATGCATTAGAATGTTGCTTTTAAAGAAGATGAAAATGGGCTGCTAAAATGCTGCCCATATAATCGAATTATTTTCAGCCCTGTTGTTAAAGCTTAGAGATAAAATTCTCTTTTGAACTAAGGTTGAAGGCATTGTGTTTGATATATTGGTATAATTCCTGCAATATAAATACTCATAAATTAAGTTAGTGGTATGGTATGATTTCCTGTAATCTGTTTCCAGAATCAATATTTTATTGAATGAACTTCTTATTTTAACTTCTCACTTACTGACCCAGTGGTGCAGCTGTAATGTGTGCTTGATCGCTCACTCCCCTTTATGTTTTTTTTTTTAAACAGACCTGACTCTGCAGCAGTGTAGATGGGGCAGGTTTTTAGAAGCATTGCACTTAATACTGTGTGGAAAGAGATTGAAAATAACACTATCATGCCCTAATGTAGAGACTCCCATCTTAACATCCTGTAGTAATTTAGAAAATGGCTATGTAATGTTACCCCCATTCTATGGGCAGGAAGACTGGAGCCATGATTATTTCCTTCTTAAAGGATGCTTAACTTTAAGCACCTCCTATTATATTTACTTTTCTAAATGTGGATTTTATTTTTAAAAATCCTTTATACATAGCAATTGTCATTTAATTAACTACCTAAGATTTATTGCAAGCTTCTGCCAATGAGTGGGTGACCTCATGCACAGCAAAAGATTGTTAATTCTGAGCAGGTAGAATTATCTCACCTTTTGGGAATGTGCTAATGAAGATGCTCAGCAGTAGCTTTGGTGGCTGGGGTCCATTGGCACAGATAGCTCAGCCTTCTGCTCTGGGTTTTAGCCTTGTGACTTCCTGGGCAAGCCAAATTTCAAGCAGTGGGATTGCCATGTGCTGCTCTGGTTTTAGCCTCTTTCACTTTGCATTACAGGAGCAATGAATTATTTATTATTAGTAATCATATTAGCAGGGTTAACCCTTTTGCTGTATACTCTCTTCAGCAGGCAGTCTTTGATCTGCTCCTGAGGCAGAGGTAGTGACAAAGAGAGATGGCAATTTGAAATTGTTCCCTTGGTTGACTTTTGACAAAACTATGACTGCAGAGAAGCAGATTTGTGCACTTTCTTCCCATCCCTTGCACATAATTATACAATGCCCATACAACTCTCCACAAGTCAACTGTTTCCTAGAGGCACCTGCCCTTCCTCAGTAAAACCCAAAGAGAAATCAGCTTTCTGGTTAAAAATATAGAGAGGAGGGAACAATGACATGCATTTCAGGAACATTTTAGAGGTTGGCTATAACAAAATGCTATAAAAACTGAAAACCCTACAATGAACACTTGAAAAAAGCAACCAAAAATATTCAGTACTTTTGGTCCTTATGCTCTTACATTTGATGGTTTTCTGCATATCCTGTGAAAGAAACCTTGTTCTGAAAGCAGAATTGCAGCTTTTATCACTTAACCATTCCAGATAATAGGGAGAAGCTGGAAATATGAAATCTAACATCTGAAAAAAGAGAGCATAAAAAGATCCCAACACTTTTATAAAAAAAACTCAGAGTTTCAAATATTATTTTTCCTTCCAGAAAAGCTTGTGATTTTTGTAAATTCTTAGGATTAGAACAGTGAAATACCTATTTTTAATAATATTAACTATTTATTTAATAAATTCTTATATAGCATATTTATATAAAGTAAAAATACCTTGATCAGCTGGGCAGAAATGCATAGTTCCTGTGCTCTATCCTTCTCAGGAACACAAAAATTAGCAGTAATCAGCATCATTCCACGCAGACCTTCAGGTACTCCAGGTCTGCTGGGAGCTTTGGGTTGCTGCAGCAAAACCTGTTGCTGTGTCTCTGAGCTGCAGAGCCAATGATTTTATGATTTCCCTCTCCTCAAACAGATCCTCACTCCCTTTTTTCTTTGCCCTTGCTTGTTCTGTGTCTGTGCTTTATAAGCTACACCATATTTAAGAATGCATTGATCCCGCTGTGGGTTTTGGGGGCGGAGGGGGGAATGCAGTGGAAGTATTAACAGAAAAAATTGCTCTTTCTGTGGTGGCCAGAACAACTGTATTAAACAAAACTGCCTTTTTTATTTTTTTTAATCAGCATTTAAAAAGTATTTTCTGATGTGGTAAAATCTGTTATATGGATGGAGTTCAAGAAGGTGGAGGGTATGTGAAAGCACATATTATAAAAGAAAAACTGGATTGTTTCATAGTTAGGGGTTCTGTACCTAAAATATCCCCACAGATTAAATTTCCAATTTCTTTGTTCTCGGACATTTTGTTCCAGATGGGCAAATTGAGAATGAACAAGGTTTAAGTTGAAGCCTTTGTAGAAGCAGCCTGAATGCTCTAACTTGCACATTCTGGTCTGTAGGTTTACAGGGGGATAATGCTGCCATAAAACTCCAAGACAGCACAGATATTCTGCCAATTTATTTGTAGTCCTGGTCCTGAGAAATCCCCTGAAAACAGTGAATACTGACCTCATGTGAGGAAGATTTGAACCTCATCCCTAGTGTCAGTTTCCTTCATGGACTTGTCCAGCATCACCCTGGATGTTTCCAAAGAATGTAAATTCCATGAAGAGTGGTGTCATTCTCCAGTGGAGATCAAAATAGCATTTGTGAGATCTGATGTTCCAGAGGGCAGCCACGTAGTGCTACAGCAGGAAGGAAACTGGACTCCAAAAGATACCACTGTAAGAAAAAAGCAAGGAAAAGCCCAGTCCTGGAAACAAAACAGAACCAAAAAGTGTGGAAGTCTGGTGAAACAATGATTTGGAGCTGAATAATATTATATCAGTTCTGTATGCTTTTAATAAATAGTTGGAAAGTCTTCCATGAGAAGTTTCTGTTCAGTTTTATCTCAGGGACAGAAGTTACTCCTTCCCTCCATAAAGAGCTGAACTTCCTGAGCTGGCACATGTTGGAATTTTTTTTTTTTTCACTGGCATGGGAAGCTTTTTTTTTTTTTTTGGGTAAAACACTTCACATTTATGTTCTCACTTCAAACAGCATTGAAAGCATAAGACCCTGCTCCAGAGCCCTCTGAAGACACTGAGATCTGCACACTGACCTCTATGAGTTTTAGAGCTCGTTCATTTTTTGTGCTCCATTTGTTTTAATTAATTGCCACTTATATAACAGGAGTCCAAAATTCAGGGGACTCAACACACACAAAGAATATGCAGTTCAGGATGGAAAGGGAAGGAAACTGTGTCCAGCAAAACCAACAACCTCTGTCTTCCCTGCTCCAGGCTGAGTAAGCATGAGGAGAGTTTTCCAGCCCTGCACTGAGAGCTCACTGCTGGGTTCCTGCTGCTCCTGGTAAACCACTCTTCATCTACTCTGCAATCTACAGAATAAAGGAACCAGATAATCAATGACACTCTCGTCTGTCCATATTTAAACATTTATGGGAGAGATGTTGACAGATGATCTCACCATCTAAACTCCCTTTGTAGTTGATGGAAGGACAAAGACACTTCTGTCTCATGTTTTTCTATACCCATTTGCAAGTAAACAAATGGGTATGCATATATAGAAATGTAAAGGTTATTTTAAATGGTGTCATGACAAATCTTGAAGAATAGAATTAGGTGCTCTTTCCTGGCCTTGTTTTTCTTCTCTTCTCTTTTGCCAGTGCAAAGTGAAGTCAGTGGGTTTTGTGTAGCCAGAAGAATAAATCTCTTGAAACTCCAGCAAAAAATATGTACAGCAGATACAAATAAAATTCAGGGTAGGTGGCAGGCACCTCTCTGGGCTTTGTGTGACTGGATATTCTGTTTAAAACCAGCTGTAACAAAAAGGATTTAGGAATATCTACAGTTAACATAGCTGAAACTGTTTTGGCCACATCGATGAAGTGTTCAGTGTTCTGCTTCTCTTCTGGGCTTTTGCATCACTGACTCAAAAGCTGCACTGTTGTTAATGCAGAGAGGCTTTTTTGTGCTGTGTCCAGTTGATCAGCTTTCCCCCTATGCCTCATCCTGCAGTTTCCCTCTGAGGGAGAGCTGCAACTTGAAGGTCACAGACCCCAAGGAGTGCTTAGTTTACTGAGAAGAGATGAAACTGCTGCTGTGTTTGTACAAACCCATTTATCTCAGTATAAAATCAGTATCTTGTTCAGCCCTAGAAACTTTTCTGACAAGGCTTAGCTGAAGTTTCAGCCCTTCTTCAGCACATGTGATTTTGTCCATCATGAAGGTTGCAAAAACATCTGTCCTGGCACACAGGGATCCCTGTCTGGGATCACAAGGAGAATGATTAAAAACCTGGAAGACAGACATTTCCCAGTCTGAGCTTTCTGCCATGGAAACAGGCATTATATAATGCAAACCTGACTGATCTGTTGCAGGGAAAGAAAAAAAAAAAAAAACAACCAACAGAAAATGTCTTTGTAGACATTGCTGCTCCCTGGTTGTTCCTGAGCCGATGGAGCCCTCTCATGTTTCATTAATGCAATCAGTAAATTGTCACTGTTAGCTGGCAAGGCAGGCAGAGATTTGGGGGAGCCCTTGAAGGCAGACAGAAGGAAGTGTTATGTACTTAGGAGATCTGTGTTTGTCTGATAACAGCCTAGGCCAATTTGTAGGCCTATGGCATATCTACCCAGCACTGGAGTGCCATGAAGGCTTTTTTTATTGTGACCTTCATTGCTTTGGTAGAGGGAGCTCCCAGAGAAGGGGAATGGGCTTAGGAGCCTCCTGGGCTCAGGGCCCAGCTGGCCTGGAACAAGCAGAACCCTCCTGCCTGTTCCTGCAGGATGCTGTGTCTCTGTGGGTGCAGCTGGGCTCCGCTGCTGCCCATGGTGCTGCTCCCCTGGGCAAGGGTGATGGGAGGATGTGCATCCCACAATTTCACTGCACATCTCCTGGTGGCACACCAAGTTCTGACTGAAAGCTAGGAATTCTCTCCTCTTCCTCATGTTGTGATATGAAAATGATTTCAGCAGTCCTCTCAAAGAAAGAAAATTGATTGGCATAATTAAAAAACTACTAATTTAATACAAAAGTCTTGTATTACAGTAAACTGGCTGTTTTATCCACAAAAAGCCTTTATCCCATTACTGATGTGTTCGTATTTGTGCTACATTTACATAAAGTTTACTGACAAAGTATGTCTTTCCTCTTGCATATTTATGTGTTTCATGGTTGAGCACATCTGTGGAGTTGTTCAGCTATCAACAAAACTATTGTAATACAAAAACTGATCTCACTGTGGCTTTCTCTCATGGTATCTCTGGATATTATGCTTCAATTATTCCTCAAGGTAGGTTTCAGCTCCAGGCTGTTCCCTGCTCTGCTACCTCATGGGGAGAGGACTAGCCTGATGAAGACATTTGGGATGTCTTCATCATGACAATGACATTTAGGTGTCCTGGACAGCTGCAGGAACCAGTAAGTCTGCAAACATGAGGTGGGCAACCTGTTGAGCCCTGCAACTGACACATCCTCATGGAGCTTTATCTTCACAGGATTGCAGAATCCTCCCTGTAGAGCTTGCAGGGCACTGCCTGAGGATTCCTGGCTAATTGGCATTGATCCTTAATGGGAGATGGGTGTCTCCTGTGCCTCTGAAAAGTCTGACTGGAGAAAGTCACTTTTCTCTATCTTAGCAGCCGGTTCTTTCATCAGATTTTTCACACTTTCTAGCTCTGTGAGAACATCAGGATCTTAAATGAGGGAGGAATCTAACTCTGAATGGCCCTGGGTGTCATCAGCTTAATGATACTGCTCAGATAAGGAAAGAAATGCTACATGATGGTGCTTATCCATGCTTGGTGCTTATCCATGTATCACACCAGCTGTTGTATGAGCTTCCCTGGAAAATTATCTACAGAGTAGCTTTCATCTTCATAAATGCACATGGGAGATTGGTTAGACTGGTGCAAGCCCTCAAAAAAAAAGTGCTGTACCATGCAACTAATTCCTAGTTTTTAAATCTTCACAGGTGGAGAAGGCACAAATTGATCAGGACAAAGTCCTGAACTGGGGAAAAAGAAAATGGCTCAATATCTATCAGCTGATCTAAGGTGCTTGGGAGCCTCCTGGGCTCAGGGCCCTGGGAACAGCCAACATCTGCATTAGTAAACTCCAGGGTGTTTGCATGCAAATTGTCAGGTGTTTGAGCTGCCAGACTGCGGCCAGGCTCTATTTGGAAGAGTTTTAGTTGGCCCAGGCTAAGCAGTGCCAGTGAATGTGGTCATGGCACAGTCAGCCCTGTCCCAGGGCACGCAAACAGTTCAGGCACTGAATTTATTCACCTGTGTGAAGGTACAAATTTCCATGGCCCCTTGGTTCTTAAACCTGCCAAAGCCATGGTGTCACTTATGGCCTCAGCCACTGCTGGTGGCCTCTCTGGAGAGATGAATGCCCAGTTCTTTACCAGAAGGCCATGGATGGGGCTGGGCTCAGAGGCTGTGCAGCCTCCTTGCTCAGAAGCTTTCAAGGCCCAGCTGGGTGAAGCCCAAGCTGGTCTGACCACACAGCTGTCCCCACATGGAGCAGGAGGCCCCCTTCCAACCTAAAGTATTTATTCTCTGGAACAGGGTTGATCCCTCTGTGATTCACTGAGCTACCCCCACCAAAAGACACCTGGATGCTCACACTGGCAGTGTCAGTGAGGTGATGGCTGCTTTACCATCCATAAAGAATGGCTGTGAACTGATGGGAAATATGGGCAGGTTTTAAATGGAAAAAACACAAGTGTAATAAATATCTGATTTTATGTCAGTGAGTTAATGCTGGGAAGGTAGAAATGAATATCAGATGTTCTTTTTTCTCCCCCCAAAGCCTAGTTAACTTCATAGACAGATTATCGTAGGAGCAGTTTATGAATAACCTTTTTCAACAACAGGATTTGTGGCTTGCATATCATTGGGGTAACACTACTGCAGCTGCTCTTTCAGCAGTTTGGCTTGCACCTATGACCTTCACCCAGCAATTAAAATACATGTCCTGAGCGGTGTGGTGTTTCAACATGCAGAATTTCCTGGGTAGGCTGCAAATCCTTAAGTATATCTTTTTGCAAGTCATGGATGTTTCTGAACCTTTTTGCATAACTGTGGTTCTTACTCTCCTTTCTACCTTACAATGTCTCAACATAGTGTATTTTTTAGAAAGCAAAGAGCCAGGTGGAGTTCCCTAGGAAAAACAACTGAAAATACTTCTACTCTGTATTCATTCAGTGGCATTGTCCAATACCATATTACACAAGATTAATGATCTAATGTAGCTTGACATTTTACAAGAACATGAAGCATCAGCCAAAAACTGTCATAAGACATGACACCAGACCCAGAGAGCACTGCAGAGTGATAACAGGCCAATTAGATGTGTCTGTTTGTGTTACTGGCAGGCAATGAAAGGCAGCCACTTCATCCTCCCCTCCACATCCACCAGCTGAACCTGTTGTGAATGAGGCACCAAAACTGTGAGTTACTCAGCCTGTTTGTCAACAGCAGCAAGGGACAAATTCTGTTCCTTACCCATCAAGAGCCATTATTTATGGACTTAGTAGGAGCTTCTGGACTACTCAGTGTATTCTAATTAGCCTGGTGTCTTCTGAAAATAGCTGCCACTATTCCCATTTTGAGGCTGTAGTACTGATGAATGGCAGCAATGCTCCTCTGGACTGGCTATGTAATTATTAAGAAGTAGCCTAAATGTAAAAGATAAACCCTGGCAATAAGTTTTAATAACCAGCAGCCTGGGCTAAATATGAAAGGTGTGCCTAAAGTTAAAATACCATCCATTTCATAGGTCTGTCTGTCTTTCCCTTCCTACTTACTTAAACACTGTTTTGTACAGGCCATTCTTTTTGGGGGTTTTCCACTCAATATGAACAGTTTGCCTCCTTTTCCCAGCTGCTGACCCCACATTTTCCTGAAGAGATGTGGTGTGACCCAGCTGTGCCAGGGGCCCTGGAGGTGTCAGGGTTGAGTGGGATGAATTCTGCAGACTTTGATCATGGATTTGAATTTTGAATTTTGCTCTTGTGCAAAATTCACCTGTGACAGGCTGCACATGACTCTTGCTGCCGTGGTTCTCTGGTTTTGGTGCAGCCATGTGCTTGAGTACAAATTGATAGGCCACTGGCACCTGATCTAGCATTTGATTTTCCTACTTTCCCCCTTTTCCTGTACAAGGAAATTTAAAACTACTAACTTAAATCATAGTATGGAAGGATGCAAATAGAGGTAAGCTGACAGTGATAGCTGCCTGGCTCCATCTAGTTATTAAAAAAGAGGGGGAAAAAGTATCATAATTCAGTATATCTTTTCTTTCTCTTCCACATTCTTTCCATCATGCCTCATATTTCTTGTATCTTCTAGCTTTTCAGTAGGAAAAAATAGATTTATCTTCATTGACATTAATCAAACTTAATCATAGGAAAACTAGAGTGCTAAATCAGGTGTACACTTGGGATTTCTGTATCAAAACCCCTGTACTAATAAATCCTTTTCCACACAGGGTTGCCCTTTCAAAACCAGGTACAACTCATGCAGGCACCTGATCCTTGTGTCCTTTTAGAACACCTCCTGTATAATTACACCCAGGCACACAGCTTTAGCTCTTCCCTCACTGAAGGCAGGAGCAAAATCTCTGCTGTCTGTAATAGAGAAGGAATTCTATGCTACTTAAAATACATAGAATTTTTTCATCTGGTTTTAGAAAACACTGGAATAAGCCCCTATTCTCCCCCTGACACACTTAGTTTGAGCTTTCCCCACAGACATTTCCCTGCAGCTGATATTCAGTTTACAGCGGTTGTGATGTTCTAAATCTTCATTGCTGATTACACAGAGTAGCCTTGCCAGATGAAGAGGCAAAGGAAATGTGGGTGTCTGGTTTTCAGTCCTTCCTCTCAGTATTAAATTAAATATCTTTCTAGTAAAAGAAGGCTTGACCCAAATGCTGCTGAAATAAGTGGAAAGGCATCCACTGAGAAGGGTTTCTAGTGAGGTGCACCATTCTGAAGACAACTGACTCACTGTGACTTTCTCTCATAATATCTCTGGACACACAGCCATTCCTTCCTGATAGAGATTTGCAGCTGGGACTAATAATAATCTTTCATGTTCTTTCTAATAAATCTCCTATCATATGTCCAGCACTTTAAATCAGCAATAAATCTCCTATCTATCGTATGTCCAGTGTTAACTTATGTTTGAAGCACTAAATATGTTTATCTCTATTGGGAGTTATCAGATGTAAACACCTCAAAATGCTGTGACTATTTAACCCTTGCAAACTAAGACAATTCTGTAGAATTCAACTCTCTGTATAGATTTATTTCCACTTTTAGCATCTTTTGATGGAAAGAAGTTTATACTGGCTTTTGAAAATGGTCTTTATCAGGTTCTCTAAGAGACACCATCATTCTAGTTCTTTGCTTTTACCTTTTTATTTTTTCCTGGAGCACATCTAAATATCATATTATCTGCCAAAATCACATGTAAATGGGAGTTTTGAACATGTACTACATATTTCACAATGCAAATTTTCCTTAGAAGTAAATTTCTGAGTAAGTTTTCCATTTTGCAGGCTCACTTCCTATATTCCTCTTGTCTGTTTCTGGCAGAAGCAAAATCCCACTGCTGACTGAGGGACAGGACATTGGGAAGAGGAGGTGGATATGTCACTAGACTCTCTTCCTCCTCCTCCTCTTCCTCCTTATAATGAGTCACATTTTGCAGAACTGGTGTCAGCTGTGAAAGCAGAATGGGTTTTCTTTCAAAGACTCACTGAATTTTGGACTGAGGGAGGGGTTTAATCCTGGCCCTCTCCCAAGCAGGAACACAATCCTGAAAATCGAACTAAGAGTCTCTCTCTGAAGAGTGTGTGGGCATTAGCGAGCACTCTCCTGTCACTGTGGGATGCAGCACTTTAAATCAGCTCTTTCATGATGGAATTTTCCTCCCCTTCCTCAGAGGCTGTGAACTGTTCAAGCTAAGTCAAGCACAGCACTGGCAATGCTCAGAGTCCACTTGGCAGGCGAGCAGCAAATGACTCTCGGCTGGGATTCTGTCCCAGAACAACTATCCCTACTGAAAACCTTAGCTAAGATGAGAAGCACCACATCTGTAACCTATACCTTTATTCTGCAGACCTCCTAAAATAAGGACAGATAAATATAGAAACCTGTTGGGGCCAGCACGTGGGGGGAAAAACTTTTCTTTGAAGGGGGAAGAACACACAGATGGCAATGTTCTGGCTTTGAGGTGAATCCCAGCCCTGCTGCCAGTCTGCTGTGCAAGCATGGGTGGCATTTGCACCTTGATAGCTTTTCCCAGTTCCTCTGGGAGGGTTGCCACAGTGGGGAGGGTATGACACTAGAAGATGTGTCTGTGTCAGTGTTGTCTATTTTGGTTCATTACCACATCTCACTGTTGAGGAGCTGACAACACTGAGAGGGAATCTAGGCACTGGAAGTCAGTTTTCTGAAGACCAGAGTCCTGCTCCTGCCACATCCCTTGTTTGTGGTTGTAGGAAAGTTGTTTCTCCATCTGGTATCTCTCTGTCCTCTGGCCAGTTAGGTGGAGCAGGGAGGGGGGACACAACATGCTGCAGCAAGTCTCCACCTCTGTAATCCCATAAAATATCCTACATTAATTTGCAGGAAATGATCTGCTGGGGCAGCTCTGGGCAGCATGTGCTGCTCAGGATGGATCACATGCTCAGGCAGTGCTGTTGGATGCAACCAGCTTTGCTGATGGAGAGAGCAGATGAGAAACAGATTCACTTGAACAGCAAAGCAGCCTGGCCCCTGCTACATGCCCTGATGGCATAGACCTAACAGAAGGGAAGATCCATGTTTGTCTTTTCACTCCTGTCCTCAGCTGCAGCATCAGCCCGCAGATAACCTGACCACAACACCAATGTCAGCACCAGAAAGCAGCACAAAACCCAGCTGGCCTTGCTCTGAAGTATGAACATTTCCATAGCCTGGAATGTGGCTTTTTACAACAGGAAAAATCACTCCAAGGGACTCCCAAAACACCCAGTGACTCTGCATCATGCATGTATTGTCTACTTCATCCAGACAAGTGATAGAAAAAAAATCTGCATCAGCATGAATGCTTGTAACATGAGGATAAGTAATGTTTTCTGCAGGGTGAGTGCATGTGTAGTTCCTTGTGAGCCCTCTGAAACTCCAGAGGGAAGGCACAGCAAAGTACAGCACATTACCATGTGAAAAACCAGGAGCTGAACAGATAAAATCCTGGAGACAACAGAACCCTGGGTGTGCAGTATGGCAACTCTAATCTGCTAAAGTGAGACTTGGCACTTGCAGAGATAATCACTGGAGCTGTGGCAGGGTTAAATGCTGAATTAATATACATGATAGGTCATCATCCTTTCGTCTTTCCTTCTCGGAGGAAGTAAATAAATCTGTCAGCTTAATCTAGCACATTAACCTTAATCCTACAATTTACTTACTAGGGGATTTGTATAATCTACCCGATAAATAAGGACAGTAATTATTCCTGCTACAGAGGGCTCTGAGAAATATTTGCCATGAAGCTTGAAGCTGGATTTAAAAACCGTTTTGGTTTTTATTAGAAACACAACACTCTGGCCAGGTTTCCTGGAAAATTCCACGGGGCCCAATGCAGGTAGAAGCTAATTTTCTGTGGGTGTATGTGTTTGCTTAGCCAAAGCGTAGAGCCAGGGCTGCACGTGGTCCTGAATACGGGGGAGGAAAGACCTCTAGGAACATGTTTGCAGGAGCACACTGGAGGAACAGCCCTGTGCTTCATGGAGGCCCAGCCACTGCATGATCCCACCAAGAAGTCTCATGTGGAGAGCAGCAACGTAGCCCCATGCAGCCCCTGTCTGCTAACAGGCCTTACTGCCTTCTCCACACCTCCCTGGATGTCCATCTGTTGTCCTGGAGGACTTCAGTGACTCCCTTGAAGAGAAAGCCCTGTTCTTCTCACAGCAATGAGTGATTTTCCATTTCTTCCTGGAATAGAACAATGCTTTTCAGAGTTTAGCACAGTGCCCTTTGAGGGCTCAGGACATCAATAGCACCCTTGGCATTCCCCAAAACTCCTGTTTTCCTGGATTATATGGGAAGGGAAAACTCTTCACTCTTTCCTGAACACTGGATTTCATGGGCATTGACCAGCACCCGCCTCACTGCAAACACAGCTAAGATTAGAAATTGAAAATAAACCAGTCCTACTTCTTGAAGAAGTTTTGTTTTTTGGGGTTTTTTTTGTTTGTTTGTTTGTTTGTTTGTTTACTATTTCTCATTGTCAAAGGTGTATTGGTAGAAATGAAAGAGACAGAGAAGTCAGGTTTTGTATCTACGATTATCCCTAAATGTACTCACACACAAAGCTTGATTTAGGCACTTGGGGTGAAGGGACATTTGGACAATTCCCATTATTGATGTTGCTCCAGGTGTCTGCTCCTGGCTGCCCATGTCCGTCTGTCCCCATCTGCTCCGATGGCAGCGTGCCCACACTGACACTGCCTGGACTCTGCCCCCAGGCCACAGGAATTCTGCAGCAGGGGGGTCACTGAGGCCACACTTTAAACAGTGTCAACACCACCTCTTCAGCAGGACAACCTTTCTGGTGGGTAATTAATTGAGTTTCCAGCAGCATCTGTCAGCTGTTTGCAGCACGCTGGTTTGCCTGGCTGAGCAGCCACGACGACACTGCTCTTGTTTCCTCTGGGGTGTCAGGGTGGGGATTTGGCTGTAGAAGGTGATTATGCAGGAACAAGGCTTTTGAGTGCTCAGTTCCCCTACCTACATGTGAGGCAGACAATAAGGGGCAGCAGTTTGAGCTGGCTTTTACAGAGACAGGGCAGCCAGCCCAGCTCAACTTGGAATTGGAGAAATCTTAGCACAGAACAGAACCAAAAAGGCTTAAAGATCTAAATTCATTCACAGTAAGGAGATTGTTGCAGCTGTTTCCAAAAGTGCATGCAGCAGGGGAATCTTCCCCCTTTAGTGTGCAGGGGGCTGCTTTAGGGGGTTGTTCCATATCACCCTATTCCATAGGGATCCTTTTAGGAGGGGTCTCCTAACCCTCCTCAGCTAAACATGGTTTCAAATACTTCTGTGAGTAACGTGGTAACTCTCAAACACAGTCTACTACATCTAGAAATGAGGCATCAACGCTGTTAATAATGACTCCTCTGAGTGCATGCTATTTTTACTGTTTATTTCAATACTTCAGCAGCTTCCTCAGCACTTACAGCACCTCACAGACATTTTCTAATCACACCATG
Organism: Agelaius tricolor; assembly: GCF_023055355.1. Lineage (NCBI taxonomy): Eukaryota > Metazoa > Chordata > Aves > Passeriformes > Icteridae > Agelaius > Agelaius tricolor. The sequence goes on from NW_027269263.1 coordinate 5,933,828, forward strand.
GAAAGAACCCCAAGCCCAAGCCCTGGAGTGCTCTCTGAAGCCCAGAAGAGGGATAGCTGATAGCTGTCTTTGGATGGGTGGGAAGCTGCCCGTAGTACTGCTCTGAGGCACCTATTGTATCTTTTTTGAAGCAAACCCAACTTTGTTACTCCAGCTAATTTAGAATCCTTTCAGGACTGTTTCTATAGCTATTTCCACATTAAGAGGCCCAAGCAGAGGGCTGGGACCTGGCTCTCTTTCACAAACGAACACCCACGAGTCACACAAGGTTCTTGCCTGCACCTCCACTGGTCCTGCCATGCCAGAGCAGCTGCCTCGGCCATGCCTGGAGCCAAGGGCACTGGGTGCCCTGAACAGCCACACTGGGGCCTCCAGCTGTGCCAGCTCCACCTTCTGCTCCAGGAGCCCACTTAGGCTCAGCTTGAGGCTTTATTTCTCTCATGCAGAAAACCCACTGTGCTGGCTGTGTGCTCTGGTCCTGCTGCCCCGCTTTCCTGAGTGACCTTTCTGTATGAACCCTAAAGCTCTGCCCAGGCCTGTCTCTGATCATTTTTCCTGGCTGGAGAAGTTGCTGTAGGTAGCCTTGTTACCTGCAGTTGCTGATAGTACTCTCTGGAGCCCTGGCCAGCTCATCATCTCCCCTGGCCTGGGACTGTGGGTGGGTCTGGGCACTGCCCCAGCCCTGCTCCATGTAGGGGGATACAGTGTGGGTAAATGAAGGTGGTATAGAATGCAATCTTATACCCTAAAGAGTTGTAGCTGAGCCAATTATTAAGGATTAGGAGCAGGCCTGATGTTAACAGGCCACACCTGTAGCCAATAAAAAGAGTGTTATAAAAGAGTGGATTGGTGGGAACTGGACTCTGTTGGCTGTTGTGAGGCTAAGGAAGAGTCAGTGCCCAGAGGAGCTGCCTACAAGAAACATCAAGGAGGTATGAAACTCTAGCAGTATGGAACCCTTGCAATGTAATGACAATCTTGTACTATAATGACAACAGCTCCCTGTCCAAGCGTGGCCTGTGCTGGGGCCACCCTCAGCAGTGCCTTGCTCCTCCAGGAGTCCTGCTGTGGCTGGAACCTGGCTTTCCATCACTCATGTTTCTAAGGACAGCAGGACAGTATGGAGGTGTTCTGTGTTTGGGGTTTTTTTTTTGGGGTGGAATGAGGCATGTGACACCCTTTTGTCTCTTGCAGGGAAGAGAGAAGAGTGTTTCTTGTTAATCATGTCAATAGACAATCACAGTTTGTGGAGAGGCACAACAGAAAAAAGGACATCTTTCAGCATCTTCTATGATTTATAGGCTGTTTCTGAATGAACTGTTTAACAATAGGATTTGTTCCTATAATACCCTTTAAGTACAGATGGCTGATTTACTTCCCTGATGCTCCCATCAGGATGCAGACCCGAGCTGTGCATGACAGGGGTGTTTTGGTTCCTGCTGGGTGGCTGAAGTCACCCAGCTTTGGCCTCTTGCTGCCACCTGAGGCAGGTGGCACCCACCTAGCCACCTGTCAGCTCCTATTGCTGAGCTGTGTGTCCTGCTTAAGCTCAGCCCTGTCAAGAGTCACTTTGAATTGTTGGCAGGAAGGTGACCTGGGACATGGGGAGCCCAGCCTGGAGCTCAGGCACGGTGTTGGAGGGGCCCAGCAGTGCCCTGGTGTGCTGAGCAGCTCACACCCTGACAGAGACAAGGGGCAGCCCAAAGCCTGTAGGGGCTGTGCACAACATCAGCTCTAGCCAAGCAAATGGGGTTGGGAAAGGCTCTTTTGCCTTTCCCCATGCAAACCCTGTTTGCATGGGGACACTGGAGCTGCAGAGCCTTCTGTCAATTCCTTGCTGTCACAGATGCTTGAGAAAAGGGTGAAAGTAACTGGGTTTAATTATCATCAATTGATTTCTTAATTACAATGAGGTGAGAGGGCCACCAGCAATTACTCCCTTGATGTCCTCAATGGGTGAAGAGAGAATGACCAGATATGGAACCACAAAATAACCATTTAGGTTAGTGAAGACCTCCAAGATCATCAAATCCAGCCTGTGACTGATTCCCCCCTTGTCACCCAGACCAGAGCACTGAGTGCTTGGACACCTCCAGGCATGGGGACTTCACCACCTCCCTGGGCAGCCCCTTCTAAAGCCTGACCACCCTTTCAGTGAACAAATTCTTCCTGCTGTCCCACTGAACCTCCCCTGGCACAGCTGGAGGCTGTGTCCTCTTGCCCTGCCAGATCACTTAAACCCAGGTGTAACTTAATGATTTCTTGTCAGAAGTGCCCTGTGTGGTGTCCTGCCCCATCAGGACTGTCCCTGCCTCAAAGATGAGCTGCAGGAAGGTGGTTGTGGCTGTGGGAAGGCACCTGTAAAGGATCAGAGACACAGATTTTGGTATCGTGTCCTTGTAGACTGTCTCTGTTGTGGTGATTGTGTTAAATCTGAACAGCAGCAGCTCATTATTAGTAGTAATAGTAATAAAATGGTTATAAAAATAGTAGTACAATTAGAGTAATTTGGACGATTTGAATTAGGACAATATAAGACAATGGAGACAAAGTGTTACGGACATCTGGGTACCTTTTTCTGGGCAAAATAAACCCAAAAAAGGACCCACGTTAACAGAGGATTAACCCTTAAAAACAATAACCTGTTGCATATTCATACATCTCATACATGATGCATAAATTCCATTCAAACAGAGGACTCTGTCTGGTCAGTGTCAGCTTCTTCCTCCTAATCCTGAGGGTGTCTTCATGGCTGAGTGAGGCAGGAAGAAGTTTGTTTCTTCTGATAAGAGAGCAATAAGTTCTTTTTCTCTGAAAGATTTAGGTGTCCTGTGGCTGCTACCTCACTGTGAATCCTTTCTTTAAAAAAGTATCTTGCATAGCATAGTTTCTATTTTAACATTTTGTTATAACCTAAAATTATATTTAATGCACTACTTAAGAGAATTAATACAATATCACTTTCTAAGATAATACATATAATAATTCCTTTTAATATTTGTAAAAAGCCAATCATAAAATATGTATTTTTTACACTAAGGCAACTACTCTTTTTAAATTTTATTAAATGAAGAAGCTCTTGAGGCGTGTTTGAGTCTGAGACCTCACTTACCTGACCAAGTAAACAATGCCATGTGTCCCTTGGGAATAGGCTTTTTAGGGGAATTGCTGTGTTACAGCCTCTCCAGCTCCTTCCTGTGGCATGGAAGATTGCACAAATTTTCCTTCTTTTACTGCACAGGTGGAGGTGGGGTCTGTGCAGTAACCACAGGTGTCTCTTCCCGATGGAGCTCCAGCCCCTCCAGGTTTGACCCCCATGCCTTCCTGTTTGCTGAATAAGTCTGAAAGCTTTAGTTTCAATGGAATAATCTTCTTAAACTGCATACTTTAAAAAAGACTTTTTAAAGAGAGGTTCTTTTTTTTCTGGTTTTGCATAAGATGCTACAGAGTAACACCCTGGTTTAGGATATTGTTGCTATTTTATTTCAATATAAATGCCTAGATCCCTCAGAAGGGAAGATAATTGTACTTTGTGTACTTTGAGGTGTGTGGCCTGTTCAGTTCAAATCCCATAGTCTAAAAGCAGAGATGTCCATGCAGAGGCATGGCTAAATTGCAGTAGGAAAATGCCTGACCATAGATCTTTATGTGAAAAGGCAGCATTTTCATTTAAACTGAGGCAAATCCTTTCTATTGGGGTCATATTTCTGGGTGCGTATATTTTACTTTTCCCTTGCTTATTATAGTGTCCACATATTTCTCCATAAAATTTTTACATGCTTTTTTTTCATAAAACATTTTTACTACACTGTGTTGCTTAGGTAAGAAAGTGCACTTACCTGTGCAGTTTTTGTCCATGCAGTCTCACCATCCTAGAAAGAAAAATCCCTCCCCAATTTGAGCTTGGATTGGTTAAAAATGTGATTAGAAGTCATTCAAGCAACTGTTCACAGTAAAAGGCAATCTGGCTTGTTGTCTCAATCTTTTCAGAAAAAAAAATTGACTTGAAGATCATGCACTGAATTTCTTATATAATAAACTCCATGCCCTCCTCTTTAGGAGAGTTATTTGAAGTAGTCTTTCATTTAGGGCTGTATGCCTAGTGCCTGGTCTTTCTCTCATTCCCCTCAGCTCAGAGCCAGTAGATAGCTATTGACAATCCTGTACCCACATTCATCCTGCAGCTTTGCTGGAACTTTAATATCTGAATAAAGTGCCATACTGCAGTTTAATGTATGGCTGCTGTCTTTGTGAGGAAGTTGTGAAGCACCTTATTACAGCAGAGTGTATTTCACCTGAAAAGCCCCCTGAAAAGTGGTTCCACTTAACTGCTCAAGTTCTCTGTGCTTGTAGCTCACTCAGTTTGCTGTCTCCAACAAGCAGAGGGAGATGGGCTTTGCTGTAGGAAGGCAGCAGCCTTTAGGTCCTTTCAAGATACATCTCAATGGTGGTGGAATTTTTTTATTGACATCAACCACATTGGGAGGCCCTGACCAACTTGAAGGTCAATACAATGTAAAAAGAGACCTGGTGATATAGAAGGAAACCAAGGTCTCCATTTCTCAGCAAACTTTATTGTGTGAGAATTTGCCTTCAGGAATCCTTGCAGAATGGAAGTGTCATGGTAGAAGAATGCTGTAAATACTGAGTGGGTTTTTTTCTCTTTCAGATCTAGGCTAGTAGTTCAGTGTGCAGACTTTATTTATAACTCAGGGAATGGTGCAGCAGCTAGAATGTTACTTCTGAAGTGAAGAAATAATGCTGGCATGACTCATCTCTTCAATTTCTGTGGGCAGCGTGTGCAGATGGATTGGTTTAGCATTAGTGTAACTCCACAGGATCTCCTGTCTAAGCAGCATTGGATGGCAAACACATCTAAACTCCTCAGTCACTGACACACTTAATTAGCATGGATCAAAGCAAACTAATTTCTTAATACTTTTCCCCTCCCTGTCTTAAGCAGCCCAAAGTGCAGCACTGGGCATGTTAGGTGGCAACTTTAGTGTGCACGGTGAGGAAAGCTAAGGGCAGTCTTGGTTATTTTGCCCAAAAGTTCATTTGGTAGCACAGCATCAAACTGCAAAGTACGATGGAATAAAAAAGCTTGGGTGTGTTCTGGTTCAGCTGGGAGTTTGAGTTCCAGGCATGAGCAGTTTGGGGTGATCTGGCTGCAAGGGTCCCTTAATGACCTGTATCCCTTGTCACTCTGGGTTCATCAGCTTGACCTGACAGTGGGCCAGAGTGGAAAGTGAATCTGAGTCAGATGTGAGCACCTTATCACTTTTCTTTGGAATTAGGCAGGCAGAAGAATGTGGAGGCTGTGCCACTTGTTGCTTTTGGGCAGCTCCATGCTGGCTGCAGGACAGCAGGTACCAGACCCTGTGTAAGATCAGGAGTGCTGTGAGCAGGTAACTTCTCTGGCAGCCAAGGCTGAGTTGATATGCCAACATTTTGGGAACAACTTTGAGCTGGCAAGGCATTCATAGCAGGAAAATTCATTATGTCATGTAGGCTGGGGCACCTTTTTATTTGATAAAAGGAGCCCAAAGCCAGAATTTTGTTATTGTCAGGTCCTGGGGCAGTGAGTAGATAAGTAAACTGAGCCTTGATCTCCCATTATCACCTGGAAAATTCCTGTGAATTCTCCTTTACTAGGCCTGTCCTGGTCACCAGTGCTCAGGCACCAGCAGAGATTCCTTGTGTAGAAAGTAAAAATTGTAACTTGTTCTTGAGCTATTTACTTCTTGTTGAGGAAGTTCCACCAGAGCTGAGTCTTGGTGGTTCCAACAGAGCTTTTTCCTGCAGTAGGGAGTGAGATCCAAGTATCCCCAGACTGTGCACAAATACATAACTCTGTCTTTTCTGGTAGATCCTTCTGGCAAGAACAGAAGTAGAAAACAGACTTTAATTGTCAAAGAAGGAATTTTCAATGCAATTTTTTTCTCTAGATTTGTCTGAGCTTTTCTAGTGAAGATGCTCACGGACCAGATCAGTGAATAATTCACTCTCAACATTTGGCCAGAAGCTATGGGAATTTGTATGATATTATTATGCTAGACTTATCACACTAATTTTTTTTTCCCACTGTTTCCAGGAGGAAGGTTTCCAATCAATAAAGTATGAACTAGTAAGTTTACAAATCAGGATTCATTCTGTCCTGTGCTACCATGTGTTTGTTCCCATAGTTCCAAACATAGTTAATATGACTATCCAATATGTTTGGGTAACTGTGGACTAAAGACCCAAACAGCAAAACAGAAAAGTGTTTTAATAGAAAACCAAGATTTAATAAAAATTCTCCCTTTGTCCCTCCTAGATTTCCAGTCCTGCATGTGCAGCCCACATAAGAGAATAGAAAGACTTTTTTATGGATAACATTTAGATTTTCATGGACTCAGGGCCATATATGTTTCAGGTATGAAACAATGATTCTGACAACTCTCTAAATCCTGGTTTGCTTTGTGGTAGTTTTTTTCTATTTTTTTTTCAAATGGTGCTTGAAACTTAAATTGGTGTGAGTGGCTACAGGGATTTTGAGTTCTTTTCAGATTTTCAGAAAATGAGCATCCATTTTTTCTAGTAAGAAACCTTCTTAATCTGAATCCTTTGTATATGCAAATTTTTATAAAATCTCTTCTCATCAAAAAATTCCAAAATAAAAAGGAAAAGAACATTTCTTCTATTCAGAATTGTAAGGACTGAGTTTTTTAGAAATCAAAGATAGAAGTTGGCACCAAAAGTTCATAATATTTTGGGATTACTCTCTGAATACATTCATATTCTAATAACACTGCATTTAGGTTTTCTTTCTAGTTTTGTCCTTTTTTTTCCCCTTTTTGTTGGAGAGAAGCCCCTAAAAGTTAAAGGAGCAGAAGGAGCGTGCCAAATAGTAAAAACCACTCTGAACAGAACCTCTGTGATTTTTTTTTTGTGCCAAAAAGCCCATTACAGCTCTGGAATTCGTGGTGAAATAACAATTTATGCTGCACTATTCTCATGCAGCTACTAAAGTTCTTGTTCATTTTAAGAGCTTAGCACCTGCTCCACCTTCCACGAGCTTCCAAGATGGTTTGCCAGACACGTCTGCTCAAGCAGAGGCAAGGATGGACTGACCTCACTGGAGTTTGAAGCATCCATGAAATACCTTTTCTGCCATTCTCCCTGTATAAATTGCTTGTCAAGCAGTTCCAGGTTTGTGGCAACTTGTGCTGTGTTTGTGCAGCTGGACAGATCACCACATGAAAGACAGGATGGGGAAGGAGTGAGGAGGTTCAAAGTTAACTAAGAGCAGTTCTTGTGAATGTAGATATATAAAGTTGGGCTCCCACATTGGTCTTGATCAGATTTGGTGAATGCCTGCTGAGTTTATCAAAAGTTGTCATTCCTTATATTTGAAAAACATGCCTATGCTTTGATGTTGATGGTGTATTTGCTATGAAAACCCGGGCCTGTGTTGCTGCCCTTCCCTGGAAGGTGTCAGCATTAAAAACAGGCTCAGGCTGCTGAAAGGAGCTCTGAGGCTCCCTGGGAACCAGGCTGTGCTCCTGCTTTTGTGCACATGTGAAGTGTGGCGTATGGAAGGCAGTGTCCAACTGGATTATGGACACCTTGCAGAGAGGGGGCAGGTAGAGATCTTGACAGCAGGAATTAAGCCACCTGTTTGATCCCACATGTATCAGGGGTGAACATCTGTGAGGGGGTGTCCTATAAACATTATTAACAGAATATTGCTATCACTGGTTTTATTCAGTCTCCTGTCCAGTGCTAGATGAAACAAATTAAAGTGGAATGATTTGCAGCTGGAAACTGGATGTACCCAGGGAGTACAGAAGTTCCTGTGATAGGATGTGGGTGTCTTGGGGTGTAGGGTGTTGACATTTGCCAGTGTGAATGCACATTTGGCTTGATAACTATCAACCAACTGCACAAGGTGTCTTGGCATTGCTTTCTTGGGAAAAAATCCCCAAAAATGGATACAGGGGAGTGTAAGGTAGAGGAACTGAACTGGCTAAAATACAGAATAAGCTAATGAGTCATAGCAGTGATTGAAACAATGTACCAGTACTTCTGGGAAAAGAACAGAAGGCCTTAAATAGTCATTGGAAAAGCTGAGGTGGAAAATACCCAGTAGTATAAACATATTGCTCCTATGAATCTGAAGATATCCCACCTTTCAAACTTGGAAGCTCAAGGTGAATGCTGAACTTAGCCTCAATTTAGGAATAAGAATTGCTGATCAAATGCAAAGGAAAAAATATTGTTCTTAAAAAGATGTCAGGATTTTTATTTTAAGCAGACTTTGGTAGGAGGGGATGAACAAAGCTGTTTTGTTCTGATGGGTTTCTTGAAATAAAATGTAGGTGGCGATCAGCTAATGCATCCTAAGGGATGGTGACATCATGACTTTCTTGTGGAAATTGTGAGGTGTCAGTGAATTCAGCTTAAAGATTGTAATCTCCACTATGTTCAAAATGAATAAAAGAATCCTCATTAATTCAGTGCCATCCTAAGAACAAATCTTAAGCCAGGAGAGGTAATTGCTCCCGTTGGTTCAGATGTGTTCTCCCCCTGCTCAAGAAAACTTCTCTGCAGATGCCCACAATGATGCACCCAGACTGCTGCAAAGTGAAGTATTTCCTAAAAGGAGGGGAACACAGAGGTGACCCTCCCTTCCCAATGGTGTCCTGGCTGCCTTAGGGAATACTGTGGAGGCTGTCATAAAGTTCATAAAGATATGAACAGTTTGAAGAGAGTACAAAACTCACTGGCTAGTTGAACAGTTATGAGAATTATTTACTGGAATGATGGAGTCTCTTTTTTTATTTTTCTATTGCAAATGGGATACTTCCATGCTGACACTCATTCCAGGACAGGCCCATCTTAAGGATTCTTGGTAAAATGGACAGTTAAAAGCTTTTATTCGTGCTATGGGATTAATAATGGCTGTACTTGACCATGTGTGCTGTAATTCTTTTAATAGCTTCATTCCATTATCAACTATTTATTAAAAAGATTTCAGCACAGATATGGGCTTTATGGAGATTACTGTGCACTATACTTAATTACCAGATGTTCAGTATGTTTACAGTATATCTGGTATTCAAGTAAACTTCTCTGTGTGAAAACCATCTAAAATGAAAAGTTAAAATACCTCTGTAAAGCTTTGTATTATAATAACTGGAAATGGAAATTCCAGCTGGGCAGTGTTATGAAACTAAAACTACAAATTTTCAGTACTACTCCAAAACAACACTATTAAACCTCAGTAAAAATGTGTTTCGCTGTCTGAATTTACCTTCTGCACTCAGTCCATCAGATAAAACATCACCCATGTGTTTTTCATATTCTTTTAGTTAGTTTATGGCTTTCTTTCATCAAAACTATACAAACTCAACTGTATGCTCAACTTTGAAACCGAACTTCAGAGTTTTACGGGTTAGGGAGTTCTAAAATTAAGACACGCTAAAGTCCAGGACAAGTGCTTTGCATTGTCTCACTGCAATCATGTAGCTTTCTTAAAATTCTGTTTTCCAGGCAATTTTTTTATTACTCATTCACTCTGATCTCTTTAAATTTACCCCTTTTAGAAAAATATAACTAGTGAAGTTATCTAAGCCTAAGGCTGGTCTGATATAAGCTCAACTCACCACCTGGAAAGCAGAAATGCTTTTTGTGTCTAAGTTGGCTGATCCAGAATATTTCTGATTGTGAGTTTACTTTAATTCCTATTTTACATTGCTCTGTACTGGGCTGACATTGTTTTTCCACTTAAATAATCCTTCTCCTTCCCTATTATTGATTTTGGGCAATTGTAGTATTTTAGACTCCCTGTTGAGTCTTATTTAATCCTAAGCTAAGTAAGTCAAGCTGTTTTCCAGTCTTTCTATTCCTCTGGTAACATGTTTTCTGGTTTTCATCTTTCTATGACCAGAACAGCACACAGATATTCTCATGCACAAAGTCTCATGAGTACCCTTGTAATAAATTTCATAATTCTTTTTCAGGGAAACATTAATGAATTTCAATACATCTTTCCATAGCTGCATCATATCAGCAATTCATGGGCAACTTGTGGTCAATTAAAGAAACCAGATGACTCTGTTCTCCTCACTTCTACCTTAAGAACCCCTAGTCTGAATCCAAAATACTTATCCCTACACTCTGTAGATGATAGTATTCTGTATTTCACTGTATTTTCACTGAACACAGTTTTGATTTCTCTCCTCCCAAACGTGCTGCTCTGTCACACTGTTGTTTACATTAAGTATTTCTGGAATTGCCTTTCTGTTACTCTTGCACTACTTACCCAAGCCAGCTCTGAAGTTCCAGTGATTTCATGGCAAACACTCTTGTGCTGGGATAATTGAAATATTTATGGTGCTGGTGCTTTCCTCCTATTTTTATCTGCTGCAGAAAGAGCTGGAATGACCCAATTATACAACCTAATTCTATAATAACAATGCTGTGTATCCCTGCTGTCATTCAGCTCTGTGCTTCTGTCTCTGGGTGCTCCTGGCAGGAACAGAGAGATCCATCCTGCTGCTTCAGGGAAACTTTCCACTCTGAACCTCACCTGGTTTCCTTTTAAACTTCCTCCAAGCCCAACACATGAGCAGTGACCAGTGCTATCTAACACCTCTTTAATTTCTGTAAACTTAGGTCTGGATCTGCTCTCAGTGGCACAGAGGGAAGTTTTATTGTTGATTATTTTTATTAAAGAGAATGGAAGCAGGACCCAGGTGGGCACTGACCCAAGACTGATACCCCAACACAATCCCTTCAGCCCCATGTCTGATTAGTCCTTCAAGAGCTGCATAATGAGGACATGAGGGTGAGATTTCATCCTCTTCCTGTTGGCTTCTCATCCACAGAATAGGCTTCTTCCCTTGCCACACTTTATTAAAAGGGATATCACCCTAGACAGAGCATCTAAAGGGATTATCACACAGTAAATGCAGTTACCTATTTCTCAGCATGTTGCCATTATTTGCAAGTGAAACATGATAGGTTTGATCCCTGTGTTGAGTATCCTCCGCCGTGATGGCTACAAATTTCAAAGGTCTCAAATCATCTGACATAAAAAATGCTAAACAAGTCAAGGTACAGAGGCTCAACTAAATTCTTAGTAGCTTGTGTTTCAAATGTTTTAGCTTAAGGACTTCTATTTGCTTTGCAATGGATGTGGAAGCAGTGTAACCATGCTTTGGAGGAATTATTTGCCTGTATCCCAGTAGGATAACTTTTGGTTGTATATGATTTGTACCAGAACAGTTATATCAGGAGTGATGCAATAAAGAAGACCAAAAGTGCTTTGCACTCCCACCAAAGCTCTTCCATTCAGTTCTTGCCACTGATAAGTGCTTGAGACTAACTTAGGACTTCAGTCTTTTGAAGCAGCAGAATCCAAAGTTTTCACTACCCTTTTTTATAATGAAAATGGTGGATCTCATACTCACAGAATTGTTCCTCCAAACTCTGGGGCACTGTTTAACCCCAGTTTAAAGTATGGTGCAAGACATCAAAGACAGGTGACAGTATTGTGGTTCTCAGCATTTGTACTTATTCTGTTGGCAGAACTCAGGTTCTAGCCCAACAGAATAAAAAAGCAATTTCTATTGCTGAATTATAATATTTTAACAGAAATATTATAATATTTATTTTTCATATCAGTATTTGCAATGCCAATAAACACTGTATGGAGAAAATTAATTACATTTTAAATTAACAAATAAAAGCAGTCTAATGCTTATGTTTTGGAGAGAGTGAAAAATTCAAGATGAGGCTCAAGAAAACCCAAGGTGGGGGGGGGGGAGGGAAACCAAGTTCCACAATGGCTTTTTGTTTGTTTTCTGGAAAACCTCTGTATTCCAGGCTACTATGAGGATTGCTTAATGTCTAGGATTGGCAAGCGTTGTTTGTGAAAGGATGCAGGTGAGCTGCTTGCAGTTGAGAAATGAGGTAGTGTGCCTCTCCTGACAGGGGGGCCAGGCAGGGTGGTGTGGGCATGGAATTCTTGGGATACTGGCAGGAGCAGTGAGTAGAAGCAGTGTTCTGAGAAGTTAGCCAGGATATTATGAGAAACTTGGAAGCCCTGCTGGAGGGGAGGGACGGAGACTCATGTACAGGCTGGAGGAGGTGAAGAGGAAGAAGCAAGCTAGAGAACATGACAAGGCACAAAAGGGAAATGGCAAAGGGAGGAAACTGAGGAGAGGAAATGCACAAAAGGAAAATGGGAAGGGGAGGAAACTGAGGAGGAGAGGAAATTGTGAAGGGGAGCTGTCAGGAGATGTGTGGCTGAGGGGAGAAGAGCATAAGAGAAGTGAACTGGGCAGCTGCTGATTGAGACTGACCAGGCAGGGGGAGGGCAAACAGCAATACCCAACCCTCAGCCCTGAAAGGCTGAAGTGCAGGAGAGTTATATTCATTTATGGCAGCCAGCTGTGTGAATTGATGTGTCACAGAAACACCTTGGGGTTTGTCTTGTACACTCCCTCTCTGCAGGGCTCTCTCTTGCACACTGTGAAATGTTTCACACAGGGCAGGAGCCTTTCAAAGCAAGAATCTCTGTAACTGCTTCACCTGGAAAGAGACCCCTCTGGGGTCCTCCTTGCCTCACTGAGAAATAGTGTGAGACCTGCCCAGCTCTGTACAGGCTGAGAGGGCTGTGCTGACTCATGTGACACCCAAAGCCAAGCTCCATGTGGCACAAATAGCAGCAGAACAGGCCCTGGAGTGTTTTAGGCTTCACAAGCTGTGAGAGCCCTGACAGTCCAAGGGTAAATCAGCCTTTGGTTTTCTTCCAAACTGTCAGGTCTGCACTTGTATCTACAACTCTCTGTTCCCAAGGCTTACAGTGGGGTATTTGAGTTGTATGGCTGCATGGAATAGCAGTTTTTGTGCCTCAGTGCTGCCTTGTGGCTGGCTTTTTCCTGCCTGTATCTCTTCTTTTGTCTCAGTGTGCTCTGGTTGTCACTCTGAAGATCTGAGACTCCAGCAGTGCCGATGTAGCCTCTAAGAGGAGCCATGCAGGTTTGGATTCAGGCTTGTCAGCACATGCTTTAACTCAGCTGGATGTGTGAACATGCTCACCTTGTCATGTCACAGGTCACTGTCCTTAAGGCCTCACTCAAAACCAGGGTGTCTAGGAACACTAGGAACAAGGCTGCCCATTTCCATCTGCTCCATTTTGCAGTCTCTTTGCAGCACAGTATCAGGGCAAACTGACCTGGGCCATGCTTTTGTCTCTTTTGGCCTTTTTCCACCTCTGCTGAGTGTGAAGGGGCAGTGAGAGCAGAAGGCAGTCTGCACTGGTGTAGGTGAAAACGCAGGATACCAACCTTTTTCTAGACTTTTCCCATTTGCTTCCCACAAAGGAAATCTTATTTTTTTCATCATTATTTCACTCCTTTGGAAAAACAAGCAAACAAGAATTGGGGCTGGATTGTATTTGCTGATGGTTTGATGGGGTTTTTCTTTGGAACTCAAAGCAATGGGGCTCAGCCTGTGCAGGGCTGCCTCTGCCATGGCAGAGAACATGATGTTTTATTCAGTTTCCCATCAAGTATCTACAGCTGAAGCCATGCCTTATATTTGCAAAAACATTGAAAAAGTGATGTCTAGCTCTTCTTGCTACAATCTGTTTATTTCCTGTCAAGCACCTCACATATAACTTAAAAAAAAGAAGAAAAAAGACAAGCATTTGAGAGTAGAAATGATGGGTATGAAACCCTGAATTCACTGAAATCAATGGAAAATCTTTGCCTTTGACTCCTGCAGTTAGGCTCTTGCATCAAAAATGTGGTAACAATTAGGAACAACTGTCCTCTGCCACTTTACAGTTCTTCTTTTCAAGAGGAGATATCAAACTACTGTCTAACAAATTTCAGCCTAATGCTAGTCTCATTTAAAATGTTATTGAATTTTACTGACTTTTAAAAAGCCTTCAGAATCCAGTTTTTATCTTGGATTTAGATACTAACAAACCCTATGTCTATTTTTTTTCCCCATGGCCTGGAAAGAACAAAGCTTCCAATTACCTTGATAGGCTTGCATATTGAGCAACTCAGTTATTTACATAAAGACATTTCTCCAGAAGGAAATTGTATAAGCTCTGGAACTACTTTTCCACCCTGTGTACAATAAATCTTCCAATTATTCAGTAACTTAAAGGTGTTATTCCTATAGGAATACCAAGTGCCCATGGTCTAATAAAGTGTAGCAAATAAATCTGATTTATCCAGTGACACAGTTTTTTTGAAATATTTTTCTTTTTGTTTTATATGGCAAGATAAAAGAAAACTATGCTAGTAGGTGCCCTGTGAACAGAATTGTTCATGAACATAGTTTAAATGCCTCAAATCCATGCACACATTCAACTCATCAGTCAAGTGTCAAAACAGCTTAATTGCTTTTTTCACAGCTTTGATCATACTTGTGTTTTATTGGACTGTTCACATTTTCTCTTATAATCACTTGTTATCTTTCCATACAGTTCTAACAAGTACTGTCTTCATCAAGGTTTTTGTTGTTCAACTTCCCTATTTCATTTTTAATCTGCTAAATGAGCATTTCCTTTCTTTAGAAAAACAAATAAATCAAAAGGGTCAATTTGCTTTTGTGTCTTGAAACAAAGCTCTTTTTGTTTGATTTCTGCTTGGTCATTTATTATCCACAGCATGTTTGATATTTGTGATAACGAATTTTACAAGGAATAAATTACATGCACATCCTGATGAATAAAGCCCCTGTTACTGTGCAGTTAATAATGCTGGTTGCAAACTTTGTTAATGTCTTACAAATATTTTTGGTAATAACACATCAGGCTTTATTTATATTTCCTAGGAGAAAGCTGTCCTTTAACAAACTCAGCAATTTATAAAGAGGCACGGCTGGTGTTATCCAAGGAGATTTTTAATCTTAAACCCTCCTGTTCTCAATTAAAAGGTCTGACACAATTCTTTGTCCAGCTTGCCTCCTGTTTATGGCATTTACATGAAATATGGCACATTATTTAAAGCTAACAGTATAATTGTGTGTGCTTCATCAGGTCAGAGCACAGTAATGCATGTGCAGTGCTCAAGACTCAATTTGCTCTCTAGATACATTATAACCTATTTGGCATGATTTTTTCCCAGTGTATATGTTAATGGCCAATGATGGCTCTGATCCAGAAAAGCTTTTAAGCATGCACCTAACCTTAAGTAGGTGATCAGATCCCTGAGACTTGCTGTTCTTTGCTGGTTTGTGCTCTAAACAAACAAACACTCCACTGTTTGCTGCCCCTAGCCTTCTCATTCCTGACATGATCCTCCTTGCTGTAAGGATCACATCCCAGTGCTCTTGTGTCCTGCTGTGTCACCTTCCCTCCCATCCAGGGGAGATTTGAGCCTCTCACAAGGACCAGGGCATGTGGCTGTGGAGCAGTCTGAAAATGGCTTTCCTTGACCAGGCAGACCCCAGCAAACACTCACCACCCCATCTCCTGTGCTCATCTGCCCTATAATTATTGACCCCAAAGCTCCCAGTCTGTCCCAGGCACAGTTCCTCACATTCCTGCTGCTCTCTCACCTACTCTGCAACTCCTCCTCCTCATCTTCCCAGCCTGTCCTTCCCACAGAGCCTGTGTCCAGCCATTGCCAATCCTGTTTGAGCTGTCCCACAAAGTCTTTTTGATCCCAGCCAGACCATAGCCCTGCAATGGCACACACCATTTCCAGTTCCTGTGGTTCATTCCCAATGCTGCTCATGGCAGCTCACAGGCAGCAGCCATAGATGGTCTGCAGATGCATTAGATACATATAAATAAATGTATCTGTACATATAAAAAGAGCTCTGGGGGGATTTATGAGATGATGCAAAGTTCCTGCTATCTGAATATGGCACTTGATGGGGTCTAGAGCCCAAAATAGAAATTTAAATTAAACTAGATCACTGAGGAAAATGAATCCAAGATATAATCCCTCAGTGAAGGCGCTGCCACAGTTGTTTACATTTGCGCTGCTCCTTTTATTCTAGATAAAAATTAACCAACGTTAAGCCAAGCGTCCCCAGCAAGGCCTGGTGTCATCTTCTTTTCATATGAATATTCTCCAGTTTCCATCTTTTACATGTACCATTATTGTCATCTTTTACATATGCCATTATGTAGGGGGATACAGTATGGGTAAATGAAGGTGGTATAGAATGCAATCTTATGCCCTAAAGAGTTTCAGCTGAGCCAATTATCAGAGATTGGGAGCAGGCCTGACTTTAACAGGCCACACCTGTACCCAATCAGGAGAGTGTTATAGAAGAGTGGATTGGTGGGAACTGGAGTCAGTTGGCTGCTGTGAGGACAAGGAAGAGTCAGTGCCAAGAAGAGCTGCCTACAAGAAACATCAAGGAGGTTGAAACTCTAGCACTATGGAACCCTTGCAATGTAATGATAGTAGAACTCTTGCACTAAAATGACAACACCATTATAGTAATCTTTTACATATACCATTATAGTCAATTTTTTCAGGTCAGAAGTTATGTTCTCATGATGCTGATGATCCTTATGGATCTCTTCCAACTTGAGATTCTGATACACCCTTTTGCCTTTTGTGTTAACTGTATAGAGACTGTTTATCTGTTCAGTGCTTTACAATTAAAAAAAAATGTTGTGGGACTGATAATTTTCAACTTCTTTTTTTTACATTTTTTCTTTCCCCCCCCCCCCCCCCCCCCCCCCCCCAAGTGGAAAATGGAGCTGTAATCCCCATGATCTTTTCACTGTGCAGCAGAGGCAGGACTTGCCTTGACCATATGATGGTCGTGACCTACTGCCTACCCCAGCTGTAAGTGACAAGGATCAACAATTAGGCGGTCACTTGATTCTTCCCGCTGATTTTCCTCAGTTTGTTCTCTGTTTCCTCAAAGTTCAGAGGTCACATCTATTTGAGGGAAGCTTTTCTCTTATTTGTAATTGCCTCTGTGTGCTTCTCGGTGATTAAAGTGCCAAGTGGACAAAGGCGAGCATGAGCCCATTTTGTTTGGCTACAGAGGGAGCCAAATAAGTTGTTCCATGTGAGAGAAGTTATGGAAGGAGAAGACAAAAGTGGATGACCAAAGTCAGGGAAGTTCAGATGCAGAATGCTTTTCTCTTTGATGTGGCTTTGCATCATGAGACAGTTTCACCTTTAAACCACTCAGATGGTGAGTGCAGGAATTCAGCTGGTTAGAGCCCAGGTTTGTAAGGTTAGTGTGATCCCAGGCTCAGCTCCCTGACAATCCAGTTCTAAAATAAACCCATCTTCCATGCTTTTAAATTGGGTAAATACACTTCTTAAAATGATCCTTGAATCTGATCAAATCCTACAGTTGGGTGTTTCCAGCAGCACTGAAGACAGTCTCAGGACTGTAATAAAACTAAGTGCCCATTTCAACAACCAGATGTGGGAGATAAACATGCATGTAAGGCCTCACACTTAAAAACCTTCCACATGGCAAGTGAGAACAGCCCATTGTTCACCATGGGTTTGGGGTTTTTTCCCCCCTCTGGATTCCCAGCAGAAAGGGAAGTTAGCTTTATGGGCTATTTTTCTTGTACATTTGCTTGATTTCATAATGGCAGGGTGCCTCAATCACTCCCCAAATATTAGAAATCTACAGGTTTGATTCTTTCTACTCCTGGGTCTATAGGAAATAGGAGGGGTGTTCTCTCTAAGATCCTCTTTATTAGTACTCTGCCTCAGTCTGGAGGTTGTGTTTACACAGTACCAGCCTGGGGCATTTGAAGTCTAAAAGTCTGAATTGCTGCAAATACAACTTCTGTGTTCCTTAGGGTAAAAGCTGATTTTATTTATTTTTTTTTAATTCTCTCTGAAAATACCTACAGCACTGTAAAATTTGAAAAGTTTGAACAGTGGAACAGGCAAGAACACAGCTAGAGAGCATTTATTTGAAAGTTGGCATTTCACAAACTGGACCTACACTTTACTTTTGGCCTTTTTTGCCGGACTGAAATAAACAGCTCAGCTAAAACAAATGTGGTGGTTTTGTCTGACTTGGGTTTTTCATGATTGAAGTGTATATAGTGGTATTTCAGCAGATTGTGTAAGGATGTTACTGAGGCAAACTTTATGCATTAAAATAATATCTTTTATTAAATCCCAATCAGTATAGTTGAGGAAAAAAAACCCAACCAGGAACATTTTCAGACATAAAAGTGCTTTTCCAGATCTGAGGACTTCTAAGAGCCCCTATACCCTAAGCAGATGAAGACAGGTAATTATCTGCTGTAAGTCATCCTGCCAGGTTGTATAACCTCTCTACAGGTGAGGACATACCCTGATTTTGGACAAAATCCTGTTCTCTTCTGCTGAGGCAGCCACGTGGAGGCAGCAGTGGAAATTGCATCCCTCAGATGAACACACCAGGCCATAAAAGCAGGTGCTCTGGGCTTTATGCCTTCAGCTACATTGTGCCTTCTGGTCCTGGCAGCTCCTCTGAAGCAAAAGCAGTGGCAACAGAATTAGTCAGCGTGCAAGATGATGATGGTGATGTCAGTGGAACTAATCTATTTTAGTCTATTTAATTATTGTGTTTAGCAGTCACACAGCAAAGTCTTCCAGTATCAAAAACATAGATAAAGGCAGATGGACAATTAATTAAAGTCTACCTGCTTTGGAGTATCACTGTATTTATTTTTAGGTTCAGCAATTAAAGTTGATACATAGACCACATAAAATATCCACATGCAGAAGCAAGAAGTCAAAGCCCAGAGTAAATCTGGGTTCACAAAAGCCTTTGTTCCAAGTAGGGAACAGACACACCATAAAAAACCCCAAACCAACTATTTCTTGAGGATCTCTGCAATACCTAATCATGAAGAAAAAGAGCTGAACATAGACTTTTAATTTAGCTCTCCCTATCTCTTAGCTGTTGCAGCCCTATTATTTACATTGCTGTAAGACTGGGTTATTAAAAATTCAAGCAGAGTTAAAATGACTAGAAGTGATTTATAGTGTCAGTCCAGAAGATTGTTGGTTGTTTTTTGTTTATCCACCTGTTTTCTGACTCCTTGAATAATTTCTCTTTCTTTAATTAAAAAAAAAAAAAAAAGGCCAGCCTGCTGCTACTGAAACAAATAGGTACTGTAGGGTACTTGAGTCCCAGGCTTTGTTTTGCTGCCTGCATTAGGTGGGTTTAGGGGCCAGATGCACTGAACTTTGCAACAGACAGTGCTGGGACCATCTGTGCAGAGTTGGGGGGTGTCAAAGAAAGGCTGTTTGTGTAAGTCGTGGGAAACATAGTGGCCTGCCTGCCAGTGTGCTCCATGAATTGAACTAATTGAAGATTATACTCTAGAGCTTGCCGTAGCTCAGTGAGAGGATAATCCTTCATCAGCTGCAGTCGCAGCCAGTAATTGGTGCTTATTACAGGGAGGAGTTCCCCCGCAGTGCTGCAGAAACTGAGAGGCTTTAGTGTTTAATTACTGTCTTTCAATAGAGATGGGAGGAAGGGGGGGAAAAAAAAAAAGGCCTGAGTAAGAAAGTCCGGGAATAAGGGGAGGGGCAGCAAGTGTAATGCAATTTCTGATAGTCTAGGCTAGACATTTAACAAGTGAGAGCCCCTTTTGTGTGAGAACACAACATTCTGGCATGGATAATGAACCTCTGTTGTTTGTAATTAACCCCCGCGTCACCACAAAGTCTTTGTCTGGAATATTGTCTTAAAGGGATTGTTTTCCACACCTCCAGCACAGCTGAAAAGACTTTAAAGGTCTCACTTGCCACATTCAGGACAAACTCACTTTTGAAAAGGTGTTTTGGTGGGTTTGGTTTGGTGGGTCTTATTTATTTATTTATGTATATAGTTTATTGCAACCCTAACTGTAGGTGACACTCCCATTTGCCTCTGGCTCCATATTCATACTGGAAGATGATAAACATATACAGCTATGAAAAGGCTGTTGAATGATTCTGAACCTCTAGAAGTGAAAATGCTGATTTAGCTAAAAAGACATGCTGCAAGGGTTTTATTTTTGGGTTTTGGATTTTCATTATATAAAATTCTACCTTAGGTTAAACCTGATGTAATATGATAGACCTGGATTCCCCATATGTGCAATTTCTTCCTTTTCAGGCACAGTTTTCTCTTACTCCAATTCTTTCAATATTGGTGTTAAATAGATGAGTCTTACTGGGGAGCTAAGATGAGCCACTCTGGGCCATAATCATCTGAATTATGGTTTGTGTAAGAGTTTCTAAGTGTTAATGGTATTGAAAAATAAGGATGCAAATGCCCATCCCCTGGACACTGCAGTGTACTGCTCTGTGCTATCATTTATTTGTTATGGTATCCTTGGAATAGGGCAACACTGCTCACTCATTTCAGCACCAGCATGGGATTTTAAAGTTATCTCCATTTGCCTTTTGTTTGTGAAAGTTGCACAAATGGAAGTTTGTTTCTTTCACCGAAGTCTTCTAGGAAAAAATACAACAGGCTAGCATTGTTTGATGTTACAGAAGACAAAAGGCATGCCTGCCACTAGAAAAGTCCTGCACACCTCATTTTATATGTTTGTCTGTCCCCTCTCTGCTTATATGTAGAATGTGACAAAGAAGGTATGTCACAAGAGGGTAAATTAGGAATTAAATGCAACTATTCAGTAAAAGCAATATCCCTGGTAAAACATGTACATCTTTCCAGAGTTTACATCTGACACTATGTACTTGAATCTGTTTAAGCTTGCATGCTTTTTAAAATTTTAGTTTTTCTTCTACACACAGACAAATACTTAACTGTGCACTAAATCCTATGGACTTCATTAGAATGTAAGTATGCATTGGAATTCATTAGATCTCTACACTATCCATTATTTTCCTCGTGGCATCAGATAACTGGCAAATAGCTGGGAAAAGTCACCATGCCTTGAAAAAAATCCCCACCTTTATTTTATAAACAGCCATAGGGAGGTATAAAAGCTGTCAAAATAAGGAAACGGATCAAGAATTCACAGTACAAATTTTTGTATCAGAACAGAAACACAACCAGCAACCTTTCTGAAAAGAAAGAAGCTCTTTATTTGTCTCTTGTTGCTGAATACAGGCAACAATAATGACCTAAATGAGACCTGCTGAGTGCAAACAGAAAACAAATGCATAGCGGGTTTCTAGCATCAGCCACTCTCAGATGCTTAATTGCAAATTGTTAAATACACAGAGTTACCAATTCATTTTAACAAAATAGCATTCACAGACTCTTAACAATTTCAGCCTTGGCACCTGTTGAGCAGCTCCTACCATCAAACAAATAATTTGGCTTTGACACTGAGTAAGTATCAGGGCTCAACCAGTTTTTGTTAACTACAAATATCCAAACCCATCAGTTTTGGTACACAGCGTAGTATTGGATATATCTGGGAGATGCTATTCCTTTAGTAGAGTAAGGTAGAAGGAAAGGAAAAGATTTGAGTACACTAGGATCTGTTTCTCTTCAATCTTTTCCCCAAAGCTCCAGGAAAAACACTGTAACAGCTGCAGATTTTCACTGTCCAGAAGTCTCTGTAGAGGCAACAATCATGTAAAGGTTGGAGGAAATGTGACTTAAAATTGATGCCACAAGGAGCCAAAAGAACCAAGCCAAACCAAACCAGAAAAATTTCCTGAGCAACCTGAATCAGTTTAGCCTGGGAGAAGCGAGTAGACAGATAAACCATAACATGGCAGAACTGGCTAGAGAGGATCAGCAAGAAGGAATCTGAGCTCTGCTCAAACCAAACAGGCTGGAGTGAGGCTGAGCAGGAACCTGCCTGGGTGTGCTGGGCAGCTGATGGCTCAGGCAATCTCCCACCAGAGACAACCTTCTTGACAGTTTATCCTCCATCATTTTATCTCTTCACCTTTTTCCTCACACCAGCCAAGGGAATCTGCAAATGTATCTAGGTATGTCTGTGTGTGTATGTGACATTTATGTTTATAATACATATAACTTCAATAGCTTGAGTTTTGGAAATAGTTCAATCTAATTACAGTGATAATAAAGGCTGGAAAAATTAGTTTGTTCTCATACCTAAAAAGCATAAATGGTCCCTCAAAAGTATCTACAGATAGATAAAATAAGGTAAGTACTTTTACAAGCTATTTAGAGAGTGTAAGCCTTTGGGAAAAGACCCTTTTTTTCAAAGATATTTATCCTGTTTAACAGAGATTTGCTTTGCAATTTTTAAATACCTAAATGTTTTTGTTCAAAATCCAGGAAACTTGTAATGGGTAGGTACTGTATAACTTGCAATGCCTTCTTAGACTTCAAAGTTTTAGGAATTATAGTTGCTGGATGAAAAGAATATTATTAACTTTAAGTATAACAAAGAGTAGTAATGATTCTTGCCTTGCCTCCAGCAGGCCTCAGACCAGTCTTGTTGGAGCAGTTTGTTAAATCCACGGCAATTGTACTCATAAGCTGAGTTACACTCAGGTAAGAGCAAACATTAAATGAAGGGCATAATTAGAGTTTTTTCCAGTAAAACTGACTGGAACAGGGCAGAGCTAGACAGATTAGGTCATGTAAGCTGCAGCTTGTCCCAGCCCTTCTACTGAAGTGACAGAAGAAGGGAATGCTGCCTCTTTAACCAATGTATTTTTAATTATGATTTCCAGTTGAGATGGTTGCAGAGAAAAAAGCTGAACCAAACTTTGACTTTTTTCTGAACATAGAGATCGTAATCAAAAAAGCCTGTAAGATGTTCATTTTTGCAAATATAACTATTTTAAAGGCATCCTGTTTTGAAGACTGACTGGCACTTTGGAGTACTTACAGCTGGTAATGCCAGAAAGCTCTGAGGCCATGTGGAGCCACTTCAGGAGGTCAGAAACATGCATGCTATGATAATATGTCAGCCAGGAAGTTCAGTGTGTGGTAATTGGCTTCCTTGCCTCTCTCCCTCATTGTGAACCCTCATGTAGCCCCAGAAGCAGATTCCTTTCTCTGGACACACTCTCATTCCCTTGTCCATGCACTCACAACTCTCTAGCTGAGAATTGCATTAAATAGGGTTAATGTTACATGATTTTCTTCATCTTTTTTTCTTTAAAGCCTTAAAACTGTCTACTGCATCTTCTTTCAGTGGCACCAAACCTGATGGGTGTTTTCATTCATTTCTGATTTCTCCCCTGCATTATGTCACACCATACCTGGCCATGAACTGCTGCTGCTTAAGGGGCTTCCATAGCACACAAAAAGAAAGAGAAAATCCCTCAAACCTAGTTTAGAGGTTCATAAGAAGCATAACTGCTCTTTGGTAATGCCCTTTGATTCACTTCAAAACTGCAAAAATGCAGTGTAACCTTTTACTGGCAATAGAGACACAGTTCTGAGAGATTGTCTGACAACTGTAGGGCCTTGTGTGTAAAACCCTTCTATACCAAGGAGCCATGAGTAGTGTCCATAATTTACTATTTATTAATGACCATCTCTTACTGGTCATAAACTCATTTTCTACAAGAAGTCAGAAAACACACAAACAGCACTGCCTTGAATGAAATGCTGATGTGTATGAGGGGAATCTGTCACTACCAGTAAAGCAGCAGTGTATAGGATTAGTCTACCCAAATTTATTAGCTGATTTTAAAAGCTTCCTTCACCCTGAAATAATTGCTAAAATTGCAAGGAAGTCACTGCTTTTTAATAAATATGTTTATTTTCTCATACTATATATATACAATTAAGACATAATATTTTAAATTAGTCTGGCTAACTTAATTCTATACATTTTCTTGGAACATTGCCCTAATCTTCACATTCCCTTTGGTTTACTGACCCCACAGTCAGAGATTTCTGTTTATAGTGACTGCCCTGTTAAAACAATATTCTACTGAGTTTTTGGCCTAATGGTATTTAACTAGGAAGGGTCAGTAAATTACTTTCACTAGTATAAAATATCAGAAAAAAAAAAAAAAAGAGAAAAAGGCTTTGGATAACATTTTAGAACTGAACTCTTAGTACAAATTCACCCAAAGGGCAGAGAGATATTAATTCCAAGCAGGCTGAAATCCCTGGCCATGAAGGTTTGGTTGAGCATGGATTCAGGCTTTGGTTGCAGACTTCAGCCCAGCAATACAAAGGAAAGTTATACTGAACTCCAGAGGCTCACAGTTTTGATCTCATTGATTGTTTTGACTGGATAAAAGAATCAAGCATTTGGGATTAGAGCACTTAACTCTTTTAAGATTGGTTAAGAATTTACGGCTTATTAACCAATTAATGTTTCTTTAAGCTCTTAGTGCCTTGGCATGGCTGGGCTACTCTAAATTCCTAAGGAGACTTAAGCATTTCCAGTGCCTTAGCATAGTTAAGATTTCTTCCCTCACTAAAAAGACTTAACCATGTGAAGGTTCCTTAAGCATTTAACAAAGTTTATATGCACTGTAGCTGTTGCCAATTTCCTTCTTAATGTCTAAACAAGAAAAATCAGTGTAAAGAATTGTGCAATATGAATTTGAGAGATCAAGCTCTTACCTGAGACACTCAAGAAATGAAGTTAGCCTCCAAGTTAACTCAGGCATGATGACTGATTGAGCATTTCCTTTGTGGAACACAAACCTTCATCAAGTGGTTCTGGCTATGCCACCAGAGAGAATTCTTCTGCATTGATAAATCACTAGTGCATTGAATTACTGAAGTGCATGACCATAGATCTCTTAATTTTTTAACTTAGGATTTGTTTTTATTGTGTTCATATATGTATCCTAAATTACTAAAGTATTCATTAGCTTATGAACATATTAATCCTATAGAGTTAAGCAAAAACTAATTTTTACACAGGTCAGTAAAGCCCTTGTATGAAAGAGATCTAAGTCAGAACAGAGTGCTCAATGGCACTGAGTCCTTTCTCCTCTACTTCAGTGTATTTTGTTAAGTCAATAAAAATGTTTGTTTCAAATTGTTCACATGCACAAAAAAGATTATGCAATGCTTTAATTGTGTAGATCTTTCATGCACTTATGTGAGGAGAAAAAAGAATAAAATTAGATTGTTCATTTTGAGCTAGTTGAGCAGGAAAGAAAACCACTTAAACATATTGTTACCTAGTTTATGCTTAACTCTTCTTTTAAGCATCAAGATTGACATGACTGAGAATTCTGCTTGTTCAGATGAAAAATTCTAATTCTACTCCTAATGATTATAACAGAAGTGCAGTAACCTGTATGATTCACTGACAGTTCTTCCAGATGAAAAGATAGGTGTATCTATCCACAATGCAAAGTAAAATTGGGATGGCTTTCAAAGATGCTCTGATATGAAGTGCTATTATTGCTGCCACAAACTATAAAAAACTCCACTCTTTCCTTTGTATGCAGGGTAGCTTTTGAAGGAAGTGAGGACAAGTTATTTTTGAGGCAGCATTCAATGGAACATATAGTAAAATTGTTTTTCTCCTTTCTTCAGTTTATTATTCTGGTGTGGGTTTTGTGGTTGGGGTTTTTTGCTGTTGCTTTGAGAAGACAGTTTTTTGAAAGTGCTTTCATTCACTCACACAGTCTAACAGTTTTATATAAACACAAATGCCCATTCTTATACCCAACTAAGAGAATGGATGACAGTCATAGGTAACAAGAAGTATCCCTCCTTTGCAACACTCACCCTTCCATGGTCCCCCTTAAACTGGTCAGTCTGCCAAACAACTTGCTTGTCTTTCATAGCAATTACCCGAGGCTGAAAACATCCACAAATGTCAGAGGCTGAATTTAAGGTTCCTGAGCTTCAAGAGCTCATCACTTTATTACTACACTTTATATGCCTAAGCTACAATTCCCAGTTACTGCAGCTCCAGCTGTGACAGCTCAGCAATCCCCCAGATGATGATCTTGGATGTCCAGTCAGAAAAGAAGCACACATGCTTAGGTGTCTAGCTGTGGAAAAGATCATTATTTTTTCCCCCACCACACAGAACCTCTACAGCAGAAGCAGATATAGTCCTTCATCCTCTAATTGCCATCACTTTTCCACAGGAAGTAAATTCTGTGGCTTTGCCCTGAACTCAAGGCCTATAAACTACCCCTCTCCATTCACGGTTTTCTTTTACCACAACACCCCAGACATCTTCAGTTTCTGAATATTGTTTGTGATGGCAGCCTATGAAACAGGCAACAAAGGCTTTCCATCTGCACCAGAGGCCTTTGAAGGAGAACAGTCATGCTCTGGACTCTGTTGGATTGATTCTGACTGTATGTTGCCCCTGTGAAGACATCAGAGGCTGCTAGGCACAAAAAGGATTAAAAAGCTTGTCCTGGTTCAGGGCAAATCTGGGAGAAACCTTCCAAAGGGGTTTCTCTAGAAAGCAGATTCAAGCAGCCCCTACTCCAAATGGTTCAGGAAAATATTTCCTTCAAGAAAAGTGGAAAAAACCTGTTTATTTAACAGCCACCAAAAAAAAAAAAAAAAACAGCAATATTAAACAATAAAACTTCTTGCCAATCTGAAGAGCTGACAAACTCAGCAAGTCCCTTGGTGGGCAGTAGCTCAGCTCACTCAGTCTCTGATCAGTCCCTCCAGCGCTGGAAATGCCTCGGCCCAGGCCCGGCCCGGTGCCCACAGCTGGAGCTGCCGGTGCTCTGCTGGGTGTTCTGTCCAGAGCAGGGTTAAACAGGTCCAGGAGAAACAAAAACCACAGTGCAGGGAACTTCTCTGCCTCAGCTAGCTAAAATCTAGCTAAAAGCAAAGGAGAGCTCTGTCCTGGTGTCTGTCCATGCTGCAGACAGCACAGTCCAGAAGCAGGAATGTGGAGGAACAAGTGCAGTTCCTGATAACAAAATCTGCACTTCTTCTCTCCCCACTTCTCTCTCAGAACCAGTCTTAAAGGTGCAAAACTTATTTCTGGGCTAAACAGATGAATGGAGATACAATTCAGCAGCATAAAGCCACCCCAGGACAAAGCCATAATGGCTCTGCCAGGACTTTGTGGAATATGGGAGCAAAGCCAGCTAAAACACCAAAACAGGAAGCAACTTACACAATTAAAAGACAAGTTCAGGTAAGCTGAAATTTTGTCCATTCTTCATGACTGACCCTGACACAAAGTTTGTTGCCCATCATGAATCTGGGAAGTCTGCCCATTTTTTCTCTCACGGCTTTTGAAGATGAATTTCCTTGTACATTTGAAAGGCTGATGGCAGGACAGCCTTGCCTCTTGAAGTCATTTGGGTGTCTAAGTTGGAGATGCCACATGTGTGCTATGTGGAGTTTGTTGAGCATTGCAGTTTTCCCTTGTCCCTACAGACTCAAACACTACCAGTCTAATCCAGGTTTCTCTTCCCATTGACTCTCTTACCAATCTAATCCAGGTTTCTCTTCCCATTGACTACCTTTCTCTGTAGGCATTGCAGCTGCTGCTGCAGGGCTAGGTCTTGTTCTTTTGACTCCTGAATTAACCAACTTCCTCCAGTGTATTGGTGGCAGCAGGTCACTAAAATACTGGAGAGACAGATACCATGTCTTCTGTTTACAAACTCACCCCAGGAATGCTCAAGCCAGAAATGGAAATTTCAGTGTGGGTGTAATTGCCAATGATTTTTGGCTGCTGGAACTGCACTCCAGATTTGGGGCAAGAAGAATCTAACCCCACATCAAATTGCAAAGGGCTTTTACTTTCCCCTGTAGCTTGCCTGGTCCTTAGGTCACCTTGAAATGCTATTTAATGACTCTGTTAGCAATTCCATCCCACCTCTTTCTCCAGCTTCTTCTGCTTCCTTCTTGCCCTGAACTGGCGTAATGGGTTTCACCTCATGCTTCGTGTTTTTGGTGTAACAGAGCAAGAGAAGAGAGTGTCTGGGGGCCAAGGGCTTGCAGGAGCACATTCCAGGATTGTCTGTGGAGCTTTTGGGCCTGGGCATCTACTGTACACATCAGAATTGCATGGACTTATCTCAGAATTACATGAGACTGATCTCAGCCCATCAGGCAGCTCTTTCCCATCCCATGTTGCAGTAAATTCACATAAGCAGCAATTTTTCGAAGGCTTTTAAGTAGTCCATACTCAGTTGATTTTAACAGGGAAAGTAAAAAAAAGTATATTTCTAAACAAAATTATCCTTTCCTGCCAATTTCAGGGCTCTGCAGTGAGCCCAAGTGGGCTTTGCAGTGAAAATATCTCTTGATTGTTTTTCCCTTCTCTCCCTCCCCCCCATCCAGTAAAACAGAATGTTTTTCCCCAACACTCATTCTTGGAAATCGTTCTATTTATTTTAGATTAAATTTTCCAACACATCTCAGATTGAGACACAGACATGGCATGGAAAATTTCAGCCCAAGCATTTCGTGTTTGGCAAAGTTACAAGCAACTGGGACTTAAAATGGGAAGAGTTTGGCAATTTAGGATGCACTAAGAGCCTTCCTTCTAATGAACATTCTTGTTCAAAGGTTATTAATAGACTCAAGAACAATTCTGAAATTCAGAATAGACCAAAATTAATGCTGGTGTCCTGTCTGAACTTTCTAGTCTTTATGGTAAAGTACTTTGAAAAATCATTGAAAAGCAAAGTTGTGTGACTAAAGCCAGTATTAATCTTAACTATAATTTTCTGGTAGGCTTAAGAGTTGGAATACTGTCTTTAGCTTCAGTGGTGATATTAACAAAATGCAGTGTAGCACTAGAAAAGCTACAGAAAAAGGAAATTGAGAATGATCTCCAGAGATAAAGAAATGTGCAGAATGGAGTAGATTTGCATAAAAATTGTTACATTGGTATTTAATTGAATTATATTGGATCTTACATTGTTTAGATAGTATCAGTTTGAGCTACTATTGCAGGTTATTATAGACCGGTGTATTATTAAAAAAAATATATTCTTGAAACAAGTTTTGACAATGTGCTTACCTGGTAAAGTCACCTGTTTAAAGCATTCATATTTTCTAATGTAGTGAAATATGATAGCACTAAATAAAACCTATTAAATTGGTGGTTTCCATCATTCTCATTATAGATCTCTCCCACAGGTGCCTGGATTATGTTTGCAGCAGATTCAGCCTTGTGCAGCAGGCCAAGGATGGTACAATTTGGTGAGTATTATTGATTGATTCCGTATCATTATAGTAGTCAGCCCTTTCTTTCCATGCCCCTGTTCTTGTTGTTCAGCCATTAAAATAATACTTCCCGGTTAAAAATGCCACGTTTTTAAAGCTTATTGCATGTGAGTTACACTGTTGAGGCACATTAAAATACCACAATGCTAAGAAGAGTGCTAAATAATTGAATAAATATTGCTGTGTTTAGACTGTTCCTGTTTGTGGAGAGAACTCAAAACCTGAAAGTATATTATTTGCCATAACATGATACAAAATATGCTGTAGCAAATAAAAAATACTGCTGACAACTCCTGTGATGACTGGTTTAAGCCATGGTATAGAAGCAAAACTGCCATTTTAATAGCTATATATGTATGGTTTCATGTAAAATTTCAGTAATGTCCAATTTTTTAAATCTAGCTGAACTTTTTGATGTTCAATTCTCTAAGTAGTGATTTCATAATTTTCCTCTTCATTGGTGATTTCCTCAAGAACTGAAACTTGTACTTGAGATGGACCTGTGAGAAAAAATATTAATAACTGAGACATTTCAATATGTGCGTGAGATGAACAACTACTGGCTAGTGGTCACTATATTACTGTCCTCTTGCATTAAAAATAAACCCACAGACTGTATGCATGATTTAAGTCACACCCTATGCTTGGTTTTAATCTGGCTCCCCTTGATTCTATAGCAGCACAGATGAAAATCATGCAGATCTTTCTGATGCAGCAGTTAGAAAATCTGATAGTTTTGGCATATTTTTAATCTCAGCACTCCCAAATAGCAGGTCACAATATTCTGGTCCCTCCCATAACACGTGAAACATTGAAGTGTATCCCATTATCCTTGCTTTAGTGCTGACTGTTGGGAGTCAAGTCAGATATGTAAAAGTTGATGACTGCAGCAGACCCAGAACACTGATGCTTCTGATTTTTGTGGAAATCTAGTTTATGGTAATTCTTTTTAATGTTACTGTTTACTTGTTTGCAATGGTAGGTGTTTTTTTTTTTTTTTTTTAATTCAGTTCTGATGTTGTCTCCAAGAATCTTGATATATTGTGAGCTCTACTGGGATATTTTACTGTGTGGTTCATCCATACCACCAACTTGGACCAAAGATTAAAAAATGGGGTTAATTATAAACCTCTGAAGATCTCAGATGGAGATTTGCTGTTATTTGCATTACTAGATTTCAAAGTGATGCAAACCTGTGAGAATGACTGATAGCAGTGCTGGAGAAGTGTAGTTAGTCAGGCTGGAGCTGTGACCCCTGGTCACACAGACCTTCACAGCCTGCTGGAGCCCCTTGGTATTCCATGGGTTTTCTTCTGAGGGATGGAAATCCACCTGCTTGGCTCAGCTTGCCAATGGCCCTAAGAGAACAGCAAAATGTACACATAGCTGGAGGAACTCTGAGGAAAGTTAAGAAATTGTATAAACAGGCTGCATTCTGTTCTGCTTGATCATTTTGGGGATTAGGAACTGATCCTTTCCAAAAATCTTAGGTGATGAGGATTCTGTTACTCCTCTAGAAACTGACAGCAACTCAGGAAAAAAGAGGCAGAAATCCAAAGAATTGTCTGGGCCATTTTGTAGTGTTGGGTGACATCAGGTCAAAGTCAGTACAAATGCAGAATTTGCCCTGATTCCTGCTTCAGAAATTTGCAGCATTCTGCTTGCTTAGTTTCCTTGGAAATGCTGGCAGATATGTAGGGAATCAGGGACTCTCTGGAGTAGAGATAGAAAACCCAAGACTGAGAATGACCTCAACATGGTTTTGAAGGCTCTGAGAGGGAACTCTATATTCTAGTTGGTGGTCAGAGAGCAGCTGCTTTTATTTTAAATGAATATATGATAAAATAATTTCTCTTCAGGATGGAGTTAAAAAGGGTACAGCACTTTCTTTTTTCTTTGAAGAAGAACATGCTGCCCAGACTCAAAACCAGTTTGTGACTTTCCTGCTGCCAACTGTCAGGTGTCTAAATCCTGGGTATATGCACCTCTCCAGTTAGTGATTCTAAGAGCAGCCAGGTAAAAAACTTCCTGTCCTCTTGTCCCACTCCAAGTAGTCCTGAATTGTGTATAAACTGAGTTGCTCACCTACAGTCAGAGACTC
The DNA here is from genome assembly GCF_023055355.1 of Agelaius tricolor. NCBI lineage: Eukaryota > Metazoa > Chordata > Aves > Passeriformes > Icteridae > Agelaius > Agelaius tricolor. The sequence goes on from NW_027269263.1 coordinate 5,964,972, forward strand.
TTGTGTAGCAAGGTGTCAGAAAAATACAAATGAGGGGCAAATAGCCCAGAAGTGCAATACATGATTCCCTGGTTGCCAGCTCCCAATTGCAGTGGGAGGTGCTGATGTCTGCTTTCACACATTTGCTTTTCATCAACAAAAACTGTGTCTGTGGTGAGAAGCTAATCCTGTATGACATGGACCATCAGATCTTATTGCTACTATCTATTTTTGCTTTCTATCTGTTGTTTGGATCTGAATTTTTTGTTTGAATTTGAAGGAAAAAAAAATTGGAAAATTATTTTAAGCTTCATTCACCTATGTAATTGTCCTTGCCTAAATTACTGTTTTCCAATAGCAAGCTTTCTTTAAGTATGGCAATGCAGTTTTGGCATGACACAATGCATAATTCTTATGTTTCTCCTTGTAAAATTCCACTATGGTCATCTTTTCCAGCTGATCCTCCAAAAATTTTGCTCTTGGCTCCTATTTTATAAGTACAAGGAAGGCTGTGCCAATAGCTTGTGCTTATCTAGCTTGGTTACAACAGTTACAGTCTGGTTTTCCAGCCTTAGGAAACAACTGAAACAATATTGATTTGCTTCAAGCCTGCCAGTTTAACTGGCACCATGATCAAGATTCCAGTAGCTTTCTAAATTTGGGGTTTTTTTCCCCAGTGTATCTGCCATGTATGCAACTTCATTAAAAATAAGGAAAAATGATGCTGGTTTAAGGTTTTGGGGTTTTTTTTAAACATGATTTCAAACTGGAAGATTTGCTTCTGTCAGTGTCATGAACTTCTTCAATTAATTTTTTTAAACAGTGCTGTTTAAAAACAGCATAAGTTCTTGGTGGGAACCTAACACTCCAGCATCAGTTAGGAAACTACCCTTAAAAAATTCCTTGCTAACTTGAGGTGGTATTTTTTTTCTTACTGCAGGTTGAAAACATGTCCTGTTCATTGATCTAACTTAGAGACATAAAAATGCAAACCACTAATGTGCATGATTCAACTAAAGCTATACCAAACTTATTCTTGCATTTGAAAAAAAAATCACAAACAAATCCTTTATGTGGGATATAAACACAGAAAACGTCAAGCCTAAAGAAACCTTAAAAAGTAGTGATGAAATGAGAAACAGAACTGAAATTTCATTTTAACCATATAGTTTTCTATTTGTTGTAATGCATGGATAAACATCTAGAACTGGTATAAAAAAAGTAGCAAGAATGTGTGCTCACAGCTTAATATTTTACTATGAAATTCCAACTACACCCTTTATGTATAAGTAATTACTCAGCTAAGCCAAATTTGGATGCTCAAGCCAATTCTTGCTAAAATAGATTGCACCTCACTGTTGGAAGGGTGTTAGCATTATTTTGTTGTTTACCATATTAATTTCTTCAAACAAATGCCTAAAATCTCATTTTTGCAGTCACAAAAAGCCTTCCAGAGGCTTCTATACATGCTGCTTTCAACAGGCAAAAAGAGGTGGAGACAAACTTTGAATATATGAAAGAAGACACTTTTAAGAGTGGGGATGAACGTGACTTTAAAATAGCAGGCCTTTCCACAAGACATGGCAGGGCATGATTGGTATCTATATTAAAAACAGGCAGTGTGGAAATCACCCTTATTTGACACTAATGCTTTCAAGCTTTTTCTTTGGCAAGATAAGAGAGTCCTAAAATGTAACAATTGAGTATCTTAGGTTTTCATATTGATGTGCAAGTGGTGACTAAGTCTTATTTTTTATTTGTACACCTAATGTGCACGAGCATCTAATCAGCTGAAAGTAAACACTAGTAACTTTAGCACAAAGCATTTATGATGTCTATAAAATTTCTATTAAATTTAAGATTTAAAAATATTTGTTTTTTTCAGTATTTCCCAGTCAGAAGGGAAAGCTTTGCTTATACAGTTCTGCCCATATGCAAATACCTAAATCCACTTGAACACTTTTGCCTTGTGAATCGGGAATGAAATTTCCTCTGTACAATGAAGGGTTTTACTCCTAGCATTTGATCACTCCAATATAGATACTGAGAAGTCGAATAATTTACTTAATAAACTAAGTAGGAAATAACATAATTTAACTGAAAACAGAGAGTGAAGTTTGATTACTGAAGACACGAACTACATTTCACCCAACTACTTTGGAATACTGCAGGGAGTTATAAGGACATCATACCAGCAAGCTGCAACTGGGCCCCAATTTATGAACTGTGACCTCCAGAGTCTTTTAAAGTTTGTTTTTCCTTTATTTTAACTAACTGGTTTCTGACAAGTTCTTTTAGAAGTTTAGTGTGTGTGAAAGATCACTTAAAAAAACCCAATTTGCTGTTTTATACTTTTTCTCTTAGATTACCAAACTGATATTTTGAAAATACTTTAAAAAAAATTTAAAAATTTAAGAATTGCTGTATGGATTTTATTCCAAATCCAAAGATCCTAACCCAAGTTTTTACAGTTTTAGGGGAAACTATTGATGGATGTGTTGGGTCGAAGATGGAAGGTGCATCACTTCACCTCCTCGGGACTGGATGCAAAAAGGTGATTGAAATGCACAACAAAATATTATTGCTTGACATCTTTACAGAGCTTTGAGTAATTTCATTTAATTCTTTAATATGATGCACTGAGAACTGAGGTATCAAGTAGTTTCTTGTTTTTTCTCTTTAATCCTGGTTTTTGTTTTTTTTGTTCCAAGTTGGACCAGGGCTGCCTGACCAAACCACTCCACTCCACCTGGGTAAGGAGTGGGTGTCATTGGATGTCATCTCTTATCCCGAAGCGGCTGCTCCCGGGAGGGGACGCGTTGAGCCGTGTGCGAGCACCTGGATCCTGGAAATCCCTGGAGTCCGGGAACGGCACCGCGGGACACAGAGCCCGAAGTCAGGGCCGCGCACTGTGAACTGCTCTGGGAATAAAGGCACTGCATAAATACGCTGTCTTTTTAAATGAGTGTCATTGCTTTAATAGGAAATACATTCAAGAGGTTGCCGTAGCCTCTTCAGCGTGCAAGATACAAAGCAAGACAAAAAACGCAAACAAAACAAAACGCCCAAACTATCCAGAAAAGAAAAGAAAAGAAAAGAAAAGAAAAGAAAAGAAAAGAAAAGAAAAGAAAAGAAAAGAAAAGAAAAGAGAGGAAAACCACCTTCAAGAACGCGTGCTGTGTGGCGGTGACTCCGCTCGTCCCCCCTCGCTCCCCCGAGGCCGCGCTGAGGGAGCCGCGCTGCCCGCGGCTCGGCGGGCGGAAAGCGCCGCTCGGGACGGCTCTGCCCTGCGCTGTCTCCCTCCCTCGGACGGGATCCCGGCTCACCCCGGCCGCCGCTGGTGCCCCCGGCTCGCTGCCGCCCTGCCGGGACCGGGCTCAGCCCTGCCCGGGCACAAGCGCCCTCCCTCCGCAGGTGCGCGGGGCCGGGCAGGGGCGGCCGGCGGGGCCGCTTCGCCGCGGGCCGGGAGCGCGGAGCCCGCGGCGCTCCCCAGGACGGCCGGCGCTGCCGAGGTGGGAAGGCGGTGAGGGGGGTCCCGGGGGTCGGTGCCGGGCATGAGGGAAGCGCTGTGCTCTGAGGGGGCCGCGGGCGGAACGGGGATCCCGGGAGCGTGCGAGGGTGACGGCGGCCGCCGAGGCGTGGAAGGGCCGCCCTGTCCGGCTGGAGCCGCCTGAAGCGGGGGATGTCGGCGGAGCGGGGCTGGAGGGATCTCGGAGAGCCCTCTCCGAACCCCAAAGGCAAAATGTCCCCTCAGCCAGGACCCGGCAAAGCCAAGCGGCAGGTGGGTTTTACCCGGCCCGTGGCTCGGGCAGCGGGCGGGATGGCCAAGGGGCCGGGCAGGGCTCTGTGCCCATGTGCCCGCTCTGCCGGGAGGGCCACGGGGTGCCCGGGAAGGCGGCAGGGAAAGGTTTCACTGGTGCTGCTGAGAGGGTGATTGAGCCAGGTGATGAGATAGAGGTGTTGTCATCCTTTAGAGTGAAATTAGGGAGTGATAAGGTTGATAGGCAGCATTCATTCTTTCCTTCTGGATGTACCAGTTACCTGCTGTGTGAATAAGTTAAGGTTATGTCAGGTGATCAGAAGTAGGACCTTCTATCTGAGCTTTAACCGGGCAGGGAGGAGAGGGAACAAGGAGATGAATTAATTGTCATTGGTACTTCACTTTTTTCATCATCTCTCCCTCTTCAGGCAGCCCTTTGAATTAATAAATCTGAATGCATTTGTAACTCTCTCAAGTAGCTGCCAGCAGTGTAGGAGTGATTACTTTTTGAGTCATTCATTCTTTTTTTTTTCTTTAATTCCTTTACTGGGATTTCACTTTACATTTTGAAGGCTGATTTTGATCTGTTCTTCCTTCTCATAGAATAGGTTCAACAATAAAAAATACTCAGTAGTGATCTCTCCCTAGCTCCTGCTGACACCTGTTGCTGAACTGGCCTTTATGGTTTCTGTCCCTCTCTGTTTGACCAGTCTTTATTTACTCATGTGTAATGGAGAAATGGATGTGAAATTAGGACAACTTAGTAGTTGTAAAACTTCATAAACTTCTGGATATTTGATTCCTTTGTAGAGTGCTGGTGAACCTCTGTTCATATTTACAGTAGTAGTAGTGATGTATATGCTGTGTACATACAGCTTTAAAATGGTTTTGCTGTAGTGCTAAATATTTACAGGCCTTAAATGTGACTCAGAAGTAAGCTGAGGCTGCTTTGCACATGTTTTCTGAATCTCATGGTCAAACATTGCTAGCTCAGTTAATTTTACTTCGTACATTGTCTCTGACTTGGTCACATATAAGCATGTTACTGTCTATAAAGCCTTTAATTTGAGTTGACTGGCCCTGCTACAGCTGCCTCAGCAAAGCCCACATCAGCTCTCCTTTAACAAAACACTGGCACAGGACAGTCTGAATGCTGACCCTCTACTTGTGGGGTGGTAGTTAAATGAAACCTTGTCTCCATGGAGGATTTGATGGCAAAATGACTCTTAAAAAAGTAGATATAAGTGAAGGTAGACACTAGTGCTTGGGACTGAGACTTGCTGTAGCCATGCAGTGCTTCCCTCTCCCATGATAGCTTGGAGAAAAGAGCTCCCTATTTGAAATCTGTATTTCAAAATATATTACATATATTTTCCAAAAGCAATAGGTAACATTGAAAATTAAATGACCTGAAAATGACGAATGGTTTTTAAAATAAACTTGCCTGGTAATTATTCTTTTCACTAGACTTTCAGAATTTTCATCATCATGGCTGATGCTTACTTTTAAAGGCTCCAGTTTCCAGTGTATAAGTAATGTGAAGTTCACAGAAGAAGTGGAAATCATTAGACTGATGCTGAGTTTCCTTGTTCATATAAAAAAACAAAATCCAAATACACAGGGTATGCTGTATGCCTTTGCCTGCTACATGGTTAAGAGATCCCCTGAAAAAAAGTATTTTTTTTTCCTTTTTTTTTTCAAGAATGCAGGATAAGGATGAGATTGGGAGAAAATTGCTTGCAGAAGAGCTGTGAAATAAAATATAGGCTAATCAGAGAGTATAGTTAACTTCATATTCTGCATCAGAAATACAAAATTAAATTTGTTTACAAAGTAAATGTGAGTCTCAAGGAAGATAAGAAACTTCATGCTAAATGTTCTGGTGGGCAGAGAGGAAGAAGAATCTACCTCTGTATAAAGTGAAACCTTGATAAATTCATAGCATGGAAAAAGGACCTACAGTATAATTCCCCCAGAAGGGGCTTACTGCTGCATGTACTTCTACTCTGTTAAGGTGGGGATGTTATCATTTACCAATGGGAAGGATTCCCCATTTCATAACCAGACATCTGAAAATGTACCACTCTGCATGGGAAACTTGGCACAGCCAGCCTGAACCTTTTTTCCATTTCAATAAACTAAGCCAGATTTTAGTATGGATGGATAGCACATTTTCAGATGCTTCATGATTTTTCTAATCCTGTGACCTGTGTGCCTTAGGGAAGTCTTCCAGGAGTGCCCCATGAACCTGCTGTGTGGCTCTTTATACCACCTTTGGGATTTGGATGTTTACTTGGAGACAGCAGTGGCTGGAGGAAAGAGACATGATGTTTTCACTAGATCAGGGTAGAATAAAGTAAAGCAGTTTGAAACCTAAGTCCTCTGTAACTGGTGTTTGAATATCTGTGTGATTTCTGGCCCTGACTTACTTTATGCCTCTGTTATGTGTAGGTAGGAAAGCTTTTTTATAAACTTTGAAAAATAGCATGGCCCTAGTGTCAGGCCTATTGAATTGCCTGAATTAACACAGAGCTTTGCTGATGAGGTGGATGAGTGTTTCTCAGACTTCTTACAAATGAGAGCACTTACTCTTCTCCTTTTATGCACTTCCTAAGTAAAAAGTGACTCCTGTAGTACCTTAATTGCTGGCAGTAGCTAAGTTCCTGGGGATGCTGGGTGGAAAAGGGCACAGAAATCAGCAGCAGTGATCAGCTGTAGGGTGAGCACTCAGTGCACGGGCCAGGAGCAGCAGAGGGCTCCCGGCAGTGAAGGGAGTGGGGGCTCCCTAGCCGGAGTAAATCCATGCAGCAGGGAATTACAGCTGGTGCTGACTCCCCTGGAGGAAATGAGCTGCTTCCAGCTGTAAATCAGGGCTGTTTGGTTTTATTGGTTTTCTTGTTACTTTTTAATAGCTTAATATTTTAATTAAGTTTCCCCCTACCTGGTTATGACTCCCACCCTTTGAATCTGCCTTTTAGTTCATTGAGAGGTGCACATCAGGTAAGAGAAACACTGGTTGGTTTGTGTCCTTATTTTTTTAGAAAAAGTCACTTGTCAGATAACAGCGTTATCAGAACCTCCATTGTGGCCTATTACTGTAATTTTACCAAATAATAGTTTGTCTTTCATAAAACAACTGATTCACAAGTCCATTTCTTTGGCTCAAATTTGATGAAGTGTATTACTACTAGCATAAGTTATTTCTGCTGGGGTAGGGAGAAGATGTGTGCAGCTGAGCAAGATTGGAGGATTCTTTTTGTAAACAATTCTTAATTCTAGCATGCTAATACTTCTAGTAAAATAAACCTTAAATTTTTGTCCAAGGTACTTTAAAGTGACGAAGGAAGAGGGAAACTTCTAATTTATAAATTAAATTTCAAAATGCAAACATTCTTATTTCTCTTTTTATTCCGTAATATAATTTGCTGGTGTTTTAACATAATACACAGAAACCTAGGAGATAAAAGCTGTCACTCATGAATACACTGGGATGTAAGTAAAAGGAAGTTCCCTAGAGCTGTGTGTTTGTGAGCCCAATACAGCAGCAGCCTGCCTGTCTACCTGCTGGCAGCCTGTAACATGAGCACAGGCTTGGGGTAGGCTGAGATGATGGAATGTGCATCAAAGATCCAGCTGCTGGTTTGCTGGTCTGTTTTCAGTCAGATGCCTCCCTTTGTTCAGTTCTAAAGACACTGTCTGTCTTGGCATTAAGAATGAAACAGTTTCTTCTAATAAATGAGGGAATTCAGGCGAGTGTTGATTTTTCTGCACAGTACTTGTGGGTACCTTTGTTCAGAATGTAGCTGGGTGCCAGTTTGTGTATTGGGACAAATGTAAAAGGTTTCTTTTAAAATCCACGGAGTTTTCACTAAACATTTTCCATAGTGGAGGAAAGGAAGGTTCTCCCAATGGAGCTTCCCTTCGTGACACAGGGTATGGTCAAGCATGCTCTTGGCCACAGTTCTTTGGTGTACCATGCTTACAGCTGACCTCACTGTCAATTTTGTTCTGGTTTGGTTTGGGTTTACCTTTGCTGAGGGCCCCCACCCTTGTACTCTGCAAGCACAACTTCTGCGTGGCTGCTCCAGCCTGGTTGAATCAAAATTGTCTTGGTGAGCTTAAATGTTTTCAGTAAGACATTTTAAAAGACAGACATAGTTTGCTGAGTCTTGCCATTATGAAGACTTACAGTGTCCTTATTTTGCAATACTTTGAAAGTGAAAGGTATTTTAATGTACATTTAAGCCTGAATCCTGTCATGGGTAAATTTATCACTGGTTTTCTTATGCAACAACAAAATGATCCTGAAAGTGGAGTTTAAACGTGGGTAGGCATGTATTGACACTTTTCAGGAGCTAGTTCAGCAAGCAAGCCTTGGCTGCACATGTTGGCAATCTGGAGCCTGTATGTGGCCATGGTGTCACATCATTATTAGCTCAGCCCCTCTGTGTGCAGATACAAACAACAAATACTGCTTGCTCTCCACACAGTACACTAGAAAAAGATGTTCCTACGTTTCAGGGTTAAGAGATGAAAAATTCTTCTAAACTTTTTGGAATTGTCACTCTGATGAGTTTAAAGTAGTTGTTTTGTTGTATATCATGGCTCCATCAGTCTTTGTCCCATCCTTCTCAGTGGAAGTTGACTGCTGTTTCAGTGTTTTGGCTCTTCTAATTTTCTATAGTACCCTTAAATTAAAAAAATCTTTTCAGTAGGAATGTCATACCTGACAATGAACGATTGCTATGCAATATATACTGATAAAGTTCTGCTGTAATCCAGCTCTCAGCTGTCTTATTTATATAACATTTTTCACTTTGGAGAAACGAGACAGCTCATGGAGGTTGTAAAAACATCATATTTGAATACTGTGCCAAGAGTGAAGGCTGCCCTCTGCATGCATAGCTTGGACAGAAATGGAGTTATCTGTACCCTTCTGGTGACACTGGGGAGAAGCATATGAAGAGAGATAAAGTAGATACAGCTACTCCATTCCCAGGAGCCTTTTTTGCTTTAGAACCACAGAAGTGTTGAAGTGTTGAAATAGATATGGAAGCTCAGGGTGTGTTGGCTTCTTAGGAATACACTGTGAATACTGGAATACAGCTTCACTGGTTTTGCTCTCATTCTGTAACCTTTCAGAAGTGTTAAAACAACTTTAAGATGCTGAAGTAGCACTGATACTTATTTTGCTGGCATTTAAGGAAGGTGAGAACTGTATTTTCTTTGACCAGTCTCTGCCCACAGGTTGGTGGAATAATTAATGAAATAGATACACAAAAGTTCCTGGAGGTGGCAAGAACGTCTTTCAGGGGCACGTGCTGGGCACCAAGTGCTGCATTTGGTGCATGCCTACATGTAAACTTGTTTGTCCACTTCCCTGTGATAGTGAAGTGTGAAGGACAAAGGCAGGAAAATGTGAGACACTTTGAGTGGCCTCTAAGAAACATGCTGAAATGCTATACTTTTAATTCCAGACACATGATTCTTGTAAGCTGGATTTAATGGCTTTGCCTTCTGAGCTGTGTGTTGGTCATTCTCCTGCATCCAGCTCTTTCCCTACGAAATATTTCTATGTCAGTCCTAATTTTTTGCTTCTCCAGGATTGATGTTTGCAATGTATTGTACTTCTCCTAAAATAAATCAGAGGAAAATAATATGGTTATTTGTCCAACTGGAATGACCATCAGTTATAAAACTGAATGTTTCGCTTTCTCATTTGACTTCTGTATTGTTCAGATTTAAATTCCTCTTGTTGTTCCCCTAAAATTAATTCTGTATGTAAAATGCTGGAGTTTGAGAAGACTGAAAAAGTTGGGGTTTTTATCTAAGGGAAGGTATGCTTTTATGAGGTATGAAATGTAGTTGCTACTTTCTCTGTTTTCTCTATAGTTGCTACATCTTCTAATTCTCCAGTTTTTGCACAGTTTTAGTTGCATACATGTTTTATGATGCAGAAGTGATGCCTTAAGGAATCCTCTGCTCTGCTGGATGGCATTCACCTTCATTAGTAGGTATGGACTGAAAAATATGCTTAATTCTTTTTCCTCCTCTGGAAGTGAGTTGCTCATGCATCCCTGTTAGTATTCAACTGCAAATTTGGAAACCCACAGATGGGTTTTATGGGACAGAAAAGACATTTGGAAAAGTTTCCTGACTATGGAGCCAGTGCAGTTATCCATTTTTAATTACACATAATGCATATTACCCTGAATAGGTGCTACTCACTGGCACTCTAGGTACTGATTTCTGTAGCGCAGCCAAGCAGATTGTACAAGTTCTTTTGAAATTAATCAATGCTGTCTCACAGAACAAGATGGCAGGCTTAAAAGAAATCCAATCAAGGCATTGTGACAATATATAATAGCACAGAACTATTGACTCAATATGGAAAGTATCTTAAAAAGAGTGCTCTGCTGCAGCTAACTAGCAGAATTAATGCTCTAATCCAAATATCAGGCACATTGCACAAGTTCAGTTGCTGTTTTGCACTTGTTACTATGACCAGACTGATTTGTAAGTTTGGGGAAGGGAGTGAGAAAAAGCAAAATCTGTATACTCTCTGTGTATAAAGAGAAATTTTGTGTAACAGATAGAAAGTGCTTGTTCTTAATATAGTTCTTAATTTAATATTAGGAATCTATTGATCAGTGCCTTGAAAGTATTCTCCAAGAGAGAATATGAATCTAAATATTTGTAATTATCCAGACTCTTGCATTTAAGGACAGCTTATTTCATTAAAAATCTAGAAAAATAGGTAACCATTGCTTAAAAAAAATTGTTGTTGAATTTAACATGGCCTTCCTCATACTTAGCATTGAATCTTAATGTATTTATGGAAAAGGTTTAAAGGAAAATCAAATTTTTGGATGCAGATCTCATAGGCACTGATTTTTTAAATCAAGTCTAAAGCAATTTGCTTGGTTCTAAGTTAGTTTACTAATTTTTCTACAAAAGTGTTTGTGGAGGGATTCAGTTATGAGACTTTTTTTTCAGGGATTTATCACTTTTTCCATAAACACATAGCCCTGATTATACATTGGTACTGTGGTTTCTGTCTGGGAGTGCTTTTTCCCTGATGAAATAGTGAAAAGTAGGCTTTTAAAAATTACACAAAGAAGCCTTTCAGGCTAGAAGGCCTTAATTTAAGATTTTCTTGACTTTAAAAGTGGAGCAATTAAGCTGTATTTACATTTATTCTTTATTTTTAAGATAATCTATTCAAACAGGAAGGTCAGGGACTAGTGCTGCAGGTCCTCATGTCCTAAGGATCCCTAGCTCTGATCAAGGTCAGAATAGACTGTGATCTCATGTGAGCAGTATTTTCCTTGGAGTTCTACTTAAAGGAAAACTAAAAGTGCAAAAAAGAGTGTTTCACTCTTCTAAAATCTAATATGTACCAGTGTTGTGGAATCTAAAGGGATTCCCTGCAAGGAAATGCCCAAAAAAAGAGGTCTCACCAGAAAAAGGTTCCCACCAAAGAGAATTGCATCTTTAAAAGGAAGAACTGAAAACTTCAGGTTTTCATTATAAAAATAAGCTTACTTGCTCCAGGGTCCCAGTTTCCTAGCTGGATTGCATCTCAGGAAAGCATCCAAAAGCGGATACTTTTCACAAAAAGAAAAAAAAAAGGCTTTATTGAAAACCTGGTTCATTGCTGAGGAACAGCTTTCATGGAAAAATTTTGACTAGGTCTGTCTCAAGCAGAGTAGAATACCAATTTATTCTTGTTTTTTCCTGAGGCATCCAGAGTTAAGCATTCTGATATTTCTGAAATCAGCAATATACTTCACTGGAGAGCAGGCAGTATAATAGATTTCTTGTACAGAGTCCAGTTGCTGTATGTTACTCTTGGATCTGTTGGATAACACAAAGTGTGCTTAATCATGAAGCCTGCCAGTTCTCTTCCCTCTGCTCTTCCCCTCTCGGCAGATTACCAGATTTATGTTTGATTTCTTGGATCTTTTTGTTACCTTTTTTTTTGCCAAAGAATTTGCTCTGACTGCACTTGCTGGAAAGGAGAAAAGCTGAAGAATGAGTTTCTTGCTCCTCTTTTTCATTAACAGTTCTGCTATTCTCTGCTGACAGCAGTAACCAGTCTGCATCGTTGCTTTACTCCTTCAGAACAGCAGCTATTCCAGAGAGGGGTGCAGTGTTTATAGAATCCTCGGGGACCAGCCAGGATCATCCAGTCCAACCCCTGACCCTGCACAGACACCCCAACAATCCCTGCACAGACACCCCAACAATCCCACCCTGTGCATCCCTGAGAGCGGTGTCCAAACCCTCCTGGAGCTGTGGCAGCCTTGGGGTCCTGACCATTCCCTGGGGAGCCTGGGCAGTGCCCGACACCCTCTGGGGGAAGAACCTTTCCCTGATAACCAACCTAAACCTCCCAAGTATTCCAGAGACCAATACCAGGTATGGATGACACAGAGCATTGGGCTGTAGCATGTCCCAGCTGCAGCAGTATCTTTGTCCTGTCTCCTTTTCATGGTTAATTCCAAGTCAAGCATGGTGGTAACACATTCTCTTAGGGCAGAATTAGGATACACCTTGTCAGGTGAAGGGTGAATTATCTCCAGGAAAACTAGTGCAGTTGGTGCACAAGTGTCAGAGTCAGAGCTAGTGCATATCTATTTCATTTACCATTCAGTTTTGAAGCCTCTTCTAGACTCCTAAACATAAATGAAATTTTGCATATAATAAAATTAAAAAAAAATAAATTGTGCTGTATGCCCAAGACTGGAAAAAGCAAATGAGATTGCAGACACAGCAGCTTCTCTGCAGGTGTGAAAAAAAAGTGCAAGTGTGCCTCAAATGCTGTTCCCCCTTCCCAGTTACAGCTGGTTGCCTCTAAGAGTTTCTACTGATCTCTGGGGGCTTTTCTCCTGTTTTTTCAGCACGGTAACATCACTGCTGTGCGTGGGTACAGCTCCAGCCAGGCCATTGAAATGCTGCAGGAGGTTCCCTGGTCCCCCCTTCTTTGCTTCCTCGAATAGAAACCTTTCCTTGTAAACTCAGCAACAACAACAGCAGCAAAGGCCAGACAAAAGAGAGCTTTTGAGCAGTCCCAGAGGGGCACTGCCAGCTGCAGGTCACTCCTTTGTGCTGTCTCCAAGAGGGATGCATGGGCTCTGCTCTGCCAGCTTCAGGTTGGGAAGCCACAGGGTGGTCTGTGCCCCAATAAGAGCTTGTTTGTCTGTCTTTCCTGTTATGGATAGCAATGGGGGAGCGTGTTTTGTGTGATTTCAAATCCACTTAAAGTTCATGGGTTTGAAATCAAAACCAGAACTCAAATCTTATGAGGTTTGTGTTCTGTTAGGAGCTGGCCTTTTGCCAGGATGTGTCTGTTCATTTAACTTTTAACCCTGGAAACAAATACATACCAGTTTGCTATACCAGGTCACTTGTATTTCTTTATATCCTTTTCCTTATATTTTTTAACACTGCTCCATTGCATGCATTTATGGGTATCAGAAAGTTGCTCACAGAGGTGTTTGCTCTCTCATTGGCATACGAATTTTGTTTTCCATCTTCATCTTGTTTCACAGTTTCTGGGCTCACAGCATGTGCCTTCTGCCTGTTCCTCTGTATATCTAAGACAATAAAGAAAGGCTGAAATTTGTCCTCTTTGAGGGCTGTGTTTTAGATCCTATATGCTTTGAATATGGACTGAAATAAAGCCCTGAGTACCTGTGCCCTGGAAGTGGTTTGGTTTACGTACCATTGTGTGTTTCTGAGAGGTGACACAATCACAGCAGCTCTGCAGGGCACTGAGGAACAGCATCTTGCCTAGTGCAATTATGGAATTTTTAAAATTTTTTTTATTTTTCTACACTAAGTCTGCCTTGCCTCTAGTGCTGTTCTCTTCTGTGCTGGTGTGTGCTTTTATGTGGGTGCATGGAACCCCTAGCAACCCTGATGTGGAAGATCAAATTTACTGAAAATCATCTGCAGTGTGGTATTTTGTAGGTGAAGCCAGCAGTCGTCTATTGATTCTGTATAGGTTCACTTGCTGATTCTTCTTGGGTTTTTTTTCCCCTTGAAATAGTTGGACCTATTAAAAAAAATTCAAGTGTGGGTGTTTTTGTGCATCTATAAAGAAGAGATATATGTGTTTTTTGTTACCAGCATATTGTAGTTATGTGTTAGCAGACATTTTTAAGAGGTAATATGTTGATTTAGTAAATTATATCCATGCTTTCCTTTGGTGAGCTGGAAAGTGTTTATTTTTCAGTGTTTTATACTGCGAGGTGATTATGGGGACCTGCTGTGATCATAGCTGTTCACTTAAATATAATCTCTTTGATCATGATTATCTGTAAATCAGATGCAATTTTTTTGAGTTTGTTTGGTTTTTTACAGACATGATCAAAAGCCTATAAATAACTTGGTCTGTCACTTCTGACATAATGTGAAATAGGGGTTATTTGAACTGCAGTGTGAATTTTATGGTGTGTATATGTTCTCTGAGTCTAAGTGCAGGAGATAGGATTTTTAACATCAATGCTTGTGATTATGAACTTTGAATGTGTTTTCTGTGTATATTCTGCATTTTAGCTATTGCTGTTGGAATGAATAAGCTTGTAACTCACTGGAGTGTCTCAGAAAGCACTGCCCAGCGATATCCATGGGAGTACTCTTTTTAATCTAAATATATTTTCATTTACTCTAAATATATTTTAGCGATTTTATTTTAGATTAAAAGAAGTTTAAAGATTTTAACTTTTTACAGTATCCTCACAATGGATGTTCATTGAAACCATTCTTTGTTTTTAAAAAGACTGTCATAATACACTATTTTATTTTAACCTGAGAAAGTAATATAATTTGATGTTTTCTGAAAAAAACCCAAAAAACTAAACCCAAATCAAACAGAGTTATTAATTTCATAAGATTGACTATTTCAGCATTAAATATTTAATTTGAATACTTTTTAAAGTAGATTTAAGCAAAACTTTGTCAATTCTGTGTACAGTTGCTTGAGAGTTATTTTTGCTGCCATAAGCAGTGTAACCGAAGTATGTGAGGAGCTGAAACTCTAAACAACAGTATTGGTTTGTATTCAGATGTTCATTAAAATTTCCACTGGCATTTTCAGTGGCTGTATTACAAATTAAAAGTGACAAGAAATAATCTTACCAGCTCATTTTGCTTTTTCTCAAATCTCAGTCATTTAAGACAGAAATGGTGATGAGAGGTGCAGCTTAAGAAATTACATTAACACCATTTTGGGATTGATGGCTTTCTGCTCTAGCTGTGAATGTTTCTAAGGTTCCTTTTTTTCTGTTTTCTGTTCCACTGGTGATGTATTGCATGAGGTCTGTAATCACAAATTCCACCTTAAATTTTACAGCAAGGTTAAATTGGATTTTTAGACTTACAGACATCTATGCCACCAAGGGAAGATTTCTTCCTGTGCCTGTCCCCCACCTCCCCAAATGTTTTAGAATTTCACCATGTTTCCTCTAAGGGCTTTGGATCAAATTTTGGATATAGTTACTGGGTTTAAATAGCAGACTTCTAATAAGAACTATTGTTCACTGTCCTGCCAGCTGTTCTGTACCACAGTCTGGGCAATGGATCCCAGTCAGTAGATGTTATAAATCATGTTATTTGTCCTTTGCCAACTTTGCCCCTTCTCAGGAAAGAAGCTGCCAGTCTGAATCTTGAAAGACCCACTGTGAAGAGCAGAAAACTTATGGTAGCTTGAAAAAGGGCTTCTTTTTCTCTTGTAAAGGCAAGTGAGGGGATGAGCAAAAGAATCTGTAAAGATACAGAGAGCACAGAGCCACTGCTGAAGCTGTGGCTTTCATCAGCTGCTGTTTATTGTGAAGATGGCTCTTGGTTTATGTGTACATATAAGAATGATGGATATGGGACTGGGATAAGTTCATCTCCTTTTAAATTATGATTAAACAAGCAATTTCAATCACAAATTATGTGTCACCCTGTCTCTAATCTACCCATTCACTTTACAAAGTAAAGGAGGCAGCTGATTAAATTTAGCCAGCATGTTTTTTTGCCTGCTGTCTAGACAATTGGCTTGGTTCCCACTCCTCTGGTCTTAGCTCTCTTTCTTGCTTGTAGGCCCACTAGGCCACTTAACCATTCTGCTGTCGTTTGAACAGTGTGTTCCTCAGGCTGATAAAGAGCATGGGGGCATGGGCTTTTTTCCTTCTTGGGTTGTTAACAGAGAACATGGTACCAGTAAATAAACACACACAGGGTCTCTGTTAATGCCGAGTGAGTCCTCTTAGAGTGAAAATTATTCAGCTCTAAAATCAGCTCCCTTTGTACTTTGCTGCTCCTGGAATTCAGATGAGCCCTTTCATCTGACGTCACTGCAAAAGCAGTGGACAGATTCCAGTGTGCTCTCTTTCCCACTCGGCTTTGTACAGACATAAGAAATCAGCGGAACGAAGAAAAACAACCTGAAAATAAAACCTACAACAAACACTGTCCCCCACCTCACCTGCAATCAACACCAAACCCAGACTACCGACAGCACTCTGAGCACCCATCTCCAGGTTCTTTGGTTATAGTCATCCTTTGCATTTACAGACCCAAAAGATACTGATATCACTGGGGCATATTGCAACACTATTGTTCCCCTCCAAAATGCCTCAGTGCATCTGCTGTGCTGGGCTTGTAGTGTCCTGAGGAGTCACACTAACTTTGTTGTACAAATGGTTGCTATTTCTGGTGTATGGTTTCAGGCTAGAACTGCAGACTGACCTCTCATTTAGCTGTGGGGTAAAGTGGAGTTCAGTTTTGAGTGAAGTTTGGGATTTAAGTTGACAATTTAAAAAAATTTCACACAGAAAGCGCTTGAAAATTTAAACTGCTCTTATGTGCTCTCTTTTTTTATACAAGGGGTCAGCCTTGTGGTTGGAGACAAATGGATGCAAAAGAGTTGGGAATTGCCTCAAATCCGTGCATGTTGGTCAGTGCAGCACTGAGCCCGAGGCGTGTCCAGGTGTCACAGCACCCAGCCAGGCTGGAGAGCAGGGAGAGATGCTGGAGCAGTTGGAAATGTGCTGTTTAGTGCATTTTCCTAACACACCCCTACAGGTCCCTTCAGCCAGCCAGCAAGCTGGACTTCCTGTGTAGGATGGATACAAAATGGACTGGAAATTGAATTTTCACAAGAGACATAATGATTCAGATGAAGTTGCACTTTCTGTCCAGGCCATCCATAATCAAAAACCTAATTTTTCCTCTAGAAACATAGGCATCCTAGTGGATATATTTTTAGCAGCTATAATGTTATCAATGTTAACTTCCATCGTGGTTTTTTTCCTTTTTTTTTTCTCTTTTAGAAGGTCACATTAGTCCACAATGCTGTGTGGTCTTTGCTCTAGTAATGTCATGTGGTTTTTGACATGACAGTAAGCAAGATACATCTCTCATGCAAATACTTGCTTATTGAAGCATTCAAATAGGAAAACTATCATTCATCATTTTAAAATTGAAGGGATTTGGTAAAGAACCTGTAGCAGCCAATAGTTTCATCCTTTCTAGGGTAATTTTCCTGATTGTCTGCATGGGGTGTGAAGTTTCTGGAGGGTTTTGGTTTGCCTTTTTCTGTTTCCAGGATCAGCAGAAGTTTGTGCAGATGCCATCTGTTTTATATTTAAATATATTTACTGTACCTGCTGCATTTTCTTCTCTGAATCGGGCAACCTGAAATACCACAGCCATGTAACTTAACTCAGAAGTTGGGTTTTTTTTTCCCTTTTACCCTCCATTGCTGATTGTACTAATCCTTCTGGAAGGGCAGTATTTTCCCTAGCTCAGCTTGCTGTGCCATTTTGCCTCACCTGTTTCAAAGTGATCTCATACCACAATTCCTCGGAAAACCATCTGTTTAAATTCTTGGTGATTTGATGGTCTTTTCTGTCCTTTTCCTTACAGTCACACACATTTCTAGTGTTTGGCCTCACAAATGCTTTGCAAAAATACTCTGCACCCTGCCAGAAACTCTACCCTTTTGTCTTCAGCTAACAGTTTAATTGTTTTTAATGCTCGTGTCATGGTTATTTTTTCTTTCCTCTCTTTAAAAGGAGAAATTTAATATTTTTCAGGTGCACTTTGCACTTCCTATTTAAAGGAACTGGCCTCTACTCTGCCATGTTTTGGTTTCCAAGTTAGACACGAGCTTCCGCAGAGGTAGTTCTTTGACTCTTGTTAATAAATTGAAGGCATTGTGTGGCTTCTGGATATTTTCTGCAAATTATATAGGTTCAATTTTATACGGTGGAAAGGAAACACTGAATAGTTAGCTTCTAATTCCAAACAACGATTAATGCAGCAAGGAAGACAATATCCTCTTTAAAATCTATTTTTGTCTTTCCCTCCAATTTTGCTATACAGTTTCCAGACCTTCCCCCAGACTCATCCTGCCTAGCTTCCTGTTGAAAACGTGGGGAAACATTTGCACGTATCCTCACAAAGAAGCTTTACTTGTTTGTTGGTCATTGCATATCATTTTCAGAGCATTATTTGCAGTTTAGGCCCTCCAAAAAAGAAAAAAAAAAATCATTTTTGCTACAGCAAATGAGATTTTTTTTAAATTAATTGGGACTGTTTTGGCTTAGAGGCTAACACAGGCATACTTCTAGTGAGAATAATGTCTAAAAATGTGTATCATGAGCTAGGAGGGAAAAAAAAAGAGGCTACTCTTGAACCAAATTTCATATTGTGTTGTGTGAGAGATTCCACATGTTGTTACTTCATACAAATGTTTTCTCCCAAGAAGGAGAACAAAGTAGAATATTCAAAAGAACATAACAATAAAACATATGGATTTTAAAAAAAATCTGTCATCTTAAATGAGCAATATCATTCTTTAGCTTGCCTCCAGTGGGTCTGAGATGTTTGTAGGCTGTTAAAATATGAGTTCATTCTAGGACAAAGAAGGTTTTTTGTTTTTTTACGTTTTCCTCTGTAAATCATTGGTGGGGGGGAGAGAAAAAAGGGTGGAATTATGCTCTGGACGCTGCTGCCTTTGCATTTTTGGCATTATGCCTTCTTACTGTTTTATTGTCTATTTTGGCTGAACTTGAAGTTCCAACCATGCTCCCTGCCAAAAAGAAAAAAATAAAAAGTCAGGTCCTTTAAGGATACTGGAAAATGAAGCCAGTTTTTGAATCCGCCACGTCCTGTAAGCAAATAAAAATGAATCTCTATGGAGCTCAGACGTTACTTCCTGTTCTCCTTTGGATTCCAAGCAGGAACGGAGCAATTTTTCTCTGAATCCAAAAAAAAAGGAGGGGAGAGGGGGAGAATAGATGGCTTTAAAGCAGCACAGGAGAAATCTTTGAGAGGCTTCTATGTGGCTAACTTTTAAAATATATGTAAAATGTTTTACACCTTAATATATGTCTGTACTTAGAAAAATGTGTAGCAGCTTTCCCCTGCCGCTCCAGCACTCCTATTTCGTAAGTCAGTGGACATAATAAAAATACACATAACTTTTTGTTGGATGTTTCCTTTTCCACTGGTTTTGTAACTTGTAAACTAAGCTTGCAAATGTTTCAGTCTTGATAGCATGTACTGATCCCTTAAGGCATGTGAAGGTGTTCAGGAAGATCCTACTTGTGGTTTCCCAAGGTGACCAAAATTAGAGGAGAAGCAGGGGGGCAGTGAAGGAGAGACAGAAATGCTTTTTCAGATAAGATAATTGGGATTTTGTTATGGTAATCTGTGTGTTGTGATAATTCCATCAGTAAAGATCTCAGTTTTTAGGTGCTGCTACTTTCCCAATTTTTGAATTACTGGAGGTATTCTGACATAGAAGATAAACTGCTAGCACAAAGTAGACTTCTGGATTTTTGCCACTGTAAAATTAGGAGTAACTGTAACCCAAGCAGACTAGCCAAGCTTGAAATTCACTGTGGACAAATGTTCTTTGTGCATAATTCTAGAGGAAACTATTTTTGGTAGTGAATGAATATATGTAATCATTAACACATGACGGGGCTGCTGTAAAGGCATTAGGCTGAAGCATGAACGCTTCCAGCACCCAAGAGGTGCTGCTGTATTTTATTTAATAAACTATCTGGAATGTTCTATTACTCTGACTTTTTTATTTTCTTATTTCTGAAGTTTGCATTTATAAAGCGACTTTAAAGTTATTTGTAGGAGAAAAGACTTGATTTCTTTTCTTCAAAAGAGGCAAAACGATGTAGCTAAAAAAAAGTCAGTTATTCTGTTGAAAGGAACAGGAAAGAACACAAAGAAGATTCTCCCAAGATCTCTGAACATACTCTTAGAGGCAGTTTGTAGTGTGTATATTTATTTGTGTTTGTCTGGGAAAGGTAAATTATCTGAGAGGCACTGGATTTCTGGATACAAGTAGAAGTTACTTCTGTTTTTGCAGAAAGTTATGTCTTAGCGATCCCATTATGGCTTCTTGCCAATGTTGAAAGGATTCATTTGATTTCTGATGTTGGCATGCGGTGGGACACAGGAGAGCTGTCAGCATCACAGACCTGATTGCAGGAGTCTTCTGAAAGTACCTTTTAGCATTGCCATGTCTTGCTGGGTTTGTGGCCTGAGTTTCAAGGAAGTTTGAGAAGTGATAGGAAATCCTGGAGTCACTGAGTCCATGCCCCAAAGACTTCAGGATGGTGTGGGAAGGGCTCTGCTGTGCCCTGTGCAACCCAGGGCTGGCACCACGTGCTGGGCAGTGCAGGAGTGCTGCAGGGAGTGGATGTGCTCTCCTTTGGCTGTGGGCATTTGGGTAACAGCTCCCTTCTGTCCCATTACAGCTTCTCCAGTGGCAGGTGGTGCCCTGGGGAAGCTGGGCTGTTTCTCAGAGCAGTGGGAAGGGTCAGGAGATTGTCACTGTCTGCCTGGGACTGAGTCAGGTTGGCAATCACTGGGGAAGGTCCTGTGGTCCATGGAAGTCAGGGTGAATTTTGTCTTACTAAAATGGATGATCTGCAGATCTTGATTGATGGCCTAGGTCTGTGTTCCCTTCTCTTTGACAGGGAGTAAGA
This sequence comes from Agelaius tricolor, assembly GCF_023055355.1. Lineage (NCBI taxonomy): Eukaryota > Metazoa > Chordata > Aves > Passeriformes > Icteridae > Agelaius > Agelaius tricolor. The sequence continues at coordinate 5,985,720 of NW_027269263.1, forward strand.
AGTTGTTAACTTTCCAATAGATATGGACTTATTTTTTTACTTCCCTCCCCCCTTTTTTTTTTACTTTAAGGCTGAACTCTGAAGGGTTATACAAACAGTAACTAGTGGGAATAAGATTTACTTTTAGGTGGAGTATTAAATAGAAGCCTTACATCTGGAAACATTTACTGGATCAGACCCTATCTGGGACTGCAAGTCAACCAAGGAACACAACGGGAAACAAAGAAAATGGCACTAGTAACTCAGAATTATTTTTTTAATCAGTAGTTCTGAATTTCATTCATGCAGGTTAGTATTTATGATTTTGCCTAAAATGCATGCTTTTCCACACTGGGGTGGGTCTAGCAAAGTTTTCACCTATAATGTTCATTTTAGCCATTCCAGTGCCTAAAACTTGTCTTTTATATTTAGAAACTTTTTGGCCAACGATTGCTGTCCGCTTTCATAAACGCATAAAACCAGAGTTTTACAATGTTTCACCTTCCGTGCACCACAGAAGCTTTGTGGTAGTTCTCCTCAGACTTTCAGACTAAAGATTGCTGTGCTGTTGTGTTAAACTTCAGACTTAGATTTTGCAGAGAAAAGCTTTAATAGCATCCCAAACTTTTGCTTCAACTAGATTTCCTAAAGAGATGAGAATTACTGAGTTGTCCCATGTCTGTCTTTGTAACCCAGCTAGTAGCCTCTGAACTCCTGCCAGGCCTGACAGGGGTGCCCTGTAGGATGCTGTAGTTTCTTACAAGCCCTTCTCTGTGGGCTCATCCCAGCCCTGTGCAGCCCTGGGGCAGCAGAACTGCTGACAAACCAATGGGTGGCAGTGGGAAGCTCAGGGATTGTTGGCAGGATTTGTGGAGTATTATATGGGGAAGGAGAAGCTTGGTCCGTCCCTGATAAAATGAAATTGTCAGAGGATTGTCCACACTCAGCAAGTTTTTAAAAGAAGTTTACAAAAAGGAAGTGAATAAAGGAAAGAACTGCCTTATCTTCATCAGAGGCAGTGCACCCCTGCCCTAGGAGGGTTTACATTTTCCTGGTCTTGCCTCTGCTGGGATGATTAAATCCTGTTTGGCAGAGACAGAGCTCGTGTCATTGCAGTGCTGTTGAGATGCGTTGAGTCTGGAGAGAATTAAAAAAAAGATAAAAAATTAGTGATCCAAAGATGAAGGAGAAAATTTTACAGGATCTAGGGAGTGCCCTAAATCACTGCAGCAGGTCCTGTGGAAAAGGTCTTTTAGAAGTACTTGTTGGAAGAGCTGTTTTGTCCCTGCTGAGGATGGATGTTTGATGGCAAGCTGAGAGAAAGCAAAGCATGTTTCTGAGTTTGGCCTTCAAAACAGCTAATGATTTATGGCTCCAGCAATGTCTTACACCTTTCAACAGAGAGATCATATTTCTTGCTGGTGTCACCACTACAAACTCCCTGCTTTCCATGGAAGAGGTATATTACTAAAACCACCCAGTGGAGCAGCTGCTCATTTGTACTGCCAGCTCAGACCTGCATCTGAAAAGATTAATTCTGTACTTAAAATAATCCGAATCTTACATGAAGTAAATGTGTGATGCAATCCAAGGAGCAATTGTTGCATAAGATCGTGGGCTTTGCTCAGATCTAAATGAGTGAGTGGAATTCCAGACCTCACTGTTGCAGCCATCTGAATACTCAGCTATTCCTGCTTTCATCTCTTGGCTGTAAAGGGAATGCAGCAGTGGTGTAACCATGTGGGGACATGGAGAATTCAGGCAATGAATTTAGCAAGCAAATTTTTTTCTGCCTTTTAGCTGAGAGTAGACATATTGTGTTTCATATTCTTTCAATGCTGGATGCTTTGTACAAACAGAAATTATTTTTTTTCTATAATGTCCTGCATTTCAGATTTAATTTAAAGTTTGGCTGGCACAGTTCTTCTGCTGCATACCTACTGGAACAGTAATGCAGGGATTCACTGGAATTTTTGTTGTGGTTAGACAGCAGGTTTGCCATGTTAGCTGTTCCACTAAGGAACAAATTGAGGGAAGGAAATTTTGTTAATTTACTTAGAAGGAACTTCATTTTAGGTTCCTACTCTGGCAGCAATGTGTATGTGTTGGCTGCCACTGACACAATGAACCTTTGGGTCCATTGTAAAGTCTTGAGTATTCTTTGTTTTGCATAATTTTTAACATCATTAATAAGGTAATTAATACAATCTGTTAATAATGATGTTCCTTATATTCAGTTCTAATATCTCTTATTGCCTAGGTGGGGATAAAGTAAAACAAAGAATCAATTTATTCAGGAGAGCTGCAGTTCTGAGTTAGAAGATTTTTGTTGAAACAGTAAGTGGATATGTTCATGTGTGAAGGTTTTTAATGGCTGGGATTTTGTGTTATTAGAGTTTAAGTTCTTTAGTGAAACACTGGATGGTGCGTTTGGGAAGGGTCTTAGGGGTGATGTTCAGTATTCAGTATTCTGTTTCTCTTGTGCCCAAGTGGGAATGTGATACTCTTATAAATCAGGTTAACTGCATCAAGAGGTTTGGAATTAACAATGATGTCATAGTGTCTAAAAAGTGCTAAACTAGAACAAATTACACATAAATACTTATCAAAAATCCTACTTGATCCTTTTTATATTGCTTGTTATAAACAGGCACGTATCACCATATACACAGATTATACCTAATATATTATTATGTGTATTCCCCTACAGAGAAAGCTCAGTCAGTGGAGGATTCAATGTGGCCTTTGCCACAGGTATTTCTAATTACAGCTAGGTGACCATGACATGAAGAATCAGCTGGCATTTGCCTAAGTAAAAACTGAGAATTTGCTTTGATGTTTGTGACCATTTATATTCGTTTTCTGAATATGTCTATGAAATCACTGTACTGATGATGAAAAGACTGATGAACTGAAGGAGGAATTTCACTTGTATTTGGGTTGGCCTGCGTTTTGCACAAAAGAGTTGGAGATCACTAAAAAGTCTTTTGTTTTGTGTTAAATTCCTTTACTTCTTAATTGAAATTTGACATAAAATTAAAAAAATAGAGACTATGATGTATTGGAGGTGACTAATCATCACAGTATAACAGCATAATCAAGACCAATAGTCAACAAAACTCAAACCCCAAAAACCCAAGATGAAACAAGGGAAAACAGCTTGTAGGCAAAGGCAGATTTGAAAATTACAGAAATAACAGGCAAAGTGAATGCTTGTAATCACTTTACTGTTGCACTTAGTAAATTATTAAGCTGTAAAGCATAGGGCTTTGTATCCACCCATATCTGAATATGTGCGGAAACCAAAGGACTTTAAGAAGCAAAATTTGCTCTTCTGTCCCCCTGCCTTTTCTTGGGGAGCTCAGCAGCCCAGGTTTTGCCAGAGGTTTGAGGTTAAACCACAATCAAGTCACTTAACTTTGTTGAACCTGTCTGTGGCTAAAGATGAAATCAAAGATGTACTGGATATTGAGGTTTATGTACATAGATTAAGAAAATGTACGGTTTATTCATTTATTTTGTGATGATTTCTAAGCCTCAATTAAAAAAACATTGTTAAGTGTGAAGCTAACTTAATGTTATCATCAGAACTAGTGATTCTTATTTCTACTTTAATGCATTCACTGTTTTTAGTAGAGATATTTGCAAAGAGCGTATTTGTTCTCTTCCAGTTTGGTATTTTGGGTCAGATTCAGGTCCAAAGGGGGCAGGTTCAGCACCACTAAATTGGTGTCTGTATGGGGCCTCCCCCCTTTAAATAGCTGTCACTCTTTCAATTTGGAATGGAGTCACTATTCCCCCCCTTTATGCGTATGGAAGAATGGCACTGAAACAGCACTTAATGAGTCATACCATGTAAATAGTATTTGAAAAGCCTATTGATGCTGTATTTTAGCACTGTATAGGAAAGCCAGGATTATTATTTTGATCCCAAAGTGATTAACATGTCCAAACATGCTGCAGGGAGTTAACAAGTCTTCCTAGCCACACACAGACCAAGCATAGCAAATGTGCATCTTTACAGCTAATTGGAGGTTAGCTGAGCTCTTTTCTACTTTGGGCTTTCCTGCTTGATGCCACCAGCAAGATCTGCCATTCCTTGTGTTTCTTCTCCAGTGTCACTGCCCTCTGCTTGGGGATTCTGTTCTGCCCACGTCTCTCTGGCTTCCTTCAATACCATCTTTCCATTATGTCAGTCAACTTTGAGTTCCTCTCCCTCCCCAAAGAGGAGGGACAAAAAATATGTGCATATGTTGCACGTGGGTTTTGATACAAGAGAAATCCAGAGTCATAGTGGGAATCTGTGCAAATTGGCATGAGGAATTGCTGCTGTAACTAGGTTTGTAATTTGGGTTTGTTTAGACCATCCCCTTTTACCAGGGTGGGTATTTCTTAGCAGTCTTTAGGACTCATAAAAACGTGAGATGAAAAGTAAAGAAAACAAGCAAACACTGATATCTGATTCTTTGTCCTGGTAGCTAATATGAAATGAAAGCAAATGTGCGAGAGAAGTTATTTTATGATAGAAAAAGGTTTGTTGTTTTTTATTTTTTCTGTAGATACTATGTTGATTAATGACATAATTCTGAACTTTTTAGATAAGATGCAAACACTTGCCACAAAATTTGAGTACAGAGACTTGTAGCAAAGAACATTGAAGAAACTTTTATTTCCTTAACTGCAGCATCACAATGTTGGAGTCTGGGAAAGGAAGGGGAATAGATGGTTAGAACAACTTAAGACTTATGGAAAAAGAAGAATAAAAACAATTTAGTAGTGTGGTTCTCTGCACACTGAAAAACAGTTCCATTCCATATGCTGATTTTTGTAGAACATATTTTCTTGTCGCTTCCATCTAGGCTTGTTACATTTTTGGGATCTCTGCTTCTGTCTGCAGTAGGTCCTGGAATTGACTATTTCCCGCTGTTGCTTCTCATTGAGGTATTTGTTGCCTTGTTGCAGCTGGTCACTGTGTGGGTTTGGGTTGAGTTTGATATTTTTTTTTCCCCCCATCCTTTCTCCATACATTTATGGAGTTTTCCAGCATGTCTGGCACACAGATTTTGGATCTGTACTTTCTTTTGTCCTTCAACAAACAATATTTTTCCATGTGTGAAAGAACACTTCTGGTACTTCAGATGCATGTATATAATTTGGTTCAGCCTTCTTGCATATACAACAAAGATTCCTGGTTTCAAAGTTCGTCCTTAATCAAAGTCTGGCATGGCAGGATTTCTGGTTTCTCAAAGGTTATTAGGCTCGTTGTCGTGATCATGCAGAGGCACTGTCAGAGTCTTACCTGGCAATATCCCTGAAGGTATTTTTCAAGCCTTCATTAGAAATGTTATTAGTAACTACAGAATGGAGGTGTTGATGTCTGTAGAGTGTGTTTTTGCTTCCATCAGTGGTACATTTAATGGAGTTTGCCAGCTGGCCCTGGGAAAAGCACTGATTTGCAGTATCAATAGAGTCTCAGCCTTTCACTCGGTTCCTGTGTATTGTCCTCGTCTGTACTAATGTATTCATTTTCTCCTTTTTGTCCTGGGTGTGAGTGGCCAAAGGTGCCACATGAAATCTCAAACCCAGATCATCTCTCACACAGGTTTGCAATCACATTTTTGAGAAATGCAGTTCCATTTCAGAACCCCTTTCACAGAGACTCTACCAATGAAATACAGTGCAACTTCAGCACATTTGGAAGGGAGAAGTGCAGCATGGAAATAAACCTATGTACAGGCTTGACTTACTGTTATGTTTATGTTAATGAACTTGATTGAACTGGATTGATCTCAAGGGCACAGATTTTATTGTGCCAGTTTGGCAGTGTGCATTTTCTGGTGGACTTCACATGAAACTCACCACAATGGTATTTTTTATATGTTTTAAGTTTTAATCTTTAAATTACTCTGTATTTGTTTGTGACTTCATTCCATATTAAGGAAGAATCCTACAGAACAGTCAAAAGCCTCTCATGTGAGAGGGTAGTATTTCTTTTCATCACTGTTAGAAGTAATTATTCTAGTTGGCTACTTTAAGGCTTATCTAAAGTCAGTGTAAGTTTTTTACATTGATTGTAAGTTTTCTACATGAAACATCATGTTTTTCTGCCTCATGCTTTAGGCTGGAATGAGTTTTGTTTGGTTTTATTTTTGAATAGTTCAGTCAATGGAATTGCTCTTCTGTAAATTTTCCACTCATTTTTCTTTTACTATACATCATCTTATTGTCATGAACTGCAAAGGAAGTTCCTAACTTTAAATAATGGCATGTAGAGAAGTACCAGGAGAAAATACTGCTCTTCACATGCAGTCTTTTGTGGGGAGGAGCTGGGAATAGTATTTCATGTGGAAGTGCTTTGGATTTGGTCAATATGTTAATGTCCCCTAATGAAAAGACAAGTTTTCAGGAAACCCAGGTCCCTGAGACCCAAAGAGAAGTATGAAGCAACAAAGGCTCACTCTTGGTGGAGGAGGATCAGGTAGGGAACAAACTGGACATCTGTAAGTCCATGGGGCCCAAGGGATCCCATCCATGAGTTCTGTGGGAGCTGGCTGGTGTCATTGCAAGGCCTATCTCAATTACCTCTGAAAGGTTCTTGTATTCAGGAGAGGTTTCTGAAGGCTGTGATAAAGCAGATGCCTTCGAGAAGGAGAACTGTGGGCTGGTCAGCCTCACCTCAGGAGGTGAGTTACTGGAAGAACTAATCCTAGAAATGATTTTCAGAAGTGTGAGGGACAGGAAGATTATTAGAAGTTTTAATCCTGGTTTTATGAAGAGGAAATCATGCTTACGAAGTCTGATGGCTTTCTGTAATGAGGTGACAAGTTTGGTGGATGAGGGCAGTGTATTCTGCTTAGTTTGGCTTCAGTAAGGCTTTCAACACTACCTGTAATAAACCAGCCAAGGAAGTAAGGGTTGGATAAATGGACACTGAGGGGGACTGAGAATGGCTGGGCCCAGGCAGTTGTGATGAGTGGCAGAAGTCCAGCCGGAGACAAGTCACTAGTGTGACGCCTCAGAGGTCTGTACTGTGGTCAGCACCAATTAACATCTTCATTAATGACCTTGATGGAGCAGTGCACACCCTCATCAAGTTGGTAAATGATATAAAGCTGTGAGGAATGGCTGATGTGCCAGGTGTTTGTGCCACCACCCAGAGGGACCTGGACATGCTGGGGAAATGAGAGAGAAGAAACTCTAGTCTCTCTGTGAGGGGAAATAAAAAATCTTGCTCTTGGGGAGGAGCAATCCCATGCACCAGTATATTCTTGAAGGCAGCTCTGCAGAGAAGGACCTTGGGATCCTGATGGTCACCAAGCCAAAGCAACGTGGTCTGCATGAGCAAGAGCATGGACAGCAGGTTGAGCCCTGTTGAGATGATATCTAGGGTGCTGGGTATTGTCCTGGGGTTTCAAGTACAAGAGAAGCTTGACATACTGGCATGAATCCAGTAAGGAGCCGTGAAAATTACTAAGGCACTGGAGTATCTTTCCTCTGGAGAGAGATTAAGAGTTGGGACTCTTTGGTCTAGGGAAGGTTTGGAATTAGGGGGCTCTGGTCTTATCAATGTGTATAAATACCAGAGGTCTTTATTCAGGAGATGAAGATGAGGAAGCCAGGCTCTTGGTAGTGTACTTTTTCTTGGTAGAGCCCAGTGACAGGCAAGAAGCAGCACAAAAAAAAAAAAAAGCATGAAATTCCATCTAAGCACAAGAAAAAGAAGTTTGTTCTTGCAAGAGTAGTCAAAACCCAAAGCAGGCTGCCCAGAGAGGTTGTGGAGAGAATCAGGACAAGACTTGACAGGGTTGTGGGTAGCCTGGCTTGGATGACGCTGCTTATGCAGGGGATCTCAAAAGGTCCCTTCTAACTCAGAGATTCTGTGATATGCCCTGAAAAAGAAAACAGTCACTTCTGAATTGGTCCTTGCTTTGCAGTTTTCTTACAGTACACACACAAAGTGTGACATGACATCTGCTTGATAGTGTTGTTCTGCAATTTAGATTGCCTTTGCCTTCTTCTACCACATCTACTGGCATTGCAGCACTCTTGGTCAGAATTTTTACATCACCTTCTAATGCCCCTTGGTACTTGCACTGTTTTTCCAAGTATTTTTAACCAAGGCACTGACTGAGTCCAAATTTTGGTTTTAGGAATTGCAGACAAGCTGCATAAAATGTGATCTTACCAAATACATAATTCTGTGGTATTTCAGTGACTTAGGAGGATTCAGTTTTGTTCCTAAGAGATAGTCAGGTACGTGAGTTGAAGTATATTTTTGGCAAACTTGACAAGACATCTTTTTCTGAGGAAGGTAACGTCCTCTTTGGTGTGTAGAGAATATGTTATATTACTTAGGGTAAAATAAATACCTTCAGAATAACAAGCTGATTTGTTTCCTCAAGTCAAAGCTGTTAGCTGTAAAAGGGCATATTCAGTAACTTCCTCTTTTTTTTCCCTGCACTTATGATAAACTTAGCATAGTCCCACTGCTGTGTGCTTTCCAATTAGAGGTGTGAAGGAAAACAAAGAAAGAAGGTGAATTTGGTATTTTGCATTTCTCCTATCATCAAGAGTAGTGTTTTCTGGTTTGGTTAATGAACTATGCATCAATTTTGCTCTTTAGCAAAAAGGTCACTTTGATCTCAGAACTGTGCCAAGTGGCTTTAAGGAGGTGTTAAATAGGAATGATAAATAAAGCAATTTAAAGTACATAAAGTACATTTGGGTCAGAATTCCTCATCACAGATATCTATCATTTCACTACCTATGTATCCTTGTAACTGAAATCCACTGGGAGCACATTCCTGGCTAACCTAAACAAATCTGCTTTCTCTTAGCAGCATTTTGGTAGCAGATGTAGTCCAGAGACTGAACTTTGCAGATTGTGTTTTGGAATTGAGATGTTTCAGCTTAATTCAATAAATGTTAACAACAGTTAACTAATTGCACAAAAAACATACCCCCAAATTGTGAGAAAATAAAGTTACTATTTATGGTTTTACATTTTTGTTGTTTTTGACCTGGAAAATCTTGGTGTTGTTCATATTTTGAAAGAAGGTGAGGCCATTTGACTTTAATTTTGGTTTTTTGAAATCCAGTTCTTCTAAATCTTGCTGTAGATGGTTAAAAAAAAAGCAGTATACAGATTTGAAGACAGAAATTTTTGTTGAATATACTCAGGCAGTAACTTTATTTTTTCACAACTGCAGCATTTGAATAACATTAAACAGGTTGAAAATTCATGTTAACATTGCTCCAGGGTGATGTAAATTATATATCCATCATTTAAGCACTTACCCTTTTCTCATTGACCTTGATAGCAATTACAGAGGCTGCATTTCTCTGTAGCAATCTGAATTCTGAGCAGTTTATCCACTATATGAGAGGCAAAGAGGCAAGACCCCTACATGCACACAACTGAGAGTTTTTAGAGCAAAACTTTAGAGCAAAAAATGTGGCCATTGCAAATAAAACCAGTTTTTAAGTTTATTGAGCTCTTCCAAGCTTCATGAAAGAAAATGCCAAAGCCGAATTTGTACTTTCTTGTTTTGACTTTTAACGCAATGAAAGTGAATCCTGTTGAAGGCTCCCAGTTTTACTTTGTAGAGGTGAAAGAGGCTTGGGGTTGGGCATTTTTGGGAGTTTTTTAAAGTTAGCATGTAGGAATAACTGTATTCTGTCATGTGTCACATGTGAAAGGTGAAACAGGTACAGTCATGATCTGACTGGGCACTGGGCAGTGTATTCCTGCTCTGGAATGAATATTAATGAATAATAACAGGGAATTAATTCCCAGCCACCATGGGTGTTTGATGGCTGCTTTGGGCAAGTATGGTGTGGTCATTCATGGTGAGATACTGTAGAGCAAAGGCTGGAGCAGCCAGGTTTCTGGGTTTTAACTATCTTTAATTTTGTGTTGCTGAACATGCTATTTGATATGCAGATGGCTTTAATTGTTAATCAACTGATTAACTGCTTTAACTGTATAAAAAACTGATACCAGTGCCTCAAACTCAGTAATTAAACAGGCCACATAAATTGTCTTTTATTAAGCTAGACACTATCTTGCAATACTGTGTTTTTGGTAATATTGATTCTCTCTTTTTCTATTGTCCTTTCACTTTACGTTCTGTCATGTCTGAAGTAACTTCCTTTATTTTGTGTTTTTCACACTGAAAATATAATGTGAGGAAATGGTGAAAAGTTTTACAGAGGACTTTTGAAGCTCATTTTTGTGGAACTATAGTGCTGGATGGTTTTGACAAAGTGCCAGAGCATGACTGCTCTTTAGATCAGATGAAAACAAGTAGAATTTAACTTTTCCTTTATCTATTATATTCAGAGCTTCCCAATGCAGTTTTCATGGTAGCAAGGTGAACCAGTGGTGGTTTTTACAGTGTAGTGTCTTTTTATTGTACAAATGGAAACTCAAAATGCATGTAGAGTACTTCCTTCCCTTTCTTTAGGGGCCTTTGTGCAGTTTATTCTTGACAAATGTCCAGGCTTTTCCTTCCAAATGGTTTGCAGTCTGTAGGCACTTCTCTCACAGACCCTCAGGAGATTTTTGAGTACTCTAGCAAAAGGGCTTTAGTTAGTATTGAATATCTTTCACAGGCCCTTTTCACAGGTCAGGATTTTTCCTATAATTAGTTTCAACAATTCCTTTGAACTTTATTTTTTAGTAAAACCATAAATAAGAGAAATGAGCTGGGCTTTTTTATCCTGGAGAAGAGACAAATGAGAGGGGATCTTATAAATGCAATAAAGTATCTGAAAGGTGGGTATCAAGAGGATGGGACCAGATTCTCTTCAGTGGTACCCAGACAGGACAAGGGGCAGTGGGCATACAAACTGAAACATGAGATGTTGCATCTGAATATGAGCTGTCCACTCACTCAGGGTTTTTCGTTCAGATTTATACAGCATGAGAAGCCTAGAATGGATTTCTGGTGATAACCTGGAGCCGTTCTAGTTCCATCAGCATTCTCATGGTTTATTCATGATACAGAGATGGCTTTGTTTGTATCACATGGATATCAGAAGGGGGTGTTTGCCATTACAAAGTGGTTTTGCTTGACAGGTTAAACGACAATAGCTATTAACTTTGGGATTTTCTATTGTGTTGGCCTGCCTAGGAAATAACATTTATTTTCTGTAATTAAATGAAGTGAAATGTAAGCTAGCACTTTCCAATTAACTTTGTGTTGGAGAATGACTGCAAGTGGCAATGAGAGATTCTTAGAGAATTTCAGGAGGGTAAAAATGTATTCCACAATTCCTGTTCTGTATGATATAGCATCCAAAAGAGAGGAATTAGTCTGCTGCATTTTAGTGGTTTACACTGAAAAGAACTCATTATCCTGCCAATATCTCACTAGTTTGTACAAAGTTAATACACGGCATGTATTTTTTATGACTTATAATAGTACAAATATTTACAGAGGGTTTCATTCAGATGTAGTATCATTTTAGTATTAACTGTTAAGTTCTTATATAAGATCAATATTTAAGAATTGATTTAGTTATTTAATTTTACAAGATACATAGCATTTCCAAATATAAAAATATTCCTTCAGTATGTATTTTTCACCTCTGAATTGACTACAAGTTCATTGTCCCTTGGAAGATAAAGTAACATCTTTATTTGGACTCACAGTACTTTTCACAGGTGGGATCTAAGTGCTTTTTGCCAATTCAAGTATTTCTTCTGTAATCAAAACAGTTTGGTTTAGTGAAATAAAAAAACTTTTAGCAATTTATTTCAGTAAAATAAAAAACCATCAAGCAAATACAGCAATCTTAAATGTTCAGCCCATAAATTAAATTTGAGTAGTCTTCCATTATTTTAATTTCAAATTATTTAAATATTGGTTGGACATTGTTTAAATTTCCAAGAGTTTGAGGCCAGGTTAAACAGTGACCAGTATGTTAAGCAGCAGAGGAAGGAAGGTGTCTATAGCAAATTGGGTTTGTGGCTGTCATGAGCAGGTTGTCCAGGCCCTAGACATTGCTTTTTGTTCCACTCCATTGTCTGAGAACAACTCTGACTTCTCATCTGAAGCTTTGTCACCACAGATAAATTTTGTGGCATTAGCTTTTCACCCCCTAGGTCAGGATTAAATTAAAATACATACTATAATACATACCAGGCTCTTTCAAGTTCTGAGTTTTTATATTTAGGACTGCTTTTCTTTTTAAATAACTACTTTCAGCATACCTGTGTCACCCCGTTCTTCTAAGTTCTTCTAAGCCTTCTGATGTTTACATTGTTGTAATGGAGTTTCTCACACACTTTTATGTAAATAATGATTGTTTTGCATTCTTTTCTGGAGGAGGAGAAATGTGACGGACTGTTGGTTTGTCCAGTGCCATTGGAGAGGTGGCACTTTCATCCTCCAATCCACTGTCAGGTTTGAAAGTCTATAAGTATTGGAGTCAGAGAATAAACTTCCCTTCTTCTTTTTCTTACCTTGGAGTTCCAGTGTCCACATTGTTTTATTTTGTGTCCTGTTGTGACATATCTTCATTTTAAAATATCTTAAACTTTGTATAATTTGCTCTAATCTTTAGAGAGATTTACACTTTTGTGCAACAACTGCTCAATTTAATCTCACTTGATAATACCAAGAAGTTATTTTTAGTTTAAATATTCATAAAACTTCAAATGTCATAGTTACAGAACCCCAAATTTATTATTGCTTTGCAAGCATGTTTTGCTTGTCTTATTTGTATGGGATTATTTTCTGTTCCATGACAGATGGGTATATTGGCTAGAAATTCTTTCTGGAGTATTATACAAAAATACATGGCAGCATGGAGTGCCAGGGTGATGGCTGGAGTTTGGCAGGATGCTTCAGTCACACGGAGGCTTCATTCCTGTTCACAGATCTCACTGTTGCACTGGGCAGGCCTAGGTGAGGTCTGCATGCTCTTGCCTTTCCTGCCGTGGAACAGCCTGTGACAAGGAGGAGCCCTTAGGGGCAGGTCATTGTGGGGTGACAGGGAAAAGAGGCCTCTTTGTGCTCAGACATTGCAGATGTGGATGCTGATGGCTGCTTTTGCTGTTTGTGTTTCTCAGGCCCTGAACGATGACTGGTCAGTGCCATGCCAAGGCCAGGAAGCCGTGCCTGGATTTCACTGTGGTGGCAGGTATGTTCCATATCCCACACACCTGTCTCACAGCTTCTTGTCCCCTTACAGCAGTGTGACACCACCATTTCTGCCAGAAAGGTGTGTCCAGCCCCGGCTGGGTGTGGCAGTCCTACAGCAGTGTCACCCAGAGCTTGTCCCTAACCTGGGACTGAATGGCCTTTACAAGAGCTGATGTGTAGACCTGCTTATATGCAGAATATTCTTGCTATAATGTTATTATTTGTAGGGGGATAGAACATAAGCAAATAAAGGTAGTATAGAATGTAATCTTACCCCCTAAAGAGATGCAGCTGAGCCAATTATTAAGGCTTAGGAGCAGGCCTGACTTTAACAGGCCGTACCTGTAGCCAATCAGGAGAGTGTTATAAAAGAGTGCATTGGCTGGCTGAGGGGAACTGGAGTCAGTTGGCTGCTGAGAAGACAAGGAAGAGTCAGTGCCAAGAGGAACTGCTTACAAGGACCATCAAGGAGGTATGAAACTCTAGCAATATGGAACCCTTGCAATGTAATGATAATAGAACTGTTGCACTATAATGACAACAATTATTTGGCTTTGAAAAGAGTTAATTACTTAGAAAAATAGATGAGAATCTAATTTTTTTTCTGAAAGTAATCTATTACAATTTAATTTGATAGATGCAGGAGATATAAAGGAAAGAAAGGTGGCTCAAACACTTGTTTTATTTGTAGAGAAAAAGGGCTCTGCAAATTCAAGCAGATACAAATTTGAGCTAGCTAGAAGAATTAGCTAACACTCACACACATGCCTACAGACTTGTTCATTGCGTTATTTTCTTCTTTTGCCATGAAATTCATGTCTTGTGCCTTTTCTCTAATTATGCATCAGCATTTGATGGAGTGGCAGTGAAGTATTATTTTTTTTTTAATGCCTCATTTAACAGAACTATTTTGCATGCAATGTATTAAAGAATTTATTGTAATATAAGATTTCCGTCTTTCTTCTGGTTAATTTCCCTTGTAAAGAAGACATAAAACATGTTTTTCACAAACTACAGTTTTCTCAGAACTCTTATAGCCATGTTTCTCTCCCAGTTGATTTTTTTTTTCCCATGAATGTCCCTTTCTAAAATCATGTGCCTGAACAACAAACCAACAACCTAAAGCTCTACTCAGGCCTTATGAGGTTGCCTACAGAAGGAGGTGGAATGGCTGACTTAGAACAGGTGCCTAGGTATAAATGAAAATTTATGTGCCCAGCTTTTGGGTGATGCACATAATGAATCTTGCTTTGATAATTTTTAGGTTCAGGCTCTCAGTTATGCTTCCACTTGGTTGTTTTAATAAGATAGAAATCTCAATAAAATTGCTTGTACTTACATCATATCATCCAAAACAATATTCTTTCCTGTTTTTTTCCTCTGTATTCTCATATTTGTCCTGGTTTTCCCTTAGTCATTTTCCCCAGCTGAAAGAATAGCAGCAATGCAAAATGCAGATTTTGCTTGTACTTGAAATCTACATATGTATGCTTATAAAATCAAGTAAATGTTTGGACATGTTTCAAGCTTCAAGAGTGCATGGTTTCCGTGGTGATGCAATTCCTATTGGTTGTATATCCAGCTCAGTGGCATGTATTCAGCCTTGAAGTGTAGACATTCCTTTTGTATTCCAAACTGTACTGCCATCCATGACTGATTTTGGAGTTACATTCATAGGGTGGTGTGACTGGCTGGTAGCAAGGTTTCTGGAGGTGGTCACAGGCTGACTCCATTGTGCTGTTCTTGCCCCAGGAGAAGACCAAAGCTGTTCCCAAAAGCAGGATGAGTGTTGTCTTGATGCATAAGTGATCCCATGGATAACAAAGTTGGTATTGATGGTTCCTATTGAATGGAATGATTCAGGGAGCACTGTGAGCTCTGAGGTCAGAGGGTTTGGGCTGTTTGGGATTCCAGCTCAGTAACCAGGATATTGACAAGGGTTTAGAATACACCACACACCTGTTCACCCTTGCCTCATTTTCATGGTGTGTTTCTGGAAGAGTTACATAAAGAATTGTGAGAAGATGACAAGGTGGTTGGAATTTCCAGCTAGTCTTTTTTTATTCTGTTTTCTTTTGGACTCGTGCAATTGCTTGCATTGAGGTCAGCTCTTTTGAAGTACCTACAGGAATAGATTTTTTGACTCTTGATTTTTACAAGAGTCTTGTGTGCCTCTAAATGTCACTAACTCAATTGCTTAGCACTAGATGATCAACATATGCAGACATTCCCAGGCTAGCTAACTAAACCATGGAAATGGATTAGCTCTTGTGACTGCAGAACAAATAATGTAACAACCAGACACTATTAATTACACATTTCAGTACAAGAAATTTGATGATATGCAGCTAAGGGATTGCAAGACTGGTTGTTGGGTTTATAAACATATAAGGAGTACTGACACCTAGAGACCAGTGAACTGGTAAATTGAGGATGACCTGGTTTTTCCCAGTCTCTGGTCACTTTCTCAGCCACATACAATTTAAAGGGCTACTGCTGCTGTTTGTAGGTTCTGCCTTTCTAGGGCAGGTGCTGGTTTTCATTTGTTTGGTTTTTAGCAAGTCAAAAGAAAGACATGGTAAAGGCTTTTTCAGGCTGTTGATAGAATATGATCATGAGCTGTGATGTTGATCCTGTCACTTATTGAGAGATTCTCTCTCCTATCTATGTCATAGTGGCAGGCTTGAAGGCTCCAGGGCTTAGGTGGAATAGCCATGGAACTTAACTTTTGGATAACAGAACTGTTTTGAAAAGCTAAATATCCATAAGACTTAAAAGGCAAAGAAGGAAAAAGCTAAATCTTAGTATCTCTCTGTGATGTTGTTTGCTTGTCCAAACATGCACATCAAATAAAGCCCAAGTGTTATAGTCTGACAACAGGAACTTGCAATGGCTGTCCTCTGTGAGAGTATTGCTTTTCTTTCTTACCAGCATTATTTTAATTGATTAGATTGTGAAGTTCAAAAGAAGACAGACACCTGCCTATTTTAAGTGGCTATTGAAATTGATTGACCAGTGACTGGTTAATCTAATTTTAATCTGAACTGAAAAATCCTTATTATTAGTAAT
The DNA here is from genome assembly GCF_023055355.1 of Agelaius tricolor. Taxonomy (NCBI): domain Eukaryota; kingdom Metazoa; phylum Chordata; class Aves; order Passeriformes; family Icteridae; genus Agelaius; species Agelaius tricolor. The sequence continues at coordinate 6,001,919 of NW_027269263.1, forward strand.
AGGCATTGTTAAATCCTTGCATTCAGTATTAAAGTCAGTGTTAGCTTTTATTCAATACTAAAAGGCAGCATTGCATTTTCTTGTACATTTCAGTGGCTGGTCTGTGATGAATGAAATCCAGCATGGTGCCTTCTTACTCCACAGGGATCATGAGTTTCAGGTGCAGAGATCTGTGCTCTTAGCTTGCCCAGCAGAAGGAAAATGGTGCCAGCTCTAGCAAGTGTGAGAGGAGAACTGGGCACTGAGGCCAGTGGATTTTGTGTCACAGCACCCAGTGTAGCAGAATGAGTTAGTTCATACTTGTATCACAAAGGAGGCTCAACTATCATTTAGTCCAAGTGATCCTTGTTTGATTACAATGAACATTCTGTAGAAGCTGTGAAGGAAACCAGAGTGGGAAACACTTGCTATAATTTTTTTTTTATTATTTTTCAAGTGACAGAAATAGAGATCTGATACAATTTGTGAATGTGCACTGTCCCGTAAAAATAGAAAAATAAGTGTTAGCCTTACATAATTTCATTTTGATTTGGGAAGTTTGAAATATTAATGTTTCTAGGTTTATTTAAGGTACCTATTTGAGAACTCCTACCCATGTTAACAATGTCTCCATGCAGTAATGGCGCTGGGAGCTTTCTGCAGATGCTTCTAACCCATGTAATTCTACATAGCTCCCAATTTGTTAACAGAGAATTTCATAGCTATATAAACATACTATTTGTGGTTTGCAGCCTAATGCAGTTAACCATTTCTTTTTAACTTCACATAAAGACACAATATAAAAAGATTAAATAACAAATACTTAACTGAGAGTGAAATGAATGTAGATGTTTGCTTGTCCTAGGCTGGAGCATTATGAACTAAAGTTCGGAATGAAATGAGAAACTATAATGTAACAGAAGTAGTATGTGGTTAAGAGATACAAGGCCAGGCAGCTAAAGTATCTGAATTACAGTATTTAATATAAATACTGTCTTGGCATAACTCCAATGCCTGTTACATGTTTTGATGCAAATTGTTCATTCCTGATCACTTGAAGTCTATTTCCCTCAGTTTTGGAATATTCTTCTTCTCCCATTTAACTAAAGTTACATATAAGCACTAAACATGAAACTCAGGACAGCTGGTGATTCAAAAGATAGCACAGCTTTCAAACACTGATGCCCAAGGCTAGAATTTGCAACTAAATCTGCTAATTAGGTTAAGAGCTAAAATACCATAAGTGCCTATCTGCATCCTTAGGCACCTAAGTACCTTTAAAATATAGCCCCATAGCCACTCTTTTATTTGTAGCACAGCAATGATAATCATTCCTTTGCAATTATCCCAGGAAGACAAGACCATGAAGTGTCTCAACAGCACTATAAAAGGGGCCAGAAAGGAGAAGATCCTTCCTGTCTCAATCTCTTTTGCTCCTGGTTAAGGCAGCCTGTTGTGCTGACTTTCTGGTGTCTGCACTAAGAGCTCTGCTCCTGGAAAAGCCTGTTCCCTTCAGCTTGTCCAGAGTGTAATCCATAGAGCAAGTGTGGCACCAAGATTCGGGGAAGCTTGTGGAAGGAGCATGCAGTATTTTGCACTGTGTGTTTTAAATGGTCAGTATTTCTTACTCTCTTATAAGCCACCACTTTTGCATGTGTTGAGGTGGGAAAATTTGAAATCTATCTGTTTCTCTTAAGGCAGATGTGGAAGAGAAGTGTGTTTGTACCGTGCTGGTTGTATGGATGGTCATTGGGATCTCCTTGTGCTCTGACTGTGGCCAGTACTGTGCTTTCTGTCCCATCCCTGTTTCTCTGGCCAGAAACACAGGTTCTGTGTGTTTAGTGGCAGGGGAAAGCTGTGAGGAGCATCTGCTTTTCAGCTGACTCTCCTTCAGAACCAGAAGGATCTTTTTTGTCCAGCAACTCATGAGCCCATATGAAAGAAATAGTACTTAAAATGAAGCTAAATGGGTAATGGCACCTACATGAATAAAAAGTTAAAGTATTGTAAAAAGAAATCCTGAAGGATTTGTAAATGTGTCCCTGTCTATGGCTCGTATGGGAGCATTGACTTCATAAAGGAAATATATTTAGACTGCAGATTTTTATACTGACTGTATGAAATTAATGGGTTATTTAAGAAGAATCAAACTAAATTCTTCTTGTTATTCTGTTACAGATCTAGAAGTACTGTTTTGAAGATTTTATTTGCCTCAGATTAATTCTAACATAATTAATATGTGTCTGGAAACAGAATATTTTTAATAGCCCAGCTGAAAAGCAGTTGTGTTTTAACTATGGGAAATAAATTCTTTTGCTTCTCTAGTCATGGGGTCTTTTTATTTTTAATGTTATTTTGATGATGCTACATTTAAGTTTTCTACATTTAATCAAACCATTTTAAGGTGGTTGTTAGGTAACTGGCCTTCTTTTATATTTGGAAGGAGCCATAACTTTATGGAAGAATTAGTAATTTTTAATTACAGCAGCTGTGTTGTAAGTTGCACTAAAGGGGTAGTGCACATTCCCTTACAGATTTACATGCCCACATCTGCATTTTAGAACATACTTCTGCATATGGGTAGTTTGGTTATTACCACTAATAAAAAAATCATATTCAACATTTTTAAAAGCTGATTTTAAACTTCAAAGCAGGACTAAATTTTTTGAAAAGTTTTCCAGCAGCAGCTCTATAGTTGAAAGAAATACAAAGATTTTTAGTTCACAAAGTCCGAATGAAATTCTTAATAAAAAAAGAATACTGTGTGAAAAGATGACCAAGATGCCTATTGTGTTCCCCAAAGGTTTGCAGATCTGACAAGTATTTAGTGCAGAGAATGGACATGAAAAGTAGAATGGGTTCCTGCATGACAGGCTCTACCTTTGAAATATGAGATGACAAATCATTTTGTTAAACTGATGAGTTGGCAAAGCCTGGTAAATAATTTTAAAAGTGCATGTTAAAAAAATGCAATCTACAAGTTCTCCAAGTAGGTTCCAAACTGGAGAGCTTTGAGAGAGGGGGGAGGCAGGTGAAATAGGACTTGAGAAATGATGATATTAATCCCAAACACTGAAATGGAAGACATCAATAGAGTTGGGGCTAAGGTGGAAATAAGAAAAGGATCCTTTTTTTTAATAAGGATTTAAGAAATACTGTATGTTTTCTGTCCTTAATTTGAGTTACATAATATGTGACATACTTTGTCATTGTAGATACTTTGTCAGAAAAGCTACCTAGAAAAAGAACACTCTCATTTTTAACATAATATTTCATTGTAAGTGCAGAGAAGCTCCTAAATGAAGACATATAGGGATGAAAGAAACTAGTTATATGAGGTAGGACACAAAGAAGGACAGAAATAATAAAAAAAACCCATGAATTGTTAGTGGTATACAGAAGGAACTAGGAGGGTTTTCCCCCTTTCTTCAGTATAGAATTTAGCAACATTCACAGTGCAGTGAAATGTTACAAAGAAATATTTTTTTCCTTTTCAAACAATGTCTGCAGATTACCTGAAGATGTTCTTGAATTCAGGTGTGCAGAGAGTCTTGTTGAAACATAAAATGAAGTTTAGAAAATGCCAGTGGCTGGTGGTTCAGGGGCGTGTGGTGCCATTCCTGTTTTCTGCAGCTCAGGATGTGTCTCCTAGTGCTTGACTATGTGGTTACTTGAGAAAACAAAGTAAACCATTTAGGACACGTGCAGCATAAATGCTCTCTAGTGTAAGTTTCAATCAGATTTAAAATCTCAAGAAATCTCATGGGGGGATAGTCTGTAACTTGTTTGGATATTGCTTTTTCTCCAGAGTGCCGAGTCTGGAGGTGACTCCAGTGGTGCTGCCCCTGGGTGCCACGGTGGCAAGGGCAGTGGCCATCTCTGACTGAGGGCTGTGAGGCCAGGCTGTGGCCAGCCCAGGGCATGATGTGGCTCTGGACCAGCCTGCTGTGCCCATGGCAGAAGGGAGAGCAGGGCTCACACCCCTGTTCCCCATGCAGCTGCACCTGGCTAGATGGGAGCCTTTGGATGTGATGTATAGCCGTGCATCGATTCATTCAGGCTCTGAGCTGCTTCCTCAGACTGGATTCTGGGAGTTTGGCCCTTCTGTTTTCACATTCAGTGTTTCACAGTGAGTTCAGCTTTGGCTACTTCAAGTTCTCTGAAATACCTCTGGAGTTTGGCAATGGCCCTAGAGAAAGCCCTGGCAGCCAGCTCTCCTCTCTACTCTGTGCTGTATGAGCCTGACCTGGTCCACCCCACCTCTGAGTCTGCACATGAGCTCGGGTTTTTTTTCTCACTAAACAGAGGGTAACCAGGCTTAAAGTAACAATTTCCAGAAAGATAGGTCAGAATCAAGGTCAGGGGCAGCCTTCAGATAAATGAATACAGCTCCATCAATTCCAGCAAGGAATTGCCTCTCCTGGGTGGATCACCTCACTTTGCTATGATGTAAGGCACATTTGCTATAATCTCTCTTTCTCCCCTGAGAGGATTTTCCCATACATACACACATGTGTGTTCACATAAATAAAGTTAGGATTGGTACCTTAAATATCAAGTGACAGTGTATATCCACTGAGTTCAAGATGTAACTACTTAGAGCAGTCATTAAGGATCAGTGTTTGTCAGGAGTATTACCTGGCTGTAACAAGTTTGTTTGGAGAGATTTACAGGGTGATATCTGGTGGGGGACAGAGCAGGGCGGGGTTCGTATACTATTTTGAAATATGTGCTTGCCTCTGTGTATCCTTAAACAGAATAAAGGAATTTCCTTTCCAGGGAAAAAGAAAAGGGAAAAAAAAAAAAAGAAACTGTAGCTTCCAGGGAATTCAGAGTAGGAAAATTTTAAATCTGTCAGCAGTGGTCGTATTTGGAGATTTCTCAAGCAATGCATGAAATAATGTTCACTGAGCTAGAGAACAGCAGTATTGGGTAAAGAACATCCAGCTTGAACCTTCCAAGCTTTCAGTGCCCTGCTCTCTTTTTCAAAGCACTGCAGCAAGACTTGAATACTGCTTGAGAAGTGTTTTTCCATTCTCCATTTGCAGAGTATAGCATCACAGAAAGTAGGATTCAAAGAGCCCCCCAGATGTTATGTTGGCCACTCCTTTGCCTGGAGAGAGGATAAACTGTACTTACTTCATTCCCAACAGATGTCTGTCTTACCTATTCATAAAAACTTCTAATGAGTGAGAACCCACAGTCTCCTGGGAAAATCCATGGCAATGCTTCATGCTATTAATCCTTAATTTTTTCTCCCCCCTGCCTGAGTAGCCAAAACCTCCCCACATCATTTTATGTGATGATCTGGAATGCAATTCTATTTGCTTTTAGAAAACTGCATGAGCCACTTGGCTGCTAGGTAATTCAGTTTGTTTGGCAGTCTCACACTTCAATCCTGCAGTAGGAAATTCTTGCCAGTTCTTTGTGATTTTCATGTCTGCCTCATGATACTTGGTGTTTTTCCTGAAGCTACAGTTACTGAGCCACAGATCTTCACTTTTATTGCAGAATAGAAAAAAAAAAATGAAGTGTCTCCCTACCAGGAAAATGCTTGCAAAGACTTATTAAAACAAACAGAAACAAAGACACTGGCAACCAACGTTTTCAAGTTTGCTTTATAAATTTTTAGGCTTTTTAAATGCTTGGACTGCAGAGAATTGGAGGTTTTGATCCACAAATGCATAAAGGTCTGGTTACTTGCCTGGATCTGTGCAAGCACAGCAATCATCTCAGAGAAGTGAATCCTAAACTTGATAATCTATAACTGCAAAAATATCTTTCTGCTGCTTTCAAAATCAGTATAGAGTTGATGACTACAATTGCCCTGTAGAATAATGGTTAATAAACTGTATTTTATGCGAGCATGGTATTTGCAATCGCAGCATCATACTGATATCAAATCATAGTAGGGAATGTAGTTGTTTGCTTTGAAGGAACTGAAGTGGTTTAGAAAGTGTGGTAAACAGGGAACTGCATTCCTGCAAAAAGGAAAATACTGAGGTAAAATGTTTAGATGTGGCAGATCATTTTCGGGAGGAGTGTTGGGGGCATTTTCTTGGTTTGTCACATTTTCATAATTATATATATATATATTATAAATATATATATATGCACAAAAATATGTTACTTCCTTTTCAGACTTTTTCACATAGATGTTACTTTTAATGACCGAACTATAACCTCATATACATATAAGAAATACTAAGTTACAAGGACCTATGTCTTTTAAAAATATTTAGGATTCTATAGATTTGCATTAAAGTGGAGTTACTTGTTCAGAAGAGTTTTGCAAGTTTCTTCAGAAAATAGCATTGAAAAAGGGATTGAGGGGAGAGAAATGCCAACTGCCCTCATTTTGTATATTATTAACACATACCAGATGTCTCTTTTACAGAATAGATTATGAGTTGTGACCGATTAAGTTTTAGTAACAGACCTGTAACTTTTCAAGTCAGTGAAATATCAAATGCTCTGTATAATTTGTCTCGTAGATTGCTACAATTCTGAAGATAGGTTTGGAGGTTTTCTCTCCTCCTCTTGCCCCAAATCAGAATACATCTGGTGTTTGTTGTACTTCTGTAAATGATGGTTGGACTTAGTGGTTTTGACCCTGGTTCATTTTGATTAAGCTTGTTAATATTTTATGGTTTTAGTATCTGTTTTACAACATTTCCATTACTGTGTATTTTATTAAGGTTCAAGTGGTTTGTATTTTTATGGTTGCATCTGGTCTGCATAAACTCTGCTCCAGTTAAAAAAGCTGCTTGTCTCAGTCCTGGGCATGGGGAATTTTGAGTATAGTGGGATGTGTACGTGTTAATCACATATTGGCACCTACAGGACTCTGGCTCCTGGAGTAGCTCACAATAATCTTACTGCCTGAAGTAGGAGAAGGTTGTGTGTCCCTGTTCATTCCTTTGTGTTTGTTCATGCTTGCATGGGTATGTTTCATATTGCCACACCTTCAGTATTTTGCCATGTTTGACTTCAAAACAAGAGTGGTTTCTCTTGAAAGGTGGTTCGGAATGCTGTCAGGTAAGTTACACGATCCAAATACACTATTGGACTATTATGTATTTTCTTAAGTCTTTAAGAAGAAATCCTATGTCAGAGTCAAGGACTCTTGAGCTTAATTACCCATGAAGTCAATATGGTGTTGTTCTCTTGATAATCATACAAATTAGTGACTTGCTATAGTGTTCAGCTGGCTGCATGTCATGTAAGCTTCTCCTGCATCCATTGTTTGATTTATGTTTGAAAAGGAAAAAAGAAAAAAAAAAGATGCTTTCTTATTTTAGTCCCATAGATTGTTTCTGAAAAATAAAATAGGCAAACATCAAAGTAAATTTATATAGTACCGTATTAAGTAATGAGTTTCTGAGACTGTAAATGCAATGAAAATAATGTTTCCCAAGTTTTTCTTGATTTTATTATCGTACCCCTTTTAAAGTGTTTGCTCTGGAGCCCTGAGAATTTGATGGAGTCCTTACCTGACTTTCTTTAGAGGCATCTGCTCTGTAAAGCATTTGCTATAGGACTGAAATACTAATGCAGTAGGATGAGTTTGCAGGAGTGCACAGACACTGAACACTATGAAACATTCAGCCATCTTTTTCAATTCTTTTCCCTAAAATCTGATCACATACCTGAGGATGCAGTCATGATTCTGCTGTGAGCTGGGATGTAGACTCCTCATGAAATGCTGTGTCTGAACTTTGCATCCTTTGCTTGGCTCTGTCCTGGCTCCTGTGCATCAAAACCAGCTGTTCTGCTCCAGCATTTCAAAGAGGATATTGTTCAAATCTTGTTCCTGCTAAAGTGCTTTTGAAAATGAAGTCTTATTCTTAGTGTACCTCACAACTCCACTGCCATTCTCAAGTTTTTATTTCATGGGATTTTTTCCTTCTGCTCCTCCAGCACTGACTGCCTGTCTCTACCATTAGTCCTACTCACTTTCTCCTACAAGACAAATTTTAATGATTTGAGAATATTACAGTGTGCCAGAGGTATATGAACAGATACATGAACTTATGTATTTGGTGCATGCAAAGTTTTCACAAACTGTAAGGTAGGAGTAAAGCATATTCATTGGTGCTGATAAAGAAATTAGGCTAATAGGGCTCTCTGGTGGGTTTTAATTTCCACTTAGTATCTGCTTCTTCACAGCAGTCAGTGATTTCAAGATGGCCTGTCAGAAAAATCTCTATCAGCCTCACAACTCAAAAAAGGACAAAATAGCAGATTAATTCTCTGATGTCTGTCTGTGGTCTGTGGAGTACTAGAGAACTCAGTTTCTCATGTGCTTAGCCGGAGCAGCAAGACTGTGAGGGGACTGTGAGGACACCTCAGCACTGCAAGAGTAGTTTTGCAGCACAAGGCATGGCAGTTCATTTATGTGCACCTGTGCTTTGAAAAAATTAAGTTAATGTCTGCAAAATTTCAGTCTTACTGCTACAGAACAGCCCTGCCTATGGAAAAGCAAAATGAAAGCTGAATAAATACATGTTCCTTGACGAGCTCTGTCAGTGTAATCCAGCCCCAGCTGGATGTAGCTCCATTCCCCAGCACTCCCTAGGCCCAGATGTCCACACCAGTGAACAGAGCATGTCCCTGTCCAAGCCATGAGGAAAATGCTGTGAGAAACAGAGTCAGAGGCTTTCCTAAAGTCCGGGCAGACACATCCACTGAGGGGTCTCTCTGCCCAGGAGATCAGGACCCATAAGCCCTGGGTGGCTGGGCTGATGCCCTGGCTGTCCTGAACATGTTCCATGATGGCACTTTCCCATGGAGAGGATCTGCTCCATGACCTTTCCAGCACCGAGGTCAGGCTGGCAGGCCCGTGGCTCCCTGGATCCTCCTTCCAGCCCTTCACACAGGAGTGTCACACTGGCCAACTTCCCTTCTCCTGGGACCTCCCCGGTGAGCCAGCACTGCTGGGAAATGATGGGAAGTGGCTCCATGAGCACTGCCACCAGCTCCCTCAGTACCCCTGGTGGATCCCATCTGGCCCTATGGATTTGTGCAGAACTGACCGAATATTTCCCTCTGGATTATTGGAGGTTCATTGTGCTCCCTGTCCCTGTCTTCCGGCTCAGGTGGCTGGGTGCCCAGAGAACAACTGATCTTACCATTCTGAGGCAGAAAAGGCATTTTCCTCATTCTTTTTCACTATAGGACAGTAAAGCATGAAGATTCTCCTTGGCCCTCCTTTTTTTGCTAAGGCATTAATAGAAATGATTTTTTGTTGCCTGTGGAAATAAGACATTAAGTTGAAGCTGGGCTTTGGCCCTTCTAATTTTCTCCCTGTACAACCGCATGGCATCTTTGCTTTTCTCCTGAGCTGCCTGTCCCTTCTTCCAAAGGCCATAAATTTTCTTCTTGCACTCTGAGTTCCAGACAAAGCTCCCTGTTAGCTAGGCTGGTCTTCACTGCTGGCTTTTCTTTGGGCACATGAGGACAGCCTGCTTTAAGATTTCTTTCATGAAAAGAGTCCAGCCTTCCTGGACTCCTTTGTCCTTCAGGACTGCCTTCCCAGGGAGTCTGTCAGCTCACCTCCTAAGCTGGCCAAAATCTGCCCTCCAGGAGTCCAAGGTGGCAGTTCTGCTAGTCCCTTTCCTTCCTTCTCTGAGAATTGAAAACTCCAGTTTCTGGAGTTTTCAATTCTCAGAGAAGAAACTCCTGGACTGTTTCCTTCTGTGCTGAATTTCCAGCATCTGTTAAGTTGAAGGTCTCCCTGAGAGCAATGGTAGCGATCATGAGACTTCTCCCTGTTCTAATTCTAATGTTATAATAGAATATTTCATCCAGTTCTATGTCCTGGTTGGGTGGTCTGTAGCAGACTCCACCAGGATACCTGCCTTGTTGGCATTTGCTGATAAAACCATCAACACTCACCTTTGTCATTGCCCTTAGGAAGCTCCAGATAATCCAAGCTCCCAATCACACAGGGCTACTCCACCACCTCCCTTTCCTTGCCTGAACCTCCTGAAGAGTCTGTGGCCACCTATTGCATCTGTCCTGGTGTGCCAGTCATCCCACCATGTCTCTCTGTCAGAGCTTTCCTGCTGCACAATGTCTTTCAGCTCTTTCTGATTGTTGCTCATGCTGTGTGTGTTGGTGTAAAGGAGCTCCAGGCAGACTGTCCATCCCACCAGGTTTTTGGGGTGGAGAAGCCCTTGCAGTAGCATGTCGCATTAAAGTAAGATGTTAATTAAAAACTAGTTTGTGTAAAGGTACCACATGCTAAGCTTGCTTTGAACAAAGTCACGTTACGTTTTATTTATTATGCTCTTAGGTCAGCGCGGCCGGCAGGTGGCGGCACAGGGGAGCCAAGGCCCGCGGGCAGGGCTGGAGCGCGCCGGGATGCGGGGGAATGCCGGGGGGATGCCTGGGATGCAGGGGTGAACCGTACCCTGCATCCAGTGCGAGACAGGGGTAAGAGAGGCGGAATTCGGAAGGCTTCGCTGTGTCGCTGCAAACACCGCGTTCTGTGGGAGCTTTACAGAAAGCTTATATCTGAGTATATTTACACTTGTGTCTGCAAAACTTCCGATGTTCTGGTGGTTGTATGGTATGAAGAATTATGAATTCTGATGTCCTGTGAAAAAAAAATCGCTACAGCAAAGCGAAGTATTAATTGTAATTGGGGCTGTCAGCTTGTGTTCAGTTCAGAAAAGAAGTAAAACTTTAAAGCTAGTTCTCCCTGCACAGACCTTTGTTAACATTTGGTCACCCAGAGCGAGAAATTGCAAATAACTTACATGCTGTGAACGTATTTGGTATTGCTCTTTTCTTGGTGATGTGTGCTGTGGGGGTGTGTGTGTGTTCCCAGAAGAGGAACAAGGGGGAGTGAATTTAGGAGGTTTAATTTTCATCTTTATCTTAAAATCTGCTTTAGTACCATCTGCAGCTTAGGAAGCATCTGCAGCACTGTCCTTGTTCTACATACTTTATGGTGTTGTTCTGCATACTTTAGGGTGTTCTCTGTTTCGAACTTTTGTTCTTATTAAAGGAGACACAGGATTGAAACCATGAGTGTGTGCCTTTTCATGGGGTGTGCATATGCAGTTATTTATACTGCACTGGTGATTTATGCTGTCGCCACACATGCCATTTCACGGTTCCACTTAAAAATTGTGGACAGAATTTGAGGCATAGACAAAAAATTACCAGTGACCCATCAAGATGAAGTTAAGAGGAAACGTCATTGCTTTTATGATTGTTTTCTCTTTGTCTTTTATTTTATTTTGACATGGATAATTTAAAATTAAAATAATTCTGTCAGAGGTGAACCAAAGACTCAGCAATTTGTTTAAACCTCAGTCTGCATGTGTAGCCTTCTGCTAGTTGGCTGGTGATTTTTCTGTATTGCTTTCTAAAAAAAAAAAGGTAGGAAACTTTACCTCATTGTATCTATATAGCTATGGATATCTGTACAGTTCTGTGAGTATTTTATGGATATTTGATTGGTGCAGCACAAGTTTATGCCCTGGTGAATTCTTGCTTGCTGAGAGTTCAGTGTTAGAAGATTTTAGAAGCTTAGCACGATGTATTTGTGGGGTAAATAGATTGAGACTGGTACCAAACCCCCTCTCTTTCACTTAAGACATACTCAGCTTCTGCATGTATTAATTAGCACTTGCATTGATTGTGCCACTGTTATTCCAGAGATTTTTAAAATGCATGGTATTCTTTTTCACAGGTCAAATCATATAGAACATATTCTTTTTTCACAGCTTTATTCAGTTCTAAGGACACAGAATGAAGTTGCTTGATTTTAATTGACCTCAATTTAAAAATGTATTTATTGAGTCAATTTAAAAATGTGATTATCCTGTGCTTCAGACAGAGCCTATTGTTAAAGCACTTTTAAAAAGGAGTATCCCTTGGTAATTAAAATCCTCCCCTGCAGCTGGGTGGCCGTGTTCTTGCTGTGGTGACACAGGCAGAGCTTGGCCTTGCCCTCACACAGCAGACACAGCACAGTCTCATCCTGCAGTGCATGGTGAGGCTGAGCAGCACAAATCTGTACTCCTTGCAGTCCAGTGCTTTCGTGGTGTTAATTTGAAATGCCATCTATTTGTTTGTTACCCATATGGAACTGGCACTCCTGAAATGCAGAGGCGAAGAAACCAGAAGTGGAAGTTGAGAAATTCCATTGACCCAGTTAACTGTAATTGCAGGGTTAGAACCGGGGCCAAGAAGTTTGAGCTCTGCATGTAACGTTTCAGTGCACAGCCCCATTTGAATGGCATTACCTCATCTCACATCCATTTGGGAAAAGAGTTCCAAATCCCACAAGAACAGCTCTAAGTTATCCAAGGTCATTGTATGACCAGAGTGGGAGGAATTCTTTTGACGTTTTCAGTTACAAGGGGATGCTGAAAACTCTGCTTGGTGCAGCATTGCATCTGCCACGATTAGTTTGGTTGGGGTAAAATGTATTTGTCAGACAATTCTTCTGCTTGGCTTTTCCCATGTGTTCCATGTGTCAGCTGGAAGTGAGTGATCACAGTGTCAGGAAGAAGGAAAGTATAAATATTCTAAGGTGCTTTATAAAATACTGGCTTTCTGTGAGCAAATGGCATCAATTGGAACAAATGACATACTGCTTCCAGTGATGTAATCCAGAAAGTCTGAATTGCTTTTAATGCTTCCAGCCCGAATAAATTCCTTTTCTCTTGAGTTCTGCCCAGTAATCAGCTTTTATATTGCAGGCAGCAGGCTCAGTCCGTGTTTATTCCTTCATTTTGAAAATTTTGTGATAGAAAAGGCAGGCAGAAAAAAACCCTAAACACATTGTATGGCAGTGTTAGTAGATAAGAAGTAACTGAAGGTTTGGATTTTTTTATAACATTGCTGAGTGAGCTGGAGCAGTGTTCTTTTTTTAATGGACATGTTTTTATTATTCTGTAAATAGTGACAGGGATAATAGGCTAAGTTACACAGTCAAAAAATTTAAGCTGGGAGTGGGTTTGGGGTTTTTTTAAAATCCATATCCATTTTGTATATGTAGGCATAAACATCAGTGCGCTGAAATGAGGCAGTGAAATAATGTATTGAGTAAAATACCCAGGAATATACACATACAGATTTTTAGTACATTTGACAGGTGACAATGTGATTAGAAATAGAAAACATGGAATTTTTAAGTGCTTGCTAAAGCACTAACTTGATTTTCTTGGATGTTTTTTAGATCTTGAAATAATTCTCATTGCTATTAAGAAAATGTTATAGTTGTGAGATCAGAATTTGGAAGGATCTTTGTTTCATCTAAAACTTTCCTGAAAATTGTGTTACATTCTGTTGTTTATTTAATAAATTTCTCTGAGTCTCTGGCACAAGGACCATGTCTTTTGAAATGAGTCTGTCCAGCAAGGGCTTTGAATGTCTGTGTTGATTAACATTTGTGATTTCCTGATACACAAAATGGAGAAGTATTGCTGAATTGTATTAGATTATTTCTTGAAATTAACAATAAAAATTCCTGTAAAGACTGCTGTTAACACTCCAAGGGCTTTTCTGTCACCTCCAGAGGGTCAGGTAATTTACACATGCCCATCCTGAGGCCTGTGACCCCTCAGAATTCCATTGACTGCACTAGAATATCCTGTGGAGATAATATGTGATTACATTTGAGTGAAGGCAGCAGGATACAGCTGGCAAAGTATTTACTGCTTCAGAGAGAGTGTGTATTTTTTGGAGTTTGAAAGCTACCACAATTTTTCTGTTATTTAATCTAAATTAGTAGGATTGGGTGTTTTTTTTTCCCCAAATTGAACTGTGTCATTTTTAAGGGGTCAGTCTACTGTTTTATTACTGGGGGCTTTTTGTATGTAATAGTCTCTGGTAGCTTTTTGAAAAATTTGCTGTTATTTTTAAAAGTGGAACTGCTTGTTGAAATACGAAAGCATTGTGAAAAGTTTTAACTGCACTTCCTATGTCCTATATACATCTACTGAGCATTCTCAATGGCTTCATTGTTCCTTAAGTGTGCTTAAGTTATGTTTTCATTATTTTTATCAAAACAAAATTAAGAAATAAGGTTATTTATTTCTTTGTGTTTATCTTGAAGGCATTCAGTGGTAAAAATATGTAAGTAATACTACAAAAAATGCTTATAATTCTGCAGGTGTTATGAAGTGTATTTCTGAAATTATTCCAGTAGATACTGCTTTTGGGAATACTTTCTTTTGGTGCAGCTTATGAAGAAATTTATCTCCTTTTTGTTTGCAGGTTATAGAAGAGCCTTCCAGTGCTCAACTTTTCAATATTTAGACAAGTTGACTAACAGGAAAAGGGCCGATTGATTAAACACATCCTATGATGCCATTTAAGTTTCCAATACAATGCATTTTGTTGTATGAGAGATAAAATAATTTGCTATAAGGCAAAATATAGGAAAACTGTTATGTTCTTGTAAGAAAAAAGAGCCTCCCTTTATACTCTGAAGAATAAAAAGTGAGAGCATTATTTTTGAAAAAAATCATGGAATTGAATCCCTTAATCTTTTTTTTTTCCTGAGCAGTTCCTTTTGCAGGACCCTGGTGTTCCAGTGCAGTGGTGGCACTGAGTCCAGCTGTCAGCCTCCTGAGGAGAGCAGGCACTGGGAACGTGCTGGCAAGGCCAGAGCTTGGCAAATGTCTGCTTTTTTTGATTTTCATTTTATGGGTTTTACCTACACATACGTGTATGTAACATTAATTTGATAAAAGAAGAGTTCAGCATCTCCTTCCCTCTCAATTGGTGTTTCTCCCTGACATTTCCTCCAATATTACAACTAGAAGTTTCACACAGCTGCCCCTACAGCAGAAAGGGGAGAAAGGGGAAAAAAAATTACTGAAATGTTTTATCCTCCCTCAGTGGAATATGGAATTTCCTGCATTGTTCTCTGGGTGTCTGGGATAGGCAAAAGTCCTGTGTAGTTCCCTAACACATTTTGAATAAATATTTGTGACAGATTTTTAAAACCTCTCTTCCCCCCTTCCCCTCCCCTCCCATTTCATAGCTAGAAACAACCAGGAGCTTTGTGTCAATGCAAAAGCATTGCTCAGTTCCCTTTGGTTGCAAACCCCATTATATTATATTTTTTAATGATGAGTTTTTCAGCCTAAAGCTTTACATAGGGTGTCTCTACATAACTGGTTTTACATGTTCTTAATTTGAATGTTTCTTCCCTTTTGATTTGTGTCTGATTAAATCAGTTGTTCAAATGGCTCTGCTGCTGTCAGCAGAACCACTGGTGTGGAGTGTAATCACTGAGGCTTAGTGGCCCAAATGGTGAACTCATGTGAGCTTGGAGCTCTAAACTCTGTAAAAACTGGCACTCCTAAAACAGGAATTATGCCCTTGAAGTGCTTGTGTGGCACTTGGTGTGTGACCCAGCCCTCAGCTGTGCAGGGATGGACAGGAGGAGTGTCAGTAGCAGCCTCTGGGCTGGTTGTTGGAGTCCCACCCTCTGCTCTGAGCTGTACATATCTCTCAGACACTCTGTGAAGAGGGATTGGTTCCTTCGTTATGGTTTTTTGTACCACTCCTGCTGTACTTGGGCTTTCCGCTTCCCAGGAGTTGTAGAGGAAACAGTGCATGGAGGAAGTTGGTTGTAGTTGGTATCTTCTTGCTGCTTATGTCTCTGTGACTTAGGCGATTGGTAATTGCTGTTGGCTATTAAAAAAAAAAAAGGGCTTTTAAAATTATATGGGCAAGACAATTTTGCAGAAAACAAAGCATCTTTGAATTAAGCTTAGACCATGTTGAACTTCTGAGCTTTATGTTTTGCAGCAGAAGACCAGATTAAAAAGAAAAATTAAAGATTTTTCAAGGTATTTATTTTCCTTCTTGCTCCCTCAATTCTCTTCTTCCTCTCAAGAAATATTGATCTCCTACTTGTCTTTTCTGCTTTGTTTCAGTGGCACATATACTTCCCCAAAGCTAGTAGCCAGTTACCATGTACATGAAGCTTTATTGTAACATAGTATTTGGAATTCAGTGTTAGCTAATTTTTAGCTAGGATTCTTCTCCCCATCAGTCTCCTAAGAGATGCTGCAGAAAAATGCCTCATTGCTATGTGATAGATGCACACAGAGGCAATTGGCACTTGGATACAACTGAGAAACCCTTACTTGTGTGAAACTGCTGTAATGTGTCACATAACGACTTCTTCTGGTGCCTGGAAATGAATGTAGGTTACCTGTAGGTAAACATTTCTTCATTAAAGAATTTGTGTCCTTGAAAACAAAATGTTTCAAAACACAGAAAAGCAGCTCTCTGTAAAGCCCTGATCATCTGGCAGCCTGCCTCATTTGCCTACCAAATATGATTTTGGGTGATGAACCCCAGTGTCCAACACAGGAATTTTTTTGCCTGGAGGTCTTCAGTCTGCAATTGTTTGCACTGCATTTCTGCCTCAGTTTCTCCAGTCTGGATGTAATCAGTGATCTCATTTGCACTTGAAGTCTCCAGAGAAGAGATAAATTGTACATTGTGTCCTCATCCATCTGTGTCCTCAGTGATGTAATCAAATTATTGGTCTGGTGCAGTTTGGTCCCACTGGTTGACTTGCATGGCAGCAGAGTCAGTGCTGAGCACACTCCACTGCCTCTGCCACGCTGGCCTACCCTGATGGAAATGTTTTGCAATGTGTTCTGCATTTTGTCAAAAGCCCTGTGGATTGCATTTAGGTCAGCTGTGTCACACTTAGAGACTGAGCTGCTGTGTTTTCCTTCAGTTCCTGTAATGACATGGTTCTGTTTCCTGAGCCATCTGATCTCTCTGAACATTACTGGCAAAGGGGTTTTGACATGCCAGAGTGTAGCTCTTGCCTGTAACTCTTGGTTGGACTCTTGAGGAACCATTAACTTCCATAACTAGTGGCTTGGGCAGCTAGTAAATGCAAAGTTTCTGAAAGGCAAATCTGTTTCCCTGAAACATCTTTTCAGTGCCTGAATAGTCAGTATTGACATCAACCAACAGCCTGATGATTTTTGAGACAGAATTCTGCAATAGAAACAGTACACCTGCTGCTTCGTAGTCCAATCCTATGAAGGTGGGAGAATGCAGTGCTATAGCAGATCCCTAACAGTGCAACATAGTACTGTGTAGTGCTTTTATAGAGTTAAGCAGTGGGAGATCATTCAGACAGAGAACTGCTCAAAATGCATCTCGGCCCTGTTTGCCCTGTTCAGGATTTACCTTTAGATCACAGATATTTCAGGGTAGAGTATCTGATGGTGTTGTGAGACTGCTAATAGATATTAAGAACAAGAGGTGGGCCCTCATGACACTGCCTGTCCTGCTCTATTCTGATAAGGTTTTATGATGAGGACTTGCTGTTCTAGAAACACTCTCCAAGTTGGGAGCAGATGCATGATAGTTACTGCAGACAGCAGGGCCAGGAAGGCAGGCATGGGACAAGAATGGGGAAATGTCCCTGTGGTCTTGACCTTCTTTGCACACCCCCTGAAATGTTCATTTCAGGTCACAAATGGTGAAGGCTGGAACAGTCTGAGTGCACTAGAAAATGCAGTGATAGACTGTTAGAGAGACAGTGTCTGTTGTGTGTTTGTTTCAGACAAATGTCAGCATAAAAAGACAGTGGAAGGAACATTCTGAGAGGGATCAGCAATCTGTATCTCTATATCTTGGTAGATCTCAGAAAAGTGGCTGTGGGCTGGCAGAATTAACAGGCAAGAGCATAAATACTAAGTTCACACTTCCATTATTGAAGTGTCTCATGCCCGTTGGCTGTTAAATGTGAGCCAGAAACCTTGCCAAAATTTGGGAGTGTCTGAATGCAACATATAACAGCATAATACCTTATACATTGTGCCATAAAATACCTGTAATAGTAACATGGCAAAAGATTCTTTAATTTCTCATGGACTCATGCTGATTGCAAAGACCAGCCAGGTGTGGAACACTTGGAAGCTGTGCTGCATTCCCTGTGTCCATAAGGCAGGCTCAGTAAAACTCTGGGCTTGGTTTACTGTTCCCAGGTAGCAGCAGTGAACACCCACTCTCTTAATCTCTTGTTACAGTCTTACATGGGGAGATAACTCCCAGTTCACTTGACTGATCCATAATGTTCTAATGAAAAAGGATCTACAGAACTGGCTTGCTGACTCCTCTGGTCAGAAGAAACAGCACAGAGAAAGTTTCCATTCAAATAATGCACTAAATTACCCCCTTGACAAAAGTATTGAGATGCTGATACCGATAGGTCCCACTCCTCCCTTAGAGAAAAGCATTTTTTGAACACCTGCAGTAGTTATTTAACTATTTTAAAAGTGCCTCTAAAAATATTAAACTGTTTGGGTTTGTGTGTTGGTGGCGGGGTGGTGTTGTGGGTTGTTTGTGGAGGGAAGTTGATTAAAGTTAACCTTTGCAAAGATAACCAGTACCTTCTCTTTATAGAAGAAGAACAGAAGTTATAGTTGTATCTGACACTGAGTGAAAAGGCTGCCAAGGGCAGGAATAATCATTTTGGGATGGGGACTTTCCCGTGGCTGTAAAGATTTTATCAACAGTGGTTTGAAATAACCTGTGTGACTGCCTATCATTTTATTATTTGTGGGTAATACAGAAAGCCTCTTTCCTGCCAGGAGAAGTTGCATGGCACCACACAATGGCTTTTCTTTCCTATGCCTCATTTCTAGAAAAGTAGCATTTAACACTGTACCAAAACTCATCTGGATAACCTGAGAGTTCCTCATCTGGAATCTGATGAGAGTGGTTGGTTTTCCTCCAAATACAGCAATCTGTGAAAATCTGATCAAGCCAAAAGTTCCTCACATTCCCAGGGAAACAGCTTCATCTTTCAAAAACAGAAAATATTTGTTAGAGGTTCCCCCGCACCCCCCGTACTCACCTTTTGTGTGTAAGGGCACAGGACCACATGAGAGGTGTAACTGGGGAAGGGAAGGAACTGTGTGGAGATGAGGTCCATGTGCATATGTCAGCAAGCTTACAAATTCTAGTGAGGATGAGGCATGCTTTCGTTTAAATATGCACAGGGGATGGAGTGGAACAGAGTTAGATTAGGTAGAAAGTAGTGTACATCCTTCCAGGCCTGAGGCACCTAAGCTAGAACTCAAAAATTTATAGCAATTGTAATTTAATTTCTTTTTTTAATTTTTAATTTTGCTTCTAAATAGAGTTAATCCAATCCTTGTCTGTCTCAGACAGTAAACTGCTTTCTGCTCTATTAGTATGGATTAAATACAAACTAATGCCATTAAATACATCAGAGTGGAGTAGAGGAGAAAAAATAACTAATTTTTAGGCAATTTTCTTGGTCTTCCTGACTTGCATAAGTTTCACTGTCTTCTGTACATGAGAATTTGTAATTGTCAATACCACAAAATACTGGTGGGACATAGCTCAGCAGCTGTGTGTTTGAAAATGGGTGAAGCAGCTGTAGGTTTGGTGGCTTCTTATAATGTTACGTGGAGTCGTGGGTTGGAGACAGATACACAAAATAGCACCAAGAGTCCTCAGCAAACAGCCCTGAGTTTAATATGGGTGCCCCTTTTATAGGGGCTCTGGATTTCCTGGGCTCAGATAATTGGTTGGATGAGACCTCTCTCCACTCAGCTCTCTGGGCAGTGGTGTATCTGCATCTAAGCCAGAACAGGGTTGGCTGAGGTCTTTGCTTGGGTTTGAATCCAACCTATCCCTGCATTATTTGGGCACTTGTTTTCTTCTAGGTTGGTTGAATTTAGGGGGCAGCTTTGGATCAGCTGCAGTGGGACATGCTAAGCCTAATGGGGCTGCTTTGTTCAGCCAAAGGTCTTTGGAATAAAAGTGTTGGATTTCTTCAAGGACCAGTTTTACATTTAATTTCATTTGTAGCCAAATTAATTTATGTCTGAGAGGGAAAAAGTAGCTGGCCTGGGGATATGCATATGACCTTCCTGTTCCAAGAGGGAAATTTCTTTTGGCCACAGAAGAAGGGGGGAAAAAAACCCTTTAAAAGGAAATAAAGCCTGTAGAAATAAAAGCCATACCTTATAATCTTGACTCTTCCTGCTCTGACTGAACATGAGTGCCCAATACATATGTTATTCCTGAGAGATGCTTCTTACCCTGTTTATCAAAAATCCCCGTAATGTGAATTCACTGGCTAATTAGGTAACCTGCATGTCCTCCTTTGTGCTTAGCAAGCTTCTGCAAGGCTGAGCCAAGCAAACGTTCCCTTCACATAAATTAATCCCACTAACCCCACAGGGAGAGAGCCCCACCATGCCTGGAGTGTGACATGGCAAAATGGCCTGAGTGCCACCCCTTTAGCACCCATCTTCACATAGATGCAGGAATTGTATCTGGCAGTTGTAAGAATGCCTCCTCGGTCCTCTCTCTGAAGGGTGAAGGTGCCCCGGTCCCTGATCTTCTCTTCCTGAGTTGTTTTGTGAGGAACTCATCATTCGTTTCTCCTCCTGGATTCTCTGCTCAACTCCATCCATCCTGTGAGCGTGACAAGGTTTGGCATTCTGGACAAAGGAACCATCCTGCTTTGGTGAACCATCCTACAAAGTCAGCTCCAGTTAACTTGGTGCTTTAAGAAACAGAACAGCAACTCTCCCTGTGGTTACTTAATTGCATCCATGTTCTATGTGATGAATAGCATTTCCCACTTACAGAGCAAAATTAGTAGACAAATGCCCTTCTTCCTCCCAAGCAGGGGGCGGGGGAGGGTGTATGAAGATGTTGTATCTATAAAAACAGATGTGTTATTTAAATGCTGCAAGCTAAACAAGGAATAATTAATGTTAACGTGCTGCCATTTGAGTTCTTAAAACCACATATGAGAACAATGTCCCAGACAGAAGGATCTGATTTAAGTTCAATTGTTACTTGCTAAACTTCCCTGACTGAATGGAAAATAATTTGGTTGGTTGTTCTTTGAGGTGGCAGGTTTAAATATCAAATACATCTTCTATGCCATTTGGGTCTTGCTTTCAGTGCAATTCCTTCAAAATACAGATTCTTGACTGTCTAAATACTGAAGACTTCTACTGGCATTGTGTCTATACCATCTGAAACCTTGCCACCATATATTAACTGCCTTTTCCAGTTGCGAGTCTTAATCTTTTCTTCCTCTAAGTTACATTTTTTTATTGTCCATGGTGGCTCTAGAAAGTGAATGCTTTGTGAATGCAGTGCACTTGTAAATGCTAAAACTAGCGTCCCTGAAGCTGCTCTTTCATTGGGGCAAAAATGACTGACAAGTATGACAAGCAATGTGAAAATTGATACTGATCTGTCAATCTTTGAGGCATCCCCTCTTATTTCAAAGGAGTTAATGAAAGCTGATTTTACATTTCTCCTCTCTGTTTAGCATAGGAGGAGATCCAAATATGCAATATGTGGGGTTTTTCTTGTTTTCAGTTCTACTTCATTCAAAGAATGTAAATAATAGCTATATTTATTACAATACAGTAAAATAATTTATTCCAATGCAGTAGTAAGGAAAAAATTAAAAATATACATGGGGAAATCCACCATCAGGGACAGCATACTAAAGGTTCTGAAAATGTCAGAAGTGTTTATAAATAAAAATACAAAATAAAAGTTTCAACTGTATGTATATGTATTAGCTAGGTGATAATAATTGATAAATTTTGTCTAACAGCTTTAGATGTTCACAGTTTTGCAGAAGTAGACAAAAACCCCACAAGCTGCTGGTAAAAAAAGTTAAAATTTGTAATTGTGTATTTAAATTCCAGATTGCGAAGACCCTTAGATACCCAAGTTTTCAATTTATTTCTCTGGCAAAATTTCAGTCTATTTTACACTAACTCTGTGCTGTATGACAAAGGCTGAATTGAATACTGGATGGGGCTTGGAGCAGTAGAAGGTGTTGTTGCCCGTGGCAGGGGGTGGAATGAGAAGAGTTTTAAGGTCCCTTCCAACCCAAAGTATTCAGTGATTCTAGGAAATACTGATAATATTGGTGTATACTTGTATTGCCAGTGGCTAAATTCACGTGGTGAATACATAGTTCTACATTTTCACTAGAATTACCTGTAAATTGTGTTTGCTATTCTCTCTGTAAAAGATGAGCTTGAAAACATAAACCTGGTAAAACTAACTTTTAGATGTGTAGTAGTACTCCTGCATATCTGCTGAGAGCCCTGAGACAGAAATCCTGAGAGTCATGAACTCAGAGGTGCATTGCTGTGAAACCATGGGCCATAAGAGAAACAGTGTTTTAGCCCATCTAGTCATGCTCTAATGGACAAAGGAACCTGAAGGTCCCTCTCACTTTTTTCTTCTCAAGGATGGGAAAAAGCAAGCTGAGTGGGGAATTTCTGGCCTCAACCTTGAAGAGATGCCAGAGGATGTATCTACCAAGTGAAAGTAGAAAGGAAAGCACTGTTGATCCAAGTGGGTTTATAGAGCTGTGGAAATTTGTTGGAAAAAAATGCATGATGTGCTGAAGGTTTGAGACTTCTTAATAGTTTCTGTCCAGTCTTGAATTAGGTCTTTGAAAGTGAGATTGTGTGTGGCATTGCTGTTCCAAGGCAGTGCTGTTGTTCTGTGTTTAGTATGGCACTGGGCTGCATTTAGGTTCAAAATAATCTCAAGTTTTGGCTCTTGAATTATCTGAATATGAATGTAAAAAGAAGCTTCTGAAGTTTTTCAGCAGGATGAGAACAGAAGCTAGGATCTTTCCATAAAGGACTTGTTGGTCAGGTATTCAGGCAGCTGGAAGTCTTTCTGGAGAACTGGACTGAAGGGAGACTTTCACCTGGGTCTCCTGCTTCCTAGGGAAGTGTCCAAATCATCAGCCTGTGGAAATGCACAGCAAGGAGCATGAAAATAATCAATGAGTGATAAAGTATGCAAACTATAGCATAGACAGAAAGCTGTGGTCATGGATTCACTTGCTGGAGCTGGTTTGCTTTTTAAGGCAAACTTTTGCTTTTAATGGGTGATATTTCTGCCTTTCCAACTAGCTCTTTTTTTAATAACTGTAATCTTACTATAGGTGCATATTCTCTTCTCATGTGTTGTGTTAGGGGCCAGAGCACTTTCCTGATGGAACAATCATGCATTTGCCTTGATATCACACTGCTGTCCTTGAACCCTGCTTTCTGCCAAGCAAAGAGAAAGGGATAGTACTTACCCAGTCTTTCAGGATAAGAGCTAAAGCTGAAATACCTGCCAAATGAGCCAGTCAGCTGAAAGGCTTCTCCTCCTTTGTACTGCCCCTAGAAGACACGAGAAAAAAGAAAGTGGAAATGAGAAATAGAAGATTGGCAGTGGCCTTCAGTAGCTCATAAAGACAATTTTTACCCTTAGAACTGCTTGTGGGTGAAGAGCAGAAGCTGTTCTCTTTTAGCTGATACTGGCCTTGGCAGTGGAAATGGTCAAGGAGAAAGGGAATGAGGACAGAGAATTAGGGGGGATTTAAGACTGGATAAGGGCATGATAATAGTATGTAAAATCGCCATCACATCTGGAGAATCCTGGTACACTTTTCATTATAAGTCTGAATGTGTATTATCTAATTAAACATTCATCAAAGGTTTTGTCAGAACTAATTTATTCATGTCTGTCTCCCCCCCCAAATTAAAACAATGAAAGAAACCAGCTAATTTAAAGCCTTCTGTAACTGAAGTCCTTAAAAACATTCCACATGTAATTTTTTTCATAAAAAAAAAAATACAGCAAAGAAATACTTCGCTAGAGTCACTTTCTGTCAGCTAATCTCACATGAAAACAAAAGCTGTTATTACTGTGAGGTCACTGTGAAAGAGAGGTTATGACTGCAGTAAAGGAGACATCAGCATTACATGGGGGCTGCTGGGCAGACAGAAGGCCTATTTATATGGCAAGCAGGGGAGAAAACAAAGGCATTCAGGGATTCCACTGGCAAAATAGATCACCAGAGCACTAAATAGCTAAAATGTCTAACTCCTGAACAATTACAGTGATTCAGTAAGCTTGGGAGCTTTTGGTTTTGCTTTGTAGGAAGCAGAAGTCAGTGGAGGACGAACATGACTTGACTCAAGAGGAAGAAATTGAGCAAGAAGTTTTTGTCTGTGTTCCTGAAAATAGTTTGGGGGGTTTCTTCACTGATGAGTAATAGCAAAATGATCCGCTTGCAAATCTTAGAATAAAAATTATACCAACATTAGAGGAGAAATAAAAACCATGTGTGCCTATTATGTCAGGGTTTTTATTTGGGTGTAAAATTTCATTTCAATGGGCTTGCCTCTTGTACCATTAGACAAGGGATAGCAGGAATATGAGTAAGATTTGAATAGATACAGTCTGAAAAAAAATTTCAAATAATTTAGGCTCTTAAATCTTGACTTTAGCTTACTCAGTGGGACAGCTTGTGAAGGTATTGATCCTGGTTTTCAAGAGCACAGAGTGAAGTCTCATGCCTTGATTAAATATGTATGTACTAGGATAATAAAAGCCACAAAGCTATAAAGTGTTTCTGCACAGAGATTTCATTTTCCTCCCCTTTTGAATATTCAACCTGGTAAGTCAGATGAGCTTTGTAACTCCATTATTGACTTCTGCTTCTTTCACACCTTGGCATTTCTTCCAGAGTCACAACTGCAGTGATCTAGATGGTTAAAGATACAGGCTGATAGTCATGGTTTGAAGTTTGCTTCCAGAGCAGTGGCATTTCTGTTAAAATGTAATTCCTCCATTATCCTGTACTCTGTTCCATTAGAAGGATTTTTCCTTCCCAGAAAATTGGTGAAGGTTTCAAGGTTCCTTCTTTCATTTCCATTCTTATTCTTCAGCAGGAACTTGTGTGAGAATCAAATCCTTTGTACTAGGAATAAGTAAGTGTTGTGTTGCTGGTAGCTGATAATTATTGTGGTCTTCACTTCCAAACAACTTCTAATTTGTTGAATCATTCTAACTTCAATTTTTTGCAGTAATTGTTGCACTGACATCAAAGTGGTTTGTTTGGTCAATCCTCATGGCTAAACAGGGCACCCTGGGAATTGTGTGTCTAATTCATTCCTTTCCCAGTGTCTACCTGCTTTTCTTTCTCTGAAAGATTTAGGGATTGCCTTCTGTACAGGTCAGAGAAGTGTTCATTGTGAAGACCACTGCAGTCACCATAAGAATTCCCAGTTGGAATTCAGTTTGCTGCTTGAGGCTGATGTGGCAGAAGGATACAGTTCAAGTGCTTTCACAGCCTTACTGTTGAAATTCTGGGAAGTGATTAAACTTTGGGAGGTTTTTTATTGTTTTAGAACAAGTAAGTGTGACTCAGCAATGTGTTAGGATCCAAAGTGCCAAATACACAGTTACTTACTTATTTTTATATAGTGACCTGTTTTTTGGTACTCAGCCATCACATCTGAGCAGACACAGGTAGATACTTCACAGGGAGATGGGTGGGAAGTTTTTCTTTCCTGCTCCACTGACTGGGAGTATCCATTAGGCTTTCCTTGAAGGTGATAGATGTCCTACTTTCTCACCAACCACCAATTCAAATAACTTTTTTACTGCAACAGGAGAACTTAATTTTACAATATTAGGTGACCTTGGGTTGTCTCTGTTTTTCAGAGGTGGCACAGGTGACTTCACCGAAGTTCTGTTTTGCTTCAATAACCTGTGTTACCTTTGCACCATGGTCACAGCTGTGAAGAGAGATGGTATTGCCCTGTGCAAGGTGCTTGTACATCCCCTGTAAGCCCTTCCTGTGGAGGGATAGAATGTAAAAGAATAGTGCAGAAGGTAGCCTCACCCCTGAGGAGTTGCAGCTAGTTTAGTCACCAAGGATTAGGAACAGGCCTGCCCTTCATAGGCCACAGCTGTGTGCAATGAGGATGAGTGCTATAAAAGAGTGGGTTAGCTGAGTGAGAAGAGAGTTGGGGTTTGGTTGTGCTCTGAAGAGAGTTGGGGTTTGTTTGCTGTGAGGAAGGAGTCAGTGCTGCAAGGAGATGCCCATGAGAAATCACCGAGAAGGTCTGGGACCTTTGTAATAAGAGGACAACACCTTCCCCTTCTGAAGAAAACAAGAAAAACAAGCTCTGTTTTCACCTGAGAAAACTTGTGGGGTGTTTTGTGCATCTCAGAACACTTACCTCAGGCAAGAACAGAGTGGCAGCCATGCCCAAGAAGTTACTTTCTCTTGAAATGAGGTGTACATGTACATATTGTCCCTTGAATTGCTTTGAGATTCCCTAAAAAATACTTTGCCTTTCCTCTTCCACTTCTTCTCTGAGACTTCATAGAGCCTGTAACTTCCATTAGACCTTGACAAAGACTGTGTATGATTTTCTGAGGTGTCTGTTTGCTTTCTACTGAGTATCTGAAATTGAAGTCCCTCACTGATGGTTCTCCAACATCAGCCTCCTTCATCTGCTGAGGAGCCAGGCAACAACATCCAAATGCATCTGGAAAACAATGCTTTCATTTGTCCTGGTAAACTAAGTGAGTCCACGATGTGGGCAACTCAGACACGGGATCTCCATCCCATGGCTTTAAATTTTAAGAGTGCACTCTAGCACAATTTGAGTCCATGCAATCTCTCTGCTAAACCAAGCTTGTGAGGATATTTATCCTGCCCAATTCAAGCTTGTGGGCTATAAGACCATCTGTCCTGTATGTAGGAACTTACTGGAGCTCTTCTGCTCACTGTTTTGCCAAGTTCAGATCTGAAGGGCACCTGTGTTTTCCTCACCCAGCTGCCCCTGTTGTCCCAGACCTGAGCCTACTTTTCAGTAAGTTCTAAAGCCAGTGGAAGAAGGCGTCAGGAAGGGGCTCTTCCTCCCACCACTGGTAACTCATGCCAGTCTAAGTGCTGTCTAGCTGCTAATTGCAAAACTCACATTTCAGAAAAAAACCAACACTGTTTCAATATTTGGATTTAGTCCTACTTATCTTTTAAGTAACAAAAGAAAGGGTTTGGAAGTTTTGGAAAATGGCTTAATCTTTGATACATGCCTGGCATGTGTCCTGACAGGGACAGTCCCATCAGCAAGCAGCAGTACCACCTCTCCCTCATAAGGATTCCACAGCAGACATGTTACCTGACAAAATCAGGGACCTGCCTGCTCCCTGACACTTTTAAACTATTATGAAATGTATAGGGGAGAAAATGAGTGTTGGTCATTTTCATCCTGCGGGACTGTTGCTTTACTAAATATGGGGGGTTTTTATGTTGTCTCTGTAATTGTCAGGATTAGTCACTGAAACTAACTTTGCTTTTGAACTACATTCACACAGCTTCTTTATGGTCAAGCTGACTCTGTAGGCATGCTTTTTGTCTTGGGTCTTTAGGGACAAGAAGTTTGCAGGGGTGTTAATTAAATCTTTACTTCCAGGCCACCTATGTGCTGGTGGTGCTTGTCTCTCTTGAAGTTTAGCAATTTGTTCTTTTAGAAGGATTTTAAGTTTTCCTGTATGTTTTTCTTTAGTTTGCATTTAGTCTAGGTCACCCTATGACAGTAAATTCTATTCTGGATTTGCTGAAACCTTGGAAGAACTGGTTGGTTTTGGAAAGGCAGTACAGTTTCTGTACCACTGCCTTCACAGCTTTGCAGTAATAAAGATTCACTCTGTGTTTTTCAGGGCTACAACTGGACTTAAAAGGTAATACAAGTAGCAGCATAGCAATAACAGGTGCTTTACAGATGTCTGTGTCTTTATCATCTCCTTCCTCTTTCTGATATGCTACCCTGGAAATAATAAATGCAGCCTTGGAAAGAGTTGTCTGCATGTTGGATTCATGGAGCCTCCTCAATGTTAAACACATTGAAACTGGGTTAAATCTAATGAAGGACATCAGAGGTTCAATAAAGTTCTGCACTGCAAATGCTAATCAGACAAGTCTCATATAAAGGCACACATCCCCAGACAGATGTGTGACATTAGGCTGTGTACAATGCTTTGGGAACTTGTTTCAAACTCCTAACTCCAAATAGGCTATGTGCTAAATAAACCATAACTTGAACCAAATACATAATATTTATCATACAATGAACCAAAACTGTATTCCAGACAGCATTGTTAAAACTCCCTAGAAACATGAGTGAACTTAAAATTCAGGTGGTCATGGCCCAGATTTTAGTTGAGAAAAATGCCAGAACCTAACAATGGTATATTGTGATTGGGCCAGTAAGGAGTGGAGGAGTTCTACATCAGCATCTCTCAGTGTGGTTTTCAGGGTGTTGGGCATATCCCCATATCTTTAACCCTATCAGTGGTGCTGTATGACATAAGCACAGTGATGGGGCACCTTGTTGTGTGTGGAACTCCTTGATATTTCTGTAGTTTGAGACCATGTAGATAAAGCTCACAAAGCGAGTGATCAGCATCTCATATTCTGGTTTCTGCTCTTCCTGGCAGTCGGACATGAATGGTTTCTGTGACGTGAACTGTCTAATGCCAAAGCAAGTGTTACATTTCACTTCAGAAGTGAGCAGCATGAACTGTGAGTCAGGAGATCCCATGCAATCACCACTCCTTACAACACAAGTAGTGCTAAGAAAGAGCATAGATCCTCGTGCAGCTGGCATGGCTGTGTGAGTGTGTCTCACATGCACTGACTTCTGAAGATGAGCATTTTTTATTTTGGACCCCGTCTAAAGGTTTCCTTTGCTCTTAGCTGGACATTTGTTGGTGGTTGTCAATAGTCAATGCAGATGTTTGGGTGAAACAAATCTGTAACAGGGAGTCCATGGTAAATACTTCTTCAGATAAGGTAAAACTGCCTGTTCTTATCTTCCAAACTAATCAAACCAGGTACAGACTCTGTCAAATCATCTGCTAGAGCTCTGCTTTATATCCATGAGAATGTATAGAAGCTGAACACCTCTGTAAACTGCCTTGACACAGAGTCTGTATGGAGCATTATTTCTGTATATAGGTATGAGATTTGTAAGGTTTTAAACTCCTGGCTAACGCACTAATGCCTGCAGTGCCAACTCAGAGAGGGAGAGAGAGCTGCAAAAGTGGAGAAACAGGGTTACCCTGGGGTTGTGGAAAGATGAGATCACTCAGGGATGTGTTGAATGCTAATATTATGTGAATGCTGATGACCACACCTTCCCAGGGGCAGAATCACTCACTCAGCTAAAGGGAAAAGTTTCTGAATACAGACTCTAAAGCTGGAAGAATAATTTTTCCAGGGACAGGTTCATTCTTGTTTGGCAGATTTTCTCAGTGCTCAGCTCGAAGAGCAAGAGAACCTAGGAGAATGAACATTTAGAAAAAAAAATGAAAGTACATAAAAATTATAAATCTTAATGGTCTTGTAGAGATGTAAATAGCAATGGGTTTGTTAGAGCTGCAAGTAGGAATGCCAATAAAGAAGACACCTTAGAAATGAATATAGGAACAGGAACATCGGTAGGGGAAAAAAAAAGAGCACAACTTTGTTTTCCATTTTACATGGATATTATAAATAAAACACAAGCAGAGAATTCAAAGTAGTAGTTTTAAGAATTAAGACTTTGATTAGAGATGGTCTTTATCCTATGGTGAATTTATTCAGTTGGGCCAACACTAAATGTACTTTGAGCCAGAAGATCAAACAGGAAGGACTGGATCTGGGTTGTGGGAGGGAAAGGAAAGAAACCCTTTTGCTGCCATGTGTGAAGGGATTGTGGTGCAGGAGCTGAGACACAAGTGCCATGATTTCCTGAAGAGCACCTTGATCAAATGCAGGCCTGCATTTTAGCTGGTAAAGCATACATTTAAACCTCAAAATACGTGGAAAAGCCTAGAAAAGAAACCAGATTACTGAGATCTATTATATGCAGGGAGAAGGAAGAAGGTATCAAAAGTGGGATTGAAATGGCAGCTTGGAGACATCACTGGAAGAGAGTTGTTCTTTGCCATGGAGAGCTACGTGAGTACTCAGGTGATACACAGGACAGGTAGTAAGTTATGTGTTATTATATATATATTAAGATATGCTATAGCCACAATATGGAGCTGAAGGAAGACTGCAGGGAAAGCAGGCAAAGCTACAGCTGTGAACCATAAATATAAAGATTAACAGAAATTGGGGCAGTAGATGTGGGTGCCTAGGTGTAAAGGAGGAAGAATGAAGCTAAGGATGTTGGTCAATGACACCTTTACCAGAAGAAAAATTCTGATGCAGAAATACAGGCAGAACAGTCTTTCTGGATGTTTAAATTAAAAATCTCACCAATACTAAATTAGAAATTTTTAAATTTTAATAACATGTTTTTTACTGGTTTTACTGTATTTGAAATCAGCCTGTAATTGCAGTTACAGAAACCCGTGTAAGATATTTTTCATATAAATACTAGTTCATCAAGTTTACCTCACCTTTCAGGTGAAGTGAAGAGACTCTCTTTGCCTCTTTGACTCTAAATAGTTTAGTTTTTGAAGTAATTTCTGAGGCATAAGCAGTAAGGTTTTCTCCAAAATTAATACATTCCTTCTTTTTACCTGTTATTGAATATTTATTTAAAGAGCTATAGGCAGTATTTTTCATGCATTAAATACAATTTATTGACTAGCTTGAAGAAAAAGTACAACTTGTCCCATGAAATGTGTTATTTGCCAGTTGCTGTCTCATTAAATACTCTGGCTTGTTTCATGGTAGCTCTTTGCTGCTGAACTTTTGAAAGATAACATGAAACATAACAGGAAGCAAGAGTTTGCCATTTTTTCTTTTTTTCTCCCCTCAGAAGTGGCGTCTGTACTTCTATTGCTCTAGTAAAGCAGTGTTTGTGTAGGGTTATTTATAATTTACAAAACACAAACATCTATCCTGCTCATCCACATGTGGCCTACGTGACTCAATAATTACTCAGTTAAATCACGTATTTACAGATAAGAGAAAAATGAGTTGTGATTTTGCAATACCTCATCAAGTGGGCTATGTTTTTTTAAAAACAAAATGTCTTTCATTTATTCCATGGTTATTTTACTCTGTTCAGTGCAGGAAATGAAAAGGTAATCTTAAGGTTCATGTTTGTCAGAGAGTTCTGGGGCTCATCCTCTGCATTCTGCAATCCCCAAATTGTTTCCTCTTTCCTTTTCTCCAGTAAGTCTTTGAGTGAATATTCTTTGTGGAATTGATTTCCTTTATTCATAGAGATGTGAAGGAAACATCATACTAAAGGTATGATTATAAAGGGTGAAAGAAAAAATTGTTCAGTTCTACTTTCACATTTGTGTAGGTATATATGATTCTGTAATACTAAGAGAAAATTGGAATGCATTTTTGAGACAGAAAATTACTTCTGATGTGGGATAGCATTCAAAATACATACTGGTGGAGTTCCTTATATGTATTGTGCCTGACAAGGTTTGAATATGGAACAGCTGGCAAGCAAACCCACAGGTTTAGTACCTTATTGTGCAGCTTATATGGGCTGTAGGAAACCAGCAAGGAAATTATAAGTTAAACTGAGAGCTAGGGGATTTCAAACTTTCCTGTGCTTTCAAAGGCTGTGGTTGTAAATGTCTATATTAGAGAATTCTTCAGTTTGATTCAGGCTGATGATGGATGTCACTACCTGATACATGTTTGCAGTAAGAGGAGGCTTAAATTCAGATCCGTGAGAAACCAGCTGACCTCTGTATATTTACACACTTTTTCTCCCAAACTGAAAATTTTACAGTCCCAGTTTTCAATAATATCCAATCATTTCTTTGTGGTAGCCATTGCCAGGTGAGAAGCACTAAGTAAAGCCAGTATTTGAGCTGTCTCAAAAGGGGAGAGGGTTTTTTAATAACTACTTGTGGTGGTTTTGCATGGGAAAACCATGAGTAGAATACACTACTTTACACCCATTGGAACCTCATAGCTGGAAGTTCCCAGGCAGTTCAGGATGAAATTACAGTATTACATGATGGCTCCCCATGATCACAAATGGCTGTCACTAGACCTGGCCACAAAATTTGCTCTAACAAGTGTTTCTAGGTATATACCAGCAGTTACCAGGATTTCCAAATCAATTTGCCTTGTGTTTGTAAACTGTTTCGTCCTGTATGTAATTTTAATCTGTCCAAATCTTTTGTACTAAAGCATCTATTAGCACCTGAGGGAAAAGTATAACAGTCATTGTTATGTTAGAAATTAACCATGTGAGTTAACTTCTGCAATTAGAGTTGGAAGAGTAGAGACGGCCTATGAGGTGTCGGATTTTTAAGCAGTGCTGGTAATTAATAAAGACATAAAGCAAATTACTGCTTGTGATAAACATCTGTGATTGTGAGAACAGTGCCCATGCTCAGCTGAAGTGAACATGACCTGGATGGTTCTCTTTTCAGTGTGGATGTGTTGGGAGGACAAACCTTTTAACTGAGAGTCACTGGGAAGCTAAATTTAAGTACTAAGCATCTTATGGTTAAAAGTGGTGAATTAGGGCTATTAGAGATGATGATTTGTCCACCTCATTCATCTCTTCTGTGAGGCTGGAGCCCTGTCTCAGTACAGAATCACTGCCAAGCTGAAACCATAATCCTTTCAGTTTCATACACATTTCTGGAAAGATGTGGCCTTGCCAGGACAAGCGGGGGCTGCTGCAATGTCCTAGGAGTAAAACAGTGTCTTGTCTTGGCTTTTCCTGTGTGTGAAAGAGATTTTGTATAGCAATGGGTGAAAGCTGAAAACTCATTTCAGTGTGTTTCCCACTCAATGGCCCTGCTGTGAGTGTGGTCAGAGGCATTTACAGTCCCTGAGATAGAGCTGATGGCGTCTCACAGCAGCAGGGCATCACTTCAGTTGTCAGTAGGGCAGCTCTGTTTTACCAAAGAATTCTGCTGTGTGCCAGTAGGAACAAATATCTGCACATCAGCAGGAGAAATTATGGTCCTGAGAGAGGGACAATGTATTTCTTACCTTCGTACAGTGTAACTGTAGTTACTAAAGTGGGTATGGGTTTGATGCCACCTGCAGCATTTCTTCCAGCCTTCCTGCTGTTTCTCCTTGCACACTGCTCAGCTGCACGGCTGCCCTCCCACTGCACTGGGCCTGTCACTTGCCTGTTTTTCCCATGAACGTCTTCTGACCAGATCACTTTTGGCTTTAGAAAGGAGTAAAAATGCCAGTGACTCACGACCAGTTCTCCAAATAGGAGGTGTGCCTACAGTTGGAGGAGTTTAAGCAGTGTCTGACTTGAGAACTGTTGTCTGCAGTTCCTCCTGGCTGTAGCAGTAAACTTTGGACATGGAGAGCACTGTGTGATGCACAGCAAAATTTAGTAGAATTGGGTCTTTTTAAGCTGGGCTCATGCACTCTGGTTTCAGTTGTCTCCCTCATTCTCAGCAGAGCTTGGGAGATGTTGCTGCGGTTTCCTGTGAAATTTGGATCAGAGGGGCTGTCCATGAAGATGCTTGAGCAATTTAGGATATCAGAAATTTTCTCGACATTGGAATGGCATATGTGCGTGTGTAGGAAAAATCCTGGTGGTTGAAATTCTCTGATTTTATGAAAATAGAAGAGCTTCTATTAAATTTGGTTTGTTTGAACTATTCTTTAAAAAACAACCTAAATCCCACTATTCTTTATCAATCAGATGCTTTTATTTCCTGTTTCCCTTTCCCATTTGGAAGTTTCAGAGACAGTAAACACATGTTTTCAGCAATTACAAATTGAAATGTTTGATACTATTTATGAAATTTTTTTTTCCTGGAGTCTGTTAACAATCAAGCTTTGGGAAGGCATTCTTGTCAAATAGCAGTGTTAAAAATTTTGCTTCAATTGATAGACAGAGAATATTGTCTTATGTAATTTGTTTCCAGATCTTCCTGTAGCAAATTTTTATGATGGGAATGTAAATACATCTACAGTGCAGCAGAGGAGGACTTCTGATAATACAATTTGTTTAAACAGTATTACATTTTTCTTAGTATATACATTTTTCTACATTTTTCTTTAAATGTAGTATATACATTTTTCTAAGTATAACTTTGTCTGACGTTGACTTCTCACTGATGTAAGTGGGATTTAATAAAATTTTTGTTTTAAAAAAAGCTCCTGGAAAAACAGAGTGAATACAGCGGCATAAACTACTGTATCTTATTTGGATTCTGTAGTAACTCTTTCAGTCATGTCATAAAACTCCTTTATGTTATGTATCAACCATGCAGTATTTTTTTTCTTTCAAGTGGAAAGGCAGTCCAAAATTTTAAACTCAAACCATAGCCATTGATCACAATGCAGCTAGTGTCCCTAGTGTATTTTAAAATAAGGTTATAAGTAGGAGAAAAGGAAGATAATATAGAAAGCTAGAATTAAGTTCATGTCAGTGTTTTGTAGGTTTGCAGCATCAAAATAATTAACTTTTACCTGTTCATAAGTAATAATTTAAAATGGACTTCAAGACAATTCACTCTCAGATACGGTTTCCTTCAAGTCAGGAGAGCAGATACCACAGTGAATGTCCCAAAAAGTAGTCCTTCTAATTTCCCCAGTATTTAAGGGCGATACAGGTAGGAGAATGAATTATTTTAATTATTTGTTTATCAATGCAACAGTGATTTTATAAATTTAAACTGGAAAAAAAGACAACTCAGAACCTCCTGATAGTGTCAGACATTTGGAAAAGCTTTGTGTGTTTAGTAAGGTCAGCTTTCTCTGGCTTTATACTGCATTCCCATGGTATGGTCAGTTTGTCCCTTGTGGCAGCAGCTTTTGTCCTGGTCAGATGTGCTGCAGGAGTCTGTGGAATTTTGTACTTCTGCTGCTAATTTCCATTATGTTGTGCTGTCTTTAAATACTTCACTGTACTGAGCAAGAGTTTCAATTACCATCTTCATGCCATGACATCCAGATGCTGAGAATTTATTTCTGTTCACGTGAAAGAAGCAGTCTTGGAAAATGCTTATCAGATGGTCTCTATTACAAATTTATACAGCACCTACCAGCAGAAATAAGAATAATGCAGTCTCAAGAGCATGCAGGTATCAGCCTTGCTAAAAGAAGGTTGAGTGTGTTACTTTTCATCTCAAGCAACATCCCTCTGTGGAAAAGGGCTGTAGAAATTAATTTGGATCAAATAAATGCATGATTTTATATAGAAATAATTCTAAAAACACATACATTTTGTTGCTATGCATTTTAGTTTTGAGAGATTTCATTATTCATCTGTAATGCTGTAGCAGGAGCACCACACTCACATTGGTGGTTAACATCATATATAATGGAATATTTTCCTCAGGGTTGCAGAGTGTATTGAAGTCCTTAATATATACATGTTAGACTCAGTTAATATTTAGTGGTTTTGAAGTGTTAGGAAATTATTTATTTGTCTTACTTTTTTTTTTTCCAATTAGATTCATAGTGCAGTAGTATCTTTAAAATACCTCGGCTAAGCAGAATTGCCTGAAAGGCTCATGAATGAATACTGAATTTTGACAAGTGAGGGTGAAAAGCAGCTGACAGGTTTATCTTTACGTACACATCTGTCCATACGTGCCCACACTCTCCTTTGTGGCTGGGGCTGAATGTCCTGACAAATGCAGAGCAGCAGAGCTTTGTGCAGTGCAGGTGAGCAGGCTCTGCTTGAGAGTGGAGAGGATTTTGTGCTCTGTGCTGGTTCAGTGACAAAGTGAGAGTGACAGTGACAAAGCCTGGGCTGGTACCTTCTGCATACACCCAACTTGTGGATATGAGTAAATAATAAAGACACAGTTTGGAGGGAGGAAATGATGGCTGGAAACAATCAGTGTGGATTTACCAAGGCTTTACTCCTTGCCTTCTAGGATAAAACAGCTGGATGAAGCTGTGGATGAGGGAGAGCAGTAGATGTCATTTATCTTCAGCAAGATTTTTTGGACAAGGTCTACAAATTTTCTTGTGTCCAATTCAGAATTTTGGTGGGTGGACAAATAAATGCATAATTAGTGGTTGGCTGGTCTGGCTTAGAGGGTAGTGATTAATGGCTCATATTCTAGCTGAGGCCTGTGGCAGGAGGAACACCACAGGATTTTTCTTTTTGTCCTGTGTGACACTTACAGCAGTGCCCTGGAGAAGGTGATAGAGGCATGCTCATGAAGTTTGTAGATGACACTAAATTAGAGAGACCAACTGATAGACCTGAGGACAGCGCTGCTGCTCAGAGGGACCTACACAGGATGGAGGCATGGGCCAGCAGGAACTCTACAAACTTCTACAGGAATTATATATATAACATATAATTCCTGTATAAATACAATAAATACAGGAATAAATACAACACCATGTGCTTGGGAGGGAAGAATCCTCGTGCAGTGGTGGAGGCTGGGGAGCAGCTGTGCAGGGACAGCCCTGGGGTGTTGGCAGAGAGCTGAGCAAGAGCCAGCCCTGTGCCATGGCAGTGACAATGGCCAGCAGCATCCTGGGCTGCTGTGACACAGGCTGCACTGACAGGAGCAGTCAGGAGGCTGAGGGAAGAGATTATTCCTCTTACAAACAGTTCTTCAAACCTCATCTAGAAAGCTCCAGGCAGTTTAGGGTCCTTCAGTATGAGGAAGGCATTGATATGCCCAGAGAAGGGCCACCACAATGGTCGGGGGGCTACAGGGCTTTTAGGAGGGGAGGCTGAGGGCACTGGTTCTGTTAACCCCAGACAAAAGAAAGCTTTGGAAGAAAGGGGGATTTAATTACAGCCTTCCAGTTTTCAAATGAGGTTATTTAGATTGTGGAGTCCCAGCAGTGAAAAATGAGAGAATACAGAGACAATGATCATAAATTAAAACAAGAGGTTCAGACTGGATGTAAGGAATAAATCTTTCATGAGTTCAGTCAAGCAGGCAAGGGAAGAGGTAGCCCAGACTGGTTGTGGAATCCCCACCATTGAAGGATTTCAAGACCCACCCAAATGAAGCTGTGGGCAACCTCATCAAAACTAATAGCTGTCCTTGCATTAAGCAGGAGGTGGGAGTTGAGACCTCCTGAGGTCCCTTCCAAACTCAGTTACACTTTGATTCTGTAATAACTGGTTGAAATGTGCACAGCTCTACACAGCTGGAAAGGAATTCTGTGTTGCAATACGACATGAAATGAACGGCACTCACATGCTGAGATGTCCAAGGCAAAAAAGGCACATTTATTTCTGGACTTTGACATTTAAAGAATTCTAAAAGTGACCATGAATTGGAGGATGAAATTGCCACCTCTCCAACCACACTGGTCAAACCAACAGTCCATCAATTCTCTCCTCCTCCAGGAATGCAAAACAATCATTACTTACATGAAAAGTGCGCAAGAAATTCCATTACAAAAATCTAAACATCGGAAGGCTTAGAAGAACTTTAGAAGAACAGGACAAAAATTCTAGTTAATCATTCTTTCTCTGTGCTGGGCAGATGTTGCCTGAAACCTCCTGAGTTGTTGAACTCGTGAACATACATGAACTTAGCAAGAATGCTGTAACAAAGAGGTTCATATGGCAGAGGGTTTAAACCTGGAGCCAGTTTCTACACCACAGGGCACGTTCAACACAAATCTGTGCCTTGGGCAATGCTTCAGCACCTTTCCCACAGGGGAGAAAAATGGATTCCGTCTTATGGTGAGACCAGAAAACATCCTTCCCTTCTTCCCTCTCTCCCTGAATTGTTCTTCTGATTTGTATATTTTAACTTGTGCTGCTTTTTCAAAAGCTGCATATTTTAGTAATTTTAAGTATTTCTAAATTTAGAAATTCATATCTATATTTTAATCTTTTTAATGGAAAATGTAGCAAAAATTGCCCTTTTGCCCATGTAGAATGGAAAATACTAGCATGATTGCCTGTGAGATTGCTGTGATGATTCTAAAATTTAGTAATGTGTGTAGAATTTTGGTTTAGTTCAGATGTACTTTCCTTAATTTTAGGTGTATTTTCTTCTCTATCTTTAAAAGAAAGGAGAACACCTCTTCTGGAATTCAGCTCCTCTCTCTTTATCTGTTCAAGTGCATTGTCAAGTGGCTTTCTGTAACTAAAAGCTGACAGTGTGTTATTTCACTCACAGGTTAGCTTTTTACAAGAAAAATTGTCCCTCATATTTTTCTGGCTTCATATGCCACTTTAAAAGGTCTCTTTGCCTGATCCAGTGCTCACTGAAACATGGAATTTGGGTTTTTTTCCCATTGCCTTCAGTAAACACAATCTCAGCAATCCAGAATTAGGCACCTTCAATTTTCCTTATCTGGGAAGCAACACAAAATTCTTTTTGGACATAAATCAGGATATCCTTGATTTTTTTTCTTCTATCCAAGAAAATGAAAGCAGCAGAAAGCAACCTGATCAAGTTACCTGGGCCAGTGCTGCAAAATTCTTAGCAGGCTTGTACTAGAGGATAGGAGGGAACCATGTCCAGATGACTCATCACAGACTCATCACAAGCTCTAGGAGGGTTGTCCAAGAAAGCATCTGAGTGACTCTTTGGCAACACCAACAGACTGCTGAGCCCATTTCACATTTCTCCACGTGTCTGTGATTAAGAAAAAGCAGTGATCGCACCACAGTGTCAATGTCATGTTTCCATCTCTGTGAGTCAGCCATTTAGAGGAGAATGGGGAGCATAAAGAAGCCTGGCAGCCCAGATTTCACTCTAAGAGGTGATGGAAGACAGAGCTTCCATGGGGCTGCATCAGCCCCTGAGATGGAGACATTTGCTTTAACTGTGGCATCATCCCTGCACAAAGGTTGGGACTCAGAATGTTCCCTCCTGTATTCATGTAAGGCAGCAGATTGCCAAGCAGAACACTGAAAATGCCTTTGAAACATCTGCCCAGGTGACTCATCTGTGAGCACTTCTGATCTGAGCAGCAGATTGAATCAAGGCATCTCTGAAATGGGTGGGTCACCCTTGTGCAAAACTCAAATCCTTCACGTGACCAACTGCACTGGAGAGATTTAAGGGAGCGCTATAATTTTTTTATTTTATAGATTTTATTTCCACCATTCTATATGAAAAAATGTTTCAATGAAATCAGAGCAAAATAATAAAATGCCTACAATTACAAATCTTGAAAACAATAATTTGAGTTTGTTGTTCACTTTGGGAGATTTTCATTATTAAAAGCACACAGAGCTCTAATTTGCCAGGTTCACCAAGCAGTTTTATCTTCTGTGGGCAGAGCTAGCTATGTAAAACTGGACCAAGAATCTCCTTCAGTGAATCCCTACACAGCAATGCCCTGTACTAGTCCTGAGATTACAAATGACATGCACTGTGACATCATAGGCAAAGGTTGGCTTGGGGACTGGGGCATCTCAGAAGCCCAAAAGGCTACTGCTGAAGCCAGTAGGAACCCTAGACCTTTGGCCTTTTTTACTTGGATGAAAATGCTTTCTTTGTAGTTTTATAAACTTAGGAATTTAATCCTGTTCCCTTGGAGTTTAGAGACAGGATGTGTTGTAGTTGCAAAACTCAGCAGGTGAAGTCATGAAGCTGAATCTCTAGAGAAGTAGAGCTTTTGCAGTTTGATTTGCAAGAAAAATATGCTCACAAGGAGTCTTGGGCTTAGGTTCAGAAAGAAATTGATACACATAGCTTTTGCAAAAAGCTGTTCTGCAGAAGGCGAGGATAAGTGTACTCCCTCCTTTTTAACGCTTCCCTTGGGAAGCAAAATGGGGAGAGAAACCTCTGTAAACCTTTCCATTCGACCTACTGATTGTAAAGCACAGCTTTAGCTCAAAATTTCAATTTGGATCAGTTTTCCCTATATTTTGTAGGTTTTTAAACCTTTGTGATAATTTATTCTGCTGTAACTTGCATCTGCTTTCAGATAGGAAAAACTTAGTATGGCATCTGGAGGTCCATTTGAAAAAGGAATGTCCTTACCAGGTTAATTACTGCTGCAGAGTGTGGGACTAATTCATCTTCCTTCGTTGTTAGTGCCAGTGTTAACAATGAGCTGATGAGTTCAGAGCTACTCAGGCAGGTTTGGGCTCCACTGGTAGTTGCAGTCCTATATGTGTGTCAGACCATCTTATTTTGCATTAATTTCCAAGTTTTTCTCATAGGAGTTCCAATATGGAACTTTTGCACAGGGTGAAACGGGAGCTCTGGTAACTGATCTCTTCTCTTCCAGGGTTAGTTGGCTCTCTCACTGCTTGTGTTGGCACTGCTTGGTTTTAAAGCTTCCAATTACAAAATTTTGTCTTTTTGCCTGAAAAGGTGAAGTTCATTTTGAGGTTAATTGAAGCTGTATTACAATGGCAGATATTTCACCTATTGTTATATTAAACTGTGCTCCAGCTTGTGTTTGGTCTCAGTACCCTGTGCCATATCCCTCTTACATTAATTGAACTGTATTACACTCTAGTGAGAGAGAGTTTTGATACAAAGAAATGAGTACAGTCAAGGTTGTTTAATATGGTAAAAACTCCAGGATGTCTTCTAATGTTACAGAAGGCTCAGAAACGTTGTGTTTGGGAGGAGTCTAACCTTATATAGTTGTACTTTCTTGAAAAAATACTTTAATCTTACTGTCCTCTCTTTCAAACAGCCACCTTTTGTCAGTACAAAAGTTAACACAGTTAAAGCCTGTTTTTGTGATGTCTGATTTTATTGGTCAAAACATTAAAGATTATATCTCAGTCTTGCAGAAGGGGGTGGGGCTTTCTTTGTCTCAGTGGTAAAATACTTTGATAAATAAGAACAGTGGGGTCTGAAGACATTTTTTTGCATATGCAGATAAAAACTTTTTCCTTTATTTTTCAAGTTGAAAAAAAAATACTAAGTAGCTGGATTTTTTCTTTGTCCCAGTTGTAAGCTTACTATTTTGTTTCGGACGTGCAACTTTCTCCAACTGCTAGATTTTATGTTTGAGAGTTTTCTGAAGAGTTTCCTGAAGCCTTTCAAGATATGAAGAGGTATTTTTATACCGTTCTGCTTTCCAAAATGGTATAAAATTGTAATTTTTGTCTTTAAACACTGGTAGCTCTGCCTGGCCCCTCCTTGTCACCCTCCTGACACGGTTTTTAATCCTTCAGTCTCTGGTGAGTCTGTCGGCGGGGCGAGCTGGGGGCCGGCTCTGTGGCATTGGCAATGCTGACGAGTCTGTCAACACGGGGTGTGCGATTGTCCCCCGGAGCTTACATCCAAGTTTGTTGTACCAGGCAGAGAATAGAATGTGGGAGAAGTTATTCTGAGTGTGTGTGCATGTGATTGCAGTTTCCAAGGAGACCACCTTCTTTGTCTGAACATGTCCAAAATGATTGCCTAATTGATCTCATCATGTGGGACACTCTGTCTGTCTTTCTGTCTGCTTCTCTCATGCGTTCTCTCCTCACATTGTTAATCAGAAAGTAAAAAATGAAAAGTTATGTTCTTGCAAAGAGCCAAACAAAGCCATTAGCCTGTCCAAACGACAGGCTGGGGCTGTCCCTTAGCCAGAGCTGATGACCAGTGTGTCACCAGTGTGGATGTGAGATATGTTGCTGCTACTATTTCTCCCCAGTCTGTGCTCTAACTCGTGCATAGATGATGCTGAGCGCGTCTTTGAAAGAGACAGCTGTTAATGCTCCTACTGAATTTCCACTAATTATAAAATGAAAGGACTGGCTCTCTTTTTCTTCCCAAAGCTCAATAGTCTAGTTTCACTGATTAAAGAACCAACAACAAAAAAATCCCACAACACACAAAAAGCTCAGGGAAGGAGGAGACGTCAGCCAGTGCCGGTGCTGAAAAGCATGCTGATGTGCTTTTTTTGTTGCTTGTGGTTTTGTTAGTACTGATGATGTGCTAATGAAGGCCAAAGCTCTTTCAAATTTAGTCCCTTGACACTGGAACTGGAAATGAAGAGCTCAAGTTTAAAAACATTCCAGCTAAAGGGAGGAGAAGATTGCACAGGGCAGTAAGAATGAGGTGCTGCAGGAGAACTGGAGGTCACTGCATACTGCAATTCCTATCACTCAGGACTTTGGCCAATCCCCACTTTCTTGCTAAGCAAAAACTCCAATTAAGCTCTAGAGAAATTTAACCTGAGCTATGGAAACACAATGTTATGGAGACAAATTACATCACAGTTCAGTATGTAAAAAAGCTTATTAGAGTATTGAATAAATATAGCAACTACTGTAAGAAATATTTTTTTAAATCCCCTCTGTGGTTTAATTTATTTATTTATAATTTTTATTACAGTCCTCTTCCATAGAAATGCAGTGCTTATAGAGGAACATCAGTAGCATAGCATGGTTTTGTTTGTTTATTTGTAATAAATATCTGTAATCTGTGTGAAAGTGAGGAGAAGGCATAGTCACAGTGGGGGCAAATACCTGCTGGCATAGGAAAAAGGTCCAGGCACACATAAACCAATGGAATTAAGTGTGGACAGCTTGAGGAAAAGAGTCTCAGAAAATAAATGGAGTTTGCAGAAGCCACAGCTCCCAACTTCCCTGCTGGCATTTACAGGAGAGAATATGATTCCTCAGTCTCTTCATGAAAAAGTCTCCATGGCTGTTAGAAGCCAGTCCCTCTCTGCCTTTCCTACAAACTGGAAAGGAGGGAATAGTCTCAGAGGCTTTGACTTGCCAGTTCCTGCTGCCTCCCTTCTTTGCTGTGAGCAGAGCTGGTGAGGTTCAATCCAACACAGAATCGTTGCCATTGGCCATGACCTGAGCATGACCTGAGCAGTCTGTAACCCTACAGACTGGTCCTTTACTGCATTGACACGTCTTTGTGACAGAGAATATTTTCTCCATGTTTCATAAAGATCAAAGTTTAGGCAATAAGCAGCTTGAGGATGACTTAAATGACTGAGAAATCCAGATCATGTTACAGACTGAAACCATTAGGTGGGACAGAGAAGGCTGGGGCAAACTGGGGTGAAGGGAACAGTTATTGTCAGCACCTAGGGGTTAATTTAGTGGCCTGTTTAGGGAATGCTGTGCTGATAAAAAGATACAGTACTGTGGCTGTGAATCCTAAATGTCCATTACAAGCACTCTGGTCCTCCCTGTACAACTCTGGGGAAATTCCTGAGCTGTATTTAATTAAGGCATGATAAATGGTGTATTTGAACAAATAAATTTCTTTCCCCCTTCTGTTGCTCCCTTCTGGCCAAAGCCTGAGGCCATTTCATTTCTCTTCTGTTCTGGAGAAGCGATATGAAGAGGAGCTCATGACCTTTTAATTTGAACGTCTTGCATTTCAGCTAAGAGAAATCAAATTTGTAGATACACTGGATTTTTTTTTTTTTTAATAATAACTGTTTGAACCTACTTGCATTCCATGCAAACAGAGGACTGTTGAACAGGATTCATCTTTGACAGGCTAGCTGTGAGGCAGCACTTCACAAAGTTTTCCAGAGAGACCTGTTCCCTCTGGGATCTGACCAGGGGCAGCACAATGGCAATAAGGAGCATGCTTGCTGAGCAGCAGAGGTGCTGCTCCCACCTCAGAGCAAAGCAAAAAAGTAGCTCTCTCACCTCCAGTGTCTGCACCTGCACCTTCCTGGCCTGAATGACCAAGGCTCTCAGGTGATGTGTGCCTTTATTTGCTGTATGGCTGTTTGGAGTACTGCACAAACAGAACTCCTCTATTTAATGTTAGGGTTGTGAAATAAACATAAATAGACTTTTCTGGCCCACTTGACAAAACACATCTTTCTGAGCAAAAGGTTGAGATGTGACAATCAGCTTTAGCATAGATTTGAAAAAATCTCTATATACTCTGTAGGACATTCAGCCACTTTTGAAACAAGTGTCAGGTATTGGACCACCAAGTCAGAGGTGACAGCAGTGCAGGACACAGCTGCCCTTTCACTTGTGCCCTGAAACACTGAGCTCTCCAACATACCTGCCTGCTTGCTGCCCTTATGTCAGAGCTGCCAGAACAGACAGGCTTAAACATTTCCTCCCTCCCGTTCCCTCACCTCCCAATCACCATCTTCCCTTTTCTTAGCTCCCCCCCCAGCATATTATCAAAAGATGTTGGACAAAATTGTGCTCTCAAAGGGTGCTCCTCCCTCACAGAAACTATTTATTATTTTTTATTATTCAGCCAAAGTCCCAAATACAAACTTCTTATTTGGTGTTTCTACACTTGCCATCTTTAAATTCTTTAGTACAATATTTTGTGCCAAACTTGGGCAGCTCCAGCCCAGCAGAGCCTTTCTTGTGGGAGTGCTTATTAAACTGAAGTTAATGAACAGTAACCATGTAAGAGCTTTCACCTAAGGCAAAGTATTTTTTATTGCCATTTTTAAAGTATATTCCATAGTACTTCAACAAAATATGTTTTTAGTAATCTTTATAAGCTAAAGAATGGATTAGAAGAGGTCCTTTTTTCCAACTTTATATATATAGCTATTGTACATCTTTTGTCTATGGCACATACCCTTTCCAGAACACGACTTTTGTTGTGATTATAATGAAAAAGACTCAAGGTATTTTTTTCAGTATTAGAAAATATTTTTTTATTTGATTAGGACTGGAGAACAATTTACCACAGTATCAGGCAAGTCAGGAAATCCCAGCATTTTCTTTTCACATGATCTGAGATCTCCCATTAGGTAAAGCAAGCTGAGGGGAAGCATGTTGCACACACAAGGTGGGAAGGCACAGATGGGATTGTTGTTCTTTCTCACTGGAAGTAAGAAAGTTTATGAGGAGGTAGATTCAAATTAGGTAACACTGTATTCTTTATATTTTAACATTTGATTTCACCTGAAATATTTTGTGATTCTTTCTGTAATTGATTTCACTGGTCCTTTCTGGCTGTTTCTTTTCTTCCATGACAGAGAGGTCTATTCTGTTTCAGTGGTTCTGAGGGTATGTAGAGCAGAGAGAACAGAGCAAATATCTTTGTTATTTTACTCAGTTTGAGTATTTTGTCAACTCTTTCTCCCTTGCCCACTATTTTGAGTAGAACATAGCCGTTTTCTTGCATTTCAGTGTCGAAGGACTGCATTTTCTGACTGGGACAATATCCCAGATGTATCTTCAGACCTTATAGGCCCCTCTTAAGGCTGTTTCCCACTGAGAGCCCAAGTGCTAGGGACAGGCTGTTGTGATTACCACACTCCTCCATGGACAGGAATCAGTACATTAGGACA
The DNA here is from genome assembly GCF_023055355.1 of Agelaius tricolor. Classification (NCBI taxonomy): domain Eukaryota; kingdom Metazoa; phylum Chordata; class Aves; order Passeriformes; family Icteridae; genus Agelaius; species Agelaius tricolor. The sequence continues at coordinate 6,046,836 of NW_027269263.1, forward strand.
GCTTTTTCTCACTCTCTGTTTTAGTATGTAAACATTTCCAATCTCACAGTGGAGTCAGAGGGTGTAACTGTTGAAAAATCAAAATAATACAGGGTTTTGATCATCCTCACAGAGTGTTTGGAGCCAAAAATGTGTTTTCAGAGACCCACTTAGAGTGGGCATTGGCACAATAAGATCTGCCCATCTAACAGAAAACTACCATCCCTGATAGTACTGATAATTAATTAAATTATATCACCTGTGGCACCATTTGTTAGATTGCCTTTGAATACAGGTGTCAGAATAATAGTACTTCATGGATATTTAGGAAGTTATAATTAAAAATTATTCTTAGAACTCTCACTTCTATTTCCAATTACATTTTTCTAATTTAAACATTTCTAAATAAAAATCAGAAGCAAAACCATTCTCTTGTTCCATGTAGTCTGGTTTTGCTACTCCCACAATAGTACAGCTTAATGTGCAGAAGCAGAACTTTCCATCTTAGTCCAGAACTGAGAGCTACAGGAATGATCAGATATTAGATACATTCACTACTCCGGTACCCTCAAAAACTACAGGAATCTCAAAAATCATTCTACTTTGACATGAACATGTTTCCTTCAACAACTTTCTGTTGTGGAAAGTTTATTCATCCTTTCCTTGCTTCACAACACCCTGGGAGTGAAAATGATTCTCTTAAAAGTGAGGCTGATTTACAGAAATTTTTATTAATAGCCCCCTCTGTCAGGGCAATGAGGCATACAAAATGCATCCCCCCCCCTACTTAGAGGGGTGTCCTGAGCACACGGTGGCAGAGCCTGAGCTCGGGGACATGGGACGAGGGAGGTGATTTAGCACAGCCCGGGGCAGGCGTGGGAACTGCCCCCACCTCTCAGGCAGGCTCACACTGCCCCTTGCAGAACAATCAGGGGGATTGTGTTGCTTGGCTGTTCAGCGCAGCGTTTGGAGACTTCCTAATGATCATTCCAAATGGTTTGGCCAGGCAACCCTTTTGTACAACTCAGATATAACCTTGTGTGCTTCCCACTTTGTGCTGTGACAGTGCCGCTGCTTACACGGGGTTTGACCGTGTTTCTAAAAATAAGAGTCTTTTACCTCAGTCATGAACTTTTGGGAATATTGGAGAAAGCATCAGAACGCAAGAAACGTCTTAATTAATTGACTGAATAATCAAAAAGACTTGTCTCCCTTGTCACACACAAGTGAGTCTCATAATAATTGTGCAGATCTCTTAACATTTATTTCAGGTTCCTAAAGCTCTGATATATAATTCATGATTTACAACAGAGATTTGAAATTAAGAGGCTAGATCCTACTTTCATTGAAGCCAACAGCAAAACTTGAACCAATGCCCCTGTAATAGGACAACACACTATTCCTCCAGATCCATTTGCTTTCTCGGTATAAACCGTTTTAGCATCTGCTCTCCCACTGTCATGTGATTCAAGTAGGAACTGGTGGCACCAGTGAAGTGTGAATAGGTAAACACAGTTTGGTACCTTACTGTAATGGGTCTGGGGCTCGTGAGAATCCTGGCTCCAGCACTCACAATTCTGCATGGCAGCATCTTTCCCAAAATTGACCTTTGGGCTGATGAATGAAGAGTGCTTGTGTTATAGTTGGCACAGAAGAAAGTGCAGTCTGGAGGAAGATGCTTGTGATCACCTGTGATCTGATGGAAGCAGTGCAGGATTTCTGTGTTGTTGCCCAAGCTGTTAGGGTGGAGATAAGAATGAGATGTACTGTTGTCCTGGGGTGATGCAGCACATAATTTTTCCAAAGAATTAGATTGTCCCCTTTTCCTTATAAAGTAAGGACAAATGGCCCAAGGGAAATGCTGTGTATAATACTATCAAGAATAAATATGTTCTTAGAAAAATATTACCAAATGTAACCAAGAAAATACTTTCCTGGAAACTAATGCACTAAAGTAAACTAAAAAATTAACCAATTTAACTTTTCTTTAAAGAAAACACTGTCTGTGACACAGCAGTGTCTGCTGCAAGCTGCGGGTGTTGCATCAAATGCAAAACAAAAAGAAGTCAAACCCAAGATTTTTACTACAACATGTTATAACTATCAAAGGTATAAATTTTGATGATCTGATCAGAAGTGTAAAAAATTATTTTTCCCCCTAAGTTTTGCTGTTTAAATTAATGGGAAATTACTGCTTTTAAGTTGGCTGCACCTGATAAACATCTATTTTTTATACAGAGATCCATGCTTTTGTATCTTTAACCATGTGTGACTCGATCTGATAGAACTTCACCAACACCTCTTGTTCCAAAATACCTTCACGTCCCAAATCCTGTGGCAAAACCTTTCCATGGCACCCCTCCTGAAAGAATACTTTCTCTCACTGTCCCTTTTAACACTTACTAGTCACTTATACTTCTGTCAGGTTCTTGCTTATAATATTCTGAGAAATGCAGTGTCAGTATGAGTTGTCCCTTTTATACAAGAAGTTTACCAGGTGTGCACAGGTTTATATGGCAGCTGGCAGCTCTCCAGAATGGACTGGTACAAATAACCTTCAGTTTTTAGACTAGGGAAGGAAACCAAACTACCTCAGTGGTAACAGTTCAATCCAAAGTACTCTTTAAATGCTAAGCAATTTCTGAGGCTGATTTTGGATGAAATCCTATCTACAGTCCTTGTTTATCTATTTTACTTATTCTTTACACCTCATCTAAACAAGCCTGTCTGCATAGAATTAGATGCAGAATTCAAATCTTGAATTATTTATAATTTGAACTTTTTATTTCAGAACAAAATACTGTATTGAGGACAAGATTTACTTTTTTTGTCCCAACGTGGGTGTCTTGGTTTCAAAGACAGGTGTTTGCCAAGAAAGGCAGGAACCTCTCTTAGAATGGTAAAATATTACTTCCTTCCCTCTGAATTATTATAACTTTGAAATTAAGGGGCAACCAGGCAAAATATGGGAAAAGGAGTGTCAGACAAACCCAGTCCCAGCCTCTCCCACCTGTGGCACTTTCCCCTGCGGTGCAGTTCCAGGCACAGCCAGCAGGGGTGCTGCTGGCTCCCGGCCGGGCAGGACTGTGGCATTCACATTCTCTGAAAAATCCCTTCGCCCAGGATTTTTCTCCTGGGAAGCTGAGAAGCCTCAGAGAAAAAGGAAAACTAATTCTTATCTCATTTGCTTCTCCTGTGTTGTGTTCACGTGTGGAATATGTTTGGAGATTGTTTACCCACAGGTGATTGTTTCATTGGATTCTGGTGTGAGTGTTTTCACTCTTTGGCCAATCAGTGCCAAGCTGTGTTGGGACTCTGGAAAGAGTCACGAGTTTTCATGTTTATCTTTTTAGCATTGTGTAAGTATACTTTCTGTAGTCTTTAGTATAGTTTAGTTTAGTATCATAAAATAATAAATTAGCCTTCTGAGAACATGGAGTCAGATTCACTGTTCCTGCCGTGGGGCACCCCACAATACAATGCAGGGTGGCTGCAGTGATTCCCCCGCGGCTGCAGGGGGCGCTGTGGCGTGGGCGCCTCTCTCCATGTGGGCCATGGCAGGCGGCATGGACAAGGGGATTCCTTTGCAAGCCCGCAGGGGCAGCCGGTCCCGGTGCCCTCATAGCTGCAGCCACAGCGGGAACCTCAGAGCGGCGGCTGGAATGGCAGGGACAAGCGGGCCCTGGAGCAGCAAACAAAACGTGAGAGAAACTCCACAGCTGTAGCAGGAGCCGTGGGTGTCCTGACAGGCAGGGGATGTGGGGTCACAGTGTAGTGAGAAACCCGGAGCAGTGGCAGCCATGCTCGTGAGCATGGCCCCCTCAGAGGGGCTCGGAGTCCCGGGTTTTCCCCTGAGGCACCCGAGTAGATGGTGAGGGTCCTTTCTAGTGGGGTAAGGTGTTAATAAGGTCCCAGTGCAATGGTTTAGATGGTGAGGGTCCTTTCTAGTGAGGTAAGGTGTTAATAAGGTCCCAGTGCAATGGCTGCTCTTAGAGAAGCAAAGGCACACCCACAGTAAGGAAGAAGCAATACAGGGCTGGGCTCTTGCCATGGCAGTGAATTCTCCCCACAGTAACCAAGAGCTCAACCTTTCTCCCCGGATGCAGACAGCAAGAGAGTGAGAGGAGTTCAGCCCAGCTTAGCTCAGCCCAGCCCAGCCCCTCATTCTCTGGCCAAAATCTCACAGTAATTCTGCCCTTCGCAAGAGAAAAGCCCCCATGCAAGAGAGAAGTCAGCTGCACCCTTCTCCCATTTTGGCCAATTTTTGTGTCTCTCTTGAGTACTGGTCGTTATTGTTTCTAAGCAGCAGATGGAACAAAATTCCATGAGAGAAAGAAACTAAAGGAAAAATCCTAACCCCAAACAGTGGGATAATGCTCTTCTGTTCAAATAGGGATGAGTTAAACTAAAGCTCAGCAGTGAGTTAATGAGAAAAATTGCCAACACACAGGAACAGGGATGATTCCTCACATTTACTAATCAGACATGCTTAAACTGTCTATCAGAGATAATTTTCTTTGTAAAGAAAGGAGACTTTCAAATCCACAGCACAGAAAATTCTAAAAGGAGCATAAAGACGTATGGGCTGGAAGCCCCAGAGGATGTTAGACTGCACATGTACTTCTCATGTGTCAGCAAAGCTGGTGAAGCTCTCCCACTTGGCAGGCACTTTGTGGGTTGGTAGCTCTGGAATGATTGAGAGTCCATTCCAGGCTGGAGTTAGTGTCAGCAGGAAAATGGGAACAGAGGCATCCACAGTTTGGGTCTTTGGGACAGTTCTCACATGTGCTTGATTTGAGTCAAGGGCAGGCACTGAGTTAAGGTCTTAGGGCTGTTCTATTGTGTATAACCAAGACATGGTGGTAGTGTTGTAGCTGTGACTTGGTAAAAGAGGTGTCCAAAGGTATGAGGTTTTGATTTGTTCCTCTGATAACCATTTGGTTTGTTAACCCAAATCAACTCTGGCTTGCCTTGCCAACAGCAAATGTAATTATCCAGAAATGTTCTTTTTCAAGTGCCTGTCCTTTAGCATTTCTAAAATGCAGTGCTGCTGAGGAAATCAGCAACCTCTGCTGGTCTTGTGATTATGGGCCCAGTTTCATCCTTGAGAATGCTGCAGTAGGGAGTGGCAGAAGGAAACCCTGGGCCATCTTCATACAGAGATGGGTGGAAAATCTGTGCTGCCTTTGGGATTCAAAAAAAGCAACAGCCTGCTAGGAATAGAAAGCCACTGGCCAAGAATTTCAGGACAGTGGACTTAAAAGGTAGTTGGTTTTCTGAGTTCATTCTTGAGCTTATGGTATGTGTAAAGCTCCCCAGGTGTGTCCTTCTGCTAGTGCTGGGTTTGCATTTGTCTCATCTGTGCCCTTCCTAGCTTGCTGATGTTTTCATAGCTCTCAAAGCATTCTGATTAGTACCTTTTTGTGGTATGTCTCATCTCTACTGTTGATGATTTCCCCATCCCATGTCAAGAAATTTAATCAAGAAACCCTTGGACTGAAAAGGCCATTTAGCTGAATTTAAAGTTCAGTTGAGCAAAACACCTCCTCAGGTATTCTTCTTGCAGAAAGGCAAAAGGCATCAGTGAGAAATTCTGCTGTTTCAAAAAATTTCTATGAAGGCCCTTTTTTCCCCACTCTTCAGCTTCATGTAGGACATGACAGTATGTGAAGTGTCATGTAAATTCACTCTCCTCTGGCTGGGTGTTCACAGTATCCTCTGTGGGCCCAAAGGTTGGTTTTGTCACCAGTCATGAAAGACTGAATGGCTTTGTCGTGTCTGTTTTTGGCATTCATAAGAATTTTCAGTGCTTTTAAAAAAGAACAAGGACATGAAAAATACAGTGAAGGGAACTGTGGTGTTTACCACTGCTTTATTAGCTTGGCTTGTAATCAGTCATGGAGCTGTCCCGTGGAGCAGACCTTTGGGAAAATGTGTTCCACCCCACAGCAAGCAGTGCTGCGAATGGCTGGATGGAGGAGGTGATGTGAGCCGAGAGCCAGGAGGTGCATGGAGCAGTGCCCTGACCCAAGGGAGACTGAGGCAGGCTTTTCTGTGTCAGATTTGATTGGTTTGAGTAAACAGAGCCTGTGCATTTCCGAAAGGCTTCTAACAAATGTGTGAGACATCCTGCAGCCCTGTAGCGGAGCAGTGCCGCAGCTGGGAGCTCACCTTTCAACTGTGCTTCGCCTGCTTCCATATTTCAAAAGTTAGCAAGGGTAAGATGAAAGTTTTAGATAAGTTAATGCTTTTGAAACTCATGTGACCCTTCAAGTTCTTAGAACTGTAGCAGGAAAAGATTTTTTTAAAAGTATAGTTGTTTTTCACATTGTAGCACATCCATAAAAGCCATGCATTTTAAGGTATGCTTCAGAGGTAAGCTCCTTTAATCCACAGAATAAATCTGCTGCATCACATTAAATGTAAAATACACTTTTTACACATCTTTATGTTTTTGCAGAACTATCTGTTAGTTGTTTCTAAGCTAGAATAATGGTAATTTGGCTTCATTCTTCATCCTTGATTTCATCACATGGCAGAATATTGCTGACACTCTGCAACACTTAACATCTTTAGCAAACATGGATTGAAAAAAACCAAAGGAAGAGCATGCCTTTCATATTCTCCTATTTGTCTTTCTACAGGCTTTAGCTGCATAATGCCTGTAAATGCTGCAAATCCAGACAAATTAAGATCAATACCACTGAAAAAGTATTTAAAAACAAAATATAGTTATGCAGAAACACAAGGAAGAGACAACTGTCAGGGAGTTTCAATTAAATACCTGCTTTTGTTTCACCATTTTAAATTTCAATGTGGTGGAATTTAATTTATTTTTAGGATGTGTTTTGCTTTCTAATGAAACCCTAAGGACTGAAAGCTTCAGCCTCTGCATGTTGCATCTTGTCTTTTGAGGTCATCAAGGACATCAAGGATCCTCTTGTAATGGTTCTAGAGGTGGAGAATGCCTTCTGTCACCTCAAAGGACAACTCCTATCATTGTTTCTTGTTCTTCTGGCTGCACAAGCAGCTCAAAAGTCACACTTGGTTCCTAACAGAGGCAGCTGCTACTCATGGGATGAATTCCAGCCTAAACACCCTGTGGGCTGCTGCAAGCCCAAATCTCCTGGGTGTCCAAGAGAGTTGGGGATATGGATCTCCTTTCATAAAGAACATGCCAAAATGGCAGGTTTTTAAGTTCCTTGCTGGGAATTCCCCACAGATATGTTACATATTTTGGACATCTTTTGCATCTGTCCCTGCATGTAAGGCAGTGATTCTGAAGTGATTCCACATGCAGCCAGGCTCTGCTTTAGACCTCCCAGTGTGCACAGACATCGACGTTTGGTCCAGGAGAGACTTCCCTCTTCCTGTGCAAATTCAGTAGCCTCTTACAAGGGTTCTGCCTTACCTTTTCTCCAGGTGATGGAAATGAGAGCTTCTCTTTTTGTGGTATCTTTTAAGCTATTCTGGCTGCCAGTTGTCTCTGCTCTTTTTTTTCATGAGGGAATGGGGGAATGTTTATGAAATGGTTGTATGTCATATGCACTTTAATGGAAACTTGAGACAAATCTTCTCAGCTTTCCTTAACACTCTGTTCTTAAAAGCCAGATGTTGAAAAAGTTTCAAAAATGTATCTGTCATGCTCAGAATCCAAGCATTTGCACACAATCAATTTTAGACACGCAAGTAGTTTGCTGAATGCAAAAAGACTTATGGCATCTGCTCGTAGGGCTGGTGCTCTGAGCTGGACCCTTTCTGCTTTAGGAAGGTTCTGGGGACTAAATCTCAGCTCCAGACCAGGAGTTTGCTGAGCCCAGGCTTCTAGCTGTGAGCTGGTGATCTGAGTGCTCATCATGAGCTGCCCTTTCTTCTTCATTGCTTACATCCACAGCTTCAGGGAATTAGATGGATGAATACCTGAATTAAGGGAGGATAAATTAGACACACACATTTGTCTGATAAGGTGAAAGTGCTCAGGCTGAAGTCTAGGGCCAGACTCCATCCCTAATGGCTCTGCCTAACACAGCAGGAGCACCGAGGTAGCACCGTGTTCCCACTGCATTCCTGGGCTCTTGTTCAGCCCTTTCCATCTGCACAGGGACTTAGGCTGAAGGTGGACCAAGGGAAGGCTGCTTGGTCCCATTCAGTCACAGACCTGTACTCAGTCAAATGCAAGGATAGTGAGGGTATGCAAATACTTTGGAAAAGAGCCACCACTCACTTCCCTGTTTTAGCGCCCTCATGAAGAAAAATTATTTGTTTCACTCAAATGCCTTGCAGTGGTGCCTTGCTTCCTTTCTCTGATTGGAAAAGATTTTGTTGGGTTCCTGTGTCTTGGAGAGTTAGATCTTCCTCGACTGAAGTTTTCTTTGGGCCTGCATGGAAGCTGGAGTTGTCAATACCATCAGTTATCTCCCTTCACTGAGTAAAAACACAGGAATAGTGATCACTTAAATATCCTGGAATTTTTGTAGTCAAGCAGACCTTTTACTGTGGATACGCTTTTCCTGAAGTGTAGTGTAGGTCAGTGCTAGTAGGCAGAGTTGGTTAGCATGTGTAGGATATGGGGTCGTAATGATTGGAGTGGTTAAGGCTTATGCTCTCAAGAAGGTCCCATGGGAAAGGCAGAGCTGCAGGCTGGAGGGCTGGGAGTTGGTTGGGAGGTGAGAGGCCATTACCAGTGAGGAGGGAGTCAGCTGGAAATGAGATTGGGATTGGCTGGAGGAACGTGTGGGCAGTGTATGAGCAGGAAGCTGATTGGCTAGGAGGATACATGGCGTGCAGCATGGCAGCTGAGCCAGCCAATGGGTGCCTTCTTTCTGCTGAGTTCTGTTAAGTCTGGGTTTGGCTTCAGTTATGTCAGGTTAAAATTAAAGGTATAAAAAGGGGCCAATTTTTACAATAAAGAGATCTCCTTCAGATACTTAAGGGGCTCCGTGTTGCTTTGTTCCCCACTGCTACAAGCATACAACCATTTTTTAGGTTTGTAATTTACTGTAACTTTGCTTTTAGGGCATGAAATTTGGTGGCTGAAGCCGATGGGACTTCAGGCAGTGCAGTTCCTAATTTTTTCAGCTGCCAGTTTCCAGCCTATTTTTAAAACTGTGCTCTTCTTTTAATAATTAGATAATTTTACTCCATATTACTTTATATTGTGGAATTTTAGGTGAAGTATAAAAAAAGAGAGATGGCGCTTTTTTTTTCTGGCATAGTCTGCACTTTATGTCTCCGTCAAGTGCTTTTCTAAAGCTGTTTTTCCCAGACTGTGTGTTTTGCATGGGTGGGACAGTGGGTTATTGTTAGCCTGTTAGACACAACTCGGCTTGAATACCCTTCAGTAGTTTGGGAGGCAAGTCAGCTCTATTTGCATTTGTTCCAGTCACAAAGGTTTATAGGTCAGCAAAGGCTGGCTGGAAAAATTCAACATGCCAATGCACTATTCTTCTATGGTTGTCAGGAATTCAAACGTGCTGGTTTTTATATTTCTTCTTGGTCATGAATATATGATCGCACTGTCTGAAGTCGCTTTGTTCCTTCGGAGCTTGGTACCAGCTGGGACTAAGATGGAGGATGTGACTTGATGCCAGCTTTCCCCCCCTCTTTTGCCCACACTAATCAGCAGCAAATCAAATGTCCGTGCGTCTGGAGGCAGTGAGAGGGCACTGCTCACCACTGCAATGGGGTGCTGCTGGCTTTTTCTCTTCTGTGAAAAAGAGTCCAGCTGAATAAAAGATGACATTTGTCCTTTAACAGAAAACATTGCATTAGCTTAATCTCCCTTCTGGTTTGGGGTTGGGTGCTCTTTTTTCTTCCTGTTTCTATTTAGGTATTTTTGGGTTACATCATGAAATGTTTCCTGCTTAGCTGGATGCAGAGATGGTGTGGAGACCTTCATTTGTGTACAGCCTGACAAAGAGTTGGCATCTTTTAGGATTCAGAAAACTGAAATCCATTCATATAGCTTTAATGTACACTCATAAAGATATCTCCTGAAAACTTTGGTATATCACCAACAGCCTTATCTTTTGAGAGGTTGCAATCAAAGCTTAAAATATATACTAAAAAAGACTGTCTTTCCCAAAGAAAGCATTTCCTAAGCTTTGTTTTTCATCCTCTAGTTTTAGAGAAGGTATGGCCTTTTGCAGTTCTTGAAATGAAATATAGATTTATCCAGTGTAATTTGATTCCTTCCAAGCTGCATTTTGAATTTTAAATGGTGTGTCTGAGCGCATTGTGCAGGATACTATTGCAGTTTTGCTGGGAGCTGACATCTCATTTCCAGGCTGCCTCACTGTAGCCCATTTCCCTGAAACCCGTAAGCCCCGCTTGAGCTGGACTGATTTTAACTCAGTTACAAAAACCACTTATCTTTATAGCTGTAGCTTGAGATCTGAGAATTTTCTTATGAAGGAATAAAATAATGCCAGATCTCCTTTTAATATGCTCATTGAAATGCAAACTGTGACCTTTCTTGTTCCGTTGTAAAGAGTCTTTCTGCGAAGTAGGGGCTGTTTGGGGGCATCGCATGTGCAGCCTGGGGAGGCAGCAGCTCCCCCTCCTCCTGCTGCCTCCTCGGGGCAGCCAGGGAGCCCCGTTCCTTTTGAATGCAGGATTGGCTGCCAACTTGGCACCATCGTTCATGTTTATAGATTTAAATTCAGCACATGGCTTTAACTCTTCAGCTGCACTGGCTGCAAACAATCGCCCCAAACCAAACGCAAAGGTATAATCAGCTCATTGTCTCTGCCTTGCCAAGTTGCATCTGACCCTTGGAAATCCAGTTGGGAACGTTATTTTAAATGCCAGCTTGGGTAAGACACATGCAGAGAGCAAAAGCATGTTTTACATGGAAATGTTTACAAAATATTAAACCTTTTGGGGGAAAAGCAGCTCCTAAAATAAACATTTTTTAAAATCACATGAAGTATTGAGGGGAAGATAGTCTGGAATAATTGAAAAAGGCTCCACAGTTACAATACTAGTAAGCACCAAAAAAATAGTTGTTTAAGAACCTTCTTTTTCAGCTTACACAACTACTAATGTGGTGCAAACAGCATAAAATTGCTGAAAATTAGTCTTAGAACAACACGTCATCATTTGGTTGGAGGGTTTTTTGACTTTTTAAAAAAACAGCTTGGTGTGTTTTACTAAATAAATATTTTGACTAAAATAGTTTTGACTATTTTATTAATCAAAATATTTTACCACTCTTAAAACAATTTTTAAAATGCAACCATGATTGATTTATTACGAATGTTTTCCACAATTGGAGACATACTGCTCCATGGCTTTAGTACCTAGTAAAGGAACAATGATAACCTGACTGCAAATGTAATCATGCTCTGAAATCTAATGTGAATCTTAGCTTCAAAATGGACAAATAAATATTTAATACAGTGATTGGGTGAGGACCATCCACCCAGGGAAACCACAGGCTGAATCCCACTGTCTCCAGGCACTGCTAAGGCTTGGGCACAGACAAAGATGCAGAGAAATGCAATTTTTTAGCTGCAGCCTTTTATCTGAATCAAATATTTTTTTCTAACTTTCTCCTGTGCTTCATAATTACAAGCATCTCAGTTATGACTCTTGGATACAAAACCAGTATGGTTTTAGCACCTGTATTCAATCATATTAGAGTAACAACAGGGTTGGGGGGTGGAGGATTTACCTTCTTTTTTTCCCAACAATTTGCAAGGCATAAAGCACTTTGCATGTGACAAAATAGCTCTTTCATTCACAAATTATTTCCTTTAGCATTAAGTTCTGGATGCAGGTGAGCAGTGATCTGACTGTAAAACATTCAGTGTAATCAAAGGATTATTCAATAAGTCCCTTTCTAGGATTTTAAGTATCTTCATAATCATGGATGTTATGTAGCCTATTGGAAGCTTCTTTGTAGCTAGCTCTGAAAAACATGAAGAGCAACAAAGCATCTCAACTACATTGCAAACATCTAACTAAATTCTTATTTTAGAATAATAAAAAATTTCTCTTTTTCTCTCAAACCCTGCTGAGTGTTTTGGTACAGGATGCACTCAAAATAGCTTTCTTTTTGGCAATTTTTTTATTCTTTAAACTGACTAATTCTTTCATAGTGTATCAGATATACCACATTAATCATTTCTTGGCATTTTTCTTCTAATTGACGTGTGTGTGTGTGTGTGTGTATACATCCGCATGTGCTCTTCCGTTGTTTCTGGAATTTTAAGGAGGTGAGAAGCACACAAACTGAAGAGTCTCTAATGGTTTGCTTGCTGTAGAAAACAGATTTATTTTTATAAAAATACCCACTGTTTTCTGACCTAGTGTGAAAGATGCTGTATTTATATAAACGCTAATGTCGGAAACGCAGCTGTTACGTTACTTTGTGCTTTTATTGGTGTGGTTTCCACCAGCTCCTAAACCCCTTGGATCACTCCTAAGCGAAAGTCAAAGTTGCAGGCACAGCTTGGATACCCTTGGGTGTCCTGGACTGCAGTGGATTTTTTGGCAGTTGCAGCCATGATCAATAGGTGGATTTTTGGGTTTGGTTTGGTTTTGTGGAATTGGTTTTGAATAGTTGAGGGAAAATACAGATATTTTGTAATACAGATATTTATCTGTATATATAAATACAGATATAATACAAAATATTGCATATTGAGATTTCAGTGCTACAGGAAAGGAGCAAGCAGAACACTGGCATATTACAGTGATTTTGGATGATGACAAATCCTTTAATTAGGTGTGCAGTGTGAGAGACCCCATGGATAAGGTTGTTTAGAGTTTTCAGTTTTCTAGAGAGAAATAATAATAAATCAGCCCTGGAGAATTGCTTTATTTTAAGGTGGCAAAAGGACATGCGATTTTCTTACCTGGTGCTTTAGTTTTCCTCTACTTGTTCTTTTTTTTTTATTATTTTCTCCCCAACACTGATCTTGTGATCAGTGAATCTCTCCCCTTGTGTTTTTCAGCACCTGCTAGGTCTGCCTCAGGGCTCATGGCTGTGTTCAGACCCCAGCAACAAACTCTGCTTGGTGCACATCCATGTGGACTAACTGCACAATGAAATGTGGCCTCTAAGAACATGGGTTACTTTACACAACACCATTTGAAATTAATTTAATTATATTAACGCAGAAATCATGGCACTGCTTGATCCTTTTTCATTTCTGCTACATACAGGGATTTAAGGATATTTCTGATATGAATACAAGTAGTTCTTTGAGCAAGGGTTCTTTGAGGAATTGGGGTGGAGGACAGTCTCCTTTTGATTGCTCCATTTGTTTGTTCGTTTGCTGAAGTTCAAGTCAAAGGCACACAGAGTAGCTGCACCTGACAAAGGGCATTTTGAATTCCTTGGCCCTGCCAGAGGTAGTGGAAAGGAGCACAGGAGCCCCAGGCCCGTCCCATATAAGAAATATCTCCCTTGCCAATATTGTTATTGAGCTGTATTTCTCACCAGTTGCCCCCTGTAAGAACAGGATGTTTTGTACACTTAACAACACCAAACCTAAACAGAAGTGGGTTTAATTGTGCCATGGTTCTCCTGTCCCAGTGAGTTGTTCTGTGGCACTCACAGCTGGATTGTGCAGGAGCTGAAAGCCACCTGGGAGTGGAAGCTGGAAGGGTGCAATGACATATGGGGGCCTGGAGATGAACCCAGGGTAGGAAACTGGTGAGACACAAGAGAAAAATTGTTTCTTTCCTTGTATCAAGATGTGGATCAGCCTGACCCCTCCATGCCCTTCCTGCTGTCACCACATTAGCACCAGCTTTGACACTTAGAGGTGACCTGTGAGACGGTGCAACCACAGACTGAGAATGAGTAAATAAAAGTGTGGCATAGAAATATGTGGGAAAGGCAATGAGGGGATTTCCAGCCATATACATTTCATATAAATTATTTTTCCTTGGAAGGGAGATTTGCACTTGCTGTGTTTACTGGATTTGGATTTGCCTGAAATGCAATTGAGTTAGGTGTTGTATATACTCCCTCTGGGATTTTTCTGACATAACCAAAGGATTTTTACTTTGCAGGGAATGTGAGCCTGAAATGTGGCCAGGTCTGACCACTCTGTAAGTTTTGGGTGTCTGGAGGGGGAGATGCCATGCTTGGCTGGGGCTTCTTCTGGCATGTCTCATGGGGAGTGTTCTCCTCGCTGGGCGAGGTCAGAGTGCTGCTGGAGGGAAGGCTCTAGCCAGGCACTTGTGATAGTGTGGAGGGGTCACTCAGAGAATTGCCATAAAAGATGAATACTGCATTTTAAACACTTCTAATGGTGGTGACTCTGGTTCTGCAGCCACTGTCTTTCTCTGTGTGCATCTGCTGCTAGAAGATTTTAAGATTTCCCCAAGAAATACAGGGGAATGATTTGCTCTGAAATGCGTTTTATAAAGCTTCACCTAAAAGTAGGTACTTCTAAACAATGCAAAAATGAAACAAAACAAAGGACCAAATGTAGTTGGCTTTTTTCTGATGAACATGCTTTTTTATATAAGCTTCCAGGTGTACATACTGGTGCTGTGTACATGCTATGGATTTTTTGTTGCTGTCCTGTTTAGCAGCATGGTGATATCAGCTAGAGAAATTGCTTTTCATGCAATTTTTGCATTTATCTAGCTCTTTTATTACCTTCTCTAACCTGCACAATTTTCTGTTTCCTCAGAAGGGCAGGAATCTAACAGAAAACTATTATCTACCACAAATAAGTTTTTTTTTCTAAGTAAAGAATTACAGTAGTTGCAGTATTCAGTCCAGAATCAGTGGCAGAGTTTGAGGATCAGGTAATCTGGCAGAATAGCAACTGAGAGTTTTATTCCTCAGGTGGCACTCACTTGAGTGCAAGTTATAGATTCAAGTCTATAAAAGTGCTGAGAACCAGACTTTGGAAAATTGTAGCATTCCATTGCATAAGAAACATGTAAAATATTTTTAGGGAGTTTAACACTTTATTAGCACTCTGATCTTTGCACAGCAAACCCTTTGGTAACCAAAGTAATTGGTGTTAAAATGTTGAGACAAAAGTAGGTTGTATCAGCATTTCTGTCAGCATTCCATAACTCAAGGGGACTCATAAATCTGGTTATGCCACTAGTGTCTTGTAGTTAAATGTACTGTGGGTTTAAGTATCTGGAAGATTAATTCACAGGTATAACTCCCCCTGGCAGTGAGGGAGGGCCTGCTGCACCCCTGGAGTTCTGGTATTGGCAGGGAAAAGCTGTGGAGACTGTGTGCTCCCATTCCTGCAGGGAAGTTCCCCAGCTGCCTTTACAGAAATTGTGTCCATCCAAGTAGTTCCCAGCTGCAGGGAGATGCTGGGTTAACTGTGGGACGTGGGCTGGTGACAGATGCTGTCACACTGCACTGGAGCATGTCAGGTGTCCAAACATTGGTCTGAGTAAGAGTGCCAAAGGTTCTATTCTTACTGTAGTTTATTAGTTCTTGAAAGAATTTTCAAACAGAAAAATGAATTCACTTGCTAACTGCTAGCACATTTTCTGAGCACTTCTGAATAGCTGCTGGCTACTGTCTTTGGATATCATAATGGAATTCAAGCAAGTTCACCAGCAAGTGTATTGAAAAACTTCATGGATGCATAAAGAACGTGTGCTGTCCTCTCCTGATGAAGTGTGCTGGCCTTTGCAGCCTTCTGAAAGCAAAAGACGCTTTAGAAATGTCATTTTATAAACAATACACAAAATAAACATCCTGTGGCACTTCCAATTTGGTAAATCTGTAACTGAATGAAAAATTACAAATATGCACTGTGCTTTTAGCCTCCTGATGTGCCTTAAAACTTCTATATCTTGGCTAATTTCTGCCTTCCAACTAGTATTTGGCAGGGAAGACTGGGAGCTGCTCTTCAAAAGCAATTCTTGATGGATCTGTCACTAGCAGGCTGCTCTGCAAAATTCCATGTGAATTGGGCATGCAGGCCACCACCCTTCAGTACATGTGGGTCCTGCTTAGCAGGGGGGAAAGGAGTTTGGAATGGCTCAGCTGTAGAGGCATCACCCCTGGTTCAGCCTCCAAAGAAGTTAAAGAAACCAGAGGCTTGGGGAACTGTTCTGTGGAGTTCAGGGCATCTCAGCAGGAACTCTGCTGATGTAAAATTGTGCAGATGAATGCTGTAAGTAAGTTGCAGCCTCAGAAATACGTAAGGCATGATAAGGTAATGGGTGGCAGGATGTAGACAGAATGACCTGCATAAAAATTGACTTTAGTTCCATAGTTTTGGGTGCATCAGAGAGCAAGGAGAGTGAGCCAAAGCTGACAAAAAAGTGATGTGTGAAAAAGCTTAGTTAGTAGCCAGGTGGTTTAGGGGAAAATCAGACTTTTCCAGAGCATCATATCCCATTATAGTGCATTCTGCACTGACAGCCTAATCCTTCTGGCTGAGGATACTCTGGCCAAGGCCTCAAGGGCTCTCATGGGCCCAGGCAGGTGGGGAGAGCTCCAGGACAGACCTTTTACATATCATGTTTATAGGCAGAAAACAGAGATCTTTGCAGGTTTAACATCATAACTTCCTTGTGTGAAATTATGCTATTTATTTACAATTTTGTATTTTGGGGAGGGAATGTTTGAGGCATAATGTGGTGTTTTTTTCAGAGACATTCTGTCATTTGGAAAATACTGTAGTACCTTTCAAAAGCTATTTTTGTCCATTTATAAACTGTTACATTCAGCTCTTGCAGATAAGAAAATCATCTGATATATGAAACAAAACAGGGTACTGCATTTTCCTTTCTGAATAATAGATGAACATTTATAGATGAGAGCCCCTCCCATTAGTTAAATAATAAATAAAGAGTTGCATGAGTTTTCTTTCAAATGAAACATTTTAATTGTTCCTGATCATCCCAAGCAAATGCAACTGTTATGGTGATGGCTCCAAATATCAGCCTCACACAATCAGCATAAAAGGGCATTATTTGCCCAGCTATGGTGAAAGTACCACACATCATGCTCTTATGATTAGTTTTGACTTATATTTTAGAAAGAAAATTTTTTTTTTCTTGGGGAACACTCTTTGATTAGCTGCATGGTTGTTCTAGCTCTGTTCTCCTTCCTCCCCCATTTTTATTTATATTTGCCAATATTTGGTTACCTTAAGGTTGAAATAACAACTGCTAACACTAAATCACACACCTCTTGAATTAAAGGGACCTCTGAAATCAGAGATACTACTTGAGTTTCACATTGAGTCACTAAGCTTGTTTTAAAGGCAGCATTTTAATTTATTTCTTAGCCTCTCCTTCTTCCCCAAAGATGCAGCACATCCCCCAAACCACTGCTCTTGCTCCCAGCCTTGCCCTGTATTGTATTTCTCCTCATTAGTATCTATATTAACCCTGTACATTTTCCAAAGTGCACAGTGCCCTAAAATTCAGAAGAGATCTCAAGTACTCCTGTAACACTAAAGAATATCAATACTAAGTTCTGGAGAGCAGGTAACAGATAACTAATGACAGCTAAAGCCATCCCAAAAAAATAGTGACTAGAAGTTGAAACTAATGGATTGTACTTTGCAGTCTTTCATACCTTGACCACTGCCTTGGCCAGGTTTTTGTTGAAGGGGAAGATGTTTGCCCCACAATTGATACACACAGCCATTTTTCCATGAAAGAAGTTCCTTTCTTTTTCTCAATGTCTGTGTAAGTGTTCAAATATTCACCACAGAGCTTGGAATAGGTATTGGCCAATGATGACTTAGAAATAAGTGTGAGCTTGCAGTCCTGAGCCACATGCTCTGCTTTTCCATGCCAGATGGTGAAACTGAATGACAGCTCAAGCCCAGACACTGTCTCCCCTCCAGCAAGGTAACCAGACTGTATCAGAGCTGTCCTCAGAGGGGTGTTTGCCTCCAGCCTTGTCCCTGCACAGCCCAGGCCCCAGGGTGATGTGAAACAGCCTGAGCCTTGTTGAGTTACCAGTGTTCAGACCAGCCCAGCAAAGGACCTCCTCTGAAATCTGGAAAGAGAAGGGTGGGGAAGCTTCTTCTGCAGTTTGCTTCATATGGATTCTGTGTTGTCATTTTAGTAGCCATTCCCTCTGCAGTGGAACAAGGGTTTCATTGTGTGAGAAACTCTGTCATGGTTTAACCCTAGATGGAAACTCAGCCCCGTGCAGCCACTCGCTCCCTCATGCTTGTGGGACACAGGAGAGGATTGGGAAAAAAAGTGAGAAAAATGAGAAAATTCAGGGGGTGAGGTGAACAGAGTTTAATAGGGAAAGCAAAAGTGTGTGCATAAGCAAAGTAAAACCAGGGATTCATTCCCCACTTCCCTTGGACAGGCAGGTGCTCAGCCATCCCAGGAAAGCTGGGCTCCATCACAGCTCACAGTGACTTGGGAAGACAAACACCATCACTCCAAACATCCCCTCCTTCCTCCTCCTCCTCCTCCCCAGCTTTGTATACATGAGTGACACCTTATGGGCTGAGGTGTCCCTGTGGCCACTTGGGATCAGCTCTCCTGGATGTGTATCCTCCCAAGGCCTTGTGCCCCCCAGTCCTGTCACTGGTGGGGTGGGAGAGGAGCAGAAAAGTCCCTGGCTCTGTGCATGCCTAAACTAAACAATAACTGAAACATCCCCCTGTTATCAGTGCTGTCCCAGCACAAATCCAAAACACAGCCACTACCAGCTTCTGGGAGGAAATTTAACTTTACCCCAGCCAAAACTGGCACAAATCCTGAGTCCTTTCAAGTCCTGAGGAGTAAGGTCTGTGACTGAGGAGAAGATCAGACCTGTGGCCCTGTGACATTCTCATACTGACACATTTTCCCTGTATCCTCTTGGCAGCCTTGGGTATCCTGCTGAGCCTCAGGTGGTTGGTGCAGTGTCCTCAGAGCTGCTCTGCCAGGGGGCTCCTGGGTAGAGCTGGGGCCAGCCCCTCTCTCATCTCCAGGTGCTGGCACTGGAGTGGGTGGCAGAGGGGACAGAGCCCTTCCTCAGGGGCTGCTTGAGCCACTGAGGCCACTTGAGGTGAAAGAAAACATCGTAATCACACAGCCTGTGGAGTGGTGTGAGAGCTCAGTGAGGGGAAGGGAAAGGGAGAGGGAAAGGAGGAAGGGAAGGGTAAAGAGAAGAGGAAGGGATGTGAAACTCCCAGGGGACTCCTCATATCATCAGGTTCTCTCATGCCCTTCACGAGAGCTGGAGGGTGGAAAATTTTTTAGACTTTTATATTTTACTTTTATTTATGCCTGTTTTCCCCATGTATAACTTTGGGCCTTTTGGTACCAAAGCTCCCATGAAGTGCTGGTCAAGGGAAGAGGTGACTCCACCCTGTTGTAATGTTGAAAATAGGCTCATTCAGCTAAACATACTTTGAAATATTGGCAAAGCAGCACCTGCACAGTTCAGGTGGGAAGCAGTTCAGGTAGTGTCTGAGGCTGTATCTTCTACAGTTCAATAAATCAACAACTCATAGTGCAGCTAATATTCTTTTGCCACTAAAATACACCTCAAAACCAGAAACTATCATTTCAAAGGAATGTGGACTTGCTTACCATGTACTCTGATGTAACTGAATAACTGACCAATAACTGGAGTATTTTTATTCAACAAACCTCACACACATTGATTTTTTTAAAACTTTTCTATTTACAAAATTCTGAGCTCAATACAGTGAGCATAAAGAGATTTTTTTAATTATCAGGAATTAGCAATGTAAGAAAATATATTTTTAAAGAATTTTATCTTCTAAACATTTTCATTGCAGAAGAGGCATATTGAGATTTTCCATTAGAAATAATCATGCACTAACTCAGAACTTTGGGGAAAAGAATCAGATTAAACTATTATATGCATTTTTTAAAAGACAATGTTTCCTTTATGTTAATCAATAAGGTGATGAAGTTAGGGTGGGTTTTTTTAATTAATACTTGTTAACTGCTCTGCAGAGGAATAACTCTTGAAATGCTATTTCTTCAACTAAAATTTGAGATTGTACATTACAATATGTAAGATTTTTACTTATTCTGTAAAAATAGCTGTTGCTCAAAAGGCATTGGAATCAAAGTCCTTGTTTTTGCTAAGCACTCCACATGGTCAGGCCCAAAGTCAGAGTCCCTCTCCACTGCTGCCACCTCAAAGTTCAGGAATTTAGGTAACTTCAAACTACACAGTATGCTCCAGCTTCCTTAAATGACCAAGGGAATTATTTCTAGGAGTTTTTAAATGGGGAGTGGGATTTTATCTGGAGTAAAGAAAGCATGGGATATAAAAGCTTTAATGGACTATTTTCAGTTACTGCCCTGGTCTTTCCCAAATAATGGCACTTTTCTGTTCATTTTCTGCTAATTGCATGTGCAGACAGATTTTGTGCCATCTGTGGTGGCTCAAATCAGAGAATTTCCTGCAAAGCAGTCAAGTTCCAGAGGAGCTGGTGTGTGGTTCAAGCATGTCCTGGTTTGAGCTCCCTCCCACCCTGAGATCTGGGTCCCATCTCTACAGAGGTGACATGTCCTGTGTTCTGCACGTGGCACAAATAACACATGAATGTATGAAAACTGCAAATCAGTGTGTCTCCCACTGGTTATTCTCAGTTAAGAAAAAAATCCTTCCCGTTTTATAGCTTCACATCTTGATATTATAAAATGTAAAGGTGGGCAAGGCATTTTTGGGTTATGCCAATCTGTAGTTGGTGTGTTCCCTCAGACTGTGCTGTGAAAGAGTCAGAATTCTCACTAATCTTCATTCAATGAAATTTAATCATAGAAAATTCTAAATAGGTTTAGGTAGGATGGCAGTTTTTGGATTAAAGATAATGCATCTTAAAATAGCAAATCCAGAAAAGCCAATAAGGCATGAATCATTCAATAAAATAAGATCTAATGGTAGGAGTGTACTACACTAGAGTTCAAGTACTCTTTGATGTACTTTTTTTTTTTTTTCATCACCTGTTAGACTTTGTATGTAAATTCAATAAGTTACAGCTCCTGGAAATCAAACATACTTTGATTTGCTAGATCTCTATCTGCATGTGAGAGCTTTAGTCACAGGTGTATTTAGATTGGGAGCAGACCAATACAGATTTCCTTTACAACACACACAATCCTGGGAGTCCCATACAAGCTTGTGCACGAATTCCTGACAGATGTATCTGTATCAAAACAAGCAGGCAGAATGTGCTTGGCCACTTTTTCAAATATCAGAATACCCTTAAAAGTGCAATTGAATAAACCCAGATTTCACTACACCATCTCATTTTTCACTCTTTATTTTTAAATAATTCAAAATTTAATCTATTGAGACTAAAAAAAAAAAAACACATGGAAGGTATCTTTGAGTGACAGCCTGAATGATTTATGGGGAGGAAACTAATGACATACGACAAAATGCAGAAACATTGCTTGTCATACAGTCCTGTGCTACAAGTAAATTCAAAACCAAAATCCACATTTCAGTAACAATGTTGTGACAAAAAGAAACCAAAGCTAGGAAATAGCACTTGGATAGGTTGGTTAAATTTAGGGGTGGTTGATTTTGACTTTTTTAATCTATTGAAAGATGAATGTCTGGGGGTTTATCCCACTTCTTCCATTATTTTTCTGCTTGGGTATCAGCCAATACCCCTTACTTTCTAAGAGTGTATGTGTTGTTCTAGAAGATATCAATATTGCAGTTACAAGGTTTAGATAAGAAGAACGTGACTTTTATACAGAGGATTACCTGCATCTGAGTGTTGGAAATGACATTGAGAAGGAACCTCCTGTACTTTCTCATCTCCTAAGCTCCTTTTTTTCCCACTTGCCTTTTCACCTTTCAAAATTAACAGTGTCCATTGTGAACATAGGAAGTTTAACTCCTAGTTTCCCTACTTTTTCATCAATAAGTCCTTTACCAGGTTCATTAATTTTTTTAATTTTGAGAGTACAGGGGGTGAGTTGAACCTTCTCCAAAGAAACAAATTTTTATAAATTACAAGTTTTATCAGAAGTAATCCAGCATTCTGTAGGAAAATGAAAGACCTGCTTTCCCATTCAGGTTCTTCTGTTTGTTTTTGTTGGGTTTTTTTCATTGAAAATGCTCACACTTTAGCCAGCAGTTCCAGATGATTTAAGACATTTCTTCCACATAGGTCATTTAGGATTCCAGAATGTGATTTTAGCAGATTTTTCTAAGTATATTTCTGGTGAAATAGAAGTGCTGAGCTGATGCAAGAATGAAAAAAAAAACTTTGTAGGGAGGAACTTGAATTTTCCTTTCTCCATATCAGAAGAATGCCTTCAAAATGATACTCGAGTCCTTTACAGATTTTGTTTGGACTACTTTAGCTGTTTTTCTCCTGGAATAATTTTGTTAGCCTAGGTCAAGCTTGCCCTGAGTGAGGCTGGTTTCAGGTTATAACAGTGTGCCAAGAATATTTCACCCTAAAAGGCCACCACCATTCCATTGAGAAGATGCTGTTCTTAGTGTTTGAAATAGCAACATTTTGCCCATATCATCAGAGTTTCAGTAATTTGTGTCTAGCATATATTCAGGCAACTGTTTGCTCTTCACCAAAACATACCATGTGTCCTCCTGGAAGGTGCCACTGACCACCCTAGTGCAAGGTCCTTGCTGTTGGCATCATTATGCTGCAATGTAGAAGCTTATTCTGCCAAAAACTGAGCTGCCTTTTGGGGCTCAAGGTCTCCTGGTGCTGTGCAAAAAGGAATTTATGGTTCCATCTCTTAGCAATGAGTTCTTGCCAAACTCATTCATCTAGAAAAACTATTTTCTTTCTAAATACTCTCCCATTTAACTGCAGAAGGCATATTGCCTGTGATTCCTGGATTTATCCCATTCAGAAGTTTGCTTCCAGGGGTGTCTGAAGGATCCTGTAAAAGTTAGCATAAGCATTCATGTTTTTACAGGTTTCTTTGAGTTACAGCTTTCAGCTCTAGGCACATTCAAAACACTGAAAATACTCAGGAAGGATGAAAATTCAGAAGAAACTGAAAAAAGTGTTACTGGAACAATAATCCAAAATAACCACAAACTCAGACAGCCAGTAAGTGCACTGTGGCCTTCCCTGCTGCCCTGACCTGGATCCTCCTGCCTCAGGCAGTGTGAAAGGAATGTGCATTCCTTGCAGCTTCCCAGCCTTCCTTTTGTGCCAGAGGAGAAGCAAACCTGACTTTGGCCTGGCAGGTGGTTTTGATGGTCGCTTGGTAGTCCTTGCCCTCAGTTCAGCACACACAAGGGAGCCCGAGCGGATCCTGAGCTGTCACCAGTTACAGGAGCTGTGAATCTCAGCCAGTGCCCACTGTGTCTGCTTGGACACAGACCAGCCCATGACACTCCCCAAAGCATTACTGGAACTGCCAATTGTACAGAATTTGAGTCTGTCCTGGTTTAGGGCAAATTTGGGAGAATACCTCTAAAGGGGTTCCTCTAAAAAGCAGATTCAAGCAGCCCTTCCCCCAAATGGTTTGAGAAAATATTTCCTTGGACAAAAGTGGAAAAAACTGTTTATTTAAATGGCAAAGCATTCACCAGCACAAAAAAAAAAAAAAAAAAAAAAAAAAAAAAAGAACAATATTAAACAATAAACTCTTGCCAATCTGAAGAGCTGACAAACTCAGCAAGTCCCTTGGTGGGCAGTGGCTCAGCTCACTCAGTCTCTGATCAGTCCCTCCAGCGCTGGAAATGCCTCGGCCCAGGCCCGGCCCGGTGCCCACAGCTGATGCTGCCGGTGCTCTGCTGGGTGTTCTGTCCAGAGCAGGGTTAAACAGGTCCAGGAGAAACAAAAACCACAGTGCAGGGAACTTCTCTGCCTCAGCTAGCTAAAATCTAGCTAAAAGCAAAGGAGAGCTCTGTCCTGCTGTCTGTCCATCCACAGACAGCACAGCACAGTCCAGGAGCAGGAAGGAGTGAGTGCAGTTCCTGATAACAAACTCTGCACTTCTTCTCTCCCCCCTTCGCTCTCAGAACCAGTCTTAAAGGTGCAAAACTTATTTCTGGGCTAAACAGATGAATGGGGGGGATACAAGCATCATAAAGTCACCCCCAGGACAAACCTTCCCCAATCCTAATACTTACTTAAAAAGATAGAAAATAGTTTTTAAAACTGATTTTATTTTATATTGTGTTCCAGCACTGTAACACTGAGAAAACCAGTTTTATTAAGCTGGGATACTGGGAAACGTTCCCTAACCTCCTAGTGCCTGGTAGTGCTTGCTTCAGAACTGTGCTTTGTATAGAACAAAGGGCATGTATTTGGCAGAAGTCCACGAGGGCAGGTATTTTACTTCTTGTTTTTAACACAGTCAAATTATAAGTCAGTTAATGTTGGTTCCTAATATACTCCTTGGTTGTGAGCTCTGGCAAGGGTTTGCCCCTTCCAGGAGGGTCCAGGGGAAAGGTGCTTTCAGCACACAGTGCCAATATGTGTGGTGCTTTACCAGGAGTTTGGGCTCCCAGGATGGAGAGGATGCTTGTGCCAAAGTCTTACCCTTAAAATGTGGGTAGTGTCTCTCCTTTAGCTCATGGGATTTCTGTGAATGTGAATTACAGGATCTCTGAGAAGCGTCCAAGGACCACAGTGGTAAACAGTGCCACAGGAAAACCTTGTAATTCAGGCTCTGATGGGTAGCTTGAGAAGCATCCAGAAAATAAGACACAGAACTGCACCTTGTTAGTGAGGAGAATACAAAATAGGGTAGCCACCAATAATGGCATTGTTTTATTTCACCCAGTTCCTGAAGCTGGGCCCCAGCAGAAAAGATGGAAGGCCTGCAAGTGAGAATTGTACCGTACATACAAGGGCTGTATACAGGAAATGCTGCTTGCTGCACAGCAGATTTTATTCCTGTTTTTCTCTACTGGATTCTATACACTTTAATCCTCTTTGAACAAGATTAACTATTGTTTCCATATAGCTCTGACATGTGTATGCATGTGTCTGTGTGTCAGTGCACATGCTTGAGCAAGTAGTTTTTTGCAAGTTAGGTGAGGGGGTTAATAGTAAATGGCATGAGCAGAGATTTTATCCTGTAGCAGTCTACTAAGATCCAAATGAGTCATCAGGAGGAGTGGAATATTCTGAACCATCCCACAGTGCTACTTGAGCCATCTGATGGCAATAAGAAGATAATTCTCTATTTCAAGCATCTCCATAAGCAACACAGTTGGTGATTCCCTCTTTTCCCCTGACAATGCCCTGCCTCGTCAGCACTGTCTATTCTCTACCTGCCCCCATTTGCTTCCCCAGCCAAGAAGTCCAGTTTCTTTTTGCAAATTGTTTTAACTTCTAAAAGTTAAAACAGAGTCTATTCCCACCTTCTGCACCCAGCCTGCCTCCCTTGCTCTGCCAGTCTCCATCACTTTACTGATGCCCTTCTCCCTTCTGTTCCTTGTATTCTGGTTTAATAGTTTCAGTTCTTCCATTCTGAAATCGAGCAGCTTGCACTGGGCTGTCTGAATGCCACAGGAGAGACATTAAGAGCAGAGGATGGTGGTTCCAAGGTGCTCAGGCAGACAGTTCCACCATCCTTTGGAATGACAGAGCTCTGGTGTCAGGCAGGTTTGTCTCCATCTCACCAGCAGCATAGTCTATGAAAGTGAGGGCTTTGTGATTTTCTCTTTCAAACCTCAGGAAGCTCCTGGCCAGTGAACACAAGCTGAGGCTTTCTCACCTTGGCAGCCTGGCCAGAGTGAAGCATCAAATTCCACCTCCTTACCAGGCCACTCCCATCCTAACCCCTGCTCCAAACAGGAGCAAACAGGAGCTTCTCAAAGAGCTTTCCCTAATTAGGCAGCATGACCAAACAGTCTTTGATAGGCTCCTTCTCAGAAAGGCCTGGGATGTTTGGTTGAAGATTTTCAAACAAGTCATCCCCGAGGCACACACCTGGGGAGGGCTGTTTTCAGCCAAACAGTTGGAGTTTGGCAAACCCTTTAACCAACTGAAAATGCAGTCTTCTAATAGGAGGTATCTGGCAATTGTTCCACCTGGCAGTTACGCCAGCCCCACCTCTCATCTTTTGGATCATTTAGTAAAGCAGTGAAGAATTTTAAGGAGGTGTTTTTTCCATTAGAATTTAATAATCTACAACCATGCTGCTTCTTCATACCCCTTTCAGCTACAAACCGTAGAGAGAGAATTTTAAACCAGCATGTGGAGTTTGGAATCACTAGCCAATTCCCATAAGCTTCATAATACTGGGAAGTTTGTAATTGAACATGTAGATAAAAAATGAGAAAAAATATACTAAAATTGTGACTTACTTTTTGCATCTTGAATACCCTCAGTATACCTTTAATTATTTTAAAAGCTTGTTTTTACATGTTCTAAAAATTATTTATATAGAGAAATTAAAGTCCTACTGCTGTGTTCTATCCTTGAGTTTGACTGCGTATTGTATTAGCTCTGACAATGCCTTGCTACTTTAAACCAAAGAAAAGCAGTAAAGGACTTAAAGAACATTTTGGTATGTGCAACTTTTGCTTGTGCAAATTATTGCTCTTCTGACAACACTGAGCAAACTTTGTAAGAAAAGAAAGCATTTTACTCACTTTGACATGAGTATTTATTAGTATTTTTGTAGTTAAAGGATTATATCCTCCAAAGAATTCTCTAGCCTCCAAAGCCAAACACGTATCTAAAGAACTGGGCCTGCTTTTCTAAGTCCTTATGGGCTGTGGTTTGCTTGGTCTGCACTTTGCTTCTTTGTTGGACTCCACTGAAATGCAAAACCTTCAGGTGTAACAAGTTCTTCATATTGCACAGCAGAGTATGCTTTATTCTGATCTGTGAAGGGATGAAAATGTTCCTGCCAGTGGTAGTCACAGCATGACTTCACTGAGTTGCCCAGTGTGGCAACTCACCTATTACAAGGACAAACAGATTACAGCCAGTAAAAACTTTTATAGAATGTCAGCAGTAGGAAGAAAACCACAAAACTTTATCATCCCTGATCACCCCGCTGGTGTTTCAATTTCTCTCCAAGTCACCAAATGCTTTAGAGGAAATGGGAGGACTCTGACAAACACACATCTGTTAATATGCAAGCGGGGAAAATTGCTAATACGAGTTGTTATTATTATCTAGCAGGTCCTAAAAAGTGGGGCTCTCTAAAGGAATTTGTGTCAGTTGGCAGAATGTGGATGGATGTGCTGAACAGTGCCAGTGGGATTGATTACAGCTGCTCAGGATGAATTTGGTACCACACTGCAGACCGAGCATGCTGAGGAGATGGAGCATACCTGGCCTGATTTGTGCCTGGATAAATTCTGCTTGCTGGAGCTACCCAGCAGGTGACAGCCAGAATTCATACTCTGCAAAAAAAAGGGGTTGGAGGGGGTTAATAAGTCAAATGAATGTGTGCCTGGCCTCACAAAAGAAGGTGCTTTAGTTTAGTGCACAGTCCATCTATTCCACACACCCCCCAGCCAAATAAAGGGCCCGTCTGCAGAGGACTGTAAGTGATGCTAAGAAATAACCAAGGGGATTAAAGATTAAATGATAATAAATGGCCAGAGAGTCACAGGTGGAATTCTGGAGCAACTGGATGTAAAACAAGGGAAGGATTACAAAAGGAACAGGGGAAGGGAAGGGAAGGGAAGGGAAGGGAAGGGAAGGGAAGGGAAGGGAAGGGAAGGTGGCATTGGGGCCGTGGAGGTTTCCGGGGTGCGGGGGCAGCGCCGCCAGAGCGCGGTCCGGCCCGCGCGTTCCCGCCGCGCGCGTGCGTGTCTTTGTGCGCGCCCCCGGGCCCCGCGTGCGTGCGTGAGCGCGCCCGCGCCCCGCTCGGCCCCGCCGCGCGCGTGCCCCGAGCCAGGGCCCCCTCGGCCCCGGGCGCGGCCCCGCCGAGCGGCGGTGCCGTGCGAGCGCTTCACGGCTTCACTTCCCGGCGAGCGCCTCCGGGAGCGCTCAGGCAATCCCGAGACAAACCCCGGCCCTGTGACAGGGGGAGCCGAGTGACCGAGTCCTCGGGGGAGACAGAACCGTGTGAAGTTGGAGCGCTCTGAAAAATGGTTGTTCTGTATTTTGATTACTGTATAGAGCATACTTATTACTCCCATTTCTGTCTGAGGAGCTGCGATTCCGCGTGCGAGTTAATCACAGTACTGCAGTGGGAAATGTTTTCATTATTTGGAGCACTCGGATGAGTTTAAATTACACATTTCGTAGGATTTTAATTGTAATATCTCTTTATATAAATAGCCTTGTAAATACTCTTTCAGCCTCATTGCATGAGATTTACAATTTTTTTTTGGTAGGGTTTTTTTCCCAAATGAAAAGCTGATGATGAGCGGATTGCAGGAAATTCTGTTCATTAGTCCTCGGCTCTGGAGAGCCTGTGCCAGAGGCCTCACGTGGTCGCCTAACGACACGCAAACAGCAGAATTAATTAATATTCCCGGCGAGCTCCCGGGCGGCGGGCGCGAAGGGGTTAACGCGGCCGGGTTCGCGCGGGCCTCCCGCACTCGCCCCTTTCTTTTTTCCCTCCTTAATTAATCATGCGCTGCTCCGCAATTTCAATATGGAGATGGCGAGCAATTATTAATGAGCCCGCGGGCTGTCCCGCGGCGCCTCTGGACGAGCCGCGGCCGCTGCGCCCCTGTGGGTGTGAAACCTGCGCGCACAAAGGTTCCTCCTCACCGGGAACACGCCCCAAATCCATAAATAAATAACGAGGGAAGGGCTTTTGTTCGTCGGGCCGATGGCACATGACCTTGTTGCTGAGCCGCCGTGTCCCTGCGCTTGCCCGGAGAGGGGAAAGCAGGGGGCGCGGGCGAAGCCTCTGAGCCGGCGTTCCCTGGCAGGAGGCGGAGGAGGGGGGGTGGATTTAATGGGAAATAATACAAATAACCCCCAGATCCAGCTCTGCCGGGCAGGAATGTGCAGGGGGGTGGGGGCGGAGGATTTAACAGGGAAATAACAGGAGTCGCCCGCAGATGCAGCGCTCCGCCGCACAGCGCAGTGCCCCGCGCTGACCCCGCGCACAACATGGCCGTGTTCGCCCGGCCCCGCTCCCGCTCCTCCCCAGCCGGAGGGGCGGCTCGGGAGCTCCAGCGGCACCATCCCGCTCTCCTTATGTATTTATTTTTTATTTATTTTTACTCCACCCACCCCCCCACCCCCCCCCCCCCCCCAACCCCTCTTTTTTTTTCCTTTTTTTTTTTTTTTTTTAAATCTCCTTTCCTCCTCCTGCCGGTATGCCCGCTATCCACACCATGCAGTGCACGACTAGGTAAAAACCCCTAACGCGCAGCTACTTCAGTTAGTCGGGTTGGTTTTTTTACGGAGCCTTGATAAACGAGGAGCAGCGCAAGGTGGGAGGAGGAAGCGCGGAGCGGAAGGGACCGGGGATGAGCGATGAGGGATAACAAAGAGTCAGGTGCAGCGCCGTACGGCGCTCTCACGGCCGCTCCCGGATGGCTCTGGTCTTTAAGCACTCCCCTCACAATTAAATAAGAAAACGGGAAAGCCGCGGAGGCAAAAGCCGCGTTTGTGCCGGCAGCTGCAGCGCTGAGAGAGAGAGGCGAGTGCATTGTGCGGGGAGCGGGTGGGTCCCAGCCCATTCCACCCCACCTCATCCCATCCCATCCCATCCCATCCCATGCCGCGGGAGGGAAGGTGCGCCTGGCCGGGTACGGCCGCAGCCGCGCTCGCACCGCGCCCTGCAGTGCAGGTTCGCCGCGACGCATCGGAGCGGGACTCCCAGGGCTGGACAAACCGCGAGCAGAGACGGGGATTTCAGCAATGGCGAGAGGGGGGGCGGCGGGAGGAGGGGGGTAAAAAAAAAAAAGGGGATCAGGATATGATAAACAGCACTGAAAAATGGCAGGAGGATAATGTTTACTTTTGAATCCCTGGCCCGCTGCCAGGCTGGCGCTGGTTTTTAGGTTAGCAGAGGTTGGAGGAAGGGCCAGACTGAGGCGGAGCTTGCTGCTGTCAAGGAAAAAAAAAAAAAAAAAAAAAAAAAAGGGCTGCAAATTGCTGTTCTCAGCTTTTTTCTCTCCTCTCCTCCACCCCCGCCCTCCCCCGAAAAAAGGCAGTGCTTTCTCTTAGGCTCTTAAAAATGATGCAGAATTTTAACCATCTGCTGTACCCGGAGCTCTTCGCTGGTGCTGCACAGCTGAATGTTTGCAAAGGAAAGAATTTGCAAAGCTTTCTGAAATAGACAACTGTTTGTAAGCGTGTAAAATATTTTAGGGAATCCTTTCTTTAAAGAAAGGTTCTATTTAATTGCAAACTGAGAAGTGGGTATTAACACAACTGAAACGTTTTTAGCCTACTGTGGGTTTTCTCTAGAAGAGACACAGGTGTACTGCTCCATCACAGCTTTGCCAGCGTAGCGTGAGCAATCGGGAGATTTGGGAAGTGCACAGTGATGAGAGCTGAGCATTTTTGTAACGCTCTGATTTTTTATTTCGAGGCTCGCTCTGAAAGTGTCGATGTAGCTGAATGCAGCAAAGCCACCCCTTTACCAGCTGTGTGTGTATATATGGGAGTAAAATTATTTAATGAGCAATATGGGGACTGGCAAAGGAGCCATGTAACTGCCACAGCTCCTAAACTGCCATAGTATGGCCAGTGCACAAAGGGAGACTATTGCTAAATAATAAGGGATGGGGAGAAGGCTTTTGAAGTGGTGAAGCTTTAAAGAGAAAGTAGAAGGAGTCTTTAATGTGGAATCCTTACTTGCCATAAATTAGATTAACTCTTTAAATGCCATAAACAGCAAATTAAACATTTCAGATGTTCATTAATCAGAATATGATATTTGTCTGGAGTAAGAGCTAAGAAAATTGGATGTTATTGACTCATAATTCATCTACATATTTAAGATCAATTAGCAAGTTATAGAAAAAAGAGATTGTCGTGAAATATTTGGGGCACGCAGTTCCTTTGAAAATGCAGTTTGGGTTTTCTCTTTTAAGATCTCTCAATACCAGATTGTTACTTCAAGTCACTAGTTATTTTTTGTAACTGTGAGGACAGTATTTTCTTTAAATGAAACCTCTACAAATAAATATTAAGAAAAGCATTTACTTTCTGAAGCCAATGTAGAGGCCTGGCTAAGTTTCTTAATTCAAATTAAATTTATTTTAAAAGGCTATATTGTAGTGCAGATGTCTCATAGTCTACATACATTTTCTTATTTGTAAAGCTGAAGATTGGGGCTGTATTTTGTCACCTGTTGCTTACACAGGTCAAAAGGGGCTGGGGGGAAGAAGATTTACTGATCATGCAAGCTTTTGCAGGGATCTTGTTCATCATTTCATTACCAATTGGTAAAAAGCAGCCACTTTTTTTCCCTCTGCTTTTATGTGCCCCAGAAAATCGTACAATATGTGTGCTCCTTACAGTGCCAGAGAAGCATAATGAGGTGTTTAGTCACAGTTTGGATGTGGTATTTGTAGAAAACAGTGCAGGAACTGTGGGCTGGATTTTCAAGGGAATAGTCCTTGTAATCCAAGGCTGCCTAAATCCCAAACTGGTATCCAGGCAATAGCGACACTAAATTCTCCGTTTGCTTTTTGTTAGGCTGCTGAACATTTTCCTTTTCTTGCAAGAACTGCAGCGTGGCTGGGCATTTTGGTGGTGGGGTTTGTTGGTTTGGTTTAGGGTTTGGTTTTGTTTCTTGTGTTAACCCTTGGATTTCTGTTCGCTCCCTTTATTGCAGAGCATCTCCGTAAATAGGAATGCAGACAGTCTGGAGTGAGTGTGCTTTTCTGATACGGAATACGTGGATGGGAGGGAGGGCTTGGGATGGTGAACCTTTGTTTTGTGGACCAGTAAAATACAAATGTGCTAGCATTTTCCCTTATTGTGTATTTGGATTTAAAAGTCAGTGGTGTAGTGGAGCACTCTGGTATAAATGGCAATCTTAGCTAATATTCTGCAGTTTAGAGAACAAAGATTTCTTTGGGAATAACCATGTTTGAAAGACTTCAGTATTGATGTACTTTGCAAGTCAGTTGTACCTCTTTTACTGTATGTGCAAATATAGCATTATGCAGGCTTTGAGAATTCAGAATTGTATATTGGAAACCTGTTAGGTTGTAGGACTGTATGGAACTGCAAACACTTTGACTAGTAATGAAGTGCATCACTTGCTTATAGCAGTGTTTTTCTATGTTTTTCTATTCAGAAAGCTTTACAAATTGTACACGAATAAGTATGTAGAAGATGCTGGCCCTACAAAATAATTTTGGATTTGGCATTATTTAATACACTGCCTGTAAGGTATGTTGTCATCCCCTAACACACATCTCAACATACCCTCTTATTTTGATACTAATTTGTTCTTTCAGCAAGCATAATAGCATGAATCAGTGGATTTAGGGTATAAATTTAGTTCTAAATTTAAATAGACAAGCAGCTTATTTTAATACTAATTTCACAGTCCTGATGATCAAAAACAAACAAAAAAAACCCCAAAAGTATCTTGGTGCAGTTATTTGCAAAAAAAAAAATTGAGCTCAAGTTGCTGAACCCTAAATGTTGTATTTCTGCTTTGTTGTTGAATGCTGGAGCTGGTTATTTGAAAATAAGTAGGTTTTTTTTTGAGATACGGGAGAAGTTTGCTTTCTCACTTTGAATTCATATTGACTATTTCCCTGTTAACTAGAATACGAAATGTAGTATAATTACAGTGTTGTTTAAATAATGAATTAAAGCCAGCAGATGACACAATGTGCAAAACAGTTTATAGCAGCAATCAGTTTCCAGATAGTTCTGTGTACTGCCAAATTATGGATAAAAGAAATTGTATGAAATATTGTAAGAGAAAGGACACATTGTCTGATACTTGCTATACAGCATCATTATTATCTGGGATTGTTTGAATGATACATAAGCAAGGAAAGTATTCCTTTTTTTTTTTTCTCTTTTTTTTTTTTTTTAATATGAAGTTGTAGATCTGCCTGAGTGTCAAATCCATAGAATACCTGAAGAGACAAGTTCTGGGATGTCTCTCTCAGCTTGTAGTGTGCTGGCATCTCTTACTGCTACAAAACATTCAGGTTCATCTGAAGATTCTCTGAAAAGCTCCTGTTCTGTGAATTTTTCCAGAACCAATGGACAACATGTCATATAAAACTCTAAAAAGAGATAGCCAGAGGGCTTAGTTCTGCTGTCAGCATAGAACACGTTTTCATTATTATTTTTTTTCTGTGGTTTGAATAGATTCAAATCAGGCCTACCAAATTTGTTTGAAATGAAACAGAAAATACAAATATGGGTGTGTGTTCAAATATATTTATTTGTTTCTAATCTGCCTAATTAAATCAGCAATATGGTATCTGATATCCATTAAAAATGTGGGTTTTGTTTTGGGCTATTTTTTTTCAGTGCCTGACTTGGAAAGTATTTAATGGTCAGTGGAAAAAAATGAGGAAGAGGAGGGTGTGGCTGCTGCTGGGAGGCTCTGGCCCTGCAAAGGGTCCCTGGCTTGTACAGATGCGGTCCCGCATCGGCACAAAACGAAGACTTCTTTAAGGTAAAACTGAATTATTCTTTTTGTTGTTATTAATCAGAAAACAAGCAAGCGTGTAATCCTGCTATTTCTTATGTCTGTTTCTGCAAGCTGGTCAGTGGCCCTCACTTGAGTTTGGTAGCTTTATTCACATCTTGTTTTGCTCCAGACTTATCAGTTCTTTCCCTAATCGGTCATGACAAGAGCAACAAGAACTAGTTTAGGCTCTGCAGAGTAATAAGAAAAGTAGTTTGATGTTTTGTTTATTCTCAATAGCCAGCGAGGGACTGATCCTGTATGTGCTGGAGTGGATCTGTACCCACGTCTGAATTTTCATTTCCACTCTGCATTGTGCCTTTAGTTCCTGAGCTGGCACATGTACACACAGATACTTCTGCCTATAGTTCTTTATATTATGGCCACAATTACAGCATCATAAAGTCTTGAAATGAGACTGAGAATATTTTCAGGTTACAATTCTTGAGGGATGAAATTTTAACAGTATTTTTAGCAAAACTGGATGCTTGTTTGGTTTTTTGGTTTTTTGGTTTTTTTTTTGAGACATAGGCCCCACTTGTTACAAGGGCAATTTGTTAATAATGCTGATTTACAATTTCAGTTTTGACCAGTTGATGTTAAAGCTATTTTTATGCAGTGGTACAGTTTTAGCATTCCTTTTTTTCCCTTTGCTGCTGCAAATACAGTTTGAGAACGTGTGAGTTCCACTGATACCATAAGTAAAGACAGCTGATGAAACTTCAGTAGTAAAACCACTCACCGGTGTGGTTAAAAATCTGCTCCCACATCTCATGTCTTATATTTGAGCTCATCATCTCTTAATTATGTATCCTTGTCTTCCTTTGAAGAGCAGCAGTGTGTGGGTTGTGGTGAGGTATTCTCACAGCTTGGGTGAATTGTTAGCCACAAGACCAAAGACTGAGTGTAGCAAACCACTGTTTGAGTGGCAATATCCCAGGATCTGACACACAACTTGGACTGTCTTATAATTATTAAATGGGTTTTGCAAATAATAATGCATGCATGGGAAAAAAGATCGTAAGATAAAAAAAGGAAATGTATTTATATGTTATGAACCAGAGCACTATTTGCAACGTTTGTATAGTAAAACAAAATCTTACAATTGAGGTTCTTGCTAATTATTTCTGGTGGCAGGGGGAGGGCAGGTGGCAAAATAAACATGCGTGTTTTTACATGTTTTTGTGACGTGTAAATGATGCACTGGCAGGGTTGTGGCAGGCACCATAGCCAGCTTAGAGGATGAGGCATTTTGCTTTAGATAAAGTGAACTCGTCTATTTCTTTGTAATTTCTTTTGGCCACAGAAAACAAAAGTAGGAATTACTGCACTGAAGGAGGCCCATGGTGTAATTAATGCCAAGTCTACCCTGACATTTTTTACAATATTGATTGATTGGTAAGAGAGTGAAGTTGACCAGCATCAGATCCTTTTGGAATACCCTGTCCTTGTCAGAATGTGCAGAGCCAAGCGACCTGCCTGCTGCACTAAGGTCTGTGTGGTCTTTCCAGCAAACAATCCCATCCAACCCTATATTTTTCTATTTTTGTAGGCTATGGATAGAATAATTCTTGCCTATTCCTGCTGCTGTCCCTTAACAAGATACTGATTTTTCCTATGCTCAGGCTGCACACTGAAAAATAATATATCCCTGTAGTTTGAATTTACTGCTTGTTTAATTCAGCTGAATCATTTCCCTTTCAAGACTGGCAGCAGGTGAGAAAGTCGGACTACAGATCCTGACTTTGAGCCTGTGTATCTCTGTTGTGTTCCCTGTTGCTCATGTGCTAACATAAACAGTTTAGGCACTATGGGGTTTCATATATGGCAGTCTCTTAAAAGTGACATTGTTGTAGACACCTGCCCTTGCACTCCTGTTTCTTCTGTAGCTTTAATGAGGAAAGTCTCATTAGCATTCTCCAGGAAGCTCTTTCCCTGGCAGGCGGATATTGGAAGGATAATGTTTTCAACACAGAAATCTTTTGCTGCTTGACTTACCTGACATTATTGCATATCCCTGAAAGTTTCCCTTCATTTGTTATGGTGGCACCCAGGTCCTCCCCGTGGAGAATGTTGCAATATGATCTCCTTAGCAATTATTAAAAAAAATATTTATTGCGTTTTACGTTCATTCAGCTTGGTTAAACCCTTCAGTAACTCCAGTACTCTCCCCTTGCTTGTCATTTTTGCCCCTCTTCATTTTACAGCTGATCTTTCTAGACATGAACTAAAGTTAAAAACTGATACCAGCATGGCCTTTACATTCAACAGCTCTTAACATTTATCTTGTCAAAGTGTCTTTTCATTTGTACATCTTACTTTTGGCTCCTTAGCTTGTTTTTAATCAATACTCCAACTTCCAGTCGTGACTATTGTGTTTTCTTTATAGTCTTCATGAGTCACATTGTCAAAGCCCTTTTGAAAGGCCAGATAAATAATAATGAATTCTGTGGATGCACTCAAAGTTAAAAAAGATATATTTTTTGCTATGTTATCAATGCTGTTTTTCTCCCCATTATGTAATCCCTGCTCAGGCATTAAAGTTATAATCTTTTAAAGTAGCCCTCCAGACGGTTTACTAAATCACAGAATTCATTGGCATGTAATCTGGATCATCATTTGTGGCTATTTTTGAGGGCTGCTGTCCTTTCATTCCTGATAGAAAAGTGCAGGTTTTTGTTGGAAGCCCTGCCTCCCACCTTGGGCTGCTTCTGAAATGCTGTGTGTGTCCTCAGAATTGCTTGCCTTTAATTTATCCCTTTATTTCAGCACTTTCTGTTTTGCTATCTGCTGTTCTTTCACCCTTTACTTGGAAAAGAATTGATTAATGGGATTTGCTATTTGAAAGGGCCAGAGGAGACAATTTTCTGATTTGAATATCATAGCTTTTTCCCTTTGTATTAATCCTAAAAACTTTTTTTTTTAGCCTAAAAGGTACCTTTTAGTCTGTCTGGATTTCTGGGCATCAGGAGATAGAGAGGCATATCTTAGAATACAAGATGGGGTCAGGATTGCTCCATGCCCCCAAAAAAATGGACAGTGCAAGGATTTTGTGTCACAGAATTATGTTTCCTCTGTTTTTCTTTTTAAGAGAAGAGACATCTTATTCCCTCACTTTTCTGAGTGTTGTTTTTGCTTCCCATCTTGGAGGGAGAGTGCTGTTGGCTGGTGCGAAAGAGAACTGAAAAAGAAAAGACTTGGAATTTCCACTGGAAGAAGTAGTGGGTATTTTTTATGAA
This sequence comes from Agelaius tricolor, assembly GCF_023055355.1. Lineage (NCBI taxonomy): Eukaryota > Metazoa > Chordata > Aves > Passeriformes > Icteridae > Agelaius > Agelaius tricolor. Next base: position 6,083,498 of record NW_027269263.1, read on the forward strand.
TATCCCAAATTAGGAACCCAGCTAACAAGAAATGTTAGTATGGTCATACAGGGTGAGAAAAGGCAAGGCTCCTCTTGTGCATAACTAAGTAGTTCAAGGTCATAATCAGCCATTATTTTTTCTGTGGTGTTTTTTGTCCTCTTTCTTCACTCCCTTTGTTTCCCAGTACTATTTCAGACTTGCCAGACAGTTGTTGTGCAGTCTTCCTGCTTCTAATGTATGTCAATAAATTGTCCTTATGCCACTGGTTCAGTCCTTATGCTCCCAGTCTCCATTTTTAAATCTTAATGTCTAAGTATATTCTTTGTTCTGGTTGTTTCAGTCCAGTGCTTTTTGGAAAAGGTACCCCTTTGCCTCAGCCTGATACAAAGCTTTGCTCAGTACTCACATTGCTCTTGCCCACCTGCTCCTTCTGTGTCTAGAGATTTTGTTACCCTTTTTTCCTGATGGATATACTATGCCTGCGTAATCTCTTGTGCCAAAAAGCAGAGTGTTTCCCTTGAAATCGATGGGAAGATCTGATGAACATACAACATTATTTTAAATTTTTGCTTTGTCCTGGACGCAGCCTTTTCTAAACCTGTTGTCAAGGCTTTCTGACTCTACTTTCTGTCCTTGACTCCTGGTGTATAATAAAAAACCCAATACTTTCACATCAGATTTCAGGGAGCAGCAGCCACAGGAAGGTGTGTTACGTGATTTGGTTGTTTCAGGCACAGAACTGGACAGGTGAGAGTTACTCTGAGTGCAAGTCATTCACCCTCCTGCAGTGGAATGATGCCCATCACAGTGCAGACACATGGTTTGCAAGTTTCTTCTTTACTCTTTGCTGTGTTGGAATCTGCAGTAAGTTTGTGATTCCTACTACCGGGGTGAGAAAAATCAGAAACCACAGGAGCAGGAACTGCAGTGGTGGGTGAAGAAGGGCCAGTGCAGGCTGGGGTGTAACGAGATCCCAGCTTGCCACACCTCTTGCATTAATTCAGGCTGCTAGAAACTAAAAAGGTGAACATATTGTTATGGATCCAAAAATAGCTGTTTTGCACAAAGTGTCTGAGAATGGAAGGACACCATCTCAGCCCTCCCCCTGTATGGTTTATGCTGTTTTGTGGGACTCTAAGACCTTGATTTTTGGAGTTTGGGCCACTCATGGTCCTCTTCTCAAAGTTGCTGGTGTTGGGTGATCTCATGCTGATTCCAAATCATTTACCCTATGTGGGGTTTGTCTGTGGTGCTGAGCTCCCTGCACCAAAGACTTTGATTCAAAGCTTGCCCCCCTTGCCTGGCCTGATTCCTATTATTTTCTTCTGGAAGCTCTAACATACTGTTCAGCTTAATCAGAGGTACCTCTGACTAAGGATAAAGAAGGGAAAATTTCTTAGTCTGGACCACTCTCTTCTGTGCGCTCTTTTCCTCCTATTGTGGCCATCTAAATGCTGGTAACATCTGCATCCCAGTGAGCCATATCATCACAGATGAGGAAACCAAGGCACAAGCAAACTTGGGATTATTCAGCAGGCCAGTGGATTAGAGGTGAGAATGGAAAGGAGACACTCCAACATGCTGTCTAGCTGTATGTTGCCAATACAACATTAATTTAGCTGTTTCAGGAGATGTTTGTCTTAGTATTATATTAATAATGATGTTCTAAGATATTATGAGAAGTTGGTAAGAGAAATCTTCACAGCCAAAAAAAATGCTTATTTAACGTGATAAAGTTTAGCAGTCAGCATACGTGAAATTATATAGGCAGCATATTTTCAATTTATTTCCCTTGTTCTCCTCTTTGCAAGTGAGCCATCATGGAGTTAGCAATTGTCTACAGGAACAGGCAACTTCTCTGCCCATCCACAGACTACAGGATATTTTAAGAATTTAATTTATAATTATTACTTGCACTTTTTAATTACCACTTTAAAACCCAATAAATTTTATAAGTCAACTCAGAGTTTTTCAAAAGGCGATACAAAATAACTTTCAGGCAGCCGGCTAGCTCTGCAGAAATTAACCTGGTTCTGAAACGTGAATTTGTACAGACTTTTGCTCCGAAAATAATGTGGCACTGAGCCATGACAGCTTAAGGTGTCTCTTTTTTGAAGGGGGTGTAGATGGGGAAGTCCAGTGATTTAGTGACTGAAGAGAGTTGCCACTTGCGTGAGCTCCATCCCTAGGGATATGACCTTTTTAATCCTCTTTAGTTAATGTATTGGTGATCTTTACTTAGGCAGAGTAAACAGTGCTGTTCTGAACAAAGGGGAGGTCATGCTTCCTGCATTACACTCTGACCCCGGGGTCACGGCCTTTGTTCACTTCTCAATGGGAATTGCTCTCCGAGGGCCACCACAAAACGGAGAACTAATTTCGGCACGTGCTGCCGGAGAATGGCAGAGTATCAGGTTTGCCTCAACCCAACCTCCGAGGGCGCCCAGCTCGCAGCCAGAGGAAAAGTCAAACTATTTCAAAGAGGACGTATTAGCCCTTTAATTACCAGTGGCTGTGGCACTTAATCCCTTGTTGAACTAAATATATTGCTTGGGTCTTCCCCCTGTAATTCAATTGCTCACTTTTCAGCCTTTAATTTATTTTTTTTTTTTACCGCTGACTGGATTCTTCCAAAGGAGGAAGCACAGACTAGTGAAAAATAGCGATTTCTGCCCTTAAAAGAAAGTGAGAAAGCGCACTGCGATTGCAGCATCAAACTTGGGCCTCTGGGGTCTCAGAATGAGCCTTGTTTCTCAGCCTGTAAGGAGACGTGGTGCTGTGTCCCAGAAGATTGGATTCAGCACCTTTTCCATGACTTTTTCTGTGTGTTGCAGCCGTGCACGCACGCACAGGGCCCTGTGAGGCCGAGCATGGCAAGCACGGGGTACTGAGCCAAAGAGAACTAGAACTTCCTCCTTTTTATCACTGATTTTATGCAAAAAGGCTGGGACTTTTCTCTTTTTCTTTTTTTTTTTTTTTTCTTGGCTTTGAAAGTGACTGGTGGCAGAATGTGATGCATCTCATTTTTAGGTGCTGTGACTAGGGAACGTATATAAACATGGAAGCTGAGATAAATTATCTGGAAGACTTGCATACAGAAAACCACCACCTTTTACTGAAAGTTGGTTCTTTTGCATCTGTATGCTCTTTCTGCTCAGCAGTAAAATCTGTGAAATATAATTTTTGATCATAAAATAATTAAGCTATAAACACATAACTTCAGCCAGCTTATGGCTTTTCCACATTTTTCCTTCTATCAAAAAAAAAAAAAAGAAAACCTAACCAAAAAAACCCTAATTGCTGATGACAGCCAAGTTGTGTAAAACACAGCAGGGTTAGAACTGAGCACAAGGGATCCGAGTGTATTGGGGGGAGCTTATAATGTTGCCATCACAAAAAAAAATAACACTACAATAGTGAATTCTGGAACTTCTGTGGCTGTCAACATGAATAGGATTAAGGTAAAAATGTGTCTTTGCATTCCAGTCATTTCAAGTAAAACATTACGTCTCTCTTTAAGTTTTCTTGCAGCTGAATTATTTAAACAAACACTTCTAATAATCTACTCTTAGAATTAAAAGTACATTCTGTAATACAGCAGAATGAGCTCTTTTAACAAAAGCAGTGGCTGAGCAGCTGAGCTATTGCACCCTTTGAGTGAAAACTTGCATTCAGAGCTGAACCAAATGTGAGCAGCAAGTGATGCTGACTGCAGCAATACTGAAACCAACCCTTCTGTGTCCCTTATTTGTTGCTGGAAATTCCCAAAGTCCACTACTTTTAGATTTTTTAATTGGAAGATAGAGTGGAAATGTATATTTACCTGTTTCCCACTAAAAATAATATTGTCATGTTGACATAAGTCTATTTCTCCCTCGTGTTGCTTAGTTAAAATAAATATGTTTACTAACAAATATACAAAGTCCATCCCCTTTTATCATTTTCTCAGTACTAGTATTGCTTTTCTGTTATCTGTAGGATTTTAAAGACTAAAAAGAGTCTCAAGGCAATGCTATTTGCATTATTTTGGGGTTTTTTTCTTGCCTTAAAGCACTGATATGGTTGTGCTTTCTTTGGAGTTAATGAGCTGTAGTAGAATTTTAAAATGTGGATAGCAGCATGGAGTTTAAAAGAAAAAAGTTAAGAAAATACTCAGCCAGTATTCAAATTTTGAAATACTTCTTTTTCTTTAGAAAGATATTGGAACCTTACAATAACTATAGGATGGCTGAAGAAAGGGAAAACTAATTTTTTTCAGAGTGTGTTAAACAATTCAGCATGCAATATGATTATTTAGGATGCCATTGTACAAGTGCCTCTTCTGAAAGATCCTTAGTGAAGGGAACCTTTGGAGTGCTTTTGCTTTGAATGTTTCTGACTCAAACCTCTCAAGATTTTTTTTTGTTTAGGTTTATTTTACTGTTTAAAAAAAGAGCTTTATCTGTGGCAAGGTTTAGATTAATAGAATGAGCAGAGAATAGTCTCTTTTACTGTGTGAACTTGGTTCCTCAGCATTACTATTTCTGGCACTGATTTTTCCAGCTAGTGTACCTGGTAAAGCTTAATGGTGGGTAAGATTTCTCTCATTTCCTAGACAAAGATGTTGCTGAAATTAAAACATGAGCTTCTAATTTTGGTATCAAAATTGTTTCCAAATGTGACCCCTGCGGTGAAAACCACGTAGGAACCGTTCATATTTAATAGCGTTCTCTCTTTAGCAACTGGTGTACACTTGTCTGTACTGCTTTTAATATGAAACCATTTCTGTTTCCCTGTTGATTTCTTTGATTCTCTGGACCATTGAAATATATAATGAAAAAATTTAAAAATAGTCCTGTAGAACATGAGGTTTGGTCAGGCTTTAGGTGTGCCATGGAAATTACCTGTTCTTTACATTTTGAAGATGAACATTTTTCTAAACACTAGGATGTATATTCAGGCCTAGTGTAATTCAGCAAAATTAATTTGATATGAATGCTTCTTTTCCTTATTTGTCTTATGTCAAAATCTGTTCTTGTGCCTCCTTCCATTAAATACTTGAGTAAAAAGTATGTGAAAGTGTAAAAAAGCTACCTGGGTGCAGATAGCTGCATATCATACGTTCATATGTGTGTGGTTTTTAAATTAATACTTGGGTGAGCAGAAAATACAAGACAGACGTCAGTTGCACCTGTAAAAATAAAAAGGCAGCTTCTCTGGGAAACTGCATTGCTCAGTTTTTCTGTGGTAAGAGGATCCTTGCGTTTTCCACTGATGTTAACCCCTTTGGAAGGAAAAATGCATGATAGCCTCAAAATGGTGCTCTCTGTTAGGGAAAGGCAAGGATGAGCTGGAACCGTGCAGTAGTTCAGTCACAAAAGGGCCTTTTCTAATAGATTTCCAACAATTTTCTTAGACTTCTTAGACAGTGAACGTGATACTCCTATAGAAATGTTTCCCCATGAGAATGGGATCCCTATTTGCTGCCCTAACAGTCGTGTAAGTGCAGTTTTAAAGCAAAACTGTTTTTCCAAGTCCCCACAATGAGTCTGAAGTACCCGTTTTGCTTTCCCCTCTGAGCTGAACACTCAGGGCATGCCAGCTGAAGGCTGGAACATTCTGGTCTACACATGCAGTGCTTTATTCAGTGAAATCCCTCATGTTCATGTCAGTCTCCCTCTGGCTCCCAGGTGTGGGAGCAAGGTCCTGCATCCAGGCAGTCCCAGAGCACAGAGCCTGCTTCCTTCTCTGAGCGTAGGGATGAGTTGTTACGGTAACACTGAGGGATAAAATTCCTGCTGGTGTGGCGCTGCTACCATCAACTTCTTTTATGTAGCTCTTACTCTGTATTTAAGTTGTTTTAAGGTTTTTAAAATGTTGCATTTGTTTATATAACTCGAAAAACAATAGTCCTGAACCGTGCCTTCCATTGATTTTCCTGTTGTAATTCAAATGTAGTCCTTCATTAGTAATCTTTAGGCTGCATTATAAAAATGTTATACTTTCTATTGTGCAGAACTACATAAACAATATTGATTTAGAGTCTTATTCTAGTAGTATTCACACTTTCTGGGCTGTGCTAGCATGAGACTATAGCTGCATACATACACATACATACCTGTAACCAGGTGTCCCATACTGCAGCCACGTACAGAAGGGACAGAGTATGTGATTTTGTTGAAATGATTGCTGGGAGGAGGTTGAATTGTTTAATTTTATTACAGATAAATGACAGAAGTAATATGAGCTTCAGACATGAACTTTAATTTTGGTATTTGGCTTCAAATTTTTTTGAAAAGCAGCTGTATTTCTAATTGAGTCAGGGAGACTTCTCCACGTCAGACCCAGTCACATTCTCCTGTTTCCGAGAGACAAAAGGTCTGCATTTTTCTCCCTGTACAGTTTTCTTACTAAGTTACTTGTTTGCATTAGAAAAAATACTGTACAGTTTTCTTGAAATTTTTGGTGCATCAAAAAAAAAGTCATTGCATTTTATTTCTGTTGGTAACTTTTTCTGGGAATATACATTTACGAGTTGACCTTTTAATATTTCAGTGCTTTGATGAGCCATCTAAAATATTCAGTAAAATGCTTTAAGGCCCTAAGAAAAACTTTTCTAAATTTGAAACTTGAAATTACCATGGATTAGTCACAGACATCCCCTGGGATGAACTGAAAACATAATTTGTTGAATAAGTCTGGAAGCAGGTTTTCACAATTTTGCTCCCCCCCCCCCTTTTTTTTTTTCTTGCAATGCCAGTTTTAGTATTCATGCTGCACTTTATTAGTGTAGACAACATAGCAAAAACTTAATTTTGTCTTTTCCTTATAAAGGCTTTTGTGTTGGTAATAAACTTCAGTAAAATCACCTTTATTAAATTATGGCACACATTTAATTGCATGGATGCTGATTCGTCTTTGAAACAGCAAAACAGGAAATTAGGGGGGAAAAAAAGATACTTTTTGCACTGAATTTCTGCTTTGCTGACAACACCAAAATGACCTTCCTTTCTAAAACCCATTTTACACACCAGTGTGGAGTGAGAGCCCAGGAGGAGCACGGCCTCATCCCAAGCCTTGGAACTGGCCCCTCCTGTCCACAGGGAGAGAAGAGACCTTTAGTTTGATCACCTGTGCCTCTGTGCAGGACATTTTGTTCACTGCAATTGAAACGTAGCAGAATCATGTTAAAGATGAGATTATAACTTCAGGCGTCCCTTTGAAATTCATGAAACTTAATAATGCACATGTGACAACTGCAGTAAGTGTGACACGACAGACAGAAAGACAAAAGACTCAAATGACACCATTAATGGAACACAAATTCTATAAAGTACTGTCCTTTTTTCACAACTATATATTGTACCTGCAGCTGATACCAGGAGTGTAAAAGCCTGTATTTATCTGGCCAGATAAATACATTAATACTTCCAGCAGGTTCATTATTCTCTTGACATTATATTTTATAATAATAATAATAATGTGTCAGTATTGTTCATGTTAGGAGAGGTTTGTTTTTTTTCAAGGAGCAGGATTTAAATTTACCAGTGCCAATATACTGTTATTGTGTTAGGTTCCAGTTATACTTTAGATAGCCAACTTAAGGTGCACCTTATGTACCCTGTATTTTACCTTCGATGTGCTCAAAAGAAATGGTAACTTGAACTGTAGAGCTGAAGTTGGCCACATAAATACATCTGATACTAACACCCAACTCACAAACAGAATTCTCTATCTACAACCATTTTGAATTGTCTCTGTGTGTAGTAAGTAATTGCAGTTATGCTATGAAAGTGATACTGTAATGGAAGTCCCTTTTTATTTGCTTACAGTTCATGCAAATTTTTCAGCTTTGCTAGCATTTCACTACCAAAAAAACCACAAAGGAATTTGTGCTGTATGTAGATTTCGTGTGCATTGCAATTCACTTTGTACAGGATTATTGTACTCTGGTGTAATTAAAACATAGATACGTAATACAAGAGAACTTGGTCCCTGGACTGCTCTTGAGTAGTTTAAAAACCTGTAAGTAATTTATGATATAAAGGAATTTTAAGCCCTTTTAGACCCGAGAAATTGTGAGTTTTCAATGAAGATTTTGTCCTGTGTATTTGCTTACTTTTTGCAACTTACCATTCTCTAAAATCAAACTTTTTTTTCCCCAGTGTGTTATTTTTCCTTTCTTTTTCTTCCCTTCCTTTTTCCTAGATACTTTTTTTTTTTTTTTTTTTAATTTCCAGCAGCTCTTTCTGCGAGGCACCCGGTTGTGAGCAGAGGCTCCCATTAGATGAGGGAGCGGAGGGTTTGAGCGCGGTGCCCCGGGCAGAGCAGGGTGCCCGCTCGCAGCTCCGGCTGCCGGGAGCGCCGCCCGGGACGGACGGACGGACGGACGGACGGAGCGGGCTCTCCGTGCGGGGCTGCCAAGGCACCGCCGCTCACCTGCGCCCGGGGAGCGCCCGCCGGTCCCGAGGCAAGAGTAGAGTAAAAAAAACCGGGGGAAAAAAGTCGCAAGTTAAACATTATGTCAGTAGCACCCTTAAAAACCTGCTCGTGCAACCACCCCTTTTAATGCCTCCTTTTTTGGAGGAGAAAAAAAATAAAAAATAAATCGCTCGTCCTAGTGCCAGAGCTTCACTTATGTTGATACCGGTTTAATGCCAAGTTTTCTGTACAACACTATTGTTAAAGTTTATACAATACAACAGTGTTGTTAAAGTACAGTATACTGGAGGAAGTGTTTTTGCAAAATGCTTCATTATGTTTTGAAGGGAAGGGTGTAGAAATACATCCTCATTCAGCTTGCTTTTACAGTTTAGATCATTTCAGAATTGCCTATTTGGTATTTCAGTGTTTTCCCCCTATAATTTAGTAGGCCACTGATCCACTGGAATTAATGCAAGTTATCCAGCAGTAAATAGAACTTTCCTAAGTGACCTGCACAATGGCACTGTGTGTAATTGCTGTCCTTTCTCTGAAGTGTGCACCCCTGTAATTCCCACACTGGTCCTTTCAGGGAATGGTGCACAAGACTGCTTTGCTTTTCTAGATAGTTAGATTTTAATTATTTTTATTTTTAATTCCTAGAGAGTAGCTCTAAAAACAAAAGCTGTATAAATATTAAGTAAAATTATTCTTGGTGATTTTTTTATAATCTGCATTGGAATTATTTTAATGATACAATAAAATAAAAAAGGAGGAATTTACACTTTTCTGGATAACCTAATCTTAAAAAAAAAGGAAGTATGTTTATTGGATTATTAAAAAAAAAAAACAACATAAGAATGCACCTGATCATCTTATATTAAATATTTCTGAAGGCTCTTAGATTACAAACCACCCCATATTGCAAATGAGCTGTATTATCTGGAGAGCAAAAAATCATGATCTATTTAGAGGTGACCTCAGTGTGGATGTCTCTGTCATACCAAACTGAGAGGAAAGAACAAGAGATGCCACTCTGAGTTAAAATACAAGGAAATTAATTAGTGTTCAGCAGGAGTATTTATAATGAGTTTCCAATCGACAGAACTTGAGATAAAGGAAAAGAAAGGAGATATAAAATTCAGTAATAGTATAATCTGTGCTATGAAAATACTGGCTTACTACTATTTGCATAATTTGAATTTATTCAGGGATGATAAATTTTAAAATAATTCTTCCTGCTCCCTTTTTTGGAATTCCATTTCTTTTAAGTGAAGCTTACAAGTTGGACTTGAGGTGATTGTTTTCCTGTTTCCTGAATCCCTAATTTTTTAGTTCTGCAGTAACCTAAAGTTAGCCAACTTTCAACCTTACTTCACAACTGTGGTGACAGACAGAATGCATTTATGTGTCACCCTGAGGAAGGGTAGCTAAGGGTGGATGAATACGAGCTATAACTGGGTAAAGGCGAGGCACTTTTAACCCTCCAAATGCACCAGAATTATCCCCATTAGGAGCAGGAAAAGAAAGGATGAACCTCAGCTGTTTTCACATTAACAAATAATGAGAAATGTAGGGGCAGGTATGGAAAGTAAAGAACAAGAGGACCTGTGTTTTATATAGAAAGTCGAAAAATACTTAGGGAGCTAAAAATCATGTCTGAGAAACAAGGGGGAAAGTCATTCAGGAAGCTGATTAAATACAAGTAAAACACTCTGAACTAAGCAGTTTGTCTACGTAAGTCTGATCCTTCTCTAAAAAATAGGTCTGTCTTTTATATTTCATTGCCATTAAAAGTTGTTGACTGCACTGTGACGTGTAATCTCTTTTTCACTGTGCAGGGTTGGCATTCTCATTTGTGGATGTTCTGTTAAAATAAATACTATCAGGAATGTCATGCCATTATTTGAAAACAAAATTATAAGAGTTTTAGCTGGATGTGATGGCTATCTGCTGCTAAGGCTGTTATCCAGAAATTTTGCTTACTTTTACTTTTTAACCATCCAGAATTTATGCACGTCCTCTGCATCCACAGTCTATATGCAATAGAGACCAGTTATTAGAAGAGGTCAGAATTACTAGGTGTCATTTTACCGAAATAAATATTTGTGGGAAAGTTACTGTTTAAATATCTTGTCAACTGTGTCCTGATAATCTCTAGTATGCTTTTACTATAATTCCCTAAAAATAAATATTAGAAACATTTTGTGGTTTCACACCATTAAAAAAAAAAAAGTTGGTAAGGGAAAACCATAAAACATATATTTTGCTTACAGAAGAAACGTGTATTCTCCTCAGAATGCTGGTGGTTGAGCATTTTCTGGAGATCTGAGGCTGGATGGAAGTGGGTAACAGAGGTTCCCTAAATTCGCCACGGCAGGAGTCAGTGGAGCTCGGAGAAAGCCACATGTGGGCTTGGCTGAGAGCAGGGCTTTGAGAGCAAGGCTCGCTGCTGGCAGGCCTGGGCTGGAGCTGGGGCTGGAGCTGGAGCTGGAGCTGGGGCTGGGGCAGGAGCTGGGGCTGGGGCTGGAGCTGGGCTCCAGGGCCAGGCTGCTGCTGCTGCAGCCCGGGCAGGGCTGGCCGTGCCAGGCACGGCACCTGCAGCTCTGCTGCTGCCTGTGAGCCAGGGGACCTGGGCTGTGGGACAGAGCCTTTGTCACCATCTCCACCACAGCTGGGCACTGAAATGCTGCACTTGGGAAGTTATGGAAGGAGGAAATGCTCTTTGGAAAGAGCCTCCAAGTGTGAAACCCTCTGCTCCATTTTGCAGGATAGTGCGTTGGAGAGCAGCCGCTTTGGATGGGATAGAGACGGATGTCTGTGGGTTTTCATTTTACATTGCAGTTTTTTCTATCACCTCATGATCAGTATTTGGTGGAATAAAATATCAATTAATATATTGTTTTTCCTGAAGAATATTTTACAAACTTCAGTACACATGGTATTGACTTTTCCAATCAGTTGAAGCTGCCTAGCTGTTTTAAAAGTACATCAGGAAAGCAATGTTAGCATAAGCAAAATGAATAGTAAGTGACAGGGTCAACTATGACTTTCTTTAAGTAACTATCTGATCCCTTTTTTCTTACGGTAACATATTTTCCACAAAGAAGATTCTTCAAGGTTGAATCTTGTACAGTCTCCTCCCCCTCTCCACCCTCCCCCCCCTTCCACCCCCCCCCCTCCCCAGTGCAGGGCAAATCAAATGCTTGACAACGTTTTTTGTTAGGAAAGCACATGAAAAAAAATTTTGAATATACCAATAACAGAAAAAGTCTATATATTTTTATTGCAAGAAGGAGATTTCATTGGCTGAATGAAATGGCGAGATGTGACGCAAAAGGACACTTGGACGGTGGAAATGCTGATGTATGCCAAAGCAGGCGCACCAAGAAATGCTGTTGCTATGAGAGAAACAGAGGGAGAGGGAGGGAGGGAGGGAGAGACCGTGAGAGAGCAACTTGTGGAGGCCTTAGTTTTCCTTTTTGGCTTATAGCAGAGAGACTGCAACGTCTCCCGTTTCTAGCAGGGAGGGTTCAGGAGCTTCCAGTGGGTATTTTCATGAGGCTGAGCATTTAGAGGAGAGGAGGGAGATGAGAGAGATGCAGGTCACCTTAGAGCACAAAAGCAATTGGAAAGTAGGAGGCTGTATGTACTGAGCCAATGATCTGTGCTATGATAGATATACAAATTAGTACGGCAGATGAAGCAGCTTAGCTCATTATCCACCTGATGGTACTGAGACTTAACAATTCAAAATGACAGAATTAAAATGCAGGCACACACAGACACACACAGACATATATTTATAATGACCCCACCTTTTCATCTTATGAATTATCCAGCTGGGATACCGACGTCTCTTGTGTAATATTCTTAAAGAGCTGCAATAAATTCACCTTGTGAGTCCATGAGCCAGAAAAGGGGGAGAATAATTTGCAGGAATTTTTTTTTGTCTATCTTCTTCGGCAAGGGGGAAAAAAGTTTGTGCTATGAACTTAGCCTAGCAGCTTCTGGAACGTGAGCCAAAAGGGGCAGGAAGTTGTTTTACAATAGCGTTACAGTGATCTGCCACAAATGGAAAAAGCCAAATGTTGGACTCGGCAAAGAGAAAAAACATCCTTCTCCCCCCCGCTTCCCTCCTCTTGCCCCTTAAGAGAGAAAGAGGGAAAGGAACGCTGAGCTAGAAGTTCTTTATTAATTACTTCTTGTAAGTAATTGAAAGATTATCTTACTTGCATATTCCATGGCAAGCAGGAGGGAAAGAAGTATCAAAGGGACGTTTAAAAAAATGCACTTGGTAACTAGCAACGGGACTTTTGGCACAATTCCTTGAGTTTGCTTGAGGTTATGGAGGGGGATGGGAAGAAGAAAAGCAAGTCGACGCAGCACGTTTTCTTTAAAGAAGGGGAGGGTGTTTGGAGGCAAAACTATATAAATTTTTTTTTCTTTTTTTTTTTTTTAAGGAAATGTATGTTGATCTTCTGAAGCTGAATCCTCAGGCATTTGTGGCCCGTCCTTGCAGCCTGGTATGTTTTTTGTGAGTGTGTGCGAGCGCTCTCAATCAAACAGCAATCATGGCAGCTGTTTTTCTTCCAGCACAGCAGTTGAGCTGTCTCGCCCAAATGCTTATCAGCTTTTGACTCGGTGCCAAGAGAGTTATAAGGGCCAAGCAGCCTGAGCTTGGCTGTGCAGCTGGTTTGGAAGTAAGGGCATGAGAAAACAAAATCGCAAAGTTTTTCTGTCACATACAGTATTTACTTTTTCAAATAGCCATTTTCAGCTCGGTAGGTTGGGGTTGGTTTTGTGTGCGTGTGTGCTGTAGTTCGTGGTCCTTGCGGACTGCTGTGTTACGCAGAGCGGTGTAGGTGTGTGACTGCAGAGAGGAGCCTCTTCTCTCCGTTTAATCCCGGGAGATATTTCCGTAGAAACCACCCCCCCACACACACCCCCACCTCCCCCAGTTAAAAGCTTCATTAGCCGCGCTGCCCTGTCAAGCATATTGCCATAGCGTGGGTGCATTTACATTCCAGCGCAGCGCCTTTCCTCCCATCGCTGCCTCTCTGCCGGGTCCCCCTCCCGGCGGCGCCGTCCCCATCGCAGCCCCCGGCCCGCGGGGGTCCCCGGCGGGGGTGGCAGCAGAGCCGGGCTCGCTGCGTGTCCGTGTGCCCGTGGCTGCGGGGGATGGAAAGGAGCCTGTCCGCGCAGGGCCGTGCCGCTTTCATCATCAGCTCCAGCCCGCTGCGTTTCGCTGGCTCACGTCGTCCTCCTCCTCCTCCTCCGCCAGACTGCTCCAGTCGCTCACAAGAAGGAGGCTGGACTCTGGAAAGGCGGCTGCTGCTCGCATTCTTGCTGCAAGGGCCTCCCCTTCAGACGGCCTTTGCCAGAGCAGAACTTTTAAAAATGCTGCAAATAGGATCTTCTTTTTCTTCTGTTTGCCTGAGCCCTCCTCTCCTCTCCCAGCGTTCCCGAGCGGGGCTGGTTCTCGCCTCTCCTGCGCTGTACATCCCAATGCAGAGGGCAAAGCGCCGAGGGCTCGCCCCTCTGCTCATCCCTTTCCCTCACTCCCTTTTCCCTCTGTTAAGGAAATGGATTCCTTTGCCTGAGCAATGACTCGGGCTTTGCAGGTTTGTGTGCTCTGAGGATGAGGGCTTTTGCTGGTGATTTTCCTCCCCGGAGTCCCACTGCACAGTGCTGCTCAGGGAACGAGTCTCTTGCTTTCTCTGCCTTTCTCTTTCTCTTTCGTAGAAATATATTTTTAATGGCTGTAGGTATCTGCACCATGTGAAATAGGGCGTGTGATATCCCTCCAAACCCCCTGTAATTGGACCGTGGCTGAAAAGGAAATATGGGGGGGATGTCTGGGGGGGTAGGGGGTGCACAGGCTGTTTCGTCCTTGCAGACCTTCCCCCCTCCACCCCCTCCCCTTTTCTCTGCTGAGGAGGGAAAAGGGGATGTGCAGTAAAATGCCGTCTCTGGGACAGGTGCCAGCTCCCAGACAAAAGAAGTAAAATAGGCGGTAAAGAGGGAGGGGGTTGGGGAGGGGGGGGAAATTAATAGGCAACAAAAATAGGAATCGAAAATCTCCGAGAGGCTGGGCTGGCGAAAGGGCTGGTGCCCGAGCGGCCTTTTTGCTGAATATTTTCTGTGCGATGGGTGGGAAGGAGAAAGTTGCGGCACACTTTTTATTCCCGTCTCCTCTGCAGACGTTTGGGAGCGTGAAGGGAGGATGCCTTTTTTTATTTTTTTTTCCTTCCCCCCCCGCCCCCCCGCTTCTTCTTTTCCCTCCTTTCTGCTGAATTATTCATATTGTCAGTGGTGAAGCCAGGACTATTAGCATGCATCAGACATGCTGTTTGTCTGTTTGCTAACATTCTTCATTCAAGACTTGTTAACTACCAGACAAGCTTAACACGCTTCTCTTTTTTCCCCTCCTCTCCTCTTTCCCTCCGTCTCTCCCCCCTCGCTCCCTCCCTCGCTCCCTCCCCTCTCTTCTCCCTTCCCTTCTGCCTGCTTTGCTCCCTTCCCTTCGCCGCCGTCCCTGCCACCCCTCGCTCGCAGCCGCCCATTGTTGCCGGCGGGGCCGGTGCGGGCGCGGGGCGAGGCCGCCTCCCGGGCCTGCCCGGCCGCGCAGATGCGCCGCCTCGCCCGGAGCCTCCCGCCCGCCTTCCCGGGGACTGCGGAGCCGCCAGGGGAACACCCAGCGCCGCATCCATCGGCGGCTCGCGGGCCGCCGTCCCGCCCTGCCAGGGTAAGCTGCTCCCGCCGGAGCGCAGGGGATGCCAAGTGGGAAAATCAAGTTTCGGGAACTACGTGGGGATCGGCACATTGGCTCGCGTCTGCCTGATAATTTATGATTAACCAGGAGTGCGTTATCAGCCCGGCGAGGTCCAGGCTCATTCGGGAGGATCGCTTTGCTGCCTATTAAGGATGTGATAGACTAATATTTGCTATTGTTGCTGTTTTTTAGGTTCTCTTCTCCCTCTCTATCGAGTCTGCCCCTCCCTTCGCTAGCCTGTTTAAAACCAGCAAGCTTCATTTTCTTAGCAGACAAAGGTCGATCACAGCTTTTATTTCTGAATGCAAATGTTCTAGGACTTGTGCCAGTCCTGCCTTCATTGAGCACAATATAACTGCTTTCCTGAATGGCGCTTCCCCCTTCCCTTCTAAAAAATAAAAATAGATGGGAGCTTAAGAGAAGAAACAAAGTTGGACGGTGCAAGTTTTTTACATTTATTTAATATTTCGGTCTGTGTGAAGCATTATTAAGCATTCCTGTGCAGAGCAGCTGTAACGTAGCCACCAGCCAGTGCATGGGGTTTATTTGTAGGGACACATACGAGAGAAGGGACCTGGTGGCATTGCTCAACTCCTGGCTTTGCAGGTAACTATCTGGTGCTCTTCAATGATTGTATCTCATCACAATTACATTTCCTGATTTTCTTAGCGACGTGAATTTGAACGTAAATATTTTCATCATTCATGTTCAAGTTTTTTGATACCTGGAATTGTTAATGATTAGTTTCTAATTACCATTTTTATCATATATTTTAAAAATAATGTTTTTCAAGGCCTTTAAAGGTCCATAAGTGCCAAAAGTGTATTTTCTTTTTATCTTTTTACGTATGCGACCTGGCACATGCTCACGCACACTCCCACTCTCTTTCTCTTCGGGTGTTAATGAAGGAATTTATTTTAAGTAGAATACTTAAATATTAGAGTAATGCCATTTATAGACCAATGTAGCATGTGGATAGAGATGTACTGAGTTAGGCGCAATTTGACAGATAGTTAAACACTTAGGATTTATTACTACTGTGAAATTGTAGACTTACAATAATAGGTATTTTCAGTTCTTTATATAGAGTAATCTATGTGGAAATTAAAGTATCTGAAAATAAATATATTTTAGGACACTTTATGAGGAAATTAGTTCTTTCATATGTATTTCTAAACCAAAATGCTTTTTCTGCACACTGGAAAAAATGGGAGGCTTGTGTAAAATATTGTAATCTTTTCCTGTTAATTTTATTTATGTCTAGGATTTAAAGTAAATAACAGACCAAATACAAATAAGTTCAGGGATTTTCTCGCAAAAAAAACAAACAAAAAAACCCCAACTAAATAAAGCCCCCCCCCCCAAAAAAACCCCAAAATAATTTGAAAATACCTAGTGACTTATATAAAAATAATTTTAAATTCAGGCCATTGACAGCATTATATCAAAACCATCTCCGTATTGGCATTGCATTAGAAGTGTTTTATGGCAACATAAACTGAAATACAACTCATAACTTTAAGTAGTAAAGCAGTATTTATTGGCTGATCATGCTCAAAGTAACTAGAGAATATTTTAGTGAACTGTGTAGATTAAGAAAGGAATTTAGGAGCATATGGCTTGGTGATAGCTAAAATTAATTTCTTCAAAGTAGTTTTTAGAGGCCTGTAGCAGCTACACGGTACAATGCAAATAAAATGTTAGTTGAGGGCTCACAAACTGCTGAACACTCCTCACTGAGACATTTCAGAGTACTCGGCAGTATTGCTCCTAATGATGCTATTTATCTAAAGAAGGTTTCTTTTTTATCCTTAGGTTGTAATACTTGGGGGCTGCTTTGTTGATGAGGACTAGCTTAAAGGAATATAAAATTGTTTCTCACATATTAGTTCATTAATTTGTGGAAGCTTGCTAGAAATTAACTCTGCAAGTAAAAGAAGCAGAATTGCCTGGTTTATTTCATAGTGAGGGTTTCTATAAGTGTGCTGATCATAGCAGTGTATAAAGACCACGTGCATGTTAATTGAAGAGGGATTAAAATCTGTTCATTAGATTGGCAATTTCCAGGGTTTAAATCTAAAATTATTTTTAGTCTGTAACTTGAAATATAACTGCTGATAGAACTATTCAGCCCCTCAGATGAATGTCTTCAGAAATTATGCATGTGAGCTGGAGCATTTACATTTTGAAAGTGTTTTGTGTTGGAGTGCCAAGATTCTCGTACAAAATGTTTGGTGCATGTAATGAAAAATGAAAAGCATAGACAATACTTTGCTTAATTAAAAGATTTATTTTATAGCTGGCTAGGATGAAGTTTGGCATATTTTCAGATAATAATTACAAAGTTTTGCATATTTTCAGGTAATAATTGAGTGAAACAGTATTAAAATAATCTATGATAGAGCAAGCTGAGGGCAAACTGATGAGCGTTTCTCCCTCATCTCAATCCTCAAAATGCAATTTTGTCCTCCGAAAGGAAATTTAAGGAGTTGCTGGTAAATGAACTATCTCTTGTTAACTTCCCACCTATCTTGGCTGAAAATCTGGCTTTTACCTACTGGTGTGGAGAGCGAGAGGAACACAAGGGTAAGGTCCATGTGCTCTAGGCCTGAGAGGCTGCGGAGTGCTGGGCAGAGCTGAGCTCCGTGCGTGGCACAGCAGTGATCCCACAGGAACAGGATCTGCAGGCAGGCAGGCTACCATGGGATCCTCACTGCCTGAGATAGCAACTGGGCCATCTGGCTAAACTTTTTCAAATTAATTGTAATTTTGTCCAGATGAACGTTGCCAGGTTTGGATCAGGTTAAGAAAGATTTTATTGTGGGTAAAGGAGAGGGAAAAGGGAGGAGGAAGTGGAGAGGAGAAAGGGAAAGAGAATGGAGCGGGAGTTAGCTCTTCTAGATGTGAGTGCAGTCCAGGCTTCTCGCCTTTGTTAAATATGTGAGATGAGTAGGACTGTGAGGCTGGATTGTATTTTGTGTGGCTCTATGGGTACAGCACTGTCTTCTCATAGTGCATGCCAAGTATTCATAAACCTTCGGTAGCAGCTAAGGAGGAATAAAAGGAGTGGAAGGAATGCCTTTTCTCATCCAGTTTTCTTTAGGAAAAAAAAACCCTGATTTTTTTTTTTTTGGGGGGCGGGGGGGATGTAATTCACATTCACTCAGTGCTTCATCAGCTCCCCAGCGAGCAGAATGGGTTCTGTGCTGCACTCGGCCTCCATCCATGTGCCACATGTTCCATAAACCTTGGCAGGGCCTTGGTGCTCAGAGTCTGCCATGCATATGGGTGCTCAGGGCAGGGGCAGGCCCGTGATGGTGACACCTTCCCTCAGTAAAATGGAAATGTGCTCTAATTAGGCATTTTTCCTGCTAACTGCATCAGTCCCTCGCAGCTTGAAGCAGGTGCCGGTAATCAGCCCTCCCTCCTCCCCCTGCAGTGGTGGTGCTTGTGCAGGTCTGAGATGCACAACAAAGCCACGCTGCCACAGTTCTAATGCTGGTTTATGGTGCCTGTACCTGTCTGAGAAGGGGGGAAAAATAATTTAAAAATATGATTGCATGTGTTTTGTTCCTCAAATAAGACACAGTGTGGAGCGTGTTCCTTCGTAGCTGCATGCGTGTTCGTGCAGTGTGTGCTTGCCCAGCGCGTTTGATTGTCGCAGAGATAAGTGTTCATTTATTCAGTGTGTGTGCAGCTAGACTCACGTTTGCAGCCAGAAGACAAAAAGTTGGAATCCCTGTAGCCAGCACAATAGGCGTTCCCCAGCAGTGATCCCGGTAGATAGCAAATGGACGGGTAGGTGTTTGGAAGTGCACACACACTTCTGCAAGTCCTGAGTTTATCTGCTGTAAACTGTACTGGGCTGTGCAGATCTGTGCTTGTTTATGCCATCTGACTCCATACCTGAGCCACAATACATTGAATTCTGTTGAACTGAGTTTGATGGCCTTTGGAGCAGTCCCCCTTCACCAGATATTCACTAACATAGTCTGTGTGCACATTTGTGGAATCACTAATGATTCTGGCCTGTAACTTCTCACTAGAGAGCAAACCAGCCCGTGATTCTCTTAGCAATGGTGCAGAAGTCTGTCCACAGGTATTCTTCTGCACTCACAGAGGATATTTTAAATCTCCAGTTCTAGAAGGGTTTTATTTAAATTTGAGTTATGATCTCCAAAACAGAATGTAATTCTGTTCAAGACACCTTCATTTGTAGAGGGATATGTAGGAATAAAATGCTCAGGATAAGGCCTTTTGCAGCCTGTCTTTTTAAAAAAATATACCATCAAATATGAGATCTCATAATTTTGAGTTGCCCTTTATAAAAACTGTCTTTTTTCACAGATTAGTGTTACCATTTATTTAGTAGTTGTATACTCCTCGTTCTTGCATACGTTTGAAATTTGCTGTTCTGTACCTCTGGAAACAAAGGATCTGATCCAAAGGCCTCTGAAGGCGACAGGGTTTTTTCACTGACTTCAAATGGGATTTGAATTAAGACTATATACATAATAGTTTCAAATAAAGATCTGACTGCTACAGTGGTTTTCAGGGTCTTCCACATAACTTTTCAAAACTCTCATAAAAATTGTCTAGGCGTGATGCTCCAAAATACACATCTAAGCATGAATCCTGTTTTGTTGTTTTGCTTTAAAAAAAAAGGGAGGGGGGGGTGGTGCTCCAAAGAGCTTTATCTCACTGGTGCTCCAAATGAGTGTTCTATGAATAAAAAAGAGGGAATGCTGGGTCAATATTTGGTATGTAGCTGATGCATTACCTTATGCATTCTTTATTTAAATTAGGGCAGCCTTTTTGGAAGGAGTCTATAGATCTGAGATGGCAATGTACTGCCTATTTATTTTTACACACGTAAATTTAAATTAACCTCAACCGTCGTATCCTGTTATCTGCCAAGGAAAACATTTAGCTCCTGTCCAATCTGTGTGGAGTTTCAAAGTGATTTGCTCTTTTCAAACTTGTTAAAGCGCAAATAGAAAAGTAAATTGCTTTGCATACCGATCGAACATTTCGCAAAGGGGAGGGAAGAGGAGCTATGGAAAAACGAATTTACTATTATAATAACCAATATGCCTTTATCAAATATTAATTAAGTCATCATTTTCTACAGCCCTTGATTGATTGCATTTGAATTGCTGACTGATATTTTGCCATACTTTAAATCTGAAGGACACTTAGCATGTTGCCCATTTATTCAGATACCTTCACACAGATATGTTTGCTGTGGCATTCATTCAGCTCCTGAAGTTCTTTTGTCAATGTAAGCAGACATTTCCAGAGGAGAGGCCAGCTACAGTTTCAATAATAAAAGAGTTCACATGGTTTTATAACTACAGAGGCAAATATTTTTGGAGTGCCAAATTAGAAAGAATAGTACTATTTAGGCTGGTGTTGTTTTCTTTTTTTTTCTCTGATTTTTTTCCTCATTTTACGTAGTTCAAAAGTAGAAAAATATCCTGCAAACAGGAGCTAGAAGACAAGGAGCAGCACCATCAAGTCTATTTATTTTAACGCTGAGGGGACAGGCCGCTGAGCTGAGTAGCTTAGGGGAATATGTGAGAGCAGAGCGTTTTTGTTTTTCACAGCCCTGCTAGGCCAAGGTGTTTTACACTGAAGTTAATTCCTCAGAGAGAGGAGTCAGTTTAAGGGGCCTGTAAAAGTGATCACCAAATGCTGGTTTTTTCACACAAGTTAGAAGTTAGGTTATTATTTCTGAAGCACTGCTCACAGTGACTGGTCTCATGGAGTTGCAGTGGCATAGGTGATCGAGGAGGGGCTGTTCTGTGGGAGAGTTCATTTGCATTTTCATCTGCAGTGTGTAATAACGATAAAGCAGCCACAAATATTGACAGTGTCTCAGATGGACAGTTGTTTCAGTTCAGGCAGTTCTGTGTTGGTGAACACGAAGCTTTGACATGGACTTCTAAATGCATCGGCAATCTTTTCAGAGCTGCTTCTGCTTTTTATTGGAATGTAGTCTGCAAAAGACTAGGAAGGCTGTTTTGTTGCATCCAAGAGATTTTGATCGCTGTATTTGTTTTGCTACCCAAACACAAAGAGCTCTGGTATATTTACTTCTACATTTGTATATACAGCAAGTATCATTTTCAAAAGATTTTCCTCTTTGATAAATCTTTCTTTATTTTCTTCTTTTTTATGTATATATTTATTTTTATCTCTGGTTGCAGACTTTTTTTTTTTTTTTTTTTTAAGAAAGGAGAGTTCTCATGATCGTTTTGTTACCTTTGGCGGATAAGATGTATTGTCTGATTTGTCTATAGGAAACAAAATAGTATATCCAGTCCTGAGTCAGTGGAAAGTCTCCCACAGATATCAGAGGGTTTTGGATTGTGCTTGCAAACCCAAGTAACACTAATTTAAAAACCTGATGCAGGAAGCCTGAACTCGAATGACTCTTAAAGTGCTTTTAAAGAATGCTACATTCTGCACAACCTTCAGACTTGGGCAGTGAGCTTTTGTACCTTCTTGCTTTACCCAGTTTAACCCAAGGAGTGTCAGAATCCTGCTTTCTGCCTTTAAGGGACACTGCATCAGTATTCTTCCTAATCCAGCATGCATTTATGAATTACAGGGTGCATGGAAGGAATTGATCACATCCCAAAATGGATGGAAACTCTGTCACAGGCCCAAAGGACGTGCAATTTTGCTGCAGGGGTTCATTGTGAGGTTTAGTTTTGGTTTTAAAGCACTGTGACATATAGGGGTTTTTTGATTACTTAGTTATTATGTGAATAAATAATTAACATTTTAAAATTTATTTTTATTAGTAACCATTTTATAAAAAACAGTTTTTCAACTCGATCTGTTATGAAGATAGCTAGTTACCAGTTTTTAATTGAAGGTTATACGTTTCTCATTCTATAATTATTATAGAAGGAGGAATTAACATGATCACATGGAAATTTTGTTTCTTAAATGGAGATTTACATTGATGGATTGAAGGTTTAAGGTGCAGATTTACATTTAAATTACATATTACATGACATTTACATTTTAAATTATACTAAAACAATTATTTCTACTGTCTTATTGGTACCTTTGAATGCCTCTATAAAATTATTTCATTTAAAGTATAACCTGCGTTACCATGTATATGTCTCCTGTATGAGATCTGAGTATTTTTTGTATGAGTGCGCTCCTATTTGGTGTAAATAAAAGTGAAGTGGCAAGTACAGATTCACATGTAGGCATTTAAGATGCTGTTTAGCACTTAGAGTAGTGATTACTTCTCTATAACACAAGAGATTTTTGGGGGTGGTATTTAACAGCATAAAAATGGTATCTATCTGGTGCTTGCATTTTGTTTTCCCCAAAATGCTTTCAGGAATCAAAGCTCAGCAGTGTTGCTTAAGAGAAGATACAGGATTTCTATCTAATTAATTAGTTAAAATCTATTAAGGAATAGCACATGGCTGCAGGTGCAGCCATCTGGGAACAAGGTGGCCTGGAGTCTTGAGGAGTGGGCTGAGTTGGGACAGGAAAGCCAACTGGAAGGTGGTTGTGACTGTTGTAAGGAGCAGGCTAGAGTGGAAGTCAGTGAACATAGAAGAAGTGTCATTTTCTAAGGAGACCTTCATGTTTGTGGAGGGTGCCACACATGTGTGCGTGTCCTTGCTGTGCAGGTCTCTTTGCTCCAGGACACTGTGGGCCATGTCTTGCAATCGGTTTTATCAAGTTGGAAGGAACTTAAAGTATGAGCATAATTCTCTTCCCAAAATAGATTTCTTTACAGTGTCAGCTGGATATGGCTGGTTTGCACCCATATAAGGTTCTGGGCTGGACATAGAAGCACTAAAATTCCATTATTGTTGAAATAATTGCTGAAAGCTTTTTGACTTTTGATGCCTGCTGAGCTGAATACGCCGAAGAGTCCACACAGGCCTGGTGGTGGGTTGGATTTCACCTGGAAAAGGGGTGTGAGTGCACCTGTATCCAGTTCCTGAATTTTGTAACTTTCCTTGTTCAGTGTGTTCCTCCTGAGATACAATCTAACCTAAAACATTAAATGGAAGAGCAATTGAAGATTCAGCAGGAAGTGCTAACAAGCCTGAACATTAATCTGTGAGAAACTAGGCCTACGCCTTAACCTGTGTCTATTAGTTTTAAGGTTGCAAGTAGTGGAAGAACAAATAGAAAAATCTTACAATTCAATTAACACCAGGAGATCAAGCTGAAAAAACCACTTTGCCAGTGCCCTTGCAGCCTCAGTTCCAGCTCTGTATGAGCATTTCTGTAGAGTGCTCAGGACAAAAAAGTTTCCTCAGGTGATCAGTAGCTGTTGGATGGGTCTGCTTCTAATGGCAATTAAAAAAAATAAAGCCGCTCTTCACAGAGTGAATTTCAGCTTCGTGCTGATGGCTGTTTCAAGGCCTACATAAAGTTTAAGCCCCACTCAAATCACTTCAGATAGCCCCCAGCTTTTTTCTGTCTTTTGTGTACCATGAGCTACTACTGTAGAAGCCACTGGAAGAAATAATGGATACAAAGAACAATTAACACTTCTGGGACTGCAGATTATTTTGAACACAGACTTTATTTGGTCATTCTTCTATCTTTTCTTATAATATCCTTTAATTTGTAAAATATGAATCTAGACATGCTATTGTCCAGAAATTTGGCCTTGATGAATTGGGAATTGTGATGCCATTGTTTGGAAAAGTGAGTGAGAAGTTGGGAGATTCTTTTTCACTCAGCCTTGGGTATAAGAGTAAGAGCCTCTTCAAGTTTCCTCCTCTTTCCGTGCCTCAGCACCTCCCCTTGTAAGTTGGGGATAAATCTGGTGTTGCCCATGAGATTTCTGATGTGAGAAACAGTTGATGTCTGAGTAAAGCACGTACAGCCAGCACACAGCGCAGAACCCTGCTCTGGGAAGGGAGAGTTGCTCAGAATGCAGAGCCTGCAGAATTTGAGGGGTCCAGTGCTGCCCTTGCACAAGGGGCATCTCGTAGTCTACATCTGGGCTGTAGCTGCTGTTCTAGGCCTTGACTGCCTTTGAATGGAGGCTTTTTCTCATAGCATTGGGAGGCCTTGCCTCCCAAAATTCACTAGTATTCCTTACCAAAGTGGAAAGGTTGTGTATTGCTTGCCATGAGGTTTCTTTCATCACCACTATCTTGTAAATTCATCTCTCTGTTTTATGCATTGATAAATAATAGGAGAGACTAACACACTCAGCATCTGCATCAATATACCTGAAGTCAAAGTCCAGGTCAGAGCTGAACAGCTTGGGAGAAGGATGCTGTGAAATTGCCTGGTCTCTTATCCTTCAAGTTTAGGATTCTGCTGTGCAAGTAATTAAAATCTGATATGTTGATAGCATTTTAAGGTTACATGGGGAGGTTAGGTAGATCATTGCATAAAAAAATTAAAAAAAAAAAAAAAACAACAATCTCCCAAACCTTTAGAGACTACCAAACAATGACCATGAAAACTAGAACTTACAAATCATAACGTTTTATGTGCTCCCTGCAGAACAGAAAGCTGGGAGGCAACTTTTAAAAATAAAGACATAAGCATATTTTACATGTTTTGTTTGCTGGATTTTTTTTTTCTCTCTGACAATTCTATTCTTTTTTATCCTACTGCTTGCCTAAATGTAATTGAGTTTAGGATTCCTTTCTTTTTGCAGCAGCCTCTACTCTGTTTGCACTAGGAGCTTGGCTTCTGGAGCCAGGAGGCAGGTTTGTCCACAGTGGCACTGCAGTGGCTGGAGCAGCAGATGTCTGGGTCACTCTGTGTCCAGTGTCCCTTCCCCAAGAGCGTGGCCACCCTGCAGTGCCCCAGACACACACGGGGTGCTCAGTGAGGAGCAGCTGAATGCACAGAGCCACACTGGTTCCACCGTGTGGACAGCTCCAGCAGGCCAGGGCGTTTCAGAAACACTGGAAAAGCTGTTTGGGTGTAGTTTTCCCCGGCATTTTAAAGAGATGTGCTGTGAAAACCAAATCCTGCACGTGCTTATGCATAGGACTGACCTATGCACCCACATGTAATCCTGGACTGGGACTCTCTGTGTCCTCTTTCCATGTCATCTCTGCCTCTCCAGCACATCCCCTCTCCCCTCATCCCCAGCTGCTTGGTGCTGACAACTGGCAAACCAGTGCTTTGAACCAAAGGTAGGAATACAGGAGTCCTGCAGCCAGACTTCTCTGAAATGTTTCCTAGTATTCCTGTGCCCAGTTTGGCAGCTTTATGATCTGATTATTAATGGCTCTGAAAATCTTCGGGTGAGTGCTGCTGGGCCCCTAAGGTGTGGTGCTGGTGTTTATTTTGGTGTCTCCAAAACAACTCCAGTTGGCTCAGGAGTGCTATTGTTAGCTAGTGGTCCTGGACTCTCATTTCCACTCCCAGCCCAGCTGCATATGGATGTCCTGGGCACCAGGGGTGTGTAAGCTGGCCGGGGCAGGCAGCTCCCCTCCCTTGTTTGCAGCATCAGTTGAGATCAAATGGGAAAAAGTAATGTGATAAACAGAAAAAGAGAAGGTGTAGGTGTTCCATTCTGGACTGTGGAGTTGGGCAGGGTTTGTAGCTATCTACATGAAGTGAGTGCTCTGGGCTTTTTTCATGCTCTTTGCACGAGACTTCCAAACTTCTGTGTTTGATTTTTTGGGTTTTTCTTTCTTCACCCTTTAGGTCAATTGACATCCAGTCTTTCCAACATTCCTGGTAGGCAAAGCTGTGTTTGCAGGCATTGTTTTGCTCGTGCACCTCCTGTGTGGTGGGTGCCTGCCTTGGACTGATAGGCAGCTCAGAGGAAGGCAGAAGAAGCTCCCCGTTGTCCTCAGTGAAAGGTGTGCTCAAAGGGATGAGCAGGTTTCAGCAGCCTGAAGCACAGGCCTGGGAGCTCCTGGTGCCACAGCCACTGACGTGGTTTCAGTGCGCTTTTTGAGAAACAGGTGTGTCAATTGCTGCAGGAGTTCATTGTCAGAGATTATTAGAGTTGCAAGTACGTGAGAGATCTTAGTTAGGAAGAAAATCAATGGTAAAACAATGTTTCAATCTATAGCCTTAGTAAGTCATTTACTTTTGAAATCTAGTTGTGCTCAGAGGTGAAACCATTTCCATTAAGGTTTTGTTGAATCACAGTATTAGAGTCGTAAGTCAGTGTTGGGAAGATTTTGTTTTGTTTGTGTAAGAAGCCCTTCCAGTAAGTCCTCAAACTCCTCACAGCTGTTTTCTTTGTGTCTGATTTTAAAAAGTGTCATTTTTTACAAGATACATTTGAATTTTATTTTGCAATCAGTAAAAGGCTCCTCTGTAGCATGGAATATACACATTGCAGACTATTTACCTGGAAGCCAATTTTTTTTTTTTTTGAGCATATATATTTTATGAATAAGTTACTAGTATCACCTATTCTTATTGTAGATATACTGCTGTAAATAATGTGATGACTTGTACCTCTGTAGGAGTTTTGCAGTGGCTAACACCATGAGACATTAAACCTCTCCCTAAAATACTTGAAAGAAAAGAAATAACATAAAAAATTTTCTTTGAGAAACAGAGACAGAGAAAAAAAAAATGACAGCTGGGTGAAACATGTTTCTGTTGATTTGAGAATTCATGTTTTATTTTGTCTAGCGATCAATATGCATTTTTTTATTTTTAGAAAATAAAAATACATCATCTGATTTCCAATTTGAAAAAAATAGAAGACCTATGTTTCCATATTCCACACGGTTTCATTTTGCACTCTGATTTTAATTTTGAGTTCATGTGTCCTGTTTTCAATACCAACATCAGTGTTGAAATCCACTGCCTTTGTAAATGTTTCTTTTAAAAGGAGAAAGATGCTGATTTCAGTTCAGATACGTAAAGCAACAGCCATGACTCCAGGGCTGCTCCTGGTGGAGGAAGAAGCATGGTAGCTTCTGGAATGGCAGCGTCAGACCCTGGGTAGTTTTCTCTGCAGTAGCCCTGTGCTGGGCAGGCTCATCCTCAACAGCACATGATGCTCTCCCATTTGCTGTACCTCTGTTTAATTTGTCTCATCTGTGGCACAGCCTCCTCTAAAGAACTCGAGCTTCAGATGAAAATGTAGTTCCCAGGCAGAAAGGAACTGCAGTAAAAGTAGTTGTACTACTAGTTTGTCCTATGATTAATAGCAAGACTTGCTTAGAAGTTAGTCTTTGATTTCCTGTTTAATTGTAGCCCTAAGTGAAATGGGTTTTTGATTTATAGAAAATGCAAAATTAGGTACAGAAAGTTTTAAATTACAGTAACAGTAAAAAATTTCCCACAATAATCATCCCATATTGTTTCAATTCAAAAGAGCCAGGGCTTGATTTGTGTGGGAAAGAATCCATAGCAGCCAAGTTCCACATTTGAAACTGGGGAGAGGGGAGGATCAATTACCCTCTTTTGTGAGTATAAAAATATGCCTGAACTTCACTATGTAATACTTTTATCATATATTCCCTCTTTGGAAGGGTGTGTGTTGATTAATTAATTTAGAATAGCTCTTTTCTTACATGGATACCCTGTGTAAAAGCAAGTAGAAAAATTGTGTTCAAACATACGAGAACATCAGTTAAAAAAGCAAAAGCTTTAGGAACAGCAGTGGCTTGTAATTATGATGGAAAACTGATCTATTCTGTTTTATAATATTTGCATTATGCAGAATGGTTCTATAAACTGTGAAAGCTCTAACATAGTTCAATAACAGTAGCTTTAATAATAGTAGTTTAATTCCTAAGCTACTTTTTGGAAGTTCTGCATGGCTGACCTCACTTTTGCCGTGCTATATTTGCGTTTACTTTTTCTTTCATTAGAGTGCAATGCCTATGTATGTTTGCAGCACTAATGCTAGATGTTGAGATTCTGGGTAGTTAAAATATATTCAGTATCATTGGAGCTATTCTGGAGTAAATTACTTTGCTTTAATGGATGAGACCAAATTCTGCTCTATTTACAGGGATAAATGCTGAAAAACACTGATCTGACCCATGCAAGTTTGCATGCGAGTTCCTGAGAATAGGAGTTTGGTCCCTATAGATTTGTTTTTTTTGTTTACCACCACACACTTTAAAATAATTCTGAAAATAATAATGCAGTTGTTATCCTGTTGGCCAGCTTGGTGGTTTTTAAAATCCTGCTTCACAGTCTCCCCTCACATAGTTTTATTTGGAGCACACTGAGTTTACAGTTTGAATGTAAAGTGCTGCTTCTATTCCATTTGATTTGGCATGACTGAGACGTAAAATCTAAACATAAAGCATAGTATTGATCCATTTATAAGCATTTTCAAATTGTACTGCACTTCTTGGATAATTTATTGTTGTAGGATTTTAAAGTCAGGTGAGCTCTGCATTTGTGCTATAGCCTGACAGTTTAATCAAGATACAAATTTAGGAACAAATCAGCACTGTCTTTTATACAGTGCCTCTAAATCCAGGGTAATTTGTACCAGACCTCGGTAACAGGAAAGGATCGCCGTTTCATGCTACCAATACCAGTGGGTGTTGCTCCCCAGCTGCATCTTATAAGAGAAGATGCAAGAGAAATTAAAGGATCCCCACATGCATTTTTCTGTAATGTACCTTTTGCAGAGTACGAGGCTGATGGAAAATTCCCTTGAATCCAGTGTGCAAGCCAGCTGTAAATAGTGCCATATGTTCTGCACGCTGTAACTCCTACCTTTTGAGAGCACTGGGCAGTTTTTAAGTCAGCTTTCTTTACTTTGTAGTTTTGGAACGTTTTAAAAAACGTAAGCGCTTGTACTCTGCAAACTCAGAACAGGGAGGGGAGAGCTCAAGTGCTGCTGGTGCCTACCCTGGCTGCCTCAGGACTCTCCCAGAGGCCTGTTTCGGGGAGCTCTGCTGTGCCAGGACGTCCCTTGCAGCATGAGCTCGTCCCTGCACGCTCAGCTCCAGCGTATCCGAGCTATAGGCTGAGGCTGTGTGCACTGGCAGCACAGATGGAGTGTGCTCTCATTAGGACTGTTTGTTGCCTGTTGGAACACACAGCATATTTCTACCGTGGCATCAACAGTTTCTAAGAACTGAGGTCAAAATAAACAGGTTGCAGTTGGATTCAGGAACAGTCTGGGAAACAACTTAAAATTCCCTGCTTAGGCATAACCATATTCCTAGATAGGTGAGTAAAAAGGCATTCTCATAGCAAGGGCTCATCTGAATTGATGCAGTGTGGAGCTGCAGAGGCACAGCCAGTAAATTTTCTACAGATATTGGCACAGATATTGGTAAAATTGACCTTCTTTTAAATAAATGAGCAAATTTAAGCCCAGCATTCCTGCACTGTTTCTCCTGGTCTTTGTAATGCTTGAGCAAAGGGAAAGTGATGTCCTGGTGCCCGTTTGGAAGGTGCCTGTTCCCGCCAGGCCTCAGCCTCCTGTGCAGGCGCGGGCGTTGCCGAAGGCCCTGGCGTGCGCAGGCTCTGCGCAGGAGCAGAGCTGGGGCGCTGGCAGACAACCTCTGGCAAGCCTCCTGGAAGCTGCTTGGAGTTGCTGCTGCCCCAAACTCCCCACCCCACCCTTTCCCTGGGGATTAGTGCTTCCTCAGCAGAACCCGCACCTGAGCTGCCTCATTGCAAACCCACAGGTCCTGCTCTGGCCCTTGGAAGGGCATCGCTGGCTGCGGAGCTGCTGCAGCACGCCCGAGGTCTGAGCCCATGGATTCAGCATGGAGCCCTCATCTCCAGCAGCCACTGGAGCCCGTCGATTCAGCATGGAGAGCCCTCATCTCCAGCAGTCAGCTGGAGCAGACCACTGGGAAAAGGGAGTTTGGTGTGTGACAGTGAGATTCACCAGTGCCTCTTCCACAGCTGGTAAGTATTCACAGGATCAGCCCATACACACACTCACGGTCCAGGTGACAGCCTGGCCCCACAGGCATGAGGGAGTTTTAGCCAGCGATATCAGTGAGTGCAGGGTTTCATTTGTAGTGTTTAAAAAGCCTGCAAAATTTTGTGAAACAGGACAAATACTTGTGATGATTTTGGCTTGAGTAGAGATGTAAATAGATTTGCTTCCTGACAGAATCAGTAACAGTCACTTGTAAGGGTTTACTCATATTAACCTGGTCACAGTTCATTTGCATCCAAAGGAACTATCCTGTTTGTTGAGCTGCAAACACACAAAGGCTCAGCAATCTGCTAGATTTTAGAAAATGTTTTCATGAGTTTAGTTAGAAAATGTTCTCATGGGATTTGGGGTTTTTTGGGCAGGGAGGGTTAAATCTAACTCTAGTTTCAGTGGTTAAAATTTTTTTAAAAGTAATTTTTTTCCTTTTCAGAAATGAAACATTATTGAGCTGTATGGTATGCATAACAGTAAATGGCTAATCCAGATATGTGTAGTGGAGTAGCAAAAAGAGGTGTCAAAAGAATTACGAAAATTTTGAAGACTGATGTGGAAAGATGTGTATAATTCTCTAAAAGAAAGAGTAAAAAAGAAACCTTCCCATATTCTTTGTTGCTATTCTTACTTCCCATGGCATGAGGCATTCAGTGGTCTGTACTACAACCACATAATAATATTATCATCCCTTACTTTTCCACAGTGACAGGGAAGCAGCACTCCTAGAATACCTTGTTTATAGGATGATCTTACTGTCTCCACGAGGTTTTCTTGGTTCTTGCTGCTGTTCTCCATATGCTTCTCCACAGAGTTTGTGTGTAACAATGTGCCTTTCCATCCTTGACCCTGGCAGGTCTTGTGCAGCCTCGTTCATCCTGACCCACCACCTCTTCCCTGCTCACAGACAGCTGCTGAGTCTCAAGCTCTTCACTGACTGTGAATGCAGTTGGGAACACTCTCCTCCCCCCCACTTTTAAGTTGGCTCTCAAAGCCCATCGCAGATGGTCTGTACCTCATACATAATAAAGATTTTTATTTTTTTTTTTTATTCTGAGGCGGGTTTGTGTGAATGTGAGAGGCAGACAGTCTGGCAAGCTTAGACCTGTGTTTTTATATTTTTTTTCTAAGTGAGCCTTGAGGGATTTGTTTGCCATAATTTGAAACCCCTTAATAGCTTATGGAGCTCAGTAATATCTTGGTTCCAGAGGCTGGAACCTGATTTGTCCATTTGATATTTTCTAAGGGGAAGTTATACTCATTGGCAAAATGGAGTTAGGGCCCAGCTGGACAAGACAAAGAAATTAAGCAGAAGCATTCCAGGAGCTAAAGCAGTTGCTTTAGGCAGGTGGTCTTCTAACAAGAGTATGGTAGGTTTGTGCTCACTGTGTGTGTGAGTGCTTTGGGGTCACCTGTTACAGCTGTGTATTCCAAACTACTTGTAAGACTTGTTTCAGTGAGTTCCCTCTGTCCTATTTTCAGACTTGAGCAGTAAGGTGTGTGTACCAAAATGTCCCCAGGACCTCATGTAGGAGCCTAAGGAGCATTTTCAAATGTCACATAATTTGGGTTCTAGGTAGCTCAACACCGCTGCTTCTTAGTTCCTTTGTGTATGTTTGTATTGGTGGTTATGCTCAGCATTCCAGCAGCCATAAAAACAGGTCCATGTGTGGAAATCTGCTTCATGGGCCAGGCTGACAGTGGGTTCTGGGTTTCTGTTCTGCATGGAAGCTGCTATAGGGCCCTTCCTGATCTCTGCACTATGCTTTGGGAGCTGAAAATGTAGAACTTATGCGGGAGGAAAGTGATGGAAGTACATTTATGCCAGCAGTTTCAGCAGTGGTTTTGACCTCAGTGAGAAAAGATATGTCAAGGTGAGATACAGAATTGTATGTTTTAAAAGATAAGGGGAAAATGTTCTAAACTAAATTGGATTTTGTTCATGTTCAGGAAAAAATTAACAGGTGTTTCACCCCTCTGTTGTGCATGTTAAATGCTGTGTGTGTATGTGTGCGTGCTGTTACTCACTATATAGAACAATAAAGTCCAAAACCAACCTGTGAGCTGTAGAGTATTTGCTGAAATACTTTGGGGTTCAACTGTCTGAAGCTCTTGGCTCTTAGAGGAGAAGAAGTCCCATGGGTGTCAGATAAGACACTTTTCCAGGGCCTGAAGGGTGTCAAGAGTAAGGGTCTCTGAGAAGTGAACAGAACAAACCTTTTGAGAAGAGATGAGCTCCAGAGAACACTCCAGTTAGGCAGCAGTGGTCAGCAGCACAGGGCTGAGCATAGGCTCATCCTTCAGAGTGGAAGGACCTGATCTAGTCTAGCCTCCTGCTCAAAGCTTGGCCAGCTGAGACCAGGTGCTTCGAGGTTTTGTTCAGTTAGGTCATGAAAGCCTCCAAGTATGGATTCTGCACAGCCTCTGTGCAGCCCCTTCCACTGCTTGCCTGACTTCATGGCAAAAAGGTTTTCCATTGTTTCTAACCTGAACATTTTGTATTTCAGATTCTGTTTGTTGTCCCTTGTTCTCCCACCATACCCCAGTGTGAATAACCTGGCTCTGGCTTCTTCTAGCCTCCTGTTGGGTGTGGAGGGGCTGTCACCAAAGCCTACTCAGGTCCCTTAGCCCCTTCTCACAGAGCTGATGGTCATTGTGGGGGTCCCTGTCATTCTGCCTATGCTGCAGTATTGCTCAGCAGGCTGAGGGCTGGCACAGGAGCCTCTCAGGACAGTGCTGGGGCTGACCTATGCTGTCCCATGGGATACTGGCACCAGGACAGGCAGAGTGGCTCCCTGTGAGCTGCATCACTCCTGTCCAGCCCCTTTAAGGGGTGTGGATGTTTTTGCTGACCATCAGCTCCTGGAAGCAGTGCCAGGAGCTGATGCTGTTGGCTGGCCTTGGCCTTCACAGCAGATTCCTGGGTTAATAGTGTGGTGTTACTAATTTCAGGTATTAATATAGAAAAATATTGGCTTGGATTCGAAAATCATGTCATAGTTTGAATGCTAGAAGATGTTAAAACACTGTAGAGTTTCTTTGCAGAGTGGTTTTTGAGCTGCTGAGATACAGGTTTTAAGCATAGAACACAACAGTTAGAGATGTACTTAGTCTTAAAAATCGTTAGGTGTCATGTAATTGCATAACTGCAGAACCCAAGGCTTTAAGAACAATACTGAGTATCATGAAATTGTGATTTGATTTCAAAATAAAGCAACATCGATAAGATCAAGAGTCTGCTGCTTTTGTAAAGCAAATGTTCATCTAAGAGGGGTTTTTTCAAATAGTGAACCATGTCTGTAAAGTTCTGAAATGATAGCTGCTATTATGTGCTCATCTGCTTGGCACAGTAATTTAGGTATAGAATAATGCTGTGAGACACGTGTTTAGAAGTATGGATTGAAATTAATCACCCTGCCCCTATAGAAATGCTTGATGAGTCCAACAGCATATGTGTTGCTACAGAAAGCTGTGAGTTAGTGTATTGTACTTGGGTACAGTTACATTTAGTATTTCATATGTTTTATTAAGCATAAATACAAAAATACATTCAATTTTATTAAAGCTACAGAGTGGAGTTATTTACATATTTTTCCATGTGGGACAAGCATTTTTAGAGGTAAAACTTGCACAGTAATAACCCCAAAGATGGAATTGTCAAGCAGCTCAAATACTGCTCGAGGAGTCTTTGAGGTGTCTGCAAGCATTGTGTGAGCAGGGCAGGAGGAATTCCTGCCTCTGTGAGGTGTGGTTCACCCGGGCCAGCCTGGCACATCCACAGTGGGTCCCTCGTGGAGCACCAGTGTGCTGAGATGAGCTGTGTGGGGGAGGCCCTTGGCTGCTGAGAGAGAGTGATAATTCTGCATCCACTCATGAGTTTTGTCTTAGATTTAAGCTTGCAATGTTAATTCCATCTCTGGCTTCCTGGGCATAGGACACAGTTGTCCTGAGGAAGTCTCCAGTGTGAGTTTACAGCCTGTGCAATTGCCAAGTGAGGTGCCCCCTCAGCCTGTACCTTGGTTACTCTGCCTGCCAGAAAACCTTGGTGATAAATATTCCACAAGATGCTTGAGAGGCCGTGATTCACTGGGTCGGGTTTGCTCTATTACTTTGTGAGGTGGAAGTGGAGGAGCAGGCGCGGCTCCTTCCTGCAGCGCTGAAATGCACACGGTGAGCACTCAAAGCACTGCTCACTGCTTCTGTCCTGCTTCCCAGTGCAGGGAGATGCTCTGCTTCCCCAGCCTGTGCAGGGAGCAGCTGGAGAGCTGATGCTTTTCCTGGTGGCACAGTGCAGTGTCCCGAAAAAGGGCACTGCTTCATGCACTGTGGAGCTTATGATTGAGAGAGAGAAGCAGCGAGCAGAATCCTTGTCTGGGGCATTGTTTGACAATCACCACCCTTGTGAACTTAAAATGTGTGCACAAAATATGTCTTGTTCTTCCCTGCTTACAACTTCAACATATGACCCAGTTCAAAAAATGGTTGTTTTTGCAAAACTCTGACTTCTATACTCTCAGTGGTCTATGTACCTCTTTGTGTGTTCAAGATTAAATGCAGTGTGCAGGCAGCCTTTCTCTTAGAGCTAGTATTGATATCCTGTCCCAGAGTTACAAAAGCAGAGAAAAGAAAACCCTTACAGACGTCTACATATCTGCCTGTTTCTGGGTGGTGAAAGTTGTTATTTTTATTATTTTTGCAGCATATCAGCCTGGATGTAGTCACCCTGTCAGGAGTGTAAAATTTACAGCAGAAATTATTTAATGCTGGAAAAGCTCTTACTCATCTGAACCATCATTCAAAATGCACGGTGAAAGTCACCAAGCAGAAGTTTGCCATCCCACTGTCTGCAGGACTCCTGCAGGTCTTCTGATGCTTAAGGTAAGATTAAAAATAAAGAAAAAATGACATAGTTGCAAAGTAGAAGCTGGTGCAAAGCGTGGAGGTATAATTCTAGGGCAGAGAGGATCCTCTTTGTGCATTGACCCTTGTCTGTAGGAGCAATGGCATTGTTAGAAAATTTCAGTGCAATATTTGTTTAAATAATCAAAGCAGAAAGAACAATAAGCCCAAGTTTACTACCAGAATTACATATATATAAATGTATATATGTATATATAAATATATATATATATATAAAGAAATTGCTTAGTTTTTTTAAAAAAGGGGTGTATTACGTTTTCTTTATTCTTTTGAAAATATGTGTCAGAGTACAGAAGTGTTTAACTATGAAAAATAAGTGTTAGTGTAAGCAGGGAAAGTAGGAACCACTGAGTAGGACAATGTATTTTGTTTTGCTTAGCTCCTGAGAAATAGCTGCAATATAGAAATAGCTGCATAACCTGTGTACAGGTTATGCCATTGTTTGTCCTTAGTGCTTTTGGTTTATGTCCTGTAGTAGTTAGTGTCCATTACATTCAGTGAATTAAACTCTTCCAGTGTATTTCCTTATTTCTCTGTCAATGTCGTACAGGCAGCTGGGTTGTCATCAGGATCCCCTCTCCATGACTGCAGTCATAGGATTTTATATAAAGAGCATTTTCCAGAGGTTATCAGTATGTTCTCTTATGCATGACATTTTTTCTCTGGTTTGTTTTAGGTTATATATATAACTAAAAGACATCCCAGAAACTTTGTTTTCTAAATGTGTGTTGGGCACAGTTGTTAATGTTGCAGGTGTTCACATTCAGGGCAATATAAAATGCTGCTTATGACAAATGAAAAATAATGGAATGCTCACTCTATAGCCCTAGGAGTTTGGCTTGGGCCTACAAACAGACATTATTTTCCATTTGTTTGTAGACAGACAAGTTTATAATTAAGACAGTAATGGGCATAAGCATTCTTGCAAGCATCAAAGAGAATATTTGTGGTAGAACGCACAGTAATAAGTGTGGGGGAATCAACAGCATGCAGATCCATTTGTTTATTTATTTATTGGATCTGGTTATCCCCTATCCTCCCATCATCTGTGCCTCTGCAATAAAGGCAAAGCATTCCTATTTTCTCTCATTGCTATCACTCCAAATGCTGTAGATAAGAAAGATAGCTGGACACAAGTACCACACTGTGCACCCCAGAACACCAGAGGTATTAATGAACACAGGCAAAGACTTGTGTAACCATTACATCAGTGTCCTATTTCTGGAAATGACTACTGTAAATTGCCATTTGGCTGAGGAATCCATCGTGCTGATCTGGAGCCTGCATGGCCCAACTGTGGATTACATCAAGCACATGAAAAAGCTGCCCAGGAATCCTGGCACAGAACGAGATTATTTTGTTTTGCATAGGAAACCTGTGTGTTCATGCATACATGTATATAATAAATATGTAAAGTGGTTTGGGTTGCTTGTGTCTGAGGGCAGAGCCCTGTATGGGATATATCTTTTAACTTCAGGGGTTGTACATCTTTTATGTCAGCTTTGAGGCAGTTGAGATGAGCTGAAATGTCAGTCTTGGGGAGTCACTGGTGTGGGAGAGTTGCCACAACAGTTTCTCTGAGAGCCCTTAGAGAATCTATGATTTGATTGCTCTCACAGCTTGGTCCAAACCAGCTTGTGTTTACTGGCTGTGAAGCCCATGTATGTCTGCATCACCTGGGGACAGCAGTTTGGGGCTGTGTATCTGATGAAAAGGTACTTGGGGGTCAGGAGTTTTGAGGCCTTTAATAATTATTATCTAGAGGGATGACTTCTATTGAGGAAATGTTACCAGTTTGATGATTTTTGTCATGGTTTATGTCATTAGTTAGTGCCAGCAGTGTTAAAAAGCTGAGATTTGTGTGTCCATATATTTTATTCTGAATTTAAAACACAAATATCTCGTCATAAGAATCTTCTTTTTAAAAATGGAGAGAGAAAAAAATATCAGTCTGGTTAAGAGGTGGTTGTTCTTGCTAAGAAAACAGCGAGTTATTACTGCTACCTCTGATGTATCTATGTCTAGTAATACATGTATCTCTTTAGGACTAGACCTCAGAATAAATTGCAACATCAGAAACTAAATTAAAATCTTCTAAACCTTGATCCTCATGTATTTTTAAGGAAGTGGTCTATTCCAAGAGCTCTAATGTATGAAGCCTTGTTAAGATTAAAGTCTCTGGAGGCTGAAGTTCATTTTTTGAGGAAGAAACCAGGTTAACAATAAAATCAGGTAATGCCAAATGATATTGTCACAAATAATTAAAATAAATTTGTATTCAGAATATCATCAGTGTATACAATAAATAATAGCTGAGAGGAAAGGCTGACCCCATGCTTGTGAAATGACTTGAAAGTTAATTTGGATGTGTTCAGGTGAAGAAAGATGTTTGCTTGTGTGGGATTTTTTTTCCGCTCAGCTGCAGTTTTCTTTGTAATTCCACAAGAAATAGAATAATTTGGGCTTGTCAGACCCACCTGTGAAAAGCAGATGCCCTTGTACACAACTGATCTTCACTCAGCTGGTGAGCAATGAATACAGAGAATGGACAGTGCAGTTGCTCCAATATTAAATTGCTCTTGTGAGCCTTTCAAGCTGCATTTCTTTCCAGCCCACAGGAAATGACTGATAATCCTTTTTTCTTTTTTTTTTCCCAGAGAAGGAATGTGCTACAGTAGAAATACAGTGTGTAACATAAAGATTAATACATGTCCTTAAGTTAGATAATTGCAAAGGTGTTGACTTTCTCCAACTAAAATGAGGGTAGTGAAACAAGGGAAGTTAATTGTGGGAGAGCCTAGTTTCCTCTTACTGTCACTGTTATCTGTTCCTTAGAATAGATAACAAAGTTCCTTAAAACTTAAAATATTAGGGATGAACTTTCAGTGCTGAGTGTATTATTCAGATTTGCTGCCACAGGCAAGTTCAGTCATAACAGTTCGCTTTTCCTGAGCAGAGGGCAGCCTTTCCTTTGGCATCTTTTAAATTTTGAGAACTTTGTGCTTTAACTATAACCTTTTTCTTCTCTAAAGAAAATCTTCATTTGTGCAGTCAGCTGGCTGATTCAATCTGCAGCTGAAAAATGATCACAAGATGAGTGTGTGTTCAGTCCTATTCCTGATGGGTTTTAAAAAGCGCCGACAGCTTTAGTTAAACACAGCAGTGGTGTTCAGTATGTGGCTCTTTGTCTCTGTACAGGATTCCTGTGCAGGAGGTCCTGTGAGAAAAAGCTCTATCAGCCATTGGAAAGAAAAGAAATTTTATTTTAAGATTTTAAGGAACAAAAAGATCTCGCAAGAAATAGCATAAGAGGATGCTTAAACTCTCTGGGTAACCAGGAGAAAGGTAGAACAGGAGTAATGTTAATGTAAAGTATTTTGGGCAAGGCATGATCTTTCTCAAAGATTTTAGTATAAGTCATGTTCTTAATTTTTCTTAAGTATCATCTTTTTTTTAATTACCAAACAGGTTACCAAGTACTTTCGTAGTCTTATAATATTATTTTTCAATTATTTTCCAATTTCAACTATTTCCAATAACTTGCTTGTAGTAGTGATCAGTTAAAGCAAATTTTTAAATAAACAATGATTAGCATATGTGAATTCTTATCCCTGGAAGCTCCGTACCCAACAAAAGCAAAATGTGAGATAGATATACATCAAATAAGTTGATATTCCTTTATTTAAAGCACCCAGAAGCATCATTTCTCTGTAGGTGATGAAATGAGATGGGTGGCTTTCCCTACCTACTTGACAGACCTGCTCTGGATGGAAGGGGCTTTTCTGGCAATGCCTGTGTCCTCATCAGGTGTGGTGAGTGCCACTCCTGGGCATCCCATGGCCAGCAGGTTGAAGTCCCAGGAGATAACCCCCACACCCACCTTGCTTGGAACTGGAACCAGTGCCTGTTAAACTGGCTGGGAAAAGGTGCTGCTTTTAACAGGACAATTTCAGGACACCTCTGGTCTCTAATTTTTCCTTTACATTGAACCACAGGATCACAGAACCATGAAATGGGTTGGGTTGGAAGGGACCTTAAAGCCCATCCAGTTCTGCTCCCTGCCATGGGCAGGGGCACCTTTCATTATCTCAGATTGCTCCAAGCCCTGTCCAGCCTGGCCTTGGGCACTTCCAGGGATGGGGCAGCCACAGCTTCTCTGGGCAACCTGTGCCAGGGCCTCACCAACCTCATAGGGAAGAATTTCTTCCCAATATCCCATCTCACTCTGCCCTTTATCAGTGTGAAGCCATTCCCCCTTTTCCTGTCACTTCTCTCTCTTCCCATCCTGAGATGGGGTACATTGGCTTTTAAGAAACCCAGTTCAGTTGCTGAGTAAAACCCCAGCAGTTCTGAGGTCATTGTCTCCCTTGTCTCACATTTTCAAAGACTTCAGGCACTTCCAGCCCAGTGTGTCTGTCAGGGGATTGTAGCAATTCTTGAGACAGGTAACAGAATAGGAAGAGGTGGAATGCTAAAGGAAGATATTGGAGCCCTTTTGCAGGTATATCTGGTGTTCTTTGATTAAACCTAGGCTTGTGATACTCCGGACATAATTCTTATATTGTGTTGAAGGTTTTTAATTTTTTTCTTTTTTTATGGGAGGGAACTGCTTCTGCTCTGTGAAAACACCAGAGTGCACACTGTTGTTGAAAAGTGAGTTTTAAGGACATGTTGTTTTCAGTGTGAATGTGGAGCTGTTGATCACAGGCACACAGACTGCCTGAAATTCACAAGTTCATGCAACACTACTACAAATACTGCTTCTAGGATAGTAGTTTAAAGAACGTGCACTCTATCTTTCTCCCATTTCCAGATTTGTTTAGCAGCCTGACATGATCAGTCAATACCATGTGACCACTCAGCTGTGTTTGGAAGAGCTTCACAAATCACAGGCACATTTAGGGCTCCTGATCTGGTTGATGTAATCAGGACATGCATCTATAAAACTGCTTTCATACAGCCTGGATTCAAGCAATTACCTGGCCTCTCTGCTTTTTTTATTTTTTTTAATTTCAGTATTATTGAACAAGGAAATAGTGTGTCCACAAGATTCAGATTTAGTAAACTGGCTACAATAAACAATCATTTAAAAAAGACATGAAAGACTAAAGAATTTTAAGTGTGTGTAGTTTTAATTGTAATGACTGTGCCATGTATTATTTTCAGACTCTGGAATGAGGCACAGGGACTGACAGAACTTGCTCTGAGCATTCCCTGGATTAAAAATTCTTGCTGTTTGTATTCTGTCATGAAATGGTTGGCATCCCAACAGTCGTGACAAGTGTGTATGTTGGCAAGGAATTAAAAATGGTGGTGCCTCTGAAGTTTAGCAGGAGGTTTCCTGCTCGGGGATGGCAGGCAGTTGTAGCTGTTACAAATGCCATTCCCTTGTCTGCATTGCAGCTCATTTCTGAAACAAAGCAAGCTTGGAAACATGTTCCACTTTGTAATAGGAACTGCTACATTTGGTTTTCTTTGAGTCTTCTCTGACACTGGAGTCTTCATGCGCCCACTTCTCTTTTTTTTCTTTTTGTTTTGTTAATAAATCAAATCTGACTACAATATCTCTCTGCCTCTAAACCACAGTAAGGGCTGCTTGAAAAAGTGTGAGCCTCCCAAATTTTTTACCCTCAAGAGGAAATAACTGATTTTTTTGTTTGTCTTTGATCCAGTCTCATCAATGCAATTTTCCTTCTTCAAACAATTGAGCCTGCAGTTCATTATAGTGCAAGACCGGAACCCTTCTATTACCTTATTTTTAGCAACAATTAAATCGAGCCTTAAAATTGAATTTGCAAAAAGAAAGGCCTGTGCCAGTCCCAAATCTTAGAACTCAGCTCTTAAAAAATGAATGTCAGCACTTTACTCTCCTGGGTGTGTCACTTGGTGGTGTGGCTTGGTGGTGTTTGTGGCCAAATGAAGTGTACAGTGACCCCGCAAATCAGTTTAAATTCTGACATCCTCATTTTCAGAATTTCCACTTGCTCTGATAAAGCACTTTCAACAAGTTTTTACTTCTTTGAAGTGTAGCCCTGTTGTGCTGGTGTCCATGAGCTGTGGGTGTGGCAGCCCACTGGACCCACCTGGATGTGCCACCTGTCCTGGGAATCCTTTCTGGCCTCCTCCAGCCCTGAGCTGAGGGTGAAGAATCAGGGAGCACCAGGATGCCCCAGGCAGGTGCATCTGTGCTGGAGACTCACTGGAGCTTCTCAGCCTGGGACAGGGAGGAGCTCCCACCTTCCAAGCCCCCTCCTAGCATCAGGGAAAAGGGGTGCTCTGCTCCTGTGGGGTTGAGCATCTTCCCAGAGCACAGCCTCTGACTATTTACCAGAGCTTATGCATGTGATTAAAACATAACTTCCCTTCAGCTTATGGACCTTAAAGCTCTTAGAGGCATGAACTAATGGAGAGACAGGTTGTGTCTGCTGTGGAGTCAAGGAGCTGTGCTGCAGAAGAGAGAAGTTGTTCTGCCAGGTGATTAGTTAGGGACAAGCACTGCCTCCAGAATTTTTCAAGCAAGAATGTTTATCTGCAGTTGGGACTGACTGACACCATCACTTCTTCGAAGGACACTTTCCATTAGAGAATGTTGTAGTTTTCCTAAAGATGGCTGTTAAGGAAGTCTAGGAAAAGAACTTTGCTACTTGGGCAGGACAGAGGTGAGGAGATTTGGAAGTGTCTGCCAAACATGTGAGAGCAAGCTCCTGTCACAGTGACTGTGGGAGCCCAACTGGAACTTAGGAAGAGGAGCATAGTCTGAAATACTGGATATTGTACTGTTGTACCCGACTGAGATATCCACATGTTATGGGTAATAAAGCTCTCTGAATAATGAAGTTTGCTGCAAAATGTGGAGCCCTCATGTTATTTACCTAGCTTGGTGTGCATGGAAGCGTGGTTACCATCAGGTGGGCTGAGAGATCCACAAAGAAAAAAAAATCTGATTAATGGCACCTAGAAGAGGGCAGAGTAACCCCCTGCAAGGAACCAGAGCCCTCAGAATGTGAAACTGCTGGACCAAGATTTCGGGCCCATGTGGAAGAGCTGTGTCTGTGTATGAGCCTGACAAAGGGGATAAAAATGACAAGATGAAGGTAGAGCTTTCTTACACTTTCACCAGACAAAATGAAAGAATGAAATAAAATTGCTGGGAACTGAATACACAAACCCCAGAACAGCTGGGAAAAATGTTTGAGGAAAATGTACGGGAGATAGCAGAGGGATACTTTTCTCTAAATCCCAAAAGCAAGAAGCAGAGAAGAGAATAGATGCTTGCATTGTGTGGTGGAAAATTCTGGCATGCACATGTACATTAGAGACATAAAAGATCCCCTAATTAGAGACAGGATCATTTGTGGGACATGTGATTCCAGTTTACAGGAGAATTGCTGAGGAAAAAAAAAAAACATCTAACCCTGAAGGAATGAATCAAAGAATAAGAGCAGCTGAACTATCCAGGAAAAGGAACAAAACAACAGCCACTTCTGCAGGACACAGCAGAGTCCAGGAGAGAGGGAAGAGGGGGATGAACCTCTGAGCAATGCACAAAAGTGAAGTAAGATTTGGGACTGGTAGAAGGGAGCCACAAGGATTGATTTAGTTCAGCAGTGGGCAGTGGTGCTGTGTCTGGCTGAGCAGACTCTCCCCTCCTCGGCAGGGAGGCAGGAGGAAACCACAGGGCAGTGAGGTGGACGAAGCAACAGGCTGTTCTGGAGCTCAGCATTCTGAAGGAAAATGGAATCAAAGAGCCAGCCTTTAGGGGTCTCTGGGTGAGCAGTCTCTAGTTAGCCACCAAATGTTTGCATGGAAAGCACAACTGTCAAAAGGAAAGTTGGGGGGATCCATTTGCATTTCCGAGAGAGGAGAAGGAGGAAGATAAGGTTTGAAAGAGGCACCAGCAAGTCAATCTGTCTGAGCGTGACCTGAATGTTACCCCGGTTTTTTGTGTTTCTCTACGCCGTTCTCTAAAGAAAAGCCAATTATATTTCAGAAGAATAGAGGCCTCTCATGTTGTTATTCATCATGTGGCACATGAAACACCAACACTAACTCTGAAACTGTGAGTTAACCTTGTCCTTTCATCACGTATGGTCATCTCATCACCAGGCTGGTGACTGCTCAAAGCTGCCTGAAAGTGGTTGAGCCCCAGACAACTAAACTTTTATACATCAGTACAAAAGCAGCAAAGAAGATGAGAAGGAAAACTGATTGTCCCCAGGGACTCAGCATAGTGGTTTGGGTAGTCCTGCTTAGAAAGTCACTTGTGGCTTTTATAATGAGGAACTTAAGTTTTGAATTTTCAGACTTATTAGCTGTACATTTGTTTGTTTTTTATTAACTTAATATACTACGTGCCACATTTTCCTTGGGGTATTGAGTCAAGTGATGGATTCATCCAGTTTAGCTCTAAATGCATGGGCTCTCTTTTTCATAAAACTTGGAAAAGATTTGAGTCTCATATTTCCTGAAGGATTTTATTTTATGCCTGTATATTTTGGTACAGCAGGTAATGTTTTCTGTCCTGTTTCTTTTCTGACAATATGTGCTTCTGGCTAATGTAGAGAGGGAATGTAGATTTTGTTTGCTCTCTTTCTTGACCCGTGAGAATTAGAGTTGTCTTCTTATATGAGCAGGCAGAGTTAAACCACTTTAGTCTACAAAAGAATCACTGGAAGTTTCCAATCCCCTCGCTCTCTGCTTCAATGGAAAGAAAAACAGGTTTTAAAAAGTCTGAGAAAGATATGGCTATTAAGCTAATCCAGTATACTTCATCTAGCTGCTAAAAATCTTGACTCTTAACAGTGATTAAATATAATTGCATCAGTAAAGGTGGTGGAAAAAAAACCCTGGCTTTCATTAGAAGCTATCTTTAGGAAACCATGGTTCCTTGACTTAAAAAGTTACATGTAACATCGCTGTTTTATTTTGGGAGTACATTGAAGGGTTCTTAAACACAGAGTTATGTAGAAAAAATAAATAAACCCCAGCAGAACAAATACACAATTCTGAAGTATTCTTCTGAATTTCAACATATATCTGCAGTGCATGATATTTATTAAAAAAGAAATTTGGGCATAAAACTGAAAAATTTGTGGATAAATATTAAACCATTTTAAAGATCTGATGAAA
Source organism: Agelaius tricolor (assembly GCF_023055355.1). Taxonomy (NCBI): domain Eukaryota; kingdom Metazoa; phylum Chordata; class Aves; order Passeriformes; family Icteridae; genus Agelaius; species Agelaius tricolor. The sequence goes on from NW_027269263.1 coordinate 6,127,558, forward strand.
TAGTAAAGATATTCCAAAGAAAAAAAGAAATTAACAAACCACCACATATATGTGAGATAAAATTATCATAGGATGGAATGGAAGGACTCCTAGTAATTTTAATTAAGTTAATTTTTTTTTTACTACTCTTCAGTTTGGAAGGGAATCTGTTCACTATTTTAAGAGCTGAAAAACAATGTTGCTAAACTTTTTCTCTCATTTTCATAAATTTAAAATCTGAGCTGTGTCAGAGCCTTAACACTGCACAATCTTTATAGTGAATTTTAAATTTCTCTGAGTTGTGTGATCTGAAAAAGCTCTTCCTAGACAGTCAGATGTTAAAAAATTCAGCAGTTTTGGTATAATGCAGAACACCACATGCTGCTCTGTATCCTTGGGCTGAACTGGATATTTGCACTTTTGTGTTTGTTTTGCAGATTATGAAAAATTCTGTAAACTGAAAGAGGACTGTAAAAGCTCCTCTGCTGAAAAACTGAAAAATATAAAATAATCTAGTTTTTACATAGCTTTGTCATTGCCAGTGTTAAATGTTACTGCAAGTATTTATTGCGAAAACCTGAGTTACTGCAAAGACAAAAGTACAACAGTGGTCCTTGTTTGCTTAGAGAAATCATATACTCCCAATGTGTTTGAGGGGAATAATTGTCCATTTTTTTGTGGGTATTCAGGTGAAGTGATAATTCTGAAGCAGAGAATGCTATTGATAATGTTTCCACTGGAATACTCACTAAAAATGTATTTAGCTGTTTCCATAAACAGAGTATAAGCAAAGTTTAAGTCCAGATTGTGACTGGCCTGTGCCTGTGGTGAGATGCTGAACTAAATGCTGATGTGACTTCTCCACATACTTTCTGCTTTTAAGTTATTAGAGATATTAAAACCATAAAAATATGTCAGTATTTTAATGGCATTTAATTAAATATTCCAAACATAGGCATTTATAGGTAGATATGCACTATACAAAAAAAGATAATGTGGACGATGAAGAATTAGCCCCTTGCGAATTCATTATTTCTATTCTGTTTAACTATTTGCCTCTTATTTTGAGAATCCCAATGTGGAAAAATATTTCTATAATTTGTGTTTGGCATTTTTGTCCTTGTGCAGTTTTGATTCACAAGTTAAAATCCTGTTTCCATGGAAATTAGCTGAATTTTTGATAAGCTTTGAATTTCTCCCACAAATTAAGGCAACTGGGGAACATCATTTGGGCTGATTCTGTCCTTAATGTCAGCTGTAATATTTTCCCTTTTATTCCATGTGAATGGGGGCTGTATTTTGATGATGATTTAAGTCAGGATTCCCAAATGTTACTGCAACAAGTTCTCTTTTATCAAGGGAAACTAGGATATTTGATAACATGGAGTGAGTTTTTGTGTGACAGCCATCCACAATTTCCTCAGCAGGAGCAGCAGATCTGTCCCCCACCATCAACACCAGCAATCCGTGTAGCTTTTCTCTGATTACTTTCAGAACAGCTGAAATAAAAATAAACACTATTTTTAGGAAGTAAAAATAAATAAGTAAATAAAGCCTATAATATAAGCTTGATATATGGCTAGAGAGGAGGGGTTAGGCTAAAATTATTTTATTAGAATAGTCAGGAGAGGTGAAACTCCAAGCACCAGCTCATTTTCTTAGCTCTAACTTGTAACTGGAAGAGGTGGATGGGATAGGAATTGGCTGCTATGGGCAGGGTGGGACAAGAATGCCGTCGTTTGCTACTCTGCAAATATCTGTCCCAGGCCCTCAGATGGGAGGGTGGCAGTGAAAGCAGACCCTTCCCTGCCCTGGAAATGCCAGGTGATGGACTTGAGCAATATTCACATTCTGAGTGTATTTCTGGCTTTCCTCATCTTTGATCCTGCCATTGAATCCGCGGGGGTGCAAAAATCCACCCACACAGATCCGATGTCAAAATCCTGACCTTAATTATTTATGGTTTGGTTTGGACAAATTATTGTTCCCTGTGCAATAACCACAGTTATTACCAGAAATACTGGACAATCTAAAACATACATATATACATTATATAGGCATGAACATTTATTTTTTTGTAAAGGTCATAGCTTTATTAATGTATTTTGACTCTTAAATGAAATTCTCATTTCTGAGTTTTGCCCTGTGCTTCTTTTCACCTGACCAGGCTGGCCTGCATCTATGGCAACTAATTCTCAGGAAAAATGATTTCATAGTGTTCATAATCTGAAAGCCAGCCTAGAACAAAAAGAACATCCAGCTTTATACACCTTGCACTAAGATCCTATATGATTTGTTATACTGCAGATGGACTGTACTAGTTTTCTGCACTAAAGAGGCACCCCCTTTTTTAACTGTCTCTGGGCTCTATTCATTATTCCAACCATCTCAAGTTAGATCATTCTCATCTGCATATAAACAGAAAAGGAATCTCATAGAAAGGAAACAGGAACAGTAAATTTCACAAAAGAAAACTGAAATCAGAATTTTCCAGCAAAATCAGATATGCCAGAGCCACTGCAGAGCTTGGCAATGCCACCCAGCACCATATTTTAATTAAGTAAGGAAAAATTTGTGAGTTTTATGTGTTTTCAATCATCTTTCTTTCCTTCTTTTCATCTTACTTTTTCCTGAATTTTTAATCATAAGTTAAAGCTGATATAATTGCTGACATAATGCTTACAAATAGGTTCCCAGCAGTTGAGTATTGCTTTAAATTTGGATTTTTGTCTTTTGTTTTTCCCTTACTAGAACTGTGTATAAAAATATGCTCTCTTCAAAAGTTCATGGGTAGGACATGGCAGGCCTGGTCATTTCACTTCTTGCATGTTCTCAGTTGGAAGTCAACTGAAAATCAGCAGAAGCTCCCAGGCAATTCCTGTGCCTGCTTAGAATTGTTCAAAACTGACTTTTGTTTGAAGTTAAAAATCTGTACCCCATTTTTCAATGAGGTGCCAGCCAGGTGCTCTAAAACGTGTTCCTAATTATTTGCTTTTGATCTGATGAGAGAGTAGCACTAGTTTTGATTTTCAAGTTCATCTATGCTTTTAGATCCAAGATATCAGTGGAGTGTCTTATGGATATGGATTGCAGTTCCAGTCTCAGACTGTCTGAAGCAGTTCCTAGAGTCACAGGAAATATTTGTTTTACACATGTTATTATTGAGGAAAACCCAATGGCAATAAAAGTATTCCAGAATGGAAAAAAACTTTCTAGTAAAAATCGTGTTTGTGTGAGTGGCCTATCTGAAAATGTTAGAACCTCACAAAGCACAGCATATCTGTCTCACCAGAAGTAGTGTACTTGCTTTTCACTAGAGTGTTTGCAGTTTTCAAAAATTAAATACAGCATTAGAATTGTTTCAGGTTATTAAATAACTCAAAAGACCTTTTCCAGTTGGGTATAGTTTATATTTCCAAGTCAAGGTTGTGTCTGGTGCTTCTTAAAAAAAATGTTCTCAAGCTTTCAGAATTGCACCTTTCAGAGCTTTGGTTCTCTGCAGTTGGTGTTGAAATTAATTGTTTTCTAAGCCTGAACTAAACATCTTGAGGGGTTCCTCTGTCTCCTCCTGTTTGAAAGGAATTGTAAGCTAAGGCTAAGGGTCCATGTAAGGCTTTAGTGATGAGAAGCCAGTTTCACAACACGCTTTAATATATTTGTACATTTTTGTTTGGTTTTTTTTTTTGTTTTTTTTGTTTTTTTTCCCTGCAGAGTTACCAGATTCTAGCATGGCTTGCATGGATATTATGAATTTTTTTAAAGATTGTAAGCCAAGGTTTAAAAATCACTGGTCATTCTGGAAATGACAGTGTTGAGGAGCTAATCTAGAAAACTGGCTGATAGCCCTTTCAAAGGTTTTGAAGCATTCAGCTTTGTGCAAGAGATCCACCTATTAAAGTGTCTCAGGCTGGGATACAAAAGCCCAAACTTACCACCTTTCAGTCTTTGACCTACTTCAATTTTTATAAGAAATTGCTGTATCTACTTGCCAGTTAAAACAAAGCAATATCTGGTAGTTTCCCACAGCAAAAAATTGTCTGCACATCTATATCTATATGGGAAGCATGGATGGGATACAAACAAGAACTGTGTTTCATCTTTCAAGCTACAATTAGATTGTGGCTTTTCAAAATCTGCAGATTTTCTCTGTAAATTAATCTTCCAGTGTCTTTTGTTGCAGTCTTTCAAGTTCTATTGGCTTCCAGCTAGAAAGCTAATGATAAAGCATCAGAATTGCACCCTTTTAAAAGAAGAAAAGCAGGATAGGCATCTGTAATAGTAGTGTAATGACACCAAATCTGCATGTACAGTTTAGAATTATTTGCCTACATGCTCGTTCATTGGCACACAGACGTTTTCTTCAGCGCTTTATCTGCGTGTGATGTTTTGCAGCACCAGTCTGGCATCATTAGACATCCAGCCGCCAGCATTTCAGAGATTTTTCCACAGAGCCATAAAATTGCACCTTCCTCATTGAATCTAAAATCCAGCCCACCTGTAATAACAGAGCAGTGGAACGGTATGGATCTCTCGTGGATGTCTGCAGTGCAGTGAGCTGGGGTGGCTTGCCTTCACACTGAAGGAAAGGTCGTGTCCTAATGTTATGCCTTCCTGTTTAAAATGAATGGCTTGTAAATGTTTATCTCAGCTAGAAATGAGAACATGGGCTACATCTGTGCTCTCCAATTCCCCTTGGAGAAACCCTGTGCAGTGAAACAGCTGCATATCCCTTCACGTCCTTCTCTTGTGTTAAACACGCACATCTCTGCCTCCAGCTCTTTGCCAGGTTTCCCCCTGCTCATGTTTGGATTCCAGGTTGAAGCTTGAAGTAGTGTTGTCTGGATTTATAGTGGGTTACATTGTTTTCTCCAGGAAAGAGCCAGCGAAAGGGATCAGCCCAATGCAGACAGACTCACAGTCCATGCAGTGTCATGCAGGGTAGAGTTTCTTTGGTTCTGCCAATAGGTATTGCAGTGTAAAATGTCTGGAGGCTAGTTGGGGCTGCTTCTCTAGAGACAGGACCAAAGTATACAGTGTACTGGCTTTCATTTTGCTGTTTTTGGACAGTCAGGGCTGCTTTCCATTTCCTACAATGTTCCAATATAACCAAGGCACATGTGCTCAGTAATGGAGGCTTCTGAGACCTGGGGCTTCTGTAAAAAGGAAAAGAGCAAAGTAGTATTTATACAGTATAATATTTGGATTTGCTAATGGGCTGTGAGGTGGGTGTTATCACGAACTACTGTGTGGCAAGAAAGGTTCCTAAAACACAGATCAGCTTACTCCATCTCCAAATGGTTGCAGATAACACAGTGTTTAGTTTCTAATTAGACCTGTGTTGTGCTAATTCTCATGAGCAGTGCAAGTGATTGACGTGCTGTATTTCAGTGGCAAGTAGCAGAGCAGCTGAGTGGAGCTCAGTGATGAAGCCAGCATCCAGCTGCTGAGGAAGGCACACTGCTCCCAGAGGCTGATTTGCAGGATGAACACATGCTGATTGGTGTGGCCTTGCTCTGAGGGGAAGGTGGAAATAAAGGCACATAGTCTTCAATTGCACTAATGATATTCTGGTCCTAAAAGGATTAGGAAAGAAACATCTAACTGAAAATAAAAGTCCAATGTGTAATAGTTCACAAATCATCTATTTACTTTGGATAGTATTTTTTGCTGTTTTTTAGGAGAGGATGGACATTATTGTTTTTCCATGCCTCAGTTCCTGTATTTAAAACACAGATGGCTCATCCTAAGTGCTGGTTTCTGTACATGTAAGTAATAAGTGTAAGCTTCAAGGCAGAGCCTTGTGAACTGTTTCTTGATGGAACATGCCAGAGGAGCACAGGCATTTTATGTAACTAAAATTATTTCAGAATCGTTTTTGCCAGCACTTTCCTTTGTGGCCAGCTCAAGTCAATATGTTTGGTGGTGCAGTTCCACTGTGGATATAAAAATAAAAATACGGATTTCATATAGACAGTCTCATTGGGCTAGATTGGGTTACTGTGAAGAGCATCTCCTAGCTTAAACCCTCTAGTCAGGTCCAAATCCCTTCGGTCAGATTCTTGATGTAAAGTTTTTCAAATCATCATCATCATTGCGTTCAGCACTAACAAAGGCTGTGTCTGTGACTCTTGGATGTTATTCTTGTAGCATTTGATTGTTTCACAGCCTTTAAAGCTCCTGTGAGGCCAGGCAGGGCTGTTCCTTTGCTGTAGGGGCTTTTTGGGCCCCCCATCCATACATGTGTTAAAGGAGAGGGGCTGGCTAAGGAGTGGCATTTTCTCAGGATGATCAAGCTGTGGCTTGCTGCAAATCCCATCTGCCCTCTCCACATGCAGCATTAGAGGCCCTTCCTGGAACAAGCTCCTTGGGGATTTACCTGCGTAGGATTTACCAGTACGGGGTCACTGGAAAGGCAGATGGGACACATGATGACAGACTTGGACCAGTTGCATTTGGCAGAGAAAACACCTATGGAGTAGGATAGTGACTTTATGGGTCAGAATTTCTTTTTAAGTGGTATTCTTCGTGGATCTCATCCCCCAGTCAAATAGCAAATATTGTGGTACAAATAGCAGTGGTACCGTGCAGGGCTTAGATTTTCAGAATTACCAGGTGGGCACTGCAGGCTGCAAAGACTGTGTTTGTGCAAACCCTGTAACAGATAAAGGTATTTGTTCCTGTCTGTGAGCTTCAGCCTACCAGGGATACTTTTTTGCAGGCTGTGTAAGGAAAGGTCAGATTTTGCTTTGTCAGTTGATGTTGGAGTGAATTAAATTAGACTTGGAAGCCACAACAATATTCCAGGTAATAAAACTTAATCTTGAAGTAAGAATGACACATTTTTTTCTGCTTGAAAAAGGAAGGTGTAGGGCAACCCAGACTTCTCACACTGTTTTGTCTCTCTCAGAAAATGCAAAAAGAAGGCTCTGGGCTTTGTGAGAGCTTTAGGAAACTCGGGAGGAAAAATCATGTGGCATAAACGTTCACTTGACCCTATTACGGGCAACACGTTTTAAATATATGAACTTGTAAAGTGCTCATGCTTTTTCATGAGTAAAAATGAGTAAAAAAATTTTTACTGAGTAAAAATGTTCTACTGTTTGCTGTGAAGATGAAACTTATCTTGGACTTCACTGGCAGTGAAACCAGGCTTGCTACAGATCTGTGTTGCAGATTAGGTAATTTACTCATATTTCAGTTATGTGTCTTCCAGTTTTTCTTCCTCCACTGCTCTGTTAAAGTACTGCAGCTGCCTGGAGGGCCATGGCCATTGAAAAGGCTTGAAGCAATAAAAGGGAAATTTTGGGTCCTTTCTCTTAGTCAAACAGTTTTTATGTACCAAGTACAGTATTCTGTGCTGCCCGAGGACATGGATATCATTTGCTATACTTTAAAATAACACAAAAGCCATTCTGGCTCTCCTTGAAGCCAGTGAGAGCATTCCACTTGCTTTCAGTGGGAATTAGTAAGCAACCCATGATGCAGTTCCTGTCAGAGCAGGAGAAAACTGAGAGTCCATAGTACCATGTAAATGTGAAATGAAAGAACTTGGTGCCATATCATTTGCACATTTGGGTATTTGGGTTTAGAGGAAGAGTCCCATAAACTTGTTACTCAGGCACTCTCACATCCAGAGAAATCCAGAGGAAGAGTCCAGAGGAAGAAGTGTGCAACTGCCCTCCAGCCTGGTAGTGCTTTGTCTGAGTGTGTGTTAGAGCATGGGGAAGGAGTGACCATCCTCTTGTCCTGTGTATTCCCTTCAATCTGCAGGGTGAAGTGTCAGCCGCTGTTTGAGTGTGTAATAATCACCAGTAAATCATAAATCTAGAATAGTTGCTTGTGCAAAGCAGAGCTTGAAATGAAAGAACTCCAAGGAAGACATCTCTTTGTGTAAAGAGAGTTTTTTCCCTGGGCTTTCCCTGCCACAAACCAGCAGAAGTGGCTGCCCCAGATCTGTTCCCTGTGCACCTGCTGCTCACTGTGCCTGAGCAGCCCTGAAAAGGGAAAGCCAGCACTGGGCTGTGTGTGAAGGGGAGTGTATGGGTAAAAGTACCTTCCAGACACCTGCCTCAGCAGCACAGCAGCAAAAAGAAATGTCTCATGTTCCCTCCACATGAGATCAGCCTTAAAATTCTCCAGAACAATGAGGTGTCTCTGCAGCTGTGGAGAGCCTGGGGCCTTGTCTGGCATACTTGCATTTCTCAGCTTATTCTTGTTGCACCTTGATAGAGGTAAGACTTAATTATTAGATCTTCAACTTTAGACTCCCTGCAGTTACTCAGTGCACAGTTTACTTTATCTATAATTTTCCACTCTAGCCTTACAGTTTTCTATAGGGAGATTATATACTTGCAGCTACTGGCAGAATTTGCCTACCAGGAAGAGACATGGTTTTGAGCTCCATGGGATGTTACTGATGTGTAAATCATTTCATCTCATCCAAATAGTGGCCACTCTGTCCCTTTTTCACAGTATACCTTGCCTTAATGTTTTAAAACAATGGGTGATTTTGGGTGATCAGGTTCAGCAGTCTTCAGAGGGACCCAAAATCTTTAGAAATTGCTGTTAGGGAAGATTATATCTTCTAAAATCAAATTGCCCTGAGTTTCAAAAATCTCAGGCTTGCATCAATATTCATAAGAGACCCAAGCTCAGCGATATTTAATGAAAGAATACCTTTATGGAAAGTACTTTACGTGCAGAGTAAATGCATTTTTGAACCTGTTTGAAATGCATGTGTAGAGCCTTATGTTCAGAGAAAGGCAAAAACCTAGCAAACAGAAGTGTTTGAAACTGGGAACAAGCGTGTGGGTCTTCTTTTGCTACTGGATCTGGATTTTAATTAGACCTCTGTGCTGCTGTCTGACCTGTAATGAGGTGACACATCAATCTGCCATGCAGTCATCAGGACAGAATGGTAAGGAGAGGCAGAGACTGGGAGAACCAGGGCTTGGAGGAGACTTGGACTTGTGCCTGATATGGCCCATGGCAGTGTCTGGTTGGTGGGGCTGACTGGAGTTTTGAAAGATGAGCAGAATCAAGGAATATACCAGCACAGGAGAAATGAAGTATACTCTGGGCATTCTGTAACATTTCTCTTCTCACCCAGCTCTATGTGAAGTTGCAATATATGTGTACTTAGGTTGATTCATCTTCGTGTTAAAATCAGTTAACTGACTCTTCCACAAAGGTGGAACACACATTTTCTTACTGGCCTCAAGAGAAAACAATTCTCTGGTGTTCATTCTGATGAATTGAGAAGAATTTCCCAGGGCATTTTCCCTAATTCTCTGCTTGTATGGAATGTTGCAGCATCACTTTACTCAATGCAAGCTTATGCCAGTTTTTGTGGCAGGTGATATGGTCTTGATGACAAATCATTTGTCCCCAGTTCCTGAGTAACCAAGAGATGGAAAGTTTTTGTTAGGTTTGGATTGTGGCTTTCCTATAATGTGCACACTCCAGGTGAGTTGGCCAGTGACCTAACAGCCAGTGAGGTGTCTGTGTATGCAGATATTGTACCCCAGCTAAAACAGGTTTCTGGTTCCACTGAAGAAGGGGAGCAGGAGAAGGGTTGGCAAAGTAGCCACTAAATCCAGCAAAGCTTCAAGCACTGCCAGTAGTCTTTGAGGGTGGTTCAGTCCAGGAGGTTCAAAACAATTGCTGAAGTAGCAGTGCAAATGTTTTCCATCCTTTCCTGTGAAATGACATGGTTTGTTTGCTGTTGCTTGTTTACCTGTTCTGCATGGTATGTTGCATTTATCAGTCAAATAGACTGTAGGGGGTAACAGTACTTTAATAATGATGTTTTGACTTTTGCTCTGTTTACTCTGTGTTTTCTGACTAAATTCATACTCAGATGACTTTTTCTTCTGCTCTTCCAGCATATCTGTCTCAGGCTGCCCCTAAAAAGAAAAAGAAGTAATCTGACAAAATGAACTCAGAACACACAAAGGGGAACCAGTGGAGACTGATCTGCAAGGTATTCAGGTATTTGCACTTTCATATCCTACACCAGTAACTGGTGCACACACATGGTATGCTCTGCAGTTCTTGTGCTTGTTAACTGACACAAAGTGGGTGAGAAAAATATATAAATAAACAAAAAGTCATGTGAAAGATGAAAGTTATTTAATCAGAATGCCCCCATTCAACTTAAAGATGGAGCCAGGTTTGTAAAGGTAGAGTTGCAGCTCCAAGTTCAACACACATTGATGCTGCTGTCCATCACATCTGTTAGCCAGGTCAGATTTTACCATCTGTTACTGCCCAGTGTACTGATGGCCACCTGAGAAGTGGTGGAGAAAGAGGATCCTTCTCTCTCTGACTTCCACTGGAGCAGAATGAACAGCCCCTCCTCTGCTGATGGGCTAAGGCACTGTGACACTCCTGGTGACCTCAGGAATTAGGTCCTGGGCTAGGCCTACAGTGAGGAAGAAATTAATTTTAGAATCCCAGAGGTGCCAGAGGTCCTGTGTCACTTGCCAGGCCTCAAGGATTTTTGTGAGTTTTAGGTTGTGTATATGTCCTGTATACAGCTGAAAGAAAATAAGGCTTTTACAGTTCTTCTCAGGGCAGAAATGAGACTTTCCAGTTGAATTTTCTAGATAATAGGAAAATAGATTTTTGATTTATGAATACATACAGGAGAAAGTAGCACAGCTCTGTTGAGTCTATGTTCCATGACTCTGAAGCAGGGAGAATTCTTGTATGATTCCTTCTCCATGCTCTGTGTGAGCAGGTGGTGACATACATGCTATGGATGTGCAAAGTGCCAACTTAATGGCAGCAAGTAATTACACATGTGTTCGTATGATGGTGTAAGTGCAGAGGTTGGCTGTACACAGCTTTGTAGCTGATTAATTGGGGGAAGCAAATGAGCTGCTAATGGGAGTAAAGGTAATGGGAGTAAAGGTAAGAGTTAATGGGAGTAAAGGTAAGAGTTGGGCTTGCCAAGTGCACCAATACCGAGGGGCATTCAGAGAAAACATTTTATTTGTACAGTCATTGCAGTCTTATGTTATCTCATTGCAATGATTAAGTTGTTATAATTAACTATTGTTCATAATGAAGTATTTTAAACAAACCCACAAAAGCAGAGGTATTTCCTAAGGGTATATATTTAATGGTTATATCACTGATATGTGAAAAATCATTCTTGTTGAATGCTATGTCATATGTGACTGTCTAAAAAGCAGATGCAAGTAAACAGCAAAGTTACTGTGGGTATTATTTTAATTCCTGAGTTACACACTCTATCAGCTTCCAGATATTTATTCACATTGGTATTTTTTATGTGTCCATTCCCATGGTCTTGGCAGTGTGTTCATAGACACTGCTTGTACACTTTCAGATTCTGCTACCAAACTGCTTCTGGGACTTCATGCAGTTTGCTTCATTTAAGAGAACCTCAGATAAGTTATATGAGAAATTGATAGTAAATCCCAGAGTACCAGTTCTGCTGCACATAATGCAGATGTAACACATGGGATCAGTTAATGATGGTATAGTATTCAAGTATTTTGTATTATTAGTACTTTCCCTTTCAGTATTTTTCTTTTTTTTTTTTTTTTCACTTTTTTTTACCTCTTTTTCTTCAGCATTGGACCTCCAATGCAAGTGGTTGCTTGCCATGGTGTCCCAAAAAAGTAAAGTCAATGGTGAAAATTCTCGTTTTTCTACCAAGTGTTTTAGAACCTTGAGCCAGCTCATTAGCCTTCAGAAACATCCTCAGTCTCACTTTAGAACTACAGTTTTCTCTGTAAGAACAGGAAACTCTTGTCAGAATCTCCTAATGTAAACTTAGGAAACGTTTCTGTTCAGCTCTGAAGAGTGATACTGTTTTCTTGTAAGAAGATTAATTGTATCTAAATAATTTAAATTTTAACCCTTTTAAAAATAAGTACACTTGAGATTAAAAAATGTTTTACTGCTCAGTTAAGCAGTTCATTCCCAAGAGTTATCAAAGTTATGAAAGTCAGGAGAAACAAGCCTTACACCAATTTTATTGACAATAGATGGGAAGAATAGTAGAGAACATTCTATAAACTGAAATTATGGACTCATTCTGTACCCAAAGGTGGTGGTCAAATCAAACATCCAGTATTTTATATGAGAATTACTAACCTTCCTTAATGTTCTGAAAACTCATCATTATGGGGAAAATAGACTTTGAATTTCAGACTGTGATCGTTCCTCAAAATAAGAAAACTCTAAAAGTCAGGTTTTTTCTAAGAAATTTCAGACTGTATATGATTTGGGTAACTATGATTAACAAGCTATTTTAAATTGGAAATTTTTTTCCTTCTTTGGGGAGAAAACGTACTTAATGCTTTTTGCAAACCCTTCATGTTTCTAACACTACCCTGATAGACTATTTTCTAAATAAGTTACAGGTATAGCAAAGCTACAAGTGATGCTGTGTTTGAGAGATACAGCTTTTAATTTGGTTCTGCTTTCACAGAAGGAGTGCTTCCATTTCACAAATTTTGTGTAATTTTGGGTCCTGAGAAGCTTGCAATCAGTATTTTGTCACAGTCAGTATTTCTAGAAGATGATGTTCCTTTAAAAGGAACTTTTCCTAATTATAAAACTTTGCAAAATTCTCGGAATTTTAAAGTTCCAGAAATTGTGGTTTGTAAGTTTGGTTTCCTTGATAATGTTCAAAACATGAATTAGTTTAGGATTTTTTTCCCTATTTTTTTTTTCTGAAGGCAGGGCATTCATTGAACCTAAGAAGCATTTATTGAACAGTAATGTGAGGAGGGAGGGAAGAGAGTTTCAGATATGAATTAAGTCTGAGTTATAGTGACTCATAACTGACAACAAAACACCCAAGAAGAGACGTGAGACAGGATGAGATTAAATGAGACAAGCTATGAAAGAAGGGACAGATTTATGACTTATTGGCCTACAGATGGGATGAGAAGATATGAGTGGAGAATGAGATCATCAGGCAGGAGTCTGCTAGGGAAAAGGAGGGGTTCACAGGACACATCCCAGTAGCCTCCTGTGCGTAATGGGAGGATAGATTTAAGCCACAGGAAAATCAGTGTTAGAAATGATACAAAGATGGGTTAGATCCCAGACCTCAGAGGGGCTAGATTTTTCTCTCCCTACACCTAGAAAAACAAAGACACTACAGTTAGGATGACTCTGAGCCTGCAGCAGTATGTGCAGAGCACACACTCCAAGGGCAGTCTCACCTGGTTAAATCACATTGGCCTCCTTTCAGTGTTACCAATGCAGGGCTTTTTTCAGCAGTTTAGGAAAACTGTTGGATTGCTTAAAATAAAGACAAGAGGCAGAATTTTCACCTTCAATCTAACAATTCAACAGTTTTCTCAATTAAGATTTGCTTTTCATCCCTGAAACTGAAAGCATGTTTCTAAGTAACTATGTCCTTCATGCTAGGCTGCAGCCAAGGCTCTGTGTATGGGTTATAATTGGTGGAATTGATTGCCAAGTGTGTTTGGGTGAATTTTCAGTTGGCCAAATTATAATCCATTTCAAGATTCAGTATCTTAAAGTTCTCACCTAAAAAATGAAAATAAGACCTTGGCTGCTCACCAAGGCCTGTACAAATCTGTGGAGTTGCTGTGTTACCATAGCCATGACCCCTGCCCCTTTTCTAATTTTGTTCTTTGTATCCTCTGCAGAGAGATGAGGAGAATCTGTTTGGAGAAATGCACTGAATTCTGCCCTTTAGCTGAATCTGTAGAATCAGTTGGCAGCCTCTTGAAAGAGACTTTTCTGGTGGAATTTCTTCTTACATCTGATTCTGATAGGAGTGGGGAAGAGGCAAATGTGTGTTGGTCACAGATTCAATCATTTTTGCTCTGTGATTTAGCTAAGAATACTACAGACTCATCTGTGCATGTGGACAGGTTGAATTAAAAGTTATTAAACTTGGTAATGGATCAGTAGAACTTGAGGTGATCAGTAGAGCAGTTCTGATTTGGCTGGAAGTATAAAATTTCATTTGGAATATAAAAGTGAACTGCATTAAAAATTCACAAACCCTCTGTTATTCTTTAACTATATCTGGAGCTATTTAGTTTGGGTGGAACTGAAGAAATGGATAACTTAAAATTTTAAAATCGTGAAACTTTTTTGCTCAATTTGAGCCAGTGGGCTGAAACAGGATTTGGTTAAGCCTCAGTGTGTAATACTGTGCATTTTGTTTAATTATTGCTGATCATTCACTCCACAGCAGTGTGCATGGAGTCAGAGTTCCCTTCAGGAAGGGCTGGAACATCTGAGCTTAGTGCTGGGACTCATCCTGCAGCAGGACTGTCCAGCTGCTCAGGCTGGCACCTGTCCTCAGCCCTGTCTGATCCCAAATGCCTAAGGAAGTGTGTAAGGACAAGGAAATTGTAGATCATATTTCAGCTAAGTGATCTCTTGGTGCTCCCCCACCCCAGAGAAACATGCAGTCAGGCATAGTTTATTTCTCATTAGCAACTGAAGTGATTTCTGTTCTGTAAACTTGCCCGACCTCCCTCTGAGCCTTGCAGCCTCCCTTGCAAGGAGTCCTACAGCATAACACACCTGTTGTGAAGAGACACTTTGTTTTTGTTTGTTTTCAAACTACCTCGTGCTAGTTGGAGATGAATCTGACAGTGAAACTAGAAAATCATTTTAAGATTGTAGTTTTGAAATGTAATTTGTGTTTAGGCATTAGGTTAGTGTGGTGGATATAGCACAGTTAAGTAATTCAGGACCAGGTTGCCTTGTGAGTGAAATAAGTGTAACCTAAAGGGTCTGTGCTTCAAAAGAAGTTAAGTCTTAGCAGCCAGATCAGTTTTAAGCATGGGCATATTTGGTAATAGCAGGAAAACTCCTGAGGGGTTCCAGTTAATGAATCATTTGAGCATGCATTTAACTCCTCAGCACATTAAAGACTGAGTTGTGCTGGGGTACTGAGTCTGGGTGTTACTCTGGAGGTACATCTCTGTTTGTAAAATCTAATCCTGTTATAACACTTATGGTGGGTTTTTTTGTTTGCTGGATAAACACCGTGTGCTTTTGACTTTGCTGTCCTGTGTTGGATAGTGTTTATTTTGTGTAGAGCCCTGATTCTAATTGGGAGCTAACTGAGATCAATGTGTTCTGGGATGTTTCTGCTTGCCAGTGGTAAGAGGGATGAATGGGACAGAGAAGTAATGGGAAGAGAGAGGTAGAGGTGCATGAGGAACCCTGAAATCCAAAGAAGATAGGAAGAACATGGATCATCAGTCTGTTACATACTGAAACACAAAATGTCCTTGGGGTGGGCTAACAAATACTTCAGTAACTTCAGCTGCCTGAGCCACTGTGTCCACAGACATGGTTCCCCTTCATAGCACCTTCTGTGAAATAAGAACACAGGAAGAGCTTCAAATGGAAAACAATGGGAAGAGAAAATTATTAAAATTACAATTTGCTCACCAGGTTTTGTAGACTAATAAGATTATTCCTGCAAAACCAAATGACCAGCCAAACAAATTAACAAAGTCATAATAATGGAGAGACTGATTTTAACTGAATTGCAGTAGGGTCTTGCTTTCTGTGGGAATTTTTCCTTAATAGATTTCATTTTGAGAAGGTTTCTTAATGCAAATGGACTTTGCAAATCTTAGTCTGCTGAAACTGAACTGTCTTAGAAGTCAAATCTTCTCTTTTGGCAAAATAAAATAAATACACTGCATTACATGACGTGACATTACATTACATAACATAACAGTGGTATTTCTAAATGAGTAGAGTTCCAGGTTAAAATTCAAGACAAGCTGTATATAGTAAAACATTTGATCTATTTATATCCTAAATTCCTTAGGAAAAGATTAGGCTTGGGAGAAGACAAAATACCTTTTTTCAATATGACATAACAGGGCACTGAAAGATTAGGGTCACAATGTCAAAAATTCTGAAGTCCTATTTAGACTGCAGGAGAAAATATTGGACTTTGAAAAATGCTTAGCTGTATATTGGCCCCGAGCTATTCCAAATATCCCATCATAAGAATTGGAGCAGAAACAGGTTGATGCTGTGCTCACTTGAAAACCTGTCACCACTGGTGTCACTAGCAGTGGAAAATAGAGAAGCTGTTTTGAAAATCTGTTTCACTGCAGGAGATAAACGTGGATGCTGACATTTAACCCAGTGTCTAAGCAAAACATCTTTCTGGGTTTTTGTAAGTATTCTTGATAGACAGAGAGTCAAGGGGAAGGAAACAGAATGACTGAAAAGTCTTCATTAGGATGGAGAGGAATGAGGGCAGCAGGATAGCAGGTGTCAGAAGAAAATGCCATGGACAGTACATTGATGGCAGCAAAAGATGCAAGCTATCAATAGCCATGTCAAAAGTAGCTTGAGGTGCTGGAAGCAGTAAAAAATGGGAATTATTTTTCCCACAGGTGTTGCTGTTGAGCAGAAATTGGAAGGAAACTGTGAGGATCAATAGATTGAGAGAATGGTCCTGCCCATCATCGCAGGAAACCATGAACCTCATCACTGTGGGACAGGAGTGACCAGCAGTGACCAGCTCTGCTGCCTTAGGAGCATCCCCATTAGCTGTACTTTCAAATAAGGTAAGAAATCAGTTGTCCTGGGGCAAATTTGGGAGAAAACTTCCAAAGAAGTTCTTCAGAAAGCAAATTCAAGTGGCCACTTTCCCAACTGGTTTGGGAAAATATTTCTTTGGAGAAAAAAAGTGCAAAAATCTGTTTACTTAACAAGCAGAGCATTCACCAGCACAAAAAAAAAGAACAATATTAAACACTAAACTCTTGCCAATCTGAAGAGCTGACAAACTCAGCAGGTCCCTTGGTGGGCAGTAGCTCAGCTCACTCAGTCTCTGATCAGTCCCTCCAGTGCTGGAAATGCCTCGGCCCAGGCCCGGCCCGGTGCCCACAGCTGGAGCTGCCGGTGCTGTGCTGGGTGTTCTGTCCAGAGCAGGGTTAAACAGGTCCAAGAGAAACAAAAACCACAGTGCAGGGAACTTCTCTGCCTCAGCTAGCTAAAATCTAACTAAAAGCAAAGGAGAGCTCTGTCCTGCTGTCTGTCCATCCACAGACAACACAGTCCAGGAGCAGGAAGAAGTGAGTGCAGTTCCTGATAACAAACTCTGCACTTCTTCTCTCCCCCTCTTTGCTCTCAGAACCAGTCTTAAAGGTGCAAAACTTCTTTCTGGGCTAAACAGATGAATGGGGATACAAGCTGTATAGAGTCACCCCCAGGACATCAGTTAATACCCGAATTGAATTGGGAAAATATGGTTTTAAATCAAACTGAATGCAGCCTAAGCAAAAAGCCTGAATATAGACTTCTAAAATCAGTGACTTTATGCATTTTCCATATGTCAAATGTACACCCATTTTTCGGACTGATACAGTAGAAGTGTCTTAATACAGAATACTGAACTAATTCTGTCTGTTCGTTTTCTTTCTTGAAGCTGTTTTCTGCATTTCAGTCAGGTTAAAATAGAGTGTTTTTCTGGCTCTTGGGACTGACACTCAGCTTGCCTATTACATCTTATGAAAGGCTCTGTCAGGTTTGAAAATCAGAAATTTTCAAATAAAAGCAATGTCTGGAGAGAGAGGCACAATTTGCTTTCTTTTTCCAGCCTGTTAATAAGTGAGGAGTGGGAGGTAAAGCAGGATTCACTACAGGACTGGGGGCTACTTTAGTCCTTTCTTTAACTGGAAAGAGGGAAAAAAAAAATGTTTATTTGTTAGAGAACAGCCTGTGTTTGTATGCACTCAAAATACTGACTGATTTGCTGATGTTACTGACAGACACTTCGTGCATTTAACGTCCTTGGATGAGAATTTGCAGTAATTGTGTTTCCCTTTGTGGAGATAATTAAGGCACCCAGCAGCTGTCTGGCAAACATTAGCACTCTACTACCTGGTCCCAGGGGAGCAGAAGCGAGGCAGGAGTGATTTGACCAAGTGATTGGCAGGACTGGAGTAAGAATTAAACCTTAACCAAGCCCTGCAGCCGAGGGTGAGCACATAGCATTGTCCTTACAACATCTACAGTTGCTACAAACATCGTGGAATTGTTTAGGTTGGAAAAGACCTCTAGGATTGTCAAGTCCAACCATCAAATGCAGAGGAGAAAGTAGTTTTGTGTGTAGAGACAAAAGATACAGCTGTGTTAAATGCTCTATAAATACATAGTAAGAGGAAGCCTCATCACAACACTGCTCAGTCTATCTAAACAAGGAGGAATCTCCTGTAAATTTATTTTGAATAGTAAGTTAAGGTAAGCTGTGCCCCAGCTGAGCAATATTTAGACAAGTGTCTTTTCTCCTGAAATCAAAACTGTATATTAGTTAATGGGGACACCTTTTAATTAATTTCTCAAAATGTGTATATTGCATTATTTCACAAAATTATTTAGCTTAGAATCACAAGCTTCCCTAAGCCTCGTGGTTCGTGCAGTATCCTCCTTATCTATAAATAAACAATATATGACCTTTGTACTCTAGAAGCCTAGTAAAGACCCTGGCAGGACATCACAGAACCTCTTAATATAACTTTCAGCTATTTGTGGGAGTCTGCCTCCGTGTCACTGAGAAGCAGAGTTGGAGGTGACAGTTTAGATTTTGCCTCCTCCTTCCGGAAGCCATTTCAGTCACGCAGGCAGTTATGGATTTTACTGTGCATTTATAGCTTAAGGAGTCATTTCCACTTGGAAATAGTCCTTGGCACAGTGAAGATGGACACAGAGTGCAGGCAAAGGTACAGCTCTGTTACTGCTTTAAGGTACTGAGATTAAATCCATGTTTACCAGGTTTCTGTTTCAGTGAAAATTGCAATAATAAATGCGATTATGTTCAGTTCAGTAAAGATGCAATTTAGAATGTTAAAATATTTATGTTAGCTCTCAAATGCCACCCTAAGTAGGTGTTATGTTAAAATTGCATATTAAAATAAAATACAGATTTCTCTTCCCTACTTAATGTCAGTTACTTTATTTCAATTACTCAAAATATTTTGCAGTTGTTTTTACTTTCCTGTTTTTCTCTGCTTACATAAATCAACTTACAAGTTTAATGAATTTATGCTTATATCCTTCAATATTTAAACTTCTATCTGCTTTGATAATTAAAATCAAGAGCAAAATAAAATTTAAAAGTGTAGAATGCAGGCATAGTGTTTCCACATGTTTTCAGGTGTTCATAAATGTTGCACTATTCCAGTATGTCATATTAATATTTGAAGCAAGTATGTGTTCAACTACAGGAAGGCTTTCTTAGGTCTTTTTTTGGGGTGTCAGACCTCCAGTAAGCTGTTTAACATGAGGGCTTCTCCAGTGACATTTGCTGAAACACTGTTTGTTGGAGTGCATGTGGCAAAGCAGCCATTTGATTCCAGGTGTCTGAAAAATGCAACAATATTTCAGGTGAAAGCAGTGTAGCAAAGGTGCTGATCTTTTTGTAAAATGAAATTCTATGTATTTTAGACAGAAGTTGTGATTTTTAAGGTTACACCTGCATTAGTGGTGTGTATTAGTTTGTACATTGTTTAGTTTACATATTCCACCTACATCCTTGTAGCCAGGTGCAGAGTGTTTGTGTCTAGTAAGTGTCTACTCTGAGGATATTTTTATCAACAATTACACAAAGGAAACTGAAATTAAAGACTTCCCCATAGACTTTGTGGATCATCCACTGTTTTGTTGTTGAAATAATGAATGTTCACTGCAAAACTACAAATGGAAAATGAGCTGCCATTAAAAGGGAAATTCAGATGTATTTCATGGATCCTTTGTTTTTCTTGCTTCCTTCTGATTGTACAAACACTGTATTTTAGGGAGAGTGAGAAGAAATCTTAAGGGCAACTGTCAGAACCAGGACAGAGATTTGGTTTTGTCACTGGTCTCCATGCAAATGGACTTCTCTTTCCATCCTTCCCTGCTGCTGGACCTAAAAATGGATTTTAGAGTGCCAGAGCTTGTGGGCTCAGTTATGTGGGTATATGTTGTGAGAATTAGTAGTGCCAGTGGAGCACAGGGTTGATAAATGCTACTATTATTGTGCAATTAGGTATTAAATGTTACCTGTATTACCCTCCCAGGACAACACACTGCACTTCAGGGAAGAAACACATAACATGACTTGAAGAAAATGAGAACATGTTTAAACAGAATGTCTCCAGGATAGTCAAGGGAGAGATTAAACTGGAATCCAGATGAAGTCTTTTGTAGGCACATACACTAGTGAGGAATTACCAAAATGGGAGAGCCAAAGGGGGGTGCTTAGTTTACCCTTTTTTCCCTCAGCAAAATCTGGGAAGTAAAATTTCTAATGTTAATGTGAATATTGAGCCCTATTTTGGTTTGCTTTTAGTTTATTGAAAAATCATAAATTATAAAAAAAGTTAAATTATTCCAAGGCTTCTTTTTTTTCATCCTGCTGTTGTTGGACAAGGGTTCTTTCAGCAGTGTCAAACTGGTTGACTTGCTATAGGAAAAATTCCTGTGAAATAGTGATAAATAAACAAAACCAGAAAGATTTTTATGTGTTTGTTCCCCATTAACTTTTTACAGTGCTGATACTCTCAGTGATGTTTTGTAGTTGCATGAAAACTGTCTCTGTTTGCATGAATATGAGAAGACATGCTTGGTTTAGTTCTGCATATGAAGAAAAGGAACTGCATAAAAAATTTTTCATTCCTCTTGTTAATTCTTGATTGAAATCCATTGAGCATTGTTATTCTTTTGCTGGTAATGCACAGACAAAAGAGCAGACTGTCACCAAAGACAATTCCTTAATTCATATTTCAGAGGATAAAAACAAAGAACAGGTTATTTATTTTGTGGATATGTGTGTGCATAGTTAAATGTATATCTGTTATAATGGGCCAAGGAAAGTGGAAAGGAATCCTTAGTGCTCAAATGGAATGGGAAGGAGAGAACCAGAACGGAGCTGGCTTTGAGATTTGAGGCAAAGGAAGGCATTTCATGGGAAAGGATCAGGCTCCTATTGGATTCCCAGTACTGGAGGCATAAAACTTTAATTTCCTTATAGAAGCAGAGCAGTTTGAAGTGATAGGTTTGACAGTGGAAGCTGAATATTGGTGTTCTTTTTAATTTATTATTTATAATTTAAGAAGTTGTTATAATTTATTATATTTTACCTTCTCTTTAAAACTACTAGTTATTATTTAAAATAATAGAGTAAGGTTTAGAATACGGATTTACACAAATCATTGTGGAAGAAAAATCTGTGAAGCAAAGAAAATAGATTTAGATCAGTCCAATTTGACTTTATGTGTGTAAGAAGACTTGGGAGCCTAATTTGTACTGATGACAATAAAAATAATTTTGGTGTGGGAAATGTTATGACCCACGTCTGAAGGCCGAGTAACCGAGGTTTTTGTTAATAGATCCCTTGGGGTGGCTTAGAGTGAAATGTGTTTTTAGAGAGATAGACAGCAGGTTTATTTTAGAACCTTTTGGTTGCAATTGCAAGGAGGTTTGTAGCTGTTTTGGTTAGTATCCACAGAAAAGGAGCAATATTAAAGTATAAAGATATCACTTAAGAAAACATACAAGGAAAAGAAAGAAAGAAGAAGAAAGGATGAAAGTAGGTAGAGGAGAGGAAAGATATCACCATCCATGGATCCAGAGACAAGAGTTGATTGTTGGAATTTCAGTGCCTGTTGGTTGAGGTGATGGTTTCAGTCTTGCTCCATGGAACACAAAGTGCAGTGGGTTCAGTGTTGAGGTTGGAAGGCCCTGAAATAAGTCTGGGGGCATTTAAGGGATCTTTGATGGTTTCTGCCACTCTCCATGACCCTGCCTGCCTATCAGTGCAGTTGAACAGATGTTTAATGAACTCTATTGTTGAAATGATTTTGTGTGAAAGAGATGAGAGAGAGAAGAGCAAAAGTGGCAAAAGTATTCTGTATCATAGAGGTAAACTTAGCAAGAAACCAGAAATTTTGCACATGTGTGGACACAGGTGAAAAATGCACATATACAGGCCTGTAGCTGTAATGAAGAGGAACATGCAAGGAAATGTCTTATGTTTCCCACACACCTAACAAGTTCCTCAATTTGATATTTACTCTCCTGGTTTATCCCCCCATCAGAAGGGATGAAAATCCAAGGCCTCCATGTGATTGTCCTCCTCAGGGTCAGCTGGAGTCCCTTGTGTAAGGGAGGACATTGCCATGATCAAAAGCACTATTCCACCTCATAGGATCTGCTTCTTATCAACCTCTTCCCTTATCTGGCTCAAAAAAATCAGCTTGTTGCTGAACAAAGGTGGTGGGTGCTCCCCTCCTCTGCCCCTGGGCAGGGCTTCTGCAGACCAGAGGTTTCCCCACCTCACAGCCAAAAGCTCTCCTCTGCTCTGGCTGGGGGGCTCAGCAAGGCACCTGCTGCTTTGGCAAATAACCCATCGTTTGAGTTATTAACCCTTAGCATTTCAGCCCCTCTCATGAAAGAATGTCTCTGAAGCAGTTCCTGGGAAATGTCATTAGCAAGATTAAATACTACTCCTCCCTTAAAGATGAAATCACAGTAAAGTACCCTGTGAAGAGTTTTCTTCTTCATAACCAGACCTTGGGTGTTATCACAACTGCCACAGCCCAGGCAAGGCTTCTCCTCATGTCCCAGTGCATGGGGCAAGCCTGACATCATGGGGATGATTCTTTCATTCAACTGTGCATTCTCTGGGCAGTGCTTTGGGGAGTAACAAGGGTTGTGCCTGATCAATGTCTGTGGACACAGTGCTCCCTGAAAGCTGCATCATGAATTATACCTGAGAACCTTCCCTCCTTTTTTGCTCCCTTTGACTTGGAGGATAGAATCAGGTGAATTCGGAATTATTTTAATAGATTTTAAGCTGCGTCAGAACATTTTTTTTCTGGTGTTTTGGTGAGTACTTGCCCTAGCTTGCCCTAGGACTATTTTATTAATACCACTTTATGTCATTAGAAATTCAGGGATCTAAGGAAAGTTATGTTTTGTTGCCATAGTGTTACAGAATCACAGAATCCTTTAGGTTGGAAAAGAGCTCTCATATTAAGGGCAACCATTAACTGAACACTGCCAAGGCAACCACTAAAACATGTCCCCATCTGCACACCTTTCAAATCCCTCCAGGAATGGTGACTCCACCACTACCCCAAGCAGCATGTTCCAATGCTTGACAGTCCTTTCCATGAAGAAATTTTTCCTGTTATCCATCCTAAACCTCCCCTGGTACAACTTGATGCTGTTTCCTCTTGTCCTGTCGCTTGTTACTTGAGAGAAGACACCGACCCCTACCTGGCTACTAGCAAGCCCCATAAAAACTCCTTTAATCCTTAAGGAATAATGAGCTTCACCCTGGGCAGGGTGAAAGAACATGTGAATAATGCAGCAGCTGCTGCAGGCTGACAATAAGTTAAGAGCTGGTTCTTGCTTACCAAAATGGAGGCCCATCTCTTCTTGGAATCAGTACATTGTGAAGTTTTAGAAGCAGTAAAGCACAATTCAGATTCCATTATGGGTGTGCTTTCCTTCTGAATTATAAGATGCTTTGCCAGTGACAATTTTCAGTTTGGATACTTGTGATGCAAGACTTGGTGACAGAAAAGTCCATGATTATAATGTGTCCTGCTTAATAAGAGTGGGCACAGTTTCTTGAAGGTAAAACTACCTTCTCAGCAACTTTCTAGCAGAGGAAGATGGTGTGTTCTTACTTTGTTACCAGGATGCTTGCAGTAATTCCAGATACAGCAAACATTATTGCATCCCAAATGGGATTTTACAGCTAAGTGATGTAATCTCGAATGCTCTGTAAAACTCTGGTACAACCTTTGAACAGTCCTGAGGGGCAATTTGGGATTGTTCCCAGATGACAAAGCATAGTGTAACAGGTAGATGATTTTCTCCCACCAGTTAGTCTCTTGCATTCAATGCAAAAGGATTTTTTTGCATCACATAATTTGTTGGACCTTACAGCAGCTGAGGTTTACAGTCAGTGTTGAAAGCCCCAAGGAGTAAGTTACACAACTGTTGCAGAGCCCACCAGAATACTGTGTTCTCTATCTCTGACACTGCCATGCAGTGACTGAGATCCATTATCCCAGTATCAACTCATATGGACTCTGGATTTCAGAAAAAATAGTGATCAGAATATTAATGTGTAAATCAAGGCCATGGAGCAAAATGAGATGGGTACTTTGGGTTGCTACGTTGCATTCTGACAGGGTTCAGCTACAACAAGCTGAAGGTTTTTGCTTTTAGTAACATATTTGCAGTCAGTATGAAGGTACATGAGCCATGCTGTTCATAAATACAAGTGTGGCATTCTTTCATAAGTTTTTTAAATGGTCACAGTGAAAATCTTGAGAATCATAAATAGAAAATTTTCTAGATTTTTAGGCAGTGATCATATTTTGAACAGCATGCTGCTAAAAACAGGCTCCAGACTTAGCCTTGGACATCAGCTAAACAGTAAGTGTTACCAGGCAGAAGATTTCATAGATGGGACTTTATTTTAAAATTGCCTTCACTTAGGTCCATCGTGTGTGGAATTGTTTGGTACTGGCTTCTGATGGGCAGGATGTTGTCTTTAACAACTCACTGGGATTTTCAAATACATCAGTGCTGAAGTTTGACAAGTGCTTGTGTTCCTTGAGGCATGGAGAATAAAAGTAATTCTGAACAAAATTCTGTTCTTTATTTCAGTTTCCCTGATGACATGCAAATCAGAATCCGTTAACCATTGGCTGTTCCAGATATGATGTCAAAGCCAACAAGGGAGACTTGATGTAGTATGACTCAAAAGCAGAAGTATTTTGGTAAGTCACATAACATGCATGAAGTAGTTGAGAAAGTGATCATTCCTGATGACAGATATTTTTTCTGCTCTTTGTACCTAAAATGTACTTTCAAGAAACATCGCTAAAAAACACAGTAGACTGTTCACATTTTGGAAAGTGTTTCTCCCTTCAGAGGCCTTGAAGACCAAACCTCCATACAAGGAAGGCTTAGAACATCCTGCCACAGCCTAAACCTGTGGAAAACTCCACAGTGCTTCAGCGTGGCATACTGGTTCTGGTCAAGTATAACACAGTGCTCTTCCTATTTGTGCAACTTCCACCTTCTTTCAGAGCTATTAATTCACCTGTTTCAGTCAGAACATCTTTCTTGGTAAGCCTGCATTACCTCAGCATGTCAAGAGGAACATTCTCAAGTTTAAACAACATTGAAGAATATCATCTGCTTGAGGAGTTTTGCATTGCTTTCCAAAATACATATTGACTGCAGCAGAATTTAAATAAAACAAGTCCCAGAATGAAATATAACTCTTGTGTATTCACTATCTAAATATGATTTACAGGGTTTTAATCTCTTTCTTGAACCCTTGAAAGCTTGGTTTTTAAGGTGGTAATGATATGGCTGTAATAGTATAAGTTCTTAAATGTACTGGTGCTATCATTCTGCATGCATGGTTTTTTTATACCTAGAGGACTCTTTAGTGCTGCTAATACAGCTAACAATACTGCTTGACTTTATTAAAGTCTACTAATGTGTTTACTTGGGGTTGAGAAGTCACACATTTTCTCTTCCCACCAGTAGCAGGCAGCTCTGATGTGTATTTTTACTTTCTTACATAAACACACATGTCTTACAGAATATCTGTGCAGGTGATTAAAAGAAAAAAAAAAGGCTGCATAGGTTTTGGTGTCCCTGGAAAGTAAATACAGCTGTGTACCCTACTCAGGTGAGGCTCCATATGAACATGTAGATGCATCTAAAGACAATTTCTGAAGAGAAAATTATCTTACATGGTTGTGGGCTCCTGTCCCATTTTTATTAATGTCTCAGATTTGAGAAACAACTGAAACAGAAGCTGTATCCTTTCTGTAGTACCTGGGTGTGAGACAGAGCATGCCCTTTTTGAAGGAATAACTCAAATAAATTCTTATTTTTCCACTCATAGAACTCTTGTATATACCTCCCCATTTTTCCCCTCCCCATCCCCATTTTTCTCCCCAGAATTTATCATCTTCTATTCAAGAACTGCTGTTCCATATCCCAGTTTGGCCCAAGCAATAAGTAAATACTAATGATATTCCCTTAATCATTGTATCTTGCTGCTGACATCTCCATAAGGAACAGATGATGTCCAGTGTTGCACCACTGTCAAGGCATGGAAGAGTTTTCCTTCACTTTCTGGCCTTCCTGATGTTGTTCCAATTCTAGTTGACATTTTATGTCCTCTGGACTGGTATGCACATGCTGTTCCCTGCCTGTACACGTTTGATCTGTTTAATTAGAGCCATGGAA
This sequence comes from Agelaius tricolor, assembly GCF_023055355.1. Taxonomy (NCBI): domain Eukaryota; kingdom Metazoa; phylum Chordata; class Aves; order Passeriformes; family Icteridae; genus Agelaius; species Agelaius tricolor. The sequence continues at coordinate 6,153,817 of NW_027269263.1, forward strand.
GATATCTTCTGCACCTCAAAAAATACTTCTTGGCACTACAGCTGGAGGAGCAGGCATCCACCATAATCTGGGATATGACAAAAACAGCAGAGGCCAGCTGAAGGAGAGATTCCCAAAATCTTTGTGTATTTCTCATGGTACTTGCATGAGAAAAAAGCATCTGCAAAATGGCTCCAAATGCATTTGTCTTCAGCAAGTGCAGAGCCTGGGACAGAATTGGAAACAGCTGTAACCCCTGCCTCAAAGAGGTGCAGTGCAGATCCTTTTCTAGAGGAATGCTGTCCCAGCAAAGTTAATTGGGCCACTCCTGGTCTAAGGTATTAGTATTTTATTATCATGATTTTCTTCTGACAACCACACATGAGCATTACATTAGAAGTGCATCCAAAAAGGTCATAATTACTTAAATAAATAACATTGGTATTTTGCAAATGAGCAATTAAGTTATGAAAGAAGACTCTTTTCATAGAGCTGCTGGCTTTGATCCTTCTCTGCATTATTTAAGACCTAAGGCTCCAGAGTTAACTCCTGGTGTCAGATACAGTGTAGCTCTGCTGTGGTAAAGTGTTGTGTGACCTCCTGGACCAGGGGCAGGGCAGGCTGCAGGCTGATAGCAGCAGGCCCTGCTCTTCCCTGGGCTGGAATTCCTTGCTTGTCTTTGCAGCTTCTGTCTGCTCACTCCTGTCCTTTCCTGCACAATCCCTTTGGCACTGGTTTCCTCTGATTCCTGCCACAGAAGTCTGTGGTCACAGCAAAATATGTGCCCTCTGCAATGTCTGATTTCTGTCTTGATTGGCTTTTCCAAGGCTCTCAGTACATTTGCTGCCTTCCCTCCACCTCCTCATCTGTATCTTCAGGTCTGAAAACTGCCTGCACAAAACACTTGACTGGATATAGGTGCCATCATGCATCACCAGAGACAGGGGAGTGGTCAGCCTATGCTCTGAGACTCTAAAAGCCAAGTGGAAATCTGCAGGTGGGAATATCCCTTTGCATTACAGTTTATCAGAAAGGGATTCCAGGAGTTAAAAAATAATTCCTGTTAATTCAAATTACATTCATTAAAAAAAAAAAAACAATAGTTAATGTTTACTGTAAAGTTCTTTTTTGACTACAGACTGCACAAGGAAGGAAACAAAATATTTGAGTTCTCTCTGTAAGGCAGCTACTTTCTCTGTGCCTTTTTCTTTCCTCTGTTTAATTCCCAATACCTCAGAGGCACAGTTTCCTCCTTTAGCAGGGACTGTGACCTTAAAAATAGCTTGCTCCAAAGTAAACACAGAAAAAACCTACTTCAATTGTTTCAAATATGTGGTAAGTAACCAAAACCATGTCCATGCTAAAGCTGAAATTCAGAGTCTTTTAGAGCTGCTTTTAGAGCTTTTTAGGCCTTTTGTTTCCCTCTGCCTTCCTGTTCAGGCTGCAGGCTGGCCTCTGTCTCCAAAGACACTGGTAAATCTTGCAGTGCCATTTGTAAGTCATTTGTCCCTGCCTTCACCACTCCTGCAAAATGTTTAGAAGGGACACTTTCTGTTTGGATGAGGGTCAAGTGTGGCATCCAGCACCTATGGAAGTGGTGATCCCAGGCTGCTTCCATGGCATTCTGATGGGTGGGACATCACAGCTGGAAGAGTTGGTGATTTATCGAGCAGAGAGCTTGTTTTGTCACTTTTGCTTCTAGCTGTAGGCCTCCATCCTCTGGTCCAGCTGCAGGAGGAGGAAGGCAGGCCCCTTCTGCACTGGGGCACATCCATAGGGCTCTCCTGCCACCCCTGCCTCTGCTGCCCTCACATCTGCCCACAGCTGGACCAGAGCTTGCAGTTCCTACAGAAGTGTTTTCCAGGAACAGCACTTGCCATCAGACAGATTTAGTGGGGCAGTGAACCAAGTCCCGACCTGTTCAGTAACAAGGCTGGTGTCCATGTGTTAAAGCAGCTGTGAACAGCTGTGCTCTACATTTCACTGAGGAGCCCTTGGTATTGTGTAAGCAGTAAGGACAGAAGGACAGGAGAAAGGACATTCAAGTCTGCAAATTAAATCCCTTATGACAAGCAAGTATTGCAAAGGAGTATTTTCAGAGTCTGGCCAATGCCCTTGCATGGAAAAATTGGTCAGGTCTTACAATCACCTCTCCCTGGGCAGAATTGTCTCCTTATCTTGCTTAGGAGGGTTTAAAATTGGTACAGATGCAAGAGTAACAGTCCATTGGGTTTCTCACAAACAGTCTGCTCTTGCAGACTGTCTCAAAACACAGGTATTCCCTTTACTTTTCATCTTGCAGGGGGGATCTTTCTATCTCTAAATATACCAGCTATATCTGGGTGGTGTAGCAAATATGTAGTCATTTGAATATTTTCCTCTGAATAGAAAGTTTTCATTTATTTAGAAAAAATATGTATTACAGTGTTTTGAAGCCTTAGAAGAGGACTAAGAAACTTTTGATTACCATTGACAGCTTCGTTCCTTTGGTGTAGAGGAAAGAGGAACAGTTGAAAAAGGAGCAGGGGGAAAACTTAAAATAACATTTTTTGTACTTTTCCATCTAAGATGCAGCAGGGTTTGGGAAGGTTTTCTTAATCCGTTGTGTTAGCCTGATCCACAGGCAACTCATTTTGAAATTAAATATTCCAAAGCATTTATGATTTACAAGGGGGAGTGGGGGGGAAGCCTTAAAAGATATCTTGTGTTTGATCTATTTGTCACTATGAAAATATTGACAAAAAGTAAAAGAATGGCCTTCATTTAGCTTATTATTCTTGGCTTATTTTAATGCTTTCTTATTAAGGCCAAACTCCCATTAAGATGTGAGATTAACTCTTTCACAGTTGCAAAGGAATAAAAAGTTTGACAATTACATCAAACTGTAATCTATTCTAAAGTAGGTAATTCCTACTCAAAAATACATAGTGTGGCTGAGAGGGATGCTTTTAAAATTAAAAACATATATGGAATAAGCTGTGCAGAATTTATGCTGCAAAATATCTTCTGGGTAAAATCAGAAATAGTGTTAATCACACAGTTCTTAAAGGATTTCAGAAAATAAATACTTTATGGGGGAAAAAAAAAGAGAGCATGAAGTGTTAACCTAAGAGCCAACCCAAGGGTTCCTGGGACCTTGGCTTCATCCTCTCTCAGAAAGCTCTCTGTTTGTGGAGTGTGCTTTCCCTGGCAGTCAGCAAGCCCTCTGGGAGCCTGTTTTGAAGGACAAGTGCTCCCAAAATGGGCAAAGCAATAAAGAAGCTGGAGTTGGTGCAGCACAGCAGCTGCTGATCCAGCCAGGCTGTGCCACTATCAATTTCCCTGGGAGCCCAGGGCTGGCTTTGGGGGCAGGCACTGTCACACAAGTAAGAACTGGGTTGAGGTGTGTGCCAGAACTGCACCTCAGGACGTACCCAGAGTGGGGCCCAGGGCCCTGCCTGGAGGTGGCAGCACAAGAGATCAGCTCTGGGGCCCAGCCTCCTGCCCTGCCACTCCTGCTGCCTGTGCTCATTAGTTTGGAGGACTCTTAGGTAGCTAGAAGCTCATTAATGCTGGCAGGAGAATGATTACCTAGCTCTGGGTTAGTAATGCAATGCGTCATGTTGCAGAACAGCCAGACCTGAAGCTTAAGCTCTCTGTTATCACTTCAGAGAGACAGATGTTACTACTGCCAGCCCAGAATTCCTAAAAGAAAATGCTAATTTAAATGACTTACTCCGTTAAATTCCCGTTGAATTAGCATTAGTAATGAAAGTAGTTGCATTGTTATCACTGGAGTATCTGAGGAGGCTGTTGGCCAGAATGTCATATGAACAGGAATGTCTGCTGGGATATTTAATTTCATCTCCCATGACAATGTGCAATTGTTCTCTTTTGTACATCTTCTGTTAACTCTTAGTGGTCTGGCTGATATTTTGGTATAGGCAGAAATCCAGGCCAGCACAGAGTGCACAGCAGTGAAGTCCCTGTCTGAAGAATGGCAGTGTGCAGGGACAGCAGAGTTAGCATTCCACTGCAGTGAAACAAGATGTTCACCATTTCCTTCCCTGAATTTCCCACCAGGCTCTGGTTATATCTGCAGCCAATACATCTCCATGTCTCTGTAACCAAGAGAGAACTTTAGGATTGTTACTCACCTGATCCTGCAGAGACATCTCTCCTTGGAGGCTGTTTGCTGAGATGTGCAGAGGGTCCTTTGTGAGCCTCTCTCACAGCACATTTCACCTGATCTCAGCTGTCTCAGTGGGTGCAGAGCTCTCAGCACTTGATGCTGTATCCTTGCAATACTTATATTCTGCATCATTGGGCTTTTATTGGAGCCCAATCAGGAGACACAGGTTTGGATTGGTTTGCCATGGGGACCCAGAATTAAGTTAGAGGTGTAGGAGGTATTGGTAATAAAGCTTATAAAAGGCAGCAAGCTTGTGCTTGGAGTTGTGAACCAGAAATACCACCTTCCCCACAAAATTCCTTTGGTGTGCAGGATTCTCTTTTTTTTGCCTTTGGCTTCTTTTGTGTTGTAGTATTTTGTGTCTTTGGAGTTGGGGTGGATTTCTTTGTCTCAGGAACCAGCAGTATTTAAAATAGAGGGGGACATTGCTTTATTAAAGCAATTCTTTCAGTTGTCACAGCAATTGTTTTTCCATAAATGATGAAAAAAGGAGGAATGTATGTGAAGAGATACATTAGATAATAATGGTGAATACAGTTTTGCTTAAACTAACAAGGAAGTATTCTGGAGTTTGTTGCTGTAGTTCATTTTATCCAGGTGATTTTTTACTTCAGTATTCTCCAGGTTTGCAATCAAAAACTGCAGCCCTTGTATGTTCACAGCTGTATCAATCCCAGTTTCTCTTGTCTGTGTAACTATTAAGTTCCTCCATTAGGATATCTATTAGTCAAAAACAGACAAAGAAAATAATAAAAATACCAGATGTAAAAAAAATAAAAATATTATGAAATATATTGAAAATATATTGAAATATTATGAAAATAATATAAAACCCAGATGTGATACTTTGTGATTCTTCCCAAAATATTTTTCTGCTCCTGCTTTCCCAAACTTCCCTCAGTCAGATGGGCAGAAATGGCAGCATAGTGGGAATGGTGCTGTGCCCCCGAGGTGATCTGCCTGACCATTTTATACAAATAGCTACTTTTCTTACAGCTTTGCTCAGTTAAAGGATAATTGGAGACTTGGGGAGGCAGGGGATATTATTCTAGAATCAGCATATGTGATTTCCAGTATTTCCAAGCGGCTAAGCACCAAAGAAGTGGAACCCCAAAGAAGAAAAGTGTGCTGACAAAATTTAGGAATTTTTTTCTCTTTCTCTAGGGATTTAATAGTAGAATCAAAATTCTTTCCTGCTCAAAAAATTTTCTACACTTAAGAAAAAAAGCATGGCAAAGAAATGTGCCATAAGTAGCATACTTAGTCTCTTTATTCCCATTCCCTGATTTTCAGTATGGTTTCTAAACCTTTTTCCCAAAATTTGTGGGTTGGTTTTTAATCCTCATTCTCATCTTTTTTCCTCTCACTTTTCTCTTTTTCTGCTTACAGTCCTTTACTTTTATTTTGCTTCCTTTATGCCACTCTCTTAGGTAAGTCAAAAACGTAACAAATGTGCTTCTGCCACCCCTCCCTGTTGTCTTTATTTGAATTGAAGTGGAACTGGAGGGTGTGTAGACTTCTGCTTTTCCAAAGTCAGCAGGTGGAACTTAGTATATTCTTCCCAGGAGCACATGCAAACATTTTTTTCCTAATCTTTGTCTTGCTGTGTTTAAGTTTGCAGCTGCTGGATTCCACTTTGAGTTTCAAGTTCAAAGGCATCCAGACAGTCTTTGTGAAATATCACAGAACCCACTGAACTTCACCTGGGTTTGCAGGGAAGTTTTGTCAAGCCACAAGTTTCCCACACTTCCAGGGTAAAGCCTTGTGTTAATTCAGAGCTCTTTTCTGCCAGCTCAGATTAGAGATATCTTAACTCTGAAGGATCACAACCTATAGGGAACTTCTTCCTAAACTCTGACCTGCTTTCAAGTTTGTAACAAAACTCAGAATTGTTTCCACAATTTTTGGGGTTTGTAACAAAAGCAAAGGACAGCTGTCATCCAGGCTGATTTTAAATCTGTGGCTTTAGAGACAGGTTACTGCAAAATGTACGTCAACTATAGGCTAAATTCTTCCCTTTTCTGAGAGCATTTTACCCTGCTGTCCCTGGGGGCTCAGAGTACTTTTCTTTTAACATGGCCAGGTTTTCTGCCATTTCTTCCAAGAGATCAAGTTTCAAAATACTCTTCTTCCAACTGCTTTTTCCAAGTAGCTGGTTCATTCTGCCACCTGCACTCTGGGAGGGGTCACCTATCCTTGGCTTTTGAGGGCCAACCCTGCCCCTTCAGTCACCTTTTCGTGGTCCTTTGAATATCAAGTAGCAGCATCACACTGGAGAACAAGTGGAATAAAGGGAATGGAAATGCTTTGGCCTAAACTCTTCTAGCTTCAGTGTGATCCTGTGTATTCACTGTGCCTTTGTATAGGAATGTACCTCTCTCTCACCTTTTTTGTGGTTTCATTTCTACATTACAAGTCCCTCAAAATCAGAGCTGCATAAAAATGAATAATGATGATTTTTTTTTGCATTGTATAATTCCAGGGTGTTGGGGGTTTTTTACACTTATCAGCCTTTCCAAGTACACCACTAGCTTAGCTGCTTTGTTTATTCTGTGTCATTAAAAAGAAGTAAGCAAAATCCCCTCAGCCATTTTTTTTATTTATACCATAGTTTTTCTGTGTTAGAATGTTGTAAGTTTTGGTTTTTGTTTTTTAGGTGGTTTGTGTTTTCTTCATTTCTCAGGAAACAGTGTGAAATCTCTAAATCTCTAAACTGGTAATTAGGCAGGCACCTAAATTTTTAATAAGTAGCATGTGCTTTGCAGTTTTCCCTGAAGATTTGCATATTTGTTTCTTAGGATTTATCAGGTGCTTATACTTCTACAAGGAGGCTGGTGGACACACACTTGAAGAAAATATGTGCTTATTAATTTTGGTGCTTTTTGCTTTTATCAGCTCTGGTGTTACTTTGTTCAGCTCTAGCTGTCCCTGGCTTATTACACACAAGACAGTGAAATTTGAATCAAAAGTCACTTGCAGAGATGGAGGTGTAGGCTCCATTCTTTAAGTGTTCATTTGCTGGTTATGTTGCAAGTGCTTTCAGAGCTATGCAGAAGACTGTGAAGTTCCTGGGGCTGTAATAGAAAACATTGGTGCCTTGACTTTCAAGGGAAGAATGTGGTTAAGATTACAGTGACTGAGGCAGTGTCAATGGGTGGTCCTGGGTCCATGTGGCTCCCAGAAAAGAGTCTCTGCTCAGATGGGTGATGAGCTGCACTCACCACAGTCAAACAGCTGGGAAAGAGCTGCCCTGGACTATATTTTTGCCTGCTCAGTGGCCAAATGCTGTCAGGTGGCTCCTCAGTGCTTTGCTATAAAATCAGATAAAGGGTTTGCTTAAAAGCTGGACCAGCATAGAAAGGAGCTGCATGCTCCTTTTGTCCCCTTGGGTCACTGCCTTTCCCTCAGCACAGTCACATTGTCCTGTTCAGTGAGAGGTACAAAATGTCTGCCTCACTCCCAGCGCCATTTTGTAGCCTGATTGTTGGATAATTAAGACTGTGAGAAGTGGAAAATAAACAGCATGGCATGGGGGAGATTTCAAAAGGAGCACCAAATCTGCATGTTTTGTTTAGATGTTTAATTGTTGCCGACTGGCTGCGTTTAAACAAGTGACTTTACAGTGTCTGGAAGAAAACAGGCTCCCAAATTTGAGGAGCTGACCTTGGGTAGGTGCCATCAACTGTTCTTTTCTATTGGCACTAACGTGCTGCTGGCAGGGTCTCCCTGGAGCTGCAGCCTCTCACCCAGCCCTGAGTCAGAACCCGCTCACACTGTACTGGGCCACCAAATTATGGCACTGTTGTGGTTTAACCCCAGGTGGCAGCTCAGCCCCGCTCCCTCCCCTGCCATGGGTTTGGGAAGAGTAAAAGTGAGAAAACTCATGGGATGAAATAAAGACTAAAAGCTAAAGCAAAAATGTGTGCACAAGCAAGGCTAAACAAGGCATTCATTCCCCACTTCCCTTGGACAGGCAGGTGCTCAGCCATCCCAGGAAAGCTGGGCTCCATCACAGCTCACAGTCTCTTGGGAAAACAAACACCATCACTCCAAATGTCTCTCCCTCCCTCCTTCCCCAGCTTTGTATACATGAGTGACACCTTATGGGCTGGGGTGTCCCTGTGGCCACTTGGGGTCAGCTCTCCTGGATGTGTATCCTCCCAAGGCCTTGTGCCCCCAGTCCTGTCACTGGTGGGGTGGGAGAGGAGCAGAAAAGTCCCTGGCTCTGTGCATGCCTAAACTAAACAATAACTGAAACATCCCCCTGTTATCAGCACTGTCCCAGCACAAATCCAAAACACAGCCACTACCAGCTTCTGGGAGGAAATTTAACTTTACCCCAGCCAAATCCAGCACAGCTATTTATTCCAAATATTACTAGCAGCCCCTTCAGTAATCAAGATTTGATTGAGAAAATATAGGAAATTTAAAAATAAGAACCTTCAAAATAGCTGTAATTAGGCTTTTCCCATAGAGCAGCACATAACATTGTTCAGGAGAAAAAAGGCGGCAGGGTAGATTACAAATATGCTAAAATCAAACTAAAAATGTTTGATAGGAATTGAAGGGACACTCTGGAGTTGTTCCTGTCATCCTAGGGCTGCAGTACCAGCTGTGTGAGGAGCAAAGTTAGTGGCATTTACTCTGTTTGTCTATGAAATGTTCTAGTTTGTGTGTGTAACATGGGCAAGGGGGATGGAGAGGGGCACTTTACATTCACAGGAGGGTGCAAATTCAAAGCTGTTTAGAATTCTGCAATATCTTAATAATAATAGTTGATCCCAGCATCAGAACAGTACTTCTATTTTTAAAATATAATCAATCAATCATTTTAATAGATAGCACCCTTAGTGCCAAAGATCTCAGAAAATTATGTCTATGGCAGTAAAAATGAAACCCCTTCCACAGAGTCATTTTTTTTTACCTATCTAAGTACAGTAAAAGCTCAATGCTGCAAGAAATATTTGGAATTACATAACAAGGAGTAAATCCTCCAAACAAGATTGATTAGCAGGCAGGGATTGCCATCATGAACTGAGCAAGGAGGGACAGAGAAACTGTCTCACCTGACAAAAGTTCTCTCTAAAAACAAAACATGTGCTGTTTTGTTTTGGGGTTTGGTTTTGACTTTTGAGGTAGGAGTTGTGTACTGCCTTTTAAGAGGACTACAATGAAAATTGCTCTTTCTGTTTATTTCTCAGGAAGGTGTCCCATGTCTACCATGCTTTTACAGAAAACTGTTCAGGTAGAGGGGATTGAGGCTATATTGAGGCTGGTAGGTAATTCAAGTTCAGTTTCTGCCTCTGCTGCAGTGATTCACACAAAAGCACAAGAGAGTCTTGTACATCTGTTCCTCATCTGCAAAATAAGGATTAATGCTTCCTTATCATTAGTGCTTATAAATTACTTTGAAGTTCCTCCAGTGTGCTTCAAATATATCTGTTACTGTTGTTGGTGATAAAAATGTGAAATACATAACTCAGACATGTTAACAGCCTATTAACTGAGAGGATTTTTAACACAACTTGAATATAAAAGTATCAGCACCATATTCCAGCTAATAACCAGCTACAGTGAGAGCATACCTTAACATCACCTCTGTTTTCACTTTCACATGGGTTTTCTCAAGGGTGAGTTTTTTCCTGGGCTGCTTTTTCTCTGAGACTGACCCTCAGTCTTGTATTGATCAAAGGCTTTGCTTTTTTATATAGGATCAGCAAGAAACAGTGTTTTCAGTCCTGAAACTGCTAGGACCACTACATTGGACCAAGAAGTTAAAAATTCATTTCAACCATTCTTGTTGCCCCAAGATGAATAAAGGGGGAAATTTTGAAAGAGATTTTTTGAAAGAGATTTTTGGTTTAGTTCAACAGTAGCCTGCATAAATAGGTATTTATATATAACACAAAAAATAACTCAATGAAAGCAAGTTTAGTTGAGGTAAAATTGAAGCCAAAAGCACAGATGATCTGGACACAGATCATAGGTTACAGAGTTAAGATATCTGGATTTCTATTCAATTCTCTAAAGGTGTAACTAGGAGTTAATAAGGTTTGCTTTCCTCTTTCAGAAAAGCCTTTTTTATGTTGTGTCTGAAATCTGGCTTCCTCAGGGGATTAATAAGTGTTTTTCCAATAATTCAAAATAACTGCCTTAAAAATACAAGCAGCTTATGATAGTCCTTCCTAACTTAATGCATTCCTAGCAGCAGTACAGTAATTTGTGATTTGCAGATGTGAGTGCATCCTTCCTAGGGACAGCCATCCCAGAAATTAGGATATTTAAGCCAAGACTTCTTTAAATCATTTGCCTTGATATCTAAGGCAGTATCTGAAAGGATTTTTTTTGAAGCAGCAGTAGAGAGGGCTTGTATTTTGTGTTTGTCTGACCCAATAGGTCTCCTCCCATTACATGTTTCATTTTGATGTTGATACACATGCTTTTGTAAATTATTGCACATTTTTATGTCAGATGTATTTATAAGTATATATGGGTTTAGTTCACTATGCTTATATGGCACAAATCAAAGATCCTCTTATGGGGTTTGTGGTTAGTGCATGTTGAATTCATCCTGCTGTTCCATGCATTGCTTGAGTGGTCAGAGCCACAGAGTGCCACAGCAGGGAATTATCAAATGCCTGATTCTCTTCTCACCCTTTCCTGAAGAAAGGAAAGGGCATGGCACTGAAAAAAACTTCAGTTGTAGTTCAATATTTGAAGCACCATTTGGGCAAAATATACCATATATATATATATGTACACAACAGAGTTGTTTTAAGCTCCAAAACACATTAACAACCACCCTGAAAAAAAGTTCTTGAGATTCTTTTTTCTAATGGATTTTTTTTATTATTTTGAAGTAAGGCCTTTCTCCTCTGAACATAGATTGCAAGTTTTTGCAAGTAGTTCACAAGCACTTTGTTTGCCCAGTGTTTGGATACCCCCAAGGCAGTAGGAATACAAGCTAGTTCCAGATGAGTGACAGCTTTCATTCCTTTACCATAGTTAACAGCAAAGGTTCAGAAGTTGTCATACCAGCTTTTTAAACAAAATTGTTTAAAACTTGGCAGTGCCCATGTTTCCAGAAGCAAAAAGGCTTGCTCCATTCAGCATCAGCTCTGTTAGGCTTCTTGTGGTGCTGACTTTTTACTTGTCTGTTTTGTGTCTGATTATTGCTTCTTGACATTACTTTACCAGAGTCATTCATCTACAAGATCTCAGGGAGAAAACCTCAAGCAAATGAAAGTATTTTAAGGTCCTTACCATAGTTTCCCTTTGATATTAGACACCTGTTTTCATCTAGCAAGAAGGGTTTTTTAGCTTCTAATTTATTAGGTTGCACTTGTAATAACATGAATAGATTTACTTAAGATTTGGTCTGGTATCCTGCTACAGCTACAGGCCTTTAAAAATTATGTTGCACACCATACTTGTCTTCATATCTAGATTGATGATTTTGGGGGGACAGCCCTTCCTCAGTGTTATTAGAGAAGACAGAAATGAGTTATTTGTGTATTCCCACTTGTCTTATTAAAGCAGCCCTAGGTATTATGTTTCTGTCTTACTCTAGATGTTGCACAACACTTAGTCTGCTTACTTCATCAGTTACCATGCAGTGTGGATAGCTGAAGTCATGACAATCCTGTTCATCCTTTCAGTTCTAATACTTGGTAGTAGGTTATGTTTATGTTAGAAAGATCATAGTTTTTCTTACATGAATTACCAAGTACATGAATGTTGTAATTGTTATTCAGAGCCTAGATGATTCATTATTGATAGAAAGGGCTGTTCATTTGGAATGTTCTGTGTTACAGTTGTCTTTCTGATGAAAATGATTTGGGGTTTGGTTTCCTTTTCAGCAATTAAGGATCATTCTAGCAAAAAATATTGGTGATCCACAACAGGGCACTCTCCATATCAAATATCTAGATTACAAAGTGCTCTGGGATTATCATACCCCCGTATGTTCTTAGAGGATAAATTACTACCCTGTAGACTTGGTTATGTCCCTGCTTATCATCCACATTTTGTTTAAGAGTGTGTGGCTTTTTTGTTTGCTTTTGTAAAGGTGCTTTCTATGCACTGTTGATGCTGCAAGACAAAGAAATTAGGAGACTTGTACATTAGCACTGCCACAGCACAATAAAATATTAGGGAAAATGTGTGTTTGCCAGCAGAACTGGTTTCCAAAATTTATGCATGTATAATATATGGAAATACAAGGAAAATATTTAAAATACAAGGAGGGGTGTGGGGGGGAAGTTAAGCTTTTAGATTTCTTAAGTGTTATATCTTTCAATATTTGACTTGCTGTATAAATTTGGGGGGGGCATTCATTTGGGATTGTTTTGGGTTTGGGGAGGTTTTGTTTGTTTCAGGTTTTGGGGGGTTTTGTGTGGTTTTTTTGGGGGGGGTGGGTTGATTTTGGTTTTGCTTTGGTTTGGTTGGCTGGGTGGGTAGGGATTTTTTTCTTCTGGTACTTGCTTGCATATGTATTGTACAGGCTCTGACTTTCTGGCCAGAGCAGACAGAATTACTTGATGCTGAGAACCTTGTTAATTTTATGGCCCATTTTCACATGGAGATCGGCTTTTATTTCCCCTCTCAGTCTTTATTCTTGATTCAGTTGTTAGTAAGGTTTACTGAGCAAAAACACTGGGTGTATTATGGGAAGAAATCTAATCAATGCAGCACCAAGGGACAGTCCTTCAGAGTCCTCCCTGTGGCTGTGAGCCAGCCTGGAGGTTACTACGAGGTTACTCTGTCTGACTTTAACCAAAATACCCATCTACTTCTGAAAAGGCTGCCAGCCACCCCCAACACGTGTAACAGAAGCCTCATTAATATGAGCTCCCAATATATGTATCCACCTGTTGTAGCAGCCCCAGCACAGAGCCTGTGTTTCCTATTTTAAACCCTTTGCATGGCTGTCTGCATTCCCTGCTGTCTGCAGTTGCTGTGGAACTGCAGGGCAGCTCCCAGGCGGTACCTTCAGGGAATGCAGGAGCCTAAAGAAAGTGGTGGCAGATGTCAGTGGACCTTGCCAAATGCTAGCTTTCAACTTAGATTGTCTGAAAGATTCACTGGCTAATCCAGACTTTGTGATACAGAAGTATCCTCATTAGTCATGGCTTTAAGTGTGCATTTCTTTAATGCCTGCTCCTTTTTCAGGTATTGATGCAGAGAATTGCATTGACACATGTGTAGGAGATCTTTATTTGTTTTGCTTCCTAGCAAACCCCAGCCCTCCTGTATGCAGAGTTTAACTCTTCTTAGAGTTGAATTATTAGAAAGATACAGCACTTCCTTAGGGCTTTTACCTGTTTTGGCTCTGAGTTCTAATAAATCATTTGGCAGCAAAATGACTCTAAGATAAACTTCTCTCCTTTGATGAAATATTTGTTCAGCACATTCTACAATATGGTTTATGTCAAGAGTTATATGTCTTCCTTGTTAAAGACAAAAAACAAAGAATCAAAACCATTATCAGACACCACTGCTGATTCAGCAGAGGCACAAAAACTTCACGTATCTAGTAAGCCATATATTTTCTGGCTACCTCACTTGGTTTTCCTGACAAACACATTAGGAACTGCCTGCCAGTACTTTTAACCCATACCATATTTTGTGTAAAGGAGCAATAAGCTCTTAAGGAAAGTATACTGTTCCCCCCAGCTGGTCCTGAGGAGCCTCAGGTGTCCCTACTTGCACACAGGTGGTTTCCAAGGAACACCCTCCCCTAGCTCTGTGGCTCCTGTTGTACTGTAAGTGGACTGAAATATCTGCAAGCAGACACACCTGCTGTTGCATTCACAGTTTTCATCATTGTTCTCACAGGGCCTCATTGATAATGCCTGCCTTTTGGTTTTGTTTCTTAAAGTTTTCCATGGAAATTTCTGGTAAGGTATGAATCTAGCACCAGGTATTGATGGCTAAGAGGAGGCTGCAGTTCTAGTGAGTCAGAGTCTCTGAAGGAGCTTCATTAGCTCTGCTTCAGTTTCAGCTCTTTTCTGTCTGCAGTGATGTACTTCCTGCCCATACCATGTTGCAGCATTTGATTGTGAATTGTAGCCTGAGAAGCATTTCAATAGGCATGTATGTTAAACAAAATTTTGAGAGAAAAAGTCTCCTCAGTTAAAAATCCTAAGAACAATTCTGGGCCACAGAAGGGTCTTTCTGGCCTACTGTGTTGCTTCCATCAGTGATTAATAGTCCATGCTTATGGAAAAAATACAAGTGCTAAGTATATGGAATAAATAGGCAGAAGTGTTGTGCTTGATGAACTCATGTGGGAAATCCCCCTGGACTGTAGGTGCAACAGGTCAGAGAATTCTTAGGCAAAATCCTGGATTTGTATGGTTGGATCCACAGTCACATATTGGGCATAGGGACAAACACCAGACAAGTCTGGGACTAAGCCCAGGGGTTCCAGCCCTTTGCAAATAATCTGTTTGTAAGGGCATTCATCTTTAGTGACAGTAAGTACAAGAATGTTCAAATGCAATTAATTACTAACTTACTATAAATAACTTCAGTAACCTGCTTCTTTCAATAATGGATTTTATTTGCCTGGGTTCTTTTTGTATTATTCCAACATAAACCCCATTTCTTTAGCCTTTGTAGGTGTTGGACTCAATCATCCTTGTGCATCCCTTCCAACTCAGCATATTATGTGATTCTGTGTTTTGAGGACTTGGATTGTAGAAGTTATTTTCTGTTGTTAGTTGAAGTGGCATCATGTCACAAAAATTTGCATTTTGCACAAAAGTGTTTTAGTAAAATTGCAGTCAGGCTGTAGAGCTTATGGGGACAGGAAATAACTGTAGTTATTACACCTCAAATGTCTTTTGCAAAGATTAAGTATTCACGAAGAGGTTAATAGCCAACACTTGCCTAAAATGGGACCAGTGGTGCTATTTCATGGAGATCCTACTTCAGTTCCTGTCAGTCATGTTGTTGGGATGGGGGGTTTATCAATCAGAAGGATAATTCCTTCTTTCTTCCCACAAAGGAAACATCTTGCATTGCTCTACACTAAACTGGGGTTTCCATTTTAGCAGACACCAAGTGTCAGTTCTCCGTGTGGTGTTCAATACTGCACCACCATCATGATGTGTAAGAGTATTGTGTCAATAATCATGAGTTAAAGCAGCAGTCCTGTTCTGGATGCATTGCAACCTGCCATGGTAAAGAGTGGTTTATGCCATTGGCCTTCAAAAGTTCATACCCAGGTTAAGCTGAACCAACATTTGATTTCCAGCGTCAGCCATTAGTGGCTGAGGTTATCATTAGTGCCCTTTTTTGGTGCACTGCTTTAGTGAGGAACCACCAGCTCTGGTGGTTCTGGGCCAAAACTAGATGTAGACTGGAGCTTAACTGTCCTGGTGTGTAGATATCAAGTACAAAGGAAATTCCACCCTCTTTTCTAGACCAGCATTATCATTAGTTCTCAGACTGGGTCACTTGGCTGCCTCAAAGACCATCGTTAATATGTTCCTGCTATTCACCTCTTTCTGCTTTTACTCACAACATTAAAATGAAGAAGATCATGTTTGTTGTTTGGGAACAATATCCCTGATGTTCAGTAATGCCCCCTTTCAGACTAATACATAAACATACCTTTAATTTGAGTTCCATATTTCAGCAAGTTCTTGAAGGCCCTGGAGAACAGGCATTGTGCATTTCAGGATGAAAGTTTAATATGATGTTTCTTGTTGTGCATTCTCATGTTTCAACAGAAATGTATCTGGCAACTGTTGCTCTTCTATAGCCAATCTAAGAGAGAGGGCTTTCTTATTAACTCTCTGGAGAAGAAATTTAATAAGACCCAGTCATGAAAACACTGACATGACTGAATAAAGTCCTTCATGTCTAAACATTTGCAGGATTGTAGCCTACTGTAATAATGGAATAGTGTGAAAACCATGTCTAAAAAATCTCAGTGTGGCACTGTACCAACACATGCTCTTTATACAGTCTTAAGGCTGTCAAGTTTGAAGAGATTCTTTATCTGTGTCATTTCTATCCCATCTTGTGTCTGGACTTTTTTCTGCCTGTAGGTTCCCATTGGCCAGATGTCTGACTGAGACTAAAGATTATTTTTGTGTACATTTTTGTACAGTACCTATATTTTATTTTAAGGAAAAATATACACATACATTTTTCTTCTTTATTAATAAACTGAGTGACAATTTAAAATAAATTCTTTCAGCTGTTCAGAATGGTACACAGATGTACTGGCACATTTCAGAGTGAGTTAAATAGAGAACATAGCATTACATCACCTTCAGAGCTGAGGAAGAGGAGGTGGTCTCTGACCACTAAAGCAAAACAAAGCAGTGCCAAGGTGGTGGCTTTGAGAAAGATAAACCAGACCTCTCCTTGTTGATGGTGTAGGGAACTCTGATGCCTTACTGCCTTTCATTCCAAAGCCAGGTATCATCTCACAGTGGGTAACCCAACCCTAATTTTTAGGATGCTTAAGTCTTTTTAGGACTTTGCTCTCAGGCTTGGCAGTGAAGAGAATATTCACTTGCATTTACATCTAATTTAGGTGCATGTAGGTAATTGTTATTCCTAAGCTGCTGCTATGGAGAGAGAAAAAAGAGGCTGCTAAGGGGTTGGTTCAGGGTATGTATGTTAGAAATGTACTGCAGATTTCTCTCTGAAGAACCCTGTCTGTATCTGGACACTCTATATGATCCTATCACCTTAACTGGGATAGTAAAAGTGGGCTGTATCCTCTCTCTGTCTCTGCCTTTCTGTTCTGTAAACAAAGGCAGTATTTTTTCTCCTGTGAGGTTGGGGGATAACATTCAAAAGGAGTTCTGAAGCACGTGGATATTATGGTGGTCAGAGAGGAAGAAATGCCAAAATGGGAGGTGTCTTTTGTTGGAGGAAAGCAGAATTCCAAGAAGATTGACTTGGAATGGACTGTTACATGTACACAAACTTTGAGGCTGTTGTGGAGAAAAGAAACCTTTCTTCATAAAACAGCAGCAGAATTAGCTGGGGAAAAAAGAAGTAGAAGCAGTAAGAAGTGAATAGATTTAGCATTTAATGTGATGTGATGTGATGTGATGAGAGAACAATCACTTCTTTGGAATGACCCAGAGTAATTTATGTGCAGTGTGCAAGGGATGGGGCCCAGGTAACTGCACTGTGAGTTCATCCAGCACCCCTAAGGGAGAGTTCCAGAGGTGGGACAGGGGTGGAACCCACAACCTTGGTGTTATCAGTACCATGCCCTTGAGCCCATTGCAGGGTCAGTCTCACTTGTGAGAGGGTTAACATTTACTGAATATTTGTTCCATTACAGGTGGTGTTCCTGCACAGTTTAAGCGGATATAGTTGTCGAGAGGGTGAATGTTTACTTGTTCAACTAAATTTGGTGTTTGTGCATAGCTTATGTGGATACAGTTGTGACAGGGTCACCATTTTATAATATTTGTGCCATTAGAGTTGCTTATTATGGACTTGGAGTATTATTATGGACTTCGAGTGTTATCTCACCCTAATCCACACTGAGGGGATCTGTGAATCTCAGCTCCTCTCCCCTTCTCATAGTGGGGACATGAGGGAGTGTTCCCCGTAGCTCTATCGCCATCACAATGCAAGAAACCAGGAATTATTTTTTCACCATACTGTATGTAGGAGATAGTAATTTCTGTACTTGACTATGATTACAAGGCATATGTGAAAATATTACTGACACAAATGCATTATCAAAAATGTTAGTGTCCCTGGCTACTGAGACTAAACTGCTGAATGCTACATTTTAGGAGTGATTTACACCTGATGTATTGATGTCCATGATCGGTCAATTAATCTGACCACAATTAATCTTTCTACTGGTGTAGTAATTTTAAAGGTCTGAAAACAAGGATGATATTTTGGGGTAAAGGTTGAAATATTTTTATCTGGTAACTTTTTTTTAAACTCACTTGGCTATGAAAGTAGAGGAAACTTTTTTTACTCAAAGCTTTCAAGGTTTGCAGCGATTAAATTGACTGGTCTCAGGAACTTGTCATAGTGCTTCCCTGAGGGTAAAGTCATCCTTCCACAAAGTGCCATTCATGCCCTACTTACCCTCAATTAAGGCTTCCAAAATAAGTTTTGGGATACTGGCCTTCTTCTGAAACAGAATCCTAACCTGTAGAAAAGACTTAGGAAGGCTGTATGTCTGTTCTTCTCTTTTTCCATCATAAAGATGACACATTTTTTTTTCTTTCTCTCTCTTTAGAAACAGAAAGAATGACTTACTGGGGAAGCAAGTTAAAAACTAAAGAAGTGAAGATTGGTCATCTCTGCAGAGGAAATTACAAGGTATGCATAGTAATCACACTGGAGATTCATTTCTTGCTGGTGCTTTGGTCTTCATGGTACATTACTTGTGGCAATAAAGTTTAAAAATAGTCCTCAGAAACATTGCAAAAGATGTTCAGAAAACTACTTTTCTCTACTGTGTGCTTACCACACTAAGCAAAGAAAATATTTATTTGGTTATAAATATCTTTGAGATGCACCTTTAAACTCATTACTATGCTGAATTGTAGCTGTGTTTCTGTAGGTAAATGGCAATCACATTCAATGAATTGGTTTTTTGGCTGAGGCCAGTAAAAACAACTCTTCTCCCAACAGTAAAATTGAAATCCCTCCAGATACTATCAATGGTCATTCTTGAGACTTAAAGTGCTTGTTTCATGGACTCATTTAATCACTGTATGCTTGGTTCAGCAGTGCTACCATTTTCTCTTCCTCGCTTATTACCATCACAGGGAGATGCACTTAGAACCTGTTTTGCACTGCATTTGAAGAATGTGTCCTTTTACATTTGTCATCCTGAAAATTTGTAACTTAAGGGATGCAAAATCAGCACTACTAACAACTCATGCCTCTCAAATATTTTCTGTAAAGTGAATGCTTAATATTTATCCAGTGACTGCTCAGAGACCAGCATAAGGCTATCTGCCACTTAAGTCCTGAGGTTAAATGTTACTTCAATGATGCATAAAATTTGTATTGACCATCTGCCCAGCACTGAGTTGAACCCATTAATGAATAAGCCTCACAGTATCACTGTGAGATAGGGAATTATGATCTCCATTTAACAAGTGATAAAACTGAGCCCCAAGGGTAACCACTTCAAGTCCTACAGGAAGTGTATAATAGAACCAGTAAGGAAGCCCAGCTCACCTGACCTGCTGTCTTTCCTACTTGGGCCCCCCTGAATCTGGTGTCCTTTTCACCATGTTCTGGTAGCAGCAGCTATACACTCTTTATGCAGTTTCAACCATCAAATTCTGCTGCAAAGAAGTTTAGAACACAGCTGGATGTGACCTGTGAATCCTTCTTGTCCATAAAGAACAACATGAGACACAAGGCACAAAGGCAGCACAAACAGCACCAGATGGCCTTCAGAACTGGAGAAAGTCAGCACAAAGTGGCAACAGGGAGAGCTGTTGTTGTGACCTCCCTTTCTATTTTTTTGTATAATGTTGAGAGGAAGACTATGCAGATCTTTCTGTAGTACAGAGAGGAGCTGCTGGTAGAGGGCAATCAGTGCTTTGCCTTTTGTAATCTTGCTCAACATTTCTTTGATTTCTTTAGTAAATGTCAGGTCACATGCTTGCATTGTAAAGCTGAAGTATAAATCATCTTCTCAAGTGACAGAAACTGTCATTTTTCCTTGCAAAGTATTTTTCTAACTATGTCTTATGTAACTGTTACAGTTGTTGACATTTTTCTTAAAAGCCCTATTGGTTTGACACTCAGGATTCAGTATAAAGCTATAGACTTGGTTAGAGAATTCTTCTGCCTTTGTTTGTATCTCTTTTCCTTTCCCATGAGCTGAAGAAAGAAATATTATGCAACTCTGAGTCATGCTGTAGAAAGGTGTTGTATTTTTAATATCATTAGAATTTTAAAAGAAGGAGAAAGATAAACCTTGGCATAGGTGAAACCAAGAGTTAATATGGTTTAATTATAGAAAGTGGCTATTAAATTTTGATGGGATGCTATGACTGATACTTCAAATAAAATGTTGATGTGGCAAAGTGGGGGGTGTCAATAATGAGTTGAGTACTAGAGAAAGGCTGTTGATTTTTATGGAAAATATATCTATAAAAAATACATGATCCTCAACCAGAGATGTTCTTGTGGAGATACCCATAGGAAAGAATCAGAAAATAGACTTCTTCTGTCTGTCATGGCTTGTGTCTACAAGAACACAGCCCTGTATAGCTGTCTTGGCATAGATACAGGCTGAAAGTACTCGCCCACATGAGATGTTCTACTGTGCCCAGCTTAAGGGTGATACTGATTGCTGCCCAGCTTAAGGGTGATACTCTAGCATTATTAACCTGCTTTCCCTACTCTTTCATGCCTGCAGAAAAAACTATTGATCCACTCCTGACAGGTCTTTCTCAGAAGAAACAGCTGCAGAATGTGAAATCAGTTGTGTGGAATTCCTGTTGGCAAGACCTTAGACCCTCGACTTCTGCTAGATGCAGGTGAGTGATCAAAGAGAGAACTTCTGCAGGTACTTCATGTCTTCACCTGTACTAATCTCACCTTAATGAGAAGCAAATTAATCTGGAATAACAAGTTCAAGAAACACTTGTGTTTCTTCTGGGGGAATGCTACAAGGGTGATCTGGAATGCCAGGAGCTTGGTCTTGAGTGGACCCGTTAATCCTACTGCATCCAAGTCCAATGTTTTAGTTAAATTTTAAGCAAGCTAGAGACCTTTATGGTAAATGCAGGGTATTTTAAGACTTATCTAGGACTCTGAAGATACTCTAGATGTCTGTATTGACATAGTTTTCATCTCTCAAAACCAGCATCTGAATTGCTTGGTTAAGTATCCTGTGGCTGTCGAATAATATTGCTGAATCTAGAAGGAAAAGTCAGGTCTTGATCTAAACACCTCTGCTTTGTAAAGAGATACTGTCTAACAGCCTTCACAGCCAACAGCTGAACTCAATACAGACACATGCTAGAAGGGGCACTGGTCCCTGTTAGGAGGAGTGAAAAGTGCCCTCCTCATTGCCATAACTAACAGCCAGACTCCTCACTGAGTTTAGAGCAACCTACCCTGGTATCTGTGGCATCTTGTGATCATGACTTTGGGGTTTGTAGAATCCCAGTTCCCTTCCTGTCAAAGCCAGAAGTAGGAGATGGTCCCTGTGACACATGTGCCCTGTGTCAGTCCAGGTACTTAGATGATCTTAGCACTGAAGCTTCTCAAAACTGGTTCATGGGCATTACAAACTTGTTCTCCTCAGAACATAGAGGAGGAACACAATATTTTACAGGTGAGGAAGTGAAGCCCAGCTGTGAATACTTTAAGATGCATAACCTCAACAGATAGGGATAGATCTTCGAAAGTCTTCAGTGTGGGTCAGCTTGTAACATTTCCAGGGAGACTGACACCCAAGTTGCAGTTTGCCTTTGAAAAATCTGGTGAGTTATTTTAGCATCTAAAGAAGCCAGAAGAACTGAGCTTATTTTTCTGAAAATTTGACCTAAGTATTTGTTCATGATCATGAAAGAAATATATTGTCCAGTTGGTAAATTAATCCAGCTCACTTAAATTTCTGCATACCCAAAGGACCTTCCTCTCTCCCACCTTGCTCACTTCCCTGTTCCAAAGATTTTTTTGCTGAGTACTTGGAAGGCAATGCAGCTCTTCTGTGCTAATTAAATCTTTCTTTCTCTTACTGCCAGCTGTAACAGAGGGAAAATCCCAATAGGACTGTCAGAGAGTCCTCTTGTGCTCATTAGACCATACTGAGTCTGGAACCCTAAAGTCTCCAAAGACATACTGGATAATCTCTTTTTAAGACCTCTGTTGGTACCAGTTATTTCAAATAGCAAACCACTGTCAAGTCTCAGGAATCTGCCACAGTAGGGATCCCCAGTCATTGGATAAAACAACCTTAAGAGAAGGCTCTGGGGAGACCTCAGAGCCCCTTCCAGTGCCAAAGGGCCTCCAAGAGAGGTGGAGAGGGACTTTGGATAAGGGCCTGGAGTGACAGGACAACAGGGAATGGCTTCCCACTGACAGAGAGCAGGTTTAGATTGAACGTGAAGAAATTCTTCCCTGTGAGGGTGGTGAGGCCCTGGCACAGGTTGCCCAGAGAAGCTGGGGCTGCCCCATCCCTGGAAGTGCCCAAGGCCAGGTTGGACAGGACTTGGACCAACCTGGGATAGTGGAAGGTGTCCCTGTCAACGGCAGGGGCTGGAACTGGATGATCTTTGAGGTCTCTTCCAACCCAAATCATTCTGTGATTCCATGATTCAATACCCCAGGAAATCTGCAAAGAAAAGGAAGATAACTGAAATTTTTGGCTGGAGCAAGAAGTCAGAGGGATCATTTCCAATTGTTTGTTTTAAGAAGTTTTTTAAAGGAAAAGTATTTTTCACTGTATTTTTTAGACTTTTTGAATGACTGAATACACTCAGAGCTCAGTGTTTGCAAGGCCTGTAGGAACACATTTTGATTTTCTGATGGAAGACTGCAGTCTTTGGCCCTCTCAATATTAAGAACATTGGAGCCTGGGTTTCCTTTTGATGTTTCTAAATTGAGCTTTAATCAATCTTGAAAAAGGACTTTAATAACCTGAATTATGGCCATCAGTGCTAGATCTTCGATATCAGAGTGAGCCTAGCAGTACTGATTTTCTCATGCTCAGCATTTCTTCTGATATTTTTTGCCACTTGTTAGGAATGTGTATTTTAAGAAAGCCTCAGTTTTAGGAAGTGCCTTTTTCCCAGCAATTTTTCTGTGTTTAAGTGGAACCTTTTTACATCATTCACATATATTTTTCCTCATTTTGAAGCAAATTTTTTTTAGGAACTCCTGGATTCCAAAATCTATAAATGGAAATTTTGTTCCCTCTCCAAGTATGACACAGCATTTGTCAGTCACACCAGATGGGGAAGATGAGCCAAGAAAGCAGCATAGATAGTCAAACAATTTTATTTTTTCATGTTGATGTTTTTCTGTGAGGAGGCAAATGTGCTTTTTGACTCAATATAGTGGTTTAAGTCCTGGCTTGTCTGTTCAGAAGAACTTAGAGTTGGTTTTAATAAAACAGACTGGAGAGATCAGAAAATTCAGAGCCTTTCTGAGAGAAGAACAAATACCTGAAAGAGGCTGCCTTCATTTTTGGCCAAGAAATCTGATGGAACCACCCCATAGCTGAAAACAGGATTTTCCTTTAGTGCTCTTTGTGCATTGTGGTTTTATTTGCTGCAGAAAAGGTTCTGTACAGTGCTGATTCTCCAAAGCAGATGGCAAACAATGATTAACCAGTTCCTTCCAACTGCTCACTCATGAGCAGACACCAAGTTGAACCAGTTATTCATACTGAATTAAGCTTAAAAATAGCATGTATTTATGAGAGTAAATGCTCTCATCTAAATGGAAACTTTCCCAGAGTAGTGCACTTGGGGCTGGAAGGATATCTTCAAGCATATTTCTGGTGGCAGAGGGTATGAAAAAATAAATGATACTAGAATATGATTATAGTTCTTAATGTAATTTAAAATGATTCCATTGTAAGTGAATAGTGATGCACAGGGGCAGGACCTCTGATCCAAGTGCATTTGCAAGCCTGTCCTAGGCAGCAGTAAGTGTCTTGTGTGGCTGCTTAGTCTTACTATCCTGTCTAAAGCTTCTTTTAAGATTTGAGTGGAAGCACTGCTCTAACAGTAGTATCAAGGATTTTAGATTTATGGCATTAAGAGCTAATGGGAAGCACATTTGCTGTACATTCACATTCTTAAGCTGTTCTGCTCATGGCACTTCAAGGCCAACTGAGGTCTAGGATACATGAAATTTTTAAAGAAAAAAAAGATAAAACCTTTTCATATCAATAATTTGAGAAATGGTGTAAATACTGTCGTCAGTGAGATCCTAATGAAACAGGCTGGGGCAGCTGTGGAGGAAGCAGCTCTGCAGAAAAGGAGCTGGGGGTCCTGATGCTGAAAGCCACAAGCTGGAACAAAGGAAATTCCAGTCAGATACAAAGAAAATCTTTTAACCAAAGAGTGGTCAAAGGCTGGAAGGGGTGCTCAGAGAGGCTGTGGGTTCTCCATCCTTAGAGGTGTCCAGGATTCAATTGGGTGTGTGCCTCAGCAGCCTAATTAATTAGACCTGCTTTGAACAGGAGGTTGGACTGGATGCTTTCAGGGGCCTCTTCCAACCTGGATTATTCTGTCACTGTTTGATTCTTTCACAACAAGGACTAAAAAAAAAATATTGCAGACTTGGACCACTGAAGGACCAAAAAGGAGCAATTAAAGTTCCTTAGGTGGAATTAATAATACTGTGCATCTTCCCATTCACCTTCTGGGATCAAAGAGTCAGGGGTTTATGTAATGAATGGTAACCTCAGCATTTTTCTGTATGGCTCTGCCTAAAGGGAAATCACAGTTTTGCTACATTATAACAAAATTCTTTCTGATTTCAGGAGGCTCTGAATTCTGCCAGCTTGAATGGGCATCACTGGAGGGTTCTTTACAGCCAGATAATGGTTTTAATGTGGAGAACCTCAGAGAATAGTTCTGAGTTCTTCTGAAAGAGTATTTCACAACATCAGACTGCTTTAGCATATACACATTAAGTTATGCTAGTTTTGGAAACAAACAAACAAACAAAAGGTGTTTCTCTCAGCTTTGTACCTGTGTTCCTGGCAGCACAAGTGTTTAACTGAGTGGCTGAAAAAAAAAAGAGGAAAAATTGCACAGAAGAAAAGCTTCCCTGTGGTCACCAAGTAAGAAAGTGTTTCCAAGCTTTGGAAAATGTTGGCCAGCTCTGACATTTAGACAGCTCATCCTACAGAGAAGGACTATGTAAAAAGTCTGAACTTTATCATATGAGCTTGCTTACACCCTGGAAAAGCCTGATTTTTACAGCCAGGATAAAACATACAAACTGCAGTATAAACATACAGTGCCCTGGTAGGGCATGTGTTCCTTTACTGCATTTCTCAGAGGGGGGAAGGGGTTTTGACATTGCTTAGGCTGGCTTTATCCAATGGCACTTGGCAGCAGAGCATAAAGAGCCCTGGTACTGTTTTGTTTGGATGATAAAAAATGTTCAGGATACGTTTCCTCTTCTTATCTAACAGCCTGTTCTACTTCGTAATGTTGTATATGCTAGTGACTACAGCATTTTTAATTGTCTGGATTATGTGTGAGTACAGATAATGATAAATGCACACTGGAGTCTACTTGGCCCATAAAAATTTTATGCAACTCTGAGGAAAAGTTATTGTTATTAAAGAACCCTTTTTTAGTGCAACACCAAGCTGCTTGTATTAACAGCCCAGCCTTAATCCTTTCATGGAACTCAGTGTTTTGGATGAGTGCAGGTCTATGTGTAATTACTAATTTAAAATGGTCCACGAATATTTAAGAAAAAAAATACTATCTATGCAGTAGAGGTTGATTTCTACAAAATAATGGCTACAGAACCATTTGGTAATTTTCTACCCTCTCCTTCCAAAAGAACAGTCTGGATCTAAGGAGTGTCTGTCACATGTTATTGCCAGTTCCAATGTTTGGCATTCGTGGTGATTTTATACTAATATTGATAAAATATTTATGTTTTTCTTCCTCATATGTTTTAGCCTTCAGAACTTGTTTTCTTGGCATTTTTTCCCTGTAGTCCATGAGGGATTTTTACATATATGTAGAGATTTTTACATATATGTAGAGAATCTGATACAATACGTTTGTCCAGTAGCTGGAGCATTAAAAAGCAAGAAACATAAATCTTGCAGTTCTGAGGAATGGAAGTCCTGCTTTTAGGATTTGGGAAGAGTTTTTTTTTTTTAATGGAACACTTACATGCTTGTATGTGAATCCATTACATGACATACACCATGGTTAGCAACAGCTTTTGTGTGTCATGGCTCAGGTTCCCATACACTCCTGACAGTTTATGCATATTCATGAGATCCATGACATTTTCCTGCATCTGCTCTTATCACAGATTTCATTTCAAAGCAGCACTTCATTGATGTAGTACACTGACACATTTTACATATAATTGCTTTTCCTCTTGCTTGCCGTGATTATTTTGTGACACCTAGTGGATAAATCGATAGTGGTGCTGATTTAAATTGCCTCTGGTGTTTTTTATTCTTCTGATAAAAGTTCTGGCCTGGAAACTCAATTCACATCACAAACACATAGACTCTCTTGTTTTCTAGCTTTCTCCTCTTTTTTTTTTTTCCCCTCTTTAACTTTGCTCATGGAATAACTTGCTCATAGGCAGGTGAACAAGTACCCAACACCAGTCTTGAGGAAATTCCAAGAGTCCCAAAATAATACAAGGTAGTAAACATTTGAAATTGTTATGCTGTTGTTTAGTCAGGCTCCCTGGGCAGTCTGGGATCTTCACACAATAACTTTTTCTACTGTATTAACTTTTTTCGAGGTGTGCTTCAAGCATGCAGTTCCATTAAGAACAAAATGTGCACTACATAAAGTTGTAAATGGTTGCAAGAAGTACTTATTTCCCTATGAGGACTCCTAGAAATATCTGTTCCTTTAGTGTTCTTAGAGAATGAAGTCCGATAAATAATTAAAATATTATTCTATACACACAAAAATATTTTCAGAATATTTACATCGAGAGTCTAGAAATGCCTTAAATGCATGACCTACTTTCACAACTAAGATATGTCTTGTGAAGTATATCTTAATTTACATGTCATGGATTCTGTGCCTAAAGCTTATTTCTGCAACAGGAAAATATTGAAATACTGTCCACTGTGTTTGCTACAAATGCTGTGAGATGGAAAAACAGGTACTTTTATATGCCTCTTATCTTTTGTGTTGATAAGGGGAAGGGAATCAATTATTTCAGTTGCTCCAAGTCTGCTTGCTGTATTTATCAGTTGATCCTAGTAATAATGTGCATGTTTCTGTCTTCAGAGAAGGTTTAATCTGCTTCTGGCACAACAGATCTTAAATTCTGGAGTCTGTCATCCCTGAGCAGGCACAGAACAATAGCTTACATGATAGCCAAGATAGAATTTAGTAGGTTTTAAACAGGAGCTAAAAGGAACTCTAAGGTAGATGAATTTGGAGCTAAGAGGTTATGTATTTTTCATATGTGGGGAATTGGAATGGAGTTGTGCATAGGACATGAAGAAATTGGTTCTAAACACCATCTACAAGATTTTAAGTTTCAGCTTTTTATTTTTCAGAGAAAATGTGTTGCATATTTTGACTCCCAAGGGGCTTCACAACCAGAAAATGCAATACTGAACTGTGTTTTTAATGCCAACTGACAAGGCACTCTTTCCCTGTGCTTTTCCTGGTTGCTCCTTGTAACAGTTCTCTTGTGACTTCTGTTTGTGTAAAATTAGGGCCTGTAGCAGCAGCGTCATGAATAATGGACATGGAGAGCCGAGCACACCGAGGAGCTCTGGCAAAGATCTGCTCACTCTCCACCCTTCAGCCCACTCATGAATGTTTAACCAGTGAAATTAGTCTCAGGTACACAAACTTAGACTGGTATCCATCACTGGAGATTCTCCTGAGAAAGGAGAAGGCTGTGTGGAGCTGAGCACAGGCAGTGCTGTGTGAGCCCCAAGCCTGGAACTCACCAGGAATTCTCTTGTGCCTGTGAGTGCCATGTCAGCAGCACTGCCCGCTCACCCCAACCCTCCAAAAGCCTTCACCCCCTCAGCATGCAGGCACAGGTGGGCAGAAGGGTCCTTGTGTGCCAATGGCAGCTTTCAGTGCTTCCCCCTTGCTTTTGAAAGGCTCATGTAAAGCTGGGCAGGGCGAGTGTGTGCGTGAGGCTCTTGGCAGTGTCCTTGGAATGCTCCAAATGGAAAATAACTGCTCAGAGCACAGGCAAAGTCATCCTAACAGAGCACAAGTGTGTGCTTCTGAAATCATAACACAGCTTGAGACAGCATCCCATCCCAGGGTGATAACAAAGTGCACAGGGATCTGTGCTGGTGACCAAAGAAAAATAGTGACTAAAAGAAGACAGGGAACTTGATAAGTGGCAGTTTCGCTGTGGAAGGTCCCCTAACATAAAAATGTTTAACAGGGTTAGGGACAACACTTGCTCTTGCAAGCAGTCTTGTCTGATCATGTCTACAGCCTCACACCCTCCCCAAGCCCCAAAAGTAACCAGAAACAAACTGCAGCTTGGTTTGCAATGCCTGTGGAAATGCTTTCTCTGTGTTAGTGCATGTGGACTTCCAGGCCTCTGCTGGCTTACTGTCAGGTTGAACCAAGCCCACTGGCTCAACCCCAAATGCAGTCCAGACCCCAGAACATTGTTCTGCAATAGAAATGAATTTTAGGCTTTTAACAATATTGTAAAACAAACATGCTATACAGAAGAGTGATTTCATGCCAGCTTTCCATACAATGTTATCCTCAATTTCACATGCTGCAGACTCTGAAGTGATCATCACAAATGGAACAGTCTGTAAAGGATGGATTTACTTGTCTGCCATCATATAAAGCTCCTTCTTCAAGAGCACTCGAGTAACTTTATCCTGTTTGTGGTGATGGCAGATGGAAGGGTGCATTGATATAAATACAGAATTTTAGTCAAAATCCACTACCACTGGCTTATTTGGAGCTTTGACCTACTCCTGGCTCCCAGACCACTAATTCATTCACCCCTACTTGTCAGCTGCTTGATCTCACTAAGGGCTAAAATTTAAAATGAAAGCCTTATGGGAGGAAGGCCAGAAGCCATTTTTCTACCAACTATAATTATTGGCATGGCTGCATTCTGAAAAATGAATTTTAGTTTCTTGTTGAAGCTTAACCTGACAGGCAAATTAAGCACCTCTTGGTGTTTAATTAAGTTAGGATTTGTATATACTAGCTTATTGCATGTCTTTTTAAAGAAAAACAATTTTCAAGGACCTGAATCAATTTCAGAGTGAAAATTCAGTTTTCCCAAAAAGGAATTAGTGGATAGAGATTGGGAATGGCATTTTTTTTAAGAAGATGTGACTATTCCATTTTTCTTAGCTTCTATAAGGAACTGAAAAAAATAGCTGTTTCTCATTGGTGTGACATAGGTTAGGTGTGAAACTGTATAAATTCCACGTACTAAAAAGCCAAATCCACTTGACTTAAAATTCGGATGGCTTATTTAAGATTTTCTGTGCAGTAAAGGTGTTTTCCATCCAAAAAGAATTTAAAATATCACTCAAATAATTGCTGATGAGGTGGCTGAGTATTTAGCTGGAGAGACAGAAGACTGTGGTTCTGACAGTTGTCTGCATCATTGACTGTGCCCAGATTTTATTTTCACAGGGCTTTAGGGGGAGTGGGAAAGGTGCAGTTTTGGAGAGCTGGACATCACATATCAAGTCAAAGATGAGGGTGATCAGTTTAAGTGTTCAGTTTTGTGTTCAGAGATGTTAAGGCAAATCCAGGTGATGTCAGCTGAGTTAGGTGAGCTCAGCTCTTTCAAATATAAGGTCCATTACTCAACACCCTAAAATTAGTGAATATTTGTGGGAGCTGTCATTAACATTTCATTTTTGTGTGATCTGCATGAATACGATCTTCCCAGGAGCAATTGTTTGCCATTTTAGAAGCAACTGTATTTAAGTAATGAGTGAGATTGCAGTACATGTTGTATTTCACAGGAGTCACAACATCTGTGTCTGTAGAGTGTTTTTTCTTCTTGAAGTTTGCATGCTATATGAAGGCAGTGTGTCATTTTCGTTATATTTAGTTAAAAATAGATTTTGAAATGCACTGTGTGGAGTTTATCATACATAAATCCAAGGAAACTGAATCCTTCCATCCTCTAAGTAATCTCTACTAAAATCTCTAGGAAGGTTACCTGCCACTATACTGCTTTGCCACAGTCCTGCCCCAGGAGAAGGGTGTGACAGTTCTGCCTGATCCAAGCCCTGCTGAATTTGGTCAGGAGTGTCCACCTTGGCATATCCTCAGCCATTTTCCCCACAACGCTCTTCCTGAGCACATTGGTGACTGTTGTATTGCACTAAATAGTTTATTTAGTTGTTGTTTTTGCACTGGCTGTTTGATAATTTGCAGTGATCACATGGTTTGTTCCATTCTCCCCTTTCCCCCAGAGGAGAGCACCCCCAGTCTTTTACTTTTGTCCTATATAGGATTGTGGGGCTGGGGTCCAGAGCTAGCTGGGTTGGACCTGAACAGCCCCCAGATCAATCTTACAGGTGACATTTCTAACCATGAATAAACAGCCTGTAGGAGCAGAGTGGGGACTGTGCTTCACTTGGGAATCCAGAAGATCATCACTGCATGCAGAGAGATTGGGAACTGCTGGTCTGGCCTGCATCCAGACCCCAGCCATGCTGGAGAAGGTCCAGCCTCAGAAGGCCTCCAGATTACCCTTCCCTGGTAATCACAGTGCACTCCAAGAGCACCCAGCCAGGGCACCTCCTTCTTCCTGGGAGCCAGGGAGGCTTGGCCTTTGTAAACCCTCACAAGGTTTTGGGGGGAAGGTACCTTGAAATCACAGAATGCTTGTTCTGTGCTGTCCCAGTCTGTCCATTAGTAAGGCTTTTAGTGATAGAACAAGCCTGCTTTAACACTGTCTGCTTTCCTGTAACATCACAGAAATAGCAGACTTGGCCCCCTGCCTTTTGAAAAGTGACTGCTGAGGTACTTATTAACATCAGTTCCAAGATGTTTTTCAGTGAGAGTTGGAATATGGAAATGTCATATTTTTCCTAGTATTAAACAATTGTTAAACTAGAAACATAACTCTTGCCAGAGAGCTATTTCATGTGCCTGTCGTCTTTGTAGAAGGAAAATGAACATGGATTTTTCTTTCATTAAGTATTTTAAAGTTCATCCTTGTTTGGTGATCTAGTCAATTAAATTAAGTTTATGGGCAGCTTGTGAGAGCAGAAGACTAATTAATTTTTGGTGTTGGATAAAGCACATTCTTTTCCCTTTTTGTTTGCTAATGAGTATTACTAATACCCATAATAACAGATCTTATAGAAAATGGTGTTACACAGAGTTTATGGTACTTTACAAGTAATTATCTCAATATCATTATGAATTAAAAAACTACTACTTTTGTGGGGAAATATACATTAAGGCAACATTATATCAGCACAGCACCTAGAGAAAAGATTCTCTAATATCATTATCATAGAAAATAAGAGCATCCTTTAGAAATTGTTAATTCAAGTTCACCATTTTTTCAACAGGGATGAACATTTTCCAGTATCCCACCTAATATTGCCCCCGGAAGTGTAAGTGAAGTCCAGATATATTAAAAACAGGCAGTGTAAATCCCTAGAACATACTCCAGAATGTTGCTTTTCTTTCAATCTATATATGTCTCTTAGAGTCACCAAGATCAGCTGTAAGTAAAGGTTCTTCATCCAAAATTCCCTGTCATTGGAGTTGGATGGGTCTGTGTGATAGTTTGGGCTTTTCACCACTGTGAATGTATCCTTTTAGAGCCAGACTGGTTCTTTGAACTGGCTTCACTGGACCATCCAGCATAAAGAGTTGCTCTTCTGAAAGGCTGTGTTGTTTTTGTCCTTCCACTATGAAAGATGCTTACAAAAAGTCACACTTTGAAGTCACACAATACTCAGCTTTCCTCCAATTATATTATGTAACTCTGTTCTGTTGATATAAGCACAGGGTTTATTTTACACAGAAAACAGTTTCTGAGAGGTGACTGTGCAACACATCCAGCTTTGCTGAAACTGCACAGAAGTTTAGCTCCACTTCACATTCTTGGCTCTGAGGAAAAATACTGAGATCCCTGATTGCACACATAAAGAACTTGTTTCTTTTAAAATGTCTTATCTAAAAAACAGAGTTACAGGGTAGGGGGTTTTTTTCAGAGGATTATTGGGAGAGTAATTGTCCATGATAAAAAGCTGGTACTGAGAAAATTCTGAGATTTAAAACCCTTAAGTACATAGAGAAGACTATCAGGCTTTCTGCTGGAGAGCTTTCCAAAGGGGTTCTTTATAGAGCTTAAGAGAGGCTTCTGGTACCAGTTTGGGCAGGGGTTTATATTGATGAAATGTTGAAGTCTCTCAAGGTATTCCTTCAGTATGGTATTGAAAGAACATCATCACCCTTTTTGGCCTGCAAGGGCTCTGAGGTTCCAAGAGGTGAAATGCAGGGCTGGACAGTGTTTCCTTCCTTGCAGTGATCTCAGCATGGTCAGAGTTGCACCTGTCCTGTTTTGTCCAACAAATGGCACCATGTGCAGCTAACAGCAGCCAGTGACCTCTTTCTACGTGTTCTCAGCCCACTACAGTGAAATGATCTATGACATTGATGGCATAACATTGTCCTTTAGAGATTAACACATTGACATCCAATTTGATCAGATATCTGCATTCTCCTTCCTTCTCTGCTTTGTTTAAAAGTGTTTGTTCCTTGAAGGCGAAGTACCTGATACCTCTCTCTGCCTGTCTCTGCAATGTTCCTAAATATTCAAGTCAATCTAATAAAAATTATTCTCTTTTCACTATACTTTTCTCTTGCCTGTCTCTTTGAGTCAGGGTCCCCATGGGTCGTGGTGTACCTGTGGTAGTACCAGGTGAATGGGAAAGTTGGTGCTGTGCATGCTTCTCCTGGAGAAAGAAGCTGCTCTCTGCTTTGCACATGCTCTCACCCACCTTATAATTGTTTCAGTGTGCAGTGAAATGCAATTGAGATTTGTGTGTTTTGTCTTGCTCCTCTCTTTTCAGATCCCCACAGCAGTGATGCTGAAAGCCAGGGCAGATGGTGTCTTCCCCCTGCAGTGTGACCAAATGACCTCAGGGTGACACTTGCTGAGTGAAACAACTCACCTTGATCCATGGTGGGGCTGATGGATGCAGCATTTATTGTGCTCTTTAATTAACTAGGAAAAGGTTAGCTCACTGATTAAGGTAGGGTGTTTGTTTTAAAAGTTTGCTTCTTTATTCAAGCAGTATTTATATTAGAATACAGACTGATATCTCAGTTATTCCCACTTCTTTATATCCACCCTGAATAGAAGTGTTGTTGTCTATCAAACCAGGTGGCAGGGAATAAAAACCCCCTCAAACTCAAGCATAAGTTTGAGGCTACAGAAGCTGATGCTGTAGTGGCAGTTCTGCTAATCCCTCTAACCAAGGCCTGCTTGGTACAGTGGGGTGTGTTTAATTTGGTCATCAATTCAGAGCTGGGTTACTGCTCAGTTAGGAGTATTGCTGAGTAGGCCACAATTCCTCACAGTATTGACAAATTCATTGCTCAGTCTTTGGGGTTTACCTGTGCAGAACTTGGGAAATTCACTTAGAGAACTTCAGCTCTTCCCCATTAGGATAATGGAGAAGTATCTGGAAGCATGTTAAACAATCCATTTATTCAGCATCCATTCTAAGTCATAGCCTTTCCTAAAGTGACAAACTGGTTTGATAAGGTACAGTCATGTAGGAGCTGGAAGTGCACAAGTGCAGTTATTAAAAATGAATGCTCTATCCTGTTTCCCTTGTGTATCTTGTCACTGACATGACTTCACAAGTTGCAAATCTATTAAACATTTCAAACATGGAACTGGAGCTCATTAAGCAGAACATTGACTGGTATGTAGCAAAGTGTTTCAAATTCAAGACTGTTAACATTTGTCTCCAGAGTTTTTTGTCTTCTAGGTTGTCACTAAGCAATCCAGCTGTCTGGGAATGCAGCCTGTGCTTCCTGTGATCAGAATGTGACTGTCCTTTGGGGTGAGGTAGTAGGTTGTATAGTTTTAGGGCTATGCCCTGCCTGTCAGATAACTATACAATCTACTGTCTTTCCTGAAGTGGCTGTGATGTCAGCGCTGGATGGCTCCAAAAGACAACACAGATATTTTTCAACTGTACCATTCTCTGGCTCTGTCTGTGTGTTTGGTTCTTGTACACAAATGTCCTCAGAGTGTTTAGATTCCTGTATTTCCCATTCAGGCTCAAAAGCCATTTCCTTCTGGCATTTTTGGAGAGCAGGTGGGGTGTGAGTGCCAGGATACAGAGGTACAGCCCAGCCTGCAGTGGATTTGCTCACACCCAGCTGTGTGGGACTGCCATGGGAGTGGCCACTTGGAAACAGCTGATCCATCTCTCCCTTGTTTTCTGGCATCTGTGTTCATATTAAACATAAAATGGTACTTTTGATTCAGCAGCTGTTTAAATCCACTTGGTGTAGGCTGTTTGAGAAACTCCAAAGAGATGAGCTGGACAAAACCCTGAGAGGATGTCTTCCCAGTCAGTCGTGTTCTGCCTTGGAAATGGTAAATACTTGAACCCTAAGTAAGAGGTCTCTTCAGTCAGTTTTGGGCACTGATTTAACTCACTGTTTTATTACATATTGCTAGTTTGGGAGGGACAGTGTTTGCCACTGCAGTTCTCCTGTCTCTGCAGTCCCTCCACCAGTTCTGTCTGACTCCCAGGTGGAGCTGTGGGGAAGGGCTGAGGTCCCATATGGCCTCTCTAAGGCTAAGAAATGTGTGGGCTGGAGAGAGATAAGGTAATTTACTTACAATGGTGAAATGTTTCCTTCAGAAGATGCACGTGATGCTCTAACAGGATGAGGTAGTAGGTTGTGTGGTTTCAGGGTAGTGATTTTGCCCCAATCAGGAGATAACTATACAACCTACTGCCTTCCCTGATAGGCAGCATAACAACCTCAGTGTCTTAATTCACAGAGAAACAAGAGCTAAAATACACTCCTGAGATATACTTCTGAGACCAGCAAAGTAAGTCTAGATACAGTTGTTGCTATCCTGTCCCTAATAGCTCTAAATTTAGATTTTAAGTGTAGATTTTTGATAACTGCCTGCAAAATAATTACCATTTTTAAAGTCTTTATCGTGAAAAATTGAATTAAAGAAGTTTTATTTATTTCAAAGTTTGCCTGCTCTTGTTCTGTTTAATTTTTGGTTCATTTTAGTGGGGTGAAGTTACTGGGGGAAATTGTTCCAAAAATGCTGAGAACTTGCATTGAGGAAGTTTGTATTTCCTTGACATCTAAGTTTGAGTGCAACAAATTTTACTCACAATACCCTGGTTTAGTTCAACCTTACCTCTCCCTCAGGAATCTTGCAGTGTTTTACAAAGAGTTCTGGGTTAAATCACACATTCTTCAGCAGGTAAGGTTTACATTGCAAGGGAAAAGCTGTAACAATGAAAATCAAGAGTGAGAATTAAAAAACCAAAACCAGACATCTATTTAGTCCCTCAGTTTCTCATAACAGGCTCATTTAATGATGTTTAGTGCCCCAAAAGAATTCTCTTCTATCTAAAAAGTACAAAATGCATCTGAAAAACTATGGACAAAAAAATGTTTGCCAGTAAAGATATTTTGAGAATATGAACTCTAGAGTTTTACAAGAAAAATCAGTGGAAGAAGGGGAATATAACAAGGTGCTGAGTTTGGTTGTAGACATAGAAATCATTCTGCCATGTGCAAAATGCACCCAGAAATAGGAGTCCTGTAAACCTTAAAGTTATCTTGAGACCAGAGGTATCAGACTGGTTTTGTATAACCATCAGTATATATTTTGTTTATACAGCAGCCTGTTACTGTAGACTGGGGTCAAAATTGAAGGTAAGTGTAATCCTGTGTTTCTGTCTGCCAGCTACACAAAGGCAAGCTTCCCTGAGAAGCTTTCCCTCATCTCTGTAGCTGGGAGAGCTGTGACATGCACAGTGAAAGCAAATGGAATAACTCATGTTACAGTCAGAAGCCAAAGTGGGTATTTTATTGCCTCTCTGGTCCAAAAATGCCACATGTTATCTGGAGTCAGGTGGTATTTGAGGTCATTCAACACCTCAAAACAGGGCCTTTTGTTCATACCTTTACCAAAGGTTTGGCAGGCTTTTTGACTTGGGTTCATAGAGGCAGATAAAGCTGTTGGTATAGGAGGAGAAGTTGGTGCATGTCTGAAACACCCACAGGAGAACAGGCAATACCGTTGCTAATACTGGTTTTGATCTTCTTCATTTCTCTGGTTGTGCATCTCTTAATGCAGCACTGCAGGTCCTGAGCTCTTTCTTGCAGCCTCAGGGCTGCAGCTTGAACATGAGACAAGCTGGGGCAGTGATTGCTTTGTGTGAAGCCTAAAGCATCTCCAGGGTGCAGAACAGGCTGGAGAGCACAGTCTTGCATTCTGTAAATACAGAGGGAATGTTCTCTCTGGGACAGTGGGGTTAACAGAGGGAAAATGCTGTCCACGTTCTACAGCAGCCTGTTAGATCCCAACTCTGGAGTAGTTTTCAAATCTTCTGGCTCTGCCTGGGTCAGCATTTTGCTCTTGGTAATGAGCTGTGAGTTTTCAGATTCAAGTCGTTCTGGCAATGCCATTAAAATAAAGGGCCAAAAATATCCATAGTGTTCTCCTCTCTAGGATCAACTGTAAATGCAAAACCATGTGCCTGTTCTTGGCAGCTTGTGAGCCTGCAGATAATCAGGGCTGTCCTTAGTGGCTGGCATTACAGCTAATGACACTCTACCAGAAACGTGAAAGCACAACTCAGGGGCACTGAGTATTTACCAGAACTGCAGACTGAAAATGTTTGTATCCAAATGTAAGCAGCAGCTTGGCTTGCTGGAATCACAAGGGAAGAACAGCCAGGTTTTTTTAAAACTCCAATCAGCAGTACCACTTTTTGAGGTGCTTGTTGCACACATCAAGTATGAGGAAGGAGCTTCATCATGAGTGCACATAACATCACATGAGAAATGTGTATCATGACATGCACTTCTATTCAGTCTGTGTCCACTTCAGTATCTCTCTTTGATTTAGTGTGCCAGTAAATATTCACTGACAAGCAGAAGCTTAATGCATCTTGCTGGAACAAAACTTGTACATTTGCTTATAACCGGCCAGGTAAAAATTGATGGGTATGGGATTTTCTCTGAGGCCAGGATTTCAGTTATTAGCTTCCCTTCTGTGCCCTGGAGAAAATGCTTGGTGTTTTGGGAGAAGGCACAGAGAAGACATTAAGCAGCTCTCTGACATTGAAGCCACCATTGAACTTTGGATCTCTACTGTGTGGATGTGGGAAGTGTTCTGTCTCTTCTACCTTTTCAAGGCTCTTATAGTTTTGTTGGGTTTTTAAACATGAGCAAACCTCCTTATTCCTGAAACCACTTTCCCAGTGTAAAAATTTTTAGTACATTTGGCAAAACACTAAAGCAAAGGTAGACATTTGCAGATGACCCCAGTAACTACCCTAAGGACATGTGCTGCCAGCCCCACCTGTGTATCAAAAATCTGTATCAAAAACCTAGGCCAAAATATCCACTGGTTTTCAAATAAATCTGTGTTCCTGAGTCACATGGACACTTTTAATTGTAGAACAATGAGCACCACTCATGCTAAACACTTGATGGTATAAAAATTTGTTTGGTTGTGGAATAGTGTTCATGACCAGTCTCCAACACAAAACCCAGCAAGGAACCAGGTTAAGAGACAGCTGCAAATGAATTCTCTGATGTGTCTTATGTTCATGTTCCAGAGGTTCTTGCTCTGGGTTTCCCTGTCCAGCTTGCTTACACAAGTGTAAACAATAATATTTCCATCCTCAAGGAGCCCAAGTGAGATTTTATAAAGCAAACAAAGTGTGTTAAAAAGGCTTCTCAATCCACTGAAAGTGAGCAGCAGTTTACACAATAATATCTGGTATTAATTAACACTTGGAAGAGAGTGAGAAACACTTGATGTACTTTGAATAACACAAATAATAGTACCACTCTTAGATGGTTCTTAATGCAAACATCTAAACTGAAAATAAAAATGTTCCTGATACAATAAATTGGCATTTCTCTTTTGTGAAAAAAGGCAGTTTAACCCTTCCTTTACACAGTAAGACAGGTCCTTTGAACACCTTGCTTTTGGTGACAAAAACATCTCACTTGTGGTGAAATTATGAAAACACATTTCACAGCACTCAGGGGTCTGGGAGGTTTCAGCCCAGTCTCGGACTTTAGATGCTTCCTGAGCAGATTATTCCCATGTGCAAGGATACACTCTTCTCTCTGGATTCAGCCCCGATTTGGTGCTGTGTTCCTCACATCTGGTAAAAAACTACCCTGCAAACTTGACAAATGGTAGTGTAGCAGTGACTATTTGAAAATCA
This sequence comes from Agelaius tricolor, assembly GCF_023055355.1. Classification (NCBI taxonomy): domain Eukaryota; kingdom Metazoa; phylum Chordata; class Aves; order Passeriformes; family Icteridae; genus Agelaius; species Agelaius tricolor. Next base: position 6,192,090 of record NW_027269263.1, read on the forward strand.
GATGGGGAATCCCACAGGTCCTATTTTTATTTAGGCTTGGCTTGCTGGCTCATTCCAGTGACCTCCGCTGAGGTTTGGCATAGGATACTCATGGTTGCAACATACTTTTTTCCTCCTTTTTATTCAACTTTTTCCTCCAAAGTTGCAACATGGCCACAACTTTGGTTGTATTTTCTTTTCCTCCCCTCTTTTTCCTTTTTACCATTGGTAGAATAAAATTCTTGATTGTCCAGGATTCAATGATTTACCTTTTATTCCTGCATCTTAGCAAAACTTAGAATCTGACTTTAGAAATTCAAATGGACAAATATGTTCTCATTTCATTCCCCTTTACAACTCATCTTTTCCAAAATCTAATAACTTTTAACTGTAGTATGAAGAAACTCTATAAAAATATTACATCCATCATATTACACTAGCTGGCAGAAAAAACCAAAAATTTATTCACAATTTTTTTTAAAACTTAAGCAAAATTATTATTAGGAAAGTGTCCCTCGGAAAAGAGATTTTACTGTCTAGAATATGGTAGTATATCCCTAGCTCCAGCTCTTCCCAAATTTCCAGTGGAGGAGCTCCATCTCCATTGGTTTGGGTGAGGGTGTGTGTGGTATTTTCTGCATCCCCTGTCAAAGGGAGGAATGAATAAATCTGACTCTATGTTCTTAGAAGGCTAATTTATTATTTTATTATCTATATTATATAAAAGAATGTTATACTAAAACTATACTAAAGAATAGAGAAAGGATACAGACAGAAGGCTAAAAGAGACTAAAGAAAAATAAAAAGATAATCCAGAGTCCGACACAGCCTGACTGTGATTGGTCAAGTCAAAACAATTCACATGAAACCAATCAAACAACCAGCTATTGGTAAACAATGTCCAAACCACATTCCAAAGCAGCAAAACACAGGAGAAGCAAATCAGATAATTATTGTTTTCATTTTTTCTCTGAGGTTTCTCAGCTTCCCAGGAGAAGAATCCTGGGTAAAGAAATTTTTCAGAAAATATGACAGTGACAGGTGTGGGCACACACCCTGAAGCATCCATTGCTCACAGACACCTGTGAAAGGCCCACGATGTTGGTGGAGCTTTCCCTGCTCAGAGCTGTGTCTGCAGCTGGGACAGGAGAGAGTGGCTTGGCCCCAGGTGAGCCCAGCCAGGTGAGGTGTTTGGTTCCCCCAGGTGATGCCAGGGGGAGGCAAACCTGGACATGCACGACATGAGCAGCAGCCAGGCCCTGCTCCCACCTGCAGTGTGTGGCACATCCCATGGGGCATTCCCACCAAAGGCAGGTGGATGCACTTCCCCTCAAAGAGTATTTGAAGGATTTGATCACTGTTCAATCTGGAGACATCAGAACCCTTTATTTTGGAGGCAGTTGTGCTCACCTCAGCCTGAAGGCAGATGGGTGCAGTGGCAGGGCCCAGGCTATGGCTGCCTTTCCAGCCTTCCCCCCAGTACTCCCATCTGAGGCCTCTCCAAAGTGATTTATGGCTCCCTGTGAGTGCCTGGGATGGAATTAGGGCGCCTTGGATTACATGGTGCCTTCCCTGTTATTCTTGCTGCACAGCACAGATTTATGACGGCTTTTAAGCCAGGCAGCACGTAAAGAAATATGATCTTAACAAAATATAGAAGGGACCAACGGAGGTCAAAGTGAACACTACATGGTGATCCAGGATTTCCTTTTATTTACTGCTCACACCTTTTCAGTCTCAAGTGGATTTGGGCTGTCTCAGGCAGCCCTACCCCACGTAATCCTCTGAGCCCAGAGACTTTGCCATCAGCGGATGTCTTTCGTTATGATTTAGGAAATGTAGGAAATCCCAAAATGCCGCTGGTGAATTAAATGAGTTTTAGGCATAGAGTGCCAGAAAGACGCACAGCATCAGGGTAAGCAGGAACCCCAGGTTCATGCAGGCAGGTTTTCTGTCTCCTGACATTTCTTGCTGTGGCAGCAGCTGAGGGTTTGCTGGGTCAGTGGTGTCCTGCAGATCTCCTCTGTTTTCAGTGCTGGAGGAGAATCATTTGGGAGAGCCCTTCATGGAGACATGGAGCAAAAGCTGTGCCCATGCCAGGACTGTGGGACAAGGAAAATAATGCTGTAAGCAGCTCTACTTTATAGCTTTATTTACAGATATTCATCAATTATTTCTAAACTAGCACATAAAAAAAGCCTTGCCCTTAGCCTGGAGATGGACAATGTGAGACCTGCAGCAGTCTCACATTGTCTCGAGCACAAGGATAGAGCTGCAGGGAGTCACCTGCAGGGCCATGGCCTGCCTTAAACACTGCCTCAAACTGCAAAGTGAAACAGCTGGCAAGGGGGAGGGAGGCTATAAATCCAGCCAACAACTGACTCCTGAGCCACTGACTGCTACTGAGAGCCTGGTCTTGAACCAGAAGCGAAGAACAGGAGCCTCTTCTCTCTGGGGTGAGGGCTGTAATCCCCTCCAGCTACAGTATCACTCTCTCCATTAGTAAAACAAGGTCTGGTGTGCACCCTTTCATTCAGATCTATTATCATTATTTCTCCACGTGAGGAAAGGAATTTATCTCTCTTCTAGCCTAGGGCTGTAGCAAGGTTCCCATGGTGTGGGGGTTCTGTTGGGTTTATTCAGGGAGGGTGCTGGTGGCCTGTTTCGTTTTGGAAGGCACACAACAGCTTGTGTAATAGTTCACCTGCTCTTCTAAGCTTCCAGAGTAACATCCTCCCCAGTTCTCCAGCTGCTTGTTGCTGCTCACACTGTAAGCCCTTTCTACAGCAACAAGACTTGAACCAGGCTGGTCCCCAGGTGTTCTTTGGGGATTTCACAGGCCAGGAGTCCACATCTGAAGCACCTTTTTTTTTTTTGGAAGCCTGGACTCTTGTGAGATGTAAGGCAAACATGCAAACATCAGCACTGAGAGCTACCACAAATGTGCCTCCTCTTAACCAATTTCACAGGTGACTCACATTTAGTTTTCAACACAGAATAAGGTTAAAACAAATAAATTAGTTGCTGGAAATAATTTGCAAGAGGTTTGTTGCTTTGTCAGTCACCCATTGCTGTTGCCATTTCTTTCCCATGTGCAGCTCCTCAGAGCCTGGGCTTTGCCTGAGAAGCTCTCAGTTATGGGTGTTCTCCTGAGATTCCAGGTTTCCTCCAAAGGGGCATCCCACAAAAGGTGAGTGATGTCATTTGCCAGAAGGGGAGATGTGTGGCCTCCCACTGACCTTGGGATCCTCATGTTCCCCAGCTCTCTATTTTTGAACTGATTACTGAATTTCTCGTGCTTATATCCTCACATGTGCTGTTTATCATGACATCAAAACCAATATCTCTGGGAAACACTGACACTACTGCCCGTGTTTAAGTGAAATCCCAATATTCAAAGCATAGTAAAATTCTGTAAAAGACAAAATTTAATGGACATTATGAGGAGAAAATTCTGCCTATCTCTTCTTACATTCCTTCTGGTTGAATGATAGAGTTGGTGTACTAAAGTATTTATTTATCTGTTTTAAGTTTGCATTGCCTAATGGACAGGAGATCCTGGAGGCAGAGTGAGGCTTGGATGTGCACTAATGAGTTGGTGTTTGTTATTAATGCTTTGAATGCTGAACTGTGTCCAGGCTGATTCTAAAGCAGATTTTTAGAGGGCTAAAGGTGCTACCAGCCCAGCTAAGAATGAAACCCTTATGATGATACTTGTCCATTCTCTCTTAAAGGAGAAGGGAATCCTGAGAATAGAAAATTAGAAGCAGAAGGAAGGAAGGACACAGGGAATGATTCAACAGGTGATGGAAATTCAACTGAGATTGCATATGTGCAACATGATCATGTTGGAAAAATACTTAGTTGAGCTGGGAGCAAAGTGAACCTCTAGTGGAAGAAGTTGGCTAGTCAGTCAGGAGATAAAAATCTCATGCTAGAGAGTCTGAAGCTGAGCCTGATCAGTCTGATTTGATTTTTTAAAAATACAAATTCCTCCTGCTCAGGGGGACATGTTCTAGTTAGCAGAGTATACATTGGCTTAAAATAACTCCACTTGAATTGGTCTCCAAAGTGAAAATTTGTCTCACTTTGCAGTATCTGAACTTTTGAGAGTGTGAGATTCTGCAAACCAAGCAGAAGGATCTCCTGCAATTCAACATTCAGCAGCTGTCAAAGCTTTTCAGTTCCTCATGTGAAAGAGGCAGTCATGGAAAACAGTCAGGGGGAAAGAGGTTTCAGAAACAGTTACTGAATTGCAGGTGTCAACATCCACAGGAGCTGGAGGTACAGGGGAACTGGCAGGGAGGGCTTGGCAGAAACAAGGGGAAGCTGCTCAGAAAATCGTGTTTCATCACTGCCAGGACTGTCAGTGTGTCTATTAAAGATTGCAAGAATGAAAAATTAAATACTAGATTAATAATTAACCCATCAAGTGGAAATAAACTTGATCTGGATCTGAAGAGAAGCTGGAGAATGATCAGGAACCACAGCAGGGATGGATGGATGGATGGATGGATGGATGGATGGATGGATGGATGGATGGATGGATGGATATAGAAGTGTTATATCTACAGATGCATCCCAACTACAAAACAAACACTTCAGTGTCCAGACATGGGGAATCTGGAGTAGAGCTTCAGCTGCCAGACTTGTCTGAGAATCTGGGAGATGGCGCGTGAAGCTCCCTGGCAAAAGGTAGAAACTGAGGCATCTAAAATACGAGAAAATTCTGTTTAATAAAGTCCCTAAGGAAGCAGTATAAATTATAAAGAGCAGCATTGAAACGTTAGCTGTGACTCGCAAACCTCCAGTATGATTCTGCCTTAACATCTTCCTTCCTCCCTTCCTACTCATTTAACAAGTATTCTACGTACAATAGTGTCTTTATACAAAGTTTCAGTTCTTTTGCAGCAAGTGTTACTGACTTACTATAAAGATGCTCTTTGATAGAAGTTACTTTCCCTTTCAGCACTTCTAAATAGTTCTGTTTCGACTTTGTGCTTCTTTCCCCCCAAAATCTGAGTTACAAAACTTCTTCATTCAGTCCCCAGTGGAGGCTTGTTTGTATTGGCTTTGATGTGAGCAGTTTTAGCTGCTTGGTTTAGTTTTGTCCTTTCAGATTTATTTTTAACCCTTTAAGGGTTAAAATAATTACACAGCATGAAATCTTAAAAGGCACAGTGAGATACTCATGGTAAAAATGTATAACAGGTCTGGTTAGGGAAAAATGTTACAGAACTGATGTTCTCTTTGTCTAAAAAAGGAAAGTACAGGTGGTATCTTTGTCAGTCTCCCCAGTGGAAATAATAGGCAAGATTTTAAAAGCTGATTAACAGCTGTAGCTAAAGAAACTGAACTCTTACAGCCACACAAAAATCAAAAGGACCAAAATAGTCTTAATTAAGAGCTGTATGCTGTCTAAAACTATAAAAATTAACATCATTTGGCTTCCCAAGAAGTAATTACAGGTTATAGAGACTTGAGGAGATAAAATCTCTGGGGCAGCTACAATGTCTGGGTAAATTAGGAAGCCCAGATGTAATGTTCAGAAATATGAGCTGGATACGTAAAGGCACTGGCCAGCTGGCTGCCACTGATCAGAAATGTCCTAAGCAGCAAGGAAGTACCAAAAAACTCAACTGCTTTGGCTCATACCAACAGAGAGAAACTGCAGCAGCAAGGAACTTGCAAAAGGAAATTAAAAGCTGTCAGGATTCCTTGACACGATCCATCCAGTATTTCAAATTTACTTTTACTTTGGATACAGATGTCAGTGTTTATAGACCCCAAAATTACTGCCATAAGAAAGAGTGGAAGGCCATTACTATAAAAGTCTAAGTTTTCTAGAAGCACAGCATCAATTGAGACTGAAGAATCATCTTGCTGCTCTTGCTTTGGGAACAATAAACTACAATACACCTCAAACAAAAAAGAGTTGGAGTGGGGATAGGAAAGATGGAAGTAATTGCTTTACCTCAAAATAGCTAAAAAAGGCAAATACTAGCTGTAGAGGAAAATGTCTTATTTCAGCATATAAGCAAAAGCCTTCCCTGAAGTTATAATCCCTGCCTTGCTACCAGCCAGATGTTCTCCATAAAGGAAAATTCACTAACTCTTCAAGTACCACAGATATATGAAATGCCACTAGTTTTATACTGGCTGATTAAGTTAAAATCATTCCACAAAGTCACTGTAATTTAACCCATCAATGCTCCAAAATGGCTGGGATGAGTAGGAGTACCAGTGCCAGATAAAACCCAGGAAGAAGAATGGAGACATTTTGTTTCTGTGCTTGTAAATCCAGCCCCAGCTCACCAGGTGGTGGCAGGAGAAGCTTCTGGGCTTGGTCACCATGTACAGTTTTTTTTACTCTCCCTTATACAGTGCAGAGCAACAGGTGATGATGTTTTAGGTTTCACTGGAGGCATTTATGGAGAGAAACTACATTGGGCCTGAATATAACAAAAAAAACCAGCAAATATCCCCATGGATATTATGAACACATGGAAGAAAGTACAATTTGTTGAAGTGCAGAAACAGGTCACCTTTTTCTGGGAAGGCTGCAAAGATATGTAAAATACGAACAATAGGACAGTATAATTAATTTGCTTAACTGACAACATAAAGCCACAGAAGACAGGCAACCCAGAAAAGCTGATTTAGTGCAAGGAGGGAAATTTGACAGCCTGTGCAGGAAGAAGGAGTCTCAAATTGTGCTGGGTGTTTTTGTGAAAAGCCGTGCATGGAGGAGGTTCTCAGAAGTGGCTGAATCAAAGCATCTGGAAATTTGTCTTTGAGGGGATGCCCACTTGGCCTGAGTGCACAAAGGAAAACCTGTGGTGTGGGCACTCCCCTGGTCCCACATAGTGTTTTGAGATGTGGGTGAGATGCTATCATTGCTGTGTCTTTCAGTGGCACATGTGTGTGTGCTCTACTCTCCCTGCAGGCTTTGGGGCTGCTGGTGGCAGGAAGCTCTGACCCCTCTGGACTCACACCACCTCTTTGTACACCCCTAAAAAAGCCCCAAATACTCCTGCAGCTGCAAGGATTGCTCAGTGTTACCTTGCCAGTAACACACAAGGCTCATCCTCACTGACTTAAACTCGTGCTCCAACCAGTATAAATATTTGTTCATCCAGGGCCCTTTCAGAGCTGTGTTACAGCTTTACCTGTGATTCTCATTGGGCAGAACTGCAGTTTGGATCTGCAGGAACATCTGAACCCCTCATTTTCCTGGAACATCTGTTTTCAGCTGGACAGGAGGGTGGGAGAAGAACACTTACTGACATTATTGTGCAGCTAAAACACATTTCTGGCTCTGAATGCCAGGGAAATGACAATCCTCTGCCAGCCCATGGCCTCTGGACTATGGGGCATGGGCTTTATCACATGCTGCAGTCAGCTGCAAATTAATAGGGAAAATAATACTTTTTGTCCTGTGAACCACATTAGCCACAGAATTATGCCATTATTTCTTTCTTCAGCTGCTTTTCTGGTTCAGTTCCAGTTCAGCTCTGCCTCAGCAGAATCCCAGCCAGGCTGAATATGAATTTCAGCTGAACCAGAATCTCTGCTGTTTCAATGTTCCTTTCTTGTTATGATACACAAATTAACTAGGAACCAGAATGCAATTAAGATTGATGAGTACAAGGTTTATTTTTTTACTCTCACAGCCATATCTGTTCCAGCTTCTAAGTCTTCCTGTCTAAGCAGCAAGAATGAGGGATGAGCAGAACGTGTATTCTATGTCAGCAAGATACAACATCAGAAAGAGAGTAAACAGTCCCTGCAAGCACCTCCTACAAACCTAGGAAATGGATGTTACCCATACCAGAGTCAAACAAGAGTAGACACTGTCACCTTTGGGTGTTTTAAAGCCAAAACACTACAGTCTGACTGAAACTCTGTGACTCAAGTCTTCCTCTACCAAAGACATGATTCGTTTTGAAAATCTAACATGAGCTGAACCCCAATTTCAATTTACAAAAAGTGAATTTAGATTTTCAGCCACCATCCTGTCACACCAATAAAACTGGGAACAAATTAGCAATTACTAAAACGCATCATGAAGTATCTTTTGAACAGGAAGAGGTCAACTTATGTGTTCCCAAGGGTCATTATACAACTTTATGGCACCAGACTATATATGATGTGAACGCTGTATTTCTAAATGAAATAGTTTTGGAGTTCTCACATTTTATGTGGCTGTTTTTCTGCAAGAGAAAATGAACTGTAGTACTGATTTCCTCTCAGCTCTCTCAGTTTTCCATACACACACACACCTGTACATATGTACACAGTGTAGTGTTAGTTCTTGCTATGTTAATGAAATGCCTAAGTTGTAACAGCCTATTTTAGTAAATTTGACCAGCAAGTCTACATTGGAGGATCTCTTCCCTGTGACTTTCCTTGGCATTTAACACTACCTGCAAAGTTAGAGAATTAATTCAGACAAAATCCTGTGCTGCAGAGGCGGGTATTGTTACTACTGCTATTAATGTACTTTTTGGAACAAGGCAAAAGGAATTCACCTGTACAACAGGAGTTACAGCACAGAGAGATTTGTGCCCACATTCTCCCCCTCTCCCCCATCCTTTGGACCTTGAAACCTTTCTGCATGTAGTAATTTAGCAAAGGTTATTGTCTGACTTCTGGGTCACCTGTGCCTGGACACAGGCAGCCAACAGTGCCACAGTGTTCCTGGTGTAAATCCTCAGGCAGGGCATCGCTGCTCCCTGGGGAGGATGGCAGAGTATTTTGGGCTGGGGTAAATTACAACCATGAACTTTGTGTGTGCCAACTAAAACAGCACAAAAAAATAAAACTCCCCCCTGCGCCCAGCAGCGGCGAGGCTCTCACCAGAGCCAGCACAGCCATCCAACTATAAATAGCAACTTCCCTAAAATTAGATGGAACTGGCAGGCTCTGGGCCATGAATGGGAGCACTGTTAATATGCTCATCAGGTACTGGAAGGGCTCCAAATCTGACAAGGCCTGCTACGGCACAAACGTTCTGTGCCTGGAAAAATGAGCAGGAACGGCTGAATGAATGGGGCCAGGGATGTTTTCCTAACTGGATAATAATGTCACAGACTGCCTGACCATGCTGGTTACATTTAAAGGAGTACTGCAAGTAGGGACATTTCTCCATATTTCTTACTGCTTTGCTTATGCTAACAGAAAATGCTGTTAAATCTAATGAATAAAGAAAGGTGGGAAGTATTTTAGGGGGAAATTAATACCAAGATACTCAGTAAAGTTAAACCAAGCTGGGTAACAGTGTAAATTTTAGTATGTAGCTGCTTTTGGCTGTTCTTCATTCAAAAATGGCTAGGGCTTCTCTGCACTCCTCCATGGTGATTTTCTGAATAGTGAATAAAAATATGAGTAGATGGTTCACCAGGTACTTGGTACTAATTGGCGTTTCCCCTGCTACAGAAACATCAGAAATGTTGTTTGGCTTTCTGCAGTTCAAAACAGACCCCATAGCATAGGAGGTGCCATTGTGGCCCCAAAATGGCAGAGAAACTTCAACTGCACAGATGATGTATGCTGACCTTTTCTCTAGCCTAGTACCATTGAAATCCAATCACTTCTGCACCTGCCATCAATCAGCCCACACTTCCATATATAGTCTTTTTTTCCCCCTAAAAAAATTAAGTTACCTCATACAAAGGCACCTTGAGGGCACATTGCATTTCCACAAGGGAAGTCAGAGCACAGCAGCTGATGAATTGTGAATTTACACCGAGCTCATTGTACAGTGTCTCTCCCATGTTGATAAACCATTCATTCACTTCAGTTTAATTCATTTTGAGCGTGAATTAAGTTAAGGTAATTATGGCCAGCTGACTCCTAAATGAGTGTCCGTAGAGAAATTATATATGCTTGAGTTATACTCACTTTAAATTCACATCTTTTTTTGTTAATTCACATTGACATCTTGTGCAGGACAAGCCATTGGGTATCTTGGGCTTGTGCCAGAGCACCTTGAAGATAAGAAAGGAGATTTTGAACTAGTCTCAACAGAGGGCAGAAAAATCAGATTCTCAGAGATGAAAGATATAGCAAATTTTTTTTATTAAATAGAAGACATATAAATGGCTCAAACATAATAAGATTTTTGCAATAACTATGATAATTTTATGGTTTTTTTATGATAAACACTAAAATTAAACATCATAGCACTGTTTCTATGCCCTTCTCAAGTCAGCACTTGTTGGCCATAAGGAAACCCCAAATTTATCCCACCATGCCCCAATTAATGTGATCATTTAAATGGGCCGAAGTATTTGCACAGCTTGCTTTTATTTTTTCTTTTTTTTTCTGAAATCATCTCTTCATATGGCCATATCAACTTGTTTCTAATGTACAGAATTCTTTGAGTCATATGTAGATTAATTTTCACCATGGCTTCAGGAAATAAGAGTGAGTTACTCTAACTCCAGCTGGAAAATAATGATGCCGTTGCTCCAGTCCTGCTGCAGCTTTGCCACTGTCACATTAACAGACTGCATTGGTGGTCTGAAGGCCTCACACAGCTGCAATGAAAAGTAGGTTTAACCACAGCTTCCAGACAATGGTTTTTTGCTTAGGAGAAATTTTGTGTAAGCCAGCACTTTGAAATTTAATCCTACAGGGGTTAAAAATGAGACTGTTTTTTCTCCATGAGGGGATTTAATATTTGGGTTAACCACTTGATTAGCAAGGTTATGACCTTTGTTTATGGAATAGCTGCTGTATTTTTAGCCCAATGGGAAGAAGAGCTTTGATGTCCAGAGTGCTGATAGTGAAGTATGTATTTTCACTGGGGAAATGTTCTGTGTCAGTGAGGAGCAGGAATGAAGTCTAATGAGGACTCAAAGGGGCTTCTTGAATAATTGTGTGTGCATGGGGAGAAAACAACCAAAGTGACAAACTTGCCAAAAGCTTTCTATGTGAAGCTATAAAACCTGTTAGGATATTGCTGTAATTCTTTTGGAAGACTCTGCACACACTTCTTAAACATAGTGATAAATATGAAGAAAAGTTTCATAAAGAGAAATACCTTGGATTCTGAACTGAGATTTCAGTAGAAAAGATAATTAAACAAAAACTGACAAAGAAACTAATGGAAGTTCAGGCTCTACTTCATAGCTCCAGTTTACTCCATAGTCGCTTTTTTCCTCATATTTCCAGCTCTCTCCCTTCCCACCGAGCCCGGAGAGCTGCCACTAGAGGTCAGGTGTTTATCGCTCTCCTCACTGCCGTCAATCACCTCTCGTGCTGCTTGGTGAGAAACCAGCCTGCCTGAAGTCAGATTAGAAATCAGAGCAAGGAGGAACTGTGAATTTACACCCCGGTTATGTGTTCTTCACAAATCCCAACACTTAAAATCTAGTTACGATTTCATGTGAGAAATCTGCAGTAAAAAGATGGGATTTCCTAACAGGCAAAGACAGAAATTATTGATTCAGGTGCTGCACCAAAACCAATGGAGACGGTATCAGTAATGGTGATGAAAATAATGATTAGGTACAGTACACATAGGTTTGGAATGGTATAGGGCAGGTTCTGCTGTGATTTTTACCAGTAATGATTATTCTTCTCACACAATTAGTGTTTGCCTGACCAATTTTTTGGTCTGCAAAAATAAGTGCCAGCTGGACAGGCAGCATGAGCTGGGGGCCAAATCAGCTACTTTGCCCCAAAAAGAAGGATGCTGGGGGATGTCTAGGGCTGGGTGCTGTTTTCAGTCTAGGGCTGAAAACAAAGGACATGGGGCTAAAGGAACTTGGGGAGAGGACGTGGCCAGCTGAAGTTCCCATCTCACAAAATGCTTGGAAAATCAGGTTTTGCTTGTTTCCTGGCACACATGCAATGTGTGTATGGCTAGGAATAGTTCTATTAATTTTTCCAACTTGCTCTCAAGCTCTTTAGTAACTGCACAGTCAATATTGCTGCCTTGTGCAAAAATGCAAAAATATAAAATTTTATTGGGTTGGGTCTTTCCCAGTGAATGCAGTGAATAGTCATAGAAACTAGTAGAGCAATGATTCCAGATCCAAATGTAGGCTCATTTCATCAATACTTATGTATTTTATGGAGGATCATGATGAGTTTCTGAGCAAGAGCCTAGGAAACAAGAGCCTAAGAAAAAACAATCATTTAATTGCTTAAAATGAGATGCTATTTAAACTAACTCAGCCAGTACAGAGTGGTGACATCAGAGAACCCCACTTAAGCTATTGCCTCCCAACTCGACATCTCCACAGGGAGATGCATTAAATGAATTTATGGGGATAGATCCACAGGCCAAAGGCATGTGCAAGGGCATTTAGCAAGCAGCAGTTGAAGTCTCCTGAAAACACAGCTCCAGAAACTCCAGCTCATTCATGGTGCTTCTGGAAGGCCCAAACCCAGCCCAGCATGAGGAAGGAAACTTCCCCCTTATCATTCTCTTGCACAAAGGTGTTCCCATGACATGCCCCTGTTCCACAGATCCAAGCAAGAGCAGGGATTTTGCTTTCTGTAGGAGAGATAAAAAATCACCTGCTATCCTTCCTTTGTTAAATAAAAGAGTTGGATTCAGTCTTCTGTCAGAAACCATTCAGTAGCAAAGAAAGAGCTCTAAGCTATGTGGATGCAGCCCTGATCAGCCCCAAGCATCACTGCCATTCCAGCACTTGAAACTTCTGGTTTTGTAAGCTTTTCTCTTGAGACATCTCCACAGAAAAAAACTGGAGAGTATCCAACCTCGCTTTAAAATGTATTTCACCTGACATTACAGAACATCTTGTGTAAACCACGCTGAGATGATCTTCAAAGCCTGTTCTTTCCTTCACTGCCTCTTTCAGAGTGCAGCAAATTCTCTTATGGAGATTCCTCTGATGGTAACAACAATCATTGAATATGTCCCAGAGCGCAGTCTTTTATTCATTGGCATCACTATGTTTTCAAAACATTTTCCAGGTTTGTTTGAAATAAATAATTTGAATTTGTTATGTCCCTCCATGGCAAATTGCTGGGGACCTTCTGTGCAATGTCTTAGAACTGTGACAGGGTGACAGGTGGTATAAAATTTCATCATTGAAAAACTCAAAGCACATCAATTCCAAATTTTTTGAGAGATTTAACTTTATCAACAACTGGAAAAATGAAATAATTTAAGAGTAAAAATCTTGAAGTACCAATCATACACATTAGGAATAAGACAGAACTATGTTTATTTAGGTTTGGAAGGGTAGGCTTTGGGGTTTTTTGGTAGAAGAAGTCTTTTTATCTTTGTTCAAAGAGTGAGTGGCTCCTGTTGTAAGCAGCATTATGGAAAGGGAACAAGCAGTTTTGTCTCAGGTGTTTTCTGTTCTCTCCACCTTGTTTTTACACAGTGCAATCACCGGTACAGAAGTCCACAGTTACTCAATGTCCACTTACTGCATGCAAATATTTTTGTTGTGATAGAAACATTATTTTAGAGGATGGCACAATGGCCATGTTACTATTTTAAACCAACTGATGGTAATATGAAACTACTCCCAGAGTACTTGAAACTGCTACTGTATGGTTTGCTAAAACTGCATTTAGGGTTTGTTTCGTGGCTTTGATGATTACATTGTTCAGATCCTGCTGTCCCTTGTGCTTTGTCTGCCCGGAAGAGGGACTATAGCTTTTCTTTTCAACCAGAGAGAAATTTAAACAGCAAATATTTGATTTTTAGGCTTAAGTAATTTCCAGGGGGATATTCTTTGTTATTTGTAGATACAAAGTTTTATAAGGATTATAAAAGAAAAAAAAAATATGGGAAATCACCTATTTGTCTTCTTGTAATGCCATAAAACAACTGCAAGGAGAATTGTTTTTAAATGAGAGAGGAATGGTTCTATCAAGCAAATGTGAAAATAAATTCAGTAAGTAGGCATTCATTCTCATTTTGCAGAGAAGTCGTGTATATACCTTGAGTGTTAAAAGATCAGTCTAAAAGATCACCTGTTATATCAAATTTTCACTAATTTGAGGGCAAAAGATCTGCACTCACAGTTGCAGCTGTTTTCTGCAGGGCTGAAATCTTGTCAAATCTGATGATTCTACAGGGCCTGCACAGGTCTGGGTGCAGTCCTGCGAGGTTTCTGTGCCTGCTGACAAATAGAAAGAATAACTTTGTGAACACTGAGTGACTGCACTTTGTAAAGTGGCTAAGCCACTGCAGGTGGTTATGAGTCCTTTCTTTTCTGAAAAGCAGTGCTTTGAAAATCCATTTAATGCTGGAAGAGTTAGCAATCAGCAAGGTGTTCTCTGCTGCTGCCTCCATCTCTCTGTAAGTTCAGGCCCAGGTGTTTGGAGACACATCAGTCAAAGGTGAATATATACAAAGAATATGTGCACCCATCTACTCCTGACAAAGGGATAAAGTGACTGGTATATGTGGAGTGCAGAACTGACCTCCTATCAGCTGCAGTCTTGCTGTGTTGACCACTTATACTTTTTGTAGTGATACAAGAGGAAAGCAAGAATGCAATTTTGCTGCTTGTTAGGGTTTTATAAAATAACTTTCTGGCTGTGTATCTCTTCTACACCAGTGAATCTGGCAAGGCAAAAATAACCACATTATTCTCTCACAGCACCCCCCAAAAACAGGTAAAAATGTGCTCACAAGGTGTGGGGTAGACAGGGTGCAGGGTACTGATAGAGACAAAAAGGTGGAAACATCAGTAGCCATCCTGCCTCCCAGCTCCTCTCAGAGTTCTTCACCTCTCAGAGTTCTTCACTGTCAAAAAAGTACAATTTCAAGGCCTCTGTTTCTTTCCTCCTCAATGTCTCTGCATTTGGTACGTCTCATCAGTCCACTATTTTCCTTTTTTTAATAGCAGCTTCCCACTCCCGAGCCTCAATCTGAATACCACCCGTAAAAATTGATGAAGGTGCCAAGTCCAGCGTGGCATTTACAGAGCAGAGCTGCCACATCAGGCTTTCATTGTGACCTTTATTGTGACCCGTGTGTCCTCAGGCTCTCCCTGGCAGTTTGCTGCTGCTGTAGCACAAGCCCCTCTGGGAGGAGCTGCCCCTTTTTTTGCTGCAGAGCTCTCTGCTCTCCGTGAGGAATGAAAAATAGCAGCGGTGGGTTCCAGTATGCACGGCATGAAGGATGTGGCTGCCAAGAACAAAGGCTTGATCCTTGTGTTCCACAAAAAGAACAGCTCAGTATACTTAGCACATTGCTCCAAGTGATTAATCCAGGGAATAAAGGTGGGCTTTTTTCCTGAAGCGCATGAATATTTTTTAAAAGTACAATTTTATTCTCTTGGAGCAGCAAAGCCTTAGAATTGAATAGCCTACTTTCTAGTAGTGCTATCATGGCTTGTGATTAGGAATGGAAAAACAATATCAAACAGTAGCCTACTGTATCAAACATATTCGTTCAATAATCTTTTTGATATCCAGGAGCTTATCAGAAACCTTGTGTCAGGTACAGACTGCACTGGGTACAACCTGCTGTTCTGCTGGAGCAGATGAAGGCAGATCAGCTCTGCAAATTCAGAAAACTGCACATATTGCAGGAAGCATCAGGTATTTTCATACATCTGTATTATCAACCTTTTCTTTTAATGTAGGGTTTGTCCCTTCACTCTGAAGTAACTACCTAGAGGCTATTTAGTGAAGAGCCTTGCTGGATTCAGGCCTACTGGAAAGTATTTATCACTGTTTACAGAAGAGAAAAGCAGGGCTGCCAGATTAGCAACCAAATCTAAAACTGGCTTCAAAGTACATTCTCCGATAGCACAATACACATCTTTCAAATTTATGGACATGAGTGGATAGCAGAGAAAAACATGAAATCATCATTTATCCAAAGACAGCCTGATTTTCATGAACCATGGGTACAAATAAAATGTGCATACCTTCCAGAAGCAAACACTGTAGCCAGGTCTCAAAGGTAACTCAAATCTGACTAGATTAATTTAACATCTGTTAGTTGTATTTCTGAATTAAAGCATCATTAGTGTAATATACATACCAGCTGTAAAGTTTTTATTTCTGGAGTGAAAAATCAACATAAGAGCTAGAGACAGAAAAAAACAACAAAAAAATGGTTGGTTGTTCCATTTGGACTCTCTTAGGATTTACAGAATCTAGGAGAAAAAAATCATTATTGTACTTTATTTTTAATCAGAGATTCACTGGGTCTGGATTAAGTACATTTTGATACCAGCATTCCACTCTGATTTTTGAATGTCTGGTTTACCTTTATTTGGGTAATAAATAATATTTTTCTGCATATAGTTCATGGGATTGATAGTGGGGTAATGACTGACTTGAGTCTTTCCTCTAAGAGCAAATCAAAGTTGCTAAAATGTCTTAGGATCTTTAGCTACGTACAGGCAAACAGCACTTTACAGAACTGAGAGAAATGGTAAGATTTAGCCCCAAAGAACTGAATAGTCAGGTAAACAGGAATTTAGTATAATTGCATTAGAAGTTGTCAATGAAGAGTTGGCCAATTGGAAAAACAAAGTTTGCAAAAGAAATAGGGCTTGAAGGACTATCCTTTGTATCCTCTCTTGAAGGATACAAAGAGAGCAGGCAAGGACAGTTCGTGCTTGTGAAGAGGGACATTGATCCAATCAAGGGGTTTGAAGATGGGGGAAAGATAAGAGGAATAAAACTAATACTGGTGCAATGGGAAACTGAACAACCCACCAGGGATTTCAACCACTCTTTGATCTGTTTTTTAATATCTGGAGAAAGAGGATATGGCCTTTACCACCTTCTTCCAAGGTATGGTTAAACAAACAAGTGAACTGATGTAACACCTTACAGCTGCAAGGGGGAAGATCTTCTTTCTGCCCTCTCCCAGTATCCTCTCCTCACCCTTGTGCCTGCTCTGGTGTTCCATGGCTCCCAGCTGAGGCAATGCAAGTCCCTGACCTACAGACAACTAGCCAGTCTTTGGGGGAGGTTGAAAAATGCCACAAATACTAAAGCCCAAAGAGGGTAAATTGTGGAGCCTGTGCCTGAAATAAGGGGTAAGAGAAGGGAATGTGGTTTTCCATTGATATTACCCCAGAAGGCTCCTCTGCTGCCACAACACCATGAAATGCAGTTGTCTGACACCTGGCTTTGAGGCTTTCTTCCTGATTCAGTTTCCAGTCTGAACACTAGCCTATGGCATTGCCCTTGATAAGAAAAAAAGTTCAGTTTTTCACTTTGTGTTGTAATTAGAGTTTTACTGGGTCAAAAAAAAAAAAAGAGACTTGTGTTTGTTTTTACTTACAGCTCGTGCTGGAGCACAGTCATAGGTAATAGCTAATCTAACTGTAAAATCTGAGTGGAGGCACAGCTCCTGTAATTGCACAGCCAAGTAATCAGGTGATGTCAGCACACTGCCAGCCTGGCTGGTGTAACCTCACTTACCCTGAGCTAACAGAACAGGGCCCTGCCTTGCGCGCTCGCGGTGCCACGCGTCCCTCGCGCTCTGCGGGGCCTCTGAGGCTTTCTGCGCGTGGCCCTGTGCCCTGACAAACCTGGTGACGTGTGGGACAGTGACAGGGCACTCCACCTGCTGCACAGCTCCAAAAGGCAAACTCCCAGAATGCAAACGTGAATGAGATGTACAGGGCAGGTATATTGACAAGATCTTTTTTCTTTCCAGATTAAATAGAAATAAATTGGAGGAATACTGAGATATCAGAAATATTTGAAAATCCCAGCCTGGACATTAAACAAACATTTGTAATGCTGAAGCCCAGGATAAACAGCAAATATTTTGTGTTCTCTAAAAAATATTTGCAGAGTTGCACACAGATGAATTAGGTAATCAGGGCAACTGCTGTCAGATAGCAACTCAAAATGGGTGCAAAACTCTATGATACGGCTCTAATTAACCACTCTTGTATGATGTTCTTGTTCTCGGAGGCTCCCAGAATGGCATCAGTGATCTGCCTGTCCTGTTGTCAGCATTTTCCAGTGGTTTGGGAATTTCTGGGGTCTCCAGCTGTGGCTGTAGAAAGGGTGAAGCCATATAACCAGTGTGTGTGCACCCTGAGAGGCAGGCAGCTGGCAGGAGACCAGCTTTGGTGTATTTACTGCTCTACATTCAAACCTTACGGATTTTGTCTGCCAGTTACCATAGCCAAATGAACCTCAAGACATAAACAGCAGGTAAAAAGGAAGAAAGGGAGAGAATTATATTAAGACATGCAAAAGATAGTAACAATTTTTATTTTTTTTTAATGGGGGAAGACCTGTAAAATAATTCAGTTAAAAACTAAATATCTGATAACACTAGTACGCAGAAAAGCAGACTTCACAGGCTGCTCCTCAGACAAGTTCTTGTCTCTTTTAAACCATATACCCAAATTTTCCTTTTGGCTCTTGCTGCATTTGGAGTGAATGAACTGATATGAGACAGACAGTTTCTTCACATTTTTTTTGGTTTTTTAACTGGAAAGACATTCTCTCAGGGATTATTATGAGAAAAAAACTGTTTGGAAAATATGCTGAATATTGCAAATATATAGCTTAGAAAACATGCTGGATTTTCATCTAGTTCCGAACACAATTTCTGTTTCTTGCAGGTTCAGCACCAAATTGTTTCCACAAGGTCATGAGGTTTTCAGAAGCAAATGGAGCATTTCAGTCTTGGTTTCACTAAAGAGAGATGGGTCTTGCTACACAAGGATCTGTCATGTGCAATTTTGTTTACTTGGGACTGTTTGCTAACCTCCAGCTTCAATGAGTCACGGTATTTTTACTGCCATGCTGTCCATTCCATAGGCTTTAACACACTCCTCCACTTAATTATTAACAAAGTCCAAAGGTATCCACCCCTCTCCCACACAGATCTTCCAGCTAAACACAGCTTTGAAACCTCTTCTTATTTAAAATTGTTCTTTACGGTTTGGATAAATACAGTGTTAGCAGTTGATGCTTTCGTGTTGCTACAATGACGTCCTTCCCCACGAAGGCTCCTGCTGCTGTTTACATTCCTTATGTCCAAACAAGCCAGACTTGCCCACACTCCAGCAGATATCCTCTGGCTTGGCTGCTCGTGATCCAGCTGAAAATCACCTCCTTTCCCAGGGCTCCCTGTAGTCACTGAAAGAAGCTCTTCCCTCCATTTCTTTATCCTTCAGGTTCCCTGCCACAGTCGCCTTTTCCATGTCCTTGGTGAGGCTGGACCAGGGTTTGATGCCAGGCTGATTTCCAGGGTAGTGTAGAGGACAGAAATTCAGCCAGTGCTCCTCCTGGATGTGAGGCACATGCCATGAATTAGATAATGAAATTATTCTTATTTTCTGGTGCTATTTTCTACTATTTTTCAGTGGAATAGGTTCCCTGATCTGGTTCCCAGCATAGCCCTGCAAAAAGCTGGAATTGGGAACATTGAGGAGTGATGCAGCATGGCATGAGGACAAATAAGGTAGTACTGAATGTTGGGATGTTTCTGAGGCCACAGGATCAGAAAACTGTGACCTTTCTTTTGCTGGCCTAGGGTAAGCCTCAATTTCTAGCCAGTAATGAGCTTGTTAATCTTATAAGAATGTGTTTTCAAGTCTTGTCTGACCTCCCTCTTCTATGTTGTTTAACATTTTGTTTACAAATTATTTTATCAAACACTTTAAACAATTTTAGAATTACAGTCTTGCTTTAAAAAAACCTGTCCAGGACTTAGTTATGAGCAGCTCCTATTCACACAGCAAAGCTGGTCAGTGTGAAGAGCAGTGAGAAGTACTTGAACAAGAACGTGCACAGTCAAAGTTTAAAAGAAAAACTGGTAGCTACAAAGCAGCAGCCCCATTATATGTGCTTTTGTTTTGAAGTGTGACTTTTAGATGTGCAATGATTGAGCAGAGAGTCCCGAAATGAGCTGTGTGATTGTTCATCCCAAGGCAGCTGTGGCTGAGGCCGGGTGTATCAGTTGTGAGCGCTGGAAAAGGCTGGGTGTGTATCACAGCACGGTGTTAATCACAGCTTGGAAATCACAGGGTAGGAAAACAATTTAAGCTCAATGGTTACTCAGCTAATTGCTTTGACTAAGTCTCACATTTACACACCCAAAGCACCCAAACTCAACATTTTTACTTGACAGTAGAAATACTTGCCCTTTCTCTGGGGGAGATAAGTACAAGCAGTACAAGGGAAAGAAAATGCTTGCTTTAAGGACCCCCGAGAACTGCAAATCTGTGATTAGATGAGCTCTGGGAAATGCACTGATGTGGACACACAGCACCACTATCACCCGGGAAATATCCTACAGTGTGCCACATGCTGCCAACTCCGGAAATGGCAGCAGCCTGTACTTTTCCTTTAATTGCCTCAGCTGAAACCAAACAAACCCAAATCGGCTTAGCTTTGAGCTCCCCTTCAGGAGCCGCCGGACTTTGCACCAAAACAAGCACACATGCACGATTGGCACTGCATCTCCTCAGCTGCTCTGGAGGTCGTACAGTGTGTGCACAACCACTGCACCTCCTTGGGCGCTCTGGCAGCAGTACAACCTGTACAGCCACTGCATCTCCTTGCTGAAGGTGTGCTTACACCTCTGGTGCATGAGATGTCCAGGGTATGGAGGCAAACAGAAGCTGCAACTTCAGTTTTCATTTCTGCACTTGGCCTGAATTATTTACAAAGCAAAATTATTTAGCGCAAGCGGGTATTTTCACAGCAATTCCTTCTTGAAATCCACATAAAACATGAATGAAGGCCCAGAAACTTCTGCATCTTACATTAAGGCTACAACTAAAGCTAGACAAGGATATATAAGCACTGATGCTGGGAAAATTGACCAGTGATAGCATAAGCCAATTGAGGCATGGAAGGGAATAAATACACACTGCAGAGGTGCATAGGAGGACACATTAAAAAGAAAACCAAGTAGAAATTGCTAATAATTGTATTAGGAAACACAATCCACTGAACATTCTGTCTTGCTTCTTTGTTGTGCTGTGTCATGCTCATGTACAGGCTGTGCAGGGAAGGAGCAGGTTTCCTGCAGCATTGGTAAAGGACAGTAGAGAGTGCACCGGAGGTTACAGGAAAGAAGAGTTGGGAATTGGAAGCAGACATCAAAGGGGGTACAGAGTTGACGTAAATAGAAAAGAGAGTTGAGAGAGGACAGTGAAAGTTGGCTTTAGCTGAAGACGGGAGAACGAGGGCCAAAAGATGTGTTGCAATAGCCACTCGTGAGTAAGGTCTGAATCACAGTTATGGGGGGGACAACAGGGACAGATTTTATGTACATCACCCAAGAAGAGAATCTCAGTGACATGGATAAAACACCAACTGGGAAACTGAGACTGGGGAAAGGGGGAAAAAAAGGCTTCACTGAGCCAACAAAACCAAAGTAGGAACAAGTGGGAAACCTGGATCAGAAAGAAATTCTTTCTTTGAAACTGAAAACATTCAAATAGTATTCAGTTCAAAGGACTGGAAATACAGGGATAAATAAATTTAAATGCTTTAAACAATTAAATTAAGAGTGCATTTATTTCCAAGGATAATAGGGAAAAATCTGCCAAAAAAGGAGGAGACTTTTTCCCTCAGTCACACTATGGCAAGTACCACATTGATCAAAGAAAGGAAGGAGCAATCCACCCCAGAAAGAGAATAACAAAACTTCTCCCCAGTTCAAGATACCAAGCAGTAATTTGTTTTCTAAAAATGTATACATTTATTATATTAAGCTTAACTGATTTTTAGCAGTTCTTGGAGACCAAAAACAAAATGCACAAATAAATCTGCTAAATCCTGCTGAATCTGGTAATGCAGTTTCCAGCACAAAAAGAAATGTATAGAAAAAGAATATTACACTGGAGAAAGAAATTATCCAGATGAGAAGGTAGGGCAAATTTGGGAAAGAATAGCCACAGATGAGTTTTAAGAGTAATTGCTTATTGGCATCAGGTGTTTTCAAGTCAGTAATTTTCTCTCTACTTCCTCCCCATCCAGCACAGCCTCCCCCTCAGAAAAAAGATTAAAAGATTTGGGACATCCTGCTTTCCTGTAAGAAAGGTGCTTGCTCTGCTAGTAGTTTTCTTTAAAGACTTTTTTTAATTAAAACAAAGAGATGAAATGCACTGGCTGTAATAATGATGAGGGGATAAACACTAAAAAAATTAATCCACCAGTTCTCAACCTGGCTGGCAATCATGTATTGAAAACCCATAGCAACAATGACAGCACCAGCATAAAGAGTAATGAGAGGAATTCTAAACATTTTGGCTTAAGAAAGGTTAATAAGTTTAAAGTACCATGATCTTACGTGCAACTGTTCTGAAGTCTTTTTGACACAGGAAGAGATGAATGGACACCTGCAATGTTTGATCTTGATGCTCTGACAAGTTATGAATTGTTTCAGTAAGTGAAGAGTAATGAGCAAAGTAACCTTCAAACATGAAAAGAAATTATCTGAATGACCAAGGCTATACCTTATATAGATGGGATGGCATGGCAAACATCTCTAACAGAAATTAAATGTAAGTAACAGCTTCATTGCTTATTTTGTTGGGAAATATAATCTCGCCTTAGATTTTTTTTAATTGAATGTCTAAATAGTTTTGTGGAAGAGTAGGCTTGTGTAAACCTGTAAGTTGCATCCTGCTTCCATCCAAAACCTGTCATAGTAAAATGAGGCAGATGAGTCTCATGTGACTTAGCTAAATGTTTTCATTTATCACCTCTAGCCTTAGAGCTTTGTTCTAATCCAGGAGAGAGACATACATCTAAAAACAACCAGCCCTCAAATCCAGCCTGAGCTAAAACCAACAGCAAAATAAAGCAGCACAGATATTTCTGTACCCAGACTGCTATGCTGAGAGAGAGCTTCATAAGGAAAGCTCAGGATTGATACATCTCACTGTCTCCTCTCCTCCACCAGTTTTCTTGGCTGTTTTGGGGGTTTTTTTAAGGGGTTTGATTTAATGAGAGAGAATTGTGCTTTTAGCAATGATTTGCATACTGTGTATATGAAATAAATCAGATTTAAACCTCTCCTGTTCATATCACATGGGACTTTTGGCTTTGACATATTTTGACCAGGCACAAAGGGGCAGGATCCAGCAAGTGCAAAGTTATACAGAAAAAGAATCAAATTACACTCTGACAGTTTTCTAGACTTCTGCTAGTGACCTCTGCTTATAAAACTTGTTGCTTTGTGATTGTCCACCCTCTTCTTTTAATAAGCATGATTCAAAGATTAATGTAATTAATTTTCCATTAGTACATGTTAGTTCTGTAAGGCTTCAGTAGGCACTCACAGAGAAACAGAACCCTATGTATGCTATTTCTGCTGATAAAGTGCTGGCTACGATAGTGGGCCTCTGCAGTTCCCACTTCAAATAAATACTCAAATGGGAAGGCTCTATGGCTCTATCAACTTTGTAGTGGAAGTATTTCACGATGACCCAGCAAAAACAGGGCCCATTGTCTGTCAAAATCTCTACCATCAAATCAGCAAGAGAAACCACAGCAAATATTTGAGCACAGGGTCAGCCCACTTCCTGCATTCTACCATAGCTGGAGGAGGTGGCGAAGGCGCTGCCAATTTTCCCTGGTATGGTCTGTCCTCCCAGACTTGTGAATGAGTCTGTGCTGACTTGGAGCTGCTCATCTGCTCCCACAGAATTGTTATGAGAGACTCTACGTGTGGCCTTTACATAAATGAAAAGGCATTTCTCTTTTGCAAATGAAAATGTTTTGTGATAGAAATGCTGTGCATGGCTGTGCAGGCCTCTGACAAAGCCAGCTGGCTACTGGAAAGATGGAAAATCGACAACTGCACAAAGCTGGCTGCTTCTTCCACAACTGTCAAGGTGTTGGGCAATTGTAATAAGGTTATTGCATATTAATGGAATAGAACACTAATTGAAGGTTATTTCAGATAAAAACCTAGTAAATAATCTGACTTCTGATTTCTGAAAGCTTCCACATTTAAATAACCAATGGATTTTTATATTTAGTATGCGGTTAAGATTTGAACTGTGATACAAATTTACACAAACCAATCAGTAACTACACTGCAGAAGAATCACTTCCAGAACAGGGGGTTAAGAGAGCTCTCTTCCATGCCTGGAGTAGCACAGCCCTCCCTGCTGCAGACGGAGCTTGCTACATGTTTGGTGTGGGCTGAGGAGCCCACAGCTCATAAACAGGAAACAACCCACAACTCATTTTGAATTCCAATAAATATTTTGTGTTTTACTGCCTTTGGGACAGCGCCTGTGCATGAGTCAGGGCAAGATGAGGTGTTGATAAAAAGCTGAGTCAGCCTGGCATGCCTCTCACTGGCAGCTGTGGCAAGTCCCTCAAAACGTGCATATTCCCCAAGCAAAAGCCTGCATCCATTCCAACACCTTACTCTCAAAAATTGTCCTGCAGCACTTGCATCATGTCACCTCACCTGTGGTGAAATATGTAGGTGTTAAACCTGGGAATTAACCTGCTAAATCAACTGATTCCTGTGGCATTGGGTGTTGGCCCAGCTTGGGACAGACCGTGGAGCAGCTCTAGTGGTTGAAAAGTTGAACTGTGACCAGAACCAGTTTGAAACAGTCTGAAATGCTTTAAATCAATATAAGGATTTTATTTAGCTTCTGTTTTGCATGGTCAATATTGCCTTTTGCTGGCTGGTCCTGACCCATGCCTTTGGGTGCTTTTCAGCCTCTGCTGTTACTGTTGTTTCTGCACCGAGTGCTCTGGTGTCCAGGGCCATGTGCTAAACCCAAATTTATGAGAAAATTATGGAATAAAGTGTAGTGCTCACTGCGGTAATGAACCAAACCCCCAAAACAACGCTCTCTTCCATTTCTAGGCCTCATTTAACTTCCTATTGGAAATATCTGAAGTGAGTCTTGTTTTATCATCCTGATACTGTGCCATTGACTACTCAGCTCACTAATTAAGTGAGATTCCTGATTAAATTTTGGTTTTGGTTGGGTTTTTTTCTTCCCCACATGGAATGCAAGCGTGAAGGCAAACAGGCATTTATACGATTTTGAGAAGTGTTTCGTAGAGCACAGATGGATGGGCACAGGCACGGCCCCTCCTCGCCGGCCCTCAGGCAGGCGGCGCTCACCGCGCCCGTGGCAGCCGGGCCGCCCCTCCGGCCGGCGGGGCTTTGTGCGCCCCTCACCGAACGGCCCGGGGGCTCAGGCTCGACCCCCTCAGCCCCGTGTCCCGGTAAAAATGCGGCGGCACGGAGGGAACGGGAGCCGGGAGGTTGTGAGGGGAGTGAGGGGGGCGAGAGATGTGAGGGCACTGAGGAGTTTAAGGGCAGTAGAGGGATGTGAGAGCGATGTAGGAAGTGAGGGGTGGGAGGGATACGAAGGGAGTGAGGGCAGCGAGGGGTGTGAGGGCAGCGAACGGAGTGAGGGCAGCGAGGGGTGTGAGGGCAGTGAACGGAGTGAAGGCAATGAGGAGTATGAGGGCAGTGAGGAGTGTGAGGGCAATGAGGGGTGTGAGGGCAGCGAACGGAGTGAAGGCAATGAAGAGTGCGAAGGAAATGAGGAGTGTGGGGGGTGTGAGGGCAGTGAACGGAGTGAAGGCAATGAGGAGTATGAGGGCAGTGAGGGGTGTGAGGGCAGCGAACGGAGTGAAGGCAATGAAGAGTGCGAAGGAAATGAGGAGTGTGGGGGGTGTGAGGGCAGTGAGGGGTGTGAGGGGAGCGGGGCCGCCCCCGCCCCGCCAATGGCGCGCGGCCGCGGCGGGAGGTGTGTGCCGACCTCACTTCCGGGACCTGTCACCGGCCGCTCCCGCCCCGCTCCCGTTCCCGTTCCCTCCCCGCTCCTTCCCCGCTCCCGCTCCTTCCCCGCCGGCAGCCGGGGACACGGCTCGGCCCGGCCCCGCCCTGCGCGGCCCGTGGCAGCGATGCACGGTACTGCCTTAGGGGCGGCCTCTGCCCGCGCGGTGCCCGTGTCCCGGCCGGGGCGCCGGCAGGAGGCGGGAGCGCCCGCCCGGGGTTGGGTGACGCCCCCGGCTCGCTAACGCGGCGGCGGCTGTGCTAATGACCTGTCCTTTCCTCTCCTCCCCTCCCTTGCTATTCGCTATTACTTATCTCTCCGGCCCCGCGGTGTGAAGCCCTCGGCGGAGCGGCGGCGGACAGCAGCAGGAGGTAGCCGGCCCGGGGAGATGCTGTAGCGGCTCCCGCTGCTCGCTCGGAGCGGCGCCCTGGCCCGGCTGCGGGAAACGGGGCCGAGGGGCTGCGGGACGGGCAGAGCCGGCCCGGCGCAGGTAAAGAGACACCCGGGAAGCTCCGGGGGAGCGGGATTTCGGGGGGCTGGAGGTGGGAACGGAGAAGGGGGTAATGCGAGGGGCTGTCACACGAGGGGCTGGTTGGCAACTGTCAAGTGTCCCAAATGGAACATCTGGATTGCCCTTAACCTGGAATGAACTCGGACACGAGGCAGAAAGTGCCCGCTGCTGGCTTGGCTCAGTCAGGCGGGCTGTGCTGTTCCCGGCCGGCTGGGCAGAGGAGGGTCCTCTGTCCTGAGGGCGAGCGAGCAGCAGCAGGTCACTGGGAACGCCTCCGGGGCTCGCTTCTGCGGTTTGCCGCCTTCTTGGTTGTCCCCGTGGGGCTGGATACTTGCTTTTCAAAAAGCATTCCAGGAGTAACAAAGGAAAGGAGTGCGAAAAGGTGTTGCCTTGTATTCCTATTAAGATTGGCCCAGTCTCACTCAATGACACGGGAAGCTGTTCCTAAGCTCTCTGATGGAAGTGGTATGAGCACAGGATTCGTCACACGGGATTATCTGGAATGATAATGTTTGGCACTTTTGGCATTGGATGTCTTAGTAGTACTGCACTAATAAAGGTGTTGCATAAGTTTTGTTGTGAAGGAAAATCGTGGTCAAACTCCTTGTATTGCAGAACATGCACAGACTTTTCTCATTGGCATCTGGCACTGCTCACCTATTAAAATTTGCTTTGCAGGCAGCGAAACGGATCAGCTGTAAAAACGATTTCCTTTGTAAATCCTGAATCACTGACTTAGCACTGAGGCTGCTACCTGGTCTCGTGCTGGAACTGAGGCACTTGTGGTTCATGTGATGTGGTCACACGTCTGCTGAACCCAAACCAGCACCATAACTTTTGTTGGCTGGCATGAGCTACCGAGCAGCCATCAGCTCCCAGTGACTTTGAGCAGCAGCTTTGGGAATTTCAAGTAATACAATGTAGTTTATGGAAAGGATGAGGGTATGCAGACCTTATCAAAGGTTTGTGGAACTCCCCAGACTGCATGCTTGCTCTCTTTTCCCATGTTTGGAAGAAACTCTAAGCATGGTCCAAAAAACATTCTTATCAAGCTGTTGGTGCCTTATATTGACTGTCATCCTCTACAGTCAGGTGCATAGGGAGTTTTGGCTACCTATTGGAAACACCTTGTGGGTTTGTCACTTGCTTTTCAGTAGTTCTTTACTGTCCTCATTTTCTGTTAATACTGTAGTCTTCATAAAGGGTATCATGAATTTTAAACCATGGAGAGAGGGTTACACTTCAGTTGTGATTTTGTGTTGTTATGCTTTTAATATTTCACGTGCAGAGTTTTATAAAAATATAAGGGACAATAATGTCCTACAGGAGAGTAGGATATATGGCCTAAGATACTACTCTTGGTCTAAAAAATTGATTATAATGCTCACTGTTGTCGCAAAGTGGGCTAGGAAACATAACTTTTCTTATTATTTTTTCAGAAGCAGCTTGAACTTCAAAATTGCAAACAGCTCTATTCTTGTCCTTACTTTTCTATAGCTTTCCTGATGAGATTTGGGTTCTGGCTTCTGCTTCTATTGCACATGTAATATTTTTGCAAGGGGGAAAAACAGAGAATTCCATACTTATCTTGGAAAATAAATGAAGTTGAATTCATATTTATTACATGTACCAGCATATTTTCTTACATAATTTTGGAATTTAAACTTTTTTTTTTAATCCACTTTTCCAAAATCTCTCTGCATCTCTAATTTGTTTGATATTTTTTAGCCTTTTTTTTTTTAATATATAGGCCTTATAAAGTGTATAAAACAAAAATCTCTACCTTTGAGAAGTAAATTCTCAAAATAAAGATCAAAGACATCTCATAGGGCTGTGTGTGCACCTTGGCAACTATAACTACTCTAAATGTGTCCACAGAAAGACTTTGTGAGAAAGTGCTCTTTAGGAGTAAAAGTATTTTACTCTATAACAGATAATTAAAATAGCACAAGGCTGTCACTATAGTGTTCTCAGTTGAGTGGTTTTGAATTCTTTTAGTATGAAAGAAAAAAGATCTGAATTATATAGGGATATACCAATTATATTCCCCAGTTAGCTAGATGTCAGTGTGGTCCAGCTGTAAAACTAGGGACTTATTAAAAAACCTCAATAATTTAAAAAATTCTCTTAGCCCAAGTGAAAGGAAAGCTTTTTTTTCAGAACAAGCATAAAGAAATATTTTTTTAAGTTATATTACATCATAGCTATGTAAAATCAGTATTGTAAGCCCTGGGAAATTTTATTGACTTTTTTTTTTTTTTTTTTTAAGAATGTCAACAGCTTTTTATTGATGAAGAATTGCTTATTATCACCAATCTGCACATGAAATGGAAGGGGGAAAGATTCTGGAAAACAACTTCTGTTTCAGCCTTGCAAGATGCTGCTTGAAAGGGTGAGTACATACATGGACTGGGCATAGAATCTCTGTAAAGAGTGATTAATGTATAGTCAAGTGACAAGGAAAGAAATCTGAGCATATAGTGGCAATAAATGATTGATAAGCAGAAAATAGTAGCACAATCAGGAGACCAAAGTCAAACTTCCTTATAGTCTGATATCTGCTGCTGTCTTAGGTGCTAGCCAGTAGAATTCTGAATTCTTAATATTTTAGAAGTAGAGTGCTCAGCATTTCAAAGGACCAGGTCTGTTAAATTAAGTATTGAATGACATTTGATGAACTAGAAGGCTGAATTTTTCACTGAAGTAGAAAGCCTGGTAAGGTTAGGCTCTTAATCATCACAATGCTCAAAACTAAAATCTCTCCAAGAGTGTGATATTTGACATGTTGTAAAGATACTCAAGTAATATGAGACTGTTGTGTGACCAGATTGCATGTGGCATTGAGATGTTGCCAAATCTGACTCCACTTCCTCATACCACTTCTCATAGTTTCTGCTTATGAAACAATATTTATTTATAAGTGCATTGCATGTGTCTTTAAATATCTAAGAAGTGTAATTTCTGTGTCCAGTGAAGGACTTCTCGTGCACAGATTACTATAAATTAGAAACCACAACTCCCTGGCACTCTAATCTTGACTGAGGCTTGAGTTGTTTTGTTACTGGTTTGTGTTAAAGACTTTGCTAAGTCTTAAAATGTGTGTATGGTGTTAACATTTTTTATACTTTGGAAAGATGTAAACTACCAAAGGGGCATGGTTTGTTCTGTGGTGCTGTATTCATCTAAATTTATTGGTTTAAGTTCAAGTTGTCTCATGCCTGTGGAAACACTAAGAGTAGGAGAGATTGGCAAGCATTTGGCAAGTTACCTATCCCTTTCTAAAAGTGCTGCTACACTGTCATGGTTTTTAAAAGATGTGTAAACTGAGAAATTATTCACTAAATCTTTCCAAGAAGTAAAAGAAACTTGTTCCAAAATGTGTCTGCCTTGAGGAGCTTAGAGCAATGAGCTGAAGTTGTACTGAGGTAGTACAGCTCTTTGGCATGTTTCCAGGCAGATGAAATACATGTGAAAGCAAGTTAGTCCAATATTTTAATACTTCATATTTTTGTATCTCATTAGTTTGTTTTCATTTTGTTGAGAAGTATGTGGAAGGAAACCAGAGCTGCTATTTGGAGTGCTGGTTGAGCAAATCCTTGCTCATTTTTGAGTGTATAACATCCTGGAGCTGAGAGAATTTATCGTGGTGAATGCTTTAGAGTTTGATGTATTTTAAATGGAAAAATAATTCTGCAGTGACTTAATATTATCTACATTTAACAACATCAAAAAAATCATAAAAGTGGATCATTTGAAACTATTTACAGCCTGTGATTAATACCTGGAGGCAGGTCTTACTGTTCTGTTGTGTATATCCATGCATCCAGCACTCTTATGCTGAGTAAGTCCTATTACCTGAATATAGGCTTGTATTGCCATTCCTTGTTTTGTTCTGTTACACAAATAAGTGCTACATGCCTGTTTTGTTTTAAAAATTATTTACAGGAAATGATTGATATAACAAATCACAGAACAAACCACTGAACATGAATGTTCAGAAGGTAAGAAGAGCTCATGTCTCATTTGCAAAACCTTACTTGAAAGTGAAGACTCGAATTACTGATGATGTTTGCTAACCTGCTGTCAGTGTTACTGCTTCAGGAAGAGTTGTACAAAGTACCTGACACTGCAGTCATGGGGCAGGTTCCAATTAAACAAAACCAAACAAAACCAAACCAAACTCTCTGGCATCTTTATTCAACACGTATGGAAAACGTTCCCTGGAGCACTAAGGCTGAAGAATATAATGTGGAACCAATTGGAACTGCAGGGCAGGAGAAGGGAGAAGGTGGGTGCTGTGTCAGGAGGCTGCTTTGGAGGCTCTTGTTTAATAGTGCCTGGTGGCATTCTGTCCAACAGAGCAGAGGAATCCTCCAGTGCAGCTGTCAATTAATTCCTACTAAACTCTGATGTTAAAATACAATTAATTGCAGGCCACGGGACTGTTGGCTTGTTGGCAGTTTTCAGTGGAAGATTACAAAATAGCTATTTATATGTATATATACATATAAATATATATATATATATATATAAATACATATATATATATAATACATATAAATACATATATATGTATTAACTTCACTTGTTTCATATATATATACATATATATATATATATGAAACAAGTGAAGTTAATACATTCATGCCCACCTCATGATAAAGGACATGCTGTGTGCAGTTAAGCAGGCCAAGTGTGATCAAATCAGGTAGCAGCTTTGGTACCTATGTAAATAAGAGACAAGCTTTAGTACGTAGATAAGTAAGAGACAAGCAGCACAGGGTTACTGCCTCTGAGCAAAGCAGCAGCTGTACCTGTTCTTCTGTGCTGGACATGTACAGATGAAACTGTGCATAAACAGGCCAATAATTTCAAACAGCTGTCAAGTTTTCAGGATAATTGTACATTCTGGTCACCTGATTTTCAGCATACTGAGCTCCTGTCATTCTAACCAAATTTACAAGGAGTTGCATTTTCTCAAGATTATAAATCCTGTAATAAATCCCATGGAAATGTAATAGTGGTTATCCTCTAAGAACATAGAATTGTTCTGTTTGCACCTATCATTCCTTTTATTTCTCTTCTACATGGCGAGGAGTGGGTGGTGTATATAAATGAACACATAAATGCAAATAAGAGTGGGATGTCCTCTGTCAGTGGTTCCTGACGGCCCTGCAAAGACAGGCTACAGCAAGAAGAGTGGCTACACAGCATGGCTGGATCTGATCTAGGCTCCTCCTTTCCCTCTCCCATCCATACTCCTCTCTCTATCCATCCGATTTGCTGCCCCTCGGTGGGTCTGTTCAGCTCTCTGTAGCTGTCCGTGGTTTTCCTGTGTTACCGATTCAGTGAATGGAGCCGTGTCTGCGCTGTGAAATAAAACTGGCCAGGGAGTGTTCCCGGGAGCTGGCCCGGAGTGTAGGGACGGCAGAGCAGCGTGCAGTGCCCCGGGCCGGGTGCTCTCCTGGGAGCCTGTCAGGCTGCTCCGGGCCACAGCGGTGTCGGGCAGGCTCCGGCCCAGCTCTGGCCCGCGTCATTCACGGTGCCAGCCGGATCCGGCAGCGGGGAGCCGCGTGGCTGGAAGGACAGAGGGACACGGAAGGTGCCGGGCCGGCAGTGCCAGGGAGCTACTGAAGGGACATCCTTTTGATGTGTGTTACTTGAGCTGACTTGGCTAGGTACCCTTAAGGTAACCTTATTTTGCAGCCAGTAATTCTGCTTTGGAGAGGGAGTGTGTGCCATGTCCCCCATTACTGCTCTTTCAATGTCTGATTCAAGGCAGCTGAAATGCCTTACAAAGTGAAGTAAAACTGGAATATGAAAATACATACATGTCTTTTTTTAAGAGGTTTTCTTTTTCCTGGTTGTTTCACTGGGCTCATATTCTTCCTCCAGCTTTCTGCAGTTCAGATGCTTGCTTGGTTAGAAGGAGTGGGGTGACAGATGCACAGCAGTGCTGGTATTGCTGTTAAACTGGGCACCAGATACCCTTCAGAGGATGAGCAGGGAAAACGTGGCCCGAAAATAATTGGGTATAGTTTGCCACTTTTTGATCAGCCAGGAGTGTGAGGCTTGTGATCTGTATACTGTAGTGAGTGACCTGATTTAGAGCTGTGAAGTCATGTGTCCCAAGTATATCCTCTATCTGACACGTCAGGAGCTTGCAAGTACAAGTACTTGATGTCCATTTGCCAAAAAATGTAGATTAATTGCATTCATGCTTGTTGCCAAGGCTCCTGTCAGTAACACTAACTCAGTGTAAACTTTGGTTTTGTGTGATACATTTATCACTAAGAAAAACTTTTAAAGGTAGGGATGTCTGAATTGTCAGAATAAAATTGAAGGCCTTTTTCTTAGCAAAAAAAAAACCAAAAAACCAAAATCCAAAACTAAACCAAAACCAACAAAAAACCCCAGCAAGAAAAAGTGAAAGAATTTTGTTTTGCATTCCACTCTGAGTTGTGGCATGACATTAAATTGAAGTTAGTTTATTTTTAGCAGGTTTCATTTGTTTATTTACTTAAATGTAATAGCTGAGCAACAAGAGTAAAAGTATTTCTAATGAATGAGTAAAATTTTAGCACAATAAAGAACAAGTCATCTACATAACTGCAGGTGCTAGTTACAGAAGACATTGGATTTTATGTGGAGGTAGAAGAGTATAAAAGTTGGCCCATTGGAATGACTCAATTTTCAGAAAGACACTTGCAAGCAGAAGAGGCCTAAATCTGTAATATTTTGTCTGAGGGTCATTATTTTTTAAAGGATATAAATCTCTCTGCTAAGCTGAATTTAATTTATCAAATAAGTCATGTTATTATGTCTGCACAAGGGAATAAAGTTTATCAGTGAAATAAAACCACTGAAAATACACAGTGGTGGTGTTCTCTGCTAAGAAGGCGAATTCAGGCTTCTTGAATGTCTTCCAGAAACAGATGTAAATTCCACTGTAGCTTTTCAAACAGTGAATAATCCTGGTCTGTTATGTTTGGTGATGAATCATGCGAGGAGCTGCAGATGGTGAGGCGGGTGCAGCTGTGCAGATGCTGGAGGAGCTGAGACAGGAGACTGGAGCACCAAGGGGGTGAAGGAGGTGGTTTGGGGATGGGTTGATATGGGTGATAGAGGAGAGGGATAGACAGCTGAAAGAATATTGAAAAGGACTGTGACCTGGGATTTGGGGTAGGGAGTGAGCTGGTGACTGAAAGGAGGTGTTCTTGAGGAAGAAACATATTTGTTGTTGTTGTTGATCTTGGAAGCAAAAATTGCAGTATCACATACCAAAGCAACTGGTCTTTTGTCCTGAGCCAAAACAATAAGGAGCCCAAGCTAGAAGTTTAAGCTATAAATGAAAAGAGAAAACTAAGAGACTTCATGTTTCTTTTAAAGGAATACTGGCTTAAGTAGAAGAGCTTTTGTAGGAAAAGGTACAGATGCAAAGTTGTGGGCATTTTATTTCTATTTTTCTGAGCAGGTCACGTGTAATGAGATCAGTGTGGCAAAATTTGGGAGTTTGTCAGATGGAGAAGTTGTATCTAAGTCAAAATCCTGTCAAAATCTAGTCCCACTAAAAATGGGAGGTTGCAAGGCCTAATCATTAAATGGCAAGTAAGACTCAAATGTAACTTTTCACAATCTTAAGTCAGTATGCTAAACACACCTTTCAAATTTTTGCATTAAGTAATTTCAATTTATCTTTTTCTTTTTTTCCTCTCCTTTTAGATTGATGGTTTTGTTCCAAAACAATAGCTCTTTATTCAGGAAAAATGTTGCCATTAAGATGTCTGCAAGAATTAGGGGGTGGTGCAGGCAAATGTCCAGATCAGTTTTGGAAGAGAGTTTTCCTCCAAAACTGAGAGCAATTTTCAGGATTGTTTTCCTGCTCTTCTGGTCTAGTTACCTGTCAGGTTATGCAGTATGTCTGCTGTCCTGTGCCCCCAGCCCAATAATTCTGAGCCTGCAAACCTTCTCAAATTAGAGAGAGCAGTAATGGCTGCAAAGGCATGAAAGTTCTGTCATTTTCACGGAAGTTGGTGGCTGGGAAGAGGAAAGGAAAATACATTATTGACCCTGCTGAGGAAGTGATGCAATATGAATTCAGCAATTGTCTGCTCTGTTTGGCCTGCCAGTTTCCAGCCAGCACAGGAGGACAAGCGAGCTCAGGCTGAAGCAGCCTCAGTGTGTTTGTGATACTTTGGGGGTGCCAGGTGGGCAGGGGGCAACAGTAAATACCTGTGTGAATGGTAGTTCTCAAATCTGGGCACTGCCTCAGTGCTCCCAAACTTTTATCGTGCTATTTAAACTCACAAAACCATATGCAGCTGCAAAAATTTCATTGCCAGTCGATAAACTCAAAATTAATTGGCATCTGTCATATATAATGCATGGCCTTGAATGAGGTTGTATGCAGTTGGAGTATTTATGTCATAGGAACAATCCTTTGCTTTTCTCTTGAAGAATAAGCAAGGTTGAAATAATGCAGGAAGGTTAAATATGCTCAGAAAACAAAAGATTATGTAATTTCTTATCCTTATTTCTTATCCTTCTTTTATGACATTTCAGCTAAAGACAAGTATTTTTATTTATAACACAGCAAGGATTCTAATATCTAAAGAGTATGTTACTGCTATATGTTATGTTACAATATATATATGATATAACTATTATGATAACATACTAAAGAATATGTTATTATCAAGAATATATTCCACTTGCTATCGCTCATAAAGGTCTGCAGATAAAAACCAAGAGGGATTCCTATATCCTGTTTGGTAAGAACACATTTGAAGTTATCTGTACTTACACATGAACCCTAAATATTGTTGAAATACCATCAGTTTCAGAAAGTGCATCCAACTGTTTGACTTTTAAATTAGTGGCAATTGGCTTTTTCTTTTCATAAATATAGTGTCTGAATTTTCACATTTGTAAGGAAGAGTTGCTAGACAGTTATGCTTGTAAAAGTTATGATGTTTTCCTTGAAAAAAAACAGTCATGTATGTTATGTTTTTGTGGGTTGATTTGGTTTTGGGTGTTTTTATCAAGCATGTGAGCAAGTAAATCTTCTGAGTGAGAGGTTTATGTAGCAGCCCCATCAATATGCCAAAAATTTTGCCTTGCACTGCATCTGTGTGTATTAGATTATAATTTTAATTGACAATTTCAGTTGCACAGATGTCTTTAATTTGTTACCTTATGAAGTTTATTTTTACCATATGTAGTGAAAATGTATTATGTAAGAGACTTAGCAAGGGGCTTACATTTTATTTACTTCAGGAATTGATTATATTGGAGATAATCATTTAGGCACCACTCTAAAATGCAATTTCTATTTGCCTGTTACCCTCTGATGTCTGTGTCCTTCAACAAACGAGGTCTCTGTGGAATATCAGGGTATAGTTAGAAAATTGTCGAGCGAGCGCACGCTTTTCATAATCTGAGATGCAGTAATCACATGTGTAAGGAAACAATTGCAGCATTCCAATTTAGTCTTAAGGATCTGGTTCCCAGTGAGCAGCATGTTGGGGCAAATGCGTGGGCTGTTTGTAAATGATGTACATGTTGTAATCAGCTTTGACTTCACCACTCAAACTTATTGTTATGTATTAGTTTTAGAAAAAAAAAAAAAACCACCTGACTATGGCTTAGGACATCTAATCTATGCCTGCAGTTCAAAAAATGAAGTTTTTGTGGGATTTTTGGTTTGTTCCTTTTTTTTAATTCTCTTAATTCCAGCCATACCATGCAACCAGATTTAGCCTCAATCTGAGCTCTGATCTCTGAAATTAAGGTGTCCCTAACTGTTAATCAATTCAAAAGCTTGGCTTATGTAATTAGCTCATCAGACGTTTATACAGGATTGCAAAACTTGGAAAAACCAGGCAGCTTCCAAGTCAATGGGCAAGGAGTTTTTGGGACACACCAAATAAAAGGGTAAGGAGTTTTTGGGACACATGAGGAAAGTAAAATAACTTTAGGTTCATCAACGGGGTAATAAAAATAAAGCAAACACTCAGATGACACATTTGTGTGAACGTGACCTTGGCTCTTGGATCGAATAGCAACTAAATGTATGTCGTGTTTGTCTGAATGTGACCTCTCCTTGGTTCAAATATCAACCATAAATCAAAGCCCAGCTTTTGATGTACATGCAGCAGGAGCAGCCCCCTAGATGATGCACCAGATCTCCGTTTCTCAGCAGTTGTGGTCTCCACATGTCAGTGTTCAGCGCACACACCCAGCATGTGTGGCAGTGTGTTCTGTCAGCTCCATGGCCTGCCAGGTGTTGTCACAGAGGCTTTAGAATCTGTGGAACTTTGAAGCACAAACTGTTGTGATTAGCACATGCGATCTTTTGAATCTTCCTCAAGCATGGAATAATTTGACTGGAATATAGCAGCGACTTGAAGAGAAGCTGACATTGAAATGGATTGGATGAAGAGAAAAAGCTGGGGATTCATTTGGGAGAGGAAAGGAAAAGGGGGAGTGTGTTGCAAGTGCAAAAACTCCACTGGAGTGGGGTTTCCATTAGAAGTTCTGGTCAGCTGTGAGCAGTATTGGTGGAGCTGTAGTGAACCTGAGAGGCAGCACATGGCAGAGAACACAGACTACTCTATAACATAGAGGTTACCAAGATGATGCCATGGCTTAGTTTCTTGCAGAAAATAAATTCTTATTGTCCTTTTGAATCTCTTGTTAATAAAATATACTTTCTTCAGTGGTTATGCCTCAAAAATACTGGATATTATGAACTGCAATATGAATATTTAAGTGCATTAACACCTAAAGTAATAAACCAAATAATCTTCCCTCATACTGCTTTACAGGCTGATATTTTAAAACCATATTAACAGTCGTATCTTGATTCTATAGATTAGAATGATAGTCAGTTTGATTATAAAAACTGGAAACAGACACCATTACAAATTGAGAGGATTTTAAGCCTTCTATGTATCTAGACTATAAAAGTTGAAGCAAGACAAGAGACTTTTTTAACACAAAGTTTTTCACTTCAGTCTTTGGCAGTGCTTGCTTGGGCTTGGTAGTGTCTAAATTTCAGACTGAATTATAATGTAGTTAAAAAATACAAAAACCTAGGAACTCAAAATACACAAAGCAACCAACAAAAATAAAATTCCTAAAGCCCCACAAACAAACAAAAACCCCAAAGCAACAAAAAGCCCTCCAAAACCACTTATTTATTAATTTACTTCAAACAGTAAATTAAAGGAAAACATTACAGGTTTTACAGGTTTTTCAATAACCCTGAGTATGGTATTATATAGTTTGTTCATTTATATTACTCCTGACTTATACTGAAGTCCTGAGTAGACAGCTCTTTAAAGGATTCAGCAGACACAGATTTAAAAGAGATTTGAAAGCTTTACTTTGACATACAGCTATTTCTGACTTTAGTTTCAGTTCAGCATTCACTAGACAGAAAAATCAAGTCTTCCTATTCCCAGTTACAGAAACCTCCAAAGCGTTTACTTTTTGGATATGAAAGCTCACATTTAGAGGAGAAAAAACCAAACCAAACAACCAAAAATCTCAGTCATGCTGGCATTCTATGCAGACTTGAATCTATTTGAGCTTGAAGGCAGTTCAAACAACACCTCAATCTCCCCTCTTTACAATTTACAAGTTTTGGGATTTTCCTTTTATCAGAAGGGCCTTGATGCAAGTTTGATTAATGCCATGTTTGATGCATCCATTTGTGTGGAAGAAAGCAAGCATGATTGCTGATAGGTGTAAACTTGAGGTGATAGACCTGTAAGTCTTGTCTTTGGAGCCTGGAGGCAAAGGTTGCAAAACCTTCCTGTCCTGTTGCTGATGAAACCAAATGTGGCTCCTGCTGCCAAAGGGATTGCAGGGGCTCCTTTAAACACAGGCTTCAGTTCCCACTGCGCCCGTACCCGTACCCGGGAGCTGTGGTCTGCAGCTGAGCTCTCTGATACAGGCTGACTGTCTAATGGTGTGCATGAAATATGGTGAAATCTGCTCTCTTGTCTAATATGAAGTCAGTGTAAATACAAAGTGTTCTTAACACTGATCCTAGTTACCAGGATCTTGAGGGGCTTGTTGAATTCAAAATTCTCCTTTAGAAAGCCATTGGATGCTAGGATGTTGCTTTATTTTTACAAGCAGCTGAAGTCTTTCTTTGAGCTAGATTCTACTCTCAGCTTGAGTTTCCAGCATTGGAACTTTAATTTCATTTTTGTTATTTATTTTTTGGAGCATGTTGTGTCACCTCAGAGTAAGCAATCAGGCATTGCTGGATTTCAGTGGCAATTTTACTGCTGGAAGGCAAGTACCTATGGGATGTGCACATAGCAGCCTGCATGACAGTTCCATAGCCCTGCCAAAAGATGGTAATACCCCTTAATCTAATAGAGGTGCTGTCTGATCTGTAGAGCAGTTTTCACCTCCCACAGGAGACAAAAAAGGCCTTGGCTTCTTCACCTCAGGCAGTGCAAGTGCCTGCTCTGCAGACCCAGCCTGTCCACACAGTCACTGGACTCTGCAGAGGAGATTCAGGCTGCACATGCAGTTATATTTTGGCCATGCAGCACGTGTATCCCTTTTCCCAGCTGCTGATTTCTCACTCTCCATTGAGCCAGCACTAATATTTGTGAGGCTTTGCAGTGAACTGGATCAGGGAAGTGGTTGGATTGAAAAGTACCACGTTTTTAGTGTGTAATCATGGCCTCGAAGATCAGTCATGGCTCTGGAAATTCCATTGAGCTCCACTCAACCCAAACATGTTAAGTGAGCTGTTTGACGTTAGGTGAGATGAATTACCTCTCTTATTTCTGTTTGCTGAAAATTAATTTCCTCTTTGTAGTTTTTTCTCCATTAGTGACTGCATCTGTTGTGTGAAAGTGAGAGGGTATGGTATTTGAAAGAAATAGTTTCATTATCTCCTGAATAATTTTGTTGCTGCCCTGTTATTAGTTACTTCTTCAACAGTAATCTTGGCAAAACAAATTTTTAAACTATTACTGTATAATAAATGTGTTACATAAGTGAAAAAGCATTGGGGTAAATAGTGGATATATAGTCTTGAAGGCCTAGAAAGCAGCTGAATTGTTTAAAGAGGGAAGATCAGTCACATTGAAAGGGGGGGTTGAGTGGTCCTGTTCAGAGACACTGATCTGTAACACACACTAGCCAATGTAATTTAAAATCCACTGGGACAGAAAATCCTGGGTCCAAAGAAACACAGCTTCCTAGCTCAGTAAGTTCTCCTTGAGTTTGGCTGAGCAATATAAACAAAAAAAAAAAAAAAATTTTCCATGTTGTTTTTGTCATTTTGTCTGGGCTTAACCCCAGGAGGCAACCAAGCCCCACTTGCTCACTCACCTGCCATGGGGCTGGGGAGAGAATTCAAATCAAGGTTGAATTTTTCCTTATGTGACTTTTAAGATCCTGACTTTACAGCTTTGCTGTCAATTTTCAAAATTAGGGTATGTAAATTTCGATTTCTTTTAAAGGCAAGGATACCTATGGCAAGTTCCATATGGTATCTTGGAGTACAACTGAGTAAAGGGAAGAAAGATGACATATTTTTTGGGTGAGTTTTTTTGGAGAAGGGGTGTGCAACTGGCAGTCTTGATGAAGGGGTATCTTACAAAAATTTTTCATCACATGCATAGAAAATGTTCACTGACTTTTGTTATTAATACTTTTTAAAATAAAAAATAGTATGAGTATATAAAGTTACAAACTATGAAAATTGAATCAATTGTCACATGATAAATTAGAAAATGTGCATCCTTTCCCAGGTGGAAGTCTGGGTGTCACACTGTAGGTACCAAATCCTGTTTTCCATTCTTTTTTGTGTTGAATCAGGATATTGGAAATATTCTACAGCTTAAATATTCAAGGCTCTTCCTATCCAGTGAAGTTTTCTAAAAATATCTATTGCAATCACGAGTTTACATGTGCTGTTTTCAACCCCAGCATTCTCAAAATGACCTAGAGGTAATGGCTGTTTCAACTTTAACCCTGGTATTTGCAAGCAAGCCCTTTACACGATCAATTTGTTTATGCAGAAAGATCAGACTTTGTTACTGCTTCCCAGAGACCTTTGCATCTCAGAGACCTGTTTCCTTACAGAGATTATCCCTGGTGTGGCAAGTATTAAATGTGGAAGGGCTGGAGGTTTAGTATCCCTCCATCCCTTGCCAAAAATGAAGCAAGTAACTGATAGCTGCATGTTGAGGTGTTTTGCTTTAATAATCTGACTGATTACTTTGGGACTGATTTCAAGTTGATAGGTAAGTTACTCAGTGGGTATTCACAGTGAGATGGTGGGAAAAGACTTCTTGTGAAAATAGACATATTTCAGAGATAACAGGATGTGAGAGAGTAAAACCTGTTTGACCTTAAAACCATAATTACATCAAATGGTGTCCTTATTCTTCTATGCTCCATTCTCTTGTTTTCAGTTTGTATGTGTTGGTACTTGGGGATGAGAAAGGGGTTATGGAGACTGAAGTATTCTATGGGAAACTGGGAAAATCCTCTGCCAATGTCTTTGTGGAAGAGAATTTTTATCAATACTTAGAAGATACAGGTCTTTGAGTGGAATCATCATGCTGCATCTACTACATCTACTGTTGTAACATGTACAGGGCTTTTTGTAAAGCAAAATTCTTTCTGTGAATGTTAAATGAGCTTCATACTCATTACCCTTTTTCTTTTAGGAGCTTTTTTTCATTCAAGCAAGGATCAATGCATATCATGTGAAACCTGCCAGTGAAAGCATATGCATGTGCAAACATGCACTGAACACAAGCGAAGCCAGAAGGCAGTTTACTGCATAAATACTAGGCATATTTCTTACAGATTTTCT
Organism: Agelaius tricolor; assembly: GCF_023055355.1. Lineage (NCBI taxonomy): Eukaryota > Metazoa > Chordata > Aves > Passeriformes > Icteridae > Agelaius > Agelaius tricolor. Next base: position 6,233,149 of record NW_027269263.1, read on the forward strand.
GTGCTTATAAAAAATTATTTGTCAGTATTGTGAATATTAGTATATTTTGAGTCTTCAGAAATTGTTATGTTGTTGCCATGCTTGCTTAAGTACCAGTTAATCATTGACAAGAGCACTAATGATTAAGCAGCTGTAATTTAATTGTAGTGTTTGAAAGTACAAAAGGGTATGTAATTTAATAGTTAAAACAAGAAGCACTCCATTTATGTTTCACTAGCTATTAAGTTGTTTTTACAGAAATTTAACTAAAAAGGCTGCTGAATTTTACATATTGATTGTAAACCTGGAAAGGTATGGTGTGGTTTGGGGGATACCAGGCAGCTGTTGCCATGTTCAGAGGTCAGCTCTCAAGCCTTTCCTTTGCTTTCCTGACAGGTAATGCCTATCTTGGTTGAGGGTAGACTTCAGTTTTCACTTAATCTTTTAAAAATATGTGTGCTGGATGAAGAAGTGGTACTTGGAGAGATGTGTATGTGATTCAGCAGGGAACACTGAATGCAAGCAGCCCACTGGAACCTCCCCAGCTATCCTGGGGCTGAGTGTCTGCAGAGGAATACAATCCTTCTGTGCTGTGAACAACTGGTTTAGCCCAGGAGAGCTTCATGGAGAGCACACTGGAGGAGCAGTGCCAATCATATGCTCTGCCATTCCTCTCTTCTTTTTGCTAATGGCTCCCTAGGGATACAAATTTGGTAGTCTCTTTTAGGTTGCTGGAGGTTTCTCTATACTTTTCCCCCATCACCAAATAGATATATCACACAGATAGGAATTTAACTTTATTTTCACAAATTACATACAAGGGATTTCTCTTTTCTGGGTCTGAGTATGTTCTGGTTATGTCAGGGATGTGAGTAGATAACTAAGAGCAAACAGCACAGTTCCAGGTGTTTCTGGGCTTGTCCCTGCTCTGTGTCCAGCTCTCACCCACCAGCACAGTGGGTACAGTAACATCCCTGTTGTCTGTGACTGGAAATCATGGATTAATTCACATACTTACTCTCCTACATATTCCTGTTTGCTGCACTATGTGACACAGAAATTATTTTCCTTTTCTGGTCAGAATTAGCCTGTTTCAAAGAACTGGGCAAATAGATCTGTACTAATGGTATTTGTAGAATGAGATGGCAACTTAGTAATAGTGACAGCATTGCCCTTATGTCTCCTGCTCAAGAAGAGTGAGTAGAATATTGATGTTTGTTACAAGTTTTGGTGGGAAGTGTATAATGCCTTCTGTAGAAACACTTTTCTCAACAATGGAGAGAAAACAACTATCTACCATTGACCTTGTCATAACTTTCATTCATCTTGAAGTCTTTTGGGGAATTTTCCCCACCCTGTGCTCTTGATGATTCATGTTGCATAAAGCTTCCAGAGCAATAGAATGTTGTATAATATTTCACTTTTGGATTAGAAATCCTGTATTCAGTGTGCTGCAACTGGTTCAAATATTTTTTTTAATATCTGACTTTTTTTTTTAAATTATTCTTTCACCAGTATAAAGAAGTTTAAGTGACTGCTCTACTTGATCAAAATGGTGGACACTGAAAACCAGCTCTATCCCCTTACTCCCTTGGAGGAGGAGGATATAGACAGCCCTTTATCTGGAGAGTTCCTACAAGATATGGAGAACATTCAAGACCTGTCCCAGTCTCTAGGTGATGATAGTTCTGGAGCTTTAAGTTTAACAGAATTCCAGTCACTGGGAAATGGTCCAGGATCTGATGGATCTGTTATAACAGGTAAGAGTTTGGTTTAACATAAACCTTTCTTTTATAAATAGAATGGTAGAAATTAATAACTACTTTAATGCTGTAATTATTGTTTATGATGAAGTGACACTAGAAATATATAAGCTGATTATGGCATGGTCTTAAAATACTTAAAGCTAAAGTTAATATCTTAGACAAATATCACTGAAGAATGCCTGTAATATGAAGTTACTTAGCCTTTGGTCAGAGGCTTTGGGAGATCAGAATGGGAATCACTGCAGTGCTGTGGGACACTGTGGAGTTCTCAGTAAGGTTTTCCTGTTGAATCTGAGTGTTTGAAAGTCTTTTAGCAGGAGAGCCATTTGAAGTAGTTTAGTGTTAACCTTTTGGTTGGTTTGCATTATGCTTTGTTTTGGGGAGTTCTTACTTTAGATCAATTCCCAGCTTGTGATCCCTATTTCACCTCGGAATAGTAGAACTGAGGCAGTTGAAATGAGCAGTGTGGGTTTGAAGGAAATGGGGAGAACTGCCTTCTGGCACTATGGACTGAAGGAATGTTTCCAGAACTATGATTTTGTTCCCTTTTGGGAGATGCCTTGTACAGGAAAAGTTATGATGTGCTTTATGTATGTGTGTGTTTGTTTATAATGTGGTACTTCAGAGGCACGAGGGCTTTACAATTATTTGTGTAGGTATGTACAAGGCCTACAATAATTTAGATCAGCTTCTACTGTCACTTTCTCATGGAGTATTCAGTGCTCACTGCAAAATGTACTGGTTTTGTGGTCAGAGAACATGCAAAATGTAAGCTTGCAAGGCTCAAATTCCATAAGGCAAGTAAAATGAAATTGCACTTTTAAAAAATCCTGGGGTTTAGGCTGTTCTTGATGACTCTGATGCCTGTGGGCTTGGCAGCACTGGCAATGGAGACTCTGAGCTCCGTGCCAAGGTTTTTTTTCCAACATAATACTTGCTGACCTACATTCATGAGTGTTTCTTAATCTGTCTGTTAAAATAACACACCCATTAATTTGCTGAAGTCTTGTGGTGCAAGTTGCAAGATGGAAGATAAAAGAAATTCTGGCCTCAGAAAATATTTTCCTCAAACAAGGTGGAAATATTAATTGAAATAATTAAGGCTGGAACATGTTAGTTTTGTAATGTGTTCATCTACTGGTGAAACATCTGGTGAGTTTATTTCATTGTACAATTCAGAAGTGCTTTGCCCATTAGAAGAAAAACACAAAATATCTGAGCCAGGCTATTTTAGAAGCAGGCATTTGTGTTACCTTCCTTTTAACATCTGTTCAGCCTTTCTACCAATGTGCAGGACTCATCCGTCTGCTTTTCAGCCCTCAGTTGAGATTGTCATTTAAAATAACGAGCAGCTTTTCGAAGGTCAGGGGTTCTTACGTGTATCTCAAGTGTACCTGTGTGAGGTAAGAATGTGTCTCCTGTGGTACTGCAACAAGAGATGCCCTGCTCATCCCTGCAGCACAGGAGATGGAAGATGCAAAGCCAAGATGAGCTGTTCACAACCTTTCTGCCAAGAGCAGTGGTGTGGTGTGTATTTACTGGGTCCATTATCACCCAAATAGTTCTTGTTGCCAGAGTCACTTCAGTAAGGCCTTTTCCTTCTTGACATCCCATGTGACATCAAAATTAGCAAGGTACACCCTGTATCTTGTGTGTGTTTGCACTGGAAATATTAATTATGTTTCAAAGAATTATGATCAAGCATTAGTCCACTTAATGACTATTAACACAAGAATAAGCTTCTTTTTTGTGTGGTTGTTAGTATAGAAACTGTATCAATCTTGCTAGTATAGTATTTATGAAGTGTTCCTTTTTTTTTTTTAGATACCCTTTCACCAGCATCCAGTCCTTCATCCATTAATTTTGCCACAGCTCCAGGTAGCATAGATGAATCACCCAGTGGAGTACTAAACATTGAATGTAGAATTTGTGGGGATAAAGCCTCAGGCTACCATTATGGAGTACATGCTTGTGAAGGTTGTAAGGTAAAGTCATCATTTTCTTCTTAAGAACCTAAATCATGTTACTTTATTTATGGGGTAATATGAAGATAAACATATGGTATATGAATGTTTCATTACTATAGCTCTAGCCATTACAATTCCTATCTGTGGTCTTTTTTCTGAATTAAGTCGTCCAGATACCAGAACTCAGACCTTCATCAAGCAGGAGCAATTCACAGTGATAATTTTAATACTGCTTTTCTGCGTGTAGTTAGTGAAATGCTAAAACAAAACACTAAACTGTGACCAAAAAAAATCAAAATCTTCTTGCTCCACTACATTTTATTTGTGTTGGGAATCTGGCTAGGAGGAGTATGCCACATTCCTGTTATAACAGCAACAAATCCTGAGTTTCTCACCTCCCCCACATGCTGCTTGAATCCCTTAGTTTTGTACCTCTTGTAGTTTTGGGGCCAGGGCATGTCTCTAGCACAAATTACTCTTACCATTAATGCACAACTCTTGAGATGATATAACCCATGAACTATAAGATTCTTTTCTTTTTCCTTTCATGTTTTAGATTTCCATCTTTTTTCTATATTAGAAGGTAAGAGGAGAGAAAGAACAGTCTATGTGTGCAGCTTTCTTTCATGCATCATGTCAGTATGATCATTTGAATGTAAATCTTACAAAATAATGCAGAATATCTGTTAGAGATGGGGAGATGGGACACACCAGTTCCTAGCCAGGTGTGTCCCACAGCCTAAATGACATGTTGCTCTGTGATGTGACACAAAATGTTGAGATGGCTCTGGATTTGCTGTCCCTGTGGTTGGGCAGTGTGTGAGCAACCTTGCTTTGCAGACTGGAGACATCCTGGAAAGAGCAGTGGAGGTAGAGGCTGTACTACAATAAGTGGGAAAAGAAAAAAAATATACCTGTATGATTGAATCATTAACATTAAATATTGGTTTTTTCAAACTTTTTATAGGGCTTTTTTAGAAGAACAATTCGTTTAAAACTCATCTATGATAAATGTGATCGCAACTGCAAAATTCAGAAAAAAAATCGTAATAAGTGCCAATACTGTCGTTTTCAAAAGTGCCTTTCAGTTGGAATGTCACATAATGGTAGGTAAGAGTGCCCTTAATTTGTTTGTTCCTACCCAGAGTCTGCTGCTGGAGGCAGGCACTTGGATAGCATTTTTACTCACACACATGAATTGAACCTCAGATTTTTTTACAGGATAGGCCGCTGTGGGGGGTGCCAGTTTCCCTGGTGGGTTCATGTGGTTGATACAGAGCTGCCAAATGTGCTGTTATGAGCTTTACACAGTTGTGCTACGTCTCACTTGGTCCATATGAATGTTCATTTATTTGCTTTCTTCAGCCCAGAACTTTGGCACCAGTACTCCCATTGAAACAAATTTCAATACTGGAAGAATTCTGTCCGAGGGTTTTGTAGAAGAGTAGGAGGAGAACAACTGCTTTCATTGTGAGGGGGAGTGATGTAGGATAGAAATCTGTAGGAAAGCAGCCTTCACTATTTTTCAGGTTACAGTGCAGCAGCTCTTGAGCAGATGATCAGAAAGTGGGGAGGGAGGGCAAAGGTCTATGCTGACTGTGCAACAGGAATCTGGTAGGTTGTTTGTTAAACAGAATGGTTTAAAATTCAGGGCATTTAGATATCCAGTTTAAAAGTTATGTTGTTGTTTGTGCTAGTGATTTAAGATAAGGGTGGCAAGCTTGTGGCTTACAGACCAATTTCAGCCCACAAGGCAGCTCTCTGTGCAGGACATAGCTTGCTGAGCAGCACCAGTGAAGAGGGAGAGGCCAAGCCATGAGAAAGCACATCTCACCTGGCCAGATGACAGTAATTTTCCTTGCTTGGCTCTGATATTGTCCAGGCTGAACCTGGGGGCAGGTGCAATGTGAAAGTAGGTAAAAATGCTGGAGTAAGTGAAAAGCTGTGGGTTAGGAGACAAATTTCCTAAGGAAACTATGCAGTTGGGATGGGAACATGACTAGGGAGGCTGCTTGTGACATTGTAGTCTAGAGTCCCAGCTGGAGGCATTGTGAGAGTTTACCTTCTGGTTCTGCAGAAGCCTGGCTCTCTTGCAGTGAGCCTTGACTGAGATTGAGGTGCATTGGGAGAGGGTTGGTAGTCTCTGCAAGACTGGGGATAACCATCCTCAAAAAGTGTGCTGGACAGCAGAGTGACAACTCAGACTGGGAGCTAAGCAGGGAGCCGTGCTGGTTGGCAGGAGCTGACATCCATGTGAAGCTGTTTCATTCTACTAAAAACACTGTGGCCCCCTGTGCTCCAGTTGAAGGGAATAGCCACAGTTTTATTGCAGCAAACATGTGGGAGGCAGCAGGGGAAAGGGGTGACTGCTGACCTGCTGACAACACTTCTCAGGAAAAGCACTACAACTAAATTTACACCCGTGATCTTAAACTGTAAGTTTTAGTTTAGAGCAGTTATTCTTCCATTTTTTCAACAGGTTGGTGAGACCACCCACCCTTAAGGGGAAGGAAGCACCTAAGCCAGGTTCCAAACAGGCTTTCCTTGTTGGACTTTCCCTGAAGTCCACAGCTAATTTCAGATCATGCCTCGAGTCAACTCCTTATGTCATGAAAAGACCCCCTGGGCACGTTGAAGGGCTGATGGTGCTCATGCCTTGAATTGCTCAGTGTAGGCAGTGAGGTCCTGTCCTCACTGGTTGGATGCTGAAATGCAGTACAAGCAACTCCCTGTATGAGCCATCTCAAACCCTTGCATACCTCCCCCCTCCATGGGGCTGGCTCAGCTTGAAACTGAAACTGAAGAAGGATGTGGACGTGCCCATGAGTAGCAAGAACACTTGCCCAAAAAACAGGAGACCTCATACCCAGAGGTGTTTCAGACTTGCATCTTCTGCCTCTCAGAAGAATATCCCAATGACTAGATTGGGTATTCAGACTGTTCTCCTCTCCAGTCCTGAAGGGTTAGTCTGTTGAGAAAGCAGTATGGAGTGCTGGGGGTAGAGAAGATTTTGTTGCCTTTGATCTGTAAATGCAGGTCTTTGGGGTTCCCACTGGCAGTACAGATGTGTTGAATGAAGAACTGGATGCCCCTGCAGGTTCTGAGCCAGCAGTGGGATTTCAGGCTCCATTGCAGCTCTCCAGCTCATGTGTGTGCCTTCTGCCAAGCTCTTGTCATGAGTTTACTTAGTGTTTTAAAAGCTCCCAAGGTGGACTTTGAGTTTCACATTGGGAGCTGTAGAACTCAGTAAGGAGAAAACAAAATACAAGTATATTTAGGTAATGCAGAAGGGAAAAGGAATGTGTTCTAGCCCACTGCAGATAGCACTTTGTGCTCTGAAACACCTGATTTCCTTCAGTTTAGCATATTAGTCACTGACTGTGTTGGGAAGGGGGCGATGTCTTCACCTCTACCTCAGTTTTTCTAGACAAAAAATCTTACTGCTCTGATCAGCAATGGTAAAGCCTTAAGTTCTTGTACAATTTGTGTTTGTTTTATAATTCTGTCTTCCCATCAGCAATACGTTTTGGACGAATGCCGAGGTCTGAGAAGGCCAAGCTCAAAGCAGAAATTCTGACAGGTGAAAATTATGTAGAAGATTCAGAAATGGCAGATCTCAAATCTCTTGCCAGAAGAATTCATGATGCCTACCTGAAAAACTTCAATATGAACAAGGTTAAAGCCAGAATCATCCTTGCAGGGAAAACAAATAACAATCCAGTAAGTATTTTTTCTGTTACTTTAAAATAAAACAGACAGGTATGTAAGGTGATTGTAGTAATTTGGTAGATGCTTTAGCAAATCTTTTAGAAAATAAATATTATGGTAATACAAACATGAACTATTCAAAGCAAATATCTGTAGTAAATATGGTTGCTTTTAACCACTATCAGAATAGTAAGAAGCCTTAGGAAAATCAGGTAATTACCTTGTAAATGGAAACTCATAACCCTAAATTATTGTTCTTAATAAAAAAATGAAGTGATATCTAAATGTGAATGCATCTTGATATGGGGAGAACGGTTCAAAATTATTTTCCTGTTATGACAGTGGAAAGAAAATATGTTTTTCTGTCACAAATGCCAGGATAAGTACTATTAGCTTGCAGGGTGTACAGGTGCTCTGCATGACTTTTCCTTTAATCAGAATAATATTTATAGCAAGAGGGGAAAGAAAACTTGAGTTTGTAATTTTTTGTTTACAAAAATGTGCTGGCTATTTCCTCACCCTGTCTTCCTGGTCTTTTCTGTATGATTCCTTTGAAAAGCAGAAGCAAGCAAGGTTGTGAAGACACATTTGCTGTAGAAGTTATTTTTCTTTCAGGGTAATTTAGCCAAGGTATACCTAATTTGATCAACTGCTTTTTTTTAGTAGCACATGGGAGAGTATAATTGATGTAAGGACTCGCTTGTTTCACTTTATGCATACTTATTTAAGCTCCACTGTGATTTTTGTTACTTTTATGTAGAAGATAAGTATCTTATTTTATCAGCAACTTCAGTTTCAGTAAAAATTTGCAGGGAAGAAACTTTACATATGCCATAATGAAAACCAGGTAAATGTGGGGATGAGTGCTATCAAAATGGTAAGCAAGCTGTCTTCTGCATTATGGAATTTGGCATATAATAGTCTAGTCTAGTCTAGTCTTTAGAAGAGAGACACATGTATTATCCCAGTCTTTTTCATTGCACTGAGAGGTGTGTAAGATGAGGCACAGGCTTAAACATTTTAGGGGTACAGGCTGACATGAGCCCACAGTAAATACCACCTTTAGCTTCTCAGTGGGTGGTCTTCTGCAGAAAATCAATTTTGTGCTGGTTACCCTGTGTCAGAACCATAAGCCACAGTTTGTGTCACACGTGCAGGGATGGATCCTAGAGCACCTAATCCCAGTTCCTGTATTTGAATGTGTCCCACAGCCAAGGGACTGACCAGCCAACAGCGACCACCACATGTGTGCCCAGGTGAATATGCACAGAAAAATTAATGAAGAATCAGCCCTAGGATGTTTCAAACAGGCTGCTATCAATTTTTTCCATATGCAGGGAAAAGAAAAGGGGTTTTAGGCTATTTCGCCATCTCTTAAGAAAAGAAACATTTTCATTTTCTTTCGACTTTTCAGCAGAAAAGCAAATTTTAAAAGAAGGGGGTTTTTGACTGTAATTAGCAGCCCACCTGTTTCAGAACTGTGTATTAACAGCTAATTTCAGTGAATCCTAATTTTTGGCACCACTACAATTAATTTCAGAATGAATGAGCATTTTTCATGATGACAGGCTGTCATTTTTTAATTTATCTCCCAAGTCCTTAGCCATGCCTCTTTTCAACATCCTGAAATGATGTTAAATTTTTTTAAGTATATAAGATAATGTACATCTTTTAAAGGTTTAGAGATGTGTTGTGTTTCCTGCTTTGCCACTTTCCACTCATATCCACCTTCCCATGGAAAGTTCTGCTCTGTGTAACTGTGCTGGAGTGAGATGGAATGTGCAGTAGCCATAAACATTTTAAAATGGAAAACCATAGGAACCTGACCTGTTGGACAGTCTTCTGAAGGAAACAAGTGAATTCTATGAGTTCCTGACAGAACTCATGTGTTCTCCATGCTGTTTAATCTGAGCGGAGCAAAGCAGTACAAGGAAGGTGCTTGGTGTGTATGGAACTGAGTTTCTGTTCAAGGTCAGTTGCTGTGAGTTTGCTAGGTTAGGAAGCACTGGGGTTTGTTGTTTTTTTTTTTAGTGGATTGTACTTCATTTTGGTTGTTGCCCTGCAGATATGTATCAAAATATTTTTGAGTTCTGATTGTTCATAAGAAAGTCTGAATGCTGCTTTTCATAATGATGTTTTCAGAGTGGCTCATCTGTTTGTAAAGGATGTACCTTTCAAAACAAATGGGATTATGGGATTTTGTGCTTGGCATTCTAGTGGGATTCTCTGTTTAGAGATGACTCAGCACCAACTGCAGCTAGAAAGTTGGGACAATTGGGACATTGTCTATGAGAAACTGATAATAAAACACAAGAGAAGTGCAGGGTTCACGTTCTTATGCAAATATGCTGCCCTGTATTGAAATTACTGTCTGTATTCCCCCTAGGGTACTTCAGGAAAGCATCCTGATATGCATCAAGTGTAGTTAGTTTAGGAATCAATAGGAGTGTAGGCAGAATAACCTGGACTTCTGGAGAAGGTAATCCAAGTCTTTTGTGAACCCTCTGGGACTGGCTCTGAGATGGATTTGTGCATCCCAAGCACAGGAGTGCTGGAGCTTCACTGTAACTATTGTATAAAACTAAATTAAAGATATGCCATACATCTTTACATTTGACTATTTGCATTGCTGTTTGCAGAGCAGACTTGTTAGGTATTGCACTTTGTCGTACACTGTTTGTCTTGATGGGAAGTACAAAATAACTCAGGGTTTATTGATAGTTGAGGACTGATTAGCATGGAAGTTAAAGTTGAGCAAAATTCTTATTTTTTAGGAAGAGAATGATTAATAACCATTATTTAGTGACTGAACCAGTGGGTTTTTTCTCTGTAGCCATTTGTTATACATGATATGGATACCTTATGCATGGCAGAGAAGACCCTGGTGGCAAAACTGGTGGCCAATGGGATTCAGAACAAGGAAGCAGAGGTTCGAATCTTCCACTGCTGCCAGTGCACATCTGTGGAGACTGTCACAGAACTCACAGAATTTGCCAAATCCATCCCTGGCTTCTCCAACCTGGACCTGAACGATCAGGTGACACTGTTGAAGTATGGGGTGTATGAAGCCATATTTGCCATGTTGGCCTCTGTGATGAACAAGGACGGGATGCTGGTGGCTTATGGGAATGGATTTATAACCCGGGAGTTCCTGAAAAGCCTGAGAAAGCCATTCTGTGATATAATGGAGCCAAAATTTGATTTTGCAATGAAATTCAATGCACTGGATTTGGATGATAGCGATATATCCCTTTTTGTTGCTGCCATTATTTGCTGTGGAGGTAAGCATGTCCCATTTGTTCTCTAAGGTAGTAAATTTTAATCCTTCCCTCTCGTGAATTAAAAATTTTAATGGAAAAGCTTCTATCCTCTGGAAGATTCAGTTCTACCACTAACTACACTTTGAGGAATCATTATAAAATTATGACATGTATTCTTTTGCTTGTTTTGAGAACAGATCGTCCTGGTCTTGTAAATGTAGGACACATTGAAAAAATGCAGGAGAGCATTGTGCATGTACTGAAACTTCACTTGCAAAACAACCATCCTGATGACACCTTCCTCTTCCCAAAACTTCTCCAAAAAATGGCTGACCTCCGACAGCTGGTCACAGAGCATGCTCAGCTTGTTCAGATAATCAAGAAGACTGAATCTGATGCACATTTACACCCTTTACTACAGGAAATCTACAGGGATATGTATTAAGGACTTTTAGTATTTTTTTTTCCACAATATTTAAAGACAGAGAAATACAGATGGGAGCAAAACTACTTGTACAGTTATGGGCTGTTCACTCAGCCCAGAGCAGGAAAAATCTAAAACTGGGGAACTGGAGTGTTACACTTCTTTTGGTTTGGGATCTTTTGTCTTCGTTTGAAAAAGTGCTGCAGAAAAATACTGGTCAGAGTGCTCAATGAAGTGTCTTACAATGGTTCTTTTATTTGGAAATTTGAAGATTGGTAAGGAATACATATTTGTATAATAAATCAGAATGTTAAGTAACAGGAATGAACAAAATTGTATTTCCTCTTGGCTTAGTCATTTTAGTATTAATATAACAAATTCAGCACCTTCCTTCCAGGTATCTGCACAATCAGAAAGACAATGCACTTTTGCCTAATGGTAACTACTGAGAACCAGCTAACACTTTTTCTTAAAGCGTTCAGTCTAGGTGTAGCAAATGGCTGGATATTACTGTCCATACACTTCTAAAAATTTGGAAAGATTTTTCATCCATTGTTGCTTTAATTCCATGAAATTATGTACATCTTTATCTAGTGTTATGTTGGCATACTTAGGATTAGCAGGTTTAAAAGACAGTTCTCTTATGAAATTAAACAAAATCCAAAGAGTTATCTAAAAGACAGCAGAGATGCTCCAACAGGTGTGTCTTGAAGATAAACTGATGGGACCTTTTTGTTTCAAAAGTCTGTTAAGGAAATGTGAAAATATGAAAATATGAAAAGATATTGTATACCCTGTATTTTGGTAGAACTTGTAATAGCTCAGGATGCAGTTTTGACATAAAAATACTATTTTGAATTAGCAAGAGTTTTGGAGAGACTGAAAAATCTGATCCTACCCTAGGAAAAAAAAAGAATTTAAACTTTCCAGCACTGATACTGCACTCTACTGCAGTGATAGATGACTCCAAAGGAATAATTGGATAGGAAAGGCACCGGCTTCCTCTAAGTGTCTTGGCAATATAATTGTTTGGACCTGTTTGCTTCTCTGATGAATGCACTGCTTCATTTTTTACCCACTTGGATATATTTCTATTCCTTCTTTGGCCTCATGGATAGAAGTATTTGGTACTTGTTTTCACCAGATTTTGTCCTTGTGGATAAGGTGACAGTAATACCAAGAGCAGTGTTTGTAGGTGTTAGACTGTGTCATAGGATGGAAGGCAGCACAGCTGAGAGTAAGTTTATTGTGTTCCTAGGAGTAAGCTGGTTTTTTGCTGTACTCCTGCTGCAAAAGAAGCCACAATGAAATGGCTTCCTGACTTTGCCACTTCATGGGCTCTTTTCTCAGAGAGCTGGCCAGCAGTGCCAGCTGCATGCAAGGCACTCTGCTGTTTCCCTTTCGTTTCTTTGATACAGTAACCTCACATTATTACCACATAATTTTACTTTTTGTTTCACAACAACGAGGTCTCAGAAGCAATCCCAGCATTTTCACTACAGTTAACCTTTCAGTGCCACAGGAGGACACTTTGTACTTGTTTTATTGTAGGCACCAGAATCTTCACTGCAAGGATTGAGTGATGAAGTGAGACCATCACCTTGTCATTCCTATTTCAGTGGCAATGCTTGTTTCTGACCAGGCCCACAGGCACAGCTGGACACTGGAAAAATTACAGGTTTAAAGGCAACTTGGGGTTTATCTGGGCAATGATTGTGGCAGAAGTTACAGATAATTACAGATACATTTAGTGCGATATATTGAAGCACAGGCCTCAAATTTGGTGAGCATCTAGGGCAGGATAGAAATAGTAAATGCATGTGCACAAAACTTCCTCCCCTTCCCTGTTGCCAGCAGGAAGAACACTCAAACACTCAGAGAGGAATGTTGGTCTTGCCAGGAACCCTCAGATGAGAAATGGGCTGCCTTTTGTGTCCCAGAGCAGCACACAGTGTGCCCTCAGAAACAGAGGATTTTAGGAATGCTGCTGCTTTATTCTTCCAGCCAACCCTGTTTCACTGGGGAGCTGTGGGGTTTGGGCCATGGAAATAATTGATCTGAGATATTGCTGATGCAAGAAGTTGTCAAAATATCAGCCATTCTGGGATGCTGTTCAGAAACTGTAGGAGCCAACTGTTAGTTGGTCCTCTAAAAAAAAGGATAACTTGAAATATTTTCCCCCCAAAGTCAAATTTTTTGCTAAGGGCAAATTTCAAAGTTGTATCCCATAGTCTAAGTGTACTGTAGGTTCTCAGGAAAAATCAGACACAGTCAGTGTGCATAACTATTTTTCCAACTCTTGTTCTCAAAAGTGGCTAAAATGCTTTAGTAACACTTTAAAACATGGAAAATTAATAATAAATACTTAAATTCTCAGCAAAGCTATAAAGAAGGGCAAATAGAGTAACTCAGTGAAAGACATAATATTTAGCTGTTTTAGCAGCTGCTTGTAAGAAAGTCCTGTTATTAGTATGAGAAAAGTGAATAATTTTTTTGTTATTTGAAAACCAGTGAGAAATTTTTGACTATTTCCTTGGACATTAAAGGTTTGATTTCTGTTTTAAATTAAATTGCAGACCCTTAATGAAAAAAAAGAAAAAAAAGAAAAAAAAAAGAACACATCTCTGAATTACAGAAATATGAACAAGATGTTAACACAGCCTAAAATTCTGGATGGATTCCACTGCCCACACTGCTGTCCCGTGCACATTCCCACAGTCACCTCAAAGAGTGGCATGGGGCACACAATTCCCTTCCCAAGAATTAATGGGCGAAAGAATTTCTCATTTCTACATTATGCTTTTAAGGAATTACATTTGCTCCTTCAGGAGATGACTACAGCAGGTTTTGGCCAAGGAGATTTTAAAGTTATTCAGTTTATGTCCATTTTTTTTTTTTTAATTTGGAATCCAAACTTGTCTCAGATCTATTTCTGATCAATTACTTCAGCACCTCCCCTATGTGCAGATAAACTAATACTTTAAAATACCCCATCCATGGAGGGAAGCAAAGTGATCAGATTTTAGGATTAAAATGGTATTAAAGATTTACTGGCTCATCAGGTACAGTTGGGATCTGATTCTTGCCAACATAACTCATTTTACTGTCATAGCATGGAAGAACTCTGGTTAGCAACCAGACCCCACAAACAGCTCAAGGTGAGAGACAGCAGATGGATAGAGAAATATCCTGGGAAATAATGGTATGACTTAAGTTTTCAGCAAACCTACAGATTACTCATTTCTGAGCATTGTTTGGGGGGAAAATATTTATTTCTTTATTCTGGTGCCCTAGGTACATTTTGTCAAAGGGGAAGGGGGGAAGAAAAGGAAGGTTTTGTGCCAAGTATTAGGGAAATCTGAGGTTCATTCTTTTCTCCTCCTTAAATATTCCCTTTAAATCTGCTGTTTAAAAAAAAATAGTTACTTTGTATCTTTCAAAATTTCCGATCCCATTTTTGCTTTAAACACAAACTGACACCTGATAGGAAAGTTTCCATTTACAGAAACAACATCTTCCATTGCATTTAAAGAAACCACATTTTGTGTTAGCTGCCATTTCCATGTGCCTTTGTACTCTGGTTCCAGCAGCTGCTGCAGAGCTGAAGTGCTGCCAGCCAGCAGAGTTTTGCATTATTCCTGCCCCGTGCAGATCTCGGAAATACCAGCAGTTGCACTAAGCCTGTTCTCATGAGAGAGCTGGCACAAGGCTGCACATCAAAGAGCTTATAATAAGCATCTAAACATTTGTTTGTTTATTCAAACTGCTGAAACCTGGGGAGATTTATTCATCACGAGAGCTGGGTCACATACGATTGAGTTTGAATTTCCTCATTCCTGACAGAAAGCCTGGACAAAGTTGGGCCCCATCTGAGGCAGAGCAGCTGGGGGATATCCTGCTGTGGCTGCAGAGGAACAGTTTCAGTCTCTCCTAAAAAGCTCCCTGTGACTTCACTGAAAATCTGCAACTGCATTTGACAAATGCATTTGCAGCTGTCATGGTACTGCTTTAGCATAAGGTCTGCAAATAATGGTCCCTCTCAGAAACCCCTCGTCCTTTAGGAAGTGTTGGAATGTAAGGTGGAGCGTGGTATCTGTGCTTGCTTATGTCCCAAGTGCTTTCCTGATAATCAGTTGCCTATAATTTTTGTATTTAGGTTTAATCAGCTTTATTATCCTTCTTTTACTGGAGATTTAAATAATATGTGGGTTTGAGCTAAGATTATTGATATTGTTATGTGTCGTGGGATTTTTTTAATTTAATGTAATACCATTTCTTCATGTTTCAATTTATAAAATACAAGAATATAAATGCAAGGTATAAACTTTCACTAAATTAATTGCAGAGGTGCTTAAAGAAAAATGTGTAAATTATTTAATTTAAATATTTGTTACATACTTTATCTTGTGAACCCTTTGTACAGTGAGGAAGTATTTCCTTTTATGGGCTAGGGATGAAGAGGCTGATGTCAAAGACAATTTGCTATTTATTCTGTCTGGTCTTTATTGCTGTATCATTTGTGAAGAACTATCACAAATTCTTCAAAGTTATCAGTGTTTGGTGTTGACCATTATAACAAAACTTTAAAATATATTTTCACATAGAACACAGACTTCCTTTTATTCAATTTTAATAAAAGCAAGTCTAGTTGAGGAATAGCTGCAATCCCAAAATCGAGTTTTTAACTCAAGTTCACCAATAGGAAAAATAGTATGTAGAACTGAGTTCATCTTTGTTTTGCAGCATGGTAGCTCATTTTCCTTTGAAAAGAGCTAAAAAGAAGCTGCATTTGGTTTGTGCACCAGTGCTGGTGTTTTCTGTGGAGCTGACTTGTGGCTCACTGGGAATAACAATATGTACTCAGGATTATTCCCTGCCATCTGCCCTGAGGGCAACCTGCTGCTTTTATAGATGTATTTCAAACATGATTTGGCAGCACAAAACAAAACGTTGAAATGGCAATTTTGGCTTCCCTGCAGGAGGGATTTGAAATAGAATTCAGTCTGCTTGTAGGGATTCTGTGTCTGGTGCATGCAGGTGTGACAGTCTGTGCCTACAGCATCCTTCTAAGGAAATCTGATATAGGATAAAAGGTACCTTTCAAAGGTATCAGCCTTTTATTTTGCTGTGTGAACCACCAGACACAGTAGGTACCACAAGCACAATCTATTACAAATGTTCTAGCTATCATTTGTATTTACTTGCTTTTTATTTGTAACACGTAACACTTTATTTCCTCAAATTGCTGCAACTTGGCATTTTCACTCCATCAGTGTCACCACACAGGTATGTTGTCTCCTAAGGTGTTTGTGTCATGTTTGCAAAAGCTCTGCTGGACTTCCCTGTGCTGACCTGCAGCCACTTCCTTTACCCTGTCACCTCATATGACACAAACCCACTGTGTAACTGAGCCCACCCTAAGGAAGGCTGTTTTCTCCTTTCTTTTTTCTATTGTGCTCACAGTTTTTTTAAATATTTTTCTGCTTCTGAAGCTGGGGTGTGTTTTTTTCTTGAGCTCCTTTGTTGCATCAGTCTTGTCAGATTCCATTGCTGCGGATGTTTCAAAACTGAATTCCTGTTACAAGGACCTCAATTCCAGATGAGCTGCCTCTGCCAGGGGATAGGCAGCGGGCACAAGAGACTGATCTCATTACAGACTGGACCTTAAATAAGGACTGCAAGATCAAGCATGAGGTACTTGAAGTAGTAGTAATGTTTTGGTGATTTTCTCACGTTGGGTATGCAGGTGATCCCTGTTGTGGTAAAGACACCAGCCTTATGCTCAGTGCCAGGAGTTTCATGGCATTCTTTCCGCTTGAAAGAAAAAGGATTGGCAGGATGGGGAAGTCCTGAGCCACTGCAATCCTGGTGGCACAGCAGTCCTGTGTTGTACTCCGGGTGTGTGGGAGTGCAGTGTCACCAGGCAGCCTGTGTGGGACGTGCTGCAGAGCTGGGAGCAGGTCACCACCTCCTGCAGGTGACTCACAGCCACCCCTGCTCACCCCGGCCATGCCGGGCTCACATGGCTCATCCCCACACACGCAGCAGCTCTCTCTATGGAATCACAGTGCCCTGGCCCTTGGGCAGAGCAGAAACCTGCGTGGTTCTGTTACTTCTTTAGTAGTAACAAACCTAACCAACGTTTCAGTGCTATCAGTGTGCTCCAGAACCTCCTCTGAGTGGTTTGACAAAGTCTGGCTTAGCAGCTTCTCGGGGGACCTGCCTCCTGAGCAGCTCCTGCTGTTCCACAGCTCTTACAAACAGTTGCTCAGAATTTTCTTTAGGAATGCAGCACCACAGCTTAAGTGCCCCAGGATGTTGAAGCCCTTCCTCACCTCTTAAATGTTCTGTTGTCTGGTAGGACACAAAAAAAGCAGTGTTGTTAATGTTGCCAAACCCTAATCAATAGAGCCAACAAGTGTTTCATTAAATCAAGATATCAATATTAAAGAGAAAACAAAATAGCTTATTGTTTCCAGTCAGCTGTTTTGGGTACATTTGACTTCAGTGAATACAGAATGTAGAAGGAGCACATTTCCTGCAAGGAGTAGTCAAACCTAATTCTCATGAAATGCTTGTTTCCCAGTAAAAACCACTAATTCAAGCCAAGCTCCCAAGTTTCTCTCTGTTAGAACAATGCAAGTGACACTTCCAAGGATGAATGGATGCCCTGGTCTCGCAGGGATTTTTAGGAAGGACAGCATATCTTGCACTTGTGAATGTTAAAGTCACGTCTAGCTACACATGATGATGCATTCTCAAATGTTACCAGCCTACTGATCTAGGATGAAAAAACTTGAACTAAACATTTTTTTTCTTTTTTTACATTCTGATTTTTTCTGCCTTCTTTAAAAACAAGAGGTTGAATTCACAGTGTTTGTATAGAGACTGTAGGAACCTATGTGCTTTAATCCTTTCAGACTGAATGTAAACCAACTTAATTTGAAACACGGTTTTGCCTTAATGGTTTTAAAAAAATAAAATATTTTTAAAAGTGAATTTAATGACATGTGATGATCTTTTATCTCCAGGAAAGGAACTCACTGCAATGTGACATTCAAAAGGCAGCCTATTTGAAGCATCTTCAGGTGATGCTTCCCCATGTACTGTTAGATGCCTTTTGAAGCAGGAGTGGTTGTGTAACATACCCAGAGACATTGCATATACATTTATTTATATACATTACCTGTGTTTGGTTGTCACCCATCATCCAGCTGTGACCTTTCATATTCTCATGGGTTGTATGGCTGGTTTGAGACATCCATGGAATTCAACGAGTGCACTTCTGTGTGAAATGCAGCACTGATTAATTCAATGAGCACATCTTCAATCAAATCAGGGAAGTATGTCACAGGTAGCTGTTTTCCTTCCAGAATCTGGGGATATTTTAAGCTAGTAACAGAGAGTGCTGAAGTGAAAATTACAACAGAGGAAAAAGACTCTGGTTTCTTCATCATCTGTGCTCAGGAGCATGGAAGACCTGATGTTGAGCAGCAGAAAGTACTTGAAGACCCCAATGAAAACAACCTGTAAAGGCTGTGCATCCATGAAGAGCAGGAAAGGTTGGGCATGGTAACATTCAGGCTGTGAAATCATGTATATACTAAAATATGATGATACTGAGACCATAATGCTCATGTTCAGTGGGAATACAAGAATGTGGAATAACTAAGTTCTAACAGCTGGGCACAGATAATAATCCATTGTCATTCCAGGAAATACCAAGTGGCACGTATGGGAGTCTCCTTTCCCCAAAGCATAAACCAGAGATGCCAGAACACATCTGCTGTCCCTCTGTGGTAGCTGCTGGCTTTTCTGCACCTACCAGGTCTTCACTGCCAGGTAACTGTGAAGCAGAGGCATCCCTGACTTGATTTTTCCTGCTGCACAATAAATAACTGAGCTGTACTGAGCCAAATTAAATATTATGTAATTTTGCTCTGAGGTTCTGCTGTCTTTTAACACTGAGTATTTTCCCCCTTCAGTTCAACATAACAAGTACTTTAAGGCATGGAAATTTCTGAGGGCTTTAAATGACTCCTCAGTCATATTGTAAAGGCAAATGTAATGGTTATGAATAAATGAGATAACTGCTTGTGTCTTAAAAGGGCACAGAGGGAGCTGAGCAGGAGGGAAAACATGTCAGAGATGAGATCCCAATCTCACTGACATTGGAACTGCACTAGGCGGGCTTTTAAAACCTGCTTTTAAGAGTACAATCTGTCATGAACAATGGGAAATCCAGGAAAAAAACATATTTCAAGGTATGTTTGCTGGTGTAAACATATCCTGTGATCTCACATAACCATGTTGCTTTGGCAGCTTGATTATAAGACTACAATTCCAAGGTGGGAAATTCAGTTGTGGGTTTAGCACAGGACATGCCTCTGGTGTTTATACAGAACAGATACAGACACACCACAGCTTTTAAACAGTGTTCCTAAAGTGATACTGAAATGTAATGCCACCCATCTTACATAAGTTTAGTATCACTTTCCCTGAAAGTGTAATCGTTTGTAACTGCGAAAAGGAATCTGAAATGTTGCATCCTAACGTGGATCTTTTTTTCTGCATTTAGAGACATGCATATATTTTATTTATTAAAACACTTAGGGCTTGAAAAGGCTACTAATAGGTCCATTATTGCTCCTTCAGTCACTGCAAGAAATTTCAGTCCTGATCAGAGGGCACCAATATAGTAAGTTCAGAAAAAAGAAAGATTTTAGGATACTTCAATGTCCTAAACAACTCATTGAAATTATGTTGATTTCTTTTAACAAGCACAGGTTCATTCTACTAAAATGAAGGATTTTTGATGGATTATATGGATGGAAGTGTTGGGAAAAAGAGATGTTCACCAAAGCACTAACAAGTTCTGAAGCAATGACCAGCAGTAACTCAAGTAAAAAACGGTGATTTTGTGATTAGAGAGCATTCTAGACATATCCTTAAGGCATGTGACTTGTGTTTTACATAAAAGCCACCTAAATCTTAAGACAGTCAAAAGAGAGAACTGAAGAAGCTAATTTTTGAGCTAAACAAACTGCTGTTTCCATTGAACTTTTTACCTTTTTTACTTTTTTTTATTTAAAACTGTATTTCTGACATCCCTATTACAGCTGCAGTTTATTTTTCCGGTTCAGGAAAGAATTGAGTGCATTAATGGAACTTTTCTATTTCCAGATTAACTGCTTTGAAAGTGAAAAAGAAGTCACCTTTATTGTAAAGCATAAGCCAAATGTATTCAGGGTCCTCTCCAGTTGCTGTGTTGACATGGACTGGAAGGTTAAGTGAAAAGTGACTGCAAGTGCAAGGGAATGCTAAATACTTTTATTGATTGCAGAAGCACCAACCTTCAAAGTCTCAAGTCTCATTGCTGTGATAGCATTAAGATTACCATATTGAGAAATGTAGGTATTATATTTATACTTATTTCCTCACAGCACTTTTATTTTAGACATAAAGCTTTGCATTCCCTGCCTTATGTAATCTTACAGGACAGCACTGACAGATTAACAATTGGTGTACACTGACTTGCTTGGGTATATGCTGAATTAAGCCAGATCAATCTGTTTTGGAATTTCGTAACACCGTAGGGAGCGTCAAGAACACCACCAGGCACTAAAATAGCAAATGTGGAAACCTGGACACGGTTCCTGTGTCTGTGCTGTTTGGTTTCTCACTGCAAGCATTCCTCATGGTGACAGGAGGCTCATCTGCCTCCTTTCTGGCTCCTCGGAGCTGCTCCCTGGCGCGGCGGGCGCTGCACGGGGATGTCTGAACCCGGGCCAAGGGCAAGGAAATGTGCTGCTCTCTCCGGTAGTAGTGAGCTGATGAAGGTCACTTCTTTAAAAGGAGCAACATGATAGTCTCCAAGCAGAGAGGAGAAGCCCCAGCCAAAGAACTGTCGCTCTTGGACCTTCAAGATTTATGCTTAGTATCTGTTTATTTGCAGGATTTCTGCCGGGGCTTCCTTTTATCCATGTCTTCTTGTATTTCCAAAGGAAAGGCCTTTAGGTTTTCCTTCACACAGGGGAGGCAGAAACTTTTGGAGTAGAACAGACTACAGTTCTGTGAAGAAAATAACAGTTCTGTAAAGAAAATAGCTAGCATTACTACACAAAATGGAAATGCTTACATTCCAGTCTCATTAAACTGCATTTATATTTAGAATTCTTCTAAAATTAATTATTCTTCTTCTAGGCTGAAATATTCCAGCAATTTAACTTTTTCTTACTCAATGATTCTAACATCTGGTTAGAGCCAACTGGGTGAAAAATAAAACCCCCAAATCAACTGTCCCACTGCTCCTATTAAAGTTACCTTCACCAGCTCCCTGCTACAGGGAATAGCAACACCCCTCCTTCAGCTGCCTTCTCCTTCCAGCACCATGCATGGGTTTCCTGGCCTCCACACTGAATTCCAAGTAGGATTTCATGGCTAAGCTGCAGCTGGTGTTGCTGATGGATTATACCTGGAGAGTGAATAAAGGTGTAAGAGATTCCATGGCTTTTACTGAAACAGCAGAGTTTTCCTCTAAGTCTTGCTTGATGAAGATTTCTACCTCCTGAGAGGATCTTCCAAATTCCTGCAATGGCATGTGAGACTTGGAGTCTCACCACACTCTTCCTCACCAATCTCCACAAAAATGGCCTAAAGGCCCACACAAGTACCAGGTACTGGAGGCTCTCACAACAGACCATCTTTTCCATAACTCCCCAAAAAACTATTCTTCCATTAACCCATGCACTTGTATTGTCCTAGGAGACTACTAAAAAGTATCACTATTATATCAATATCACAGAGGTGTCCAATAACCGGAGGAGTTAAATGAACTCCATTCATCTGAGACAATTCAAGTGAGATTTCATCCCTTACCCTCAATAAATGTGCCCGCTGGTTAAAACCTAGAACCATGCCTGGTACTAAAGCTTGAGCTAATGGCTCCTCTGAACTCTTGATGGCAATGTATAAAAGCTGTTGTGCACAAAGAAAGTGTTTTTGCTGTCCCTGTTCTGTTCACAGCTCATAGAGACCCAATATTTTTTTTTCCCCAGGAGCTGTAACCAGATGTTAGTAATTGAATAGAAAGAAGCAAAACTGATGGAACATTTTAATGTATTTGCAATATTAGCGTTTCAACAACTGAAAGAGAAACTAATTAATGTATTATTCCTTTGCTCTGCAGCAAGACTTGACATCCCTGGTTCTCTTGATGTGCTGATCACCAAATTCCAAATAGGATTTCATGGGTAAGCTGGAATTGGTGTTGCTGATGGATTATTCTTGGGGATTTAAGAATGAATAAAGACATCAATTTAGATAGAACTGGACAAATGGATTCCCTGGGTCTTACCTAAATAGTAAAGTTTTCCCCTTGCCATGGTCATTTGCAGCTGGCCTTTCTCTGGGAGCTAGGCTTGGCTATTCCTGTGTTCCTCTCCTTGTTTTTGTTTCTTATGTCACTATCTGGGCTTTAGCAGCGGATTCAGATGATAATTATATCAAAATCACAATCAGCCTGCTTCCATGTGACTTGGAAGCTTGGGGAACAACTTGTCTTCATCTATTGTCCTTTTCTGCATTAACTGCCAGGCCCTTTCATCCTCAGGAATGAGTGTGAGGCCTCAGTCTCTGAAAAGCCCTGAAAGTGGATTTCAGTTGCACAACCTCCAGAGCCTATTGTTTTTTGTCTCTTGGTATCCTTACTATGTTAAGCTGCCAGTTTAAAAGGGGAGATCAGAGTTTCAGCTGGCCTGGCTATTGTTGCTTGCATTGCCAAATGGCACACAGCCCCCAGCTCCCAAAGGTGGCCACTGGGCCATGGCAAAGGAGGGGAGAGGCTGTTCCTGCAGGTGGGATCCCCACTGTCAAGATGCAGCTCCTCACAGGTAAAACAGGTGCTCAACTTGCATTATTGTGGCTGAAATGAGTTGCTAGTGCAGATTTTGGCCAACAGGAACTGGGGAAATCATCACTATGAACCACTGCACCCCTGAGCATGTAACCATAGTGCTGCTCTCTCTGTCCTGGGACTTTCAGCCTAATTTTTCTTTCAATGCCCTGTGAATTAAACTTACTAGAAGTTTAATTAAACAACTAGAAGAATTAAACAACTAGAGTTGAGCCCTTCTTTTAAACCCTTATCCTGATACAGTTCTGTGTTTAATCAGATGATTCTTTAATGTGTTTTCTCCTTTCCATGACCAAGGCGGGAGAGGGCCATTTCAATTCCAAATTTAATAGTCCAATTCAGGCAAAACAGCTGCCAGAGCATGCTGCCATAGTTTATTTCTGTTTTGACATGAATCATGGCTGAAAGTAATATATATATAGGGATGGTATCTACCACAATACGTAAAGGAAAGGCTCTGCCTGTCCCTACCCAGGACTGACCCCACATGACTGGAAGCTGAGTGGGAAGCAGCTGTAGTATTACATTTATCACTTAATGCCTACAATCATGTGCTCAGTCACCTTCTGCTGAGGTGAGCAATAAGGGATGAAACTTGCTCCCTTTCCTCCTTCTCCAAAAGCCACCTTTTTTCCATGTCTTTAGAAAGTGTTGCAATAAAACAGAAGTAACTATTTAGAGTTACTAATGTGGAACAGATTATATCATTTCCTCTCCCCTTTTCTGAAAGGGTAATAGGAAGAAGGGCACTCAACCTGCCCAAAGACTTTTAAAAGCATTTCTATTATCTTCCTTTTTGTGTGGTTTTGGAATGTTTTAACACATTACAGATAATCATTGGAATTATTCCCAGTTGCATCAGAACTAATGGCACTTACCAAGGCTCTCTGATAAAAGACTTGAGCAGGGTGATACAGGCTACAAAATGATTGAAGTAAATTAACTGAGTGAAACTTCAGAGAATATTTGGAGATATTTAAGTTTATGAACACTATACAGAACAGCTCTAAGTCATGACTTTTATTGGCACAATAAAAGAAAATAAACTTCAGCTAGCATGGGTTGTCCCATGAAAACCCTAAAATCTGATCTGTCTCTCAAGTCCCCTTAGGTACAAAAGCTAGCTAAAATCCCTTTGCCAAATCCAAGGTCAGAAAAGTCTTAATTTTGCCACACATTAGCCTAATTCTATTCTGAATTACCACCATTTAAAAAGCAGCCTGCCACTAAAACCTTTCTGATTGGTCCAGCTTCTTTGCAAAGAGGCCCAAGAAAGTATGATTTTCTTCAGCTTCAATTCCTGTGTTTTAACATTTAACTCAGCTCAGCAGTGAATTGATGTACTTGGGTCAAGCACAAGCAGGAACCACAGCCAATACAGAGATATTATTATTCTACCTTTGTCTCTCTCTATTGCCTTGGATAAGTTTTTACTTCTCTGGACTTTATTTTCCTTACATGAAGAGGAATAGTATGTGTTTACTTTGTGGTGTGGGTGTTTAAAGCACTAATTATCATTTCTGCAGATCTCTTTCAATGTTACCTAAGCAGTATTGCTAAATTCATTTTGAAACCATAGTCATCTGTGTGATTCACTATCTGGCCTGGCCAGTTTGGTTAGAAATTTATTCTCAATCATTTACAATCAATGTTTTACTTTGAGTGATACCATCAGGGGAATCTTGAAAACTCAGATAACAAGCAGTAAATGACTGACAGATTTCCACAACAGGCAAAATAAGCAGGACTTTCAAAAAGATTAGAAGCTTCCATTAGCTCACTGCAAGTGTCTTCTATTCATTGCCAAGGTTTAGGTTAACTGAAACAAGCACATATTTTCAAAGAAAAATCCCCACCTTCATTCAGAAAAGCACAGTGTGTGCAAAGACCCTGACAGGCTGAAATGCTCTGACAGCTCAAATGCCACACTTGGAAATATCTGCTGAATCCTTCCTAAATTCAAGACACTTGATTTGGGAATGAAAATAGTTAAATGTGCTCAAGTTTGTCCCAAATGTGTCTGTGTTGCCAATCTGCTGTTAAAAAGGAAGGATAAACCTGGCATGTCAGGGCAGGAATCAAGCCCCTAAGCCCAAACTCTGAGTAGCTGCTCTTGGCTCCTTGTTGGGCTGTGTGGGAGGGAGTCAGCCCCTGCCACAGCAGGGACAGCAGGGAAGATCCTGCTCATGGCAGCTTTGCCTCCACACAACTGCCCTGAGCAACCTGGCTCTGGAAACTTGAGCTCAGCCACCACAGCCACAACCAGAAAGTGCTGGCACTTCACCTAGTCACAGCCTACTTGTAGCTTCAGAATAGAAAACAAACCAAACCAAACCCTCTGAGCTGCAATCGCTTTCGGTGACTTTCAGTCATTTAAATGTCAGAAGAGACTTCAGAGATAGGATGCTGAGAAATACTCCCAGTGCAGGTAGCTGGGTGTGCAAGCTCCCATGCCAGCTGCACACTGTGCCATGGATGGCAGGAAACAACTGGAGCCCCCAGCAACAAGCCAGGAATGGGCACAGATCCCTTCCCTAACAAAGGGCTCAGGGCCCTGCAGCACAGTCTGGGAGAGGACTGCTCACCCTGAGACTCTGCAGGAGCCAGTGAACAGCAGGAAGACCCCAGACCCAAAATTCCCCATGGGAACAGGTGCACAGACTGTAGGGGTATAAAAGCCATGGGGTTCCTTTGTTCAGGGCCCCTCCCAGAGGAAGCAGCCTGAGCTGTTCCTGCTGCTGCACAATTCAATTATTAAAGCTTTTTTCCTGAAATTGGACCTGACAAACCTGGGTAAGAAGTTTCTTTAACAGGGAAATAAACCCAATCAGGAGAAAGGTGTTACTGCATGCTCCTCTCAGCCCATCCTTGGTGCTGACTGCCACAAGTCAGAATAGCAACTAAACTGAGCCAAGTGTGCCTGTATCCTTCTGGCTGTGTCTGCCCAACTCCCAAAATCTGAGACTCACAGCAAACAAAGGGGCCAGTTCTGCACTGAGAACAAGGAATTAAGACAAGTAATTTTATACCCCCTTTCTGGACTGTATTTAGATTTCATAGTTTAAGGTTTCCTTCCAGCTGCTACTTAAATTCATTCTTCCTCAGAGAGCAAGCATGGCATGGAACACCTCTCTTCCCTGCTCACTTTAAATATTAACTTTTGCAAATAGGATGGCAGCCCTGTGCTGTGAATGCAAACCTAACAATCCATGGACATTTATATTCTCTTTATGGAAAAAAAACCCCTGATCTACTATGGTGTGTGATCTATACTGCCCTTGCATTTCCTGGTGCTAAGAAAGTAGAAAAGAGCACTCATTGTGCTTGAGAGGCTGGACTGTGCTTATCTGTAAATAGAACACTCACAGATGCTGATCATTTTAATTTAATACTGAGAGCTTCATCTGGTGGAATCCACAAGAACATACAATTATGTACAATTAACATGCATATATTAGTAGGACAAGGGGGAGCAGTTTGCTTTAAAAATGGATTGTTTGGGATTTTGCTGCTTGATATTTCTCTGATAGGTCACCAGGACTGGAACAAAAAGAAATTATTGAAGCAGCTTGTTTTGCTTGTTACTTACTGTACCAACACACACTGCTCTGCTACACAAACTGCAATGAGACCTAATGATGAGGAACTTGTCCTTGTCAGGGGTGAAAGGATCCCTCATGACATAGGCTTCTTCCAAAAGCCTGCAAAAGAATAATTTCAGGCTTTTAGGTGTATACTTCACACTTGTACTTGATTTGCTTCTCTTGCTGTTGTGCACGGGGCAATGCAGCAGCTCTCCAGCTCCTTTTCTCTTCAAAACCTTCAACTCTGCAGCTGCCTTCAGTCCTATACTGTACTTTCTATCTCTCTTCCAAAAGTAGAGCAAGTGGTGAGTCTCTCAGTGTCATCTTGCTAAGTTTTTCTCAATGCTCTACCTTAACTGTCTTCCATTTTTTATAACAGGCATTCTTTAGCATGGCCAGCTCCTGTACCCTGTCAAGTCACCATTTCAATTGCACAGCTTTTTAATTAGAAGTTCTCTTCCAAAGCTGTGTGCATGTGAGTATGAAATACAAAGGTTTTACTGCTCTTGGTTATGTTGCTGCTGTAAAGCTGAGGTCCCCAGCTCTTGAAAGCAGGAGCTACCAGCAGAGAGCCTTGCAGTCACCTCCAGTGTGCTTACTTTATGGCACAGACTGTACTGCTTGCTCCAGGGTGTTGAGGGAGTGCATTTAATAATAATTTGGCGACCTGCTTGGGAAAAACTAAAGCTTTGTTTTTTCTGGGAGCTCCAGGCAAAATAATACAGAAGCCAGTTGAGCACCTGTCTGCATAGGGGCACACAGCAAGGGCACCTGGCTTCCTCCTGGGCTTAAGTAAGAATTGGATTATGGGAATAATATGGATAAGAGGTATTCTGTCAACTAGTACTGCCTTCTCCTTGCCTCCACACACACACAAAAGTGTGTGCAGGAGTGTGTCCAGCACTGTGTTCCTCTCTCCTTTTCCTGTCCACTCAAACAGAAAATGATTTGGCCAGAGCCTTCCACTGTTAGGAAAGATCAGGCATCTTACCATGGCAGATCATCCTGTCAACAAGTCCCTGGGATACAAAGACAAGATTGTGTTTGCAAAGCTCCCCTTGCAGGATTTGACAAGGGCCCCTGTCCAGCACATTTCCTGCAGCACTGCATTTGGGATGTGAGCAAGCCAAGAAAGATGGGGTGTGAAGCTGTTTCTTAAAAGCATTAATAGAAGTGTTATTAAAAGTCAGCATTATTCTTTTGCCTTTGGCACCTGAGCAATCCAAATAAAGCTGGGGTGTAAACTCTGAGATTGGATAACCTAAATTAAGATTCACATTCAGACTCTTCAGGAATGGACCTGATCAAAGGTGAGTAATTGCACTGCTGAGTGGAAGAGGGAAAACCAGTAGCACTGTGGGGTTTGGAATGATAAAAAGACAGCTGCCCAAGGACAACAGCCCCAGCAGGTGGTGATTAACAGCTGTTTCCATTCTTTAAGAAACTGAGCAGTCTTATTGGGGTGAAATGCTGAGTGCATGCCTGACTTCCAGCTCCAGAGAGTTCCTGAACATGTCTGCCTGATGAATTCGTTGACCATGATGGCCTCCACCAGGCTACTCTTGCATTTAAAGCAAAGTGCTTTATTTTATGGGAATTTAATGTCTGCAGACAAAGCTGTAACTGCATAATTTCTGGTCAAACTATCCCTACTTAGCAGACAGAGAAAAGGCTTTAGTTCCTGAAAATATAAATACATAGTGAGCACCCACACACCCTGATGTTGCATGGTCTGACAAAGGATTGTCCAATGCACACAAAAAGCACTGCTGTTCAAAACTCCACATCATGCCAGAGAGCTCTAAGAAGTGGTTTTGCCATATATATTTCATTCATGCTGTGTGTATGTGTTGCTCAGCTGAGGGAGGCTACAGTGAGGGAAGGGCTATTCCCAGAAATACCAGACTGGCAGTCAGCAGTGTTCTAGCAAGAAAATATTGATACAGTAGATTGTCAGTGGGGCTAGGAAATAGGTTAAATACAGATTTTGGCATGGTATTGAAGCAGGGCACAAAAACTTATTGTTGTTTTTCCTACCAGCACTGACAATTTTTAACATTCCTTCTCCTTGGAAAAAAGGAGATCACTTTAAGCACCAAGTTCAGGGTCAGTAGAGCACGTTACTGGGCTCATGCAGTGCACACTGCAAGGATTCCAATGCTCATAGCAGCAATGAAGTCTGTGATCTCAGAGGGCACTTACACAATCGAGTGAGAGTTTGGTGACATCTGCCCATAATATGTGCACAGGGCTGATAGCTCACATCTGAACTCTCCTGCTGTCTGAACTTCTTTGGGAGCATCCATTTGTAAGCTACCTGCAAGAAACACACACAAAAAAATCTTTTAGCCTCAAAATGCAATGCTGGGAACATATCTGCAAGAAGATTAAAGTGACCTGAGACATCTGGCTTTGCAAATTGAAACCCAAAGGAAAACTGACAATTGCAGACCTTGATTAGTAAATATTTTCTCCCAAATCAAGTTGGTTCCCATGTCCCAGTTAAATGTTCAAATTCCTTAGACAGATCTATAAACTGCAGACTGGGAGCCTAACTATAAAGTTCACCTATTAATTTGGAAGATCCATGAAATAACTCAGGTGACAAAGCACATGGCTGTGATCTCAAAAACCCTCTGCTCAGCTGAGGTCTGTACTCCCTAAGTGCTTCCCAGGACACTGTTCCCTATCTGCTGCTATGCAGAATTCCAGCCCAGCTCTGCAATGCCCATCTCCTCCCTCAAACTGGGGCCAGGAAAGGGTTTGGGACCTCACTCAGGAGGCAGGTACCAGGAAGGTGTTTGCAAAGAAAAGACTGTGTCTTTTTCTTTGCTTCTGGTTCACCTTGGAATAGAGTTTTGGAAGCTGACCCCTGACTCCCTGTTCCCATCTGGCTTTCTATGGGAATGAGGCCAATGGAATCATCCTATAACTTGATAAAGTGTTGGCCCATTCCAGCCACATAGGACAAAGGAGCAGTCACCTTTAAAAAAGTTTAGATACCATAACTTTGATGAAAATAGGCAGAAGGAGAAGACTCTCCTTTATCCTCCTGGAGAAGACCCATATATTTCTGGTATCCAACACCTTGATCCATGGTTTCTGTACTACTAAATCACACTAGTTAATAATGCAGTAATAAAAAAAAAAGCCAAACTTTTTCATTTTCTTCTTCCAATATTTTTTCCTTATTGCTTTTAATGAACTAAATAGGCTTGCAGAGGAATCCAACAGCTGCTAACAGTAGCACAAGGTGAGAGGCAGAACTGCAGCACCAGCAGAAAGGCAGGGCTGAGATGAGGGACCTGCACATCCCTCTTTTGGTGACAGTGGGCTGCTATTTCTGCTTGCCCGACAGAGTGAAACTGAATCCTCAGAGACATCTGCTGACAAGGTGAACTAGGGGCAAGGTGAAGCAGAGCTGGGACTACTTTCATCTAAAGTTCCAGAAGAACAGGGAGATCCTCAGAGGATCCTCTTCATGACAGACATCCAATTCAGAAAGCCCTAGCCTGTTAAAGCCTGAAACCTAATTTTGGAAATAATCTGCCTTACCTCATCATTCCTTTACCACCAGCCTTTCCACAGCCATTCCTGGCATTTCAGTAGCACAGAGTTCTTCAGATGTAACACAGATGGGGCTGGGCACTGGATTTATAAATAAATTCACCTTGAGAACACCTTAGGAAGATATTTTTTCACAAATTATATGACCCTTGGATATGATGTGTTTTCCCTACCTCACAGGGATGATTGAGAGCATTTAATTAACTCAAGTGCTTTCAGATTTGTCAGTTAGTTGTATGGCATGTACATGCTACCCATTTCTCCCTGTATATTGTAATTCAGATTCTTCACACTATGAGCTAACTCAGCTAAGAAGTCTACTTTTTGAACCCTGTATTTTTGTTATCAGTCTTCCTTAAAAAGGAGAAATCATTAACCCCGAAGAAGTAGAGTATGGAAAGTCACTTGAATCAAATTGAGAGGACTAATGCTGACTTCTTCTTTAAAATAGCGCAAAACACCAAGAACCACAACAACAAAAAAGAAGTATTTATGGCAGTGAGGGTCATAGACTTTGGAATGAATGTGTCCTGATCCCAAGTTAAAATAACAGCCCTGGGTTCAGAGCTGAAGTACATTAGATATAGAAACACCTGCTCTCTCACAGACCATGGCATGTAGAACAGAATCTGTTCAATGCCTACCACTGGGAAGGAATGATATCTATGTACAAACACATTTTTGGCTATGCCAGTTGAAAAGCATATGATCCTGCCTGCAAGGCACAGATGAATTTATGATGCTTTCCATCTTACTCCCAGCTTACAAGTCACTGGTAGCAGCTGTACCAAGTTTTATTTCACTGGGAACATCATTTGTCCTGAGAGCTTGTCTACGCATCAGCACTTGGGAAAGTTAAGGTTCCTAACTAAAGGTGTGAGGTCAATGAATGCACAGATTTCAGAGTTGAATGCTTCCATTCAGAAGTAAAGTTTGCTGTACAACAAAGTAAAGCCATTTCCTCCTGAAGAAAGATATTTAATGTCAAGTTTATGCATGTGCTTCACACCTTTAGTCTAAATTGCCAAGCAGACAAGTCCTGAGATGCACTTTCTCACAAAGAGTGGCTTCCAAAAAGTTCATTTGCTTTGAATAACCATGGCTTTATGCCATAAACCCAGCTGAGCCAAAGCTTTGTCACATTGGTCAGCTCCACGCCATCCTAGCAGGATGTGACAGAGTGCCAGGTGTTTGTCTGCCCTCCAGACACATGAGGCAGAGTGAGAACTCATTTCTCTCTAGCAAACCAGCAGCAGGATAAAGGACTTCTTGAGGAGAATGTCTAGGGCACTGATCCCTTCTTAATAATGACAGACAAATTTGTGGCCACAAGCAGCCCAAACCATCACCGGGTGCTACCACTATGGTTTTTTTTTTTTTTTTTACCTTGGGATATTCTGAAGCAGCACCATTTCCCAGTAACACATCACAAGTCTGTCTGGCTGACACATGCTGAACAGGTCTTTGACAACAGCTTGTCTAGAACTGAATTCTGCCCGAGCATTTTCCACTCTGACTGGAAGCCACAAGGTATTTTAACACATCTTTACCTGACACACATGCCCAGCTCTTCTGGAAAGAACACAGATATCCACATGCTTGGGTAACCACTGAACTAACACGCTCCACAGAAGCTTGCTAGGTCAAGCCTAGAGTGCTGCAGGACGTCTGTGAGGTTGGCTCACATATCCTGGCAAAAGGTGAAGCACACAGATTTCAGTGCCATGGTAAGGAAATAACTGCAGTAAAAGAAAGGCACAGGTTAGGTAGTGCTGAAAGAGTGTTTCTCTGTGCTGTCTGCAACTGATACCTGATATAGACATGGGGAAATGGCTCTCAGTCCAGTTCTCTGGAGACTCCTAAAGGTTTAAGGGCAATTCTGATTGGAACACTCTGCTAAGAGGCCTGGAAGGCATGCCAGAAATCATAAATCACCCTTAAACTGTCAGGGTCAGTGGCAAAGAAGTAGCACAGATAAGTAATCTGATTTTCTTTGCTTCAAACCTCATTAGCACAAGTATTTATAATGCATAGGTTAAGCCCTTCTTAATACTCCACAGGAGACTCCTGTATTTCTGAGTCACTGATAAACTAGAGAAACCATACAAGAAACAAAGTACCTATAAACAGATGCAGACTTTGATTTGAAAGGCTGTCAGATAAAACCAACATTGACACACCCTTAATCCTCTTCTACAAAACCCTTGTTTCTTTTACATGCCAAGATTTTCCTGCAGTATTCACTGCTGATGACAACAATCTATTAAAATATCCACAACTCGATTTTCTACAGGTAGGAGTGCTCTCTAGTAGAAGGGCAGTTCATACCCTGGCATGTGCCAGTGTTTGGTGTGACAGATATTTAAACACACTTCAGCACCAGCAACTTTGCCTTCTTCAGAAAATCTGCTGCCTAATTGATCAGGCAGTAGATAAAACAGCAGAACCTTCTGACTTGCTAGTTAATCCCTGGGTGAACAACTTTCTTCCTCCTGTTCCTTCATGCTACAGCCCTGAAGTCATGTTTAGGTCGCCTGTGGCTGCCTCCCTGCTCTTCCTTTGAGCTGACTTACCTTGGGTTCAGCATGAATTAGCCCAGAACTGCAATTTCACAAGGTGTGAACAATCGGAACTTTCATCCTTACTCCCTCTCCCAATGATCACTTGATTGAATTAAACCTTGATTTGTTGCAGCACCCTTTTCCCCCAGGCTGGGGGTTGTGCTGGCTTTCTCTGCTTGGAAGGAACAGAGATCCCTGCAGGCTTTCTTCTAGCCACAAGTCACAGAGCAGAGCCCAAGCCCTGCTCCTGAACAACAGCTTCCATGGATTCCTCATGACAGCAGCAGGATAAACAGTCTAGGTGGTCACAGATGTGAATGACAGTGGGTCTTCTGAACAGTTGTCGGGACAGAGGAGTAACACAGACAGGCAAATCAAGCCCCTCCGTTAGGTAAAAAGGGTTTCTGAACACACAGTGAATCTCAAAAAGTCATCTATACCTAAGATCCATGATTTCACAAAGCTGAGAAACACTCAACAAAAACTAAGCCCAAGTGCTCCTTACTCAGAGATGCCTGCTCTAAATTAGGCAGCATTTAGTAAGAATCTTAAATCAGGTGGGAATGTAAAGGTTCACACGGGAAGGCTGCACAAGGCACCATCTACCCATAACACGAGATCCAAACACTGAAGTGTTGCTGAAGTGATCATCAGTTC
Organism: Agelaius tricolor; assembly: GCF_023055355.1. Taxonomy (NCBI): domain Eukaryota; kingdom Metazoa; phylum Chordata; class Aves; order Passeriformes; family Icteridae; genus Agelaius; species Agelaius tricolor. The sequence continues at coordinate 6,266,536 of NW_027269263.1, forward strand.
TGGATCACAGAACTGTTATTCTTTGCCAAAATGGAAAAACCAGACCTGAGGTCAGATTTCATTAAATCTCCTTCTGGTTCAACCACGATATTAAAATCAACCTACAGCAACAGTAACCCTCTGTTCTGACTCATTTTGCCTCCCTTCCACACTGCAACTCTCTATTAGAAATTTGTTACATTAACAGCCATAGGGGGAAGAGCAAGTTGCTCTATTAATTTATAAGTTACTTTTTAAGTTGTCCTTAAAAAAAGTTAAGTGCAGGGCCACACAGATACCACTGAAAGTATCAGCTTGGTCAAGCACAACCTAAAACTTAGTGCAATACTTTCCAACAGAGTGTAAAAATAGGAACACCAAGATTTTGTGGAAATACAGGAGGAGAGGCTAACACAGTATTTCAGGAAATAAGACACTGCCATTTGACATCATCCTGAAAGGAAGAAATAGAGCTCCAGTGATTCATCTCCCTACAGAAAGCAAAGTTGGGACTATAAGGAAAGACTAGGAGAGACTCAGCCCCATGACAGGGGGTTGCATGTGACAATGTCCATGCTGTGGAGCTGGTGCCCAATTTCTCCTGTGACCAGGAAGATGTTCAGCATTAACATACCTGGGAAAAGGAATTTCTTCCAATAAAAGCGTGACTGCAGCTCTCAGTTTGTTAGGACTGAGATCAAGTTGGGGACTGCAGAATGAAGAAAGAAAGAAAGAAAACAAAAACAAAAACAAAAACAAACAAACAAACAAAAAAACCCCAAAAAAACCTAACCAGAAGGAAGGAAAAGCAAACAAAACTACCAGAGGGGTGAGGGGTATGGGGTGAAGAGTGCCAGCTTCAAGAAAGCTGGGAATAAAGACAGGCATGTCCCTGCCTAAAACTTCTGAACGTACATGGCCCAGCACACCTTCTGCAGCCACGCTCATTTCCTCTGGGACACGCTCCTCGAGGTTTGTTATCCCATCTAGTGTGAACAGTAAGCACAGAAAAGCATCAGAGAGATCCTCTGGCAGCACATTTGATGGAGCAAAGCCCACCATCACCAACCCTTAAAAAGTTATTTTCCGGGGCACTTGTTGGGAATTGTCACCAAAATTTGCAAATTTCCTTGTTTCACACCTTCACACCAAGGTCACTTCATTGGTTTCAGTTTACAGTGGAGATTATTAAGTCTTTTAGTCAGGGGTTAGCAGCTTCCAAACCTCCTGACATACACCTATGTCGAATTTCTGTCTTCTTGCCAAGCAGCAATATGGAACAAAGTGAATTCAGGCAGGCACAAGACTTCCTGAATTTTTAGCAATGTTTTCAGGTTATTCTGTTTGCCCCTGTCAGAAAGACTTGGCTTTCCAGCTATTACTTGGATTACTTTGCCCAAAAACTATGCAGGTACTGAAGCTGCATTTCTTTCAACACCTGATGCATCAAACAGGTATTGAGGCACATATACAAGAACCCCTCCCACAATTCTCTGTAGGGCACAGAGAAATACGTGTTCTTAGACAGCTGAAGACCTATTTTATCACAGAGTGACAGGCCATTCCTTTTGTGCAAGCTCTGTACCCTGCACAGTCTGTTCTCCAGAGGGTCTATATTCACGCTCTTTCCTTCCAGAAGTTCTCTTGGACAAATTTACTTCTGTGTTCATCACAGGTAATAAAGAAGAAAAATGGCTTTTTCTAATATGACAAATGTAATCATGGCTGGAGGTGTGTGGATCCTAGAATTCACTAAAACCAGTGAACTGCTCCTCCTGGGTCACATGTTAGGAAGGCAGACACGTAACATTTTCACAGTTCTGACTTTTTATCCAAGCAGCTCAAAATCCACCAAGAACTGGCAGCATCCTCAACATGTCACAGATATTTAATAAACTTTTCTTTGGCTTTAGATCTCCATCTGTCCAGTACACACAGACAGGTCTGACCAAGATTTCACTGAGGTCCAAAAAGAAAGTGTGGGCTCAGAGTAGAGTTGATTAAGCAGCAAAGCTGATGGGGTCTTGACAGAAATTGTATGTTGCCCGTGTTTTTCAAAGTTTTTCAAAGGTCTGTGTAGATAAGGCCTAAAAACACTGTGATGTTTCATGCCAGATTTAAATGTGTCCTTCCCTTCTGCACATATACATGGCTCCAAGCACAGTTAATGAGTTTACTTCACTCATGTTGGGAAAATTATGACAAAATGAGCAAACAGCTGGGGTAGAAGACATAGTGCAAAGTTATTATGGCCTGCAGTTAAAAGCAGACTTCAAAGGAGGCAGCATGGTTCAGGTGTTAGATGGGCAGCAAAAAAAGAAAACAAAAAGAGCAGGTGAAGATGTCTTCACCAGGCTCTGACAAAAGGAGCAAAAAACACTTGCCAATCCTTGCTTTTTCCAGGCCTGAACTAAAGAACAAAGATGCCCAAGCCATTGCAACCACATAGATAACCTGTTCCTTTCTTAATCCAAATCTCAGGTTTTGCCTATCTATTGGGAATTTGGGGGCTTTTAACACCTTTTTTGGTGTAGTGATTTTTGTAGTAGTAAAACCACTGATTTAGTCAACAGATCAGTGCAAAGGTGATGCACAGGCTAGAGAGCTTGGTATCTCAACCAGCCTGGAGAGCACATCTCCATTACAAGTCCCTTTACCAGCAGAATCTGAGTATTTCCCTACAACTCTCCTCAAACAAAAACCATCTTTGGTCTGAACAACCTCAGACTGTTGCATCTGGGCAGAATAAAACTTTCAGGAGAGCCTTTATCTGGCTCTTGACACAACCTTGTCATATTTGTAGAGATCACAGACTGTGTTTGAGGCACGACACAAAGTGAGACAAGGTATCACTAATGCTTTTATTGTAACAGCTCTTTGACCGTAATTTACATGGGAAGTTCAGGCATGAGGAAAATATTTCTGGTACGGCGCCCAGAAGCATGAAGGTCTTAAATTTTGTTTACATATAGCATGCCATTTCATTTGTAAGAATATAGTTCTATATCCTTACTAACTACCAGTGCCCAGATCCACTTCTTTGGCTCCAAGGTGCCTGGAGCTGGAAGACAGTGGCCTATGGCTCGGGAACCGTGAGTGTTTCCCGCCCGGCAGTGCCCGGCCGGCAGCTCCGGCCTCCCCCACTCCCGGTTCCCCGGCCCGGATCCCGGTTCCCCCTCCCCTGGCTCACGTTCCCCGCCCGGATCGCGGTTCTCTGCCCGGCTCCCCTTCGCCCCACAATTCCCGGTTCCCGCCGGGGTCCTCCAGGTCCCCAGCTCCCTCAGGCCCTCCCTAGGTCCCCGTTTCCACCCCTACGCGGAGCTCCCAGTTCCTTTCGCCCCGTCTCCCATTCCTCGGTCCCTCCTCAGCTCCCTTTGCTCCCCATTCCCGGTTCCTGTGTCTCTGCGCCCCCACATCCTCAACCCCCATTTCCCGTTCCTCCCGTTTGCCTCCCGATTCCCGTTTCCCGCCGGCTTCAGTTCCCTCCGGGGCCCACTTTCCACCCAGTTACCGGGGCTACCCTTTTCCCTGTTCCCGCTCCCGTTCCCGATTCCCCTTCCCCGTTCCTGGTTCGCTTTCCCCGTTCCCCGTTCCCTTTCCCCGTTCCCGTTCCCTCACAGGGGGCGCCGGGCGGCCGGCAGGGGGCGCTGTGCGCCCGCGAACGCCTCCTGCCTTCCCTCACGCCCTGCTCCGGCTGAGGGGGACACCCAGGCATTCCCCGCCTGTCCCCAGCCCTCAGGACGGACACCCAGGCGTTCCCCGCGTGTCTCCAGCCCTCAGGATGGACACCCAGGCATTCCCCGCCTGTCCCCAGCCCTCAGGACGGACACCCAGGCGTTCCCCGCGTGTCTCCAGCCCTCAGGATGGACACCCAGGCATTCCCCGCCTGTCCCCAGCCCTCAGGACGGACACCCAGGCATTCCCCGCCTGTCCCCAGCCCTCAGGACGGACATCCAGGCGTTCCCCGCGTGTCTCCAGCCCTCAGGATGGACACCCAGGCATTCCCCGCGTGTCTCCAGCCCTCAGGACGGACACCCCGGCGTTCCCCGCGTGTCCCCAGCCCTCGGGATGGACACCCCGGCGTTCCCCGCGTGTCGCCAGCCCTCAGGAGGGACACCCCGGCGTTCCCCGCCTGTCCCCAGCCCTCAGGACGGACACCCCGGCGTTCCCCGCCTGTCCCCAGCCCTCAGGATAGACACCCAGGCGTTCCCCGCGTGTCCCCAGCCCTCGGGATGGACACCCCGGCGTTCCCCGCGTGTCGCCAGCCCTCAGGAGGGACACCCCGGCGTTCCCGGTCCCGGGATGGACACGCCAGTGTTTCCAGCCCTCAGGGTATGTTTTTTTGCTCTTACATCAGCATGTGCTCAGCCGGAGGCGAGAGCCATGCTCAGCACGGCGCTGGCTCCTCGGGCATCACCTCTGCGAGCTGAGCAGAGGAGTTGATACTGCCGTGAGATGCAAGGTCATGCTTAGCCACAGAAGTTGGGTGGGAGAAGTATTTTGAAAGCAGCTTCTATTCAGGCACTGGCTGTAGTGGAAACTGTTGGCATTCTCAGTGGAATATGCAGTGGAAAATTTAATAGCAGTGTTAAAAAGACAAGGTGATGGATGAAACCTTTCATGAAAATAAGTGCATTTATTTTAATTTTTGCCCTTCTCAGCATGTTTTCTTTCACCAGCTTCCAAATGCTGATATTGTTTGGTGCCTCTGAAATCAGCAAGTTTCAGGTATCTCTTTGAGTTTCTTCAGCTGAGTTAATCCCCACAGGCTTTTCCTGAGTTTCCAATGTGGTATCTTCAGAGTATCTTGGACGAACTGTGCTCTGAGTTTCTTCAGCTGAGTTAGTCCCCACAGGCTTTTCCTGAGTTGCCCATCTGGTATCTTCAGACTGTCTTCGATGACCTGTGCTCTGAGTTTCTTCAGCTGAATTAATCTCCACATGCTTTTCCCGAGTTACCCATCGGATATCTTCACAGTATCTTGGACGAATTGTGCTCATAGCTGTGAAAAGTAAGGATTTCAGAATTGAATTGAAAAACACGTTCTGAAGAAAGGAAGTTCCAGACGCTATGAGCCACTCTCGGGAAGTCTGGTAGCCGTAGGACAAACCATAGAGCACGATGAAGAAGGATGAGAGCACGGTTATGGTCAGAACCAGGCCCCAGGCCACAGGGACACACCACCACCACAGCAAGGGCTCGCTGTCCGGGATCTTGCGGAGCTGCCTGATGGTAGTGCTTAGTCTCCTGACTTTGGACAAGATGCTCCCTTCTAGGAAACTGGAACCTGACTTCTGGGGCGTTTTACCCACCTGAGGGGAGCTCACAGATGTCGTCTCCTCCTGTGTGTCAATTACATTTGCATCTTTTTCCGATACTATGCAATTATTCCAGTACGTAGAATCTACCTTTGGGTACATCTTAGTCACAACAGGAGGAGGATCCTTCTGGGAATACTTAAATAAGACAATTATTAACATTTCCACAGGGAGGGTAAGCAAAGCACATTCAATTCCTACTGATATTGATCTCATATACCTCAGGTATATTGGAGCTTCGTCATCCTTTCCAGCATTAAAGAACATAATGTTAACAAGCAAGGTGAATAATAGTACTGCTAAAAATGTACACAACCTTTGGAACCTGGTGAAAGCCCCAGCGTTAACAGGAGCAAAAATTGAGAGCCACAGATGGTACTCTGTCAGTCTCCTGTTAAAATGAATAAGAAAATAGTCGATTTTGGGTAGAGGTGTCTGGGGGTCTGTGACAGAAAATTTCAAGGCTCGTGAGGGATCGTTCTTGTCAAGGGAAAGCCATTTTCTGCACAGAAAGAACCAGACCTTCCTGGTGGACATGTCCTCAACTTCAGCTCTGCTTAAGAACCAGGTTGGAGATATGCCATCGTTATTGAGCCTGACCTTGAAGGAACTAATATCTCCCAATTTTTTCTTAGTAGTTATCAGAAAGCAATCAATGCTTCCCCGTTGGAAAGCTGGAGAAGGCTGGTGCCATAAACAACGGAATTTACTCCTGCCGTACTGGCCGATGAGCTGCAGGAAGACCTCTGCTTTGGTCCCAGCATTGCAGCGACTGCCTGTGTACAGAGTGACCAAAAAGCTCCCATCATCAGAGGCCTCATTGTCTGGCAGAACGATAATGTACTTGATCTCCCTCTCAGCCCTGTCTCTTCTTATAGCCCAGCAGCACAAAAGCAAGAAGATGATAAAAATACAGAGCACTATTATGAGGGTCAGTGGGTTTTTAGGTATGTCTGCTATCAGGTTTCTCCCCAGATCTACTGTGTTGGGAAGAACTACTACTTTGGCTGCCAGGAACCTGATGCTGGGTGCTGGAAGGGCTGACACACTCCTGCGACGCCGCATGGAGACACAGATACAGTGTACCTTCTCCCAGTTGGTCAGGGGACCAATCACACATGTCTCTTTGCTCCACTCACTTTCAATCCCATTCAGAAATAGGCACTGGTCATTAAAAATGTATATGCTCACCATTTTCTGGTTTGGGTACCTTAAGATATAGTGTGTCTTCAAGACAACAGTGATGTTCTGAGTGTCTGCACCACCTTTCTGCACTATGCCTACCAGCAGGGACTTTGGGAGACAGACTATATAGGGACCTTTAACGCTACAGTCATCAATGATTGTCTCATTTCCACTTGCAACTGTTTGCATGTTGTGAAAAGCAATAAATGAGGCCACGGGCTGAGCGCCAGTAAGATTGGTACCTGTAAATATCAGCACCTTGAAAGTAACTTTTAATTTTGTCATGATCTGGAAGTACATGCTCGTGGCAGTTTCATTGATCTCAAAATGAAATCCTCCAGTTGTGTAAGTTTGTGTTTTATCGGGTCCCATTAGTAAATTAAAAGTAGCAACTCCACCTTTCCTGGCAAGAAAAGCATCTGCTCTTTCAGGCATGAATGGAACTAGATCCCCATCAGTCTTAGTCTCTGCCATTTTAAACCCCATGACCATTGATATAATATCTGATGTGTAACCTAACCATGGGAAGGGGCTGTCATCAAATTCAAAAACGGCAGTAGAAAACACGGTGTCCGGCGCCACTCCTGAAACATTTCCTCTTCTCATTATTGGATAAAAACAATTGTGGCAGGTGTCTGTTTCAGGCAAATAATTTGTAATGTTCCAGGCTTCATTTTTCTTCAGAGTGATATTCCAGTGTTCTGTTTCTATTAGAGTTTCTATTTCTTCAGGGACTTTTCCCCAGAAAACTACCTCTGTTACACCTTCCATGATGGAGAAAACATGTTGAATTCCATTTGAACTGACATTCTTGAGATGCAGAAGATCAGCTCTTAGGACATTGGACAAGCATCTTAGTATTCCACTGGTCTGAATTTCTGCTCCCTCAGACCAATGGATCTGACTCCTCTGTCTCTTCAGAATTCCTGTTACTTCTGTCAGTTTCCCAATGGCAAGGTCTTGTGACCTAACATTCATTTTCTCAACTGACTCTGTGATTTCAGAAATAACAGCCACTACTTGGTTGATTTCCATGATGCTATTTACTGAAATATTCAAGGCTGCTTTAACCACAGTTTCCCGAAGGTGAGCCTGGGGGAGCTGGACAGTTGGTATGGTTTTAACAGAGTTTAAGAGTGAGGCTGCAAGATAAATCAAATAACCAGCTCTAAGACGATCACCAATTTGCTGAGCAGATGTGGACACGCTTAAATGGCTTGCTGAATCCAGCAGGTCATGAAACACACGTACAAGGGATTGAGCTCTAAGTGGCCTCCTCACATAGGCACGTAAACTCACCTGGGTAAATGCCCTGAACGCATCACGGACTTGAACGTGAATTGTCAAACGGTACCAACGAGAGGGCATTCCAACTGGGAGAAAAGATGGAGGAGTTTTAGGCTCAGAACCAAAGTACAGAATTGTGCCAAATGTGTTTTCCACCACAGAACTTACTGTGGTAGTCTGGGGTATGTTGGAAGCTACTATCACTTTATATGTCAGAGGTAAATGGCTGTCAGAAAATCCTCTACACTTAACAACAAATTTTGTCTGAAAGGCAAACCCGTAGCGGGGTCTGATGTTACACCTGCCATCCTGAGGTGGAGTATTTACTGCAAAGGGTCTTCTGTAGGAGGTGGACCTACCATCCCAGGTAGTTACGCTTAAGTGAAGTATGTAGGTTGGATATTGAGGCTTTATGAAAGTCATAGCATGTATAGACAGGTAAGCCCCAGACCTTCCCGTTGATGTTTTGGAATCCCAATCAAAATCAATTTCATTAGAGGTGTCTGAAAAAAGGGACCAGTGATATAATGGCTTGTTGCTCGGTTTACAGTTTGAGCATTTTCCAGATAGGGCAAATCTCTCTGTTGGAATTAAACTGGTACCACAGTTTTCAAGGCATTTCACATCCAGAACGAGTGGAGGGCCAGGATCTATTTCTATAACTTGATCAGCATAAGCCATCCTTCTGCCCTTTTGAATCACCAGGCGAAAGTAGTATAAGGTGCTTCCTGGGAGGTATTCTGGTGGTATTGTTTGAATGGGACCTGAGGGTGTTATCCATCTCAAATCCTTCTGGAATGGATGGCATCTGTTTTTCCATTTGAATCTCATGGTTTTATAGTCTGCTAAGTCTTTAGTGCAGTACCAAGTAAATATCAATGGTCCTTCCTCTGAATCAGGATCAGAGGATGCAGAACCATCAAGAGTCCATCTATCAGAAAATTTCACTGTGCGGACCGAGCCTCCTGAGATATTTGCCACTAGATCAGCTCTCTCAATCTGAACATAAATCATATCATGGGCCTTGAGGACTATTGAGGTCCTAATTGGGACTACCTCAGCAGTGAAATAAAACAGATACAACCCATAATCTAAACTATTAGCGGGAACAGTTAAATGTATCATTCTTACGCCAAACATGCTCGAAGTGTTTACTGGCTTTGACCAGTCCGGCTCAGTTTTTGTGTCCACGGCAGGATAGACTTGCCATTGAGGCCTGATAGATATGCCAATGTCGCAGTCTACGTTCAGCTTGACAAAGAGGAAAAATTCTAATGCCCTTTTCTTGTACAAGATAATGGATCTGGGAGTAGGTCTCTGAATCCAACACCTGAGTATCCTACAATTTTTTTGCTCACAAACCACTGGTGCTTCTATGGTTTTTGCAGTGCGGTTGTTGACCCTGACACTTAAAAGAGCCGGTGTAGGTGCACTGCTGGTGCAGTTCACTTTTGCCACAAACCCCGTGTATTTCTCTGCATCAAAGGGTAAAGCAGAGCGACGGACAAAACGCGTGGCATTTTTTACGTGGTCATTGTATGTGTATGTGCTACTCTGGACAATATGGTCTTTTTTTGTGCCAAAAAGCTGCAGATAGAAGGTCCACTCGCACTGAAGCATCGGATGTTGTGTAGGGATAAACCACACTAAATAACTAAAGTTCTGCAGAACAGAAGGACGGGCACTGCTGAAAACGTGGATGTCAAGGTCTCTTTCTGCCAGTGACCTAATCAAAGCCCTCTTCTGATTCATATAAAGGTACATTTTGAACCTGTACCACTGTGAGGCCAGAAACTCTATAGTGAGTAAGTAGGAGAGCTCCTTGTATTGGTAGAACACAGTGTGTGTGTTGGGACAATCTGTGGAAAAAGTGCTGTTGTTGTCTTTAGATGTGTAAAATGTTCCCTGGTTGTACCTGAAAATGTAAGTGCTGCTCTTGGTCTTCCCTGGACAAAGGTCGACATGTATGGGAGTTTCTTTGCCAGCAGTTAAGCTCAAGGTACCATTGAGCAGGTGCAGTTCCCCCATCAATTCCTCAAACCTCTTTCCATCAACATGGAAATAAACACTGGCCACCACTATCTCATCCAGGCTCTGAGGTGTAGAAATGGCACAGAAGTTGCTTGGCAGTGTAAATGAACTGTAGGAGCAGAGCCAACCTCCTATAGCCTGTGTGTCCACCAGTTTGTAGGCAAGTGTACTCAGGGTAAGGGGCTGAAGCCACCAGGACAAGCTGAGGGGCTGCTGAGGAACACTAAGGAGCTTGGAGCTGACACTGAGGACATGCACCAAGTCAGGCTCCACCTTGAGAGAGAGGTTGAGGCTTATGTGAGGCATCTCCTCAACACTGACCGAAGCAACGTGGATCCCGGGGTGCCTGTAGCGCACAGTCAAGCGGTAGCTGTAGTAGGTGGCACAGGTCTGTTCCAGCTCAACTCTTGGATAGACAGCAGGTGATGTTGTGTCCTGGTGCTCACTGCTGGGAAGGAGAAGGCTCGAGGGGACACCTCCCCGGCTGCTGAAGCGGTACTGCCAGCCAGCACTCTTGAGGCGTGCACACCAGCCCAGCTCCACGGGCTGCCACGCTTGGATAACGCGTGTCTGCGGCCAAAGCACGAACAGCCGCATATCCTGCTCGGCGATCTCCACGCTCACGTTGCGGTGAAAGCACTCGGGTGCAGCGCAGGAGGCAGACGAGCACTGCACTGTAAGAAGGCTGGAGGCCCCGGGTGAGGGAGCTTCTGTCTGCAGTACCACCTGGCCTGACCAGCGTGAGATGTTCCTCAGAGAGGCCCCGTTCAGGTACCAGAGGCAGCAAGGTGGGGATGGTGGCTGCCCCACGTCCCCCTCTACCTCCAGCCCTGCTCCTGGGGCGGGCTGGTAATGCAGGGTCACGGTGCTGTTCCACAGGCACGACACCCTGTGCTCGTTGTCCTGCCGCTGGAAGACTTGGCCGTGAGGGCCCGGGCAACTGACCCGCAGGGGTGACGGCTGGAGACGGACAGGAGACGCCGCCGAGCCCCGGCGGCAGCAGGCGAGCAGCTGCAGAAGGAGGAGAAGGAGGAGCGCGGCCATCGCGGCCAGAGGGGACGGAGCGGAGGACGCGCGGCCTGCCGCGGCTGCTCGTTGGGGTGACCCAACGGCTGGGACAGCAGCCCGAAGGCACCAGAGCCTCCTCCGCAGGGCAGCTGGTGAGAACACTATTTAACCTCGGACACCGGGCCGGGCCGGAAGAAGGAGCAAAGACTTGGGGGCCAATAATCGCCACCGAACTGCGGCTGGCGTCCCTCAGCGACGGCGCGGGGACTCCGCGCGTACCCGGCACGCACCGCCCGCCGCTCGCGCCGCTGGCGGCCCCGCCCCCGCTCGCGTCGGAGCCGCGGAGCGGCGAGATTGCAGCGGGACCATGGCTGCGCTGAGGGACTGCAAGGTGAGGGCAGGGCTGGGGGGCTGCGGGGGGATCATGGCTGCGCTGAGGGACTGCAAGGTGAGGGCAGGGCTGGGGACTGCGGGGGGACCATGGCTGCGCTGAGGGACTGCAAGGTGAGGGCAGGGCTGGGGGGCTGCGGGGGGACCATGGCTGCGCTGAGGGACTGCAAGGTGAGGGCAGGGCTGGGGGGCTGCGGGGGGACCATGGCTGCGCTGAGGGACTGCAAGGTGAGGGCAGGGCTGGGAGGCTGCGGGGGGACCATGGCTGCGCTGAGGGACTGCAAGGTGAGGGCAGGGCTGGGAGGCTGCGAGCGGCTGGCGGCGTGACGGGCGGACGGGGCTAGGGGGCTGCGGGGGGACGGCAGGATGAGGGGCTGCGGGGGGACGGCACCGCTGAGGCCCCGAGCCAGCGCGGCTCGGTCCTGCCCGTCCCCTGTGCCCAGGGCCGGCGGGGGCCTCCGTGGGGTCCCGGGGGCTGCGACGGGCTTTGGGGCTGTGGCGGGCGGGGAGCTGAGCCGGGCTCGCTGAGGCTGGAGCTCAGCTTCACACACTTGGGTGGGTTTCGGAGGAGGGAAGCTGCTGTTGGGATCTGGAAAAGGGCATCTCCTTCACCCATCTTTTCTACCGGGGAAACAGACCCATATGTGAGCATTTCTGGGTCTTGTTCCCAGCGCAGGGGTCCCACGGCACCCAGCTGCCCCCTCCGTGGGCCTCAGAAGTGGGTCAGGCCTTCGATTAAATCAGCCTCGGGTCAAAGGGTGCAACCTGCGGGAGCTGCTTACTGATTAAGTAATTTGAGTGCTCTCTTTCTGACAAACTCCTTTTATGGTTGTGTTTTGGTTAATTAGGGCAGTGGCAGGTTAAAACAAAGTCTTGAAGATTGTGTGAGACAGGTGCGTGGTTGACGGAGCTTTGGGGATCTGTCACGCAAGGAGTTCAGTAGGTGCCAACTGCAGCCCACAGAGAGCACAATTCTCAGAGCCAGCTAAGATTCTAGCAGAGGAGAAAATACAACTAAACAGTCAGCAGATCTCATGACTGAACTCTAATCTTAGAGCAGGGGAAAGGGCAGGGCTTTGGTCTCACCAAGAAGCAGTGAGAAGAGCAAAGGCCATGACTCTCTAATACAAGAGGAAAGACTCTCTCCTGGAGTTAGAGGGAGGGCTGTGGGAGATCAGTATAAGAGAACCCAAAGGGAGCCTCTGTGGGAAGGGGAACTGATCATCCTTACAGACTCTTGAAGCTGAGTTTTGCCCACTCACACTCCCTCCTGGACTTCTTCAGTCACAGTCTGATAACTCACTAGAGAGAAGCCCCAGGACCTGAGTGTTCCAAGTAGTCTGGGCAGGACCCCTTATGTATGTCCTAGAGGACAAGGGGTGCTGCCTTTTCTGTGATCCCAGTAGTTCTTTAGCTCTCAGTTGGCAGTGACAGATTAGGTTTGGAACACATCTTTTACATCTCTTAGGAGCCAGAAGCTGCTGTGGGGTGGTTCCTCCCTGTAGCCCATTGTCCTGCTGTACTAGCAGTGGCACAGAGTAGTGGCATCCCTGATGTGACACAGTCTTGCTGCCATTCTCCTGTTGCCAGAGTGGGAGTTTCCAGTGAGTCAGGTGGGCTGTAGCCATAGCAGGACAGACGCTTTCCAGAGTGGCTGGAAATAGCACATACCTCAGCTGGATCAGCAGTGTCCTTAGAGACAGATGCAGGCACATTTTCCACTAACCTTTGTTCTGCTGGTTTGTTCTGGTGCTCACACACAGACTTTTCCATTCTTGTGAATCAGCATCAAGTCCCCTTAGAATGGGACATCATTTTCTGCTTGGAAAGCACCTCAGGCTGTTGTGTAAAACAGTAAAACAGGCAGTGATGCAGAGACCTGCTCCAAAGGAAGCTTGTTTTTGATGACTGATGCTGAGGGTGGCTCCTGGCCTACTTTGCTGGGCACCATGGAAGATAGCCAGTAAGTAGCAAGCCTAACCTTGCTACCTGCTTGGCTTTTCTCTTTATTCTTTTTCTGGGTGATAAATGACATAGAGAATAAAAATTTTCAGCTCCCATGAGGCTGCTGAATAGAGCTTAAAGACTAACTGGCAAAAAAAGATAAAGGGATATATATATATATATATAAAAGATAAAGGTTTATATAGGTATATATAAACCTATAAAGATATATTTATAAATAAATGTATATATATATATAAAAGATAAAGGTTTAAAGGTATGCACACAGGATTATAAACATGGCTGGAACCAGTGGAGAAACAGATAAGAAGGACTGCAGTGTTTTTTTGGCAAGTTACATAACTCAGAAACAATAGCACATGACCAAAGAAAAAGTTCAAGGAAAGGTCACCTTTAATATCAAAAGCATTCAGTGAATATGACCACCAGAGACCCCTTTTTATGACTCTCCAGGTCCAGAAAAGAACTTCCAACAGGAGGAAGATGCATGAAAATTCATTCTAGGAATTAGTTCTGTGTATTAGATAAGAAGCATGTATTAATAAATATGTATGATTATGGTGGATAAAGAAAGACTTTGTTGCAAAGTCTCACCACACCCACAGAGCAAAGAGAGTGTGTCCTGTGCAGATAACAAATTCCTGCTTCCTAGTGCTTCAAATTGTGTTAGGAAGTTTATTCCAGCCAATTTCAGTATCGTGGATATAGTATGAATTGTAAAGAAAATGTGTAATTTTAGATTCAGGTCTAGTCTTTCAGGCATGTAATTTGAAGACTCAGTTGCTTTAGCTGTTGGAATGTGAGCCTTTAATCCAATCACAGTGGGAAAGCTTTAGGATATATTAACAAAGTTGTCTTTGCTGGGTTACTTAAAAATTTTGATGGATTATTATAGCTAGGAAATGCTTTTAAGTGTAAAATGAGAAGAGCTGAATTCTTGCAGCATCAAGAAGGACTAAGCCCCCATTAGGAGAAGTCTGATTAGCTTGCCCCAGGTCTGTTTTTATAATAGTTGTCTATCTTCCATATTCTGTGTACTGCATTAAAGTAATGCTGAAGTGATCGGGGCAGCTTCTCAAGCGAACTCTGCTCATTTGCCAGCAGTCAGCCAGGAGATGTTGTGCCTCAGTCATGTTATGCTGCTAGAAACTGTGGCAGCCCAATTCTGTTTTGCTTTTTAGCTTTATCCATTTCCCATGTTCTTACTGTTGTTAGGCTTGTGTGTGTAAATGTGTGATCCAAATTTTCAGTTGGTTAACTCCAGAGACTGAGTAGATTTGCTCTGCCAGGCTGTTTGGTCTGCAAGTTGATTCAGAAGAACATTATTGTTTGAAGAAGATTACAGATTTATAGATTATAGGGTTTTATTTTACCATGTTTCTACTTCACACGAGGTGTGCCTGTAGCAGAGGAACTCACCAACAGCTCTAAAGAATTCAGAATGACAGGTGCTGGGGCAACCCATCGAGATCTTCTGGTAATTGTTGGCTTCTTTAGTCTCACTATTAGCTCCAACTAATTGAGTGTTAATGTAACTGCAACTGAACAAAAGGTTTGTTTCTGCCTCACACTGTGCTTCCAACTTTTCTTTTTAAGAGTGCACAGGGGATGAAAATACCAGAACAGCTTCATTTTGAACATCTGTCAGTGTCAGGAAGATGAGGGTGTAAAAGGAGCACGTTTGTGTTTGTTTGTTGTGCAGGCCTGGCAGGATGCTGGACTTGTCCTGTCCACGACCAGCAATGAAGCCTGTAAGCTCTTTGATGCTGTGCTGACACAGGTATGACTGAAAATGGGATTCAAAGGGACTCGTGCATGGAACACTCTTTACTGTAGCTGATACTTAAATTTCTTATCAGCTGGGAGAGCCTCAAAATGAGGCCAGCACAGGAGTTCAGCCTTTAGCTGGCTGCAGGAAACCCTTTTAGCAGAGGGCTGTACCAGATGCTGCAGCCGTGGTGAAAACCTCAGCCAGTGAGCTCATTCCACTTGATGCCAACACATCAGCCAAAAACCCTCTAGAAATCCAGAGTAATTGGTTCTGCTGGTGACTGAATGATATTAAACCCCAGTTTTTCTGGCTTTTTACTACACTAAACCTTCCAGAATGCAACATTTGTCTTTTAGTCATTTGCCTTGCTGTTGAATTTTAAGTGTCTGTGAGAACAAAAAGAAAAAATCCTCCTTATCATGGAGGATTTCTCCACCCTCTCTTGCTCTGCCTCTCTTACAGTATGCAACTTGGACCAATAATGAGAGCCTTGGAGGTATTGAAGGATGTCTCTCCAAGCTAAAAGCAGCAGATCCAAACTTTAGTGAGTATAACCTTTGATTCTGAGCATTGGAAGTCCTGGGTTAATGCCTGTTGTCTTGGTATTTAACTGACTTGGTTTATTCAAGGGGAAGGTGATAATTTATAGAATTCTGTAAAACTTCCTCAAACTGTAGAGCAGGCAGAATGCTTTTGTGTGGTGTTTTTTTTTCTTTTCATTTCACATAATATTTGAGTGGCTGTCATGAAAACCTTCTGAGAACTTTAGGCTTGGGAGACTTCCTAGACCCCTGTGTCCACAAGTCAGTTTTATTGAAAACGCTCAGCTCCTCTGGTGTTTTGTGGAGCTGAAGGCTCTGCCGTGAGCTCAGCTGGTGCTGTGCTGTTTCCTGCAGCAATGGGACATGTCATTGCCAATGGCTTGGAGCTGATTGGCACTGGCAGGACCGTGAGGCTCGACAGGGAGCTGGACAGCGCCGTGAGAGCCATGGTGGCACTTTCCGAGTCACAGCCACTGACAGAGCGGGAGAGGCTTCATGTGTCGGCGTTGGATGTGTTTGCCAGGGGGTGAGTCCTGTGTCACCCTGCTCGAGGGGCTGGCAAGAGTTCCTTTGTCTGCTGCAGTGAAGTGAAGGTTGGCAGTAGCAGTGTGTCATGGTGGCTGACCTCTAGCAGAGGATCAGGGTGAGATGTCACAGATTGTCCCTGAATTTCTCTCTTCACCCCAAGTGCCATGTCTAGCTGGTGAGCAGCACTGTAGAAAATTAAGTGCTCTATTGCCACCACTTCCTAGTGTTAAGCACTCCAAGTTTAAAATGTGCAACAGATCCATCAGTGTGGTTTAGAACTAGGAAATGAAGTATTTTTCTACAGTAGGGTCCAGACTCAGATGCACAGACAGAAAATTACAGACTTCTCTCTCTTGTCTCCCTATGTCAAAACCTATTTTCCCTGTAAAACAGGGAGGTAAGAGTGTCACACTGTGTGCTGTAGAGGCACACTCCTTCATTCCATATGATAAATCTGTATGAACTGCAGAACATATGGGCTAATGATTCACTTTCATTATTTGTTTGCCAAACAATTGGGCAAGCATGGATTTGCCTCACATCTCAGCAAAGGAAATGAGTAAGCTACTGAGGCCCTGCCACTGGGTTTGATTCCCACAAAGGAGAGAGAAGGCGTCTTTTTACATACAAAGTTCCATTAATTATGGTGGGTCCCTCTAGGAACTATTCAGCCCTGGAGGAAAATTTTTAGGTTTATGGTTTAAGCTTGTTTCATTTTCCTTGTGTGTTACAGTGATTTGGTGTAACCCAACACGATTTCTTTCATAAGATTTCTCAGAAGGTGCCAAATGAAGATAATCCTATTATTATCTTAGAAAAGACCAAAGAATTCCTTCAAGGAAGACAAGAAGTCATTTGGTGATGAATTTTCTATTTTTCAGCATTGTTTGAGTTCAGGACTAACAGTAGGGGCAGGCGTGTGTCCCCTCTTTCGGTGATGGAAATATTTTTTTTATTTCTAGCCAACTTCCAAAAGCTTGTGATCTATGGGAGCAGATTCTGCAGAGCCACCCCACTGATCTGCTAGCCCTCAAATTTTCCCATGACACTTATTTCTATCTGGGATACCAACGCCAGATGCGAGATTCTGTTGCCCGTGTTTATCCTTTCTGGACCCGTGATGTTCCACTGAGCAGGTGAGTCACGCTTCACTTGGAAATTGCTCTTTACCTGGTGTGCAAGGACTATGTGGTTTTTAAAAGTTCAGGATCTTTTGGAAACAAGACATGTAGACAAAAATCAAGAGTCTAGAAATTAATCAAACTTGACCACGGATAGAAGGTGTATCCCTCTTGACACTGTTGGTGAGGGATTTTTCTTAAGTGAGCTGTGTCTCACTACTAACAAATATAGCACTTGGTGTGTAACACATAGGATAAAATCATGTCCTCACCCAGGGCAGTGGCAAAATGTCTTCATCTTCCAAAAAAATACTATTCATCTTGATCCACTAAATAAATCAGGTGCACATAACATCCCTATTTTTTTATTTTTATGGCTTAATGGGGATGATTTACAACCAGTTTTAAAGGGCCACTTCACGTAAAAGTACCCTCCTGTGGTTTTGTGGGCACTGGGGAAAATGTAGAAGATTGCCTTTGAGATGCTCAGATAGATTTGGTGATAGCAGTGTCTCACTTCTAGTCTTTTAATTCTGCATCTTACAACTGTTTTGGAGATCAGCAGCTGGTTCTGTGTGGCTGGTGATTCCATCTCATCCACAGATGGAAATGTCCATTCTGATGTGC
Source organism: Agelaius tricolor (assembly GCF_023055355.1). Lineage (NCBI taxonomy): Eukaryota > Metazoa > Chordata > Aves > Passeriformes > Icteridae > Agelaius > Agelaius tricolor. Next base: position 6,284,288 of record NW_027269263.1, read on the forward strand.
ATGTTGTCACTGTTTGCCATACTGGTGTCTCAGGGTCACTCATTTCCTCTGAGAATTAGCTTGGTAGTTCTGTATCCTGTGAGCTTGAACCTTGTTGTAAATTGCTCTGCAAGGACTTTTTGAGTTAAATGCTCTTTCTAATGTGTGTTTTCAGTCCTGGACTAAGCCTTGTTATAAATGGATGATGTGTTCTTTTTCCCCCTTCTGTTAGCTATGTGAAGGGCTACTACTCTTTTGGACTCGTGGAAACAAACCTTTTTGACCGTGCTGAGGAGGTTGCCCATGAGGTAAACTGCCTGCTGTTGGTGCTGAGAGGCTTGAGAATTCTCAGACAGGGTGTTGGTTCCTGCCAGTTGTTAGTCAAAGCAGCAAAGAGATACAGCTCAGCATGGAAATGCTCACAGATCTTTGTGAGACTTGTTGATAACTCTTTTCACATCTCTGCCCCACCAAGGCAGTTTCACTGGACTGCATTCCCCTCACTTGCTCATGAGCATGCCCTGTCAGATGGGGCCAGAACACCCCTATAAAATCCATATATCAGCCCACCTGCTGCTTCCCACACGTATAATTGGCTGTTTGCTCCTATTAAAGAATGTTGGATTGTTTTGACATAGTCTGCTCTCAACAATCAGTCCTGTTTGGCTTCCTGCTCCCTTTTTGTCCCCTAGATGCTTGTTCCTGGATTATTGAACAATTAGCTGTAACAATGTTCCTGGGGATCAGGATCAGCCAGCCTGTTTCCTTTCTATGAAGATAGTAATTACACTTGACTTTCTCCAGTCCTCAGGATTATCCCTGTCCTCCAGGAGTCTCAGACACAATTAATCTCTAATGGGTGTTCTTGGCAAAACTTCTGTTACATCAAATTGCTGAAAGTGAAAATAGAGACTAAACCCTAAAACTTAGCCTTTACTAACATGCCAAAAGCCTAATGGGAGTTGTTGGGCCAAGGAAGAGGAATTGGCTGAATACTCATAGCTGGCCATTTTTTGGAAAAGAAATAGTTATCTGCAAGGCACTATATGATGGAATATATTGTGCCTGTGCCTGCAGTTCTTTCATTGATGCATGTCTGTGAAATAGATGTCATTTCACAGTCATCATCAAAGCCTGTGTTTTAAAGTGTTTTGCAGGTGTTCATCTCCCTGCAGCAGAAGTTGGGAAGTGAAGTCAGCCAAGAAACATTCTCTTCCTTTTCTGTCCAAATCAGACTTCTGGGCTGTGGTTAGTTGGAGTGGTACAAAGATGTACTTAACATGCAGCAAGTAAAAAGTAGTCTCTTGTTCCTAGATAAGCAGTGATAAATGTCTGCATTTGCAAGTTTGTAAGGCTCATCGTGTTTTCCTGTTTTTCACTCACAGGCTTTGGCTATAAATCAGACAGATGCATGGTCTGTCCATACTATAGCTCATGTAAATGAAATGAAAGCTGAGGTGGAGAAAGGCTTAAAATTCATGAAGGAAACAGAAAAGAACTGGAAGGTAAATGTTTTTGTGGCATCCCTGAAGAAGCTATTTTTAGGTTTTCTTTAATTCCTGTAGCCAAGTTCTTGAGTCCTCTGCCTGCAGTTCCTTCCTATCTGCAGACCTGTTACAATCAATGCAGAGTTTGTATATTAGAGGAAATCCTACTTTGAGGTGCTGCTACTCTCCATGCAGCTTTTAAGCAAGAGGCAGGAAGAAGTGGCATGTTAGGAGGCACATGACTGTCCCTATTTGTGATCTGTTGTGTGGTTATAAAAATAAAGTGACCACTGATTCTTTCACAAGCTTTTGACTTAGGCTGATGTATGCACAGATAGTCAGTTGAAGGACCTGGCTAAATCTCCTCATGAGACCTAAGGTGAAATGGAAAATGGCACAGTCAAATCAGCTGTTTCAAAACACTGAAATACTTGTTTGCTTCTGGATGGGGAGGGGATTTTAAGAACAAAGAAAAGAGAAATTATGCTCTTACATATATTCTAATGTACTAATTACTTTTTAGTGTATCAGTTACCTTATATATCCAACATGTTTGATACCATCTTTCAGAGTATTGAACAGGTTAATTAGTCTGTTATGTGGTCCTTTGCTGTAAATTAAGTTTTATTTTGTGTTTGATAGCATGTACCCAGTGATTAAGTTTGTTACATTCAGAGCTGAGAGCTGTGAGGTTTGCCTTTGCTAGAACCCACAAGAGTCTATTTTAGAGTCATCTGAGCTGACTGTCCCACCTCACACCAAGAGCATGACTGTGTAGTGAGACTAGAAAGGCTGCTTTTATGCTTGTTTGATTTTTTAAGTTTAGCATTCAGATACTGGGCTTGGAAGCACAGACAGAAAACTCTTGCTTGAAGTTCACACCTGTCACTTCCCAGAAAGCATTTTGTCTTTTAATATGTTAGTTTTAATGAAACTGTGATTGGCAGTTTGGGTGATACCTTAAAAACCCCAGTCAGTGATTTTTGGATCCATTTTTTTTTAACTCTTGGTTCTTAAAATAGTTGCATGTCTCTGTGATTCATACTCTTTTATCCAAATAAAATCAAGTGCAAGCCCACTTCTCTCTAGCAGTTTAATCTTTTTCAGAGCTCAAATTTAGCAGCAGGGAAAAGGTTTTGCTTTATTTAGTGAGGTAATTCCATAATCTTGTTTGTATGACATTTGGAATGGCAGTGTGATATTCAACTTGATATTATCAGTGTTTATGCCAAGCACATAACTGCTTCTGTTGCTTGGGTTTGGTTTGTGATTTAATATTAAACAAGAAAAGATTACCAGAATGTTTATCTTAGAAGCCCTGACATTTATTGGGAACTTTTACCTTTGTGCTTCCTGAAAGTGGTTGTTACAGTTGTCAGTATGACAATAAAGATGATTTTTCCACTTGTGAGACCATTAAGTTTAACTACAGAACCAGGAGAGAGTGGGAGGAGAGGGGTGAACCTTTCTGATACTTTAATTTTCACCAAAGGATTATGGAGCTACATTGGTCTGTTTTTGATGCATTCACAAAAATGAGCTGCAATTGCCTTGAAGTGCAGGCTGGGGAAGGGGATTGGAAGTTCTGGTGCCAGCTGGAAAGGACAGTGTGAAATTGGTGCAGTTCAGCAAAAATTCATCTCACCTGATGAGCTGCCAGTGTGTTTGGCATCTCTTGCAGCTTCTGTAGCCTGTTGTAAAACTTGTTTAAAAAGTGATTCCTCTTTGTCTGAGGTAGGTTCTATGAATGGCCCTCAAAAGCCTCCATATCCTCCTCTCTCCACTATCTGGCCAGGTTACTTCAGACAGACAAGATGCCTAAATTTTAGATGAGACAAATCTTACTCTTCTTAGGGATGTGGATTAAATTTCTTTTTTAAAAAGGCTGCTGAAGAAAGATGAATTCTGAGGCATCCAAGTGAAACTCTTATCTGAAAAATGATGTGGGGGGAACCTTGGGTTTGGGGTGTTGCCCTGAATAGCTACAAATGTACCAAATGAGAAGGTGTCCTTGCAGCTGATTTAAATTTCTTGTCTCTTTTGTGTCTCCTGAAGTACTCAGTTTTGCTGAAGGAGGAAACAGAAATCTGACTAGATAACTTGAAAAGGGGAGTTATTTTGTAAATATTTTTTTTTTCTCTCCAGAGCAGTGATATGCTTGCTTGCCATAATTACTGGCACTGGGCTTTATACTACATTGAAAAGGTATGAGATATTTTCATACATGTGCTTTATGGTCTAGATAAGTTATCTAAAGCTCTTTAAAAGGCAGAACTAACATTTCCTTGGGGGGGTCAGCTATTTAAAGGGATGTTTTTATAAAATAGCACAATTCTATATTTACAAAGTGGCATAGTCCTTTATTGTTGTTATTTTGAGAATTTTAATTGCATTGGTCATCTTTCTAAGAATGTTGAAATATTGCTTTGAGATTATTGCATGTTTGAAGATCCAAAAGTCTCACTAATTATATTTAGCACAGTTATTTGATACCAAGATGAACGTAGATCTCCAATTTTGAGACAAAAATTAACAAAATTCTTAGCAAATTCAGTACTCATTTTCTGGCCCAAAAATTTGCTGACTATAAAAAAAGAGGCCATAAACTCTAAATTGGGTTGCCAATGCTATTAATTATTGTAACTAATTTTTACTATTGAAAGCCTTTAAAAATGGTTGAAATTTTACCCAACCTGTCAGAATTTCCTTGGATTTAATGCTTAGCACTCGTGGGGCTCAGCTTAATAGGGAGATAAATGTGGCATCCTTGAGAAGGCAGCATCCTTTGGCCAGAAGGCAGAGGAACACAGAAGGAACATAATTCTCAACAGGAGTCCAACAGTTTATTTATTTGGTCACTTCCTATCTACATAACTTTTTTGAAGGCTGCTTAAAGCTGCTTTTTCCCATCTCTTTGCATACACCATGGGATGCACTGATTTTTGCAAATAGCTCTGAAAGGAACATTAGCATGAGAGGCAATACTTCTATGTTTCTCCTTCTTGCTCAACTTGTGCCAGTATTGGTACTTATTCTTAGTGGGAACCTCAACATACTGATCATTTTGCCTATTAAATCCAGGTTTTTCTGCTTTGAATACCTCAAGGTTTCTTTGGCTTTGTTTGTTTTGATCAGGCAGTCCTGAAGAGCTGTTATGATGTCTGTTAATGTGTTTGTCTCTGGTTGCTGTGTCTGCACATTAACCACACAGTCCTCCTTTGCTTTTCCAGGGGGAATATGAAGCTGCTTTGACAATTTATGACAAGCATGTGAGTAGGGGCCTTTTTATCTTTACTGAGATCATACAAGATCATGATGTGATGATGGCGATGTGTGCTTTCTTCCTTCTGTGTGACATTGAAACCTATCACAGTGCATGATCTGTGTATAAATATTGTTCACATCTGTTACCACAGTCTTTTAGGGAAACAACTTCTCAGCAGTTCTGGGGAAAATGCCCCAAGGATTGAGTGTTACATAGTTTGAGTGCTTGAAAGAGCTGCAGTGGTACTGATTTCCATTCTGTCCATGTTTCTTATTCATACCTTTCAAAGGTAAATTAGTCAAAGGACGTCTACAAAGATCTAGTTTTGCATGTTAGGTACAAAGTAAACTGAATTTCAAAACAACGTTTGTAAATAAGCAGTATCAATTTAGATAACGTAGCACATCTTTGTAAGGATTGTAAAAATACTGCAAGCATTAGGAAAGCTGCTGGGCAGATTTCTATCTGCTAACATTGATCCAGTGAGGTAATATTTGTGGCAGAATTTTGGAAAAAATAAAATACTGTGGTGACTCCCTATATTTACTGAGAAAACACATGTAAATCATATAAATTTCTGTCATTGCAAATTCCTTTATTCAAGAAAAATGCAATTAGAACTATTACAAAACAAGTAATTTTGAATTAATAGAAGGATAAAATTAATTTAGTACTGTGAAAATAAGTTTGATAATCTGAGGAAGATTTCACTAGTGCATCACTTGGCCAGCCTATGAGTCCTTGTGATTACAGATTGCTCCCGTGTGCCTGGCAAGTGGAAGCATCCTGGATATAGTTGATAACTGTTCAGTGCTGTACAGGCTTCATCTGGAAGGTAGGATATCCTCTGGCCATTCTGTTTTATAACTTTTTCTTTTTCCTTTCCCCTGCCATTCACGTTGGGGAAGTATTTCAATATAATTGAAGCAAGCTCGATCAGTGTGGCAGAAAAAACTTGAGAAAAGCATCAGTTTGAAGTTCCTAATGTCCATAAGCTTTATTCTTCCCAAAAGTTTCAATTTTCCATGCCAGTGTGGCATAGCAGTCAGCTCCAGCTAGCATAGGTCACATACTTCTTCTCTGACAACTTCACTTCTATTGTTCCTGGAGTCTGAGGCTGAGCAAACAAGTGCATAAACCTCTAAAAACCCATAGCACTTTCTGGATGTAAATTTCCAGTCACATCCTTTTTTTTCTGTTTTGATCCTGATTGAAATAGTATGGGTGTATCATCCTCTGGCTTTTGTATTCCCCTAACTCAGTGGCATTTCCCCTTTTAAGTCAGTGTTTATACACCAGGGTTCATGGCAGGGGACATGATGGGCAGACAGTATTTCACACTGTTCTGCTAAAACACTAATGATGTATTGGGGTTTTTATTAAATCCATCTTCTCACTCTGTCTGTGATTCCTACAGATGGCTCATGGTGAACAGCACCTCCAAAACATTATGAGCAATCTCATAACAAAGCCAGAAGCTCACACAATGCAGGCTAAAATAATGCCTTTCAACTCCTGACAGTCAAGAAACTCTTGGCCCACGTAAGGCAGGCTGCAGCTGAGCATTATTGCTGCATACATTTTGCTCCATCAGGAAATGTTGAGTTCAGTGGGAATGCATTTTATGCTGAGTGGCTGGCAGTAATTGCAAAGTTGTACCTTCTCATGTGGCAATGTTATTGAGAGAAGTGTTTTTTACTCTTAGGTGTAAAGCTTGGGAACAGGTGGAATGATCTGCTTGGGGTTACAAAGAAGCACACCAAGGATCACATTCTTCTGTTCAATGACGTGCACTACTTGATGTCTTTCCTTGGAGCCAAAGACCACAAAGCTACTGAGGAGCTTTTAACAACTCTGCAGGAACTTGCCAGGTAAGCAATGGAATTCCTGCACTGGGTTCAGTGAACAGCCCTCTGAACTTCAGGGCAGTGATGCAGTGATGTCTCTGGCTTGCTGAATAATCAACATGCTGCTCCCTGCCTTAGCATGTCACTGGGACACATCTGGTTTAAGCAGGGCAACATCCAGCTAGGAGATCCAAACTATTGTCTATTTATTGAGTTAAGGTCTAGAGAGGTTCCTCATGTTGTTGAGCAGAAATCTTTTGTGTTTGAGGTCATGGACACCACCTGAGCAGTTGCTGTCTGTTCCTTTAGTGAGGTCACACTGCTGTGTTACAGACAAAGAGTAAAGTGTATTAATAAGAACATTCTACAGGTTATGTCAGCTGGCTGTGGTGGATGTTTTCTGCTCTAGTTTAAAAGGTTAATAACAGAACATTAGTTGGTAGTGATATTCTAATGGCTACTCTTTGATGTGTTGTTAAGTCCTCATGCAGGAAATAAGGCTTCAAGTACTACTAAAATAATAATCTAGAATATTTCACTTTCAAATTAAGTTATTTGAAAAGGTTGAATATTTAAGTACTACATTCAAATGGTGAAGGTTTTGTGTTCCCTTAGGTATTAAATGACTGTGAATTGCCTTGTTTATTGTTTTTAGGGGTTGATATATAGATGCTTTAAATTCAATTTCTTCCCCTACTACACCCTTTTTTTCTCTGTTTAAGCATCTGTTGCTTCCTTTGCCTTGAAAAAGAAGGAAGGAAGGAGAACCTAAAATTGTCACTATTTGTTCCTGACTATATGTAGTTTTGAGGAATACTATAATTTTTAAGAATACTTATCAAAACAAATAACTTTCAAAGCAAGCCTGTCTCATTTAACTAAAGTAGAAAAAAGCAAATATCTATTGTTATTTGTTCTATTATTTATATAAATATGTCAGGATATATAAAGTATAGAAAACTGTCCACCAGAGGCTTTAATGAACATGTGTTCATATATGTTATTTATTCTTTAACCCCTGCTTCCTTTCACTTAATTTCAGCCTTAATAATACAATACATGTGTACATTTTTAGCTGTAATTTGAAAATTATAAAGCTTCATTTCATTATTTGAGAAAGCAGGCTGTGAGCTGAAGGGACTATATTAATGATTGGATTAATTTACGTCTATCACAAATATGTAATATATAAATGATACCCCAGAGGCGTTTTGTATGTGTTAAGAAAGCAGTTTTACAACCTGGGCACAAACATCCGGCATTGCACCAGTATTTTTGCCTGGCCTTAGCCATGGAAAGTTGCTGGGAATTTGTCGGGTGTCCCATGGCGCTCTCTGGTGGTTGGTGTCACAGGCTCCTTTCCGTGGAAATGCTGGACAAGACGTGGAAATGAGGAATTGTTCCATCATTTTCATCACTGGCTGTCCCAAGCTGCTTCAAATGAACATCTATTGTGCACTTTTATCTTTCTAGGATGCCACAGTTTGTTTAAGGAATGATAAGCACATAGGGCAGGGTTGCCTACTGGATAATGAAGGCTGGCCCAGGGAAAGAAAAGGAAGTTTTGTAAGGCTGACTTGAGAAGGAGCTGGCTTGCAAGGTCATGAGTGGGAGCTGTGTGCAAGGACTGGTGGCCACATGTGGTCAGACAAAGGACTAGCAGTAGGATGTTCTGGTGGGGTCAGCACAGGAGAAACTGCAGTTTTCTTACTCTCCTAGCCCAAACTGTTCATTGCAGAGCTAGGAGGGGTTGGGCTTGTGCCTTTTGTGGGTATATTCAGGAGGATAAAAACTGATTGCTGGATGAGTAACAAAAAGGTGAAAGTAGCATAACTACACTGAAAGATACGACCTAAGTCAAGTACCTGAAACATCAGGCTTTGTACAGAAAAAAAAAATAAAAACCTGTCTGCAGGCAGGGGCAGACTAACATTGGAATATGGCTATTTATGCTTTGGCTTATGGAAGTTAACCACTTTTTCATTCTACAGAGCACCTTGTGAAGACCACCAGCTTTCCCTGGCTCCTCGTTTGGGGCTGCCACTGTGCCAGGCTTTCATGGAGTTTGAAAATGGGAATTGTGACAAAGCTGTCGACCTGCTCTACCCAATCCGTTATGAACTAGTCCAAGTGGGAGGCAGTGATGCTCAGGTAAAGGAGATCCAGAAAAGACTTTTTGATGTGACTCAATCCCCTCTCAGTAGCCACCATGAAGCACTTACCTCATCAACAGCACTTCAGTGTTAGACAAGGAAAAGCTGAACTCTGCTTGTGACTGATCCTGTTTGCAAACACTTACTAGCAGGGTTAGCTATTTATTTTTAATGTTGATTTGTTTCCTTCCTGTGAATTTAATAGTTTGGTAACCAAGACATTGTAACCAGCAATACATTAAAAATTACTTATTAGTTTGTATTTTGCTGACTTTTTTTTCCAGAGAGATGTTTTCAGCCTGTTGTTGATTCATGCTGCTTTAAATTCTAAATCAAAGGCCAAACGAAACCTTGCAAGGTGAGTATTTCCCCTGATAAATACTTGTAGAAGTAACACTGTTGCTAAAAGTAAGGAGTAATGAATATACTCTAAAAGTAAGAAGTAATGAATATATTCAAACCAATAAATTTAAGACTAAAATTATATGCAAGCATTTGTGTTAAATGTAGCAACACTTAACCAGGATAAAAAGTAAAACAGTTTCCAATTCCAAAGGTCCACTCTTTCAGCCTGGATGGATGATCTGTGTATGTTCAAGGGCAGTTGATTTTCAGATGGTTCCGGATTTTCAAATGGTTCTGTCTTTAACTATAGCCTGTTGACCACGTGTGTTATGGACTGCTAAGCTTCTGTGAACTGCTGCAACTCCAGTCAGTGCCACTGCTGACATCTGCTTTGCTGGGGGGTCAGAGGTGTGCTCTGCCACCTGGGCTTGCCCCTCAGCACGGAGCACAGCCTGTCTGGCAGAACAGTCCATGTTTATCACCCACTGCTCACCCTCCTGCCTCTCCTTTCACAGGTGTCTCCTGCATGAACGTGATCTGCTGAGACCCAAGTCACCAATGACCGAGCGACTGATCAGGAAGGCAGCAGCTGTGCACTCCATGGCATAGGGCTTTCCTCCAGCTTCAGCTAGAAGAGCCAGGAGCTTTCCACAAAGCCTGGGTGCAGGGAGTGCAGGGGTGCTGTGAAGGAATTTAAGGAGGTACTCAAGGTTAAAAAGATCTGAGAATTATTTCTTTAAAAAAAAGACAGAGCTGTTGCATTTCTGGAGGTTGTGCTTTAGATGATTCCACAAGGAAAGAAGAAAACTTGTGATAATGCAAGCAAAACTAGCTGACAAAACTTTCTGAAGCATCCCAAAGGCACTGCTGCCCTGGTATGTTTTCCTGAACATTCCCTCTGACTCTGATTATGCACAATGCAGTAACAGTGCCTGGATTTCAGTCCTTCTTTGGCCAAGTTTGTTACTTGGCCTACATGTGAATTTTAGCTGCTCAGGTAATTCAAAGGGAGCTTTTAAATAAAGCTGATAGGAAGATGCAGGGCCAGAGCAAATACAGGCATAAACTGAATTCCATATTGAGCTTCCAGCCCATTCAGGCAGGAGTCACAGATCTGTCTGCATTCAGGATCTCTTTCCAGGTGTACATTTTTAAACTCCCTCTCATAAAATGTTAAATTTTTCCCCCCAGTATAGCACATCAGAGCTTTCTGGCATTACTGGGTAAATGAAACCAGACAAGAATAATGACTACTCTGACATGGGTGCTCCCTCAGCACTTTTAAATCTTTGAGAAAAAGGGAAGAGCCTGGATTTCAGCTGAACAGTACCATTTCTGAAGGGTTGTTGGACTAGGTCTTTGTGCTTCCCTGAGCTTTTGGATAGTCTGGCCTTACCACCATCTCACTCCAGAGAGGCTCTGCACATTGGCAAAGTGGGGTTTAAACTAGAGGTGAAGGCCAGGAGGGAGCTTCTGCCATGGGAAGGAGGGCTCAGGGGGACGGGCACAGCTCGGTCCCAGCATGTGTGATGGGATAAACTTCAGTGCTGCAAGTCAGGCACAATGTGAGCCACAGGCCTTGAGGGAGCTCTGGTGCCTCTGGATTCCTGCAGCATCCCAGAGCTAACACACTGTCTTGCAAAAGTATTCCAGAAATCCCTAATGACAGGGAAGATGGTATTTCAGACCAAAATTGAACTCATGCCTCCTCTTCTGGAATAGAAGTCCCACACTCTGCTCTGCCCAAGCTCTGGCTTTGTTTCCACAGCTCTCCTGGCCTCACAGGCTGCCCCTCCTTCCTATCTAGCTCAGGCTTTTCCCCATGTCCCACAGCAGCCTTGTCCTACAGTTTCCTTTTGACCTAACAAAGCACTTCCATAGCTGGCCCTCCACTGCCCTTGGAGTTCCTGCATCCTGGAACAAGAGGTAGAAGTGCTTTGCTGACATTTTGCTTTACCCAATCCTACCATGATGCAGAAATAGCTTATTTTTAAAGGAAGAATAATAAAACCATGTAAGGGATTGCATTCCTTGCCTTCAGGTGTTCTGATGGATGAGCATGCTGTTCTTCAGCAGACAGCTTGTCTGCTCAGCCATGGTGGGGATGACTCACCTGGGACACGTTACACTGGATTTTTACTATTATTTTTAATAAGTGCACTTCAGGCAATGACTTTAGACAGGTAACTTTTTACTCGAGGAATGTAACAAATTGTATAGGGAACAAAAGCCTGAGAAAAGCCTGGCTATGCAGGGTGTGATCAATGTAATCAATGACAGCTCTACTTTCAATAGAACATGACTGAGAATTTTGTCTGCTTTGCCTTAATAAATTCAAAGATGATCTTTGTTAAGCTTGCCAGTACATGACTTCTTTCCATGTGTGAAGCTTTTAAATGTGTTATTCAGCCTAATTTCATAGATGTGTAGCAGTGTGCACCCACTTTGTTTCCATCACAGTGGCCAGAAGCATGCAGCAGCGGAGAGCAGCAGCATCTGTGCTCGCACAGGTCACAGCCCAAGTGTGACACAGGCTCCTAGAGGTTTTCCTTGGTGCCAGTTAGGAAGAGGCTGAGGTGCCATGAGGTAGGTGAACCACTGTTTCTTTCTCATCCTCCTGCATTCAGAGTATGCATTTTCCAGCTTTCCTCCCCCTTCAGCTGAGTTATCCAGACTGCAGCTCTCACCCCTAGTCCAGCCCTCTGATGGAAAAGCCAAAGCCTTGTGCACCAGAGAGCTGCATCCATCCCTGCTGCAGGGTGGGTTGGACCATGGAACAGCTCTGCAATTCCTGTACTGCTGTGTCCTTGCTCTCTGTGTGTGGTGATCTGGACTGATCCTAAGCTGTCAGCATCTCACTGGCACCCTCCCCATACAGGCATGGGGCTTTCTACAGGTGCCTGATTTAGGGTCTTTAAAAGTTACTCATCTGCATATTAAAAAAAGTACACCCTTAGAACCTCTCAATATCTCACTACTTCAAGATTTAAAACCAAGAGTTCTGCCACTACCTCACTTAATTCTTTCACCTTTTCTTAGGACTTCATTAACTGCTCAGAGCAGCTGTTTAATTACATGAAATCTAACCAAACTACCCCACCACTTTAATATTAAACATCTCCTAGTCAGGAAGTTAATTTACAGAAATATTCTCTCCTTAGCAATTAGCTGAACACCTACCCTACAATGGCAGTCCAAGTGTGCAATTCCCTGATGTAGAAACACTGAAGGAAGACAGGGAATGCAGGCAGGAGCTTGTGCACTCAGCATATTTAGTTTTGCCATATTTATGTAAAGACAAACTGCACACTGAAAGTGCCTGAATACGGGTTTTATTTGCAAATACAGCAAGCTCAGTAATTCAGGAATTCTACAGGCAAACAAGAGAAAGAAAAATCTTTAAAAGTGTTAAAATCTTCTCCACGTGTTTTCATTTAGTTCTAAGTAATTTTAGTAAGATTTTCTGGATTTATCTCTTCCGTTCTTCTTGGGAAGAACTTGCTGTCTTTGAGTGGTTCACAGATTTCTATCACAGATGCAAAAACCTTAGAGGCTATTGGTTTTTCTGTAAAGCTTATCTGAAGGTAAAAATTACTGCTCCTCTGTCCTCAGTCCCAGCTTCCCTCTGAACAGCTACAACTGCCTGAATATGGCATTTTGTACAGAGGGCCTTCAGTTTGATCCACTTACAGACTCCCTGCTAAAATCCAGTAGAAATTGCAGAGGTTTCTGACCCAGGATCACCCCCAAACCAAAAAGAGGATCCTCACTTGTCAGCACCCTGCCCCATGCAAGTGGGCAGCAGAACATGTAGACAGTGCCTTGGGACAGCACTTCTACCACTGGCCTCAGGAGAACCTAACTGGTCTCTCTTGGTCCCATTCTAATCTGGAAAAACGAAAATTACTGCACAAACAGGACAGAACATCTCCATGATCCTTAAGGAATTTCTCTTGTCCTACTGTGCTACGTGGCCAGACCCACTGGAAAGCCTGGCTCATTGGGACACAGCCTTTGTGTCCTTATGCCATTAGTTGCAGCCAAACCACCAAATTTTGGTATCTGCTTACTCACATGTGGTGGCTTTCACAGTTTCAGTTGAGCTCTGCTTTTGTGTAGGTTACAGCAAGTAACTGCTCATTTCCACAAAGAATCTGATCCAACAGCTTTCTGATCCATCTGCCATTGTACAGATGAAAATTCTCGAGAACTAACAACATGGATTTAAAATATGCTTTTTCTTTTTTTGTTTATCATTTTAACTCAAAACACGTACCAGCATTAACAAGCAGTGCTTTGAAAACAAACTCAAGTCATTATTACCTACACTGAGTTCTTTATAATGATAGATGAGAGGATCAAGAACAGGTGAATTCTGCACTGAAAAGAATTTCTGGCTACTAAAACCTGACTGCTTCCTTTAAAACTACTGTACTGTTAATTTTCCTTTTAACTGTTTGCAAAGAGAAGTCCTCTCTATTTTTTTTAGACGATGCATTTACAATTATTTCCCCACAGCAGTCATAACATTCAATTTCCCATCCCACAACTCTGATTTTTCTGCTATGGTTATCAAAATGTCTGTGCTTCATTTAAGAGAGGAAGAGAAGAAGATAAGGCAGTCACAACAATCTGCTTTGCCAGCCCTCCTCAATGCAAAAACTGGATTAACATTCCAAAGAACTGTATTAAAAAGAAAGAAGTCACCAAGTAGGAGAACACCTGCAATACGAAAAACAAGATGAGGGACACAAACTGCCACGTTCCTCTAAGATATAACACATTTTCTTCCCTCCTCTCTAGGCACTCTTGGTCCTGTGTCTTTCTGCTCTCTTATTCTCTCCTCTCTATACTCTATTATGTACTCTGGGTAAATCTGGTGTTTTTCAAAGACAACAAAAACAGTAGGATTGAACTCATCATCCACACAGCTGTCATATAACCACAGCTTGGCAGCACACTTCATTGGGGGCCGGACAAAGGCGGCGTTGCCTTTCACGTAGTCTCCAACCAGAACACGAGCCACGAACATGGAGTGTCCCTGCAGCGTGGTCTGACAGTAGTGGTGGGAATAGCAAGCATCTCTAGCAAAGTAACTTCCTAGAAAACAAGATGGAAACGTGGGTCTGAGGAGAATCTGTACAGTGACAGCAAAATCTGAGCATCTCATGGGTTTTCAGGAGGTATCTGACTCAACTTTCAGGACTTCTCTTAGTTTACAGAATATCACCAAAATTTTTGCAAGAGAGGGGACTGCACTATGTCATTTCTATTCACCATTTGCTATTTCAGGAGTAATTTTTCAAAGCTTTACCAATAAGCACACTACAGGTCTGCCTGTTGTGTTGAGGGACAGATAAGAAAACACGAGGGCCTTCCAAGATCACAATGAGGGTGTACACACCCCTCTGCTCCCTGCCATACAAACCAATTTGTAAGTTCAAATTATGGTCTCAGACATCAGAAAATGCCACCTACAGCAAATCCCAAATCACTAATGCTCTTAACACCTTGTGAGAAGACTTACCCCCAACCCAAAGCAAATCCTGGTCCTCTTCAGAAGGATCATAATACCAATTCTTGTCTTTTTTTTTTTCTCCTTCTACAGTTAAAGACTTCAGAACCTTTGACTGCTCCACTATCAGGGGAGTCTCAGCAGACATCTCACTTTCTACATACCCTTCCCATATTTAGTTCCATTGCTTCCACAAATTCTCCAGTCGAAGTTCTGACTGCAGATCGTTTCCATGAAGGTGATGTCAGCTCCATGGAACAGGCGTTTTTCCTGGACTTCCTTTCCTCCATTTTCCCTTTTCATCTTTTCTTTTTGCCTGATAAAAATGAAGGGGAGGAGAATGTGAACCATGGAAGAAAGTGGTTTTTTAAACAATTCTAACAACTATGTAACATCTACACAAATGTCAGCTGGATGAGGTTTCCAGCCTGCTCTACCCTCTCAGAAGATGAGACACACTAGCAGCATGACGAACAAGATGAGATGAGCACTATTGACACAACTGCTCAGCCATGATTTTGGCTTTACTCAGGGAATTTAGGCATTTGACACTATTCCAGTTGCTACTGTGCCAACCTGTTGCTCCTCTGTAGGGCCCTACTGGCTGTGCTGTAAAGGCCCTTCCCACTCAAGCTCTCAGTGGAGTAGAGGCACCATTAACCTCAGAGGCTCTGTGCTTCCATAGTGGCTCAGAGCTGGAGGCAGCTTGTGCTCCCTGCCACAGCCCCAGCTCCTGCCTCTGAGAGGTCAGTGCTGCTGAGGAGATGGGGCCAGGACACAAACCCAGCCTGCTTTGCCCACTGCTCACCTGCCTGGTTGAGGCCAGAGTCAGACTGAGCTATGAAAAGAGGAATCACAACAAAAGGCTCAACTCGTATTTCCCATCATTATTCCTCAGCATCCAGACACCTCTCAGTTTTTCAGAAGCTGCTGAAGTGGACATGACAGCAATATTCTACAGAGAATCATCAGCCACAAATTTAGCAGAGCCAGGGGGAGGGGAGAATCCTTCCAACTTGTAAATTAGTTAATGGAAAGTGAAGAGCAACAGACTGAAACTTGTTCATTGAGAGCTTGCTATGAGGTGGTGAGGCCCTGGCACAGGGTGCCCAGAGAAGCTGTGGCTGCCCCATCCCTCAAAGTGTTCCAGGCCAGGTTGGACAGGGCTTGGAGCAACCTGGGATAGTGGAAGATGTCCCTGTCCATGGCAGACTGGATGAGCTTTAAGGTGTCTTCCAACCCCAATTACTCCATCATCCTCTGGACTTGGCAATGTTAAACTCTGCCTGCTTAGCCTAATTACCTCACTGGAGGAGGATAAAAAATATGCACTATTACATGCTTTGAAGTCTCTTATGTTTTGCTAGATGAAAAGGTTTTATGAATCAGTTTCTGGGTTCCATCATTTTGCAAGTGAAAGCATTTATTTGGGCAGTATTTTTCTACTCCATTACCATTCCATACAGTCCTTGAATACTTACTCTTGTTTTAAACTAGACAACTGTTCTAAGCAACAGCTTAATCCTACATCAAACTAACTTGAACATGTTTGAACCCCAGCTCTAATCTGCTGGCATCCAGCTTGGCCTAAGTACTTAGTGTTCAGTGTCACTGATGCAGATGTTGAAAACCAGAAAGGAGCTCTGGAACTCAGAGATCATCAAGTTAAAACACAAGGATTCTTTCTCAGTGAATACTGACTTTGTTCAGCAAAAGCACCTGAAATAAATCTGACTGGAACAAAAAGGCCCAAGCAGCCTTTACTCTTTTTAGTATTTCATATACTCTAATGGATAAAGATTTGTAACACAGAGCACGCGTGCAGCAGGCAGTTACTGCTCCATCCCCAAGACAATCACTGTGTATTTCATATATTCTAATGGATAAAGATTTGTAACACTGAGCATGTGTGCAGCAGGCAGTTACTGCTCCATCCCCAAGACAATCACTGTTCCACATCCCTGTAGGTATCCTCATCCCAGTTCTGCATCATTCATGTCTTTCTCTCCATGCTCCTCTCTCCCTCTTTCAAGGAGCCAGGCAAAGGGAACCTCCCCACAGAGCATGGCATTCTGTGGAAGGGCCCAGACACCAATCTCACTCCTGAAATTCTAATAACTAAATACCAGTCATGTCAAGGCACAGGTGACAACCTCCTTTCTCTCCTAGAAAGGACAAACAGGACAACCTGATCTTGGAGACTGCCTCCTCATAAGGACAGGGAAACAAGTACTAACCACTGAAACACCTTCCAGAGGGATGGATTCTGAATCCTCTGTATTTTAAGGATGCTGTAATTTTTCATAGTCTGATGAAACAGCTGCTTTATTTCATTGTATTCAGAGGTTGTGTGGCTGATCACCACTGCCTATAAAATACAAACCAAAGCAAAGAAAGGCATGAGGCTGCAGCAGGTCTGGAACATGCAGAAGCCCAATTCCAGCAGATACACTTTCAGAAGGGTCCCCAAACTCTGCTTATGAAGGGTAATTAAATGCTTTAGGTCATGACTACGTGAATAACCAAATACCAAGGAAATCAGTCGGTCACTCCTGCTTTGCAAGGACACCTCACCTCTCTTCAGGAAGGATGTTGAAAGGTTTATCATCTCCAAGAGTTGACACCTGCAACTTTAAATCTCAATGGAACAGAAATTGCAAAAAGAAAATTTGACAGATTATTCCAGAGAGTGTCAGTTTTATATCTAAAGCTGATTAAGAACAAAAGATCTTAGATAACAGCATCATTTGTAATTAGACATTTATGGGAGCTTCAGCTATTAAAGATTAAACAAACAAAACATAGATACCCTCCTGGCATTGCAGTGTCTTACCTTTTCAAAGTTAGAACTTAGAAAGCTTCACTTTAATGTGGACTTCAGAAAAAAACCCCTCCATTTCTAAACAAATGTGACATCCAATACCTGCTTAAACAAATACATCTCCTTTCCCAAAGGAAACAAAGTCTGTTTAGCCATTATCCTTTTATTTATTTATCCATACATTTTGTGTTTAAAAATCCATTAAGAAATGCTTATTTTTCCCGCAGCAAATTTAATGCAAAACATAATTAAAACATTACTCGAGCTCTTCTGCTTGTTTATGTCATGCATGAATTTTCCATTTTTTTCTTCAAAGTAACTCATGTCTTTTATTTTCTAGAATCAACATTTATCTCCATAAACTGCAAAAGTGTGATGCTGGCAGGCTGATGTCACCTGGTAATACTTTCCACTTTACCACAACTCAAGTCAAGTGGGAACTCAAGATTACAAAGTGAGATCCCAACATCCCATGTTCCAAAGCGTTTTAAGCAGGAAAGATGTGGCCATCCTAAAAGGTAGCAAGGAAACTAACATTTTACCCTACCAGGTAAAAATTCCCTGTTTTAGAAAGGTGAGTTTAGAGAGAAAATAAAGGAGGATAAACCTTGGGTTTCACAGATACTTTTAAGTACTTACTAATGAGGAGATCGCCCGCAGAGAAGTGTTCTAAAGATTAAGAATGAAGTCAGCTGCAGAAGAAAGAACTATTTCTTTGAATTTATTTAAAAGCCTTTAAAAATTTTAGTGAAATTTCCTATGGTTCAATACAGGATCATTTTTCAAAGCTTTACAGCACAGCACAGCACATAAAACAATCAGGATGTGCAAGCAGTGATTGTCTGTACAGTCTGTGGCACCACAGCCCGAGTTGCTCACCATCACCTACAGGATGAATATCATGTCACTGTATTTCAGGACTCCATCTTTTATTTAGAATCACAGAATGGTTTGGGTTGGAAGGGATCTCAGAGCCCATTCAGTGCCACCCCCTGCCACAGGCAGGGACACCTTCCACTATGCCAGGTTGCTTCCAGCCCCATTCAGCCTGGCCTTGGGCAGGCACTTCCAGGGATGGGGCAGGCACAGGTTCTCTGGGCACCCTGTGCCAGGGCCTCACCACCCTCACAGGGAACAATTTCTTCCTAATACCCAGTCTAAACCTACTCTCTGTCAGTTTGAAGCCATCCCCCCTTGTCTTGTCACTCCAGGCCCTTGTAAATGATCAGCTCAGCACAAGGGGGGTTCAGAGGCAGGACATGTCCAGCCATCACCACCAGCACCCCCAAATCCTTCTCCCAGGCCTGCTCCATCTGCTTATCCCCAGCCTGAATTGCCCCCAGGGGTTGTCCTGGCCCAGGTGCAGCACCAGTACTTGTTGAACCTCACTGGATTCCCATGGACCATTTCTTGAGTTTGTCCACATCCCTTTGGATGGCCCTGTCCTTCAGGTATGTCACCTACAGTGTTCAGCTTGGTGTCATCTGCAAGTTTTTTTATACATGAACAATTCCCACTTAAACTACAAATGTACTTTTGCTCTGCTGCATCCTTCAGGGTCACGGTGGGATTCTTGGGGTGTCCTGTGCAGGGCCAGGTGTTGGACTCTATGATCCCAATGGGTCCCTTCCAACTCAGCCTGTTCTATGATTCTATGATCTCTTCCTGAGGAACTGAAACCTTTCTAGGTAAAACAGAGGGTCAGCCATGATACACAAGGCCTAATCCTGTAAGAAAGGTACTTCCATTATTTTATCATATGACAACAAAGCTGTTCTCCTTTGCATGAAATCTTTGTGGGCTTGTCCTTATTTCCACAAGGATGCTTCTAGTGCTAATAAAGGATCACAGCATCACATTGCTGTTGAAGGCTTAGATATGGCATAACTGCACAACTTCAACTTTTTTCACCTTCAGGCCTGAAAAGGAAATCCCACTGAGTGTGAGCATTTGCTACACTGTTATCAGAGAGCAGAGTTCCCAAGGCAGAGAAAGAATTGCTCTGGCAGCAATTCCCACCAGTGTATGACTGCACAAGAGCAGTACTCTGTGACTCACACCCTGAGCTCTGGGGTGTTGGAAGGAGCAGGGTTGGTACTGGTGGCAGTGAGCCCACCAGAAGTGACATCTATAAAATGCACAGACACTCCTCACATTGCATCCTGTGCCTGGTACAGTGCAGCAGTCCTTGGCCTGCATGGCCAGGATTCAGCAGCACATCAGCCACACAAAGACTGACAGGAAACCACACATCCAGTGCACACTTTTCTCAGTTGTACATTAAAGACACAATTTTAAACCCAGCAAGAAGTTTCAGGATATAATAAATTCTTTTTTTTTTTCCTTTAAAACTTTTAAAAACTACTAATTCCATTTTGTGAAAACATAGACAGGAGAAAGTCACACCAACTTCCCAAACAGTGTTACTAATTTCCACTGTGCATTTTATACACTTCTTTCTACAGAACTGTTCTCAATGACTTACAGATTAAGACATAGCAATACTCAAAAAATAAGCAATGTTACCAAAGCACAGATTCCCATTTTAAGCCAAGATGACTTTCTGCCTATCTCACAGGTTCCTTTTTAAAATGGATCACTTCCAGCGCAGCAGATTTTGCCAGGATTATTTGTCAATGTCTGAAGAGAAGGCAGTTCATCGAGTTGTAGCTGTCAGCTCTTACAATGGTCACCACAAGCATGCAGAATCCCAGCCACTCCCAATATTACCTACTGCAAAAAAACAAGCTTAGGGTCCCACAGAAAGATTTAATCTAGCCCAGGCTTTCACTTTTAGTGCCAACAGGTATCATGGGCATTGTTACTTTTCCTTTCCTGTGAAAGGCACTCGCAAGTTAAAGAGATATTTTCTTAGGTGCCAAACTGAGCTCCTCCTACTCACACATCCCCACATGTACAACCAAAAGATACTATGGATCTGTGCACTGCATTCCAAAGCTTCCCACATTCACCCCAGTGACTCCAGAAACACCCCAACAAATGTACTCAACTAAAATTCAGACAAGTTTTCAGAACAAGTATGGGAAGCAATTAAGTACACACAGCTCAAAAGACCTGAACAGAACAGAGGTACCTGCCTCTTTGGCACTCTTTGGAAAAATTTGTGCTTCTAAGTTAAGATGCTGATAAGCCAAGGGAAGAGCATATTCCTTTGTTACTTCCACTGGGCTCCAGATATCACAGGCAAATCTTCAAGTGGGCTGACTGCCAGATTCCCACACACTCTCATTATTATTTCATCTTTTCTTTATGAAAGTCATGACTCAACAGGAGGGTCTCTCTAGTAGTTTTGTCCGACCCTGTCTATGCAGTAAATAATCAAGTGTACTTTGCTATCAAATCTTGTTAAACCACTGTCTCCTTCACTATCAAATTTTGTTAAATGGTGATTTTATATCAACATAGCACTCCTCTCTTGTAAGTGAAGTGCTTTACTCCACCCTGACACACAGCCACACACTGGTGCTCCTCAGCCCCCAGGGTATCTGTGCCAACACAACCTGGACAGCATCACACAGGATCCTGTGACACAGTCAACAAGGAAAGCCTCTTACACTGCTCCTCAAGCAGCACTACACAAAGGACCCCTGTAACATGAAAAAGCCTTTTTTTCTAGTCCTGCAGTACTTTCAAAAACTGTGCTGCTCTTCCAGAAGGACTGCAGGACCTAGAAATCTAAAAAACACCCACACATTTTGGTCTTGGTAGACCAAATAAAAAGCTAGACTTTGGGCTGACAGGGGTTGGGTTTGTTTTGTGGAAGACATCACTGCAATGTTTTTTTTAATTTGTGGTTGTAGATCTTTATTTCTGCCATTTCCTGTGGCCAAGGTCTGCGCTCAGATCCATGCTGTATGTGACAGTACTGGAGGATACAGAGATTTCCTTTCCTGGATCTCCAATCCAAATTTACTCCTCCTGTCTCGAACTTGGTGAGTTTGGGGTTTGTTGTTCTTTGGAGTTTTGAGTTTTTGGTATGTAGATAAATGCCTAAAATGCATTTGAAGTTAAGGCAATTTGGGACCTGTTTCATAAGCCCTTGGGAGATCACCTAGATCTTCAGCACACCCATTCAAGAAATTGCTCCTGTGCTTTTTTAGCAGCCACAGTTACAGTTGATTCAGTTAAGCTCTGAATCTGTTTCTTTCCATCAGAATTACAAGAAGGGGGAAAAAAATAGATACCTTGTATCCGAAGTCAGGCAGTGCAGATGCATCCCAGTGACTAGGACAGGTCTGATTTGGAATAGAAGAATCCCTTTGGCTGCTTGCAAACAGACAGAAATGAAGTGTTAGTAATTCTAGTACTGCTCCATTTGGAGCATCCCCTTTGGCCAATTCCTGTATTTAATAATTAACAAAATAAACCACAAAGAAACTGGGAAATAGCCTCAGTCTGTAGGCTGAGCTCTGCATGCTGCCACTCAACCACCACAGGCCTCTTGCACTTGCTTTTTAAAGGAACAGCTGGAGTACCTGGAGTACCTGGAGTAATGTGTACCCCAGGCAGCAGGTGAGGCACCACAACTGCAGTTTGTGACACAGTTTCTGTTCTTCAGTCCCATGGATAGGCTTTCTCCAGCAGCACTTGTGTCTTTGTACAACTACTGCCAGTACTGAGAGCCATTTTGCCTTATGATTACTTCTAAAATATGAAAAAACAGCCTAAAGGGCACTTACCCTGTCTTTATCTTCTGCACATCTTCAGAAGACACAAATTTTGGTCGCCTGCAAACCTGTCTTCGAGTTTTAAAATGAATATTTGTCTGAATCATTTCTTGAGGAGAAAAAAGGGAAAAAAAAGTCATGAATAAGTCTACAAGACAGGGTCATCTTGTCCTCATCAGTCATCCTTTATTGAAAACTGCATATTCAGTGTCAATTCTACCTGCTGAGGAGCAGTTGCACAAAGTCTGTATAAGCTTCCAGTCTTTCCTGTACCTCTGTGACCTAACCTGTGCCTATCCTGCTTGCTCCCTCAGTCCACTCAATGCTCTTTAAACATTGCTACAGCAGCACAAAGATGCCTAACTTGTATTTTTTACCATCCACAGTGTTAACTTACTTTCCTTAAAGTTTACTGTATCTTTATGTGAAGACTATGAACCTTTATATTCCTGGTCAGATGTGAGTCTGGGGAGTGTCAAGGAGTAAGGGGGGAAGGTTCCTTTTGTGAGGAATTTGCTCTGGGCCACCACTACCTCACTTCCAGTAAGTGAAACTGGTGGTGTCAGGAAAGGAAGTCATACCTTCCAAAAACTGGGAGACTTTGCAGGAGTCCATAAAGCACTGTATAGTGCTTTAGTGCATAGCTGTAGATGAAAACTTTAAAATTACTACCTTTAAAATTGAGTTCATACTGATGTTGGCCAGCCTGGAAAGGTACAATGGCACATGGATCTGCTTGATACAAATTCTCAATAATAGCAGAAGATGGTGACGTCGTGCTGTTCCCTTCTTCCTTTGTGGGGAGAAGAGAAAAAAATAAAGAGAATGAGAAGTATTTAGTCAGGACTAAACCCTGGATAACTACCTGGGGTAGAGGGAAAGAAAAGGCCAAGTGTAGGATGACAAGGAATCTACCCAGAACTATGGTGGCCTGGGCTAAGTACTGAATATTTGTAACATAAACACAAATACATAATTAGTAACTTTAAATTCCTGTAACAACTTGTGCTGGTTCTGGTTGGGGTAGAGTTAAATTTCCTCCCAGAAGCTGGTAGTGGCTGTGTTTTGGATTTGTGCTGGAACAGTGCTGATAACAGGGGGATGTTTCAGTTATTGTTTAGTTTAGGCATGCACAGAGCCAAGGCCTTTTCTGCTCCTCTCCCACCCCACCAGTGACAGGACTGGGGGGCACAAGGCCTTGGGAGGATACACATCCAGAAGAGCTGACCCCAAGTGGCCACAGGGCACCCCAGCCCATAAAGTGTCACTCATGTATACAAAGCTGGGGAAGGAGGGAGGGAGAGACATTTGGAGTGATGGTGTTTGTTTTCCCAAGAGACTGTGAGCTGTGATGGAGCCCAGCTTTCCTGGGATGGCTGAGCACCTGCCTGTCCAAGGGAAGAGGGGAATGAATGCCTTGTTTAGCCTTGCTTGTGCACACATTTTGCTTTAGCCTTTTTCACTTTCAGGCTTGAAAAGGAAATCCCACTGAGTGTGAGCATTTGCTACCCTGTTATCAGGGAGCAGAGTTCGCAAGGCAGAGAAGGAATCACTGCTCTGGCAGCAATTCCCAGTCTTTATCTCATGCCATGAGTTTTCTCACTCTGCCCAGTTCCATGGCAGGGGAGGGGGCAAGGCTGAGCTGCAACCAGCTGTGATGGGTACACTCAACTCCTTACCAAACCAAAGTAACTTTGGTTCAGGCTCCAAAGGAAGCAAAGGCCTAGGCCAAGAACTTTTCTAGTCTAAAAACTTTTCTAGTCTAAAAACCCACAAAGGAACAGGGTGATACCGTGAGCATTGATGCATATAAGCTTGGAAACAAACACTGATGATGTGATTAATGCATGAATTAGCAGGCGGTTCTTCCAAGACTAATTTGCCAAGGAAAAAAAAAAAAGTTGCAGGTGTAAGGAGTCTCACCGTTTACTTTGCTTGCGATTTACTATGAATCAACCACTTCATTCCACAGACAGGAAAGCCTGAGTGAGCTCCTTGCAAGCTCTCCCTGCTAAAGAGCAGCTGGACAGCTGTGATCTCTCCTGGACCTGGGTGACTCCTTGAGGTTGAGTACTCTGTGAGGTTACTCTGATTCTTTTAAACTGTGCTCTATCCAGCACCTTTCTCTGTGTACTTTTCCAAGCAGCTGGATCACCTTTGTGTTCTACCATTTGTGCTGCTATACTGTAAACCGTATGGGATAAACTCATCTGCCGTGGGGGAAGGTGAGATTCTATATATAGTTCTTTTCCTGCATTTTCAGATAGGTTACTTTCTCATCAGAGGACTTGGACATACATGGAAAAAGACTGCATTTGATCTGAGAGAGCAGAGCAATCCCTGCATGTCCAAGGAAGGAGGGCATTGCTTAAAAAAGAGGCAACTTCTTCCCAAGTATCTTAAGAGCAGTGTCTACATGTTAAATCTCTATGGAGCCATGGACAACTCCAAAAGGGAGCTCTCTTTCCTCCAGCCTGTCAGCATTTTATCACATCTGTTACAAACAGATGTAGCTTCACTGCCTTACTCAACACTGTAAAATTCAAGCACAAAGACTCAATTAATCCTACTGAGAAAAGGGGAAAGGATGCAGAAGCTCCACATATTCCTGCAGAAGTAACTCAAAGCACAGGATGTGAACTCACCGGTTCTCCATATTCAATCCACTTGTCTTGGTTATTCTTCCAGTACCAAATCCACTGTGTGGTCAGCAGGAATGTGGGTTTTGTGACTGATGATGGTGTAGAGAGGCGTCGAACCAAAGAAGAAGAGCAGGTCATTGTCTGGAAATTAATGTTCTTACTTGGCAAGCTGTAAGGACAAATTCAGGTTTATTAGAGTTAGCAGTACATATTTTATCCTCTCATTCCCAGTTTAAGCTGGTGCCATTTACTTTAATATAAAGTAACCAAACTTCATTAGATCTGAAATAGGAGTATTTATTTCCCACAGCACATGGCAGCTCTGAAAGCCATTTCCAAGCTTCAGAAGTGAACTGTGGCCTGTGAGACACCAAATGCCACCTCAATCACATGTCACACTGCCAGCTTTACAGATAACATCAGGCTCCAAGTACAGTGTGGCAAAAGGAACTTCTGTTATAACTAGGTGTGGTTACAGTCTTTCTCAGTACAAAAGCAGAATGTACAAAGTGTGGGACTGAATTTGCCAGCAAACACCTGCAGCCTATCAACTTTGTTCTTTTTCTGTGGTTACAAAGGATGCAATCACAGCAACCACAGCTGTGAGTTCTGCAAACTGCATTCACCACTGGAGCCACCTGGGCTCTTACTCCTTGAAAAGTTAATTCCCAGGAAGGAAGACTTTGATGGCAGCCTTCTCTTGGGAATATAGCTTGTGATCTCCAGAAAACTGCCAATCAAAATCATCTGGTGCCTTAAGAGGCATGGGCCAAAACTAGAATGCTATTTTGTGAAGCCAAACTTGGGGTGCCCTATGAATCCAGATCACTTTGAGTGGGACTTTTCAGAAAGGAGCTAAAAGGAAAACATGCTCTTAAAATAGAAATAAAAAAGAAGAAGAAATAAATGGGCTGCTTACACAAAGGACATTTAATAAAATGTCTCTCGGTACATAATAGATTACTATTATTGTTAACTAGCTGCAGTGGGAAAGAAGTAGCTATAGAGAAGGACCAGTTCTGAAATGTTGCCAAAAGGCCCAACTTCATTACTGTAAATAAACTGATTAATGATCTGAAATACTAGTATTTTAAACACTGGCTTTTTACTTTGTACAAAGTTTTACATGCAAGATATAGTTTTGTTATTTTTAGAAGACAAAACTGGAGTGGGATTTTCATACAATCATTCTTTCTTTGCTTTTTTGAAAGGAAAAATTCTTATTTTTAAATCCTCCCAGCTTCTGAGAGGCTCAGTAACCAGAGGCTGAGAAGTCAGACATCTTCAGGAAGAAAACACAAGTATTCCTACACAGGCTCAATCACAATACTCCAAGCAAGGAGTCCAGCATTACTACACCTGCTGTTCTTTGGGTCACAATAGGCCTTTTCAATTTCCTCCATCACGGAAAGTTCTTTCCAGTCCAACCCATCATGTATCTCCCATTTATATGGCAAATGGTAATGAACAGATTTGCATCTATCTGTAACGAAATCAGACATAGTCAAGAATTCTGCAAACATTAACACAGAGAGCAAGACAAGAAAAAAACCAAATAGAACCAGCATCTTTTATACTTGGAGGCTTTCTCTCCTGGGCTTTGGTATAAGCAATGAAGACAGAGTGCTGAAAACAGAAGGGGAGTCTTACCAAGAAAAGCAACATATACATACATACATATATATATATATATATATACACACACACACACACTGCCAAATTTATTTGAAAGACACCTGTAGTGGTTCGCTAATTTGAGATTTTTTGGTTAATCTTCTAATTAGTGTGGTGGGTTTAGTGTTGGTTAATTACTAGTACACTTAATAGAATGTACTGATTTGGTTTTTGTTGTGAGATAGAATTAGGAGAAAAGTAAAATAGGATCAAAACTTTAAAAGGGTATAAATAAAAATTTATTGACAGTAACTCAAAGAAAGAGTAATAAGAATCAGAACACAATTTTTAGGACACTTCCCTTTACAACTTTTTTTTTTCCTCACTGATAAGGTAAAGAGAAAAAACCTAAAATCATTAGTTAGTTTACTATTTCTAGAATAGTCTTTCTTTAGTTTACTTAGGGAGAGAAGTCCTTGTTAATACTTCTCTACAAGAAAATAGTTCTCTCATGGCTCTTAATTTCCCCAAATAGCATCTGTTTGAGGAAATTTGTAATCATGAAATCTTTCTCATTTTCTGTAAGTTTGTGTCATAGTTGTGTTTATGGGCCATGTCAACTTATGGGGTATTGGTTTAAAGATGAGTTGTTTAAAAGCAAAAGTTCTTAATATCTATCTCTGAAATTATCTATATCTAGGAATATTGATCTTTTCTTTCTTTGGGGTATAGGGTATAGGATCTTTATCACTCATCTCTCTTTTTCTTTTCAAACTTTTTATAGGATTGTAGCTACTTTAACACCTGTTTACTTTAGTATGGAGGTTTTTGCTCAATATCTACAATATCTACAATCTACACTTTCATTTCCTCATACTTTTAAGTGTTATAGGGATAAAAAGAGTCCTTCTCTATAGTTCTACAAAAGAATTTTAGCCTAAAACTAAAGGCATTTTTTCATTTTTCTTATTTGGGACTTGACTTCTTCTTCATCGGCTTTGGTGTTTTTATGTTGTTTCTTTATGTGTTTGTACTTCCATCTTGCTCTCTGTCACTCTTGTATTTTCTGAAAAATCCCTTTGCCAGGATTCTTCTCCTGGGAAGCTGAGAAGCCTCAGAGAAAAATGAAAGCAATAATTATCTGATTTGCTTCTCCTGTGTTTTGCTGCTTTGGAATGTGGTTTGGACATTGTTTACCAACTGGTCATTGATTGGTTTCATGTAAATTGTTTTTTAACTTAATGACCAATCATGGTCCAGCTGTGTTGGGACTCTGGCGAGAGTCACGGGTTTTTCATTAGTATCTTGTTAAGCCTTCTCTAAGTATCCTTTTTTTATTCTTTAGTATAGTTTTAGTAGCATATCAAATTAGCCTTCTAAGAACATTCAGTCAGATTCATCATTTCCTTCCTGCCACGGGGGACCCCAGAAAATACCACAGTGAGGGAGGACTGAAGTATTGGAAGAGTTAATATTTTGCCCAGGGCCTGCAGATGGTTATGTGACCCCAGGCTCCACTGGGGCTGGGGGAAGTGGTTAGCATTTCAGCAGCTACTACAGTGATGGCTTCTCCTCTGCCCCTGCCTGGTGGCCATGGGGGGCCCAGTGGGCACCCCGTGGCAGGGGCCATCTGGCCAAGACAGAGGCCGGGCCAGCTGTGTCACCTCTTTGCCAGCCAGAATGGAAAGGAGAAAGTTTTTGAGGTTTTTTTGTCTTTAACTTGTGTTTTTCACAGAGGTGTGTACAGCTTTCCAGTGGTTTAACAGACTGTCAATTCCCAAAGCCAAACACTGATTGGTTTCCTATCAGACACGGAGGAGATTGCTAGCAGCCTCTCCTAAAACATCATTTCTGTGATGCAAAACTAGCACATTACCAGAACCTTCCCTTTGCTGAGACACAACGCTGGCAGCTGGGAGAGCAGTGCCACAGACAGGAAGTGCCTGTTATGTGTCACACAACCGTGTGTCTCAGCTGTAAAAAGTCCAGTCTACACAACACATAAACACTGATATATTTGGTTGTCTTTTCCTTAGTCCCTTAGAAATCATGGGGTGGTTGCCAAGGCCTGAAGGGTCTTCTTCTGACTGATGCTCCACATTCAAGTATGGATCAAACATCTTACAACTTTCTGGCCCAATGTAGCAAATAAAGGGCACTCACACTCCAACAGTTACTTGAATTTAGTTATCTGGTGGTCAAAGTACAGCTACTTTGAGCCTCACCTTCACAGTTTCACCCAGGAACACTGTTCACATTACACAGGGTTTTTGTCAAGACCAGGTGGTCAGAGGAGTCCTTTAAATACTGATTGGACCAGATCAGGGAAAGAAAATGTCATGGTACCTCCTTATAATTAAGGAAGAGCCAAACCTGGGGGTTAAATGACTGTTCAGGACAGCTCCCAAATACAATTACTTATATTCTTCCCTCAGACCTCTGTTCTGGCCACTACCAAAAAGACAATGGACTATATTTATCTTTAGCTTAGCTGGTACAACTAAGTGGCTTTTTAAAAATGTTTTAACATCAGATCACTTTTTAAACAACTTAATGAGGGAGAATATGGCTATTATCTGATCTACATAGGATAAAGGATAGCATACATTTATGACCTGTCAATAATGACAGCACAGTCAACTCATAACTTGATTTTCTAGCAACAGAAAGGGTAACACTTCACACTTAAAGGGCTTTGCCACAGAAATGTACCCAAAGCCTGCCCCCATCAAAAAGCTAAAATAGGCTGGATTATAAGGATAAAGGGTTTAAGTACACCATTTGGCTTTCTTCTGATTAGGTTTGTAATTCTGACAGTGTTTATTAATGACTTGGAAAGAAAAGAAACCACTGAGGAGGCACAATTGTCACCACTAACCCAAGCCACTGAGCAGGAGTCCCTCTGCAAACAAGTCTTCAACAACATTACTTTTCATAAAGCTTACCCTTGTTTTTGCAGTACTTCCAGACATAGAACAAACAGATCTCATCACAGGTATCTTTTTTGTTGTCTTTTGAAGCTTCTTCAGAGGAACTGTCCTTTTTACCTACAGCAAAGAACATCACAATCCATATTTGCTTAAAGAGAAAGATCCTGCATTTGGTACTTCCTCCCAGAAATAACAAGAATGTCAAATCCTTGCAGTAGCAAAGTCAAGCACTATAAGGATCTGACCATCTCCCATACAGCCCAACACAGAAGTCAGAGCTTTGTGACTGAACAATAAACCCTGACACTGGAAGGAGTCTCAGTGAGAGACCTGACAAAGCTGTATTAATTGCCTAGAGACAGAAGGCAAGGCAAAATGCTGCATGCACAGATACAATTCTGTCACCTTCCTAGCTAGGGAAAAACGTGTCCAGGACAGAACAGAGTGCTGCACAATTTCTGCTTGGGCAGAAATTCCAACACTGCTCTGCTGGCCATCTGATACTATGGATTTCAGCACACAGCAAGGCACACACATAAGCTGCTGCACTCAACTACCACTGGGAGCTGTCACCTCCCACTCCTGCTGGCAACTGGTCTTGGCTCTGGGCAGGTCCGGCGCTACTGGGACCTGTGTGAGAAGACTGAATGGGCAGCACTGCTGGGCCACAAGCTCAGCCAGCTGATATCCCCATCTCTGTGGAGAACTATGTCCATCACGTGTGTAATTTGATATGAAACATTACACCATCCATGTGTGGAATATCTAAAAGAACCTCCAGTACTCCAGAAAGTACTGGACTCTGACAAGCTTTAAAGCCAAGGTCCTTCTGCCCAGAACAACAAGAGATTTACAAGTTGCTGTTCACTCTCTGGAAGGTGTATCGAGAGAACAGCTCTACTGACAAAGCTGTATTAATTCCCTATGGACAGAAGGCAAGGAAAGATGCTGCATGCACAGATACAATTCTGTCAGCTTCCTAAGAAGGAAAAAACATGTCCAGGACAGAACAGAGTGCTGCACAATGCTTGGGCAGAAATTCCAACACTGCTCTGCTGGCCATCTGGTACCATGGATTTCAGCACACAGCAAGGCACACACATAAGCTGCTGCACTCAACTACCACTGGGAACTGTTGGGCTGTGTGAAATCAAGGCCCAGTGAAAACCACTGGTCTCAAGACACCACTGGTCTCAAGACTGGAGAGTTGTAAATAATTCATACCTTTATCTTTACCTCCCACTCCTGCTGGCAACTGGTCTTGGCCATGGGCAGGTCCGGTGCTACTGGGACCTGTGTGAGAAGACTGAATGGGCAGCACTGCTGGGCCACAAGCTCAGCCAGCTGATATCCACATCTCTGTGGAGAACTATGTCCATCACATGTGTGATTTTCCACTAGCACTCCACTGCTGATACCACAGAGGTGCAATTACAGTTACAAACCCCAGCTAGTCAATGTTATTGCCAGCCACTCAACTGCTGTTTTCAATGCAGTACTTCAGGCAATAAAAGTGCAGCTCTCCATCCCACCACATGATTGTGCCATGACTTACTCCATTCTTGCAAGTGCATAATAGCAGAGAGGAAAAAATGTGTATATATTGCAAGAAGAGAAATACAAAAGCTGATTCCACAAGGAAACAGTTGGTACTATTATCTAGGTATTTACCTTCTAAAGGTGGCACATCCTGCTTGCATTGCACTGTTTCCAAAGTTGTCTTCACTTCGTTAACCCTTCTAACTTCTGGCTTTTTCCAATTATCATTTCTGTAGTTGCGTCCTGAAAGCATCAAAAGGATGGTAGGGTTTAGCTGGGAGGTAAGGCAAGAACAGTTCCTACCTCTATCATACTCAAAATCATGATTAAGACCACTATTTCTTGCAACTTACCATACACCCTCGGTTCCCTGGTGAATTCCATATGCTTGAAATCATATATAGCCTGGAAGTTTGAAGCTGTCTTCCTATCAATGCCTACAGTTTCCAACACTCTCAGTGCATGGTCATCCAAGAGGTTATGGGAAATGATGCATCGAGGAAATCTGCATCTCCCCTTGAGGAAGTGTTGACAAACATGAAGCTTGTTGCAGTTGCTTTGCTGCATACAGTGAGAACCTTTTTTGTTGTATAACTGGCAGGTCTAAAAGTGGAGAGGATACAATAAGAAATGGAAAAGCACATTAGAATTTTTGTTTGTCCTACAGGCATACAGCTTTAACAGCAGAAAAATGGCAATTAAAACTCATGTGTTTATTGTGACTTCTTTAAGCCAGACAGATTCCTTGCATAGAGGAGCAGGTATTTTAAGCTGACTCATGCATTTTCACTTTTGAAATTGTACACGTTTTGTTTCCAAGAAAAGCCAACCCAACAAGCTTAGGAGTGCCAAAAATGTATGCAAGACAGTTGCATAAAATGGATGCAAGACAATTGCATAAAAGAGTGGTTTACAGTTATTCTATTTTAAAAACCCCTACAGCATAATGAACAACAAAGAACAAATATCTCCATAAAAACATGTACACTGTGTCAAATGAGTTATTTCATGGAGCTGAAACTGAATTTGCACTTCTTATTTGTAAAACTTATCCTGCATTGAAGATTTGAGCTTATAAAATGGTAAGAAGAATGCTTTGAGATTAGAGTGCATATGGAAAAAGCAATGCACTTCTTTATTCCTCTATTCACTAAGAAAGAGGTACACAGAGAATCAGATGAGTGACCAAATTACAGACCAAAAACTCCTTCACATTGAACTCTAAGCACCACAGTAACAGTTTTGCTCCCAGAGCAGGCTGTAATAAGAAACCTTCTTTGAAGAGGACACACAGATGTCTGGCAGAGAGCCCCAGTATCACACTGGGACTCTCACAGGTCCCCTCCAAATCCCTCTTCCCAGGAGCCACCAACCACTGCTGAGGGATGATGGGTTGGGCATCAGTCAGTGGGTGGGGAGCAACTGTACTGGGAATTACTTGTATCTCTTGGGTTTTATTAATTTCTCTCTCTCATTCTCATCACAGTTATTATATTTTAGTCTATTTCAATTATTTTAGTATCCTTATCTCAACCCACAAGTTTTACCTCTTTTCCAATTCTCCTCCCCATCCCACCAGGGTGGGAGAGAGCAAATGGCTGCATGGTACTTATCTGGGCTTAAACCATGAAAATAGGGAATTCACTACTTAGCTACATCAAGAAAGCACACTGTCCCCTTGCACCTGCCAAGTAACAAGAACAAAAACCAACCAAAAACAAAACAAACACAAAAACATGAGAGCCAGAGAGTTGAGGGAAAGTGCGAAAACTCCTGATGTTGTGGTGCTGTTGTGTTGTTTTACTCTGAACCCCAGTTCAAGTCAGAGAATTCCAAAGTGTCCTTTTCTTGAGAGGTTCCTACATGCCATGTCTTCACACACAACCAGTCAGCATTTCTAAACAGAAACAGCCAAATTGGCTTTTACATCCAACCTCCAAACTCTCAGGTTTATGAATGGCCTGCATTGATCCCAGTTTTCTCTTGGTTTTGCTATTTTACTGCATGACAGGAGTTAAAGTGCTCAATTACAGGTAATTAATGATGCCTGCCAGGGGTGAGGGCTGAACAGATTTCTAGTAATCACTGAAGGGTAATACCAACCAAGAACAGTTGCTACTATTTGCTCACTACTGGGAACAATTAGTATTCTCCTTGCTTACCACCACGCTCCTTCAGTCTGCCAGTAAAACATACTTTAAAACACTACACAATTTAAAAAAAAATATGCTTTGTCAAAGTCTAGCACTTTAACAGCAGGGAACAAAGAAACAATAGAACTGTTGTGTCAACAAATCTGTGGAGATTATAACCTGCAAAAGACAAGGGCAGTACTTTGGTAATTTCTTTACCAGGAACAGGGCATGACTGACTTTCAAACAGCCATACCTTGAAGACAGTACTGCCCTTATACACACATGCTGAACCAGAATGAAATGTTCAACCAAATTTAACAAAATCAACGAGTGGCATACAAACTGGGCAAAGATTCTTTTGTAGAAAGCCAGTGTACAAAAACTCCATGCACTTTGGAAGAGCCAGATTTGACACAAAACTGACTGCAGCCATTTGGTCACTTTCTCACAGGTTCTTCTCATCACCTATACCCTCAAGCACCAAAATGTGTGCAGGCCTGTGCAGGCCTACATGGACTGGAAAAGGAAAGGGGCACTCACTTCCCTGTCATCTCATAGAGAAGAAGCAACAAACTGGGTTTTGGTCATGCCTTTTACCCTGTAAGCATGTACAATTATTGTGATCTTTCACTCTCTCTTGCTTATCTCACCCTCTGTAAACCTCTGGTGAAGTTGCTGACATTTCTGTTTGCTTGTTTTGAGCAGCTTTATGGCCACCCTGCTGAGATAACAGAGCTGGCACACGAGACAGGCTGTAGCCTTGCTGCCCACTTCCTGCTATCAGAGGGCAGGTCTGCTCCTGACACATCCCAGATGACAGGGCCTTCTCCAGATGCGTGCTCTGGGTACTTATTGAACAGTTTTACTGCTGTGACAGTGGTTTTTTCATTATTTTAAGTACACAGCCCTTTCACAGATCTGGCTTTTTGTTTGACATTGCCATTCCAATTCCTCCTTCATTCTGACTAATCCCATTTCATATCTTAACAGCTGGACATTAAGATCAGAACTCCATATTCTCTCTTGCCCTCTCCCATTCCTAATAAACCATAACTTTCTCTTAAGAAACCAGTACAACTCACATCAGGGAGGAAGAATGCATCATTCTGGAGAAGCAGGACTTGCAGCTCATTCTCACTGAGGCCAGACAAATCATGTTTTTTTAGAACTTTCTTGTTCTCCGCATTCATGATGTCATGCGAGTACTTACAAGAGCTGCAAGAAAATACACAGAAATATCAATGTTTACTCCCTTAGTCGAGTTGATTTAAATCAGATAAGGTACAACTTGATAATGTACAACTTGGGAAAAGCCATGAGAGAAAGGTGGCTTGGTGAGAGTCTCTGAACATGTAGATGCTGTCTGTAATTAGCCAGAGAATGGACAAACAGCAGAACTCCTCTGTGAAGTGTGGTGACCCTATCCTCCTCATTTTAAACCCAACTCCAGGCATTCTTTGCCTCCAGGAAGATCCAAGTCAAGTCACATGAGCTAAACCCGAGGAAAAGTTAATTTTAAAGGAGTACACCAAAAATTCCAGAAGTTACAACAGCCTTCATTTTGTGAACATAGAAGGTTGTTGTCCTAGGGATGGCAAGTAGAGAGACATGCAAGAGTCTGCATGAAACAAAAGCAACAGTGAAGCTGAAAACAACACATTTTGTTATCTTCAGTGGCTGTGAGGTTTTCTTAAAAAAAATCAAAAACAGGTAAGACATTTTAAGTTTTGAGTTTTGATTAAGGAAGCAATTAAGCTACAATAATGAAGTCAGTGCTGCCGCTTACAAAGCCAAAAGTCTGATGAGTATGAATTAGAGAGGCAGATTGTAGATTTTTTTTCATCTATTTGAAATGGTACTGCAAATCAGTAACAGAGAGGAGACACATACATAGTCAGCCTGTGTGTTAATTTTATGCAGTAAAATGCAGCTTCCTCATGTCCTGCTCTTCAACACATGATCTGATACAGCTTTAAGATCAGACATACTCAACCAGCAAAAGTACCTGTTAATTTACCAGATTCAAGTCTATCCCTTTACTCTTTCAGCCTCTAGTTAACTCCTGAAGCTCTCCTCATGAGTTTTACCTCAAGGTGTGTCTGGTCCAAGGTGTGTCTATGTTTACTGATCTTTAACGCATACCAAAGTGACTTCAAATACTATGTGCTATTGAGAGGGCAAGATGGCTTATCATTATGAAGGGAATGGCTTCATTGCAAACTTTAATTCACACAAACTCATCCATCATGAGTGTCTGCACATGTCAAGGCATTTCCAACACTGAACCCCATAGGAGCTTGCTCTGTTGTCTGTAATGTAACAAAAAATAAGAAAATCTTATCATCCTAATGATGAGAGAGAGACATGGCTTTTCCCCTCCCTGCTATCCAGATCTTAGTGCACAGTGATCCATTTTGTTGGGGGAGAAGAGGAAGGATCCAGTGGGATCATGCACATTCCTAACACTGCATCAGCACCAGACCTGGGGCTTGGGAGCTGAAACTACAAAGTTTTTCCATCAGTAATTGTAGTGGCAAGGCTGGGTTGCTCTTCTGCATTTGCCTTTGGTTTCCTTTATGTTTTTTTAAGCCAGGCACCACCTTTGGCCACCTGTGGCTAGAAGAGGCTGCCAGGCCTGCCCATCCCACGAGTCCTCCCTATTCCAGAAACTGGGACTGATGCACCTGGGTGATCAAACAGTGCCTCTCAAACAAAGGGCCACAAGCCAAGCAATGACTTCCAGCAAAACTCAACTTTTGTAACTCTCTCGAGCGAAACCAGAGGGCATGTCAGCACTTTGCTTTTTCCTTCTGAGAAATAGGTGTGAACAATTCCACCCAATTCAGCCAGGGAGGGCTGAGCGACTCGTGCGGAGACGAGTAGATTGAAACAAACAAAAAGGAAAGAAACAAAAAAACCCCATAAATCGTCGGCTTCTACCGACACAGCGGGGGCAGGACACGAATCCTTCCGGAGCAAGGATCCCTCGGGGCTGATCCGAGGGCATCCTGCCCGCTCCTCCCAGGGCACCAGGGCGGGAGCGGCGCATCCAGCGCGGCGTGGGAGAGGGGGCTGCGGGGGAATTTGAGGGGTGTGAGGGGGTTGGGGTGTGTGAGGGATGGGGGGTAGGGAGGGTTGGAGGGTGTAAGGGAGTTTGGGGGGGGATGTGAAGGCGTTTCGGGGGTGTGAGTGGTTTGGGGCTGAGGGCATTGGGGTCTGCCCGCGCCCCCGCGCTCACCTGGGCCCCAGGTGGCACCTGCCCAAGAGGTGCTGCTTGCAGAGGTGCAGCTGCTCGCAGCCGTCGCACTCCTTACGGACACAGACCCGCGCGTCCGTCACGGCCAGGACCACCTGGCCGCCCTCCACCAGCAGGAACCGCCGGGGGCCCGCCGCCGACAGCGTGTCCTGCAGCTGCTGCGCCGACAGCCCGACGTTCTCCTGCAGCTCCCGCAGCCCCAGCCGCCCGCCATGGGCGCACAGCGTCTGGGTGAGGAAACTGGACACGGCCGGATCGCACATCCCGCTCCTCCGCCCGGGACGGGACGCGAGCGGACTGTGGCAGGAGCGGGAACAGCAGGAGCGAGGCACGGACTCGTCACCGCCTCTCGGCCGCGCTCGACGGGAATCGAAACCGAAGGCACGGGCGGGGCCGGCGGCTCGGGTCGCGCTGGGGGCAGGGATGTGCCCGGCATGGAGGCCTTCTTGGCTGAACGTCACACGAGAAGTAAATAATGCAAGAAGTGATTGAAAGGACTGTGAGGTTTCCTTGTTATTATCACGGAATCACGGAGTGGCTTGGGTTGGAAAGGTCTTAAAAATCATCTCGTTCCACCCCCGACGTTGGGCAGAGTCTCCTTCCACTAGACCACGTTGCTCCTGGCCCAGAACACTTCCAAGATGAGGCAGCCGCATTTCCTCACCTTACTAACTTTTGCTCTCTCTCGACACTAACACAAATCCAGTGCAGAGCATTAAGGATATAAAGTAGGATAAAACACATAACATACATAAATGACTCTAGTATTTACGTGGCAATGCCATTACTTTTCTTTCTTCCCGGCTGGCAGTGAGTTGCTGATTAGCACTGGTTGCAGAAGTGTCCTGGCAGGGCTGTCAAGCTGTGCTGGTTTTGGCTGGGGTAGGGTTCATTTTCTTCAAGTGGCCGCTGTGGGGCTGTGTTTTGGATTTGTCCCAAACACAGGAATGATAACAGACATGTTTTCATTATTGCTGAGCAGTGATTGCACAGAACCAAGGTCTTTTCTGCTCCTTGTACTCCCACACTGGGGAGGGGCTGGGGTGTGTGGGAAGCCAGGAGGAGGAAGGCTGGGACATTTGGAGTTACAGCATTTGTCTTCCCAGCACATGGAGACATGGGATAGAGCCCTGGTCTCCTGGAGATGACTGAACACCTGCCTCCCCTTGGGAAGCAGGCAATTAATTCCTTGATTTGCTTTGCTTGTGTGTGTGTAGCCTTTCCTTTCCCTATTACGCTGTCTTTATCTCAATCCTGGAGTTTTCCAGGTTTTACCCTTCTGATTCTCTCCCCAGTCCCACTGGTGGGGAGTGAGTGAGTGAGTGAGTGAGTGGCTGCCTGGGCCGGGCTGCTGGCTGTGGTTAAACTAGGACAGAAGTGCCAGGTTCCTTTTAGTGTTTTAGTAGGGCTGGGGAGGGTCTGTGGGATGGGGAAGAAGCCCAGCAAATACTGCCTCGAAAGAGGGTTGAGGATTAAATCAATTTGAGATTAACTTTTCTACTGAAACCCTTTGGAAATGTAAGTTTCAGGGACAGTATCAACTGCTCCCTCTCTATCAGGAAGTTAGCCTTGAAAATAAAGCAAGTGGCCTGTGCTGCTTATTGCTGATGCCTGATTTGAAAGGCATGTGAAACTACAAAGTCACAGCCACTGTTCAGGTCATGAAGAGAGAACCACCTCCAGGAATAAGGCCAAAGTGGTACTGCCTGTGATATGCTGTTTCTTTGTTGTTGAAGTCTATGAAAGAACCTTTTCTTTGGGCATATTTCCCCATATCTGTCCCTTTCCTGTGATAATCAAACCAATGAAATGATTTTTAAAAAGCAATAGAAGAGGTAGGAGGAGGAGTTTGCCACGTCATAGATTTAGAGAAGTAAATTGATAGTTCTGGGTTGGTTTATGCTCTAGGTGTGGGTATTGGCTTTCTCAGGTTGTCAACAGATCAGGAGGATAATAAAACTCAGATCCATACTTGAGGTAGCTTCAGGACTGACTGATAAGGACAAAAATAATCCAAACATTGAGTCAGCAATATATTGCCAGCTTTAAACAGTAGATAATAATAATGTATCAGGCAAATTGTACAGTAATTTGCTTATATTTATTTGTCTTTTGTTTTTTTCCATCCAGTTCCAGTGAAAACATACATTTCTGCATTAATCCATCCAGAAATCGGAACTACTGGCCTGAGGAGTTTTGCTGCATATTTTGTTGGAACAATATTAACAGTATGGAGCAGTAAAGTGAAGCACTGCAAGCAGAAAGGAACCACAAATGCAGTCTTGGCAAGCAGGTTCTATTCTCCACTTAAATACATTCAAGAAGTGTTTTGGATCAGGCCTGAGTAAAGGAAACAAAGAAACACTGATGGATCTATCCTGTTTGTTACTATGTTTTGCAAATGCAAATGCCCAAATGCTTCCTTAGCAACTTTAAACAGAACCAATTTATGTGACACAACACAACTGGGCGAGGCAAAAGGGATCACAGTACGAAGGAGTCCCAAAATGGTGTTATTTTCATGGTGATTCCAACCTCAAGTATCAAGGCCTTTGCTTAAAGTTAGAAACCAGTGTGGGTGGATTGCTGTAACCTCCTGCTACCCTGTAAATCTTTCTCTCTGGTGTCCTCCACTTGCAGGTGTAGTATTTCCTTATTTGCCCTGACTCTGGTATTCAGCTGACTTTGTAGTGAACAAAATCAGCTTTCAGAGACTTGAGACTGCAATATTGATTGATATCAGCAAAGTATGAATGCAAGTGGCTGTGTGCAAGCACCAGAAGAAACAGCAGAGCAAAGGTTAAAAGAATGACCTGTGTTAAATAACCAAAACCACAGCTTCAGGCAGTAAAATCGAGAAATCAATTGTTTTTCTCAAAGTGGAAGTTTTGCTTTCTGTAGCACAGACAACTTGTCACCAGAAAATCCTACAGTCCTACCATCTGACATGCTGGATGTGGCAGGAAGAGACACAGCACATCACCAATAACATTTATTTCCTGTTGGTTCAACTGGGAGCAGACTACAGAACGTGGAAACATAGAAAATGACCACAGAAGTTCCACGATGTGCACGGAGGCAGCATAGCCAGACTGTGAAGCACGAGGATGCCACCACAGTCAGTTTTCCTCTGCCAGTGGAAAATAACATAAGCAATAACAAAAGGGTGTGTGATGGTTGGTGCCCATCTTCCCTTTTGTTACATGCAACGTGGATCCTGCTGAAACCAGCACCCCTCTGGGGCTGTGAGTATGGGGACTTGACAGTGTGAACAGAGTTGGATAAATGGAATGAACGTCAATGAAGGCTGGGGAACTGAGTGAAATGAATGCATACATAAATGCAACTTCTGCAGGGTGCAGATGGATTTTGAAAAATATGTACCTTGTCTGATGTATCTGCAGTTGAAGCACAGGACATGGTCAGACATTGGATTCTGTGGAGCTGCCTGCTCTGTGTGAAGTAGAGGCTATGCCTGCTCTGAAGTTGGTGCAGCCCAGCCACTCTGGTGGCTCTGAGGGCATCAGCAGTTTTTTTCCCTTCGGGGGATAAATAAAGTATGCAGAAACACCCTGGAATGATGCGGTCAAACCGGCTTTCCCGCTTTTTTCCTGGCAACTTCTTCCTCTTAATCCTGACAGCATCTTCAGAGCGAGGCATGATGAAGTTCGTTTCTTCTGATGAGTGAGCAGTAAATTCTTTTTCTCTGAAAGATTTAGGTGTTGTGTGGCTGCTATCTCAGTGTGAGTACCTCATTCCTCTCTTTTAAAAAAAGTATCCTCCATAGCATAGTTTCTAGTTTAACATTATGTTATAACCTAAAACTATATTTAACACACTACTTAAGAGAATTAATACAGCATTATTTTCTAACACAACACATGTAATATTCATTTTAATATTTGCGAAAAGCCAATCATAAAATACATGCACTTTTCACTCTCCCCTAAAATTTCACCCCTAAAATCCCCCGGCAGGATCCAGAACATGCGGGGGGAATCGATGGGAAACCACAACGGGCTGGTCCATGAGCTGCGCTTTGGGAGTGCCCGGCATTTCGGGTTTCCATAATTTTGGAGGCTCCCTCATAACTTTTGGCAGGTTTTAAATAATTTTTAGGGTGTCGCAGTCATCTGCGGGGAGGGTCCCCGTAATTTTGGGCAGTCCCCCTGTCATTTTGGAGGGATTCCCCATCAGTTTTGGGGAGTCCCTCATCATCTGGAGGGGGGGGTCCTAATACTTCGGTGGGGTCTCCGTTATTTTGGGGGGTTCCCATAATTTTGAAAGGAAACATTCATTTTGAAGGGTTTCCTCGGCTTGAGGACTAAATCCAGGTGCACCGAGCCCGCTCCAGGCGCTTTGGAGTAACGGGACGAGGGAGAGCGCCGGGATCGGGACGGGAATGGCGGCACGGCGGCCGCGCTTTACGGCAGCGCGGCGGCACGGCGGGGCCGTGGCTGGGCTTTACGGCAGTGTGGCGCCTGAGGGGGCAGCGCGCTTTACGGCAGTGCGGTGAGCCAGGTGGTTACCGCCCAAAAATCCCTGAAAATTCATAAATTCTTAGGGACGGGGTGTGTGTGTGTAAAATGCTAAATCCTGTTAAGTTTCTCTTTTTTATATATATATGAACACGTAATAATAATAATTTATATTAAAATTGATTTAAAAATACCACACCCACACACATACCCACACCCCACATCCCCCCGTACCTGCCATATTACATACAAATTTTTAGAACATAAGAACTCCTGAACAGATCCATAGGGCTGGAAAATGCAAATAAAACTTTCCTATGTATTAGTGAAACTCGAATTAAGGGCTTGAAAATGTGAGAATTTGTGAAGGAAATAGAAATAGCTCTTTGTGGTGTGTCAGGGGAGGAGCAGAGCAGTTGCTGAGTGTCATGAGGGGAAAATTGAGGTGAGCTGTCGGAGGCAGGTGGGCAAAATTTGGGAGATAAAGGTTGTGTTGTACAGAAAAACTACCTTGTTTTTATTTTGAGATAAAAATAAAAACAATAAAAATAAAATATTTTGAGATAAAAACAATATAAAAATATTTTATTTTGAGATAAAAACAAGGTAGTCAGTCGTGGAGAAGTGGGGAAGGTTTGGGTGGTAAAATTTCATGTAATCTTTAGGGGAAAGAATGAAGGTCAAAATGAAGTTCTTAGTAGAGGGCATTTTAGGGGTAAAAATTGAGCCAGGTTGGGGAAATTGTGGTGGTAAAAGTTGAGCTAATCTGTAAGGGACAGAATAAATTTATTTTGGGGGATAAAAGAGGTAATTTGGGTTATAAAATAGCTAAACTACAGGGCACATAATGAATACTTTGGAAGGATAATCTGATCTAACCTGTAGGGGACATTTGGAAGAAAGATTGAGACAATTAGTAGGTGACATTTTGAGGGTAAAATTAAGGTTATTTGTAGGGGACAGGTAGAGAGAACCTGGGGTTAAAACCTGAGGAAATCTGTAAGGCACAGAATGAACTGGTTTTTTGTAAAAGTGAGGTGACCTATAAGGGACAAAATGAACACCTTGGGTTTAATATGTGAGGTAGTCAGCAGGGGATGGAGGTAAAATTGGAGTAATCAGTAGGGAACATCTTGGAAGAACAACCTGAGGTAATCAGGGGATGTTTTGGGGATAAAATCGGAGAGAATTTTCTCAGGGACAGAATGAACATTTTTGAAGGAAAAGCAAAGATAAATTGTAAGGGGGAGCAGAGGTGACATTTTTGAGACAAGTGCTGAATTAATAGAGATGAAACAAAATCAGCCTTTTATGGGTGCAGAATCTGGGGCACTTTAGAGAGAAAATAGAGCCTTTCTGAGAGAAAGTAGGGGACTGAATATTTTGGAGAAGAAATTTGAGGTAATCTCTAATGGATAGAATGAGCATTTTGCAGGGAAAATTGAGATAATTGATGTAATTTATGGAAGGCTTTGGGGTCAGAATCTGACTTAATCTACAGGGGACAAGTATGGGACATTTTTTAGGGAAAAACTGAGGTAATGTGTAAGGGAGAGAATGCAAAAAACTTACATAATCTGCAGAGGGGATTAAAATTAATATTTTAGGAATGAAGTTGAGTTAATCTTTTGAGAGAGAATAAAAATACTGAGGTAAACTGAGGTAACCATTAGAGGGCAGCTAGGGAAAAATTTGGGATAAAATTGAGATAATCTCCAGGATAGATAATGGATATTTTGAGGTAAAAATGACATAACCAGTAGTGTATAGGAAGGAAGGACACCAGTTGCCACTAATATCCATTGGGACACTGAGCCATTGGCTACAACCCTCTGGATTTGACCATCCAACCACTTTCTTACCCAATCTAACAGCCCACTCATCAAATCCATCTCTCTCAAATTTATAGAGAAGGGTGTGGGGATCATGTCTTTACAGAAGCCTTTTACAGCTACTGTAATAAGTTGTTATTACAAATGTTCGTGATTCTGTTTTTGTTCTTTTCATGCCACTGCTTTGTTCAGAAAA
Organism: Agelaius tricolor; assembly: GCF_023055355.1. Classification (NCBI taxonomy): domain Eukaryota; kingdom Metazoa; phylum Chordata; class Aves; order Passeriformes; family Icteridae; genus Agelaius; species Agelaius tricolor. The sequence continues at coordinate 6,327,010 of NW_027269263.1, forward strand.
GCTCCCTGAAATCTGTTTGATACAGGTGATGGGGAAAATCTCCTTTAACATCATCATTTTGGGGCACCTGCCTCCCAGATAATTCATGTATTTGATCCAAACACTCCCTGTGTGCAGTCATACTTTTTTTCTAGCAAGTGTGCTGCTTTGGGTCATTTGCCAAGGCTGGACACAAGCACACAGAAAGGACCTCACTGTCATAGTTAGGAGTGCAAATTATTTAGGCAAGCACAAGTGAGCCAGAGAAGACCTTGTGCTGAGAGAGTTAAACTAAAAAGCAATTTTTTTTCAATGCAAGTAGCATTCTCATGATTGGTGGTAGTAGGAAAAGAAAAGGGAAATATTCAGCTCTGGGTAATGTTTTTCTCAACCCTTCTGAGCAGAGTTACTGGGGGAAAACTTAATGCAAAACTTCAAGTGGAGTAATGTTGAAACACTCTGAATGTGGGTATAACCTCAGTTCTAACTGCAGTGTTTTAGAAGATTATGGAACAAACCCCCCTGGGAATTCATCTGCCATCACATTTAACATCCTGTTAAATGAGGAGTGCACCCTTCTCAAGCTGTGTGAAGCTGGGAGGAGCAGGTGCTGCAGAGAATTAGGCTTGCTGCTGACAGGGATCTGACAGGGTGGGTAAATGGGCTGACAGTAACCCTGTGAGGTTTGAATGAGTGAATGTAAGTCCTGCACCTGGAAGGGAGCAGTCCCAGGCTGGGGCTGACTGTCTAGGCAGCAGATTTGCAGAAAAAAACCAGGGGCTTCCTGATGCTGTTGAGTCAGGGACGGAATGAAAGACTCCAGTCTTCAGAAGGTGGATCAGAAGTCAAGTTAATGAAGGTAGTGTGTCTTTTATAATGGGACTTGCTAAGGTGAGACTTGATTGGTCTCAAAGTAAAAACCTCTCACACTGTTGTGAGAGGTGAACTATGAATAGCACACTCTGGAGAACCATATCTATAAACAATGACTACAGAAAGAGAGATAATAATTGTTTTAATTCATTTCTCTAAGTTTCCCACAGCTTCTCACAGCTGTCCAGGAAAATCCTGGGACAGCTATGACTCTCTCTGTTCAGAGGATATGTGATTACCACAGGTTCCTAGTGAGCAGCCAGTTGCCCATGAGCCAGTGGTGTGGCCTTGTGGCTAAAAAGCCCATTGGTTTCCTGGGATGTTTTAGTGAGATGTAGCTAGCAGACCCAGGGAAGTGATCCTTCCTCTCTGCTTGGCACAGGTGAGACCACCTTTGGAGTTCTGTGTCCAGTTTTGGGCTCCCCAGGATAAGAAGGGTAACAGGATACTGGCACAGGAGTGATGGGAGACCACCCAGCTGTTTGAAGCTCTGGCATGTGACAAGTGAGGAAAGGCTGGAAGAGCTCAGTGTGACCAGCCTGGAACGGACAAGGTGAAGGTGAGACCTTACTGTGTGCTCTACTATGAAAAGCATGGAGGAAGCAAATGGTTACCTAAAAGAAGGATCCAGACTCTCAAGATGCACTAGGAAAGGACAAGAGGCAACAGACACAAACAAAAGATCTTCCAATTAAATATGGGATAAAAACTCTTCCCCCTGAGGTTGGAGATTTTTTTTCAGCAGCCATTTTTACCAGTGGCTCATTCTCCCAGGTAGCCTTTACAAGCATTATCTAAAATGCTGCAGTTGTTAGCACAAGCCTGAATTCACAAGGGTTGACAGTACATTGAAGACAGAATCGTGAGTCTCTTAAGCCCCTTGGTCTTTCCAGTAATCCTCCTTGCTGTGATGCAGTGGGATGCTGAAAATCAGCAGGAGTTGCTTGCAGCTCTTTGGGAAAGATTACTGTGACTTAGAGCCTGTGGAGAAAGCTAATAATAGAGGAAAATGGTAAGAGTGTAAAGAGAAGGATAAATGAAGGTAATGAAAATGAAGCAAAACTCCAACACAAAGTAAATGTTTAGATTATTTTAAAAAAAATCCACAAAATTTCCAGTCATACGGGATGGAAGCTGAATGAAGAAATGAACTGTCAGGAGCAATAGGCAAGGCTGGGTTGTTCTCTGCTTAAAATCATACCCACCACATTTCATGGTGTCAGTGCAAAGCTCTTGGATCTTCCTATTCTCCTTTCCCACTCTCAGGGACAGGTGTCTCACACAGCTGTGGTACCAGGCTGGAGCTTTTCTCCTCTTGGGATGCTTCTGGGTGTCAATGCCTCAAAAAGGCAAAGGCTAAAAGACTGGTCAGAAATCAAAGGTGATGATGACATAGTAAAAAACATATTATGTCCTGGCTGCCCAGCTACTTCTGGGGCCCTGGGAGAGGGGCATGGGATAGGAACAACCCATTTGAGAGACACAGAATATGCTGAGTTGGAAGGGACTTATCAGGATCATGGATTCCAACTCCTGGCCCTGCACAGGTCACCCCAACAATCCCACTCTGTGCCTGAGAGCATTGTCCAAACACTCCTGGAGCTCTGGCACCCTTGAGGCTGTGACCATTCCTTGGGGAGCCTTTTCCAGTGCCCATTCATGCTCTGGGGGAAGAACCTTTTCCTTATATCCAATCTGACCCTCCCTGACCCAGCTCCAGCCACTCCCTTGAGTCTTGTCACAGGAATGAGGAGGTCAGTACGTGTGCCCCTGCTGCTCCTCAGGAGAATGTTGAAGACCATGATGAGGTCTCCCCTAAGTCTCCTCCAGGCTGAACAATCTGCTGGTGAGTTTGTAACCACTAGATGGAACTCGAGCACTTTGCATTAATTCACTGATGATCTGCAGGGAGATCACCCTGGTTTTAGATAAGGCTGTGAGTCTGGTAGCTGAATGTCAACACCTGGGCTCAGTAGCAAAGGCCTTTTATGGAAATAGAGCAAGAGCTCCTAAAATATGGGTGAATAATTAATTCATTCATTCTAGTGAGCAGGGATACTGAATATTTTATGTCTAAACCAAGGTAATGTTATGGGCACCTACAGAGTGGCACTGATGACTTGATGGAGAGCACTGGGATACATCATTCCTTAGACAGACCACCAGCACAGGATTTTGGGTAAGTCATTTAACATAGCTGTGGCTTGGTTCCCCCTTTGCTAAAGTGAGTTTTGAAACTGTCTGCCTTAAAGTGTGCTTGAGCATCCAGTATGTTATTCTTGAAGCTTTTTAATACTCCTTGGTAGGGTATGTCTTGCCAGTATACAGTTGCACACATCTTGCCAGTATACAGTTGCAAACAAAAATGCAGTCATCTACAACTCAAATCCTACATTCTGCTGTCTTCCAATTTCTGAGACTCCAGATTTGTTTTCTTACAGCCCATTAAATAAAACAAACTAAAGGACAAACAAGCTACTGTTCATTTCTTCAAGGCTAAGCATATTTAATAATAATTAAAGAATAACCAGTATTATAAAGCCTAGAGGCCCCAGGCAAGATCAGCTCTGTGTTGTGCTGTGTCTTGTACAAACAGAGGAAAGAGAATTCCTTCCCTTAAGCAGGTTACAGTCTTCACAGGAAAAAATGTACCTGGGGACAAAGAAAGCAAGCAGTGCCCTAGTAAATGCAAAAAAAGCTATCACTTGACATGAGGGAATTCAGAGGTAAGAGAGTAGCTCAGCAGCTGGTGTAAACCTGGCATAGCACCATGGGTACTGTGAGTTTACAGCAATTTATACCAGCTGAGGATATGCCTCAGGTAGGGGAAGTGTCTTTCTTAATATCAGATTCAAAGTCTAGCCTAGAGTTGAACCAGATCTTCCAAATCTTGATCACAAGGCTTTGTTTTCATGCACTTGCTTCCCCACTGGCCAGCCCCTGGAAGGGTGGCTTGCTTGTCTCAGATTGTGCTGCTCAAGGCCTCAGCTGAAACATCACTGCACACAGCTTGTGTGGGAGTCAATCCAGCTGGGATTTTAGCTGGGCACAGAGTAATGTGGAGAAGGACTAGTTCAGATCTGAAACAGAAGAGAACATAAATGAAGAATTGCCATTAATTGTTTTAAAGGAGTACCAGCTGGAAGGAGAGTAGAATTCTTGCTATTACCAAATTTTAAAAATAGTTCATATTCTAAATGATGCTTAATGATTAAGTATTGTCTTTTCTCAGCAAACACAGTATCTTTAGCTGTTATCAGATAAGTAGGTTGAGTGTTAATTGAATATATTGTTCCAAATGCATTAGCCACCTTCAAAGTCAATAGAGATTATTTTTTCTTACCTGCATTGAGGTGATACTGTGATTATATTAAAAGTAGCAGTATACTTCAGAGCAATGAAGAGATATTTGATTTCTCAAGACACATGGGAGGCTTCAAAATATTTCTCAATAGTTATTTTACCATTCAAATAAAATTAAAGAAACAGTAATAATGGTGAGTATTCTGAGAAAAAGACTCCTCTTTGTCAATTTGTATGTATAAACACCAAGAAACTAGTGAAATTCATCAGAATATTGAAAATGGAGCAGGAAGGCCTGCTCTGGTAGTAGGAGATTAATGATATATTCTAATATACAGTCCTTCAGAGAAAGAAAGACAGATTTTTTACAGGTACATTTTGCTGATTGTCCAAAGCATGCAAGGAAAGTGGTAGGGAAGTTAGTTCCTAATCTAATGTATCAATTAATTGATACATTATGTGAAATACATAAATACATAATTGATACATTATGTGAAATACATAAATTGATAGCGGAACAGTCCAAATCTGTAATTTTGTACAGTGTTTTTGTTTGTACAGTGTTTTAGTCTTCCCAATTCAGCTTGGACTTTTAACAGAAGCAGTTCACAGTGCCTAAGCTGAAGCCAGTGAAGTTTCCTTTGGAGGGGTTTAACTGGGAGACTAAAGCTCCAGAGAAATCATTACCAGGTGGGGTCACACAAAAAAGGTACAGAAAAAGAAAGAAGATGAGCACTGCCCATATGGAAAGCTCCTTCTGATTCACTGACCCAAGCTAAGAGCATGGCAGTTCCCATTTTTGGTATTTCTTCCTGTCTGTGTGGTGTTACTCCAGCAAGATACAAACCTTTTCTCAATAGAAGAAGGTCAGTCAAATGAGGTACTTGGGTTGAGAATAGGTAGATGAGGAGTTTTTTAATTGGAATCTTGCCTTGCATGTGAATTCTGAATTTCCTGGCTTTGGCCAGTGCACGTCTTCTGTTTCACAAATGCTAAGGACTGAACAAATCCATCCTCCTGCTCTAGGAAAGAAGCAGTTTGCCCCAGAGACTTTGCAATATTCTTGGCAATAAGGACATAAATGGAATGAAGAAGCAACTGACTTGTAAAAGGGGATTAGAAGAGTTGTAGCACTCTTGGCATATAAGAGACTGTGTTTGTGATGATAAATTTTATTAACATGATATAAAATAGCAAAACTTTAAAACAGTAACTAACACTTAGCAACTCATTGCTAATCCTCCTAAGAGTAAATAATAAATGCCCATTCAGCTGTTTCTTCACTTTCATCAAGCTATTTGCACTGACCATGCAGAAATAGTGTCTTCCAGACTGATACTACTAACACATTCACAATTTGTGCTTTATTATAAAATCCCCATGGTCTTGGCTGGAGACAGTTTTCCTAGACTTTGGGCTTGATTATTTTGTGATATGCAGGCATTAGCTTATTGGAGGGTACAAGTTACTGATGTGCAACATTCAGAAGTGATAAAGGTTCCACATTTAGTTTAATCCTATTCCATCTATTTTGGAATAATTCTGCCTCCAGGAAAGGGCAAATATGAAATATGAAGTGTAGTTGAGTAACAAAGGTAAAACTGGAAGTTTTGGTCTGAATTGGATATCACAAAAAAAAAAAGGTCATCCACAAGTTTTGCTAAGCTGTGGTGACTGATGGAGGACGAGAGTGTGATAATTGTTTGCAAGCCTTTCCTGGAAACATCTTGACTGTTCCAAGATGCAGAAATTCAATCTGAGGATGATGTAGCAGTAATCAGCATTTTACCTGAAAAATGTTACCAGAGTTCTCTTCTTGGAAAGCTGAAGTGATAGGGAACATGCTGCCAGCATTTAACTCTGGACTAGGCAGTGATGTTTATCAGGGACATAGACAATCACCAAGCCAGTGTAATGTAGGCCAGGTTAAACCTTCAGCACAAAACTGGAATCAACATTTGAAGTTTTTACTTTTCCAACAATTTTCCTTTAGATTTTATGTTGCTTGGAAAGGTTTTTATGTAAGTTTATAGAGCTAAATATCTTAAGAGCTTGTAGATTTTTTTCAGGCTGGCTTGGAGGGGTGACTTTAACAATGATGTTGTTGGCTATCCCATGCCAGCAGTGTCTTGGGGACACTATGTTTACCTGATTTTACTGATGTTACTTGGGAGTAAGAGACACAGTTTGCATGCACCTGTGATGTCTCACCCTTCAGGGGAAGAGAGCACCCAAGATTCATAGATGCTCGTGGTCAAAAGGAACAACAAAAGTCAGAGGGTCTGCAAAAACTCACATTAGTAAATTACACCCTTGGCATGGAAATTGGTAGGTTAACCCCATACCTACTATTCAAGCACACACCAGTGGGGGTTGGATAAAGGGGTAAGATGAAAAGGAGGAAAGAGAGAAAAAGAGAACACCAGTTCTGGTGTTGATCCAGCCCATGGGATGTCCTGGGAAATGCTGCCTGGGATTGGTGGGGATACCTTTTTATAGATAAGTTTTCTCTGCCCTGAAGACAGGGTTTCATTTTCTGTGCAAATTACTTCTTAGGCACAGTTCCTTCTTTCAGACCTTTCTTGAAATGGGTAGGAGGGCTAAGGGGTTCTTGGGAGGTGTTTATTCCTCCCTACACTCCATGCCCACCTCTGAGCCTCATCCCTGTGCTTGCTCTGTGCTGTGTTGTGCTTATCTCTAGGAGCTAGAACAAGAGTGCTTGTCCCAAAAAAGTGCTGCCCTACCTCCACATGTTCCCCCTTGCCAGCCACACTTTGTTCTTTCCCACAGCATGTTATTGTTTGCTATTTCCAACAGTCCTTGGCTGGCTCCACAGCCATCTGGCTGTCAGTGTTTGAGATGCACACATTAGCCCCTTCTGGGGTTCTGCAGCACTGGATGATTAACCTTGCTGGGAAAGGGAAGATTTAATCCCAGTTAAATTACTGCAGTAACAAGGTTGCAGCATCTCCATTACCTGCAGTGCCCTGGGCGTCTCTAAATGTCCCATCATGACAGGCACTGGCCAGATGCAGGTTGTTTCTGCCTGTCAGTGGGCAGGAAGGCTTTGCATCCAGCAGTCTCCCTCATGACTTGTGCCACATGCCAAGGTAACATATCTTTTAGCAGCTCATCCATGGACAAATGTAGACTTTTGCAGTATGGAATGTGTGTGTGACATGATTGACTCGAGCTCTTCACGAACATTTGCATGAATGAAGGAAACCTTTCTCCTGTCCCATGAGCTGTGTCACCCCTGGGCTTCCAGTGACACTTGCCAGCTTTGTGTGCCCACAGACAGAGTGCACCAGCCTTTCTCCAGGGCTTAGACTCTCCCCTACACTGTAGACAGGCCAGCAAATTGGCCCCGAGACATGGATCTTGGCTTTCAGCCCTTTCCAGCTTAGGAGAAGCTAACAGATGTTCTGCTCTGAGTTCATTACAGGTTTCCAGGCAGGGGAAATTAGCAAAGTCTCTTTAGCATCTGCCTTTTCCAGCTGAGGAGGAGTCACATGCAGAAGAGCTCCTCAGCCCTGCCTATCTGATCTTATTTGGGCACAGATCCCTCAAAGTTCACCACCTAAACTGTCCCACTCTGCCACTGTGGTGGCCCCAGCTGGCCCTGCCTTTTCTCTCTAGGGCAAAATGAACTGGCTGTGTTCAAGAAGTGTTGCTTCAGAGAACTTGTAATTGGTTTAGATGAGGAGTCAGAAAATTAAGAAAAAAACCCCAAAAAACCAGCCCTCTAAGGTCTTCACAGAATCCCAGGATGGGTCAGGCAGGAAGGGACCACAGTGGTCATCTGGTCCCACCTCCCTGCTCCAGCAGGGCCATCCTAGAGCACAGGGCACAGGATTGTGTCCAGAGGGGTCTGGAATATCTCCAGTGAGGAGACTCCACACCCTCTCTGGACAATCTGTTCAGTGCCTGGGCACTGCCCAGGGAAGAAGTTCTGCCTCATGTCCAGGTGGAACCTCCTGGCATCAGCTCCTGCCCGTGGCTCTGGGGCCATTGCTGGGCCCCCAGAGCAGAGCCTGGGCCCTGCTCTGAGCCTCCCTGCACACAGGGACACCCAGGGCTGAGGGCCCCTCTCAGCTGGGGCTCCTCTCCAGGCTGGACAGCCCCAGCTCCCTCAGCCTTTCCCTGCCAGGGAGATGCTCCAGGCCCTAAATCCTCTCTGCAGCCTCTGCTGGCCCCGCTCCAGGAGCTCCATGTCCCTGCTGTGCTGATGATGCCAGAGCTGGACACAGCTCTCCAGATGTGCCTCCCAGGGCTGGGCAGAGGGGCAGGATCACTGCCTGCCCTGCTGGCACGGCTCTTCCTGAGGCACCCCAGGGTCCCACTGCCCCTCTTGTCCCCCAGGCACTGCACATGGTTCTGTCACTCAGTTGCCATGGTTATTTACTTTTCTTCAGGCCTCAGGTTCTACAGCCCAGTAATTGCACGAGAAACTTGATTCTTGCTTCAATATAAATTATAGTAATAGCTGCAGATAAAGGCATGGAATCACTGATTCTAGCAGGCAAAATAAGAAAGGCTAAAAACCCCCAAGAGAGGCAGATGCATGGATGTGCAGTGAGGAAGGATGGCAGCTGGCTGGGCCATGTCCTGGGTGCCATGTCCTTACACCAGGTCTTCTGATGAGGAGCAGCCTCAGCATCAATTCATGTGCCTGTGCCAGACCCAGTCATACAAGGAGCAAAAGAAACACCATCCCTTCTGCCAGGCCTTGCACCAAAGGTGAGGAAGAGAACTCTTTCCCTCTCAGAGGGACAGGGGAACAACTGATTTGGACCCCCAGCTCTATTGATTACAATTAATGTTTTTTTCTTAGTGTCCATCAGCAAAGGTGAAAGCAGAATTAAACCTTGTTTGAGGAAGGAAAGGGTATCTGAATTTGGTATTGTATTTTTTTACCTGGAATTCTCCTTGGCCATATTAAGTATGGTCCACTACTGTATGAATCCACAGAGTTAGGAAACTTAGGAAGTATCCAGGTATCAGAACAAAAAGTAATAATATTAATATGGAAGTTAATAATTCAGATTGTGTGAGTGGAAAATTATATAAATTGAACTCTGGAAAGACAAGATTAACAGTATAAATTTGACATTACAACAGTGATCTCTGTATTGAGTCAGTGACTGCTCCATAACTCAGCCAAAGGCAACTCTGTATGGGCTACTTTTGAAATACTAACTGAAAGGCTTTATGGCAAATGGAAAAAGAATCCAACAAATGGTAATTAACCAAATTATATCATGGTCAAAACAAAGAAAAGATTAATCTCTCCCATTTAAAATTAAATAAAATGCCTTGTAATATGACACAGATAAATACTCAACAATTATGGGATGCAACATCAGTGCCTGTAGGCAAATACAGAACAATATATTTCTAATGGGAGACACTTGAGAGACTATTTATTTAAGTTGCACAAAGATTTATACTGTACTAATCTCATTATGACCCATACATAGGAAACATGGGCTGCAGCACATTATAGGATAAAATGGGACCTTAAAAGATTATCACATTCATAAGGATCTTCTCCTAAACAAGGGTAGCATGACACTTTATATATTGCAACACTTGGCTCCGGAAAGCAATGCTGTTAGAAAACATTAATGCTGTTAGACTGGTTTAACAAGCAATTTGTCTTCCAGGATTTCTTTTTCAGTTGAAAATCACCATTAACACCTGTCAGATCCATTCAAAAACGTTCACCTTTCAAATCATGTGACCTGGTTTTATTATGGCTTATGTGCATTCTGAATTTGTGTCTCTGAGGGTGGTAAATAGAGTAAAAAAAAATAAACCTTTTCTCCTGCTTTATGATAATATCTACTTCCCATGCTGTATATTTCATCTGTCCCTGCTCAGCTCCTTTACCACTACTCTAATTTTGTTTGGTTACAGAGAAAGCTGTAACAGAGAGGGGAACTCAGGTGCAAATGCCCCCATGAAGGCACTAAACCCCAGGTTTTTGTGTTCTCTGGTCTCTGGAGGTGGGGATGGCACTGTTGTATCTCTGCTGATGCCACTGGGACAGCTGTAGGTCTGGCACTTTGGGGTTGGCCAACGCCTCCAGGCACACTGGGCAAATTTATAATCAGCAGTGGGCAAAGTGGCAGCTTTGATTTAAAATCATGAGCCTGTTTAAAAGGATTGAGGAGCTGTTCCTGTCTTTTTTATCAGCTGCCCATTGCCATTTGAAGGACAGTTGCCCAGCTGGGCACTTCACCCATGGTGGCTCACTGCATCCAAGGAATAGTGGTATTTTTATAGAATTGTCAGACACATGGATCTGTCTATCTTCATCATGCCACATCAGCAACTTCTGTGATTCTGTGATTGATTCTGATTGGGAAAAGAGGTGAAAAATCTCATAAAAAACGGTTTCTGATTTTTATTTGGAGTGAAGCTTTTCTTTCTTGTGTAGCACTCGTACATATCCAGAAAGATACATTTTCTTAAGCAAACTGAAGAAAGTCTTGTCATTCATCAAGCATTCATGGCACTGACCTCTAGAGTTTAAGTGATTTGAGTTCTCTTGCACAAACTAGGAAGCAACTTTTCAATCAACTTCTCTTTTTTCTTTATAAAATAATGTGGCATTTGGCATCAAACAAGGCATTTTAAATAGAGACAGCTGGTGGCAAGTGTTTTCAGGGAGAAAGCCTGAACTTGTGATTTTCCTCACTTTCCCTCATTACAGATTTGGTATCTTTCAACCATAACATTTTTTGATTTTTTTCCCCCATCCTTTCCTCTGTCTTGTGTTGGTTGGACTTGCTAGCTGGTGGTCAGCTAGAAGGGTTTTGGGCTTAATAAACAATATAAAGGCCAGACTGTTCATTTGGGATCTCTGGAGACAGAAGTATTGTAGGGACTGGACAGGGGAAAAAAAAAAACAAAACCAACCCACAACTATGCTATTTATGTTGCAAAGATATTTTGAGGTTTTCCAATTTGTAAGAAGGTTTCAGAAAGGACTCTCTGTGGGAAGGTGTACCAAGGAGGGACATCTAGAACATGCTCTCTCCATCTCTGCTTTCTCTGCAGGTTTTGATGGCAGACACTTCTACCTGTGAAGCACAAGGATTCAGCCTTGTGCATGCTTTTACCCACTCTGCTAGTGAGAGATTTGGGATCACAAAGTGAGAGAATCCAATCCCTTAACTTGGTTACGAAGAGGTGGTGGAGTTTTCATCAAATATAATAAATGAGATGGTATCGGTGAAATTTTGCCCAATTGGCGGGAGGAATGATGAGGAGGACTCCATAATATCAGAAGAGTAATTAATTACTTTATTATACTATATTATTCTATACTATATTACCCTACATCTAAACTGAAACTGCAGAAGAACTCAACTGAACAAAATCTTGTGACTGTCTGCTGACTGACAGTCTGGACATGCACTAGGCCCTGATAGGCCAAGGAAACAAAACACCATCACTTTGGGTAAACAGTCTCCACATTGCATTCTACTTTGGCACAACACAGGAGCAGCAAATGAGATAAGAATTGTTTTGATCAATTTTTTCTCTGCTTCTCTCACTGCTTCTCTCAGGTTCAGAGAATGTGATGCATTCATCTCCCAAAAGGAACACACATTATCTGAACAAATAAGCTGAGCATGGGAAATCTTTTATTGGTGAACGTCATTTTCAATACTGGATGATCAGGTTGGGGGGGAATTGTATGTGGGGTTTCTTGTGTTTGGTTTGGGGGGTTTTTTGTTTATTATTATTAATTATCATTATTATTGAATGCATCATGTCATCAGCATCAGAAAATGGCTTAAGCAGCAGCACCCCCAAGTCCAACCTTGGCATTGAAAGGCAGTAGATTTACTTGCACAATATTGTCACCTGAAGACTCACATTTACTGTCCAGGGAGGAACCAAAGGTAAAGTACAGCCTTGGTAGGAAGTTCCTTTGACATTGGAATTTGTTCCCTTTCACACACTGTGACATGCCAGTTTTGGCCATTGCAGAGTGTGATGCAAGATGCCACAGTTTGCTGTGGCTTCGTCTTCATCTGGGCAGATAGCCAGGATCTCTCTCGTAGATGGAAGTAGGAAAAATGAGTTTTTATGTGTCAAGAGCTGCTGGTTTTAATTTTGGGAAGCATATTTTTAGTAGCAAAATGGTGGGCATATTAGATGTGTTTTTTCCTGATAGCTTTTTGTTCTTTAAATAAATGAGCACTTGTTTATGGACAGGAGGGTAGATGAGAGGAAAAGGAGGGTCAGCTTGTTTTTGAGAAGTTTTAGAGATGCTATTGGACTTATTTTTTCCAAAGGGTAGCTTTGGAAACTTAGGTTCCCAAAGTTCTTGGAGAGAATAGAATAGAATAGAATAGAATAGAATAGAATAGAATAGAATAGAATATTTCAGTTGGAAGGGACCTGCAGTTGCCTGGAATCTGCACATGAACAGGTAGGACATGAACCCACTGCCCACGTGAGCTGGACCTGCAGAGCACCAACACATCTGGAAGTGTTTGACCTTTGCATCCTTCACCCTGATGAGATCTCTTTACAAAAGCAAGCACCCCAAACAGGCATTGAGTAGAGCTGCATCAGAAGGTGTAAATCACTGTCTCTCTTTACTGTGGGCACTGAAAAGCAGCGTTTATCTCCCCTAGGTGTGCGAGGCAGATGATGGAGCTCAGAGCAGTTCTGCAGATGGAGGATGGTGCTGTTGGCAATGGCCAGAGGGTGGTAGCACTGCACAGCTCCTACTACTCTATCCTCCTCAAACGATGGTAAAAAATAGCTGCATCTTTTCATTTCTTGTGAGGAAAAGAAGAAAGAAGAGGTGAGGAAAGGTGAGGATTTTTAAATGAAGAGGAGCTTTTGCAAAAACATGTCATTTTTCTAGGCCCTAAAAACATTATGCTAGCTCAGACTAGGGTATTGGCAATTTTCTGAGCTTCTGCTTTTTCAGAGAATGCTCCTTTTGATATGACAGCCACAGGCTGTCAGGCTTATAGTTTCTCTGCCATGGCACACAACTACCATAAGCAATGACTCCACTACTAGAGTGGTCATTGCAGCTTCCAGGCAATTGCAGGTCCTTTCCAACTGAGATATTCTATTCCATTCTGTTCTCTATCTCTAAGGACTTTGGGAATGTAACAATATTTGGTGTCATGGAAATCTTCTGGTATACACATCTCTCCATTTTTGTAGTTGCAGGTTACCTTAATTTTTCTGCAGGTTGGAAAACTGAGAAAATCAATTGTTAAAGGGCACAAATCACATTAATGCTAACATCAGAACTGTTGTGTGCACATGTACTTGTGCATATGGTGGTGTGTCTGACTGTTAGTTTTGCTTAGCTTGTAGTTTAAAGCCTAGAGGGTCCAAATGTCATTTTATGTGACATTATGTATTTTAGAGATATAAAAATAAACTTGGGCTGCTGACATCAATCATCTCTTCTTTTTCTCTCAGTGAGAACTGTGTGCCCCTGTCAGTTTTCTCCCATTTCCAGTTGCATTTACTGTAATAGTTTAAAGCAGAATAATGTGTTGGCCTCGCTGTGTGACCATAGACAGGTGGCTTCACTGCTCTGAGCCTCAGTTCTTCCATAGATGAAACAAAGGTGATGATGCTCTGTGGAGGGCTCTGAGATCTCCAGCTGCTATGGAAGAGACAATAGTGTGATTATAATTGCCCAGGCACTGTAAGACCCCATGTTTGGTGGCTTTTTTTTTTTTTAATCTGTCTCCTGACACTTCCAAATGCTGCCACGCACACTCTCAGTGTGTTTTTTTCTCCCTCCTCACTGCTGCTCTTTCTCCTCTTGCTGCTACCTCTCCTCTGTCCCAAAGGCCTCTCTCAAGAAAATCTACTTCATCTATGGACCCATTTTCCTCCTATTGTTGGGTTCTGATTTGTCAGTGCCTTTCGCTTCATAACCATTTGTATCAACAGTTCCTTCACCACCATCCCCTCTCCTGCTCCCCTCCTCCACAATTCTCCCTCAGCCCTGACACTTTCTCTAGAAACAGCCTCAGGCTATTTCTAACCTTCCTTCTCTCATCAAAGTGCTTGAAAAATCAGCTCACTTCCTTCTCTAGGCAGGGAGGCTGCCGTGGTTCCTGAGCCGGGGTGGGAACCAGCAGCTTCTGGTTGGTGATGGTGGCAGTGCCACTGAGTCAGCACCCGGCCTTCGGCACGGCACTCACCCTCTCTCCTCTCCTAGCTTTAAAATAGGAGCAGTTCTTGTGTGCTTACCTCACATGGATGTTGTAAAAGCTTAATTACCACTTGTAAGATGGTATCTAAGAGTGAAACGTGACTTTATCTCTTGCTGTGGTAGTTGTGACCACTGCAATCTGCACTTAGTTCAGGCTCTGGCATCGGGAAGTATCTTCCAGAGGCAGCTAAAGCCTTCCTTTCTCCTGGTCACAAAGGTCTCTGTGCTATAATCCTCTGACACAGAGGAGTCTCCCTGACTGTGAGGATAACAGGCAAGGAGGCTGAATTTCCATCCAGTCAAGGTCCAGCCTATCCAGCCACTATCTGATCACTCTCTCCCTCTCTCTGCCCCCCTGAAATTGCTGCCAAGGCTTCTTCTGAACAAAAATCCTGGTCCTCATCACAAATGCCTTTTCCAACCTCACCAGCTGCTTTGCTCTTCCCTTCCTCTACAGCTGACAGGACTGGAGTTCAAGGTGCCCTCCCTGCTCCTCCTTCCTGGGTGCCCTCTGAGCCTGCCTTGACGGGTCCAACCCAGGACAGAGCCTTTGCCTTCCTGGGCAGCAGCTGCAGGGACAGCTCTGGTGGGAAGGGGCAGTGAACCACATGCTGGGCAGGCAGCAGTGGTTATCCCACCACTGTCTAAGTAACAGCCCAGGTCAGGCCTTGGCATGCAGGTCCACCCACCTCAGCACCTCCTGCCAAGCTGATATTGGGGTCAGCTCAAATTTCCGGTCTTAATTATGCCACTCCCTACACACACTGAAGAAAACCATCAGCAGCCTGGGCTGATTGCTGCCTCTTTCCTGGGAGGGGGCAGTTGTTTGCTCTGATGGAGGTGGCAGAATGTGCAGTGCCTGCAGAAGCTGCAGTCAACCCTTCTGGGTGCAAGACGTGCCTTTGGGAATGGGAGACAACTACAGAAAAAAAGGCCACCTCAGATTAGGACAGTCCAAACCCAATAGGAACAGAAAAGTTGTTTATCTTTTGTGTTCTTCACCAAAATGTTTTTCTTTGGAGTGTATTTGTCTGTATCTGAGCTCAAGGTATACTAGGATGTGAGGATGGAGTAAGACCTGTAAGTGGAAACTGCTGCTCAGCCAGGGAGAGGCTACTAACTCTCCATAATGCATGCACTCTAAACTACATCCATAAATGTCAGGCATGATTTAATGGGCTATAAAATCCTACATCATGATGCCACTGGAACTATTGAAAATAAAAGCAGATAAATCACAGTTCTGTGCAACAAGCTGTACTTGTGTTGCTATTTTTTTATCTACCAGGGTCTCATTGTACCATTTGTTGAGCATACACAACTCTCAGCCTTGAGTTTCCATTTTCTTCTCTATTTCCAAGCTTGAGTTTTCACAAAGCCCACTGGCTTTGCAGCTGTGTGGTCACACTGCTGTAAGCCCTGGTCCCAAAGTCTGTAGAACTGCTCAGAAAGGTGCTGAGCCTTCCACAGGCTCAGTTTTTCCCCTCAATACCAGGGGACACAATACCATTATGAGCAGATTGACTGCTGTTGCTCATACAATATTATTCCTCACATTAGGTTATGAGCATTAAATCTACTAGACAATTTTTATCTGTCAGGAAAACAATTTGTGTCACTCTTCTACTGCCAGCAAGATACAGAGTTACAATGACATCGATGACAGAGTGCACAGCACAACTTGGAACTGGCACGACAGCTGTAATCCTGTCACCCTGTGGAGAAAATGATGCTGAAAAAGGAGGGAGGGAGGGGTGGGACTGGGAAAATATTACTAATAGAGAGGATTGGGTTTTTAGAAAAGTTTGCCTCACCTCTGCAGCTGAGGTGACTGAACTGAAGAAGTAAAAATCAACCATAGGACCTGCAAAACAGAAATCAATTTGGACTTACCTGAAACAGAATTTGAACCCTGTCCCTTCAGTTTCTATTTTCTTTCTTTTTTTTTTTTTTTTTTATGTTTCACAGTAACAAAATATAGGTTGGTGATTTTTCTACTTTTACCTTGAGTTACATAAAAAACTTAATGCTTCCTAATTTTTCTGATCCACATAATTTAATTACATATGAAATCAAGAGGCAGGTGGAAAGGCAAAAAGGAATAGAGAAAAATAACAGAGAAGCAAGAAGAAGGAATGAAAGAGAAGAAAGAAATTTTTTTAGCATTCAGAATTTGTGGGGGAAGTTTGAAAACATGTACTTTACAAGACAAAATCTGGAGGCAGGTAATGAAATACATACACATACAATTCAAGGAATTTTCCAAAGTAATTTTTCCCCTGAAAATCTTGTGATTTTGAGGTGAGATGCAGCTGACTCATTATTTTGAATTCAAGAGGCTGTAAATACTGACACACACTTCACTGTTCTGGACTGTGAATAAACCAAACACAAAAGTAATAGCTTCTGATGCCTGAAATTGGGAGCTGGGCATCTAGTGCTTTGTAGAATTGTCCTCCAAAAATCCTATTTTTGGTAACCTTCTCTGCTTTCCCTTACTTACCAGTGCTTTGCAGAAGCAAAGCCCATGATGAGCCCATGTTCACAGCATTTTCTCTGTGGTCCCTGCTCTGGCTGTGCCCATGCCTGAGCCTGGCCAGCACAGCCCTGCCCCGTCACTGCACATCTTTGGTGATGCCAGGAAGTTCCTCACATATCTGCAGAGATTTAAATTCCATTTAAACAACCAGCCCTGCTAAAGTAGGTGGAGTGGGGAGATTTTGCCTGGTGCAGCCCAGCCTCTTACCCCAGCTTGTCTATAGCTCCCTCCTGCTGACCTTCCCCTTCCTGTTCCACCCAGGGGCTGCTCTCCCTCCTTTGATACAGCCTGCCCAGCCTTGTCCATCTCCAGCCAAAGGCAGAGGTACCCTACTTTTACTCCTTGGTCCTTGCATGCCTGCTGGACCTTCCACACATTTTGCTGGGGCAAGATTCTGTAGTGGCAGAGCAAGGAGCAGTACCTGGCCAAGGCTTTTGACTCTTTGACTCCTCCTCAGTGAGGAAGAGACACTGCCAGCATGAGCTGAGGGGACAAGCTGCATCTGTGCCCTTGAGGAACCAAAAGATTCCAGTTTAAGGTATCCCTGTCAGTCTCCTTCTGAGGGAGACCACAGTCAGGGGAGCTGAGCTGGCTTTAAACACAGGGACACACACAAACATACAGATTATGTATTCCTGTGCCTTTTCACAGAACTGGCACAGTCAAAGGAGGCTGTGCCATGAGCTGCACAGCCCAGCAACGTGGGATGGGGTACTTTTACATCTTTTACTCTCTTAGCCCTGGAAGTTTTGCTTTGTGGCACCACACTGCAACCAAAACAGTAGGAGAGGTAGAAAAGGACTTGGCTGTAACCAGCTCATGGTGCCATGGGACTGTTCCACAGCAGCATGAGAGGGGCCCGTGGTCCCAAGCAGTTTGGACTAACCTGATAGTCAGGTTTAGCTTTTGCCAGGCTGGTGTCACTGCAGTCAATGCTCTCAGGAGCTTTGTCAGGGCCACTCACTGTCTCATTTTTATGTGCTACATCTTGAGCATGTGTTCCAGGAGTAGCATTGTCAGCATGTGTCTGAGCAGGGACCTGCAATGGAGTTCACTTCTCAAACACGACCACCAACTTGTCTCTCAGAAAATGCTGCTCTGCTTTGAACAACAGTACAATTCTCAATTTCCCTTTTCTCTTTCTCGAGCACAAGAGTCACGCTTGGAGCAATAGAAAACTTTTTCTCCTATTTACAGAAGCAACACACTAAATGATTCAAAGTAATACAATATGTGACAATGTGTGAGGATGATGTGGCTTAGACCATCAAGAATGATGTTCAGCATTATTTTCTTTTGCATATATTTGCTGCTGGATGAATAGGTGTCATACCAGCATTTTTGCATTTCTAGTTTGGCTGTTGTGAGTTTCTGAAATGGGAAAGTGATGTGAGTACCTAAGAAAACTCTCAGTATACCTAAGTATCTTTATATCACAGTGCATGCAGCTTTGGGGAATGCACAAATATAGTTATTTTGACTTAAAACCAAATCAAATCAAATCAAAACAAACTTATTATCAAAATAATTATATTGGTGCAAATCCTATTCATAGAGCCAGACTATGGAATCTCAAGTAAGACTAGGATCTTAGATGAACCAATTTGCAAGAATGCAAATGAAATGGATATAGCATTTCTCACTCTAACAGTATAGACTGGATTTCATAACTATTCCTAAAAAGTCAAGGATTTGGGACTTCTACCACAAGAAACCTGTCTGAGTCTTGGAAATGTTCATGATATCATGTTATTGACTTGCCTGATAACATGAAGTGAAGGCTAGTCTTACTGCTAATGATGACAAGCAGCATGACTGATGCATATTAAGGCCATAAAACATAGTTTAATTTCAGAAACCGATTTGGTAAGAGGGAAAGGAATCACAGTGCTAAATGTGCAATGAGAATCACTTCCACAGCATCTCTGTGTACCACCCCTCATGGATTTCCCTTTAGCCCTCAAGACTAAAAAATCAGTTGCATTCTAAAGTGAACATGTCCTTGCATATTCTGTGAAATTCCTGTCTCCTCCTGTGCTTTGTTGTTATTCTGTCCCTCAGTTTGGAAGAGTCATCTCTGTTGAGGCCCAGTAGTGTCAGCAGACCCATCAAGTCTAATTTAAATCTGCTCAAACACTGGGAGACAAAAATAAAACTAGTAATGCAAGTGAGGCAAACAAGTGAGCACTAAATGAGTCAGTTAAGTTGTGCTGGGGAAAGATAAAGGGAAGGAAAAGATAACAGAGGAGAAGCAGTAGAGTGAGTTAATGATAACTGGGCACTGGGAAGTAATGACTGGTTTGAAAATAAAAAGAGGAAAGGAAAAATACTACAATGAACAAAGTCTCCTTAATAAAAGTCAATGATTATTGCAAACATCTGAGGCATTGCTGTACACTGCTGAAACCAGAAAAACAAAAGAAGGAATGTACACACAAAAGAAAGAATGAAAACCTTGGCTTTCAGCTCGATGTAGGTAGTCAAGTGTCTAACTCCTTTGGAAAAAAGGTTTCAACATCCTTCTGGGACATATGAAAAACCCCTGGTTTAGCCGATGAGCAGGTGCAAGTAGGAAGACACTGGGAGTCCTATGGCTGTGAAAGAGGCCCAGGTGGCAGAGGATCAATGGAAGCTGCTGGGCAGATGCACTGCTGTGGACAGAAAAATTAAGTCCCAATGAAAGGGTGGTTTGTCTCCTTTACTTCAGGGTTTGCTCTGTTTTCAGGGACAATCTTTAGACCAGAAAATACAACACCAATGCAATCTAGAGCCAGATTTTTCAGACCACTATGAGAAAAACATACTTCAGTCTGTTGATTTTCTCATCCTGCTGCTGTCCCCCAGCATACCACCCACCTTCCCTTTCTGGGAGAGCCCTCAGCAAGGTGGGAACTTGGCCTCACCTCACAGGCCATGGTACCTTTTGCCTGTGTTAGTGTTGTTGACATCCATCTGAACAAAAAGTTAGGGGAATTCTGGCTGGAGTGTTGATGACAGGTGGCTCTGCCAGATCATAAATCCTAACTAATGGGTCCTCCCTGGAGATAAGCTAAGCAGTAGCCTCTAGGTGAGAGGGAAAGAAACTCACTGGGAGCCTGTTCAAGGTTAAATACAAGCTAATGGACTTCCTTTCCGCTCTGTGCAATCTCCACATGGCACAGATCTAAGGGGGAGCTGACAGCTCGAGCAGCTTCCTCTTCCTTTTAAACCAGAACAACTGTCCTGCAACCATGGACCACCCTGCACACCAGGAGATTTGGTAGCAGTTTTCTTCTCCTGCCCAGAGCAGGCAGGACCTTAAAGTCTGAGGTCTCAAGAGATGCAACTAATGAGAGGAGCTGCAAGAAATCAGGCCAGAGGAACAAGGGCAGAACCAAGCAGAAAAGCTAACACATGACACAGGGTTTGGCCCTCCTTGTTCAAAGGGTTCAAAGGTGTTCTCCAGTCACAGTGTGTAGCACCTAGCCAGCATGGCTGAGGCAAACCTGCTTCTGTTGGCAAGGGCACACCACAGGGTGGGGTGTGTTTTGTGCAGCCACATTTCCTTCCCAGCTTTCTTACAGCAACTTCAATGGGATTGACTTGTGGCTGAAGAGATGCTCCAGTCATGGCTGTGGCCTTGTTCACCATTTCTATCCTTCCCTTTTCTAGTTTCCATCCATTGAACTCACATTTAGTGGAGTATTGGAGAAAACAAACAGAATGAGCTGAGAGAGAACAGCTCTTGTAGCAGTGGGGAACAAAGCGACACGGACCCCCTTATGTATCCGAAGGAGATCTCTTTATTGTAAAAATTGGCCCCTTTTTATACCTTTAATTTCAACCTGACAAACTGAGACTTAACAGAACTCAACAGAAAGAAGGCACCCCTTGGCTGGCTCAGCTGCCATGCTGCTCTCCACATGTTCTCCCATCCAGTCAGCCTCCTGCTCATACACTGTGCACACATTCCTTCAGCCATCACAATCTCACTTCCAGCTGACTCCCTCCTCACTCATAAAGGCCTCTCACCCCTCAACCAACTCCCAGCCATCCATTCTGCAGCTCTGCCTTTCCCATGGGATCTTCTCATGAGCATAAGCCATAGAAACTTTAATAATTATAACCCCACATCCTACAAGCTCTAAATCACGTTGTGGTCTTGGACAGACACTTGCAACCATCCACGCTGGTTGACAGGTTTGAGGGGATGGATCACGGCCTGTATTTATAAGGGCCATTAATCAAAGTCTGAGGAAGAGCAGCTATCAGTGATCCCAAAAGGAAAGGATGAAACTCCAGGCAGAAAACTGAAACTTGGGATGCACATCTTCACCAGAATGTCTGTGGAGAAAACCAGATTGCAGTGGCACTGTAGGATGGAACACATCTGATTCAGGGCCATGCCAGGTGACAGATTCTGTACAAGCTTTTAAGGCAGCTGGGAGACAAATGAAACTCAGGATTTTTTAATTGGATGTGAAAAAAACCAAATGTCACTGTATGGGGGCATCAGGCATTGGAAGGGGCTGCCCAGGGAGGCAGTGGAGTCCCCATCCCTGGATGTGCTTAAAAGGCATCTGGATCTGACACCAAGTGATACAGTTTAGTGATTTAGGGGATACAGTAGTGCTGGGTTGACAGTTGGACTGGATGGTCTGGAAAGACTCTTCCAACCTTGAGGATTCCATGACTTTGAAGAGCAACAGCTCTACTTCATCAGTTTATCTGTGCTGAGGGAAGACAGTAAATATGAATCCTTCACTGTTGAGTTGGTCCTATATTTAAAAAGGATCATTGGTTGCCAGGCTGGGAGGGGATAGTACTGTCCCTCATTTAGTTTAAGGCCAAAATGAAGCTGTAAGAGGCTGAAAAGAGCGGGTCCTGGTTTGCAAAATGGACCAAGGGGTGCCTACAGCAGTCTGGCCTATTGGCCATGCAGGTGAACCAGCTCTGCATCATGCCAGCACACCACGTTTAGGGCAGGCACCGTGAAACATGAGCTAAGCCTTGCTCTGAGAGCACTGCGGTTGGATTCCCTCTCGTTTGCCATTTTTGGTAGCACCAAATCTCTTACAGGAGCCTCCCCTATGGCAGTGCACAGCATCCTTCCAGCAGACTCCAGAGGCAGCTCTGCCTTGCAGTCCTACAGGTACAGAGCAGTGCCCTGGCCCTGCTCCCAGGCAGCTTCAGCCCTTGCAATAAAGCGGGTGCATCTAAAAGCCAGCCAGGACCCCAGAAACTGCCCGTAAAATCACAGAGAGATTTGGACAAAGAGATGGCCAAGGCGTTTCTCACTTTCTCCCCGCTCTTTTCGCTCCCATCACGAGGGCTGGAGCTGTGCCGTGCAGGAGCCGGGCAGAACCGGGCGCTGACCCCATCGCGGATGGGAATCACACACAAGGCAGGGGGTTGTATCTCCCCGCTGCGGGTGATACAGACACATCCCTGAAACCGCGCCGGGCTCCGAACGCACGGCCAGGCCGGGATCTGAACGCGGGCACCGGGCCGGGCTGGGCCAGGCCGGGCTCTGAACACGGGCACCGGACCGGACCAGGCCAGGCCAGGCCAGGCTGGGCTCTGAACACGGGCACCGGACCGGACCGGGCTCTGAACACGGGGACCGGACCGGGCCGGGCCAGGCCGGGCTCTGAACACGGGCATCCGGACCGGACCGGGCCGGACCGGGCTCTGAGCACGGGGACCGGACCGGGCCGGTGGCGCCTCCACACACGCCCCGTGCCCACAGCGGCCGCGCTGCGCTCCCCGGCCAGGGCTGCCCGAGCGGCGGCGGAACAAAGCTCGCAGCGCTGCCGGGGCCCACCCGTCCCGCTGCCCGCCGCTCGGCGCTTAAAGGGCCCGCGCAGTGTCAAACGGCACCGGCTTGGCTACGGCGACACGGCCCGGCCGCGCCCTTCCAGCCTCCCCCCAGCCCTGGCCGGCCCGCAGCGCACCCAGGGCCCGGCCAGAGCCAGCCGCACACCCGCTCCGCCCGCGGGCGGGGGGCGCTGGGCCGGCGGTGGCGGTCGCTGCCGGCGCGGCCCCTTTAAGGGGCGGTGCGGGTGCCGGGAACCCACGTCAGTTTCGGCCCCGAAACTCCGGATCAATGAGCGGCGGCGCGGGGCGGGGCGCAGTGCCCGGCCCGGCCCGGCCCCCGCTGCCGCCTTTCGGTTTCTCTCTTTTCCAGGAAGGAAAACACCGGCGGGGACCGGGGCCGCGCCCCCCCCGCCCCCCACTTCCCTTCCCGCGCCCTCTTCCCCTCTTCCCGCGCGCGCGCGCGCATCGCCTCTCGCGCGGAGCCGCGAGCACGCGCAAGGCACACGCGCGCGGGGTGGGGGGGCGCGGGCGGCCGCGCGCGCCCACGGGGAGCGGCGGCGGCGGCGCGGCAGCGAGGAGCGGCCCCGGCCCCGCGGCCCGACCCCCCCGCGCCACCCCGGCCACGCCGCGCCCGGCCCCGGCCGCCACTTCCCCTTGAGGGGACGGGCCGGGTCGGGCCGCGCCGCCGCGCCGGGAGAGGAGCGGAAAGTGGGGAAAGCCCGAGAACTTCCCGTCTGCCCGCCCGCGCCTGCCCCGTCGGGCTCCGCCGAGTCCCTCAAGAGAGATGTCCGAGACTCCTGCTCAGTGTTGCATCAAGGTAAAGCCCCGTCCCTCTGCCCGCCCGGCCCCTGTCAGCGCGGGTCGCGGCGGTGGGCTTCGCCGTGGTTTGCCCAGGGTTATTTTGGTGGAAATAACTGGTTTTCCCTCTGGTGTTCTTCACGCGGGCGGGGGTCGGTGCCCCCGTTTGCGGGCGCTCCCCGCGCCGCTCCGGCCGCGGTGCCGCGGGCTGTCAGCGCCCTGCGCTGCCCGGGGCGGGACACGGCGGCGGGCCCGGCTCGGCCGGCGTGGCTCCTCACGGCACGGAGCTTTAAGGGGGCCCCGGAGCCCGGCCCGGCCTCCCGCGGGGCTGGCTGCCCGCCGTCCCCGCCAGCAACTTCGTAGAAAGTTTCCTGCCGTCGGGGAGATGCAGCCGCTCCTGCTTCCGCCTGCAGTGGGTCGTGGGTCTTTCTCTCTGTCTTTACTGAATTTTAATATTTTTCCCCTTCTTATCCGTATTACTGCTGTTTATTTTAGTGGTTGCGATTGCTGGCATCGCTTGCCGGTGGCAGGTAGGGGAGCCAGGGCTGCCCGCCCGGCCCCGCTCCGGCAGGGGCTGGGGGATTTGTTTCCCCGTGCCCTGGCCTGCTGAAGAAGGGCTTAGCCCGGGAAGTTTATCGTTTTTAGTGGAGGCGGCATGAAGCTGAGACAATGGAAACAAAATTGAGTTTCCTTTTTTGTCCAGACCCTTCCTATCTAGCAGCCCACTGCTTTCCTCTCGCCTTCCCTCACTCCCCGGTTTTGCCTTTTATTTAGGAGTCGCTTTGTCTTGTTGCAAGCCAGGAATCTCCCTTCTGCTCCTGACTAACTGTGCCCAAGTAAGAAAGAGATCTTTAGTGGTTGTCTCTCCCTGCCCAGAAGAAAGAGGTGACTTCCAGACTCTCTCTGAGGGGAAGAGCCTGGAATAAACACTTATTCAGCATTATGCTCTTTTGTTTGCTTGTCCCGTGTGCGTACGGGGGAGTCTTGCATTCTGTATGGTGGGAACACAATTTGAAAACTTCTGGGTGTATTTTCTCTTGCTGAGTTAAACGCAATCAGGCCTGTGTCCCGTGAAGTCTCGTGGCTTAGAGTCTAGTTTGACTTTTCGTAACACAGACAGGCAAACTGGATAACGGGGTATTGTATGTGTGTTACTCTATGGTGAAATGCTAATGCAGGCAAAACGTGTTCTATTAACTCATTGGGTCCCTAAAGATATATAAAATGAGATATAGCTGCTAGTCTTTTTCTGGTAAACCCCATGGAAAGGTAGGATGTGTTCTTTGGACCAAAGAACACAAATATAATGAAAAAGTGGTGTCATATGAGCTGTATTTCCTTGTTTTCGACGTGTCATTTTGAAAATAGGAGGCTTACTTCTGCTCTTACTGAGATGAACAACTATCTTGTTGATTTTAGGAACTGTAAAACTGGTCCTTACGCACTGTCACTAAGGTATGTTAAGGAATCATACTGTAAATAATCTGTTTCCTAACTGGAGAGATACAAACTTTTCCTTCAGTCTTGACATTAACAAATGCCACATTTCCATTACATTTCAGCAGTTACTAGAAAACTGATTTTTTTTTTTAGAAGTGACTGATTGTAAACATCATGATCTGAGCTTATTTTTTAATGTACCTTTTGTCTACATGTAGAAACTGCTGTTACTGGCTTCTCTCTTACTGGCTATTTTAGCAGTTTCAAATTTTAAAATTAAAACTTTGCAGTCAGAAATGTGAACTTTGAATGAAAACATTTCTTTACCAGTCTAACTGTTCTTGGTAGCTTTCCTTTCAGCTTTTCTAACTATCGTTGTTTTTTGGACACTTTTTTAAACCAGGTGGTAAAGGTGATTGCGTTCAGCAGCTGGATTTAAGAGGAGCTGTTTAAATGGTAGTTGATTATGTGAGTGTAGCTGATAGTTTCTTCAGTATTCCAGTCTGGCTCATGGCTTGGAATGTGATACTGAGGCAGGGGAAAAAGCTGCACAGAGTACCCCAACTTTGCTACCTTGTTCTGAAAAGTAGGGGAGTGTTGTGCTACATGGGTGTCAGAAAGTTTCACTGGGAGCCTGTGAACGGGAAGCCGTGGTGCTGGTGGGTGTGTTTTCTTGTTTTCTTGTTCTTTTCTTGGTTTGTTGTTGGTGTTCTTTCTTCCCCTTCCTCCTCCGATTCGGGACAAGGGTGCAGGCAGTAAATGCCACAGCACCTGGGGTGATGAGCACGGAAAGCTTCAGCAGAGAAGGTGAAGGCTGGAGCTTTGTTTATGCCCAAGCTGCTCATTCTTCCTATCTCGCTGTGTTAGAGAAGTGCTCTAATCAGATTTGGGAAAAGTTTGAGGAGGTGAAGTTTGGGTTTATATTTTATTACTGGTAATCATTATAAGCTTGCAGTAGTATCTTGGATTGTGTTACGTAGTTATCAGTACGTGTGTGTGATTGTGTATTGATATGTGCTTGCTTTGCAGCAAGTATGTGCTGGCTGACTCCTCTGGGAGATGAAAAATACCCTGCTGATAGCCAGACCTTGCCAGCACTTGGGTGTGTGCTTGCCTGGCTCATGGCAAGCAGACCACTGTACACTTGTGGCAGGGGGGTTAAGTGTGTGTGTAGGGTCTAAAGCTGTAGAGAGAACTCATCCTGGGGTTTAGAAGGTAAAATCTCAGGGGTGAGAGATGAGGATGAAGGTTGGGCCCTCAGTTTTTGCTACAGCTTCGGGTGTCAGCATGCTCTCTGCATTGACTGGCAGGCTTTGGGGTTGTGGTGAACTCCAATCTGAGAGGGCTTGAAGGCTTTTGACTCTGAGGTCAGCTGGGAAGGGGCATCTGGTGTGGTTGTGATAGTCAGACTCTTTTTTCATAGATGGAATATCTGTGTTGGTAGTAAACCTGTTCCTCTGATCCTGAGCCACAGTAGTTAGCTGATTATATTGTTGTAAATAGTGCCACGATGTTGGCACTCATTACAGTATTGGCAAGTGATCCTTAAGGCCTCACCTCTCCTCCCACAGATGGGAGAATTGAGGCACCAGGAGAGTGTAAACATCTTGGCAGAGACATACACGGGAGCAAGAGCTCAGAGGGAGACAGGACTAGCAGTTTAGGCACTGATGATGATTTTTGTGATTAATTAAGGTCTATGTGGTGATAAGTTCTGTTTAAAAGCTCACCTGGAGCTTTCTGATTGTCAGGATCTCCTTAATTTTTTGCCTGAAGTGAATATATCTTGAGAATATCACTGCGGTGTCATACGGAGATTCAAAATACAGCAGGCAAGTGGAGGGCTCCCAAAGGGCACAGTTTAGTTTGTTTATTTTTTTATAAACATGACACTTTCAGTTGCTTAGTCTGACTCAGCATGTGACCATACAATTGTGCTGGCACCAGTGTGAAGTTGTGTGAGAGCTAAAACTGGGGATATGGGGACAGATCAGCTGCTTCAGGTCTTGCAGACCAGGACTTCAGGTCCCTTTGTGCCCCTGGCTGATGCTTGAGCTGAGACTGAGAGTGCTTTCTGTGGGCAGCACTGGAGGCACAGAGCCTCACTGAAATCAGGTTTCACAACTGTTTCAGTGCAGGTTTTATGTAGGTGCAAGCTTGGTGGATATAGGTGCTCTTCTTGTGCTGAGCTCAGTGGGGTGGCTGCAGGAGCCCTTCAGCACAGGATCCTGTAGCTGAAGGGCTTCATTAAGTGCTCATTTTGGATTGGAGAACGTAGTTTGTAATAGTTTAAAAAAAGGCAGAGGAAAGAAAAAGCTAAAGGGCAAGGAGTCAGTGTAGTGTTTGAGTTTTCAATCTTAATTTGTTTCCCCTGACTGACTTACTTTTTGGATGGTGGGTTATGTCTCCTGATACCTCGTTGGTGCTGTTTCTGCAAAGAGCCCTCTCTCACTGAAGGCTTCCCGTGCTGAGGGACTGTTGAGCTCCTCATGGCCAGAATCCTGTTGCCCTCAGCCAAGGCTGAGTATCTGTCGGTGCAGAGCATGTTCCTTAGTGTTTACTTGTGTACTAGGAGGAGGATCCTCCTTCTGTTAGTGTCAGTGACAAAGCTGTCATTAAATTCAGTGGTGGAGGATTAAATGGTAGAAGACCAGTGTTTGGAAGTACGTACTATTTAACACCTGATTAATCACTTAACTCCTTGGCACCAAGTAAATTGAATCCCTCTGAAGCAAAATTTTACTAGCACTGCCCCAATTAAACAGTGGTCATTAGCATTCACTGTGTCATTACAGGTGAAGTCAGTTTCCTGGGAGGCAACCCATTAAAAGAGCATCTTGAATCTGAAATGCCCCAGTGAAACAGAGTATACTTTAATGATAATTTATATGCATATTGCAGCATGCATCCCACAGTGCCTTTTGGAGGGAGGTGACTAAACGGTGCTGTGCTGATAGAAATGATGATAAAAGGGACATGAAGTCTTGTACAGTGACACAGAAGCAATCTTTCTGCCTTTTAGAAAAGTTATCTGAGTCCTTGAGTGCTTGTGTTCTGAGTTCTTCTGACAAAAGTTCTCCCAATAACCTGCTTAGTGCAGGAAAGGGAGAGAGCTGAGGTAACTGGTGTTTTTGGCCAGTAATATAGTTTTGACCTACAGTCCAAAAATTGGCTAACTTGTTTTTGGGTTCTTTTTGCATAGGTTTGTTTTGGAGTATTTTGTAGTTCATTGCCTTCAGCTGGGCATCCCCAGAGTACCAACAGCTCAAAAGCCAGTGCTGAAATTGTTCTGAAAGTGATTGCCTTGTCTTTTGCTTTCCCTACCTGTGAAACAAGCATAAAATAATAATAAATGTTCCTATGCAGGGCAGTAGCAGGGCTAAGTACTTGTAATGCAGTATGGAAGCAAACTGTTTATTACAGAAATCAGGGACAATGATCTGATTTGTACCTGGCTTTTTAGTTCACACAGTGCTTTGGGGGCAGTGTGCTGGTGGTTCTTTGGCTGTTGGCTTTTTGGTGTGGGCCCCCTATTTCTGCTGAGCAGTCAGAGCAAGACCTTGGAGCTTCCGTGTGTCCTGAGGTCTGGATCAGCCACACGTGGGCAGGGTGGTGTTTCTGTGCCCACAGAAACATGGAAGGCGGCTCTGGAAGAGGCTGGCACGTGTTGCTGCCACAATCCTGTTCCTGGCCCAGGGCAGGAGCACCTGGCAGGGATGGCAGCCAGATGTGGCTGCCAGAGTGATCCCCACCACCTTCACCTGACCACCGCCCTTCCCAGGGCTCCCTGAAGCTGCATGCAGAGCAGGTTCCATACACAGCTGTTCCAGGTGTTACTCCTTCCCTGGTGAGGACAGGATGATGATGAGCTGCTAGCATTGCCACAACAATTAAGTTTTAAGTTGCAGTGTGTCCCTGTGCCTCCCAAAGGAAGGAGGCTGCCTGGAGCAGCCCATGGGTGGGATGTTCCTCTAGGCAGTGGTGAAGCAGCCAAACCAAACCCAGATATGTTCAGCCTGAGCAAAGAGACCAGACACCAAAGCTTCTGTGCTTTTAGCAGTGGAGTTGTGCTATTGATTCCTGCTAGTGTGCGTTGTTTTTTAGGTCTACAACCCATGCCAAATTTAGACCATACTGGTTCTGATGTTGCTGAGTTGTCTTCAGGCAGTGTTCTGTTGAAGCACAGAGGAGAACTGCACTCTTCATCTTCTTCTTTAGTAACATGTGGGACTCAAACCTAGATTATAGTGACTGCTTTTGTTTTCTTCTTTTTTTTTTTTCCTTCCTTTTTTTTTTTTTTTTCTTTTCCCAAAAATGCCACGGCTGGCAGGAAAATAAATGCAGGAAACTCCAGCCAAAGTTAAACTTGTATGTGGAATGTCCTGGAGCACTGGTAAATAAAGGATTTTGAAAAGGGTTAAGCTTTTCACTGATAGATGGTGTCATCTGCTGTAATGCTACAAAGCTCTAAAATGAGCTGGGTACAGCAGTTAAGGAAAGCCATAAATGATTCTTCATCTAAATGAATTTCCAAAGGTTATTCCTTGTTAAACCACATGCAGTGTCTTTGCTTCCGTGTTGTTCTTGTATAGTTTGCAAAGACTGTCTTGGTTAAGACAGTCTGGAGAGAAAAAGGGTATGAAGGAGATTCTCACTGCAGTGTATTTGGTGTTCTATGGAATGTATGCACATAGAAATAGATAGCATTGTAAATAATTTTAAAGATGTGTATATTGCCAAGAGTAGCATTGGGTGTAACTGCAAGAGATGTGTTAATACAACTCCAAAAAAGTACTTTGGATGTGGCAGCTGATTTCACATATTTAACTATTAACAGCTGCCTAATATTAAATCCAGAGTTGGGATGTTTAATTTTAAACTAAAATTAAATATGATTATGAATAGGGACAATGAATGATTTCTTGGGGTTTTTTGTTTGTTTTGTTGCAGGTTTTGTTTTGGGCTTCTTCTAGCCAGCTCAAGTAGGGTCTGATCAAGAAATTGTAAATTATTCATTTTAGGAGTTTGTTCTGGAGAAAACCAACTGGCAACCACTAAGGACTATCCTTAAACCTGATGAAGTGAAGCAGAGAGTGAGGTTCTTTATATGGTTCAAATTTCAACTGAATGTAGCCAAAGTGATTTTCTTCATTGTCTTCAGTGGGATCCTCCAAAACATATCTTAACAGAAACTAGGAATGTTTTCTACATGGTCTGGGATTCTGTGGAAATCTATGAACTTGGAGCTCTACTAGGTAAACAAAATTTCTAATAACAGTGCCAGAGATAGCAGTACTAAAATTCAGAGATGGAGTTATCCAGATAGTAGGGCCACAACAAGGCATTCTGTAGCTGCAAACCACGTTTCCCCTTTATGCTCCTCCTTTTTTTCTTAAAAGGATTTCACATCAAGGTAGTTTCCATCTTTGGTGGAGCCCCATGAAGCTTTGCTGATACTCTTGGAGGTCAAATGCAGTGATCCCAGCATTCACAGCAATACTGAGGAGCCTTTTCCTGACCTTCTATAAGGTCTATATTGTGATTTCCCCTCTCTATGGCAGAACTTACAGGTTTTTTTCTCCTGGTGGATTAAGACTGGAGATAGTTGTTTTACCACATTCCCTCTTGAATGACTTGTTCTCATCTTCCTCCCTGCCTTGTGCTTTAAAACACAGGCAAAGCCAAGCATTTTCTGACCTGGCTGAAGTTGAGCTTTGGTAGAGTGTGAGGAAATTCAGATTCTGGGCTGTGGCTTTTGGTTCCACTTGTCACTGGAGGCTACTGAGGAAAACATTCCTCAGTAGATGGATCTTCCCTGCCACATCTGTGAGAGAGAGGCTGCTTGGATGTTTCCAGCGGGCACCACTGTAAGGGACTGGCTGCAGCTTGAAGCCTGCAGAGCAGAGGAGGTGGTGCTGATAGGCCATTGTCACCTGTGCCCCTGCCCTTCTCCTGTGGTGGCTCTGGTCCCAGCAGTGTCACTCCAGCTCCATGGGAACAGCTCCCTGCAGTTCAGAGCCCCACTCCTGGCTTGGGCAGCCTGGTGGGGACACGTGTAGGTGTTGGATGCCCATGCCATGCTGGGTGCACACCTGAGGGGCAGGCCCACCATCTCCCTGGAGGTGAGGAAATGCAGGGCTGGGCTGCTTTCACAGAGGGATGAGGGTGCACTCAGTGCTGCCAGGGGTTCCAGGAAGGGCACCAGTTTGCAGGAACAGGAGTGTTGATGGGTATGAATTCCATTCTCAGCTGGCAGACTGAGTGCTTGTGTCATGTCTCATGACTTGAGCAAATGTGCTCTCTGGAAGAGGACCTGGGGAAGACTGTGGGAGCAGCTTCCAGGAGAAGGTTATGGGATGTAAAATGTTTCATGGCTTGTGGCTTGAGATATGTATCACCCATTGCACAGTAAACACTGGGCTCCTCTACACTGGAGATTCTGTCCTAGCAAACTGCCTCACAGTAGCTGAGTCATCAGAGCCATCCATGACTGACCATGTGCTGGCTTCTATTACCTCCCAATGGGGACAAATTACAACCTCAAAGTGAGAAGAGAGTGAATTAATAGTGTATGCAGAGCCAATTAGCACAGCCAAGTGAACCATGTTGACAGGCAGTGGCTGCAGGCTTGGAGAAGTGGGCAGAAAGTGCAGGGGTAGGGGTTTTTCCTTGGTAGGTTTGGGTGGGGCACTTGCAAAACTTTTCTGCTTAATAGAAATGGGTCTCTCTGAGATATTCAGTACTGTTTGCTGATGGACCTCCCAGAACTGCTCTGGCACCTGGGATCATACTTTAGGAAATGGTTTGGTTAGTGAATGAAAGGGAAAGCTGAGCTCAGTTTTCGATTTGGGGTGAAGTAGGCAAAAAAAAAACCATAATGGGAAAGCAACAGGGAGTAAAATAGAAATCATCTATATATTGCAGTTTGAATCTGTTCTGTTTATCAGTTCTGATTACAGCGTGCCTTTCTGACTACTGAAAAATATACAGAAATGTGCAGTGGAGTTGCCTGGGGAAGCTTCCATAGGAATACAGGCTGCAGTGCCTAGGACTTTTTGGCTTGGAAAGGAGACTGCTGAGGGAGATATAATAGAAAGTTGTAAAATTGCACAGCAGTGTAGGAAGGAGAGCAGCTCCTGATAGTTCGTAGTTAAGAGCAGGCAATGACCTTACTAGCCAGGAAGATTAAAACAAGTACTTCTTCCATCTGTGGAGCTTTGGAGCTCACTGCTGCAGGGTTGTGTGGAGGCTAAAAGTGCAAATAGATTTAAAAAAAGAGGGTAGATGAACATGAGGGAGATACTGAGACTAACAGCCTGTGTGTGGGGGAACCTCCCTCTATTTACCCTGGGGAAAGTTAGCTTTTTCTGTGTGCTAAACCTTTCCCAAAACAGAGACTTCTTTTGGGGAAAAGATCATAGGCTTGCTCTGATGCTGTGTAGGCATTCCGATGCTTCCATATAAAATTTTGTACCTTGGAAGGATGGTCTTAAATACACTTCTCCTTCAGGCTCTTTTCTAAGTCTCAGCCCCAGCAGTCTTGATTTCAAGATTAGTTAATTGTTAGTGAGAAGAGAGCTAAGGAAGAGTTGGTATCTGTGACTCAGACTTGTGATATCAAGGTTGCTTGGACTAGCAAGAGATTGATTTGCTTTGCTTCTGAATTTACCCAGATTCAAATGCCAGAAGGGAAAACTTTGAGGGAATACACAGAATTGGAATTACAGGTCAGGATTTGAAAAAGTGTTCTGGTTTTGGGGAAGAGACAATTGTTTCTAAAGCCAAATGTGGGTTACCCATGCTTTCCAGAGGTCTCCTAATTACCATTATCACCCATGTGAAATGTGTTGCTGAGGCATTAACTCCTTTTCACGTGTGTGACAAATGGGGTCCCAACTGGAGCTTGTAGCAATGGACATCAGAGTTGCTGCTTTCACTGCCTGGCCAAATGTTGCAAACATTCAGTCAGCTGTGTCACTTGCTAAGGAATGCTGTCATTTGTACAGACTTTGCATCATGCTTTGACTGTGTTTGGTTTTGGTGTGGTTTTTTTTGTTGTTGTTTTTAAATGGCAAACGGAAGAATGGCTATACAAAATCAATTCTGGTATTATTTTGCATGTGTAGTTTTTAGGTATTTTCCTAAAGAGAGAGTGATTCACAGTGTTGGATGGCCATTAAAATGTATTGATGTGCAGCTAAAAATGGCTTTTAACCTAAATTTAGTTTTCCTCTCTGCTAATCTATACCATGTCCACAAATATCTATTTAAGTAATTGGATAGTCTCATAAAGATTTAGTTAGGTTTTTATTTTGGCAAATAACAAATTACTTTATTTGCTGAATGATTGATCTTTTTGGTAATAATTTTGCATGTTGTTAATGACTGGCTTTGCAGTGAAACTTAATTGCAAGTGCAGTGTCCAGCGTCAAAACCTGAGCATTAAAAGTAGGTCTTAAGAAGAAAGTAAGTTCTGTTTCATGTACAGTTTTTAACCTATCTGGTACATTTTCAGGTGATATTATGTAATAAATAACAAGCTTTTTTCTTAAGCACATGAATTTTCATTTTTTAAATTGCACTGATTGTTTTCTGCCATGTTGATTTAGTATTAGTAGATTTTGTACCCTCACCTCTCACCTTTTGTTGACTGGAGGAAGGAAACAAGCTTTCTGTTTCTGCAGCCCTAAAGCATTTCCCAGCTTTGGGTGATCTAGTCATTGTAATGAACTACTTGACTGAACTGAAAGAAGAAAATCTTCTCTCCATATCTGTCACCAGAAGCTTTGCTCTTTGACAGGCTCAGGCTCTAGAGGTAGAATAGTGGGTCCCACTTGTTTGAATGTGTTTTGGCACTAAGTATTGTGCTTGGGATTCATCTTTAAAATTATTTTCTGCTATTGTTGTTAGACCTGGATATCAATGCACTTTAGTTTCATGTTTCTTAGTTTGTATTAAATGTGAAAAAAAAACCCCAAACCCCATAAAATTTCAGTTTTCAAAGGAAATGGCCTGGAAAAATTGTACATGTTGAGACATAATGCCTTGAATGAAGTGCTAGTCAGAATCTTTTTCTCTCCTCTGCACGTTACCCTCTATACTGTGTTTTTATTTAATGCTTTAGTGGTGAGCTCCATCTTCTTCAGCCACAGAGAGCTGCAGCAGTGGAAATCAGCTGATGTGGGAGAGATTCCTCCAGTTTGACATCAAGGTTTGGCTTTGCAAGCAAGAAGGGGAGCCATGGTAGCTGCAGAGCAGGCTGTTGGTTCCCAGTGACCCAAACCCCTTATGGCAGCAGTGTTCTTGGGAAGAAAAGGCTCAGAAGAAACAGGTTTTAGCTCTTGTCCTGTGGTAGAGGTGTGGTACCCAAAAGTCTCCTTTAGCTCCATGTTTGTGTTGTCACTCCCCACGAGGGAGGGAGCCAGGATTGCCCTGCTTCACAGATGGGAGCAGTGTGGTTCCATGGAGCCCCTTGGTGCCCGTGGGCTGCAGCACAGTGACCCTGTGCTTCACCAAAGGGGTGTCCCCAGGCCCTTTGCCTGCAGCCTGCTGGGGTCCCCCCTCCCTGCTGGCTGGGCAGGTGATGCTGTGCTCCTCCATTGCTCCTGCTGGCTCTTCTTGCTCGGGGTGACAACCTCATGGCCCTGCTGCATGTGAAGGCTGATGTCAGCGTGACTTCAACAAGTGGAGTTGTTAGGTGAAGCTAAACACTGACGAAAGAGAGGTCTGTTTTCCTTCAGTCTAGACTGGGGTTTCATAATTCCCTGTTTGCCATCACTGGTTCACAGAGCACCATGTCATATGAAAAATACTTGTTCAGCTCTGTAGGCTTCAGCCTCCTTTTTGTTGAAGAAGAGGAGAAGCTCTTTCCCCAAGTAACAACTGAGATTCTCTCATTTTCTTAGCCTCAATTAAAAGATGAGCATAGGTAGACCCAGGTTGTTGGCAGATGGTTGGCACACCAGTGAGGAAGGTGTAGCCCCTTCCATGATTTGCCTACAAAGGACACTGAATGCTGGTCTGGAGTGAGTTTTAGAGCATATTTACATTTAAACATTACAGTGAGTCTATGCATAATTAAATCTCCATCTTCTAAAGGGGAAAAAAACAGCAAACCCCAAAATAAATTAAGGGATTTCATTAGTAGAGTTGGCTAGAGTGATAGCTTTTGAGGATGGAGACAGTACTATTTTTGGGTTGCTCTCTATATAACACCTGAGAAACAGAGCCACTTTGCACTGACTGGTCCTCAAAATACTTTAAATCAAATTACTTGTTAAAAAAAATGGTTTAGTTGGTATCTATGCTTCTGGAAATAAATACATCTACTTGAAAAATAGAAAATTTTTGTTCAGAATTTATCCCTGTGGATTTTCTGAGAAAACTTGCCATAGTCTTCAAAGTTCCAACACACTGCTCACCTGCACTTTTTTGTAACCACATATTGATGGTAAGAGCCCAGGTGGGCTGTCCTGCACTTCAGGGCTGGAGCTTCTGTCTTGATTTCCAGTGAAGTTCCCAGGCTGTGCTGCTCTCAGCCCACCCACCCTCACAGCCAGACACACAGAAATTTAAAGGTTTTCTATGGCACTGCTGCAAGGTGAAGCATGGGGAGGCTCTCCACACATGTGTAGATAGGGAGCTGTTTGAACCGAACAAAGATCTGATATCTGTAATCCTGCACACCTACTCTAAGCTGTGGGATTGGATGTAGTTGTAGGAAGGAAAACAAGAACCAAAGAAGTAGGGTAGGCTTGAAACTGAAGAAATTAGAAGTGAGGATGAAGAGTTTGCTATGATGAGAAATAGCAAGATCCATTGCAGACTCCTGTGGAAATCATAAAAAAAAAATCATAAAAATAATTTGCTTTAGTCATGAGAGGCAGAGGCAGGGAGAAGCTGAATTGGAAAGGGTTATTTCTCATTGTATGGGAGGATCAGATGGAAGCACCTGGCAGTTTAGGAGAGTGGGAAGTCTGTTTTCATACAACATGCAATGAGGTTCCAAAACTTGCTGCCAGCAGGTGTAATGTAGGGCCAAGCAGGCAATTGTTTTCAGAAGACAGTTCTACACAGATTTATCCAGGCCATTCACTGCAAAGAGAACAGCTGTGGTCCTTGGCTCAGAAAGCCCCTAACCTGTGGATTTCTGTGGGTGTGTGCAACAGATAGTTTATTCCTTGTGCTCTTACCCTGAGCATTTCCTGTTGGGTGTTGCTGGAAATGTGGTATTAGCTTAGACAGACCTTTGAGCTGACCAGGACTACTGTGTTTTTCCATTTTAATTTAGGACTTTAATATTTGGTGCTTGACTCTGTACAGATGCCTCTGACAAGTGGAAAAATAACAGGAAAACCTCTCATGTGAATCAGACCTTCTGCTCTGTTTCTTGATCTTGTTGTGCTATTTCCTTAGCAGAGGTAACCTGACCATCTGAAATTCATGAGAGGAATGTTCTTCAGACTATGAAATGAATTTTGTTTGGGAAAATTCCTGGGGATTTTCCTATCTTTGACACTCCTCTTGGGCTGTGATGCTATTTATTGGCATAAAGTGCCTTGGCCTATTTTATTTCTTGAGGTTTTTCTCAAGATTTGGCTGACAGAGGGTGGAAAAAATATTTAGATTGTTAGATAATTCAAATGCTGTGTGCTGTGTCAGGCACACCTCTTCTCATGTCTGATAAGTGAACAGTTCCTTACAAGGAGCTTTCTTTAGATGCACAAACATGTAACCACATGACTGTGGCTGATGAACAGGTGTTATACAATACAGGGACAATTCCAGCACTTCCATTGATTTATTCAGTTGGCATGCCTGAAACTGCCTGGAGTGACTATCTTGATTTGATAGTTCAATCTTTTTACCTTTCAATCCCTGACTCTTCTTTTCAAGTTCCTAGAAGCTGGGAAAATTGAGAAGGAAGTGTTCCTTACTGAGTGCCTGGACTTCATTTTTCTACACATAACTGTTAAAAAATGATCAAGCCAGCAGACAGGACCTTCTCGTGGGACTGTGTGTACACCAAATGTTTTCCTTCAGTGCAAGTTGAGCTGTTTCTCAACAGGTGCTTGTCCTGTGCTAGTGCAGTTAGAACTAGAGAAGGGAGCTGGCTAAAAAGGAAAAAGCTCAACCTACAGATGCTTCTGTGACCTTTACAAAGACCCCCATCTGGAATGGTGTCCTACAGTAGGCAGGCATACCCACTGTAACAGCCTGGCTTTAGGCAGGACTGAGTTGTGATGCCTGTGAAGCACAGTTTGTCACCTCTAATTCTCCTGAGGTCCTGTCCCATTGCAGCAGCCTGGAGTCACCTCTGGGACCCTCCTTTGCTGCTCTGGGTACTGGCTACAGAGCCTCCTCAATGTCTAAAGACATCCACCTGCTATCAGTACATTAAAACAGAAGCAGAAAAGCCCAAAAGATGCTGATAGCTGAAGGAATTCTGTTTTTCCAGTGTTAAACACAAGGAAGTTAATTTTATTATTCCATACAAAAGCCAATGGAAGTATGTCTGTGTATCCCATGCAAAGTCTGGACAGGCATTTTCCTAACCCACTATGCAAGCACAACAGTAACATGACCAAAGGCTGTATTATTTGCCAGGTTTCATAGATGAATCTTTAATTTCTAACTCACTTGCACCCAACTACTTAGCTCCTGAATTTCCCACTCAGGCTTTGGGCATTGTTGTGGTTCATGGTGCTGGAGTGCCATCAGTGACAGATGAGCAGTTAGTGGTGCACTCTTTAATGCAGAATTCACTTTAGGCTGGTGAAGCAGGGCTCAATTTTACCATACCAGCCTTTTCTAGTGCTCAGCTCACCCCTTTCTCACCATTACAAATGGATAGCCCAGCACAGTCATGCTGAATTTTTCTTCAGGTTTGTACCTCAAGTTTTACCTCACCCTTCATACTTTTGAAGCCACAGTCCTTAAAAGGGGTGGTGGTGAGTATACTGGGAAAACACCACCCTGGGAGACTGAAGTGTTTGTTTTTCAAGTCACTTGAAATGGGAGGTTAATGATAAGCCTTGTTTTAGAAAGCAGAAGTGTTCTATCTGATCTTGTCCTTCCAATGGGAAAAAAAAGGTGAGGATTGGATAATTTATATGGCAATACGGTCCTAAACTTGGACTGATTTAGACTGCTAATGGGAAGTACTTTAACTTTGACTTTTTAACTGTGTGTCAGATGAAAGGATAATCTTAGACTGTCTGATTTCCCATTGGTGCTGGGTTGCACAGCATCTGCCTATAAAATGAGAAGGAAGTGTGCAGATATCAGTGTGCAGATGTAGCAGGCTCATGTGGCCAGGTCCATTGCCTGCCTTCCCTCCATTTCTCATCTCAGGTCTCACTGGTGTTCATTGTTAATTAGTCTGGCTCTGGGCTTGTTAAGAAACCCTGAAACCCAAACATTTTTCCAGGCACAAGTCATTTGTGCTGGGATGTTTGTTTAACTAGTGACTGGCCTTCTCTTGTTTTTCCTCTTACTCATAAGAGGTGAGGATCTTAGACCATGATGAAAAGAAGAGTCCTGCTCAAAATATGGTGAGGCATGTGAAAATTGAAACTTCAGCAGGGGTTCTGGGCCTTTGTTCTAGGTTGACTCTGCCAATTCCTGAGTTATACAGCGTGGCTGTACAACACTGTCACACCACCCTTGCCTGCCCCAACAGTGTCTCTGAAGGAGTATTTGCTCATACCCAGCTTTGAGTTGATCACTTCTCCATAAATTTTTAACCATTCTTAAAAGGCACGACAGAAGTGCACCGCTGTTACTTCACTGAGGTTAAAGTTTGATGAAGCTCTTAAGGTAAGGTGGTAGCACCCTGAGAGATCTCATTCCACCCTTCCCCTTTCTTCTGCCAGGGGCTGGCACAAATGTTGTGGTGGATGTGGGCATGTCAGGGCAGCAGGCCTGGGTGAAAGTGGACAGCTTGTGCTAGTGCAAGGCACAGCCTGGTGGGAACATGGGGAGGGCAGGGCATGGTTTTTTTGGTGGTGGTGCCAACAGATCTGTGATTAAAGCATTGATGAAACTCTGAATAAACCTTTGGCTGGATCTGTGTTACATGACATCAGAACTGAAGCTTTTAAGGATTCACACCTACTTTCTTTACAAAAGCTGTCCCTTCAGGCTAAGTAGATTAAATATAGGAAAAGTGGTCAGGGGTTCAGGGAAACTTGATGGTTCTTTTGCTGAGACACCATCTCTGATTTAAAAAAAACACACCAGGCATCTGAAGCAGCATGGTTTGCTGTTGGAGAGTGAAGGGTAGAGCTGTTTCCTGGAGGTCTGAATGAGCCTTGTGGTATCAGTGTGAGCCTCTGCCACTGTCACCTGCAGCCTCCCAGTCATATTGTGGCTTGCTCTGTGTTTGAGCACCCCATGGCTGAGCTGTTTGAGTTTAATTGCTTTAATAAAAAGGGGTACTCACATGTATTGAGCTTTCTGAGATAGACTGAGAACACTGAAAGCCAAACCTTCCTGCATTCATTGCAGATTTGTCTGTTCTGTACCACTGGTGCTGACAGTCTGGACCTGTTTAACCATGCAGCAAAGCATGAAGCCTCTCTGGGTCAGGGCAGGAAGCTTGTCCCAGGTGCCTAATCTAGAGGGCATTTCAGAGTTTCAATTACCTCTTGAAATGATGTGCTCAAAGCATGCAAACATGGCACTGATATGTTCAGTCCTTGAGCTGTGCTTACCACAGCTTTCCTGGGAACTCGGTGTATGTGCCCAGTTTGGTCTGCAAGGTATCTGTGGCAGCCTTTGGATAGAAAACTAGGCCAGCTCTCAGATCTTGTTTTACATTTCTTGTATCTTCTGTGCTGGCCTTGTAACATGGTTGTAAAATATACCAGCCTGGTGCATCTACCCATTACCCTGGACAGGGAGGGTAGGCTCAAGTTAAGGTCACTCTATGGAGGTACAGGAAGTTTTAGTCCAGCCCCTGCTCTGTCACTGTATTGTCTGTGACCTTGAAGTCATTTAATGTGATTGCCATGTCATAAAGTGTTAACACCTAGCAAAACGAAGTCAGATGAGTGGTAGAAACTGCTTGTGCTTCTGTTATACAGATAATTAATAAGATCTTGCCTTAATCTCCTGCTGGAAGATTAATGCTGCAGAATTACTGGTAGTAGGACTCAGGGTTTAATAGCACTGGGGTTATGATTTTGGATAGTTCACCCCTTCTTTTTTCTGTCCCCCCTAATAAAACTTTTGTTGTGAGCTCTTACCTGAAAAACTCTGTGGATGCCACTGTGCTGCTGGTTAATGCACAAAAGAAGGCCTGAATCACGGCTAGGATAATGAACTTAAAATTTAATGAAAATCAATATTGAAATCTGCTCAGTATGGGACTGACTAAGTTACCAATTCTGTATTACACCAAGGTTTTTGATTTGTGTAAATTTTAATGAAATTGTTTCTTCCAGCTGATAGCAGTTTAGATGATGTTGTGGTGAAGACTTGAGAAGTTCTCCTCCTTCCAAAGTTACTTGAACAGCTAAAGAAGATTCTGCAGCTAAAGGAGAAATGATGTCATTCTTTGTGACACAGAGACTGTAAGACAATCATATTTTATTGGGCCTCATCTCTAGCCTTCACTGAATTCAAGAGGATTTGGCTGAAGCCTGTAGTGATAACTGATAAAGAGAAACTCCTTATTAGTCAGTGGCACTGGTCGTAAAGAAAGTTAGGAGAAGAGACAGATGTTGTCACAGAGGTAACATCAATAGTTCTAATTCATTTTCTGAAAGCTCGAATATGAGGAAAGAATGCCTTTGGTTTCAAGAAAACAAACCCTTAGAAGTTGTGTAGATTCCTAGGGATTTATTAACAGCAAAGTCCACTTGTCTGTTTAATTACTATTGCTTTTATTTTGAGGTGTTCTCATAGAAAGCAGAATGATTCAGCATTTCAGAACTCAATTAATTTGTTTTTTCCTGACTCAGCTTGAAGAAGCTGACTGAAAGACCACCTTTCCCTCCAAATATAGACAGACAATATGTTGTCTAATAATGATGATTTCTGAATAGCAGATGATCAGAGTAGTAGCAGAAATAGGAATTGGTGGTACTTTTTTATTTTCTTTTTTCTTTCTCCTGAGCCTCAGCACTGCCTGCAAAGTTGGAAAACTTAAATAATCTCATGTACTAAAGGAAGGTTTGTATCCCTCCTTCCCAGTAAAATACATTCAGAAGGTCTCTGACAAATAAGAAATTGGTGCAGGATCTACCTCATCAGTTTGGTTGACTGCTGTAGAAGACATCTGTCTTTTTTTCATCTGGCTATTATTTCATTATCATCTCCTTGTGGGTACTGTAACAATTGGAAGAAAGCTCCAGTTATTAAATCCCTTTCAGGTTTGTTTAGAGTGGTTGTCTCTCTTGGTTTTGTGCCTTGTCCCATCTCAGAGGTGTGATTTCCTCTTTATTCTGCTACTCCTTGCTGAACACTTGACACAGTACAAAGAGGTGCCAAGGTAAGAGTGCAGACAAGCACTGCTGTAGACTTGTTCAGCAGGGACTCAGTGGATATCAGACAGTGAAAAGGTTGGATGCTGAATGTTTTTGTTGAGTTTAATTTTGTAAAGGAAAGAACCCCTAGCTTAACCCTTCCCTGTAAATAGATAGCCATTAGCTCTTGGGACATTGTAATTAGTAGATAGAGCTAAATATACAGAAGTGAGATTTTCATTTTCTGTGGGGGGAAAGGCAGGGGAAGTGGTGAAAACAAATTATGTAAGATTAGAAATCCTTGATTTAGAAATGTATCTTCCACAGTCACCCTGCTGAATGTCCATGCATTGCCCTCCCTGTTTCTCTGAGTCCTGCCACTCTTCTGTGTCGCTGCTGGTGTGGGCTTTCAGCTCTGTTAAGGGACAGCAGCTCTGACCTGACAGGCAGCTCCCAGGCATTATTCCCTTCCTTTTCCTTTCCTAGGCTGAAACAATCCATGTTTGCCACCTTGTCTGAGATCAGGCAGTTTTCCAAGCTGCAGCAGCTGTTAGTATATTCCTCTTAGGTTATTTGAGCTGATGCACAGATTTTGGAGCTGCCCCTGCTGGGCTTACTTAAGTTTCTGTGAGTTCTTTTTGCTGTATCCATCCTTGAATTAGATCAGCTCAAGCAATGTTATTGTGCAATTTTTCCTCAGGACCAGTACAGCAGACAAGAAAGGTGTGTGTGTGTGTGTGTGTGTGGGAGGTTTTCAGTCCTGTAAATAATAATAATAATCTCCAACTCTTCACTGGTCACTTCTTTCCTCTCCCATTACTCCCAAAGAGTGCTCCTGCATGTTTTACTGGTGATACAAGGTTTCCTTTGGAAGTTAGGTGCCAATTTGAGCTTCACTCAGAAGCTTTACATAAAAGTTGTTGAAGTGCCGCGAGAGAGCACGAGCTCCCTTTGAGCATCTTGCCTGCCTTTGGGGTATCCCTGTGAAGAGCTGCAGGTTCTTAAATGCTTTGAGAAAGGGCAAGGGGATCAGTTCCTGGAAGAGTTTTCTTTCCCTGGGGGACCCTGGAGGAATTTTGCTTGTACTTTATATCCACTTAGTGGTGAGAACAAATGCACCTTGCTCTGCATTTCTTGGAACTCTGTCCTGCTCACCACTTACATCTCTAGTTGTGGTGCTGTGTGTTTTTGTGTACTCCTGACTCCTGTGGTGGTTGTGGATTTTTTGCCTTCTGTGGTTTGAAGCTGAGTTGCTGAGGACTCTGTGTGTATAGGAATAACAGATTAGAAAATGAGAGGTTGGTAGGCTCAAAGAGCTTCCTGAAAGTGTGGGAGTGCAGGCCAGAGAAAGGAAGAGAAATCTTTTTGAAGCTGTATCAGTGCTTTCCATGGACAAGAATAGCAGGCAGAGGGTATTGACAGAGTGGTCTGAGGATAAGTGTTGCTGCATAGCAAAGTGTTACTGCTGTAAAAATCACTGCTGTCCACTTGTGAAACAAATTCTTCCAGTGTGAGTGCAGTTTTACTGGTGTGGTTGAGTCACAGCACATTCTGCTCACACAGCTGTGTTAATGTCAGTCAGACCTGGTGAAGGCTGATAAATCTGCACGTGTCAGTAGTGTACGTGCAACCCTTAGAAAAATGATGGAGGTGATGTGAGGAGCAGCTCAGATCATGCCTTGTGACATGCTCTGCCCCTGGAGGAGATGGCTGGGTGTTCTGTTGCAGGTCTGTAACATGTGTGGTTCATTACTGCTGCAGTGGTGTTTGTGCCCTTCCTCCAGCTTGTAGAATGTCCTTCCTGGAAACAATTCAGCTCTTTACCTGAAAGATTGTAGTGAGTGGTAACCAGGCATTGGGTCCTTGGTGGAGCTAGGAAATATTTTGTTTCCTGTTTTAGCTGCTGTTTCCAAAGGCTTTACAAAGCAAATCAGTGGAATTTTCTGGTTTTCTAATAGGGAAACTGAGGCAGAGAGGAGCAGGGGTGAGAAGAGAGCAGTTTATGTTGCACCTACAATCCTAATATGGGAATAGCAACCTGTTTTGCTTTAGCCTGGTGCTTTGGGCACCTGTTCAACAAAACATTTAAGCATATGCCTAATGATATGCATGGCAGTAGCTCCCTTACCATTTCCTCTTTTCAGAGCATCATAAACAGTGCTTCTCCCTGAACCCAGACTGCAGGGCTGTGCCCACTCATGCCAACCCATTGGAATCACCCAAGCTGTCAGCCAGGATACAGCTGGTGTCAACATCTGGCCTGTAGAACCTGTCTTATCATTAAGGATGCAGAAGGTGGAGCAAAGAGTCATCTGAGCAGTGAGGAAGTGGTAGTAGTTGGGTTGCAAGGAGATGGAAACAAGCTTGTTTGACAGGTGGCTCTTGGATGCAGTTGACTTGAAAAGAAACTCCTGAACCTCCAGGTGAGCTCAGAACAATCACACAGAGACAGCACAGGATCACCAAGCAAACACTTTATTGCAGCAGTGTAATGACCCATGTTAATCAAGCATTGAGTGTTTAAGCAGTGTAGAACCTCTGTTTAAAAACAAACACCGGCCTAAACCAGCACCAAACCCCAACCCAAACGAGCAGTGACTGTTCCAATACATCTGCTTGTCTGTCTTCAAAGAGATTTTCAGTCTTTGCAATTATTCTGGCATAAAATGCTTCATGATTGTCAGCCCTGGAAGCTGCTTTGATGAACCCCAAGGTCTGACAGCCAACTTCCCTCTTTTAAGAGCAGCAATTTGTGTATCTCAAGAAAATTACCTTTTTCAGGATCTCAGCTCAGGAGCTGTTTGCAAGGTTGTGGGATTACAGTGCCTAGAAAGTATTACAACTCCATTTGCTGCTGCATTCTCCTCTTGTATCACATGAGACACCATTCATTTTTCTCCTCTGAAGACCAGCCTCAGTTCACTATGTCCCTCTGGGCACGTTGATCATTCTGGGGCCTTTGCCACTGATTTTGGAAGGATATGATTCAGAAGTTTCATCTGGGTTGGATTTTCTCAGTGAGATTGTTTATGAGAGAACAAATTTCAGGATCATATCCCAGGATTT
This sequence comes from Agelaius tricolor, assembly GCF_023055355.1. Taxonomy (NCBI): domain Eukaryota; kingdom Metazoa; phylum Chordata; class Aves; order Passeriformes; family Icteridae; genus Agelaius; species Agelaius tricolor. The sequence goes on from NW_027269263.1 coordinate 6,371,489, forward strand.
TATATACTTTTGCTTCTTTCCATCTATAGATCCAGGATTTTTGTGAGTGTTGCAATCTTAGCATCAGGACTTAATCCACTCTGATTAGAACCAATGGGAGTTTCCATTAGTAATTGCCACTGACGTAAATTCCAGCTCATAAATTAGGGATCAAAATTTATTATGATATTGTAATATGCTGCATTAAGTGCAATATAGATTATACATATATATATAGTAATTTTATATGCAATATGTTGTTGCTTGCTACATTTACTTTTAAAGTAATGTTACTTTCTAAAATTAGAGATTACTGTAGGCTGTCTGTCTGAAGAGTTAGTCTGGAGTAGATTTTCTTTTTTTTTTTTAATCCAATCCCAGAGACAGCTGGATTTTTTTATGGGTGACTCCTTGCCTGTGCCTCAGTAATCCCTGCATTTAAGAAAAAAAATCTAATTTAAAAAATACTCCTCTGTTGTCTTGTACAGCGTTCAGTAATCCTCAGACATCTTACACCACAGATCATAGGAACAAGCCAGTAGCAACAATAGACTGATGCTGTCTTTGATGTTTGGAACATGCAGATAACTTTGTTTTCACAGAGAAGCAAATTCTGTAAAGGATTGAAGGGAGTGAATTGATGTCTAAAGATGCCTAAAAAGAGCAACTGTATGGAATGAGAACAAAAACTGGTCACTGCCATAAAGGTGCTACCAAATTAGTAGGCATTGAGTTAACATCTAATCCCTTAGCCAGAAGGGTTAAGATTTACGTAAATAACATCTGCATAATGATTTTTTAAATGGCTAAATGGTTTAATAAAAGGTTGAATTAAATTTATTAAATGGTTAGTAGAAAGCTAGAGCCACAACGCAAGGAATATTTTCTCATTTTCCTCTTTTGTTTTGGGAGATGCACAGGGCAGACAGAACTGGTGGTTCAGAAAGGGATTGGTCATCTCTGCAATATCTCAGAAGGTAGAGTAATAGAGCCCAGCTAAAGAAAGAAAGGCAGATACCTCTCCCCCTTAGAAACCTACAATTTGTGATGCAAATCAAAGGGAGGCACATGTACCAATTTCAAAACTTACTCTTAGCTCACCCAGGTAATTGCCATACATGAGATTTGCATCAAAAATTTTGTTAAACTTTCATAAACAGATTACCAGAATTGTATAAAACTTCTGTGATCTAAGGTTCTGTGGGTACTGTAAATGTCTACTGAGATTTTCTGGACCTGAACTTAATTTTGGCCAAATATAAGTTGAGCATCTTCATAACTTGAGGGTGAAATAATTGAAAACTTCAGCGTTTACAGTGATGATTATAGCTAAAAGACTTGAACAACAGCTCTTGATCTGAACATTCCCAAATTTGGAAGTCTGAAATTCACATCTGGTTAGAATTTTTAGATGGAAAGATTTTATCCTTAAAAAAAAAAAACATCACTGATGCTAAAACTTAAACAATTGCAAAATACATCCCTCAGGAAATACAAAACATGGTATGGAGGATTTTTTGTTTTGTTTTGTTGTTTTTTTTGTTTTGTTTTTTGTTTGTTTTAGTTTGGGTTTTTTTAAGGAATTGATTGCTGTGCTTCTCACCTTGATGTTCTCAGTTCACACTGTTAATTCATATTGATTATGAATATTCATATTAATTCATATTTTATTCAAGTTATAAAAGAGGACGGTAGCTTAAAGCAAGGTGCAGCTTGTGGTTAAACAAGCTTTGGGAGTTTTGGACTGGCTGTCAGTGGGAAAGCCAAGGGTTAATGGTTTGTTGTGGCAGCTCTTGGTGCAGAGATGTGGTGCTCACACACCGGGAGCAGTTGTACAAACGCGCTCGTGTCTGAACGCCTGCAGGCTTGCGGCTCAGTTTTATGTGATTGGGGGGCTTTTTTTAGAATCCTTTTTAAAAATACACAGGAATTAAGCAATTTCCTTTACATGGTGCCTCTGCCAAAGCCCACTGAAGTCACTGGGAAGACTCCCACTGTTTTTAGCTGGCATTCAGATCTATCTCTACGTGTTCCTTACGGCCTAGGCTACTGCGAGCGTCTGTGGAGGTGTGGAACCATCTCAGTTCTTCTGGAAGGGCTGTCCTGCTGTAGTTCAGTTACCATGGAATAGATTGCCTGCATTACTAGCAACATAATTATTCTGGATCAAAAATACTTCAATTCCAGAATTGTCTCCATGTGGGGAGCAACTCTGGAATAAAAATCAGGCGATGGCTTTGTCTGCAATAGCTGGTGCTTCTTGCTCGCTTTCTGTAGGCAAGGTGTTTTAAACAGAGGTGAAAGGCACTAAAGTGAATCCCTTTTTACATCAGCACAGCCAGATTCTGCAAATCTTCCCTGAATTGTAGTTGTTGTGATTTATAAAATGGAACTAAAACATCCATCCTCCCCTGACCCAGGTGTGCAGAAGTCCTTACTGTGAGCCCTGGCTACACTCCTGAGCCCGCATTCAGGTCTGTGCCTGTGACTCCAGTGGGACACTCTGTATGTTCAGATCTGATGACAGGATTGTGGCCCCACAGGAGTAAGGGAGCACAAGTGTTGCCCTTTGTTTAGGGATCAAACCTATCCACTCTCACATTTTAATGGGAGCCCCATATAGAGATGCTGGGGTAAGCCCTGTGTCATTGCCTTTTCCCACTACTACAGATGAATCAAGACACTCAGTAAATGAACTCTTTTTATAATGCGTGTATAGATCCTGTGAGTGGACTTGGAGCAGACTTTAAGGCTGAGATTTTACAATTTCTAATTTTTTTATGGATCTACCAAGACCTGCAGGTGTAAGCATTTTGAGCTCATTTTCCAAACTGCCATATTACTTTTGCCTTTTTATCTGTTCCTTTAACATCCTAACTTTTCTATTAATGCGAGTACTGGTAAATTCACTACACAGATACAATATTAATTCCAGACATTTCACAAGCCAGTTTTTAGACATTCACCCACATGATGATGTGTTAACTTTAAAGCATGTACTTCAGAAATAAAGGAGTTAAGCAAAAAAAAAAAAAAAGTTAAAATGGAACTTATTCAGTCCCTTCTTTGCAATACATAAATTCATGTACAAATACGGAAATAGCACGATGAGTTAGTGTGTTTCCGTGCCATTTTTTATAACCACATGTGCTGTTACCTCTCTAGCATGTTTGTTACATAGAAATAGAACATGGCATTTCCCATGAAAAATGTCCAAAAAAATGTTGTTTTTTTTTTAATAGATCTTTCCTTCATGGTAGAAAAAAAAAAAAGTTGTTTTTTAATTTAACTTAATAAAAGGAAAAAAAAAATCTGATTTCAGGAGAAACACTTTTTTTTCCCCCATAAATATAAGGACATATTTTATTAACCATAAACAGAAAATTTGCCACTTCTCTGTATTACTTCCTATCTTTAGATCTCTGCTATCAGTCTGTCCTAAAAGCTCATATCAATTAAAGCAGATATAGAAGCTTGTCATTATTGGACTTGGAGAAATCTGGTTGAGGACCTGGTCAGACATGATGTTCTGCCTGCAATTAATCCAAACTGAAGAGGTACTGCCTCAAGTATGTATCACCGTATTATTTGTCCCTTCCACCTCCACTCCACCTGCCTAGAAAAGGCTTATTTGCTCAGCTTTGCCTCTGTAGTTGCTTCCTAATCCAGTTCAATCAAAATTATCAGTTTGGGTTTTTTTTTCCTTAATTTATTCTGGATAGCAGATTTATTTTAAGTTAGAACATTTTCATTAAATGGTGAAACTGGGAAGCTGAGATTCCCATCTCAGTGAGATTTAGCTCTCAGTGCACTTGGGGTCTGTTGTGGTTTCCTGAGCTAGATTTTCCATCTATCTGAAGCCTACTTTCATAGTGGTATCTATATATTGAGGTGAAAATGTTTATTAGAAAGCAAAGGCGTTAGGACTGCAAACAAATTCTGTTTAAAAATAGCAGAGAATGTATTTTTCCATTATAGGAAAAAAAATGGAAAGCAGATGGTGGGAATTTTTGACAGTGGGACTTACTTTATTTGTTGGTAGAAGGGGGCTTGTTTTGGAGGGTCCTTTGTTCTGTAAGTAGGTGGGGACAAAGAGACTCATCTCCTTCAGAGCCTAAATTGTGCTGTGAACTTACACACCCCTGGCATGGGTGCTGTAGGGCTGAGGGGCCATTCCCATCTGCCTGCAGACTGGGTTCCAGGTTCAGGTAATTGAAATTAGCCCTCAGCAGTTTGAATCATCTGTGATTTCATTGCCATGGTGCATTTTGTGATCCTGGCTCAGTCACCGTGTGGCTCCCTTGGAGCCATGGCCCCTGTGCTGCTCCAGCACATTCTCTGTGTGTTCATGTTCCTTACCCTCTGTCAGGCGCTTGCCACATCTGCTCAGCTCCCTGTTCAACCCCTCGCTGCCTGCCATGGGAGTGACTCTGCTTCCTGAAAGGGAAGGGGAAGGGAGGGAGGAACACAGCAAATGGGCTGGTGCAGAGCAGCCCTTCTTCCAGGCTTTCTCTTTTGTATTAAATTTAGCTGTTGTGGCCATGAGCAGGCTTGTGCTCGGCAGTGTAGTTCCTAAACAGTGTAGTCCCTAAGCAGCACAGTGTAGTCCCTAAACCATCTCTGTTTCCTGCTGATTTCATGTTTTGCTGGGAAGGATGTGGTGCAGGACGTGAGGCAGGATTGAGCAAGGAGCACGGGCGTTAGTGGAATGACCCTAGGGAGAGACAGGCTGGTTCTGTCAACTCTGTCCAAAGGCAGGTAGCTGTGACCTGTCATGTAACAACAGGCTTTTCCTTCAGTGCTGGAATCATTCTCTTGTGCCATGGTTTAGTTGCCTCCCAAATTGCCTGATGCTGAACATTTATTAAGGACTCCATGATCAAATGTTTGCGGTTTGACAGAAGCAGCTGACACTGGTTTAAAGGGAAATATGTTGTAATATTACCTCCAGAGAGCCATGGAGGAGAAACTTTGGACAGGATTTATACTTGATAAAATTCTGTTTCGACACAGTTGAGAGAGGCAGGAAATTTCTCCTGTGACTTTTCATTATAACATCATCATGAGAGCAGCATCTTTCGCTTCTTGAGAATCTGTCTGTCCCTGCTGCTAATTCCCCACCTGAAATCTTAATTTAACATGGGTGACATGAGACACACTTCAGCAGCCCTGAAGAGAAGTGTGGACAGCCATTCCCATGATAAGGATATTAAGAAGAGTCCAAGTTGTCTCAAAGCCTGTTTTTTTGCATGAATCTTGAAGAAAATGAGGTCAAGGTTCAGGTAGACTTTAGGGATTTACAGTAGTGAAGGAAATCTTGCCTCAGTGCAATTAAAATTTAACTGAAGAAATAACTTCTGGTTTGTTTGGTTGGTTTTTTTTTTTCCTGTAAAATTTCCCCTCTTGGCTTCAAAGGTCTTTGAATAAAGAATTATATTGCTGCAGTCTAGCTGAACAAAAGCGATGAAACAGCACGTGACATCTACAGTTTGTACAATCATCCTTAATGTGCTCATACATCACAAGAAATAATCAGGTATGGATTTTTTTTTTTTAATATATAGACCTGAAGTTTTCTGAAGACAGAGTTGGCATTTTGGTCAAAGATTATATAGATGCATCAGAGAATCATAACCTCCAGTGCAGAGAGGATCCATGTGGCCTTTCCCAGTCTGCTCTCAAGGTGCAGTCAGGTCCTGCTTCTCAGCCCTCAAAGCTTATTCAGGCTTTTGCTATCTCTACAGGGATGGCTCAGTGATAGTTAGCATGGGCAAGTACTGCCTTATGTTTAGAAATTAATCCTGTCTTTCTGGATGCTGAGGATTTACTCTTGGCCTAGATTTAGTGTTTGTGTGAGTGAGCAAAGCTTTTTTTGTTTGTTCTTCCGTTGTTCCCTTGTTCTCTGAAACAAATGTCTGAAATTTATAGGTAAAGAAAAAGATAGTTGTGTGGGTAATAATGTTCTTTAATGATTCAATTTAATGATTTACAATTGATTCAATTGTAAATCTATGTCAGGGAACTTGCACTTGAGATTACCCTCATTGCTGTACAAATTGGCTGGCAGAAGTTGAATAATTTGTGGATATGGGGAACATAGATTTGTCAAATGTGTACATAATATGTGAAAACACAGATTGTATCACCTGGGCTAGATTTTTTTGGACTAGGGAAGTGTAGGGTTTTTTGGTTGTTTCTGAATACTGGTCTAGATTGTATCCTTTAAATAGCATCCTTTAGTAGGAAGTGAGAAAACCCAAACACCTTGAGAGACTGACCACTAAAGATTTGTCCTCGCTGCTCTGTCAAAACACCTGGTAACTCCAGTTTCCCCACTACTCCCTTTCCTGTTTGCATACCCATCATCCTTACCTCCACTAGAGTGCTGCTTTCTTCTTGAGCTGAAGTGGTTGAAAGTCCTTGTTTCCAAAGCTCCAGTTAGGGAAACAGTAGAGTGTAAGCCATCCCAGCTCCATTAACTCAGCAGCTGTGTGTAGCTGATCCAATGCCTCTGCTTAACCTGAGGGCCATTTTTGCCTAGGTTTGAGGCCCACTAGCTCCAGGTGGCTCCTGGACTTTGCTCTGGGGCAGGTAAAGAGCACTCATGCATTCCCTTTTGCCTAAAATGCTTTTGGATTGTAGCTCCTGGTGACAGGGCAGTAAGGAACAGGAGTTGAATCCCTGCAGTTGTTCATTAAACCCAGGGCTTTGGCTAGATGGGAATTTGTGGTCCAGGGTGAATTCAAAGGATGTGATTACAACTGACTCCCATTTACTAACACAGGTGTAATATTTACTAGCCAACACTGACTTCAGGATGACCTTTTTGGGTGGCTCTGGGCTGATAAACCACTTCTGAGATCAACACTATGCTGTATGTTTGGTGCAATGTCTGCTCTTATGAGTACTGAGATAAATTGGTTCAAATTAATACAGGACAAAGGAGCTTCTAGATGACCCCTTGCATAGCAATGAGTTTCATAACGAGATTAGTGTTGAGTTGCATCTCTAAAGGATGGAGGTGGCTTTATCTAAGTAATTTTTCAGATGCAGCTGGTGTTGGCTGACCAAAAGAAATCTTGCAATTTTGCTTTAATCAAAAGAATTAAAGTTGCTGGAGTGTGAGGCTGGAATAAAATGATTTTTTTTTTTACAAAAAAACCCCCACCTGCCTTCATTGTATTAATAGCACCTATATTCTGAATAGTGAAAACTCCATCTCTCCCTCTCATCTCCAGGACTGTTCTTTAGGGCTTGCAGAGGTATTTGGATTTGCAGTGTTTTTCCTGAAGTCTGCAGAGCTAGTGCCCTTAGAATTTGTATTTCCACAGTAGGGGATGGAGGTGGGGTGGAAAAAGCCCCACCACCTTCAACAAAAACAAGATGTTTATGCTCCTTCTGACATTCCAGCTCTTGAAGGCAAGAGTCTGCTGCTTCTACAGACAAGGGGGTTGTGGTGTTTCCTCTCACTTGTTCTCATGGGTGTCTTGTGTTTCCTTTCCTCAACAGTGAGATCTGATTCTTTTTCATGTTTCTTTTTCTCTGCTATATCTGTGAGATAGCATTGTTTCCCATTTTTCTTTTCTCCCATGCACTAGAGAATTTGTGCCCCTAAACGTCCACCTGTCTCTTAGTAACAGGATTCCTCATTCTGTCTCCAAACTAGGAGCTCTGGGTACATCTGATAACAATTTCTGATGTGCCAAGGGTGGTATGTGCATCTCCCAACAGGATTGATGTTTTGGGGTTTTTTGGTGGTGGGTTGTGGGCGTTTTTGGGTGTTATTTTGGTTTTTTCTGGGTTTTTTTTCCATCTGTTCTGTAATTGCAGGCTTAGCTATGGCCAGGGGTATTACCATGCTGCAAGGTATCACAGACTGTGTCACCAGCCAGGTATTGCAAGTAATAGGAGCAGGTAGTTCGGCTCCCTAAAAATTCTAGTATCTTTATTTTCCATGTTTGCAATTTCCAGTGTTCAGCAAAACCTCCAGTTCTTGTCAGTAGGAATGTGCATGCTTGCTCACAGGGTTTTTTTCAGCTTAGTTTATGCAATGTCAAATATTAAGATCTTGCTTTTATTTTTGCATACATGCAGGTTGAGGTGAGTTCCAGCACATGTTTCTGATTAATGCTATAATTTTTGGCATTAGGATTACAGTCGAAATAGAGATATGTAGTAAAATGCATCTATAGCATAAATATATGTGCATACACATGTTGAAAGATAGAAGAGCATTGTTTGAGAGACTGGCCACTGTTTCACCTACATCAGTTAAGCCAGTAAAAAGTTTTACATTTCCATCCAGACCAGACTTACTCTGCTTTTAAATGAAGTAGTAGCTTTAATTTTTCCCCACTGGGACCTTGGATCATTGTACTATGATTCCACTTTGGATGGGGATAGGAAGAGGAGAAGCTAAATAAGTTTAAAAATATGTTTTATTTTTTGGCTCACAAAGTTATGCAATTTTAGCACTGGATTGAAGGAAGGAGGCAAATAGAGTGGTCTGTAGTTGACTGCACAACAGCTGCAATTTGCTGCATGGATTTCATCCTGTCATGTGCCCGGTGTCTAATTCTGATTGGATTCTCCTGGTGTGAAGAATCACACTTGCCATCAGTGGGATGTCCATCTGTCTGAGCCTGAAAGCAGCTCAAGGTTGCAGGCTGTAGAGGAGGAGTTTGTGGGATGGCCTCACTATGCCTATGAAGTCTGATGCACATGATTTATAAGCATCCAGTCTGTTTTGAGGGATCCTTTCTTGCACCATGAATGCAGATATTAGTGTTGAATTCCTCTGTGGTGGCCACTGAGGGAGCTGGGCACTCAGGCATCTTGCAGACATTGGGGGTGGTGTTTCTGTGGGGCTGGCCAGTGCTAGGAGGTTATTCTCATTTAAGGTGATTTTTAAGGACTCTCAACAGCTTTCTGATTTTTTTTTTTTGGTCGCAGGTGTGTAAGGAGTGGTGCCCATTCACTTGCTGTGCACTGAGATTGTATATCCCTCATAAATGGTTTGTAAATCACTTTGGGATCTCTGTGGCTGACAGGCAGATCCTGTGTAAGCACATCAGGCAGCCCTGCAAAGCCCAAGCCTTAGGGAGCTAAACTGGCTGCCAGAGCAGCAGGTGTGTCAGCTCAGAGTTACCCGTGAGGAGCAGCTGGAGGCTCGAACTTTGCCCGTCTGTTTGCTCAGGGTTTATCTCATCCTTTATTGTGCAGCCCAGTGAAAATGAGCGTTTGCTGTGGCAGTTCAGGCGGGGCCCTGGAGCCGCAGCTCAGCGAGCGCAGCCCTCGCTGCTCTGGGGGAAGCCTGTGCTTCGTGTGTCATCACAGGACATGACTGCTTTGGTACACTCCACTGATTTTTTATTCCTTTTTTTTTATTTTAATTTTTTTTTTAATGTCTATAGGTTTTTTTGTTGTTGTTGTTGTTCTAGGGGTAGATTTTGATATTAGAGAAAGGCAAGAGTGCTCCAAACAGAAAGCTAAACTTGCATTTTAGTTTTAATTTTGCCTCAGGATTGTGCAAGTGGACAGCAAAATTAATATCAAACCAGAAATTTCTTCTGAATCAAAGGCCAAGTGGAAAGTGTACTCTTGAGCACTGCTGCACTCAAGATTGTTATTCTGAAAACAACCAAAACAAAACAACAATCCTCAACATTTAAAAATAAACCCTATGTAGCAATTGAAAAGGCTATTTTTGGTGTAACATTTTGATTTTGGCCAGATTGCATGTATTGAGGGAAATGTTTACTAACATTTGTTACCAGTTCTGGTCTTCAGACCCCTGGCAGCACACTTAGAGCCAGGCAATGATGAATAATTCTTTGCCTACTGCCTTACAGGAGGATAAAGTGGCATCAGTTTCTGGGGTTCAGAACTGTTTGCTGTTGGAGTTCAGGTATCCATATCCCAGCACTGTTGGGAATTAGACATGTGCAATGTAGAAGTGACAGACTGAATATGCAGGATACCAGCTGGTTGCTCAGAAGACCTGATCTCTGCCTTAGTTTACCTTGAGTAGTTAATTTGACTACTCTGTCCCTCAGTTTCCCATTTTATTTGCCATGTAACTTATCTCTTTAGCTATTAAACAATTTAAAATGGGACTGCCACTATTCAAAACAGCTGTTCTACTTCAACACAGTCTTAATAATAAATGTAAACAACTATGGGCTTCAGATAGTCCAAATAAATTTAGGAGGATTCTGGTTAATTTTTGATTTTTCAGCTGTGTTACCAAGGGTTGATCTTTGGACTGATATAACCAAACTTTTTCCTTAGTTGCTTTCTGTTATTCTGCCTTTCGAAGGACTTTGTGGAAAAGAAAGCAGTATAAAAATCACACAACCGGTTTGGCAGGTCCTGTATAAACAGGAGAAATGCCAGGAAAAGTCTTATGTCTTTGTTGCCAGCTTAAAAAAAAAGGGGTTAATTTTCTCCTAATGAAAACTTCAGCTGTTGCTGTGTGTGAGGTGGACTGTGAGGATGGGCACGTGGTGGAAGGGGCTTGGAGTGCTTGCTGGAAGGAACATTCCCTCAGATGCTGGGAATATTGTCTCAGTCACCTTCTTGGCTGTAGGAGCAGAAGAAGCATTTTATCATGGTTCTTGTAAGCAGATTTGGGTTTTTTTTCCTTCCCTCATTTCCTCTGACAGTCTCAGAGCTCAGCTCTGGTGTTGAACACACCCTGGTTGATTAACTGGGGGTGATTGATGTCCCCCTGTTTTGCTTTGCTTGTAGAGGAGAGAGCTGTGCTGGTATTTAAGATGGTGTAGCTGTGAATTGGGATGGGTGAGGAAACCTGCCTTCCCAAGTGGATCTGTGCCGTTGCATAACCGTGGGAAGGGCTGGAGTGCCTCTGTCCTGATTCTTGTGGCAAAGGAGGGATGTGTTTCTGGAACAGCTTTGAAGCTTCCTTCTGATTTAGGCCATCTCTGCTGCTGCTGCTTGTGAGCTGAGAGATTTCAGTCAATGCGTTGACAAGGAGGAGAGTTAGAAATCAGAAGTTCCCTCCCATGAGGAGGATGTTTAAAATCAATGCAAAAATGCAAAATGAAATGCATTCTGAGAGCTTTTGCAAGTTGTCCATGTCATTTTACTTCTCTTGTAGTTCATCCTTCTGTTTCTAGAGCAGCAGCATAACCCCAGAACCATGGCCATGTGGGTAGAGTGTTGAAATGGGATTCAGGTGACTTGCTGCTTCTTCCTGCACCTCTGTTCCTAACTGTGAACTAGGATTCAAACAGGCCCTTCCTGTGGTGCTTCACTGTCTTGAGTATTTTGGCTTTGAGCTCATCAGGGCTGTCCTCTGCTCACTATTTCTGGAACACTTTGGGCAATGGTGCTGTGTTTGTTTGCTTCTAAGTGCTGTCACTGTATAAATGTCAAGTCCTAACAGTGAGATTCACAGCCAAATAAGAGTTCTTGGGAGAACATATTGTTTTCTAAGGTGCCAAAGTAGGTTTTTCCTCAGCCTCTGTACCCTGAATGGGTATCCAATCTGCTTATATTTTGGTCCCTCCACTTGTAGTGTGAGTGTAATAACACTTCCCTTCATTGCAAGAAAGTGCTAAAGGTATTACAGGACATATTTGAATAGTGTAGTAATAATGACCATGAAGAAGTCTTCAGATTGAGTTAAAATGGGCTTAAGACTTGTACTTTACTCTCTTTTTTAAATAAGTCTGAAGTTTACTCTATTTCAGCTGGCTTAGTTCCCAAGCTTCTCACTTCTGTAGTGAGGCAATATTTGCAGGTCAGAGGCAGTCCTATGGTAAGGGTGGAGTGGCTCTCACTACAGTGTCCATTCAGAGGTGAACCAGCAATGCTTGGTTGTGAAAACAAGCCAAAGATAACCAGAGTGAAAACTTCAGCACTTCTGTTCTGCCAGGAACAACATCATAACCAATGCTTCAGGATTATGAGCTAAAACAAAATAATAATTTGAGGAAGAACAAAAAGTGATGCAGAGGTTGAAAGGAGCAATTAAAACAATTGGGGAACTTAATGAACAGGAAAAGCTATGGCAGAAGGCAAGCAGCTAAACTGAGATTTGTCACAGGACTTGACACACCTGTGGGCCTCAGCATTTATCCCATTGTCCTGTTGGCACAACCAAGGCAGTGAGGGCTGTGGAAGTGCCACAAGTTATTTTGGAGAGTCACAGCAGGTCTGGCAACAGGCAAACTTGTGTCCTCACTGTTTCTCTTCAAACCTCTTCTGTGGAGCTTGTTTTATCCTGTGCTTTGCTGTCTGGCATCTGCCACCCAGCCCTGTGCAGCACCCCTGTAAGGAGGTGATCCACTTCTTGTTCCTCTGCTGAGTGCTGGGAGTGCCCCTGGAATTTCCAGAGTGAAGGAATAAGGTCTGTGTGGGGTGTACCCTGTCACATGGACAGGTCATACCTGGAAGGCATCTCTTGTTTTCAGAGCAGTTGGGAAAGGATTGCTAATAGCTCTCCTTACGCAACAGAATATTCACCTGCTTAGTTAATTACTTATTAGCTCCAGGCAGGGACATGGCAGATTTGTTAATAGCAATGGTCAAATCATTAGAGTCTGCAGCATTAATGGAAGAGAAAGCATTTAATAAAGAGCCATCACTTGACCCTGTCATTGTCCATGGAATATAGACCATATTGTTAAATTCAGGCTCTGCTCTTTGCCTGTCATCTACCACTTCTTAAAGGTGGTGGATGTCTTGCTCAGGAGCTTCAGCTTCTCTTTACACACACATGAAAGCACATCTGTTCTTTTGGATATGCAGTACCATGACCAGCTGTTTCTGTACAAATATGTTTAAAAACTCCCCTTAAAGTTCTGCCAATCCTGATGGTCCTGTGCTGGAAGGACCATGTTTTATAGGAAATAAAAGATTTTACTGTGCCTCACACTATCCCCCATGTGGTTTGTTTTCTTTTTCTAAGTAGTATTTTGGTGTCTGATGATCAGCAAAAAGTTCAGTTTCTTCTACTTTGCATTCTCATACTATTAGACTGCTGACTGGAGAGACCTTACAAAAGCTGTGAAACAGCTTGTTTAAAAAAAAAAAAAATCTATTTTTTTTACAGGCTGACCTACTGCAGATTTTGTTTCTTTTTATGCAACTTGGCTTCTTTCAGTGGTCTACCAGTGCATCTTTATGTTTTGACCACAGCTTCTTACTAGCTTGTCCTTCTGCAATATGTCTTCCAGATTACCTTCTCTTCCCTCTGTTTGTATTTCCTTTTGGATGTTGGGCTGTATCTGTCCTTTCTTCTGTCCAGCTCAGTAGTTCCTTTATTCCTTCCTTACAAGCTGGATTGTTTGACTCTTGTAACACTTGCCTGCCTTGCATACATAGGGGAGTGTGTATGATGCAGAATGAAGAGCCTGCAAATGTGCAGGATGCAATATTCTATTCTAATATTCTGAAATCCTACCAGCTGTTTTTTATATACTCTCCTTTGTCAGCTAGAGCTTCCTTTTCTAGTCACACTGTTCTTAATGTTGCTCACATTGAAGTAAGTAGTTGGAGTGGGTGAAAGAATAGGGGGAGAGGAAGATTGTAATTTGATGTTTGTTCCATATCCAGTTTCTGTACAGTAGTCAGGGTCAGTGCAAGTTATGGCCCTTTCTAGGAACTCCCTCTGCATTTAATGTGTTGGGAGTAGAATAATCTGAATCTTTGTGATATTTTATAGTGCCAGTCATCCACGATCCCTTGTTTCTGGACTAGGTTACTAAGAGAGAGACATTCTTTGAGAATGGGTATTTTATTTGGCTGTCTTCTCTTGTTGAGGATTCTGTTTAGTTTTACTCAAGTAGATATGCCCATTTTTTTCACCAGCAGCCCTTATTTATAGCTGTCCTATTCCCAGACTGGCCTAGATTCTCTCTGGAAAATTGTTTTTACCTACTTAGAGGTGTTTTGGAACAAGGGGATGTGGCACACTTCCCTGCCATGCTGTGTGTGCTTGGTTACTGTGGCACTACTTGAATCTTCAGGATTACAAACTGTAAGGTGCAGCATTGGACCTTGGCATGGTGCTCCCAGGTTTCTCTGGGCATTTGGCATGTCCTTTTTCATGGAAAGTCTGCCAGAAGTTTGAAGTGTGAAGAAATGCTGTGGTGGGAATGCAGAGGTGCTGTGTATGCCAATATAAGTAAGCTTAAGTTACTGGAGAAGGGAAAGACTGAGGCCCATATGTGGATTTTACTTCCACCAGTGTAAATCTGGACCAGAAACACTGTTTAAAAATAAATTAATAAAATTAACTGAAGAATTTTCCAGGTACAGATGGGAGCAGGATCCAGCTGTGTATTGGGACCAAGAAGGGCAATTTTTTATATTTGTAAGTGGTATTTTAAAAATGTGTATTTCAGGATGTTGCAGCTCTACAGGAATTCTGTTTCCATCAGTGACTGAGGGTTAAAAGAAGCTATGACTTTTATGTGAATTACTCTCCCATGATTTTTTCACTACTTAACTGATGGGCAATTAGATATCCCAGGACAGTGAATAAGTTGACCTCGTCTGTGTGACAGTTCTGACCTGTGATTTGTGCTATGTAAATATTTGATATCCTCTTTTGTGAAGGACCCTGCCCACAGTAACTGTAGCTTCACTAGAAATGTTCAGAAGGCTCAGCCATGGTAGGAAGATCAGAAATACTGATTGTCCTTGGTTATGTGTTTGAATGAACAGTAACATTGCAACTTTGACAGCTCAGTAATGCAACCAAGTCAAAACACTTGTGCCATGCCAGCCCTGAGATGCAGAAGAGGAGCTTTCCCATAACTCATGAGAGGGCAGCTCCCTGTACACCATGTTTCCCCTTAGTCTTCCCATCTCAGTTTCATGGCCTGCAGGAGCCTTGCCCTGAAATGAGCACATGACTGCAGTAAGAGTGTTCAGGGTGTTAATTCCCACGCACACAGGCAGGGTTGTACAACCACCATATGTGACAGAGATGAGGCTTCCCAGCTCTGCCTCTTTTAGAAAAGAGAACACAAAAAGTGCAGTGAAATATCTCTGACGTGCAGCTAAGCCTGGAAAGTTCTTTGCTGTTGCCTTCCTTGCTTCCCTGCTGCTTACTCACTGGCCACAGTACTTCAAAGCCTCATGTGGGATTTTTTTTCCCTAGCTATACAATTAACTGTCTCTCTTGAGCCTTCTGTGGTGCTTTTTGTGGAGTGAGTGTACCAACAAATCATGGTATAGATGCCAAAGGGACCCTATGGGTTACAGTAGTGGCCCAGCTTTTTCCATGCCCTGCTTAAACACAGGTCAGTAGCAAGTTCTTCAGAGGAGCTTTGCAGTGACACCCCCAGGATGCAAATTTTGGAGTTGCATGTTGAAAAGGGCTGGGGGCAGATAGTTTCTTAATGTCAGGCAATTGCATCAATGGTTGACTTCTGCTTTGAAGTAGTAGGTCAGGGGGACAAGTCCCAGCTTTGCTACCTCTTCTTGGAGCCTTGCTGCAGAAGGGTGGGAGCATAGATAAGGGTTTACCCCTGATTGGACTATGATGATTCTGTTTCCAAATTCTGAACCAGAATCTGCCTCTTGTGTATTTTCTGCTGCCTAACTGGGATATCTACAGATGAAAATCTTTATTATATATATATAAATGATTGATCTGTACTGTGCTTTTTGCCTTAGTTTTATCTTCTAGTTTTACCTGATACTATCTTCACATAGTCTGTTCTATTCTCTATTCCCCCATATTAGCAGCAAAAAAATACTTCTTGAGTGTGTGGTTAAGCAAGTTTTTTGCTGCTTTGATACTTGCTAATTTGTAATATTTTGGAGTGCTTGTACAATAATGCAGCTGTATCATGGCATTTTCAATGACAGCATTGACCTCCTCAAGCTGCCTTTTCATAGCACTCAAGTGCATTGGTATTGCTGTCTGTACAATTTTAATTTAATTAGGACAGTGGCTGTAATCACTATGGGAGAAGCATGAACATCCCTAGTGTCTCTTTTCCCCTTCCCTTTGTGATGAACCATTGCACCACTGTGTTTGTTTTTTATTTGCTTGAGTAAGGATTGAGGCATGAGGGGAGAGCCATCACCTGCCCCTGTGCAGGGAGGACAGGCTGGAAGGAGGAGCCAGGGAGGAGCTGAACTTCACAAAATTGCTGAGGTTACTGACACAATCTCTGCTTTCTGCCCAGGAAACGAGATGTTAATCTTTCCCAGTGCTGCTTTGCATAAGGTCCATTCCAGAGAGCTGTGTTTGTTTTAATTTCTCTAATTACTGATGGTGTGCTGATTATGCTGCTATAGATTTGACGTGAATTGCTATATTAATGGGATCAAAAATTAGGAGATGTCTGCCATGGAAATTAAGAAGACGACAGCAGTTGGAGGAGGGGAGGGAAGTGGAGAGTTGAGTGCATCCCCTGTTACTGCACAGCTCTAGTTGGCTTATTTTGGGGTCTGAGCCTTTGTGCCTGGCAGAAGTTGGAGTATGCAAACTGTAACATGGACCAAAGTCCCCAAATGTGCTGTTCAGTCCATTAGAGGCTCTGATTCTTTCCTGCTCCCTGAGTTAGACCATGTAACTCATCTCACAGTGGTCTTCTGGACTTCCATATCCAGCTGTGATACTGCATACAAACCACTGGCAAACAGTGCATCTGCCTTCCTTCCCTTTCCTCTTCTCCTCACTTGCTTGCCTAAGGATTGATTTACTTGAATCTCTGGCTGTTTTTCCCTGTTCTGCTCTGTGGCTGGTTTGCTGTCATTGTCCTGCTGGGTGCTCAGATGTTCAGGGCCTTCTGAATTTTTCCTGCAAACACATAATTTTCCTCCAACCACCCTTATCTTTTAGGCCCTTTTCCCCCCTCTGCTTTGCTTGACCCGCCTACTCCTGTGAGGATCCACAGTAGGGAAACCAGACCCTCACAGGCTCCCCCTGGCTCCTGGTCCCTTGGCCTGGCTTTCCATTTCATGGCACAGGTACACCAGCACCCTGGGACACAAATGTGTGTCAGCTTTCACTCTCAATTCCTTTCTCCCTGTGTGGTATCATTATGTGCAGTATAGGAGAAAGCTTTTATTCAGTGATTAAGGTCAGCTGCCTTTTCTGTCCCACACAAGGTATTTACAGACCACATTGCCTGTTTTGGTTTCCTGAAAACTGCTGCATAGGTATTGCATTTCTTTGCTTTATCAATTAAAAAAAGTAGTTTTACTATTCCACCTATCCAGCTACTGAAATAATCCTGTCATTGGGACAACATAGGAGCTTGCTTAGCAGACTTTCTTACATATTTTATTTTCATTTCTACAAAAACATGTATATTCTTTGTGCCTGCCATATGAGTGAACTTAGTAAAGGGACAAAAAGACTATCAGATTGCAAGGCTGTTTGCTTTGGAGTTTAGAAGGGTGAAATTATATCAAAAGCCTGAACCTATTTTTACTTGCAGCCTCCCTCATCCTCAACTGTTACACTTCTTTTCAATTTAATTTTGATACTTTGATTTTTTATTAATATTTTTATTTTAGCAATATGAATTATTTGTGTTCCTGACAGAGAAAATTCTGTTCAAGTAGTATTTGTAAGTAAAGGATGCACCCTAGCTCTCCAAACTGAAATTAGTGTGTCCTTTGATGGCTTTGGGAGTTTAGTCAGCTGTTAGATACATGCCTACTACATAGTCACAGTCAGTATAACTTGATTTACACAGGATGGCTTTATCTATGGCATTCTCAGCAGCTGAATATTTAGTAAAGAGAAAGAACCCATAGATTCTCTTGATTTTTAGCCATGTGTTTCAGCCTGTCTCTGCTAAGATGGGCAGGTGGAAGCATGTCCTACTGTCAGCAGACCTGGCTGCTTGTCCAGGTGGCCCTCTTGGAGCACCAGCCACCAGAGAAAACCCCAGGGGGAGAGCCTTCCATAAAAACTGACTCTGTGTGGCTCTTCAATTACTGTAAGCAACATGAAGTTTCATGGTGAAACTTTCTTGACTCCCTGTGAGCTGAAGAAACTGATCAAAAATGATGACAGCAAGCAATATGCCACCTGTTTTAGTCACCTCTTTGTGGCTACTGGCAAAATGCTCAGGAGTTGCTATTTTGAAATTTCTTAGCTGGTAATTCTTTGGGGCTGAGCATTTGGTCCCTTGTAGGTTTAGATGTTTATAGAGTCCCCTGGCAGGTGGTGAATAAGGAATGTGGTAGTACCAAGCTCTTTCTTAGCACTCATCACCAAAAATCTCACAGGACCACATCAAATGTGTATTGATTTAGTTTATTTTACCAGTACATTAAGCTGCAGCAAGGCTGTTTGCTCAGGAACACGCAAGGTTCATGCAGGTTCTACCAGCACTACCTATCCTTCCTCCCAAGCTGTGGCTTGAACAAGCCTACCGTTCTTGGCCTTAATACAAAGGGAAATATTAAAGTTGACTAGTTAGGAAATGCTTTCAGAAAAATTCCTAGTGGCAGAGTATCTGGTTGCATAACCTTAGAAGCATGTTTTTAACCAGCCACGTTTTTGTTTGGTGGATTCCACAGAGAGAAGCACCGGGCAGTCCTGGAGTTGCGGAGATTGATGCAGTGGTGTGAGCACAGGAGGTTCCTCCTGGAAACGTGACTCTAGAAAGCCTCAAAAAGCCTGGAGGAGCCCATGTGACCTTGTGCATGGACTGTGCAGGCTGAGCACTGCCTGTGGCTGAGCACAGAGCAGGGCCAGGTTGTAGAACTGGCCTGGTGCTCGCAGTTCTGCTGCCAGCTGCGTTACTGCCCCATGCTGCACACAGGGATTAAGCTCATTTTTTCCACAAGCCCAGTGTCTTGACCTCCCTTTGCCATTACCATTCCACACCTTTTGGAAATCTGTCCAGGACAGTTAAAGGGCAGCATGCAGTTGTTAAATGTATTGCCCTTGAGAGGCACATGCTGTCCTTTTTCAAGACAGCTTAACTCTGAAATTACTTTGCGCATTTGAGCTGTGCTCTTGCTGTAACTCAGGTTGTCTGTGTGTCTAATAAAAAGAAAGACTTACCTAATGTCTGTAAATTGCTTTGATATTTAGGCTAAAGGTGCTGACAGAAAAATGCAGGATTAGCAAGAGAGGGCATTTCAAAGGTACTAATAGGAATTGGATAGCTAACTCCCCTTAGTGCCTTGTAAAATGCCTTCTGCAAATAGTAATTCACACAGTACTGTGGATATCCAAGATGTGTGGGAAAAGTAACTGCACTTCCATATCTTGTTTGGTTTTGGCTGTCCTGTCGTTATGAATACTAGGAAACAATGAATCAAATGCATTTGTTTAAAACAGTAAACCTCAATGAAACTGCCATGGTATAAATCAGGTTATGGTATGCCTTTAGGAGATTGATCAGTAAAGGCAGCACATACTGGAAGCATAATGCCTTAGTTTGATACAGCACCTCCTGGGTCTTGAGGGAAATGGATGGGTTCTGAATTTAATTTCATTTTCCACCTGCTCTTGGGTAGTGAGGAGACCCCTTGAAGCCACTTTGTCTTTGCAGTGGTGATTCAGTGAGCAAGCAATATGACCTGAGCTTAGACTGTATCCTGCATTCTTCAGGAGGGAAGATAGGAAAAGGACTTCAGATCTCCCACCTATCCCCCAGTGCCTGTTAACAGAGGCAGCATCTGTGTGGCTGTATTTCAGAAATGTTCCTCTTTTTTATGAATGTCTCCATGAACAAAGCGAGCGGCTGCAGTGTGGTTCGATATCTGTGCTGTGGATGGCAGCAGGAAATGCTGGGAACTGCCAGGTCTCCCTGCCCTCCAGGGGTGCTGTGCACCAGGGGCAGAGGTGCAGATGGGCACAGAGAGCCACACCTCTGCAACAGGAAGCACAGAGTCAGCTGGTTTGGGTCAGGGAGGGAGTTGGGGAAGCTGAAAAATCAAATAATGCCTTGTAGCTCCACAGGTGCGTCTTTCATTGCGTCGCAGTGAACATCCCTGTTTGGTAACTGCACAAAACTGAATTCATGTTAGCTAATGGGTTGCTGTTGACTGGCCAGTGATGAGTAGAAAGAAACTGAGTTTTTGGGAGACAGGAACATAAGATTGAACAATTTCTCTTTAGAAAGTACTGAGCTGACAGACACAGGGGCCATACTTGCCAAAATAACAAAGTGATGGTGGAGTGAAACAGGCTTGTCTTCTCACTCTGTCTAAACCTGTAATATTAGTGTGTTCTCCACATGCTGTCAGTCTTCTCTGCAGTGTGGTTATAGGGTGTTCTGGTGGGACTCCTGATGTTGAGGGTAAACTTCTGGTTCTACCTGAGCTCCTGAGCAGCAAACAGCACCTTGCAAAAGATGGAGCTGGGCTTGCTTTGAAGCGGTGGCTGCAAAACTTTCTAGGTGTTCCCTTTATTTTTAGATGTCACCTAATCTGCCTGTAGAGTTTTTTGCAAACCTCCCCTTCCCTTTGGTGGCAAGGGCGCTTACATTACATTCTGCAGGTGCCTCTATCAGCCTCAGTCTATTTTCCTGTCTCATGGCTGTGATAATGCTGTGGTTTGTCATGGAAGCAATTACCTTCTCTTGGTCCAGCACCAAATTTGTCTTTTCCGTTTGCCGGAGATCAAGGTCAGGGTGAGAGGCTGCATTTGTACTGTCCTGCAGATGCTCAGAAATTACAGTACCTCCTCCTGCTTCTGTATGTGCAGGGATCTAAATCCATACTTGCACTGGTGGGTCAGTATTCTGGAGAATAACATGCATTACCTTCCAGGAAGCATATAATAATAGTTTTTTATGTTTCTGTAAAATTGTGGCTATGTTTATTTACAAAGAGTATATTTTGTACTATGATAGGAGGCTTAGAATATGGAAGAATTTTCCCTTCAGATAATGTGAAGTTTCAGTCTTAGATTTCTCGTCAGGCATTTTCCTAAGAACCTAATTGTGACAGTTATGAAACTAATACAACATTCACAAGTTGCTCTTTAACTCTATTTGACTGTACTTGGTTGCAAGTTGAACTACTTCAAAGAAGGTAATGGTAACTGGTTTAGCAAAAACAGGAGTACTACATTACTTGATGGTAAATAGAGTAGTCTTTGGTGATGTGTTTTTCTGCAGCAATGACAAAAGTTACTGATTAATGTCTTTAAAATGGTAGGAAGGGGTTGAGTGTTAAACACTTAGCTTGTTCAGATCATGACTGATTTGATAACGTAAGATTAAGTGGTTTTGGCACTTCAGTGGTACTCACGCATGTATCGTGGACTTGCTGTCAGATTTTCACTGACATAAAGCCCTCGGAGTCTCCCCACTTGCATGTCACTTCCCTGTTCCTCCCTTGGCAAATTTCTGAGAAGGCCCTTGGAAATTTCATGGCTCTCTTGAAAAGTAATCCTGCCACCCTAAAAGGTGCTTGGCCCCTCCTCAGCACTGGGCAGCACTGGGCAGTGTTCTGTGTGTGCTCTGGAGCTCCCTGGGCAGCTGGTGCACCACTAGTGCACATCACCAGGCACACACTTCCTTCCTTCCACCCACATCCACCTCCTCTGCCATGGTTTCATACCTCTGTTCCAAAGTTCACGTTGTCCTCTCTCTTTCTCTCCCTCCCCGCCCCCCCCCCCCCCCACTTTCTTTTAACAGCAGGAAAGAATTTCGTACACACCTCCAGCGAGCCCGGTACCAAATTACACCTCGTCACCACTACATGTCCCAGTGCCTCAAGCCATCAGGATGGAGGAAGACACCGTCAGACTGCCAGCACACCTGCGTGAGTGTCAGCACCAGGCTGCTTAAGCTCTTGCACTGAGGAGGGGGTGGGGCAGGGTGAGGAGTGACTTCTGGTTTTATGGAAGAGAGCAGGGAAGTCCCTGGCTTTATACTTTTTTGTTGTTGTTTTAATAAGCTGGTTTGCTTTTCCTGGCTGTTGTTTTTAACTGAAGAAAATTACTCTTAAATACAGCATGCTGAACTCCCCTCCCATCTCCTGCACTCCTTGTCAAGCATTTGGCCTGTTTTTTGTGACAGGCACAAATATGGAGGGTTTATTCTGACAGGAAGTGCTATGTTTCCTTCCACTTTATTGGAATTGCTCAGTTACATTCTGCATCACAAGGTCAGAGTTTCACCAGCTGTGGCAAGTGGAATGCGCTTGTGCTGTGGCTATTTTCAGGTTCTGAGGGGTCTCAAATACTTGTGATGCCCAGGCTCTCTAGTGTAGAGCATGATTGCTGCCAGAGGCAGTGGGAAAGGAGGAGGAGTGAGCTTAGCTGTGCACAAAAGGATGCTGCAAAGGAGGAAGGACATATCACTCACATTGGAACAAAAACTGGAGCTGAGGGCAAGATCAGAGCCAGGTACTTCCTTGCTGAGATGATTTAATGTTTGACAAATAGGAAAGGCCAAGGACTGTTGGTCAGTGAGAGGTGAATTAGGATGGGGACAAGAAGAGTGGAATTTTCCTTTTTGGAGGGGAAGCAGTTCTGATGGAAATAAAGATGTTTTAAGTAAACTTTTGTCAGGCGTTACATTCCTGGGGTACTTAAGCAACAATGAACAAGAGGGACAGGAGCAAACAAAACTTTGTGCTTTGCCCTCTCACAAATGGGTTTGGGACTTTATGGGGGGGAAGAGGGAGAAGTCCATGTTTGTCACAAGACACTGTCATTCCTGTCTTCAGCTGTCTTCCACACACACTCCTTTTCTGGATGCAAACTGTGTTTAAAGCATTTCTCTAGTCCTGTGCTCGCTCCCTTGCTGGCCATGAGTTACTCTGCCCCAAGGTCACTCGTTCCCATGCTGTGTCACATGTCCTGTGTGGCCCAGTTTTCTGTGCTTCCTGGTGGGAATGGGAGCTGCTGCTGCAGCGTTTCTGACTGTGTCTGGTCCCTGCCTGAGCATCCATGAGCTCCCAGGCCTGGCTGCACGTGTGTGTGGCTGCTCAGCTGTTCCCCTCGCCCAGGGAGGGCTTGGCTGCCACACTCACAGGCATTTCTATGCTTTGCCCAAAGTAGGCACAATAAAAACCCAACACAGAAGCAGTTTTTCTCCAGCAGTTCTTTTCCATACTGTTACTCCCCAGATCTTGGGGGTTTCTTCCCAGGTGCTTTCATCCTCAGATCTTGTGGGTTTTTAACTCACTGCAATACTTGGTGCTGTTTACTTCTGCTGTGGAAACCACTGTCTGTCCACTGCACAGCCAGGGTCACAGCTGGGTTTCCAGTTATTATTGTCCTACCCACTGTGTCTGGCAGATGCATAAGGCAGGGAGGCAGAGACTCCTGATGCTGACAGTGGTGGTACATGCTGTACTGCTTCCTTCCCATCCAGCCAGCATGCTGCAGTGTTGAATTTATGCAGCTTCCTCTCAGTGAAGACTTCTTTCACAGTATTTTTAGAATGTGATCCAACCTTTCACCTTGACTCTTGTTTTGGTTTTTCTGTTCTTTTGGTTGGCACATTTTTAAACTTGCAAGGCTTCTTTCCCTTTAGTATTTCCACACCAGTCTGACTTGTTGCAGTGTAAAAGCACAGATGATTAATCATGAAATATCTGTGAAATAGCCTTCCATAAAGTTAGTGTCTGAGGTCATAAACAACATGAACACATTTACATAGCCTTACTAATTGTAGTCAATGGCAGTGTAGTATTTTGTAGCTCAGTGTGCAGTCAGTATTGACACAAAACATTGTTATCAATCAACAGACCACCCAAACACTGTTAAAACCACTCTGTAGGTACATAGCTTCATAGCTAGGCCAGGAGCAGCCATTGTGAATTTCTAAAACAATCTCTGGTGTATCTTTTGTTACAAAACTTCATGCAGTAACTGCTGTGTTTAGGTCCAGTAACTGAGCTACAGCATGTGCAGAGAGATTTCTGCTCTTCGTGTAAAAAACTTAAGTGATGAGGAGGATATAAGGTCTCTAGATGTTCTTTTAATGCTTAATTATCTCCTTATTTGCTTTTTTTTTAAGTGTCCTATTTATAGTTTGAATTAGTCAGCTTCAGTTTCCAACTATTAGATCTCATTATCGCCTTTCCTGCTAAATATTGTCAAAAGACTCCTCCTGATATAGGTGCTTTTAAATTGTCACTTCTTAACCTTTTCTTGACTAAACTGTAGAGGAGGGAGAGGTTCTTAAGGCTATCAGTCTTCTGTTAAGCTTTCAGATTTCAATTTCTGTTTATGTCACCTCTGTGAACCAACTACCACTTCAGACATCCTTCTTAAACTGAAGACAACAGAAGTGAAGATGATATTCCAGTAGTCTTGCTAATACTGTGTATAGAAATAACTCAGCTCCTTTGGGATTTCGTGGCATGAGGTTTTAAGAGGTATTAATATAGGGTTTCTCAGTTCCTGCATGGACTCCTCTCATTTATTTTTTGTTTATTTGTTTATTTTTAGAGATGTGTCTGAGGAGCAGCTTTGATCTTAAACCCACCTGCCTCAGAAGTCAGGCAAAGTAACTAATTTCTAGTTCAGGCTGTGTGTAAAGGTTGGGTTTAGATTTGCAAAGTCCAAGGATTTTCTAGGTCTGAGTTTTTGTTATGTTCCATCCCTACAGTTGTTTTTTTTTGTTTATGTGGAACTTAATAACTTCTTTCAGGCCTCCCTCATTGCAGTAGAACAGGGAGATGTGGTAAATTCCTCCAGAGCCAATAGGTTGTCAGGCCTGCACTCCTGTTTCCAGGACGTTCTGATGGTGTTCAGCAACACCAGGGCAGGGTTCAGTCCCACCCCACACCTCTTCATCTACTGTGCCATAGGTGCAGGTGACCCAAAGAGAGACCTAGAGACAAATGTTTCACATGGAACATGAAGAACACTCTCTGGATTCAGGCAGTTTTATGCCTTCTGATAAGAAATGTCACTGTTTCTAATGTTCCAGATCACTCTGAAAGCACCAAGCAAAAGCAGTAGAACAATAAGTAAAGCAGTTTTCCTTTGGTGTGATAAATTACTTGTCACTGCTTAGTGAGCAAATGAGCCTCAGGTAGGCTGTGCTGATTTCATCCAGAGACTGGAAAAAGAAGTGCAGTTTGGAAGGGTGGACCTCTCTTTGCTACAAGCATCCTTCTCTTTAGTCAACAGAGCTAAAATTATATAGACAAACACCTTTTTCTGGGAGTGATGTGAAGGCCCTTTCCCCTTCTCACAGAACCTTTCATATTCTAAGTAGCTGCTTTCTCCCCAGCTAGCCTATTGTATAGAAATGCAGTGTAATCAGTCTTAACTTTAAATCTCTGGGATAGTAAGAATCATTTCTGGATAAAACACCTTTCTTTGGTGCTGCACTTCTCTGTAAGGGACTTCTGACCCATACTTTTAAACATACTTGTCTGCCTGACATCCACCAGGAACAGATATTGGGGGCATTGTTAACAAAATACCAGTGGAGAGCTGGGGAATATCCTTTCCTGCACTTCAGGTATGTAGTCAGAAAACAGATGCTCTTTGTCCTTGGTGTGTCTGCCATGCAGACATACATGATCTCTTTGCAGCATATATGAATGATCTCCACTAGCCTACACTAGTGTCAGATAGAAGGAGTGTTTGGAAAATTTTTTGGTATTTTTTACCGGGAATTGAAGAGAAGCAAGTTCAGCTCACACACAAGGTGCTGCCCTTGGTGCCTTCTGGGACCTTGGACACCTTGTTCATAAATGAAAAATGAAAATGAAAAAAACCCCATGAGTGCAAAGACTCTTAAATGTTTTGAAAAATAATACAGAAACTGTATTATTTCTGTATAATTCTGTTCTGAAACTGCCCAGGTATTGTGATAATGAAAAATGTAGAAATAGGTGGAAGTCCTCTGGAACTATTTACATCCCCCTTATTTCTGGGGAAACACTCCATTTTGCCACAGAGAGGGTAATTGGGGTTTTGTGGTGGGAGTCTGTGTTTTTTTAAATTTCATTTTATTCTTTGTCTCATCTGGTAAAATGTTATTAGCTACTTATTTTATGCTATGGCCAATACCTTGTAATAAACAGCTCTTAGAACAGGATAGAGGATACAGCATGTAAGAGATGGATATGAGAACCCTTTTCTGTGTCTATTAATAGGCTCTGAATTATGGAGAAAACAGCTTTTTTTCCTTTTTTGTAATACACAAGATTAAAATAAGGTGGTTTGCCTGCTGAAACAGCAACTGTAAATGTGTGCTACAGGCTTCATGGTTTTCTTTTGTTTCCTTCAATATAAAACTTCTTCAAAAAGAGAGACAGAAGAAATCCCAGTGCTGAGAAAGGATTTGTTGCATGCTCTGGTCCTGTGCAACATCATTCCCCCTTGCATGCTTATGTTGATTTGTACAGTTTGATTTTTATCTCTGAAGGGCATCTTCTCTTGGGAACATGTGTGTGTTTGTTTAGGAAGAGTGATCTCATGGGCAAAGATTTCAGAGTTTTCTCTTGATACAAACATAAAAACAAGTTCATTTGTTCCTCTGAACTAATTACTCTTCTCTCCTTAGTGTTGGCATCCTTCACATGCCTGCAGCCCATTGTCATAGTAAGACACTGCATATACTTTTCTGTGCACACAAAGCAATTCTTCTTGGCAACAACTAATTTTTCTTGCTGTTGCCTTCTTTCTGAACCCCCAACAGTCTGCACTAATGTTCAGAGTGCAGTGATACCCTTGAGATGTCACAGTACATGCATCTCCTCATAGGGGAGAATTGTACTTTGGGACTGCAGTGTTGTCTTGACTCCACTCACGTTTGGGGTCTAGTGGTGGTAGGGAAAGCTAAAGAACTGTTTGTAAAATCACCTGAGTGCTTTTTGTTTCCACTGTAGGTGTGGGTTCTGGTCTTTGGTTTTCCAGTGTGTGATAAGTTCCAGGTCACAGCTGATTTGGATAAACTTCATAGAATGCAGGCCTGGTCACATACAGCCAGTGAGATCAATTTTTTATTTTAGTATCTCTCTGTCCCGTGTTATTATGGTCTGTTCTACTTCCCTCGTTAAGAACAGAAAAGAAATTTGTTTAGTTTTCTGCAAAGATTATATTAAAGGCCTTTAAGTTTTTAGTGAGTGTTTCATAGGAATCTTTCTGCATGGCTATTTGTATTATTATTGGATACTCTGATTTGGTGGGAACTAGTGCAGTGCTTCTGTATTGGTTTGGTAACTTTGTGACCTTAGCTGTACCAAATAGTGCAATAAAGTTCTGTGTGGGCATGAGTAGCAGGGTAGGACAGGTAGTTGGGCAGTTTCTTTAAACTAAGGCATTTATTAGACCTGAAGGCAGTTTGTTGCCAGTTTCTTTCTGCTGATCATGCATTGTTGCTCATATGTATCATATGTATCATTTGTGTTTTAAGGGCACTAGTTTTCTTTTTTTTTTTCTTATTAAAGGAATGCAGGAAACAATTAAGAGAAGGTGGAGGAAACAACAACACTCAGGATTGCCAGGGATTCATTTTTTTTCTGTATAGTGTCTATTAATTATGCTACTCCTTTTATTAATCCTTTGGCACCTGTTAATTATTCTACAATTTTGGCTAGCAGCTGGAAAGCCACTTTGAAGCATTAAGCATATTGTTGTTTAGTTACTAGAATATTCAATGCACTGAACTGAAAGTATGCAGTGAGATGGGAAAAAAAGCCCTTTACCCTAAGCCACATTTAGAGCAGCAAGCAATGAAAATATTTGCTTTGGAAGGATCTTTGTGGAACAAAACTGACTGACGCACATACAGGGAAAATAAAATAAAAGCTTCATATGACAAAGGGACTGGGAGAGGTGGCCAGAATGTCAAATTAGTGGCTGAGACTAATCCTGGTCCTGCTGAAATGAGTGGTTAAATTCCCACTGATTTTCGTGGGACCTGGGCTGGCCTCTTTCTCAAATTATTGGCTTCTCCTGGACCTCTCTTTGCTCTTCTCTAACATTATGGCCACTTAAGCCTTGTTCTTTGCTCTTACTGCCCTTGCCTTTTCTCTTAATCTGCTTTTCACCGTACATGTATCCAATGCCAACCCATGACAAAAAAAGAGAAAAAATTAAGCCTGGCAATGGCACTGCTTGCTAACACCTAATTGCAGTATTTGATGTTACATCTTTGTCTTCTGCCATGGGCTCTTCTTGCACATTTTATTGTGAGCTATTCAGAGAGGGTCCATCCAGCAGTGCCTCCTGGTCTTTCAGTTTATAACTGTTAATGATCTACTGGCAGGCTGAGTGGAGTGTGGAAATCCCAGCCAGCCATCCTGTCAGCCTCAGAGCCCCTTACTTTGGTGAACCCCAGCAAAGCTCCTTCAGCACTCTGAGCTGTGCCCATTTGCTGGGCAAACAGGATGCAGAGCCTGAGCTGGGGAGGTACTGATCGTGCCTCTAACCTAAGGCAGGCTGTTCCACAGGCACCCTCTGGTGCTCACCTGAATTGAACTCATCTGCTCCACCCTGCATCCCAGGGGTTTCTTACTGTCAATCTCTGGCCAGCCAAAAAGAGATCATCCAAACTTGGATGGGTGGGAAGCCCTGTCTGAGTCACTCTTGTGCCATGGCTGGGGAGGAGATTGAGATTTTGAGTACATCCAGAGGGGGCAACGAGGCTGGAGAGGGGCTTGGAACAGAAACCCTGTGAGGAATGGCTGAGGGAGCTGGGGGTGTTTAGCCTGGAGCAAAGGAGACTCAGGAGTGACCTTATCACTCTCCACAACTCCCTGAAAGGTGGCTGTAGGCAGCTGGGGGTTGGTCTCTTTCTCCAGGCAGCACTGACAGAACCATAGGACACAGTCTCAAGCTGCATCAAGGGAAATATAGGTTGGATATTAGGAAAAAGTTTTCTATACAAAGAGTGATAAAGTTCTGGAATGGTCTGCCCGGGAAGGTGGTGGAGTCACCATCCCTGGGTGTGTTTAAAAACAAACTGGATATGGCACTGGGTGCCAGGGTTTAATTGAGGTGTCAGGGCTGGGTTGGACTCGATGATCTTGAAGGTCTCCTCCAGCCTGGTCACTCTGTGAACATAAATGCTAATGTTTTATATGGACTGTGTTGCACTGGGAAGAGTGAAACACCATTCCTGATTCCACTGGGAAAACTGTGGCCTTTGGATCACGAAGATCCTGCTTTGCATTTTTCTGGCATGGTCTTTGTTCATCACCTGTAAGAAATTAACCCCTTTGTCACTGGGTTTGCACTGAGGTGACACAGGGCCCCTTCACTTGTCACTTTTGTAAACAGCCTAAATCTATTCACTAAATAAATCTATTTACTAATAGATAGCCTAAATCTATTCACTCTGTACTGCTGCCTGGTGGCTATGGCAGAAGCATCCAGGTTAAGCGTGAAAAAACTTGTAAAGGAAGCTCACTTGCTGTGAGCTGCTTTCTGCTCCTTGAGAGTTTCTAGAATCAAGTGGTTTATTTTTCCCAACGTGCCTGGTTGTTGCCCAGAGTTAACAGCAGTTTCCTGCTCTGACCATTCCCAGTGGAAGCATGGGGAGGTGTAAGAGCCTTCCTGCCTCAGTGGGAGCTTGCAAAGCAGTCCTAATGTGGGAGGTCAAAGAGACCTGTGCTTCAGGATCTGGAAAGCTGGCAGTGTGGGTGGGAGTCCCAGTGGTGCTGAGCCAGTCTGTTACCCTTTTGGAGAGCTTCACTGTAGGGTTTTAAATCTCCAAAATACACATTCACCTCTATTCAGAGGGGAAAGGAACCATGTCACTTTAATATGGGATTCAAGCTTGATCCCTTGTGGAATTCCCCTGGAAAGTGTGGAGAGGAATAAGAAGCAGAAGCAGCAGGACATTTATGGTATTGCTGGGTTTGAAGCATTTTTAGCTTTGTCTTAAAGGGACATTGTCACGATCAGTGTACCTAAAATTAGCTTGCTTTTCTCTTTCCATCCCAAATGTCTGTTTGATTTTTCATTTGTATTATGTTATAAGTGCTTCCAGGCTCTTTTTAAAAAATTATTTTTGTAAGAAATAAAATGAATGCAAAGAATGCAGCATTCATAAACAGCCGTACAAGAAGAGAAAACACAGAAGAGAAACTGCGTGTAAGCCATGACTAACAACTCCACAATAAGAAACCATTGTGTGGTGAGAGCCTTGCAGCAAAACACAAGTGTGGTAAAAAGCCCTGCAGAAACAGCATAGCATCATGATCTTTTAACAGAGATGAGCTGCTGCTGCCTCTTGGGAGAGAACAGCTCTGTCCAGCACTGAGAGGGACATGCAGTGTCTAAGGAGAAAGCTGCTGTAGCTTTGAGGTCCCAGGAATTAATGTGATAGGTCATGTGTATACACACAGAGAAAGAAAAGGATTATTTGATGCCCTTTATGAGAAGCTGGATTTCTTTCTGCTGTACTTTTATGTCTTTCCTCTCTGGTGCTGGCACTCCTTCGGGTGCTTAACAAATACAGCTTGGTAAAATATCCATTAAATGGGGTTTTATGCCATTTTTAGAACTCCTCGTTTTACTGCTGGAGCAGAAGGGCTAAATGATTCTTGAGTTTGTTGGAGACATTTTTGGTAAAATGATTCCATCCAGATTTGGAGGCCCAGTCCCAACACCTCAGCTAAGAGCCTCTTTGCAGTACCATTCTCCAGAGATTCTTGGGAGGGTGGAGCTCTTAATGCATCAGGCATTCCAGCCTTGTGGAATGCTTGTGCACTTTTATGGGATGAATACATTTGAATGTGCTCACTTCTCATGTAAAATGTTTTGTGCAGGACTAGCATGGTCCTATTAATGTAGCAGTGATCCTTGTTCAAGAAGTTATGAGTTAGTTATAGATTTAATAGGCATATGGTTGGTGATGTTGGGAGTTAATAAACAATCACCACTGATTAGCTTTTGAGAGTCAGAGCATTAGGAAACTTGCTTAACTCCAAATCTTTCCTCATGAGTTTTTATGCATGGAAGTCATACCCCAGGAATAGCCTGAAGCACCCTACTTTATTTACTCCATCTGCCTGTCTGGTTTTGATCTCCCTATACTTTTGTATCCCACTGTAAAAAAAGTGTCTGCTCTGCACTGGCAGCATGGTCAGGTAGCTCTGTGGCAATTATACAGACCAGAAAATGAAAATGTTAAATTATACCATGACAAGTAAAAATTAAATTAACGTCTCCAATCATTAACCAAAATGTTCTTTCTGCTTCTGGAGCCTTACGGCACAGTATGGGCTGTTCTGTAGGCAATGGAGAGGAAGGATAAAGGATAAAGGGAAATTCTTGGTTATGGGGGTTGCTTTGGAGACAGTAGAAGTTTTCCACTCTGAGAGTTTACTGTGGGGCTCTTTGTAGCTGGAGATTCAGTATCCCAAGTCCAGAGCTGTTTGTAGCCCTGGATCCCATGGGCTATGAGAACCTGAACCTGCCCTGCAGGAAAGCATTGTTCTCCCCATGTCCTGCATGGCCTCTGCCCTGACCTGGTGCTGTGAGGTGCAGGAGGGTGTGCTACCCCTGTATGGGCTTTTTCCATCCCCTCTCTGAGGAAGAGTGGTAGTTTCACTGAATTTTGGACTCTGTACCACTCCTGCCCTGAGGGTGCAGGGGAAACATATGAACTGAGCCACAGAAGTTGTCAGGAGGGGCTGGGAACTTTAGAAACACACTGATTTCAGAAGTGGATCCTGTAGCACTGGTAATGAATTTGCACTGTCTCAGCATCCTGATAAAAAGGGTTATTTTCATACTATGTTCTCAGCATTCTCCCTCTTCAAGTTCTCTAGGAGCATTTTTTCTTCATGTTTCCCTCAAGTGTCTTAAAGCTTCTTGTTTGCAGAATAAACATCCCAAATGGGCTGTGAGCTGGTTAGAGCACTGACATTTTATTTTAAAATGCCCACCAGCAGCAAAAAAAACCCCCAACAGAATATTTTTGAAGGGAAATTTCCTTTTTGGGTTTTTGTATCCCTGAAAGAATTTCCGATGCAGGCAGATAGTAATTCCCAGCTACGTACTTCCTGATAAGGAAACAGCTCCAATAAATGCAGCTATAAATAGCTTCCTTTTTATTTTTAAAAAATGTAGGGAGATCTGTTTAGCTTTTATTTCAAACTACTGAAAGAAAGGGACAGTGTACAATAAAAGTCTTAGGTTTGGCACCCATTTGCTTTCCAGATAAGTAAAGTTTTTAAGCTGCATTTATAGATTTAATTTTATAAAGTTTAGATGTCTCTTTATTTCTATTCATCCTTCTCACAACACTGTGAAAAAAACCCCACCTTTTTATATGGTAAACATAAATTGCATTTTGCCTCCCTCGTGAAGGGAAAGTATTACCTGCTTTGTGCAGAATTCTTTATGCTTTTGCTTTGTGCCTATATTTCAGAGCTTCTCTATGTATAGTTTGTTACGGTGCTTTGTCATCTCAGAATAAGTAGTGTGATCTTCAACTGCATTTCTTTCACATTTGCTGTGGATATGCTGTAGCAAATGCATGGTTAGACTGAAATTCCTTTTTTCTAAAAGTAACTTGCTGAGACAATTCTGTGCAGTTAGTTTATAAACCTTCTGAATTTTCTGCATTATCTTCCCCCTTTTTACAGTTGTTTCATGTATTTTTAATTTCATACCTTTTACTTTGGACTTCTGCTAAAATTTTCCCTTACCAGTCCTGCTTCTTTTTGTTCTTTAAAAAGCAAAGACCAAACATGCAGTACCTTCAGAGTAACAAATAATTATTTACCCCCACAAAAATTTATAGAGATGAATAAATTTACTGTAAGAGCTAATGTGAAAATGTCTTTGCAGGTTAGATTTCAAGCTAACCATAGCAGTTATTTTGATTACAGCTGAAAATACATACATGTCCACTGCCTTGAGAGTTGTATAGAGGATGAGTGCTTTGTAAACCATCCTGAGCAGCACTTGGACCTTAGTCAGTCCCTGGTTTCTGTGCTGCAGCAGGGAAGGGTGTGTGCAGGCTGGCATGTCCTGTGATGAATGGGGGTCTCCAGCAAAATCCTGAGGCACAGCTGAGGATGGGTGTTGTCACTGGGGGTGTTGGCAGCTGAGTTATCCCCTTTCCCACTTGTTCCTGTGCTGAGCATTCCCTGATTTTCCCAGGGGTGGTGAGGTGGATGTGCTGGGCTGGATGTACAGCACTGCTCGAACCATGGCCAAAGCCCCTGCAGGGCCACGCTGCCATGTCCTCAGAGAGCTGGGGATCAACGCAACAGAGATTAGGTGGAATATTCCCCCTTTTCCTCCTCCCTCTTTCTCCTTCCAGCCATTTCACAGGATCTTGTGACTTGTGGCCAAACCCTGCCCGTGAGCGAGGGCACTCAGCTGCCCTGGGCTTCTCCTCTTGGCCGCTGGCTCATGGCTGGCCCGGAGCCGAGCAGATTGCACAAGGGTGCAGCTGGTGGCAGATTCATTCCCCCGTGCCCTCTTGCTCCTTGCTGGCTGCAGTGACATGGCAGGGCTCAGCACGTGCCCCTCCACAGCCCCTGAGCACTTTGCTTTACACTGTGCTCCTCTGTAGGCACCCAGAGGGGTTTTACCTCCCGTCTCCTGTGCTCCTCTCTTGGCTGCAGCAGCAAGGTTGATCTGCGTGTGCAGGCCTTGCCACACCTCCTCAACAGGCCCGTGGAACATGCACAATTAATACGGCATTAATTAATTATGGGGAGAACTCGCTGCTGGCACAAGAACCAAGGCTTGCAGCTTATAAAGTGAATCCTTTGATGCTGAGCTTTAAAGAACGTTTCTATCAACTCAAGCCAGCAGAGAGATTCTGTGATATTTATACCCTCCCTCTGTGCAGGCTCCAGAGCGCAGGGTTTGGCCACCCTGGACACCAGCAACAGGAGTGGTGGTGCTAAAGGAGGAGGGTTCAGAAAGCATAACCAGGGCTTGACCCTCAGGAACAAAATTGCACAAGTCCTGGGTGAAAATGTTGGGGTTGAGCCAGCTCAATAGGTGTGAAAAGTGACCTACTGGACTTGATGAAATGAACAGGAGTTGTCTCACTGTCTCCAGCAATTCCCACAGTTTTATCTAGAACTGTGTGTGTGTGTGAGTAAATTTGTAAGCTTGTGCTGTGCTTCTACTTGCTTGGCCAGTGTTTGGGGGAAGAGATGAAAGAATGACTGTGCCTGTTTGGTTTGTGCAATACTGAGAATTTCTCCCTTTGTACTTCCTCCTTCTCGGTAGTGCAGAAGGAAGTAGCCCCAGTTCCTGCTGGTCCACAAACCAGTTACTCATTTCAGTTCTGCCACTTGAGTGGGTCCTTGTGTATTTCCTACTAGGGGAAATCTCCCTTTATGTGTATAAGTTCCTCCTTCCTACTCTCTCTTTTGTTCTGATTTCTTCCAAGCAACCTGTCTCCTTCAATTTTTAACTTCTTTGCTGGCTTTCGCTTCCTCTCCATGATTCAGTGAAGGCGTTCTGTCAGAAAAACCCTCTGTACAAAATACTTCTTTGTTCCCTTTTTTTTTTGTTATTTTTCTGTGTTGTACTTCTTTGTATCTTGCTTCCCTGGAAAGTTCCTTAGTAGTCTTACTACCTCTGGGCTTTTAGCTTCATTACTCTGGGTAGTCATTACTGTGTTGCAGGGTGTGTAATTGTTCAAAGCACCTTGTTCTTTTTATTAGAGGTTTGGTTTCTTTTACTGCTCTTTAAATACTAATAGGCAGTGGTGACAAATGTTGTTATTAAATACATGGGCTTGTTTCATCACTGCTGTACAGCTTGCTTGGTGGTTTTTTGCTTGTTGAAAGTGAGCATAACCAACTCACAGGAGTCATTCTCTACTTCCACTTTATGTTCTCAGGGATGCAGTGTGTGGTGTGGAGTAGTGGTGAACTGGTCACATGCAGCAGGTTTAGTGCAGGATTTGAAGCCTTGGAGCTCAGCAAAATAGAAACAAGGGATAGTACTTAATGTCTGTAAGAGCTAAAACATTATAGATCTTCAGTTTTTACACCCTCTCTCAGTTTTAAAATCATGCAGAATGAAAAACAGGCAGAGGAACTGGGAGTGACAGCAGAGGTAACAGTGACAGTGAGCTGAGCTGTGTTTGTGATGGGCAGACCTGGAGCAGCTGGGCTGTTAAAGGAGTCAGTATTTGCTGCTGGCCTCCTGCCACACCATTATCAGTGTGTGCAATAGCAATGGCTGAATCTCACAAGGTTTGGCGCTGATTCAGTTCAACAGAACACCCAGAAGTAAATCCAGATGTCTTTTAAATTGGTTGGATCTGTAGTGTTATGGTGAGTTCTGCATAATTATAATTTTCTTGTGAGAGTTCTGGGAGAATATACCTAGTCCCAAATAACCCTCAGAGCACAGCTTCTCACGCATGGCCTTTCTGGTACTCCACATTTGCACTGAGAACATGTGCACACAAAACCTCCACTGGAACTCAGACAAGAGTTAACAATCAAAATTTATTTTAAAGCTGAGAAATTCTGATTTTTTTTTTTTTAGTCTGACACATGTATCTCCATGTGCATGTACATATTTAGATCCTGTGGAAAGAAGACTTGCTCAAATACTTAGGTTTTATGCAGAGAGACTGTAACTTTTCCTTTTCCTTTTGAAACTAATTAACACCTAGGATGCATTACAACCATTTCTTTTAGGCAGAGTTGTAAAATTACTGCCTATGATGAAACAAAAAATGGGTGCAGAAGATGATAGAAGGTGTCTTTTGTGTCACAGGAGTTTCTAAGCAGGCTCAGAATTGCTGCCCTCCCCACATCTCAGCAGCAACCAGCAGACACAAGAGGGTTAGGCTGTGTTTGAGTCCAGAGGCTTAGGTTGGAAGGGGTCTTTCAGTCTGTTTTTACTGGTTCAAGTGTACAGAGTCAGCAGTATATGTGTGAAATCTCCAAGTTGG
Organism: Agelaius tricolor; assembly: GCF_023055355.1. Classification (NCBI taxonomy): domain Eukaryota; kingdom Metazoa; phylum Chordata; class Aves; order Passeriformes; family Icteridae; genus Agelaius; species Agelaius tricolor. The sequence continues at coordinate 6,407,242 of NW_027269263.1, forward strand.
CTTAAAATTGTAGATGGGGCTCAGTCAGCTGTTTTCAATGCTTTCTTACTGCGTGCGCTCCATAGGCCACTTCCTGAGGAGTACTAATATGAAGTCTAATCCACAAATAGTCTTGGCACAAGTTTGGAAGCTGAAATAATCAGAGTGTTCTAACCTATTGTGAATAAAGGTAGCTTACACTGATAATTTTGTCTTGAAATGACTTGACCCCACTCTGAAGCATTTTCACTGCACAGTTTTATAAGTCCATATAACATCTACAACAGAAAGGCTGTAAAATTATCGTTTGCTTTACAAAACATGTCTCTTGGTCAGCTATAAATTACATGTATGCTTTAAATAATTTGAGCATCATGACAGTTTCATTCAATAGATCCTGACAGTGGTCAAGAAGAGCAGGGACATTTTCAGTAGGAATAAAATGCCCTGCATGTCATTACAACTTGAAGTTATGGTCATCTACTAAATTAACTGTTCAGTTAATTTCATTCAGAATTGGGATGAAAGTAAACTATCCTTATTTTGATAATTTTTCCTCAGTTTTTCATATGGGACCACAGTACAAGGAAATCTCATTCAGAAGGGTGTTGTGGTTGTTCAGCAGAAAACAATTATTGATGTGAGTAGGTCATGACATTTTCATGTGGTTTTACAGTAATACCTGTGAATGTCCCTTGACTGTAGATTAAGCAAAGATTTGTCAAAATCTTGGTCAAAAATTTGTCAAAAATCAGTCACCAGACTCCAGTATGTATAGCAACTGTGCATAGGTTCCACAATTTTTCCACAATTGAAGTTCTGACAGAAGCTTGTTAAAGCTCATGAATTCTTTGGGAGGTATCTTAATGCTTTGTATTTATTCAAACTCTGACCCGCTATGGGTGTGGTGGTCTCATCCACATGGTCATTTTTGTGCTAGGGAACTTAGTTAGAACAGACTACTTCCCCAGTCCTCCTCTTCCTAGGAAATGGGAGGGGCAATAGGACCCTGCAGTTTAAAGAAAAGGTCGTTTTCTAAGTGAATAGGTTTGCAGGGAGAAAGTTATAATGTGGCTATGAAATCATACTTGGTATGGAGAAGGTGACCAGGAAATGATTATTCACAGTTCCTGACAGAGCAGCAAATGCAGAGATCCAAGATAAGTCATTGGGCAACATGTCTAAAAGAAACAAGAATGGGGATGCATCACTACATGAAAGAAATCATTGCAGGAAGATGTTTGCAGGGCTGAAAGTGTGAATGGATCTCTAAAAGGAACCAGATAAACCTGTGCAGAGGGATAGGCCATGTGGTCAGTATGGAAACAGTGGCCTGCATGCAACCACAGCTCATGAATTCCTTAAAACACAGATTACCAGAGGCTGAGATAAGTAATATATGTTACAGCAGAGATTGCTTCATGTTTCCTTGTTCCTTTCACTTTTTGCTTATACATCAGCTGCTGTAGATGTTTGGGTAGATGGGTTGGGGATCTTTCCTAGTATGGTAGTTTTTATATTTTTCCCCATGTCATAACCATCTCCAGTGATTTGACAGTAGTGTGGATGCCATCCAAGCAGATATATATTCAGTACGCATATGCTACGCCAGAGGGCTCTTTTAGGTGATAACTAACTCATCAGCTAGAGGCCACAGAAAAAAAGATAAGTGAGGGGATTTGCCTTTAAGCAATTCTGACAAAAGTCTCTTTTACACAACAGCTGACTCGATCGATGAATGTAATGCCAAGGGCAGCAAGAGAGGGAAAAAAAAAGTCATGTAAATTAGTTGGCGAGGGAACAGGGCAAAGCTATCTGGGAAGGGGGGGAATGGGAGGGAAGGGCAGGCAGCCACCTCCTGGAGCTTCAGCTTTAGGGACCAGGTTTGCTCCAAGTGATTGAAAAACAAATTTTGAAGTTGAAACTGGGAAGAATGTGGAGAGCCTCTCTCCATAGCGTATAAGTCTCCAGCGAATTGTAGTCACCCCCATATGCAATTCTGTTGTCCCTGGCATTTGTTTCTCCCATACACCCTCAAAGGATTGCTTTTGTTTTTCTGCTGTTGTTCAGTCCAAGATCCAGTTTGACCTGTGGCCCTTTTTATGGCCCTGTCTCACATCCGTGTAAATGTTAACATGAATTTCAGTTCTGCTTTCTCTCTTGCCCCAAACAACAGTTTGGGTTTCTGGGCGTAGTCATTTAAAAAAATTATTCAGTATTATTTGTGATTTAAAAGGGTAAATTGCAAACTAGCTGGAAGACTGGTGGTGCTTCTGATCTGTATCCCCTTTGCTAAGGTGCTTCATAAAATACCGTATGTCGTTATTCACTCTGGCCTGGATGTTCTTGGCTCTCTCCCACTTAGTGATTCACAAGATGTCTGTGAGATTCATTTTTGTAAGTGTGGTTCTCCCCCTTCCCGCTGTATATCCTCCCCTCCCTTCTCCTTTGTTTTCAAGCTCGTTAAATGAAACCCACGGTACATGTAAGGGACAGAGTGCAGTCTCTGACATGCCATCGGAAGAGATCTGAGATAGGCCAGAGAATTTTCCCCCTGATTTTCAAGTGGGCGATTACAATAGTTTGCAAAGCTTTTCTACAGCTCCCCCTCCTCTTCCTCTGCTCTTTTGCAGCTCTGTGTGTCCTGTGCCTCTCTCAAGATATTTTTTTCTGGTAAAAAACCAGTGCCTTGTGCCCTGAGAGCCCTCCTGGCTGTCCCTGGGGAGAGGGGAGCTGGAGGGCAGAGCTGCAGATCCCAGTGCAGGCAGGGCTGTTTGCGGGGCTCGCATGCCACAGCCTCTTCAAACAGCTCTGCTCAAAGGCATGAGCTGGGCTCACTTCTGAGGGAAATTTCCTTTTTGGGGAAGTTGCTGCAAAGGAATTTCCTGTGTGGGCAGACAGAGCTTCCTGACTTGAAGGCTTCTTGGAAGGGAAACCGTTTCATAATGAAATGATAAATTAAAGACATACCAGCCCTGGTTCGCTTCAAAACAGCTATTGAGAGAGCTCAGGCGGTGCACCATTATACTCCTGCACAGAATGAAAATAAATTGCATCCTGACAGGATTCTCCATAGTAGACCATATCCTTCCCCCCAGCCTTCCTCCCTGTAGGTCCCCTTTCCCCCTCCTTTCCTCTTCCCCTGCTATTTGCTTCACTGTCATCTGTCTTTTGCAGCCCCCTCTAAACCACCAGGCACAGGGGCATGAGGTTGGGGAATGTTTGTTAAATGTGTTCCTTCCTCCATGGAGCAGTCAGCTCTGGTTTAAGCCCTGCTGTGCTGGCTGGCAGGGGGAGTGCCCTGGGTGGAAGTCACAGAAGTGGCACAGGGCTGCCCTCAGAGCTGGGTGCCAGTGCTGCTGATGCAGTTGTGGCAAGGAGAAATTTGGGATATCCTCAAAGTTTAAGTCAGTGCCTGTAAGGAATGTCTTGGTGGGGTTATGAAAATATCTGGGAGGAAGTGTTGCAGATAACTGTTTCCTGTTAAATAAGAGGAAAAAAAGGACCTTTGCTCCATCCTGGTCAAGACACAATGGAGGGAGGGCATGGCCAGAGAGCTCAAGCTGTTTTCAGTAGGCACCAACCAGCTCATAGCATTTCCCTGCTCTGCCCTGTGATGATCTGTGGAGAAGGGAAGGCGAGTGCTTGGGGGTGTCTGTGCCCCAAGGGATGCCCATAGCTGTGAGCTCAGCTGGGCTGGGTGAAGAGCTTTGATCAGGCTGCTGGGGTTGCCAGATACGTGGTACCTGCAGATGGAGGATATAATTTCAGATGACACAGGGGTAAGGGGAACAAACAAGTCAGAGTTTCATGTTACCTTTCTTTGTCTCAACTGTGTTGTCTGTAAACTTGATGGATGATTCTGCCCACAGCACCTAGTTCCACAAAGTGATTGCCATGCACTGATACAAGTGTGGTATCAGGATTTTCTTTTCTCCCTGGAGAGAAAGCCTTTATTCCCTGCCTCCTATTTGGCTGGCAATTAAAGCTGTTTTAATTCTTTGCAGAACTCCCCAGAATTGATGTGCATTATGTGCCTTGTTGTTCCAAGGAGGTCTTATTCCTCTCCATTGCTTACTGAGTTCCTTTGGAGTTTTGAAACTAAAATCACTGGCAGAGCACTACATGATTTTATAATAAGTGCTGTAGTTTTTGGGAAATTTTTCTTAAAAATGCATATGATGGAGTTAGTTACGTGACAGTGAAAGTATTTGAGGTTCTGTTTGTATTTTTTAAAGCAAGTTTTTGGCCTATGTTAAGAAAAACTTGAAAAAGTGGTTCACATGGCTCAGAAGTCAGGTACAAAGGACCCCAAAGTGGATAAACACTGGGCTCATAACTTTATGTTGTCACCACCTCTTGATAGCATTAAATAAATGATTAGAATCAATAGACTACATTCTGTTTGCCTAAGCTGCACTTCTTTTTGTCCTTGCTAATGTATCAGCGAATCTCCAGCTAAAGAAATGTCATTGGACTTTCTATATTGCCTGTCTCCTGCTTAGACTGGGGTGATGTGCCCTTCTCTCTTTGTGTGCTTGACACAGCCTCAAGCAGCTGTGGGGTTGTCATCCCTCTTTTCCAAACTGTGAGCTCCCATTATCTTATCTTCCCCCAGACAACATGGTGCTCATTTCTGTCACCTTTCTGAGCAAAAACTACACAGAATTACTTCTAATCTACTCAGAAATAAAATCCAGGTGGCATCCTGTAATGGTGGCAGCTATAGCCATGCCAGGAGGAAATCTGAGTGAGAGCACAGTGATGAATTGCTTATAAAATAAAACAGTTTCACCAAGGTTTTGTGTGTAACAGGCTTGCATTGTTAATCAGGTGCCAATCCAATCACTGTTCAGCTTCATGATAGTGAGTTCCAGTAAAATGTGGGTGGGAGGACACTTAATTTGTGCTGGTTTTTTATTGCTTTAAATGCACACACTGCTTGTTCTTGGCTTGATATCAAAAGAGTCCTGGAAGGAAATGTGGTAGAACAGGGACATGAAAATCATGACTGATCTCTATAAAGGTATTGTTCCTGCTTCCACGTGGAAAGCTCAGAGATTCCTGGTAGACATTCTTGCTGGTGTGGCAGAAGGGGGAAGTCTTACATTTTACTTCTGGAAATAGTGGGTCAGTAGGGATTTCTCTAATCAGCTAAAAACTAGCCATGATGAAATTTAAATAAATTGTAGGCAATTACTCCTGTCATAGGAATAGCTGTGGAAAACCAATGCAAGGTCTTTGAGGACAAAGGAAAGGCTGGAGAGGTGAGGTTGGATGCATCTTACTTCCCTTACTCTTGCAGATGATGTTTTAGGGCCTTATCTGGAGCTCTGTCCCTCCATGTAGCCTGTATTTCTGTTGGAAATTATGAAGCTGGGCTATGGTACATGTCCCTGCTCCAGAACAGTTCCTTTTGTTTTTTGTTTGCTACCAAATATTCGTAGGCATTTCTCTTGCTAAACTGTTTGCTTCTGCTACAGTGCAGCATGAAATACATGCAGTGTTTGTGAGAGCTCAGCAGGTTTGGTATTGGAAAAGTTGGGGAAGGAATAGGAAAGCCAAAGATCATTTCCAGGTAGCTGTTCTTCAGATTCTTTTACTGTTCTGAGTCGTGGGTTGTCAGGACAGTAACTGGTGTTTTATCCAGCTGGATTTTGTCCTGATCATTTGAAATGCTTCCTTTTTCACCTCATTTGTGATTTACAATCACAAATCTATTGCAGCAAGAAATGTTAACAGGAAAGAAATGTAAACACTTCAACTGTGTTTTACTTCCTCTAAATATCTATATGTTTGTGTTGAGAGAGTTTTTAAATTAAAAATAAAATAAAGCTTTCCAGGCAGCTCTGGGAGCTGAGATAGGTTCATCTCCTCAGGATCTAGAGAGAGGTGTGCAACAATGCTGGTTGGTATGTTGCCCAAGCAGTGACTGTGATGGAAATTCAACATGGAATTTCAACAGAGGCTGTCCTACACCAGCTGCATTTGCTTCCCATGAGAAAGTTGGATTGGTGTGGAGAACACTGAGGTTGAAAGAGAAAATTAGGGACATGAGTTTCCTCTCTTGCACAATCCCTCTTTAGGCATTTTCAATCACTATGTCTGACTGTATATGAAAGTGTTTGACTTCTTAACTGCTGAAGGGTGTAATGCTTTTCTCCAGGAAATTTGTCTCTTGGTATTTGAACAAATGTTACTTGAAGGGAAAGGGTGAAAAAAGATGTGGCTCCTCATGTAACTTACTTTACTAAAAGATGGATAACATGGTAGTGAAGACCTGAATTAAAATACAGCATAAGGTGCAGATAAGACAGGCAAAGTCAAACTCCTCATAGTCTTTAGTAATTTGCATCTTTTTTTCCAATGCTTCTCTTAAAATTTTTTTCCAGGGCAGGTTGCAAGCAGAGTTCAACTAAGCAAGGGTATTGGCAGTAGGTTTACTTTTTCAATGATCTTTCAAAGTCTCCTTGGAAATACTTTGAAAGACTTTCTGAAATCCATGAACTAGAATTTGAGAAGGAAAATATTTGTCCTTTTTACAGAATGTGTTTTCAGTTCAGCAGTCTCAAAACCATAATCATTTGCATTTCCCTTGACTCTTTTACACATGTCAGAGATTCAGCTCTGCCTAGCTAGACTGAGGTGACCATAACTATCTGGTTTAAATGTTTTTGGGGATGGGCAGTCAGCTTTTTTGAAGCAGGTGAAGGGATGTGATCTCTCTCTTCACACTGACACTAAGATTGTTTACATCTATGAAAAACTAAGAGAGACAAAATGATATTTTTCTTAGGGAAATTTCCTTTCTAAGGAAGTTAGTCATATGAAATAACTATTATTATTTTTAAATCCAGTGTGAGTTGAGGGAGTGCCCTGATTACACATTTCCTGGAAAAGGCCGTTGGTGACGTACCACTGACTAATGAAAATCGCCACTCAGAAGTAGCTCTTTTCTATTCACTATTTGAAAAGGAAAGAGTGTTTTAAAAGCACATGCCATTGACATTTCCTTGCTCTTTCTTTTTTAACCCACCAGCAGTGGGCCTGTTTACATCATTGGCAGCTACTGATTCACGGCCCTGAAAATACAAAACCATTCTGATATAACAAAATAAGTAAAACCAAAGCCTGATTGCTGTTATTTGCCATAAATGAGTGTGCGCAGCTTAACGCCACAACCTAAAATTCAGAGAGGAAGAAGAGAAGCACAAAGGAGGCAGAACAAGCATGACAGTAGTAGATGAGTTGGATTTGCCATGAAAATCAGGATAATGCTTTTTATCTACTGGTGAGCAGCAGCCTGCAAAGAGTTCTGTCCAGAGGTTAAGAATGAAGTTTTGCACACATATGAGAAACTCTGGTCAGAAAAGGGAAAAGCTGTAGGATAGAACTTCTGTATTTCATTGTTACTAATTCAAGCTTTTCTAGTATGTGTTAAACTAGTGACCAGGAAATCTGAGAGCTGATGAGCCAGAACTACTAAATACCATTTTAGCTGTTATGTCTAAGACTCTGGGAATTGTGTTGCTTATGCTCAGAAGAGCATGACTTGTGAATGCAATTTGTTCAACTCAAAATGACCTTTGAGCCTTACTGGAAGTTAACTTGAATCACCCTCCCCCCCAAAAAAAAACCACCAACAAAAAAACCCAGAAAAGCATAAAAATATGCCTCCTCCTACTAAATCCGTAAGAAATTGTTTAGTTTTAAAATGATCATCCCGCAATATTTTGTTTTGAGTTTAACCCCAACAACATTGACATGACAGAATTATGCAAACAAGGAAATTTCCATGGGCTGAATTGCACAATTTCAAGAAACAATCTGAGTTACTAAATAAACATGAGCACTGATGCATTAACATTGAAGGGCTGTGCATTCTTTGTAGCTGTTGGAACAGAGAGAATAAATACACCTTTCTTCTTCCCTGTTCATTGACTTAACACACAGGAGGGTAGGAATAGAACCTGACTAAATGTGTGTGCAGTGCCAAACCACAGGAGTTGTTTGGAGGGCTGCTGCCTGAGATTTACCATGCAGTCAAAGAAGTAGCACTAAGGGAAAATACTCACAACGCTGCTGTTGGTGTTAAAGCTGTGCACTGAAAGTCTAAAGTGTTCCTAGTGCTTTAAAGGTTTTCCTTTGTGCTTTCATAGGATCCTGTATGGCCTGTGACAGCAGCTACTTTGGGATATAGAAAGAATTTCCAATTCCACCACAAATATTTCTGTGAAAGGTGCAATGCAGGCACCAACCCAGAAATGATGTACATTTCAGCTTTCAGAAACATGCTCTACTTAAATAACATTGTATTCTTACCTAGAAACCTTAAGCCCACCAGAGTACATCCTAGGTACTCTCCCATAAGTGAACTACCAGGTTGTATTGTTTTACTGCTGTTTCCACTCTGTAAATTCATCTCAGGCCCTGTTATGCCTCTAAGGGCAGAATACCTTTTTTGTCTTTCAGTGCTACAGCTTCCATTATTACAAGGGTGCTTGGCTATTGTAGGGATGAGTCTTACAGAAATTAAGATAATTAAGTGATTAAGGTAAGTAAAAATCCAGTACCAGCCTCTGCCTTTGCATGAGTGAAAACCAAAACCAGTAATGGCCATGAGCACGTTGATGAGGGATATGTCAGGTGTGTACCTGTTGGAGGAGTGGGATTCTAGAACAATCATCCAGCAAGATTAATGGCTGGAGCAGTCTGAGGAGCTGATGGAGCTGGTACTGTTTCATACAGGATTAGTGTAGAGAGGATTCAGTTTGGGGATGCTTTCTGAAGGGTGATCCTCTAATGCTCCAGCCTGCTTGATGGTTTTAGGGAAAGATACTTGGATTTACCCTGGGTGGTGCACAGGAGAAACAGCCAAATTCTCAGCAGGGTCAATAACAGGTTTTGCTAACAACTTTAAAATACTCAAGTAGAATAAGGTACTTAGTACATTTTACAACATCCAGACAGAGTAAGGCACTCTGCCAACTCAGCAAACTTTAACTTATCCAGTCTTGGGCCAGTCAACCATTCCTCCAGTCTTCTACAGATCCACTCAGGGGTCTCTTCTAAACCTGGAGGCCTTAAAGCCCTGTGTGCTGCTTATGTGAATCTGGAGTTCTCTGTGGAGTTTTCTGAGTCAAGGTTTATGAGAGTGCCTGAGATGTGTGCAAAACCTGAGATTTATTGACTTTCCTATGGTTATAACTTGTCACAAAAACCTGTGTCCCGTGCAGACATAACGTGTGTATGTTTGTGGAAGGGATTAGAGCTCAGACTGAGATGATGAGAGAGAGAGTTGATAGGAGCAAAAGGATTATGTGAGGAGTTAGGGAATTACAGAGGTGCTTTCTGTGGACCCAAGAGTGGAGGGTACACAAGAGACCTTCGGTCTGCTCTGTGAAAAAGAAAAACAGGGATCCAGACATAAGCTACCTGTCCTGGGATAGAAAACTGGCATATTTGGCATCATGTGACTTGCAAATGTGTGCAAAATACATTATTCCAGCAGAAACAGTTGATTTCTTTCTGAAGGCTTAGTCAATGAATACAAATGAATCAGTATAGTCTTACATTTTATTGGGTGATTATCAACTGGTGAGACTCTTCAGCAGAATGATGGATGTGGTTTCTTTATCTGACTGTCAAACAGAGAGTTTATGTGTCATTCTTCACTTACATGAGTTTGCCCAAGGCTTGCATTATTGGTAAAAACTGTCCTATTTGCTGTGTTTAATGATCTACAGGTTATCAGGCCTTCTGCAATCTTTTACTGGCTGTGACAATTTATTGCATGATGCTCCTTACTTTTCCTATTTAGAAAAAGGTCCTTTGCAAGGATAAACACATTAATTTCTAGAAAATATGTTTAAATCCCCCAGTGAAAGGTGCTTATTTCCATTATTCCAGGGGTTTAGCAATAATTCTGTCTGAAGAAGATGGAAGAATAGGGAATGTGGGTCAAAAGGCATTGACAGATAGAAGTTTATCTAACAGGCTTGCCTTTAAAGAGCATTTGAGGAAGGGTAACTGAACGCAGCAATGTGCCTTTGCCCTGAGCAATGCTGAGAGAAGCTGGAGCCCCATAGTGCCTTATCCCAGCACATCTGAGTTTCCAAAGTCAGCACTGGATGGGTGGAAAGTCTGTAGCACACAGCAGTAACTCGGAAGAGCACAGAGAGTGAGCAAAACATGAGCCAGGGACACGTTTCCTCAGTTGTAGTTATCAGGACTTTGAATGTGTTGTTGACAGCTTAATTCTGCTCCATGGTCCATCCTCCAAATGGTCAGGGGAGTCTGCAAACACTGACAGACAATGGCTGCATTTTGGAAAAGGTTTCTGGTGCTACTAGTCTAAACAAAACTAGCTGGCGTGGTTTTTCACTTGAGTGGTTGAATGCACATGCTGGGAACTTCAGAAAGAGCTGCTCTGACTTTGTTTCCTCTGTGGGATTTTGCTGCATGCTCCTCTTCAAGCACACAGAAACAACTGCAGATTTTCTGTGGTGTTTCATGTAGTATGAAAGGCAATGTAATTGTAATTCATTTTAAGAGGCACTGATTTGACTGTTTGATGTAAAGGGGTTTTCTGTCTTCCTGATGTCATTTCAGAAGGATCTCAGTGAAAAAGATCTGCAGCAGTGCAAAACTTGTGTAAAAGGAAAAGAGAATTAAGCCTCAGTATTTGAGACCAATACTGATATTTACCTTTGTCTTATTTTAAAGGCCTTGGCACATGTTACAGTTATGTAACAAAAGGGAAGTACTTCACATTAGTGGTGTTTTACTGACCTGGGTAGTTTCTGTCAGTCATAGATTTCCAACTGTTGACTTTCCAGGTAAATATAAAGATGACTACTAACTATGTAAATATAAAGAGGTGGCTATTAAAAGACAGTAGCTGTCTTTGAAGAAACATAAGCTCCTCATAGTCCAGGTATCTTCAAGAACTTTAGAAAACAAAGAAACAATGTTGCTGGGGTTGGTTCAGAGCCGGCATTTCCAGTCAGTTCTTTCACATGAGGCGCTGGTGTTCTTAACGTTAAAAGAAATTAGGAAGTTCATTCTCAGTCTATTACTGGTGTGGCTGTGATTGTTCTGGACCAGGTTCTTCTTTATCACATTCCATGCTTGTAGTACGAGAAACAAGGCACTGAAGCAGGAATTCTTGCAGAGATAGTAAAGAAGACAGATGAGGGAATCTCAGGCTGCACTAGAGAAATTGTTCCAGTGAGATGATCCATGTCCTCTGACTCTCGGCCCCTCGTGTAGCCACAGACAGAGACATGGAACAACTTCAGCTATGTAAAGTCTGGTTGCAATACATGAATCTGCTCTAACAGCTTTCTTCCCTCTCTTCTCATATCCTCAAACACGACAGAATTCAAATGTTTTGAAGATGGGGATCGTTATGTCTTATATCTCCTGTCTGTTGTGTTTTGGGTTTTTTTTTAACTTTTTAAATTCTGTCCTTTTAGTATAGTCTTTCTTCATAAAGCATCACACCATCTTCACTTCTCCAGAACCCATAAGTATGAAAGCCATGTAGCATACATTAAAGACCCACTAAGCATCAATTTTTATTTCAGTCACAGAACAGAGTAAGGAGAAAAATGGGGGAAAATGAGCCAGTGAAAAGGGAGGACAGGCTGGATCAAGGGAACATGAAGAGATTTGGTTTGAGTCCAAATCATACAAGCAGTGATTGTAAGTAAGCACTTGGTGGTGATCCAGTGGTTTTTGCTAAGTGAATGGATGATATCTGTCCTCTCTTGGAAGAACTGTCTGTGCACATCCATCCCCTATCATTAAACAAACTGCAGGTGTATCTGTGAGCTCAGGTGTATCTGCCAGGCCTGGAGGAATCAGAGAGCAAAAGCTCAGAATGACCTTTGTGTCTCAGGGTTATCCCAGGCCTGAGGCAGAGTCATGTAAAGAGGCTCTTCTCTAGTCTACATAGTAGAGACTTTGTTGGTGGCTGGGGCTTCCTGCTTTCCCAAGCACTGACTTCCCTGCTGATACACAAGTGTCATGGAAAGCGAGAGAGAAAGCTGAACTGGATGGTGCAGCATCAGAAGGGGGAGGGAAGCCAAGAAAAAACCCACTTGTCAACTGAACAAATTAAAAAATTAGAAAACTCAGTGTTTTGTCAGTCACTTCACCCCCCGGCATTTCCTTCACAGTTAGGACTTTAATCATCAGTAAAACAATAATAACAAAACATGTACAAGGATTCCAACCATCAGCTATTATAATTCTCTTCAACACAGCAAGGAGCTCTTCAGCAAATAACCATTAAGAGATTAAGTCTCTTTTATGAAGAAATTGTTTGGTATACTGAAGGCAGTGTATTGGATGTATTTTCACAGGCTTTAGGAGTGGAAGACCTTGACAACATGCTAATTGTCTATATGTGCCACAGAGGAATATGAAAGCCTTGGTAGTGTTCTGTGCCTTTGACCATGTAGCATTCACTGGGGATTGTTGGCTAATGCAGCCCTTGGATTGGTTGCTGATAAATGTGAGTGTATATTATGATGATGCTTTCCCACCAAGATCCTGAAATACCATTTTCGCTGAGGGACTTTCAAAAGTTTTAGAGTTTCCCCAGAGGAAGGGGGTATTAATGTTATTACCATTGTCCATTTTGGAGAGGGGGAAATGGAGGCTCCAGTTTCACCAAATACAGTAAAGTAGGGTCATGTAATGCTCCTGCTGAAAATGCCAGTCTTGCCCTTCTGCTGCTCTGGCTGTTACTCTCATCTGCATGCTGACTGCTGGCAAAATTTCTGTTGCTCAAATATTCAGACTAAGAAATTCCTCTGGGTTAAAACTAATGCTGGGAGAAAATAGTCAGGTTTGGTTCTTTTACCTTGCTAATTTCCCTGATCAGAGTGTTTGTACAGCTACTTGAACACTAACAAGTTTCAGGGGAGCTGTGTGAAAACTGGAACACGAGATGGGAGTAGGTAGGACTTATTTATTGTCGCAGTGCCACTTTAAACCAATCTGAAGTGCTCATAAAACTCTGGCCTGAGGTACAGGTAAATGGCCTTTTGAAGTGCTTGTTGACATCACTCCTGGGGGCTTCCCCAAGTCAGCTTTACTCTGGTTAAGCTAACATGCACAGGGTCCCATCAAAGGCAGTCTTGTGGTGCTGCATTGAATTTCAGCCGGCCTGCCTAGCCCACAGAGCCCACAGGTGAGTAGAAAGTGCAGAGGTGGCACCAATAGTGCAAGATGCAGAATCTGGTAATCCTCATCTGTGCTTTCCAAAGCAGTGAAAAGACTTCCCCACAGCCTGATAGTAGTACTTAATTGGTTGTGGTGTTTTTTTCCTTTTGTTTTTATAATGGCTGATCTATGGGCGGGAAGCCTCTGCTCCTCAGATGTAAGAGCAGCCAGGGAAAAATAAAGGACAAGGAAGCAATTTTTCCTGAAGCTTATTTCCTGGCAAGGCACGGTTTTCAGCTTTAAAAGGATGTATGAGGCAGAGAGAAGTCCTGTAAACAGGTTCTCATGTGCCAGGGCTCCTTCAGCTTTTGTCTAAATGTCTCCCAGAACACACTGACTGTGGTTCATTGTCCTCTCATAGGAACTTGGTATTAAATTGTAAATTCCATATACACACAAGACAAAGAGAAAACAAGTGAGGCTGTGTCGTGTCTCTTACAAAAACCCTGAGTCTTCGTTATTTCCTCACCCCGGTTTCTGAAATACTTTTAATAATGAAAAAAAATCATGAAAGCTTTGATCATTCCAATAAAAATTAGAATTAACACAACTGGACAAGGTCCCTTAAGGACTGTTTCAATCACCTGCTGCTGTGCTCCTGCAAAAGCCTTGCAGCTGAAAGGGTATCGCCAGAAGAATGAGACTTCACTTTTTTAGAAGCATGATAGGGATCAAAAGAAGTCAAGTGGTAATAAGGTCTGTGTCAGTGATTTGCTTTATGATTTAATGGTCCAGCATCTGCTTTTTAAACTTTTTTTTTTAAGTGTACTGCAGGAAAACCATTGCTACATGGCTTTATTCAGGCAAGGCCCTTGTTGCATTGCATTATAAAAATACTGGTTGGTGCATGTATGAGTGGTCTTTGCACGTGCAAGGGCACGTTTAACTTTGAACATTGAGACACAATAATGTCACATCCCTCTGAGGTGGATGCAGAGGCAGATATCACACAGCTGGATAGCACTGGGGATGTCCTCTGCAGCTTCTCAAAGGAAGCTCGCCCAAAATTCAGGAGTTCATATCCCTGGTGCTGGTCATCTCTTTAAAGTCAACTCATCCAAGCTTCTGCCACATAATGATGGGTATTACAGATTTTAACTTAGCAAAATGCTGTTAGGACAGAGACAAACAAGCTCTAGTATTTTCCTCCTACCAGCTCTGTTCCTGGTGGTTTCCTTAGGAGGCACATTTTGGTGGTTGCAGGCTGTAATCTCCTAGGATTTACTGTGCTCCCCTCTCAGAGAGCTTCTTGCAACATGACCACTGCTCACAGCTCTAAGCACACTTAATTATGTCTCAGTTTCTGTTCTGTCTTTCAATTCAGGCCTTGTGCTGAGAAATCCTTGGGGTTGTTGATTTTGAGCTTTAACTGTTAGGACTTTGTTCTAAGCACGAGAAGGTTTGTTTTCCTGAAACAGGAACAAGGTGCTGAATGAGGTCACTGCATCAATAATTCTTCTTGCTTATTGATTATCTGGCACGTGCATTTATCAACAGCCGACGAATGGAGTTTTGTTGTGATGGAGATCACAGCAGGTGTCAGAATCAGCCAGCCCACTTTAGTTTGTGAGATCAGATGTGTATCTGTGTTCTTAGTTAATACCTGTGTGTGCTGATGGAATTCATGAGGTCATTCAGTGTGGGTGTGTGTCTGCATCTGCTTCGTCAGCTGCTGATGATTTGCAGAAATTTGCTGCTGCTTTAAAAGATGGATCATGACCAAATAGCTGGTTATCATCCTGGCTACCTGAAGTATTTTTTCTTCATACTGTGTACTATGCCTACTTCAAAAACTACAGTCATCCTGTGCTACTTTGCACTAGGTTTCTCTTTCTTGGTTAACTTGCAGATGGGTGTGTTTAAGCATGTATTTAAATTTCAGTGCTTTTATGTCTCACTGTCTGAGAATGGGAGAGGAAGATGGGGAATTGCCAATGAGGAAATAGTGTCTGCAAGCTAGGAGAATGGAAATAGTGAGAACTCAGGCACATTTTTAGGGAGGTGTAATGGGGAAAATAAAATCCCAATACAAATCTAAATGTCCCTAAAAGTCTTGGAAACCTGAATGGAAACCAACCCTGGGTACTTGCAAGTGTACAAATGATCTGTGTATAAAATTCCAAGTTCTCTATGGATTGTACAATGCCCACAGCAGATTTTTCTAACTGCGTAAGGGTAATGACTTTTACTGGACAGGGTGTAACATTGGCACTTTCAACATAACAAATTATCTGGTCCAGAGAGCAAAACATTCCAGGAAATGGTGCAATTGTATACTCAAAGTATAATAAATAGATCATGAAAGCTTTCGTGGCATTATTAGATGTTCAGAAGAAAAGTAAGCATTAAACTCACTTAGAGTGTCCAACTGGCAGTCCTTGGTGTCATGGCCTAGTCTATGCTGTAGGACAATTTTCTGTCACACTGCCTTCCTTGGAAGTGGGAAATGTCTATTGTAGTACCTGCTGGATTAACTCTGGCACTTCTCTTTCCTGCCTTGGATTGGCTGAGTGAGGAGCTTCAGCCATCCCCCTGAAGTCTGGGTGCTGTGCTCATATCTGGATGGTCCATCATTCCATCCCTGGTGGCTTCCTGACAAAGCTTTGTCTCACAGCAAGGTCAGCTCTGAAGTCTTTTCCTTGCCTTGGGGATTTTTTTGTTTTTCTTTTTGCAAACAATTCCTCTAAAGCACATCACCTCTAAAAAAAAAAAGTTGAATTCTCAGTGATCTGTTTTCCTTAAAAACTAAAGGAAAAGCTTTGCCTCTGAACCTGCATGTTTGAATTCTTGGTTGACCTGATCTAATGTTTGATAGTAGGATATCATGTTCCTGATGGTGGCATAGAAATATATCATTTTTTCTGCCTTAGTCTCACAGATAGGCCAATCCTGCAATGCAGTGCTTTGTCCAGTCCTGGTCTCCCCATTACAGGTAAGAAATGGACATAGGAGGAAGTCCAGTGAAGAGCCATGAAGTTTATCTAGGGACTGGAGCATCTAAAATGAAAGGAGAGGCTGTGAGAGCTGCAGCTGTTTACCCTCAAGAAGAGAAAGCTCGGGTGTGTCTTGTCACTATGTATAAATATTTGATGGAATAAAGTGAAGACGACAGAGAAAATGGGCACAAACTGAAATACAAAATATTCCATTTACACTGAAGAAAAACTCCTCTGGTGGGACGTGATCAAACACTGCAACAGGCTACCCAGAATGGTTCTGGAGTCCCTGTCCTTGGAGATACTCAAAACCCAAGTGGATGTGGCCCAGAGCAGCCTGCTCTGGTTGACCCTGTTTTGATCAGGAGTTGGGCTTGCCTTAAGATGCCTTCTAACCTCATTTTTTCTGTGATTCTGTGCTGTGTGCAGGCTGACAAACCCCAGGAAAAGCCTACAGAAAGGAATGTCAGGCTGCTGTTGACTGTTCTCCTTAGTCTGCTGTCAGGATAAATAAGCCTAGCAAAGGAGCTGATGTAGGGAGAAGAGGACTGAAGGGACAGTAGTTGCTAGGTGAGTTTCAGAACAGTTTGGAAACATAAGCATTCACTAAATTATTTGAAGAACCTCGTTTACAGGATATCATCTGTTCCCCTTTATTTTCACTGAAGTTCATTCAAAAATTCTGTCTTTTATTTTGGATAGTAAACTCTAACTCTGTTCTCAAGTACTGTCAAATTAGAACTTAAATGGCAGTGAGTTGCATTTACAGAGAGATTTGGGAGCACACAATAATTCATGTCCAAAGGGACCTTAGGAGGTCTCCTCTCCAACCTCCTGCTAAAAGCAGGGTCAGCTCTGAGGCCAAGGTCTCTTGGTGCTTTGTCAGGTTGGGTCTTTTCAGCCTCCAGAGATGGAGATTGCACAGATTGCATACCTCTAGGCAGCCTGTCCCAGCACTCTGCTGTCCTCATCGTGAAAAAGATCTTCCCATCTGAACCTTTTGCTCTTAGACTTTTTCTCCTTAGGTGAATGAAGGTAACAAACAGGTGCCTCTTGGGTTTTTCAGGAGTGTATCTGCAATCTAGATCTCTCACTCTCTTGAGCACTTCTAGGAGTTCCCCCATGCCCTTACCTTTATTTTGAAGCATGGAAAAGCATTTGAAAATCTTATCTGATGTCTCCTGGGGTTCATAGCTTTAAGAATTTGCAAGATTGAAACTCAATTCTCTTCTCTTTCTAAAATAATAACTTTCTTGTGCTGCTGAGGAATGATTTAGGATTAGAAAAGTCCTTGATTTGCAGCAGGAGGGTGTGTCTCGTGAAATACAACCAAAGCATTTCTTTTTAAGCATTTCTTTCTGTTAACTTTGCTGATAATGATGTGGTAGAGATCAGAGCTAGGGCCATAATTACATGAAGTTTGCAAAGAGAGGAAAGCTCCAGAATTCCTTTTACACTGCCTAGCGTATTTCTAGGAAAATGCAACAGTAAAATCTTCTAAAAGGGAAAGAAAACTTGTGTGTGGAATCTTAAAAAACATTTGATGCACAAACATATCTTTGTGTATCAAAGAAACTATTTTTTTGAATCATGTCTAAGGTAGCAAACCTCCCAAGTCAGCTCCAGTAGCATATTTTTTTCATGTGTGACAGAGGTTAATTTGATCATGCTTGTTACTCTAACCATAGCTGCCTTTTTTTTCCCTTCTTTGTGGCAGTGTTTGCTTTTTCTTTGTCCATTTCTTGTTGTTCCTAAGAACAGATATTTGCCAAAACAAATGTATGTGAGTGATAAAAGCCAAGAGGAATGTCTGTTGGACCACAGGAAATTTCCTGTGCAGGAAGAGATCTTAGGACTTCCTGTGGAACAGAGCATTGTGGGTCCCTTGGCAGAAGTCCCTTTACCACAGCTGCAATTAACCAGAAGAGGGTGGAAAATAGTTGGCACTGCCTTTTGCAGTCACATAGCTCAGAAGAGCCTGAACTAGACACTTAAAAATCCACAGCATAAACAAATGGTAGATCAGAGTGGGTTTGCAGATCATTACTCTCAAAACCAAAGAAAGTAAGAATGGTGCAAAATTTCAGGTCACTTTTGCTCATACTCCCATGCTTCCTGCCCACCTGACAGACTAACTCCGTGTACATGGTACTATCCCAGAGTTTGATGGTGCTAGAAGGAGACCTCTTCACTGAAATGTGTCCATGGTCCCTGTGCTTTGTACCCCACTGTACCTTGCAGGATTTACAGGACATTGTCAGTCAGCCTGTTCTCTCCAGCAGGGTTTGCCCATGTCCCTGCTTGAGGCTTCCCTGTGGGTACTTCCAGGTGAGTTCAAATTGCCAAACAAGCCATGTCCCACATGTTGTATTAAACCTGTGTGATGCCAGAAACTTGTGCTGATTGCCTGAATTTCAGCATGGAAGACCCTTCTTTTTGAGTGATCTTTATTTTTGCTTATAGCAGATGTGCATCTCTTTCCCCAGCCCTCTTAAACAACACTTGCAGGGAGCAGACGATCTGTTTCTGGAGAGAGGAGTGAGGAGACAAAAAAGGAAGGGCACAGGATGCTAACATAAAATGCTGTAGTAAAAAAGAAGGGAAGAGAAAACTGGATAAGAGGAGGAAATGAGTGTAGTTCATAGGGCAGAAAGAGTAGGGGACAGAAGAAAAAAGACACCAGGAGCACAAATTTTATAAAAAGGGAAACTGGCCAGTTTGAAGACAAATGTAATTTTTGTAAGAGTGTGTACAGAGCATGATTAGGTCCTACACAAGAGGGAATTTGTGATGCAGGGGATGTCAAACCCATTATTAGGTGATGGCAGAGTGAGCTTGATACGGACATTTGGCACTTCATGCTAGACTGCAGTCACAACTTCATCTGTGGGGACAGTTGTGTGCCTGTACCAGTCCTTGACCTTGCTGCCACAGAAAAAGCCCCAGAAATGGTGCCTGAGTTGTGGTCTGTGCTCAGTGTGACATTAAGGCTGTTGACTCTTCAGAGAAGTCAAATAGAACCTGACTTGTGACATTTAAACTTCTGCCTTGTGAGCCAGATTTGATGACAGTGGTCTCACCTGGGAATTTCTGTGCCTCTCAGGTAGCTTGGTGCTCCTCACAGAGTTTGGACTGTGACCCAGTGCCCTCGCCTCTGCTGCTTCAGCATTTGGTGTTTTCCTCACAGCTGTGTGCACGTTCACTCTTCTTTTGTACCAAGGAACTCTTTGTTTGCTTACTGAGTGCTTCCCCACAGGAAATTTCCTGTGATGGAAAACTCTGGGGAAGCTTCCTGTCAGAGGAGAGGCTGCAGGGGGCAGATAAGGGAGGCACTGGAGGCCGCAGACCGCAGCAGCTGAGGAAGCGCCGTCACCTGGCCAGGGAGGCTGGGGGCAGGAAGAGCCAACCACTGCCTTGAGTCATCTGGGCTGATAGGACAGGGGAACTACTCACTGGAAAACCCACAGCTGCTGTTGACTGCTGGAGCCTTCCCTGAGCTGGGCACTGTAATTTGGTGGTGTTCAACCCAGGTCTCTGGAAGCTGTGGATGAGTTTTTATCCTGGGGGACCCCCATGGGTCGGTCAGGTCAGCACTTACTGGGCTCTGAAGAAAGCCTCTAATAACGTGGCCCACTGTCAGCTGAGTGGGCTCTGAAGCTTGCAACCAGTTGAGGAAAAAAGTCATTGCCTGATGGGAGAACAGCACATTTTGATAATGTTGCCTATCTCCTACCAGTTGTTTTCCTAAAGGGGAAAGGGAGGGTCCCCTCTTTAGGTACCATTATAATTTTTGAGCCCATGGCTGACCCTGGCAGTCTCTGGAGAACCACTTTGTATCACGTACTGGGATTTTGTCTTACCTTGGTGCAAAAAGGATGGTCTGACTGCCAAATAACTTACTGTGAATGGCACTCCAGGCTCCATCAGAGATCTCTTGTCAGTTTGTGCTGGGCAGCACTGGAGCTTGGTGAGCTCTTAGGAACTGCCTGCAACTGCCAGTGTTTAATCAGTCCAAGGCTGACTGATTTAGTGCAAAATAATTAATTTGAGGAAAACACCCTGATGCCAGAAAGCTCTCCATAAACATGCAATCTCAATGGTCATGATGTTGCCTCTGCAGTTGGGTGGGACCTTAGGCAACACTAAGGCAAATAAAGTACCTGAAAATGACCTTAATCCTTCCACAGCTCTTGCCTTGTAGCCTTGCCATGCCTCAGGTTGCTCCTGTGTAATGTTGGGATGGTAGTGCTTCTTTCTGCCCCCATTGATGTCTCCTCTGTCAAGCTCAATGAAGGACTTGAGAGCTGTCAGTCTGTCAGCCCAGAGATGTGCCAGCCCCACAGACCATACTTTGAGCTTCCCTCTCACCAATCTACCCTTTCAACTCTTCAAATTTTTCCCTCTGTCCCTACCATACCTCAGCATTCCATGCTGTCTGCTGAATTCATCTGTACCACACAATGATTTTTACAATTCCTCACACAAAGTAACTGGGTCCTGGTAGCATTTTTTAGGCCTCCTTGTTGGTAGCATTCATCTCCATCTGCAATCTGTTGCCTAAATATTGCCTGCACAATGGGGTTTGTTGTCTGCATGTAATTCTTCTGTAGGTTGATTTATCCCAGGTATGCATGACAATATTTTGCCAAAAGATGCAAAATCTTTCTGACATTTTTATCTTAATGTTCCTGTTTTTCTTCAGAGCTCAGCCTCTTGAATCTGATGGAAGCATGTCATTTGCCTCTTTGCTCTTCTGTGTGTCTTGTTTTAAATACTGAGGTTAAGAGCAAATTAAATGGGACTATGAAGTCCTGAAGGAACTTCTTTAGGTGTGCTCTCCCTAGACTAGGAAAAGCAGGTGTTTTAAGCTTTTAGTTTGGTATTACAGTATGGTATAATTTCAGTACAGCCTTCATTCAGCCACCAGTGATTGTTGTGGTTTGATTAGCAGAAATGTGTGCAGCCTGGCCAGCTGCTCCAGCTGTTGGCTTGGTGACACTGGCCAGCTGGCTGTCATTTCTTGGCTAGAAGGAGACCCCAGATTGCAAGTGCTGCTTCTCAGCTATGGGGCAGACAGGAGTGAGGCACTGCTGGATCCCAGGTCTCCGGGGAAAGAAGCAAAGAAACAACTTCAGAGTTAGATGCAGACATCAGTCCTTATGTTTGTAACCTGCCATGGATCAGACGTATCTGGGAAAAATTGCAGGCTCATTTTCTGGGGCAAGCGGTTGATCCCTTTGTTTTTCAGGTTTCCAAACAGTTGCCAGTATAAGAACTTGGGTTTGATGGGTTTTCTGCTTCTTACCTACTGCAGCTGATAATTTCTTTGCCAGGACAGAGACCAATACATTGATGTTGAACTCTGAAAATGTCCAGTGCCCCAAGACCTGGAAAAGACTTGAAGAAAGAGAGGAATTCTCTCCTGTACCCTCAATACCCCTCCTCTGGGCCATGTGGACAGGAGAGAAGTCTGCCTGTGCACAGGCAACAGTGAGAAGAGCTCAAACTTGGGGTGGGGCAGAAGGAAGAGCCTGCAGCAAGGAGGCTGGTCAGGGAGATCAGCCCACCAGCACAGCTAGAATTCCAGAGAGAGGGATGTGAAGTCGAGCTAGGAGGATGGATTTCTTAATCTCACCTTCCTTTTACTGCCATATATACACCTGCTCCTGCACAACTTGCTGGGAAAATGAGCCAGAGTTATGGCAGGGTGTCTGATGCCCTCCTGGAGTGCTGGTTCCTATAACAAATGACAGTATATTCCTGCTGCTATCTGTTGTCCCTTTAGCAAAGGGTGCCAAAGGTCTGAAAGTTGGCTGTAAAAGGCCCAACCCTCCTGCTGCTGACCCATGCAGGTTTCATTATGATGCCACAATGGAATTTCTGAGGGCTTGTTTTTTCACCACTACTCATCCTTTAAAGACAAGGGAAAAAATTACACTCAATATATTTATTCTGCATTATAGCTCCTAAGGTTTTAAAGGTGAAGAAGTGTCAGAATTAACATTGCCTGTGAGAACCTTGATCCTCCAATCACACAAGCCTTGCATATACATCAACACATGCAGGGCTTGCAAAGTGTGGGCTCTGGGGCTGCATGGAAAAACTTCACTAAATGCTGATAAAGAGGAAAGGAGGTGAACCTTAGTAGAGGGGATAAGGACAGGAGAAAGCACTGTATTGTTCATTAAAAAAATGTCATTTTGTTTTAATAATTTGTAATGCTAATAATACACTAGGAAATCTGTGATATAGTGTGAAAACACGATAAAGTATTGGGAAAATTCAAGTTCATTACAGTTTGGCTATTAAATATTTCCAGTGAAGTAAAGTGAAACAGCTCAAGGCTGCAAAGAAATGATCCAACTGGCAGATTAGTAAACTGAGAATTCACACCCTTAATTTGTAAATATAAATAGTAAAGTTCAGAAGTGAAGTCATTAATAGACCTTATCTGTCAATAAACTTTCATGACATAAATTTTTAATACTATAAAAGTAGTGTCTTTAAAACAAGTTCTTCCTATGGAACATTTCTACTGTTTTTCTAAAATATTCTAAATTGAAATAAAGAGCTTTCAGAACTGGCTATCAAACTGGTTCTTGTAACAATTTCTGAAAATTTTGCTTACCCCAAAATCTTTCTTACTCCAAAACTCAAAGTAGATCTTACAGTAAGTGTTACAAAACCAAAACACAAAAGAGAACTTGCATCTTGACTGCAATTGGAATGCAAATGGTTAGATTAATGCCAACCTTGGAATATTGCAAATTTCTTCCATTTTATTTTTTCAATGGGTCTGATTTTGTGTATCAAACAAGCTTTTGGGGGTCTCACCATTCTCCAAGTATTGTAAACTTTCAGTTTTCCTTTTCCCCTCAATTACTGCCCATGGAGATCAAAATGCTGCCTTCTATAGCAAAATCTATGGTGTTACCCCATCATTTCTGTTTTGTTCAGCGTTCATGAACTGGGGATTTGGGGAAAATACCAATACATGACATCCTCTTAATAGCTCAGCAGGGAGATTACAATCCAAGGAAGCTCTCTGGACAAAAATAGTATTTCTCTCCTGTTTGTGCATTGCCAAGCACACTGTGGGGTCCTGGTTTATGATTGCAACTGAGACAGTACAATTATGCAGAGTAATAATGCAGGCCTGTTGAATTAAATGATGAAGGTCATTTGATTTCAGTTAGGATTAGCATCTCCTGGCCCTTCACATGGACCAGGGCCTCATAGTATGAGCTGCTGTGTTCTCTCTTTCTGCACAAACAGGGCACCAGGCACACTGGTTTAAAGATACTTGATAGTTTTAAGCTGCCATGAAAAATAAGGCAAGGGTTTGTTTTGTTAGGAAGAACTTCAAAATGTGTTCAAATTTCAGCATGGTCCTTTCCAGAGTAAAAAATCTGGAATTAAGGTGACATACAAACACCATGATAAAATCTATATTTTAAGAAAGAATTTGAATAAGAGAAGGACAGGGTTTTCAGCCCTTTCTTTTCCTGGATGGCAGTTATCCAAGTGAGACACCCCACTAAAATCACTGGAACTGCTCACAGGAATATGAGTTAAACCATGCAGCTCTCAGTGTCTTGTTTATTACTTAAACAAGACTTAAATCGATGCAATTTAGTATTCATCTTCCTTTCCACTATTTATGAGGGTTGCTTTGAAATTTTGCATTTATCTCAATTTTTACAATGTAAGTATGGATATCACTTAGACTTTTGTTTAGAATTACTTTTAGTTTGAACAAATGTCAATTGTTCATTTTAAAACAAAAGTAATTAGTAGGCTTTCATTTAAAAACAGAAAGAAAACACACATCACATTTTGACTGAATGTGAAAGAAACCTATACAGAGAAAGCAGAATTCTTTTTGCACTAACAGTACAATTTTCTTTGTTTCACATTGTGTAAGAATAGAGTTACCAAAATGTACACCAGCTTTTTACAGGAAATGAAAATAAATCAGTAAATGTTTAATAGAATGAGTATTGGGATTAGCTAATATAAGGATTTCCTAGTGCTTCTCTGGCACATGGAGAACTTACGGAGTGGAGAGAGAAAGAAAAAGAAGAGGAAAAAAATATATGCAAAGTAGGGTTATGCAAATGACCTTATCAGGGCAAGCAAAAGGCCTCTCCACCATGCCTGCCAACTCGGAAATAACAGCTATGGACACACTCAGCTCCCTCTTCCTGAGGAGATGCAGCTTTAGCCTGTGATGTTGGCAACCACACCATGAAAGGAGATTAAAAATTGCCTCCTCTTTTATGTCTTTTTAAGAGGTTGGCAGAGGTGTTAAATGAATCCTGGAGAGGGCAAGCACCCTGATGATATCCCTGTACCATTTTTTCAATTTCGTATGGGTTCTAGCAAATGAAAGGAGCAAAGAAACCACTAGGCTTTGACAGGGGCACAGAATTAGTCCCAGATTTCTCTTGAGGCATTGATATCCATCCATCCTGATGTCCAGTTTGAAGGGAGAAGGCAAGAAGAACCATTACCACTGATTTTCACAGGAGATGCAGACATGCTTTTCAAGTTTGAGAGGCAGTATTTTCAAAACCTTGGGCAGGCACTAGTTGGTCTGTACTTTAACATTCAGCTGGGTGGATTGAATTTTTGGTCGATGTGACATATTGGTGAGATTTTTCATAGCTAGGGTTGGACTCAGATGTCAGGCGGCAACCAGAGGGTGCAGTCAGATGAAGGGGTTGGCTGAATTGCTGATTTTGGGTTGGGTGCACATGCTGAGGGTACATCCAGTGTGTCATTGCTGCTTGTTTCAAGTTGCTGCTTCCCAGGCTTAAAAGATAAACCATGTGTGCAACATTACTTAAGCAAAATGGTAAAGACTGAAAAGAACCGGGGGAAAAACAGTAACAGTGCCATGATTTTTTTTTTTTTTTGTACAATGCATGCTGCTCACTCCTTGTTTTTCTTGTGATAACACCAAGGCATTTACGTGCAAACAAAAGGTTCCTCTTGCCGAGTCAGCCTCCTCCTCCTCCTCCTCCTCCTCCTCCTCCTCCCACCTGATTCCGTCAGCAGAGTTGCAAAAGCATGACTTGTGACAGTGCTAAATTAATAAGGCTGAGGTTGGGTTGACAAGGGGAATCTCCTCTTCACACGGTGTGCACACCTCAGGGGTAGTGGGGAGAAGAGGAAGTCTAGTAAAAATCCAAAATGAGGCATCACAAAACATTTTGTTAAAAATCAATCACAGTGCTTTCTTTTGAGACTTAATCTTAGAGGGAAGTAGTATTTCAGGACCTAAATCAACAAATTTGATCACAGCAGGGAGGACACAATATTGAACAGGACCAATGGCCGTTCCAGCAGCTTTGGAAGAAGCTGTAAGAAAGAAATACTGTAATTTATTAAGGAATAAGCCAGCTCACAAAAGCAACTTTTCTGAACTTTCATTGTTGGTTATCCTAACACCTGAATAACAAGGGTGTAAATCTTTACTGAAACTGCATTCATGTCCTCAGAAACTCTGCATGGTCTCAAACACGGAGGACTCCGTTTTCATGAACATTCAGTACTTGGGTCCATATGCTCTGTGTTTATTATCTGCCAGAGAGGTGTGAGACATCTAGTTTGCAGATTTTCTCAGGGCTTCACGGGAAATTTTTGACACTTTGCATTCCCTAATGTCATTTTGTGTGAAATTGCTGAAGAAGGCTTCTCCCACTCCTCAAATTGACAACGTGCCCGTGTCTGCATTTCTGCCCCGTGCTGTCAGTGCCAAACTGATTGACCCCAGTCATGGGGGGTGGGGGAGGAGGGAATCACATCAGTAAGCAAAGTATTTTAGAAAAGTAGTTTTCCACTTGAAACTTGTTAAGAAGAAAGAAAAGACGTGGGAATGTCAACTTGCTTTGCACTTATGGGTACCAGTGAGCTTAGTAATTTTTGTGATGTAGGAATTACAAAAGCAGGCATGAAGGCAAAAGCCAAGGCAACCCGAGAAGTTAGGTTAGAAGGTGCCCTTTCTTCAAAATGTAGTTCACCATCCTTTCCTAATGTTTGTGTTTGCTTCCCACCTTCTTAATTCTCCAGTCTGTCTTTTTTAAAAATGATGTTCCAAGCTTTGCAAGTTGGTTGTGAGTCAGTCTTCCCAGGAGAGCAAAAACTTGAGATGATTTGGAAGTTATGATACAAAAGAATGAAGCAAAACTGGTTTGGACTTTGTAAACTAAGCAAGTTGTGAATCATTGGAAAAATAGAAGAGAAATTACTTCATGGAGACACCTCTGTAGCTCTCCTGCCTTCAATGTCATTGTGATTGTCTGAGTTTTTGTGAGTACAAGTGGTGTGTGAACAGACAGACCTACAAATCTGGATTTCTGCAATAGATAAGATAAAATAATTAGACAAATGTCCTTCACAGAGCTGACTAAAAGTTGCCAATGTACAGGGGAGCACAGCTAAGACAATTTTAATTAGACAGGTTGGTGAAAAAGCATTTCACCTTTGTTTTCTCAATAGCCGCATAATGAAGTGTATGAGGAGTCCAGGAGTTTCCTGGGGTTGGTTCCTGGGGACATGGTCTGCACACTATCATATGGTTATGCTGAATCCCTTCCCTGTCCTCTCTGTCCATATTGTAATGTCCTCCAGGCAGGTAGTCCTCCTGCCTCAGTGTTTTATGCTACCTGGCACAGCTGTCATATAAAGAAGCCATTAGATGTTGTAAAATATTTCTGACAAGTGATACAATTGAGGGGTGAGCTCCTCACTCCTCCCTGCTGTCACAGCTCCACAGCCCAGCTCTGGGGGCTCACAGCACACAGTGCCCCTCTCCAAGGACAGGTGTCCCCTTGGCCCTGGCACGTTTGCTGCAGTTCTTTGATCGTGGCAAGCACAGGGATGGTCATGCTTCCTGTGGGAAAGGAAGGGTGGGAAGGACAGAAGTCCTGGGGAGATAGTTTCACTGATGTCGAGGTCACTGAGTGTCTGTAGCAGCACAACAGGATTATGTAGCACTAGGAATTGTGAAGCTGGGATGATCCCAGTGCCATCATTACTAGGTGCCTGCAGCCTCTCTCACTGCACCTTTACAGTGGCAAGAAACCCAAAAAGCAGGATGAGACACAGCCTTCTTGTGATTTAGGTCATCCATTTGTTTTTCCTTTTCATTCAAAGCTTGATCCTTACTGGAACTGCATAGGTAAATCATTTGCCTCTATTGACAGTGCAATCATTTTTCCACTCCTGGAAGCAAGCCTTTCTCAGTGACATCATCCAGATTAAACTCAAGTGATGCAGCAAGCCCATGCATTATTTTTCAGTGGAATGACATGTTCTGTAACAATACCAGCTGAAGCGTTTTCTCAATTTTCTGTTACCACATCCAGCTGTTATTTTTGCAATTTGCCACCTCCCTGCCAGTTGTGTTGGCCTGTTAGTGCAATTGTGCTCTTAATTGTGTTCAGAAAGCTGATCTGGTAGAAACCAGTGTACTTATATACATGAACACAGATTCTCTCTCTCATCAAGCATAGCTCCTCCACCAAATGCACTGGCACATCAATGTAGTGGCCAGAAAACATGACAAAGTCAGCACAGTCACTAAACACTAGATATTGTCCAAGTTGTCACCTAGGATGAGCTTGTTTGAAGGACATTTACTGCAGACACCCCAGCACTGAGATAGAAATGATCCCAAACAGGATCTTGCATGCTGTCCCAAATGATAAAGTTAATTTCTTATTCCTTGTAACAGTATTTTCAAGTGCTCCTGAGTAGAAATACTAATGCCTTGACTTCATATGACTTCCATAGAAATAATAAATGCAAGCCAGTTTTTTGGGGCCCTAATATGAGAAGTTAATGGGTATGTTGACTAGCTTCAGAGCAAGAAGGAGTTAAATGCTGGAGAGGAAGCAATTCTCAAGATGCAGCAAAGATAATCATGATAATTTATCATCTGATAATCAAAGAGCACACACTTAATTCGTTCTCATTATCAATGTATTTCAAGCACAAGTACCTCAGTACAAGAGGCCTTTCTGAGCACAAGTTGCACTGGAAGGTTAAAGGGCCCCATGGAATTGTAATGCAGTTACTTCTCCTGCATGGGTGATGTGTTGTAGTGCAGTTTGGAGTCCATCTCAGTGGCCTCCTTGTCCCCTGAATGTGGAAAAGCATCTCTGGCATCTAGAGCTGTTCTTTGAAGCTCTTCACCTTTCTCTAGGACAGCAGTGTCTTCTTGGAGAAATGACTGACATTTGTAAGAGCTGTAGGGATTTGGTTCATTAAGGAACCTTCAAGAAATGAAGCTAAATCTGGACTTTTAATCATGTCATAACTCCAGTTTGCAGCATCTTGGGAGCGAGAGATGTATGCAGCATGCTAAGAGTGGGCTTTTACCTCCAAAGATGTGATTCAGAACTAAGTACACTCTGCAGTGTCCAAAGTTGGAATTTGTACAGTTTCCACCAGTAATTTGATATTTAATGTCACCTGAAGGCAGGTCTTTGCATAAAGCACAGAAGAACTCCTGTGCTGGTATATTGAAGCAGGCTGTCATAGCCCTCCTGCATTAGGACTCCACAGACAAAGCCTGCATGAGCAAGCCATCCAAAAGCAAAATCACTTACAGTAAAAGTATGACATACTTTAACCACATGCTGGTGGCAATTTTTTTTCTATGGTGATTTGCTTAATGGTTACAGGCAAAGTGAGCCACGGTTCTGGGCTGTGCTGCCAAAATCTGCTTTTACAGTAGCAGCACAAGTGCAGCTGCAGCTCAGGAGCCCCAGTGCAGAGGAAGCCAGCAGATGACATCTCGCTGTTACAGCATGGACTGTTCTGTAGTGGAGCTGGCCCCAGGTTCCCTGGAAACAGCCTGGAAAACATGCTCTTTGTGTACACACTCACCCCTCCCCAGCTCTCACAGTCACACTTGAGTTAGGAAACTAAGTCCCAGCCAAAATTCCTCAAGGGAAAGGGACCCAACTTCTTCAGGATGTGAGCCTCTGAGAACAAAATCTCCCTGTGAGAAAAAGGCAGCTTCTTAATATGGAGGATTATAATGTTTTTGGTGGTGTTTTGTTGATATGTGAAACTGAGATTTCAAAACCTTCCACTTCATTCAGCTGTACAAAAAGGGCTTCCTGACCCCTCTTTTACCAAACTCTAGGATCTCTCTAAATTTGCATCCACTGGAAGATCAAGGTGGTGCAGCTGATGGTAGGTTAAAGTGATAAATTGCTGAAAGGAACCATCTTAATTTTTGTGTATTTATTGCAGCTAGCAACTATTTCTTCAGTTTTTCAAGTCTTTCAGCAGCGTTGATCAGGTTCCTAAACCTGGAGCTTCCAGTTTGGTTACCAGCATTACTGCCACATAGTGTAAGCATGGTAATAATCTGAGCACTCTGCTCCACTGTACAGCAATTAGGTAGCAGGCAAAAGATTTAAATAAAACCATATGTAGGTCAAGACTACCAAGATCAATTTATTTCTGATTACTTTCAAATCTTCAACCCCTCAGCCAGAGATCAAGGCCATATTGTGCTAAAAGAAAGAAACAACATGTATTGACAGTTCCTTCTAATATGGGGTTGGGCTGTTTACCTTAAAATGACTGTTGCCAGGATGCATCAAATAATTGATACAAGAAGTGGGAAGGTAAAGTAGGTGTAAAGGATGTAAAGATACTCTGCATGTGTCCAGTTATAAAGAGGAGCAGAATAGAGTTCCTGGATTTGATCCCTCTGTGTATGGGCAGGCATCCAGTGCCTTTGTGCCTCACATCTGTAAAACAGATATAACAATCTAATTTGTCTGCAGTTGAAAGGCACTGTGTAGTATAAAAGTGCAAGTGTTACTTAATATCAGCAGTGGCCATAGCCAGTGCAGAAAAAATGTAAAGAATGCTTTTTATACATGGAATTTTGACCTGGATGAAGATTAAATTGGTTTGAAACAATAAAGAGTTGCTGAGAAGAAAATGAAAGTTTTTATAATCCCTTGACTTCGACTGGGAAAACTGTTTGCTTCTGGCAGCATTGTCTCTTGAGCTAGCTACCCTGTGACATTGTCAGGGCTCAGCTGCTCTTGTTTAGGATATAGCTTTTGCACATACAAGGAAAAAACCGACAGAAGACATTTCTTTCATCTCCTTTTGGAAGGGAGCAGTAGGAGAGCAATGTCTGCTCCGTGGACAACAGCCAAAAATTGGTTGAGAAGAAGTCAGGAGTAGATTAAGGCTGTAACAGGGAGCGGATCCAAGGCATCATTTCCCCCCTCCCCATTCCACTGCCGCTGCTGGTGCTGCACTGGCTGCTGGGGCAGGAATGCTGTGCTGGGGCAGCTGTGGGAGCCCTGCTGTCCGTGGCTCACTGACCCCTGCTGCACTCTGGCCTTCTCTGAACGTGCTGCCCAGATGGAAAAAGCCAGCCTTCACCCTGCCCTGGAAGGAAAGCTCTTGTCAGGCTTCTAGGAAGGCTTTGCAAACAACATGAAAGGAAGCTGGAGCCGTCTGCAGAGTTCTTAAAAGCTCTTGGACATGGCTCATGGAATGAGTGCCTAGAAAACCCACTGGTCTTTTCATCACCTCTGTGGTTGCTCACTTCTTTGGTAGCTTTTCCCTTTCAGAACCTAAAATCCAACTTCAACACACAAACCAGCACCATTATCTACACTGGTTTGTCCTGGCCTGGGTGAATTCTGTTTCAGGCTACAAACTGGCTGTCATTGTAATATTTTTCTCTTTCTGACTAATCCCAAAGTGGGGCAGCTCACAGAGGACATCCTGATATCCACCTATTCTATAGTTTCGCTCTTGATGATGCAGTGGAGTCAGAAGGGAGACCTAGTGGCTGCTGTGGGTCAAATGTAGATCTCAATTATAAGAAACACAGCCCAGCTGGCCACATTAAACCATTGGGGTTGTACTGGAAGCTTTAGTCTGACATCAGGTACAACTCCAAGGACTTCAGGAATTGGTCAGCAGAGTTTGGGGAATTTTCTGACTTGCTGGAGCTGGGGGTCTTAGACATAGTTGAGTAATTTTGTCTGAGAGAGTTACTTCATTTACTGACTTTTCTCTACATAGAAAAGGGCTTGGGCATAGAGTGAGAAAGAATATATTCTTCATTTTGAATTCTGTAGTGTGGCTTCAAATTTTGTGGGGTTTTGTATCGGTGACTTCATCTGCCATCGTTAATCAGTGAGCTGTCTCAGCCCAGCAAGCTGATTTAGAGTCCTGCTTGTGCATTTGATCAGCAAATGCAAACCATGTGTAATGTCAGCAGGTCAAGTGAGGTGATGGAACATGGGATTTTCACCTCAGTTCCAGAAAGGGCCATAGTTGCTTCCAGGAAGCTGAGCTTGGCACAGGGTGTGGGCAATTGAAAAGATTTATTTCCCTGTATGAGAGCTCATTCTAATCGAGCATTTTCCAATCAATATGTTTCTTACAGACTTTCCAA
The DNA here is from genome assembly GCF_023055355.1 of Agelaius tricolor. Classification (NCBI taxonomy): domain Eukaryota; kingdom Metazoa; phylum Chordata; class Aves; order Passeriformes; family Icteridae; genus Agelaius; species Agelaius tricolor. The sequence continues at coordinate 6,438,844 of NW_027269263.1, forward strand.
AGGCTGCATTAGGAAAGCAATTTTATTTGTTTTATGACCCCAAAGCCCTGAGGGATTCAGATGTGTCAGCTTCCCAGGGTCTCTGTAGAGACAGTGAAAGGAGAAGGGCTGGGTCACAGGGCACCACACCAGCAAAGTCAGCATGGCAGAAACCCATGGCAGAGCTTTGCTGGGTTGGTGTCTGCACATGTCTGCACACATGGAGGCCCCAGAGCAGGCACAGTACACAGAGCATTACCTGCACTTGTGCTCTACCTCTAATACCTTGTTCAACAGGACACCAGGAGAAATAAGCCTGTGCCTTTTATTTCAGATTACTACTGAAAAAGCTGTTTTGCCCTCTGTTCCCAGCACTGTAGGAGATTCCTCAAAGCCTTGTCATTCTGATTACAGGCACTTTCAGACCTTCTTAAAGAATGTGCAAGCCTCACTTGTGGTCTCTTTTCCTGCCACAACTCCTGTGCTCCCTATCCAATCATTTTTTTCCTCAACAAGACCGGTAAAGGGGCATTTTTATCTGCTGTCATGCATTTCCTTTGTACCACTTCATACTCACCTGCCAGATAATTCTCTCTGAGGATTAGCCAGGATTAACCTTTTCTTCATTTTCTACCTTTGCTTATCTCTGGGCCTGGGAAGTGCAGAGCCAGCTCTCTGCTGTAGGATGAGGCAGTCCCTGCAAGCCAACAGCAATGAAGGGCCACTGCTTCTCCACTGCCTGGGTCAAGGGCACCTGCTGCAGAGGGCAAGTGGTCAGGCACATCACTGCACACAGATTTTTGTCCCCTACTCCTAACAGCAAGTGCACAGACCACCAGCAGTGCAGGATTTACCCTATGGCAGGGCTGCATCTTCCACATGTATGCTAACCCCAGAAGAGTCCCTGAGGGCACATAATTACACTCTTCATCTACATGGGAGTAGCTAGGCATGCCACAGATTTCTGTTACCTCTGAGGAACTGGAAAGACTTCCTGAGAAAGCAAGATTTTTGCCCTTCCTGCCTTTACCTTCCACAGAAGTGATAGTTCTGAAGAGCAGCCTGTGGGTGCTGGGTGCTTTGGGGAAGTCACTTGGGTTCAGAGATGGATGCAGCAGCCCCAGCAGAGAAAGCCCAGAATTGCTGCCTCGGTTTGGAAAGGCCTTCAGCATGATCCCACGCTGCTGTTGAGCTCAGCACTGCCCTGCTGGGCAGCAGTGTGGTGGTGGTGGTGGTTCTGTCATGTCCAAGCATGTACAGGGCCCCTGGTCTGCAGCAACCATCAGTGTCTCCGAACAGGGAACCAGAGAGCAGCACACACAGCACCCTGGCAATGCTGAAACAGGATCTTTGAAGCAGCTGTGCAGCAATTTGCACTTCAGAGCATTTTGGATGTTAACTGGCAAAGCACTATGACACCTCTCTGCGTTTTGGTAGTCCAGCATTCCAAACAAAGATGTGAGATGGGAAGGGACTTTAAAAAGTTGCTCTGGCAGAGCCTGAGAGAAGGATTTAAGTCTAATCATATGCTTTTCTTCCAGACTGTGTTGCCTTTATACAGAAATTAAGACCAAAACACAAACCTCATCCACCTCTCCTGCTTGACATACACCATCATATGCAGAGGCACATACTATGCTTTGCAGCTAACAAGGAAAAATTTTGTTAATCAATAACAAAAAAAAGAGAGCATCAGTTCATAAAGAGTTACTTGATAGGAGACATTCAAGTGTTCTGAACTTCTCCAGCATCATTTTCCCACTAAAGGCTCACAGTAGCTACGGACTTGAGCTGGCTTCCCTGATGCTGCCAGTGGTGATGCATCTGTCCCTGGGTGTTTGGAAACCAGCTGCTGATTTGCATGCACTGGCCCTTTGCTGTTTGCCCAACCATGCTTAGTAGTTTTTGGCGTGGGAGTGTGAACAATTCCGTCTGCCCTGCAGAAAGCAGGGATAAATGAGAGCTCTGTCTTTAGCCCCTTCTCACACCAACATCCTGCCTGCCAGGGGGAGGATGGAGAGCATAGCTGAAGTGGAACAAAAAGTGAGACAGAACTTGCTGTGAGTGCTGTTTTCCATGTGTGTGCTGTCCTGTGCCTGTGTCCTCATCTCGAAACTAAAGCAGAGCAGCAGCTCTCGGTGCTACAGTGCATCACAGTCTGCATTGGATTTGTGTCCTCAGATTGTTCCAAAATGAGTCAAGGTGAAAACAGCCTGTGGTACATTATACTTCACATTTTAGGTGTTATCTGTTGCATTCACTGAACACAGCAACTCATACTGTAAAATGCATACTCTGTCTTCCAAACCAAAGAAGGGGTCGCTGAGTGCAAGTGCTTTGCATGATTTTAAGTTGGCTACATCTCTTTAAAAAACAAAGTTGTAACCCCACCAGAAGTCTGTGGTCAGGTGAAGATATTGCTGGCTATGTAGTTCTAAGTGCAAAGGTTATATTGCCTGAGCAGAGCACTCTGTTTTTCTGCCCTCAAAGCCTGACCATGCCTCAGTTTCCTAAGGGGCTCTCTGTCAAAAGTGAACTCTTCAGAGACCATCAGCCTAAACTGTCCAACAGACCAGTACATTCCTGTTGGTGCTTAACAGGTTTACTGGCTACTTCAAAAAGTAAATTACCCCATCAGTCCCTCTCCATTGTACTTTGCTTTGCTGCTTGAGAATAGAAAGGAGGAAAGAGTGGATTTCTCCTGCACTCAGGCTGGTTACCAGCTTGTGCCCTGCAGTGTGAGAATAGATCATCCTCATCATTTATGAGGTCACCAGAGTAGCAGGTGTGAGAACCAGGACTTCAGGTGAGGACTATGCTGCAGAAGTAGATAATCTATTAAGACACCAGTGCATCAGCCTGCAGCGTTCGAAAGGTGAGCATGGATTTTGCTCCCTGTTTAATGCATCTAAAGCTGTCAGTTTTTAAACATGTCAGTGTTTTACTCTGCTGGAGGTGGTGCTTGGAAACTGACAGAAGACAGAGAATGTGCTGGATCTCAAAGAGCCAGATTTTGATGGTTTGCATGGCTTTGTCTAACCTGCTTTCAGCTGTTGAGATCAGGAAGTTTTTGTTGTTGTTTATTTTTGCACTACACAGATAGGGAAACCATGATGGGGACTGCTTGCCAGATTTCAACCAGAGGTGCAAAGGCAGAGATGGGAGCAGAGCCAGGTCTGACTCTTCGGTCAAAATTCACCCTGGGAAGTCCATGGTCACCAACAGGGCAGGCTGGCAGAAAAGCAGCATCCCCCATGTCTGATCTAGTGAAAGCAGCAAAAACTTCACACTGATTTCAGCAGTCAGTTCAACAGGCAAAACTCTGCCTTCATTTTGCAGCACAGCTCTTGTTTTCCTCACTTTATTCTCCTTGGTAAATATCTTTGTTAGTTAAAGACAGTGCTGTTAGCTTCTGCAGAGAATAAAACCAGAGAGATAAAAAGAGCCCATTTTCCTCCACTGTGGGCATGACAATAAAAGAAGATGGAGAGAGGAAAATAAGAAACAGCATCCAAAGAAGAAAAATAGTATAAGTGGGATTAGGTTTTCTTCCATGGACAGTACAGGAAAGCATTTTCATTACCTACTGATAGCAGTGTACACTGTGCTGTAAAATCCCTTCAGCTGCAAAGTCAAGCATCTCATGACCTTGTTTTCACAAAACCAACTACTTCTTCTTAAGAAGGGTCAAAGAAGGTGGCATTTGAGTTTAGTAGATGCTGTACTGCTCATCAAAGTATTATTTTTTGAATGACAGTTTCTGAGGCACTTTTTAGCAGCACTGCTGTGCACCCCTAGAAAAGCCTCTTGTGACTGAACTGGTTCAGCCTCACAAAACAAATGGGCATGTGGTGGGGGCATGTTTTTTTGAGAAACTTAACTTCCCAGGAAAGCAGCAGGGCAGGAAGGGGGGGAAGTGAGAGAATAAGAAATCCATCTAGGGAAAAGCAGTTTACTTATTTTATGGCACCTTATGTTTTCCAAACACAATGTAAGTATTTTAATTATGGGATCACCCCAGGGGTGGAGTGATGTGGCACATCCACCCACTCAGATTAGCCATAGCCAAACTGAATTAGACTGGCTGCTTGCTGATTTCTCAGTAATTTCAAGCCAAGTGGTCCTAGGTCATATTACTTTGGGGCTTTTCTCACAAGTTTCAGAGGTGCTACTGAAACCCAGCAGAGACCTCATTTGCAGTGTGAATTGTTGGGTCTGTCTCAGAGCTGCCAGCACAGCTCATGGGGTTTGTCCCAGTCTGTGTAACTTACTTGGATGTTCTGGGTCTAGCACTCATCAATCTAAAGCTCTCTTTGGACACAGTACTTTTGTACTAATTGAACAGAAGGCAAAAATGTACTGTCACCTGCAGGTGGGAAGTGTTGATCTGTGTTTGTACAGGGAGTGATTTATTTATTACATTGTTATCTGTAAGGGAGCACACACCTCATGGTGATGTTATGGTACAACTCTGTCCTTGTCAGCCTGATTTTTCACAGTGATGTTCTCTTTGGTTTAATGCCTCATCAGGTGAAGTACACATCAGGAGGCCAGTTAGATTTCTGCACAACAGTTTTCCTTTGGGCAATTTATTGCTTGCATGGCAGGGCAGAGAGGGAGGCAGAAGAAATCATACATAAGCATTTCAAGCACTCCTCAGATGGTCTTGTAAAAGCCTTTCCTCTGTTGTGGTCTGCCTGCATCATGTCTCACCTTTCTCTTTTAGCTACAGCAACAGCCTGGGGTCTGGAGTGTATTTTCTGCAGCAATGGTCCTTAATTCAGCAGAAGATGAGCCTCTCTCTGGCATTTTAGATGACAGTTTCCATGTCTCTGAGCAAATCTACACCTCACCCCGGTCCCTTCAAAAATAAAGGTCCTACAGAAAACTCTGACCTCAATAAGCAGACCCTAATTCATAGGGGGGAAGAGAATTTGCTTCACAAATAATTAAAGGCTACTACTTGTTTCTGTAGTACAATAGTATGCCACAGTTGAGAGCTAATGGAAATTCTTGCTACGGCCATGCAGGCATCCCTTCCTTAGGTCAGCTCTGACCCTTTCTCAGGCACAATCTCAATTCCTCTTCTGACAGAGATTCAGTTCTGTATGCAGCTGTGGCTCTGGGACTTTCCAAAGCCGTTGTCTGGGAATCTGGCAAAGCAGCAGAATGCAATTCACTTCATGTTACCTCTTGCTAAAACAGAAATAAAAGGGTTGCCTGTCTGTTAAAGAAGTAAAAACCAAACCAAAACAAGAGTGGTACAACTCTCTCAGGCTTCTTTTAGTGCTTGGTAGGAGGAGGGTAATCAGATCTCAGAGGATGGTGTGCCAGGAAGGAAATTTCTTCCCATGTGCAGTGTACAATCAGCCAGGTGCAATATAAGGAAGGGAGGTTTGTCTTCCTCTGAAGCATAAGGTATTGGCTCCTGCCAGAGGCTGTGTACCAGAGATCTGATCAGATATGGCAAATTTTATGTTCCTATGCACAGTGGGTAAGCTTTGTAGCAAGTCAAACAATGAGTCATCTCATGAGGGGGAAAGGAAAATAAAGCTTTTATCGCCCATTGGATTGGAGATAATCTCTCAACTTGGGTATAAACAGCTCTTCACAGTGCTGCCTTCTCTCCAGGGGAAGGAAGCTATTTTAAATTTGTGTGTAGAACAGATACTGAATTGTCATACCTCCCAAGCTTCTCTGGGCCCAATAAAGGTAGCAGGCAAAATGTCTTTGATACTAATGTGGTTGGGCCTCTGTGAGTAAACACAATAGCCTAGGCTGTATAAAGTGTATGAGCTGGCTGGCAGAAAGGGAGTGCCACATTCTCCTTGGCACCTTGGAAAATCTGTCCCCAAACCAAATATCCCTACTATTTTACTAAAAAATGGTATACCCTCTTACATGGACCTAGTTCCATTGGTAATATTTGATTGCTGTACAGGAAGCACAGGCTAAAGCAGTGCCAAAGGTGGCACAATCCTGGTCCTGGCTTTCCTCTCCAGTGTGGGAATGGCACCTGCTCACATAATGGCACCTGGAGAAGGGGTGGGCCTGTGTGAATACACCTCTCTCAACAATACATATGCTGATAATCACTCTGTTACAGGGGCTGTATTCAAGCTGCCCTTCCTTACAGACCCACCCCAGCCACCTGGAGAAGAGCCATGGCTGTCTGCCATTTGACAACTTTTCATTATTCTTTATCCATGAATGTACAAGGGGTGTGAAGAGAGAGCTTTCTGTGAAAGGAAGAGAGGATGTGCACACCAAAGATGGATGGCACCAAGGACTTTTCCTGCTGCTTGCTCTGCACATCAGAAGGAGCACATGGAGGAAAATCCTTTTGCACAGTGGAAACCTGGAATGAAATAATGTCCTGTGAGCTTTCTTCAGGCTGCTGAGTCAGTTCTTGGTTCTCAGTGTGTCACAGATAAACCAAAGTGCCAAAGTATTTTGCAGCCCAGTGCTTGGAGTAATCCTGTACCAACATGGCATTGCTCTCCTACCCTTTCCCCTGAGACTCTGTAGGTTATGCTGTGGGGAGAAAGGGGGAATTCTGATGTCTGCCTGTGTTCCTGTGTCTCAGTTTGGTAACAGAACTGTGCTCTCTTTCTGCCCAGGTTTGCAGCCCATTTTCTGGAGCAGGGAAGATGTGGCCCAGTGGCTCCGGTGGGCAGAGAAAGAATTTTCCTTGAGGCCCATTGAGAGCAGCACCTTCGAGATGAACGGCAAAGCTCTGCTGCTCCTGACCAAAGAGGACTTTCGATACAGGTCCCCTCATTCAGGTGAGGATTATTTACAGAAGCTGTCATTGCAAAGAGAGAGGAAGCTGCAGCAAAAGCTGGAGAGGGTCAGAGGAGGAAATGGTCACCTTTGCTGAGGTGGACGGGGAAAGGGAGGGGAAAGAGAGGACAGAGACACTTGTATGAGGCAAGGACAAAAAGGTCAAAGAGAAAAGGAAGTCCTGATACACCTGAGTTGTAGGCATATTTGAATGCAAATTCAGCCCCAAACATCCAACCTGTTTATAGTTAAAACTCCCTTCAGAGCTCCCAGAAAGCAAGCTGCTCTGGCAGCATTTTGTGACTTCCAGCTCTTCCTGTCAAGGCTTATCTGTTCACAGACCCAACTATAGCAGCAAGTCAATCAAGTGCTCCAGCCTCTTTAAGCAGCCCATATTAGCATTTTGCCTTCCAGTTGTCTTGGCTGAGGTGCTGCTAAAAGTGACTGCAAAACTCCTTCCTTGGGGACTTTGCCTCTATTTAACAGCCCCTGTGGGTTTTGCTTTACTTTACCATATTCTCACATGTGCTGGAGTCCAGCCCTCAGCACAGCACAGACAGGTGTGTGAACCAGCCTGCCTATTGCTCAAATTATGTCTTCATTTATTCACAAAGGAGATTTAGAAATGTGTGTGTTGCCTGCTTGTATTTGTATCCCCTGTGGTCTGTCTGCTCCAGTTATACAGTCAGAGTAAGCCTCTGCCCTCCTTTGTCAGGGATGTTTAAATATGAGTTGTGGGCTTTGTTTTTTGTGATCACACGAGGTACTCCTGTTAAATAGAGAGGCTTGCACTTCAATCACTGTAGGTGATTAAAGAGCTTGGACCAAGTGGTGACAGAATTGCTGTGAGGAGGCTTCCAGTGCAAGGCTCACAAGGTGCAGGAGTACAGCTGGTGCTGCTGGGATCCAGCTGATAATCAAACTGTGGGGCTGATTCTGCACCAACCTGCTTGGCCACTCTCCACAACCATCCTCCTGCAGAATCTGCCTCACAAACTGTTGCTTATGTTTAGTGTATATACAAAGTTTTTAAGCATGTGCTTCAAATCCAGGATTAATTTTGTATGGAAGAAGAGCCCAAACATTAATGTCTGTTGTCACTCTAATACATTAGTGAGAACTAATGCCTAGAAATGTCTCCTTTTTTCTCCTTTTTTTTTTTTTTTGAATTCTGGTACACCACTTGGAGTGTAAAAATTAGCCCTGCTTGAAGCAAAAGGAGTATTGAAAGCAGGGACGTGGGCAAGGGCAGCAAGGGACACCTTTATGTATGTTGTCTGCAACTCCCCTTCCTGCCTGCAAGTTATGTTCCTATTCTTCCCCTTGTGTGCTGTGAGGGCACTTGAAATAAGCAGGATTAAAAATGTTTCTAGGCTGGAAATAGAGTGTTCCCAGAGAAGAGCCTTTGACTTGCAAAATCTCACTTTATTCAGAAGGTTAAGCTGAATTTGGAACGAAATAACCCAGCTAAAGGCCCCCTCCCTTGCATTTTGTCTCTTCCTTCCCTCCAGGTATTCCCCACTGATAATAAACCTTGTGGAGGTTATCTGAGTCAGTCCCTAAAAGTTGAGATAACTGTAGGTAAAGGGACATTAGCTCAGCATTTCCCAGAATTAACTGTACGTGAAATTGAAGAACTGTGAAATAATGTTTGCCACAGAGGCATTAAGCTTTTCCAGACTGAGGCCACATGAAAGCTGTATCATTTCCCCTGATGGTTAAAGCAGGAGAAGGGCATCACTCCCACAGTCTTGCCAAGAAAGGGGCTCACAGCCCCAACACTCTTCTGTTCAGGGCTGCCCAGGGAGGGAGGGAGAGAGTACAAAACATTTTTCACCATCTTAGCATTGCTGCATCTACAGCAGTGATGCAGAAGTCTCAGCTATTTCATTAGGTAAAAAAAACCCAAAAACACAGGCAGCTTTATGGATGTTTTTACTGGTCTGTCCAGCCAATCAAAAGAGGTACAAATTTGCTACCTTATTGCTCTGAGTGTTACAGCACTAGTTATTTATGATTATGCCACTGTTGCATTCAATGATGGAAATTATGTGGTAAAATCACTTTTTAGACTTTCATGTAACTGGGTGCTCAAGGCTTTGTTTTTAATTAGGCTTTCAGATATTGCAATCACCTTTTAAAAATGCCCTAAAGTCACTGCTGAGACAGTAAAAGCAGCCTAGATGTTAAAAAGGAAGGAAACTGAACTATGGAAAGCAGTATGGCTTTAACTGTTTCACACTGAGAAACTCAAGTTGCCCACAAATTAGAATATTGGCAATTTATGGAGACAAAGGACAAGTGGTACAATCTCATAGAAACGACCTAAAATAAACTACTAAAAAACCCCCATGTTTGAGAAAACTCTCCCAGAAAATCTAAGGTTTCCGAAGTGAAACTTCACTAATTTGCTTTTCAGATAATATGTAATTGTTGCAGCCTGTTCCTCTGTAATATGAGCAGTGACAAACAAAAGAGCTGGCAGAATGAAAAGTCAAGAGATTTCCTATCCTGTGATGTGCAATTTCACTTTGAAATGCACAGCCAGTTACACCAGACCAAATGTACAAGTACCTTATGTATTAGGTGTAGGTGTTGGAATAAGGTCATCCATACAAGATGAAATTTATAAAAGGCACAAAATAAGCAGTTAGTCCACTGGTCTCCTGGATATTGTGGTGTTATGTTCCACTAAGGAAAGATACAACAATGATGGTGCCAGGGAATGTCGTTCTGTTTTGCCACAGTCACACTCAGAGGTGTGATGTGCCTTTTCTTCCTTTCAGAGGAGGACTTTGCATAGCAGTGAAATGCAGGATTTTACTGCTAGCATTTTTGGGTCTGAAAATAGCACCCAGGAGCCATGAATTCATGCATCAGATGGCTAAATGAGTCTTCTCATCAGTTATTTACATTTTCATTTCCTTTTTCCTGCTGTTTGTCTTTCAGGTGATGTTTTGTATGAACTCCTTCAGCAAATCCTGAAGCAAAGGAAAGCTCGTATGCTCTTCACACCCTTCTTCCACCCTGGGAACTCTATCCATGCTCAGCCAGAGGTCATATTGCACCAGAATCATGATGAAGGTAACTCTGTCTCATTCTTACAGGAGCTGCCTTTTACAGAGGCAAATAGGAATTATATAATTTTCTTGTTCCAAAGTTACTTAAATAAAGCTGCTCTCCTCTCTCTGACTCCATAGCTTTGGAACAATCAAATGGTCTAGTGAGTCAACAAGCCCTTCTCCATTTATCTTCTATTATTTTGTTCTGTTTCCAAAGCACCTTTAAAAGCTATGTCAGATACAGATTAAAAAGCAGAGCATTTTATTGACCCTATTGATTCATTTTTCCTCACACCCAGTTAGGTAGACAAAGTTGCTTTGTGGACTTTTAGTATCCTGGAGATGCAACTAAATGCAGTTGTTGGCAGAGCAAGGGAGGGCAGCCTCAGAGGGGAATATCCAGCTCCCAGTCACTTCAGCTGGCAGTCTGTCAGGACATCATGCCAGAGCTCCTGGCACTGAGCCCATCACATGGCTCAGCTGTTGGGCTGGTTGAGCAATTCCTGCTGAGAGAAGTGGGCTTCTGCAGGTTTTCTCTCCTTTTTACTATCAGAATTATTTGCTTAGGTCTACTAGTGGGCACACATACCATGACTATCTGAGGTGATGAAAAAAGAATAGTTAAGTTTGTGGAATTGCATATTTGGACTTCTTCTACTGCAGAATGGAAGTGTGCTTCTTTTCACTGGAAAATTGAGGTTTTAATTTCTTTAAAAAGACACATCCTGAAGTACTTCTTGATTTCTTGGGTATATCATAGAAAAAATAAAACTTAAGCTTCTTCAGAGGTCCTTTCCATGAAAGGCAGGAATAATTTTTTTCAATTAAAAATTAATTCAATTTTCAATTTAAAAATCTAGGAAAAAGTAGTGTTACTCCTTTTTTGAGTAAACAGGAGAAGGGAATTTGAGTTTGAATCTCACCCTGGTCTCTGCTAACTGGAGAAAAGGTGTGCTTATCCTATTTGACATGAATCTATTTCAAGATTCAACATGGGATTGCAAGAGAAGATTCAGGGGTGCTGTCAGACCTGTACAAGTTGCCTGTGGCCAGTCTGATGTGGCCAGAGTCAAATGGCACCAGCAAAACCCTGAGACTAAGCCAACAGCAGGACAGCAGCAGGTGGAGGAAGGACACTCCAAAGTGTTTCCACACAGCTGTGTAAATATTCCAGGTTAGCTGAGGTTCACTTGGCAGAGCTGAGCAAGAGACAGTTGCCCACTGTATTCAGACCATTAGTAAAATCTGTATTTTCCTCAAGCTTGGCCTTCACCCATGAGTGTTCCCACTCTAAATTTCAAACAGAAATACTAGCTGCTTTCTCAGACACTCCTACCTTTAACATATGGAGCAACTTTGACTAGAGAGGATTTCACAGAGATGATGAGTTCGTTTTTCATGTGTGTCATTTAAAAAATATGTCTTTTACAATCTAGATTAAGAAACAACTTAGATTTCTTCCTTACAATACTCTGGCTGCTGATAGCAGCGCTGCTTTTCTCAGAGAACTCTGTGCTATTACTTGAAACTTCTCTTTATAATGACAAAAATTAGTTCTTGGTTTTCTGTGAGAGGAACTTCAAAATAAGCAAGAGAAACTACAGCTTGCCTGCCACAAGACTGAGCAATCAAAAAATCTCTATGCCAAAAATTTACAGGCAGGTGAATTTGTTTATTTTGACATCACTTCTTCCTGTTTTCCAAAGTCACTTGGGAGAAACTATCACAATTGAGTTTTCATTTTGCCTCAGCAAAATACAACTTTATTTATAAAGAAGAATGAATGCAAGGAGCAGAACTTAACCCAGGCTAACTCACAGACTGTGACACTGGGGACAGATTTTACCCTGGCCCCATTTTGAGTGGTTAAACTTCACAGGTGATGTGTCTTTATTACAATCTCTCCTTACTGCAGTGATCTTTTCCATCTTCTGGCTCTTTCGCCTGTTTCCTAATGGATTATACTTATGATCCTGCTTTTAAATGCTTTCCCTCTAGTGGTTTCTTACTAGGCTTAAACAAAGGGGGTTTGGCTGTTAGAAATCAATTGACTGCAGTTCAGGATATTGGCTTGGAATGGGCTCTGTCCCTGCAGAGGGATGAGCAATGGAAAGTGAATTACCTTCATCTCCAGTGGTCCCTCTGACAGAGCTCTGAGTCACTGGATGGGATGCCATGCAGGAAGCTTACACTGTCATTCCCTGCACTTCTTTCATGGCTAAGCAGAGAGTGCCAATCTTTGGGACTCTCATGCCAGCAATTGCTCACTCCCAAAGTGCAGCCCCACCCATCCCTGTATGGATAGGTCAGCAAATTTCCTGGGAGGTGCATTTCCTTTCACAGCTTTGTCTTCAAGAAAGATGTTGCTCATTTGGGATAAAGATCCAGAGTGAATCCAGTGCAGCCTGAAATTATATACCCTATGTGCTCAACGTACAACCACCAGATGTGCCAAGGAATGAATGTGATGAGGATTTTATTCTGTTCAGGGTCGTTTGTAGCAGTCTTGCTTAGAGCTGAGTTGGAATTGTTTTATGGCAAACAGCATCTTTGGCCATGAAGGGATTCTTTTGTTAAGTACTTTAAGAAAAAGATCTTGAAGGAAAGTGAACCATGAGTGTGTATCCATTTGTGGTGTTTCCTCTTCCTGCTTTTCCAAGAGTTCCTTGGTCTCTGCTTTCTGTCTTCTCTGTCCAGGTTCAGCATCACCATGGTTTGGAGGCAGACAGGTAGGAACACCTCTCTTTGGAGTTTGCCAGCTAATGTTTCCAGAGAGCTTGGTGAAAAGCACAGCAGGGCATTCCTTTCTGCTTTAAAGATAGGTGCTCCCTTCAGCCAAGGCATTAAATAAATAGGACAAACAACAGAATATTCTGGTCTGTATTTACAGGCCAAGAATGAGCACAGTGCATTTGAATGTACAGTGATGGGGGTGGATGGTCTGTAGAAGATAAGAGTAAAATTTGGGAGTTGATTTTCTTTCTGTTGTGGCAAAGAAAGGGGACTTTAAGGAAAGGCAGCCACACAGAGTAGGTACACTTGTAAATTTTCCCTATTTGATCTTCATTTGGGCCATCCCACATTTGCTGGCCAGATTGTATTTAAAAGTGTTTGGGTTTAAACAAGAACAATATATAGCTCTGGAGTTTCATGTCCTCCAGCTGTTCCATTGTGAGCATCTTGAACAGCCCTACAAATGCATTTTTCTTGTCTGGGACCACAAGTGTGTTTAATAAGTATTCTAGAGCAATGTAGGTTCTGCCTAAAATTCCAGCTTTTCCTGTAGACTTTAGTGTTCTGCTACAGATGCTATGTCACTGCCTGGCACTGCATTTTCTCAGGACTTGAGCTTTTCCTGGTTAGGCCTTCCCCTGGGTTTGTGCTGATCCATCTTCTGATGCCTGCCTGGCTTCCAGAGCAGCAGGAGCCCTTCAGTCTTCACCTCAACAGGGTTTTCAAATAGGTATCACTGCCTTGGCAAGAGAGCAAGAGAATAATTTCATATCCAGAGAAAATGGAGTGAACAAACAGGCATCCTCAAATAGGCAGCTACTTGTTTCAGTTGTTGACACGTACCCAGAAGTTTCCTTCTCTTATCACCCAAGGCTTTCAACAAACACCACTGAAATTTGATCTTTGTTTTTTCTGATAAAAACCTGTTAGTCACGGTAGCTCTGGTGGTACTTTCCTCTTCGTCAGTAGTTTCCCAAGTCAAAATTGATGGCCTTAGCTAACCTGAAAGTCTGCACTGGCAAAAATTTTAATTTTGTGAGAGGATTGTTAGTGATTTATCTCCCTACTACTGTTAAGCATCATAGCTGGGAAAGTGTGTTCATGCAAAAGCGTTGCTAGAAGTCCTCCTGCTGAAGACATGTAAGTGCTTATGTGGGGCATTCCATCAGTAGACATTACAGACTGAATAAAAGAAGATGAAAATGTCCTTATGAAGATGTAACATGCTCTTAAAATTAAGGCAGGGATCAAATATAGGGTTTCATAACGAGCTTCCTACCAGTAGGGTTTTTTTAAACAACCCGGTTCACATTTAAACTGAGTTACTCTCTACCTTGACCTATGCCTCTACCATCTAAAACTTAATACCCAGTATTTTCCTGGAGACATTTTCCCTTTTTTTCTTTCCCTTCTACCTTTAAGTGCTCATCATGATATTAAGAGCAATGACACAGAGAGGCATGAATGGCAGGAGAAGGATTTCAAAAAAATTGTGCAGAAACACACTTTCGTCACAAGTGTTCAGTCAGCTCCTCAAAATGGGATTTCTCTTAGTGTGTTTCCCAAGGAACTGTTTTAACATGGTGGTGGAGGAAGATTGTTTTCACTGTTTTCATTCTGTGTAGAAATTAATAACTATCTGCATTTATGCAGATCTTTACTGGTCACATAAATAAAAAACATTTACAAGCTGTCAGCAGTAGATCCTACACCTTGATCACAATAGACAATCTGTATTTTGGGGCCTTTTTTTCCCTCCACAGATAGCTTTGTGCAGAGAACCCCGAGGCCATCTGCAGAAGCAGTCCACCACAACCCCCCAACCATTGAACTGTTGCATCGCTCGCGGTCGCCCATCACCAACAACCACCGTCCATCGCCAGACCCCGACCAGCGCCCGCTCAAGTCCCCCATGGACAGCACCCTGCGCCGCCTGTCCCCGGCCGACAGGATGCCAGGGACAAGGCACCAGCATGAGAACAACCAGCAGGAGCCCTATCCTCTCTCAGTGTCCCCAATAGAAAACAACCACTGCCCGCCTCCTTCCGAGGTGCTCCAGAAGCCCTCCAGCCCTCGCCAGGAAAACACCAGGGTCATCCAGCTGATGCCCAGCCCAATCATGCATCCTTTGATACTGAACCCCAGGCACTCCGATTTCAAACCACCGAGGTTGTCTGAGGATGGGCTGCACAGGGATGTCAAGCCCATCAACCTGTCTCACCGAGAAGAGTTAGCTTATATGAACCACATCATGGTGTCTGTCTCCCCTCCCGAGGACCACGCGATGCCGATCGGCAGGATAGCAGGTAAGGGACATTATTCTACAAGCTACACCAAAGCTGGTGCTCTTCATTCATAACTAACCATGCTTTGTTTTAAGGGCTTCTTCTTTCCTTTTGCTACTCTGTGACATCAAGAGTTTACTGGCATTGTGCAAGTTTCACTACATCTGTGGCTTAGGCAGTGCAGTATTAATACACGAGTTTCATGACAGGTAAGCAGAGGTGCAGAATGACTTGCCTGTGACCACAGAATGTGTAATTGCTATTGAAACATTTGCATCCTGACACTCGCTGCCTCTCCACCCACTAGCAATCCATTCATTTCCCAAGATACCTATCTCTGAAGCCTTGCTCTGCAAAGAGAGGATTTCGAAGAGGTCCATTCACATTAGTGTCCAATCCTGTGGAAATGAAGAAACCCTCTGTCAGTGGCCTTTGAAATAGTGCAGTGTCAAGCCCATTATGAAGCTGGCAGCACTAATGAAATACCACCTCAGAGTCCTACTTCATAGCCTTTCCTGGGCTTCTCACATCAGGACTGTCCCTTTTTACAGAAACGAGGTTGGCTTTGTCCCACACAAACCACAGGCATTGTCTCACTTTTGTTATCGTAAATAACTGACATCACAACCACTGAATCAGGAAGCTGAGGTTACAGAAAATGTTTCTTGTACTCCAAAGGGAACTGTAAACAGGGAGAGGGGGAAGAGGAATCCAACCACTTCAGAAATACGCTGAATGCCCCAGTAACCAATTTCTTTTGAGAGATGCAAATACACACCACACCCAGAAAGATTCCATGCAGTTGTGTCAGCAGTGACCTGATGTGATCCTCAGCTCCTGTGAGGTATTGCACATGTCCACAGAGCTACAAACACCTTGTTCTTTTTTGTCCTTACATGCCTTAAATTTGTTACAGATGTGGTGCTGCTTCAGTTTTAATGAGGAAGATTTTCTGTTGTCTTAAGATTTGCCCCTTTAAATTCCAAAGATACATATCTTACTATCTAGTCAAGATCAAGCACAGCAAGAACCATGATCCTCTCACTAACAGAAAGATGAGTTACAGAAATTAATCCTTTGACATTTTTGCCAGGCTGACATTTGTCTCTCTCCTTTTGATTTTTATTACGCACAAAATTCTCAGCAAGTTAATAAATATACTTAAAGTTATGGCAGAGAAAATACCCAACTGGTCGCATCACTGGAGATTTCCTTCCCAGAAAGTGTTATTGGGAGATCAAGGCAGTTAATTTTTATTTTCCAGAGGAAAACATTCTTTAAGAATAAACCATAGTCTGAAATAAATGTAGGAAAAAATATGGGGAGTATGTGGTGGTGTAATTTTTTTACTTTACTCTTAGGAATTTTCTTACATAGTTGGTAATCTTTAGTTTCTGCACGTTGTGCAGTGGGTCCAGTGACACCAGCCCCAGTAAATTCCCATGTCCTTTCTATCCCTGTGTTGTTTGCAGGGCAACAGAGCCCAAGCCCTTGGAAATCTGGGCCTAACACAGTTGCTTGGCAAGTATGTGTAGCCATGAAAAATGTTTTCCAAAGGCTAAACCTGCAGAGTTAGGTGCTTTCTCCTGCAGATCCATGTTTTGGCTGAGACCCACAAGCAAGGGTGGCATACCTGAAATAGCTGGTGAATTATTTAATGCCAGAAAAACCTGGAGTGTGTTCAAGCATTTGGTTCAGACGAGGGCAGTGTTTTATGGCCCAGGGTTGGGGAATTACAGAGCTCTTGGTTAGATTGATTTGATTGCTGCTGATAAATTGGCCAGTGTACTTCCATTGGTGCCCAAGTCCTTTAATTGTAAAAGTTCTCATGCCTCATTTGCTGTACAGGTACAAGCTACTGCTTCTCTGGTTGGATTGTAATGGCCCCTGAACTGTAGAGACACCCTCTAAAGAGCTCACAGCTAATTTAAAGGTGATAAAAACTGGATTGCTACCAAGCGTTTTGACAACCCATGCTTTATGCCTGATGTCAACTTCACTGGAGCTGTTGAATTCAATGGCAGCATACTTAGGCCCCCTAGAAAGAAAGTAGCTTTCTAGCTGCTTCCCACCCATCTCTCAGCTCTTGCCAATAAGTGTTTTATTTTTTATGTCATCATAAATGTATTTTTCATCTCAGTGTCCTCACCTTTACTGCCATAGTTAACATGGAGGTGCTTGACCAGCCATGCTTGTCACTTCAGTGTGAGAGAGAGACCATGAAAGGTGTGAGCTGTGGCTCTTAAACTGCAAATGTACATCAATGCAGATAAATTCTTCAAAGGGGCTTTTTAGAAATCACTGGCATTACTTCCGTTTTCTTGATGAGGATGACTGATGGGTTGGGCAATGAGAAGATTTACCAAGAGTCCAGTGCCAGAGCTAAGTACTCAACTGTTTACCCTGGTGAGAAGAGCCTTGACTTCTTATAGCTTAACCACTTGGATGCAGGTGATTTTCAGGGGAGATAGTGATGAGGAGCTGCTAGGGAAGCCTGGTAGGCTGCCGATTAAAACCTTAGGCAGTGCTCCAGAACATCTTCTGTTCCCAGCTCAGATGTTTTATATTGTACAGAAATTTTCCCTGGACTTAAGACACCTAACAGCCTCATGAATCTGTTTACTTGTAGATTGAATGTGGTTTTAAATGCAGCATGCAATTAGTTGGTGCTGAGGAAGAAAATAATGTTTTTGCTTGCTGCTATACACAAATACTCTCTTTTCAGGAGGTCGATCAATAAAGCTCTGGACTTTCTGTCAGACAAAACAATGACCTCTACTCACTGGCTGACTAATCTTTCCTACCTTTTTATGTAATACCATTTTTCAAAATATTAATTTTACTGGTAAAGCACTTTCCCTTGTACAGCAAAGGATTTCAAGTTGAAGGTCTTATTATCTTTTCATCTAAGGCCATTTAACACTTTTCTAGCAAAGCCAGAGGCATAAAGTATCTTTATATTACTCATTAAGGTCACATATATTATTCATTATTGCCTAGAGTTGATTTTGAAAATTGTGGTTAGCTATCTTCTCAACACAATATGCACAAGTCTTTTGCATAACTTTGTCAGAACTGGAGGTCACCATGTTGAGATGAGCAAGAAGCAGGTTTGCATCCCCTGTAAATGCACCAGGCAAGGGATAAATGATGTAATTCAGGCATCATCTACTTAACAGCATGTGAAAATATGAAAAATATTAAAAACTCCCCTCAAAAGGGGAGTTCAGCAGAGAAGTGTAATGGACAATTTTCCATACTGGAACTGTTAATTTAAAGCAGCAACACTTTTGGTAGTCAAGTCGTAACTTGGACTCTAGCAAGGAGGAATTCTATATATGGCTTATTCTTTTTCAGTAGTCAATCTTGGTTCCCCACTAACTATCGCCAAGGATATCTCTCCCCGTGGGGTGAAAATAGATACCTTTTTTCTTTTTTTTTTTTTTTTTACACAATTGCAGTTTAAATCAAGATTAAATTAGCCCTTCTGCAGTCTGGAAATTCTAGTCCCCATGAACCTAGGACTGTGAAGGTTTTGTTATCAAGGATTTTAGGGCTTTGATATCTTGTAAAAGGTACTTCCCCAAGGTGCAAGAGGCAGTTATGGGACTATCCAGCTATAACAGGGTTGGTTTCATCCTAACCTTTATCACATAGAGGTTGAATGAAACATCATTCAAACAATCTTTGAAACATCCAAATTAAGGTAATGGCATGGTGCTATTTACCTCACTTTTGATTTCTTAAAACTCACTAATACAATTCTGGATATTTCTTTTGAGGGGGAATACATTGCTGAGCAGGTACAAGCTCCTGCTTCTCTGGTTGGATTGTAATGGCCCCTGAACTGAGGCTCCTGAGATTTCCAGCTCCCAATGTCTTTTTCTGAAGCAGCTCTAGGACTGAGAGACTTGTTCACTAATCCACAGCATGCTGA
The DNA here is from genome assembly GCF_023055355.1 of Agelaius tricolor. Classification (NCBI taxonomy): domain Eukaryota; kingdom Metazoa; phylum Chordata; class Aves; order Passeriformes; family Icteridae; genus Agelaius; species Agelaius tricolor. Next base: position 6,457,623 of record NW_027269263.1, read on the forward strand.
AATCTGAAGGCAGTGGAGTCCTGTGCCTGGTGTTATCTATCAGCTGCTCTTATCAGCTGGGTTACCTTAGCAACTGGGCTGTATCTGACTTTATGAGCTGCTGGATTTGCCTCTTCCCCTTCAGGAGTCTGAGGAGAAGCCAGGCAATGTTTAAACTGTTGGAAGGCACATTGTCTGCCACTGTGTTGGTTAGGCCATAAAGCCATTGGCTGCTGTTGGAATGAGGATGGACAGGATTCTTACCCTGCTGAAGTCGTGACAGAGGGCTGCCTCCAGACTTGCTCCTGGTTTACCTCAGCCTCTCAGTGTGCCACACATCCTGAGAGTACAGGGGTGTAGCATGAACCCCGTGCACCTGTGGCAAGGCATGTGGAAGTGACATCTCAATACAAACAGTCTGATGGCCAAAACCAAAAATGCAGTCCCATGGTAAGAGCCCATCAGCCATGAATGACTCACATTCTGCTGAAATCTGCAAAACAGGGCTTGGGATGGGCTCTGAGCATGGGGAGGTCTTCCAAAGGGGTTTGATTGTTTTATGTGGGGATAGAGTTTGGAGGGGGAACAGAATCATGGATTCTCCTCCTTTGTTTGAAAAAATTACTTGTCTAGGAGGGGAAAAGACAGGAGGGGACACTGGAATACCCCTTTCACAAATACAGTGCTTTAAAAAAGTGAAAATCAACTGGTACTTTTTTCTGTTTATACTTTGGAGTTGGGCTGGAAAGCTTTTAAATGAGGATAAGAAAAGCTCAGCTGACTGAGCTGTCAGATTTGTAACAATAGACATTTAGAGTTTAAACATGAGAAGACACCAAACTTCAAACCACTGCACCTCAGCAGTGTCTCCTCACTACTTAGCTGCTAGGACCAGAGCTCCAGTGCCCATGTCTGCTCCACATGTGTCCATGGGACATTTACAACTGTGTCACATCATAGGATAATCTTCTAGGGTTTTTTTTACCCATACACCAGCAAAATCCTTTAGGCAAATGCACCACATTGGTTTATTATTTATAATGTGTTACAACACATTAGTTTCTTTTTCTTTCTGTACAAAACAGCTGTACAGGCACAGTTTGCTATGCAATGGTATATGCTGGATGGTAGGGAGGAAGAGTGGGAAAGGAGGCAAAGAACAGTTATGCCTCTGTAGTGAAGAGGGTGAAAACCAGCATCAAAGCCCAACTTAGTTACAGGTTTTGTAAATGATACCATTAGCCCTCATAGAAGGGCTGGAAAAAATGATGAAAAAGTTAATATTGGGTACTATTGAAAGGCATTTAAAGAATAATGCAGACATCAGGCACAGACAGCTACAAAAGTAAATTTCTTTTAACTAGTTTGCTATCTTGGTATGATAAGATCACCCAGCTAGTGGATTGAGGGAAGGTGGTGGGTATAGTTGTTCTGCATTTTAAGGAAGGCTTTTTGTACTCACAGCAGGGTTGAGTTGCATGGCTGTGGGATGAGCAGTTCCCAGTACACTGGGTAAAGAACTGTCTAAGGGCAGGGCTTAGGGGGCTGTGGTGCATGGGGCCATATCTGGCTGGCAGTGTTCCACAGGGCTGTTCCACAGGGCTCACTTCTGGGGACAGTCCTGTTCAATGTATTTATCAGCAATCTGGATGCAGAACTTGAATGCATCTTTAGCAATTTTACTGATGGTACCAAAGTGGGGAGTTGCTGTTGGCTCTCTTGAGGGACAAGATGCCTTGGAGAGGGGTCTCTATAGATTGGAGCATTGGGCTGTGGTTGATGGGATGAAATCTGACAACTCCAGCTGATAGATTCTGCACCTTGGGTGGAGCAGTGCTGGGCACATATAGAAATGGGGAGAGAAATGTCTGGGGAGCATCCCTGCACAGGGGGTGCTGGTCAACACCGGGCTCAGCATGAGGCAGCAGTGCCCTGGCAGCAGGAGGGGAAGCCACATCTGGGGTGTATCAAACACACAGCTGATTTCAGGACAGCACATAGCATTGCTAATACCATTGGAAGCTACCTGTGTACCCACCTGAGAGCACCAAGGCTGTCCTCTCCACTGTCATGAGTGATGAAGCCAGCAGGATTCCATGACAGCACAGAAGTGGCTGGTGGGGCTCTGGTGACACACAGACTTTGGGGGGCAGCTTTGACAGGATGGTCGCAGCAGCTGGGCAATTTCAAGTTACAGACTGGCAGCCTAGAGAAAGGCAAAGGACTGGTTCACTTTGGCAGTTCTAAGCTGTAAGTGGTAGAAGTTCTGGTAGTAGCTGTTTTCCAGGGAACTGACCTTCCTTTCTGTAGGGCAGCAGCTCGTGCAGACAGATTGGAGCCCTGCAAGAACATGAAAATCCTGGTGTAATGCTGGCCTGTCACTTCCATTTGGATATGACAATGATAATGTATGTAGATTTACATTACATGCCATGCCAAGAGACATGGCATGTAATGTAAATGTAACTTTTACATTTCCACTACATGCCATGTCTCTTGGAACCCCTGTGGAAGGCCAGACTGCTGGAGAGACTGAAGTGTGGATGGGAGTCAAGCTCACAGAGCTCATATTCATAGGAGTTTTCATTATAACCTTGAGAGTCTTCTTAACATGGCATTAACAATTAATTTGGGCATGAAAGTGGGCCTTCCCTGCAAATTTAACTAATGACACTCAAGCTCAAACAATGGCTGAATAGCAATGGCTTGGATAGGTGGTTGTAGGTTTTATGTGAAGTGTCTTGCTTCACAGCTGTCTCATTCCTACTGCACAGTTACAGGAGCAGAAATTGCAGTCTGGGCTTATTTAGGTCTGCTCAAAAGCCAAGACTGACCAGGCCAGAGGAAAGCTCAGGTGTTTAGATTTCATTCTTCTCATTACTGTACTGTAGCACCCATTTACATCCCATGGCTAGACAGATAAGTGGCTTCAGAGTACCCCAAGCATCCCTTGGGGTCAGCAGGATGTTACACTCTCTTTTAAGAAATTTGCCTTTTAATGGAAACAGGTCCCTTATTTTCCCCGTGTACTGCACATTTCCTTCAGGCTAGAGTTTCAGTAATTCAGATTTTCTTCTACAAAGCAAACTTGGATCACTTTGAATCCTCTTAGTTAAACCAGGAGAGAACACTGTTTGTTTACAGTGTTGACACTACACTTCACTGTCTCCAGAGACAGGCCTGTTTAAATCTGGCTTTAATACCAATCACTTACAAGAACACACATCAGTTTATGTTCCTTAAAATGCAAACATTAAACTGGTAAGGGTGTTCTCCATCTCTGGTAAGGGAAGGGAAGGGAAGGGAAGGGAAGGGAAGGGAAGGGAAGGGAAGGGAAGGGAAGGGAAGGGAAGGGTTTGGCCATGTCTCAATGTGGAGTTTTAACCCCAAGAGGGGAAGGTCACATCTCGGTTTTTGGCAAGGGACCCATCAGAAATCACCAGTTTATGGCTCATGAAGTCCCTTCAGGAGGGACTTCCTGGGAACAAACCAGGAGCTGTGTCCTCCAACCATGCTCACACCTCCCACAGTACTCTGGGCTTTCTGAGAGAACACAGAAGTGAGGTTCATAGGAAGCAATCTATTATAGACAGTAATTTTTTTCTGTTTGGAAAAAAACAGAAGTCTAAACCTAAGACTGAACTGTCAGAAGATAGTAGAGATTCTCACATTGTGGGGTTAAAAATTATTACCCTTGTTGGGAATGCCTTTGCCACAATTAAGTAATTCCTGCTTTTGCCAGCTTCTCTAAAGTACAATTCTGAAGGTAAAACATCACTCTTAATTGTTTAATTCCCATCATTAATGTGTTTGGCTGGTTTTCTGATGTCAAAGGGGTTGTGAGGTGTTTGTAAGAAGTGCATATGAAAAGGCAGAGGCTGAATTTCTTTTCCAGTCATTGCCTTTCATTAGTAGTAAAGTGAGGAAAAGCCACAGGAGAATCAGAGACAGGTTTATTTAGCAGGAGTCTTTTCTGCCATTGTGGTGGAGCAGGGAAAGAACAGCACTTGAAGATAACACTGAAAATGCCCATCTATGTGGTGGGGATGGGGGGATGGAGCAGAAGAAGGGGAGAGGAAGAAAAAAATACAAAAAATACAGTATTTTTTGTAAAGACAGATACAACTGTCTTTAGCTTTCAAAGTCTTCATCTATCAAATGGTCTGTGATCCATCAATTACACATTCCTTGTGATTTCAGTGCTCTTTTCTACAACCACATGAGGTATATTTTGGATCCTCCTTCCCTGTACAAGTTTTTATTGCCAAAGACAGAGCTTGGCCTCATCTTGCTCTGTTATTTTTACAACCTCACAGTACAACTGTTAGCAGCATGACTGTCTCAGGTTTCCTCTCTCCTTCTGCCTGATCTCCCACTTAGTGTTTGGGTACAAGACAGAAGCAACATGTAACTGTTGTATTGTGTGATCTGGCAACCTCTTTACTCAGCCCCAGCTTGAATTTACTGAGCTGAACAAACAGTTGTCTGTCAAGAGGTTTCTCCACAAAAAAAAACATTGGCTTTACTGTACCAGCTTACCATCCTGCTTCCAGCAGCAACATTCACAGAAAGAAAACTATTTTCCCTTAGTGACCTGGACATGGATTAACAGACATTGATGACCAGGATGCTCCATCTCAGGATTGGTCAGTGCTCCCCCAGGCCTCCCCCATAGCCATTTGAAACCTTAACTATGAGACTTGATTACTTTTTTCTTTTGGTTTTCTCTGCTAAAAGGAACATGTCTTGGATAGATCTTGAGGTTGGACAGCAATACAGCACAATGCTCCTGCAGCATGTGTGTTAAGGAAACTCCTCAGTCAGACCATTCCCAGGACTCTGACAGTGGCATTGCCAAGGTCAGAGACTTTCTGGGACTGAAAGCCCTTCCCCAGCTCCAGTGACCGTGAATTACATCAGTTCATCTTTCTGACACTGTGAGCATCACTACGTTGTCTTCACACACACTTTGGGTGTACTTAGAGAAACTCAAGTGCCAGAGAACTTCCAGGGTTCTATTCATGAGTTTCAGTTGTGAACAGCCATTGTTTGCTTCACTCTGAACAAAGGCAGCTGAAGCACACATCAGCTTGTAAAATAAATGGGGCTGAGCTTGGAGAACTCTTCAGCTGGTAGAAATCACAGAACCATTTAAGTCAAATGATAATCATGCTGGAGAGATTTTAGGCTAACCTACACAGCAAGGGGTAAGGCCTCAGCTGATGTCAGAGGGAGTATGACAACATTCCTTTGGCATCTCTTCCTGTGTGGAGCCATGTTGGGCTCCAAGGCAGTCATCAGCCAGATCAAACACTTTTTATATAATGCTCTCCAGTGCAAGATGTGGGTGGGTCTCACAAAACATTTCTGTGGTTACAGAGGGTTTTGGTAGTTACTACATGAAGAGGGCCAGCTCTGCACCATGGGTCCCATTTAAACAAGAGAGGGCTCAGATAGAGTGTGTGCTTTAAGGAATATTTCAGTGATGGAGAACGTTATATCCTGAACAAAAGAGGTCTTTAGCATGCATGTGGCTATATTATTAACAGCATTATTTAGTCCTAGAGAGCAGAGATGTGAGACTTCTCACTCCTGTAACATGAAGATGACCTCGGCCAAATGATACTGGAGAAGTCATTTGTAATGGCTGGACAAATATCAAAATATGAGGAACCTAAGATCCATAATGTTTCATTTACAGATGGTATTTCAATTCTAAGGGATATTTATTACTATCATATAGCTATTAGGAAGTATTTATATGCTGGTATTCTTTAGGTGTGTATTCAGAAGACTCTGCCTAATCAATTAATAATAACATGGTTTTTGTTAGGAGGAGTGGGAAACTGCTGCCTCTTGCACATGTAGGGCAGTGCTTATGGCAGACAATTTGAGAACAGCTAAGTACTCTACACCTTATCACTACCCTGTACATAACTGTAAAAGTCCCTCTGGAAGCATTAGCTGCAGGAGGAAGGTTGTAGCCATACCTCTCCATTTGAAGCTGCAGTTTGCCCTAATTCCCAGCTAATTACACAGCTCAGACTTGCTCAGTATTACAGCTGAGAAAATGGTAGGGCATGGAAGTGCCAGTCTTTAGGAGCCATTTCCACATTGATGAGACCATTCAGCACTCCACCTTCCCACCCCCAACTACATCACCTTAAAGCCTCTCAGTCCCAGCTCTATCTGCAGCTAAATTTCTGTAGCTGCAGAATGTTCAAAGTTGAACCATCTGAGTTCACTTTAAAAAAAAAAAGTTTGTGTGTGCTAGGGGGAAATGATGTTTCCCTGTGCTAGGGAGGCATAGTTGCTTTCTAAGTAAGCTTATTTTAGCCAAAAGGCAGGAAATCACAGCATGCTCAAACAATTTAGGTACCAGCCCTGACTCAACTCCCTGATTGAATCTCCCACACTTTTAAACTTGCTTGGCCTCAGCAACATCCATGTGCTTTTTGCTGTTACTCACTAGCCAACACACACCCCTCATGCAGCAGCTCCTTCAGGGGCCTTCTGACAGCCAAGGAGGAGATGGAATCTTCATGGAGTCATTTCCACCATCCAGGCTTCCCTCATACAAGTGATAGACATTTACAAAACAACCAGCCACATACAAGTCCTTCTCTCCATTTCCTCTGTCCTTCCTAAAAATACACATGACACTTTTGACCTTCCTGGAAAATATAACTTTCTGTATCACAGAATCATAGAGAATCCTGAGCTGGTAGGCACCCACAAGGATCATCAAAGTCCAACTGCTGGCCCAGCACAGGGCAGCCCAAGAATCCCACCCTGTGCCTGAGCATGTTGTCTGTCATTTCCAGCAGCCTTTTGTGGAGGTGCCTCTTTTCCTAGCAGAGAAGCTCCTTTTAAAAGCATTTTCTAGCATCACCTCTTCTTGGGTTTTGACCAATTTAACAGGCTTGCAGATGGGCTCTGCTATAATCCAAGCTCTAAGAGTTCCCAGGTAGCCTGGACTCATTGCCTCTAATGTCCTGTTAAAGATGGTCTCTACTGGTAAATTATTTAATTAGTGATCCTCTGTCAGTCAGGGAGAACCCTCCCCACCTCTTATTTTTTACTGTGCAATCTATGGAGAAAGATATATAGGGCAACCATTTGTGGTTAAAAACAAACAAAAAACCCTTGAGTGCCTGTGCTCAAGTTTCTAAAGGTGCCCAAGTGAAACTAGAAGGAAGGAAGCTGCTTTAGGTCCTGTGCAAGCAGAGCTCATACACAGCTGAAGTGTGCTGCAAAGCATCAGCTGCTCCAAGATAACAAACTGTGTGCTTGGAGCTCTCAGCTCTGGGGAGAAGAAATGCAGTGAGCCTGAATCTTTCCTACTGGTGCTTAATGCTTTTTGTTTCCTATTTCCTTGAGACACAATTGCCACAGTTGCCCTGATGCTCAGTAAATTACTGCAACTGAGTAATCTATCTAAATTTGCTGATAGACAGCCATATGGTTTGAAATCAAGTTTTTAAATGGTTGTAGGAACCAAGCAGAGTTTTCAAGGATTTTCAGTTTTATTGTTGAAGCAAACAGCAGTCTCAGATACTTGGGTGGTTGGGGTTTTTTGTGAGTTCCACCAGCCTACTAAATACCTCTGCAAGTCTGAGCAGCTCAATCAGTTGAGAATATGGGATGGGGCCCTTTATCATTTATGATTTTTCTTGTGAAGATTTCAAGATGCAGATCTGTTTCTCTCATTTGAAGTGTATTTATAGTCAAGCTTTGCCTGAATCCATCCTAAAAACTAATTGAACAACAAAAATCCCAAATCTGCGCTTGAATCCTAGCTCTTCTTAGCATCTGAAGCTCTCCTTATTTCCACCTGGCCATCTCAGGTTGATTTTTTGTGTGCTTCTTTGGTTTTGTGCAGAAGGGAGCCCAGGGTGTGTGTTTGAATGTGAGAGAGAGAGATTAAAAATAACATTGCCCATTGCAAATGATGAGGTGAAAGTAAAGAGGAGTGTAAATCATATCTCTGCAGAACTGTAAATGTGATCTGTAACGTGCTGTAATTGGAGGTTGTCTGCCCTAGGTTGAACATTCAAGAATATGACAAAGCCTGGAGCACCATCCCTCCAGCTGACTCCAAGGATTCTTGCACTAAAAAAGACATTTTTATACACTTCTTGCATTGAAAAAGTTCTGGAATGAATTGCACCTGTGTCAAAGAACCATTTAAGCAGGGCCTTACTACCCTTTTATCTAAAAACCTCCCACAATATTAAAAGGCACAAACCAGAAGAGCAATATAATCTCCCTTGTCTTGAATCATAAATGAAGTGTAAAAAATAAGCTTTTTCTTTTGTGTGTGTGTGTGTGCAAAAATACTGACAGAAAGGCAATGGAAGAATTGTGTTTTGTGAATTTGTGAGGGGGAGATGACAGAAATTCAAGTGGTAGAATTCAACTTCAGTTTTCAGACCTCTCGCTTAGTCCAGGGAGACTTGTGTCCAGATTTAATTTTTTAAATTAAAACCTAGAAAAATCCCAAATGGGGATGGACATTTTTCTGTGGAAAATGTTTTTCTATGTAAAATTATAATGAAAATAAGGTTTTTTCCAAGCAAAAAATCTTGTCTCTTGCCTTTCACATTTCTCCTCTTGGAGATGTCAGGGATGAGGTGACCATTCAGCCAGAATGGGAACCTGTGATTTTTGCCAGATGCCATCTCTTCAAAACAAAATGCTTTATTCTTTGTAGGACTGGCAGGGAGAGAATAAAGCAAGGACACTGGCAAACTAAACTCTGGTTTTAGAGACAGTACTGGTGTCAGAGATACTCTTTGCAGTTTGGAAGTGGGAAAATAACTTGAAAATCTCTGTCCATTTCAGGTGTGCTCACTAAATGTGTTATTCATATCCTTTCTCAAAAAGTATTTTATATTCCCATGTCATCATGCCCATTATAAGACATGCCAGCCCCAGACAGACCAACAGGAATAGAAAGACAGGCTGACAAGAATCCATTTTAGCATTTAGAAGCTGGATGTATTTGGTTGGCAGCCCTTGAACCACTCTAACAAGCCATTTCTCAGAGGCTGATATTGCTTTCAGAGTAAAATGCAACCCCACAGCCACCTCAGAAATCTGGATAGCTGAGCTGTGAAAACCCTTTTGTTTCTGACAGCAGCAGTACCCCCAGCTCTGTACAAATCACATTCCATATTCCATATTCCCAGTTATTCTGTGCTGCACACACACATTGCAAACAGGAAGTAGGAGCAGCTCAGTTCTTGGCTTCCTCAGTCTCAAGAGACTGCCATGAAACTGAAAAACACTAAACTAAAACTTAAGTGTCTGTTAGACCTTTAATTAGCGACCTAAGGAGTGTTTGCCAAGAGGAAATTTGAATTCAATTATCCAAATAGAAAGTATTTAACCTCTCAATAGCACTCAAGTAATTATAATACTTAGGTGTTGTTTCTTTTCAGGAACCTTAAAAAGTAAAACAAAAAATAAAATTGAAAATGGGAGAAGCTGTCAGTTTTATAACACATGGAGCCTACAAAGGAAAGCTGTAATATTGCCCATGCTTTAGACTCACATGTTAGCACAGAAAGGGGCAGCCTCAAGCAGGGAGAGCAGCTTGCAGGATTTGTGATTTCTCCACTAAAACAGCCAGCAACAGCATCAGGGCCAACATGTGAGCTTTCTGTGCTTCAGTACAGCCATAAACACACAACTAAGACCAGCAGGTCACCTCACACAGCTTTTGATGAGATGGAGATGCTCTGTCAGTGTCAGGAGAACTGGGATGCATCAGAAGGGGCTGTATATGCCAGTGCATTTTGCAAACATCACTCAATACCAGCCAAGCCATTTTCATTTCAGGTCACAGCAGCTGTTTCAGCCCTGATCCCAACTGTCCTTTCACTATACGTCCATCCACCTTTCCAGAATTAATCACAAGGGAAAAAAAAGGAGAAGTAATTATTTTCTTGCTTCTCTCTTCACAGACTGTAGGTTGCTTTGGGATTATGTTTATCAGCTGCTTTCTGACAGCCGGTACGAAAATTTCATCCGATGGGAAGATAAGGAATCCAAAATCTTTCGGATAGTGGATCCCAATGGGCTGGCCCGGCTGTGGGGAAACCACAAGGTAAGGAAGCAATGCCATTTTCCTCCTGCAGCACTTGGCCTCTTGTAGCATCACAGGATTCAGTTACAAGCAGGGGGCAAGAAGAAAAGATGGCATATAAATTACTACTGGAAAACTGGAATCTTTTATTCTATGTACATTAGAAATACCAAGCATCCATCCTGAAGCACTAAAACCTATTATTCATATAAACCAACTTGTTGGTTTGGTTTAAAGGCCTTTAGTTATAAATGCATGTAATTAAAAAATTATAAGGAGTGCAAGAATGAGCAATCCTTCTCTTTCAAGGCATCTTACTTCTTCTCAAAACCTGATGCTGAGGATATTCTGGTAAGATGAAGTTTACAAGGAGCTCTGTACTACAGAGCAGGAGCTTTCTGTGTTCCTGTCTGCAGCAACTCCCAGATTCCACAGGCTGCCCTGTGACAGACACCAAAAGCTGCAGGATTATGTATTTCCTTCTAAGAGGGCAGGTCCTGGTTTGTTCTCTGGAAAGCCATTACTGATTTTTATAGTTTAGGGCTGAGTTATGTATAGATATTTCTGTATACGTATATAAGTATATTGATATGAATGTATTAATAGTCAGCATGGATTTACAAAAGGGAAATCATGCTTGACCACTGTGATATCCATCTACAACAAAATTATTGGCTCAGTGGATTCAGGGAGAATGGTGGATACAGCTTATCTTGATTTTAGAAATGCTTTTGAAACTGTCTTGTAACAGCTTCAAAGACAGACTAATTAATGACCTAGACAAGAATACAGTGAGGTAGATTGAAAACTGGCTGATCTGCTGGGCTGCAAAGATGGTGATCAATGGCACAAAATCCTGCCACTAGTCATTTTACCCCAGGGATTGATTCTGGGGGCAGTGCTGTATGTCTGTTAATGACCTGGATGATGGGCCAGATTCTCAGACAACACAAAACTGGGAGGAGTGGCTGACATACCAGTGGGTTGTGCTGTCACCTGTGTGGTTCTGAACATGCTGGAGATATGGGCTAAGTGGAATTTTATGAAACTCACCAACTTACCCAACCTGCACATTAATAATTGGGCCATGCCGTCAGGTCTCATGCTGGGTGTCTAAAACGGAAGCTCCTTCAGACCATTGGCCATTTGTGCAACACAGTGGCCTTTCAGCATATAAGAAATGGAAGAAGCACAAACAGTATTTCAGGGAGGTTCCCAATGAGGAGTCTAGGAGATTTTGCAGGGAAAACTTTGTCCCTGTTAGTGTTCCATTGCCACAGGAGTTCTTGCTGTGGCCTCCCATTGCAGAGTTATTGTAGTCAGGGCAAGCAGAGGAGGTCTGCTCTTACTGGGTGTTTCAGGCAGGTGGATCAGTCTCCTTTGATGAAGCCAAACTCCTGACATGGAGACTCTCAGAACAAAAACGTGCTTCTGCTGGTTCGGTGTTTCTTGCCCATGGCGAGGTGGCTGCTGTACACTTGTGCACACACAGCTCACAGCTTTGCCAGCAGAGTTGTCTCTGCTGGGAGTCTCTGCCAGACAGCAACCACTGCCCCTTGGTGTAGACATAGCCTAAGGGGCTCATCCTGCTCTTCCAAGTCCCTAATCTGGGGACAGCTCTGCTGCCAGTGCCTATCACTTCTTCCTTGTGACGCTCAGCTTCAGCAGAGCCATCTCCTCTGGGGGCTGAGGAGGGTTTCAATGAATCATCTCACACTTCAGTATACCTCAGTGCTCTGGCCATGGCCTTTGGGGCCAGCAGCTCCCAGAATGAAGGGGAGGATCTGTCACAGAAGCAGATGTACAACCCAACTGGTTTTCTTGGTTTACACCTGTGTAACAAGAGGAGAAGCAGGCTATCAGTCCCCACAGTGCTCTGTGAGCATCAACTAGTTAATGCAGGGGAATCCCAGAGAAACAGTGCTCCAAGCAGGGATTGCTGACAGATTCAGCCTATTAGCCACTACTCCCAGGCTTTTACAAAAGGTGTTTTCAGTAAGAACAGGCCTGTCACATCCCACTTGGCATGAGCATCTCCCTCCACCTAATGTCCCCTCTTGTAGTTAATTAAGTCTTTTGTTAGCTGTGTTCCAAGAAACTGTAGAAAAGCCTTGCTTGGAATTCTTTTAAACTCCTTGCTTAAATTGCCTTGTGTGGAAAGAGACCCACAAAACTTAGGTGATGAGGGCTGTGGGGGCAGAGTGGGCCCACAAACAGCAAAAAATGGTACATGTAATTTCTTGGACTGTCTTGGTTACTTTAGGCAGCTGTGATAGTTCTGCCACTCATTTTGGGGCTTAGGAAGGTTTTAATGAATCATCTCACCACTTTTTTTTCCTTTTTTCTTTTGAAAAAAACAGAACAGAACAAATATGACTTACGAGAAAATGTCCAGAGCCCTACGCCACTACTACAAATTAAATATTATCCGGAAGGAGCCAGGACAAAGGCTTTTGTTCAGGTAATTTTCTTTTTTTGCCATTTCTTTCTATGGACAGTTTTTGAGGATGGAAGATGGAATTGTGTATGGGATACCTCATTGCCACAGTTACAGCACAGGTGAAGATGGCCATACATTTGTAAAAGCTGTATAGAGCAGTGCTTCCCAGCTTTTAAGGCAGCCCCACCAATTTACAAAAAACACAGGCTTGTCTCAATGATCAGTGGAGACAATAGAAGTCTTTTCATTGCTTTGTGCAGGCTGTGCCATTGTTTAAGACCTTAGATAAATAGGTTCAGTCAAACTGCTGGAAAACCTACTCCCAAATGGACTTCTCAAACACAGCTGCCTGTGAAAGCTGAGCAGAGATCAGGCATTTCCTCAAGGACATCACAGAAAAGAAGCTCTCAGTGACCACGTCTTTGGTGCTGCCTTGAAGAAAGAGAGGGAGAGCTGTTCATAAATCAGCACAGCTGATTGGATGATACAACCAAGAATTCAGGAAACAGAACCTGAAACGGCATTAAAGCAGGGAGCTACTTGTACAAACTTGAGAGTGAGAGCACTCCACTCCTCTTCAGACAACACCAGCAAATCCTAGTGCACATCTGACCCTCAGAGCACTGAACTTAGACCAAGGACTGCTTTGCTGTCAGTGGCCTGGATCTAGCAGTGTGTTTGGACATGATAACAATAGGAAGGCAGTCTTGGAATTTGTTTTGTTAAATAGCTAACAGAACTGCATTAGCACTCAAACTCTCTTCAGCTGAAAAGGGTTCTCTGGAATGACTTGTTTATGTCAGCTCTTAGAAGGAAACATAGGGAGGGAGAGTGAAGGAAAGAAGCAGTCATGGGCAAAATCAAGTGTTCAGTAGTAAATTTTTTTTCTGGTGGAAAGTTAGAACAAGGTTGCTCCATCAGTACCCAGGGTACCTATATCTCTGTGGCCTTGTGTGAAGACTGCTTTGCCCTGGGGGAATTCCTGATGCTGAACATTGAATGTGCTTCTCTTGAAGCCCTCCCTTCAGTGGGGGCATACACAAAACAGGAGTCCATCTCTTCTCAACCAGGCTGCCTGTTTTCTCAAAACCATTGTAGCTTAATGCCCTTGGAGACCTCAGTTGCTCTGTCAGACTTGGCCAATTTGACCAACAGATTCAAAGGTCACCAGAGAGCATAAAACATGAGCTATATAAACTTCATTTCCTTTGGAAACTGGGAAAAAAAACCCAGCAAAACATTTCTTTGCACAATTCCCAATAAAAACTTTTTGATGTTGTTTTCTTAGACCTATTTATATCTGAAGAGAAAAAGAACAGCTGCAAAAAATCAAGTTATTAATGTGCCTTTCTTGGCTATTCCTTGCAAGCAGAGAAATAATAGGAAATGTGACTTTACGTGCAGGCAGTTGTCATCTGCAAATATCTGTATGGAGCTTTAAGTAAGATGGAGTCAGAAAAGGATTTCTAATAGGTTGGATGGGTCTCTTCTGCAACAAAATAGATCACAGATAGTGTGTCATAATTTTCATGCAGTTCTGGGTTGGGTTGTTTTTCGTTTGTTTTTTTTTTTAATGTAATCAAATGCTATTAGAAATACCCACAGTGAGGTTTCCTTGATGTGGCTTAAAGCACAGACCAGAAGGAATACCCAAAATCCTGTGGTGCAGCTCACATCAGCCCATGCCCCACATGGAAAGGGTCCCATGGCAGTGGGACCACTCTGTGTTTTGATTTCATTGTCATGCCAGATGAGCAGGGCAGTCACAGGGTTTAAATCAGGGCACAGTCTGGCCGTGGGCTTTGGTGCAGTGTGTAGCCAGGCACTGATTCACCACTCCTGCATACAAGTTTTTCACCACTGTAACACTGTTTGTTGCAGCAGCATTTTTCCAGCAGTGACACAGCAGTGAGTCATAGCCTTTTTTTTTCCCCCTAAATGCATATATGCACATGATTTCCAAAATTAGAAGGGAAGGCAAAAGGTTAGTTCCAGGCTATGTTGTGTTTGCTGAGAAGCTCTAGCAGTGACCATTCTGAGTCAGTGCTAGTAACGAGGCTCCTGCTGGTTGTTTTTGTTTTCACTGCGGCAAGGACACTGAGCATATCATCAACCTGAAATAAAATCAGCTCTTACAATTAACACACTTCATATTGCTGCATGTTAACCAGTATGTTGTTAATGAAAGACTGTGAAATTTTGTACCACTTCCAGCATAAACATCTTTCATCCTAATTTCTCCAGAAGTGCTTGGGAGTTGGGAAACTGATTTGTGTTGAAACCAGTGTTTCATCCTTCCTGTGTCACTCTCTCTTCCTTTCAATCATAAAATTGAAAATGAGAAAGCAGAGCCTTTCTATGCTCTGTGCAGTAGTACACAATAGTGTCCTGGCAAAAACCAAGACTGCAGACTTAAACTGCAGGCTGGTGGATGTCCTTTCTCATTTCCTGCTGCTGCCATGCCTCCCCAGAGGCAGTTTCTGTCTCCAGCACCCTGCAGACTTACTGCCTTGAGACACTGGTGCTGGGAGCCATGGCATTCATTACAGAGGATGCTGCCTCACTGCAGTCACACTTTCTACAAGCACACAGGAAGAGACTGTCTTTGCTTACAGTTCCCTAGCCCTAAACCTTTTTCCTTCAGGGCTTTTTCCATTCCTGGAACTTGTTCTGAGTTGGACCTTGGCTTTTTCCCCCTCTGTTCTTTTGGTGTTTCATGTTGTTCTCACTCACCTACACGCAGGCCTGCACAAACCAGTAACCCTGTGCCTCCCCACACCTTGCAAGGGCTTGTGCTTTGAAATATGCTGATCATCAACACCTTTCATGTCTCTGTCACCAGACACCACACATGAGTGTACCTGGGCCAAGCTGTCATCTGACATGAAAAGGGCAAACAATATGAGGGAGAAGAAATAAATATAATTCTTTGGAAAAATCTATGGATTTGGTTCAGATTTGGGCTTTCAAGAAGCCAGGGTAAAGGCTGGTGATTTCTTTGTTTCCTTTCAAGGTATGGAGGAGGGAAGACACCTGGGGAGAAGCTGGGAAATACAAAGGCTTTGGCAGGATACAGCAAAGATTATCTTGGGATTTGGAGAGCTCAGGGGTCTCAACAAGCTGATGAAGATAAAAGCTGAGACCCCTGAGAAATGCACTTGTTTCTCTGTTTTGCAGGTTCATGAAGACCCCAGATGAGATCATGAGCGGCCGGACAGACCGCCTGGAGCACCTTGAATCGCAGGAACTGGATGAACAAATATACCAAGAAGATGAGTGCTGAAGGAAACAGGTGCAGCACCTCTGTGGGTCCAGGGGAGGAACATCAGCCTGACGGTCGGCACGGTTGGGAGGGGAAGCAACAGCACAGGAGCAGTACTTGAGGTCACTGCCTAGCTTGAAGACCACGCAGGACCTGAAGCACCTTAACAAAACAAACTCACCGGCAGAAGTGGTGCTGGCAGGAAAGCCAAGGGGAGAAAGCCTGGACTTATGCACTACTTCACTGTTCCTACAAAGTCTCCCTTGAGTTTTTTCTTTCTTTTTGGTTTGTTTCAGTTTTGGGGTTTTTTTGTCTTTTTTTTTTTTCCCTAATAAACATGCAGTTTGACTTTCCTTATCTCACATAGGACAAGACATCAGATTATGCTTCTTCTTTTTTGGTTTTTTTGTTTTTGGAAGGCTTTCCTATGGAAATAGAGTGCTCTTATTTTCTGTGCAAGTCTCATGACACAACACTGCATAAACAATAGCAACACAGAAGGGATTTGCTCAAGGCTTCCAGTTTGCTTGGATCAATTTATATGTGCTGCCACTGGGAAATGTGTTGAAGCTACCAAAAGAATTTCCCACACATACCTGTCAAATGAAGAGGAGACACCCTTCACATGTAGGCTGGGCTGTCATTCCCAGCATAGCTTGGGCTCACAAAGAGCACTCCGAGTGGCTGTTAACTGCTGGAATATGGACCAAAACCAATCACCTAAGTGCTCCAGAGAGGAGAAAAATAAATGTGACAAACCTCTGCAAGTGACTATCAGTTAACATTTTCCCTCCTTCTAGCAAAGAAGTGGTAGAATGGAGGAGGGGGAAGGGAGGGTGGGGACAAATACATATATATGTGTGTATATATATCTAAAAGTTCCATATATATATAAAAATATATATGTAATTCCCCCCAGTATATTCACAATGCAGAGTTGTGAATTTCAGTTCAGAGTTTTCTATAAAAAGAAAGACTGAAGCCTCTGTAATTACAGAAGGAAGGGGTGTTTCTCATACCTGCTAGCAATTTTGGGGTGAAAGGTGAAGGACTGTTCCTTACATCACAGGGAGAAAGCAAAGGGACTCATCACATGGTTTGTATTACTCAGAAGCCTCTCCAGGATCATTTTGTGCTGCTGGAGAGGTAGATGATTCACCACTCCAAAATCTGATGTTAGAGAACTAGAGACCAAATAGCTATACTTATATCTTGTAATTGATTTTGGCTTTGTTTTGGGATTTGGGGTTTTTTTTATGCCTCCTACTGCCCTCCCCCATCCTACAGCTCTGCCATCAAGGAAGCTTGTCCCAGCTTGCCTGTTTTTAACATGATTTAAGACAAGAGAAAAACAAACCCTACAGCTGTGTTGCTTTCTTGGTTTGGGGTTTTGTTCTGGTTGCAAGGTGCCTCCATTTGGTTTGCTGCACTGAGGGTGCTTGGCATGAGGCAAAGAGCTGTGCCTAGTTTGGTCACAGAAAGCTCAGCAGTCCTTGATGCCCAAACAAGAGAAACTGCTGGCTTGTTTCATTTCACAGCTTGGACCACCAGGACAGGAATGTCTGTGGTGTCCAGTGATCCATCAGCAGGGGTCCTTTGAATGGAAGGAAGATCTAGCAGCAGAAATGATGCTTGCAGAGGGAGAAGGTTTATAGGAAAACTGCAGGAATCACATGGTGCCTGAAAGAAAGCACGTCCACAGCAGTGCATTAAAAGCAGAAAGCCTCTTTAATGGAAACATAAAAGAAACTAGATCTGGAAAAAAATCAAAAGGCTAATCTAATCCATTTTGACCAAAAAACAAGGTACATTCCCATGATAGAGCTTTTATCAGCTATTAAACCAACACGACATTTGCTCTTTCCACGTATTTAACAAGAGGGTTAATCTATCCAGGAAAAAATGGCACTCTGCAATGAACAGTGTCCCCTGTGTTTAAACAGAGATAGGCCAATCTCACCAAAGACTGAATATTGAGTCACAGGTCGTAGAAGGAACAGCTTTGTTAAGAGTGTGGATAAGCATCATACAACAAGGAGAGGTTTTTCTGAGCCAGTATCTGATGAGGAGTGACAGGGTGTACATTTCTCCCTGAGCTTTTCCCAGCCACGTTTTTCTATAAAATCACAGTAAGTTACAAGTCCCAGCACACCACATACTTGATCTGTTCTGCCTCAAAATAATGGACAGGGGAGTGGTTTTTAGCAATGTGTCACCTGTCTCTGGCATGACTCTGAAGTCCTTGGAGCTCATGAGGTGTGAGATTGGGAGATGCTGTGGGACTTCAGTAGTGACAGATCTGAAACCCAAGGTCCCTTGAGACCAAGGGCACAAGGAGTTGCTCTGTCACGTTGCTCAAGGGCCCCCAAGTTGCAGCCAGGTCTCAGGAGCTGGAGTGAAGTGGTGAATTTGATAGATGGAGTATGATCAGAAGAATAAAGAACATAAAGGCTCTAGCTGGATCCTTGGGTGTCCAGTGGTAGAAAGTTTTTGCAGAGGATGATTCATCCTCTTTACTGCTGTAGTCTAGACAACTGCATAACTGCATTATTTTCTTCAGCCTGCTGTTAAAAGATGGTGAGGGACCAAAAAAAAACAATAGAGACTTTCTGCATAAAGTGCTCTGATGAGTCACAGCTTTTTGTCATGGCCAAGGTGCACACTGCAGAATACAGAGAGCCAGAGACAATCCACCCATTTCCTCACCATTATCTACCAAATTAGGTGCATCCTCAGCACTGGGTAAGACAGGAAAATCACACATTGTCCAGTAGGGAAGCTTTATAGTGGAAATGTTCACCTTTACAGAGAAATGGAGTCGCTTCCACTTGCACAATCTAAATCAAAGGGGGAAAAAATGTTTGTGGCTGTTGGAAACTCTTCCCAGTTCACACATAAAGGACATCTTAAGACAATGTCATCACAATGACAGAGAAGGGGTTCTCTCAAGGCTGATGCTAGTTGGAATGAAAGTAGCCTTTGACCTTGGAACAGGGCAGTCCCACAGAGGCCCTTCCTGTCTCCTGCCAGGTCTCCAGGTGCCAAAGGGAATGGTGTGGGTGACACTGGAGCTGCCAGGACTGCAGGGCCTTGGGGTCTGTTGTGGGAACTACAGGATTTGAACTGCTCTTGGGGTCTTGAAGTGACTTTATTAGGTATGACTAAAAATAAAAAAGAAGTGGCAGGCTAGAGCAGCTGCAGGAGGGAGATTCCCATTGACCTCACATCCACTGGCAGATCCATGGGAATGCAAAGACAGCTTTAACATCCTGAGCCGTAGGAATGCGTTGCTGCCTGCCAGGGCTAGCAAAGGTAACTCTGTCTTTCCACCAACACTGACACCTGCCTTCCTACCCTCCCCCAGTTTCTGATTTCCCAGTGTAGAATTCGCCAGCAGCAAAACAGCCAAACTTTCTGCCTTTGCCACCAGAGCAGGTGGGGAAAGGGAGGAAGCATTTCATCCTTGGAGACACACAGAAGTCACCTGGACACGGTCCTGGGCATTGTGCCTGGCTGGCCCTGCCTGACCAGAGGGGGTTTGACCAGATCCCTGCCAAGCTCAGCACCCAGCAAAGGTTCTGAGTGGTTAAGTGGTTTTGCAAAGGTTAAGCGGGACCTTCATTGTCATCACCTTGCCACAAGCCTCAACAATCCACGGGTCAGTCAGGCAGGACGTGCTGCAGCTCCACAGCAGAATATTTTCTGGATTAATGTTTGAAACCTGTTGACTGCCTCTCCATCCAGAGAACACTACTGGGGCCCTTTCTGTGAACACTAAGTTGCTGCCATCCTCCCCGTATTTCCAACTCCACATATGCATTCTCCAGATCTTTTTTGTCAGACTGCAACTGTACGCGAATCCAGAGTTTGAGGTCTTTTTTTAAAAAAAATAAAATTCTAGTGTTTTTATTGATGATGGCTTTTGTTTTTTTAAGGTGTGGGGCTAAGGGACTGAATCAAATGAATGTAACAAAACAAAAACAAGCCTATTCTCAGGGCCAGTGAGTTGCAAATAATTTTTAAAATGCTTGTAATTACATCATCTCAATAAAAAAAATTTAATATAAAAGCAGGAATGCCAAATTTGTTGGTGCAATCATTGCGACAAGGCTATTTCTTTTTAAGAGCCATGGTACCTAAGAGTATAGCACACAGCAGCTGTTTTCAGTCAGGAAATGAAACCTGCAGGCTCCCCCTGCCCAAACACTTATGAGCAGTGCCTTGATCTTCCCAGGGAAGTGTGGTTCAGAAAAGTTAAGGCTGTCCCTTGAAATATTTACTTTGCTGTCTGTCCTGAGAGATAAGCCAAGCACCCCTATAATGACTGGATGCATGTACCTGATTGTCCTTCCTTCTCTTGGAGAGGACATGGAAGAAAAAAGAAAAATCAAAAATGAGTTGCTGTGATGACTGATGCATCTTTTTAGCCCGCTTAACAGGCCAGATCAACGACTGGAGAGAAAGATGTTTTAAAGAATATTCATCTTTGCAAACCAGTCTAGAAACCAAGCCCCTCTCTTCCAGCATAGCAAGTCTGTATTTTCAAGTGGTCATCCCTAACCAGGAGGTGAGGGGACAGCAAGATGAGGTGGCACAAACTGCTCCGTGCTGTCCCTGTCTCCTGCATGGTGGGGTTTGATAGCGTGAGGCCTCCGGAGGGTTTTTGAACAGAGAGATGCCACCAAAAGCCACACCAAACAAACACATCCTTGCTCCAGAGAGGTGCCACCAAATGCCATGGCAAATAAACAAACACATCCCTTCCCCAGAAAGGTGCTACCAAATGCCACAGCAAACAAACAAACAAACACAGCCCTGCTTGAGAGAGATACACCAAATGCCACAGCAAACACATCCTGTCAGTGGCACACAGCCCACAGCCAATGCTCTCTGGTGGGAGCAACTCAAAGAATCACAGAGTGGGTTGGGTTGGAAGGGACCTTAAAGCTCATCTCATTCCACCCCTGCCATGGACAGGAACATTTTCCCCTATCCCAGGTTGCACCAAGCTCTGTCCACCCTGGCCTTGGACACTTCCAGGGCTGGGACAGCCACAGTTTCTCTGGCATACTGTGCCAGGGTCTCACCATCCTCACAGGGGAGAATTTCTTCCTAGCATCTAATAAAAAACTATGCTCCTTACACTTAAAGTCATTCCATCTTGTCCCATCACCTCCATGCCCTTGTAAAAACTTGAACTTTCATGTAGGATTCCTTCAGACAAAATCAAGTCTTTTTAAGGTCTCCCTGAAGCCTCCTCCAGGCTGAACAACCCCACTCTCATCCTGTCCTCTTAGGAGAGATGCTCCAGCCCTCTGATCATCTTTGTGGCCCTCCTCTATCTCATTCAACAGATCCTTATCTTCATGGCAGCCTAAAATGTTTGGATCCCATCTACAGCTCAGGATGACCCATGACAGTCTGGCTGATGTGTGAACTAGGAGCACTCAGCTGCTCCTTGCTCAGTATTTGTTTATTTTTTGTTTCCTTTCACTGGTGGTTTTAAAACACAAAGGCAAAAAGTAAGCAGTAAGCAAACCCCTTTCTGAGCAAAGACATCAAGCAAGAAGGAAACAAGGTGTGTTCCACCATAATTCAGTCCCTTAAGGCCATTTTCCTTTAATTTTAGAAGAGGAAATAGATGTATCCTACATCTTGGCACAGCTTTCTTTTGCACTCTGAACAATAGCAAATGCTGCAGGTCAAAGGCATAGTGGAAGAAGTTCTCAGTGGTTTTGGCTATTGCTCCAGTGAGGATTGGTCTCAGTTCAAGAACTAGTCTTGAGTCCAGAGAACATCCTCTGGATGCTCTGGGACAGAAGAGGCCCAGCATGTTCAGTATATCTTCCTTCTCATTTTCAAAACTGACTGAGCTGCAAAGGGAAGCTCCCAGGCCAACACCAGCACAGGGAACATGGACAATGCAGAGGTTTGCAGACTACAGCTGCCACAAGCATGCTGGTGCACGATTCTTCCATCTGGCTCCCCAGCACTGACCAGGAGAGATTTTTGCAAGGGTGTCAAAGAAGACCTCAGTGACTGTCCACACACCCTGAGGACCTACAGAGAATGCTGACAGCATTTTTTAATTATGTAGGAAGAAAGGTTTTCACTTCTCCCAGATGTGACGCCACCTCTGAGACACAAGCAAACAAGAAAACGCTGACCTCAGTTTGAAACCCAAGCAGCTTCCAAGCAGAGCAGAAAGAGCCACTTAGGAAAGATGTGAGGAGAGAAAGGATGCACTGCCACAGCATGAAGCCCAAAACCAAACATGCTTCATTAATCACCTGAAAGAAAAGGTTGGTGTGTCTGTGTAATATTCCAACAGCACAGGAACAGGTGAATCTACCACACGTCAGGTCTGTCCATACTGGATGCCCACACACCCAGGGGTCTGCTAGTTACACTGGGTTCACCACAGGCACACCTTGCTCAGCTCTGCTGCAGCCTTCTCACCATGCAGAACTAGAAGCTGAGCTAAAGTACATCCACCTGATGAGAGAAAGATGCAATTTCATGAGCTACTTCAGAAATGTCCCACTGCACATTGCCATCCTGCCGTGCCCAGCAAGGGGGAGGCTGCAGAGGGAGGTAGGGAAGGTTTGCAGCCTGGTTCAAGCTCTCACCACCCCGAGCAGCTCCTAAGAGCCCACCAGGAGAGGATGAACTTCCCAGGATCCACTTCCAAAATAACCAAGGACATGAGGTGGGAAGAAATCAATGCCAGGTCAGCCAGAACTCCAGCACAAAATGTAAGGCAGGACTGTGCCAATGGTGAACAAAATCGCATCAGTTTCTTCATTCTAGCTGTCCCTACCTGTTTTCCCCAATCAACTGAGAAGTTTTATGTCATTTTGAAGTCAGAGCAGAAAAAGGAGAGGCAAGAGCCTGTCTTCCCACCTTCATCCCTCCATGCTCTTTCCTCACCTTGTTGCCTTGAAAAAAGGGGAATGGGGTGTGGATGTTCAGCAACCAGCTCAGCCTGAGCTGGATCCAACAGCACCAAGGTCACCAGTTAATGCAACAGCCTTTTTCCTTCTCCCCTGTGGCAGTACTGTTGTATCCCTGCTGTAACAGCCCTCACTTGCTCAAAAGGACATCACTAACAGTGCTTAATGACCATCTTCCATGTTTAGTCATAACAACTCGGGCAACCTCTCTATTACCGGCCATCTCTCCACCCCTGGCTAGATGTCCAGTGAAGGGTAAGGCTTAGGTTGTCACTCTGCAGGACACCCATTTCTTGTGATTCTTGGCAGACTGGGGCAGGCTAAATGTACAAATGGGAAAGAAATAATCTGGCAGTTGCTACAGAGAATTGGAGCAGTACACCTGTTTTCTTCAGTGTTGTCCATTTGTCAACAAAAGCAAGTGTGTGCATCCCCTCCATCCTCAGTGCCAGCACAGGAACCAGGCTGAGATATCAATTTAAAACCAGGCAGACCCTCTTTGTGTGACTGCTGTCACAAACTACAACCAACATGTAGGGGAAAAAAAGGAAAACACAGTGCCCTCCCATAAGACAGTAGAGGTCGTTATGGCCGATACGATCAGTTGTAAAACCTGCAGGGACACATCAATCTCTCTGCCTCCTGCAAACACCTCTGCACAAAGTTTCCCAGCATCTCAAAGTGCTGGAGAACAGCCACAACAGGAAGAACGATAACTGTTCAGGAATTAGAATTGATCTCCTACTGCCTGATAAACACTGTTAGCCTGGGGTTGTTGACTTGAAGCCAAGTTCCGCTAAATGGACAAAGTTTCCAAGTCAACCCTTCCTGGTGTTTGACAAGGTGAAGGGAAGGAACTGAAGACAGCTCAAACAAAGCAGGTATTGTTTCCAGTAGGCTGTGGAAAGATGTGAGTGCATGACCCGTCAGAAGAAAGTGAGGAAAAGAAGCAGGGGTTGCGTGAAAGCTGAGGCAAGCCAAGAGTCAGTTTGGATGATCCAGCAAGGAAAGCAGGGAGTGTTCACCACAGGAAGAGCCAAGGTCAGTAACTTTCACTTGGCCAATGTGAGCTTGCAGGATCTGAGCAGGCCTCTGTTCAAAGCCCTGCAAAATGAGGACTCTGCCTCCTCTTTACCAAAGGTTAGTCATTTCCTGCATTAAAATGTGTCCCTTTTTTTTCCCATTTAACTCCATCTTAATTCTGCTTCCAACCATTAGCTTTCACTGTGCTTCTCTTCTCTAACTTCTGCAAACCACGGTATTCCTTCCCACATGGAGATCCTTACTGACTGCAACCAGTGCAACTCTTACTCTTTTTTTCCAGCTAAGTGTCTTAGGTTGCAATGCAAGATGCAACCAGAAGAATGTATTCTATCAGCATCTGTTAGAAACAGGTGGGGCAGTTTTCTTTATCTCTTCCACAGGCATCCTCCCTCCAGGGGATATCTTCTGTTCATGGGCCATTGAGTCTCACTGCATGGCTGATAAAATTCCATTTTCCCATTGTGAGACGCTCCGCCCAAGGGGAGGAGCCAAGCATTTCTACCTGGATGGAATCTGAGATTTGGAGCACCAGAGACAGCCTTTTCCAACTGTATTCACAGAGGAGCAGCTTTTTTTCCCACTGGATTCCCAGAGGAAGACCAGGCCCATCCACACCACCACAGGACCTTCAGAGGAAAACTCCACCCTTCTACAGGATCCCTGCTCCAACAGAACCACACCTGACACTCCAGGAGGGCTGCAGCCACCATTGAATGGGACTGCTACCAACACCCTGACCCATAGGGTGTCAGGTTGTATTTCTGACTCTCTCAGTGGTTTGGGTTTTTGGTTTTTTTTTAACTACTGCATTTGTATTTTAATTGTCCTAATAAAGAACTGTTATTCCTATTCCCATATCTTTGCCTGAAAGCCCCTTAATTTCAAAATTATAATAATTTGGAGGGAGGGGGTTTACATTTTCCATTTCAAGAAAGACTCCTGCCTTCCTTAGCAGACACCTGTCTTTTCAAACCTCGACAGTAAGCAAGGGAGGAACTTAGTGGCTCCTTAGTGGCTTCCTGGAGGGGCTGCTCCTGGCCCAGAGCGCTGCAGGACACATCCACACTTGTTTCTTGGGGTGCTGACCAGCTCTTTCCTGCAGGAAAGGCTCCAGAGAGCGCATCAGTCCATTGAGAGCTGGCTGATATGAAACAGAATGGGGAAAGGTAGGGACGCACATTGAGGTGTCCTTCTGGTCCCATGAGAACCCAGATAACCCAACAATCATGCTTCTTCCAATCCTCCAGCTAGGGTGGGAGGTTCTCTCTCCAGCTGGGAATGACCTGGGGATTGCCTGCAAATACAGTAGCAATCACATCAGCAAAAGAGGCTGCCTTTGTCTTTAATTTATTTTCAAAATATTCTTAGTGTTGGTGAATGCTCTTTGGAACCTGCTGCCTCACAGATTCTTCCTCCCCAACTCACATTGCAGTTCACTCCTAAAATTTCCATGGAATCATCAATCAAGAACAATTAATGGGCAGACAAATTTCACATGGCCAGGACTTCACCCAGCAGTTAATTCACATAATCTGACCCACCACTGAAATTTCCTCAACCTTACACAGAACAGGAGGAAAATGTGCCAGAGAGATCTACCATCCCACACTAACAATTTCATGCATGAGGTGACACCTTTGCTTTGCTAAAGCCAATGGAAATTAGGGCTGTATAAAGTCTGTGCAACATAGAGATCTGAGCAGTGTCCATAAAATATATCCTACCCAGAAAAAATTGAGGGTTTACTGCAAAAGTAAAACTTAACCCTCACAGCAACCTTCTCAACCAAGTCAATTCTCACCCTGAAGTGAAAAAACACAACAATTTGTTTTGGTGGTACTTTTCAGAGACCTGTATTCAGTCTTGACATCCATCAAATCCCAACACAGATGAAATGACAGTACAAAATCAGCCTCAGACCTCTCAAGGACTGAGCATCCAGTGTTGTCAAGTCATGTATTTCCCAACTGGAAGAGCTTCAATAGAAATAATTTCACAGCAAAAGGCTGTTGTACAAAACAAAGGACCCACTTCAAAAAACCAAGCCAAGTCCGTCTCAAGACTTAGGAAACTTCCTAAAGGACTGATTAACCTACAGTTTTCATTGAAGTCAACAAAACCCATGGATTTTGCATGGGAAGGGGCAGAGGAGAGATGCTCAGTCCCTGCTGAAAAGCCAGCAACAGAACATGGCTACAGGTGTGAGAGGCAATTGTGAAAGAGTAAATGGTTATCCAAGAGAATTTCACAAAGAAGGAAACATTTTTCATTCAGCCATAAGTCTTTCAGGAAATTATTCATTTTCCAAATTAAAACATTTTCTTTAAATTCAAAACAACTCTTTTTCTCCCAACTTTTGTTTACAAAAGAGTGAAGTGCTTCACCTCTGTCCTGTTTCATCCTTCCTCCACAAAATGTCAACCAAGCCTTGCGTCTTGGGCTGGGAAGTCAATTTTTGGAAAAAAAAATAAAAAGAAGTGCTGTGAGGCTTTGCTTGAACAGCTGTAGCTGTAGCTGCTGCTGCTACAGAGGGGAAGGGGAAGGAAGAGAAATTCTGCTCTTCTTCACCTGTTAGTGATGGGCACAAGGCTATTTGTAATGAGCTCGTTAGACCCCAAGGCTTACTGCCAGGAAAACAAAGGGAAAAATCAATTCCTTCACCTCTTCAAGAGCCATTTAAGCAGTCCTAATCAGAAAACAAGCATCTAGTTCACTTCTACTTCTTCCACCTTGATTCTTTTTATGTAAGACAGATGCCTCCTGTGGGTCACAGCCACATGTGGTCTGTATGCCATGAGTGAGCAATTTCCAATCCACAAAATAAATGTCCTCTTGTCTTTTGCTCTCTTGATCTCTTGTTTCACTGCAGTGTTGCCAGCATCCCTAGGAAGCCACATGAAAAATTCACAGGCTTTGTGGTAAAACTGAGTCTCTCCCTAAGCGCAGCTTTGCCAGGAGTGGGGACATCTCAGAGGTGACATCTGCTCCTGTCCTCCACCAGACTAAGAGCTGTGGTAATAATGTGACCAGTGAGGCAAATGATTTGCTTGTAATTTAAATCTTATGGATGCTGAAACAAAACAAAATTGAATAAAAATCACAAGCCATGGACACAGGAACTGTCTCTGAGTTTGTCAGCTGCCTTTTACCTCTGTGAAAATTGACAATGTCTTAATGTGTCACCAAATTGAGAACATATTGGTAAATCCATCCAATTACAGGAATGGATGTGCCTGTGTGGGAGAGAAGAGGTGTCAGCCCAGGGGCAACCGTGAGTAGTTGTTACAAAGCAGCAGGAGACAATACACTGCTTCCAGGAGCACCTGAAGAAAGGAGAGGAACACACAGCTCCATCTGAGACTAACAAGGGGAAAAAGGATAAAAACATAGTAAAGAATGAGCTCCCCAGCACTTTTTGCTCCTGTTGCACGTCCTTGGGAGCAGCCAACACAACCTGCCTCACACTAATCTACAATAAGGAGTCTCTCTCTGCAGCCTCAGATGTTAGTCTGATACAGCCAGGTCCTCCCACGTACTCTCACACCCCTCCTCGTGCCAGCACCAGCCCCTTGGCAGCTGCCACACACACTGACCTGGTGAAAATAATCTGCACAGAAGGGAGAGGCTGGTTTTCAGCTCCTCGGGCTGACTCACTGCCCAACCACACAGCAGTGGTGCTGCTGTAAGATGGATACTGGGAAAAAGCATCCCAAAGTGGGGAGAGGAGTGGGAAACCACAGCCCAGCTGGATCCCACTTGGGCCAGCTCTCCGTGGCCATCTGCCTCCCATGGTGCTCCATGCTGCCATTCCCTTTTTGCTTTCTGACATCTAACCCCACACACCCACAACTGTTTTCACTTTCGAGCAAACCAGGCTGGAAAACTGAATTTCTGGGGCAGTCTTTGCACACTGTCAGAGAGTGTGGCTGTTCTGCTGTCTGTGCTTCAGAAGAGCTCCTGTGTGCACAGCTCTCTGAGGCTTTCAGCTGCAGCTCTCACCATTTACTTTCTACCTTTCAATTATGACCTCCCCAGCTGCTCTGTGCAGCCACCTGAGAGTGACCCAACAGTTTTGTTTCAAAGGAGTCTGTAGCTCCTTTGTTGGGGGGTTCATGGGGGGCAGAGGATCAAGAGTGGGGTAGAGGAACATGGAAGACAAGCAGCACTTCCATGGTTCATAGATAACAGGTCCCCAGAGCCAGACCCTGCTGTCTTTCATTGGTGCTGCCCCTTTATTCACCCAGGAGCACCATGTATCTCCAAACAATACTGTTGTCTGCCACTGGTGGCCTCCTGTGTCAAGACAACCCTGTATGCAGGCTTTAGAGAGAAGCCCCATCCTTTCCAAGAGAGAAAGTTAACTTCAGTACCCATTATATCTGATTATCCAAAACACAGCACAGTCTCCTGGATGCTTCCTTGGCAGTGTGACACACACTTCCAGCGCCATCTCGTCTTTGATGAAGAGTTGGCCACAGGAGTAACCACCTCCACACAAGATTGCTGAAATTTCCAGGCCCTGAAATCCCCATGATATTCACTTGCCAGCTCACACCAGTATTTTGATCTTCACAGCCTCAATGAAGATGAGCTGGGGGAAGATGATGCAAGGTAGGTGGGTGTTGCTCTATTCACAGAGGCAGCAGGTACTTTCCTAATGTTCCTGATTGCCCCTGAGACATTTCCCCTCACCTTGAACCCTTCTGGTCCTTTGCTGCCTAGTAAAGTCCAAGAAAGACACTGAAGGAATTTTGGGGGTTCAGTTTTGTCATTTAGCAGCATGTGAAGGGTCATTAATGAATTTAATTTAACTCTGCAAGCTGCTTTTATTTTTTTTTACGTCTTTACACAAGTATGACACTAGGTGTGCAGATCTTTGTTTGCATTGATAGTCAACAACTTCAGAGCCCTACAGAAGAGCACAAATGCCTGCCAAAGACAAATTGCTTTCGTTCTCTTCACTCCCCCTACAAGGAGGCAAGAAGGATAATTGCAGTAGGTGTTGTATTCCCCACCCACATTTTTTTCTCACTGCCAAACACATTGCATCAGGAACAATTAGAAACTTTTTCCTTGTGTGGGCCCTTAGCCTATATATAAAATGCACAAACATTTTTCTTTTTTAAAACTAAGCAAAACAAAATCCCACCTCCTATGTGGACTCACTTTCAGGGAGCCAGTTCAGCTGATAAGGTGAGCAAGTCAGTGGGATGGCTACAGCCACAGAGGAAAAGCTGATCTCCCAACCTTAGGAAGGGAGAAAAGGATGCTCAGGGACTGCTCATTCCATCAAGGAGACAAAGATAAAATGAGAAAGAGCTTTCTGAAAGTTACAGCTGCACACACTCACCTCAGAAGGACTGCAGAAAAAACAGCTTAGATCTGCAACTACTTCTGCTTCTGCCAGTGATGGTGTGTTGTTCCCCAAAGAACTTACCCAGGAAGCAGGGGTCTGTTACTCTGTGTGATAAACTGGCACAGCATGACTGAAACCAGATGGACAGTAACCACCTGACCCCAGATGGGAACTGGAACATCCATTACCAACACTGAATGCAGAAGCACCAGCTCAGCAGCCATCATCAGCATGAGAGCCCAGCTAGGATCAGTGCTTGGCACTGACCAGACAGACTGAGAGCAATAGGTGATGCTTCATATTTAGACATTAAGGCAGATGCTGGCAGCGCCTGTCCAAAGCAACATCTTCATCTAGAAGAGGTGCATCAATCCCAGCTGTGTCTTGGGATGTCCAGTCCAGACAAAAAAAAAGCACAATGCATAATCCTCCACAAGCAGTTGCAGCAAATATTTCAAAACAGCAATTTCATTTTGTTTCATGCAGTCACTTTTTAATGCTGGTTAGTGCTCATGCCTGGTCCCACTACCCCCTGTCCCCCACACAGCAGGAAAATTGCATCTGGTGTGCTGACACAAGTCAGGTTTTGTTCAGGATCAAATATGTGTGATATCTACATTCCAGAGCTACGACTGTGATGAGGTAGAGCAGAGCAGGGCAGAAGCCCTTGCTGGCTGCTCATGTGCACCTTCAGCCCCCTGCCAAGGGCTGAGCCCAGCAGCTTTCACTACCAAGCTGCTGTGCCTGTCCCAGGCTGTGTTCCCCTCACCAAGGGTTCTCTGGGGTCCCCGGCATCTCCAGGCCTCACCCTCCCACCCAGCACTGCTGGTAGCACTGGTGGCCCCAGCAAGAAGCAGGCACCAATCTATCAGAGTGGGTTATCACTTTCTCTCCTCTGACACAAAATAAAATGATCCCAGCCTTGCTGCCAGCAGCAACCACATCACAAACAAGGAGGAATCTACAGAAGTATTCAAAACATCTGGATGTTGTGCCACCACGGCAATTAAATGCATGCTCACTTTCTCACACGGTGCCTGGGGGGAAACCGACAGCACAGCAGGGCAGAGGAGGACATGCCGTGGTAATTTCGGCATCCTCAAAGCCCAGATCTTTGTTGGAACCTCTGAAAACACCCTTAGTGGCAGGCCTTGTCCCAGGAGCTTTGTCCTCACTGTACGGGGGGGCTGCCTGTCCTTGGAGGACATTCCATGTGCCCATGAGGGACTGCAGTGCCCAGGGCTGCCTCTCCAGTGCTGCCTTCAGCAGTCCCTGTGGAGCTGGGGAGAGCAGCAGGGCTGAGGAAGGGGAACGCCCCTCTACTCAGGACCAGCAGAATCATAGAATCATAGAATATCCTGAGTTGGGAGGGACCCACAAGGATCGTCAAGTCCAACCCCTGGCCCTGCACAGACACCCCAACAATCCCTGCACAGACACCCCAACAATCCCACCCTGAGCATCCCTGAGAGCGGTGTCCAAACACGCCCGGAGCTCTGGCAGCCTTGGGGCCGTGACCATTCCCTGGGGAGCCTGGGCAGTGCCCGACACCCTCTGGGGGAAGGATCTTTCCCTGATCTCCAGTCTGACCCTCCCCTGACCCAGCTCCAGCTGTTCCCTGGCTTCTGTCCCTGGTCCCAGAGAGCAGAGCTCAGGGCCTGCCCCTCCTCTCCCCTCAGCACAAGCTGTGACTGCCATGTCTGCCCTCAGCCCCCTCCAGCTGAACAGACCAAGTGCCCTCAGCTGCTCCTCACACGGCTTCCCCTCAAGGCCCTTCACCATCCTCGTGCCCTCCTTTGGACACTGTCTAATGGCTTTATGTCTCTCTGATATTGTGGCATCCAAAACTTGACACAATATTCGAGCTGAGGCTGCCCCAGAGCAGAGCAGAGCGGGACAATCCCCTCCCAGGAGCTGGGCCTGATGCCCCCCCCCAGGACATGGTGCTTTCATGCCAGGCCAGGCTCCTCTCCCTGCTCTGGAGCTGTGGCTGGAGGAGGAGGCCGGGCAGGGATGCACTGTGGGTGGGCGAGGAGAGCAGCGCAGCTGGGGCGCTTCCAGCGCTCTCCCCTCACAGCCTGCCACAACAGGCCCGCCCGCTCCCTCCTTCCCTGCCTGCTCCCTCCTTCCCCAAGTCCACAGCAGAGCTGGGCTCTCCCCACCAACCTGCCTGCAGTCTGCCCCATGGGAGCCTTCTCATGGATCTCTACTCCATCAGTAAAAATGGAGGTTTTGTCACAACACGGCTGCAGCAGTGCCTCGGCTGGGTGGCATCTCAGAGGGTGCAAGGTGGGTTTGCCCCAGCCCCTTGCCTGGGTCCCCTCTCCTTGCACCACCTGCAAGTGCAGTGTGGCTGGCCTGGGGGAGCAGCTGGGCTGTCCGATGCCCAAACTTTCCAACCCTCATACCTTGGACCTGTCCAAAAAAAATCTGCTCGGAAAGTCCTCATCATGACCACCAATACCGACTTTTATTTTCTGCGTCAGGCACACAACAGAAAAGAAACTGTAAATGTTTAAATCATTTAATTGGCCACATTTTGACATCCAATCTTTTCTATCACCAGCACCAAGTTTCCAGTGAGGAAGTTGAGATTCCTGCTGGAAGGTTCCACAGGTTGTCCCTAGCAGTTACTGCCTGTTATTCTTGAAGAAAATCCCAAGCCAGCATCCATAGGTAGCTCACGTTACCTCCCAGTCTCTCACCTTTAGGTTCTTGTTGCTTTCATTGCCTTTGGACAAGGCACATGCTCTCTCAATTATCTTTTCAGCAGAAGCTTCTAGTTTATTTGCAGCCTTCAAATACCTTTTTGTTCCAGCTGATTTCATTACCTGGTGGAAACAAGCTCTTTGCAGCACGGGTGAGCTTGGCTTTGCATGGATGTGCGCTGCCTAATGAAACAGGGCCCTGCTTACTCACTGCAGTTCCTAGAAGTTCATTCAGCAGAAATAAAGAACAATTTGACAACTTGTCTACCAGGCTACAGGCTGCTGGCTAGTTTACAAATCAGTAACCAACCAGATGAGACTAAAATCCTCTGCCTGGGTTCAGCTGGATGAGCTATTTTTGTGAATAGTGTATTTTCTGGGAAAAAGCCATTTCAGATGGATTGTCAAGAACTGCAAGTTCAGGTCAAGTGAAGCAAAGAGTTCCAGCTGAAAACAAGCAGGGAAAAAAAATTGTAGCATTGAAAAAGTTTAGTCTGGCATCCCTGAAAATTATTTGTTCCAGAAATGTCAAATGGAAACTTTTTGCTTTTTCACTTCAGGATGGAAATTTTCATTTAAAGATTGGCCTAAATTTCTATAAGGAAGATATTAATTAATAGGAATAAGAAGGAGACTATATCACTGTGAATCATGTCTAGCATTTCAAGATCATAAGAAATGCTTGGCTTTCTTTTTTTTTATTTTTCAAGGGGAAAAAAATCCTGATCTTCTTTGCCTTCAACCAGCACTTCTCCCAAAAACATTCACCTTAGGCACTGAGCAAAACTATGACCACCTCCCTACAGGGTATTGAAAACACTAAGAACAGCTCATAGCATGTCTTCAAGACTACTATTTTTGGTGTGCACAACAAGGACCACAGAGAATTTATTCAATATATCCAGGGATATGGGATGGGCAAGGAGATTAAGAAGAAAACTTAAGATCTTTTGATACATATTTTCCTGTAATACAGTAAATATGGCTGTCACTGACAGGGATCCTTTTTCTCCAGCTACATGAAGGCTTAACTCTCATTCCAGGGTCCACTTGAGGAACATTTTAGAGTCACAGTATTATCAACATGGGAAAATTAAATGCAGAGGGGTTTTTGAGCTGTGATTATGTAATAAGCAGCCTGAAAATTCGGGGCGCCTGTGCTTTTGGCTGCCCGACTTCAGATACCTGCAGCCTGATTTGCATGAGCATTAACGCACCCAGAACTCCTACTGAGATCAAAAAAACAACTCAGTGCCTCTGCAAAAACAGGTTGCTGCCATCCAAAAGCAGAGGCACGTGCATTTTTCCAAAATCTGGGTCTGCACCTCTCATCTGAAGTGGCCTCTGAGCCAAAAGCAGATTTCAGACTCAGCAGCTCCTGACAGAATTCAACCCAATTTCTACCTCCACAAAAATCCCACAAAACCCCTCTTAGAACTGCAGAGAGAAAATTTACTCTGCTGTCCTCTCTCTTTTGTTTTGGGTGTTGTTTTTTTTTAATCATTCTGATTTGGGCCATTTCTTCTAGAGCCTAGAGGTACTAAAATTGCTCCACACCCATTACAGGCCACTTACATGTGCATACCCATACACAAAAGCAGTCAGTTTATAGGAGACACCCAGAGGTCTCATTGGAGAGCAGACAGGCACAGAAGTTTGACAAGAACCCATCCTATCCACAGGTAGGTACTGAACATCCATGTTCTGCAGCTGATAACTGGGGTTATCATTGCCAGAAAGCCACAGCAAAAGGAGGTAAATGCATCAATGTGCCAGCAATCTGTGGCCAAAAGAAGGGGGGGAAAAGCACTTCCTGCTTTTCTCACAGCAAGATGGACTCCAGAACACTCTGCATCAGCTCTGTGCTGTGTCTACCTGTGGAGTTTTGCGTTTTGGAGGGGTTTTTTCAAGTGGATGGAGCCATCTCTATTTGGCTTGGAGAAGGAGCACACATGGCCAGAGCCTGGAAAGGGCAATGTCATGCCCAGGGAGCACAACATGCTAGCAGCCTAACAGCGACTGGGTTCCATCCAGCTGTGACAGGGCTGCTGGGTGCCTGCATTCATGTGCTTTTTGTTTCATGTTTATCACCCTGGCATCAGAGCAGGGTGATGCATCTCAGTTCAGCAAGTGCTCTCTTCTCAGGAGGAGGGCAAAGGGTGAGAGGCTGAGTGCTTACAGAGGGTGAGGTAGGTACACAAATTAGCCAAGCAGATTTCATCTAGCCTTGTTTTCTGCTCTGATCTTCATCAAACACTGCTTGATAGCAGGCAAATTACTGCAGCCCAGAGAAAAGTCATCACACAGATGCTGCAGAGGGACCATTTCTGAAGATGCTCAGCAGATTTGCACCCTTTGTCTTTCTCGAAGGCAGCATTAAAAGCCACACTTCCCCATGGAAGAGCAATGATGGACAGAAAGCCAGTAGGTGTTGAGCAGAGGAATCTAATAATTTATTAGCAGGTGGCCCAGGTGGCCACAGGTACTCTGAAAATCTGTTCTGGGCAAGAATTGTATTTCTTGTGAGTGTTTTCATTTTGTCAGTCTGTGTTTCAAATTGACTTTGACACAACCTCAGTGACAATGGCTTTGAAGTCTGAACTAAATGTGCTATGGAGAACATTATTCATAACCACTCAGATGGAGAGGGAATATTTTCCTTTTGAAAGGTCCTGCCAAACCTGTCCTGTGCTTTGTTTACTTTCAGAGGCACTGTGGTCATTCCTTAGGAGGAAAGGGGATAAAGGAAAGAAAGGGCAAAAACAATCTGGCAGAGAACAGCCTTACAAAATCACAGATCAGAAATTCAGTAAAAAAGTACAGGGACGATTCCAGCTGGAAACAGCTGCTTTGTGTGGACACAAAGCCAGAAGTCTTGGGTCCACCTCTGTGACACCTTGGATCTGTATCTATTTTACAGAGAGCTAAGCTGCTGTACTTTGTAGGTCAGTGATTCTATTTGCAGTGGCAAGGTGCAACCCAAACAGTGAGTGTTTACATACTTGGAGAGCTCAAATCCTATTCAGTCCCCAGAGGGTGCAGCAATCATCTAGGATTTTACAGTGCAGGGATTGGCAGGGTTGGGGTTGCATTCATACAGATCCACAAAAGCTTTGAAGATACATTATTTTTACATAGGAGTTATGAGAATGAGTTCTGGCTAAAGTCTATGCAACAGTCATTTCAAATGCTCCAGGCCCAAATCTGCTCCCATTAAAGTCCCTGGAAAGACTCCAAGACAGCAAGCCAAGACCCTTGGTTTCTGTGCCTACTTTACTTTTAGTGCCTTTCCTCTGTTCATGTGTCCTCCACTTACAGCTGCTTTTTTTTTTTTTTTTTTTCCCTGTCTGACCATTTCTGTCGTTGGATTCAACCAAGCCTTCCTCTGGCACAGTGTCATTCCTTTAAAGTTTGTAAGAATTTGTTTCCTGAACTCACTATCTTTCATGCCCTTTCCTCTTCCCTTTCCCTTTCCTCTTCCCCTTTCCTTCCCTTCTCAGGCTTTTTAGTATCACAGCTGGCCCTTCTACCCCAGACTCACATTTGGTATCTCTTTGAATGTATCTTTCCTTCCTGGTGGCTGCTTCCTTCCTGCCCACTCCCAAACACTCGGATAAGCATCATATTGCCTCCTGCTGTTCACTTCTCTTTTCCTTCCATGTCTCTTCTGCAGTTATCTTTCCTCCACTTCCATCTCTTAAGTTTATTTGTTCTGAGGATCCTTTCAACTACCTCATCTCATCTCCTGTTCTTCCTTTCACATCACCCCAATCTCACATTCTCATCTCCCCTCAGTTTCTCTGCTTCTTCCTCCCTGTGCCTGCCTTTCTTTACTACACACATCATTCCCCAACACTTTCTTTCTCAGAGAAGAAGCTGGTCATAGAGGGGAAGGGTGATCTTTTTATTATTATTATGATCAGGGGGATCTATTTGTTACCTAAGTTAGATAAATAAGCTCCTTATGCAATTGGTGGAAAAGGGTAGGACAACTTAGGAGGTTTATTATATGTTGTCTTCCTTTATCGGCTCTGTAGGGAACCTAACTAACTCCACCTGATTTAGTAGCCTGAAATTAATGAAGTCACATGAATATCCTCTGCACAATCTCACTTTTGTTTAGGTTCAAGTGAAGGAGAGAGGGAAGGACAAAATCTCAATAGTACAAGGACAATATTTGGCACTGACCAGGCAGCCTCAGCTCCTGACATACCTGGTAGGTGCTGGTGGAGTGTGGGGAGTGGCAGCTTTTCAGAGATCCAAAAGAGAGGAAAATGTTTTTGCAGACACCTGGGAGGAATGTGTCCCAGCCAGAATGGGGTTTTGGGGTGTGACAGCCAGGTCACCTTTGCAAAAGGCCCCTGGGGGATAGATTTGTTTCACATGAAGGGTAGGGCCAGCAAAAGTGGGAAGGAATCATCCAGCAAAATAAGCAAAGAGATGAGCAATGTAGTGGTCAGAGCAAGGAGCCAAAAAAGAGGTTGGTGTTTAGGAGACTTGAGAAGATCAATGTTGCTGGCACCCAGGATGCTTCAGTAAAAGTGAAGGAAGGGTGGCCATACCAAGGTCCCATGGTCTAGATTTTCATTGTGTTGGCAGACAGACAAGGAGATACTGTATTTGAGAGATGATACACAGAAAGCTCAGGAATGGAACACAGTTTGGATGCTGGAGTACAGTAAGAATGCTGAATCTAAGATGAACAGCTTGCTATTTCAATTCCTCACTCTGGGGATCTCTACAGAGCATTTGCAGACCTGGGTACACCTCTGATGTTTCCTCTGCTTGATTTCCTATGTCCCCACCAGGTCCTGGGCTACAACCGCTCTTGTAACATTTAGTATGTGCTCACTGAGGACAGAGCTCAATGGAGTCAGATCCTGCATCCACTTCAGTCATAAAATATTGCTCTAAACAGGATAATGGTTAGAAACCTACTGTTTAGCTTCTCATGTTTTTCACCTTGTTTGCCTTGACAAGCCCACTGAAAACCAAGCAAGTGGGTGAGTGAAAAGGAATATTAGTCTGGGACTACACAAAAGCTGGCAGACGGGAGGGTGGGAAACTCAAAGGCTGTGCACCCTTCCACAGCTGATGTCTCCATTCTTACTGCTATATCTTTAGATGACTTCCAATATTCTAGACAATACTCTCTTACCAAACCCATACCTGTTAAACAATATTCGACAAACCCCATAGCTATATTAGACAATATTCTCTTACCAAACTCTTACCTATCCTTTACTGAGAACCACTTGCAGCTCTATTTGTTTCACCCACATAGAAGTGTTAGAGTTTCCTTTTTCTTTTAATGAAAAAGAATTTGCTAAGGCCAGCTTTTCCCGGAGATCTGATAATATTCAGGGTAAGAATGGTGGTGGGAGGGCTCTCAGGACTCTCAGAGTGAATAAACATGGGAGTTTTTCAAACCAATTAAGAGCCAAAGAGGTGCCAGAAGACAAATACCATGGAACTATGGACATTTCAAGAGTAAATCAGCCTTTGATCTGAGACGCAAAACAAAACTTAAAAGTTTCTCAAGGTAAGTGTTTTTCCTCCAATCCCCCTATTTTCCTTCCCCCTCAGCAATGTTATACAAGCACCTTGCTTTGTAAGAAGTACAAAGCACTTGGGAGAGGACAATGCATCCCAAGTGACTCCAGAATAAAACAAGAAAAACCTTTCAGCACAAGGATTTGTGTAGGCGGGGGCAGAACACGAAGCACAAACAAATGCCCTGTGAGAGACTGGAGGAGAAGCTGCTTTCAACGTGCAGAGAGAAGGAGCCCTCACCCTTTCTATGGCTTTCTCAATGTAGCTGCAAAGCTCCTCTCTGACTTGCAGCCCTGTGAATTTCCACTCCAGCCTCGCTTTTACAACCAGTACACAAAGCCCTTATCTCCCAAGCACAGCTTTAGATTATAGAGAGGGCACGCTGTCAAGAGAGACTGTCAAGGCTAATGAGCACAGGGCTAACCCAGTGCTGCAGCAAAGGGACACCTCTGGAGCAGCTGCTCCAGGCTGGGTTTGCAGCACAGCCAGATGCACATTTCCATCTTTTTCCACTCTCCCTGGCTAGTTCCTATTGCTCTGAAGCTATGGATTGACCGCCTGATCTCCTAATACCTAGGGAACACTGAGAGCCTTCAGAGCCCACAGGGATGCGCCACTTGTTGTGCACCTGGTGGGATGGGGAGGCACTTCCACGGACGGGAGGGATGTGCCCTGCAAAAGATCCTGGCTGTAAACTCTTTTTTGTTGTGTGTATAGCTTTCTGTTTGTCTTTTTGTTGGCATAGCATGGCTTGTAAGCATTCCAATCAAACAATCAGGGCGACTCATTCTGGAGGCCAATTTTAATGGCAAATGCAAGTGGCTCCTGACCCATGTGGGAACTGATAAAAGCCAGGAAAAATCCCCTCCATGAAGAACACCAAGCTGCTTCCCAGTGAAGGAACATCATACTAAGGTGACACCCACTAAGTCAACATGACCACCTTCTGCCCTATGTTTTGGCATCACACACTCAGAAAATGAGATTTTCTG
Organism: Agelaius tricolor; assembly: GCF_023055355.1. NCBI lineage: Eukaryota > Metazoa > Chordata > Aves > Passeriformes > Icteridae > Agelaius > Agelaius tricolor. The sequence continues at coordinate 6,496,000 of NW_027269263.1, forward strand.
ACAAAACTACTGCTTATTTATCGCTTATTCTGGGAAAAAGCCTCCCAGTCCTCTGTGCTCTAAGGTCATTGCTTCACAGCACAAATTAGGAAAGGTACAGTTGGAAGAGTGGAAAAAAGAGGAACCTTTTGGGAATAAATTGGTCTCTCGTTACTATAAATGAAAGGCAGCCTAAGCCTGTTGAATGTGGAAATCACAAACATCCTGGTACATATTTTCCCATTCATATCATACATTCAGATAAATTGAAAGTGATCTTTTGTATCATACTTCCCCCGCCATCCAATGCAGTCATTTCCCCTAATAAACTTCCTAGTGCTTTGTGTGGTCAAGTGTTAGATGTCCCCAAGGAATGAAGTTTCCACCATTTCCTTGCAAGGCATTGCACATCTCTCCATCGAGGAGATTCCTGAGATTCAGTTCAGAGTTCTTTTTATAGGAGCACTTCCATTACTCCTGATTATCCCCCTCCATACATCCTTAAGTAAATCTGTTTAGCATTTACGTTTTTCTAACACTGGCGACAGTTACCACATTCCCTCTTTGTCATCTTGTGACTACTTCATGAAGAAAAAGATTAGGGATGGCATATTCACAGACAACATCCCCCCTGTTTTTTTGGTTGTTGTTCTTGAATCCCCTCCAGCATGCCTCTGTCTGCCTAGAAGTGCAATACACGGGGTTCAGAGCAATATTCCACATGCTCTGCCTTCCCACATGTAAGAGGGTGCCTTCCCACACATTGCCCACTTCTGCAGCTTAAGAAATACCACTTCCAATCAGCTAGCTGCTATCATTCCTAGATCTCCTCAACACAATTTATTCCTGCTGCATATTTCAGTTTCAAGTTGTTCTTCTCCAGTTTGCATTTTTCCAAGTTGGAACTTGTACTGTTGTTTTCCAGACATTCTTTAATCTCTCTTGAATTGCTTCATATCATTTTCCTGTTTATAAGGGTGTTCACAGTCTTACCCAGAGCAGCATTGATGTTTTTCACTTCTTACCAAAATAAAATAAAAAAAAAAATTAAAAAAAAAAGGAAAAAAAGTGTTATTACACAAAGCATCAGAACACTTCGATATCTGCAGTGGAAGACTACATTTGCACAACACACAATGCTCTGCTCTACCTCTACTCTTCCTCTACTGCTCTGCTTGTTTTCTAAAATTCAAACCACCACTACAGGGCTCATGCAGTATTTAAGTGAATACACGACAACCACAAGATCACCCATGGATTTCATGGAGTGCTGCTTACTCGGTTTCCCAGTGGAAAGCCACCACCACCATCACTATTTCCAACAGCATAAGGACACTCAGGTTGGTAGAGCTCATTCCCAAAAACTGACAACACCAAGTTTGGGAATAAAGCTTGGGTGCTCCCTGCAGAACGTGGTAAGTCAGCCTGACTTTGTCCCTGAGCCCTGTAAGCTCTGTGCTTACACACCCACCCCACACCAGCCTGTAGCCAGAGCACTACACTGCCAGGCCTGGCGTTGCAGGCTGGCCTTGACTTCAGGGCTGATCTGGAGGTAATCTGAATGGGGATGGTGTGAATTCCTCACCTGGTGGCAGGAGCTAAGTCTCTCCAAAGGAGAGGTGATGTGTGGCTGCACAGAGCCTGCACAGTGACTTCAACAGCATCTCTGTGTGTGTGTGCAGAGCTTGCTGCAGCACCAGTTGTGCAAAGCACTTGAGGCAAAATGAGAGCAGCTTGCCTTCCACCACTCTCACCAAAAAACCCCACCATTTTCTTCTCTTAAAACACATAGACAACAACGTGTCACCTTCCTTTTGGGATCAGTATCTTGAGGTCTTCTCAGCACCTCTGTCGAGGGATGACACCAACTATCAAAATGTTCAGTGAAGGAGATTGCATATCCAGGGAAGGAAATTGTATATCCATTTCTGTATATCCATTTCTGGAGCACCAGCTGACCAATACAAACCCATTGGGCACGTGTAAGCTCAGAACTCAGCCAGTTTGGCATGTCTTTGTGCTCAGCACCTTAATTTGTAGAGACCATGCTTCAGGATAATTATCTAGACACTAGATCTCTGGCCTTAAAACTCCACCTCAGTGGCTGCTGTCTGGCAGAGGCTGGGAAAGGTCCATGGATAGTTTCAGAGTGGCCCAGGAGAAGCAGCTCAATTTTAGTGTTCACAGCAATACACTTCCAGTGGAAAATATCTAGATATTCACCCCCTTACGTTAAAACCACTGCCCAAAATAGATCTGTACTTGTGTCATAGATGACAATAAAAAACCCTGGGTGGGTGAGCAAAGTAAGAGTTTTCTGAGTAAGCAGTTTCAGAGTTAGCTGCTTCCCTAACTGGTAGGCACAGAGGAATTTTTGCTGCTTTGCCTTGCAGTAGTCTATTTGATGAGCACTGTTACCCACAGCTGGCCACTCACCTCACCTTTATCACTTCCCAGGGTCCTGTGAACATCACCTTGCCAATTATTCTTCAGAAAGAAGCACAAAATAGTGTTGAGGGGTTTTGCGGTTTTTGTTTTGTTGTTTTTTGGGGTTTTTTTTTGTGGAAAAGAAAGCATCTGTGGAAAATGTGTATTCCCTTCTGTTGTGCAAGTCTCAGAGCTGGGGAGACTGGGCTTGCAAGAGGCTCTCTCCATGTGCTTCCTCATGGCAAGCACAACAGGTTTTTTAAAGGGTGATGGCTACTGCCAGCAGCAGTTTCAGAAATGACACCACTTTCAGTTCAGTTTCACAGGCACACTTTGGAAATGGATCCCAAGGATGTGAGATTAACAGGCAAGAGAAACAGGAGCTTTCTCCTTCTCTTCCCCCACGGCTACCAGGGCCCTCCCCAGGCTGCTGTCCCATTGTCTCTTTCGCATTCTTTTCTTCTCAGTGATCTCTGCAGTGCCCTTGCTGCCTGAGGAGTTGGTGGAGGAGCTTCAGTGTCTTCTCCCCAGGAGGTGAATCCCACAGGGTCTGGGAGAGCTATCCTTGCTGTTTGTGAAGCAGTCATGCCCTTCTGGGGGACAGGTTTTATGTTGGAGTTAGTGGGGGTTGTTTGCTTATTTACTTTTTCTCTATCTTTCCCTCCTCTTTTTCCATTTCCTATTTATCTTTCCTTCCAGAACCCTTCAAACTGTCTCCCTCATTAGAGAAGGCCTCCAGCTCTGGAGTAGGAAATAACAGCTGAAGAGCAATATTGCCAACAGTTTGGAGCCAGGGCTGAAGAAAAATACATTGTCCAGCAGGAAGAAGCAAACCAAATACAGACACCCATCCTGGGACTTGCGCAGGACAGTACCTTTGGACTTGTGCCCCTATGTTTGTTTGGGGTTTTTGGTTTTTGTTTGGGTTTGTTTGTTTGGTTGGTTTTGTTGCGTTTTGGGGGTTTGGTTTTTGGGCGTTTTTTTTGGTTGTTTTTTTGGGGTTTTTTTGCTGTTGGTTTGTTTGGTTTTGATTTTGGGTTTTTTTTACCTAAAGAAAACTGCCAGGACATGTTTTGTTAACGTGCTTAAAGCAGCAACAGCTTGCACCCAGGCAAGCAGGCCTCCAGCAGCAGTGCAGCATGGCATGGGGTCCTCTGGCAGAGCACACAGTACCACCTTTTGTTTAACAGCATCTCTGCCTGCCGTGGGTTCGGTGGCAGCCTGTCCTTGGAGTCCTCCTGTCCACACTCTGATCCAGCCCAACAAGGCCCAGCTTTGACAGGATCACAGCACAGGGACACACGTGCCTGCAGGCAAATTATCACACCAGAGGCTGTGACATGACAGGGCCGGGAGTTAACCCAAGCACGGGGCCTGCCGTGGGTGCAGCTCTGTGTCATCAGAATTAATGAACTGTCTGCAGCACAGCTGGCACGTAAAGGGGATCATTCACACCCTCCTCACATCCACAGCAAGGCAAACCCAAGCAGCCTGCTGTGCAGAGGTGCTGGTGCCCATCTGCCAGCCTACCTGCCACAGGCAGCACAGAGACCAGCAGCACAGCCAAGTGTGAACCAAGAGACCAAGACTGCACCAAAATGGAAGACAGCACATTAACAATGCAGCACTGATCTTCCTGAGCTGCTGCTGCTGATTTATAGAGCCAGCACAATTCATTTATCCAGGCTGCCTTCATTTTATTGTTATTAATTGTTACGAGGTTTTGTTGGCAGGGATGGAGAAGCTTGTCTGATTAAAAATAGCTTTGGGGACGGCAGCTGGCAGAGTCACAATGAGAGAAGGATCCAGCTCCAGATCTTTCTTCAAAGAATATGTTCCTAGCAAGTAATTGGGTGCAATCAAATGCAGAGATAAACACCAGCACTTCCCAAGGTGTAGCTCAAGGCTCTGAGAGTCACTGTTTGCTGGCACACGTTCAGAAGGGTCAAAGACCTGTGCTCAAGTCTCTCAGACTTTCTGGCAGGACCAGTGTCCTACTGCTTTGCAAGGCTGGAGAGAAGAGAGTATTCTACAGAGATCAGGATGCCTGAGCATGGTGGGATTTCAGCTGTACAAAACACATCATAACAGTTTCAAAAATGTGCAGCCTTAAGGGCTGAGAATCTGGTTTCATGTATGTGGATCTTCCCTCTGTGGATGGTGCATGTGTGCTTCTGCAGAGCCCCTATCCACATGCTCCAAGCAGTTTCCACAGCTTTCTCACTTTGCATTCTGTATTAAGCAGGTTTCCACAACTGGAAAAATAAGCAGGATGCTGAAGAATGGACACTGTAAGAGAACAGTGAGTGTGCTGAGAGCTACAACTACACTTCCCCCATTTTTGATTCCAACTGACAGTTTAACTGCAGATCCTCACTCCCCATTTTCAGTACACATCAGACCCACCTGAACACAAATATGAGCTTGTTCCTATGTTGTACACATTTTGATTTCTCTGCCTAAGCTACCAGTGTGGTGCTGCAAGAATGGCTTTCAAACACTTTGAGTGAGCCAGTGTTTCAGCTGCAGGAGAGCTGTGCTGGTAGGTTCTGGCTGATGGAATCCAAGATCCTTGCTGCAGGACGGAGCAAGCCAGCTTTCCAGCATCCAAGTGCTCACCCCATCATCCAGCTTCACTTCCAGCCAAGCCAGAGAACAGCAGGACTTCTGGAGAGCTGCCCTCATCCATAGCCTTTGAACTCCTCATGAAGGACTCTGCTGCTGCCACCACTCACTGGCTCTCTGAAGAATTTGCTTCTTATGGCTCTTGGGCTCAGGAAAACTATGTTTTGCAGTCCCACAGATCAGGAGAGCTGGTCTGCCTTTAATATGTTGCTTTCTAATGCATTTTTGTGCTCACTTCCAGGAAAGTTTTGGCAATCTGTGAGGTTCATTCTTTGGAAAACATCTCACACTATGTCATTAGGTGAAAATGGCCTCTGGAACAGCTGAAAAATCAAAGTGCTTGCCCACATATCCTATTTGCAGGAGGAAACTGCCATGCTGCATCTTTTTGCTGTTTTTTTTTTTGTTTGTTTGTTTTTTGTTGGGGTTTTTGTTTGTTTGTTTGTTTTTACTCCAGCATGTATGAGGAAAACATCTGAAACTCTTAGAATTTATATAGGCAGATCTGACAGCCTTTTGAATTTTAGTTGAACTGTACACAACCACTGAATTTCTGAGCTTGCTTGCTTCTTGAATATGCACTCAGCAATCAGACCAAGTTTTAGCAGCTCCCACAGAAAGCACGGCTGCCGTGGTGACAACAGGCTGTAAACCAAAAACCAGTGCAGCAACACGGAAATCAATAACCCACAACAATTCATCATCATTGCTGAAGTTCCGGCCCTGTCTTTTGATTTTTATTTTTTTTTTAACGGTTTTCTTCCTTTGGCACTTTAGCACGTTTGCTCAGGACTGCCTGGATTAAAGGCGGCAGCAGCACATCGTGCCCGGGAGAGCTGAGCCCTGATCCAGGGCAGCGAGTGCCACCTACTGAAACACGAGTTTTCCATCACCGGCTACTCCCCCACCCCGCTTCCCCCCCAGCTTCCTCCGGTGCCTGGGATACACTTCCAAAAAATACAAAGGAGCAGGAAAGAGGATTTAAGTTGTTTATAAGGCCATAACCCCTATCTTAGCAGGCAAAACCTGGGGGGGGTGGAGGGGGGAAGAAGGGGATTTGTTTTCCAGGTTTTTGGTCTGCCTTAAGCAGAAAGGTACACAAAGAGGGGAAAAAAGTCCCTGCTTGAAAAACATTTCCTTTTAAATGGCATGATATGCCTTTAAGGGGTAGGTAGTAGGCAATGATCCATCTTCACCACATACAGACTTGCCTTGTTCTTCCATTCTGGCTGAGTGATAAAACGTTAAATGTCATTTCCTGTATCAGTGGTTAACCACTAGATGCTGGATCAGAGATTTACCAGAAGTGCAATATTCAAAAGTGGACCTGCTGCTTTCAATAACCCTTTCTTGCACCCTGTGGGAACCGTTTAACCTTTGAGAGAGAGGAGAAGAGAAAAAACATAAAGGGATAACAAAACAAAAATACCCTGGATTTTGGTAAGGAGAAAATTCTTGAGCTTGGTGTCAAGGGCTCACACTTCATACAGGCACAGGGAGAAATCCTTCCCCAGCCCAAACACCAAAGTTTGTGAGACTGGGCTGTGCCTGAGCCCACAGTTCTCTTGCAGCAGGTGGAGATCAGGCACTGGGGGATGCGGCTCTTTGTTTTGCACTGATTTTCCTCCACTAAAAGCCATCATATTTAGCAAACAGACTGATACTGGAATCTAAAACATGCCCTCCCTACCAGCCCTTACTTTCTTTACCAGCTTTACATTTTACACTGCAGAGGAGAGCAGTTTATCTGCCCAGGCTGTATTCATTTTATCACCGTCATCACAGTTTTGGGGCTGCAGGGATGAAAATTCATTTTGGGAAGAACAGCTGGGAGAGTTAGGAGCAGATAAGGAAATTTCAGTTGAGGCTGCATTTCTGAAGGCTGAATTTTGAACATGTGGTTGTGCAATTGCCTGCGCAAATAGAGGGTTATTTTCCTAATTACATAATATTTGTAAAGCACTTAGAACATGAAATGGCTGAGCACACATCAAGAAATACCAGTTAGAGAAAGTCGTGGCCAAATAGTGGTGGACAAGAATATAGAAATAATAGCAGCAGGTGTTTGGACATACACCTGATGTCCAAACTGCCTGTGTATGGCACTTGGCTGCAGCAGTACCCCTTGCTTTACACTCCAGCCCCTGAATCCCTGCTCTCAAAGGGCTCAAACAACTTGCCTCAGCTGGAGAACAACTTTTTTCAGGGTGGGGAATGGCTCTGCCTTTGCTGTGTGCATGTACCTTGCACAACACAGCCCTTGCCCCTGAAGGCAGCCTGCAGGGAGTATTGCAATGGAAATAATAAATAGTAATAACTTCAGAGTTGAGGTACTTCACTCCTTTCTACCTCTGCCAACAGGAAACCCCCACATTTCTTCTGTCATTCCTATTTGCTCGTTTGCACGGCAGCAGCAGCCAGCTGACTCAGCCATGAACCTGACCCCAGCCATGGTAGGTGCTGTGCAAACACTCTGTGGCCACACAGTTCCTCCCTGGCAGGGCTGGTGCTCTCAGACATGAAAGGAAAACACTCCCAGCATCCCAGGCCAGGCACAGCTTGACCACAGGTACCCGTGCCCTACGTGGAGTTTAGTTCCTGAAGCAGACTCGAGGAGGCAATAGGAATTGGGCCAATCTGATCCTGGACTGTCCAGGCAAACAAGGGCAGAGCTCAGTGTTTGCACAGCACAGCTCATGCTGCTGCCACAAACAAAGCTGAGTCCAGGGAGGAGGCTTCTGTGCCACTCAGGGAAAAACTGGGATAGTGGAATATCCAGGAAGATTCCCCCAAAAGGCGAAGTGTTTTTATTCCTCGCTCCGAAAGTAACAGGAAATCTCCAGATTACTCATCCTTTCCCAGGAACCCTGGCTGGAAAAAAATCCAGGGGCCTTGCTATTTTCCTCTACACACACAGACACACACACACAGACACACACGCACAAAGGAGCCCTGCAAAGACCTTAACACCAGCTGTGCTTGCCCTTGCCAGAACTTCCTGAATCCACCCCCGGTTATACCCTTGCTTGCCAAGCAATGCAAATATTTGAGAGGCCACCTCAATTCTGCAGGGCCTGGTGTAAAAATCCGCATCAAACCCAAGCAGTAAAGGCTGAGACTCACAGCAACTTGGCAGCCAGAAGTCTTGTCAGGCAGGCCAAGGTTTTATATAGCAGGAGGTCACTGGAACACACTCTGGCTCACCTATCTCATCGATCAAAAGAGTGCAACTGCTTAGAAACATCTCCTGCTCGCCTTCCCTTTTTAAAGTCCAATGCTAAAAAGCTGCTTGCTAGTGGGCAGAGAACAAGATGACACAGATACGGTATCTCAGGGAAAGAAAATGTAGTTTCATCTCAGCAACTGCTGAAACTCACAACACAAATGAATTCTGCTGTGCAACCCAGAGGCTGTAGCCAAGAGAAACTTGAGTCAGAAGACCTGATTTCAGTTCCTGCCTCTGCTACTGACCCACTGTTTGATCTTGGGTTAGTCACTTAACTGCCCCTGGAAATAAAGACTTCCTTTGATGACTACTGCTTGGGAACAGCCTGGACATTGTCAAGGACAGGGAAGGGCTAGGTGACATCTGCAGCTGAGGCACAGACTGGCCTGTTGCTGCAAGGTATACATGGAAGGTGGGTGGTGAGGAAGGACTAAGGTAGAATAAGGTGTGTGCACAGCTTTTGAGGAGTTAAAAAAAGATTTCACAAAATGGGGACACCGCTCCTCTCCGCATACATTGGGAACATGGAGTTTCTGGGCTTCCAGTATGCAGCACAAGCAAGACAAGTCTCATCAGAGAGCCAGGAGATGACTTGCCTGCCATGCTCCAAGGGTCAAATCTCTGACCACATCAGCAATCCCACACATTCAGGAACTGTGAATCAGGGCTTCAGAAACTGCAAGTCTGACTTCAACTTCCCAAAGTTTCCAAAGCATACCCTTGCTTACTGTTTCTTTTTTTCATATGAGTACACAGATTATTTTCCATATTTAATTGACTCCAGAAGCTGGAATTAATGATCTGTTTGTCAGCATGTAATGCTCAGCACAGTATGGCCACCCCTTCATGCTTCATATTTGAAAAGCTTTTTCTGCTCCTCTGTAGTTCTGTAATGGACCACACCTACTGCACAGAGGAAATAATTTCTGACTAAAGACTAAGAAGAGACATAATCTCTTGAGAATTTTATTTTCTTTTTATTTTAGGTCTGATTTATACCTCAGAATTGTATTGATTTTAACTCAGTCCATGGCAGACTGAGGACACACAGATTCATTAAACCACGTGAAATCAAATGTCTCAATTTTTAGAACCAGGAGTGGCAAATTTAGCCCTCAACACCTACATCTTCATGCACAACCTTTCAAGGTGGTCTCTCCCCACAGCACACAGTTCCAGGCTGCAGCTTCAAGCCTGGCTTCCCTCTTTGCTCATACAAATGAACCACACAGATCTGTCTCAGAGGTGAATATGCAGCCTCTGTCCCACGTGTGTGCTGCCTCTCAGCAGCTTAGCTGAATTCTGACCCAGCCACACTTCTCCATGCCTTCACATCTGTCTTTTCAAATATCCCCTTGCCAGCTGCAGGAAGGGGTGGCGTTGCCATCTGAAGGTGTGTGGAGGCCAAGGAACCCAAGAGAAACACAAGGTGAGGCTGCCACACCCCTGGGGCTATCACGAGTAAGCAACCCTTTGAGCTGGCTTTAAGCAGGGAATAAAGGAACACAGAGCTGCCTTGTCCAGAGGTTGTTTCCACAGGTATAGTCATAATAATCCCCACAGCAAAAGTAGGGAAAACCCAACAACATTATGCTTATTCAGGAAGACTTGTGTTGATGTCCTCCTGCAAGGCCCCAAGCTGAGCTGTGGTGGTTTTTTATCCACCAAAAAGCAGCAGTAGAAAGCAGCCTGGTGTGTGTGCCTTCTACCTTATGCACTGTGTGTAAAATTTAGGTTTATACTCTTTGGATGGTCAAGGCTTCAACATGTGAAAACAGCTTTGAGGGCATAACGTGGATGCAAAAGACCCATTTCCATGGTCTAGACTTCCAGGAAGTCTAAAGTCTAACTATGGTCACCCGTGAAATATAAATTAGTTTCTTGGTCAACAGTTTCTGATGTATAGAGATTTTTGCATTAGAAGATGACAGGTTTGGCTGTCTTGAGGTTATTAAACTAAGGGTGAGAAGCTGAGTTATGCTTGACAGTTTTTAATTTCCCAAAGGAATGTAAAGATAGTGTTATGGGGGAAAACACAGAGCTAGGGTTTTTTAAGAAAAATGTCTTGCAGAAGGGACTCAAAATTAGAAGTTGATACTCTCAGAGATTCTAAGAAATTTAATTTTCCATTATACTCTCTATAAAGGGCAACATTAGTGTCATTTTTTCTTTTAAATCTAGATTCTTCTTTATTGCTGCAGACCATGCTTTGCAGCATGGCCATTCTTATCACTGTGCATGGATTCAACTAGTAGTTTGGAAAGCACTGTAGGCTGTGACCTAAGCAGACAGAAATGTGCTGAAATGTAAACTATCAGATTTGGTAGCATCTGTCTTAAGAGATTGGACTGAGCTGGGGCTGTCCAGCCTGGAGAGGAGCCCCAGCTGAGAGGGGCCCTCAGCCCTGGGTGTCCCTGTGTGCAGGGAGGCTCAGAGCAGGGCCCAGGCTCTGCTCTGGGGGCCCAGCAATGGCCCCAGAGCCACGGGCAGGAACTGATGCCAGGAGGTTCCACCTGGACATGAGGCAGAACTTCTTCCCTGGGCAGTGCCCAGGCACTGAACAGATTGTCCAGAGAGGGTGTGGAGTCTCCTCACTGGAGATATTCCAGACCCCTCTGGACACAATCCTGTGCCCTGTGCTCTGGGATGGCCCTGCTGGAGCAGGGAGGTGGGACCAGATGATCACTGTGGTCCCTTCCAAACTGACCCATCCTGGGATTCTGTGTAACACAAGAGAGTGACAGAAGTTATTATAATTTTGCAGAGAATCAGTTCCTTCCATGATAGTGCAAACCCTCAGGGCTTACACATCATGAACTGGTTCCAAAAACTAAAACACAAAAATAATTTCCATAATATTTTTTTAAATTCACTTGCTACAGTTTACAATTTGAAGATTTTCTCTTTAAACACAAGAGTTATGAGTTTGCATTAAAAATAAAGTGGTAGTTTAATCGGGTGATTGCAGTAACAAGGGTGTAATGGGAGAAAACCCCTACACTTTTCCAGTATGTAGCTCACACAAGACAAGCACCAATACCTCAAAAGTAGTGCTGATTGCAAGCAGATCCTGCTATAACCTAGAGACAGAAGCCAGCAGTGCACTGCAAGAGATGGGCAGACACAAACAAGAAGTAAACTGGGGAAACTGGCCATTTGGGGAAAGGAGGTGTACTGGGCAAAACTGGGAGTGTTTCACTGTCAGGGGCTCACTGTGGGGGTGACCTGTGGAGCCCATGAACTGCCTTGGGCCAGGCACAGCCACCTCCTGGGGCTTTGAAACAGACGGGACCAGTCCACAGTGAGCAAATGTCCAACCAAAGCAGAACATGGCACCTCCACTCAAGCATATTTAAGCGTGAGTGGCAGCTGTTAGGAGAGAAGTGAGGAGACCTGTTTGGATTCAGGTGAGGAGATGCAGGAAAAACACAGAGAAGATTTGTGTAGAAGAGCAATAGAAGGACGTGGAGGGTGAAAATGTTGAGGGCATGGCTGAAGACTCACTTTCCAAGAAGGCAATTTTCACTGAGTCAGAGCTACCCCTGAGTGATTGCCTTCAGTGGAGGTCCCACCCCACAGCAGCAACTGTGGGAAGGCAGGAGGAACACTGCCTAGGAAGCAAAAAGCAGCAGATAAAAGCCATTGAGCACTCAGCTCCAGTGCTGTGTGCCACCATTCCCTCACTGAAAACACTGGGAGGGACTGTGTGTAACCTGTAATGAAAACTCATTTCAAAGGCAGCTGAGCCTTTGGACCAGCGAGGAAAAAATCTTTGGCAGAAGATCAGCTTGGGGAAGGAGAAAGAAAGGTGAATGACAACAGGGGACAACTTCTTTTCTCTGTTCCTAAAAACAACAATAGCTCATAGCTTATTACACGAGCTGAAAAACTGTTTCATCCTGCTCCCTGACTCAAGCTGCTGTAAAATGCAATTATCTAGGATGCCTTTCTAGGTCTAATGCTCTAAACTTGGTAAGGCAACCATCTATTCCCTTATAAGGTTCACTTTGCAACTACCCACTTCTTGCAATGTCTCCCTGCCTTCCAGCTGGTTTATTTTCCCCAAACTTTCCTTACTTCTTTCCAGCAAATGGGATAAAGTCTCTCAAGTAGCTTTACTTCTCTCAATTCGTCACTCATTCCCTCACAGACCTGAAATTATAAACAGCTGTCTACAAAAACACAATTGCTTCTAGAGTACCCAATGTTAAGGAGTCCTGGAGAGGGTTATGACTTCAGCCTGTGTACAGGGAGAGGGACGGGGTGCCGGAAACAAAGATCCTGTTGCAGTGTAGTTTCCCCTCAGCCTGAACAATAGAGGGACACGTGGGATGTACAGAGAATTCCTTATAAAGAAAACGCCTCTGGGTTTACTCAGGAAGCTCCAGGAAACCAAAGGGGAATAAAAAGCCCAGCAAAGCAGGTCTCCCACTGTGTCCCCCAGGTATCTGTGACAGCAAGGAGAGCGACCCATGCAGATGTCCAGGGAGCCTGCCAAGGAGGAGATGCCTGGGGCAGTGAATCAGCTTCTCTGGGGCCAAATGACTCCATCCAAAAACTCTGAGGTGAGGGGGACAGGGTCACTGGCAGCAAGCATCGTCAGAGGAGCACCTGGCCACTGTCAGCTATTTGGGCAAGAAATGTTGTTGCATTTACCCACATTAACTGCTCAGGAGTCAAGATTTTCCAGACTTACACATGAGCAAGTAGAAGCACAAAGGTTATTTTTGTTAGCAGAAATTAGCTCCAAATAAAACCCAAAGCTACTTCCCTGCAAACTGTCAGGAACTTCCTGTGGAGAAACCCAAGTGCTGAATGAGAAAACAAGATTGACTGTTAGTGTGAATGCTTTCAAGGTTTAGCTTCTCCATAACTGTTTACGTGAGTGTATTAATGTAGACTTGAATTTTTCCTACTCGGTGGCTGATGACTCTGGCCAAGCAAGACTCAGTGGTTCCAAAGTGCCAATATGTAGGTGACCTCAGCATTCCTATTCACAAAACCACTGTCCACTCTGGTATTCCTACCTACCCAAAGAGAGCTTTTCCCTTGCAAACAGAGCATTCCAACTTACAAAGAATTGCAACAAAATCAGCAGCAAACATCACCATAAAAAGCAAAGTCTGTTGTCCGCTTTCACACTTTAAAAACTCTTTGTATTTTTGGTCGTGAGACAAAGCACCTAATCTTGTGCAAAAGGTATTCCCTAAATGCAAACCACTGTCTGCTAGACAGATCTCTAGCAAATTATTTTTCTGAAACAAATGAGCATTCATTTGTTTTGCATGCAGGCATGAATCTGGATGCAGATTTCATCAAACTATCCATCACAGCACAACTGCCTCATGATAAAGATGATTCCAGCCTTGGAGCGTAGCGCCATCTGCAGAAGTGCTGTTTTCCTTGGGCTTAGACAGGCCATACAGTGTCTTGAGAAGGGAAGAAACATCTGTTTTCATCCATGATGCAGTAACAAAGAGACAACCAAAGCAACATCTTCACAAGAATCAACACAGCACCTTTCCCCCCTGCCCCTCTCTTTAGGTCCATCTGTATTAAGATGCTTCTGTATTTTGCCACAGGAAGAGGGGAGGGGAAAGGGAAGTAGAAAAGGCTTCTCCATTCAATGGTGCAGCACTAGAAAAATAATCTAGGAATAGAATGACCATATTTTTTAAACTGAGGATTTTGGTTTGTGTTCCTTCCTTCCTTCCTTCCTTCCTTCCTTCCTTCCTTCCTTCCTTCCTTCCTTCCTTCCTTCCTTCCTTCCTTCCTTCCTTCCTTCCTTCCTTCCTTCCTTCCTTCCTTCCTTCCTTCCTTCCTTCCTTCCTTCCTTCCTTCCTTCCTCCCTCCCTCCCTTCCTTCCTTCCTGTTGTATTCCAGGGAAAAACACGCCACCTTGTGAAGACATGTTGATACCACCACTGCCAGTTCCTCTACTTCCACCTCAGTGGGTAAGATCAGGAATATCTAGGTGTGGAAGATTATGTCTCAACTACTTTCATGTCAAGAGCCCTCAGGGTATCTTTTGACACACAAGTTAGCAGTACCAGTTTTAGCTGATATGGACACTGTGTTCCCTCTGTGCCCACGCTGTTTGTTCCTGTGCCCAGGCCAAGTCCTCTGTTTCACTTATGCAAGTGTTTGGAGCATGGAATTGATCCCACTGAAGACTAACTTCCCCCCTCCCTGCCCTCCTCCACTTTCTGTTTTTTCTGGCTCTCAGATCACTTTGTGTGCAATCACACAAAGGGTGGTGCCAGCAAGTAGAGGTTGGGAAGCAAGGAAGGGGTTGCTCCTCTTGATGGCAGTGGCAGCAGCTGGACTGACAGTGACACTAGAGGCACACACAAACCACCACCCAAGAGCAGGAGAAAAAACATCACTCATTGTTCACTCACGCTGAGGGACATCCAGCTCCAGGCAAACAACCATGGCAGAGGAAACTGTATCACATAAACACTTGAGAGTAAGATCAAACAGTTTTAAATGGACCAACAGAGGACACTTCACATGGCAGCAGCCTGAAGCCTCTGAGAGAGGAGGGAAGGCCACGCTCAGCTGTGAGCTGTGATGGAACTGTGCAAACCCCTCTGGGCCCGCTCTGCTCCAAGGCTCCTCTGCTGCACCATCCCACAAGGAAGGCCCTTAATACTTTGGTGATAGATCAGCTGCTCCAGCTGGGTACAAACTGCCCTCCGTGGGGTGAGAGGTGTGAGGAAGGCAAACTTTGATCCTAGGAAATCTGTGGAGTGAGGCTTTAAATTAAAATTGGTAAGGGAACAGCAAAGCACAAGGCCGGAACAGATGAACAGACAGCAGGCAATGGCAGCCACAACCACAGTGTGTGAGGCAGGAGCAGGGAGGCTGGAAAAGCTGCCTGTGGCTAAGCACACACATGAAACAAGGCAAGGTTTCCTTTCCAATGTAGAAAAATAAAAACACCTGTTCTCCCCTTTCTCTCCCCCCTCACAAAAATGGTTAGCACTAAAGTCTGTCTCCCTAAAGCACACCCACCATACCTTGTCTCCCTCAGCTTCACTGCCGCTTTTGAACTGATGCAGCCCATGAGAGGGAAATGTCACGGGTTTGTGTTCTCCAGACAGAGGATGGGATCCTATGGGAGCACGGAGGGAATTTGGGGGGTGCTGAGGAGGGTGCACAGGACCCGTGAGGCCCAGGGCAGATGTGCCTGTGTGCAGCTGAGGGGGACAGCCCACACTCGGGGTGACCAACACCCCCGGAGCCTCCTGCTCCCCAAAACTGCGCTGTGGCACCGCTGTCCCTCACGGCCACCGCCCCGGGATGGCCCGGGGGTACCCAGACGGTGTCCCGGGAATGGCCCGGGTGTACCCAGACGATGTCCCGGGCTGTACCAGCACCGTTCCGAGGGTGTCCCAAGGGTATCCCGGGCTGTCCCAGCGCTGTTCCGAGTCTGTCCCAAGGGTATCCCAAGGGTATCCAGGCAGTATCCCGGGTGTATCCCGGGATGTCCCGGCACTGTCCCTATCACGCTTCCATGGCGCCATCTGGCGCCGCCGCGGGAAGGGGCGGCCTCGCCGGGGGCCTCTCCGGAGTCAATTAAAATGTAAAAATTAATTTAAATGAAATTAAAACAAAATTTTGACATGCAACTAAAAAATAATAAAAGTTAAACAAACCCTTGGCCTGAGTCGTGGCTTTTGCTGAGTCCTCCAGACTGTCAGCCGGCTGTCAAAGCAGCCGTGTCACCTTGACAAGTGGTGGATTAAAGCACCTAAAAGTGATCTTGGTCTTTCTAGGAATTTTCCCAACAGCACGATGTATTAAGAAACACAGTGCTGTCACCTGAGGGTGGGTAACACCCCGAATCCACAGAGGAAAGCCCCCAAAGAAAGGGGCTTACCTCCCATCCCAAAGCCTTCTGGTGGGAACTGCACTGTTACCTTCTATGTCAGAGCATCCCTTCCTCAGGAACACCCACCAAACCCTGCCTGTTCGGCTGTGTTTGCAATATTGTCCACATTATTATTCAGCTAAGAATTTCCTTTTCCTAAAACATGATTTTAAAGCCATGGTGCCTAAAGCTTGCTATATCTTTGGAACCAACAGCACCCAGTTATGGAGCTTCCTAAGCTGAATTCTAGGCTGCAGGTGAAACTTCAGTGCAGGAAACACTGCATGAATTTCTGCCCATGGTGGCACCTAAATAAATACCCCGGATCTGAGGATGACAAGGACACGTGCAACTCCCATGTAAATAATTCATGGATTGATCTATGGCCCTGTGGTCTGTACAAGGCTGGCCATTACTACACACTGTGCTGCCAGTTTCTATGGAAAACCAGGGAAATAGACGTTATAAAGCAAGAACTTATGAACATATATATTTATGATAAGTATAGATATGGAAAGGTAAGATATACTTGCAGGACAAGTATATCTTACCATTTTCTGTAGAAGCAATTGTTTCTTCTGTTGTCTCTGTGCTGTTCTCTTCTGGCTTTCCAAGATGCATATGAAGGAAGAGAGAAGTAATGGAATTTCCTCAGGCATCAGTGCTTCATGACACCAAAATGTTAATTTGCTCAGCACACATTGATTCTACTCACCAGCATCCAAAGTGCTGCTCACCTCCCCAGACTCCCTCCAGTTCTGAACAGAGGGCACAACAGGCAGCTGAGACTGGTCCTGCCTTGAGTCATCACAACACATTCCCTTACAGCCTTCAGGAGGTTACAGAAGGGAAGGGTAGGAGAGAGAGCACCGGTGAGTGAGTTTGATGTAGTTTACGTGGCACAGGGGTAAAGGTGCACCCCATGGCTGGCTTTTACTTCTACAGCCTACTGCCACGGGAGCAGCTGCTGAAAGATGTCAGACAAGTTGTGAGAGTGAAAAATGGGACAGCACCTCTTGCTGAGAAGCGAAGTGCCAAGCAGCAGAGTGTTGTGCGTTCTGCCAAAGCTGTGAGGAGAAAGAACGCTTTGCATTCTGCAGAAACCTGCCACAATGAACATTTAATAAAGTGCTTATGTCCATGTTTAGAGATGGGCTCCCACAGCTGCGGGTTACATTTTCAAGAAGCAAGAGCATACGTAGCTGACTGTGCTTGTGAATGAGCAGTTGCTGGATTTTTGCAATTCTGTTCACTGCACACAAAAGCCCGGTGCTCTGCTGCTTCATTCCTCACCCTCTGTGATCTGCACAGGACTGATGCTCACTGAGAATATTCATCTTTGCTACTTTTCAGCTGTATGCACTGTGACATCTCTCGGGATCTCTTGCCTTTGCCAGGCTGGAATGTGCCCGCTGGTATTCGCGCTGGGGAGGAGTGGGCAGAGCGCACGCCGATCTGACAGCAGTTTGCAGGTTGTGCTTTATCTCCTAAAATTGTAAAAGATGGTATTTGCCACATAGCCCTTGAGCTGTGATTGGGGCTGGCAGGGACCTCTCAAGGTCCTTCATACCATCCTTCCTGCTGTCACAAGTGGGCTGAATATATCTTTTTACTGAAAACAAATTCACAAGGTAGAACCTCCAGGGCATGAGGGCAAATGCTGTCATGAGAAAACCGTCACTGTCAGTCTTCCTGGCGTGGAAATGTCTGTTGGCAGAGGAAAGCAGCACTGGGAGTGAGCTTGGATGTGGGAAATGAGGTGTTCCTCCTCCTGAGATGAAGATGAAGAAATGTAGTGGATGGTCTTACTCAGGCTGCAGTGACCAAGAGCCATTAACAAGCTGCTCTTTTCTCCCTGCTGTGATACAAGTGCAAAAATGAGTCTGTTCCCAGCTCCAGAATGGGGAGGTTGATCTTTAAAAACAAAAGGCTAAGGGATTGTGGGGAAGGGGCTCTGTGTCTTTAAAGCCAGGCATGGACGAGGCTACAGGTCATTACTTTATTTTTATAGCCATTATTGTTTTCTGGATTGTTTAAAAAAATGCAGATGTTTGAAGGGCTTAAGCAGCCCTCAGCAAATAAAATGCTCTTTTTTTTGCCAGTGACTGTAAGATTTTCAGGAAAGGACAAGTATCCTCCCATGTGTGTGGATGACATTCAGCACATGATAAACATAACCTGAATATAAATGATTGGTATGAAAACTGGTAATAGCCTGACAGCCTGACTCCTGACTTGGTTAATAGTTGTTCTTACTAACACATTCTAGACACAGAAAAACAATGCTTATGTAAAACATGTATATATACATATACATATATATATATATACATGTGTGTGTGTGTATATATAAAGAATCCATTATAAAGCTAATCTCAGGCAGCTTTCAGAAAATCTCTTCAACATTTTCAGCATTTCTATTTGGTGAATATAACTTATTGCATATCTCTTTTTTTTTTATCATGTCTTAAGAAAAGAAAACAATAGCCCTCAAAAATTGTACAAATCTACTAGAAATAGTGACACCTGAAAATCCTAGGAGCTGCCAGATATATAATAACAACAACAACAACAAAATCTTCTTACATATAGATGCACAGATTTCTGTTAAAATAAATTGAAAGTCACTTTGAAATTCAGATAGTTCTCACCACATCTGTCAAGAGACTTCAGCACAGAAGTTGACTCACACCTGATATTCTACTAATTAAATCAAATAGAAAGTCTTCTCCTAATAACTAATTAGGACCCTAATTTTTGTTTTCAGTTTTTTGGGCACTCCTGACTGCAAGGTGCTTCAGAAAGTGAGACTTTGCCTTGGACCCTTATGAATGTAAATACCCAGCACCATTTCTCAAAAAAATCCCAAACCCTCACCTTGATCTCCAGAGCACATATCCCTCTGCACCCTGAAGATGACATTTCATTTATGTTGTACCAAAAAAGAAGCAGCACAAGGCACAGAATGGGAATGGGGACAAATGGAAAACAGAGTTTGAAAGTTGTATGAATTTCTGTTATTTAAGTATCTTGCTTTCTCCCAGTTTTGGAATGATTACTGTAGACAATTTTCCTTGAATAAAATATTTTGGGTCAAAGCAAAGGTAAGTGTTTTACCTAATTCCATTTCTGCATTTCTGGATATTGTCCCCTGTGTAACCAGCCCAGCCAGAGGGGAGAGGTTGTTCCTTAGGGAACCAAACCCAGGGCACAAAATGTGACCTAAACTACAACTCCCAGGAAGCAAAGCAATACCTGACCAGGCAGTTGTAATGTAATTTGATTTCAGTGTCATTGAAAACACATGTCTGAACATACCTTAGACCAAAGATAAAATACCACAATTTGGTCTGGGAGGAAAAAGACATTTCAATTTCATATCCCCTTCAAAAAGGATTTTTTCAGTATTCACTGGAATAATACCAGTGAGATGCCACTCAACCAACTTTACTGGTGAGCAAGGTGTTCTGTGTCTCCATGTAAGTAAATTGGGTCATTAAATAACCCTCACAAAGAGCCTCAGATCCAGTTTCAAAGGACAATAAAGCAAGTCTCAATGCTCACTAAAGATCTCTTTTCCTCCTTGAGAGACCAGAAGTTCCAAACATTGTTTGGAATGACAACATTGACTCTTCTTTGCCATCAACTACATCTTGGAGTTTCCATCTGGAAAAACACGTAGAGTACAACACTGTGATCAGGAGAGACCATAGCCCAGGCCTCAGACCCACTGACATTCCCAGGAATGTTTTCCACAGGCCTCCACCCAAGCCCACTGATCCACCCCCTTAAATTCATTTACAGAATGAAGTCCCTCATGGTAGCAGGGAGTTTTGGAGATTTACAGCACCACAGGAGTGCTAAACCTTATGATTAATGGAGTAACAAGTGCCAGAGAAGTAAGAAGATTGGAAACTCAGTATCCCTGTCTCAGATGAAAATACCCTTATGCACAAGGATGATTGGTTTCAACTTAAATGGAAAAAGCAGCTTTTATTTTTGATCTTTACAAAAGGGCAGTGAGTCCAAAAAGGATTGCTTAAAATGGATATCCCAAAATGCAGAAACCATGGTTCTTTTTGAAGAAGTAAAAGATTTTATCCTACATTTTCCTTTGGGAAGTACTATCTTAATTTCACACAAAATAATAAATTATTTTAATAATAATAAATCATAATAATAATAAATTATTTTAATTATTGAGGCTTATAGATCTGCCGTGTTGAGGCTTATAGATCAGTGTTATCCACCATGGCTTCTTCCACTTGCTAGTAGCTGTGCAAATCGTGGCAGTTTAGCTCACTTAAGGGCACTTCCTATTCTGATACAGCATTTTTATCTGACTGGAAATCTTGCTAAAATACTGCTCTTTTTTTTGAGAAAACTTGATCAAAGAATTTATTCCATTATTCCATTTGACCTGTGAGGAAAACTAACCAACACAGACTGCAGCTGTGTCAGCCTCTGAGCCTCTTGATTCAGATGGTTTCACTCAGCCTATGATTTCCAGTCCTACTCAAAACCATTTTTACATTCACAACCATCAGCTGTACTGTGTTGAGTTGTGTAAGAACAGTGTATATATTTTCTGCTTGAAGCTCATGAAAGTCTTCTCTTCTACAAAGGAATAAAACCAAACCCCATGCACACTTACACAAGGATGTGTTCACACCGTCCCAAACGTCAGCAGTGAACAGGAGGAATGAAAACTTTCCCTTGGGCTGAGTTACCTGATGGACAGTGAGTTCACCTCTGCCTGCTGAGCCGTGGTAGGCACATCCATCTAGGCAAATCTTTTTATCTACATGTGCCAAGAAAATACTTAGGAAGTTACTGAAACTCTCTCAGTGTGCCTCAAGAAATTAGCCAATAAATGGGATCACAGAAGAATCATGGAATGTTTTGGGTAGGAAGGGACACTGAAGATCCTCTAACCCAACCCCCAACCTTCCACTATCCCAGGTTGCTCCAAGCCCTGTCCAACATGAGCTTGGGCACTTCCAGGGATGGGGCAGCCACAGCTTCTCTGGGCAGCCTGTGCCAGGGCCTCACCACCCTCATCGTTAAAAATTTATTCCTTATATCCAATCTAAACCTGCCCTCTTTTTTATAACCACTGTCCTTTGTGCTGTACTGCAGGATCTGGTAAAAAGTCCCTCTCCATTTGTCTTTGCCCCTTCTATACACTGAAAATTCACAATAAGGTCTCCTCAGGGCCTTCCCCAGGTTGAACAGCTCCCAACTCTCCCAGCCTATCTTCACACAGGAGGTGCCCCAGCCTTTTGTCCATCTTCGTGGCCTCTCCTGGACTTGCTCCAACAGATCCATGTCTTTCTCCTGCTGAAGGCTGGATGCATCACTCCAGGAGTGGTCCCATTACAGTGGAGTAGCAGGACAGAATCCCTCCCTCCCAAACAGGAATGTACAGTAATGGATAGTTCAAGAATCTGAAACAGCTCAATGACGTCAGGAAATTCAACTCAGATGAGAAAATAATTTCCACAGACAGCTGTATATGACTTTTTAGTCAATGCCTCTCTCATATTTCACTATTAATCCAGAAATTTACATATTTTGTGGTTTGGGTTTATTCTTATAGAAATAAAGGAATTAAGAAAAACTTGCTTAGAGGGATTTTGTCTCAGTGGCTTTTAGGGAAACACTGCTAAATGTCTTATTGAAAAGGCTGGGAGAAAAGAGGACGATAGTCAAATGTTTTGCTGACTCCCATGCTCTGGAACATATCCTTGGCACTCAGGACAGATCACAGCCTACAGTATCCTAAACCAAACTGGTTAAAGGGCACGGTGGTGGAAGACTGCAGTGTCCTTACCTTATACCACCTGAACTGTGCTGAGCTGCCAGTCAGAAGAAAGACAAGAAGTGACTGTAAATAACAAGAAAAATAAAAGAACATGATTTCCACCATGCAGTGTACCAAAAGAAATCCAGTCCAGGATTACTTTTCTACTGGCAGCATCATGGCACAACTGTGAGGTTTCTGAGAGCCTGGGTGTCACCAGAGCAGGCTGCTCCATAGGAAAAGGGAGCCAGGAGCTGGAGATGACAGCAAGCAGCCTGGAGTAGCATCCTCATGGGCACAGGACAGCCCCCAGTACCTGTGCAAGGTGGGCAGAGCTGGCTTGGTGATCCTTGGGACAGCCAAGAGGCTCAGAGGAGTCAGGTCTGGATAGGCAGAGCTGCAGCACAAAGAGTGAGGGCCTGAGTGAGATGTGACCCTGAGCACACCAGGGAAAAGCCTCCTCCCCAGTGAAGGCTCCTACTGTGGCTTTCCCTGGCATCCCATCTGGTGTCACACCACATCTGGTGGCCTGGAGCATCAGTGCCAAACCCTGGGGAGAGGAGGGAATGCCAGAGGGTTATAAGAGGAGGAGGAGGAGAGCAGTGCCTCCCTGACCCCCAACCTCACTGTGCCACACCACTCACTCCATTGCTATACACAGAGAGAAGATGAGACAAAACACTTTGGAAAAGCTCCATCATTTGGTAACTTAAAAAAGGAAGAAAGTTTCCATCTAAAAGTTTCCATCTAAACCAAAGAAGCAAGGGTAGCAGCACCTCTCAGAAACACGCTTTAATGCGCGGTGTATCTTTGTGTGATCTCCCCTTGCACGTTTCATTTCAGGTCTGGCACAGTGACAAGGGCCAGGAGGGGCACTCAGCCGCTTTTCGGAGCCTCGGGCTTCCCTGGAGCTCAGTGTGTGTTTCACGGCTCTGGCCGGGCAGAACTGCCCAAGCCCCTCACGCCGGGTCGGGCTCTGGCCCTCTACGGAGCCATCAGCCCGTCCCGGGCTGCGAGTGCCCATTCCGAGCCGAGGGAGGGCGGCTCTGCCGGGCCCTGCAGCCGCTTCCCCCACCGGGTGTCGCTGCCCGACGCCTTTTCCCGGCCGGGGCCGGGGCTGGGTTGGGGCCGGGGCCGGGTTGGGGTTGGCGTCGGGACTCGGCCAGGGCCGGGCCGGGGCCGGGCTGAGGCTGAGGCCGGGGCTGGGTTGGGGCTGGGGCAGTCCCGGGGCCGGGGCTGAGGCCAGAGCCGGGCCGGGGCTGCGTTGGGGTCAGGCCGAGGCTGAGGCTGAGGCCGGGTTGGGGCCGGGGCCGGCCGAAGGCGCTGCTCCAAACCCCCCCGTACCCCCGTGAGCTCTTGCTGAGCAGCCCGAACGCCCATGGTGGCAGCTGCTGGGCAGAGATGCTGGTGTGAAAAATGCATGTATTTTATGACTGGCTTTTCGCAAATATTAAAATGAATATTATATGTGTTGTGTTAGAAAGTAATGCTGTATTAATTCTCTTAAGTAGTGTGTTAAATATAATTTTAGGTTATAAAAAATGTTAAAAGAGAAACTATGCTATGGAGGATACTTTTTTTAAAGAAAGGACTCGCAGCGAGATAGCAGCCACAGGACACCTAAATCTTTCGGAGAAAAAGAATTTATTGCCCTCTTATCAGAAGAAATGAACTTCTTCCCGCCTCGAAGGCGCTGTTAGGATTCGGAGGAAGATGTTGTCGATGACAGAATCCTGTATTTGAATGGAATTTATGCATCATGTGTGAGGTGTATGAATATGCAACAGGCTATTGTTTTTAAGGGTTAATCCTCTGTTAACGTGGGTCCTTTTTCGGGCTCGTGCTGCCCAGAAAAAGGTACCCAGACATCCGTAACTCTTTGTCTCTATTGTCTCATATTGTCCTAATTCAAATTGTCCAAATTATTATTACTCTAATTGTATTACTATTTTCATAACCATTTTATTACTATTAAACTTTTAAAATTTTAAAAACAAGTGATTGGCGTTTTTCACCCTGGCATTCGTTGGCAGATGATGCGCGGAGGCACCGCTGAGCCGCCCGTGCCCAGCTCCGTGCCCTTGGAAAGCCCCTGGCACTATTGTTGCTGGTGAGGAAAAACTGTAACCCAAGCCTTTCCATCTCTCAAAAGAAGTTCTTTCCCTGTTTGATTTATTTTTCCCTCCTGGAAACAAATATTTCCTCTCAGCAGAGCTCACAGTCTCCTCCTATTTTTAAAGGGAATCTTCTTACACTTTTGGCTCGATACATATCATAAAAATCAACATAGTTTTAGTCTTAATGTGAGAAGCCTCATGAAGAGACTGAGAAGCTGAAAAGAAACCAAATGTGAACATCGTGGAAAGTGGGGAATAATACTGCCATTATTCAGAATGTCTGCTCTTCTATTGTCTTCCAGGAAAGGCTCTTTAAATAAATTTTCCTTGTGAGACAAAGCAGTGGGATGAAAATAGATAAGCACAATGAAGCAAAAATAATTAAAGCACATTAAAAATTATATTGTATTGTCTCTATCAGAGTTTCCCCTTTACATCCATCTTGCCTACTCTGGGACAGTTTCCAGTTCTGTTTGAAAAAGCTACTGCTGAAATGAAAGAAGGAGTCAGATCACACCTTTCCTTACACCCACATCCACCCAGGCTGGCTTAACACATTTAGAACTAACTCTGTTCTTATATTGCTCCATAATAGACAAAGTCAGGTCCCTCCACCCAGAGGTTTTAGGAACCCAGAGCTCCAGGCAAGAAAGCAAGCTGGCTACAGCTTCTCCTGTGTGCAGCCAGCGCTGGCAATTTGCAATCATGGGCTGATGCACTATTCCCTAAATACCACCAGAGATTTAAAAGAATCAAGCTGTTTTGTTTTGATTTTCAGTTTAAAACTATGGGTAGAATGGCCATCTCAAGGGTATATTCTGAGGTGGAAAGTGGCAGAAGATGATGGAAGTAGCGGGTTGGGTTGGCTGTATGTCAGAGGAGGACTTTGCTCCGTGGGTAGTGATGCTGCCTCAATCCAATCCAATCCAATCCAATCCAATCCAATCCAATCCAATCCAATCCAACCAGATGAAATTTGTTCTTTGTCAGTATATTTCAAAAGTTATGCAGGACTATAAATACAGGTGTGGTTATAAGATCAACACAAATGCCAAGTGGAAAATGGCCAATTTTCCCCTTTTTTGTCGTGATAGGACACAGAACAAAGCAATAATTTCTATGGGAACAGGATAGATAAAATGGGGCAGAGTTGACATTAGCTTGGTTTTGCTCAGTCTTTTCTCTTTCTGACTGTTTCTATAAAATACAAAAGTACAAAAGTTCACCTTTAAACCTGTGGTTTAGTTCTTTTTTTCCTGTTCCCTTCAGGCTGCCCTTCCCTTTACTGGGCCTCAAGTACCACTTCCCTTTCCCCCCACCCCCTGCCCTCCTTTTAGTGTTGGAGCAAATATATTCTGCATCAGGATATGGGGTATGTTTGAAAAGAAAACAAAATTTGAAGTTTTTGCAGTTCAGGGCATGACAGATCATTAATAATCCTTAATATCCAAGCTTTCCATCTGCTATTCTTGCTCTGAGGTCAGCTGGTCCAAGGAAAGCAGGAAGGAAATAGGAAGCTTCAGTGAACATGAACAAAAAGCCTTCTATAAGCCTGCAATGTATATGTGAACTCCAAGCTGCTATTCCCTGGAAAATCCAAAGTTCATTCTGCCCATATTTCTGCTCCTACTAGTAAATTCCTCTGTTGGCAGGAAAGGCACCAGGATGAGCTCATCCATGCAACAGCCTCAGATGAAGGTGCAGCCTCAAGTGCTTTTGTTTTCCTCTTGGACCTGGACAAAACAGAGAGATGGGCAGTCAACAACCGTGTGAAGTTCAACAAGGGCAAGTGCCAGTCATATTTCAGAGTGACTGGCCGTGCCTTCATTTTACATTAATCTTTCACAAAACATCTTTGTGTTCTGTTGTAGGACCCTCTGGTGCCTATTTGGGGTATTCCTGCAAAAGGTAGAGAGGTTTATTGTTAATACAAGTGCCAGTTGGGATTTTTTCTTGTATATCCACCCAGATCAGCATCAGTACTTGTTGTATCAGCAAGATGAGGTTTAAAACTTGCTGACTGCATGGCCACAGTGTTCCTTGCTCCAGCAAGTAAACAGGAGGCAGAAATACTAGAAAACAGCCTTCAGTCAAACCCAAATATTTTACTTGCCTGTTGCTTACCTTTGCTTCAGCTCTCAGGAAATGATGGTAAATCCAGTATTTCTCCAAAACCAGGCTGATGAGTCATAGAAGGCATCCTTGGTTCTTCTCACAGCATCACACAGTTTTCTGTTGTAACATGACATGAAATGAACGACACTCACACACTGAGATGTCCAAGGCAAAAAAGGCATTTATTTCTGGACCTCGGTATTTACAGAATTCCAAAAGTGACCATGGAATGGAGGATGAAATTGCCACCTCTCCAACCACACTGGTCAAACCAACAGTCCATCAATTTTCTCTTCTTCCAGAAAGGAATGCAAAACAATCATTATTTACATGAAAAGTGAGTGAGAAACTCCATTACAAAAATGTAAGCCTCAGAAGGCTTAGAAGAACTTTAGAAGAACAGAGTGACAGTCTTCCCTTTCTTAGGCTGCCCAGGGGTGAGCAGGATGCTGCTCCCAACTCCTGTGTGAGTGGGCAGAAAGGCAGCAGGCAGGAGGGAGGTGAATTGCAGGGAGGCACAGAGGGGAACAGCTCCATTCCCCTGTGCTCAGGCACTTGTCTGAAAGTAGATTTACTGCCTGGGACTTGTCTGCTGCACAGGCTCACAATCTGGAACAAGTTCAGGGTTAAAAGTTCACAGCTGGGGTGTTGCAGTGTGAGTGAAGGGTGAGAACCAGGCACAAACCATTAGAGCTGATGCTGTGCTTGTTTGTTATCTGAACATGGGGCACTCTTGCCAGGGGTGGTGCAAACTCCAGCAGCCAGTCAGGATTCTGGTGCTGTTGCATGAAATCCCACACAGCAGGTTGTGGGCTGGGGTTAGGAGACATCTGGGCTTGCAGCTACTGCAATCCTTCCTAGCCAGCCCTCAAGAGGGTTTCTCCTGTGTCCCATGTCTTGCTCCACTGGGTACCTGCTGCAGCCAAAGTAGAAAACTTTTCATTGTACAAAATGCAGAGATGATGCATCTTCCTGCCTGGGGAGGTGGAAGTGATGGGTTCCAAAATTTTCTTGCTGGAGTCAGCAGCTTTACTGACTGATATTATCTCTATGCTGACTTTTAAGCTAGTCTGCCCCTCACCTTTCCACCCCAGAGTCCTTTTGGAAGGCCCATGCCAAACATGGCTCTTTTCTCTTAGGGGAAGCTCAGATGCTTCCCAACCAAAGCTGGCATGCTGAAAGAGAAACCAACCAAATTCATCCCTGGTTGCTGAAGGGAGATAAATTTCAGAAGTCTAAAACCCAATGTGGAACTTTCTGTCTGCCACTGCAGTGGTCCTGCCTTAAATATTAATTACACACAGCACTGCAATGGAAACTTTGGATTATGCTTATGATACCTTCCCTAGAGATCTGAACCTGGATTTCCTTGAGTGCCAGCATGGGTGGTTTCCATGTGCCTTTTCCCCAGGCAGTGCCAGCACAAGGACAGCCCAGCTCCAGAGGGGAGTGTTCCCCACAACCTCAAGCCTTAAAACACAATACACAGAGCTCCCTTATTAAGCTTAATATCTAATTAATAACTTCCTAATATCTCGCTAGATAAACTTTTCTGCAGCTTGGAGAGTTATTCTAGACAAGTGTTAATACACAGACCATTGTTCTATTTGTCTTTACTTTTCTACTTTTTACATAATTTTTCTGCTGACCTATCTCATAACTGCTACTTAACTCTAATCACAGTTCTGCTGTCTCTGAAGCCTACCTTTTGCAGCTTTCCCAAAACCCTCTGATTTTATAGATTCCCACAACTTCTATACCCCACCCCTTCAGCCCCTGCTGCCTCCTGGTTTGCAGCATCTGTACACCAGTTTGGGAGAGCGAGGCTTCCTTTGTTACACTTCCACTGTGGCCAGGCCAGGGTAGCTACTGCAGAACCCTCCCAGTTCTCAAAGAAACCCAAGGGCTGCTGAACACCAGAGGTCCTGTGCTGAAGTAAGTGATGGGACCTGAGCACACAAAGTCCTAAATTTAGTCATGGAAAGATGGAAACCCCAAACCTTGAAGGTTTAAGCACCCGACTCCAAGCCTGAAACCCAGACTGGACATTTAACAGACCACAGAATATCTACTAGATCCTAGGTCCTGCCTGAAAATGGAATTCTGTCCCCCCAGGAACTTGCAGGTGCTCTGTTGTGCCTTAGCATGAAGCAATATGTGAAGGTCCTAGCAAGGGCAGAGTTCAGGGCTGAGGCCACCCCTCTGCTCTCAATTAAGGCAAGTAGGAAAGAAAATATCCTATTTTTGAGTGCTAGAGCCTGTCATGTTGGACACAGTGTCTGCATTCAATTAAAGAACACAAATTGGCCCTTAGTGCCAGAAGAAAAACCAAAATGAGGGCAAGCTTGATGGACCAAAATAAAATGTGAGACAGGAAAGTTTTCTTACCCCCACAAAAATGTTTGGAATACACACTGGAAAGAAACTTCAAGAAATTAGTGGAAATGCTTTGAAAGGGGTGTGACTCACCATCACTTTGAAGGCTAAGTTTTCTTTTTATTTTCTGCCTTAGGAAAAGGTTTTAAGATTCAGAAAGTGTATTTTGCTCTAAGTGTGGGGGCCTGGGGTAACTTTCCTTTCCCCTCAGCACCCCAGCACCTTGTGTTTTGTACCTCAGCTTTGGGGAAGGGAAGTGGGTTGAGGCTGCCACCTCCTCTCCTGCTTGGACAGAGCACAGGACAAAGCACAGGAGACCTGTATGGAATCACTCACCAGGGCTCTCACACAAGGAAAAGGAGCAGGAAACCTGCAGAACATCCTAAGTGCCAGAATTAAATACTAGGGGTGTTCAAATAAAGGGGTGGAAGGGGTCATATTTTACCTACAGGTAGTGGCTCAAGCAAAGCAAGGATGAAACTGGAAACAACTCTGGGAACAAATCTGGTGTTCATACCATGCATGTGAGCTGGAAATTTATTCATGAGGATTCAGTAGGGACATTATCAAGCATCTCAGCCTTAAAGTAAGTCAGCTAATTACCTTCTGGCCTCAGGGTCCCTCCTTCTAGCAGCCCAAGGATGGGTGAAGATTGGTGCTCTCACAGCTAGCACAGAGCTGAGCATTTTTGCTGTATCTGTTCCCAAGAAGGATGGCACATCAGCTTCTTGTGCACATTCTGAAATGAACATCTACATAAAACCAAAAATCCACCATCTGTGATTTTTTCTGAAAAAAATGCAATGAAAACAGTGGAGATGGCTGTAATTACAAATAAGGCATTAAGTTCTTCTAGGCATATATATATTTAATATAACATACACTAAAAGCCCACAAAGAAGTAAAAGATACATCAGATCACTGAACTTATTATGTCTGGAAGGAACCAAAGTAGAAATCATTAACTATAAAACTATCACAGTAGCAATGCAGAAGGAACAGAAAGAACATTCAGAGGAACATTCTTCTCTTGACGCTGCATGTGAAATTCAATTCCTTCCAAGGATTTTTAGATTTACAAGAAGCAAATTACTTTTGGACATAGGGGAGGGACCTTCACATTTAATATAATCTTTGCCTGCAGTGCTTTTTGCTTTTCACCAACTCTTCCATGTCACAAAATAACACAGGAATAGGACTGGCTGGGGATACTCTCAAATATGAACTGGTCTCACACAACTGTGCAATAGTGAAGATCATCTGCCAAAAACAAAGCCAAAAAAAGCTCACCCTAAATCCTTTTCTCTGGAACAATCTTTTTAGTGGCTTACAGCTGGCTTCCAGTGCATGCTGGAGACTAAATCCACCAAGAAATCCACCAACAAATCACCAAGTACCTGCTGACAGCAACTGCAGTTAAATGTGCACAATGACAAGTGCCAGCTCCGTTGGGAAAAGATGTTGGAAGAAATCCTACATTCAATGATGGATCTGAATGGCCAAGCCCTCCCAGCTCTACAGGTGCTTTGCCCATTATCTTTTACTCCCATGGAAAGACAGAAGTTTACTAACATAAAATTAACTGGGACATGATGGTTGCATGTCTTGTCTTTTTAGTCCTCATTTTGGAGCCATCCAAAGCTGAAGGACAATACAAACATTAAATGAGAAGAGGAAAGAAATTCCCATGTGGTCAAAGGAGCCAGGTATCCCAAACAGCAGAACTCCCATCTCTCCCTTTCCCCCCTGTTCCCACATGCCTTGTGCTGACAGAGACCTGCAGTTCTCCCTTACCTGCTGCCATTTGCCAAAATCTGTCCCTCCAATTCCAGCTTTATCACAAGCCCATACTTCTGATTTTTTACTCCTAAGCATTTTTGGATCTTTTTAGGAGTCAGAGGGATGCCAGTGAAGGAGACAATTGGTAACCCTACCCTTCCTTTTTCAAAATTTGAGGAAATCTGGTTTTCTTCTTCCACTACTTAAGCTGCAACACAGAGTGGAGTGGACCTGTGGCCACTTACCATCACACTGAAAGGTAAGAGAGAGAAGTGAATTTTTTCAAGTACATCAACCTACTTTATTAGTGCTGCTGGTGGAACAGTTTTTTATTAGAAGCATCTGAAATTGGGTTTTCTTCCATCAAATAATGAATCCCTCACAGCTGTGCTTCAGAAGATCAGCCCACATGAAGCCATCTGCACAGCAATTCTGCAGCCACAGGGTTTCTTAAAACATTTGCAGGATGGAAAGAATACAGTGGCATTTAGGGAGGAATCACTCTGTCTATATCAAACAGAGCATTCTCAAAACCCACAAAGTTAGGAAAAAATACACCAATGGATTTTTATTTTTTAAGCATCTATTGCCTCATGAGCCATTTAAATTAAAAATTCATCTCCAAACTCTTCTCCTGTCCACAATGGGTGTCACGTCCTGGTAGTTTCTTCCCTGACTTTTCAGCACAGGATGTGTTTATCTAAAATCTGGCTCAGTGTCAGGACTCCCCTGCTGCTCCCTCTGCACAGGAAGCAGAATCAGTGCCAGCAGCATTCCCAGGGGTGTGATTCCAGAGCCAGGACAATGGCTCGTGCTAAGGAAGGAGCCACAAAAGCTCAGGGAATGCCCTTGGAGGCCAAGGTCTGGTGTTCCTTAGAGAGGCGGGGGGGGTGCAAGGCAGGAGGGAGGCTGAGCACAGGTGCAGCTCACAGGGGAATTTTGGGAGAAGGAAGGGCTTGCTCAGATCATTCCTGATGCCATCTCCTCTTCTAGCTTGCCTGCTCCCCCCTCTGGCTGGCCCCAAGCTCTGGCAGCTGGTCACCCTTGGTGTATTACACAACAAATTACAACTGCACAGACACCAAATGTAGCCACCATCATTTCAATGAAGAAAAAAATAAATAAATAAAGGAAGGGCTGTTGAGCCTTTTGCAGCCCAGCAGCAATTCCCAACTGGCACTTTCAGGGAAAAACACAGCACCCTGCAGCTCCAGACTAAAGGCTTGTTTTCCAAGGTGAAATCACTGTAACACCTTGAAACAAAGTAAGCACAGCACCCTGGCTGAGAGTGAACAGGAGGTGTTTTTACACTGCTCTGGGAGATTGAGAAATGCAGACCCTGACTTCCTGACATGGGAAGTGGGTGACTTGTCCAGGCCTTCATGCAGGAAAACTGGAGCTGCAAAAGAGTCTCAGTAAGCCAGACACAAACCAATACAAAAACATGCATTTTTTTTCCAAGACCAGTGGATGCAAGTGGAGTGGGGAATTCCACTCCAGAACTGGTTCTTCTCCAATTACTTGTTACAGCAACAGGATGAGGGGCTGGGGGAATTTCTTTTACATTTTGAAGTTAAATGCTTCTCTCTTGCTGAACATTTCAATAGAGATTTAAAGAATCAGCAGTGTCCAAAATGGTCACCTGGCACCTGATAAAGATTCATTTGGTAAAATAATCTGGTTGGTTTTATCCAGTCAACCAATCTCAGGGATCAATAATTGAGACTTTAAGCTTTAAAATATCATCAGTTGCACTTCAAATCCATGTGTATGCAGAGCCTTCTACAGCATTAGAAAACTCAGCTCATTGTGACTTTTATGGAGAGCAAAGACACACATTGTACCTTTAATCACCTGTCCTCCAGATGCTGAAATAAAATGAAACATACTTCTCCTTTTTCACTCTTAGTTTTATTATAAAAATCAACATTTCATTTGTTACAACTCAGTTTATAGTAATAATTGGAAAGGATTTTTGTACAAGGTTTATATACACCGTACAAGTAAAGCACTTTATTTTACAAAAAAAAAAGTTAGTGAATGAGTGAATAGGGCTGGCCAAATGTTGGCCATTATAATATAAATACATCCTTGCAAAGCACCATCATACTGAAGTTGATGAACAAGAGACACCAGCTGGCTTTAAGACAATGACAAACAGTGATTAAAGCTTACAAAAAAAAAAAAAAAAAAGAACAAACAAAACAAAGCAAAAACAAAACAAAGAGTTAAAATCTGAAAGCAGCACCAGATCCTTCACTTGCAAACAAGGCTAGTTCAGCTTAAGCCTGGTGGTATCCTCTTTGCAAAAAAAACCCTTCCCTTTTCCACTGACTCTTCCCTGCATGGCTTAAGGCTGCAGCCATTTTAATCAGGACTTCAGAGCTGCTCCTGGTTCATTTAGTGGGGAACACTGGCTCTCCAACACTTTGTAACAACTAGGACAAACCTGAATGAAACACCAACACTTTACTTACCCTGCCCTGCACAGTTCTGGTGTGAATCATCGGTCCCTATAAATGCTACAAATCCCTTCCCTTTTTAAAGACGGAAAAGAAAGAAAATTTTGGGTCACTACTGTATTTTGACTTTAGAAAATAAATCTACTGTTTTGTAACCCTTTTCAAGCTATTAGTTCATTCCTAACTTAATGGCAACATTTATCTGTCACCTGCTGTTAAGTTAAAGGTTAATTTTCAAGCCATACCAACACCAAAATGCAATTTAAAAAAACCTCATTGCTAAGAAAGCAATTTCTGAATAGCAATGCATAAATTATTTTTGCACTCAATGAGCCAGTTATTTTTCTGCTGCAGAACTAATCACAGTACAGGTTCAGAAGCAGATTCTGTCACTAACAATACTGTGTGACAAACATGCTCAAGGCAGAAAGGTCAGGAAAAGAAAGTGATTGATTTCTTCTAAAGAGGTATTTTGAAGAGGTCACCTGATCCAACAGCATGTGTGACCAGGGAGTTCTGTAGCTCAAGCAGTTCCCCCAAGAATGGTCCTAATTAATTAATCTGACATTTGCCAAGCAATCAGGAATGGAAATAATATTCAAGACAGTATCCTTCTCTTCATCTTAGCACAGGTTTAACACTTTAAAGCTTAAACTGTGTTTAGGACTTACCAATGAAGCCATGTCTAGAGAATAAATAGAGAAGCAATGCAGAGCTGGAGACAACAACACTATCAAGGCCCATTAGTGTAATAAATAGGAAAGACAGGGATTTTCCATGTGCACCTTCACTTGCAGCTGACTGCAGCACCTGCCCTGCCAAGCAGTTTGGGTGCAATTTTCATCATAATTACTCTAGGGCTGCAGCAGACTGCTTTTCCTGTCCCTACAAAACACAGAGGAGCTTTACTCATCTGCAAAATGGACTCCAAAAGTAGGGGAGCAGTTTAAGAAATGTGCTTCCTCTCCTGCCTGGCCTGACAGAGCATTAAGGATTCAGGTGCTCTGCTGTCTGTTGTAAACCTGGCCAAAAGGAGCCCAGGGCAGATGAGACACAGCAGGACTACACTCTGGGAGTCAGGGAGGCACAAGAGAAAATGACCAGCTTTGGGTAAGTGCCTGGTACAAAGATTTGGGTACCTGCACACCCACTTGTACTTGCACATGAGGAGGGAAATGCTGGGGCAGAAATCCGGAATTTACAGTGCAGAAAGTTCCAACTCACAGCAAAGGGAATCCTTTGAGATCAAATGGCTCACTTATGTATTTTGCATTACTGTAAATATTTAATTTAATGTATGTGCACAGGTTGCATGAATTTATATTCATGGAAATCATTCTTTATTTCAAATGCAGATGCCATGTGCCTGTTCCCTTTATCTCATCCAAGTTATTTGCTAACAAATACCTTGGTATCCAAAAGCAGTAGCCATGAACTGCATGCACCATGACACCCCAGGTATAACTATAAAAGGTAGACTTGGGTCTCATTAATGCTGCCATTTAAACATGCAAAGTTAGTTTTCAACAAATGATGCTGTAATTTGTTGATTATGCTGTAATTATGCTGTCTTGTTTTGGTTTTTAGCTACAACAGACTGGGCATTCCAGCTATTCCCATCACCAGCCAGCCAGCTCAGAGCTGCCCAGTATCTACAGAGAGAAAAAAGTACAAAGGTTCTCTGTGTTAATGCCCTACTGAACCTGATGCTGCAGGATAAGGAGCTTTATGCTTAACTGGAAGGACAAGGAACAATTTCCACTGCCATCAGTGAGATCTAATGCTACCAACCCACTTCAGCAATCTCCTGGATGGGCATGTCTGGGTTATCTATGGTCCCAATACCTCAGTCAGCTGGAGAAGCAGGAGAAAAGATGATCCTCACTGAGGGAAGGAGAGAATATGAATCACAACTGGTTCAGTGCCAAAGGGGAACAAAGAGAAAATGCTCAGTCTCAGCATTCATCCATTGATAAAGTGTCAGGTGTGGGTACTGGTTGCATCAATACTTTTGTAATTTGGAGATCTGCCCAAGGGGAACTTCACAGATCAGAACCTCTTTCAAAAATTTACTCCACATTTATTGAGAAAATACATGTATTTGCAAGATCATATCCCAGCTTCCTGCTCAGAAGAGGAACAGCCTGTTCTCTATGCTGGGCATTTTCACTGCAAAACCCCAGCCTGTCCACTTCCCCTCTCATGAACCTCCCAGAGGCACACAAAATATTTGATGCACAAACTAAAACATCTGTATCAGAAAAACCTGATCAAATCCTACATG
This sequence comes from Agelaius tricolor, assembly GCF_023055355.1. Classification (NCBI taxonomy): domain Eukaryota; kingdom Metazoa; phylum Chordata; class Aves; order Passeriformes; family Icteridae; genus Agelaius; species Agelaius tricolor. Next base: position 6,531,069 of record NW_027269263.1, read on the forward strand.
GAATTCTATGGCAACCCCACTGACTTCAGCTGGGTTATGTGGATGTGAACCAGCATAGGAGGCAGCATGATCCATATGCAGAGAATGTCTTTCTTTTAAACAAATCCTTGCTTATAATTAACATCCAGATTTACCTGCAGGAAGCTCCCTCCAAGGGGATGCCTCAGTGAGGCAGTCCAGCTGCACCAGAAAGAGGATACCACTCCTTAAGCTCAACCATCCTGGAGTTTTTCAAAAAGAAATTGGCACACTGAGAAAAGCATTTTGCAAGAAGAGACCATTGCCATTGCAGTACAAGCACTTGGACTGAAATACAACAATACAATATTCTTCTGAGTTCATTAGTGCAAGTTTCCACATGTGAACCCCACACGGAATGCTGCACATGAAAAAATGTAAACAACAGAGAAATTCTAATTCTCATCGGTGTGCCAGCCTCACCCCCACCCCGACACACCCGCCCTCCCCCCCTTCATATAAAATGGTTTGCAGTTCCCTTATAGTTCACAACACCCTCCTCAACACCCACCCTGCTGGACAACACAAGGAGGCTTCTCCACCAGCAAGGAAGAGCCAGAAGAACAGCTACCACAATTCCTAGAAACCTAGAATGAAGCTGGGCAAAAAACCCCTTAGTACACCATCTTCAGAGACCAACAGCAAGAGCCTGGAGATCACCAAGGCTTTTTAAAGGTATTCTGGACTAGTAGGAAAAACCCTTTATTACAGATGGAGTCCCAATGAGACAGTTTTCCTTGGAGCTGAAACCAAATGAGGATCCAGTGCTCCAGATGAGTGGCAGCTAGCAAGAGTAACTTGTCACTAATTTTGTCAACAGTGTCAACTGCGAGCCCATGCCGTATTTTCAGATAACTTCTCTTTTAGGTGAAACTGGCTGGCAAGGAAGCAACAGAGAACAATAAAACCCCAAAGGCGCCTCTGGAAAGTTGCCATCCCCATTCCATAGCCAAAGGTGAGGAGGCAGGAGCTCTCAGGACCTTTGTTTTGAGAGAGAAGACTCAGAGGGCCAGTCTGTGAAGGCACTGAGCACCTTGAGTGGATGTGATGTCAGAAGAAGGTGCAAATGCACAATGCCATCTAAGACCAGGTATACTGTGTGCTCTGCTGCAACAAAACAAATCCAAAGCACTGCACTGGAGTCCAAGAGGAGTTAACAATATCCTAGGTTGCCCCTTAAACTACACAAATAATGTTTTCACTTGATTAATAATCTCCCTGTCAAAACCACCATGGTGAGGCTGATGGGAGAAGGGGCTAAATATGACAATATACAAAAATAGAGATGTGAATATAAAATGGTTTGGTTAAGAATATCTTAAAATTTGACATTCACAGCGGTTAATACCTAAGTATTAAACTCACACCACGCAGAAGAGGAGGTATGTCAAAATCATACTGAGAAAAACTGGCTTTACCTAACACAAAGAAAACAGAGCAGTTAATACAGCAGGGGAACCCCTTCCAATGATCAAAACATCTATTTTTCTTATGGACAGTTGTTCCACTGAAAGTTAAATGCTTCCTTACTAGGAAAAAATAATATATATATTTATATATATATGATTTGTATACTGTGATATCAATATACACTGAAAGTACTGCAAGGATATATTATTCATTTACAGTAAAACTAACAATCCATGGTTAAATTTATAGATTATAAATATGCTGTCTATATTATATGTGGTATAAAAATATTTGACATTTTGTGGGCACTAGGTCAAAATAAGATTTTCTTTTTTAAGGGACTAAAAATCATTCAGGTATATGCATATTACCCTTGTCAATAATGTGAGAATTGTACTGACCTGGTACAAAACAGAGTCCTACCATGCTGGCAAAATGAGGAGGGTAATGTATAGCATGATTAGCATAATAATCACTGCATGACAAGGCTAATTAGGAGAAAACCCGGCATTTACAGCAGCCCAGTTCTAGCAGTACTTTAAATAGAAATACCATGAATTTAAGTGACACGGGCAGGAGGAAAGGATGAAGAAAAGACAAGAAAACCTAACTGGGATTAAAAACCAAATTTTAAGATACACCCAACAAAAATAATTGAAATTCCAGAAGCGGGGAGAAAGCTTTAAACGCTCTCATTTGTTAAATGCATTAAGGAAAAACAGAGGTGCATTCATTTAAAAAAGTGTGCAATTGATTTTCTGGATTCACTGCTACGACTGCTGTATTCCTGTAGAAAACAAAGCCCTTTGTGTAAGGTTAATATCTGTCCTGACTGCATTTTCAAGTTTAACTTTAGTTGCTGGCCCTCTGCAGTTAACATAGAGGTTATTTGGCTACTTCCAAGTATCTATGGTATGCTGCTCTGAGACGGACTTCTTTATTATTAATTACTTTAAACATTTTTGGTATTGACAAAACCCACGTATCACCTCACCGGACAAGAAACACATCCCAGTCCTTCCATTTCCTTATGTGCTCAGTCACTTCACTGGATTAAGGCATGTTTTTGTGTTCCATTTGCAAAAATAAAAACTTTTTGTACAAACGTCTGGGTTCTTTTATACAAAAATTTCTTTTCTTCTTATGGCACAAGCAGCAGCTGCTGTTTAAGAAAATATATAAATATCCTTTTTTTTTTCTTTTTGTGTTTGTGTTTTTTTTTTTAAATTCTTCTGTACAAATATCTTCAGTGCTCCTCCTCCCCACATTTACCTGTACACGCTCGGCTCCCTCCCCCCGTCCCCGGCGGAACCTTTCGTATTTACAGCGCGGCGGGCGCGGGGCGGGGGGGCCGCGCCTCAGGACGAGTCGGTGCAGGGCGACGGCGGCGGCGGGTACAGGTGGTGCGAGTAGCTGCGCTCGGTGTACGGCGACGGCGGGCAGCTCTCGCAGTTCTCCTCGGCAGACAGGTACTGGCTGCGAGGCGTGGGCGGCGGCGGCACCGGCTCCGAGTCGTAGTTGAGGTCGCTGGTGTAGCCCTTGGCGGCGGCGATGGCGGCGGCGGGCGGGCGGCGGCTCGGGCCGTAGTCGCTGTCGCACACGTCCGTGCTGCAGGGCGTGGTGGGCGGCGCGAAGTGCCGGTAGCTGTAGGGCCGGTAGCTGTGAGGGGACATGGAGCGGGGAAAAGGTCACTTTTCCTTTCTCAAGGTGGAAAGAGAAAGCAGGGTGACCTCTGCAGAAATGCACAGCATCTCCTGTCTAAACTTCCCTGAGTGAAAAAGGCACCTATTTTATGACTGGCTTTTCGCAAATATTAAAATGAATATTATATGTGTTGTGTTACAAAGTGATGCTGTATTAATTCTCTTAAGTCGCGTGTTAAATATAGTTTTAGGTTATAACAAAATATTAAAATAGAAACTATGCTATGGAGGATACTTTTTTAAAGAAAGGACTCGCAGCAAGATAGCAGCCCCAGGACACCTAAATCTTTCAGAGAAAAAGAATCTATTGCCCTCTCATCAGAAGAAACGAACTTCTTCCCGCCTCGAAGGTGCTGTTAGGATTCGGAGGAAGAAGTTGACACGGACCAGACAGAATCCTGTGTTTGAATGGAATTTATGCATCATGTATGGGGTGTATGAATATGCAACAGGCTATTGTTTTTAAGGGTTAATCCTCTGTTAACGTGTGTCCTTTTTCGGGCTTGTGCTTCCCAGAAAAAGGTACCTGGACGTCCATAACTCTTTGTCTCTATTGTCTTATATTGTCCTAATTCAAATTGTCCAAATTGTTATTACTCTAATTGTATTACTATTTTTATTACAATTTTATTACTATTAAACTTTTAAAATTTTAGAAAGAATTGATTGGCGTTTTTCACACCTGCAGAAGTGCTGCAGCACTGGGCTTTACTGGTAGAAAATGAATTTTGTGCTCCAGACTGCTGGGATTGGACAGCAGGCCGCGTTTGGTGTAAGTTTTCTCTCATTGTGTTCGGGTTAATTTAATCCATAATACTGTGGGTTCCCCATCCCTGGAGGTGTGCCAGGCCAGCCTGGAGTAACCCAGTCTAGTGGAAGATGTCCCTGCTCATAGCAGAGGGTGGAACTGGATGGGCTGGTCATTCCCACCCAGTTCCCTCCCAGCCACTGCGTTCTGTGATGCCAAGATCACTGCAGAGCCCAGGTTTGCTGAGTGCTTCCCGGTTTCCAGCTGTTCCCAGTGACCCTGGCACTGCCTGCTCAGAGATGCAAGGAGCACCTGTGACTGCTTGAACAGTCTCTCACACAACAGGCTCCCTAAGGACTTCATTCAGGTAGAAAAAGTTGCTCCTAAGACAGTGGGGCAGGGGTGTGCATATGCCTCTGTAATAGCTGTGTTCAATTATGGAGAAGATAATTCTGTTTCCATTACAAAGTTTCTGGATACTAACTTCCAAAGCCAGACAGAAGGACTGAAAATTACCTGGGCACACTCAAATCACTCAGGAGAAGCATTCCTTAGAGAAGTAACAGGGATGAAATTCTCAAAGGCTGCTACCACAAAACATCTTTTAAAACGAGCCCAAGATAGTTTCAAGGAAACAAATTAGAAAGGGAAATGCATGGTAACTACAACTCCCAGCATCACAGTCAGTGGCTGGGAACACCAGGGGATGCAGCTCCTCTATAGTCAAGTCAGAATACTAGGAAAGAAGTAAGATCAGAAGCAGCAAGAGCAGTGTTTACTTTTGGGTGAGGGAGCATTTGGAAAATATCAAACCCTCTGCTACATCCCTAATATAATTTATAATACTGAAAGTCACATCAGCTAACCAGCAGATGACCCATGCTGGTGCCTGAATTTGGTTTCTTTCATTAGAAAATTACTTGTAATTTAAAAAGATTTTTCATATGGCTGCAAGGGATCATTATAAACATCTGGTCTGACCTTCTGCACAACAGAGGCCATATTTTCTGCTAATGGAGAAGAGATGTCTGCTCAGCCCCAGAGACCTCATTACCCAGAGCCCCCAAAGGCTCTGTGTTAGGGAGGCACATCTTTCAGACAAATACAGCACACTCTTCTCACTGACCACACATCTACTGGTGATTTGGGAGGGGAACCTTTACACCCTTGGGTAGCAGGGGTCTGTTGCTCTATTTTTGGTAACTTGTTATAAAATCATAACTAACTCCAGCATTCTTACAGGGAAAGTAAGAAAAATACATTCAAACAGAGATAAAATGCATGCTTATAAATACTAGTCAAGAGAAAATAAAGCAAAAGATAAGCAATCTTTTCCAGACATTAACCCTTCATGTGTCAACTAGAAATTCTGTGCTTTATCTAGACAACAACATTAATGTTACTTATGACTTATTAGCCTTTATATTGCCAACTTTTCCTCCACAGGGTATTTGCTTATAATTTCTGATAATTACATAACAAATTATTTATGGCAGAAGCCTAAAAAAGGCAGGGTTCACTGCAGGGTAAGTTATTTTGGCTCAAAATTCTCATGGCATTGCATTTCTTTTGGCACATAGCTTGTTTTGTGATGAGTGCTCTCACTCTCCCTAAGGAATATACCCCAGGGATGTATCACTACCCCCTTAGTGTATGATTTACCTCAAACAGTGCTGCACTTCCACACAGGCAGCAGTGCCATGGTACACGTGAGCCCATTTAAGCACCAGTTTAGTGCTTGCAGAATTAGGGCCTTTGATTGTAATTCTTGCAGAGCAGAGGCTGCCTTTATTCTGCATTTTCTACACTAACTGCTTTGATCCTGACAGAAGCTATTGTAATAGTAATTACCTGTAGGATCTATGAGTGGATGGGCTGTTTGAAGAATAACCAAATTCCATGGTGTAGTGTGAACGTTCAGTGGCTGGTGATGGTGGTGGGTTCAAAATCTAAGGAGTAAGAAAGAAAAAAAGGCACTTTTAAAAAGGGAAGCTACAAAGGGAACTCGAGAAAACACCAGTTTATAGTTTTTAGTACTGTCTAACAGGAACCTGAAGTAAAGAACTGCATACATAGCCCACCCAGCAAATGGGATTTTTTCCTGTTATTGCCCAGCTCTTAAGCAGACCCTGGAAATGCCATTTCTTGCCTTTCCTGTTACTTACTTGCTACTAAGCTCTTCTCAAAAAACATTGACTGCTTTGGCCATTTTGACATAGCCAGTGCTGAGAAGTAAAGTTGCAACAAGCTGTTCAATTCTAGATTGTCACTAGGGCCATCACTGCCCCAGACTGTCACTAGGGCCACCACTGCCCCAGGCAGACTGGCAGAGCTCTGCTCCTGCCAGCTGCAGTCCCCAAGTATTGCTCTGCTTACAACACTTGCAGCGTGCTGGCCAAAGCAAGCATTCCTCCCCTATGCAGGCATGTTCTTACTCCATGTGTTTGGATTAATTTAAAGCTGATTTAAAGCCTGATCAGTTGATTCTCAGAACTGAAAACCAACCATTGGGAGATTCCAGCCTTCACAGACCAAGCATGGGACTCTTTAACACTCCACAGTGGTTTGGTGAGCTCCATAAAAATTCCCATCACCACAGATGCTAGAAGTGAAGAGGCAGGGAGCCCTCTAGGGCTGGCACCAACTGTTACACAGCAGTTAGTGCAGCACACTACACATTGGTGATGGAGCTGCAAAACACTTGTTTACTTATTTACCTGTCACTTGTAAGACACATGACACAAAGCTTCATTTTAATTCCTTGAAAGGTCTGTACAGAATCAACCTTAGCTTTACCTTCACAGCACATGGCAGAGCAAAATGAAAGGAGATCTCTCTGCCAGAGCTGCTCAACATCTGCAGGGATTTTTTCTTCTCCCCTGACAGTCAATCTTATATTTTTCTTCCTGGCACTGAGCTCTCTCACAACTTTTTTTTTAATTAAGTGAAAATTTCTAGACCATTTTGGAAAAGACAATCCTCTTCCCTTTCAAAATCACTCCATATCCAAACAAGTTTATTAGACTAGAATTCTAAATCAAAACATTAATCTGTCAATTGATTAACCTTTAGAAAGACAGTGTGACTTCCCTGAAAGTTATTAAAGGTTTATGAACAACAGAATGACTTACTGGAGGAAAGTAAGTGCCTTTGGTACTTGAAGAACTGCTGGAGGAGGCTCCTGTAACATGGGCCCTGTCATAGGGTGGGCCACTGCTCCCTCCCATGATGCTGAGGGAGCTGATGACAGATTTACCTCGAGACATACCTGAAGAACAGAGATGTATGTCAGTATTCAATTTTTCCTCAATTCACAGACAAAAGGAAGCTTAAAAAATAATCTGGAGGACAACAGCAGTATAAGCACAACTTGCAAGCCCAGAATTAATTATCTTGGTATTAAAACCAAGTTATGCTCTGAGAGGAGCCTGCTGGATCTAAAAGCCACAAGGTACAGTACATATTTAATCAATATATACAGAAGCAGTGCATACAGATGAAGTGCAATGTTGTGGTTAAGTTTTACTTTTTAAACAGCAGTAGCATCATGTGCTTGGACTGATATTGGAAAATTCATCGTTAAATGAAATAAGCTGAGACCAAAGTTATTGCTGATCATTACAGACTTGGCAAGAAGTCTCACAAGCATACAAACCTAGACTGCAAACCCACCAAGAATGATTACATAATGTTTAAAATCCCGTGAATATAACTCTGTGTAAATTTACCTATACTGTTGTGAAAATTTGCTGCTGCTACAATGGCCCAAAAAGGGGATTCCTTAGTAGCAAAAGAAGAATATGCACAGTGCATGCATTTATTTAAACTTAAGTTCTGCTAAGTACCTAAATGCTTGGGTAAAATAGCAGTTCATTAGTGTGAAGAAGGATGGCAACAAGCCTTGGCAGTCCTGGCTTCCCACAGCTTCCAAGAACTGCATCTGGAGCAGATTCATTTCCTGTACACAGATGCACAGCATCCTCAAGTACAGCTGTGGGGTGCCAGGGACAAGGATCAGCCCTTGACTTACCAGGCAGAGAGCCTGACAGAGAGCTTGGGTGAGGCACGTAGCCCAGAGGCACCGGGGCTGGCCCGTGCACCACGTAGTCATTGGTCATGGTTTCCCCATCGCCCTTCATGCGTGGGCACAGCACCCTCTGGCAGATGAAGTACATTGCTCCCACCACAAAGACTGTAAGGATCACACCAATGATGGAGCCTATGGTGTTGTTGGGCTGTGGTGCAGGTTCCTCCGTTGTGTCTAAAAGGGAAAAGAAAAATCAGACCATGGAAGTTTAGACCAACATTAGTTTTTCTTGCATCCTGCCACTTTGCTCCTCTTCTGTAGGCAGACAACAACTTTCAAATTAATATATGGGAGGAACAAACAGGCCCTAGGACAGGTCTGTTCAAAGACTCTGAGTGTCCATAAGGGCTACCTGCAGCCTCCAAGATGAGCTCCAAACATGCCATGAGGTTTTTTGGATCACAAATGACACAAAATGAGTAGTAAGTGCATGCATGTCTAGGGGGAGTGATGGCCCTGCTCTTGCTTCAGGCTGACAAGCAGAGCTTTCCTTTGAACTTGATGAACAAGACCTGCAGCCACGTCTCCAGATAACACTGTGCAGGGGACTCCTCTTGTGCTTTTCTTGTCACTGAAGATGGCAACAACTGCTTTTCATGTCACCCTCGGCTATCAGGGTAAGAGACTGGCACTGCCTTTTCTCAGCAGTGTAACAATCACTTATGGTGCACCACCTGGACTGTTCAGCAGTGATGAATTTGGGGAGTGCTGCTGTTTATTAAGCTACCTAAAGTATTCCACATCTGACCCACCCTTCTGGTTACAGATACAGCTGAGCATCAGCCTGAGAAGTGCCATCTTACGAGGAATCTGTACCCAAAACAATTATTCAACAGTCAAAATGAGTGGATTTCCCTACAAGACCAGTTCTAAGCAATGACATTTCTGGGAGTAACTGACAACCCCCTGCCTGTGCTCATGAATTTGACAAGAAAGGCAGACTTTAAAGTATTTTCTGTTCTAGTCAGTGTTTTACATCTTAAGCATTACTGAAAGTTTTTTTTCTCTACACATTTTCTTCTCCCTGAACACCAAACCCACACTTGAACCAGCTTGTCACAGTCTACAGATATAAGTAAACAGACTTCTGATCATAGTGAAAGAGGGATGGTGACAACTGCCATCTTATTCTGGGTGGGCCAATTTTCCATCCTCTGTTAAAAAACTGGAGAACATACAAACTCTAATAAAGGGAACTAGACAAGCCTGTGATAATGTCACTAGTGACTTGGTAGCATGACAGAACATCTCTTAATACTCCTTCTTAAGATCAAGGGTCCAACTCTGGCTTTGCATTTTCAAATTATCTGTGTGCCAGCTGTGATATATGGATCTCTAACACAAGACAAGATGTCCCTATTTACAATTTCTTTTAAAGCACCAACAGTGAAAGTGAACTTTGGAGTTTGAATTTTAAAGGCAGTGGCTTTCTTGTAGAGCCCTGGAGATTTCCAGGTAGGGGATATCACATGTTACAAATCAGAAATCAAGCTCAGAATTACATCCTTCCAAGATTAAAAAAAAAGAAATTTTAGAAGGTTTGCTCTATAAACAGAGTGTTCCTCTGATTCTAAAAGCACCTGCTATTAATTCTCTGGATGAGAAAACCATGAAGCAGAGAAGTTACAGATGAACGCCTCATGCCAATAGATATTTTTTAACATTGCAGGAACTCAGCATATAAACATTATAGTAAAACAAACCTTTTACTTCTTTTAAAATTTGAAAAAGTAAGAAGAAAAATAACAGGCATTCTCTGCCTCAGAAACTACTTGTTCAGAATACTAATTATTTTTGCTATTCCTATTCCACCATGTTGTGCATTAATTGCATGGCAGCAGTTACGAGGCATTAACTATGGGAACAACTAATTCAGTCTGCTTGGCAGAATAAAATCAAACTCATAGGAAAGGTGAGAAGCAAATTTTGGATGCTGCAACCAAGTCTCCAGTCTCAGGCAGTACACTTACAACATCCTTGCTCATCAGAGCTGTCACTGCAGTCCAGGTTGTGATCACACTTCTTGCTTTTCCCGATGCACTGCCCACTGGCACAGCGGAACTGATCCGTTAAACACAGCACTGCAAAGAGCCCCCAACCAACAGTCAGCACCAGAAACTGCTCTTGAAAACCATTAAGAAATAAAGACACCAAAGCACACAATCAGGAGTATCTTGGGAGAGCTTGGAGTGCTGCAAGCTTCATTTCTGGAAGTGGCCAGCAGCACACAGAGTCCCTCACGTGAACCAAGCAGATCAAGTGACTCAGTGTTCTGTTGAGGATGGTACCTGGGCTTTACTGCCTGCCCACAGTAAGAACACTACAAGATAAAGTGACCCTCATCTAAAATAGCTCAGAGGCCATTGAGAAGACAGGCACTTATCCCAGGATATGGTTATTGCAATATTACTATAAGAATCTCCAAACCCAAGCATTTACAATATAAAAGAGAATAGTTAGGTTATGAAAAATAAATCTGCCAAACGACGATAATAAAATTGTTTAAGAAAGATCAATGTCCTTCTTAATGTCCTTGTGCTCTTCCTGTAAACCAGAAAAGTCCTCAAACATGAGACAATATATTGACTTGATATTATGTTTTTAAACTGAAATGAAGGACAAAATATGAAACTGAAGCTTTTCTAGTACCCTGAAAAAATAAAAGGTGCTGCAGGCAAGATGTTGGCTGCTGCTGTTTCCACATATTCCTGCCTCCTGTTTCTCATAAATCCAGAAATCCATTTTTGTCTTCAGCTGAATTAAGAAGTTAAAGTAAAGGCTTTTCTGATTTGTAATGAACTTGAATACTCTCAGTAACAGGACCCCTTTGAAGGTGATAAACAGCCCCTAGTCTGACATCTCCAGTTGCTGAATGACAACTGGAAGTTAACTTGCACAACAGATTTTCAGATGTCAGCATCTCAGCTGGCTAATAATCACCTTTCAGCACACAGGAATTTCAGCTCTATGTTTTTGTTTGAGCTGGAGCATATCTTTTGGAAAGAAATTTAGCCTTGATTTAAAGTCATTTCAACAGTCTCCACAAAGAAGGAATATGCACTGAAAGGATATAAAGAAGAAGCATCCTTTCAAGCTTACAAGCTGTCCCTACAACTCTTCACTACATCTGCAATAGCGAAAAGATGAGTTTGCTCAGATTTCATGTTTTGTAGTGGTGGGGCAGTTCAGATTTCACCAGCAAAACCTTTCCAAAATGAACTAAATACTCATTGTGCTGGCAACAGCACTTCCCTCTGTAAAGACAGCTTAAATACTCTCTTTTGCTGTGCTCTACAGGAAGAAGAGGTTTCCAGAAATCTCCTGTCTCTCACTCCTGCTTACTCAGAAAAGCTAATTTTGTTCAGGTATTGTAAAATAAACAATTCCAAAACCTTTACTCGGTACAAGGCACACAAAAAGCTATGAGAAGGATTTGCTCCACTTTGTAGTTCAATCCCAGATACTAGGTTTTTAGAGCTTAAAATCATGCCATTTTTGATAGTACTTTTCACAAACAGCATTTAAGCCACTCTGCTGGAGATCACTCTTAATTTCCACTTCACATGTAGAGAAACAAAAGTATGGAGTTACGAAATAACTTCTATTTAACAGAGCAGTTTAAAAGCTAGCAGAACTTTGGATTTTTTCAAATCCTACTCAGCAGTAACACTGGTACTCATCCCTGTTCCTGTGACAGGTACATTCCCATCCCGGTGGGCAGCATCTCCCGTACCTTCGCAGTTCTTCTCATCTGAGTTGTCCTGGCAATTGGCTTCCCCATTGCAGCGCAGGGCACTGTCTATGCACTGCCCACTCTCACACTGGAACTGGCTCTCAGAGCACACTGGGCAGTTCTTCTCATCACTATGGTCCTCACACTCAGTGAAGCCATCGCAGCGCCAGGCCACCGGGATGCAGTCAATCTCACCTGTGAAACAGGTGAACTGCTGAGGGGAGCATGTTGGTGGTTCTTTGGAAATCAAGCAAACAAACAGAAGTTAAGAATCCAGGTGAACAAAGAGCAGGACAGGTAAGGACAGGTAAGCTGCTTTCCTATATCAAAGCAACTGATGAACAGTGTGCCACATCATAAGGTCACTTCCACAGCCACTGCATTCACAGCCACTTTTGCAGACCTCGAGGCCAGTGTGACTGATGCAGGCTCACAGCAACAGGGGCTTGACAGATGAAGAACAAGAGGAACAGAGAAACATGCACACTCAAAACACAATTCTTTTCTTCCCTTCCCACTTCAGACTGTCACACCTTTCTCATAGTAAGACTTCATGTCAAAGTCATCACACTCTTCAACTCCCCCTTTCCTGCTATAACACCACTGTGTACATAGCCAATGGCTTACCCTCTTTTTCAAGTTTGACAGCCATTGTATAGAAGATGTTAAAAGGATGTAATTTGCTGCAGATGGATGCACTGTGTGACTCAGTGTCTAGTTATGTGCCCTTCACAGCTCCATTCAGTCAAAATTATTTAAAACAAAAAACTGCTCCATCTAGTCAAGTTCCACTACCTCGAGACATCTGTTAGCTGTTATTTAACATTTACTACATTAACTGTTAATCTCAGGCAGTAAGTAAGTGTAGATCTTTTTCCTTTTTTAATCCCCCTTTTCCTCCTGCAGCTTTTTGGCCTGGTATTAAACTTGCTCTGAGAAAATATCTGGCTTATGTTCGCTCTTGTTCCATTGTGAGACCACACGTCGCCTCGATGGCAAGATGATTGCATAATAAACCCATTCAGTCCAGTGGCACCAAAGTGCCTGTCCTCTCCCCCATTCCAGCCCCACCCCTGGAGACACCAGGGCGTGGGCTACAGTGGCCATGGAAGGAGGCAACTCGCCCTTCTGGGATTGCAGTTCAGAAAGACACGCACAGGGGGAGCTTGGGAAGGACAACAGAGAAGAACAGAACAGCACAGACTGTGCAATGTGCCAGAATGTGAGAATCTACCACTGCCTGAAAAGGCAGAACATGGGGAGTGACAGCAAAAAGTAATAAAAATCATAAAATTAAAGAACCAAGTTGAAATAATTCAAGTTAAGTTGAGTCTTAAGTGTAAGTCTTAAGTAGAAAGGGTGAACAGAAATCCTTATTCAATAGTTAGGGATTCTTTTCCTCTTCCCTTACTTCTTCTCAATACTTGCAAATTTAGCTGGAGGGTGGAGGGAAAGAGGTGAGTCTGTACAGGTGTGTAACAGCACCTGGTGCACTGTCACATTCCTTGGCTCAGAAGCCATCCCTGAAGATGGAGACACTCCCCAAAGCTGAAGCTAAGAGCTCAGGGACACAGAAGTGGGGAAGGACTCACCTCCACAGGACAGCTCATCCTGCAGCAGCACCAGGTGCACGGGGCAAGAGCAGCGCGTGGAGCCGTCCCCCTTCACAATGCAAATGTGGGAGCAGCCACCATTGTCCTGAGAGCATGGATGTTGTCCTAGGGTTTTAGAAATAAATAAGAAGTAAGAAATCCACAACTATTTTATGACCTTTCAGTCATTTCTTCATTACCTCCTACCCCCTGGGGAGAGGATTAATGAAAAATCTCTGGTAATGTTGTATTTTGTACTGTGTATTTCTCTCTACACACATCTAAAATCATACATGGGTAACTCTCCATGATCTGAAACTACTCTAAGAATTTATACTAAAATGTACTCAAAGCATTTTGCTTCTTGTGCGAGGTAGCAGTAGTTCTCTGCAGCAAATGGCACATTAGTAATACAAAAAGATGTCTTGGATTCCCTACTTCATTTTCTCTACCAAAGACCATTAAAAAAATAAACTTTTCTAATTTACGAATTCTGAAGCTTCCCCACAATCTCTGAAACTCAAATTAACATGCTCTAGATAAATATGTCTCTTCATTTTAATGTTTAATAAGGACAACATACTTCTCTTGGAACTCCTGACAGATTTACTGAGATTAATAGCACACAAAACTAGTAGTAGTCTGCACTGATGTTTTAATTAAACATCCCCAGACATTTTTCTACATATTTCTCCAAGGCATGCACCAGAGCCTACTAACCAGGCCTATTTCCTCCAGGATGACAGCAACTCCACTGCTTTAACCATTCACCTCCCACCACTTCAAGCATGTGTGTGTGGAAAGGCCTGGTAAGCAGAAACTTTTTAAAAGTGCAGCCACAATCAACACAAATTGCTATTTAATACACACTTCCTTTGTGCAATGCAACATTGCTCCTCTGTCAATTCACTTTCAGTATGAAATACCACCACCAAAAGTTGTTCACTTTGCCTTCAAGGCAGGCAGTCCACTGAAACATTGACAGCTAGTGACAGGCCCTGAGAGCTGTGCTTGCCTAAACAGTGAACACCCAATAGCAATGCACTAGCACGATCCAGAAAGTCCTCTATTAGGGATAACAGGATGTTTCCACTGTGTCTAGAGACACTCAAATGCCAGGTGCCTGCATGGGACTACCAATCAAGTTGTCATCAGCAACAAAACACGATGCTGGGGTTGTGATAGATTTCCAGTCTGTTGCCAAGTGCCTGAAGGAAACAACCTAACAGCAGCGATACCAACTCCTCACCCCCTCCATCTGCACTGATGTGGATCAGCAACAAGGCACGACAGGCTCGTGTCTCTTGGCTCGAGTCTCACAGGCCCTGTTTGCACCTGCAAGCAGGGATTGCACTCACTGTATTCCTGCAGGTTGAGCTCCTTCACAGCATGGATGTCACTGAGTTGTGCAATGCGAGCCTGGACCTTTGTACGTCCTTCTCGACCGGTCATATCAATCTTCTCAATCATCTGCTGCTGCCTGTCAATCCAGTAGAGCCAGTTCTCAAAGACAGTCAGTCCCACAGGCTGCAGGATATTGGAGTCTTCCAAAACGATCCGGTTAGCACCTGCAGAAGGGAGACAGGGCTTTGGTTCAGCTAGGCAAAACTATCAGAAACATCTCCATCACTCACACCACTATTTTTCACTCCTTTTATGCTATTGGGTAAGCCTACTACAAAACCCCAGGCAATTCTGGGCCCTCTGATGCAAGACTGATGCATTTTGCAGACAGATGATCAAATTTTTTTTTCTGCTTTCACCAAGAAGAGAGTTTTTGTGCACAAAAAATATCTAGCGTATTTAAGAAGCACCTGGAATGGAGGGGCTCATCTCTCATGAGCCTTTCCAGTCTCTTATCAATATGATGGAAATCAGGAGCTCTTTTCATTCTTCTTTCTCTTTTTGAGAGATTAATTGCTTTGTCTTGCCGTACAACGGGGAATAAGAAGATGGATTATTGGCTTCAGCTAACCCATACAAGATAAATTCCAAATGAAAGGAGGGTAATTAGGACTTCTCACATGAATGATGAGATTAACACTTTTGACTTCCTCATGTTCTTTCCTTTCAGCTATGTTACCTTCACTAAGCTATTAGTGCTAAATTGGGAATGCTCCTTTCTTTCTAGCAAAGACTTACTTTCCTGAGTTCCTTTAGCAATCACCAGGAGCAGACAAGAGGCCTTACACCTCTGAAGAGTGGGTGTTGATTTCTCTGCCAGATTTTCCGGCATTAAATACAGTCAAGAGCAACTGTCACATTTCATGGTTTACTCTCCACATGAACAGAACACAGCAAACAGTTGTTTTAAAAGTATCACTAAGGTCTGTCTGAAGACAGTGAAGACTTTGTAACTCACACAGAAGAAAAATGTTAGTCAAAACCTGAGGGCTCAGGAGGGAGGCTTAATCCATGCTTCCTTTATTTAACATGACGTGGTCATTAACAGTCAAATATTCAGTGAGTGGATCAGATTCTGAGCACAAAATTACTTGCAAAGCACATGGAATCTGCTTCAGTTTTGAGAAGCTGAAACAGGATCACACAAGTCAAGCTAAAGCTTGAAAATTTACCTCTAAATCCTGGTATTTCTGATATGTAAGCTCACTGCTGTGCTTTTTTTTCACTTCTACTACAGCAAACAATAGCTTTACATTGTTCATCCATAGAATGATTTACTGTATTTTTTTTATATTTTTGTTCTGTACAAATATACTGGAATTACTGAATACCAGGGGGAAAAAATCTACCTTAGCCACACAAGATAACCTTAGAGGACAAAAGACACATGTACTTCATGATTTTTTACTTCAAATAAATTCTGTCCCTCTCTGCTTTGATTAGTAGCATGAAGGGTTTTTTTGCTTAAGTAACCTTATGTCAATTATGGTGACTTAGAAACAAATTGAGCTATGAAAAATATATTTCTCTCCTTTTCACAAAATGCACAGAGAGCTCAGAAGTTAAGTAACATTCCAAACATTTACCAAGCATTAAAACCTGAAGGAAAACATGGGAATTCAAATCAGCTAGGCTGGGCTCTCACCACCACTTTGGAGCAACACCAGCAATGATCTGATTAAGAAAAGACGTTGATGAATTCTGGAGGAGGTTATACCCAGACTGACGTAGAAATTAATAGACTGAGTGATGTAAGTCAACCTAAATAACTGCAACCATCTATTACAAACTCCAATAACATGACTAATTCTGTCAGGAAAAGGTAAGAAACAGAAACCTGCATCTTGAGAAATAAAGTTAAGCTGGGAATAGGGCAAAATGCAAGGAAGACAGGAAGGAACACAAAAGGTAAAACCTTGACCTACCCAAATGGAGTCTGTACACGCCCTGCTCTGCCATGCCCACGTCAATCAGCATGGCATTTTGCACTATGTTCCTAAAGCTCTGAAGCTTAATATTTTCATTCCCTTAATGTCTTAATCTTTCTTTTTAATATTTGTGACCAAGTGTAACTGACTATTTCTGACTAAACTGAGACATTAAATCCCTTCTTCCATAAACCAACAATGAAACCCGAAGCTGACTCATCAGGGTGCTAGTCTCCTTTATTGGGAATGTCAGATGAAAGGGAGACATGATTAAGAGGAGCTTTGTCTCCTGGCATCACCATCCCCTTTCCAGCAATACCATTTACAAAAAGACTTAAAACCAACCAAATAAATACAAAAATCAGGACACACCCGTAGCTCATTCTATTTCCAAATAAAAATTACTTAATTCCAGAATCATTAGACATTTCCAAATCACACTAATTATTCTGGAATAGAAGAACTAATTTCCAAATAGTTTCCATGGTAGGGAGCTAATTCCAGTCATCTTTTCACAAACAACCCCTTAATCATGTGAAGAATCTGGTTAACTTCAATAGGATCTCCCATTTGGGCAGAATAACCAAGTCCTAACTGCATGCCTGAAGGACAGGGAGGAAAAGAAGGACTACATCACATAAAAGGCATCCTAGCTGTCCTTGTCTTTATGGGCACTGGAATCTACAGAATTGACAGAGCAGGAGACTGAATGTTTTAAGAAGCTAACATGCAGAAAAATTACTCTGCTGGTCAAAAGAGCTTATTAATCAGCATTCCTAAGCACAGGAATGCATCTTAGCAGTTAGCAATTTATCCTGGTGATTATAGCAATCTATCTGTGGTGCAAATGCCAAAAAGCAAGGGAGGTTTTGGAACATTTTTTCTTCGAAATATGGTTTGTAAAGTAAATCTTTTACTACATAACATTGGTGATCCAACAGCCACATCTTTAAGGAAAAAAAAAAGAAGCAGAATCATTAAACCTAGACTGAATTAGAATTTAGACCCATCTCCTTGTCTGATGTCCTAATTTCAGGCAGAGAACAGACAAAGACAGAAATAAAGCACAGGTAATATTCTCCTGCCTGTTACTCTACTCATGCAAACCCTGGATCTGGGACAGCTTGGAACGTACTGAGCAACACCACAGCACTTTTTTGTTGTTGTTGTTGTTTAATAATTCACTAACTCAGGTTGTGTCTGCATTTTAAAACAGTAAACAATCATGATATCACAGTTCAGTAGTGACCATGAATCTTCCAGTGACACACCACTGAACAAAAATTACTGTCTTTCTGAGCTTTAATTCCAACCATCTAGGAAAAGCAAAATGTTTTCCAAACCAAAAGCTTATTCTAGGAACTTAACAAAAGGCTGAAAGTCCAAGTGGTGTCAACAGGGTTACATGCTGCCACTTTGAATGAAGGTGCCATGTCATAAGTGGAAGACATTACTACAAACATTACTGCAAGCTGTCATAACTCCTTTTATGTTTTCAACTCTCACTTCCAGCAACAACATCCAGCCCAATCTGTATCACAAATTGGTACTGATGTTACATGAGGCAGCTGAGCTGATCCAGCACTTTGCTGGATTAGGCAAGTAAATGAAAGACATTTGTCTTTCTTACCCAATCTGGACCATATAATTTTCCCCTCTTCTCTTGCTCCACTTCTGGTTGCTTGCTGGACTCTTTCCTGAACTAGTGCAGCTTTCCAAGCTAACAGAACACCATTCTCTATCTGTCTTTTTCTGTATAATGTTGTTAGGTTATTGTTAAATGGGCTGAATGAGCTCATAGAGGAGGTCAGACTAACAGCATAACCAATCTTGGGGAGCAAGCAAAGAGAATTCCACAGCTGGAAGAGGGAGGTTTTTGTCTTTTGAGGACAGAGAGATGTTACATCTTCTCTATCCTTCTCACATCTTTTCACCCCATATGACAGGTACAAAAGTAAACTGGACACCTGCTGCTTCAACTCTGCAGGACATATTTTTCCACTAACAGGGAATTTTCCTCTGATTGACAGATTACTGCACCAAAAACAATGCCTTTGAAAAGCAAAGCCCTTTTTCTCCTCTTTCCAAAACTGCTGCTATTTATTTGTCAACTGACTTTGGGAAACTACACAAAGGTTTTGCAGTGAGAAACCAAAGTAAGTAGCATGTGTAGCAATTAATAATGCAAATCACAGAGTCATGAAACTGTAAAGACACGCTGCATGAATCATGCACATTCCCTGGCTGGGAATTCAGGGAGTGATTAGAATCATAGTACAGACTGTTTATAGTAGGAAGGAAAAGATGACACCTTTCTCTGCATTCCCCCACACCCACACCACACACATGAGTCACTGAATTAAGGTGCTACTCTACCTGAAAGGTCACTGCTTTCAATCCTGCGCAGATCTGAGTCAGCCCAGAACAACTTGCCCAGCTGGCTGTCAACAGCTAAGGCGATGGGCTTGCTCAAACCACTGAAAAAAAGGACTTCTCGCTCAGTTCCATCCAGTGCTGCTCTCTCAATTTTAGGAGATCTCTCCTGCAGGTTGGTGAAATACATGTATCTGGAACAGGAATGATTGGAGGAAAAAAAAGGTTCATTTGATCTTTCCACATTTTTGCTACAAATCCAAGACATCTTAACAAATGTCAAAGTTGTTTTTCATTCTGCCAGACAGAAAACAAGCTGCAGCAAGAAAATAACTTGATTCTCAAAACCCTGGGCCTGAGTTTTCCCACATACCCTTTCTCTGGATTGACCACAATGGCTCTGGGCCTATCCTGATCCCCCTTGAGCACCACTCCCATGGGTCTCCCATCCAGGCGAGTGACGTTGATGACGTTGGTGGCCTCGCAGGTCCAGTAGATGTAGCGGCTGTAGATGTCAATGCTCAGGTCATAGGGCTGCATATCCAGGTTCTGATTGGGAACTGGACTTGTCACAACAGTGAGGCTCTGCAAAGGAAAGAGAAGCAACATACATCTTAATCTAATGTGAATAACTTTATTTGCCATGGATGCACCATTTCTACTGCTCAGAAAAAGGAGACAGTCAAAATATTAGCATAAAGTAAGGAGAAACCCAAGTTCTGTTGCCACACCAACACCTTTGATAAGATAGAGACATTTAGTCCTGATAGTTTGCTGTAATGGCAATCACACAAGCTGACTGCAGCTTGTAAAACTTTGCAAGTTTGACCAGTAAGTCCAAATTGTCTCTGTGTTCAAGGTCCAGAGTCAGCTCCTGTATTTCCTCTACTTTTTTGACTATTCAAGAGTTTGGATAGACCCAAACCCAGCACATTTAACACTCTACAATAGAAATGGACCACCACTAATTCCCAAAGCTGCAGTTGAGCAGAGAAAAACAAAGGCAAAGTGAGGCCAGAGAGCACTTGAATGCTGGCCTCATTCTTCGCCACCATTGCTGCCATCTCAGTTGGAGGACATGAGGGTGGTTAATAAATGGAAGGCAGCTGTGCCAAAGATGGAAAGGACATCAGCTAGTGTACAACACTGACTTCAGAGCACTTCCAGCTAACACCTTACTTGTTCAAGGTCTTGCCTTCTAGTGGTCTAGACTTCTGGAGTTGGCATGCCTTTTTCTTCTTTTTTTAATTATTACTACTTTTAGAAAGAACCTCATCAACATATTTATGGACTTCTCTAAAATTCTGAAGAGGATTAATAAATCAGTAAACATGGCCTACATAAACATTTTGGAAGCAATGGTTATGAAGTGAGCAGCACATCTACCCTCTCATCCCCAAATTAAACTTCACCAGAAAATTTGCCTAACTTTATTTGGCTTGTCACCTCTATGGAATGGTGTGCCTGCAAGTCTTCCATTTGTTTATTCTGCTGAAGCTGGCAAAAACATGGTGGCTTTGACTAGTTTTCGGTATTATTTAGATATTCCAAAATTAAAAGCATTGCTAAATTAAGAGTCAAGGCTGAAGGGCATACAGCAGGATCCAACTACTACCACACCCACCACCAGAAACCACACTCTTAAAATTCAACTGAATATGGCACCTCTCCTGTGTTGTGTTGCTCATCTTAGTCTCTCGCTTGCCCCACATTCAAAAAATCAGGAAGAAAAGATCTATTTTTAAAATGCAAAATTGAATAAGCAGTCACTGGTCACACTTAACCTCACTAAACTTCACCATTCTACGTTTGGTAGCTACATACCTTCCTTTCTCTTCCTCCCTCTTTTCTCTTATTCTCCCCTTTTTTCCTCATTTCCTCCCCAACTCATTTTGCTGTAGTCATTCAATAAAGGCACATTGGTTTTTGATTAATACTGCTAAAAACACCACGGTGTTTTTTTTGCACTCTGAGATCAATCCACGAAGCATCACGAAACCCATTTGTAAGGAGGGCTCCTGACAGCACCCCCTGAGGATACCTGGCTGCCATCTTCCTGTGCCTTGCGGATGATGTTCTGCCGAGAGTCGATCCAGTAGAGCTGCTTGTCCAGGGGGTCGTAGTCGATGGCGCGCACGTTGCGGAGGCTGTGGATGGGCAGGATGATATCCGGGCTCTGCTGCTCGTCGATCACCATGCGGTTAATGGCGTTCTTCTGGCTGAACAGCAGAAAGGTGGTAGGAGCTGCATGGGTTGAAAAAAGAAAAGGGGTTGAAAGGGTTACATGTGGCAATAACATTTTTATGTTTAAGAATGACAACCACAATCCATAACCAGACATTCATTTCATTCCCCTTTTCCCTCTTCCTTTGCCAAAACTAAACAAAAAATCAAAACGTAACAAGCCCAATCTCTGTTGAGTACGAATAGCCTTTCAAATTAACTCTTTTTACAATAAATGTCTGTATGTGAATGTGATAGGCAAAGATCAGATTTTTTAAGTGGCAGGACTTGTGAATGTGAAGACTTCTGTCAAAGGCATCTCAAAAAAGAATGGTCAATTATGCCTCTCAAAGAACTGTCCATTTTCTTTCCAAAGGGATCTCAGGGAAATGCAGCTCCACAGTATTGAAGTGAAACCCTTTGCTAGGTGCACTTCTACGTGCAGAGGAAGGTAAGAAAAAGCCAGCACTGGTTCCTTATTTAGATGTTTCAGGGAAAAAGAGATTGAGAGTGGTTCAGTCCTATTCCTACAAATCCTTTTTCTGCCTGTACTGGAATGAAACAGCTAATTCATAGGAAAATTTCTGAACTGTGTGTGAGGCTGTGTTTTGGAGAAAAATGCATGTGTTCTTCTCAAAGCTATGTATCTTTACTATTTCTAGGTGGTTGAGAAAAATGAGAAAAAGAGATCCCATGCAATGAGAATGAGATCCCCCTGCAAAGAGAAAAAGAAATCCCATATTCTGTCCTGCAAAAATTTCCTGGACAAATGTTTGTTCTTTGTAATTAGAAACACCATCAAAGAGCAGAAGGTAAGATTTCAACACCCCATACAGCTGTAGTTTACCAGCTGTAACTTACAATAAATACACAAAACATTTAATACATCATTGAGAAAAATTATCTGTGTATTACATAGCTGGGTCAGAAATCAGAGAAGGTAGTGAAAGCATTTTCCTTTTTCAGAGGGTTCTTTTCAATAATGCTCTACCTGAAGCCACTGCTGTGCAAGATGGTACAAGAGCAAATTGCCAGAAATGCAGCTTGAAGCCTCCCTGAAGTTTGTACAATCAATTCTCTACAGCCCAAGCCTGTAGAGAGATTAGCAGTGGGACACTGCATTCATTTACCAGCCTGTAAAACAGGTAATGCAGCACCTGGGAAAGGGGAGGAAGCAAAAGTCTCCTAGAGAACATCATCACCTTGCTTTGTTATTTTAGCATAGGCTTTGAACAGCTATTCTGACTGCTGGGAAAAAAAAAAAGGCAGGGAGGAGTTTCCTTGGAAACCAACACTCTCTCCTAACATCCTATAACAATCAGGCCTAATTGCAAGGTATTTTTGCTTTCTGGAAAATCTCTATTTTCCCTCCAAGCACTTCTCCAATAATTTAAGCTGCCTTCTACTTAACTCTAAACTGTGTAAGAAAGCACAAAAAGAAATAAAGTGAAGACAAGTTAATATGAATGTGTACAGCAAAATAATGGATTCAGAAACATCAGAATTCTTACCAAGAAATTATGATAGAAATGGAAAGGGGAAAAAACTTAAGGTAAAACAATGCAGGTAAACATATAAGCACCTAAAATTATTTCTACTCTTCCCCAAAGATACCCTCTCACTTTCTAAGACTGCCTGGCTTACAACTTTGAATTGATGGCTCATTATAAAAAGCAACAGTAGAATTTCTCCCCTTGAGACTCCACATCTCTGAAACAGTACCAATTTCAGAAATCCCTTTCCAGTTTTCATCATTCTCCCTCCCAATAGTCACATATTTTAACTGTATTTTTGGCAGCAGGCAAATGCAGTGCATTGAGTATGTCTCCTGTGTAACCCTGCCTTCCAACTTCATGACACGTGGTAGGTCTGAAGAGATCTCACCAGAGTATAATTAAAAGAACCTATGCATGCATGAGCAGGGGATTCTGGAAGGGAGGATCTCTAGACAGAGCCTGGACTAATAATGTTCAGGAGGTACATAAGCAAGTAATACAGGCAAAAGAAAGTTAAAACAATTCATGCTCCAATTATGGTGTCCAAAAAAAGGAATTAAAATATACACAGAGAGGCCTAAATCTCCAATTAGCTACAAATGAGAAGCTGGAAATTTCCCAGGTTTGAATATAGCAGAGGAAAACTCCAAATACCACACAAAGAGCCCTGAACTGTACCATGGGGAAATGGTTCTATTTGTTCACAATATATTTCCTATATTTTGCTCCTTGCTCTGTTTCCAGGAGCATTTTTGCAAGAAAAACATGACCTTTGATCTTTCTGCTACTTTTTCTCCACTGAAAGTCAAATTCCTCCACCTAGAAGATCACAGTCACTATCAGAGAGATGCCAGCTCTGCCTCTAACTTGCACAAACACGTGAAAGTATCAGGGTGCAAGAATCCAGCTATCATGCAAGGGGCCATTTTAGTAAAAAGGAGAGGAGAAGTACAGAACACATGGGGAGTAGAAAAGCACAGTGTTTTGAAAAGCATGGTTTTCAAAAAATGCCATGAGGTGGCATTTGTGCAACAATCTGCCCAGCTTTTGGCTTTAAGACAACAGTTGGATGTCTCTACTCATGCATAATGTGGATGAGATACAATCTGTCTCTCTGTACCAGGAATCTCTTCACCCACTGACTAATGTGAATGACACCAGTGGAAATCAGCCATCCAGAGTCGCTGCCAAAATTATGAGAGCTTCACTGCAGCCAGTTATTGAGAGATGGATAAATTATTTGGTTAGAAACTAATTACACACAGCCTGAGGGGCGTTGTGGTTTGTATTCTGCACAACAATAAAGAAAAATGGGGCTTGGCTGCACTGAAATCAGGAACCAGACTGCTGGGGAAGCCACGGAGCCCAACCCATCCTCACTGAGGAAAAACACTTGTAGAGGTCTGAGAGTGGCCCACCTCAGCACCTCAACAGCCAGCAAACACAGCTACTACAGAATGAAATCCTGACCCCATAAAAGCTGCACAAAGTCCAGAATCCAGACTAAAGTATCACATACCCTTTATGCCAGGCAAGACTAGGAATATATAAGCAGATACATAAACAAGCAAGCAAGCACTTGAAGAGGGTCTGACAGAGACACAGAACCAAAACATTTTTAGCTTTTGTGTTTATACAGATGTAGCCAAGCCACCAGAAAAGTTCACTAACAGCCATTCTTCTTCTTTAATTAAGATATTGGTATGTTGCAAGATTATTTTCTTGGGTTTTTTTTTGTTTTCAACCTCCTATGTTGTCTTAAAACTCAGTAAGATATTACTACTGGAAAACTGTAAAACTCTTCTTTCCTCCTAGTACAATGCTGGCATGGGTCACTAAACACATGTGCTCCTGCATTTCCTGTTCATTCCCTATGGCTTACTGTCAGAACCCAGGAAATTCCTCTGGCTGCCCTGGAGGACTCAAGCCCCTGGCCAGGGGGCTCAGAGACCTTGGCACAGAGCCCAAGACCCCTGTGCCTTTGATTTAGCCCTTGGAAAAACCAATTACCAACCTTATATGAAGAATTACAAGCCACGAAAGTTTAAGTAGAACGATAGTGAATTTATCATGGGGTGAAAAATAGATTTTTGGGGTTTTTAGAATGGGGGTGCAGGGGGCAGGCAGAGTGCCTCTGACTGTCTTGCTGAGCGGACCTCAGCAGGCCAGGAGAAAGAATTTTATGGATAAGATACAATAAACAACCTTGAGACTGAGAAATGAAGAGTTCTGACTCCTTCTTCGACCGCCAGGCTGGGAAAAGAGACTTTCTAATGTATCTTGGGGTCACTCTGACCAGCGAGAGACCCCTATGGCTTACCACTGCAGGTCCTGTTGTCAGAGTTCAAGGAATAGTGAGCTGGGCAGCCACAGACAAAGCCTCCCACGGGGACAGCCAGGCACAGGTGAGAGCAGTGCCCGTTGCTGGAGGCACACTCGTTCCAGCCCGCCTGGCGGGAGGAGTGGAACACCAGGATGTCCATCACGTAATCCAGGTGGCCCTGGATGATGGTTCGGTTCTGCCCGCTGGTCTTGTTGGCCCGCTCGATGCTGCGCCGGCTCCAGTCTGTCCAGTAAATGTAATCCTGGTACTGGGTCAGGCCAAAGGGGTGAGGCAAATCATCAGCTATGATCTCACGGTCCAGGCCTGTGTCCAAAAAGAAGGGACAGAAAAGTGAGGTTACATGGGCACAAGCAGAGTACTGTTGAACGTGTCCCCTGCCCAGAAAGGTTACCACACAATTACTTTAAAGTTATATTTCATCGTTGCAAGAGTAAATTACAAAGTAATGTACAGTAGTCAAAAGGAATCTCAGCCTATCACAGAAATGTGCTAATCTTGCTTTCCATTCACAGAAAAAAAATGTAGTTTACTGAAGAAAATTTTGAAAATTATCAGGGTTCTCAGAAAGATTCTGTCCTTTCCCTCCTGTGGTATTTTTTGGGGTTTCCTGTGGCAGGAAGGAATGAATTTGACTCTATGTTTTTAGAAGGATATCATATATCGTATATCATATCGTATATCATATTGTATATCATATCGTATCTCATACTAAACTACACTAAACTATACTATGCTATACTAAACTATACTCAAGAATAGAGAAAGGATACAGACAGAAGGCTTAACAAGATAATAATGAAAAACTCGTGACTCCCTCCAGAGTCCTGACACAGCTGGACTGTGATTGGTCATTAAGTCAAAACAATTCACATGTTGGATTAAAAAATCTCCAACCACATTCCAAAGCAGCAAAACACAGGAGAAGCAAATGAGATAATATTGTTTTCTTTTTTTCTATGAGGTTTCTCAGCTTCCCAGGAGAAGAATCCTGGTCAAGGGGATTTTTCAAAAAATATAATGGTAACACCCTCCTTCCCAAAACTGACAGGATGCCTCTCAATCTAATGCAGGATCCTAACACTGTATTTCCAGTTGAGCATCTCTTGCACCACACTTTTCCCACTGCTTATAAAAAGAAAATTGTTATGAACTTAATGAAATACTCCATTGCATTATGAGAAAAATTAAATGTACAAGGCTAATATAAAGTGTCTATGGAATGTCACAACATTCCAGAGCAGCCAGAAAGTCAGGACAGGGAACAGCTAATTGTGTATACCATGGAAATGTTAAGAGACCTTAAGGAGCAGGACATGGCGGGGGATATTATTTTAACTGTTTTATTAACTACTTCATTACCATGGTACCTCCTGCTGTGTGGTCACACAAAATGAACAGGAGATTATGAAGCACAAAGTCATTCCCTCTTTGCATACAGGAGTCAAGGATGCACAGCCCCACACTCCGCTGTCACCAGCCACAGGCACAGGGAAAAAGAGGCTCTAATGCTGTTTCCAATCCCACATTTCAGAGGGAAACATGGAGCAGGCCTCTACAGAACATCAAAATATATGAGAAGCTGAAGGAAAATTTTTCTATCACACAATTCCCATATTGCATTTTGCTGTTTTGATCTCTTTCTAGCTTTGTTCCACTACTGCAAGCATACTGCTTAAAGCAGACTAATTCTTTAGCATTAAATACTGGCTAATTATTAATGCTTAAATATTGACTATTGTTAATGCTAATCTGAATAATTTAGCACACAACAAGGCAGTTCACTCCTGTGGGTGCTAAGAAGTTAAAACAAGGTACTGTGTAAATCTGAGAGGGCCTAGGTTCCCCACACAGTACTCTGGAGCAGTGAAAGAACAAAATATTCCACCTCCATTTAGCTGCAATTACCAGTTTATAAAATCATCACAGACCCCAGCACAAGAGAACTCTCCTGCTGATAAGCACTAGCCAGGCAAAGGTCCTTAACATGCAGAATACACGGGGAGAAAATGCCTGAGGATACTTACAAAGATATAAAACCAAATTGTATTAAACTGCATGTTGAATAAGATGTTATCTTCTTGTTGACTTTCTTTCTACCTTTGTTATGTATTTTCTAGTGCTCCAGAGAGTAGCAAAACAAGACCCTCCAAAGCACTGCAAGATGATGTCTTTGTCCTACATATAACTGGAAATATGTACACCTTGTGTAATTTTAACTTTCTGAGCAACCCAATCACAAGAAAATTGAGGCCTTGCTAACCAGTGTCACATGAACATGAATTACAGAAGCAAACATTAAAGGCGTGCGAGGTTGGGAAATTTTATTTCTGTCTTATGATGTGTAACTTTGCATTATTTAAGCCACAATTTGCCACGAGGGAGCTGCAAAAAGCAGCATTGCCCTGAGGATGCTGCCCAGGGCTCTGGGGCTCACCTAACATGTTGGAGGACTCGATCAGGTTGGTGTCCAGGTCGGTCCAGTACAGGCGCCTCTTGGCGTAGTCGATGGTCAGGCCGTTGGCGCGCCCCACGTTTGGGACCAGCGTGGTCCTCTCACTGCCATCCATGGCAGCCCTGTCAATCTTGGGCTTGCCACCCCACTCAGTCCAGTACATGAACCTGAAAGAAAAATAATTGCATTCAATCCAAGAGAACTCAAGAGGAAAAAACCAAAACCAAAATCCTTAGAAAGCACAAGAGAAAAAGAAGAGCTGTAAATTCAAGCATTTATTAAGACCCATTGTGGTAAATGAGGTTGGCTTTTTTTTCCAAAGTAGAGGCAAGAAAGTGAGTCAAGTTTCCTCAAAATGCTTCCAAGATTCCAATATTTTTTCCCACTTGGACCTGGATTTTCACCAGCAAGTTCTGTGTGACAGCACTTTGCTAGTAACTAATCCAGGCATGTCATTTAAGAGGCAGAGGCTGGCACTCAGGCACCTTCATTTATACCTGGCTATTTAGCAGGGTGTTTTTGCAGAGCACTTACTTATCTTCTATTTCTAGTCAGTTGTCTCTCAAATGAAGGAACACAAAAAGGTAGATTTGCAGGGTACTTTTGTTAATAGGTGCCACTACTCATGTCCAAACAACTAAGTTAACCAGCCATGTACACAAGTGACTTACATCTCAGCCAGGACACACAAATCTGTATGGCATTTCCACTGGAGCAAAAATACAATTATTACATACTCACATGCCAGCTTATGCCTCATTTGGAAGAAGGATAGACTTGCACATGTTTACATTTTCTTTAGGCACTGCACAGTAGAGTAGGATGTATATGTGTTTGTTATATATTTGATGGCTAGTTAGTAACTTCTTCCAAAATATGAAGCTGATACCATTCAAAAATAAAAGTGAGAGGCAGCTATCCAATATTTATGCCTTTGGGTTTTAATAACTCTAGTGACAAACCCCTGGGAAGTCTTTCAGTTCCAACCAACTGCACAATAGGAAAGGTTGCTTCAGAAACTGATGATCAACAGGGAGAAATTCACTAGACACCAGGAATACTTGCAAATTTTTCTTAAAAATTTTGCAAGTATTTTGTGTATAAATTTTGCAAGTAAGTCACAGCATGGAGCCAAGTGTTGGAATTGCCCCCATGGCAGCAATGCCTTGAAAACTTCCATTTAAAGTACAACTATACTATATGTATATTTATATAAGTATATATACATATATAAGTATACAGCTAGACTATTGCTGTAAGGAAAAAGAGGCATTCTGACCCAAGTAATTTTTTTTCTTATCTGTAGTGAAGACACAAAGCACTGAATGATGAAAATCCTTGGGAAAAACCTACTTCCAGTATAAAACCAGAATCATCCATCACAGCCTTTTGTTACAAATTAGTAAATGGATCTAAGAATCTGATGTTGAATTCTTATCCAGGCAACCCCTGGCACATCTGAGCTGAATCCAATCTGGGATCCCACTGGAGGTGACCATTGCCACCACTTTGTTGAAATAAAACAGAAGGAATATGTTTCAAGTTCTCTGTATTGCTGTAGCTCTCACAACGTGACTGGGAACTGTGATCATGTCATAACCCTTGTAAATGAAGTTCCTTCATTTGAAAAATAATGCAATATTGGTATAACCTCAAAAAGTTTTTGCAGTAATTAGTTACTGTCAAGTGAGTGTTTCAGGGTAGAAGAGCTATTTCAGAAACTGAATAGTTAGCTTGATTTGCCCCATTCCTTCCTCCCTCTCCCTGTTTATTGCCCTACTTTTGCTATTCCACTTCAATCCAACTGAGAAGTTTCTTCTCAGAAAATCTTTCATTTGGGGCATAGGTGAATATAATTGTTTCTGCTCCTTCTCTGTCTCTCTTCCTTTGTCTGTACAAACTAAAAGGTTTCTTATCTGAAGAAATAAGTACCTTCCTCATGCTCAGACTATAAACTTTGCTCTCCCACCCTCAAATTAAATCATTTAATACGTTTATTGGACCCTAACTTGTGATAAAAAGAATCGAATCCTAATTTCTAAAATGATAAATATATTCCTTTCAATGCTATAGTCCTTTTCTGATTAATGAATTCCATAAACCTAAAACTACTTTGATTCTGTGGTTAATTAAAAATCTAAATATAAATCCCTTTCTAATGAGCTGCTCTGATTTTTTTTTTTATATTTTTAACAATTATTCAGGACACTAAGAGTGTATTTCTCTAAATTACCAGGTTGCATTCCCCAGCTCAGTTCTCTCAGGGTTTACAGGCAGCGCTTAACTACCATGCCCTAGAGGAAGCATGACAACGTTGTTTTTCTCTGTTCACAAGCACAGAATTAAATCAGTGAGTTACCCCTCGGCAGGGTCGAGTGCCAGCGCCCGGGGACTGTCGAGATCCTTCCAGACGAGCACCTGGCGGTGCTGCCCATCCAGCTTGGACACCTCGATCCTGTTGGTGCCAGTGTCAGCCCAGTACAAGTTCTTCCCCAGCCAGTCCACAGCCATGCCCTCGGGGTAATCCAGGCCAAACTCCACCACGTGTTCCAGCGCACTGCCATTCATGAACGCTCTGCTGATGGTCTGCAGGGATGCAAAGATACACAGGCAAATTAGAAAACTTACCAGTCTGTCACTGGGCTGCTCGTTTTCTTTGTTGGATTTTAAACACTTGCAGATTTTAGACATCTCATAGGAAAGAGGATCTTACAATATGCTACTTATTTGCAAAGCAAACAATGCTGCTATTCAGAAGTAATGATTTACTGCACTCTGTGAATGTATTCTGTGTCAATTACAATAGCATTTCACTGGGGAAATAAATGGGATAACTAGTCTGTTTGAATTAAGCATCTACATGACAAAGTGACCTTAATAATTCAGTGCCAACTTCGAGGGGGAAATATTTTGGCTCTCCCAGGGCTATACAAAAGCATCAATGTTATAGCAGGGAACACTATTTAAAGCAGCCTAATGAAAAAAAACTGCAGGACAGAACAGCAAATAGAAGAAAACAACCAAATGACTGATGAGCTCAGTAGCTTCAGTACTGATGGCTAAATTTAATTTCACTAAACACAAGCTCTTCCTGGACTTTTATTCAAAAGACTTTTTAAAGTCTGCCATCAGGATCAACCTGTGATAGCAGATACAGCCACAATTCCATTTTAATAATATAATAGAGTTTAGGCATTCCCTGATAAGCCTGAAAATGTTAGAATAGTACAGAATTCTTTTGGCAAACATGGGCTACCTTTCCATGTCCTCAATATTTTTATCTGCACACACTCCTCATACTCACAACCAATCAGAAGTTAACAAATCACTGATTTTGGTTTACTTCCTAGTTTGAACGCAACCTGCTAATTATGCCAGTTTGTGACAGCACACTGCAGGGCAGTTTACAGATGAGTATTCATGTGTGTCACTTATGCAGCTCAAAAGAATATCATGCTTAGGGGGTTCAGCCAAATCACCTCTTGCAGACTCATTTAAACTTTGTGTTTTTAACTATTATGACTCTCCAATTGCAAAAGTCCATAAGTTATTGTTGGCACATGTCTCAAGTCAGTTACAGAAAATGTAATTAAAAACGAAACTATTTTACATATCCCTTGAATTTTGTAAACCCTAATAATCAACCTACTCTTGAAGACCTCAAGGAGTATAACAGCCAACATGGACTGAATCCCTACCTTCAGTGAAATGTCAGTCCAGTAAATGCGATTGTCTGTCACATCAAAATCCAGAGCAGAAGCTTCCTTGACTCCGGTGAGCGGGATAGCAACGTTGTTATTGTTGGTTTCTAGGGAGATGCGCCTGATGTCTGCTCTCCTGGAGAAGAGCAGGAAAGCTTCTGGCACGATGCAGGTCCTCATGTCACTGATGAGCTCCAGGCCGATGGGGCAGGCGCAGCGGAGGCCTTGGGGTCGGTACAGGCACAGGTGGCTGCAGCCGCCGTTGTCTTCTGCACAGGGGTTTGTACCTAAGCAGGCAGCAAGAGGAAAAGCAACCATGGCAAACTGCCTGCAGGTGAAAGGTGAAGCTAGTCCTCACATGCATCAGCCACACTATGAGTCCTCCAAGCAAACATGCAGTTTTTCTCCTTGTATTCTCTGATCAAATTATTTTTCATTCCTTTCCTGTAATCCTTTAGACAGACCTTACTCTCCTTTCCTCACACCAAGAAACAAACCCAGCACTAGGGAAAGGGATCTGGGCTTCAACAGCTGCTGATGATCCCAATTCACAGCACAAGCAGTGAATGCATGGTAGGTGTATGTTCTGCTGCCTTTTACAGTACACTGGTCCAGCTACATAGCCCCTTGCATTCCTGCAGATAAAAAACTTGCAGAGCTATTTTCACATCCATTCAATGGTCTCTCCAGGATGCAAGGGAAGCAGCTCTTTGCAATACTCACTTATGTACATGCTGGAAATTGAACTAAGAGAGGCTTGGCACTAAGGAGTTCAATTGGCCAAACAGTTGCAAAGAGGGCTGCATTCAAAACATGGTACCTTGGGGCATCATCCACACAAAGATACACATCAACTATATTTTACTCCTTTCCTGCAGTACAATCCAGATAGCAAGAAGCTGCAAGCCTTATCCACATAGCAGGATACTCAGGTACTGTGATGAGTTCTGTGATGCTGCAATTATACTGCTACTAGTGCTTGGATAGCCTAGGGTAGGCAATTTAAAGCTAGATGCTGCTTTTTTACAACACAAACACTACAGGGCAGGAAGTACTTCTAGGTATTTTTAAAGATAATTTTCTAATATTAATGTAAAAGCTACTGAATGGACTGAAACTGGCTCATTCTTAGCTTTTGCATACTGGGAGCACATGTTCAGCCTGATATTCTTCCAAGCTATAGAGCTGAAGCTCCTCTCAGACGACCTAGCCTATTGTATTTCCTGGGAAATGTCCTAACAAAGGCAGGAATGATGAATCTGACTCCATGTTCTCAGAAGGCTAATTTATTATTTTATGATACTATATTATATTAAAGAATACTATACTATACTAAAGAATGCAGAAAGGATTCTAAATTACTAAATACTAAAAAGCTAATAATGAAAACTCGTGACTCTTTCCAGAGTCTCAACACAGCTTGGCCCTGACTGGCCAATGAGTCAAACAACTCACACCAGAAACCAATGAAACAATCACCTGTGGGTAAACAATCTCCAAACACATTCCAAAGGAGAAAAACACAGGAGAAGCAAATGAGATAAGAATTGATTTCTTTTTCTCTGAAGCTTCTCAGCTTCCCAGGAGAAAAATCCTGGGCGAAGGGATTTTTCAGAGAATGTCAATGCTACACTAACTCACTTTATCGAGCTGCAGCCTGCATTGCCATAGGACTGAATTCTGCCCATTTCTAAAACTCTGCAGGACAGCACTGCTGACATTTTCTCTCCCTTTGTCCCTTGGCTGATTAGCAGCCCACTCACCGATGACCTGGTGGACGTTGGTGGCTTTCAGGCCCATCAGATCGGGCAGCTGATCGATGATGATCTCTCTCTCTGCCGTGCACTTGTGCACGCGCTCAATGCTGCGCCTCTGCCAGTCTGTCCAGTAAATGTAGTCTCCCAACAGAGTGAATCCAAATATATGAGGCAGCTTGTCCTCCACCAGGACTCTCCTACCAGTTCCATCAGCATTCATGACCTGTGAATACAGACAAACTTTTTAGATATATAGAATTAACCTGCCACTATTTGGCAGATTAACAAACAAGCTACTTCATGCTCAGACTTCAAATTAAAAAATAATCTCCTATGCATTATGATGCCATTAATGTTACACAGCACCCTAATAAAAAAGAAGAGACTCTTTATTAACAGGTACTTACTCTAAAAGCCTTATTTAGAGGTTAGTCTTGTAACCAGATCTTAATGTGGAATTCTGACACAACACTCGTTACCTTTGCTTTAGGAACTATTATTATGTAATAATAGTTACTCCTGTTATGACTCTCTCATTTCTGACATGAGTTTTGGTTCAGTTTTAAAGAGGAGTCACTGTGTTTTACACAAATGAAGACAAATTTATAATGGCGAAGGCATTCTGGCTCAGCATCTTCTAGTCCACAGTCCCTCCCAAGTGAGCTTTGCCCATATTACAGAGAGCATTAAGAGGAGACCCCACAAAAATACTGGGAGGCAAACAGTGAAGAGTAGAGAGTATATTTATATTCCCCAGTATATTTATATTCCCCAGTCTGAATATGGAACCAGTTTTACATTCTTCAAAATTAAGTACAGTAATTTTTTTTTACTACAAGGAACAGCTGTAGTCTGTAAATAATTGCATGCCTTTGATCAAGACACTTGAATTTACTGTGTCATTTTTCTCTACTGCTGAAAAGGAGTAATACCTAACTTCCTCAGTGAGGAACTGAAAGGATTAATTAAACATATGTATGCATGTTCAAGTGAGTGAGTGCCTTATGAATGCCAAGTATTATTATAAAATGTACCATACTGACAGGAGTAAAGAGTCCTGTGTTTTAAGACAAGCTTAAAAATGGTTCAGTGCTGCAATTTTTCAGAAAAAATCTATCTGAAATATTTCTACTTGTTTCAAGGCCATAGCTTAGGTTTACAGTATGTATACCACCCTTCCAAAATCAGGAAAAAACTCCAACCAACCTTAATATAAAAACTTTCAGAAACAATGTGATTCATAAAATCCAAGGTAGCATACTAATTCCTGAAACATTAAAGCATCCTTCCCACCACCCAAGCATGTTCTAAGTGAATGACTGGAAAAGGGGTGGTTTATTAAACCACTGTTTTCAAATCTCTCTCACTTATGGAACTGAGATAACCACAAACAAATCTATATGGCTTCCCATCCTTCCCATGGCTCAAACCCAAAGATTTATGCAATGACAACCTTCAGGATCAACTGGTTTAGTACCTCAGACTAGACTGATGATAGCTGGTGGCCAAAATATCTTCCCAGATCACAAGAAATGTAAAGGCTAGTTTGGAGCAACTCCTACACAGACACATATGAGAAGAGAGGAAAGCAATAGAGAAATGGAACTGAAACATACACCTTTCCCAGGACACAGTATAATAAAATATTTATTAACTGCCTTTAAAAAGTGGAAGAAATGCTATTACCTTCACAATAATTCAATTCCTCCTTAAAACTGTACCTTGTCAAACTTCCCAACATTTTGGCACTTACTCTCAGTATCTTAAAATAGGAACTGAATCTTTATGTGCACATCTCCCTAAAGGGACACTGCATATTTGCTGGATTGTAGGAATAAGCTCCATATTTACTTTTGATGAAAGGTTATAATTACTTGATGGAATTACCAAAACCCTTCAGTCCAGCAAAATATACAGCATGCTCCTACAAATGCATTAATGCATATGTATCTCAAAAATAGATGACTTGTCTGTGGTGACTTGTTCCCCCTCCCCCTTAAACTACAGAGATAAACCATTTGTTTGCAACTAATTAATACATGGAAATTAGTGCTTGCTGAGCAGACCAAGAAGATACACAGAATGGAAGGATGTTGAAAAGTGAACCAACTAAAACCACACAGTAAAAAGCAATAAAACATCACCACACAAAGTGACATTTTTTAAAATTATATTTTTTGCCTTGTATTTAAAAAGAAAGAAAATTCTCTATTTAAGGGAGTGCTTAACTACTGGCAAAGGAAATTAGTTGGAAGGTGTGTGGTGGGAGATGAACTTTCTCTGGCAAACTTTAAGAGATGTTCAAATAAGCTTCCCCCTATACTGAAAAGAGTCAGGAAAAGAGAAGGGACTTAAAGATTAAGTATCTGCTTTTAGGTTTGATACATAAAGGCTATTTTGAAAGACAGCTTTACATCTCCTAGACAAAACATGCAGTTTTCTGAAAGTATTTACATATACCTGCCACTCTGCTCCCACTGCAATTTTACCTGATATACACATATACATATATATATATATATATATACACACACACATACATGGTAGCAGCCAACTACCACCATATATATGTATATTTCCATGGCACTAAGTTGTCTGCACTGACTTTGGCTGCCTGTTAGGTGATTTCAATAGAATTACATCCATTGGCTACAGAATCAAAGAGTCTGGTGTAAGGCAGAAGGGAAGTGGCAAGGGATATAGGGGTGATACGTTCAAGAAGAATAAAGCAAAAAGGAACAATCACTTCACAACCAGTTTCAAGGGATTTCAGCATCATCTTTTCACATACTCAAACTCAGACAACAACCAAGTCCCAGGCTAGATTCTTTCCCCTTCCCCAGCTCCACATGGATCAGGCTCCTCACAGTGAAGCCCCACAGAATCCCCCACAGAATAAACCCACTTTCAGCTGCTATGAGGCAGTGTCTCCAGAGGTTTTATGCTGCTTTTAACCACAATGTGGTGTGAGTTTCACATTCTGAGGCCATTCTGAATACTGCAAATCACACTGAGAATATAGGCTGTAACAGGAAACAGATGTGGTGTAACCACAAACACCACCTTTACTGAAAGAGCGAGTAGTTCCATGAAAAAAAACCCTAAAATTGCAAAAATTAAATGGCCTCAGACAAAATACCAGATATCCTGCTTGAAGAATAAGGGCTTTGTTTATCCTAAAACAATAATGAATGCAAACCTATAGCCTCATGAACACACAGTTTATTCAAAGTAAGTGAATTACTGCTGAGAATGTAGTCACATTTTAAAATGCTGTACTTAGTGACCAGCAGGAACAATAAAATAACAACTTTGAAGCACTGCTTCTAATTTAAAGTTACAGACTGGAATGCACAGTGACATATTCTAAGGATCTTTCTTGTTAGAAAGATACCTTGCATTCAATTCACTTCTAAGTAGCAGTAATCACTGGGATAAATAGGCTAATGCAGTGAATTTACCTTTTTGATAATCTGGGATTTGAATATATGGTAGTTTAAACTTGTCACTTGACTGCTTTAGGTCTAGAGTTTCATCATGAAATCTATCTCATTTATGAAGACCATGTTCAGCTCTGTGTGGAGGTTGAGCTGGGACCCTGGCAGAACCACAGACTAGCAGTTGCAGTGCACCAAGGGCAGGGGCAGCAGACACTGAGCAGA
Organism: Agelaius tricolor; assembly: GCF_023055355.1. Lineage (NCBI taxonomy): Eukaryota > Metazoa > Chordata > Aves > Passeriformes > Icteridae > Agelaius > Agelaius tricolor. Next base: position 6,567,700 of record NW_027269263.1, read on the forward strand.
TGTGCACAGGTTTATGTGCACAGCACTGAGGAGATGCCCACCACAGAAAGGGTCTGCCCCCACCAGGGATGCTGAGATCAATTCCAAACTAAGAGCCCAGTCCTACAAGGTGTCAAGACTGAGATCAAGGTGACAGAGGGCAGAGTGCATTATCTTTCATCTTAACTCATAAGCACAGTTGAATGTTCAGTACAGAACCACAGAATCATAGACCAGCCCAGGTTGGAAGAACCCCTGAAAGATCATTTGGTCCATTTTTCTGTGGGAAAGAAGCCTAGATAAGATTATCCAGCATCCTTGTCCAGTTACATCTTGAAAACTTCTAGTAAGGGGAGGGACTCCACTAGATGCCCCAGTAAAGTATTTCTTTCTTACATTAAAATGAAACCTCCCTCAAGGCACCTTGTACCAGTTGTCCCTGTCCTCTCCAATGTGGCACCATCCATGTACTGGGAGAGCCTCCCTCCTCCTCCAAAAATACTGGAAAATTGTGAGCCTTCTCTTCCCCATGGAGAAAAGACCAAACCCCTTCTGTCTTTCTTCACAAGGTGGGTTCTCATCATTCCTTTAGGTGCTCTCCACTCTCCCTGCATCTCTGTTGAATTTGGGGACCAGAGCTGGGTATGGCCTGACATCCCTGGGAGGGATGATCCATGTCCCCATGGATGCAGCCCAGGATCCTGTTTGCCTTCATTGCACAGCATCACTGGCATCATTTGCCCTCAGTAAACCTGCACTGGCTTGTCCCAACCCCCTGCTTCCTTTGCCTTGCAGGTTTCTAGGAGAACTCTTTCCATGGACTGGAATAGGACTAATGGGCCTGGAGCTTCCCAGGTCCTCTTTTGGATGTACTTGTAAATGATCAGGGAGCAGGTTAAATAGCATGCATGCTAAGCTCTTTCTCTGGCTGACAGGAGCAGAGCAGGGCAACAAGCTATGAAAATTTATAAACAACAACTGGTAACACTATGTTAAAAAAATATATTACTTGTGAGCATGGAATAGGCCTCTGTGATGGACTGTAAGTCCCCAGCTACACTACAAGATGTCTCCAAAACTTTATTTCTTTCACAGACACACATCAGTAAAACAAAAATCCAAGCCCCCCTAAAACAAACAATCCTTCCAGTAAAATCCATAAGCTCCTCTAATTTCAGATACTTGAACCTAAGCCCTGATTTTTAAAATCAATTTTTTTAATTTGTTTTTGGACAAATGACAGATACCTTGTCCATTACTGATTCTTGAACTTCAGCATCTTTACCAGCACCACCTTACTCATCCTCAGAGAGGCCAGAAGACCTCATTTAATATGCAGGACCTCAATTGCTCTGCTCAAGTACTACTGCCATCACTGCTCCAGCTCTACAAAATTTTTATCAGGCATCACAGCTGGAAAGGGTCTTCCCCCACTGAGAGACAGGAAGCATGCAATTGTAGCATTCACTTTTCTTCTGGAAGGAAAAGGAATTAGAAAGCCTTCTGACCCCATGGTAATGCTTGGCATGTCATATGTGCCACAAGTGCAGAGCACACTGGCTTGTTGTTTCCTTGGAACATGTTGAAATAGACTCTGGATATATAGGTGTGGTTTACCTTACAGATGCACAAAACCCCAGACATTTGGCACAGGCTTCTATGGTGGAACTGTCACCAAAAAAAAAAAAAAAAAAAAAAAAAAAAAAAAAAAAAAAAGCTAAACCTTTTCTGAGCAGATTTTAAATTCTTAACTCATTCCAATGACAGCTTGGGTTTCTCCCAATACTCCCAATAGTTTTAAAGCAGCAGAAAAATAATCAGAAAGCATTACCACCTTCACAATTTCAACGTGGGTCATGCTAATGCACCACAGGAATAGATACAACTTAGAACAATGAGGTAAAAAGGAAAATTTCTCATGAATTTGATCATTAACACTGATCTACCCAAGAGGCATTACTGTAGAACACCCTGAAATACTGAGTTCAGTACAAATGCCCCAGATATTCCAACATACCATGGTAAGCAAGGCTTGCATTATACCTGAAATAATTTAGGAATGCTCACACTCAAGGCTTAGTTACTTCAGCCCTGATTATCCAGAGGTAAATGCCTACACATGCTGTTTGATGCAACAAGTAACAACTCAGTTCATGGCAATGCTCATCAGGGATATGACTGTTCATTGTCTACCTAAATGCACATGAATCTTACTTTACAAGGAAAGTGAAAACCAACACTACATTAATTAGATTTATTTGGTTAAAGAAAAGAAAAGAAACTTGGGCAGCATCTCTCTTAAAAATAACTCTAAAAGATAGCTGGAATGCCTTATAATCATTATATTTGCATTTTTTCGGACTGGGTTTAAGAACAATGTATTTTCAACTTCTCTAAGCAACATAAAACAGACTAGAATTATTTCACTGTTATGGCTGCAGTAATATCATATAATTAACATATGTATTTACTGCAAAAGAGCTGCTGTAAGAGAGAAACAAAGAGATATCTTGTCTAAATTTCCAATTTTATTAGTCAAAAAAGTCTTGATCAACTATACTCTCTTTAAGTGAACAACTGAAGCTTTCAACTCAGTTTGAAGAAATCATGCTGTCAGTGTCATTTACTTACTATTAACAGCATTTCTCCTCAATTCTAAAACATTAAGGAATGAAACGGGAAGTCCTCTCTTCATTGTGGTGAAATCCTGAGCAATCAGCAGAAGGGATCCCTGGAACCCTTTGGATTTGCTCCAGAAACCAAATGCCTCCAGCCAAGTCCAAGATTTCTTACTGTTAATTATTTTATAACAGCCGTTAACAATTCCTAATTTAACAGTTCCTCAGCACCCTCAGTTTCCTTTAGAGCTCTAACAATTTTTCCAAAGAATTCAAAATATATTTTTTCTGACCATGGATAATATTCCTAATAGGACTGCTGTGAAGATAAATATGTACAAACAGTAGAGAGATGACTTCATAAACACCCTTTCTATCAGGCTACACACACTCTGTAAGCTCATTTCTTTCACAACAGGATAACTTTCTTAGCTCACTGACCAATGCCAACAGCAGAAATGTTTTCTCTGTGATGGAATTTAATTTTAGAAACAAGTGGTTCAGTTTTTAATGGAATGGTTAAAGTCAGGTAAAGTTACAAGTAGGCAAGGAAAAGATTTTAGAACCATTGTGACAATCACAGATGACATCTCCTAGGCAATTATATGCAACACAAAAGAACCCCTGCATTTGTAAAGAACAGGCTAAGACAAAAAATGAGCCAAAATGACAAATAAGATGAGAAGAGAGAAGGAGGTCCTCTGAAAAGATTCAGTGGTAAAACAGGTAACTAAAACCACTTTACTATGAAGATTAATTTTGGTATGTAATCCATAGGGTGGAGAGGCAGCAGTCAGGGAGTGTTCTGTTACCTGGGCATAGGCTGTGGGGGCAACAAAGAAAACTAATGACTGCATTTTGCAACTTACTATTTAGCAACTAAGACCTGTGGGCAGCTGTACAAAACACTTTGGAGAATGTAAACCAGACTAGCCAAGACCAACCTGAAACCTCACAGTGGGTTTGGGGGAACAGTTTTACAAGTTCAGCACAGCAACACCTGATGCTCTTGCATATGGGCAAAAGCCTCTGTGCTCTTCTTTACCAGGGTTCTTTCTTTCAGTGCCTTGCCCCAGAAACTTATTTTTCATTTGTTCTCTACCTAACCTGATGTTTTCCACACTCTTTAGTGAGCAACTATAATTGTTTTTTTATAGAGGAGAAAAAATGTGGAAAGTTTTTTACTGTTTTACCAAGTCCAAGTGGTTCAGGGAATAGTGCAGTGAGAGACTCAGCCAGTTATGAGATACTTTTCACCTTTGGTGGCAATAAGCTTTCAAGCTGATTCAACTGCTTCTATTCACTAAATCACTTCAATTCCAAGGGTCTTGCATGTCCAAGAGCTTGGTTTTTCACCTTTTTCCACAGACTCTTTGCTACAAGATGATGCATGGTACCAGAAAAGATATTCAGGTTAAGACGACAAAATCTCCCAGCAAAGTAAGAAGCCTGTGTGAAGAAAGCTAAATCATTATTGAGAGTGATTGGAGGTCAGGTGAATACTTCCAAAGAAGCCAAGGTCCAAGATCAGTACAAGGTTTTGCACACCAATGCAACTCAGCTTGTGAAAAGGGGAAAAAAACAAAGCCAGAATTTTGGAGACTAAGGGATAATAGTGGACTGACAGACAGTACTCAGCTGACTCAGAAACACAGACAATAGCTCAGTATCTCTTCACATTGCTCCTCAGCTTGCCATGGAATATTTGAAGCATGTCAGACTCAGCTGAGCTGATGACTCTGGCTGGCTTGGTTTGAGGGATTTCAGTGTTTTCCCTTGGGTAACTGATACTGGCTGCTAGCAGAGGCTTGTTGCTTTCTAGGTGAGACACCTGGGTAAACCAAAATACAGTTTCCTAACTGCAATGTGAAAAATCTGGGGAGCATGTATGCCATATGAATGTGGATCCAGCAGTTATAGTCCCATCAGCTGCATGCTGGGCCATGGGGACCATGAGGCTTTCAGAGCTATCAGCAGCAAACCAGGACTGCTCATCTTTTAGCAAAGGTTGTGAGAAATGTCTCTGAATTCCCAGGGTGAGCCAGTCAGCACAACTTTCTGCTCAAATGGGTCTCAAGCATGGATACTTGCCTCTGATATGGTGATTCCAGGCTCTGCTTAGAGGTAACAGGAAAAAACTCAATGCTTTCAGAGTAGGACTCATCTAATCTATTCCAAACATTTTCAGTGTGGAAGTGCTGATTTCCAACATTTTTATAAAGGCAACATAAAGGAATTTAAATGAGCTGAATGTATCTACATCTCATGAGATGAAACCCACTACAGATTTCAGGATGAACTGCAGATCTGTGACAGAAGAACCATTTGAAAACTGAATGCCAAAGTCTTCTCCACATAATTTTTAGGGCAGTAATTTCACTTAGAAAATTACCATGTTTGGTACTCAGATCAGAGAGTCAAGTTACTCTTGGGCAGGAGTTCTGGCTCCATCTCCCCAAGAGCTTCCCTCAGTAGCCTCTTTGGTAGGAACCTCTCCCTGTCCCATGAAGCATGACAGCCTGGGATAGCAGATCCCTCAGGACTTCTTGGAGAACTCCTCAGCACAAGTGGCTTGCAATGTAAGGTCTCAATATTCATACTTTCCATATCTGAATTTTGTTTAGGTAATCTCAATTTATCAAAAGTTAATTTTTTTAATGTTCCAAATTTGAAACTACCATGGATGTTTTAAATGTTTCTTTTTTATTTTTGCATTAAAACACCTGGGGTTGACAAAATGATCTCTAGAGGTCCCTTCTAACCCTCAAAACTCAATGATTCTAAGTGATAATTCTGTAGCCCTATGTTCAAAAGTCAAAATTAATTTTTTTTTTTTTTTAATGAATAGTAACAAGCTTACAATGCCAGGAGGTCCTAACTCAGCATTGGAGTCCATGACAAGGGACAATTCAAATCCTTGTATCCAGCTCTGCAACAGCCAGGAGACCTTACTAATATGTTGTCTGTAGCTGTCATTTGTTTGCTTTTCAATAAAGCTTTACTATCTTGGTCAGCATCACAAAATTTCATTCAGAAGTTCAAAAGAAACCTCTCAAATGAAAATAACACCAAGTATAAACTAATACTGATTTGGAGGTTTTTTAAAATAAATCCTTATTCTACTACTAATTTCAAAAATTCATATTTTTTCTTAATACAGGCTTAGCAGATGTTAAGAAATAGCTGGAAATATCCCAACAAAATAAGCTTTAAATTTCTGAAAGTGGGATGGAGTACAAGAATCTGTCCCTACCCTCTACAGTACATGCTTATTTTTTGTTGAATGAAATTCCCAAGTGCCACAACTATCCAAAGCAAAAGTAAACAGCAAAGCAACTTCAGGTATTTGTTTCAACTACCTTACTTCTCATACCTGCAAAAGTTTAATGCAAGTACACAAAAGCAGCTGTATTCAAGAGCTAGGAATATAATGGATTCTGCTTCTCAATTTTCAAACCTGTGCTTCAAGTAGGCTGGATGGGGTAGGATCAGTAACCAGGCTTGCAAGTCATCAGCATTTCACAGTACAAAGACTAATGGTATGAGACAAAAATTCTCAGTCAGAAAATAATTGGTGTATACTTAGAAAACAAAATTTCCTTATTAGGGTGGCAGTAAAATTGAGGGAGTTGTCATCAGAGGAAAATATAGCCCTGCAATTTCAGGATTAAAATATGAATTAGGGCATTCTCTAGATGCCAGACTATTAGCTCCTAGGTCAAAGACAAAAATGTCCTCTCTGTTCAAGATTTCTGTGCTCTATAAAGTCTTAGCAGCATCTGCTTTTCTGTTGTCCAGCAAGGCTGAGTTCTGAACACTGGTGGGTACTTAGGCTGAAATACAGCAGGATATAATACTTTCCATGTTAATCATGAGGATTAGAGACAGTAATGCCAGGCACAGCCAATAGATTTGGGAATGCACAAACACTTCAAGTTGGAGCTGCACTCAAAAATCACCAGATAAAGGTTGGCTCTGAGCAGGAGGCACATCCTTTCTTTGCACTCACCACTAGTAGGTGTTAGTGGGTGCCATCTCCGGCTCTGAGAATGGAGAATAGGAGAGGATGAATAAAGAAAAATGAAGCAGAGATTGAAAAACTATGAGAAATCAGCCATATCATCATGACTTCCCCTTAACACACACAGCCACACATGCATGCAGCCATTTATAATTGCTTTATCAATAGCAGCTTTGCTGACCATTTAAAAATCCAACCTATGCCTTAAAACAGGTAGCGTACGTGCCAGGAACACAAATATTCACTAGAGCAGGAAAACACAAGACCAATTCAACAGAGCAGATCATACATTTTTAACCTCATAGCACGGCAGGAAAATGCTTTAAACCTGTAGCAAGTCAATGAGAAATCTTCCCCACTGGTAAGCACAATAGCAGCCATCCATTTCAATAGAAGTTTATCAGCAGTGAAACCTGACCGAGATAAATGACGAAGCTGTTGAGCCACAGCCTGCTTCTGCCTGCTGCAGGCTGCCAGATAAAATGGGAACAAAAGCTCCCTGCTGTACCCCCCACCAGTCTCCATTAACCCCTGCTGATGCTTTATTATCGTCTGGGGGCTCCAGAACAGCATAGCATGAATCAGTGGGTAAAAAATAAATAATAAAAGCTCCTATGTAGCACAAACAAACCAGAAACGTGGTTTGCAAGAATGACATTCAGTTTGGTACCCCTGCAATTAAATAAAGACTCTGAGGAATCCCACATGCAAAGGCGAGAAAAATGAGAAGAGCACCAAGTATGTAAAATCATGTATGAAAAAGGCAATAAAGGCAAGTACACAAATGCATTTCTCCTGCTTTTACCCCCCTTTTCAACGATACACAAACACATGAAGCAAAGCAGGGACCAGGGATTTTATTCTGATGCCTTCATGTCCAATTCCAAGTTTCATCTTAGGAACCCGTCACAAACACCTTTCTTCTTGCACCTACGCCAGTGTCCTTTCTTCAAATATAAGTTTAAAATATTTACTGAAGGCCAAAGCATCTTCTATTACACAGATATAAAAAAATGGATGGTGAGGGCATGGAAAGTGCAGCAAATCTCCTCAAGATTCCTGGCTGTCATTGGAGAGTAGGCAGTGTGAGCAAACTTGAAATGTTAGTAGTATTTTAGCTATCATAGATTAAGATAGGAATGTACATTTAGCAAAGGCCACCTGGTTAGTTAACACCAGAGGCTCTACCAGTCCAGCTGGCCCTGCCCAATCGAAATCTCCACTTACTGTAGAAGGGGATAAAGTCCTTGTGGTGTCTATGAGGAATGTGTTAGGGAAGACAGTTTGGATCAGCTCTGCCTCAAGCAAAGGCAAACCCATCCATGGGTTTGTTTTTGGTCAAGACTGGGGTACACTTGGTGAGTGATGTGGAAACAAAATGGGTACCTCAGGGGGATTTATTTTTTGGGTGAGAACAGTGTGTGATGTTGAGCTGTATAATATTGGTTGCCAAATGACACTGTCACTGCATGCCATAACTCCATGGACAGTGAGGATGGACTGCCCCAGACACACCAGTCACGAGCTCCTGATGTAACTTGCAAGCAGCCAACATCACAACAGTCCTCTTGTTCAGGAAGACACTTGGGACAGATAAAACCCACAGCCATGGACTAAATTAATAGACCTTTTGGGGGGGATGGCCACTGACTACAGAAATGAGAGCTGTACTTTGTGTGTGTATATAGTTGGAAGGAGTAGGACTGGGGCATCATGTACATGGTATAAAATAAGGGGTAGGACATGTCCTGGTTCTGGCCAGGACAGGATTAATTTTTGCAGTAGTCAGGAGGGGGCATGGCCAGGACCTGGAGGTTATTCTGTACCCCCTCAAGTCATGCTGAGAGTGGGGAAAAGGGACTCTCTTCCAGGGAGAAGTGGTTCCTTCAAACTGAGGAAACACAGCAGAGGAAGCCATCCAGTTTTTTCTATTGTCAGGGATAGTCTGAATGAATCATTTCTTTCTGTCATTACTATTGTGCTGTTACTGTTAGTTTTCTTATCTCCTCACTGTTCTCAGTAAATTATTCTTATCCCAACCAGTGATCTTTACTTTTAGTGCCTCCAATTCTCCTCTCCATCCTTTTGGGGGAAGTGAGAGGTGTGTGGTTTGGAGAGTCTTGGTGGGAGCACTAAATTGGGGAGCACCATTCCTTAATCATGACAGGTGTGGATAAAAAAAAAAAAAATCCCCTTTAGACTGAACCATTCTCTTGGACACCCCCACTGCATCCTGCAGAGCCCTTCCATGCTTTACTAACTGCAGAAGCCACACTGAACATGTGTGCTGATCATTACCAGGGTAGGGTCATTGATTTTCAGCCCCTTTCTGCCCCTGTGAAGTGCAGTTAGCAAGCAGCAACACTGCATCTAAGGAAGAACATGACAGAATGGCCTCAGCACAGGAGAAGAGAGGCTGTATGGGTTCCTTCCCAAGGTCTACCCATCCCAGTATCCTTTCTCAGAGAATAATCAACACTTACACTCACAGAACTGTATAACAAAGGAAAGACATACAGAAACTTTTCAAGAAGACTCCTTCCTTCTACAGCAATTTACAGTTCAGTGATTTGTAGAGGCAATTTTATTTGCCACTAAATTGCAGTGGAATTCCCTTCCACAAACCTACTCAATCTTCCTAGTAGCACGTGTAAGCTTTTAATATCTACAACCATTTCCACAACTTACAACATCTGCTTTTGTTTGTTCTGCACCCACCACCTAACATTAGTTACAAGGACCAACATCTTGTGTCAAAAAAGGTGTCCGTGTGGGAAGTGTTGGTCACCTTACACAAAATTTTATAGATCTGTGTCACATATGCCTAAATGAACACCTTCAGGAACCAAAAAATACAAACCCACATCCTCAAACAAAACTAAAATCCAAAAGCACCAAAGAAAAACTGTGGGAGAACTTCTCTGTTTTAGCCCAACTGTTTCAACATTTACTGCAAGCTGATAAGAGTTAATAAATGTTAACTTTTTATAAAAAGCAGCAGCAGTAATAAAACTCTAACACTTGGAGACTCATAGGAAAAAATAACTAGTAATTCTGAAATTCTTAGAGTGATAAATCTTTTCTGACGCCCTGCAGAGATGGTACATGACAACCTGGAACAAACTCATTTTGCTGGCTTACACTGATTTAAGAACAATGAAATGGAAATTGTCCCAAAGAACCTTTGTGCCAAATCAGATATCTTCTGTCCTGCCACAGACACTGTAATGTTGATATAAACATTCTATGATGTGTTCTAGCCAGTTTGACAGAATTGCAGCAATGAGCTCATGCCTGATCTAGATGAAAATTTCTGCCACAAACTGATCCAGCACTGAATAGAATTATTATTAATGAATAAGGAATCTCAGTGTTCTGGCAAACATGAGGGTGAAGAATGCCTAACTTTCCTTTTGAAAAACACATTCAAGGCTGAGACAGTATCAAAGCTGAAGTGCTCAATAAATAAATCTCTACACATCACTAAGACTATTGTCTCCTCTTTTTTTCAGAGCTGGTGTAATATTAGGAGAATTACAGATTATAAATCTTGTTTTCAGGACAAAGAAAATTCTGCTCCCTGAGGCTCTCTCAAGGACTGCTTCAAAGCAACTCACCTTGCAGGACTGGAGTTACTTTGGCTCTAAAGGAGAGCTAACAGTTATGTGACCTTCAGCACATGACTGTGACTTCACCTTGACTTATTTGTAGTTATAAATGAGTAAAACCAACTTTGGAAGTCTAGAAAAGATATGATTGTGCCAAATATGATAAGTGCTCAAAGTTATTTGCAACGGTTAGGAATCAACAAGGAAAGCCCTAATTTCTCAAAGGAAGGCAAATCTACCAGGATACAGCACAGGCAGACCTGAGCACCAGGTAGCAGTCAGGTCTTCCATTTCCATCAAAAGCTTTTGACAGCAAACTGATCAAATGCTAAACAATACCATTTTCTCAAAGACTGACAGATAATAAATGCCAAATTTGTTTCGTAACTGTTACACAACAAAAATAAATGCAAGACTTTCAATGTGGGAGAGAAGAAAAAGTGTCTTTTTTTTAAATTAAAAGTTTCAACTGGACTTGTCAGAAAAAAAGGAAAATCTATGCTCTTGCTGAAACTCTAATTAAACAAGGGAGATGCAAAGTATAAAGGACTTCTGGAAGTATAAATAAGTACATGTGAAAGAAGATTTATTTCTTTAAAATATATTTTACTAGGCTCTAAATTGAGCAGTGCAAAGACTGAAAGATAATTTTTTTTAAACTACATACATTAATCCCAGTAAAAAGCTTTTTCCCCTGATGACCTAAGAATTTACTTATTTAACAAGTCCTTATCACACATTCTTACAAAGACAGCTCTACTACATGGATATAATTTCTATTTTATGCAAAAAATTGTGGGAAGAATAGCAAGTAACTTGCCCAAAGGCTGAGAAGAACAGAGTTGTTTCTAAAAGCACAACTCAGCCACCATCCCATCACCCTTTCCGGCTGTATCAGAACATGAACACCTAGAAAAGCAAAACTACATTCTATAACTTCATGGAATAAAAAATGCAGGTACAGTTACAAACCTCTATTTTGTCTGTTTTGGCATCTCCCCAGTATATTTTGCTTTCTGCATAATCCAGTGCCAACCCGTTTGGCCAGCCAAGCGAGGTGTTCACCAGCACAATTCTGTCTGAGCCATCCAATGCTGCCCTCTCAATCTTTGGGATTTCTCCCCAGTCAGTCCAGTACATGTACCTGAAAAGGAAACAAAACCTTATTAATCCAAACCTCCAATATTCTTATAGCATCTTCTGGACTGCTCTTCCCCAAAACCACATAGCACACAAAAAGTTACATCCCTAAAACAAAAATATTTCCTTACCTAGGTAAGAATGCCCAAACCATTCAGAAAGAATTGGCATGCAAACACACAAAATTCCTGTATCAGTCTGCTCAGCAAGACAATATAACCAGTGCTATTAGCTAGAATAAACAAGCTGATTCACGCAGTCTACAAAAATATTTTTAAAAATAATAAAATACAGACACATAAGGTGACTACCCAGGTGGTCAAAATAGAGCAGCAGTGCTTGTGCCTCAGAGCCTTAACTTTCAGAGAATCCCAGTATTTTCATTTGGAAAGCTCAGAAGTTTATCACTACACAGATAGTAGATAGATAAACTATGTAGATAGTTTACCACTATCTACACAGAAGCAGACAGAGGTATCTTCTTTGCATGATCAATATGTTACAAAACGCTCCCAAACAGCTCCTCACCCAACCATGGGATCCAACACGATAGCTCTGGGTTCTTCCAGGTCTTCTGATATCAAGATTTTCCTCATGGTGCCGTTAAGCCTGGTGACCTCGATGCGGTCCGTGCCGGTGTCCGTCCAGTAGAGGTTGCGGGCCACCCAGTCCACGGCGATGCCGTCGGGGTGCGCGATCTGCGCCGTCACCACGAACTGGCTGCCCGAGCCGTCCAGGAAGGAGCGGCGGATGGCCCTCACTTCGTCGTCTGTCCAGTAGATGTATCCTTCCAGAGGGTCGAAGTCGATGGCGATGGCGTGGCGGATGTCCTCCAGCGGCAGCACGATGTCCGTGAAATCCGGCGTGTCCAAGGAAATGCGCCTCAGGTCCGTCCGGCGGGCCAGGAGCAGCAGCGCGGTGGCACCTGCAGGAACAAGACAAAGCATCTTGGAAACACTCCTGGAAACAGAGAACCTGAGTCTGTTCTTTCCCAACAACATGGTCTAGCCACCTTGATTTCACAGTGTTAAAAATAGGTTAGATCTTGGGATTCTGTGGTTGAGATGACCCCCGAGGTATTAGAAAGGTTTTTTTCCCAGCCCCATGACTGCTGAAGAAGTTGAGATTCATTGGTTCTGTTTTTCAAGGTTGTTTATTTTCTCTTATCTATTACATTCTTTCTCTGATCTGCTGAGATCTGTCTGGCAGGTTGGGTTGTGGCACAGTGGCTGCCCTTGGGGTGGTGATAACTTTTTATACTACGAACTACGAGTACTTTATTTACAATAATTTTCCAATACCTATCACTTATGTCAGACAGTCTGTCTCTACTCTAAACCAAGCGAAAAGTGTCACCATCCCAGCAGAAGATGGAGGACAAGAAGAAGGAGAAGAAGGACAGGACACACCCAGATTCCTCCATTTTGCCTCTTGAACCCCCATTCTAAACCCCCAAAATTCTACTTTTTCACCCTGTGACAAATTAATTATCATTCTACTCAAACTCTTGTGGCTTGTAAATCTTCACACTAAGTTGGTAATTTTTTCCATGGACTAAAATCAAAGGCACAGGTGTTTTTGACTCCATGCCAAGGTCTCTGAGCCCCTTGCCAGGGTCTCAAATCACCCAGGGCAACCAGAGGAATGTCCTAGGTCCTGACAGTTAGAAATCGTTGTAAAAAATAGTTGATAGATTGTTAAGCATATACTATTCGTTTGGTTGTTACATTGTAAAAGGGGTTAAAAGAGTAATACACCTAAGTAAAGTGCACCACCCCCCAAAGGAAACCTGCCAGCCTGGACAGAACTGTAATGGGCCAATCAAGCACCTTAAACCTTCATGCAAATGAAGAATCCAAATAGAAACCAGTCCAAAGGGCCAAAAAAAAAGGATAAAAAGGGGCTTCTGACCCACTGAATCTGTGCTGCTCCATGCTCCATCTGGGACCGCTGGGCCGTGGGCCCCCTTGCTTTAGGCCTTTCTCTTTTTTTATATAATAAAAGCTGAAATCACTTTAGTACCAGGAGCCTGCTCTTGTTTTTATCAACAGGACCCAACCAAACTGCTGGATATCAGCAGAGAATTCCACACTAAATGTGAAGCTGCTCACAATATCTCTGCTTATTCTTCAGAACAAGTCAGATGTGTTTACAGAGAAAATTCAGTGGTCCTTTCCTTTCCCAGAATGTATCATGTTGCACATATTCTCGATCCATATAGTTCCCTCCAAATTACTGAAACAGATATGCAGCAACTATGCTGCTATTTTATGCAAATCAACAGATGGCCTGCAACCTCTTAGATGAGAAATTAATTATTTACTGACTGTTTGCTGTTGGTGAGAGGACAACCATGACAAACAAGCTGTATATTTCAACAACGCCTGATAAATGGAGAAAATGTAACAGAACACCACGAGTAAAACTCTTTTGAGAAACTCTTATTGGAGAAGTCAGATTTGGGAACAGACCACTGTGCAATGACCATGCAGAGCAGGAGGGCTGTGACCTTCTCCCACATTTGCTAAGAACAAGCTTATTGAAGACATAAAGATAAATAACAGTGTCTTATAAAGTAATTTTGAGCCAAAGCATACAAAAGCCTTGCTGGCTTTTGGGTGAAAAGTCAGAATCACAATAAATAACTAAGATCAGCTTGCAGTGCAGAAGATGTTTTCACATAGGCAACTCAGCATGTTTAATGGTACTATCAACGACAGTTGCCTTTATTGTCTAATCTAGTTCATTTTCATTTAATTTTCTATTCTATGTCCCCAGTTTTCAAGGTAATGAAGGATAAACATGCACCACACCCCATTCCAATTAAACTGGCTTATCAGTTTGGAGTCTTAGGGAGATAAGAGCAGCTTAGGCCCGAGGGAAGCCTGAGCTAAGGTGAAAAATGCATGTATAATTGCAGGGAAAGTGTGGTGCAATGGCTCTCCTCAAAGAGTGAGAGGACAGGCTTTGGCAGGGACTGATGGAGGATGAGGGGGAGGGTGGAGAAGGCTTAGGAAAACAAATGCATGAACATGCAGTGAAAATGAGCAATTGCCAAGCCACATTGTGTCCATGTCTCGATTTTGATGTGTAAGAGGTATAAATAAGAGCTAGAAGACTGAAAGAGCTAAAACTGAAGTAAATTGCTGATGAAAGAATAATTTTGGTGTCTGATGCCAAATTTTTTTTTTAAAAACAGTAATTGATGTCAGTGCTAGCTGAAATCTCACTGCATGCTAAACCTTGGAAAGATGCCAAAGCAGCCACTGCTTCATTTACAGCAAGTTTTAGGTGTTAAAAATCTCTAAGACACTTTCACAGTGCTGCAGGAAACAGCACCTTTCAACAACTGAAGTTGAGGATATTATTACAAGTGTTTCTGATTGGTTGTCCAGAATGGACTAAGACCAGCTTTGGGATCCTCTGTCCTAAAACACCTTGTGTTCAGAAATACATGTACACACTACTCAACTGTTCTTCTAGTGAGTAACTCTTATGCATTAATTAATCAGGAGGGGAGAACCTGTAATTACATGCCTATGTATCCTTCAAAATACTGTAAAAGCATGAGACACAGCCAATGGAAAAAAAGGCCTGGTTGAGAGGGGTTTTTTTTTATAATTACAGAAGCAATTAATCTTGACACAGCAGTCTCTGTGTACATCTGTATTTGCTGCTACTACATACAACAAAAAATTCAGCATCAAGATTCAAGCAGACAGGTGTATTATGTTCATAGAAAGTCTTAGTACATCACTAATCCCTACAACTTAGGTTCAAGGAAGAAAGAAACCCCTACCACATTTTCTTAGCAACTTCACAGTTATTTATCCAGCATAAATGGATTAAATATGATAATGACAAACATATTAAAAACACCAAACAATGATATCTTTTGTGCATTATCAAGTAAACCTAAGGTTGAGGAAATGCCCTAACCTCAGAGTTCAATATATATATTGTCTACCATATACAGAAATAGCGTAAGGCATAATTTAAAAATAATTTGTGTGTTCTGGCTGAAGTTGACAGTCATTTCAAAGAACCAATGCCAGGTTTCCAGAAAGACTCAGTTCAGTATAACCATACCCTTGCTCAAACTCACCCTTAAAATTGACCAATTGACCTTCCCATTCTTCCCAAAGTCAACCCATTTCAATAGCTTCAGTATCCTGCTTTCAGCCTGCAACCCTGTTGTTTAGTCAAACAACCCATGTGTTTAAACTTGAATTCAGCACTGGGAAATGAGTGGCTTTCAGCTACCCCGTGCTGGACTCTGGACCCCGAGCTAAGAATTTCATGGTCCTTATCTGGCGGCTTTGCCAGCATTCCAATCCCTCCATCAAACACCAGCCCTGAGCCCTCCAACCAGGCAATAAAAAGTTGAAAGCTTGCTTCAGAGCTATTACCCAAACATTTGCAAACCAACACCTCAGCTGCTCAGTTAGATCAGAAGTCATTCAGCCCAGGAAAAAGAAACCCGCAGCAGAGAAGCATCACACCTCCAGGCAGGTTGAGGGAAAGATGGCTCTGAATAGCTCCAGGCTTGTCCTGACAATAGCAAGAGCTGGGAGTATTTATAGACTGATCCCATTACCGCCTTGAGAACAGCTAGGGAAAAGAACCCCAGGTGGTCTCAGAAGTGTGGCAAACACCAGCTGTGCAAAGTTTACCTGGCTGGGCACTGATCACCACTCAGAAGATGCTCGAGGTACTCAAGGGTATCAGGACATGACAAAACCAATCAATTTTGTTCACTTCTACTCCAAAGATCAGTTATGAAGCAAAAGCTAAGATGACAGCAGGATCTCCAGACCTCTTGCCATGCCTAAGAAAAATCAAGCCTCTAATGATGAGCATGAGGGAGAGAGTATCATGAGTACAGAATCATATTTCAAAAAAAGAAAAAGACAATGCAGGCTGCATGCAAGCATAACTTTATTTTTGGCTTTAAAAAAAATTTATCAGCACTTATTAGGGGAACTGGAACAAGTCACAAACGTATAAAACTCCTCAAACCTCAGCTGGCTCAGATGTTTTCAAAGGGCACATGGAGGCTGCAGCCAGAACTCTGATCTCACACACATATGCAGACCTGAGGCAGTTTTCCCTCTGTTTCTAAACCATTCAACTTGTGGACTAAGCTCGAGATTCTTTTCAGCACTGCCTCAAGTCACAGGATATTCAAGAGAGTTAGCAATTTTTTGAAAGTCAAGTCCCTTACTTGTCTAAATATGGACATATAAGCCTTACTACTCCAGACTCTTAGTTTTGAGAGCTTTAGCCTACTTTTATTAAGCACTTTGAAAGCTGGGATTACAAGCTCATGGACGGTGCATTACATTAGTACTGGAACTAATGCTTGCCTCAAAAATTCACTATTAAAATTCTAAATAATTTAAATCTGTGTGCTAGCTGAAGTCAAGAGAAGGGGGAGAAAGGGGGAATCAGAGCAAGCACGAAGATACATGCAATGGCACAGCTTTAAGTCCAATGCCCTTCTAACCTTTATAATTAATTACATCTTCTCAATGATATACAGGCCTCAGTCATTTGTAAGTTATTGAACTTTAAAACCATCAGTGGTTGCTGAGCTACACAGACACATGCTCAGGAATGCATACAAAAGAAGTGCTAGACCTAAGACATGTATAATGCATTCCCTGTATCTGAGAAATCACGATTATTAATACATCCCAAATAGAATTACTTCACATTTGGCCAAAACATTTAATTCCTAAATGTTTTCCCCCAGTTTTCCCCCAATTTTGTGAATTACTTCACATTTGGCCAAAACATTTAATTCCTAAATGTTTTCCCCCAGTTTTGAAGTCACTGTTGTCAAAGAGTCCCTGATACAACAATACAAACTAGAGATTTTCATGCAAGCTCAACCTTAAAACTACAAAGGCAAAAGAACATGCATCTGCAATTAATTATATATTTATTCTTTCCTTTAAAAAGAAATGAAAGAATGAAGGTATGAAACTAACATCCTGATCTGTGCCTGGCTATTTCTGACAAAGCAAATTAGGCAGTGGACAGCCCTAAATTGCAAAAGGAAATGTAAAATTCTGCTTCCTGCCTCCAGGCCTACCAGGGAAATAGGATGTGAGTATCCATGGGCAAAAAGAAAGATTCCTTTCCTGGAAGAGAACAGAATGGCCAAAGCATGAAGCATGAAGCACTGCTTTTTCTTTGTGAGGCAACACACACCTCCTTGCTCAGCTGAAGTCGCCACTGGTTTTCTCAGTTTAAACCACGTTTCACTGTTGGCAGAAGCAACTGCAGGACACAAATCAAACTCCTTACAGGCAAAGACAGAAGCTGAGCACATGCACAGAGAGATCTTCATGTACTTGTAAGAATCTAACTCCAATGACAAACTCATTGATATAAGAAGATTCAGGTTTGTCTTACAACTATCAAAAGATCATTTCAATGTAGCACTGCCAAACAGGACAGTAGAACACACAACACTGAAAAAGAAATTGCAGTATGTTGTGCAGAAGAGCAATACATTACCAAGAATATGACACAAGGTGCTAAAAGCTCTCTGGCAGAAGACCCAAGTCCTGCCTGGGTGCTCAGAAAGGACTCTTTGCTTCACATGTTACTGAGAGAGGACTATCTGGCCATGAAATAACTTACTTTGCCTCTCTTTTGTTTGAGGGACAGGGATTTACAAACTTTCACCTAGGCAATGGGGGAGCTAAAACCTCGCTAGAAGCCCACATCTCAGTATACTTCACTGTTTTGATTTGTATTATCAGGTATTAGAACAATAGTTAGTTTTATTCTAAGGCATCACCCCTTCCTGAAACGCTGTGAAGAAATATTTCAAAATTGGAACGTGTGTGTGTGTGTTATTGTATTCACAGATCCTACCAGAAATATAAAACTCCTCAAAGGTATGATTAAAAAAAAACCCTACAAAAATGAAGAAACTAGCACTGGCAGAAAGGCAAGGGAGGAAAAGATTTCCTATAAACCAAGATTATTCAAAAACGCTAGGTTGTCATGGAAACTGCTCAGGGAGGGTCAGCCAGCCTCACCTTTGGCTGCCAGCATCATCTGTCAATGCCAAAGCACTGCAAACACCACAAACACACACTCAAAATTCACCCATCAGAATCTCTCCAGCACAGCCCAGTATTCTCCACAGCACAGCATGAAATAAAGCTCTCTCCTCAAAGAGGCTCATTTCACCATGAAACAATTTGGTTTAGGAACCAGGCTGATTTTAGTCTACTGCTAGAAAACAAAACCATCTTAATAAAGAGAAACTCAGCCTAATTTTTCACCTTTCTTCACTTCTCAGTCACCAGTCTCTCCCATGGTCATGTACACATTCTAATTGCAAATGGGGATTTAATCAGCACTGCAGCATTAGAGATGTATACTGAAACTATTTGAAGTAAAAATGTTCAGTTCTCAGGGTTCTGCTCTACTTTCACAGCAGATATAGAGAACAGGCAAGTACAAGGGGAAAAAAACAGCCCAAGAATCAATCTGATCCCACCTCTGCACACTTAAAAATGAGAAAATAAATTTATTTCCCAGGGGTCCTAGAGGAGCCTAAGAAAGGAAGTCCCCACAGAGACAAATCCAGATTTACATCTTGAACTCTGGTCCATGACTACTCTGGCTCTGTTCAAGTGCCCTGCTCTCCTCCCTCCCCCAAATCAATAATTGCAGCCTTTGCACCTACAGGAAGGAGTTCCAGGGGATCTGTGCCTTGAAGAGCTCTGGAAAGTTGTAAGTCACTCACAAAAGCCCTAAGTCTGCTTAGGGATCTGCACCTCCCTTCAGGGAGAGAGGAGTGAAAAAAAAATCAGTTTTGGAGCATGCTCAGCTCTAAATGCTGAACTTCTTGCATGAGTATGTCAGAAATTAGCCCTGCACAGGATCAAAGCTGCACAAAACCAATGGACCTGATGAATAATTTGAGTAGGTTGTTTCATCTGGGTTATGTGCTGTCTCCTTTCTAAGACCAAGTTAAATAAACAGTCTCAATTTTCTCCCCTCTTCCCACCCTTTTTTTTCCAGAAAAGGCAGAGGCAGAATGTGCCCAAAAGATAAAGCAGGAGAATGGTTGTTTAAAATGCAACATGATATTGACAAGCATAAGAGAAATGCTCCTGTATAAAGTTTTTTGCATACAACTGGACAAAATACTGTAGCAATTTGGTTAACAATATTTCTAGTACAGTGGGGGCTTATATTCTGTAAATCAAATACGTATTATGACTGACTGGGAACAGAAAATTTGGCTTCTCATGTTCAAGGAGTGGAAGAAAAGAGCAACAGTTCTAAATTCTGAGACATCAGAAATGGCTAAAAAAGTGAAATGATGATTCTGAATATCTCTGCATGAAAAATCCTTTTAATAAGGTTCTGGGGTGGATTTTTAGTACCATTCTTCTACTTACCCTTGGTAATTTACTTTGATACACTGGAATTTATCTGTGCATATCAAGTATTTTTGAAAAAGCACATGGATTTGTGTCACATTCTGACTGCATACAACCAACCCAGAGCAGTATTATTAAAGCTTCTCCTTACACCAAGGGAAATGGAAGAAAAACATCTTGTTTGTGTATTGGGAAATTCTTATAAACAATCCTGCCAGGCTAAATTGGGAGCTGCTTTTCACATAAAAGCAGCAATTTATTTTAACAAGGTTCACAGAGACACTCAAAAATAATCAGCAGAGAGCATGAAATAGCATGAAATTAAAGAAAACTCTGAACATAGCTGACAAACCTGAAATAATTTTTGAAATATAGAACTCCAATTAAAATAATATTTCTGTATCCATTTTATTTGGCTTCTTTACACTAAGCTCTGCTGTATCATTTCTTCTTCTATTTACTTCTGTCCTAGGGAGATGATCTGCATGAAAGATGGTTATTTATGATCCAGCTAATTATCTCCCAGTGTTAATTTTGAGCCTGTTAGTGTACTACAGCAACCACAACACAACATCACAAGACCTACACTTACAAAATGTAACAATTTAAAATCATGTATATTAGCCCACAATGAGAAACTAAAAGCAGTTTTTGGTCAGAGATTGCAGCTCTAAATCTTGATCATGTCTTGAGTTTTAGGGCTTTTAGCGCCTCTAAAAACATGTCATTATTTTCAGAGAGAGATGTCAGGTGTGTGTATAATAAATGGACATCAGACTTGAAAAAAAAATTAAAAGGAGCTATTGTACAATCTAATTAACCAAATACTTCATGATCAATGTCAGAAATATTTTAGAGACAGCAGAGGATGTAGGTATCTTTTTCTCTAAGAAAAAGCAACAGCAGAGCCCCCCAAAACTTAAAGGGAGTTAGTGACAGAGATAGAACTGCAACTTAAATTTTGTAACTGGAGGTAACCTGCCCTTCAGTCATGAGAATTCTTCCTTTTTACAATGTAGAGGGCATTTTCCAAGCACTTTTATCTGTACTTCAAAATCATACATAGTTTCAGAATTTGCCACCCCTAACACGCATCATTCATATAGTGCAGCTGGAAGAACCCCTTTCCCTCCAAAAGCTACTTTGTGCTTAATCTAAAGGATTTTTTAAAAACAAAGCCTACCATCTTTGCAGGTCTTTCCATTCTCAAGAAGTCTCACACCAGTGGGACATGCACATTGATAAGAGGGCTTGGTAGGAGACATCAAACACAAGTGGGAGCAGCCACCATTATTAGTTCCACATGGGTTTGTAGCTGTTAAACATAAATCACACAGATTAATGCTTCTGATAACGAATGACCTCATATCATGTGTTAAGACACAAATGGCATTTGAGTGGTAGAATCAGTGGCAGCAACACAGATTAAAGGAGGAAATGATAAACACAGAACAAGTAAAAATTACTTCCAAGTGTTGAGTAGTGGGGTACTTATGGTACCAAAATGCACGGATGTTGAATGTTTCCCTTCTTGGGAAAGTAGCACTTGGCTCTAAACAAGAACTTTGTTTCAGCTCTGCTCTTCTCATTTTTACAAACTCTTCAGCATGCTGGTGCTGAATGTATATATAAAAACAAAATACAAATACAATAAATTAACACAACGGTTAAGACAGTGAACAGAGCTAGTCCTGCTTAATATCATCTGTCAGATTAACACTCCTTTCCACTCAGGAGCTACCACTTAGAAAAATAAAAATACTGTGTTGCCTGAAGTTATGGTACAGGAGACAGAAAAATACGACAAGAGCATAAATGTGTCGGGCAGAAAAAAAGTGTAAGAGATGGGGGGGTTTCTTGCACTTAAAAAGCCCTACAAAAATGCAGAGAATATCTGGTTTTCCTTTGGGTCTTTTGCTATTCTCTGCACTGGAAAAATTGCATCATGACGTGGTTGAAGCCACCCAGCACCATACAGAAAGACTAATTAAAGATTTTTGCAAATCAGTTCCAGATTGCAATTAAAAAAAGAACAGCAAGACAGCTTACCATTTGGCTGCCTCTTCTGGCTGAAGGCATGGATATCCATGGGGGAGAAGATGTTGGAATGGATCTCACGCAGGTCCTCCCCGGAGTACTTGCTGCAGGCCAAGATGGAATGCGTGTTCCAGTCCGTCCAGTACAACGTGTCCCCAAACAGTGTCAAAGCAAAGGGATGTGGAAGGGAGCCTTTAACCACTGCTTGCCTAATAGAGCACAAGGAGAAAATGAATGTTCAAACACAATTCATGTGACAGTTTTGCCCGAACACAGCTTCTGTGAAAAGATGTTTGGGTATTGTTGATCAGAACTTTGTGTTTGTTTATTTCTGGGAAACAAATATAGTGGCCCTGCTTTGGGGAATGATATGAAGGAACAGCACAGGAATGCTATTTTCAGGCTGCCTACTGATGCTGAGAAACTCAAGAGATGCTAACTGAAATCCTTACTGAGATCTGTTGGTACTTTTTATCTCTGGAACAGTCCATGCCTGTAGGGCTCTCTGCCACCACATGAACACCAGCTGATTTTATGCAAGTCTGACTGCTACCTGCTGATACACCATGTCCACCAATTCCAGCCTCAGCAGATTTCACACTGAGACAAATTGGTCAATTAGCTATCCGTCCATCTCTTCCAGTTCTTCTTTTCAACCATCAAAAAACACTATAAAGTAGTTTTTCACTCTAAAGAAATCCTTAAAGTTACTTCTATTATTATGAAATTATTAAGCTATTGTTTTTACTGTAAGCAGTGCCATTAAACAGAGTTCTAGTGATTTTCTGCCATGGTAATGATATAATTTCTGAGCAAACTGGGTCACTGCCTCTCTCCAGGTTCACAAACAAAATTAAAGCATATACTCATATATTTTATGTATATATACAAAGACATGCTCATTAGCCATCACAAAAATGCAGCACAAACATTACTGAAGACAGTTTTTCCAGGTTCTTGTGATGTAGAAACTAATTATCTGTACCCAAGATTCTCAGAACTGGAATTAAGTAGCTCAAGTCTTATTTTTATTTTATTCAGAATCACAGAAAATTTTAAGATGGAGAGGACTACAGAGGTCATCTACACCAACACAAAGCATGGTCACCACACAAGTACCACTTACAGGAGTGCTTCTTCCCACCTCCTTTCTTAACTGCCTAAGTGGAAGTGTGTTCCCACCTAGGCAAGGTCCTTCTGAACAGTGGGGATCACCATCCCTTTCCTGAACTGGAAGCACAAGGGATTGATACACAGCCCTGCTACTCCTTCAGAATAAGACCCACTATGAACACCAGCCTCCCATTTTTCTTCTTGCAGAGAAGACAGTAATCATCCATACATTTACTGAGAAAACACCCCCACACCACAGGCATGACTTCTGGAAATAAGTCTAACTGAAATGGTTTAACAGATGACAAAAATACTCTTATTTTCCAAATATTTGCTGTTAAAATGTAACAGAAGAGTACATTAAAGCAAGAAGATTGAAGGTGTCTTCTGAATACAAAGAAACTACAGTCATTACTGTCCTTTCGCCTTAGCTTCTGGAAAAAAGATGCATTATCTTGAAAGCTTTTTTTTTTTTCTATAGATTCCCTTGCTTATCACTCTAGCGTTCCAATTCTACACGAAATGAAATCTTCTATTTCTTGGTATTTTGCACTCAAAAGTAGGACATAGTATCTTTTCTTTCTTATCTCTGTCTGGAGTCAGGTATATATTTGCTTCTAATTAAATGCACCAACTAAGCATCTTACAAAAGACCATTGTAACATAATTTAAAGCTGAAACCTGCCAGCCAAACAGTGAAGCCAGAATGACACAAAACATTCTGGTACCAAGTATAAAGGCATTCTAAATCTGCAAACATTTTAACCAACCCTACCCCCAAACCCTAAATATCTTCAGATTTGAGTTTTAGTCTAGAGCAGGCTAGGAGACTAAGTCTTTATGTATGACATTTGACAAATGACACATACAGCATTTTGTCATATGAAACAGAAGCAATCAAAGACTCTCACTATACCCAAACCTGCACCAAAGACAGCATTCCCATAATAAAGAAGCCACATTTTTATGAAGCATTCTGGCTAACTTACTTTAAAACAAAACTGAGCAGCCAAAAAAAAAAACCCCAAAAAAACACAGAGAGGAATTTTACATGGGATTTCTACCCACCAGTAGTGGGAATAAATCTTTTAGTACAATAGCTGCTGTTAGACATACCTCACTTTCAGACAAGTCTCAATTCATATGACAATGCATCAGGTGAACTGTGACCCTTATTCAAACCAGCCCTTATCTGGAGAGATTCAGAACCCCTTCATTTGACTGTGCTGTCAGTCACAGTCTTGAAGCAATTACTCCTCAACTTGTATTATTTTTCTCAGCAATATTTTTCTCAGCAGCCTTATACCATTGCAGGTATAAGGTTGCAATGCATGAAGATGGCTTTGGGTCCAAACACAAGAGTATATTTCTTGCATCTTATTAAGATCAGTATTACCAGTAACATGTACTCTGTAATCTTCGTTTCCAGCAAGCCAGTACAAGGTGATAGCTCACTTCCAACCAGCAAAACCCGCAGGGCTTTTTCCCAGGGCTTGAGTTGAGCTCAATGAGTCTCCACACCCTAATGAGGAGCAGGAGGAAGGGGCTGGAGAGCCCAGCTATTAGAAAACAGGAAAAGAGAAGGTGCAAGAAATGACCTTCTGATGGCTGCTGTGAGCTGCTGTGCTTCAGCACAACCTGCACTAGGAACTGCAGAGCTCTCTCTGCTTTTGGTGAGCAAGATGAGGGGCCCTGACTTCTTCCTAGACCAATTATTTATTAAACACACCCAGGTGGATGAAGGTGACCAGTGTCACCTGTAGCACTCAGCTGCTGCACAGTGCTGATGGGAGCCTGCAAGAGCTGAAATGAGGGATGTGGGACTCCAGGCAGCTCTTCAAAATGCAGTTTATTACATCCAAGGCATTACAGCAGTCCAGGGTCATGGGTGACAGAGCCTGTGCCTGTAGCTGTCAGCTCCAGCTGCAGGCAGGCCTGGAGACCCGTAGTTTAGGTTACAAATGCATTTTATACTTTGCTGAGCATCTTAATACAGTAGAAACAATCTATATTTTAACTTTTATCTATAGCCTATCATAACTACTATAATTACCATATTCATGTTACTATTCTCCAATCACTAAAAGTTAGTACATTACAGTTTAAGCTAGAAGTTATTTTTCAGTTTTCTTGCAGTGGAAAATTCTGAGACCTTTTTTCTACTTGCAACATCTGTTAACTTGTTCACCTGTGCTATCTTTCTGCTTGGTAAAAACATCTTCTTGTTTGAGGTGGGTTTATCCTTTGCTCTAAGCCATAAAAACCCCTTCTAATTAACCTACCCTTTGCTTCCTAGGTTACCCAGTAAGATTAGCTCAGCAATTCTTCTATATCAAAACTTGCTTGCATCTCTATTCCTTCTCCAGATTCTACATTCAAAATCTTTCTGCTAAGCATACACATCTGTGAGACTTCCTTGTCAAACTTTCATCCTTCCCAACAGAAGCAGGTGCCTCCCACCTCCAGGGTGGTTCACAAGCACCCATACAGGGCTGGGGAGCAGAGAGGTCTCCCCATTCCTGGCCCTAATGGGTTCCAGGTACAGCTCTGCAGGTGCAGTTGGGCTGATAGGAACTGACAGACAGCTCCTTGCCAGGCTTCACTGCAACAAGTGACAGGACAGCAAAAGGCTCTCCACCCTATTATCCTTCATCAAGCTCCTTGGTTCCTTCAGACTGCTGCACTTGTGTCATTAGTCTCGTTTAAAAGAGACGCCAGAGACAATGGGAAAGTGAGAGCTGGGGATAAGGAGTAATGTTATTCATTCAGGAGACATCTCCAGGGCCTCAGCAAGATGCAAATTGGCTATATATTAGATGGAACTAAGCACACACAAACTTTAATAATCTTCCCTGCACCAGGCATATAATCACATAAATTTGCTTTAAAAATCTGGATTGTGATTGACATTTAAAAGGCCAACATCTCTGTTGAGTTGGCTGGGAAGGAAATGTGTAAAGGGACAGCAGAGAAGGAAGGGGAGGAGAGAAAGAGAGAGAGAAAAGAAGCAGTCTCCACAGAAATGAAATTCAGTCTGTGTTGAATGTCATGATTTCCCAAACACAACTATTTATCATCATGGTAATCAGAGATGCCATTACAATAAATATTGGCTATGGTAGAGTTTTCTACTGTCTGGAGAAAATATAGATTTGATTTAAATATATTCACCTTTGTTCTATTCTTATTCTGTTAAAGAGTCCTGTGAAACACTTTGTGAAGATAAAGGAAACAAACAATAAACAAGTAAAGCAAGAATTGCAAAAGGAGCTACCAAACTCTGAAATAGAACAGACACGTGAAACTTCATAGACAGTCTATCCAGTTTTATATAAACAATGACAAAAAAGCTTTTGCTTCAGGATAATATGAATTTCAAAGATGAAACACACTTGAAATAAAAATTAACAGCAAAATTACCAAAAACCATTAAATTCATATCTTTTATTTTAACCAGGATTGCCTCAGTCTGCCTTTATTTCTTTTTCGACTAATACTGGCATTCAAAGCTATGTTATAGCTATGAAATTTCATAATTCAGATCACCAAAAGAAAGCCAACAATAATCAAGATAATTTAAATTTAAAATATAATAAGAACTACTATTCCCCCCGAGAATATTAACAGATGTTTTATATCCAAGCATAACAGCATTTTTCCATCAAAGTAAACAAGTAAACAGCATCCATGAACCAACTGCCTTTTATTCTTGCTGCATTAGTGTCTTCTAGTCTCAAGACCTGATCAGAACACCTGCAGAAAACCTGGGGTACTTGAGATGTTCTGGCCTGTATGTCCCTGAACCATCAACACTCCAGCTCCACAGTAGCAAAACTCCTTTCAGGTGACCCCTGAGGCTGCCTTTGTTCAGTCTTCAGTACAGGGTGCAAGCATTTTTGACATTTATGTTTCACTCCATTTCTCCAGTCTCCCTATAGGCTATCCCATACCTATTACCATCTCCCAGGCTATCAGAAAGGGGGGGGAAAAAATCTGCTTTTAGTGGTCATCATATTAAAGAAAGCATATAAGAGGTTTGCATGAAGCAAATTAAAATATTTTAAACAAAACCTTATTTACCAACTACAGAATGCTTATTGATTTGAGTATTAACAAAGCTGCAGGAATACACATCTTCAGCTTGTGACAATTGGAAATATTAGCAAGTGGCCAAAGCACTCAGAGCATGAATCAGATGAAGCAGGATCAAAGACTAAGATGCACCCAAAAATACCACACAAGGGATGCCACAGGGAGGGCAGGGAGCTCTGGTTCCCTCAGCTCACAGGATCTCCCTCTCCTGCCAACCTAAAAACATTTGCAACACAAACTCAGAAAAGTAATGCATTTTTATGTATTTTTACCATGAATGCTTATCCAAATATTCCTATCAGAAGACAAGTCTGCTTTTAATTAGCTGAGAAAGTAAGCAAGAAACATGATTTGTGGGATATAATGCTCTCTTTTCAGACTGAAGTGTTTTTGCCTTTTGCCACTTCTTTAAGCCACAACTGCCATGTGTTTCCAGAAAGAATATATAATAAACAGGTCTAGCCATGACATTTCAAATCCCACCTGCAATCAAAGTCTGAAAAAGTCAATCAGAAATCGAATTATGGTCAAGAAATGAAGTCATTCTGTGGGTCATTTTTCAGGCAAACAGATGCTTTGAAGCTCCAATTTCCAGCATTTTTGTCTTCAGAAATACCATGGGGAAGAACCAAGAAATTCAACCTAGCTCTATGTTCAAATAATCTAATTAATTCTGTTTATGCAGGATTCTCTAGCAGTTTTAATTAGGGCATTATTTGGCTTCTGCACTGGCCTGTGTTGGTGAGGTATTGAAACAGGCTTCTCACCACTGACTGGTTCTTCATTGCTTGAAGGTAAGCAATTTCATCACCCAGAAATATACAGAAAGATATGAACAGAACATGAGATTTTATACCTTGTACCTAATGTCATGTACTGTACACATTATAGGCAAATAAGGAAAAAATCCTCTTCTAAATGCAGGGATACAATATTTTCAGTGTTTCAACACATCTGCAACTAATCATCTGGCAGACAGACATGAGCTGATGCTTGAAAAGAGGAACTAGAAAAAAAATCAATGCTCAAGTGCAAACTTGAAGACATTCACCTCTTGCAAGAGCTTCCCAGCTTTCTGACAGTTGCTGAAAGTATGTTTTCTTACAGTGGCCTCAAAAACCATCTCATTAGCACAAACACTTCCTGGGGGACCTTGTAAGTGCATTTCCCTTCAGCCAGTAACGTGTTAACTTATTAATTAGAACTGCTGCTGCAGGGTAAAGGAAGGGGAAATTAATTCAAGAACTGCTTTAGCAGGCCAACCTATCTTGGGGACTCTACTCACAGGAGAGCTGTCTGCATTTCAGTTTTGATTAATTAGTCCCACAAAAAGCAACTGTTCCTTCTGATAAGAGCAGGGCAAGAGCTGCAAAAAAACAAAACCACCTCTTCTATGCATCAATTTAGTTCTGTAATTATTGCATTCTGACATGAAAAACTGTTCATTCCTTTCTCTCACTGGCAAATCAAGGGCATTAGTCATCAAGTTCTTTGCTCTTCGTCTTTATTCTAATGAGCCCAACACTGGAGCAGCTAGGGCTAGTAAATCCCAGGGCTAGCAGGTAATGAACCATAATCATCCCTGTAAAATTTGCTAGAGAGGTTTTCTCACGAATTTATGACTCTACCACATATTTAACTGAGTACTACTGCCAGAGCTGTCACGCACACTGCTTTAGTGGCTCACTGTGACTCCACTCCTACTGGAATGGGTGAAAAAAACTCCACCAAACCCCAAAATCAAGGCTTATAATTTGTTTCTCTCTCTGCATAATCCTCCCACCAGCCTATTGTACTCTTTCACTTTCCAGACCTCTGCAAACAGCAAGTAAAGGATTCATGTCCATCATGCACCTGGGATGGGGCAGCCCTGGATACACTGGGAGTGAGAGGCTGGAAAGCAGTGCCAGGGAAAGGGACCTGGAGGGGCTCCTGGTCAATGGCCAGGTGGACCTGAGGCTGCAGTGGCCTGGAGCCAGGAGGGACATCCCTGTCCTGGGGGCACCAGGCCTACCTGGGCCACAGAGGGATTGTCCTGCTCTGCTCTGCTCTGGGGCAGCCTCAGCTTGAATATTGTGTGAAGTTTTGGGTGGCACAATGTAAGAAAGACATAAAGCCATTAGAGAGTGTCCAAAGGAGGGCACGAGGATGGTGAAGGGCCTTGAGGGGAAGCCGTGTGAGGAGCAGCTGAGGGCACTTGGTCTGTTCAGCTGGAGGGGGCTGAGGGCAGACATGGCAGTCACAGCTTGTGCTGAGGGGAAGAGGAGGGACAGGCCCTGAGCTCTGCTCTCTGGGACCAGGGACAGGAGCCAGGGAACGGCTGGAGCTGGGTCAGGGGAGGGTCAGGCTGGAGATCAGGGAAAGGTTCTTCCCCCAGAGGGTGTCGGGCACTGCCCAGGCTCCCCAGGGAATGGTCACGGCCCCAAGGCTGCCAGAGCTCCGGGAGCGTTTGGACACCGCTCTCAGGGATGCACAGGGTGGGATTGTTGGGGTGTCTGGGCAGGGATTGTCGGGGTGTCTGGGTAGCGATTGTCGGGGTGTCTGGGCAGCGACTGTCGGGGTGTCTGGGCAGCGACTGTCGGGGTGTCTGGGCAGCGACTGTCGGGGTGTCTGGGCAGCGACTGTCGGGGTGTCTGGGCAGGGCCAGAGGTTGGACTCGATGATCCTTGTGGGTCCATCCCAACTCCGGATATTCCATAATTCAGATCAAAGTACTTCTTGGAGATATAAATCTTAAAAGTTTTAATTCTTGCGTAGTGTCAGGTGTAGAGAGCTAATATTCAGAATATAAGAATAAAAGAACAAAAAAGTTTTGGATTTCTTACAGATTTAGAAATACATCATAAATTTCTGGAGAGAACTTCCAAATTTTAGATCTCTGAGGTCTGAACTTCAATACTTTAATACTGTCAGTGACATCAATTAAAATATTTTCCTATTTACACTGCATTTTTTCATTTTCCAAACCACAAAGTCAGTTTTCTCTAAACGGTTTGAATTTTTTTTTAATAGAAGGATATTACTTCCTAACAAATTTTTCTCCCAAAGCAATTAAAACTTATGCCACCCTACTTTACATGAAGGTTTTACAATTGCTTACCTGCTACAGACTCTTTCCCACCTCCTGTCATGCAGCAGTAAAAAACTTGACAGATCACCTCTTTACTCATCTGCTTCCTTTTCTAAGTTACCAAAATTATCCAGCTCTACAAGATCCAATTTTTATGAAGATATATGTCTTTCAGTAACCCATTTGCCTATTTCAATAGGGCCAACTTCCAGAAGTTTTTTTCCAGAATATTTTCCCAGACATGACATTAGATAAGGTATCAGAAAAATTAGTAACACTTCACAAGGATAAAAGAATCTGTTCTGATCAAGAGAAATTTAGAAACAAAAACCTCAAACCAACTAAGTATAAACGTAAAGCAGCAATTTAGAAAAATGGTCTAAATACCAAGAAAAAAAATCACCAGAACTGGCAGTTTCTAAATAAACCAGAGTCTGGTTTAAGTGAGATTAGGCACTTGATAATGATCTCCTCCACACTTAACTCTTAAGGAAAAACCCCTAACTGATAGCCCTCTTAAGAAGTGGTGGAAAACTGTAGGTGGGGTTATTTGTAGGTTGCTTTTTTTTTTTTTTTTGAGGAGTTGGAGATGGCTAGGAAAAAAGACTAAAGGCTTTGTGGATTTTGGGTGGTTTGGCGGGGTGATTTTTTCCACAGAAAAGTAATATCTAAAAGGCTTTTGCTTTGGCTGCAGAATTAGAAACTGTGTTTTCTTTCCTAGTATTGGTGAATCAGTTAGTGAAAAAGATGAACAAAATAATTAAGAGATAAAATACGAATTACAGCTATAAAATATCACATTGAAAAAAGCTGAATTTCTTGGATAGCCAAAAGACAGTATCTACACAAAAAAAAAAACCCCAACACTTTGGACAGCCCCAGAAGATGTTTTTTCTTAATACAGGCAGAGGCTAAGAGGTCACAGCAGAAAAGCAACCATCCCATAAAACCCCACTATAGAACAGCCTAACTTCTGCAGTTCTTTTTTCCCCCCCTTATGATGTAATGGCAAAAAGAATAAAAAATGAAACCAAAATGCCTAGATACAGATGTTAACTGCTTTTTGAATCTTCAGAACTTTCTCACATGCCTAGGGAAAAACACGTGCTGTTAGAATTGGTTTGTGCCTCTGAGTGCTTAAGGGAAGTCAAATGTGCTTTCCTTTCTAGGAACGACTTCCCTTTCTGCCCCTCAAATAGTAATATATTAGCATACTGCCACGACATATTGCTGATACTGAAATGTATGAATTTGAAAAAGAAACTTAACCTAAAGCATTGGACTGCTTAGGGTTTTATGGCTGCATAAGAAAGAATTAGTAGATCTAAAAATCTAAATTACTTGTCTATACAAGTCTTTATTACAGGCTTAAGTAATTCCAGAGAATTTAGTGTGGAATGAGATAACTGCTGGGACTCAGGTGATTCCAATTCTGTGCCACGAGGCAGCTGCTGGACACAGCTGTGTATGCACAGACAAGGCTGGTCAGCCCCTTGCACCCAGAAAATTCAGCACCTCCCCAGCCTCATCCCCCAGGTTAACCCAGGGCAGACCAGGGAATAAACAGCATGAAAATAAAAACAGAATACCAAACCCAAATATATTTACACCACTGTGCAGCAGATCACCAGCAAGAGAGAAACTGCAAAGAAGTCAGCAGCAAAACAAGACTGAAAAAGCAGAACTGTCAGCAGGAAAGTCTGAAGTAGCTCTGGAACAAGAAAGGCTGGAGACACCAGATAAAATTAAAAATACTCAAATTTCTACTGTATATGGTAATTTCTATCCTTTGCTCTCCATTACTTGAAAACTTATGTGACAGTCTTCTTTTTTGAAAGAATCTCTAGGAAATATTTCTGTGTTTTTGGTACTAAAGTTTTTTTTCTTGTGAAACAAACAGCAAATGAAGGACTACTTCAAAATACATATCCACAACCCATGTTTTTTATTAATCAAGCTAGTCATAATACTAATACCCAAAGACACAAATTTAAAACTGCATCCAACTCCGGGTACTTTCCATGAACCATACTGCATGAACTTGTGATCACTTAAAAGGCAGAACTTAAGAGAAAAGTGATGTAACCTTTCAAACCAGCATTACAAAGACATTGTGGAGTTGAAAATAAATATCACAAGAAGACAGTGGGCATGTTTCATACATGTTGCCTGTGGTCCTACTTGTCAGTCCATGCAAAAGCATGATCTTATCAATAGAAATTATTTCTTTATGTCAAATTAACATTTGTGGTGAAAGGTGGGCAAGTCCCTAAGAGGCCAGAACAAAGAGCATAAGAAAAGATATTTCACACCCATCTAAACTAGCTGAAACATCACAAAAATTTGCAAAGAATAACCCCACAAAAAATCATCTCTCCATATGACACCTTGGGCACAAGCTGTGATTTGTGTGTGCAAGCAGTAATCATCAAACCCATCTAATGAAGAGAGTCATCAGCCAAATTCGAGATGAACACATATACACAAAGTACCAGTTATACCATAATTAAGAAGTAGCCATGATTGGATCAAAAAGAATCACTTGATTGCTATAAATCTGTTCAAGAAAAAGTCATTTTAGCATAGCTCTTCTTTAAGGACTGTTTTCCACTAATTTCCCAGCCCCTAGGATTAATGAAATTGAAATATCAATATATGCTGATACATTTTATCATATTATCTTCTGCATTTCTGAATACCACAGCAACACTGCACAGAAGACCTACTGAAAAGAGACAATTTTGCTATACAGTCTTACACTATTAAGAGCAGGATTTGAGGATTTTTTTAATGGAACTGGTTCCGAGAAAAGTCTTTGGGAGAGTTACAGGGTACCCTGAAGAGAAGGACACATTCCACTTCACAATGCTGGAAAGGTGAGGATGGTGAAGGATAAGTTTCTGACAGCACTGGTTTGCTTCAAATTTTGTGAGTGCTAATGTGACAATTCGCTGCAACAGAGATTAAAATATTGCTTAGGCAGCATCTTCTAAGAAAATCCCCACATTACACCCATAAACCAAAAACCTCTTACCTATGACTTCCATCCAGATTTGATTTGTGGATGAAATTCAGTTTAGCATCTGCCCAGTAGAGTTTCTGTTCCTCATAATCCAGGGTCAGTCCGTTTGGCCAATATATGTCCGTGTTAACGATGATGGAGCGGCTCGAGCCATCCATCCCAGCTCGTTCTATCTTTGGTGCTTCTCCCCAGTCTGTCCAGTACATGAACCTGCAGTTATTTGAAAAAAAGACAAAAAAAGAAAGCAATCATGTATAAATCTACACTTTCAGTAAAGGCACTCTCTGTTCTGCAGAGACAATGTCTGTGGAGCTCTGCTCTACTGGGTAAAGGGCACATATCCTGGGAAACAAAGCCAAGTTACTTTACAAAAAGCTGAAGAAAAACAACTTAAGACAAACCCACAGTACTGTATCAGGTTATACTTCCATATGTTTCTTTCTTTCCTTGGGTCAACTAAGAAAGTTGGAGATATCCAACAGATCTCAACAACATCTCAAAATGAATCATTTACCAGCAAATGCAGATATTACAAATTGTCATAAAAGTACAGCAGCTTCTCTAATATGGGTCAGAATTTAGGGGGGCACAGAAGAGGGTGTGCAGACTTATGGCAGACATAGTTGCATGTGATGCAGTAAAGTGGTTTTGATGGAAGATCAATTCATGCCCTTTTATTTCCAGAGAAATTCTGAGCCAAGCAGCTAAGTCAACATGTTTAGAAGCACAGCTTGCATCCAGTAACTGAGAAAAAACACTCTATAAAATCTTTTAAGACTAGACAGGTAAGTTCTAAAACATGTAACATGCATCAATATTTAAACATTTAACACCTAGTGGGGAGAGGGAAGCTACTCAGTTGCATTGAAGATTGAGGCAAAGCAAGGGAAATCACTTTGTTTTGGCTGGAGACCAGCAGGGGGTAAGAATATTTGTCCTTTTTCTGCAGGTGGTAGAAAATGGATTTACTTTTGCAGGTTGTTGACAGAATGCATAATTCTGAAGTAACATAGAATATAAACTGAAGTAACATAGAATATAAACAGACCAGTCGAAGTGTGTCCATGGTGCTTGCTCTGTTTTGTTGTTGCAGCTGGAACAGACTACTGTCCTAAATTGCTTCTCATAACCTCATGACATCTGCCAGCATTACCTGCTTGTATCTGTGCTCCAAAGCCTGGCTCAGTCAAAACAATCCAGATTAGGAAAGACCTGAAGCCTTTAATCAAACTCAGATCATCACACAACCACAACAGGTCAGTATATGGTAGCCACATGTGAAGAGGCCTAGCCACCCATCCTCTAAAGAAAAACAAATGTGCAACACATGTAAGAAACCCTTGCAGATGAAGTTATTCTTGGCAAAGGTTTAGTCTTATTCTTTTAAAGAGTCAAGAAATTCCATGTCATATCTTCCCCCTTAATTCATGTCTACAGCATGTTTGTTTTAATGTGCAGCAAAATCTGTGGACTATAGAAATGCAGCTGATTAACACAAATATTGTCCTATTTGATCCCAAGTGAGTAATTCTTCACGGAGCAATACGTTTATCCTAACACAGAGCACAAACATATCTGAAGAGAACATGTGAGATTTCTGTAGGCATAAACAAATGCCTCAGATAAATTGGTTTTTCATCAGGAAGAAGGACAAACCCCAAATAATTTTCAGATGGGTAG
The DNA here is from genome assembly GCF_023055355.1 of Agelaius tricolor. Lineage (NCBI taxonomy): Eukaryota > Metazoa > Chordata > Aves > Passeriformes > Icteridae > Agelaius > Agelaius tricolor. The sequence continues at coordinate 6,602,494 of NW_027269263.1, forward strand.
CACAGTAGCAAGGCACCGGGTCAAGCTATGCAATAAGAAATCACACTTGAAAAAAGAAATGTTCAAAAAAGTCAGGCAGCATTTCACCAGTGAGCATGTGAGAAAGAGAAGAGAAAAAGAGAGATTTACTTATAACTTCTTTAAGACAGCTCTGCTTTGCCCCAGCTGTCAAGTCTTAGACTTCCAAATCAAGGTTAATAGGTTCCAAGGCTCTGACCAGCCTGCTGGACTGATTTTTTTGGGGTTGAAACAGCTCATTAATTGCTGTACAGCCTCATATTCTTCCCTGTCTCATTCTCACCTCTCATGCACGCTGCAATTATTCAAGCAAAAACAGGTAAAGGTAGTTTGGTAAGAAAGTAAAGGCTTCCCAGACATCACAAAACCAGCCCTATTTCATTTGTCAAGAGGAAGACACATACACACACACACAGAACTGGTTTTAAGATTCAGTAATATTTCCAATCAGCTCCAGTGACCTCTGTGCACTTTCTTCAACGGTTTGGGTTTTTTTCACTATCAGGTTTGTTTTCCTCCACCTTGTTTGAAAGCCTGTGGGTCTTAATGTCTCCATTAAAAAAAACTCTGGAACCAGCCATGCTCCAGCTGATGACAGCCATGCAGACAAGGTAAGGGCCATTCTCTCTCTTCCCCATCCTCTTCAAACACATTTAGTTATTTCAATTAAAAAAAAAAAAAAAAAGCCACCACCCAAGCCCATGGGATAGAGCAAACTATTAAAAGAAAAGTAATGTCTTGTGCTAAATCATCTAATTATACCTTGCAATACAATTCAAATCCAGGAATCTAGATTTTAATTTTACCAGCAGAGTCTGAAAATGGTTGTGAGCTGTTATAAAAATCTAAAAACAGAAGAAAAAAAACAACAACAACAAATGTATTTCTTTTTATATGTGCTTGTAACTTTCAGTATTACCGAGGCATGCCCCCCTCCAAAGAGTTAAGGAACATCAAGTATTTGATATACTTATAGAAGAGAGGAAGGTTCTTAGACTTAAATAAAAAATATTAGTTGGTGTTTTGTTTGACTGTGGCCAAAAATGTTGGTTTATCTTAAAGTTTATCCCATCATTAAAAATTATGAACAAACAGAGAAAGAGTTTTGATAGTTTTTCCCTACAAACTGTTTTCTATGCCTCTTATGCCTCTAGCATTTTTTGATTTTTGCATTCTGGTGCATAAGGTGAATCCAGGCAATAAAACTTCCTTCTAAAAGGCCCCTTTGTACTGTATAGTTGTAACTTCACAGTTTTGATTTGCCTCAAATAGAAGGTTTTGCCACAGGAAAACAAAAACCCAACCAAACAAAAGGATGAAACAGCATGTCACAGTTCATTTTGCTTGATGAACAAATCTAATAAGTAACAGAGCTTTTTTCCAAAAAGCCCATGAAGTCTAGGCACTCTGATTGCAGAATATCCCCCATCCAGAGGAGGAAGATCACAGACTACCAATGCCAAGATTACATTTAGCAGTGATTTCCAACAGTAAGCAGAGAAGGAGAGAAATTTATTGCCAGCACCCATCAGCTTTGCAACTTCCTGATCCACAAACGTTCACTTTCCTGAGTGTTACTCAGCTGCTTAATTAGGGCAGCTAATTATTTGGTGAGGTCCTTCACAGTGAAGGCCCCAACTCTGCAATTATGCTTGGTTCAGGGCCCTAAGAACTTGTGAGCTCTACCGGGAGCTTGCAAACTTCAGAGCTTACAGCAGCCCCTGTGGAGCTCATCAGCTCTGCAGTGGACCCTGTGAAACACAGCCTGCTCCAGCACCAGCAGGACTGGCACTCCTGTAACCAATAAATACACAGTTAAACACGAGGCACTGGAGTAGTTCAGGAAAACTATGCACAATAAGTATGTTTGGTTCTTGAAAATACTGAAATTTCTTCTTGGCTCAAGAAGAAATGTTCAGGAGTTTACAAAAAGACATTTGAGTCAAGTGACCCTCCAGGTAGCTGAATGGAGACTCTTTCTGAGGCAAGTTCACAAAGGGAGGGAAATGGCAATCCAGAAGCACACAGCAGTAATGAAAGACACAGAAAATGGATTTTCAAATAAGTATGACAGGAAGGTTTTAATAACAAGTTTCTCAACTGACTGCAAAAGTCAGAAAATATTTTCGGTCCTCCAGGAAAAGCAAAAAATGTACATATAAATTAAATATGGAAATAATTCTCCATAAAAGAGAGGAAGAAATATCCTTTGGGGATACAATCAAGATAAACATGAGAGAAAATATGTTTTTAGCTAGCTGAGAACTGTGCTCTTTTACAATAGCTTGTCTCTCTAAATAAGTATATTAGTTGATTGACTAGATTAGTTGAATGTAATTTTCAGAGCTGCTTTACAATAATATCTTATGTTAATATTCAGTGCAGTCAACATAATTTTCTGTGCAAATTACCCTATCTGCAGCCTTTTGGTTGCCTCTACACTGCTCTTGCACATACTAAGAGCAGCTATGTGAGGAATGGATGTGAATCAAGCAGTAACACACTGAATCTTTTACTTTTTACCCTTGTTTTGGGTTCAGAAGCCAAAGGGTTCCCAACAGAGCTGCAGTTGCCCATTTCAGGCAGGTTTTACTCCCCTACTCAGACCTTATCTAGCAGGAGAAATAAAATCATCACAAGACCTTCCCTTTTCTTGGAATCCATTTCTAATATAAGGGATAAATGCAAATATTCCACTTTTGGAACGAAGAAAAGCTGTGATGAAGAGATCAAAAGGTGATGCTTTGTTTCTAGCTCAGTATCAGGAATGAAGTATAAAACTAGAACGAGATTTTGTAGATGGCATTCATAAACCTTGAAAATAATGCTTTAGAAAAGCCACTGACAATCTTTCATAAGAAATCAACATAGAAACATAGACCTACATGATACCTTCATTTCATAACCAAAAAGACAAAACTCAGTGTTCAAGCTAGTTACCATGGCCTCTGTTTTCAGGTATTCCAATTTAAAGAAAATGCTTGGCAATCTAACAAAACAGATGAGAGATTGTTTTTCATTTTCCCCCAGACATTTCTGAGGCTCTGTAGGAAGTAAGGTTTGACTTAGCTGTCAAACCAAACATACACTGATGCACTGCAGAGTCTCATGCCTATGGTTGTCCTTTTGGCCACAGATCCCCAGAAAAAAGAGAAAGATTAAGAAACAAGAAGCAGCTATTTTTTGCTGAATGCTCACAAAGGAAGAATTTTAATTGTTTGAGCAGGTGGAAAGGTCTCCTGCTCCTTGAACTTGTAAATTAACCTTTGCTATCTCCTGACACAAAAAGTCTAATGACATGCCTTCCACAGTTAGGAAACAAAAGCTATTTCGTGGTTTCTCCTAGAGCAAGCAGGAAATAAAGCTTGTCAAAACTTAGCAGCATTTGAAAAACAGTATTTGAAACAACAATTTTCCCAGTTTATGCCAAAAAAATAGAGAGGGATACAATTTCCTCTCTCTGCTAGATTAACACCATCCCTAGACTCTTGCTGACCTCAAAACAGAAGCAAGATCCAAATGTGCTTTGGAAGACTCCAGCCAGCCCCTTGCACAGGAGCCTCTTCAGATATTATACAGCAGACCCTGCCAAATTCACACAGCAGGTAAGCCAAGAGAAAAACAAAACATAATTAATGCAAGAGGAGATGGACAAAATAAGAGAAGAAAATTCCTTGCCTTCCAACCTACCTTGGTTCTTCAAATATAACAGGAAAATAGAGGAAAGAAAACCAGCTGGCACACTTTCAAAAAAAAACAAGCACACAAACAAAAATACCACAAACCAACAACTGTGACAGAGTCTCTCAAGAGACCAGGAGAGAAGCTGAGCCAGGAACATGTGCTGGGTAACTGCAGGGCTGAGGAGTCTCACAGAGACTCCAGCATTGCCCAGGAGGAGCCCACATACACAGAAGGACATTTTCCCAATAGTTCTTCAAGAATCTACCAAAAGGTGCAGATCTCTATGCACCTGTGAACTGAACAAAATTGTGAAAGCTAGTATGAAAGAATATTTCGCTACATTAAAACTACAAGTGGGGGAAAGCAGTGAGAAAATGGTGGGATCACAGTTCTCCATATTTCTCAGATAAAATTTACCTTCTTCATACAATGAAAAAAATCTGTTTCTTTACAGGGACTTGCACTAAAAATATAAACATTTGCATTGCACATATTTAGTTGGTAATCAAAGAGCTTTGGGTTGAAACTAGACAAATTAGCTGCTACAATAATTTTTCACTCTTTGCTTTTTCAGCTCAGACAAAACCAAACTTGTTTCTTACACTTCAATAAAAAAATCTGGGAGAATTGTTCTCCATATCTCCCTATACATCCTGAATGCAGGAAGGGCAGAAAGATTTTTTTCCCTGTACTTGTATCTTAACTTGAAGGCCTAGAACTTCTAGAATTGAAGCCCCTGAACTTCTCCATGGCAAGAGAGCACAGTCATTTATGCCAATTGTGTTGCTCAGTGAATGAGGGCAAGAGATAAAAATCTGCCATTTGGCATTCTGGGCTGTTTCTCAGAAACAACAACCTAGGCATACCCCACTGCTGTGCAAGGCTTGGAGTGATGAACTCCTCCATTCCAGCTGCTCCACAGATATGTCACCTACACCCAGCAAACAGAACATACTGTTATCACCATCCCAGCAATGCAGAGTCATCTTACAATGAGAACAGTTTTTAACCATGACCACTCATTCAACTTTACTCACTGATTTAATGGATGTTTACTCTGAGTCCCATCAATCCAGCTGCAGTTCACCTCAACATCAGAAGATACCTGTGCTAAAACATGGATGGGCAGGATGGCACAGCCAGGAACAAGAGAAAATTAGGTCAAAAAAAATATCAGAGATACGACCTGTCTACCACCACCTGAAACTGGGGAACAACATGTTCAGTATCATGAGATCTTTTTGCAACTTTTCCTCTGTGAGATTTCTTTTTTAACATTCCAAGACTTTAATCAGTAAAATACCCTCTTGTTATTCAGCCCCTCTATCAGTAGACAGCTACCAACTGGATGATTTTTATGTTCTTGATTCCTCACTCCTCCAAGAAGCCCTACAGAACTTTAATGTTCTGCTGAGCCATGCTGAATCCTACACTCCATATCACATTTCAGCACCCTGCTAATTCTTTTTTCATAGTTTTCATCCTATTGTCTGCTATGTAAATCAGGCTTACTTACACTTACATCATTCCTTAGGCTTTTTTTAAAATTCAATTACCTCACGTCATCTAGGGGTTCAGTACATTTTCAGTGCAGCTCCTGTCCTTGTGATTTATCAGTTTGTTGATATGGAAACCAACCTGATGCCACTTTGATCTTCCACCAGAATCACTAAATCACTTATTCTCTTGTAAGAAAGTGGCACACACCAATTAATCTTTTCACACCACAAAATTACATGAAATATGGCCTTGTTTTTAACGAAAAGCTACATGATATTCATTACAAAACAAACCACCAAAAAAGGGGGTGGGAAGAGGAGAGATTCCTCTATAGCAGGTAAGAAAAATAGAAATAAAGGATGCATTGTAATTAATGCATAATTAGACAGGTTACATTACACAAGATTTGGTTAGAGATCTAATTCTGGAGATACAAACCTAGGTAGACTTGGCTTTTATTAAGAAACTATGTTTGCCCATAACATTTAGAAAGGTCCATGAAATGTGGTCTGAATACTGGCCAAAGGCTTCATACACAGATGGAACAAACACCACTTAATTTCTATACTGAAAACATTATTATAGAAAACCTTATTATAAAAATAATAATAAAACAACATTATTATAAAATAACTGAGATGTCTGAGACTCCACTCAAGCTTTTTCTAGGTTAGATTTTGCTATAAAGGAAGTAAGAATGCTTCTACTTTTCCATTCCTACTGAAAACAGCTAAATATTAAGTACTTGGATTCAATTTTTATGTAAAAAGTGGCTATGCATTCTACAGCAACTATTACACACCTGGAATTCTGAAGTTAAAAATCAATTAACACAGCTTTAAACCCAGGTCATTAGCTTTTTCTCCCTACAGGTTTCTTTTGCAGGTCACTCACAGCTCTTCAAGTAAGAGCCACTTACATACAAATTGCTTCCAGCACAGAGATACATCAAAAGTGGGAAAAAATTCCAAATCCTTGCCCTAGTACAAACCTCATTCACAAGGCACACAAAAAATGCCCACCAAATATTACAATAAGGGAAAAACCCCAAGTTTGTTTCCAGTCATGCATGACTGGTCACAGGGTCTCTCACTTTCATAAGTTCTGGTCCATTAAGATATTGGAGTTAATGGTCCAATGATAGCTTTAGATTATGAAGTCCCATCCTTCTTGTTTTTCTCTCTTCATTCTGCCATTGTTTATGCTCTTGGACCCGACATTTGGATTGGTTGTCCTTGGTCCCCAGCTAGAGAAGGAGTTGTTTTGTGTCCCTACTCTGTGAAGAGAGCTTACTATCCCTTAATATGAAGCTCAGAACTACACACTAAAGCAGTACAGAATCTGAAAAATATAAAAGCTAAACCTGAGGCATCACTACTGATGATCTTTGTTACAAACATCTTGATACAACCCCCCAGAACTACTGCACTTCAACAGCGAGGACCAAGCAGAAGAAATACCAACTTAATGATTAATAATTTAATCACAGAGAAATTGCATTTCCCAATATGTAAACTTGTGCCACATTCTGCCCTGTAATCTTCATGCTAGGCAAGATCAACTGTTCTCTAAAGTAGAACTGCAACAGGAGTGCAAGAGGAGAGGTGCTGGTGTCAGCTGCCACAGAACTCCTTCCTGACCACTGACACACAAAGGTGGGGTGCAGTCCTTTTTCCACTACAGAATTGCACTAGTGGCATGACTGAGTGGAAGGATGCAAATTGTCAAATTTCTCATCCCTCAAACCACACTTTATTTATTATTGCTCTCCCACTATATCCCTGTTACACCCAAAAGCAGATGTTTTAGCACTTGGTGTAACACTGGTCCTCTCCACTATAAATTAGTTGTTTCTCAAGCTGACTGAACACAGCATCTATTTGCCATTAATGCAAGTCCACCAAGCAACCATGATTCACTCTCTTGGAATCAGGACAGCATTAGCACTGTTTTATTGAAGAGGATAAAGCACTTGTATTCCAAAACTCTTACAGTCACAGTCTTCAGATTTGCAACCAAGCTGTAACTTACTGTAAAACTTACAGGTTTTGCTGTATATTATTTCTTCTGAAAGCAAAGTATGGTTAATATATCTGTGTTCTGGGTTTTCCTTTGAGCTTACATCTTTCATGGAAATGTGTAACATACTCAGCCAGTGCTTGTAGAAAAACAAACAAAATCCCCCATGATGTGTACATATGTATGGATGTTCTTCCCCTCAGGAGCTGAGCTTATGTCCACCAGCGATCAAATCAAATCCCAAGTGCAACAATTTCTGAAAACTGACTGCATACACTTCCAAAAAAATTGTCTTTTGCTCTACATTTAATTTACTCCTTTCATATCAGGTCCCCTTTTAGTCTGTCCATTCCATGGTCTGCTTCAGATAATACTTTCCTTTGTTATAAGTCATGAACAGTAATCCCTTCACGGTTGTTATCCAATTTTACCAAAGGCTTTAATCTGCTTATTGACAATAACTCTTTAACTACTCTTCTCTGAACTGAATCGTAGTAAAATGCATCTCCAGTTCTGCAACTGAACAAAAAACCCCAAAAACCCAAACACATCAACAAACAACCCAGAGTTTAGAATCACCACTGAGGACAAAAATATGTTTAGAAAATCAATTATATGAAGCAATTCAAACAGAGTATTTCTAATAATATACACAAGTGGTAGCAACAGTAAAAATTTCCCCCCAAGTGTTTAAGAAATATAGATGGTTAATTGATTCAAAAGAGACTTAACTCTTTATAACCTTGCTCTTCTTCTGTTCCATGGACTGCTGTGAGCTGCCAGGACAGGTTGGTTTTGCATGATTAGCAGTGAGAAAACAGAGGACCAACCCTTTAGATAACAAATGGCACAGGGACTTGTGACACAAGGAGGTGACCAGACACTCAGAGACAGCAGTGACAGCCCCCAGACTGTCCTGCTCTTAGACTGAGATGGTATAAAAGGCCAGGGTTTCCTTTGTTCAGGGCCTCAGTGCTCAGAGGCACTCAGCTCCCTCTGTTATTTAGCTATTGCACCAAGATAAAATAATTTAAGGATTGACACCGTGACACTGTGCTATGGGAAACCTGGTCTGCCTGGGTGAGTGTGGGGCTGCAGCTGCAGGGAAGGAGGTTTGCTCCCAGCTCAGGTAGTGCAAGAGCTCAGGTGGTGCCAGAATGGTCCTGGATGGTCCAACAAGGAACTTCCCTCAACACCAGCCATTAAGAGCTTGATAGAATCACACCAATTGTATAAAAGGGATGGCTAGACCACAAAGAAACTCTGTTACTTGGTAGTGGAAACAATGCATATTTAGCTTAACTTTACTAATTAAAAATGCAAGAAAACAGGCACTGCAGCTTTGTCACAACATGAGGAAAGAAAATTGAGTTACTGACAGCAGTAGATATCTCCTAAAAGCTTCTTCTAATCAATTCCCTTCCCACCCAGTAGCAATACCAATCCCTGAGTCACAACTCAGAAATTTGAAGAAAGGGGGTAGGGGTATCAAGGTACTTTTTCCACCTCAAGTCTAATTGACTCATTTCTACAGGATCAACTGAGTGAGCTGACATAACTACTTGCTTGAGAAAGGGCTTTTCAAGCACAGCAAGAATTCATTCTGTAAACAAGCCCTTTTCTAGGATAGTATTCAATACCATGCTCTGTACTCAGGGAAGCTAAGAAGCTGAAATTCCAAGTAATACATAAAATTACATGGTTGTACATACTGATGACTTTATTATCCCCTTAAGATTTTCAGTATAAAAATCTTCTCAGAGCTCTTCAGTGCTCCTCTACACTGGGCTGCAATGCCTAAAAGAAGATTTTCCAAAGCAAATTCAGACATCAGTGTATAACAACCATGAGGACTCCCATTAAAAAGGGGATGGGGAGACTCCACACCCTCTCTGGACAATCTGTTCAGTGCCTGGGCACTGCCCAGGGAAGAAGTTCTGCCTCATGTCCAGGTGGAGCCTCCTGGCATCAGTTCCTGCCCGTGGCTCTGGGGCCATTGCTGGGCCCCCAGAGCAGAGCCTGGGCCCTGCTCTGAGCCTCCCTGCACACAGGGACACCCAGGGCTGAGGGCCCCTCTCAGCTGGGGCTCCTCTCCAGGCTGGACAGCCCCAGCTCCCTCAGCCTTTCCCTGCCAGGGAGATGCTCCAGGCCCTAAATCCTCTCTGCAGCCTCTGCTGGCCCCGCTCCAGGAGCTCCATGTCCCTGCTGTGCTGATGATGCCAGAGCTGGACACAGCTCTCCAGATGTGCCTCCCAGGGCTGGGCAGAGGGGCAGGATCACTGCCTGCCCTGCTGGCACTGCTCTTCCTGAGGCACCCCAGGGTCCCACTGCCCCTCTTGTCCCCCAGGCACTGCAGGCCCAGGGACAGCTCGCTGTCCACCAGGTCCTTCCCCACAGAGCTGCTCTCCACCAGATCAGCCCCACACCTCTACAAGTGCTCAGGGCTGCTCCTGCTCCTGCCCAGGACCTGCATCTGCTCTTGGTGAATGCCAGAGGGTTCCTCTCTGCCCATCTCTCCAAGCTGAGTCCCTCTGAAGGGCTGCACAGCCCTCAGGGCTCTCAGCTGCTCTTCCCAGCTTTGTGCCATCAGTGAACTGCTGAGGAGGCATCGACCCCTCAGACAATCCCTGATGAACAAGTTAAACAGCACTGAGCTCAGAACAGAGCCCTGGAGGACACCACCAGTGACAGGCCTCCAGCTAGACTCTAGGCCACTGATCACAACCCTCTGGGATCTGCCACTCAGCCAGTTTTCAGTCCACCTCACTGTCCAGCCATCCAGCCCACTCTTCTGGAGTTTGGCAGTGAGGATGTCATGAGAGGCAGTGTCAAAAGTCTTGCTGAAGTCAAGGCAGACAATACACACTGCTCCACAGCTACCATCCAAGCAGCTGCTTCACTGTAGAAGGCAATCAGGTTGGTTAAACATTACTCACTTGCAGTGAACCCATGCTGACTGCTCCTGATCACCTTATCTTCCATGTGGACAGAGGTAGCCCCCAGAATGAGGCATTCCATCTCCTTTCCAGGGATTGAGGTGAGGCTGACTGGTCAATAGTTCCCAGGGCCCTTCTTCTTGCCCATTTTGAAGAATTGAGTGACATTTGCTTTCTTTCAGTCCTCAGGCACTTCTGATCTCCATGATCTCTCCAAGGTGATCATGAGTGGTTTCACTATGATCACCTTGGAGAGGTCATGGAGAAAGCAAGATTCCCCTCTTCTTCAGTCTTTTACATCACATTAAGAAATTGTCTAATAAGCTCACATTTATGGTGTTTGCTTTATTGTAGGGGCATTTCAATTTTTCAACTCAATTGTTAAACTATAGTAATTCTTCAAAATAAGAACATATATTTTTTCCTCCATTGTTTTCTCAATCCATAGAAGCAACTGTACTCAGCAAATCTGGCACTGAAACAAATAGTTATTAATTCTAAATAATCAGAGTCCTTTGAGGGTAAGTGGCATTAATCACAAGGTCCAATTTTAAAACCCAGTTTCAAAGTGTGAGCTCACCAGCTAGACTTCTCAAACAAAAGGTGGAAAGTAGCTTTTTGCAACTGCTCTGAGTCAGCCCAGGAGTCAGAGGAGAAAGGAGAAAGCCACCCTGCTCCAGTGACTGTAAAGGCAATTGAGGTGGCTGTAAAGGGAGTTGAGGTGGCCAGCTCAGCTCAGGGAGTTGGGTACCTAAGCATGGCAAAAGAATATCTCCCCTCAAAAATTGCTTTCTGACTGTCAAACAGAAAGGCACAAATCCTGTTTCTTTCTTGAAGTCCCAGATAACAGTGAAAGAAATAAGGCTGGCTTAGAATTCTTGGCAAGAATTGAACTTTCATTTATATCCTAATGAGAGATAACCATGTGGGTTTTTTTGCTCTTTTCAAAGGTAAAGAGTCATCAATCCAAACTGATGTCACTGAGGCACTTATACCTGGACCAAGTGAAGTCATCAATTTCTGTATTTAAGCAGGGCCATCATCTCCTCTGTGGATAGAGAGGTATGGAAACTTCTGTCAAGGCAGAAACTAGAGGGTTTTTTCAACACAAAACCCATGTGACTGTGTTCACAGGGGTTCTTGGATGAGGCAAGAGACGAGAAGGTTGACTCCATGTTCAGAAGGCTTGATTTATTAATTTATGATAGATATATATTACATCATAACTATACTAAAAAGAAATAGAAGGAAAGGTTTTGTCTCTCAGAAGGCTAGCTAAGAATAGCAAAGAAAAGAATGATAACAAAGGCAGCTGGCTCGGACAGAGAGTCCGAGCTATCTGGTCTGTGGTTGGCCATTAATTGTAAACATTCAAAATGGCCCAATCACAGACACACCTGATGCATTCCACAGCAGGTTATTTGTTTAAACAGGTTAAACAAATAACCATTGTTTACATTTTGTTTCTGAGGCCTCAGCTTCTCAGAAGAGAGAAAATCCTAAGAAAAGATTTTCACAAAAAGATGTCTGTGACAAACCCAAGCAAATCTTTCCTAGATTATTTAAATAAAGTTCACATAAAGAGACTGTTACAAGAAAACACAGTAGAGATCTATTATGTTTTCTGTTGTGCATCCCCTGCAATGAACTGGATGTTGACTCATGTTGACTAATGGGCAAAACCCCTGAAAACAAACAGAAAAAGCCCATAAGAACTTTCTCTGTGAACAATGGAATGAAGACAATTTGATCATGTAGAAAGAGGCACATCAAGCTAGATTCCTTGAGTTTAAGCTGTGAATACTGCTTTTCTCAGCTGCACAAACCTCAGATGCATAAATCTGTAACCTCAGAGGAGCTAATGAAGAGTACCACAAAGTTGTGCAGCAACCCTTTCCTTTGCACTCTTCCATGTGACCCAAGGTCAGGAGGGAAAACTGCAATCTATCACTAACAACTTCTGGCTTTTAATCACATGGGCAGAGGTAGCAAGAGGCTCTAGATATCCATGCATGAAATATGTGGAAAGCTAGACAGCCAGCAGAGTTCCAGAGTTCTTGATAAAACTTGGACATAGCAACATTAGCTCCTGTAGTACTCTCATGGGAATGGCTTGCTGCTCTTTGGTTCAACCCTCCATGGGAAGCACTAATCTGTGTATATTTAAGACAAAACCATCGGAGAAAAGAGGTATTAGTTTGCAGAATAGCCTGTCACTAACTATGCCACTCCACCACAGCAGTATCCAATCCCCACACCACTAAGCAGCTGAAACACTCAGCTAACAGTTGCTCTGACAAGACTGGAGTGGTACATGAGGCCCATGAGCTATTTATTTTGGCATAAAGTGATGCTACTTCTTTTCTGTTCTCCCAATCCCACCTGTAGAAGCAAGAATGCATCCTGTGCTAGAAGCTGATGGAGCAAGAACATCTAAAAAATTATTAAAAGGGTCTGTTAATAACTATGTATATTTCCTCTTTTGCATCTGCTCCTATATTTAAAAGTAAACTTTCACAAAGTAAGCTGCTTAGTGCTGAGACAAAAGATGAACAAATCAAAAAGTGAATTAGAAGGCTGCTGTAGCAATTTAATGACATTGCTTTTGACAAGTAATAAAGTTAGATGTTTCTGCATTTCATAGTGTGGACTTTAAGCCAGCAAGAAAATCAGACCTTTAAATAGGGATACCATGTAACTAAAGTGTCTTCAAGTCTGCAATAACCTAAGAGAAAAACCACCAGTGAGCAAAAATTAGAAAACTGATATGACAGCTTAGTACCTATTAAAAGAAAGATTGCCTATGAGAACAGCAAACAGATAAATACCATTCCTGTATGTCAACCAGATTATACAATGGAAGTATACAGGTCAGAAGCACTGGAAGCTAAAACTTCTGCCAAGGGGAAGAGGCTCTATCTCTCTTCAGCTGCTTTGTTTGTATCTCATGAAAAAAGACCTCAAACCTATAGTTTTATCACCCTCTTGGCCTTCTAGGGTCTACAAGACAGGTATAAAAATTCTGGTGAGCCTGACAAGCCTCGATCCTGCCTTCCATCTAGGCAACAGGCAGTGTAGGACAAACCACAGAGCCAGAAATGAGGAAGAGCTGACAAAGGAATGAGGACTGGGGATGTGGAAAGGGCAGTATGTTTTTTTAGAAGTAGGCATTTCACTATCATCTAAGCATTGCTTAGTTGTCACTGCAGTGGAACAGCATGTGACAATAACATTTAAAACTGAAATATCAGTGTGGATAGAAACACCTAAGAAGGGTAAGATCACAATGCTGCCACAGCTGAAAATCCTCATCCACCTTATCAGCTACCCACTGTGGAATGACTGGAAGAGAGCAGGAAACTCAAGGCTCCCTCCACGTGACCCAGGATGTCAGCCTTATGGAAAGCTGTCAGAACAAATGCTCCACCAAAAATGTCGATTTTGATGAATCAGCATTCCAACTAAAATAAATGGTCAGATAATTCTACACCAACTTCAACTAACTTCATTAAAATCCTTTAATGAAAGCTTTAGCTCTTACTACACCATTTAATGCAGTTTATATGATTTATCTCTTCATTAAGAAAAGATAAATCATATAAAATTAAGACAGGTCAGCACCTCTGTTTCTTTATATGCAGTTCAGCAGCACATTAGCACCATGTTTTATAGTCATAAGGATGCAGCAATGGCAAAGAATGCTTTTATCACAAGCATTCCTAGAGTTCATCTCAGAATCTCCCAAAGCATTCCCAAAAGTGTTTACCTTAATTCTAGGTTTTGAAACACATTTTTACTTTTGCCTTTTTAATTCATCTAAACTGTTTGACAAGCAGTGCTGTTAGAATGAGTACATAACAGCACAGCTGCTTCTCCACACATTTTAAAACCATCACAAAAGGCTGGCACAGCTTTGGCCCAGGCCTATCCCATTCAGGCAGAGAGAATCTCAGTACCTCTTCCAGCAGGAATCTGCAGGAGTGGAAGATGAGAAAAAGAAAAACAGAGAACCACACTGTGCTCACAAACCAGCTAAATAACATCAAATGTTTTGAAAAAGAAGGTTAAGTCAGAAATAGTGATTTGCTCAGGATTTGTCATCAAAAAAACCACCAAAACCACAGCAAAGGCACACAAAGAAGAATCAGAAACAAAATTCTCAGTTATCCACCCCTTGAAAAATGTTGTAGTACACAGAGTCTCTGCTCTGTGATACACAAATTACTCACTCAGCTATAGTGATAGGGCAGACTGCACCACTACTAAAACTCTTGTCTTTTAATATCACACCACTAAATATGTGATGTTTTTGTAAAGTTCCATGCTTGTAACTATTGCCATTTCAGGGCATATAGTCTTCATCCTAATCAGTACCTAAACGTTCCTTATCTAAAGAAGTTCTGAAGCTCAAATGATGCAATGCTACCATATACAGTTATTATTTTCTACACACTGACTTCCTTGTGTAAACCAGCTGTTGGCATGTTCAGAATTATTTCAGATTATGCTGTCTGGATGCCTGATACTTTATATCATGGCCCACTCTGCTGCTCATCACAGGAGCTGAATATTCATTATAGCAAGAGTTACGCACAGACACCTTCCTTTGAGACATCATTTGTTTATCTATGCAAGTGGTTTGACAGCTTTTAACTTAGATTTAATAGCATCTCACCCTCAACTAAAATATTCAGTTGCTAGATTTCCTGACTTCATTTCCCAGGTTACATTTAGACCTTTACAACACCAAAACCTCTCAGCCTATGCCCTTTTGGGTGACAAACCATCAATTAAATGCTCTCTTAAGAAATTGTCTATTTAAGGCTTTGTGCTGTTCTGTGATTTTAAAGCTGTCATTGATATAAAACATCAATATAAAATATATTATAATAAATATATTTTATATTTATTATATAAAACCACTACCCACCAATTCAGAACCAAGTGCACATGACAACAGATGCCTCCAAGCAGTCCCTGGTTCCAGCCCAGCAGCCACCATTTCCATGTGTTGGTGTAACATTACTCACAAACATTCCACAAATCACACAGCTAAGTGTTTCTATGCAAAAAAGAACCTACACATAAAAAAAAAAATGTGCCTAAGTCTCTGTGAACAGCACTCCCAACAGAGTTTACATTTACCTCACACGCAGTCACCTTGGCAATGGTCACAGATTTTATTACTGAAAATACACATCAAAATGCCAATTCAATCAAATGGTACTTTTTTTCTGGTAGCAACAAAAATTTGTCTGTAGGATTATTCAGCTTACTTTTGCTGACATGTTTTGCCCAAAGAGATAAATAAAAGAACTGCTTCTCTAAACAAATTCATCCAATGCACTCTGGAACACGCCAAGAGTGACACAGACAAAACACTACAATGCACACTAAAAGCCTGAAAGAGCAGAGGGAACTCTTAAAATATGATTGGCAAAAAAAAAAAAGGTTTTGCTTCCTCTTATGATATGTGAAAGCAACCCTACTTCTTACAAGAAGAATAGTAGTAAAACACTTATGTTGAAAAGAAGTGGCAGAAAGGAGGAAAAACAGAAGTTGGTGTTCACATGTGTTTGTAAAAACATCTTTATCAGGTCACACTGTCTTCACTACTACTTAGTTTTATTTAATGTAAAACTAAACTTCCTATCTTCTCACTCCAATTTCATACCTTCCCACTTCTTACCATGGTGATAGACACAAACTTAAATTCAGTGAAACTTGTGAAAAATAGACCAGGACCAAGATAAAACTGAATTCTGAAAGAACCAATTCAACTCCTCCACTACTAAACTGCAGTCATACCCTCACTGAAGGGCAGCTCTGCCCCAAACCAGAACGCTGTCCATGCCCACTACTACCTCCAAAATCACCAGCTGACTACAGAGAATTTCAGTTTCTGAAAACAACTTAAAACACCTTGAATCCTAAAGAGAGTAACAAATCTATCCACAGAAAAAGTAAAGGAAAAATAAGACACTCTGAAATAAAACTGGGCATGGCCATTCCTGTCAAACAGTTCCTACTGCTGAAACACTGAAACACTGAATGAGGTGTTGTAATCAAATTAACTATATAACAGGGCATGTGAATTGCATAACCCAGTCTACAAATGTCTAGGTGGAGACTGCACCAGGCCCTAAATTACCACTTTCTTAACTTACATGATTTCTCATCAGGCATAGAAACACAGCTACATTAAAATGGTGTTGTCTTCAGTTATGCAAGACAGGGTAATTCTAGGTGAAATAAAACTATTTAAAGTCAAAAGCTTTATGTACACGGTTTGCCTAGGAATTTTTGTTGACTTTCTAGATATATATTAATCAATAAATCAATATCATTCATATCTCATTATGATTTTGGAGCATTAAATGGTTTTATTTTTTTCCTTAAAACTTCACAGTTAGTGACACAAAGAAAACACCAAACCATCTCTGTGAAGATTAGTACACAGCTCTCAACAGTATTGAGAAAATAGAGCCAGTGACTTTGTAATTCCAGAGGGACAGGCTGAAATGAAGAAACAAGTCATGTAATATCTTCAAAGTCAGACATAAAAAGGCTAATTGTTCCCATTGATTTTTCTTATTGTTTCATAAAAAAGGACCCAGAACTTTTCCATCATAAGAACATTAGTCAAGCATTCACTCAATATATGTTTGACAAGCTTTGTCTTACATTCATGTGAATTTCTTGACCATGCTCCCACCAAAGGAAACCTACCTAGAAGCAATAGAATATCATGAAAATGGCAAGTTTCATGGTTCACAATAACCATACATTTGCCACAAAGATACATGTGCAAAAGAAAAAAAGTAGCCATTCCTTCTGTTGAAATGAATTTTTAAAAACTTCAAGCATAAAATTAATTACATACTTGTTTCTAATTACGTAGCTTAGGCATTTTTCAAATTCCCAGCTAAACTCTACTTCATTAACCAATTTTGGCACACACATAGGGGAGAGCAGTCATCACACTTTTAAATGTGATTTTGGTCAGAAAAAATTCATAGATTAAGCTTAATTATATCCTTTACCATCTCAAGGGGAAAACCCTTGAAGTTCATATTCAGCACTTCCTGAAAAGGAGTTTTATAGGGTATCTAGGGTCCTGTACTAAGAAAACAATCATTCAAGACTGGACACTGGAATGCCATAAACTCTTTGTACAAAACCAGAGCTCTCTACCTCAACAGCATGGTCAACACTGCTATGGCAAAATAAGGATTAATACCGTGATTTTATCTGTCCAAGCTACATGGTCTACCAAAACAAGCCAGCCTGAAAAACCAGACAGGTGACAGGACAGATTCTAAGGAGCATCTTAAATATAGTTGGGAAAGTAGAACTTGAGAAAGAAAAGCACTCAAAAAGCCACAAGCCCAAAGGATATCCCTAATGCTTACATTACACACATTCCCTGCAAAAGCTGATGGCAAAGCACACTTTGAAAGTGGGAAAAGTGGATGGTGTACATGGTGGAGACAAATGGAGGGGAGAGAAGGAAAGAAGAATGGCACAATTAGATGATCTTGGTAAATATGTATTCTAAAATAGTCTCATCTTCTTCAACCTTAAAACCTAGTTATATTTGCTTATAACTAGGTGTTTTTAATGCAGAAACTTGACTGAGTAACCCTATTTTCAAAATACTGCATGCTTTTCCATTAGCAGAATTTTTTCTTTTAGTATATTTACTCCATAAATTTAGTTTATAGATAACTGGCTCTGCAGATTCTTTCACTGAGACAAAACATTTTCTTTTCCCTAGCTAAGCAGGTAGTTGTAAATTTAGGAACAACAATCCCTAATCAAATTTAGTCCTGAAAATCAGCAATAGAAGAATGATGCCAAGCCACTCATGAGTTTAAGATTAGACAGGCAGTACTCAAGACAAGGTTTAAGCATCAAGTAATTCCCATAGATGACTTTCCACTAGATTTCAGGAGTGTTATCAAGCCTGTTTAATTGTTTAGGGTCACTGCATTTGTTTTGTCTTTTCTTACCTTAAATATAGGACTTCTGTTAGTCTATGAAGAGCTGCCAGGCAGCATGTTCCAATATGACAAATTTTACTTCTGATCTTTATGAACTTACTTTTAGAGTATCTTAGGGAGTTTCTCTCTCTTCCATCTTTTCCAAACATCCTGATAGCTGTTCCAATCCCTTAGCTCCAGGACCACAAAGTGTGAGGTGAAACAAGCAGCAAGGAAGGATGCTTGTGAAGGCTTCCAGATAAAAGTCTAAAGGCTTTGTGGACTGTGAAATAATTACACCCAAACCAAGCTGTTCTGCAACTACATTCTGTTTTTAATGGGTTGGCTTCTGTAACACATTTCAGGCACTTCTTATTCATAGATCATTTGGTGTATGTACTGCTAACATTATACTGGTGAACTCTGCAGATAAAATATTCAGCAGTTGTTTGCAGAGGTCACTCTTTGCAAGCAAAAGAATGACAAAAAACTTTGAGCCAAGGCTCAAAAATCTAAAACCTCCCACCCTGTTGCACAGGTGGCCCTTGGGCACCTGGAATCCTATTCATACTGGAGAAAATGTCAAGGTTATCTCTTTATGGATGACCATAAAGCCCCAAAACACAAAAATTACCAAGCCTTTCTCCCAGTCACTGCTTGGCTCTATTTCAGGTGTGTCCTGCTGGACATTTAAAATTGCTGATGCATAGAAGTCCTCCAGGTTCTGGATTCTCCTTTTTTAATTTTCATAAGCTAATTATCTGTGTGTGACAGCAGTCATTTTATTCTGAAGAGGGATGCAGAGAAGACAGGACTTGCAACAATAGGGCCACAGTTTAATGAGAACCTGCCCCAGACAGGGAAACTTGTGACTGCAAGCAAGGAGAACCTGTTTACATTTCATGGCTATCAATAAGGCTGCCCTTTGTCTACTTAAATAGTGGGCAAAATGCTCTGGTTATACAAGCTGATGAAAGATTACCATTTTTAATTACATTAAAACAAATACATTTATATTAAGGACTCAGCTTTCCAAGTCTCATTTCTTTAAATAGAAGAACATTCTTTTATGCAAGGAGACAATTCTTCTCAAGTTAAGTAACACATTTCTGTCAAACCTCAAGAACACATTGTACTTTCATGCTTTCATAGTATCCATCATTTAAATCCAAATTTGGTTTGTAGTTATAAAATGTTGATTAGGACTATATAATTTATTTAATGCTAAAGCTTTTAGTGGTTATGAGCAGCAATCAGAGCTTTACTAAAACAAATCTCTGGTTACAGTGCTGACTGGTTGGCCAAGCCATGCTGTGCCTGCCAGCTCAGCACTGAGGGCTGGCTTGGACACCACATCCAGCAATGCTCCTGCTCAGCCAAGAAATTGCCTGTACACGTGTTGAGAGACAGGGCAACAGAAATGCTCAGCCAGAACCTCCAGCTACCACTGCTGGCCACAGTAAGCACATTAAAAAATACTGATGATTAAAACAGCACGCCATCCTATTGCAGTAAAACAACAAATTGTTTAATCAGGAAGCACAGTAAAATTACAGCACAACCTAGACTTTTTATACAGCTAATAGAGCGTTTGTGTGACATCTCATGATCAGGTGAAGCACCAGTTCAGCAACGTAAGCAGGGACAATAAAACCAGACAGCTCTGGACTGTTAACAACTGCTCAAGCTCCATCACATTTCAAGTGTTTTCAGTAAGAAATAGGCAGGTTTTGGTTTATGTATCTGAAAGTTCTTCCAGGATGTACTTACAGTTCCTCTACATTATAAACTATATAATCCTCTGGAGTAATTTCCCTCCCCTGCTTAGTTTTTACACCAGGCTAGCCAGGCTTATAACCAGATCTAAACCTGTACTTCACAGAAACAATTTTTTTGCATATACAAGAAAAATGCATGCTAAAAAAATCATAGAAATATCAAAATAGTATATTTTAGTACAAGAGTAAGTTTGTCAGAATTTAACCTGGAGGTTAGATCCTTATATAAGGCACAGTTTTATTCTATGACAAACATCTTGTTTATAGTAAAGGAATCTGCTTCTACTCGAGAATTAAAGACTTTTATATGCTTTGCTACAATACACAGCAAAAGAATCACACAAGCTTACACAATCACACAAACAAGACTATTTTCTTGAATTTTAAGGGAATTTTTAAACAATGGGCCAGAGCAGAGATCTTACTTATCCTTTGAATAAGAAAAGCAAGTTTCACACTTAACACAGATTTATTTAGGAAAAAAGCTCTTAGACTTAACAGTGCTCTTAGCTGCATAATTTCCTATCTTTACTACTTCTTGCTTGAAGTGACAGAGAAAACTTAATACAACTAATACTTTATGCTGAAACATGAAATTAAGATGTAAAAGTGAGAAACTACACGGTTCCCATGAGAAATGAAAATGAGAAATGAAAATGTAAAGTATGTGTTAAACAACCCTGGGGAAAGAAAGGAGGCGGGGGAGGAGGGTGGAAGAGAGAGGCCCAGAGTGCTGACTTTTTTTTTTTTTTAGGAGAGTGGTATTAGAAGGATTCTAATTAAACCATTAAGGTCCAGAAAATGTGTTACTATTCTTTATATTTCCACTCATCAGTTCAAGGGGAAAAAAAGGGTTCCATATTTATGGACACTTATGGTTTGCTGTTTGTGTTTGGTTTTTTGGTCAGGGTTTTTTGGGGGGTGGGAAGGAGATGTTCTGTCAGTTTGTTTGGATTTTAGGTTTTAAGGTACAAACCAATTAGACTGTTTCAAGTATGAGATACAATTAACTAGACACAGACACCACAAACACATATTACATATACATTCTCACCCACACATATGCATTTAAAGTACTCTAGTCTAAAATCTAGAGCAATACCATGGGACAGCATCACTGGCTCATCTAAGTGACTCTGCTCACACCTACAAGGCTCAGGTTTTCTATTACCTTCCCTCATTACAGAACACCCACAACTGGGCCAAAATGCTTTAAAAACAACCTAGAAGGGGGAATCCACTACCAAAGAAACAGACTAACCAGAAACTCACAACTTAGAAATTACTCCTTTTAGCTCCTTTTTGCTGTACAGCTATAGCCTTTCTCCAAGTGTCAAGCAGAAATCCAAAGCAGTAATTTTTGTCTTGCTCAAGCTGATTTTTAGGACATATATACACAGATCCTAAAATGGTAAAATAGTACTGGTTCAGATATAGGCTCAACTAACAGCCCTGACATCCTGTAATGTGAACCAGCTCTAATCTGCTCCTGTCCCAGGGTCACTGCACAAGTTCTCAAAATGCTTATTTAGGCCACCTCAGCATTTGTCCCTGCTATGTCCTCCTTTCTCACTGGCTGCACTGTAAAAGCTGCATTTGCTAAACATCCTCCATACAATGTATTATCCTGTAACATTTTATCTGACCACTTTACAGAGATGTCAGAACTGGAACACATTCATTCTCCACAGGGACAGTCTTATTTTTTTCCAGGAATGCAGCCAAATAAAGATGGTTCTTCTGCAGACTATTTTCTTTGTTAATAATGCCAAAAATTCATACAGCTGAGTGCTCTGATTTCCATTTTTTAAAAACATGTAATCCATAGTTTACTTAAAGAATATTATCAGTCTGTTTCAAAACAAGCTAGCAAAATAATTTATCAGCTTTCTTCAAGAAATGAACCATAAATCAATCCTTTTTTTGTCAAACACATAAATCCCATCCCCAGTTATCAATGTCCTCCAGAGGAACAAAGGCAACTTTCTGCTCTACTTTCTACAACAGAGACCAAAACCTTTGTTCTAAAGTTTGGACCAAACTTTACACCCTAAAATGACCACATTTCAGTAACTCCCCAAAACATGGATGGAGGGCAGACCCAATCCACAACCAACCAGTCCTACTTTGATTTTAAATGAAGGAAATGTAAGATTTCTTCCATCTGTGCACCCCATGAAAAGGCCAGACACCACCACGCTCCTCTGACCTGCTGTGACTCAGGCTGGTCACAGCTCTGCACAGCCACAAATGCCCCTGGTCAGCTGTACAGGTGTATTGGCTGACACAGCACAGCAAGAACTGGGAGTATCATTTCATTTTATGGCAGAAGGTGTGTTTGTGGTGCTGCAGCTCACCAAGACAGGCATGAAGATGGTTGCAGGATGCAGAAAAAAGTTTAAACCTCACAGCAATGAGTTGTAATCACTAAAGGCTAATTTTGTCTTCTGGTGCAGATCTGCCTTAAGACACACTGTGTGCAAGGCTCATCATAATTTCTGAAAAAATCCCCTCTGTAATATCCTGCTTTGAGATAGTCAAGAGATTACAAACAAAACTTTTTTCCAAGATGAATTATAAAAGTAATTCCTTGTGATTATTAAGCTCAGTCAGCTGCAGTGGTTTTAGTGAGCAATCACAAGCTCCCGGCTACGGGTCTTAACAGCTGTCATGGATTCTGAAGTTATGATTTCCTGACAAACACTGCCAATTTATCCAAGTTACATTTGAGGGAGGGAAGGATTATTTGTAGAGTTTTTGGTTTGTTTGGGGTTTTTTGACTTTTTTTTTTTTTCACTCTAGCCCTTTCCTCAGAAACTGCAGGGACTTTTTTAAAGCCTCTCCACTTCCTTCACAAGCAATGCTACTTTGGACTTCTCAAGCAAGAACATAGAATGAACAACTTACCAGATTATAACTCTCTGCTGTAAATTAATATGGTCCCTTTGAGTTCTTGTTAAGTTATTAAAAGTTATCTTCATATTTTCATTTTTAGAAGTGCGTGAAAAAACATTTTTAATTAACATAATGCATAACAGAAGCTTAAAATCATGATTTTTCTTTTTTTAAATACAACAGGTCTTCATAGTCTAGACTTGGATGCTAAATTATAATTGCAGGGACTGAAAATGCAGATACAAAGACTCATCACCAGATGTTATTCATGCAGAGCAGAAATTACTACCTCACTTTAAATACTTCATTCTAACTTATTAAATAAACACTGCATGCAAATCTGAAGTATACTTTGATACATGAATACTTTATAGCAAGATGCATGAAGTTAACTAATTCCCGTCACCCTTATCACTACAGCACTGACCTATTAAAGGACAGGACAAATCCTACTCTTGAAAGTCACCTTAAATTGCCAATAGAACATCATTTTATACATGTCTCACCCAAACAAGTCTGAAGCTGAAGATAAAGTGGGGAAAAAAAAGCCAAAGAACTTGAAGTGTTCTGACAAACTCTACAGTGCTGCAAGATGCTATTGACATTCACAGGAAGGTTTGCAGGAGCTGGAAAGCACAGCTCTCAACTGATCCCCTCCACAAGTCTTGTTTTCTAGCCCAAGAACTGAATGAAGGAGGTAGGGATGTAAGACTATTTTCCAACTTGCCTACAGCTAAAAGCATCTACAACTTTGTTATACAAGTCTATAAGAAAAATGTTTGTCCTGCACTAATCAATTCTGTGCATTCTGGTTTGATTTTTAGCAAGCCAAATCTCTCCCATCTCCTCCCACAAGGAAAAAACTAGGTAAAACAAGTGCAAAATAAAGAAAATACATCAGCAAGCATGTTCCTCTGAGCACTTGGCAACCTCTGGCAGTAGGGTGAGGACAGGCAGACAGTGGCAGTAACATCTAAAACCAGCACAGCAAGATTTACAAGAGAGGTCACTCTCCAAGTCCTCACTGTTTTAAGTATGTGGGTTTCTGGTTACCTTCCTTCACCTCCTCCTTCACACAAGGAGAAAAAAGATGATGAGGAAGAAACTAACATTTTGAGCAGTGCAATAAAATGACACCTTTACAATTTCTGCATCAATCCTACCATAGGACTAGAAACTAGCATGGACCATACAGGACCAATCTCAGACAAACTTTGCAAAGTTTTGCCTGTCAATGAGATTAAAACTAAGCAAAAAAACCCCTAAATAATAACAAACAACCCCCTAGAGTTAAAATTCAA
Source organism: Agelaius tricolor (assembly GCF_023055355.1). Classification (NCBI taxonomy): domain Eukaryota; kingdom Metazoa; phylum Chordata; class Aves; order Passeriformes; family Icteridae; genus Agelaius; species Agelaius tricolor. The sequence continues at coordinate 6,626,607 of NW_027269263.1, forward strand.
GGCTATTACAGTAAATGAATAATGTCTGCTCTTGTTCCCAGTAGCCACAAAGACCTTCATAGGACCAGGAGCCAAGCTCCAAAGAGCAGCAGTTGAGAAGCAAAGGGAGCTATAGCAGCTCTGGGGCAGGAGATGGCAAGAACATTCCAGATGCTGTGCCAGGCTCTTGGCAGTCTAATCCTGGCCTAGGCAACCTTCTCTGCTCTCAAAGGCCATGCCTGGAGATTAAGGTCAACCAGCAGAACAAGGATCACCCACCTATGAGTGACAGCAGAGCTGCATTTTAGATCTTCCCAGAGCTACATGCAGCCCCAAGAGGCAAGGTAGGCCACTCCTGGTGCAGTCTCATCAGGACAATCTCTGCAATGCTGTTGCAATCTTTTAGTAATGAAAAAGTACCTTGTGGTTTGTTTAATATCCCAGCTATTACCCGAATTTAGTGATGTATTTGCAATCATCAACATCAACTGATCAACAGAGCCTCCTTAGGTGAAGAAAGATGAAATACACCTTATAAATCTCTGTGCCATAATCAGAGGAGTCTGCAGATTTCATATCACCTGCCTACATGTCACCTGTAAAACCTCAAAATTACCTCCTTGGTACACAGGCCAGGCTGTACAGCAAATGATCAGCTGAGTGCACTGATCTGTCACCTGTGAAACATTACTGTCAGGAGAGGAACAGCAGAAAGATTTCCAGTCAGAAATCACCTGCTCAAGGGAGACGTGGCATCAAGCAACAGAAGGTATGAAGCAAAGCCTTCAGTTATTTGCCTTATTTTTGCAATTTACATCCAAAGTGCCATTTTATGTAATGTTAACTTGCCTGAAAGCAAAAGTATACTGTACAAGTGAATTTACTGGGAAATCCTGATTTTTTTTTTCCCAAATCAAAGGTACTGTAACTGGTAATAGAACTGTTCATTTCCCTTTTCTTATTCTGTTGTATAACATCTATCACTCAGCAGAAGTACTACCACTTCCCACAAATCTTTTGTTGCAATGCTAAGATGTAAGCCCTGCTCTACAGTTGCTTTTGTGCTTGACATGCTCAGACACCAGTTTTCAACTTTCAAAAAACCAACAGAAGTGGGTCCATTTAAAAAGTATATGTTCCCTGCAAAATTTTGCATGAAAAAAAATGCAAGTGTGCTGGGGGAAGGGTACCCATTAAACCTGAAGATCTTCCCCAACATTCAAAGTACTTCATCCAGAAATCAGCTTCAGCTGCCATAAAAAGTGTTGTAGCTCTTTGTACTCTAATTCCATTCATTAACCAAAACCCTTTACAACCCAAAAGTTTTACAAGACCTTAACAATTAAGGTAACTCTATATAGTCACTTGATTTAAAACATGTACTGAAAAGCAAGCAATTAGTCACCACTTCTAGGAGACACTTAAAATTCCCTTTGTGGTGAACAATACACACATAAAAGTGAGAAAAGCCAGCTCATTCTGATAGTGCTCCTCATGAAGAAAGTTGATTGTCTACAGGGTAATTTCGGGGGAACTGAAACTATGATAATGAAGTCTTTACCATAAGGACAAAAGGGCTGCTCAAATTAAAAAGCAAAAATAAACAAACATACCAACCCCTCAACAACAGAAAACCCCAAGACAACAAGAAAACAGCAGTACAAATATACAATACTGCACTTTAAAGCAGTACTTGCTCAAGAATCTGGATATGCCTTTTTTTTTTTCATCTTGAGTGCTCAAGCAGAAAAATCTCTTTTCTACTTGCTCAACTTTCATGTGAGGTGCTCTTAAACACAGTGCTCTCCTGCACTTGGTGATCTAACTCCTGGTCTTCTCCTGGAAAAAGTCACCACTAAAGTGTCAGTGTTATCCCCAGCTGCAGATTTTATTAGAAAGGGTCTTGTGTTTAACACCAGTCAGGAAAACAGTTCCAGAAAGGATGGATAGGACCAAGGAGCCTTCCTGGAACCTGCCAGCTCACTTCAAAAGAAGGCTAAACTAACACCCCATTCCCCTCACCTTCATCTTGGGCCCTTCTCTCTCCTGCTACACACAGAGCATTTTATTGAGTATCAAGACAAGTAAAGCAAGGAAGTTGTAGTGTATGAACATGAGCAATGAGAAGCTCCAACCTCAGAGTGTACAAAGGAGATGGCCAGTGAGAAGAATATAGATGTTTCAGATTGTAATGCCTTCCTACAGAAAATAAAACAAAACAAACCCAGACTTGGCTGATGTGCCTCAGTTACCCAATAAGAAATATTTTCCATTAGTAAATCCACTGCATTTCTTATTACTGATAACAGACAGGGGAACCAAGTCCAACTTGTACTCCAGTATCTCAGTTACACATAGAACCTCACACACAATCACCTGATGGTTTTGGCAGTGAAGTAAATGCTGCCCAAACCACTTATACTTTAGTGCCCCAACTGTTTCTGTAATGTGCTCTGAAAGAGCCCAGTGACATTGTTCCAAAGCATCATCAAGCAGTGACCTTCACAACCCTGGAGTACCCTACAGCAGCAGCTGTGAGAAAGACCAGAGCACTGGTGAAACACTGAAATTTTACTAAATTTCACTATGTGGGACACTTCCAAGAAAATGCATTATTCATCACTGTGTATCTCTGCTAGCTTATACTGTTAACATTTCATTTCCAAGTAGGCATTCTCATGTTTTCAGCAAGACAGATACTTTTAATAAATATACATCCAACCCCAGAAAACACTAGTAAAATAATAGTTTGGGACTTACATCAGCTTTCAGCTTTTTCATGAAACACTTGATGCATGCTATGTTAGATAAACTATTTTTCACAATTTAACTTTGATGAAAAACTGAACTAATTGGTAAAGATGACCTAAGTGTAAGTTTTGCTGCTAAATTATTTCTTTTCATGAATTGCAAGTTTAGAAAATTTTATCTGAAACAAACATCATCTGAGCATAATAGAAGGTGGATTAGACTGCAGGAAAACATGAGGGGGTTTGCTTTTCCAGGTTTCATATTTTATTAACTGCTCTTAGAATTTTTTATGGCTTACTCCTACCACTATTTGCCAGGCAATATCTTGAAACCAGAAGACAATTACAGGACTAAAAAAAAATGTAAATACTAGTGAAAGAAGCATCCATACATGAACAGTTTGGGGAATTATTTTTCTTTTTAAATTTACACCTCTGTGCTCATGCCACTCTTCCACCTATATTTCAAGCTTTGGACGGTATTCTGAAATGAAACTAAATTTATTAAAAGCTGAAAGGTTTTCTGCTATAAAATTGCATGTGAGAACTGCAATTTTTGCACCTGCAATATGGTAAACCAGAAAGTGGATTTACTGCTGTATTACCTTCTTAAAACATACCCTTCACATAACAACTTAGAAAGTGACCTTCAAATATTTGGAAGAAAAACTATTTTGTCCTTAAATTACAGTTGTTGGAGGGATTTTTTTGCTTTGGTCAGAGGGGTTTTGTTTGAGTTGGGGAAGGGGGTTTGGTGTTTGCTTCTTTTTGCTTATTTTGGTTTAAATTTCAGCATATTTTTAGAAGTATTTACTCCTACTGCTTTAACAGATCATTAGTATGGAGAAAGCTACAGGTTTGCTTTACGTTTGACCTATTTCATTTGTCTTCTTGTATTTTCCTCTTGGTGTAAAGTATTAAGAAAGAGTAAGGAGTGTGCAAACATCAAGTTGGGATTACTGAGCATACTACTCTGCACGTTCAGAAAATACAAACACTGTTCTAAAAAAAGACCAGCTGGCTCCACAACAGAGCTTTACTCCTAACCAACAAGAATCTCATTCTCTCTGGTTACAAGCCAAATCAAAGCCACTTTAAATGTGGGTTTCCTTCCTTTTTCTCTCACTTTCAGGATGGTGGGTAGAAAATACACGAACATTACACTTTCTTTACACTCTTAAAGAGTTTTAGAATCTAATAAAATACACCTAACACTATCATTGCCTCCAATTTACAAGTTGGGAATACATGGAAAAAGCATACATCCTTTTGTTATTTCCAAAGCTTGAAATATAGGTACAAGGAAATAAACAGGTCTTCTGTTTATAAATTGACAAATAACTATTCAAACTGTAGAAGAAAATACTCAAGATATAGTGTTTCTATGAAGTTCAGGAAAGAAGCTGTGTTTTGCAGAGATTTTCTTCTTTTGGAGGAAAAAAGCCAAACAAAAATTAGAATGCAAAGAAATGGCAAGCAGTGAAACACAATCCTCATCTTTCCAAAAAAACAAGGCACTAATTTGTTGCCCCCCAAAAAAAGAGTTGACTGAAAACCACATGTGAAATGGCAATACAACAGATTAACTTGCTTGTTCAAGGAAAAAAAATATACAGTAAAAACTCGTTCCATACTACAGATATAAAATATTTCCAGAAGGTGACACAGCATCAAGGACATTCCATTAGTATTCCAATTTGGCTCTCCCAAATGCTTTGTCACAGATGACTGCCTTTGGGGTAACCTCAAGCCAGCCACTCATGTAACATCACCAAAACCCCACTGAATTTTCCACTGCTGGCAACCACTGCTTTGTCCCAAGAGCAGAGCAAAAAGAGCCACATCCAGGGACTCAAATGGGAGCTGAGAATATAACATCAGTTCCTGAAGGAGCTGAGACAAAACCACAGCATTTTTAAAACAGGAGTTCCCCCAAGGGTGGGGAAAGGAGCCTCTCTTGTAAATTTTCTGATTAAGCTTCAAAACACATCTCAAGTTGTTATTAATACAGTATGTTGACTTCTCCTATTTCTTCAGATGCTTCAATAAAGCATGAATATCAACAATGAGTAAAGCTCCAAAAAATTTCATTTCCTGACACTTCAGAGAGGCACAAGTCTGTCTGTTCACAGGCAGCTGACACAGCTTTTTAAGGAAAGCAGATTTTATTAAATTTTAGGTTAGAACTTCTCCATTTCTGCTAATCTTCTGCACTACTGCCAAACTAAGTTTCTAGTGCTGTTTTCTGAAGTCTGATGATTCCTGATTGCTCACAAACCAATATGAATGGAACTTCACAAGTCTGCAAATCACACCATTAGAAAGAGAAACAAATGATGCAAAATGGCTTAGGATAACTTTGACAACAGCATTTGAAATCATTCAACAAACAAGTGTTATAGTAGCCTCTTTGAGCCAGGTCTCATAAGCTCTCAGAGGTCTAGAACACACCCAAGATACCTCAGCTACCCTTGGAGGCATAAAAATCAGCAGGATGGCTTCTGTTGCAGTGTTGAAAATAAAAAGGTTTAATAAAAAGGCAAAATAAAAAACAGAGAAAACCCAAGCCAGGTGGCAGAGGCTCTTGCTCCTGGTAAAACACCTTACAAAAGCAATTAGTTTCTTTGTTCACTTCTTTTTCTAGTAAATTGCACAAGTGGGACTTTTTGCTTCTGTCCAGCTAGCTATCCTTAAGTCTGAGGTGAAGTCCCCTAGTGTAGCCATGATATTTTCTGAAAAATCCTTTCCTTAGGATTTTTTCTCCTGAGAAGCTGAGAGGCCTCAGGAACAAAATGTAAACAATGGTTATCTGCTGCTGTGGAATGCAACAGGTGTATCTGTGATTGGTCTCATGTGGTTGTTTCTAATTAATGGCCAATCACAGCCCAGCTGTCCAGACTGTCTCAGTCAGTCACAAGCCTTTGTTATCATTCCTTTTCTATTCCTTGCTAGCCTTCTGATGAAATCCTTTCTTCTATTCTTTTAGTATAGTTTTAATATAATATAATATATATCATAAAATAATAAATCAAGGCCTTCTGAAACATGGAGTCAACATTCTCATCTCTTCCCTCATCCTGGGACCCCTGTGAACACCATCACACCCCTAGGCCTATAAGGTGGCTTTGTCACCTAATCAAAGAGAGAAACTTCTGGGCTTCTTTCCTTTTTGAGGAGACAAGGGATAGTTTTGTCACTCTGTCAACAAAAGGCACAGTCCTATAAACAAGAAACAGTACAAACTTAGGTCTTTGTAACTATTTTAAAAAAGACTTACCCTCTTGCAGGATCTAAGGCAATCGCTCTGGGTTGATCCAATTCTTGCCAAAACAAAACTTTCCTCAGTGATCCGTCTAAGTTAGAAACCTCAATCCGATTTGTTTCCGAATCTGTCCAGTAGAGTTTCTCCCCCAGCCAGTCACAGGCCAGCCCGTCGGGCGACAGAAGCCCAGAAACCACCACGTTTTGCACGCTCCCGGACCTGTTGAACTCTGTCCTTTTGATGGCTTCCTCGCTGACATCACTCCAGTAAATCAAGCCCTTGAGGAACACGAAGTCCACGGCAGCCGCGTCCTCCAGGCCGCCCACGATCACCGTGGCGTTCTCCTTGCCGTGGGCGGCGTCCACCAGCCGCAGGTCCCGGCGGTTCGCGTACAGCAGCAGCGGGGCAGCTGCACACGGGACAGAGACGGGGGGACACACAGACAGACAGGTGTTAGCATCACTCACATTCATCACAGCTTGCACTGTCAGGTCATCTGTAGCTACAGGTTTAAGGTATCTTTACAAAATTAAGAAATAAGGGAGAGCCGTTTTGAAGTTCGACTAAAAAGCACCGACTCAAACCTTTTCAACTTGGTTACGAGTCTTCGTAATGGGCAGCTCGCTATTCTGGGTTGTGCATTATTAAAATAACATTAAAGAAGAAGGAGAGAACAAAGAAAATGGAGGTTTGAAGTGCCCAAATGACACTGCTCTGTAGAGAAGGATCAGAAAGACAAGAGTAAAGCAGTTTTCTAAGCACTCACGACTGGCTCACCTGAGCAAGGATTACTTTTCTTGATAGAATTTAGTAATATGCACCCCATCTCCACAGAAGCATAATTCATGTCAAGCTATCAGAGCCACCTGCGTGTCAATATTCCCTGAAATTATGTATCTCAGACATTTTACATTTAATACATAAAAATACAAAATTCATTGCACAGCATGAGGCAAATGTTGGTTTAGAGTGTTGAAGGTAGTATGAAGAGGTAGGGAGAAAAATAATTCTACAGGAACGGACAATACAGTTCTTTCAAACTCAACTCTACAATTTCTGCTTAGTTCTCTAACATAAAGCCTTCATTTTATATGCTTTATTTGCTTACCCTGTCTGTATATTTTTCATAACACCTAAGATGACTAATGTAAAGCAGTAACCATGAAAAAAGACAGCTTCTTAAATGTAATATGCCTGCTTAATTGTCCTTAACCACAAGCTATATATAGCATTATGAAAATTCCAGCCTCATTCCTACTTCAACAAAAGGTTCAGAAAAACACTACATTTGTATAAGGCAGACAATTACACACTTTAAAACCCACCACCAGAAAACATTTCTGCCTTTCCCTGCATTTACTCAGAAACTGTAGCACCAGAGCTCTACACAGGCATTTAGATCTATAAATGCTCCTCTATGTGTCACCACACAAGTTTCATAGGAATCTTGCAGATTTACTCTTCAGCATAGGTGGGCACTTCAAATCTGCAGCAGGATGGATATCCTAAGCAAAAGGTCAAAATTTACAGAGCCAGGGACATGCATAGTTCAGTAATGTCAAGGGCCACACTGCCAGAAGAGGAACAGTTCCCTGTAGGTCAAACTCACACTGAAACTGGAAATACTCACAGACTTCAGTAAACTCAAAAGCTGGTTTCCAAGATTGGACTACTCCCCTCATTATCTTATCACAAAGCAATTTCTCAACGACCCTGTCACATGTGAATTGGGAGAAGCTGAAAGAACTAAGAATATTCCTTCACCTACCTGCAATTAAATGAGTTCAATATATGTTTTGGGGTGGTGGGAGTTTTGTTGGTTTTTAAGAAAACTGAATTGCTTAGACTGTCATCCTAAATTTAGAAACACTGAATATAACTTGATTTATGCTGAACTTTAGCTAGAACAAGGGAGGGGTGAAACTTTGTTGGTTTTAATAATACCAAATTTGTATTTGTATTCCCTTCTCCAGAAAGCAATTTTTTATTGTGGAAAAAACCATGCAAGTTTAGAGATTATCTTCCCATGGAGAAGGAGTAGACTTTTTAAAATTAGATGGAGAATCTTTATAGTAAAGTAAGTTAATAATAAATTCTTAATATCTCCTCCCCTTCCTTGCATAATTTCCTGCCCCCTAAGATTTAAAATTAATTACAGTACATTTTCTTGAAGGGCAGATTGCTTATGAAGACCACATGTTCCAGAAAAAAAAGTATTCAATAAACTGCAAGGTGTAAAAATTTGTAATACAATAAAAACCTTTGCTTTTTAAAGCCTGCCTACAACTGTAACCTGAAAAATCTAGTTAACAGCCAGCTCAGCGTCATCTAGTGCACACAGGGGTGTGCAGCCAGCTGGCACAGCTTTCTCTGGTAAGACAGCGTGCCCAGCATTTGGAGAAAAGTAAATCCACGCAGCAGTGAGTACAAACTTCATTATTATGTGCACCATGAAGCACCCATGCACACAGCATGCACTGAAGTGGAACACCAGGTAACCAGCCAGGCCTGGAGGCACTGCTGAGCCTCCCACAGCCATGTGCACAGGTTACTCACTCCCTGCTGGAGCTCAGACTGGCTGAGCAGGGACCGCAGACAAACACCTCTGCATCAACCAGACAGCTTAGCTGAATGACAGCTCAGGAGAAACACAGCCACACTCAGGATGTGTAGCTTCATGCAGATTGATACAAAGCCTCAACTTGTAACACATTCCAAAGGGCTGGCAGATGAGCGCGTTAAGCTTTCCAATTTGTTGCGACATTCAGGAATGAAGCCTGCATCACCAAAATAATAAAAACCAGGTTTGTTCCCCACTGTCTCCAGCCCTTCCCAGAACACACTAAGGCTTCAATGGGCTATAAAACCCAGTTACTGAAGTTGGCAGCATTAGGACTGTGAGTATCATCTCTGCATTTACTTCACCCAGGCAGCGGTGCCAAGAGCAAAATTGTGCCAGAAGATCCCACCCTGTCCCAGCTCCAAAAGCACAGGCCACTGAAGAGATGGAGAGATGGCTTTCTTGAATAATGAAGTTATGACCTGTGCTAATAATCTGGGAAGAAATCCAGGAGCATCCCCTTTCAAAGCTGGGCAACTATTTGGCAGTTAAGTTACAATGGGGCAAAAAGATAAAATTCAGATTTTATTTTAAAAAGCTGAACTCTTTACATGTTTTTATATCTCTTTCTATAGACATAATAATAAAATATAGTGTAACTACAACAAACTACAATACATTGAAGAGAACCACATATTCTTGAAAGATAGAAACACCTATCCTGGAAATCAAGAACAGAAATACTAATGAATATCACTATGTCCTCTATGACCTGAGAGGTCTACATGCAGCTAATTCTTCTAATTAAAGTACCCAATACTTTGGGTACTCTTACTTACAAGAGTAAGAGCTATACTTAGTTATAAACTAAGGCTTTTTTTTTTTTTTTGTATCCACCATCAAGAAAAAATATTTCCTTAAAGAACATAAAAATTACAAAAACTCAAGTTCAACACATTTCAACCACAACAAAAATAAATTTCATGGTAAGAAACTTCTGCCAGTAGTGGTCACTGAGTCTGTAACTGTTTCTTAACTCCAATGTTCAGGTAAAACCTTTCCTAAGTTTACCACATGCAGTATTAAACTCCAGATTTTAATATCTTTTATCCAGACTTTAATTATCTTTTTTGCCTTACTTGTACATCTAGAATTCTACCAGCATCCTTCTTCCCACCACCAATCTCCAGTTCTTACACCATGTATTTCTCTTGGCTGCAGCTCCTGTCTCTCTTACTGAAAGTTGCTAATCCCCAGGACACTCAAGTCTGCTTTCCCTTGCACTTGTTTACTCAAGTCTTGCTTTGTACATCTGACTTACGAGCATCTGTTACAGGCATAAAAATGCTACTGCCCACAGGATGCAAAGTGACAAACCAAGATCAAATGAGCATTTTACCAGCTAAAAAGGATTCTTAATGTTTTTGGTGTTTCAGTGGCAATTTTAAGCTGTCAGAATTTGTCATGCTTTTCTTTAACTAGTCCAGTGGCCTTTTCCACAAATTCCCACTTTCTCCTTTCTACCTTCAGTGATCCAGGACAGCTCTGGGTGCCATGAGGTGAGAGCAGTGTTACCTTCAACATGCTCATTCTCTTCCATTGACGTGGAGTTTTGCCTGGCTAAAACAATTAGCACACAGTCATTTCCCCCAAATCCTTTTTTCTCAGTCCCAAACCCCAGCAGTACTGTTCTACCCCCTCCCTCAGTTAAGGGCCCCCTCCCAAGCTGATCCAAATCCCTACGTCAGCGAAAGGTTTGACTGGGTTAGCAAGTTGAATCAACTCAAGAAGTGCTTCAGCAAACTCCAAAGCTGACATAAGGCGAGCAGCAGGGAGCTGGAAGGGGGAGCAGCTCTCCCCCCTCCACTGGCAGCCTGCTGTATCTGCTCAAGATGTGACTGCAGCCATCTCCTTTCTCCCCAGCTCCACTTCCAGCTGTCGGTTCCGACCCCTCTTTTGCGCTGGCTCAAGCACTTGTCCCGTGCCACAATTGCAGAAGGGACAATGCAGGGAACTAAACCAGCAGAAGGATACTGAGCTCTCCCTACCACCTGCCAAAAAGCAATTTTTAGCCAGCCATCATCCAGAACCAGTTCAGACCAAAAATCAAATCAATATAAGCAGTAGCACAGCAGGGAAAGAAAGAACTGCATCAGCTTTGACTAATTAGCTGAACCAGTTCCTCATGAACCTCCAGTTAAGGAACAGGACTCAGAGCAGAGGTGGCCACTGATAAGTTGTGGCAACCTGCCACAGAATCAGAGTGTGGATACCACTGAGCAGCTGCTGACATTGTGAAAAGGAATATCCATGTTGAAGTCACGGGAAGAAGCCCCCTGGACTGTCACACTGAAAGATGATGTTGTTGAGTTGGGAAGGGAACACTCCCCCATCTTTTAAAAGTCTTGCTGAAGAACTCTGAGTGTTTAAAGTGAATTGGCACTGCCAAGCACACTGCTATGAGGACTGGAGAGAAGAGGAGACAGTGATGAGATGTACCAAACAAATACATGCTGACCTGGATGAGGCACAGTAAGCAAGGACTCCAAATGCCTTGCCAGAATGACAATGCACTCACATTCAGCTCACAAGAGAAGGAAAAGCAGAGGAATGGACATAGATAACCAGCAAAGAATTGCAATCTCCCTAAAGCCATTCAATACACAAAACTCCTTGTATGCAATACAATAATCATCCCCAAGATGTCCCACAGAGAACCAACACAAGAATGTAAGGAAAAGTTTCTGGACTGGCACAAGGACTCTGGAGCAGTCAGTTGTGAGGACTGTCCCTTCACTCCTTAGGTTTCTAATTTCTTCTTTGCTGCTCATGCTTCTAAGAAATTCTGTATATTTATTTTCTGCAAATGTTTGAGCTTTGCTGCTCACTTTGGAGAAGCAAGAATGCAAAGATTGAGGCAGCATTGGGAATAAAGCCTGGGAGACTTGTATCAAATAAGAAGAGAAACAATTTGAAAATTAATATAAATTTTTCCAAATAGCAGGGAGCCAGCCTCAAGAAACTTATACAGAGATGGTTTATATTTTCAAGCAAACAATAAAATCACCAGGAAATATGTAAGAGTTTTAAAGCACAGCAAGCAACAGGCCAGGATTTTGCACCCAGTTATCTGTTACAGCACTTTCTCAGTTTTTTCCACACGAGACACAATTCCATACATTTTAAAAAATAAAAATAATTAACTGACTTACTAATGCCCACCATTCCTCTTTCACTGTGAACAGAGAGCACTCTACTCTGTGAAACTACTTATTCTCACAAATAAACTTGCAGAACACAGCAGACAACCAGGAATTTAGTAAACAAATATGAGGCAGCCCAAACTTGGCGGAAAGGGATCTTTCTCCTTTCAGCTAACCTTAAATCTATTCCTCAGGTTAAAGCCATACAAGAGCTGTTCAGATGGTAACTCAAAAGGTCACAGGAGCAGCAGGCCAGTGAAGGAGATGAGTAGCCATATCAGTGCAACAGCAAACACACCAAGCTAGGCAACAACAGCACTTGGATTCTGCACTAAACTTTACTTTCTTCAGGCCTTTGGCCAGATACCAGCCTTATAGACCAAGACATCCTGCAAGACTAGCTGGTACAGAAGCAGTAAGTCATCCTTTAGCCTGCTAAATGCAGGGAAAAAATTACCTTACTAAAGCTAGAAGGATGGAGACATGAGAATGAGAGGAGGAAAAAAAAACAAAAGAAAAGAAAAAGGACTTCAGGAAAGAATAGAAATACCAGGTCCAGGCATAAAAAGCCAGTAGACCTGCCAGATTATAGCAAAAGCACTCATGATTGAAATACACCATGAAGTCCAAGCCTATGACAAGCAAAAATCCTTCTGAATAGCAGGTATCACCTGGCAAATCATCCCACTGGCAACAAAGCCATAGAGCAGGATTACCAGAGCTTGGCTCTTCTCAGTGCTAGGTAGCACACTCACACAGACCTTTTGTCCACCTTTCTGTAACATGGACTCCCCTGTTCTCAAGTTCTTTTGACTGCACTCTCATGGGGGTGGAACACAGCACTTTAGTTCTGACATTTTTCTATCTTTATATTCTGAATCTACCTGGCTGACAAGAGGATAAGCAGAGAGCTGATGCACCATCTCACAGCTGCACTGCCATGAAACACTACTAAAATGTAACACCACACAGTACCACCTTCTTCCTTGACCCTTCTGGTTACAGAGCAGCAGCAAAATAAAGGTGGCTTGGCACTTTCCAGAGCAAACTGCAGGCTATGGAAAGCAGGAAGGCTCCTTAGGGATGTGCCATGGAGTACTTCCGTGATCCACATTAATGTCTGCAGAACTTCAACATTATACAGCTCATTTTCTCAGGTGTCCTCATAATTTTCCTTCAACACTCTTCCAGCCTCTCAAACAGTTGTCAGAATAACACACAGGGCTGCAGATGAAGTCATACCAGTTCTACACACATTGGCAATAGTTCCCCAGTTCTACAGGCAACACCCATGTTTAAATCGACACGATCTGTTTAATGAAAACGTGAGTTAAAAGCACCTCTGCTCCTGCAGAAAAGCCTTGTTGGGCTCCACCACTGAGAGTCCCACATCTCAGCAGGGATGGTATTCTGCAATCTAAACTAAGGGAGGAGAACTGGATCACACTGAAACAAAATACTGCCCTTCACACCTTCTGGCATCACCTTTTCCTACAGTGCTCCTTTTCCTAACAGTGACAAACAAGCCAAAAGCCTTGATCATATTCCTCAGGAAGCTGTTGAAGCTGAGTTCCTCTACTAAAGGACAGCACTGAGACACAACACTGTGCTGCTGGGACAGCTGGAGCCCATTTTCCAAATTCTAGGAAGGCTAAAGGCCACAAGACACACTTTGTACACCCTGGCAAGCCAGGGTGGGAATGCCCCAAGGTTTGTTGCTACTCTGGAGCAATTGCAGCTCATGATGTGTTCCAGCCTAAACAGCTTATGTTTGAGGGTGCACATCCAGTCAGGAATGGCCTGAAAGTGTCACTCTCTGTCACTCACCTCCTTTGCTGGAGTGTAACCCAAGCACATGGGAACAGCCCAAGCCATGGGGTCCTATCCCAACTGCTCTCAGTTCCACATGGATTAAAGAATTCACACCCTCAGCAGCAGCACACCTCCAACAAACAAGGCTTTTCTCCACACTGACAAGAAGCTCACAAGCAATGAGCTACTCTCAGATGACTTTTCCAACAATTTATCCAAGTTGCACAGCAGTCTAAAAGATACTAAAAAAATATTTCCTGAAGTGTGTCAGTTTGTCTCACCAAGTACAAACCAAATCAAACAAAATGGGTTATTTAGTCTGTTTGAGGCTGGGGATTTTGCTAGTTTAGATTTTTTAAGCACTATCAGGAAGCTGCTGTAAAGCAGGAACATAGAATTTAGCACAAAAGACCCCATTTAGAATGAATAGTTATGGACTGGTTTTAATGGGTAAGGAAAGATATGCACATACGTCAGTAATTTTGAGAATTACTGGACATTTAATTTTTATTTTGTGAAATAACTGTTGTAGCATACTTTTAACTCTCATACTTTTAATATCCCAGCACTACTAATGTCAAATGTTGAACAGGCTTACATTAGATGTAATGACACATAGGGAAAAAACCAAACAAACGACCCCATGAAACAAAACACACACACACACACATAAATGCAGGATCCCTTGGAAAAGGTGAATGACCTTGTCTTTTTCAAATTGAATGGGACTCATTTCTGGAAATTCAAAAGAAAAACAAATAAACCCATAAATACAAAACCACCCAACTTGGAATTACATTATCCTTTTACCCTGTAGGTAATGGTAAAATGAGTAACTGCTGAGCTTCAGTTAAGTTTTTGAGTTACAAGAACATCACTGCATTTTCTAAATGGACATAATAAGACTCAAGGTCTTAGAATATTAAGAATAACAGAGGAGGAGGAATTTGTAGACCTTGTAAATTATAAGGTCTACAAAGATCATATAAGATACAAGGTCTACAAATTCCTACTCCTCTGTTATTCTTAATATTCTTTCTCTATTAATTTGTGCATAGACAAGAGGATTCTTGGATTTCCAAAGTGTTAATATTTTAATTAACACTGTAATTAATTTATTTTAACTAATACTATGAGTATAAGTAGGAGTTTTATTCCCTGCTTTGATAGAACAACTAAGGGAATATAATTCTATAACACCTTAAATTTCTGTTACTTTCCACATATCCTTAACTTCCAGAATTCCAGCAAACATATCAGCTACTTTCTATAAGCCTGAACTCTGACAATGGACAGAGGAGAATCTTAGTTATTAAGGAATTCTAAAGACATAAATGGTTTAAAAACCCCAGCACACTACATACAAACTGCATTTTTCCTCTGGGAACTAACTGGGCAGAGAGGGGAGGAATAACAGGAAAAATATAAAGGTATCATAGAGAAGAAAACAAAGCATTTTTGATTATGCAAAATTATATAGCTAGCTGATTAAAATTTTCTGTCTCAAATATGATTACTTTTCAAATTGGACATCAAGAACTCACACATGGCCCTCAAACAGAGTTAACACTATAATCCCATTATTGCTGCATTGATTATATCACAAGGGAGTAATTCTATTTAGGTAATGTGATCCTGTAACAAGATACTAAAAAAATCTGTATGAATGTTGCCATTTTCCATGTCTGTTTATACTAAAAACGTTTCCTTATTGTTCTCTCCTTAGAAATACTGAAGCTCAAAAGGCATTCCAGCTTTTAAACTAACATGCTTCTATCTCCAAGTAGTTTATATAACATTTTGCAAAGGAAGCAAAGTTTTACTAACTAAAGCATTGCCTCTTTTAACCTAGACTTTGACTGGTTAGTTTCTTAAAAGTCTATTAAGAATAAGGTATTACAGACAAAGGTATTAGCAGCATTCTCTTTCTATTCATAGACTGGTATGTTTGACTCCATTTCAAAGTTGGTGGGGAGCTGCTCCCACTACATGGAAATCAAAAGGTCTCTAGCAAGATAATAATGAGACAAAAACCCCACCCTATTTTCATAACCATTTCACCAGAGAATATATATCCAAAAGCAGAAATGACAACAAGATCATTTCTACTTGCAAATGCAAGCACTGTGTTCTGAGTAAGTTAGTCCATGTGGAGCAAATAGCAAGCCTTTCACATTGTGAATGTCCTGACATAAATATTTATCAACTACAAGGATATCTAGAGAGTTTAATGAAGGCTTTGTCAGCTTGCCTGGTAAATATATAATTTGGAAAAGGTTGATTAATATTTAGGGTGTCAATACCCAGCATTTATGTATAATCTGTTAAAGATCCAAAGCTTTCCCCTTTCAAGCCTTGGACAATGACCACAAAAGAATGACACAGCCTCTTTGTTTGGAGCACTGTGCATTCTGTAGCTCTGCAAGTGGTACATACTCTGAAGCCACACCTGATGTGTGAGCTGAAAAACTAAAGGTTATTAGGAGAGTACTTCGTTCACTGAACAGCAGTTACACTTTGGAAGAGTCATCAGTACAAAGTGCTTGGCACAGAAGAAGTGGAATCACTGGCTGCTGGCCCATCCCAAACTTCATGTGCACACACCAATAGCCACAGCATTTAAAACTTCAGGGCCCAGTTTTAAGTGGGGAGCACCAACTGTGAACACGAACAGACCATCCCTGAAGCCTGCAGGGCAGCTGCATCCCCCTCCACATCTTTCTAAGCAACTTACACCTCTGACTGGTACAAGTCCACCTGAGGGAAATTCCTTATCAACCTAAAGTCTGCCCAAGGCTCTCAGGTGAGGGGGTTGAAGCATGAGGGCTCCCCAGCAGGAGAACTGGAGAAGGAGCTGAGCAGGCTCCCAGACCCAGCAGAGTCACCAGCTCGGCCAGAAGCAGGAGTGTCCAACAAAGCTTTAGTTCCAAAACTAAATGAGGTCCATTTCTGGCATCACAAACAGTAATATGGACCCCTCCCTACAGTACAAGTAGCTTTGGAAGATAGCACCAGCAAAGCAACCCAAGTATTTTAGATTTCTTAGGAAATTAATGAGGTTAAATATGTGGGAGACAAAGAATACAGTATTTAAGTCTGCAGACCAGCTACCAGAGGAGATGAATGGTGACAAATCAGAAACCGAGACCAGTTTGTCCCTGTTTTCCTGCCTTAGCCCACTCCCTCAGAGGGAAAAACAAATATCTTCACTGTAGTTGGTTTAAACTAAAAAGTAAATCCCATATTACATGCACTGCAGCAGATATTTTTGAAGCTGGCATTTTTGAAATGCGACATCATCATAAAGGTGAATTGCAAATGTCCAAAGGAATCAGATTTCTCCAGCTCCCAAAGACAGAGCTTGAAAGGTTCCTATATGCCCAATCCTTAAAAACAAAACAAACCAAAAACAAAACAGAAACAAAGCCCTTCTACATATTCTATTGCTTATAGCCAAATTCCTTACCTAGAACTCTGAGAATGCAGATAGAAGCAACTCTTTAGGGAAAAAGGAAACACAAATACAGTTCATGCCCCTCTAACCAGTATTGCTGTGAAACAAAAACAAAGCTTTCCACATGAATACTTTCATATAACTCATGCTGAAGGATACAAGAAGTCCTTTACCTGCATAAACCCCTGACCAGAACTTCCCTATGTCTTGTCAAAAATGCTACTTTACCTTACCTCCAAGACAGTAAAAACTGCCACCAAACTTTTTAAGTCCTAATTTTTCATTTTTAAATAAAAGCTAAAGCAATCTGATGATTACTAAACTGTATCAGAGAGATGCAATTGAAAGAACTGTAAAATTAATAGTGGATTTTGGAACAACTTAGATCACACTAATTTTAGACTATTCTATGAAAAGATGAAAGAGGAAAATGGCAGACAAGGGCACACTGATTTCTGAGGAATCATACAATGAAGAAACATGACTAGAAAATTGTTGATTCAAGTTTGGGAGAAGAAATAGACTATGATTATTTAAAAAATTATATTTCCAAGTCCTACTGCCATAGTATTGCACAGTCTCTAGGTGAAGAGACCCTTCACCTGAATGCAAAAACACAGCTCGACCTGGAAATGCCACACTTGGTCTCCAACTTGAGTGCTTCAGGAGTAAAAACCTACTCTGTATCCCCTTCTCTGATTTCTGGTAGAAAAATATGTGCACACAGCACCAAAGTTTAGCAAAGTTTCGAAGACACCATCACTTAGCAAAGTTCTGAACATTAAACTCTTCTAAACAACACGCAAATGGATCTAAAAAAAAAAAAACACAAAAAACCAAGGATGTGTTTATGAAAACAGAAACAATGGATTAAAATCAATTTAAACAGTAACAATATTACAACAATAATGGATTCAAACAAACTCTCTTCTGAACTCTAGGAAAGCATAGTTTGAAAATACCCATTACCAAAAAGACATTTTCATTTCTTCACTATCTGACCCTAAACACAGAGGTCTGTAACATTCAGTAGGTTTTTACAAATGTCTTTTATAAGATTTCTATTCAAGCAAGAGCTTTATGCACTGCTTGCACGATCAGGGTTTAAAGCCAAAACAAAGCAGCAATTGCATGCTGACTGGAGAGCTATTTCAGGAAGAAAGCAAGTCATGAACACTGGTGGAGGAAGAACTCTATTTATTACTTTTAAAAAAGTTGAAATCTCAGTTCCACGGTTATCTGTAGTGTCCTTACAGATGTGATGACACTGCTTTTGCCTCTCTGCAGCTGAGAGTTATCTAAGAATTCTCTCTCTCTTTGGTGTCAGAGCTGTCCTGAAGAACACCTCAGAGTGCCATGGAGCAGCTCTAACTCCACTCCTCTGGAATACCCTGAGGGAGTGGCTTCACTGTTGGTCAGAGAGGTGGAAGCCAAATCTCCCAAATCAAATCATGGGCCAAGGGGAGAGAAGAGACCAGGGACATCTTTCTTCTAGCAGCTAGAACATTAAAAAAAAACCCCAAGCCCAAACCACAGAACCTCCACAGCATGCTGTCCTAATGGTAACCTCCTGTCTCAGAAATTCAAACACTTGCCCTGACAACATCAGTAGGATCTGGTTTATTGCAGTCCTTGGATGATTTTTGAGACAGGTGCCTCGCCCTGTGCATCCATTTCTAGCCAGTAACAGCTTTATACTTCTTCAAGTCCTTATGCATTTCCAGGTACTGATTTTTTCCTTTCCAGGCTGGTAAGCAAGTCTAGCACAGTTTCTTCAGAGTAATAGGTCAGTTGTCATAAACCTTTTTCCATTTGCCTTTTCTATGAGAATGGGAGGCTGGCTCTGGAAGCAGAGAGGATGCTGCAACCCACAAACACACACCAACTACATTTGCTGAGTTTCTGTCTCCAGCACTGTCAGCCTGGCATCCTCTACAGCACTGAATTCACAAACTAAACAGTGAACTTCCTAACTTCAACTCTACTTTCATGTATAAGCTTATTCATACTCATGCTGGCACTGCCTCTGCCTCATTAAGGAACTGCTGACACCTCTCCTGAACTCAACACATCTTACTCCAACCTACCCCTCTTGCACAGATGCTGTTTATTAGGGAGGATGCGTGCATTAAAATTTGATTTTTGTTTCTTCACGGTTCAGCTGTTCCTGCTATTTATCTCTATCTAAAGTAACAATTAGACAGTAGGAAAATTACTGTCATGTCACAAACAGAGGATTACAACTTCAGGTAGGCAATCAAACAGCAGGGCACCATGAACACAGAAGAAACAGAAATGCTGCTGGGATACAAATGTCCTTGGCAATAGACAGAGGTGAGAGACGAGAAAAGAGATGACAGCCATATGATTTATAGACTTAATGCTTCTTTAAAGTGTCCCATTAAGCATGAATTATACAAAAATTTGCAGATGCACATACCGCTATTTTGAGGTTAATTTGCAAAAATGACTGTAACAATATTGTGACATCACAAACAACAGCTATTTCTGTGCTGTCATTTGAACTAGACTGAACATCAAATTAAAGCCAAATAGATACAAATATTAAGCATGGGTGTGATTGTTACTTATTAAAATAAACTAATCAGGAAACAGTTTCTCCCTATACTCCAGAGCCAACTTAACTTTTAAAATTTGGGGTTTAACAGCCACATTGTAAGTACGAAAAGTTACACATGCCATTTAAATAAGTATATTTGTATCTCTGCAAACAGGATACAATATGGCAAACAGATGCACAGGGTAAAAAAAAAAGGCTATGGATGAGATGAAAATCTTTGTTTTCCAGATTACTGAGCAACTGGAGACTGAACACTTACTTCAACCTACACCACCTTTAGACTAACTTTCCTCAAAACACTCTAATGGAGAGGAACTCTCTAAATCAAAATGTGGATGATTAACAGTTAGCAATCAATCTCTTGCTCATCTAGTATGAAAAAAGTCAAAATCAAGTAAACAGAAACATCATGTATGCAAGCACCGCGGATGATTTCTTCCCAGAAAGACTGAACACAGATAATAGTTACTGTAGTTAGGTCTACAGCATTTAAAAAATATATAAATAAATAAAAATCCTGTTTTCTTTCAGAGTGTGTCCCGTAAGACAAGAAATTTTGTTGGAGCAAAATTCTCAGCTACTTTAAGTAACATCCCCTCGTAAGGCACTCGACTGCTCCTTTAAAGCTGCATGGACATCCGTGGTGTTTCACCAGAGAAACACAAACTTCTCCCAAGTCCCAGCACAGCAGCGCCAGCCGAGCCGAGAGCTGAGCCTTCCCTGCTGCCCTGGCTGCGGGGCGAGGGTCGGAGCAGCAGCGGCTCCCGGGCATTCCCCGCTCCCGCAGCCGAGCCCGCGGGGGCTCCGCGCTCCCCGCACGATGGAACCGCGGGGGGTGAGCGGGACCAGCCCGGCCACGGGCACAGCGGGACCAGCCTGGCACCGGCGGGGCCGAGCTCTGCCCAGAGCCGCCGGTGCCCACGGACTGCTGGGCTCGCAGAGAGACACGGCGGGAGCGTGCGATAGTTTAGAGGGATCCTTAAAAAATAAAAGAAGGAAAAAGAAAAGAAAAAGGCAAAACTTGAAAACAACAATGGGGCGGCTCGGGACGCGGCCGGTGGCCGCTGGCAGGGCGGGCTGCTCCCGGCGCGGCTCGGGAAGTTGCTCAGGAGCCGCCGGGGAGGCGGCAGCGGCCGGCAGCGAGGGAGGGAGCGCTGCCCCCGCGCCGGGCCCCGCGCCCCGCCGGCAGCCAGGCCTCGCCGCTCCCCTCCCGCACGCCCAAACATGGCCCCTCGCCACCAACCCGGCAACTTTCCCCCTGCCCCTCCCGCCGCCGCCCGCCCCGCTCACCTCGCATCAGGGAACAAAAACTGCAGGCGAGTAGGCTGCGCAGGACGGCCCCCATCTTCCCTCCCTCCTCGCTCTCACCGGCGGGGAGGCGGCGGCGGGGAGCAGCACCTCCGCTGCCAGTTCATGCTTCCAGGCGGGCGGGGGAGGCGGCGGGGAAGGGGAGGGCGGGAGGCGGGGAAGGGCGGCCGCGGAGATGCCCCCTCGCCGGTCCCTAGCAGGCCACCGGCCCCGGCGTGCCGCCGCGGGAGCGGGCGCTGCCCTCCATGCCGGCTGCTGCTGCTGCCGCCGCCTCACCGCGACCGCCGCGGTCCTTCCCCCATCCACCCCTCCGCCTCCGCCGGGCGCGCACAGGCGCAGGGATACAGTCCTCCTCCTCCTCCTCCTCCTCCTCCTCTTCCTTCTCCTCCTCCTCCCGCGCCGTGCCCGGCCGGCTCCCGGCGCAGCGCCCGCCCCCCGGCACCGCTCCCGTCGGGGAGGGCGGGAGCGGAGGGGCGGGGGCGCGCAGCTCCCCTCTCCCGGGCGGGATCGCGCACACCCCCGGCAGCTCCGCAGCCGGCAGAACCCCGGCGGGGAGCGCGGCCCGGGGGGGTTCCCTAAGGGAGGGAGGTGAGCGGTGTTACGGCACCCCCCGAGCGCAGGGACGGGGCGAGCTGGGGGGCAGCCGCATTCCAGCGGGACTACTTTGCCTCCCCTCGCCCCCTCCGCCGCCTGCGATGCGCTCAGCCCTGGCCCGTGCGGACGGGACTACTTTTTGCCACAGAGCTGCGGCGGCGTCCGAGCGGCAGCACAAAGGCTCCGATCCCGATCCCCGTCCCCATCCCGCTCCCGGGACGGGCCGTAAGGCCGGAGCATCGCCCGGGGGGCGGGCGGCAGGCAGAATGAAGTTACGGTCCGTCCCCCCGGGGTGCGGGCTGAAAAGCGATAAATCCCGGCCTTTCCCAGAGCACAGGGAGCAGGCGTTCCTTATCAGCAGGAATTGCTGCCCGGCTGATGTAATGATGCGTGATTGATTTCCCAGAGATTTTGGGGGGTGCCCTGCGTTATTGTCCCCCTTGCTAAACTAAATGTGGTGGGCTGGGTTTGGTGTTACCAATAATATGAGTTTAAACGTAGTCTTTTTCCCTTTTGTATAGCTCAGATTTTGTAATACACCCTCAACTGAAAAAAAAACTTCCCTCCTTACCTTCTTTGTTTGCTCCTAATAAACAATGTAAAATGCAGCTTTCTTGCACTTCCTCTAGATGAGAAAATCTACTTCATGATTTCAGCGTTTTCATTCAGTCTAGACGTCTACATCACATTCTCCCTCCCTCACAGAATGTGACAGCTGCTGAGTAGAATAATGATATGAAGCAGAACAACTTAGAGCAACATTTGAGGCACTTCCATTCCAAAATTGGTATTATTTTCTGGATTATTAGAAACTCACAGAAACATTTAACTTTTACCTTCATATGTGTTCGACATATATTTTCATAGCTTTTCTTGTTATTACAGTAGGAGATAACATCTGGGCCAGATTAAAGGCCTGGGCATTGTAGGCTGACTCTAAAGGGCTCCTGGTGTCATGTGATATTATCAGACTCTCAGCTTTTACTGGGGAAAAATTTTTAAAAATAGAAGAAAACAGAGGAATTTTTAAAAGTGAAGTGTATTTCGAACCTTCAAGGTTGCAAAAAAAAAAAAAAAGTAAACAATTCAGCTCAACAGCAATATCTGCCTGAGGCCAGGTCTACATTACAAAATTTGTCCTTGACTGTCTGCTGGGTGAAATAGCCCCCTCTGTTACAGTGCTGTCAGCTGGGAGGATTAGCAAACTCGAGCAAGATCCACATAGATAATGGATGGGAAGAATTGCCATACAAAAATGTACCCTGGAGAAGAGAGAACCTGTGTCCAATCCTTGTCTGTCACCTCCAGATTTTGCAGGAGCAGGCAAAAGGAGCACACTTTTATATTTATTTTCACTGTTTAAAAGGAAAATGAAGTTGTTGTTGTTTTGGGGTTTGGGGTTTTTTTTCCCCTCACAGTGTTTCCTTATACTTTTTCCATACTCACAGTGTTTCACAATCTGTCATTAACCTCTTGAGAAGTATGGCAGATCTGTAGTGAATTCTTTGTATCTTAATCATACAGTGCACAGCTGAGGAAAACCTCAAGCCTGCACCCCTGCATCACAAAACCACATTTCTCCACATGCCATTCCCTCTCACATCTTATCTGTTTCTGCTGGAAACACTCTGGCGTCTTGACTATCTCCCTTGGGAGCCTGATCCCCCGCCTGGTTGCTCTGACTCTTAAAGACATCTTCCCTGCTGCCCAAGCTGACTGGTTTTATTTTTAGCTTTTGAACACTTCTATGCTATCACTTGTGCATTTTGCCATTTTTCTATAATTCAAACCCTTTCCTACTTGGATTTCCTCTAAGCCAGTTAATGATTATTGGCTTCACCTCCCTCAGCGTAGCCCCTTTCCCCACAGCCTGCCTAGAATCCTTCTCTGTCTCTTCCAGCCCAAGTATCATAAAATCATAGAATCACAGAATGATTTGGATCAGAAGGGGCCTTAAAGAACATCTAGTTCCAGCCCCCTGCCATGGGCAGGAATACCTTTCACTGTCCCAGGTTGCTCCCAAGTCTAAGTCCAATCTGGCCTTGGATGCTTCCAGGGATGGGGCAGCCACAGCTTCTCTGGGCACCCTGTGTCAGGGCCTCACCATCCTCACAGAGAAGATTTTCCTGATGTTTGACCTAGACCTGCCCTGTTTCAGTTTGAAGCCATTGTCCTATCACAGTATGTTCTTGTAAATAGTCCCTCTTCATCTTATCAGCTCCCTGCAGGTACTGGAAGGCCCCAGTTACATCACTGTCATGGTTTAGGAATGGTGCTCCCCATTTTAGTGCTCCCACCAAGACTCTCCAACCATGCACTGTCATTCACTCCCCAAATCCCTTCTCTCCTCTGCAGCAGGATGGAGAGGAGATGGCGATAAGAACCCAAAGATCATGGGTTCTTATCATGGGATAAGAACAATTCACTGGGAACAGCGGTGAGATAAGAAAATGAACAGTAACAGCACTATAGTAATGACAGAGAGTACAAAAAAGAAACATTCTTGCTCACTGCAGGAGCCCCAACAACAGACCAGACAATAAATTGTTCCCTCTGGTTTAGAACCTGGGCCTCCCCACTTCTCTATTCAGCTTAGTAACTTGACTGGAAGGAGCCCCTTCTCTTCAGAAGAGTTCCCTTCCCCTCACCCCTAGCACTGACAGAAGGTGTATGAGATAAATTCCATGTCCTTGCCATGACCTCTCCTGGCTACTACAAAAATTTACCCTCTTGGGTGGAAGCAGGACAGTCACCCTGAAGCCTTCTGTTTTCCAGGCTGAACAATCCCAGTTCTCCCAGCCTCTCCTCACAGGAGAGGTGCTCCATCCCTTTATTCATCTTGTTGGCCTTCTCTGGACTCATTCCAACAGGCTGATGCCTTTCCTGTGCTGGGACTCCACTTCCCATGGGCCGTTTCTGGGGCTCATCCAGGTCCCTCTGGACTGGCCTGTCCTTCAGGTGTGTCCCTGCCCCCTCAGCTTGGTGTCATCTGCAAACCTGCTGAGAGTGCACTTGATCCCTTCATATGTGTTATTAATGAAGATATTTCAAGAACTCTGGTCCAATGTGCACTTGTGCACTCCATCCCTTCATCTATGTTATTAATGAAGATATTTAAAGAACTCTGGTCCAATATGGACTCCTGAGGGACACCACTTGTCACTGAGGTATATCAGGACTCTGGGCCATTGATCACTACCCCTGCAAAAATGGCCTTTTTTGAACCCTTTTCCCCATCAGTGCTTAGGATTCAAGACCAAGTCTGTCTCCTAAATGTTTGTCAGCTTTACTTCTAATTCATCCATGTAGCATTAACTTCATAGCAGAGGCTTTTACAAAGTAAAATAGGAGGCAAGATTACCACACACAAAAAAGCCTCCAACAGGCATGATTTCTCTGAGGTGATTATGTTCCTTTACTTGAGCTTCAAGTCAAAGTAAGTGGAGAGGGAATGTCTCTTTTATTTTAGTAAGAAGCTCCCCTTGTTGGTCACAGTTATTTTCATTCACCTTAGAAAGAGAAACCTTGGTTTGCTGGCTCAAATCCAGCTGAGGTTGAGAAACCTGGACAGCTTTACTCTTACCTCTGAACTTGGATGGTGGCTCGATGACACAAGAGTTTTCATGGGATTTTTTTTAAACTTGGGCAAGTTCCCTGGTTTAGTTGGTGGTCCAGCTTCACGAGGAGTTGTGTCAGCTCCCAGGACAGCAAAGGACAGCAGCTGGAGCTCATGAAACCAGCAGTGACTGCCAAAGTCCCTCTGCTTTTGAGATGTGCCTTGAGTTTGAGTGGAGTCAATGGGATCTTCTGTAGAACCAGAAACAAAGTCCCTAATGAGCAAAAGCTGTTAGAAGAAGATGGATGCTCAGCAACTGAATTTGTGGCTGCCCACATCACAGAAGCCGCTATCATAATCAGCTCTCTCATGGAATGTTTCCACAAGAATTAATGGGCATAGCATGCTGAAATGCTGCTCCCTCTGAAGGCAATGGTGAAGTTCTCACTGATTTCAAAAGGGCCAGGGTTTCATACTGAAACTCAAGCTCAAGTCCTCATGCCCCCAGGAGGAAAGTCTCCAGCACAGGAGATGGGGAAATGGGATCTAATGTTGCCGTCCAGTGATGCCTGTTACAAGCATTTCACAGAATAAGATAGGACACTCTGAATTGTGACATCATCATCATCATCTTGCCACATTGCTTAGATCTTACAGTTTATAAAGAAAAATGTTTCATCCAACTCTTCCTCAAAACAAGGTCAGTTCTAATAAATGTGATAGAAATGTCTGACACAGTTTATCCTATTCCAGGAGAGCAATGGGTTCACCACAGCACTCCTTCTTCAATGAATAGAGGATGAGATCATAGAATAATAAAGAATTTCTTCCTAATATTTGCATTCTTCCAGCTGGAAGCCATTCTCCCTTGTCCTACCACTAATGCCCTTGTGAAAAGCCCCTCTCTACCTGTAAGCCCCCTTCAGGCTCTAGAAGGCTTGAAGCCTCCTCTTCTCCAGGCTGACCAACCCCAGCTCTCTCATTCATGCAGAGGTGCTCCAGCCCCGAGCTCATCCCTGTGCCTCCCCTCTGGATCCAGCAGGTCCACATCCCTCCTATGTGGGGGGGCCCAGAGCAGGATGCAGGGCTCCAGGTGGGGTCTCATGAGAGCAGAATCACCCCCTCAGTGATCAAGTTTTCCTTCTTGAAGTTCAGCCACAAGCATTGATTCTTTTCCCCTCACTTTTCCTCCCATGCCATATGAACTGCCTCTTTTTACCAGGATATAGGTGCCTTATAAACAGATTTCCTTGAGCAGAGAGTCATCTCTCTAGTCCAGCAATTTTTTCCAAGCATCAAACCTGACTTGTTTTTGCCATTACTATCACCACAACCAAATAAGAGCAAAAATTATCACTTCCACTAATTCTGGGGCAATTTTCCCATCAAATAGCCCATCAAATCCCCTTTTTTTATCACACATGGCATTGCATTTTCTCCTTGCATTTCAGTACTACTTTATTATTCCCCCAACTCTCCCCTCCCTTTCCCCCCATCCTTTCTTTCCCATCTTCTCTACCAGAAGAGGTTGCCTGGTGCCCAGGATGAGAACTGCATTTCTTTGTGGCTAAAAAAAAATCCTTGCAACAAAAACTTCACAGAGGAGAAGGTGCTTGAGTTCAGCAGCCTGTACAGGCAAGCTAGTCTAACAGAAATCCAGCAATATCCCCACAGGGAAAAATGAAATAAGATGACCTGGAAGGCTTGGGCATTTTCTTTGTGACTTTGGAGGAGTGTTTGGACTCCTGCTGGTGGTGCATTCAAGGTCAGGCTGTCTACCTAGTACCTCTTTTCTCCTCTCCCATCTCCCAGGGAGTTGAAAATAGCACTGCCTGAGGATACCCTTCTTCAGCAGTCATGTTTTTTAGTGTGAACCATGCAGGATTTTGATTTTAATTTGGCACTGCCCACCACCAGACCACAGGGCAAGTCCAAGACTTTCCTTAGGAATATTTAGCTGTGGCTACATTTCAAAGCCATATTACAAAAATGTCATTTGAGAAAGTTACTGTTCTAAAATTTGTAAAGTGCTTTAATGCTATGTTGATACAGCAAAAACATCCTTTTAAAAGAGCTCACATTTCAGGCTGACAGACACCAAAACACTATTTTGTTTTAGCTTGCTCAGCTTTTCAAAACCAGTCAGCATCTGGGCTCTATTAACCATAACGTGCGTGCCTTTTAAGCAACAACAATTTAAGAATATTTCCTTTTCAACCCCCTTTCAAACCCCTTCAGCATTTTGCAATATGCATAATATTTAAGAATTCTGCTTTGCACTGCAGCCTTTGAAGTTTAAAAATTAGTTACTGGTAAATCCTTGTACATTTTCTTGCACTCTTTTAGTCACAGGGATTAGTGACTAGAATTTATGCCTATAGAAAAGACAGGTAAGTCACTGTGTCACAATAATTAGCAATCTTTCCTCCAATAGTTTTCAATCTTTATGTATGTCTTATGGTGTGGCACACCATGTGTGTGCAGAGAAGAGCTCATTTGCCACCTGCAGTAGCCACTTCTGGGCAAAAGTACTCTACCACAGAGTGCAGTGTATGGCAAGGAAACAGACCCATCCCTCTTCATTCTGACTTTGTGAGGAAGAGTCATATTCGTATTTCCTATTTGTATTTCATATTTATAGCTCTGTTCATGTTATATTTATATCAATATTAATATCATTATTTTTATGTTCATATATAAATTAGTCTGCAGTTCAGCAAAGACACTAAGCACCTCAAGAATATGGGTGTGGAGCATCAACTATGGTATCTCTTCAGGGGTGTTGTTTTTATGAGCTGTTAGCCAAGTTCTCAATATAGGCTAGAAAACCATGCTGAGTTCCTCAGAGCAGGAAAGATTGCCCTCTAATGGTTAATCTCTAGGTTTAATGTCTGCAGTGTTTTATGAAGTGCTCCTCTTCTACGTGATTTGTAAGGTAAGGCCACACAAATGCAAGATGTTGGAACAATTTATTATTTCAAGGAAAAACCGAATCTTTCTTATACTCTTAATTGATGAATAAATAAATTATTAAAAACAAAGATGAAGGCATATTCTTGGTAACATTTTCATTAAACTACCATTAGCCAGGGTAGAAGGAAGAGGAAGAAGGAGGAAGAAGGATGCCTCTGACAATTCAGAGCTATTACTCATACTGGATTTGACAAATTTTATATTTCACAGTGGGAAATGTTTCAAGGTCTGAAAAAAATGGCATGAAATATATCCAGTCTATTTCAGTATCATAAAAGTTATTGTGAATGCCCTAGAGATTGATCTCACTCTTGCAGGAGTAAACTTCAAGGAACAAAATTCTTAAGAAAGTCTTTAAATCAACTAATCACAAGGCATTGCCTGTTAAAACAGGGATGCATGTGGGTCCTTAAGCTTGCACTGGCTGCATCTATAAAGGTTTCTGTGGCTTATGGCCTGTAACTCATTCTTCATGTGGTGAGGGGATAGAAGAGGCAATTATACAGGGCTGAAGTGTCATTCACTGCCTTTCCATTTTCATCAGTTCTTAGAATAATTTCCTTGCAGTGTAGATTTCAATAAATGCTCTTCCAATGTAGCCGGCAACTAAATGTAGATAAATGACAAAGGAATACTCAGAAAAAGCAAGACCCAGTTCCCAAATATATTTATTAAAAAAGTAGTGGCTGCTATGAAGACATTATTGAAAGATAATATATTTTGGAATAATTAGATTATATTTTCTCCTTTCAAGAAGAAACAGTGATTAGAGTGAGGTTACCCAATCCATTCCTCATCCTTCCTTTTTCTACCCTCTCCCCAGTCAAAACCACAAAGACAGTATTTGGTCACATGGATCTTTGCATAAAAGACAGGGAATTGTGTCTGAATAGCCCTGACTCGTAAAGCTCCTTCCAATGCCTTTTTCAGTGTCAGAGCTTTGCAGTTAATGCAACTTCTACTATTTTTTTCCTTATTTCAATTGTGAAAAATCTAATACCTTTACAACAATTTGAAAAGGGCTTACACAGAGCAAAATCCCCGTTTAATCTCAGCATATTAAGAAAATTTTTCTTAACAATACATTTAAAGTGCTATTTTCCCAAAACACTTTTTTCTTTCAAGATAACCAAAGCTCTAAAAGTGTTGAAAGGAACTATGATTTAGAGTCCTATCTTCACTTGTGGTTTAAGAATCCTGGCACTTTAACAGGAAGAAACAGCTAGTTTATGTGTGGCCTAAGGTACACTGTAGCAGTAAATAATTCAGTATAGGAAAAGGTGTTCCAGTCACCACAGTTACAAACCCAAAACAATGAGAACCACAGACCAAAACCACTTAAAGACAGGAGACAAAAATGTTTGCAGACACTTGGCCTTGTCAAATTTCTGACTCTGACATTTGTGATTTAGGCACCCATTGCTTTCACCCTGTGCACCCCAGAGACTACAGCAGACTCCTTGGCACTACATGGGAGAGCTAAAAAGCCCTTCCAAGAAAAGAGAGTAAAATGAGACAGCTTTGGCTAAACCAAGAGCTGATTCCAACTGATGCTGGCTTTAGCTGCATAAGCCCACTGTTGGGTGGAAAGGTTTGCAGGCTTCTGCAGCGTGCACAAATTATCTGATTACTAATCCTGGATATTATTGATATGACAGAATTTTCAATTTTCTTCGTCAATTTTCTATTAAAACAAAGTGAACCAAAAAAAAAAAAAGGATCAGAACAGCTTGAACATGGCATATCGAAACTCTTGCCACTTACAAAAATGACATTTTATAGGCTGGAAGGAGAGGAGTAAGAGAAAAAGAGAAAAGAAGTAATGCATGGCCCTCACACCTTTTTTTTTTTTAATTAAGTGAGCCAATATACAGGAAACAGTGATACAGCATAGTTGTACTGAAGATTAAAAATACTTTTATACATTGTTTATAATACCAAACACACAGGTGACAAACAGCAGCAGTTTTATGCTTTGTGCTTTGACATTCTCAAGAAGTGTAGAGACCTAAAGGAAAAAAAGCAAATTTAGACTGTGAGATTGAATGTAGGCTTTCTGAAGAGGAAGAAAAATGTTCAATATATCCTAGCCCTTCAGGGGACATACCTATCAAGACACTGGGAAAGCATCTGGGAACAACATGTATGCTCCTGAAGGGATGTGCAAGACCTCAAGGATTAGGGGATGCAGCTATCCCACAACTACCAACGAACAGGAATTCACTGAGAATTAATGTAGAGAAGTGCATTAGCTGTGTGAGAGGATGAGTAATGCACAGGGAGAGCACAGCTGTCTAGGCCCATTTCAGGAGGGTGACAGAAAGAATTCTACAGGAGTATAGCTCTCTGTGTGATGGGACACTGCCTGGGAACTGCTGACTGCAGCACTGGCACTTTAAACTCCACATTTTTATCAGCATGGAGTGTGGGATGGTGGGATCAAAGCATGTCATCAGATTCAAATCCACTAAGATGGCTTTGCAGGAGGCAGGAAAACAAGATCCAGTTTTGAAACTGTCTTCTCATGTATTTTTTTTTTGGTGGTTTTATTTCCTTGTTTGTTTGTTGGGTTTTGTTAGTTGGTTAGTAACTTACTTGAAATAATCCTGAGTGTAAGCATTTCCTGCTCCTACAGGAGTTAAAATGAACTGAAGCACTATTTGCAGAGAGCACACCATGCTGAGTTTGCTGCCCTTTGAGGTAGGGACTTTGCACCCTCCTCATCCATCTCAAATAGAGCTACAGTTTATTTCTTTGTGATTGTTTGCAGTGGTAATAAAATTTGGGCTATTTGCTTTACTGTGCAATACCACAAGATAGTTTTGCTCATGACAGTCTATATTTACACACCTTGTGTTTGCTCAGCACTGTAAAGCAACAACATGAAAACAAGCAGCTACAGGATTTATGACACTCTCCAGGTGACAAAAGTCAATCAGCTTTTGGCCTGCTGCCATAACAGAACTGGTTATGGCCAGAAAGAGCCACCCCAGTGTGAGACTTGTCATCACAGTGTGGTGATTAATGATCCACTTCCATGTGTGGTGCACAGTGAAGACCACAGGAGATGTCAGAGGAAAAACAGAAGAGTGCACAGAAGTTTTAATGTTGGAAAGCATAAAAAACTGGGTGGACTTTTTTAGTTACTTTGTCTCACTCCTTTCTGATTCAAAATACAAGTGCATTATCCAGGCAAATAAATAAGCTCCAAAAATGCATATAATAAAGCATCATAGTCAAAAGGATGATGATGGGAAATCTCTTTCTCTATTAACTGGAAATGCCAATACATAACTAATAATGCAACCTGATTCAATTTTATTGAAATAGAGAATATGCTTAGTTTTGTCTTCTATGTTATATGATGCAGTAAAAAGTTTTAAAAATGTGTGTATATAATCCTCCACCCAAACCCTTTCAATAAACAAAAACCTTTCCTATAAAACCTTTCTGCAATGAAATAGCCATAGTTTGGGAAGTTAAAAAAAACAATCTTACTAAAACTTTTAAAAATCATCAAAAATCCTCATAACTTGTCAATTCTATTTAATAAACTGTTGTTGCCCTCTAGTGTTCAAACACAGCTTGTAAAGGCCCCTCCAGAAAGATCCAGACTGGCCAGCTATCAATTAATTCCCTGTTAGTTCTTAATCCAACATGACAAATGGATGGGAAAAATAATTTTTTAAAAGTGTTTCAGTACACCTGCCCAATGCCTTGATTTCTTTACTGGATCATAAAAGATCTTTCATGTAATGACTTCTAATGTTATTTGTTTTATTCAAATGTTGTGAAAGGCCACTGAGGTCAGCATCCTCACCAAATGAGTGAGCACCTCTCAGCTTTACCTCTGCCAGTCACTGTGCTGGGTGTGCACTGCTGACTGGGCTGCAGGGCAGCTCCTAATGACATGGGCCACACTGAGGAACCAGAGAGTGCTGTGGGATTATTTTGGAAGGGATCTTAAGGATTAGCTCATTCCAACCCTTGGCCATGGGCAGGGACACCTTCCACTATCCCAGGTTGCTCCAAGCCCTGTCCAACCTGGCCTTGGGCACTTCCAGGGATGGGGCAGCCCCAGCTTCTCTGGGCAACCTGTGCCAGGCCCTCACCACCCTCACAGGGAACAATTTCTTCTCAGTATCTAATCTAAACCTTCTCTGTTTAATTTAAAGCTATTGCCCCTTGTCCATCACTGCATGTCCTTGTAAAATGCCCCTCTCCAGATGAATGCATGACCTGTGCTCTGAACAACCCTGAGATACATCTGCTGGTTTCTCTTGAATATTTTGCTACTGTACTGTAACCATATCAATTAATACCAACCATCTTTCCCTCCAACAAATTATTTATTGCAGCAGAAATGCACAGTGAGCATTCAGGGATTGTTCCCAGCACCTCTCCTGCTGTGATAACACCAGCAACATAGAAAGTTTCTCATGAAGGTTGCAGTTCTTATGAGAGAAAATTATGGTGAACCTCAGATCTGCATCTGCATTTTTACAGCTAGGACTAGTACTTATCATTCTGTGAACTCATTTCCCAAAAATGGTCCTCCTTGACCAGAAACCTCTGAAAATAGCTATTAAAATAAAAAACAAAAGAAGAGAAAATTAAGTTAAAGCACAGTCAAAAAAACAAGCTGATAAATTTGAGGTACATTTCTAAATTTGAGGTACATTTCTTCAGTAATTTCGTTCACTTTTAAGAGGTTATCCAGACTACTTTTCTTTTAACCATTGTCAGACTTAAACAATGTAGCAGACCAGCTGTTTTTATATATATAAAGCAATCTGCAGCCTCCATATAGTAAGAATTCAAGTTCTTGACACAAGGAACACTGACTTTTCTTTGATCTCTGAATAACGGAATTTTCAGAGAATTTTCTGCATTTAGTTATTTAGAGCTTTCAGAAAACTTGCCTTGAGGCCATTTTTTGGATCACACCTGCTTCCCACCACACTAAGCTCGACAGATCTAAGAAAGTCTTGGATGTGAGTCAAATTTCATATTTTGTAATAGAATTGTTTCCTTGCATTTGTGAGACACCCTTCCTTCTCTGCTGTGACATTTGCTGTTGATCATGCCACCTGACATGAACACTTTGAAATCCAGCCTTTCATTCTAAAACCAGGTTTAGACTGAGTGCACATGAAGGGAAATTTAAATAACATGAACTGGAAGCTGTGTGGCAGTAGATGCTCCCACTTACTCTCCCTGCTGAAGGGTCAGGAAAACATAAAACCATAGAGTTGTTTAGGTTGGAAAAACCTCGAATATCAAGATAACTGTTAGTAAGCAGCCATGCTTATTACCAGCCACATGAAGGGGATGCTGGAAGTGAAGAGGGTGTGCTTTGAGAGCACTCACATTTGCAGTATGTAGTTTTAAGGATACCTGTGATGTATGCAGAAGAACTTTAGAGATATGTATATAACTGTCAACTATATTTTGATAAGGAAAATTAAATTATGTCATATGTAATATAATTTTTTCCTGTTTGTACCTAAAACCATTTGGATGCAAAGCTCTATTACTAAGTATTCCTTTAAAGCTGCAAATAGGGTAAATAGGATTGCACCAGCATTTGGTGCAAATAGCACTGAAAACACCCATGTGCTGCACAGGTACTCAATTTATTAGGTGTACTTCAATTTCACTAATCTTGTCACAGTACAGATTAAGCTCATGAAATGCTTTTTCTCCTTAAATATAAGACCTTCTTAGCTTAAGTTGGATTTAGATGTTTACTCTCAGGATTTAGGAATAAATCAAAAATGACAGACATTATATACAGACAGAGCATTCCTTCTCACCACCAAACCCATCTCCTGTCTCCTGCTTTCCCATTAGAGCCCAAAAAAGGAATCCATCCTCTTCTGAGATTTCAATATCTACTGTTCCATTTCAGAGTTCTCCTCTCAAAAGTGAGAGATGCTCCCCAAAATTTTTTCCCTCTCCCAGTCAGACATCAGAATAAATTCCATTGATCAAATAATCCAGCCTGGTGTAATGCCTCTTCTGAAGAGATTCATGGATTTTCTTCCCCGTCAGCACAATAACTAGCAACAAGAACATCACCCCAAAAAACAAAGCTGCTACAAGGCTGCTCTTTTCCCCCAGCTGAAAGACAGCTTTCCCTCTCAGAACATCTTCTGACAGGGAGCTCTCAGAGTCAGATGGCTCATAACCCTGAAGGTCATTTTGGGAAGATGTGGGGGAATCGCTGGACAGAATGAAACCTGGAAAAGAGAGGAGGGTCACATAGCTGGTATCGCTGGAAGTTGTTGGCTCAGGAGCCATGGCTGGAGTCCTTAGCCCTGACAGGGCAGTAGCAGATCCAGAATTTGTGGTCACCTGCACAGTTGCAGAAGGAGAAGCAGAATTTGTGGGCTTGGAAAGAGGGACATGAGTAGCAGTGATGCTGGTGGCAGGGACAGCAGGTTTAGCTGCAGTGGCTGCAGCAGGTGGAGAGGCAGCTGTGGTTGGTTTGGCAGCACCAGGATGCAGAGAGGTTGTAAGAGACTCCAGCTGGGCTGTGCCTGTTGGCAGAGCAGCAAGAGAAGCACTGCTGGTTTCAGGGACACCTGCCCGAGCAGTGGTGAGGATGGAAGCAGTGGGGTTTCCAACTGGAGCAGCAGAAGGAGTGCTTGGTGGCACTTTAATTACCTGCTGCCTTGAGATGGGGTCTAAGCCCTCAGATTCTTTTGCTCTTTGAGATTCAGGAGCAACTGTATGAAGTTCCATGTTGTCCAAATGCTTGCCTATGTGGTTCAGGAGTTCAGATGCCTGATGAAAGACAGACTGCTCCAAACTGGCAGTGTAATTCTGATGGATGTCCTGACTGTGAGAAATAAAGGTTTCAGCATCCGAAGGCAAAGAATGCTCATTTGAAGAAAAGTTCTCAGTTTTGATGGATTTATCTTCTGGAAACAGAAATACTTGTATTTAATTATTAAATCTACTTTTGACTAATGTAGGCATACTCTATTTGTATTTCTTAGAAATATTTATGTAAGGGGGCTCTAAGAGATAATGACTAATGAAACTTCCTTTCTTTAAAATATGCACAGTGGCATTTAAATTCTATGTTATAAAAGCTGTCAGCCTCAAGCCTACTCACATAACAATGTTCTGTGCAGAAACACCATACAAATAATAATCCTAAAAACTACCTGATTTTACAGTATTTTTTCTACAGTATTTACCTCAGGTACTTAGGTAGGTATTCACAGGTATTATAGAAGGTATTTGGCTGAGTAATTGTCAATTCATATTATATATATAATTTTATAATTTTATTTATAAAAATATAGAAATATATATAATATATTCATGATAACCATTCAGCTGCTGCACAGAATATTTAAAGGGGAACATGCTCTCACATAGTTCTGACTCTCACTCATCTCTTTTTAATATTGAAACAAAAAGGTTTGTTAAATGCACTGGAATTGAAATAAATAAAGTATCTTTCCCCTTTTCAGCTTGGTTTTCAGTGTAACTACATACAGATTCTCATATGAAAGAACAAAGTTTGATACATTTGTTGCTACCGACACTGCTCAGGTGCTACCTTTGAAAACTTACCAGGAACATTAAACAAGCTAGCATAATCTTTCTGCAATTAAACGTTCACAGAAGATCAAGTCTCCAAAAAGAAAAAGAAGTGTTAAATGCAATCACGTTGTTCACTCAGCATTGCATTACAAAGAAGTGTTAAATGCAATCACGTTGTTCACTCAGCATTGCATTACATGCCGAACAAAAGCACAAGCATGATTGCATTTCTTGTTTCTTTGTTTGAAATCCCGATGTTCTTCTAGTGGACAAAAAGCTGGAGGGAAATGTAATTTTAGTAATTATTTTACAGAAATGCAGTTCATTTGTTGCACATTGCTTTTGCATGATTCCTGTGAGACTGTGCTTGCACAAAAATACTTGGTAACATTACGTGAGTAATATCATACTGTTGCTCCTTGCATAGTTCCTCTTGGAAAAGTTCTCTTTTTCAGCAAAAGTTTGGTCTCTCAAGCAGCCATACAGAAACCACCTTGGCAGGACATTCCAATTATCAGTTTCTTATTTGAGCTGTTCAAACAGGTCTGGTGCAAGTCAATGTCAATCAACAGGTAGGCCTTGCTGTTAAAAAAAAACAGCACAGGCCAGAGAGCAAGAAATTCCTGAGTGTGCAGCCCACATGCCATAAAGGTCTGAGTTTAGAAAATTTGTTTTTGCACTTCAGGTTCCCTAACTGAATGCAGAAAATAATGATTATTTATTATTATTGCAAATTATTCATCAGTGTAGCATGGGTCCTTTAAATACACAGCTGGCTACAAGGGTGTGGTATTTTCATTGGTTTTTGTGATATTTCTCAGTATTATGTACAGGAAATTTTCCTTCCTGACTATATCTAGATGGAAGCAGCTTCTTTTTGTTTTAAGCAAGGACAAATTATGAGAATTTCTGACTCTAACGTGAAGGAATATTATAAGGGTTGGGACATTAATCCAAGCTGGAATCTGGGCCCACAAAGCAGCTCACTACACACCTGCCCATCCGTCCTCCACAACGAAAAAGAGCAATATTTTTAAATCATAAAGCTTGGTTTAGAACACTTTACTAAAAATATGACCCCCCCCCCCAAACAGTTCCTGGTCACTACTGAAAGTTCACAGGTGCAAAAGTAATTTTGCAGTGTGGTGTGGGGGCTGATGGCTCTCACTATGATTTACCTGTAGTTATCTTGTAGGTCACAAGTCCTGCTGCAGGTTTCATTGGACAAGCTTCAGTGCTAGGACAGTAAAACAAGTAGCAGTTTGGATGTGTACTTGTTCTTGCAGCATAAAAAATAATCAAATTACACTTCTTGTCTCCTGCAAAACAAAGTAAATACCTGTTTCAGCAGTAGGAACTTTTATAGCAGTATGGTAATGAGATCCAGTTTGTTAACTTTTGCTCATGTGAGTAAGAGGAAAACTACTAACACATAACATTCCTACCGGAAAAAACCGCCAAGGACTGCAGAAGAATGGCCCAGGGCCAAAATATGAAAGGTCACACCTTCCTTTTCCTGTACAAATAAAGTTGGGGAAATTATGAGTCTAAGCTCTCATCCTCCCCTCACGCATACCACACTGGCACCACTTTATACAACAATTGCTCGCTTACAAATCCTGATAAATCTGAAAACCTCCTCGATATACTCATGGGAAAAAAAATTATTTAGACATTTTTCCTTATTACATCCCAGGAATCGCTTGGCTAGTTGCTGGTTCAGGGAGTCACCTTCACCACTGCCATTTCTACTTGCTTCTTTGCCTCCTACTGCTCCAAGAGCTTGATTCAAACCAGCTCTCTCAGAGGAGGGTGAGCATTCTCATTTTTGGCTAAAATTAAATACAGTGCAAAACGTCAGCTACTTTTAATGCATCTACTAAACACAGCTTATGCACCTTCGGGGTTGGGGATCTGGGAGGTTTTGACGCCTAAAACTAACGCTGTTTCAGTGATGCAACTATTTTCCTGAACATTTTAAGGAAAGTCTTGCGTTAAGTTTTAACATCCACTGGCAAAAAGAAGGTAGCAGCTGCAAGCTGGAACTAAGCGCAGCCTGAATGAGAGGGTAAACTCCGTGCTGAATAGGGAGAACACCGGCAGCTGACCATCCCGCGAGCCCAAACTCCAGAATTATCCTGCCAGGCGGTGGCGGAGAAGGAGGCCGAGGTTACCTGAGAGCCGGTGCCCCGAGCAGCAGGCGCGGACACACGCACCCGCGCCGGGGACGCGCAGCGGCTCCGCGCCCCGGACGCCGCGGGGCAGGGACAGGTGTACATCGATGATGGAATTCTCCATCTTCTCCGCCGAGCACTCCTGGCTCAGCGCCGGCCCGGCCATCAGGCAGGCGATCACCAGCAGGCGAACCGGCCAGCGGCTGCCCCCGCGGGACATGGTGACCCGGGCCGGTCCCCGGGGGCTCCTCCGGGATCGGCGCCGGGAGGGCTCCGCTGATCCCGGGGCGGGAACGCGTTCCTGGGGCACCTCCGGGCTACCCCTGCCCGCAGCGCGGGGTCGGGAAGGC
This sequence comes from Agelaius tricolor, assembly GCF_023055355.1. Lineage (NCBI taxonomy): Eukaryota > Metazoa > Chordata > Aves > Passeriformes > Icteridae > Agelaius > Agelaius tricolor. The sequence goes on from NW_027269263.1 coordinate 6,664,723, forward strand.
AGCGGCGGAGCCTGGCCCGGCTCGGGGGAACCGCGGCTGTCCCGGCACGTCCGGGAGGAGGGGCCGGGGGAGGCGGGCCCGGGATGCCTGGTGCCCTTCTTCTCCTGCCTGCCTGCCCTCCTCCTCCTGGAATTCCTGCTTACCTGCCTACCTGCCTTCCTTCTACCTTTCTCCTGCCTTCCAGCCTGCCCTCTTCCTCTCTTGATTCCTTCTCACCTGGAATTCCTGCTTACCTGCCTACCTGCCTTCCTTCTGTCCTCCAGCCTGCCCTCCTCCTCTCTTGCTTCCTTCTCACCTGGAATTCCTGCTTACCTGCCTACCTGCCTTCCTCCTGCCTTCCAGCCTGTCTGTCCTCCAGCCTGCCCTCCTCCTCTCTTGCTTCCTTCTCACCTGGAATTCCTGCTTACCTACATATCTGCCTTTCTCCTGCCTTCCAGCCTGCCCTCCTCCTCTCCTGCTTCCTTCTCGCTGCCCACCATTCTTCTGTCCCATTCCTGCCTTTTCTCCTGCCTTTTCCCTTGCTTCCCCCCTCCTGCTCTCTTCCTCCTGCCTGACCTTCTCCTGCCTTCCTTCCGCCTTCCTCCTCCTGCCTGCCTAGCGGGGCTGCAACTACTCGCCGGCACCGAGGGTCCTTCCTGAGCGTCAGACACAAGGCAAAACCACCTAGAGAAGCTCTTGGTGGTCAGGCTGAAACGGCTTTACCCACAGTCAGACTTTTCCTCCACCTGAGAACTGGTTTTGGGAGCTGTAATGAAAGAGATTAATATGCATATCCTGGACTAAACGGATGTGGACGTATTTCTGTGTGGACTCCTTGCTACCTGAGTAATCCTGTTCAAATCATAAGCAAGCACAAGGTGTTTGTGGAATGGGAAAAAAAGTGAACAAGAAAGCCTGTCTACTGGAACCCTGACTGGTGTCTTGGCCATTCTTCTGTCAGCTGTCTCAGTGCAATTGCTTGCTTAAGTCATGGTTTTGCTCGGAAAATTTTCATTTCCTCTTTTTAGTTTTTTTTCCTTAATATTTTGGGGTAGTGTTTAGAAGTAAAAGTAGACCAAAGGAGTGCAAAGAATAAAAGGATTATAAGACAGATTCCTTCTTTTTCAGGAAAGAGACCATTTTCTTTTCAGACATGTGCATTACCTGAAGAGATCCCAAAGGGCAGGTTAGTTTATGTATGGTAATAGTTAGATGCCAAGGCATGGGTGGCTGTCTTGTTTTTCATGCCCAGTCAGTCCCCTTTGTCAGTACTGTTGGGTTTTGGCTTTTATTTGGACATGAGTGTTGTAAGAGACTGAGCCCACCATCTTATTTTGCATCACATGGCCATCTTGGGGCAATTAATAAATGTTTGTTTGTGATTCCCACAGTCTTGGTGGGATGGTTTCTTCTAAAATTTTCAGCTGCACTTGTTTAAGAAAATATTCCTTTCTATGTAAACTGGTGACGTTATTTTCACTGCTAAAAGAAAAAGTCCCAAGAGAATCTGAACATTAAGGTGTTGCCTGCTAACTGCATCACCCAGTGAATGAACAGGAGAATGAATAGTAAAGGCAAGCACAGGTATTACCCCTGCTATGTATTAAACAAAGTTGCAGCTTCTACCTGCCTTTGCTTAAAGTAGAGGTGGTGGAAGAGGCCAAGCAGAAAGAAGCTGAAAAATAAGGCTAAAGGTCTGGCTGAGGTGGTCAGAACAGCTGCTGAAACTGGTTTTTCACCTGAACTGTTGGGATGGTGAATGTGAGAATATGCACAGAGACTGCTGGGGTCAGACAGGCATAGATGACCGTGGGGAAATGAGAAGGGTTGATGTCATCTATCATATAAGCAGGGCAGAAGAGATACTGGGGATAACATGACTGCCCCAGTCCAGCCACCGTGGCAAATTTCTGCTCTTCCTGGTGGGGAAGTTACATATCACTCCTAATATTATTTCTTTTGCTACCTTTAATCGAGGCACCTTGATATCGTGCACTGTTTTATGTTATGCTGTAATCTACCCCTAGTTGTTTTAGTTTTATACTGTGTAGTAAGTAATTCTGATTAAGGTATTTTGGCTGTTTATCACTTGTCTGCTCAGTAAATAATTCTTATAAATTTTTTTTTCTTATAATTTTTATAAACAGACCTGATCGGCCATCACTAGAACTTGCAGGCCAGAGTTGAGTCCTTACATTTAAACAGTTGCCAAAATCTGAGCTAGGGCAGAACTTATCTCAAGCTGCCGCTCCTCCCATGGCACTCTTCTTATAGGAGAGGTGCTCCAGACCCACATCATCCTTGTGGCCTCTGCTAGACCCTCTCCTCACCACAAACTGGGAAATGAGCTCTCTCACCTGAGAATACCAAACTCACCCAGTTTATTAGGTTAGAAAGCTGACATTACTTTATTCAGCACACAGGTACATGGGTATTGCCTCGCCAAACATATTAATCAGTTATCAAAACTTTTGACTATTTATACATTTTGGTAAATAAAGGAATTAGTATTCCTTGGTTACCGGTAATGTAGTTCTCTAATTGATTAGTATTCTATCTTCTATTAGTTAATGATTCACTTGCTTTTCATGTTAATTAGTCCACATTCTCAGTTTTTCTCTTCTTTTGGGTCAAGGAGTTTCTTGGGTCAGTGGCCTGTGATCAGTGGTCGGAGATCCCCCCCTACCAGAATTACCTTTTCCCAATTGGAGCTGATTTCAGCAGAAATACTGAGCATCCCTGGCCAGGCCAGGGAGGGATTTTCCTGCTCTGCTTCAGGCTGGGGCAGCCTCAGCTCGAATATTGTGTGAAGTTTTGGGTGCCACAATATCGGAGAGACATTAAACTATTAGAGAGTGTCCAAAGGAGGGCAGGAGGATGGTGAAGGGCCTTGAGGGGAAGCGTGTGAGGAGCAGCTGAGAGCATTTGGAGGCTGAGGGCAGACATGGCTTCTGCTGAGGGGAGAGGAGGGGCAGGCCCTGAGCTCTGCTCTCTGGGACCAGGGACAGGAGCCAGGGAACGGCTGGAGCTGGGTCAGGGGAGGGTCAGGCTGAAGATCAGGGAAAGGTTCTTCCCCCAGAGGGTGTCGGGCACTGCCCAGGCTCCCCAGGGCATGGTCACGGCCCCAAGGCTGCCAGAGCTCCGGGCGTGTTTGGACACCGCTCTCAGGGATGCTCAGGGTGGGATTGTTGGGGTGTCTGGGGAGGGATTGTTGATTGTGCAGGGCCAGAGGCTGGACTCGATAAACCGTGTGGATCCCTCTCAGGATATTCGGTCACAGGCTCCTTTTTAAAGAAATATAACTTGTCCGGCAACACCGAGGAGCACAGAAGGGGACACAGCACTAGAAATATTGTCCTCACTAGGGCCGAGCAGGGAGGACGAGCATCCTCCCATGCCTCACAGACCGGCGCTGCTCTGCCGCCCCCCGAGGCCCCGGGCCGCCGGTTCTGGCGGGGCAGAGCCGGGCAGAGCCGAGCAGCCCCGGCCCCGAGCGGGGCCCCGCCCGCCGGGCGGAGCCGCCTGACCCGGCGCAGCCGGAACCCCGTGGGCGGCGGCGGCGGCCCCCGCGCTGCGGCGGGCGGGGGACGGAGGCAGCGCCATGGGCGCGGAGCAGAGCGCCGAGGCCGAGAGCCGCCCGGGCGAGCCCGGCGCCGCAGGTCGGTGCCTGGCGGGGAGCGAGGGCTGTGCCGGCACTGTGGCTGTGGAGAAGGGCACGGCTGTTTCCTTGGGAGGGACGGCGGCTGTGGAGAAGGGAAGGGCTTGCAGAAGGGAAGGGCTGTTGCTGCGGGAGGCAGCGGCAGCGCGGCCCGGCCCTTCCTGTGACGGCGCGGGGGCACCGCCCGGGCCGGGGGAGCCGAGCCGGGGATGGGCAGCGCCCCGGGCGCCGTGCGGAGCTGGCGGGGCCGTCCGTGGTGCAGGTGTTCGGAATCAGCTGTTCCCCCGTGGGGAGAGGGAAAGGAGCTTAGAGCCCTTCAGTGATCTCGGCGATACGCTATAAAAAGCGTGCCTTTGCAATGTTAAATAGAGCAATATTCGCATAGGGTTGGGTTCTGGTGTAATCTGCTTGTAAAGTTGGTTATTCCCTCTCCATCCAATATCCAGCATCTCCGTTGCCAGCCAAGCAACGAGCAAAAATGGACGACATTGTGGTCGTAGCCCCAGGAACACAATCCTCACGGAATGTCAGCAATGATCCAGATGTCATAAAACTGCAGGAAATTCCAACTTTCCAGCCCCTTTTGAAAGGTAAGTGATTGTTCTTCCTCTGTTTTTAAATGCCTTCTTTTTTGTACTTAATGGCATTTATGTATCCTGAGGTTTCTACTGAAGTTCATATTTCTGTCTCTGTTTTTCACTTCCCCTCTTATTTTAAACCTTACTCTCTTTTGTTATGCCATAATTAATCCCAGCCTTCTAAACAGTAGGTGAACTAGTTTAGAGGTGTGCTGGTAATGTTCTCTGCAGTGGAAACATCTACTGTGGAGACAAAACAGCTCCAAGCATACCAGCTTGCCCTGTACCACTGGTTGATGAGAGATGCTGTGTTATGTTCTAATATATAATAGATGACATTATATATAATCCTGTTTTGCTCTAGTTTTTTTAAAAACAGATTGTGTGTTACTCTCAGAGTCATAGCTACCTGTGTGTGCATTCAGCTGCTTGAAATCAAGGTACCTTGTGGGAGTTTTCAACACAGAGCAGGTTTTATTCTTGTTTTTTGTAGTGGGGTAGATGGGCTGAGACTTTTCTTTGTTTCTTTTCCTCCCACTCTTTTTTTTTTTTTTTTTTGCTTTCATCCCTTGCACTCATTCTTTGTTTCTTCTGTTCAAAGGAAAGTGGTGAAGATTTCAGTCATAGTTGTTGAGCCTGCAGTTTAACAAAAAACCTGGCCTGTGTGTTTTGTGGCCTGGCTTCTAGCTATCTCTTTTTGAGGAAAATGCAGAGTATCTGAAAAGGCATCACTAGAGGTAATCTACGAGAGGTAGCATCAGACCACCACTTTTTGGGCAGAAAGTATTTACTTTTTGTTTGTGTATGCCTACTGCATGAGGGTACTGAAACCTGGTGACATCTGGTGACTGCTCAAGACTTTTGCATGCTGAATTACTTTGGTGAACACCTTTTTCAGCCTCAAGTACTTGTTATTACTTGAACAACCAGACTGTGATGCTTGTGTTCACTACAGAAAGCAGTGTGGGCCTGTTGAGTGAGTTGGCTCTTGAGAGGTGTCAGATCTACCACAGGCCCACTTGAGAAACTGTTCTGGACTGGTCTCTTATCTTTATTCTTCCCATGCAAGATTGTTTCTGGAAGGGTTGCAGAAGTTTCAAGATCTTATAGGAGTTCATTCTAAAAGCTTGTGTCTTGTGATCTACCAGCTTGCAGGTGGACTTATAGTCCTCAGTGAAGTGGACTTCATTGTTCTATTCAGTTTCTCCTTGCCTAAGCAAAGCCAGTGGGTTTTATTCTGCTTTTGAGTTTCAAAAGGGGAATAATCATTAAATAAATGGACTGGCAAAGTACATGGTCATGTAAACACTGCATGTTCTTAAAAATAAATGCCCTTGTTCCTCCTAGCTATAGTGAGGTGAGCTTATGATCAGTGAACCTGGAAATCTTTACCATTGTGTGCTCTCACTCGGAAGAAAATGCCAGTGTCCTGTCCATTACATCTTTCATGCTTTCCCTTGACTTCTACAGGGAGAATTGCACCTCAGAGGTACAGCTAGGACCCCTTCTAAAAAGTTCTTCTCTGTATTTCTTGTAGGCTCACTTCAGGAACTGGAAAGCTGCTGGCAGGTTGCTCAAAGCTCTGTCCAGCTTCACCTTGAAGAATCATGGTCTGGACAGCCTGTTCCAGCCTCATCATAAAAAATTTCTTCCTTATGTCCATTTAAACTTACCCTCTTTGGTTTAAAACCTATGTCCTTGCTCATTCATTGCAGGCCCAGACCAAAAATCTTTCTTTCTTACAAGCTTTATTTGTCTCTGGAGGCTTTTTGGGGAAAGAAACATTTTCTTGCTTATGGCTAGAATTGTGCACTTGTAAAAGGTATTCAGCATGAAGAAGCAATAGAAACAGAGCTTCCTATATCACTGCAAAGGCACTGTGTGAGCAGCAGAACCTTCTTTACATACTGTGCCTCCTCCTGTTCCCATAGGATTTTGTGATTAGTTTCCTCTCCAATCTCATTTCATGGTTCTTCAGGTCAGCCTGGTGTTCTTGTGACCATCAGAGAATCCTGACTGTTTGACAAAAGCTGCCAGGTAGGCAGTGACTGCCAGCTGCTGCTGGCAGGTCAGGGAGGATTGTGACCTCCCTCTCGTGGATCTTGTACGTTAAAATTAACCCCCAACTAAAACAGCACCTGTAGTAACTTGGAACAAACTTTTGGTAACTGATCCACTGTAAATACTGATTATGTTTTTGTGCTGCCCTTTCCCTTGTTGTTTCCTTCTTGTTTGCAGGAAGCTGTTATGGCAGCATCCCTTGGAAGTATTAGAGATAATTCAGCAGCCCCCTTTTGTGTTCTGACTTATTTCTTAGTACTAGTAACTTTAGTACTAAAAGAACAATTTTAATGCTAGATATTTAGCTGTTGAAGCTGTTGGTGGTGCCTGCTTGGCTTTCTGCAAGAACTGTAGTGATGTACTAGTTGAACAAGTAGTGATGATACTTTTCTTTCTGTTTTGTTTTGTCTGATGGTGTTTGGATTGTTGTGTGCAGGTTCCCAGGAGAGCAGGGATTGTTTCTGTGAATTAAGCAATGTGCTGATGTGCTGCTGAAGACTGGCCTATGAACAGTCCAGCTATGTCACATGCAAATTACATTTGTCATGTGCAGCATGCCTTCTCTCATAGGAACTCCTGGTGCCTCAAACACTGAGAGAAAAAAGGTCAGCAGAGGCTGCTGAGGCTCACCTGCATTCCAGATGTATCACATAAATGTCTTTTTTGTAGGCATTCAGCAAGTTACTTGTGCACTCCATTCCCCTTTGTTTTGAAGACCACTTTGTCTAACATAGGTGGTCTTCATCTGACTGCCTTGTGAAGGGTATTGTGTGCAGCTCATTAGCATCCTCTAGCCCAAAATAACTGGATTCTTGTCCTACAAATAATCTGCTGTTTTTCTAAGAATAGCAAGTAATGGGAAGAGGTTGCTCAGTAAGGTTGTGGCATTTCTGCCCATAAAGTTTTTAAGGGCATGTTAAGCAAAGCTCTGTCAGTCATGAACTGGAAGTAAATTAGCTAATTACATTAAGGAGTATGCAGTGAGAACTTTACTTACTGTGCTGCTTGTTACCCATATTTATTATTGTCATTTATTTATTAAGAAAGGCATTTCATAAAGAACACAGTGAGACTTTGAAAAGTTGAGGCTATAGGTTACCTGGAAGTAGTGCAACAAGGAAACCCAGGTTGCATGGCAGAAAGAGTAGGTCCAGCATAAGGAGTTTCCTTTTAGGCTCAATATATTTTGAAGTGGAAAACTTGTCATATATTACAGCTGGTGTACATCTTCAGCTGAGAAGAGCAGGGAGATGCTGAGAAATCTGGGGTGGAACTTGTGATGCTGTACAGATGCTCTGTGGATCTTCCCTTGTCCTCCAGGGTAACACAAGCTTGTGTTACCTTGAAATGATTGTTTATACTTTTATAACTTCTTTTATGAAGTCTTTTTTCAGGTAGGAAAGCTACTTGTCTAAAAAAATGCCAGTGTATTTTTCTTTCTAGCATAGTGTATAAAGGAAGGATGGATGTTTAGACTTCATTGCATTTAAAGCAAGATTTTGTCACATCTCACTCCTCAGTATTTTCCTACATCCTCTCTTCTTCCCCTTTCCTCACTGTATGCTCCTACTGCAATTTATAGGGAATTTAGCTAATAGCACATGTCAGTGAGCTTTATTCCTATAATTCTCTACACATGGTACTTGAATAGTTTTATAATTCTGTCCCTGTGTCTTACAAGGAGAATCTGCTGCTTGCAACTGCTGAGGTTATAGGCCTCTACTAGAATTTGAAACATCCAAATTTGTTGGATGCACCCCATGCCCAGCACTTGTAACAAAATGTGCATGTTGGGTGGAAAGAGGTACCAAGAATGTGAGTACATCTGCCTGGTGAGTTTGAGGTTTTTTAATTGTTATTTTGTTTGTTAGTGGGGTTGTTTTTTAGGCGTGGGTTTGGTGTTTCTTTGGGTTTTTTTAGGCTTGTAGAGCAATATTCTGTATTGTAGAGATCTGTCTCTCCATTTTGAATTCATGACTTGAAAGTAGCACCTGAAATCAGAATCTAGAAGGTGCTTCAGTTTTGAGGAAAGGAACTTTCCCTTCAAAGGACAGCTGAAGGAGTGGATGAAGATGTCTGACTTCCATGTATTCCTCAGTTGTTTGTTGGCTCTTTGGAGACCTGAACTGAGTTTCCTGTGCGAGGGGACTTGAGTCTGTGGTTAGACATTTTCCAGTCAATATGCTCAGCACCCACAGGGAGAGCATTAGGAACTGCAGATACTGAGTTCTCTACCTTTCTACCTTTCCCTTCCCCTTTGCCAGCCGTTCCACACCCCTTGGTGTAGTTTGTGTGTTGGCTGATGAGCAGAATGAGTGTAAGCTTGTCTGCCTAGGGGATGAGCCTGGCCTCTTCCCTGGCTGGGGACCTTGAAGCTCCAATTTCTACTGAACCCAACAGCTGTGACTCTTACCTGGATCTCCTCAGGCACACACTGCTCCTCCCCACCATCTTGCTGCATGGGAATGAGCCTTGGTGGTCAAGTCTCCTGCAGATCCTCCTTCCTTTACCTTCACAGAGCCTGGCAGAGCTCTTCAGCTGGCAGTGCTGCCCTTGGGGATACATTAGAAGATGTGCTGAGCAAAATAACCACGTGGGAGGGAGTTAACTGTGTCCTGGCTTATCAATTTGCCACAGACTTTAATGAGGCTTTATCTGCATGCTGGCCAGTGTATCTTGAAATCACTATTAACAGGCTAAGGTGAAGGGCAAATAACTGCTTATAACATCCAGAATATCCAAGTGTAATCATAAATGCTAACAGAATGTGTAATCTCTTTATGTTGGGAGGAGACTGGAAATCAGATGCATCTGATTGATTTGGCAGAGGAGCTGGAGTGTGTTCTGCTGGAGTGTAGATGGGGAATCTTTCCAGACAAGGATAAGCATGTAATGGGAAAGCACATGGAGAACTCTTTTTTGTCCTCAAGGATTTTAGGCATCAAAATCTGGATGGATTTTTTTCTTTTCTCTATCTCTCCCCTTTACATTTGTGTATTTTATTCAGCATTACTGCCTTGCTCATAAGTTAAGACTTGATTGAGGGGCCACGTCTTTCTCTGATGGATGTCCATCTGTTGAATGTTTCTATAATAAAAATTGCAGGCAATGAAATGTTCATGTCAGAAACATGTCTAGGAGATACATTTATGTATCCCTGCACATCTGTACTGCACAGACCTGTCTTTACCTATACAGTAAAGACCTGTCTTTACTGTATATACCAGCTGTACATGTGTAGGTTGCTTCATGTGATGCTGTGTGACCCCCCCCCCCCCCCTACCCCTGTTAATATTTTTTCTCTTGACTGGTGGCTGGTTTTGGAATGTTTCTGTCTTACTGCTGGACCAGCAGCAGCGTTGCATTGCATCACTTTTGAAAATTGAATGTTTCTGTTGGATCTCAGGCTTTATAGGAATTAATAAGTTTATCCAGATCCAGAAGGTTATTTGGTTTTGGGCCAGTTAGTTTATTGAGAAATGTTATGCTTACCCAAGAGGGTGTAAATTATTGCACCCTAATTATTGATTTTTTTTTCCCCTATGGGTGCTGATTCAGTCAAGTGACTATGGTAGAGGTAAAAGATGAGAGGATGCTTCTGTATGTTCTGCCTGTCTGCAGTTAACTGCACTTTCTGTAACATCGCATCATTCAACAACTCCACTCTTGTATTTATTTCCTGCCCAAACCCTATCAGCAGAATAAAGAGCAGATTCCAGAAAGTCATATGTGTAAGTAATATGTCCCTTTTCTAATTAGTGTTTGACTTACTAAAATAGTATAAAAATGAAAAGGGTTTTAAGGTACAAATGAAAAAGCAGGTCTGCTCCAGCCCTTAGCCTTGTTATCAAAGCAGTGTGGTGGGAGCTCAGCTTTAACCATGTTCTCTCTGGATGATTGTGTAAGATGAGATCAACAGCTGACCAATAAAGCACAGGTCAGCAAGCTCATTGTTATGAAACCTTGAAGTTTAGAATCAAATTTGATCTGCCTCTATTCCTTTCTTAGGGCATCTTAACAAAAGGGAAAATAGGAATTTTGTGGTTCATTTGGCTTAAACAGTGAGGTCTGACATACTGAATATTCCCTCTATTTTCCATGTGGGGCTGGCCATGGTATGCTTGGCTTGTTGACACCCTTGCATAAACCAGAACATGTGCAATTGCAGATTGCATATGGAACCCTGAGGTGCAGATGATCTCCTGGACACCCTGATTATCAGTTTGCAGTAGTAACAACAAAGTGATGAGTAGTAATGTTAGTAGGGAGTGGAGTTGCTGCCTGTTGTAGCTGTGCTTAGGCACCACTCTGCCAGCATGCCTGCAGGCTGAGCTGAAGGGCTCCAGGCAGCCTTTGGTGGGAGCTGCTGAGACACTGTGGTCATCCTTGGAATACTGTAATGCTTATTAATGTGGGAGATGTTTTTCCTTTTTATGGTGGAAATTCTTATCTTTCAGCAATCTTAAGCCACTTGAGAAGTTCTGAGGACAGCACTGAAGCGATGTGAGCACCTTTTGTGTGTGAGCTGGTTATCTTGGATGCTTGTGGAGTTTTTTGTTCAAGGTTTTCTTGTGTGTGACTGTTTACATGGATGCTTTTACCTGTGTTGCACATGTCTACTTCTCTCATGTTTCAAAATATTTATAATATTATAACTACGTGTGTGATTGCGGCAGTAATTTCGGAGAAGACACAATATGCCCAGGCTGCCCCTTGATGTGTTCATTAAATGCAAAATGTGCAATATTTCCTGCCTTCCTGTTGTATTAAAGATCCACTATGAGTATATTTCTTCATGTGGTAAAGGGTTGAAGGGCAAAATTAAGTGCACTTGCTACTTATGAGAGCTTTTTTAATGATGTTACGGGCAAACAGTAAAAAATACCAGGCTGCTGTTTGAATACATTTGTGTGGGGGTTTTGGTTTTGTTTTTTTTTTTTTTTTTTTAAATATGCTCATGCATATAGAAATTAAACTCTTGAAAAAGGTAGGTGAGTCTGTACTAACACAGTGAAAACTGAGACTTTGGGATCCTGTGCTGCAGTTGTTAGTTAGGATGTTCCCTGGAAGTCACTTGTGGAACTTAGACAGCAGTATTGCAGTGTGAAGTATCATTCGGTGTTGCAGTAAAAGACCTGAGAAGCTCAGGCATTAACATTAGGTTATTTTCCCCATGCTACATCAGCATGGCAGTGAAGTATTTGTACCCAAGGGAAAGGTGTAACAGCAAGTGGGATACTGGGACAGCAGTGGGTAACTGCTGTGCAGGAGAAATCTGTGCATTTGGTGCCTTGGGAGTAAGGAGTGCACCAGCAGTCCTTCAATTCAGGCTTGCAGTGTCCTTTCTCTGTTTTCTGCCTTGCTGTTTTTTACCGCTGTAGTTAAGGAAATGGATATTGAGATTGGAAAGCCTGCAGTCTAGGTAAGTGCCACAGGGTGTCAGTGGAATACAAAAGAAGTAGCAGACGTGGTTGAAAAGGGGTGGAAACCTTGCTGAAACAGTACGCTGGAAGCTGCTTTCTCTTCAGGCTCTTTCCATGAATATTTGTGTTCTGTTTGCACTGGTACCAAGTGACCAAGGTCTTGGTGACCTTGCTGGGTTTAGTAGCCGTTGGAGCTGTGAGTTGAGCCACACAGTGCTTTTTACTGAGAGGCAGCTACAGGCTGAAACAGTACTAAGTCTGTGAGGAGGAGTGGTGCAGTGATCTTCAGCTGAAAACCTTTCAGAAAGCTTTATGGCCTTGAAAAATAGAAATTTTGGGTGCCGCTTATTTTCGGTTGTTGTTACTAGCGGGCTTCCAAGTGTATGTGGTAAGAAAATGTGAATATAGATCAGCAGTAATTCAGGTGAAAGAATTTGAGTTTCAGAGGCTGTCCATGGCTCTTGATCCTCACCTCAGTACACCATCTGTAACAGGGAGTTCAGTAAATTTTTTTTGACAACACTGTTTTGATCATAGGTGTGTTGAAGACCAAGGTGATCTCATGCCAAGAGTGGTGCATAGTAAGTGCTTCCCTGGTGGCCCATTGTGCTGAGAAAAAATGTTTATTCAGCACAGGGGATGGAGCTCCATAACTGTGTCTGGAAAATTATTGCAACACTCTTCCCTTCTCCCCAGCTCAAAAATGTTCAGTTCAAGGAGATCTTCTTTCCAGTTCATCACCAGCTCTACAAACCAGTGTTGCTGCAAGAGTGCAGATCATGGAATAAATTTCATGAGGGGAGAGACACAAAGTGAGAAGGGGAAAGAGGAAGAAATAATGTGTCTGTTAAGTGATAGCATAAAATCCCAGGCTTTTACCCCACCTTCCTTGTGTATGAGTACAGGTAGTCTCACATAAATGAAGACATTTGTTTGGGAGAATCTTTGTATTGATCACATATGTCTGTTCAGCTAAATCCAGTGCTTTGCTAATTCCTAAGTTATTTTTAGGAGAGGGAGTGTGGAAGAGGAATGTCTTGAGCCTTAATCTTTCTTGCCTTGGAAATGTCATGAAGGTATCTTGTGTCCAGTCTATCATGCCAATAAAAGCCCTTTGAGTTGGCAGGGGATTTATGTGATTCTCTTCTCATCAGTGCATTAAGGGGAGGTCTGTACCACAACATCTGGACATCAGCTGGGGAGTCCTGTCCTTCACTATATGCTGCCCAAACCTGCTGGTGCTTGGGAAGGTTGTTGGTGCACACCAGGAATTTAAGATTATAACCTATTTGCATATAACCATTTAAAAAAAATTAAAATGCTAATATAGGCAATGTTACTGCTTGCCTAAAGTTGTTCTTGGTGAGACACCATGCAAAATTACTTGGGCATGTTCTTTTCCCCCTGATCTCAGCTGTCCAAAGTGAAATCCCTGGCAAGGCATGCCTCATCAGCACATGGACTTTGGTGTAAAAGTACTGGAGTCTGAGTTTCTTTATTTAAAATTCACTCTTTCTGCAGACTTTTTCTAAACTCCTGTGCCAGCTACCATGGATGGGAAGCCATGTTTCAAATTAAAATAAGAAGCATAGTGCCAAGGAAAACCCTTATCCTAAAGAATCCCTTTCCTTTTCAGATATTAGCTGGCCAGACAAGTGATTGTCTCTTCCTGCTGTGTTTTTACTCTGCTGTGTCCTTATTGGGGTGGGTTTTCTGCTGTGCATCCTCCACCTTCTCTCTGACTGTTGTGTGTCATTGGAAGCTGACCTGGGATCTGCTGCAGGTACCATTTGCAGTTGTGGTGCTGTAAATGGAATGCTTCCAAAGAGCTCCTTGGAAAGTGTGATATTATGGACCAGGGAATTATAAATCATGGTCATCAAGAGATTTCAAAAAACATAATTTTCATCTGGAAGTATTTCAGTGAGTAACCCTTTGATTTTAGTTCTTAGTCAAACTAAGATGGTGTTGACAAACTGGGAAGAACAAATCCTGGTGACGCTTCACAAATTTTACATCAAATTAAAGGGTTCCTTTTGATACTGTATCAAACACAAATAAAACTGCTGGAAAGGCCCTACTGGCACTCCTGGTGCTGGCTGATTGATCTCTCTGCAAGGAATGGCTCAGGTTTGGCCTCAGCTGGCTCAGGAGGAGGTTGGGAAGAAGGTTGGTCAGAATTTTATCCATTCTCATTCTTTGTAGGAATCTTGGAAGATTTCTGTCAGCTAAACAAAGCCTGAACCTAAAGGGGAAGCTTGATTTTCCTTTTAACCCTGAAGTCTTGACTTCATCTGAATAAACAGAACCTTTAATAGGAAGTGGAAGAGATACTGGAAATAAAACTTCTTAAATACTTCATGCTGCTTTGCCTCCCATGAGAGCAAATCTCACTTTTTCTGTGATGTGAAAGTAGCAAGATGCAGGTGACTGAAATGGAGGTACATGTTTGCATTTATACATTTGCAGAAACAGGACAAATCAGGATAGAATACTTACTCTTGGTTTTGGTTGTCTCCCCTTCAGGGAGTTTGTCACCAGTTTTAGTATGAACTGAAATTTGGAGTCACTTTGGGTGGTGGCTGAATTGCTTTTTTTTGCAATAGTTTGCAATTCTCCACTGTTGTACATTCCCTCAGTTATTCATCTGATTTATTATGTTCTGTGGTAGAGAAGACAGAAAGAATTTGTAGATTAATCACTTGGAACATAAATGATTTCTTTTGTCTAATGATCTCTATTATGACAACTGATGATTAAGCTACAGTGGTGTTTTAGACTTTCACTTCTTTATTTTAAATGCCAAATGCCTTTTATTACTATCTGAATCCAATTACTTTTGTGGTCAATGTTTGCATATGTATTTAGATGAGGAATGTAAAAGCTTGGCCTAGATTTTAATGCCAGGCAACGGGACAAATGTGGTTGGAGCAGAATTATTTTTCATGTCATAGCTCTTGCCTGTGCAGAGAAAATGGTGGTGGTATGGCAACCTTTGTACCACCTCAACTTGCAGAAGGAAGCATCTAAAAAGGTTAAAGTTTTGATTGCATCAACTATTTAAGATATAAGTGAAAATAAAGCAGTTTTCTGTGCTGTGGAACACAGGAGTGTGAGTTGGATACTGAAGTACTGTACTGCAGGAGTAGGATTGATGTGAAAAAAGGTGGTCTCTCCATAAAGATACAGTGAAATGGTTGAGTGAGTTGGCTAAAAATGGGCTATGCTGATCTGCCATCATGGTCAATGTGCAACAAAGATAAGGGCAGTGCATTCAGGACAAAAGAAAAGGTAGAAATTGTTAAATATTAACAGACTTGGTAGAGTTTTGGGAAAAGGTGAGAAACTGAGGATGTTTGTTTTCCATCCTCCAATCAATTAATATTTAACCAGTGGTCCTGAGTGACTCATCTCTACTCCTTGTAAACAAAATTTTAAGATGAAAGGAAGATAGGGTGATCAGTGTAACCAGGGAACTCCCTGGGAAACAAAAAAAGAAAAACACTTCTGGGCAGGCAAGGAACTTGATTTGGCTCACCATGGGATCTGGCAGGCACTTGGGCAGGTGTGGGGAGCAATTCCAGGGGTTGTGGACTGAGGTCATGTGGGCACCAGCTGAGGTCAGCTCTGCCAGCTGTCCCAGTTAGGTACTTTAGGACTAAGGCAAGCACATATCCAAAATTAGTTTCTGGGCTTGGTGCAGGAGAAGATAACATGTGCAGGATTTATTGAGGCACTCTGGCCTCCCACAGAGTGTCCCTTTTGGATTCACTGATGCTTTGCTGACCAACATACTCCTCAGGAAAGTGGGACAGGGTGGTTTTGAAGCCCTGGGTGGTGATGCTGTGGCAGGAGCAGAGACAGCTGGACTGGTGGACTTGCACCTTTGGGGCTTCTGTACAAATATTTTGTATTCTGCTCTTTAATCCTCAGTTCTGTTTGGTGATTTTTCCAAGAGCAAGGGTGAGCAGAACAAGCTAAACCTAATGGCTTGGGACTCTTTTCCCTAAAACCAGCAGAATTGGTCTTTACTTTGGAAAGCTGCCATCCAGAAGGAACTGAGGTTGGAAAAGATATAAAACATGCTGAGACTGTTCATAAACTTTTTGTTTAGAAACTGTTTTGATGCCAACTATTTTGATGGTTTTGATTTTCCTGCTCCCTTATCTTCTTAACTGAAGGGGCTTGGTAAGAAAACAAAACCTGCACTGCTTCTAATTTTTAATCCTACCAAAGTTTTGCAGAGGACTGATCAAGTTCTCTGCTGTGCTAAACTGCCTCTTTATTATCCAGATTGCTAGGCTTATTTTTCTTGCAAATCAAAATAAGGTACAGTGAAATCAAGATAAGATAAGATAAGGTGAGGAGCAGATGGGCTGAGGGGCACACAGGTTGCTGTCCCCCTCCTCAGGCACAGAGCTGTGTGCCTCCTGCCATGCTGAGCTGGAGCAGAGACAGCCAGAAAAGCAGAAGTAACATGGGGTGAGATGCAGTGAAAAGGGTCAGGATCCCCTTTTTGAGCACTAGGGAAAGAATCAGTGCTAAAGTTCTAGGTTGTAACAAGCCTTAGTGCATTTCTACTCCCTCTGTGTAGTGGTAAAGTAAGGTAGTACAGTCACAAACTCGCTGCACAAACTCTGTTGTCTCTCTAGAACTGTAATTTCAGGGAAGAGTGAGTTCTGCTGGTGAGCTCTTAAGTACTGCTTCATTAAACTTTGGTTAAGAGCTATTGCTGTACCTCTTTGGATTTTCAGCTGTGGGATATTTTCTCTTGAAATTAAGCCAGGCTGTGCTCACTTGCACAAAGTTGTGTGCAAATGCCTTTTTTTCCCCTTGAGTCTCAGTTATCAAAGTTTGGAGTTTACTGTACCTTGTAACTATTTTTATTAATTTAACACACTAGGGTTGTTCCAGCCAAAATGTTGGTCATGAAACAGTGCTAAGAAAGAAAATTTTGTATTTCTTCCCCAGGAAATGTAATAAGTGACCTTAAAATAGTGTCTTATCTCATGTTTATACTGAACTTCAACTCTTGTTTATCAATATTTTCTTATGAAAGGAATGAACATTCTTTCAATCCTTAAGGATCAGAGAGCTGAAAGACTCCTATGTTTGTATGTTGTTCTTCCTTGTATTTTTTTCTTCACAGTGACATTTTAGGACTTGCCTACCTGAAAAGCCTTATCCTTAAAATACAACTGCATTAGGATGTGTCTTGGTGAAGGAGCAGCTGCTCCCTTTGGAGTTCCCTGTAGTTCAGGGACACTCAGAGCCAAGGATGCTGCTGCTGCAGGAGACCCTCATCTGAGCTGCTCCCTCACAGGTGATGGTGTAGGTATTGCTCTTGTTAAACAGGTCAGGAAATTGAGATGTGCTGCATCACTGCCCTGAAAACCTTAGTTTTGCACATAATTTGGGTCAATACAGATGATTTCTTAACAGATTCAGTGCCTTGTTGGGTTTTGTTGAGTTAGGTTTATTTTTTGGTTTTGGTTTCAGCAGTGAGCTTTTGAAATGAGACCTGGGATTTCTGACTATAGTAGAAAAGCAGTTTAGTAGCTGGTTTTAGTTTTCATAAATATTTACCATTAGTCAGAAATGGTTCATCAAGGTTTCTGCGCATTAGGAAGCAGTAGGACAAATGACAGTGCCAACATTTTTTTTTTTTTCCTTATTCTTTAACTATATGCTCCATGGGACAAAAGAGAGAACCACTTAACAATGGGCCCTAATGTGCTAAATGGCCTCAAGTTTCACTGTGGCAGCTTTTTATGTGGAGCTGAGCTAGGGAGCTCACCTCAGTACTCTTGTCCTTGGAAGGGCACTGATGTGCCTTCACTGAAAAGCCCTCACAGGAGGATGATTCCATCAAAGACTCTAAGATTTTAAAGGCATTTGTTGCCTGAATGTAGGTAGGGGTTAACCTGTGGTAAAATGTACAGATTAGTTCACTGCCTTACTTTCTCATTCTCTTGTGAAGTGACACTGAGGGGATCTCTTCTGTCCAGGAGGGCATACTGCCCAAACCTAGAAAGGGAAAAAAAATCGTTAGATTGATTTTTTTTTAATAGTGGTTTTTTTTTTTTTTTTTTTTTTTTTTTTTGTTTTTTTTTTTTTTTTGGTTCATACAATGTAGAAGACAATTAATTGCTGTAGCCCCAAAGAGCTCTGCTCTTCTGAGGTGTCATTGAGGAGTTTGGCATGACAATAAATAGGTTTGCCCTCAGGCATGTTCTTGTTCCACAGTTCATGATTCTGTCTAAAGGAGATGCTGTAGCTAATGGATTTTTTAAAAACTATGTGAATGGGTTGTACTTATTCCTGTCCCCCTGCTTTAGGATAATAACTATAGGTTTGTGTTAGGAAGCTGTTCTGTATTGAGAAACTTGTTCCTCAGGTGGAATAACTGACAAATCTTTGACATATCTCTGTTGAATTTATTTTTTTTGGGATGTTGGCGTCTTGCAGTGAAACACATAAAGGTGACTGTTTGTGATGTGCTTTGCTGTCTCTGCTTCTGGGAACAATTAAATTTAACCAAAAAGAACACTTTCCTGTTAAGAACATCCTAAACCACTGTAGTCTTTTATTCAGCGACTATCTATCCCTTTTCAGTGAATGTTAAAAACACAGTCACAAAGTTGAATTTTCACTGTCCCCTGCTTCAGATACAAATAAACAGTCATTGCATACTTGTTTTCAGATGTCTTTGAAAGGAAGCTATTTCTGCACAGTGAATACAATCTCTGTTATCTGAGTGAGCAGCTATCCCAGTGCATGGCTGCATCAATCCCTGCACAGAGAGGATGCCTGGAATACAGTTCAGAAATGTTTTAATAGACAGATCAGACTGATGCATTAGTTTTGCTTTTTGGGCACATCTGATGAACTAACCCTCATGGAAGATGTGGAAAAATAAAATAAGGAAACATGCTACTTTTTTTCCCCTTAAATGAACATTTGATTCCTATCAAAATAACATTTGTTGCCTTGCAGTCATATAGCCCCGTGTTAAAGTGAGGCTATCACTGAAGAACTGCAGGTTTAAAGGGTATTTGCTCTGCAAACTTGCAGAAAGCAAAATTCCTCTAGCCTGTGTATGGAAGTGCTTGGCTTGGGCTCTGCCTGTAGGATGGGTACCATGGGGAGGGACTGTTGTTCACTGCTTCTGTGCAGGTGGTACCTGGGGTTCCTGGAGTTCATTTGCCTGTGCTGATGGATGGGAGAACATTAAAATGGTGCTGAACACTGCATGGAGAGGCTGATAAGAGAGGCTGATGGCCCCTCCAAGGCAAAGTGAGGCAGTCTGGCTCCTCAAGGTATGCAGTGTAGCTTGAGCTGATGCAATAGCTTAACTCTCCAAGGAGGAGAGTACACCCACCCACATTCCTCCTTGGCATGTCCTCCATCCTCACCCAGTCTGACATTGATCTGACCTGTGTGAAACTGATTTGTGCTGCTAACCTGGCAGACAACTCTTGTTGTGCCAGGTTAATTTTCCACTGTTAATAATCTGCTTTGGTCTATTGGTCTATCAGACAAATGCCAGGGCTGGTAGAAGAGAGGAGGTGGGTGCAGGGCCACCACCCCTTTGTGACAGTGATGAACCTTTGGGAAGGAGCTGATGAAGCTTCATGCCAAGGCTTTGCTCCTCTGGTACTGAGTGTTGCTGTTTGATGACCCAGTCCTTTCCCTTTACTCTGTGCTGGTGCCAGCTCTTGTTTGGGTGATGTGCTGAAACACACTGACGCTGCCATGAAACTATGGGCTCCAGGTGTGAAAAAAGAGCTTTCCTTGTTTTTCCCTTGGTGGAAATCATGTTTCACAGAGAACTGAGCTCCACGATGGCATTAGCCTGGCCATGTGTGTTCTGGCATCCTGTGGCACACATGTGCTGTTCCTGCTCAGAACTCCAGGGTGCATCCATACCTTTAGATGAAGTCATGGCTCCCACATCTGATTGCAGCATTTGCTGAGTAAAATAGGTCTAGTAGATCATCTTCTGCCATTTATATTATCAGCCACGTGTATATTGTCTATTTCAGCTGAACTGTTTATTTTTATCAGCAAACTTCAGTAAGACATTTGGACCCAACAGTGAGTCCCTAGTGGAATGAAATTAGATTTTTTTTTTTTGGCCATGACTGCAATTGTTCTGGATATCAAAGACACTCTTAAATTCTTTTTTGTTTTTAATGACATTGAATAGCCTGTTCATTCTTGGCTGTTGTTCTCTATTTCTCCCCCTGTTAAGTGATTGCACAACTTGACATTAAAATCAATAATTCCTCATTGATAATTGCTCTCAGGCTATGACATCAGGATTTTCTGGAAATATAAATTCATAGTGCTGATAGCAGACTATATGATTTCACTCTGGAAACTGGCCAGTACAGTTGGGTTCCCTGATGTGCAGGAGATGATACAACAAGAGTCTGTATATGTGCCTGACACATTTGGTCTGTGTTTTTGGGGGACTGATGTGTTACAAGAGCCCAGTCTGTAATTCAGGTACACTCTGATGAAACCAGAGCACCTCCTTGCTGTTAACTGCTGGACTATTTTGCTGCTCTTATTCAGCTGTCCTGTTTTCTGCCTTTGCATTATTTATTTTTGCCTAGCAGAGTGATTAAGTGCTTCTTCCAAATATTGCTGCAGGGATTAGTCTGCCATAGGCTTTTTCCTTCTGGCATTCCCACAGTTCCTGGCAGTTTAATACCTTCAGGAGGCCTGGTGCAGACCTGCATTGAGGCAGTGCTCTGCTCTGAAGCAGATGTGTTCACAAGGATTATCAGGAACATTCTTTGCTTGCACGTGGGTGGAGTGGGCTCAGTGTTTAAGTGAGACAGACCGCGGCAGGCGGCTCCAGAAGTTAGGAATTGCAATTAGATGCTGGAACAGTCAACCACAGGATGCTGCTGGGGCCAAGAATTTAACAAGGTTCAAAAAGGAGTTGGATGCTTGCTTAGGGGTTAGGAATAGAGGGAGTTGTCAGAATAAATGATTACCAAACGTTTTGGAGGGAGTCTCATGCCTTATATTTCTGAGTCTGTGCTGGCAAGGTTACCTGTCTTCTGCTGATGCCTGGGCTCCTAATATTCCTGTTAAGGAGTATTAGTGTGACCAGAATTATTCATTCCTCCTAGGGTACGGTGCAGCACTAGTCAGTCCTCTAGTTATGATCCACTTTGGCAGTTCTCTTTTTGAAAACTATGCCTGAGGCTTTTGGGGAACTGGGAAAATTAAATTTGCAGGTTTGGCGTGCGATGCAGTTACAACCTTTTGCTTTTATGTATTTTAGGGGAGGGCTGCTTGTGGTAGGGGAAGGTACATACACCCCCAGCAGT
Source organism: Agelaius tricolor (assembly GCF_023055355.1). NCBI lineage: Eukaryota > Metazoa > Chordata > Aves > Passeriformes > Icteridae > Agelaius > Agelaius tricolor. Next base: position 6,685,769 of record NW_027269263.1, read on the forward strand.
AATACCATTGCTGTGAACACCCAAACTGCCTTGGCAAGGAGTAGATTTGGTGTTAGGGACTAACTTTTGGGCCATGCAAGGCAGTGTCAGGGAGTCTCAAACCAGAGCAGTGGGGCAGAATCACTCTCAGCTAATAAAGTTGTTGCCCTGAGCTTGGGCTGTGTATTTCCCCCAGACCTCAGCCTGTATCTTTTGCAAGAGCCTATACTGGGCTCTGTAGCTTTGCCTGCTTGTTCAGCATTGACTTGTACCTCTTCACAAAGCTTTTTAGTTTTACACATGTGCATTGTACACACCTCAGGCACTGCAGTGGTCTTTGGGGAGTGGCATGAGCACAGCAGGTTTCATCTCCTGACCTTCCAGCTGGCTCGCCAAGTTCACTTGGAGCTTAAAGCTGCTTGAAGGCAGTCTTGTTTTCCCTACTCCCCTGTGTTATCCCTGCCTCTCATGCAGCCAGACAGGCAGCTGAGCCAACTGAAAACTTAACCCTACCCTCTCTAAAACAGCACTGGTTTCTCTCAATCTCATTTCCCTGAGCTAGCTTTTCACCTAGCTGTAAAAGCAGCAGTGATGTGAAGGAGAGGTCAGTATAGTGTATTTGGCTTGCATGTGGGGATGTAGGACAGCAGTTTTGGCTTAAATTTGCCTCCCTTGTATGCTGAAATACAGAGTTTCTTCCAGCAATCCTGAGCACAAATTCAAAGGAGAAAAAAGTTTGGGGGTTTATACCCTTACTTTAAGTGTTTGAGCTTAGGTTTCCATGAACTGTCCTCATGCCTCAAGGGGTTATTTATTTATTTATTTTCCTGCCAACTTTAAGAGAAAAGAAAATAAGTAAAAAATCCTAAATCCTATGGGTTAATTCCATTGCATTTGGATAAGAGAATTTTCATTCTCTTCCTATGCTTGCTGTAAAGACCTGTTGCAAACAAGGGCAGTGATGTTGTCGAGGGCTGCTCATTAATGTTTTCTACAGCATCAGTATGATTTCTTGGTAGCTAAATGGTAGGATTTTACACTGTACTTCTACTAGTTCTAAAAATTTTCCTTAGGAAATAAGAGTAGGATGGAAAGAGACTTCCAAGATTTCAGGGTGTACAGCACCATGGATGAAAGAATGAATGAAGCCTTGCAGAATATGGTCTAATGGTTGTAGGGAAGGTGACATTTGGAAAGTCACCATTCTTTAAATAATTTCAGTGATGTGAGTCAAAGACGTGGTTCCTTCAATATAGTGTCATTAAAGAAGGAAACTTGACTTTCTTTACATTGTGATTTTTGTGCTGCAGCCATAGCTGAGAAGTGATTTGTTTCTCCAGAGTTAGGGTTTTCTGCCCTGTGTTTCCAGCCTGTCTTGGTGTCTGGCAGTGGCTGGGTGAAGGTTAACATCTGGGATGCAAACTGCTTCCTCTTGTCCAGGTTCTTTGCTGACATCACCGTTCTCTCAAATGGAATTCTTGCAGTGAAAGCTCAAGGATGCAGACAGAACTGCTCAGCTCCTGCCCCAGCTGGTTAAACCAGGACAGATTGGTTAAAGCATGCACAGAAACGATGGTGCTATTGCAAAATGTTCAGCCCTTGCTTCTCCTTTTTAAATTGTACTGAGACATGAGAGTGTTTTGGTCTCAAAACTGGTGAAGTCTGCCAAACATGTTTTGTGGTGTTAGTCTGGTGGAGAAGAGATTGTCTTCTTAAAGACTGAACATAGGCAGGTTGGAGCTAAATAGTTGTGAAATTTGGTGTGCTCTGAGAGGGGAGAGGTTGGGTTAAATGAAGCAAAGGAGTGGCTTTCAATCATAGATCTTGGAATGATTTTGGCCAAGAGGACCAGAGCAGGGCTTCATGCTCTTTGCTTGGAGGAGAGAAGGGTGAAGCTGCTCCTGTTGGAAAGACAAGCTCTGTGTGATTGCTGAAGCCAGTGGGTGCAGGTGGCAGGAGGTGCATGACTCATGCAGGAGGGGGAGTTGTAGCTTCTTCCTGTGTGACCTCGGGGGAGTGTTCCTGTGCACAGCTCCTTTGGATGATAGTCACGCATGATTTTGAAGAACTTACGTGGGCATCACAGAAATTTTAAGTTGAAACGCCTGTGTTTACCTTAGTTCTCTCTAAGAAAAGACTTGATGTGGATTGAAGTGTTCTGGTTGAATGACAGTTGTCTATATCAGCCACAAGCACTGAAGAGTTGCATGCTAACCACAAAAATTGCCACTTAGACATTTTGCTTTGTAGACAAAAATCAGAAGGCAAATGGAGAAGTATGGGAAGAACATGTGTTTTCAAGCTCTGTGAAGCCAGCATGTCTAGAAGGAGAGGAGCTAGTCCTATAACTTTGCTAATGCTGAAAGAAAAAATACTAACCATCCTGAAATTAGCAATGCAGTTATGGAAGTAGCACTGAGTCTCAGAGTGGGTGATGGGTGCATGCACACATTCACATGTACAGTAATTACAGTGGCCTGATATTGTGTCCTGACCACAGTGAGCTTGCTCCATTTCTCAGTAACTAAGAAAGGAATTTGGCCCTGTGAATGAATTTGAAATGCTGTCAGAAGCATTATTTCATGTTACAGGAAACATGTGCATTCTGTGGTTGCAGGCAGTGATGGCCACATACCAGAATGCAAATGATGTGCTCCTTGCTGCTGCTTCTCCCACCCAGGCTGCCCTTGGCCAGTTTGCATTAACCAAGTGGGAGAAAAGAGGCAGAGTGCAAACACTGAGTTAGAGCTCAGTGTGAGTTAAAAGTTCTGTCCTGGTAGCATTTCTGTGGAGCTCTTTGTTGGAAGGATATAGAATGATCCTACTGCAAAGGCGTGATGTGCTCAGAAGTTTTGTAGTGTTCTTTAGGAGTAGCAGGGATTACAGGAGCACTGTTTTCAAGTCATCAGTGCCCTTAAAGACTCTAACATTTGTCTTTGCCTGTTGCTCAGAATTGCTGAAGGTGGCTGGTGCCTCTGGAGACACACTAGTCCAGTTTCCCTGTACAAAGCTAGGACAGCAAAAGTGGGTTGCCCAAGACCCTGTTTAGTTGTGTTTTAAGTACCTCCAGGGATGGAGACTCCAACTTGGTATCTGATCCACTGTTGGATTGCCTTCATAGTAAAAAAAAAAAATCAACAAAACAAAACCTAAAGAAGCTTATGTTTGTGCATTTCAATTTTTGTCCACCATGTCTTATCCTTTCACTCCATACTTGAGAAGAGCTTGACTCCTTTTCTACCTCCCATCAGGTGTTTATCGTCATGGGATTCCCCTCCATTCTTTTTCTTCTTGAGGATCAGCAGCTCCAGCTTGCTCAGCCTTCCCCTGTGGGACAGTTTTGTAGCCCCTTAATGATCTCTGTGACCTTCACTGCACTTCCTGCCAGCATGTCCATGCCTGCCTTGTACTGGGAAGCCCAGCACTGGACACAGCACTGGGCTGTGCTGGGCAGAATGGAAGGACCACCTTCCTTGATCTGCTGGCAGCTCTTGCCTGTGCAGCCTGGGATATCTTGGCTGCCTCTGCTGCAGAGGCTTGCTGTTGGCTCATGTTCAGCTTGCTGTCTGTCTGTCTGTGAGTCCTTCTCTGTGAGGCTGCTCTCTCTCTCCCCCAGCATGAGCTGGGGCTCGGGGTGGCTGCTCCCCTGGTGCAGGACTCTGCATTTTGTGTTGCTGAACTTCATGAGATTCCCATCAGCGCATTTCTCCAGCCTGTCAGGGTGCCTCTGAATGGCAGAGGTGTTTTCAGCTATTTTATATAATCTGAAAATTTGCTGAGGAGGCTCTGTCACTTCATCTGGGTCATTTATAAACATGTAAAACACTATTGGCCTCAGTAGCATAGTCTGGAGTCACACCACCAGTAACTGTCCTCCAGCTGGACTTCATTCCACTTACCACAACCCTTTGAGCCTGGCAGCTCAGCCAGTTTTCAATCCACCTCGCTTTTCTCCAACCCATTTAGAGGTTGTAAGAAGTTAAAATCTGTGTCACTAAATAAGGACCCATTGAACCATTGCTAATTAAAAGGTCCAGATAAATATTTTTTGAAACAGGAAATTAAAAAGAAATAGTAATGCAGAGACAGAAGGTTGCAGAAGAGCAGGGAGAGGAAAGGAGGTGTGGATAAAAGTATGGTTTTGGGTGGGAATTCTCTTAATGAGCTGTGGCTTAGCTTTTCCTTTGTCTGTAAGAGACTTTGGAAATGTGGACTCATTTTTGGAGGAAAGTAAGTCAAAATGTTAGGAAGGAAAAGTTCACAATCTTGTTTGGAGATCTCAAAAAGCTGCACAGAAAACCTGAGCTGTGCCATGGCTCAGTTTCACAAGGACAACTGGCTGAAATAAATGTACTGGATTCAAACCCTTCTTGTCCCCATAGGAGAAAAACTTTCCTTTGATTATTGTTGATTTATACAAACTTTTCTCTCTTGAGTATGGGAAATGATCCAGTACTTAATTATTAGGCATTGTGAACCTCAAGGTTATGCATGCTGTGTACACGTTTATCTCAGCTGGTTCTGTTTCAATTGATACTAATTGGTTTTGTTGAAAGAAAAGCTTCTGATAAGATGTCTTCTTATCAGGCTTCATTTGAAGCTAATTAAACCCCTGAGACAGCACTGCTATATGTTTTTTAATTCCTGTTGCGAAAAAAAATGTGTTTATTTTGTTCCCAGGCATGCGAATTGCTGTATTGCAGCTCTCACCTCCCTCGTTGCATGGCCTGCATCCTACTGGAGGAGAGCTCTGGCAATTTCTGCAGTCTGTCTGTCTCTTGAAACAAGCCAGCCAGGGAGGTGTCGGTCAGCCAAACGCCACTAAAATTAGATGGTTAATTATAGTCAAGGTCATTTGGGAATTTGTGTTCCTGTCAGTATTTCTGTGACCAAACATCCTATTTCTGGGTACTGGAAATGCTCACATACTTCAAATGCTTTAAAAAAGATACCCTAGAAAAGAACTCAACCCTAAAATGAGCACAGGTGGGACCTGGCACTCAAGTTTCCTATGGAGCTGCATCCCTACTTGTCAGCCAAGGTTTGTCTCACCTTTAGGACAGCAAAACAACCACTGATGGGGTAGCATCAAATGGACATGCTTCTCTATTCCTCCAGAAACATTTCCCCCTTTTCCACTCAACTCTGTCTGGACACTGTATTAAGATATGTTTCAATGCAAATGCTTGTAAGCAATTTTGTGCTAAAAATGTTCTTTGTGTCTTCTGGAAATCAGTCTTTTTAAAATTTTGCTTTAAGACTGGTGTGTATGGTTTCTGTTTGTGTGGGGTTTTTATGGCATGCTTGTCCATATTTGGTTAAAGGTTTGTAGTGTTTCTGTGTGAGGTGTTGGTGCATCTGCCTGCCTGTTTAGTCATGGAAAGGGACAGGATAACCTTGAGGGCAATCTGTTACAGTAGTGGTGTAGCATCTTATCAGGCCTTCAAGGCAAGAGGAGAATTTCTATTTATTTAGACTGGCTGTTTTATTGGAAAGAGAGAGAGGATCCCAATAAGATTAAGCACACTACTTTGCAAAATTTGTATTCAATGGTTTTGTTTTTCAGCTGCTACTAATATTTTACAATTTTGAAATAACTGTTAAGAAAAGAAGAAATAAGACCTTGATCTTCCAAACACTTCTCTACAAGATGACAACCTTCTCACTGAAAATGGAGATTAAAAACTCCCATTTGTTGATTAAAGTTAATTTGAGAGCCTGCATGTTACTTCCTCATGGTTTGAGAACATATTTCTTGCCTGACCTTGATTATGATTGTTACTTGTATTCTGCCTTTTTCCATTATAGCAGTCAAGGCTTTTAGAAAGTCAGGTGATGAGGAGGAACTATCTTGTTTGTTAACATTTTCTGTGTGAACTAGGGAAAAAAAAAAGGGAACTACACAAGAACAGAGGTTGCTGTTATTATGTGAGAGGATGTTGCAGGGACCCCTGTGGCAGCAGTTACCACTGGGATTTGTGAACTTGAAAGTGCAGTTGGATCCAAGTGATGGTAGAGACACCACTGAGAACTGGAAAGGTTGAAGAACCCAAGGACAAGTTGAGTGGCCTGTCTAACCACTGGATTCCTGTGCTTTGTTTGAAGCCAGGTTGTCATCTTGCCTTTCCTCCTTCTAACAGCCTTCTCTAAGTTATGGTAGCAGGGCAAGGAGTAATTTCCTGTGGGTTTTTCTGGGTACTTCTAATGCTCCAGTACAGCTGGCATATGTTCATGGTAATATTCAAAACTAAATTTTTTTCTTTACTTTCTTTCTGAAGGTACTTGTTGTTCATTGTGTCACATAGAAGCTGAAAGAACATTGTTTTCATGAGCTGTTAAGAACAGCTCCAGCCTTTTCCTGAACACTGGGGGAGATTTTAGGATGGGTTTCCTGGAAAAGCGGGAGACTGTAGGTTGGTGCCAGCAGAACATCTTCCATTTACAGCAGACCTTTCCTTCTGGATAAGTGTACAGATGGATTTTTCTGGCTCCCCAATGACCCAGTGAAGGATGCAGTTCTAGTTGCAACATATCAATTATCCTGTAAGTCAAGGGTTTTGTAGACTGCTTGCTCTTTGATGGAATTATATGTAAGAGCCAGTCAGGGTAAAAGGTGTCTGTATCCAGTCTTTATTCACTGCTAGACATTTCAGGGCTCTTGACCTTTAATCAGCCCTTTAGGTTTTGTCAAAATTGACTCTGCTTCTTGCTTTAATAGATTGTCCATGGGCCCATGGACAGACAGCAATGCATTTCATTCAGCACTAGTTGTCTGTAGGCACAGGTTGATGTACTTCAGATAAATGTCAGCTTGGTTAAAGGGGATGGGGAACATGCCTGGAAAAGGATCATTTGCTCCCCTTTTCTCCAGAAAGCTGGTGGCTTGTGAGGAGAGGATGGATAAAGGAGGGAGAGGAGAAGAGGAAATCATAGGTTCTCCATCAGGTGGGAGGAAGGGACACCAGCCCATTAATCAGCTATGGCTCTTCACTGACTTTAGAGCATGCTAGGAAAGGATATAAGAAATTATCTTAAAAAAAAAAAAAAGAAACCTAAGGTTAAAAATACATAGGTCTGCTCTCCTAATTTTTTTTTCATGTTTGTCCTTTTTTTTTTTTTTTTAGCTTCTCTGCAGTATCAGCTTTTTCTTGTTCACAGAGAGACAAACAGACTCTTGTTTCAGGGGAAGGGGGTGGTGGGAGACCCGGGTAAGCAGCAAGGAATGTCCTGTTCACTGCTCCAGGTCGGAGACATGCAGGGGGGAGGATTTTAATGTATAACGAGCAGCAAAGTGTCAGCAAACAAACAACAATGAAAGCAAAACGCAGCCAGTAACCTTGGGGCTCTGACACTGAGCAAATGTTTATCAGAGGAAGATTCTGCTGGACATCACCGGATAAGAATGAGTTGATGTCACTCTTGGCAAGGGCGGGAGCTCGTTTTTTTCCACACAAACAGCACAACACAGCAAGAGGAAGGAGAGGGAACGGTGGGAAGGAGGGGAGGGGAAAGAGGAAGAGGAGGAGAGAGCTGTTTGCTGTAAATTGTTCTAATAAAAATGTAATAAAGCATGGCTTGTTTTGTTGGAAGGGGTCTCAGTGCTGGGACATAAATAGACAGAAGTTAAGGATGGACCAGGGCTCCTCCTGCACTGTGGCTCTGCAGACCTGTACACAGATTCCTGACAGCTGTTGTGTAATTTGCTTTGACTTGCTCCCAGTCCAGAGTGTGCTACAGGCTTAATTCCTGTGGCCCTCATTCAACAAAACCTCATTTGGCTTCAATGGGAATTTCTGCTTGAATAAAGAAGTTCAGCTTTTGTGACCTCTGGTAGTTTCTGTGCCTGGCCAATGAATAGGAGGACATCCCCTCACCCTCAGTCTCTGTATGTCCTTATTTTGAAGCTTCATCATATTTTATACTTCAAGTAATGCAGAGTTTTCTCTGTAGAAAAAGACTTGTATCACAGAGGCAGCAGAACAGTGAAAACTGCCTTTCAACAGGGACCACTTGCTTGCCAAGAAGCCACAACTGGTAGGTATTTGAATTTCAAGGTGAGCAGTCTTGGAAAGCACCTCAGAAAAGATGTAGGTATGATGAGTGGATGTAGTGATAGAACAGTTCTAGAAAAAACTGCTCCTAGAAATGAAACAATCTTCTAAAACCAAAAAACCATGGGAAATCTTTAACAGCATTTAATCTATGGGTTGTCCATGCTGAAACATGTACTGCTCATCATCCCCTGTGTGAATGCTCCTGCAGAGCACAGAAGTGACAGGAACTCTAAGAAAAAAATGTTTTAAAACATATAACAAGAATAGGAGTTGTATGGTGTTTGCTCTGTGTTCATGCACTCTAGCTCAGAGCAGACCATTTCTAAAGTGGCTCAAGTTAAACTAGAAAAGAGCTCTCCTGGGCTGGAAGAGATGCCAGTACTGAGCCTTCTAGCAATCTGTCATGTATCCTTCCCTTTCTCAGCCTCACCATGTACACGGGTTTCTATCAGCAACTTGAGCTATGCAGACATCTCTAAGGTGTTTGTGGGGTTACCAAACAGCCCTTCAGGATACTGAGCACTTGTGAGAAATGGGGCCATTCTCTTCCAGAACCTTACAGGATTTAAGAGCTGGGTTGTTTAGAGCCCAAACTTTTCAGATCAGTTCAACAATGTTAACATGTTCAGCTGGCTCTCACCACCAGCCTTGTAAGGAGGCAAAGCTTTACATTTGACCCTCTTACCATGGGATTCCCTTAGGTATTTGTGACCCTCTGGAAGCTTTTCCATTTGATCACTTCCTGCTAGACCACACTGTGTCCTTCAGAGCACTCAGCTAGCATGGTGTGGAGGGAGCAGACTGGGGTGTTCTCTGCTGAATGACCTTACTGGACTCGTGTGCACTGGAGACCTTTGCAGTGACTCAGCTCTGGGCATGAGCAAAGAACCGTGCATCAGCCCTCGAGGCACCCTGGACAAGGAAAAGAAAAAGCTGTTGTGTTTGTATTGGCTGGAGCCTTTCATAAATGCAGGCAGTTTCACTTGGGAAGGAGGGAGCAATCAGGTTTGTTGCATGTTCCACTCCTTCACCAAAAGCTTTCAGAATCGAACAAATAATTTAGCTGCTGCTGCAAGTGCTGTCCTCCTCTCCTAAATTAAGTCAAAAGAAGGGGAAAAAAAATCACACATTCATTACCTACACAGTTGAATGAAAATATTTAAGGTTCTAGTGAATTTTTAGGAGAGTCTTAAGAAGTCAAAGCTCTGGGCTTTAAGGTTCTAACATGTTACAAATTATTTTATACTTAATTTTAAATAAGTTCAATAGGCAGATGCTGTTACATGTTGCTGTTGCTCGTGTTTCACGTGCTGTTGCTCGTGATTTTTAGAGCTGATTTTTCTATTCTTTCTTCTCCAGTCCAGGAAGAGATGCATATGTGTCTGCACTACCACAGTTTGTTTTCTTATTGCTTTTAGACTTTCATTGTTAGAGCAGAGATGTGGAGTCAACATGTTGATATGTATTTATATTAGTAAGAAATGCTTCATAATTTCATAATTGGTTACAGATGATCCCAAATGATCAAAATTTCTTCCCCTGCAACTTCAGAAAATGTGTGGCCTTTACTGAAATCTACCTGTCAGTCTGTTTTTGTGTTGTTTGAAAAAGCAGTGCTAAAATCTGCTAGAATCTCCACTGCAAAAGTGGAGATGTTTGCATATGCTGATATGAAAACAGCATCTGGAACAGTTGCTTTCTGTTAATAGCTGCAGAATTAATTGTTGTCAGTGTCACAAACCAAGAATTATTTCAATGAAGAGAAGGTGAGCTCTATGGGCATGTATATATATTAATATTAAACTCAGCAGCTGAGTAACTGTTCAGTGTTTTTAGTTCTATTTGGCTGTTGTGCATGTTTTCTAGTACGAGGAGCATCTGGTATTAGTACGTCCTCGTGTACCACAATTACTCTCCCTGGTGGTATTCCAATGCTCTATGTATCCATAACATGATCTTCCTCACAGTGCAGGAGGATTATGCCAAGAGTGAATTCTATGCTCAGGGAGGTGCTTATAAAATAAGTTTGCATGCCAGACTCTGCCCCAGACTGTGGAAGAATGTCTGTCTGTCTGTCTGTCTGTCTCCAGATCATCCCCAGAGCAGGAGAGTCGATGTAACAGCTGTGAGGAGGGAGGACATACCTATGGCTTTGTGTGAGCCAGCTTGGCTCAGGGGGATGAGGAGAATCCAGGAGGGACAAGCAGGAAGTTTTCTGGTAGGTCGGTGGCTGAATCCATCTCTGCAGGAGCTCAGTGAGAAGCAGAACTGGAACAAGAAAGGCAGGGAGGGGTGGCAGAGCAACAAGATGAATTCCACTTTTGGGACAGCACCCCAAGATCTACTCAGGGTGTCATTCTGAGAGTGTCTTTAACAGGGACAGGGGATTTTTCCAACTGCTAGGAGCCTTTTCAGTTAGAAAGGCTTTATAGGTATTGTAATGGACCTTATAAGTACCTTTGTGGAAACTTCGAGTATTGGAAATATTTTTGTTTGTTTGGGGTTTTGACTTTTAGGGAAGCACTGACTTGGACTTTTATTCATGGCGAAAATTTCTTAGACTTTAAGACAGACTGGAATCTATGAAAGTGTAAAATAGATTATAGAGAGTAGTGTAGGCGTATCACTTAGATGAAATATTTAAGTTTTGAGATTTTTAGTATGTTGTAAATAGAAGCAAGATAGAAGACACAGAGTGTTGTCCTAGGTGTCTTCTTCATGCTTCTTCTTCCTTCTTCTCCATGGGTTTGAGTAGCATTTTGTAATTAAGCAGAAAAGTCTGCATTACAGACTCTTGGGAGTCAGTTACTGGGTTAAAAGAAAAAATAATCTAAGTGTCACTTCTTAATTAAATTGTTTAGTCTTAAAAGACCTTGTAACAAAAAATTGTTAACCATTTTGTACCTTCTAATGAAAAGCTGCCAAACTCACAGTAATAAAACTATTTTACTAACAAAAATAATAAACACTTAAGTCCAAACAGAAACTACCATCTCAAGTGCCTTCAATCCAAACCCAAAAAAACCAACAACTAATACCCCAACATACCTCGAGGGAGATGTGAATTAGGATGAGCAAAACTCCACCTGCCAATTATTTAAAACCTTTGTGGTGACATTTTGCTGTAAAGTGACTGATACTTTCCATGACAGACATAGGAAACTGGTTCATGCTGTGTGTGAGCACACCATCAGCAGGCTGGATATAGAAAAATAAAAAATAAGGGGGGATGTTTTTACAGCTGCCCTGTTTTGAGGGGGCTAAGTGGAGGAATGAATGAATTGTTATATTCTGGCTATTTCTAACTGCAGAGAAGTGGTGCACATGCTCCAGTCAGGCTCAAGAAGCTCCCAGGCTTCCTGAGCCTGGGCTGTTACTTTTGCTGTAAAAGCAGCACTCCTAGATTGCAGTTGCCTAGAAGGACAGGATCACACAAATGTTGTCATTAGGTATTCAGAGCTTGCTTAAGTAGCAGCTTATTTTAGTAGTGAGATTACACTCTTTCATAATATTTTTACTAATGAGTTCATTTACTGAACTGCAGAAGGAATGTAAACTGAGGAGGTGCAGTTTGCTTTATTTTTCCCCCCCTCCTCTGGGAATTTTAAAACACTTTATGCTAAGGATTCCTTATTGTGCTTTGCCTTTCTTCAAGGCACGTTGCACTTGACAGTATTTGACAGAAGATGATAAATACAGAGGTAATACAGAGCACAGAGGGCCACTTACTTCTGTAAGTGTAACTGTTGAATGTTTTAGGTGCCATAATAAGGCCGTCCAAGCTGAGTGATTAGTTTCTTAAAAATACTGTCAGAAGTAAACAGTGTGTGTGTTGTAGCCTGTTTCCCTCCCCAACTCAGCTTTTAGGTCATTTTAGTATCCTAAATTTGGTTGTTATAATTTCATGCCAGCTCCATGTTTCTCTCTGAACTTTTTAGTAGATAACCACTTACCCTAAAAAACAAGAGAATCCAGTTAAACTTGTTATAAGAAAAAGTAAGGAGCCATTTCTTAATTTCTGTAAAGTATATGATGTATGAGCTATGTATGTATGGATTATAAAATATCAAATGTTTCCTCAGCCCCACTTGGACTTTGCTACTCCTGAGTAGTGCAGCCATTTCAAGTCAGGCTGGTAAAGCCTTCAGAGTAGAAAAGTGTCATTCAAATTAAAATTGCATGTGACATGGCAGCCCACATTGCTAGCAAAACTGCTGAGTGACAAGTTGGGTTGCATGTGAGAAAAGAAGATAAAGTAGAAATTGTCAACTCTGTTGCATTTACAAGTTTACTCCTGTTCTTTGCTGTGTTTTCCTGAATGCACATGGTAGAGATAAATCACTGTTCCTAGTACCTGTGGATAGAACATGCCAATAGTATATTTTGGACAGTGCTTCTTTAATGTACATTTTAAATAGTGCTCTTGAAAAATAGGCAAAGGCCACAATATGGCCATAATTCTTTTTATCATGGCAATGTGCCATCATTCTCTCCACTGTATTGTGTGGGTACAAAACTGGTAGGAAGTAAATGAGTTGGAGTTGATGATTGTTTTGAGTCCCTTCCAACTCAGAATATTTTCTGGTTCTGTGAAAAGTACCAAAGAGGAACTGGGTTTCATGAATATAAATGATGGTTATACCAGCATCAGCACCAGACTTGGTTTGCAATTATACAGTACTGATAAAACATTCACCAAGAGATCCTATTACTTATATAAAAAGGAACTCTTTTTGTGAAGGTTTTCTCTACCACTTTTAAAACAGTTTTCTCCATGCATGGAAAAGAACTGAAATCTTGGACTTGCTGAACCTGTTAGTAACTGGCCTGTTGATCAGTCTTGCTCTGTACCATGCTGTGAAAATTAATTGCAAACAAGACTCTGAGATTTACATCTGAACTGAAGAAAATGCCCAAAAGTAAACTGACACTGCTGTCTGTTAATTTTCTCCAAACTTCTGGGCTCTTGGTGTCAGCAGCACAGTGCGTGTGTCCCCATTGTTTACCTGGGGTTAGTGTGTGTACACAGGCTAGAACAGCAATTATTATTTGTTATTGTGGAATGTTATTGTGGAACAGCAAGTGTACCCCAACTTCACATGGGTGCCCTTGTGCTTAGAAATGATTTTAGATGTCACCTTTTCTCTAAATCACAAAATGCTGATATTTTGGGGCTTTTTTTTTTCTGTTGGTATGGGCTGTGTTGTGGATGAACACCCCTGCACTTTTGCCTAAAATAAAATAAGCATTGCTGTGAGGCTTATCTTTAATACTAGTAATAGAATCAATTGCATGGGGTTTGGCTTGTAGATTTTTTTTTTGTAATTCTTTAAAAGAAATTGAGTTTATTTGATCCTGCTGTCCCATTTCTCATCCACCTACAGCCTAGAAAACTTTGCAGCAAGAGAGACACAAAAGATAGTTAAGGTCACATTATTTTAAGGAAGATGGATGGGCAGGTAAAGTTGAGACTCACTCAAGGCTTTGCACACATAAACTCACTCACTTTGCACACATAAAATAATTGAAGTGACATCTTGTTGCTGCTAGAACAGAGAAGTTCTCCTCTGTCCTTTCCTTCCCCCTCTCCTGCCTCTCCTGGGACTAGCTCTAGCATTTGATCTTGTGGTGCTCTGATTCCTTTTGCTACCCTAGAGAAAAGAGAAAACCACAGGATTAGTTGTCTGTGGTTTCAGTGGAGTGAATAATTTTCTGTGCAAGAGCTGTGGTGAGGCACATGATGAGGAAGGTGGGAGTTGGACCTTCCTTTCTGTGGAGCATGAATTTGGGAGTCAGAAGGAAGAAGCTGTTGATTTGGCTCTGGCTTTTATGACCCTTTAGTAGGTATCTGGGAATCTGTGTGGGAGAGGCTGTGTCAATGCTCAGTGTTCAGCCCTTTTGTAGGAAATGAGGCTCCTCTGCTGCCTGTCCCTCTGGTGTTTGGAATTTGAGGGTCAGAGAAGGGGGAGGGATGTTCTGGTGCTGAAGTCATCAGGCCAAGGGACAGCAGCTTCCATTTGGTCTCTGATAAATAATCTAATGTCTTGGTGTCTCAATTCCTCATCTTTTAAGGTGATGTTAGTCTTTTAGCTTTTGGGTTTGCCAATTAGTTAGAATAAAGCTCAGAATATCAGCTGCAGCCCTTGGCTATGACATGCTTGTATGATCAGGTGATTGTACCCCATGGGTCTCTCTCAGTGTTTTCCAGAAAAAAAGGGTGTTGCAAAGCAAACACAGTTTATTGCATAGCACAAGAGCATTGTGTCTCACTTCCCTGTGAATAACCCTGTCCTTTTTTCCACCCTTGTGTCTATTTTTATACTTTGAGGTCTGTTGCAGGAAGTTGGCCCTATGATATTGGAACTGTGTAGTCAAAACCACTTCTTTTCCATATTACTTCTGTGCTCTAGAAGTGAAAAGTTCATGGGGAGATGGACTAAGTAGGATCTTGACACTTTTAGTTGACAAAGTGCAGCTGTGTGCTTTCTTCAGAGTATATTGTGTACCTTTTTCCCTACCTGAAGCTTCCAAAGAAGTTTCCAGTTTTGTGGCAACCTCTAGGAACTTTTTGAAGGTGTAACCCCTGGGCAGTCTCCTACTTGCAGAGAGGCACATCTTTAGTGACTCCAGACTGAAATCTCAGCACCTGCAGATGGTGCACTGTTTTTTCCTTTTCTTTTGGACATTCTAACAACCTAAATGAGGCAGCATTTCTGATTTATTTCAGCTTCACTTCTTTTAAGTATCACAAACAAATACTTAATGTAAATAATAGTAGCAGCAAATTCCCCTCTGAATCACAGTTTCTTTAATGTAAGTTATGTGACCTCAATAGGTGGAAATGTATAACAATGTGGGGGTTTTGTCTTAGAATGGTAGCAACCTGCATTTTTATAGAAGCCTAAATGTCCTCAATCCTCTTAATGCTTGTTTTTTAAGCACATGGTGGAGGGACAAAAGGGGAGGTGATTTTATATTTATATATCTCAATGACTAATGTCTTGCAGGCTGTAACTTAGGGAGTGTTAGGAGACCCAGGTGGGGAATTCACACTCAGAGCATATTTGGGCTCTGTGGTCAGAAAAGTTGCCTCTTAAAAGATTTGGCAAGAGGAGAGTCCTCAGCCCATGTGTCACCCATGCAGAAGTAAATGGTCACATGGTACCCACTCCAAAGAAGAGGGAAAATCTGCTGCTGCAGCCAACATTCTTTGCAACAATACAAATGTGTTCTTTGCTCACACAATAGCTATTCAGTTTGCCTACAGTCGTTGTGCTCCCCCACTAAAGTTCAAAGGAATTGAAAATATACACAGGCAACAAAGCCAATTTTGTTTTGGAGTGAATAGGTGTTTTAGTACAAGGTATTTTTTCAGGGAGATTTTGAGAAAATTAACTGCTCTGCGTAAAAGATCATGTAGTCATGAACACTTCAGCTTAAAGATTTCTGGATGAATAGTAGTGATTTTATTTTTATTTCATTTTTCAGCTTCTTTATTATTGACTTTCACTAATTGCCTTTTTCTTAGGGGTGGCCTGAATTTTCAAATTTGAGTGTATAAATATTGATGTTTCCTAACTCAGGTGTTCTTAAAAACACACAAACAAAACCTTCCTCAACCAACCAAAAGCAAACCATCCAAAACCCCACAACAAAACTAAAACAACCTTCAGAAAAATTATTTCAACTGTTCAGGCTTTGCTGAAAAATTTAGTCTTTTCTTGGTTTTTGAGAATGAGAGAGGAAGTACAGAATTAGAATTCAAAGCATTTAGTCAGTAAGAGTCCTGGAAATCTGATTACAAGATCTGTATGCAAATATTTTAATAACTTTTATTCTGCTGCACGTAGGTGTGCCATTCTTTCTTTTCAGTGGATGATATTGAAGTGCACCTGCCTAGAGAATATATGGAAATGAGCTCTCTATTGCAGCTAATAACAAGCTGCTGCCTCCAAACACGAGCAAGGAGCAATGGTCAAGAAACAAGACTCTGTCTTCAGGGATGTAATTTCATCTGTTTCTTGTGTGGATCTTTTTTTAGTACTTAGGAATCTTGAAGGTACTGGCAAAACAATCTTGCCATGCAAATAGCAACAAGGAAGACAACGATGACAGTTAATCTGGGGCCACTGAGGCCAGACTTTATTTAAGAAGCTGACCAGACTGGGTAGCTTCTACCTAAGAGCTTTGGAAATGCTTGATGAGGCAAGTTGTGGGGTTGATAGTTTTTAAATACCCTTGGAACACAGAAAAATTCCTGGAGACTTGAAAAACAGTTATTTTTGAGCTGGAACTAATGTTGCCTTGATGATAGTAAATGAAATTACTCTATTATATATATACATTATTATTATTATATACTATAGTAACTGTAATCTACTCAAATTCATGTGGAATAGAAGAGCTGTAAAATTTTACTGTCTTGGATTAATTTTATGAAGAGGAATATCATAAAAAAAATGAGAGTGTCAGGAGAAGTGGGGAATGGCTATAAGTTTCAGGCAGTACAGGTGGGCTTGAAGAATGGTAGAAGGAAAAGCAGTGTAGTTAAAGCAGTATGAAGGGACGTGTAGGCAAAAAGATACCCACACTCTAAAAACAAACAAAAAAAACCCTCCCAAACACAAATAAAAAGAAGCTTGTGTTAGGAGAGTGAAAGGTTAAAACTGTAGTGGATTACTTAGAAATTACTTTCTCATCAGAAAAGTAGAACAGAAATCTCCTTCAAAATGACTTGAAGGAAAACCATTTTCTACTTGTATGTACTAAAAAAAAACCCTAAAAGCTTTTTAGGTTCTCTAGAAGCTTGCTGGAGAGTCTGTGGGATTGTCTTCAGAAAGGACTTTCAAAAAAGCATCATTCTTTAGGAGGATGAATGAGAAGTGTTCACAGAAGAGGTTTTAGAAAAAATGGTAATGCCCATTGTAACAATCCTCCAAAACCAGGTACCAGCACCAGGAATGCCTCTGTAAAGCTGACAAGCCATTGCTAAGCATGGTGTGCAATCTGATGCTTTATTTAACCTTGGGAAGAAGTGATGATGTGCACTGGAATGCACACTCTTAAAAAGGGTGTTGGTGATTGGCAGGTCCTGCAAAGGGGTAGCAGTTATAAAAGCATCTGCATTTTTAGAGGTGTGACTAATATACTCAGGAGAAGAATTGACTTGGCTTTTAAAGAGAGAAGTAAGGCCTCAGGTTAGAGGTGTTTGAAGGTATTACAGAGGTAATAAAAAAAAATCAGTTATCTGTGGGAGAGGAGACTGATCCAGTGGGGTTTTTGAGCTTGGAAAGATATTGGAATGAAGTACAACCTGCTCAGATTTCTGTTGTTTCACAGCACAACTACAGAGCATAAAGCAAATGAGAAGGGGTTTTTTCATGCTGTGTAAATAAGCATCATACTTATTGTCACAAGACATTGTGGAGATAAAAATACACCTTTCAAAAAGGAGTAGTGAAATTCAAGTATCCACAGCTTCACTGAGCACAGTCTTTTCTGCCTGAAATTTTTATTAATACCTTGTGAGGCATGAAAAAGATGTTTTTTTTCCCTAAATGTCCCCTGTTGTTAGATGTTGGAAGCAGTATTCTGGGCAAGGCAAACTTCTGGTCTGATTAAGGAAGGCCTAACTTCTGAAGTCCTCTCTTATATTCCACAGAAAGATTGGTTAGCTCATGACAGCAACTCCTTCTGGCCTTAGAATCAGTAACAAGACCCCACAACAATCATATGCTTTGCTGTCTGTAATAATAAATTAACAACCTACTGGTTTTCTTTTTGTAATGCCTGCTGTTACTGGTTGAAAAGGGGATTGACAAGTGGAAGTGCAGAAGTCAAAAAGAAATATTAATGCTTTTCAGGTTGGAAAGCACTCAAAATGTTGTTGGGATTGCCCACTAAAGCAGCAGAACATGACCATGGTGGGGTCCTGTGTTCTGTATGTGTGTAGAACCAGTATTGCGTGAAAAGCTTGCTTTCAAGAACTTCACTTCTAGTCATAAAAATGCTTTTTAAACTAACAGCTTTCTTCTGCTCAGTAGGATATGATTTGTTGGACGTGTATGTTGACCTGGAACCAGCAAGGAGATGACTAAGTAGGAGGAAAATGGTTTTAACATGCCTCTGCTTTGCCAAGGAATATGGAAACAATAACAGATTTGTCAAGTCTGTGGGTCAGCTAGCCTTGTAGTGATATATGATATTTCTCTGTGCACGACATACTTGGTGTATTGAGCTGGTTTCTTCTGTAGCATCATTGTGCTTTAGAAATGTGACTCCTTCTTTGTCCCAGCTGCTGTTTGTCACCTCCTGGTCGTGCTGTTTACTGACCACATGTGTGGGTAGGTGGGAGATTTGCCATCTCGTCATCATGGCAGGCACAGAGGTGGTCTGTGGTCTTCCTTGTTTTATGGCGTAATTGAAAAGCCAGGACTGTGCAATGTTTGGCACTTGCCAAACCCTTCTGCTCCATGCACTGGAGCTGTGCAGGCCTTCTCCTCTTCTCCCATTCCTGTTTTCTCCAGCCACGACGCCCCCGTGGAGCCCTCCCTCCTCATGCTGGGGTGTGTTGTATCACTCATGTGCCAAGGAGCCTCTTCCCAAGGCTCCAGACAATCCTCCATACAGAGGATTCCTGGTGTGCTTCCTTCTTTGGAAGAGAACCAGCAGCTTGAAAAATGAGCATTCGGTTTAATAAGAAGTGAAAGCTCTCGATGCTGTTTTCTTTCCATTTAAGAGCAGAGCTGTGCTCTTGTGGGGCTGGGGAGTAATAATCCCACAGAAGAAATCACAGGAACACCATTTCCTCAGTGCAGGAGGGATAGTACACCAGTGATTGGTCACTCTGAGATATGCCGGTGGCCAGGTTCAAGTTCTGGATGTTTCAGGAGCAAGCCTGAGCCACTCAGTGACCTCTGTCTCTCCCCTTTTTGGCACTTGTAAGAGTGACCTAATAAATATGTTATTGCAACAGATGTGATCTCATATCCTCTTACAAAGCACATGTAGACCAGCCACTGAGGGATGGCCCTGTTCAGTGGAGAGGTCAAAATGTGGGACAAGGCTTCAAGAAGGAAGCAATGATTTTCAAAAGGAGATATTTTTACTAATACATTATAGTAATATAAATAAGATTTGCTAAAAAACAAAAGCAGCAAATTAATTAAATCATGGAATGGTTGTGGTTGGGAGGATGATCAGATGGTTGGGAGGTTTTGGTTGGGAGGATGACAAGATGATCTTTGAAGATCACTTAGTCGAACTGCCCTGTCATGGGCAGAGACATCTTTCACTCCCTTTCACTAGATGAGATTGCTCAAAGTCCCATCCAACCTTACCTTGAGCACTTTCAGGGATGGGACATCCAACTTCCCACCACACTCATGTTTACCATGTTTAAAGACATGTTTACAGTGTCTTCCTTATGTCCAATTTAAATTTCTTCTTGTTTAAAACTATTGTCCCTTGTTCTGTCACCTGGTAAAAGTCTCTCTTTGCCTCTTGGACAAGCCCCTTTCAATATTGACAAGGTCTCCCTGGAGGTTTCTGTTTCTCAGGCTGAACAACCCCAGCGCTCTGTCTTTCCTCACTGGAGAGGTGTTCCAGCCTTCTGACCATTTTTGTGTCCCTAATCCGTGTCTGTCTTGTGCTGAGTCCCCAGAGCTGGATGCAGTGCTCCAGGTGGGGTCACACCTGAGCAGGGCAGAGGGGAATGCCAGTAAGAAATGTTAACATTTATAGTGTGGTTAGTAAGTGGTTCCTGCCAGGCTGCATGGCCTTTTGGGGCTCTTGTTTACTGTACTTTTTCCTTTCTTGCAAGTTGAAAATAAGCTAAATTGTTCTCTGGCACTGTCAGCATTACCCCGGAGCTCTTTGGAGAAGCTAAATCCTTTGGTTTCTCCCTACTGCATCACCCAGAATAATACCATAGTCTATCTTTAAGCAGCATATGATGTTTGTTTCTTATCCCTAGTCCAAACATTTGTACTGGATTGTATTTCCCCCTCTGCTTCTTATGAAGGAATTCCAGCTGAATAGGGAATGTCTCCCTTTGCTCGAGCTTGTGTTTTTCAGGATAGGAAATGAGAGGCTTAGGTTTATTAATTTTTGTTTTAGCATTATGTAACCTGTGCAAGGCTATAAGTACATGAGTTTAAGTAGCATGTTCTTTATTAGCTCATTTTACAGCCCTTGGCCTGTTCCACTTCAAAATTCTCATAAGCAGCATAAGTTGGCCAAAGTACATACTTCATGTTAATTAAATCTCTCAAGCACTGTCTAATTTTCTTTTTCCTCTTGAAGTTGGTGAGAGATTAGTAATAAAAGAAAATTAGTTGGCTGATAGCATCGTGCATTTGATCAGTGCAGAGACAGGATAAGTGCCTCAGGTGTATGGTGAACTCTTCATTCCTGTGTGAACATTCAGCATATTAAAAGTTGACAACATTATTTGAACATTCATCCTGACAAGATGATATTGTAAAAGATCCCAATTTGTGAACTGAGGAAGCACTAGAATATGAAACATAAACAATTTTTAAAAAGTCTTATTTCATTCAGTGGGTTTGTTCCTGTCAGTTTTGTACTTTACCTGAAAATAGATTTGAAAGATCTTCATCTGAGATTTTGTTTGAGATTATTCCCTCCAAAATATAAAAAATAACTTGACTGTTGCTAATTCAGGGTTTTGAGACTAAATGGTTTGTTTCCTCTTCTGACCTCTTGACTGAGGCAACACAATTGTAGTGGACAAATCAGTAAAACAAAATTACCTTTTTTTAATCTCTTATGATGAGGTTTTGTGTAGAGAGCAATTGAGAGCATCCAGGGAGAATAAGATGTTGAGCGTTGATAAAATGTAAACCTGATTCTTCTTCATATGTGATGAAGTTACTGTCCTAGTTTTATTTTCATTTTGGTCTGCAAATGTTTTCAAAAAGGTTTAACTTGCTCATATTCATAAGATATTTCTGACTTGCTTCTTGGTTTCTATTTTGTTCTTGTGCTTTAGCTAGAACTCAGTGTCACCAGTTGTAGCTTCCAATAGGCACGGGGGCCATTCAAAATACTTTCCATTTTCCACTGAGGTACATTCTTAGAAGAGCTTTTCCAATCCAAATAACTGGCATTTATTACTTTTTAATTGCTTAGTGTGATACTTGCTTACATTTGCTGTTTTAATGTCTTTTCCTGTCTGTAAAATGAGAGTCCCAGAGGGCACATGCGTGCAGTCACTGAATTCAGTTTACATAGCTTGATGGATGTTTTGGGAAAAGCACATTGTGTGTATGTGCAGTTTGTCACAGATGGTGTCCCAACAAGAAAAGAGTTGTGCTAATGCTGAAGGAAAATCTTTTCCAGCTGCTGTGGGGAAGGTGGTCAGTGTGGCACACAAATGCTTGAGCTCAGCAGACGTTCTCAAGTTGCACTATGTAGGCAACAAACAATGGGCAGGAGAAATTTCTCTGGGCAATTTTGCTCCTCTGAATATTAACCAGTGTCCCACTTTTAAGTCCAATGTCTTTTTTTTTTTTGGTGAGCTTTTTTGTGAAACCTGGTCATGAAAGTATGTAGGGATCTTAATTTCAAACTAAAGAAACAAAAAGAGGTATATTGCTAGTCTTTGAGAGTGTAAAGAAAGGCCTTAGAAGGTAGAAGAGTTTTGAAGCTTTAAAAAAGGCAAGGTAGGCAAAATGCAGACAATTCACACCTAATAATTTACCTTAAGGTGGGCCATTTGTTTACCCAGGTTTATTTTGA
Organism: Agelaius tricolor; assembly: GCF_023055355.1. Classification (NCBI taxonomy): domain Eukaryota; kingdom Metazoa; phylum Chordata; class Aves; order Passeriformes; family Icteridae; genus Agelaius; species Agelaius tricolor. Next base: position 6,707,563 of record NW_027269263.1, read on the forward strand.
GGGACCAGTGAATTTTTAGAGCTCTGGTCTTGGCAGTGTGAGTCTGGTGAAAATAGTATGACTCCAGTGCCCTTCTGAGAATGCAGATTTCAACTCCTTCCTCTGCTGTTTTACATAAATTAGGAGAGGGCTCATTCTTCACAGTTTAGGATTGCTTGTGGAGGAGAAAAAACAGGACTTGCATATTGCTGAAAACCGAGGAGATGTGCATGATGGACCTGCATTTAGGCTCTATTTAGGCTCTGTCAGGGAGGACCAAGCTCTGTGGCAAACTGTTCTATGCACTGCTGTAAATTCAAAACATCCTTAAATGATTCTGAATTAGCTTTTCATCACTCCTCATAAATCTTGTCCGCTGGGTTTGTTCTGCTGTATTGTATTTGCAGGGTGCCCCATGGCAGGAAGGAATGATGAATCTGACTCCATGTTCTCAGAAGGCTAATTTATTATTTTAGGGTACTGTATTATATTAAAGAATACTGAAGAATACAGAAAGGATACTTACAGAAGGCTAAAAAGATAGTAATAAAAATTTGTGACTCTCTCCAGAGTCCTGACACAGCTTGGCAGTGATTGGCCAATGAGTGAAAACAACCCACAGCAGAAACCAATGAAACAATCACCTGTGGTAAACAATCTCCAACCACATTCCACATGTGAGAAAGCAGAGGAGAAGCAAATGAGATAAAATTGTTTTCCTTTTTGTCAGAGCCTTCTTAGCTTCCCAGGACACAAATCCTGGAGGCAGGGATTTTTCAGAGAATGTGAGTGCCACGCTGCTGTCTCTTGGATCGCAGCTGAACCAACAGCATGAGCAGTCAGATTAACTCTGGGCCTTCTTTGCTCTGCAGGGCTCCTCAGTGGGCAGACATCTCCAACCAACACCAAGCTGGAGAAGCTGGACCCGCAGCAGGTGCTGCAGCTGTGCCTGCGCTACCAGGAGCACCTCCACCAGTGCGCCGAGGCCGTGGCCTTCGACCAGAACGCGCTGGTGAAACGCATCAAGGAGGTGAGGGCAGGCTGGGGCTGGGGCTGGGGCTGTGCTGCAGGGCTGGGAGTGGTGCTGGATGAGCTGCTCTGTGAGCTCAGTGCCCGGCATGGCACTGTGGGAAGGATGAAAGTTTGACAAGAAAGTCTCACAGATATGTATACTTAGCAGAAAGGTTTTTAAATGTAGAGTCTGATGAAGAGATGGAAGCAAGTTTTGATATAGAAGAAAAGAATTGCTGAGCCAGTCTTACTGGATAACCAAGGAGGCAAAGGGTAGGTTGGTTAGAAGGGGTTTTTATGGCTTAGAGCAAAGGATAAACCCACCCCAAACAAGAAGATGTTTTTACCAAGCAGAAAGATGGCACAGGCAAACAAGTCAGCAAAGTTGCAAGCAGGAAAAAGGTCTCACAATTTTCCACTGCAAGAAAACTGAAAAACAACTTCTAGCTTAAACTGTAATGTACTAACTTTTAGTGATTGGAGAATAGTAACATGAATATGGTAATTATAGTAGTTATGATGGACTATAGATTAAAGTTAAGGTATAGATTGGTTCTACTGTATTAAGATGCTCAGCAAAGAAAAGTGTATAATGCATTGTAACCTAAACTAAAGGGTCTCCAGGCCTGCCTGCAGCTGGAGCTGACAGCTGTAGGCACAGGCTCTGTCACCCATGACCCTGGACTGCTGTAATGCCTTGGATGTAATAAACTGCATTTTGGAGAGCTGCCTGGAGCCCCACATCCCTCATTCCGGCTCCTGCAGGCAGCCCTGTGGCTGTGCCCTGTGAGCTCAGGGCCTGGGCTGGCTCTGCAGCTCCTGCCAGGCTGGCTGTGCCCCAGGAGGGCTGGCCATGAACAGCGGCTGCTCCTCTGTGGGAACGGCAGGTGCTGCAAGCAGCTCTCCAGGAAGTGAAAGATGAGTGAAGGTTTTAGGTAGCATTCCTGATTTAGGTCTGTACAGCATTGTGGTGGTGTTCACAGGGGCCCCAGGATGAGGGGAGAGATGAGAATGTTGACTTTATGTTTTAGAAGGCTGATTTATTGTTTTATGATATATATTATATTAAAACTATACTAAAAGAATAGAAGAAAGGGTTTCATCAGAGGGCTGGCTAAGAATAGAAAAAGAATGATTACAAAGGCTTGTGACTGACTGGGACAGTCCAGACAGCTGGGCTGTGATTGGCTATTAATTAGAAACAACCACATGAGACCAATCACAGATCCACCTGCTGCATTCCACAGCAGCAGATAACCATTGTTTACATTTTGATCCTGAGGCCTCTCAGCTTCTCAGGAGAAAAAATCCTAAGGAAAGGATTTTTCATAAAACATGTCTGTGACACAGCATAGATTTTATTGTGCTTCATGGTTAGGCTCTAATTTAAGGAAGGAAGCAGTTATCTGAACATCTTCTGTGGCTGGACAAGGTAGTACTTCAGGGGATTTGTTCTCAAAGTCCATAACATGCCATCTCATTTCTGACCTCTATGGCAAAAAGGTCTCCTGTGCTACTGCTTTTATCACTAAACCATCATTTGGAACACTGATCTGTTTAAATATTGAATGATACTGTTTGGGGTTGAATTAATTCCTGGGATGAGCATCCTGCAATGAGATTGTCTTTCTCATGTGTGACTACTGATGTTGGAAGCAGTAGAATGGCTGCCAGATTTTTTATTTTTTTGAAATCAAGAGTCTGGCGTGACAGGGAAATGTTGCTTGAGGTGTTTCCTCAGATACTCCCAGATGTGTAGAAGAGCTGGTGAATTCTGCATATCTCAAAAGTCCTTGAGACCAAATACCTTTTCAGTGTCAAAAAAATGTTTTTGAGCGTGTGGTTAATTTTTATTCACCAAGTATAAACACTGACCTTGATTTGTTGTTGCTCTATTGGCTCAGAGTTAAGAAAATCCCACATGACAAACTGGGTAATAAATTTGATTCATGTGCTGTTTTGAGAAGCTGCTGTCATCATGAAGTTGTAAGTCCAAAATAATGTGGGAAGCATTAAAAAGGCCTTTTTACTTTGGTCTATCAAGATCTGAGGCCAGCTATTACACAAGATGTAAAGATATTTGCAGATGTTGGTGACTCAGATCACACAATCTCAGAAATGGGATTTAATTGCCAGCCTAATGACAGTGTACTGCATTAATCCAAGCAGATTGTAATTCTTTTGGCTGTTAAAGTGTGAGAGGGAATAGTGACATGATTTAAAGTCATGGTAGACACCACCAGAGCAATATTCATTAATTGGGTCTGCCTTCTGTAGGGCAAGTGGCAGAGTCCCTTTCAAATTAGCTATGATGGTTTTCTTCTGGTTCATAAGGCTTGTGATTATCTTTCATCTAAAATAAATTAAATTGTGATACTGATATTCTCACTAGCTTCTTTATAACAGCCTCCTCTGATAAAGTGATGGAGAAATGGGGGATTCTGTAAGTCTGAGAACTGAAAAATCAGCTGAGGTTTGTTTTTGGTTGTGGGGTGGGTTATTTTTTTTTTCCTTTTTCTTTTCTTTTTTGGGTTGTTTTTTTTTTTCATTTTCCTAATAATTTTAAAATATTTTTCTTGCTTTGGCTGTTCCACATGTGTGTTCTGGAGGATCTGGGTGGGACCCACTTGGCTTAAATCATTCTTTCCAAATTGTTTGGGCTCTCCTTGATGCACTAAATTGAACCACTGCTGACAGTTGTTGACAAGCCAGGGTGCAGCTGAACCAGAGCAGGGGATGTCTCTCCTTACAAGTGCAGACAAAGGAAATTGCCTTTGGCTTCACCCATTTGTCAGCAATGATTTCGTTTTGCCATGTACACAAAACTTTGACCCTTAGTAAAGCATGAAAATGAAAGAGAAAATCAAGTGTATTGTGAAAAGCAGAATGTGTGCACAAGCTGGGACAGTAAATTCTTTTATCCTCATTTTGGTAGCCAGTACTTCCCTTTCCCTTTCTTTAACCCTGTAAATACTGAAGTGTTTTTCTTCTGATAATAGATTTGTCAAGTGACTGATGGTTTTAACTTTCTACAAAATGTTGGTCAGCTTCAGTCTCTGATTTCCTACCTTTTGTCTGAGGTCTGTTCACTTCTCAGACTCTAACTGTACTAATAGTCCTGCTGTATAATATGCTACACTCACACTGCTTGCAGCCAGGATTTTTTTAGCCTTTCCTTGACAAAATGTCCAAGAGCAAATATCTTTTGTTCATTGTCTGTGTCACCAGGAAAGAAGTTTCCTGGATTCTGTCAAAACCCAGAAGCAGTGCTGTAAATTAATTGGCCCTCAATAACTCAGAATTAACTGTGGTGGTTTGCACAAATCAGCACACAGTCTGAATTACAATGGTTCTGAATAGGAAAGAGAATGAGCTAAATAAAAAAACCCTACTTGCATGGCAGTGACTGCAGGTCTGAGCAGAGCCATCTGTGCCTTCAGGGAGCAGTGCAGTCTGGCTTTGCTCTCCATCCCATTTCCCAGCGTAGCCAGAATTTCTTTGCAGTGTTGGCTGGATCCATATCTGCTCCTAAATGTAGAGCCCTGTGCAGCTTCCAGGTGGCTGTGACTGTTCTCTCTTGAGCAGAAATCCATTTATCCAAGAGTTCCTTGAAGGGGGAAGAATTGAAGAGAGGATGGAAGGTGATTGACTCAGGTGCCTTTTTTCATGCCAGAGTGAGTTTTGCTTTTGGGAGGCAGTGATTTACTTATGACAAGAGGCTTTGTCTTCACTGTCAAGAAAAAAAAAAAAAGGAGGATGTGCTTGCTTCTTTTTAAGGAAAATACTACAGATTTGGACTGTAACTCATTGGAAGTTTTGAGGAGCTCCAGCTGCTGTGGGTTTGATAGAGCCACATGTGCTCTCTTCACCAGGAGTGTCTGCTCCAGTTTTGTGATCTGCAAAACAGAGGTTTTGACAAGATTAGTTTGAAGGCAAATGTTGACCAGCTCTAAAGGTTTGAATGGGGGGAAAGCAGCAAATAAGTGGGGAGAGGACTACTTTACATTAAGTCCTTACAAGGGAGGATATCTGTTTTGGGTGCCAGGGAGACAATTTCAAGAGTCATGTGATGGAGGATGGTGAATACCAGGGAATGGGAAACAAGTAGAATAGGGAAAAGCTGGGGAACAGAGCTAAATTTTCAGAAAGTGTCCATGATTTTTTGTGCCTTCAAAATAGTCTAGTTTCAGTGCCTTAAAAAAGGATTATTGTGTGCACAATGTACTAAGCTTCTCAAAAATCACATCTTACAAAATATCTGAAGGTAAGCTTATAAAAATTGCTTGTCACACATGAAAATTGAGGCCTGTCTTCTTTCTGTGAAAGCAGAGAGGAAACTGAAAGCCCTCTAAGCTCCTTTCAAAGAAGCTCTGAGTGAAAAGATCTTCAGCATTTCTTACTAGACCTCCAGCATTGTCAATGGGGTTGTGCTTTTGAAGTATTTGATGTACCCTTAAAGGCAAATGTAATTCCTACATACTCCATGCTTAAGATGTATTTGAAAATGGGTTAGTGGGAGGGCTCTGATGCTTTGCCTTGAAAACAAATGTTAATGTAGTGTTATTTGTAGCTTTTATTACCACCACAGGAAGCCCAGACTGCCAGTAATTTTGAAAACAGAGCAGTTTTTATAATACAAGGTGAAATTTCAAATGTCTCAGTCTAAGCTGCCACGCATCTATGGGTGGGAGTTGGGGGAAACCCCCCACATTTTTAAATATAATAAATATTGCTTTTATATTAGTGATAGTTAAATGAATCTTGTCCAGGCAGGCATTATGGCTTGTTTCATACCTGTAAATGCTTTGGGAGGGCTGGCTGTGGTAGGGACAGCTTGTAGCAGTCTGATGTTCCTGCTGGAAATTGAAGGGCAAGGTCCCTTAAGGTGGTGGTAAAGGGGAAAGCTGTCCTAAGTGCAGGAAGCTGTTCCACCACCAGGAATGAATGAGATCTGGGCCAGAAACTTTGGCTGGACATTGCCTGGCTGGGGACTGTGTCAGCCACAGCTGCAGTGAGACTCAAGGTGCTCCTCTGCTGTAAGCACACAGAGCTTCTACTGTGTGAGACACCACAGACACTTCTCCTAACTCCATCCCTCCATGGGCAGAAAAATCTGAAGTGCCTGGGATTCATCCCATGCTCCAGTCACAGCTGAGCTGTGTCCCTTCAGGGAATAGACTCAAATGAAGAGCAAGTTTCAGGGAGGTGTTTTTAGCCTGGTCTTTGGTTTGTTTTGTTTCAGGACTCATCTGAGTGAGGTGTTTATTGCTATTTCCTCTTAGTTATGGTTTCCCTGTAGGTGGTTTCAGATCTGAATTTCCAAGACTGTTTGTGAAATCTGTTTTCAGCAGACGTGCCCTGAGAACTTCTGACTAAACTGAATTAGGCCAGGAAAAGATGAGTGGCTTTACTAAGTCCAAAATGCATCTTCAGCTTCAGGCCTTTGCTTTAAGGCTCATATGGACCAGCCATGAAGGTACCTTTCAGCTCATTAAAAGGGAGGGCTCAGGGAATCAAAACTAAGCCTGTTGAAAGAAGCCTGGCCAAAGTGAAAATGGAGATGTGTTTAATTTTGACACTACATATAAAGATGTTCTAGATGAAGCTGTGTTAACTTGCAAGCAAAATTGAGCCTTTTGGTTCACAGACTTAAATTACCAATGCCCCAAATCCAGGGAAAGGGGTCTGAGATCCCTTGTGCTATAATATTTCTGAAAAGGGGAAGAACCTTGGTTGAAATGCCACTTGTATTTTCAAGGGATTTAATGCCACACTGCCCTTTAGAAAAAAACTAGGGAACGTTGTGTTCTGTAAGAAATAAATAGCTTAAATTTAGTCTTTGGCATCTTGGAATTTGATGGATGAGGACTGTGGCAATCTATCCAGCTCTTTATGTCTCCTCTCATCAGCAATGAAGTGTTGTTTATAAAGACTGGAATCTCAACAGGCACCATCATGCAGAAATAAGTGCACAGGATTATTAAGCTGGAAACATGTTAATCTTCATGTCCTTTAGTTGATCTTGCTCATTTTTCTCCAGTCTGCTGTGCAAGTAGCTTGAATACCTAAGTGGTGGGGTGGTGTCTTAACCAGCCAGCACCAAAATGTGAAAATGCTCTTGAAAAGGCTTCACAATTGTTACTTAATATAGAGAATTAATGTCTAGAAGTGTATGCCTGAGGCAGATGGCCAGTGCTCTGCTGTACCTGAACTTTATGAAGGGATCTAGCAGTTTTTAAGGAAGAGGAAAGATTGTTTGCACTGGTGGCAGTCTGAAATCTGTTTTGCTGACATGCACTGCTTTGTCTGGTGTCATAAAAAAGACCAGTCCCTTGCTCCTAGAATATATGTGTGTAATCAGTTCCAGCATGTTCCCTTGTCTTGTGCTTTATGGACTTTTGAGAAAAGATCTAAACTGGAATCCTTTCCACAACTGAATTTCCAAGGAAGAAAATTAAGCTTGAACAAGCATCTAGCAGTCGGAAAGGTTTGTATTATTATAGAGTTTAAGTGCTTAAGAGACTGTCACTGAAGTTCCCAAGTTTAGCATGCAAAGCCTTTTAGTAACACTTTCATTGGGATTAGTGCATGGAGTTTATGTTCATCAGGTACCAGAAGGAACATCATTCACTTCCTTCTCACAGCTTACTTAAACTAGGAAACTGCATTTCTTATTCTAGCCTTGTTTTCCCAGGTGGAAAAACTCTCCAACAACCCCCTGCCCCAAGTTTGTAAAACTTCAAATAGGAATACAAAGTGCTAGATTTCATTACAGAGCTAGCAGACTTGATGGTGGATTTGGGCATGAAAGGGGTTTGAGATGGGAAGAAAGCAAGTATTAACCTGGGGTACATCCCAGCTTGCACTTGCAGGAGAAAGGAGAGGATGCTGACTGTCTTGCACAAAGATGAGGGATCTCACCTGACACACTGTGTGCAGCTCTCATAATGCTCAAACACAAGGAAAGGGCTGTGGGGATGTGTGGGGAGTGGAGAACCTCGGGAAGGAAACTGGAAAAGCTTTGCTCATTCGGCTTAGTCAAATGATGACAGAGATCTTTAGAAAGATTTTTCTTTCTGAATCAGTTTGGCATTAATGTAGACTAAAAATGGCCTTCTCCCTCCCTGAAGGATTGTGTTGATATAGGAAAAGCCAATTCACAAGTTTCATTCTTAACTATTATGTCCTCTTGCAGGGTTGAATTGAAATTTTCAAGGTGTCAACTCTGCCCTTAGGTGAGAATTGGACTGGGGTGTGGAGGTGCTAGGAATGTTGGCCAGAAGCTTTTCAGCACTTTAATCTTTGTTTTAGACAGGTTAGCCAGCCTTACTTGCAAATATTTGGAGTTGCACTGATGACTTTTAGATGGTGGTTGGTACTTGGGGGAGCAGGGTGGGCCTTGTGTTGGCAATCCCATAATGAGCATTGTGGCAATATTCTGATGTGATCTGCAGAGATGACTTCATGTTGAAAGCATTACAAAACCTTAGTGCAAGTAATCTGCCCATCTTGCTTTTTATGGAGGGAAGGGTTTCCTAAATGTTTCTGTGCCACTGGGGCATGAATGCCTCTACATGAGAACATTTATTTGCCATTATTGCAACACTGCTCTGAGGTATGAAACATATGATTTACTATTAATTAATTCCTGTGGGCATTGCTCCTAACTGGATGTGTCATCTACCTCTAGAAGCCTGGATAAAATGCTGAACTATAATATAGTAGAATTCCCTGTAATCACATGTATGAACTGTGCCAAAACTGTAGTGAACTGGGCAAAAAATAAACCTTTTAAACTTTGTTGTTTTTTTTGTTTTTTTTTTTTTTTACCTGGAACAGCAAGTGATGCTTTTGAAGAGTGGCTGTTGGACTTGCTGCAAATTGTCTGAAAGATAAAATCCCCAATCAGATGAGTTCCAGCTGAAAAAGAGGCTCAGGTAGCAGTTGTAAAAGAAATCAACATAACAGCAGTATATGGTAAAGAATTTATAGGAGTTTTTAACATCAGAAAGGATTCTGGGGTCATAGCTTTTCCTTTTGCTTTATCCAGTCTAGAGAATTTAATTCTTCCCTATGCCTGACATAAGACTACACAGAAACAGAAGTACTTATTTTTCAAGTACAAGTTCTTCTACCAGACTGTAGTACAAATTTTCAAATGCCTTCTTGCATTTGATCAATTTATTCTAGAGATTCATTAGTAGACATAAAAAAGAGGAAATAAATACTCAGCTTCCTGTGAATCTTGGGGCCACTGCAGCTGAATACAATAAAAATGAATGCTCAGAGTGGATCAGAGATGACACTACTGCCACATTGAACTTTTGTGTGAATCACTGATCTCTGATGGTTTGTACTCTTCTTACTGTATTTTGAACAACAGTCTATAGCCTCAGAAGAGCTTGGTCTGTAAATGATATACAGTGCTTGAGATTTCCTTGAGGCTTTCCTGAAGCTGGAGATTTACTGTCCAGATGTTGGGACCTCTAGAAAATTGCTGGGATGTCTGAGCTTCAGCACTGTGGAAGTTATGGTGGAGTCAGCCTTGGAAGTCTCTCTTCTGGGAATGAAGGAGTAGATCCTCCCCTTAACATAATGGGGTGTGCTTGGCTCATTTCATGTGCTTCTCAAACATGGAAGGAAGAGCTACAAGTAAATATTTCAGGTTATCAGTGACTGACTTTGTTAGAACTGACATGCCTTTGAGTTTCCCTGGTGAAGGGAAGTTGATTTGGGCTTTCATTGAGAAATGCAACTGGCAGGAGAAGAGCAAAAGCTTCATCAGGGCTCTCAGGTGTCCAGAAATCCCCAAATCCTGACTGCTGGGCTCATGTCCATGCTCATCTGACACTGCAGCCTTCTTGCATGTCTCCAAGGCATGCAGAGCACATGGAGGGAGGTCTGATGCACCCAGAGGTGTTGCACTGGCAGGGTGAATGTGTCAGGGTGTGTGAACCCAGCTTTGTCTGCAGTTCCCCAGAGAAAAAAGAGGGAGTCCTAGATAATCCTTTTAGCACTTCACACACAGTAGGAAATAGTTAAAGCTCAGCTCCTTTCCATTCTGTGTGAACAGATTTAAGAGCATTTTCTACTTAAATATAATTTTCTTTTAGTGTGTCCAACCCTGACTAAACACAGCAATATCATTCCCTTCTGAAAGACTTCTGTGGAAAAGAAGACCTACAGCTATCAGGTCCCATCTGTGAAGCTGAGAATAAATAGCAGATGGCTTGCAAATGTAATGGTGCTGACTATTTTCACTCTGAAATGAGAACGGTGGTGTTTTCTGAGAAACATCTCATTAATGATAGTGGGCATCTCTTTTCAAATCAAAGCTTACTTGTGATGGGAAAATCGACTTGCTTTAAGCTAGTCATTGTGACATGCTGAAAGTACAAAACTGAAATTTATTATAAAATAACCCCCTACATAACATTTATAATAAATAATGTAAATAACATTTATAATATTCAAATAGTGTGTCAGCAGCATAAAATCAGGAAATGAGGAGATGGAAGGTTGTGTTTTCTAGCAGAATTATTAGGTAGCCTGAAATAAGAGTTGTGCAAGTTGTCCTTTAGGCAATAGATCTGTAACAGATACATATTTTTTCTTTTCCAGGAACAGCTGATTGAAGACAGATCAGGAATGTGTTATTAATTACTGTGGAATTCTATTCCACAAAAGAGAGGTTTTGTGAGAATATTGCACACACAGGTGCAATAATCTTCTTTGGGTGGGGCATTTGTATTTATTTTTCTTAAACTTGGTTATTTAGAATAGGTATGGAAGCATTTCTAATGCTCAGGATGTAACTTAGCATTTTTAGCCATGATAAATTTTAGAGGTGAGTTCTTAGATGGATGTAGATTGATTAATATGAACACCTTTATAGAGCTGTCATTTGCTGCTATTGTAGAACAGAGACAATGAACTAGAAATTACTAGGACTTTTTCTTGGTGACAGTTTAGAAGGCTTACTAATAAAATTGGGTCTTTTGCGTTTTTTCCTTTCTGCTTTTTCAGGAATCTTGTGCATTAAAGTCTGATACAGCCACAGCAAACACTGGGTTTGAAGCCAGGATCACATGCAGGGGCAGAGATGGTGCTTTTAGCCGTGTGACCCTGCTGGTTTGTGACTGTCAGGCTGGTAGCCAGGCCAGCTCATGGGCCAGAACACCAAACCACTGAAGAGAGAGGCTGGGAAGACTGGGAGGTGTGGGAGTGACAAACACCTCCTGTCTGATAACACAAGAGGTAGGGAAAGACTGACATAAAGGTGGAAAAGCTTATTTCAAGAACAAGCCTTCTTATTCTTTGAATTCTGAATGTTTTTGTGTGTCCCAAGGCCTCCCAGAATAATCAGATTTACAGGTGCAGCAGCTTATGTTGATACATGTTTTCACATATCTACTGTAGAACTAAGGGACTAAACATGGATTTAATTTAGATCTTTAGGAGTAAGGGCCTTGATGTACCTATTAATATTGCTATAATTCATTTCCAGAGCCACTTAAAATGGTTGCTCTTCGTTCTCTAGCTTGACTGTGATCTGTGCAATGCTTAGCCAGAATAACCCTTGGCAACTATTTACAGAAATGACAGATCACAGAGGGGGGAAAGGGAATATTTTGGCAGTGCTTTTGATCCTAGATAAGGAAATCCTAAACACAAACTATAGTTGTTTATGTGGCAGTGGGGCAGAGGAAGGGTACAGCTCCATGAGAGCTGAAGCTGGGGTCTGTGGCTGGGCATCTCTGTTCTGTAGCCTGGCACAGAAGCTGCCCAGTCAGGTTGTCACTTCCCAGTGTGTGCTGGGTGGGAGAAACAGGGGATGCTCCCAACCATCAGGAAGTCATTGTGATCTGTTGTGCTGACTTTGCGTGACATTATCAAAGAGAAAGGGGAAGAGAAAAAAAATTTATTCATTGAGCACATTTGTTTTCAGGCAGTAGAGAAAGAGGAGCTGTCTTCAGTCTGAAGTGTGTTGATTGAAAAGTATTTTCACACCAGCACAGGGTGACTAATATTCCATGCAGTCATATTCCTGCCTGCTGTCTTCTGATGTGGCTTGTGTGCAGCTGCAGGAAAATGTTCCTTTAACCCCAGTCAAGCACCTGACAATGGGAAGGAAAGGCTGCTTGTGCTCAGAGTGCTCTTCTAGAAAAAGAACTTTCTGGAATAAGGACTGCACCTTAAGAGCTGTGTGTTTTGGAGGGGCAGCCATAGGGGAAATCCATAGGATGGATTTCCAGCTGAGAGGAAATTGTTGGGACAGAAGGACACATGCATGTCTGCATGAGCTCTTGAAGGCTGTTACTAAATGTGGGGGGAAACAAAAACATCTTCTTGACTTTTGGGTATTTTAGGAGGGATTGGAGAAGCTGGGAATGTCCGAACATCCTCTTATGAGATGTATTTGTTTTATTATGAATGTCAGCAGTGCCTCTCTAGAAATTTGATTCCAAGTTTAATGAACTTCTGATTGCATTTGCATGCTCTGCAACCAGGGAAAATGTGTCTAGCTGCAGTTTTCAGTCTCTCAGTCATTGACCTAACAAGATATGACCTCTGTTTCTGAGAGCTTAAGACACTCATGTGCCCATGACAGGGGTACTGTAAAACCATGCCAGGTAAGAAGTGTGTATATATATATTTGTGTGTGTGTATTATATATATGGGCACTGGTTTGTTTTCAGTGTGGTCTCTTGAAAAGAATTGGGCATTGGCCAGTGCTGACCTCAGTCTTTTTGTGGGCTAAATTAATGTCTTTATTCTGCTTGGCAGTGTGGGCCAAGAAGAATTTTTAAATGAATGCAAGAATTTATGGTGTGCAAGATGTCTGACAGTATCCTCAGTTGTTTTTGTGTTTCACCAGTGTGGTGTTACAAATGGGCCTGTGTAATGCAGAGGAGACTCAGGGCTGACAATGTGAATGGTGTAGTAGGAGGGGCTGTGCTGGGGCCCTTTCAAGTGAGGAAATATCCATCTTGCAGTGTTGTTGGAAGTAATTATTAATCTGTTTTCATTTGATGATAGAAAAGCCCAGTAGATGTCATTTCATGTTTAAATGTGAAGCTGAGGCACAAATTAGTGTCCTGCTGATGATAATCCACAGAGGAGGCATGAGCTTTGAAACAGAAACAGACACAAATTCTGAATGTAACTGGCTGTACAAAAAAAAGTGTGCCATGCTGGAGGGTGAGTTTTAGGCTTGTCTATTTTTATGGACCTGTGCTTCTGAAAGAAAAACTGAAGAAACGCCTCCATCCTTTTTGACGTAGGAAGGGGAGAAAGATCCTGTCTTCTACTCTGGGCATGTCCAGCCTCAGGTTTACTGCTTTGACAGGAAGAATGACTTCTGTGAAGAAATAACATTTGCATTAGGAGCTCTCACCCCTTCATTGAAAGCACATTTTTTTTTTTCTCAACTCCAGATGGGGCAGAACCTCTTGGTTTGATGAAAATTAAGATTCTGACATCACATGCTGGGCTCTGCCCTCTGCTTTGTTCTGTCACTTCTTAACAGGCTTCAAGTCCAATCTTTTAACTCTCCACAAACTCATATACCACTAAGCTGGGGATGTTTGTAGCTTACTGAGTGGTGATGTTTGAAGGACAGATTGGTTGTCAGGGGCTGGTGACAAAGCTGCTGCTTCACATCTGTCACATTTGATGGGTTCAGGGCAGTAGGGTTCAGTTGTCTGCAGCTCTGGTGGCCTGGCATGGTAGGAAGCTTGGAGCAACCAGAGCAGAAACAATGGCTCAAATAAACTCTCTCAGATGGTTTTAGGACTGTGAAGAACTGCTGGCTCTGGGGTGTCTTGCTGGGCTTCCCAGAGAGCTTCACAGTCTGGGATGGGCAAGAAGGCTGAGAGTTGAATGTTTTCCAGATGAGAATGTTGGCAGGACTTTGTGGCAGGGATGTGGGAGTTGATGGGAACTGTTCAGAGAAGGCAACTTCACTCACTGACCCTCAAGGGTGTCTTGGACTGCCTTGGCTGTAGGCAAGGGACCAGACTCTCCTTCAGCTCCCCTTTTCCAGGTTTTTTATTGCTACTGTATGAGATATGGAATTAAATAGATAGGAATGAGGTGCATTCTTATGTGTATTTCCTGCTCATTATGGATTCCTGCAGGCCAGTGTTAGTCTCTGTGGTGGGTAAATAGGGCTGACCCTCAGAACCTGAAAGCCCCATCTGAGTGCCAGAGGAATGGGACTGCATGCCAGGAGAGATAAAAGCACAAGGTCTGGCACTGGAGGAGCTCACTTGGAGGGGGAGGAGGTAGGAAGGATGTAAGTGTGTACTTAGGCTTGCTTCAAGGAAAGCTGAGAGAAACATTGGCATTTATCTCCAGGAATTAACATGTAGCTTCCTTTCTTTTTTTTTTTTAATAGTTAAAAAGACCAGGTTCAGACTGAGTAAAAATTGACCTTTCCTCACAATTGCTCCATTTCAGTTCTCCCTGTTGTGTCTCAGGCTGTGCAGCTGCTGTGGCCTCCCTCAGCAGGCAAACTTGGATGGTAGGTGTAAGGAAACACTCACTTCCACCCTTTCTCTTTCTTGTGAGGCAGCTTTTTTTATGGCTCTTGTGAATGTGTCCAAAGGTAGCAAAGTGCTTGGAGGCCACTTTGCATTTCTTCTTCCTACTGCAGGTCAGTATCAGCTTCTCCCCTTGTTCCCCATCAGTAAGTGGATATTACTCATACTTACTTACACAAGGAGCCTAAAGGCAGCAGATGGAAATAATTGGAATGGAGAGAAAGGGGGGCCTTGTGTGTTTTTTGCTTGGAAGCTTGGTAGGTGCCAGCTTTGCTTCTTGTACAGTGCTGTGAGGCCATGTGGAGAACCTGCCAGTGGAGGAGAACTTCAGAACCAGAGGAGGTTTCTGCCTTGGTCCCCGTGCTGGCCACTTAATGAGGCATGCTGGCTTTTGGCAGCTTTCCCACTGGCTGCCCCTCCAGGCCACTGTCTCTCATTAGGTTGGATGTTTTCAGGCACTGGATTGAACTCGCTGGTTGGTGGTGGTCTGCTTTTTACACACTGCTCTTTACAGAGCTAGCGCCAAGCTACTAAATTATTAAGCTGGGGTTTTAATAGAAACCCCTGTGTAGGCTTAAATTGTTTCCACTCTATTTGGAGTTTCCTGCTCTGCTGGTTTTTATTTTGTCCCGTGCATGAAGGCATGGAGGAGGGAATTCACAGGAAAGCACAGAGGCAAAGAGGAGGAATTCAGCCTGAGAGCAGTAGAA
The DNA here is from genome assembly GCF_023055355.1 of Agelaius tricolor. NCBI lineage: Eukaryota > Metazoa > Chordata > Aves > Passeriformes > Icteridae > Agelaius > Agelaius tricolor. The sequence goes on from NW_027269263.1 coordinate 6,722,807, forward strand.
AATGCAGGCAAAATAAAAGGTCAATTGGTACCTTATGCAGCTCTGATGGAGGGGATGGGGGAAAATGCCCCCTAATCCCTGTGACAGTTCAGCAGAAACTTGTGTGGTTTTTTCCAATGCTGTTTGTAGCTTAGGTTTCTCAATAAAATATTTTCTTGCCTGTTTTTGACTTGACCTCTTCCCCAGGGCTTCAAAGGGACGTTGGTGAGCACATCCAGCTACAGCAGTTTATCCCTAGTGCCAAGCCCTGCTGCCACCAGTGGGATGGCGGAATTCTCTCTGCTGCTCTCCCTCCTCAGTGGGGCTTTCCACTGTTGTACCACTTTGACCCAGTCCTCCCTGCTTGCAGGTTCTCCCCTACAGACCCAGAGCACTGGACATGGGGTCAGGGTTGAACCTGCCTGCTCAGTGCTGTGTAACTCAGGTCAGGTCAGCACCTTGTGTTTTCTTAGCACTGCACTGATAACTGTGTGTTGTTGTCCTGGGTGACAGGTACCTGTAGGGGGATACAGTGTGGGTAAGTGAAGGTGGTATAGAATGTAATCTTATCCCCTAAAGAGTTGCAGCTGGGTTAATTACTAAAGATTAGGAGCAGGCCTGATGTTAACAGGCCACACCTGTAGCCAATCAGCAGAGTGTTATAAAAGAGTGGATTGGTGGGAACTGGAGTTAGTTGGCTGCTGTGAAGACAAGGAAGGGTCAGTGCTTAGAGGAGCTGCCTACAAGAAACAACAAGGGGCAATATGGAACCCTTGCAATGTAATGACAATAGAACTCTTGCACTATAATGACAACAGGTACAGTCACTGTCCTTCATCAGATGGGTTGATTCTGTCACACAGTTCAGGAGAGGGATGTTGTTTGAACCTGTGCTTCTTGGTAGACCAGAAGTTCTCAGCATTGATTCCCTGAGGCTGCTTCATCATGAGCAGTGACCTCCTTCCTCTGGGAGCAATTAGATGGGAAAGGTTTGAGAAAACAGTGGGAAGAGGTGGCAGTGGGCTAAAACTGCTCAGAGTGTGTCCTCTCCTGCCCTTCACTCCCAGCCACTGTGGGCTTGTACTGAGTGCCAAGCCAGAGGACTGCTTTCCACAAAGACATCCCAGCTGGAAGAGCCAGTGCACTGGAGTCACTGGGGTTGTTAAGTACAGCTGCAGGGAGCCAAGTAACCGAGCTTGGAGTGTGCACTTGAGGGCTTGGAATAGCCCTGTTACTGAGCTCTTGGAACATGTGGTGCACATCTTAGGATATGTAAAGGATATGTATCTTAGCATGGTTTACAGCTTAAACCATCTGACTGGGCTTGTGTGTAAAGTACTGGCTGAATCCTGCCTGGAGATTGCAGGTCTGGCTGAACAGAAAAATGGGCTGTGAATTATAAAGGCTGCCTTCACCACTCAATGGCAGGAACAGCACTGCAGTTCCTGTCATTGTCATCATGCTCGAGCCATGTTTGGGTACTGACTGTGTTTAATTGCATGGCTAATTTACTTAATGTCTCTCCTGGGGTCACTTATAACACTCTTATTTTTGGGTTTCAGGGAAATTAGGGACACCAGCAATCCATTGTGGTTCTCTCAAGGCAGGAGTTTTCCAGATGATGATGGTAATAACAGCTGTGGCTTAGTTGCAGAGTAACCTGGCTAAACTGAGAAAAATTAGCACTGGCAACTGTGGTAGAGCTTAATGCTGCAAATGAATGATCTCCAGTGAACATATACTTCAGGTGTAGGCAGAGGCCATGGGTCCCCTGGGTTTGGATAACTTGGAGGATGTTTGTTGGTGTATTGGGAAAACCCTGGCAGCACCTGTTGGCTCAGTCATGCAAATGAAGAATTTTCTGATCAGATATTTAGGTGTTTGGGTGGAGAACTGAGGTCATCATATGTCTTCCCGAGCAGACAACTATGAATCATCCCGTTCCATGACAGACTGGTTATGTGCCTTTCGAGGAGCTCCTCTGTACCTGCCTGTTACCTCCTGTTAGTGGAGCATCCAAGGTGCTTGCTTTTGGGAAGGACAGTGTGCTGAAAGGTCTGTGCCAACAGTTGGCCTAATGAGCCCTGCTGTGCTCGTTGTTTTTCCACAGATGGACCTGTCTGTGGAAACTCTGTACAGCCTCATGCAGGAGCGCCAGAAGAAGTACGCCAAGTACGCGGAGCAGATCCAGAAGGTCAACGAGATGTCGGCCATCCTGCGGCGGATCCAGATGGGCATCGACCAGACGGTGCCGCTGATGGAGCGGCTCAACAGCCTCCTGCCGGAGGGGGAGCGCCTGGAGCCCTTCTCCATGAAACCCGACCGGGAGCTGAGGTCGTAGCGCTCCGGCAGCGCCCCCTCCTCACCTTCCAGGCTCCACGGAAGCGCTTCCAGCAGGCTGCACCGGCAGCGTTGGGAGCGGGCAGCGCTGCTGCCAGACTCTGTGCCAAGGCAGCGGAGGGAGAGCGGCGGCAGCTGCCGGAGCCACACAGCCAGGAATCCAGGAGCTCCAGGAGGAGAGGATTTACCCTGCTCTCAGCTCCCTCCTCTTGCCCTCCTTTCTCCTCTGCCACTACACCGTCTGTGAAGACACATTTGTTTCATTGCTGTGACTAGTCGGGGTTTACAGAGGAGGAATTTCCTTTTATCTGATTTAATTTTTTTACTAAAAAAATTCAAAGGGATATAGGGTGTGAAGAACCCTCTAACATGTTTTTTGTGCCATTGGGGTTTAGACAATGAGATGGCTGGAAGGTATTTCTGAGATCCCCTGGCCTTGAAAATATGTGTGTTTTAGAGGTGAAAGTGTGGGAGCCAGGAACTGGCTTACTAAAATCTGGCCATTATCATAATTAACATGGTTTGCACGGCAGGGTTTTGGCATGTCCTTGAGGCTCCTGTTTCTGTGGGCTCACTAATTTATAAGGCTGTAAAGGAGTAACTGTTCTAGATATGTATGTCTGTTAATGTAAAGCAGACCTTATTGTTCCTTTCCCCCTTGCCCTGGCAATGTCCCCATGCCCCAGCTGGTGGCATTTTGTGTCCCTCTGACAGGCACCGGTACCAACCTGCTCACTTTGCATCTCAAAGTTGGACATAAGGTGTCTTTTTTTTATTGGGACACTTGAGTTACCTTGGTGCTGTCTTTTTTACCACTGGGGTGCAGCTGCTTCTTCAAGTCCTTGAGGGTGGAGGGGAGAGACACAAGAAGTCCTCTGGTTCTTTGTCTTAATTTAGCTGCCCTTTGTGCCAGGAGCTGGTGGTGGCATGCTGCTGAATGACTGAAGCCACGGGGCCCTTCTCAGCCACTGCTCCAAAGGCAATGGGATGTTCTTGCTTCCTGCCAGGCAAGCCAAGGCTGAAGAGCTCATGAACCCCAGGGGCTGTTGTGTGTCAGGAGTGCAGCTCCAGCAGTGAGGACAGTCAGGGACAACCCAGCTTCCAGTACAGCACAAGGTAGGGGCACTTGCCAAAGGCAACTTGCTTCCATACTTCTTAGTACTTACGAGCATTTATTAAGCAAAAGGTTGTCTCTGAGCATTTGGAAGTAAGAGTGCAGTAGGTTTTTGACTGTAATAATTATTGCCTGGTGGCAAGAAGCAAGAGGCTGTTCTCTTGTGGCAATCCCAGAGGTGATGTAGTGTGAGTTTTTGTCATGCAGACTGCAGCCAGCTTAGATGTGCATCTGAACCACAGTGGTGGCTGGATCCCAGGGCCTGCTGAACACTGTCTAGATGCAGAGTCCTGTAGAGGTGAAGCCCCCTGGAATGATGCCCTGGGAAGTGGGACTGACTGCTTCAGGGAGGGCAGGGAACTCAGCAGGAGGGTTTTTAGCAAAGGCAGCAGGTTTTCTTGCCTGCTACTCCCACCCCAGAGATTTTACACAGTTGTTGGTACATAGGCATATGCTGTGTGTTGCCCAGGATAAAACATCAGAATTCAATCCTTGTTCAAGCTTCCTGCCATGCTTTAGACTTGGTTAAAAGCCTTAAGTTAAAAGCTTACATGAGACCTAACCTAGGAAAAGCTGCTTGTCATGGCCATGCTCTTGTGGGTCCTCATTGTCCATCATGGAATGTGTCTCTGCCTCCCACCATCAGACACAAGAATATTGAGCTGCTTTAAATAGTGGCTGCAGCCATTTTTGTCCTCTTTGTCCAGATGATGCTGTCTGGATGTTTAAAATGTGCGACATTCAGCTGTCTGCCAGACAGGATCGTGAGTGTCCCACACCCTGCTGTGCTGGAAGCCTGTGCCAGTGGGAAGATCCTGGTACTGGATGTCAAGGCAGATGCTCTCTCCTGTAAGACACTTTTCTGAGGCTTGTGGACATTTGGCCTCAGGCCATTAAGTATCAGATCAAAGCACTGCTCCCTGCAGTGCTAATGAGGGCAAAGCAATAGTATTCCCAGCTGAAGGCTGCAGGAGGAGCGCTGCAAATCAGTTCCTTCCTCATTTGCCAGAAAACACCAAGGCACTGGGCTGGGAATGGGAGAAAACCTTTGTTCCTAGGAACAGTGCTCTTTAAACTTGTAGCATTTGCCCTCATTCTGGCAAATGCTGCTGGGCCTCACACACAGAGCTTCTGGAACAGCAAGGGCAGGTTGTGGAAGGTGTCCTAACTGAACTAGAGAGAAATTAGAGCTGAAATGTGAAGGCCAACCTTTTCCAATGCTCACATGCCACCACCTTCATTCCACAGGTGATAGTCTCTCCTATGGGTACTGTAAGAAGCATGCACCCTGTAAATGCCCTTGAACGATGGTTTACAGTTTTATTTAAAACATTGTCACTGCCTTCAGGAGTGACAAGTCTTTGGCCCTCTTGCTGAGGGGGAGATGTGTCCTGCCACATCTTCTTGAGCTGCTGTTTGTTGCTTGGCTGCTCCTTTGTTGGCTTTGCTCCATGTGCTGCTTTCAGCTTCAGCTCAGATGCAAGTGATGCTCAGGGTAAGACTGACGCAGGAGCTTGGAGATGTGACTGGAATCACCTTTCTGCGCGTGAATTTCCTTTTCCAAGCCAAACGCTCTTGGAGGAGGCCTCAGGTATCTTTAGTGAATGTACCAGCTGTTACTTCTGTCACAAATTTAGCGCTATGAACAGTGAATAATCTGGTGTGCTCCCCTGAAACCAGACACTGCTGCCCTTTTCTGCTTTCTGGTGGTGTGTGCTCTGGGTACAGGCTAAGCTTCTTGATACCTGATCTTGGGAAAAGCTGGGGAGCAGGACGAGTCACTGGAGCTGGGGTTCTCCTCTGCCCTGAGCTGCTCTGGCCCTTCCCCTGACTCTGCTGTTGCCACTCCCCCGTTGTGCTGCCTCTGGTGCTCCTTGTGTCTCACACTGGTCACTGTGCTGCCCAGCAGAGCAGGTTTGCTTTGTTGTTTCTGTTGTTTTTGTCACTGTATGCATTGACAGGGTGCTAAAGTGCCAGCCTACCTGCAGGGCAATTCTGATGAAGGGGAGAGAAAAAGAGTTTTTGTTGTTGCTTTTTTTTTAATATATGTATTTTAAATTAAATATATTTAAATATCCTTAAAATTTTCAAGTGTGTGTAGAAATACATGTTTTCACAGGCCCATTGGTTGCATGAGCCAGCCCCTCTCTCAGACTGTGTGCCAGTAGTTTCCCAGGTACTGCTGTAACATCCCTCCTGTTCCCAAGTGCCAGAGGGTATTTTGATTGCCAGCCTTGTGGCTGAGCACTCCATGGTTTATGGGTGGTTACCCTGTTCAGCTTCCTACATGCTCCATGTTCCACAGCTCCAGCATTAAAACTCCTGGTGTGGCTCTTTTCCAAGTGTGTTGTTTCTCCAATTGCCTTATTGCTCATTCTTCATTCCCACTTCCCACCATGGTGTCTGGGCAGTGCAGGCTGATCTCAGCTTTACTTTGCACCCTCTCTGTGACATGGAGGTGGCTGAATTCAGCTGCCCTGGGACTGCCTCTGCTATGGGATTGAAAGGAAACATATTCCCAGAATGAAAAGAAATGCTGGTTGGTTTTTCCCCCCCGATGCTGTCCCAGTTATGGTTGGCACTGGTGTCCAGTTTGAATAGAAGATGTGAGCAGCAATGCTTGGGGCTTGGCATTGGGAAAGCAGAATGGTCATGAACTCTCACCTGCACAGGTGATACTGAATAGAGAGGCAGATTTACAGGGTTTCTTTTCATTTTGCTGCTGTTTTGTTTTTGCTTTTGGTTTCTTTTTTAATGGCCTGATGCCCCAGCCTTATCGTTGCCTGTAGTGTCACACTTTGGCATTGTACAGCAGTGGAGCACGGTGAGGGTCCCTGGGAACGGCAGCTGAAATCCACTGCTCAAAGTGAGCAATCCCTTGCAGCAGGACAACTCTCCAGGAGTGTTTGGCAGCATTTTACATGCCAGGAAAGCAGCCCCTTCCCAGAGGGGTGGGTGTTGCAGAAGGCAAGAAATAGCTCCCTTTCCTTTTCTATTTATGGTGACTCTTATTAATATTCTTGGAAGTGCAGAACTAGCTCAAGGCTTTACTGCAGAAACATTTCAGTTTGCCTCAGAGCAACCATTTGGACCTGAGGGCCAAGAAGTTCTTTGCAGGCAGCATTCAAAGGGCAAGTGCTGTTGCCAAGCAAATCTGATGGATTAGGAACACTGTTCTACCTGAATTCTCAATTGTGGACTTGTGTGTGTAATGTAACTGTGGTATTATGTATGTTACACTGTCTAAAAGTGCTAGAATAACCACTTTTATCACAGATTAATAACAAATACAGACTAGCTAGGTGTATGGCTGGCTAATTAAGATGTCTGGCTAGGTAAATTTGGTTGAATCACAATGATTTTGGATTTAAAAAGTAACAATCTTATTAGAACCCTAGTGCTGTTCCCCTTGTTCTGGTAGAAGTCAGTTTGTAACTTGTGCTGTGAATCACAGCATATTGAGCACCTAGCTGATGAATACAGGTAGTAAAGACAGTAGTTCACCTGATTACCACATTTCTATTCTCTTATCCTCCCCAGCCCCCTCAAAAGCAGGGCTACCTGATCCCTGCTGGGAGGAGGTTTGCTGTTTTCAGTTCACTTCATTCTAGGAATGCCATTGTGATGGTTACATCAGGAGCCCGGTGACCTTGGGGACCTCTTCCCAGTAATGCCAGGCAGAGAAATGAAAATGACATGTTGGTGACATGCATGAGGCAGATTTCAGTTGCCCCTTGGGTTTTTACTGGAGGTGGAGTTAGACTGTCTCTTCCCAGAGCTGGCTGGTGGCAGGGCCAGGGATGCAAAGCAGGCAGGAGGAATGGTGAAAGCTGAAGTGAATGCTTCAAAAAACAGAATTTGAGGGAACAGAGCTACTGCAATCAGAAGTGGGCTTCAGAGTGGGGTGAGCAGCTAAATCTTAGAAGATTGTCATGTCAACCTGTTGTGTAGGCTCGGCAGCTGATGATGCCATTGAATTTGCATGGTTCTTTTTTGTTCTCTAGGAGCTGCTAGATCTTGTTTGTAGAAAATAAGCACAGAAACTCACACAGGTTGTTCCTTGTGCTCTGACGGATGGTTTGGTTTCTTTTAGAGAGGATGAAGATTTTGCATTTCCCTTTCTGGGATTGTGCTTTGAAATTCTCAAAAGAAAAGGCTTTGTTACTGCACCCTGTTTGAAGCTGCTGTTACATAAGCTCAGAGCTTTCTCCTCTAAGGATACAACTGTGGCAGCCCTCTTTAATTCTAATCTGTGCTATATTTGTGTGAGCCATTCTCTGAAGCAGCAGTGGGGGTGTGCTCCAATCTCAGTGAGCAGAACTTGCCCTGAATTCTTCAAGACTGACAGCATTAGTCAAAACAAGTATTTAAACAAGTAATTAAATTATTTTTCAAATAAGTAGTATGGGAGGGAGGCAAGAAAAAAGCATGGGGTTCATTCTGGGTAGCTTCAACAATTTGAGATACTTGCTTCACCAAGACCACACCAGCTGCCTGAGGACCAGGTTACTCACACCTGGATTAGACAGTGGGGGTGTTAATGCAGGCAAGTGCCACTGCTGCTCATCAATGGAGCAGAAGAAGGGGGATAATCAGGGACAGGTGAGAGCCCTAAATGGTTACTGGTGCTGTAAAATCACTGCTGTCTGTGAGCAGTGGTCTAAAGCTGCTCCAGCCCTGTCATTCATGACCACACCTGCAGGGAAGGGGTGTCCCATAAAGGACAAGGCCCCTGCTCTCCTGGCTGCTGGGGGAGTGGGTCCTGCTGCAGGTAAGACACTCCACAACTCCTTCCCCAGCCTTCTGTATAAACAGGTACCATTTCTGATTTTATTTCATCATAACATACATGTAATGCTCATGACACAACAAGATGAGAAACTCACATCTCTCTGAACCATTTCACCAGCTTGCCATACACCAAACATGCCAAGTATGCCACACACCAAATGCCATACGTTATATTCATTGTGAATATGTACACATTTTTCCCTCTCACATCCTCCACTTTGCTTTTCAGCCTTCTGCAAACCATTTCCAGTATTGTTCAGGGACAGGACTCTAGTTCAGGTATGAGCCAGGGCACCACCCTGTGCAGGACATGGGGTTAAGGCTTCCTCCTCTGGGAACCTGCCCCCTCTAAGTACTGAGCCTACACCTTGGATTCATCCAGAACACACTGGGAATCACGAGGAGCCACCAGACCAGATTTCAGTTCTTCAAAAGGCAATCAACCAAACCAACCCCAAACATACAAAGAAGGGGAGCACACACATGTCTGAGGAAGCACAAAAGAGGAAGAATCAGTTTCTGCCTCTAGGGGTTGATACGTGTTCACTCCCATTAACTGGTTTAAATCAAAGCCACCCGCTTTTCCTGAAATGTGGCTGAGAGGAGCCCTGCTCAGCTGTTAACACAGGCAAACACACACACAGCTGAAAATAGCTGTGATGTCATCACTTCCACTGGAGATGTAAACAGAGACAAGTGGCAGCACGTTCAATGAACAGCCAGCACCTGACACAGTGGCCAGGGTGGTGTCAGCCTCTCCCTTGCCCAGGCCCTTTGTCCAGCCTCTTGTACATGCAGCACAAAGAGCCTCTGGGCTCAGGGACTCCTGGTGCCTCCTCTCTCTGTGTCTTTTGCACTTTTTAGGATCAAGTTAATCAATGCTGTAGCTTTCAGTGCTATTTTCAACGGTCCATTGTAGGAAATTAAAGTCACATCCTAGCCACAAAACAAAACAATGACAAAAATCTTCTCCACTTTTCAGTATAGTAAAACCTGAGATTTGAGTCACAAACTAGCTAAACTTACAGTAAAAAAACCCCAAACATAACCCAAGCTGCTGACTTCAATTAGGGCTTCAGTTTGCTGCTGACAATTTTTTTTTTTTTTTAAAGCTGTTGGTCAGGGTTAATTATTTGTTACTACAGTTTTCAGCTGCCTGCACTGAAATGGGACAAAAGAATGCAGTTTCCCCTCAACATGTTCTGAGGAGAGCTGGGAAGGCCCTGAGGGCAGGAAGGATGCAGCTTTACACAGTGGCTCTGGTACCATCCCTCGCTGCCCATAAACCTCGTGGCAATGAGCACACGGAGCCCAAGGTGAGCAGCAGCCAGGGTGGGAGGGGAAGCAGCTGGGTCGCTGTTAAAAACATGAGCAGGGCTGTGCCTCATCTCCTGTGAAACCTCCATCCTCGAGATGCAGGTGTCTTCCCTGGGGTGCAGAGGGTGAGAACGTGGTAGAGCCTTGAGCATCTGCAGTTCCACCCTGGAACTGCTCCATTAAGGACAAAACCCACCACAGCTCAAACTTTCTTTAAGGTTTCTTTACCTTAAAGAAACCCCAAACATTTGAATTGTTTTTCAGCAATTGAATTGTTAATGGGCAAGAAAAGTGTGTTGTGGCCACTCGTACCAGCCACTTCTCTTGCACGTAGCTCTACGTAGCAACCACTCTTTTATAGCTTAGAAGCCAAAGCAGCTACCCCTCTCCCAGAAGCCAGTTTAGTATCAAAAATACAAATACTTTATCAAAAGACTGGGGGAAACAGTGCTAAGTATGGTTCATTCATCTTTTAAGATTAATTGCTACTGAGCCAACTGAGACACTTGTGCGTGGACAGCTTTAAAAAAAAAAATTAAACGTGGCCAGTCATTACTTGTTCACATTGTTTATGAACTCACTACCAGCATGTGGCAGCCATAAAGCCCTAGTTTATTTTATGTATTTTTGAGGTACTGGGGTTTTTTCTTTCTCTGAAGCAGCTCTCTAGCGAATCACCTAAAGCCTATTCATTAGAACAATAGTTACACCAGTATTTACATTTGTCTGAACGGTGTGTTCAGACCAGCCTTGCTGTAACCGGTCCCTATGGCCTTTGGAATCGCTCCCAGTCTCCTTTTCTTTTAGGAAAAAGGTCTCCCTCCAGAGGTTGGCTCAGTGTCAGGGCTAAGGTGCACTGGTGAGGACGTGGGGCACGGGGAGGGAAGAACAAAACTAGTTCTGACAGGTAGGAGCATGGTTCAGTGGAAGCAGAGAAAGGGTTTGACACCAGAGAGCTTCCTTGTTAAAAGCCACTGAAAGGATGGGCAATCCATTGCACAGGGTTGCTTCCTCTGACAGGGAAAGGTCTGTGAAATGTTCTACCCTTCTACCGGAGAGGAGAGAAGCCCAGCAGCAACCTCGGTCTCCCTGCAGTACCACACCCTTTCCCTGGCTCCCAGCAAAGCCTCCGGTTCTTCCCTCTCCCCCCACCTTTTTACCCAAAGTTTCAGATTTACAGGGACCTCTCACACGCCGGGGGAGCAGCTCTGCCACAGTCACAGGAGCCTCCGCCCCTCAGGACACTTCAATGATTTCCATGCTGCCTGAAAAGCTGGACTGACTGCCCACTTTGCCCAGTTCCTCTCTGGATCTGTTGTCCGCCAGGATGCTCTCCCCGAACTCCATCTGGCAGCTCCTGCGCTTGAACTGCTTCTCGAAGGAGCTCTCCTCGTGCCAGCTGCGCCGGGAGTCGCCGCGGTCGGCTTGGCGGGCCCGGCGGCGCACGGCGCTGGGCTGCTCGCAGCCCGAGGGCAGCTGGCTGCAGCTGTAGGCGGGGAAGGCGCCGCCGCCCCCGAACACCGCCGAGGCCGAGTAGAAATGCGAGGAGGACTCGGCGGCGAAATACCAGCTGTTGGTGAGGGACGAGGGCTGCGGGGCCAGGATGTCCGAGTGCCAGCCCTTGAGGCCCAGCCCTGCGGCGGACTTGGCCAGGTGCTGCTGGCTGGTGGAGAGCCCGAACACGAAGTTCGTTCTGTAGGTGTCCTCCACGCTGCCGCTGCGGTGCAGGGGGTACAGCAGGGGCCGGCCCGCGTGTGGCCGTGAGGCCGCGCTGTCCAGCGGCCACGGGCCCGGGCCCTCCTGGGGCCGCGCCGCCTCCTCCTGGTCGGGACTGCTCTCCGGGCTCTGCTCCGACACCTCCTGCACGGGGGAGAACTGGCACAGCTTGCCGCTACCCTCCAGGGCAGCCGCGTGTTTGTAGTACTCCAGCGTGTCCTCGGAGGAGGCGAAGCCCTGCACCGATGCGGTGACGCAGCTGCTGCTCGCTGAGTAGGACACGGATTTGATGTCCAGGGAAAAGGAGCGCTTCAGGCGGTTGCTGTCCTCCACCTTGTCCAGGGAGACGTGCAGCCCGTTGATGCCCTGCACCAGCGGGCCGTCCTCCAGCGGCGCCGGGTGCCCGCGGGTGTCCGTGGGCTTGGGCTCCAGCAGCTCCGAGGCGGCCGAGAGGCAGAGCTGGCCGGGGGAGAGGCTGCTCTGGCCGCCCTCCAGCACCTGCACCTGCTCGCTGCTCTTCTCCAAGTGCAGCAGCTTCAGCTTGCTGATGGGGCCGGGCTGGCCGCTCTGGTTCTTGAGCTTCTTCTCGAAGTCCAAAAGCTGGCCCAGGAAGTTGAAGTTGGGAGAAATGGTTGGCCTCTTTTCTTTCACAAATCTGGTAAGAGGGGACAAACAAAGGGAGAATTAATTCAAGAGCCTGCTGCTCAGGTATAAGACAACCCTACACTGAATGTTGTGCCATCCTATTCCTAATTTGGACTAAGGTTCAGTCAAGCATAAGTGACTTGAGGATGGAGTTTAAAAAAGGCAAGTTTAAAGCAAAATGATGTTTTCTGCATGCTCTCAATTGTCTCTGTGAAACATGCCAATCACTTCTTTTTAAAATTTTAAAAGTTTAATAGTAATAAAATGGTTATAAAAATAGTAATACCATTAGACTAATTATAATTTGGACAAATTGAAGTAGGACAATATGAGACAATCGAGATAAAGAGTTACAGACATCCAGGTACCTTTTTCTGGGCAGCATGAGCCCGAAAAAGGACCCACGTTAACAAAGGATTAACCCTTAAAAACAATAACCTGTTGCATATTCATACATCTCATACATGATGCATAAATTCCATTCAAATACAGGATTTTGTCATCGTCAGCTTCTTCCTCTGAATCCTAACAGCGCCTTCAAGACAGGATGAAGTTCGTTTCTTCTGATAAGAGGACAATAAATTCTTTTTCTCTGATTTAGGTGTCCTGTGGCTGCTATCTTGCTGCGAGTCCTTTCTTTAAAAAAAGTATCCTCCATAGCATAGTTTCTATTTTAACATTTTTTATAACCTAAAACTATATTTAACACTTCAGAGAATTAACACAGCATTACTTTCTAACACAACACATATAATATTAATTTTAATATTTGCGAATAGCCAGTCATAAAATACGCATTTTTCACATCTCTATAGTTTAAAGGTGGCTAAAAAGTGTGGAGGGAAATAAACATTTAACTCTCCATGATGCCCACAAGTGATTCAAGTGAATAATTTCCCGTATTTACTTCATCACTGGGATCTTTGCTACCTTGGTTTCTGACCAGAGTAAAGAACTCCCGGAATTTTGCATGAACAGCACTTGAGCTTTAGCCAAGAGACTACTTCCCATGTGCTACAGAGAGTGGACACCTTCCCCACCATTCCAGTGACATCACCTGTTCCTGTCACCCCTCTCTTGTCACCACTGCACTGCCCACCCTGTTTGTCACTGTCAGGCAGGACAGAGAGCCCTGGTGCATTCTGACCTTGTCCAGCAAGTCCAGCTTGCTGGATTTCTGCCCCACACTATAACTGACCACTGATGGGGTGACCAAAACTAGAAAGGTGCAAATGCAGCATTAAAACAAAAACCCTCTCTCAAGCCCTGCAGGGGTTCAGCACTACAAGATTGCCAAATCTCTGGAAGAGTTCACCTGTTTTGGGTATTTTTGGGTGCTGTAGGAAGCAGCCTGACTAGCACAGGTGTGCCCATCCATTCATGCACTGCAAGTGCAATAGTAGGGAAAATGTTTTGCTGAACCAAGATTCTAAATGTACAAAAGACTTGTATCACATGATTGCTGTTATTTATTTCAAAGTTAACATAAATGCTTGTTTCCTACCTGTCTGATTTGCAATACAGATAAATAAGTACTTTGCTTTTAACAGGCTGCAAAACAGAGGTGTCCAAATCCCTCCTCCTCCAGTTTTGGTTTTGGTTTTTTTAAGAAACATTCCTGGAACTATGCTTAACCAGATGACAAGAGAATTAACAAGGAAAGAAACCTTGAGGAACTAAATCTTGTACAAACACACATATAATGTGTCACTGGGAAAATTAAATACCATTAAAAATAAAACCTGTCTTGAGGAAGTGTACAGAAGATGAGTGTGCAGTCATTAAAAGCAGTGTGAGAAAAATGGAAAGGTGTACTTGTGTATGTGAGTACATGCTAGCACATGAACAATGTCAAAACTTGCATTTTTTTATTACTATTTTTTTTAATTTGCCAGAGAACAAACAATCCTAGGAGTAGTCAAGCTGACACTATGACCTGGAATACCAGATTGCACAAGCTGATAGTGGAAACTTCCACCAAGAAGTGTAACACTGGCAAGTGGAGAAATCTAGTGAGTCTCCTCAGGAGAAACTCTGTAGTTTGTCCTCTTAGCATTTGATGTGAAGTTTTTTAGCAATTTGCCCAAGAATTCATAGTCTTTGTTCATTTTTTCCCAGTCAAAATTGTTGTACTTGGGTTAGTTATTAGAGGAAGGTCCTTCTTGCCTGTGTTCTGGTAGCATCCTCAACACTGTTCTTTCCACTTTCTCCTCTCTCTCCAAAATACTGGGCAGTCCCAGATTTAAAACTAGAATTTTTAAAAATGAAAAGAGTAGGGAAAGCATGCTGGATCCTCTGCTTTGCAAGCTTTTTAATCTCAAAATATGCATTATTTTTTTCCAATTGGAAAACATGTATAATGTTTAATTCTTATGTTTATTTCTGTTAAATAGTCCATTATACAAAAGATTTTAAAAGTTTATTTCTTTGACTTTGGCTTCAAGTAGTAGTATCACCTTTTTATTTTTGTAATTTTGTCAGACAAACATTTTATCTAATGACTTCCACTAATTCAAAGAAAAGAATTTTTCTTTTAAGCTTGGCCAACAAGAGATCCCAAACCAATGAGTGAAATGTTCTGCAGATGGTTCTCCCTGAGCCATATCAAAGGAAATATGACAGAATATAATCTAAATTTCACAGCAGTTGCTCCCTCCTAAGAGAAAAAGACTTAGTGGGATTAATCCTTCACACTCTGCTCATGCTTTTGATTAAGATACAAACTAGAATTTAATGCAGAGATTTCATGGAGGAATTTAGAAGCTCCCTGAAGAAGTTCCTTGAGGTATGTGCATTTTAGCAGTGTTTGGTTCTCTACAGCTCTGCCCTCAGCCACTACAGCCTCAGACCAGGCAGGTTTTTCACTGAGCTCACACCTTGCACAGTATCTGTCCACATTGACTATAATTCATGCTTGTTATCTGTACCTGAAAAACTGAGCTTTAACTTCTTAACCAAACCTGTTCCCTGTTGAAATTCCTGCACAACACCAAGCTACCAGCAGGCTCTAGTAAGGAAATGTGGAAGTGTCCCAACACAGCAGGAGAGAGCTGTAGCTCAGGCCCCTCTTACATGCAGCTTTTTCACTGCACACACAGCAACATTCAACAGCTTAAAAGAAAATTTTCTGTGGAAATCACACTCCACATGGCAATACCCAGTGCTCATCTCTCTGTCCTCATCCCTGTTTTGGGGATGGTGGTTTGGAATCACACACAGGTGATTCCAAAGGGGCTCCTCTGCCCCTGCTCCAGGGCAAGTGCTCAAACTGGTTCTGTGTAACTCCTTACAGTGATGCACTAGCTGTGCCAGGGAGCCCAGCAAAAAGAAAATCACCATTTTCTGTACAACACAACAAAGCAGTTGGCTAAAGTAAATAAAGTAAGAAGTCAACCAAGACACCTGGTGGAAAGTGTTCACAATCCAAGTATAGAAAAAATGGTATCTGTAAAGGAGGAAAGGGAAGGGGGTCCCCACAAACACTACCAAATGCCAAATGACATGATACTTCAAAATGCTTTCCCACACAGTTTTTGGTTCACTTCAAAAGCAACAAAGAAGCTCTCTCCATTCCTGGGCATTTCACTTTCAGGCAGCTCTTTGTGAGCACTACCAGACTGCAGGAAACAGATCCAGCCCAGTATTTGTCCTAAGTGTGGCTCTAAGTACCAAATTACCCTCAGTTCTCTCTTCAGCCTTGACCACTCTGCTGTCCCTGTGGCTCACAAGATGCTGTTACATGTGTGTGTTTGTACACAACAGCTGTGGGTCAATGATGCTCCCACCAAAACACTCCCAAACCATGCACTGCTCCTCTGCAGCAGGATGGAGAGGAGAGCTGGAGGCACATGGGCTGAGATAAGAACAATTTACTGGGAGCAGTGATGAGATTAGAAAATGAACAGTAACAGCAGCATAGTAATGGCAGAGGGGTGAGAAAGAAGGCAAATGATTCACACCATGTGGGAACCCCAGAGCACACAACCCTGCCTCAGAAGGGACCCTTCCCCTGCTCCCAGCAGTGACAGGAGGTGGCACAGAATAACCTCCAGGTCCTGGCCATGCCTCTCCTGGCTATTTCAGAAATTAACCCTGTCCTGGCCAGAAGCAGGACAAGACACATACATTGAATAGGCAGTTTACATACCATGTGTTTGCCTGCTTGGATCAAAGATCATTCTGCAGTGGGAAATTAATATTAGCTGTGTGATGTCTATTCAATACCATTAATCTGTTTCTGGAGGAAACCTATGCTTAAAACAAATGTGGCCAGTGAACTACCAGATAAAATGTCTGCTTCTACCCTTGGTCATAGAACCTTTTATAATCCACCCTATAAAAACAGGGCAACAGGCACAAGAGTTAGTAGGAAGGGAAGATTTGTCCCTACCTGTAAGCTTCATCCAAGGACATATCCATTCTTTTCATGATGTATGCAATGGCAATTGTGGCAGAGCGAGATATCCCAGCTAAACAGTGCACCAACACATGGCCATTGGATGCTTTTGCTTTTTCTACATGGCAAAAGAAATTGGCAACTGTCAAACTCAGCAGCATCATACCAGGATAAAAAGTTTTTAAAGAAAGCAGTGTTATTGAAAATTATTCAAAGCTTCCAATTGAACTGCTAATTGCAAATCTCATGGAAGCCTTGAAACAAAACTCACTTATTTCCTCTAGCACTGTGTAGTAGCATTGAGTATAGAAAAAGCATGACTACACACAGGAAATATCCTGCAGTCACAGCATAGCTCATTTTAATGTGCACATAAACAGCCCTATTTAGATGTCTGGGAAAGGTGATTGTTTCTAATTTTATATGCAAGTAAAAAGCAAGCATTCATGATGGAACAATCTGGCCAGTTCAGACATGGCTAGTTCACTTCCCAAAGGTAAAGGCAGAAGTTGTGTGTCCAGATTTCTAACCCCCTCTCTGCAGACATACATCAGACATCTGAGAGGCTGCCTGAAAGCAGCTCTGAAGTGTCTTTGTTCTGGAATGCAGCAACATGCAGTGGCACAATCTCCCCACTTTTTGCTCCTGTGCTTATGGAGTGATGCTGATCATGTCCATAGATCCTGAGGATATTTTCACACTACCCAGAAAGAGCTCTGGGCTTCTCCAGCCCAAAACAGCACAGCAGACACACAGAGAAACCCAAAGACTGTTTGAGAGAGAGAATTAAAATTTTCCACTCACCTATAAAATCGACTGATTTATCCAACCAAGGCAGAATTTTCTCACAAAAACTGTCATTCACAGGCACTCTGAGGAAATGGGATTCTGGAATAAAATCAGGCTTTGGACAAGTATTGCTGGCATTCAGGACGTAGCCAATGTCATTCTGCTGCATCAGCTCCTAGGAAAGAGAGGAAGATTGAGCCTAGGAAAGTCAAATGGTACCTTTGGCACATTACAAAGCTAAAGACCAAACTGAAATTTGTGTTGGAATTGCTCTAGCTGTGTAAGGGACATTCTTCTAGGAAAAAGAGAACTCCTCAGCTTTGAATTCTTTTAACAACTTCTAATGAGACATCCAGTGTGTCCAAATAACATATGGCCTGCAAATCCCATAAAAATAAAGTTAACAAAGAACAGAAGTAATGGTAGAATACCTTCTGCTACTCTGAAACATCACTTCCAAGAGAATGAACTTTTTACTACTTTAGTTTAAATTCTCAGCATGCAAGCTGACAACAAGCACTTCCCACATGCAGTTTGCTGACCTGAATATGTGTTTTCCAGATCACATATCTGGGACTGAAATTGCCCCATCACAGATATTGGTGGGAAATAGGAAATGAAATGGATGCTTCCTGCAGTCACCTCTCAAGTCCAGGAGTTTCTTGTTTCTAAGTGAATGTGCAAAACTCTCTCAAAACCTCAAGGAAAGAGGTTAAGATCCTGAATTAAACCATTTCCACACGGCACTGAGTGGCATTTTATAGGAGTCCTGTTCTGTGATGTACAATTTCAGTTTTCAGTCTCTAGGCCTCTTGCCTCTCACAGAAATGTCACAGGAACAAGCAAAGACACTCAGTGTACATTTAAGAGTCAACTGGCCTTTTAAGTAAGTCAGTTTCCATGACTGAAATAAAAGAGAGGCACCTCTTTTCTGCATCTCTCCATATGCATGGTATTCAGAGTTGTGCAAAGTAGTTTGTGATGCAGTGGGCACCTAAGAACAAAAAGAAGAAGTACTGGAAGAAAATATGGAAGAAGTACTGGAAAAGTAAGAGATGGCTCCACCACAAGCCATCCAGTCTCCTCCAAGGAAGCATCTTGACACAGAAAAGCAATTTAGCATGTTAGAGTAATGCTTATCAAACTGCCATGGTTCAGAGAGGATCTGGCAGTAAGTGACATGCAACACGGCTTGGACACTACTTACACTGAACATAAATACTGGGGAGCTTTTGGCCAGATTTTTATGGAAACTCTTATCTCAAAATAAACATTAAGAAAAAGGAAACAATGAAAAATCTGTTTTTAATCCTTTTTCTTTCATAGCAGATATATAATAAAGTTTGCCAATCTATAGGAGCAGCAGCATGAACGAATTCTTACAATGCTGATTTCAACTCGAGACCTACCAGCAGAAAAATACAAAGTCAAAAAGCCAAATGGTTGATTCTTCCCCAGATTCTTTCTACAAGCATAGACATCTTTTAGTGAGGAGAAACAGGGAGATTCTTATTGAGCAGAAGAGCCAGAACTCTGTCCTGTTCTGTCAGAGCAGTCTAACCTGTGATGTTGAGCTCTGGTACCCCACACTCATCGCACAGTATGGACAAATGGACTGCCATGGTCAGGTTTGTTAAGAACATAGCTAAAGGGGGGGTGATGAATTGGGAAGAATAGAAAACCTTATTATTTCTTTTAAAACATGATCATTGATGAGCTGCACAGTCCAGCCATCACAGTTATGCCAGGTTTTTGATGTAGGATTGATTATTCGTATGGAACAAGAGGCTGCAGATGCCAAAGTCCAAAATCTGCAAGCCAAGAAAACCACCCCAAAATATTAGTGCTTGTCTTTCAGACTGAAGCTAAAGAAAGAAGTTATGCTTCCTTCTGTTCTGAAGAATCAATCATTCCCACTGTGACATGCTCCAGTGCAATAACCATAACAGTGCCTTCATTGTAAGGCACCCAAGAGGAAAAAGTGAATTACGATGGGAGGAAGATCCAGAAATCCTAATACTAACAACTCTGTGACAAGAAGGTAAATGCTCTTTTGTAAGCTTATTTACATTTTATGACTTGTTTAATCTGAAAATTAATAGCACCTTAAAATGCTATTTTGTTCCAGGAAATCAAATCCAGGTCTGGAAGAAAAGAATAGTTATGCAAGTGGGAAGGCAGAAAATTACACATTTTAAATGCTGGCACAAGCCATGAGGTATAAGTAGGAAGCTCCTTCAGGGCCATAACCACACTACAGATTGCTTTCTGTCACACTAACTTTCAGAAAAGACACTGCCACTCCTATGTAGGTTAGAATGCAATTTTCCTCTCTTTCACAAAGAGCAAGGAAGATCTTCTGTAAAAGTAAATACTGTCTTGCAATGCCACCAGTCTATCACAGGAAAATAACCACAATGTAGCACACTGAGAGCCAAAATGAGCAAACTTTTCTTAGAACTCTTAGGGAGTTTAAATGCTGTTTTTTCCTAGCACTTGAAGGAAATACTAAAACCAGACAATCTTCCTTTGTCCTGCTGTAACCATGAATATAATTGTGTCAACCTCCAAGACCTGCCAAAACAAGCGGGTCAGAGCTGTGACAGGAATGCACTTGACCGCGGTCATGGCAGATGTGACAGTTGGGTTGATAGGTTCCTGAGGAATGTACCATTCCATCTGCCCCAGCATGAAGGAGAAAGACACCCAAGTTTCATATTGCATGACCCAAAGATTAATTACATGGTGTGGGGATCACTGTTTCTCCCACAGCTTTCCATGGCTTGTGCATTACTTGCCTCCGCTGCTGCTGTTTCACAGCTGTAACGAAACCCCATGATGGGAGATCCCTGGAGATCAGATCCTCCTTCCAGTGACCCACATGGCACCCAGAATGCTCACCTTGTTGAGGACATCGCCCTGAGGACATCCAGTGACCCACATGGTGTCACCCTGATTTTTTAAGTTCTTCTAAACCTTCTGATGTTTACATTCTTGTAACGAACTTTCTCACACACTTTCTGTAAATAACTTATTGTTTTTCATTCTTTTATGGAGGAGGAGAAATTTGATGGACTGTTGGTTTGTCCAGTGTCATTGGAGAGGTGGCACTTCCACCCTCCAATCCACTGTCACTTTTGGAAATCTATAAATGTTGGAGTCAGAAATTAAAAGTGCTTTTTTCACCTTGGGAGAGCTGCTTGCCCACGTCGTGTTATTTCGTGTCCTATAGCGACAACATGGCACCCAGAATGCTCACCTTGTTGAGACATCTCACTGACAACATCCAGTGACCCCATGGCACCCAGAATGCTCACCTTGTTGAGACATCTCACTGAGAGCACCCAGTGACCCCATGGCACCCAGAATGCTCACCTTGTTGAGACATCTCACTGACAACATCCAGTGACCCCATGGCACCCAGAATGCTCACCTTGTTGAGACATCTCACTGACAACATCCAGTGACCCCATGGCACCCAGAATGCTCACCTTGTTGAGGACATCTCGCTGACACCCAAGGTAGAGATGAGGCAGGATTCTAGTTGGGCCAGTGTTGGAAACAGGTAGGCAGGGTTGAGAAATGCAAGTAGGGATGAGTGTGGATTTTCCTTCACAAAGACCAGGGAAAGAGCTGGAGAACTCAGCAAATCCACCTGTGAGAGGAAGAGCAGGTATTTAATCTACAAATGTGGTGGTGCCCATGCCAGTTCTAAGAGAGCAGCATTTAGCATGGGAGATGGGGAGGCACTGAGGGGCAGCAGGAAAGCCTTGGCAGAGAAGCTGTGCATGTGCCTTTCCTTAGGTCAGCTTTGTGGTTCTCCAGACAAAAAGGGAAACAATAATCCTTGGTTTTTCACTCCCTAGAATATGAGAAGAAATACACTTCTTTCTGTGGAACCATACATCAGCAGCCAAGGCTGGCTACATATTCCCACTCTGCCTGGAATATTTATTTCTCTCCCTCCACTTCTCAGAAGTTTTTGATCCTCCTTCACATTCTTAATATGTGGAAATGATTCTTCAGAAAAACAGGTACAGCACCCACCACACCATAAGCTGGCACACCTTTTAGTCTCCACCCTACCAAGGTGCTTTCTAGACAGTTCCTTCTCCCATATTAGCTTTATACTGAGAGCTCATTAAGAAAAAAGTCATGTTTACTCCATTTGGTAAAAGCATTAATATGCATTTGGTAATGCTTACTTTTAAAATCCTACAGTACTAATTAAAATCCTGCAACTATTTTGTGTGCTGCTCCACAATTAATGTATTTCATCCAGGACACTGGAAGAAATTTCATCTTTCAAAACCACAGCAAGCCAAGGCTTCTCAATCTCGAGTGGGGGAGGTGAAGCAGAGGGAAGACTCACAAAGCACAGTGAAAATCCCCAGCTCTTTCCTCCCAGATGAGCAGAGTTTTAACTGAAGGAAGAGTAATTATAGCCTATTCAGAATGGAGCACCTTTTTATCATCAAGGAATTGAAGCACTGACATGCTCAATCTGCCAAATGCTATGTTCACTATGATTACAGTTTGAAGATGTGAATTAAAATTACTCAGGAATAAGCTAATGTACTGTTTTGCCAGGGCTTGCATTACCATTGCCTGAATTATGCCTATTCTTTAGCTTTTAAAGCCTGTATCATTAGTAAATGTTGAAATACCAAGGCAATAGTGTGTAACAACCCATTTTATCTAATAAAAAAGCCAGCAAGCAGATTCTAGAGCAAGCATTTTATGAATTAATTCCTGCTCAGTCTCCTGAATAAATAAATAAATGAATGAACAAACAAAATAAATAACTTGACTATTTTGTGAGACAAGCTAAGGCACTGCCCATCAGAAGCACAGATCCTGCTAGTTCCATCAAATGAGAGGAAGAGTTTGCAAAACAATTCTCTCACATACTTGCTAAATTGTCTTCTGTATGGCCCAATGTTTTCCTTTCTGTTACAGGAAGCATTCCTTGAATTTATAGGCAGTATATACCTCTGAGATTGAATGTATGCAGTTATTTGAGAGGATAGTGAAGAAGAGGAAATCAAGTATTTTCCTTGCTTTCATTTGCTTATCCTTTATTTTCTGGGAGCATTGTTGGCTGCTTTGTGGATCCTCTCACTGACATGGCTGGAAATAGCAAACTCCTTACAAAGAAGCTGCAAAAGCAAGGATTTTACATCTGTGCTGTCTTTGCAAAACACTGTATGGGAAAAGTTCAGCAAAAAAGGCCTTCCCAGCTACCTAGGGATTGGTCTCATTTCTGTGTGAAACCTGTGGCAAGAAATTAAGCAGGAAGCTAATGTGCAAAACACCTGAGATTCTGGGGAGATGAACTCATGCTCTGTCACCCTAAGATAAGTAGCACTCTTTTATTTTATTTTTTTTTTATTCCAGAACTCTTTCAAGGCCAATTGAAATGATTCAAGATTAGATGCTTCAATACTTCCTCTATGGCATTCATCCTTTCAAAGTCATGTTTTGTCTTTTCTACTCATGCTTTCCTAGTAACATGTTGCTTCAGGATCTTTACAACATGAATTACACTCACAAAACTCAAATCTTCAAAGTCTGACATTATACTGCCTGCCTTTACATGTGCACCAAGTGAACCCTCCTTTCCTCTGAGCATATTTTAATCTGGTTTTAGTATCTGTACTGAATTGATTTGAGAAAGCACAAGCCCTGTGATTTTTTTTTGTTTCAAATATTAAGCTGTCTTCCCTGCCATCCTCTAGGACCAAGTTCCCAAAAGGTTAGCAGCTTTTGAAGGAATCTGCCTTTGATTTTTGGCACTTCCCAATATGAAAAATCCATTCTAGGTTAATGTGTATGGAAAAATTGCTTTAAAAGCCCACAAGCAAGCAAATCCCAAACCAAGAAAACACACTCACATATGCATCCTGTTTAAGTACCAATTTCTTTAAGTGCCACAAACTATCAGGGGTCTGGAACAACAGCATCTACATGTACAATCTCTGAGCTGTCATGGCATTATGAGACTCATTTCTGTTCAAAAGAACTGTACTCATCACTCTTTGCTTGCACTAACTTACAAAATATACATATTTTTAAAATACACGGGAAATGTATTAAAAAACTCCTCAGCATCTAAAAATGTACAGAGTAAAGAGATTTATTTCAAATGTCT
This sequence comes from Agelaius tricolor, assembly GCF_023055355.1. Taxonomy (NCBI): domain Eukaryota; kingdom Metazoa; phylum Chordata; class Aves; order Passeriformes; family Icteridae; genus Agelaius; species Agelaius tricolor. The sequence continues at coordinate 6,746,045 of NW_027269263.1, forward strand.
CTGTTTTCTAACACAGATGGTGGCTCCCCAGATGAACTCTATGACCAGTCTACATGAGGAGCCTCTTATGAGGAAAGTGTTTTAAGCACTCAGACCACCTGTACACTTCTGCTGTAAATGAAGCACTTTTCAAAAAATAAACCTTAAACACTTGGAAAATTAATTTAGTCTACAGGTAGGAATGCAGAACAGAAAATTGAGCCTTGAAAGAAAAATGGGCCAGGTTTTGTTTCATATTCCATAATTTGGGGATGACCTTTGCAAGAAGGCAATTTTTTTCCTTTAAATCTCGTTACCTACCTCAGTTGGAACAGGGACATTGGCAGCACTGTGCAGTTTGTTTTAATTAGAGAAAATACACTTTTCTTCTGGAGCTAGTTTTTAATAACACCCTTTCTCCCACCACTGCTCCAGCCTCATGTGAATAATAAATCAATTGCAAGAGCATGTTGAAACTATGGGGGGGAGGAAAGCAAAAAATCCACACATCATTAACAGAGCTGCTGGGTTAATAGAGTTTCACTGAATTCTTTGATAAATGTCACTGGGCCTTGGAAATACATGACTGACAAATAACTCCAAAATATTCTCTCCTCAATAGCTCTGAACCACACAGGTTTTCTGTATTCTTAGTGGTAAGCTGAGCTGAAACAGCTCTCTTGACATTCAACAGGATGTCTCTACAAAAGCATGTCAAGGTGCCAAAAGCTCTCTGCTTTTGCAGCCCTTGTGTGTGGCAGACAACCCAACACCTCCCAGTCCTTACAGCAAAGTGTTTCTTGCTTACAAGCCTCCACATCCATTAGCAGAAATCTGGCAAGAGCCAGTAAACCACTTGATTGCCCTGTTGCTATGGTTCTGCAAAGTGGTGACTACAGACTTCCCTTTGATCAAGGCTTCCCTAACTACAGCTGGGATCATAAAGGTATGATCTCTGAGGGAATCTTGGTGTCAGAAGTGTCAGCTCCCTTCTCAGCCAGCTCAGGAAACAAAACGGGGCCAAACCCAGAACGGATGAAAAAAGTTTCAGCAAAATTCTGTGGTAAAAGTTAGTCCTCCTTATAGATTCACTGCCTAAGTCCTTATATAAACAGAATTCCCAATTAACTTTGCTAGAAACAGGAAGAGGCAGGGAAAGAATATGGGATCAGGAGGCAACAAATGATAAATACTGTTGATTTGGGAAGAGCTTCCTTTCACTGAGGGAATGGAATCCATCCAGATCCTTATGATTAATTAGTTTAACTACAACTAAACACAAATCACAAATTAATTCAGAGGAATGACTCCTGGGAAGCACAAGCAGTTACAGCAGCTCATTTCTCTGTTCTGTGGAAACAGAGCAGGAGCATTCCAGTGCTGCCAGCTGCTCTGCTGCAATCACAGACAGAACTCTGCAAACCACTCTGCAGCTTTGCAAATGAAGGATCAGCTAAGCCTCAATGGTCTGGATTGAACACTTTGTTGTTCAATCAAAAGTTGTGAAGTGCAGATCATATTTCATTGGTTTTGTCCAATATTTAATAAAAACTTTCCAGTTAAATGACACCCTAACAGGACAGATGGATGGTTCTTAGGTTCATTCCATGTTACACTGCTTTCTCTTCTTCCTCCTGGTCTTTATATTTCCTTCAATGGGATGTCAAACCAGAGATGTGACCATAATTAGATAAGACAAATTCACAGGGACCATACTAAGTATTGATTTGGCCCAGGGAAGAACAAAAAGGTTAAATAGAAGGATCAGTTTTCAAAATGCAAGCATTATTCCTCATTCACATCACAAACCACAGATGCTCCCTCATACATCCATCCTATCTCTCAACTTACATTCAACTTACATGTATTTCTAACATATAGAAAAAAAAACCCCAATAATCAGGAGGCAATCCTAATATCTCTTTATAGTTGCTCATAACATTAATGTTGAAACAGCCAATTCTTGAAATAGGCAAGTTCCTTTTCATCATCAAGTGTCTGCAGAAATGTGCACCAGAATTTTTATCTTAATCATCTAGAGAGAGCTGTTCTTGCTAATCAGGCATGTGCATACTGGCAAAGCAGACAAAGGAGCAGAGATCTGACTGCGCTTCAGAGAAAAGTGGGTTAAGTTTGTGTGTGAAACTGAAGAGCAGCAGCTGAGGTGCAACTCTGAGTTTCCACATCTCTGCAAGGAAAGGAAAAGATGAAAAGAGGGGACCTCGGCATTAGGTGTGATTTGTTTTTTCTAACTCTCCATCCAAGTACAGAGACAACTCCTACAAAGTGACAGCTCCATGCATACACAAATCCTAACAGTTAAAAAAGTAGAAACAAGCTGACAGTGCATTTGTACCATGAGGATTTTGTACTATTTCTTTGCAAATGCAGTCATGAAACCTAACTTGGAATGAAAGAAAGGTGAGAAAAGAGGTGTTCACATCCCTTCACGTGTTTGCAGTGAGCCTGGCCAGCTACAGCTCAGTGGAGAACCCCAGCAATTGCTCCTGAGCCCCAGAGCCTGGCAGTGTGGCGAAGGCAGAGGGGAGAGGAGATGTAGCTGGAGAAGAGGTGGTAACCAGGGTGAAAGTCTCTGGCATCTTCTCCAACTAATGGAGACTAACTCCAAAGACCAGAGGAGCAGATTTCCACTTTCAGGCTACATAAACATGTTTTTCATCCAAGTACCTGAGGGGCTGCAGAACCAAGGAATCCCACCTGCCACCAGTGCCCATCTCACAGCAGATCCTTGCATGCTTCCAGCCTGAGCTCCCTGAGCTGCTTGGTCACACCAGCAAATCCACTCCCAGCTCAGCTTTTCAGGGAGAGCCACTAATTTGAGGCTCTGCACTGTACCAATGCTCATTTCATACAGCTCACAAGAACTTCCATTATTTTTTTCATTTAATGACTCCTTTTGTCAAGCCTTATTGAAGCTGAGGAATAAGCTTTTGAAACATCTTTTGTGGGTGACAGCAGAGTCACAGACAACATGGCAACCCCTAAGAGCTTGGCTTCCCTAAAACTCCAGGCTAAGAAAAGCCTAAGAAGTGTTTAATACAACATCCCTGCAGCTCCATGTGCCTCACCCAGGAGGCACAGAAAGATCCTGTCTGGTGCTCCTGATGGAGATGTAAGAGACAGTGGATGTGTCCTTTTTTCACACTGAGTCTGCTGGAAAAGACCACAGACAAGGCACACTGCTAACAGAGTAAACTGGCATTTTTCTGAAGTGACATTTAAATCAGAGACTGCTCCTTTCCCCCCGTTTTGGATTCTGACTGTTCTGAAAAAGCCAAAGAGAGAAATTGGTTTTCTTCAATGAATTCTTGAAAACAGACTAGAAGCTACTTCCTTCCTTTTCCCACAAGACCTAATTGTCTGCCAGTAGTACATCAGTGTTAATTCAGCATCAAAACCCATTATTTTAAAGCAGGGAGTGGAAAAGGTCTGAGACCCAAGTGATGAGTCAGAAAACCAAAGACTTCATGCATGTACTCAGACAGCATTGCAAGAAGGAGAATATGAAGCTTGTGGATTTAACAGACAACTTCACCTTTTTAAATCCAGTATTTTCTTCTTCATTAAGGGCACTAATTATTCACAATTTTATATAATCACACAGTAATAAATATTATATTGCTATCCCTTTCTAAAAAGGAATATTGCCATACTTTTTTTTCCTTTTTCATTTAATTTTACCTTTTAAAGGAAATAAAGAATAAAAAAGCAGGAAAATTTTCAACTACCTCTAAAACATAATATTTAGCCCCTATGATTCTAAGTAAGCCTCACCAAACGCCTGTATTCACCAAAGGTATGTAGTGGAGTAACTCATATTTAGCTTTTGGGGCTTTCTTTTCCTCTTCTAAATAGCAATTAGAATTTGTTACTGTAAATACTGATTAGTGCCAGGGCAGTAAGGTAACATTACCAAAAACTAGGCTAAAAAAAATAAATCAAACAACACTACAGCAAACACAAAATATCCAAACCCTGAAGTTTTCAGTTTGCTTTGCCTCGGAGTCTCTTGGTGCTCTTTCCCAGTCACATTCCTGTTGAACATTAACATGTTTATCTAAAAGCTGCAGTATAGATTTTTTCCCTTGCCTTAAGGAAGGAAAGCTGTAAACTTTCTGACTCACAAGTTTTATGAATCTGCAATGTTTCCACTCTGTTTAAACGAGGCACTACAATTGCCGCATTCCAGCCCCGCTCCGCAGGGACCCGTGCCATTTTCCATTACATAAGCTCAGGCTGGAGAGCCCTGTTGGGAGGGCTCCCATCCCATTCCTGTCCCTCCTCCTTCCACAGGATCCAGGGTTTCAGAGTTTGGGGAAGCCAGGGGTGTTTTTATTCCAGTGGTGTTGAGAAAGCGGCCCCGTTATTCCAGGTGTTTTACAAGCACAGTAGCCGGGGAAGTTCTTTGCCCTGGAGGGTTTCTGCCTTTGGTAAGACAAGTTTAATAGGCAGGTTAAGCAAACAAGGAAGGGAAGATGTGTGAGAATGGGCTCAAGCTTCCCATCCCACCCAAGTGCCATATTCCATGTGGCATGGCAGGTACAAAGAGCAGAGTGGACACCCTCACTCTCCCTTTCTGCCTTTAAGGGGGAAAAAAACCCAAAAAAACCTTCACCATAATTTCAGTCAATTAAATTTCACAGGCATCCAGAGGTATCCAAAACAAAAGCAAACTTAACAAGTTATTCTTGGGTTTGCGAAATGTTACGTGAGCTCTATTTTAGTCAAACCTTGCTCTCTCTCAAAAGACAGGATACACATATGAAAGTAATAAACCCTACTCCCATTCTTCAAGTCCTTAAAACAATTATGGCACTAAATGAACACTGAAAACTGCATTTTAAGTACAGAGGGTGGGAGGATAGTCAGAGGCCTGGCTGTAGCCAAGGGTACTTGCTTTTCTAGGCTCTCTTAAAAATTGCTGGAGAGGGTAACTTTTCAAGGGGGTGATTCAGAGCTAAGCTCCTCTCTCACTCTCATCTCCTCCCTGCCAACACTGGCTGTACTCCATGGGTTATGGGACCACTTGGGAATATTGCATTCCCTCAGCAAGATTTTACCTCTCTCAGTAGAGGTTTCCTTCTGATGGAATCAACCAGTCAGAATATCAGGAAAGCTGGCATCATTGTGCCAATCTCTCCTCCTCCAAATGGTGGCAGGATATTTAACAGCTCATTCACACTATACTTATTTCAATTTGCAGATAACCTGATTAATGTAATTGATGACACCACCATTTTAAGGTGTGCTGGGGTACTCTGCAAAGACTTATATGTAGGAAACACTCAGAACATCAGTAAGCCTCAACTGAAAGCTCTAAAGCTCCAAATCCAAATGTTTAAAAGGTGTCAGGATGTTTGCCAGGACTTTATCAAACCCTGTGCCTTCTTTCAGTCCACGCTGAACCACCCTTACTTGCCATAGGGGACTGCAGAAACTTGGAATAAAGCCCTTTGTCACAGCCCTGGTCCCTTTAGCACATGGAAATGACCAGCTCTACCTACAAGAGAATATTCTTCAGATTTCCTGCTCCCCTGCCACAGGGAATGCTTCCTTGGAGATAAAGCAGGGAGAAAGCACTGGGTTTTTCTCATCTGGGCTTTTCTTCAGGCAAGTAACACAACACAATGGTGAATATACCCTAGAGATACTTCAATATTTTTACACTAAAGATTTCTTTAAATGTGAATATACCCTAGAGATACTTCAGTATTTTTACACTAAAGATTTCTTTAAATGGGCTTCCAATTTCAAATATTTCTAAAACGAATAGCAGGATAAAGAAGACTGAAGAAGAGTTCCTGACTTGCTTCCTTCTCCTCATATCTTCCATGCAAGTCTTCCATTTGTCAGGTGAGGGACAGGTCAGGGGAAAACAAGGAGTTGGGAAGTTTCAGCAAAAACGTACCTTTTGCCACACTCCCTGGGTAATCACTCATGGCTTTGTTTCCAAGACCTTTGTCCAATCTCACTGAACTCATTCTGCCTAGGATGCCCTTCACTGTCCATGCATATGACCCCAACATTTGTCACTGAATAAAAACCCAATAACTTATTTATTTCTCCTTATTACTCCTTCTCCTAGGAAGAATCCACTACATCCCATTACTGCTGATATTTTTCATAGGCAGAAGAGATTAGAAGGCAAGTCCCCACCAACCACTGTTTTGAGAGAGAGGCACACAGTGTTTCAGTGTTAGGCTATCACAGTTTTTAATGACAGTTTGTACATATAGAAGGGTTTTGTTTAAGTTTTTTTCACCTTCCATTTAGACAAAGTGTTCTCAACACAGATCAAAAAAAGTTTTAAAAAAATCAACGCAAAATGAAAAGCTGGGCTTCACCTTCTTCATAGGAAACATTTGAAAGGTGACTGTCATGAAGACATCTGTGCTTGAATGAGCAGAACTAAGCCACATTAAAAGCAGGGGAGAACAAGTAAGGAAAGCAGAATATGAATGCTTCCATTCAGAAAGTGGAATAGAATTTAATCAAGATGTTTACTGCCTTAATAATGATCATTCAAGCAAAAATTACTAGTCTCTCCTAAATGTTTCTGCAGAGCAAGCAGGAAAATCATAACATTACTAACTAGGAAAAGGACTCCATTGCAAGTAAATCCAATTCTCAAAATATGAGAAGGAATCAGGTGACATCCCTGTGTTTAAATCTTACTTAAGTCAGAGTAGAAGATGCCAAGATGGGAAAAGCATTAAGCCCTTGGTGTCCACATTTCAGTATTCTGTGCACTGTTAAAAATTAGGTACCACATGGAATATTTAATTCCTGAAAACATTCCTCACCAAATTATAAGTATTTTTATGAGGTAAGATCTTAAACTAATTGGTAAGGGTTCCTTTGAGGTCTTTACAATAGTTACTTCAATCAAAAACAACCTCCAGGGCAGAGCACACCTTTATGCACAACCTAAATAAAAAACCATCTTACTGAGTGCTCAGTAATGGGGGGTTTCAACAAGAACAGAGGCAGGAATTTCAGATATTTGTTAAACACTCCTTATTCCATCCCAACAAAAAATATTTTCCTACCCCAAAATGTTTATTTAAGGTCACTGTTTTAAATAAACCAGATTTAGTGGTATATGGAAAACTCAAGTCCAAAGGTTCTTCTTTTTACACAGTACACTGACCCCTGTCCTCATTATGGCCCATAAACATTTATTAGATTTCGTCATCAGCTTGCTGAGACAACATATTTTATCTAGTTTCCTATAGCCACATATCAATAAACTCCAAGGAGCTTTCTGCAAGACTGAATTCTCTCTCCAATTCTCCTTCACCCCACATCCTAAAAGGTTTCTTGAGTGTGCATTGAGTAGCTAGATTTTTAACAGATGTAAAAAAAAAAAGTACATGAAATAAACACTTAACTGTAATAGATCAGTAGTAAATAATTTCCTTATATTTCCCTTTTTTCTTGTCCTCCTCTTCCACTGGTTTTAAAGCCATCACTTGTTTCTGCATTCATAAATATCCCCATCCTATTTTTAAACAAAATGTAACAAATATATAAACAAATATACAAAAAATAAACAAATTTCCTCTTATGTAAACAAAAATAAGAGGAAATTCTCAAACCTGATGTTTGCCATTTGACACACTAAAGTAAAAGTCCTGTTTTTTATAAGGAGGATTTTGACACATTAGATTCCCAAACTAACCCTTACCAGCTGTGTGTGGCTAGGTTCACCCCAGCTCATGTGCACTCCCATCCTGCTTGTGGCTTAGGTAACATTTTCATCTTGACTAGAAAACAACCACATGCTGGAAATGAAAAGAAAACCATTTCTCCCAGTATCATCATGATACATGCAACTGGTGATTGGCCAGATGATGCACTGGGAAGCTGGGAACAGCTGGGAATAGCTTCCCTTCCTGGTCCTGTGCATTCCTAGGAGAGCCACAGGCAAGTCTGGGAGTGGAGACTCTGAGCACTTCTTTCACAGGGTCCAGCAGATGAGCCAGAAGATGAAAGACATGTCTCACACAAGTGAGGAACAGAGTGAGGAAGGGAAGTTCATGACACTTTCCTGTGCTTGGCCCCTTCCCAGCACATCCCTGCCATGAGGTCTAATTCTCAGTTGTGAGAGAGGTGTTTCTGTCATGGAAATTAAGTTGAGGATAGTCTGATTCCTGCCTGGAGCTGTTATCTGCTTCAGGTTATTTAAAAACCCCTCAGGACAGCTGAGCAAAGTTAGGAATTTGAACAAGAAAAGGATTTCTGAGGAGATACTGTTTCTAGACTGGCTTCTTTTTCAAATAACAATTTTCACTTTAAGGGAGTATTACCCACTTATTTCAGCACTTTTGCATTAAGCATTTACTGTGCCTACACACCACACAATTCTTGGTAGCTCATATGTAAGATGAGTTACTTAATCTGATACTGTAATCCACCACCCACAGGTGTAATTCTTACCTAGACAGCAAAGAAAACAAAATCACCAACCCTAGCCAAAGCAAAACCCACTTGGCTTACTGTAAGTAAAGCTCACAGGAGCACCAACCTCATGTCCAAGTGCAGAAATTATTGCTTTTCTCTGCAATCACTTTCAAAACAAGTTGCGAAAAGTTCTCTCAGTACCACAACCTCTCACTGTCATGTGGAGTCACTACAAACTGTAGTGAAACCCTGTTGCTAAGAGGAAACATCTCTCAGGAGTTATTTCCTTTCTCTCACCATTATGCAGTCCCTGTGTTTCAGCATTTCTCAGACACTAGGTGTACATTTCATTAGATCACTGATCCAATCACTGCAAGGGGTTTCCTATTTAAATTTGTCATTCCCTCTTCTTTCAGCCTTGAATCTACTTCACACCCCTCCTTGCTCCTTCTTGTGAATACTGTCTGCTGTTCCATGACAGAAATAATGGCACTAGCACATGCTGAGAGCAGCAAATCCTATGTTATAAGGAATTGAATTTCTATAGGTGCTTTGACCTGGGATTTAAAATTAAAAAAAAAACCAACAAAAAAACCAAAAAAAAACAACAACAAAAAAAAACCACCACCAAAAAAAGGAGGGTGAAGGAAAAGACCTAAATAAAGTGCTACCACTTAGGGAGCTGAAGTTTAAAATGTCACACAAACTAATCTCTGTAACTCTGGGAGATCATTTCCTTTGTTCTTATTTTAGCAATTACCAATTCAGTAAGGAAGAGATTTTCTTCCTACCATGTACAATACTTAAAAAACCAGGGAAGCCCATTTTTTTTACTATTTTTTGACCCTAAAGTAGATGACATCTGCGTCTAAAAACCTCTGCATTGCTCCATTTCCATTTACACAGAATAATGGTGTAATATATCCCCTGTAAGATGGAATTTCTAAGCACTGCATGTATTCAGAGTGTCACTATGTGCAAAAAGAACTACAGAAGAGGCTCTGCTGTAACTGAAGTTTATACCAGCACTTGCAAAACTGTACAGGTCTGCTATACCAACAGCATTTTATTTCTTCTCTTTATTCAAGTGTTTCAGAGGTTTCTTTTGGTACATGTCACCTGAAAGGGGTTTCTTTTGTTACATCTTACCTGAAAGCAGATACACAGAGCTGAAGTTCTTCTCCAGTTTGCCCAGGAGCACAGTAAGAAAACAGTCAGATGAGAGAGAGGTCACATCTTTAGAACTTTGGTCATACACCACCACTTCCTGCTTGCAATCAATTTCAATCTGAAACACAAGGAACTCAGAGTAAAACAGGAAGGAGGAAGATGATTAAAAGCCCCACATTATCACCTCCATCAGGGTTCCCACATACTTGCTATAAGACCAGTTCAGATATATAGATTTCTTATGTACTTGTTTCACCAAAGAGTTTTTATTTTATACTTCATAAGCCTTTCAGATTTAATTCCCTGGAGAGTTTGTAAATTGATTATTTGCTGCAAGTTGAAGCCCACTCCATGAATTTCTATCATTTGGTAATTTTATGTCACTTGTGAATTGCTCTACCTTCAGCTAGGCTGGTGAATTTGTTTAAAAGCTGAGCTTTTGAGAAGGTGGCCCGACCTCACTTTCTGCTTCTGAGAGTTTTGTACATAAACAGTAAAGAGACCTGAAACTGCCTCTAAGCCACACACATTTTGGTTACCTGCACAACTTATATATAAAATAAAGTTTCATTTTTAACATGTCAAAGCAAGAACATAGTAGATTATTTTTGTACCCTAAACACGTGAAACAAATATCAATGGATAAAACCCCCCAATATCCCTTCCATACACACACACATTAATTTTAAACAGCATAGCTATTTTCTTTTCACTGATAACACTATTTGGAAAAAACCACACCCTTTCTCCCAAATAAACAAACAACAAAACAAACACCAAAATTCATCAAACTACCCCCATGAAAAGCCCTTTAAACAGCAAGTGGGAGCCAGGACTGACAGAGAGGCAGTTTCTTTGCAAACCAAATGACCACTTGCTAAGCAAGCCCTACCACCACAGACCCCCAAGAATCCTTCAAAGTTTAAAAGAGAATGTTTCCTCCCTTAATTACATACATTTGAGAGACTGTGCTTTGCAAGACACACAAGAATCCGGAGAACATTCTTTGAGTAATTTCTAAATCCCTCCCCTTTGTCACTGATTCTAGAAAGAATCCCAATGATAAAATCAGTAGTAATCAATACCCTCTTTGATCAGGTAACATCTCAGCTAAACTCAGCCCTCTAATCTTGTTGGGTTTTGGTTGTTGGTTTGGTTGGTTTTTTTTATTTAATTAAATATTTACGGAAAAATTATTACAAGTTGCTTTCCAGCCTTTAAAGAGATCCAAGGAATAAGAGGAAAATGATCCTTACCTTGTGTTTTGCTGAGTGCTGAATGAGCTCGGTGATCAAAACTTTGTCCTGCTGCAGCCTGCGCTTCATGAGCTTGGAGCAGTTGATGTTGATGGCATCCAGGATGTGGGAGGTGTTGTACTCCACAAAGGGGCGGCTGTCAATCAGCAGCAGCTTCTCTGTCCCACTCTCCAGCAAAGCCACCAGCTTCTCAGGGACAATGAGCTGGGTCCTGATCATCTCATGGGCCATGACAACAACGAGGCCTCTTTCCCCACCACCCTCTCTAATTTGCTGCGATGATGTAATGGCTGTGTACTCAAAGGCTTAGCCACACCATTGTGCTGGAAGTGTATGAGGTCATGCTGGTAGTGACTGGCAAAAGAAAAGTTAAATCCATTTTCAGAAAGAGCTGTTGGACTGAGCGTCTCCTCCTGCTCCCAGCTGATGTACAAAGGGTTGGATCCACAAAGCGGCCCCTCACGTCTGATTCATCGGGACATGACTACGGAGTGGCCATTGCACAATTCACACAAAAGATGCTTTCTGGCTGCTGCTGCATTACATCATTCTTTACCTTTGCTCCCACCCATCAGCTTTACACCAGATTGAGAGCCTGTAAGAAGGGGAAGATGAAAAAAAAAAACAAAAAACACAAACCAGATGAGGCCATGAAACTTTGCAGAACAAAACATTCAGCTCTGAGGCTTAGCTGTACAGTGGGCCATACATGGAATAAACACATTCCTGAGGAGTTCTCCTCTCTGCTGGATGTGCCAAACACCTAGAGAGAGCATTGGCAACTGCAGGCTCTGAATCCATTCCAAAGATCTTGCCTGGACAATTATCTTGTATTTCAGGCAACATACCCTGCCTTAATTGCAGACTTTTGTTGCCACTAGCTCTGCCTCTTCACAAGACTTTGTTAGAACATAATTAAGAGATGCTGCCCTAAATCATGGTATTCCTTTCAATAGCAAAACTATTTAAATGCATTTCAGCACTGCACCACTTAGTAAGAAGTAAAATTTGCTTTTAAAACGCTTAAACATTTTAAATATTAAACATTTCAAAGTTTAATGACTTGGAAAATATTTCACAAAACAGCACTGCAAGCTGGAAAACTGAAACTACACAAAGGAAAGGACCAAATTTACATCCACCTCTTTGAAGGAAATGCTTGAATAGAAACCAGGACAAGATGCCACATCAGAACACAAGCATTTTATTTGAATTAATCACCAGAGATGGACGAGGTCTCACACTACTGGAAGGTAAAGCAGTGAGCTTTCTATTCTTTTTTTTTTCTGTTCTTCCTAGAGCTGTGTGATGCTTATGGTGGGATGTGTAACCCCCAGCACTCATGCTAAATAATCTTTGAAACAAACTATATTTCTCTAAAATTAGATCCTGACAGCATCTGAACAACATCAGCTGAAAGAGTGGCAGCAGCAGAGCAGTCAAACCCCAACACCTTTACCCCCTCCTTGTAGCACTGCCTCACAGCTGCCTTTAGGCTCCTCAGGGGGTCCCAAAACACGTTCTGATGGCACAAGTCCTCATAGGAACACTCCTCAGAAAGGAGCCACCACAGGGCTAGGTCCTTTGGGGATTTAGCTCACATTTGAACTTAGATTTTATGGTGTTGACTTGCTGCTTCCATTTGAAATGTTTGTTATTTACCTTAATTGCAAGACAAGTAAAGAATTCTAACTATCAGTAGATTTATATTAAAAGTCCTGTTATACCAACAGGCCACTTGCATTTGGCAGTGGGAAATGCCAGGTGTGAAAATGTTTTGCTCTTTAGATATATTGTAAAAATCTACATTTACACAATGTTAATAAATAACAAAATAAATTCTGCAAAAAGTACAAACTTGACGTTAACAACCCAAAAGAGGAAACTGGAAGTTGTTTCATGAGTTTCATGTGGCAATACAAGAAAAACATCAGCTTCCACGTAGACAGACATTAGGCTGACAAAATGTGATCTTCCATTTGTCCTGATTTAGTGCTGTTGTGACAGTGCTGTTAAGCTTGCCCAGATAAATGGAGGCACATAGCAGTGAAATACACATTGCTCTAAACTACAGTAAAAATATTGGGAAATATACAATACCAAGTTTTAATTAAATGTTTTAAAAACCTGGTTGGCAGGTGTGCTCCCCTCAAAGAGCAGTCATTATACACTAGTCTCAGGAAGGTATCAAAAGACCATTGACTATCAAAATGACATTTTGCAAGTGGTGGGGGAGGTGGGGGAGGAATCTTGATAGTTATGTCAAATTTTCCCCCCCCAGGAAAAGAGTATTCTGCAATTTAAAAAATTTCTCTCAACATGTCCTGTCACAAATTTTGATTCTCTTTTATTCACATCAAAGGTTGCCAGATACCAAATCCACTGAACTCAATGAAAACTTTTCCACTGGCTCTAGTGGGAATTGGCTCCAGCTCCTTTGCAAGCTAGACAGTTTGTTCATGAACTAGACAGTTTGTTTTGATGGATAAATTGCTGACTTAAAGCTCAAGTAATAACAGGAAAATATAGCAGCTGAGAAAGTACAGAACTCTAAAACGGATGCTGTTAGAAATACTTAATCTTTAATTTGCAACTTTCAGTTTGGGTATGCTTCTTATCTTCTAAAAGCTTGCTGTTTGCTTTCTCAGCCTTCACTTTCAGACAACAGAGGTTTGTTTCAGAAGACTCTTGTGAAGAACTCAAACCAGTCATATCTGGTGACAGAGTAAAGAGCATGTAAAGAACATAAGGCAAGTGGGCTTCAGTCAAGAATCCTTTAAAATATCCTTATTATCTTAACATACCAAGTAGCTTGAAAGGATTCTGCCCATGGTTTGAAAGCAATAAACTTAGCAGTAATGTCACCTTAAGTTATTGCAACTGAAGTCCTGTTTTGACAGGAACATCTCAATGGTGCTGGGGAGAAACAACATTTTATGAAGTACAGGATTTTATTTTAATTCTCTCGGTTTCTGGAACTATCAGTATTTGGGAGTCTTTCCTGGGACCTATCTAAACAAGAACTGGCAGCCTCTTGCTTTAGATAAACACTTGAGCACTCATCCCATTCCTCATGACTGCTCTTATCATTCAGCTTCCATGAGGTGTTGAAACATCTGTTTAATTTCTAATGCATTTGTAAAACAGATAAAATTAAATTTCTTGACTGTTCTCTTTCTACTTGTGACTTAGATCTCAATGGTATAGGATCTCTTAAAATGATCTCATGTAATGCATTGCCCCAAACAGGCCATTGTGCTGATGGCCTTAAAGCTAGGAAGCCATCCTAGTCACAAGGTGTTCCATGCTGAAATCAGGATTATGAAAAGTGATCCATAATTGAGCCATGAGAATCTCCCACAGGTTCATTCATGTACCCACTGGGAACACTGCATGTCTGCTTCCTCCTTCTAGAGGGACTGCAACACTGGCACTTTTAAACAAGAAAATTAAACATCTAACTCACTATGAAAGGAAAAAGGTCTGTTCTGCACTTTTCCAGTACTTTTACAGCTTTTCCTTATTGTTTAAAGAACCAAACCAACAATCCTCCTACTATCTTGCACACAAACAACAGTGGATGACTAATGTTTACATGTATGTTTAATTTTATAGGATCTCTTGCCTCAGGGATTCCTGTCCCCATCCCAACTGGTTCAGATGCAGTGAAATAAGCAAGTGCCACGTTTTTGGTTATGTGGTTGTGTTTGGTTTTTCAGTCACTATAACTCACATTTTGTATGCACTCCTTTAATTTCTACTGCTATCACTTTGACTCCAAGCAATTCCTTTCCATCACAACAGGATGATTGTTTGAGTTCTCAGGTTTTGGCTCATAGAGAATCACAGAATTATTTAGGTTGGAAAAGACCTCCAAGATCATTAAGTCCAACTGTTAAAGTAACATTGCCAAGTCCACCGCTAAGCTATATCCCTAAGCTCCACATCTCCACATCTTTCAAATACTTCTGGGGATGAGAGGCAGATGTGTTAGGAATATATTTTAAAAACTCTCAGAACAAGAGTCTCTAATTCTACCCCAATTAAGGAACTAGAAAAGAGCTTCTCAAAGCCTTGCTGCAATCTCTGAAAGATTCTGCCTCACTTAAGATAACCTTGAAGTTGAACCTTGCTGTCATAAATGTGTGGCTATGTCACTAATGCCTGCTTTGTCAGGAGCCTCAGCAGTGCTCCCACGTCATGCATAACTCTGACAAAATCACTTTACAGCACCTGAACAAGGTCCTGATGGGCAGCCTTTATGGACTCAGCTGAAACACCTGACAGAGTTGGCTTTTTTTAAACTGTGTATTTTTCTACTTTTAACAGGCAAACACATGTACAAATGAGAAAAACGTTATCATCCCCTAGAGTCCTTTTGATGGTTCTTAGGGTGGGCACCCTTGTAAAAGAAATACTGAAAAGCTGAATTAAAATGCAAATGTAGAACATCCCAAACTGCAGGACTCCAGCTACTGCTGGCTGTTACAAAAGGGGTGTTTGGCTTCAGGGTTACTGGGAGTGGCAGTGGTTCATAGCTGGTCCCAACACCACCAGCACCAGAGCCTGTTACCACAGCCACACCTGATACTGGACAAAGAAGTGTACACAAACCAGAGAGAAACTCCAGATCCAGGGACCAGAGGGTGAATTCCTACTCCTGCAAGAACCATTCCCTCACCAGCCTCAAAAAGATGGAAATAAATTGTGTTCTGGATGGTTCCTTTTCCCAGTGCTACAAGAGACTAAGTGACAGCTGAGAGAGGTCCAATCCTTGCTCAAGATGCTACTCAGTGTTCAGAAACACAGAGTGTCTATGGAGCACAAGGGAAATAAAATTTTTAATTGAAATTGAGGAATAGCTGTTCTTTTGAATGCAGCAAGCAAGCCAGTAAATTACAGAGATCAACAAATGTGTAATAATGTGCAAAGACTGGGGGAAAAAACAGTAGCTGAAGTTAGAGAAGCACATATGTATTACCTGTCATTGTGCAGAACACATAGGAGTGAGATAACAAATGCTCATCAATTCAAAGAGCTCTGTTAGCAAGGGCTCGTGTCATTCCCTCAGCTCAGGGGAATGAGGGTGTCTTGGGCTTTTTGGATGATTCAAATAAGCATCACTATCTCATAAACACATCATTTCCTCATGCTTCCTGGCAGGGAGGTTGAAGAACAGACAGTTTCCACCACCCTCTGAGCACTCTTCACTGTGGTGCAAGATTGGACAGCAGCAGAGAAAGTAATTTAAATAGAAACACATAGATTTAACATTTTTTTAATGTCACTAATGTACCATGTTCATGAAAAAGAAGCAGTTTAAAAAATTTCACCCTGTTTTCCCTTGCTTATCTATGGGTGCTCCCTCTTCTACTTTTAACATACCTGTACTTTTATCCTATATATGCAGTCAAAATGCAATGTGTTAATTTTCTCTTCCTTGTAGAATAACCAGCCTTATGCATTTTAGATTACACACTCTACTACCATGAGAAAGACAAGTGTAATGCATTGGCAAAACCATAGATGAGGGTGGATTTTCTTTTCAGTACTCTTGTCCTTCATCCTGCTTCACTAATCACTCAACTTTGATTACTAGTTCTAAAGAAAAGTCTCCCCACTTCTTTGTGCTCACCAATGTGAAAACAGATGCAAAGAGAGTCAGAAAGGAAATCAACCTCCCACAAATACACTGCATAAAAGATGTCCAGTTAAGATTTTTAAGCTCACTCTATTTCTACACCTATGGCTCAGCAACATTTTACCACTGGCACCCTGAGACAGCTGGGCTGACCAAGGGGAATAGGCCTTCCATTTAGATAACAGATATTTCCTGTCACACAAATAATCATATTTGAAATAATATATTATATTATTTCAAAATAAAACCAAAAAGCACACCAAACCACCACGTTTTGCTGACCTACTCAGCATAGCTCTCAAACATCTGCAATGTTCTTGCAAATATCATCCATGCACCATCACTGTCTCTAAACAATAAGCCAGATTATCATCACTTGTTTTTACCAAGGAGCCAATCTCTTTGACATTCCCAGTGAAACAATAAACATTTATTAAATGTGACTGCAGGGAAACCTGACTGGCAGAACGTGGCCTCCTGGGAAGCATTAGAAGATGCTGTTGATATGTTACATCACTGTATTCAAATGACACTCAGACTTAATCTGGGGACTCCCTTCTCCACCCAATCGAGTGAGAAGTTCTTTCCATTTCAAAATACTTCTTCACTGCAAGTTCACAGCATATAGGTCTGTGGCAACCATAATGAAAGATTAAATAATCTGCTTCAAACATATACTATAATACATTACATTTTTAGGTTCCTATTGCCCAGGACACTAGACAACCAGGAAAAGTGTCAATGGATTTTTAAAAAATGGTTTTCCCTCTATGACCTCCAAGTCAAAGCAACATAAAATTTTGGAGTATAAATTTTTTGTTAATTTATTATTATTTCATGTCAAAAGCTGTTACTCACCTACATTTAAGTCACAATTTATATGGCCTGAACAGGACAGAAGGTGGTCCACATACAAAGGCCGGCAGAAGGAATTACCTAAACACAGGAAAATAATAATATTAATAATAACAGTAATAAAATCCTTATTACAAGGTTAAAAGACACCAATAAAAATCCAAACACCCCCCAACCCAAGCCAGGAAATGGATTTTACACTTTCAGTGCAGTCATTTGCTGTACAACTCCCCCAAACACATGAAAACCTAGGTGAGAAGTTATTTATGAATGCTGGCATTCATTTATATGGAATGGGTCCAAAATAGAAAGTTACACTACACTGACTTTCTAAAAGAAAAGAGAAAAAAAACACCACAGCAAATCCCTGTACTATATTTAAATTGAAATTTTAAAAAAAGTTGGAGATGCTTTAAAAACCCCAATAAACACAAAACAACCATCAATAGCCTTCCAAACTCTTTGACACATCTCACTGCTAGAAAACCAAAGTACAGCTCAGCATTAAAGGTGATGCATTTGCACAGAATTAAACCAATTCACAATCTCCTGATCAGTACCAATTAATGTGAAAGATTGCCACAAGTAAGTGTGAATACAGCTATATTTTGTATGGACAGAGACCAATGAAACAGGACATTTGTGTAATTAAGCCCACCTCTCCACACTCTAAAAAAGGCAGCACTAGTGTCACCAATCATTACACACAGTCATACCCATACAACTTCTACCCAAAGCATCTGCTGTTCAACGGGAACAAATTAAATTACAGCTTTTACACAAGGAAGCAAAGACAAACACATCAGCATCAGTTCCAAACTGTTTCCTGGGCAGCTAAGCCCAAGATTCAAATCATGGCTGCCAAGAGATGACGGCTTCCCTTAATCACTGTGATATAAACCATGACAAGAAATTATTGCCAAGCAGTGCCTTGCTGTGAGATCCAGGAGAGGCTCTGAAGCACAGAGTAAAGGATATGACAACTGAGAAGAGCCACCCCAGCAAAGGGCTGGAGGTGTTAAGGAACAGCCTGAAAACCCACAGCATCCCACAAGGAAAAGAACTACAGGGATTAATCACCTCCCTGTCTTTTTCCATAATCCAGTGGCAAAAGCCTGGCAGAAGGCAATAGAGAACAAAGAGAAAACCCATCCTACTTGTTGTACTTGTGGCTATCCCTTTTTCTAATCTCATCCCAGAAATGAACACTAAACTAATGCTCAGCACTGATGAGGCTCTGCCTAGAGACAGGGCCCTATGATCTGAGACCACCTTGTGACAGCCCAAGAAAACAAAGTCCTGAGCCAAAAAGCATCTCCTCTTTTGTTCCTCCTCACATGCAGCTCCTGAAGTCCCCCTGAAAGCTGTCAGGTATCCTTCACACTCACCAGTGCCTGCCTCTCTGGGCCATCCATGCCATGCCATGACTCCTTCTGCCAGCCACACCTCTCTGATGTTCTTACAAACAAACCAGCTCTCATCTCAGGACACTATATTCTTTTTTCCCCACTTTAATAAATACATGTAAATCAAGTATTTAAAGCAGCCCCCAAGAGGCGTCATTTCACCACAGGGAATGATTAATTCTGCTGAAGAGCAGATGAGAAACAAAGCATATACTTAATTTCAACACAGTTTACTGGAAGGAGGTGTCACATTTTAAGAACAGGATCCACTCATTATTGAAGACTGAACTGGTGTAACTTCAGCCATAAGCATTAAGCATATTTGGAAATTCCCTGGCAAAGCTGTTTAAGGAAAAGACATTTCCTGTAATTTTCAGAAACATTTTATATCCCTCTCCCCTCCCCTTTTCAGTCTTGGTGGTAAGGAAGGGAAGAGAGAGAGAGAATACCATATTACCATTAAGAGAAATATGAATGAGCCACCCAAGTTTAAAGTGGAAACTTCAGCCATTTGTGCTTAGAAGAAAGTTTAAAAAAAAGTCTTTCATCATTAAGAGGCCAGGATTTTTCTGCTGACTTTAGAAAAAGAAATATACATCCTTTCAATTAGGGTGAGTTACAGAAGGATATAAACTTGTCTTTATACTCACTTCTGGCAAATAAGAAGTCCTCCAGGCCTTATTTAAATACCTTTTTCTCTTTTCCAGAATTAAAAATTGAAGCCTTTTTTCTCCTCTCTTGCTCAGGGCCTTCCCTAAACTGCAGCTAAACAACCCAACCAGTGGGGTCACGCAGAGAACTCCTCCCACGGCACAGAGTGAGGAGAATTGAGCAAGAGAGAAGCCAGGGAGAGATGGAACAGTCAAATGTGACAGCATCTCTAAGGACATCACCACCTTCCTCTTTTTTCCAAAAATCTAATCTTGTATGAAGTATCTGATATAATATTTATAAAATTTACAGTAATTTAGAAAATTATTTAACTTATCTATGTAATCCAAGTCTGAAGAGATCCAATCCAAAACCACAGCATATAACACATGAATTCACAAACCAATTTAAAACTGAAGGACAACTGAATGGCAACTGCCTATCCCCACAAAACACATCACAAGTGCTACTTTGGCCCTGCACACCAAGTGGCAAAGATTGATCGTGTAATTGTGACCAATTGCCCACACCTGCCACCCTCTACCAGCAACTGTATGGTAGCTTTCAAAGGCACAAAGAAAACAAAGTAATGCAATGAAAAACTTAAGGTGTTGAAATAATTCATAAATCCTCAAGCTGTTGCAATTCCAGCATATCTTTGCTATTTGTATGACACAGTTGCTTTACAGCAGCATCTTTCATGACACCAAGGTTTCCATCTCCTGCACAAGCTGCACGTTCTGAATCACCTGTTCTGCAGCTCTGCAGACCAACACAAACAGTGACTTCTGTATGTTCATGGTCATCTTTTTGCTGAGAAACAGATTGAAAAGAGGAGTGCTCTGAAGAGTAGTGCTAAATAAACATCAAGCACAGCTGTTATAATAGTCCATGCTATTTCTTTAAAAGGCTTACCAGGAAAGAGGGAAAGATGGGATCTCAGAGTCTTCAGAGAGTGGTTAACTTTTAAACATAAGGCATTCTGCCTAATGAGAGCCTTTGAGGGGGAGACATCCAAATAATATGTCCCTGCAAATAAGGAGCCAAAAACTAGATTTAAAAAAGGGTAACTCTGATCTACTTCGTGGTCACTGTATGATAAAAACAGAAGGTGGATCAGAAACCAAGAACTAGGATGGATTAAAGACAGAGGATAATGATGGTAATTCTATTAGGGAAATTAATCAGAAATTCATCCCTGCCTTCTGGGCAAGGCAGGGATGAATTTCTTGCAGCAGACTTTTTATTCACTTTTCTCTTAAATTAAACTGAATGACTAAAATGAGTCAATCTCCTTTAAGAACAGAGACTTGTAATCTGCTTGTGTGGTATGGAACAACGTGGGTTAAAACGTTCTGGTCTTTCACCCATTTGAGGAAATGACTCCAGCTCTCCCGGAAGGCAACATGCACATTCAACCCCTTCACATCAGGGCATGAGAAAGTTTGAAAGGAATTTTTTTTTTTTTTTAACTGTCAACATTAATACTTTGTTTCTTCCTGCTTGTGTCTGAAAACACAGTGCTGCACTGCGCTGCATGCATGTCCTGTCAGCTGTACAGGGAAATATCTAGAAGTTAAAAAAAACCCTAATAAAAGTGTTGATTAAGTTTGCTGTCAAACTCATTTTAAAGCCTTCTGCATGCTCTATACAAAGTAAATATTTCCACCGGTGTATGCTTCATAGTGATAAAAGCATGCAGAAGCATCTTCAGAAGGGAGGCTGGGCCAAATAAACATTGACATTACACATATGTAAGCTCAGTCCTACCCATTACAGCAGTTAAATTTAATTGGGTTTCTCCTTAAATGACATTTACATGGCAAGGAAACAGAATAGATGCGGGAAAACTGCGAGTCCACAAACAAGGGACAGCCCAACTATCTTCAAGTGGGAGTAGAAGAGGAAACTTTGAGGAATATGCTGTACAGCAATGGCTCGCAATTAACAGGGAGAAATAAATCAAGTTGTTATAGTTCCCAGAAATTAAACAGTTGCAGTAATCCTGCTCAGAGGCCTCCCATTCTGGGCTGTTCAGAGTACTGAGTGGTTCAGACTATGATATGGAGTGATGGCTGAATTGCAGATGAGGCACAGAAAACAAATTAACAAACCCCTAGATCCAGATGATTGTGACTCAAATCTCTCACCATGGTATAAGACAGCTCACACTCTGGGAACAGAACATGTTTTCATACCTAATTTGTACCCACAAAGGTAATTATGATGGCTTGCTTATTACAATTGCTTTCAAATATTAACTCAATTGACAAGATGGTACCAACAGGGCCTCAGTCAGGAACAGAACCAAGAGTCATGGTACCTCACTGAACTGTGATCCCAGTCAT
This sequence comes from Agelaius tricolor, assembly GCF_023055355.1. Lineage (NCBI taxonomy): Eukaryota > Metazoa > Chordata > Aves > Passeriformes > Icteridae > Agelaius > Agelaius tricolor. The sequence continues at coordinate 6,767,775 of NW_027269263.1, forward strand.
GTGCTCTGGTGTGTCTTTCCCAAAGGATCCCAAATGTTTCTTTGAATTTGAACCATGAATTTTACCAGACCTGCAGTGGTGCCAAAGTCACATTTCTAACATGGTAACCACGTGGCTGAAAAGAGAAGCCACACACATCTCTACAATGAGAGAAGGAGGGCAGAGGATGACTTCTGTTCCCCAGCTGTGCCTCTTGCATCACTACAAACATTACCACTGAAGTAGGATCACAGAGTCAAAGAATGGTTTGGGTTGGAAGGGACCTTAAAGTCCATCTAATTTCAACCCTCCTGCCATAGGCAGGGACACCTTCCACTATCCCAAGTTGCTCCAAGCCCTGCCCAACCTGGCCTTGAACACTTCCAGGGATGGGGCAGCCACAGCTTCTCTGGGCACCCTGTGCCAGGGCCTCACCACCCTCACAAGGAAGAATTTCTTCCCAATCCCTAAATACACCCTGCCCTCTGTCAGGTTGAGGCCATTCCCCCTTGTCCTATCATTCCATGTCTTTGTAACATCTCTTGTAGGTTCCCTTCAGGTGCTCCTGCCTGATGTAGAGGATGAAAAGTGACCTAACCATGAAATACAGAAACCCCCTCAAGAACAACTGCCAAAATGTGACCACTGTTTTATGTAGTGGGAAAGAACCAAAAGGGACCAGGATTTTTGTAATTTTGGAGGGAAAAAATGAACAATACCAAACCAAGGGACTTAATTATGTAGTTATTATCTGATAGGCATCTTACCCAAGGACCAGGGTCAACAAGCAATGTTTTATAGCAACCTCTCCGGTTTATAACAGAATTCTGAATATCAAAGAGGAAACTACTCCCTTAAAATACACCCATATTATCCCATTTGATGTGTGCTTGCATGTATTCACAGCTCTGTACAAAACTATAAATGTTACATTTCTTCAGAATCTGTAGAGGTGTCTTGTTTTACAGTCCTTTAAAAAGCAACTGTTGTCGAAGTAATCCCAAGCTTGGAGAGCTTATAATATTTCTGCAAAAACTGAAGTAATACATCAACAGAATGGATCAACTTCAGGGCATGCAGAGCCAACTAAAATACTTCGAAAGAAGTTTATTATCTGCAAACTGCAAGATCCTTGTATTTCTTAAGTATTCAGCAATGGAAGAAGCATTGGTTCCTTGTCAACAATCATGGATACATCAATAAATGATACTGATTGGTTTTATAATAGCTTACTCATTCTATATAAATTCCTCCTGATACCCTTGGCACGTGTTCTGGCAATTTGCAGACAGACTTCCAGTCTGCATGTGAGCAGCCAATAAGAAAGAGTTGGGATTTGGTAGCAGTCCTGAGGTTTTTACCTCCAGAAACTGATCCTGAAGGATGAAGGTATATGATGGGTGGTCCTTAATCACTTCCTTTATGTGCAAACTGAGGTCAGAGTAGAAAAAGAGCCAAGGAAGGAAGTCTGCAGCACCCCTCAAACACCCCCCACCTTCCTGAACGACTCTTTTAACAGTTTAGAGGGTTAACTTGCAGTTTAAATGAAGTAGTCAGAGGTTGGGATAGAAATAAACAGCTTGCACAAGCAAGATACTGTGCTATTAAGTTTTTATAAGTGACTTAAAAATTAGGTCAGTCTAATTTGTGGCTGATACTTTGTTCTTTCACTACTATGAACTCACAATGATGTCAGTCTCATGTTCAAACATGCCACATTTAGCAGCGCACAGGCTTCCTGAGAGACTCTCTCAACCTTCCTTTGTGCAAAAGGCTTCTGCCAGGTTCTTAGCTCATACTTCACTGACTCAGGCATGCCACTCCAGTTTCAAGGCAGTTACACTGGCTTCCCGTCAAATACTGCACAGTTTGGAGGTTTTTTTTTTCTTCCTTTTCTATTTTTTAAATTTTCTCTAACTTTACTAACTAGAAGTTTAGGAATATGTATCTGTACTCAGGTTATCATTTTAGGCCTCACCTTCCTCACAGTATCCAGAAAAGAACCACTCACTAAAAGGTGTGGGAAACAGGTGTTTTTAACTAATTCAGCCCAATAATTTCAATAATTAAAGGGGGCCTACAAAAAAGTCAGGGAAGAGCTTTTTACAAGGTCATGTAGTGATAGGACAAGAGAGAATGGCTTCAAACTGAAAGAGAATAGGTTTAGATTAGATATTAAGAAGAAACAGAAATTGTTCCCCTGTGAGGGTGGTGGGACCCTGGCACAGGGTGCCCAGAGAAGCTGTGGCTGCCCCATCCCTGGAAGTGCCCAAGGCCAGGTTGAACAGGGAACATTCTCCCAGACAGGCACAATCAGGTTTTTGTGTGAATATCCTCTTAAGATGAGAGCACAAAAATTCTTAGGTGAGAGTAAAGGAAAGCCCTCTATAAATATAATGGGAGGTTAAAAAAACCACAAACCAGGTCACTGTTGAAAACTGGTCACCTGCAAGTCTGTTCTTAGCAATTCCAATTCTCACCATTTGACTCAAGTTTGTGCCTGTCACTAAACAGCTATACTAAACATTACTGCAGTGGAGATGCACACAGTCTATGTTTCCCACTGCAGAGACTTTACCTATAAACACCAAGCTGGAGCAGAAGGAAAAGAGGAAAAAGTGGCCATTTTTATGCTGCTAGAGCATTTCTCTAGGGGCTATGCTATGAGACATGTAATGCTAGCCCAAGCTCTCCCACTCTCATTCATGAGGTCATGTTCACAACTTATACAGACATTTTTATTTTGTCATAAATCTATTTTGTAGATTTTAAAGCATCATGCCAGTATGTTCAAACCTGTATTACATATTCATGCAACAATGCTATTGCATGAACCCTTAACATCCTTAGAAAAGCATCTCACTCTGTCTCAGGAAAAGGCACATCAACCCAGAGTAATTTCCAACACCACAGTAAATCCCAGGTACTTTATGAAAGAAAACAAACAGATGTAGTCCACAAGAACTGCATATCCAACAGATCCCTGCTGTTCCTGCTGCATCTGCAAGTGCCCAAGGATACAGGAAAGGCAGGTCTTGCAGGGAGAGGTGATATCTTTTATGAGAGAGGTTAATATGAAGTGATAAGGAGAGGGAGGGCATGAACTCCAGAATGCACAAGCCCTTCCTCACATGCACTGACGTGAAACAGAACCAAACTGTGACACAGAAACAGCAGCCAAGGCTTCCAAAACATCTCCAGAGCCTGTCCCTCTTCCCAAACAGGAAAAGAAGTCCAAAGCACATCCCCAAGCATGTAATAAATTACACAGTGAATCATATTCTTATGGAAACTGTCTGGCTGAAGTCACACCACTGGAAATATGTGATAAAAGACAGAAAGAAACCTAAAAGATAGCCTCAAAAAAGAACACTCTCCCCACCCAAATTCTTGAAGTTAATACCAAGACAGGAAAATCCTGGAGTCATCATGAAGTTACTAGATTTTTGGTAGATTTTTCCCATAAACAAACTTTTCCCTGGATTATAAAGTTGTTTATTGCTATTAACTGACACTTGACCTAGCTTTATATTCACTGTTTTTTTTTTCAAGATTTAAGTGAAGTTTGTGTTCCTGAAATCTTGCCTGTTTCTGCCAAATAAGTCAGTTGAAACTGAAAAAAATCTTCTCCTTACAAACCCTTCTTGCAACCTGCTTGAAAATACAAAAATATTTGTATTTTCTGAAAAATTAAACAAACAAAAATCCACCCAAACAAATAAAAGCCCTCACAAAAACACCATAGGAAAATTACTTTCTTTTAAAGTGTTTTCCAGGTTACTGCAAAACTTTGACCATTTCTACATACAACTTAAAATGTCGTGCATTAATCAAAATTCTAGAACTAGAAGTTTCATCCTGCAATGCAATGAGGAGACAGTAACTTAGGTCTTTTAAAGTAAAACAAATTTTCTTCTCCTGGAGTTCCAAGCTGACTTAGGTAGCAGTGAAAAAGACAGCAGGTGAGATTAAGCATATTTAATAAAGATAGCAGGGGAAATTAAGCACATTTACCTTTATAAAGTCATGACAGAGATAGATGTAGTTGATGTGTTTGTTACCTGGGGTCATTCTGCTCATTTTTTAAACTTTATCTGGAACTGATTTGCCCCGGGGAATGGTGTATGCACTTAGGTTCTCCCCAGGAACACCAAGTGGCATGAAAAGATTAACCCTGGTGCTTTGAACCACAGAGCAAAAGGAGCCAATTCCTACCAATGAACACCAAAAGCAATTCAGACCAAGGCAAGAAATGTTTTCCAGCAAAGACTTCATCCCTGACTGCAGCTGCCCTCTGTGATAGGATTCTAGCACGGGTCAGAACGTGCAGGAAGAGAGCTGAGCACACGCACAGAAGTGGAGGTCACCAGGAAAGGGGGGAAGGAGAAGGGCTCCTCCCACCCTCTTCAGCCTTCTTCCTCTGCAGCCACACCACCGGGCTCAAGTCAGAGCAGGAATGCCTGGGGCATGTGCTTCCAAAGGCAAGTCATTCACAACCTAGGAGATGGGAAAGATCAAGCACAAATCCAGATAATTCTTGAGAACATCTATGTTTTAATGTAGATTCGACTGCCTTGGAAGAGGCAAAATAAATAAAACCTATGACTTAGTTCTAGAAGAAAATGTATCTAGGCTACAATGCCTATCCAGGACTAAAACATTCTTCCTAAACTTGTTCTCACCATCAGCTTAAAGCCCAGTCTTGCCAAGGTTTAGCTTTCTGGCACTCTATTGAAAGCATAACCACATAAGACCTTACTCAGAACCAGCTTTAGGTTTGGCAGGGAGACCACCTGACATCAAAGGTATGCTTAAGGCCATATCCATGAATTTCAGTGAAAAAGCAAGAAGCTGCAGGTTTTAGAGGTTTTTTAAATGGGTTTGGCAGCTAAATTATTCTGATATTCCATGCATGCTTCGGTGCAGGACAGCATGCAGGGGAGATGCTTAAACCAAAGACTTATGAGCTACCTCTGAGCTAAACCACCAGAGTAGAGCTCAAGCCAGCCTTGATAAAAAGGAGGGTTTATTTGTGCAAGCTCACCTCATGGCACAGCTAGAGAGCTTTACATACCCAAACTAAACCCTTCCTCCTTGGCAGATGGACCAGGCTGAGCATCTCTAGCTGCACCATCCCAGAGTGCCAGGTCCAGAATGATTTGTTCAGCAATTGCTGCCATTACAGTACCAAACACTGGACAAAGCAGAGATCTCAAAGCTCCTGCTCAGATACACAAAGAGTGTAAGGAATGGAAAATAAACCTGCCACCAGCACAAACAGGTTGCTGCAGACAGCAGGGGCTGCATATGGAATTGAGTGAGAAGTATGTTGGAATAACTGAAGGAGAGGAAAAATACCCTAGTGCTCCAAGAAGATCAACCCAGCCACCAGATCTTAGTCTGTAAAATGTACAGTATTCCCCAGGATACACCTTTGGTTTTAAACAAAGTTTGCACTGCTTGGATGGGAAAAGGGAACTTGGCCACACAGAATTCCCACTCCACTGGTACAAATGGATGGTGCCAGGGCATGAAGGTCCAAAGTCCTGCTGCAGAGTATGAAGTACGGTATTGTCCCATATGCTGGACTGCCATGGATTTTTGGTGTGTTTGAGGTAAAATTGAAGTCAAGAGTGCATTTCAGCACAGGTCTGTAGGGTCAGGTATGAGCCAGCCCCAGCGTGATGATTGCTCACAGTGTCAGCACAGCGTCCTTGTTCTTACACAGCACAATAGGGACGCTCATTATTACATGAGCACCTCCCTCAGGGCTGTTCCCTCAATCGAGGAGAGGAGTAATTATTTAACCGCAGTCCCATCTCCTTTGCATTCCCGTTAAAGAAATTCTCATGCAAAAAGGTAAGAGCTTGGCTACCAGTCCTTGGCCCAAATATTCTCCTGCTAGAGCTGTATTGCTTGCCAAGCCCTCACTGTTTTTACTTCAGGAGTTTGCAGCAGACAGACTGTGCCAAATCCAAAGAACTTTGTCATTAAAAGAAAAAAAAAAACCTAACAGTAGCAAGTGCTCTCCATGCTTTGCTAATCTTGTCAAACTGTACGGGCAATTACAGTTAATAAAAATTTTCTGAGGAAGCTTAATGACCATTTTAGAGCCAGACCAACTGTGCTTCAGGTAGACTGGTATGAACAAAGCAGCAGGGAAGAAACTATCTCTTGCTGTACCTTGAGCCCCTCTCAAACAAGAAAAGGACTCCCCAGGGAAACTGCCCTACTTTAGATAGCAATTTAAGTAGCACAGATCTACCCAGGAACATCAGCTTCTCTCTCTGCCTGCCCAATGAAAACACCCTTTCTACCAGCACCTGAGCTAGTAACCACAGAAAAAGCATGATCCTTCTCTGCATGAGCTGCTTAAAAGCACTTGAGGTCCTTCTTCCAAAAGAATAAACAAAGTTCACCAGCTCCAAGAAGAACATGTGCAAAAACACTCACCCTATCCCAACTCAACAAAGATAGAGATGTGCAGTAAAATGCCCTGCTCCACTACACTTGGCACCTACTACTGCATGTGACACCTACCACTTAAAGCAGTGGCTCCCAGATGGGGCAATTAATAGGCTAGGTAAGTATTTTTTAAGATGTCTAGCTTGGAAAAATCATAGTCATATCCAAAATTCTTTTGGTGAACAACTGACATCAAGTGAAAATTTACTGACTTGGAACTCATGTTTCTTTTTAGGGATAAATGATCACAGAGAACCAGACTAAGAATTCAAATATGGGTGCCTTCTTTTTGTATTTTTAAGGCATGGTCAAATTTTTAAGGCATGGTCAAATCCTCCTGAGGCCTTTCACAGGCTGTATATCCATCCAGCAAGGCTAAAGGCAGTTCCCATGGTAATCCACCCCACCCCTGGGTTTTTCAGACATTCAAATGCATTCAGGTCTATTCCTGAGAAAGCTTTTCTAAGGAGCAAGTTCCCTGTCTGAACCCAGCAATTAGATTACCAGCACTTACAGACACAGACAAAATTGCAAAATCCACCTCCAGACTACTGATGCCCCAAGCAGGAATGGTGATGCATCCACCATGGCAGAAGCATTTGAAACTCCACAGAGAGAGCAGCCTGGAGGAAACAGTGCCATCAGGTTTGCTGAGATAGGCATCTTTTGATTGTCTCACAACAATTAAGAAAACCTTAAAGTTAAATAATTATGAAGGAGAAGAGCAACACTGGGCCACCCTTTATGATTCACAGATCTCAACTAAACTATAAAGAACAAGAGATTAAGCCTCCTAGAAGGACTGATAATTTTGTTACCCTATTTACACTGTCATCATGATCAACTGTGATTTGATTTTAATTTTTGAATCCAGAGGAATTATTTATTCTGCTATAAAACTATAAATATAGCTTAATTGTTTGAGGTTGACATCCTCACTAAGAGATAAATAAATCTGTGGCAACATATACAAACAATTCAGTGAACACCTAGCATTACATATTAGCACCCAAAAAGACACAGTCAGATCTGAAAGTTCCACCAGAAGACTTGGCCATTTGTTGTAGCTTTGAGTTTTCTAAGAAAAACAACACCCTGAAAATAAACCTCCATTCAACACACACCATATGCACTAAGTTCCCAAGATAACACAGCAGCAACACTGCTCAAGGGATTTGTCCTGGTAGAGAAGAAAAAAGTTTACATGAAATGTTTCAGGGATTGTCGGCAACCATCAGGTGTGAACCAATCACCTTGAAAGCTCATCTCATCTTAGACTGGGTGTCTCAATATTTAGCTCTGTTAAAACCTCTACAGCAAACCTAATCACATGTTAAGAAAAACAGTACTGCTTGTAATACAGTCTCAAGAGAAAAAGCAGAAGGACAGGTATTCACACCAGAAGTTATAGAAAAAAATGTGGGTTTGTTTGTTAAAGACTTACTTTGAAAATGTCATCTTGTGCACGTCAACTGTTGGCATCATCAACAAAAATACATTTTTTCTTTTAACAGAAGTAACTGAAAAGACAAATAACTTAAGATGTCATTACACTTTCTCCTGGATTTCAACCACCACATGTTGCAATAAAAGCAGTGACAGAAAGAAAACATGATTAACTGATGGCCAGTCTAGAAAAATGCAACACTAAGTAATGGTTTCACCTTCAAATCAATGGTTTCACCTTCAAAAAATTTCCAGTACCCTCCTGAAGGAATTCAGCTACCTGCTACAGTCAACAGGTTCCCCTTTTTCAGTTTTCTTCTCTTATACCATTTTATGTGATGGATTTCTCCCCAGACTTCCACATTGAAGTTAGAGTTCTTATTTTTCTACTTCATCCTAAGACACTTCAAACACACAGAAGATGAGAGATGCTCACCTAGGCATATGATTTCTTCTCTAGTAGCACAGTAGTGTTTCTTTTTGCCTTAACTATGCTGCTCACACCTACACACTGCAGCAAATATAATTTTTCAGACCTATTCTTAGACCAGATGCATCTTTATTTTCTTCTTAAGCTATATAAAACAACATTAGACTGTCACCTCTGTCACACTCCCTCCAAACCATCGTTTGCTGAATTGTCTACAAGGACTTTGGCATCAGTACCAAGACTATTTGTGCTGACCAGAACTGCCTAGGTGAACACTTTGCCTCTGAGACCACCAAACACAGCAGTCCATGGTCTGTGCCTGGCCTCCTGGGTTCTGTAATAAATCTCTTTAATACTGTACGGAAGGGATACTCTAAAAAAAGTGTACACTAAGTAAAAATAAGCTGTGTCTTTGGTTTTGCATGCCAAAGCAAACAAGATTAGTACTCCACAAAGAAAATAACCAAGTTATTTACCACTTTGGAGTTTTACCAAGTATTTGATACAACCAAGATAAAGCTGAGGATTTTAGCCTATTTTCATTACAACTTGTTTTTGAATAATTGAGTCTCAAGACAGCATTATTTTGCACAAAACAATGAAAGCTCCAATACCTTTTCTCTACTTTTGGAGTAGAATAATTCTTAATCATTTCATTTCACAACAGTGATCAAAACAAGATGAAGAAACAAGTATTTTGATAGCAAGGTCTCTGTGTTCAGCGTTTCATAACAATTTTGTGGCTGCAGAGATGCTGTGTCATTCCAGACAGAGTGTATCTCAAAATGGAAACCTATCCAGAGGGAAAATGAAATGAACACAAAAGAAAGAGTTGACTCTACTGCTGTACTGCAGCCCAGCCTTCCTTAGTTCCATTGGTGAAATGGCACTGAAGTCAACTGAAGCCCTCTGCACACAAGGAACCATAAATTGCCATGAGGACTGATGAGGTAACGTCTTCTCCTAGGGGAAATAAGAACAAACCAGCTCCCAAGAGAGTCCATCAGGGCAGGAGGGGAGGAACAACAGGAAGGAGGAAGAACTCCCTACGAATCTGGCATCTTTAATTCAGAAAAACATCAGAGCTCTTGCAATTCCCACAAACTAAACAAGGAATCACACAGTTACTGTGGAAAAGGGGGAAGGGTCCAGCCAATTCTGTTTAGAGAAGGAAGTGAGGGGAACACTGAGCCAAGCACAAGAGGAATTTAATTTGGTGGAGAATCTACATTTCAATTTAGCCATTGAACCACTGCAGGTCATGCCAAGGGACATTTTTTGTTCCGTGTTTGTTCTTTACCTGGCAATAGGAAAATAAGCCTTTCCCCTGCTCTTCACTAGAAGGATCTTACAATATGTTGGAAAGGCAGGTCACTGTTTGCATCAGCTCACTGTGAATGACAGTGCCCATAACACAACCAGCTCACCACGTTCCTGGAAGTGCTCCCACCAAAACCCCTGCCATGCTGCTGTGCTTCAGAAACAGTGGTTTAGACACTGCTGGTCGGTCCAAAAGATCCTCAATTCGAGAAGGGAGAGGAAATGAAAAGCTGCGTGTTTAGCTCCCAGCTGAGTCTGGAAGTTGTGGAAGGTATACATACCACTTCACAAGGAAAGGGAACAGGAAGCCATGAAAGAAAAGAGTCATTATGTTGAAATGGTAACATTTTCTTGAGGTTACACAGGCCAAATGAGCATATCCCAGAAAAATGTGAATCAAAGCCTTGGTAAAGAAACAGAAAGCAATATAAGTGACAGCAGATAGAAAAAAAAAGGAAAAAAAGAAAAAAAAAAACTTTAGAAGAACAAAAAGTATCATATATAAGAAAAATTCTAAGCGCTTATACACAGAAATAAAAGAGTGCAATTAAATTTGATATCAGGAATTAGATAATAATTGAGAAAGCAAAAAGAGGTTTCTTTGCAAGGGCCTGTCCCACACACGGTGCTGGCAAAAGGTAAGTTCAAGATGGATTAAGTCAGGACTGACACAGCACAAGAGGAGGGGAAAAAATTGATTAACTAAGAGTAAAAACGTTGATTAACTCAGAGTAAAAAAGTTGATTAACTCAGAGTAAAAAAGTTGATTAACTCAGAGTAAAAAAGTTGATTAACTCAGAGTAAGGCACCATGTTCTCAACACTTATGAGGGGATTAAGTATTTAAGGGTTGAGCAGAAAATAGAAATATGTAATGGTCACTAATGGTCACAATAGTCACAAAGCAAGCTATTCAACCATAGGTACAAAATGGTTGTAGAAAGTATTATACATGGCAGAAAAGAAGAAAAAGACAGACAGAAAAGATTGCTGAAGTTCAGTACCAGAACAAGTTACTTAAGAGCAGCCACGCAGAGCTTCTGACAGACCTTATGACAGGCATAAAGGAGGATATGGCAAGAAAGGAGGGAGGACACAGAACAACCCTTCTCTCCCAGACCCAGAGCCACCATTAAATTTCTTCATGTGTCTTTGAGCATGTCAACTCCATTGTTTGAAGGGACTTTATGTAGACTTTCTGGAAAGCTCACTTTGAAGTCTATAGCAAAAAGTTTTAAAAAATATAAATTTTAAGATAAATGTAATATTTACAACCATATGCATCCACTCCCTACCCGAGGAGATGGGAATAAACCCTCAGTAGAGTGGTAGAGGGGAAAAACCCCCAAATTTATGTGTCTGTTGATAGTAGCAACATTGGATGAAGCCAATGGGAACTAACCACTTTAGATCTGCACCTGGCTGAAGGGCAGAGCTGTGCTGACATGACAGACAGGCTACTTCAGTTAACTGGTTTGCCAAACCCACATGCAAATTTGGCACAAGTTAGCAAAATGCAGTCTTAATGATCTGGCAGGGGAGGAAAAAATCTCTTCCCTGAATGACACAAACCCTTGAGCTGACAAAATGTCACCAGTAACATGACTAGTCCCAACATGCTGTGGGGATGGCAGGCTCACCAGTAGGATGTTCTGGATTCCCATCTGCATAAGACAAGATTTTCTGCAACACCACCTCTTCCAGTGTGGACACCATCCCATTACAGCAGTGCCATGCAGCACCAGGAGCTCAGCAGAGCTCCAGCTGAACCTGCAGAATCCTTTTACTCCAGGCAGGACTCCAAGAACACGGTCCTGGTATCACCATGCTCTTACTTAGAGTAAATGTAAGGAATACTCAAAAGCCCCAAATGACTGAGATTGAAATGATATAAAAATACAGCATTAGGATTAAAAAGAATCAGACACCACCACTTGAACAGGAATGGGAATGCTAAATGGAGTTGTAGGTTTAATCAAAACTTCCCCCAGAGCAGTGGGCAGAGATGACACAAGCTATTAACAAGTGAGAAAACTGACAACTCTGAACACACTGGCAGCATTTAAGTTAATATGAGAAGGGAAAAAAAAAAAAACAACAGGGTAAAATATGAATAGACATTACTAGCTATCCATTCTAATGTCAGAAAAGAGATTTTTCATTTTACCAAATAAGTATGATACAAAGCAAATTCTTTCCAGTAGGAAGAGGTTTTTATTTCACTTTCCTTTGAAAGATAAGTAATGAATATTCTTGTGATTTCTGGTGAGACAGACACACCATAACCTACCAAATGTACAAAATTTACCTGCCTACTTCAGATAGCTATGACAATAAAACTACCTCCTACATAAAGACCATGTAACCAGATTTTCTCTCAATTCATTATCCCTAGAAAGAGCCTAAGAAGCCTTATCATCTGCAAGGCTATTTTGTTCTCCTAGCTAATTAATTACTTCACTTAATAATTTTTCTTATCCTATAAGCCATCAAAAAACCCAAAAAGAAAATCACATTGAGTGAAAGCTTTATAAGATACAAACTCTGGAGAGAGTATATGGGTATATTATTCACATGTGCGTACATTCACATTCATGTAAATAGCTTGTATGTGGATGTAAGTATGAAAACACTTACACATGTATGTCTATATTCTGGCCATGTTTTAGAGCAAAAGTAGAACCCAAGCTCTAGAATTGTCAGGTTGCAGACAAGGGTTTCCAATGGAGCACCAAGCTCCTGGAGCCCTGGGAAGCCAAGACAAGCCAACTTGAATGTGCACTGGCAAACAAAGAGTAATCAGCTTAATAGCAATGGCTCCAGCCTTGGTTTCCAGCGGGTAAATCCGTGCCATGAATATACTTCTTGCTGCCTCTGCAGAAGACAAGCTTGAGGGGGTACATTCCATGGCAGCTTAAAACAAGTGAAGTCAGGGCTACCAGTGAGCAGCCTCCCTCATGCCAGCTCACAAGTTAATCCAGCAAGCTGACTCAAAGAGCTACATCAGTCACAAACCGACTGCACAACCAAGTAGAATAAACAAATGCAGCAGTAAACGACAGCCAAACAATCTTCAGGCATTTCTGGTTCCCAGCTCTGGCTCACTGTGGGATCCTGACAGCCATTAGAAGAGTGAGTTTGAAAAGACAGTGGCTGGGAAGACAAGAAAGAATCTCAGTACCTGCAAGGCTTTGGTGTTACTTGCCACAGAAATGCACTCTGTGTCATCCTCACGTGAGAGAGAGAGTTCCACTACTTTCAGCAGATCCATGTTAATGTTCTCCAATTCCACTTTTACTGTGACTGAACCCACTTTTGGACAACAAAGATAACAGCCAGCTGGGCAGAGCACTGAAGAAAGGAAAAGACAGTCTACAAAGTATTTTACTTCTAAGATTTTGAGAAGGCAGGTAATTTAAGGTCTGGCATGGAGCAAACAACCACCTAGAGTCTATGGAGCAAACAGTATGATGGATTTCTGGTCTGCTTCAAACCAAACAAAGAAAATAGGCTGCTTGTGTATTTATTCCCAGACTTGGCCTCGAGTGAAGTATGAACAGTCATACAAACTACCCTAAGCAGCAGGCTTAGGGTAGCAGCTACAGGCAGAGGGACTGGGTCAAGCAGCCAGCCATGGTAACCTTCTCTACATGCACAGCTGGAAAAAGACACTTTGTCAATAATCTTTAGCTGCTGTTCTTCTGCTTTGTGTATTTAGGTTAAGGCTCCTTGGGGCACTGACTACTTGTACTTACAAAGCACTCCCACCAATGGCACCATTTAGCATAACCCCAAAATGTTAGAAGAAAAACAGCAAGGGCCTGGGGGAGCTGGCACATTTGTACCTACGATGTATTTAGAGGATATCAGCCTTTTGTACTCAACATATTCTAGAGGCAAACACAAAATTTGCCAACTTTCTTCTTTAATATAAGTTTCTCTTCTGTCTAGAATAACTCCATACATACCAGACCCTAAAAGAGCCAACAATAAATTACTAACAGCACAAAGAAAAATAGCAACTCGCAATAGAAGCATTCAGACAGATCATTTTCCACACTTCTTCCCATCCCCTCAGTTGCACTGACAGACATGTCTTTATGTGAACACAGGAGCATGCTATTTGAAGCTTAAGGCTCTGAAACTGTAAACTTTTCAACATGAAGATATGGTTTATAATGAAAAGTTCTGAAGTCAACTCATGCTTAAATATTTACAAATCCCTAGTGATAAAGACCAAATACACAAACCCACACAATGTTTTTTTCTCAAAAGTCACCACATAATCTCACCCAACATTTCTAGGTTTTAAGGTGTATCTTCAGTTCCATGAATTATAAATCAAACAAACAGTTTAACAACCTTCAGAAGATATTTTCTAGATGCACAAATAGTATTTACTACTATGAACTTCTTAGAAATTACACTTTTCCCTGTATTTCCTGAAACTTGTCACTAAGACTTTATTTAGACAGCCTGTCAAAGACTTCTCCTCATACACACAGAAAAGAACTCTTCTGTTATCTACTCCTGCAAGCCTAGCATTACCAGCCAAAGTGGAATGATCCTATTCTGTTGTCAGACAGAACAGACATTAGAACTACAGCTTCTGTGATTTAAATGAAATGTCATTTTCATGTGCAATTTCTTCCTTCTTCTTAGTAATAGTTTTAGTCTCCGTTGACTCTACCTTCTTTTATTTAACAAACATAGGTATATTTTCTCAACATCTGATCAATACCTCTTCTTTCTATTGTGCCCTGTCCTTTCTCTCTCTCTCCAGTTCTGTTCCTTACACATATTCTCCTTTTCTAGTATTTTCACTATGACAGAAGTTGACCTTTATAACATACAGCTTTTGAAACTGGATAAACCGTTTGAAATTTCAGCTTGAGAAACTGATAAGACTGAGTATTCCACTGTAGTACAATTTAAGTGCATTTTGAGTAAAAGCAGGATCACAGCTCTGTCCACAGACATCAGAAAATAGAACTAAATTTCAAGTTAAACATTTAAACATAAATCAGAACAAAATGTGCAGAATTTGGAATTCAAGGAAGCCCATTTTCCTGCTCTTGGAGAACCTGAAGGATGTGGTTACATGTTGATAGTTCAATTTCTTTATCAACATCTTGTCCCAAAGCAACTGATCTACTTAACACCCATCCCACTTCACCTTAAAGAAACAGTAATTCTATTTTCTGGAACTATTCCAGCTGTGCTTTCATGTATAACAACTGACAATTGAAAGGGAGAGACATTTCAAGGAGGAAGTAAGATTTGTATATTCTCATTTTGCTACATAAATTACAAAAATAGGTAAATAAGTAATAAATAGCTAAGTAAGCACAAGGTATGACTGTACAGAAAAGCAGCACCACAAGCTGAGCCAAATACTAAGCACTCAATAAAAATGCCTTACTTTGGTGGGTATAACAAAATGATTTTTGTAAGTGCACTTAATAATTCAGTTAAGCTAAGATACATAAAAATGCTGCTACTGGATATCTACTCCAGAATCAGGCAGGTTCTACATCAGGGCAAAAGCATATTAGGTAATGTCTCTTTTTTTCCTTAGGATCTCTAATATCTACCTTGTACTGAAAGGTTTGTTTTCTTTCTTTTCTTTTTTTAACCAAAATTGAACTGGAGATCACATGTCAATACTGAGGTGTACATATATATATATATATGCACTGAGCATGTACATACACAAAAATTTATATCCCCAACATTGCTCCCAAGTTAATTCATGACAAATTCTTGGCTTTGAAATAGTGAAATACTTAAATCATCAACACAGTCTTACTTTTTTTTTTAATTATTCATCATGCCATGAAAGCAATTTTTCAGTCAAAGTAGACAGCCTTTACAGGGGAAAGGGGGAGGAAAATAAAATGAAAAAGAAAGTGGGAAAGCCACTATCAAACAGCTTAGGAGCCTTTAAAAATTTCCAAACCAACTCATCTCTCTAAGGCAGCATTTGCTAAGAGTGTCACTGTATCCACTTTTATCTGTGCCAGTCACTAAGCAGCACATTCAAAGATATAGTCCCAAAGGCTTCTGAAAGACCAAGACCTGAACCTTTACCATGAAGCAGTCCCCACTTCCCACCCACCCACCTCTTCTACTGCATTACCCCCCTATTGCTGACTTAAACAGCAATAGACAAAATCAGTGACTGAAAAGAACATTCTGCCTATTTTAATGCTAAATCCTCAAAATCCTCACCATGACTCAATTAGAAAGATTAGATGATCATTGGTTGAACCCTCAATATCATGGAAGTAAAAGAAAAAGATTTAGTGTTAAACAGCAGCTGTATTTTCACTTAGCTATGCAGACATTTCATAGCCACTTTGCCATACTGGCTTATGTCTGGGGGTTTGAATAAAAATAGTTAATGTGCTTGCTTGTTACACCATGAAATGAAGTGCACAAAGCAATTGCCAAGACTGGTTTTGCCCATGAAAGGCAATGGTCATTAATAGCTTGTATTTGCAGAAGGCTGTCAGAGGAGCAGTGTGCCTGTGCTTCCTCCAGTTTTCTATAGTTTAACCATACATGAGGCAGCAGGAACAAATGCACTACACATTTCCTCATTTCACAACAGGTCATGCCTGCAGGACAGATGACAAGTCATGCAAGCCTCAGTTGCAGAAAAATATTCAAATCCTGTAAATTTGAGGGGGTGGAAAGGTGTGTGTCTCTTCATGGAAACAGTATATTGGGAAAATGTGCAATGACAGTAATAGTTAATCAGTATTTCATCACTTTCTTTTGCTGTCCAGACCAGTACCTTGGAGATTTGAACTCCTGTTCTTTTTCATACCTGTTTTTCTTGAAGGAGATAAATTTCTTTCAGTAATATTTAGACAGGAAACAGGCAACAAATGGACTACTCATACAATCATGTCTGGGCTGGACAGGCAAATTTTTCAGGCATCTTCAAATAGGTCTACCTGGAAATCCCAGCAGACAGCAAAGTGAGCCACACTGATTCACCTGGATGGGAATCACACATGGATCTGTGTCCATGGTTATTAAAAGTGTGGCATTCTCTCTCTAAGATTATGAATTATCTAACAAGCAGAACAGAGGACTGAGAAGATGACAGCATGCCCACACTGTGTCAGCCATGAGAAGTCAGGGATTTTCAGCAGCTGGACAAGGAAAAAAATAGACCAGGAAAATCAGACCTATTCAGCTGAAAAGTTACATGCAAGAAAAACCAAAACAAAAAAAGTGACATTCTGAGAAACAAACAATGTAGCAGCAGATAGTACAAGTACAAGCAGCTCTCTTAGCTTTATTAGACTTCAGTGTAAGTCTCCTACTAGGCAGGAGAACATGAAGTTTACCAGCTCTCATAAGGATGGCGCCTTCAGCTGCCCCTGCCTTCCTGAGACACAGGACTGTGAACATACAGACCAGTTGCTGGAGATGACCCTGCTTCAGTAAGGCCTCCCAACACCCACTGTGTAAAAGCTGGAGAGCTTTTAGGAAACTGAAAGGACATGGGAGTAGCCTGGGAGAAAAGGGAAGAAGGTTCAGGGTCCTCTTGCTAGGAAAAGAGACTTACCATCAATGCAGAACTCTAAGCAGACTATGGGAAGAGAGTCTTTCACAGCCTATCCTCAGTTTGGAGCACACCTGCCTTAAACACAAGGTCTTCTGACAGGTGGAGAGAGCCCTCCTAAAGTGGTGACATCATTTACCTTCTGCTGATCTGGATTCAGTCTATTGCATATTTTCAAACTTACCAGAATCCAATAACATGTCAACCCAATGCACTAAGATTACTGCTGTACTCCTCTGCTGTAAGCTGCAATAGTTTTTCTTGCTTAAAAATTGGCAAACATTTATCAATCTTTGTAGAAACCAAGCTGAAGCTTATTCTGTTTTCTCCCCAACTGTTCTTAGTAAGAGGCCTCTACCTAAATTCTCTTAGTTTGGAAAGGCACTTCTGAGTATGATGGCATTAGAATGACATGTAACACAAAGTTTCTTCCCTCTCCACCTCTCTTCCCCCACAGTTTTCCAGAGTTCAAACAGATTCTCATGAAAGTCAGGGAGAGCAAAGCTGGAAAGCAAGAGAAAACAGTGTCCCAAGCACAAATTTTCAAGTAGGGAGGTATGAAACCCCAACACCTAAGCACTTGTAACAAAACACCTGTGGGAACTGGCTAGGTGATAGGTGCTATACCTATTGCAGGTGACATTAACAGAATGAGCAGAAAGTAACCCCATGCCTGTTCTTCAGGTGATTTCAATCCACCTCTGACATTAAGGCTTGTTTCAGTGGCAGGATGGCTGAGAGAAGCCCTGTGAAGTGTAGTTCAGACTCTTTGCATGTATTTGTAAGATGGTGTTTAGAAGATGGGTGCCTGTCCTGCTTGAGGGGCTGCACAAACTTAGTGAAATATGCACTGTGGAGAAAGGCACACCCCTGCAAGGACCATCTTGCAGGTAAAACCCCAAGTTCTGCCATGGGATTTGAGTCTACAAAATCTGGGATGAATGATTCTTACAGCTAGTAATCAAGAAGCAAAAACAACATGCATGCTATTAAAAGTGTGGCATTTATATCTCTAACACTATGAACTATTCAGCCTAAACAGAACTATAAAGCCTAAACATGCTTTCCTAGGGGTTCAGTAGGAGCAAAATGCAGCACTGAATCAATTTTATCCGGAATAGCGTGGGAGGAGGGAGAGTTCCTTTCCTATTTTGAGAGCAACATCTATGCTACACATGCAGAGCCAAAGCCTTCTAATCCAGCAGGCTGAATACATACTAGTTATTCAAACTCAAGAACGTGTGCATAAAAGGAATTTCATACAATTAGTCCCCGTTGTCCTCCTCAGTTCATGCTCTCTGTAAAGTTCTTATTCCAGTGTTGCTACATTACACACTCAGACCCATCTTTTTGCCTCCCACATTGCCTTCAGTAATGTAAAAACATTAGATAAGCAGGCAGGGATGTGTAAAAAGAGAGTATCTGTACAGCCACTGATCTATCATTTAGTCAACAGGCGCCATTCATAGACCATTTTAGCAAAGCAAAAATCAAGTGAGGCAGAATGAAAATGGGTAATGCTATTTCAGTCTCAATGTTAGGAAATGTGTCAATTTTCTGCCAAACTAATGTAATGGAACACAGTTCCACTGTGATTTTATAAAGATTTTTTTCATACTATTTTAGCAGACCATCACTCTGACCAGTGTGCAAAAAGATCTTATGGAGAAAAAAATTACATTTATTCTCAACTAATGAAAGATTCCGCACATCTCTTTTATACAAAGATACAAACTTTTGTATCTTTATTTGCTAAACAAATGACAGAAGTTTATATCTTCAGCTTGAAAGCAAAGAAGAGTGCAAATGAGGAGCACTGAGCAAGGAACTGATCCTGGTTTATGAGAAACAGCATGAAAACTAACACAGCACAGGGAAAAATTAGTTCCAAAAACACACTTAGAGAGAAGCTGTGTAAGTCACTGGCAACATAAGTATCATATTGTAACCAGGAAAGAGAAGAGATAACTAAATTCCCCTCAAAGAAGAACCTTGTTTCAGGAGTTCCTTTGATACCTTCCAGCTTGGGACAGTGGAAGTACAGAAAAGCAGCACGAAGGGAGCTTGGGAATGTTCCCACTGAATCCCTGCAGCCCCACTGGAAACCTCCCATCACTGAAACAACACTCTTTCCCCTCTTTCCTAGCTTCCCCAATTATTAATTTTGGTGGGGTTTTTTCAGCTGCTGGAGCATTTCATAGGGACACAACATGGAAGGCTGCCAGCCTTCCCAGAGCCAGCTCTGAGTAGAACACTCTTGGCTCAGCAGCAGACCACAAAGTGCAGCAGAAGGAAACACAGGGCCTTGAACTCACACCCATCTTGCTCTTGCCCTCCATACACACCCCCTAGACGCAGGTCTGCTCTGAGTCCTGAGCAGTAACTCACTGGTGCCCAACACCATCTCTGCTGGAGACCATGGTACCTGCCAGCAGGCCCTACCCATGGGCAAACCAAGAACTGCTCAGGTTAAAACTAGGCAAATCTAGAAGTTAAGATGCCAAATATGACCATTAATATGTACTTTTTGCTTCCTTCAGGAGTTACAAGAACTTACAGAGTAACTATAATAGAGACTCGTTATTTAGAGCTGACAGGACAACACCAATGCAAAGATCAGGCATGGTGGAGCAGAGAAGTGGTGATAGGAGCTGCCCTGTTGTCCTCAGACAGCAGGAATACTGCAGGAGTACAGGGCATCCCAGCCTCCTCCCTTGCTCCAGAGGCAGTTTGATCTCCATTGGCTTTAGTATTGGGGTCAGGATACCATTACAATAATGATAAATTCCTGGGAATAGGGTCTCCCAAGTAACAACTATGAAGCAGCATGAACTTAGTGTTCACTTCACTTTCATGCCAATGACCCCTGGTCTTCAGTCAATTAAAAGCTTTATTCTAGAACAACATCCTGACACATACCACCAGGCCAGCCATCACCAGTGGCTTTTGATTTGTGCAGAAATAGAGGCCATGTATGCAACTGGCAGCCCTAAAGGATGATACACTTCCCTTTGTTTATAAGGGGAATACAAATAAACCACAGATATACTAGCAATACTGATATGTACTTATTAGTATTTAAAATATTCTACAGAAATCCTCCATGTCACAACGATCATTCTGGAAGCCATCCTTAAGGAATTCTAGGGAAAGTGAATGTGCCATTATTAGGGACACACTTTCTTCCCTGTTACCAAGAAAACCAGCTTCTTGAAAATTCTTAAATAATCAAGGATTTAGCATTACACAACCATGCACAAAATACTACAAGATTGCAAGAAGCATTCAGTCACTATCATAACAATAAATCCATAGGGGCGGATTCAGTGGAGTCACAGACCAAACCCATGTTTCTTTCAAAGGCTGGAAAAAAACGTGGAAAAGAAAAAGGAAGGGATGTGTCAATCCTTCCACACCTCATCCTTTGACAGTAACTACTCTATGCCATCTGGCTATTAAGGACTGTCAGCACTTGAAGAATATCCATGATGCTTTCCTGACTGCTTCTACAGAAAAGAAAAAGGAAAAAAAAAAAGTCCTAGAAAATTCAGCTGACATACTACAAAGTGAAAGCTATCATCCTGCTGCCTCCTTTTTCTTTGGGGGGAAAAAAATACCTCAGCTGTACTTACTGTATTTCTTAGCAAAATTGCATTTTGAAAACAGTGAATATTGCTGAATTGGTGTGAGGATTATGGCACTGAATATTAAAAACCCAGGTGACGGAGCAAAGCCCTCACCCCGCGTACACCTCTTACCGCCCAATGCGTTGGAGCAGAGCTCACTTGAAGGTAAATGCAAGTAACAGAAACCAACACCTAACTTGTCTATTTGACATTTCTTACGAAGGCCGGCCTTACAAAGAGAGCCTGAATTCAGTCCCCGAGGGCTTCGGCGGGCCTACGTGAATCTCTTACCTGATAGGCAGAGGAGCGACTGGCCCATCTCACACCCAGTTGCCAGTGACTCCGAATGACTTCACTGCCGCTGTGGCAGCAGCACAGGGCTCGCAGGGCAGAGCTGATTTGCCAGGGAAGGTGCACGGGCACATGGCAGATACAACCACAACTCCTCCCACGGGCTGAGGGAGGGCTGGCATCCCGCCGGGGCTGCCTTGGGAGACAGAGCTCCCAGCGAAATCCATTTAACACATTCCTGCACAGCTTCTGCCGATACCGTCCCTATGGTCAGGCCAAGCTAAAAACAAACACCCCTGCCCGGCCAGCTGTCTTTGCTGGAAGAGGAGCGTGCATTTTTACAGAAACAAAGATAACTGAGCTCGCTATCTTCTACAGAAGTTTTTCTGGTGTGATTTTGTTCCATTACATCTGCTTGGGTAGCTAACAAAAGCAGAGCTACTGGAGCAGGAATGTACTCAGGTATCTTCATACAACATGTTACATTTTTAAATGCTTGGTTTGTTTTTCTGGACCTTCCCATATGTATTAAACCAAAGCATTTCGAAGCTACCATCTGTAGCACAGGAACTGACACATTCTCTGCTGCTTTTATGTATTTGTTCATTTAGAATTGTGTATTAAGATTTACTAAAACGCTATTGTATTAAGCAAGCGCAACAAATGGAACTTACTGCAACTCAGATATTTCTTATAGATTCCATCCTCACAAAATATTAATGAGCATAGTCAGTAAGTGCAAGATTTACTTGTGAGTATCACTATTCTTTGTATCTTTTGTCATTAAAAATGAAAGCTAAAAATACATGTACACCTCCCTGCTGCATACTTCAGTCCACATTCAAGCAGAAACTCCCAGACAACCAACATAAACAACTGTGATGAATGTTTCAATCTCCAATGGGCAGTGGGATGAACACCATAAAAAGAAATTAAGACTTACTATTTTCCACCTCCCCTCAAAACACAAGAGTCTAAACCAACTCCTGTTTGGTCAGTTGTGACTTTGTAAACTCTGTATCTACCAAACCACACACTGCTAGGAATAGCATAAATCTCAGAGCAAGGATTACAAAATCATTCTCAGATTTTGGTTGGGGTTTTCTCTTTTAAGAACCCTAACAGACATCCCTGCAAAGAGAAACAGTTCAATCTGCTTTTAGGTTTCAAAACTAGCACAGATCTATTTTTTTCTGCTGGGTATACACTGAATGTTTGAACAGAAGATTAGTCATAGGTCAGACAATATAGCTTGTTATCACTACACCCTTCATTTGAAGGAAAACCAAATAAATTGGGTATATATTTCAAACAGCTGAAACGATGGTAAAAGAAAGTAAATTCTCCTGGGTTTCCTTTTCTAAAAAAAAAAAAAAAAAAATTAAAATAAATTTTTTAAAAATTTAAAATCCCAGCTTCTCATCTGACATGTAACCAAATGTTTTTTGGCCGCTGAAAAATCCTGCCATTGGTCAGGCTCGGCAATAGGCACATCCCCTACACCTGGTGATGCGCGCTCAGCCCCGCATCCCGGCCCGGGGGGGGCCAAGCCGGGAGCGGGGATCTGTCAGGCCGCGTCCCGGCGCCAGCCCCGGGCCGGCAGCTCAGGCGAGCGCGATGCCAGGTTAACAATTTGCCTCCCTCCTGGACGCCGCGGCAGCCCTCCATTTTGTCAGCCGCCTCAATTTAAACGTTTTCCAAGGCGAAGGCAGAACTTCAGCATTTCTTCGGGAGCCTTCCGGGGCTTTAAAGCATCCCCGACCATTTTGCGGAGCCAGCGCTCCGGGCTAAGTTTAGCAGGGCAGCGGCGCACGCCGCGGCTCACGGGCAGCGCCGAGCCCCCCGCGGGGCAGCCCGCGGGCTCCTTCCCATCGCTTCTCCCGGCGGCGCCTCCTCCCGCCCCGCGCTCCGGCGGCGCCCGGCTTCCTCCCCGCACGGGGAGAGGCAGGTGGATGTCGGGAGGAGGGCAAGGAAGGGACGGGAGGCAGGAGCCGCCGCGGGCAGCAGGGTGCCGGCAGCAGGTAGGGAAGGCACCGCGGGGCGGCCGCCGGTGCCGTGCGGTGCCTGTGCCGTTCCCCCTCCCTCCGGCCCCCGTTCTTACCACCTGCGGAGGCGGCCGGAGCCCGCCCGGGCCGGGGCAGCGACCTGTCCACTGCGGGCGCTCTCCTCCGGAGGTGAGGGGGCGGCGGGGAAGGGCATGCGGGAGGAGGGAGGGAGGGCTCCCGCCGCCCGCCTCTCCCTCACCTCCCTCCCCCTCCTCCTCCTCCTCCTCCCCGCCCAGGCTGGCCCGGCCCGGCCCGGCCCCCCCCGCGCCCCTCGCCCCCCTCCCGGCTTGGCTTCCGCGGTGCGGCCCCGGGTCGGGGTCCCCTGCGCTGCTGCGGCACTTACTGTGTCACCCCTGTCAGTCTGGCTGCCTGTTCCCTCGGCAAGGATAGGAGCAATTGCCCACTAGCCTCGCCGCTGCCGCCCGAAACAACTTTGTCTTCTTCCAGTCGCTGGGAAAGCTCCTCTTTTTCCTTCTTCTTCAATAAGGGGGGAAAAAAAAAAAAAAAACAACCAAAAAAAAGTCCTCCCAAAAACAACAGCCAAGCCTCAGCAAATTTAAAAATTAGAAAAGAAAAAATATATTCGGCTTTTTTTTTTTTTTTTTAAGAGTGGGAAGCGTGAAGGTGGGAGGGGAGAGGAGCAGAAAAAGGAAGCATTTGGAGCTTTGGAGCTCTTTTCCCTCTCCTTCCCCCCTCCCAAGATGGCTTGAAAAAATTAAAAGGGGACAGTGGTGAGGGGGGCACACACACGCCGAAAAGCTCGGGAGGAGGGAAAAAGTTCGGGAGGTTGGGGGTTTTTCTGTGTGTGTTTGGTCTTTTTGTCTGTTTGGGGTTTTTTTGTTTTGTTTTTTTTTTAAAGCCTTAGAATCCCAGAATGACAGAAGCGACTACAAACACCCGGGAAGAGCAGGCACAAGGAGAGGAACGAGCGAGAGAAAAGAGTTTTGCTGGTCAGTAAACTTCAAGCTGCTGCGATGAGGTCATTGGTGTAAATATAAAGCGATGGCGTCATTTGAAACCAATCCCAGTGAATGAACTCAGCCGGGGGGTGAAGGTGGGGGGAGAGGGTGAAGGAGAAAGAGGAGGAGCAGCGAGAGAGGATCCCTGCGGGGCCCGGCGGCAGCGGCGGCCGCGCAGCCCCGGCGGCGTGAGGCGATGGCGGAATGGGGGGGGGGGTCTCACTGTCCCCAGGGGAAATACGGGCCCCGCTGCCCACGGCCTCCAGCGACAGCCGCCGGGCCGCCCCTGGGAGGAGCCGCGGAGCGATTCAACCGAGCCGCCGACACTGCCCTTCCCCGCCCTTCGCCCGGCCCTCGCTCGGCTCCGGCCTCCCCGCAGGCCCTCCCCGCCCGCGGCCCCTTCCCCGCGCGGGCCGGAGCCCGCCCGGCGTGTGGCGCCTCACGACGCCTCGGGCCCGCAGCCGTGTCCGCTCGGCCTTGTCCGCTCGGCCGCCTCCCCTCTCCTCCCCTCCTCTCTGCCCTGCGCCAGCTGAGGGGGCATCCGTGAATACTGCCCTGGCCTTTGCTTTCACGGTGTGCCGCTGTGCGGTGCGATGCACAACCACCTGGGTGTGAAGGCGTCACATCCTCCTGTGGTAGTGCTATGGGATCGTACAACCACAGAGTGTTTGAGGGAAAGGAGCTTAAAGTCATCCAGTTCCAGCCCCTGTCACTGAGGTGGGCAGAGCACCCTGTGGGTCATGTGGAACACTGGGGGCCTTTGCCCTTTCAATAGCCTTCTTAAGCTTAAAAATCTGAAGCCACACATTGAAAATCTATGCAGATCCACAGAAGTAGATGTTATTTTTGCCTGACATGTATCTGTTTGGGCTAGTGCCAATCCGAACTGGCATGGTACATCCTTCAGGGGCTGCATGGGTCCTGTGTGCCATGCATCCCTCTTCCAGACAGAATATTCTGCAGTACACTTTCTCCCTTAGGGACATCATTACTATGGGGAACTTGCTGGCACTGCTGGGCATGCAGGACAGCTTGCACACCAAAATTCAAACTCCAATCCATCACCTCTGACGGCTTTGAATCCCTGTGCCAGAAACCCTTGGAAGACAGCACCAGTAAGAGGATTAACTGCATGGATCCTTACATTCTTGGTGGCTGTCTCTTCCAAAGTGCCATCGGAAAAGCATGTGGCTATCGCTCACAGTAAAATGGTTTGGGTGTTTGGTGTTTCAGGAAGAAGGTCATTCAATAAATTGTATGGGGGGGAGGAGGCTCTGTCCTGTCAATATTGACCAAGAACCACCTTGATGAAGGCCCTCGTGCTAAGGAGTTGTGAGCTGTGTCATGAGAATGCCTCGTTGGCACTTGTACTGAACAGTCATGTCCCGTGTGAGGGAGTGCAGAGCAGGCAGGGAAGAGAGAAGCCCAAGCTCCACGACAGAGACAAAAGATCAAAAGCAGTGAAGAAATTATGGTCAAGCAATTAACATTGGGATGTTCACTGTTTTGCATGTGTCCCTTTCCAGTAAATGAAAAGCAGTTTTGCCCTTCTGTCTCAATAAAGCAGTGGCCCCAAAGATGCCTTTCTCAAACCCCCAAAGTGCCCACAGCATTAAAAATCTGCACAATTAACTGCTGGTTAATGGAGCTAGAAGTGACCCATTTTGACTAAGGGGATCAGAGAGCGTGCCAGAGGAACTGGAGGTGACAGCCAGTGCCCCAGCTCTTTCAGTCCAGAAAATTGCAGGAACAAACAGTTCCAGCATGGTTATCCTCACAAAGAGAAGTGGGGAGCAGTGGAGAGAGGTGCGTGGTGAGGAGGAAAGCCATTTCAATTCTCTTTTCCCTTTTCTCATCTCAACTCAGTAACACCTTATGTAACAGGTTTGGGTTTTGTTTAAATTGTGAGGCTGTGAAAATTTCCTGACTGTAAAACTGTAACAATAAGAAGTACTTGTCATCTTTTGAAAATATTTTTCTTTTCAGAAAAAAAAAAAAATATATATATATATATATATATATGCAGAAAAGCCTGTACTAGCACAGCAAATTAAAGCTTTTTCAGTATAGAGTCGGGATATTTCTTTTCCTAATATAATAAAAGATGTGACAAAACCAGTGGTATCACAATTAATTCCTGCACATTGAAATTATTACTAAGAATAACTTTTCCTTTTCAGCCAAGCTTGAGCCAAAAGTCTGATTTGGGAGAACATTGCAGGGTGAAACTGGACAGGTTCATTGCTAACCTCAAGACACAAACAGGAGGAGTCAGGAAGACTCAAACACAGCAGCATCAGACCTCACTTCATTGAGAGTAGAAGCTGCATCCTTTGCCTCCTGTTTGCAGTGGCCAAACTGTGAGCTTGTTGGCAGCTGACATCCCTCAGCTGGCCATGGCCACTTGAGTAGCAGCAGAAACTCCTTTGCATGTCAGAGTTTTAACATCACTTAACTCTTTTTTTCCCCCTGTCAGAGCCATCTGGGAGAGAGAGTCCCTGGCTTTGCTGGTGTCCCTGGCTGCTGACCTCCTCTCCCCAAGTTTTTAAAGTCTGTCAATTCTATGAAACGTATTTTGCTGCACTTCTGGTGATGCACTTTTTGGCCTAAGTTCACTGTTTTTGAGAAAATGGTACTGAAAGAGTTAAAGTTAGTGTTCCTTTCTTGTGCCTCCTTATGAGGCTTATGAGATAAGAAGATCAGAAGTGTCTATATGGGGTGAAACAAGGGCAAAAGACATTGTGGTGGCTATCCAACCAGCTATGCCACAGCCCTTGAACTTTGACACTCCCCCCTGTCCTACCCGTTCAAGCCTCACTTCTGGCAGGAGTGGCTCCAAGTGTGTCACCCCCTGTTCCTGGGGGCCAGGGAGGGGCAATAGCTGCGTACTTTCAAGAGCTGGAGGTCATGCACCTTTTTTACAAAGGTTTCTCTTTCTTTATTACTAAAAGCTAGTGCAGTTTTTTGTTCCTTTTCCAGCTAATGGACTTTGTGGCACTTCATTTGGTTAATCAGTTAGCAGTGATTAAACAGGGGAAAGATAAATGACAGCCTGAGTAACGTCATCATGGTTTCTGCGTGGTGGAAAGGAGTGGTTTGCCAGGGAAACCTCTTGTGAAATAAGTGAGAATTGAACTATAAGCACGGAATTTACCATGCTTTAAAATCCCCTTGTGGGTACTCACTTCCTCCAGAGGCTGAAGTGGAGTTGTTGAAGAAGTTGCCATTCCCACACAGCTCCCAGTCACCGTCATGGCTGTCTTCTGCCAAAGGCCTCCCCTCCCTACCTGCAAGCTGCTCACTCAATCCCTCCCAAATTAGCTTTGGCCAAAGTCAACCAGAGCAGCTTAAGAAGTTTAAATAGTAGAAGTCTGTTGCACTGGTTTGTTTTGGCTGAGATGGATTAGGGGAAACCCAAGTCACCAGATGGGAAGTGAGGTGATGACTTTTTCATGGACAGCTTCAGGGGCAGTGGGAAGTTGGGCCTAATCTGCTTTCAGAGCAGGCTTCTGTACCAGACATAACTGCTAGCGACTGTTCCTCAGGGTATTTAAAAGTAGAAGTGTTGCTGAGATACTCACATTGAAACATTTGTAGCATTTTTAGATACCACTTCCTTTGTTGGCATGGAGAGCAGGGTGAAGCAGTCAGAGCAGCACAGGTTTGTGGGAGAGCAGCAATGGGAACACGAGGATTTGGAAACCAGCAGCTATAGGAGATGTAGGACTGAGGGTGGGGAAAGAGCAGAAGAGAGAAGCTTGTGGCTATAGATCAGTGGGAGATCTCAGAGCTCAGTCCAGAGAGGAGGGATTTGAGCAGCATGGGAAATGCAGAGATCAGAGACCTGGGGTGGCGAGCAGCAATGCTCAGGGACAAACAGCGATTCTTCCCTTCCATGTGTGCATCCGAGCTTGGAAGCTCCATCCCTGTGGAAAATGGTTGAATGAGAATAGCCTCACTAGTCTGACACTGCAAGTAGTTTTCATAGCTCTACTTCCCTGCAGCTTCTCCAGGACTGCCAGATTCACAGCCCATCCAACAATCTGGGGATGGTATGCAAGTGGAGGGGTCTAGGTTCGATGCAGATATGGGCTTTGGGCTGGAATACAGGACAAAATGGAGCAATATTCTTGTTGTCTGAGAGAAAACAGTGGGTGATTTGAAGCAATGAAAGAGAAAAGAAGAATTACAGGAATGGGAGCAGCAGAAAGTACACAGAACAAAGGAAGGAGAGCATCAGCTGTTTGCTTCCCTGTAACTCCTTACTTCATAAACCCTGTAACCATTACTCAATAGAAATGTACATTACTCCTATCTCTACAAAACCCTTTATTTTTCTAAGCCTTTTGTGGGACAGAGTAGCATCATGAAACCATGTTTTATGGATGTAAGATTGAGTTACTGACATGAAGTAAGTCATCCAAGGTAGTATAGCAAGATGGTTACAGATCAGAGAAATTAACCAAGTTCTCTTAAATTCCAAATCTAACCACTAATTCATCCTTTTCCCTCTCCTCTCTTGCATCTCAGAAAAAAAAAAAAAAGGTAACTTTTGCTTTTCTTACCTGCACAGGCAGTTATTAAAATTAAGCACTTGCACAAAAGTTTGTTGGTTAGCTTGCAATTAAGGGACACACACAAACACACAAGGCTATAGGTGAGAGATATAACATAAGACAACGTGAAAAGACAAAGGAAGAAGTAATAACAATTTCTGGTTCTATGGATGGCCTTTATCAAGCTTAGGGGGTTTTGCTAAAATTCTAGTCATCTTGGAAAAAGAAGTTACTATTTTCACGGTCAAGCCACTTCTCTATGAAACAGCAAGATGAAGTTTCGAGGAGGCATTTGAAATTGGAGATCATAATAAATATTATTTACAGAAAAGGAGCATAATAACATGTTGTCATCAGGAAACAGAATAATGAAATACTGTTCTCAAGAAACATCAAGTTCAGACAAATCTATAGCAACTGAAAAACTTAACTAGTAACATTTCTCACTTTCTAATATATCCAAAGAGAGAATATTTAAATAAAAAAACCAAAAAAGCTGATACATTAAAAAAGATCACAAACACATTCTAGAAATTAAGATAGTTGTCACAATAAACACCCACCTCACTTACTTTTTGCTCTTACTCACTGTTAGTCACTTGTCTGTAGGCTGGTACACTTCTATGGAAATGAACTGCTAATGGGCTGTAAGCACAGATGGTGTAAATCATCATTGCTCAACTCACACTTCAGTTGCTATCCTAATTTATACTATCTGAGAATGGCTTTGTGTGTTCATGTTTTGTTTGTGGCCAATGATGAATCAGAAGTAAAATGTATTTGCGTTTATTATGAGGGCAGGAGAAAACGTATGAGGTCTTTGACAATTCATAGCCTCTTTTTAA
Source organism: Agelaius tricolor (assembly GCF_023055355.1). NCBI lineage: Eukaryota > Metazoa > Chordata > Aves > Passeriformes > Icteridae > Agelaius > Agelaius tricolor. The sequence goes on from NW_027269263.1 coordinate 6,797,315, forward strand.
CTGCTTGAGTACTTCAAATTATGTGGGATATAGTAATTACCAGCTTTAAATAAATTTTAGACTTCCTGTTTTTCTAATAATAAATATTTTCTTAGGAATACCAAGGATATGATAAAAAAAGTACAGCATTCATAAAATGCTTTAAAGTTGTGATATGTGAAATGTCATCTGGCTCAATATAAACCATTAAGTACAAAGTTACTGTCTTGACAGCATGCTAAAGTGAGCTCACAACCAAGAAAATAGTTTAAAAGTCTCATGTAGGAAGAGAATATACAACCTGTGGTAATGAAGACCAGATTATTTATGTTTATTTATTTTAAAGTACTTTATTTTCAAGATATGTACACAGGAAAGGAAATCTTCAGACAGTTTTAGAATCTTTAGCATTTCTTGTAATACATTTTGTTGTTTCTGCCAACTTTTAACATCTCTTGACACTTACAGGTATCCTAAACTTTGTGGATTTGATACACTGCTGTTTATTTAATTCTAAAGTGCAGTTTGGGTCTTGCAGTAATATGCCAGTGAAACTCCATTGTTATTCAAATGGATTGTGAAATAGATTTAGATTCCATGGGGTCATTAAAATGTACTTAATCGATAAAAAAAAACCTAATAGGAAAAAAGAAAAGACAGACAAACCCGTACTGGACATGAAAAATAAACTTGAGTTATAAAAGGGGAAAGAAAACGAAGTTAATTACAATTTGTTGTTGCTGTGGGAAAGAAGGGCATGAGCACCACAGTGACCTGCATTTATAAGCTCTCATTCATATAAACTTTTAAGTGGATAACACCCAGAACATCAATATTTTGGCCTAACAGTAATAACATTCTTAGGATAAAAGACTGTTAGCTCTGAACAGAGTCTTATTTTGTTGAATGCACTGGTCAGAAAATTGTCAGTCTGAGATTAGCTAAATTGTCAACCATAGAGAGCAGAGTTTGTTGAGAAAGTCAGGTGAAAATATCAGGTTACAGAGAAAAGAAGCATGTGAAAATTTCAGAGCGTGTCTTTCTTTCTTGTTTTTTTTTTTTTTAGATGTAAGGTGGAGGTGAGGTGAAGGACTGCTGGTTTATTTTTATATTGCCTCCTTGACTACCCTTCCATGGTCAGGAACAAGCTGGCTTCTGTGTGTTAGCTATGGGTAGAAGTCTTTTAGTTCTGCAGAGGAGTTGAAAATCTTGCAAGAGCATATCTGCTTCAAAGCAGTTTGCCATTTGTTCCCCTTGTAGCCAGGGAAGAATCATGATTGTATTAAAAATGTTTAAAACCCTGGTTTACATTCAGCCTGCAAAAAGAAGGGGAGAAGATCAATGAAGGTGAAGCACAGGGCTACAAATATAATGTTTTATTTTCTTTGTGAAGGTCTGCCTCAGACTTCTCATGACTTATTTGAAGCTGCTTGTGCTTACCTCAGATATAAATTTGGCTTGTTGACTCTCCAGTCACTAAAAATTGTTTCAATCCATTGATGAAATGATGATGAGTTCCAGATAAAGTTAAGCTGAAGAATGTGCCTCTTCATGACCATTTAAAAATCTGAATGGGATATTATAAAATCAAATAGGGCAGAAGGTTTTTTAAGAGGGGGAATTTCAAGTAGAGGATGTGACTTTCCAAGACATTTTTTCTCAGCAGCTGTGAAAGCTCAGAAGAACTTCCTAGACAGGAACATATGAGGACACAGTCTTTTGTGAGCCAGTCAGTGGAGACATTTGTGGGAAAATGGTGGATGCAACTTGAGTTCCAGAATATAAAAGGAAAAAGAAGCCCCTGTTAGGAGAGCCTGTCTAATTACTAAGTTGCAGAAATTATATGTTTATTCATCTGTTATTTTGTAGTAGGACCTACAATTAAATGATGTCAGCCACAGTTTAAGAAAAATGGCTATTATAACTGATGATTCATTGAAAATACCTTCTTACCATCTAATGCCAGCAGGACAGCAGGCTGCAGTTGCACTAATGCTGAAAGCTGAAAAAAGAGCAAGGTTCTCCTTTGGTTAACAGCATGTGAGCAAAGGCTTCAGCCACAGGAGAGGAGATGGCAAAATAGGAACAAGGCTGCCCAGCAAGTGGTAGGGAAAGAGTGAACCAACATCTGTCAGTGGCATGGGTGTAGAGAGCTTGGGAAGGTGCCTTGGCTGAGCCCATCTATCAGGTGATGTTCTGCCTCACAATTTCCTGCCCTCAGCTTCTTACTGTGTGGTCCTGACCCTTCCCTTTCTGTGGATCTGGCACCGTTATAATGCAACATGAGCCAGTCCTTCTTGCCAATCCAGCAGAATTAGAGTGAGTTACTCTTTTTGTCAGTCATTCAGTTGACATCTGTTGTCTGACAACAGAGAAAAGCTCTTTAGAATGAGAGTGGTCAAACACTGCAACAGGCGCCTAGAGAGGCTTCCCCCTCCTTGGAGATAGTTAGTGCTGGAACAGACAGGGTCCTCAGCCACCTGGTCTAACTTTGGAGCTGGACTGAATGTTAGCTTGGCTCTGCTGGGAACAGGGAGTTAGACCAGCTGGCCTCCAGAGGCCCCTTCCAACCTGATTTGTTAGAGGGGGCACTCATGATTCCTGTATCTTTTATTTATTATTTATTATTATTTATTATTTTACATTGAGAAATCTTAGTGCATCAGTGTCCCTGGCTGAAGCTTTATCTGTCAAACATCAGGACAGTCCTGTCACTATTATGAAATTTCAGTGCAGGAATTTCTGTGTTTAAATTGTTGTGAGCAAAGGGATTTCAAGAGGAAGTCAGTTCTTTTCAAATATAGATGCTGTAAGGTTAATCCTATTATTGCTAAACCAAATATTCTAAAGTCAGGTTATTGAAGATGAATTTATGCTGTAAAAATTACTAAAGTAACATGTACACAAAGTTTACAAGCAAGCTTAACTTTATGTTAAAGAGACTGCAATAACCATACAATAATACACAATGTATTTTAACTGATTCATCTCAGTGGGTGTTAAAAACATACTCAGATCCTGTCTCTGCCTCTCTGAGGCATGCCTGTGATGCAGTAAGGCTTGTAGATTTTATAGGACAGATAAAAGTTGTTGTTGTGCTTAGCAATTGGATACTTTTATGGTAGCAAATCACATTTACATCCATAGGGAGGATTTTTTACATTGGTAAAGGTGTGAAAAAAGGCCCAGAACTAAAATGAGTCAAGGCCATATATAAGTAATTTAAGGAATGAAGGTTTAAAATCCTTCAACAACAACAACACTACCAAAGTCCTTAGTAACAAATGGAAAGGCAAATATATCTTCAAAAAAACCCAGAGTCTTATTCTGAATTACATACCTCACTCTCCATGGCTGTTCATAAGCGGACAATGTAGCTGCACAGGGTATATTTACTTCCAGTTAAATGTTTCTCAACACTTCTAGAGTGATGCAAAAGGGCTGTATTGTATTAGTTTCTTCTCAGTTGTGCAGCCAGATTGTGAAATGTATAAGCCAAAACATACAAAGACTAAGAAACAAAGCCATCTGGATTGTTTATGAATGATTTGTTATGTCAAGGAGCTTTATAGTTTTTTAATAATTTTTAACTTTAATAATTTTTTTCATTTATTTTTGCAGACTGCCAGCACTACAGAATCAGGGACATCTGTCTTTTCTGCAATCCATAAGGCACTTTTTTTTTTTCCAGTGGTTTACACAGGTATGCTCAAGTAGTTTGAGATTCTTGTCTTTCAATCAGACTTTTCAGCAGGTATGTGCTTCCTAATGGCACTTCCATGTATTTTGATGGGAACACAGCTATAGAATGCACATTGTGTTCAGAGAGGATGGCAAACCACACTGTACATTGTCTGACACCAGGGATTTGGACCAGAGAGGTGCTGGACAGATCATGCATGATTACCCCACAGTGCCCACCAGACACATGTGTTGCAGATAAATTTGCCTCAGGGTACTTGCGTGCAAAGATTGTGTCTGCCCGGTGAGAATCTGTACCACACTGATAGTGAGGGCAACCTGTCTGGCACTATGTGTTCTTTGCTGAGAGTTTTCTGTATTCACAGGGAGTTGTTCCAGGAATGTACACAGCAGCACTTTTCTGGGATTCCCTGTGAGTTCCTGTCTCACAGGATGCCCTGTGACACATCCATTAAAAGTCGTAATCTGCTGCCAAAACTGATGAAAATCATCAGGAATTGAGGCAGATGGGACTTCCAGTGTAACTCAGAAATTCCAGTTTCACTCCTTGAATTGATGTGTAGGACATCAGTCACCAACCTAAGTTGTGAATCAACCATTCGTTCTTGAAACTAGGAATTAAAAAATAATTTTTGTTTGGGCTTCATTTTGAAAATCCCAGTTGTCTCTGAAACATGCTGGGTCTAATCAGGTTTAGAGCAATTTAAGATCTCATTTATCAGGTGTGGATCTGTGCTGCCTCACAGCTTCTACACTCAGTTAAAAATTATGTCTAAGTGGGAGTCAAATGCTGGCACTAGAAGGCAGGCAATTGCATCTTGGTGGTATTCAACATTTGTGAGTCCCTCTTTTTCCTGGCCAAAGCTGTGTGGAAGAGGAGATTCTGCCCATAAAGCTCCTCATGGAGCAGAGCAAATAAGAATCTTTCAGTACACAATATAGTACAAAGAGACAAAATAATCCAGTTTATTTTGGATGATTGATTAATGGGGATATTGCTCATACACCCAGTGTATGACATTTCCTATTACTTGTTCATATCATTGGAGACTTAAAGGATATAAATATTTAGGAATTTCCCAGCAGTTGGGTTGCCACATGTCTGCTGAACACATTAAAGGGGGAAAAGGGTGAGTTGTATTCCATTTATGAATGCTGTAGCTATCTGAGCAACTCTGAATAACATTTCTGACACTGTCAAGGGAAAATTTTCCACAGCAGTCTCAATACAGATTCAGCAATAAGGTCTTGTCTCCCTGACACAGCTAGACATTTAAAGGATGTTAACAAAGGCAGAGGTAGTGGGAAGGGAGTGATGGCACTGAAGGAAGTTTACAGTGCTCTGAAGCTGATGCTTCTTTCCATAAGACAAGTCACAAGAGAGCTAAAGCCTCTGTATATGCAATCAAAGTGAACATTTAGCAAGCAGCTGTCAAGCTCTGTATAAATTCATCACTTCCTTGGTTAATGTTTATACCTGGCACCGTAACAGTTAGTTAATAAATAGCTCATTTGTGTGAAGAACTGGAGATGGTAAAAACCAATAAATATCTGTAACAAACACCCATGCAAATCCCCCACCTGCATTTCTTTTTGTGAAACACCTGTTGAACTGATTGCAAAGCTATTCTGTGGCATGACATCATTCAGTTCTATGAAGTGACTACCACTGGGTCTGCTCACAGCATCTATAATTAGCTCCTTACCTCTAAGTTTCAGTGATTTGAGCAGCACAGTGATGTAAATGTTTTAAATCAGCTCCTGGAAATGCCTTTGAAACCAAGCAGCACCTAACATGGGCATCAGCACTACACATGTATGTCAGGCTTTCTCCTGCAGCTTAACCTGGGCCTTACAATTGTGGGAAATACTTGGAGAAAACTCCAGAATGTTCTGTCTGTGAACACATAGCTGTGGATCTCAAGGGATCCTGGAGAGGATGAAAGCTCTGCTTGCTCTAGGTTTACCACCCCTGAATTACCTCAGAGCATCATTTAGCATTTTTGTAGAGATATGTTCCAGTAGATAAAAGCCAGGAATGGTCTCTCATGGGGAGGGGGAGCCTCTCAGAAATTGGTAAAGCTTTAATGTCCACTGCTCCTGGGTGTGACAGCAGAACTGCTGGACACAGTGCAGGAAAGGGGCACAGACAGAACCACCCTGCACAGCCTGACCAGGAGTGGTTTGTAACACCAGACCATACATCATACATCATATTTTGTATAGTTTCTAAAACTCTAGTCTTAGTTTCCAGTTCTGAAGAGACAATACAGTCCCCAGTCACAAATTCTAACAGGAATTCATGAAGTAGAAGTCCAAAACAGACCACTTGCTTAAAAACCAGATACCTTGATTTCAGTGCTTCTGTTTCACAGAGTCTGTTTCCTTCTTCCCTTGGATCAGTCTTGTCTGACATTTGTTTAGCAGTCTGGTAAAATTCAAAAGAAAGAATAAGAATTCAGTGTGTGGTTTTTTATTATGGTCCTTTTAGATGTAGGGGAAACAAATACACACCCACCCCACCCCTGCCCTGATCTTGTACTGAAATGCTTTTTGCAAACTAGAAAGTATTTTCTAATTTTGATCTTATAATTTCAACTAATCCTTCAAATCTTCAAACAGTTGCCACAAATCAATTATGTTTTCAAGTCAGAGATAGTATGGAGCTTACAATTGTTTTGTGTCCAATATGTGCGTGTGAATGAGAAAATTAGATATTTATGTGCATTTGTAATCAATCTTCTTGGTTGTTAGATTTTTGATATGATAGTTTGAGAACTATCAGCAGTCCGACTTGCAAATTTAAATGCCATTTCTTCCAGTGGTGCCAAGATCAAAGTGAGCAGAGTTAGAGGCATATGCCTGACTGAGGAGTTTAACAGAACTTCTAAGTCTCTCATTTTAGTTGTAACCTAAATTACTCCAAATACCTGAGAAGCCATTCCAATTTGCTTTGGATTTCCAAGAGAGAGGCATAGGGGTATTTACATTCATTGTTTAAGTGTCAGTAGTACTTTTCAAGGAATCTGACAAAGCATCAGGTTGTGTAAAAGTAGAAAAAGAAATTCAAGAGTATCTTCACATTTTTAGTGGGTTGTACATGGCCCACCTGATAGGCAAATTTTTGCAAGCTCAGTGAAGTAAAATGCAAAATTTTATCAGCCTATTTTTTGAAATACATGCTTAAAAGAAACATTCTCTAAAACCAACCTACCCATGTGACTCAAACTGTGGTAGCCCCAGTCATGTTAAAAAAAGTGTTACCTGTTATTGTTCTTCCCCTTTCATCTACTTGGAGCCTTCTCTTCTCCAGGATGAACAACCCCAGCTCTCTCCAAAGGAAGGGAAAAGCTGGTGGATTTTTTTTTCAGGAGATATTGTTGGAATGGGAATGCTGGGACATGACAGGAACATTTTGGGAGCCATGAAGAAGGGAGCTGACAACAGGCTAAGGGGTAACAGTGCTTTTTGCAGTGTATTTCTGAAACAACCCACTTTTATTTCCCCTGCATGGATATAGATGGGTGAGGCAGGCAGCCTGTCACCTCCCAAGTACCTGCTGCATATTTTCCCTGTTGCAGTGAAATTCCCTGTGAATTAGTGTGTGTTATCCAGGAGTGTATCCTTCATTTACATTTATTACAAATTAATGCAACACTTTTTGCAGTGCAGATTTGATGCTGTAACTGCTGTTCACATGAGCAGTCTCATTAAATACAAACCTCATTAAACACAAATACAAGGCTCATGGGCAGCTACAGCAACACAGGAAATCCAACACACTTAAACACAGTTGCAAACCAGAAATTAGTAGGTATGATGCTGAATGAAATGGAGTGAGCAGCCCAGACCAGGGCAAAGTGCTGTATATGATGCCCCAACCCTTCACATAAGGGACAATGGCATTTCTGACAGTAGTCAAGGTCATTGTGGAAGTCCTCTGACCCAGTTACAGTGCAGAGATCCAGCTTGCCATACAAGTCCTTCAGTTTTTTCTCAGGCTGTGCAGAAACCTTGTTTATGCCCTTGGACAAGGCAACAGTATCAGACTTAGATTAGTAAATCTTTTGAATGTGAGCACAGCCTATGCCACAGAATCTGGGGCTGGACAAAAGTGTTTAAAATGATTTTCTGTCTTGTGGAAAGCAACCAAAAATGCTCTTACCAGAAAAGCCAGCTACTGACAGCAGTTTTGAGTGGCTCTAGTAGGTTTGCATATGCAGACATATTTGTTTGCGTAGGCCAAAGGGGAGTAGCATGTTGCAAAATATTTTAAGAACCCAAAAAAAAGAGACACTGAGCTGAAGTGGATTTGTAAACCTCTTGAGAATGAACAATATGCCTTTTTAGTAAACCAGTTGTGCATAGAGATCAATGTACACAATTAAAAGACTAATCCTGCTGTAAGTTCACCTCAAGTATTTCATGAATTTCACATGATCCACCCACTTTTTTTTCTGTACCTCTGCAATTACCATATCAGCAGCAATAATTCTCTGTTGTTCAAGTGCCAGATACAACATGGCTCTCACATTCCTGAACATGGCACATTGTGCTGTTCTGTTTGTTTGTTGTTTCAGAACAAGGTAAAATTTTACTCACTTGCACACCTCACTGAACTTCAACCCACTCTTTGTCATCTTCTTAATCAGTGATTTGTTTGTCTTGATCCTTGGCTCTCCGTTTCTTATATTTAGTTTAAATTTTGTATGAAATCCATGTCAATCAAATGACTTTTTGAACCACTTCTAGTTTTCCCCTCTGATCATAAGTGTGAAGTATAGGATCATCTAACTTCTTTTTCTCCCTTCCACAAGCTAGAAAATATGAAGCAGCTCCTTTCCAACTGCAGCATAAACATTTTCATGCAATATTTTAATTTACAGATACTCTTCAGCAATATAAAAGCATCATGAGCACCGTCTCAAGATTTTGCTTATGTAGTAAAGTTAGTCTGGGTAGATAAAGCAGTAACTTTCCTGCCTGTGTGTATGCACAGGACAAGAGCTGATTATTCCAAATTATCTTACTTCCAGTCCATTTTAGTTGAGAAGTACATTTGCAATAGCTGAACAGAAAGAACTCCCCTTGTAGATGTGAATTTACACATTTGCAACCACAGAAGGCGCTCATCTTGCCACAAAGAAGAATTAAGCAAATATGAGAGTAACCCCCTTATCAACATTTAATTATACAGTGTATAGGAAGCAGTTGCAGATCAGGCTTCCAATGTGCTGTGCTTTGTTCAAGCACTGAATTAGGTTTTAAAAACCATCTTTCAAAGAACGTTTGTTTTAATTTTTTTTTAATCATACCAATGAGGTGATCAATCACTGAATTTGTGATCATGTGCTGTTCATGTGTTTACCAGGTCTTCCAGGTCTTTAGCATATATAGCTGATTTCTCTAATGTAAGAAAAAAACAACAAACCAACAACAAACTGGTATATATCCTAGTTATATAAACAACAATAAGATATACAATATTAGGTAAACAAACTTTTTTGGGTCTCTCCTCAGTGACAAATACTTTAACTGGTGGGTTTAAATGACAAGTTAAAGGTGTTCTTTCTCTCAGTGTGAACAGAGTCTACAAATTGAAAGATAGAATTTCTCCTATTTCCAGAAACATTTCTTGGGTATCATAGTAAAGGATGAAGAAAAGTGCAATTTCTCTATCAGTTCCACAAAAAAAAAAACCCAAACCCCAAGGGATTGAAAGACAGGCTGTTCTTGCACTGTCGTTGCCCCATGGCAAATGAGTTAGCATCTCTATTAAAGCAATTGACATCTCAGTACATTTGGAAAACAAACAAGAGAATATCTTAGCTTTATCTTTGCCTGTGCATCCATAAATGAGCTCATCTCAAAAGCTCTGAATCTCTAAAGACTCCACAAATCTACAGTGGAGCAATTTCAGCAAAATGCTTGATACCAAAAGATTGCAAGATTTATTTTTATTTCAGGCAGGATTTCAGAGGAACAGATTTTGAATTGCCTGAATTAACACATTTACAGATCTGGGGAGAATAAACGCCCTGTCGGGATGTGTTGAAATATGAGCACACGGTGCAAAACCACCCTGTGAGTTATATCTCTTTTTTTAGTCACACTGACATAAGCAATGATTTTTTAAGCTATTGCCTGATTGCTGAACTCAATTTATTTAGCTTCCTCAAAGTCTCTCTGGATCTCAGAAGCACAACCCTTCTTTTAAAAAATATTACTGATTCCATCTGGGACCTGCCAATAGTTATTGCACAAAACAATTTGTGACAGCAAATGTAACACAAGGTAGGATTTCCTTGGTGTGCATCACTATGGTTTAAATGTTTAAACAGTTAAAATCAGTTTAAGATGTCATAATTTTATCCTCTCTCTGTGCATATATATATATAAATAATACCCAGTTCCATTCACAATTGTTCTTTCTGACAGACTCCCACTCAACTCACAAGTCCGAATTCACCCAGGAGGACAGCAGAGCCAGAGTGGAAAAGCAGAATGCAATGCTTAGTTTGAGTTGTTCCCTGCTAACATACAGAAGCTCTTAAGTGCTGAGGCAGGGAACTTGTGCTTTATCCTGGTCAGAAGCTGGGAGCTCTGCTTCTTACGTGACATAAAGCAGGATGGGTAGTGTGGGGCAATCGAGTGGGAAGGAAAGATGCAGCTATAACTTTAATTTGCTGGTTAAAAGGATTCTGGCCTTTCTGAATCAGCACCAGGTCTCTGTCTAATCTTCTTCCTCCACTCATGTTGCAACAGAGAGTTGCCTAAGTGAGCTATGTTGGCTCTTTGCCACTCAATATTTCCCTTCACCGGGGAAACCCCCAGCTGGCTTTTAAAGCCAGCTTTATGGCCCGAGGATAGTGCCAAAGGCAGGAGGAGGGCCTCACCACCCTCTGGAAGAATTTGAAGGTAAAGATGGGGGTGGGATCACAGGAGACAAGCTCATAGCAAGCCATTCCTTCCACTTTATTAGCTGATGTTTGACACATTGATCATCCCTGCTTTTTTTACTACTATTATTTCAAAGGAGAGTTGCCAGAACTGATTCATTGTGTTTGGACAAGCAAATAGGAAGCATTGTGCAAACTGCCTTGTCTTTGACAACATATAAGCTTATAGAGGAAAAAAAAAAAAAAGCTTCAGAAAGTGCTTTGTCTCTGCCATCTAGCAAGCATATCCCTCCAAGAGGAAGGTCTGTGATTCAGGGGGAAAATCCCATGACAAAGCCTTCAGCCCTAATAATTGCATGTAAAAGAGATTAAGTCATGGGAAACTCTTGCATGAATAAAAAGAAACATGCAGCAACATGAAACACGCCAAACTTCAGGTTTCACCGCCAGCTTGAAACGTGGGCCGTGCTTAAGAGCGTTGTGTCCTGGGGTACCTGTGAAAAATGCATATTTTTTATGATTGGCTTTTCACAAATATTAAAATGAATATTATATGTGTTGTGTTAGAAAGTTATGCTGTATTAATTCTCTTAAGTAGTGTGTTAAATATAGTTTTAGGTTATAACAAAATGTTAAAATAGAAACTATGCTAGGTAGGATACTTTTTTTTCTAAAGAAAGGACTCACACTGAGGTAGCAGCCACAGGACACCGAAATCTTTCAGAGAAAGAGAATTTATTGCTCCATTATCAGAAGAAACTAACAACTTCCCGCCTCGGGTAGGACGACACCATTGGGATTAGGAGGAAGAAGTTGACGATGACCAGACAGAATCCTGTATTTGAATAGAATTTATGCCTCATGTATGAAGTGTATGAATATGTAACAGGCTATTGTTTTTAAGGGTTAATCCTTTGTTAATGGGTGTCCTTTTTCGGGCTTATGCTACCCAGAAAAAGGTACCCGGACATCTGTAACTCTTTGTCTCTATTGTCTCATATTGTCCTAATTCAAATGGTCCAAATTATTATTACTCTAATTGTACTACTATTTTTATAACCATTTTATTACTATTAAACTTTTAAAATTTTAAAAACAAGTGATTGGCGTTTTTCACATACCTGTGTCCTTCCAGCGAGCACAGGGCTCATTTGGAGGCACAGACACAGGAGGATGGCCTGGATTTACCTCAGGCATTCCACAAGAGCCCTGTGCCTACATGGAAATGGGGGCAACTGGGTATTCTCCAGGAATTACACGACTGCTGCTCCACGCTTGGGGGAGCTCAGTGGTGTCCAGGTGGCCTGGAAAATTCGGCTGTGTCTTCAGGAACTCTTAGGGCAAAGCAAGGCAAAAAACAGCAGAAAACTTAAATTTGTTGTGTTATTGGTTTGGATTTTTTTCATCTAGCCCGTGCTAGGGTGGGAGCCGGCAGCCCTGGCCCCACCAGCCCCTGGTCATCTTTCCGGAGCCATTGCGGTTGCAGCAGAACAGCCGTGGAATGGTGTGAGAGATAGAGAAAACACAAACAAACAAACAAACAAATAAGCAAACAAACAAAAGCAAAAAACACCAACAAAACAACAAATTCAGTTTCGATGAGGCGGGGGAGCGCCCGGAGCCTCCTGGGAAATGTAGTTCGCCCAATCGGCGAGACGAGGACCAATTGCCGCACCACTCCTCTGCTGGGTGTGCTGGGAGTTGTAGTTTTCTCCGTCCCCGTCAGGGCGGTGGCCAATAGCGACGGGGCCAAGCAAGACTACACTTCCCAGCGTGCACCGCTCTGCCGGCGCTACCGCTCCGCTGATCTGTAAACAAACATGGCAGCGGGTGATGGCGGCGGCCGCGGGCGGCCCTGAGACTCTGTGAGCGCCGGTGTCTGCCGGGACTGCGGGCGGGCGGCTCCGCCTGCTCCTCGAGCAGGGGCTGCGGTGAGGCGGATCGGGGCTGGCGGCATACATGGATGACAGCAAGGTAAGGGCCTGCGGGGCCCGCCCGGGAGCTGGAGCCGAGGGCAGCCGGTGAGGCTCTTGGTGCAGGGAGCCTTCTGAAATCTGCTCTTGTTGAGCTCTGCTTGCCGCAGCTGATAGCAAGGAAGGGTTGCCCGCTTAGTTCTTGCTTGCAGCGCTTCGGTGCTGCTTCTGCCGTTTCCTTAAACCTCCAGGCATGGACAAAGGCTGGGTACCAGCAGTGGTGTGGTGCAGAACCTCATGCTCTCAAGAGCAGCCTGGATTGATTAGATAAATAGCAGCTGTGCACAAAAGATGAGGTACGAGGGCAGCAGCGTGGGCTGCAGCCTTGTACTGCGTGCTGGAGCTTGGATTCTTCCAGCATTGGAAGAATTTCATGAGAACAGCACAATAGCATCCCTGAAGGTGTGAGGCTTCCAGCTGAGCAGAGCCGAATGTGAGAAGATGCCCAAGGAACGGATCTTCCTCCTGCTTCCTCCACCCTCCTGCTTAGGGTGCCCCTAAAATTGGGCCTGCAGGGACAGCGGCTGTGCCTGCTCACTGCAGGGCTGGACAGCACAGATCCAGCTGCGGCTGGCTGTTTCAGCTCCCTGGACTGCTGGTTATGGCTTATCCACTGGAATTTTGGTGGAACAAAATTACACTGCCTATGAAGATCTGCTTTAATTCAAAGCAGGAAAAAATGCTTGACACGATTTCTTACGGAATAAAGAAATTTAGAAGTGATCAGTAATTTGACACTCCACGATCCACAGAATGGGTTGTTAGGCTGTGAAAGGTTTACGGTGATCTGTTGTTTTAACATGTATGCTATTTTATTTTATTAAGGCTTTGCCTGAAAGCTGTGAAGGAGGTTGGGGGAAATCTGCATCACTGATGTCTCACAGCTCTGGGAATTGCATGAAAGTTTGTGTAATTTGGGCAGTAGTTTAGAAGATCCAGAAGATTTAGTTCTGGAGGTGTATATAATTCATGAACATTATCTGATTTTTATTTCTTTTTATGTTCTTCTCTGAATTAGGCTCTTTTTATTACCCAACTTCCAGATTTTCATTTAAAAATAATTTTTGGTCTACCATTGTGTCATGTGGAGTCGTGATAGTATGCCTTTTATTTTTTCCCCTGAAACATTTTTTGACACATTTACTAAATAAAATAAATCTTTTTACCCAGTCAGTAAGTCAAATCTTTGGTCTTTTTTTTTTCTTTTTTAAAATGGATGTTGAGTTGAATAAAAAAAAAAAACCAGAGTGGAATATTCACTCTTCTTGCTATCTTCACCCCCAAGTACAGTTTTTATAGTTCATGAGGCTGCAGTTCACCTTGAGGGGTTGGTGACTCCATTCAAGAGATGCCATTTCCCTTAGGGGGGCTCTTCCTATTGCAGGTTGCTGTGTCAGGATGAGGCAAGCACTATTTGTACCTCATTTTATGGCCACTGGAGTCAGCATGCCCTTGAAATCTCCTAAAAATTCCACTGAGTCATGTTTTCCTCCTTGCTGAGGGGGTTGGCCTGTGGAAGGACTTTCCCTGCAAAAACTCAACCAACTAAATTGTGTTGGTAGTGTAGTGACCATTCTGTAACTGCCTGCAGCCAAGTTCAGTGTTTGCCTTCATCTAACTGGCGCAAAGAATTTAGAGCTGAGCTTGCAGGCTGCAAAGTTTTCCCTAATTCATAGTGCATTTTAATTTAGCCTCTTGTCTGATTTAAGAGGGCATTAGAAGAATGGTTCTTGTCAACACATTCCTCAAGATTGGAAGGAAATAGCAAGAAATAAAGGGAGAGGTAGAATATCTTAACATCAGATCTAGAAAAATTTCATGTTTCATTTCAGAAGGATGTTCTTTAATTATTCCCACACAAAAAAAAAAAAAAAAATCAAAAACCAACCAAACAAAAAAACTCCAAACCTCCCAAACAAACAAACAAAAACCAAACAAAAACCCAAACAAACAAAAAACCCCAAAGAACCCCCACCCAAAATAGGACCTCCTTTTCTTCTATAGAACTGCTTTTAACCTAGGGATTGTTCAGGTACTGGCCTCACTTCTCGCTGTGATTTGAGCTATTGGGTGTGGAAGGGAAAGAATTTAGTGATGTAGCTGTTACTTGCAATTAATTCATGTTAAAACATCAGTTGTGCATCTCTGAAGTCTTTGGACAGAGCAAAAAAGAGAAGCTCTGTTATGGTGGCTTCAGCCTTTATAGGTGAAATTTCTTGGTTATTTTACAAGACTACATATAACATTTGTATTTGTTATCTGCATTGGGAAGCAGAGAATAGAGACTAGGGTAAGAACTTGATAACTCTTGCTAGTCAACATTAAAATACTGTTTTATACAGCTAACTGCAATCTTTTGTATTAATTACAGAGTTTTTTATAGGGGACACTGACAAGACTTACTTTAGTAATTAGCTTTTCAAATGAGAAACAGAAGTTTGTAATGTCACTTTTGTTATTCCAGTGACGTTAAAACAAAGCAAACAAAAACCAGACCACCACCAAAAATGGTTGGGGTTGTTTGTCTTTTATTACAAATATTCTTGTCTTGCACAGAAAAGATATATTACTATATTTGTGGGTCCAGCAAGTGTTGATTTCTTGCTCTGGTGTTCATGCAGCTTTCCTTTCCAAGGGAGCACATGGTGTTCCAGCAGGGGAAGGCTCTCAGCAAAGAGCTACACCCAAAGAGCTGGGTTGCTTTCCACACAGCCTGCCTGTGAGACATCAAATACTCAGTCCTGTGGTCCTGAGCCATAATTATGGGGATGCAAGTGTCCCTTGGAGGGAGTGTGGGAGCAAGCCAGGTGTGAAATCTTGTGTTTCAGATACAGAGCTTGAGGGGTCTTTGGCCATGAGCTGTCTTGTAGCCCCTGACCCTCACTGCTGGGGCTGATGGGGATCAGGGAGAGAGAGATGTCCCAGGCAGTCCTGGAGTCAGCTCTGGGTAATGCTCTGAATGCCACAGCAGGAACACAGCTACTGTGGAGATGACCTCAGTTGCTAAGGGGGTGGGCTGCTCTGTCTTCATCCTTCAGGGCTTTTTCAGAGTGTGCAGGTTCTCAGTGTGCTGGAGAAGTCTTCCAGCCAGGATCATATCTGTGAGAAACCATGCCTCACGTTTTAGAATTTTAAAAGTTTTATTGAATCATAACAAGGGACTGGATAAGGAAAAAAGGGACAGTGCTGGGTGCTTAGCTACAGCCAGAGGCACACCACCCTCACCCCTCACAACCCTACTTATGCTATTGGTGAGCCAGCCCTCCCCACACTTGTACATCTGTCACTCCTCCAACCCAGCTTCTCCTTCCTCCTGCCTCTTGGAGTGTGCAGTCCTTCGTGCTTCAACCTTCCCAATGGTTGGAGATCAACTTTCAACATTACAAAACTTATTTATAGATAAATATTAAAAAAATACATAAGTATATATATAAAACTAGGTCTTAGCAAAACTTCTTTCATCCTTATAACATACAGTCAACATTCATGAGAACTAACATCCCACTATCCATTTATTACGATGTCCAAACATAAAGCATTCTCATTACTGCTTGCTTGGAAATATAAAACCTTAACAGCTTTGGTTATAGTTTGATAGGAGCAATTTCAAATCATTAAATGTTTTAAAAAGCTCCTGCTCAGCATTGCTTAGATGACACATCTGCTCATATTTGCAAGGAGCCATTAAAATGGAGGAGGTTCAAGCCTCTAAACAGTTTTATTTCATTGTTACAGTGGACTGGGAGGATACACATGGTAGAGTTAGCTGACCCTCCCTGAGCCCGAGTTCTAACAGAGACAGCTTTAGGACAGTGCCTGGTTTCTGTTAGTGAGAACTGAGAGAATGTGTAGGGCCCAGTGGTGGACATAATTCCTGTGTGAGGCTGTAAGTCCTTCCTTGGGGAAGAGCAGGGCTGTCACCTGTGGAGTGGCAAGGTGGCATCTGAGTGACTGCTGCCCTGAACTTCAGCACTTACCCATCTGGATGCCTGCCTAACACTTCATGAAAACTTGACATTTATCCCTAGCTCATGCTTTTTTGAAACAGACCTTGCAGCAAAGACAGACGGTATTTTTTATGCCTCTGTGCTGAACATGGCATTCTTAAGACATGAAGCACTTTGTATGGTGAGAGTTTCAGGATTAATATCTGTTGACACATCTGCTTAAGACTTAGATTGTGTTTGCTCACTAAATAGTATCTTACATTTTTGGATCATTATCGGATGCAGTTTGTCTGCCAGTGAAAGTAAAAGAATTGTTTTGGGCATATAAAATGTCATGAAATGGAGGAATAACAAGCATGCTCTCTAGCTGGGTTTTGTACTGCTACTGTGAGTGGTATGCTTTGAATTGGAAGATCAGAAAACTTCATCTTTGTTAGCAGACTTGTGCCTGGCTTAATTTACTTTCTGATTTTGTAGAAAATGTTTGCAAGTGGGAATAGATTCTTCCCCCCTCTCCTGTAACACAGCCCTTAGGTTTTATTTCTTACTAACCATTTTAATAGTTTTATATAAATTCTGTAGATGGTCACCAATTCCATGCTGCATTAAGTTCTGCAGACCTAAACCTTCAGCTGCCAATGCAATGCAGAGTTTGCCTCAGATGGATCACAAGTACTGGTTGATGGGGCTGCTTGTTCATTGGTAAATGAGCTCAGAGCTTGTGGGAGATGCTGACCTGGTCAGTGTGGTCAGCACTGCTGGTCAGTGGTGTGCTGAGCAGTGCCTGGGCTACTGTTGCTTTAATCTGCTAAATTGATTCAAACTTGCAAATGTCATGATGAGGCCAACTCTAACCCAATCTTCTATCTGAGGGGCTCAGCTCCTCAGGGCTGTGAGTGAGGAGCTGATACAGTGTAGCTCTATTATGTGGGCACCTCCTTCCTATGGAGGACCCCTCTGCAGTGCATTTTGGCAAGGATTTTGGAGAGATCTGCTGCAGGCTTCTAATAAAAAAACCCAGAAGTCTGAGGAATTTTCTATATCAGGTCAAGTAATTGCAGCTATTTCCAATTCCAGGTCAAATAACTTTGTGCCTGAACACTGATGGGAGGCAAGAATGAGGTTATGATCTAAGCAGAGTATTAAAAGGAAATTGTGGAGTCACAGAATAGGCTGAGGTGGAAAGGACCAATTGGGATCATCGTGTCCAACTCCAACCCTGTGCAGGACACCCCAAGAATCACACCATGTGCCTGAGAAAAGAGTTATGTTCTTCTATTTCTGAAGTCTGAGTGAACTGAAATGGGAGCTTGGTCAGATCTCTAACTATTGCATGCCTTTATTAATATTTCTATGAAATTTTTTATGATTACTGTTGTTCTGAGTCTTGATTGCATATGACCCCCTGAAAAAACCCCAAATCTCCACTGCTGAATGCTAATAGATCACATTTCTTTATAAAATGCAGAGGAATACAAAGGGACAAAAAATGTTTGCTTGGTCTGTTGCCATGTTCAGCATCAACTATCACTTCTGCTTTGTGTTCTTTCTGTCACATCAGCACAGCAGTTGAGCAGGCAAGCAGGAATGGAAGCCAGGGAGATGTGGTAATGCTGGATGGGGGCAAAGGACTTCTCAGACCTTTTTTCAGCTGGGTTGCTTAAGGTTCCAGCAAGAGCTTCTAAATATTGGTGAGGCAAAACTGATGAGGATGCAGGGTTTGATTAAATTGCTTACCATTGCTGCCTTTGCAGGGTGATATGTAATTGTGTGGTGAACTTCAGGAGCCATGAAGACAGTCTGAGTCTTTGGGGATGGTGTGAAGGCAGATTGTTAGGGTGTTAGTGCTTGGAGTCAAAAGGGAAGGAAGCTTTTCATTATCTCCATAGTTCTGGTGGTTAGAGCATTGGCAGGTAACCATGGTTGAATGGTTGAAGAGGTACAAACCTTTTTCCTGCCCTGAGGGAGCTTGTGTGCAGGGCTAAAATATCTTGTAGGGAGAGCAATTGGCACAACTGTCTGTAGAAAGGTCTCTGGAGTGACCAAAGGAAAAGCAATTTACAGATAATGGTGGATCCAGAATGCATTTGCCATGTGCTAAGCAGTCTTTAATTTGCTGATTGTGAGAAATGGTGTGCTGGGAACCATTCACTGCCTGAGGCTTTGGGGAGAGGGCATGGCTGTCAGTGCTCCTGTGCAGGATTAGGACTCAGGGTACTTTTTGGTTCACACAGCAGTGTGGTGTGTGCTGGGGGCCCAACCTTGAGTGGCAGCTCACTCTCGTTCTAGAGGGTCAGAACCCAGAGTGGCCAGGGCTTTTTGAGAGAGCTGCAGTGTATGTCTCTACAAGACCTTATCTAGCTCTTGAATTCAAAGATTTACTTTGAAATATCTTGCATCAGCACAGAAAAAGCCTCAGGTGCTCAAAGTCTTTGAGAACTGAAGTACTTTGGCTGTGGTGTGTGTAATGTAATATCCATCAATCTTCCAAGTGCAAGTAATAATAGAGAGCAAATTGTGCCTACAGCCCCACCTGGGAAGATTCTGTGTAGTTCCACCTTCTGCTGAGCTGGGCATGTGGATCACACCATCCATAGCCAGGAGAATGTTTCCATGAGAGGACAGACCTTGCCATGCCTGAAAGGGGACAGTCACTTTCCCTTCCTTAGAGCTCCTGCCCCCTGCCTTGGCCACATCTGGTTAGTTTTATCTTACTTTGAACTACATTAGATTTTCTGAACTAGAAAATCTTAAGGGGAGCACCTTGATAAAGAATTATTTAAACTGTATTCATCAGTTCAAGTGTAAAAGAGCTTCATATTTTTCCCCTTTGCTCTCCTGAATGTATTGTGTTTGTTTCATTATATAGATGTCCATTAAGTACTTTCTGTTCTTTCATTTGCTTATGGTAGGCAGCTACTCCTGAATAAATCAGGAGGGACAATACAGAGAGGGTAGGATTATGTTGGCATGTGATTGTTGACTCACTTTCCAAAGAAAGAATAGGCTCAATTGTATAATCCTTTCTTTCCCTCTTCATTCTGGCACATCAACTCACTATGTTATTGTTTTTATTGCAGCTTGCTAAGTTTGCAGAACAAGTGACTTCTTTGAATGGTAAAAATTACTTGTTTTGTAGCTTTTCACAGTAATAGTGCTTTTTTAAAAACGATGAACTCTGATATTTTAAACACTGCCTGTCAGAAAAAGTCTGTCTGTGTGCAGGATGGTGAAATACTAAGGCAGCAGTGAAATTCTTGTATGCAGGTGTGTGTGTTAGGTGTATTTCTCCACACCCCCTCCAGTCAAACAGTGTGGTCAGAATGCAAATAAAGAGAAATCCTCACTTCAGAGGGAGCTGGGGTGTGTGGCTGATGTAATGTTTGCTGGGTGATACTGCCCAATACCAGTCAACTAATCTTCAGACCATATTTAAGATTTTCTTGTGCCATGCCCCCATGTTAAGAATAAAATATTTGAGTGGGGTAACACAGAGTAAACTGGGGTTTATTTTTTTTTTTGACTTTTTATTTGTAGCAGGAAAAGCTCTCAGACCTGTAAAAAGGAGCTACAAAGAAGAGGGGAAAGTGATTGCAAAACCTGTGTTCCATAGGGCAAGAAACTAGAGAGTTACATTTCTGCAAGGGGGATCTACATTAGGAACAGGGAGAGCTCAGCACTGGCAGGTTGTGTGAGGAGACTCACTAGGCTGTGGAGTAATGTTTTGAAGGTAAATATGGCCAGAGTGGTGATGTACTGCTGGAGCAGAGGCAACAGAGATAGGACTTGGTGTGACTGAGTTCCCTGTTTAGTAAAATTCCTCAAGATTCCTTTGAAAGAAATCTAGCCCAAGGAAGCTCAGGTCTAGTGAGGAATTCTGAATTTAGTGTAGGCTGAAACTGTTGACTGCAGCAAAACTAAGTTTTGCATTATATTGACAGAAACAAATACATTTTTTTCTAAATTTGAGTGTTAATCTCTATAATATAGTGTTTCCAGACCTGCTAGAGCAGGGGCTGTTGGTGATATGAAAGCAGTTTCACTACAAGCTGATTATGCCTCCTCAATAACCAGATACCCTCATAGTGTGTTCAGTTCTGGGCTCCCAGTATGAGAGAGAAATAGAGCCACTGAAGAGAGTCCTGAAAACCTCAGAGCTCAACATTCTTATTTCCTCTGTTGCTCCAGGATGGATATGCAAGATTGTATGCTTGAGACTCCTAGTAGTTACTGTCACACGGTTCCAGCACTGCCTTTGCAGAACAGGATCCTTACTGTGCCCTTCCTTTCCAGGTGGTTGGAGGCAAGGTAAAGAAACCAGGCAAACGAGGTCGTAAACCAGCCAAAATAGACTTGAAGGCAAAACTTGAAAGAAGTCGTCAGAGTGCAAGAGAGTGCAGAGCCAGGAAGAAGCTGAGGTACCAGTACCTGGAAGAGCTGGTTTCAAGCAGAGAGCGAGCCATCTGTGCTCTCAGAGAAGAGCTTGAAATGGTAAGGAACTATCATTTAACCTAACCCTCAGTATTGTCTGGGACCTGTCCTCATGAACACCTGTTCTCAGGACCACAGTGACTGACAGTGGCATTTGGCTGGCCAGGAGGGATCAAAACATCAGATGCATCCAGCTGTTTGCCTGCTTTGGTGTGTATAATACAAACTGATATCACAAGTTATCTGCTGGTTATGAGCTGGAAGAAAGCAAAGGGAGTGCCATTACATTTGAGTCTGTTGTCTTTGAAATGTCTGCTTTTGAAAGACCTTTGACAGAGGTAGATTGTGGGAAGAGGTGTTGAAATATCAAAGGGCAAGCATATATCCACAGAGTGTCATTGCTTCTCTGTTGGGGAGGTGGATTCTTGCAGCATGGTTCTAGGATGTGTAAGATGGGGGTCTTGGCCAAATAAGCAGCATTAACCAAAGAGAATGTTTCATCTGGAAATACAGACACAGTGGTGTCATTGAAACATCAACAACGCTGAGAATGCTGTATTGACCTGACTTTAGGTTTGTTTGAATAGGCAGGGCTAATCACTACGAGTCAGCAGGTTTAGGATCAGGTGAAAAGCCAGCCAACTGTCCACAGTTTTTTGATGTGCCTCAGGGTTTGGCAATGAAGGATTTAAGATGAAGGAAGTAGGAATAAGGCACGTGTGCTTCCACTGTGCCTTGCACAATTGGAAAGGACCGCTCAGTAGTCCATGAGCCCCAGAGTCATGTGAAATATTTGTTTTTAATAGGCCATGAACTGGAACGGTATTCTCGCATGCCAGCAGTGCGAAGTTGCACAGAGTGTTCCATGTTGTTTAATAATTACAGCATTCTGTCTAGGGCTGCCTCTGAGTAGCAGTTTATTGACTGAAAGAGGCTTTGCTGGGGCCAGGTATGCGGCCGTGGCCACGTGCTCAGCTCATTAGGGCTCTGCAGTTTCGTAAGAGGCTTCAGCTCAGTACGTTCAGACCTTACATGAATCTACCGGAAGGTAAAGGTTCCAGCCCCGTTTTGGCTGCTGATGTGATCCTGGCAGTTTGCTAAGGCCTAATGTGTTTGTGTGTTTCAGTACAAGCAGTGGTGCATGGCCATGGACCAAGGGAAAATCCCCTCGGAAATAAAAGCCCTGCTAACTGGAGAGGAGCAAGGCAAAGCACAGCAGAACTCAACCAAACTTGCCAAGGCTGCAAAGACAGAGGCAAACAGCAGCAATCCCTGTAAGTATCCAGCCTGTGATTAATTCCTGTTTTGTTACATCTTTTGTGGTGTAGGAGGGTGGCTGTGGTGTAGGAAGAAACATAAGGATGTGCTTTTGGGCAGAAATAGTTGATTGAAACAAAGAGCTTAGTGGGTGGTACAAAGACTCTGTGTAATGTTTACATGGACAACACAGAAATTCCACTATAGAGGAAGCTGGGCAATTATTTTAAAAGACTCTCTGTGTTTCAGCAAAGCCTGTGGAGACCTGTGAAGACCTTAATTTCTTACAGCATTTTCTGTTTTTTTTTAATGCAAGCTAAATGGAGCACATTAAACATAATTGAACTTTAAAAACTTTACTAAGAAAAATTTATTCTAGCTGCAAGCACTTCAAGAGAGAAATGCTGGACTGGGATTTCCTATGAAGTCTTCTTTCTGACTCCTTTGTGCTTGTGCAGGGAATGGAATGGGTTTCTTCTGGGAATTGGAAAGTGAGACGACCATGTGATATAAAGTCATATTCCTGATAGATATATGCAAAGGGAGAGAACTAAGATGTGGCATGGGCAATTCTGTATCTTACTTCTAATTTTGTAATAGTTTGTGCTACAGGCTAAATTACACTTCTCTGAAATTTTTAAAAAAATAGGAGTTTTTAGCTTTATGTTTTTAAGGATCAACATGAAAACCACTTTTCCAACCATATCAATTTTCCCCCCCGTGCATCATTCTCAGGAGGGCGATGCAGAACCTTCCACGCTGCAGCAGAGGTGGCCTGGGAGCTGGCAGGAGGGAGAATGCTGTTCTGAAGAGTGGATGCATCCCCAGGTGCAGGGGAAAGGATCCCAGTCTGTTCTCTTCTCTTTGCTCCTCCCCACATGAAATTCTTTGATTATGGTGCTCCTAAGGCTTTGTGGGTGGGACTTTTGGAGCAGCAGGTGTTGGTGTAAGTGGAGCCTTGTTCTTCCTTTCTCTACACTGCCCTCCCCAAATACAGCAATGGCAGCTTTGGGGCATTCCCAGCACAAGAGTGAGGCTGCTTTTATATCAGAGCCCAGAATTAGGCTGGCTTTGTGTTTGGTGGTTATGTGGTTGTTAACTGTTGTGGGAGTGTGGGAGGTTCTGTAAAAGAAAACCAAGAGAAGGATCTTGTAACAGCTTTGCTAAAGCCAAACCCGGTATTGTAGGGTGAGGAGAAGGAGCTGGATCAAAATGTTTCAGTAAGATTTATAGCAATGTCATTTGTAACCTAAAGGCAGGTGTTGCTCTTGCCATCCATCTTTAAATCAGCATGTCTTTTGTGTGACTGGGATTCTTAAAGAGATACTAGATACATTTCCTGCTTGTCCTGGTTTAGGGCAAATTTGGGAGGAAACTTCCAAACAGGTCCCTCTAGAAAGCAGATTCAAGCGACCCCCCTGCCCCCCCCCCCCCCCAACTGGTTTGGGAAAAAATTTCCTTGGAGAAAAGTGGAAAAAGTCTGTTTGTTTAACAAGCAAAGTATTCACAAGCATTAAAAAAAAAAAAAAGAATAATATTAAACAATAAAACCTCTCCCTGTTGTGAAGAGATGGCAAATTCAGAAAGTCCTTTTCATCGGGTGTGGCTTGGCTCGCCCAGGCTCTTCTCCTCCTGCACTGCAAAATGCTCCATCCCAGGCCCTGGTGGGCTACAGGTATGAGCTCCTGGTGTTTTTCTGGGTTTTCAATTCAGAGCAGGGCCAATGACTTCCAAGAAAAAGAAATGCCACAGTGTGGGGAACTTTTCTGCCTCAGCTAGCTAAAATAGCTGACCAAAGGCAAAGGAGAGCTCTGCCCTGCTGTCCATGCTGCAGACAGCACAGTCTGTGAGAGACAATGCAGGGGAGCAAGTGCAGTTTCTGCAAACAAGCTGTGCTCTGCTTCTCCTGCCCTTTGCTCTCAGAACCAGTCTTAAAGGTGCAGAACTTAATATCCAGCATAAACAGAACAGACAACTGGGGCTACAAGCATCATAAAGTCACCTTAGGGCACTGCTTCTGCCCGTCCTTCTTCCAGCGGGTGCATTTTCCACGCACTGTGCTCCTGGGAAGACAGTCAAGGTGTCCCTGCAGCCTGCTTCCAGCAGGGGAACAGCTGCCATTCCCTCTCACCCACTGCCCTGATACCTTTCCATAGCTGCCTACATTTTGGGCCCTGGTACCTCTCTGGACAGCAACTTAATGTGAGTTCTGCAATGCTGTCCTGGTTTCCCAGCCGAAGACAATGCCAGGAACTGGGAGCAGGGAAAGCAAGTGGAATCAGTTTGGTTTTGTAGCAAGAAAGGTGATGGCAAAACTCTTGTGGGCTGATGACCAAGACATGTACTCATCCAGTTATTGAGAGATAACCTGCCACTTTCCTCAGACTGCTCTTTCTCCTGGATATGCTTTTTGTATTCATATGATGCAATATGGAGAGTGGAGCTCCTGGGATTTTCAGAGGGTGTTTGGCTTGCTTATTCTGTTTTGTTTATGACTGTGTCTTTCTCTGTATTTTATGAAATGCATGGAACATTTTTTAATCTTATATTTTCAGCATTGTTTCATAGAATAAATATAACAATGAATGACTTTGCTAGACTGAGTGTTGCCTTTTTTTTGTGGAACTAATTGGGTCTGTTTAGCATTGTGTCAGTTCAGGATGGGGTGAAGACACTGAAGATAATCAAGTGCTGTATTTCAGTGTACAGCACAATTGTTTTCAGATTTCCATTTGAAGCACCTATATATTGAACCTTAACACATGGGTTTAGGATTATTCTTTAGACCCTGCAACCAGGCACTCAGTTAGCAATTACTAAAAATGTTGCACTGACACACAAAACTATTAAGAGAGGTTGAGTCTCACTGAAGTAGAGATGGGGAGGATGTCATGTTGTGTTGTCCATGTCCTATCCTGCCCACCCCATCCCTATCATCCACCCTCTGTATCTGAAGATCTGTGCTGCAGTTTGTCCTGAAAGATAGTGATAAAACCAACCCCTAAATTTGGGATTTTTGTTGATGTTGAATCCTTACCTGTTCATTTTCCTGGATTTTCTGGAAGAAGAAAAACCGTAGGCCAAATGTTCAGAACTATAGTCTGCCAACCTTGAGGCTGGCCTTTATAACATGAAGTGTAATAGATTATTTTGGCTTAGAATTAGTCTTACACAGACCACTTTCAGATGTAAACCATGTCTTGTAATTAGACACGTTTCAAATGTTATGCAGATGCTTAAGTGTCTTTCAGAATCAGGGATGTAGAAAACATTGCAGAGCAGTTGTGATGTGTGACCAGAACAGCTCTGCCCAGCACTCAACACGACAAACACAGCTCTGATCTCGCCAGAAACACCCTGCTTGCTTTCTTCCCTCTTTGTTTCACATGCTGTGAGACCAAACAGGAAGCCTTTCAGCAGAAAGGTTTCTTTTCTGGAGGAAATGGAGAGTGGGAATTTCTCATTGTGGTGAGCAGCAGTTTCTTCTGTTCCTTGTCATGGTGGCTCCTGCTTCTTGGCTTAGTCAGCACTTGACATTACAAGGCTGTGTTTGGCAAGCCTGGCCCCAACTCTGTGGCACAGATAGTGGTGCCCATGCTCTGACAGGTTCCTTGTGCTTTGTGCAGATGGGCAGGAGGTCTGTTACTGCCTCCATCATCCTTGATTGTCTGCAAGCAAAAAAATCTGTCACACATAGTTACAGCTCTAACTGCACCTTTTCCATCTGCACTAGATGCTGTAGTCCATTACCAAATGTAGGATTCCCAGCAGCAATCATTCATTCAAGTTCTATGGCTTCCATCATGTAGCAGGTCGTGCTGTGTTATACATTTTTTGGCCTAGCTGGGTTTCTGGGAGTCCTTTATTTTGAAACTTGAAGTCTAGCAGTTCCCCTTGAAAACCAGCAAGTGTTTGTGGTTCATGCTTGTTTGCTGCTCTAATGCTCATACTCTTCATCCTTGTTAGGGTGGCTCCTAGGAGTGATACAGGCGAGTCCTCTGGTCAGGAGTCTCATCTAGTTCCCTAAATAATGTAGGGTGGTATAGTCTTACCCTCTTTTTGTGTAGGCTGGGTACAGCCTTTCACATGTTTCTCCTCCAGCAAGTGAGCACAGCTGGTTCTCTCTCACAAGTGCTGAAGAAAGCAAATGAGCCTGAAAATGCCATTCATTTTCCCACTTACCATGGAAATCTAATCTTCAGCCAGACTCATTTGGCAAGCTAAAGGTGGGTATCTCTTGGAAACTGTCCACAGTCCTAAAAATTGCTATCTGTGCTATTTGGTGTTTACACCAACCCCACAAATCATGTTAGGGTTAAGTGTAGTAAGACTGAATTCAGTGGATGATGATAGACTAAGCACTGCACTAATCCTTTTGGGGAGTGTAAAGCAAGGATGGACCAGATAGTGGCAGCTTCATAAGACAAATGTGCAGTAGGTCTTGCCTTTTTGTTGCTGTATATATGCTGCATGCACAGAAACCTGCAGTGAAGGGGATACATTTAATTGACTTATCACTTAACTGAGAACATTTTGTAATTATGTGTTAAAAAAAAAAAAAGAAAATAATCACAGTCTGCTTTCACAATCTGATAATAAGTGTTTGTCAAAGAATCAGTATCCTGTTAAGTGCTTTTCAAATACTATCTTAACTTATATCGGGTTTATTTTAATGTAGTAGACAAATTTCAAAAAGCTTCTCTCTTTCTTGAAAGCTGAAATCTGGCCAACTTTGAGAGTGCCTGAGACTGATTGTTTTTCCTTTTCTTTCCCTTTTACATTTTAGGGTGAAGACTAACTTACATCAGGAGTGAATCTAGTTTTTTCTGAAGAGGTAGAGAAGGTTTGGGATCATAACTCCAGTTGCTGCTTTCCAAGAAATTGTAATCTCTATAACTACCTATAAAATTACTGTTTATATAAGAAGTAAATGTTTGAGACAAGTCTCAAAATGCAGACAAAGCAGAGGAAAAGCTGAAATAAGAACCATAGTCCTCCTCATTGTGCTCAAGAGTTACAGCAGGGGTGACAGAGGATGGGCTGATGTAGAAATCCCTGTTGGAGGTAAGCTGGGCAAAATACCAGTTTGTCAGTTCCTGCTCTTTGTGTCACTGAGCATTAATTTCTCCAAAAGTCATGTCAATAAATTAATTTCTTACATGACTCCATTGTGAATTTGTATGAGAAAACATAAGCTTCTAATCCACAGTGATACCTGAGGTGTCCCACACTGAATAGCACATCAGTGGACTAAAATTCAACTGATGCTGATTTTTGGATTGTGCAGATTTTTGTATGTAGATCTATCATGGCCTTCCAGTGCCTGAGGGGAACCTGCAACAAAGATGGGGAGGGACTATTGACAAGGGCCTGGAGTGTCAGGACAAGGAACAATGGGTTCAAACTGACAGAGAGGGTTTAGATTAGATAGCAAGAAAAAATTCATTACTGTGAGGCCTATAAAAGATTGCCCAGAGAAGCTGTGGATGCCCCATCCCTGGAGGTGTTCAAGATCTGGTTGGATGGAGCTCTGAACAATCTCTAAATTTCAACTAGAAAATGCTGTCATTGGTCAGCTAATGATTTTCAGCAGTGCTTAATAAAAAAACCCAACCAACCAACCAACCAAACAAAAAAAACCCTAAAAAACTTAAACTGCTTTTCAGTTTGGTTTTTTCTTTTTTCTCCATAAAAAGCATTTGGGAGGCAGGAGTTTTGCTTCCATAACTAGTACAAGATTAACTTTGCTTTTTTATGTATTAGCCTGTATCTCACAAATGGCTGAATCAACACAACTGCTGCTTGAAGCAATTCTTGTGTATGATCTCTGTGTTTGGGTGGGTATTGGTGGCATTCCTAGCTGTGCTGCAGCTGATTAAATAAATGTGTGAATAAAAGACTAAAAGTGAATTATAAAATGTGTGTTTTCATGAGACAGGCTGTTCAGTGTGAATAGAAATAGCCCATGAAAGGTGACTTATTCCCATACCTTCTTTCTCATGGCAACTTTCAGAACACATTTTGATGAAGTTGAGCAGTGCTGCCAACAGAAATGCTGGTGTTTCCAGCTTTGCCATCCTTCCATGGCATGCTCTGAGTGCTTGCTGATGTGAGAGCAGTCCTTTCCTGCTCCCTATCAAACACACACCTGGCCATGTTGCTAGGTCAGTGTTTTCTGCTTTGCATTTCTGGGCTTTTTCTTTCCTCTTCCCTTTCAAATCTCCTTTTTGGAATGCATTCCTTCTTTGGTACAGAAAAAGACTATTCTGTGAATCTCCTTTCTTTCCCAAGTAGCCTGGCAGCTATTTTCAAAAGCTGTCCAGGGTTCCTTTTTCAAAGGACTGTGGATGGGTAACCCTGAGTTACTCTGCAGTTTGTGCCTCTGCACATGTGTACCATACCCACCAACTCCCCCCTTCTGCATTTCACACCCTGTGACATCTGTAAATACCCCTTGTGCACTGCACTGAATGATAGCATCACCCTTTGTAGCACAGGAGCCTCTTGTTTCTCAGCCCAGAGTGGTTTTTGCTTGCTCAAGCATTCTGATGAGCTGTGTGGTCAGGAGGAAGGTGACAGCATTAGCAGACAGCAGTGATGTTGTTCAGTAGATGCTGGGTGTGCATTGAAACAGTTCTGCAAAGGGTAATTCTTCTTGCACTTGAAACACTGGGATTTAGATGGTTCTGTTACTTGTGTTTCTGTACAATTCTAGGTTGCCCAGCATTTTCAGCAGTGGTTTCAAATGAAAGGGTAAGTTCAGTTTAGGTTGATGTACCTGAAATAGCCTGTGGAGTTAAGGGAGGGATTAATTTAAAACATTTTGGCCCTAAGTAATTTATTTCATGAACATAGCCCAGAAAAGGTTTCATCAAAGTAAGTACAGTAATAGTGTTAATTTTCCATTTGAATCTGGAATCATATCTGGCATCTCAGATAGTGAAAGGGGAAGGAGGTATTTTATAGCTTTCTAATTAGCTAATTACTCTTGTGACATGTCTGTGTGCAAACCTTCCCAAGGTGATGGTGCTGCAGGGATCTCTGGATGACAACAGTGTTACTATTCTCACTTCAGCAAGCTGCATTTCTCATTACTTTATTCTTAGGGTTCCTCACTTTCTGAAATAAAATAGTAATTAGCTTTTTAATTACTGGTACACCAGTGGAGCCAATGTTTTTTGATAAACAGCCAATTAACCAATTAACTGTTTCAGCTTTTTGGATTTACGTAATATTTTTTTTTCCTACTTTTTTTTTCATTATCCACTTAATGTTGTCATTTCAGTCCAATGCCACTAAATGAGTGGCATTGTTAATGGAAATTATATTGTCTACACATGCTGGCAGATAAAAAAAAGGCTGACTGACAGCTGGAGAACAATTATAAAGGTTGTCTGATTTAATCCCTCCGCCCTGAGCTACTCATGGAATGAGCACAGTTGCAGTTCTGTGAATGTATTCATAAAAAAATGTAGGCAGAATGATGAATGGGCTCTTGTGATTTCTTGCATTCACCTTGCAATTTTTTTCTCAATCGTCTCCTTTGCATGAAACAGGGCATTCAAAAAAACCAAATGTACCTATTACTAATACAGCTTGGCATTGATCTGTCAGAAATACTACCACCAGCTGTAACTTTAAATATCACCTATTAAAATTATTTTCTTTATTACTCTAAAACTTCTTTTCCCATCTTTTATTAGCATATAACTGTTATTGGATATCAGTGAGAATTTTATAAAGTATCAATTTCAAATTAATTATAAGAGATAGAGAGAAGTGCAGGGATTGACAAGGATGCTTCTAAGTGCTAATTTGTTCCCTGTGTGCCATTTTTCTGCCATGCTTGGTTGGAAGACCTGCATGGGGGTGGTAAGACTGGTGCACTCCAGTTTTTTTTCTGATGTCAGGAGCCTTCCAAGGAGCACTGAGAGCCTTTGAGGACACAATTTTACTGTAGCAAGGGATAGGGAAGGCTTTAGCTGGTTATGTTTCTTCTATAGTGATCAGGCTACAAGAAGAACCAAGTGAGGGGACCAGTGCTTGGCAGCAATTGTTTCTCCTGGATAAGGTGGCATTTGGAAGCCCGGCTCCCTGCAAACTCCTCTTCTGCCCTTCAAAGAAAAATGGAACTTGAGTTGCTTTTCATTAAATATTTCCCTTGAAGACCAGTCTCCAGTGATTTGTTATCTGGTTAGGAATTTCTTCTGGCAGTAAACATGTTACACGTGCAGGAAGTGATCTTTGAAGATGCAGTTGTGCTGAGGGCCACATGCTCAGCATCCCTCTTACAGAAAAAAAAACCAAACAACCCTACAAGCCCAAGAATGACGATCCTGACAAAGATGCTCTGAGTGAGTGTGAAAGACCAAGTCAGTAATGTGGCAAGAGCTGTTTCAGAGTTTGCAAAAAGCCAGAGAGGGCAGATGAGCTCCCAGCATCGAGTTAATACAATCAGGGCTACTCCTGCTGCATTTACAGCTAGCTGGTGGCTAATCTGAAATCTTGCTAACTCTGGATATTTCTTCATCATTTTCCTTCCTGTGTTTGGATCAATATGGGGAGGGTCTCTGTGGAGTGTGTGTAGAAGTGGAGATGGTAAATCTCCAGGGCTGAAGAGAAGAGCTGTAATGCCTTTGGAAATAGGTGGGTAATTACATCCATCTGTATGTGGCTTCTGCTGCCTAATTCTACATGGCTTCAAAAAAATCAAGTCCTTGATCAGTCCCTCTTCCCCAAAAGCATCTCTTCCTTTTACTGGTGCATGCAGAGAAAAAGCTTGTGTCTGCCCAGTCATGAGACAAGAACAAATCTAATTATTTAGTGGTGTAATATTTTTTTCTTTTTCTATTCTCCTGCAAATGTAGGACCAAATTGAGAGCTGGTGTAAAATGGTTGTGATGCTGCTCACAAAAGAATTACTGCCATCTTTGTCACTTCTGAATATTATCCAGGGACCAGTTTCATGAAACAAATTAAAGACTTTGTGTGTGTTAGCAGTAGTGTAGAAAAAAAATCTGTGGTTTAGTCCAGACTGCTCATCAGGAGGTGACATTTATACAACAATCTTCCTGTAGGTGTGTTATGTTTTACTAGAAGCCAGTTCAAATAAAGCTTCTGTAATTTATAATGGCCTATTCCACAACACTTGCTAAGTTGAAAAGAGCCAACTAATAAAGACATATTAACTTAAAGAATCACTTAAGGAGTTAATAACCCTTCCTTTGAGCATTTGGGTCTGGCTTTAATAAACTTCAAATCTGCTTTTTGTTCTTTAAACAGGAAGGATCTGATATTGAGAAGGGCTGAGCACTCAGAATTTCAGCTGCAATTGATGGCGTGTGTTCAGCACCTTGGAAAACCAACTCCTAAATCAATGTCAGTTAAATCTGAATTTAAATGGGTTGAGTTGAGGAGACTGAGAAAACTCTGGGGATTCTTAAGTGGGCATATGGAAACCCTTAAGTCCAATTATTGGTGATAGCTACTTTGGTGTCACCTCTGTGAGGCTGATGGAAAAATAGGTACAGGTGAAGTGAGTCTCTGCTTCTCACTAGCCCCAACCCCTCAACTGGAAATTTTTAAAGTATACTTAACTGAAAATCCAACTTTCTGCTGAAATAAAAAGGAAGGGACATAATTGGACAATTTGTAATAGGAATTCCCAAGGGCAAGCCACTTAATACTGAGTATAAACAGCAGTGATGGAATTTCTACTTAATGTATGTCTGCTTAATGGAAAAAAAAAAAGCCTAATGGTTGGCACTGTATAATGTTCTTACTCAGGAAACATTTAAAACAAAGGAATGGATGGGCAAGAGGCCCAGGAGTGCTTTCTCCCAGAACCTCCCCTTTGTAGATGGGCTTGAGATGTGTTTGTGGAGTTTATTCTGTTTGTTTTGTGTCTATATTGATCAGGCAAATCCTACAGAATTTTCCATTTCTTGCTTAGATAATTCATGCTCTATCTGCTGTCTCTGGCACCTCTGGGGCCTTGGCAAACCAGGAGGTACCTGGCATTGGTGCTACCAAACCCATCTGTCCTAAACCTGCCTGTCCACCAGTCCATCACCTGTCCTGAAATCATGGAAGGAGTGAGAAAGCTTTCTCCTTGCTCTTGTGGTTTTACCAGGGTAGTCTGGGTTAAAAGAAGCCACCGCAAGCAAAGCCAAGCTCACTCTGCTACAAGTGGGATTGAGATTTTACTGATGTGGAAAGGTGGTTTAAGAGACCCAGCCTCCAGACTTCACTCATGGTTGCACGGCTGGTTAGAGCCCATGATGTCAGTTCAGAACTATCAGCTCTAGTAGAGGAGGGACATTGTGTCCCTAGCTGGTGTGTCAGGGCAATCCTGGACTTTTCCTGGCCACCTTCTGAAGTGAAAAACCTTTTGAAAAGTGAGGAAACACGGTAGCCTTGAAGAAACAAGTGTCCTGTGTGCCTCTGGACTCTGACCTAGCAGGAGGTGGGTAACCATGAACTGTGGTCCTCTGTGACATCAGGACTCATTCTATCCAGTTCCTTTATTGTTTCTCTAATGAAACTCCTAACCAAAAGAAGAACTGTTGTGTTTCAATCTCCAATCCAAAGTTGAAAATCATGTTGCAAAATTGCCTGCTTAGCTTAGATCTGATTTTTCTGTGTCAGAGGCCATTAAATGTCAAAGGAAAGCTAAGCATATGGTGGTGTTTCAGCAAGAAACAGCCAGGTCAGAATCTGAACCAGACAGAAAATACTGGTCTTGACTCACTTTCAAGGTCCTCTCATCTCCTAATTCATGGGAGTTTTTTGCTAGTGGCTTTAATGAGAAATATCAGATCCTTCTTTAATGGGGATTTCTGAATTTGTGAAACACATACTGTAAGTGTCCCTGTGGTCAGTAAGGGTTCTTCCAACCCTACTTTGTGTCGTAGAGGATGAGGAAGGAAGTTTTTTACCAGACATGTAGGATTATTTCTCAACCAACAGGGCCCCACATATGGACATCTTACCTGTGGGATCTCCATAGGATGGACAACCCCAGCGCAACTGTGTTTGTGGGGACATAGTGGAAGGAAGCCTGGATGGCTTTGGGTGGATTTAGGCATTTATGCACCGTGGCCCATCCTGTAAAGGGATTAAAACAAGCAGTTTTTCTTTCTTCTCCTTTTCTCCCTACAGACAGAGAGTGTAAGGACTCTTGTTTTGCAGATAAGCTCTGCTTGTGATTGTAGGAGAGGAGTTTCCCAAAGCAGAATGTAGTAACCGAAATGAAATTGAACGAATGCATCAAACCCAAGGCATTTAATAAAATAAAACATCTCTTTTCCACCCTCTCCCCCCTCCCAACCCCTCCACAAAAAAACTGGGTTAAAAATATGTAGCTATACATTGGTTCCAAAGGAGAGAAAATTCCTTCTTCTGGGGGTACAGAGTAACTTTTCAAAACAATGCAGCCCACTAGACAAACGTATTTGGGGGGTTGGACGGAATAGGCCAGGCGAGCTTTCTTTCCTTGGCTTCTCTGTTAAAAGCGTCATAGGTGGAGTCTTTGGTGACACTTTTGGCTGTAGCTGGAATATCTGCAATACCAACATGATTTTTTTTTGCTATCCTGGAACTGGTGGTGATGGTGTATGCATTGCTTCTGTAGCATTTCATGGCAGACATGCAAAAAGTTTCTTTCATCCCTCTTCTGAAGTTTGCATTATAGATGGAATAGAGAGTTGGCTTGGAGGCTGAGGAACTGAAAGAGATCCAGGTGATGGCCAGGAAAAGCAAGGAGCTCTTTCTGTAGTCTGTTTCCTGTGGGTGCCACAACTGTACCATGAAGAAAGGCAGCCAGGACAGGAGGAACATCGAGTTTAACATTAAGAACATCTTGATAGTTTTCACTTTTGTTCTCGGAACAATATTTGTTGTTCTCCTGACAGTCATTCCATCCGTGCCTATTCTCCAAATGTACTTAATGACTTTCTGGTAAAAAAGGATAATAAAGAGGGATGGGATCATAAACACCAAGAGGAGGTGGATGATACTGTAGGCAGATCCTTGCCAAGAACTGGGGAGAAAAAAGTTGCAGTGCTGGTTGCTGTTGGAGCCGTAGAGAAAGCAGGCCGGTGACGCAAACAAAGCACCACAGAGCCAGGAGGCCAAAATCATCTTTTTGGCTTTCCCCCTGGACACTTTGAAGCTCAGGGGGTAGACAATGGTGTAGAATCGATCCACGCTGATGGCGAGGAGCACGTAGAGCTGGACCCCGGGCGTGAGGTACTGGATGTACCTGGCCAGCCGGCACACCCCGCTGCCCAGCACCCACCGCCCGCAGCTCAGCTGCAGCAGCAGGAAGGGCGCGCTCCCCACGCTGCTCACCAGGTCTGCACACGCCATCGACGCCACAAAATAGTTGGTGGTGGACTGTGTCCTCCTGCTCCTGTGGATCACTAAGCAAACCAGGAAGTTTCCCATGACAGAGATCAGCCACAGCACTCCCCAAACCACGCTGGCAGCTGCGATTTCCCCCAGCTTCAGCCCATACTCTACCAGAGAGTGGTTCCTGCTGGGGCCGGCGCCTGGGAATGGAGGTTCTGCCATCTCGTAGCCAGCAGGAGGGGAGGAGGCTTTGGGGCTGCTCGTGTTCTGCATCAGGAGCAAGGTAAAGAGAAGAACAGGACCACTGCTGTTATCCATGCTGCGAGAAAACTCAGCTACGTCTTTTGCTCAGGCTGCGGACAGAGAGGAGAGAAAACGTTCTCTTGAACAGCTGTCTATGAAAAGCCCTCCTTAACCTACAAAAGAATATTCTCAGTAGTAGAAATATATCCTGTATTTCTGTATATTGTATATTCTGTATATTTCTGTATATTTATATTGTATATTTCTGTATACTGTATATTGTATAGAAATATATTCTGTATTTCTCTGCTAACACCGAAATACAGTTTCTGGGTTCCAGTGTAGCTGGTGGTACAACACGCTGTGTCAGGGCGATCCCACCCCATTCCCTGGTTTGAGGTGGCTGCCAGCCTTTCATGCCCTTTCACATCCTTTCACTTTTTTTCCTTACAGCCCCACTCCACCTCTGCATCATGTGCACCATGACCCCAACACCTCCATGGGGAGGATGAGAAAGGCAGGATCCCTTGGCCAACACAGAGGGTCCACAGGTAATAAGAGACCTCAGTCCAGAGAAATTTCTGGACCATTGCCATGTATGTCCACAAGCCCTGACCATACCAGGTTATGGCCCCCTTTTTTGTGTGGTTTTCCTTGGAGCAGGATGTCTGTGGTTGGAAGCCCTTCTCTTGGGGCTGCCCAAGGAGACTTCCCGGGATTGAGCACCCTCACCAGCAGCCCCACACCTCTGGAAGAATGACTGTTCTAATCTTGAATGATCCTTAGACCCTTGTGGACAAAGTGAGCTGAATTTCTGGAGCCCTTCAGTGAGAGGCCTTCGGGGTGTGCACTCTGGGCCATTGTTCTTGTCCATGGAGTAACAATGTCCCCGAGTGGTGACACCGAACCTACCACCTGTCAAATGTCACTGCCTGTGAGTTACAGTTTGTCTGAGGGTGTTACCTGTGTGAAATTGTTCTCCTGCACCCTCCTGGCAGACACACCACAGATTGTGATGGGTGTGGCCTCCCATTCTCTGCCTATATTGCTAGATAGCTTCCAGTGTTGAGTTTAGCCAGATGGTTGGGTTGGTTTTAGCCTGTCGCAGGGATAAAATGGAAAAATAGCTAATTTTAGTGGCTGTACATATGCAAACACCCTGCTGCTGTCTGATGTCCTTCCAGTCATCATCCTGACATGCAAAGCCTTTTACTCACTAGACATACAAAGCCTTTTCGATGGGTCTACTGCGAGTATGCTGAACTCCAGAGCCTGATGCTGTGCAAGATAAATCAGGATTAAGTTAATGACTGGAAGATCAAAAAGTTCATCCAGGAAGCCAAATGAACAAGCTCAAAAAGCCACCACCATCCTCCTCAGCTTTCCAAGTGATCCAGATTCCCAGGTTTGCCATCTGATGGGCTTTTTCCAATGCTTCACTGATGCTTTTTGCTATGCCTACTCTGGCTCTGCATCTACCACCTATTATTTTCTCCTTGTCTTCCTACTCAGAGTGAGGCCTGAAAGCACAAAGCCACAGGATGAATTTGAGATCTTGCCCCTTGTGCTGTATTGCATGTCTCCTTCAATAATGTGGTGCAAAAAAAAATGTCAAATGTGGAAGAAGAAAAGAAGTAACAATTTCTTGGTGTGGTTATAGAAGATTTTTGTCCCTCTAGCTTTTTAAGGCCTGGACTTACTGTGGCTGTTTGTGTCATGTGAGGGGGCACTGTCAGCAGGTCATACATTGCCCCTTGACCCCTCCTCTGCTGCAGGGCTGGGGGTGCTGCCCAGCCTGGCCTTGCCTTCCCTCTCATCCTTGGTTGCTCTCCCTCTTAGTTTCCTTAGTGGCTTTGCCTGGCAGATGATTCCTGATTTCTCAGAGGGCTCCTGCTTGTCTTTCCCCACCCTCCTTTGGATGGATCTGCTTCCTTGGAGAAATCCAGCTGGCAGGGCATTTGGGCTGCTGTGTCTGGCAGCGTGGCAGCATGCATTGTCAGTGCAACCTGCTAAATTACCTGTTAGAATTATCTGTAATAAAATAATACACATGGAGGCTATTAACTAGATAGAAAGGAACATTATGGGATAATTTTCTTCCTTAATTTCCCTTCTTGCCATGCAGAAGTATGTGCCATTTAAAATTAGCCAGTTGTACAAATTAAGCCTCGTAGAAGAATAATCAGATAAAATGTCTTGACCAGTACTGAAAAGCAGTGGAAGTCTGGTACAAGAATGAAATGGCCTTTCCAAGCTGTTAAAATAGGCTGAGTTGCTAACACTGTTCGTGTGATATTTCTCCTTGTGATCCAAATCTGCTCTCTGTGTCTGCTCAGACTTGACACATTTAGTTTTGCAGGTGGGTAAACCCCAAAACAGTTATAGGGCTGCAGTGCCAGATAGTACTTTTTGGGTTTTTCTGATGCATCTTCTCTAAGAGTCAGCCTAACCACCGTTCAACCACTGAGCCTGGGTTACCTGCAAACACACCTTGGAGAAGAGAGGAATTGAGCAGCCCTGGGCAGAGAACAGCATGACCCCAGTGGAGAGCAACCAGTGGGTGCCCAAAGGAAGGAAAATTCCAGGAGAAGAATCCAGCTGCCCTGGGCCAGTGCTTGGCTGGCAGAGGAAGCAACATGGGGGTGGAAGAGCTGCCCATGTTCAGCACAGATGGTTCTTGTGTGCTGCTGCTGCTTTCCTCTCTATCTGTGGAACAGGAGAGGCACCCAGCAGAGGGACAGCTCATGCTGAATTCCTTGATTCTTCTTTGGAAAACTCCCAGGTCATTTAGCCCACTGCCCACGAGGCACAGGTGAAAATATAGTGGCAATTATAGGGAGTTGAACTAACTTGAGCCTAGGATTTCACTGGTTTTACAGCAATTACTTGTTTTATTTTTCAGAAAAGTAAAATGCAATCTGATTAACCACTGTACTCTGTCATTCCTGCATTCCTAGTCATATGGAATGGACCAGAAACTAATCTCTTTTATTTTAAATGCTCTCTATTCAAGACTATTTTCCTTATGTGGCACTGAGATCGGGATCATGCTCTGATTTAATACTAAGAATCTGAGTGTCTATGGTGCAGTATGTATTTTTCTTCAGTGAGCAATTCTGCTTTTTATGAGTCTGTTTTTTATAGTGGAGATTTGAACTTTTGCATTATGAGTAATGCTCCAAAAGGAAACAGCATCATAAAAAGTTCAGCATAGGCACAACTCTGTATGGATCTGAGATGCAAATAACTGGAGATACCATGGCTTGCTACATTATTTATCCCCAATTCCCATGTCTATATTTGCTACATTGTTTGCTGAAATATGTTTAAGTGTTAGTGAACTATTCAGCTTACAAATATCAGGTCCATAAAAACCAGTGATGAGTTCTGTCAACTCCCTCTGCCCTGAAGGTCCATAAGCAAAAATTTAGAAGCACAACAAGTAAAAATTATGTATAGCAAGTAGGAGAGGCCTAATTCAATTTTAAGTTAACAAAAATGCTTGTATTAATTTCCCCTTTATCCAATATAATACTGACCTGAATGGCTGCTTTCCAGTAATTGTGGGTTTGCGTGGATTCAGCAGTGCCAAAAATCCCACTTTGTCTTTCAAGCATTTTAGATTGGGAATTCTTTTAAAACTGGTATGAGGGAGGCCTTTCTGTATTTCTGTTTAAAACCTACTTCTTTGTGCATTAGCTTTGGAAAAGAAAGAGCATGAGAGATGACTCATAATCATTGAAGAGGGATTTCCTGGTGCCACAGTTCCATTTTACTGACCTTAATTTGCAGTTTGGAAACCAAATAGCTCCATTTTGAGCTGATAGCTCTCCATAACAGATCTGTTACTTAGAGATTAACTGTTTGAGCCACAAAAACTTCATGCAAGCACTGCCACGTCTACTTGGCTATTGCACAAAGCTCCTGTGGCATAGTCACTGTGTGTTTGTATGTTCACTGTCCTGCCTAAAATTGCAACACCCATTGCAACTTGGAAGAGCAAAACCTACTAAGATTCTAAAAGGAATGCAGTAAATGGGATTTTTAAAATGTTTAATCAAAAGAAAAAGTATTTTGTTTCCCAAATAGTATTTTTCAATATTAGAAGTGCAGCTAAATAAGCAGATCATTGTATGTTACTTGACCTAAGCACTAGCAGAGGGGCTTTTTTATTCAACATTTTTTACCTCTCTGTATCATAGCTGCAAAACACCAGGCAAGCATTGGCCCAGCAAATTATTTCAAAAGCATTAAGCTGGTCATTTACTGCATAAACTTCTCTCTCTGGAGAGTATCTCGGGAAGAGCTGCCAGGATGGAGGAGAAATGCTTCATCTAACTGAGTGTAATCAACATTAGGAGTGTGAGTTAATTGAATCAGAGTGGGGGAAGGGGGCTTTTGTCTGGCTGTGAGATGCTAGAAGATGACATCCACCCTGCCTAAATTCAGATGAACTGCCCTGTGAGTGCAATGTGCCAGTGCAGAAATCCCTTTGTAGAAGAGCACAGAGTTTTAGCCTCTCTCTGTCCCTTGCTGTGCAGAGATGCTGTTGTGCATATTGAGGCCATTTAGTCCTCCTGCTTCCTGCAGAGGGATGCAGATGCACATGCTTCTGTAAGCACTCAGTTTCCCTGCCAGTCCTTTCCTCTGCTCTGGTGCTCATAAAAATCCTCAGCTCTTTGCCCTGCTTCTCTTATGAAGGCATTTCTATTCTCTGGGCCTTGCTCTGAAAAGCTCTCCAGGTGAAGTGTGTTCCTCCTCACTCTCTGCATTCCACCATGTGGGGATAGGAAACATCTGCCCCTATTTTATCCAGAGAATAACATGTTTTGGGTGCAGCAAAGCCTTTGAGATCCATACCCACACCTCACGTGCTGCTGCCTGCTCTCTAGCTTCACCCAGCCGGTGGAGATCCTTGTCCCACAGCGTGGATAACCAAGGATGACATGGCTGTAAGCAAGGATTGGCTCATGGATGGAGCTCTCAGTGCTGGTGTGGACATGGCTCAGCTGATGGTAAAAGCTTCTGAGCTGAACTGATGGAGTAATTCCAGTTCTGGGCCCTCAGTTTGGGAAGGACATTGAGATGAGCACATCCAGAGGGGGCAACGAGGCTGGTGAGGGGCTTGGAACACAAGGCCTGTTGTGGTATTTTCTGGGTCCCCAGGACAAAGGAGGAATTGAGAATCTGACTCCATGTTCTTACAAGGCTATTCTATTCTATTCTATTCTATTCTATTCTATTCTATTCTATTCTATTCTATTCTATTCTATTCTATTCTATTCTATTCTATTCTATTCTAGAATGCTATACTAAAACTACACTAAAGAATAGCGAAAGGATACAGACAGAAGGTTACATGATGATGTACAAAGAATGATGATGAAAACTTGTGACTGCTTCCGGAGTCCTGACACAGCTGGATAGTGATTGGTCATTAAGTCAAAACAATTCACATGAAACCCAGCAAACAACCACCTGTTGGATAAACCATCTCCAGACCACATTCCAGAGCAGCAAAACAGTGAGAAGCAAATCAGATAATTATTGTTTTCATTTTTCTCTGAGCCTTCTCAGCTTCCCAGGAGATGAAATCCTGGCAAAGGGATTTTTCAGAAACTATGACAGTGACACCCTGTGAGGAATGGCTGAGGGAGCTGGGGGTGTTTAGCCTGGAGAAAGGGAGACTCAGGAGTGCCCTTATCACTCTCCACAACTCCCTGAAAGGCGGCTGTAGGCAGCTGGGGGTTGGTCTCTTTCTCCAGGCAGCACTGACAGAACCATAGGACACAGTCTCAAGCTGCATCAAGGGAAATACAGCTTGGATATTAGGAAAAAGTTTTTCACAGAAAGAGTGATAAAGTTCTGGAATGGTCTGCCTGGGGAGGTGGTGGAGTCACCATCCCTGGATATGTTTAAAAACAGACTGGATGTAGCACTTGGGGCCAGGGTTTAATTGAGGTGTCAGGGAATGGGTTGGACTCGATGATCTTGAAGGTCTCTTCCAACCTTGTGATTCTGTGATTCTGTGAGTAAGCTGATCTGTGTTTTTGCATCTTATATCAGGATCTGAAGGCCTAGCCTGTACTGAGGGGTGAAGTCATGGGAGCAGGAAGTATGGATGAAATCAAATAAAAGAAGGAAATGTTCAAATTTTCAGCATATCTGAAGAATATCTGCTGCATGTTGGAGGAAATTCAGGGCACCCAGGCAGAGTCAGCCATTGGCCTTCTTTGGCTCTTCAAGTTCTTTTCTGTTTTAACAAGGTGTTGAAACTGAGGACAAGGATATAATACTGCAACAGCTGCTGGGGCTGCAAAAATTTTTTATTTCTTGTACTGGCTGCTTGAGGAAGAGTCCTTTCTCAGCTTCATCCTTCTAACTGAGCTTAGTGAGGAGTGAGACATGCAGTAGCTAACTGGAACAACAGGGTCCATCTCTTCCTTCTGGGTCTGTCAGCTCACACCTGGAGCACTTCTGTGACCTGGGGTAGTTAATTGGTTAAGGGCAATTCCACAAAGTATGATTTTGATGAGAAAGCAGGATTCCAACCCCTGCACAAGTCCCAAGTCACTGCATTTTGGCTGAGTCTCCTTAATAGATGTTGCCATCTCCTGAAGTTCATTTTGGTTTTAAATGCTCTGGGAGCAATGGCTTTTCCCTGCATTTGGAATGAGTTTTTCTCATGTATTTACTGGGGGTTAAGACTGACCTAGAGGAAGTTACTGCAGGTCTCTTAACCTGGGGTAAGTTGCTAAAACCCAGTAATTATTCATGCACCTAAACCTTGAGATGTTTATTCTCTTGGCACTGAGAAGGAGCCCTCACTGTAACTGCAGATACACCCAACACCATGCTCTGGTCTAGGTACAGGCAGTGGTAGAATGTGAGCCAGGTCTGTGCTCAGTGTTACCCAGACAGACACCCCCACCTCCTCAGAGGGCACCACACAGTTTACAAACAGGCACACAATGGCTGCAGGTCTCTTCTTGGAGATGTAACTCTTGCCCCCAAAGGACAGCCCCTCAGGTTTAAGTGTTTCAGGGCTTTATTTTATCCTCCCACTGCTGGGATTAGTATGCAAAACTCCAGATTAGCTCTAAATGTCTAAAAATGATGATCTAAAAATGGTGGCAGAGCCCAGATCTGTGCCCAGTGTGACTGTGGGGGCATGAAAAAGTGGGAGCAAGCAGAAGAAGGACTGACCTAATTTCCAACTCTGCTGTCACAGCTTCCACCTACTGGAATTGTCCAAGAAGAGTGTAGAGAAGCTTGAAATACATCTTTGGAGGCTTTTTGTCCTCCCTGATGGGGATGGAGTGTGTCCTTGGGCATGGCTAGCCTGTACCCTTCCATGATTCAGAGGTAGAAATATAGCTGCTCTCTCCCACGGGCTTGCATCAATTTTTGGCAACACCAGGCCCTGCCCACAGCACAGCACATCCTTCTGCTCCATGTGAGGAACATGGTGCTTACCAGGGCTGCTTTGCCATGGTGGGTGTTGACAGATAAGCACTGGTGAATCTCATGCCTGGCTGGTTTCTCTGCCCATCTCTTGGAAATTCTCACCCTCTCCCCCACAGGGATAATGCACCAGCAGCTGCAGTGGGCAGCTCTCTCACCAGCAGGGAGCACAAGCTTTCCCCCTAAGAGAATCTTAGGAATTTTTTTTTTTTTTTTTATTGTTGGTTTTGTGTGGAAAGGTCATGTAGAAAGAAATTCTTGAGAGGACATGAAGTGAAAACGGGTTTCTCATCACACAAGGTGTTTGTGTGGCAGCAGGATTTTTGCACTGGTGTGAACATTTGGGAGAGTTCCTGTCATGGGGCTCTAGACCCTTCTTGGTAACATGGAACTGGTGCTCACAGGGCACAGGTGACAGGGAGTGGGGTGGCAGTGGTACCTTTATAACCAGAGATGCCTGAGGTGCTTCCAGGAGGACTTACCTGATAGGAATGAGAAGAGCAGGCCTGCATGAGCAGTAGAACAACTCTCACACAGGCCTCTGCCTGAGGATACAGCCATTAGGGAGAGCATTCCAGTATTCCCACACCAGCTGGGCTGGAGAAGCTGGGAGGGCTGAAGGTCGTGCACAGCCCAAAGTTGGGTTGGAAATGCCTGATGTGGAGAAGATTGTGGGAAGGGATCTCTCTGCTGGGCAGGGCTCAGGGAGGATAAAAGCAGCCACTGAGGCAAGGTGTCAGCCCCTGACCTGGAGATGCCTTCATGGAAAGGGTGCCAGTTGCAAGAACTGTTTGCTGCCTCCCATCTTTCTAGGGAAGGATGGAAGCTGCTGGAATGCAGAAACCCCAAGCACGCAAGGGCTGCGTCATGTTTTGGTGCTGGGAGAACTGGTGGGGAGGGAGAGCTGATTCCACTTGAGGATGTTGGGGGTCTGTTCTGCATGGTTTGACTGCAATTGCTCTCTGTTAAACACCTGAGAGAGGGTGCCTGGTGAGGCTGCAAAGGAAAATGCAGGTGGAGGTCATGGGGTGAGAGCCAGGTGTGGAATTGCACTGCACAGCTCTGCAAACAGGGGACTCACAGGAGAGCTGGCGGGAGGGAGAGTCTGCGAGCTCTCACTTTGAGACAAGGAGCACAGCTCCCCAAATGGGTCTAAAGAGTAGAGATTCCTCCCCTTACTGACTCATCTGAGACCAGAATGCTTAAAATAAATCAGAAATCAAGCTTACTCATAAATCAAGTTTCAAAAAAATTCCATATTTAGACACCCAAATAAGCTTTTAGGATGCTTCTGGGTTGGCAACCAGTTTTTCTGCAAACCAAGCCACTTGTTTAGGTGGTTAAGAGCGACTTTAACAACAAACCTTCAAGAACCACATCTGAGAAGCTTTGCCAGAGAGAACTGGCTATGAATCCTGCCTTATACACACAAATGGCCTTTTGAAAGCAGAAGGCAGCTTTGCTTCCCCCTTACTCCGTGGAGCCAACATACTGTTTGACATGCTGGAAGCCAGCTGGATAAATGGGAAATATTGCTATGCATTCTTAGAGAGTCTGTGCCTGAATTAGCTAAACCAGAGCAGCCCTCTTGCCTGTGCTGGCTAGGGATAAACAAAGATTGCTCTGCCTGTGGGGTTTCCCTGAGTAGCTGCACCAAGGCACCCACAGAGAAAAACGGAGACAGCGCATTCAGAAAGGATGTTTTCAAATTAATGACTGAAAAATACAAAAGCAGCTGTTCCACAGCAATAACGTGAGGAAGGAAGAAGCTGCTTGAATTTATTCAGAGACAGAAAAAGCCAGATGAGCAGATCGGTCTGCTCCATTGCTGTAAAGTAATTTTCTGTTTTCACTGAACTGATTGTTTCAAACAAATAAGTAACATAATCGAAAGATAATGAATATAGATAGAGAGAATGTAGATTTGTCCAGAAAATATAGGTACTTATTCTGCAGTAATTCTACACAGCCCCCTGCTTTCAGCACAATAAGATTAAAATTCAAGCCCCACAGAACATTTTCTCCTGAGGAATGAGTCCTCCTGGCTAATCCCCAAGTGATTTAAATGCACATCAGATAAATTACCGGGAAAGATCGGCAGGGAGAATTACCCCTTCGGCTACAGCAGCGCTCAGCACAGCCCCCATGCACCCACATACCTGCTCCAAAGCATAATCCCAGAGGCGCTGGTCTCCTCCTTGCTCTGCTCGTTATCCCAAGTGAAGTCCCGCTCATCCTGGGAACCCCGGGCTGCCTCCAGGGCTGCAGCTGCCTCGCAGAGGGAGGGACGGGCTATTCCAGCTCTCTCCTGCACCGGAGGAGAGGATGACGTTGGCC
The DNA here is from genome assembly GCF_023055355.1 of Agelaius tricolor. NCBI lineage: Eukaryota > Metazoa > Chordata > Aves > Passeriformes > Icteridae > Agelaius > Agelaius tricolor. The sequence goes on from NW_027269263.1 coordinate 6,841,898, forward strand.
AGGGGTGGCCGCTGCCCGGCCGCTCTCGGTGCCGCGCGGGATGCGGATGGAGCGGCCGCCCCCGGCACTGCCCGGGCGCCGCTCCCGCCCCGTCGGGGCATCAGCACCGCGGACAGCGCCGGAGCGGCCGCGCCGGGGACACCGTGGGGACACCGTGGGGACACCGGGGGGACACCGGGAGGGCCCCAGGGCTGGGCCGCCCCCGGCCCGCGGCGGGGCCCGGCTGCCGGCGCTGACGTGCCGGTTGCCATGGCGAGCGCGGCGGCGGGAGAGGATGCTTTTCACCCGCGATGGTCGCCATGGGACCCCGCCGATTGAAAGGAAAGGAGCGAATGAATAACAGGAGGGAGGTGGGGAGAATGTTTAACTAGTTTCCTCCGGGAATTCGTGCCTTCTTTCTTTTTTCTCCTTCTTTTTATTATTTTTTTTAATTTTTTTTAAATTCCCATGTGGATACTGAAACTCAGGCAGCCTGGTCCGTATCCCTGCTCTACCCCCGATTTAAAATTCAGCACATTTTTATTGTTTGGGGAATGTCACTGGCACAATCTCCTCATGTTCTCTGTCACATATACTTTATTATGCAAGCTGGAATAATAACAACCCACCCCCCACCCCAAATCTTAATCAGCCCTCTCTCACAAACATTTTTCCCGCAGCTCCATAAATTGGATTACACTGGAAGTTTGAGGAAGGAAGGGATCATTTTAGCCTTGGCAAACTTTCTGCCTGTGAACTAAGCAAGAAATTTGTTTGGAGTATGGATTTCTATTATTTCAGGATTTCTGACTTGAAGTACATTGGTAACCTGAACCAATAAAGGCTGGGCATTCTCCTTTGTTTTCCCTCATTTTTTCAGTGAGAACTCCAAGTTCTCTCTATTTTATATATCTCTCCAAGAACTCTATATTTTTATAATTGCTTTTAAAAGATGTCTTTAGTGGAGAAAAAGCACAGTTTTTTATTGAAAAATACTGTCACGGAAGAAATAACCAATGTGGTTTTTCCCCCACTAACTGCAGTGGTGTAGTTCAGTTTCCTATATTTTACACTTTTAAGATACACTACTCCCAGTGAAGTGGGCAATCTGGGAATCAGGTCAGAAACATGGAATAATAGACTGGGCTAGAAACAGGTGAGGTGTGGGCAGACTTTTTGACTGAATGACATGGAGAGTGTCAACGAGAATTGTTTGTTCATCTTCCAGTGGAAAAAATTGGAAGGGAGCATCAGATGAAGGGACCTGGCTCAGAAGACAAGGAAGGGGAGTAGGGGGGAGTTCCTCAAAGTGTGGGTGCAACCTCCTGGGGTTCCTTGCCAAAGGATGGTGTGGGTGCAGAACTTCACGTGAAATTGAGGAGAAATTGAACAAATGTTAGGAAAAATGCTAAATAGAACCAAAATCTCTAAACTAGTAAAACATATTACTTTCAGAAAATCATCTACACTCAGTGCATTGGAGGCTGAGAAAACTCCTGGAGAAAGGATTGTACTGAGGCCCAGTGGAAGGTATTTTTATAAACAAACCACTTATTTTATGAAGGAGCTGGGAGTGTGACTTTTGGAATACACCTACAATATGCCTTTGCCCTGTTAGAGAGTGACAATAGTGATGGCACTACACCAGCTTCGTTACCTGGTACTTCACACAGGGCTTGTCAAAGTTTGGTGGGTTTTTTTCCCAGCAAATTGGGTTTCATGTGTTGTTGTTGTTGTTGTTGTTGTTGTTTTTTGTTTTGTTTTGTTTTGTTTTGTTTTGTTTTTTTCTCTTTTCCTCCCTGTGATTGTCAGTGTTAGAGGAAGATAATAACTTTTGCCTACTTTCCGGCTTGGTTTTCCTGCAGGAGGGTAAAGGAAAATTGACATCTGTGTCAAGGAAGTGTTTCCCAGGGAGATGGAAGCTGCTTGACTGACTCACACCTCAGTTCCTCCAGTTCAGGGGTGGAACCTTTAGCAGCTCTAGATGCAGCATGTTTTGAAAGAAAACAACCCTGGCAGTTGTTTTGGGGTTCACTTTCTCCTACTTGCCCCACAAACATAAGGATGAGGGCTTGAAGTATTTAGTGATGCTAATTTTTCATGAGCTTTGCTTACTGTTGGATCAGTCAAGCCTTTATAAAATTCCCAAAGCACACCTGTTATTCCAAACCTGATGTCAGTTGTCAAACAGATGTCAAAGACACTGTTGCTGTTGATTATTTTGGAACTGCTTTTGCAGGGCAAAGTAATTTTCATTCAGCACTGATCTGATTTTATTGTGTGGGGGTTTTTTGACCAATCCTGGAAGTAAATATCAGATTTTTATATTTTTTTTAATTTTTTTTTTTTGTTACACCTGCCACATTCCTGGTATTAAGGAAGCTTTTATAATAAATCCTGTAAAGGGATGAGAGATAATAGGTGCAAGTTAAAATGTATGGAGTGTTGTGCCTTCCATGGATTGGGATCATTATGGCTGAGTTAATCCTGGGGTGCAGCTCCACGTGGAGTCTGTGTTTGCAGGGGAAATCATTGTCATTTCTGCACAGGGCAGGACTCTGATCTGGCCTTGATGGCCCCTATGGGTCCCTTCCAACCCAGGATATTCTGCCAGGCTGAGTTTTCCCTTTTGTTCAGGGGGACCAGGCTCTAGGGCTCAGCACCCCAAGGTCACCAGCCCTGGGCTGGAGGCAGCTCTGGGTTGCACCAGGAGAAGTCTGTTTTAGCTTCCTGCCCCTGTGGGTGCCCCAGATGTGCGGTTCTGGATCCATTGCTTAACATCCCTGGGTCTGATCAGGAGAATCTGCACTGGGGTGAAGTGAAGCTGCTGCCCAGTCTGTTACTGGTCAAACACATCTCCACTGGCTGTCCTGGGACTGAGTTTGGCTCAGGGCCTCAAGAACTTGGCCCAGTGCATGAAGCACTCCAGGTTCTCTAAGAACACTGCATTTCAGCCTGGTTTTGTCCCAGGCATGAACGAGGATCCCTCAGTGTGAATTGTGCCACTAAAAGGGAGCCCTCCAAGAGCAGGGCTTTTTGTGTTGTTGTTTGTTGTTTTCACCTGTTTAAATCCCAACAGTGGTTCAGAGTGTAGTGGGAAATGCCCCACAGCTGAGCTAAAACCATATCTTCTCTTGGCTGTGTTCAGACCCCTCTAAGATCTGACCTTGCCCCTCTGGGGTCTGAGCACAGACATGTGAAAAGAAAGTGAAATTCTGGGATAACAAGTTCTGGGAACACCTTGCATGGGCTTGGTGTGGAAAATAGCAACTTGCCTGGAGGAAATATGACTCACTCTCACTGGTGTTTGGGAAAGCAGGGGGATGTCTGGGTTTCTGTTCAATTAAAGCTCGTTATGAACTCGTTTACTTTGCCTCCTCCCCAAGCACTGCACGCAAAGCAGGAGGCCCTTGGAGTGAATATACTGCACTGTGCATCCTGATGGATGTCATTCCACATGACCTACATGCACAGAGAGCAGCTGGGATGAGTCAGATCTCTGTGGCTGAGGCTTCCACAGCTCCTGCATTCTTGAATTAAATGTGTTTGAAGAGAGCGGGGCTGATGTGGAACCATTCATTGTGAAGCTGCAGTGAGGTCTGTGGCAACTTTAAAGAGGAACTCATTCCCTGGAGACATTGATCCCTTGCCTCTGATTCAGAGAGAGCTTCCAATCATGTGGTGATGTCCAAGTCAGGTCAAGAGGCTGAGGGCAGAAAGGATTGCTGGCAATGCCAGTCAGGGAATCCTAAACAGGGAGGGAGCTATGGCATCAGGACCTATGACAAGGAAACCTGGTTATCCCCAGGAAACAGGGATAATGCAGTGCTAAGGAAAACAGAGTCACAATTTATTATTTCTGTGCACACTCCTGGCTGAATATGACTGATTTGGTTGTTGGGGTGGCTACCTCCTGCCCAGCAGAGCAAAATCTGTTCTGCTTTCCTGATAGAGCCAGAGAGCCCAGGATGGCTCAGATGTGGTCAGTGTAGTCTGGGGGCCTTGTATAAGCAGAACTGGGGATGTGACCTTGCCTTAAACCAAAGACCCCAAATTCATGAATTGCTCTCATCTGCCTACCTCCTGATAAGAAGCCTGGATCCCTGCAGGCTTCCATGGCTCTCCCTGGCAGAACTATCCCCACCAGAAGTTTAACAAGCTTATCAATAGGCAGGATTAGTTGCCCACAGTGCCAACCCCACTTTAAAGCCCCACCTGAGGGGCTGCAGAAGGAAATACTCTTCCCAACAGCAGATCTGATTTCCCAATAACATGGAGGGTGAGAGGAGTTGGTTTTTAGCTGCTGTGTTACATGCCCTGGCTCAGGCCAGGGTCATGTCCAGCCCTGAGTGTGTGCTCCAGCTTGGCACAGCAGCTCAGGGGTCAGCCTGGCTCAGTAGGACAGATATTTAAACACATAATCTTACCCAAAACTGTCCCTTGTGCCACACAGACTGTGCAGACACAAAGGCATCCTGCCAGACAGCAGCCCTTAGTCCTCAGCCTCTTTCACCCAGCTAAGACTTCTATAAAATTTTGCCCTGTGAGCCAAAAATGAAGTAAGCACTGAAGAGACCAAGCCTTCCTTGCAGTACAGGGAATTGGTCTCTTTGGTGCTGAAGTGACTCCTGAAACGAGAACGAGAGGCTTGCTATGTTGACAAGAGCAGTGGTAAAATAGATTGCCAAAATCTGGGCTAAATTCTGATGAGCTCTGTCTTATGCTTGGGGAAAGAGAAGCAAAAGGAAATGAAATGGTAGAACTGTGAATTGAGCCCTTATAACCCAAGCCAATGTAGAGAACATGCTTCCTTGAAATTCTGAAATATTACTATTTTGAATAATCACCAAGATTCTGCATATAAAAATTCCCATAAACATTTTTACACATTCACATTTAATGCATTGGCTATTTTCAGGTATTTTTCAGAAAATCCCTGTCTTAGCTCATCTTTGGTGAAGGAGAGCAAGGGATCCCCATAAAGTAATCTCATCTTAGGTACTTTTCTTTCTCATGCTGCCCTTTTAAACACAAAGACAATTGCCTATGCTGTGATGGAGTCTGTTCAGCAGATCTGGCATTGAGCTTGGGAATTCCATGTGCTCCAGCTGTCCTTGCTCACACTCTGATCAGGGCTGGTTGCTGCTGATGGCTGGAAAACCAGATCCACCTGTTCCCTCCAAAAGATGCAATAGAGTGGCTTTACAAGGAAAACACACCCAAGAAGTGCTGCAGGTGTGTTTGCTTTGAGCCTGATGGCAATCTCATTAAAACTATCAAAAAGGCTCCCCCCTGACTTCAGGAGAGAGATAATCCCCTCCTCTGGAGTTATCTGTTGACTTGCACAAAAGAAGCAAGGCCAGGCTTTATCCTGAGGGTGTTTACACAAATAACTTATTCCAGGTTTAATAACTGGTGGTTCAGCTCTTGCAGAGCCCCAGAGGTCAAAGGGTTGCTCATGACAAGTGATGAACCAGCCCTGGGGGGTGCTCTGCCAGCATCCCTGACCATGCTGCTGATGGGCATGGCATGCTTATCCATCAGCCTTTCATGGGCTGCCTAGAAATGATTTTTGGCATTTGCAGAACGCTCGGTTGGTGGATTGAGCGTTGTGAAATGTATTTCTGGGAGAATGTGAGAGCTGTTCCTGCCGCCAGGCTTCCTGATGTGCAGAACGAAGCTCCCTGAGCCGCCCTCCCGCGCTCCGGATCGCAAATCGCTGCTGCCCTCCCGCGGCCCCGGCTCCGCGCGTCCCGCAGCATCCCTGAGCAACCCTTAGCATCCCTGCACATCCCGCAGCATCCCCGCATGGCCCTCAGCATCCCAGCATCCCCATGTGTCCCGCAGCATCCCTGAACAGCCCTCAGCATCCCCGCGGGTCCCGCAGCATCCCTGAGCAACCCTTAGCATCCCTGCACATCCTGCAGCATCCCTGCATGGCCTGCAGCATCTCAGTACAGCCCACAGCATCCCCAAATGGCCCTCAGCATCAATAATTGTTGTTTTAATGATTGTTTTTCTTTTCCTCTGAGGCTTCTCAGCTTCTCAGGAGAAAAGTCCTGGCAAAGGGATTTTTCAGAAAATATGGCGACACTGCTGTGTTGTCCTACCCAGCGTTAGTACATTGCCTGTGTTCTTACCCTCCTTGGACTGACCTGCAGCCACTTTGCCAGCTTGGAAGGACAGCTGATAAGTGTATTTATGGAGCAATGCTGCCTTTATAAACAAGCTGTGAAGCCCATGGTGAGTATCTTTCAGATCTTGACTGGGTAATTGAATGGGTGCAGGTCTAATCAAGTTGTCCTGCTCTGGGTTGGAGGTGGCTGCCTGCAGCAGGGTGATGGATGTGACTCAGTTGTGCAAGCCCTGCTTCTGAAGTGCAGAGCTAATGAAATGGCAGCGGCAGTGATGGACTGAGTTAGAGGCAGATGGGATTTTGGATCTGCTCCTGCCAGTGCTCTCCTGTTATCTGCAGTGAATCGTGCACAGCTGTGGCTGCTGGAAGATGAGCTCTGGGGTCTGAGCTAAAAAAGGAGCAATGAGAAGTTCTCAGCTCCTGCTCTTCAGGCGGGAGAAAAATTTTTTATATGGTGAGTGAGATGTGCTGCCTTGTGCTGAGTTACTCAGAGAAGGGAACAGAATACAACTCTTATTTCTTTTTAATGACTCCTTGCAGGGAGCCAAAGCCTGGCAGCCTGAGAACAGGAGGTCTAAACACTCCTTCAGTCTTCAAAATCACAGAAATATGTCTATTAGAGATGCCTCAGTAGGTGGTTTAACGATAGCTTTTAATCCTCCTGTGCCTCAGCTCCCTCTTTTTTGAGACACAGATACGCTTTGCAGTATAAATATCTCAGGGACTGTGATATTTTCTGCTGTCCTGTTACTGTGGTGGCAAAATATAGAGGCAGGGCATTACTCTTTATTGTTAAATTCCCAGAGCTGGTGTTTTAAATGAGTGTATGTTTTGGAAAGAGAGTGAGGAAGGGCAAGAGACAGAGGGGACTTGCTCAGCCTGGGCAGGGAATGGGCAAAAAGGCTGCTCCCAATCTTCCCCTCTGGTCATGGGGCTGTGCTGGTGGATTTTGAGGGGAAAACCTCAAATGTGGGTCTTCCAGGCAGTCTCTGCTGCAGCACTGAGCTTGGAAGGTCTGGAGCTGAGGAACAGAGGTGTCAGACAGCTGGTCAAAAACCATCATGAATCTGCTCAAAGAACCTTCATAAAAAAATAGATGCACCTTGACATTTCTGAGCGTGAGGGATGAGAGGAGGTCACGGAATTTTGGGGTCCTGCAGCAATGCCCTTACAGGCCAGCAGTATTTTGGATGTTTTGTGCTGTACCCATAGAAGTTACCTGTGATTAATCCACTTGTGGGAACCAAATGCTTGACTTAAGGAGAGAAGGGATCTAATGTGGGGCTTAACACCTCAGGTGGAATTCCTAGCAAGCCTAGGCATGAGATTTTCCTTACAGAGATTAGTTAGATTGCTTGGTAGAAATGGAAATCAGAAGACAAGGGCATGGTTAAAGAAGGAAACAAGGAAGGGATGGTGTAACTTCACGTTTTTCTATGGGCTACAGGAAGATAAGAATGAATTTTGGGAAGTGGAAGGCACTTATTGTAGTGATGGGAAACAACTGTGCTTTGAAAAGTTTCCATCCCTCATGATATGAGAGGGATGGAAATGGAGGATATGTGGAAATAAAAGGCTCTGAGACCAGGAGAGTTCATTTATGAAGTGTAGCCAAGTGAGGAATAATATAAAAATGAGAAAGAAAAGAGGCTCAGCATTCATTCATACAGCTGCTCATTCTTATTCTCCTTTAACATCTTCCTGGCATAACATGGAAGAATCACAAAATAAAATTTCCACTTCGTGCCATGTTTCAGCTTCTACCTGGGACAACACTTGTTCTGCTTCTGATACAGAAATCTCCAAAATCTGCTGTCATTTAACCCCTGTGTTGGTAACAGCATCTCTGCAGGTGACCAGAGGGGTTTGAGCAGCTTTTGGCAGCTCCAAGCCCAGGCTGAGCCTCACCCTTCAGTGGAGCTGCATCAGTGGTGCTACACCAGGATTTGGAACTGTGCTCACAGCACAGGACACGCTGCACACGCTCATCCCAGGAGAATTCTCCCTGCGCTGGCCTTGTCCTGCTCTGCACCCCCAGCTCTTTGTCCCCCGCTGGAGGAGGAAGATGAGGGGTCCTCCTGTGGCTGCCGCCTGCCTGGAGGCTGGGATGAAGCTCTCGGAGCGCTGCGTCCCGCAGACATCGCTTGTGTGGCAGGCTCAGCAGAGGGAGCCCCGCGTTCAGTCCTGGAGCTGAGGAGGGCGCAGAGCCGATGCCTCTCGCAAAGGAAGGTCGCCCTCCTCTTCCTCCCTCCCCGGGGAGCCTGAGCGTGCCGCTGGAGCGGGAATGCCCCGGCAGGGTGGCACGGATCCATCCCTGTGGCAGCTCTTTGTGCTGCTCGTGGAGCTTTTTGGAGCACTCAGAGCCTGCCCCTGTGATGCTGTGCTCCCAAACCTGGCTCTCCCACCACATCCCTGGGGCAGCATTCTGCTGGAAAAGTGATGGAGGAGGAGGAGAACTCTGCATAGAGCCTGAGAACAGGAGGTCTAAACACTCCTTCAGTCTTCCAAATCACAGAAATATAAGTCTCCTAGAGATGCCTCAGTAGGTGGTTTCACTCCAGCCTTTAATCCTGTGCCTTGGCTCTCTCTTTTTTGAGACACAGATATGAGACATGACTTTGCAGCCATGCTGGCACTATAAATATCTCTGCATTGTCCAAACTTGTTTGCTACTCAGTGGAGTCCTGTCACCCTGAAGCTGCCCAAACATCCTGCAGCCTGCCACTGGCTCTGCCACCAAAGAGCTGCTGTGTGCAGCCTGGGGAGGGAGGTGATTCTCCTGTACAGCCCCCCTGTGTTAAATATTAACCTATTACTGCTGATCTTCCAGGCCATTTTGCTCTATCTCCAGTTCTCTTGACACACAAGGAGAATATTTGGAGTGTAATTTGAATTTTATATGCCTGGCTACTTCACTGTTAATTTTTTAATTGAAAAATCAGGCTTTCAGCTAAATAAATATTTTTAAGAAAACATCTTACTACTCATAAAATATTTTTGGCCAAAACCTGACATGTTTTAACTTTCATCTGCAAGGCTTTCATATTTGTGACAATTGTTGTGTGAAAGCATTTACTTCTCCTGTTAACAGATTTTTTTTCCCCCAACAACAATTAGGATTTTATCTTGGAAACTTCCTGTTTTCCAAAGAGTTTTCTGTTTGAGCAGCCTGTGTGCCCAGCAAAAGCTGTTCCTATTCCAGGCCAAGAGGCAGAGGAGAGGATGGGCAGCAGTGGTGATTTTGTGGCTGTGCATTGCTCAGGACAGCAATAGTTAAGAGAAGCTGACTCTAAAAGAAAACAAGCAAAGAACCAACCTCAGTGAGGTATGTAATGAACATTTCTTGCTTCTTTACCCCAGAACTTCAGGGTCTGAGACATTCTCAGGTGGGTGTGTTTGTTTGTTTGCACATCCATGACTTAGCTGAGTGAAGGAGTTGCTGTCCCTGGCAGGCAGGAGGTGAAGCCCCAGCCCAAGGCATCAGACAGGATGTTCCTGTCACTCACTTTTTGTTTTCCTCACTCCTTATCTCTCTTTTCCCTTTGCAGTGAAGGAGGAGCCTGTCCTCTATGGGGTCCCAAACTGAGTTTTGACACAGTCACCCTGCAACTTGAGCTAAAACTGGTTTGCCTGTTCCAGTAGGTAAGACTGAGGAAAAAAAGGCCTACCAGAAAATGCATTGGCCTGCCTATGATTTTAAACCCAATTTGGCTTGTCATTTGATTCTCATTGAAACAGGCCAGCTGGTAAAAGTCCAGCTCCAACAGGCACTTGAGAGGAATCTCAGCAAGTGAACATGCTTTAAACACACCCTGCTCCATCATTCATAAGGACCTGCTGCAGAGCAAGCCACTGTGCTCTCCAAAAGTGCTGGCTGGTCTGCTGGAGCACACCAGGCACTTTCCAGTCTCCAGCACCACCCTCTCCTCTGAAACAAAGAGCCACAAACCTGAGGAACAGCTTGTGAGCCTCTGTCTCATGTACAGCTGTGACCTGATTGAACAGGACAGTTCAGTCCTGTTAAATAACCTTAAATAGCAGCATCCATGGATGGATCTCCAATAACCTTAAATAGCAGAATCCATGGATGGATCTCCAATGACCTTAAATAGCAGCATCTATGGATGGATCTCCAATAACCTTAAATAGCAGCATCCATGGATGGATCTCCAATAACCTTAAATAGCAGAATCCATGGATGCTGTGATGGATGGATCTCCAATAACCTTAAATAGCAGAATCCATGGATGGATCTCCAATAACCTTAAATAGCAGAATCCATGGATGGATCTCCAGTAACCTTAAATAGCAGCATCCATGGATGCTGTGATGGATGGATCTCCAATAACCTTAAATAGCAGCATCCATGGATGCTGTGATGGATGGATCTCCAATAACCTTAAATAGCAGAATCCATGGGCTGGATCTCCAATAACCTTAAATAACAGCATCCATGGCTGCTGTGATGGATGGATCTCCCTGCAGAGGTTTCACCCTTGATCAGAGCAGGTCAGCCATGACCATCATGGAAAATTGCTGTCCTGGGAGGACAGTAAGGACTCCAAAATGCTGGTGGGAGAAAAGAGGGACCTTGAATCCCCTGCCCCCTCTGGATTAATACAAATTGATTTTCCCTGCAAGCACACCAGGTCTCCTCAGGGGACCACAACAGCTCTCTGAAGTTGAACTGGCTGAGCCCATGGGCTAAAATCCTCATGGGCTGGCAGGCAGCTCATCCCTCAGAGAGTATTCATCCCTTCATGCCATTCCCTCCTGGATATGGAGAACTAGCACGGATTTCTCCCACGGAACAGGCAAGGTGGGAACACTGAGGTGGGCTGTATGGGAAACAGAGGAAATTCAGAGGCACTGCTTGGATAAACAGGAGGGAACAGCCAATTTTCCCAGTACCCTGCAGGTGCTGTGCTCCCTTGGCAGGGGCTGGACATCTCTGCCAGCTCTTCTGCTCTTCTGCTTTTCCACCAACCCAGCCAACATGCAGTGCAAGGATGCCTTTGGACTTCACCCATGCCAAAAAACCCATCCAAAAACCAAATTAAAATTCTGTAGGGCTGACTTGCCCCCTTGACTGGACCCCCATGCCCTACACATCCCCTGCACAGCTGGGCAGACCCCCAGGCACTGCTGGCAGGCCCTAGTGCTGTTTGCTTTGGGGTGAAGAGCACAGCACTGCTGGAAACCCCCGAGGGGAAGGAGACCAAACCAATCTCTGGGTCCTGGAAAGCGTGAAGATGTGACCAACAATTCCAGGAGGAAGATGGCAGCATTTCAAAGTGAACAGCAGTGCACAGCACCAGCCCAAATGACTTTCTTTAGCCTGGTGGCTGCATTGAGTCATTTATCATATCCTGAGCAACCAGCCACCCTTCAGCAGCAATTACTGCTCTGTAACAGCTTCCAAACAATGCTCCCTGCAAGCTGTGCTTGCTGTCAGGACCTAAAAAAACAGAGGGTGAAAAATCCCTAACCTAACCAAACCAAAACACTGCTTTGCAGGGGGTTTGTGCTTTTCTTTTAAACTCAACAGGTGTTCCTGGTCACCCTGCAAAACCACAGGGGAAATATCTGCATGCCACTGAAATGAAGCAACTCCAAACTGATCTCTGTGAAGATAATCCCATCTTTTGCTTTTGTTTGGTAGAAATGAATGGAGAAAAAAAAAAAAAAAAAAGAAACAGAAAAAAAGCTTCGACTCTGGGTTTTCATGATGATAGAGTGGGGGCTTTCACCACCATTCCAGTTTTGGACTGCATCTGATACAGGCTCATGGAGACAGGGGACTGTTATTAGAGCTGGGTGAATAATCTACAGCAAGGAACTGAATGGAAGTGTTTGGCCTTTTATCTGTTTGCAAACTATCTGTGAGCATGCCTGGATGTTCTTGAATGTGTTTGTTGTTTGAGATAATGCTGCCCGTGATTTCTGTGAATAATCATTTATTTGTGGCCTGCCCACGAGCATTTAGATAGTCAAAATGTCATTTTTGTTCCGTGGTTACATGAGTGCAACCCTGAGGCTTCCACCAAGAGTGCTCACAGTCAGGAGTGGTAAATTCACTTTCTGTAAAACCCTATTGAAATCTTCATGGGAAATGTGAGTTCATCTGCAATATTGGGAGGGGGGGGAAAGGGAGAAAAAAGCAGTTAAATAATGGAGGGGGGAGAGGGGATTGGGGGTTGTGTTAAACAAAAGTGTTGACCACCTCTGATGTTTGTCTTGATCCACAGTTCATTGGTTACCCTGTGTGTTTGGATGGTTTTGTGGGGTAAATTGCAAAAGGATATTAAGGAAAAAATAGTCAATGCTATAGACAGGCTAAGTACCTGCAGCATAAATGGAGATTTGTTTTTTGGAGAAAAACAGTATTTTGCAAAAAAAACAAGCAGGGCATGAATTCATTTTGGGTGCCTGTAAAACTTTCTTCTTCAACTCCTTCAACAGAGGCTTGTTGTTTATCCATTGCTTTCTGAAAGCAATGTGCCACAGAAAATGATTTCCTCTGCAAATATTTCCTGACTTCTGAACCCTCTGCTTCCAAATAGCTTTTCACTGAACTATTGTATGTGGGTAAGCATTTCCAAAACATTAGATCTCTTTTGGCTCCCCAAAGAGCAGTGTGGGGAGCTCCACTTGTCTTGTACCTCATTACAGGCTGCTTAGAAAGCTGATGGACAGCACATCAGAGATGGTAAAATCTAAAGCAGTGTGGGCAAAGGTGTGAGCAAAGGTGTGAGCTTGGTTTTGGGAGATGAAATAGGCTGTGAACCTCATGCAACTCTACTCTGTTTCCTTTCCCAGGCTTTGTCTTTACCACTTAAAACTGAGAACATGTGGGGTTTTCTACAACAGATAAAGAAAAGAAAATTAAACTTTCTGTAATGGAAAGGGAAGAAAAAAAGTAACACTGTTCTTTCTTACCCTTCCTTCTTCTCTCTCTCTGTGAAAGTACCTTTTACTAGGTACTTTCATCTTCTTCTGTTCTACCTCTCATTGTGACTCATTTATTGCCCCTTTACCTTGTCTTATTCCTTCTTCCCCAGGCAGATTTTAGTGGAGGAGAGTCATTTGAGGGAGTAAATATCTGCTCATCCAGCTTGGGACCAGTACAGACTGAAATAAGAGTCGCACTGAAGATGAGGCATTTTTGTGGAAAATGAAAACAACAATAACTTTTTCTCATATTATTGACATTTTTCAGAGGATATCATCATTGGTAGAGTAAACTAAAGCCAGAATTTAGGCTTTGGCCATTGAAATGTTTAGATGAAAATTTGCCAAACTCTTAATTTATTTTTCCAATTCTCCAATTAAAGAACCCCCCCACCATGATTATTTAAAGAATCTTGCCCACACAGCTCCCTCCTTCCCCTGTTTTTTTTTTCCATTTTAGTCAAATAACCAATTTTCCACTTGCACTAATTCAATACACTCATTTTGTTTCAGAAGCCACATTGCAGTGATGCTGAGAAAGGAGTCCAGAACCAGCTGATTTAATGCTTTGCTCATGGTTGTTTGTATTGTACCCTTTTTATTTTGCTTTCCCTGTTTTTGAGCTGCATTTTCTGGGGAATGTTTTACATGCCCAAGTACAGACAGCACTCTCCAGTCCTGCTTTAATGCTGAGCTGTATTTAAACCTGAGCTGTGGCTGCAGGGGGGCATTGTGAGGTCACACCATCAGCTGATAGCTGATGGTGGAGGTTCATATATGCATGATCTGCAGTTTTTTCCTCCTATGGAAGAGGAGAAAAAATATTTTAAAATTGTTCTCAAAGAGTTGGGCTGAAAGGCAGTCTGTCATTTTGGGCACTACATGATTTGTGTGTGTGTGGAGGGTAAAGGAGAGTTGAGATTGATTTGCAACCTTTCATACTACTTTTGCACCTGACAAAAAATGGTATGAAAGGTTGGTAGTGAAGTCATGGAGCTCAAGACCAATAATTAAGCTGTGAAGCTTTCCTCTCCTGCAGAGGAAATTAATTAATGTAATTTACTTCGAAAGCCTCAGGTTCTGTTTTTTAAGTAAGGCCTTGGGGTCATGTTTAAAACTGAGTGCTGTGAGGGGATGTGGTGATGGAATCCAAAGCTGTTGTAAAGGACATGCAAAGACAAAAATCAGTGGCTGAAATGCTCCTCCTGAAGAACCTACAGATCTTGTGTGCTGGCACTTCATCACCCTAGGAACGCTGTTGAGGGTTGGCCCAAAACCAGCAGTGCCTCAGACCAGGATGGAAGTTTGCTGACCAAACCATGAGGAAGAACACTTGACTGTGCTCTAATTTACTGTCTTGCACTGCTAGCAAAGCTAGGTGCATAAATCATAGTGATTAATAAATCTGACATGTCCTCCTTTATTTCCTATTTGCAAACTGCCCGAGCAATTTTCTCATCTGCATTTGTTATTGAGAATTTTTCACTCAGTAATTTCTGGAGATAATTCTTGTGTTTTTATCTTGTCTGGGAAGTTGTGCTGAGTCTGACATTGGAGCTGTTTTCATTAGAGACATAAATCTTTCTTCTGTTGTTTCAAAATCACATTTCCCATGCTACCATTTGCAATTACAGATATGAAACTTGCTTTCTTTGACTGCTCTTCAACATCCATTTATCACTGGCTGCTTCAGCCGCTGTTGAAATGCTGGTAAACTGTATCACCCTCACATTTGGGACCAAACACCATAAACACAAGCATGAGTTTACTTGCACAGAGGTTTAAAAGAGTCAATGAGCATCTGTGAAATTTTGGAGATGGGGGGGTGGGTAAAGAAAAAAGAAAGTGAACATGGACTACTATTCACTACTATTTCACTACTATTTCATTCTGTGCTTTAAAAGAAAGTGTTGGCTGCCATGGCTTTTTGGAGGGGGAAGAATCCTGAAAATATACCCTGAGAATGGCATCTAGGTCAGGAGTCTCAGGGAAAAGCAGAGCAGAAACATTTTGTTCCTTCCCCGTAACTCAGCTTAGGCACTAACCAGCTCAGAGAGCTTTGGGAAGGCAGAAATGGAGATTACTTGTTTCTGGGATCAGGATTCACCTAAGAAAAAGGTTCTCCAAGACAATTTTTGCAGCAGTTGGTGGAATAAGAGTCTCTGAACTCAAAAGGCAAGCCAATGCATGCATGCAAAAACATTTGCAATTGTTTAGTGGAACAACGACAGCCTTAATAGCACAGCATTAGGCAGAGGGCCAGGAGGCAAAAATATTTGTAAATAGGGTTTGCTAATTTTTTCCACTGGCAAACATAGCAAAAGAAGGAGGGAGGAGTTTAGTCCTCTGAAGAGACAGAGTTGGGAGCACAGGTCCCTCTAGGTTTTTGAACAGAATCCCTCTGCAATCCACATCCCAAAGGCAAATAAGAAGTTTGTCTCTGGGTGTTCATGTTTTTGTGTGTGTGCGTAGCAGGGGAATATAAATAAGGGGTAAGGAGACATTCCTCCAGCTCAGAAACAGGAGCTGTGGGGTAGCAAGAAATAGAGAAGGAACTTTCCCTAAATGGATGTCAGGGACTAATTGAGAAGCAGTCAGTGCTGGATATTTCCTCCTGGAGGCCTTTGGAAGACTCTCTCATGTGTTGGTGGTAGGGAGCTGGTGGGGTGGCTGTGTCCCTACCCCAGCTCTCCTCCCTCCTCTCCATGGCTTCCTCCTGGCTGTGGAAGGAATTGTCATTCTGGAGTGACTGAGATAAAGGGATTGGGGAGGTTGGCAGCAGGACCCCTCAACAGCTGGGCCTGGGGAAGGTTTTCTGTCTCCTTCTTACAGATGGCTCAGAGATGCCCCTTCCACCACCCCTTTTCATTTAGAGAGAAAATCTTTTGCTCAGGTTCTGTCTGTTCTGTGCTGCTGCTGCTGCTCCCACCTGTGTGGTGAGCCTGAGCCATGTGCTGTGGGCAGAGAAACACAAGGAGGCCACCAGTGGTGTCACTTCCATAGAAACCCAGAAACTGAGTCCAAGCTAACAGAGCTCTTCCAGTTGGTTCTTGGCTGCAAACAGAAGGGCTTTTCACAGGAGTATCAAAGGATGGGCTGAAATTTTGTAAGAGCATTCATTTCTCTACATTCTGACACTTGCTCATCACATCTACTTTTGCACCCACCTGTGCTGCTCCTTGCCACAGCAAGAATAGGCTTGACCGAGACCCAACTTTATTGCAGAAAAAAACAGGCTGTAAAAAAATCTTTACAGATTTTTCTAAATTGAATGATCTCCTCAAATTCAACATCCTGCTGTTAATGTTTCTTCTTGACCTTGAAGCACAATAATTTGTCTCTTTGATGTGCACAGATTTCAGTGTCCAAACAGGTGATACTTGTATCTTAACTGGACAAACTGAAAGCTTTTGAGGTTTCCTTTTGAGGTGGAGCTTATCTGAAGGCTGAAATCGGTTTGGCTTCAGATTAGACAAAACTCAACCTGTGAATAATTTGTATCTAAACAGTGGAAAAAGGAATCTTGCAACACACACTGTTCATGTGAATAATATAAACTCTTACAAAAACTAAAGGTGGTTAATGATAAACCTCCAGTTAACATTTACCTAAAAAAAAAGGCATCTTAAAGGTGATGAGAAGGAACTAATGTTTTACACAAATAATGCCAGTAGTTCAGCAGAACTCTCTAAATCAGGATCTGCTCTTCTCCCTTCCTCTGAAACAGCCTGACCATGTGCAAATGAAAAATAAATGAAAAGAAGAAGAGTCCAAGGAAGGGAGGGCTTGCACACATAGCACCAATTTCAGAGGGGACTGGGAGCAGAGGAAAACCAAAATGTGTTAAGCTAAAATCATCACATGTTGGCTAACAATGTCCTGCTGGCATATTTAGGTTTTCTGTGAAATATTTTGCACCACAAACGCCTTACTTACACAAGAGCCAAAAAATGTGTGACTGTGACAGAGCTTTACCTGTCCCTCCTTTTTAAAGCCAAACACTGTGCTGCATCCTCAGTGAGGAGTGAGGAGTGGGTTCTTGGGGCAGTCAGACAGCTTGGTGAAGGCCCAAGCACAGGTTTTTACATCTCCTTTTCCACTTCTCCTGCTGCGTGCCTGAAGACTTCATGTTTTACCTATCTGGTTGTGGGAGCATGAGCCAAGCTCCCTCTCCAGTTCACTGGTGTTCACTAATTAGGGGAGCATGCAGCACCTTTGCACCTTCCTGATTTGGGAGGGGATGTGGGAGCCACACAGGAACGAGGCAGGGGAGTTAAACACCTTTGGCCTCCACCAGACCTCTCCTGTTCTTCCAGCTTGGTCTGGGGGCTCTGCCGCTTGTGTTTGCCTCCAAACTTGGGGCTGCAGAAGGAACTAGATCCTGTGAGCTCTAGTTGTGCTTATTTAGTGATACATTTTATAAATATTGAAAGAGGGAAAGGTCATGGGTTGACCCTGATGTGAAGGTTTTGCTCTTTTCAGAGAGCACAGAAAGTTGCTCACAGGGAGATTGAGAAGGAACCCCCCAGCTCACTGCTTTTGTGGCTTGTGACAGGATCCCACTAAAAACAACTTGTGATTTATTTCAGCTGCATAATAATATTACAAAGTAATAAAAATAAAGGCATATTTAATGATGTCCTTCCATTAAATGGTATGCCCTGGCTGTCTACCAATGGCTCTACAGACCTACTGGCGCCTGTGTCAAGACTCTTTTCTTTCAGCATGGGGAGAGACATTAAGTACCATGATAGAGTCCTATGTACCACCAGGTTATGCTGCACAATTCATTTCCATTAGGCAAGTCATTTTTTCCTTTCCTTGGCCATTGCTACTTTGTTATGCCAATAAATATGCTTGTGCAGTGGGACCCAATTTAAACAAAGACTTGACAGTAACTTTGCTGGACACAGCCAGGATGGGACATTTGGGTCTCATTACAGTCAAAGGTCTCTTCCCTCACCCTCTCATCTTCACAGCATATCAGTGCTCTCAAGCACTGCTCTCTTCAAGTCTCCAGAATGCATTTGTTATTTTCATTATTAGCTGGAAAAAAATCAGGCAATCCCCGTTCAGAAGAGGACAGCAAGAAGGATTTTCAATTGTAAAGGACACTGGAGAAAAAATGAGGAGAGGAATCACTACAGTGGGATAGAAATAATTTGTTGACTTCCTCGGAAGCATTTTACAAACTGCATCAGATCATTCCTCCAAAACAAGCACAGAATGCTGCTCTCTCTTGGGCAGGAGCACAGGGCTGTGCTTGCTGTCCTGGTGTGCAATGAGATGCATGAGGTGGATCCTACCCCAAACAGCAGCTCAGAGCTGGGGGAGAGCAGGCAGGACTGGTGCTCACCAAAGGCTCAAAAACCCAGTTTCTGGGGAAAGTTCACTTGCACGTGCTTGTTGGAATCTCCATTTTCTGTCTTTCCTGAGCCATTGGGGAAAGGCTAGAAGCTCCTCTCAGAGTGAGGTGGGCATCTTGTACTCCCATGTGCTGACTGGCTGCAGAAGGAAATGGATTTGTGTGTTCTCACATGTTGTGCAGTGTGAGGTTAAAGCCATGAAGGTCCTTTCTGCCATGGAAAGGGCTTGGCTCATCTCTGGCTCAGGGATGGTTTCCCAGAGTTACCAGAATCACTCTGGTAGTGCTTGTGCTTCCCTTGAAGGTTTCCCATCCAAGGATCCAGGAGTCTTGACCTTGGTTAATTATTCCTAGAGGGAGCCTGCACACACAGCATCCTCCCACATGAAACTGCTCTGCCAGGTGAATCCCAGCCTGTTCCAGAGGAGAACAAGGAGCCTGGGGGCAGGTAGAGGAGCTCTGCCCACTTGCTGCATCTTGGTTTCCCCCATTCTTAAGCCAGACCTCGAGCTACCCATGCTTTTAGGCTGAAGAAGAGAGTTTGGCACCTGCCACTTTTCCATTTACAAATTAGTAGCCAATGCTGAATGTGTTTTGTTCATTTTTATCCTCCTCTCATAAGATATTTGTTTATTATTTATACTGTTCATAGAAACAAAGCATAAATGATGACAACAAGGTTTCTGCCAAGCAGTTTTGGTGCACTCCAGAGAGAGCCCCTTCTCATGCCAGGATGGTTTCCAGTTATCAGTAGTGGAGACCTTTTTGGGAGAGGCAAAAAGATGAATTCTTCAAAGAGTCTTCTGGCTCTTCAGGTCCTCAGCTGGGGAGGAGGAGGAGAAGAGGAGGAGGAGGAGGAGAAGGAGAAGGGGAAAGGGAAGGAGGAGTGAAGAAGGAGAAGGGGAAAGGGAAGGAGGAGTGAAGAAGGAGAAGGGGAAATAGAGAAGGGGTAGGAGAAGAAGAAAGACAGAAGGGGGAAAGAGGAGAAGGAGAAGAAAAAGCAGAAAAAAAAAGGAGGAGAAGAAAGGAGAAGAAGGAAGAGAAAGTGGAGAAGGAGAATGAAGAGAAGGAAGAGAAGGAGGAAAGGAGAAAGAGGAGAAGGTGGAGAAGGAGAAGGAAGAGAAGGAGGAAAGGAGAAGGAGGAGGAGAAGGAGAAAGAAGGAGGAGAAGGAGAAGGAGAAGGAGAAGGAAAAGGAGAAGGAGAAGGAGAAGGAGAAGGAGAAGGAGAAGGAGAAGGAGAAGGAGAAGGGAGAGCCCAGCATTTTTCCCTTTCCACTTTTCATGTTAGTGGAATTGCAGGTCTGCCCAGTCCTTTGAAAAACCCCAAGATCCCGAGCAGGGGGTGTGTGACTCAGTGAGATTGGCTGTCTGGTGCAGGGCCTGACCTTTTATCTGCCTTGATCTCTCCTCCACGACCTCTTTCAAAAGCTCCTTTTCTGCACTGTAATGTTCTGCCCATCATAATTTGCATTTCTGAACGCACGAAAGAACCGTTTCCTGTCTCTGGTGGAAAAAGGGACCGGGGGGGGGAGGGTAAAAACTATTTAAAGTCAAACTGAGATTTTTTTTTCTTTTAAAGCCTGCTACGGGAAAACAAAAGGCGTTTCCATTCTGGGCACAGCTCTGGGAGCCGGCAGGAGGGTTACACTCCACTGCCACCCGAGTGCCAGGTGGGTTGGTGATCTCTGGCTGAGAGCATCGCACAGGTCTGATGGCACACTCCATCCATCCATCCATCCATCCATCCATCCATCCATCCCTGGTTCCATCCATCCACCCATCCATCCATCCATCCATCCATCCATCCATCCATCCACTCACCCATCCATCCATCCCTGGTTCCATCCATCCATCCATCCATCCATCCACCCATCCATCCATCCATCCATCCATCCCTGGTCAGTCCTTGCCGGGAGGGCAGCGCAGACCCCCCAAGCCGAACCGCTGGGAATTCTCCTCTCTCCCGCAGGTTCTGGGGGGAACAAAATCCCTCTGGAGATGCCGGGTCCCGGTGCGGAGGTGCCGCTGTGCGCGCAGCAGCAGCAGCTCCCCCAGCGCTCGGCTAATCTCTGCTACATATCTACAGACAAAACAGCCTCTTGGCACCGTGCAGCGGATGTCTGCAACTTCTGCCAGGACGCTGAACAGGGGCCAGGAACTTGGGTGGAGACAGGAGCCAGGAGGTCATCTGGGGTTGCTGCTCTTTGTTAGAGCTAAATAACGCTGTGAATGTATTAAGCTCCTTTCCACGCACCGATTTTATTTTTTTTTTTCCCAATGCCTTCAATAGTCTTTCTTTTTTTTTTTTTTTTTCTTTTTCCACTAGGCTGGATTCATGTACAAATACGCAAGGCAGAGCAGTCTGCTCATTTGCACTTAGCATGAAACCCTGAGTTTGAATTTTTTTTTTTTTTTTTTCAGACAAATGAACCAACATACTTCCTGCAAAGGTTTGCTCTGTGAGAACAGCAGCTTGGGTGCTTTGTCATTTCCTCACTTTTAGACACTGATCAGACAGTCACTTTCACAAAGCTATCAGGTGATCTCATTATTGTTTCCTAAGATAATAAGTTTTTTTTTTTTTGTTTTTTTTTTTTTTTTGTTTTTTTTCCTTAATAAAGGTGGGCTGAAGCAAATTGTGGCACCTGGAATTGCAAAGCTGCTGCTGGATCCCAAAACCCTGCTGAGCACAGGAACATTGCTGAAACCTGTGGGGACTGAAAAATGGCAAGAGTAAGATCTGCATTTAATACAACTGATGCTATTAAATGACTTCTGTGGCTGCATGGACATATCTGCTTGCTCTGACCTATTAGATGCCAGTGTTTGTGTATATATATATATATATATATATATATATAAATTGAGTCATTTTTGTGGATCTCCTTCTTAAAACAGCCTGCAGGTGAAATCACAGCTCAGCAATCCAAATGACAGCTTCTTTCCATGTCAAATTACAGGAAAATGGTTACTTACATGGAAAGGGTAAACCATTTACTATCAAGAAAATCAAAGTGCCTGGGTGGGTGAACACATGGAGTTCAGGGTTTCATGGCAAAGTCTCCACTGCTGAGACTGATGCTCCCATGGCTTCTTCCTTTTTTTATTCAGGTATTCTTTTACCCAAAACCTGTGCTGTTAGTTGAATTTCACCTACCCCCTGCTGCCCTGCCTGAGGTTCACAGTCATGGGAGATGTGCTGTTAAGGTTGACATAACGAGGCTTTTTTGGTGGTGGGCAACAGCCCTGTTCTTCTCCAGACTGGACAACATGTGTGAACATCCCCATTCCATTCTTCCTTCAGCCCTGTTATTTTAACCCGTCCTTTCCCTGACAGATAGCACAGAGTAAGACAGGAAAATCACAGGCCCTAAAACATCACAGGTATTCTCTGCAGTCACCTCTGCCGAGCTTGGCACAACGTGGTTGGGCTGGGATGCAGAAAATGCCACTGGACACCACAAAAATCCCATCATGGATGTGCTTGGCAGTCCTGGGGGAGGTGGTAGCACATCTCCTGCAAGGCTCCTCTCTCAGGAAAAGCTTTGTGTTGTTATAAAAAAGGCATCACAAGCATTATGAGCCACCCACCTGCTGCTCCTGTTCACCCCTGGAACAGGATTGCTACAAAAAAATCCTTGAGTCTTAGATGCAAATACACCTGTTATCTGCATATGTTTATATAATCATATAAAACATCTTATTATTTCTTAAATAATAAATACAT
Source organism: Agelaius tricolor (assembly GCF_023055355.1). Lineage (NCBI taxonomy): Eukaryota > Metazoa > Chordata > Aves > Passeriformes > Icteridae > Agelaius > Agelaius tricolor. The sequence continues at coordinate 6,864,056 of NW_027269263.1, forward strand.
GCTTTTATAGCTTTTTCCCCCCTGGAGCCTTGCTGGATGAAAGGGGTCGTTGCATAAAATATTTTATTCATGGCTATGTTTATCCAGACTGTGACACCCTTTTCCAGAGACATTATCTAATTCTAGCATCTGAGAGAATCTTTGGATAAGATTTTGTGGTAACCACAAATAACAAAGGGAGGAAGATTGTGGAAAGGTAAAAAGGCTGATCTTGATTTGCAGCAGGCGAGCTAAGAATTCCCTGCAGTCCCTCAGTCCTACATCCCAGTCTCTTTGTGCTGCTTTGCTCTTTAATAATGGCTTCTTTTTTTTTTAAAAAAAAAGGACAAGACAAATTGTCTAGCCACAAGAATTTAAACAATGCTTTTAATCTGAGTGAAGAAATGTACTGCACTGCTTGGCTGCCTTTAAAGCATACTATTGCAATATGTCAGCAAAAGGTGTATTTGTAGAAGGGAGAGCTGTAACTTAATGTAGCTGCACCATAAAGTTATTTATCCCTGCTGTGCTTGATTTACAATTCTCAATAAGTTCCTTGACATTTTTTTTTTTCTGCTGAGAAACCTTGAGGTGGTGCCTGCAGAGGTGGAAGCAGGGGGTGATTCACTGCTCCTCACCCCTGGTGCTGCCCTTTCCTCTCAGCCAGACAAGCTGGTCCATGATTAATTTTAATTCTTCTTTAAATAACCCGAGTTTTAGGAAAAGGGAAATTTCACTGCACCTTTTCATCTGAAATGCACTGAACAGCACACATTTTTTTCTTTAATGGAAATAAACATTTCCACCCTAAGGGCTGGTGACATCTTGATGCTCTTTTTGCACAGATCAAGTGCCTGACATGGGTCTGCCTCTCCCCCATTGGTCTCCAGCTGTGTCCTTCCTCCCTCAGCCTGAAACATTCTGCTTTACAGGGCCCCCACATCCCTGATGGGATCTTGTCTGCACATCTCTCTCAGGCCACACCAGTGGGCTGTGGAGGAGATTCCATAAATCCATGGAAAAGGACAGGGACTCTGATCATGTCTCATTTCCCATCAGGGGAGCCAGTGCCAGATGGTGCTCTGGGACTCAACTCAGCCCCATACCCCAACAGACTGGTTGGGAATCAAAAAGTGTTTCCCATTAATTCCTGGAGTCCTCAGTTTCCTGGACACAAAATGTGCACAAAATGTGCATCTTGTGTTCACAGCCTTTGCAAAGAACGTGATACATGGCTTGTAAGGCCAGAAAGTTTGGCTGTTCCTGGGTGCACACATTTTCTTATCACACATTTGGGAGGGTCTGTGCACTCCCTTAGTGAGAACAGCTCTGCACACAGATATAAATCCATGTATTGGAAAGCAGGGAGACAGATGGCCTCTATTACCCCATGTAACCAAACACAGGATGCAGATGATCTGAAACAATTAGAATGGGAGTTTTCCTATCTTAGAGTTTTAAAGAGGTTTCATTCATCATGTGCTTAGTGGCATGGCTCTAGCTCCAAGGACGTATCTGAGGCAGAGATTTTAAAATATTAATAATAAAGCTTTTCTGCTCACTGTACCATTATGATTGTGAAGTGTTTGCATGAGCACTTAACACCAAAGAAACTGATATGCATCACCCCAAATCCTTTGAGTTTCCCTTTTTCAGGGGATTCATGAGAGTGCTTCTCCACTTCCTTCATGCCAAAGCCACCTTAGTTTTTAGGAACAGTTCAGCAAACACTTATCTGGGACATTCCAATGACCAGCTCACCTTGGCCCAGCAGTGATGGAGCAGGGAAGGCTCCTGTTTTCAGGTGTGGGAGGAATTGGCCTGTTCCAGGGAAACTGGGAGAATGTTTGTTTGGCAGGTGTGTGTGTGTGCTGGCTTTACCCCTGTTTGTTTGGCAGGTGTGTGTGTGTGTGCCAATTTACCCCATCCACAGAGGCTGCTCAGCCCTCTGGAATGCTCCTGCCTGCCCCAAGGGCATTACTGGGCAGGAGGAAGGTTTTTGTCCTATAAACACAGCTGATCACATGGAGCCACCACTTCTCAGCACCACCTTATAAGACAAAGGGATGAGCTGGGAAGAGATCATCTGAAAGAGGGACCGAGAGAATCAGAATCCTTAAATCCATATTTAGTTCCTGAGCTGATTTTCTCCTGAGTGTTGCTTCTGAGTAACTCCTCCTGTTCAGCAGAAGTCACTGTGAAAAGAAAACCAGTGTTTGTGCACGCCATGTGTCATAAATCACTTCATCACACACTGAAGTGTGGCCAGTCCTGGGTGAAAAGCAGGCAGATGTTTGACATGCCATGGCACAGCAGCTCCCCAGAGCAGATTGCAGTGGGGCAGGAAGAATGCCACAGAACTGCAAAGAAAGATTGAGTTAGGAGAGTAATTACCAAACCTGGACTATGTCCAGGACACTGGGGCAAACCCTCCTGCCTCTGCAAATTTGATTTTAACAACTTTAATTTTAAACACCTGATAGTCGTATTTCTTGCCAAGGGAACAGATTGCTGAGGAGGCAGCATTTCCTAAATAGAAAAAAAAAAATCCTTAGAAAATTAAGAAAGGAAAGAAGAAAAACCAACAAAAGTTTCCTCCTATAAGATTTGTGACACCTCAGTGGGAAACCCATGAAATATCCACTACAAAAACACATTTTCTGGGTTGTAGGTCAGTTTAACTTATAGCACCCCACTGCTCAGGCCAATATTTTGTGCATGGAAGTGATGAACTGGAGAAAGTGAAACCACACAGGGGCATCAGCAGAGGGAGTCCAGGTTAGAGCAGTACAGAAAAAAACCCAAGAAGAACCTGCCTAAAATAGGAAGAAAACTCAGCTTATTTTGCTATTGAGACATATTTGTGCACCAGCATTTATTGGTGACATTGCAAAAATCCACCTCTGACAACCAAATGGTTCGACACACCAGGTTGCTTATGTGGAATTCAATTGTGTCTACAGCCCTGCAACAAAACAAGCAAAGCAAAATGAACACCTGAAAGAAAACTTCTTGCATAACACAGACTCTCAGGATATTGGGAGGAACACTGCTGACCTTGGCTACCCCCGAGATTTGCCATGTGAGCAGAGCAAATCAGTTCTCACAGCAATTTGCAAGCTTTGGAATAAGCAAGTCCTGACCTTGCTTCAGCACAGGGGGATGGAGTAGGTGATTTTCTGGGTTCCCTTCCAGCCAGAAATTTCTGTGATATCAGGGCCCACTCCCAAAACCTATAAACCAGGTTCCAAAAGATAATGGAAAAATAATAAAGCATCTACTACTGCAAGTTGTTAGGTGCTGCAGGAAGCCAGTGCTGCCCTGCAGAAGGGTGCCCCATAATAGTTTGCAGACAAGTGGCTTTAAGTAGAAGAAGCTGTACTTGCATCACCCTGAAGTAACTAGAAGCACATGGAGAATCTATTTTCCTGGCTTTTTCACCCAAGTGAAACAACCTTCTCCAGTTGCTGCTGAAAGGAATTTAATGAAATAATCTATATGTGAGATTATTTCCATGTTTGCACAAAACATGAAACAAGTGTTCGGGACTTGCTCCGTCCCATTTTCAGGCTCTGCTTGTGTTGCACATGGGACACATTTATTTCAGATGGAAAAAATCTGCAGCACTGATTTCCCTGGTGTATGTGCTGCTCACACCAGGGTGCTGGATACCTCTGGAAGAGCAGAGCCTGAGCTGTGGCTGCTGAGCACGTGGCCCTGGGTCACACAGGAGCTTCAGTTCCCAAAGGGAAGGAAGAGGAGGGCTCAGGCAGGTGCAGCTGTACCTGTGTGCCATGCTGAGGATGCTGCAGCCTCCTGCTGTGCAATGCCCACACCAATCATTACACCAGACCTTCAGTTCAAGGGCTGCATGAAAGCTTGCACTGTCACTGAGTCATAATGAACTCCTTGCTCACAGACTATGAACTGTGGCTCGTGGGGTGAACATCCTCACACCAGACCTTACACCAGCACTTCCACCCTGCTCTGAACACAGCCACCATGAGAAAGTGTCACTTTGGGGTTTGGGGGGTGGCCACAATGCCCTGCAGCCAACCAAACCCAGGGCTCAGCTTTGTTGTGGGGTTGGCTTGGCATGTCCAAGGCAGTGGATGCCCAGGGAATGCAGCAGAGCCAAGCTCTTGTGTGTTGCATTTTTAATCAGCTCTGCTGCCTCAGTGCAAGAATGGGAGTGTTTACACTCACTATCAAAAAAGGCAGTACTATTTTTATAGCTTTGCTACATACTGGCCTGTTCCCAGGTGCACACTGTTAAGCAAGAAAGTACAATTCACAAGTTGAACAAAATAACAAAGTGTTCCATGTTCCACAGTTTCTCCAGCAGCCTGGGAACAAAACATACTTATATTTTATCCACCCTGCTGGTGATGAAACTCAGACACTCATCACAGGTTTGTTATTATTTTTTAGCCATGACACAGAGAAAACTATAGCAAAAACCATTTTTCTTTCCCTTTTAAAACCCTTTTATATAGAAAAGAGGCAATGGCTTTACACAGCTATTTGTCCATTACACAGCTGCTTGTCCAGAGTAATGAAAAGGACCAGAGCAAAACTTCAGCTTCAGTTCTCCTCTGGTGTAAATCAAGACAGTTTCACCACAGAGCAGTGGAGGTGTCAGTGCACACCAGGATGGGGTTAGGCCCTCTGATACAGATGTAAGAGATTAATTGCAAACACTGGGATGAAAACAGCATTTCCCTCTTCTTTTGTGCTACCCTATATCCTCACCTCTGATAGTCTGTCTCTTCTAGGACTATTAATGAATTGGATTTTTTAAATGCAAAGATGACTTTAATGAATTGGCAAGCAGAAAGACATCAGCTTCTCTGACCATCAGGAAACCCCAGCCCTGAGCTCTCAGTCACACCACAGCTGAGGCTGTCTGTAAACATGGACAGGCCCAGTGTCCAGCCAAGGTCTGCACCTTGCAGTCTCAGCACACTGAAATTCAACTCTCAGCCCATTGGTTTCTCTGGGTCTGGATTGAAGGCACTTGAGATGGTAGTTCATGTTCAGACTCAAATGTTTATTGTTTCTTATCAGTAAAACAGTCTCACTACTGCTGTGAGTTCAGCAGCAAGGCACAAAATGGCCAACAATCTCTTGTTCCAAGGTCTTTTAAGACTAAACTATCCAATTAAGAACTGACACCTAGATTATTTTCCCTTTTAACCCAATTACTGATCCCACAGAGCCCCCAATGCAGACTTTTCTGCCCAATTACAAAATGCCACCCAAACCCATGGAGAAGAAGGAAGAAGAATCATGAAGAAGAAACCAAGGAGGACACCCTGTGCCCTCCATCTTGCTTGCATTCACAACATACTAAAAATCCCAAAACCTAAATTTCTCACCGAGTGATACACCTGCACTACTCTCTATAATCTCTATTTCACACTTTTGTGGGTTCCAGTCTATCTTGAAGTCCGGGAAACTTTCTCCATGAGTGAGGGTCAAAGTAAGGGCTCCCCTGGGGGTCAGGGCACCCCAGAGCAGAGAAATATTCCCAGTGCCCTGGGTTTCCACATAAGCCCATTACCTGCACTGGTATCCAAAACCTGTGTTATTGATGACTTAAACAGTTGATTTACTAACTCCTATGACACTTCACTGTCCTGGTTTCAAAATATCTAAGGAGATAATTCCTTTTAAATATAGCCTTAAGCACTGAGGTGTTTTGGAATTAATATGAAAACCAAAAATACCTCTCTTGTTTTTTGGGACAGCAGTGCATTGAGTCATTATTTTTCCCAATAAAGAGAAGCATTCCCTTTTCACTTAAAGACTTCATGATAACCTCATGCATGGCCAACTTTAGGGCTTTTATGCCCAGCTCATATCACCCCAGTCAGAAAGTAATTCTGCAATTAACCCTTCTACAACCCCAAAAGGTGCACAGTGTCATTGATGTGCTTTAAAATTGCAAACACATGGAGAAACAGTGGTGCAATTTTTCTTAATTAGAGAAAATGACCACACTTGAGAAAAAAAAATAAATTACACTGTTCTAATCACAAGCAATGCTTAAAAATTGACCCAAATATACAAAAAAGCCCAGCTCCACACCTTCATGCTACACCCCAATAGTCTGAAAGGCTTGTAACAGACTGGCCTAGCCCACAAGGTCTGTTCAGAAACAACAGACTGAAATCACTGTCTTGTGCCATTTGAGGGAACCCAACTGACTCCTTTATTTATGTCTAAACACTCATAGCTTTTATTGGGAAAAAAAGAAACACAATAAACCCTCAGGATGTTGCCCATAAGGTATTGCTTCCAGCACTTCTCCTGCACACACCTGACACACACACACACACAAGCATGTTAATTTTTAATTTTTACTGCTCAGGAGAAACCTGACTTTGTTTAGATTTGAGACAAAAAGCAGCAGTCCATCACCTCCTGGCATTCTAAACCCCTGACATTTACAGAGCTCCTTCCAAACCAGTTCATTAAACACTGCATGCATCTTAAGGCCATATGCAGCAGTATAATTTAGAGTGTATATTTTATAGGTTTCTTTTTCTGGTTTGCCCGCTGATTATTATGTGCTGTAAAATTTCAATTATTCCAACCAGTCAGGGGAATAAAAAAGGGAAATAAAAAGTAGGTGATGGAAAAGTGTGTGTTAACAAATGCCACAGAAAAGAAGCCAGTGCAACACTCAGATTTCAGTGTTATTAATGCCCCTTTCTCTTCTCACAGACAGATGAGCAGTAGGAATAAAAAGCACAAAACGACAACTAAATCATCCCCCTCATTCTCACATGCAGCAGATATTTCAAACCCATGTGTGAAATTTTTCTTAATGTGGACAAACCCATGGGTGAAATTTGTCACAGCTTTCCCTGTGCAAGCTCATAGGTCTAGGAGGAACAGCACAGCCCAAATTTAGGGCTGAATTTGGCCCAGCTAGTAAAAGGAAAGACTCAAAGGAGATGATAATGTGCCTAAAAATTTTCCACATAACATCTAAGTTAACCCAATTCTTGAGTGTGGGGCAGATGTACAGGGCTAAAATGGCTGCTGATATAGAGGGAAATGTTCCCAAATAATTTCACCTTTGTCCATTTACATCATTTACATTGACACCCAATGCCCTTAAGAGCTGCAAACACAAAGTGTTGTACCTGAAAAAATAAATAAAAATATCACAGAAAGGGCTGGGAAATTTTATTCGGTGTGCCAAACCCGTAAAGCTGGGATGGTGAAACTTAGTAAGGTGTCCCTGCTAAACCCAAAATAGAGGGTATTTAAACATGTGACAATATGAAAGGCCCCAGCTGTATAGTGACTTGTCCAAGCAATTTATTACACTTATGCAGTTGTTTTAACTGTGTGCCACTTTCTCATGAACAGTGATTTTTAATGCAGGTTCACCTGGTAATCTTAAGCAATTTCTGTAGTGTCCAAGCTTGTTAAGGCAAACAATTTCCCACCAAAGGGATTCCAGCTGATTGGGCCTGGCCCCAATCCAATGTGTGTGTTTTCTGTTGTCACTGCTGCTGTCAGGATCACACCTCTGTGGGATGCCCCTAAGTGTCCACAGCCTGCACACCCAATTTTTGAAGGCTGGGGAAGCTTGGCAGATGTTTCCAATCTCTCCCTGTTTTCAAGAAGTTGATTTCTTTGCAGCAGCTTGCATATTCATTCTGACTTGCTTCTTTGCTGAGTAGTAACCTGGAAAATGCACAAACAGAATTAGGGCAGGACACTGAAAACAACTGCTTTTCAAAAAATCTCTCAATTCTTGTTTTCGTGTTGAAGAAATAATTTTGACTTCTCTACAGCTCCTGAATGAACGAAACTGATACCTTTAGCATGTCCCACATAAAGTTATGTAATACCAAGCAAAACAAAGGAAACGTGCTGGCCTTTATCCAGTTGAGATCAAAAGCCTTTGGACTCTCTTTTGGAAGATGAGCAATGCAACATTTCACTCTAGCACTGAGATCAACTGCTACAGTGCTTTCCTGGCAGGAATGGGACTGGGGATTTTCCCCTCTCCTTAAAAGTAGCAAAAAAATGTAATATGTAATATGTAATATGTAATATGTAGTATCAGAAGAACTATGTATATGTGGAACTTTATTTCTGCTTATTAGGTCAAACTGCAAATTCAAGGGCTGCATAAAATCTTGCACTATCACTGAGTTATAACCAATTCCTTGCTCACAGACTATGAACTGTGGCTCATGGGGAGAACATCCTCTGCATTTTTATCTGTAAGTGCAGCTGAATCTTTGTTTCAGGTGCAAACTTAAGTCATCCTTAACTACAGAAATGTGATTATAACACAGGAGTTCCCCTGTGAGTTCCTCCTCTGCTTCCCAATCTTGCACAAAAAAAATCCCCCAACATAATTTTTTCAGGTCATAGGGCAGAACTAGCTGAAATGGAAGGTAGGTGAGTATTTATCTTTAGAGTTCATGGGGTTTACCTGGTATAAATTGTTTATATTCATAGCAATGCATTTGTTTCAATTTCAGTTCAGGATGATATTTAAACCTGAGCTTTCTACACTGTGAAATTGGCAACAGCTATCAGGTCCTCTCAGCATGAAGTCTTCCTTTCATTTCAAAGCAGAACATTACTGGCAGCATGACTGGAATTCTGTAGGCTTTGACTGCCAAGTTTGTGCAGAGAGATTCCTGCAGCCAACTTCCTTCAGCATGTGTCTGCATGGCACAGTGGTACCTGAGCTAGCCCTAAGGCAAATTTCTGGAGCAGGATGTGCTCCCGAGGAGAATGCACTGTTAACTCTTGGTAGAAAAGCTAATCCTGCTCTTACCATAACCCTCTGTAGTCTCTTGGTGGAGTAGTAAGGAAAAAAACCAATCTAAATTACCAAATGTGATCCTTACTATTTATTTCTTCCATTTAAAAGGCTTCTCTATAGCTAGCCTTCATTTTGTTTTGGGGAAGGAAATGCATTAGGAATTATGCTTAGCAGACGAAATTCAGAAAAGACTGAAAGAGTTGGTTCTCAGGGTCTCTAGCTGGTCAGAATGACCCCAAGATGTGTTGGAAAGTCTCTTTTCCCAGCCTGGTGCTCGAAGAAGGAGTCAGAGCTCTTAATTTCTCGGTCTCAAGGTTGTTTATTGTATCTTATCTGTAAAATTCTTTCTCCTGTCCAGCTGAGGTCTGTTCAGCAAGACCGTCAGAGCCACTCTGCCTGCCCCCAGGGTGGTGTTATGTCTTTATACTAAAACTACATGTACAATATTTACAATTACTTTCCAATACCTATCACCTATGTTAGACAGTGAGCTTCTACTCTAAACCAATCTAAAAGTGCCAACACCACAGCAGAAGATGGAGGCCAAGAAGAAGAAGAAGAAAGGCTGGACACACCCAGATCCCTCCATCTTGCCCCCTCAACCCCCATTCTAAAAACCCCAAAATCTACTTTTTCATCCCATGATAAATTCACTATCATTCTGCTTAATTTGTCGTGGCTTGCAGATCTTCATCTAAGGTTGGTAATTTGCTCCATGGGTCATAGTCAAACCCACAGGCATTTTGGGCTCTGTGCCAGGGTCTCTGAGCCCCCTGGTAGGGATCTTGGCTGCTCAGGACAGCCAGAGGGATGTCCTGGCTCCTGACTGTTGGTATTCCCATTTCTGCCAGTGAAGGTTCTTAGCAAGAGCCCAGCAGCTCAGGTGCCCACAGGATGAAGGCTGATTTCAAACCTAGGCAGCCAGGAGGATGCAGGTTCCCCAGAGCCTGTTTGGATGGTGTAGCCTCCACCTAAAATGCCACACAGAGTCCATGGGAATTGGCTGGTTTGCCCAAGGAGCCTCAAGGGGGAATTGCACTGGCACAGATAAGTGAAGGGGCTGGAGCTTCTCAGAAAAAAGCCTGACTAGAGAGACCCAGGAGGGAAAGCTTCCTGTTGTTGAAATAAACCTGCCCAAATAGCTGCTTCCCTTTCTCCCCAGCCATCTTGCATGGACTCTCTGCTTCACAAGTAGGACAGCCTAATGAAAACACAGGGTTTTTACCAATTTTCTCTTTGACTCTTAGCAGAGGAGGCAAGGATTTATGGATGTCTCCCAGGAGAGCCAAGGTCTAAATGTAAGAGCCAGAGGCAAGCCACAAATGTTGGAAGGGAACAGCTGGCATGGAGCACCAACCTTGCCAGTGGCAGGGGAAAAAAAAAAGGAAAAAAGGAAAAAAAGCTGCATTGGACCTGCTTTTCGAATTTGAGACTCTCCCAGAAAACAGAGCAGAACCATTCTGAGTCCACATCAAAAAGGAGCAAATGGAAATGGAATATATCTATATAAAAGGGTTGGGAGTAGGAGGAAAAGCCTACTTTTGTGCTGGTTGTCTCTCTGCATGACTGAGGAGTCAAAAGCAGCAGTAAAAACTCTGCTTCTTCCATTCTGGAGGCTCCAATGTCCACAAACCCCATGGCTGGGTTCTAATATATTGATATTTATTTATTGCTGCCTTTGGTAGCCTAAATTAAAAGCACATTGTTGGATCTCAATGCAATGCATTACAGTGTTCTTGTTGACCAGAGCAGGACACAGATAACCAGGATCAAACCCAGCCTCAGATCCTAATCCCAGAGCAACCTTCCCTCATGGGATGGCAGAAGGTGAGCAAAGGGATGGAAGCAAGGGGTCAGACCCTGTCTGTAGGTGTGACTTTCCCTTTCCCTCCCTGAATTACCTCAGTTGTGCCCAGAGGGACAGGGTGACACCAGAGGGACACACCTGATGCCCCCCTTTAGCTGGCAGTGAGGAGGATCTGTGCATGTGAGAGAAGGATTAAGAGGCCTCATCTCCAGGCACCACCAAAAGAGAAGGCTGCAAATGATTTTCCTGGCCCATCTTGCACACCTACAGTCCCTGGGGACAAGAGGACTGGTTGCAGGACTAAAGTGCTTTCTCTTATGAAAACACATGTGAGAAAGTGTTAAACTGCAGCGTGGTATTTTGGTTTCTACATCCCCTGATGAAATGTTTCTTGCCTGGGGAAAGCAGAGCGGAAGAAAAATATCCCCTGGAAATATCTGCATAATTTACTCCCACACACCTTGTGAGAGATTTACAATTGAACAGCAGTTCCCCTGAAACCATCACCACATTGTGCTCTGAATTACACTTTTGTACTCCTACCTGCAAATTATACTGTTAATTAGTTAATGGCTGTAAAGTGCTTTGGAGAAGAAAAGAGCACTCATTAAATACCATTGTTCTGCTCTCCAGTGTGCAATGTTCCACTCTTCATTAATCTCCAGCCTCTTCCCCAACCTCTTGCTGGCAATTAAGTTTCATAATCTCAAGTAGCAAATTAGTCTGAGATCTGCATCACTGTTCAGAATGTGTTTCCTGAAACTTTAGCTTCAATTGTATTCTAGAAAATTTCAAGCTGCTGTCTTACGTGAAATTCCCAAATGAATATCCTAGACCTATGTCTTAAAAACCTCCCTTTGGATAAACCAAAACTTGGTTTCCTTTCCTTGTCCTTTCCTATAGACAAGGGAAACCTAATATATGGGATGAGATTTTTCAGAGAAGTTCAAACAAGGGCTCAGATGCTCAGAAGAGCTCAGCATGCAGAATACTGGGAACTAAACCTTTTTTCATAGTGCTGAAACCCACTCCTGGCAGCACACCCTGGTGAGAGGCATTTGAAAACTTAGCCCCTTCTGCCACCCAGCCAAATTTAAGATCGATTTGCCCTTAAAATTCCTGGATGCCTTCACTGAGTACAATATCCAAGCTGAAGTTAGCAGGAGACCTGGCTGCTCTCTCTGGTTTCTGCTTTAGATGACTGAACTGTGCTCCTTGCTGGACTTGGGAAAAGATGCCCACAGCCAAACCTACAGGCAAGCAAAAAAGCCAAAAAGGAAGTGAAAAATGTCCTTTAAGGCAGAGCAGCAAAAGACAGACAGCACAGAAGTTGTACCTGGAGAAAACAACCATGATTATCACCTTAGACAAGGGAAAGGGCCTGAAAAAATAAAGATTTCCATGACAACAAAGTCTGGTGGCCACCAGTAAAGTACAGGAAACAGGTTTAATTTACAGCTGAGGTGGTATCTCTGTTCTGACTGCTTTTACCACAATTTATTTTGCCATGTCAGCCAAGATGGAAGTTGAAGATGATCTGGGCAGTCTCTTGATTCTTTCCTGATATTTCCATTCCCTTTTCTTTTAAGCAATTCTTGCCTGAGAAATGGTCACAGTCCACAAAAACAACACTGCCTTTCCTACAATGGCAAATCCCATGCAAACAACCAGTAGGTGGATTTCCTATTTCCCAGAGGCTGCCATGAGGACAGAAGAGATGAGGTTTTTACCTCCTCTGGCTGTTGAGATGGGGACATGGCAAGACAGAGAAAATACAGGCATTTTGCAGGTTTAATAGACCAGAAGGGCATAAATATACCAACACAAATTCCTGCACCAGGTCTTCAATTTCTGGAAGAGCTTAAAAATATATCTTAAAGGTCATTAAATTCTTTCTCTCTCTTTGGATCAACAAAATTCAGCCCCCACTCACAAGCAGTGGATAGTCTAAAAAAAACTAAAAAAAAAAAAAAAGAAATCACAGAGAAATATTAGCAAACAGCCAAATTCCAGATTTGTTGTGCTACTGAATTCTAAAGAGCATAAAGAGTCTGGGAACAGAGCTGAGAGCTATTAACTGGTGATTTGTTTCCAGACCATGGAGTCAGGCAGAGTTCCTGCAGAACCTGAAGCTTCAGCTTTGGTCCTCAAGACCTCAAAGGGCTCTTCTGCTACAGCAAACACAAATGCACCTGTGGCTGGAATAAACATCACCCCATGTTATCTTTAGATATCTATCTTTAGATATCTCATCCTCCTGAGCTCTGGGCATCCCCTCACAATCACACCCCAAGTGCCTCTGAGAATGTCTCTTGGTGGTTTTGGTACCAAGGGCCTGTCAGGGACAGGGCAGTGCTGGCACTTAGGTGGTTCTGCACAGAAAACTGCCACAGAAAACTCAGGTACTGAGGGATTGGGCTCCTCCTCTTAGGTGGATCAGTTCTGCAGCTGATGACACTGATTGCACACCTAAGCAGGAGGTACAAAGAGGTGGACTGGCTCCTGCATCATTTATAAATCTTATTCCTCAGTCAGAGCCCTTATTCAGAACCCTTAGTGGCTCTGAACCAGCATCCTGCAAACACATGGCACACAGGAAATGCAGAGAGGGGCAGGTCTGGGTCACCCTTCTGGCATGTGGGGCGATTTCCAAATATTACTTGTGGTTCTCTGGAGGTGGCTGGAGCTCCAGGAGGGAAAAGGGAGTGTGAGACACCATCTGGGGCTGACCATGAGGTGTGGTGGGACCCCAGCCAGGTCCCACTGGCGATTCTGCATCCTTCTGCATGGTTCCACCAGTGTAAGGATGCTCCTGCCCACGGAGCAAAGCTGGCAGGAGCCCACAGGATGTTCCTCACACCCTGCAGGGCCTAGGGAAGGTGGGGAGGCACTTTTCCTAAGGAAAAGCCGCAGAGAGCACAAGGACAAGGATAATCCTCTAGGTGGCATCCAGAGACTCCAAACTTCACGCAGAACTCCTGCCGGGGCTGGGCACAGCCTTGCCCTTCACCATCGGATCCTCGGCACGCCTCGGATGCTGCTTCACCCCGTGCCAGCCCTCGGCAGCTTCAGCTGAGCTCATTCTGAGGCAATCAGCTCTTAGGAAATGGCAAGAGGTCGAAGGAAGGGTGCTTAACAGGATCTCCGTGTCAGAAATTGCCCTCCTTCATAGGAGGAACTGGTTGAAAGCAGTGGGTCAGGGCTGGGAAGAAAGGGGGTGTTTGTCAAACAGTTATGGCCTTTCCTATTAGCACACTTTAATAACACACAGGAAAGAAGTAGAAAAGATCTTGTTTTGCTCTGTTAATGACTGTGAATAGATTCCAGCACAGCTTGTGAATCCAGTGCCTTGTCTTTAACACTGTCTAATTCCAGGTGTTTCAAAAGAAGATGAAATGCCTGCAGAGAGGATAATTACAGAACAACCTTTCCCTATGGAAAGTTTCCTCCTAATGTGCTTGGTTATGTCATCAATCACAAAGGTTCTAACTCCTCTAAGCTTACATCATCTGCATATAATGCCTGCTGTCATTGCCATTATTTGAGGTGGCATGCAGGGTGAAACCGTGGCCCTACAGAGTCACTGGGAGTTCACTGCAGCAGAACCAGCATGTGGCTCCTCACTTTTTTCAGGACTCTTTCCATGTCTGGGCTCCAAAGCTGCACCATCACTATTCCCACAGCTTTGTCTGGGTTGTGTGGGTGTATTAAAACATCTGTAAAACCAGACCAAAGTGTTTCTGAAATGCAAAGGCTTTACTGGTGGGGTCCTTTCTTTCTCAGCCCATGATTTCTGTGCCACCTAAGAGCATGCTGTCAGGTGAACTTTGTGGGTTGAGATATGAACAGGTTAACAGTGAAAACAAGATAATACCTACTGCTGTGACTAATTGTAATGAAAATGCAAGTGAGAGATAAATAAAACCCAAAGGAAACAATTAATTCCCAGTACAGCTGTTCCCCACCTGCTGATTGATGCCCAGCCTGTCCCTGAGCAGGGGTGGCTCCTGGCCAGCTCCCACCAGTTTCTGCACTGACCATGAGGTTCTGTGGTGTGGAACATCCCTTTGGCCAGCTCAGGTCACTGTCCTGGCCATGCTCCAGCCCAGCTCCTTGTGTCCTGCTCGCTGGCAGAGCATGAGACACTGAGAAGTCCCTGATTGCAGTGAGCACTGCTCAGCACCAGCTCAAACATCCTTGTGTTATCAACATTCTTCTCACCCTGAATCCAATCCACACCACTGTGCCAGCTACTAGGGAGAAAATTAACTCTATCCCAGCCAAAACCAGGGCAATATCTACCCCTTATTCCATGGCATTTAAGGCATGCCAGCTCCCACACTTCCCAATACCTGACCATCTTTCCTGTCTTTTGGTATATATATATATACACATATATATATATACCAAAGTCCCACCAGCTGCTTCCTTCATGCCCTTTGATCCCTTGGGATTGTCACTTTGGGATGCGATGCTGCCTTTATTGTTCTAGATGGGAAATGCAGACTAAGAAAGGCAGGGGCACCAACACAGTAAGGTCTTTATAAATACCCTTTTTTCTCCTCAGTTTTGTCTGGGTAGAGTTTTGCAGCTTCCTATTTCTTACACCAATAAGATTTAAATGACAATTAAAAAGTGCAGTGTTTTTATTCCTGGATATTGTGTGACAACTCAGACCAAAACCCAAAGAAAAATGAAGGATGATGGCAGGTTTGTTAACTTAAGGCAAGTGTGATAAATGTGAAGAGAGACAGCTAGGTTATTCTATCAGTTCTGGTCTCTGTGCAAAGCTAAGGGCTTGTATATTCTGTAACTTGTAGCCTTTATGAAGTGCCAGTGAACCCAAAGACAAATTGCTGCATGACACCAGTGCTTTCTAATAGTGTGTGCCTTGAAAAATGGTGCTGAGTGAGTTCCTATTTTCAATTAACTCTATAAGTGAAAAGATAAATGGAGACAGAGGAATCACCACTCCATTATCTACTCACCTGTTCGCTGGAGATTAATTTTCAAATAGGCTTAAGAGTATTGACTATAACATAAAACCCAGAGGTAAACACAGGAAAAATTAGGGGCTAGGCAATCTTTCACACTCCATTTATCCTCCTGCATTTAAAACTCACTCTAAAACCTCTAAGATTTGGAGGAAATAGAACTTTCTCCTCCCCCCCACCCACCCCAGAAACTGATTCCCCATTAGGTTTCATATCTGCAATGTCCTTCACCTATTGAAACAAAGCTACTTTTGCCTTCTGAAGAGTATGTGATTTAGTTAGCCTTTAGAAAATATAGCTAAGTATATTTCTGAGCAAGTAAACCCCATTTTGGGGATGGTGCAGTTACTTGACCTTTTGCCTGTTGACATATCCCTGAACAAATACTGAAAAGAAAGCATAGGTATAAAACAAAGAGGAAGGTTGTAGCTATAAATATCAAAAATACTTCTGTAGATGTAACAGAGATGCTAATGCAGAGAAAGCTTGCACTGTATGGAGTAGAGGAAAAATGCATGCTCACGTGGAGGGGTGGTAAATGTAAAAGCACAGCCTCTGTTATGGGAGGGAGGTGGAAAAAACCTTCATTGAACCTGTCCTGCACACCCTGGCAGGACAGCTGAGATCCAGGAAAACAGGCAAAGTTCTCTTCTGCCCATGGACACAGGGCTTCCCTGGGACTGTGAGTGTTTGAAGGGGATGCCTGGAGCTGCTCAGTGCCACCTTTGAAGCAAACTTTGGCCCTCAGTCCTTGAGCAGCAAAATTCAATAACTCCTGCATTCTGGTCATCTTTTTCTGAAGTGACATTCAGCAAGACTACACAACAAAACTGTGTGAATTGATAGTGTCCTTCTGGAGAGGAGTTCTTGAGCTATTTATTTGTAATTCCATCTGTCTTCATTCACTCCTGTGCAGAGATGCCAAAGGTGTGAACAGGAGATGGAAACACAGTGGTGCTGAGCTTTTGCTTTTCTTCTTCTCCTTTTTGGACAGCAGGAGCTCCAGCTGCTCTGTATGTGCAGGTGTTTTTTGCTGGGTCATGAAGGATGATGGCAGGTTTGTTTCCTGAACACCATGGAAAGGGCTGTGCAACCTCCCAGCCATTGCCAGATGGCAAAGCATGAGCATCAGGAATAGGTGCAGTACCCAAGGAGCACTGGCATGACCCATTGCTCCTCAAACTGGTGCATTCTGAGCCATGAGCTCAGAAGTGATTAGGGGACAACTGACAGTTGACATCACCTATAGCTTGTATTTTTGTTTCTGTATTAAAAATACTCTTACTTTTACCTTCACTTTCAATATTGTAACCTAAAATTTAACTCATTCTAATATGGTGGAAACTACTGAGTGAGCTCTGCAGATACAGCAACACCAAATTTATATAAATTGGTTTTGTAAAGAAAGCTTTTGGGCAAGTTTAAACACTATGGAGATCCAAAGAGTCCCCCTAAAGCTGGGCAGCTGGAAAAAAGCATCAAGTGGTAGGAGGGAAACTTTTCCAGGCAGGCTCTGTCCCATGCTTGTCCTGCAGTGAGAGGAACTCCACAGCTTCTGTTTGTTTCTAATACAACATTAATGTTTTTCCAGAGAAGCTGGGGATGCCCCATTCTTGGAGGTGTTCAAGGCTGGTCAGGGCTTGGATCAGCCTGGTTTAATGGAAGATGTCTCTGACTGTAGCAGGGGGGGATTGGACTAGATGATCATCAAGGGTTCAGTCTGACTCCAACCATTCTTTTCTCCTAATCTGACAGCATTTCTTGCCCTTTTTTACCCACTCTCCCTTGAGCATGTGGAAAGCCAGAGGGTTTCAGTCATTTTCTCTCAGATGGACACCAGTGTCACCACTGTTCCACAAGTGTCAGAAGAGATGAGCCTGGTTCTGAAGGATTTGAGCCCTTTGCCCACCCTCTTGCCCAGAGAGCTGTGACACACACACAATCAAGGCTAAAACTGTGCATGCCTTGCCTGAGCAGCTGGATGCCACTAGATTAGAGTACATGACTGAGCTCTGTTTGCCTTCTGCACTGGCACTTTCATTTGGGGGCATTTCCTTTATTCAGCTGCCAGGTTTTACAAAACTTGTGAAAACATAATTTTTTTTAAAATGTGTTTTTTTTTTTATCTTACACCAAATGTGCCAAAGCTGTGAGGGGATGTTTGGGGTGAGGAGAAATTTCACTGGCTGTTCAGCTGTGGTCCTGGATTTGTAAGAACAAACTGTGCTTGGCCAAAGTTACCTGTAATCACACAAATGAGCCTATCTAAATCATATTAAATATATTTTCTACAACCTCAGGAGCTAAATAGATTTCAATTCAATTATAATCAAGATGCTGCATAGGGCAACTTGGGCCAGCATTAACAGTGAATGAGGTTTTAAGTGATAAGGGGATAAACATACTTGGTGTGAACACAGCCAATGTCCTATAGCAACTTCTCCTCTGATCTAAAACTCTGAGAAATGGTCCCATTGTAGATGTTGTCCTGGAATTACATGTTTTTCTACTTGCTAAACACAGTGCCCAAAAGGGAAGGATTGGTGTTTATTACATACATTAAAAGCATGATTTCTTAGAACCTATGGGATCTGGGTTCAAAGTTTTTGGTCAGTGTTTGTAGCTCTGTTTGTCTTTATGTCTGTACTTAAGAGGGGGCCATATTTTAGCAGAGTGGATGTGGTATTTCTCACAGACTGAATTTCTGCTAAAAGGGCTGTTTTCTGTGTGAGATAGAGAGAAATGTGCCATATAAACATGGCAGACAGCCTTAACCCAAGAGACACTCTAGTTTGGAGTTTGTACTGGACTCCATGATCAGGCTTTGGAGGGACTTGGGAATGAAACTGAATTCCTTGAAGCTAGTGTGGATAGGATGGGCAGAAAAGGGCATAAAGGGAGAGAAGCACACAGTAAGGAGCTGTCTTGTACAAGTTACAAACTCTGACAGGCAGAAGACATCCTGCATGGTCACCTGAGGCTGACAGGAAGGTAGGGAGTTCCACTGCAGTTCTCATTTTTGGCCAGCCAGAAGAATCCAATTTCTGTAGCATCCCTACCATGGAAACAGCCCCAGCTCTGCCAAGTTACTGGAGAACAGCCTGGTCCTCAGAGACCACAGACTCATAGAATCAGAATGTTAAGGGATGGAAGGGACTTTGAAGGCCATCCAGCCACAACTGGATGTGCAGGGACATCTCCCACCATCCCAGCTTGCTTAAGGCCTTGTCCTCAACCTGGCCTTGGACACTTCCTGGGTTGGGGCAGCCACAGCTTCCCTGGGAAACCTGTCCAGATGCTTCAGAGCTCCCACTAGGAGTACTACCAACATCACTGGGAGACCTCTGCTCAATTTTGACCACTTTTCAGCAATTTTGCTCTCACCTGGGGCCAGGGTGTGTCTGCTTTTGGCCACCAAGCTGCACCGGTGGCTACGCTGGCCAGAGTGAGGTCCCAAAAAATCATGCCCAGCACAGTGTCTGACAGGGCAGGGCTTCCCTGCTTGCATGAGGCTGTTCACATAGGGCTGTGGGTGGTGTTTTCTCCCTTCCCCTGGAGCACCTGGCCCTGGTCACTGTCTGGGCCAGGCTGGGTGGGTGAGGCACGGCTGCGCTCCAGCGCTGCACTGCCGACGTTGCTGTGTCCCTGGTGGGCTGCAGTCCTGGGATATCTCTCCAGCTGGGAACATGCCCAGGACAGAGTTTTAGCACCATCCAGCACTTGAGCTGTTTGCAGCTTTGGTGTAACATTACCAAAAATAAGGCTGTTTGAATGAAACAAGTGTTGGGAAATGAGCTGTCTCCCTCCTGCTCTCTTTATCTCTCCCTGCTGAGGGTGGCAGAGTGTGCAGGAGCAGAGGGAGGTGAGGGGTCTGGTGAGGCCTGACCAGGCACAAGCTCTCCCTCTACTCCCTCCTGCTCCTTCTCAGGGAAGCAAAAATCCTTCCACCTCCCAGAACACGCTCACTAAAACACTCGCCCTGATTTCCTCTGCCAAAAGGAACTCTCAGGATCAGGTTCCCATCCCTTAACCCATCACCTGACACATTGAAAGTGAAGAAGGGGATCAGGAGCCAAACACAACATTAATCAGATTAGGACCTTTCTTGGGACACCGTTATTTTTGCTTTGGTTTCCCCGTTTCAGTTACTTACCTCATCTCTCCTCTACACCAGGGGCAGAATCCCAGACAATGGCCTGTAACATCCCTCATGGTGTAGATTTTCTAATCTCCAGCCCAAATGTTTACTCCTAGTTCTGGCTAGTCCCCAGCTGAAGCAGTTAGTCACTTGGCTGGGTATCTTTCTGTGCTGTTTGTGCTTTCATCAGGGGCTGCAGTGAGCCTGCACTGTCAAGGCAGACAGCAGGTTTTTTTATGCTGTTTTCACATTATGAGCTCTGAAACAGCTCAGCTGGGACAAGTTAAGTCTTTGGGGCATGTGCATTGCTGCAGAAGTGTCAAGGAAGATTAAAAACAGTCACAGAAGTATGACTGCTAGACTAACCCCCAGAAAATGCTAGAGGGGAGCTTTTTGTCTCCATGCAAGGTAGATGGAGGTTAGAAACTCTGAGCACAAGACCACCTTCATCTGCTGCCTTTTCATTCACACAGTGGGTCTGTAGGTCACAGGTATTTATGCCTGATAGTAAAAGACAATTTTGCCTGTTATAGGGGAAAAAAGGAGGAGCATCCAGCCAGCTGTTCAGGTTAGAAAACACCATGGCAGGGGTGGTGCCATCAGTTTATCAGCACAGGTGTGTGATGGAAACACCACAGTGAGGCTTCCTGCACTGCTGTCCCTGGGTTCCCTGTCTGGCTGAGCAGAAGGGATGGATGAGAAGTGACATCAGCATCGTTTTGTTAGAAGAGGAGGGGCTGGAGAAGGGAGCAGTGGGAGGCTGGAGCAGCCTGCTGGCATTTCAGTGCAATAAGGCAGAGGGGGAGTGTTTCCCATGGCACATCACGAGCAGTGAGGAGTCAAAGGCTGGGACAGAGGATACACAAAAGGAAAGTTTAGTCTCAGTCTCAGGAAAGATGTTCCATCAGCTGCTGTATTGTTGACTGCTTTCCCAGGGGAAATCATGAGGACAGGATTTTTTTAAAACCAAATGGGATAAAGAATGAGAAAATTCACAATCAAAACCAGTCCTAAACTGGCTCCTGCGTGAACAACCGACGTTCCTTCCCTTCTCTCCTGACCTCTGTTCTTGCTCCCAGCTAATTCCTCCCTTTAACCCCTGCTCATAAGAACAGCCTCAGTGTCTCTGTGGATGTGCCATGCCTCCTGCTTGTCCCACTCCCCCTCTGCTCTGTGCTCTCCATTCTCCTTCCTTCCCTTGTTCTCTCATCCTCTCCCACCCTGCTGCCTGCCACCAGGGTCCAAACTTCTGGGAACCTCCTGCTTCTGCTTTCATCTCTCCCCCAAATTTCCATGAATTTCTCAGTGTGGAGGACTGCAGTGTTCCCAGTCATGGGTCACTGGCCAGGAGACAGAGTTTTCATCCCTGCAGCTCCATGCACCTGGCTAGGAGCAGAGAAGGCTGTGATCCATATTTTGCTTATATGAAGAAGCTGAGAGGCAGCCAAGAGAAGAGGTTTACTTGAAGTGGGATGCAGGAATGGACTGACTCAGTTCTCTGGTATTCCATCCCAAATCCTTTCCACTGGCTCGTGGTTCCTGCACTCCTGCCTGACCTATTCATCAGGAAAGCCTGTAATGTGAGAACACTCCCACCATGGTAGGCAGTACAGAGGGAAAAACATGATAAAAAACACGATAGAGAAGGACATCAGACTGAGGTGTGGGGCTGGAAACTTCCCACTTCCCTCTGGATCAGGCATTTAAACCATTGTTGCCATTTCTTGCACTAAACAATAAACAATAAACAAGGCACATGTAGCATTATTTACCAAGTAAGGAAGTCGGAAGTCTCCATAAAACATTCCCCAGATTTGAAGTAATCATGTTTTTCAATGGAATATTTTTTTAAAAAATAAAAATCTGGCACACAGCATCTTTCCTGAAGTCTAGGCAAGAGGCACATATTTATTTGCAGTAGCAGCACAGACAGTACTGACTGTAACTAGGTGAGAATGCTAAACAGACCCAGTTTCCTTGCTGGCCTCTGAAAACAGGGATAAATTCTTCTGCAGACAAAAGACAGATGGTGTGGGCATTGCTGAGATCCTGCCTTCCCAGAATCAGGAAGCTGGACAAACCCAGAGGTTCAGAGTGCGAAAGGTGGTTAATTAATTATTATCTTTATTGGGATGTTGTCATGCTCTGCCAGTGGTGCTGAGGTCTGGCAGAAAGCTCAGCCCTCTGGCCAAGCAGGGTATTTCTGGGATGGTCCTGATTTATCTTCCCTGGGTGACTCATGTGCTGTTTCTTGTGCAGAGGAAGAGCAGTCAGGCTGTTGTTCCAGAGGCTGGGGATGCTAAAAAGGACCAGAAAGCAGGATCTTTGACAGCTCTTGTCTTCTTGTTGGACTGTGCTGTCAGAGCATGAACCAAGCAGCACCAAGGTGGGGAATAGGAGCAGGTGATCAAATGTGGAGCTGAATCAGTGGAAGGCTGACTGGTGGCCAGACTGGGGAGGAAGGCAAACTGAAGAAGGGCAGTGAAAGCAGAAGCACAGAGGGAGAGTGGGAATAGAGCTGGCAGGTCTGGTTGTCTTGCTGGGAATCGGAGATGACAGAGCTACTTTAGCTAACTGGCAAAAAAAGGCCTGGAACAGGGAACCAGAGAAAGAGAAGGGATAAAACAGGACAACACAGGGAGGAGTTTATGTCTAATGGTTTGCAAGAAGTACCTGTCCAAGGAGTACAGTGCCCTCAAACCCTGGAGGGAACCAGAGTTTGCTGTTCTCTTCCAGCTGACAGGTCTCAGTGGGACCTGAGGGCAGCATGTCCCATCTGTCTGTGGTACAGGGACAACTTTTGGACTACCTGGTGCTCAGTTCAGGTGACAGAAGTGTCCTGGGCATCAGGAAGCTTTTTTACCATGAGGCAGACTGAGCACTGGCCCAGGTGGCCAGGAGGGGTTGCAGAGTCTCCCTTCTTGGAAATATTCAAAAGTCATCTGGACATGGTCCAGGGCAACTGGCCCTAAGTGATTCTGCTTGAGCAAGGGTGGCTGGAGCAGAAGACCTCCAGAGGTGCCTCCCAGCCTCAAGGAGTCTGTGATTCTGTGGTTCTTGAGACTCTCTCATCCTCACACACTGCCCTTCTGCCTCTCTCTACATCATGACCTGTTATACCAGCTGATCTCTCCTCCCTCTTATAGCTGGACTTGAGTGCTTGAGAGGCCCTGAGTATTGAGGAAGACTCTTGAGAGGTCTGTGGTACATAGATGGTATGTAGACAGTTGAGAAAGTGCACATGTATGATTCTAGTTGTTTCTTTGTGTGGCCAGCAGTGTTTCTGGAAAGGTTTGTTTTACTTCAGTGCTCATAGATAAAACAGCATCCAATCCTGCTAAGGGCTATATCTGGAAAAACATCAATCATGGCAGCCAGATGGCCAATTGCAGTGACTCACAAGGGCTTCCCAAAAGGCTTCTTAGTGCACCTCATAAGGGTGACATAAACATTCCTTTGATCCTCTCAGAAGTTGTATTGTGATTTCTGCCTTGTTTGATTTGAAAACAGCCTCTGTCCCATTTCTCAAGTACTCCAGGCTTTTGCTTCTTCTAATTTTACAGCATATTGAAAAGCTGAAGATTTACACGTGGCTCCCAAAATTTGCACAGATTACAGGACGGGGAGGAGGTGGAAGAAGGAAATACATCCTTTCACCACTTCTCCTTCTCATGCTGGAGGCTTCTTTCCAGTCAAAACATGGCATTGTCAGCTTCACTTATCTCAGGGATCTGAAACGTGTTGTGTGTGCTTCAACAGCCTGCAGGCAAGAGACCTCACTCTCCCTGCTGGGCTGCAGGGAAGTGCTGATATTCTTGGAGCTGATGCCTATTGCTCCACTTGAGAGGTTTTACAGCACCAAAACATTGGCTCATTTGCCACCTGCTCCCTCCCAGCCTCTGAGGGAGGCTTGTGGGTCACTGCTGTGCATCAATTGTGTTCAGTATGACTGCTGTGGCATTTCACTGCTGTTTTTCTTAGCTCTTTTTGTCAGGGTCCTGAAAACTTTGCATTCGTCATCTTGGAGGGAGGAGAAACCTCAACCCTCTCCCTTCACATTCTCATGGTGAATTTTCCAGCCTGAATTTTTTTTTTTTTTCGAGATGCAAGCTTTGGATACACACATGAATTTTTTTGCAGTCATGAACAACCAGGTCAGGAAACCATGGTTTGTGAAAAAATTGGGTCATTTGGGCTTCCAGGTTTGTGGCTCACTTCATTTTGCTGCCAGACTACATAGCACTGTCTTGGCTCTGCCATGTGAGCCACGACTGCTCAGCACTTCTGGACATGTGGGCCATTTACTGGTAGGGGATTGAGAAACAGATTTAAATTCCTGATTTCTAGCTCTCTCATTTTAGAGAAGGTATCTTTGGTTTTTGTGCAGGACACCTAACACCAAACAGTCCCTGCTATTTTTAACAAAATTGTGAGAATAGGGCAAAAACCTGGAGGTCCCCTTGAGGTTCTTTGGAAAATCCAGGGTCTCTAAACTGAATTTTTATTTTTCTCAAAGGGATCCTTAGGTACTTTTTGCACTAAACTGTGGAAGATGAATCTCCAAGCTATTGTGGATGTAATCTCTTAAGGGAATCAGGGCTTGACAAGGCATTTTTAGCCAAAGAGCACCACCTTTCCTCCCTGTCCTTGCTGGACAAGTAGATGTGCAAGGTTAGAGACACCCAGCACTGGGGCAGGTGCCAAACTCTGCCCAGATGCTGATTCCAGGTGGCTGCTCACTAGAAATATTAAGTGTAATGCATAAAGGGCTGGGTAAATCAGGCCTCTGAGGTGCTGGGGAATCAACACCATGGTTTGGGGTGGGCTCAGCTCTGGGATCCAATAAAGAAAGCAGAAGCACATCCTAAACTGTGCCTCTTTCTTATGTGTTAGTCTTCAGCCCCCCTGCCTGTGATCCCCCCTGGCTTGGTCTTTGCTTCACAAACATCATATTCAGAGCCACAGAGGTTTCAAACTAAACCACTAAAGGAGGGAGTTATTTGGCCATTTGGTTTTTGGTTATCTCAGAAGAGATCAGCACTGTTGCTGGTTAGGACCACTACTCATTTCCAGGTTTTCTCCCACATTGCCAGGTTTCTCTCTTCTCTGCATCCCCTCCCCAGTTTTCTCACACTTTCTGTCCTCCCTGGCCACCCTTCAGTGCACGTGGTGTGCCCCCATTCTGGCAGCAGGACAGGAGCTGGGTGGGAGTGGATCAGGGGCCAGGAGGATGCTGACACCTGTTGTTCAGACAGCCCCAGGGGCAGCAGTGGGTTAGGGGAGCCAAGCTGTGCCTGTTTTCATGCCTGTGCTGCCCCTGCACTGGCCTGCCTGTGTTTGGGGTGCTCCCACTGTGCTCCTGGGGGACCCTGCCTGGCCTGGTGTCAGCTCATGAAATCCCTGCAGGGCACTGCTGTGGTGTCTGTGTCCTCTTGGCTTTTCCTTTCCCTCTCCCTGGACATTTGCAGATCACACAGGCTTGGCATGACCATGGCTTTCCTTGTTCCAGGTTTTTATTTAGGGAGAGATTTCCCAAAGTGGCCCAACCCCTGCCTTTGTCCCCTCTTTGGGTGACATGTACTCTTTATAATGGGAGGATGGTGGCCCCACCATTGAGGTCTTGCCTCCAGCATCACCATGGCCCCACATCAGCCCCCCCATTCCCTCTCATTTCCCACTGAATCATTTCATACAATTCAGTGGGGATTGGGATGAAGGTGCTCATTGTCTCTGAAAAGAGGGCATGTTGTAAGCAGAGAGAGGGAGAGAAAACCACCAGCACTGACCTCCTTACCCTGCTAAGCCATGGCACCATCAAATAATGAGCAGGGAAGCGCCCATTAAACGCTTGGGATCATGCAGGGATTTGTGTGGTTGGTGCAGGAAGTGAAAGGCAGAAGAGCAGGAGACCTGGCTGGCGTGAGGTGAGCACAGAACAAAAAGGAAACCCAGCCCTCCCTGATTTTTCCCTAGAAATGCACCCATGGGTGAAAAGCAGTCATGCCCATGGCACAGCTTCATGCTGAGGGTGAATTCCTTTATCCCCCTGCAAGGTGAGTTCTCTGCAGTCACAGTGTGCTTGAGCACACTTGGTATTTCCAAACCAAGCCCTTCATGTGAGACTCTGAAATCCTCCACTGAACACACAGGAGATAGGATCCCCTTTCTTCTTACAGCCTAAGACTAGATAGGGCATGGTGGAAGGAGAGGTAATTCAACACCCCAATTCAACAATTTTTTTATAATTATAAGGTGTCCAAAGGCTGTTTCTAAAATTCATATTTCCACATCCCTGCAGGTGAGCCTTTGCCAGCCCTGGCTCCTCTGTGACCTGCTGGTTCAGCTGTGCCTGGGGTGCCTGGAGTCCCTCCCTGTGCCCTGCATGCACTGAGGGCTTCTCCCCAAGCTCTGGGTCAGAGCCCTCTCCACTCCTGGGTAACTGCTCCAGGACAGGCTGGAGCCTCAGATGCTTTGGTAAAAGAAGGAAGACAGTATCAAAGTCTGGAAAGAAAGCTAATTTTCCATTAAGAGCCATCTAGAGTCTAGAATTGTACTTAGTGTCTCATTAAATGACACTACTGTGTACTGCTCTAGCACAGAGCTGCCTAGAAATAGCTTCAAAGGAAGAAAGGGAGAATGAATTACAGAGCCCAAGGTACAGATGTCCAGCCAGCAGAAATCATCCTTCTGACATGGGAGCTCATTGAATTGAGCACTTTTACAGCTGCTGATCTTCTGACCATCCAAATTGATTTGCACAGAATTAAATAATTACCATAAATTAGAACACCTAAACAGATATTGGGCTATGCTTTACTTACTGTTAGAAATCTGTGGTGAGCTAGAACAAGACCCAGCCACCTGAAATTGGTACCACAGCTGTGGTTGCCAGTGGAGGAAGCTACTGTGGGCTGTATTCCCTCAGTTCTGAAGAAAAGGGACCAGATTTGACAACTGCAGTGCTGGAGGTGGAGATCTGTAGGTGCCAAATGAGCACATTCTTCATCCTGGCACAAAAGGCAAAGCCTTGGGCACATCTGCTGCTGCAGCAGCAAGGACAAGGCTGGGTCTGGTGTGTGCTATGGAAAAGGCTTTTGCTAAATGCAGGGAAAGCAGGGAGAAGGAATCTGTTAGCTCCTGGAGGATGAGTTTGCACGACAGAGGAAGAGGTGAGTAAAGAAAGAATGGGTTTGGAGGAAGGAAAATGCTTTTGGTGTTGACTGTATTAATCCTGATTTGTCAATAACAAGCTTATGAAGGGTAAACAGAGACAGGGGGCTGGCACTAAGAGATGGAGATGGGATGGGGAGGCCTGGGCATCTGTGGCCCATCAGCTCCAGGGGTGCAGCTAAAGCTGGGAGAGGATGATCCTGAAGGACAGTGATGCCCCAGGGCAGGGCTGTGCTCCTCCAGCTCCCCTCTCTACCCTTGTGTCATCTCCTCCAGCCCAGGGAATCACTCCTGGCACCCCCTCAGCAGCATTTGGCTTGGTTTCCACCACCTCTGCTGTGGCCCATCCCACCATCTGGGATGGAGGGGTTTTCCCAGCAGGTTTGAGGCTTTTCAGGGCACTCAGCTTCCACATGGTGGTTCAGGTCCCAGAACTGTCTCATTACTGGGGGGGGGTGTCAGGAGCACAGATCCCTTTGAGGGTGCTGGATCTCCCCATTTGGATGTGCTGTGGATGAAAGGGAACAGTCTAGAGCAGCCTGACTGATTTGTTCAAAACCTCTCCCAATCTGAAATTGAATTAGCAGGAGATCTGTGCTTTGTTTTGGTTCTTAAGTAGAAGCAGCTGGGTTGAACGGGTGGGGAGGGGGAATAAAAAGAAGCCTCTAAATCAGCCTTGCTTTTGGGCAACTGCTCAGAGATCTCCTCCCAGGGCTGGGTCCCTGCTTCCCATACTCATCTAGTACCATGTCTTCCCAGGGTTTTTCTTTTTCACTTTGGCAGTATGGGTCATGGAGAGAGCAGGAGTTACAACACGCTGCAATATGTAGGTCAGGAAAGCTGTACCAAGAAAAGAAAGGGGAAAAAAAAAATTTACAACTGCTTCCAGCAGGAAAAGGCCACACTGGGATTTGGGCTTTTGAATGGGATATCCTCTCCTGATCCAAGTGCCCCAGCTGAAAATGCCCAGCAGTCTGTGGCCAAGAATAACAGGAAGATCAGAGAAGGGGGAGGGGGGAAAAAGGCAAAGGCAGGGGGTCTGACCAGCTCATATGACCCTCCATTAGAGACTTATAAAAAGGGCTGGTACGAGCTCATTTTTCATGAGTTTTAATCCCTCCTGCTTATGATGCTGAGCCAAGGGTTTTTTCTGGAGAATCTGAGTCACAAGGCTTGCAGCTGGAAAGAGAGGATTGATAGCAGAGGCTCAGCAGGCACAACCACGTCTGGAGAGCTGGGAGGGGAGCAGCAGAGCCACCAGTTTTTAACACCACCACAGATGTCTTTGAAGGAACGGGGCAAAAGTGGGATGAACACACCAAAAATTTTAGGAAGGCAGTGGTAGTCCTTATGTCACTGTTCCTGTTGCTCTCAGGAGCTTCTGGAGCAGAGGATTTTTACCAAGAGGGTTGTGCATGTGTGTGTGCATGCAGGGGAAGCTGGTGCTGTGATTTCACAGTAGGCTTAGCCAGAGGCATGCTTGGGAGCAAGGAGATCTCTCATGAAGACTGGTGTCTCAGCTTGTGTTTGTCTGTCTTTGGCTTCATTTAGAAATTGATGTGAAAGTTTTTGGTTCATTTTTTCATAGAAAGAAGGTTTTTTTGCTGGAGCTTGACTGACTCTGGAGTCCTGTCCCCTGTGCTGCCAAGTCTGATATGTGAGCAGGAGAAGGGAGGAGCAAGGAGAGATGCTTTTGTCCTGGCTCAGCCTCAGCACATTCCCTCACGGTATGGGCTGGGCTTCCTTTAGGCAGGAGAGCATTAAAGCTGTTTGGAATAAAACACAAGGCCCTTTCCCTGTCCCAGCTGGGGATCTGTGTCTTTCAGTCAGTGTTTCACTATCCTGTTCCATAGCAGATGCTGATGAGGGACACGAGGTGCCTTATGTCCTGTTACACCTCTCTGCCTGCTCTTGCTGCCTGACAGGCCCAGTCCTTATTTTCTGCTATCCTTTTCCCAAGATAGGTGACAAACAAAGGTCATCATAATAGCTGAGTCTTGTTAACCCCAACAGGAGTGTCTTGGATTGAATGACTTTACTATGGCAGTGGGAAGAGCATCCTCCTGGGTGTTAATCAGAACATGTCTCTCCTCAATCCTCACTGCAGACTGATGTGTGCAGCTGGTGCTTTCTAATTCATTTTTCATTGTGAAATCTGATGAGGGGTATCTGCCAAAGGGCATTTACACACTGGCAGGGCCCTTTCTAGAGCCCTGTGTGTGGTGAGCATTGCTTACAGTGAATGAGTCCCTGACAGGAGGGGCACATGATGGCATTACTTCCCTGGCCATGGTGGCATTACTGTCACCTGAGCAAAGCAATGTGCCCAGACAAAAACACTGCAGCTCTCTTCAGACAGTCTCTGCTTGAACCACTCTTTTCTGCCCCTTAAAGGAATTCCAGTTCATATGGAAGAAGGAATTTCATTGTCTGTGCCACCAGAGCTGGCTGAACAAGGCAAACCCCAGGCTGCAGCCTGCCTTCATTTCACTGCAGGACCTGGGGATGCCTGTGGGGGTTTCTTTCACCCTCCTATCCAGGCAAATCTGGGAGGGGGCTGCTGCCTCCTCTGGCAGATCTAGGAGCTCCAGACCCCTGGAGGAGCAGGGCTGGGGCACACCAAGGGTCTGTGCTGCAGTGCAGGCACAGTCAGAATGCTGGACTATGCACAGCAGTCTCTTGGCTCTTCCCATGGGCCTGCACCCTACTCAGCTCCTTCCCATGGCATTCCATCACAGCTGACCTCCCCCAAGCATCCCCAGCCCTACAACTCAACTGTGCTGCTCTTCTCATCCCAGACCTTCCTCCCCATCCACACCATACCATCACCATCACCTGAGCTTCCCCTGTGACACTCCTGGCTCTGCCCTTTAGTCTCTGCCCTCCCTTCTGAACCTGGCAGCTTCCCTCTCCTTCCTACTTAATTCTGCCAGTCTTAGAGATTTCAAACTGCTCAGTTATATCCCAGTGAGCATCCTGAACCAGCACCTGGTTCCCTTGCCCCTGGTTCGAGGCCAGCTGTGGCTGTAGAGCTTATTGAGAGATGTTTTGAGCTATTTGCCCAAAAAGGCTGAAAATTTTAGGAAAACATGGTAATTGCATGGAAACACCATGGTACAAACTTTCCTATAGCATTTATAAAGCAGCTTTAAAAGAATCCCCACCATTACTCTTGAGCAGCTGTTGCTGTAAAATTTCAGGATCTGAGCCATGACCTGCTTGATAATTTATGTTTACTACAAGCCTGTCAAACTACAAATTTTTCTGTTATTTAAAAAAAATCCTCCTTTGCTGACCCATCCCTTCTCTGTCCTGTATTGAGAACATTCTGCATTAGGGGCTGACTGGAGCTCAGTTTCCATGAGCACACCTGTGACCTCAGGAATCACCAGTTTATCAGTGTGAAAGGCTGAATGTCTCTGGGTTTAAAAGCAGATTCATCTGGCAGACTTTAGGTCTACTGTTTTACCCCAGGTGCTGAGTTAACTGTAAAAGTGGTAGCTCTTTTCCAAATTCAGATTTGGTCAGAGTTCTGAACAAGTGTCTGCATCTGCAGGTGGTACCATTGCTGTACATCTAGCTGGACTCTTCAGGTGATGAAATAAAGTCAGAAAAAAAAGGTTTAAAGTTACTCCTGCCATCCACAGGTAAGGTGTTAAGTCATGTCTACTCCTGCTCCTTGGGAGGTGTTTATTAGGGGGCAGAAGATGTCAAATGAGGAGAAAGTTTCCCTAGAGTTTGTAACCATCACCAAAAGGTCAGGGGCAACCAAAAGGACAGCCAGAGATTGATGCTGCAGCCATGAGCTGCTCTGGCCAGGCCATGGGAGAGTCAAGAGGGAGCCCACTTCTCTCTGGATTTTTTTTTTCTTTTTTTTTTTTGTCTCTTACTACAGAAGAAAGCTCAAAATAACACTGCTTCTTCCTCAAAGCAGCAGCCCCCACGTTCCTTCTCTGCCCAGCTGGGCATGCCCTTCCTCTTAAAGCTCCTACTGCAAATGTCTGTCAGACCTGGAATCTCAACTCATTTATAAGTGACTCACCCAGGAATTGCTCCATGCTAGGAATATCCTGATCTTTTGTTCCAACTATTTGATCTGCCCATGCCCTTCCCTTCCTGGCTTTCTCACCCCAGGTTGCCTCTGTCCTACAAAAGTAAAAAATTACACCCTCGACAAGGGTAAAAATGATGCACTAATTTCAGGCTTCTCATCCTGCAGTGAGCCCAAGGTTCTCTCTGTAGAGTAAGTCTCTGCAAACACTCCTGGTTCTGACAACAGCAGGACAAAAGAATTCAAATTCCCTTGTCATCAGCTCTCAAACCAGGTATTTCTTTCTTTCCCTCTGTTTTCCCAGCTCTGAAAGGAGTGAACTTGCTAAGAAGATACAGACCCTGCTGCCTGCAGTGGAACGGGGCTGCAAGTTAGGTAAGAATGGCCTGAAGCAACCTGCACGACTTCAGCTTGCATTTCTACCCAGGGAGGTGGGGTAAAGTCTCCTTTCATGTTACTGTGGTGAGATTAGAGGAGATGCAAGGTGTTAATTAACAGCCACTTTAGATAATTTTGACGTTTT
The DNA here is from genome assembly GCF_023055355.1 of Agelaius tricolor. NCBI lineage: Eukaryota > Metazoa > Chordata > Aves > Passeriformes > Icteridae > Agelaius > Agelaius tricolor. Next base: position 6,895,521 of record NW_027269263.1, read on the forward strand.
TACTTTACAAGGCAATGATATTGAGGCTCCTGGGTCCAATACTTCTCATTAGTATGAAAATCAGATGAAAATGGACATCTATTTTTTCTCTGCTGGCAGATGGAATAACAGGCTGGGAGTGTAGCTGACAGGATGATGCATAAATGCCATACAAAACAAATTTTGTTTGTAAGTGGGTTCAGGCTGTTACATGCAGGAGATTTTTCAGAACTGTCCTAAAACAGATTGCCCCAGTTTCACTGAGAGTGGCATGGCAAAGCAGCTTGGAGGAAAGTCTGGTCCATCCATGTTATGTGTAAATGCAGTAATTGGCAGCTTGTTTGGGAGTTGAAGGCAATTCTTGGTAGCCATGAAGGGAGTGGTTATGTAGTATTTCTTATTTTCAAAACAATTACTCATCCTCTCTGCACACACAATTTGTAAAGTGTGTTGTATTGTTTACAGCTCATCACTCAAAAGGGAGCAGCTCCCCGAGGGATGGAAGCAGAGGGGGAAGGTAAGAGGAGAACACTGTAAATAACTGGGTATTTTCTCATTCCCAGTGTCTGGAAGGCTAATCCTGAGCTACCTGGGGTAGGGATCCCATGATGTAAGGGGGATTTTTGCTGCAGCAAAGAAAACAGAGTTCAGATCTTTCCTTTAGTGTAAATAAATATGTGGGGGAACTTCCAGAATCAGCAGAAGCAGCGGGCATTGTGGAGCTGAGCAATTTTGTCTGTTAGGAAGATAATATCTAAATGGTCTAATTATAGCTCCAGTTCAGCACACTCGGGGAATCCCCACCATTACTCTTGAGCAGCTGCTGCTGTAAAGTTTCAGGATCTGAGCCATGACCTGCTTGATAATTTATGTTTACTACAAGCCTGTCAAACTACAAATTTTTCTGTTATTGAAAAAAAATCCTCCTTTGCTGACCCATCCTTTCTCTGTCCTGTATTGAGAACATTCTGCATTAGGAGCTGACTGGAGCTCAGTTTCCATGAGCACACCTGTGGCCTCGGGAATCACAAAAAGATCACAGAAATACTGATGATGCTGTGCCTCCACTCGACACACACAGAAAGCCTTGAGAGCTCCCCAGGGCACTCAGACCTTTGGGCCACGTGGATGGCAACACATTCAATGCCTCCACTGAGCTTTTCTTGCCTTCCTCAACTCCTCTCCCAAGGGTGGTGATGCCTGAGAGCTTCCAAAGTGAAGTGAGCCTTCAAATTATTGGGCTCAGTTGATGGAGGACCCCCTGCCCTTAATTCACTGCCAATATTCTTCTCTCCCTCTCTCCCCTGTAGCAAGGTGCCAAAGCAGGGCAAGCCATGGGACCAAAGTGCTCTGGGCTGGCTTGTGGGTTATGGGGCTGCTGAAGCACCAGTTTGTCCAAGAGGTGATTCCAGAGTCCCACTTTTGCACCAAGGTGCAGCTTCCACCACAAAAGGAAGTCTCCCACTGACAGATCCTGGCCTCATGGAGAGTAGGGGCTTAACTGAGGGACTGACCACCCCTTTCTGAGCCCCCCCACCTCAGCTCATTAATGTTTCTTCCAGAAATCCCTTGCATGGCACCTGCCTTATACCTCCTATTTCATGATCCTCTCAGGCCACTGTGGATCCCATGGGAATAGCAATCCCAGTACTATTAATAAATGCAAATCCCAGAAGAACCTCTTGGCAAGGCACAAGTTCTCAGACCAGCCATCTCTGTTCAGGCCTCAGTGACACACAGCATTGTACTTTGCCCCTGTTATCACCTACTTGTTGTAGAACAGGAGATTAAAACTTGAATGAGATGCAGGGAGATAACAGGGCTGGGATACAGTTCAGTAGGAACTGGTTGATATGGAGTCACTATCCATGCTGGGAATTTCCACTGGCAGAGTCACTGAGGTCCTGTTGCTTGAAGGGTTACAGGACAGGGGCCTCTCTGCTTGTCTGCCTTCCAAAGTTGCCCTAATGCAGCTGCAGTGGACAGGAGAGGCACAAATCTCTTGTGTAGGCAAGAGGGAGGAAGGCACGGTTACAAGAGCATTGGATCTGGAGAGTTACTGGGCGATCCTGGACAAGTCACTTGGACATCTGAGTCTCTGTTCCCCGCGAGTTAATGGGTAAACAGGACTGCCCTGCCTCACAGGAGTGTTTTCAGGATAAATATAGCAGAAATGTGTGGGTGACACAGCATATTTATCCTGATAACATCATTAGAAAGGCCTAAAATCCACACAAACCCTGAGTGCATCACAGAGTTTAACAGCTTCCTTGTACAAATTCCAAATGCCCTACCGAACATCACTTACTTAAACCCCTTCAATATGTCCCTTTGGTGTTTAGATTTTGGTGGTTTTTGGTTTTGTTTGGTTTTTTTTTTTTGTTTTTGTTTTTTTTTTTTTTTTTTTTTGTTGCCATTGTTGTTGTTATTGTTGGTTGTTGGGGTATTTTTTGCTTACACAGTTGAGGAGAGCCAAAGCAGCCCAGTTAGAAGCTGAGGGTGCACTTGCAGTGTGCCATGGATGGAAATATTGAAGAGCACCTACTGTATTTGGGTTACCCCCAGACAAAGGTGGGAATGATGAATCTGACTCCATGTTCTCAGAAGGCTGATTTATTATTTTAAGATACTGTATTATATTAAAGAATGCTATACTAAACTATACTAAAGAATACAGAAAAGATACTTACAGAATGCTAAAAAGATAATATTGAAAACTTGTTACTCTCTTCAGAGCCCTGACACAACTTGGCACTGATTGGTTTCTGCTGTGAGTTGCTTGACTCAATGGCCAATGGAACAATCACCTGTGGGTAAACAATCTCCAAACACATTCCAGAGCAGCAAAACACAGGAGAAGCAAATCAGATAATTATTGTTTTCATTTTTCTTTTGGCTTCTCAGCTTCCCAGGAGAAAAATCCTGGGCGAAGGGATTTTTCCAGAAAATGTGAATGCCACAATCACTGGTCTTGAGCCAGAACCCTGAGAGGCACCACATGCCACCAGTGTCCACCTGGACATAGAGCCCTTGACCACAGCTCCCTGGCTGTGTCCATCCAGCCAATTCCTTCTCCACTGAATGCCCCACCCTTCAAATCCATGTCTCTCTCCAGTCTGGAGATCCAGGATGTCATGTGGGACTGTGTCACAGGCCTTACTAGGCCTTAGGAGAAGTCCACATGGATGACACCAGCTGGACTTTCCCTGTTGAGCAGAGCAGTCACTCTGTCACAGAGGGCCACCAGCCTGGTCAGGCACAGCTTGTCCTTAATGTGGTTCTGCCCCATGACCTGGCCAGGCACAGAGGCCAGGCTCTGTAGCTCCCCAGGTCTTCCTTTTTGCCCTTCCTGAAAATAGGAGTGATGTTTCCCTTTTTCCATTCATAGAATCAACAGAATATGTCAAGGGTTGACATACCCTAACCCTAACCCACAAGGATCATGGAGTCCAACCCTTGGCCCTGCACAGGACACACCAACAATCCCACCCTGTGCATCCCTGAGAGCATTGTCCAAACTCTTGTTGATGCTGTGACCATTCCCTGGGGAGCCTGTTCAGTGCCCCACCAGCCTAAGGGGAAAGAACTCCATTCACCAGGCACTTTGCCTGACTGCCATGCCTTTTCAAGTGTGATGGGAGAGGGACTTGGATCCAGTATCAGCCAGCTCCCTGGGATGCATGGCATCAGGCCCCAGAGATTTGTGCCTGTCCAATTTCATCAGAGGGCCCTGAGCCTGCCCTTTGCTTACAGTGGAAGATCCCCTGCTCCCAGCTGATGATATCAGAGCAGGGTCAGCTCAGGCAGGTTGTGCAGAGCCTCATCCCATTGGGCTTGAATATCTCAAAAGGATATCTCAAAAGCCTTCTGACTTTTGGAGAGGAAAGTATAAACTTTAACTCTGGAGCAAAACTAAATCAGATCACCTGAGCTACTTATGCAGTGAAGCCCCGTCTTTTAAATTTACATTCAGCACAAGATCACAGTGGGCAAAATAGTTTTGATATCTGACAGAAGACTACTGAATGAGTGTAGTTTGTTAACTGACTAGGTAGGGTGACAATCCACAGAGAGGAAAAATAAATTGTAACTTCATCCTAGACTCAGAGAGGTAGGGATATTGAGGTGAGCAGCCTTGTTTTCTCTGTGGATACCACCTGGGCAAAGCAGAGCTGACCCTGATGCTTCTCCTCACTGGCAGCTCTCTTCAGGGTTGTAGTTACACAACATGTCACAAGGAGAAGAAAAACAAAGTCTTTTTTTATCTCCTCACCCATCTGTACTTCCTCTTTCTAAACCAGTACTGCAAACAAAATTATCAGAAACATCACGTTAGCAGTATTTTTAGTAAACAGCAAGAGACTCATGTGAACTTGTTCCTCCTTGTCCTTGTCCCCTGTACAGACAACAGACTGGAGAGTTTTCAGGGCAGAATCTTTTGAGGTTCTTCTATTTCTGCCTTCCAGGCAAAAAAGCTGGACTGTACCAGCAGGCCTAGAGCTGACTGGAGAGGCAAGTGCTCTTCAGTTTTGAAGAATAATTCCCCCTTGAATGGTAATGCCAGGTTAGGATTCCTGGAGTTCCAGGGATTGCCTTGCTGTTGGATCATGAATGGCTCTGTACACAATAGCTGGCAAAGGAAGATGATGGAAATCCACAGGGGAATACAGGAAAAGAAAATAGAAAGTATGTTTATTAATTAGGAATGTTCCCAAGGGTTTCCAAATTGTCCTAAAATAGGCACACACATTCCTAAGGACAGTGCAAATGTGGGTGGCAAGATCCTCCTGCTACTGTTTGGGGGAGAAATGGGGAGGGAGGTGGAAAATAAACTGGAAAAGGTGTTTTCATTTGGTTCCCTGGCTTGGCTGAAGCAAGGCCACCTCTATTGACATTTAACCTGCACTGTTCCAAGAGAATTTCTGCCAAGAGTTGTGTCCTAAGACTGGTTTGCACTTTGCCACTGGTCTGACACTCAGCCCCACAGAAGGGAAGAGTTGACTGAGCCAATTCCTGCCTAGGGCTTCAGGAGCACAGACTGCATTGCTCCCTGTAACCTCTCTCCTCTGCTCCATGAAATCCCTTTCTTTCACACTTTGAGCTGCCACATCCCCAGCACCTCTGGTTTTATAATGGCACCTGTGCACCCAGCCATAAAGTTCCTGGTGTGGAGGGTGGCTGCTTGTCCCCACCTCACCTTTATGATGGAAAATTTTATCTTGGTCATCTTCATTTTCCCCCTAGTCTTTTCCTTCCTCTTCCTCACAGTTTGGATTGACTTGCTTTAATAAAGAAATGTAGGCCTTGGGCTGGAGGAATTTATTCAGAGAGGTTGAAGGAGAACATTGGCTTGCAGCTCCTTCTAATCTACTGTTCTCTATCCATCTCCCTTTGAAATTCCTTGATTTTAATGTGAGCCAGGCTACTGCTTAAAAAGCCCCATTATTTCCTCTCCCTTTTGCTCACAGATTTTAAGGTGCATCTTCCTATATTTCACCAGAGAAATTCCATGTATCTCTATAGAGCCTGTTGGTTTTATTTTGTAGAGGTAGCAGGTATTCATAAATAATGAACATAGTCTGGGCTAAGCTAATTTACTTTTGTTTGCTCTAATTTTTGTGACTCGTGTTCCCTTGTTGAATTGTTTTGAATTAAGCAAAACAAATGAAAAAGTAATTACTGAGCATTTCCCCACATTTCCCAAGCTTCCTTTTTGAGTCATTGTTTGTGTGCCCTCCCTGGGAACTTAGCTCTGGACTCTTCTGCTTTCTTGCTGACATGGTCTGAAATATTTTGAAATCTGCATAATTTAACCTACACACTTTTCCACCCTGGCCTTGCATTTAGTATCATACTGACTTTAAAAAGATGCTATTGCTTTTTACCACTGCCTTTTTTTTTTTTTACCCTGCAGTTTATCAATAAACTGATTTTCCAAGCCTTTAATGACTTCATGAGTATAGGGGGAGGGATTGATGGGGGTGATTTAATTTAATACAGATTTGTGTTCTGTTTGGCTTTTATCAGCCTTGCTCTGAAACAATACAGATAAAATATCTTACAATATATGGGTTTTCTTTCATTAGTCATGTCTTACTTTCGTAGAAAAATGGATCTTGTACCAAGTAATTCATATTTATGTGCACTGTAAAAATTACTGAGTAGTCACTCTACACACAAATAAAGCATGTGCCTGTGACACAAATTAAAACCACCCCCAAACCCTTCATGTCCTATCTCAGCATCTCTCTTTGGCACGCTTAGCCATGGAAAGTCTTTTTAAGCTTATTGGATATGCCATGTGTCTGGTAATTCTGGTTTCTCTATATAAGCCTGGCTATCTGCATGTGGCCAGAGATATCCCCCAGCCACAACACTCCAGAGCAGGGGAAGGGAAAACAGCTCCCTTTTTCCAGTGGAGGCACTGGGGCTGGGTATGTTCTTAAGGATACTGCAGCAGCTGAGTGCTGCTCAGCAAGGACCCCAACAGGAGCTGGTCAGCCTGATTTCTGTGGATTTTCCATTTGACCTAAAGAGACAACAAGAGGTGCACATTGCAAAAAAATTACTTGTAATAAGAATAATTTCAGTAAACTGGTGACTGCAGTAGGGTGGGTAATAGGATAAAGGTGGAAATGTAGAGTTTGTAGCCATGGCCATTTGTTCCTGAGAGCTTCTGTTGGAGAGAAAGGTCCAGGAGCAGGCAGTTGCCTTTAGCTTTGGTCAGAAGTGGCTCATTCTAGCTGTGAGGAGCATAGTGTGTGTGAAATGTGAGGAAAGGAGGAATGTGAGCCCAAGGCTCTGTCTGTGCCTGATAGTTATCCCCCCTGTGACCCCTGGGCTGGGCATGCTGCCTCCCTGCCTCTGCCTTGGTACCTGGATGAAAGGCACCCTTGAGGCTGCAGCTCTCTCTGTGCTCTGCTGCCAGAAGGAGAGGGAGCTGGGCAGGAGCTCTGAGCAGCTCAGTGGGAACAGGCAGTGTGGATACATTATTAGTGTCACTGTGCATAAACACTGGGTGATGCATATGGGAAAGGGCCTCCCATGGAAAACAACGAGCTAAGTGCTCACCACTGTCAGGGAGGAACAGTTGTGGGATGTAGTGCAGGAACAGGGGTCAGCAGGGGCCAAAGACCTCGACTCATTTCACAAATGAAACCTTGTCAGAAATCAGAAATGTTCACCCTGCCCCTGTACAAATCTGTGGGGTGCCCACATCCACGAGCAGTTCTGCTCTTCTCAGCTTGGAAAAGGCATGTGGAAATGGAAAACAGTCAGAGAAGGGTGACAAATGTGGTCCAAAGTATGGGATGGCTTGCCACTATGCAAGCATTAATTGAGCTTGTTCTTTGAACCTTCCCATATTCTACAGCCTGGAGAGGATTGACTGAGGACATCTATGATAAATGCCAATAAATCATGAATGTCTTGGAGGGGAAGATTGGCCACTGTCTCTTGCTGGACATAGCAAAAAGCTGACAAGGGGACAGGTCAGAATAAACAAGGGTGAGAAGCTTTTTCCATCAGGTGTATTATCCCAGTTCCCAAATGTACATGTTTCCAGTGGAATTCCCTCTGATAATCACCAGAATTTATCTGAGGTGCTGTTGGGCTTTTTTTGTTTGTTGTTGTTTTTTTGTTTTTGTTTTTGTTTTTGTTTTTTTTTTTTTAAAAACCAACAAAAAAAGCTACAACATAGAGTAAAATATGGCATGGAAAGTGATCTCTCAGGTCCAAGTGGCTCATCTTCCCTTAGAAAACTTTTCTGCTCTTAGATTTATAGTCAACAAACATATTTGGTCAATTTGCATGAGTTCAGACCCAAATGAGTTCAGACTCATCCTTTCCAAATGAGGGCTTTCCATCTGCATATCCTGGCATATTCTATTGGAAAAGACAGTCTAGTGGTCCTGTAGCAACAGCCTGGTTCCCTCAGAGAATCTTTCTGATGCTCCTCACTCAGATACCCCCAACTCCTAAAGGTGGAGATGGAAAAGGTCCAATAGTTAAGCCTTCCCGAGGTGGGATGTCCAAAAAATTGCTGCAGCTATTCTGTAATGACACCAATGGCTCAGTCCCAGCTCCTGCCCACGGTCAATAATTCTCATTTGCTTTTTAAATCTTTCTGAAGGCGCTGTTAAGCCCATGCATCCTTCTAACACAATACATCTACTTTCCTACAGTGGAAAGCTGGGCATATCCACAATTGCTTTTCTTGAGACAGTATTAAAGGCTCTCATTCTGGGCACAGGTGTGGATCCACTCTACAGTCTTGTCACAAACCAGGAGCAGAAATTGTCTTTTCTTCCTTTGCAGGAACTCTAACCTACGTGAAAGTGCTGAATACTTACAAGCAGGGAAAGCCTGTGAGCTTGGTCCAACACCCTGAACCCCTGGCAAAGCTTTCATTTTTATAATGTGGCTTGGAAGATAAATCACTCTAACAGGAGGTCTGAAGGTAAATTAAAACAGGGGTGTTAATTTGGGCTGGGTGTGACTCTTTTGAAATGGATGAAACTGCCCTTCCTTTCAGTGAGTCTGGATTTGCTGCCTGTCCCCACCCCATACCTGTGGAGGAGCTCAGGTGGGAGCCTGGGTGTGTGTCCTCAGCTCTCAGTCCTGCCTTTACCCCTTCTTTTTACCAAATCAAAAACAAGCCCAGAGGAATTTCAACCTGCTGGTTTTGTTCTGTTAACAAACACCAACCACAAACCTGTTTTTCTTGCTTCCTTGATGGAGAGGGAATGACAGTACATGGAGAGAGAACTGATGTTTGTGCTTGTGGAGGTCAGGAAGGCTGGAAGGGTTAAACAGGCCTGGGTTTGAAAGCAGTGGAGAAAAAGAGCATGACAGCAAAAATTATTAAAAAATAAAGCCAAAACATGAAAACCAAAGACAGACGTGGGCAAAAGCTTTTTATGGGAAGAGTCATATACACATATGGGATAAATTACAGAGAAAGGGCATGGAAAAATCCCCCATAATAAATGTATATTTAAAAGCAAAAGAGCAAGGGGGAGAGAAGAAGAGACATGGGATGTTGCTAAAGAAACATGATGAGAAAAACAGTGGAGGAGCCAGCAGGAAATGGCAGTGGAAGAGCTGCCAGCAAAGGACTGGTGGGGCCAGAAATGCTCTGGTGTGTCCAAGGCCTTTGTAGCACCTTTCCTGCTTGACTTCATATGGATACACATGGAAAAGAGAAGCAAAACACCTGATCCTTCCTTGGGGGAGCTCCTGTGGACTGCAGGGGAGGAGGGAGAAGCAAGAGGAAGGGAGCACAGTACTGATTGCAAAACACTCCCCTTGGCTGCCACCCAAGAATTCCTATGGGAACCTAAGGTGCTTTTGGCATGTGTGGTGCTAAAACAAACCTTATCTATGCCACAGAAAATTAGATCTGCACTGATTATCAGCACGCACTGATGAGAGCAGCTGCACCCTTGACTGCTCTGGTTCCTACCTGCTCTGCTCCCCAGGTTTATCCCTGCTTCCAGCCAGGTCTCATCGTGGCTGCAGCAACGCTGCTGAGCTTAGCTTGTCCTTGCCTCCACTTGCAGCTAATTCACATTCAGCCCTGTTCAGCCGCTCCTGTTGCTGACACCTGTTGTCAGCAGTCGGTAATTTCTTTTTTTAGGACAAGCCTTCATTGCCCTGGAGCTCAGAAAGGGCCTTAAATTAGACTTAATTCTATTCAGATGTAGTTAGCAGTATTTAATTAGCACAGTCCCAAAGCAAAAGTCAGTCTATTCCTTGGATCACTGGAGTATATTCTGGATACTTTCCATACTGCTGCAGGAGTCTGACTTTTTTTTTTTAATTTATTTTTTAAAATTTTCTATCTTAAGCCCAAGAAATGTGCTGGGGCTTTTCAAGCACTTCCAGAATGGGGGCCACATCTTAATAGACAGATTCCTTTGCAGATGGCTTCCTGCTCGTTTGCAATTGCAAAACTCCACTGAGGCAATTACCATGATTGCAGACATGGGAATGTGACATTAGGAAAGCATTTAATGTATTCTCAGCATCTGTTAGAGTGCTGCTGCAAATGGAAACCTCGGGGAGATGCCAGAACTATGGGCAAGACTCATTTAAGTTGGGCTGACTGGAAGCTCACATCCAGTCTGAACTCAACGTGCAGGTACCCTCCAAAGCCCACAGACAGACACAGGCACATCCAGAGGGGGATTCACCCATCCCAGCTTGTGTCCCAGAGAAGAAGGATGACTTGTCTTCTCATGGTGCTCCATTGGGTGGGAAAATGAGCAGTTCAGGTGAGGAATCCCAATTTTCTGCAGATGAAATGAGGTGACTCGAGCCCTGTGCTCTGTAATAGCTGGGATTTTCATATTCCACTGCAAACTGCCCCAGAAAGGATGAGCCAATGCTATTTCACCTCCATGGACTTGAAAGCTGACAAACTAGGAGATCTGCTTGCCAGAAGAGCTCAGTTTCCCAGAATGTGATGCAGGAGCTGGCAAGAAGATACTCTGTAGGAATAAGGAGAAAGGGGGATGTATCAGCAATAATGGAGACAAATCCCAGCTTCAAGATAAAAAGCCTGAGCTGTGTTATCCAAGTAGAGAATGATACTCTGGAAGTATTTCTTTTAACTTTGCTGCTTTTTCATCTATTTTCTCCCTTATTTCTATGGAGGTGCCTAAACCACATGGCTAGAACATTGTGCTACTCGGATCCATTTTTAAATGGATGTTCCTAGAAGACTATTGAACTGCTTATCTTAGAGCCTTTTAGCTCTCCTCTAGTGAAATATTTTCATCTTGCATGACATAAATAAATATCAGAACAAAAGAAATAGAGAGAATTAATAATATATATTCATTTAAAAATAGAAACATATAAATATATATTTATACTAATAATCATATAATAATATAAATAAAATTTAATAACTATGTATTTATAATTATAACTTATAAAATATATATCTATTATATATATAAATATATATATATTATATATATAAAAATATATATCTAAATAGATATATATATGTATCTATTATATATATAAAATATATAAATATAATATATATAAAACCACCTGTGTTTCAGGCCCTGAACTTGAAACAATCCCAAAAGACAAGCAGGAAGCCCTAGGCTGGATGACCTGGGAGAGCTTGTTGGTTGGGATGCCAGTGGGATCTGAGATGGGAGCTGCTGGATGGGCTTTGTGCTGTGGGAGAGGACACAGACGTGATTTGAAGGGATTGATTCCTCATTTCTGGAAAGGAAGAGTTTGAGCATCTCCATGGCTGCAGATCTTGAGAGGAAAGGCTGCTGAAATGGTGCAGACTCACCCAACTGAGATGGGTCTCCCACACAGGCTGGCTTCCACAGTTTAAAGAGATTTCCCTTCCCTCATCCCCTCCTCCTGTGGGGTTTGGGGCTTGTGCAGCAAGAGCTGAGTGTTCCTTGCTGTTCCATGGTTTCCAGAAGAGCCTGCAGCAGCCATGGCTGGTGACTAGAGCAGACTCCTCACACATCCACTCTCATTGTGGGGGGCACTGGGATCCAGTGGGACCTCACAGCTTGTGAAAACATCTCATTTCCTTTGGGGGATGTCCCTCTTATGTTGCATGGAAATACCAGCTGAGGACTGGGAATTCCCTCCATGGCTGAGCACCTGGGGCCAAGATTTAGTGCCTACCATTTACTGACCTGTGGCTCCTACCAACACTGCTGTTGGTTGGTGCTGTGAACCAGACCTGGCAGCTACACTGAATATTAAACAAAGCCCCACCCTTTATTTAACCTGAGGCACCTCCCAGGCCTAGCTAAAACCTTGCCCAAGAGGAGGATCCACTCAACTGAGAGAGAAGGTGAAACCAGGGTGAAAATGTGCAGCTGGAAATGGTGATGGTGGGAAAAAAGTGACTTTAAAGAAGTTTTGTTTTGGTGGGCTTTTTTCAAGAGTCTAGATTTTAAGAAGTTAGCCTGAAGCTTGGACTAAGGTGGTTAGTTTCAAATCAGTTGTTAAGGACAAACACACTGCTTCTTTGAATTGAAAGTATTTTTGAGTGCCCAAAGTACTAAAAGTACTTTTGAGCCTTTGAGTATCTTAATCTGTCTGGGAGAGGGAATCCCATCCCCTACAAACTGATGGGGCCCTGCCACAGAAATCACCCAGCTCACCTTCCCCTTTCTCCAGCCCTCATTCCCTCTGCCAGCACAAACACAAGCTCTGTGCTGACACAGGCTGGGGAAGTAGTCCTGTGGTTACTACTGAGTTTAGCATCTCCTTTCCTTCCTCAGAAAAAGGCCACTTCTTGACCTCCCTTTTCCTCAGTGGTGAAAGTGCAACAGTTTATATTGATTTTGTTGCTGCAAAATCATCTGGATTGTTTCCCTTGCACAACCCTTTTATTTCTGTTCATTTCTTTCCTTACATTTCAGTTTCATTTTAAAGGCTTTGCTTAACTTGATGTAAGAATAAGTGGCAAAGGATGGAAACCTCTTAAATTGGCTTTGTGACATTGTAGTTGTGGAGGGGATGGTGCAGCAAATTGTAATGTTTAACATTACAATTAACCCCTAGCTCAGCTAGAGGTTGCTTTTGGCACTGAAGCCCATCCCTTTGGTGTGTGCCCATCTGCAGGACACCCCACTCCTCCTCCTCCAGGATTTTGGGGAGCTCTCTCAGGCCTTGCGACAACTCGCTTATGCAACACAGGCTGTATCTGCTTGCTGCTGCCAGATTGGGGAAATCTGCAAATAATTGCAAAGTCTGCCAGTTTAATTGGATTGTGGTGTATTTGCACAGATGGGTGAAGTCTTCCAGGCCAGTATTTTCCAGAGTGACTTAGCAGTCTCTCGGCTTTAAGGTTCTCAGTATGAGAGAACATAGAAGCAATGGGTTTCTGTGGATTTTTTAAAGAGGAACAACCCCAAACTGAAGTAATCCAAACCATCAGTCGCCCAGAAATCCCTTGCCATAGAGACCTTGAGATGGGGGATCTTTCACAGTAGCTTGATGTAAGCCAAACTAAATTCATAAAAATAATACAAAACATCTTAACACATCACTTCTTCAGCAGAAAAATCCAGTGTGAATGTGTATGTGTGCAGGCACTTTTACAGGAAATATGATGAATAAATGAATATTTGTAAAACAAAGGGAGGAGGACAAGAAGGATGTTTTATTTCATGTGAGAGTCGGCTCTTGTTGTTGTTGTTATTTTTTTAAATGAGATACAAAATGTTACTGTGGAACATTGTCCCTGTGTGCTCTGGCCCTTTGCCACATTTAGAGTTCAGTCCTTGCTGGGGAAAAGAAAGCCTAGTACTTGACTTTCTGAAAGATAGGCTGTTATCACTTGGTAGAGGTCAAAAAGGAAAAGAATCAAATGATTTATTAATTAAATACAAATTCTGTAAAATTGCTCAGAAGTAACTAGCCCCCAGGTGGGCGCAATATCTGAACGTACAAAAGAAAACCAGTTTATTAGCATTATCATTAGCTTTATCTACCAAGAATTAGCAGGGAGGAAAAGCTGCAGAAGATGCTTCTGTTCTCACCAAGAGATTCCACTAAATCACCCTTACAAAAATCTGCAATTTGGAAGAAGAAACAAATGGCTCTTTTAAAACATTTGTCAGGAACATTCACAGAAGCGGTAGGACCAACTTAAAATCATTTCAATTAAATAGAAACATTTTTCACAGGCAGCAAAATGATGTAGTTACATGATATTGATGTAACTACTTTTGAGAATGTTACCTTGTCTGCACTAATGTAATGAAGTTGAGGTGCCCTAGTGCTAAAGTCACTCTTGAAAACAGGACTTGAGTAGCTTTGAACCTAACCTAACCTCTGAACTTTTGGAAGGTTTTCCCAAATACTTCTCCAGATCAAATGTCCACTAGAGTGAGCACTTATCACTGTTCTGCTGTGTCAATTAGCTTTTGTCTTAAATCTCATGGTCCTGAAGCCATGCTACTGCCAGCATCCTTGAATCTTTCCTTCCATGCAGAATGAGCTTCTGGTTCCTGTGGGTAAGGAGGAAGCCTCAAAAGAGCAGAAGAAATGATAAAGAACCCCAACATATTATCTTTTTGAAAACCCAGCATTATAAAGTCCCTGAAGTGACTTTGCACCTTCAGAGCCATCCCAACCTCCCCCTTCCCACCAGGCACCCTGAGGAGGCTTCTTGCCAACCACCCTCTGGAGCATTACAGAGAGGTTTTCAAAGGTGCTTACACACTTGGATGCCTTGGAGGAGCTGGCCCTGGCTGTGATCAGGTTCTTCAGCCCCCCTTGAAACAACAGGGTGCTGTAGGCTCAAAAAGACACCCACAGGGACAGGTTAATTTTTAGCAGTTTTCATTTGTTTTGAAGGGCAAAGGAGTTCTGAGAAGTTGACCATGGCCTGAGAGTGCTGGAGACCACCAGGAATAGAAGAACTTCTGTAAGGACATTGTTACAGAGATCCAAGGGACAATTTTTGAGTAAGACCATAGCTTTTGCTGCTTTTTTTGATTTCCCACCTGTCTTTTGCAGGCTTGGGGTGGGGAGCAACAGAAGAAAAGGAGGATTGCCAGGGCCTCTCATAGTATTAGCTATGTTTTGTTGCTGTCATTCAAGTCAGTTATTAAATATAAACTGTGATATTTGTGATAACTTTGTCCTTTGCAAACATCCTGAGTAGATGTTGTTCTCAAAAAGCCTTTCAAACTAGAGATAACAAGGTGACAAATCCTTTAAAGTGATGCTTTCAGGTACTCCCCTTTGAATAGATGTCCCAATTTAGCTGCTGGCAGCCAGAACAAACCAAGTGAGAGTCAAAATCACAGCAGATTAGGCTTCTGCCCAGAGAAACATTTAACTCCTTATGAGGGAAACCCAGGACAAGTGCTGGTAAATGAAAGACCTCTCTTTTTCCATCTTTCTCATGAATAGCCACTGAAATCATGGCCACAGTGCATTTTGCAATAGGCTGGCTTCAGTGAGAGAGTGTTTGCTTTTTGACTTGCCAGCTTGCTCTACTTTTTTAGGCTTGGCTGGCTTAGGTCAGTCATGAACAGGGTCAGGAGCACTGATGCAGCCCCTTGGCAACTGGGCTCAGGTGGCTCTTGCCATGGCAGGACCCTCCTGGTGGGCATAACTGGAAGCATGGTGGTGGAGCACTTCTTTTTACAAGGGCCTGGAGTCACAGGAAAAGGGGGAATGGCTTCACACTGTCAGAGAGCAAGTTTGGATTGAGTATTAGGAAGAAATTCTTCCCTGTGAGGGTGCTGAGGTCCTGGCACAGGGTGTCCAGAGAAGCTGTGGCTGCCCCTGGATCCCTGGAAGTGTCCAAGGCCAGGTTGCACAGGGCTCTGAGTGACCTGGGATAGTGGAAGGTGGCCCTGCCCAAGGCAGGAGGGTGGAAAACTGTATGATTTTTAAGGTCCCTTCCAACCCCAGCCATTTTGTGATTCTATGATTCTCTGAAATGCCTGTCACCTACCTCATAGCAATTTTCCCACTGCCAGATGCTTGCAGAATCCACTTTCCATCTTCCTCTGTAATAACATCCCATTACTGTAGGTTAATGCCCTGGTTTTTGCATCCCAGAGCTGCACAATTGCCTTGCTAGGTTGGTTAACACAAACAAGATGTGGTACTGTACAAACAGAGTGTTTCCAATGGCTAAAAGTCTAAACAGATTAGGAAAAGGGTGAGGGAAGAAATGGAGGTGCCAAGAGTTGCAGCAATGTGCATGACATGGCCAAGGGAAGCCAGAACCAGAACTCAGATCCCAAGCCCTGATAGTAATCTGTTTCTTAATGCCATCATTTTGGTATGTGAGATGGGTCATCTTCCTTAAAGGGTTTAGAAAGTAGCCAGACCAGTTCCTCTGTTTATATAAGGAAGATGTTTGTAGACCTCTTGATCCTAAGGCAATTAATACAGCCCATTGGGGAAAGAAAAAAAAAAGAAAAAAAAAAAAAAGAAAAAGAAAGTCCAAAGTAAAAAGAAGGAAAAACAAGAAAAAGAAGAAAAAAAGAAAGAAAAGAGAAAAATAAAAATAAAAAAGAGAACTGGGCTAGATTTTCATGTAAACAGCACCCAGAATGCCTAAAATTCTGACATATGCAGATGTTTTTATGTCGGGGTATTTTTTTGGTGAGCGGCCTCTTTGTGGTCAGCTGTAAGCACCACATTTACATAGTTCTGTATTTCTGAAAAAGCCTGTTGCATGAAGTTGGGATCCTACTAAATGAAGACAAAACACAACACTAACGAAAAATAAAAAGCTCTTCCAACAACATTCAGTAACTGACTTAGAGGTTAGTGCCGTGTTCTGGGAAAAAAAATTACCCAGGCACCATATAATTTCAGGCACTAAAAACGTTAAACATTTCAGAGGAACATAACACATGACACAGGGTGTTTTTATTTAATGAATGGCTGTAAGAAATGGGGCCAGCATCCCTTCTCACAGATGAACGCCTTGTGCCAAGAGCATTGCTGTACAATGTGTCATCACTCGGGAACCTAAAGAATTGTACTTGAGAAAACATTGCTACAAAATATCATTCCCTTCCCAGAAAGGTTCACTTCAGGCTTTGTAGAAAAACAGGACAACTCATTTCCACTGCACATAATTCTTCTGTTGGGAAACTTTCTTAAAGGCATAGGTGGCAGAGCAAGGGGCTGGAAAACTGTTTAATCTCATTGTGACAATAATAGCTCCTGGTTATTGCTGGTGCTCAGCTCTTGCTTTGGGCTTTTGATACTCAGAACTTTATAAACACAGAGCAGGTTAATCCTCTCCACACCCTGAAAAGGGAGAGGGACAGAGGGAGAGGGAGAAAGAAAGGGAAGGAGAAGGGGAAGGGGAGGGAGAGAGGAGCAGAAGGGAAGGGAAGGAGCATGAAAAGGGAAAGGAACTTTAGCTGCTATAAGAGGCCTCTACTTAAGACTCTTGTGTTAAAAACTTGCTATTCTAACAAAGTGGCATGAGTTATGTGATGTATTAAATGAGAAGTCTTACAGACATGGAGTTAGACTGAAGATTACTCTTTTTTCATATGGTGTGTTTTCTTCAGAGGAATTAGAATTACTTACTTCACAGCAAGTAATCAATTTACTGATTTAGGCCTCACCTCTACAACAGTAGTGTTTGCTGGGATAACTCAACATAATCACGTGCAAGTGTGTGTATTTATTTTTAGGGACTGTATATTAACATCCTCTTTCTTGTTCCTGGTTTGAAAAAGGAGAAGTTGGTTACCCAGAAAAGTGCATCCATCACTGCTGGCTGTAGGACACTCCTGGCTTCACCTGGGCTTCAGGGGCAGTTCAAGCTTGTTCAATTTTGCACGTCAAACAAAATGAAAATCAAAAATGAAATTGTCTGAGCCAGACCAGAAGAGTCTTCCCTGAGACAAAATCAGGGTATTGTGGAAGGACTGCTCCTTTAGCAAATCAAGGGAAGCTGGCCACAAGCAGCGAGCTGTAGAGAATTCTCTCTTTGGAGAATGAGTTCTCTCTTTAGAATGAGTATTTTCAGTGCTAGTAATTTAACCTGTATCTTCTGCAGACATAACTGTGTAACCTGCCCTGTGGTTACAGCACAGAAGAGGCATTTCTGACACAGCACCTGCCTTTAAAACAAATCCCATTAAGGACACCCTCAAATCCCCTTAAGGACACCCTAAATCCCATATTGAGCACACTGCCAAGCTGTACCTGCAGCCAGCACTCCCACAAGGAGTACTCAAAATCCCCTGGGCTGGTGCTGGCACCTGAGCCCACCCAAGGCTGCTGCAGGTGCTGGCAGGGCTGGGAGCCCTGGCAGAGCTTTATGAACACAGGGGGGAGCGGGAGCAGAGCCCACAGCAGGGATGGCAGCGGGGATGGCAGCGGGACCTGCCCGGGGACAGCCCGGGCGGGCACTGGGGACGCTGCCAGCAGCAAGGCCAAGTCCTGGCGCTGATCTCTGTCCTTAGGCTCCCTCTAGAGTTTACAGCAAATGAGCAAAAGGTCTCAAATGCCACTTGCACATGAGGGTAGCGTCTTCTTGCCCCTCTAGGCAGTGCTCTGCTCCTGGGCACTGCTGGATCATGTCCCAGAGCCTTTGTACACTGAAGTGGCTCTTTCCTTCCTGACAGTCTCTGCTGCTGAACCTCACCGGGCCCTAATCCTGCCCAGAAAGGAAGGGCTCCTGTTAAGTGAATATTATGGTGAATATTTGGGGCCTGCCCCCCAAATCTCATGGCAGGCTTGATCTCTTGAAGAAATCAGCACTTGGCCTGAGAACCTGGAGAGGTGGGTGAGGAACAAACCTCCAGATGGGTCATGCCATATCCCTACTTTCCTCATCCTTGACTCTGGAGGACACATCCTGGTGGAGCAGCTCAGGTATGATTCCCAATTTCCCCCCTGTTTGCAAGGGAATGAATATATAAAATCCCAAGCAGCCCAGATGCTTTGTGCGTGTGGTTCGGATGGGCTTTGCTGGCTCACTGGGCAGCCTTATAAAGTGCTGGGGAAGGAGGGTGGCCAAAAAGGAGACGGGAAGCTTGCCTAAGCGATTCTGAAGGAAAGAAAAACAGCGAGCAGCTCTGCCAGTGGAAAAGCCCAAACAAGAGCGAGGAGAGGGGCAGCGGGCAGAGAGGGGACAGGGTGTCCCGAGCCTGTCACAGGAGCCAGGACATTCTTCACCCAGACCTCCCTACAAACACTCCTCCCTCCTTCCTGCTTCACTCCTCCAAGTTTTGTTTGGGGTTTGGGGTTTCGCGTCGCTGTTTGTTTTCCTTTCTTTCTCTAACCCTCTCCTCCGATCCGTGGCCGCATCTCCAGCAGGACCGGCCCCGGAGCGGGGCAGAGCCGGCTGTGGGAGGCTGCAGCTCCGCGGGGGCGGCTCGGGGCTGGCCCCGTCCCCACCCCGCACCGCCTCCCCCGCTGCCCCACTGCTGTGCCCCTCTTTTGCAAGACGATGGCGCTCTGATCTTTTCCACAGCTTCGCTCCGCCACTTTCGAGTATATTTTTTTTCCTGTATTTTTTTTTTTTTCCACGCTTCACTGCTACTACGGGCGGGCGCCTGCCTCTGTCCCGATTTGCTGCAGCCATCGGGGGTGCCTGACTGTAAACAAAACACTTTAGATCATGGCAAGGTCGCTGCAGACACAGCCTTCTTTTTTTTTTTTTTTCCCTTTTTTTTTTCTTTTTTTCTTTTTTTTTTTTTTTTTCTCTGCAGCCGCAGCGATTTAAGGTGGATTGCCGAGATCGCAGGGGAAAGGAGGGGGGACGAGGACGAGCCGAGAGAGCCGAAAGAGCGGCGGGGACCATCCCCGAGCACGGCCGCGGATGCTCCGGGGATGCCGATGCTCCCACTCCGGGGGAGACACTCTGAATTTAATTTTTTAAAATTTTTTCTCCTAAATTTTACCCCTTTTCCTGATGATTTGTCCCAGCGCGACCCCAAGGTTTCCGGCGGTGCGGGCTGGGGGCTGTGCTGCCCCCCGAAAGCCGCGTAGCTGCCGCGGCTGCGGGGGTACCCCCGTCCCCTTTCCCTCCCCCCAGAACCCCTGGGAGCGAGGCAGGGATAGAGGAGAAGGGATACAGGGATAAACAGAGGGGCAGACCACTCCTCTTTCATTTTCTCCGTTGCTTCCATCAGAGACTTAAATTATTCGCGCCCCTCTTCTCCTCCCCCACCCCTCCTCCTCCCCTTTGGATTTAATTATTCGTGCTCAATATACTTGTACAGCATCCAGGGACTCAGTCTCAGGCCCTTGTGCTAAGGGAAGTATAAACAGAACAACAACAAAAAAACCCCCAGAAGGTTCTTGTCCTACAGTAACTTGTTTTTTTTTCTTTTTCTTTTCCAAAGGCTTCAGATAAATCAGTGCTCTCAGTTGCACGGCCGTCGTGTTGCTGCTGCTTTACTCGTGGGGTAGGGAGTCTTTTTCAGTATTTGGAAACCCACACTCCCCACACTTTTTTTTTTCTATTTCCTAGTTTGTGTTTATGCTCTGGTACAACAGACAAGAGGGCTGCCTTTCCCTTGTGGGTTAGGGAGACAAGCAGAGGCTCCCAGAGAGCAGAGAATGGGAGCTCCTCACCTGGGGAGTCTGGGGTGGGACACTCAGCAGGTTACCAGCAGGGAAAGCCCCATCAGCAGGATGAGCCCTGGGCATCCTCAGACACTTTCTGCAGATCGCTTAGTTACAACTTCCTCCTGTGGATCAGCAAAACAAGCTCAGTGTCCCTACACCTGACAGAGAAAGTGAAGCTTGAAATGGAGCTTCCTTGCTGATGGCAATGGAAGTCAAAGACAGGAAAACCTAGAGAAATGGAGATGAAATCCTGCAAATACAGCAGACACAGGCCCACTTTTTCCAGCTGATGGAGTTTTATCATGGACTTGCAACTTCAAAAAAACATCTCAGGTCCTGCAGGCATGTGAATATCAGCTTTAATTTTCTGCAAGTGAATTGCTGAAACTTGTAGTTTCTGAGAGCAGTTGAAAAACAACTTCCAAGTACTAAAATCCCCAGCATATAAATAAAAATAATGTGGCTAATAATGTATTTCAACATTGTGGTTTTTAAACGAATCTCATTTGTTTTGTTTTTGGGTTTTTTTTTCCGGTACACATAATTTTCTTTGAACTTGTGTCTGATGAAAGTGAGATTACTCTGCTGAGTGGTGTGAGCAGAAGCTGGAGGCCTTGAGTCTGATGATGGCCAGCAAAGTGCTGGTCTGGGCTTGAGCACTGTGGGAAGGTTGTGTCCTCTCCCCAGTGTGTAAAATCTCCATGTCTTCAGGGCCAAACCTGCTGACTCTCCTCTCAGCCAGTTCAACCCAATTCTATTGACCTTGCTGAGACAGCTTGCTACTTGTGTATCCCCCTCACCCTCCCACCGTGCAGTTCGGGCAGGGTTGCTGTGCTTGCAGAGGAGACCTGCCCAGAGGGATTGGTGTGAAGAGCCTTCAGTGCCCTCCAAAGATTCAGACACCGCATCTGGGCACCTGGAAATGTCATAACCTTTAGTGCCTGAGAGAACCCACAGTGTCACACAGCACATTGGGGGATGCCCTGCCTGGTGAGTGAAGATGCCTGTGGAAAGGGCTGGAGAAAAGGGGACCAGAGAGGAGTGCATGATTTCTCTTATGTCCACCACACCTGCTCTGACCATCTGAGGAAATTGCTTAGAAAATCCCTGGCTGTGACTCTTTGCTCATCTAATCTCCTGAGCACACAAACAGGACAAACCCCAATGCTATTTTTTTTCCCCCTAAGTAGCTGACATCTGAAATCCCGGCAGAAGTTATTTTAGACACATTTCTTAACAGAATCCTTTCTCTGCCGAGAGGGCAGGAGATCGTTTTGGCACTAGGAGCCACCAGCCCATCATCTCCGCCGGCAGTGGGCTCAGGGTACTGCGGCTCGGGGTGCTGCGGCTCGGGGTGCTGGTCCCCGCGGCATGTCCCGGGCTGCTCAGCCTGCCCGCTGGCCCCGAGCTTGCCCCCAGCCCCGGACCTCGTCGGGGACGTGTCGCCAGAGCCCAACCCGGGCAAAGCAGCGCGGTGGGACGCTGCTGTCACAGCCCCGACTCAAAGCCAGCCGTCACCATTCCTCAGGCGCTCGGGCCAGCAGCGGGATGGGGTGCGTGTTTTTGTGGGGTGGCACAAACCCCGCCGGGCTTTGCGGGCTTTACAGAGGGATGAGAAGAGCAGGCTCGGGGGTGCCGTCCCACCCCTGTCGCTTTTCCCCTCGCTCGCCCCGTCCCACCTTTAGAGCCGGCGGCGGGGCAGGGCAGGGCCGGGCGGACGGGGCGGCGCCCGCCGCTGTGACCAATGGCACGGCTCCGCTGTTTAAATCGACTCGTTGCTGTCAATCATTTTCTTCTTCGTCAGCCTCCCTTCAATCGCCATATTGGGCTCGTCTCCTCTTGTTTTTTTCCGTCTCGCTTTTACTACGCGGCGGCGGTGCGATCGGCAGGGGCATCACCGGCACTAGCGCCATCGCCACCGGCGGCGGACCGGCACCGCGGGGGCAGCGCCGCGCTCCGCTCCTCTCCCGCCCGGGGCTCCCCGGCGGCGGCGGCAGCGGCGGCTCTCGGGGCTCATCCCCGGGCCGGCGCTTATGCAAGGGCGCCTCCTCGCCCCTTCTCCGCGGGCCGAGGGCGAGCGGAGCCGAGGCGGGGCCGCAGCGCGGGGCAGCGCGGAGCGGAGGCGCGGAGCGGAGCCGCCGGGCGGAGCCGCCGGACGCCGGGAAATAAAAGGCGTCGGAGGCCGCGGGGAGAGAGCAGCGAGCACAACAACCTCCGCCTGGAGCCACAGCGTGCGGGGAGATGTCAAACGTCCGCATTTCTAATGGGAGCCCTACCTTGGAGCGCATGGAGGCCAGGCAGTCGGAGTACCCGAAGCCGTCAGCGTGCCGGAACCTCTTCGGGCCGGTGAACCACGAAGAGCTCAACAGGGAGTTTAAGAAACACCTGCAGGAGATGAAGGAGACATACCAGAGGAAGTGGAATTTCGATTTCCAGAATCACAGGCCGCTGGAAGGCAGGTACGAGTGGCAAGCCGTGGAGAAGGGGAGCTCGCCCGACTTCTACTTCAGACCCCCCCGGCTACGGAAAGCCGTCTGCAAGTCCGCCGGCCGCCAGAGCTTGGATGTAAACGGGAATTGCCAAACCGTGGTTTTTGTCGGTTCTCAGGGAATCTCAGAGGACACTCACTGTGTAGCTCAAAAGACTGATGTTTCAGAAAATCAGACGGACTTAGCAGAGCAGTGCACTGCCCAGAGGAAAAGACCCGCGGCCGATGGTAACGTACCCCACGGCTCTGCCCCGCGTCCCACTCGTGTCAGCGCCGGCGCTCCGGCCCCTCCGCCCCTGCCACGCGTGGCACCGGCTCGGCGTGCCACCCCCCCGCCCCTTTCCCCCTAAAAAAGCCCGGGTAGTGTTTGCAGTCCCGGGGGTCCCGTCTAGAGTGGGAGCCGGTGGATGATTTGCAAGGAAGAGCCCTTAGACGCGGGTCAGATCCCCCGACCCCTCGCCGCCCCACTGAGGGGACCCGGGCTGCTGCCCAGGTGGGAGGAGGTTCACAGCGCTCAGCGAAAAACGAATATGGATTTTAGCCGAAACTTGGGAACTTGGGTCTCCTACCTAGGGAGAAGCCCATTTCCCCACCCCCTGCTCGCTTCACGCAGCCGATACCTGACATGGGGATCTGGGAATATTCCCCCTCGGTTCCGTCTATCCCCCGTGGATACTGAGCAAACATCTGGAAGGAAAACATTTTAATATCTTTCCTCTCCCCTCCCCCGCCACCCTTGTTTTTAATTTTCCCCTCCTAGATTCCTCTCCTCAAAATAAAAGAGCCAACACAACAGAAGAAGAGGTTTCAGAAGACTCCCCCAGTGCCAGTTCAGTGGAGCAAACACCCAAGAAATCAAGCCCGGGAAGACATCAAACGTAAAGCCTTTAGGTCAGTTCCCTTTAGGGTCTGGCATTAGGATGCAAGTAAGGGAAAGAAGGGGTGACCGAGTGTCTGTCCCGCATCTCTGAGGCCGTGGGGAGGGGGCTTCGAGCCCCTGTGGGCTCGCCGAGGGGTGTTTTCTGCGAGCCAGGGTGGCTTTCCCCGAACGCTCGGCGATGGGTGTGTGTTGGAGGGTGGGGAGTGGGAGGTGCAGGGCTTGAAAAGAACAAAACAAGGAGCGAAGCCCAGGCTGGGCTCGGCAGCGTCAGAGGGCTGGGGCAGGGGCTGCGGTGGTGGCACTGACCCTGCCTTCCTGCGGGATGGGCACCGAGGGCCCTTTCCCGAGGGCCCTTTCCCAAGGACCGTGCGGGTGCAGGGACGGAGCTGGAAGCGCGGCTGGTGCATCGTGTCAGATGCCAGAGGATTTCGGGGGGCTTCCCCTGTCCCCCGCGCCCGGGCCTTTTTCACCTCGCATGTCTTGCCGTCGCATGTCGCGGCCACCTCGCATTGCAAGTCAAGAAGTTGGGTTTAAGGGGAATCCGGGCACTTTCTCAAAATCCGAGCAATGCAAGGTTGTTTTGTTTTTGTTTGGTATGGGGTTGTTCCCCCCCCCCTTTTTTTTTTTTGTTTCTGTTGTTTTGGTTTGGTTTTAGAGGCTGGCAGGGGGAAGGGAGCGGGTTAATGAGAGGCTGGGTTGTGCAGCTTTTTTTTTTTTTTCCTTCCTTTTTTGCCTTTTTTTTTTTTTTTTCTTCTCCCCTACCCCCTTTTTGTTGTTTTGTTTTAAGGCGAGGGCTGGGGCGGGGAGAGTTGGTAAAAACTGCGCCGGCGGTTTGGGAGCCTAGGTTAGGAGCGAGGTTTACAATAAAACCATTTGCGATTGTGCAGAGAGAGAGAGAGAGAGATTAAGCTGTAAAGCAGAAGTTGCAACAAATTAGTCCCGCTGGGGTGAGCCGTGGCCGAGCGCGGCCATGCGAATGCCGCTGCTCCCGCCCGCTTTTGGGGGTGGGGGCACGGGAGGGGTCCCCCCGCGATCCCCGCAGCCGGGGGATGGAGGATGGAGGGGCCGGGGGGGCGGCGGGGGCCCCGCCCGGGCTGGGCCCGCCCGCCCCGGGGATGCGGTGTCGGTTTGAACCGGTTGTGCCGCGGATCGCGTTTCTTGTCGATGTTTTCTAATCGCTTTCCCTCGTCTTTTTTTCTTTTTCTTTTTTTTTTTTTTTTTCCCTTCATTCTCCCGTTGCAGAGCGCCAAGGATGTGCGCGTCCTCGTTCGTCGGGTGCGGCGGGCGGCGATGAAGAAGAGAGGAAGGTGTAAAGTTGTAGTGGGAAAGGAAAAAAAATACATATCGCCGATCTCTGGGAGATGGAGGTCCTGTACAAGCACTGAAAAAAAAAAAAAACAAACAAAAACAAACCAGCAACAAAACAGCAGCAACAAAAAGCAAACAATAACACTAAATTTTAGGCACTCTTAAAAGACCTGCCTCTAAAAGCATTGGATGTAGCATTGTGCAATTAGGTGTTTCCTTATTTGCTTCATTGTACTACCTGTGTATATAGTTTTTACCTTATGTAGCACATAAAACTTGTTGGGAGGGGGGAGGGACTGGAAGAGGGTGACCGATTGGAACTTGCTTTCACAATCTAGCAAGCCAAGAAATCTATGAAGAGAAGCAGTGTAGGTTTTGTATTACTTAAAGATGTATTGTCCCTTTAAGTGGGTCCACAGTGTTTTTTCTCTTTTTTAAATTTTTTTTAAGAATTTTTTTAAATGTATCATTGTGGTAACTGTTCAGAGCAGATTATTGTGAAATTTCTTCCTACGGCATTGAACTGAAGAGGTGGGAGCTGTGATGATTCCGTTAGGTAGTAGCAGAAGTTCCCCACCTTCCCACCCCCCCCAAATCCATATACCAAAACTGATAGCCTGTAAAAGTTGTGTAAAATCATCCCACCTGATTACATTGCCTGATTTTTTTTTTTTTTTTGTTTTAACCTAATCTGGAAGGCTTTTGCTCTGAATCTGGAATATTGTTTTCTGAATTGACCCACTTCCTGAAGTGTTTGTGTGTGAGAGGAAAAGGGATACTACATCTTTAAACAGTATTTCTACGTTGCCTGTGTAACTGTATGTAAAAATAAAAAAAAAAGTTTGAAGTGTACCTGTGTACATAACTCTGTAAAGACACTGAGAAATTATACTAACTTATTTATGTTAAAAGATTTTTTTTTAATCTAGAAGACAATATTTTTTCCCCATAAAGCCAAAGTGGCATGTTTTTGTGCATTTGTAAATGCTCTATTTGGTAGACTTTTTAGAGGGTTTTTTCAGTTTGTTTTTTTTTTTTTCTCTTTTTTTTTCCTTTTTTTTCTCATAATTAATATGGCTGTGCTTAAAAGATTGCAGACTGAGCCAATTTAATTTTTTTTTTTTTTGTAATGTGTGGGGAAAAAAAAAATCCAGATTGATATTGTTTCACATCAAGCAATCAATAAAGAAAACTGCCATATATAAGAAATATGGTCTTCATTAGTGTGTGTTTCAACATCCCTCAGCCTGGCACAGGAGGAAATAAGACTGCAAGAAATAACTAACAGTTTTCCTTTGAGTATCCATCTCTTCACGGGTCCCTGGCGGAGGTGAGAGTAAAGGATGCAGCACCTTTAGTGCAGCGATGCCATTTCTTCATGGAAGGGTGCTCAGGCATTGGAGCAGTGGTGGAGTGACCATCCCGGGAGGGATTTCAAACACATGTGGATGTGGCACTTGGGGACAGCGTTTAGTGCTGGGTTAACAGCTGGATTCGAAAGAGGCCTTTTCCAACATAAATGCTTCTGAGTCACCTCTATGGTAATTGGAATGATGTGCCCTCTTGGTGTAAAATTGTGGAATTTCCTGTGTCAAAACGTTTTTGGGGTTTGGGGTGGGGGTGTTTTTTTTTTTTTTTTTTGAGAGAGAGAAGAGGTATTTCGAGGTATAGGAGTGAGAGGACTAAGTCTTTAGACTCGATCCCAAAAGAGCACCTCCCTGGCCGCCATCGGAGGGCCAGCGCATCCCCGGCATTCCCGCGCTCGTCCCTCCGTCCCTGGCTGCCGGTGACCGGGGCTCCGGGGCATCTTCCCCGGGCGGCGCTCGTGGCTATCAAAGATGGCGCCTCGCCCGCCCCGGGCCCGGCAGATGCCGGCGGAGGCACCGGCCGGCCCCCAGCACCGCCGGGGATGCTGCGGGCCGGACACGGGCAGGGCTGGCACCGCCGGTGCCGGAGGGGATGCCCGCGGTGCGGGGGATGGCGGGGGCCGCCCGGCCCTGCCGGCCACGCCCGCCAAGGTGCGAGCGGCCCCCTCCGCCCGGGGATGCGGGGGAGCGGCGTTCTCAGCCCCGGGGCTTGCGAGGAATAAATAAACACGTAGAAGAACACAGAACGGGGGCGGAGGGGGAGCACGGCTCCCTGCGAGGCTCGCCAGGGTCCACCCCCCTCCCCGGTGCAACGCGATCCTGTTGTTTATCCCGGCCGCGCCCGGGCTCGCCCTCGCTCCGAAACCTCCCCGAGAACGCCGGGCGGGCCAGACGGGGCGAGACCCCGGCCGCCAGCCCCACTTCAGTGTCGGCCCCGAGTGGGTCCGGCCGGCGCTGCCCTTGCCGTGCTCCGGTGGCTGCGGGGATCGCTGGACACGCTCCGTCCCCGCCCTCCTGCCCCACGCACAGGGACTGCCGGCGGGGCTGCGCAACCCAGCCCGCCAAACGTGGAAAACACTCGCGAAGATTTAGAAAGAAAAAAAAAAGAAAAAGTAAAAAACCCCAAAACCGTGATGTTTTCCTTTTTTTTTTTTTTTTTTTTTTTTTTTTTTTTTTTTTTTTTTTTTTTTGCCCCAGTAAGAACAAAGTGATCTCGGTGGAAAATAAATAGCGGCGCCTCCCCGAGCCAGCCTATCCCCGCAGCCGGCGCAAGCCAAACCCCCCCGAGCGGGGGACGGGGGCAGGGCGGGGCTGCAGCCCCCGGGCCGGGGAGGAAGGCGGCGGGCGGGGTCCGTCCGTTCCTCCGTCACGTAGGGCTGGGATGTGCCTTCTGACCGCTCCCCCGCTATTATTTTGAATTTTTTTTTTTTTTCGTTTTCGTCGCAGCTCTCCTTGTTGCCGCGACCGATCGGTGTCGCTTCTCTGCCGGCGTGCCCGCCGCTATCGCGGCAGCGCCGGGGCAGCGCCGCGCCCTCCCCCGCCTCCTCCCGGTGACCCCCGGGGGATGCGCGGGGCCGGAGACAGAGGGGGGAGCGTCCCCCGCCGCCCCACCCGGAGCGAGGGGGGCAGGGCGGCCACGCTCGGACCCGCCCCGTGCCCCCTCCCTCGGGGGCCGCTTGTGGCGCTTGCACGGCCGCAGCTCCGCGGGGAACTGGAGACGGGGCCCGACCCGCGCGGCGGGGGCAAATTTTTAAATTTTATTTCCCCCTTTCTCCTCTCCGCCGCAACGTTTCCTCCTCGGGCGGCTGGAGGCAACCTTGCCTCGCTGCTTTGGTGCGCCTGGCAGCGCTCGGCGGGCCGGGCCGGGGGAAGGGCAGGGCGGAGCGCGGCCCGCCCCGTCTGATGCAACCGCGCCGCCGCCCCACGGGTGCGCACGCAGCGCCCGCCGTCCCCCGCTCGCTTTTCCCCTTCCTCCCTCCCTCCCCTCCTCCCTCCCTTCCCCCGTCCCTCCCTCGCTGCTCCGCGGCCACACGTACGCGCGCACCCCCGCGTGTGCACACGCACGTACCTGCGCGCCCCCGGCAGCGCGCTCCCGCCGAGCCGTGGCTGCGGGGCTCGCCCGGCGGGAGCTGCGGGATTCTCCCGGCGGGAGCTGCGGGGCTCGCCCGGGGCGGGAGCTGCGGGGCTCTCCCGGCAGGAGCCGCCGCCCCGAGGGCGCCCCGCCAGCCCCCGCGTCCCGCAGCGCTCCCGCTCCGCTCGCTCCCCCTCCCGGGGCTTCCATGCAGGAAGGGTTGGCGTTCCCTTCTGCACCGCCCGCGCTCCCGTGCCAGAGGAGAGAGGTCTGACCCCTTCCTTAGCCGGGAGGATTTTGGACGTGGATCTGACCGTTTTTCACTGGAGACGTTTGGCGGGAAGGAAAAGTACTAACAAAGTGTCCTTAAAGTCAATATTAACACCCAGTGCTTTTCGGCTGCCGAGCCAGCCTCCTCTTCCTCAGATGGGGAAATTATCTGGAAAACGATGTTTTCCGACATCCGTAGCCATCTGTACTTCTCAGTAGCTTCAGCTGAAAAAAAACAAAACAAAACCGAATTTCATTTTCAAAAGAAAATATTGCACTTCAGGAAATGTCAACATGTTTTTGTTTCAACATCCTACAGCATTTTTTAAAAAAGTAAATTTACTATCCTCATTTATTTTTAAAATACCAAAATAAAAAGGTCACACTATAGTGGCTTTAAGAAAATGCATGATCTACAGTAAAATAATAAGATTATATTGTATGAATTGTTTTGCTCTTTCCCCAAATTAGATGTCTTCTGCTTTCATTTTACTGGAAAAACCCTGGAGACTTTCTGTACTTTTTTAATACTGATTTTTTTTCCCCACCTCTGATATTTCATTTACTTATGAAGCTGAAAAAAGGCAATTTTTTTCCTGCTGGGCGGGTTGTATCTGCACTTGTGGTTTGCTGTGCTTCATCCAGGCTCAGCCACCTCCTCCATCCAGGCAGCTTGTGTGCCTTTCCTCTCCCTGCCTGTTTTCTGTCTTGCCCACATCAGTCATTGCAAGACTGAAAATTAGGCCAAAAAATAGAGGGGAATATGTTTTTCTTCTCTATTTTTTTGCTTTCTAATAAAAATAATTCCCAATTCACTTCACATAAAAAGCAAGCAAATGTATATTTTCCTGTAACATAAAATTAACAACGATAATAAATATATAAAACCAACATGTTAATATGTAATGATAATATACCAAGTGCAACTGCCTAAAAACAAAGGAGCGTCAGACTCCCTGCTTCTCCCTGGAGAAAACAAAGCTACCGCTGCTTTGTAACCCCTCTGGAATTCCCCCCATTTCCCAACCGTGCCTGGCTGTGTGTACCTTCCCTGTTTTAATTAACCTGCTGATCACAGGTTCTCCATGAGCCACTGGGCAGTTTGTTTGCTGTTGAGGGATTGTAGGATCCTGTGGGCATCCGCTCTCAGGTCTCGGGGTGCAGCTCCCTGGCTCTGGGTTGCTGCTGGGGCTGGCCCATTGCAGGATGTCACTGCAGTGGAGGACACCAGTCCTTGGCCCAGCTGGACCAGGCTGACCTGCATGGCTGCTTGTGGCAGGCTATGCTGTGCTGTGTTTGTCTGTGCTGTGTTTCTGTATCATGCTGTTCTGTGCTGTGTTTCTGTGGGATGCTGTTCTGCACTGTGCTGTGTTTTTCTGTGCTGTGCTGTGTTTTACTGGGCTGTTCTGTGCTGTTCCGGGCTGCTCTGTGCAGTGTTTTACTGTGCTGTTCTGTGCTCTGTTTTTCTGCTCTGTGCTGTGTTTCTGTGCTGTGTTTCTGTGCGATGCTGTTCTGCTCTGTGCTGTGTTTCTGTGCTGTGCTGTGCTGTTCTGGGCTGTTCTGTGCTGTGTTTTACTGTGCTGTGCTGTTCTGCTCTGTGCTGTGTTTCTGTGCTGTGCTGGGCTGCTCTGTGCTGTGTTTCTGTGCTGTGCTGTGTTTTTCTGTGCTGTGTTTCTGTATCATGCTGTTCTGTGCTGTGTTTCTGTGCTGTGCTGTTCTGTGCTACGTTTCTGGGCTGTTCTGTGCTGTGTTTTTCTGTGCTGTGCTGTTCTTCTCTGTGCTGTGTTTTTCTGTGCTATGCTGTTCTGCTCTGTGCTGTGTTTCTGTGCTGGGCTGCTCTGTGCTGGGCTGCTCTGTGCTGTGTTTCTATGCTGTTCTGTGCTGTGCTGTGTTTTTCTGTGCTGTGTTTTCTGTGCTGTGCTGTTCTGTGCTCTGCTGTGTTTCTGTGCTCTGCTATGTTTCTGTGCTCTGCTATTCTGTGCCGTGCTGCTCTGTGCTGTGTTTTTCTGTGCCGTGCTGGCAGGGGCTGCCCCGCTCCTGCCGGCAGCTTTGGCACCTGTCAGGCGGCTCTGGTGGAAGCAGGGAGCAGCGCACCTTGTGGTTCAGCGCTCCCATCCGCAAAGACAGGCTCTGCCAGCTCAGGCTTTTATACCTGGCCGTCCTGCTGTGCCTGCGGCGGTTTGGAGGAGACAGCAGGCAGGAACATTAGTTTCATTCCAGTTTTATCCTTGGCCTCACATCTGAGTCTTCAAGCAAGGATTCCAGTCGTGGGCAGACGCCCCATTTTGTGTGCTCCAGACTCTTCTCCCACAAAGACCCAGCAGTTCTTTACATGGAGGCCAAAAATCCAACTGTTGCCTGATAAAGCCTTTCTGTCATGACTGGCTCTACCCAGAGTGAAACCAGGCACCTACAAGTGCAGAAAGGGATCCCATCCCCTGCTACCTGGGCAGGCTGGAAGAGATGGCTATGTCCTAGCAAGTACAGATGCAGCTCTGGTCCTCACTTGCTTTGGGGAGGGAAGCTGGAGGTCTGGGACTGACCATACTGTACATTTTTCCTGCCAGGTGTGAAGCCTGGAGCTGATACCATGAGCTTGGTAACCTGGTACACCACACCAACTTTCGTTTTTTGAACTTTTTTTTTCTGGAACAAATGGTTGTTTCCCATCTGAGCTGCTGGCTTCTGGATGTATATGTTTTATTCTAGGGATCCCAAGTGAGGACATATGCATACACACATGAATATAGATATTTATTTATTTTTATTAGTGGAAGAGAGACCTCTACTGGCTCAGCTCACAGAGCCACTCGACTGACCACAGCCGAGCTCTCTCACCTTCTCTTCACCTACTTGGGAAATCTCCTGTGTCACAGCCATCTGCCAAGGGCAGCTAAGAAGCAACATTTCATGTTTTCTCATTAGAAGATCCAGCATGTAGGGAGTCCCTCAGCTGCAATTGCCAGCACATGAATTTCTGACAGCCCTTGGTGCAGTAAATCAAGTAGCTTATTTCCTTTAGGAGGAGATGAATCTTGGCCACTGATGCAGAGCAAAGAATTAAGAGTGTTACTGGTGCTGGAGGACAAGTCAGCAGGGCGTTTTAATTGATTTCAGTTGCCTTTTATTCTCTTTATGTTCTTTCTCCCAGCTGGTTCTGTAGCACTGCAATGAGGATGGCTTCAGAAACCATCTCTTGTGGGTCAGGGCTCTTTAGCTTCTTGCCTCTGCTGTCAGGTGGATTGGTGTTGACCCCTACCTGGGCCATACCTGGGGTTGATCATCAGTTGGGTGCTTCTCTTGCTGGGTTGGGGAAGAGTTAATATAGAGTGTGTGTTTCTAGCAAAGCTATCGTTATCTAAGCACAGGTAATGTAAAACAGGGCTTGGTGTTTGCAAACAGGTGGAGCTGGGTGAGCCAGTTGTGTAAGGCCTGTAAGTCCTGGGCTGCCAGTCTGCCTGAAAGCAGCAGAGGCAGTAGCTTGACAAAGGGCCTGGAGCATCTCCCTGGCAGGGAAAGGCTGAGGGAGCTGGGGCTGTCCAACCTGGAGAGGAGCCCCAGCTGAGAGGGGCCCTCAGCCCTGGGTGTCCCTGTGTGCTTCCTGGTGCTGATTTCTCTTTGTAAGGAAAGATCCAGAAGCACCTTAAAAATAAAATGCCAAAATGAAACAAGGCACTGAACACACAGACCTTCCCTGGGTAAGAGGATGGGAGTGAGCAAGCAAACCACATATGACAAATGTTAGGCATGTTGCTGAATGCAGCTCTGGAAGCTGCTCAGATGCTGTGGTCAGGTGGGTGGGTATTACAAACCTATCTGGGCTAGAAAAGAGAAACATTTTTCTAGAAAATGAAAAAAATCTGGTGGAGAGAGCACTGAGAGGTAATAAACATGTAGCAGAAGCCCTTTTGGGGTAAAGCTGCATTGCTGGGGTGCTTTGTAATAAGTGACCCATCACTTCAGAGTTCAGAGGTACCAGATGTGCTCGTGGCAGTGCTGCTGAGGCAGCAAAGATGAGAGACAGAGCTGCTGTACCTCAGCTTCAGACAGGGTCTGCTTCTTTCCAAACAGCCAGAGACTTCTGAGAGGGTTTTCCCCCAGTTCCTGGATGTTCTGCATGGGTTTTGCAAGAAGCCCCAGATGAAGGGCTTGTTGTGAGTACCTGCTTTGAGTAAGAGCTTTGTCCTTGTTCTTCAGTTTTGTCTCTTCACTGGCTGAAGATTTCAGAGCACTGACTTACTCTTTCTCTGGATTTTGTGTGCTTTTTTAAAAAGACTAAAAATATTGTTTGGTGAAACAGTGTTTTGTAGCTGTGGAGAAATTATGGAGGCTAAAACTGATACACAAATTAGTGTTTTGTCTGATGAGATGGGAAACTGATTCAGGAATCCCATGACCATTATTATTAGTCTGTTCCTGGTACAAATCTCAGTGCTGAAGATGCTGTCGTGCTCCTTGGAAAAGCTCTGTAAACCAAAAAAGGGTGTGTTCCTCTTGGCTCTCTGATGATCAGTACTTGGAACTGAGCTTGTGAACCTCTGTGGTGATGGGACTTTCATTATTGCAGAACATGGGACTTGAGTAACCATATGGGAAAGTAGCCACTCTTTTAGGTACTCTGTAAGAAAAGGGTTAGGAGACCACAGGGACAGATTAGGGGACCATCTGAGTTTGAAGTCTTTGATCAAATGCAAATTTTTTTTTGGGGGGGTCAGTGAACAGAGACAGGGTAGAAAAGCTATAAGAAACCATGACATGTAAATACTTTTTTGGGTTTTTTGTTTGTTTGCGTTGGTTTTGAGGCCCGTTAAGTGTAAAGTTTTCTCATATATGACACATAAAACAGCACACAGGATGATGGAGTTTTTTCAGGCTGCCAGAGTCTCCCTCTGTCTGGAGATAGATAATTTATTGTCATGTATGACCTGTCACTAATATCTGATGGTACCCCAGGGTGGCAATCTCAAAAGACCAAAAGAAACACCAGGATTATGCTGAAAAATCTGAACTTTTTTTTTCCTGCTTTTTGCACCAGCCACAGAGAATTACAGCATTTCTTTGGTCAAATGAGGGGGAAATAACCATTTTCCACTTTTTCATTAGTACCCCACCAGAAGCCGGATGTCTGTAATTTTACAGGAATACTCAGAATTGACAGATGGCCATTGGTGTATTTTGTGGGATCTCAGTGTAGATAGATAACACTGCATCTTTAATCTGCCCTGAAACAGATTAAAAATGACAAATGGGTCTGTCCAAAGACAGGGTAAAAGTTTTCTTTCTTCAAGAAAATTTGCAAACAACCTATGCCCTCTATCTCTCCCCTCTTTGCTCTGCAATTACTCTGCAATCTGGGCCAAAGCAGAGTAAAGTAGGAACTGTGGCCAAGGCTGGGGAGACCACTGATTCTCCACCTCCCTACAGTTTGTTGCCCCTTTGAAGAGCAGCTGTTGCCTTTGAAGAGAATTTTTCTGAGCAAATGAGTATCAGCAGAGAGGGTGAGATTTTGGCTGGAGATGGGCAGCAGCAAATTCCCTTCCCAGAGGGGACTCTGCTGGCAGAATGCTCACAAGATTGAGGTTCAGCTGCTCCACCAGCCCCTTCTCACTCAGAATGCACAAGTGGTGATGGAGCAGGGGCACAACAGAGCTGCTCTATGTAAGCCTGCTCCTGGCCTGAAGTCCTTGGGAAGGAGGGAGGTCTCTGTCCTGCCTGGCTCTGACCCCTCAATCTTTTTGCTGCATTTCTGAGCTGAACTGGAGCTGTGGTAAATGCAGGATTTGAAGTCAAGGCTAACCTGCCTGCAGAGCAGGATGGAGTGCTGTGTTGCATAGGTAAGAGGCCTTACTGGGCAGGGCTGTCATTCCAGAGAAGCAAGAGTTCTGCAAATGCTCAAATGTCTTTGTATTACCCTTCTGCCACCTTTTGTTCCTAGTGGTTTTTTCCATATCCAATTATGTCTTTTTATTCTCTGCAATATGTCCTTGTTTTCTCCAACACTTCTCCAACCTGCCTCTGACCTCTGAATCCAAACCCAGTCTTGCTGGTGGTTTGTGCTGATATTCAGAGTTATTCCCTGTTTCTCCTGAGCATCTGGTATGTGCCCCACCCTGAGTGGCTGCCTCTGGCTGTGAGGGAGGTGGCAGATTAATGTATTAGGGACTGACTTTTCATGTTAGGTGCTTAAACCCCAAATGTCTGTCCTTTAAACTCTGTGTTGGCTGTCACCCCTATCTGAAGGTGCCTCAAGTTCCTCAGTACCTGCTTTACATATGATGCTGCTGAGGTGTGAAGGTCAGGAGAACTGAGCATGGCTGGCTTGCTCCCATGAAATCTTCCTGAGGGTTTCCCTCTGTCACTCCCTGGACATGCTGGCACCTGATTGAAACTATGCAAATATTACCAGGAGAGCAAAGACAAAGAATTCAGCAAGGGAAAATGTCACTCTGTGACTTAGTTTGGTAGGATAATGGCTCTGTAACATAAACTGTCAGGCAGGTGTGTGTATGGTGTATATGGTTGTATATCACTTTGCTGGGCAGGACAGCCTTTTGGGAAGTGAAACCTGGAACCTGCTGTGTGGCTTTATTGATTTTTGGGTTTGCTTTATGCAGGCCGATTGCTGAAACAAGACTTGTTAGTGGATGTCAGGCCATTCACAGCACTGTGTTTTTATCCTGCTTTTCACAAGCACTAATAGAGAAACAATGCAGTCTTCATAAGCACTCAAATTTGTCTTGACTAAGCACACCATTGCTGAATAAAATATGCACCTATTGTTTTCAGACAGCTGTAATCCCTCTCTAGACTTTAGGGTAATTTAATCCCTTGACATGACTGTGCAACTCCTGTTATTTTTAGGCATGTACATTAAGAAAAGGAAAGGTCCATTTAATCTGAAAACATATTAGCAAGCATTCCTGGTTTCACAAATCTGAACCAGGTACCACAGGGAATAAACTGAAAGTCATTAACATGTGATTGCTGTTTGATGGCTGGAATGAAGCAGTTTCACACCCTCTCCCTACCTCCTTTTGCAGGTACTACAAAGTGAGTTGCTACTCTTGGACATCATGTCAGCAAAGGTTAAAAACTCATTGCAGATTGTTTGGATACCAGCTGTCCACAATCTGTGTGTGGTGGCCTGCTGGCCATGTGGGTGAAAACTGGTGGGGATGAGAGAAAGGCTTGAAGTCCTCTCCTGTCAGTGAGGGATGCGTGTCAGTGCCCTTCCTGATGATGCCTGAGGATGCTGAATTCACCTGTCTGCCATCCCTGGTGCTGCAGCCCAGAGGACTCTCACTGCCTGCTCTCCTCCTCCTCCTCCTTCTCCCAAACTCCTGAGTCACTCAGGACAAGTGACAATGGAGACTGTCAGGCTGTGTGATGAAGCTGGTGCCTGTGGGCTTGTGGCTTCCAGATGCTGGAGCTGAGGCCCTAAGTCTCCTCTTTGGCACAGCAAGGAGCTCCTGTGTTGCTCATCATGAGACTTGTGCAAAGCTGTTCCCCTCCCCAGCTCTACAGGGGAGATGGGGTTACTAAAATCACTAAAATCACTAAAATCAAAGCAGTTTCCTGAAGGAGGTGAGGATTTAATTTCTTTCTGGATATTCCTAGCAGCACCATCCTAGCAGCACCATCCAACAGGCACTGGGACATGTGATGGAAGCTGAGGAGGATGTTGTTCAGACCTCCACAGACTCTTCTAGGCTTAGCTTGGGTGGGAAAGTGAGGCTCAGGCTCTGCTTGTAACTGTCCTCTTTGAGAAAGAATGAGGAAAGGCAACGGCAAAGGACAAAGTGAGGGAAAAACCTTAAGCTGTGGCATTTCATGGGGTGGACAGCTAGCAGGAGATTGTTGACTGTTTGTTGAAAAGTCTTGCTGGCTGTGTTTGCTTTGGATACCACAAGTCACTGGGTCCTGGTGGGGACTGTGAGTCATGTTCCTCCTTGCAGTGGAAAACACGGATTCATCGCTGTGGTGCTGCGCTCCTGGCAGGGCCAGGGCCCCTTGGGAAAACGGGAAGGTGGCACAAGGCAGGAGGTGTGGAGGCCTTCCCCTCCAAAGGGGATAGGAAAGTGTTTCTGAAATGCCTTTTTCCCTTTGGGCATCCATCCTTAGTTCTGGGGAGAGCTTTGCTGTGGCCTTGAAAAAGGGATGTGCTGGAGTTCTTGTGTGCTTGTGTTGCTCTGGATACAGGGCTCTATTTTTGTGCCTCTTGCATAAGTTTTACCCGCATCTTGCAGTGTCCTAAATGCATTTTTAGGGTTTGGGGTCCTGGGTAGCTAAAAGCATTGAAGTTGCATCTTCTGTGGTCTCTATGGGAGTCTTGAGAAGGCTGGTTGTGACCACATTCCCTCTGCTGTCCCTTCCTTTGGCAGAACTAAACCAAATGGTGGTTTCCTCCAGTTTATGAAGGAGTGATGCCTTTATTTTGACTCAGGAGATGCTGGAGCTCCCTTTCTTTGGCTCACATGGAGAAGCCATCAGTAGAAGGAGGAATAATGCCAGCAGCTATTGGAGGGCCAGCACGAGGTCAGTGTGGTCCAAAATACCAGTGCTAATTCTGGCTCTGAGTGCACAGGGCCCACAAATCACCCATGACTCTTGGTTTTCCTTGTACCAGTCCAGATTCAACCCTTGATTTTATTCCTGCTGGGAGGGAAGAACAGACCTGCCATGGCTCCTGGTGGGGGTACAGGCTGTCACTGTAGGGGAAAAGGACCTCTGTGTCAAGTGTTGGTGAGCTGGGAGCTCCTTCCTTTACATCATGGACAAGAAATTCTTTCCCTGCTGAGGGACCAGTTGCTCTGCTGCACATTAACTGCCTTGGTAGTACCCAGTAAATGGTGGAATAATAATAATAATGATGTGGTTACAGGCCATCTGAAATGAGGTTGTGGCTGTAGCTGTCCCCATGGGCCACCTCCTCCTGCCTCCTGTGGGAGAGCGTGGGGCTGGTAAAGAGGCTGTGTGTGGTAAGAGAACAGGTATTTAAGGAAATGGGCTTTAAATGAGAACTTAATTACTCACTTTTGGCCTCATATCTGAGCAAGAATAACATGAAAACCTGAAATTAAGCACTAGTTGCATTCCAATACAGGGAAGAATGCCTCCAGTATTTGAAAATAATTCGAAGATAAATAGAATTAATACTTAACATATGAAAGAGACAGCTAATGTTTTGACAGACAAGCCTCCTCCTCAGAGCCAAGAACATGCATTACCTAAAGGAGGAAAATCCTCATTTGTACTGAAGGTTGCCAGGAGTCATAATTAAAGAACAAAATTAGTCAAGGAGAGGATGGAATGAAGAGTAAAAAGATTGTTGTTTCTTAGATAACTGGGCAGGTGTTGCTGAAGGAACACACACACATTTCTGTGGGTTTTTTTTTTTCCTTGATCCATCTCTGTGTCCATCAGAACATTCACTGCAGGTTTCCTTGTATTAAAAATAAAAATAGAAATGTCCTGCTGAGCAAGTTGTTCTGTCATGGGTGGAGATAAGCCTGCTTGCCCTCTGTTGTGTAGTCTTTGATGTCTAATTAGGGGTGAGGTGGGTTTTTTTGCTGTTTTAGTGAGTCCATCATTAGTGTTTCTTTCCTTTGTCATCCACTTGAACAAAGTGTGAGGGTTCCTACAACCTTGGATACAACTGCCCTGCTGGCACATTTGATGGAAATTTCCTGGGCTGCTGAAAAGGGGTGGAGGGGTGAAGGGGGAGGGCAGATAACCAATAGAATGGACCCACCCACAGGCTGTATAATTGCTCATTTCTGCAGGAAACCAGCCTGAAATTTTGCAGAGGATTGGGCCTGTTTGAAGGAGATTTGTTATTCTGATGTTATTAACACTGGCTTTGGTTACACATGTGTTCCCAAAAGGCAGGGAAGGGTAGATCACAGCAGTGCCATGGCCAGAGAAATGGCTAACTGGAAAGGAAAATCAGGCTTTTTTGTCAGAGAAAAGCAGTGTCTCAGATTCATAAAACAAACACCCTTCTCTACCTTGTACATCTTTGATAGGTGCAAATGTGTAAATCTTTTCTTCCAGAAAGGAATCCAGATGCTCACTTACTTTAATTTGAGTCAAGATAAAGTGGCCACATTTTCCCTGCCTGGAACATCTGCAGAAATGCCACTGAAGGTTTTTGGCTTTTTTTAGTGAGAGAATTACAGAAGTCCTCCCATTTTCTCCTCTTTCAAGGTTAGACCAAGAATACATTCAGCAGTCATAAGCTGTGGTGTATTAATAGAAAGATTTTCTCTAAAAAATGTCCACTACTCCTAGAAGGAGATTTATACTATGTAATCCCCCATTTCAAAGGCTGAGGTCACCACTGAACATGTCAGCCCACCAGGATATCATAACACATCAATTACATAATCAATAGCACATGTTTGCCCCCTTTCTTTACCAATTAATGGATTTTTGAAGTAGAGAGCTTGGCTTATATTTCTTCAATCATGTTGGATGGGGAAACCCTTCCAGAAGGAGGATTCAGAAGGAAAAAAGCTGGTGTTTAAGGTGTTCACATCAATTCTTTCTGCAGCAAATGCACAGGAGCACCAGCTGTACTTCCAGTTCTGCTTCCTGCCTTCTGACAATTTTATTAATTCTTCACAAAAATGAATGTATGTACTACCAGAAGATATTAATTTTTTTAAATTTCATCTCAGATTTGTAACATGTTTCCATGCCAAAACACTTCTTCTCACAAAACCATCTCATTATCCTTTACCTCTTCAGTTCTTCTTGCAGATTCTGATTAGAGCATTCTTCTAATTTTGAATGGGAGTAGGATGAGATAATGAGTGATTTCTATGAATTGACAGGACATTTCCTGCTCTTGCCATGATGTTTTTGTATAAATTAGCTATTTCTTTGTCAAGATAATGGGAGTTTTTGCCTCGCTCAGCTCTTTGCACTAATTTTTCATCCTATTAATTTACTTATTGAAGTAGAGGTATTTGGGACTCAATTATGAAACTCAAGGATAGTCCCATAACAGTACTTACCAGTGTAGTTTAGCTTAATTCTTTTTTTTTTTTTTTCAAAAAACATCCAGAACAGTGCAAGCAATATTTCATGATATTGATACCTGACCATGTCACTTGAAAATGCATTTTTAAAAGTGCATAGGGAAGAGAAACAG
This sequence comes from Agelaius tricolor, assembly GCF_023055355.1. Classification (NCBI taxonomy): domain Eukaryota; kingdom Metazoa; phylum Chordata; class Aves; order Passeriformes; family Icteridae; genus Agelaius; species Agelaius tricolor. The sequence goes on from NW_027269263.1 coordinate 6,935,109, forward strand.
ACATAAGCTCATTTTCCTGCTGGTTTTCTTAACTCTTCCAGGCTTGGTTTGTCACCTTCCTTTTTTGCTTAGGATTTCATGGATATAGTGTTCTTAAATAGAAAAAAATGAAAGAGAAACCAAACTCCCCAAAGCAAATTGTCTCTGTGTTTGTGTTGTGTGGAGGATCTTCTTGAGTCCCAGGCTCAACAAGTTTCCCAGAACATCTTTCCCAAGGCAGCCAGAGGCAGCAGGGGCATATTTCTCTTGGCTAGACTTTCTCTGGAGAGATCCCTTGGAGAAAGTCCATGCTCTGGTAGGGTTTGCTCTTGGTGGAGATGAGACTCAAGGAACCAGTTCCTCTCCAGAGGGACTATTGCTTTTTTGTGGCAATGGTTAACCACTCTTAATGGAAGATCTGCTGTGCAGTGCTTGACAAATGCAGAGGCTGAGCATGTGAGTGGGCATTGCCTCTCTTCTGGGGAGTGACTGGTTGGCAGCAACTCACCTTTTGTGAGCCAGAAGCTCTTGGAGAGCCCAGACCTTTGGAAGACAGGCCCCTCATAGTTTGTCCATCGCTTCCCTGTGTCCCCTTATTCAAATGAGACATCTTCCTTCTTTCCACCATGATCCAGGCTCATGGACAAAGCACAAAGGTGGAGTTTTCAAACCTAGAAACTCTCCCCTGAGCCTGCACAGACTGAGGTTTCTGGAAAGCTTATGTGGTTGATTTGGGGAAAATCACACATGGGTGGCAGGAGGTCTGGTATTGGTGGCACAAATGCCATATTCCTTTTCCAGTGGGTGGAGCCATCACAGAATCCCCCAAACAGCTCTTTTCACACATATAGTCTGTAACAGGGTCAAAATGTGTTTTTTTTTTTTCCCCTAGCCTTGTGCTGAGAAGCAACTGAACCATTTTGCTGAAGCTTTCCCAAAAACCACTTAGCCTGGGGCAGGCAGCAAAAAAAAAAAAAAGGAAAAAATCCAGCCCAAACAGCTGAAATCTGGCAAAGTTGAACACAAACTGAAACACATTCTTCTCATGGAAAAGCGTTGGGTGACCTCTGATATGCAGAGTTCCCTGCTCCACCAATGTGAGACACACAGACAAAGTGTGCAGCTCACACTCTCTGTGCTCCTCCTCTTGGGTCTCTGTGCTCTGAACTGCAAATTTTATGTGTAAAAATGTACACCCTTCTCAATATACCTAGAGCTGCATAGCTCCCTGCTGCACAGGATTCCTGGCTCCAGATCAGTTGCATCACTCCCCTGATGTCATCCTGGCATATACCACCTCCAGCATTCTTTGCCTGGAGGAACAGTATAGTCCACACTGGCTTTTATATTTTTTCTTTTTCTTTTCTTTTTCTTTTTTCTTTCCTTCCCTGGTTGGTCACTGCCACTGCAGAAAATCAAAGGCAGCCTCACACATTTGTCCCTGTTTTTCATTTTGTTTTGCTACAGAAGTTAAAAAGAAAAGCTTTGGGAGGACTTTCTCTCAGCACAAGTGAGGAAGCAGCTGTTTACCATGAAAAAAAGCCCATAAATTTGTGTTTCCTGAGCTAGGAAATTACTGCTGCTGCTGCCATCACTACTGTTGCTCTAGACATGTCTTGTGGGCTGGGAGATGACACTGTGGCACACAAGGCTGGAGGACAACACTGGGGTGGGGATGGAAGACCAGACAAAGTCATGTGGCTCTGACTCACTGGAAGTTATTTTTCAAAACCTTTACTGAGACCTTATGGCCCACAGTCTATGCCAAGCCCTGTGTTATACTTTCCTTGAAAGAAGAGTGGAAGGAGCGAATGCTGTGGGAATGTTGGTCAGCAAAGCCTGTGAAACTGGTAACAAGGATGGGAAAAAAAATTTTGCTGTTTCTGCAAATTTGAGAGAGCAAAATCCCTGCAGTCCACTATCAGTGTTGGCACTCAGCTAAAAACTGTCTGTGTAGAAGACTGGGCAGGGGAGCTGGGGGCAGGAGGTACAGGCCTGCACTTGGCATGTGTGGCCTAATGGCACAGAATCACAGAATCAAGCTGGGTTGGGAGGAACCCACAAAGATGATTGAGTCCAACCCCTGGCCCTGCACAGACACCCTGACAGTCCCTGCCCAGACACCCCAACAATCCCACCCTGTGCATCCCTGAGAGCGGTGTCCAAACGCTCCCGGAGCTCTGGCAGCCTTGGGGCCGTGACCATTCCCTGGGGAGCCCGGGCAGTGCCCGACACCCTCTGGGGGAAGAACCTTTCCCTGATCTCCAGCCTGACCCTCCCCTGACCCAGCTCCAGCTGTTCCCTGGCTCCTGTCCCTGGTCCCAGAGAGCAGAGCTCAGGGCCTGCCCCTCCTGTTCCCCTCAGCACAAGCTGTGACTGCCATGTCTGCCCTCAACCTCCTCCAGCTGAACAGACCAAGTGCCCTCAGCTGCTCCTCACACGGCTTCCCCTCAAGGCCCTTCACCATCCTCGTGCCCTCCTTTGGACACTCTCTAATAGTTTAATGTCTCTCTGATATTGTGGCACCCAAAACTTGACACAATATTCGAGCTGAGGCTGCCCCAGAGCAGAGCAGAGTGGGACAATCCCTCTGTGGCCCAGCTGGGCCTGGTGCCCCCAGGACAGGGATGTCCCTCCTGGCTCCAGGCCACTGCAGCCTCAGGTCCCTTTCCCTGACACTGCTTTCCAGCCTCTCATTCCCAGTGTGTCCGTGCAGCCAGGGCTGCCCCATCCCAGGCCCAGAATCCGGCCCTGTCCCTGCTGAACTTCCCACGGTTGGTGATTGCCCAGCCCTGCCATTTGTGGGGGTCTCTCTGCAGGGCCTCCCTGCCATCGAGGGAGTCCACAGCTCCTCCCAGCTCTGTATCCTGAACTTGCTTAGTATTCCTTCCAACCCTGCATCCAAGTCATTTATAAGGATGTTGAACGTGGGTCTCCAACTGTGAAATGTGTGTAGGCATTTAAGATGTCTCCATGTATGATGTTCTTTGTGTGGCCTGCACTCAGTGGTGCTCTGTGGCCCTGTGTGGGATGAGGAAGGCAGGCATCTGCCACAGTGGTGTGGGACCTGCTCTCAGGGCCTAAGACCTGTTGCCTGTAGGTTATTTTTAAGGCCATGAAAAAATGGTGTTGGATTTGAAGGCCAGTTTCACCTGCCCTAGGCTGGTGTTTTGCCTTTAGCCCCTTCTTTGCTCTTTCATATGTGCAAGAAGCTGGCATGTAAGCACAGGTCTCAGTCATGGTCTGGTGTGAGCCAGTTTAGTAACTCCACCACTGCCACACCTGGAAGCAGGGGAGCAAAGAGAGCCTTTATCTCACTTTTATTCTGCTCTGTCCTTGGGATCTGGCTCTCCTCAGCAGGTGCTCCCTGCCAGGCTCTGCAAGGGCAGTAGGTGCATTTCCCTTCAGGTCCAGTGACCCACCTGGTAGGAAAAACACCATTTTCCTCAGAAAGTAAGGGAGCAGTACTAGACAGGGACTGCCACAAAAGCATCACTGATGGGCTTGAGATTGCTGTCACTACAGTAGCACCCAGTGGTGAAGACCACGTGGGCAGTGATGGGGAGATCAGCCAGGTTTGTGGGAGAATTTTGTTTCCTATACTGTTGAAAGACCAATATTTTTGACTATTAATTTTCTTTCTCACTTTGGTGGGGGCAAGAGAGTGAAGTGTTACATATGGAAAAGGAGCATAATAAGGTTACTTTTTCCCCCAAGAGGTCACAGTGACAAGTCCTTGAAGGACATGAAAGTTAAGTGCATGCCAAGAGAACCCAGGAGACCAGGTCTGGAAAAACCTAACTTGTATTTTTTTTCTGGAGAAATGGGAGAATGCAGGAAGAAAAGGCTTTTACATAGGAAGTAACAAATTAGCAGGACCAAAAGATAGTCTGTAGGGAGGGAGGAAGCAGGGAGGGGGGGTGGCTGGTGCCTTTACAAGCTGCTCTGAACAAGGTGCTGAACTTCCCAGGAAGCTGTTTGGGGTTAGCCAGTTTCTGCAGCCTCTGGCTCTGGATTTTGCCCTTTCCCTGTGAGCACTTCACGCTCTCCCTCATCGTCTGGCCAGTTTACACCGCTGGTTAACTGGGAGAAGTGGTTCCCTCCAGAGTGGAAGTGGGAAGCTGGAGCCCTTCCCTTCTTCTCGGGGCTGGGATCCTGGAGCCGTGGCTCAGGCTGAGTCCCCACAACCCTGGTTGGAGAAGTAGTCGGGGACGAATGAGGAAGCGGTGGATTGAGCAAAACCCTTGCGCTACAGAAATCTTTCTTCCAGAAAAGTGGGAAGGGGGTGGGGCACCAGCCAGCCTTGCTGCAGTAGCAGCGTGTTTTCATTGTGATGCAAATCTCTTCGTGTAATTTGGGTCACATTCAGGTTCACCCAGTTCTTGTGGCTGGAACTGAAACCAGCACGTCTTCACTTTTGCTCACGGCTCTCAGCGCTTTCCTCTCTCACTCTCACGATCCCAGGGCTTGTTTTGAGACAAGGCTCCTGTATCCCTGGACAGGTGCCATTCCATGGAGCACATCGGGGACCTCAGGGAGCCGGGATGTCACCGCGTCCCCCTCGCCGCTGGCTCTTTGGTGGGATGTGCCCAGGCAAACATGGGCGCGCTCTGGTGCTGTGAGGTTTCGGAGAGCGGTTTCGTTCAATCAGAGTCGCTCACACGAGCCTTGCAGGGCTGACACCCTGCAAACACAGAGAGCAGCACCCGACTGCCATCGCCGAGACACTGCTCTGCACCCTCTGACAACACTGCCTTTGCTTCTGGGAAACACGATGGACAGAGCTAAGCAGAAAATTTACAGCCTTCTTGCATAAAACTTGACTTCTCCTCACCCCCTGCTTGGAGTGAGCCTGTAAATGTTTAAGTCACCTCACTGTTATCCTGTGTGGGGTCTTTGTTCCTTGCCTCCCCTGCTTATGTTGACCTTCTCTTGCCGCACAGTCGGCATTAAATTCTGCGGCACAGGGCAAAGGCTGGGCTTGGTCACCTCTTCCCTGCCCCCCTTGGAAGGGCTGACTTTTGCTGCTGTCTGATGTGGATTAGTGGGGCTCCCCTCTAGTTCTGGGCCCTGGGCAGTCACCTCAGTTGCTCCCTCCTAAATCTAATTCTGTTCCGCTTTGTCCGGAATATAATGCTCCCTGGAATTCATTTTAAATGCAGAGCAGGGTCAGGGGAGGCTTCAGGGACAGCTCGGGTGCTGTTAGAACTCGGGCTGCGCTAGAGGCACTTCAGGCCCATTTTGTACAATTGGCTGTTAAGTCACAGCGGTTTCCTGAGCCGGCTGTTGGAAAATCACCTCCAGCGAGCTCGGCTCCCTGCAGCTGCTGCTGTCTCTCCTGGTACCCAGGCTCACAGGGTGGGCTCTGTGCATGGCTCCTCCTCCCACCCATGCCAGCTCAGACCTAAAAATCTCTGGTGCCCATCAGTGGAGGGTCCAGCCCTTGGTACTTCTCCATCCTGATCCTATTCCTTGTGCTTTCTGTCCCTGGCACTGACCCAGCTGACAGGAGCCTGCTGGTGTTCCACACTCATTGAGCCATTTTGGTACACTGAGTGGACACTGAGCACGCAGAGTCCTGCGTTTCAAAATCACCTCTTGCTTTGAAGGATCTGATCCGGCTTTAGTCTCACACTCCTGTAAGGCAATCTGGGTCTCCTTGCACTTCACTGCAGCTGCTTCTGGTGAGAAGTATGGCAGCTGCTCCACACTGCATAAGAGAACACTTTGGCAAAAGAGACCTAATGATTGTGCTTGGCTGCATCTGCAGAGGAAAATTAGGGAGAGGGAATGTAATTATTGGAGTTTGGCCAGGACATTGGGATAAAACACCTGCACTTGTGCTGTGACATGATCATTTGCAGTAAAGTGTACACAGTCAGTTTTAGGCCACTCTTTTGGATGCACAGAATCATGAGGAATGTTCTGCCCTCTCCATCCATGGGGAATGGGGCTTTAATTCTTCGTACATGACAATTGTGTGAGCCAACCATTCCCGTTAACACAACTCACAGAAAGAGGTAGTGGTCCTCTCTCATTTTGTAGGGGCCATGGGGAAGCTGTTGGTATGTTCTTCTGAAATAACTCCAGTTTCCTGGGATTTGGTTTCACGTATAGTTAGAGAAATAAAGGCAAAACCAGGATCTTGGATCTGTACAGCCTGAAACAGTAGGGACGGAGGAATAAGGGGTTCTTCATTAGGACTGTGTCTCTTCAACCCTACCCCAGCTGAGACCCTAAGAGGTGAGGGGCTGAGTTTGGGTTTTGAGGTGGTAGTGCTCAAGATACTGAAGTTCTAGTGCACTTCGTGTGGGACAAGCTGGTGCCCTGGTCAACTTGAAACTGAAATTATGAGAACAGCTTCTTTGTTTTCTCTGTTGATTTGTCTCATCCCTAGCCTGTAAGAAGTCCCAAACCCAACTGAGGGGAGAATTTTGCTTTGGTGACCATCTTTGACCCTTCACAGTTACTTTAATATCCCTTAGAGATGAAGATTATATGATCACAGAGGAAAAGAAAAATTGTGTTGTGTTTTGGCTAACGTGAGGGAGTGGTCAAATCTGTAACCTAACTCATGCATGTGATTCATATCAAAGTACAGATGATAACTGAATGGAGCTGATATTGATCCCAAATTTGACATCACTTTGATCAGCTTCAGGGTTAGCTGTGCCAGACAGCATTCCTTCCAGAATCTGGACTTCTTCTCATGGTGAACAATAGCATCAAATGATCTCTTATTAAGTGAAAAAAAAAAAAAAAAGGAAAAAAAAAGGAAAAAAAGGAAGAAAAGGAAGAAAAGGAAGAAAACTCCTCCAGGCTCACAGCTTCACAATCAGCTTGTTTGGGATGAACCACGGGACTGCAGTGAGAAGGAGCCACTGACTTTTTCTGATGAAGGAGGAAGTGCTGTGTTGCTCAGAGAGCATGAGGAGCCTACAGATAGTGGCACTAGCTCTTGGAAACTGCTCTACTAGGTTTTTTCCCTACCAAAATCAGGAAAGTGTAGGGGGATTTCCAAAAATGAGAGTTGTGGCTGTAAAGAATGGGGGATGCTCCAAACAGTCTCCAAACACAGTGATCCCCAAGAGAAATTGTGCTGTTTTCTCCCAGCTATTAGTGAGATAACTATTAACCCCAACAAGAAGGTTAAGAGGAAGTTCTTATGATGAAATGTTTATAAGCAGGAAAACCCCATGGACTGTCTTCTTGGTACCTAAGAAAAGCCTCATTCTGCCCAGAACATCCCAGAGAGGCAAGAAGGCCGAGTGTGGTTCCTCCACCTTCGCTTTGAAATGTTGAGCAACAGCGGCTTGGACCTTCAGCATTTCTTGGAAGCTGCTTTCAGTTTCCAGGACTGCTGGTTCTGGCTGATTTGCCACATATCTCCGAGGCACACATCTCCTGTGCTGTGTGTAAATCTGCAGCAACACATCCTAGATTCCTGTAAGCTCAGACATCCCCCCTGCCCCCACTGGATTGATAGAAACCCCGAGTTCCTTTTTTAGCTTCCTTTGTTGACCACAACTCACGTCAGCAGTGAAGTCCCGCCTGCCACGCTGCCTGCCAGCGTGTGTGCATATGGTCTGCAGAACATGAATGCACCAAACCACTTCACAGCATTGTTGTTTTCTTTTGCCTGTTTTTTTTTTTTTCATTCTCTCGGTGGAAACTATTAAGGGCCGAAAGCCTTTGCTAATAAAATTCACACAGCTGCTGTCGCTGCAGATGAAATCCTGACACCACAATAGGGATTTCGGGCCGGGGCTGCCCCCCTTGCAGAGTGCACTGAAAGAGGACAATGCATTTCCAGAGGGTGGAAAGCCCTAGCAAAGACAGGTCACTGTGTGGCTGGCCACCAGACCTGTGAGGCTGCAATCACTGCAGGTTTGCCATTTCCCCCCTCACCCCTGCCCTTCCCCCAGGCACTGCTTGGTTTGGTGAAGTCAGATGCCAATTCTGTCCTGAAGGTGCAGGATAATAGAGTTCACCCGGGGCTCACATTTGGCCTGTCAACAGCTGGCCATTTGTCTTCTCAGCTTCCAGTTGTCTGATAATGAGATATTGTAATGAGAGTGCTGACACTACAGTGTGGCTCTGCTAAAGGCCAAAGGCAGGGGGCAAAACGACCTCTGTTATTGCTTTTCCCCTTGTCCTAAACAGAGTTGAAGGTGCTGCTTAAAGAACCCCAGCTAAATTAATTCACAGGTCTGAGAGAGGCTCCTTTTCAGGAGGAGTGGCTTGCTACAGAAATAACATTTTATGTTGGATCCAGCTATGCCAGGCTGGGTGGCCTTTGTAGGGTGGCAGACACCAGACATTGGGCAGGAGTGTTTAAAGGGCAGAAGAATGTTCAATTTTCATGTTTCCATGTTTCTGAATTTCCCTCTCTTTTTCAGTACCAGCCAACAATTATCTCGAGGTTTGTGGAGGACAAGCCACATCTGAACCAGTACCTTTTGATGCAAATATAACTAAATAGGCACAACAGAAAATTGCTCTTATTCTGTCAGACTACTCAAGCCATTAACACATAGACATAAGGTTTCCAAGCCATGGAGATTTCAGTTCTTGTGTGTGATAATTTGTGCCAATTGCAATCGGGGCTGCTTGAGTTGCCTGCTTGTAGTGAAAGAGTTGGGAGTGAAGGAAGGGCCTGATAGGAAAGAGAGCACTGCTGCCCTGTTTAAGGGCCAACAGAGCTTTTAGAAAGCCTTCCTGAGCTTTGCTTCACTATGCCTGTTGCCCCAGGTGTGAGATGTATGGCTGAGCCATGAGGCAGGGCTGCATCCATCACTTAGGGGGAAGGGAAGGAAGAGTTTTTTAAACAGTCCTGGCTGTTTGTGTTGTTAAAAAATAAATAACTCTAGGAAAAAACAAATCCCCTCCTCCTCCTCAGGAGTGTTTCCCAAAGGCTTCAAAATGCTGTCCCTGAACATTCTGCTGTGTTTGTTAGAAATCACATGTTTACAAAGACACTCCTGCAAGGGTTAAGGCTCCTGCTCCTGTGGCCCAGGCATGGGATGTGCCAGCTGGGGTCTGTGGGGCTTGATCCTGCAGCTCTTGTTCACACAAAGGTCTCAGTCTTGCACCTGTGTGGGGGTGCAGTGCAAACCCCTTGTCCTGTTCGAGCACGATGTGAGCAGGGCCTTGTTCAATGCTCAGCCTTTCACTGGGTGGATGGGGGAAGGGGCAAAGGGAAAAGAGGACTGAGGGAAAAGAAGTATTCATTGACCTTGGGGAATAGACTTCTGGCTTGACTGGAGACTACTTGTGAAGGTCATTGCATGAGTGTGAGCAAAAAAACCTCACCATGTGAACAGCTGTTAGTTGCTTACTTATAAATAAGTTATATATGTTGGTCTGATTCAGTAAAATTGGCTATTCAAAATTACAGCTCTTCAAAGCTGTTGCCTTCAAGCTTTGCCCCCACCCATTGCTGCTTTTTCCCTGGAGAAATGGTCCATATTTTCTTGTCTTGGTCTCTCTGCTCCACCATCCCGCTCCAGCCTGGATGCAGGAGTCTTTCCTCCAACCCCAGCTGGACCCAGAGCAGGTTGTAGCCCATCCTGCTCATGCCCAAGCCCTGGCAACTCCAGACATTTTGATTCCCACGGGCCAGATTCTGTTTTCCTGAGAGCAGAGGGCCACTCAGCTCAAAACATCTGAGGTTTTCAGCCACATCTCTAGGCCTCACTCTCCTGTTGAATAAGAGGACAGAAGTTTATTGCTCTTTATTTTGAGCCTTTTAGACACAAACTTCAGGCTGCTGACAAAGTGCTGTTTGGCTTCGTGCTAATCTGGCAGAGAGCAATCCCCATATCTCTTATTTACAGCTGCACTCCTAATTAGTTAGCAGCAAAAATACATAATAAAATGCAGCTTATACTCAGATGAGTCCTGGCCCAAGCCAAGCTGAGACACAGTAAAGTAAAAAAACCCTCAAGACTCTGAGCCATGCTCAAGGTAAATCCCACAAAATACAGAAAATTACCTCAACCCTGGGAAAAGCAGAAATTTTGAGGTGTTCTCCATGCAGAAAGCAGTGAAAGTAACAAATCAGAGCCAAGACTAGACTAATACTCATAATGTGCACATAATGAAGCCTCTGGATATTGAACAGGCTGGAGCTTGAATCTTTCCCACTGTGGCAACTCCTGCATAAAATATATAGTTGTGATGATGAAGTCAGAGGATGTTTGCTTTTTAAAAATTTACTTTCAGATGAGATGTACAGCTCTTCCCATGTTTAAAAATAAGTGTATGTGGTACACCACCCTTGGTTTTACTGTTCTTCTATCTCTTCTGCTGGGAGGGCATGAAAGAATGCAAAATGACCCAGAAGCCCATGTATTTTGACCTCACACTTGTGTTTTGTTTGGAGACTGACAGTAGGGCTGTGCTGGTAACTCCCAGACGTCCTATGGCTAGAGATGTGCAATACCCACAGCCCAGGGCTGGGAGGATTCCTACCTGTTTCTACTAAATCAGCTTTCTCCCATCATTGCTTGCTGTGGCTTGGCTTTCAGGACATGTCAGACCTTGTTTTTTGCCAACATGAAGTGCCCTCTTCTGCTTTGTCCCACGGCCTCCCTGGGAGGTTGTTCATGGAGGCTGTCAGAGAGCCCTCCTTCTGCCTCCAGGGACTTGGGCCTCTCTCTCCCTGCTGGATGTGGTGACACCTGGGCTTTTAGGGGCTCAAGCCTGGCTTTTCTCAGCCCCATAAATGAAATCAGTTTTGCATCAGCCTTAGCCAGTTTCCAGAATGGAACCTGGATGGCAGTTGTCTCAGTCCTAGATGAGTGCCCAAGCTACTCGACTGCTGTTGGCAATGGTGGCTTTCTTCTCCTCTCACTTGCTCCTCCCTTTCTCCATCCCTGCCAGCTTTGTGAGTGTGGTGAGGGCTGTAACTCAGGGCTGTGAATCCCATCAGTCAGCAAACATTTGGAGTGTTGCCCTGCCTTGTGAACCTGGCCTGCCTTGCTGAGTCCAGCTCACCAACCTGAGAATAAAGACCTTATTTCTTCCTGAGGCCCTGCAGAATATTGTCTAAGAATCCTTAGGATGTGGTGATACATTGTGACCTCTTTGATATTTCAATTAAAGAAAAAATTATTCTGTTTTATTCATGCATTTTCCAAAGCCCAAGCAAAACAATTTTAATTTCTTTTTAGTTCTCTGGTGTGCATGAGTGAGTAATGCTGAAAGAGGAGCTCAGGGCCAATGCTGTGTCAGGTACTTGCCCTCAGCACGAGTACTGCTTGTAGATGCTCCTCATTGCTCTCAACAAGATATATCTTCTCCTGCTGATGAGACAGAAAAAATATTAAAAAATCTTCTGCTGGATATATTTTTCCTTCACCTTTTCATCAAAAGTGACTTTCTATGTGTCTTGAGGGATGTCTTTTCCAGTGCAGAAGGCAGTAATGGTGCCAGACCAGAATCAGACCACACACTTGTGTCTGCCTTCTTCTGCCCCCAACCTGCTTTGTCAGATGAATAAACATCAGCCTCAGGGGGACTCCAGTGCACCAACTTCCCCATTTTTAAGTTTTGAGGGGAAAAAAAAAAAGGGGTTTGTCTGTGAGACTTCTGATGAAATTGGCTGTGTCAAGATGAGCAGAATTGCTGCTTCCTCTGTCTCCTTTTGAGGCTTAGCAGTTGCTGTGATTTGTGCCCCTGATCTGGAGAAGTGCAGCTATGAACACTGTCATAAACAAGGCAAAGGAGCATGTAATTCCCTTCCCTCCAGATGAAACCCAAGGGAGCAGGTGTTCTGGGAGCATGAGGAGGTCTGTGAGAGGAAAAAACCTTCAAACACAGAGGGAAAAAAACATGGAAAAATCAGAAAGTGAACAGGTGATTAATTAAATAACCAGACAGTTAGAAAAACAGAAAATCCCAAAGCAATTGGTGTTTTTTATCTCCTTCTTTACAACAGTGATGTTAGTACCTCTCCTTTTCCTCTCCACAGCAGTGTTGCTCTTCTCTGAGAGATTCAGTAACAGGTGTTGTTGCATTTGGGTCAAAAATACAGCCATCAGCAAGAAAGCCCAGAAATAACCTCTGCAGACTATAAGATTGCAGAAGAAACAGAGAAAAGATTCCACCAGACAGGGAAATTAGGCTTGGCTGGGCTGGGCCACCCAGGGTCTGGGCCATCCATCTCCCAGTCCAAGGCTGCCTCCAGAAAGATGGATGAAAGAGGTGCAGACCTGATGCACCCATCCCATGGAGTGATCACTCATCCTAATAGGCCTTCACCATCCAAGGCTTGGTTTCCCCACTGGAGAAGCAGCAGCAGCTGGGCAAAGGTGTTTTTGCCTTTTGTTAGCCTGGGACAGGGCTTGGCCCTGAAAGCCTTGTCCTGTGAACTGGTGTTGGCTAGAAAGGGGAGGCTTTCAGGAAGGTGTTAAAAAAATTAATAAAAAATTGAGAAAACTGCAAAAATTCCTGATGGGAAAGGTTGCAGGAAGAAGCAGGGGCTTCCCCTAGGGAAACTTGCTTTGGTGTTTTAAAGGCATGTGAGCATCTTTGCCCTGCACAGCCCCTTGACTGACCACAGGACATGCCCTTTCCTGGTGCAGTGGGTCTGTCCTTCTTGAGGCCCTCCCCTGTGGAAACCCAGGGCACTGGGAATATTTCTCTGTCTGCTCTGGGGTGCCCTGACCCCCAGGGCAGCACTGACTTTGACCCTCAGTCATGGAGAAAGTTTCCTGCACTTCAAGATAGACTAGAATCCACAAATGTGTGAAATAGATTCTAGAGAGTAGTGTAGGTGTATCACTTGGTGAGAAATTTAGGTTTTTGGATTTTTACTATGTTGTGGATGGAAGCAAGATGGAGGGCACAGGGTGTTGTCCTGAGTTTCTTCTTCGTGATTCTTCTTCCTTCTTCTCCATGGGTTTGGGTGGCATTTTGTAATTGGGCAGAAAAGTCTGCATTGCAGCTCTTTGGGATCAGTAATTGGGTTAAAAGGGAAAATAATCCAGGTGTCAGTTCTTAATTGGATAGTTTAGTCTGAAAAGACCTTGGAACAAGAGATTATTGGCCATTTTGTGCCTTGCTGCTGAACTCACAGTAGTAGTGAGACTGTTTTACTGATAAGAAATAATAAATATCTGAGTCTAAACATGAATTACTGTCTCAAGTGCCTTCAATCCAGACCCAGAGAAACCAACAACTGGGACCCCCACACTCCCCAGCCTCTCCCTGCCCTCCTGCAGGGCACCACTGATGCACAGAGAGTCTTCTGCATGCTTTTGGCCTCTCTCCTTTCTGCAGTTTTCCCTGGAGCCTCTCCTTTTGTTGACTGCTACCAGCACCACCTTCTCTCTCTCTTTGCAGGAGGGTCTGTAGCCACAGCCAGGAGCAACTGCAAGCCAACAGCTCGTTGTCCCTCTCCTCTGCCCTGGGATTTGGAGGCTGAGCTGGATCATCACCCATCCAGGGGGTTTGCACAGGCCCACAGTGCTGGCATAAGCTCCATCAGCCACAGTGCTCTCTTCCCTTCCACATCAGATAATGTCCTGAGGCTTGGAAATCTGAGTCCAAGCCATTGGTTATTGAAAACTGTTCCTGCTACAGCTGCTTCCCATCCCTGCTTCCCTCCCCTTCTCCAGTCTTTTATTTCTCCTTCCTGGCATGGGCTTAGGTGGGCATGCATGACTTACGAGTTTTAATTTCCTGTGGGAAACATTTCTCATGGCCTGCAGGTAGGTGCTTTTTTTCCACCCACCCCTGCCTTCCCCATTAAGCTTTTCCTTAGCTATAAAGCTTTTCTGTGTCCCTAAACTGCCCCTTTTAAGATGCCAAGCCCCTTTGGATCTCATTTACTCCAGGATGTTACTTGACTGGTTTCAGTGGTATCAGTGCTCATTCACATACTGGATAAATGAGGGAAAAACCTTGGTTTTACCTTTCCTTGGTAAGTGTGGAACAGCATGTCCATGTTGATATTTGCAGCTGGGAAAGTTTCAGTGTCAGTGCATCCTTGCACACAGCATTTAATGGTCTGTCAGGTATGGCAGACTCTAGAGGTAGGGAGGAAGGTGAAATTTCTAAATTCCATGCTTACCAAAGGAGCAAGGGATAATGGACACGTGGGTGTGGGTGTGTGCTCTGCATGTTTGTGTACTCCAGTGCCTAAAGAGGTGTGTGGATATCCATACCCACATGGAGACACATCTAGAAATGCATACACGTAGCCTGAGCTTTGAAATGCATCTCTTCCCACCCAAATTTTTCCATCTGGGATCCCAAAAGATACTCCTTTTCCATTTCACTCCCACCCACAGATTCCCTTGGCCTTTGTGATGTAGGGTTGCACTTCATAAAATCCTCCTTCCCCAGGACTCTCATGGCCCACAGGGCATTTCACCATCACTTACCAAGAGACTCATGGCCAGCACGTGTCCTGCTGCTCCTGGGGTCCTTCCCAGCAGCCAGAGCTGAGCATTTGGGTTCTCTGGGGTCTTGGTCTGTCCCCCAGAGCCTGAGACTGCCCCAGCTGTGCTGGCTGATTCCCTGAGCTCACCTCAGCATTGTGGGGAAAAGCTGTGGCAGGTCTGTGCAACAGCCTGCTTTGCTTGGGAGTGGCAGAGAGGAAGTCACAGCCCAGGAAGGAGCTCTGGCAACCTGAGGGTTTGGGAGAGTCCAGTGGGGCAGCTGCTGAGGTGGGAAGGGCAACCTGGACTGATGTTTACTCCTTTTTTTTTTTTTTTTTTTTAAGGGCAGCCCTCATCCTGACATCCCATATATTTAGCTGGTCTTTTTAAAGAACAGTTTGGAAATACCTGACTTAGATTGAGTAAAAGGTTTGGCTGGAGAAGCACAGAACCCAGTGTTTTGCATTGGGAAGAAATTTAGAGGTTTTACTGAAAACAAGCTTTTTTCTCTCCAGCCCTTCCTCACTCATTTATTAGCTGCCTCTGGCTTGGGTACCTGCACAGGCCCACATAGCATTACACAGATGTTCTCCTTGCTCAGCAGCCCCATAAAATCCTGGTTTTCAAATGAGCCAAGTGTCTGAGCAGGTTCCACTGGCTTCACCTTATTATCCCAGAGCTCCTGCACCAATGTACCCAGTCATACCCACCAACATCAAAGGCCCTGTGCAGATTCACAGCAGATAAAAGCCTGGCCCAGCCCTCATGGGATAGAGCCATTCCCTGCCCATGTTTACTGCTGCCCTCCCAGCTGGCTGTGGGCTGCCAGGAAAGGTGGGACTGTGGCTCATCCTCTGCCCCCATTGCCTCTCTTTTGGGGCACCCAAAGCCCCAAGTGCTGCCTTTGCCCCGGCTCTGGCAGTGCCCTCCCTGGCAATAAATGCCACACACTGCAGACAGGCACAGCAGGGTCTATTCCTGTAGCCACACAGTGCACTTCTCCAGGGACTGTTTGGGCAGTAGCACTCTGCCCACAGATGTGTGGGAATCCAGCATGGAGTGTCTGAACTCCTCTTTGTTTACGCCCATTTTTTAACCGGCGGGTTGGAAAATTCCCAGTCCCTGTCTGCCTTGCATCCTCCCCATCTTCCATGGAAAGGCAACTTGTTCTGGACTGCAGCTGATTTGGGCAAAACTGAGAGCTTTGCTCTCTTTTCCAGGGCTTGCCTGGATGCAACCTCCTGATTTTATTGAAGTGAATCGGTTTTAAAATCCTGGATTCCACCATAGGGTTTCCTATGAAATTAAATCCTGAAAGAAGGCTGCACCTTTTCAAAGAAAGGCCCTGCTGTCAGCAAAATGCAGCTTGGACTAGTGGGGCAGCATCCCTGTGTGGTGTAACAGGCTGCCTACAGGCTGGAAAGGGATGAGTTTGCACAGCTTAGCTTATATAAATTGAACAGCAAGTGCCAGCAAACTGCAGCCATACGAGAGAGCTCAAAAGGTTTGAAGTGTTGCAGAACAAAGGTACTTTTATGATTTATACACTTGCCAGACAGCCATCAAATTCTTTGCTGAAACTGGAGCTTCCCTGGTAGCACCACGAGGGCTGGCCAGCCTGTGAGGAATTCTGGGCATCGGAGCAGCTGTCCCAGAGTGGTACAAAGGGCTTTGCCAGTGTGAGATGGAGCTATCAATAAGATGTCTATCAGGGCAGGCAACAAATGGGCTGCTGATCTTGGCTTCCTCTGCCTCTCCAGCCCCAGAGAGTGTGATAGACAGTGGTAGCAACCCCCAGACAACTGTCACAACATTTCTGTGCAAGGTGTGGTAGCTCCTGAGCAGCCCCTGTGCCTCAGGGGCAGCTCTGGGCAGAGCTGAAGGGCTGGAGCACAGGGAGAAGCCTGTGGGGTGTGATGCCCTTGTGCACACAGGCTTTAGTCTGCCCCTGGGGCTCAGTGTGCTCAGGGAGTGGGCAGGAGATGTCCCTGTGGGGCAGGACACTCTTGGGCCTTCCTGTGTCCAGGGAAATGGTCTGGAAGGCAGGCTCATATAGGATTTTATTCACAAGGAGAGTCATGCCAGGCCTGCAGCTTTGCAGTGCTTCTGAGCTCCTGCATTCCTGGTGAGGGGCACCTCAGCCATGACCTTTCTGAAGGACTGTTCTCTCCTGTGTAAAATGGAGGTGACAACAATTACTTTATGGCCAGATGAAGTCTTTTTTATAGGGAGGACAGGAAGGGTGAGGACTCCTGAAATTTTGTGAGTTGAGTGAGCTTTGGTGTATGGCTTCATGAAAGGGGCTCATGCACCAGTGCCTCCCTGAGGAGGGGCAAGAAACACTTGTTAGAGCCTTCAGCCCAAGGTCTCTTTGCTAATGCTAAGCTTGTAGGCATTGAGACGTTATTTATTTAGAGAACAGCTCTTATTGCTCGCTGTTTTGCCAGAAAACATCCTCTGGTTTCCGCTGGCCTCTGCCCCTGCAGCATTAGAGATTATTTTCCACATTTGTTTGCACATTGCTCTCATTAACGCTTCCAGCAGAAGTCTGTGGGCACTCAGCGAGGAGACAGGGCACGAAACCAATGGCAGACAGGCAGAAGGATGTGGCATGTGAAAGCCCTGCAGGAATGTCTTTGAATACCACCATAGGAAAGGGTTTGGAGGGTTTGCAGTGGTTGTAATGCTACACAGCCGTGGTGGGGCTGTCCCATTAGAGCTGTGTCCCATCAGACTGCTCGGGTGAAGGGATTTCACCTCAAGAGCTGTGTCTGCTCAGAAGATTTTACAGGGCTGACAGTATCCAGGGATCTCCTGTACCCAACAAACTGTCACTGGAGAGCACCAGACAAGTGCACAAAATAAATAGCTGATTTTACTTTGGGCATGGATCGTGGTAAGCCTGGCCAGTTCCTTCCTCTGGCTTCTCCTTACAAAGTACATGTCATCTGGGATTTCTGTACCAGCTGGAATGACTCATTTTGCAGGAGTGTAATGGTGGTGGTGCTCTGTAGTGAACAGGGGCAGGAGGAAACCCATGCCAGAACAGAAACAGGTCAGGTTATTCTGGAACCAGGCAGAGTGGGGGACTGGTCCCATTTAAATAACAGATTTTGGCTCAGGCTCCCAGTGCATCTATTTTTTTAGGGTGAGGCAAAGAGGGAGGCCAGTTAACACGTGGTGGAAGAACTGGTCCTTCCTGTTGGGAGCTGTTGGTTTTGCTTGCCCTGTGTATTTGCAGGCATCTGACTTGTCTTCTTCTTGGCTTTCTCTTTGCCCAGCTAATGCAGACTGGCCATCTCTTCCATTTAAACAGAATCCAGCAGTATTTTGATGCCAGGGAAAATACCAAAATGTTGCTCTGAAAGCCACAAAGGGTTCAATTATTTCCTGGAGATGATATGAAGCCTATTGAATTGCAAGTGATGGTTATCGTCTCTCACTTGTGGAAGAAAAGAGCTGAGAGTGAGAGGAATAGGAATCATTGTGCAGGCAGCTTTTGCCTATGAAAGTCACCCAGCTCAGCTGGTAAAATTAGGTTAAGCATGGAGTGCAGGAAGAGAAAAGGGGGACTGAAAAACTTGGCACTTTCTTATCGTTATCTCTTCTGGTCTGCACTGGGTCTGGGCTCCAGGGATTGATGACTGGAAAATGGGAGCATGCTCAGCTCTGATAGCAGGAGAGGCAGGGATGTTTCCAGGAGTTGTCTCCACTGCTCCTCCTGGAAACCAGCAGACCCCAGTAGGGCAGAATTGCAGGGATGAGAGGGAGCTCATTACTGTCTGAATATTTTATTGGGTGGAGGAGAAATGCTGTTCTGGGAGAGCAAGAGAGGAGAGCACTAAGAAGCCATTTTAAGGCTGCTGTTTCGTAGCCCACTTGCCTATTTTCTGTAAGAACTGTCATTTTCTGAAGATGGAAAACAGGAGATGTGTCAAGAGACCATCAGGGAACTGGTTTATGTAGTTGTGCCTGGTAGTTAACAGGAGGCATGTGGAAGCATGTGTGCATAATGCCTGTTGTACAGGACTGTCTTTGTGTGGGATTTCAAAATAGTTCAGAGACTTCATTGTGGTAAAAACAAGTAATATTCAGTGTGTGGTGTGAAGGGGCTGGGAGAAAGTGCAATCTGCTCTTTGAGACAGCCTCCCGAGCAAAGGCTATTGCAGTTGTTTCACCAGTTAAAGCACCTGCATTTTGACTATTCAGTGACAAGAAACTCAGGTTTTATATATGGGCTTTGTAGACTCAGCCAAAAAAAGGCATTTGTTAGGTAGCCCAGTAACGGAGTCTGGTACAAAGAGATCGTAGCTTCTACAAAGAAGCTCAGATAAGCAACAGCTGATTCCAAAAGAATTGCCTGAGATATAGCCCTTAATCCTATTATGGCAGGCAGTGGCCTCTCCAGGTCTCTTTCAGTTTGCTGCTGTTTTTGTATTTTAAACAGGCAGGATTTTCAGTTTGCTGCATGGGAAGACACTTCTTTTTTTTAAGGAAAGAGGAGGCAAACAGACTCGCATGGCGGGTACGTGTAGGTACTTCTGTGTTGTAAGGACTGTTGTGGTCACAGCAGGGTTAAGGAGAAAGAGGAAGGTTCCTTTGTGTGCCAATAGGTGGGAATTGGAGTTCAGTTTTCAAATTAAGAGTTACTATGGGGAGAAAGCAATACCCTGATAAAGAGTCCAATATGGTGGGAGAGTCTATGAACGAGAGCTGTTGGCTTTGCTCGGCCTCATGGAGTTGTTCCTGCAGAGAAATGTGTGCAGGGATAGAAAACATGGCTTGCCTCTGCTTCCAGCGTGACACTGAGGGCCAGGGAACTGCCCAGAGCACTGTCCTGGCCAGAGGGGATGAGGCACTGGTGCCAAAAGGGCTGCTTGCCACTTTTCTCCTGTCCCTCTTAGCATGGCCCCAGTGCTGCAGGGGAGCCCTCAGCTTTGCTGCTCAGAAAGCAGCAGCATCAGGCAGTCCTGGCTGTTACAGATGGACAAGGAGATGATTTGCTCTCCCAGTTAAGGGAAAACTATTGTGTGAATATTAAGAAAAGCTTTAGTGATTTATAGTTATGTTATTGTAGATAAGATGTCCTCTGTTCTCCCCACAGTTCCCTTTCCCCCCTGTATTGTTGCCATCAGACAGCCTGGGCTGTCTAGGACAGGTACAAAGAGGCTGCACAGGTGTCCCTGGCATGGGGCAGTGGGGAATGGAAAAGCTTGGGGGTGCTTAGGGGGGCAGCATGGCAACACCTGACCTCCAACCCAGTTACAAGCAGGCATCTCCACTGATAAATGGCAAAGAGGAGCTGACTGACAGACTTTGGGAGGGGTCAGGGCTGGCTGATGCCACCCCCAGGGGTATAAAAGACTGAGCATCTATCTTGAAGATGAACCAGCCATGTGAGGGCAGTTCCCAGCACTGTGAATTTTTCCTTCTATAGTCCTTTTTTGTGTTTTTATCATGTTTAATAAACCTTTTTGAATTTTCAAAGTGAGCAGTTTCTCACATGGCCATTCAGGAGCACGCCCCGGCTCTCTGCTCCCGCAGCTGGCTCTGCTGGCCAGAGCACCTCTGAGTGCACGTGCTCCTCTGTCCTGAAGGTTTACAACATGAGATCCTGGCCTGCAGCTCTAAGCACAAGTTCTCCTCCCCAGTCAGACCCAGGCCTGTGGGTGTTAAGCTGTGAGAGCCCCAGGAGAGGCTGGAGCTGCAGTGTGATTGCTAGTGGCAGCTCAGGTTTGGGATGTAGCTCTGAGCATTCTGTTCCTCACCAAACAAAGCGGGGCATTTCTTTACTGTGGAGATGTCCACTCATTGTTTATCTTCCTACTTGAAGGCTTAATACAGCAAACACTGAAAATGTATCAGTTGGTCCTCTTGCTGCCTACCTCCCCACCCTCACTTCCTCCAGCTATTTGCTTTGAGTTATTTGCTCAGGATTTGTTTTCCCTCTGATTTTACAAGTTTGCCTTGCAAAGCAAGAAACCTGCTATTTTGTTCTCTCTGGTATTTGGCAGGAAAACAAAAAGAACACAAAGAAGAAAAGGATAAGAATTGTTTTTTTCCCAATGAT
Source organism: Agelaius tricolor (assembly GCF_023055355.1). NCBI lineage: Eukaryota > Metazoa > Chordata > Aves > Passeriformes > Icteridae > Agelaius > Agelaius tricolor. Next base: position 6,955,545 of record NW_027269263.1, read on the forward strand.
TTAGCACACAAGAGTTCTTTTTAGTGCTACTGTTGCTGCTGTGTTAAAGCATCTTATTTTCTTAGGCATGCCAAGAGCTACTGCAGAGAGAAGAAAACAGGGTTTCTCTTAACTGTGCTTTGCTAGGCTGGCAGTGGGCTCTAAGCTGAGACCTGCCCATCCACCTGGTGCTCGCTTGCAAGGCTCCCTCACATGTTATTTTGATCCAGGTGATGGAATTGGACAGAGCAGCTTTTGTGCAGGGATTTGCAAAGCTCATCTCTGTGCTGCTCTACTCCAGTGGAAGTTGAAACAGGTGTGCTTGAGTCATTGTGCTCATTGCATTATTTCTGTTTTTTTTTTTTTTTTTAATTTTAATTTAATTTAATTTAATTTTTGTGGTTCATGTTCCCATGCATTACTTTGCTTCATGACACTCCTTATTTCAGGTTGGGGTAACCTTCATCTCCTCAGGACATGTGAAATGGTTGGTAAAAGATCTCTGGCAACTTCTTCCAGTTAAGTGGGGAAGGACTGGTTTGACAGCAGGGTTGGTTCAGGAGGTTCAGGAGTGTATCTGAGCAGTTTGATCCTTTTAATTTGGGTTGCACACTTCCTAGTTTCAGCCATGAGACTTGCCTCTTTTGTGATACTTTTTTATGTTTTCTTCCACCACCAGCTGAAAGCAGGTGACACAGAGAACACCGAATAAGAAGGAAATGCAGCAAGGCCATTGAGATCAACTCTCCTAAAGGACTCTTCCTAGGGCTAGAAGGAAGAAGCTTGGTGGTGCAGGATGTTTTTTCACCTTTCTCTCTCTTATGTTGTCATTCCCTGGCCTCTCCTGCTTGCACAAGAAAAAGGAGTCCCTCACCTTCTTCCTCTTACTGCCCAGCGGGCAAAAAGAGCTCGGTCACAGAATGAAAGAAGAAGCAGGAAGAGGAAAATAAATAGCTGAGTGATTGCTGCAAAAATACAAAAAATCCAAAAAACCCCCCAAAAACAAAACAAAAAAAGACAAACAGAAAAACCAACCAAAAACCTACAGGAAAAGGGAGGATTAGAAGGGGTTGGCCATGAAGCTTTGAGAGGAGCCACAAATGCAGCAGTGGACCTTTACAAAGGCATTTCTCCATCTGCCAAGAGAGGGCTACAAGGACTCCCACAGAGGACGTGGAGGGTACCAGGCAGCACTGCCCAGGGACAGTGGCAGCATTCAGTGGGCTCCAGCTGCTGAGAAATATGTGGAAATTACATGCTGTAAGTCAGCTAAGTAAACCAGGCGGAAAAATGGCTGAGTCAGAAAAACTGGCCCATTAAATTCAAATGCGTTATTAATTGGAACACTGCTTAACACAGCTGGAGATCCTCTGGGTATGGGTAAACAAAAATATGATGGTGAGAGAACCAATTAAAACACTAATTAGTCCTTTTAGGAAGTTCTCCAGGTCCATTAATGATAACCCTTAATTGTAAGCTATGGAAGAGAAAACTTATCAATATTGCTGCCGCTGCCTTGGACATTAGTGTTCTCTGTGTGTGTGTGTCTTGCCTTTTTGTGTCTATACAAAAATCATTAACTCAAGAAACTGCACACTTGCCAGTGGCAAGTGGAGGTTAATGAAAAATTAGAGACTTGGTCTTCCAACTCCCCCTCTGTGGGTAATTCAACAAAGAATTATATACTGGGATATAATTTATGCAGGGCCATTTTTTTGAAAGAAAGGACCACCAATTCTTCCCTCTCATTCCCACAGCAGCAGAAACAAAGCAGCAGCACTGCAGCTGAAATGGTTTGCAAGAGTTTGCATTAAGTGTTAATAACCAAGTAATTATCATACCAATAACTCTAATGAAAAACACAAGGTCGTGCTTCCAGAAGATTGTGTTTTGCAGAGATGGAAAGAGGTTTTGTGGGGTCCATTGCCCTGGCTTACAGAATACAGTTTCTAGACTGAGGAATCCAGCAATTACTGAAGTGAATGATCTTGGCCTCTGCAGCTCTGCCTTCACCAATAAAAGCAACCTTAGAATGACCAGGGTGAGAAAAAATGCTGATGTGCTTGCAAATAAGAACACCTGGCCTTCAATTTCTTTGCGGAGCCGTTTTCCTGTTCAGGCACCTCTAGAAGAAACCATTCTCATATTTGGATCTTATTTGAATATGTGCAAAGGGTGACTTCTTCTGCTCAGAGGCGAAAGAACATCTACAACAAACAGCAAAATTATCAGGACACCAGGAGCCCTCTTGTTCATTGGTGAACCTTGTCTTAGACCATCATGTTGGCCTTCTGTGTTTTCCCAAATCTCTGATTCTTAAGTTTTCTTTGAAATACTAGGTTTTACACTCCTGAGACAATTGAGGTTGGCATGCAAGTTGCTGAGCAGATTTTCATTAGCTCTGGTTTTCATCTAGTTCATTAGTGGATGAGCTAAATTGCACATGGACCTTTGCATTCACCCCTTTAGTTTGCAAACTCCAGGGCAGGCAAGGGGCACCTTGCTTTAAATAAACTATATTTATATTGTCTGGAGTCCTACTGCAAGGAGCTGCAAGGAATGCTCTGTTTATCCAATGATTAAGGCTTATTTCCCTCTTTCCATGACTGGATGGTTGGTCCTCTACTTCCTTTGGATGCTTGGCCCCAGCTAAAACTTCATGACAAGTGCTTCAGTAGCTAAATTGTCCCCTCAAAATATGAATTATAGAGAGTCCCAGTTTTCTCATGCTGCCTGGTATCTTGAATTTTGTACAAAGTTCTGTGGAGTCCACTGGGATGGGAATTTTACCTTGGGTCTCACAGCTTTCTTGAGAGATTTTTGAATACATCTTTGCATTAATGCATTTGAAAAATGCTGAAGATAAAAAGTTTTGTAACTTTTGAAGCAGAGCTACAAAGATGTATAGCACTTTTTTTAAACTAATAATTGGGCAAAAATATTGAATCCTTAGACTTTCCTCATATCTGAAATTTTATGTTGAAACCAGGTGGGACAAATCGTCTCTCAAGAAGTGTCTGTCTGTCACTGGTGAATGAGTGCTTGATTTAGAGCAGATGCCCAGCTTTTAAATAGATGGTTCAAAATAGGTGAGGCAAATCCCACCCACAGGGAAGGTCTGGGATCAGTTGGAGCTTGTGCAAGACTATGGAAATGTGTGTTACATTTTCCATTGTTGAGATTTAAAAAAAAATACTGGGAAAATTAAATACCCAATAACTGTATAAATGATAATAGCCTAGAACAACCTTGCAAACCACTGGCTCGTTGAACAAAACATCATCTTACAGCTCTTGTGTGGTGGTGATTCCTCTATTTGCTTTCCTTTCAAGATGCAGCTGCAATAACAAGGCATATGTGATTTTAATGTGAAACCATAATCTGTCAGCCCTGAGAACCAGGGAGCAGGCCCATATAAGATAACTAGCTCACCCTAACAATGATAAACATGTCAAGATACAGAAATCACTTCTTCCCTTACAAATGAGAGAAAGATGTCATGTAATTGGAGATGTCATGCTAGGCTGGGATGAACAACATTCCCACAATTAATCATACCAAATACATTATGTAGTAGTTGCTGCCTGAAGACAAAGGAGGAATAAATACTCATGTAAACATGCCAAATATGAACTCTCCACAGATGTTTGATTGCTGCTCCATATTTAGCATGAAGCACAGCCGTACGTGGAAGATTTGCTCTGCATCCAAGCAGAAGGAGAGCTTGGAAAAGGCCTCATGATGCTGCTGGAACCGTGGCTGGTGTCTTTTCTAGGGCCCCTTAGGGGACTGCTTGTCAGGAGCTCCCCCATGGACACCAAAGGAAAATTTGCCGTTTTCTTGAATTAGGCCTGCACTGGGGCCCTGGTTGAACAAGAAATGTTTGGCTGACAGTGCAGCAGCTTAGAAACTGAAGCGAGTTCAAAAGTTCCTAACAACACTTCCAAACAAGAACTTTGTGAAGACAATGCAAAAGCCACCATGCATATTTGCTGGAATAAAAAACCAAATTAGCTTCAAACTGGGTTTGTGATTCCTCCCTGACTTGTATGTTTACTTTTCATTAATATTGATTCCTTCTGACCTTGCAGTGCCTCTCCTTCATTGTACTTGCTCCCCAGTGAACAGCTCACTGGCAGCAATATTAATAGCAAAAGAAAATGTTAACGATAGAGACGACTTGCACGGAGGATTTTCACCTTGTGAATAAAGATTTTTATTTAATCAGAAAACCTCATTTGGAGACTTCAGATGATATACTGTGTGTGACCCTGGATGTGGTGAAGCCGACTGGCATGGCATGAATTCTGATATCATAACAAATGTTCTCCAAGCAGTGCAGAGACATATGATATATCCTGAAAACAGCTCAGACATGAGATCGATACATCAGATTAGGAAGCCATAACCTCTGGGTGACCCATATGGAAACAAGAGCAAGGCTAAATTCAGCGAGTAAAATGTTGCCTGTAGCTGTAACAAAGAGGTTTTGCACTGACTTAAGGCTTGCCCTGGCTGTTTTTTACTGCTTCTCTTTGACTTCTTGGTCAGCAGCAAAGTTTCCCTTCCCATCACCAGCAGTGATTTGGGAGTGTGGTTGAGGAGGGCTTTTGAAGACACTCCTCCCTTGGCATCTGCCAGGGGTTCTGTGTTGGTCCCTTCCAGTCTTTGGCCTGGGTTTCCTTCAGCTGTGTCCCTCTGTCCTTGTGAGAGAGACAGCTAGGAATGGCAAAGGCTCCCCCCTCCATTTCTGAAGTGTATATTCCATGACGGGATGCTCCCCCAGGTGCCATGAGATCCCAGAGAAGAGCATCCTGCACACACACCCAGAGTTACACAGAATAGACGTTGATTTCTGCTCCTCTTGGTGGCCTGCTCAGTAACTGAAACACTCCCAGAAGGAAAAACTGCTTTTTGTTCCATGTTTTCCATGGGGAGCTCTTGCAGAATTAGGAGTGTGGAACAGCTTACTCTGAAATAGCTGTGCCAGGAGTCCTTTGGCCTTTCTTTCAGGGTGAAATTTGGTTTTTGTTTTCTTTCTTTTTGTTTTAATACTGTGGAAAAAAAAAATCTTCTTTCCATAAGAAGCAGCTAAACACAGAAATCTTTTTACAGCCCCCCCATACAACTGTAATAAAATTTGCATGCGAGAAGAAATTGTGCTTGTTTATTTGGTGCCCTTTATACCCCCTGTGGCCTGGAGCTAGCACATCTGACAGCAATGATGAGCTGTGGATATGGGAATAACAGTGCTGTGAAATCTTCCCCAAAACAACAGCATTTGTGGTCTGATTCATAACTGCAAATTCTCTGGTGTGGGATCCATGGCATAGAAACTGACTCCAGGCTTTAAAAAACTGGTTTAAGTTTCGAGTGGTGTTGAACATGGGAATCCATATTAGGTGTGATTCTTTGAGCAGGATCAGGCCAGCAGACAAAGTGTGATGGATGCCCCACTTCCTTGGAAGAATCCTCAGCCTCGGCTGAGCTGTGGGCATTTAAAAATCCTATCACTAAAGATGTGGATGGAGGGCTGAGATTTTCCAGAGCCTTTAAGAAGTGCTGTATGAGGCACTTGGATTCCTGTGTTATTAAGATGCTTTTGAAGCTTTTACCCAGGAGAGACTAATTTTAGGCACCCACTTTTGAGAATCTCAGCCAGAAGGGAAACAAACCACTGATAAAAGTTAGAGAGAGTCTGTGTTTTGGAAACCAACCCACAGTTATTTACACGTCTGTGCATTATCTTGTGCTGGTCACTGGTTTTTTGTATGTGTATGTGTGGTTTGTTTGTGTTTTGTTTTGTTTTTTTACAGTGCATCTACCACAAACCTCAACTCAAATACGCCCCAAACACCCAGGCAGTCCCCAGCATGCTGGGACCCCGTCCAGGGGGAATGTTTTGTAGAGGAGGAGCACACAGGATTTAAGCAGCAGTCTCCTGATGCACAGTGGGCTGCTGAAGGTTACCTGGCTCAGTTCTCACCTCATGGCAAGTTCACAGCTGCTCCCTGGCTATTGAAGGTGATGTGGTGAGTGCTCAGTGTCAGAGGCACCGAAGGCAGCGAAGAAATCTGCTACTGCAGAGAAACTTGACTTTGACCCTTCCCCATAACTAAGCTCCTTTTTTTTTTTTTTTCTTTTCTTTCTTTTTTTTTTCTTTTTCTTTCTTTACATTCTTTCAAGAATTGTGAGGCCCCAGAGACTTGAGGGAAAATTCATACAGCTCAGGTCATTCTACCAGTCTGTGCAGCCATTCAGTCAGTAATAAACACTCTAGCAGAGCAATGATTACTGGAATAGTAGGGGGCATTCTAGCCAGCAAGCCTCATGAAAATGATAGACAGTTGCTGAAATCAAGAGAACTACAAAGCAAAAGAACAAAAGCATAAGTAAGTGAATCAGTAGGCTGGGCTCAGAGACGTGACATACTAAGTGCTGTGCCTCCTATAAATTTGGTGAGTTGATGATTTACCATAGCAGGGCTTTTCAGTAAAGAAAATTAAAACTTCAGGAGGGCTCTTCAGTTCCAAGAAACAGCACCAAGAGAAACATACCCTTTATGTCACAACAGCTGACTTGGTATTAAAAGCATTGATACCAGTGAATGAGCCTGGAAGAGGCTTCAGACTCTCTCAGTCCTATTAGGGTTTAAGAGCACCAGTGCCAGATCCTGCAGTTCTTACTTGAGCAAAGCTCCCATTGATGTGTTCTTAATCTGGAAAAAGTCAACATGGATATTTATGGAGCTGTAGTGCCTAGGGGCTCTAATAAAAACTGTGCTAGACATTGTACCTATATTTAGTAGCAGCCAGTTCATGTCTCATAGAATTTGTGGTCTGCATAGACAAGACTGATAAAGCAGATATGGGGTAGGAATTGCTGGTTTTCCTGTTTTACAGATGGGAAGTGAGGGTTGGAGATTGCAGGAGGATTTTCAAAGCCACATAGTGATGTTGGGCATTTATTTCTCCTGCATTTTAAAGGGAACTGGACTTAGAGATGCCTTGGTGGTGTTGAAAGGCTCAGCTGAACACAGGCATCCCAGTTTTGGCGGGATGACGGGAAGTCTGTGACGGATGTCTAATTAGTTTAGACCTAGACATTCCAGGCCACTCTGCCACACCAGAAACATCCATTTTTGGAAGGAGTTTGCCTCAACTTAGGGCTGTAGAATTCTGATCTATGGACAATGGCAGCTGCCAGTGCAGCATGGGTGTAAAACCACAATGGTAGAAACCAGAGTGAGAGGGAAAGGGGAACCCTCATATCCTCAGCTACTCTGGAACCTCCTTTGTCTTTGGTTCAGGTGGCTGCCCCTTCCTGCCTTTTCAGAAGCCACGTGAACCTAACCAAGGCTTGGATGTGTCATATCTGCACAGCTGAGCCCAGGATGGTGAGCTGTAAGGAACTCTTTTAAGGGAAATTTGGCAGCTGTGCTTGGAGCTTCTCAGTCCATAGAAGCCTCACCTGTCACTGGGACTTCCTGGCCGATGACAACCACCATGACTTGGAAAGAGACCAAGAAGGTCAAGAAAAGAGCTGGGAAAATTGGAAAGGGTTCAGAAAAAAGCTCACCAAGGGATCTGAAGCCTATGAAATCTGCCTTGTGATGGGAGTCATCAGAAGCTCCACACATTTTAGTCAAGGGAAGACTGCAAAGTGATTTGGTAGAAACATGTGAGGGCAGTGACTTCTAAGAAAAAGCAAGATGATTTACTCTTAGTTTATCTGACTCCTCCCTGTAAGACTCTGTGACTGAAAAATGCCTTTGGAAAAACTTGGTCACAAAATCCTATTTATTTTGTGAAGGATTAATTTCACCACTAGAACAGCAGATTGTCCATCACCGAAAGACTTGACAGCAAATCTGAAGCTTTTCTCCAAGCCGTGGCCTTAGCCAGGCATGATGATCACTGCACTTTTTAAAGTCCTGAGTTAAATGGAAGTTTGTTTATATGTGACTATTATATATTTTAAAAATATGATAAAAATAACAGCAGAATAATAGTAATAGTAAAAGTCTGAGTTAACAAAAAATGGGGATTAGGTGCATGAGTGAGAATAATGAACTACACTGGTGTGTGAATACAGAGTCACAGCATTTTTATTCTGCCTTTTTCCGTGCATTTTGCTGCTCCAAAAGTGCCCACTGTCTTCAGTGGAAAAGCCTTTGATCCTAGACAAAAAGGCAAGACTTGTCCTTTTAATGCCTTCCTTTCCCCTCTCCCAGTGGATCATCTGGAAGACAGAAAAATGGCAGAGTTTTACCACAGGGGTAGAGGGAGAGAAAAACCAGCATCCCTCAAACACCCACCCAGCAGCCCATGAACACTGAGGGAAAAGCAGGGATGCTGTGTGCTGTCAGATGCTGGGTTCCCCTGCACTTGCCTCCTCCCCACCTGTTCCAGCCCCTCTGGAAGTGTAAGATGGGATTTCAGGGAGCGGTGTCTTTGGGGGGTGAGGTGGCAAGGCTCACACAGCCAGGATAAAATGTCCAGGTGCATGGAGCAGGGACGTAAACATTGAAAAAAGAAAGAGGAAAAAGAAGAAAAGGCTCGTGTGTGCATGCACACAAATCAATAAAAAGTGTAATGCATCTTTCTTTAATTAAATCCCACCCTGAATTGGCTGGGCAGCCCCGACCTCTGCCCCTCCAGTTTGCTGACTGGCACAGCTGTTAGTAAATCACCTGCTGGGGCTGCTCTCCAGGGCTTTAAAGGTCATCTGTCAGCCACTGCTGGGGAGAGATAAAGAAGAAAAACAGAACCAAAAAAGTCTGGGGTGAAAAAAAAAAGGCACTTTATAAAAGCAAAGCCATTTGAGTGCTCCAGCTTTTCCAATGTTTACGTTGCTGGCACCTGGGGTTGGGGGGGCATTTTATTCATCCAATTTCCCTGACTCTTTTGCATGCATTTTGCCAAGTTTTCAGCTACTTTTATACTCCTTTTGCTTTAAGCTTTTCTCCCCTGCAGGGAATAGGAATAGCTTGAGCCTGGATTTATTCCTGTGTGACTGGGTCCCTGTCAGTGACACCATGGTCTCTGCTGGCCTCCTTACCCCCGTGGACATCTCCTCCTCTCACACAGAGCAGTCAGCCCTCACCTCCCTCCCTCCCTGCTCCAGCTGATGCCAGGAGCAGCCAGAAGGAGCTGTGCAAGCTCAGCCTGGTCTTTCATTTCCAGTGGCTCCAGGCTCTCCACAGCAGTCACCTCAAACAGGGCTGCCTGTTGAAGGCATGATTTCACCCAAACTGGGGAGCAGAGTGGGTGGAGGGGGGAGCACACAGAGCAGCTCCATCCCAGCACATGAAAGAGCATCAATGTCATAGGTGATTCCTTGCCACAAACCACTCCTTCAGCTGTTTATGCTTGAAGGGATAAGCTGGCTTTGTGCTTATTCAACACTTTCACTGTCACCTTAATTTTCAGCCTCACGCAAGATGCTGCCGGTGAAAAACTATGTTATTTTTGCAAAATGGGTACATGGGCAAGGCCCAAATAATCTGGGAGTTTTTCCCCACCTGATAATTACCGACATATTTTCAATAGCTTACCATTTTGATTCAGCACTGAACATGCAGCAACGTTGTCAGGCATTGATCCAAGTCAGGCAGAAACTGCAGATTCTGCTGCAGTTGCCATTTTTTTTGCTTTGGATTCATTCATACATGAAACTCGAGGGAAGCTTAGGGATCTGAAGACCCACTCAAAGTAGTGCTATTCACAAAATGGATCACAGTCACTGGGCTCCTCTGTGATGTCTGTCTCTAGTTGTGTCTAAGCTCGGGTTTTCCATGGGATGAAAGCTACTGTCTGCCATGTAATATATGGCTTTGAAGGTCGCTGGGAAATTTTTACTCCAATTCAGAGCTCCAGTAAGGTTGGTGAAACCAGGGTTTTTTTGAAACCTACCGACTGCTTATTCAGACACGTGGTAAGAGAGCTCAAGCCAAATTCATCCATGGCCTAAGTCCATGACTCCAGTGGGTTCATGTCTGCTCTGAATTTCACCTGCTTTGAGCACAGACCCATCAAGTACAAAACCTCTCAGTGGTCTGTGTCTGCAGAAATATTCCTTATTTTCCCTTCCCATGGGAAGGAAGGACTGTAGCCTGCCAGCTGCAGCTCTTTGGATCATTTCTGGGTTGATGCTGAAGTTTATTGCCAGCTTTCCTAAAGCAATAGCTTTCCTTATCTGGAGGACTGGCTTAACTGGACTGTGGTGTGGGGAATTGCATGATAACACAGAGGGGAGAACGCACCAGCTCAGTGAAAGGGACACCCATGGCTCTGAGGATGGAGGCTCTGCTGCTCTCTTACTGCACTCTGGCTGTCTCCAGCCAAAGCAGCAGCTCCCTGGGAGCTGGCCAGTGGGCTTGGTGGAGTCCAAGAGTGATAACACTCACGGTGTAGCCAAACTGAAGAGTTTGGCACAGCACTGATGTGTAACGGGAGCTGTCCCTCGCTCTTCTTGGCCTCCTGACCTGCTATCAAACAAATGGAAACTTGTACTTACAATACCAACCATTGGAAATAGAAAGGAGGGAAAAATCAGTAGCTGGCAGGATCGTTTGTTTAGGTTGGAAGAAATGAGCTGTTTAGTGTTTCAGAAAGGGGAAAATTCTCAGCAAAGAAAACAAAGGGAATAAGGACACTGAATCAGGCAATTGTTCTTCCACACAAGTGGTCCCCTTTCCCCTCATGTTGATGATACAAACCCCAGCCCCTCCACCAGGAGCATTGGCTGCTTGAAGGGCCTTGCTGACCAGGGTGCTAACAACCCAAGGTACAGAGCTGTAAAGAAGAAAAGCTGCATTTTAGCTAAGCATAAGTAATGCTCAACAGGTATTTTTGAAATGTGAATTTTCCCCTCTAAGGCTGAGGTGAGTCTCAGGCAAACGCTTTAAGGCATTGTTGTTGAAAATTATGATTCTTTGGCTAAAGAAAGAACAACCTTTGCCTGTCTGATTGGCCAGACAAGGTACAGCAGTTACATTAATCACAGAGCTCAAAAATTCCCTTCCCCTCACTGCTTATGTCAGGTCAGTCCCTTGCACGCAGTTCCACCCACCCTAGGGGGAGATCAAACAACAGAATGAAGATGAGTTAAAATTCTGTTCACAAACCCACATGTGCCAAATCCAAGCCCTGAGACAAACGTGTGCTCAGCCAGGAATCCAGGCAGAGACAGTGTACTTTTACAGAGTCATTTGGGAGCCACTGTAACCCACAGGGAGGGCTAAACACGAAGTAGTAAGTGTTTTGGCAAAACAGCTCCTTGTAGGGAGGATGCTCTTGGCTGTGTCTCTCTTTCCTGTCTAACAGGCACTGTTTGCTGGATGACAGGGAGGGAGCTGCAGGGAGCACATCCCCAGCAACAGGAATCCAGTCCAGAGCTCATGATCCTCTGGAGGTTAGAAAAAGGATGTGGGATAAGAGATAATGACCATTAGTTAATTAGACTTTTTTCCTCTCTTTTGGTGTCTGATAATCTACCTTGGAGTGTCTTTTGACTGACAGCAGAGGTTGCTTTAACTGAGAAAAGAGGTTGCTCTTCAGGCTGGTTGAGAGGGACTCAAAGCTTTTCCTACCATGGAGGAAGCACAGTGCCATCTTGGCTGGGCTATGCTGCAGCTAGAAATGATGTCTGAGAAAGATCTACCCTGGGCCCTTCACCAGGCTTTTCCTTGGCCATGACAATGGTTCTAGCATGTACTCCTTCAGAATACTAAATAATGCAGTTTTGATGTTTGGAATTCTTTACCTGGTGGCATTTTACACCCTAAACCATGGTTTTCTTTTTAGACACATTGTTCAGATTGTTCAAATGAATGCTGAATGAGCTCTGCTGTTTAGGGCTGCATGAGATACAGCACTTCCTAAATGTATTGTCAGTCCAGACCCTTCAGGGCTTAGGTTGGAAACATCAATGAGAAAACGTCTTGAGCTACTGAGAAAAGAGGCACCCAAAGAACCCTGCTGATTTGCCATAGCTACTGAGCTGGGAATGAAGCTGTCCTGGTCCTACAGAGATTGCAGGGACTTCCAGCATGGGTTCCTCTGGTGATACCACATCAAGGCAGTTGGATGAAAACATCCAGGGCTGCTGGATTTGCTGGCCCATTTCTGAAAGGGGCAGCTGTGTCTGGAGAGTCTTTTTTCACTTTTTACTCTCCAGAGATGAAGAGGGTGTTCCAGATGAGGCAGCAGATTTGTGATCTGTCACCCATATCATCTGTTCTGGGGGCACAGTTACCTTTTCTTGGGAATGAAAACCCCCAGCTGATGGAAGCTGAACTTTTATTTCCCTCACTGCTGCAGCCTTATCATACACAGGACTTTAATCCCACACATCACTTAAGAAATATCACCATTAGAGATCAGAGTACACATCACTTAAGAAATATCACCATTAAAGATCTGAGTACACGTTTTGAGATAAGATTGGTTCGTGATATTATTACTGACTATGTAATTATGGAAATGAGAAAATAATCCCCTGGGGCTTTGTTGTAATGACTTCTGAGCATCTTGCATCATCACAGGCAGACAGCAGACTTCAGGATGTCATGCATTATTCGAAGGAATGTGGAAAATCTTGTTTGGGTTGGTGTCGATGTCTCTGGTAAGAGAGGACACCATGTATCTTCCACAGTGAAACTGGATCAGGTAGAAAGGCATGTGATCTTTTGGAAAAAAGGAATCTCATCTTTACTTGATCTACACTCTTGTCTTTTGATGCCCTGGTGAACTGCACTCCTGACAGCTGCCCCTGCTGATCCTGTGGCCTTGGGAGACCTTGGCTGCCTGGGCTGTGCCTCTGTTCTGAGTCAAAAGGCAAAGTGGGACCTCTGCAGATGTGGCTGCAGTGCTGACAACCTCATGGGCTGTGCCCATTCAGGCACTGTCCCTGTTCCACTGGTGTGAGAGGAGGGGCTGTAGGAGTGACCTTGTGAGCGCTCCCTGCTCAGCAGCTGCACTCCCACCCAGCAGAAATGAGTAGGATGAACACCAGTGAACCAGAGTCACTACAAATGGAGATAAAAACGCACACATGGATTTCCCCTGGGAATGCCTTCTGTAATTCTGGCTTGAGTTAGAGCCACTGCCAAGGGGGAATGCATGGTAGCACCTGTGTTTTTACATGGGAGAACAAGCAGGACCCTGGGGCTGCTGACCAGTCAGCCTCACCTTAGTGCCCAGTAAGATCATGGGACAGATCCTTCTAGAAGTCCTGTTGAATCATATGGAAGACAAGGAGGAGATTAATGAGACTGAACACGACTTCAGCAAGTACAGTCATGCCTGACTAATCTACTTACCTTCTACAGCAGTGACAACTGAGATCAACTACCTGGACTTCTTCAAGGCCTTTGATAGACTCCCCCTTGCCATTGCTAGTTCAGAATTGGAGAGATATGGATGGAAAGGTACATAGACAAGGAATTTCCATGGTCTAGATACTTGCATCCAAAGAGTTTCAGTTTACAGATCAATGTCAAAATGGAAACCAGCGATGAGGGAGTTGCCTCAATGGTCTGTACTGGGAAAAACCTACTTAATATCTTCCTCAGTGCCCCCTCAGCAGGTTTGTAGGTGACAGAAAGCTGAGCCAGGCATGGATGAGCTTGAGGGAGGTGATGCCATCCAGAGGCACATGGACAAGCCTGAGAAGTAGAACCATGAGAACCACATCCAGTTCAACAAGGCCAGGTGCCAATGCATTAATATAGAGTTTGTATGCCTGTACCAAACCATCTTTGCTCAGAAGAAGGATCAGGAAGTGTCACCCGTGGTCATATCAGTGCTAATTCTGTGTACTTTCCCCCTGGGCAATCAGAAAGATTTTGCTAGATGGGAAATGGGCTTCTGTCTTAGGTGTGGGTGTGGACATTTTCTTAAGTATGGCTAAGCTATGTTGCTTGAATTTTTTTACCATTAATCTCTTCATATGGTGTGAAAATGGGTGTCTCCCACCAGGCTTCTTCCTTCCTCCTGCAATTGGCTCAAGCCACACCCTCATCTCTCTATTCTAGCAGTGGGGACTGTCCTGGTCACAGGTCCTGCCACACTGTGGTGTCCACAGTGCCAGCTGTAAAGCGGATGTATGGCCGGCACTGCTGGATTTTAAAACCTGTGAAGGCTCAGGCTCTGGCCTCACTCAAGACTTGCTGGGGAAACCCTGGCATGAGTTTAACACAGACATGGGTGCATGCACACACGTGTACAGACAGTCTGGCACACATTCTGTTTTTCTGGAGGGACCACTGCGTGCCTCTTTATCTTCTCCTCCCACCCACTCATCCCTTCTGACACTCACCATAGCTGTGACCACTTGTGTTCTATTCAGCTGGATTTTCCAGGCACTACAGAGTAGTAGGTGTTGCTATATATATAGTGCCTAAACACTTCTGTCGAGGCTGAAGAGCAAGTAAAACACTGTTGCATTACTTGGTCCACCAAGTGATCAGGATATCCCTCACACAAATATCTGCAGTGTTGCAGAAGGAAATGTCACCTTGTGTTGGCCACAGCTGTCCCTGAGCTCTTCTGCTGAAAGCTGCGCTGCTCCCCTTAAGAATCTCTGTGGCAAAAGGATCTCCAGGCAGATTTATTTTCTTTTGCCTGTGGCTGATGAAACAGTGTTAACCCTAATTTGGTGTCCAGCTGCCATTTAGCTCTGGCTGGCCACAGTCAGGGAGGTTTTATGAAGGACTATTGCAGAAGCTCATGACCCTGACTGAAACCCAGGAGCAGCTCAATGCTCTGGCAATGATTATTTACTGTTTTTCCCATGTTACATGCTGTATTTGGTCATGTTCAGTAACTCTGCAGTAATCAGACAAGATGGAATGGCGGCTTGTCAGCTGATTTAATTAAAACCACATTGTTTCTTTTTTTTTTTTTCTTCTTTTTTATTGCCTCTCACACATCATTAATATTCTGTCTAAGACGCGCCTGCAATCTAAAGATTGGAATCAGTCTCATTGTGCTCTTTCCAAGCTTGAATTCCCAGACACACAAACCTGGGAAAGAGTTTTAAAGGGACAGGTAATAGTTAGAAACTAATTTGATTACATTGAAATGGACCACTCATTTGTCCAAATAAATGCTTATTAAGGGACCAGTCTTTCAGGTTGCTTTTAAATGCAATGCAGGCTTGGCTTTCACGGATATGAGTGGGAATAGAATATATTTAGGATTTCCCAGGAATCAGGTTTTTGCTCTGCAGTCTTCTGCTCATTCAAATGGTTGGTTATGCAAATATATTAAAAAAACTCGAGTAAGTAACACTGCACCCATTTTAGCTTGGTTTATTATTTGGGTTTTCAGCAGCAGTGCTGTATTGTCCATTTTCTGAAGTGCCAGGTAAGTTCCATTTCACGGTGGCAGTGTTAAGGAAACTCCCCAGTCAGGCCATTCCCTCTGGGACTCTCTGGCAGTGGCACTCCCAAGGCCAGAGACTTTCTGGGGCTGAAGGCCCTTCCTTGGCCTGGCTCCCCACACCCCCCACTCACATCACACCAGCTTTGCCATGGCAGAGACGGCAGAGTCCCAGATGCCCCATTCCATAGAGCCACTTCTTCCTGGGGCAGTGACACAGAAACAGCCCAAGCTGCTGCCTCCAAGGAGGGACCCCAGCAGAGGAACCCCTGGGATTTTATCCCATCACAGTCTCCCTGTGGCCAGTGCCCATCTCCATGTCCATCCACCTCGCTGCCATCACTTGTGTCCATCTCCCTTGTTGTCCAAAAGGTTGGCAATTCCCAGCTGCTGCTGTGTCTCAGTGTCCATTCACCTGGCTGGCTGTCACCTGCCTTTGTGCCCTTTGTCACCCCAAAGGTCAGCAGTTCATCCACTTGTCCTGGGCTCCCACCCAGAGCTCAGCCTGTACTTCAGCCTGCATTTAAATCTGCATCTGAGCCTGCATTTAAATCTGCATCTCAGTCTGCATTTGCATCTGCAGCTTGCCAGCCCAGCTACCTGCACCAGAGGTGTTCCTCAACAACAGCACGTCAGCCAGCATGTGCACTCGATTTACAGCCAGATTACAAGGCAAAAAATAAATCTAGCATTTAAAATCATACACAGCAGTTTATTTAAACAGCCATTAACTTTCATCAGCAGTGTGTGCATTTCTGTTTTCTTTAAGGAGCCCTGCCACTCTCAATCACAGCTGCAGCCCTCCTGCAGCACCCTGCTACTCGGTGGCTTTAACCCAGCTTCACTGATAGCTCATAGCCAATTACCATACAGGTTCCTTATGTTAAAATTAAGGCAACTGGAGTCAACAACCTCAGCTGAATGAAGGTAAAAGCTTGAGAACATTTTGCATAACAGTCATCAGAGTAGCTGATAACTATTACAGTGTTCTGGTGAAGTAAGCCTACGCAGATCCTATCTCTCCTGCCTGTCTGTTCCAACATGCATCTCATCTCACTGGCAGCCCTTTGCTTTAATTAGCTGAAGTCTCTGCTTCAGCCTTTCATATGTCAACCAGCCTGTGTACACTTCCATATTTTTAATCAGTAGCCTGTTGTCTTTACTTTGTCATTCGCACTAGCATATAAATCTGCCCTTCTTATGATCCTCACTGCTTGGTAGAAGTCAAAACATGCTGTTTAATTTTCCTGTTCACTGATTTCCATTTGTTTCATGTTCAAATGCTGGCTCCTTTCCCCCTTTCGGGCATGCTGTGAGCATTAAACTTAGTGATTAAATGCCAAAAGAACAGTTCTTTTCCCCTCCTGTGCCCACAAATGGGTCATCCTAACCCTGGCTGGGATGCTTCCCTTGACAGCGTGCCCTGTGCCTGTGTGCTCAGCCCGAGTGGGGCTGGGGGATGGGAGCTGGGCTGCTGCTGGCTGGCAGAGTTCAGCTAAAATAAAATAAAACAGGTGCAGAACTTATGTGTGCTCTCCTAAGGTCGTGACTGGCTTCTTGCAGTTTCTTCTCTTTTTTTTTTTTTTTTCCCCTGGTATTTTTTTTCCTCATTAATCTACTACTGCAGAATATTCCATTTCACCCATGACACAGATGAGGACACCAAGGCTGAGAGATACCCAGAGGTGGAAGAGCAGGAGGGTCCCGTGTGGCTGTCCCCTGGCTTTCACATTTCCTGGGTCACTGGGGGGACTCTGTGGGTGTCTGGGGATGTCTGACAGGTGGGGTGGCTGCCCCTGGCATCTGTGCCTGCTCGCCCAGCTGAGCCTGGAGTGTGCTCAGGATGTCATCCAGCTTCTGGTCCATCTGCATGACCTGTTAGGGAATCAGAGAGCAGAAGAGCTGTCAGATGGCTGCAAATGCTGCTGGTGAGAGGCATTCCCAGGCCAAAAGCAAGGAAAAAGCCTGGCAGGGAGCATGGGCATCTGAGAGCCACCCCCTCCCTGAGTTTTGTCCAGCCTGCTGCTCTGGAGCAGCTGACACTGCAAAGTCAGAGGGACAATGGCAGCAGAAGGACAGGACACTGCAGGCCCGAGGACTCCATTCAAACATTTTGTCTCTCAGCCTTTTCCCAGGGCTGATGATGATGCATCCTGCAAACATCTGCCCTGAAACTCTCCTTCACTCGCTGGTTTATTGTGAATGTTTTTTTCCCAGTACCTCTCCCAGCCCTCACCACCCTTGCTGGTAGGACATCATGCTTTCCATTACTGTCCTGGGAAATGGAACAGCCTCCCCTCCCTTCACACTGTAAATGGGTGCCTCAGTGATACATGTTGCAGTCAGAGATCCTACCAGATATGGTGTTTATTCCCATGCACTTTTAGGAGGATAGCCTACTAAAAACCTCGTATTAACACCAATGACTTCATTAAAAAAAAAAAAAAAGAAGAAACAGCCACTCTATAGGAAGACATGCTAATTCCTTCTCTCATTTCTTGGCTTTCTAGCTGAAATTTCTCATCTGTAGTCCCTAGTAGAGGAGTCTTTCCTAATTGTTATTATTATTATCATTATCATTAAGCAGGGAGAGGCAAATAAGAATTTTTAAAGGGAAGCTGCACTCATGCTTCCTAGGATTTTTAGAGTTCTGATCTTTTTTTTAGGAGCACATAGCTGGCATTCACCCCTTGTGCTGGGAGGGCTTGCCTTCACTGCAAATGGCTCCCACTCACCTCAGCATCACCCAGTGGGACAGGCTGGGGGCTGCTTGACTTTGCTCCAAAGGCAGAACTATGGCCAGCATCATGTAATCAGCTGGGATCACTTCTAATGATGCTTGAACACAGTGCAGCTTTGTGTTATAGATGAGCCCAAGAAAAAGGAGCATTTTGAAGAACATTGAATGGTTCACTTTACAGTTATCTGCCGTGAAACTATGAGCCTCTGCAAACTGTGATCTGTCCCAGTGGGTCTAATAAACTTTGATAGCAAACCTTTTAGAGTGATATCAGATCTAAACTGAGCTTTCATTAAAAAGGGAGGCAGAGAGAATGAGAGGGAGAGAAGGATTCCAGCCTTTTTCTGTGCAAAGATAACTTTGGAAATGGCCATTGGCAGTGGGGACTGAAAGCTTAGCAGGCTGAGATTGCTTTAAAAGCCAAGGCAAGGAAAATCACCTTATCCACTTTTGCCTCTTCTGTCTCTTCTCACTCCAAGTGTTGGCTCCCCTGTGGGCCCCTCAAACCTCAAGGTACCAGGAGCTTATTCAAGTTCTGTCTCTTTGGTAACCACTATTCTCTCCTAAATACAACCTACAGGGGAAAGAAGGAGTAGAGAATCTCTGCTACATCCTAGAGGGAGAGACGTGCTTGTCTCTCTTCCATTTCTGTATTTACAACTGCTAGCTTCTGGTAAGGAAAGCCCTTCTCCCTGCCTCTCTTTAGGTGTGTGGGTTATCTGAGGCAGTGCTCACAAGCAAGAAGGGAGTGTTCAGGATGTGGGTTGGACAGCAGAGACCTTCACTACAATTTCTGCCTTCCAGGTGCATGGCCAGCACTGCCTGAGTGGTCCATCACTGACAAAAGCATTGACACTGCTCTGTCTCAGGCACAACAGCCCCAAATTCTGCTCAGCATTGACTTGGCTGAGAGTCTGAAAGTCACTAGTGGTTTAAGGGTTAAGCAGCATGGAATTAATTTGAAAACCACAGCCTTTATTTTCTCCTCCATTCTTGAAAAGCCTGTTTGGCTGATGCTGGTAATGACTCAACAGAATCTTTCTTAAGCAGAAATGTTGCTGCAGAGCAGAAACCAAAGCAGAACTAATGTATTGCAATAGGGTACAAAGAAGTGTAGGCAGGGAAATGGGATCAGGCAGATGAAAGCTTTTTTGGGGCTTTCTTTTGTGAGGCTTTGTTGATTTTGATCTGCACGCTTTATCTTAGATAAGCTATGCCTGCATATTCCATATCATTTAAACTCTGCTGGATTTCACTGTATTTTGCCAGCTCAGTGAAAGAATGTGACAGGGAATAATTCTGTGCACTCTATTTTCCAGGAGAAGAGGAGGGTGGAGAATATTCATTTGTAGGGATGGAAATCCTTACACAGGGGAGTAGGTGACACTGCACTTCTGTCACACCTTCCACATGAGGATCAGTAAATATTTCCTGAACGCCAGCAAACAAAACTGCACAGTTCTCCTGTGTCAATCATACATGGGAAGGTTTTAATGATAATTTTTGAGATTAGAAGCAGAAATTAAGTGCAAAAATTAAGTGGCCCATAGGAGGATGTAGTCAGCACCTTGTGGAATTGGAGGTTTTTAAAGAAGGGTCTGATCTGGAGGCTGGTTAACTCTGACCAGGCAAAAGAAGAGCTCTGGACACTTGGCCTGAGGTCAGTAGGATGAATTGCAGGGTTAGAGGAATTTTCATGTGGCTGAAGGTTTTTTCCACAGGAGGGTCCTGGTTTCAGGTTTCTCCAAATCCACCTCACAGCTCTGACTTTCCCTAAGCCCAAACAGAAGCTGCCTGTTTCGAGCAACACCCCCAGGCAAGCGCTGGGAAAGGGTTAAACAGAGCAACGTGTTTTTCAGATAAGTAAAGTGAGAAGCCATCCAGAGCTGGCTGCAGAGTTTCCAGAGAGATGTGATATGGCCCTCACTGGCTCAGTGGAGACAGGTGAGCTTGGCAGCTGTCCATGGGCAAATGGCAACAAAACTCCCCTTCTCCCACCTCACAATAGCGCTCCGGAGATGATCTATAAAATTGTTAAAATGCTTTTATATCCTTTCAACTGCCCTGTAGAAAGGAGACTTGCAAAAGCAGTTTAAAATATTGCACTGTTGTTATTGGGACTGTGAGGTGAGCTGAAGGAGTGTTGAAATGTGTATTTATTCTAACATCCCCCGTTGAAAAGGGGCTGGACTCCATGGACTGTTAGAAAAAAATGCAGGACTGTTAGAAAAAAAGCAAAAAAAGCAAAAAGGCACAGCAAGCCACAAAGTCAGTCAGACCATGGGGCTCAAGGTGTCCCTCCCCTTCACCTTGAGCACCAGATTGGCTTTCAATATCCATGGGCTGTTTGAGGATACTTTTGAGCCTCTGTCTGTGAGAGCTGGTGATGCTTAAATACGTCTTTTTACTTCAGTTGACTCCTGCTGCAGAAAAGGCTTGTGGAGAAAGACCCCTGGCATGGCAGCAGGACAGCTGAAGAGGGCTGGGTCATAATGGGGGTTTGCCACATGCTGGACAGATTCCACAGCTCCCATGAGAGCTTTTTATTCTGACATATTTTGCACACACAAACCATAAACAAAATGCTTGTGTGGAAAACAGTCGGAGTAGCCACATGGTCCCCCCCAACTCCTGTCAATTTAGGCCTGAAAAATCCCTCCCCTTGTTGGTTTGGTGACACCCCTAGGTTTTGTCTATCTTTTTAATATGATTTATGGAGGCTGGGGAAGCCAGTAGCAATTATGTGCACACAACACACTGACTTGAACTATTTCCAGAGAGGCAGCAGAAGGGGAGGATGGTCTGCTGGAGCACTGGAGTAAATCTGCAAACCCACAAACACACTCACATGTTGCTAAGGCAGTGAAGCTTTGCACGAAAAGCTTAACCCCACAGATTACATAAATTTGCTGTCACCTCCTGGAGGCTGTGCCCTCTCCCTCCCTGCCTCCAAAGCACCAGAGGCCTGAGCTCAGCCCACTGAACACCCCTTCTCTAGCAGTGCAGAACTCTGTGCTCTCCAACTCTGTGCTCCTGGCTTTACCATTTCCTCTGTTTCCAGCCCTTGCTGCAGGTCCTGCTCCTGAGATAGCTCCAATGAATCAGGATCCTCTCTCTGCAGCTCTGACTTAAACAGCTGCCTGGAGGGTTTTAACACCAACTGCTTGGGAAAGAGTGGTTTGATAGGCAGGGTTTATTTTGTATGGACAGAAGTGTGCATATGAACCTTAGTCTGCCATGAGCTATTTCTACCTGCAGGTATGTGATTCTGACACTCCCAGCTTGTTATTTGTGATAGGTCACCTAAGGCCAGTTTGGTATTAATGCATTAAAATCAGATGTGATTTAGTTGAACTGGTGCAATCCATTTTATGGATGCTCCCATTTCTGACTCATGTGACATATTGATTTAGCTTAAGCTCGTTATCCAGAAATTTGTACCATTTTCACATATTGACCAGATCTGTCACATGAGGTTTCTTCTCATTCCAGATGGTGGATTGATTTGATTAGATCCTGTGTTTAGCTTTATATGCACATCTGGTCTTGTAGCTTCTCTCTGCCTACAGTTACACCCAATTATTCAAACTAATTGCCTATTGTACACTTCGAAGCCTGAATTGTTTGTTTTAGGAATTGCTTTATTTTTTAGCATGTGGATTTATTGCTGCCCAGAGACTGCTGATTCTGGGAAGGGACATCTTTTGTCTACAGCACTGCCTGCAAAACTGCCTCCCTCTCACCTTGCTTGTCCTGTTAGAGATATTGCACTGAGGTGGAATGCTGAATCCACTGAAACTTTTTTCCCCTTCAGCAAGGCCAGACAATGTCAGTGTTGCATTAGCCTGCTGGTAGCTCTGAGGAAGCCAATGGCCACAGCAGGCACAGAGGCTGGGATTAGCCTGGGGAGATTTCTCTTGTGCAAGGTGTGGCTCTGGAGCAAACTCTGAGCCCGCTCCAACTAAGTGCTTATGGATGTGCTTGAAGCATGTGAAGAGTCTTCCTGAGTTCACCAAATATTTAAGTGCTTTGCTGGAGTGGAGCCAGAATGGTCAACAGTTTGCAGGATTATACCTTTAGGATAAGCTTTTGGAGTCTCCTAAGTACTCAAAGACACATGTGCCCAGAGATAGAGCTACACCACCATTTCTCAGGTCTCTGGGGAGTAATAATTGTCATCTATCATGACATACTGCTGGAAAAAACCTTGGCATTCATATTAGCAGAGAACTAGCAGCTTGTGCCTCTGAAACAACAGGAGGGCTTTGATGAGCAGGATCCCATGAACAGGATCCCATGACCTGGCTGGTTTTGGGATGAGTTGTGACAGAGTTGGAATTGGCGTCAATTCTACCACGATGCTGTAGATAAAAAAGCAGCACTGCCAGGTGGGACAGACACAGGGAAGCACCTCACAGTGGGACATCAGTGTCCTGTAGCCACAGCTGTCAGCACCACCAGGCCCAGCACTGAGCTATGCTCCCCTTGCTGGGCTCTGCTGAGGGTGCAAACAGCACAGACACACCAGCTCCACACCAGGAGCTCTCGCAGTAACCTCAAAGGTCAGGTAAACAGGTACATGAGTAGAACCTAAATAAGCTCCACTTCTATGCTGTTCTGGCAGATCCAATTCTTCATGAACACATAAAAATATATGAACCACCAGACTGTCATATTTGACTTATTCTGTGCACCCCTTAGCAGATATCAGCTGTTTATTTTCATTCCATGGGACTTATCTGGATAACACCACCATTTTCCAGGCCTCCCTTCCTTTCTCCCAAACATCCCCACCCATTCTTAGGTCAGGTGTTACCACCTCTGTCGGCCTAGGCTACGGTAATCTTTATTTTAAGTATAGCTTCATTTATTTTGGTTTCCATCTACCTTTCCTGTTTCAATGAAAGCACAAAGTCTGTCCCCCTGCCCTGTGCTCCTGGGGTATTTCCTGCCTGTACCCTTTCAGTGAGCATTTTATTTTTGTATTTCCCATGCCACAGCTGCACTGATGGAGCTCCCCAGTAAGACCTGTGTCTGTGGTTGATGTTTTTGGTGTAAGATGCCTTTTGCTAAGCAACTATCACAAGTTGAGCCCTGGCTTTTTAAAGCAGGCCTGGTCAGCACTCAGATTATGTGTTACTGCTTTGGGGAAGGTGTGATTTATTTTTTTAAAATGAATTCTCGCTTCCTAAACAAATGAGATCTGGCTGATGATGTATCTGTGTGTATATTGCTATGGCAGCTTTGGATTAAGCTGGCCAACTTCAGACACTTTTGCCAGAAAATCCTTGCAGATAAAAAGTTCATACAGATTTCTGAAAGTTTGGCACTTGTGCAGAAGACAGACATCCAAATTAGTGCCTCTTTGAAGGAAGGGCAGAAGAGGAAGGTGAACTGTATTATTAGACCCCAGAGAATCCACACAGGATGCCCTGACCACAGGAAAAGCTTTATTCAGCTCTTGCCCCTTATTAGCCTCAGATAATCAACCACAAAATAGAGAGTCACAGGAAACCAGGCAGCATAATTTCTACTGCTCCCAGAAGTACTTGTTTCTGGCTCAAGAAATTCAAGTGGTGCCACTCTCTGAGGGTGGACACGAGGGTACCTTCCCACAGCAGCAGCACCCAGCTGCCAGCTGGGCTGGACTCCTGTGAGATATTGTCACATTTCAGCTCTTTGCACGTGCACCTGTCTGTATTTGTGTCTGCAGCCAGTGCTTTCCGACATTTGGAATTTGTTCCCCCCAGCAGGTGAATGGGACTTTGCAGAACTCTCTGTCTCCCAGGCCATGGACATAAATGGATATTTTTATCGTTGCAGGACGTTTTGTTCCTCACCCTCCTCTGGATCCTGCTCAGATCCTCCCTGTAATCGTGCCATCTCTCCCTGTGACATGGCTGCTCGGCCACGCCCGGCATGACGCACTGCCCTGCCATTTCTCAGCTCCTTGCATTGTGTGGCTGCAGGTCCTGCTCAAAGCCAGCCTGGAGACAAACAACAGGCAAAAATAACACAGCCAGCCCGGCCTCAGAAGTGGATCTGCAGCCTCTGTGAGTCACACTAAATTTCACAATAAAGCCACCTTGTAACTTATCCTCCAAGACGCTGATTAATTTAATTTTTAAATCTCCAAACAATACTGGACAGAGAGGAACAATAAAAAGAAAAAAGCAGCACTGAGTACTCTAGTGGTGCCAAAGGAGCACTGAGAAAGGAGTGACCTTAAGCCTTTCACTCAGCATTTTAGATGGGTGTGATGGACTTGGTGTTTGCATCTCACCTAACCCCTTGAATAGATGGTATCAAGCCTTCACTATGGCTTTTTTCAGCTCAAATAAATCCCCTCCATGAGAATGACACCTAACCACACCAGCCTCATGGCTAGATAGGGTTCACCAGTTCCTGCCAGGGGGAGGTTGCTTTGGGCTGTTTCTTTTCAGCTCAGTTGCAAGAATAACTTGCTGGTACTGAACCCAGTGGGAGAATTCCCTTAGTCCAGCCCTGCTGACCTGACATACCTGATGGACTGTGAGTGCCAAGGTAATTTTCATGCACTTTATCACAGCTGTTGATGCACAACTGCTCTTCATTCACACACACAGACACACACACACACACACAAATATCCCTGCTTGAGATTATCAGCCCATCTTTACTTGTAGGGTGGAGAGAAAGGCAAAGAGAGAGGGAGTGTTGTTATTGGGAGGAGCACAGGCATAATGGTGATGGAGATTTAGATAGCAAGACATGTAGGTACTAGAAAAGTTCCAGGCAGCTCTTGTAGGACTTGACCAGGAGCTCAGAAACCCAAGATCCAGTCTAGACCCCAGGCCAGCCTCTGTGCATTGAGCACAAGTCACTTCTTGGATGAGCATTATCAATATTTGTTAACCATGTGGATCACATAATCTGTCATTTCCTGTCTTTCTGACACGAAATCACTTGAAATTGGATAGGTTTCAGTCTTGGAACAAAACAAAAGACAAACAAAATGTAGCAGTAGTCTAATGTGGGGGCTGAAATGTTGGCTGTAGGAAGGAAGTTGTGCTGGCAAAAGAATATTGGTCCCTGTTGGCAGAGGAAGGATGAGAGAAGATGGTACCTTTGCCTTTCCTAGTGTTGGCTCTTTGAGGATTGACATGGACACAGCAGAACAAGGTTGGAAATGTGGTGTGCTGGTCATGCCAGGAGGAAAAAGGTGACCAGGAAACAAAAGGATGATGGTCTGGGGATCAGAAGCTGTCACTGGGAGGCCACTGTCCGGGCCTCTCTTTTCAGCTTACACCATTTTAGCCAAACCCTGTAGCCAGACTGAGGGCTGGTCTGTGTGCAGATTTGTGCTGCTGTCAGAAAAACCAAGCTCACAACATGCCCTGGCCATTGGGGAGCCTGTCCTGGGCCCTCATTTTGCTGTGCCCTGTTTCAGTGAAATGAATCCCAGGAGAAGCTGACTTGGGGAGGTCTTGGGAAGTGAGAGCTGGGCCTTTGCAGCATGAGCTGCTGTTGAACAGGTCAAATGAAAACTTCTGCCATCATTCCTTCTCTGCTGAGCAGGGGACAAGTCCCTGGGGTTGTCTTGGCACAGCACACTCACTGAAAGTGTCACAGCCTCTGAAGGTGCCACAGGACCTTGCGCAACGCTCACAGCGTGGTTGGAGGGAGAAGCTGCAGAAGCACAGGGTGGTGTTAGATGTTTAAATAGCCAGGATTACAAAACACCATTGTTTCCTCATTAAAACACAGAAACCCAGAGCAAGTGAAATATTATCAGGCAGTGCTGATTGAGGGTGTAGCAGTTCTTGATTCTGACTGACTCAACGTGCTTTGCTGAGCCCTTTGGTTTTAGCCTGTCTGGCTTTATCTGTCATTTGATGGATTTTACTGGTTTGCTGGTTTATTAACAGCACATGTATTTTTAATGAGTTCTTGAAAAAGTCATGGCAAGTGGGTGGACTCTGGACTGCCTTGTCCAGATTTGGGGCCACAGTGCCCTGGTGCTGAGGGTGTCTGTCTGTCTGTCTGTTCAGTCACACCAAGCCACAGCATTTGATCCCAGATCAGCAAAACCCACGGGCTTGGATGGTGCAGGAAAAACAACAACACAGCATGGAACAGTTCATGACTTGATGTGGGTTTGCTCAGCACCTGGAAGGGCCTGAGCAATGTGTGGGGTGTGACAGCACAAACCAGTGCAGGAATGGGCTGTAGCTGCAGCACTGTGCGTGCAGGACAGCAGAAGAGGCTGCAGGGACAAATGAATTTGGCCAGATTTGTCTTTTTCTCCTTCCCAAGCTAGAGAATTTATTGCATAGTATCTTCTGTAGCTACAGAGATGTCCATGGCCATTTAAAACACTGACTGAGAACAGAAGACTGAGCAAAGCAGATTTCCCAAACCCCGGAATCTCAGCAGCGGCCGTTTTCCATTTCTTGCGTGCTTGAAAAATAAGCGAGAATTTTGAAAAATCAGCATGGCTACATCCCCAGGGGAGACTCAAATAAAGCATTAATTAAAGCAAAGAAAGGGAGGTGTCTTATTTGAACTCTGCTGAGCTGGATGGATTACCTATGAAAGCTGGCAGTGACAGGACAGCTGTGTGAAGAAGCCCGTGGCAGAAGCACCGGTGTCTTACACAAACAACAGGAGACAGGGCGGGAGACACAGAGCCATAATTGCCAGATAGATTTCTTCCTCATGAGGCACTTGCTAAGTCAGCAGAAACCTGCCTCAATTTTCTGTTGCAAGGCACTGTGCTGTTAATTAAGGGGGGAAAAAAAAGTCAGCTATGCCTGCTATCGCTTTTACAGCTCTTCAGCCTTATCCTGCAGGGAATACTGCCAGGGGAAACCATTATACACCATATTATATATAGATATAATTTTTCTCCTCCATGTTTCTTCTTTTTTCATGTATCATTGCAGAGAAAAAGTACAGCAATAATAAAAAGGGACGTGTATTAACATGAACATGGAGGTGTGGGAATATGAGAATGGCCCAGTGAGATTTCACTGTCCCAGCATTTAGTAGAACAATTTAAACCAGTGCTGAAGTTTAATTAAGATTTTGGGTTACTGGCTTGGTTGAGGTTCTAGAGGTAGAACTGGGAAGCCATGGAAATCTTTATGCAACTTTCTGCTATGAGGGAAAGCATATATTTTTCAGGTCAGAAAGCTAAAATCCATTAATAAAAGAGGAATAAGCTAAAATTCATTAATAAAATAGGTAACACTCGTGACTACTGGGAACTCCACAGATTTCATTGCTTACAATAAGTAAGTAGCCAGATCTACTTATAATAGAATTGTACAAATCTTTGAGGTGGGAAAAGACCTTCAAGATCATCATGTCCAACCTTTGATTTACTTTTATTCACTGTGAACTGTGACTTTGATCTACTGGATCAATATAATCTACATATCTGTATTTAAAAATGCCTGGGTTATTGGCTGGGGCTTTTTGCCCCCAGTCTGGATGCCAGGGCCATGGATGTCTCTTTATCCATGCTGAAGTGACCATTTTACTGCTTGCAGATTACACAGGAGCAGAGGAAAAAAGCAATAGCCCCAAGAAGAAGAAGGTTTTATGCTGTGCTCCAGCTGAGGCACAGTGCACCCCATCAAAAAAAAAAAAAAAAAAAAAAAAAAAAAAAGGGGCTTCTCACCCTTCTTCCCCTTCCCTCTAGCACAGTTAGCTGAAATATCCATGGTAAGGTAAAAATTTGGTTTTTCTTCTAGGAATTTGAGCTAAGGTTTTAATTACTGTTAATAAGGATGTGGATTTTCTGTCCTACAAAAAGATTAAGAAAAAATTCTCCAAGCCCCCAGACTGTGCCAAGCCTGGGTACAAGTAAACAGTTTCTCCACCATGCAATCTAATTTTCTTCCTTTATTATTTGCTAATGATCTGCAGAAGACAAAAATCGCTATGAAATACATGATCCCTTCCCTTTTCGTTTTGAAAACACTGAGAAACCTCCATTCAAATCTTTGTTTTTTGCTTATTATTCCTGAAAAAATCATCAAAATCAATATGACTCCTTGTAGAGCAGCAGATCCTGCAAATTTTCATTGGGAAGGGATTTTTGATGTAGGAGCTCCTGCCAGCTTTAGTTCAGAGACTTGCACCTTAGCGCATGCCAAAAGCACACGGAATCAGAGAGGTGGGGAAGGTAAGAGCTGCCCCATCCTTGGGCTGCTTGGCTGCAGAGATATCACAGCTCCTGTGGGGCTTCACCTCCAGGCCCAGCCCTGGCAGGAGAGGCAGAGGGGAGCAAGACCCTTGTGCACAAGGGGTTGATAGTGAAGATTTGCCCATCTGTGGTGCCAGCCAAAATGCTGTGCCTTTCCCAGGGCCCTCCCCAGGCACTCACAGGGATTACTCAGCTCAGGGTGGTTTCAGGGCAGTGCCCTGGGTCACAGTGGGATTTTGGACATGGCTCTGTTTACCCACATCACTTGGGCATGGCCAGTGAATGTGGCAATCTGAAACACTGTTTGAAAGCCAGATGTGGTGCTCAGGAGTGGATCTGCTTGGGCAGCTGGGGAAGATTAAATCCTCTTGCTAGCCACAGGGCAGCATGGGGTGGCACTTGGGACATTGGGCAGAGCTGAGTGAGGCTTTTGTAGTAAAACCAAAAACTTTGCTGGCCCCCAAAGCCTGTTGTAAACCTGGACTGTCAGTAAGGAGCCTGTCAGTAAACCTGGACTGAGCAGATTTATAATTTCAAGGAGGAACCTCTTAAAACACCCTGGTATATGCATGATTTTGAGCCTAGACCCGGCCACACTTGGCACTTTGGAAGTTTTGCTTTGGGTTTTTTGCATACAAATCCAAAACACAATGTAGACTCAGCAGGGAGGAACCAATGCAAACCAAAACTGCTGAGTTTAGCACAGCTCTAATTATAATCTCTTCACAGTGCTGGTTTTATTTATTATTGTTTGTACTGTGGTAGCAGTGAGGGGCTCCAAGCAGCTCTGGGGCTGCACTGTGGAAAAGGCAGAGAAGGAGGCAGCATCCCCAGCCTGAAGAGAGCATATTCTAAATAAACAAAAAAGATAAAGAATGAGGGAAAGACACAAAGCACGTAAGCAGAGCGATCAGGGGGTGCTGGCAAGACAAGGCTTTTCTTTGAGTCTCTCTCACCCACACACAAAATTGTGTTTGTTTATCCTGTAAACTCTCTGGGGTCAGGGCTGCTTTTTCTAAAATGTTTAGAGAGACAGGATGCAAGAAATGTGTGGAGAAATGGAGGTGCTGAGGGCAGCAGCAGCAGCAGCAGCAGATCAGCAGCCCATGGGACCACTATGCTGGATTTTGGCAGTGAGGGTGGGAGCAGGAGGAGGATGGTGGGGAGGAAGGGCAGAGGAGGAGACTGACTGCCCTCCTTAGCTTGGGGCAGGTCAGAAAACCCACTCTGACCACCTGGGACAAGTCACCAGAGCACTCCATGCTGCAGATTCCTCTGGGGTTGAGCAGGGCTAGAGTGGCATGATTCTTCCTTGGTGTAAAGTGCTTTGAGATGCTCAGGTGAGAGGTGCTGGATGAATGCAAAGATTTATTTTTCATAAACTTCTTCACATATTCTTTTCACTTAGGCCAAGTCAAGGCCTAAAGCCAGGAATTTTAGAGAAACATACTTCACTCTAATTCTATATACATATATATATATATATGAATATAAAAATACATTTGCAAAAGAGGCCAAGGTATACTTTTTCAAAATGAAGCTTTAAGTTAGATTTCCTAAATCTATATATAGGATCTTAAATGAACAGCCAGATTTAAAATCAGGACACTTCATTAAACCTGAGTTCAGGAGTCCAGCTGTAAGTTCTTACTTGAAGATGTTTTGCCACAAGCTAGCTGAAAGTTTCATATCTTAAAAGAAGTTTTTAATGTCTGGTTTTGTTTTTTTTATTTTTTTCCTCAAGGATTTAGGTGAAGGTTTGGGCCAGTTATTTTATCCCAGTTATTCACCATTCTGCAACTATTAATTAAAACAAACAGCTCTCTGAAGCTATTTCTCACAATGGGGAAGATTTATATCTTGAAACTGAAGCTTGTTTTTACACTATTTTCTACACTGCGTAAACATCCAAGGTTGTTATTGCAGCAATCACCAACACAAGCTCTCAGAGCTCCTTGCCAGGCTTGTGATATTTATTGTTTGAAAAGCCCCAGCTCCTGGAGTGAAGTGATTAGATGAGAACCTCAGCTTTCAGTTCAAAAAAACGAAAAAGTAATTTTGAGAGAAATGGGAAACCATGAGCAGAATGCAGAGTCAAGGGTCCAAACATCAGAAAGGAGAGCCAAAAAAAAAGAAAACCCCACGTGTTATTATTTTTTAAAGCCTAAGGACACTTAAACCAACCTCCCCCTTATAATCTGGCAGAGGGGGGCTGACTCATGGCTTGTGGCTGCCAGGGCATGGCCGTGGCAGGGGTTACTCATCACCTTGGAGTGCCCAGAGGTTTTTCCCCAAGGGGCTGCTCACCCTCTGCTGAGCTGCATGTGTTTGTACTGCCAGGTGCTGGGCTCCAGCCACTTCTATTTTCATTTTATTTTTTTCCTTTTTCCTTTCAAAGCGACTTTACCAGAGCATTCGTTTATGAAAATATCCTGCACAAGGAATTAACACTGACTTGGCAAATAGAGACAATAGGTCAACTCCTGGTCCTCCCAAATCTTACAGGATCTCTTTAAGCTTTCAAAAAAAGAAGCAAAACAGAACTATTCAAAAGTCTTGGCTGCTAAGTAGTCAGTAAGGCCATAACAATGTAAAAGCAAATGTAAATATTATATGATGAAATGTATTTTTCAAAAAGCAGTCTTTTTCTCAGCAGTTTGATGGGTTTTATATACAGTGGGATGATTCATTCCTGCAGATAACTCCAGCCTAGGAAACAACCCCCTACATATCATGGCCTAAAATATCTATTTTACACAATGCTTTTACCTTGTGAAAGCTGATTCAGCCTTCTGATTTATTTTACATTTAAGGCTGTACTTCTCCCTGCTCTGCTCTCCACAAACCCTTGGGGGAGAGGGAAAAAATACAGATCAGAAACCTGGCTAGCTCCAGTGTGACTAAGGGGCATTAATACTGGAAAACCAATGCAAGGAGTGCAACAAAAACACAAGCAGGAGAAAAACAAGAATATTTCTGCATAGCAAAATAGCACGTGGTGAAACCTTTTGTACACAAAAGGCAGGGTGGGTCCCAGATGAGGCAGCAGAGAGGAGTGTGGTCTTTTCAACTAGCTGAATGTGCAGCCCATAGCCATGGTGCAGACTGTGTGGTTTGAATTTATTCATTTACAGGGCTACAATTCCCACCTCTCTTCAGGGTGCAGTTAAACCTGACTTCTTCAAAGTGTGGCTTCAGGAATCAGGACAGCTATAGACCAGCAACAGATGCAGTCACAGCTCAGAGGAGAGATAAATCTCCTCTTGCAGGAGTGAATAGATGCCAGAACACTCTGAAATCCCCCTCTTTACCAGAGAACCTTGCATTATGAATGTGTCTCTCTACTGGGGCTCGGGTTATGCCTGCAATAATGACCCAGTATTGTCATATCTGTTTCAGACATACTTTGTGAGCTGGTGGAAGACAAATGTTGGACACACCAGTGCTGTCAGCTGCTCCAGTGCTCTTCAGGAACGCCATTCTTCCTATTCCTGCTGTTGATTCAGCCACACACCCTGCCAATAAAGTGCAGCAATAGCTGCCTGACAGGTCATCCTGACTGCACAAGGGGGGGCAGTCTGCCAGCCAGCACCAGGCAACTCAACCACCAACCATGGCTGCTCCAGCATAACCAAATTCCCAAGGGTAATGGCAGCCCCTTCTGAACTGATGTCTTATCCCACTGAGCTCCTGGGGCTTCCCAGACTTTTGGAGCCGCAGCTGGTGAACACAAAGGTGCAGCCTGATGCAGTCCTGCAGTCCAGCTCTGGGTGCTGTTGTAGCCCAGGGTGAGCCAGCAGCGGGGTGTCCCCAGCTGGTGAAACCCAGGCCGGGTGAGCTGCTGGCACTGTTTTGTCAAGGTTACAAGGCAGGGCTGAAGTGTCCTCCAGCCTGTCCCCACCTGCCCAGAACTCCCTTCCAGAAAGGTGCACGAAGGCAAACAGCTGGAACAGCTGGAAGGGAGGACACGACAAACCAGAGGCTTTCCTCGTTTGCTTTTGCAGACAGATCAAGGGACAAAGGCAGGTATCCCACAAAAATTGGGCAAATACCTCAAGGACGATGCTCAAGTCTGTGAGATGTGGCTTCACAGAAGAGCTCACCACCTAATGCAGCCCAAAAAGGTTGGCACAATCTCACAGTTAAACTCAAGCACTGCTCCAGACTTTGGAGGCTGAACCTCAAGAATGCCAGGCCTGGAAAAACTCTGCTGCAAAGACACAGTCAAACAAACTCAGGCAGACTTGTAGATTGAAATGGGAATGCCCTCACTGTACTGGTTCCTTAATGCCATTTTATTTCTTCCTTCCCTTTTGAAGAGAACTGTTGTGTGAGCAAACAGAGCCTCAGTTTTCTGGTTGAGGCTCCTGACGCCAGCGATCCTCCACTTGCATGCAGCTCTAAGCTATGTGGAAGTCATAGGGTCAATTTGTTTACCTTGCCTGTGGCAAGGCTTGGGTTCATCAGGTTAATTCCAGTAGTTGCTGAAAGGTCTTGAAATTTTTTTCTCTGGTGTCATATGGCTTTTGCATTTTTTATTTTTTTCCCCCAAAGCAGGGGGTAACCATGAACTGTTCAAAACATACAGAAGTAAACAACATTTTTCCACATCAAGCTCATCCTGTGGATTAATTCATTTGCATTTCTGGCCCTTTCAAGTGAGGGGAAGTCATACAGATGGGAGCAGTCATTTAAGGATTTTAAGGGTTATGGTTCACATAATCCAAAATTGATACCAGGACTACTCGTTCTCAGGGAAAGGAAAGATTAAGGTGGACATACTGATGTTTTGGGAAAAAATGAGGGATTTTTAATACTATTAGAAAAATATATTTTACAGCTACAGTTTAAGTTCAAAGCCTCTGGCGCATCCACAGTGATCTGTTGTGAATCGCTTCTTTGTTTTTGGTGGTAGAAAAGTTGATTTCATAGTGCTGATTCTACTGGGTCTGGATTAGTCTTGTTATCTTTTCAGATAATGGATCATTGAGCCCTGAAAACAAGTCTGCTGTCTGGTACCATCAGCTGATTTGCATCAGATTTCTGAAATTGAGGAGTTCCAGTTCTTAGGGGTTGTGTGTATAGGAACAGTTAGAACTTCACAACAATCAGGGCAGCAAAACACTCTTTGGTCAAGCACCAGCATGTCTTAAATATTAGTGGGGTGAGCTAGGCCTGGGTACAGGAATGAGTTAATCCTGAGATAACTGTCAATTTGCCATTAACCATTGATTCTGCAGCCTGGTGAAATTGCCATGTAAAAAACCGCACAGTGGCAATAGCAACAAAGTACAGTGTTTTCTGGCAGGCTCTGTGAGCCCCTTCAATGCAGGAAGCAATAGATTATAAACAACTTTTATTTTAATCCCTGCAGGACGCATTGTGAGAGTCCAAAAACAAGACCTGTTTTTCTCAAAGCCCTCCAGAGGAAAAAAAAGTTCTTGATATCCCAATACAATATCAAAGAGATCAGCAAGTAAAGAAAAACTATCTGTTCCTGGCAAGACATCAGAACAGCTCCCACAAGTTTACAGTTGTCCAACAGATCATCAAAAATAAGAATTTTGCTTGGCTTCAGGACTTTTTAGTGCCAAGAGGTGGTGTTGATTGCGAGATGCCTGGTATTTTCAAGTGTGCCAGCCAAAGGACTGCTGAGGGATCATAAGTGGTCCTTAATATGTGAAATATGTTATTTCTGGGCTATTTTATGCACAAACTAGTTTTTCTGTGAGCAAAATACTCCGTGGTGTGCTCAGTGCAGGCAACTATTGTGCACAGAGAAGCTTCTGTTTGCACACCTAAAAAGTGTGCACAGATCTATTTCCTGTGAAAAAACCCTAATATCTAATTCTTAGATGTACAGAAGCCCATCAATAGTTGCAGTGCTCACCATGAGCACATCACAGGGGTTTGTTTTCACAGATTTTTTTGGGCAGAGCTGGAAGGAAGCCAGCTTTTCCCTGGCACCAATGCCTGTATATGGGGTTTTCCCCCCCATCTTTCTCTTTTCTTCTCTCTGTTTGCACCTCCAGGCCAGTGACAAGGAGCTGATTGAGTGGCAGTGGCCAGGGGACAGCTGCAAGGGCTTGGGCCCCAGCAGGAAGGGACAAGTGCAGCCACCCCAGGGCTGTGGTGTGGGCTGGGCTGGGAGCTGGGCTGCCACACTGCAGGGGGACTCAGAGAAAAGCAGCCAAAAGCACAAAAGGGACTTCTGGCTCTAAAGGGTTTGGGGGGTCAGCTGCAAACCTTTCAGAGCTCCCAGTCAGTCAGGAGGTCAAGCTGTGCTGGGGAGCGACAAACATGAGGTCCCTGGGAGCACAAGCACAAGGATTTTGGCAAATCTTCCTCAATGTCAGCAGAGGCTTTGACTCAGATGATGCTGTAAGGCTGTTTCCATCTTCACACACAGCCTTGCCATCTGCTCTGAGTCATTTCACAGTCCCTATTGACCCCTTCTTAGAGACTAGCAGGGTATGGCACTTCTCTAAGGTGACCAAAGCGGTCACTTACAAACGCTGTCCTGGCAATGCACAGCTTTCAAGATACACCAGATGGGGGCTGGTGCTTGCCCACGGCTTTGCAGAGCTGCTGGAGGGCTGTAACACCTGGGCTAACTCTGGAGGAAGCTCCTTGTCACTGCAGAGTGGCCCATGTCCTCCTGTGTGCTCCCCACAGACCTGAATCCTGGTCCTTGTCCCTCCAGTGCTGGGTGCTAGATGGTGTCTGTGCCCAGAACTGCTTTGTGCACTCTGAGCTTCTGAGCCTCCACCTGGCACTACCCACCCTAAATATGTCCCAGACAACCCACCCTAAATATGTCCCAGTGCCAACATTCAAACCCTGTCACTTAAAGGTCCTGGTCCCACAGAAATGATGTCCTTGGTGAGGCTGCAACCCTCCCCTCTTCAGGAGATTCCAGAACAGCTCAGCTCTGACAACAGGCAATGCTTACTTGAAGTGTTGAAACTCACATTTGGTGAGTTATTAGATTTGCAAAGCTCCTCAGCCATAGCTGTCCTGTCATCCTCCTCAACAGAAATGTTCCTGTCATCTGTCCCTGGCTCCTGCCATTCTGCAGCAGAGGAATTCCATGCTGTTGAGATTTGGAACTGGATTTAGGCACGAGATTGGTGTGAGTGGGGAGTGAAAAAAACCCCGAGGTGGAAACAACCCAGCAGAAAATCACACTGCACTGGGAAAGCAGAGGTGCAACATTTCCAAAAGCAAGAGGGCAAGCCCTGCTCAAACCACCTTACACCCAGAGTAAGGTGGTTTGCTGGGCAGGTCAGATTGCTTGTTGTGAAAGGCAGTTCCCAGTGCCCACTGCTGCTGGGCGTGGCAGGGAGTTTTGGAAAGGGCAGGAAGCAAATTCCATCACTTGGAGATGAGCATGGAGTTCTGCAGAGTGCTCTGAATGCAGACACTCAAAAGTGATTTGAGCTGTGCTTCATCCTCACAGATTCCACCTGAATTCCTTGTGACCAAAATCCTGGGAGGGGAAATTCAGCTGGTGATTTTCATGAAACCATTTCCTACATCTTTGCAAAGAATGCCTTTGCAAGGGACTTAATGAGATTTTGTTTTGCTGCACAACCTTTTTTCATCTTGTGCTAGTCATTTGAAAGGGTAAATCACCCAGCTCTGGATATGCAATCCTCAAATAAAAGAATAGGAGAGTTGAAAAATGTTTCTCTAAATGGTTTTGACTGAATTGTACTGCTTGATGATTTCTTTTTAGGGATATAAAAGGTATTTAGAATTTTCCTCTTTTCTTTTTAAAGCAAAGTTAACACCCTAAATTTCAAGCCTTTGATTTGTTTAAAAGTCTTTTACTAAAAGTGTAGATATTTCAACCAAACCCTTTTCTAATGAGGTAAGAAAAGTTAGTTTCAAGTTTTTTATTAAAAAGGAAGAAAATTGATAAAGATAAGGAAACCCTCCCCACTCTACAGTTCCATTTGTAATTACCTTTTTATTTTAAATCAGCTCAGCAATGAGGGTAAGTAAAAACCTGAATCCCAACATCTGTGACTTAAACCAACACCATGGCATGACAAAGTGTGCAATTAGATTTGTGCACCTTTTAAAGAGGCAAAACCTCCTGGCCCTTTGCCACATCTTCCAGGCTGGGAGAGGGGTCTGGGACACCTTGGGGGGACTGCTGGGGGTGCCCAACCTCCCACCCACCTCGATGGGCTCAGGCACAAGTCACTTGCCTGGCCTTTCCACTCAGGCTTTAGCAACTGGCTGCACTTTTCCCACTGTTGTTCAGCCTTTAGAATGACATTTTTATTTGCCTGACCAAATTCTGAATGTGACTCAGTCCTTCCCCAGCCCAGAGCTGTGTCCTCTGTTACAGAATAATGTTTAGGATTCGATTCATAGTCCACCAGGCGAGTATAATCAAAGTGACTCTGCAGGGTGTGGGGTGGGGGAACAAAAAACAAAGGGAAAAAAAACCCAAACAAGCCACTCCTTCCCCCCCAGCCCTTTCCTGGTACAGAACAGAGTGTCTTGTACTCCATTCAGCTGGCCTGGCTGCAATGCTTTTGTGCACAGGTACAGTGAGCTGCTGCTGCTAAAGAATCAGGGGAGGCTCTGTGATTTTGGGGATGAAATTCCCTGAGGTGGAGTGGATGGATGTGTTTCCCTGGGTCAGCCCAGGGTGACAGCTCCTCTCTGTCCCTGTCCTGCCATGCCGTGCATGCTGTGTGTGTGTGTGTGTGTATTTCTAGGGAAGTATTACAAAAATAAAAGGAAAAAAAAAAAGAGAAACATTTTCAGGGGCTGCACAGAAACCACTGCAGGAGTTGCTAGAGCAGTGTGCATACGCTCGAGAGGAATCCCTTTCAGTTCCTCTTTTCTTCAGCTTTATTTAAAAAGGCCTTGAAGGCTGGTTTAATTACGAAAACCAGCTCTCTAGACACCAAACAAAACAGCAGCCTATCCTAAGTTGGCACCAGGACAGATGCATATTTTGCTCCCTTCTCCATGCCAATGGGCTGTAGCTCATCCAGTATGTCAATCCAAGTTGGCTGTCTGAAATCCAAGTTTAGTGGCCTGAAAATATCCCGCTCCGCCTTTGTTTCATGTGGTAAACAGCTCGCTCGGTTGATTTCTGCAACCTTCAAAACAAAAATCAACACACCCCCTCTCCCCCCCTCCCCAGCAAAAACCCCACATTACTACATATTTTGGTGATAGCCTCTCTTTGCATTTCATCCCACTGCAGGATTTCCCTTTTTTCCCCCTCTGTGTACACTGACCAAGGAACGCTGGCCAAACACGCTGCTTTTGAAAAGATAGGCCTGATTCTGCTGGGCACTGAGCTCTGCTGAATGGACTCAAAGTTAGAGACCAAAACAGCCAAGTTCTGCAACAAAAAAATAATGTTTGAGGCTGTTTCGTGCTTGCAGCTTTGCCAGCTCCTCTGAGCTGCCTGGCCATCCCCTGGATTCAGCTAAAATTGGGTCTGGCCACCTGTGGGAGCAGGCAGGGCTCAGGGATGGTGGCTTTGCAAAGAGGGGTCTTTGTGGAGGCTCCTTGGGTTTCAGGCCCCCATCCTGTAAAGGTTTGCAGGACAATGTGCACCAGGCAAGAATAGCAGGCAGGGTTTGTCATGATTTACCATTGATGCAAATTCCCTCCCCTCCCTTCCCTTCCCCCTCTGCCATTTTATAAAGGGGCCCAGGCTCCCCAGTCAGCCAACAGGATTGGGACTGCCAAGAGAAAACAAACCCAGTGTGGGGAGGCTGCCCACAAAACATGGCTTAGTCAGTACTGTGGGGATGAGAGAAACCAAAGGGCCTCCCAAAGGCTAGGCATGGAGTGCACTTCCCTTGATAATTCAACTCAAGCAAGGACTCCTCTCTCCGGGTTTCTTACTGCCTGTTCCCTCACAAAGGAAACTGGGCATCTCTGAAAACCTGAAATTGGGTCTCCACTTGCCAGGTCTCTAAGCAGAAGCAACAGTTTTCCACAGGGTACAGCTAAAGCCTGGGAGATGATTAACAAGTCACTTGTCTGATTTTCACCTTTCCTGATAGCTTTGCAATTGACCCAGTGTTTACCAATACATTTACGGGTCACTGAAGAAGAAAAAAAGAGAGAGAGAATGTGAAGGAATGAAAAAGATATATATCTTGGAGAAAAAAAGGAGATTAAAAATGTCAGAGCAGCTGGAGGAATCCCTAGGAAATCCCAAGAAATATCCCCAACTGTCACCTTTCTTCTTCCACCTTCCTAGTGGGAAGTTATGTGGTGTTCAAACAAGGCAAGAGTGTGCCACCCTTTAGTTACCATATTTATATGGGTGCTTTATATGGGTACTTCATATAGTGGAAATGCTGGGCAAATATTAACTTTGACTCTTTGGAACCTTTGGTTTAAAACAAAGAAGGTGTGGGGAAGCAAACACTGGGAGAAGAGGCTCAGTTCCAACTTTTACCCCATCAGCGAGTCCGACTGCAGAAGATGGCACTGAGCACAGAGGAGAATTCAGCTGTACTGAGAGCAGTGCAAAGCCAAATGTGCCTTCTGCCCAGTGCAAACCCTGCTTTGGATCACAGTGAGAGACCACAAGAACAGAACCTGACTGCAGGCAGCCTCTGTCTCTCTTGGTCTGGGCTTTTCCAAAGACGATTTTCCTCTTCCAAACTGCAGGGCAGGGACGCAGGACAGGCACTGCCTCTGTTCCAGGGCAGTGTTGCTGTTAAACTTGGCAGGTTTGGTTAAAATCACCAGCAGCAGGTGAGCAGCCCTGCTCTGCCCTGCCTGTGTGGGCTGGGATGGAGAGCTGTGGATGCAGCATGGCTTGGGAAGATGCCACCCCAGTCCCTGGAAACAGAGAGTTTCTGAGACTCAGGTCATCCATCCTGATGCCACACTGCTGTGGGGAGAGAGGGTTTTGGGGAGCAGGAGAGGACAAGCAGCTCTGGGAGGCACAAGCCAGGGCCCTGCCCAGCCCAGGGCAGCACAGGCAGGGTTAATCCTCACCACAGCACACACTTCCCCTTTCCCCTCCCCGGAAAGAAAAGAACATATTTCCTGCAAGGGGATGATGACTTTGCAGTGCTCAAAGCAGCTCTCCCAGTGGCCAGGGGATTTTCCAGGGCTGGGAGGCTTCAAAAGCCTGTGTTTTTCCACCAAAAGGCACTTTCAGTATCTCTTGGGTTCAATTTCAAATTGCTCCAGTGAGGAACACACAGATTCATCTGGCTTCTGTACTGTCCCAATAGGATAAAGGCACAGAGGGTTATGCTCCCAAAGGATATCTGCCTGTTTGCAGGCACTTATCAGGAAATGCACATCAGCACATGTAGGCAGACACATGGGTGCATTGAGAAAATGCCTGGTTGCTGAATAAGTCTGGTGGAGCTTTTATCTCTTGGGAAAAATGGTTCATGATACGCTGCCTGCTGAAACTCACAGGCATTTGGTTTCTTCACTGCCTCCCAGGAAAAAGAGCAGAAGCTCCTTTTAGAGAGTTGAGGAGGAAGGGGAGAGGAGAAGCAGGAGGAAAAAGAAAGGAGAAAAGGAGGGTGGGCATTATTTGCTGGTGAAATCTTAGCATGGGGACTTGGTATTATTTCACTGGAAGTGAAATGCTGCTGCCTTTGAGAGAGGGAATGGCAAGGGCTGAAGGGACAGAGATCTGCCCTGGGTGAGAGAGGGTTTGCTGTGTCACTGCCAGGCAGCCCCAGTGACCCCTCAGGTGGGCTGTCAGCAGGAGGGTGGCAATGGGAATGTGTCTCCTGGAGAACCATGGCACCATGGCTCAGGGATACAGGCCCATCTCCAGCTCAGGAACATTTTGATACCAATGGGAAACAAAAGCAAAAGTCACATTTGCTGCCCTGGGTGCAGCAATGCAGCTGTGTTTAAGGGAGGCACAGACATCCAGAGGACAGGGAGCATTGCCAAAGCCAGGCTTTTCCATTCTCAGCAATACCTGGCTTTTTTTGTCTTTTTTCTTTTGTCCATCCACAAAGTCTGGCCCCCTTCTCTGCTCTCAAGTTTCCCCCCAGGATTTAGATCTTAACACCTCCAAATGCAACTTGGCTTCCTTCCTAGAAGGAGCAGGCCTGTGGGAAAGGGGCTGCACAATGGCAGCACTTTGGTTCAGTGGGGACAACGAACCTGCAAACCTTTTCAAGCCCAAAAGCCAAGGTGATTTGCCTTTCTACAGGAGGGGCAACCCTGTGTCACTGGAGCAGCTTCCATTCCCAGAGCTGAAGGAGCTGGGCTCCTTCTCTGTTTCACATCTGCACAGATGGAGAGGGCACAGTGTTCCTACTTTGTATAATAATGTCTTATTTGCACAGTAATCTCAGCTGTGGGAAGGAAATGTCTTCTCTGGCCCAAGTTGTGAGCTGTTAAAAATCTGGCAGATCCCATGCTGGAGGTGGCTGCATTTCAGTGGTGGGAAAAGTGATTTTCATATTGTTCTGGCATGGTTCTTGTAAACTGAACTTCTGTAACACTTCTCTTTGAGATCCATGGGAGCTTTTGCCTTCTCTAAGCCCGTGGTGCAAGAACATCAGTTTGTAAAACTGACTGAGAGGAATGCTACAATGAGTTTGTTTGTCAGAGTTTCTTTTTGTCCTTCTGTTTCATTCCTCTTGAGACAATCAGAGTTGACTTTTGCATGTGACACTTGAGTCTTTTTCAAAACTATCTGCCCTCGACAGGACACAACTCACTTGTACAGCTATATC
Source organism: Agelaius tricolor (assembly GCF_023055355.1). NCBI lineage: Eukaryota > Metazoa > Chordata > Aves > Passeriformes > Icteridae > Agelaius > Agelaius tricolor. The sequence goes on from NW_027269263.1 coordinate 6,996,558, forward strand.
AGTGAAGTGTGCTTTTTACACATGTGCAGATGCAAATGACTGTTTTATGACAATTGTCTTGTGTAAATGACAAAAACTTTGCCTGCTAATGAGGTGTGCCACTGGGTGCCATTTAAACTCGGATCCTTTCCAAGGCTGAGGTGAACATTCGGCATGAAGACTCCATGAGCCAACCTCAGCAGCTCTTTTTCCCTGCTCCTGCATTTGTGGGCACTTTTATCTGCTTGTCACACTGTGGGCCCACAGGAAACGGATAGAGGAAACTGATGCAAGTTAAAGATAGTTCAGAAAACAAAAATGGTTATTATTCAGCAGGATCTATTCCCTGAGCTGCTCCATTGCACAGCCCCACGAGCAGCTGTGCTGGCACAGTGCAGAAGGTGCTGCAAGGGTGGGACAAGGTGATCAAGGCTTCACAGAGTCCCAGAATGGCTCAGGTTGGAAGGCATCACAGCAGCTCATCTGATCTCAACTCCCTGCTCCAGCTGGGTCAGAGCACATGGCACTGGATTGTGTCCAGACAGTTCTGGAATATCTCCAGTGAGGAGACTCCACACCCTCTCTGGACAATCTGTTCTTCCTTCAGGTGGAACCTTCTGTACAGCAGTTTCTACCCATTCCTCTTATCCTACCTCTTGGCACCTCAAAAGAGCCTGGTCCACCCTCTGACCCCTCCCTGCAGACACTGACAGCCATTGATAAGACTGAAGCAAATGCAGCCTGGGCTCCTTCTCAGCTATTCCCAGGATTTATTTCTGCTGATCTGTTTGCATGGTCTTTTCCAAGGAAGCATCTCACCCTCAATGGCTTAACAGAGCATCAGAAGCAAGCACAGACTCACCTAGACATGCCTGAGGCTGCAGCTCAGGCAGTCCTCAGGGTGATGCCCTGTTCTGGGCCCACAAAACAAGCTGGCAGAACAAAGAGCAGCCTGTTTCCTGGGGCTTTTGCTTGTACAGCTTAAACCATCAATGCCATTAAGGACAGGCTGTACTGGTGGCACACAGGAACCCCCCAGCTGGTGTGTGAGATCTGCTGTACAGCCTTGTAAGATCTGATGGGAAAACCATCAAGTTCAATTCACATTTTGGTCTGCATCTTGTCCCTCTTCTTATACAATTCCAGGGAACAGCTGAGTTTCTTTTGCTCGTATAATAATACTTAAAAAAAAAAAAAAAAGCCAAAAAACCAACCCAAACCCAAAAACACAAAACCCAAAGGAAATTAAACCACAAACAACTATATTCAAAAAACAAAGGGTCTGGCTGCTGCCCAAGAAAACAAGGAAATTTAAAGATAAAGCAAAGTGTCCTTATTTCACCCTGTTGTGCCTAAGGATGGCTGGGCTTTCCAAAGAAGGCAAGACACGGCTTGTCCTGCTCTGCCAGGGAGTGGCCAGCAAAGGCCAGGCCCTCCCAGCAGATGAGCTGGACTTATCCCCACTCCTTAATGGGAAAGTCATGCAGCAGTGTTGGAACCCAGAGGCTGGAATGTGAGAGACCTCTCAGCCGTGTGTGCCGCTGGGATGGATCAGGGATAAACGAGCCCAGACTCTCTGATGGACGTGGAAAAGAGAAACTCAAATGGGAATGAATGTCCCTCAAGCCCACTGATGGGGGGGTGATGTTTTGAAGGAGCAAATGGGCCCTTTTAAAATTTTATTATTTTGTGATACCGGCTTTACTGTCACAGGCCTCCAGAAAAGCCAACTCTTACCATTTATATTCATAAATCGTCATTAATTTAGCAAAATCTATTTGATTTATTCTTGAATAATTTGAATATCCAAGGATTTCCTCTATCCTCCTTCGGTGCTTACGTGGCCCTGGTGAATGTCTGTGCTTTCATTTATGATGAAATTAAAAGGCATGGGCAGTGACCTGGAATGGGAAGATGTTCCAGACTCCTGGGAAACAATATCCCAACCCCCACCCATGACATCTGCATTCCCGTGAATGCTTCTTGCAGGTGCATGTCCTGGGACAGGGTAAAATGCACACATCTGATTTTGATGTTTACTTTGCTTGCTGAAAGCCCATTAAACAAATGAGCTGCTTACTTTTTTTCTGTTATTCTCTCACTGTCGTGTTTAGACTCTACTAAGACCCCTGTGCTTGGACCCATCAATATTTTAAGCCATGAGCTGGAAGACCAGCACAAAGACAGTCCTTTCAAATCTCCTGTGTCTTAAAGACAGAAATTATTTCCAAGTGGTCAGAACATTTTACCAGCTTTTCATTTTGATAATGCCCTTTTCTAATCCAGGAATCAGAGGTGGATCCAGGTCTTAGAGCTGACTTCATTTACAAGCAAATTGTCTAGACATAATGGGGTGCAAAAGCTGTCCTCTCCTTACAGCTCCATTGGCAGAACCTGCTGCTCTAAATCCAAGTTTTTGGCAGTTTTCAGGGGCACTGGGGACCTAGGAGCTATCTCTGAGGAAGCACTCACTGCTCTGAAAACACAAGCTCCCCCCAAGGTGGCCAGCCAAGAACTTCTGGGGAACTTCAACTCCCCAGAAGGCTGGGAAAATGGGGAATTGAATTGGGCCTCCCATGTCCCAGCTGACAGCCCTAATTTCAGACCTGCTAATTATTCTGGGGTCAGGCTTTCTTTTTTTGACACATATAATTTCGAAAGGTCTCAGTTTCAACTCAACGTGAATGAGGGAAATTTGTGGAGGATTGAAAAAACTTGGCAGGATGGAAAAGCTCTTTCTCACCCATCTAAAGCCCTCTGTTTTCTCCTGGATGAGAGTAGGAGTTCTCAAGCTTATCTAAATTTTCCCAGTGGGAGTGAAGACTCCTGCCCAGTGAAGCAGTGAGAATAGCTTGCTTCTCTCACTTATCTTTTGTTGAGCCTTCAGGAGCTGCACAGAGACCTCCCTGAGCTGGATACTGTTCACTGAGAGGGACAAATGCTGATATCCAGCATGGGGACTCCTATGTCCAGTTCCTCCAGAGGCACTCCTTTACTCTGCCCTTTGAAATGTCTCTGTGGCCAAAAACTGCACCTTTTCTTATTGTGGCCCTGAGGAATTGATGCATCTGACAGGAGACCGTAGCACCATTTCAGAGTCATTTGTGTTACATACTGATGCTCAGACTCTGAACAGTTCTTACCAGCTGCTAAATAAGAACACCTTTTCCAGTGATTCCTAATTCACTGAAGGAGTGTAGTGCTGCCTAAGCCTTTTGGCATCTGGGCCCTTGTCATTATTTTTCAGTAGCTGGGTTGCAGTGCAGGAAGCTGTTGGAGAATTAGTTTGAACTGGACACACTCACAGATAACACTGCTAAAAACGGCTTCCTCTTCAAAGGATTTGTGTCTGCTGGGCCTGTTTGCTGCACAGTTTGCAGCATGGACTTTCTCCAAGGAAGCCTCCTTCCAAGCCCAGTCCCTGTGGAAGCTGGCACTGCTGTGGGTGACTCAGTGGGGAGCGTGCTCAGCTCCGTGTTCCCAAACGTCAGCTCCTCGCCTGCCAGCAGCATCCCTACTGCATTTCCCAAGGAGAGAAGGACTAACAGGGCGGGCATCTGACATTCATCAGCAGCCTGAGAGGCACAGCTCCAGGCTGTGAAGGCTCTGCTCAGAGCCAGGGCTCTGCTCTGCTCCCCTGTGGCTCTGATTCACGGCCCTGCCCTGCGGCGGGGTGGTGGCTGTGAGCTCCACGGGATTAGGCAGCACAGGTGGCACCACCTGCTGCAAAGCTGTCCTGCCCCAGCTCACCCTCAGTGACTCCCAGACGGGTCAGTTGCTGAAGGGGAAGTGGCCAAGGGGACAATGGGCTCCTTGTAGCTGCTCAGCAGCATCCCTGCCTGTGCCACTGGCTGGCATTTGGCACAGCTCGCTGGGCTGGGTGCACATGGGGCGAGCGGTGTGGGCTGAACCCCTCTGGAAAGGTGTCAGGAAGAGTCAAAGGTTTGTGTTGATCTCTAGAAAGCCCACACAGAGTGGGGCCTTCTCTTTGCCACGAGATCCAGGGTGATGTGAACCACTGCAGGCTCTGTCACAGCCACTGCAGGTCAGGGGTTTACAGCTGCTGCTCTCCCTCCTTTATTCCTTGCCGTGCTTTCCACTCATTTGGATGAAGTACCTAACTCTAGACATGTTTCTCGGGGGAGAGCCCAAAACCTCCCTGGAGCCAAGGTGCTGCACCCTGACAGTGGTGCTACCTTTGCCTGCAGCCTAAGGATTTAAGCCAGAGGAGTCACCTATTGATAAAGTCACCACTGAGTGTCCCTGTCACTGTTATTGCTGACCACAAGACCCATTTGGAGCAAGGGAACTGGCAGTGCAGTCCAGCCCTGCCAGGTGACACACCCAGAATCTGCAGCCCTTCTGTCCTTAGGATCTTCTCTGTTGGTAGGTGGGAACTGCATGTGGCATTTTTAAACCAATCCCACGTGGAGGCCAATCCGAAGTCTGTGAGTCTCACTCCAAACCTCACCTCTGGGCACCCTCTCCCCTCTACCCCTCAAGCATACAAGAGGTGGGAGCCCCTGAGCCAGACCCCCTGAACTCCACCCTTTAGCTGGCTGTCTGCGCTGCAGAAGAATCTTGGTGTTCAGAGGATTGCTAGGGGAGCCTTTTGTTTTTATCCTGATGCAGCTTCTTTGTATTTTTTAGCAGGGCCCCAATATCTCATGCAGATGAATGCTGTGTGCTCCATGAGCATGTGCTGTTTGGCCTGGCTTTAATAGCCAATAAAGTGATTACAGAAATAAAAGTATCCTCTATCCCGTGCCACAGAGGTCACCACCACAGCCACCTCTCTTCATGAGCTTTGCCAAAAAACCAGGTACCTGCAGACTGACCCCAAAGCAAAGCACAAAACCTGCTTTAGTACATCACTGCCCTGATTGCTTGTACTGTGCCATCCCACAGTGCCAAGATTGCACATGGAAAACCAAGATTAAACTCAGCTTCTTGTGGAAGGGCCCTTTGATAATCCCAGGAGGAGGTCTGGAGGCAAAGTATGGAGGGCAAACACCTGAGAGCCCAATCCAGCTCCAGGAAAGTGAGGAGTGACAAATTTACCCATATTCATAGCTTCAAGCTTCCTCTTTAATTAAAAGAAAGTCCAAGTAACTTTCACTCTACAGCTCCCAAATGATGAGACTTTTCTAATTTTATCTTGTCCTCACACACTGTAGATATGGTTTGTGTATGTAGTCCAAAGAAAGCGAGGGTTTGAAATTTTGGGAGGGCAGTGTATGTTCATTCACAAATTCCAGAGTATCCTTAAGTGATGCCAAAGTCAGGAGGAGCAATTGGAACCATTTGTCAGAGTTCATCCTTCAGACAGCTCACTTTTGGGATCAATTTGATTTCAGGTAAGTCAGCTGAGAAAATAAGGAACTGTGTTCCCTGCAAATCCATTTCTGAATACAAGGACATTCTGATCCAACATATCTGTGTGAGTCTAGAGAGAGCTTCATCTTGTGGGGCTTTTGTTCAGTTTTCTCCATTTCCTGAGAACACATCCTGCAACAAATGCTCAAAACCAAAAATCCTGATGACATTAAAGTGCCTAGATTAATTTACTTCCCTGAGTGTCATGTGGTGAGAAGACGAGGCAGATTTCCTTGCCTCTGGCCCAGTCCTGCCTTTCTGATCTGGAGATGTCGGCACCTCTAAGGCATCTTGGCTTGGCATTTGCTTTATCTGCTGTTTGCACAGATACTGCTCTGAATGGTACTTTATTTTTTGTGGTACCAGATGGCTGGATATTAAAGGAGGAAAACACCAGAGGAGGAGACATTTGTCTTTTCTGAAGAACAACAAACAGAGCTCAATGTTGACCTACAGCCTCCAGCTGTCTGGTGGACTGGCTGCCCCAAGCTGCAGAATATCCATCCTTGCTGCAGCCACCCTCCCAGCATTCCCATGCATCCACAGGCTGCCATTCACACTCCACAGCTTGGGTCACTTCAGGGCTGACACCCTGAAAAGTACATTTTCAAAATAATGAAAATCATAGCAATGTTTTCAGCCCTTGATTGAGCTACTCGCTTCCTAGAGCAGTTCTTGTACTTGTGTGTGCTGTAGGGTTTTTAGGAGTGTCACTAAATTGACAACAATTGTCAATTAGGGAGGCAAGAGGAGGAAGAAAAGGTTTTTGCTGTCACACAACAGGTTAATTGAGCAGGAATAATGCATGACTTTCAAATGCTCATATCCTTAATGCTGCATTGACATATTAATGTATCTTTAATACATTAAAGTTAAAAAAGACAGGTTCCTTAAAGCTCCAGCCATACCTCTGCTGTCTTAAAACCACAAGAAGTCAGGAAAGGGAAACTGTAAGTCATGCATCTTATTATGGCTTATGTTGCACACCTGATAGCAATCAATTTTCAAATGTTAAGCATTAGTACTTTTAAACTGTGCTTTATTATTCAATCAATTTTTCATTGGTCATTGTTATTAATTATTATACTTTTAAATTATCTTTTTTTATTATTTACTTCATTAGAGCCTGGGAGTCTCCTGAAATCAGCTGCCAATCCTTTCACATCTGAAGGACCTCACTAGTACCACGTCTTCCATCAGAAGTGGCTACCCAGGAGTGGAGCAATAGGCTGGTTGTGCAAACACCAGGAAAGGTCAGTTTTTCAGTTTTCTCCCTTTTCCAAGGGATGCAGACTCACATCTCTAGCTGCTCTCACGGATTTCTGGAAAGCAATTGTGCCCCCAGTGACTCCAGCTAAATGCATCTTCCATTGCTGGCAGTCATGTGCAATGGGCTGAGTGGGAAGGCTGGGAATGACCTTCCTCTCTCAGGACAGCTCGAGGAGTTTGACACTCACAGGAGGGAAATCTGTGTCTGCCCCCCCCCCCAGCCCCTCCAGAAGCTGGAGGCAGAGCCCCTGTAGTCCCCAGAGGAAGGCAGGCATTGTTGGAGCAGGAGTCACAGCACCCTGTCACCCCCTGGGCTGGCAGGAAAGCCACCCTGACCACAGCCATCACACAGAGCATCATTCAAGGGGCTGCTCAGAGACTGCTGAATGAATCGAGCCATTTGTGTGAAATATGTAGAGAAATGCCACATCTGTGGTCATGATAGGGCCTAGGATTGAGGCAGGCACTGAGCAGCCCAGTCCAGGGGCACTGCTGGTCACACCCTGAAGCACAGACAAGCACATTTGTCCACTTCTGTGCACAGAGCTGTGGGTTCTGGGGATGAGCGTTGAGAGCGAGGTGCTAAAGTCTTATTTTGGGTGCCTAAAGCCTCACAGAGCTTTAGATCTGCCTACAAAAAGCCCATTTGCATCCACAGAAATGCCTTTGTAATGACAAGGAGAGGCTGCCGGTGCTACTCTAACCAGGCCTGGGGCCAGAGTGCTCTGTGTCAAAGAGAGAGAGGGGAGAGGACTGGAATGACACCCCCTTCCCTCCCAATGGGCAGATAGAACACCCAGAATTCTCCAGCCTGTCTCCACCTGGCTGAACACACTCAGTGGAGAGGGGACAGGGGTGACAAGTCCCTCTCCAGCACAGCAGGTAGGTCTCCTTCATGACTGATCCACTTAACACATTGGTAATTTCCTACTCAAGTAACAGGATAAAACTGCTTTTTTGTGTGTGTCTGCTGCAGAGGGAAGGCTTGGTTTCATTAATACTTTCCTACTGCTGGTGTATTCACACCTGGGTTGCTTCAAAGTGCTCCTGCCTGCTCCCTTGGATGACAGAGACAACCCCAAGGTGCCCTTGGACAGCAGGTGACAGTGGAACTGAGCAGTGACAATGGCAGAGGTTCTCTCCTGAGGAGGTATCAGCCTGTGTCCCACCTCAAAACTGCTTCCAGAAAGGAGAAGAGGCTGGTTATTGGTCATGGGGGTCTCTGCTCCTGAGGGAACAGAAGGCCCTTATGCAAACTGGGAATATTTTGCTGTCTCCCCAGCACCCAGGTTAAAGATGTGGAGATAATGAAGATAAATCTTCCCAACCTTGGTGCAGCCCTCAGATTGCTGTTCATTACTGATATTCCAGCTGGACAACAATGAAGTTCCTACAAGCAGTCTGAGGTCAGTCAAGAGGCTTCAGGGCCTTGGGATGACTGGTTGAAGGATCTGGAGCATTAATAGTGCTTCTCTCTGTCCTTCTGGTGGCAAGGAATGAGAGAAGAAACAGGAGGACCCTGCAGAGCAATACCTTGCTTTGAGCCTGCTGTCAGGGGCAGGCTTTTTGATTGTAGAATAATAGAATCATTCCAGTTGAAAAAGACCCCTCAGATCATGGTGGCCATGCCCTGGCTTATCTCTAGCAGGTCTGGTTTTCTCTCTTTCTCCCTTCAAGTCTAGTGCAAAGCTCTTTCCATGAGCCCTGTTAACTCCTGCACAAAAATCCTTTTCCCTCTTTAAGGCAGATGGACCCTGTTTGTCACCAGCAGGGGACATCTCACTCTCTGAACTACCTAAGGAGAGGTGGGGTCAGGCTCTTCTCCCAGGTTACAAGGGACAGGACAGGAGGTAACACCTGGGGAGGTTTAAATTGGACATTGAAAAAGCTGCCCACTGAAAGGATTGTCAAGCACTGAAAGAGTGGTCAGGCATTGGAATAAGATGCCCAGAGGGGTGGTGGACTCACAAGAGTGAGTCTGGACGTGGCCCCTGGGGACATGGTTTTGGGGTGGTTATGGTGGTGCTGGTTAATGGTTGGAAGAGGTGATTTTGAAGGTCTCTTCCACATTGATGATCCTGTGAGATAACCCCAGGATCAAACCCTACTTGCTGTCCAAGCAGAACTTGCCCAGAAGTGCAGGCAGTAAATGCAGAGCACTGTGTTCAACCAAAATTAAGGAGCTTTGTGGACATGCTGATCTATCCAGCCACTAGGATAGGATAAATTCAGTGTAATGCCTTGTAAAAATCTGTTTGTCACTTCCAGATGCTCGTGCTTGTAGCTGGTTACTGAGCTTGGAGGGCTCAGATGTAAGTAATTAATGTTCTGGCCCTGTTAACATTCCACTTTCTTCCATTCTGATGAAGCATCCCATTGTAAAGCAGACAACAATGAAAAGCATGTCCATTTTCAAATTGTTTAAATATATTAATCATACAGGCCAGGGTGGATTTTCATTAATCATTTTTAAAGTTGTCTATGGGGGGAGGGATTATCTGACAGAACTGTGCAATGTCACTGCCAAAAGCCCTGACTCTTTTAGTAACTGTATATGAAATTAGAGCAAAAAAAATTCTTTAGCTCAGTGACCAGACCAAAATATATTTTTACAGCTGCCAAGGTTCTCACTGCAGATATAAACCAGAATCTAAAGGGATCCTGTGTATGTGTGTGCTGCACTATGACATCCTACTTCCAACAGCGCTGGCATTAGTTTGGTTGGAGGCTGAGGTGGAAGAGGAGGGCAGGGGCTTGGCAGCAGTTGCATCCTGGCCAGTGCTGTGTTGTACACCCAAACAAAATCATTTAGGGAGACAGGTTTCATGGCATGAGCAGCTGTTGTATTTAGAGTGTGTGTAATGGCTGTGGAGGGGCTGGGTTTACTCCTGTGTCCCTCAGGGGTGGGGTGAGGCCGGGCTGTGAGGAGATGCTGCTCCTGGGAGCAAGTGCAGAATCAGAATCACAGAATAACAGAATGAACTAGTTGGAAATAACAGAATTAACTGGGTTGGAAATAACAGAATTAACTGGGTTGGAAAAGACGTTTGAGATCGTCGAGTCCTGCCTATGACCCAACCCCGCTTTGTCACCCACTGACACCGCTGAGTGCCACATCCCATCTTTTCTGCAACACCTCCAGACATGGTGACTCCACAGTCTCCCCAGGTAGCTCATTCCAATGCCCAATCATCCTTTCTGTGAAGGAATTGCTCCTGATGTCCAGCCTAAGCCTCCCCAGGTGCAGCTCAGGGCTGTGTCCTCTTGTCCTGTTGCCTGGGAGTCACCGTGGTCCCTGAACACCTCCCTGCTCCTTCCCACCTCAGCCCAGGCAGTGCAGGGCCAGGTGAGCTCTGCTGCAGCAATCACCCCTCTGGGCTGGGACATCTTTTAAGGAGCCTCTTCCATCCCTCAGAGTGCCCCAAGAACAGCCTTTTGCTTGATCAGGAAACACACAGGCAGGCAGGAGCTCAGGCACAGGACAGAGCCATCTCAGCACTCAGCTGGTGCAGCTCCAGGTGAGCACTGCAGAACTGAAACTCAGCACACAGACAGCTCTGCTTTTGCCATGTTTTCTGTGGGAGTCTACAAAATTAGATGGCTTTAGGAAAGCTGCAAAAGGCAGGCTTCAGAGACAGCAGAACTGTGATTAGAGCTAAGCAGTAGCCATGAGATAGGTCAGCAGAAAAATTATTTAAAAAGTAGAAAAGCAAAGACAAATAGAACAATGGTCTGTGTATTAACGCTTGTCTAGAATAACTCTCCAAGCTGCAGAAAAGTTTATCTAGCAAGATATTAAGAAGTTTTAAGCTTAATAATGGAGCTCTGTGCATTGTGCTTTAAGGCTTACAAGCAGGTATTGTATATGAAATAAGCAAGCATTGTTTAACCAAAGGTACATGTGCTTATAGTGGTTGGATAGAACTACTGTCAATGTGCTTTTGCTTTGTGTGATTGGTCAAAAAACTTATAAAGTAAGTTGTAACATTAAGTTCTTGGTTTGCTGCTTAAGATGTGAGCTGATGGCTTCTTCTCATTGTCATAATTATGTAATGAGACTGATGCTGAAAAATAAAACAGCTCAAAGCATGTTCCTAGCATCTTAAATCTTGTTCATGATTTGTACGTAGACTTCTGGCCAGCAATATTTTCTTTTAAGTTCACTTAGTACTTCTATTGCCTGATCTCTGAAGGTCTAATTTCATAATTCATAAGTACCATTATGCTGTTTCCACTTAATTTAATGGTTTTCAGCAAATTTTGCAAATAAACAAATGGCTTCATGACATGTATTAAATTCAAAGTGAACAAGATGAAGACACCTGAGAAAAACAAAGAACAAAATAAAGGAATAGTCACAGTAAAATAACAGTAAATAAATTGTAAATCACAGTTCCTAAATTGCAGAGAATAAATCACAATTTATAAATCACATATTATAAATCTCAATTGCCCTTTAAAATGTCCCACCCAGACTGTTGAATTTCTTTTCTGATGCTGAAGGGTTAATCTATGTCCAAGTTATCACTTGGCACTTGCAAAAAATTCTTAAGATGAATGAAAAAAAAAAAAAATTAGTTTGTTCTATTAATTATGTTAGAAAATGCTGTGCAACATTTGAAACATAACCTCTCAGATGAATGGAAATCAGATGCAGCCCTGTTTTCTTACAGTCTGTTTCTCCCACTTTTAACAAAAAACTGCAAAGAAACATAAAATGGATCTGGAAGGGCAACCAGTTTTGTAACATTTTCCTGGAGAATGGAATAATTCAGATTTTTTTTTCCCTTTGGACTAAATCTGAAGCACATTTGAAAAATGAGCAGGAATCATATGTCTGAGATCTTCAAGGGATATTAAGGCCAACAGGCTAAATGTCTGCCTCAGAGATGCTCTGGAGGATGCACATTGGTTAAATGATGTCCAGCCTTTGAAAACCTGGAAATGCTCCAGCCTGGGGCTTGGAGAAAAGGGCCTTAATGAGCCTCCAGTATCTGCATCTATTGTTCAGCAGAACATCTCAGGCTGGGTGAAAGATGGATGTAATTTGTGGGGATCTAAACCTAAAGGCAGCAGCTCCTGCCCTTATTTGCACTGCTTCAAAGACTTCCTGTGAAGTCTGAGAGATCAAGGAGAAGGGAAAGATCAAGGAGAAGGGAATGAACTGTCTCAGCCTGACCTGCCCTTTGGCCAGGCTGTCTGGGGAGGAGGTGTGGGGGCTTTTGAAGCATTTGGGCTCAGGAGAGGCTGGGATTGCCTCTCTGCCTGTGTCCACATCATCAGCTGTGCCCTCACATCATCAGCTGAGGGTTTGCATGGCCACGTGCTGCTGCCCCTGGGCAGTTCCATTTTTCCCCTCCTACACACTGAAAAGGGAAATGCACTTGAAGGTTTTCCTCTTTTTTCACCCCCTTGGCTGGAAGAGAATGCCCAGCTACTGAAAGAAAACATAGGGCAGGATGCAGGAGTAAGAAATAACTTAGATGGACTCAGCTTAGGTCAAATTTCTGGAAACTACCCTTGGCTCTCTGTGCTCTGTAAAGGGTGTTTTTAATCCCAAAAAGCCTCACTACTGCTGGCAGTCCCAGCTCTGCTCCTGCTGCCAGGGGAAAAATGGGGGAGAAGATGTAAAGTGAATGAATGGCATAGGAAATTTTAGCAATATACTCCAAAAAATGATTAGCTGGAACATATTGCACAGATTCAGCAAATGCCTAAAATTCCCATCAGGTTGGGTTTGACTTGAAGGTTTTCCTCTTTTTTTACCCCCTTGGCTGGAAGAGAATGCCCAGCTACTGAAAGGAAACATAGGGCAGGATGCAGGAGTAAGAAATAACTTGGACTCAGCTTAGGTCAAATTTCTGGAAACTACCCTTGGCTCTCTGCACTCTGTAAAAGGTGTTTTTAATCCCAAAAAGGCTCACTACTGCTGCCAGGGCAAAAATAGGGGAGAAGATGTAAAGTGAATGAATGGCATAGGAAATTTTAGTGATACATTCAAAACAATGATTAGCTAGAACATATTGCACAGATTCAGCAAACACCTAAAATTCCCATCAGGTTAGGTTTGACAATGAGAGGGTCACCTTGAGGAGTGACAGACTAGACAAGCTTATAAAGTCCTGAGAGAATTTTAGAAAGTCCTGTTTAGCCTTGGTGCAGACAAACAGGGAAACAAAAAGTCAGCTCTGCTCATGTCTCAGGATAGTCTTGCCTCCACTGTTCCCAGCCACCTTAAATGTCTTTGGACTGTGCTGTTCCTTGTTTCTATTTTGCTTCACAATTGCCCCCAAAGTGAAAAGCACTTCAGATAAACCAGAAAAAAACTGATTAGCACGTTCTACCAAGTGTGCAAGATCCAGCCTCCTGAAGTGAGACCAAGCCAAGAAACGTAATGGAAATTTTGACCGCGTTTGAAAATGGTTATTGTCACAACTTCAAAGCTACTCAACCAGTTTTCTGCATGCTTAATCTGCTTTTAGCATTTCACCAGTATGCTCAAAATCTGTTGCCTGTATGTCCAACCATCACAATAAACATGCAGTGTTGTTGTTGGCATCTAGGGCCCAGTTATGCATTTGCTTGTTTGCTTTTTGAAGCACTAGTAAGCCATGCCAGTTTTCCTGACACTCAAAAATAAACAGAAGGGACAATTTTGATCCAGTAAAATTTGGTCAAGAGGGTCATGAACAACTAAAAAGCTGTGTTTGTGGGTGATAGGATGGAAATTGCATTAATGATTTGCTGGTGTACAAGCACAATAAAACATCATTAATCAGCCTTGATGGAAGATGCAAGTCTGTTACTCCAATGGATTCTGTGTGGAAATAACAAAAAGCCTTTTTCTCAGATGGGGAAGGATCACCAACATCCTTTCTGAACAACACTGGCCCTCTAAACTAAACACACCTCTAGTCTAAAATTTTTTATTCAGCCATGGAAAATAATGGAAATGAAGGTGCATGAAGGGCCAAATGAAGGGCCAAGATCCCTACCCTGCCCTTGGAAAGCATTTTAAGAAAGCATTTTCACTCTCGATGGGCAACACTTACTGGAACCCTGCCATAAAACAGATGACATCTGAGTTTATGATAGTCCCAGATGTGCCAGGCCTCCTGAAAAGAAGATGTGAGAGAGGGCATGTTCTGTTTCCATTAGGCTGGAAAGAACAGGAGTGAATTATCCTGTACAGGGCTGTGCTGCTACCCAAACCAGTTCACTTCAAGCCAGTGTGGCTCCCTCTGCCCTCTTCTGCCACTGGCTGTCCCTTTGGGTCCTCCTTAAATGAAATCTCAAGGTTCTCAATCCAGATTTTCCTTCCACAAGGTGAAAAAGATGGAGCTGTTGAGGTCAGGTAGGCTGCATTAATGTTGCTATTTTATGTTTTATTTTATTGATAAAGGGCTAGCACGGGGTGGGGGCTATTTTGCAAGCTGAGGGTGGAGGCAATGGGTGCCTGTCACAGGGCAGCACCAGCTCCGCAGCCTTGGAGGGGTTTTGTGTCATCAGAGGAAAGCCAGTGGGGTATGTTCCCATTTGCCTTTAGGAAGAAAGGTTTAATCACCCCCATTTTTTGCCAGCTGAGCCAACAGAAAATTGGGAAGGGAAGCAGGAGACAACCAGCTTTTGGGAGTGGGAGGGGAGAGGGGCTGTCAGGCCTCGCTGTTTGTGTTTCTATTTCTGTTTTAAGCTCTGTTTTGAAATAAAACACATTATTACACCTCTGCAAACTGTTGCATTTTTCTAAGCCAGCCCAGAAACACAGCCTATGATCTCATGGCAGCAAAGTCTCGGGGCACAAGTAAGGATACAAAGGCAAAAGAAGACAGGCTGTGGTCTCAGCAGCTCCTTGTGCTGGCAGGAGCAAATCTCTGCATAAAAGCAAAGCTAGGCAAACATCCATCTGATAGCCTTTCCAAACTGCAGCTTGACTCAGCCACAGCTCTGCTTTTCAAGTTCAGCTCCTTTGTTTCAGCCCTACTACTGGTTGTTTTTCAGATCTACTATTTGCTGCAGGAATTTTGCTTTTCATTTCCCAGGCAGCTGGAGCTTATTAAAAGTGCTTTTCCAGGGCAGTATTTTATACCAGTACCCGATAATGGCTCACCTGTAAACACCCTCTCTAACGAGCACCTTTGGGCACCCCTGGCCCTGGTTGGCACTGGGTAACAAGTTTAAGCCCCAGCTTTCTTCAGTGTGTTTTTTCCCCCCTTCCTAATCTCTCCTGACATAATGTTGAAAGTTATTACTTAGCTGCATAAAGAAAACCATCTGTCAATTATTCACCTGCTCACATGTGGGACCAGGTAGCCAGAAGCTGTTAGTGCAAGGCAAGGCAACCACTGCCCAGCTTCTGAGAAAGCAAAAGGCCACTTTTAGTCCTCTGATTCAATCATCTACGTAGGGTAAGTCACTAAAAAAATCTGTTCTCCCTCAGAGAACAACTGAGACTCCTCCACATACTATTTTTGACATCCAAGTCACAGCTCAGGAGCCTTTCAACTTCTTTTTGAGACCATTTGGAAGATGAGACTTTTAGCAGCTGTAAATTAGTTTTGAAGTGCACATCTTGCTGAAGAGATGTATGAAGGTTGTTTGTGCTCATCTCTAAAGTGGATCCTCATGTTGTGTAGCAAAAATGCAACACCCAAGCTCCAGCCAGCACCCAGAGTGCTCCTGTTGTCAGAAATGACAAAATTTACTGTTTCTTCAGTTTCCTTGTCATGGAAACTGGACTTTTCAGAAGCACTTGGTGTCTGCTGGAGCCTGGTCCTGTCACTACCAGTTTAACAACAATTTCAGTTGAGCTAGACTCTGAATAGAGGGCTTTGGCTATCTGTGCCTTGACTAAAATGCCCTTTTTAATTTTTTTGCCTTACATCCTGCAAATAGCAGGAAATTGTACCAAAGGTTTTGTGAGACTGCTCGAAAAAACCATCTGGGAAAAAAGTCACTCTTGAAGAAACTCATGACCTGTAGGCAGACTTTTGCTAATGTTACTCCACAGTAGATATTTTCTGCTGTGGTTGGCAGAATCACTTGAGGTCTGTGGATTGGCCTCTCTGGAGCTGAAAAGGAGAAAAACAGGACTTCTTGTTTTGGCCTTGTGTGCTTGAATTTGCTGTGGCATAGTCTTCAGTGGACACTGCCCCCCTGGGTCCCTAGAATTGGGAGAAAGCCTGAAAGCCAGCATTTAAAAGAATCCTTGCTTAAAACTGAAAGATGTCTTTTGGTAAACAAAGATTCTGCCATTTAAAAATCTGGCTCGTGTTGTTAATGTTTTCATTGTTCTTGAAATCTTTTTTTTTTCTTCTGGTGATCTCCAAGGAGAGGCTGGGAGCTCTGAAATGGAGCTGTCTAGATGGGTCTTCACTGACACCCCGCATCCAAGGTGGGTAAAGCTGGTTGGGTTGGTGGGGGCGCCTCAGCTGAGATCCACTAAAAGAAAAAAAAAGCCTAATTCCCAAGGAATTGATGCTATATACCAGCAGCAATACTGCCAGACCTGGGGAGGGTTAAAATACTTGCTAATAGGCAATACCAGGCATCTATTACTCACTTCCCTGTAGAAGGACTGAAAGCTTCAGGAAGATGTTTTTCCTCCAAGTCTCCAAAGTGGATGGAATAATGGACCAGTTTCCTTAAACTGTGCACTCACAAATCACAGCAGTTATAACTTGAACTCCCAGAAATAACGTGCTAAAGATTTTGCAGTAGATAAACGGGGATTACATGTGCTGTAAATAGCCAGCATTCATGGAGCAGTGTGTCAGCTACTGGAATAACTGTGCCTTAACTTTGCAGATGATCTGCTATTTGTGGGTGCTCCATCTTTTCAAGAACAAAAGGAAGAGGAAAACAAAGCACACTCGGTGTTGGTTACAGTGAGATCAGTCAGGTCAGTGCCGAGCATTCCCAGAAATCCCAGGCAATGGATGCTAAACTGCTTCTCGTGCTGGCTGGATAGGAAAAATGTGGAATCTATAGAAGCCAGAAGCAAAATGGCCAGATTAAGGCAGCATTATCAGCAGCTGTTTTTTGGTCTTAAATAGAAAGTGCTTTTTAAGGAGGTCTGTTGGGAATACTCCCACAACTAAGTGAGCCCACAGCAGCGTGCTGCTGATGACTAAGTAAATAGAGATGGAGCAGAGTTGAATGGTTCCCAAAGGAGTTGCCATATTTCTTTCCAGGATTTCTTGGACAGGAGGATATGTCTGAGCTGTTTGTGATGCCTTCATAATAAGTCTGGTCCTTGTGAGACCTGGTGTGCACACAGTGCTCCAGCGTTTTGGTGTGTGCAGCGTGTCCAAGGCACTGGGAGCACCTCGGGCTGTCCCTGCTCCCAGCCCCCAGGGCCAGCCCTGGCACCTGGTCACACATGGATGGACATGGAAATGGATATGGAAAAGCTTCTGTGTTGGGAGGTGCAGTAGGATGAGTGGGAACTGAGCTGGGCCTGTTGTGTTTCATGTTAAAACCAGGATCCCTGGGCACAGGCTGCAGGGCTGAGCTAGGATGCCTTTTGCTGCTTTACAGGGGGCCTGTCTGAGATGTGTCTCCAGGTTTTCCCAAGACAGAGATGGAAAACTGGAAAAAAATTGCACAAAGGGTATTTCAGGATTTATATCTTCCTCTCAGCAATGTTTGAAGAATTTTGCCAGCATCCAGTGTTTTTGTTGCATACAAGATGCTGCACAGTCAATGTAGCAGTGAAGGAATCACAGCCTTGCTACAACTTCAGCATAAACTCAATTTACAGCTCACAGTCCAAGGATGCTCAGACCTAGCCATAGATGATAGTGTGTTCTAGATTCTCCTCTCTTTGGTTCTTAAAACCACCTCTTCCATTCAGGACATGCTTCTTCTACACACATTCCCTTGTCAGTTTACAGTTTCTATTCCAGAATACTTTGCTTTTACCTGCAGCAGAAGCAGCCTGACAGCACAGAGGACAACTGTCAGGGGCACACACGCTGCAGATGCCATTAGAGGCAAGTCAGCCCTTTCAAAGACATTTTTAAAATATCATCCCCACAGCCGCTGTGGCCATTTGTTAAAGACAAATGGCACTTGGGGAGCCTGGAAACCAGGATCAGCCATTAGGTGGATCTAAAATATGTGTCATCTGTTTAGTGCTGTATCCCCTTTCGTGCTGCCTTGTCTCACAAGGCCAGTCCCTCGAGGCTGGGGAGATCAGAGGGAAACAGGAGACCCAACTGCAGCCTGGTGGTGAAGCAGTCACCAAGAGATGACCTCTGCTGAGGGTGAGAGCCATGGGCTGAGTGCCCCTGTGGCAGTGACAGCAGCAGTGCCACAGCCACGGAAAGGCCCAGCTGATGTGACCTCTGCACCTTCACACAGGCAGAAAAAGAAGGGTGGGATTGTTGGGTGAGTCACACTTGGCATGGGTATGAAACCAGTGGGCTCAGCCTGGCCCTGTGGTTTCCTTTCTTTCTGGGCAGGGATCTGCACAAGCCAGAGGAGCTGCTGGGTGGACGGGATTTGCAACCGCTTTATTTTCCCTGGGCTAAAAATACTCTGCAAACTTGGGTTTTATTTTCCATTCCTAACAGCTGAGCCCTGGTCTGGAGGGAATGAATGTGTTATCCCACTGTGAAAACATCTAAACAGGTGGAAAGGACAAGGGAGGGTAGAAAGAGAGGGTGGAGAGTCTGGTTTTAGACAGAAGTCCTGTTTCCTTTCTAAAAACAGACTGAAGGCCCTGTAGGTCATTTTAAAACTAAAACCTGTATTCACCTTGTCATCTGTTTTCTTGTGTGAAAGAGCCTTGTGTTGGAAAACACCAGGAGGAAAATGGTTATGGAGACCCTGTCAGAGGAAAGAGAAAACTGTGGGCACTGTGCTGCTCTTTCAGTCAGACCCAAACATTCTGCCAATAAACCTCATTTTTCACCTGTAACTTGTGTTATGCCAGCTGGACTCTCCCATTCAGCTTTACCAAAGGGCTTTCTTTTATCTCTTTCTGAGAAAGCTCTTTATGAAAACTATCCTAGCTCTGAGACAGCCCTGTTGAGGCACCCCAGTGCTGCCTGGAGGTGCTGTTCCTGTAGCCACCCCTGTGCCACAGCACAGAAAAGGCTATCAAACAGGTTGGATTGTGCTAAATGTTAAATTTCCCTTTTTTTTTTTTCAGTATGAAAATATTTTCCACTAAGAAGTGTGATCCTGCCTGGTAAGACTCCCTTCATCCAAATCCTTTCTGGATTGCAAGTAAGTCTGCAAAGGCAAGGGCTAATGCACTAATCCATTCTGGTACTGTATGTCTTTATAGGAGCTTTTTAGAGAGAAAAACAAGAATAAGAGTCCAGAGACTTGTGCTATACAGAATGTAATCAATAAAGTTATTCAAAGTTTTACACAAAAGCACTCACACGGGTCATTAGGGCAGAAACTTTAATCCACTGAGGTTTAGAAATGAGGAATTTCTTAAGTAGCACCTGAGATTTCTTTTTTTCTTTTACAAGTCTTCATGGCTTTGTGGATTGTAAATCCTGTGAAAACACTTTTTTTTTCCCCCAAATAAATATTGTGGAGGAAAAATGAAAAGAGGAGGGATTGTGGGATGTGATTCTCTTGTGGTAACTTCTGCCACTGTTATCATTTGTGTGGCTTCTTTGGCCCAAAGCAGAGGGAAGTCTGGGAGGTGGCCTAGGCTGTGGGAACCATGGAATAAATGAATAAATGAAAAGGCACATCTAGCTGCTACACTGTACTCAGATAAGGCTGTTGTACATATCAGCTGGGCATTTATTGCACATGTTTTATTTGCAGAGTTGCTGGCATCAGACTGCAAGCACATTTCCAGTTGTCTGTGTTAGGGCTCCAAGGCAGGGCTGGTGGGGATGTGAGGGTTCTCCCCCTCCACCAGGAGATCTGGGGCCTTTACAGTGCAAATTCAGGAATCCTGCTGTTGCTGGATGAGTCTGGTTGCATTACCCAAAGGTGCCTTGAACAGCCACATCAACTAAAGACTTGTGTGCTTGTTAGTTTTATGTATAAGACAAGAATAAGTTCATTTCAGGGCTTCAGAGGCTCATGGCTGGGAATAGCTGAGTTAGGCTTGTTTGGGGGGATCATGTCTGCTTGAGGCTAAAGGAGAACATGTGGGAGAACTCCTCACAGATTTCTTCTGCTCTGTATAAGCCACTCCAACAAAAGGTAAGTGGATTTTGTTTGTTACGATTGTTGTGATTCGTTCAGACTCCACAACACTCAATAAGAGCAAAAAAAAAAAAAAGAAAAAAGCACAGCCAGAAGAACTGGTTGAGTCACCACCAACAGAAAGATGTTTACTTCATCCTGCTTACAAATAGTCACAGTTCAATACTGAAAATATGAAAATGTTGTGATGCAGGTGCTAGTTTTCCAGAGATCACCAGTGAATTGGAAATGCAGCCTGGCTAAAGTCAAACAAACCAGAAGCAAGTGCCTGAGAGGGCAGAATAGAGAAAGATGACTGAAGGAAGAAAACATGAGCAGGGGAAAATGATTTTGCTGCCTGATTGCTGGTTTCAAGGTTAAGGAGAAAAGATGAAATCAAAGTACCCATTAATTCTAACTGTTCAGTCTAACTCAGTTTGCTAATGCTGCAGAACCACTGGTTCACTTTTATCTAAAATTGCAAAAGCGTAATTCAAAGCCTGTTCAAAGAGAATAATGAGATAGCCTGGAAGACCATTGCCTAAAACCCAGTTACAATTATATGTTATCTGTGTGGACTCCAGTTTTTATTAGCTTGCATTTGCCCTCAGGGGCATCAGACAAAGGCCATCTATTTGTCAGGCTCTGGAGGAGGGCTAAACCCTTGGGACAGGGTTGAGGGCAGGACTCCATCTCTCTCCCTGGGATTTCCTGGAGGGATGAAGGCATGTGTGTGCTTCCCCTGTGCATGTCCTGCACCAGTAATGTGCAATGGCTGCATTCCCCTGGGGGCTGCTCTGCAGCAGGAGCCCTGGCTTGGCTAAAAGACTTGCAATCTTATCCCAGGCAAACGACTAAAATTGATTTCTTTTTCAGCTGAGCAAGGTTTCTGGACAGAAAGCTGGGTTCAGAGCTGGAGGAAGCAGGAGGGGGGACTGCTGTACCTCCTCTTGGGTAAATACCCCTTGCTCCTGCCTGCTGGTGGCCGCCTGATAATCTTGGCTGAGTTGTGGTCAGAGTATGGCTGCTGTAGGGGCAGAGGAATATGTTAAATCCACGTAAGTTCATGATACACTGGACAGTTGGGAGCAGTTAATTCTTATTTTGCCCATCAGAAGCCCAGTCCCTCCCTCTGCATCTGTGATTAGTAACAGGTACAGTTTTGCAGTCTCAGATTAGTCTATCTTTGAGTACAAAATTAATTCCTTGCATAACTTTGGAGTTAATGGATTGATTGATACTGATGATTTCATGTTATTCTGTTAAGCTGTTTTTGCCAAGGAAGAAAAATGTGTCATGATATGTTTATTTGTATGTTGCAGAGCATAAATGAAAGAGTAGATTGAAGTGGTTTTTATTAAGCAAAAAGAAAAAAAAAAAGGGGAAAATAATATCTTGGCTGTCAGTACTCTTTTGTATCTTTATTGTCTTTGATTATTTATGGCCTTTACTGGCTTCAGTGGACTTTGGATCAGACAGTTGCTAATTCATCTTCAAATCTTTACACAAATGACAACGGCAAGTTCACCATGTGTGCAAATTCCTTTATCTTCTGGGAAAATGTGGAGTTTACATCATAAACCAGAGGCCTACAGTAAGTTCTGAGGCCACTTCTGTCACCCCTACAGAAGGATCCTCTATCAGCTATCCACTGTGTTTCCTTGCCAAACTGCCAATATGAGGAAAAGTAGGCTTTTGTGTGATGCCGTGTGTGATGTCAGGTAGCTGTGGGCAAAGAGTGACTTTTAGCAGACACTTTTCTGAGGAAAGAAACATCCAAAATGCTGTCTAGCAGAGAATGATGGCTAAAGGCAAAGGAAAAGGATACTCCAAGATGGAAAAACTGTTACTTCAATGTGCAATGGTAACATACCCTATGTGAGCAAGAAGTTCAAAGTCCCCCTTATTTAAAGTGTTTAGGACATGGAGTGATGCAGGGGTGGAGCACAGAAGGAGACAAAAACCTCTCTGCATGCTCACTAAGACTTGAAGGCAGCTCTTGAAGGAGCCTCTCGCAGAAAGAGATTTTAAGAAAAAGAGTGGAGAAGCCACTTTTGTGGGGTGGATTTGGATCCAGGTCAAAGCCCAATGCCCGTGATGAACAAGGACAACTCCTTTGGCAGGTGACATGGAGTGGTGTGACTGTCCTGTCACCATGCTGACCTGAAATCTCACATGATCTGGCTGATGTGATCAAATGAATGTTTCTTTCCACTTGACTGCAGCTTCTCTGAAAGTATCAAGCCCCAGTCTCTGGGGTGAATGTAGAATTTTGCTCCTCATTATTACAGATTATTATATTTCCTGTGCCAGTCACTGGAAACCTGCCTGAAAAGACATAGATCCCCATGGAGCAGCAGCCAGAACCTGGATCCCAAAGCATCCCTGAAAGTGCTGCACGATGGTAAGCGCTGGGTCATTCTGAAGCACTTCCAAGCCATGACTGTTATTTTTCTCTGCTAAAAACCATTAAAAAACTCTGAGGAGTAACACAAATAACAGGGATGAAAGCCTGATCTTTGTCAGAGATCCAGACACTGACTGCATTGTAGTTTCAGCAGCGGGCATGTGGCTGACTTAAAATCAAGGAGGCAAAATATTATAGGAGCACTCAATGCAGCCATGGAAAACTCGGATTTAACCCTTTTTCAGCCTAACCAGTTGCAGCTTGGAGTGAACAGTGGCCATGTATTTCATAAAGGAGGAGCTGTTTTTGTTTTTGTTTAAAAAGAGCATTCAGATCAGCTGAGTTTGAGCCAATGCTGAAAACAGAGCTGCCAAATTTATCATTGACCAGAAGATTTGTATGGGGCTAAAGGAGGTTGGTACAGAGAGATTAGAAGCAGATTATCAGCATGCTTTTAGCTTTATCTGTTTCTAGAAGCAAATAATTAGCCTCAGAAACAACTACATCTTAAAATAAGGTCTAAAATATAAATTATTGGTGTGAAAAGACTGATAAAAGTTTCAGGAACTGTTATTTTTTGCCAGAAGAAATGAATTCCCCAAGGACTTAGTTTCAATCAAAGTGGTTCCCGTAACTCTGCCACGAAAAGCCAATTTCAGGAAACTCATTGAGTTCCTTATTTCAAATCCTCCCTGCAGCCTGCCTGTAGAAGAGGGGAAAAAAAAGAAACAGTTCTGATGACAGAAATGGGGTCATGCAGCTTCTGGAGCTTTGTTATGAAATGGAGAAAATTGCCATTTCTTTTTACTTTTTTTTTTTTCTCTTTTTTTTGGGAGAGGTGTGTTGGGAGGGAGATAAAGTGGTTTGATTGACCCTGTTTGCTGAATTGAGTGACAGGAGCAACTCCCAGCAAGAACACTGGGCTTATCTCATCCAGGAGAGATTGTCACCCAGGGAAATGTGCATAATCAAGGTGAGAAATGGCATTAATTTGTGCTTGTGCCATCTGTGGTCCTGATAACTTTGGAAATGGAGGAACTGCCCATGGTTTGTCAGCAATACCCAAGTTTCCTTATGTTCTCCATGGCAGCCTGGGTGTCTGATGTCACCTCTTACAGCTTAAACAGCCATGTGGAAAGCATTATAGGATTTTTGGCAACAATGGGGAAAAAGTGGTTGGTTTAAAACTGTTATGTTTACATGTTTTTCAAAGCAATGAAGATTCAAGTAGTTTCCTTATGCTCTGTTCCCTTATGTTGATTTGAAAGCCTCCATTAAAGAAATTATGCCCCTTTCAGGAGAGCAGACATGAGTCCTTTTACATATTTGAAAACGTTGAAAAAAATATTGGAAAAAAATAAGCTTAAAATAAAATATTGTCCCATATCTCAATGTAGGCAAAATGATAAAGGCAAATGAGAAATGAAAATTCTTTGTCCACTGGTCTAGACATTAGAGAGGATTTTTATAAGACAAACCTTTATGCTGCTGGTACTCTCACAGTGATGATTAAGAAATCAGACCTTTCCAGCCAACATGGGGGGCTTTTTGGCCAAACTTGAAAACTGCTGATTCTGTCCAGCCTCCTTCTTTCCTGGGAAAACATCTCCCATGCTCCAGCACTGTTAAATTCTCTTCTGCCTCCCCATTCTGGGCGTCCCCACCTGGTGCAATCCACATTTCCAGTGGAACACAAATCCTCAGGAGCAGGATCAGAAGTCAAGGCTGAGGTCTGCAGTGTGTCTGTGCCATGAGAGCGTCCCTGACCTTCCCCTTTGTAAGGAAGAGCTGGCAAAAGGATGGACCTTGCTGCAGGGTTAGGACTGGCACATTGCATGGAAACACTCGTGCCACTGGAGATCCACCACCAACCAAGGCTTTTCATTTCCCATATGACAGAGTCCCCTGTCCCCCTCTGACAGCTGGGTCACTCTTGGTAATGTAGGAGTTATCGAGTCCTTTCCTAGGTGGTTTTAAATCCAGGAATCCAATTGCTACCAAGAAATCCAGGACAAGGCAGGAAAAGCAGATCCTCAATGAAATTCAAGTTCACCCCCAACCCCCTCCAAGTCACTTGCTGAATAAGAAGCTGCATTTTTTTCACAAGGACATCCTGATTGCTCTACTCCGCTGCTTCAGGGAAGGTGGCAGTGCCATGCCTGGTGGGAGATGAGGGACGAACAGAAGCATCCAGCCTGCTGGAGGCTCCCAGTCCAGCGTGACCACTGGCCTGCCCAGGCAGTGGCTTTGGTGAGGGTGTGATGCCTGCTTGGATGGCATGAGCTGCCTCACAGCGCCCTAAAGAGAGACATGCCACTGCTGCTCGGGGTGAAAATAAACCTGCATTTCCTTCTCATGGCAAAGGTGTTTGTGAACCTGTGCTCGAGTTGAGGGGGGTGGGGGGAAAGAAAGAAAAGACACAAATGGGGCATTTGGCATGTGCCAAATATATGAGCTGTTCTAAAAGTACGATGTGTCATGGGCTCATTATTCATCAATGCTTCATCACACTGAGTTTATGGTGGCATTAAAAGTGGAGAAAAAAAAAGACGTCATTTACATGAAATGCTGGAGACACTCCCTCCACCCTTTGATTCCTTCAGTAAGCTGGAAGGAGGTTTGTGTGTGCATGAGAAAGTGTGCTATACAATGCCAGCCTTTATTCTCTCCTTGAATTACTCATACTGTGCAGTATGTAGCAAAAAAAGAAAAAAAAAAAAAGGAAAAGAAAGAAAAAAAAAACGGAAAAATGTTTGGGGCCTATTTTGCTGTTAAGAAATAACAGTGAAACACTGGAGCCAAGCTACAATGTGAGCAAAAGCACTGATGGCTTCTGGAGTTTATTTTTTGAGTGGCTTTTTTGAATGCTGGTATCTCTCTGTGCTTCACACTGCAGTTGCTACTTTCCTCTGCACACAGGACAACCCAAATTCCTTCCACATCCCCCTAAGTCCTGACCTCAACAAAGGAGTGACTGTTGTCCCACTGCACGAGGTTCTGCAGGCTGTTAAACCACGGAGGTGGAGAGCACCAGGCTGGCACTGGGGCAGGGGCCGGAAATTTGGGATCATCAGTGCAAGGGATCTGGGCAAGGTGGAGAGCTCTGCATGAGACCCCAGATCTCACTGTAAGGCAGCTGTTCAGCAGAGGACAACTTGTGAGTTCAAGAGCTGATCTCCTTCTCTGGGGTTTTTGGGTTTTTTTGAACCTTCTGGGTCTTCTCTCCTGACAAAAAGGGGCATGATTTAAAATCCAAGCCATGGCACAGAGCAGGGAGGGATATGGGAGGCTGTGGCCAGTGGCCTTGGAATGGGGCAGTGCTGCCTCAGAGCCCAGGGAACACAGCCAGAGAGGAGCAGGAGACCCCTGGAAGGACATGGGAGACAGAGCAGGGGGTGCAGGGCTGCATTTACGTCTTGTGCTGACGTCCACCCTGAGGAATTCACATGGGTGTGTTCTCACTGTCTGGCCATCAGCTAAGGTTTAAGATTATTTGATTGCTCATTTCAGAGGCTCTTTATTTTTTCAAAGTTAATTTCCTAATTTAGGCAACACACCAACCTTTTTTTCCTTATCTTTTCCCCAATTTTTGTGAAGAGGGGAGAGTCAACTTTTACTACCTATGGAATTATCCAAGGTTTCTTCAAGCCCAACATAACACAATAGATTGGACTGGCTCCAGAAGAGTTTGTTTAGTCCCATATATAATTATTACCTTGTAAACAGGATGCACCTTTAAGTTATAATTTAAATATGATAAATGGGCCAAACCCAAAGAGTTTTATTATCCCAGGACACAGTTATTACCAACTTAACAGGAAACACCTGCAAGTTATTGTTAAAATTAGAGATGGCTGAAAAATGGGGAAATAATTTTTGTGGTACAAAAAAATAGAATTATTGAAGTTATTGCATTCCAAAAGGTTCAAAAATATCCATTTGGGTAAAATTTTATCCATTGTTTTTATTGAAATCATGTCTTAATGTTCTCATTGGCAGACAACCATTACAGTTTTCACTGAGAACTAGTGTTTAGATAAAAGAAGGGTATTAAAAGGATATTGGAAGCCATGTAAATTTAAAATCTCATTGAAACAGTGATCAGAGGTTGGGATTCAGTGAAGAGAGCAGTCTCAGCAGTGGGAGGCATGAAGGTCACTGGAGAAAGTTTTAGGAGAGCCACAGAGTGTTGATGAAGGGTCAAGAAGTGTCAGCAGTGTGGTCCCTGTCTGAGAGGGCTTTCCCAGTAACTCAGTGTTGATGTGTTTGTTGGTTTGTTGTTGGGGTTTTTTTTGTTTTTTGGCTTTTTTTTTTAAGTGCCTAATCTCAGAAATTTCTAGAAACCCATTTGAAGGTTTTTACTTTATGGCTTTGAAACTGTTGTTGTTTTACTGGACATCCTTATGCTGATGTCAAGAGAGATAATAAAGATGATTTTATATTAAAAATCAGGAAGGGAAAAAAAGTTTTTTATTCTGTCCTACAGACTAAAATGATCTACTGTATAATGTGTTTGAAATGCTGCTGCTACACTAATGGGCCATTGTCAGATGTACAACCACAAATCTGCATGTGTTTCAAATGACAGAGTTAGGCTAAACCTTGCAGGGGTGTCATGAAACCCTTCATGAAAACAGTTTTCCAATTTTTGAAACAAGGTTGCATTAGATTATGGGACCATTATTAAATTAATTAGCATGGAAAATGCATAACAATGTGTTGTTGAACAGACCATCAACCTGAACAGATTATTGTAGGGGCACGTGGTTTATTCTGGCTTTTTAGCAGTATAGTTTTTAGTGCTGAAAATTTTTTAATTTAATAATATGTTTTTTTCAGTAGGAAAATGGACATAGTGAGCTGTTTAATGAAAAAACTTTTAAAATGATGGAATATGTCTGTAAGAGATGATTTTGAGAGTCTG
The DNA here is from genome assembly GCF_023055355.1 of Agelaius tricolor. Lineage (NCBI taxonomy): Eukaryota > Metazoa > Chordata > Aves > Passeriformes > Icteridae > Agelaius > Agelaius tricolor. Next base: position 7,023,674 of record NW_027269263.1, read on the forward strand.
TGAGTCTCAGGAGACTTCCACAGGCCTGGATCACTTAAACATGGGAATGGGGTCACCAAGTCAGGAGGAGGCTTTAGAAATGTTGCCTGACACATACTGTCTACTCAGCCTTCCCAGACCAGATTAGGAAGAGTGAATTTTGTAAATGCACTTTTCATGTAAAATGTACCACACTAATTTAAAGCAGGGTGCTGTTTGGATGAGAACACTTCTCCTTTTTGCAACATGAGCACAAAGACAGAGACCAAGAGGCCAAGAAAACTGGAAATTGTGGAAAACAAAAAATGAAATTGAGTTATCGCCATCCTTTGCTCCTTGACGTCTTTAACTTGTCATTTCCCTTTAAATTCAGATTCTAAATGTGGGGAGGTGAAATGTTTTATTACTCAGCCTTGTTCTATTACAATTACTGGCTTTTTACTTCTGCTACAGCGATGTGGTGAATAAGAGAAGTGACTGCAGCACATGCTGCTCCTCTTTCCCCTGGTTCCATCAGAATTTCCCATTGTGCACGCACAAGGAGCAGAGGACATGACTGAGTAATCAAAATGAGTCACTTTCCTATCTTTGGTGAAATAACTCTCTGTTCAGCACTCCCCTCTGCCAAGAAGCAGGCAGCTATTGCAAGTAGGTAATTGCCCTGCTAACACATGCCAGGGCTCAGATAAGAACCAAGCTGGGTACACGCAGAGTATTAACAAATTCTCCAAGCCCTGACTCTGCAGAATAAGATTCAGCATTTTCATCCAAGATAATATGCTCTAATTAACCAGTGCACGGTACTTTACACTAAATACAGGGCTTGAATAGAACTTTGGGAATGGGATAATGGAGGCTTATTAGGTTAATAAAGAATCATGTGTTCCAAGGCTGACTTAAAAACACAATTAGACTTCCTTTAAAATAGGCCAAAGTATTTCAGATTTAATCAGTCCCCTGGAGGTTATTGAAATTATGAAATAGGTTTGGCAATTGATAAGTGACATCATTTATGCTCTTCAGAAAATGAAAATGCTCAAAAGAAACACCAGGAGATTTGGTGGCTAAAAGCCACCTGAAAACAGCCTCAGAGACTGGATGCTTTTTGTCCAGCATTTGGATAGAAAACAATTTATTACAAAATTGGGAACCAATCTCTAATATTATGTGAGAAATATAAGATGTGTACTTTCCTCAGAGGAGAGGCTTCAGGCACTTTGATGAGTTGATGATGGCTTACAAAATGCTTTTGTAGTGCTCCTTTCTCCTCAAACCTTGGGGACATCACAGAGTTTTTCCACAGGGTTCCAGGTTTGGGTCGCCTGGTCTACAGCTTGACTGTCTTGAGTGGTCCATTGTCTGTGAAGCACCACCACAGTGGTGTTCCTAGTGGCCTCTCCTTCAGCCCAGGTGGCATCTATGTGACAGCAGTGGGTGCCTTCAGGTGGCCACCAACGTTGGGCTGCAGGTGTCCAAGCATGTTTCTGATTTCAGAGCTCTGTGCTAGATCTGTGTGACTTCCTTGGGGTGCTGGTAGAGGAGGGGCTGCACACAAGGCAGCACTTGCAGCCCAGAAAAGCCAGTCATGTCCTGGGATGCATCAGAGAAAGTAGGACCCTGCCCCTCTGCCTGCTCCCCTGCAGAGCTGCCTCCAGCTCTGGGATCCCAGCACAGGAAGGACAGGGAGCTGCTGGAGCCTGGGACACCAAGGGGATCAGAGGGATGGAGCAGCTCTGCTGGGAGGAAAGGCTGAGGGAATTGGCATTGTTCAGCCTGGAGAAGAGAAGGCTTTGGGGTGACCCAACTGTAGCCTTCCTGTGTGAAGCGAGCCTACAAAAAAAATGGAGAGAGACTTTTGACAAGGGCCTGGAGTGACAGGAATGGCTTCACACTAACAGAGAGCAGGTTTAGGTTGGATATTAGGAAGAAATTCTTCCCTGTGAGGGTGCTGAGGGCCTGGAACAGTTTCCCAGAGAAGCCCTGGAAGTGGCCAAGGCCAGGTTGGATGGGGCTTGGAGCAACCTGGGATAGTGGAAGGGGGTGGGATGGGATGGGCTTTAAGGTCCCTGCCAACCCAAACCCTTCTATGATTCTACAACTCCTGCAGGGACACAAACTCTTGGAGCTCTCAATCTCATAGAATTGTGGCACTTTATTCCCTGTTTTTCTCAGCAATTTTCTCTCAACAACTGCTCTCAGCAACTTGAAACAATAGCTGGGTTGGTCTGAAACTTGACAATGTTGTCTGAATCCTTCCTTGAGTCTTCTGTTGTGAATGTAGATAGAACACAGTATAACACAGTAGCAGACACAACATTAGCTGCATTTCTCATTTCTACTTGTGTGTGTGGTTTTTTCTTTTTCTTTTCTTTTCTTTTCTTTTCTTTTCTTTTCTTTTCTTTTCTTTTCTTTTCTTTTCTTTTCTTTTCTTTTCTTTTCTTTTCTTTTCTTTTCTTTTCTTTTTTCTTTTCTTTTCTTTTCTTTTCTTTTCTTTTCTTTTCTTTTCTTTTCTTTTCTTTTCTTTTCTTTTCTTTTCTTCTTTTTTTTTTTTTTTTTTTGTGGGGGCGATTTTTCTTACATATACAGCCTGAAATGTATTTGTTCTGCCAGCAATCTGTGCCATTATTCCTGCTTTTTATCAATTTAAATTTTTCTTAGCTGATTACGTAGCGACTGATGAGCCAAACACCCCAGGGCCTGATCATTAGGCAAAAATCCTCACCTGAAATCAAAGGGAGTTTCAGCCTAAAGGGTGGGACTGTCTGTCATGAATATTGAAAAACATCATCAAAATGGATCACGCCATCATGTATGCGTAATCAGAATAGCCAAATGTGTTTTAACCTTTTTAGTGGAAATAATATTTAAAAATTATATGGAAGGGTGGGAACACATCTGAGGAAAGAGTCTGCAAGTAAAATTTAGCTCATATGACTGGTTTGGTACATTAACAGGGGATTATTTCTAGGACTGGCACTGGCAGAATTTAATCTTTCTTTTGCAGATCTTCTCAGATTAATTTGAATTTTCTCACATTTAAAAAAATCAAATATTCACCTAGCTTTTTTCAGTTTTTCTCCACTCAACACCCATCTTCCTCCATCTTCACTGAAACTAAACTCTAGTCGACCCATAAGTAATACATGAAGGACTGTAGCTCTCAATAGCTGCAAAAAATACTTTATAACACTTCAGCCTGTCAAGGCACAAACTGTTCTCCTCCTTCTCCTCCAGCTATTCAGTGAGTATCACTGTATTTCATTGCTGTCTCATCTAAAAAGTGTCAAAGAGAGTTAAGTACACAGGACAAATCCAGGCTTCTAGGAGGACTCCCACATGCTTTGCCCAGAACACTCATTTCAGTGCCTATCATAAAATACAGTCATTTCTACAGCCAGTTAGTTCAGTCCCAGCCAAGTGACCTGCAGGGAGATCTGTGCAGAACTGACACCAGCTCCTGAATGCCAGGTGAGTATTACCTGTGGATCTCTTCTTATCCCATGGTGTGACAGAGATCTGAACAAAGCTGTCCTCGGTCATGACAGGCCATTAGGAAAAACATTTCCTGAATTCTGTGCAATTTCTGGAATTATGTGCAGATTTTTCAGGCCAGCAAGAGTTATGTTTAACCATACACTGTGATACTGCTTTATACTGGCTGCACAAAATAATTAAAATAACAAAGCCTGTGGCTGTGTTTTGTTTGCCTCAAGTCACATTAGAATACAACGAGATAAGAAAGCAAATCTTCCTTTCATGTTCTGGAAGTCTGCTTCCTGCTTCCATGTGGATGTGCTCTAGGAAACAGCAGGTTAGGTGTGTTTGGAAGTGCATCTGTCAGCCACTTTGCTCATGTAACCCTTGTGTGATATTTGCCTGGAGCAGGGGTGACCCCACAAAGCTCTTGCTGTTTTTCAAGGCACCAGCTGAGGGTCAATCTGCCACTAATTTTTCCCAAAAAGGCAAAAAGAAGAATTTATCTTCTTCAGTGGGTTAAACACAATTTGAGCCCAAATGCTGGGCACATGCAACTCAGCACCCATTTCTCTAGTGGGATGCTGGTCCCTTTCCCTTTGAGAGGAGCAGGCACGTTGTCAAAACAGGAGAATCCAGGAGAGCTGCTGGAAATGCAGTTTTGGGTATACTGGTGATGCTGCAGTTGTTCACATGCTGTGCCACCAGCACATGGCTGGGTGATGTGCAGGATGACTTGGGTAACACAGGGCAAGATTTCACCCTTTTCTTGTCTGTAATTCTTCACCCTGACTTTTTCCAGCTGTGGTCAAACACCCCTAAAATCTGAGATGTCTGAATTCAGCAAAGGTGCAGGCAGCAACTTCTTAGAGGTGCCAGCAGCCTTTGCCCTCTCTCCATTGCGTGGCTGCCCTTGGGGCCCCCTTGGTTCCTGCAAAGGTTTGGTTCTGCACATCTGGAGCTGTGCAGTGCCCCACCAGCAAAGGAATACATTTACAGCCAGTGTAAGGATAAATATTTACCAGAACTCATCTGTAACAGCACAACAGGAAAACTATTTAAAAACAACAACAACAACAACAATAATAAAGAAACCAGCCAAGAAATAAAAGGATGGTTAATCCCATTGCCTGGACTGATCTATTTTTACAGCAGTAATAACAAAGAGTTTGGCAATGAATTGCACTTATTATCTTCAGTGCAATAGCACTGAGGACCCATGTTCAAGAGCCAGTCAGTCCCTGACATCGCTGGGTTTTATATCAAAAATGAAAACATTGCTTTTTATAGCATAGAGTGGCAGTGTTCACAAAATATCCAAATGATCAGGTTTCACTCCCACTGAAGGGAATTTAAAGGCTCCTGCTGACTTATGTGGGAGTTGGATCAGGCCCCATAGCAACTACTTATGCCCAAATACAACCTGTGGCTGCTGCAAGTAGGGGCAAGCCTTGGGTTTGCATGATGATGAGGATTCTATTTTAAATTTTGTGTAGGGAACACACAGACACACAGACACACACACACACAATTGTTTGTTTTTCAGAACTGCTTTTATCTCTAAGTGTTATGATAACCTTTTATTAGGCTCTAAGCTGGCACTCTGCAGGTTTAGGGAGGAGTGAATGCTCCTGGTGCCTCTGCCTAGGAACAGATCTGGGATTTATGGATGCTTGTGTTTGGGTTGTAAAAGGCTTGGGAAGGACAAAGGAGTAATTTCCTGGTTAGAGCCACTTTTCTGAAACTTCTCTGTGGAGAGCAAGGTCTCAGGAAGCAGGTGCCTCCCAGGAGGGAGGAAAAGGAGTCAGCACACAAACCTCAGAAGGACCTGCAGACAGAAGTCTTCAGGAGGATGGAAATGGACATGGACATGGACATACAACTGCAGGGAAAGATCATGCTGGAGCTACAAGAATCTCATTGCAGGACTCAGACAATGTAATTCATGTAAATCTGAGGTTACCTGAACTCTTGAGAAGACACTGGTTGGTGTAACACATGAGAAACTAGCCAATGATGAAGGAAAAGCAGCAGGGTATGAATAAGTAAGGTGTCTAAATTTACCCAGTTCTGTACAGCCTTTATGTTTCTTTTAAGAAAACAAAAAATCATCACAGGACCTTTTGAAGTTTTAAAGATGATCCCTTTAAAGATGGAGAATGCCAAAAGAAAGAGAGAGGAGGTGCAATGCAGCACAGAGAATGAAATAGCCACCAAGCATGTCCTCTGTTTCTAGCAGCAGATGTTTATGGAAGAATACAAAGCTGAGGCTGTGTAACATTATTCATTTCCTTGTTTGGCCTCAGTAATCATCTCTCCAGGGGCTTCCTGAGGTGGATGTGCATGCAGCATGGGCAGTCGTGTCCTCCTGTGCCAGCCTTGGCATGGATGTGGCCAGAGCCTCCTGGAACCTCTTGGAATTTCACCCTCCTCACTGTGCCATAGCAAGAAACTCTGCAAAGTCACTCCATGCTGCCTAATAAAACAGGGAGCCCTTCTTTGGCCCAGCCTGTTAATATCACTTTTTGTGCCCTGTCACTTTGTTGTAACACCTGATCACCAATGGTTCACTGCTGTCTTTGTCTCCCTATTTATGAATTTGGAGACATCTCCCACATCCCTCCCCTCAATCAGATCATCTTGATATACCTTAATTATGGTAAATTCTTTCCTTTCTCTGTAAACTAAGATGATGTTCCCAAGGATGAACAGGTAAAATCAATACCCAAAGATATTTCTGGTTTCAAGAAAGTATCCATGTGAGCTGGGGTTAAAAGTCACCTATGGGGAATCGTTGCACATATATTTGAAAATCCCAAATCACCCAATCTTGGTGATTATGGAGAGGCCTATAAGACATACACTCTTAAAAAAGTAGATAATGATTTTTAAAATTAGTTGTTTCAAAATAATCCACTGGCTGCTGAACACACATGACTTTTTTACTGTTAGGAGCATTGTTGTTCATTTACGTAAAGAAGGCAGATAAATCAAATAATGGGAAGCCCACTCCTTCCTCAACCTTTACAGCTCATCCAGTGCCCCAGCCCTGTTTTCATTCAACTATCTAAATACTCATCTAAACTATTGACCGGATGCAGAGTGGAAAAAAATAACTTGAAATAAACAGGCTTCTCTATTTATACACATTCTGTTGTGCTTGTGCTGGGGCTGATCAAGAAGACGTGTGTTTCTGGAAATCAAATCATTCTGCACAGAACTTAAGATTACAATGAGAGAAAAGGACAATCCAGTGTTATGTCAGTGGACAAAGCCACATCTCAGTGAGTTTGCCTGGCCTCAGGGGCAGTGGTGGCATATAATACTTTCTCTGTTGTGGGCATTTTAATTATGTGTTTTGGGTGAGAACATGGGTGCTCTTATGAAGGACATAACCATTTCAGAGTCAGTGAGTAGCACACCTGGTATCTGTGGCCTTTATTTCAGTGTAAGTCAGCTACCTGAGTCACACTAATGGGGGGAGACCAGTTCTCAGGTGCTTTTTTACAACTGTTTGGTTTAGCTCTCCATAAAAATAGAGAGGAGCAATGGAAACAAAGTTTCATTCACTGTTATCCAGAATTTTATCAGCATTATACAATTTTTTAATCACAGTTTATCATTTCAGAGCAATAAGAAAACACTGAGCAGAAGGCTTATTGCCCACTAAACCTTATCTCAAACAGAAAGTCCTGGCAAGGCACAAATCATCCAAGGCAAGTTCTGCTGGCATGAGAGTTATAATATCCTGATTAAGTCAGTAGATATACCTGAGAAGGTATGAAAAAAGCACTATAATTTTAAGGCTATTGCTGGTATCTTCACAATGCTATTGTCTCATTCTGTGCAGCAATGTGACCTTATTGACTTCAACAACGGTTGCATGAAAATTATTGCAGGGTAGAAACTGAGTAAATGCTAATGGAAAAGAATAATATCCCCCAAATTCAAGGTTATGCAACCATCTGGCAATGCAGACCACTCAGAAACAGAGAGCTCCAAAGAAACATAAAAAAGTAGGACACAAAGTTTGTGCAAATTATTTATAAAGGATTTTGATTTTCCCTTAATGAAGTGATGTATGGTTAGCTGATGTACTTGTTCTTTCCTAGAAGGTGCATGAGCAGATCCTCAGCATTGAGAAAAGAGAATAGCTTTGCCCTCTTGGATTGCAGACAGCAAAGCAGAGGAAAAAGAGATACTGTGATTCTTAGCATGGGAAATATGAGGCAACACACACATACACAGAAGTAAATCAGGTGTTATTCTCTAACAGTCATTTTTAGTGCTGTGGACTGGTTAAGAGAGAGAAGACAAAAGATGCCCAAATTCCTTTAGAAGTTAGCTGATTCAGGACCAAGCTCTGGGGACCTCTCAAGAAAAATAAGGAAAACATCCCCAAACACGGAAAATTCAGTGAAACCCAGCCTTGGACGCATGCTAAATAACAGCACTGCCTGGAGACAAGAAGGTATTGAGTAGAAATGAGAAAGGCCATAATTCCTAGGGCTTTATTTCCACAAGGTCCCAAACGTTGAAGTGTAGTTTGACTAAACCTTAGATCACTCTCAGATGGTTTCTCTCAAGGAAGAGCACAGGTTAAAGGAGAGTGGGAAAACATAAACAGGTTGGATGTCACATGTAAATAACAACAAGCGGCGGTCCTGACGGAACGGCTGCGGATTTTGAGGAGACGTGGGCTCATGCAGGATGTGAGTAACTCCCAGACACTTCCCACTATCTTTCAGTGGGCTCCCACTGACGTTACTGGTATCCTGTGGTGAGAGAATAGGACCAATATTTTTAGATGTGGGGCTGGCTGTTCTCTCTGGAGTCCTTGCAGCAGCGGTGTATTTTTAGTGGCTCATTATACGCAGTGGAGGAGCCTTTGCGTCGTGTTGTGTCACACGCAGCGTGTGAACTTCCTGTCCCTGCTCCTCCATGCCTTTGATCCTGCCCATCCAGCCTCCACAGCAGCAGAGCTGTCACACCAGCCATGGCCATTTCTTCCTTAATAGGACTTCCCAGGTAGGTGAAACGTGCCAGACAGGGCAGGGTGTCACTGCACTGACACGACAGCCACTGCAGAGGGACAGGTTGGAGCAATGCCAGAGATACTGTGGATATTTCATCCCTTTGCCAGTCAATATTCTGTATTCCATGTCACTGTATCCTAAGCATATTTTGCATTCTTTGGGCTGTAGTAATGTCACCTTGCCAGGTACAGCTGCCTGTGCTATTACGGTTTGCTACTTGCTGACAAGGCCTGATGCACATTTAGAACTCATAATTGAGTGTATCATGACTAATAAGTTGATCTAGAGTGGTAATTTCTGGTGGTTTTTTCTGGTGTATGTTTCTAGGAAAAATCAGTTTTCCTTTGTAAAGTTTCTTTGACTTTCCTGTTATGATTGTTATTCAAAATAACTAAAAAGTGATGTTCTACTGAACATCTATTTTTCTATGTTCTGTGTTTTTCTTACTGTCTTCCTTTTCATCAGTGAATCCTTAATAGGTCCTGTCAGTAACACATGCTAGCTGTTAGAGAATCCTGATGAAATTATACAATGCCTCATGACACACTGTTTCCCCACTCCTCACTGCTATACACCCAATCCATCATGACAGCTGCTTAAGATCCACAATGCCAGTTTCATATGTGAATTTCCTAGAAAAAATAACACAATTCCTTTTCACTTTGAAAGCATGGGAGTAGCAAGATTCTTATTCCCCAGTATTTTGAGAATGGTTATAGAAATTTATGCATTTCAACAGAATTTGCAATACACTTGCATTTGAGTTAGAGAATCACACAATGTATTTTGATGTACTTTCATCACAATTTTCTGTACTGACTCTTCAGTCTTCCAGTAGTTTATTATGTTTGTAGGGACAGAATATTGCAAGAGACCAGTGGCTTTATTTTCAGCTGCTTTGCACAACCTTTACCTCAGCATGGCAGTGAAAAGTGGGAGCCAGGAGATAAGAGGAGAAATTTTGAGAAGAAATTCTGCTGCTGCTGATCCAGGCCTCTCTGTGCAGGATTATTGCTGAGACTATGAATTACAAGGCTTCCCTGCAAAGGCTTCTGGCCCTTCAGAAAATAAAAGAACCAAAGTTTCCAATGGCTTTTTTCCCCCACAAAGAATCGAAATCGAATGAGAATGGATTTTGAGCTCTCCTAAAATCTCCTGCCACCTCTCTAACGGCACCCAGAGAGTATTGAGGCCCTGGCTGCCACCAGATTTTTAAAAAATATACTGGGTTCCCCAAATGCTGTGAGGTGCACAGGAGCTGTCTGTCGTGAGACCTTTTCCCTCCTTTGAGTTGATTCCCAGGGGGATGCCTGAAGTGCCCTGACCTGATACTTGTCCTCACAGATTCTGTGTATCTGTGCACACACATACATTCATATATATATTTTGTACACAAAACCAGCCACAAACCCTTCAGGCAAAAGAGAAGAGACAAACTGTTGATTACAGAAGAAATTCTATCACTGTATGTAAGGTAAAACTGAGTAGCTGAGTCAGGATATTTTATTATTACTTTTGCTCTGCTTTGGTAGGTGGCAACCCCAAGGAAAGGGAGGAGGAAAAACCAGAGCTGTGTACCAGCCAGTGATGGGAATGGAAACATCTCTCTGTTCCTTCCAAATGTGATCTCCAGACCAGCCTTGCTTCATGCTGCTCCTTCAGGCAGCAGTACTTTGGAAAGCATTTCACAGCTCCAACTGTTTTCTCTATGCTCAGGAGAGATTCCTGCTCTCAGCTGTGTAAATGTTTTAACTGAGATTCATGCTTGGCTATTCAGGTCACTGCTTTCTCTTCCGGCCCACACAGGCCAAAATGCATCTATATAAGCACAAAGTGTCCAAAATCAACACAGTATTTTTCACTTGAACACACCCATGGCACGTGGCTCCCTCAGAGTACAGGATACAATGCCAAGCAGTAGATTTGTACGTTTGCCTGACGTGAACTTAGCATGATTTATAAAAAAAGAGGCAATAGGCCGGTTGTGTGCCCGAGCAAATCTGGCTTGGCAGAAACTATCATTCCAAGGAAGGAACTCAAGGAAATCAAACTCTCCCCCGGTCTTGAGCAAGGACTTATCTAATGTAGGAAGTGTTCTCAAAATACTTAATTTATATTAAGAATTACAATGTATTTCTTTCTGAATTCTAGTAACCCTCTATCTCCTTTGCTGGAAGAATAGAATGAATTTCCTTCTGCTGTTTTGACTTTATTGTTTTAGGAGTTTAGGGACATCTTGAAGTCAACAGCATTTAAATAATCAAAACACCCTTAGTTGCAGAAAGACCTAGATAGCTCTAGAGATAGATTTAACCAATGCACAAATTTTCAGGGATTGTGTTTCCACATATTGACATCCTGCCTGCAACTGTATGTCATAAAAAACCCATTTTTTTCCATGGCTGATCTTGCAAAACAGGAGGAGGAGGGCTTTCCCAAAGCTTGGGAAAACAACAAAAAAATCAAGCCTCTAGAGCTAAGAGATTGATGCATCTGTCTTAAACTATCTGCACTGGTGCATTATTGTCATTGTCACCACTGTCACAGACTCCCCCTTCTCTTGCCAGTCTGTGGAGGGAGGTGCTCCCCACACAAGAACCACCAACTTAATGTCTTAATTACAGAAAAGGAATGCTCTAACTGCTATTTGACAGTTACCACATTTTTCCCCCCATTTTTAAAATCTATATCCACATTCTAGCCTTGTATTTCTTTCCAACAATATTTATCTCCACAGATTTGGGTCAAAGCTAGTGATAATTCTGGAACAAGAAAGTTTCTATATTTGATAAATCAGGTTATGCAGAAAAAAAAAATCAAATATTCTTCTCTTGTTGTTCAGGAGGCCTCTAAATAGCCCAAACTGTAAATATATCTATGTGCATCACTGTAAATAAACAAACTTCCCCCAAGAGGCAGAAGAATATTTATTTGTGCTGCAAAATGCTTAATGAATCTCCTCCTGAAGGACATGTTGCTTACTGAGTACCTTTCCAGTTGCATTAATTACAAGCAGTAATTATGCCTGGTTCAGGTAAAGACAGGTGATTCACATGGATGGGCCAAAGTAAAAGGTGCCTCACAGAGGACAAAAGTAAAAACAATACAGAAAATGAAAGTATTTTTCCATAGGTTTCTCTTCTCCCTACAGAATCAATGAAGTTGTTGCACTGACATTTATTTGTAAAAAGATATATTGACACAGCCTTAATGCTGGGATAGCTTCAAATTCATATAGCAGTGCAGAATACCAGACTGAAGGAAAAATGTGTTCAGTTTCAACTCAAGTTTGAGATCAGAAGGGGAAGTGTGTATGGGTGAAATCTGCATAATTCTAGGGACAAATATTGTCCTGTTCTCAAATTCCACTTAGTTCCACTTGATTGTTTTTGGGTTTTTTAACCACACATCCATAGCAGTTGCCACCTCTGCTCCCCATGTGGTACCAGGACAATAAGGAGTAGCTCCAGGCCAAGTTAAAGCTGCACATTTAAGTTTCTTTCAGTATTTGGGGTAGCTTTAGGGGAAAACAATGAAGCCAACCAAAGACACATGAAGCAGAGCCCAGCATGAGTAAACAGGACCATCTCTCCCTGTTCCCCCATACACCTCATTTTGCATTAAAAACATATTTAAATATCTGTCTGAATGTAAGGTTTAATTTTGGAGGTTTTGGAGTAGAGAAGAACTGTTTGGGGTTTTTTTCCCCTAAGTTTTCAGCCACTTCCCATTAGTTTCTAGCGAGTTTGTGTAATTCTGTCTTATAACAAGTGGCCTAACAAGTCATGGCATTTGAGTTTTCCTTATGGCAGCAATCAGTGATCCATAACTGCGGTGCTGGCTGCTGGGCAAACACTCACTTGTCCTAAATGTTTTACAGAGCCAAGATTAGTGAAGTGTAAAAGGAAACATGAACACCCTCATTATCGATTGGAAATAAAAAATGGAGAGTTATTCAGAGCTTTTCCCAAGTTCAGACAGGAGGCCTGAATCACAGTTTCAGCTCCCTCAATGCCAGACACACACACTCCAGTCACCAAAACGACACTTCTGTCAGTAAATCTTTAAATGTGGTGATTCCTTCTCTGGCACAGCCTGCTTCCAGATGCTGAGTGATCAAAGAAGTGAATTTTCTTGCTAGGTAAGGATGCAGGTTATGTCAGAGCCTTTATAATTTTAGCAGTCTACTTTGGTAACTTTGATTTGATGACCCTTTTAGAAGCAAATAGTGAAGTGGGAATCTCAGGAGACATGATTTGGTGGCAGCAGTAATGCCAGATATTCCAAACCTGCACCCTGCTTGTTCCTATGCCCTAAACTGTGCCAGGAAAATCCTGCATGCCAAGAAGGCCAGGGAATTTGGCAGATCCTCCCCAACCCAAGTTGTTTTGTTTTTTGTAATTTAAAAATAAGGGAATTTATTCTTGTAGATGCAGGAATGACAAGTGTTACACTGGAAAACCTGAAGCCACCTTGCTGCTGAGCAGTCTCTACTCTGGAATCTGTGATGCAGACATGAAATTGTAGGAAATTTCATTTAATACCTGTGTTTTATGTCCTGACCAATCCCATACCCACAAAAGATAGGTGAATATGCGTCTTGTAAATGAGTCACCTTTAATGAAATACACAGACTGAATCCCCCTCATTCTGCTCCCCATGTTTTGCTGGGCTTCATCTTAAATTGAACAGTGAATATTTCCATGAGGGACTGTGCTTTACTTATGATCCCAGGGGAAAATGTACTATTACCATGTTAATTTGGAGAAGAGGATGCCAGATGGCTGGAACAGACTGCAGAATATATTTGAAGTTAGGAGGGCTATACATCCTGTGTAGGATGTACAACATAAAAAATTTAAAAGAAAAAGAAAGCGAAAAGAATGCTAAGTCTATAGCAGCCTAGGGGTGCTTTATCAGTCATGCAGTGCATATGAGTAAAGTATTGTTAATTAATAAGGGTCAAGATATGCTTAAGGAGGAGGAAAGAAGAATATGTCTGGTATAGAAGCTAACACAGCCCACTCAGCAAGCACCTACCATGCAAGCCTGTAGCAAATCCTAGTACTGCTGATAAAAACCCCATGAGAGTTGCCAGAGGTCTTGGTCTAAGAGATAAATCTAAGAAAGAGAATACAACAGCACACTGCCTGTTCCATATAAGAATATCCAGGTCTATCTATACATAACATCCTCTATCTGACAGCATCCAGGAAGACACAGAGTTTGCTTTTCCTTAATTTCTTTTTCCCAGTGAACTGTGGCCAAAGGTTGCAACCACGTTGTCAGAGCACTTGATGCAGCCTGGTTTTGTTAATTTGTCTGCATTACCATTTTGGATCTGTTCATGCATACCTAAACTAACTTGCCAAGGTGCATTCAACATGAGCCCCAAACATTGCATTTCCTTTGATTAAGTTGGTAATTGTTGTTCTCATTTGCTGCCCTTTATTTCTTGTGCAACTGGAAGGAGGGAATGGCCATTGCTCCTTCTTCTCCCAAGTTATATTTGGTGTGATGGACACTCTCCAGTGACTCTTTTCCAGGCTGAATAGTCCTGGTCTCCTCAATTTAAAATTTTACAGAAACCTCACATGCTTCTGACTATTCCTGCTCCCCAGGCACACCTCCTTTCTAGAGCTGCACACAGAGATCCAGAGTAGGGTCACTAGGGATTTATGCTGCAGTAAAATGCAATATATCTTCTCTTCACTTTTCATTTCTCTCCCAGTAACTCCCAAATGCCCTTTCCACTGCTGGCCTCAGAGAACTGTAGGAAAGGACTCCAAGATCTGTCCTTTGTGAGTGCCACCTGCTCCTGCAGGGCCTTCTCAGTACAGAAATTCTTATGTTTTTTTCTCCTCTTATTATCTACTCCTTTGCATCTACTGGCTCTGACCTCTGTCTATTTTTTTTATCACCTGGCTGGCTGAAGCTCTTCATAGTCATTACAATTGTGACACCTTGAATAATTTTGTAGCAACAGAAGTCTGCCAGCCATGAAATACTAAATACTTCTGAAGGGCTGGCTTTTGTTGCCATTGCTCACAAGTCTCATTAACACTTTGGTCTCACATGTCTATCACGTTGAGGGTGGGTTCAATCAACCTTTACAAAATGCAGAGAAGGAGCAGATACATGAACCCCAAACATACTGGCACAAGAACATGTCTGCACTGTTGGAAGGGGTTTGTCTGTTGTACCTCGAGTCCGTGTGAAATGAAATCAAAACCATAAAAGAGACAATGGAGCAAGTCAATTATATCAGAAGTGTCAGTGGACTCCAGGGATCTCTTTCTCTGCCTGCCATGAATGTTTAGAAGAGCCTGATGTCTCCACAGCCCCCAGGGCATTTCTTTGGTCCATGCACACAGAACTGCTGTCCCAAACTGAAGTTAATGAGGATTTATCCCCCCCAACATAATAATCCTCCTTAATCTATAAGCCTCGTTGCTGGACTCTTCGTGTGCATTATCCATTGTGTCAGAAGATAAACCTTTAACTCCAAAACTGTGGCAATCCTTCAGTGACCCCACTCACAAAACATGGCAGAGGAGCTGTGTGTGATGTTTACCTCTGATTCCTTTCTGCAGTTAAAGTACATGAGAATTTCTCTCATTTGTTGAGGCAGCCCTCCTTTCTTATCTTCCTGACCACTGTTTGCAACATCTGTCAGTGCTTATTTAGGAGGGCCCCAAGACACAAAGAGCACCAGGACAATTACTCTCAGCTCTGTACTACATTGTCAGGATGCTCTTGTCTTGGCTTGGAAAAAATATGTTCAATGGGAATAAGATAAAACCATGTGAATTTTTTTATGGTTTAGAAAGTATATGTTGGCAAAGGCTTGTCTCTAACAAATGCTGTTTCTTTTTTAAATAACGTCAGGGGAAAACCCCATCATAACTCTTTTTAACTATTGTAAGACAATAAACTGCTCTACCCAAATAACATATGGCATTTTTCTCATTTCAACCTGAACTATGTCTCTTTGGCAGACTTCAAAATGTCCTCATAGTCACGGGGGGACAGCACTGACAGATACAGAGCTCAGGAAAGTTAAATGAAAATTTTCCAATCCTTTCAATGGGAATCTTGGCAGAAGAAGGAAAAGGATAAGACAATGGAATTTCGGCTGATGGGGATAGATGATCCTTCTGCTGCCACAGAAAGCCTAATGTATCTGCTGACAACTGTTGAAAGATGCATTTCTTCATGATTTTTTTGTTGAATACTTGTATGTTTAGGGACAGTTCTGTTTTCATGCCTACTCAGCGTTGAAAAAAACAAACGAAGGACAACTTGCGTCCCTTCCAAACTGAAAGAAAATTCAATGCAAAACTTTTGTTTTCATTTTTGAAAGCAGCTCATGACAAATAGCAACTAAAAGCACAATTAAAAGCAAGCAATTACTGCTGAGCATCACAAGAGCACCAGTCCTGTAGGCATTTATGTGGCATTTATGTGACTGCCTGCTGAAATAAGAACAGCTGACAGAGTTACACACCTGAAGCACACCTTTACATGGAAATATCTGCACAACCTGGGTGCTAATGCACATGTTTTCACAGAAGGTTCTAAGGCTTGACTAAATCCCACTGAAGTTGATGGAAAGGCTCCAGGAGCCTGTAGGAATCAAATCAAAAGGGTGCATATAGTGCCTTCCACCCAAGTCTGCATTAGCAAAGGTGACTTGGGTATCTCTCCCACTACAAAGCCATGCTCAAAGCACCTTTGCTCTTTAAAGACCAGATTTTCCTTTGATCAGACCCAAAGCTGTTTCCTTCTTAGAGGCAAAAACCCATGTGAGGAAAGAACACTGCAACTCACAACTTCATGCTGAAAACTTATGCAGAGAAGAAGCAAAACTGCTTATAATTATGGTTTCTCAGTAGTTATAAAATAATTCCTCCTCCTCTCCTTCCTCCAACACTCTGATGAATTAAAGAGAAGCATCAACAGCATAGTATAGTTTAGATGAAAATATTCCAGTAGAATTAAATATCTCAGATACTAAATTACTTCACTTGCCCACTTTGATAATTGACTGTAAGGGCGATTTGCTCAATATGTGCCAGGGCAGAGTTCTGCTCAGACTTGTCATCTGGGTGGCTGTGAAAACCTTCTGTGTACCCTTTGTGACTGACTGGCATGTTCCACGTGGCAGACCAGTTTGAGAAACTGCTCTGCACCTAAAACTAAAAAGGAAGCATTGCTTGTGCTTATGAATGAGAATTTAGAGAAAAAAATTGACTTCCAGTAACTAGAATACTCTGAAATATGCTGTTGATGCATCCATAATAACTCTAATAATCCTCCCTGATAGCCTTAAAAGCCCTAGAATATATTTCACAGTTACAACATCAGATATGCAACTATTTTGTGGAATGACTGACAATTTAAATAATTCCACAAAATAGTGTCAAGTGTGGAAGTAAGTGATTGCATGGTTCTGTAGACACGCATGTGTAGAAGAATCATGCAAGATTTTAAGAAATTAATTAAACAATAATTTTACTAAGTGACTGGCTGAAACAATAATTTTGCAAAATGACTGGAAATCTTAGTAATTTTGTAGATGACTCATTCTGCAACATGAATAGAGCTTACTGATGTGCTTGGAAGTAAATTTAATGCCCAAGAAAATGAAGGATTAATTAGCAATCACTACTCCCTGGATTCATTCCTTAGCACTTTGAACTCCTCACTCCCAGCTCTACAATCCATCTGTCTCTTGTCCTGAGCTGTCCCTCCCAGGGTAGCTGTTGGCTTCCTGGGAAGATGATTTTATGTTGGATGGCTCCAAGGAACTCTAAGAACAGCTGGCTCAGGGCTGACAGTGATATGGTTCTTGGCTGCCTCTGCTAATCTGACCCAAATGGATCTGCAGCTTGAAAAATCAGCAGAATGACCAAATGCCAAAAATTCTACAAGTAAACACACAAGCAACCCCCAGGTTTGTGGGAACGTCTGGGTGTTAGAGCCTAGGGGTGTGTGTGTGCACACCCACAGCAAATCCACACCCACGGAGACTGCCATTAATCACCCTGGGATGTTTACTCCTGGCTCATCAGGATGCATGCAAGAGCAAATCCTGGGTTTCTGTGTGCATAAATGACATTTTAAAAAAGGGTAATTGCATTTCTGGAGCCCCGACCACCACACAGTGGATTTTCTCTTCTATGGTGTTAAATAGGCTGAAGATGATGGCCCAGCTGTAAACTGTGTAGGACTGGGATCATCTCCTTTGCACATGCACACAACATGCAGAAACCAGCTTATGACAAATGGCAGAGCCTTGGCTAATGCCTTTTCCAGGAGAAGGGGTCTTTATTCTCCAGGCCTTTCCACTTGCCCTGTCTCCAGCCATGACATCAGCTGAGCTCTAATGTGCCAGCTTGCTTCCTTCATCCATTGAAGGCATTATGAGGAAAACACAGAACATCTGGTGATCACTTGAGAATGTTCCTTGTAGAAGTCATGATTCTTGCTAGAAGGCTACTGGAAATGAATACACACATCTGAAAATGAAAATGTGCATTGCATCACTGCAGAACTCTTCTGTAGCAGCCTAAAGGCACCAGAAACTACTTAGTGGGGCAAAAATGCAAAGGGATACATTGAATCTTTAAATGCAGGGTGTTAAATTCTGCACTGCCCTAACTCCTCATCACACTCTTAATCTGCAGCTATGTGGGAAGCTCTCATCAGAGCAGCAGAGCTGCCTATGGGAACAGGACATGGTTTATGGTAACAGGAGCCATCAAAGGTCATCTCTTTGGCTTGGAACCCTTGTAGCTGGAAAGAGGTGTTTGCTTGCCATCTCAGCTGCTTTTTGTTTTATCACATGAGCCCAAACACCAGGAATATTACCTGTATATTGGTACCTATCTAGGAAGAATAAATAATCAAAGGGACTGTATAAGAAAGACTAGAAGAGAAAATGCTTTCAGGTTTGTGAACCATGTGTAATTTATGGTCCATAAAATCCACTTCTCAAATGAAATGACTGGTGATTGTCTCTTCTGTTAAATGGTCTGACCTCCCAGTTTTCTGTGAGAAATCCTCGAAGGGATCAGCTGGAATCGGGACCCTGAATCTCCCCTGACTGAGAACATATGGGGGAATCTCTCATCTGACTCTCATCTGACTCCAGAGAGAAAAGAATCAGGCTTCAGTTGTAAATTTACAGAAGTTTTCTTTCAACAGAAGATATCTGAGATTCCCCAAACCATCCCTCTCTTCTAGCTTAGTCCTTTGCTCCTTAGCCTGCATTCTTGCACTGAAGAAAAGTCCTTTCATTCTGAGACCAAGCTCCCTGGTACCCAGATCCTACCAGAATTGTCTTTCTCAGACCCTATCAGTGTTCTGAGTAAAAAGAAAAATAAAGATAAAAAAATCGGAGACGCTCTACAATCAATATCCTGTACAGAAAGTAAAACAATTAATCCTTAAGAGATCTGGTTTTGTTACCCAAACACAGGTATGACTTGGTGGCCTTTCTGAAGCAAACCTGTGCTTAAATTGTGTGAGACATTCAAAAGTAGAATAGCATTCATGAGTGCTATAAAATGTCTCCAAAACATTTCTTTTTATGCTGAGTACAATTTAGGGTTAGAGGAGTTTGCCTTTATGAAAATGCAGTGCATAACACTCCTCAAGCATGAACTAAACCAAAGCTTATCAACCATTAGGTTGGTCTAGGAGCTGGACTTTGATGATCCTTGTGGGTCCATTCCAACTCAGGATATTCTAGGATTCTAAGAAATCCACTTATATTCTTTCCAGGACGAATAATGTTTTGAAATGTTATGTATCACCTCCACACAAACCCAATGGGCACACACACAAACACACATGTACAGATTTAGGTAGAACAATAAATAGGACATTAAATTCACATATTTATATGTGAACTTCTCTGTGCAGTGCAGAAGCTGACAAACAAAGAGAACATTTGTCTGCTGACTTTTGCACATTGACCTGGATAGGAAATAATGAAGATACAGCTGAAGCAGTAAAGGAGAAATTTCTTCAGAGCAAATTTACTCAACATCTAGAAAAATGAATAACACAACACTGAACAAACTGAAAACAGTCTCAACCTTTGTTGCTTCCCAACGGCCATGACACTATTTGGAAACCTCCTGTGAAACATACACAAGGACTGGCATAATTTCTTGGGTTTGCTGCTTACTTTTTCCAAAGAAGGGACCTTCAGACCTGTGCACCTGGAGGACACCATATGCAGTAAAATAATAATAAAAAAGGGAAACTACTCAGAAATACTTTGCCTCCAACCCTAACAAGACTTCTTTGGGGATGTAAAAGTTCTCTAATACTGAACAGATGTTAAGGTAACCCAAATACAATACCCAGAATCCTTTTTCCAGCCTGTTATTTTATAATTTATCAAAATGTTTAAATGCTCCTTCACTTGGCTATTAAAAAAAATATTATTAAATGAAAGTAAGACCCTTGAGAAGGCTTTGAGCTTTAATGCATTTCACAGAACACCCAGTCAGAGAGGAATGAAGGTGCAAAAAACCTGCCAAGGGCTCAATGAATGGATAAAGTGTTAGAGGTGATGTGTGCTTTTAGAAGATTTTAGACAGTATAATTTCAAAATTAGGACTGCCTCCTTAAAGTCTTATTCAGGTAAGGTGTTCATGGGATGAAAGGGCAGATGGTCAGCTTGGGTTCCTTGAGATCATCTATTTAGCTTGGAAGTTTCAGTTTAGTAGACATGATTAGACATGATTCTCTTCTTTAAATGCTAAATTTAGTAGCATTCTCTTCTTTAATGCTAATTTTAGTAGCATTCTCTTCTTTAAATGCTAATTTTAAGCCTATATCTAGCACAGTTTATATTCTCACCTGTACTCACATCAGAGTCTTTATGCATCTTGCAGAAAAGCAATGACAAAAGCATGACTCCAAAACCAAGAGTCCATTCTCTGGTATCAACAAAATTATCTAAAAGTTGATAGAGCTACACTCATTTAACCCTGATTCAGAGGGAAATCAGAAACTCTGCAGTGGAATGTACTCAAATCCACATTCTATACTTGAAAATCTGGAAGAATGGTGAAGAAGGAGCAAAGCCAAAACCTAGATGTGAGTTTGGCAAGTGGTACAAATCCCAACTCAAACCACATGGGAGCTTTGGACACTCAAGTTCTGCTTCCAAATTGGCCGCTGGGCCTTGAGCATATCTTGAATCTGGGGTGGAGAAGTAAATCACAGCATCAAGAGGATTTATTTTTACCTTCTCTTATATGCATTGAGATTGTTTTTATATTCATTCATTTTTGATACCTCTCTTGCTTACAGGATTTACAGTTATCCATTTCTTGGAAACTCCATTGCTGTTTTCCTTCTAGCCAGCAGGGAATGCTGGTGTATGGAAGTAACTCTCTCTCCCTGTCATAGGCAGAAATGTCTCTTCCTCATTTAGGAAAGCATAAAAAACATTCCCTGCACAATCTGGAACAGATTTGTTTCTGGAACAGTGCTGTTCAAACAAAAGGCCAAACTGGCTTTCAAAGGCAGAGTACTCTTACCTTAGTCCACCCTGCTTTGCTGGTGCTTCTAGTTCCCTTAAAGCAGGATGTCCTATTTTACCTATTGTTCCTATTTTTACTATTTTAGTGCTTGCTACTAAGGCTTCAGCCAAGTAGAATCCTCATGCTGCAGTTGTAGCAAGGCCAGCTTGTCTCCAGGCTGGAAGAAATTCTAATCCTTGGATTGCCAACCTCTATTCCTAAATATGTGAATGGTCCAAAGATCTCTCAGAGCTTGATTTGATATGACAAAAGCAAAGGTATTTATGTTCCATGGCTATTTTCCCTTGTCAGATCCAGTGAGGATAACATACAGATGTACTCTAAGCCTTTCAGTATTCTCAAGAGAGAAAGCCCCTTTGGCAGGCATCCTCACTTTTTCAATAAACATAAGGTTTTCCTCAGTTTTGATTTATAGCACTGAACGTGTCTCTTTTCCATTCTGCAGTCGATGATACTGAAAGCTGGAAGTTAATAGTGTCATAAAACACCCCAAAGCCTCATTTCCAAAACCTGCACATATTCTTTAAACTTTTGAAGCAGGGGATATTTGGTGGCAAATTTTCCAAAGTAACTGAGCTCCAAGATAAATTTCCATGGGGGCATTCTCCACTTTGCACTCCAAACTCACAATCCCCAAGAAATGAGTTGCTCCCCACTTACTGTGCCCCTTAAGAGTACCAAATGGGAAAGTCTGCCAAAGGAGGGAGGAAAGAAGGATGATCCTGTTCCTGCTCTGCAATTGCAAACCTGCTGGGATGAATTGTTCGAGAGCAGCTCTCCAGAGAAGGATTTGAGACTGCTGGTGTGTGTAAGATTGGATATGAGCTGGCAGCATGTGTTTGCAGCCCAGAAATCCGGGGATGCATCCAAAGCAGCGAGGGCAGCAGGGGAGGGGAGGGGAGGAGGGGGACTCTGCCCCTCTGCCCTGCTCAGGTGAGACCCCACCTGCAGAGCTGCCTGCAGCACTGGCATCCCAGCACAGGAAGGACAGGGAGCTGCTGGAGCCAGTCCAGAGGAGGGACAGAAAGATGATCAGATGGATGGAGCAGCTCTGCTGTGAAGAAAAGCTGAGAGAATTGGGATTGATCAGCCTGGAGAACGGAAGGTCTGAGGGTGACCTAACTGTGGCCTTTCAATAATTAAAGGGAGCTTATAAAGAAGAGGGGGAGAGACTTTTTATCAAGGGCTATAATCACAGAACAATTGGATCATGAAGGTTTGGGAAGTCCAAGCTTTGACCAAAGACCAATTTGTCAACTCAACCACAGCACTGAGTCCAGTCATTCCTTGGACACCTCCAGGGATGGGGACTCCTCCCCCTCCTTGGGCAGGTGATGCCTGATGCCTGACCACCCTTCCAGTGAGGAAATTCTTCCTGATGTCCAGCCTGAGCTCCCCTGGTGCTCAGGGGGCCATTTCCTCTTGTCCTGTCACTCCTCACATTGTCTGTGAAGGAAGCCAAAGAGTACTGATAAAGCAATTTATGACAAGATAGAGCTTATCAGTTTGTGACACAGGGCACCAGGATACACACTGTCCTGACTTTTCATTCCCTGCTCTCCTTCCCCTCTGAGCCTCCATCCTTTTACCAACAGCCCTCCCTGGGACTTCTGGAGCACCTTCCCTGCCACAGCCACTGGGGAATGACTTTCCTAGGTGCAGGCTGCCTCCCTCTCCTTTGTGCAGGCTGTCCACCAGTGACGGGAGATCTGTAAGTTCTAGATATGAAGGGTTCCCAGGAGCAAAGGCTGGAGTTCCTCCTGCCACAGAGAAGCTCCTGAATCAAAAGAACAAAAAAAGTGGTTTTTTTTATTTTTCTTTTCTTCCCTTTTTTTTTTTATTTATTTCTCTCTCTGAATAGGCCACTTTTGCACAGACAAGCAGTGACCCAGAAAGAATGCATTCATTGCTACTGCATATTGCTGATTTTTGAACACTAAGCTCCTATCCTGGTGGAGGTAGCTAGGCAGAGATAATTCTAGAGAACAGTTCCTGTGAAACTGCAGCCTTAACTTTTACAACAGGATACTGTGGAAAGAAGTGTTATTTTTAGAACCTTGGTTTATCTGGGAAATTTCAGCTTAACAGCTGAAATATTACCTTCATGATCCATACACATGAATTTTTATGAATGGTTCTTGAGAGGTTCCTTTTTGCTTCCAAGGCAGTCTTTGGTGACATTTAAAGTTATAATAGCAGCACTGTGAGGAGTAACCTTGTCCAAGAGTCCTTTAAGATCCATGAGCACACATAGCAGATGTGCAGCATCCGTGGGCAGCTCTTCCATTCACCAGGCTCTGCACAAAATCTCATGGGCAAAGCTGCACAAGCACCATGTCAGCTGGGCTATTTGGGCTGCTCCTCTGCTGTGCCATGGCCTCACTGAGGAGAACAGAGCATTTGCCATGGCTGTGGAGAGAGCTCCTCTCAGAGATCACAGGCCTCCCTGCTACAGCTGAAACACTGCAGGGGCTGTGCATCCCCAACACTCCCCTGCCCTCAGGAAAATGAGCTTTATCCAACAGGTGAGCTCTCAGTGGGAAACACCTGAAAACTTCACTCTCTTTTATGCCAGGATATCAGCCCATGGTGTGATCTGCACACACCCACCAGGGCCACTCTGAGAGCCCCCTGTGTGGCTTCCAACAGTGACACTCTCCCTACATCTTTTTTTCTCTTGCCTCTTTTTTGCTTTGTTTACTTTCCAGGAATTGTCTGAAGTGTTTCCAGTGTGCCTTTACCCAGCTTCAGTTCTGATCTTTCTTTTTCTTCTCCTTTCATTCTTTACTTTTTTTTTTTCCCCTCCCCCTGGGCAGCCTCAGTTGAACCTTGTGGCAGCTGAGCAGCAAAGTCTGCTGACTTGCAGCATCCCTGGGGAGCTGATTCAGTCTCTCTCTGTCTGTGGGTCTCTTCAAAGGGCTCCAGCTCAAAGCTGCAGCAAACTGGCAGCTTGCTCTGCTTTTAAATGCATCATGGAACGAGCTGAATGTCAGGGCAGGAGAGCTGGGAGGGTGGGGAGCAGAGGGCTGGATTCCTGAGGGAAGTGGTGCAGGACAGGAGAGGAAGGGCCCAAAAAATACCCTGGCAAAATCCACAGATATAACACAGAGAGAGACCCAGGGTGGGAGTGGAATCTGAGAGGTATTGAGATTTTATGAATTTTATAATGAAATAGAGGAACTATAAAATTTTCTTTTTGGTTTACTTGAAATGTATCATTCTGCTTTTGGAAGTTTATTCCTTTAAAGCCCTCCTTTCCTTGCTTTTAATGAAATATGAATTTTTTTTTAAGGTCATCTTGGAGTAAAATAACGTTTAATTTCAGTATGGTTGAAACACAACATTTCAGCTTTCCATAAGCAACACATTTTTGAAAATATTGAACTATTCTTTCTTGATACTTTCAAAACCCTTCCCTCCTTTCCCTTCCCTCAAGACCCTTACTTTTTTCTGGGACAGATCTCTAAGTTTTTAAGTGGATTCATGAGCTGTTTTAACTTCTCCAGAACTCTGTGGTTGGATTTACTATCTGTGGGGCACTGGAGCCATGTGGTGCTGTCAGCCCTCATGTGGAAGAGCAGACTCATGGCTCAGCCTCCCCTCTGGGACTCAGGGGGCCTCAACACAGCTTCTGGATCTGCCAACTGTCTTCACCCAAGGCCAAATTCTTGAAGGCACTTTGACAAGCTACTTTTTATTTTAAAAGGTGCCCAAATAGGCTGGGCATCTAACACACACACTGACGTGATTTCCTGATAATTACAGCCAGAAAAAGCCCTGGGGTGATGCAGGATGGCAGAGCTGCCTTGCACCACTTTGCTGGGTCTTGTGGTGATCCCTTCAGGGTAAAAAGCCACCCAGAGAGGTCACCCAGAGATGCTGCTGGACTCTGGGTCTGGCACCCAGATCCATAAGACACAAATCTAATCTGTCCCTGATTAAATCATTACATTAATTGCTACATGGCAAATTGGCAACCCAGTGCACTAATTAAGATGATAGTGTAGAAAAAAAACCATTGAGTGTGGAAGGTATTACATAACTCAGAAATATTCTGGGGAAATGAATGCAAAGCAGAGCTAAGGAAAGGCTAGAACACCAGAGTTAGTTTTCTGTCAGCCTCCCTGCAATCTGTATTCCAGCCAAATTTTCCTTGTTGCCCCTGAGATACTGCACTCCTGGGTCCCACAGTGGCACAGATAGTTAATCCATCTGAACGATTTTTAAATCCAGACAGTTCTGGAATGGTCTTTTCATAAAGACTATCATCATTAAAAAATCAAAGGTGGTGGTTGCTCTGAGAGGAGGCACTTCTGCTGTCACTACACAGACAGGAAACGTGAGAAAAGTGTGAAAAGAGGTATTTGTCCCACATGACTCTTGGCAGCACTACAGGGAAGCAACTGTCACACAGTATCATAATTTTTTCTCTTTTCTGAGCTTGCTTTCTTGGTGATATCCAACACTTTTTAAGAGGCTGTGAGCCCCCCAGAGCAAGAGGTCCCACTGCAATCAGAGGTACAACCACAGGTACAGATATATCCAAGCTGCCCTAGAGCTGCCCCACTCACTGCTGCAGGTGCAGCAGCAGTGGCATGAAATTCAGGGGGCACTAACTACAAAGGTGTGCCAGAGGGAGAGGCACTCACTCTTGGACAGGGTCACAGGTAAAGCTAAATTCAGCTCAGATGCTGCAATCACAGCTCCAGGTTTCACCTGAGATGCAGCTGTGTGCACATCACTGATCCCCTGGGTTGTCTAAGGCATTATACACATTCACCCTACATGTTCATACCTTATACACAGATTGCATCAATTCATTGTTCAATATAAACAGGACAATAAATATATAATATATATATATATTCCTTATATACAGTTTGCATGAATTCATTGTCCTATATATATATATATATATATATATATATATAGGATAATGAATATATTTATATATATATATTGCTTATATACATATATATACTGTATATATATTGTGTATATATATATATTCCTTATATACAGATTGCATGTATTCATTGTCCAATATATATATATATGACAATGAATATATTTTATATATATATTCCTTATATACAGTTTGCATGAATTCATTGCCCTGATTTCTGCCCTGGTATTGAGACTCCTTTGTGGTTCCTGGGAATTACAAATTAAATTATTAAATAGGGCTGATCTCTGGGCAACTGGACTGTTCAGTGTTGACACAATGTGTGTTCTCTTTACGCAAAACTTTTCTGTCCAGCCAGTAAAGCTCACTTGGAATTACCTCAATTGTTAAGGCCTTTAATTATGTTTTTGCTCAATGATCATACCCAAGATGCTAAAAGCTCCCTCCCCTGTAAATGAAATCACATCTTTCTTAAGGCAAGAACTTGAATGTGTCTCCCAGGCCACAGGGAGATGCTGCACCAATTTCTCCCTCCTCTGGCACTCCCTCAATGTCAGGGCAGGGAATGACCCAGGGATGCCTTTGCCACCTCTGCTGAGGCAGATCTTGCTCTCTTGAGCTGAAATCCTTCCCTGCACCGAAGTTGCTGCCAATGACAAATTCCAATTTGTCCAATGAAAGATCATGTTTGTGGCAAGCCAGTGTTTTGTGGTGCAAAACATCTTTTGCTGAGCAATTCTTTATCTGCTCCTGCCTTATGGCTGCCCAGCCCTGCAGTCCTCTGGCTCTGCAGAGGGAAATACAGGTAGGGAATGAATTCCCTCCTCCAGCTGCAACCCTGGCCTGCAGGTACCTCTATGGACTCACAGAGCTGCACCCTCCTAAGCTCCCATGCTGCTGTAAAAAAACCTCAAGATGTGAATTTTATAGAGGGATTTCCTGCAAAGAAATGAAGAAAGGATCCTTGGAAGGTGTACCCCTGGTGTACACAGGAGTGCTGTGTTGCCTGAGAGAGAGTTTCTAAAATAAATGCCTCTGGGCATAGTCCCTGTGAAATTGTCATCCATAAGAAAACCTCTTGGATCAGACACTTGTAGAGACACGTGTTTTCCTAGCTGGCACTGCATCTGTTTACCCAGCTCTGTAAATCACTGAGTTGCCAAGGTTGGAAGAGGTTTTTAAGTCCAATTAAGTCCAATCAAGTCCAATCTCCAGCCTTGGAGATGGATAAGGAGGTGGATTTAGTTTTCAGACTGTTAACCTTCCACAGGTAGCCAGTTCTCATTTAAAAGGCACAGAAACTCCCCTCTGGTAAAATGGATGAAAAAAATGAAGCATCTCTGCTCTGACAGAGGAGTGGACCATGCTGTCTTACAGTGCAAATTTTTAAGTCCATAAAGAATTGAGAGAAGAGGGTGCATATGAAGAAAAGGTTTCTGACTGCTAAGGAATCATCTGCATGTGAACAATAAAAATAAGCAAGTACTGCTCCTTTGGAACTGGGAGGTGCAAGCCTGAGGGTTGTTTGTGCATCAACTTGTCATGGTGGCTTTACAAGTGTGTGCCTGCCTGTTTATTCATGGCTGCAGTGAGAGCAGCCTGCTTTCCACCCAGTCTGTACTGTAAGCAAGAAATATAACTTGCAGATAAGTAGTGTTGTGGGGAGACAAAACACCCATCAAAAAACTGTGGGAACTTTGGTGTCTTTATAAAATGTGTTTTGATGGGGAAAGACAAGTACAACAACAAAGCCATCTCACTGGTAACAGTAGTTAACATTTCTCCTAATTTCA
This sequence comes from Agelaius tricolor, assembly GCF_023055355.1. Classification (NCBI taxonomy): domain Eukaryota; kingdom Metazoa; phylum Chordata; class Aves; order Passeriformes; family Icteridae; genus Agelaius; species Agelaius tricolor. Next base: position 7,051,428 of record NW_027269263.1, read on the forward strand.
TTAACGATTTAATTCTGAGAGGAAAAAAGGCTGGCATAGCTCATTTGGTTGTAATTAGAGGGGTGAAGTAATAGGTGACTAGGGTTTGCAAATCACTCAGGTTGTTTTGAGAAACCAGAGTACAAAAATATTTTTTTTGCTTATGATTTGCTTTCTTAAAAAAAGGAAAAAGAAAAGCAAATCTATTCCAGGTATGTTTTTTACCATTAATGAGGCTTGTGATAAGAGCTGAGGTAAAACGAGAAATCTGGGGTACTAGAAATAATAATTTTGAAATTGTTTTACCCTGTCTTGCATTTATATACTTCATGAGCTCTTTTCATGCATGTCTTCAGTGCCTCTTACCACAACACGCTCTTCTCAAACACAGGCTTGTTAAGCTCAAAGGGGGACAGGCAGTCACCCACTTAATGATCTTCTGTAGTGTGGTTTTTCACACTGCATGAGCTGAAAGCTGCATTTCAGGAGGAGAGAAATGTTTGTTTTGCTGTTGGGGACCTATTTGCCTGACCAAAAAAAAAAAAAAAAAAAAAAAAAGAGCCAGATGAAATCTGGATTCATTGCAATGATCACAAAGAAGGCCATAAAGTGATTTTTACTAGAGTTCAGCTCCTGGTCAATGAGATTCATGTTTGCATATCTATGAGTGAGCTGTGGGGGTCCTGCAGCAGGTGCTGTGTGGGGAAAGGCTCAGCCCCACCATGGCACCTGTGCCCATAAAGCCATCACCTACCACGGATTGCTTGACTTGGGAAGGATTCCTGGCACAATCACCCTCTCCTGTCCTTGGGGCAACAGCTGCCAGTGCCACAGTGCCCTCCTGGCAGCCCTGCTCCCAGGCAATGGAGAGGGGCAGCTGTGAGGGTGCCAGGCTGAGCACCCACGGCCAAAGGGGCTCAGCTGAGCCAGGCCTGAGCCCCTCTGGGCCAAGCCCTGCACACCCCCCTGCCAGTGCTGGGAGCCATGCAAGGATAAAGGGCCACATTATCTGATTTTACCCAAATGCCCTGGAAAGTCTTTCTGTGCTGAGGGAGTTTCTTAGAGCTGAGCAATGTGTGGAGGTAAACACTTCTGTGCCTGAAGAATGAAGTGTCCGACGAGGAACCTCCTCCTGAGGGGAAGAGGAGAGCCAGGCCCTGAGCTCTGCTCTCTGGGACCAGGGACAGGAGCCAGGGAACGGCTGGAGCTGGGTCAGGGGAGGGTCAGGCTGGAGATCAGGGAAAGGTTCTTCCCCCAGAGGGTGTCGGGCACTGCCCAGGCTCCCCAGGGAATGGTCACGGCCCCAAGGCTGCCAGAGCTCCGGGCGTGTTTGGACACCGCTCTCAGGGATGCTCAGGGTGGGATTGTTGGGGTGTCTGTGCAGGGATTGTTGGGGTGTCTGTGCAGGGATTGTTGGGGTGTCTGTGCAGGGCCAGGGGCTGGACTGGATGATCCATGTGGGTCCTTCCCAGCTCAGTGCATTCCATGTGTGTGTGAAGACCCCTTCAGAGACTCCTTCCTTGTGTTACCTCGACACTTGCACATCTGTCTGACTGCTTTAGGGCTGTGCTCAGTTCCCACTTCTGCCGACCAGTCAAAATAGGTCATCACCTTCAGAACAGTTTATTCTGTCAGCCTTTTTTTTTTCTTAATTTATTATTTAGGGATGCTTGGAAAGATCTAGGGAACAGGCTGGAGGCCTGCCAGCATTCCTGTGGACCCTGTGATGTTTTGCTGGCTGTGACAAAAGCTAGGGTCTCTTGAGCCCCAGCAAACAGCCAGAGACAAGGCATGGGATGGATGAATTGTCTTGGAGGCTGCATTTGTCCCATGAGTGCCAACTGGACAGTGCAGGACTGTGCAGGACTGTCTGGTGTAGTACTGTTGCTTCAGACTCTTAAATAAGTTGGACTGACTAAAGCAGAAACATGAGCACAGCTGTCTCCTTTTTTCCTGATGGGAAATTGACTGCGGGGCTTCTAAATGTTCAAGTCAGTCTGAAAATGAAAATATTTGCTGTTTGTTCCATTTATTCATTTATTTATTATTTATAATTTCTAGTTCATGAAGCTGTTTCCTTGGTGAATTTTTTAATATATTCAAAACAAAAGAAATTAGGAACCTGAACTTAACATGTCAAGGTGCTTTTGGAGAGTCTGTGTTTCCTGTGTTCTTTGCATTGAGCTCAGCTCAATTCAGTAAGAATTGGTGGCTTTTGGGAAGCTGTCACCTATGAAAAACAAACACCCTCGTTTTTCCCCCCAAGAAATCAACAACACAAGAAAAAATCATTATTCAGCCAATGTACCCATACACTGATATGAACAAAACTTCTAGAAAGGAGAGCCTATGCCAGTTTATGGGAGCTATTAAAAGGGTGTTGAGTTTTTATGCTCACCGGGAAATGGACAGAGGCCACCAAACTCATTTCACAAAGGCTGCTACAAATCCTCCAGTCAGTAAAAACCTTCAGTCATCCACGGCTAGATTTGAGCTGGCAACTGCTGGATCCCTTCAGCACTCAGCCCCTCCTCCCCAGTTTTTATGGTCAGCAGGTGTGTGTGTGTAGGAGAGACTGTGGTCTCCTATTTAATTTGTTGCTGCTGATTTATGGCATAATATCAGTTAGGCAGGCTTCATAAAGCTGGGGGCCAGGAGGGACAGCTCCATCATCTGCCCTGTCCTCCTGTGCAGCACAGCCCATTAAGTTTCACCAGGACACCAGTATATTAAGCTCACAAATGAAATTGAGACTACAGCACTTTTAAGCACACAGGGGATTAAACCATGTGCCACAGATGGAAACAGGAGGGACAAAAAGTCATTGCTGCTCAAGAGCTCTGCAGTCTCAAAGAAGAAGAGATTTGAGAGAAGTCCTGCAAGAAGCAGATAAACCAATCCCTGTCATGGAGAAAGAGGGGAGAGTCCTCAGATAAAAAATAATGAGGCTAGAAAATCTAGAGTGAGAGCAAAACAACAGCCAGGAATTTGTGCTAACCTGATCTGTGAGCAAATCATATCTTAAATCCAGATATGGGGATAGGCAGAGCCCTGGGTATGACAAGATGGAACTGCAGCAGGAATAGAGGATAAAAACGTGATGGATCTCTGCCATCACATTCTCTTTCCTTCTCCCTTCAAGCTTCTGAGAAAGACAAAAGGGGGAAAAAAAGGCAAAATGTTGCCTTTATGGATAATGTTAGAATTGCCTTTTAAACAGGTTTATTAGGGCTCTCAGAGACATTGGGCATGTGATGCTGGGGAGTGATGAGTGTAATGTCACCTCACCATGAGACAGCATGGGGAAAACCAACCCCTGGGACAAGCCATGACACCAGGGCAGCTCTCCTGAGCCCTGACTTTCCTAACTAGGAAACAACTGACTAATGAGGAACACACATGGAATTAATCTACTGTCAGACTGGGGGCAAAAATGACAGTTTTGTTTTATTCCATCAGAGCAAAAGCATCACTGGAGAAAAGTCAGTCTGAGCTCCAGAATTTCTAAAAAATGAGACAAAAGAGAAGCATTGGAAGAAAATAGAAAGTTAAAACAATATTTGGTGCAACTTTAGCATCTTGTTGCCTTCAACAAGTTTTAGGGAGAAAACATGCAATATAATCCCTGGAATAATTAGGTGGAATATTATGGCTTTTTAATGGGTCAAAATCCTCAGCCATCATCTCCTTTCCAATTTTCTTTTGTCTATTTCAGCACTGTCTGTTGCTGCCCAACAGCATGGTGTGACTTCATTTGTGCAACTAATTTTGCTCATTTTAATGGTATTTCTCCAGCAAAAAAAAATCTGCATATGTACTTAAGAGTTCCTTTTGGGTTCAGATGAAGGCTTTGCCTTTGCAGAGAGTCTTAGTCTGTCTCTGCACTTGCCTCATGCTTTCTTAAGTTCATCCATGTCATATTGAATCTGATTCAAGGGAGACTTCAAAAAATAAAACTACAATATAGGGCATGTATTGGGTAAGGATATTCCACAGATCAGCTTGTCCACTGCCCCTGAAGCAATTTTTTCTGCTGATATTTCCAAGTTTCCCCTTCTGGTTGTTTTCTGAACATCATGGTTTTAAGGAGTAAAATTATCTCCTCTCCTTGTCTGACATATTTCTCTTTAGCTGCACTAATTTCAGGAAAAAATACACTCTTGTGGACACCATCATCAACATCTATTCTGAACAGATACAGGGGATGAATACCTATAGGGGAAATAAGCCTTTGTTATTAAAGAAAACAAAAAAAAAAAAGGGAATCAGGAACATCAGAAAATACTGGCACAAACTGAAGATTTTATAAGATTTCGGATATAATTATAAAACCAAGTTTTCTTGTGCAATGATGTCACCTGCACACACAATGTGATTCATAAAGCCTATTTGGTGCCTCTCTTGCACCAAATTCTCTCTTGATGTTTTTCTATGCACCAAAGAGACTTTGGCTCCTTCTACAAGGAGGGAGGGAAAAATTAAGAGCTGTGGGGAGAGACTAGAAGGGAAAACAAGAAAATGATGAAGGTTGTTTAATAAACCAAAACAGAGAAAGATGCAAAGTGCTGGAAAATATGTCTGGAAGGAAAAAGTGTAGAAGTGGAAAGGAAAGAGGAAATTCAGCAAAATATGTAAAAGTCAGAGATCAGCAAGCCAGGTTTTCAGCTGGGGTAAGAAAACTCCATTAAAGTGAACGGAGCTGAAATGAGTCCCAGCAATTGAGAATCTATTCCATTTTGTTCCATCAGAGAAATAAAGAACAGGAAATTTACTCTATAGAGAACCTAGAACTCGTGAATTGAGGGTGATTTAGCTGGTTCCCAGAAAAAAAAATCAGCAAGAACCCTGCTAAGGCCTGCTGTTCTATAAATACTATCTGATTACACTAGTGATATTTTTTTATATATTTTAGCCTGGTGTTCATACACTCAGGGTGGATCCTGGGTATGCCCAAGAAGATCCAAATGTGATGCCTGGGGTCCTGGATATGTCCAAGCAAAACAGGGAATAACTGAGGGCAGACTGGGATTTGCCCACTGCATCTACACTTTCAAAACAGGTCACTCAACTTTCCCTGAGCCTTCATATTTGTATCACTCAGTCCTCAAGTTTATAAGAGCAGGCAAAGAAGGCAACAAAGCACAGCCTCTTGTTAGCAATAGCCAGACCATCAGAAAGTTCTAGAGAGCTGCTGGCCCAGCTTTGGAGGGCAGGACTATTTGATTTGACACAGAATGAATAATAAATCAAATATACTCCCCCCCAAATAATTAAACCTCATGGAAGGCCGCCTTCTTGAAGAGCTATAGTCAAGGCAAAGGCAGAGATGTCTTTTGGGGTGGCAGGGAGGACTCCAGAGCTCCCCTCCCACCCTCAATCTCTCCCTGCTGCACTGTGGCAGCCCTCCATCCATCTGGAAACACTCTGGAGTTTGGAGGAAGCTCGAGAGCAGCAGTGTGCAGTGATCCCTCTCCCAGCCCGGGGAGCTGTGCCACGGACCGAGTTCAAGACCTGGACAATGCCCTGCTTGGCCAGTTGATTGGATAGAAAAATTAATTTACAGCCACGTTATGGAGGAGGGCCCAGATTCCACAGAACACTCAAGTCCCTGGAAGCTTGGCTGAAAGATCAGTAGTGCTGCTGCAGCAGCTGAGATTTCCACTTGTTACAAACAGAGATGAAATTGGGATGGCCACGTACACAGGGAGCCTGAGGGGACCTGCACCTCACCCTGGCTGATGCTGGCTGCAGGCCCCAGCCAGGAACAGAGTCCAGCTTTTCACCATGACCACAGGTAAGGTCTGGTCCTCTCACCCATCCAGGTCCTGGGTGTTTAAAAAGAAGGAAACATGGAGATGCTCAGAGCTGCAGTGCCTTGTTCCTGGTGGAAATGCTTTTCCACTGTGTTAAAACAGCGGAATGGGAGCGAGCAGATCTTTTCCTGGAGACTAAGAGCAGATTCCCCAGCTCCTGGAGAAGAGCCAGGATTTCTCCCAAGCCAGCAGGATTGCCTGGTGCTACCACATCTCCATTTCAGTGTCTCCCTGACTCCTCCATGCCGATGCATGTAGACAGTGGAAGGTTTGACACTTACAGAGGAAGCATTGCTGCATTACTGTGCTCAGGAAAAGGCCTGCACCAGTCTGGAGGGAGAGAAACCATCCAGCACTGGTTTGAAAACTTCTGCAGCAGACTGTGACACCACAGGGGCTGTGGCTGCTGAGGTGTGCAGCACTGGCAGCAGCAGGAGAGGAAGGTGTTGAAGATTCTTCCTCATAGCAATGGAAGATGTTAAGGGTTTCCTGGGGAAAACCAGTGGAAATTAAAAAAGGTGTAACACAGATCATGGGCCTGTTTTTACTATGGCCAATGAATATTTCTGAAGAACTTTCAAAAGCTTTATTTCACATTTTCACTTGAATGGCTCTATTACCTTAGACAGAGGATGCACCTTCTGGCAGTAAAACAAAGGACAATAAATGTTGCAAATTTAATCTGACTTCTCATTTTGGGATAAAAGAAGAGGTTTTGAATCTGGTAGGAAGGACCCAACACATTCTTGTCTCTGAGTGAGTGGCTACTAAGAATAGGTCATGACTACCTGCCTCATTCATTGCCCTCAGGACATGGGGAGCCATCCCTTGCAAAAGGTGTGCCAAGCCTGTTCAAAGGAAGTGGCTCATGAAATAAAACTTTACAGCTAAAAAGCTAAAAATAAAACTTCACTTCTTCCCAAGAGTCTGGCTTAACAGCCCCCTCTGTTATTCTTCTTATTCTGATGATTCTTCCTGTTGTTTGTACAGCTGAGCCAAAGTTTCCAGGCAATTCACAAAGTTACTCAGAGAGCTCAAGTGGGACATGAGGTATTACAAATGGTAATTTTGACTCTTGTTTACACTACAGTTTCACTTACACCCATTTTTAGAGTCTCTTTACATTCAAAGAGGTATGAGGGGTCATTTTTTTTTGGTAACATTATCAGAGGTATTCTACATGTACCATAAAATTATTGTTATTAATTTAATTATAGTATCTCCTAATCAAGTTTTGGGGTTTTTCAGGAAGAATTGAATGCTTGGTAAAATTCCACAGGAATAAAAAGAATTGTTTGGCCCACTCCTATTAGATTTAATAATTTTTGTACTACATGAAAGAAAACTGGAAGAGCAATAGAGTGCAAATTAGGTTACTCAAAACAGGTTCTTTCTGGAGTTGATATGCAGGAATGCTGTCAACTTTTAAAGCCTTGTAAAAAGAAAAAGAATTCTCAATGATAGTGATTAATTTTATAATGCATTAATCATATATCTCTCAAGTAAAGGTAAGATTATTAAAAGGCTTTTCAGTACAAAGGCAAGGTATTTCTCCTACAGAAACTGCAGGGTTTGTTTAAGGGCAGTTTTTTAGTTAGCACTGTAGTTGTAAAATTAATGCAGTCAACTTCTCAATACCCATAACCATCCCAAACCTGCTTTGAGTTGACCACAGTATCATTTATTCTCTTGCCTTTCCCAATAATTAGGAATAACACTGGAAGGTAATAGTTAATGTTATGAGATATTTACATATACAGTTGTAAATAAAATAATTTCACACTGTGTAAGGTATTTTTATACTTGAACACTGCACTAGTATTTTTAAAAAAATCCTTAACTGTAGATTAAAAAGAGAGATATTTGAAAGTGAGTAATGCTTTTTTTTCACTCCATTTTCATAAGCATCATTTTATTTCTCTGCCTTTTCTGTCTTCTTCCCTCTCCAACTTTTCTTGGCTGGTGCAAATATACATGAGAAAATCTCAATGAAAGCTTGTGCAGATTTTTCGAACTTTTCACAGGGAGAGCTCAGGTCCAAGGAGCATGCCTGCACATGTGGGGATTTTTGTTTCAACACACATTATGAGAGACTTCTTGAAGTCTTCTTCAGCCTAGTCATAGGCTGGATTGAGCTCACCCCACATAATCCACTAACATTTTTTGTTGTATGGGATGACATCATCTAAAATTGGCTTTCGATACTGGGGGCAGGGCTGGTTCAGAGCATGCTGAAAGCAGTAGGAGCCTCTCTCTGACTGCAGTGCACTTATGATTAAGTCCTTTAATACCATCTGTAGAAGGCAATTTCAAGGCATTCCTTTCATTTAAAAACCTCACAGACCCTCTGGGTGCACAGCAAGGCTTTAAGAAGCTGCCTGCATCCAGTGGGGCTGCCAGCCTACCTGCTCCCTGCATGTTCCAGAGCCCTGCCAATTGCCCTCAGTGTTTGTTTGGGTCAAAAAGATCATAATGCTCATTGTACCATCTTGACAGCTGAATGCAGAGACTCCTTGAATCAATAAAATACTGCTGATGTCCCAGGGGCTGAAAAGCCTTTGCTTCACTTTGACTTTTTATTCCTCCCAAATTGCCATTCACATTTCAGCAAAATTAAATATCCTTCTGTTTAGGTGCCAGCAACTCATGGGGGCAGTAAAAGAAGTTAATTGAAAGCTACTGGCTGCAATACTCAGGCAAGATTAAAAAACAAAACAAAACAAAAGAAAAAACCTAAAAACCAACCAAAAACTTAAAGAAATAAAAAGTCATTATTTCCTAGAAGTGAGCACTATGCCCACTAGCAAAAGGGTACAGGATTAGGGCCAAAGTATGCAATTTTACTGGAAACCAATTTGTACTTCGCTAAAAGCAAACTCAGGTGGGCTTGATGCCTTCTTCTGCTCACATGTATTTGTGGTTTCCCTGTAAGGTCTGCCTGACAGATTGTTCCATGCAGGTCCTGCTCCTCCAAGTCTGCCTTTGATGCTAATCTGAGAAGAGCTGTCTGAGAAGAGCTCCAGAAATGCTGCAGGAGGAAGTCATGCTCTGGGTTTTCTATGCCTTTCACATCTTAGTTCTGTCTGCAGAAATTGCAATTGGCTGCATACATACATGACAGAGCCAAAGTCTCACCTTAGCAGCTTAAACCTGCAGACTAATTACACAACCTCTGAGAAAATGTTTCCCTTCATCAGCTTTGAATATGCTACTTTTTGGTCTCATTGTCTCCTTTTCCCAATAGTTTTCGACAGAGCCCATTTTGAGCAAACAACTTTCAAGCTCCAGATCAACTCATCCCTTACAATATATACACAGACTGAAGACAGATTTCCCTCCTTCTTCTCTGGAGCTTTTCTTTTTCAGTGGCAAATTCGACACTGAATTTTAGTTTGTTCCAGAAGAATCCACTGTCTGCTGGGTGAATTGTCCTCACACAATCTGATCTTCATAGGAGCTTTTTTTTTTTGTTTCCTATGAATTCAATACTTGTCTGACTAAACAGAGTAGAAGCAGGTACCTGGCATAGGATGGACTGATCTCACTTCTATGCACTCTGCTTTTAGAATTCAAGACATCTCTGTCATCAGAACTTAGGCTTGCTTTTTTTTTTTATTTTTAATTTTTAATTTTTATATACCTATATATAAAAGAATTAAAGCCTAGAGAATTTAGTTCCTGGTATGACTCCACATAATCAGGCAAAGCTGGTTCTGATGTTTGGGTAGATGAGCGTGGTCTCCAAAACCTCTCAGAGGCCACGGTAACTTCCCTTTGTAACAGATGAGTTTTCTAACATGTTCCACCCACAAGAGTTGCCAGAAATCCTGCAGTTTCCAGTAAGAATCAGAGATCTTTTTTCCCCAAGGAAGATCAGGGCAAAAGGATTTGACACCAAAGCCTTCTCAGGTCTCCAAGTGAGCTTTTACTATTTTACTCATAACAAAATATGTTAAAACCATTCATTAAAGTGCTAAGGGCAGGTACCAATGAGACATCAGTGGCATATACCCAATTTCCTACATAATTATATTAAAAAATTACTATGAATGTTGATCTAGCTGTGTTCCTATAGCTCCAAGAGTCCAAGACTATTTGAGTGGCCTTCCAGGATGCGCAATGAAATGTTCAATATGGCACTAAGAGTTAAGAGGGATAAGCTTCTATCATAAGGTAAATTCAGGCATGAAGTTACAACAACTGTGGTGCACATGTGGCAGCTTGTTTGCCTGTCCATTCCTTAAATTAACAAAGACCATTCTAGTCAAGTGAAGGACTTCCCCAAAAAAAGCAAAGACAAGTTGCTCAATCCTCTACACAGAATCAGCAGCTACCATGGCTTTGTAAAATGATCTAAAAAAATCATTTACAAAGAAACAAACAGGAAGATTATATTTTAACTGAGTGTAACTATAAAAAGAAGCATTTTTTGTTTTAAATAATGTTATACTCATTCAAGTACACTGCTACTTCCCTTTTTGGCCTCTGAAAATACTGACTCAGTCTGGATGGAATATTCTTGGGGTTATGAGAAACAAAAAAGCTTCTTTTCAAGTTGGATTTCTTAAAATACTGTGGAGGAAAGGAGAACAGGAAAGAGGAATTGACTATCTGTGATGATGGAAAAGTGGAAAAGAAAACCTCTATGAATTTACTTTTTTTTTTTTTTATAAATCAAGAGGTGAGAGCTGGAGGAGACCTCTGTGGTCTCCAAATCTGGTCCTTGTCCCCAGCTCATAGAATAAAGGGTATTACAGCAGCTGAAAGAACAAGGGAGAACAGATGGACAGAGCACAAGGATGAGAACAGCAGCCAGGCAGGTGATAGTGACAGATTTGTTCAATGGGAAGAAGAAATAAAACTTTCTGCAGAAAGGGCAGGATGTATCTTACAGTGAAGAAACTGGAACGTCTTGTGCAGGACATCACTGAAGGAATAACCAAACTCCATTCTGACCATGGTTGGAATGGGGGTTGTGACCAAACAGTTTTTGCTGTTCCCCAAAAACACATCTAATGATAAAAACCATTGGTCATCCTGCACATTAACACAGACAGAGAACATGGATAAACAAAGAGAAAACTGATTATTTGGTTACTCTCATTTCAAATAGAAAATAAAATTGGGCTACAGATGGATTTTGGTATGAAAAAAGATCTGTGGAATGCCAGTCCAGACAGAAACATTTCTGAGCATTGTATATTATTGTAACTTTGAAGAAATATGTTGGAGAACAAATTCTACTGATAATGTTAGAGACCAGAAGTTCCTGCCAGGGCTTCCTGACAGGTTTTTTTCAATGCAATTCTGGTGAAGGAGGCAAAAGGAGATGTGTTCTTTGAACTGGGTTTTGAAGGTACTTGAGGAAATGACAAAGTGTTCAGAATAAGTAACCTTAGCTAGAATGCTTATGATTCAATCCACCTTAAACTAAGGAGACTGAAAAACCAACAAAAACTATAAATAATAAAGGAAAAAATTTAATGAACTTAGGGCAGCAGCGACACAAATTGGCCTGAGAAATTCTAAGATCTGAATGTGGGGGAAACTTAGGCTATCTTTGAATTAAGGTACACAAATTTATCTGTAAAACCTGTGTCAGGCTGGTGTTTGGAGGATTTCACAGCTAATCCTATCTCAAAACAGGATTGAGATCCTCCTAATATGGGAAAAGGATACATTTTCAGAGGAGATCTGTCAAAGAAAAGCTTAGTCTTACAACTGCAGATTTGTAAGGCTATCATGACAATTGCCCAGCCAACTTCTTCTAGAAAATTCAACTGCCTTAAAAGAAATGGCAAAGGGCTCCTCAGGCATATAAATGGAAAAGAGGAAAGGGAAAGGAAGTATAAAACAGAACAAGAACTTTGCCATATTTTTCAGTCAGTACAGTTGCATGGGCTGCAGTGCCAAAAGCAGGAGGGGGAATGGAGCACAATGCAGACAGTAAAGCATGTGCAGGTATTTTCTAAATTTGCATATTTGCTGTGTTCCTCTTTTCATTGTGGTGTACTGGATCCAGGGGTGGGCTAAAGCCGCATCTTGGGCACAGAGGCAATAAGTTTGGAGATATTTGGATCTCTTTGGGTTTCTTGGAATGGGACAAACCTTCAGGACTGAATAGCAAATAACCTGATAGAAAACACTTTTCTTCAGAGACAGTGGCAGCACCACCCATTTGGCATTAACTTTCAACAGTGTGTGCCCAGAGCATGGATGAAAGGAGTCACCTGAAAAACAAGGAGGAGGAGAAGCAGAGAAGAGCTAAACAAGCTCAGACAGAGAGGCTGACACTGTGGATGTTCTGAAGGCAGACACATGAAGACCTTTCCATGACAGTTTCTCACCTGGGAACTCTGCTTCTTTACCAGATGACCAGCAAATGTAAATCCATGGGAAAAAATTTATCTGGCCCATATACATCATTCTGATCTGTCCCGAGGGAATCTGAGTCAATTTGGGTGTCTCCAGTGGGGCCATGGAAGCAGCACACTGTTGTCAGGGCTGGGGGTAAGAGAAAGATGTGTCTCTGTCACAAGTGCACAACAGGGATTTCCACATTGGAGGTGGAAGCAAAAACATTCCTGTGCTGTAGTGAAAGGATTAGCTTTTGGACTGATCTCTTCAATTATTTTCATGAATGGCCTTGGCACAATAATAGGAATGCACAGGAATGCATTCATCAAACTTTTTTGATGAGAATTTGGGATATTGCCAGTGCAGCAAAGGATCAAACTGTCATACATTAGGAAGTGAACTGTTAGAATAAAAGAAGTGTAGTAGGTCATGCACTTATGAACTAACGGTAACAGTTTCTGGAAAAAGCTGGGAACTGCAGTTGGAAAAGTTCAGGAAAAAAAAAAGCACAGGGAAGCTTGAAATTTCTGGTCAGTACAGAATGGTTGGGAGTTAGGGTGTGAGGCAGCTATGAAAAAGTTTGCTGTTATCCCATGATAACTATTTCCACTCAAAACAGGAAAGTGTTCATATCACCAGAGAGGACAGGAACAACTTTTCCTGGAAAACTTTGAACTGTTCTATTCACCTGTGCCTAAAACAGAGGAATTCAAAGTGGGACAAACACACAGACTCTTCAGTGATGCAGATTTCATGTCATGGTGATCTGAGTCTCGTTTGGTCTCACACATTTCTTGTGCTCATGCAACCATGTGGTGAACCACAAGAGGAAAAAACCTTTAGAGGCAGAGATTACCCTTGTAAGATTTGAGGATGTAGTTCTTGAAGAGCATGCAATGCTTGAAAGTTATGTTATTTATTTCCTTATTTATAAATATATAAATTAATGGCTTATGTTCCTCAAAACAGGGCAACACAGAGATTTAAAAGTCTGGGCAGTAATATCTAACCTGCAGCAAGAAATAATAATAATAATAATAATAATAATAATAATAATAATAATAATAATAATAATAATAATAATAATAATAATAATAAAAACAATTAGTTATATTGCAGAAAAAAGGTAGGTGTCTTTTCTCCCCTCAAAGCTAACTCAGCTGTTTTCCTCTTGAGTTATGAAATAAAGCTGTTGCTTTAACACTGATTAGTTGTGTACAACTGTCTCTCTTTAGCAAGACTGCCTGTGTGAATGTATTCATGGAAAATAAACCACTCCTACAAATGAAATATATGTTTATAGGCTTGATTTTATCTTAATGCTTCATAAATAGCGTGCCATGTGAACAAGCACTGACAAGATAAAGCAAATGTGCATAAAAAGGTTTGGCCTGGGAAAAGTCTGATTCTGAATTTCAAAGCTACCTGCAGTCAGAACACTGGACCCAGCACCAGCACCAGCCACACTTCCCAGACCACCCCATAGCAACCATGAAAATTGAATTCTTTAAGTGCAACTTAGTGGAGTTGCAACAGTGCAACTCCAGTGTGAGCACCTGAGTGAATGCTCACTGCAAATGCTGGCAGCAAGCTGGAGAGGCAAGCTCTTGGGTAACTTCTGAAGGTCAGGCTGCAGCTCAAGAGATAAGCAGAGGTCATATAAAAATGCAGACCAATTTATGGGTTTCCAAACCTGGAATGGTAGCTCTCTGTGTGAACATCAGCAGTGAGCAGCTGGAATGTCCTTCTCTTCAGAGACACTTTGAAGGGGCAGTGATGTAGAGAGCAAAGAAAACTACACTGCCTTGCTTATAGATATTCTGTTGACTTTTTTCCCTGTTTGTTTGTGTAGTTCCTCCTTTCAGGCTGTCACATGTAAACAACAAACTGCTCTGAAGGATGGACTGCAGTAGTTACCCTGCATTTGGTGCTCCTTTCAATGTCTCTGCCATTTATTGTAGCACCCAGTTGAGATTTCTGCACAGTACCTGCAATCCAGGTTGGCAAAAGCCTCAGGTGCTGGACTATGCTGGGATGGCAGAGCCCAAGTGTTTTCTACAAGGCTGTTCTCTTAGCACAGAGAACACTTTGAAGCCCTCTCATGGTCACTGCTGCAGACACTCAGCATGGCAGGGTGGGCCTGGACCTGCCTGAGACAGCTGGAGCTCTGCTGTACAAAGGATTGGCACAGTCATGCTGTAAATCAGAGGCAGCACCCAGGGCTGGGACAGCCCAGCCCCATTCTGGACAGGGACACCACACAGGTTGCTGCAATCTGAGAAGAAACATCTGTAACCTGAGAAGAAACATCTGGCTCACAAGCCTTCCCTCACTCTTTTCTACACTGAAAGAGACCCCAAGCCCCTCCAAACCCACACCCCTTCATCAGCCCATGGAAATGTCCAATAATTATCTGCCTTTTCAAAATTAGCAAAGTATCACTTGGTCGTGATTAAGCTCATTTCAAACCTGTTCCTCAGGAAATGCCTCTACTAAATCCCAGGCAATTCTTCGGGTGAACTCATTTAGCATACAATAACAGAGAGATACATTTGTTCCAGGTGCTTTCTTGGCAGAACCTGACAATATATCTGTTTATTCTTCCCTTTGTCTCCCAAATTCCCTTTGGATTTTGCTATTCTGTGATTGTCCAGCTTGTCCTGTCTCTTCCTCATGTGAGAGATGGCTGGGGATGGCAGGAACTTCAGGATGAAAGCCACAAAAAGAATCTAAATATGGCCCTTGTTTTCTTATTTTGCAGCTGACCCACATGCATTGCAAAACACACTCCTCCATAGTCCCATTAAAAATATTTTGAGTCTCAAATATTCTGCGTGTTTTAAGTGGAATTAATTCCTTTGTCTGCATGCTTTGTTTATTAATTAACATTGTGCAGGGAGCTGGATAAAGCAAAAAGGGCAATGTGATATTTTCTTTGAAGTCTTGCAGTCTAAGGGGACAGGTAAAGAGCAGAAATCAATAAAATAAAATGCTGGAAATGATGGCCAGTGCTTTCAAAGTAATTTAGCCACCTGTGTACTTGATTTTAAAAAGAGATCTGTATTGTGTTTGGTCATTTTCTGTCAGTGGGGATGGGATGGCTGGCAGGTGCTGAAAATTAGGTGCATATAGGAAGCCTTGAGCAGATCCACTAAAAACAAACATGTCCAAAACACCTGACTGCTTTTAAAAGCTTGATACTGGAATTTTAAATTTCTTTCTACATAGCTTGAACTTCATTTGCCATTTGATAGTAGTTTTTCATTATATTTTTATTAGATGGGCTGGTATATGTGGAGCTCTCAAGAGAAATAAGCATCATCCAGGAGCAGTTTTTATTAAACATTAGCTTCCTCTTAATCTAAAAGTGAATATTAAAAAGATTTACAGGCTGGGGGTTTTTCACCTTGGAGTTTGAAGAAACCCCTTTGGCAGGGGCCAAAGAGTCCAATAAAAAGGGGTTTACCACAGAACACAAGAGATAGACAAGAGAGAGATGCAGAAAGGAGAATAATATGTTTTTATCAATAATGAGGTGAGAATTTTATATGTGGGATCTCTAAGCCCGAGCCACTGGGCTTGCCTTGTATCTGCTGAATATTTTATTCTACCTCTTACCTTATTTACCACTGAACCACTTCAGTGCAACCTCTCTCTCCAGGTTACAGTTGTATCAGATTAGGGCACCTGATTGATATTCATGGCAAGGTTTATTAATAATGTGCTTCCCTGAGCTGAACTCAAGTCAACAAGGTAATTTCATCTAGAAAGAAAATACTGTGTTTCTTCTTTCTGTTATTAATTTAGTTAATTTGTACTGTGGACAGAATCTGATGTGTGAAAACCACCTTTCCTCCCATTTTTTTTGCATGATTGATGAAGGCAGAGCTTTGCTTTACAAAAGCAGCAATAGTACAAATACCTTTTCAGGCTTTGATCTCTCAGGGAACTGTAAAACATATCCCATCTATTCCTTTAAAAGGGAGATGGGACTCTCCTGTCTTACCTAACAACTGCAAAACCACTGGTGTTAGAACAGTGGAAGGGACCATTTTAGAACACAGGCCCTTTCTAATGACAGTTTTTCATTGCTTATTTTGGAAATTCTGTAAAAAAAAACAAACAACAAAGCCAAAACAAATCCCAAAACACCACAATAAATGGATATTTAAAGAGAGATCAATTTAGAGGAGAATTCTACATTCCCTCTTAGCAGTAAAAGGGCTTCACAGTGCCAATCCTGCTCTTGCAGAGGTTGTGCAAGCAAACACAATGCTGATCATGCTGGAAAACCCTGGCATTTCTAAGGCTGGAAATACAGGAAGAGCTGATACTCCAAAGAAATTCAAAGAAAAAAGTCTTCTCACAGGTACTATTGAGACTCTCACTCTGGGAAATACAACATTTAAGGAAGCACACAACCATTGGAAAAAGAGTATTTTGCAGTTTAAGTAGAAACTGTTCAATGCTGTGAAAGAAATCCTAGGATCATTGCAGTCCAAAAGTGGTTTGCAGCTTCACAGAACAGTTATCTCCTTAATCCTTTACTAGGAAACTGCTTTTCAGGGCTAGGTCCACATAGAAATGTGCTCTGTGCACTGACAAACTGTCTACAGGCAAGCCAGAAACTCTTCTTCAAAAAGCTGGATTCCTAAAGTAAATAACCAGAGCTGTCTGCCTGTAATGGTTTGCTTTCCTGAAGGGCTGACCAGGCAGAAGTTCCTGCTGATTTATTAAAAGCTCAGGCCTTCTTCCTTTAGCAACCTTGATGTAAAATTAGAAAGCTGACTGTAGACACCGGGGTTGGGAAATGTTGGTGGCCTGTAAATATGATTACAGGTCAGACAGAGCAATTAAAGTTCCCAGGAAATAATCAGTATTTTATAACTCTCTCTCTTTCTCCCTGACTATACTCACACCCCCATGTATCCCTGTCTTCCCCATCAGCCCTGGGACCATGAAACCCATCTGTCTTCCCTTAACGCCAGCCCATTCTTTCTGAATGAAGTGACCTACCTAGGCACACTTCCTGCTGATGTACTTGCCCTGAAACTGGAAAATAAATCATATGTGATGCTATTTTGCCCATCCTTGGTTACCTCACTGAGAAGTTCCCCACCCATCTTGGCACTGTCTTTTTGAGGCAGGAAGTATGAAATTGTGATCACATAGGGTAAAGGTGGTGCCCCAACAAAGCCACAAGGACTCTAAATTTAAGCCTGCCATAAAAGCTTTGAAAATGATGACACACAAAGCAGGAGAAACTATGGGGAATGAAACACCTTAATTTTGAAAAACCACAATGATCCACCCAGCACTTTTAGAGCTTTCAGCTCTGAGGCATGAATTAACCACAGACAGAGTTTCTAACCTACCAAACACAGGCAATCATTCTTTGCAACTTTGCAGCTGCTTAAAATGGGATGGATGTGTCCTACAGACTTAAAAAGACAATTCTCAACTTGTCTATGTCTGTTTAAAACAACCAACAACAGACACTCACAGTCCAGTAGGCTGGGCTTCCCAGAGATGAACTGGTGACCCCTCATTTTGTAATGGGAAATTCAGGATACAGTATTAGTACCTGGCTTAAAAAGTCCAGGGCATCCTTGTTCTGCAAAAAAACGTGCTCTGCACTACTTCCTCTTGAGCTTGGGTTACCCCCAAAAAGGCATCTGAAGTAAGCAGTGTGAAAATTGTGATATTTGTGATTTCAAAACTCTTGTGGGTTGGCCATGTTCCACATAAAGGTGCTGACATTGTATTTAACCGTGACTGTAATTAAATCTATTTATTGCATCATTCGGTATTAATTTGTAATAATTAGTTAATTTCTGTTATTAATTAGGTGCTTTTTGGGCTTTACTTTCATCTGAATAACACTCTTTAATGGATTTGGAATGATGTGAGGTGTCTTCTCAAACATGACACTATCCAGAGGCAGTGGTGAGTGGAAAACTGTTCTGTGCATTAAGTTAAGCCCTTCCCTGAATCAGGGAAATGCTGACTGGTGTTTCCCCTGAAGGTATGTCCTGGGGGAAACTGAGTGCTGGTGAAAGTGAATATCAAATTAAATTGAAAACAAAATGCTGCCCTCTGGAACCTACTGCCCCTCAAAGCCTAATCACTGCTTTTCTTGGAGCAATGCCGTGTTTTAAAGTTGGGGTTTGTTTTTTTGGATTTTCTTTGCATGTGCTCGAAAGGCAGGGTGAAATTATAGGAATACAGGGATGGAGGAAATTCAAGCAAGAACAAAAGATGTGACAGGGCCAAGGCACAGTTTACAGCCTTCTGCAGGTTACTGCACTTGCTCTCTCAGCCAGGATTTGCCAAGAAACCTAAGGTGTGTCTTTCCTGAAAAAATTTAGTAAGAGTCTACTGCCCGGAGATGTAAGATGGATTTAAAAATCAGAGCCTGAATTGCTCTGAAACTTCTTACCAACATTAACTCTCTGTCCCTAGCAACTCTGAATTCCAAATTTGAGGTGATTCCAGTAGCATTTCCAGAAGAGCAGCTTCAGGCTAGGATCCAGGTTTTTTTTACTGAATTAAAGAGGGGAAGCACCACTCTGAAAGTTCTAAAGAGTTTTCTTCTGTTGTATGCATTTGTATACATGCACGTGCAAACGTTTTAAAGCAGATGAAATCCAGAAACCACATTTACTATTGGCATGTGATGCTTCTCCATCAGTCACTCTGACAACAAATGCAGGACTTCCAATCCATTACAACCTCAAGACATCACTAATTTACTTAAACTACTTTAAAATGCACAGTAAAATAATGGTTTTTGTAGAAATGAGAAGTTGGGGATATCATGCAGCAGTGGAGAAGGCTGAAGGAGTCTTGTGGTTGCAATTAGCCCACTGCACTTATGGAATCTATCAAACTGTAGAGGAGAAAGTGAGTCCAACTCTGACAGAGACAGAGATAACATTTTTGTAAAAAATGGACAGGAGCATTCTCATTACTGGGATCTCATTGTTTGAGATGGTAAAGAAGAGGGCTTATTTTACTTCCTTTCAAATTTGGGACGCTGTTGTTTCTCTAAGGAACATTTCCCCAGGAGAGGCTGGTGACAGTGGGTGCCACAGAGAGGCAAAGCCACCATGCCTTCCACGGGAATGCAGTTTGTCCCTTCCCACTGCTCTGCCTCGAGGGCTCCCTTCCCAGGAGGAGGAAAGAAGGAGCTCCAGGAGGGCAGATTGCCTGGCCCTAAAAGGAGGTTTCCAGGATGGAAATGTTGTGCACAGCCTGACTTTGCTGGTTGCTAAATGAAGGGGAAAATATACAAATGGGCAGGCACACGCACAGAGATGTTCTGCAGGGAACCTTTACACACCCCTCTCCTCTGCTCTGAAAACACATTACCACTCTTCCCCTTTCACTTCCAGAAAAGTCCTCATTTTTATGACTTCAGTCAGGAATTACATTCTGAGACGAAACTGCTGAGTCCTCTCTGGTAAGGGGGGTGGCTGAATCTCCTCCATCATGCTGTGGATGCCCTGTTTTTGCTCTGTGCACTTTCTAAAGGCGGGGTGTACCATTAAGAGGCTTGTCTGCAGACAGAAGGGCAATAATCTGACTGGAGCCAGTCAGTCCATGACCTCAAGTGCACCATTTGAAAACTACACCTCAAGCCTTGCCCTCATTCTTACTCCACCCTCAGCAGAGCAAATCACACCACTCCAGTTTCATAACTCTGGGAGGCTACTCACCCACCCTGGTTATAGTGCTGTCAGCAGCTTTTGGGAGAGCCCAGTTAGACAGGAACTGCTTTAAGACAAAAATCGTTCTTCTGACTTTTCTTTTAGTAATTTCTTGTAGTAATGCCTCGAGTGCTCCTTGCTGTTCACATTGCCCTTTCCTAGCTTGCCAGCACGTCTGAATGAGTTTGCATGCTGTTTATAAAGAACAGCATTATGACTAACATACTTCCACAGGTCACAGAACAACTTATATCAATCCAGCTAATTAGCTCTTTTCTGCGGTATTTTTTTTTCATGGAATATTTATTCCGTTTTCTTATCTGCTGGAATTTGTGATGCGCAGACAAAGGCATACCACAAAGCGATTCGTTACGAAAACCACAAGACACTGATCTTTATTTGTTCACAAAAACCAGTCAAAATTAATTTATCCTAAGGGATAAAAGAGGCAAGGAGAGCAAACTGAAAGATAAAGATAAGGCAGTCTGAAAGAGACAGAGCAAAGCTTTGCCCAACATCGAGATCTGGCACCTCACCCTACAGACAGTCAGCTGAATTTTTCTACTTTCAGCCTCTTTTTTTTTTGCATTTTAGGCTGACTCTTGTCCAGTTCCTACCAGCTCAGAGAAGGCAGAGCCTGCCTGGTGACACACCTCCTCCTGTCAGGTACATCTCTACCAGCCCTTGGGGGACTGGAGGGCTCTTTGCTGTGTCATAGCCCCTCCGGGCTGGTGGCAGTGGGCTGGGAATCAGAGAACATGACCCATGGCAGGTCACCCAGCTGATCCTTTGCCCAAGGCAGGTCTCCTGCATCCCTGTCCTTCCTGGTACATGCTTTCCAAGCCTATCCTTAAAAGTCCCTACAGCTCACCAGGTAATCTAATTCAGGTCTTCATTTTTCTCTGCCTTTAGAAAGTGAAGGGTACTTTTAGCTGCACATTTCTGGCTCCAGTTTATCTTATCTACCATGCAAATGGAGCATGGGGCATCCCTTCCCTCCCTTTAAGTTTCTTTTATGTAGTTGTGGGATCATGCTCCTCCTTCAGTCTTCCTTTTTCAGACTAAATTACCAGAGATGAGTCACTTTTCTTTGTAGGCCATTTCTCTAAAACCTTTGATCATACCCTCTATTCTCCTCTCGCTTCCTCCAGTACTCCAAACTACTATACCAAGCACATCACCTGACCCCTGATTTAAAGATTTATGAATGCTAGGAGAAATAAAGAGGAAGATTTTAATAGTCCCAGAGTTTCCTCAAAGTATTTTTTTTAACCTTTCCTTGCAGACAGGACTTCTACTGCTTTTGAAAAACATTTTGTCAGAAGGACTGATGCTGTATCCAGATCCTGAAAATAAGACTTTATTATTTTGTTCTTCCCCTGGTTTGCCATTTATGTCAGTGGAATTTCCACCTGCTTCTTCCAGGTGCTGCCAACACAGATTCATTGGAGCACTATTAACTTTTAAAGTGCAAGTTAATGTCATTCTAAAAAGCCTCTTGTTTTCATCTTACTGCCATCAGCTGAAAAAACAAAGCAGCAGTCCTCTTTTCAGCAGCTCATTACATCTTATTAAAATACATGCCTGAAAAAAATAGGTAAATTAACTCCACAAATCTGCTGTGACAGTGTCCAGCCTGCATCATCCTTTTCCTTCCTTCCTTCCTTCCTTCCTTCCTTCCTTCCTTCCTTCCTTCCTTCCTTCCTTCCTTCCTTCCTTCCTTCCTTCCTCCCTTCCTCCCTTCCTCCCTTCCTCCCTTATTTCCTTTCTCCTTTCCTTCCTTTCTTTCTGTCCCTCCATGACTCACTAATATTTTTTCCTTTACAATAGCTCAATGAGGACAATTAATGCTCCAGACTTATCTTGAGGCAAAGCTTTTCTGTTAAACCTAGTTATCTATGCTAAATGTTTTGAGGTAACCTTACTTTCTTTCACTTCTCTCTCATATAGACAGATATTGCCTGTGTGAGCCAGCAGGACATTTACAAAAAAGTAAATGTGTCTCTGGTTTGCAAAGGACAAGCAAGAACCACTGATTCCCTAAGCAGCATTTCTGATAAGAAGAGCTGATAAAGTGAAATGCAGATGGAATAAAAGACTGCCATCTGCTTTCCTGTTTTAATTTTGTGATAAATTCAGAGAGCCTATATCTCTCATTTATGCATAAACACACTCCTGAATCTTCGCTGCAGGGCAAATGGGGAGTACATGAGCATTATTAATTTGATAAAAAAACCAAAACAAAACATGAAAAAAAATTTCTTGTATTATTTTTGAGGGGACCTTTATCTTTTGTTTGAACTTCAAACAGAGCTAATGCCAAGTAACCCAACCTTAATTTACCATGAAAGGCACTAATATCCAGTCCTTCACAGAAATGATCCACAATCAGCATTCCCTGCAGGATCTTTGCCACAGTCAGTGGAGATTTTCTGTTGCTGTTTCCTACTTCTGAATATGCTTTACAATCAATTATTCATCCCGTGTCCTCTACCTCCAGAGCCTTTCATCATTATCTCTCAAAAGGGAATCAGGATAAAAACCATAATTGCTGCAATTTCATTAATTTATATCTGTCATTCCCTTCTGTGACTTACCAAAAGAACACTTCACTCATCACTGGATTGCTCAGACCATTTGTAACTTCTGAAAAAATATTGCTACCTAACAGTTGCTCTGTTAAGTTCAAGTTTACCAGGAAAAGGGAAAAAAAGCCGAGGGAGGTCCCTGGGTTTAGTCCCAGCACTGGTGCAAAAGCTGCCAGTGGTCACTCTTGGTCATGCTGTTGTCCAGCTTCCCACCTGTACTGGCTCTGAATTCAGCTCCTTCATCAGCTCTGGTCTGGACTAGGAACCTTCCTCTGGGAATAGCTGGGATTTGGGGAGCAGGGAATCAGCTCTCCACAACTGAAGCATGACAGATCTGTTTGGTCTGCCTTTATCCCCATCACTGCCTGTGCTCTGGTCTGCATAACTGCATAGTTACCTCTCAGCTAGAAACAAGAGGAAGCCTTCTTGTGGAAAGAAATACTATGAAGAATATTCTGCCTTCTATTTCTAAATATTTCAATCTAAACAGTTCAAAATTACAGAGACCATTTTTTTTAATGCCTGAAGTTTAGTGTACTGAGATCATTTGGTTAGAAGGTAACATTTGGGCCAAATTTTATTGAAAAGCAGAATGAAAAATGTTTATATTGCTGTAGTTTTAAAGCTGAGGAGTGATTTGATACAATAGGGAATCTTTGACAGCTACACCAATTTCCCCATTAAAGGGAGAAAAAGACCACAACTGAGAGCCACCCTCTGCAAGCTCCTTGTGCAGTGGCACCCAGCAAAGTGCCAGCTGAGGATGAGTAACAAATCTAGAGCTGGAGAGAGTGCCAAGTACAAGCTCAGCTGAGGGAAAAAACAAAATTTCTCCCTCTGCAAGAGAGCAAGAGCCCCTTATGGCTTTTCATCTTCAGCTCCCCAGTGTCCCCACCATGACAGAACAAAGTGCACAATCTTTGCTTGGATGGCAAATTCAGCAGCTCCTGTCTTAGGCTGTTCTCTTTGCCATGTCCAGTGCACAAAGGTCTGCCCTGGCCACTGCTGTAGGCCAGGGTGTAGCCTGGTAACAAGATGAGGAGAGGAGGCTCAGGCTTACTGTGCTGTTTAAACTCCACTTTTAATTGTATCTGGTTGCTGAGATGCACATTGCTGTTAAAAACTGGAATCAGAGAGTTTGGCTGCTCAAACAGGAGCTAGCTGCAGAAGCCTGCTGACAGTTTCATCTCGTGACAGCAGCTGGTTTCAAAGCAGTTTAGTCACTGCTATTGAGAATATTAATGAAGGATTCACTCTTTCTGCCTGCAGATCACAAAGGTTTACTGTCAGTCCCACCTAAACAAACCAGGCTGGTTTAACCATCCAGCTCCAGTAGTTTCCCAATGTCCTCTGGACCCCATTTACCACCAGCTTCTTTTCTGCAGCAAGTTGCAGAAAGGAATATGACTCTGTTAAGGCTGGATTTAGCCAAGAAAACTACGCTGAGGAAGAGCTACATCATGCTTTAACTGGGATTTCCATCCAGTTCTAATTAGGCTGCATAAAAATGTCTCCAAACATATTTAACTTGTATGCAGTGGCATAACATTCAAGGCTTAAAATTTTAATTTATGGGTTTGGGTGGGTGCCTGATACTTCTAATGTTTAATGAATCTGTCCTCACTTGGCAATTTGCCATTGGTGATCACAGGGTTTGTGTATGCCCCTAGGTATTTATATCTGTAAAATTGATAGTGTGTGAAATGCCTTATATTTGACAAAACATGGCTGTTTTATTTTCTTCTGAAATGACATAATTACTCCTGCAGGATATGTGGTCAGTTGAAGATTTGCAATTTTTCATATTAAAGAGTTCAATATATTATTCCTGACAGGCAATGTTTTATTTTTGTGAAGGATTTTGTTTAAGTCTCACACTGGAAAGCTCTCTGGGACAGGGGCTATCTTTGTGTTGTAACACAATTGAAACAATAACTTTAAAAACCTCTGTAAAATGGGATTTTCCATTAATTGTGCAGATGGTGGTTTGCTAAAAATACACACAGAAATTAAAGTGGCACAAAAGCTAGTAAGAGTAAACACAAAAAAAAATCTCTTAGTCTAACTCCAGAAAGAAAGGAACAAGAGACAACAAAAAGCTCATGGATGTTAATAAAAAAAAGAAAAATCCTTTGTTATCCAAGCAGGACTTCTAAAATATCTTTATTTTTTTCCTTTCAAATACCACCAATGACATCTTTAAATAAAATTTCCACTCCCTTGCCAATAACGACTGAAAAACTCCAGTGCTAAAAAAAGACAGGAAAACAAAATCAGGAAGGCAATCCTATATGAAACTAAAACCAACCTAAAGCCCACTGGATACAGTCTGAGGGTTCAGCACTGGTACAACAATTAGTCTTTTGAAGGTCTCCCA
The DNA here is from genome assembly GCF_023055355.1 of Agelaius tricolor. Taxonomy (NCBI): domain Eukaryota; kingdom Metazoa; phylum Chordata; class Aves; order Passeriformes; family Icteridae; genus Agelaius; species Agelaius tricolor. The sequence continues at coordinate 7,076,251 of NW_027269263.1, forward strand.
ATTCAGCTACAGTGAAGAAAAATGATGCTGTTGTCAACCCCTCTGAACTGCTCTGGCTTTTGTAGATGTGGCACCCTAAAAATTGAAAGCACCTCCACTTTGAGTGTCTGCCCAGCTCCATCCAGCTCTAAAGTAAACTTGCTCTGTCCCTTCTAACACAGTTGCACCAACAATTCCAGCAAATCCAAGAGTTATTTCTCTGTCACCTAAAGTCTCCCTCATACCCTCCAAGAAAAGAAACAATAATTTAAAGAACTCTTCTTTCAGAAATTGCATCTACCAAGGCTATTTTTTCATGGTAGTTTCTAACCCTGCCCCAGGACTAGTCTGGAAAAAACCAGCAGATGAAAGGGCTGGTGTGTTTTGATGCTAATGTGGAGCAACAGTGGCCAAATAGCTCTTCTGAGTGCCCCCATGCCTGTTACTTGTGCTGTGCTGAATATCTTAGCAGAAAATCATAGGTAATGTCCCTCTCTTGTCTTCTTCAGAGTGTCAGGAAAGGCCTGATAAATCCAATAAATGTTTAGAGCTCCTTTTTCTAACAGCTCTGTTTGCCTTCCTCTCCGATGCTCCACTTCCTGAGCATGACAGAGCCCTGGGTATTTTCAACAGCTTTTTTCTCCTACATCTTCCTTCTCCTCCACAGCTCCCATTCTCCAGGGGTCCTTCCTCTGGCTGAAGGGTGCTCACATTTGCTCAGAGCCCAGGAGTCCTTCTGGGAGTTCAGTTTGGGAACCACTGCTGCCTGATGGGAAACTCCAGTGAGGAAACAACTCCCTGGGCTCACACCCTGGCACAGGAATTTCTCTACAGAAACCAGGCAACACCTGTCAGATCAGATCAGGAGGGATAACACATTTTCCTGTGGAGCAGGGTTTTTGTGGAGGATTTTTGGTTTGTTAAGGAGGAGAGAGAAACTTCTGAAAAATCCAGGTAAGCTTTTTGGCCAGCTTGTTTTCCTGTTTGTTTGAGGCTGTTTGCTGCTGCTCTCCTCCTGGCCTAGCCTGCTGCATCTATCTCTATTCTTAGAGGTTGTTCTTAAATTTCTATTCAGAAGTTTTCACTTTTTGCTACAACCTGCAGCAATTTTACCTCCCAAAAAGTGGTTTCTTTCCCCAGTGCAAACCTGTTGGTTCCACTCTACCTCTGGCCTCCTCTGAAAGTTTCTTTATGTCAACCTTATATGTGGCTGTGGCCCTAGATCACAGTTTATCCTTGCAACTCACCAGCTCAGAATAACTGAACTGAAGGTTGTGACTTTAACTCATAATATCTGCCCACTGAAGTCAATATTCTGAATTAAATCTGGCCTCTTTACCCATGAAATCTCCTTTCTTACAAGGGATCAAATATCTGAGTTAATCATCACAGAGGCGATGGAGATATTTTTGCCTGACAGATGTAACTTATTTCTTTGGCCCACTGGGCCAGTTCAGTCACCTGGGCAGAAGAGTGACCCATTTTGGCCCTGCAGATGAGATGCAGAAATTGTAGAACATTTTCAGCCTCTGAGAGAGTTTGACATCTTGAGCAGAGCTCAGAGATACTAATAACACACAGAGAAGGGGAAAAATGCAGGTGTTTCTGTCTGTTTCTATTCACTTAATAAATGATTTAAAACATCAAGGTGGTTTTTTTTTTAGATCAAAATTTCACCTAAATAATTATGTGCAAGAGGAAAATAAGAGAAAGAAAATTTATAAACAGACATGCCTGGCATTAGAACTTGAAAGAATCCCTTGGTATGTTCCCAAAATCACAAGGAAGAAAAACACACACACGTGTGTGGGCACATATGAATTTCTTCAGGCCCCTACTCTCATGTGCATTTTTTTGAGGTTTTAGCGGGTCTTAGAAAATGCTACAAAACTAAATGAAATTACAGCAAAAAGGTTCACATTTTTGAAATACTGTTTTCCTAGAATTATATATTCACTTTCTGAATCAAGATGCTTTCCATCCCCAGGGTCTGTTGGGTGGGTGAGTGGAGAGGGGAGGAAGGGGAGGGCAAAATAGAGCAAAGGCAGTGAAGACTTCCAGTAGTACTCATTTAGTTTGATTAACTGAGTGATACTTCTATTATGATGTACACTGATACATTTTTCTGTGCAAGTTAGACCAAGGAAAGAACACTGGAAAAGGATTATTTAGTAAATTCTACTGTAATGTTTGTGTCTCTCATTACCTCCTCTGATATAAAATAACCAGTATTCCTGGAATATTTCAGTTTAGTAAAGAGTTTCACTGCTGAGCACAGCTTTTTTTTCCCCTCCCCTTTTTTCTCTTCCCTCCCCCCTCTTTCTCTTTGAGTCTGAGGCTAGGATAAAACCTCAGTGATTAGCTTCGTTGCCGGCAACAAGCCTGATTCTTTAATGTAGCTGCTCTGCTCCTTAGCTTTGTTTTCATTATTATTTGCATTGTGCAGCAGATGACTAAGAGATAGTCAAAAGATCAAAGGTTCCCTTTGATGGTTTCTATCACGGATCCCTGCTGTATTAAAAAGGATCTCAGGTCAGGACATTCTTGTTCACACGCAGATCTGAACAAGGGGCTGCACGGGGTGATCAAACTGGATGAAGGCTGAACACATCCATCAAAGGGCTGCCCACATTGGCCCAAACAGAAGAGGAGGTTCTACCTCCACAACCATGACATTAACTAGTGACAGATGTCTCCCTGTGGCTGCTGCTTTGATGTGTCAGGACTAAGGAGAAGCAGGGAACACGGAGGGGGTTGTGCTTTCCACGTTAGTCTAGAACGATTTTATAAAACACAATAAAATACAATAAAAAATAAAATAAAATAAAATAAAATAAAATAAAATAAAATAAAATAAAATAAAATAAAATAAAATAAAATAAAATAAAATAAAATAAAATAGTAATTCAAAAGGAGTGATTTCTGATATCTAAGGGTATTTGCTCTTCACAGAAGAACACAGACAAACCCAGCTAGCAGACCCGAGCCATGCCTGTGTCAGGTCTTTCTCACACATTGCATTTAATCTTGCAAATGTTTAGTAAACAACACCAACCAAGTCACTGCAGCCCCTCCGTGAAGGGAAGCACCTTCATGCACAGAAGGGAGAAGGAGATACTGAGACCAAAGCCAAGACTTAGTCCCTGAAAGTTCCACTAAAGCAGATTGGCCACATCCATGTTTCAAACTCCTGGGTTCAGGCTAAAATGATTTGGGGTGTTTCTTTGTGCTTGTGAGTGAGGGTGGTGATATTTTCATGCCATTTAGTATGCATCAGGTGAAGGCTGCCTTTGCAATTTTGTCAAAACCCCTGTTCTGAGCTTGCTCCTGGGTTTCCCACCACACCAATGACAGAGCTGTTCTCCTGCCCTGAAGAGACATTCACTTGGAAGGGGTGTCCAAACAACCTACATCCATTTCCTGAGTCAAACAGAAAAAAAGCAATGACAAACCCCCACTTTTTATGCCAGGCAATTTTTGTTTATATTAGGACTCTTGCCAGGGTAAATGCTGTCATGTGTCTAAAGAATATTAATCTACCACTAAAAGATTTCAGTGTAGACTTGCCCTAAATTTCACAGACATCTCCAGCTGTTATTCACTGCAACAGCAGCTCAGTTGCACCTCAAGGGGGAGGATTCAGCTCTGAAAATGTCATGTGAAGTGAGGTTTCTAACCCAAAGTACTGAAGCCATCTGCCTCATGTGAGCAGTGAGCTCAGGGCACTTCCATGGCTCCCACAGAGCAGTTCATTCTGTCTAGCCCCCATCTGTGTCATGATGCTGCAAGAGAGAGTTCTCCTGGATGTTTAGACATCAAAACTTAAGCAAAAGGAATACCACCATAACAACACACTTTCTACTGTGTGGTTGACGCCAGAGCTGGAATTTTAGAAGGAATCTTGGCTAGTGGTGTTGAATTCCTGCAGCAGCTCTCACTCAGACCATCCTAAATTGGTCTCTTTATTAGGAATCTACCAGGCTGATTTGACATTTCAAACAACATCCATCTTTGAGATGGCTTTGTTCAGTTGGGTTCCATTCTGTGCTTTGAAAAAACCAGCCCCAAACTAACCCTTCCCTGGTGCCCTCCTTGATGCAGTCAGCAGATGCTAAACTAGAAGAACATGAGAAAGGGGAAGTTTAGATACAAAGCCCATGGCTGAGCAGCTCTGCAGCAGTGTGTGTAAGATGGTGTGCATCCTTAAAAGGGTGAAAAAGGAGCCTTCTCCATTTGTCATCAGAGCAGCTTCTCCTCCTGAGCAAGGAGGATACAAATTGGCAGGAGCCTCATGATCTGAGTGTGCTTATGAAGCAATGGGAAAATTCCACTCTTGGTCAACAGTTGAAGGGAGCCTTTCTACTAATAACCATATTACCTGTAGTAGCCCCAGAGTTACTTGATTTAAATTCCAGAAACTTGACAGACTTACAGCCCAGATTTTAGCTGTCCTCCTCCTCTGTGCTGAGAAATTACCTGACATCATAACACGGTTTTTCTCTCTTCTCAGAGCATCAAATATCCAATTGCAGTAACAGAGGGTTATTTCTCTGTCAGTTCAGCCTTTAGCTGGTGGAGAAATAGAGGGCAACCTGTCATGTTTCACTTTTGATACACTGCCTTGTCTTCCAAAACCATCCCTTTTTTTTCATGGTCGTTATGAACCATGTTTTGAAACACTTCACAGTGGTGAATGTTTATGCTATAGTTTTAGTGGTGGTAGTGTGAATACCTGTCAAGTGGAAAACCCCTCAGAACTTGGTCTTGAAGGTGTGTTTTCAAAGCAGAGTTTGTTGTAGTGCTATTCAATGTCTTCTCTAAAACAGGACCATTTGCTTAATGACTAAATCTACTGGAAATTTTTCAATCAATATTCCCTATTTGCTGATGATTAGGGGAAGCAGGAAGGCCTGTGTGCAGGATTCTGGTACAGCATTCTCATGAGCTGCTCTTTTTGTTGTTGAATGTAGGTGCCAGAGTTACACTGCTGCTTGCAGAGAGAATGCCTGGCAAAAACATGAGGGCAAAAGCACATTTGTGTATGCACAGGCCACATCCCAGCCTGTCAACGACTTGAAATGACATGCAAATAGGTGCCAGTACATCTATCATTCTGTTTATTGTCTTTACTCACTTTCAGTTTGACTTCTCATACAAATCTGGCTCTAAGCAGTTGATAAACACCACTGGACTACTGGATTTTGTTTCCCACCAACATCACATCTTTATCTTTTGGAAAGGTTGATGAAATACAAACAGTATAAGAAAAACTTTGCTGGCAAGGGCCTCTGTGTCCTGCTCCACCACAGCAATGTACTGTGGTCGCTTTGTATCTGTTGCATAGTTTGTTTGAGTGACACTCTGACAAATGGTCTTTTTAGCACTGAAACTTAAACAAGGAGTGGATTGAGTAAAATCACAACCTGGACTGACTCAAAATGACATATCAGGAACATTTTTCAGTGGTCAGTTTCCTGACGGTTGAATTAACTGCAGTTTTATCTTGCTCAGTATTGGCTGCTTTACCTCACTTTCACCAAATTGCTTTCTTATCGTCACAAACACCACTGAATTACTGTAAACTGCCAAAGTGGCAGAGCCCTGCTCTCCAGCCCAGGGGTGCAATCCCTGCATCTCCCTCTCTCAGCTGCCCATTGCATTTGAAATCATCTCAACACAAACAAGCCAACAGAACAATACTGCCCAAACTGTCACACACAGTAACAGTTCTATGGTCATACACTTGGACAGGAATTTCATGGGCAAATATGTGCCAGACAAACGCATGACAGAAACTCAAGCTTCTCTCAGGTTGGGTTATAAAAACAACCACCTTTCCATGCACTTCCTTTCATTTTATAGTTGCCAAGATGACATCCAAGGGAAGCTGAAGGAAAGGCACTGAGACTGGCATGGCTGGCTTGTAATTCCCTCTTCTAAGGGTGAGAAATCTCACTGAGGAGAGGTGTGAGAGGCCAAGATTTAATATTCTGCAAGTTAGGGATGAACTGTATATATTAATCATTTTTTATTGCAAAGGAAGTACAAGGCACCAAAGATGCACCAAAATTCAAGATTCACTGAAAGATTTCACTGATCAACGTTAAGGGAAAAAGCTCCTAAAGATCAGAATGAGGAGCCCAAAGTCAGCCCTGCAGCTTCTAAAAAGTGCAGGGAAAAGTCTGATTTTTGAAAGTCTGAAGCTGTTAACCTTTCCTCCTTAACATCTTTATGGAAGGAAGTAGGGTCCTTCTGCTCAGGAGAGAGAAAAACAGTGTCTAAAACGTATCTTGTGTTTTCAGTAGCTAAGAGTCACTATTGCACTCTGTGAGCAGTGCACATCACTGGGTCACAAGAACTAAAGCCATTTGCAACTGCTTGAACACAGAGAAAGACAGAGGTGAGTCAAGGCAGACTGAAAAGGGGTCTGTGGGATCTGCTCCCACCTCATGCTCCTGAGCCCATCAAAACCTTTCTTTAAAATTCCAGGTTCTCCCAAATTGTCCCTTTCAAAGGCAAAGCAAGAGCCATAAAGAACAACTAGAAGACAAAATTTTTTGTGTTGATTGGAAGCTTCCAGATTTTAGGAAATGGCAGTTTATGTCCCCAGCTTCAATTCATTTCACTCAGCTCTAGCTGAAACACCATTTCTGCCCCCTTCCTTTGTTGCAGAAGATCAGAGCCAAGAGGAAAACATGTGTCCAACAGGAAAAGATCCATTTTGCTTCTGTCAATAATACATTGGGAGCTGTCAGGAATGTCTGAGCAGGTGTGTGTGGCTATGATTGGTAAGCAGCTTACAAGCAGCTATCATTAAATGTGTAATAATAGCACAGTGCCAGGAAAATGAGACAACTAGAGCAGTCAGGGATACAGGATTTATAGACTACTGCTCTATGCACCATCCCTAACTCTGCTTTGTAGGCTGGCTCTCCAACAATCTCGTGTTTGTAATGCCTGTTCTGTCATATGGCGTCCACATTTTCCTGGGGTCTGAAAATACAAAGTCATCTTTGTATAAGCACACAATTTACCTGCTCTGGCTCAAGGAGTTTTTATGTAATTTTTGAAGACTGTTTTCTTTATGAGGCTTTCTGAGCTGTCCCTTATCATCCTTTGAGATATAAAGAAAAAAGTTAGTATCTCCTTATTATGTGATTTTTGGATTCTGGCATTTTGTTGAGTTTTCTCCCTTTCAAGTGAGGACAAGCAATAAGCTAAGAAAGTCATCATAGTTTTATATCTATTTATATATTTTCTTTTCATGGAAGTGTCATCTTCATTGGAGGAGCCTCTGCCCCTCTCTAGTGAGGTCTGCACAGAGAAATCAGTGACAGTGACCACAAAATTGTTTTCAAAGGTGACCTAAATGCAAAATAATGGTCATGCTATGAGAGTTAAAAAGAAAAAAAAAGGAAAAAAGGCATGACCCAGCTACCCAAGTGGCAGCACACTGGGGACAGTATCTTCAGATAAACTTCTCAATATCTTCAGAAATACTTCAGAAATACAATATCTTCAGAAAACTTCTCAGATGTACTCAATGGGGGTCAAACCACTATAGCCACCTGAATTATTTAATGTGACAGAAACTGGACTGGATGCAGGACAAAGAAAAGTGCTTGGGCCTTTCTGTAGGTAATTTCTGAAATTACCATGGGTCATGCACCTTGCAAGCTAAAAAAGTGACTGCTGGTCATCAGAAAGAGTAGAAATAGTGGTACTGTACAATTTTTAGGCTCCAGTAACGCGAAAGGGAATTTTAAATTCTTCTGTTTTTCCTTTGCCCTTCTGGAAAGCTGCGTGCCCGGATGGGGTGTAGACAGGGTGGAAGATTAAAAACAATGAGCAATCTATAGCAGTTAATCTGCCCGACTGGGAGGGCCTCAGGCTGTGCTCAGGACAGTTGGGATTCATGTCAGCTGTCTGGTTTAGGGTTGCAGCAGGACCACAAAAGGTTGCCTGATGGGAAGTGTGTGCACTGAAGGCTCACCACAGCAATGCAGATGGGGCTGCAGGGCTGTGCAGAGCAGCTCCAGGCAGAGCCAGGAGACAGACAGCACGTGAAAAACCACGGGGGTACTGCAGAAAGCAACACAGCTCCAGGGATCCCAACTCTTCAAACGATTTCTGCATTATTACAATGGCTGAATTGTACCTTGGGACTTGTAACATCCAGTGATGAGACACCCATCTCAGGTTCGGGTAAAATTGTCCCTAAAATAAAGGACCATGCTAATCCATATCACTTGGACCTGCCCTTCTGCCTCTGACAGCCAGACTCTCTAGAGCTTCTTTGGCTAAACCCAGGGTTATCAGGCTAAGTCCCTTAAAAACAGCTTTTGTGAAGGGAAAATGAGAAGATCCTGCAGGTCCTAAGAGGATAGCTGTGTTTTGGGCACAAGTTCCAAGCATCAGAAAAGTTTATTTTCTCAATTCTGCCTGTGTGGCAGCCTCCAGTTTAACCACATCTCTGGCAGCTCTAGATAATGTATGAGATCATACCCATCCCTTGGATAGCACAGCTGGGCTCTCTGGACAAGAATACAGTGATAATTCATATCTTTGACACCAAAAAATGCCTATGTGCATTATTAGCTGAATTAGTGCCCCATGGAACTCTTCATGACATTTCTTTGGCCTATGTTTTATTATAAATTCATAGACTCCTGTGGTTTCAGAGCATTTTTTTTAAGATGGCTCTTACAATTGTCTTCAGAATGATAGCTAATTATTTCCCTCATCTCCCAGATAAAATAGCCTGTGATTTATCTACGCTTTCAGAATGAGCCAGGGGGAAAAAAAAATGCTGGAATAAATTAAAAAATGGTACAGTGAGATTATTACTTCCGTTCATCCATCCAGAACATCCTGAGAGGATGACTAAAGGTCTTGGTAGCCCATTAATTTAAAGTACTGTCAACTTTCTCAGTGCAAACATATATATGAATACAGAGAAGAAAAAAAAAAAGGAGACAGAAAGATGAGTGAATCCCTTCTTGCAGATACCTTAAGGTAAGGGTGGGATTTTGTGCTGGGGCAGTATTTTATCTGCTTGTAAGAGTCCCTGAAGGGTGAGCTCGTACACAGCTGCACAGCTTGCTGGATTTTCAGCAATATATGTTTCAGAAATCAGTAAAGGAAAAAGTGATTCCTCCTCTTACTGTAGACTACAAGCCAAAGTAAAATCAAGTCAAAAGGCTCAAAAGGTTCTACCTAGGGTTTTAAAAACACTGGGAATATTTTCACGTTTGTAGAGGTTGTGGGCATCTACCTGGTGACTTTCTGGTTAAATGAATTATTCCATAGAAAGATCCCAGTTTAAAACCTAAAATGCCAGCCAAATGTGATGTGACCAACCTAATTTTAAAGTCCATTTGTAATAACCCTGCAATTAATCAAGTAGTTTTTTAATTAAGAAATGAACTTAAAAGTGATTAGTGATTTATGAGCACTCTAACTCACAGCCAACACATTTTCATTTTGTTTGCCTGGATTTACACTACAGGTCAATTAGTCCTGATGAGATTAAAGTCTTGGTAATTTTGAGAAACAGCATCTCTGTGAGATCATGCAGTTTAGCTTTAATGCATCTTAATCCACTTTCATACCTCTACTTAATTTGCATTCATTTTCCTCAGGGTCTGTGTAGGTAAACACCAAGCACAATTTTGGAAGTATTTAGGCAGGATCCCTGATTTATCCCTGTTTTCCTGGCAAGAGTGTGTGTGGGTGACATGGGATCAGAGCCCTCACTCTCCACTTGGGAGAAAGGCAGAGGAGGGAGATCTCTGTGTCTGCTTTTGGCAGAGAAGAGGAGCTGTGTTTTCACTGTCCTGCCTTTTATTAGCAACTAGCATTTTTTTCTCCTTGCAGCTGAAGCCCCTAACAAAAGGCAAAGAATAAAATTAGACAAAAAAGCATCTGCTCTAAATGGAATTGGGCCAGTCCAGTCAAGTTTAAAGACTCTGAATCATTTGAGGGGTATAAGACTGGCAATTTACTAATGAACACAACTTATTAAAAAGGCATGAAAAGCTCCCTAATTACATATTTGGATGCTAAGTAGCCATTCTCAGCTTCACAGACAGCATGACTTTCCCTTCCAGTCTTGTCCCAGACCACACATTAAAAAGAAAACAGGCATCATAAAGGCTCAGTCGTTTTAGATGCTAGAAACTAAAATATTGTAAAAGACTTAACCAGACTTTTACTTGAGGCTTTAGGCTACTCTCTTGTTCTAACTCTTATTGAAGGCTGAACAATTTTGGTCATCTTATAATATATGCATTTAGAAATAAATTACCACATATCCCAAATCTTTCAAAAACAACACAACACATTAATCTCAACCACCTTTTTTTCCCCCAACTCTACCAGGCTAATTTCACTGGATCATTAGTTTTAAACATCTATTACACTGTAAACAAGTCTTGAAAAGCTTATGGAGACAAAGTCAGACGCTCAAAAGATTGGAAGTGCCAGATTTAGTGCAAAAGTTCTGTGGGGCTCAGCACAGGGAAATCTATTTACAATTCCTATTACACAAATTGCTCAGTGCCTTTATTTGCTGCATAGCATCCAAAGCCAGCATTAAATATAAAATTGTTCATTTCCTGATGAGTGTTTTGTTTTGTTTTAATAATGTATTGACCTAGAGTTGGAATGCTCCACAAACATTCTTGAGTTTATCTGCAAAAGACACCCTCTAAACACTCTATGAGTGTTGTTATCCCAGTTTTCCAGGGTGAATCCTGGAAATTCCCTCTCTGGCCTCGAAGCGAAGCCGCTTTTCTGGACACGATGTGTTCTCTGTGTGGGTGCTGCACAAGGTTGTACACCACACAAACTCCAGCCTGTGCTGGCTTTACAGTGTGTGACAAACCCCCTGCTCAGCAGAGGTGCAAACCCTTTTTGGACAGGTTTTTTATTCCCACCCCAGGCAGAAGCAGAGGGATCCTCCATGCAGGGCACCTGTTTTCCCTGTTTTACAGGAAAGGAAATGAGTGCAGGGAGTCAAACTACTGTCAGACAAGGAGAACATATTCAGTGTGTTGTTCCTGGTTGCAAAATGTGAAATCCAAAAGCTCCCTACCAAGCAAGCACACAGTGAAAATCGATGGTTGTCTCTGCAACAAACATTTAAATATAATGCTTGTGTAAAATGCAGCAAAAGAAAGCTGATCCTATATTTTTATATCAACAGCTCTACAGCTGTGTGAGTACTTAACATACACCTATTTCTTTTGCAAAACAACAGGTAACAGTATTTCTTCTGAAAGCTGCTAATCCCCTCTGTACCATTCATGCAAGTCTTGTTCTGCTCTTTGGATGGACTTATGCAGACAGGTGTCTAATCATTCCTATGAGTAGCACCCAAATCACAACCAGCATTCCACAACAAAATGCTGTGTATGAAACACGTCTCCTCTAGGAGCTGAAAAGTGTTGGCTTTTTTTTGAAACAGCAGAGTAGTGAGTGCCTAAATTACCTATAGTCCAGAAGAACTCAGCTCTCCTGCCAGGGCAATTCCATTCCTAAAGAGGGTGACACCAACAAGGCTCTTTGCTGCAGCATCACTCACCTTTCAAGCCTCACAACAAATGCAGAGCCAGGCACACTTAAATCCTGAGATGAGGCTGCAAGTGCAATTTGAACCATGGTGGCTGCACCTAACTTCACGTATAGGAAAAAAGGACTGGCAAGGACTTTCTGAGGAAGTGAGTTTTTCCTTGAAACAGCAGTGGCCACATTATATATATATAAAAAAATAAAATAGAAGAAAGTAATACAACATTGAGAGAGGGTTACTCTACACAGAAATAAAATCCCTTGTAGCTTTTCCCACAGAGACAACTTCAGAGCTGGAAAAGGAAGGGTAAGTGGCAGGTGGTGCTCCTATCTTTGTCACAAAAGCAGTCACTGAAGTTGAGGCATTTTGCACAGCCCCAGAAAATCCAGATCATGTCAGTCATGGAATTCACAGAGGTGGAGCAATGAAATGGGGCTGAGATCCAGCTTCGTGCCTCTGAGTAGAGAGGGAAGAAATAAAAAAGCCGAAGTCATTCACATATGGCCAGGCACAATCTGAAGACCACACTCATCTTCTGGAGCGCTCTTCAATAAACTTGAACAAAAGCCATGTACTATTAAACCAACAGAGGCATAAACACCAGGTTCTCTGTCAGCTGATAGAAGGACAATGGAGAAATAATAGTACAACTCACAAGTGTTGGAGGGAAAAAGGCTAAAGATTATAAAGGTATTTTTATTCTTGGCTGACACTTCTATCAACCCAAGCCAAAAATCACAAGAAAAAGAATAGCTGCTTTCCTTTATCCACATAAAAGGATTCTGTGCTGAGCAGCACTTAAGAAAAACGATCAGATTGTGATTATATAACCCTAGCATGAACTTGGTGACCAGTATAGTCATGTCAAATTAGGATGCATTATTCAAGCAGCAGGGAAGGATGAAAGTGTTTACCATCAGATATAAACCCCCTGCATTTCCTTTTCTTCGAACCTGTTCTCTTCTTTTTCCTGTGCTGGCTATGTTGGTGGGCTGGCTCACTCACTATACCAGCTCTTCTTCAAAAACACAGAAATTATCAGTAACAGATGCTGATGGTAACTGAAAAGAAAAAGAAAGACATCCCCTTATTATTTCTCCCCTCTGCCTTTACTAGAAGCTTCCATCTTCTCCCCTTGGTTTATTTCTTGCTCCTCTTGTCTCCAGACCTTTGCCCATTCTTTCTTCTTTTCCTTCAGACCAGGGTCTCTATTCTGATTTTGTTTTTTTTGCTGGGGCCCCTTCACCTGACCCCATTCTCACGTTCTTTGTCATCTTGTCTTTAACTTCTTTTCATAAAAAGGCATTGGATTCTTCCCATCAATGTCTAGACCACAACTTGTCACTTTTCTTTTTTTTTTTAAATCAGATTTAAAAAAAATGAAAAGGCAGCAAAATGAAAGGAATAAATACTGCATGGATAAGATGAGGCTGAAGCAGCCATAAGCAATATAAGTTTTTAGATGCAGTTTACTTATATCTAATTATTATAATGCAAAATAAAGTTATATTATTCAGGTATATTTTGTGAACAGTCATTCTTACTCTCTGATGATTACCAACCATATCACAACTGTAGAAAGTTTAAATTTTTTGACCCCTTTACAGCTTTGAAAGCCATCAAAAACCAAATTTAATTGCCCAAGTCTCACAAAACCACAGTGCCAAAGCCAAGGTTGGTATTATTAAATTGACCACCACAGAACTTGTTTACACTACAGATTGATTTAATTTATGCAGTTTCTCCTCTCCATCTGGAGGTGATAGTAAAGGATTTGGAAAATACAGTTAAATATTTTCAACAAAATTTAATTCCTCTATCAAGCCAGTGCAGACTGTCTCATTCCTTCTCTCAACCAGTCATCAACAATAAAGCATAAAAGAGAGAGTTGATACTTTGATACCATGGAGCTACATGTGGACATTAAAATACACAGAGAAAAATTCCTTCTCACTCTTTTTTTTTTTTTTTTTTTCTTTTCATAAAAACTTGTCAGTAGACATGGGTCAAGCCTTGGGTAAATGTGTTATTCCAGTAACAAGATTGCTTGATTCTTAAAGTGCAATAAAAGTCTTTCCATAGCACAGACCAGGTCCCTGGATACTTCTGAAAGATTCACTGGCTTGCCATTCAGATATGATAGAAGTCATGTAAAAATAAAAAGCATTCCTCTTGAAGATAAGTAGTGTGGTGAACTGGTGACCATCATAACCAGAGACATGAATCCATGGTCCTATTAAGAATATTGCAGTATAAGCTTAGCTTTTCACTGGAAATAATCTTGCTCTTTACACTAATCCATCCAGAAATCAGAACCACCAGAATGGAACACTGTTGTTGGGATGAAATAGAATTAACTCTTCCTCTCATCTGTACCAATTCTGGCAGTTCTCTGAGGGCCTGGCTTCTCCCCCTGCTCTCTCAAAGGCAAGAAATGACTGCTTTGGGGGGTGAATTTGAGCACTCAGCTGAGCTTCCTGCTGCACATTGCTCTGGGAAGGGGCATCCACCTCCCTCCTTGGGCTCTGGCAGGGCTCTCAGTTCCTTACTCCACACACCCTCTGTGCCACAGCCTCACCACCCTCACAGTGGAGAATTTCTCCCCCACTTCTCATGCTAACCTACTCCTTCAGTTTAGGCCATTTTGCCTGGTCCCATTTGGATACTGGAAGGCTGCTAGAAGAGAAGGAAATGCTGGAATATTTAATATTCCAGTGCACCCTTCTCTGGAGCATCAGCAGTAGAAACTGTTCTTCAGCCTGGAAGCTGCCTGTCATCTTCTTGGAAGACATTTCTCCTCCCTGCATGCTTTTGGGATGTTTCTTATTGATTCCACAGCAGGTTTTGGGTAGTCAGCAGCATACATGATACTTGTGCAGCACAGAGGGAAAGCACAGCCCAGGACAGACAGAACCAGTGCAGCTCCAAGGAAAGAGCCTGAGCATTTCGGCTGCAGAAGTAGCTCCTTATTGGCCAGGTCTAAAGGAAACCTTACTCACAGTCTCAGCCTCCCACCTTCCTCTTTCTTTTTTCTTTTCTTTTCTTTTCTTTTCTTTTCTTTTCTTTTCTTTTCTTTTCTTTTCTTTTCTTTTTTCTTTCTTTCCTTTCTTTCTTTCTTTTGTCTCTTTTGTCTCTTTTCTCTCCTTTCTCTCCTTCTCTCTCTCTTTCTCATTCTCTCTTTCTTTCCCTCTTTCTTTCTTTCCCTCTTTCCTCATTCTTTCCTTTTTTCTCTCTTTCTTTCTCTCTTTCTCTCTTTCCCTCTTTCCCTCATTCTTTCCTTCTTTCTCTTTCTTTCTCTTTCTTTCTTTCTTTCTCGCTTTCTCTCTCTCTTTCTCCCTTTCCCTCCCTTCCTTCCTTCCTTCCTTCCTTCCTTCCTTCCTTCCTTCCTTCCTTCCTTCCTTCCTTCCTTCCTTCCTTCCTTCCTTCTCTCTCTTTCTTTTCTTTTCTTTTTTTTGTGCTTGCAATGCTTTTCTTGGCACCCCCTGACATTCCAGCTGAGCAGCACCTCACTGAGGTATTACCTGATTACGCTGAGCACTTTCACATGTGGAATTTTGCACACCCAGTGTTCAGCCAGTGACAGTAACAAATAGGGTATTAATTAACACCGCAGTGATTAAAGGCTGGGGATCCCGACATCTGTAATGAATGTTCCAAAGATAGTGTCTGTGCACGGGGATCTGTAAATCAGGGGCCTTGCGAAAGGAGCTCTGCTCTTTCTCAGCTCATTGCCATTCTCTGAGTGCTAACGAGGGCAACAAGGCAGAGCTGAAGCATTTGAATAAACCCTCGCTTTTTCAGAGGACTTAATGAATCATGAGCAGACCATTCTATCAGCACTGAGGGGATCTTGATGAAGCCCTTCCCTTACCCCACAGTGCATGAAAGTCACAGTGCATCAGAAGGAACCCAATCAGTTACATGAGAAATGGTTTTATTTCCTCCAACATCCAATTTGATTACCTCGTTATGTTTCACCCCACTTTGTCTAACCCAGCAATCTGCTTCTAGAGCATTTCATTCTTGCTTTTCTGCTCCCTGCTAAAAACCAGGGACAGGTCACATGGAAACTGCTGCTTCAGTAGGCCTTCAGTCAAAAGATGAAGTCGGTTAAAATGTCGTATATGTAATAAAAATTACTGGCATTCAGTCAGAACCTGACAAAATAGTTATGGCTTGTCTAATCCACATTCAGCTATAAAACATGATTTACCAAATACCCTCACCTAACAAAGGGTGTATTGGGTTTCTTACTGAATTCTCTCTATTTGACACTCTCATAATATACAAACATATATGGATTTAATTTTTTTCATTTCCTTCCAGATGAAATATTTCAACCTGTTAATATTTACACAAATCCTGGTAATCCTGAAAACTGTTTAGGCTTTATTTTTCTTTCAAATTATATTTTCTCCTGTTTTCTTTCTGTTTCATACATCCTTGTGCATGGATTTACAAGAGCAGACAAATGATGAAAATTACTTTTTAAAAGAAAATAGTGGAAATAGGCAGAAAACCAAGACTGTAAAAATATATATTTTAATCAAAGTTATTAACTACTTAGTGGGTCTTGAAATTCTCTGGAGAAATGGCTAAAATAGACTCCTCACCATGCCAATAAATGTTAAATTGGCAATGGTTGGGAACAATTGCAGAGAGGCACTTCAGAAACATTTTCCCCTGGTGTTTCAACCAGGCAAGGAGTGTGTGAATCCTGGAATTGTCCCCCCGTGGAAGCACAAGTGCCTTTGCATCTGTTTAGGGCCACTTTCGGATTTGTGTCCTCTGTACAATGGAGATGTGAAATTCAATCTGTGACATTAATAGGATCAAATGGTGATGCTTAATCCCATGGAACAGGCAGAGATCGTTTGAACACTCTGCAACCTTCATGGCCCTTGCTAAGGTCCTGACCTTTATCTTCTCACTATAAAGTTTGCTAACCAAAGGCATCTTGTTTCTCTCTCTAGGTATTGTAATAAACTAGATACATATTGGTTTCCCTGTCAGGTGATGCCAGAACCAAGAAAGTGTGACGAGCAAAAAGTGTCTCTTTTACTCAGAAATTCGGATCTTTTTTAGTGCTACCAATTTTCAAAGGAAAAAAAAGCAAGCACACATCACTATTTTTCAAGATAAAGCATGACTGAAAACACATTTTTTATTCTCTCAGGACACCCTGTGTGGCCAACTATATTCCTGAAAACACATTCTTTTGTACAAAATGGATAAAATCACAATATTTGAAGTGGTTATTTGGAGAAAACTCATGCACTTGGGCTAATACAAGAAAGAAAGCAACGAAAATGGGTGTTTGCATCTTTCTGATGGGGCCCAAAGACAATGGAAGGGATTAAGAATTAACAATTCTACTGAGACTAAACAATAGGTTTGTTAAGGAAGTTGACTAAAGTTTAAGACAACTCCTCCAATAGTCTCCTTAACAGGCAGATGTTTAGTGAATGGAAAACAGCCTGGCATGAAATAGCCATGGAGGAAGTTATGGGCCAGGGAAGAGAGGGGGTGAGAAGCACAGGGGTTTCCTGTAGGAGGGCAGAAAGCCCAGATCGGCCAGGCCACCTCAGAGAAATCATCCTTAGCTGCAAATACCCATTTCCAGGAAGCAATAGCACCAACCATGTCCTGCCAAGGAACTCCTGCAAAGCCAAGTGAAGAACCAGTGCTAACAACCCAATGGGCTCCAGGGAACTGCTGGCACAGCCCTGTTCTTGGTATCACTGGGCCAAAGAGTGAGGGTTTTCAACTGCCAGCTGTGAGGACAAGGCAGTCGAGGAGCCAGGAGAAGTAACACACCAAGGGAGATCTGGGAGGAGCTCATTTCTTTGATTTTGATACCAACAGACCTCAGAATTTCTTGCCTGTCCCAAGGAGAAGAAATGGCTTCACAGGTAGCAGATAATGCATTTTCTATTTGAGAAACACCCGCTCCTGCCAGGTTCTGAGTCCCCACCTGCACCAATAAATCCCAATTTGAGGATAACCTGGCCCAGGTGTGCTGGGCAGATCCATCATTCCCAGTTTAGCATACAGAGTGCTGGGACCCAGCAGCAGTGGCCAGGAAAGGGAGCTGTGCCAGCTCTGCACCCACAGGGACTCCCCTGCTCCTCAGCACAAATAGACCAGCTGTCAGTGCCTCTCTCTGCCTTCAGCCACATATTCCCAAAGATTTCTTTCCTGCGTCCCTTCTCTGTTTCATGACAACGTTTGCAATGTTTTCCAACGCTTCTGCTCAATTTGCTTCTTATTTTATGTACTCTCCACTGCTTTCCTTCTCCACCACCATCCACCCCTCATTTTCCCAGCTGCCATTCTGCCCTTGCAGACTCATCCTATCCCTGCTACGGTCAGCTCTGCAGATATTTTTCTCAGAGGACATTCAAAATGCACACAGCCCTTCTGAAAAAGTTATTTTCTCTTTTCATTTGGATCTTTTTCTGACATCACTCTCTTTTTTTTTTTTTTCCCAAGGTACTATGTTTAATCAATGCCAAGTGACTGCCATGATAAAAAAATTCTCCCATCTTAGAATCTGAGCCATTTCAGGACAAAAACGAAATAAAGAAGAATATATCTTGAGGTCCCCAAGAGAGTCAGAGCAGACCAAGAGCTTTTACAGAAACCTCATTTTTGTGCTGTGTGGGCTTTGTTCCTCCTTAAACTCCATGGGGCAAACTCCCTGATGTGGATGAAACAGAATATCTCATGATTGGCAGCTGAGAGCATCCTCTGCAAGGCTGCTCCACACCCACAGAAAGCTGTCAAGTCACCTCTGAGAAGCAGCCCCACCAACATCTTGGATTTAGGCCAGTGTTTCCCAGCTATGGGTCATGACCCCACATGGGCCAGGGTCAACACGGGGTTCACACAGGGTCACAGAGAACTGGAGAAAGCTAAAGAAGTATTTAAGCTTAAGGATTTGTATTCAGGGTTTTTTTTTTCCCAGTTGGTGTGGGGAAGGGAAGGGGTGGAGCTGCACACAAACAGATGATCCAAGGAGGCTGATTGCTTCAGAAATCCTGACTCAAAATATTGGGAATTCCGCACTAGAAAGAAAGAAAATGGTTCTGTGGCAAATGTGCTTTGTCTATGCACCTTTTTTTTTTTTTTAATGTATTAGTTTGAAACTAGCCAGAAGTCTGGAAAGGTTTCAGTAACCTTAGTAGACAGACTAGCAAACAAATACAAGAGACATCAGCGTGAGCATCCTTGTAATAGTACCTGGCTTTCATCAGAAGAATTTGAAAGGGCTCTCAACAGTGAAAGCATTTATACTTCCTGTGGAGTAAAAGGAGGTTTTCATTATCCCCATTTTACAGAGGAGAACCTGGCTAGGTGACTTGCTCAATGTCATGCAAAACTTCTGCAGCAGAGTTAAAAGGTGAGTCCGAAATTGACTTCTCAATTAAGTTAATGCCCTTGTCACAGCACTACTCTGTGCTCAGATCAACCCCCCACCCTCCCCCAAAAATGCATTTTCAATCAAATGGATATCACCAGCACCTATGTAATTAGAACTTGTGCAATCACAGGAGCATTGCAACAGACCTCAGGGTCATGAAAGGTGTGAGAAGGATTAATCCAACAACTGGAGTTTTTTTTGATCTTACACAAATAACACAGATAGAGTCATAGACAGTGATTTGCCAATATGATTTCATCCCTAAGGGGAATACTTGCAAAATCTTGCCCACACTTGATTATGAAGATCAAATTTGGTGGCTGCTCTTGTCCCTCAGGAGCAGGACGGGAGTCAAACAAACATCATCACACAGCAGTGAAGATGCTGAAGGTCCTCCCTGGACCAGCCCCTTGGCTTGTTACTGGAGCTTTTGACAACCTGGAAGAGGCTGAAATGTGGGAGCTGCCCTGGTGTGGGACAATCTCAGGGCAGTGAAGCCAAGCTGGGCTCATGAGCAGCTCCAGCACTGCCTTCCTTGTGTGCAGGACCCAGAGTGTGGGCCTTGTCCAGGAGACGACAAAACCTCTTCCACAGCTTTGCTGAAGCTCAGGGAGCCACTGTGGGAGCCAGACACCAGCTCACCACGGCCACAGCCCCCTGGAGCAGGGACAACCAGCACCAGGAGCCTGCACTGATGACATTTTACAAGTCAAGATACCTCCAGTTTGCTGATACTTGGCACTGGTCCACTAACCCAGCTGCTGGCACAATCCTGCTTTCTTGTGTAGATAAGAACTTGGCCTCACCCATTAAAGACTGATTTGTTAGCTGGGAAAAGATCATTTATTGCTTTCACATCATTGCTTCAGCTATCCTTGGATAAACTGGCTATGCAATTTAATGGTTGATAGCTTTCTGCTTGCAGTATTTTCTTCAGATCTATGCATTCTATATACTTTCCTACTTAATTTTTCCCCCTCATTTACTTTAAAATATTTTAAAAAATGAAAAGTTGTAGTAATTTTCTGTGTCATCTTCTAGTGAAGGAATCAATCTTACACAGATACCTCTGCATGTAAGAATAAGCCTATTACAAATTAACAGATTCTTCCACTGTTTTCTCCCTTGAGTTTGGGAGGCTTATCTGTTTACAATCATCACCTCTCTTTCTGCAGGGGAAGGTTGGGAAGCCTGGGACCTTCAAAAAGAAAATTTATGCATGTGCTGAGTGGGGTGGAGTAGGAATGGATACACACTGGGAACATTTCGATTCCAGGACTCATAGAAAACTGCTAATAGGATGATGAAAGCTTGATTTCACAGATCTGTTACACTCCACCAGACTATTTTGCAAGGTTCCTTTGTGTATGGCAATTACTAAGTTCCATCAAAAAACTCATAAAATTGTCACCTGCTAGAAGCAAAACCACTTTTCGTTGCCCAGACAAACACAATGATGAAGATGTTTAAAAATGTCTGCACAGAGACACTCTGGACTCCCTTGGTGTCTGAGATCTCTTACCCTTGTAGGCATGACCCAGGCTGTACTGAAGGTATGTGCCCTTCTGGAAAAGAGCCTGAGGTGTCCTGGGGCATCTGAAATGGCACTACAAGCTGTTGTTTCCATGGTAACCAAATCCCCCCTCTTTTTTTTTTTAATAACAGAATGAAAAATATTATGGCTCTTAATTTCATTGTTGTAGGTACTTGTGTGCCTGTACATTTATAAACAACATTAGGGCACTGCACAGCAGCAGCAACTTGAATAAAAATGATGGCAAGTCAAGGAGGCTTTCCTGGCAAGACAGAAACTCACAGGACCTCTTAACTGTTCATTTTCCAAGATCTGGACTTTTTTAAATGTGAAAGTTTGTTTAGAATGTGTAATATCAAGAGCTAGGTGTTTGAAAAAGACTTAATGTTGAAGTTTGAGCTAATTGTTTGTTCTGGAAAGTGCTAGTAACACATATTTATAACCATAGATATAATTTGATATATTTTTATATATACATTACATATATGTCAGTATGGCAGCAGAATCAGCTGAGTTGCACTCCTCTGCTGGAAGGGGGAGGATGGCTAAGCACAAGCTCAGAGTTTCTGTTAAATATCATACCTAGGTAGTCAAGACAGGGAAAATACAGTACAGGAATAGAGAGGCAGCAGGGACTAAAAGTAACACTTTCAGCTCATGCCACTTTCTCTCCTCTGTGGCTTGTAGAAATTTTTCTTTATTTTCCTTCATCTGGAAGGAAAGGGCAGCTCAACTGTCTTTGCTGGAGTCTAAAGAGGACCTAAGAAGAGGAGTGGTCAATTCTCTAGGTGGGCTGTTTTTTTTCCTGTGTTCCCTCACTACTTGATCCAGGAATTGGGCCAAGGAGCAGGACCCTGATGGAGTCCTAGCCCCAGTGAAAACAAGGCAGAAGTCTTTTCAGGTGGAAGTATCAAAGGTAATCTCAAGTTTGTCTGAATAATGGCAGGGACTCCAAACTCAAGTATGGCATGAATTGTAAGGCTTCCTGCAGCTGTCAATGGAAGAAATAAAGAATAGATGTACCACTCATCAGAATATGGTTGGGTTTTTTAAAGTCTTGACAGCCTTATTTCTGCAAAAAGCAGAGCTAACACAATTATAAACACAGAAAAGAAGGGCCTCCCAAACTATTCTAGGCAAAACCACATGTTTAAAATGCATTACAATGGGTGTTAGTCTCAACCAACAATTATCTGAATCTAGGCAATAAATAAATAATGATAACTTTAATTTTAGATCCGTGGTAGAACTCATGGAAGGAACATAAATATGATGTCTGGAGCTAATTAAGGCTCAAAAATTAACAAACACAAGAAAGATAAACAGAGTGAGATAATCTTCAAGTACTATGAGGAGCTAAATTGTGGTGTATTCCCTAGGCAGGGTTAAAAACAGTGACAAATCTAAACCAGTTTTCCTGGGAATACCAAGTTTCTTGAAGGGCATATGAAACACATGTTGCACAAACATCCCTGATACCTAATTCCAAGGAATTCAATGCCAGGTATGGTGATTTAAAACCCTTCAGCTCCCCCACGTCAGCAGAATTCTCATAAACACTGGCATGCCCAATATATTGACTGTGTGATTTCATATAAACCCACGATTATCCCTGTGCTCCCAATCCATAAACAAGAGTTATATAAATGGCACAATTTCATGCAGTGTTTTTATCTGAAGCAGCTGCCAGCTGTGCCTTTACTCACACCAGCACATCTATCAACAGCTCCAAGCCTTTTCAAACACAAGACGTGCACCACAGAAAACACAACTATTTGAAACCTGAAATTATCTCTGTCTTTGCAGCTGTATCCATGGGTTGGTGTGAGCCAGTGGAGCACTCCCTGGTGGGGACACTGTGGTGACAGCACAGCTGCCAAAGGCACTGGCCATGTCAGGTACTTCTTGTCACCAGTGTGTCTCTGTCAGCACCGAGCGTGGCTCTGGTGAACAACATTCAATTGTCACCTCACCTCTGCTCGTCCCCAGGACAGGAGCTGAGAGACACAGGCAGCATTTGTCCACAGTTATCCATGCCATCTCTGCCAAGGACAGTGTCCAGAGGTCACCAAAGCCTCAGGAAAGTCTGCCCCTGACTCCAGGGACTCTTTGACTGGTTTGCAGTCACTCCTTGCTGGGTCCTGCTTCTGGAATTGCCAACAAGGATGCCATGTGTGAAGGTGGTTCCTACATCCTGCTGCACACACAGGCACAGCAGGAACCCAGGTGGGGCTGTGACTGATTAATAATTCATTGCAGGCAGACAACTCCAGACCTTACTTTTCCTCAATCTGAATTTGACAGCTACAGGGCACTGATGCCTGAAGTTTGTCCATTCATTTTCAAACACTCCAAACGTGCACTCTGCTCTCCTCACCCCCTTGCTTTTCCTCTTACTGTGTGACCCATGGTTACAGTTAATTTCTATGTGGAGACAAGCCCAATTACTGCAGATTGCTGTAATGTTCAAACTGGCTCCGTGGTGAATTCTTGAAGCTGCTTATAAAAAATGCTAAGCCAAGCAATAAAATCTCGTTTAATTTGAGTAACCTAAAACTAAGCTCAAAACACAGAGAAGGGAGATTCCTCTCTCTCCTCCATAAAACTGTTCCAGTCCTTGTGCTATCAAGGCAGATAAAGAGAACATATTTCACTCCCAATGTCTTTACTCCATTAGGACATTTTTCTTTCTCATGGAGAAAGCACAAGTGTACCTTCAATACCACTGAAATACAGCCATGTGGCAACAGAAGAAACTCTGCTTCATGCTGCTGTCTCAGCACAACTGTATCTTCCCAAAAATGTTCCACAGAGCTTGCAATAGAGTGAGAAATTTTTTTTTATGAAAAAGCCTAATGATAAAAATAAAACCAAAAAGATTTTGCTTTTATAATTAAAAAAAGAAATTCATTTTCCAACAGTCAATCTGTCAAATTTGTGGATGACGAAACCAGAGAAAGGATCTACCACAGAAGTTAGACAAAACAGCATCAACAGCAGTTAATAAAAAAATATCTATTCTTGTAAAGAAAAGGCAATAAAACACAGGAGCTGGCTGTCCATTAAAACTATTTCATAAGTTGTTCTTCAGACCTTGTCTATGTCTTGTTTCCATGTCTGTTAGAAACTTAAAAAGGAATTTGTTGTAAAGTTTCAAAGAAGTAAAGTTTCAGCTTAGTGTCAGCTACAGCTGAGGGATAATTGTGCAGGTAGTGCATGATCTGTCCTGTTTCTGCCAGGGCAGAACTGGCACATAACATTAGAGGGGACTAGGGGAAAACCTGGAAGTCCTACAGTACTTAAAAGCCTCCTTGAATTTTGCTATTTTCTCTTGCACTTCTACAGCCATAGTTGGTGTAAATCGCCTACTCGGGGGGAAGAGCAAGTATCACATTGTACTTTAGCCTTGCTTAAGAGTCAAGCTCTTGCAGCAGAAAAAAATCAAAGCATGTTTGGCAACTCATTCTGCCATAGACTTCCAGTTTATTAAATCAAGTGGTCTTGCTGTGCCTTGGCTTCCCCTTTGAAATATGCAGAGGGTATTATACATATTATTACAAATTAACTCCAGGACTAAAACCAGGAATCTGTGGGGTTTTGGAACTACCTAACTACAGGCAAGAGAAGCAGGTGAGACTTGTATAAATCACCAGGATCAGTGACTAGAAATGGGCCTTGGAAAGGGTTTTCTTCCTCAGGCAGAACTGCCATTTGCACAGCAGTTTTGGCTTGACTACTTTCTACTTTTCTTTGGGGTTTTGCAAAGCTGGGCTGTTGCATTCCTGGTCCTGGCTCTCTTCCACAGCAGAAACAGTTGATCACGCATAATTTGCGAGAGTACATCGTGGTTTGGTATTCCTGTCCACTGGGGACAGAGTTTGGCAAGCAAAAAGCACCGGAGGTGAGGCTCCCTGGACTGCGTGAGTGTGCACACGTGTGCCCAAAGGAGAAGGGGCTTCAGAAAATGTCAGCTCTTGGGAGTAGCTTCTGGAAAGATTTCCAGGACTTGGAATCTGTCATGATTAAAACCAGTTGTTCACTTTCTTATCTTCTGTCAAACTTGAGAAGTGTAATGACAGCTCTTAAAGATCGCACTCTCCGAGGATTGGGAATGCTCAGATTGGCACGTGAGCCAGAGAGAGGGAGGGAGATAAAAGAAAACCAGGGGTGAAAGTTCCCTTCTGCGTGTCACAGAAATATGGGCATGCTTGTCTTTGCCTCCCCACTAACGATATAAAAACGTATCATCCCCAAATGGTTTTGGCTTTAGACTGAAAGTCTAAAAGGCGTCTGTTGGTATTGATATCACAAACATTGCTCTGTGCTCCAAAATGAACTCTTTTGGCTCGTTCTGTGAAATGTCAGCTTGGAAAATAGGAGCTCTCTGTTGTGGCAGCCTCTGCTTGTCATATGTGTACACACGCCACACGCACACAAACAAATATGTTTAGGGATGGCCTCCGAAGCAGGGTCCTTGGGAGGGTTACTGCTGCACCATATGTAGGACTTTGATTTATAGTTATATTTTTCACAGCATGACACACATTGTTGGTGAGCTGCTGTGGCTGTGATAAAATCGTGGAGGTGTAAAGTTTCACTGGCTGGATGGTGAGGAGCAGGCAGGGAGGGTGTAATGCGAGTCGAGAGCTGCTCTCCAAATGAATGAACTTGTATTGTGGATCTGGTTACAGCCGGCACACTGCCTTAATCCATCAACAGCAAGTTCACTTACAAACCAGCCTTTGTTTTTAATCCATGAGCCTTTGGGGATTCACTATAATCAAATGGCCAATCACAGGAACACATAAGAGGGGAAAAAAAGGATTGCTACAGTGAAGTTTACTCTCAGCCACAAACTCTCCCCCAAACCCCCCCAGGTAATGCAGATAACAGTGTAATGCACAGCACCGAGCTTACAGGCATTAAAGCTTCCCCGAGGTTGGAAGCTAAGGCATGGCAAACCAGATCTCCTTACTTTCTGGGGGTGCTCTTCTCTGAGGCTGGGGCAGGCTTTGATTTCAAACCACGTGTGCTCGCAGCACAGACACAGCCTGGTGATGGAAGACAGCCACAGGGATTGTGAGCGCTGCAGCTCACTTGGAGTTTTCTCCTGTTCTGGACGAATGAAAAGAACGTCCTGGATCTTGCAATCAAATGTGTCAAGCTAAAATAACATATGTTCCTTGGCAAGGGCCTGACATTAAGCCTTGGGGTGTGTCTATGTATATATAAACAAATGCTTTTCTTTAAAAATGTGTGCGTGTGTGTTTTATTCTTTCTCCGTTTATCATAAAACATAAACAAAGATCAACCTTTAGGCTACTTTTCCCTGCAGGAGACTAAGCCAAACATCTACTGCTTCCCAACAGCCCACATTAGGATGGCAGACACATCCATGAGGATGGCAACAGGGACAGACCACAGTTCCCACATTAGCATGGTAATATTTGGGTTTTTCTACTCCAAGCCCATAACTCTGGGCTACCTGGGCCACCCTGCCAAGCTCCTGTCCCCACAGTCCCCCAGGATTGACCCAGAAGATGAGGATGACTCGGTGCCATATGGCTGAGGCCCCCAATGTGTGTGTGTGTGTGTGTGTGTGTGTGCTGGGGGGGCACAGGGTGGCAGGGGAAGGTGGCAGGACATGTAGGCCACGCCATTAAAAGAGTGACAGATGGCGATGAAAGTGCCATAAAACCACAGGCACTGACAGCTCAGGGCCAGCGCTGCAGCAGCTGCTGAGGGATCACGTTGTAAACAGCCCCCTGCCAGGGCACCCCCCTTGCAGTGCCTGTCACAGGAGCTGTCACCTCTCACAAATGTGCCCTGCCCCCCCCACAGACCACTCTCTTACCCATGGGGTGAAAGGTGGGTGAAGGAGATGGCGGAGAGGGGCTTGTGGTGGGACTGGGAGAAACCAGAGGATGAGAACACTGCTGGGGAGACAAACACAAAGCTGCAAGTGCCAGAGCTTGGTGCCACCAAGCAGCCACTGCACATTTCTGGGCAGTTGTCCCCAGCCCATAGGGTTTCATACCCAGGTGGGCAGCTCCTCCCTAGAAAGCCCTCATGGCTCAGCTGTTCAGCTATTGCGAGCTCCCAGCCTCTTCTAGAGACTTCCATCAGACCATGCAATCCCTCTTTAGGTCTCATCCCCATCATGGCAAATAAAGAAATGTTCAGGATCTTCTCTACATGCAAGCTCTGGATGACCAGAAATGTGGAAACAAGCTCTCTGTTCTTAGGGAACGCTTCTTTCAAACCCCAAGGTGAGACACCACAGATTCTTCTCAGGAAAGACAATGCTGGAGAAAAATGCTCATGGCAGTTCAGCTCAAATTCCTTATTTTAAACCATTTTCCTCCTCTATATGTCTATTTACACACACACACACACACACACACACACACACACAACCATAGTGCTGCCTGCTGGACCAAATACAGATCATGGGAGCACTGCGGGACTATTTCTTCTCACTTTGAGTGTGCTGGCACTGTCAGTTTAACTAAGAGAGCATCCCAGCCTCCCAACTGCATAACTTGAAAAATTTTGGTGCATAATTTGCTTTTTTTTTCAGCCCAGAGAGGATGCAGGAGGGTCTCTATTGAAACAGCCTGTGGCAGGTGTCCCTGGGCTAACACAGCTCAAGCCCTGCCAAGGACAGATACCCAGAGGTTTTTGCTTTCCTCTCTGCACTGGGAAAGGAACAGGGAGACTCCTCACTGTGGAAATATTCTACAACAAACAGCACAGTCTGCTGGAAAAATTTAGCTGGATCACTTGTCATATGAAAAACTCTGTTCTCACCCAAATGAAAACTTAAAAATGTGCTGACTTCAAAAGAAATTGCAAGATATTACATTTTTCAATTTTTTTTTTAAAGGGAGTTATTTTTTACAGGCTGGGTTTTGATTTGTCCTCTTTTTTATTCTTTCATGACATGGTAGGAATAATTTACTAGTACCAAGCCATTAAAATATTTCTATAAGTTTGTTTTAAGGCTTTTTTTTATGAAGTAGGCTTTAGTATGTAATGTCAAGGAAAACATCTTGTTTCCTTTTCTTGACTCATTTTATGTAAAAAATAGGCTTGAGATGTAGCTCAAAATACAGCTTTGGGGTGGGGGGAACCTGTCAGATGTTGTCCACTGATACATTTTAATGCAAAATTTTATTTTGCCCTGCTCTGTCCTTCGTATTCTGCTCCTTACCTGTGCTGGAAGTACTGAAAAATCCTTTCACCCTTGTGTGCCCTTCCTTTCCTTACATTTACCTCATCTGGACTCTGCAGAAATTAGCAGTTTATTCCAGCTTCCCTTTGGAGTGAACTCTACATGGCAAGCCTGGAGTTATTTTTCCATTTGCACCAGAAGCAATTTAGCCATGGCAAAGCCCTGTCCAAGGAAATGTCTTTTTTAGCAGCACCACTGAGCCCCTGCAAATCTCCATGTGGCTGTTCCTTAGAAAGCATCCATCTACTCTTTGGCCTTGCTCATTTACACCCACACCAAGGGCTGTAGGTCAGGCTGGCAAAGACACACCCATGGTCTCCCCACCACTGAGCCTCCTGAAATCTGTTTGATTTTAAGTGCCTTCTCTTCTATTTCTGTATCTTTCTTTGGATCAAGGTTTTCAAGCTTTGCCAGTAGTAAGGACCACTATTTTTTTCTTTGTATGGGTGGGGACTTGTGTGTAAAGCATTTAAGTCTTCTGACTAAGTACTTACTACTCACCACTAGCTTCTGTGGCTGCTCTCTAAGTCATCCATGGAGCTGCAGATCACAAGCTGGAAACCACTTTTCTGTGGTACTTTGGTACTTAAGTCTATACTTAGTCATGAAAATGGTACTTTAGGAAAATACAGATAACCAGGCTGCAAAGTTACAGAATACTCCCTACTTTCAGCATCTCTACTCCTGAACCATGGTGTCAGTTCAAGAATCTGTTTCCTTGAAAATAAACATGACAAAAAAACTCTTCTGGGTGCTGAGGAATGTTTCCAAAATGAACTCTGCACACTTCAATACCAGAAAACGTTGTAGAAAGCAGAGTAATTCCCCTTCCCTTTCCCCTCCTCCTGCCTCATTCACATTTCTGGAGCAGTTTAGGCCTCACAACAGCAAAAGGAGGAATGAGAAAAGAAGTTTGGGTGTCATCACCACCACCATTAGGATATTGGTAATAGTCTGTCACCTACTGGAAAATAAGACTGAACCTCCCTGGTGGCAGTGCAGCCTGACAGTAAGTCCCCAAGGGCTCCCAGCCATGCCCCTGGAGATGCTGGGGCTGATCTGGTGGAGAGCAGCTCTGTGGGGAAGGACCTGGTGGACAGCGAGCTGTCCCTGGGCCTGCAGTGCCTGGGGGACAAGAG
The DNA here is from genome assembly GCF_023055355.1 of Agelaius tricolor. Lineage (NCBI taxonomy): Eukaryota > Metazoa > Chordata > Aves > Passeriformes > Icteridae > Agelaius > Agelaius tricolor. The sequence continues at coordinate 7,105,132 of NW_027269263.1, forward strand.
GGGCAGTGGGACCCTGGGGTGCCTCAGGAAGAGCAGTGCCAGCAGGGCAGGCAGTGATCCTGCCCCTCTGCCCAGCCCTGGGAGGCACATCTGGAGAGCTGTGTCCAGCTCTGGCATCATCAGCACAGCAGGGACATGGAGCTCCTGGAGCGGGGCCAGCAGAGGCTGCAGAGAGGATTTAGGGCCTGGAGCATCTCCCTGGCAGGGAAAGGCTGAGGGAGCTGGGGCTGTCCAGCCTGGAGAGGAGCCCCAGCTGAGAGGGGCCCTCAGCCCTGGGTGTCCCTGTGTGCAGGGAGGCTCAGAGCAGGGCCCAGGCTCTGCTCTGGGGGCCCAGCAATGGCACCAGAGCCACGGGCAGGAACTGATGCCAGGAGGAACTCATTTACTGCGGGGCTGGCAGAGTATTGGATGGGCTGTCCAGACAGGCCATGGGCTCTCCTTACCAGGGGATTCTGCTCTAGCAGGGAGTTGGGCTGGATGATCCACAGAGACCCCTCCCTGCCCTCCCATCCTGTGATTCCATGGATTCAGACCCCTGGCAGAGTAACACTGAAGACTGATTTGGTATCTTAAAGGACACATGAATATATTACTAGAGGCTTGGGTTTATAAATGAATTTACAAATTTCCTTTAGAGATTTGGGCTGTTTTTGATGAATTTATTTCTTGTGTTACTGAAATTTTTTGTTATTTGATTTTGTACTTTATGTTCATCCATTGACTGAACACAGATTGACAAGCTAGGTTAAGAAAATACACAAATATTTGACATCATGGTTAAGTATCATCACCAAGCTTAACAGAAAGCTGGTAATTACACACACCTCTGTTTCCTTGTGCATAGAAAACCAAACTCAGCTTGACAAAGAACTAATATTTTGCTAAGGTAAGAAATCAGGTAGTGTTGTTTCATTACCTTATTATTGATAAACATAGACTGCTAGAATGTTTTAGCAGTGATCCAACCCAGCAATCCATTACTCATACAGTCCCTGTCTGTAAACTCAGGCCCTTAAATGGCTGAACTATTCTTAGCCTTATGTGGTGAATACACAGGAATGTTCATGGACAGAATATTAAGGACAGAAGATGGCCCTAACAGGGCTTGGCAAAGGGAGATGGGATTTATGGAAAGTTTCCTTTGATGCTGTTGACTCCTAACTACTGCCTTCTGATGCTGCCCCAACATACAAAATTAGCATTAAACTTGCATTCCAGATGAATGACGGGGAATAAAAAGGAAGAGGGATTTCAGTTAAAGCCTATGAAACTAGATTCAAGCCCAGGACCTAGCCAGGTTTAAAACCTGGATCTCTTTAGCTGGAAATTCCCTGACTGAGAAGCTCTCCAGCCACTTCCTAAACAGTCTCCTTCCCCTCCAATTTCCTTACAGGCAACACAACATACCTGGTCCCAGTGCTGTTTGTGGCTGGCTTGATTACCACTGGATGCCACAAAAGATGCTTTAGATCTGCAGCCACATTGCATTGAAATCTGACTTGGGGAGTTCTCCTTTCAAAGATGCTCACTGAACACAGGAGTCCTCTAAAACCCTGCCCTACAGTTGTGCTTGTTTGTTGTCACCAAAGAAAGAGAGATCAGCCAACCAAAATAAATACACTACTTAAGGAAAAGAAAAGGGAGGGGAGGGATGACTTCTAGATCTGTCCTAAAAAATTAATCCATATATTAATTTATATTGCCTAACAGCCACGAGAAGGGACTGAAGTGCAATTGGACATGAGTGTATTTTTTGGGGATGGATGGCAGGTATTTATATACTGTTGTAGAGCTTTGTGACTTCCAGACTGCATATCTCTAAAAGAGTGTTATTTTTTTGCACATTGAGAATAAGTCTCTCCTGAATTAACTTGTAAGCCATTGTGGTTCTCACTGCAGTAAATTAAACAATGCCTTTTGCAAGGCAGAGATGAAGGATGGCTGGGCCTGGGAGGGAGGTACTTGACCCATTCTTTGGAGCCTTTCTGGCCTGGGACAGAGCAGCTGCTAAAATAGCACCACAAAAAAAGAGTGATACTTCGAGGGCAGAATCTCAGGACAAGCAAAAGCCAAAGCACCTCACACAGTGGAAGAGAGAGGGAGGGAAGGCGTTTTTCTGTCCCGGGATCAGGTGTAGGAACCAGCAGCCACCACTGCTGGGAGGTGGAACTTGGGGTCTTCAGCAGCCACAGCAAACTGGGGTTTTTTTACAGCTCTCGATCCCCAGAGCAGCACGTCGGGGTTGGTTTGGGAGTGACACAGAGGGGATGCTGCCACCTACTGAAATCAGCATTTTTAGCACTTGGGTTTCTCGACTGGGCTCCTCTCAGCCGCAGTCTAAAGACACAGCAGCATCGGTATGGTATTAATCAGATTAAAGAGCTCTTCGTCCTCCCGAATTTTCAGGAATTGAAAACGGCATTGTAAAAAACTCCACCAATCCAACCCTCAGAACCCCAAAACAAGCAATAGTCTATCATCAAACTGTACTATTATAAAGCTATTAATTTGAGAAGTGAAACCTTGCTGTGAGGTTGTATTTAAGCCCTCCGACTTTTAAGCTAGATCAGAATTTTGGATTTGCTCTGATTCTACTTACACAACAGAAAAAATGCAAAATTATTTTAGTGGGAGCGAGTTCACTCTGCTATTTTCTTCCAGACTAGCTCATTTAGTGTTGGACCAATAGCCTTGAACTACAAATTTGATAGTAATTACTCTAGGGACTGGAGATGGCTTTAAAAATCTTGACTAAAAAAGCTGAGGTTAGATTTTAATAGTTCTCTCTCTCTTTTCTGTTTATAGACACAACTCTTTCATGGTGATAAAACAAAATCCCCATCCTCCATAGCAATGAACATGCATAACAAGGCTGGAGAACAGCACTTTCTCTTTTCAGCAGATGGAAGAAGTACCCCAATGTCCTTTTTTTCAGCTATTGATTATTGCTGCTGTGCTGCCACCCAGCTATGGAGAGTCACTCCACTGGCAGCTGCTTATCAGCAAGGACTGAAGTGGTCCCTACATTTCCCTTAACTCCTGACTGGAATAGTGAATGCCTGCAAACCCCAGGGGGGAGGCTGGCTCAGAATGCTTTGGGAACATAACACTCACACCATGGGCTCTACACCAAATTTACCAGAAGTATTCATCAACAACCAAAGCCATAAGTAACAACAATAAAACACAGAAACTCAGAAGTCATCTCAGGCACCTTCCAGGGCAGATCTGACCTACTCTGGATGCTGCTTCTGCTGACCCACCACTGATTTTATTGCTGCAGAGGCAATGCATCATGTCAGGCTGTGAGAGATTTGGTCTTTTCTGGCATCCAGCTGTTTGCTGTTTGCATTGGCTGTTGTTGACTCCTGGAGACAATACAGGTGTTCTGTGCTGCAAGAACTGACTGTGCTGCAGAGAAATCTGGGCAAGGATGGAGTGAGGATTTGTCTGCCTTGGTGAGTAAGAGCAAGTGGTCTTGGAAAAGGAGGGAGAAGAAGGTCAAACAGGCTTCTTTTTGGTCCACCTCAAACTTAATGGAGGCCTACTGAATCAGGTATTAAAAAGAGTGGACAATATAGAAATAGAGATCTCTGTTAGCTGCTTTGCTGGGTTTTATCTCATTTTTGCAGGTCAGTTGGATGACTCGTACTCCTGCTCCTACAGTGAACATCTGACCACATCCCCCAAACTATGAATAGGTTTGCAGTCATATGTTTGGCAAGTCAGCACTCATGCCTGGCTCACAACCTGGAGCCATCCTCAATCTGCAGACTGAGGCAAGCTGAGGTGTTGACCAACTGACCATTGCTTCATCTCTTCAGGTGAAGCAATTTGTCCAGATCTGGGGGAGAGCCTCAGTCAGGACACAGGTCACAGGGCCTTCCCAAGCTGAGCAGAATGTTTGGATGACCAGCCAGAGCAGTCAGGATAGCTCCTGCTGAACAGCAGTTCAGGTGAGTGCTATCTGTCTGCCCTATCAAGGAAGAAACACAAGGTAATTCTACGTGTCTGTTTTTATAAAAATGCTCGACAAATATCATGAGCAAATAAACAGCTGCCTCTGAGCTATTTACAGCGCTGTTAACCAGCTTTTAGGCTTCAAAATTGATCACCAGAGTCAACAGAGGGTTGAACAAACATATCCACGGTTGAGTATTTGTATTTGAGATTAGGTACACATATACAAGTGTGAATGCGTGTGTTCAGCCAAACTATTGAGGAACTGAGCCTAGACCACAAATGGCATTTTGGTCAAAAAGCAATCAAATTATTCATGCAGCCAACTCACACTTGTCCTTATCTCCTTGCAACTCAACTGAACACTTATTTGGGATCATTGTTTTTTAATATTTATTATATTTATTATAGAATAAATATATATAAATAACATATAATTTATATTATAAATATATAAAAATAATTTATATAATGTTATATAGTTATTTTAATTTTTTAATATTTATTTTTATTTTATATTAAAGTTTCTACCTAATCTTTTCTTTAATGAGTTGCTTTCAGTTTTCCCATTTTGAATTCTTTCTCCTCTAGCAATGCCTAATGCCTCAGTATCCTTTGAAAGGAGTAGTTCAATAGTAAAGATTCCCTCCACACCCCTGGGAAAACAAGGGAACAGACAGAGCACATTCTTGCTGGAGCTCCACTCAGGAGTGCAGCACCAGCAAAAAAATTCAGTGAGGCCCGTTTCTATTTCAGGCTTAATTTTTACCAAATAAGTAAGTGCAAACAAATTAACAACAAGTGCTCCAGGGTCTGAATCTGTGCCTCTGCAGCAATGATATGTGAGCAGGGAGATGTACTCAGGTGGGTGGATACTACAACTATTCAGGAGGGACCTGGATAAACAACAGAGCCAGAAATAACCCAGTGGTAAACTCAAATGAAGGCAAACAGTTTGGCTTTTGCCAAAAGGTGTTTATCTTGTTTAAAAGTCTTTTTTACCCAAAACCTTCAGGGAGCTATGACAACTTGAGATCTGCTGTTTTCACAGTGCATCAGTGAACTGAAATACCAGGAGAATATAAATTATTGCAGCATTTCAGCTTTACAAGTCACTCCCCTTAGGCACTTAATAAAAACTCTGAAAACAAATCTGTCCAAATGTGGGATAATTACACACAAAGCAGCATCTTTGGGGAAAAAATCCCCAATAAATTGTATTACACAGTTATGGACCATTGCACTGGAGAGGGAACATCTGCCCTTAGGGAAAAGCATGACTCCAAGCAGTGGTTAGCAGTTAGAGGCTCCACCAGGATAATCCAGGTTCCCAAACCTGGACTGCAGGGAGGAGCTGGTTGGGGGCAGAGTGCAGGTTTTAGGTGCTGGTGGGGGAACTCATAGTGCCTGAGTCCATCCTATTAAAAAAAAAAAAAAATTAAAAGTGCCCCATTTTCTACTAGTCTAGTACCTTTTGTCAGCACTAAATCTTTCTGGGATGAAAAAGGAGATTAAACCCAACATCATTCTTCTGCTTTGTGTATGAGACTGGAGGTACAGGGGTTTGTGTCCTGAATAACAAGCTACTTGACTACAGGCTGGTTTTTAACAATGCCACATTTTTATATTTTAAAAAAACCCCTCAAGCTGCATGCACTGTAGCTACACACCCTGTTTCACTCTGGGTCTGTTTTACCAGGGTTTTAAAGCCATTTCACCTGAGTGCCTGCTGATTACCATGCTGAGTTTTTTAAACCAATCCATTGAATTCACTTCCTTTCTGTGTCCCCAGTGCCCATTCACCTATAGAAATATAGAGACAAACAAGGCCACAGGTGCAGAAAATTGGGCCTTTCCTGCTGTTTATTACAATGTTGACCTTGGGGATTTGTTGAGGGGGTGAGGGGAGAAGGAAAGAAAAAGAAGAAATACATGCTTTGCAATAGGATTCTGCTAAAATCCTACCTTCCTTTTCTCATGAAGTTAAAAAAAAAAAAAAAACCTTCTAGCTGGCAACAAACACAGGCATTGAATTATTAGAAGGTGAAGTGGGGGCAGGGCCATTTCTTTTGCATCTCTGAAGGGCTTTTGGATGAATTGCTGCTGAGCAGAAAGCCTGCTCTTCCTTCAGCCCCCCTCCCTCTCTGCAGTTTCCCTTCTGGTTATTCTGGGGCACGAGAATTTGCCCTGCCCTGTGGTCACCTCTGTGGTCACCCAGCTCCCTGGCAGGTGTCACACGAGCCCTGGGGGACACAGCCACCTGCTTGGTGGCAAATTTCTTGATGTAAGCTGGCAGTAGTGAGTGGGTCAGGGGTTAAAAATGCCCCTGCTGGCTGCATGGGGAGGGTAGGTGGGTTACAGCCACCCAGGGCTTACCTGGGGCCACCTGGATGCCGAGGCAGGGCAGCACACAGGGCTTCAGCAGGACAGCAGTGTGTGGCTGTGTGTTTAAAGGTTCAGCTTCCCTGCCTGTCTGTGAAGGTGTTTGTGCCAATTTGTGTGGCTTGATCTCAGTGGATTGATTATGTGAATGCATCTAGTAAGGGCCAGGCTCCCACTCAAAGACCTCACAGTTGATTTAAAATTCAGAGACCACAAATGGGAGAAAAGATGTGTTGTGCCCAAGATTAACGACGTGGATTTGATGTGCAGAGAGTATAAACTGCATGTTAGGGGGGATCTTTCTCATCTGGAAACTGAGCTAATTTCTACTGAGCATTCACTGGATGCTTGCTGAAAGGGAAGTGCTCAGGCAGATTTAACCTGAGATTAGCACTTTTTTTTGGTGCTTAGGCCTTTTGGAAGCCAAGGTGCATCTGGTCAGACTGGCCTGGAGGTCAGGTCCTGCTTGGTTTGGGACTGTGTGTTCTGCTGTACAACTCAGCTCACAGCTGACCTGCAGAGAGCAACCTGCTCCCCCAGAGCAGCCTGCTCTGAATTTCTGTCCTGTTTGCACAGGTCCTTCAGGGGTCTTACAGCACAGGGACACCTCTTATCTGCTTGCTTAGGAATATCAAAGGGGGCTCGCTTATTTTGCTGGAAAGTGGGTACCAAAACCAAAAACCCTCTGAGAAACCTGATCTGCAAGTCCTGATCCAAAGCACTTTGCAGCACTTTTGTTGCCCAACATGACCAAGAGGGTCTGGAGAGCAGCTTGTGCAAGCCTTGCCTAAGGCTGAGCTTTGGCAGGCAGGGATGGCCATGCCATGACTACAATGAGCTCAGCTCTTGAGTCACAGACAGAGGATTCTCACTGGTTGCTACTTGATATTAAATTTTATCAGTGATAGTCAGGAGAGACTCAAAGTGTGGCCCTGCATTTTATGGAGATCTTTCCCCTCTCTCAGCACTGTATTTCTCTGCCATGAGAATTCACATGGCCTTGTGCCTGATGCTTTACTCTTCTGCCTGTGCCTGCAGCACAGCCATTCCACACAAACACCTCTCTGTGCCTTTGCCACCAATAAATGCCACCAAAAGCTGTGGGTGACAAACTCAGTTAACGCAGCCAAGGACAGCTGGCCCAGCAGAGGAGGAGCTTCAAGCAGGTTGAACTCTTTCCTGATAACATAGAGACCTCCCTCTCTAGGGGCTATAGATAGGCTTTATCTGTAATTTTTAAGATACTGTGCAGCCACAGATAACCATCTGTGAGAAATTTTAATTTCTGTCGGTATCCTTTTTCTGACATATGACTTGGAATAGAGTTTTTTTAAGACTGAGAATATCAATATGCCATAGTTGGGTTAATTACTATTTTCTGCCTTCCCTGGCTTCGACACACTCACCTATCACCAGTTGTGTTTAAACAACAATAAAAAACACACAAGTTATATGAGTTCCCCTCCGCCCCTCATGGTCACTTTGATGAGCTAAGCAAAAAACAGGCTTTGCTTTGTCTGAGTCAGGAATTTAGGTTGTATTAGTTAACAAACCTCAGGTATGAAAATTAAGCAAGTCTTTTCTGCAATACAGACAGGACTTGATGTTAAGTCCCAAAATGAAATTCATCTTAGCCATTTTTCATGTAAACTCAGCTTTCTGTATTTCTCGTTTTCATTTGTTCAATTTTCCGCCTTGGAATAATTACTGTAAGTGAAAAAGCATGTCAAACCCCCCAGTAATTACAAAAAAAAGCACACTGGAACTCTCATTCTAGAATTCATCACTTCATAAAACTGTACATTATAGGACTGGCCATTCTGGGCCAAACATGTGCTCCATGTAACCCAGTATCCTGTCTGGTACCATGATTAATAGGGGAAAGTGGAGAAGAAGATAAAAAATGATCTTTTCCCCTGCTGTTCTCTCCCACCTTCTGGAAATCAGTGGCTTACAGACACAAAATGTGTTGTAATAACAGAGATATAATGCTTTAAATAAATCAAAATTAAATTACTGTTCACTTCTTACAATAAGTTAGTCTGATTTTATCACAGTATCTGCTTTTAAAATTTTTGTTTAATTTTTAGAAGCAAATGTGTATCTTTATGGCAGCTCCAAAGAATGAAGCTGGAAATATTCCACTCAAATTATTGTACCCAGGAAGAAAGAGGATTCAGCTGGAAAAGAAATTTTAACTGAAGAAATGACCAAGTCTTCCAAGGTGAAGGGAATCGTGAATTTTCTCCCATCCTGTTCTACAGAAACTACCTGGAAGTGAGATTTTTTAATTTATTTTTTTTTCTTTTCCCCCTCTGCATTGATTCACATTCTTTCTTTATCCTCCTTAATTCTTGCTCCTTGTATTTTTTTATTCCCACTGCCTCTTTTCTCAGTTACATCTTAGGAGAATGGAAATAAACACCCAGTTTAAAACTTCAAACCTATAGGTACACATTTGCTTAGAAAACCTTCAGGGATTCCCCCCACCTCAAGCCCTTTTTAAACAAACACATCTATTTAGACAGTTTGTTTCCCTATCAATCTGTGAAAAGTTAATACAATTTTGTGTCATTTTGGTTATGGAAACAGCCCTGTAAAAATCCCTTATGGTCCACTGAGGCCTGCCCTTGTAACCCCAATAAATACAAATCACCCTAGAACTTATCATGGTAAGTTCAAATATGTAGCTAATGTAATCTCAAAAATCCTTCACAAAAAGAAAACAAACGAGCTCCTTTTAAACCCCTGACTTGTTGCTCTTGACTTCAGCTATTTGTTCAATATTTCAACAACACTAAACAAATGTGCCGGAAATACTTATCATTTCTGAGTCACCCCCTTGCTATCCCACACTCCAGACTCTTCAAATTAGGGACTAGCTTAAAAAGATGAATGTGATCCATTCTCTTTTTTTTTTTTCATTTCAGTATTGTCTTCAGCATATCCCTGGAGAGTCTCCTATTATCAATCTGCCTAATTCTGGCTAATCTTTCTGGATAATTAATTTCCCATCTCCCTGTCACAGGCTGCTTTGGCTGCTCTGTTCTGTACCTTTTCTAACTCTGAAACATTAGTATTATTAATGGCAGACAACACTATATTTAATACCCAGCTTATGCCCCACATTAAGGTAGATTTTTCTGTTATTTATATTCTGTACAAAACTATCAATGAAGTTCAAACAATTTCTGTTTCAGCAGAACATTACCCACACCTCCTCTGTAATATATGGTAATTAATTGGCACTCCATTGTTTATTTACACCTATGTTTTTCAGACAACCAGAATCTGCCCTCATTCCTTGTGACTTATAATAAAATATAACAAGGAGCTTTAAGCAAAATGCCTGTTCTCTGAACACACTAAATAAAAGTGCTCTGGGTGTTATGGGTGTCATAGGGAATGTGACCAGACAAACTGTGGCATTTTATTATTTAGCAACAGTATTTCACTAATGAGCAGCTAGAACTACCTTCATGTCATGGGATACAGGAGAAAGCTCCTTGTTTTCCACATTAAACTGTCATTTCAACCTAATTTTTTCTGCCAGAGATGCACAAGAGTTCAGTTCTGAGAGTGACCAGCAGCTTTTGTGCCTCTTTTTCTGAGACATCTGCATGATGTCTGATTTTTTAGAAAATGTTTCTTTCCTGCCAAGGAGTTCTGACATAAAAATGTCAAAACTAAAAGTGGTGAAAGTGAAATAATTTCTTTTGAGTAATTTCAGTCTTCATGGCTCCTATGTCTTCTTGAAGTAGAAAGAATGGGAAAGAAAACCAGTGCTGTACATGGTATTTTCAGGGACATGACCCTGTCTTTGATATATCCTTTTTCTTTTTTAATTCTGCTCTTGGAGTGGATTGGTAACAGTGGAAGTCAAACAACAGCAGCAACAACAAGCTACACCTTGCTCTTCCCAAGGAACCACTGACTCTGCCTCTCTTTTACTCTTTTCCCAACTTTGCAACTGTTGGATTTGTGTCAGCGAGACAAAATCACATAAATGCAGCAACATTTGTATGAAAAATATGCGTGCTTCTTTTTCCCTAATTTCCAGCATTGCACTAGGACCACAAATGGCAGAAAACCAACTTTAAAATGTGCCTGATGATTTGTTCTGTGTGTGCTTCTACTCTCACCCTAAAGTATGGAAGTGGTGCCTGATGATTGAGCTAATAGATGCCAATTTTAGAAAGGACTATTTGGGATCAACTCATATGTAAACAGTTCTAAAAGCTGAGGGTAAATCAGAGGACTGGCTACATATACATAAATAAATCTCTGTTTACTTTTACTCAGAGGCATTGGACAAGTGAAAGATCAGAGTTCACTTGCAATGCCATGAAGGAACTACAGGTCGCAAGTTGCAGTCTCAGAGGTTTTTGGGATTATTGCCAGGCCACCCAAATGCCACCCAGCTGTCCCCACACCTCCACTGTGTTACCTGTGCAAAAATCCCACCCATGCTGACCTTCAATATGAGAAAAGGCTGTGCCAAAGGCTGGAGCAGGGACTGGTGAGGTTGCTTAATTCTGCTTTTGGCTGCTCTTGGAGCTGTCCTGTGAGGAGTTCTTTAGGCTTTGATGCAGCCCAGACTCTCAACCTTAATGTGTTAAATACATTGTCCACTTTGGACTGTTCACTTAGCTGCAGCAAATGCCTTCTATTTTTTCCTGTCTGAGTACAATTAAAATTGCAGGATATTTGCCAGACAGGCTGAGACTCTTCCACCACTCTCAGCCTCCCTTTGCATTATTGTGAAGAATGATCAATCAAATAGCTCAGTCTCACCTATAAACAATGCGTTTTAATTGTCCTGGCAGGTTTGTTTGAGGCAGTTTGACACCCAGACTCATGCAGAGAGCTGTCCTGCTCTCTGTGCCAGCCTGCACTTTCATTCACAAAGAAAAATTGGGGGAGCCTGAATGAATTTATCAGCGAGCTAAATATAGCATATGATAACAAATAAAACCAACCTATAAAAAGAAGAAATGGCCACTCAAGAATAGGAAAACTCCTACATTCCTCTCTTGTAGGGCTTCACATGCACATCTCAATGATGTTTTAATTTCATTATATTTCTTATGCTGGCTGGTACATCCCCAGGTGTGGAATACCTGAGGACAGCAAACATATAGCCTTTGTGCAAAGTAACTCTAATTATTAGGAGCTGATATACTGCTGATTATATTCCAGGGAGTTTCTTGAGCAGTGATTTTTTAAAAACTCTCTTTGCATTCACTTCATTTATGGATCTAAGAATACCTACCTAGTCTAAATATGTCCTGGGCACAGAAAATAAATGGAAAAATAAATAAAGAAGGAAAAATTCATTTGTGCAGAGGCCAGAAGAATTATATGCTTCATAACATATTGATTCTGAAAGCATTTGAGAAGTTTTTTTCCCAGTAAGTTTGCACTCAGCTTTCTGTACGCTTATATTTCTGACCTTATATTTGTGCAAATATTCTGACACTTATATTTGTGCAAAAGAAAAAGACCTTAATTCTACATCTCTTCTAGATTGTAAGAAATAGAAGCAAACCAAATACAATTTATATTTTACCAATATAATCTAGATTGGATAATACTTTAAAAAAACCACATTATATGCTATAACTTGCACTATTTTTCCTCACCTTGTTTTTATCTCCTGGCTTTCAGGATGAAATTTGAAAGGTAACTTCTCCCTGCCAGGTTTTGTTTGACACATCTACATCTTAGTCAAAAAATACTGGAACCCATTTTCTGTTGGCACTGAATTGCAGCTGCATTATTCAGTGTAGTTCCTGTCCTGTTCTTTTCTCAGTATCCATTTCTTTGCTCACAACTTGGCCTGTGCTGTTTCAATTAAATTAGAAGCACTTTTAGCTTGTCTGAAACCAACCCCTCTGGTGCTATAAAGCAGCATGTCTGTGTATGACAACTAGCACAGGAGGGGCCCTATCATTTGAAAGTTTATTTTAATGTAACAACCCCCAGTAGATTACAGAATTGGATTCAGCCTAAAGCCACTGTTATGCATTTTGTGAAAAGTTGATCTAAAAAAACATATGAAATTGGCAATTTCTTGGGGGGAAAAAAGAGTTGTCTGGACAATTTAGCTGCATAAACTTTCATTCTAAAAGTTGCAAATCATTAATTCAGTGTCTTTTTACAGATCCCCATACTGGTGAGGTTGTCCCAGAATATTTTTGTGTCTGTGTGCATTTGCACTTTCAACACATTCCTTTGGTTCTTTGCATATTCCTCTCTGTGTTTGTCTTCTGAAAACTACCTGAGCCAAACAGCCAAGAAATTAAGAGCAGGTTTTTACCCTCCCTACAATTTTTGGAAACTGTAATTTTAGCACTTGTATATGTGAAAACTTATGTGAGCCAGAACTACACCTGTAGTTCAGCAAGAAATGAAATCATATAATTTGTTCTGCCTGAGAAAGTACAATTCACCAACACAGCTCAGACAGAAAATCCTTCACAGGGAGTGCACAGGTTTTATGTTATCTGCCAAGTAACACACATCTGAGGAAACCACATGAAGAACTAGCTTGCTCTCTGGAAACCCGAGGAGTTCTTTCTGTTTTGTAAAAAGCATATCTTCATGTATATGGTTCATTTGTTAAAATCAAATCCCCCATGACATGGCTGCAACACCTGAGCGCCAAGGGAAACATAAAAGACCCTTCCCCAGCTTCCTCTTCCACTCTACACTTTCAGTATGTGCTGCTCTCTTCCCTCTTGAGAGTCCTTTGTCTCTGATATCACCTTATTTACTAATTTATTTCTTACAGCAGGGCACCTCTGATAACTTTCCATGCAGATGATTTGTGTCACCCCAACCCACTGGTCACAGCTGAGAGCACCACTGCAGCAGAGGGTACACACACAGACTCCAGGGAGGATCCACTTCTGAGGAAGTATCCCAAGGCACACTTTTGGCAGGGATAAATATTCTGCAAGGCCTTTCATCTGACAAGTGGCTCCCAAGCCTGTGAGAACTTCCATGGCCACAGCAGGAGGCTACAGGTGTGGGGTTGCTGCCAGTCCAAGTCCATCCCGAGGCCCTCAGCAGGGACAGGGTGAAGCAGCTCCATTTCCAGGTTCTGTTGTGGAAACACCTCAGATATACCTGTGTTTGTGACCATGTTTACAGCCTGGTAGAAGTGTATCTGCTGGGCATACTAGAGTGCTGCTGAAGGAAACAGCTTCCTTTGCACTTGCCATGTCTCCTGCTGGCCCCCAGGGATGTGCCACTCATGTGCTGTCCATTATTTTTATCCTCCTTGATCTTCTCTTGAACCTTTATGCCATAATGCCACAGTAAAGTCAGAGCTACATTTGTGACATTTCAGTTGGCAGCAAAACCATCCCATGGGAGAAGGTGGATTGGATATGGAGAGAGGGCAGAAGTGCCTCAGAGGAGGGCCTGTCTCTCATCCCCAAACCTGAACATTATGAGCTATGTATTTCTTCAGTTAAAAAAAAAAAAAAAAGCTTCATAAACAAAGACTGAGCTTCAGATAAAATGCCTTCTTTCCCTGCCAGCTGAAAGGAGAACGTAATTTGGAGGTAAGATAAGGAAGTGATAATCTGCTGCTTGTATATGATTTGCTTTGTAGCACAACTACAACTTTTTTAATAAAGAAAAAGCCCATGTAAAACACCATTCCCTCTACCTAACAATTTCATATACTATTTGTTTGCCTTTTTTTTTTCTTTCTTTCTTTTTTAACAACTCCCTTTTCTGGCTCCCTGAGCTGTGCAGTAAATGCCACCGCTAATGAGATAATACCAGTGTGTTTGAGAGCAGACTGACCCTGGTGTTTTCAAGCAGTTTCAGCCCTCGACAGTCAGGAGCCTGCCTAATGTTTTGTGGCTGCCTCTGGTCACTGACAGGGTACAAACTGCCTTATCTCCCAGTGGGAGGGAGCTCATTGCCAAACCCACGGCTACTTGACTGGGGAGGCGTCTGCAGCCATTCACACACACGGCCTGAGCCATGCACAGGGCCTGGAACAAACACCCCAAAATAGCTCTGCTCTGAATGGGTTTCCATTTTTCTCTGCATGTCAACAGATGACACGCATTGTCACAACTGCTGGGTCGGGTTTGAGAGGCTCGGTTAAGCATATTACAGTTAAACTCCCATTGTTCAGCATTTCTGCAGCTTGGGCACTTTCTCAAATATCCTCCTTTGCTTTTTGCAAAGCCCTTTTAATGACCCTTTTTGTGTCAATGTAGAGCTTTGTGTCAGCTCACGAATCAATTGTTCTATTTTTATTTCCAATATTACGCTTCCTTCCAGAGCACTCAGAGGATGATGCCGTGCATTTTGTCACCAGCTCTGGCCAATATCCCCAAGAACTCCCTCGCTGGGCAGGAAAAGCAGGATTAGCAGGGAAGTGGAGAAAGCAACAGGAGTTCAAGCAGTGGCAGTGCTCTCACCATTAGGGCTGCTGGTGGAGGTTTGGGAGATGGATATTCCCCAAACCAGAGTAATACCCCACCTGACCAGGGGATGTCACACACAGAGGAGCCCAGGGGAACTTGTGGCTTATGGAAGGAGGGAGGGGACACTGCTGCCCTGCACTTCCTAAGGGAGTCCATCCAGAGCTCCCCAGGCTCTGCCCACACTTGGCAAGGCTTGACTGTGACTTCCCAGCCCCATGACTCACCACGCGTGAGCAGCATGGCTCTGATGCCAAATTTCTTTCCAGGATCTCCAATTCACAGGACTTTCTAGAGCACTGGACAAAGTCTCAGGTTCACATTGCCCCCCTTCCCATCTGGCTGCTTCTGGTGCTGCTCAGCTCCTCAGCTCTTTCTGGGAACAGAGGGTCCCTCAGAGAGGACAGGGACCTCCAGCATTAGCAAGGACGGCTCCTACAAGGTGAGCCTGCTTCTTTTGGCATTTTATTTTATCTTGGTGAAGTGTCTTCCTGCAGACCTGGGGCTCTGGTGTACTGCTGCAATACAATGACGGAATACACTACAAGAAATAGCACGTTCCTCCTGACCTCTGTAAAAGGGAGATATTGTCATTACAGAAAAAATAAACACTCAAATTTCATATATATCAGACCACACATAGCACTGTGTTATTTATGGATGAAGTCTGTTCCTGAAGGAGCATCCTGCTTCTGTTTAAACAAGAAAAGAACAACAGCAACATGGGAATCCCATGGGGTTGAACAAGACCAAGAGCCAGTGGTGCACCTGGCTCAGGAGCAATCCAGGCTGGGGATGAGCAGATGAAACAGCCCTGGCAGAAGGACTTGGTGGTGCTGGTGGTGAGAGTTGGACATGGCCCATCCCACAGAACCTCCATGCCCTGGGCTGATCTCCCAGCATGGGCAATGGGAAAGGGGAGATTCTGCCCCTCTGCCCTGCTCTGCTGAGCCCTCCCTGCAGAGCTGCCTCCAGCCCTGGGATCCCAGCACAGGAAGCACAGGGAGCTGCTGGAGCCAGGCCAGAGCAGGGACACCAAGGGGATCAGAGGGATGGAGCAGCTCTGCTGGGAGGAAAGGCTGAGGGAATTAGGATTTTTCAGCCTGGAGAAGAGAAGGCTTTGGGGTGACCCAATTGTGGCCTTCCAGTGCCTGAAGGGAGCCCACAGGAAAGATGGAGAGAGACTCTTGACAAGGACCTGGAGTGACAGGACAGGGGGAATGGCTTCACACTG
Source organism: Agelaius tricolor (assembly GCF_023055355.1). NCBI lineage: Eukaryota > Metazoa > Chordata > Aves > Passeriformes > Icteridae > Agelaius > Agelaius tricolor. The sequence goes on from NW_027269263.1 coordinate 7,121,158, forward strand.
ACAGAGAGCAGGTTTAGATTGGATGTCAGGAAGAAATTGTTCCCTGTGAGGGTGGTGAGGCCCTGGCACAGGGTGCCCAGAGAAGCTGTGGCTGCCCCATCCTTGGAAGTGCCCAAGGCCAGGGTGGATGTGGCTCTGAGCAAGCTGGGATAGTGGAAGGTGTCCCTGCCCATGGTAGAGGGTTTTGAAACTGGATGAGCTTTAAGGCCCTTTCTAACCCAGACTACTTTATGATTGTACAGCTCTGTGAGGGTAAATGAGTGCAAGGCCACAGGATGGGGGGGTGAAGGACAAGGGGAGTGCAAGAGCAAATCACCAGTGCTGGCCCCGTTTGTCTGGGCACCAGTCACTCATGTTGGTGTAAATGTCTCCTGTGTAGGGAGCTTGCAGAAGGGATACTGATTTTCAAAAAGATATCAATTTCTTTCAAAGGTTTTCTTTTTTCTCTACCTTGTACCAAAATTAGGCTATTCTCCTACACAAGAGTAAATAGAAAATACCACGAGGTGTGATATGGCATGATGACTTTTTCATTATGACTGGCAAAGAGGAATCTTCACTACTCCTCAGAGGTGCCAGCTGAGGAGATGATTGCACCCTATGAGAAAATAACAACCTGCTCACAAATGCATCTTCCTGTGGAAAAAATTCAAGAAAACCACTCACACAAATAGCTTTTAAATCAGATGCATGTGAACAGAATGACAAACGTCAAATCTTGAGTCAGAGCTTATCATAAATACACAGGAGGGATTAAAAAAAGAAATCCATCAGTAGTATCAAAGCTGCATTAACATAATGGCACAGTCCTAAATAAAAGTACTTCACAATACATTCTTTGAAAGAGAAAGAGAGAGAGAGAGCAAAAGAGAGTGCAAACTATGTATTTAATGTGTGCTTAAGCAACTGTAACAGCATAGTAAGAGCTTGTATTTTTTCTGGCACAGCCCTCTGTCATAATCCCATTGCATACTTTCAAATGTATTTTTAAATTGCTCAGCTTATGTCAACAGATTCATTCAAGGCTGTGTTATTAAAAAGGTGAATGCAAAATCCACTCTGACCAACACACCTATAATGAAGGATCACTAAATCACCCCTTTCCACATGAAAATAAAATTAGAAATCACAGATATCAAAAAAGGAAGACAGTCCCTGTATTTAGTTCCAGCATGCCAGGATGATGCCAAATATAATTCAAGATTCATTTCCATTAAAAAGGTACCGACCAAAAAAAAATAAGTTAGAAGTGTTTACCTTGCCTGACTTTGCATGGGTAAACATTCCTGCATCCAGTGTAAGGGCTATATTTAGAAATGTATCCTACCAGGAAACTAAGTAGGCTTTAGGGAAACCAAAACAGTCCAGGGCTTGACTCTGAGGCAGATGAAGTCAACAGGGACCCCACCCAAACCCAGAAAGTGCAGCCTCTTTCACCCCAGTGTGGGCAAATCTCCCCTCCCAGGCTGCCCAGGGAGAGCAGGGCTGCTGGAGCCATGGGAAGCCACACCAATTACTGAAAAAGGAACAGCACTATTGAAAAAATGTTATACAAGCAGTGGTAAACCTCAGTGGCCTGGGTTTGAGACAACAGAAAATCCCTTTGACGAGTAGTAAACACACTAAAAATAGTGCTTGGTTCTTTTTAAAGTCAGCCTAAAATAAATCTCTTTGCTTTTTGTATCCTGTTTTGCAGTTTCATATGAAGGTGCCCAGCAGCCATTTGCCAGCAGTATTAATGAGAAAAATCTTATTCCTCAGCCTTTGCTGGAACATAATGCAAGCACAGAAGATCACAGGACTATCAAGCAAGGACCACATCTCAAGAGCAAAATTCCAGCCTGTGAGGAGTGGCTTTACCTCATAGTGAGATTTTAATGTACCAAATGTATTTGGAAAGAGAAAAATACTGACTTCAATGTCCTGAGCAGCCAAGAGAGAAAGGATAAGGAATAATCAGACTGCAGTGTTCTTGCAGCTTGTCCAGACCATATTCTGAACCATTTCCACCTGGTTAAAGACTGAGCTCCCCTCCAGGCCTCAGCTGCCAGTGGGAGAACATCATTCTCAGCTGATAAGAAAGTGTATCTCTTTCTACACCAGGCACAGGGATTGGATGGATCCCCTCTCCTTTGTGCTTGAGCTCAATATCAAGACTCCTTTAGCAGCCAGTGGAGAGAACCAAGTACTTCCAGAAAAAAGAGCACATGTGTCAGACATGTGCTCTAGGATGAATTATATGGGAAAAATTATTTTCTTCTAAATTTCCAATAGAGGGAGTTAGCTCAGACTTAAATTTACATCTTATAAACGAGATCCTGGGCTGGCTTGCTTCAGTAGTCAGTGCCATCTGTGCAATCACCATCATTTATTTTATCACCTATATTTCTTTTGTGCTCAGAGTATGTATGACATCAACACTGTCCTGTAGTGATTGTGGAAGCCACTGCCCTGGCTCTTGTGGGGTGGAGGTAGAAATAAAAATTCTGTAGTTCTGGTAGGAGTTTCATTTCCACTTCCATGACAAGTGATTCTGTGCTCATAATCTTCTAATTTAGTAACTGAATATCTCCAAACTATACTTGCATTTCGTTGTGTATCTCTTGCACAGTTATCGCTACAGTGAACTCTTATCTAAAATCTGATGTGTTCTTTAGCTTTCAGTTCCTCAAAGTTCACTTTAGCTTTTCTACTCAAAAAAAAAGGCAATGTTTCCATGGTCATGAAAGTAGTAGATGGGGGGGATAAAAAAAGTCTTTGAACATCTGGCACAGTCATTTTCTTTTTACTATTATCCTTGTGAGTAAATTTAAAAGAGAAATAAACTGTTCATAGGAGCTTCTTTTTAAATATAGGCAATTATGATGCAGATTATGAAACAAGGATGGGAATTCAGTAACCTGTTTCTTATCTTGCAATGTGCAGTCATATAGTTGGAATATAGAGGAGAATTACCATAAAAACCAAGAATGGGGCTCTGAGCAACCTGATCTAGTTGAAGATGTCCCTGCTCATCCTTGTCTTGCTGGATTGATCTTTAAATGTTGCTCCCAAGTCAAACCATGCTGTGACTCTTCATGTACAGCATCAGAATTTTGGGCACCTGGCTCTGTTATCATAACCAAATCTATTGTGCTCTTGATGGTAAACTATTTTGTCTGATCCCTGCAGAACTCATGGTCTGGATGAGTTGAGCTCATTGTTCACCCCAGACCATTTTTCACTGCTGTTTTTCAGATGGGGCTGTTGAGGAACTTGTCTGTTGAAGAAAAGGCGTGGGACAGAAGCAGTGGAGGCAGAAGCAGCACCGACTCCTGCTGCCACCTTTCTGAAGAACCAGTGGAGTGGAACTTTTGCCATGTGTTTTTCCTTATAAAGAAATAAGGAAGGGCCCATGCTGAGATATCTGGAGGTATATCTTTTGGTAGAGCAACATACTAGCCCTAAAATCGTTTCAACGTTCCTCCTCATCTAGCAATTACTGAAGCACAAACATATAATCATGGGAAATGCTATAATTAACCATAAATCTCTGCTTCCAATCAAAAGGGCTCTGAGCTTTCGTTTCAGCCTGAAAGACTGGAACAAGAGCACAACTATTAGGGAATCTACATCTGAATCAATTCCTGTCAGTGTGCTGGTATTGCTTTTTTTGGTCTAACCCACAAATTTGTACCTGGATGGTTAGCCAAAAACTCTACATTATTTACCAACATCAGCACTAACTCAAAGGATCTGGCAATGCTCCATCTTGGAACTAAAGAGCTGATACTGTGCCCTTACTTCAAGAAACATCACAACTATGCCTGAAATTACTGCTCCTGTAAACTACACATACAAGAACTTGAGATGAAACAGAATTTTCTTGCAGCTTTTTACTTTTTTATCCATTAAAATATCCTGGGTTTGTGAGAAACTGAATATTCCCAAACACAAGGCCTGATGTTGCACAGCATTTCACAACTCTGTTTCCCCTGAGTATCAAGTGAGGTTACTTTAAAGCCCCACTTCACCACACTTATGAAGAATTAAACATTTGGAAGGAAACAGAGCAGTAATAGTATTGCTTTTTGCTTCCCATTTTAACACAGGAGAAAGGCTGATTGTAGCAGAACTCTGGTTTTGCCATAACTAAAGTGGAAAGCCTTGAAATTTAGGCTGAAATTGGGCTGATTTTAAAGTACCTAAAAAACCTAGGGATGTATTTAGCTGACACTGCAGTTTTCTGGCATCATGGACAAGGTCCTGGGGGGAACTGTTTGGGCTGGAAAACAGGAGTGCAAAAAGAGATGGAGGAAGAGAAACTGGAGCATGATAAAGTGAATGTCCCAGTCAGCAAATGTGAGGAACCTGCCAGTGGTGTATTCTTCCCCATAAGTGTGTTAAATCCAGTAGAGATGGCAGGGAAAGGGGCAAATGTCTGAACTTCCAGAAGTGCCCAGCTCAGGCATACACTGCTCATACACCAGGCAGAGAACTGACTGCAGTGAAAGGGGGGGATGACTACAACTAGGATCTTTTTCTCAATCCTATCAAAATATCTCTCTGACACTGTTTAAAATGTAGGGATTCTCCTGCCAAAAACCCCAAGCAAAATAAAAACAAATGCAGATTGCAGCTTGCCTGCTGATAGCACATGCTGTTCTGGAGCATCAGGCTCAGAAAAAAACCTACTGCACTGAACTCATCTGGAGAGAATGCCTGTAATTCCAGGGACTGAGACTTCCAGGGGGTCACAGTTAAGGTTCTGCTGGTTTATGCCAGGATTCCTCAGTTTCTGTGTTTTGCAGGGGGCTGAGCTTTGCTGAGCAAGGCATTTTGGAAAGGCATGAGAAACCACTGGGCAATTTTAACTCTCTGTTAACAAACATTTTTTTAGAGAATTTGCTTTAACTGTGTCAGAGCGTGTGTTGGAAAGGAGCTGCCAAGGGGAAGCTGTATTTCAGGAGAAATTCTCTTGAGCTGAAGTACTCTGCAGAACACTGGAGATAGAACTTCTTGATAAAGATAATAAACAGAAGAGTTTAGCAGCAGTGAGTTCAACTTCAGGTTTCTGTACCTTTCCACCCTTCCTGTCATTCCTCTTTCTGGAGGAGGAGAAATCCATGGGTACAGAGCACACTAGCACTGCCTGGACCTCAATTTTAGACACAGAAATCTTAGATATTCACTGTGACCTCAGGATAGCTGTTTTTTTTCTGAACAGGACTTTTACAAATACCACATCCCTCAGATCCTCACAAGTCACACACACAAGGATCTGATTCTTCAGAGAAACCTAAAGGATCCCTGACTAAACATATGTGCAACCTGGTTAATGATTTTGTTCAAGTGGCTGAAAGGGAGTTATCTTTTTGAGCAGGGTATTATCCTCCTTGTCCTGCCACACCAAAAGCCCAAGCCAGCAATGTATTTTTAACACCAAGGGTTGTTTTGATTGTGCTGGCCTGGTTGTACTTTAGGGAGTTCCTTTAGCCACACACAAACCCAGCTGAAGCTCCTGCACCCTTCAACATGTTTTTACACCCACTGTTCTGTTGTTCAGAGACAGCTCAATTGCAGAGTCTAAATTCAGGGTACCTTGTCTTTGGCAGGCTTATCCTGAGCTTGAGAGAATTTTTAGTCTTGTGGCATTTAAAAGGTTCTGGCTTTTCTTGTGGGGCACTATTTTTGCAAAGGAAAACAGGGTTTAGCATCTGGGACTGATAAAAAGATGTCTCACAGAGAGGTGACAGCATTATTAGTGGACAGTTATAAGGGATGAGCTGGCCACACCAGAGATTTCTTTCTACAAGAAAGAAATTTCCACCACGTAGTGGTTAGAATGAGGCTCTGAGGCATGGGCCATATGTCTGGTTTTGAGAAAATGCTAAATAATGTCTTCTAGATACTCATAAAGCATCTAATCCTGCAAAACCTCTGCCACTTGGTAGTCTATGTAGCACTGACTTCCACAGATGTGAGTATGTTTATTTGGGGAAACGAAAATAGCCTTAACTTGCCTTTGATTTTATTTCTCATTTCATTTCATTCCAAAACCCCTTCTGTCTATAAAAGCATACAACTAATTATTTAAATGGGATGTTAATAGTCTGATTTTTTTTTTTTTAAAGATCATTTAATTTTGCTTCCAGGCACAAGAGTCTGCTTCTCAGAACCACAGGATTCAGTCCCAACCAAGAGAGAGACCCACATGACAGAAATGAACTCATCAGCTACTGAGGCACAGGAACTGAAAGTAGACTCATGTAAAATGTCAAAAGATTTCTCACAACTGGGCATATGCAAATTAAAATTAAAAAAAAAAGGAATTAAAGCAATATACACATGCTGAATTAATCAGAAAATTAACTAGAAATGGAACCTGGCTTCCTACAGAAAGTGTGTACTCTGTATCTGTATATATTTATAGCTACAAATGTAGAATATATATTTAGCAAAACTGAGTCTTACCAGAAGAAAGTGCTGACAGTCATCTCAACTTGAGATGTCTATTAAAAACTCAGAGAGAGAAAGAAAGCACTGTTCTGATGGAGGACTGAGCAGAACAGATCTGAACTGCTTTTGCCATGCTGTCCCTGAGGTTAAGATCCTGGCATTACAGGTATTTATAGGGTTGGTTTAATGTCTTGAAAAATGTTACTCTTCTCTGGGGGATTAAGAGTATTTTTCACTTAAACCAGCAATGTGGACAGATAATTAAAAAAACAACAACAACAAACAAACAAAGATGCATCTCATTTGATGTCAGCTCTGTGAAAGGTGAGTGTCAAATTTAAACCCAGTCATCTGAGAGGTACCTCAAAGGCAGAGCCACTTTCTCCACCTCTGGAAAAACACAACAGCACTTCCAAGTAAATTATCCAGCTCTGGGACTTCTGACAATTTGCAGTGAAACCCTGAACAGCTGCTTGCAGGAGCTCAGCCCCATCAGCTCTGATCCCAGCCAGGTGAGAGCCTGGCTCCAGGCCCACCTGGGCTCCTACAGCTGCAGACTGCTCTATATTAGTTATTTCTCTGAAGCACATTGAAATAGCTGGAAATGGTATTCAGCAGTTTTAAATATCTGTACTATTTCAGGCTGATAACATCTACCGCACACACGAGTTATAACACCTACTTATCCCCAAATCTCACTCTTCAGTGATTACATCACTGAAATCTAAAGAGTTAGCTCTATGTATGTCAATAGGCTAAACAGTCATTTTGCAAATATACCTATCTCCCTACACCCTTTGAAAACACAGAAGTTATTTTCCAGGAGCTGTTGTATTCAGTTCTCAGTTAAACTTCAAGCTGCTTCCTTCAGCAAGGGTCAGTAATGGTCAAAATGTTTGCATACAACAGCATAATTTTTCCTAAGCTTTGGAGTTTGCCTTTGGAAAGTGCAAGGATTTTTCTCCCCCTGTGTATAAGGGACACTTCTGAAAAATTGGGGTCAAACAGATTTGTTACTACGATCAAAGCTGAATCTGTCAATTTTGACAGCTTTACTGAGCAAAATGCAGCTTGCTGCAAGCAAGGGGTTTTATGAGGGAAGTTAAAATCTCACAAAATGTGTCTTTATGCAGCCCATAAAGGAAAAAGTCCAAACTAAAATATTCCACTGATAATAAACACACATACAAAGTAGTATACTGCTTGTTTCATGCCCTGAAGATCAGAGAAAAAGATTAAAAAATTCAACAGCTGGAAGGCATCCTGCCTTCCTGCAAGGGTCTCCAACCTACGTAAACATGGCCAGGGAAGGGGCTAAGGTGGTGTTGCAATAAACCCCCTGGAAAACATGGAAGATAATTCTGTATGGAAGATACTGCTGGAAGGTAATTCTGCTGTTTGCAGCAGTCTTTTGTGCTCCCTGCCTTCCCCCTCCTTGGAGAGCAAACAACACAGGTGCAGCACAAGGGCTGGCTGAGCTGTGGCCCCTCCAGGAGCTGGGGGGTCACTTGGGAATGAGGAACAGTGGAAAACAGCAGCAGAGCTGCCAGGAATCAGCTCAGAGGCTTCTCATGTTGCACACTCAGTTACACCGAGACCTGTCCCTGCATATCAGGGATGCAGAGGAACCCAGATTTTTGCACAGAAAAACCACCCTAAAGCTTTACCACTGAAGCTGTTTCAGTGTTGATGCTTTAGAGACATTTCCCCCCTTCCTGTACTCTTTCCTGGAGCTGGAAGATCAAAAGGTACAGTAAAGTTGCAAAGGAAGTTTGTGCAAATTCTCTCAAAGTGATCCACACACATTATATTGCCACATTACTGAATACTGGACCTGAAGCTTTTTTTTTTTTCATCTGTATAAACCTGGCTAAAAACAGATTTGCCTTTTTATTGTCTTTTAATTCAGACACTTGCTCTGACACAACAGGGAAAATTCCTATTTTGCCTTTCAATGCCATCCTTGTTGTGCATTGGGGATCAAGAGGAATGGTCAGAACAAATGTGTTGTGGAAGGAAGCGAATGAAAGCCCTGCTAAGAGATTGATATTTTCCAAGAGAAAAAAGAAAAAAAAATAGGAAAACAAGACAAAAAGTCTCCTACACAGGCAACTAAAAAGACAAGCTCATGGAATTCTGAGGCAGAAACCATGAATGGAGGGGAAACCCATTCAGAACCAAGAAATCCAAGTCAGAAGAGCTGAGCTCTGCTCTGCTCCCAATCTATTTAAATGACAAAATCATGTGCAGGCCAAAGTCTGCAGGAGAGTACACCTGTGTTGCCATAAACTTGTAAGTAAGTGCAGAGAATTTCCTGCCTTGCTCTTGGAAACCCTCTCATTTGTCAGCTAGAGAGCACACGGGAGGTTTGTTTCCTTTCCTCCCAGTCTTATGTGGGATTTGGTTGAGGTATGTACAAAATTTTCCAGGCTCTTTACACCAGAAGTCTTTGACCAAGTGCCCACTAACTCCCTTAGTATAAAATGATTCCCCTTCCTATAGATATCTTGAATTTGCTGAGGTTTTTCCCTGCCTGTTACCAGACCTTCTGGAGATTGCCTGTCATCTGGGAGAGACTGGCATGGACTCTGTCAGGAGCGGTATTAAACATCTCTAGAACTGCAGGGATTGTAATTTTTAAACAGGACTGTGTTCAAAAATCTCTGGAGGTTTTCAATGGAATATTATTTTTCTTTCCATACTGGATGATTGCAATAGAATTATAATGTTCCCACACATGCACAAATAAAATCATCAGCTTTGTACCTCCTCCTGAGCCTGAATGAAATGACACATTTTATGGGAAGCACATGAAAGAAAATATTAGCATTTATTCTTGATGTGAATTCAGTAGTTGAATGAAAGAGTTGAGAGTTGATACCTTTGCTGAGCTGTCAAAAAAAACCCCAAAAAACACAACCCCACCACAAAAACCAAGCCTTCCCCCCTTCTGGTCCGTTTCTTCATATCACTATTAAAAATCCATCTGGACCCCAGCCTTTTTAACCAAAAAGCAAGATGAATAATAATGGTAAATCTAAACCTACCCCAAACCATCAAGAAATAAACAAATACAATGCCACCACCATGCCCATAATGTTGACCCCAAAAGGGGAAAGGGGCAGAAGGAATCGGGGTACTACTATTGATGTGAGAGGCAACCTGCTCAAGCACTATTTCAGCTGCATGCAGCTATGAAAGGGAAAAAAAGGGAATGAAATACAAAAAGGGAGGGAATAATCTTCTGAATAAGATGTTAAATAATCCACATTAATCAAACCCTGTAATATCTTCACACAGAGACATTCTGTCTGACAAGAAGGCCCTTTTAAGCAAGTAAAAACAGAGGGGAAAAAAATATCAAAAGATCTGCTGCATATTTTTTCCAGTTTATTTTTTCCCTTTTCTTCCCTGCACTAACAATTTTAAAGAGGCCAAAGATATTCCAAGTGAAATGTCACCATTCTTACAAGCTTAAATAAACTATTTATTAGCAGTAGACTAAGTACTCTGAAGAAATTTATTTGCCCTGGCAACAATATTTATAAATGACCTATGAAATATTATAACATTGTAGCAGCAGCAGCAGCCTTGCAGTTCGCCTGTGAGGATCCAGTTCCAGTCAGCACAAGTGCATTTAGAGGGAATATTTAGGAAAATATTTCTGCAGTGCAGCATGCAGGCAGCACTTGGGAGAAGACGAAAAGCCCATGAGCACAATCTTTTCTTTGACACTGGCAATAAATAAATATAGAAGCAATAAATAAATAAATCATTCAGTTCCAGCAGCCCTTTTTTTACAGTGCCCATCAATGGAGTGTGTGCTGCTTGTCCAAGAGAGGTCTAAATGGCACAGGGAGCTGAGATCCTCAGCCACAGCCCCACGGGGCTCCCCGAGGGGAACACAGGTCCCCATTGAGCCAGGGACACACGGGCTGCTCTTTACGGGGCTTTTTCTGACCAAAACACCCAACAGAAACCCAGCAATTAGGTATTCCAAACACAACTGCTATTTTGAGAACAACAAACTTCATTAATGCCTTGGGGGGGAGAGGGTGGAGAGGGTTGAGAAGTTAAATGCATGTGCGCACACAAAGGTGTAAAATTCAGACTATTTAAATGCTAATAAATACTGTATTTGAGCACTCAGTTCCCCCCAGTGACAGAGAAGCCAAAATCTATTTGGCTTTGCACTACAAAGCTGTTTTATAAAATAGCCTGAATTGGTGATATTTGTCCTCCAACACAGGACAGATCAGGAAAAAAAGGAGAGAAAAAAGAGGAAATAAAAGAGATTATTAATTACAAAACTGGATACTACTTCCTCAAGTAGTATCCTTGGTCAAGATGGCAGTTTTGACCATGGAGGGAAACATGAATCAAGGACTTCAGGGTTAGGTTTCTTGAGTATTTTCAGTTCAAGTTTTACTTGATTTGTTGGGTTTTTTTTTTAGTAAACAAGTCAACACACGAACAACAAAAGGGTTTTTTTTCCCCCCAGCATCAGGTATGTCTCAGGGAAAAGTCAATAGAATCTGCAGATGTCAAAAACCAGCTTCTTGTATGTCCATCTTTGTTTTCACTGAGGAACCAGTTAGGAGAACTAGTGGCACAAACACAAACGTCTCCTTGGGATTTAAACACACACAGAAGTCCTCATTTGGAAGATCAACAGATGGCATGAAGAACACATCTACCAAAAACATTGCAAGACTGACACAATGATTCAAAAAGCCCCCAAATCCCAGCATTTTGGTGCTCTATCATAGGCTATCACACTGATGCAGTAGACTTCAGTTGCATGGGTTTAAGTTTCCTAAATGTCCTTAATTGTTCACTTGGATTTTTTTTTTCCCCTAACTGACCCCTAGATCTTTGCACACCAAATCTGAACGTGCTCAAGGCAGAAAGCCCTGCTGAGATGTGGTCAGGAGCAGGTCCCAACAATGCACAAGGCGCAGGGCGTGTCACGATTTTCATCTTGACAAGAACATCGAGCCTGAGCTCATCTAGGGAGTGGTCCTGGACAAGAACCTCCACTAACTTGGCCAGGGTTTCCTGTTTATAACCGAATAAGGTGTCTTTTTTGCCTAGTTTGCAAAACAAGCAGGGCACTACCCACTGCTGATCCTTAACTTCTGCTTCCCAGAAAGACTTCTCACAGTGCACAGCCATCTCTTCTTCTCAGGGTGTCTGTCAGGCTCATGGGACTGTATGAAGGTGGGTACAGAAGAGTGGGTTTTTTTCCCTCCTCAAAAGTAATGAGAATTCAGAATAGTGGGATTGCCTACAAAATTTCCTTGTGATTCTCCTTATGAGTCCACTTGTGCTGCAGCCCTGTGAGCATTTAGGATTTTTTCTCTGTAAGGTCCAGGTGACATAGCCACGATTTAGACTATGGGACATCCCTGTGAGCTGAGGAGCACCCCAGCTGCAGAGGAGGTGTGTTATGAACCTGTAAACCATGCCATGGCAGGTTCCTGCAGCCCAGCTGTGTGCTGGGGGAATGGGGAGCACATAGGATAGGGGGAACACAGTGTGGCTCCATGCACCTCCATGTCCTCACCTGCAGGGCAGCACCATGGCCTTTCTCCTGAGACTTGTCAAACACAGAGGGCAGCAGCCCAGGGTTTAGAGATCACACCAAATGCAGTACCTGGAGCTCAAATCAACTCTAGAAATGATCAAGACTCAGGCCAGGGGTGTGAACATAAGGCTCAAGAATCCAGCTCAGTATGTGTGGGACTGGAGAGGCCTCTCTTCAGGCCACACTGAGGGACACTCAATGAAACAGCAAAGTTCTATTTGCTCTGGAAAACAACAGGCTAAATAAATTTTGCTAAATAAATTTCAACAGATTAACAGTATTCCCTTCCCAGTTTTATCTTCAAGACATTATATTTTCCATACTTCCTTCTTGCTCTTCCCTGCTCCCTGGTCTTTGTGTAGGGGCTGGGTGCAGCTCAGAGCTACACGTGTGCCCTGACAATGATGAAACGAGAATCAGGAACCGAGGCTGACACATTAAAAGGTGCAACACAAGATATATTCTGTTCCTTGCTGAATCCAACTTGGTCCACTCTGCCTGCTTATTCTAGTTAAATGCACATGTCAACATATAAAAAGTTATTTCAGACTGCAGCATTTGGTTTCCCGAGCCAAGCCAAATGAACACAGGAATAGCAACAGTACACACGCCAAGGAAAATGAATTTTTTTTTTCCTCCTACTGTGACATTTTTGAAGGCAGCCAATTATACATTAAAAACATCATGAATGAGCAGTGTAATTTTGGAACCATAGCTTAAAGTGAAGTATTCCTTTAAGTATGAAATTAATATAATCATGACATTTTAATAGTTTTTCATGGTCCTGCATTCTCCTACAAGGACTCACTCTAAGTAAACCTATATGCTATATAAAAAGACCACAATAATCTTTTCCCACTAGTAAAATTGCTACTCTTATGAGTGCTACATATATAGGAATTTTTGCATACATAAACATGGTGTGGTCACTTGTGGGATCTATAGATTACATTGGGGGCATATTAAGGGAGTAATGCATGTGCCAAATTTGTTGGCGTGTTTTATAGTGTCTAGATTTTTCTATCCTGTGCTATTTTGTACATTTCCTGCCCTGACATAAATGACCTCATTAACAAGAAATTCTATTAAGTATACAGAGGTTTTTTTTTTTATTTCAAACCCTGAACTTTGCTGGCTACAGCTTATTTTTATTTTGTGACCTCCCTTTGTATGTATAGTCTTGGAGGAGGAGAAAGAGGAGGAAAAAAATAATAAAATGAAACAAAATTCTGCTCACACAAGGGAGTTTTCTACTGAATGACATAAACATAACCTGTGCTCCAGGCTGAGCTATGGTCAGCCTGCTCTACCAGCCAGTAAAATTAAGTAAATTCAGAGAAGATATTTTGGGGATTGAAATTTGCCTTCCAAATACAAGCAGTGGGTTTTTGCCTTCCAAGACAAAGAAGGAAATCACACAGCAGCATATGGAGTACTCTATTCCCCACATATTTAAGTTGTGTTAGCTTTACAGCAGTTCCTGTCACCATTCAGTATCTTACCCCCCAAGAAGACATGTTTTACACAGGATCAGAGGTCTATTTTTGCAATCCCACCTCAGGGTAAAACTCATTGGGACTCCAGGATCTGACACCCTTGCAGTGATCCCTGCAAGGGATCAGTAATAGCCCCTCTAGCTGGGGCTAGAAATAAATTTGTTCTGAACATCAGACATACTGTTTTCTTTTGGAGTTTTTTCCCTCTGGATAGTGAGTTCAGAATGTGCTACAGTAGGAGAGCTGAGAGTACCTAGCAAAAGCTCCAGTCAGAAATAACAGCAATATTCAGTACTTCTAGAGCAATTTAAGTTCTTTGTAGACTCTAAAAAATGGAGGCTGGAATGCATCAAGTGTAAAAAGTAGCCATAAAAAAAAAGATGAGGATGCAAAAACTACAAAGAATCAGCCAGAGCTCTATATGTTTACTGCAAACACAGTTACCACAATCCAGTACACCAAAAACCTGCTGCCTAAGGCACAGCCATGCAAGGCTGCAAGACCAGACTCCAGCGACACCTGAAGCAGATTCTGAGCTCAGGCTCCAAAATCCTCCAAGAAAATTGAATTTGTTTGCCACTTCCACATCCAGCAAGATTGACTTCTTGTTTCACCTCCACCCTTCTCCTCTGTCAAGCTGCCTTTTCCCAAGCTCCTGCTCCTGCCCTGGCCTCACCTCCCAGCCATCTCTGCTACCCTGGGGCGGCTGCCCACTGATTTAATGATGAGGGTGAATGGAGAGGTCAGAGCTAAGGGGGGCACAGAAATGTGTGTCCTGAGGGCACTGCTGTGGCCTTGCCTACCCAGCCCTTCATTTCTGAAGATGGATATCCCATTTAAATGGTAATCATAAATATGGCTTTATGGTGAGCATACTCTTTGGCTATAGTCCTGCCCTTTGAAAAATTATTTCTAACTGGCTTGCCCAGATTAATTAGGTATGTAAAGTGGTGCTGGGAAAAAACTCCTGGGCTTCAGTTCCTGGGTACTCATCAAGGACATTCCTCTTTCTATGGCACTACAGAACTTTTTTATCAGAGTGGAGAAAGCACTGCACAAAGGTAGAAATGCTGTCTGCATGGCACCCACTCAATCTTGGTATGAGTTCCAGGCTCAGCCTGCCACAGGCAAGACTAGCTGCTGGTGGCTTCAAGAAACTCTGCAGACACCTACGGTGACAATAAGCTGTGCAAAGCTGCCCAGCCCTCAGAAGGCAGTAACAAAACTGACATTAACAGGCAGCTCGTGGTAAGGCTGAGGAGGAAAGTTAAAGAGGTTGAAGTGTTTTGAGCTGCTGTGAAAGAACGTGGGCTTCTGCTGCCTCCTAGGGTATGTCCTGATGGCAGAGCTTGGGAGAGACCTGAACTCCTGCAAAATTTCCCCAGGGCAGGGAAGGTGCCAATGGGTTTATGAGGGCAGAGAGGCCAGGATGGTCTAGTTCTGAGCATTGACTTGGCCTTTCAGCTGCTTTTTCTGCCTCCCCTGGACAGTGTGTAAGAATATAAACCAGAGTCTGCAACAGCTACTTACAGTCAGTACGATTAAAATGCCTTAATAAGCCTAACATTTTAAATACACACTCTGCATTTCATGTTCATCCTCTTCCTTTTGGGAGTTTTGAGGCTTCAGCATTTCTGTTTTTCATGGGTATGTCCACAGCAAGGGCTAGAAGTAATTGATTTTAAGAATTCTCAGTGTTGAGGAACATATCTGGTGCAGGTAGCTGGGCTGGCAAGCTGCAGATTTAAATGCAGACTGAGATGCAGATTTAAATGCATGCTGAGATGCAGATTTAAATGCAGACTCAAGTACAGGCTGAGCTCTGGGTGGGAGGCCAGGACAAGAGGATGAACTGCTGAGCTTTGGGGTGACAAAGGGCACAAAGGCAGGTGACAGCCAGCCAGGTGAATGGACACTGAGACACAGCAGCAGCTGGGAATTGCCGACCTTTTGGACAACAAGGGAGATGGACACAAGTGATGGCAGCGAGGTGGATGGACATGGAGATGGGCACTGGCCACAGGGAGACTGTGATGGGATAAAATCCCAGGGGTTCCTCTGCTGGGGTCCCTCCTTGGAGGCAGCAGCTTGGGCTGTTTCTGTGTCACTGCCCCAGGAAGAAGTGGCTCTATGGAATGGGGCATCTGGGACTCTGCCACCTCTGCCATGGCAAAGCTGGTGGGATGTGAGTGGGGGGTGTGGGGAGCCAGGCCAAGGAAGGGCCTTCAGCCCCAGAAAGTCTCTGGCCTTGGGAGT
Source organism: Agelaius tricolor (assembly GCF_023055355.1). Taxonomy (NCBI): domain Eukaryota; kingdom Metazoa; phylum Chordata; class Aves; order Passeriformes; family Icteridae; genus Agelaius; species Agelaius tricolor. The sequence continues at coordinate 7,136,935 of NW_027269263.1, forward strand.
GCCACTGCCAGAGAGTCCCAGAGGGAATGGCCTGACTGGGGAGTTTCCTTAACATCCCATAACTGCACCACTCCAAATGCAGAAGCCTTAAGAAATGTGCAGAGTAGTAGGAGACTTGTGATAATATTGCTGATAATCTCTGCAATCTCTACTCCTGAAGAGGAAAGGCAGCTGTGTGAGCCAGATCCTCAGTCCAGAGGGAGATCTGGTCAGACACTTAACCTGACTGGCAGCAACAGCCTAGCCCTGTACTATCCCACATTTCACATTACACTGTTTTGGCTCTATTCCACACCTGTTAAAGTTGCTTTATATGCCTTGCTGTATCTTCCACCTCTCGAAAAACAGTTCTTTTTAAGTCAGTTATAGCCTCCTATTTTTCTTAGTGTTTTTTCAGAAGAGAAAATGTGACTGAATTTTCAGTATTTCTAGTTGTCAGGTTTTGAAAACACTGAGGCCACGTGTGCCATCTAACTGTGGGCTGTAGGTCTCAGAAACAATAAAGACCTGCCAGTTTGGTCTTTGGTGATACCCCCTAAACCAGAGAAAGCAGGGGAGATCTTATCTCTACCTACAGCTACAGGAGGGGGCAAGCTGGGGGGAGTTGGGCTCTGCCCCCAGGGAACAAGGGACAAGAGGAAACAGCTCAAGCTGTGCCAGGGGAGGTTCAGGTTGGACATCAGGGAGATTTCTTCCTGCAAAGGGTGGTAAAGCCTTGGAAGGGGCTGCCCAGGGCAGTGGTGAAGTCCCCATCCCTGGAGGTGTCTCAGAAGGCCTGGATAGGGCATTCAGTGCTCTGGGCTGGGTGACAAGGCTGGGATCTGGCGCAGGTTGGACTCAATGATTGTGGAGGTTTTTTCCAAGCTAAATGACTCTGTGATTCTGTGACAGCTTGTCAGCACATCTGTAGCATTCATTTGTCCATCCACAGCTTGCCCAGCACTCCTGGAGCAGAGTGCTAGACCCACAGCAGGGATGGTGGATGCTGCAGGGACTACACCTCCTCTTGAGGTCCCCTGCAAGATGAACTACCCTGTGCTTCCAAGGCACCTTATGGCATCACAGCCACTGAACTCAGAATGCTGGCTCTGGCCTGATGTCACAACACACAGTTTATTTTATGGCCATTTTAGCCTGGAGAAACCACTCCCTCATAAAGAAGAAAAGCACAGTTCTTCAAATACAATGACATGAACAAACCCCTGGGTAAAGTGCTCAGTGATTTAGTAATATTCAGTTGTATTCTGACACTGCATAAAAATGCAAAACTCGAGGATGGAGCCTGTAACAAGCTAAGCACTGTCCCCACATGACCAGAAGAGATCTGAGATGCTCTGCACCACCTCTCCCTCTTATGCTCAAACCCACTGCTCCTGGTCTCAAAGGACTGCAGTGTGTAACAGACACATTGGCTGACATGTGCTTGATTCAAACACTGCAGAACACCCAAACTTCTCAACAGGAAATACGTGATTTTACTTTATCTACACTATTTACTAGTAGGAAAAGTAATTATGCTGTAGAAATATGTATTACTGGCCTGCTTGCTTTTTTCTGCTCCATAAAATTCAAAGCTATGCATTGAAAAGGACAAGTTGGTGGTAAATACAGGGGGAAAAAAGAGTATTTCAGTTTTTCTCTCCCTCACATCATAAGCCTTTATATGCAGTCCTATATATGAATTTTCTGTTGAGTGAAAGTTCTCTTCCCTAGATGCAGCCAATACATCAGGGAATGCCACATTACTGCAGTGACTTGGTGAGTTTTTTCTGGTTTTCATTTTTCTTTTCTTTGACAGAGTGCTGTCATCCTGTAACTTGCCTTGCACAGCACTGCTCTTCATATTGCTTCTTACATATAATCCATTGCAAACACCCAGAGACCAGTTATAGCAAATTAGGCTTGAATTAGTCCATCCCTCAGCTGCCATCAGTGGATGAATAGCTCAAAGATTAAACAGATGCTTGCTCTGATTCAGCACCACAGCTCTTGCATGAAACAGAAATCCAACTGTTAGTCTGGGAACTATTTGAATAGTAAAAATCTGGGGTTTTTTTTTTTTTTGAGTGTACTTTCCCTGATCAAGATGAATTAGAAGTCAATATTACATGGCATTCAAATAGCATAAAAATTGCCCTGTAAAATACTGATCTGAAAAATGTGGTAGGTGAAATAGCTACAGTAATTCCAAGGAAATTTTTTTTTTCCTATAAGAAAATTTATCTGTGTTCTCTATGAATTCTTCATGATGTTGGAACATCTTTAATTCAATCATAAAAATGAATTAGAAATAAACCTGTTTAACTGAAATGCTCAGAAAATCAAGAGTATTGCACCCCAATCCTCACTTTCAGAAAGTCGTTCTGAAGTGGAAAACTGGAAACACTTTCCTTCAGTGCATGATTTAAAACACATGAATGTGACACTTTCTCAAAAAAATGTTCCATTGGAAACAAATTGTCATTTTCAGATGGAGAAACATTCCAAACAAATATTCTCAACCTGTCTGTAGGAAGGGCAGCACTTGCAGTGCACAGGCATAACTAACAGAGAACAGCTACAGAATACATTTTTGAATAAAGCTTTCTAAATGAAATTGTTTAGCATCTATAATAATTGGAGGTTGCAGAAAGTGTTCAAATGATTTTTTTTTCCATCAGAAAATAGCAAATTTTTAAACACCGCAACGCCATTCATAAGAAAAGGCAGGCTTAATGCATTTACACTTTTTTTCCAAGAGGATTGGTACAATACTCCAGTTTCACATTGCTAATCAAAGGCATTTTGATTTGGGGCCCAGGATCATGTAGAACATTATGTTTATTTAGAATAACCTATTGAAAATGTAAAAAAGCAGATGCAAAATACTTGGAGGTGATCTGATTTTTGTTATTCTTTGGACATTTAGGTGAAAGGTCTTAATGGGAGGATCAGACTTTTTATAAAAATAAGGTCAAAATCTCGAAAATACTCTAAAAGTATTTTTTTTCACCCAATAATAGTAAATAAATTACTTTGTTGCATCATAAGCAGCAGAACCAGCAGAGCTGTGACTCCTCTCCCTTTGTGGCTGGACTTTCTGGCGCCTGAGAAGAGCCACACTCACAGTGCAGTCTGTTCTGGGAGCAGGGGGATTTCCAGAGTGTCTGTCCTCTACACAGGCACTGATTTTCTCTAAAACTCACAGGAAATCACTATCTCCAAGCTCAGGGACCTTTTCTCTGTGTAGGTCAAAGCCAGTTGTGATGCTGGGAAGGTTTTTGTGGAGGACAGGAAGGCACAGACAGGGCCCATCATCTACAGCCTTCTCTGCCAGCACTGCTATTTCCAGGACCTTTTCCCTGCAGGTTAAACAGCTGGATGCCTCAATATTGACTAGATTCCCAATGGATTAGATTCCCAATGTTCTAACAGTTCCCTTCTGTGGTATTTCCCAGCAGCCTTAAGTCACTGTGGTGTTTTTCTCTCCCTCAGTGCTCACAGTTACTCCATGTGCTCTTCTCCAGGAGCACTTGTTCTTCTTCTGCAAGTGACTCTCTGTTTTTCTTACTAAAGAGAAGCTTTGAATCCAGCTGATTCCAGCTGCTCTGCCACATCTGGCTGTGAAACTCCTGCCCTGCATGCTCCAAGGTGTCCTGGGCAGCAAATTCCTGGGGAATTTGCTCCCACCAATGGTGTTTCAGCCAAGAGAGCAGAGAAGCAACAAGACTGCACCAAGTGCCTAATCAGAGCAATCCTTGAGACTGCTCTAAATGAGATCAAACTGTTGGGGCTGGCTCCCAGTCAGTGCAATCCCTGGGGAGCAGACACTGCCATCTGCACACTCATTTATTGGGCTTTGGAATTATTTAACATTTGATTTATGGTGGTGAATTGCCTCCTGGCAAACGTTCACTGTGCAAAACTCTCTGTTCCCTCACCCATTAAAAATCAGGGCCTGATCCATGTGAAAGCTTCCCGATGAGTTCACTACGTTTTGGATCAGGCCTCTGGGTCCCAAGACTGGCAGATAATATCCCATTTCTGTCCAATTTTCTTGCTCAAATTTAGAAGAAGCTCAAGTGTTTTCCATCAATGTTTTTATGTTTACTTTTGGGAGAATCCTCACAGTGGGTCAGGTTACTGTGATATAGAAAGGATGACCCACTCTGACATACACATTTTCCAAAGGATCTCAGCCTGAGGCAGACATCTGCCTCTGAGAATTTCAGCCCAGATGGCTGGAGTTTGGCAAAGATGGAAGGAACTGAAAATAGAGCTCTGTAATGGAAAGTGGTGTAGAACCTTAATAATAGGAGGGTGCTACCAAATACCACATATGATAAAGCTCCACAACAAAAAACATAAGGGAAGCATTGAGGGAGGATTCTTTCCGTTATACCTCAGAATTTATGATCTATCTCTTCTCTGACTTGAAAGGGCATCAGAGTTAGCTCTTATTTTTGCCTGATCCTTCAGAAATTACCATCAAAACCAGGCAGCTCAAACCCAGCCTTTCCCTCTCAACTGTATTGAACAAGGTTTATCTGAGAAGCATAAGCCCATCCCAGAGAGTCAGAAGAAATCAGGACTACAATAGTTCATCTCTGCACTGAGGAGTCAGTAGCAGACTAGAAAAGTTGTGTGGCTGAGATCTCAGCAGCTAAATTTTCATTACTTTGTTTGCAGATTAAAAGCCCATCTTGATGTTTCAGTTACAAGAACACAATTTCAGTTCTACAATACCCAGCATACCACAAAGATTCCCTTAGTCATAATAGGTGAAAACATGATTTCACTCAGATTAATTCTGAAATGTTTGAGCCCCTATTTCTGCTTTCACCTCATCTCTGTGAATTCACTCTTGATGAGCAGGATGTGAACACAGGAGCTGGAATCTTTTTAAAGCCATTTAAGAAGTTTGCTGCCATTTACACCTGCATAAATCCTGAGTAACTTCAGTGGCATAAATGGAAGCACAATTTGGCTTGAGGCATCAGGGTTTTAATTTTTTCTTACTTTTTTTTTGTTTTAATTCAGCAACAGATTAAAAATAAAACTCTAATGACATCATGCTTATGGCACAGAGTCAATGGATTTATGCTGGACTGCTCCAGAGTAAATGAGATAAGGCTTTGACCTAAGAAAATCCACACAACACCCATCTGCAAGCAGCCTGCTGAAAAGCTTTCTGTTATGGAATGACTCCATCTTTAAGGAACTGGGGGCAAACAACCCACAAACACCTTGGTTCCAAAACCTAGTTTTGTTAACAAAGGGGTTTATTTCAGACATATTCTTGAAACCTCAAAAGCGTAGCATGCTCATATTGCAACTGACTCATCGTGCACAAATTTTTGGCTTTCGTTTTTCTTCTTTGTTCATTTTTTTTAAATGCATTTTAGTTATGCCCATCACCCCACTCACAAATTATTAGGGGTTTAGAATGGAAATTCTTACCAGCTTTTCATGCTGGTGGTACTTGCAGGCACTGCCATGATAAATAATTTACTATTTAATGACTCCTGATGTAATCACAGCAGGAATCAGGTTCACCAACATCCATCTCTCCATTGTTACCACTGTTCTCTGAGCCCATCCTTTTAGCTCCCAACTCAAGTTGTGTTTAAATTGGTAAAGAGAGAGTTTACTGCCACAATCCAACCTCTACATTTGTTTATGTTGGATGACATTTTTGTCCTGGCTCGCATTACTCAGATGGATAAAACTCAGAAGGGTTTGCTTTATTGCCCTGTTTTCTCTTAGTGTTCCTGCATTTTTTAAATGCTACCAAATGGTTGCTTTTGGCTCTCAGCATTATCACATGTTGTCTATAAGCATGGAAATAGTTATGGTAATATGGACGTAAATCATAACTGTAAATACCACATAAAAAAGACTGCCATATAATTATAAAAATACCTAATAGATTTCTTTTTCAAAGACAACACAGCTGTCCTTTCTAACCTTTCATTTGCAGATTCTTTTCTCTCCTGTTTTTATTTATAGGTTGCCGTGCAGTTTGACATAGCACACCATGATTTTTGTTTCTAATTTTGAAAAGAAAAGGAAAAGAAAGAATACCCATTTCATCATAAAGAAGCATTAGTTTACAATTTTGAAAAGAAACTAATGCCAGCTCTAGAACATCATCTTGGAACCAATCTCCCTCTTAATACATTTCAAAAGGATCTGTCAATGGCTACATACCACAATATAAAATTAAACCCTACCATGGAGCTGAAGGAGGGGTCGGCCAAACGGCACACATCACATGTTGGGAAGGAAGCCCCGTTCTTTCTCCAAACATCTCAGTGGGGTTTTTTTTTTGTGAAAAGAACCACACTAGGTTATTACATTGGCCACAACAAAATAAGAATTTTATGCCCTGCTCAAGGAAAAGCAGGTTGAAAAGTGTTCCAGGCAAACTCCCACTATACAATGTGCCGTGTCAGTGAGAGGAGTCAAGCCCTGCACACTGCTGATATTGCCAAAAAGGGGTTTGGATTTTTTTTTTGCCTGAGAGATACCACCATGCATTTTACCTGTTTCTAGTCAGCTTTGCAATGCTTTGAGGAAAAAAGGAGTAGATTTTTTTTTTTTTTTTCCTGCTGGAGTTGCACAGTGCTTCATCCTCCACAAACTGGTTCTTACCTCTTCCCTGTTACTTTAAACTTCCAGAAGGAGCCTGTTTGGTCACAAAAGAGAGGCTGCAAGCAGTGCTCTCATGCCACATGAATGGAAGGCTGTTATCTTTGTGCCTTTGCAACATTTTTGCCTCAAAGCTTCTTCCTATCACCAAGCAACCCCTTCAGAGACCTGTGCCTCTGCCTTTCTGTACATCAAATGCCATGTTTTTACTGAAATAATAGCAAACCTCTCCAGGGAATGGAGTTCATCTTAACCATCAGAAATGTCTGCTTCCCTCTCCCTCACTTTGCAAAAAGAGTAATCATGGCTTTATGCAGAACAACACACAGCTCTCAATGGGTTTCTTACACTCTGATTCCCTTCAGGAGAGGCAGCTAAAACAAATGAACTGCAAAATGCTGGTGGGGAAGGTCAGTCTGGACCAGAGGTGTGCTCATTGCTTATTGATACAGCTCATTTAGGCAGATAACATTCTCAAATCCACACTGCATTTTTATCAGTCTGCACCAACTGGCCTTTGTCCAAAAATGTGTCCTTTTATCAGATGTGTCACTCTTTTGGGAGGCTGTCATCACTAGACTGGGTGACTGAATGTTAAAATAATTTCTCCAGGGGGAAGAGGTTGATCCCAAAGGTTTTCTAGTTCCAAGGGGGGGATCATTTTTCACCACCAGCTGGAGCCTGATGTCAGACATGCCCTTGCTTCATTTATTCTCCTCAGAGGTTGAAACTCAGCTTGTCCTTCCTGATTCCAATATTGTTTCACATTTGGACACATAGCATTTGCTACACAGTGAATTGTTAGAGCAGGAGAGCCCATGAGACATGGGAAAATAATTTAGGGGAAGCAGTTTGACAGCAGGATGCAGTAGTTTCTATTGTCCCATTAAAACAGAGATAGCTGGGAACTTAACTTTGTATTCATTATGTAAACAGATGTATTTTAGCCTGATGTGCCAAAAATATGCAAACACAAAAAGAACCTCAAGCAAACCAAAACCCCCAAATTTATGCCACCAAAACCTCGAGCAAACCAACACAACAAATATTTGCTCTTCTTCTGCACCATGTCTACTTACTTAGCAGGGATATGAGACTGAAGCCTTGTACACCTGAAAGAATGGTAATTTGTACTAAAAGATCAAATGTCCTGGGTTCCCTCTGAGTTATTTTACATTTGCACTTTGGTCTGAGAACAAAAAGGAAGCTGCCATGATTGACTCATCTTAGGAAAACATCTTGACACATTTTTATTCTTTCCTATGTGTTTTTTCCACAACAATAAATAGAGAGAGGGGAAATTCACCAGTTCCCATGCAAAATTTAAAGTTTAATTCTTCAAACAAAAGAGCAGCTTGGTCTTGCCCACTAATGGCTTGAGGTTGCACTGACTTTATTTAGACCACGCCTAAATTAAAGGCAGAACACAAGCAGGTATCAGAGATCAGTCACTGCAGCATTTCCTGCATCTCCTGTAACATTCCTCTTCTTATGCCAAGATGCCTCTGCAGCCCTCTAAGTCAGGCTTTGAAATAAAATTGATCAAATCCACAGCATATTGTGCTAAAGCTGGACCAAGGCCAGATACACTAAAAACTTTCTCACCTCTTTTCTTCATAAATATGGGGAAGTCAGGAGACCATGAACTGCTACTTCCAGAGGTATTTACAATACCAGCAGCATTTCTCACTCAAAGCACTCCAACTATTATCACAGATACTTTTATTGCTAAATTTCCAATCTGTATTGGGGGTTTCTCTTTATATGCACATTCAAGAAATCTGAATGAAGCTGTGATATGAATTTACAGAATATATAGAGGCCAGAGAGCAATTTATCTCTTTCAAAGTGAGTAAGGCAATCTGAATGAAAGCCATTTTCACTTTGAACAGCTGTGGCTGCACAAGGGATCAATCCACTTTAAAATTAGCTCAGATAATGTCTTTATCTGATAGGCTGATTCTCTGACACTGTGCAAGAAAGCTAAAAATGAAAGAAAATCTGTCCTTTGACAGTGCAGTGTCACATATTTCTGATGTTGTCCTAGCAATCATCATTAAAATTTTGATTTTTGATTCTATTAGTTTAATTTCAATTTCTGCTTTTTGGCAAGATGCACAATTCTTAGGAGTTATGAGAAGTTTCTTTCCTCTTTCCTTCTCACCTCACTTCCCCAGAAAAAAGTGAAAAGAGAATTTGCATGACAAATTTGAGTGAGACAAGGATACAAAGTGGATATGCCAAATTGAAATGGACTTTTGTCTGAGCACCATCACATGCCTCCAGCAAAAGCACTCTGCTGCTCCTGCCCACACAAACTACCCTGCTGGAGGGACATGAACTTTTAGAGGTAGGTAAGAGATCTGACTAAAACACTGTTAGAGAAATAGAGTCTGAGTTTTGAGCAAACTTGTATTTTTGTTATCACTTGAGTGGAAAAAAGCTCTGGAGGATGTTTGGAAGAGGTCTAAGACAATAGAGCCTCACTGAGCTTTGGCCTTTGGGCACACTGCTAAGTAACTGTAATTAGTAACAAAAATGAACATATTCCTGGAGAGAAGACAGTGAGGGAGGGGCAGAAAATGTGCAAAGGTAACTGCACAGGGGGAAAAATGCAGTAAGCATTAAAGAATCTCAGGATTTGTAAACGTGGTGTCAACTGTTGCTAGTCACAAAGATTCCTGACACTAACATTTCTGTTTAATTCATTAATTCTTGTGTGACAAACACCAGCCAGTTCACAGCACTTGTATACAAGGTGTGTGGTTTGACTTCAACTTGAAAGCAGCTCCTTTTACAAACAAGAACCAGGACTGCATAGCAGGCAAATGGTTAATGCTGAACAACACACACATGAAACTTCATCAACTCCCTCACAAAAATTAGGATATTATTCATTATTATGGAGCCCTGTAATTCTAAAGTAAATCATGCCAAGATACTATCTTGCAGGTCTCTAGATCAGATATCATTGCTCAGAAAAAAAAATGCAAGCTTTCATGCACTTACCTTATCCTCCAGCCGGATCAGTCTGGCTCCTATACTGTAGTATCCTTTGTCTACCCCTTTTTCTAAAGAAAGAAGAATAAAAAAGAGACATTCATTAGGTGGAGTATAAATTCAAACTATGAATTATATCTGTGGTATTCACAGCAAAGAGAAAAAAAAATGGTAATAATAGGGTAGCATAAAATACATGAACATAACAAGAAAGAACTAAACAAGTGAAATAGAATGGCTGGAGAGAAGGGAATTAGTTTGTCAGACTGACAAGATTGAGTTAGTGTAAAGGGCAATTTGGACCTTGGTAGAGGTAGTCTGTGGACATGAAGGGGCATAGATGGAGTCTGGAGTAACATTGTTTTGTTGTTTCAGTAGTTGGATGGAATGGGTAGGTTACCTTGGCCCACCTGCTATTTCAAATATTACTGGCCTGAGCAAGGTAAACTTGCTGTATATAAAGAAATCAGAATAGTTTTCAACTGGGGCTGCAGGTCTAGGAGGCAGCATATCCAGGGGTTCAAGGGCTAGAGTGGCAGAGATCCATCCATCCATCCATCCATCCATCCATCCATCCATCCATCCATCCATCCATCCATCCATCCATCCATCTCCTCTCTGCAAAGGAGTGACACTGGGAAAAGCTCTTGCATCCTCCTTTTTCCTCCTACTCTTTATGAGGCCTGCTTAGTAAAGCCCAGTTACACATTCTACTGCAAAGGGTGGGACTGGGAGCCAAGAGTGAAAACTGTGGAAAATGGGGTCCATTCTTTCAGCTCACAGGATCTATTCCAAAGGAATGCCATAGTTTAGGGGTGTTATGCACAGGAAATGAAGCACAAACCCACACATATTCTGAGTTTTGAGACAACATTCACCAGTTAAACCCACAGTCCAATACAGAAATAACTTACAAGGTGATGCCAATGGAAGTTGGATGTTTTCCTCTACTAAAGTATATTTCCAATACCTGGAGTAATTACTCCTGATTTTTTCATGCATTGCTCCATTTTCATGAGTGCTTAAGGTCTGGTTTTTAAAGCTAACTAAGTCAATTTTTCTGAGGGCATGAGCAAGGCTGAGATATGAAGGAAGATAGGCTGAGATATGAATTTACACCATACCAGAGTTCACAGTGAGTGCCTGTGTGTGCTCATCACATTCCTGGATTTCTCAGGGAGTCTTACTTGCTTTACCATTTATATTTGCTATGGGATATGTTTAGTGATCTGTTTGCAGCAAAGTTCACCTCAAGGTAACTAGTGCTGCACATATCACAACCCAGAGGAAGCCCAGCAAAACAGTGCTGGCAAGAGCAATTTGTGCTTTCCTTCTCCTCCTTTAAAATGTCCTGCACCCTTGGCAGCTCTTTGCAGGCTTAGAAAAGAGAAGTGTTTCCCCAGAGAACCTGCAGGAGCAAATAAAGTCAGGATAGAAAATGTGGGGCAGACAGTAAGTGACACAGCTTGGCTCATACATGTGTACTATTCATCGTTCACAACCTCAGAAACTTCTTAAAATGTAAGTGGCTGAGGCTCAAGTTTATCTCTGTGTTCATCTCTGCCTAAAATGAAATAGTTGGCTCTGCTGTCTACTTTCTAGTAAATAAATCTGTAAACACATCTTTCAAAGTATATATATCACAAAAAAGCCATCACTTCTAAGATTTCTAAATTGGGACGTGGTTTGAACAGCAGTGGGCAGATAGTGTTTTTGTTTAGGTCTAATCCCAAAAAGTCCCCCAAACCTGAAGAAATACTTCAAAAAGCTTTTTCTTTTTTTAAATAATAAAATAATGATTTCCTCACTAGCTCTAATTCCATCCTTCAGGTAATCACCAAGATATTTCAAAGCAAGTTAATAGTGTTTCTTATTTTAGTTATTCCTGAAAGCTGTGTGGAACAAGAAAGAAAATAAGGAGCAGATAAGCAGTAAGAAGCTGCATTGTGGCATGTGGCACTGCCCTAAGATGTGGAAATCAGAAGTGGAAGGAATGATGCACAAGGAGGGAGCTGTGTCTCATGCACCCCTGTGCTGGCACACAGGCCCTGGAAGACACAAAATACTGTGATCCTCCCCCGTTTCTTATCAGCCTCCATGGGGAACAGCATCCAGCCCTAATTTACAAACATTTCCTTCTCATAGAGACCATCTTTAAGAGTAAATGTGATGTGTGCACAATTCACCAAACACCTAAGGAGGGCTAAGGAGGGAGGGCACATGTTCAGATTAAGTTGCTCCAGCACATGTGATTTCCATCTCATGTTTTTGTTTCTCTCTTGAGTCTTTTCTAGATAGATGATTTCAGACTTCCTCCATCATTAGATTGTTTTTACAGAGTTGAAAAGATTGCATGGTCAACTATAAATATGAAATGTCTGAATTTCTCCAGTCTTCACTTTGTAATCCAAACTAACTTCCTTTTAGAATTGAGTTTTTACTCTGTGTTGGGTGCACTAAAACAGAGATCACCTAAGCAATCCTGTAACACTTATGAGAAAGGCACAGAGACAAAGGATGAAAGGAAGCACAATTATTTACAACTGGATGAAAATACATAAGGGAAAATTTTATCTCAGAAATAAAAAAACAATCAAAAACATCTTGCATCACATGGTTGGTATGATACAAACCCATTATTTTATATACTTAGATTTGAATCCAAGAAAATACTAGTAAATAAGCAATAGGCATTCTAATTCAGGAGACTGAATATTTGTTAATACAGATTAATAATAATAACATATATTTATTAATATGGACATTTCTTCCCTGGAAGTCTTTGCCTTCCTGAGTATTCTACTTTCAAACAACACAATCCTATATTAATTTCCAAATATTTTCACAAAGCTGGCCCATCTATTTTTCTAGTGAAGAACAAGATATGCCTCTTACAAAAAATAAAAAAAAAACACCCCAAAAAAAACCAACCATAAAAATCAAAAATAAAACCCAACAAAATACCTCAAACGCTTTTTAGGTTTGCTTCACAGCAGTTCAAGAGATAATAATTCTTTCCCTAGATGGAAGCACATGATGTAAATAACATAAACTGATACGAGCAGGAGGAAGAAAGCAAATCAAAGGAGGAATGGCACCCTAATCTTATTTTTTCACACAGTTAGTGTGCTATATCTCATCAGAATATACCAAATTTAAAAGAAAATAATTTTTTTCCTTTGATTAGGGAAAAGTATTTATGAGGATTCTTAGGACAGTGAATGAATTGCAGAGAGATGGTCTGAAAAAGGTAAAAGCTGGAAACGATTTTGCTTTATAGAGCAAGAGTCCTTCCTTGATTTTTGCACAGCTAGAAATATATTCAGATTTTTCTGAAAGCTGTCAGCTTCTTTTAAGCAGAAAATGGGGAATTTGAGTGGATATTCTGGATTGCTGAAGACACCTCAAACCTTTTGTCCTAGATTGCAAGGCAAGATGAATTCTATTTGCCAGCTGTTAGAGGTGTGGCAATTATCTTCTGTTAATTGGGCAGTTTTTTGTTTATCTCTTCCACAACCACTCCTCCCTCTGGGGAGGCATCTGCTGATAACAGGCCATTGAATGCCACTGCATGACTGATAAGAATTACAGCAACCCACTGTGAGATGCTCTACCCAGAGGGAGGAGCCAAGCATTCCTACCTGGATAAAATCTGAGATCCTGGGACAGCAAGACAGCTTCTCCACTGGATTTCCCAGAGGAACAGCTGCCTCTTCCACTGGGTCTTCAGAGGAAGGCTGCACCTTTCTACAGGATCCCTGCTCCATCAGAACCACCCCTGACACTGCAGGCGGGCTGCAGCAACAATTCCAATGGGACTGCTACCAACCCCCTGACCCACAGGGTGTCAGGCTGGGTTCTGACTCTGTTAGTGTTGTTTTGTATTACTGCATTATTTATTTTTTTATTTTCTCCCCTAATAAAGAACTGTTATTCCTGCTTCCATATTTTTGCCCGAGAGCCCCTTAATTTCAAATTTATAACAATTTGGAGGGAGAGGGTTTACATTTTCCATTTCAGGGGAGGCTCCTGCCTTCCTTAGCAGACACCTGTCTTTGCAAGCCAAGACACCTTTGTAAAAGGTATCTCAGAAAGCAGAACAGTCCCCCCAGGAGGCATTGCTGCCTTCTTTTGGCTACCTGGGTGCAAATGCAGCCTTCTGGACCTCAGTTTGCTCCAGCTCTGCCAAAGCTCCATGCAGGGATGATTGTGATGAGTTTATCTGAATTCTTAGGTTTGTAAACTGTGCATGTTGCTGAAAAAGAAGGTCGGGATTGCCCCTTCACACCCCAAAAATAGCAAATAACAAAGTTGTCTCAGTCATGGCAGCTTTTATTTGGAGTCTGTTTTCTTGTCAGTCAGAGCCTTATGCAGCTGATTGGTAAAAGAAATTTAAAAAAGGTAAGGCATAGTCCTGGATCAGGCACTTGTGATTTCCTTTGGACAGCCTAAAAAGTAAACTGCCAAAATATTTTCATCTCCAGGAGAGGTGGGATAAATCAGTTCCTGTAGAAATATGGGCATCTCTCATTTTAAATATTAATTGACTTAAAAAAGATAAAATTTAGGCTGAGCATATTTATTATGCTTTAAAAGATACAGTGACCCAATTTCTTTTCTACAGATGGGAAGGAAAAAGTATCAGAAAGCTTAGGTGGCACTTAATGCAAAAAAAAAGCAAACAATGGAACTGTCAAAATTTTGCAAGAAAGCCTTTTTCTTCAGGCATTCCCACCCATGTCATGCAGAACCAAGAGGTTCAGATAAACTGCAGATAAACATCAGCTTTTTGTGTACTTTTCTGAACCCAAACACTGGACCTTTTGTTTTACCTTGGCATTATTCTTCACCTTTGCCCCTGAAAAGCTGTAGTAAGTCTCAAAAATTGCATTCAAAAGCAGTTAACTCCATAGTGTGTAGTGAAGGTCAAGCATGACACTCTTTATTTGTATCACTGTATGGGGCTACTTTGTTGATTCCATAAATTCAATTAATATGCTCTTTCCCTCTACATCAACACTGTCCATTATGTTTATTATGACAGGAATCTGTTTCATCTGACAAAATTGTGTCCCCTGGAACACTGGGACAGGCTTCCAATGAAATTATGAGTATATTCAGAGAGTCTTCTGAATATACTCATAAAAGTAGGGTCCAGGTCCTTGCAATATTGATTCATTATCTTAGTGTTTTTAAATGCGCTCCTGCTTGAAAGAGTTTCAAAGAAAGGGAGGAGATGCCAAGACCAAAACAAGCAAAAAGGGAGAATTCTTCCCAATATGCAAAGGTGAAGGTGGAATTATTAGAATTCTTTGTACAAAATAGGTCAGATATTGTAAGTTTAAAGGGATAATTAAGCAAGTTCGTTGAGGACAAACCATTTTGGAGACTAAATACACTGCAATCTTGTCAGGAAACCTCTAATGTGCAATGGGCTGAAAGCTGACAGGAAGGCTGGAGGCTTTTTTTACACATTTCCCAAAGCACCTTGCTCTTGGCCCCGTTGGAGTCAGGACTGCTCTGACCCAGCATGGCTTTTATTCTCTTCTTGTATCCTTATCTTGTTTTAACACAGCTTTTAGTGCTTTTTTATCTCGGAGAAACTAACTTGAAAAATAACAATAATTGCTTCCAGTAAATTCAGATTCTGGGTCTTTTATGACATCATTCACTTTTGAAAAGTAATAATACTATAGACAGGCTGCAATTGCTTTTATATAATATTATCAAAGTCCACAACAGGGACTTTTCAATAAAAAAACCTGATCCAAACCCCACTGAGGTCACTGGAAAGATTCCCGTTTATTTCAACGGGCTTGGAATCAGACCTTAAGATTCTTTGAATGGGAGTATAATAAAACAGGAAAAAAATAAAAGGAGCTGGAAAGAAAAATTCTTTTCATGTTTTTCTCCTTGGCAGTTTAATTTTCTTTGCATTGTCATTTCTTTTTTGCTTGTCATCAGTACAAAAATAACACAGTCTAGGGGAAACACCCATACTGTTAAAAAATGAGGATTTTAGCAATGCCTGGAAAAGTATTATATAAAAAATCCATGTTCAATGTAGAATAAGCCATGCATTCTGAGGGAGACTCAGGGATAACCCTTTTTCTAGAGAAGGACAGTACAAACATCTATTTTCACCCCAAACAAACAAATACTGCATCCACTTTTCACTGTTCACCACTTGGAAAATCCTGGGAGTAAAGCTGGGTTGGATAACATCAGGAGTAGTTGCAAACTAACTCTGGGTTCAGTTCTGCACACCATTTCTCTGGAACCACTTATCTTATTTTTGGATTTGTGGAGGGTTTAGATAAAATAACTGCTAGATCAAATAACTTCTGGTTTTGGTCTTGCAACCCCCTAACTGAGCTCACCAGCTTCTTTATCCCTAACCACCATTCTACCTCTTCCACTCTTGGTACTGCAGATTCTTTCCAGCCCTTGTCCAAAGCCACAGGCTCACCTAAGACCCTCCCAGTGGTTTCTGTGACCCTTTTGACTCAAGATTTGGTGAGACCAAACTTCCTGAACATCTTCAGCTTCTTGAACCTCTCAGAACATAATTCTACAATGAGTTTCTAATTATTCACCTCCTCTGAAACCAGAAACTGCTTGATAAAAAGTGCTTCTAACACCAGTCTTTTCAAGCACAAATTGCAGTTTCAGTTTGGTAATGCTGTACTTGAAATAAAATAATACATTCTTGGAGATAAGGGACGTTTTTCCATAAATTTAGCTTGCACATTGTGGAATGAAATCCCATGCATAAATATTTATAGAATTATTCAAGCTGACAGATTCTTTTCCTGTGGTCCAAAACCAGCTACAGGGGAAAAGGATTGTACTACTGAGCCTTCTGCAGCAATCAGATGTTGAAAATGTGTTTTGAATGATATTCCTTGTTCTGATAATATTAACCACTGACAACATGCCATGTTTTAGAGGCTCTGAAATTACTTTGCCACACTAAGTTGTGCTCCAAGTCAGTTGTGAATATGGGACACGAGTTCAGGAAGGAAGAAACCTTTTTAAGTGGAATAAACATATATTGTAATCCCAGGCCCAGACCAAAAGATTTAGAAAGACTATTTTTGTCGAAGGATTTCCCTCAGGATATTTCCATCTCATCATGTTCTAATACACATTTTAACATTTATTCTTAATTTCCATTTACTCCCCTACCACCTGAATGAAATGTATTTATCTTTACACAGGCATTCTAGGGTTTATTAACAGAATTACATTAGTGTATGATTGCCTGCATTATAAATCCACATTACTGTAGCCAAGGGTATGTTCCCAAAGTTATGGAGATATTAATTTTGCATGAAATACAGTCACCATACCTGGGAGGAAAAGACCTGGCTTTCCCAAGGATTGATCCAACCTGAGAAGCAAACAGAAAATTACCAGCAGATCAATTACCAAACAACTTAAACTCCGTTGCTAAGCACGGGAGCATAATTTACATGAGAATTTACAGTAGCTCTAAACCCAAACCAAAACAAGCAAAAACATGAGACTAGCATGACTTTCTGCACACACAGTCAGCAGTTTAGCTCTTTAAGATTTTTTCCTCCAAAATAAAACCATATTATTATTGCTATTTTTGTGAATACTAATATTTCTCAGACTTTCAAGTTGTAACTAAAACATAGTTCTCCTGTGTCCTATGTAATCTAATAACAAAGACTATACAAACAGAATGACTTCTTAATAACATTTGCAACTATTCCTAAAGCCTCATGCAGGCGGATTTAATATCTGTATATGTTGACACAGTAGATTCCATTCAATAGGATTTTTTTTTCATTTAATTTAAGGGCCAGGGGAGTTCATTCTGGTGTCCCAGTCCACAGCATTAATTTGTAAAGAGAAAAGCACTTTGTGCTGAAACAGAAGAGAATAGTTTTGTGGCAAAATATTTCGGCTGCAAACCCCAAACTTGGAGAAAGCATGTGCATGGAGGAATGTGGGCAGGGAAAAGTTCCAGATAGTGCAGCACAAGCGAAACAGATTTCTTTCAGTTGTGGAGAACCACAGAGTGGAAACAGAAAGGTAAATCATTATTTGAAAAGTTTTCCTTTTCTAAGAAGAGGACAGAAAAGCTTGGATCACACTATAAACTTCACAGCATGCACCTTCATTTCTTTTAATTCCACTTGGAGAAAAAGGAGAGGAGAATAAAGGCTAATTGTAAACTTGGTCATAAAAAGGGTTAAAAATGGCTCCAAGTTAAATCCTCCAGATATTGTGCTCCCTGTTGTGCTTGCAATTTTGGACAATTACTGTTCATTAAGAACACATCTCTCCTAAAGCCAGCTGGCACTAGAGGAATCAGATATTTCATGAGGTAGACAGGGCCTACCTCCTTTGAAGTTCCTTTATGCGAACCATCATGTTGAGGTGTCCTTGGGAGTACTGCTCAATCACGTCACGGACGTCGTACGGCTTCCGAGCTTGCTGGGAAAGGAGGCAGGCAGCAAGTTGAAAGGTGAGCATTGGCCAAACTGGATTTCTACTTCAGACAGGCCTTCATTCTATTTTTTTATCTGCCCATTCGCCTGCCATTTTGCAACAGTTGTTGTAATGAATAAAAAAAAAACAACGCAGCCGTTGCGGGAGTGAATATTTGTTGTGGAGACGGAGCCAAGCGATTCCTATTACTGTCAGTTAGAGTCATGTCTTCATGTTACTCCATACTGAGCAAAATATTAGCCCTTCACAGTGTATTTGGGAAACACAAACCCAAGATGGATAATTTATCTGGGACTCCCATGTGCAGTATCTCCTGGCTCTTTCCAAAGCCACGTGTTAATCATAATATCAGGGGACTGAACCCCAGGGATTGGCCCAGCTCAGAGCACTTGGACCCAGAATCAAACATCTCTGAAGACCAGGGATGTCTGGTGACAGAAATATTGCTGCTTGAGGAACAGGGAAGACAGATGCTCTGCATAAGTCAGGAGACTGCCGCACGTGGGTTTTGTTTGTCCTCCTTTGTCTTTCGTGATACCTTTGAGATCAGAAAAAAAAAGGTGCAACTAAAATAAAAAAGGACACATAAAAATTGCAAGAGAGTGAAAACACTCCCACCTGCCCAGCTATATTCCCATCCTAATAAGAATCCAGGTGCTTCTGCCAAGCTTTGGTTGCTTGTTGCAACTACTGTGGCCAAATTTCGAAACAAGTCTGGAGAATTTGGAAAGTGATGTGGTTATAAAGAGTGCAGCATGGTAATATTTTAGCAAGTAAAATCAACGTGCGTGGGGAGGTATCAATGCAAATCATGGCCTGTTGGAAAGACCAGCATTTTGAGAACCCTTATGGGAAATGTGGGGCAAAATGTCTCCCTTTTTGGCTCTGACTCAAGAAAAGAAGGGGGGGGAGAAAAAAAGCAAAGGTAAACTGCAAATCTAGTAATTGAAAATTACTGAAAACAGCTCATTAGTCATCTTGTTGTCTGTTTGCACTCTGTCACAGCCTCAGCCAGAGCCATTAGCATGCACCACTGCACACATGCATTGAACACCTACAGTATGTGCTGGAGTCATGCTTGGAAGGCTGCCACACAATCCTAGAAATTTCAAATGAAAGCATGGAACTGGAATGGAAACAAATCCTGTGAAGTGAATGAAGAAGCAAGAGCTCTTCGTGACAAAATGCCTTCCCTGCACACAGAACTTACCTGCACCAATACTTTCAGAAGAGTTGTGGCTTTGGAGGTGTGTGTGTGTGCATTTGAGTGCATTTGGGAGCAGAGGCTTTGTGAGGGAAAGAGGTTTCAGCTTTCAGCTTATCGTTCGGTTTTCGGTCGGGTTTTTTTTCTCCCCCTTCCCCAGCTCCACATTTTGCAGACGCTGACACATCACTATTTCTGGCCAGAAAAGCAGCCTATTGTCTTCACCCCGAGAAGCAATGCCAGTATCACTCTTTAGATGGACTAGGGGGGTGCCTGGAGAGCATTTTGGCTAAATCCCGTGTCCTTTCCTTAGGACACTCTCTATTTAAACACCGAGCATGGCACAGAGCCTGGATGTGCTGGGGAGCTTTTCCCTCCCCTCTCCCCAATGAGCTACTATGTGCATAATTAATTCTACTCTTTCCCAGTGAAATTTCTTTTCCCCCTCAAAAGAAGTCCTCTGACAGTTATCCCTGTTACCAAACCATCAGCTCCTACAGTTGCAAAGAGCTGCAATCTGCCTGAGTCCTCTCTGAAGCTGAGTAAAAAAATCCGTCCAGCTTTCACCACTTTCTCCTCCTCTTTTTCCATAAAGATTTAGATCTGGGCATCTTATGTCCTGCCAAACTTTGGCACAATCCCCTGTCATGTTTTTATTAGGAAATGCTAGAATGATACAACTGAAGCCAGGTGGTAATGGGCTTTCAGAGAAGTGTGGTAAATGCAGCACTTGAACAACTCCTTTGACTTTCATTCTGTTCATAATCCCAAATCCTGGCCATTTCAGCTCAGTATTCCACATTTA
This sequence comes from Agelaius tricolor, assembly GCF_023055355.1. Taxonomy (NCBI): domain Eukaryota; kingdom Metazoa; phylum Chordata; class Aves; order Passeriformes; family Icteridae; genus Agelaius; species Agelaius tricolor. The sequence goes on from NW_027269263.1 coordinate 7,157,058, forward strand.
GCATGCAACACTAAATAATATTACCCAGCTTTGAACTTCCAAAATCTAATTAGCATTGAGAGTTCTATAAACTCTATTTCAGGGCCCCCAGAAAGGAAGGAACAAAAGATTATTCCTTCTTTTTCTTCTTCTACCCTGTCACTGACTCACAGAATTCTCTCCATAAATTGACGAAATTCAGTTTTTAAGGTTTGGCATGACTACCACTAGCTGACAGCTCCAGAACATTAGGTCTCTAGTGGTTTGAAATATCCTAATTTTTATCCTAACTCATTTATAAACTGATTTGATTTTACAGAACTAGTAACTAGTGTCCCTATTTTCTTCTTCCTTTTTTTTTTTTTTATTTCCCATAGTGCTTATCTCTCTGGTATATTTAAAATATAATCCTGCTCTCCTGTTTTTTGCTGAGTTTAACAAACTGAGTTCTAGTCCTCCTTCAAAAGTAGGGTTATCTGAAGATACATTTGCAAGGGATTAGGAAATATATAAGATGTTCTATCTGCCCTAATTTAGAGTCTTTTGAATGATGGGATGTTATCTCAGGCTTCTATCCTCTATACTTCTATGCATTTAAGTGCTCAGCTCTAATCAAACTTCCCTGAAATGTAGTTTTTTTGATTTATTTTCTTAAAACCTCTTCAAAAGGATTATGAAAGGCCATTAACTTGCAGTGCATCCTCTTGGATAAAAAAAACATGAACATGAGATGGAAATAACGAGGGCTTTGAAAATCAGTCCAGAAGTTAATTTTTCATTTCCATAGCATTTCCAGCCCATGGGTGATGAGAATGATGACATCAGAATCACATCCCAAACAAGATTTATCATAATAACTCTCACTAAACAAAATGAAACAGTATTTTCAATGCAATATATTCAGTTTGAGCACTTTGTAACCTGATTGAGAAAATTAACTGAACACTTCATAAAGACAGCAAATTTCCAGACAGCAGATACTCCACAATTTTATAAAATATGGCCTATGAGGTCCCTTTCTGGGAAATACATTTGGAAACATGAGTCACACCAGTGAAAGCAACTTTGCACCCACAGCACTCATCAGTAAAGCTTATTGATCTGTCAGCCATACACAGCACAGGACTGAACATTCCCTAATTGATCAGATGATTGATAACATTCTTGTTATGATCAGTATTTTTGCAGACACCCTGATGGAGGTTTTTTCACTCCAACACCAGTGTTTTCTTCACTTCTGTTAGTGGATGGGTAAGTATTGGTCAGTGAAACAAGCAGAAGCCCAAAACACAAGTGCAGTAAAAAAAGAGAAGTAAAAATAATAATGCTGACTTCTCAAAGTCAGGGGTTTCTAGCATACTACATCCATGGATCACTGATATTAAAAAATCCACAAAAGGTGTGAGCCCAAGAACCTCAAGAACACCTTTGACTTGTTACAGCCACCTTCACCAAGACAAGTTGCTTCTGAGAACGCCTTCGGTGTCCCGCGAGCTCACGAGATGCACTTGGGATTGATCCTGCTGCTTACCTGAAATTTCCTTCTGGCCACAAAATACTGCATCCTCCTGATGACTTTCACAGCTGTTCTGTGTGCTTCAGTCAGTCTGCCAAGGAACACAAACACAGACAGACATCAGCTGGGGGGGCAGGAGGGAGGAAAAATGTCTCAATGGAAGATGTTGACTCCAAGCACCGAAATGTACAACTGTGTTTTATCTTTACAAGGCAAAACTGCAGTGTAGCAAGCTGTCAGTGTGTGGATGCTTTGTTCTGCTGCTTTGCCTTCCTGCAAATTGTGGTTCTAAGTATTCAAAACTGATAAGTGAGACAATGAAAGCAGGTGTACAAAGATAATACATGTGGAAGGGATTAGACAGGATTACTGTCAATGCACACAACTGGCATCGGTTTGAAGAATATTAAATGTTTTTAGAACCATGACTGCATTCCTTATTTTGCATTTACTGAGTGTTTGCCCATGAGCTCTATTGCACAGAAATTAAGTCCTTCAAAAATCCCTTTCCTTCCTACTTTGAAGGAAAGAAAAATCAAAGTGTCCTAAAAAAAGTAAATAAAAATGAACACAACATATACTTTCAGCACACGTGTGTGTGTCTGTACTGGTATCCAAACACAGAATGGGACATTTTATAACTCAGCTGTATCACTTCACCTAGATTATCCTGCATTTGCAGAACACTAGTTGTGCCACTTGGCAGGCAATTAATTACCACACCTCTTCTTTATGGTGAATTTTGGCAGGGTAGAGAGGAAGCAGGAACATGCTAATTATAAGAATGAGCATTTTTTTGAAGGACTGACTCCTTCCCCATGGACTCCTTTATTCATTCAAAGTAAGTGAACTAAAGAAAACAAAATTTTCTTTCCAAGGAAGTTGTATTGTTGGGAAATCTATGTTTTATATGGACATCATCCTTGACATGTGATGATAATCCCAGGAAAGCTATCCAGCAAGAATCTTCTGAAAACACAATCTGCTGCCTCTTCCCAGTGTGTCTGGCTGGGGAAAGGAAGTATTGGCTTGACCACCTACTTGGGTGCCACAGTTTAGAGACAAAGTCTTTAAAATTGGAAAGGTTACAGTGGATTATTTCAAATTGAAGGAAATAAAGGTTAAACAAGCAGGGACTGTGTTGTAAGAATTAGCATACTAATTCATTTTTATAATTATTCTTTGGGAAAAACAGTGCTTATCCTAGAATATGCTGAGCTAGAAGGGACCCATCAGGATCACTGAGTCCAACTCCTGGTACCCCAATAATCCCACCCTGTGCCTAAGAGCTTCTGATTGGGTGAGGATGCCATAGCCACAGGCTTTTAACATAAGCTTTCAGTAGCTTTTCCTTGCTCTTTTCACTTCAAGTCTCAGAATAGCATTAAATACAAGCATAAATAGCTGTCTGCCCTGCCTATATGCCCATATTTCATTTATCTGTGTATATCCATGCAGTTGTTCACATACACTCACACATGCAAACATACAGGAGGCAAAGCAGGGTGAGCATGACTAAAGAACTACCTTTGTTGTACACCATCAGCAGCACTGCTGAGGAGGAATCTTTACATTTGTGTAAGCCCATCAAGGGGATTTCACAAGTGTCACTGATGAGCTAGCAGCAGTTTAGCCTGCAGGACCTTTATTATGGTGGAAAAAAAGCTCCCAGCTTGACATGCAGGGCCCCAGCTGAGCTCCTGTGGCTGCTGACTAGAACAGAGATGACATTCTGCTTGCAAATGGCACAGAATTGATAGAGAAATCTTTTTCAGCCCCTACAACTATTTTTTTTTTTAATAACCACAAAAGAATCACAGCTTAAAGTTTAGGGGTTAGCCTACCTCCCTCGTGTAGCAGTTAAGACAAAAACTTGAAATTATCCCCTAGAAATAAATGATGTAAAATTTCATATGTATACTTGAGGGGTTTTTTATTAGGCTAATCCATATGAGATGGTTCAGGCACTGTTTAAACAGGCTTAAATAGACAAGTTTAAAGAAGTCAGAGATGGAACCAAACCAAGGCAGTAATTTCATCCTAATTCCTCCCCTTCAGCACAAATCAGGGCTACAGAACTTTTTCCACTGTGTTATCAAACCAAAGTTTTCAAAACAATGAGACTGAACTTTTGGAACTTGATGCACAGCTGAATAGGCCTCATTTTTAGACAGAAAAGTAATTTATTTGTCAAATACAGCTAAGAAGGTCACCCAACTATCATTCCAGAGCACTTGATATCATCATGTTCCAATTGGCAAAACTCACACCAGTTTCATTGGGAGAAAATTCTGAAACAGAAGTGACTGCTCAGATTTGATGGTCACTGGTGTTAAACTGAGAGTCAGATATGTGTGAAACCTGACTTTGATGGAAAAATAGCATGAAAAGGTGTAAATCCATTGACTGAGACATTTGGATAAGTCATCTTAATTGCCCCAATAAATCCCCTGGGAGCACAGCAGCTCCAGATGAGATAAATTCCTGCTCTGTACAGCAACAAGAGCTATCCTCCTGATGGGAGGTTGGGGCAGTGTGGCTATGATCCTAAGCATTTTTTTGAGAATTTAGCTGTTTTTCATAGGTTTCTGACCACTAAGACCCATAATGGATAATTAAAACTACTACTGACCAGGTTACACTTTTCCCTGAAAATAGCCCAACATATCTACCCTACTAAACCTTGTATTTTATCCCAAACCCTTGGATTGGGCAAAACTCCTTCAGGCTTGAAGGTGTAGGTCTGTCATGTGCCAGAAACATCCACCGGGAGAGAAGAAATGGTCAGAGATGCTCAGGGCCCTGCTTTGGTAGTGCTCAGCAGGAGCACAGCACCACTTGCAGCAAATCCCCCAGATATTTTAGGATAAGCAGCTGATGAGACAACAGCCTGAGGGGGGTGTGACTGACCCCACATTTGCACACTCTTTCCATGTGGTATTTTCTATGGAAACAATACAGAAAGGGACAGATCTACACAGGGACTGTGGTTTCTAACTCCCTCGGGGGTGAGGATTTAACTCCTTTCATAGCCTGGCTCCCAAATAGCAGGACCTGAGCCCTTGCTCTAGGCAGGAACAGGAGTGGGTGGGTGCCCACACCTCTGTCCCTACAGAGCAGCCAAACTCTCCTTCCTCTGTGCACCAGAGGGCAGTGGCACACACACACACAAGGAGATGCTTTCCAGCACATTCAAACATTTAATTATTTTTTTAAATCCACCCAGAAACCCAAGCTTAAGCTCTCCTCATAAGGATGGAGTCCACACTGAGGGGGGTGGGTGGTCAGTATTAGGTATGTTGTTTTTTCTGTATGTTATGCTCAAAAGAATATAATTAGAGCTTTATTGGCACACAATTCCTTGCTTTCCCATCTTTTAACCTATACAACAGGAAATAACGTTTTGTCAAAACCCTCCCTTAAAACACTTTGTAAAGGAGAACAAAATAACATTTGAACAGAAGTGATCTGGCTTTGGGAAAGTTATGAGCACATAAATTAATAATTGAAGCTTGCAACATCTGTAACTATAATGAATACCATGAAATGTCTATTGAAATAACATATCCTTGGATCCATAAATGATACTGACATCATTTCTAACTGTGTCTTCAACAGCACCCAAGGCAGTGTGTGCTCCTTACCTCTCTGCACGAGGATTTCTCAGCAGGATGCTCAATTTTAAAAGGGCTCACAACTATCCTAAATTACAATGAGTTGTTCCTAGTTTGGCTCCTGGGCTGTGCCTGTGGTAGGGCAGGGAGGAAGGGGAGGGGGTGGTGGTCCTGGATCATGGATGTTCACACAGTCCCCACCCTGGGGGAATGCTCAGGATCACTTGGCAGCTACTCTGGAATGGCTGGGGAAGGGGACTGGCTCAGCATCCCCCCTGCAGGTCCTGGCTATGCCTGTGTGTGTGCAGAGCCTGGTGGGACAGCCCAAGGGCCACTGCAGGCTGGGGGCTTGCTCCTCTGCTCAGGGCTCAGACAGCACTGAAAGGCATCACTTTCAGCTAAAACACTTGGATGTATTTAAATTTAAGACTGTCTTTTTTTTTTTTTTTTTTTTTTTTTTTTTTTTTTTTTTTTTTAACGGCAGGAAGGCTGTAGCTTAAGCCAAAGAAGCCAAACATTTTCTTTTTTGTTGGAAATAATCGAACCAGAGGAGAAAATAGACATGATGAAATCCAAAGCAACTGTAAAAAAACTATCCCACTGGGATGTTTTCATAATCTTTCTTTGATATGGCATTCTGTTAGTTAAAAGCTGGTGTTGACCAGTCCAGATCTACTCTTTTTCTTCTTCTGTATGGAGTCTGATAACTTCAGCCTAATGTGCTTTGGAGCAGTCAGGGAATATTTTAAGTGAAAAAAGATACCTAAATGGACCCTAAAGCCAGGCAGAGTTACAACTATTGCAGGCCATGTTGAGGTACAGCTCAAGTCTCCAAACAAGCCTGATATCAGTGGATGTATTTTCAGTCCAGCAGCATTTTTTAATCATTAGAATTGACTTCAGTGTAGGGATCAGGGAAGGGACTTTGCCCAGGCTGGGCTGCAGAGTGCCTGCAGATAGTGGAATGTGCATTCCACACTGGTTTTCCTGAAGTTTATTCAGGTGTCATGAATTAGAGGAGTTATTCAGTGTGTAACATCATGAGCTGTGGAAAACAAAGGCCACTTCAGCAAGGCCAATTATAGCTCTCTGTCCCAATTTGCAAAACTGGTTTGAGGATACACGCTCACAGTACGTGGGTTACTGCTGAGCTTCATTCATTTGTCAGATTTTCATTGCTTAGCAGGAAAGTACATACAGAGTCACACTAACTCTGTTTTGTTACTGGTCCCTGGATGGTTGGTAACTCCTGCCCAGAGAAACATACAGTATCATCTGCTCTGGAGCTGTCCACTTGGCATTAGTTGCTAAGGCAGCACAAACAGGGACTAAATCAGTGATGGCAACTGAAATGTACAGAAGTTACTTGAGAACTCAGCCCTCCATCTGCCTTTTTGCTTTCCCATCACGTTTGATTAAGATTATTCACTTTCCATCTCTGTTTCTAGGAAGAACATTGATTCCTAGTCAGAACTTTTAACTTTTTTTCCATGGGCAATTATCTCAAACGGGTTGATATTTTATTGGCAAAATTTAAAGGAAATCTTATTTGTACTGAAAACAAGGGACAGGAAGGGTGGGAGCAGAGAAATCAGAAAGAAGACAAAATTAGAGAGCTTTTTGCAGGCAGATGCAGCAGTTGGTCCATATGAAGTCACACACTCAATGGGGACCTTCTATTGCTGGAGCAAAGTGGTGGAGAGACATGGTTCTCATCACAAGGGAAAGGATCTTATATAATGTGGTTTTAAAACTAAGGGAAGCTGCAATATCCAAATTAAAAAAAAAAATCACCTTCCCTATAAATGAAAATATTATTGCCTTCAGCTAAGCCAAGCCAGACAAAATGCCTTGAGGCTTTTAAACTGAGTTAAGAGAAGGTTGCAGCTTGAGTCTGACATGCAGACACCTGGAACTGTCAGGCAATGATCCTGATTCCAGAGCTCATCCCACGCCAGGAGCAGCAGAGAAGTACAACAGAAATATAACACGAGAGGTTTCCAGCCTTGTAATATTTCATCAAAGCCTTGTAAACAACAGACACTTCTGGAGCATTTCCACCCCTTACATGATGGAAATTATATAAGATGTTATTTGCACTGAAACCTGTGGGAATATTTCAGAAAATTTTGGCGCAATTTTACTTTTCCCTTTATTGCTAATCACCACTCCACCTTAAATCTACCTCATCTCTATTGTAACTATATCCTCACCTGAACCTTTTCAAGCCTGTATTTGGCTCAAAGCTACAAATAAATTAGGATTGGCTTCTCTCAGAACAGAGCAGCCTGGAGGCTTATTTGGCTTCACCAGGCTCTGCTGACAGCCTCAGTTTGTAAAGGAATGCTGCAGACTCTGCAAATCCCTCCTCTGCAGGTACAGTCCTGGGTAGGAAAGAGTACAGAAGTGAGAGAGTACAGCTTGTGAGAGAGTACAGCTTGTGAGGAGCTTCTTTCTGGGATCTGGTTGTTTTGCTGAAGATTTTGTGGCATTTGCTGTCTTCACCCACCCACCCATCCCACATACACTGCTGCCTCTGAATACATTCCAGAACACAGCTGCCTCTACTTCTACCTGCCCCTCTAACCTGACCTTCCCTGAAGTGAAGGGGAAAGAAAGCAGATTTCCTACAGCAGGGAATTTAAGGGCAGGGAAGACAGAACAACATCTCTGAGGGCAAACTACCAGAAGAGGAAGAACTAGGACATGTTTAAAGGGAACAACAGGCCAGACAATATATTGGCAAAGGAAACACCACTGGGAGAAGCAGCAGCACAGGGTGATTTCTTCATGTTGTCCAGGAACAGAATAAAGTAAGCAAAAAGCCCCTGAAAATACTCAGAGGTGGATGTGACCTGCTCACTGAATGTGATTTCATGAAGAAGAAAAGCCCCTGAACTTGGAGTTGTTTTTCTCAACTGCAGACAGTTGGAGTTTTCAGTTACAAGATTGTTCTGTAATATTACAAAGTGGGTTTATTGAGAAAGTGGGAGAAAAGCACTGTGTTAGTCTCCTGCTAATTAAAATGCATAATTAAAATGAGTAATTAAGCTTACTACAGAATGCTCTTGTGTCTGGGAGCCCAACTGCCCTTGGACAACAACTCATCTGCTGAACTGTCTCTGAGAATTAAAGTAGCCATTGGATACTGTGGTTACATCTTTCCTCTATTTTTTGTTGGCAGCAAAATAAAAGTCCCTGGTCTCTTTTCTGCCATTTTATTTCTTCTATTCTTGCAATGTCAGAACAAACAAGATGATGTCATAGGAATGTCTTTTCAGTGTGGAAATGCAAACACAGAAAGATTTTCTTTTTTCTTTTTTTTTTTCTCAGCAAACAGCTTCTAGAAATTGCCACAATAACTTCCTGTGTTAGCTCTGACCATCACTACTGCTGGTCCCAGGATAGGTGAAATGCTCCTGTCACCATGCCAGCTCTCATTTGCTTAGAAAACACCCTTAAGCCACAAACCCCTTCTTGGGATGTGGACAGATACTGGCAGATAATGACATGTTTTTATCCCACATATTACAATACCCACTGATCCTAGCAGCTAAGTAATTTTTTTTTTAAATTCTCTCTCCTTAAAACTTGGTCTTCATCAATTCATCTTTTAAAAAATGCCTACAGACCATCTAGCTGCTAAAAGACACTGCAGAGACAGCCATCACCAAGTCCAAACAACTTCCCAGAGACACCTTTCTGGAATCTGAATAGCCTTCACAACTGTGCAACACTGCCTAATTCCATAGGTTCTGGTTTGCTCACTTAAAACAAAAAAAAAATGCCACAACCAAAATTAATGAACTTTAAGACTTCATTTTCCTCTTCTCTGTATTCAGCATTTATGGGAACAACGTGGTGTTGTTAATATACACCAATGACTGAGCGCTGTATTTATGCCTCAATGATTTTCTGTCATGAGAATATAATGCCTGGCAAAGACTGATTCTCTGAAATACCAGTTTGTTTGGGGTCATTAATCTTAATTCCTATCTCGCCTGAATAGGAACTGGATAACAGTCAAGTCAGGGAATAGTTCTGAGAATTAAAACTTCAATGCCTTTTGGGCTGCCCAAGGCTTCACATTTCTTTTAAAAAATATGAAATTAATTAATGTGCACCAAGTGCAAGGGAGAGACCCTGTGGAATAACCCAAAATGCTTTTTGTGGTTTTAAAAAACAAAAAAACCAGTGGCTTTTGGCAGGATCTTTCCTTAGTAGTTCTTGTGATTTAGTAGTTGCAGCAGGGGCTATGGAAACACAACTCCTGGTTTCTTGAACTGATTGATGTGACTGGCCTCTGTGTTTCCGGGTGATCTTGTTCAAGTTCTTTTACCTGGCTGAGCTCTAGTTTATATGTCTATAAAATAGGTGTAAAACCTGTCTAACTCATGGAGTTGTCATGGGGATTTTAAGGCAATTAGCAGTCCCAAATGAAGTCATATTTTAGAGGGATACTGGTCTGCAGGCTTGGGATAAACTGCCAAATCACTGAGCCCTGAGCAGAGGTTGTTTTCCAAAGCCTTCTCTCCTCTCTACCTACCCTGCTCCTCCTTTGAGCACCTGAGCAATCCATGTAGGAATCAGTTCCCTGTTCACCAGATACCTGGCAATGCAAGACACCCAGAGCATCTGAAGCCAAACAGGACCATTAGATCATAAATGTGACCTGCTCAACAGTGCAGGGGATTGCATTTCACACAGCTGCCCTTACCCTGAGCCAAAGCCCTTGTGTAGGACTAAAGTAACTTTCCAGAAAGGCAACTGGCCTTGATAAAAAGACCTTTATATACTGTTAAAAAGTGCCTTATTTTTTATTTAAATTTGTCAGCATTCAACTTCTAGGCTCCTCTCTCCAACTGGAGTAGCAGAGCAATTTTAGCCTTTTCCAGGCCTATCTTTATTCCAGGGACCTTCAGGGGTGCCAGATGCACTGCCCATGGCCTGGCAGGGAAACCAGGCTCTGGTGTGGGGAAGAGAGAGTACAGTACTGCTCTCTGTGGAATTGCAAGGGGAGACTGAAATCCTACTTTTTTTTTTTCATGATTTTTCTGCCTGTGGTTTGAATCATGCTACCAGTAATTACAGAGACTCATAGTGGAAATGCTTAGACTGGCTAGAATGGAGAATGAATGGGAAGGTCTATGTGTGGAAGTGTTAGAAAGGGAACACCAGCACAAAAAGCCCTGTGAGGGTGGCAGGTGCATGAACATCACAGCATAATTATTTTGAAAATAACCAATTATTATTTTGAAAATAACCAATTCAGGAACACAAAGGAACAGTTTTAGTCCCTGAACTGAAAAAGGCCACTAAGAGGTGATGGTAGGACAGTACAGAACAGAGCTGGAGTCTTAAGACACTCTGGTAAGAAGACAGAGTAGAGGAAATAAACCCTAATCAATCCCAGAGGTGTCAGAGCACAGAGGAAATAAAAGATCCTGGTCACTGTCAGCTCCCAAAGGCAAAAAAGGTTTGGTGGCACCTGGGATCCCTGGGATGTCCCAACATGAAGACTCAGCAGAGCATTACATGGCTCTCCACACAATGCCAAGAAATCCTGAGCATCCCACCTGGATGCTGTGCTGGGACATAGGCTGGGGGACACACAGAATGGTGTTTGTGAGTACCTGCTTATGGGATGTGAATGGCTGGAACTTGCCAATGTTCAAAGAAAATTACTTTGCCCTCTGCTAATGTTTGGTATGGAGCATTGGGACACAACAACCAGTTTATACCAGCAGAAAAGCCCCTTGAAAACTGGTTCTCAAAGGGATCTCCTATTTGATCACCTGCAGATTTGCCTTTTCAAGATCCTCTCAAACCCAAAGATATCCTCACAAGGTCCATGCAGACTTCCATCACAATTCATTTTGAGCTCCAATGCCAGTTTCTACAGACCCCTGTGCCAAGAAAGGATATTGCTTTGCCCCTGGAAGAACTGCCATTTCAAAACCAGACAAAAATAATGTATCTTTAAAAAGAAAAAAATTAGTGTGCTTGAACTATTTTGCAGACAACAGTGATCATAGTCATAGAACCTCAGAGGGAACTTTATGTGACCACAGACACGTATTATTTTTCCACCCTGTATTTCATGTAAGAACATGCATAAAAATCCTACAGGTCTCACTTGCCTAATACTGAAAATATGCAGTGCTTATCAATAGTTTACAATAGAAATAAATATCTTGTGAAGAATTGCAAGCATCACTTGTGAAAACAATCACTGAAACCAGAAGTTTTGCTGAGCTGCTTATTTCAAGAGATTTCACTTGCTCATTGAGAAACTTCTTTCTGCTCAAAGATTGTGCATTTTTTTCTTTACTTTCAGGAAAAGATGCTATCTCTTGGCATTTTTATTTTTCTGGCAGACCTCTTAGCTCAGCCAGTGGATGAACAGAAGGAAAGTGTTCATATATTAATTGCCTGTGACTTACTATTAAAGAACAGGAAAAATTCTGTTTTCAATGTAAGTGAGGAAATCTGTGCCTTCATGCTCTGGGGAATTCTGATTTTCCTGTCTTTGTTTCCATCCTAACACAAAGGAAAAATACTTTAAAAGTCATTACAAAACAAAAGATTCTGAAAGCATTTGAACCTGAAATGATAATATGCTTTAATTTCCCCCCCCTCCATTTTAAATGCACTTTTGATTCCAAAAGAGAAATATTTTATCCTCTTATAAAATGAATACATTTTATCTGGTTTATGCCCTTTCTCCTCCCTGTAACTGGGACTCTTCCCTGCAGACAGACCCTGCACTGCATCATCTGGTGCAGAATGAAGACCACATGTCTCAGAGAAGATGTAAACTGGTTTACAGGATACTATTGAAGAATGGCATATCCATCCTATGAGTCCCATGAAACAGCAAACGATCCTGGGAAGACTCAGTTCAAATAATGGAATGGACTTTGACAATTTTCCACTAATAACAGTGTCCTGAATTCTGCCTGCATCAAAAGAGTTTTGTTTTCACTCCTCTGTTACAAAATTAAATTCATAAAACTTCCACTGCCCGCCTAAGTTTCGTCATGGAAAAACTCCATTTAAAGTGTATTTTTTCCCCCTCTTTTGAAAGATCATCAACTCTTTTTCCATGGAAAGTTGTTAGCAAATGAGTATCAGATAGAAGCAAAAGATAGCCATTTACTATGGAGTGCAGGAGGTGAGCTAATTAACAGGATAATGGCTATTAGTGCTTCAAAGTCTCAACCTTTTGGGTTTTGATTTTTTTGTGTGTGTTTTGTTTGGGTTTTTTTAATTGGGCCTTGAGGATGCCAGTACTTCAATCAAAAGTGTTTCTAAATCATTATGCACTCATTTAGGTGGCTAACCACCTGAATTGCTGTAATTAGAACACTTGATATAAACAATTAATTATGTTAGCACTGCTGAAGGCTGTTTTTAAGATCCAGATACAGAAATATGTTCAAACAAAGAAAACCCCAAATCACAAGGGGATCTTTATTTCATTTGACACAGGCCCACTGATTGTTCTCTGACGACAATCTGAGAACTCTTCTTGGAAGCCCTGTGTAAGAATGAAATAAAAACTGGGAATGATGCTATCAGGACTCCCACTGAAATGGAATTGTTTTCTTAATCCAAGGAACTGATAAATAGAAATTGCCTCAAATCAGTTTTATCTTCTCCTGGAGCAACTGGCTTTATTCTGGATCTGAAGGACTTACTGCAGAGATGATGCTTTAATTTCCAGCTCAAGCAGTCACTTACTCAAGCCCAAAATTTCAGTGCTCCAAAAAGTGAAATAGGTCATGACCCTCTGTACATTTGGAGCTCAAGTAAGAACATACTTCTTCTCCTCTAATTTAATTCTCTTACACAGAAGTTTCCCTGCTGCCCTCCAACAAGTCCTCACAACATTGAGCTGGCTTGATAATGAATTACAGGTGTAGTTTTCTAAAAGTTCACAAAACTATAAACTTCAACCCCATTCCAAAGGAGCTTGACACAATTTATCTTTTTGCTTGGCTATTATGCAAAAAGAAACTATGCAAAATCTCAGGTTTGGCATGGATTCGAAACAAAACCACTTGAAAGGCTGCAATTTAAAGTGAATTTTCTTTGACAATTTCAGTTTGCCCAAACCTGAAACTCAAAGCAAACCTCAGGGCAGAAGTGCAAACCAGAACAGATAGAAATCAACAGACGTTTACACAACATTCCATGAATCAAAGGTACCTGACTTCAAATGACATCAAGCAGAGGCTGACAAAACAGGAATCAGACTGGAACATTTTTGAGCATGATCTACTTCACATTTAACAAAATAATTCATCTCTCCTATTACCAGTCCTCTAATCACTAAAACTCATAATCTCAAATTTTAAGCTCTTTTCCCAATCTTAAAATTCCTATTGTCATCACTTCAATCTTTCTCAAGTTTTCAAGCCTCATGCTGTGAGAACTACAGGGGAAATAAAACCATTTTATTCTACCCAAACCCATCTTTAAATGTGTTCTCTGTAGAATAATCACCTGTACTGGTGAACCTGTTGAGTCTGAGTGATAACTGATCATTTCCCTGAATTATAAAGTGTCATCAAGATAATTGATAATGGACACTTACAGACTATGGAGACTCTTGAAAATGCACAGGAAGTTTTAAAAAATATATCATCCCTGTGTGTTGTTTTTCAGATACCTCAGGTCGGGTTTTGAAACTGCAGTTTCCATTCCTGGCAGCTGTGAAGTTAAACCCTGAAAGTGTTTACACACCTCTCCTACACCTTCCAAAATAGCTCTTTAATGGAAGTACCTAGGGAATGGGGAACTAGTTAACTTTCCAAATGACTGAGGAAAAATACCTGCATAGGCCAAGATCTGTTCAGAATTAATGAAGGGCTTGATTCTGCAAACCCACATCCAAGTAATTCTGTACACGAGTTATTTCCCTGAGAGCAGAGGCTGTGGATAGGTATCAAACCATATTCAAAATTAAAGTTTGCAACATGGCAGCTCGACTGTGCAATTAAAAGTGGTGTTCAGGGAGCATTCTTCAGTTATTTATCCTCATTTCTGCATGATTTTATTGCATATTCTCATATTGCTCACAAGAAAATTGGGCATTTTGGAGACAGGCATATATATGTATAAAACACCACATTTAATTCACTTCCATGAGTTAAACTCTTTGGTGAATTTCAGAAAATAATTAAACATGCACTAAAGTATATGCAAAGTTCTAGATTGTGAACATATATATGGAAAAATACAAACCTGATTTATAAGCTCAAAATAATCTCTCAAGAGTGATTTAGCCATAGTTTTAATAGCATGAAAATGACTAATTTAAGGTCAGGAGTAATTTAGTTTTGACTGACTTGGCAATCCTTTGTTCTCTGGGTCATGTAAGTGTTGAGTAAATTATAAACTTGTAATTCTACCCTGAGGTCAAGGAACTTCAGAACTGATTTGATATATTGGTCTCCTGGAAAGTTCTTCCAAGGCCAGTACCCCCTAAACTGTGTTTATGAGCTGACTGCATTAATAACTGATAGAGTCATATAATATTAGCAGAGATTAAATACACCCTTAAAAAGAAGAGCATGCTAAAATTGAGATTTTTGAATGAGAGACAGGCAAATCAGATATATCTGTGAGTTTCTACACAGTACTGAAAAAAGTCAAGTTTCTACATGGTACTGAAAAAAACAAACATAACTGAGAAAAGGTGTAGATGTTTGACTTCAGGAAGAGAAACAGTCCGATTATTCTTGTGAAAATTATATGGGATAATTCTGTGTTTTTTGAAGCAAAACTTCACATTCATATCTTCCATGGGGCAAAAGTAAACAAGCCATCAACTACTTTTACAGACTATGTCAGAAGCATAAATACATTTAAAAAAATAAGCAACTGCTCATTTAATGCAGGCTTTACTCTATCCCATAACACTTGCCATTGAAAATCTGAAATGGGATGTAAAGTGAGATGTTTTCCATTCAAGAATTAAGTGTGCACTATAGCAGCACTTCTTAATTTTGAACCTTTCCATGTTTCCAAATGAAAGTCATCTCACTGCTAAAGAAATATACTGTAAAGCCCAGACAAAGAGCCTGGACTATTCTTTCATCATCAGTCAAAAATTAAAGTTAATGGTCCTCAAAGGGTTTAGGGCTATTTCTCTTGCCCAACATCACAGTACTTACTAGTAAGAGGTGTATTCAGATTACTCTGTTCAGTTCTGATTTAAAGGAAACTCAATAGTAATCACAATCTGAAATCTTGAAATCCTTAATAATGACCTGGTGTTAAACTTGAGCACTCCTGTGAAAAATCAGAATTAGGTTCCCCCCACCTCCAAGCCCGTAGATTTTGTATTAACATTAATATCTCCTGGTAACAATGAATAGTACTCCCAGACAGTCCTTGGCTATCTCCTTTCAAATTCCTAGCAAGAGCACTAACTTCACTTTTACTGTATAAAAATCCAACAGCTGGTTAGATTAACCAGCCATAAACACACACCCAGGTTAAAGAAATAATCAGCACCAGAATTAAAACTCCTCAGACTCTTCCCACAATGGGTTACAGTGTTTGACCTGGTCACACAGTAAGAAACACTTTGAAAAGAGGCATTATATTGCTGACAGTACCTCAGGGTCTTCCCAACTCCTGTCCCTGGTCCCAGAGAGCAGAGCTCAGGGCCTGCCCCTCCTGTTCCCCTCAGCACAAGCTGTGACTGCCATGTCTGCCCTCAGCCCCCTCCAGCTGAACAGACCAAGTGCCCTCAGCTGCTCCTCACACGGCTTCCCCTCAAGGCCCTTCACCATCCTCGTGCCCTCCTTTGGACACTCTCTAATGGCTTTATGTCTTTCTTACATTGTGGCATCCAAAACTTCACACAATATTCAAGCTGAGGCTGCCCCAGAGCAGAGCAGAGCAGGACAATCCCTCTGTGGCCCAGGTAGGCCTGGTGCCCCCGGGACAGGGATGTCCCTCCTGGCTCCAGGCCACTGCAGCCTCAGATCCACCTGGCCATTGACCAGGAGCCCCTCCAGGTCCCTTTCCCTGGCACTGCTTTCCTGCCTCTCATTCCCAGTGTGTCCAGGGCTGCCCCATCCCAGGCCCAGAATCTGGCCCTGTCCCTTGGTGATTGCCCAGCCCCGCCATTTGTGGGTGTCTCTCTGCAGGGCCCTGCTGCCATGAGGGAGTCCACAGCTCCTCCCAGTTTAGTGTCATCAGAAAACTGACCAAGTATTCCTCAGGGTGCTGCATCCAGGTGATTATTGAGGAAGTTGAAGAGCACAGGGCTGATGAGGTGGCCCTGCCAAAGCCCCATCAGTGCCAGCCTGATGTCACCACAGCCACTGTCACCCTTTGTGCCCAACCTGTGAGCCTGGTGCTCGCCCATCATGTTATCTAGCTGTGAGCCGGACACTTTGTCCAGAAGAATCCTGTGAGAAACAGCATCAAAAGCTTTGCTGAAGTCAAAAAAGGTTCATTTCCTGGCTCTCCTGGATCAGCCACATGGGTTACCCTGTTGTAGAAGGAAATCAGGTTTGACAAGCAGAATTTTCCTTTTATGAAGCCATGCTGGCTGTTAACAGTGACTGTGCTGTCCTCCAGGTGTTTTTCAATCCCCCCAGAATAATCTTTTCCATGATTTACCAGGGCACTGAAGTGAGACTGATGCAGCTTTGTGAATTGGCTCAGAGCTGGATCTCAAGGATGATGGACAGAGCAGGGATGGGAGGGATGTGCAGCTGGAGCAGGACCTGCCCATCAGTCATGGAGAGCTTTTAGTTGGCTCAGCCTCAGCCTGACTCGCTCCTTCAGCTCAGGAACACCACAACAGGCATCTGACAGCTTCTGAAAAAACAGGTGAAGCCTGGCAGGTTTGAGAAGCAAGTGCTGTAACTGCATCTGGCAGGGGAGGAGGGCAAATTAGCAGCAAAAACAGCCCGTGCTGATTTGAGAATGAGGGCACTTGAACTGGCTGGCTGGGAGCTGGCTTACATAAATATTATTTACATTATATGCAAGGTAGAACTCATCTCCTTATGCTGAGCTCAGGGCACTGGCACGTTCCTCACTGAGGGTCAGAGGGAGTTTAGCTCAGGTCTAGGGTTTAACAACATCAATAGAAGAGTGAGGGCTTGAAGCAAAGATTAAATTCCAGGTTTAAGTTGCATTACAAACTTCTCCCCAAATATTCTGTGAGTAGCAACTTCTGACTGTTCACTGTGAAAAGCAATAAATTTGAACAGATGATGTGTGGGACAGAAGATTTAGTGGCTAAAGGCTGCCCTCTACAACACACATTGTTCCTAAAGTCGCAGTCACTGTTTTGCTTTTCCATCAAAAGCACCTTCTTAATTCTGTATTTGAGTTTCTTGGTGTATCAGTACTACAAAATAAAATTTCAGTTTGCTAACATTTATCAGCTGTATTCTAAATGAAAGATATTTTCTGGGAGATACTGAAAAAAACCTCCCTCCTCCCTCATTTTAGATAATATATACTGTATGGAGAGTATATGCTGTATTGTATATTTTCTATAAAAACGTTACACTTTTAACTTCCTTGGGACCACGTATATAAATATTTGTACATGAAATTATAAGATAGGCTTTGAAATTTATGCCATAAATTTCTGTTAATGTTCTAAAAATATTTGTTCAGGAAAATGAAATTGCAGTAAAATATTTTACTACAGATCAGTCAAAGGTTCTCAAAACTTTACATTCTTAAAAAACAATCTTTCAAGCTATAAAACAGAGTTCCATTTTAGATATCAAAAAGGTAAATTTAACCGGCTTGACTTGATTAATACCAAGCAGTTTAACATTTTAGAAAACACTGAGATTTAAGGTGAAAAAAAGTCAAGTTGGAAAATAAAGTCAAGCATTTTCTCTTATTACATACATGTTTTAATTTTGTTTTCTAGAAACTTATACTGTTAGAGGCAAACGGCAGTGGATGGGGGATTATGTGCATATTTCCTATAGCAATTAGCACTAATGAGAGCAGGATGTGTTGCCCAGCACACAAAACTCCAAGTACACAAATTGTTAATAAATTTGACTCCTCACAAGCCAGAAAACGAATGTAGTATTCAGAACAATGTGTGATCCCAGGTCTATTTCTGAGAGAGCTCCTTGGGGTGTCCCAACACCTCAGTCAGGAGCTCAGCCCCACCTGGAGACTCCCCATGGCTTTTGCCACTCACAGTAGAAGCTCCACCACCATTTCTGCTCACACAAAAGTCCCTTCAATGGCAGCAGCTTTCCCTCAGGAAGGTTCCAAAGAGCCCCCAAATCACAGGCACAGTATCAGCACTTTCCTGTGTGTCTTCATGAAAAGCTGTTTCCCCTCCTCCAAATCCCCACCTAAAGACCACGGTCAGGTGAGCTTGAGTCTCTCAGCTTTCCCAGGAGCTCAGCACATCTGCAGACACCCCTGAGCCCAGCTCACACTCACACCTCAGCACCAGCATTCTGCTGACCCAGCTCCCGTGGGAGAAGGGAGCCCTCACTGCAAGCCCCTGCTCCCCACCCTGCTCACACTGCCTGGCCCTGACTGACACTTTGGAGTGGCTGCCTAAAACAGAGCTTAGACAAGATTAAGAGAATAAAAATGGGTATTTATTAAAGGCCTTCAATATGAAAACCTTGGGCACCCAAAAATGTCGCAGAGGCTACACCCAAGATGGACGATGGTCACAATTTTTTCACACAGATATGTTTGGTCCATTTACATGTCAGGGGTTAATTCTCCAATTACAGTTTCAGGTAATGAAGTTATGTACCCCCAGTTTTCCCACCCCAAACTCACTTTTGTTTGTAACTTTTGGTGGCCTGAGGCAGTAAGGTATCCTTGAGTCAGGACAACAGTTGCTGACAGGCTATGGAGCTTTAGAGTTATACACTAAAGAATTGCAGGATTACAAAAGTATGAAAAATATATAAAGGCTAAAATCCTAATGCATCACAACCACCTGCAAATGCCAGCTGCCAAAGCTTGCTCCCTGCCCTGCCTTCTCTGCAGGAATCCCACACCTCTGGGTGCCAACATCCCTCGGGGTGCCCGTGCTGCACATACTGAGCAGCTGCCCCATGCCAAGGGGATGTTTCAGATCACAGGTGCCAAGGGAAGAGCACAGAGAGATTCATGGGCTGTGGGCACAGGCTCAGGTTTAGGAATTTACCATGAATCTATTAGATGTGCCCAAATACTTTTTCCCCTTGCAGCATTAGTGTGTTTCCCAGCAGATGGAAATAGTTTTTCTTCCTCTCATTCACATCAGCAGCAAGCAACACCTTGGGCTTGTGTCAATTTTAATTTTTTTAAGTGGCAAGGGCATATTTTTGTTTTTCTTTTCAGACTTAACATGATTTTCTTATAGTTTATGTTTCACCTCTAAACACAGCAAACTAAAGCTCATCTTAGGTGTTGCTCAAAACAAAAGAATCAAGAACACCAGTAGTCACAGCCATATTAGAGACAGATCTCCACAAACCATGTCTCTACATAGAGTTTTTCTGTTTTCTATTGCAACAGATTCTAGTAAGACAGGAAAGAGGAAAAAAATGTTATATACTATTTTTCTGTATCTTTTTTCCAGTTGGCCCACAGAACAGTTTTACAACTCAAGTGTTGAATCAGGGATGTCACTGTGTCATTACTGCTAAAGTATATTTTTGTTTCTTGAACAACAGCAAATGTATTCCAGAAATAAAAATTGCTGACAAAACTTAAGAAAATAATGTCAGTGTGGCAGGACCAACCAGGAGAGTTTAGGAAATGCCATATCTTAGGTACCTTCAGAAACTCAGTTGAAGCCTCTATGCATTAGCATTACACTAGGATTGCTGGAGTTTTCAAAACAAGTGAAAATATACTCAGATATTATCTTCTGCACTACACTCAGCTGAGAATGGAGAAAGTTTACTACAGTCTCCCTTACCTGATTTATGTTGGCCTTTGCAATAAAGTTCAGGTGACTGCAATGTTTTTTTTTTTTTTTCTTAATGTAAAGAAAATACCATGCAGTAAAAATAGCACCACAGTAGGCAAGCTTCAATTCTTGTATTCATTTCAAATCTGGGTCACTGCACAAACATTAGAATAATCCTAAATCAAACAGCCAGCCCATTTTTACAGCTAGAGAAAAGTGGTAGGGAAATGTGGGTTGAACTCACAAAGGTGGGAGGCTGAAACATTTGGAGATGGACTGGCCAGGTAATTCAGCCACTAACCAGCCTCAGCTGGGAAGGAAAAACTGAAGCCACCACAGGTGTGCCTTTCTTCAGGCATGACAGCACACTGCAGAGTCAGCAATGTGAACACTGAAAACTTTGTGTGTCAGAGGCCTGAGCTAATGTGCACATGACCCATTCCATGCAAGAGGAATTTGTAGCAGAGTGAGAATCAGGCTAGGCTTAGATGTCTGTGCAGCTTTCCTGGTGATCTTGGTTACTGTGGGTTCCTCAGAGGCCTTACTTTTGTCCAAGAAGTTGATTGCAAACTCAAGGAAGAACTAAAGAAGTTGAAATTAATAGATGACATAATCTTCCACTATATAAAAAAACAAAAGCACTGAAGAAAAAGCTCAGTACAAAAGCTTTCTATTCATGAAACATAACTGTAGATGGGGTTTTTTTTATACCTGGAAAGACAGAAAGCTCAAATCAGTGTTCACAGAGAAATTTAATTTCAGTTTTCAGTTTTTTAAACATACTTGGGTTCATAGCTTGCAAACTTAAGCCATGGTGCCTAATAGAGGTGGCTTTGTGTTAGAAATTTGGGATACAAACTTTTACCTCAGACAGTAACTCAGATCCACTGTGGCAAAACAGACACAAAAGCTAAAAGTTTAATGAAAAAATGCAACAAAACCACAAAACTCTACTGCTGAAACTTCTGACTTTTGTGCCTTTGAATTTATGACCATAAGGGTTCACTAAAAGAGTGTTTGCATTGAATATATTTTCTTTGCATTCTTTTTGGAGATGGGTTCATATGAGAATTGTATCTTTGTTTCCTGGGATTCTGTCTGCTCCCACTGCCATCACCCTCTGTGTGAGCCTTTCACAAATGGCTCCTGTGGACACAAGTCAGGGCTTCAGGGGAGGAACAATTACAAGAGTAAGATTAACTCTGCAGATGGAAAGGTCTCCCTTTCATTCAGACTTCCTTGATAAGAAAAATGTGAGAGAAAGTGGAAAACATGAGAACAGAATACATAGCAGTGACAGAATTGTCAGTGTTTAGAAGTGATCCTAAAGAAAATGTTGCTCTGAACTTTTTCTTCAGAAAAGTTCCTTCCTACATGCAAAGGATGCTGGGTTGACAGAATGGGTAACATGAACTCCCTCAGAATTAGATGATGTTCTGCCAGAGCTATAAAAAAAAGTGTAAGAATGAAGTAACTTAGTCACCACTAAAATCATAATTGTACACTCATCCAGCCTGGAAGTGCAGCTCAATCCCCTGTTAGCTCAGGGCTAATGTCAAAGTTAGGTCAGGTTGCTCAGGTTTTGAGAATCTGTGGAGCAGAATCTCCAGTTATGAGGTAATAATAACCCCAGAGGCCCATCAGGCTGGCAAGCTGTATTCCAATATCACATAAAGGAACTGGGATCAGCTTTGTGGCATGAAAATAACCCTGCACACTACACAGAAATACAAGTAAAGGACAACACTGTGACTGCAAATGTTAAAGAGAATTTCAATCAGCATATGAGAAGTTTATGGAAAGGATTTTGGAAGGGCAGCAGAAAGACCAGTTTCTTTCCCAAAACCTACTAATGAACTGTTGTGTGACCTCAGGCAAAATCCCTTCAGTGCTCCATCCTCCTGCTTCCCTCCCCACTGGGTCTATTTAGACTGGGAGTGCTCAGGGACAGGGACTGTCTCTCCCTGTCTATTTACACAGTGTCTGACACAGCCAGCCCCTGATCCTGCAGGGGACCTACAGATGCTATTGCATTACAGAAAAATAACAATAGTGACAAGCAACATGGAACCAAATTAGGCAAACTGCAAGAGGGATTGAATTTACTTGTGAGAAGCTTTGCTGGGTTTTTTTTGTTGAAAAGTTTATTGTGATAGCAGATTTTAATGCACAGTAAGAGCAGGCAAAACCAGCAATGAAAATGCATTTAGGGGCAGAGCTGCACAAACTGAAGGCTAAAGATCAGCTTTGGGTCTGTTAATGGAACCTAGAGTTATTCTGTTAGAGCTGATTTTTCTTGCACATGATATAGCACGTTTTCATTTACTTATTTTCAAAATGGGAAGATGTTTAAATTATTTTAGAGACAGGAAACAGGATAACAGTGATCATGTTTGTTAGTGAAATTTCACCCAGTTGTCTCTCATAATGACACCAATAACTTGTTTTATATTCTTATCTTCAAGGGTATCCTCTTTACTTTCCAAGTTTCAATGAAATATCTGTATTGAGTTTTCAGTATTATCCTGAATTTCTTTTCAAATTAATTTTCGTCCTGTATGAACTAACCATTTCTGGACTCCATGAGAATATTATTGTAGACTCCAGCAGAATTTTTAGCTTCTTCCAAGAAATGCTTCTAAGAAGAAGGAATACACTGAAGCCTGATGAATCATTCATTTATTTTTTCATGTCAAGGAAAAAAGCAGTCTCAGGAGGAGGTAGCAGATAGTAAGCAAATAGATTAAGCAGCCTTGTTGGAAATATTTTTACTTTCTTCCTAAAATACACTTTAGGATGATATGAATTTATAGAGAAACTAATATGCCCTGAAATGGGAGATAAAGATTTTTTTTTTTTTTTTTTTGGTATTTCTCTGTGGGGGAACATTTTTGGAAACACCTGATACCTGAGGCAGTCTACTTCATTTCAAAGGCAAGTATTTGCTCTTTAGGAGTAACCTCTGCTAATGGATGCAAACCTAGCAAGGCCACAAAATCACTTTGATCTCTGTTTCAAAATGTTTTTGGAATTTATCCATTGCCAGGGAATGAGTTTCTTCTCCTGGAAAGCTCTGAACCCTTGTAATAAATATATCCAATCCACAAAGTTAAATCTTAACATTTCAGACTTACAATATGATTTGTATCCATACAAAAGTGCCTTCACCATCTAAAAATTCCAAAGATTTCTAGGTCCTTTTCTATTCCAGAAACAGAAGTAGAAATACTTCAGTCCCAAACATTTGTCATTTCTATCTCAATGTAAGTTTTATAAGCAAGAAACTGTGCCAAAACTGCCCAATTACAGTGCATGCAAGCAAAAAAACCCTATATTGTACATTGTGTCAAGAGTTACCAAAACGTTTTCTTTATTTTTGTACAATGTCAGTTGATGATTTAAATGCTGGATATCTGTAACTTTTAATAATTTTAGATTATTTACCCCAGTCTTGCATAACTTCAGATAAAAATAGCTGGAACACAGAGGAGTTCAAGTGTGAAATGGACTCTGGACTTTTAATACAGTTTGATCAGGAAGTTTATAATTCTTGATATATGGAATTCTTAAGTCTTAGTGAAATAAACTAAAATATCCCCCCCTGGAATTTGTTTGCTTTGTATTTTTTTTTTCATTAGAACTAATTATTTGTCTTGTACTGCTATTTTGCCTCAGCCAGAACTGAAGAGCTATTTTCAATGAGCTTTTTATCTTTGTGAGATCTCTTGGAATAAATATTTTTTCCCACAGAGGCGATCTAGTATGCTGAATTGTTGAGGACTTATTAAAAGAACAAAAGTCGTAAGGAACAATGGAAATTTCACAGGCAATTCACAGCCTTTGCACAAAAACACCAGTTGAAGAGCCAATGTATTAAAGAAATCCCAGTCCCCAAGGCAGAAGTCTGAATATGAACTCTGCAGTCTGGTCTCCTGGTTTTTGTATATTTTACAAAGGTCAAACCGAGCCCAAAAGCAAGTGCACAAAATGAAGCATTGGACCAGCAGTTTAAAAGGTGAGAGCCCAGTTATGTTTTATCCTTATTTTGCTTTCTAGTCTTAAAGTTATTGTTATTGGCTTGTAAGCCGTGTATAAAAACAAATACTCATCCAAGAGAAATATTAATAATAATAAATACAAGATTTCACAATAATTTGATTAACCCAATAAATTAACAAACCCTAACAATCTGGTACACTGGGTATATAACTTAAAAAGAAGGCTGAATAATTCAATTATGTATTTTAAACCCTACCACATATATGACCAAGTCATACAATATAAATCAAGATGAAAATCTTACTTTCTGTGTTCTTCATTCAGATTTTGACAATAACATTATGCAAATGCAAAGTTTGACCTCAGATCAGAATATTTCTGAAAAGAGCAGATACTGATTCCTGACTGAGGAAATTTCACACAGTCGGAGATTTCTATCTTTGCTAAATGATTTGGATTATATTTAAAATTCATTTTATTATTTGATATAGACAGATGAAATCATATTTATTCAACATGGAATTAATTTAACTTATGGGTCTTCTCAAAGGTGTAATGCCACCCAAGCTCTGGCCAAATACTGACTGGTAGAACCAAGTCCCATGGCTTAATTTGGAATCAACACACACCTCTGAGCTACAAAACCATATTGACTATGTTTGATATGAATGTTTAAGGAATTTGTGTTTGGGGAAAAATGGCTTTCAACATTAGGACTGTAAAAAAAAAGATTAATAACACAACACTATATTTCTTACTGTTTTGGAAGGAAAGAGGAGGTAGAAGAAGAAAACTTAAGTTGCTTTTTTTAAGCGAACAGACCTGACATTTCTCAGAGAGTGGCTGAGCACCTCCTTCAAAAAGCACAGAGTCCCCCAGCACCAACACACGTTGGCTCCCACTGCAGAATGCCTTCCTACCACACTGCAGAGACACTTAACTTCCTCCTGGGAAGTGCAGCTTTCTTCCCTAACAATGGCCCAACTGGTTTTCATAACGGAGATAAACGCTCCCTGCTGTGAATTGTAATAGAAAAACATGTCAAACAACCAACAATAAAAAGAAGCACAGCCAAAAGACTGGCTTTTCCTGTTTTTATGTGCAGCACAGAGGAAACCAAGCACGTGAACTGCACTTGGCTCCTTCCAAGTCAAAATATCATTTCTTTTAAATGAGAAGAGGAAAAAATGCAACTCATTTCTGACCCTTTTTTCACTCTGAAGTGCAGACATGAAAACTGAACCCATTAGCACTTAGTTGCCAGAGGTTATAATGAAACCTCTGAATGTGAAAGTCATATGCTTTTTTAAAAATAAAAAAAGGAATGGTTATTCAGTTAGGATTTTTCCACCCTTTTAAAAGCTGTTATAGTATGAGTGATAAGGACATCCAGCTGCCATTCTGATGATCCCATGATATTTTCTAGTTTTATGTTCTTTGCTCTTGCTGACAAAAGATCACTTGCTTAAACTCCCTTTCTCTTTCATCCCATCATGTGTTTGCTTTCTGCTGCCCTGCATGCTTCTCTTCATTGCCTTTTTCCCCAACTAACTTTTAATTGCATACTAGTTTTATCTTGATGTCTCTAGATAATTAGGTTGGTGAAATTCCCTTTCTTGCTGTCCTTCTCACCTGCTTAAACTGGGAGATGCCAGAAATGAGGTTGCTTTTATTGAGCATGGATAAATCTGAAAATTATTATTCAACATTAGATCTCAGTCTGGGTTAAATTGTGCAGAAAATGGTCAAAGACATTGCCATGGCTGAAGAAAACCCATGTTTATGGTACAGCCCTAATAACTGTTGATGAGCAAGTAAAAAGGTGTAATTTGGAGACTGAACAGCTGTTTACAGTGCTGAGAGTCATTTTGATAGAAGTGAGCTTCTCTGTCCTGCTTGGACAGAGTGAACACAGCTTTTTGTTGTGCTTTTCCTCAAGCAGAGATTTTTTTCTGTTCTCTTTTTCTGTTCCTCTTGTTTGCTACCTGTATCAGACTCCTGGAAGGAAATACTGCTGCACAAGCAGCAGACCCACAGTATTAAATTTGTAAGTTTTTCCAGGAACACCAGTGCACAGACAGGAAACCTGATACCTCCACGTCTCAGAACACTGAACTGAACATGCCTAGACTAACTCCACAGCATGTATTTGGGTGCATCTGACTCACTGAACATATAGAATGAGTATTTACGTGAGATCTGAGGAATTCTAAGCCACAGGTGCCAGGAAGGTGGACAAGTATCACTGGGTATCTCTTCTATTTTTCCTAAAGTATCCACATCACTGGCAGGTGATGAAGCTGGACAGACTATTCAGTATGTTCTCAGGTGGGAATCCTGCTGGTGAGAGATGGTGATGGAAAGGCTGAATCCTCCCAGGGGCCTCTGATGTTCAGCATTTCCACGTGGTACTTCGTGTTAGCTGAGATTCTAACTGCAAAGAGCCCATTGCTGCTGCATTTTAAACACTGCATTTCAAAAGGGCAAAAATAACAGCAACTTCTTCTCATGTTGCTGTACGTGATCTACATTTTAACACTCCCTTGCTCCATATTTAAAGCCAGAACCTTGCACCTGGAAGTTAAGGGGATCTTTATCATGAACCCTAAATCTTTCAGACCCTAAGAAGGTTCCTCAGTCACTCTCATGGTGGATGGGAGCAGAAGGCACTGGACTCTGTTTATAAAAGTGACATTCTAGAAGAGCCCAAATGGTGAGATTAGAAACAATAGATTAGAGAATGCAAGATGTTTGTTACTGTAATAAGGATGATTAGACTGTGAGGGGAATGGGAGAGGTCACGGGAACAGCAATAGAGAAGAGTCACAACGAGAGGCCTCAAATGTGTGGTTATCAGGAAGGCTGCTTCCACCCTGCTCTGGTTTCTGTTAACAAGACCCCAGCTTGGAGCCCATCTGAAGACTCTGAAATATAAATGCATTTAGGTACATTAGCTGCTGTGGCTATAAAGAACCTTAGAGTCATGACATTATCAGATACACGGGACAAAGAACAGATTCTCAGAGCAGCCAGAGAAAGCAAACAATTAATTACAAGAATAGCCTGCCCACATGTTGTTCTTCCCAGACCTGAGTCCAACACTAAACCTTCAAAGGGCACAAATTAGATTTTAAGATGCTCCTAACCACGGGAGATGCCGAAACTCACTTCCATTTGATGTAGAATTAAGAATTCTGCAAAGCACAGTCACACACTATTAGTGCATGCTGTGGAGAAAAAAGAAGTGGTTAACTTGGAAGCATAATGATGATCACAATCTCTGTGGCATTGCAGAAGATCCAGGAAAAGAACTGGATGCTGGAGGATCTCTTGAGCCAATGTACCCAGACTGGGGTGGGAAAGGGTAGAAAATGGGCAGAGTAAAGCAAATTTTGAGATGGTTGAGATTTTCTTTCTCCTCAAGTCACAGTGTCAGATAGCCCATATAGCATCTTAGAATGGTTGTGATATTTAGGACAAGATTTTTTGCATCATTAGGTCAAATGTTAAGGACTGCTAATATTCTGAGTATTCTCACAGTTATGTGGGTCAATATTGACTACCTGCTTGTTCACACACTGGATTTCTGACCATTACAATGAAAAAGAACCAGACCCTGTCTTTCTGAGGGTTTATAGTCAATCAGAGAAGAAATGATGCAAATGTTTAAATGGTTGGAGAGTCTCCAACTGCCACTAATGAAGAACAAGAACAGTTTTTTCCAGGTAGAAATTAAAGCCTTTTTTTTTCCTAGTGACTGTCTGTCCTTATTACCACATTTTACTGAACTGGGGCCAAACATCTGAGCTGTTGGAAATGGTACCAGTCAAAAGGGTGTCGTCATCCCTACCATGAAGTTTAGGTTGCAATTTTTAAGTTCAGTGAATAGATGTAAATAAACATCCCCTTCTGAAGGAGGGGAAAGAAGCAGCTGGCTGGGTTACATTACACCTGAGATTAGAAATGGAAATTCAGTAAAAATAAAGGACAAATGGTTAATTTACCTTGTCAGTTTTTGTATGCCAACAAAGAGAATGAGTGAGACTTGAGAATTTAAAAAATATATCAGACTTTTAACAGTCAATGTTTTTTTCAAAAGCCATGTACAATATGTGGCCTTATTTTACTGCATATCTACTCTATTTTTATTAACGCTTATTTAAAATCTCACTCTGTCATAGTTGTGGTTCTCTAGCAATCTGACAAACTGTGCAGCAACACTGCCTGCACTTTGTTTCTTTTCACAGCAGAACCACAGAAAAAAATGTTTATAATTGACTGTGCAGTGACACACAGTTGCCACGTCTTTGTTTTATTTTGCATGAGTTATCTGCACTACGTACTATTTCCTGTTATGTGTAAGGCTGCATTCTCCTGTTTCCAGCTCAGATCTGCTCCAAAGGGGTGCAATCTGTTGGTATCTGTGCCTACAGCCCAGAAACAGTCTGTAGTTCAGCAAAGCACTTAAGGACAAAAATAACCTCTTTGTTACTCAGCACAGCAATTTATTTCAGTATGCAAGTGAGCATTATGGTGAAAGTGGATGGAATGATTATCACCTGGTGCTATAATTGTGATGAATTGCATTTCTTGCCTAGGCAATGGAAGAATTAAAGGATGACCCTGCAGATTCAGCTGTAGTGAAATTGCTGGTGAAAACTTAGAAAGGAAACAGAGCAGCTCTCTCAGCTCTATTTTCCTCTACTTTCCTCTATTTTCCACAATAACTCTTTCTTGGTAGACCCAAAAATTGAAGAAAAACAGCTCTGTAACCCAGAACACCTTTTTGTATGTTCAAATGCACAGACACACTTATGTTTCAGCTGTGTTTATAAACTGGCATTTTCCAGCATCAGTAGTAAACCAAGTGACTGTAAATGCATATTTTGCTTATTTAAACCAGTCCCTTATTACCCATCTATATTTAAAAATAGAATCCTTGTATTTAATGTCACATCCCAACAAAAACATGAACGCATTAGAACCATGCCTTTCAGTATTGTTAAAATTTATTTCCATCACAGCTTTCCCCTCTTTTTGCTCTTAGGGTCTTTTGGCCTTTGACAGAAAGGAGGGCAAGCCTCCCTTTTCCATGACTTTCCCCATGGTTCAGAGTAGATCCAGAGAAGAGCAAGAGGGATCTGACATTTTTACTGCTGTGAGTCATCACCAGAGGGTTTCTGAGAGGCAAAGGTTCCTGGAGGGATGTAAGTGAAGAGAGGAGGATGGAGCATGATGGAACAGAGAGGAGTTACCCAGCCTGGAGAGAAGCAGAGTGTGCAAAAACAGAGTTGTGCTCTGTAAAGAAAAATAAGCAAGGTTAGGAAAGGCACGAAAGGCCAGAAGAGATGTTATTTAGGTGTTTTGTTCTTGAAGATGAAGGAATTGGCACTGAAATGTGCAGGAAAGCAGAAGCAAGAATTTCAAGTGTTTATCACGTGGTTCAAGCCAAGAGGGGACTGAGCAATCTGAGGGGCAAGGAGCAATGTGAACCACCAGTATGTCACAATATTAGCCAACAGCAGTGAGACCACTTCAGAACAAGGAGTGTACTTTCTGGACATCTAACCATGCCAAATAAGCATTCTCCTAGGGCTCATCACATTTCTGGATGGAAAGGATCATTGGGAGTGCATCAAGGAATATCTACAAGACTTCCCTTTCCTCAGTTACCCCCTTAAAATGAAATATTTCAGTGGGATCCTGTCCATTGTTACACTGACTATTGTTAGAGAACCTGGGGCCCCTGTGGCAGGGTTCAGCAAAGCATTTCAGCCAGGGCACAGGAGGAATTTGTGTTTTTCAGCAAATCATTTACACACACACACACACACACACACATTCTGACATTTGCAGTGCAAGGGTTTATTGTTGATAATAGAGAGTAGGGGAGGAAGGGAGGAAAAAACTCTCTGCACAATGCAAGCCAGAAAATTTATGGAATGAAAACTCAGATACATCCCAGAAACATGAGAGAAGATCAGATTAACCTAATCTTTTTTTCTCTTTTTAAAAATTTACATTTTGGGACATAATTTATTCCTTAGGCTGAGGACACTTACTCAATAACTTGAGATAGAATACTGCATTTAGACTGACTTACAGATGGCCAGAAAATATTTTATATTACTTATTCCAACATAATAGTAATCTTAAATGTATCCTTTCACTGCTCTAATGATGCTGTTATTATTTTTATATTAATGTTATTATTTTTATAGCAGGAGGTTAAAAAAAAATAATATGCCAGTTGATCATTAAACTTGGATTTCGGTATTTTAAGTATGACAGGATACAACATCAAGGATATACCTTGATGGATAAGAATATACCTAATATGTAGTAAAACCCATAGTTTTCCGTAAACATATAATAACTATGAAGCTATAATTCTTTTTTCTCTTTATTTCTCCTTATTCACATGAAATTAAATGTTACTGGAGGTTACTGTTCATGTACTGAAAAAAGATGGAATCAATACAATCTAGAACACTTTACCATAAAACTTGAATATTTCCCAAACTTTTGCAAGGGAAGAAAATGAAGAAAAAGTCAGAAATTATTTAACTAGCTCTAGACCTAGCTTTACAATTTTAAACTTCATTTTTTAAATTCCGTCCTCCCTCAAAGCACATTTCTTATTTTATTTTGATGAGCAGCTCAGACAACTATTCACAAAGCCCTGGTATTGCTGATAGAAAATCCACCCACAAGAAGAGGTAAACTTTATGCTCTAACATCTATTACTGGAGAGTGCAATGACCTCATCTAAGCCCACGTGGGTTACCTCGTAATTAGTGCAAGGCATTATTGTAAGGGTTAGCAGATCACAGCCCGATACCCCAGAGCTCAGGCTGTTTATTGGATCTTGCCCTGAGCCCCGAGGGAACCAACAGAGACTTCTCCCCTCAGCTGCAGACTTTGTGGAGTCTCTGTAGCCTGGGAGTTTGGTAAACCCAGGACTCCCAAGATCCTTGGAAAAGTCCGTTTTGCTTTGGTTTTAAATCACTGATTTAAACAACACAAAATGTGATCAGCACCGGAGCCGGTGGGGTCACCTCTCTGCCATACCTAAAAGGCCATTTTAAACTGTAGAGGAGCAGGCTTTAAAAACAATTATTTCAGGGGTAAAGAGAGCACTCATGGAGGAGCAGGAGCAAGAATATTTCACTCAGAGCAAGGCCAGCTCTTTCCCACACACCCATGCCAGTGCTGGTGACCTGGCCACCCCCATCATGGCATCTCTGCTTGGCTCTGCTGATACCTTAGGTTATAAGATTTTTCTGTTCTGCTTTGATGTGCAGCTTTAGCTTTATATTTAGTGTTACTAGGATCTTTTCACAGGGTGGTGAAGACAAAACAATCCTATTCTAGCTGGAGACTCAAGGAAAATCTCTTCAAACTTCAGGCGCAAAGCAGAAACAATGTGAAAAGAGGAGGGCGGGCAAGCAAGCAAGGAGGATGAAACTTCATAATTTGAAGCTATGAATTAGACAGCTAACTCCTATATGCAAATGGACAAAAACTTACAAAAATGTGAGATCTCACGACCAAGCCCTCTTTTGCTTCCATCTTGGAGCCATCTGGGCAGAACCATGACTGTGGCTCCGGTCCTGCCAGTGTGTGGCCTTTGAAGGCACTTCAATAAATATCCACTTTATTCCTCTTAACTCATCTAGCCTCTGTCCCAACTCCTAAAGGCATTACTGCCAAACCCCTCTGTCCAGACCTGTGACACCCTTGGCTCTTCTAGCCCTGGGGCTCCCCAAAGGCTCTCCAGGAGCTCCTTTCTGCATGCCCTGAGCTCCCCGTGTTGCTCTGGCCCAGCTGCTGATCCCTGGGCACTCCTGGGCCCCTCCATCCTCTGTAAACGAGGCCCTGTCCTGACCTGCAGCCACTCTTCCCACTGGGATCCAGGATCTCCTCTAAGCAGAGCCTGCCACTCATTCCAGACCTCTGCCTAGAGGACCTAGGGGGAGTTCTCCTCCTTTTTTTGCTGTATGTGGGGGAAGGTGGGGAGGGGGAAGGAAAGGGCTGTTTTTAAAGCTCAATAGAATCAATGAAGAATTTAAAGAATACATTTTATAACATGTTATGAAAACAAGGGCTTTGCCCTGGTTCACTGCAGCAAAATCACATGAAATGACACTTTTGTACTTGTGGGAACACAACGTGGATTGAAAGAGAAAGAAAGAGCACATAGGAAAGGATTAGTCAGAAGCAATCAAAGATCCTGATAGGCAAAAGAAAAACAGAAATGTCTCTGTGTGCAGTTGGAGGTGCAGCCCTGCACAGTTCAGCCCTGCTCCCTTGTAGCATTCCCTGCTGATTTCCCACATGCAGCATTTTTGCTCTCCCCTATCTTTTTGCATCCTTGCCCATGTGGGCCATAACCCACCAAATCTGATGTGCTGAGCCTCCCTGAGCTCAAGGAGATGGGTTCACATGTCTAGAATTTCTCAAGAATTACTTGTGTGACAAGACAGGCAAATTCAAGGATTCAAAATTTGAGGATTAAAACCATGAAGTGTTTGAGATAGAGATTTTTAATTTTTGCACCTTTTTTTCACCTTTCATTCAAAAAGGTGCAGCTATAGTAATACTGCCTTGAATGGTATTAATGTGAGAGATGACAAACCTTAAATGCAAAATTTACTACTAATGAGTAACTTCTGTTTCTTTCTTTTAAGGCTTTTGTAAATCCTTGCCCTACAATCTTAAAATCTTAGAGTTCCCCGTCTGGATTTTTTTTCTCCCTCTGATCAGTATCAGCATTTAAAATATTTATTTTGTGCTAATTTCTTACAGCTGTAGCATCCTCTTTCTTTCTGAAACAATGTGGATTGAACACCCCTTCAACCCTTCTCCCCCCTCCTGACCTGCTCCAGGCTTTTGGGTTCTTCACATCACCAGGAACATTTGTTTGCTGATAGTTGTTTTTTTAATCTTTAACTGTGTACATTTAGGAAGAGACATGCAAGCAATAGCTTTCTGTGAATTGTTTCACATTCATTAAATGTTTATACTTCCCAAATTTATGTCAAGACCACAAGTTGAAATTAACCTGATGAATTTGCTGACTGGTCTATTTGGTGACTTGCTGGAAGCATCATCTCCTAGTTCAGATACAAGTTACCAATCATTAGAGACAAAAATGCTTATTCAGAAATTTCAAGGATTTTTAGGATAGCTCTGTAGTTTACAACATGATGCACTGGATGGAAAGTAATTTTAGACATGTATGGATCTTGCTGGGCTGAGCCAAAAAAGGAAAAATGTTTCATAGCTGCAAAATTACTTTAAAAATAAAATTTACATATATTTCTAAGTCAAAATTTAAGTCAAAATGTTTGTCAATTGTGTCAAATTGTGTGACTAAAATGAGGTTCTGAAAAAAAATTTTAATAAAGAAACTTTGGGTTTAATTTGTCCAAAAAGAAATGAATTCTACCTGATTTCAAGAACATTGTAAGTACAACCAAAACCCCATGTAATATGAAATATCTAATCAGACATAGCTACAGGTGATCTTCCCTTTGCTTAGACGGTGATTCTATTTTTGTGTTAGGCTCACTGTGACTTCTAACTACAATATGGGAAAAAGAGCTGTTTGGTGGTTTTAGTTTTGCTTTTGGGTTTTTGTTGTTGTTTTTGTTGTTGTTTGTTTTTTGTTGTGTTTTGGGTTTTTTTATAATGTTTTTTATTTTAGCAAAATATGTCCATGAAAAGTTTGCATTGGGTTTTATAAGGAAACAGAACTGATTAAAAAATCTTCCCCTTTAAATGTATTGAAAGTAGGGGAAAATGGACTCATTAAATGAATTGGAATCCTTTATTTCATAAACTGTAAAATAGTTAACTGCAGAGAGAGGCAGGACACATGAGATAATGGACTATAAATTAATTCCATGAGAAAGGCCTAGTAAAATAGGTGTTCACCACATCTTAAAGAGCATTTAGAAGTGGCAAGACAGCAAGAGAGAAGATCTCAAACTAGCTAGGAGATACTGATGGCACATATTGTGAAACACAATCCTTGACATTCCAAGGTTTAGATTTTTCTTTTCCAGCAGGACAGGGTACCAAGGATGTGAGCAAGGGCAGGAGAGCCCAGGAGGAATTCCAGCACAGTCAGCTAAGATACCTCCAGGATGGGATGCTGTCCCTGCCAGCGCACACCCAGCAGCTCCAGGAATATCTGACACCTTTCTGGGTCAGTGCCAGGGATCCTGGCCTTGGGTTGTACCAAATCCTTGCAGTGTGAGGTAAGGAATTACAGTTCCTCACCCTCCCTCCTCTGTCCTCCCGTGCCATCAGGTTCTGCCTGACCCACACTTAGCAAACTAAAGGAAATGAATCAAGCTTAACCCTGCTCTTACTCAGCTGGTTTTCATGAGAGTTTTGTTTTAGAAAACTCTTCCTCCACATGCCAATTTTCCTTTTCACAGTGATCCTCTGAGCCTGACACTGTCTTGATTTCCACACCACCAGGTGAGACAGTCCTGCTCCACTCCTGCTGCAGGAATAGCAGCAAATCCACAGGTCCAAGCAGGGACCTTTGGAAAGGGGCAGCACCCATCGAGAGCTGCAGGCTGTACTCCAACATCTCCAAAGACAAGACCCTGAGTGACTTGAACTACTTTATGCAGGTTTGGTGCATTCCAAAGATCCCAGAAACTTGGTGAATGCAGGGCCTCAATGTGAAAAATGCAATTGTTTCACTGAAGGGGAAAACAATAAAGATGTGCTACTTTCACAGGTGCACCTGAAGGAGAGATGTGGCTCAACAATTCATGACACCAACTCAACAAGGGCTTCAATCCATCTGGAATGACCCTCCCAAAGTGCACAGTGAGAATGTAGGTGCAGAAAGGTGCAGGCTGGGTTTTAAACAAGTCTTTACTTGCCTCCCCAGGGTTTGCAGTGGCCCTAGCACAAACCTCACTGAGCACAACCAACGCGGGAGGATGGGGGAAGGGACGGGGAGAAGCAGTCGTGGTAGGGATTGTGTGACTAAAATGAGGTATTGAATTTCTGGGTTTCACAATGAAACACTCCAGGACAAATGAGGTGCTGAAGCAGGATTTATAATTCATTGAGTAATAGGATTTTGTACTGTTTAGCAGGATTAGGCATGTTAAAGAAAGACCTATTTATTTCAGCCTGACAATGGATGAGAAAAGTGTATACTGCTCTTCGTTGTTATTTTAAGCAATTTACAGGATTACTCAGTAGTGGAGGCCCTGTGCTGCCCTATCTGCAGCGTGTCACAGTAATGGTGATATTTGGATAATTGCAGTTTTCTCTATACAGTTTCAGAATCCTGGCAGTTGAAGGATCAAAGGTGTGAAGGTTGGTGGAGGGGAGGAGGGAGGGAAAGGAGGGATGTCAGGGGAGAAACAGTAGAAACCAATTAAAACACTCCCTTATTAGGCCCGTGACCTCGGTGACCTCAGCCTGCCAAGCCTTTGGGACAGCATGTTCTGTGACTTAATGGTTTTTTTCAGGGGTTTTATGCTAAAGTGCTGACTGTGCTTTCTCCAATGATGTCTGCCATTGACATGGGGACTGAAACCTCTCTTGAAAAGTAGTTGGAGAGGGAAATTGCTTTTCTCTAACACTCAGGATGAGATTTCCTTTTATACACAATATTTTGTTCCCTCCTGCTCCTTTCTTTTTTTTTTTTTTTTTAAAAGAAAGAAAGCAAACAAACAAGATGTTCAGCTGACTTTTTCCTTTCTTAATATTTGCCAGTTTTCATGCAGTTGTTTATTTCTGTTGGCCAATGTGTAAATAAAACTATCAGTACATCCAAGCTAGGGTTTCAGAGGGAAAGGCACGTGCAGAACAAGTGGGACTTTTCCCAGCAGTGTTTATTCTTAAACAAATGTATGAAACAGCAACTTCTGTCAGGAAAAATGCTCAGGACAGGGAAGAGAAGCTAAAAGCCATATTATTCCTTGGGAATCTGAAATGCAGCTTAATTAAACCAGTATTAGTCCTTCACAGCAAAGTTTTTAATTGTGACCACTTTCTTTCTGTATTTAAAACATCTAAGGCAATTTTAAAAACTCAAATCCTTGCTCTCCAGAAACTCAGATGGCCAAACTCCACTGCCAATTAAGTTGAAGAATTCCTGTGGAAATCTGCAGAGGTTGCATAATGCTCAGCTCTAGGCAATTTTAACCCCAAAAATAAGCCCCGATGGCAAGATCAATTCGCTCTCAAAACCCTTGAGCTCTGCTCTGAGCAACAGAATATCCACGTTTCTTCTGGAAACCCCATTATTGCTGAAGAAACTGGAAAACTAAGTGCCTAAACTGGGATGACTTTCTGCTGAACACTGAATTACAAATATAATAGGCAGAAAATGAAAATCTAGTTTTTATTCTTCCTAGTAGATGGAACATGAGGCTATTTAGAGCAGGAAAAAATGGGTAATGGAAAACAACAAGGATCTTTAAAATCTTTGTGACAGACTCATTTGCTGGACTGAAGTGTTCTTGCATTAAACCACTGGCATATATTCTACTTGCAGAATGGGGTGACAACTGTGGTGGACACCTACCTATCTTCCCTTCCTCACTAAAGGAAGGGCAAAACCTATCAAAAATCCTCAGAATAACAGAGGATTCTTTGTACATGTAACTATTTTAAGCAGCACCTGCAGAAGGTTGTTGCATTCTCATGGTCTCCACAGAAAGAACTGAATTATCATTGAGTCAGGAACTATCTGGTCCTATGGCAGCAATAACAAAAACCTGCAAGTTTTGTTCTTCTCGCCGTTTGAGAGGAGATATTGAATATTTGACAATGCTAATCATCATGTGGCAGAATTAATTAGGAAACAATCTTTTGAAAATTGGCCATTAATAGAGGCAGAGACAGAACAGAGGGGGGTCAATAATCTAACAAAATGGTCATTAGCAGCAGTTTAAATACTTTGATTTGACTGGATTCTTACTAGGATCCAAACCAGCAGGTTACCCAGCAACGAATAATAAAAATGGGGCCATAAAAATATATTCATGCAATCTGGCAACAAACACTAATCCAAAAGACAGGACTAATTATTTTGGACCACAGCACTGAGGACTGTCAGAGTCATATTTTCTTCTCAGAAAATGTTTTGTAGAGATGTGAAACCCTTTTTCAAACCAGAATTATGCCTCAGAGAATTCCTGGGAGGTGAATGTGCCAGGTTTTAAAAGCAGTCTGTATGCTGACCATGACATAGAGAAGCAGGTGAAGTATTGCAGATAAAAAGCAAAATTGGGCACTCATGGATGTGCTTGTTTACAGGCAGGAGATCAGAGCTCTGAAGCACCTAATGAACATTTATTCTTGTCACCCCATGGAATACCCCATGGCATTCCATGACTTTCTCAGAGTCCCACACCACAGGCAGCAAGGCATTGGGTAGGAATTGCTGAAGGTCCAGCTCCCAGGGCTCATGAAAAATGTTTGTATGATGCCTGCGATTCAAAACTTGGAATAAAATATGGAAGAATTCAAAATTAATCATAATAATGCAGCATTTTGTGATTTTTGAGGTTTCTGGCTTGCAGTTTTGGAATGTTTTGGAATGGCAATACTGGCTGAACTTTTAGCTGCACCGCCCATTAGATACAATAAAAAGTCTATAGGTAAAATATGAGAGGCAGAAGAGCTGCAATTATTAACTCATCTATTGTTTTTGTGCAGCAACTTCAAATTGCATTTAGAATCCAAACCGAAAAACAGCCCTACCATGTCATATTTCTTTAAAGGGAACATTTAAAATGTCACTTTAGAAGTCATAGTATGAGATTAGATTTTTAGACTTTACATTTTTAATCTATTTCAACATGTAAAAAACTATTAGTACCCTATTCTTGATGTTCTGAGAAGCATCCACCTGTCATACTGTTTTATTCTGACTAATTCTGACCAGTGACTAAAAGTGGTTAACAAGAAGACAACCAAATCCATCAAAATAATGTTTAAAATAACCCTAAACAATTATTCAATTATTCAGCCCCATTTGTGCTGTCAGTGGTTTATGCTCAAAAGCAGACTGAGAGGTCACATCTGAAAAGTATTTTCTGTCCAGTTGTTAGAAAGAGCAATTATCAACAACACAGATATGTTCCGTACAAAATGCAAAATGTAATAATTGTTATGTTCCATACAAAATAATGTACCTACAAAATAATGTAAGAATTCTGTGAGATGTGCCTTAAGGAGGATCAATGTGATTTTAAATCAAGGATCTCGTCAGAAATGAGCTGATGTCTGCATGCTAGGCAGCTGCCCAGGGAATTTATCCACTCACAGTCTTTCCAGTCATTGTCTTTTATATTATTATACCTGGAGCTATGTTTTAACACACTGATTGTTTAACTTGCATTATATTACAATACTTTGGATTGCTACTTTATTTAAAGACATTATTTTAGCAGCACATAGCATGTGAATAATGTTGGCAGGATTTGGCCAGTTCTCCAAAGAAAAGATTCTACTATTCTTATGGAGTGGGGGATAAGGTTTCTCAGTAGTACCCTGAAATAATCCAGGAACAATTCTTGAGCTCAGCAAATCTCAGTACCAAACCCTTCTTTTATTATGATAAAACAATAATGAAATAGGTGGCAAAAAACCTGAAGAATGACTGCAAATGTTTCAATTAGTTCTGCTTAGGTATCATAACATTCATAATCCTCAGAGCCAACAGTTCCCAAGGATTAACTCTGATAGATACAACTTGCAGAACTTGTTCACAATATTTGCTAAAAAATCTGGTGTTTCACTTCTGCAAACTCAAAACACCTGTCTACACAGTCAAAGCAAATTCATTACAAACCAAAATTGACTGCAAGGCAGCACGGGAGTAGAATGCTAGTTTAATGCTTTAGATTTAAGAAGCAAACTAGGAAAGGCTTTTGAAAAGTACATCAAACATGTCTTAGAACAAAAACAGAGTGAATTTTAAATGTGGATATTAGGAAGGCATTTGTTGCTAAACAGTAACTAAAAATATAAGGTGTAGAATATTAACTTTCCACTGCTGTTACAAGTGATTTAAAGCCTGGCACTGTCCAAAGGATGTGTAAATTCTCTCTCCCACTAGTGGAAAAGGAATGAGAATAACACTACAGCCATGTTAAAAGAGCAGAGTCCCATGAGTGCAGTTAGCCATGACAGCACAGGAACACATCCCACAGGCTCCACAGCAGAACTGAGTTTTATCTTGTTCAAATACTGCCATGTCCACAAAACCCCAATAGGAACAGGCTCAGTCCTGTGACGCCCCCAAAGCCTTAATTCTGTCAGACTCCAGGCTGGGCTGGTATCAGTTTGAAAGGCAATTACATCATGAGAGTGGGCAGATCTAGGATTGCACCAATCTATTCAGGAGTTGATAGTTAAAATTTACTCTCCGCTATCATTTATGACACTTTCCCTCTCTGGTTTTCCATCCTGTTGAACACAATGACACCTTGGTGTCCAGAAACACAAATGATAAGCAAAATTATCCCTGGTGAAATGCATATATTTATTATGGGGGTTTTCTTTCCCTCCCCACTGGTTACAGTGCAGAGTTTATAAGAGAACATATCAGTCCCCATGCACAGCTGAAACAGCACGTATTCCAAAACCCAGTGACCTGTTTGTTCTTTCCACCCCTTGGAAACCTGCAGTAGGATATTTTCTCTAATAACAGATGACCCACAGCTTCAAGACATCAAGTTTCTTTAAAATGTCAGCTGAGGTGCTCAACATCATCAGTCATTTTTAAAAATGTTAGTCCTCCTCCCAGGGACACTGGCTGTAGTTGAGTCCACCCAGGAAGAAATCTGATTCCCTGTTTGAATTAAACACATTTTGTTTCTGCAGTAATAACTGACACTGGATACTGGACTGACCTTCCTAAATGTAACAAATGCTTGTCCACTTAGCAAAATGTAATGCTTTGACCTTCTTACCCCATAAGAATTGTGATTTGTTATTAGCCAACCAAGAGACATTTTGTCATTCAGCATTTAAAGACAAAGATTTGAAGAAAACTTTGTAGTTTTGCTTTATTTTTTTTTTTTTCCGTGCTGTACAATTGCATTATGGCTGATATAAGTAATTTAAAGGAATTCAATGTTGAAATTTGTACCAAAAAAAGGCATTAAGTCAAGGTAATAAAAAGAGCATGGTTAAAAAGGATAACTGTATTTTCATTGTTTCTGATTTATTCCTAACTCTGACTGCATTCTCTTTATTCCCAAAATGGAAAATCACTTGCATAATTCTGGCCTATATTTCCTGAGAATTAATATAAAGAGAGATTCATTATTACTACTTTTCACAATATAATTAATCTGGCTAAGGATCTAATACTTTCCCTGAAATATTTATATGCATATGAGCCTTCACATAACTGTAGCACCATAAAAATGCCTTGTACTGCTAAAGTGGAATTTCCCTGACATGTCTGTGAACATGCACATCTCCCTAAACCTACATGAGGGTTGTTTATACTCAATTACTCCACCAGCCAAGTTAAACTGCTGGACTGGATGAATTGGGACCATTGTTTCCTCCAGTTTCATGGTATCAAACAAAATAGTCACGAGAGTGAGAGAATTTATTCATGTGTAACTTCTCAGTGCCTGTTCTGAGCGCTGCCCCTCCAGATTATTTTTACATGTGTGGCACTGCACTGAATACACACCTCCCTAATACTGGGCTGCTTTTCATTTCAAATTTTAAGCACGAGTGTTGTTGGATTAAATTCAATTTATAGAGCAATGGACATGAATGTTGCCAAGGCTGAAGTGCCAAGCTAACCAACAACATGTGACAGAAGTTAGCCCCATTGCAGCATGAAGATCTGGCAGGGAGTGGGATTTGGGAACCTGTGCAGAATGTTCTGAATTCTGGATTGCAAATACAGTAAAGTCTTGCTGAGGAAACAGCTATTGGGAATAGAAAGATATGGAATGAAATGCTCTATCCTTTTTTTTCTCCAACACTTCTAGATCCTTTTTCTCACCTAACTGTTCAATAATAATTTTTAGAGCTATATTTATCAGAAATGACAATGATCATGTTTTATCCCTTTAATACTGTTTGCACACAGTAGCAGTAAACTACTATTTTAAATGCACCAAAAAGCTTGGGGTTTGTTTGTTGTTGTTTGTTTGGCTTTTTTTTAATTGGTTGGGGCATTTTTTCTAATGGTTTTCTGGTTTAAATAAAGCAATTACGGATGTGCAAACTGAATTTTTTGCCAGCTCCATTTTCTGTGTGTGTTTGGTTTGGAGTACAGAGGAATAGCTGGGGTATGACTTTGGAAACTTGCAGGAGCCATTTAAACTCCCCTTGTAGCACCAGGAGCTGTTCCACAGCAGCATCTCCCAGTGCCCTGTTGGTGTGAAGACAAGGATAGACACAACAAGGGATACAGTGGGTGTGTAATTCTGCTCTCCAAAACCAGCCACAGAATCTTTCTCACTTAGTTCCTAATCCTAAAGGATGCATTTGTGCCAAAGAGAAAACTCAAACAGGACGTCCACACCTGAGTACCACCTTCTTTAGACTGGCTTGGGCAAAACTAGAAACTCTCTGCAGGCTGCTTTGCACTTTGAATAGCAGCATCTGTGTCTCCACTATCTGTTTCACAGTCTGGGTGCCAGAGTGAGCCAGTTGGGTTTGCCCTGGCTGTCCTGGCCAAGAGAATGTGTTTTGTTTGCCCAGCCTGCTGACCCACACAGGGCTGGTTTGGTGCACTTGGCTGTGCTGCTCTGGGAATGTGACCAGGTTTCATGTTGGAGTGAACACAGGAAGACACTTCTTGGTCACCTAAAGCCATTAAAAGGCTGTTGGACACAAGTCTCCCTGCAGCCTCTTGGTCCTCAACCACTCCCTCTCTGGTGCTTAAACCTCCAAAACAAAGCCAGATGATCCATCCTCCAAACCTGTCTTGTTCCATGTGAGCACGTTTTTCTGATAAGGTAAATTACACAACAAAGGGAAAAGCACTGCTTCTGCCCTCCCTCCCCCCTTTAATTATCAGTGGCTGGAGACACAATTGATTTTGGAATTAAGACTGTCTGCTTTCATAAAAAAAAATATCCTTCCTTGTCTGGCTACACTTGGGGGTTTTTTTTCCCAACCAATGTCAGCAATTATCTTCTGGGTCGCCTCTCAGTTGTCAATGGGCTGTCTGTGTGCCCCTCTGTTCCTGCAGTGTTTACAACAACTGGCTGTTTGTGACACAATGTGGCACAGCCAGGGAGAAAAAAAACAACCCCAAAATGCTTCAGCAGGGCTGCAGAGGCTGATATGATGGAGTAATTACAGATGTCATACAACCTGATAGCATCTTTGGAACACAGGGCCTCCTAATGAGAACGATAACACTTGGAGCGATTGTTTCAAGTCTTGGCCGTGGTATAATTATGTAAAACAAACCCCCAGCTCTGAGCTGACCAAACCCCTCACTCAAAGGCATGGATTTCACAAGCTCCAAACAAGTCTTAGAAAATGCCAGCATGACCCACTCCGCATGATTCTAAGGGAAGAAGATGATTCAGGAATGGTGACATGGACAAGGATAAAACTGCACCCATAAGAAAGGGCAGGGATTTCCTGCTGATAAAATGCATTCACCACTGTGGAGATTGGAGTTCTTCCCATAAAGTCTCTGCTCAGACTCAAAGAAATGACACCTAAGGTGGCTGGGGGTAGGGTAATTTTGCCTCCAATGGCATCTTCCCCTGAGAGCATCCCAGGACTGCCACTGCAGCCTCATCTTTGCAGTAAGATCCAAAAATGAAGGCTGGGACTGGAATCATAAGTGTCCAAATAAATTAGAGGTGCTCTGTACATTGCAAAATGAGACAGGCTAACACCAGGATGCTGTTGATGAAAATACAATAAATGATTCAATACCTTTGGGATGGATTGGCCAGCCAATCCACTTTCTTGTTTTAATCTCAGAAATGCCCCTGCTTTGGTCTAGTCCTGCCTCTCTGCATTGCAGCCTTAGGGGCATTTTTTTTCTCTTTGGATCTGGACAGAGGGAGAAACATTTTCAGAAGAAATACAAATAAAAAGCACATTTAGGCCAGGAGCTGAAGCAATGCAGATCGCAAAATGATAATTCCACTTCTCCTAGAAAATGAGCACTTGGCTGGCCCAGGAATCCCATAAACTTCTGGGCCAGGGATCCTGCTAGCCAACACGTGCTGTTACCAGACTACAACATCAGAATGTCATTCTTCAGTTTTACTTTCTGATATGGTGATTAGGTGTAGTCTCCTTGCCTGTAAAACTAAACTTCTAGATACATTAAATGGGCCAGTGTATCTCATGATTTTATGATCCTATTTTGCTTCCTTTTTGTTTCCTCATATTTGAATTTCTAATGATACAGTATTCTTAGCTCCATTTTAAATTTTTGAGTTTCTCTCTCTTTATTCTAAATCCCTATGTGCTGGTGAACAGCCCAAAGGCAAGTTAAAAGCAGAAAGGAATTTGGTAATGTAAATGTAGCCACTGTCCTCCTTCAGAAAGAGCAGATTATTTACACTGTGGCCAACATCTTTCTAAATAATTTTATTTTTCCTTGCAGTTACAGTTCTATTGTATTCTGCCAAAATCCCCACTGTCACAGGTAAAACAATGTATTTTTTATTGCTTATCTAGTGGAATGCATTTTTTGTGTTTTTCTTTCTCTTTTTTTTACACTTTAGCATCTTAACTACGAAGTGTAAGGCTTGATTCAACAAGACACCACTCACTTTATAAGGGAGTTGGGCTACTCTGGTTAATGGAGTAGTTTACAGATATAACTGAAGGTTTTAGTATGACCATCCACCACAGTAATAAAACATTTCTTTTAATAAAGTGATAAAAGCCAAAATCAGCAAGCAGGAAGAAGAGCTCAATATGTTGTACTCAGAAGGCCTAAGAAACACATAAAATTAGGACATTTGCCTTCCATAAGCTATTGCACATAAAGGACATAGAAAAAGGTGGAAGAATTTGATGTTACCATCAGGAATTTTTAGGTCAAGGAATCCATTCAGAAGCCATCCAACAGGAGCATCTGAAGCAGGTTGTTTCATCCAATATCCTACTGAATGATGCTCTCTGCTTCTAAAACCTTCAGTTATACCTGGAAACAACTTCCATCAACCAGAGTAGCCCAACTACCTCATTCAAACTGAGTAGAATCTTTTTTCAATCAAGCCTTACACTTTGTAGTTAAGACACTAAAGTGTAAAGTGAAAATAAAAGCACAAAAAAATCTTGACCAGCAGTTAAAAAAAATAAATTTTTTACCTTAGGAAAACAGGCATGCTGAAAATACAGCATTTTCTATTGACTCATACCTTAAAACAAATGGAGGCTTATAAATGCCAAGCTGAAAGAGAATAATGCCTTGCTTTAAAATCAGAGTTTAATTCACCTAAGGGAGAACAAAAAAATTGGGCACATTCCTTCTGCAACTCATGATAAGCTCTCATTATTTCAGGCTGTCTTCCAGGCTAGGTAGCAGAGCAAAACAATGAGGGAAAAAGTGCAACTTCATAAAAGCATCTGACCCTGTACCTGTAGTAACAAGAAATCACATCTAGCTTGTGGAGATGTTCCTTCTGGTGAGTAAAATACAACACCACCTCTCTTTCCATATGGTGAAATGATTTATTCCCTGTTATTGCAGTTGTATACTGATGTAACTCACTGCTGTCACAGATTCTTGGCAGCAGGGTTGAAAAAATGTCATCAAGCTCAATGACAAGTACCTGTCAAACAAAGGGCAGGGATT
This sequence comes from Agelaius tricolor, assembly GCF_023055355.1. Lineage (NCBI taxonomy): Eukaryota > Metazoa > Chordata > Aves > Passeriformes > Icteridae > Agelaius > Agelaius tricolor. The sequence continues at coordinate 7,201,904 of NW_027269263.1, forward strand.
TTCCTGGCTAAGTGGGATGCAAATTCCCAGCCTGCAAGAGAGGAAAATTCTCCTTCAGCATCAGGTCCCACATAGAGGGGAATAACCTGGGCCAAGAGATTCTCTGGGACTGGAAGGAACATTTACACAAAACAGACTTCTGGGATGTACAGCACTAGGGCAGAGATTTGGAATTTGCACATTTGGAGATCAGCTCAGGGGATGGAGGGCAAGGCCAGGGAGAGAGCCCTGGTTTAACTCCAGTGAGGGAGGAAAGGATGGAAGAACTGCTCTTGAGCTTCCTCTGTGTGTCTGAGCTGCAGCCTCTGAGCCTCCAATACACAGAGAGCAAGGAGGGTTTGCAAAACTCAGTGAGATGACACAATTATTTAAGGCTAGGAAGGAATTCAGGGCCAAGTGTGACTGCAGCAGAGGTGAAGGAAAATCTCACTGCAATCCTTGAAGCAGCAGCTTGGCCAGGCCAGGAGGATTAACACCCCCAGGTTCTGCAAAAGCATCATCAGAACTTTGAGAATCAAAGTGTTTAGCACTTTGTTTTTATCTCTTGGGCAACCTTTGTGAGCCAACAGCAGAGTTTTGAATACATGAAGTTTACCTACACTGTTTTCTAGAAAACCAATACACAAGAGCTGCAGTAGTTCATCCTGGATTTTACCATATGAGCTTCAGTTCAGGTCAATCCTTTTAATTTGCAATCCTTAGCATTCAGCCAAATAGTTGTGACTTAATAGGATCTGCAAGTTAAAATTAAAATCCTGCATGCTTGTGTGTTTCAGTTCTTATCCCACACTTCCTCCCTGGGCAGTGCACTCCATTCTCACTGCTCTATCCTGGATGCTGTCTCTGGTCTCCTTCAACTTGTGGCAACCCCTACTTAATAAAGACCCCAAACATGCCACAGTGGAACTCCTTGGAAATAGCTGAATGTTCTTCTAAGTCTCCAAAGGACTTCAGCTCAGAGCCTCAGAGGTAGCAAAGAAACAGTGCACAAGCTCAGCAAACTCAGAGCCCCGGAGATGCGTGGCAGACGTGCTAGAGCATATTCCAGGATCCGGCAAAAAGAACTTGAGAGGAAGCCTAGGGCTGAAAGTCCAAATTGGAATACTTTCTTTGACACATTTTATTCCCTTCCTTCAAATAACAAAAGGGATTTTTATACCTGCTCAACCAAGGGATTAGAAATAATAAACAAGTGCTGTGTTTGTAGGTTACTTTAACTGCATGGAAAGGAAAGAATTTCTGTTATGTAGCATAGGCCAGCACTTATAAAAAATTACTTATATGTGCTGTAACTACTGAGGAAAACTCTGAAATACATTAGCAGCAATACTTTCAATCACAGATCAACTGTGAATTTTTCCTTCCCTTTTTTATTTACATTCCTTTTCCTCTTCCAGGCTTTTTCTTCCCTTCATCTTTTTTTTCCACCTCACATTTCTATTCAAACAAGTTGGACAACTGTTTTAAACAATAAAATGTGTAGCAAATTCAGTATCTGGCAGCTCCTTGTCCTTTTGCACAATGAACATACACTGTGTTTTCTACTGCAACCTCAAGGCTTTGCAGACTTGGGAATCACTGTGCTTTTGTAAACCAATAAAAAGAAATACACATGTATTTTACAAAGGATCCAGTTGCTCTCTGAAGAGCTTATGACCAAGATAGTTTCCTGTTTTATACTCTGCAGCAAATTAAACAGAGATCAGAGTTACAAACTGAGAAATTCTGAGCCTGGCATTTCCAAAACTTTGTTATCAAATAGCTCTTAAGTGGATATATAACATTTATTATTCCCCGTGACTGATGTGTAAGGAGAAGTTCAGCTAATTTGTTAAAAATTCTTATTTTAAGACAATTTAGGACTTCATAAACCTGATAAGAAAACAACAGGAGTAAGATAATAAGTTTTCTACCCTCGATTACTTTCCTGCTTTAGTGGGGTTCTCCCCCTGTGACCTGCACCAGCCATTTATTTATCTGCAAGAGAGAGGAGCAGAGAGAAACTCAGAGTGAGTATTACAGCTGATGTCTCCTTTGTCCAGACACATGCACAGGCTTAATCAGCCCAAGCCAGCAGCCTCCCCCTTCCCTGTCTGAGGCAGGATGGAGGTGGGATGGAGTGGGCAGGGAGAGCTGCCTGACTGATCCCTGCCTTTGCCACTGTCCCAGCACCCAGAGCATCCTTGAGCAGGATGGGTTTGAGTGCTGAGCTGTCCATCTCCACGCCCTACATCAATCCATCAGGACATCCATTGTGGCAATGGAAGTTCTTGTGAAAACTGCCCAGTTCAGCTTACACACAGTGACCTAAGAGGATTTTTTAAAGCAACACCTATTAGGCTTAGTCTATGAAAGCAGTGAGTGTTCCAGGATTTTCCTCAGGGGCAGAAGCCAAAAAAAAACCTGTAACTGAATCTCCAGCATCCACTCTCCCACCATGAAAAACCCCAGCAATGTTGCAGTTTGAAATTCTGGAAGAAAAACTGGTATCATAATCAATGGCTCAACGTGTCCTTGCTGAGGGTAACATTGGGTTCTCCCCTAAATAAAAACATCCCAAGAAGATGAAATGCTAGGACAGTAAATATTATGTTTTAAGAGGAGGAGAGGCAGACCTACCAGCTGTCTTAAACTGAAATCCAGGAAAAATCCCATTTCTTCCCCCATCTCTATATAATTTAGTATTTCAAGGCCCAAACAAGGAATCAAATTTATGCACAGGATGCAAAGAAAGGCACTGAAGAAAATGCATGACTGTGGAAAACTTTAAGTAGCTCACATAATCTAGATTCAAACTCAAAACATCTAGTTTCAGATTTATAAGTTTATGAAAATTCAAAGTATGAGAGATGACTAAAAAATTACAAGAGTAAGAAAAATTCCAATTGTGTACCTGAAATGAAAACCCATTCCTTTATGAATTCCTCTAATCTGCTACAGTTCTATGATAAAAATTGTAATAAAATACTGAATGAGAAAGTTTCTTTTCAAACAGATCTTTAATATGCTGTAAATAACTGGAATTTTCCCTTTCATTTCATGGGAGAATATGGTTTTGTGAGTGGCAATATTCTCAACCATAAAACATAAGGAGGGTCCTTAATTATTCTCAACCATAAAACTTAAGGAGGGTCCTTAATTCCGGAAAAGTAAGATAAAGAAGGCTCCTGAGAATTCTAGACCATCACAAAAATCCAGACATGAAATCAAACATAAGGGACTAAAGTTAAGGAAAAACAGGGGGAGTCTTGACCCCAGTGTTTAAATAGTGCTCATACAGAAAGTGGCAGATGGACAATCCCCTCCTAACAAAATGTTCCCTAAAATTCTTTCTATTAAGATTTCTTTTTGCTAAAAATTTTAAGGACAATGAGACAAAATTATCAGTATGTTTTTAAATGTAATTTTTTTGAGTGCTGGTGCTTTTTCTCATACTCAGAGAAATATGCTTGCCAAATGGTGCCATTTTTAATGAACTATTATCATCACCCATGACAGCTGAGAGATGCAAATTCCAGCAGTCTGAAGAAAGCAGGAGGTCACAGCATTTCACCTAAAATATTCTGAATTCCACATGATGCTGTATGTAAATAGCACATATAGCCAGATATACACATAGCACAAAGTCTGCCAGGTTTCTCTTAAATATTTTTGACACAAAGTGAATTTTGAAGAATCAAAGTAAGGAAAAAAACCCACGTAAAAAATAGGGAAATCAAACTTTCTCTACTTCTTGTTTTAAGTCTCAGTTGAGAGCTGAGTCCTACAATTAACAAACTTCTTTTTCTGCCTGATCCTTCCATTGGATAACAGTCCTGGGTTTGAGACACTGGGATCTGTTACCCATAAAATGACATTGATCCAATTCAGAATTGCCAGAACTGAATCAGATGGGAAAGCACAAATACACAAAAAAAAAAAAAAAAAAAAAAAAAAAAAGCAAGAGAGCTCCAAGTTTCCACTGATGTTTTCAATAATTAGACGATCAGAAAGCTTCATTTTGAAAAACAAACAAAATAATTTCTGTTTAAAGAACAATGCTGTCACCTTGCTAACAACCTCTCAAGAAATTAATCATGTGTAAGGAAGGAGAGATTATTTTCTTTCTAGTCAAGAACTGGTGAGTCACCACTGCTGGGGCTTGCCAAGAAGCAATCACTGCACTCATCCTTCTGCTTTCTTTAGGATTTATTTCCACAGGAACACCACACATTTCACAGACCTATTGCCTTTTACACCTGAGATGCATTTTTACCTTCTATTCCCTTCACTGGCTGGAAAGTCTTTTTGTAACAGGTTTAAAGGACATTGTGGAAAAGGCAGATTCCCTTCTCTGGATCCTCCCAAACCTTTTCTCTGTGGAGTCAGATCTGCATCACTCCACATCAGCCAGGATTTATGTCTGGCATGTCTGAAAGCTTTCTTGGGTATGAAAATCCTTCTTTAAAAAGAACAAACAAAAAAGCAGGGAGAAAGACAGCTCACTGAGCAGTAGAAACTACCCAAGTAAAACAGGCTGAAGTATGTGATTTAATTGGGGATGTATTTAGGCTAGCAGGAAATGCCACTGATAAGAAGCTAAGGACTAAATGGACAATGTCTTCTAAGGGATTTCAAATTCTTTGATGAGCCTACGAGGCAGAAGTCCCCTTACAGTCTGTGCTGCAACCAGAGTTAATTATGGATTTATACATGTGGAGAAAAGGCTTGATAGTTATCTGTAATAAGCCTAAATTGGAGAGAGACAAGCTGAAGTGAGAGAAGTTATTAGTCTGCCACAGAGAACTTGTAATGAGGCCAGAAAATGATGTGTGTGTAAGAAACCTCAAACCCACCTCCCCTCCTTCCCAATTTTGAGGTAGCTGTGCCTTCATCATCCTTCACTTGCAGAAATCAAGGCTTTCCCTTTTCATAAAATCTGTTCAATTTACTTCTCCTTTTCCATACAGCATCCAGATTTAACAATCCATGCTGTCACACACTCTCAAGGAGTCAGCTGGTTTCTGGAACACAGGAATTTTTCAGGATATCACTGTGTTCTGAAGATGGAGATGGTCTCCCTTGTACAGGAAAAAAGGAAATTTGGAGGCCAAGAGCAGGATTTACCTGGCTGAGTCTCTGCAGCTCTGCCAGAGGATGGACGTCACAGTCTGGGAGAATTCCAGCTCTGATGTGAAAGTGCTAGAAAAGCTCTGAGATAGTGGATTAAATGCCAGTTTTCTGTTGTGTTGTCAGAAACACAAGGTACAAGTGAACAAATTATTCAGCCTGGGGCTCTCTAACTTAATTTTCTGCCTGCATGTTAAATCAAATTAAATTCTTGCCTTTCCAAAAAGTTACTTTACTGCATTTCCAAAGGTGCAGCTTGATCACCTGACTTTGATTTCGCCAGAGACCTACACGGTACAGAGAGTGCCTGCCAAACCTGCACATGCACACACACAAAAGCATTTAAGTGCCTGTTCTAAAAGGAGAAAAAAAAAAATAAAATCCAGTCTTCCTGGCTGAAAATGTTTGATACTCTCCATATTCTGAATGGGCAGTTTTCAAGGGAGAAATTTAAACAAAAATAATGGTGGCAGAGCAGGGCTCTCAGGCTGGGCTCACCACCATGCTCACAACCCAGGGATGTGTGGGCAGGAACTGTCCTGCTCCCCAACACCATATACAGGGCTGGGTGCTCACACCACTCTGAGATTTTGGTCATGGTCATGCAAAATCCAGAAGTGCCAAGGCTCAGGTGACCTCTGAACACTCAAAGCAATACTGGCAATGAATTCTTCCTCTTGCCCAAATGAAGGAATCGAGGCAGCATTGCTCTGTGCCATGCTGGACTTGGGGCTGTTTATATTGGGAGCTGGGCTCCCCTGCATGTCCAGTGTAGCCATGATATTTTCTGAAAAATCCCAGGAAAGGTATTTTTCTCCTGAGAAGCCTCCAAGGAAAAGAAAAACAATGAGTATCTGCTGTTGTGGAATGCAACAGGTGCATCTTTGATTGGTCCATGTTAGTTGTTTTTAATTAATGGCCAATCACAGTCCAGCTGTCTCAGACTCTCTGGTCAGTCACAAGATTTTATTATCATTCTTTCCTCTTGTTTGCAAGCCTTCTGATGAAATCCTTTCTCCTATTCTTTTAGTATAGTTTCAATATAATATATATATATATATGCATATCTCATAAAATAATAAATCAGCCTTCTGAAACATGGAGTTGAGATTCTCATCTCTTCTCTCATCCTGGGATCCCTGTGAACACCACCACAGTCCAGCACTTCAGGGAAGACCCAGCTATGATCCCCATGGCTCCCTCAGCCCTTTTTGTCTGCCCTGCATCTGCTCACAAGGGCTTTAATGATTGCCAAGTGGAAGGGCTGGTTTTGCTGGAAAGCACAGAGGAGTGGAGTATAAAACTTCCTTTTGCAGATTCCCACTGATTGCTTCCCAGAGTTTTCCTGTCCAGAGGGAAAAGTGGTGCTTCTCTCTTTCCCTTTTAGTGAAGGCCACGATTTCAATTTAAGTTATGAGTGGGATAAAACCTATCTTTAAACAAGCAGGTGAGTAGAAATGTTTGAAGATCCGGGGTTTATGGATCAAAAGCTTCAGACCCAGGAGACTGCAGTAATATGTGCTTCCATTAGAAACACATGTGCTGAATTTTAGGCAAAATACTTTTGTTTCCAATACCACCAGATACTAGAAATCAACCATTCATTTTTAGGTCATTGAGTTAAATGAGCATGCTTGCTAAAGGCATCATTCCTAACATGAAAGAACATTTTTTGGTAACCTATAAACCTAACATTTCATTTTCTTGTGGCTATCTGCTCATGTAATGAGGGAGAACATCCTTTCCCTTCAGAAAATATCTAGGTCTGTGTAAAGTCTTCTTCTGAGACTCAAATGTTGATTTCATCTGTGACTAAGAAATTCTGCCAAGGTTTGTACAAATCTGTTTCTAAGCCTTGCAATTCTCATGAGTGATAGCATTTTAAATGCAGTCAATTAAAGACCTTTCACCTTTCTTGTGAAAGATGTGGCAAAAACGAGCAACAAAAATCAATTACCTACTTCAGCCTTTGATTCAGAAAAATCAGTGCTAAACTGCAGGTGTGTTCTGCTGCATTTTGGACTGTGACTTTTTGGGGTTTTTTGGATGGAAGAGATGCCAGCTGGATTACAAAGCACTTAACACATTTACAAAGAGATCTGGATTTTTTAGTGCCAGGAACCAACACTAGATTTTTACCAAGCTTAGCCTAAGTATATACATTGCTGCTCCTGATTGTTTTACTGGATCTGTAGTTCAAAACTCATCTGAATAATTCCAGTGCCAGGATGCCTTTCTAATTCTCAATTGCAGTAATGGGGCCAGCACAACCCCAAAAAAAGGATATTTCAACAAAGAACATCTGTGCCAAGTAATGACCAGGCTTAGCTTTATTTAGTTTATGGTCCCTGATAGGGGACAGCCAATGGCACAGTAGTGATGCTACATGAGGCAACTCTCTCCCTAACTTCTTTCAATGATTTACTTTCCTTCAGTTTACCAATGGTTCCATAAGAAAAAAGGAAAGAAAAGCATCAAGAAGTGTATTATAGCTGAGTGGGAATGGAAAACCTTAATTCCTATCATTGTGTTCTGGAAAAGTTATGTAGAGCCAACCACCAGGTTTGTGGTAAATGCCCAATAACACTGATAGCAAGAGAGAGTCATTACTGCTATCCTGAACCAGAAATGCCAAAAATCAGCACAGCCCAAAATGAGAATGGAATAAAAATTACAGATGAATTACAGAGCTTATCTGCCTCTGTGCTTCATACAAGGATCCCTCATTTAATTCAGAAAAAAGTCCAAGTACAACTGGTGAGTCAAGTCTCTGACCTCACTTAAATCTTTGAGCTAATCTTGTGATTATGGCATTTCCTCCTGGCTGTTCTAATTTGTGAGTTATGATACCATGATTTTCCTATTATAAGCTGTTCTTTCAAAACACATACTTGAATTACCAATAATATATAAAGTATATAATATATATAAAATGTTAATATATTTTAATATATAAATAAAATATATACTATATATTAGTGTATATATAGTATATATAGCATATATACTATATATAGTATATAGTATATATACTATAAATATACTATATATACTAAATATAAATATACTATAAATATACTATATATTATATATAAAATAAATATAAAATATATAATATTTATATAATTGTATAACATAAATATAAATGTATAAATATACATTTATAAATATATATTTAAGATTATAGATATACATATAAATATATATATATATGATAAAAATATATTAAAAAATCTTTATGTGTCTCCCAAAACAAAGATAAATCAGGAGAATATTCTACAGGGTATATCTTCTGATTAAAAATACATTATTTGGCTTCTGGGATAGGTATTGGAACATTAAGAAAACAATGGGGATGTTCTGATGGCTACAGGAGAGCCATTCATTACTTTTGTTACATCAAATAAAAAATGGGGCTTTTTAGAGCTACAACAGTGGATACACAGGTGTCCAATAATCATATTAGAAACATGCAGAGAAAACCTGTAAAAACCCAGTTATTTGCTATTGCTGGTGCTCTCTCTTAAACCCAACCTTCACTAATGCAGCTCAATCATATCAAAGCTTCTAAGTATGCAACCCTGCATCAGATCTCAGAAATTAACAGCAATAAGAGCAACCTCTTAATGGCCCAGGTGGCGTTCTTGTTCAAAATACCACATACCTATTACATTTCCATTAATAGGTAGCTGTTTTGTTTTATAGATAGAAATTAATATTCTAACTTCCATAAAACCTCATAGATAAACACACTTCCCTCAAATTAATAATATTTAGTAGTAGTGTTGTTGAAGACTTTGGGAGTTCCATGCATCAAGCTCTCAATTTAAAAACAAACAAACCAGTCAAACAATCCCCAACAATGAAGAAACCATCCCTTGTTTATGCTAAAATAAAATTGCAGTTCTGAAATTTAAACAAGATTTTTTTGTTTCTGTGGGAGGGAGACAAAATGGTGCCTATTAGCAATTTTGTCACTTGTTTTGAAATTGCCAGCATCTCCCCAGGACATGAATAATTAACAGTGGGACACTCAGAGAGACTTGGATCACTTCCACTATTTCTGTGGAATAATGCTTGAAGCCTTTTAGATATCGAAAATTATCATTATTATATTCCTGTCTTCCTCCTAAGTAATCAATCTTCAGATTGTAACAAAGTGATTACAGTTGCTTAATTAGTCTCAGATTTTAGGAAAAAGAGCTTGATCAGTATTTATGGACTTTAATAGGCACTTTTAAGATCACCTCCAATGTGGTGCGATTTGCCAGCTGCTGCATTACAAATGCCACAGTCACATCAGCCTTATCAGACAGATTCAACATTTGATTTTAAAATCCTCTTCTAAATATGCACTTCATGAAGCTGTCTGACCTGTTTATTCATTCCTTATCACTGATTCAGAATTAAAGAATTTAGAATTCAGAATGTTGAGGTCAAAAGACCATGTTTTCCTTTCTAGAGAAATTCAAGGAGAATTTTTTTCTGGCCTCACAACATGGATACAAAAACACCTCAAACAGAGTACCTTTATACTAACAGTTTTGGCCAATGACTTCAGGTCATTAAGAGCTAGCTCATGTTAATTTCCAAGCTACAGAGAAATGTTATGCATTTAAGAAGCTTAAATGCTTATTAGCTTGGTCTTTGACAATTTAGCAATAATTTGGTCAATTATTGCATAAGGTTTAAATTCCTTTAATGATACCAGGCTCTTCATGAAAAATCATTTAATCCAGTTGAGCAGCAAATTCAGTTTTTACTCATGAGGGTCACAATTCAGTATAGTTCTTCTCCATTTTTTATTTCTTTTTATCAAAGATGGTCCAGCAATACAACTGCCAAAACATCTACTTTTCACAGAGTGCAGATTTCCTAGGGAATGGAATGTGAAGTATTTGGAGGCTTCTTGCACATTGAAGTATGATAAGAATTTCTGGTCTCACTGCTGGAAAGCAGTGAGTGCTCAAACAAAAAAAAAAAAAATTAGTATTTTGTAAAATAAATGTTACTTCCAGGGGCCTGCTCTGCTGTTATCAACAAGGATGCACCTTCTTTGATAAAGTGTGGTTGCAGCACTACAATAGAGCAAGTCCCCTAGGTTAGAACCATGAAGCCATAGATTCACAGGATGGTTTGGGTTGGAAGGGACCTCAAAGATCATCCAGTTCCACCCCTTGCCATGGGCAGGGACACCTCCCAGTACCCCAGGTTGCTCTGAGCCCCATCCAGCCCTGAGCCTTGGTTGGATTAGACACCCCCATGCCAGGTTCGGCTGTCTGTCTCTGCCCTGACACGGGTAGGCTGGTTCTTGGGTGGCACGCGTTTCAAAGGATGAGTCTGGACTCTTCAGCTTTTCGACCTTCAGATTGTTTATTGTTTCCTATCTACAAAATTTTCTGTCTGCCCAACAGAGGTCTGATCTGCAAGGCAGCCGAGGGCACTCTGACCACCCACGGGGCGGTCCTGTCTTTTTATACTAAAGTCTACGTACACAATATTTACCTTTATTTCCCAATGCTTTTCACCCATGTTAGCAAGTGCACCTTCACCATAAACCAATCCCCAAGTGCCAACATCACCACAGGAGATGGAAGACAAGAAGAAGAAAGAAGAAGGACGAGACACGCCCTGATCCTTCCATCTTGTCTCCATAACCCCCCTGTACCAAAAACCTTAAAGTTTATATTTCACCCTATAAATGTGTCCCTTTTACACCTTTCACTCTAAAGTGATTCTCATGTCCTCAAACTGCTGTCACTTCTGTGGATGGATCAAAATCAAGCCACCAAACATTCTTGGCAACATTTCAGGATTTCCGAGACCCCCCCCAAGGGTTCTCCTGGCATCTCTGGACATTGGGAACGATGTGCTGAGTTCCCACACTCCCACACCTGTCCCACAGCCCCAGAACAGTCTCACTGAACTGCACCCTGCAGCAGCACCCCACAGGCTGCAGCAGCAGAGCCCTCTGGAGCAGATTGCCCAGTCCCACCTCTCAGACTGGTCAAGTTGCTTGGCTGGGCCTTGCACACTTAACCCTGAGTATTTCTCAGGATGGAGATTACACACCTCACACACCTTCAGATACCTCTCCCAGCCCTTCATCCCTCTCATGGGAAGTATTTTCCCTTCCAAATATTTGCAAATCTCTTTGGCTGCAAGTTGTGTCTGCTGCGCACCTCCAAGAAGTGTTTGTCCTTCCACACACTGTGAATTCTCTCAGTGTTCTGAACAACTTCTGGTCAGCATCAAAAGTGACCCTTACACATCCAGCATTGTTCAAGTTACTGCCAAGATAATCAGCACACACATGTGTTATAAAATGGGACATTCAGTGATGAACCCAGATGCTGTAAACCATGAGCAACCTGGTATCACTGGATACAGGCACTACCCAGGCTGAAAACTCATTCCCCTTAACTCAAATTTTTCAAAAGACTATTTTTAGTGCAGCAATTCTGTGAAATTAGCTCAGTAAAAAAGTTAGTCTGCTGAAATATAACTTTGTTCGACATGTCAGCACACTGAGGTCACACCCAGATCTCTACAAAGATCTGAGTGTTTGAGGGGTATGAACAGTAAGATACAGGAGTTTCCACATATTGAACACTGACAAAACCATTTATTATGAACATCAACTGTAGAGACACAGGAAGGTGGCTTTTGAACTCTTTAAAAAAGGACCTGCCACTGGACCAGCATGAATATAAAACTAAAGCTTCAGAGTAAGGGATGCCAGACTCACTGTCAGCTTCATTTTACCATTAATGTTTTCTTTTTTCAGGATATATGTCTTCAGATAGATGTCCTTTAGCTTTTTCACTTAACAGAGGTATTTCTACCATTCCAGCCACGTCTTGTTTTGTGCATGCAGTAATGAGAGGTCATGTGTGCACTATAAAACAGATCCCTCAGGTCAGGAGGCCTTGAACAAAGGCAAATATTGCTAAAGGCAACATCCCCTTAACTGCTGAGTGAGGGGAACTAGAAAAACACCACATTGTCCTCATCAGAAGATTTTTGCCTGCAACAGCTGGAACTTTTCAATAGAACTATTACTGGAAGAGGGTGGCACAGTAATGTTTTTATCAGTTTACATGGACAGCTACTCGTACAAGCCAGGATCAGGCCTGCTGTAGGTGTGCTGGCAAGAGGTTAGTGGGAGCAGCTGGAATTTGAGAAACACACTCCCGTGGCCAGCTGTTTGAGTCAGACATTTTGGGCTCTTTAGCTGGTCTATGACACATTTGCTTCTTTTTGTTTAAGTGAATGATGGCTTCTGTTATAATATTTTAAAAAACCCAAATTATAATAATAATAATGTCTGATAGTTCATTTAATTAAGCAATGACTGGCTTTGATGAATGCCTAAAGCAGTTTATCTTCAGGAATGCTTAATTGCCCTGGAATCATAAAAGAAAAGAACATTGTCTTTTTTTCTGCTTCTATCCAATAAATTCTCTGGGGAATTAAATGTTCTTGCTGTCTCCTATAGCATATGCAATTTTCTTAGGAAATTAGTTTTATATTTAGTTCCAATCACCTGGTGTTTTCCAGAGCATTATGAATCAGGCATCCAAGCAGCAGTAACAAAAATCATGACTGATCATCTTTATGAAGTCAGCAGCAAAGACTCTTCCTATGCCAAGACTGCAGTATGGAACTGTGGTTAAGGTCCTGCACTAATTTACTGCTTTGTGCCATAGATGAAATTTGGCACTCTTCTGCAAAAAGACCCTTTATGATCTACCGAAGGCTGCCCAAAATTTTTGTCTTACCCTGGTCAGAGATCACACATCAAAATTAAATACATGATAGGCAGGAAAAAGGCTGGCAGCTTAATGAGGTTATGCTCCCAGATTGCCACGAGGATGGATGTGCAATGTGACTTCCACATGAGCTTTTCCAAAGCAAGCCATGACACTGGACTCAGTGAGAATCCTCAGTGAGATCAGAGAGAAGGAAAACAGTACCTGACTCCCCTTGCTTTATTCAGCAGTGCTGAATGCAGTTTGCTGGATGTGGCAGGAATTTTAGCAGGACAATCCTGAGTGCCCTTCTAAAAGACAGGTCTATACTACTGGCCCATGAGGAATCTCAGCACCCAGAAGAAGTTAAGGAGCAGCCAGAACACCATGATACAGATATTCAAGATTGAATCATAAAATATAAACTTCAGACTGCATTCATATCACCTTGTGGAGGTGATTAATTTAAGTATCACAGCAACCAAGATTTAGGCACTGAGCCCCAACAGAACATTTCAAAGAAATGCTCCAAACAGTCTGGAGTCATTTCCTCACCTCTGGCAGACATTACCCAGTCATTTGCCACAGGAGCTGAGCTCCCTCACTTGATATGAATGAAGAGGATATTTTTGAACAGCTTACTCTGCTTTCCAGCAAAACAAACACCTTCTTCAAACACCAGCTGATTCTCACAACCCCTTAAAATTACATAAAGCCATTTGAGGATGGTAGGGGAGCTGCTGCCAGTGTTTTGAGGATGGTAGGGGAGCTGCTGCCAGTGTTCCAGCAGTCCTGGAGATGAGCAGCATTGGTATCTGTGCCAGTTCTACCAGTGTGGGTGGGAATTCCATGTGGGAGCTTTGCTCCTTTCTCAGGTCCCACAATCCAGGGCACAGGTTGGTGCCGAGATGTTTGTGAAGGGGACCACAATCTACACATCAGAGCCATTGCAGAAACATGATCCAGCAGTGAAACATGACCCAGCAGTGTTTCCCTGAGCCCTGCAGGAAAACACACCTGGTTTTGTCAAGTAACATCCATCCATCTTGGAGGAGAAGGTTTTACAAAGGAAAGGCACAGAATCATGTCCAGCACAGACACAGGAGTAAAATTCTCCTGTAGTAAAATTCTCCAGGAGTAAAATTCTTACAGATTTGTCATGTCTTGAATACTGACACATCACCTAAGCACCAAGTGGGTGGCAGTTTCCTCCACTGTCTCTTTGGAGCCACTGAAACACGACCTGTGGGAGGTGAGTTTGATCCAACTGGCCCAAGTCCAGCAATGACAGCAGCAGCTTCATCCACTGCCACTGCAGACATCAAAATCACCTCTTTATTTTACTGCAGGTGCACAGAGATTTGTTTGTGCATACCCCTGTCTGGAAAAAGATAAGACCCTCAGCATGAAAGGCCCAAACAACCAACCAAAAAAACCCCCAAACAAACATAAAAAACAACACTCCCCCAAATCTGTTCTTCTATTTTTTAAAAACCTTTAACTATAAACAAACACCGGTAAGTTTGTTGTGTTTCTGTGATCCTGAGAAGCAATGTCTCTGTTCCAGAGTGTTTTCCCAAGCATCTGTATTGTAAAGATGTTTCCTTTGGATATACACAGAGAGATCAGAAGAGCTGCTCCAGCATTCCCATGGGAATGTTTAAACTTGTGAAACAAATGTTTTCACTGGCCTTGCTAAATTGCAGTTTAACTCTTTTTTTTTTTTTTTAACCAAGTGCAATTTCCAACCCACATTATTACTGTTGCTTTGTCAAAAATGTGATTTCAAGAGAATTGCTCCTAAGGGTTTGCAGTTAATGGCTGAGGGACATACAGCAGCATTGTTATTTGTTCACAGATGGATAACTCAAAATGCTAGCAGTAGTTCAATCTTTAAACAAACAACTTCTAGAAGTAATTGACTGTTCAATTGCTTTAACTTCTGGATAGTATCAACTCTCTCATTTCCAGTTTTTCTGCCTGTCTTCATAGGCCCTGCTGGTACTGGATTTGTTCTTCCCCTTAGAAGTCCTGAGGCACTTGCATCCATTATCATCAGTCAGACCAATAATTTTTTATGGCTTTGCTGGCCATATAAACCCATATTATCATATTCAAGTACTCTCACAATTTGTAAATACTAGTTCCTATTCATGTTTTACTTAGAAGAAAAACCAATACCTTTATTGAAAAGACAACCCAATTTTTAGCCCTGGGCCATAAGAAAATAAAAGTGATTGTAATGTCTGCATAATTTTACATCTTTGTTGGCCTTCCATCTTAGTAAATCTGAGATGGACTTTTATAATCACTTTGACAGAGGAGCAATGATCACAATTATGCTTTGTTCTAATAAACCTACTGAAAATAGAAGCAGCAAAGATGAAAAAAGGGAACCCCATCAGTGGTGCCCCACAAACAGGAAAGACTGCAATATAAACTTCTATTTTATTAGACACCAGAGAATGGAAGTACACAAGAGGCTCTGCAATATCCCAGCTGTGGGAAAAGCTTCAGTTGGAACTTAAGATTTTACTGGACATCAGAGAGTCCAGACATAAAACTCAAATCCGTAGGAAACCAAGCTTCATTGGTTGCACTCCCCACAGACAATACGTTGGGAAATAGGTATTTATCAGAGATTTGATCCCATGTTCATGCCCTCTGCTGTGTCCATGCAAATGCCAGTAAATGCAGCCAGCACACACGCAGCCTGCAGGAGATACTGTCTGTCGGCAAGAACAAAGCACTGCAAATCAGGAAACCTTGGCACCCTTCCTGACTCTTTCACCAGGCTCCAATGTGTGATCTCAGGAAAAAAATCAAAACATTCCCATGGGTCAGGCATCCTCTAGCCATATTTATTTATGTTTATAAAGCACTCGGATTCCCAGCTAGAAGGTGGTCTGTGAAAGTGAGGAAGTTTGGAAGTGCTGCTAATGTTGCTCATTTTCCTACAACCCACACCTGACTCTGTACTAAAGGGTTAATTGTTATTCCTATAGTAATTTCTTCAGTTATAGAAGACATCTCTCAAATAAAAACCAAAACAATAATTTCTGAACCACTCTCTCCAGCCCCAGTGAGAGGAGCCACCCAATTAAAATGCAATGCAATTTTACAGACTATGAAAACATAATGACATATTAAAAGTCATATAGGCATTTTTTACTATAAAGGCAAAACATTGTACAAGAGCCATATTTTTGAAAATAACTCCATTTGAAAAAAAAAAAGCAAAAAAGGGTTTTTAGAATATTTTTCTTCTTTTGAGGCAGCTGTCCAAAAGGAACAGATTCTACATCTCAAGAATAATTTAAAGCAACAGTTTTACCCTGCCAATCAAGGCTACAAGACTCAAAATTAATGCCACCTCAAAACTCAAAAGCAGCAGGTCCTGGATACCTTAAAACACCCCTTAGTGCTAAAGATTCTTTTCCTGAAGGCCAATTTTGAAATCAAACTGCTTGCTTTTTTCCAAGGAGCCAACAGAAAGAAGGCAGAGGGGTCACTGGATGCCAGCCCCCAGCACAGGGAGGTTACAGAGCCCAGTGGTGGAGCACGGCTGCAAGCCCAGCTAAGGAAGAAGCAAAGCCTTGGAGAGGCTGCCTAGAACTGGGGCTAGACAGAGTTAAAAGAATAAAGTGGGTATTTATTAAAGGCCTTCAACAGGTACACCTGGGGCAGCCAAAAGCCTCACAGAGGCTACAGCCCAGATGGACAATTGTGGGAGTCCCAGCTGTTGGTTTCTCTGGGTCTGGATTGAAGGCACTTGAGACAGTAGTTCATGTTTGGACTCAGCTGTTTATCATTTCTTATCAGTAAAACAGCCTCAACCATGAGTTCAGCAGCAAGGCACAAAATGGCCAACAATCTCTTGTAACAAGGTGTTTTAAGACTAAACTATCCAATTAAGAACTGACACCTAGATTATTTTCCCTTTGAACCCAACAACTGATCCCACAGAGCCCACAATGGGGACTTTTCTGCCCAATTACAAAATGCCACCCAAATCCATGAAGAAGAAGAATCATGAAGAAGAAACCCAGGATGACCCCCTGTGCCCTCCATCTTGCTTCCATCCACAACATACTAAAAATCCCAAAACCTACATTTCTCACCAAGTGATAGACCTGCACTACTCTCTATAATCTATTTCACACTTTTGTGGATTCCAGTCTATCTTGAAGTCTGGGAAACTTTCTCCATGAATGAGGGTCAAAGTCAGTGCTGCCCTGGGGGTCAGGGCACCCCAGAGCAGACAGAGAAATATTCCAAGTGCTCTGGGTTTCCAAAGACAATGGTCAGGAGTTTTTCAGACAGATATGAGTTTGGTCTGTTTGCATATCAGGGGTAAATTCTCCAATTACAGCTTCAGGTAATGAAATCATTTACCCCCAGTTTGCTCACTTTTGTTTCCATTTTTTGGGGCCTGAGGCAGGGGGTGTTCTTGGTTCTCAGGCCTGGAAGGTTTGCTTTGCCTGACCAAAATGTGAAGGGAGCTCACTAACACTCCATAGGGAGCTCAGAATTATGCACTAATGCGGGACAGAATCTGAAAATAACAAAGCTGAAATTAAAGGCATCAGAAGGACAGCAAGGGACCACAGTGTGTGCTGCCTGGGAGAGGTCATCCCAGGATAGTGGGGCAGCCTGTGCAGACTGCTCTGCAGGGAGAGGCATCTCTGCAGCTCTGACACACTCTTTTCCATGGAAAGGGTGTGGCCAAGGATAACACCACATTTCTTAAATTAGCTCACTGCCTCTCAGCTGAGCCCTTCCAGAGAGTGGGAAGAGGCAGGAAGAGAAAAGCAGCCAACTTGTTCCTCTTTCTCCTCCTTTGTCCCTTCCAATCCCCCATTCCACTATGATCACAACACCAGTTTATAAGCAGCAGCAGCAAACAAGGAGGCAGGAAATGGGCTCAGAGGCTTGTCCACTCCATCTGTCTCTTCTCCAGGCACCCTGGATGGAAGCTCATAATTAACAGGAAGTGTTTCAGTGTTATGACTAGGTCAGAAAAAGCAAGGGTTTACCTAAAGTAACACTGGGAAAGCCACTATTAGCACAGCACATAGTCCTTTAATGAGGTAATCTCTGGCCATCAGAGCCCTTCTCTGTGTGCCCCCAGACTGACGTCTGACCTCAGCAGCCACCAGAGGGGAAAACAAAGAGTCCATGACAACACGGCCCAGGGCAACACAGCAACCCCTCTGCTTGTGCTGGGCCTTTATTGACACAGATCAGGCCACAGCTGACTCCCACCCCAGGAGCTACAACAACAATGCAGGCCCGGCCCAGACACGGCCTGAATGGTGTTATCACAGAGCCCTGGCACTGAAGAATGGCTCCAACAGGCCATCAGAATGATCCTTTCTGGCAGAGGTAAGGGGTCTGCCCAGCTCCAGGCTGATGTTGTCACTGGGTATTGTTGGCCCTTTGGGAACTGCCCACTGTTACCGTGTGAAAAAAAAGCCACAAGGGTCCTTCCATGGCACTGGGCAAGCGCCCTGCCCATGGATGGCCCTTGGTATAAAACTGAGAATTGATGTGTTGAAATGTCCCCAAAGCCCTTCATTATATTTTACAGCATGGGGCCAGTGGATAATTAGAGGAGGATGCCAGCAAAACCCAAGGAGACTGCTGAGGCAGCAAGCGCTAATGCAATTTTTTACCACAACATATAAATAACCCCCCAAGTTCCTCTTGGAAGCATATGTGGTAAAAGGAGCATGCAAAGCTTTTATCACGCAACTCTTGTGTTGTTTTAGAATAGTTAATCAAATAAAAGCTTCCAGAGCTCTGACTTAGGAAAATCTACACCCTACATTTCCTTTGGCAGTTGGACACCAATATTATGTTACTAAAGCAATGGAGCTTTAATAGAAAAATGAGCAAACCGAGGGAATTGTGCTAAGAGAGGAAAGATGAGGGGAACAAGATGGAGTTAAATTCCTAGAACATGATTAGACAGATCCACTGTTCTGCCCTTCTCAGGAAGGTCTCCAGATCTCTGTATCAGTATGAGAACATCTATGTGTAAATAAACACAGCACAGAAGTGCTTACAAATTAACATTTCATCTCCACCTCATCCAGCTATGTCTGCCTTTACAAAAAATTGCTGCCTGTGGGCTGAAGGAAACCCCTCAGATGCCTCCCTACATCACATCTATGCTCTCCATGCTGTGCCTGAATACCAACATCTATTGTCAATATTCAAAATTCTTTTCTTCATTGAGAAGTTTTGATATTTGAAACACGCATCAATATAAATTTATTGCAGTAATGTCAAATAAAGCTTATCCATTTATGTTCTCTCACAATTTTAAGGTGATTTTGGATACCAGGAAAACCAGAAAAAAAATTCATGGAGAATTTCTGGAGGCCAAGGGAATTTTTACTTTTATTTCTCTTGCTATCAACATTCATATATTTCTATAATTTTTAAACAAAAGCATCTCATTTCAATCCATTGAGCTGACACAAAACACTTCAGCTGAGTTAATCTCAACATTAAAATACATTTCCCATTGAGAAAGAGAAAAGAAGTTTCATTTAAGATCTCATTTATGTCAGGCTTTCTTTATTATCTCCCATAATAAATTCCAGTTGTGTAACTCCATGATGACTTGCACAAGACTAACCATGTTATGTTACAACCAAGACTGGTTAAAGGAAAACTGTTATTTTATGTCAGAATTAGCCCTCTGGTCAGCTCAGGCTTCAGGAAACAAAAGCAGCTTGGATTTCAAGCCTTGGAGGGAAATGTACTGCTTGGAAAAAGCAGGTATATTAAGTTGTTTTAAAACTAAATATTTGTAACGTATTCAGCTAAATTCTAATGGGCACCAAACTGACCTGAAACAATATCCTGCAATTTGGGTTTCCTGCTGTGTTTTGGCAAGCTTTCAGGCTCTCACATGGAAAAAGGAGATTTTGTAGACACTGGATTTTCCACTAGACAATGGCTCTCCTACAGGTCCTGTCACTAATTGAAATTATTCAATATTTCAGTGTGTACAAGACCCTTTTCTCCCCTCACTCCTGCCCTTACTACACACACAAAAAAGGGCCAAACCAGCAAATGGGAAAAGTAAAAGAAATTTAAATTACACCAGACACCACTTGGCTTCCTTGAATTTCTCAGTTCTATTTTCAGGGCCCCTGCAATAATAATTTCTCCCTCCAGTTAACTCGTTAACAAGCAGACACAGACAATCCCTCATCACATCAGGCTGGGGCTGCAAGGGAATTCACCAGCCACTCATCCAGAATCTATTCTTCTTCTGGAAATGCCTTCCTCTTTTCTGGACATCTCACAAAGGATATCCCAGGTTAGCTTGGGATGAAGCAGGCCATGACCACTGGCCATGAAGAAACATGACTGATGAGCTGTTGGTTTGTAATTAACCTTTGCTTGATGGCAGTTGAGAGAATCTGGCCTTGGTCAGCTCTCAAAGTGGGAGCTAAACTCAGTCCAGCTCACTCATATGTGCCATGCCCCACAGAAACCAGGAATTTGACAGCACACACTTCTAGACTATTATTTCTTTTACCTTTTTTTTTTGTTTTCATGGGGCATCAGAAGCTCAGCTTCCCAAACAGTAAGAGAGCCTTGAAAAGTTGAGGCAAATGCAAATGTCACTGAAAGGTTCAGTTCCTGCATCCACTGATGACAGGAAATCTGTGCTAGTAAATGCCCTGCTCCTAGATCACAGTCTGCAGCAGTGGAATTAACTCTTCACCAATAACTCAAGATTACAGGTGGAAGTATTGGAGCAGCCTGACACACAGGAGTTAAGGTACAAAAAAAATGAAATTATACTTGTTTTTCTCTTTGCCTCCTCTCTCTCCACTTCCACACAGGTTTAAAGCAATTCTTGGCCCAGAAACTGCAGAGAAAAAGGAAATTCACCAAAAACCTATCAATAGCAAAAATCTAAAAATGACAAAAGTCAAAACAGCAGCACCTCTCATGTGGACTGTTCAAAGAACCAATCAGCCTCCCTTCAGTCAAATCCTTAAGCTTTACCCAGATGTCCCTTACACAGCAGGTGATTCCTTCCAGCACAATAACCCCAAAGGGGCTGGAAGCCAACGTTTCAGCTTGGTGGCAAACAGAGCATAACAACAAACAGCTAAAATCCAGTCCAATCCTTCAAGAAATTTTTTGCCTCCTCAAAAGTGAGGTTCATGATTTATCTCAAATTAATTTTAACCATTCTTCTAAACTTCTTTTTCTTAAATTCCCTCACTAGACTTCATATCCAGCTTGCCTAACACAAGGAAGAAACATCCTAAGCCAAAGCAATAATATGAAAATATTATGGTTGAGTAGCTCAGTTTCCAAGTGACATAAATTGGCAGTAGCTGTTGGGATTGTTGGAAAATGTAATAAAAAAAATAAAATTTATTGTGCCAAAAAATCCCTATGCCTGGAATAATCTAACACTGTCCCACTGATACTAGTACACAGAAACCAGAAAAACAGAGAAGACAAGCAAATTATGCCCAAGGGTTCTGAAAATATAATTGATTTGAAGTGTTTTGGTTACTGAATGCTCAGCAAGATACTCCCAAAACATGCTCTGGAAATCTGCATATTCCTAAAGGTTTTAAATCTTCACAAGACAGGTTTACGCTTCTGAAAGACCTTGATTTTAAGCACAGCCTTGCCTAATTAATATTAATTAATATTTAGAATGTGACAAAGTAAAAGTTGCTAATAGTGTTTATTTTTTGGAAGTTCAGGGTGGCTATGCTAGAAAAACACACACAAAGGATAAACAGCAGAGTGTTGAGATCCTTCTGCCAACACTCTCCCTTCATGGTGACTTCCCCACCAAACATCTGACAGGCTTTGTAATAATAATAATAATTTTATAAACCAAAAGATTAACATCCACTGGAGCAACAAAGACAATTGTAAAACAGGAACACAAAAACAGCTAAACCAGAGAGAGAGACAAGCAAAAATATATTCTCTATAGCTACTGTATTCTTGCTCCATTCATGGGTTTAATTAAATTGCTGACTTTAAGTACCAGTAAACTCTCTTGTTATGTTTTTTTTGTGGTTTCTGGGGTGCTTTTTTTTTCTCCTGTTGGTCTTTTTGAGGGAGTGGTGGTTTTTTTTGTCTCAGTTTTTTTTATATTCCTTGCTGATATGCTTTCTTTCAAAGACCCCACTTTCAACACTTGTTAGGAACCTGAGATGCAGCATTAAAAAAAAATGGTTATGTGATAATGACAGTTAAAGAATATTGATTGGGACATCAATAGCTACTGGAATTTACATTTTAAGACAGACATAAATAAAAGCACCTCTGTCAAGGGAATAATGAGGAAATACCTGTTAAAAACATGCATTTACATACTACCCCAGATAAATATTCTACTGAAAAATGCTAAGTGATTCTGCAATTACAGACTGGGTTACACACAAAGGTGAACCAACAGTGAACCTTCAGCCTCTGAATTATGGCATTTGAACCACTGATATCCTTCTAATACCATTTTTTATATGTAATAGTTCTGCATTTTTCATCTATGTGCATTGTAAAGCAGACACAAATCCCATCAGTTTGATGGAACTGCCCCGATTTACTGCAGCAATAAAAAGTTAAAGAGTCCATGCTGTAAAGAGAGATCTGGTAGAGTTTCAAACTCAAAGAATTTGTTCACTTCATGCAAGAGAATGGATCTCTGCAAAGTGAGGAAGCCCATTGGGGCTGGAGGCCCATTTTGGTATGGAAAAAGGCTCTTTCAGAAAAACAGCCTTTTTATGTGTTTGTGCAGTTCTGACTACAGTGGAGACTGGAGTGCAGGGTACCAATGCTAGAGCAAATAAGAATTACAGAAAACCAGAATGTACAGAATAACAGAAGCAGTTAATCACATCTGACTTGAATATGTTTTGTATTACACGGTGTACTCCAGAGATACAGTGTTTCCACTTCAAATACTGCACTTCTGGACACGATGATGAGAAGAAATGCACAGCATTTACAAGCACACAGCTACAGTAAAAAAGCTGCTGTCACATCCCATGGCAGTTGTGACCAGCTGAGAATCCTGGGAGGACATACTCCACCAACTCCACAAAAGAATCAAGAATCACACACAATTGATTTCTCTCATTTCAGTCTCTGCAGAGCCTCCACAATGTGACAGCTTATCTGAAAACAGAACCAAAAATGGGTTCAGAGAACACTTCTCATAGAAGTAACTTGTATGAAATGGAAATCATAATAAGGACACCATCAAAAGTACTCAGTGAAATGGAGAAAATGAGTAAGCACAGAAAGATTGACTTAAATGAATCAGTAATGAGGTGGAATATGTAGAAGTTCCCTCAGAATTCCTTGTTTGCTTTTACTGCCAGTGTGCAGGCACAGATCTCAGGGACAGGGACAAGAGGTGTGACACAGGCTGCAGGTGCCAGGTCCTGGTGACAGGACTGTGCTATTTCAGTGAGCAGCAAAAGGAACTCCTGCTCAGTGCCTGCAACTTCAGTCCTGACATTTATAAATAAAGGGAACCCAACATCTGGCCCTTGCTGTACAAAATGTGTGTCACAGCAAGGGCTCTGTTGTGTTTCCAAAGGAACTGACAGCCTAGATAAGGTTTTTTCTGTGTGCTGCTCACCCAGATCACACAACATGGCTTGGAAGACTGCAGCATGTGGCAGGAAAAGAAGCAGTTTTGGCTCAGAAGTACTGTCAGGTTGAGAGACTGAGCTTATTTCCAGGGAATAATCAGGTGCTTGACTCAGCCCTCACGGTGCTAAAAATGTCTCACCAGGTTTCATTTATGTCCTCAACAATTCAGGAAAATAAAACATTGCATAAGGGGGAAGTCGATTCAGAAGGAAGACACCATCTAATTAAAAAAAAAAAGAAAAAAGCCTCTGTTGTTCAGTGAAAACAGGCTCTCTTAGGGACTTCACACAAGTCCTCTCCAAGGCCTTTCCCTCTCTTTGTCACCTCACCTTGAAGAGGAGCAGACATACAAGGACACAAACATCATCCACTGTGCATTCAAAGGTAAAACCCCAACTTATTAGAAAAATGAAAACTTGGAAAGTTTGTACACTAGACTACTATTTCTAGTAGTGTTTGAATTAATATCTCCAGAATTTTTTTAATTAATATCTCCACAATTTCTTTTCAATTCCCAAATTTTGCCAAAACCAAGCAGCAGCCAAGTGAAAGGAAAGCTCTCCCATGACAATTTGACCTTTTCACTGCTCTTGTAGAATTCCTGTTTAAGGGCACCTGCCTGGGCCAGAGTGATTCACACTGAGGGCAGAGGGGGAATTGTCCAAATTCTGTATGGCTGACCAGACTGGGAGGAGTGTGAGGTTCTGCAGCTCTGCCCTGTTGGACTCGCTTGGGAGAGTGACCAAAGGCACCACAGCAGGACAAACTGCCGTGAACCCGCAGCCAGGAATTTCTGTGCAGGATAAAGAATGAAATTTGCTTTTTATTGCAGCAGAATAAAAAACCTGGGTGGGGAGAAGAACCATCTGTTTTCCAAGTGTAATGCCAGAGCTGCAAGTGATGCTCCAACATCCTTCCACTCTGAAAGGGACAGCTGGGTAAGGGATGGGACTGATGTCTCATGCCAAATTCCTGGAGACTCCATTTGCCACCTCATTCTGGTTTGGTTTGTATTCCTGCCCTTCTTGGTGTCCTCTGAGTTGACCATCAATGAGAGCAGATGTGGAATCAGGCAAATAAAGCAGAAGTTGTTTTGCTCATTTGCAGAATGTATTCTGCATCCAAATGCAAATAATTTTATTTGGTTAAAGGATGATCTAATGCAGCAATTTGGTGCTGTAGTTCTTCAAGTTGATTATGGTTGGCCACAGCTGTGCCCTGCAAACATCCCAGGTTTATGTGTAATAACTGGATTGAATTAATCCTTTAGGAAACAGGAAGGTTGGTTCTATTAGATTTCTTATTGTGAGAAAAGGCTGGGTTTTTCCTATGAGTTATTTTTTTAGAAAGCTATCCACAATTTTCCTGTTGCTTCTTTTAATTAATGACATCATTTTTACTCCCTGAACAATTAAAATATTACCCAAACTACAGAAAAACATTATCGCTTACTTTCTTCCAAAACAAGGTGTTGTGTTTTGGTCCTTCCAGGCCATCAAGCTCTTTCTGCCACACTTCTTTGGTAAAATACCACAAGTACCACCATGACTCAGCTAGCAAATAATCCATGGAAAAAAAAACAACCACCACCCTCTGTCTCTGAGGTCTGACACTGCTTGAGTTAGGATCTGTAAGGGAAACTAATTTTCTTCATGCTATGTCATACATTTCTAGTATTGATATTAAAAATTAATGTATAGTATACAAAAAGTGTATAGATATAGTATAATATTAAAAATAGTTTATAAAAATTAATTTATATATTCTCCATGTCAGGAAGACATGACTTGGTGAGACATTGATAATGGATATACCCATGGTGAATTTCAGATTATTGCAGTGACCAGGAACTGAAGGAAGTATTAAATAGCTCATTTTAGAGAATTAAAATTTATCCCAGTACAATGCTGTTGAAGAAATTCATCACAAAGGAAAACTCTTTATGTTCATCCTGGGAGACACAGAAGCTGATGTCAGTACAAAAATCTAGATCCTGAAATCTTTAGTTTTTGGTGGCTGAGATCAACTAATTTGGCAAATATAACTGGTAAGCAGACACTAAAAAATTACATATTCAAATATAGACAACAATCAAAAGACATTATTTAAATCTATTTCCTAAGGCCCTTTCAAATATGATTGATGAAAGAAAAACACACAGCACACACATTGAATCAATGAAAGTAGCTATGGATTTAATGTTTTTTTTTTTTTCCTAAATCATTGGTGAGAACATGATAAACCCTCTTTGATTCATTTGAGGTCATCATTCATGGCAGGACTCAGAACAACAAATCATTCCCAGAGGGAAACACCCTGGTACATATGTCTACAGAATTTTACATTTTGTTTTCTGTCTTCATGTAAGACAAAACCAAAGTAGAATTTATTGCTAATAAGATAACAGAAGTTTTTCAAAGACTGCTACCCTTTAATTAAATTTCAACTTCTTTTGATGTGACTAGATACTATCCTAATTTTATAACTGTCCTAATTTTGTTTCAAGAAGCCCTAATTGCAACACCATACTGAGTAGTATTGCAGCTGACATGAAATAAGTGTTCTACCAAAACTAGATCTTAAACAGCCTGATTAAAAATACTTTGCCACCAAGGAATTTCTGGACAATATATTTTTGGACAGTATTTGGCAACAGATAAACTGGATGGGGAAGATCATGTAAATACTGGGCACTGTAAATCACATTATTGGAAATAGTTCCATTTTCAAAAGCCTGGATAGAACCATACTATTTTTAAAGCCTATGTATTCAGAGGTTTTCCTATCTGATAGATTGACTAAAAAGAACTAAAAAAACCCCTGCAAACCAAACAAATAAAAACCACAAACAAACCAAAAGCCTTAAATAATTCTACGTTCCTCTCTATAACTAGAGAGTTTTCTTCATTCATCATTTAAAAAATAACAATAAAATAATAATATTCAAAGGGTATATAAAGGCAGGTATTGTATACCAAACATCCAGACATACAACAGCTCAGGCTGGTCACAAACCATGAGCCTGAGCTTCCAGAAGGAGGTTGATTTCCTAGCTTTGGCCATAACTCAGGTTGCACTGTGGGAATGATTTATTGGTGGGATTTGGTTATCACTCCCTTTGAGTTCCTGCTTTGGAGCTGCCACGGTTACAGATGGAAAAGGAGCCCCAGTCCAGAGAGAGAGAGCTGTTCTGAAATGGTGCAGCAAAAGTATCTGTGTTCTTATTTGGCTGGGGCAGCAGGAGAAAGGCCAAAATACACATTTCTAGTAGTGTTTGAATTAATATCTCCTGCAAACCCCCAGTGGGGTTGTGAGGAGGGGAAGCCAACACCAGAATTCAAGGGTAGAAGGGGGTAAACCAATGAACGGACCTCTCTGCCATTTCCAAAAGCTGGGGGAGAGGAAATCAACATAGCAAGATCCCAGCTAAGGGAAGGGAAATGAGGGCATGGGTGGTTTGATCTGGGGCTGTTCTCTGCAGTGTCACAGGGAAGAACAACACAGGGGGAAAGAGCCAGCAGGGATGGATGGCAACCTCCCCTTTCCTGTGCAGAACAGCTCAAGGGCCCCACAGCTCTGAGAAACACCCCTTGAAACAGCAACCTGCCCTCTCAAAAAAAGATAATGTTTCACCAGCCCCGACTAAAAGCACCTATTTCCCTGCCCACCTGTCACTGGGCAGCTTTAAAATGAAAAGCCAAGCCCTCCCCACACGGAGAGCCACAAAGCAGAAGTGCATATTGTGCACACGTGGCAGGGCTGCCAGATGTTTGGGTCCAGATCAGAAACCAGACACCACACAGGCCTGAATAACAGGTAAAGAACCTTTTTTCCCCCCACAATGACATTTGCTTCCTTGGGAGATGACAAATCAGCTCAGCTTCAGTGAAAGTGATTCATCACTTTATAATGACACACCAGAAACCTCAGGAGGAACACGCTACCCTCCCTGTTCTTTGTTTTTCCAGGGGTGAAGAACAAAGTGCTATCAATTAATTATTAATTACAAAGATCTTTTCACATGAAGGATGGTAACTTATTGTGCTTTGCTAACAATAGTTAATTTGTTTCCGAGTAAGACTTCTGAAATATTTCAGTATTTTTCTTCATGTTATATACAAACATTTGAGAGATTAATTGTCCAGATGTTTCCTTGGGTTTTGTTCTCTCTTTCTCACATAATAAAAATCTTTCAGCACACTTTTTTTTTCCCAATAAACCCACAGTCCATCTGTTATACTTTGCTGGAGACATTAAACAGCACTACATGTGTGTTACAATCATTCTAAAAAGTAAATCTTCACCATTTTCTTTTACAAATAAGGTGAAAGACTCCATTTTTATTTGTTAGGTAATGTCTTGATATGTTGCCCTTTGCCCTAAAACAAAGCTCTGTTCACTAATACCTTCACCTTTGCTTCTAATGTCATGGGGTAAAATATTCAAATTCCAAGTCAGACCATCAAGTATTCCTGTCTCACAGCAGAAAAACCCTGGAAAAATACAGCAGAGCAAGTCTTTAACAGCTCTCTCCAGTTTAAACACAGCACAACTGCTTCAGAACAGTTTAGAACTAATCAGTCTCAGGCTGTCATGAGCAAAGTGAATAATGGCAGTGTGCATTTTTATTTCTGTATGTATTACAAGAAGCATTTGTCCTGTAAACTGAGCAAGTGAAAACACAGATTAAAGTGTAGGAAGTGTCAAAACTTACTTCCTAGATTGCTGCTGCAAAATGAAAGTCCTGAAGCAGAATTGATAAGAGATTTTTTTCACTGTAGCCATGCAAAATTTGCAGTTTTCAAACCTGGTTTCCAAACATACTTTTGGGAAGCAAAATTTCAAAGCCGCTGTAGACCCAATGATTTTTAGTTTAGTTGATATAACGAAAAAAAGAGCCTCAGAAATCTTTCTCATCTAGCCCTTCAAAATCCCACACCAAAAAACCCTGCAATCTTTTTCATCTTGTCCTTCAAAATCCACACCAAAAAAACCCTCAAAAAAAACCAAACCAGCAGAAGAGTATTGAATAAAATAATAAGGTAAGACCATGTCAAGAAGATCTACATCAGCAGATATGCTATAGTCCACAACTTGCACAGATCTGAAGGAAAACTTTATGTAAAAACAACATTCTGACAAGGCAGATGAGACTTGAAGTGGGATCTAGTACTTGTTGGAATATTTCAGTCTCCTGAAGGTTTCCTAAGTGTCAAACAGGTTTGGCACAGGATTAAATCCAAACTGGTGCCAGTTTGCAAGACAACTCATGAATCTTTCTCAAAGAACATTTCAGATTGTCCTCAAGTCTTGCAGGAACACATAAAAGATTTCTAGCTACTTGTTTTTTTTTCTTTTCTGACCTTTAAAATGCTGGGATTTTTCCTCACGTGAGACATGCCAGCTTTCCCCATCCATGAGGAATATGGTACTTTCCCTAAAATAAGAAGCCACTCACATCTAAGTAAAGCCAACCATCTGCATTAATTAGTAAAAGACCCCAGAAGCTAATTTAAATGTTTACATAATCACTATTTCACTTGTGCCAAAAGAGCATAGAAACATAGCTAACATTAGAAAACACTTCAAAGGGTAGGCAATGAACAATCTATTTTTATCATAGTTAAGAGTCCAAGAGATTACTTACATTAGCTTATACCTTAACTTCCAAAACAACATCTCATTCAAAAATATTCATCCCAGCATCTCCTGCATCCTCTGAGAACACAGGTGCTCTTCTCACCAAGTTATAAAACTGAGATTTTTTTTTTCACATTTCAAGATAAACAAATAGTGACACTGTAGTCATTTAGCAATATCCTGATTTTCATTACTACCACTGCCCTTATACCAGCTGGTTTCAGTCTGTCTCAACACAATGACAAAAATGTGCTTCCAGAAAATAAGGAAGACCTGAAATTACTTACATATAGCCAGAATTTAACTCATGAATACTAGTTACAATAGAATTTTAACAACCATTTCTAAGAAGCTACTGTTTTAAGTAAGAAGTGATTTAGCTCAGTCAAGCAGAACACTCAACTCCATAGCCATTATTGTCAAAGATGAAGCAGGGAGGTATTATAATGGCTCCTTCGTTTTCTAGCTGTTGCCTGGAGAAACCTGGAGTCTGCAAACTATTTGTAAGAGGCTAGGAAATGTCCTAAAGGAGAGCAAATTCATTTATGCTGTGCATATTTGAAAGAGGTTTGCATACTCACTGGAGAACGTTTAGGATGTGTAAGTAAAAAAATGTTGAAAACCCCCTACTCCTATCATTGTTTTCTGGGAATCTGGGGACAACCAGCTCTTGCAAAGTGAGAACACTCTTTCAGAAGGACATTTGTTTTCCTGGAAAGGCACAGGAGGAACATAAGGGACAAGGCAGAAGAGAGAAGAAAACCTTTCCTCCTCTTTGTGGGAGGTCAAAATGCCTGTGTAGCTCAGGTGGGTTCTCCTCTTTGAGAGCTCTCTTTGGGCTCATCATGGCCAGTTTCAAAAGACAAAGTCAGCATCTGGTATCCACTCCAGACAACACCACAAAGCAAACACTGCAACTTGATACAGGATGCCAGGCTGGCCATGACCACTTTGTGGCACTCAGCCCTTTTAATCAACATCCCCTGCTCTCATTTTCCTCAAGGCTGAGTACTATTGCACATTCAGACATGAAAAACAAACAAGGAAGAAAAACCTCAAGCAACCAACTGACTCAAAACCCCAAAGGTTTCAGTGAGCGACACAATTTTCTTTAAGTGACAAAGACTGTCATTCACATCCCCTCTCTTATGAGTGTAACCTACTAATTATGTCAGCCAGCACGTGCTGAAATCATGAGGAAAGAGGGAAGAAAGAAAAGTGCTTCTCTGACAAATGCATTCAAAATGACAAAGCCACCTGTTAAAATCTCTACAGTTGCCAGAGTTCCTAGGTGGGCACAGAAATCTTCATTTCAGTTTTCTGACACAAGTTCAGCGTTTTTACATTAGTGTAGAAATAACACTACGTAAATACTTGCCAAAAAAACCAACTAAAGGCTTAACATTGCCACCTCTGTAACCTTACCCTGCCTGTGGTGTATCTGAAGGGATGCTGTAACATAAGCTTTTTAATAACACTTAATAAATATTTAGGGCCATCCATTATAGACGGTGGGTGCCACATGCAGAGCTGGGTGGGGTCACTCTTTACAGCCACTCACCATCTGGTATCCCTGAGGAAAGTGATCTCCTGAGCCTGGCTTCACTGCTGTGGTGTTAAATTACTTTCCTTCCTCTGCCCCCATTCACTTGCAGCAGGAGTCAAGTAGATTCACCTGTCTGTGTCCCCTGCAGGACCATGTTCTGCAGCTGCCTCCATCCCCAGCATTTAATAGACTGTTTGTTACATTATTCTACTGCATTTCATTGGCAGAATGTGGGCAGAGGAAGGAACAATATCCATGGGTTAGTGTTCAAAGGGTCAAAGCAGAGCAGTGAATCCCATGCCCTTCTCTCAGCTGCCACTGCTGCAAGGAGGCTACAAAAGCTTTACCTGATAAAGACTGCTGGGTCAGTGGGAATCATTAGAATTCAGTCACTACTGCATTTCTCCTTTCCTTTTGTGTGTCAGAGCATCCAATTTCACTGAAGAGGCACAACAAGGTGCTGCATCTGGCCTCAGTTCCTTGGGATTGAGCAGAGGAGCAAACAATTGACCTCTCTGCATACAACCTTATTTGTAAAGCAGGTCACTGGTTCCCCTTAACTGGAGTTATATCATCACATGGAAACCACCTGGTTCATGGACAGTGTCCCTAGGAAAGGTTCAACTCTTCCCATTGCAGCAATTCCTTATCTTTAGGGTTTTGTCAGCCAAGAGACACAAGCACTGTGGGTGATCTCGATGCACAGACTTTTCTTGGGGTCTGTATTCACTTGTCTGTCTGTCTCCTACCAAACAGATTCTTTAACAGCCCCTTTTTCCTTTTGGTTCAGTAGTGGTTTTATTCACAAGGTCTCTTTTCCCTGGAAGCTTTGAAACTGATCATGGGTTTAAAGTTTTGAGGAGAAAATAGTAACAGATCAAAGACTGTGATCTAACCTAAGACTTACTGCCCTAGGAAGATACACTGAAAGATAATTCTTTTTATAGTTGCCCTGGATATATTAACCCAGATATCTGTGGTTTTTTACTCCTATTTTTTTTATGCTAGCTTTCATAAACAAAGTTACAGAAAATATTTAATTTTAATATATACACAAATAAAATAATTCCCTTGATAGAAGGTTTCTTAGTGGTCTCATCAAAGAAACAGAAAGCAAAAAAATGTATCAGACTGAAGTCTCTTCTAAACTATGAGAAAAAGCTTAAATCTTAAAGAGGTAAAAATATTCAGCTATCTAGGTATCTCAATTCCCTGTTTTAATAATACAAAACTAACAAAGTGATATCTAACATCTATATCATTGCTGTTCCCGGTATTTTTTTTTTCTCACTAAGTCATACCATGTTCCCTCTTAGGTCCTGAACTTTTAAACATTTAAGCAGTTACTCCAGTTGTATCTCCCTGGAGGTTCCAATGAAATCCCTGAAGCCATTCACAGGAGCAAATCTATGGATGTGGTTCTGTGCTTGCAAGATGAGGCTTGGATAATGAGCATTTTATGGCAGCAACTTTGTGCTGTTTGTTTGGACTGCTCAGCCACCAGCCTGCTTCTGGGCACTTCAAGATGTTAATCTGAACATTTATTAAAAGATACTGGGAACCAGCATCTGGATCCCCAGGAAATTTAATTTAAAGTATAAACACAAGACTTCTGGAAGTGTCACACCAGTCACAATGCTCATGTGTACCTTTCCTCTGGTAAGCATGGCTGATCATTTCTGGGCTGAGATAATCTGACTTCTTAGAGCAATATCAGTCACTAAACAACATCAGCAAAAAATGAGTAGTGTGTATCAGTAGAAGGTTATGCTCTACACACAAACTCCTTGTGAGCAATTCAATGTACTTTCAACGTGTCACTGGTGTATCATCATTCTTGTAGGGTTTAGGTTCAGAACAGAAGTTTTCATATCAGTGCAGGTTTCAGAGAACCACAGAATGGCTTGGGTTAGAATGGAACTCAAAGTTTGCCTAATTCCAGCCTCCTCCCATGGGCAGAGATACCTTCCACTGTCCCAGGCTGCTCCAAGCCCCATCCAGCCTGGCCTTGGGCACTTCCAGGGATGGGGCAGCCCTTGCCTAGCATGCAGACATACAAATTTTATAGTGAATTCAAAACAAAGGATAATTAAACAGTCTTTCTTACAGATAAAACACTTTCAGAGGAAAATTTCTTGTGGTCATAAATAGGAGCTACAAGGAGTTATGAGATCCCACAGGAAGGCTGCCTGTAAATTCAATTACTTGATTGCCACTGAATTCCATGGGACAAGATATCACAATTAAATAATATCACAATAAAACCACGTAATGCAGCATGTTTAACTTTGCTTTGTATTTCCCAGAAGCAACACAATCAAGGGGGGCAAAAAGAAAGGAAATGTTTGCTGCTCTGTGCAATACAGCCATGCAGGCACATAGCTGAGATAACAAAATACACAATGCACAGAAGAACACAGCAAAGCTGACTTGAAGCTGAGATCTCTCAGTGCCTATCCCAGTATAAAAGGACTTTGGAGTGCTTTCATTTGTGGTGGGCAAAGTGCTACAACACAAAGCATCAGAAATGCTGGAAGCTACCTGACAAAGAATCGCTTTTGCTGAAGCAGCAGAAGAGGCAGTGGGAATTTTTGCCACTGAAATTCCACCATGTGGATGCAGATGAAGTCTCCCACTGGAAATGGGGAGAGGGAACACATGGGAAACAGAGAGGCCGCTGATGAGGGGGAAAAAAGTGCTGAGCCACTGCTGTTTTAGCTGAAGCTCTGACAGCAGAATTGTCCCTGGGAAGTTTGGCTGCTGTTTTTGCTATCTTTATTCTGAGCAAACAGGAACTGAGTATATTGTATATTCAGGGCAAGAGCTATGTGATCCATGAGGGTGAGTGATGCACCCCAGACACTGCACTGATTCCTCTTTTCACAGGAGTGAAAAGGGCAGTGAGAGAAGGGCTGTAGGAGTGTCCACAGATATTAATTCCCTTCCCCCATGTTCTGTTGGAATCACAATGTGATCACTCCATTTTTACTCAATTACTGCAGTTTTGCTGGGCTCATACACAGAACACAATGATGATGAAAACTGCTAGGGATGGTTTGACTACAGACAGGAGTTTTACTCAGGTCCCTTCAACATTCTGTGCTTTGTTGATAAAATTAGACCGGATTAAAAAATTGTTAAGAAAGGAGGAACATCCATGGCAGAAACTAAAGAACGGTTATTGCAACAATTATTATAGCTTGAGAATTATCACCCTCAGCTTGTAACTGAGTCTTACTGATTCCTACCTCCATTTATAAAATGGAGCTGCACTATCAGGGTGTTTCCTGAAGCCTTTCCACTGACTTCATGCTACAATGGTGTGTACAGAAAATCTCCTACACATTCTTTATTGCAGCAGGCTTCTTGCATAACTGAACCCAAAGGGGATTTCCATCTTGCTTTGACCAAGATTTTTAGTTTTTATTTTGTCCAGATTAATGTGGGTCTTATCGATAAAAGAAAGCACAAGAGGAAAGGGGCACTGCCTTAAAGAACCCAGTAGAAAGCACAAAGATGCATTAATACACACACCCAGGAATAATACAGCATTCACATTCCAATGCCCCTGTTTGTTGCCACCATATTGCAAAATTCCCCTACCTTCTTGGTGATTTCTCATGGGCATCTCCTTGCAGTGCTGACTCCTTCTTCACAATACAACCAAGAAACTCTAACTCTCCCCTCACCCAGCTACCCACTCTTTTATAGCACTCATCCTTATTGGCCACAGCTGTGGCCTGTTAAGGGCAGGCCTGTTCCTAATCTTTGGTGATCAGTGCAGCTGCAACTCCTCAGGGGTGAGATTGCCTTCTGCACCATCTTTATTTTCTTGCATTCTATCCCCCCACATCTGATGAGAGTGGAAAGCCAGGAATGCATCCCACTCACCTGACCCAGGTGTGATGTAGCACGAGCAATTTTCCCATTCTCTAATATCAGCAAGAGAGGGAGGAACTCCACACAGCACCTCCTTCCTTCTCCTCTGTCCTGCCTGATCTGAAAGTGAACAATCTCCTTTCCAAGTCTATTTTTTCCACATCTAGAAAAGTAGCAAAATTGAACCATGAAGATGAAAGGAAATGATTGCTCCCTGGAATACCGAAGCTTAAAAAATTGTCTTTAAAACATCAGGAATGGAATGGCTTGCGAGGAGTAGAGCATCCAAGCATTTTAGATAATCAAATCAATACCTACCTAAATCTATTGAAAGAACCACCCAAAACAAATCAAGGCTTAAACTGGACTGTGAGAACCCAAAGCTTGTCAGCACAAGCTTTAAAGCATTTTGAAACACCTGAAAGAAAAGCAACTTTAATATGTGTCTCCGTTACAATATGCCCTGCCTTCTGGATTGGCATAAACCAGGAGGAGGGGAAAAGTCTGATTTGGGCTGGATTTGATTAATATCACCCTCAGCTTGTAACTGATTCCTACCTGCTGCTTATAAAATGGAGCTGCACTATCAGGGTGGTTCCAGAAGCCTTTCCATTGACTTATAGAAATCCAATAATCAATGAGATGGATTGAAAAGCACCATGTTTTAAACAGAGAGGAGAAAGCTTGGTGAGAAAAGTTATTAAAGCATGGATTGAAGAGATAACTAAATAAAAATAACTTCTTATGTAATTTGCACAGCAAGAGTTTCATCTTTTTAATTATTGCATACACGGATTTTACAAAAATAAACACCCAACTCCCAACCAAAGTTATAGGAAATCCATCAGCACATCCTGTTTTTCAGCCTCTCTCTCACTATTCTTTCATTTTGGGAGGATTATGGATTTGACAGGCAAAAATAGAGGGATGGGAAGGAACAGAGTTCAGTTTTACTCCTTTTTTTACTAAATTCAGCTATCTGTTAGCTACACAATTTAATCAAAGTGTAATGTTTTAAATGCACATTAATGTTGTAGTGCAATAGATCTGTTCTACTTTAAAAGAAAAACAACCTTGTTAGCCTGATAGTAAACTGCAGTGTAAAGTTTCAAAACAAATGGAGATTTATCAACTATGTAAAGGAAGTATTTATATAACAACACATAAATTAAAAATAGACACTCAGATAAACATAAACTTCATTTACATTATATAAGTTCAATATTCACCAGAAATCACAGCTGTGATGTAAATAAGCAGCAGTTATTAGGATGTACTGCAAGTGCTGCTGGAATGTGGGACACTGTATTATTTCCTGATGCTTTAAATTAGGTCTATTTAAAACAAACTGTTGTTTAACAAGTATTTTCCTCTGTAGACACCTATCAGCATTCTGATTTGTTGACTGCTCTTTGAGGAAGGAGTTGAGCCAAGGAAAATCATAGCATTCCCTATTTATGTGTCCCCATAAAGGAAATGCCTCCTGATGCTGAGTCAGCAGCATCATGGGGCAGAAACTCAATTAATGATCATTAAACCTCAGAGAAGCAACACTTTGAGCCACAGAAGTTTATTAAACCAGCCACAAGATCAGACTTGTGTCAAGTCCTAGCTGGGATCTAGAAAGCTGAGGGAACTGCTGGCACTGCTGCCAGGTTGAACACTGACAGAGGATTTGGATTCTCTCCACAGTCATGGAATAAATCTTCTCTGAAGGCTTTGGGAAATTCCACTGCCAGGCACTGACACAGGTTGTAAAAGCTCATAACTCAGAGAACACTTGGAGCTTGGTTCAGGAATGGATGGTTTAGAGGGACAGGAGTTTTCCTTATTGATCCCAGGGTTGATCCAGTGAAAACTAAACCCACACTTTGGCTGTCAGTCTGTCCTGCTTATTCTCTCCCAGAATTTCAGACCTGAAACTGCTCTGTGCTTTCCCACACAAAAAGTGGGAACGTGGGCAAGGTGCAGAGGAGGCAGAAGCTTGAACAGCACCCAAAGGGACTCTGAGCAGTCCTCAGACAGCAGCAGGAAAGGAATTACTGAGCTGGCTGGGGGCAGTGCCTCATGTAACATGGTCTTACCTCCCCATTCCACTCAGCATGCAACAAATGTCTGCCTTCCAGTCTCCTAAGCAGGTAACCAATAAATATGTGAAAAAATTCAGAGCTAAAAGCCTGAAACTAAGCTTTTCTTCTGTCATTAGCATGTTAACAATCAATTCTTTCTAAAGGATATTCAAGATCTGAAATGAAAGTTATTGTTATGATGTCACTTGAATATACCAAAAGCTAAAGGAGACACATAACTAAAATCTGAACAGACCTGTAATTTTTTATGGTAATATTGCATCTCCTTTAATTACACTTTTCAGTATAAAATAACTTCCCAAAATTATCCAGTCTATCCAAATTTTAGAGAATCTGACCTGAAAATAGATACTTTCTCTTCCACACCTCATGAAGAAGGGAAGCTGCACAGAAATGCTTTGTTTTGTTTAAAGTGCCAGCTGTATTCCACTCTGCTCACACCTTATACTCAAAGCACAGGGGTTTCAGGTATTGTAAAAAACATGATACAGGCTTTTCAAACTGCTCTGTCTTCAGTTCTGTGATGGTGGATGCCTTCTTATAAGCTCCCAAAGTTCCTGATGACACTATCATACATCATTATAAACCTGACACAGCTCTTGTCCCTCAACAAATTCAGTTTTATATCTGAGGGGAAAGGAAAATACCACCTGGGTCAGACTTGGCTCAGAGTGATGGGTGAGCAGAACTGGCAGCCTGAGCCTTGAACAGCTCCAGCAGCAAAAACTCAGAGAATAAAAATGTGTGTCCTGAAATGGTTCCAGGTCAAGCAAGGTTTAAGCTGGCATGGAAATATGAGAGTGAAGTTGTACTGTGTCTGAAAGTGCTTTCTTCAAGAATAAAAGCTGAAAATGGCCAGTTGGACAGAGAACTAATACTGAACACAGTATGAAATGACTCTGTATTAATAAGTAATGAAAAGTATCTTGGATATTTAGCATGTGCTTAAAAAATCAGTTCTTCCTGAGGACTGTGAGTGCTAAAACAAAATTGTGTTTCCCAGTTTCTAAGTTAGGCACACAAACAGCAGACTGTTTCCAGAGCCTGGCATACACATCAGTTATAGAATTTCAAATTCCTGACTTACCTAATGTCTTCAATGTATTTATGTCTTGGTTGTATCAGCAGGGTAATTATCCCTGCCTTAGTAATGGCACTGCTTAAGGAATCCTGGCATGCACTTCCTCAGTAATAAGCACTTCATTTTGTCAATGGCTTCACTTAAAAACTCTTAGCTTTCCAAGATCTGAACATTTTTACAGAGCACGAAAATTAACAACTCGACCTCGTATAAATTCTTTTATCTGCTTGGAAAAAGTGCTGATCCAAACTGCTGCACCATTTATGTGTCCAGGCTTGGCTTCAGCTGTCAGTGGCTTGCATATTTGGCCTTGTGGTATTTTTACTCCACTTTTCTTTGTCAATGCCAACTGTGAGCGGTTTTCTTTGGTCAGCTGGGTGCTGCAGCCAACAAATCCCCCTTCTCCTGACACAACTGAGACACTTGTCAGTCAGAGAGGCTTGGCACGCTCAAGACCCCAGAAAAAAATAAAAGATACAGAGACAGGCCCATAAATCATAAGAAAGAAAACATTTATATTGTATTGGGAGCCCACTAACACCACTGAACCTCAGAATCTGGCAGCACTTATGGCACAGCAGAATTGTCAGAGCCCAAAATCGTTCACTCTGGACTGAAACTTGGCATGAAGTGATGCCACTTGACTGCTCCACATCTTATCCCAAGCTCTGTTTCTCATTCCGAGGCAGTGATGGCACACAGCACTCTCTATTCATAGCAGATTTGGGAGGTTTGTGCCATTACTTCTAACTGTGAAGATTTCTGAAGCTTGATGAGGTTATTTTTTAAAGTAAAAGTGACCTTAGGGATCACTGTTCCCCAGACTTCTGATATGTAGGATTTATTCCAAACTCAAAAGTGGCAGATGACTGCTTTTCCCTGCCTTTCACTGCCAACAGACCAATTTGGCCCCAGGAGTCTAAAAACTCTCTAAAAACTGTGGGAAGCCTTGCTTTCCCCTCCTGCCTCCCCCTCTCACCCCCTAGTTTTTAATCCAGAGACTGATGTGATATGTTTTCCTTTTTCCCTTCCTATTTATTCTTCTCTTCGCCAGATAAAGGAAAATTTTCATATCAAAGATAACCTTGCCCAAAGGCATCAATGTTCACAAGCCTGCACAAGGTGAAATATCAGGGCCCTCAGGTCCAACATGTCATCAGGATTGCCATTCCACCCTGAGAAGCTGGGGTATTGTATAAAATACAAATTGCTGATGCTGTTCCAAACAACATCCTTGGTTCTAAGAGGTCCAACACTTCCAGCAACCTTCTACTAAACTGATCCATTTTGTCAGCTTGGCACCTTTCTATAGTATTATTTTCATGCCCTTGGAAACAAAAGTGAAGGTTCTGCTGCCCTCTGTGATTGAGACATTCAGAGTTCCAAGTGCTCCTTGCCAAAATTGGGTCATTAAATAAGGTGTCAGCACATCTGAGGGTCAAGGTCAGAGGCAGATCTTCACAGTATCCAGCATTTACAGTGAAGGTGAAGACATTTTGACTGAGCAAACTGAATTCAGGTCATATCCCAGTGAGTTTTAGTTTAGAGTTTTATTGTACATTGTTCACCATTAAATTGATGCTTAAAAATATCCATTTTTAAATGAATTGTATGGGGAAAAGATTCTGTAACAGAAAAAGACCAGCA
This sequence comes from Agelaius tricolor, assembly GCF_023055355.1. Taxonomy (NCBI): domain Eukaryota; kingdom Metazoa; phylum Chordata; class Aves; order Passeriformes; family Icteridae; genus Agelaius; species Agelaius tricolor. The sequence continues at coordinate 7,241,309 of NW_027269263.1, forward strand.
GCCTGCTTTTCCCAGAACATCTTACTATAGCATTTGGTGGCTTTAGGAGGTGGAGGCAGCAGGAAATAACAATCACTGGGTATCACTGGAAGTGTCAGCTTAGGTGTGATGTTGAAGAAAATGCCCCAAATACACAGACAAATCTAAGATGTTGCTGTTTGGTGTGGAAGGATATTCCCTAGAAAGCAAAGAGAGACCCAGCTGTGCTGAGAGAAACTTTGGTTCAATGATAACTTCAACAATCCAACCAACTCAGAATGGACAATCAATCCCAACATCAAAAAAACCAAAACCCCAGAATGAGAGATAAGGCTTAAGGAATAACATCAGTAAAATGCTTTAGAAAGAAACATCCCCACACTGTGATATAAATCAGAAAGTGGCAAGTGAGCAATTAAACCATGGCTGGAGGATGAGATCATTGACCACAAGATTTTAGTTATGTGGTGAAGGTAACTGAAGCTTTCAGTTCATGTCAGTGTCAGGAAGTTCATGCAGCAATTGAACAAATGCATTAACTAAGCTTGGATTAGCTTTCATTACACTGAATAAGAACAGATTTACTATTTATTTAGTACATACATATCACACATTTGCAGCCCTTCCTGGATTTGCCTTGGGACTTCCAATGACAAGGTATTGACTGATAGATTTTATGGCAGTGGAAAATCTGGAGGCTGGTTCAAAAAAAACCCCAAAACATATTAAGCTATGAGCTTTCTAATCTGTGCACACATTTGGAGTTTTAAGATGCCTAAATAAAAGATTATTGAATTCTGAATATGCCTCAAGCAAGAAACCTTGGGGAGGGATGAGATGGGACATGGTAAAAAGTGATAATAAGTGAAAGGAAGGTAGGTGTCAGGCAGGGTAATTGATTTCTTTTTCTTTTTTTTTTTTTTTTTTTTTTTGTAATATTTGGGTTCAGGTTCTGATTGAGAAAAACCAGGATTTGTCTTTGTTTCTGTCAGTAAGGGGAAGGTACAATAGCACAGTAACATGTATTTGTATAAAGAGAAGAAAGCCTCTCCCACCAGAACATTTGACTGCATGTGCTACAGTCTTAAGGAATTTGTCATGGACTGAAGCCTCAGGCTGAACTTTCTATTTCCCTTCTTTTAGGGGTTTCAGTACCTTTTCTTTACTTTTGCAAATTAATAATATCAAGAGTTTAGCTAGAGGTTAGCTGACTCATTAACGTTGAGCCTGGGGCCTGAATTTTATAAACAGCTAAGCCCTTTGCCTGCTAACATACAAAGTCAGCACATTTTTGTTGTGGAATATGATCTAAATGGATTAAAAAGAATAAGCCTTGCCTTTAGGAACCCTTTATAAAACACCAATACATAACAATAATCTTTTCATACATTGAAATCTCAGTGGAGGTTTTGTAACACCACTGTCCACACGTGATAATGCTTCTCAGTGGCCACAAACACTCCCAACTATCCTTAATTACACATTTTTGATATCTTTCAGTACACTTTAAAAATTACATGTACTTCATTTCTCATGCTGAGGTTCAGAACATCACTCAGACTGTGCAAAATGCATATTTTCTCTACTATTATCTAAATGTTATCAGAAGTTATGAAACTAGAGGAAATAAAGAGCAATATATTGAACAGCTTGCCCAGAATAGTGTCTTAGAAACATGCATGTGATGTATGAAAGGAGAACCAGAAATTTAAATACACCACTAAAACTCTTCATCTTAGAACCTGATGGCTGTGTTACTAAAAGTTAATTTCCTTTTTCCAAACAAGGAAAAGCTGTGCCCCACCACTGAATGTGTGGCATCAGAGCTCACCTAAGTGTGGGGATGAAGCCACCCAGAGCAGGGAGAGAGAGGATGTGGCCCTTTTGAGCACAGGTAGGAGCTGAGAGCTTGCTCTGGTTTTCCTTAGGTGAGGAAAAAACAAAGAGTTTGCCTTTCATCCCAGGCAGTTGTGATTGGATACTGCCATTAGGAGTAACTCCTTTCTGGAGCTCTGGAGAGTGATTGACTGACAGCCAGAAAGGGAGATTTGAAGCAAGTTAGCCATATGTTCAGAAGACAAAAGAGATTTATCATCTGTCTCCCCAAAGGAGGCCAAACTAAGGTTATTGAGTCTGCACAGAAAGTCAAATAATCACAGTCACATCAAAACTGACTTAATTGGTACAAAAGACACAGACAGCTCTGCTGGTTAAGGACTAAATGAAGTAAGATGTTACATATAAAACACTTAGAAGAAATGATATCTAGTTGTGCAAGCAGAAAAGGATCAGAAGCTGAAATACAGACACGAGTGTTCTAATGGCAAATCCAAATTTCTAGATTGAGAGATTTTATTTCTAAAGTCAGCTTCGTGTCCTGGCTTGAAACAATACTTCCTTGCTAAATCATGATTTTCAGCAAGCAAAAGACAACAAAGAAATATGGAGCTGACTGAGCTAATTCCATCTTCTACACTGAAATGAATCAAAAGTGACACACAGAGCATCTACAGAACAAAGAATATTGGTGAACTAAAACCAATGCTTTTTAAAAAAAAAAAAAGATTCATTTTTCTTTTATTTCCGCTCCCTTAACTCTATCCTAAACCAACCAACCAAATAAAAACCAAATAAAACAGCCCCCCAGCCCACAACATTTATTATTAACATATGACATAGGAATAATTTTCCTACATAAATGAACTTCTACATTAAAAATTAGTGAATCTAATGATTTCCCTGCCAGGACACATGTTCTTAACTAAGAGCACAGTGGGCACCAGTGAATAAACATCTGATACCTCAGCACTGAGGCAAGGGAGGAAAGGAAGGCTAAAAGAGCTGACAACAACATTCTCACCCACAAGAAACTGAGACAGGATAGACTTTGTGTTTTGGCTTCCAGGAGAGGAAGAAAAAAAAAATTACTTCCCAAAACAAAGGAAAAATAATACATACATTTATATATGTGTATATATAGGTATGGAAACTGTAGGTAATAAGATGTGCATTCCCACGTCCTTCAAGGTATTTATTTGTCTGACCTTGAACTGTTATAGCCATGAGAGGCAGGAAGTCCTCTGGCATTAATACTTTTTTTTTTGTGGGTATTTTCATGCACATTTCAGGAAGAAACAGTGCTGCAGAAACAGATTCATCGTGGCAGAAAAGCTTTTCAGCCCTTTCTGCAGGTAGCCAACAGTTTGTCATGCAGTAGGTAGGGGTGCAGTGAAAAACCTGCACAATAAACCTGGAATACCAGAACTGAGCTAGAGATTTGGATCAGTGAACACCTACTGGGGAAAAAGCAAGAATTTTTGGCTGTTGGCTCCTACCAGAATTTTTTCAACTGCAGAGTTTGATTCAGTGTTACTTAAGAACAGCTTCCAGCCAAGAATTTACCAAGTCTCTAAGGATGCAATGAAAACTGTCAAAATGTAATAAAAAAACCCTCAAGAGTCAAAATGCTTGGTGACAGCTAAACACAAAAAGGAGGAGCTGTTCAGCACTGGATTAGAGTGCAGAATGAGAGAGTGGAGAAAACACACAATGAACTTTTTTCTTGAAAACAGAAAAAACCCTCTAGTTCAGACTGGTTGATTTCAAGCATTTCTATTAGACAAACTCCCACGTGGCTTAGAAGCTGGACAATTTACCTTTTTCTGGGTCATCATGATGAGATTCCTGCAGCACATTACCAGGTAACATTTTTAGAAAGAAAGGAAGAGAAGCAGCCTCCAAGCAGCCCTACATAAAACTCAGCTATTGCTGGGTCACCTGTGTCTGCCTCTGTCACCCGAGGTGACAAATGTGCTCCCATGGGCACATTGTGGCTCTGCAACCCCAGGAAAAAAATAATATCTGGTAATTTTACAGAGAACCTGAATTCTCTCAAACCCTCAAGTTCCCCTTTACTCCTCTTTGCTCAGAGCAGTAAAATAAAGAAATCAAGCACAACTGGCAAGGGCAGTTCAGGCGCCATTTTTAACAGATGTCATTTTTGGATGAAATTGTATCATATGCATAGAATTAAATTTCAAAATGTTCATTTCAAAACTAGACAGCCGATAATTTCTAAAAAGAAAATAAGGTATCTGATAAAAAGCAGAAAAAAAATCCCTTTGCATTTCAAAATTGTGTGCAAAAGACAGCTACAATCCCAATGAACAGTATTTGTTTTGTAGTAGTGTTGTCCCACCCTCTACCTGGTCAGGGCTTCAGAAACATCCCCTTTCCCAAGGCAGAAATCTTTACACAAAAATGCATTTCTGATATAAATGTGACTCAGCCTCCTCTCAAAGACCTTCTGAGAGCATCTCCTGGAGACAGCAAGCTTTCATGAGATTTCTCCTAAATCCATGTTGCTATAGCAAATGCCCAATTTTAAATCTTGCCTGTCAGGGGAGTGGTGTATAAATGCATATGGTGTCTAGGTTACACCAGTTCCTACCTCCTGACACAAGTTTTATGTAAATTCTCAAACCCTCACCGTCACTGTCACACTTTCCCTCCCCAGACAGGAGAACAGGCTCCTCACAGGTCCTATAGTCCAGCTTGCTGATCATCTGCATTGCTCTCAGAGCCTTTTTTCCTCTTTAAACACAGTTACCCCAAACTGAACACAGTGCTCTCTCTGAGGTTTTGTGGGATTACTTTGTGTGTCCTGAACATTGCATTCCTGTTTACACGTTCCACGGTGGTATTTGCTCTCTTGAGAAAAGAAAGTGCTGCCTAATCCTCTGTGTTGGCTCTGAAACAACATCTGTACCCTTTCTGTAAAGCTGCTCCAGTCCCCCACCTCCTACTCACACACTTTATCTGCTTTTGAGCCTAGGGAAACTTCTTCCTAGTAATTTTCTATTTTTTTTTTCCCCGACAATTTGCCTCATTTTTCAGGATAATTCCATCTTAAATCAACCTGCCCTGCCCATCTACTCTCAAAGGATGATTTCTGTGCACTTTGGCAGACCCACACAGCAGAACCCTTCTCCTCCCAGCCACGTTTCCCCAGCTCATCTGCACCACAGGAGACAGTGTGGAGTCAAGGTGGGGCTCAATCAGGAGAAGGTTCCATTTTTCCTTGTTGAAAGAACACCTCTGGCTCTTTTCCTGAAGAGTTGAGCTCTTCCTTGGAAGAGTTTCCAACTCTGAAATAGTTGGAATTCAGGGAGCTCTTTGCCCTCTCTGATGCAAAAGCCACTCACCATCACTGGGCACATTGGGCACCAGCAGAGAGGCCCTTGGGACAAAGTCCTGACTCGCTTTTCTGGATGCTGATCCCTGTTTGTTCACTGTTGCTTTTGGAACAGGGCAGTTCAGCTTTGAATGAAAGTTTTTTTCCACCCCTAGAGCTAATTAGCACTGACAGGGAGGGACAATGGATTTGTTATCACTGCCATGAATTTCTAACTTGGTTGCCTCAATTAAACTGATGTCATACACAGCACTACAGGGAAGTGGCCTGAATTTCAAAGAACTCATGTGAAGAGCTGGTGGAGTTATTTCAGACCTGATGGAAATGTAATGAAAGAAATGCAATGTAATGTACAGAACTGATGGCAGAAATTTGGATGAGATTCACATTGCACTTTTTACTCAGCAAAGGCCTAGAGCATACACAAGAAAACGATGGATTTATTTTTCCAGGAGATAAAATAAATAGGTGATTTATTATTCCACTGCTAGTACTAGTATTTTAAAGAGGTCACCCTGTCTCCATATAGATGGTCTCACAAATGGATGTATACTTATCTGCTGGAAGCCTTTTCTGAAGTATTCTCAATAAAAACAAGAACTTTTAAGAATGACAAATGTTTGAGCAGTCACATACTGACATAGCATAACTGCTCTGCATTCCTTTGCCCATTTGCAACAAAGTAAAAACGTTCCAGAATTAAAAATTTAAGTAAAAGAGGCCTCTCACTTTTTAAAAGAGGCCTAATATACGATTGTGAAATAACTGCAACTGTGGAAATAAATTTCTGCATTCCATGCTCAAATAAAACACTGAATACCCAGGAAGCAAATTTTTCTAATTAAAGGAGCAGGGGTATGAAAGGCAAACCCACAGTTCAGTAGTGCCATGATATCATGCTTAAAAATAAAAACTATTGCTGTAGCATGAAAGCTACAGTAATAGCCACCTCTAATAGCAAAATCTGAATTCTGGCAGACAACTTCATTCCTAAAGCTGGAAACCTCTATCTCCACAAACAGCACAAAGAATCCCTGGACAAAGTGCTCCTAACTAGTACTTGGCCATGAAGTTTCATTTTTCAAACATCTTCCCCTTTGCTCCAGGGTTATTCCATTTTAATGACAGAGCTGTCACGTGTGCTCAGCTGGCCACAAAGACCTTTCCTTCTGATGACAGCAAAGATGAAATCACAGCATATTTTTGAACCAATATGTATGGAGACACTTTTCTTTTGTGAGACCAGATTTTTATTTTTTTTTTTTTGCAAGGCAGCAAATCACAGATTATCCCAGTCAAACTGCAGATGATTCACTGCTTGTCCAGGAGCCAGACAAAAAATAAAAGTAATGTGAAAAAAACCAAAAAACTAATCAAGTTGAAGAAGATGGGGGTTTATTTATTCACAAAATCTCTCCCCAAAATAAGTTGTTTTAGTCAGCATTTTGTGTGTCATAAATGCTAGGGGGAAACAGAGTTCCAAACTGAGAGCATAGGTATTAAAAATGAGTTTAAACTTCAAATCACCCACATTACCAGGAACCTTCACCTTACATAGAGCATTGTTTAAAGAAAAGTGATTTGAATAAAATTTAAAAACCTTGAACATACTTAAAATGCAAAAGTTAAACTAAAACCACTGAAGTTGTTCTTTGCATGTTCAAATCCAGAGTTACAAATGTTTAATGTGCATCATGCTAGCATGTGAGTTGGTAAAAGCTTGGATGCCTATTTGAATCAGCTTAAAATGAAAATTAATTTCATTTTCAAAGAAAATTAAACAACTTAAAATGTAAACAGATATAGCAGGAAAAAGTAAACCATCACTTTTCTCTCTAGATACAGGTCCCCCTTTGATCCAGCTAGCATTCATAGATTGGTATGTGATTTAACTGTGCCACAAACTAATTTAACATCAAATTGCTACAGTTGAGAGCTGGCTCAAATCACAATTTCCTTAGTTGAAAAAACCTCAATTTGACATTTTATACACCATCTTAATTCTCAGCCATTTTGGCTTAGATAGCACATATTTGAAATTTATCTAATATGAAAATAGTCTTAACTGAAGGAGCAGCCCATGGCCCTGATCTTTGGGAATTAATTTTGATTTGCATACTCCGTTTTAAAATTTCTACATTGCAGTTTTAAAAGTTCCACATTGAACTTTGAAGGCAGAGCTCAGACTCTTTGTTCAGACCCCTTTGCTCATTCTCCCTTTTGCAAATATAGAATTGTACCACAGAATTTAAATATCAGAAAACATCAGAATTTAGTTTAGTGCACTATATTAAGTCTCAATTTTTGTGCATTTAGAGTATGAGGCAGTCTTAAATCCTTAGTCATATGTCTCAAATGCAACATGTTTTTCAAAGAAAAAGATTGGCCAAGTTACATGCATATACAGAGATTGTTTTTTTAGAGGATTTAAGACTGCTTATTTTGAAAAACTAAATTACTCCTAACTTAAAAGAAAGCATCCAGACTGACTCTGAAGTTCTGCAATGCCTGAAGTTTGGCACAGTCATAGAATGAATAGAAAAATGATTTATAAGAAATCTTGAACATCTTTCTTACGCTAAGAGGAAGGTGAGCTCCTGAAACCTCATTCACTTCATTTCAGTGTCAAATTCTCTGGTAGAATTCTGGTAGAATGCTTGATTTACAAGCAATCCCCTGCTTGCAAAAGGGGGAATGGAGAATGGGTCTGAACAAAGGGTCCAAGCTCTACCTTCAATGTTCTGCCGCAATGTGGAACTGTTAAAGCTGAGTACGCAAATCAAAATTAATGGCATTGAAATATCATCCACATTCCATTTCCAAACATTCCATGTTTGGAAAAGGCTGTTCTGGACTCCTCTGTCCTTTTGAGCCCTTGATGTCCTGAATTCCGAGTCCTGTATTTGCTTTGTTCCCCGACTCCTACCGGCTACTCCCCACCACGGCTTTCCACACCTAAGGATGTGCAAAGTTAAATCATTTTTAAGGACTAAAGCACAGTAAATGTCCCAGTCAACAACTTGAGAGGAGTTATTTGTGTGCAGATGATCTCTGATCTGGCAGGCACACATTCACTCCCTTTTTTTTTCTGCCTCCAGCATGTCATTATTTACTCCTGCAGTTCAAGCAAATGTTTCTTCTTTATTGGAGCTGGGGTTGGGGATAGGATAAGGCTAAACAATAAACAGTGCTTGCAGGAGAAGCCAAGAAAATAGCAACTCTCTAACTATTGTAAGAATGTGAAATCTTAGTGGCAATAAAATGAAGAAAGAATAAGGGTGGTGGGGGTGGAGGGTGACCTGCACCATGTGATTGCCAGCTGGGAGAGAGAATCCACCCAGAACTTTCTGTTGGAAACCAGCTTCCTACAACACTCTTGGACTGGATTTAACGTTATATATTCAAGGTACACTTGACCTAGGAAATGACTGCAGTATCAAGAAAGGCCTCCTTTGTGAAAATACATTCTGTACCCCCAAATTTATGTGATTCTATTATATCAGAAGCGTTTGTAAGTGGCACGGATGAGTAATTGCAGCAAGTGTCAAGTGTTGGTTTTGGTATGACCACTATGAACTGAATGTAATCTCATTTCACTCCTACTGCTTTGTAATGTGCTCCCAGCCTTGATTAGTGCTCCCTGAGTGACCTGCTTCAGCATTCATGACATTTCTAGAATATCGATTCACTTCCCTATGCTTGAGTTAGCTGCTGCCCATTTGACTTAAAAACATCTCTGTCACTTGAGTGCAAATCCTTTAAATAGTTCTTCCTCCTCATAAACAGATTTCAAACATTTTCAAGAAGGAAAACACTCTTCCCCAACTCCTCACTGTTCTGTTTTCTCATGACTGATTTTAAGTGTTCATCAAGTTTTTTTTCCTGAAACCAGGTCCTACTGCAGGAATGTTTTGATCTGTCAAATCAAAAGTGGGTTCTGCTTTTTTCTCTTTCTATATGAAGATGGGTAGGCTGTCCACCCTTTGGAAAACTCATTTTTAGCATTTTTATTGCAGATAATTATTCCAGATTGAGTCTAGTTGACAATAAATGTATTCTTCTACATCAAGGTTTAACCTAAAGAGCTTTGGGATTTTTGTTCAAAATTCAATGAATTTCCAGATTATATAATCTCATTACCACCACATTTTTCATATTCTAAGTAGAACTACCTATAACTAAATCACAACAATAACTCAAATTGTTTCAACTTTACACTTGATTTTCCTGCATCTAAAAGTGGGTAAAAAAGTGAAGACTCACTCTCAAAATACTAAAGGGAGTATATAGAAAATGATTAAAAAATTCTATTCCACATAGGTGTAAATCTCTGAGGGCCTCATGCATTACTCAGTAGATGAAAGAGAAGGAAGAACCTGGAAAAGGCCAGGGAAAAGTGTTATTACTGCTCTGCTTTGTAAAATTAACTATTTCAAGCTGCTTATCCTAAACTCAGAACATTGTGTTGGACGGGTGCTCTTATAAAGAGGAATCTGCTGCAAATTAAAATCTTGTCCGCTGCTTTTCAAAATGAAAAACTTGAGAATACTTATAAAGTGGAGCCACCTTCTTTCCCCTTTTACTGATTTGAAAATGAGTCACATTTCAAATGCTTATTCCCATGTGTCATCCAGAGAAGACCACCCAAAGTCACTGCATTTTGAGCAGACTTTCAGTTCTCCAAACCTGCAGTAGCCCCCTGCACTCCTCCCCTCCTGACCTCATCTATTTGGCTCTCAAACACAAGTGTTAAGCAGGACAAAGACCCACAAGCCCCAGCTTCTTTAAAAACACAAAAGGAAAGGGAAAACCAAGCCCCTATAATCTCAAGGTGCATTTATTAAAACAGACTGTTAAGAAAGATAAGAATTTCCACTAAAACCAGAACATACCCCCCCAGTCTTACCCCAAAACTCCAGCATCAAAGCCCTGCTACAAGGACAGAGCCCACGGGCTTCCACATCAGCTGATCTCAACAGGTGGTGTAACCATGGTACAGCAAAGTTTTCAATTAACAGAGATCATCAGGTGACAAAGGAATTAAATATTGATGCTTAAGCACTTGCAAAATGACAGTCACCTCTTATTCCTGGAGTACTACTCATCTAGAAATATATGCATGAAAACCAGCTAATTAAGAAGGGTTAGGGTTTGTAAAAAAATAAAACAACCCAGAACCAACTAAAATATCACTTTCCATTGCATTGTGGGTTTGTTTCCAATAAATGCCTACATTGTATTCCCAAACCTGCTCAGGCCAAATAAAAGACTTGTTTATGTTTTCTGCTTTCCCACTATGACATACACGGGCCTGCCAGTAAATTCATCAAAAGCCATTTCCTCTCTTTGCTGAGTTTTCTCCTCGACTCAGATTTTCCCATTTGCTTGCATTCAGGGCTAGGAGTTGAAAATAGACTTGATGCTTGAGAACTGCTGCACACAGAAAACTTCTTAAAACACAGAAAGAATCACTGGTTTATAATTCCTGAATTGAATGTAAATTGATTTGTCTGATAATATTTTGCTTCCATTTCATAACATTGGTCATGTTTACACCAGCCTTCCAGTTTAAAATACATTTCTACTAATATAAGAAATAAAGCTGTGGACATTTTGTTCCTTCAGAGAGAAAGATTTAGCAGATGGCACTTTTAAAGATTTTTTGATTGGTATATTCTGTCTTCCTGATGTGGGATTATTAAAGTTTTGTTCCCTCCTGTGCATGTATTTTGTGTCTTACACAATACAGAAGAAAGCAGCATATCCCTCCTGACACCTCTCCACTTCATCCACAGAACTTTGATTGGAATTACTTCCACTACAAAGCATAAATGACGATGGCAAGAGATATTAGAGTTTTTTCATGAGATGACTTTTGAATTTATGGGTATATGGGGCAGGGGTATACCCTCACTTGCACCTAAACCTTCCTACCCTGATTGTGGCTCCCACAGAAAGCTGCACAAAAAGGGGAAAATTTCAGAAAATACCTCCATTAGCAACATCAAACATTTTCACCCAGTTAATAATTACATTATTTCATATAATGTACTTACATAACTAATAACTTAGGTTATTAAATCTATTTCTGTATAATACATTTAGGCAAGACTGTTAGGAATGTCACAAGCCATTCTTCCCTGATGTGTTTCACTTGTTGGTTCACACACACACACCTTCACTGCTGATGGTTCCTGCTGTAAGCATAACTAGTTTAGCTGCTACCTAAATATTTTCAGTTTTTATCTATTTAATCCAAAATATGCCTGGTACCAACCAGGAGGAAGAAAGTGTGCATATATATATATATATATATATATGTAAAAAAATAAATATATATATGCACATTCATTGCAACATTTAGTTTATGAATCATAAGTGATGACTCACAAAATTTGAGCATGGACTACAAATTATGATCATCAATAAAAATGATAATATTAAATAATATCATTTTAATTTAAAATTATAATATTAAAATGAATGCTTAAAATGAAACCAGGTGCATTTCGATCATCGCCAACAGAGTACAGCACCCATTTAGACTGGACCACTGCAAGGTGACTTAGATATTTAATTTTATATATATATATATATATATGATTATATCTATAATATATATAGAGATATATATAATAAATACTTTATATATATTTTATATATATATATATATGTATGTATATATATATATATATACACACACACTATTTATGTTTATGATTTTTTTGCATTGAATTTCCATTAGATATTTCTATTATCTGCTAGTCTTATTGTCAATTAATTTGTTCTTGAAAATCAAATTGGATTCATGTGACCAAACCTCTGTGGATGTCTCCACTGGCCAGGTGCTGTGGCCAGTTCCATGTATTCCTGCCTTGCAAACTTTTTCAAGTCACATCACTTTGCAGGTCAGAGAAAAGAACCTGAGACACTGCTTTGAAAAATGGAGAGGTGTTTTGAATGCTCATGCTTTCAGAGGGTGCACTTTTCCACTTCAGGAGTTCCTTCCCAGCTCCCTTGAGGAGGCCTGAAGAGGTTTCAGCTGCTGTGCCATCCCTCTCCATGTGACAATCTCCTCGTGTCCCCTGTGTTTAGGGGACCCTCTGACCCCGTGGCACAGAGACAGATTTGTAGGTCTTGGTCTTGGTGCACTTTAAACTCATCTCCACAGCAGGTTTACTGCAGAACCAGCTTTCTTGGCAAAAAAAAAACCAACAAAAATATTGCCTCTGAAGTGCAGGGTGTGATTGATGGTTCTTAGTTTCAGCTTCTTGCCCCACACTCCTCTCCCTTTCCTCACACCACAGCATTTGCTGTAGATGATTTTAAAACACTCCAGGAGCTTTATTTTTTTCTCTACAACATATTTGAGAGCTTTTTAAGTCATGGGAGAAGGTGCTGACCAAAACACTGGTATCATTCCTGCCTTGCAAATTCTGTATTTAGCTTCCAGGTGGGAGATGAGGAGCTTTGCTGATTCCTATCCAAACAGAACACTAACATCCAAGGAATCCTTCAAACTTCCAAAAAACCCACTTTCCAGCTCAGAAATGCCAAGCAATTGCCTAACAATGTAACACCAGGAATGCCACATCAAATCTGTGGCCTTGCAGGCTTAATAAAAGCTCTTTTAAATGGACAGCACTATTCATTCATAGAACCTACTGAAAATACAGAGAACTTAAAATCCACTGAACAGCATTTTCCACACTTGTTTATGCTGAACCACTTCCATTGTTGTTTCCCAAGAAGGTCACACACTACCATGACCTCAGAATTCAGTGTAAAACTGACATTTTAATATAGGCTGAATGGGATAAATTAACTATACATGAAATGTAATGGACTGAAAGTACTCCAAAGAGGACAATGCTTGGATTATTTAACAACTTATTAGTCAGTGTTTTAACATTTTAAGGCTGTTGTAGATAATTCCTTATCAACTAATGATGTATCTTTGTAGTAGACAGCATTTCCCTATTACTGTCTCTCTAAAACCAAATTACAACAGTACTCATTTGGAAGCTGATTTGTTGATTATAAACTTAGGTTGGATCAGAGAGGTAAAAACTACTTTAATGAGAGAAACTGACACCTGAAATCAAGGGGGTTTTAAAATGCTATCATCAAAATTAAAGTGACAGTAACAGATAACCAAGGCATTTCAAATTTCTTGATATTCCACTTTTTTTTGGTAAAAGAACCTGTGTTTGGCAAGTTTGGTTGTGATGAGATTAGAGAATTTGCTGCCCTAATATTAACAAGGTTTTACCAAAAAGCAACTGTAATCAGGGCTCCCATGGAAATGTGCTCTTACACATGGAAGTCAGAACACTTCTATTTAAAGGACATATTTACTATCACTGTGAGATATATAGCACATCTTCAATGTGTGCTTCACTGTCACAGAATTAATCAAAAGTGGTGATGGTTTGAAGTTTATAATACAGTTTTCAAAGCACAGACACCTGCAACTTTCTTAAAAGTTAAAATCCTATAATTAAAGCAACCAAAATATTTAAACTATTCCATCTGTCTTAGCTTAAAACAAGTTTTTTTTATTTCCTTACTCTAGATGTAAGTCATTTGATTTATCATAAAATGGTGTGAGTTCAACCCTCCAACCAGACACATTGCATGAAAAATAATGCAATAGAATTAGCTATTACAGGAGATCTCAAGAACTATTTCAAGCTCCACTTTGTTTCTGAAGTATTTTCTTTAACTGAACATTTGTTCTAGCTTCTATCACTCTGAAGTAGACAGGAGAAAGAGGGAGGAAACAGAACAGCTCAAAAGAAAAACTCCCAGAGTTTCCTGGTGGTTTTCAACTTCCTCCTCAAGGAGCTGATTCAGAAACTGGAAGAGCTGTTTTGCTATGTAAGAGCCCAAGTGTGCAACCCTGAGCCAGAAAAGGATTAGAAAAAGAAATCCTTTATTATAATACTAATATTTTACTTGCTTCTTTCTGGACTTTTTTTTTTTCCATGTAAATTAGTGAAAAGTTTTCTCTTGATATCTAAAAGCTAGTGAGTTACATAAGGAGACATTTTCAATTTGTTGGAGAGTGACTTCCAAGTTTAACTAGCAAATAAAAAAGCGAGCTCAGCCTTTTTCATTCAGGAACTGCAGGGTATCACCAGAGCAAGGAGTGAAACATCAATCATTACTTACACTTATGAAGGAATGCCAAGCTTAGCACAGAGGAATCTCCTCAGCCTTTCACTTTATTTATATTTTTGAAGTGGAATGGTCAAGCTTTCCTGAATTCACTGACAGAGAAGGAGTAGCCAGCTGAATGTGAGAATGCCTGCAAAGGGAACTCATCCAGAGGTCACAATTAGCAGACTCTGAAATTTGATAGAAATTACAAATACAACTCTGTAGAGCTGATTTGTACCTTGAAGCACAAAAAAAAAAAAAAAAAAAAAAAAGGGCAGATTTTGGAAATTATTCTCTGTGTTTCAATCAGAATATTAATCCTATCCCTACTTAACATCACTGTGATTAACTCCACATGCAGGACCTACCCAGGAAAGATCCCTGGGAGCTGGGGGCAAAGAAACATTCAGTGCAGTGGCACCTAATCTTTGGAGGAGATAGCTGAGTGTTACTGCAAAATAAACAATATTAATCACTGCTATGCAAAAAATGCTGTGCAGTTTACTTCTGAAAATATGAGCAGTGCACTTAAAGGTTATCTTTTGCATTGAACAATGTTAAGTTGTTCATTGCTGTAAGTTTTCTAGCCTTTAGAACTCAACCTTTAGCAAGGTAATCAGCCAACTGCACAGTTAAACTTTTCTCTAATTTGCTCCCAAATAACCATATTCCTCCCCAGATCAACAGCTGGGTTCCTGGGATATGATATTAAAAAGCCCTTTTTTTTATATCACATCCCAGCACTAATTTATTTTTTTCTTAAATTGTTTTCCTCATGACTGCCAGAGGAATACGGCACCTCTGCTTTAAACCACAGTCATCTCCCATAGTGGTCCAGTCCCTGTTTTAATTTTTACTCTCAACATGGGGAGAATAAAATATACCACTGTAAGTATTCCTCCTTCCTAGCCAGCACTCATACAGAAAGAAGACAGATAACACAATCTTTAGAAAGAGTATTCTATTACAGAGCAGCATGTGATAATAATATCCTGGATGTTTATCCACACCTTTTTGGTTGTTGAACCAGGACTAGGAGGCAGGGCTTTGACAGCTATTTTTTTGCTACTTCTCAAAACTAGTATTAGATTAAAAGTTCTAGATGCATTGCTGATGAAATCTACTACAAACATTGTATATAGACATGGTTAAACTTGGAGAAAGCCAGGAAAACTGGAGCAAAATAAAATTTCCGACCATGAAACACCACTTATCATTCAGTTGTCATCAGCTGTGTAAAAATAGTGTGACAAACACTGGTGGGGACACAGAGTGTGTGATTGGCACAGTCAGGTCTTTCCCAGACTTCACCACTGCTAAAATAAAATATTATGCCTTAAGCAGCATTTTTGAAAGAACATAAACTTTTACACCAACGTTCTGCTCTGTGCCAGTGTTCTAAGCAGCATCAACATCCTGCAAAATGCTGAGGAAACCTTTCCTTGGGCTCTCCCCAGCATTATAAACATTCAGCTAAATTTCAGGCTGCAAATAAACTGAAAATTAAACTGCTGTGTCAGTTAAACTGAAAATTCAATCACTTCCAGTGATGAAGATGTTAGGAGAAGCATTCTGCATCCCACTACAGATGTATTTAATTTAGCACATAGGGAAGCAAAAAAGGAT
This sequence comes from Agelaius tricolor, assembly GCF_023055355.1. Classification (NCBI taxonomy): domain Eukaryota; kingdom Metazoa; phylum Chordata; class Aves; order Passeriformes; family Icteridae; genus Agelaius; species Agelaius tricolor. The sequence goes on from NW_027269263.1 coordinate 7,257,270, forward strand.
TAGCTTTGTAAAGACATTTTCTGCAGGGGAACTGACAGGTATTATGGGCATTTTGGGTTTCTACCTCTGGCTAGATCTAGTCTAGATTTGTGGGCTAAAGGATGTTGGGATGCATCTTCCTGCTTAGCTTCAGGAAAAAAATCCATTTGCATGCTCAGAAAGTGCTGTAATGATATCATATTTTCAAAGAATTATCATGCTTAAGCACCTACTCACTAATAGCTGATTCCTTAGCCTGGTAACATCTGTGTCCACTGATTGTGTTATTGTTATTGTAAGATGTGTAGGGAATTACAGCTAATGCAGTGGCCAATGAGGTTTAAACTCACTCACTCTGTGGGACAGGTAAGAAAAGCTGCAATAAGGGAGTGAAATGCCAGCTAGAAAATATATTCTTCCTCCTAGATTTTCATGTGTCCCTGAAATGGCAGGAAGATGCACCTCAGACTCTCAAAAGTACATCTATTTTCTGCTGAGTGCTGACAACCCACTGCTCCAGGTAAGGCCATCAGCAGAAGCAAGCCAAGGATGCAGTCCACCTCCCAGAGAGGAACATTGTGGCTACAATACAGATTTTTATGCAGCAGGAACTAAAGGATTGTATTAAACCCATTAGACTTTACTGCACCTGGGAGCGAGCAGAAAATTGGCAAGGAAGGATAAAAAAAGCCTAGGAAAATACTGCATGTAAAAAAAGAGGAATAGTGATCACTAAATTAGCCCAGGTAAACTTTTTAATTGTTGGGTGAACTGAGAAAAAAAAATTATGATTTTCATGAAGTGAGTGCTTGCCACCTGGAAGTGGTGGAGAACAGCTAAATTCTGAACAAGGAGTGAGACAAAGCCAGGGTAAATTGAAATATCAAGATGAATGTGCCAGCTGACTTGGTTTAGTTATCATCCCAATTGACAAGGACAGCAAGGGGGGAAAATCCTCCTCATCATAATCCAGTCTTTATTGAAACAGCCAGTCCCAGCAGGCCATTGTCCCCAGCCTCATGATACTCATTCCCAACAAAAGGACCATGAAATTACAGAAAGGGGTTTGCAGCTCTTCAGTAGCAGGTAACAGAAAAGATAAACCTACAAGCCTTTTATCTGCAAAAGCTTCTGTTTTAATCTGGTCCAGGTCACAAGAGAGAGTGATTTCAATCAAATGTTCTTTACCAATGAGGTGCCACACAGCCCAACTGAAAAGGCAGAAATTAAAAACTAAAACACTTTTTTTTTCCTTCACAGAAAAACCAAAATGTGTTTACCGAGTTATCTGGGAACACTCACATAGACCTATTTATTTTTGTATCCTACTCTGATATTCTGATATTTTCAGATCCAAAGACACCTTTGGTGCCTGCTGATTTAACAGTGAAGGTGTGCTCAGCCATAAGGCACTTTGTACCTCCTGCAACTCCTATTGAAAGTCTACATCAATTTTTCCTTGCCTGCTCTCATTTAGTGAAAGCTGCTAATAGAGGTAAGAAGCTCTCTGAGCAGTTTCTCAGAAGTTTACTTAACAGTGGAAAGGGTGATAACAGGAGACACTTTTTAAAAAAACTCTGTAAAATTCTGTCATAAATAAATTAATATTTTAATTTAAAAAATGAAGTCAAACAGCAAGAAAAGCCCTTTTTTTTTTTTTGCTGTATTCTGACTCAAAACCAAAATGAATACTAATGTAATAATGCTACATCAAACACTGTAATGAATTTACACTGGTGAAGTCTTGGCTGTTTGATGACAGCACTCCCCCAGTGAATAAGTGCACAGTGCATTGTCCCCTCTAGAGCTCAACTTCAAAGCCCTGGAAAATCTCCTTTGAGTTTTGAACCTTCCAGATCAAAGCCTTGGAGTTCATTTATACTTTTAGGCTCAGATGAAGGCAGGCAGTAAGACAGCCGTGATTTAGAGGATAAATCACTTCAGAACAATGTCTATGAGCATTCTCCATGGCATTACACTTGAAATTAGATTTAGAAAGTGATACCACACAGACACAACTGCAGTTTCAGGAAAACTGAGGCAAAAAACCCCATCATTTTTTTTTTAACTTCCCCAGTGGAATTTACCTTTTGATTGTGCAAGCTTGTTTACAAAATAATCCCCCACATAGGTTTTGATGTCTTCCACCCATGACAATTTATACATAGGCTGGGATTTAACCTATATGTTCACTGCATTAGAGAAAAATAAAGATTTTTAATAAAAAAAACCCCAGACAGATATCTGAAAAAAGAAAGCCTCCTCTCATCAGACAAATAAATGCTCTCTGGATCAAGCTTGTGGCTTGATCTGCATGCAGGCTACATCAAAGCCTGCCTCTCCAGCCCTGCTGCATAGGAATGGTTGAAAAGGACAAAACCAGCCCCTACAGCAACCCTGCTCACACTGAACAGTGAAATCACGAGTTCAGACACACCACCTATATTTGTTCTAATGTTTACAGGCTCCTTGGGTGTGCTTAAACACGGGAAAGCAATAATCAGCCCAGCAGAGTGTCCAGACTCCAAAGCACTCCCATGGCTGATGGGAAGGAGTGCTTTGAGGCCTTGGCTACTCCTCTTGCCTGATTGCATCAAGATTGAAGCCCAGCTTGGACCATGGAAGATCCCCTGGAAGTGGCTGAGTGCTGGGAAGTGTGAGCAGAGCAGGGCAGGGCAGCCCCAGCACATCTTCCACTGCTGCCTCTCTGCTCTTGCAATGCTCGAGGTCCCTGGGCACCTTCAGAAGGTGAATTATGCAGGGACTTGTCTAATCCTTGAGACATCAGCTCTTTTTCACTCCTAGAGGTGGTTTTCTTTTAGAAGCACACTGAACAGTGTATCTTAATGGGCACTGAACTGTGGGGAAGAGCAAATCTCCAGTCAAGAGCAAATCTCCAGTCAAGAGTGGACTGGGACTTCATTTTATAGAAGACACATCACCTTTCTTAAAGGCCTACTTTTAAAAAAATGTTTTCTCCAACTGTACACAGATAAATTTTCTCTAACTTATTCACAGATTTACACAATCAGTGAATAAGAATTTTACTTCTCTACATCCTCCTTTAGATCCTTTGTCTACATCCTCCTTTAGATTATTTGTAAACCATCTGCATAGAGCTGAAAATTTTCAAGTGGAAATTTTTAAGATCTAAACAACCAATAATCTCAAGCTTTTCTGAGTTTGGATGAGGGTTTGGTTTGGAGTAATTTACAAATTGCTTAGAGTATATCTGTGAAAAGACTCTCTGGGAGAGCCCTGAGGGAACTCTGAGGAGATAACCCAACAAACACCATTATGTCATGACATTTTACATAGTAGTTTTAACTAATTAAAACTAATTAAAATTAATTCTAGCTTATAAAATTATTGAATTATATTCAAGCATTATGTTCAATTAATATCTTTTTGTTTCTTCTTACTGTCAGTGAGGTCAAATACAACCTCACTATTGTAAGGTGCAAATCAGATTTGCACCTTAAGCAATAAGGATAAAATGCTCTGTGTAAAAGAGTCAGTATCTTTGTACAAGTTCTGACCAACTGCTTAATGTAGAGAAATGCTGCTGTACTCAGAAAAAAAAAAACACCCAAATCATATTTCTGTTTTTCTTCCTGTCAAATTAAAAAAAAACCAAAAAACAAAAAAAAAAAAAAAAAAAAAACAAAAAAAAAAACAAACCAAAAAACAAACCAAAAAAAAACCAAAAAACCAAACAAAACAACAACAAAAAAAAACCTGAAAGGAGCCAAAGGATTTTTTCCAGCTGAATGGAAAAACATTATTTTCCTTACTGGTCCCCTATTAAGCATTGCAAGCTGTTGGACAAAAACAGTGCACACAATTTGCCTCCATGTAAACAAGACAAGGACTTAGAGAGATGTCACCTTTTGCTGTGACCAACAGAAACCCTGGAAAATGCTGATGCTGCTGAACTGGGCAGTTTGGGGCAATTTTTGCCCCATGTTTGAATTGTATGAGTTCCCCTAAGCAAAGAACCCATCTTTCCTTTTAGGAAGCTGCCTTGGGAAGTCTCTTCATCCCAAGTGCAGAAGTTGTACCCCATGGAAATGAACTCTTTCCCATATCCTGCCTCTGAGTGGGATTTTAGGAATGTTGACTGAATGCACATGGATGAAGGCAGAGTTAGGCCATCTTTAACTCACAGGTGTCAATCTGAGTCCTACCAACAGCTGATGTTAAACACTGGGACAAGAGGCTGTTTTCTTGGAGGAAATCAGACAGTGACAATCTGTGATAAGTGGTCTCCAGACCTACCTGTTCTCTAGTTATGCATGAACACTTTGAGCAGAGTCCTGGCTCATCAGTCTTTATACAGCTTTGACTTCATCTGGTGGTTTTTTTTCCTTTTTTTCTTGTTCTTGTTGCTTTCTGAGGTTTAACTTTCAGATGCAGGAATCCTGCCAGGATGCAGAAGGATTTATAAAACAAATGCAGCACATAAAGCAAGGCCCCCAGAAGCAGTGGATAGCTTGGGCAGCCTCTGGAAAATGACTTTGGCATATTCCTGCTTCACTCTCCAAGGACTCCCATTTTTAGAACACACTGGAACCAACCAGCCAGGAGATTCCAGAGGACCAGCTCTGGTTAGCACTAAATATTTCAACTTTTAGCTAAATCATCTGGGTTTGCAGCTTAACTAAATGAAGACAGAGTCAGTAACACAGAGATGGGGAGTCCAAGAAGCAGCACTGATCCAGGAACATCTACAAATTGAACAACTCTCAACAAAGTAAACACAAAACACAACTTCCCTGATGTCTTTTATTTTCACACTTATAATGCAGGGGAACGACTTCTGCTGAACAGCACTGAAGCAGAAGCCAAATCAGCTTGGTAAAACCCTGAATTTGTTCGACCTTCCATAATTAAACAACCTGGAATTTGAGACTGCTTAGAAAAATCCTGTTCCTCAGCAGCACAGGATAAGAAGAAAGGAAAGGGGAGGAAAAGGAAAGTGAACCATCTCTACAGTTGCCTACTTGGGTTTCCTTGCAGGGAAGCTACACCTCCAGGCCTTTAATGCTACTTAGAATATTTTGCTAGTGAATGTTTAGATCTTAACCAATTGCTCTCAATTAAAATTGTGGGTTAATTATTTATATATGTTACTTTGAAGTCATCTAAACATGGATAACAAAATCTGTACATTATCTATCAGGTCAGAATTCCATGAATTACAAAAAAAAAATTAAAAAGGAAGAATTATTTATTTATGCACGTTTGATTAGTAAATTCTGTGGCACACAAAGAAATGATCAAGCCACAAAAAACCTTCTATGAAATATGGTTTGAGGGCAAAAAGCTACTACCTGATTATGAAAACATGACCTATACATTAATCTGTAGTTAATTCACAATAAGTGGCAGTGAAGGCACATTGCAATTGTAGCTATGCAGAGTTTTTTATTGCTGAGTTTCATGGGAGAGCAAAATAATGCTACAAATTCAGCACAAACTACAGCCCAAGAGTAATTTTTAACTCTCATAATGATAAAAAATTACTCAAAAGTTTACCAGAAACCTCAGAATGCTTTGCTGTCTAAAATCAGAGGGTTTAATCAAATGTTAAACCAGTATTGCATTTGTTGATAGTTTATCTACTAGAAATGGTGAAGGCCAAAGTATTTCCAAGACATAGAGAGCTGCCCCACCCTTTCCCTTCACTTATGTCAAGAAGGATGGGGAAAAGGGACATTAGGTGGAAGGCTGTAAAGAGAAAATATCTGAAGCAGACAAAATTCCACCTGTGGAAAGGCAACATAAAAACAACAACAGCAACAGATGAGCTACTATGCACAGGGCTTATTTAGGACTCAGAGATTTTGAGGCAGCATTTTATGGCATTTTTTGGGTGTAAAAATTGTGAAAGGATAAGGTCAAAAAAGAAACTGAAAAGAAAATGTTGAAATCTTTCCAGTTTTTTAGACATTTAAAATTAGACTAGTCTCATGTCTGATGGTGAATTGAGAAATACCAACCCAAAAGTTCTGGGGCAAAATATTATGAGTTGTTTGTAGGTCCAAACCCAAAAGATGAAACCAGAAATGAGAATAATGTTACACTGCCCTCCTGAGAAGTTCATGAGTAGGTCAGTGATGCCCATTTATTGGTTACAAAGTAGATGGTGTTACTGGGTGAGGAAATGGGGTAATGATTTTAAAACTGCCTCTGTGACTACAGAGCAACTGGCCACATTCCTGAAGGATTCCAGGGAGGATTTTTGCATCTGTACACTCTGCCCTGCTTTGATTGCCATCTTCTCAAAGCATCTGTCACTGCCCACAGAGGGACACAGAGGCTGGACAGCAGCCCTATAGTTTCTATCAGCACTGCCTCTGTTCTGCTCCCCAGGATGTTGCCCCCCATTATTCCCCTTTGCAGGAGCCCACACATCTCCCTGGGAGCACAGATTTCACTGGCACCCGTTCCTGGGCTGGGTTTTGCTCTCCCTTTTGCACACACCTTGTTCCTTCCACAGGACAAAACTGGCAGTGCTACACTGCTTAAAGATGTTGACACCTGGCACACGAGTGCTGTTCTTCCTGGGATTAACATTAAGGTGAGAAAATCTGTATAATGACATTATTGTACACACAGCTCCACTTTATAGGTGTTTTCCAGCTGGCAAAGTCAGTCAGGTGTGATGTGACCTGTCTGTGTGTGAGCACTGGAGCTGCTTGAGACACGACTCCACATCTGAAATGTTTGCACAGGGCTTCAGGCAGGAGAAAAGATTGATTGGGGACTTGCACCCCTCAGAAGTCACAGCCAGGAGCCAGGTGGGATGCCTTGGTGTCTCAAATGACAGCAGATACTTACACTGAGGTAACCAAATTCCACCCTGAGTGAGTCAAGTGCAGAAGTTCAACATTCAGACAGATTTCTCGTGCAACTACTCCATACACAGTCAGGAAACTGCAGCCAGGCAATTAATTAAAGAATGCATTCCTAATTGCTACCAATTTGAAATAAGCAGCAAACTGAAACAATCAGTGTTTTTATCAGTCTTTCCAAGGAATCACTTTGCCAGGAAAATGGATGCCTTTTTTATTTCAGTATATTATATCCATTTTTGGATGGATGGCAATATAGGATATTCCAGTAAATATGTCCCTACAAGATTCTAAACTATTTAATATATTATGAAGCACATAAAAAGACAAATCTGTTACTCAATTACCAACGAGCTCTAATCATTGTGCTTATGTGTGTAGGGACTGAATTGGTATCACAAAGACAATTATCAATCTGGCCTGTCCTGGTTTCCAAACACAAGCCTCTTCAAGTATGTGTCTTTAATGTGGTCTTTGTAATGAATATGACTTATCTTTATGGCATCAATAGTGTTCTATTTACTTCATGGACAAGTTAAGTCATGACCCCGTCTGCTTCAGACTGTCAGTGGGAACGAGACCTGAAATATTAAATATCAAGAAGTACAGCTCTGTGCATAAAAATCTTCCTTGAACTCTAAAGATAAAACCCAGACTGCAGGGCTGCTGAGATCAGCTGCTGGTGAGTCATCCCCACATAGTCAAGCCTTTTGTTTTTACATTTTGGTCATGTGCAGACAACATGAGAGAGAAAATAGCAATACTGGACTCTGACAATTAAAGTACTCTATGTATCTTATTAATGAAAATTTTTAAAATGTAACATGCGTATGCAACAGTTGTTTTTATTGTTGAATCCTCCCTTGGGACACAACCCTTAATATGGGCCTTTGAAAACCATTTTTCCTATTTCAAGTCTATAAACATTTTTCCTATTTCAAGTCTGTAATTTCCCCTCCACTGCTTTACATGCTGTCACACTATCCTAACTAGCTCTGAGTGTCCATGTTGCAGGATATCCAAAATCTCTGGGTACATGGCAACTACAGACAGCCTGAGAGGTGTTTATGGAGCCAGCCTGGATGCACCCACTGATTCCTGGCACCCCATGACAGTCACAAGTGGGAAAAGAGATCCCTCCCTGCCAGGGCTGTGCTTGCTATCACAGAATCTCCTGGAGCATCATCAGTCACTTGCACAGCAGAAGAGGCAAATTTTCCTCCCATTAGCAAGAAAAGAGGAAAATGCAGCATAAAATATCTGCAGAGGATGGGTTTGGATTGCAGGAACATTTGCTACCAGAGTTACATTCCAAGAGGCTTTCACAGTCAAACTGCTTCACCTTTGCAACACAGCCACCACACAGGTTTGTATAAAAGATTTCTTTTTCATGTTAGTACACATTTCCATTTGTCTATAAGCAGGAACAGAAGCAGAGACAGTGGAGAGCTGAAAGGCCAGCCCCAAAGGCTGCATTTGTCTGCCTCCCCCAGGAGGCTGCTGTCACACACACACAAGTGTGCAAACAAGTAAAGAAAATAAATTCACGTCTGACTGCAAAATGTTCCCATAAATTTCCCATGCAGCAGCACTTCTGTGATTAATCCTGACACAAAGCACAACATTTAGCAGCCTAAACCCAAACATATCTGCAAACAGCAGGACTGATGAAACAATGTCTTTGTTTAGAGCTGCCCCTGTGCTGATTTTCTGCACTCTAACTCCATCTTACACTGGAAGCCTTTTCCTCTGTGGACACTCCTTGGAGTGTCCCTCCACTACCTGACTGCCAGCACTCATCACACCTTGAGGAATTTAATACATTTCAGACTTCTGCTCTAGAAAATGAGACTGAACTCAGCCAGGGGGTGCAGAAGTTATTGGTGAAGACAAAGGGAGAGAGAGGGGGAGGAAGGGAGGAGGCTGCCAAAACCAGAGACACGGGATGATCTCAGAACCCTCCTCTCCTTGGGAAACCATGAAAATGTGATTGGTACAGCTCAGCCACCACACGTGAGAGCTGAATTACAGCAATGCCTTTTTCTCATGCCTTCACATGCCACAGATATGGGATATTCATCTAAGCAGTAACTTATTGCAGCTTCTGGAAAAACTATGAACTGTTAGGAAGCAGAATACACAGACAAGGGCTGCAGAGGACAAACCCACAAAGTCTCACCTTGCAGACCATCACAGGCAGCACAACCAACACAGATGGAAACCAACTCTGCTCTCTTAAATGCACAGGATCAATGGAATGGAGAGTGATCTTTGCAAAGAAGAAGATCAAAGGGTGGAAAAGCATAAAAAAGGCCAGTGTGCCTGCACAAATTGTTTTCATCAAACCTCTGTAATGTAGCCACACCAAAACAGATTTTCTTGAGATGTATGACTAGGGATTATGACCTTTCAAAAACTTCACAATCTCTGGATGGAGATCAAATTAGTATCATCATCATCATCAATCATCATCATCATCATTATTCTCATTATTTCCCATTTCAACTGCACTACAACTTAAAATATACTAGGTATGTGCTTTTCTATGTATGCATCATATGAAAAAATATTTTTCTCAGCCAGAAAAGCAAACATAAACAGGCTTAAGTTTGGAGAAAACACTTCTTCCACATAGCAATACAAATGGATAGCTTCAATCCAAATGAAAACATTTTGCAGAACTATAAGCATTTTAAAAAATGAAAAGGAGAATGCCTCTTCACTATAGGTATTGTTCCGTACATCATCTCTAATTATGCAGGCATAGTCAAGGGCAGAGTCTCAAAAAAGCTGACAAATAACAAAAAGAAACTCAGCACAGATAACTGGAGTTGGAAAAAGTTAAATCTTTCACTTCCATGCCAAGTAAACAGAAAAGAACAGATTTCATAGTGGTGGATGCTGATCACATCTGAAAATCTGGCTTAAATAAATATATGAGAGAAAAAAAGTGAGAAAGCCAAGATACCTCTATTTTCCTCAAGCCAGGTTTTGAAGCCTAAATTTAAGAGAACAAAAGAGACAGTTTTGATTATTACATGGAAATGTTGAGATACTACAGACAGTTGTCAGGAAATCTTAGGCCACACACCAATACTAGAGTTGAGTTTTGGTTTTAGGTATTCAAATGCACAAACTTTAAATATTTTATCAAAGGAACAATTTACATTTCCAAGCATGACACTGCCATAATTTTAGAAACCTAAGAAAGAAGGGAATATTTTGTATACAATGGCTGCTGTCTTTCATCCTTCAAATAAAATTGAACTATTATTGCCATTTCCAGAATTTAAGAAAGCACATAACAATACATATTCCTTTGAGTAGGTTTCATTCTCCTAAAAACAACAAAAACCACCCTCCAAAACGTAAACAAACCTTTAGACACTGTTCACTTGAAGGTGTAATCACTTGGTCAGTAATTTTAGTAATTTTAACCACAGGACACGAGGTTTTACAGAGTCATAGGGCACAAATTGAAGCAGAGCAGCTCAATGCACCAATTATTCCTTTGGTGTCTGAGCGCCCTCTGCATCTTTTGAGGGGCACATTGATTTAAAGGTCTGCTTTAAACAGATCTCCAACTCCCTTTTTTCTCTTGCCAATCACTCCCAGGCATATTTTTTCTTTCTCTGTTGTGAGAAGTAGTGGAAAGTAGGGAATCATCTTCTTGCTTTACTTGGGAATTAACAAGGTCAGTCACAGTCAGGGCATGGGGCAAGAGAATGGAAGGATGAGTTTTTATTTTTCTCCTTAGCCAAAGACCTGACACCTGTAAAGTGTCCTGGTGGGGTTTTTGGCACTGTTATAGGGCAAAGGCTGAATTTCAAACTCTCACACTGCATGGCCAAGTCTCCACCTGGGCAGGACAGAGCTACAGGACAGACAGAGCTTCCACTTAAACACACGAACAGAAGCTGGCTGTGCACTAAAGCTGCTGGCTGTTTTTCACTCCTACAGCATTTTTCAAATCCAGCTGTTTGATAGAACAACTACAAGCTGGTAGGAGTCAGAAGGTTTGGGGATTTTATCTTTTTGCAAGACAATTATCTACACTGAGTAACCTGCTACATTAGAAATGGTTAGAACAGCTGAAAAGTACCTGCAATATAGATTGCTTATAAAATATTTCAGTAGTCAAAATGAAGTGCTCATACAAGAATTGAGGGGAGGGGTTTGTGCTGCCTGAACATCCCTATTCCAGGCCTGCTTCTACTAAAGAGGATTGCAGCAACTGCAGTTGCAGAAGCATTGGCACACAGACAGGGATGAAAGATCATCTGCCAGAGAGAACACAGCAAATCCAACAGGAACAGGCTCAGGTTTGAGCTGCCCTTAAAGGGACACTGATAATGTGAGGCTTTGAGCATGCAGGGCTTCCCCAAAGGTCAAGGAAAAAGAAATATGAGGGTGTTGGGAGCACAGAGAAAACTGTGGGCAATAGAACAACTGGACAGCTGAGCTAATACTGGGCTATGCCTCACTGAACTCTACTTTACACCAATTTTTAAATACATAGTTTACTCCAGGATGTGCAGCCTCCAGCTCCAAAGGCTGAGGAAAGTTAAGTTTCTGTGAGCTGTGTAGGATGATGCTTTTTCTACTCTGAGATGTATCCATAGCATATATCTACTGCTTATCTTCCCCCCATCATCACCTCTGGAACAGATCTTCCAAAACCACATTTTTCAGTGGTTTTGTGAGAAACCACCATGAGCTGAAAACAAAAATCCCTAAAGGGCAGGTTCCCAGCAGCTGTGATATGGGAAGTTTCTCAGCCTTGGGAAGCGTTCTCTGATAAAAAATGAGGATGGGACCCCTTTAATACCATACCTGCTTGGTCATTTACTGAGTATTCAGTGAGACACAGGTTTAGCTGCCTGCCCTGCTGGCTGTGGTGGAGAAACTTGCAACTCAGTTTCCCACACTCAGACAGAACAAAAAAAAAAGAAATCCCACATTTTTCTAGCCAACAGCCCAACTGCACCTTCTCCAGTGTTCCAGGGTTATATTTTTTTTATCAGTATTAAAAGCCAAGATACATGAAAGATTCACTCTTTCCTGCCTGGCAAGGAGAGACCAGCACTATCATTAACTGAACAATACAATGTTACATCTTTTGCACTGACTGTGTGAAAAATAAGAATCCTTTGGGTAAACCTTGACATAACCATCACATCACAACATTTATGTAAAGTCATGGGGCAATCGGAGAGCTGGGTGAAAAAATGCCCTTGGCAGGGCAGGTTATTATGAAATTATTTACAGTGCAATTGCAGCAGCTCAGGTGCACAGCAGAGATCTTATCCAACTTTTGCCCTTCCAGACTGGCTTTGGACACTTCCTTCAGCAGCAGCGGGTGCTCTGCAGCTGTTGAGCTGCTGGTGGATCTGGGTCACAGCCCTGCTGAGGAAACAGAGCAGGGCTTGGATTCAGATCAAGTCCTGCTGCAAACTGGGGCACACTGTTGGGAAAAGGGACTGGCTGGAGCAGCCACAATTAAAACCCTTACACTGAGCTGCTCAGACCAGTGAGGAGTTAAAGGCCTGATGCTGCTGTGCCCCAGTGGACAAAAGCACCTCAGTTCTCCCCATCTTCCCTCCCTCCTGTCCTGCATCTCTCTTTTGATGTGGTGGGCATTATTTTGAACCTCATTATGAGCTCTTTGAAGCAAGAACCATGCTTTCCTATAGGTTCATAAAGCACAGAGCACAGCTGAACTTGCAGGGATGTTTCCAATAACAGCTCAGTCATTTAGATAATGTTCTCCCAGAATGACTGAGAGTGATGCCAGCCATGTGTTGAGCAATGCTCTCTCTCTACCAGTAAATAAGGAACCCAGAGGTTGCATGAAGTCAACTGCTCAGAAAGCCCACAACAATCAAACTTGGTTTGTTGGCTCCAAGGAGGCAAAGATCTGACATCTGCACTATTAATATTGAAAAACAGCCTCCTCCTGTTTTATCTTAGAGTGCCTGTGGTCCACTTGTGTTGCCACATATCAAAAGGGCAATAAACAGCACAGCTTAGTGATTTTATTACTGCAGTATGTTATGGTGGGAGTTAACAAATAGGTAATAAGATAGGCTTCCAGTTGTAGTTTTTAGGGTACTGTTACATGCAACTCAGAGCAATGGTGACCCAAGAAACATTACCAAACACATTTTCACTTTTTATTGTTGTGCTTACAGGGAGATTTATGTAGGCTTTTTACAAACCTAAAATGGTTGTGATAATTTATGGCCACGAGATATTGCTTTTAGAAAAATTTTGAGACTTCTAGGTGCAGGCTGCCAAAAACTATAAAATCTAGCTCTGAAACCTTGAAGAAATGAGCAATAGGCTATTCAGTTTGTGTGTTAAACCACATCTGTGTGCAACATACAGTAGAGTACTTTAATGCTAAATTATTCCAAGATGAACAACCTGCACAAAAACAAACCAAAAAAAAACCCCAAACGCTCCCCCCCCCCAAAAAAAAAAAAATCCAAGCCAAAACATTCCTTTCCAAACTTCTGCATCTCATGCTTTATGCCACATTGCAAGGAATCTGTTTCAGATCCATAAAGTTATTGATTTAATAAATCCACTCCTTGGAAAACCTCCTTAATTGGACACCCAAACTCCAAACTGCCTGACCTTCAGCAAGTATCATGGAAAAGCAGTAGCCTTTCCCAATTTTAAGGCAACAACTCTGTTGCTGTCCTGAGCCACACTTTCCACCATAAAAGAAATTCAGTCTCACAATGGGTAGCTGAGATGCAACACTTCAGTGAACCCTAAATGAGCTAGATTGGCAGGACTTTTTAATGACAACATTCTTTAAAACATTAAAATAATAAGTAAAAGCTGCATTTTAATTTTGATCCTCCTAAACAACATCAGCAAAAGGCCAATAAAGATTTATGGCTTCACAACAAAATAAAGTGGATGTATGTCATCTTGTCCTGCTACTTGTAGAGACAAGGAGGGAGGTCAATGAGAAAGTATTTATTATTCTATTCTGTACTAAGAAAAATAAATAAAATCACAGTGAATCAGATGAACTATTTATAAATTACAACATGTAATAAGGGATGGCAGACATTATAGAGAAAAAAAAAAACCCTAATTTATTTTTACTCTGGTGGTCAGCAGAGCAGGGACAGTGGAAAACAGAGCGTAGCAAAGTGTGGCATTCCAACCTCATTCCTACCTTAATAGGCTTGCTGGGGCCCCCTGTTTGCAACTGGCAAAACTCCAGAAATTACCCCACAATATCTGTCTTAGCAGGCTCAGCAGGAGACCCTGCAAACAGCCCTCACCCAATGAAAGCCTTAATTTCAGCTGTCCCTGCCAGAACTGGGATATTTTCAGCACACAACCCAGGAGTACACCAGCTAAGCAACAAGCAGCTCTCTAGACAAGATACAATTATGAAACTCTTCCACTTTTTATTGCAGAGATGTATCTTTTTCCCTTAGAAAAGGGTAATTATTTTTAAACAGGGTGAGTGATTGTATGCATGTACACAAAGTGTTTGCTCATGCAGAGCTCTCCCTTCTAAAAGTTTTAGAATTAGTAAATTAACAAAAATGCTGCTCAGTAAGCTGTTTTTTAAATGAACTTAGAAGAAGCAGACTTGACAACAATTTTAAAAAAATTCCAAAACAACATAAATAGATGTATCAATAGTTACCTTTCCCTAGGTTGTCAAATATTATAAATGCTTCGTTTTAGAATAAGGTGATGACATCACTTATTTGTGACAGAACCAAATTCCAGGAAGAATAATTTAATTATTGCTTTTGGATATCAGTTATAAGTGGAGATTAGAGCTTTTTTTGTTATAGAGGGCTGGTGATCCACTATAAAACCACTATGTTTACTCTTTTCACACAGCTTTCACCCATCATAAAAATCTTTCCTAGCCTTCATGGTTCCAAATTTTCAATCTGGCAGATTGGCTATTCTAAAAATAGGTAAAATGTTATAAATCAAAACAGAAAATGTGATCTTTCAAAGTAGAACAGACATGAAGAACCTTACTGTCTACCACAGTGCTTCAGCAAAACATCCTGATGCTAGAACACAAAAAGAAGTTTTTGTCAGTCATAAACTGTAAGTTCATTCCTAGAAATCAATTTCCTTGAGTGGAATACAGTGTAAATGAGAAGAGAAAAAAGCTGAGTGATCCATACAGACTCTCAGTATTACTGACATAATAAAAGAAAAAAACCCCACAGATCATTATCCTTACTAAATCTTCATTATCATCAAATATTCATTATCACTTAAATCAGCTAAGTTGCTGAAGTGCCTGTATTTTGAAGGGGTAGGAAAAGAAATAAAGTCTTCCCAGGAGAGAATAAAGCAGAGAGCTGTTACATATGAATAAACAAAAAGTTAAGTATGCTCATGAGATTGTGTAAGTAATTATTTGATGGTTAGGTTAATTAAATTAAAAACCAGCTTTAATTCTGTATAGAACCAGAGTTTCTGTAGATTAAACACTTATATAAACTGCAGCCAATTTAATTTCAACTTTTGGATTTACTGAGCCTGCTCCTTGTATCCCTAAGAAATTCAAATGCAAGAAGCACATTTGAACATATGTCCTTGCTGATCAAAAGTGAAACAAACTGTAAGATCCTTGTTTGACAGCTCTCTGAAGAAGCAGCTGAAACTTTAGATATCATTTTACTCCTAGACATGACCACTTTGAAACTGGCCAGGCTCCACCAGGTGGGAGCAGCAACGAAAGTGCAAAATTGATATATCAACATCAACTCCTAACATGGTGTTGTTTTGGCTGTTGAACTCCATGGGTGCAGAAATTCCTTCCTCTGAGAAGTCAACAGGGGAAGTCTGGCATGTGGTCAATCCAATCCAATCCAATCCAATCCAATCCAATCCAATCCAATCCAATCCTCCTGGCAAACCCCAGGTCATGCCAGGCCCCCAGCAGCAGTGACGTGGGTGCTGTGTCCAGCCTGGTTTTGCTCTATGCCAACAGGCTGGCTCAGCTCTGCTTTCCCTGATTGTGTTTTATCAGTAAAACCCCTGTGAACGAGGCTCTTCTGTAAGCACAGAAAAATCAACCCCTGGCACAGTGAAAGCAGCAGAGAAAATATGAAACAAAGCAGAAGCACACTTTGAATAAAGGTTTGTGTGTCGGTGCCCACAACAACAATGCAGGTCCAGCCCAGCAGCAGCCCCCCTGTGTCACAGAATGGAAAGCTCAGCTGGCAGATCCCAGCATTGACACTGCTCTGAAGGCTGTGGACACAGTGCAGGTGGGAGAGATGACAGCTCCTGGCCTCCAGATCCCAAAACTTGAAGGACAAAATCAGGGGAACGCGGGGCAGGGCCACGTGCTGCAGCATGGAATGGTGGAGTGGGGAGCACGGGCTCAGATCCAGCCTCTCCCTCTGCACAGCAGAACCATTTCCCAGATGTCTTCCTGTTCCATGGGGCAGTGTAGCCACCATAAAAAGCATTTGGCTGTGGGTGCTGCTCAGATATTCTGGTGGAAGTGTGAGTATCTGGGTGCACCCTTCTGCCAGGATGGTGCTTGTTTTCTGAAGTCTTAGGACTCATCGCTGACTCCACATGTTTGAGGAGCATGGAAAAATGTCTGGGGTCTTTTTGGTTTTTTTTTTCCTTCCAGATCTACACTGAAATGTACTTATTTCCTTTCAGTTTCATCACTGTGGTCTGTGGTTTTATCATCACAGCTCTTACTGTGATAATGTTCTGCCTACACTAAGAATTTTTACTATTGTCAGCAACAGGCACCCACCCAGCTGTGCAACCCACTACTCCCTCAGGTGATATTAAACTAACTCCCGAAGGCTGAAACCAGAAGCCTGGACCCCAAAATGAGCACCAAACCCCAGGCTGTGACCCCCTCAATCTCTGTTCTCACCTTGATGGACCATGGAGCTGATGTTCCCCTATGACAGCTTTGGGAAAGCCCAGGGAGGGAACCCTGTCTGCTCTTCTGTCTGTGTGCAGATGAGCTTTTCATCATATAACTTATAAATGTTTGCCAGAAATATCTGCTAAATGGTTGTAAATCTCCTTCCAAAATTGTAGCAGGAAAATTGTCTTGATATTTAAGACAAAATATCAACTGCAGAGGCAGGGAGGAATCCTGTAGGCAGAAAGTCTTTCTCCTTAAATTTGACTTCAGCTCTGGGAACTACATAATTCATTCTCAAGCTCCCCAGAGTGGCTCCAACCTCTTGCCTGCTCAGACAAAGCTAATGAGCACATTCAAAGCCTGAGCTTTACCTAGTCCTGGTGCTTGAAAATGCAGAATATGTAAAACTCCCCCAACAAACCCAGGTTTCAGTGCTGAGAAGGCTCAGCCTTCTAATCCCACTGTGTTCAAAAGAAAGTTGCTTTGTTTACATGAATTTGGCTTTCAGAGTTTTCCCCCCAACAATCTGGACAAATTTAAATCAGTAGAACATTCAGGCAAAGTTACAGATTTCAGTGCACAGAGAGCTTAATGCACAGAACCTCCCAACACACAACAGACTTTCTTTAAACTGCAAACAAAGGCTGGAGGTTGTTTTGTAAAAAGAAAAATCACTGCAAAAGGTCAAGATTTTCTGGATAATGGGAGTCTCAATAGAATATGCAGCCATAGCTGCCCTGTCTGAGGGCAAGTGATGCTTGAGATATCACCAGACACTGTACAAAACCAAGAGGGATGACAGAGAGGAGGTTGCTCGGCTGTAGCCGAGCAGCAGAGAGATTAAATGTAGCCAGGACTCTTACATCCAGGCACATAATTTCCAAACTCATAAGTCATAAGGTAACCCAATGCTCTTGGCAGCTAAGGCAACTAGAAATGCAAGCAGAATATATAATTTTCCTGTACCCCAACAGCAAATGGAAGCACTGAGAGAATGGCAGCTCTTACTGTCACTGACTCTAAAGAAAGCCAGATCCTTATTCCCTGAAGGAGTTGAGCCTTTATTTCTCAGCATGCTGTCAGTGCAAATGCACTCTTCTTCCTTCCCTCCTCCCCCATCCCAGCTTCCCTGTGTTCCACCAGCCAAAAAACACCCAGCAGCAGGATAAGGGCAAAAGAAAGGGGTGGGAAGAGGGAATTACAATGGAAAGCCCCTCTGGACTCCATTCTGTAATCAAATAAGTGCAGGTTCTGCTGCAGGCCAGCCCATTTTGCCTCTGGCTGTGGGCTATTTGGCCCTGCAGAAAAGGGCTGTTATTGTGCTCTACACAGGTGCATAGGCAGGCTCCTAAAGAGAACTCCCAATGAACACAAGGCATAAACAAACTCAAGTGTGGTCTTCTCTTCAAGAAAATAATTCAGCCAATGTGAAACTCCCTCCTTGTAATAAATTAGCTCCTAAGAGTATTCAAAAGCTGACCTCTGACCTCCTCCTGTATTATTCTCATGACCACCAGTGGGAGAGGAGGTCAAGTTGGTCAGTTCTTCTCACCAGTCACTGATGCCTCTTTAGCAAAGGAGGGGTGGGGGAGGAGGGAAAAGAGAAAGAAGAAGAGAGGGAGGGGGGAGAAAAACCAAATTTGCTTCTCCATTGAAACACGGGCTTAGTAAGTAAACCAGGAGGCCCAAGCCTCCCCCCGGCAGGCGTCCAATTTTATGACACATTTGTAAGTGTGCTGCTGTCTAAATATCCTGAGCACAGGGAAATTCCACACCATGGCTGCAGCCAGGGGCCAGCCCCGTGCTGCAGCTGCCCTGGGATCCTTCCCTCTGCAGAGCCAGAGCCTGGAGAGCCCAGGGAAAGGCAGCTCCCTTTGGCCTCCTCACTCACACACACCGGGCTCCTCTCCTGACTGGAAGCATATGAAGAAGGTTTGGGTGCTAAAAATAGAATAATTTGTTAAGTGGCACATGTTAAGTAAGTTCATTCATACTCACAAGACACTCCTTGCCAATCTCTTCCATCCTTTTTTGCTTAGTGGGCAGTAATTTTTGCAATAATACAGCATGGCGTTGTGTCAGATAAGGTTTGTCAATAAAACCACAAATTAATTTGCTTCCTATGTCACGTGCAGTTTCATAGGAAACCCCTCTTTTGATAGTGTGGTTAGTTACAGGACTCCTGGTAAATGGAGTTCTCTGGAAAGTATTCCAACTATCTGTAGCTGGCCAGAACTTGATTTATTTTGCCAGCATATACATCAGGCTGGGCTGTGAAAAGAACCCACTTTTATTTTTGCTTGGAGTACAAAAGCTGCTCTGTAGTTTCAGTACCTCCCATTGCCTGGATACTTCCCTGCACTTTGCATTGCTGAGAGGGAAGACTGGGACTTTCAGCAGAGAAATACATTGAATATTTCCCTTGTCAGAATGATATTAATCTCAAAGTCCATTTCATTACCTGTCAGCAGAGAATGTTTTTATCTCTGCATTTATCAGTATATAATACATCTACTTGGCAAATCATCTCCACTATATCCAAGCTCCTTCCTGCAGCTCCATGATAAAGTCTTCTGAGTCACTGCTTTGCAATTACTCTATAAAATTACAAACAAGTGAACATTGTCCCATTAATTAAATCTAAATTGTATAATTCTATTTTAAATGATAGTATAGTTAACTGGAGATGAGAGTTGAACACATAAAAGGTAAGAGAACAAAAAAGGCAACACATCTCCATGCAGACAGAATGATTTTGGGTTTTTCCCCTAATATTGTTAAATTCATAATAAAATTTATAAGGGAAATCATATTCTTGGGACAGAAAAAACCCCAACCCAGCATGGCAGCTTTTAGTTCAGTTTTTGTTGCACAAATTTTGTAACGAGTTCACATTGTTTAAACAGATTTTTCTACTCTTGTTTTATACCCTACTGTTCTTGCCAGTTTTGTACAATATTGCTGTGCAAGACTAATTTATAACATTTCCTCTGGCAATTATATGAATTTTCTGATTTAGCTACTGAAGGGTGCAACACATACCCTTTTGATGAAATTTTCATTAAATTAGAGCAATTTTTATCTTTTACCTTAGCAAATCAAGCAAGTAGATCAAACAACATGGAATGAAATATTGTAGTCATTCTGACATTAAATATTGTATTTACTGTCTATTAGCTTTCAAATCTTGATTTCCATTCCTGCCTGTTTGGAAACAATGCAAGAATATAAACAGATTGTTGACTCTGACATGTGACTCATCCTAAACCAAACTGGTGCATTTTTCAAGAGAGCAAAGAAAACCTGATAGAAACATCACACAACCAGCTGCTCTAAATGACCCAAGTTGTGATAGCAATCAAATACTTTGAAAAATAAAACATGAATCACAGTAGAGTCCATAACCACAGAATTTCCTGCTTCACTAAGGTGGCAAATGGTAGGACCTAAGCTGTCAGTTTAATTTCAAGAATCTGCACGTTTCAGAATAAAACTGCAGCTGAGATAATTGAAACAGCTGAGTGTTCCAGGGCAAGGCTACTGGTGATCTATCTCACAGTTGCTTAATGATCTGAGTAAAAACAAGCTGCATGATCAGGTCTCACTGAATAATTCACAACCAAACACCATCATCAGGGGCTGTGCTTGTCTTGTTATCAAATAACACAGATTCTAAAATTTAATGAAGCCTGACATGGCTGGGTTAGTTCCCTACTCAATAATTTTACTGTCAGATTTCCTACAGCTTTTCCCCAGGAGCACAGGCCCTGTTCTCACCATCTTTACCCAGACAGGATGACTACTGGGTCAAGCTGAGGGACTAAAAATGAGAGAATTGATGCAGAAGGCTTGGAGGAGGCTGCAAACTACAATATATTTCTCCTACACTTCAACTCCAACCAGATACCCAAGATGCTGAAAGCCTTCAGGACAATGACTTTTGCCAGCTGGTACAGCACAGCCACCAAATTGCTGCACAAAGGCAGAATCTGCAGCCATGCACAGACTTGGATGGGCTGCAGACTGAATGGAAAAGCTTCTCACTATTCACCCCTAATGAACTTACTAGGGAGATGTACTAAATTTCATACAGCTCATGGGAGGATTCCTCCACTCTTTCATGACAATAGATATTAATCATGAGATCTGTGAGGCCATTAAGATCCATTAATGCCACTGCATGCCTGTGAGTGCCCAAACAAGATTCTCACAGAAGAAGCTGTGGCTTCTGTGGGAGCAGGGTAAGCCTAAGCCAGGGTGGAACTGGGGTGTTGTTTAACTTGTTCATCAGGGATTGTCTGAGGGGTCGATGCCTCCTCAGCAGTTCACTGATGGCACAAAGCTGGGAAGAGCAGCTGAGAGCCCTGAGGGTTGTGCAGCCCTTCAGAGGGACTCAGCTTGGAGAGATGGGCAGAGAGGAACCCTCTGGCATTCACCAAGAGCAGATGCAGGTCCTGGGCAGGAGCAGGAGCAGCCCTGAGCACTTGTAGAGGTGTGGGGCTGATCTGGTGGAGAGCAGCTCTGTGGGGAAGGACCTGGTGGACAGCGAGCTGTCCCTGGGCCTGCAGTGCCTGGGAGACAAGAGGGGCAGTGGGACCCTGGGGTGCCTCAGGAAGAGCAGTGCCAGCAGGGCAGGCAGTGATCCTGCCCCTCTGCCCAGCCCTGGGAGGCACATCTGGAGAGCTGTGTCCAGCTCTGGCATCATCAGCACAGCAGGGACATGGAGCTCCTGGAGCGGGGCCAGCAGAGGCTGCAGAGAGGATTTAGGGCCTGGAGCATCTCCCTGGCAGGGAAAGGCTGAGGGAGCTGGGGCTGTCCAGCCTGGAGAGGAGCCCCAGCTGAGAGGGGCCCTCAGCCCTGGGTGTCCCTGTGTGCAGGGAGGCTCAGAGCAGGGCCCAGGCTCTGCTCTGGGGGCCCAGCAATGGCACCAGAGCCACGGGCAGGAACTGATGCCAGGAGGTTCCACCTGGACATGAGGCAGAACTTCTTCCCTGGGCAGTGCCCAGGCACTGAACAGATTGTCCAGAGAGGGTGTGGAGTCTCCTCACTGGAGATATTCCAGACCCCTCTGGACACAATCCTGTGCCCTGTGCTCTGGGATGGCCCTGCTGGAGCAGGGAGGTGGGACCAGATGACCACTGTGGTCCCTTTCCAAACTGACCCATCCTGGGATTCTCAGATTATGATTACTTGAGTCATTATCCTTTCCTGTCTCACTCCACACAAAACCTGCTCAGCAAATATTGCCTGATGCATAAAGAAAAAGTGATAGTAAAAATGCAAGAAAAATTCCATACATTGCCACCCATTAAATTGCAAGGTGAAACTGCTGTATGATGATGTTCATAATGTCATCATCTGTGAACAGATCACAGTCAGAAAAGGAGTCAATTAATAACAAAATGAAGGTGATGAGTGCTGATAAATACACAAAGTTCAGGGCAGGAAAAGCCAAAGTTCTCTGATATTTATGAGATTTTTGTCAATACAAGTGGAACAGAACTAGCCAACATTGACACAAAGAACACTCTGGAAGCTGAGAGGCCTGAACCCAAAGAGCTGCCAGGCAGCCTCTCCTGCAGCATTTTGGGTTTGGGTTCAGAACCTTTGCTCTCCTCTGCTCCATCACCAGCACTTTGCTGCTTTCAGGGAGTTGTTAGCTTTACTAAGTAGCTTAAAAAAAAATTAAAAATTGCATCTAGAATGAAAAACATCAGATACATTCCTGTAATGTTTTGAAAACATTTAAAAGCAGTGCTGAATTCAGCCCCAAGTTATTCTTGGCTGATAGTGCAGCATTTGGGGGCAGGAGAAAGACACCAAAAAGCAACACAATAAAAAAGGGTGTGCAGTTGAGCTGGTTGACATTCAAGCAGAATAAACTCAGCCATGTGTGGTAAGAATGCCACCAATCCTCTCTAAACTTTGCTCAAATCTTACAACAAAATTGGAGCAGCACAGGGGGATTTCAGCCTACCTATTCCCCGTGTATTTCTCCCATGCTCAGCATAAAACAGATTTGATCTTGGGGGCTGGCAGGTGTCAGAAAAACAGAGGCAAGTCTTCAACACCCTGCACTCCCTCTGTTGTGTCACAGAAAGCAAAGAGGGTGAAAAAACTGCTTAGGCACAACTTGCCCACTTCTGAGGGTCTTTTCTACTTCCGCACTACAAAAAAAATTATTTCTTTCTGAGGACAGAATTCCTTGTGAATCCTTCTATGGATTCCTCTGTTCATAACTAAAATAAAAATATTTAATGTAATTTAATTTCCTTTATGTTCAAATATTTGGAAAACAGAATCTTCATACGTTTCAGAGACTCCTTAAAAATTCTGAATGACATTGCCATGGAAGTAAAAGCAGAAGCAGTCTAAAAGTTAAATAAATTTCAAAATACAATTTACTTTTCATGACAGATGTCTGATAATTTGTGCTTTCTATTTAAATTAGGATTAGAAGTATTTTATCTTAATTTGTTTGTAGAAAATAAACTCACACCAAAAAAAAATTCACTCCATTTTTGGATAATCCATAGTAGCTTCAGCAAACTGTTATTTTATAAAGGGATTAATAAGCACACTAAATTGAACCACTGCAAGTTTCCCTATACTGAGAAAATTACCCAGCATGTTTTAAAATTGTAGCAAGATTTTTAAAACTTGTTAGATCTGCAGTGTTGAACTCCTATGATTTTCAAGAACACAACCTGCTTTTATCACCATAATGAGACCAATTCAGTAAAAATAGGGATGTCTACCTGAAAGTGATTCAACAATATACTGTGTTATACACTCGAGTGTAAAAATAGTTTGAATTACATTGATCTAAATCTAAATTGTTTCATCGTTTTCAGATTAACTATTTTGGTAGTGATTTTTAAAATGAAGACATTAATATTACAAACATTTAAGTGATGCTATGGAATGAATCCTCATCTCTGACAAACTACTTGCCAAATTCAGCCCAAATCTGGGCATACTTTTGATTGCCCTGAAGGTGTAAGGGCTTTTGTATTCAGTTTTCTAAGACAGCAGTGCTGATTACTTAGAGGGTGAGGCTGAGGAGCAGATGTTTTCCAATCCATAAAATTTTAAAATATTTTTATATTTTTGTTTTGGAATCATCCAAAATTGGAATAAAATCTCCAAAAGTGTTGGGAAACACAACTTTTTATAGTCAAGTGAAATTTAGTTCTTGAACTAGATGAAATGATTTAACAAAAAGATACTGCTAAATTCTTTCAAGTATTAACAGATTAAATGAGCTGTGAAGAAAAACAAAGTTAATATATGAATTAGGTATTCCAGATTTAGGGCTTATAAAGTGGGATGGAAAAGAAATATGAAGAGATTTGCCTGAGTTAAGACTGCTGTGGGGCACAACTGGACCATGCCATGTTTCCATAACAAACCCAATGTCTCCTGTCTGCTCACCAACAAATGACAAATGCCATTTAATAGAAATAAAAACAAAGATCAATTTCTCAAAATTACACATTCACTCTTTCTCAGGAAAAACGAAAGCGTTAACTCCTTCTGAAATCTCCATCATCCTCATCTTTGCCAGCATGCAAGAATAACAATTTCCTGAGTTTCTAAGCAGTTTGCCAACAGCCTCTGCAACAGGGAACAGGGGCAAATATTTTCTGCTTTGAAGTATCAGGGAGCTGTCCTTGTTTATGAATGAGTTTAGGATCCAGTGAACTAGAAAACAACTGTGCCGTAACAATCTGAACTAGAAAAGACAAAAATGCTTTATTCTGGCTGACTGTACCCTCTCTCTGTAATGCTATGCAGTGTTGAACTGCAAATATCTCTGTTACAATTAAGTATAAAAGCTGGTTTATTTTCTGAACTTCATAGGATTTTTGCACTTTTTTTTTTTCCTCCCCCCACCATGGAGTTGTTCTTTTTAGAAGTGTTTGTAGGCAATTGGTTTTAAAAGGGCTCCAGGGGGCTTTTCCCTACTGTGTTAAGCTGTTTTGATATTCTTTTACAAGCACAGTCCTAAAGTTGTTCTCCCAGATGCATTGTCTTACTAATCAGCTTTATGAGGTTCAAGGTCACCATTCAACATTAATTATTCATTGTACAATTCACAGCTGGGGATGATGCTGAAAATGGCAAATCATATGAGCGTGGAAAAACACATTCACAGAGCATCTTCCCCATATTTCTTCAGATCAGATGGAATAAGAAATCCAAAGGAAAAAAAAAAGAGATAAGAGTGGGATGGTACTGTGGAAATCATGGATCATAAAGATCACCTCCAGCAATACTTGTGGCTTTCCTGACTTTATACAGATGTTTCCAGTGACCTTAAAATTAACTAGAATAGAAAAAGGCATTTTGATATCAATGTGGGCATTGATATCAAAACAGTCCTGTGCCCAAGCTAAGGCAGCCATAATGAAATCACAAAGAACAAACAAGATATTGAAAATGCATTGATTTACAAAGTCAAAATGCTTCAGAGAAAAAAACCTATCTGTCAATGAAAATATATAGCATGGGAAGAGGGTATAAATATCTCACATTTATAGTAGTCCTTGTATATGTTTTAGATCTGTGCAGTGTCAATTTTGGAAAGGTTTTTTGCTTCTTCTTCAGGCAAGCCAAGACTTGTCACACTTTGACAGTGGCAGGAATGATGTAATCAGCAAAAAATAAGCCTTTTTTCAAAGGGCTATTTAGATTTTGGCAAACTGGCATGGGCAAGCTGCTCCAACAGATTCTGCCTGCTCTCTCCTCTGCTGTACTCATTCCTTAACTTATTAAGGATTCAAGAACAGTTGAGGCTTTGAAACCGTGCACAACCAGAGCCAAAAACTCCTATTATAAGTCTAATTATTCTCAGTTCCCTCCATACACATTCTAACAAACATAGCACTTCTCTGTGTACAATATACTGGCTCAACCGAACCTTTTTTAATGATAGTACCATATTAAAGACCTTCTGTTTTCTTTTCTGGTGTCCTGTTTTGCAGTTAAAATACAAAATACTTGCTGCCTCCACTCAATCACACTTCTGCAATTACTCGGTGTCTCCTGATAGTGCTTCAGCAATTATTTTTATCTGCAGCTGGAATGCTTTTCTTTCCTCTGCATTCTAATTTCTTGGTTTGTTTAGACAAAACATGCTAAGCTGACTTCAAAAATATGGTTTACAAAGCGTAGGTCACTGCCAGATGTTATTTAATATTTTCAGGCTGATTCTGTGTGTCCAGAAAAGTGGGCCCTGTGCTGATTCTCTTGTCAATAACAACTGAGCTGGCAAATGGAGCTAATTCAACACAAATATTGAAATTGATACCTTAATTCTGGCACAAAAGTATTGTTTAGGTTCTTTTCACAAGCAAGTACTTTAAAACATTATCAAGTCCTAAATGCTTGCAATCACACACGTGTGCATCAATAACCATGTGCATTTAAAAAACCTTTTTTCCTTATCAAGAACACTCAATTTTTAATGATAGATTTGGAAAAACTAAAGCAAGTTTTAACTACACACCTTATGCTGCCTGCATGCTATGTTTCTTCTTTTAACAACTGAACGCTTACAGCACAGAATTTCACTGCCAACAAAATAGGCAGGCAAATAAGCCATATAAATACACAGCTGAAAGAAACCAATTTTTACTTCCAGGTCTGTTTTATACAGGAATGAAGCATATGAAAACACAGCTTCTCTGAGTGGACAGAGAGTAAGTGTTTAAAATTATTAAAACAATTTAGATTGTGAAATGTTCTGTCATTTGATATCATTGTAAATAATTTTTAAAAAATCTGCATTTTTAACTTTTTCATCATTTCATCAACACAGTTAATTTTGACTGTAAATTAAAGCATGGTACTCTTCCCCCCCCAATATATATACTTTCCAAATTCTGTCTAGAAGGCGTGCAGACAGGCTGGCAGAAGAAGAAATTTGAGATACCAGCTATCCATTTTTCTGGGTTTCTTTTCCTGCTTAGACTTCTGTCATTGGCTCCATGGCACCTGTTAGGATCAGCATCATCTCTGTTGCCCTCAACAAGAAAACCAAGCTTGAAATTTGAGCAAGCACAGGTCAGTGCTGGCTGCACCAGCCTGTGCTGGAAGGCAAATGGCACTGATGGCTCTGAAGTGCAGGACAATGACAGTGCCTTTCATTTACCTGCAGGCCCCCCTCCACTTTTCACTTCCCAGCTTTAACAAACCCTGTGCCTCCTTCACTCCCAGCCTGGGGACACTTCCTGGGAAGGATCAGTTCCTCTGACATTAAATCAGGAAGGAAAAAGGAAGAATTGTATTTTAGCCTGCATTATGCTTTAGCCTGCTCTTGTTGAGAATCTTTGCTCATGCAGTCCCTGAGCAAAAGTGGTTCATTTGGGGGGTGAAAAAAAAAAAAAAGCAAAATTTTCTGCATTTTTGTTCATTTGGAGTTTATACCAGACTACGCCATGACCAATGTGCAATTTAACCTTTCAAGTTCGCTGCTTCAGTTTTCCCTTTGATTTCTGTTGACATAAAAGGCATTAAGTGTCTGACTTCAAAGAACAGCCAGTGTGGATATTTGTTGTTCAGCATGGTGGTCTTTGCTTAAATGGGCTGCTTCTTTTGTGTTTCTATTTTTTTCTGGAGTTCACTTACTATATAAACATTCTGTTCTTAGCCTCCCTGTCTCACCAGTCATCCTTACAAAAAATTATACAGCCTTGTACAAATTACTCTGGTAGCAAGGTATCCCCAGAATATTTTCCATTTCTGTAAAAATGTTAAATCACAGTGTTTCCAAAATAATTTGCTGTCACATCAAACAGTATTTTGAGAAATTGCCAATAACTAAGACATTAGAATTCTAAGACATTAGCAATTCTACTCTCAAACTTTGGAGGAAATGGAAAACACATAAGAAGGTTAATTTCCTTTCTGAATTTTACACCAGGGACTACCTCTCTAGACATTAAAAGTGGCTCAGTTATTATCCAGTCAAATTTAATTATATTTCTACCCCGGTGATTTTCTTCTATATTTATCATCCTCGTATTAATTGCTTTCAGGGCATACATTTCTAAAATATTGTTCCCTTGAGCAAAGCAAGGAGGAAAAAGGCAGAAGCAACTTGTTTGCAAAGGCTGAGGTACAAAGCAGCTCCTCAGAGTGCTGTGGGCATGAGCTGTCACTGCTTCACACGCTGGACCAGCTGCTCCAAATTAATGCAGCACTCCCAAACTTAATAGAGATGTATTAATTTATGCTGCTTGAGAATCTGGGACAGATTTTTGGATCACCAAACACACAACAAGAAGCAACTCCTCTGCAGTAATTCTGGATGGAACACTCTGGCCTGTGTTCAGGCTGAGTGTGGCTCGTGGATTATAAATAGGATTCCTCATGGCTCCCTTCCACAAAAATGGAGATAAAGGACACCCAAAGCACAACCTGCACCAAGTACTGGGCTCACAGTTTAGAAATGACATCATGGTTGCAGTGAGCAACGCTCTGGTTGCAGTGCAGAGTGTACCAGAGCTCAAACATCATTGCTAAGAGACAGTGCACAGGTGTACAAAGACTCCTGTGGCATTACTGGAGATCCAGGCCATATTCCTGCTGCTGCTGGTGCCTGTTTTCCCACCATGCGTACACAAAGCACTGTGTTGGAAAGCTGGCAGCAATGTGAATTTACCCACAATGGCAGTTTGAGTGCATAATGCCACTTGTTCTGAGTGCAAATTTCTGAGAAGCCTTTGCTGAGGAATATGAGTTTTTTCACAATTCTCACCAGGAAAACACCACAAAAACCATGAAATCCCATAGATCTTCTGAAAAAGGAGCAGAGAGGACTTTCAAAAAGTCAAAGATGGGGCAAACCTTTTTCCAGTTCATCCCACTTGTGAGCTCGTATTCTGTTACTGAGGAAACACAGGAGCCAGAATACTCCACTGGAGAGTTTGGAGGCTGCTGCAGTGCAAAGAATTTGGCAAAACCTTCTGTTCCCTGTCCCACCTGGGTATCCAGCACAGCTATTTCCCAGCTGTGACAGGTTCTTGCTGGCTTTGCACCTGCAGCTCCTCCTGCCTGCTGCTGGCAACAGGAAAAACAGGAATGGCCACAGTGCAGCTGAACCATGCACAACAGGCTCAGGCTTCTGGCATAGGGGCAAAGTGACACCACAGGATTTGAAAGCACTGTTTGGTGCTTGGTATATTTGTAGAAGTATTTGCAGATTGCAGCAGAGAAAAAAAAAAAGGGGAAAAAAAAAAAGAATAAATGCTGCGGGCAGCAAAGGCCACCATTCCACATCACTGCAGCACCCTCGAGGCATCAGGGCTGCTGTTTCTATAAATGAATTTTGAATTTCCCACAAGGCTACTTAAGGAATCTGAAGCACCATGTGAAAAGAAAGCAAATTGCTCTTCATGAGCTGGTATGGCCCTGTCTGGCAGGAATATTACTGGGATGATGTAGGAAAAATGGAGAGCAGGATAGTGCACAGATGACATTGCACAGGTGCTGTTGCTTTTATTGCAGCAGTGTCAGACTGATTTACATGAAGAATGAAAAGATACAGGCCCACATGGGAGAATCAGAAAGGAAGGCAACTGCCTTTTGATTAATTTTATTTTTTTACACTTCTGAATGGCTGTCCCCTCACAGCAAAGGAAAAAGGGGGAGAAAACCAGAAAGGAACACAAAGAAAATTGTGCATGGGGAGTAAATATGGCCATTTATCATAGACTCTGTGAGCTGGCATGGCCAGAGGACTTCATTCCCTTTCCAGTATTTCCACTGGGTGAACTATACAGCACACCTCCCTCTTTATGTACCAGGTTCCACCTGCAAAATGGAATGGCATCAACAGTCTCTTCTGGAAAGTGTTTTGAGACCTACTGGTAAAAACAAAAAACAACCCAAAACCAAACCAGCCCAAACAAAAAAACTCCAAAAACAAACCAACTGGGCAACCCCCCAGTAAAATAAATTCACTATCACACGTAAAGTTATTTTCTTCATTTGAGTTTCATGAGAATAATGGTTGTGAATTTCCTGGCAGTACCACGCTGAACAGTCTTTGCATCTGGTTACAATGTTGTGATCCTACCTGGTCAAGGTGAACTGCAATAACAACTTGCTTTTTGCACCATTTTTTCACCACCAGATCTCAAAACACTTTACAGAGGAGACTGTAATGGAAATAACATCACCTGACTCTTCACATGCTCAGGCTAAGCAAAAGATTGGTGTCAAACTAAGGAAAGGAACCCAGAAACTGAGAGTCCTTTTTTTTTTTGTACTCTAACCAGGAAAGGAAATACTTTTCAAATAGAAAATAAACCTGACTTTTTCCCTACTCCCCTATAGAAAACAAGGAAGTTAAACAAGCTTTTGTTTAGCCAGGGGAACTTTTATCTGCTCCAAGTCAGTTTTACAGCAGTATTTGCTATCTGCAACAGATCCATAAAAAGATTATACTCTACATCATGGCCTGTATTGCTTTTATTGGTTTGTTGAATTTTAAATGTAATATCTGTACATACAATAGCACAAAAGAGAACAAAAAAATACAGATTGAAATTTAGACAGTGAAGAGAATTCCTACCTACTACCCATACAGAGTAGGGCACACTAGCAATAAACACAAGTTGGAAACAGAAGTCAACATTCCATTGGAGACACCCCTTAAATATGAAATACAGTGGTCTCTGTAGAGCTTTTAGGTGATCTATTACATGAATAAACATTGAGATTTTAAACATGGGTGCAGGTAAACCTGTATCATTCACTCCAAAGGATAAGCATTCTCATCTCTGGCCCTTGGAAACAAGTGAGAAAGGAAAACCAGGGTCTTGTTTGTCTTGCACACTTCTCTGCCACTGTCACTTCACTGGAGTGATCAAGAGAAATACAGAAAATAAACTCTAGGATCAAAACCTTCCCTTCCCCCATTCCTTTTTTTTTTTTTGCTAGTGTCTTTTTATCAGTTTGCACAAACTTGTACAAAAATAGTTGGTTTATTGAGTAATAGCATAACTTAGCATGTTTGAATTAGTGAAGGAAGTGAAAAGTCACCAAAACAAACACATCCAGTCTGCTAATTTTACTCACAGTTTCTGAAGTGACATAATGCAGCTTCTTTTTAAAGCTTTCTTGGAAAAACAGCAATTTCCTGTGTTTATTTTGTCTTCTTATTTCAGAAAATTCTCTCTGATTTGTGGCAGCAGACACAATCTACATGATAGAAAGTTTTTTACCAACAAGAGGTTTTCACTGATATGATCAATGGAGAAATAAAACCCTTTTAGTACCACTGCCTTCACAGATTTTTAATGAAATATTATCACAGGCTTTTCAAATGATTGTCATTCGTGGTTTTAAAAAGAATAATCTCTATTTTTAATTACTAGGACCATTTTATAACAACTTATGATCTAATTTATACCTTAAATTCTGCCTTAAACTTGATTCATTTTATTCTGCTGAGCAGAATGGAAATTCATCTGGTATTTGTTATCTTGCAAGAATTGAGACAATCTGTAGTAGGGCTTTTCTGTGTTTTTAAATTACAATAGCAGTGAGAATAGAGCTTTTACATGCTCACCCTATTGGAAAAAAGCATTTAATGGACAGCATTAAGCCAAGTGGATGGGATTGTAAGACATATTAAGTGTGCATTTTTTACTGCTTTGACTTTAAGTCAAAACATTAATATTTATAAATGAAGCAGATAAATTTTTTTAACGGGCTCTGGCCAAAGGGTGCAGCATCCTTCTGGTAAAAAGCCATTTTGGTGACAAATTTTAAATAAACTGAAACAAGTTTCAAGCAATGGGGAAGAAAGAAAGTAGGGGACTGTAGATACTAAAGCCACCATCAATTTGCATGAGTTTGCTAAAAGCACAATTTTGTGACAAAGTATGGAAGGAGAGAAAAAGACACAGTACAAAGTTTCCCTCCCATAAAAACCATCCCAAAATACCAATATCCTTCAGCCACATGATGAATCATGAGACACAGAATCACAGAACATACCAAGATGGAAAGGACCACCAGAGATTCTGTCTTTTCCTACTCTGATATGTAAACCCTACCAAATATTGAGTGAGGACAGCAGACCAGTACATTGCTCATATTTAGTACACACACCCAGTTTTATGATGTGACTGTGCTTGCACCCTTCTCTGACAGACCCACCATCATATTCACTTCTCTTTCCCCTACCTACACACTCACTGAAAAAAGCCTCACTATGAAAATTCTCAAGTTTCTGAAGTTTTTTACCAAAATTCAACATAAGGTTGAAAGAGAAAATGCTCACAACCAGATCATTTGAAGAGGCAATAATAACAAACACTAAAGCTTGGAATGCTAAATAATAAAGCTTGAAAGAGAAAATGCTCACATCCAGATAATGTGAAGAGTTTCTTGCCACTAGCAAGAAACCAGAAACAGGGATTCTACACACAACACCCCAATTCCCACAAGAAATTTCACATTTCTTTCCTTTTTTTTTTTTTTTAAAGTGAACTTGAGTGTCACCTACTGAAGCAAAACCAAACTGTTAATTTATTGCAGGGATCAAGCAACATAAAGGTGCAGATGCTGCACTTGCCACCCACAGGCTCCTGACACACACCCGCAGGTAAACTCTCACCAAATCTCACCTCCTGTTCAGGGAGCACCACAGTGCTGATAGGTTTACAGTAAATAAAACCCACAATCACTACTGTCAGGAAAATGGGGTCAAATTCTAGCCATAAAGTCTTCAGGGGAGAAGATCCTCCTTTGATATGAACGCTATTTATTCAAAGGCCTTCCAATGCCTATGGTTTCTGTGATAGCTAAATACAGAGCATAATTTACTTCACAGATTGTTTGGCTGCCTGCATTAAAAACAGGCTCATAGCCAGCTCCTGGCCATTTTTGCTGGGAAGTTCATTCTCCTTTTTTCTGGAGAAAATGCAAGGAAGTCATGCCTACAATTATTTGTTATCGTTGTGGAGCTACTGAGTCCAATTGTCTCCTCCAGAAATCCTCTGTGGAAATTTCTCCTGCTCCCACAGCTTTGTGCCCTCTCCCCAGAGAAGCACTGCTGGGGGACACTCTGAACATTCTGCTTCCACACAGAGAAGGCAGATTCAGAATTAACTTAAATGCAAACTTTGCTATGAAGGCATTACAAATCTTCAGACACCAACCTGCATGCAAACACCTTAATGTGCTTGAGATCACTTGGATTCCACCCCACCGTAACTCAAGGAAAATCCTGTGCCCAGGATAAAAAATAATAATTAAAAAAAAAGAAAAAAAAAGAAAAAAAAAAGAGTACTAAATATACACACAGACTGGGACTTCAAACCAAAGCAACAGTTTGAGCTTGCACACAGAGTCACTGAACTCTAGCAAACACAAGCTGGTGGTGACAGTGGCTGGATGCCTGGTGAAATGTGGGAGCTGCAGAGATTTGTGCTTTAAAGAGAAGCTAACACTGCACATTATTTTCCAATAGCTTCTGCTTCTAGACTCATGCAATACCTCTGGTTTTAATACCAGCCATCTGTACTAAAATCAAAACGTATCAGAGCTTCACATCCTTGAGATACAGAAAAAAATTAATTATGGACCTGGTCACCAGCCCAATGTCCTTTGTCTCTTACAAGAATCACAGGTGTCTGTCACTAGAAAGACAACCAAGCTGTAACATTTTGGTTGCTGGTGCAAATTAAAAACCCTTTTCTGCAGTCAGATAGAAAATCTTAAATCAGCTATCTTTAAAACACCTTTAAAAATGGGATGTGTTTTAATTTATATTTGCAAGAGCTGGAAGAAAGAAATATAAGGGGTTCTGCTACATTTCAGACTTCTTACATGAACAGAGACTGTTCCTGCCTCTTGCTTATTAGCCTAAAAGTTGCTGGAATTTCAGGACAGAGGTGGGAGAATGAGGAATCCTATCTCTGCAAAACCTATGGACTCAAACTAAAAATAAACCCATCTCTCCCTGTTCCCTGAAACCCCTTTCTGCTTTTGTTTGTTTGTTCTGGATTATATCAGTCTTTTTCATACTGGTGAATCATGTCTCTGTCACAGCTGATTCCATTTATCTATCCTGGGAGAAAACAAAAGCTAAAAATAACCCTTTTGGGGTTTCTGGTGGGTTTTGCATGAGAAGGGACTGAATATTTTCATTCCAAGCTTGTGTGTCAAAGTTTGGCTTTATCTTTGCCTGGGTCGATTTAACTAGTACCAGTTAGGAAAAAAAAAAAAAAAGAAAAGAAAAAAAAAGGAGAAAAATAAAGCTTTTTGCTGTCCATAAAATTCCAAGCTGGCTAAAATTTAACAACATCTGTGGCAAATAAAAAATTTTTTACCATCCAAGTCAGTACGAGAGTATTTTATTTGCAAGTGGGAGCTTTTTTCCAAAAGCAATTCGCCATTTTTTGTAATGAACAGCAATGAAATGCACAGGTTCAGACAGGCTGGAGTATTTGTATTTAAAAGGCTTTTCTTTTCCTACTTTGAAAGATTTTAACTCTGTAAAAATAATCATTAAATTTGGAATATCATCACAACCAATAGTGAGACCCAGTGAAAAGAGCATTTGGTCTGGGCTAGGATGGAGATCTTGCAGGAACATTTATTTCTGTGACCTCCAGTTGTTCTTCTTCCCACGTGTGTCAGATTCTACCCCATCCTATGGGAACTAGGTGATTAAAGTGAAAAGAACAAGGGACTTTACAATATCAACAGTTGCTGCAAAAGGGAAAGAAAGCATCAGCATGACTAACTTTTTTTTTATGTGTAGATTTTAAAATGTATTTGGGGAATGCTGTAGAAAGATGTAACATTAAAGAACTGGTAGTACACTTAAAATGACAGCCTAATTTTCTTTTTTAAAGCTTAACAACATTGCTGACTGTGACATACATGGTCACTTGCCAGGAGAAAGCAGTTAAACACTATGGAGTCCACCAAGAAACACAGATTGCCTCACACCAAAATGGTCCAGAAGTAAGAGATGAATCTTCAGGAGTCATTGAAAGGTGATATTTATAAAAAGGTGGTATTTATAAAAAAGAATACCATGTTGAAAATTATACCTCAATTAAGGCACTACTGAAAGTTGTCAGATTTGTTTTCCCTCTACTTCCAGATCTTTCAAAAAGTCCAGGCTGAAAATCACAGGCAAAGGAGGGCAGCAAATCAAGAATATCAAGCAAGACCTCAGGAAAACGTCCCAGGGTGGGAGCACTTGGAATTCTCCGAATGAAACCCCCAGAGCTCTCTGAGAACATCTAAAGGCCATGACACGAAATGTGAAGGGATTTCTGCAAACAAGATTCACCAAAGAGCAGAAAGTGACTTTGGTTAGTCACTTGGCAGAGCTGCCCATGATATCACCACATTCCAGGCTCCTGAGGCTGACTGAGCTGCAAGTTCATGAACTCCCAGAGCCTCTCCCAGCACTCTCATCCTGATGGGGCCACCCTGAGCTTTTCCAAGCGTCCCAAACCTCACCTCCAAGGGACTGTGGGCTTCCCCCTGCTCTTCCTGCTGCCCCAGGAACCCAACTGCTCTGTCCTGTTACAAAACAGGGAGCAGAAGCTTTTCCAGAGTTTAACTGGACGTGGATACAGTGGGGATGCAGTGACTTCAGCAAGGTGTGGCTGCTCAGCTGCAAGCCACTGTGTATTATGAGGTCAAAGTCTATAGCAGAGGAAGAGGAAGAACAAAGTGTTACCTTGGAGGGACAAAACCAGCAAAATGTTGATGGAATGTATAATTTTATGAATGTGCCAGGTTACTTTTGCACAGATTTAAAGTGTACTTGTTTAGCAGAGATAAAAAAAAAAACATGCATTTTTCCACGCCACTTCTTCAGACACGTTTGTTTTGGGTGAAGAAAAAAAAAATTGTTGTGTCATCACTGAATAGAAGGAGGCAAAATATGACTTTACTGACTTTCCCCTTATGAATCAGCTACAAGACTGATCTAGAAACCTACTCTGCAAAATCTGTAAACAGCTACTGAAAACAGGAAACGCTCATTTTGACTTCCAAGCACCTAGATGAGTTACAAAGGCTGATACTCAGAAGCTTTCTGTACAAATATTTGTACCCAATCTGGAAGTTCTTTGTGTTTGGTGTGGCATTATTTATTTCAGCATGCACCCATATTTTAGCTGGAAACTTGCACAGAAGATCTGTGGAGGAGTTGTAGAGGAACTGATCCAGAGTTTGGAACAAACCCAGCAAGTTCTGCCACAGTCATCACATCAGAAGCACAACTCTCCCATACTAATGCTGCACTCAGTTCTCAAAATCAAAAATGCCTCTGTGCACTTACACTCACAAATTCTAATTAGCAGCAGAAGTAAAGCCTGACAGAGTGACACATCTCCATGCCAACAACTCTGGGCAGATATGGGAAATGCACAATGCAATCGATAAATACAGGATTCCCCTCTTTTTACTGGTCATAGCCAGTGCAACACGATGTCATTAAAAAATCCCAAATGTCCTTTTTCATCCATGGAGAATGACAAAAGTAGGACTGGATAATTTGCTCTTGCTGGGGTTTAGTAAGGAAGGAGGAAAAAAAAGAGTTTTTATTTCTATCTGAATTCTAAAAATACCTATTTACTGCATGAGTAATGGGTTCTTCTTCCGCTCCTGAAATCACCAGCATCCCAAAAATCAGTGTTTTTCATCCTGCAGCCTCCATCCCAGTGGGAAGAGCTGGCACAAAGAAAGCAGTAACAGGGCCAGGTGGCAAATCCAAGTGGGCTGTGAAAAAGTGGGGAACTGCCCAGACCTTTTAAGATACAAAAAAAAAATTGTGGCAGAGCAAATCTCCATGCTAAAGCTGTGTGGACAATAAAAAGGAATTCAAGAAGAAAGTTAATACTTTCTGAGGCTGAAGCTGCCTGTGGAAAAAACAGCTCTGCCTCTACTGCTTAAAAGGTGAGGTGTGGGGAAAGAGGAATATTTTAAGTCTAATAATTATGTGGATTACTTCTTGTCACTCAGAGCATTGGTGAATGGTCTCTTCCCTAAGCCCTGCCCCTCCTACTGCACACATTCTGTTCCTTAGCCTGGCTCCTTGTCCACTCAATCTTGGCACATCCCTATTTCTTCACTCTGCCTTTGAACTGTGTTTCCATTTTGGCCACATGTCTGATTTGACCCTGTGCAATGGGACTTTTTCATTCTGATTCTTTCTCTTTGAAAGAGCCCAGCTGGTGAATTTATAAAATGGTCTTGTTCTCCTGTAGAGATAAATCTGACCCAGGATGCTGTAGCTGAAGTTCCTTCTTTGTCTGCCCCTCCATGGGTGGATATAAAGGTATTTCCCTTAAATTCTGTGCTGTACATAAACATCTGCTAATGCTGGGGTGAAAACACATCAGGATGCTTTGGGATACATGCTTCAAATACAACTGCTTATTTTCACATTACTATCCTGAAACAGAACTTTATAAATAAGGAATAGAAGAATCTCTCAGACCTTAGTGTGTCATCTCAGAAGAATCCATTAATCAGGGTATTTTGACCCAACTACAGACAGACAAACAGAAACCTGACCATAACATTATACATAAAGTGAAAGAAGAGGGCCAAAAGGCTTAAAAACTAAAAGTTAAGAAGTGTAGTTCCATAAAACTTGAAAGCCCACACAGAAAAAAAATTCCTTATTTTTAGAATAAATAATTGCCCCAAGATAATCAAGGATTTCTTTTCAACTTTAATACTCTCAGCCACTTCTATGAGGTCTTTTGAAAGTATTTAACCAGGTAAATGATCTGTATAATATCTAGTGCTGAGAAAAGCAGAAAAGGGGAAGTAGAGAGGCAGCAGGGCAGAGGGAAGAGCCAGACAAACATTTTGGAGGCAGAACAGTCTTAGATCACTTCAAATTGATTGTGAAACCACAACCCTGAGAGCAAGAAACCATCAGGACTTCTGTGATAGATCAGTGAGATAACAGAGAAAGGATCTGGTGAAGCCAAGTGAATCACTTGGGGAGAGGCATCTACTCTCAGCTCTGAGAGAGTCCTGATGGCAAGTTCCTGGTTTAAATATTACTTCTACTTTTTGATGTGTCTTCTTTTTTAATAACTGCATCAACATTCCAACAATTTAGTGCCCTAAGTTATTCAAGAGCTTTTGGAGACTCCCCACCCAGACAGGTCTTTTACTCATAGGAACCAG
The DNA here is from genome assembly GCF_023055355.1 of Agelaius tricolor. Taxonomy (NCBI): domain Eukaryota; kingdom Metazoa; phylum Chordata; class Aves; order Passeriformes; family Icteridae; genus Agelaius; species Agelaius tricolor. The sequence goes on from NW_027269263.1 coordinate 7,295,202, forward strand.
TTTTCTTGAGCCACACCTTCTACTAAACTACACCTAGAGAAAGCTTCATGTATCAATTTTTCTTCTGAATCATAAAAAGGAAATGAAAATACTCCTTCTGATCAATCATTCTCATGGGAGTTCTGCAAGAAAGTTCATATAAACCCATTAAACACCCCCCACCAAAAGAAAATAGGCACAACTGTGGCTTTTTATTATTCTTTGTCCAAAGAGGCCTAACTTTCCACTGTCTTGATTATAATTCACCTGTAATTCACCTTGCATTCCCTACTCCTTTTGTTTATTGAGACTCAATAGAATTTTCCTAAAAATCCTGTTTTGTTACTACCTATTAACCAGCTGATTTTAACAGCTCCTTTTGCTCCCTTCTCTATTGCCATTTTAGTCCTCTTGCAGCACATTTTTTAATTCAATTCTTAAAAAAAAACCAAAAAAAACCAAAACAAACCAGCAATATTAAAAAGTATTTGAAAGTTACACTGTCCTGTGTTTTTAGTGGTTATCATTGTTAAATAAAAATTCCATATGAAGAGGAAGCTTCTGCTCCAAAGGCAGTGTGTTATTGCTGTACTTCTAAAAGCATTTGAAGTGACCATAGAACGAGCACAGTAAGTTTGGGCATAGGTAGAGAAGAAACATTAACCTCTTGTCACCTAAGTGACAGACTTGCAAGAATTTCTATTCTCCCTTTAGCACGTTCATAGTAAAGCTAAAAATGTCACAAATTAGCTCAGGTTTTTTTCCTTCAATGAACTGAAAGAACTAAGCAAAAATACAGAATGCCTACAAGAGCATTTCTTTGTACAGGAAAAGGAAAAACAGCACAAACCACCCTCCCCCATATCCCTCTTCCCCCACCAATTCAAATTTCCAGACAGGTGGCCATATGTTCCTTTAGTTCACAGAGTTCACATCTCATTTTTGCTGGCAAACCAACAACAAACTCCTGCCCTTCTATGGTCATTCACTTGACTTTCTGCCAGTGAGTCAAAGCATTTTTCCCTCAAAAGAAAACACCTTGCCAGCATCATTTACTACTCCCCCCTAAAAATACTTTTAGCACAACATTACAGGCATACTTTTGACAACTGTGCTTTTGGAAAGCAGCATTCTTCTCTAGAGCAGTCAGACAATAAAAGGTTTATTTCTATTCTAGAAACATGGCTACTGACTAAGAACAGACAGGCATCAACAAAAACTTGAGGACAAATGTTCATTTCTTGTGTTTATAATCATAAAAGATTTTACTGTCCATAGGTACAAGCCTGGATAAACAGAGTCATTTAGGCTTGTGACTCCCAGCACCAGAACGTTTTTTAATACATCAGCATTTCAAAGTTCTCTTGACTTAGACCTACAAACAGAAAACTAGAAAAAAATTATAACACTTTTTCATTATAGACTTCTTCTTGCCTCAAATTATAAATTCCTTTAGAAAGCAGGTTGAAATTCTGCCTACTTGCAGATGATTGATATCAACAAAAAATAGGAGCCGTGTTATTATTAAAAAATAAAATTATAACAGCCCTATAGCCATGGTTATTACCAGAACAATTTTTACCATCCTTTGCTTTAAAGACACTTTGCTCCATAGATACTTTGCAAAATGACATCTGCAAAAGAGGAATGAAGGTGAGATTTGGTAGAAAATGCTGTTTGGCAGAACATTTCAACAAACATGGCAAGCATTAAGTAGTGATCAAAGCCTGTGTTTAATATTTCCATAATAATATGAAGGAAATGAAGATAAGGTCTGTAAGTTTGTTACTCAAACCTAAGGGGTGGATTTTAAGACAGAGAAGACTAAACTTGACTCTTCTACAACACTTGACTATCAGAATATCTCAGTGATAGAAAAATGTATGTTCACAGATCTTCTCCTCAGCATCTCCAAGGACAACAACACAGAGACACTTCAGTAATATTAAGGAGAAATTGCAAGACCCAAAAGCTGTTTCCTGTTTGTGATTTGGATGTTGTGGTTTGTGTCTGATCCAAAGGGTGTTCTCCCACAGGCTGCTGTGCAGTGTTCCAGTCCCACAGGAGCCTCAGATCCTGCCCAACAGTGACTGCTACGAGGCAGCTCCTGGGCTGCAGCTCAGCCCCTCAGCACAAGCTCGTGTGTAAACACCAGGGTTCACAGCCCATTTAATAATTTGAGTTCAGAGAGCCCATGGAGAAAGTTAATCCACTGCACTTGGAGAATGAGCTGGCCTAATGTCCCATGTCGCAGAGCTGCTCAGATTTCCCCCTGCGCTTCCATTGCTGGATCAGCAGCACGACTGCAGATTTCACCTGCCAGAGCACAGCTGGGTGTCAGCCCCAGACAGGCCAGCTGTGTTTAAACAAAAGAACTCAAATGAGAGCTAACAGTGTAAACCAAAAGACCTTGGAGTTAAATTGCTTCCTTCACTTTCCTACCCCCCCAATAAACTAAGGCAGTTCAAAACAGGTTGATAAGGAAGCCACGGCCACAAGTGGGAAGAATATTTCTTGAATGTTGATGGGGTCACCCACCTGAACTGTCAGACAATTCTACACTGTCTCTTTGCTGCCCAAACAAGAACACTGAAACCAAAGAACAGGCTGAAACCCATTGCCCTGGGAGAAGAACAGCTGTTGTCACACTTTGATAGTGATATTTACCTTGCTCAGCTAGCGCTAGAAGAAAAAAGAGACGTAGAGGAGAAGCAGTGAGGGGAATGGTGATGTCATGAATAGCAAGTTCTATAATGAGCTCATGCCCCTTCTGTTTGTGAAAGAGATTAGCACTTTCTGAACGAGGAACAGGCAAGGATAAGATTAAATAACCTCCAGCTCTTCATTAGCTCATGCATTAAAGTGTCACAGTGTTGAAACTGGAGATTTTGGAGATGTTCATTATTAGTGCTCAGCTGATACAACTGAAAAGAGAGGATGACTGTGTGTGATACTATGAGTGTTTTGGGGTTTTTTTCCTCAATTGCTGTAATTTTCTTGTATAATACTGAATGGACAAAGTAAGGGCATATATTTTGGGTTTGTATTTCTAATTTAGTTGCAGATGCCTGAGATATGGGCTGTGGCAAAGTTTTTAATCCAAACATCTGAAATAAGGGTCATGTTTTGAGTGCTAGAGGACTCCAAAAGCTTTACAATATGCTTATGAAAATACCAAAAATAATTTTTAAAAGTTCTACATTCATCTGTGAGATTTTTTTTTAAATCAATTAGGCCAGCTGGTAAAATCTACTAAACTGTGGCTAGGTGTTTATCTTTTGAAGGGGAAGAAATCTGCCCTTGCGAACAAACACTGAAATTTTATTTTACCCTCGGCCACCCACAGTGTGTTTACTCATCACACACAGAGACTTGCTGTAAAGTAAGCAGGAGGATAATTCTGACTTAATTTTCAGGGTTTAATACTATGCATGAGTGATAAAATTAAATTTAGACTCTGTGTAAATATGCAGGGGTTCAAGCACACCAGTTGGTTTGCTTTCACAACCAGGCAAACAAGCAACAAAAGAAATCTAAAAAGGTGTAATATAATATCACAGGAAAAAGACAGAACTGTAAGCCAGAGTTTTTTTTTTACAGAAATTTTACAGAGTTTACTTTTTACAGAAATCCAATAGCTACCTATGTGGTTATAGCTCTAAACCTACATGATTCTATCTCTAAAACTCTGTTTAATCAAGTACAAACAGGGCTGACTGTAAATTGGAAGGGAATGGGCTATCCCCTTTATCCTGATTATCAATTTCATCCAGCAGGGAGCTGCAGAGGTGTGCTGATAACAAAAGAAAAAGATTTCTCTCCAAGTTCTGCAGATGTTAGACATTCTTCCTGGGAAAGTTCTAAGGCCATCTGAGGACACAAACTCAGATTCTTGACCAGCTAGAGGCAAAACTCAGATGCCTGAGCATTGAAATAGAAGGCAGAGCTCAGTCAAGGCTCCTCGGGACAGTGAGCAAAGTCAAATTTTGTTGTCCAGGCTTTTCTCAGACATGCACACACACACACACTTCTCCCACTCCACAAATAGGAAGAGAAACTGCAGGGACTGATGACAGGATGAGGGGGTTATGGAGGATGAAAGGAGCTGAGAGGAGTCCAGGTGCTTTCTGAAGTCACCAGCAAGATGTACAAGGGAGCTCTGGGTGAGAGCTCCAAATCTCCATCCAGGCAGGTGCTGCTTTCCCTGCTTCCATTCCCCATCTTTTCAGCCACAAGCTCCCCAGCTCCTGTCCACTTCTGTACCCTGCCCTCACCACTTCACACTGCACTGGTCAGTCCCCCATGCTAAGGAATTCACTTTATCCCTGTGCCTCAGGAGCTGCAGTGGGGGAAAGGGACAAGCAGGAGAAGACAGAACAGGCCCAGCCCATTTGTGCTGCTGAGACAAACTTTGGCACAAAGCAATTCCCCCTCACTGATAGAGCAGTGCTGTATGGAAAGAGCAGGGGTAATTAGCTTCATAAATTATACCTTATTTTACTCAGAGCTGACCTTGGGTTTCCCTGCAAGAGGGGGCAAAGGATTTGCAGTCAAAACCCTCAAGGTAGCACAGCCCTTCTTTGGCTAGCAAGTTCCCCTTGCCCAGTGCTTGTTAAACACTAACAGGCTTGTTTTCTAAATTAAAATTTAATCAGAGCTTGGCAGGTGGATAACATGACACTAATGGAAGCCTTTCACTCAAGGTTACACAGAAAAGATTATGCATAGAAATCAAATTGAAACTTTTCCTACTTTAAAAAGACCAAACCAATGACAATTCTTTGTCAAGAATGAATGTGGACATCCACAAACTCCAGAATCTGGAGATGAAGTATGAAATTTACAGCAGACACAGAGCTGAAGGACTAAGAAGAGAACTAAACACAGGAAGAGCCATGCTTTGTTTATCTGAAATGCTGCAAATTCCACACATTTCACATTAGAAGGAATTTGTATTTTTTTTTAAATAACAAAGTAGCTAAGTAGACACAGGAACATGTGGAAAGTCGTTTACATTGTATTATTGGATTTGGATTACTGCAGGGACAAATCACAGAACCCTCTGGAGGGGATCCTTCAGTGATAACTGCTGGAGTAAGAGAAATCAGCATAAGAACAGCTTCAAGAGCTCTTGGAGCTTTGTTTTCAAGCATATTTTGACACTAGTGAGCACCACACATATTGCAGACAGCTGACTAAATAAAAAATAAAAAGCAAAGACCATCAAGATTATCTGTCCTAGCCAGTGCCTGGATGTAGGCAGCCTGGCTGACTAAAGCAGGGGAGATAAGTATCAGTGAGTTATGAAAAATGCCATTACAGCAGGCCAGGAGCAAACAGGCAGAGCACTGGGAGGAACAGAGCTCAATATAGCGTGCAATGACTGCAAGCTTCAGTGCCCACATACTAAGCTTTCTGTACTGTAATGGTCTGATAAATTCATTTTGACCCAGAGACCAGAGATAAATTGTCTTAGCAATGCAAACAAACAGCTAAGCAATTAGGGCAAAGTTTTTTGAGAAGGTGGTGATAACATCTAGAAGCGTTATTGGGCAGGGGAAAAAGCAGCCCTGGAGATAGGGGGTTTAATCTGGAGTAAAAGAGAGAGTATAATGGCTTCTCCAAATTGCAGAGCACTAAAAGAAAAAGCAGACAAGCAACTGGCACTGGTATTTGTCTGGCATCTATTTCGGTGTATCCAACCTGAAAAGCAACTTCCATTGTCCCATTTGGAGTTCATCAAGTTTGGCCTATAAAAAGATTTAACATGTGCAGCTGTGAAAGTGTCAGAGCTGAGAAATCCATGAGGAACTGTCAGGTTTTACAGAATTGCCATCACTTAAATTTCCTGGAAGTAACTTATTAAAATAGACTTTTCAAGCACAGAGATTAATGCAGTGGTCAAATTAAAAAAGCAGCAATTTCATCTACCAGTTTTCACATATCAGCCCTATTTAGGCACAAATATGTTAGTTACATTGGCTGCAATAACTCCATTACCTCCCTGGCACAGAAATAGGAGTAATTAATATTTAACCCAAATTGTGTGTTGATTTATCAATGAGTACTTCAGCATTACTTTAAAGCTAGATAATTAAATATGGCATAATATATGTATGTATAAATAAATGAGTGAAATTGCAGGTCTAGAATACATTCCTTCAGTTTTGGTAGGGCTACCCAAGAAAATAGCCATGAGAAGATATAAGGTGATCTCTCAGATTACTAACTTTTGTTGTGAATATCTTGTACACAATAAGAGAGTTTTAGTAGAGATACCTGCTCATTGCAAAGCATCTAAATATTACTTTAGACAAAAATAAATATGGAGGAGATACATCTAAACTGTACTTTTACTGCAGCTGAAAGAGCAGTGGTCTCAGTGTTCACTGAAGAATGAGAATTGGCATTGTTTTTAAACACACAATGAAGATATAAATGGCATTTGCTTTACTAAAGAACTTTTTCCCTTATAAGATGTTTCTTTTAAGTGTATTTTAGGAAAAAATAATTTTAAAAATCAGTAAGATACAAACATACATGAGAGGTATTTTTGGAGCAGCCATAAACAATCCATAGCCCTAAGTCCATCCCACAGAACAGAAGCAGCTCCAGTAACTCAGCCATGTCATGTGAATTCCAATATCCTTTAGTGCAGTGAAAGCAAGTGTGTCTTGCTTCATTGGGTACTATGTTGCACTATACAAAAGTCTATAAAAGCCACCTGAATGAAATGAACAATTATTTATATTTCAATAAGGAAAGGCACTTGACCAGTAAATACAGAATAAGACTGTCTAGAGATTGGCAAATAAGGCAAGACTTCAGCACCCCTTGATAAACACCAAATTAACACTTAAAAACCACAGAAAAGAGTCTTCCTTCTTTCATTTTAGGCTAAGTGGACAGTCTACCTGCTGCCTGGGTAGAAATACAGTCCTTACTCCAAACTGTTTGTTTAAACTGCACTGTGAAACATCATCACCAAATGATGCCATATCAATTTATGATTACATTGCTCACATTATTTTGAAAGTTTCAAAGTAGATTTTCATAATATTGGTAATGATGAAATACTAAAGAAATCACCCATAAATTGCATTTTCTAACTACAAAACTGTTCCTGACATCTGTAATAAAATTTTATTTTCTTTTTTTGTCCTCAATGCACTCATCACGACTTTTCACTTAACCACACTGAGCTCTCTTAACTTTCACTTACAGTTTCTGAATTTTTTTTCCTGCTGCCTCAGAAATTATGTCTGTAGAAGCAGCATGTTAGACAGGCATGTCACCTCTTCAGAAAGCAGGCTGTAAGGAATTGGATTGGAAGGTAGATTGGAAAGTAGATTCTGGCTTGCAGGGCTGCTGTCCATGCTCAGAAGGACAGCAGGGTAACACTCAGCTAATATTAAAGTAAAATAAAAGCTTCCTGCCTTAAAAAGAAGGATAGATTTTTATCTCAGCTCTCTCCTCCACAAATTCTAGCCAAAAAAAATGGTGTCTTCATGCCTTCAAGCTTTTCTCCATCCTTTTTTGACCCTAAGAGCTTCAACAGTCCCTGTTAGGCAGGGATGGGCTTTTGTTTGGTATGAGAGAGGGGCTGCCTCAGTCACAGGAGCAGCCCAGGGAAGCAGCCATGGAAGGAAAGGGAAGGACAACTGGTATAAACAATTTCTAAAGTACTTTTTGTGTTGAATGTTGCCAATACAAAACACACCCTGTGGTTTATGGATGGAGCTCGACCACCTGAGCAATGACCTGAATGTTCAGGCTGCAGGCAGCCTGGACTCCTATCCCTGCTTCTCCTCTGCCTCAGCATATTTTACACAGGCAGACAATGAGCACAGCCAAGTGCCTGTGACCAGAACAGGCACAGGCACGGTTCACCCACACCCAATTTAATCTCACAGGAGAAGTGCTAAAACACAAAATACTGCAAAACCACCAGGTCAGGGGGAACAGCAAACACGTGCTTGGTTATTTCTACAGAAGGGACAGAGTCACACTTCTCTGTGCAGTGCAACCACCTCACCTTTCCCACAAGATTTTTATCCTCCCCTCCCCAAAACACAGGTGCCACATGTGGCACACTTTTATTTTGCCTGGGGTGGTCTGATATGAAGAGTTGCACTGTCTTCTTCAGCAAACAACACCCTTTTTCATGTTATGTTTTTCCAAACTTCCATCACAGCTTCACATAGAGGCACTCATGATATTGTCATGTGTCATGGAACTTGGAAATGACAACTGAGTTGTAATAATAGTAATTAAGTAAAACCTTGACAAACTCTGACATGCAAACAAAGCCTCCATAATGTGATTCCCCCTTCTCCTTCCAGTACAGACAAGAGACCAGGAATCCAATCCAGCTCCTTGCACTCCTTTCAATAAATAACAAATATTAGAGTTGCCTTTTTTTGTATTTTCTGACTTGCTGCTGAGATAAATAATTTCTGTGTAAAGTAAAGGCACAAAGGGGAGTCTTTAATCTGGAAACAGATACATTCTTTGTAAACTACTTTCTTGACAGATATTTGCAGCCATATATCCCAGAGTCCCTTCACACCCCTGCCATGAAAAATTTGATTCACACTTCAAAATTCTGTGAAATTATTAGAAAACTCATTAAGGAAAAAAAAAAATCAGTTCTAGAAAATGTTTTGTAGAAGCTTCTGTTTCCAAAGCAACTTTTTATGTCACACTTTTCTATCAGATCTGGGAACTTTGCTGCATAGAGGTTTACATGATAATGTGCATTCAGTTATATTTTGACAGCCTTCAGTGGGCTGTTACAATGGTCTGTTTTCCAGGAAAGAAAGTCAAACCACCACACCAAGCTGAGCCTTTGGGGGTTGGTTAAATTGCTCATTAAACTGATGTTTAAGTATAGTAGGGGTTTTTTTCTTAGCGTGGCAAGTTGCCAATTTAACGTTGGGGAAATTCAGATGCAGATAAATTAAGTTTATAAGTAAGCTTGCTGAAATGACAAATGGGATTTGGAAAGCTGAAACAGGAGTTTCTGTTTCTCCTGTGTTATGGGGCAGTGCCCTCCACTGGCCAAATGTTCTCACTCTTGGAATGAAAGAGCAAAAATTCACTGTGACTCCAGGATAAATACCTCCAAACCCCCTCAATGTCAAATTCTTGTAAAAGGTTATTGCATATTGCCACCAATTTATACTAATGCCAGCCTTGCTTTCATATTACATGGTAATAAAAATTGTTTGGGTGCTGAAATAAATCCCAAGGCAGCCCTTTTAAAGAATTCCAAATTAGAAGTGACAAGACAAAAATGGGTAGTGCTAAAAAGTGTAATTTAACACATGACCATATAGTGGTAAAAAATATAGAACCAGATTGGCAATTACTACTGTCTGTTAAATTTACACTATTTTACCTCATTCTTTTCTGGTCAGAACTGACAGATGCTTGCAAAAATCCCTCTTTGAAGCAATTTATAATGTTGTTGAGTGCCATGCTAAGGACAGAATTAGTTGCATCACTAACACCTGTGTTCAATGTACATGAGAGTGGGAATTAGTAAGTGTCAAAAGCCAACAGACAATGAGAAGCCTGGAAACAAGATGGATATAGATATATGCCCTCCACTCATGGTACTGTGGGTTACCCCAGGAACACTATTTTAATAAGAAAAGTGTTATTAATGAGTTTATAGTTGATTCAATTATCCTACACAAGATCACTATTCAATTACTGGATTATATAATATATAATACATGATATTATATAGTATATAGCATATAGTATATTCAGTGGGATAGAGTTGCTAGTGAGAAGGTGAACTCTTCAATAGGATTAAAAGCAATAAGCTATAGAAAGAAGTTAAGATGAAAATAGAAAGATAAATGGAGCTGGCAGAGATAAACCAAAACAACAGAAAGATTGAAAATATGCTTGATGTTACAGGTTGAACTCTTATATTTTCAAGCAGAGACAAAGAAGGACAAAAAATATTCATAAGACCCTGATAAAACCTTCACTACCATCTACAGATAGTGGAAGGCTGAAAGTCAGAAGATGGGTTTAACATCCCTTTTTTCAAGAGCTTAACAATGATCATTTTCTTTGATAACACCTAATGAAAGCTTTAAGGCCTAGCATAAGTTTTACCATTTGTCCCATTCACTTTGTATAAAATTTCTGTGTTAGTGGGCAATGAAGGAAATTAGTCATATTTCATATCTGCCAATCATATGATAACCTATTTCCTCTAGAAAAAACAAACCAGAACAACCAAAACCACAAAACCAACACATTTCCTAAACTTGTTTTAAAAGAGAAAAGCTAAAATTCTAAGGCTAACCGTGAAGTACCCTCCTTTGAATACAAATTTGATTTTCCAGCCCAGCACACAGCAGTGCCCAGGGTACCTCCATCTCTGCAGAACCCAGCTCCGGTGAGGGGGGCAGCAGCTTTGCTCTGTTCTTCCAGGCAGCCTGCAGGGAGCACAAACTCCAGCAAAGAGAACCCAAGCCCCTGGCTTCATGAAGCCCCAAACCTCACAGGAGGTCCTGCTCACAGCTGGAGATGAATTTGGGATGCTCTTTCTGCATCAGGATTCACCAGTGGTGACACAGAACAGGGCATTCACTCATCCTCAGGGTTTCAGTTCCCCCATTAAAAGAGGTTTGTTTTGCATCCATTGCCTCACCTCAGGTCTCTTTTCCCTCCTCCTCAGAGGGGGAAAAGATTGTTTAATAACCACATTATAATGCTGGGTTTTCCTGCTAATCCTTTTGCAGGTGAAACTCCCTTGTACAATCTAAGAGCCAGTTTTGTGCTATGAGCTTGAAATAAAAAAAAAAAACAAAAACAAAAAAAAAAACCAAAAAGCTGGAGGAGATGGGAACAGTGGATATCAGGTTGCTTCTGCAGTCAGGTCTGTGCTTCTGTTCCATTAAAGACCTCAGAGTGAAGCATTTTCACAGCCTCAGCACGCTGACCTCACACGCAGGAATGCAACACAAGCACCTTCAGGCTTTCTAAAGCTCTGCTCAGAGCTGGTTTCACCAGGGTTGGATCAAACCCATGGCTCCTAAGCACAGCTTAACTCTGCTGTGAACAGAGCCTCAGAAAGAAGAGCAACTGCTGGTCTCACTCCCAGCCCATGAGAAGTCCTGAAACCCCACTTTCCCTGTGGGGAACAGCTCTGAGCTCCCTGGCAGCCTGTTCCAGCTGAGGAGGAGTCACTGCTCAGCTGTGCCCAGAGGGCAGAGCAAGGGCACTGGGTGTGCATCTCACCTGCCAGAGGGACCTGCTGACATTCACCCCCCTGTGACGCCAGCCGGCCACAAAACGCACTCTCAACCACAGCTGCTTGGCCACGCTGACAGAGAATTTCTGACTTTGGCTTTTCCTCAGAGTGCAAAGAGCTTTCGACACCACAGCTTTAAACCACAGAGCTCTGAAAAACAAAAACAGGATGTCTGCCTCTAAAGCTGCTGCTCTGTATATTTTTTTCTGAGACTGTTCTATCAGGGACCAGAGGTTGGTGTAATCTTTCAGTGCAGTCTATTGGCCAAATTCTCTTTCCTGATGGAAGGTTAAACTCTGGTGTGAATGACAGAAAATGTTGTCATGGCCAAGGGTTCATGTCATCACAATAAAAATAGAACCAGCTGGAGATAAAAAAACCCCAAAAAAACACTACATCTTAAAGGTATTGGGTTCTCCTTTACTCTTGCAAAACTCCAGTGATTCAGTGATGGAGCCCCCTTCTGACTGTTCATCAGAGAATTTGAAATATTAGGTGAGTAATTATGTCAGGCAGTTAGGCAGTCCAAACATTTCTTGCTAAAAATAGAACTACTCATCAACTGACTGAAATTAATATATTTATGTAAACCATCAGAATTGATTAATCTCTATAACCATCATTTTTATTCAGCTTTGGACACCTCAGAAGCAGCCATTATAAACCAACAGAGCTCTACTCAGGTCAGCAGCACATGGGATTTTTGGCCCCTGAGGAAATGGGCCAAAGGCACTCAACAAGAACTTCAGGCAGCCACAGAGTTATAAACTGAATATGATGCTTTTGTCCCCTGGCACAGGAGTTGTTCACATTTGTGCAGAGATCACCAGAAACAAACATCATCCCAGCTGTCTAAGGGATCCAAAGCAGCTGTGTTCCTACAGAAAGGTCTCCCAAGCTCCATTTTCCAGTTTGCTGCCTGATTTCACTGACACAAGGGCAGCTCAGCTTCTCCAGGTTTGCATGGACCACTCACATCAGAATTCCACTGGTGGATGCACCCACCACTGACAGTGGGAACCACTGGGAAGTGCTGCATTACATTGAACTGGTTTGCTTTCAGTCAAATACCACCTTAAACAACAATATCAGCAGTTTTCAAGCAGCCTGGTGCTTGCTTGCCAAAACCCACCTGAGTTACTGCGATGTGAATCTGCTACACACATGCACATTGATGTGACAGAGCCTTGTCTAAGGCAATGAGGCTCAGGGGTAAGAAATCTGTTTTCCTGGGATATCATTTGCCCTCCTCACACACTGGAGGGAATTTTCAAAAGCATGTGGCCTGAAGCAAAGCTTATGTCACCAGAGAGCATCTCTGCTGTCATCCATGCAGCACAGCAGACTTGATGAGCATCTATTGTTCACATTGTAGAAAACAACCCTCAAAACATTACAGTTGTAGACCTGGCACCATGTTTAACAATCAACACAGGAAGCTGAAAAATGACCAGTTGCAGACTCTGAAATAAAGGTTTACTGCAGGATTGATTTTGTAGCTTAAAACACTTGCTGAAGCAAACAAAACTTTAGCTTTTGGCAGCTCCACAAAGTCAAACTCGAGTTTGCAAAGTGCCTCACGTGAAACTGTCATCATTGTGGGATCCTGGCATGAACTGATATGTGAAAGCCAAGTTTTCACTTATTCTGCAAGTTGGGAAGGCTGACTGTGTGTTCATATATACATACACACCCCCACACTCCCTTTTGGCTGAATTTTACTTTTGGAAGTGTTTTTGTTTTATCATTGACTGCTTTTATGACTCTAGGATGAAGGTTTGTTGGCCTAATTGAGTGAAAAGCAGAAGCCATGCTGCTTTGGAAAGCTCACACACCAAAGCAAGTGCAGCACACACCAAAACTTACCTGCTTACACTTCTGCCAAAAGACAGGACAAATAATTACACTGAGTATATCTATAATTGATGTGTGTGTCAGGAAAATACAGTGTTAATATCTTACTGTTTGCATTGAAATTGGGAGTTTAAACCTGGATCCAAAAATACAACACTTTCTGTGCTTCTCTCATAAAGTTCACAGTTTAAAGAGGGAGACAGTACACATTTCTGCTCAAGAATCACTTTGACTCTAAAATGAATGCATCCCACTAGGTAAAAATGCAGGCATAGAAAATGAGATGATCAGTGATAGAGATGAAAACTGCTACATTCAGTTTAGAAGCAGAAAACTAAATGAAATGATGTTTTGACTTTGTTCTTACATGGCACCTTTATAATTTCTGACCTTATGTTTTCTATACATTTGAAGTTTCTTACTAGTATTTAGAAGCTATAATTTATACATATGTTTTTTATTGTGGGACTTGGAATGTAAAAATCCTTCATTTAGCAATTTCAGTTGCAAGATCATTCTGTTTCTATGCACTTGACATCTAGAGCAGGAGCAATTAATGATTTTGTATATATGACTTTAAACTGTGTAGCACAGTACTTAAAATATCTCCATATATTAATTCCTTTTTTTCATTTGTGCACTTGATTATCTTTCTGCTACTCCTTATTTTCCACACAAGGGAGAAATGCACTTAAAAAACCAAGAGGAGCTAAAAATGCAGGTACAGTTTTCACTACAAAAAGTAATTTACAATCCCACCATTCTTCATGCACTAAACAGTAGAAATAAGATTGGATCTGAGGGCTTTTTCTCCTCAAATGCAAAACCCTTTGCTTGCACTGTGCTGAATAAAAAGAAGAAAAAAGACCAATTTGATAGAACAATTGAGAATTCTCTGTTTTGAAAGCAAGGCCGATATGACATGTTGGGAAAGTACAAGGACCAGGATATGCCATATGAAAGCACAGTACAGTTACTGCAGATGTAACAGACACATCATCTGTATGAGTTCCTTGGACAGAAAGTGAACACAGGATGTGAAAGAAACCCTCTTATAGGCAATCACACACAAAACCCCTCTTAAATGGCATCACATTGCTTTCAAATTCATCCTGAACACCACTGTGGATATTTTTCCCTATCTGAAGGCAAGCAAAAAAAATTTTTTTTTTCTTTTTTTTTTAACCCCAGATAAAGGGTTTTTCCAGTGACAAGCCCAGATGTTCTCCCGCAAGAGTGATCTCAGGTGAGTTCTCCACCAACATTTCCATAACATCCAAATATCAGCTAGACCTTCATGAGCCTGCTAACTCAGGAGATCTCCTCACCAGCATTATTTGTGTCAGTTTCTGATGGGAGGTAAAACATTGTTATGGCACCTGGATGTTCTGGTCCATCCAGGCCTTCCTCTGTGTTTTAATGCTTTGGTTTACATTTGAAATTTACTCCAGAATCCGCATGCCCAAAACAGGACATGTATTTTACAAAGGACAAAAGCATGAAGGTTACTCAAGATCCTAATAAAACACAATATAAAGCTGTCCTGCATGATTATTTTCATTTCCAGAAATATTTGCTAAATGAAGAAAAAGCAACAACTCAACAATCGCAGTGAATTCCCTGATGGGGATTTTCTGTCCTGGACAATAACTTCACTTTCATATTTGTGGAACATCATTTCCTTAAAAGTGTGCCTGCTTTATAAAAATACTACATGAGGTAGCCTTTCTATTTTCGGGCTGTATCTATAAATGACTATTTCATTTAGGTGTCCAATCAATTTCTATTAGGACTGCTTTAGAGCTTAACCTGATGGGGCAGTCTACAAGTACAAAGCTGTCTGTAAAGCTCACAGCTCTCAGGAACAGTTTCAGCTGCCTTAAAAAGTGGGAAAACAAATACACCAAGCTGCAAGCCACCCACCACAGAGCAGTGCTGCTTTTCCAAGCATCTGGCTACTTCCACCAAACATCAGGCTAAACTAGGAAATGTTCATTTTTAGTTAAACAAGATCAAACCCACAATCACTTCAAGTGCAGCCAACCAGCCAAAGCACAGCTCTAACTCAGTGACAGGTGTCCCTCATTGTTAATGAGCATTTAAGGGATCAGTTAAGAGTTGCTGCTCACTCACTGTGCCACATCGGATGCCGCTGGCAGTGGGGACTCCTCGGGTACCAGGTCAATGTCGTCAGTGAAGCTGCTGGCCCGGGACATGTCTGGGGTGTGCCCTTCCAAGCATCTTCTCACTGCACAGAGGATGCAAAGAGACCACCATACATTATCTATAGTCCACAAGCTCTTGCCATGGCACACACATAGGTCAAACACAAGGAACCTGTTTCAGGAAAGGTTTGTATTCGTGAGGGCTATCTCCCATGAACAGAAATTAATCACCTCTGCAATACAGATGTGGGCAGGACAATAGAAACTATCAGATTCCCATTTCCACACTCAACACCATTTGGTATGTATGCTTTAATACCTTAAACCTTTAATACCTAAAACTACTATTTCAAATGCTATTATCACACAAACAGAATACTCGAAACCAAAGTGCTCTCTGGTCACTATAGCCACCAGTGTTCCAAATTTGTCCCACCAACCAGGAAGCCTCAGGTGGCTGGCTGCAGTTGGCTCTGCAGGATAACCATGGTGGATACAAGCTGTGCTGCAGTTTAGCTCATGTTCCAAGCATTACAAAGGTAAAAATTTCATTACAGATTTGGAAAACATACAATGGCCAACTAATGAAGGCATTCACTAAGACACTACAAAGATCAGAGAAGCGTAGCTAGCCCTGTAAGTGGTAAAATCCAATGTTTTCTAAAGATTTCCATCCAATACAGGGCTGACATCATCATGTATGTGTGGTGTAGACGTACCTAAGTTCAAATGCATCAATATTCAAAAGCTATTTCTGCTGCAAGTTCTCTTCCTTATCTTTTTCTGCATTACCTTGGTTCAAAAGCTATAAAGTGTATCTAGCTTAAGTTGCTCTGATCTAAAAGCAATTTCATTCATGATTCCTGGTGATCTAACAGTTTCTAAGGAAGCTACCTATAAATTTGAATTCTGATCATCCTTGAAAGCACAGCACATGAGCTGACAGAGTCTAACTTGGAAAATGGATAGGAGGACACATGCAAATTCAAGGGAGACAAAAAAAAGTGTGTGGGGGTGAATCACTAAAATTAAGCATCATAGCAAGACAAGACTAAATAGTGTCACTGGTAGATGCTGTGATAACAACCCATGTTACAGAAATAAGAAACCTTGCCTCCTACAAAATTAAATTGCTGAATTCTCCAGTTAATTCCAGAACAACACTTTAGCTGGATTTCATTCAAGTTCAAGGCCACAACACCAGAGCTTGCTATTGGAAGAGCCATAACCCAAGGGGCAAGGAATGAAAATGAAATCCATGGAAAAGAATTATCAAATAGTGTAACTGAACATTGACAAAGAACATAAAACGATAAAGCTATTTTATTTACCTCTGCTGCATTAAATCACAACTGTGTGTTTCCAGGGGAAACCCAAATCTTCCTGGCACTGGGAGCATAAACTTCTGTGCTCTCCCAGCACTACTGAAACACTTTGGCTGTTCTAGAGGAGCTTTATTTTGTGAGATCTGCCAGTTCTGCATTTGTTCTGATAGACATTTTCCCTGTAAGAGAACTATGTGGCCTCCTACTTTGCCAGACAAAGTCTTGAAACACACAGATCCCATATTTGAAGTACGGCTTTGGGAAGCACCAATCTCTGAGCAAGTACCACAGCACATGATCACATCTGCAAAATTCAACTGGGGGAGCTTTGGCTTCAGCTACAGTAAGGTTTTCCTCATAGGAACTTAGCAAAACTTGGGATTGGGCCAAGGCAGAGCTAAATCACTGTGCCCATATAAGGCACATCAGATGAACAGGAAAACTCTGCATTGCTATCAATTCCTACTCCACAGTGAACTGCTGAAAGGGTCAGAGCAGGGTCTAGTTAACTCATGGCAGTTTGCCTCCTTCATAGCACTGCATAGATACTGAAGTTATTGCAATGCATCTGCCATGAGAAGTGATAGGATTACATTTTAGTCCTGTTGTTCTAGGGGTTTGGTCTGTTACTGCTTTATCCAACTCCTCTGTGGCTCATCACACCACTGTTTGTGGTGTGCATCCAGGCACTCCTAAAGAGTTTGCAATCTGCATCCAGGCACTCCTAAAGAACCCAGAAAACCTTAACTGTTCACATTTGGCTTGCTAGCTCCTTTTCTGAGAAGTTTTCCCTACTGCAATGTGCCCCATAACATGTTGGTTCTGAGCAAGGGTGGATGAGAGCAGGAGCCAGAGTCCAAACCTCCTCATCCTCACCACTCCCATGTGCTATGCTCAGCAGCTCTGCTGCTCCTGCAGGTGCACCTGGAGCCTGCCCTCTGACCAGGGACCTCCTGCTGGGATATGGGGAAACTCATCCTGGGATTTAAGAGCCTCTGCTTGGTTACCCACACAAGCAGGACAAGCTTCTGTTGTGCCTTTACATAAGGCAAAAGCACCCAAATTTTCCCTTTGGTGGGGACTGCTGTGATTATCTGCGGCAGTCTCGTTCCCCAGGGAGGGCACATTTCATTCCTGCTAGCATTTGGGAGAAGACAATGATGTGATTATGAATCCCACACAAACAGGAGTTGTGTAACACATACTCTGTAGTAGATTTTATCAGCTGTATGGAACTCGTGTACTTAACTCCACAAAATTAAGTATTTGGGTCACGTCTCAGAGGTTGCCTCACTGCTTCCCCTCTGCCCTCCCATGGTTAGATCCATGGATAGAACCATTTTTGCCGTTTTGGTTGCAGACTAGATTTATCTCAAAAGTATTAAGAGAAAAAAAGAGCTGCTCACAGAGGTGCTGCTCTAATATATCAAGATAAAGCAGACATCACAGCTCTGAGGCTCATCATATTTGGGTGGTGAGATTTTGAGGTTCCCTACTACTCTCAGAGCCACTTGACTCAATTCAAAGTATTAGTTTTGGGAAGTATTAAAGCAATCACCAGAGAATACTTGTTTTATCTATGCAACCCTAAAGAAGTTGTTTAATACTGATTTCCCTCTATGTTTTTAGAACTCATTCATTTTATGTGTTTCTGCTTTAAAATATTAACACAAGAATAATGTGTTCTGGTCCCTAAATGAATGCTAATGGTAAATTCATGTAATACATGGTATTTCTAAATATTTTCTGTCCTTTAAGTAACTGTCAGAATTGTGAGCAGTTATTTTCTTATTCAAAATATTCATTCTGGAACCAACTCAGTTTTTGCAGTTAACTCACTTTCCTTGAATTTCCAAAACTCATTTAGACAGCTACGTTCAGTCATAAATCAAAATTCCCAAAAAATCACACTAAAAGGGACAATTTCTTTTTTAATGTCAATAAGCCATAAGCTCCTGAGCAATAAAGTAATTCATAATAATCATTCATGATAGTGCTTTCACTTTGAGGAAATGTGGAGCATTATGATACATTCAACACACGGCAGTGATGTTTTCCAGAAATAAAACTCAAATTTGTAAGGCCCAGCTACTACAGATGGTAGTTTGTAGCAGCTGCAGCTCAAGCCAGAATAACTCTGTCTTCCCTCTCTATATTTATTTTCATAAGATTTCCTTGTCCAAACTGACTTTATGGGAATTAATGCCCTACATTTGATGCTGCAGAGTACTAAGCAGAGGAGGCAAGGAAATATGAAGAGGGAAAAAAGAGAAGTCATCCCTCCCTTCCATGTGTTACTACTCAAAGTATGAAGAAGCTGTACTAGTTTCATCATAAAATATACAATATTTTATAAGCATGAAGAGTTAGAAGCAGCAATTGGAAAATACAGAGTAGTATCTAGCACACTACAACAAACTCCAGTGATGCCACAAACCCAGGAAGCCCAAAAACAGAGCAACTGATTAAATCAAACAGCAAAAAAGAAAGTTAAGTTTCATATACTTCTAATTTCTAAAATGGTGAAGTCATAAAATAAACACATCAAAACATTACAAAAAAGGTATTTTTGTAATGCTGTTTGGCTTTATCTAACCTTAGAGTCCTTATCTGTATTCCACTGACTTCTGACTTTGTATTATGGGGAAAAGGCAAGCTCCCAAATTATAAATGCAACAGAAAACATGGCTGCACAATTGTGGTCATTCCTAAACAGCCAATGCCTATCAACAGCAGGACAGAATAACAAGGAGGATGTTGCACTATCCTCTTCTCAGATAAAGAAGGTGAAGTAAAAGCAGGTCTCTGTTCCTCCAGTGCCACTGTCTCCTCATCCCTTTCAGATCAGAAGCAGATAAAACCCTCTCTCATAATGCCAGGCTGCTCTACTCAGTACCATCAGTACAGAGGACATAAACATGTGATTTAATTTCACCTGTAAGGCTGCACCTTGACAGAAGATCCCTGGGATAACCATGCTTCCTTTATCTGCAGGGATGAATAGCCTGTGAGATCACACTGCTATGTCTTGTCTACTTTCCTGTGTCAGAAACTTGTGTCACCTCTCTAAAAATGTTGTATTTGTAAAGCTGCACAGAGGCAAACCAGTTTGGGGCTGAGACTGGGACATCTCCAAATCCTCATTTTCCTCAGAAGAATAAAGGAAAGTGAACAGCTAATGAAAGCCCAGAGGCCTGGAAGTGTCTGACACCTCAACACCAGCCTGCTTTTAAAAACCTCTTCAACTTGCTTTTGGTATCATTCATCTCAGCAGGCAAATGGCATTCAAGCTCCTCTGAGGAGTCATGTTGGAATAATACAGTAAAACATAATTAGCATGAATTTTTACCAAAATTATAAGAGCTTTTCTTCATTACAGTGTGAAGCTACAGGAGTGCATTCAGTACTACTCCAAATAAAGATATTTTTACTTTAACTTTATGTAAAACTGTTACAAATCTGAGCATCTGAAGCTGTGATTTTACATCCTTACCACACACTCAAATGTCAGGCATCTGCAAATGCCACATACTCACACTGTCCCATACACAACTCTTAGAGCTACAAGTACAGTTAAAAAAGCCCAGGCTACTTTCTGTACCTAATTTTAGGCAGCTAAATTTATTATCATCATTCAAGATGTGGCTGACTTAAATTCAGGACAATGCACAAGAATTGCATTTTGCCCCCAAAACATCTGCAGAATCACACCAAAATTAATTAAGCAGTGGTTTGCAAGGAGAACAGACATAAAAGAACATCTGAAAAGCTGAATTGAGGAATAAGAATAAATTTGTATTTGCTGCAGACACATTGCTAACTCCATGCAAAAAGTGCTGAGCACTCTTCCTGCTGTAGTTACAGACTGGGCTGCAAGTGTTTTAGATAAACTTCAACATCTGGTTTCCTGTGTATCTGATTTGAAACAATCAGCACTCAAAATGCACTAATGCTGCCTTTATTTGTTGTACATTCTTCTGTTTAGATAAGCCTGCAGGCCAAATTACACACTGCCTTAGAGCCCCTGGAACTCAATCACTCATTACAGGGCTGATGGGACAGCACAGGGATGTAAATGAATACCAACACATTACCGAAAATCACAAGGGCATGTAGCACTGGAAAAATGCATGTCGTGCTGGATAACAGGCAGAGAGAAACAATTGAACACACTCTTGAAAGCACATGAGGATGTGTTATCTACCCAGTTGCCCCAACATCCTTTTCAGACCAGGCACAGAAGGATGTAACACACAGAAAAAAAAGGTAAAAAGAGAAAAAGGGAGAGGAGGAAAAGGGAGAGGAGAAGAAAACCATGCAACCAAAAAACACCCACACAAAAAAAAAATTCAACCCCCCCCAAAAAAAAACAACAGGAAAAAACCCACAAATTACAAACCAGACAAAAAACCCCCAACAAACTCCAAACACTTTCTACAGCATCATAAATATGCCTACTTCAGAAGAGATATTTCACAATCAACTTCTTGAAATGCAGCATGTCAGCCTAAAACATCCAGCTGAATATTCTGCATGGAATAACTTGAAGAGCAAGCAAGTGTCCATTCTGCTGAGGCTGTGCAATGCTTGGCACTCTCTGACAAGCAGGTTTGTTGACAGCCTCAGAAAGTGGTCAGGGACCAAGTGCACAAAGAGCTGCAAGGATCCTGCACAGATGGCACCTGTCAGAAGGGAACTGGAGATGAGTGGAGCAGTCCTGCAGTGCTGGTGCCCCTCACTGTCTGTTCAAATACCCAGGTATGATCTTCACTGGGCTCAGCCTGGCCCCTTTCAGACCCAGCAAGCACAGATTTTCCTTGCCAATTTAATCTGAAAAACCTTTTTAAATGCCTATTGACAGTCCTGTGATAAAAGCACACATAAAAACATGGAACCAAAGCTACCAGTCTGGATACTTTTAACTTTTGTATTTCTGCATTATACCCATGATTGGTTTTCTGTTTTGTTTTCATGGGAATGACTCTCAATAAAAGGGATGAGGCTTGGACCATTCTGGGCTACTCTCTGTCCATGGCAGGCCTGGAATTGGATGATTAAGGTCCCTTCCAATCCAAAGCATTTGGGACCTTCTAGCCTGTTCAGCTGAGTAAGATGGAAGGCAAAAGTTTTGTTGTAAGAAGTAGAGGCTTTAAGGGTATTTCCATGTGCATGGGAAAGGATCCGTGGCTGGCAAGAGTTCCATTGACTCCTGAAATGCCTCATCCTAGCCCTTTCTCCTTTAACAGGGAGAAGCATCCAGGCAGTTGCACCACTTACAATCTACAACCATGCAATAATATTCAAAGTCTTGACCAGCATGCACTACAAAATCATGGCTTGGCTTGGAAAGGCTCCAAAACAAAGAAGACAGGCAAACAGGCAGCCTGTAACTGAACCCTACAGCAGTTTCTCATTCTCAACCCAAATCACAGAAATACCCCATCTCTTAAACTACAGGGTCGACTTCAACATTTCATCTCTCCTTGGCTCTGTTCCTGAAAAAAAGTGTTGCCTTTTTCTCCTTATGAAAGATTTTTCTTCAAAAGATACACAAAAAAAGTGGACTTCCAAACTCCTTCAAGTCTGTGTGGGTGATGTGGAGGGTATGAGTGGGTAAGGTCTGGCAAAGGGGTTGGAAAACAAATTTTCCCTGTTGGCTGGGGAAGGGAAGCATCAGAGATACCCACAGAGTGAATTGCACAGTAGATATATTATTGATGCAGGATGACCCCCAGCCAGAGAATAACGTGCAATGACTCCAATGATTTCAGAAGGCTGAGCAATTGCTTTATTAAGCTATACTGTATTACATACTACACTACACTCTATACTAAAACTATACTACAGAAAAACCCATGACCCTTACCAGACAGTCACAGCACAGCTTTGACCTAATTGGTCAATCAGGCCAAACAACCATCAGCAGAGTCCAATTATCAATCCCTTTTGGTAAACAATCTCCATAACACACTCCACATGTGCCAAACAACAGAGCAGCAAGTAGAGATAAAAATTGTTTTCTCTTCTCTCTCAGCTTTCTCACTGCCCTCCCCAGGAAAAACCCTGGGAGAGAGAATTATGTCTCTCTCTGTTCAAAGAGCATGTGAATACCACAATATAATAGTTAATGGCTATTAAATTGTAGATATATTAATTAATAGCTATTAAATTGTGCCTCACAGCTGCAGCAGGAGGATTATGACAGCAGGAAAAACACAGAAATGAGCTTCTTTTCATGATCTCCTGGGGCCCAAACACTGCCATAGCTGGTCCAGGGGGGATGTGACCAGGACACCTTTGGGAAAGCATCTAACTGGACAAGTTATAGTCAAATGATGCCAAGAGAGCAAAGTTTTTCAATATTCTACAGCAAACTATTTTGACAAGCATTTCTTTAGTCTCTTAAGACTTAACCTGTTTCTTTTGCTTATCTGACACGATCCTTGTGCCCACAAGTACTTTTAACATGTTTTTGAGCTGGAGATACCATCTACACCTTGTGAATATATTCAGAGATCAGCTCTCCAAGACCAAATTAAATGCATCAGGATTGGTGACTTGAACTTTTTAAGGCTGGCAATACTTGACTGTTCATTCAGTTATTCTGAAGAACGAAATGTACAGCAACGACAGTGAAGAAAAATAAGACAAAAATAGCTTTCAAAGTGATCCTTCTTCACTGCTTGCCTTTTTTTTTTTTTAAGGACAAGAAGAACTTGACCTTAAACTGAAACAATTAATAGTCAGTGAAATGTAATTTGGCAGCTTGTTAGCTCTGGAGGGAGAGCTCTTAACACATACAAACTCTTAGAATTACACATAGGGAATGTATCATGTAATATAAATATATAGAGTTACATTCCATTATGGGATTCAGAACTGCCATTATAGTAAAAGTGTTTATTTTAACAAGGAAGTACAGTTTTAGTGTGGCTATTAAAGAAAATAAACCAGTCTGAAAACATTTTTATTTTTCATGACTGTTAATGGTCAAAGCATACAAACTGCAGTGAGAGTAAAACCAGAAACATCTTCTGAATTGTTGTCAATGTTTTGACTCACAAGAACACAAAACCCAGTTACTGTAATTACAATGAAATATACCACAATTATTTGCTGGTCTTATGCAGTTCTTGCTCTCCCACAATTGAAACCTTGTAGAAAAATTTCCCTATTTACTAGTGTTAATCATGAATTCAATACAGACAACTCAACAACTCAATACTGTTACCAACCTGCCTGTTCCACACTGAAAAAAAATCTGTAAATTAAAGTAAATCTTTCTAGCAGAGGAAATAATTTCTATGTTTGTCCTTAAGCTCAAAACAATTTCAACAAAATAATCCACAGTTGTTGACTGCACTAAATGAAAACTATTCCTAAATAAAGTTTCAGCTTTATTATTATTATTATTTCATACATTCCAGGTGTAAAGACACAACATTTTATGGGAGTATGCCCTACTTCAAATATATTTGCTGCAAATACTTATTTTTTTTAATCTTTAATGTGAGGATATTTTACATAGGGCAGTAATTTGAGTAAGAGTCCAAGTTACAACTGTTAAAAAGAGAATTCAAAGCAGACATTGTTATGTGTATCCAATGCAATAAAAATTTTGACTGAGAGATCTTCAGATCATAGAATTCAAACTGAAACATCTTATAAGCACAAACCTCCCTTACAATAAGTTATTTTCCTAGAAATGCTGTAAATTAACTGATTACATTTTATTTGAAATTAAATTAATGAGGTCTTCAATTCTGTACTTCAGGGCTTAGTTGGGATGCGCATCCTTTATTAATGCCACATTCCAACTTCCTCATGCTGCTTCTTCAGAACTTCTATTAGAAAATATTTATAACTAAAGAGCTTAAAAATAGTCTAAAGAAAGTGTTAAACTTTTGCTGCTAGTATTAAAACTCAAATGTTTTGAAACTCAGATTCTGAGAAGAGCCAGAATTATTACATCTCCTACACTCCCAATAGTAATCTAAAAATTCATATGACAAGGGAATGGTGATATTTAAAACTGAGAGACAACCCTGAGGTGGAACACACCCTGAGTCAGA
Organism: Agelaius tricolor; assembly: GCF_023055355.1. Classification (NCBI taxonomy): domain Eukaryota; kingdom Metazoa; phylum Chordata; class Aves; order Passeriformes; family Icteridae; genus Agelaius; species Agelaius tricolor. Next base: position 7,319,875 of record NW_027269263.1, read on the forward strand.
AACCTAATGATGCCATTGTGGAGATACATCTGAATGTGCCCTGCAGCTCTTGGGACTGAGGGTGACCTCTGGCAGCAGCCAGGGCTTTTCTGTGACAGTGAGAACCACACAGATGTCAGGAGACAAAGCCCTGCTCTCCCTCCTCCAAGGGACCTGCACAAAGAGGGTGCAGAAGTTTCATCAACACCAGATTTCAATGCTGAAGTTCAGGAGTGACTTGACTGAGATCAGCATCTTCAGGGAAAAGGAGATATTGGACAAATTACAGCAGATGTGTGTTTTCTTACCCCATTAGCCCCATTACAAGGCTTTGGTTCCATTCAAGCTTCTTTAAACCACCTTACTGAGGACTGAGACACAAAATCATCTTTGCCATGTGTGAAAGTAACATGGCCCAATTCTCATTCTTAGTGCTATTAATCTTAATATTTTTCACACTCAGAATTTTTATTTCTATATAAACACACCATTACAGATGTTGAACCCTAACAGAGCCATCAGGGGAAAACCCAATTTCATGACACCATCTTGATTTCCAACCAAACATTTTAATTTTAACAACAACAACAAAAAAGTGTCATTTGGTTTCTAATCCATCCAAATCCTTTAGTTTTCTAACCAACATCCAACATTAATTGTTTCAGACACATTGCCAATACGACAGAAATTGAAAATTTTTTTGGACCATCTGCTTTGTGTCACTGACCAACCAAAGATGCTCTGCTATCTGTAGGCAGGCAAACCCTAGCAGAATATTCCCTTCCATTTTCTGTGGCATTAAAGATTCAGGTACCACTCAGTGTCATAATTCAGGTGGAGAATCCAAGCAGTAAGTTCCAAGCTACTATCTACTACAATCATATTATAACTGGAATAAATGTTTCTCTAGAATAACTTTCATTAGAGCATTTGGATATTTTTTCTTTTTAGATTGTAATAGCTCACAGAAAATTAAGTTGCTGTTTTAAGTAAGCCAACAAATCCATTTGTGTCTGAAATAAGAGCTTGCTCAAGATTGAGCTTTTGTCCAGCAAAATGAATATTTAGGACTTCTCAAGTAATCATTCAGTAGTGACTTGAAATAACCATTTCACTTCATCTATTAAATGTGAACAGAATGATAATTCATTACAGATGTGCATCTATCTTTTTTTGGTAAGTGTATTTAGGGGGTAGTAGGATTCCATGGCCACCCAGATGCAGAGTACAAGCCATCTCAGGAGGGTATGTACCACTGCTGAGACAGAAAAATCCTCAGCTGGGTTGGCCTAATATCAGATAACAACAGACCAGGACAAAGAACTGTTTCATGCACTGCCTTGTCTCCAGATGAGGTGAAGGGCAGATGACAGGACAAACACACAGTGCTGGGCTTCACACAGAACTCCCTATGGGCTGCACTTTCCAGGACTGAGGTGGTGCCCAAGGATCCTTGATGGGGCTTCTGACACAATAAATTTGTTCCCATGGCATTCAGAAAACATCACAATTTGTTTACACTGATTTAGTGCAGATCTGAATGCTCACTTGCCCAGTGAATGGAATTTTCATGCAGTGGCCTCCAACACTGTTAATATTGCTGCAGGACAAAAAATGCAACACTGGTGAAGCAGCATGTCACAGCCCTAGAGAGGTAGGATCTAAGCAAAACTCATTTCATTCAAATAAATTCTCAGGGAAAGGTGTTACAGACTCTGGAAATGGCAAAGGCACAGCCCAAGAGGTAAATTACTGCTCTGGGGAGGATAACACAAAGACTCCTATTACAACCCCAAAGCATTGAGACCCAAGACTTTCACTGCCATTCAGAGCCTTGGCAGCACAAATGTTTCACCCAAGGATGAGAGATTTGGTTTCAGATCAAAAGGGAGAAATTATTGTTGTTCTCCACCTCCCCCTTCCTTTGCACTGATGATCATGTGCAGTTATTTCTTTATTCTGAACACTATGTTTTGGTATTGGGGACACCTCCCAGATGTCCCCCAAACTGGTGCTTTATGAGCTGCCTTTGCTATAAATGCTTTAGTGTTCCCTTATCCACATTTGGGTAAGGCCCTTTCCCCATCTGAGAGCCAGATTTAAATGGGTTGGAAGTTACAGGTGGCTGGAACACTTGGTGGGTGTAAAGCACTGCCCATTTCTGGTTTTGCAAATGTGATGATGATGATGATGGGGTTTGCTGGCACATGGCACAGAATCTCCTCCTTGATGCCTTATCTCCCCCAGCACAACTTCTTCAGACAGCTGTCAGAGAAGTTAACAAGATAAACATTGGAAAAATCCCTGACGATTCCATCTGGTGCAGAGAAAAACTGCCTGGCCCAGGCACAGCAGCAGCTAAATGCAGTGAGGGAAAGGGAAGACTCTGGATGTGTCACTGCACCCTAGGAAATGGCAACACACTAAAACCCCATTCAGTGCTGAGAGGGGAGATGTGGAAATGAAAGAGGAAGCAGAAGAGAGCATCAGAGCTCCTTAAGAAGCCTTATTCTGAATTAAATTATTTCAAAAACTTAGCAATAAACCCACTCAAATTTACTTTTTTTATTAGAAATTACTACTGAAACAGGCCCTTGACTGACTCCAACTTAAATTGCCTCACTCTCCAATTATAAGCAAAGTCCAGAAAGTATTTCAGCCCAGGCTCTTTCCACTTTAACCAATTCACATCCAAAACTGGCAGACACCAATGCATTAATTTATCCAGCAAAGAACACCCTTACTCTTTTAAGGAGATTTCAGAAGATGGCAGGAAATAATGAAAGTTGAAGTCTTTACCAGGCAGAAGCCCCACAAAAGCCATCATGACCTCACCCAAGTAGATCTCTAACAGCTAAAAGTTACTTTGCTCATCTGACCTGTGAAGAGACTTAACTGTGCTATCAATGTGATTTTACCTCACAAGAAACAGTGCAACCACAGAACTTCCAGAGATCCCATTTCTCCAGGAGAAAAAATTAAACTAGAAAAGCAAGACCCTATTTAACACATTTTATCATGGTCAGGCAGGTCTGAGTGTATTTTTTTTGCATGCTTTCTGCTCATCAGGATTTTCAAATTCACCCCTGTAAAGCCTTCAGCTGCTGGACCCCTGCATACACCAAAATCCAGTGCACACTCTCTGTCCTCTGTCTTTTACAAGGTTATAGGAACAGGAGCCAACCCTTCACATAAAAAGCAAGAGAAACTTGTAGGCTTTATCTTGGGCTGCCCTTGGTCCAGGACAGCTCATTTAGCACAAGCTAATCTTGGATAGACCCAGGTCAACCTGACCTGAAAGGATCTTAATTGGGTTAGTACAACCAGCTCTGGATATCCCATTGCCATGGTCTGATTCACCCCATCAAAAACAGGATGAAAAAGCCACCAGCAGCAAACACTGGCATTATGCTGCTTAAAGTTTGTTGGGTTTTTTACAACTGGAATCAAGTTCTGAGAGCTCAGAACAGTCTAAGAGTTAAAGGAACACAAACAGACCCAAGCGGTCAGACCATGGCTGCAGTTTACATACTCATGGGGCAGATCCAGGACAAGGCTGTGTGCAAGCCAGAATTCCTGGAATTAGTTATCAGAATTGTATTACAGATGTTCTCCTCATAATTCACCTTACCCAAAGGGGAAGAACATATTCTTCTCCTCTTACAGGGGACATTAAGTCCATGTCAGCAAGGAAGATGGAAAGAAAATCCAAAGATTTGTCTTTTTCTTTTGGAAAGAAAGAAAATCCAGGAACCTTTTTTTCCTTTATTGCTGGATTATCACTATTACAGATGAAAAAGACAAAAATAGGATCTAATTAAAATAATACACTGTTTTAAAAGCCATCAGCACTGCTTTATATTCCCAAGCTGGCTACTTTCTGTTGTTTTTGGTAGAACCAATCACACTTCTATTCTTTCCACAATACAAAACAGGAGGTGCCATAAAGGAGTTTTACCCACATGAGCATGGAAGGGAAAGTAGGAGAACTCCCTAATAAAGGGGGCAAAAGAGAGAGGAAGGGGTATCCCAGAAATTCATCAACCTCCCCCACTTCTATGGGCTTTACCCCAGAGAAATTCCCATAGAAATTATGGCCAGGTCACCTGGGATGCTCACAGCAAAGTTCTCTGAGTAGAACACTAAGAAGAAAGAGATTTTTCCAGAGACAGTTACTCATTGTTTCCAAAGTGGTTCTATTAAAAAATATATGTTCTCCTGCAAGTGAACATGATTGATATTTGAAAAAAAAAATTTGAGTTTTTCCAACTTCCCTAGTAAAGAAGGAATGCATTGTCGACACAAAACATTGTTTAAATGCATGTTCTTTTTCCATCTATTTCCCTCTGAGTGGCTATTTAACAATGGTTTCCATTTTATCAAGTATTTCTACCCCAGTCAGTCTTGAGTTTTATTCAACAGGAAATTCAGCTAAAAGCAGGTATCAATAGCTATCTATAAAAGTCCAACACCCCAGTTCTGCAGTAAAGATTATGACTTTTAACCAAACCCACTCCTAGATAATCGGCTGAAGCTTTTTACAGCCTCAAAATCTACTCATAATTTAACATTGCATTCTGTCAAAAAAGCAACAAGGTCAAAGTGTTTCATCAGTTGTAGTCAAGCAATGCTAAACAGCTCAGAATTTGGCCCAATTTTAATCAATACAAAGAAACAGTATTACTCACTTGGAAATTTATTAACTCTGATCAATAGATTTCATACAACAGCTGCACAAAATCAGCCAACGATGCAACCTATACAGAACACTGCAAATATTTGCTCATTGGGAAATTACTGTTGTTTCCTTTTCTCTTTCCAAAAGATAACAGTATTGCAAAACATGATTTAGCCAAGTATTCCAATGCTAAAGGTGCACCAGTTGTATGTACACAGCAGATTACTGGACACTCCAAAATTGAAGGGGAATCAGTTCCAGATGTTTTCCACTGATTAAATTCAGCCCGAGCAAGGTTAAGCAAATGACAAGCAGCTGCTTTTCTTTTTTGCCACAGTCATGAAAAATCCCCTCAGAGCTCTGAGTGACTCTAACTGGCTGACACTGGGTGCAGCACCTTTTTCCCCTGAGTTTTCATGATTACAGAGACTGTGAACAGCCTCCAGAGCAATGAACTCCCTCCACCTCCAGTCTGTCAGATTTTATGCAGATAAAAATTAAAAGGAAAAAGCTCAAAAATAAAAACAAACAAATATTCTTTTAAAATACCCCAGTGATGTAAATCCTAAACCACAGCCCCCCTCACTGCACACACTGCTGTCTCCTGAAGCAAGTCAAAGTGGAACTAAAGAAATATTAAGATGTCACTAAACCAGGCCATGGCTCAATGCAGCACTGGCATCGCCTTTATAACCCATCACTTCACTTCAAACAGGGCAGAAAGACTTTTTTACCTTGCACAGAGGTTGACACAAAGCTTTACTTCTTAGGCTTGTCTCCTATTTATCCTCAGACATTCAGAGTTTTTTTTCACACCTGATGGGATTAAACTGAAATAAAGACATTGTGTGTATGCATATGTGTGTGTCCTTAAGCAAACTGACAGGTCAGATTTTCCATCCCTGCATTTATGCTGAGCAGGGCAAGGAAGCATTTTCAAAGCACAGAACTTCCAAATTCTTTCCAAGGCAAATATTCCCATGGAGCTGTGGTTGGGGAGATCTGGGAAGAACAGCACGCACGCCTAATACCAAAATTATTTCCAAGCACTGTCTGTGACTGCAAAGAGCTTGCTGTGCAAAGAGACACATCAAGCAAAGTAAATTGCTTAGAAGTGGCTACACCTGGCTACTTCAACAGGGAGCAAAACTAAAATAAATGGAACACTCAGCCTTTTCTTCTCTATTTTTCAACTAATGGTTATTATATACGGACACAGCCCCCTCCAAAGAAACAGTGTTTATTTTGATTCTAATTATAGAATCTTGTCAGCATTCCCAGCTGACATACAACAGAAATAAGCAAAATACATGATTTTCAAGACACTAATTCACTTTGAAGAAAAGTATATTTTAAGGAGTAGTAAAAGTGCATGTACTACTCCACCACCCAAGTAAAACCAGTTTAAAAGGCTGTAATTTTTATACATGATGCCCTCATCTTCTACAATAATGTTTTGTCATTCCCATCAGAAAAAATCCCAAATTTTTGTGGCTAAAAAGTAGTTTTATGTTTTAGATTAAATAATATCATATTTTCCCCACAGAGCATTCACTACATTTGCTGCAAATACTAGCTTTTCTTGCAAAAGCTGCCATTCCTGATTACCACTCCTCCTTGTTTATGCTGAGGATAAACAACCGTGCAGGCCCATGTTTAATCCTGCACTGACTAATTGCATTCTCCACTTCTGTAATGCTGTGTCAGTCTAAAAACACTTCATAAACAATTAGGACCTCACAAAATCTCCGTGACAGAGACAAGACTTACATTCATGGAACAGATGATGCAACCCAAGCACAGTGAGTTAATTGTCTGCCCGAGGTCACCCCCAGAATGGGTAACAGAATCCAGGAATTCAGCCCTCCCTCCTCAGCACGGGATGAGCCTCAACACCAACACAAGGATTCCAGCAGAGCCTACCAAGAGGTGTTGGAGCTTTGTCACTGCCTTAGATCCTCATTTGGATCCTCACTTCTAACCAATTTATTTTGTGGAAAAGGGTTTCAGACAAAAGCTGACAGTTCCGGGCTTTTTTACAAAACCAATACATACACACACCAAAAAAAAAAAAAAAAAAAAAAAAGGAAAAAGAAAAGGGGGAAGAAATGCAGTAAGTTATCCTTAGTACCTGTTCTCACCTTCAGTAGAAAAGCTCCATGTTGGCTCAAAAATGCCTTCACTTCCATGCAGCCACCAGGGAACTGCAATGAGCCTCACAGCTTACAGCATAAAGTTCTGTGTGTGCCACCACTGGTCCAAATGCTGGTTGGGATCCCCTCCTCTCCCTGTTTTCCTTTTCTCACCCACTGCATCACATGGATATGTGCCTTGCAGTCTGAAATTAAATTACTGCAGTTTGAAGTTTGGTTTCTGGCACTTTAGACCACAATGCTCCATTTCCACACTGGAGTGAGACTGTTGCTACCTCCATGAAACTGAGCAAAAAGATGGAATTCTTAAGTGGCCACAGTGAGATAAAACCAAACTGTGTAGCACATCCTGATCTGTGCTTTTAAGGGTTTATTTAACAGAAAATACAGCTAAAAGCAGGTATCAATAGCTATCTATAAAATTCCAACACACCAATCCTGTAGAAAGATTTACTTCTAAGAAGTCTTTACTTCTAAGACTTTTAACCAAATCCTCTCCTAGATAACCTGCAAGGATTTCCAGCTCATGTTCCAGAAACTGTTTTCCCAGACAACCTTAATTTATATATTAGTTCCCCATTCCCTGCTGCACAAGCTGCAGGACGATTTTTAATATTAAAGTACATTGACTAATTAGAAAAATCTCAGCCTTAAGCAAGTTTCCTCCCTAAAGAGGGAAACCTCAAATCCCAATTTCCCTCTTTTCCTACTCTCTCCAAGAGTGCCCTTGCTTCCCCAAAATGGTTTGGGCCACCTGACCCCAGGCAGGGCAAGTGCAGCAAAGCTGGAGCCCAACACATCCCTCAGGACCACGAGTCAGGGACTCCTTTTTTCCACACTGTGGGATCACATCCCATAAGCAGCTGGTTAATAGACTGGAGATCAGGCCAAGCAGCTGCTGGATATCCAAAGTGTGGGGACAGATCACTGCAGGGAATTCCTGATCCAGGATTAGGGGTGGGGACACTGCAGGAGCATCTCTGCCCTGGGGAAAGCTCCCAGGCTGCCTTCCAGAGTGCTCTCAGCCACTTCTGGGTCAGTCCCAACTGCATATTGAATAAAAATTCCTCTCTAATCCACAGCCTGGAGCACTGATGGGTTTATTTAATAGCACCCGAGGCAGAAATCTCTCTAAACGTATTTGTCATTTCAACAGCAAACCTCTGGTAAATGTTTTGTGAAATATCATATTCCAGCAAGTTCTCATCCACTGTACATCTCCTCAAACTCCTGGGTGATCATCTCACTGCTGGGCCTGGAGAGACACCCCAGGACTGCCTCTGGCTCCCCTTCACCAGCAGCAGGAGCCCCCCAGAAGCCAAAACCTCTTCCCAAAGCAGGACCTGCCTCATCCTCACACCTGGGGCTGTCCCTGTCCCATTCCCATCAACCCTCATTCTCACACCTGGGGCTGTCCCTTTCCCATCATCATCATCCTCACACCTGGGGCTGTCCCTGTCCCATTCCCATCAACCCTCATTCTCACACCTGGGGCTGTCCCTTTCCCATCATCATCATCCTCACACCTGGGCCTGTCCCTGTCCCCATCCCTTTCCCATCATCATCCTCACACCTGGGGCTATCCCATTCCCATCATCATCCTCAGTAGCCACACCTGGGGCTGTCCCTTTCCCATCATCATCCTCACACCCGGGGCTGTCCCATTTTACCTATATTTCATGTGTCCTACCTATTTTCCCTTAGATCTATTTTCTCTTAAATCTATTTAGACACAGACACATTTACATATATATGAATTTACAACTGCATCTCATATCTATTCAGCCTTATCTCAATTTACACTTCTGTGTTTACACTTAGGTATTTATTTAGACTGTGCCAGCCTACACTTCTGTTTGGATTATATTTTAACACTAATTGCACAGAAAATCAATTTAGACTAGATATCTGTTTAGAGCTAAATATTAACACTTGCATCTAATTACACATCAGCCTGTTTAGATTTAGGTATTTATAGAGCCCTGTATATAACCTCTATTGAGATTACATACATCATCTACTTTTGCCCTGCAATGCAAAGCAAATGTAGGTGGTTCCAGCTGGACAAAAAATTCCTATTTTAAATCATCATCCTGCATCTCAGCAGCCTCCTGTCAGTGCTGTTAGTGGCTCTCAGGTTCCTTCTGATCACTCCCTGGCTCCTCAGCTGTTTGCTTTGCAAGCCCAGAGAGATAAACCCACCTCACTTGTGCATCTTTTCCAGTCCTTTCTCTTATGTTCTAACTTTATTTGCTCCTCATTAAATCCTTTGCCAAGTAATAGCAAGTGACACAGTTTGTAGTGTCAATTTTAGCACATTCAGTGCTAATTTTCAGGGGACAGAAAAAAAACCAACTGTTTCCTGACACCATTACTGTATTCACAGTTGGTAACTGGGCCAAACTTTTGTTCTGCAAAGATTTCCATCTCAAGCTTTGGCCACTGAGAAAAAGCTCACAATTCACCCAGATCATTCTCATCTTTCTTAAGTTTTGAAACAGTTGCAGACTGGGATATTCATGTGAATTCACTAAGGAGCTCCTATGTCTCCCAAGTCATTCTATGCTGGATCAGCCCTGCTGTTAAATTTGCAGGACCTGAGGGATGAGGCTTCTCTGGCTGCTCTGTCCAGACCTTCCCTGACCTGACCCTGATTTAGCTGTAGCAGCAATTTCTCTAATTGAGCAGGTGTCTGTATCTTGTTTTACTTCTGTTTATCTTTGTGTTGCACAACCACGGCTTCGTATCTGCAGCAGTTATTTCAGTAGGATGAGATATTTACAACCAAATAATGACAGAGTTTACAGAAATTCAGGCTGGGCAGAATATCAGAGGCCTTGAGAAGTGGAAACACAGGATGCAGTGTGTGAGCACAGGCAGGAGATAAGAGATGGGGCACAGGCTTGGCACTGGAGACCCCACAGCTATAAACAATTCACTAATGGTCAGTGGAAATAAAAAGCAGTCTTGAAGCAGGACAAAACTGGTGGTAAAGGTAACAGAGAACAAAGAAATTCTATTTCACATACATAAAAGGGAGCATAAGATGGTAAATTCTGATGAAACCTGGAGCTGCACAGCAATGAGGAAATGTGTCAGAGGGTGTTAGGAAACATTTGTAAGTGACCCAAAGTGGATCCCAGGAGGAAAAGGAGAAACTGTCACCACAAACATCATATTCCTCCCTGTTAAAGACGTGAGATTTCAACAAGTCATTGTGTATTTCCCCTCTTCCTTCTGCAGCAAATTATACCCAGGAACTAAATGAGCATAAACACCAGTCTAACAGGCAGAATTTTAAAAGCAAGTTTAACAGTTTTAATTGAATTTTTACTATAGTTGCAGCTTTTTAATTACTAAGAAAAATAAAACCCAACTATTACATTTGAGTGTCTTTTGTAACAATTAGATCTAGACTAGTTAGGTGAAGATGTCAGTAATTCTAGTACCAAATTCTACTTTTTACTTTTATAATACGTGCTTACCCTTTTTGATACAGAACACAGTATAATAATTCTTAACCTACTTTCTACCATATCTAATCTATTAACTCTGACTTTCCATTCTTGAAAAACCTTATTTCTCTCTTTTTTTTCCCCAAGGCTAGCTATGTCAATAGGTTCTTCCAATACATGATGTCATGAAAACCCCACAAGGGCTGGCATTTAGTGAGAAGATTCTGCTGATTCCTCAAACATATCAAAAGAGAAACCCATTTACTGACTTTGTCATCAAGAATAGATTTCTATGACAGGGTCTTGGATTTGCTTCCTTCCTTCTCCTGCCCTGTGCCTCACACAGCAAGACCATATATGTTCTGGATTTCAGAGTAAAAATGATCAGGGCTGCATCAGTACTGTGAAAGAACTTAACAAAAAATTTACAATTTATCAGGTCAATTTATAATCTCACTTTAAGAAGCTGCTTCTGTGTCATTAATAGTCAATATGTTGACTCAAAGACAATTTATTTGCTTCTCCAATTTTCTGCATTTTTTGATGTTTTAACAGTTACCCGAAATACTCATTTCGGCAACAAAACACCTATGCTGGGGTATGCATAGATATTTTCATTTTTCAGCTCATAATTATTTTTCCCCCCACTGCTGTGCTGACAGTGTCTAGAAAAAGCCTGAGGCAGCTACAAACACCTTCCCTCACACAGCACTGCCATGGTCTCTGGCAACATCTGGTACAAAGTCCCTGCTCAAGTCTGATGTGACCAGTGATCCAAACCCTGGTCTTAAACCAGGCACGACAGGGAGTTGAATAAATTCAGAACAAAAATAAATTTTTAAACCTCAAAAGCTGCCAGATTTAATCAGAAGTAACAGTGGGTTTGGCAGAGTTAGATGCTCTCTTCCTGCACCTCCCCTCGCCCATCCCCACCCCCAGTCCTGTCATCAACTTTGGCCATGAGAGATAAACCACAGAATTCACTGGAAGCTCTCACTCAGGGCAGCCAGGGCTGAACCAGTAAAGACTGAAAACTTGCTGGTAGAGAGGTGTTTCCACAATTCTCACACGTGAGCAAGTACCATCCATGCAAGTCCTGAACTGACAGACAAATGGAGATGTTGAGCAGCCCTGCACTGACCAGAAATTCTCACTGCAAAGCCACCACCATCTGCTAAACCCACCTTCTTAAGAGCATGACATTTGTCAGAAGCCTGGTATCTGGATACTTTCTCATGCTGATTCAGTGCATGCCTTTGTATTTATGATTTTCAGACTTACTGGCAGTTATGCAGACTCTCAAAAGCTTTGGTGTTTGCTTTATTCTGTTAATTTTGGCCACGTGTTTTTTCTCACCTTTCTCTCAGCTTGTCAGCACTGGACTCTCTGAATCCACTTCACTTAAAATGTTTGCTTCTTTATATGTACTGCAGACTGTAATCCATCTACACCAGCCCCTTTTCCCACTGGGAAATGCAACCAGTCTCTGGGAAAAACCAGCTCACTTCCAGACAGGTGAATGCTGGAATGTCAGCATCCAAACTGGCATTACAGACAGAATAAATCAACAGCAACACTACTGCACATTTTAAATGAGAGGGACAACAAAGGTAAGGGAGTCAGAAAACTGAAGTGTCCTCCCCTCTTTTGGTAAAAATTTGCTTTTGTGCAGTTTTGCTTTAAACTGTGCATACATCAGCACACAAGAAACTCCAAAAATCAAACAGAAAAGCACTATGATAAACAGGGAATTTTATTTTTAGCCCAGCAGAGATTTATCACTGTGAGAGTCTTGTGACTTTGACAAATCTAACAATAATGAGTTGTGTATACAACCTACAACAGCTGACAGAGAATAATACATTCCATCTGCTGGAGCCATCCCAGGAGGCTGACCTTCAAGGTCTAAAAACTTTCAAATTTCTATTTTTTTTTTTCCTCCCTAATAAAAAGCATCATGAAACAGCCATTTGGTTCATTTTGTGTAAGGTGCATTGTGGTGAATAGCTGATGTTTAAAGAAAAAACTCAAAATGCATCTAGAAAATTCCAGTCACACCAAAATGCTGTTTCCCTTCTGTATGGATCAGTCTCTGTGACCTGCCACTCACTCTTGCCCTTCTAATTAACTACAATCTTCATACTTGAGTGCCTTCTTTAAACCTTACAGGAATATTAAAGATGTCAGAGGGCTTGCACATGTCTTATCCTGATAACAGACCCTGCCACAGAGGAGTAGGTACAAGGACAGCCAAAAGTACAGGTAAGGATTAATTTCAGGACTACAGAGAACACTTATGGATATAATCTCAGGTAAGAATGAAATGACTGAAGGTTTTAAATCACTATATCAAAATATTAAATCATACACCCTGGTATGAAATAGTTCCTTAGCTGAAGCAACGGGCACCCATGAAAAAACTAAAAATACTGCACTGGAGGGCCACAAAGATGCTCCAAGGGCTGGAGCACCTTTGCTGTACAGACAGGCTGAGAGAGATGGAATTGCTCAGCCTGGAGAAGAGAAGCCCTCCAGCACCTAAGGGCACTTTGTGGAAACACTGCAGAGGGACTTTTTACACGAGCAAACAGTGACAGGACAATAGGAATGGTCTGAAACTAAAAGAGGACATAACTAAATTAGATATCAGGAAGAAATTGTTCCCTGTGAGGGTGGTGAGGGCCTGGCACAGGGTGCCCAGAGAAGCTGGGGCTGCCCCATCCCTGGAATTGCCCAAGGCCAGGTTGGATGGGGCTTGGAGCAACCTGGGATAGTGGAGGGTGTCCCTGCCCGTGGCCATGAGACTGGAGGATCTTCAAGACTCCTTCCAAACCAAACAATTCCAGGATTCTTTGATCCTTAAGGTCCCTTCCAACCCACCCCATTCTATGCAATGCTTTCCTATGACTCAGCATCACACTGACTTTCTAGAACTTCCTAAATCGCCATGTTGGTTTTAGCTTTTACTTATTAATTTCTTTCTAAATAGCTTCATTTTGAGAGATTTGACTTCCAACAAGGAAACTATTATTATGGAAGAATTTTGGCCTTTCCCTTTCTGTAAGGATAGACAAATTCTGAGTGCTACAGATCATTTTTCATCAGTCACACCCAGAACCCCATGTACAGTGTAGAGGTCTGGAGTAATTTTTCTTTTAAAAAAAGAAAAATTTTTGTTTCAAAACTCTACCATTTTTGGTGAATAAAGGTCTCATTTCTCTATTATGCACTATCCTATAAATAGGGTTTTTTATTCCACATACACAGAAACCTCTCAGAAGCCTTAATATTGATCATCTCTGTTTTGTAAGGTTTCCTTTTTCTCCAACCTACTTCATAGAAATAAAGGAAAGCATTTGTACCCATCTTGGGAAGATCTGCCTCCTAAGCAAGGTTTGAGCAAGCCAAGAGTAAGATGGGTGGATGTGGATGCATGAACAATTAGGAAAATCCTATTTCCAGGAGAAAAGGTGTGTTCACATAATGCCACTGTTAAATTAAGGCAAACATCTCCTTTTTCAAGGATACTTGAACTAGATTTCTATCTATTTCTGCCCAAAACAAGGAATTTTGTCAGTGGGACTGTTACTGTGTTGCCTGTTCCTAATAGGCATTTATTTTAGGCTTTCCTACAGTCCCTCTCTCACACCTGAGCAGAGCAGCAAAGAGGGCTGGTCCTCTAGGTCAGGCCTAGAAAAGTGATCTGATTCAACCTTGCAGTTTGCCATCATCTGCAAAACATCCAGCCCCCACCAGCAATGAATAAAATATTCCACTACAGCAACACTCAAATAGAAGCTGGCATGGCCCCTTTCAATTACCTTTTTTGAATGATGGTCCTCTCTGCCTTTTCTACTTTCAGCTTTTTTTGACAGGAAAAAAAAGCCCCATTTTTACCGGCTGGAAGCCTAGCACTTCCACTCCCCAGGAATAGAAGCCTATTAATTCTGGCAAGGAGAACTTCACTGAGAGAAATCAGGCTTAAACTTTTGAGAGGTGTCAAGAATGTTCAGTCAATTGAGAAATTGAGCTTGCCAGCTACATTCCTGGAAGCTTTGCAACAGAAGGAATGAATCAGGAAAAGCAAATTGAGTGTGATTTAACCCCGATACTGGCTAAGGCAAAAGGTGAAAGAAAACGAAAAAGAGACAAAATTTAATTGCAAAGGGAATAATATGCATGGCTGTCTCTCAGAATAAGAATAAATTCAACCAGCTATAATGAAAGTACTGGAAGAAAACATTTTCAGAAAAAATGGGGGAAATTCTTTCATTTTCCTGACAGGCAGAAACACCACTCTCTTTCCTATGACACAGAGCTTTGCTCAGGTGAACTGTGACCATTGAGGAAACACAGCTTTAGTGAACCAACACTGGCAGAGCTGAGTACAGCCAGCAGAGTCCCCAGCATCTCAGTGGCCTCCAGGACTGTTACCAGCAGCTCAACACTTTGCTGCTTCCATCCATCACACCAAAAATACACTCAGCAAAATCTGCTGCCACATGGTCAGCAAGGGAAGCTGCTCCAGCCCAATAAACATGCTGAGAATGAACACAATATTCTGTTATGATATATGGAGTTAAAGCAGAAACTTTGGTTGTAAATATCATACACTTCATGCCCTCTCCCAAAAAGCACTGGAAATGCCTCTGGGTATGGAACAGAACTCAGATTAGGAGTTCAAGATGCAGCAGATCCAGAACAGAACCCCAGCCCCATCAGACAAAGAAAATCAATGCAAAAGGGGAAAAATCAGCTCTCCAGAAAACCTTCTTTTGTAGTAAACAATACCATTTTATATTCCACATTATAACATTCATATCTCCATTACAAACTTAATTTTAAAGAAAGGATTTAACAGACAAAGCAAGTATGTTAACTAAACAGTGAAATTCAGAGAGTTTCCACATTGAAATATAACCATTGCTTAAATAAACACACAATATTTTAAATGAAACAACAGAAAAAAAAACCACTTATCAAAACCTCTTAGTTGATGTGGGCATAAAAATAGTTATTTTTTCTTATCACAGTTTGTTAGCACAATGTTTAAGAGGGGGCTGTAAAAAAAGTAGAAATATTTTTCCTGGTTTATCTTTCCTTCTTTCAGAAGGAGGTAAAAAGAGGTAAAGTTAAAAGGTGGGATAGACCTGAGGAAGATTTCCATCCACCTCTGAAATAATTCAAAAAAAGAAGAATGATCAATGAATCTTAACTGATGATGAACAATGAAAGCTCTTTTGATATTCACACCATATGAATTAAAGACTTCCTTCCATTCCTGTCCCCCTATTTTTGTTATGCAACCATCCTTGGTTGAAGGCATTTTGATTTACTGATTAGCCAAGAATTGTTTTCTCATAGAACTCTTCCCTTCATACATCAACTCCTTTTAAGTTTGTCCCTTGAAAAATGATAAATTGAGCATAAGTAAGTTACCTTTAGGTTCACCAATGTAGAACGACACGTCCTTTTTGTCCTCTTGCTCATCAATGTGATCATAAGTGATCTGGGGAACAGACAGGGAATTTTCTCCTGGGCTTATTACAGGTGCAGAGCCATTCCCACAGCCCAGCTTCCCTTTTCTTCTGGATCTTCTGGCCTGTGAGAGTAGGAATGGAATGGTCTCAGAAGATGCTGTCAAACAGACAGCACATTTGAGCTTCACTGTACAGTGAATTCACTTGAGGTCGAATGTTTTTTATATAGAGGATGAAACTGAAATTCAGTGAAAGGGCTGAAACCTTTGTTTATGGTTTAAAGTGTCTGACTCTGAAATAAAACATGGTAAGAATTTGATACTCAGAAGGCAACTAGAACATTCTGAAAAATCAGGTGATTAGTAAAATTTCACAAATTGGGTCCAAAACTCAAGGCATAGAAAATTCTAATGACTTCAGCACATATCACCTTGTCAGGAATATCTTTCTAAAGCTTAAATTCAACATAACCATAGACTTTGAACTATGAACTAGGCCCTGTGCAGCATATTCAACTAAAGAAAACTTCACTTTTACCAAAAAGGCTAAATTAGGCACATCAGGAGAGCAGAAATCCTTCCTCCTGCCTCCAAACAGTTCTCTTGATTTTAGAAGCCTAAAGACAGCCTAATAAACACACTATAATTGGTCCTTTGAAATGAAAAATGAGGGTTTGGATCAACAGAAAGAGCTGCAGAGTCCAGATATTTACATATGGGACAAGGCTACTTTACCTAAAGTTAAGCCAATTCTTACTTTGTTATGGTCTACATTCAGACTTTTGGAATTCCTTCTTCTGCTCAGCTCTGCAGCAGTTAAACAAATGCACATTCAAAATTAAATAGGAGAAAAATGGTAGAAATAATTATTTGTTGTGGGCAGTGGATCCAGTGACATACATCAAAATACTTCTAAAAGCAAAGATTACAGGCTCTTATAGCAGGAAGACAAAATAGGAGTCCTCTGGAGAACAAAATGCTACAACATACACAAAATGATCAGTGTGCATTTGAGACTTTAAAACAGGAAGTCACAGACCAAGAAAGAACAAGAGGAGAGGATCCTTTGGTAAGAGGTGAAAGAACCATTACCAGGTTCTTAAATGAGGGCTCACAGGGAGGTTCAGACAAATATTATATTAGAGAAAACACTAGAGAAAACAGAGGGAAAATGCATTTTTCCTATCTTTCCAGCCATGGATTGCATCTGTTCAGCAACATACAGAAGAGTCTTACTTCTGCTTTACCCCTTTCCTCCTGTTTTTCCTGCCTGCAGCTATGACAAAGCAAGGTCACTCCACCCAAAACACAGACACACCCAGACCAGGCTGTTTCAGCTTCCTCCATGTGCCAAGGGAATTGTACAGCCCTTCTTCCCTGGAAACAGGCTCCAGTGGGATGCCACTGCCCCAAGGCAGGCCTTGAGCATCCTCTGAGAGAGGCTGGGGCCCTGAGCTGGACCTGCTGCAGACTCTGCCCTTCTGGCAAGCCTGGCAATGACCCCACAGAACTGGGTGTGGGCAATTCCACCTTTGCAGACACACACTGTTCCACTTTCCTGCACTCACAGCCCAGGAATTTGCCCTATTTTCTAAAGAAATAAAAGCAGCATGAAGTTGTTCAGGGAATAGTAACTGCTGTCAGCCCCATGTTAAGCCTGAAGATAAATTTTTAAACTGGCTTGCTCCTTCTTCTGGTATGAAGTACCTTGAAAAATGAATGCACAATAGGAAAGTTGCACCATTGTCTTGTGCTTTGAGAAAGTAGGAGACTCCAAAGTGATAAAACAATGGAGAGTAGTCACCTGTCTGACCAACAAGGCAAATTCAGTTAAAAGATGCTCTTTCCTCAAGCATATTTGAAGGAAAACAAAACTAACTGGGCTGTGGCAGGGGAAAAATAAACATATTTCAGGCATCCAAACGGCTCAGGCCCTTCACAAGGTTTTAAATTATAATTAACTTGCCAAAAATGAAAAGCAAGCAGAGCGCCAGCCCTGCCAGGGCTCTCACCTGTTTTCTCAGGCCGGGACTAGATGGCGCTGGAGACTTTTTGGGATTTTGCACGGCAGCTGTCACATAGATCTTCCAGGTGGCTGTGGAGGTGCAGGATTTCTCTGCTGCATAGCAGCGCCACAGGGTCTGAAAAGAAACCCAAAGAACCTCAGGGAAGGAGCAGTCACTGGGATCCTGCACGGCGAATTTTGTAAAAAAACCCAAGTGACAACAAAGCCCTCAGTCCAGGTAAACACCACTCCTGATAAAGTACAACCATGGTGGATGCAATGTGCACCAGGACTTGCACACGTATCACACAGAGATATTCAGTGTGCTCCCCCCATGAGCTGGGATCAAACTCCATCCACAGCAAAAAGAACCCCAAGTAAATCAAACCCAACCCCCCTAAAAGTGAATCCCCCACTGTGTTTTCTTTTTTCTGCCACTGTGCCACAATAAATGTTCATGCACTGTGCTATGTAATTATTTATATTATCATATGGAATGTTATGCTGGGAGATTTTTCTAAAAACAGGTGTGGTTTTTTTAATGTATTTGTACATTCGTCACCTCAAAGAACATGAAAAGGAAGTTATGAATTAAATAGTATAATGAAGATTTTTATTATGTTTTTAGTATTTCACTACATGTACTCACTGCATCCAGTTAGTGTCATTATGCCTGTGAGTATCAGGTAGAGTGCAGCTTCCAGAAACAGAGAGGCATTTATCTCATTTTCTCTACTTACTGATGTGGACCAAAATGACAAAGTGGCTAAACACAAGTTATAGATCTACAATAGATTTAGGAATGGTGATTCTCAGTATTTGAACTTCCAGGCCATACTCCCTCTCCAATAAACTCTGAGGTATTTGTAGTATTTTACTGTTGTGGCCTTACCTGAATTAGGGAAGCTGCAGCTGGGATCTGTCTATTGAAATGCTTCTGACGTTGCTTCTGCTGTACTTTCAGGGCAAAACCAGACCCCAGAATACCCTAACAAAATAACAAAATTACTATTCAGACATGAATATAGCTTCACATACCTAAATAAAGTACTTTGCACCTGGAATAAACAGACATTTAATAGAAGACTTTATAAAATGAATTTTCAAATGTCTACACTGTCAGAGCTCTATTTACTCCAACAAACACATCTGAAATTGAGCAGATCAACAGCAGAATTGTGTAACTTGAATAAACAGCACACATTTATTGCTGTGATCCACAGGTTACAGGAGCCAGAGGCATTGACAGAGGTGCACACACCTTGAAGGCAGAGATTCAAGTTCCACTTACAGCTGGCAGGGCAAAGAAGGAGATGGCAAACACTGAGAAGCAGGAAGCTATGGTCTTCCCAATCCATGTCTGGGGAACTTTGTCTCCATAGCCAATTGTTGTGACCGTTACCTACATCAGGAAGAAACATCTGTGTCAGTGCTTCTTTTTTTCTCCAAAAAGCATGAGGAAAAAAAAGTATGGAAGGTGAAAATAATAAGTGAAGAATCAGGAGACAGGTGTGAACCAAGTGCATGGATTTGGGGATAAAGAAATCTGTGCTGAGAGGAGGGAAAAGGACAGAACTAACTCATCCCAACTGAATCCTCACAGCAAGAGGAGGAGCACAACCATTCCAGGATGTGTTATCTCCCAAAGTCAGCCTGCCAGTAGAGCTAGACCTGAACACAGCTGAGGCCTGTGCTCAGCTTTCCTCCTGCCCCACAAACACAGGACCTGGCTGTGGTATTCACATCTCCCAGGATTTTTCCTGGGGAAGGCAGTGAGAAGCTCAGAGAAGGAGAGAAACCAATTCTTATCTCTACTTGCTGCTCCTGTTGTTTGGTACATGTGGAATGTGTTATGGAGATTATTTACCAAGAGTGATTTGTTAATTGGACACCAGTGATGGTTGCTTGGACTGGTTGACCAATTAGGTGAAAGCTGTGTCGTGACTGTCTGGAGACAGTCACAGGTTTTTCTCTAGTATCTCTTTAGTATAGTATTAGTGTAATATAATATAGCTTAATAAAGCATATAATACATATTATAGATATATATATGGAATATCCACCTATGTATTTTACATATATATAGATATATATATGGAATATCCACCTATGTATTTTACACATATATATATATATGGCATATCCACCTATGTATTTTACATATATATATATATATATGGAATATCCACCTATGTATTTTACATATATATATGGAATATCCACCTATGTATTTTACATATATAATATCCACATATGTATTTTATATACAATATAATTATATACATATTTATATATAGAATATAGCCTAATAAAGCATTTGTTCAGCCTTCTGAAATCATGGAGTCAGAGCACATTATTCCCTGGCTGGGCCCACTTTGCAACAATACCTGGCCACTAAAAATTGTTTTTAAGCCACAAGGTGCTTAAACTTGAATCTGATATTGCTTATCAGGGCCAGAGAGAAGGAGCTCACAGTCAAGGGAGACAACAGAGCCAGCAGGGCAGCACCTCTCCAGTCCAGGACCTTTCAAGCAAAACAGAAGTAGAAAGTGCAGCCAGGTCCACCCCAGAGTCTGGATTATGATGCAGCAGCACAATGAGGCAGGTCTGACAGCAAGCCACCAGGATTAGGATCAAGTGGCCAGCACATGAGTTCACAGGGAAGAGACAAGAGCAGGACATCATCCCGTGGGTGGAAATCAGGATTGAGGGAGTCCATACCTAGACACAGCTGCAATTGAGCTACAGAGAATCTCTCCTGTGCTGAAATATTGAAATATTGCTGAAATGGTGTGTGTGGAGCACCACCAGGGGGGTCATGCTGGTCAGGGTCATGAGGTCAGTTAGTGTCCTCAGGTCTGGGACCTGCAGGGACTTAGCTCTACAGAGCTGCTGCAGAGGTGGCAGGCCAGCCCTGAAACACTCCAGAGGCAGGAGAACCTGAGTGGGACAGAGGTTCAGGGCTATTCCTGAGGAGCCCCAGCAGGATGAAAGAGAATTCATCATGAGCCAGAGGTCAGGAAGGACCTGATGCAGGGGGAAAAGAGGGTCCAGATGGCTGCTGGTCCATCAGAAAGGTCTGTCATGTAACAAGGAGCCCTTGCTGCTCAATGGAAGGGGGTAATCAGCTATCCCAAAGCTGAAACCCACAGCAAGGCACAGGAATCACACCTGACAGGGGCCTCAGCAGGACAGGACTCACAGACCATGGTCCAAAACAAAGACCCTGGCCCTTGGGGGTGTGGGCTTTTCAGCATCCTCAGAGCTCTGATGCTGCCATAAAATGGTGTGAGAAACATGGCCTGGATCCCTGAGAAGTGAAAAACTTCTGGTGAGGAACAGAAGAGCTCTGTCATCAATACTAACCACTGGGGAGAGCTGTAAATAGAAAAAATGTACTTTTATCCTTGCCCCCCTCCCTTCACTTTGCCTTGAATGGTAGCAGAAATACAGCCAAAACAGACTTAAAAGAATATGTAAATTTACACTGACTATAAAGAGGCTGCCTTTTATGGAAAAATTTGCTGACAAATGCTTAGATGTTATGCAAAAATAGTCTTCTCAGAAGAAACTATCAAGCAATAAAGGCATGGGAAGAATATGTTTCCTCCTACTCTCAGAGCTGGAAGAAAGGTTTGCAGGGAAAAAACTAGCAACTACTACCAAACTTAGTTTTTCCAAGTTCCAAAAAAGTTACATTTGTGTTTATTCATCATGAATTCTCCACTTGATGAAGACCACTTTGTAGTAGCTATATCCTTGAATGAATATTGTTCTTTTGAACTGCAAACTGCTCTCAGCAGGAGCTCTGCCTTGCCAGGTGTTTGTCCAGATTTAATGCAGCTGGTCAAGTGACTCAGGTGCTGTGTGCTACCAGCAGGACAATGAGTTTGCCAGTCCCCAAAATTAAATAAGACCCCCCCCAAAATTCAACTTTGTAATGCAGTGGAGCAAGTTAAAGCTGCCTTTAACAGCATTTCAGCTCCTCAGTGGACCCAGGTGACCCTTCAAAGTCAGTGGTTTTCCCTTTCTTTTCCCCTCTTTTTTCTTATGAAAGGCTTCTTGGGTTTTTGGGGGTGGTTTGGTTTTTCTGGGGAGGTTTTGGTTGCTTTGTTTTTTCCACTAAGTTCTCCAGAACTTAAAACCAAACTGCAGTAATGCTGAGCTGCCTTAATATTACTACAGAAGACAGCATGAAAGCTGTAACCACAGGAAAGATGAATTTTCCACCTTCACAGCAGGCACTTGGCTGGCAGACTCCTGCAGGTGCCTGAACATGTCTCAGGAAGTTTTTCCCTGGCTACCCTAAGAGGGTTCCTTGTTGGCAATTTAATTAGCACACTGAATACATGGAAAGGATTATTTATAATGTAATTCCCTGGCTTTCTTAATCACAGCAGAATTTTTTTTTATACTTGTACATCCCAAAGTTATCAGTCGTTGGAGAGCTGGGCTCTGGAAAATGACACCTCTTGTAACAGGGATTTATGATGGCACATTCCAGCTGTGCACACAGGCACTGAACACACACATGTATGCCTCAAAAAGGGAAGAACTCTGATTTAGTAGAAGTCAACAGTGCTGCTCAGATGTTTAAAGACAGGCAGGTGTCCTCAGGTGTGAGGAGTCAGAACTGCACACCTCAAAAAACCACACTAAATATAAAAGGATCCCAACTGCTACCTCTGGCACGGAAATTTACTGCTGGAAATTCTGAGCAGTTGATCCCAAGTACCTATGCCAGTTAACACCAATTCACTGGAGCAAGTATTTAACTCCAATCCAGTGGTACAGAAGAGCTGAGCTTGCAGCAAGGCAAATAAGCATTACCAGCAGCAAGGGAGGGCCAGCAGAAGAGAAGCCTCCTATGTGCTCTTCTTTTAAGGAAAAAATATTCAAAAAGGACTGGGCAATTGCTGTGGCATGGGTTGCAATTCTGGCAGAGTGACCATGCTGTTGGAAGTGCTTTTACATGTGCCCTACCTGCTACAACTTCTGAGAATGGCTTCATGTGAAAAGCTTGGATGTGTCTTTGCAGTTTGACCTGTTTGCCTGCCAAATCTAGGAGGAAAAAACCCTACCTTTAACTGAAGCAGGTGAATGTAGTTAGCAATTAATTCCAACTCTCATTCATTCTTTATTTTCTCTTTTCCCTGTATTTAAACCTTTCAGGTCATTTGTATCAAGTTCAGCAAGCTTGCACTTTTCTACTCAAAGCAAAATGTTCCCCATAATATACTCTGTGGTTTTTGTCAGACACATAAGACTTTCAAATACTTGGTACCAAGATTTTTTTTTTTTCCAACAGCTCAGTTTTGAAAGGCAAAAGCAAAAATCAAATTTCACTCCCTAGTAACTCCACATCTGTGTTTCTATGTTCCAGGAGATTTGAAAAGAAAAAGAAACAGATTCACTTTGTCCTTTGTTCCTGTTCCCAGCTGTGAACTGCACCTGCACCGTGACTCACCAAATGCTGAGGAGGCCTAGATGCCTGAAAAGCTTGAACAACAATTTGAACAGTGTTCCTCACATGGCCAGAGAAAGAGGAGCTGATTTTTATCTTGCTGCTACACAAAGCAAGTCAAGTTTTGGAAAATAACAACACCCACTGAACACTTTGCATCTCCCATCCACACACTTTGAAACACAGATCCCAAGTCATCTATCTCAACAAGATACTGTGCATTTTAAGCTTCTCTGATGGTCTTCATAACTCCTTTTAAATTCCCAAAGTCCAAAACACTGCTGTAGAAACACACTCTGACTTTTTTAACCTTGATTTTTTTACTCTTTAGTCATATCAATGCAATAGCTTATAGTGATTAGAAATATTTCTAATTTATACCTAAATATTCAATGCAACTAATGAAGCAACTCTAAAAAAAAAAAAAAAAGAAAGGTAGGAAGAGTACACTGGGTCCACACAGAATTTTTATCACATGCAGAAATTACTGTGCATGAACATACATGGATAGAACTGGATGCTAAAAGTGATCCACTGGCGTTTGAGGTGAACTGCTCAAATAATGGAAGAATAAGTGAGAATAAGAGTACTGGTTTGGTCTCAAAGCTGGCACAGGGTATCATTCAATTATACCCTGACTGTTTTTTCTTTTAAAATGCAGCATAATCTCTACTTCTGAGACACTCATTATTTTCCTCCACAAGTTCCTTCACAGCTATAACCATGAGAGTTCATGTTCTTAAAATTTTATCCCATGTCCACTGAGGACTTTAACAAGTGATAGCTCTATGGGCTGGTTCATGCTTTCAGTACTTCCCAGCACCATCTGCCATTGAGTAGATTTTTCTTTTTTCTCTTGATTTTTCTGGGTATGTACTGTTTAGCACAGTCATAGGTGATACTCTGCAGATTAAATGAATACTTGATAACCTAGTGATGGGAATTTAATGTTTAAAATGTTTTTATAGTGAACCACTTACAGAGTGGTGACTCAGGCTACATGTAATATAGTCTATAATTCTGTGTACTCCATTAAAGTAGAGACTCATGCAGCCTTTAAGTTTGTTGCCATCTTACTGCAAAAGTTCCATACCTTCTTGGTGATTTCTCATGGGTATTTCCTCACAGCACTGACTCCTTCTTCTTCACAGCACAGCCAACAAACTCCAACTCTCTTCTCTACTCACTAAGCCACTCTTTTATAGCACTCATCCTCATTGGCCACAGCTGTGGCCCATTAAGGGCAGGCCTGTTCCTAATCTTTGGTGATCAGTACAGCTGCACTCCTCAGGGGTGAGATTGCCTTCTGCACCATCTCTATTCTCTTATATTCTATCCCCCCATATAAGTTAAAGATAAAAACTAAAAAATAGGAACCTATAACCTGCATCAAGGTTTGAATTATTACTGAGAGAGTGAGTTTTACACAAAATGATTAAAAAAAAAATAGGGTCATTAACCCAACTTTCATATATAGAATAGGTTTTGAAATTATGCACCTTTTGAGATAACTAAGTAGAGCTTAAAGGAAGTGATACAGGGTTTGAAGGAGATTGTTTACTTTTTTTGAGATGTGTTTGCTTTTTGAGTTGTTTTTTACTTTTCATATCTGTAAGAATTTGGTGTCCTCTGCTAAGAACTTGCTAAACTGTTTTCCCAATAAAATTTAATACTCCAAAAATTTAATTGTATTTCTTATATTCTTGCTTGTATCCCTCTGAGGAGGTTGTAAAGCTTCCCTACAGAAATACATTCTGTAAAAAAAAAAAAAGCCAGGTTTTTCTGAAGAGATCACAAATTGAACAGAAATCCTTGGGCCCTGTTTGCACACACATTTTGTTGGTGAGGACTTACCACACCCCACCAAAGGGCATCAGCATAGCTGGAGAAACCTGTCTTTCCATCCTCATCAACTGCATCCTTCTCAGCAAGATAAACAAAGTAGGATGAAAAAATTAATCCCAAGAATCCAATGTACAGCGTGGTTATAAGTTCCTATGAAAAGAGAAAACAAACAAGTATATGATGTTTTCATCCTATATACATATATATATATATGTGTGTGTGTATATAAATACTCTATCATTGTAAAATGTTGCAAATATCTGTGGGTTTTTGCATCACAGTAGAAAAACTGATATGTTATACTTCAGGTTTGACATTTGCCTCCAGGAAAACAGCTAAAACATTGACTTGGATTATATTCATACCAGGCTCAATAGTTCAAAAATCCATCATTATGGGCTTGATCCTTGAGGCAGCTAAATGTAGAGTGGGATATCTCTCCTAATTATGGAATGGGAATTATTCAATTTAACTGTCTACTCAGAATACTAACTGTCTAAACATTTTCAAAGTAGCAAAGCAGCTTTAGAAATGCCCTTTCTGAAGAGCACACAGAGAAAGAGCAGCCATGTCTTGTGATTATGGCCATACCTGAGCAGTGAACCCAGGTATCTGATGTTTACACTGCTGAAGACTGGATAGTGATGCTCAACACTTTCATGTTAAAATAAAATCTGAAGATAAAATATGCTAGGTAAATGTCATGTTTTCATGAAGAACAAGGCTAGGGCAGACTTCTGTGAGGGCATATCACAGTACTTGTGAATATACCATTTTCTCTAAAGATTTTTGGGCAGGAAAATTGTGTCAGACCTGCTGTGACTTAGATACAGGATTCTCACAATCTTCAGGAAAAAAAAATAAAGTGCTTGTGCACTTAAACAAGCCAAAATGTGTGGTGTCACAGATGCAAAACCACATAAAGCTTTTAAAAGCAGTGCTAAACGAGATATCCACCTGTCCCTCAGGAAAATCCAATCCAATCCAACCTAGTTATATATACCTATATAACTAGGTATTATAACTATAATACCTAGTTATAAGGGAAAACAGCTCTTTCTAATTACATGAAGCTTAGATGCATCATTCCTTTATTTTCTTTGCACAAATTTGGCCATCTTTATCAGGAAACAATGTTGTGCTACATCTTCAGTGGCATCTTAAGTTCTTGACAGTCATTTCTCTCTCCTTGGGTCTCAGCCAATAAGGGAATTAAAATACTGCTATATCATACATTTAAAATTAAAACCTGACTAGGAAGGATTGCCCCTACTTTTAAAGTATGTCAGGTTTTCACAGGTTTTCTGTAATATTCTACCCATGTTTCTTAAACTGTTAGTAAGGGAAGGTTGCATTTTATCATCAAATTTCCCTCAGATTTTCTTTTTTCTTTCTTTGTTTTCATTTCCCTGTTAGAACTTTCTGGGCAAAGGTAGCCCTCGTATCAAGTACCAACATTCAGTAGCAGGAAATAGAAATACTCTTCCTTCTCCTACAGCACTAATTAAAATCTGGGTTCAGAAAACCTTTAAGTAGTCTTGGCACAAAAAAAAAAAAAAAGGTTGCTTTTTCTCTAATCATATAATGAAAACCTAAATAATGAATTTTGATAGTGTTTCATCTTGCTCATGGCCAAGTCTTTTAATTTAAGCCTTGACTTTTTGCAGGCCTGTTTGCTAAACAAGGCAGCTGAAAAATGAAATAAACCCTGGGGTTTCAGTAGTTTCTCTGCTGGTCACCTTTATTTTCTCACCTTTATCTCCTGAAAATGGAGCACTGTGTACTTGTAGATATTACTTGCTTTTTAAAGCTCCTTCTGTTATACACAATTGACTGTAGATGATAATTGGAATAATTCTGGTTTAAGTGCTGGCTTTTTGGGAAGCAGGCAGGACAACAGCAGAGTCTTATGAAATCCTTTCAAAGTGGCTGAAATATCAACAGAACTACTGAGTTTATTTCACCACTGGCACCTCTCAGCTCCAGTACTATTCATCTGAAGACAGATTCTTTTTAAATGAAGGCCAGATGAAAATGCAACTGCCTTGGACTTACTCTAAATGTCACCAATCCATGTTCCACATGTATAGAGAGACTCTTTAATTATTAAGAACAATGGCAGCAATATCATGCATACTTCATTTAAGGGAGAGTCAGAAGCTTTTTAAGTAATGCTTCATGAGACATGATCCCAAAAGAAAGGGTATTCTGCAGGCATTAGGCCTTAAAACTACATATTTATGTGGGTTTTATTAGCTAAGAGCTTAAGAATAAAGAGTGCTGCCTAAAGCAAATGGCTCTTTGCAGCAGGGACTTTCAGATTCACACACACAGGAAACAGTAAGAACAAGAAACACACAAAGGTAGATTTGAATACTGAGAGAGTTGAGTCTGCACATTTTTTAAACTCAGCTATATCTCCATTTTCAGTTAAAATAAGGACCACACAATACAAAGTTCAACACTTGGAAAAAATATGAGAATCCCTCCTGTCCTGAGAGCAGTGGAAGACCTCACAAAGCAAGGTGAGGAAGGAGTAAAACCAACCTAGAGGCTCACAAGCTGGAGGTTGAGTGGCTAACTTGGCTTTTCAGCAAGCTGCACGGTTTCTCCATGGCTTTCCACCACCACACGTGATATTGACCCACGTTTTGTTGCCTTTGGCAAGAAATGCTGGTATATAAGCTCAACCTGCTGAAAATAGAAGAGCATCCTAGCCAAACCAGGCCTGAGTGAGCTAATTGAGCTATATGTAAAATTCCAAAACACATGGAAATGGTTGGTGACAACTTTACTAAGCTCTTCAGGGCCCAGGGAGGTACAAGTGCTTGCTATTTTCACAGGGCACCGAGATGTGGATTCATTTTCTCACATTGCCTAAGGGTTTAGGGGCCCATGTTTCTGAAAGAGTATCAAATGCAAAAAAAACCAAAAATAGATGAGGACTTTGTACTCCGCCTGTGAAGAAAAAGCAGCTGAGGTGTTTTTGTTTTGGTCTTGGTTTTTTTGTTGTTTTTTTTTTTTTTTATTTTTAAACAAAAATTTCTTTCAGAGGCTGGACAGGAATAAAGGTTCCATTTTTCCTTCCGTTTGGTACCGTGTTAGGGTTTCAGCTACACTTGTCCAATGTCAATACAGAACTGTGTGCTTGGTATTTTTTTTTCTTAATGTGTTAGTGGGTGATCTGCTTGGATAAGTCCTACAGATCTGTGGAGTTTTATTTATCACCATAATCACTTCTTTGGATAAGCAGAACTTCAGGTGCGTTTACTCATACATTTATTTTCCAAGAATTTTTTTTTCCCCTTTTAAACCATTGAACTTTCTTATGCTTGTGACACATAAGATTTAAGTGTTGTATTTTGGAGAGAGTACTTCCTGATTCTTGACTAAAACTCTGAACACCCACAGGAAAAAAATGTTCCCAAACATTTTTTTGGATATCAAGTTATTTGGATATCAGCTCTGCCCGAGCAAGATACCCAGGCAATGCAAGCATAATAAATAGAGACCACACAGACTTGGAGCATTAAAAGTCATCCTGTTGTACAGTATAAAAGGAGGCTTTATCCCACAGCACTTTGGTGTGCATCACTTCTGCACAGCCATCGTGACATAAAAGTTCCTACTGTACTGGGGGAAAAAAATAAAAGAAAGAAAATTTACTTTTAGTATTAAATTATTTTTTGGATTAAGTGCAGCACATTCTCTGTCCCAGAAAAACAGTTTTCCAAATAAAAAATTAAAAAAAGTCTGCATGGAAATTTGTAACTGTTTGTCAGTATGTGGAGAACAAATCTACACTCATAAAAACAAGTTAACCACCCTAACAAGTGGGATGTGGAGATTAATAGCAGAGTGTTAGCCCTCCACAGAGTGGCATGAGATGCAAGACTTCAAGGCTAATTATATAATTTTCCATTATATGATAAAGCTAATCATCAAGAGATTCCATGAAGACTCAAAAAGAAGCCTTCAATTAGAAATATTTTTAAATCTGCAGAAAAATTTTTAAACTCGTCCTGCTTAATGAGCTTTCATACAGAAAAATTGTTTCAAAGCTTTAGCAGACATGCATCTATTAACAGCCAGGTTTGCCTCTGTGACCACAACCTTGAAAAATAACTTTTCTTACATAGCATCATAACATAGTTCATTCTTTTAAATTTACAGAATGAATTAGAAAACTTTGTATTCAAGGTAAACACAACAGAAATATTTAAATAATTGACTTCTTCTAGCAAGGCTTTCCTATTAGTGTTTGGTTTTCCCCCGGAAAACCAAGCTAGGAATTCATCTTCTGCAGAGAAAGTGGAGAGTACTTGCAATATGAAAGGCAGCCCACAAAACTGCATTTAAGAAATTATATTGGGGAATAACATCAAAGAGTACAATAGTTAATTAATAAACCCAAACACTGGTGTTTATACCCTGTTAGCCACCGCCCTGAATAGCAAAAGTAGCTTCCCATTATAAAAGGAGTGTCACTGCATGACTGATAAAATTACATCATCCTGGTGTGGGATGCTCCACCCAGGGGGAGGAGCCAAGCATTCTTACCTGGATATAGTCTGACATTTGGAACATGACAGGAGCCTTTTTCCCACTGGTTCCAAGAGGAGCAGAAGACCAGGCCCATCTACACCACCACAGGACCTTCAGAGGAAAACTCCACCCTTCTACAGAATCCCTGCTCCAACAGAACCACAGCTGGCACTCCAGGAGGGCTGCAGCCACCATTTAATGGGACTGCTACCAACACCCTGGCCCATAGGGTGTCAGGTTGTATTCTGGCTCTCTCAGTGGGTTTTTTTTCGTTGTTTGTACTATTGAATTTGTATTTTAATTTTCCTAATAAAGAACTGTTATTCCCATTCCCATATCTTTGCCTGAGAGCCCCTTAATTTCAAAATTACAATAATTCAGAAGGGATGGGGTTTACATTTTCCATTTCAAGAGAGGCTCCCACCTTCCTTAGTGGACACCAGACCATTATTGGAAGCCCACAGAGAGAATTCACTGAAGACAATGAATTTTAGGAGATGTTTAAAGGCTGGGTACCTGTCGATGGATGAAGACCACTGACCCCAGGAGTCTCCAGGTGCCTCCCTGGCGGTCAACGTGGAGCATCCGAAGGATCTGGAGAAAGCGAATCCCCCTGTAAGGAAAGTAAAGCTTTAAAATAAATGCAATAAGCACATAAAAATGCTTGAGGACAATACTGCCTTATCCACCCACAACTGGTTATGTCCACTAACAGACTGCTGTGTTCAAGAACTGTGATAGCACTGCCCCTGCCTGGGCTGGCATCTCAGGCTTGAGGCATCTCTGTGTTTAGATCACATTTCATTATAGTCAAATTTCTTCAGAAATATTGACTGCGAAAACAATTATTCAATGGGAAAACAAACCAAGTTAGGGAAAACCTGATATAATTTCTATAATTCCAAACTTTAAATACCTCCTTTCCAAGGAAAACTTCAAGCTTTGCTAACATAAATGTAAGCAAACCTTTTTCTCTATTTGCCAAAAGGAGAATATGAATCAAACACGGCATTACTGAAATCCTTGTTGTGTGAGTTACTGAAATATCTCTGATATCAATGGAAATAGATAGTGTCCTATGTGTTTTAGGAGAATAACTATATCAATCATAATCTCCAAATATTTTCAACTAAATAAAAGTAATTATCAATATGGTTCTTTAGCACAATTTTATTCCATGGAAATATTTCATTTAGTTGCTCTTTTGACAATGAATTTTGTTTGTCATCTTACTGTCTTATCACTGAAACAAACCAGTGGAAAGCAGGAAAGGATGAACACTGAATTCATGTACCTGAAAATTATTCACTAAAAGTATTTTTGGCTCTTTTTAGTGATCTTCAAGATTTTTTTGTGGATGTAGGTTTTTATTTTTAATTCATACTTGCCTGACCCTGCTGGCTTTTCAGTGGAGCAATGAAAACACTGCAGGGATGTGAGTTAAGGTTCAGAGAGCATTCTGAGGTGTAGGACAGTGACTCTGGACTCAGCACTGGGAAAGGCTTCACTGAGTCCTTCCTATGCTTCTAGTTAAATTTTAAAACCCCAACCCTTGGAATTTCCTCATGCACCTTCCTCTTTTCCTATAGGAGCTGATATTCCTGCTGCGTGGGTGGAGTCTTTACCATCAGGTAAGGATGAATGTTCTGCAGTAAGAATTACCTTAAAAACCATTCTGTACACATAGTTCTCCCCAGTGTTTGCATACACATCTGGACAGTTTAGACAGTACTGGACATTCCCACTTCCCAGTTATTCCACTGCACTGGGAAGCAGAGGTTTGTGACAAAATACGCAGCACATCTTGGAAGTCAGGTTAGGAGTAGGAAGTACACCTACTGCTTATCATTCTTCTGTTTACTCACTTCACCTCCCAAAACAAGCCTGCAGTACTTGATGCAAGCTGAACAAACACTGTGTACATCAAATGTTTCTGCTCCATGTACAGTGTGAGTTACTCATGCCAAACAAATCCACCAAAGCATAATTACTCTTTAAACAAAGTAATTACTCATACTCAAAAAGCACCCAGTTAAGCACTGTCTGGATTACTTCTTAAATAAACCCATGATCTGTAATTCTCTGTAACTGTCTCAGAGAGACAGTTGTTTGATGTTTTAAATAGGACACAATGTTTCATTTTTTCCACTTGGCTTCAGCATTCCCACCATTTTTCATTTGCCTTGTTCCTGCACTCGTTTCCCAACCAGTCACCAAGCACAACAGCACCCAGTCCCCCAGTGCTTCAATGGAGTAACTTTCCCTGTGTTAGGAAAATCAGACATGCAGTTAAATTGGGAATTAGGCAAATCACATACACACCTAACAACCTCTGTGGTAGTGAAGAGCTGCAGTGACAGCAGAACCTACCTTATTGCAGAGGTGGCAAACACCTGCCCATTAGATCCTATGCTCAGAACAATAATTGAGGCTACTACCACAATCAGGTCTGTTAAAAAACAAACAAACAAACAAACAAAAGAAGAAAGAATGCATTATTTTGGTTTTTTGGTTTGGTTTTTTCTTTGTTGTTGTTTTTTTCTTTGTTTTTTTGGGTTGTTTTTTTTTTTTGGTCTCAGCACTGAAAAAACCACAGCAAATACAGACTAAGAAAAGCACTTCAAAAAAAGAAATTGTTAGCTGAAATTTGGTGGGCATGTTAAGTCTATGTGATAGTTTCACATCAAAACCCCAGTGGCTACAGTTTCTTCCAGGATGAATTCGGTAACAGACCTTTCAAAGAACCTGATGGATTAGGCTGCTTGCCACAGAAAATGCAAAGGCATTTGTGCACCCTAGAAATGAACCCATACTTTGGCTCAAGGCTTCTGATCCAAGAGGAAATGCAAGGGTTTTCAGCACACAATAATGAAATCCATGCAGTGAAGTATCATGCATACATACACACATACACTTGGTTTGAAAGCTGTATCAAAGCTGTGAAGCCAAGCTTTCAAACCTAATGGAACTGTCAGAAGAAAGGCTGGCTAAAACAAATCAAAATTGTTAGTTTACTTTGTGATACTGTCTTTATTTGTATGAAAAAATAATTGTTTCCAGAGTTCTTGTTTTGTTTTGTTTTGTTTCCACAACTCTGCAGTTTACACAGTTCCAGCTTTATACAAAGCAAATGATGGACTGAGTTTACAATTGAGACAACATCCCTTATTTTCCCTCATCCCAGTTCAGTGAGCATGTCCATTTCTTTTAATTATTGAACCTTGTTGGAACATTATTCTGAGAAGATTTTTTTTTTTATTTCCTTACAGGCATTTCTGTGGTGAACCTCTTTAGAGCATCTAAATGCTCTCCTTTCAAATTCTAACCAAAAACTAAAGGATAGTATTATAAACAGGTAGCAAATGGAGGCAGAACAAGGAAAAATGTTGGTAAACCTTCCTTTGCCAGTTTGAAACAGGCAGCACTTTATTCTTCAGAGCACTTAACATTATAGAGCACTTCAAAACTCCAGCCCTGCTGACTTCACTTGCAGCTGTGAGGGCTCAGAACCTCTGCAACCCAACTTCAAAGTCTTCCTTTGGACATCCAGAAAATGAGGCCCACTTGTGAAAACTGATTTTAACCAACTTTCCATGGGATGCCTGGGCAAGAGGCAGGATGGGATCCAACCTGAGCAGCAACAACAGTTTCCTTCAGCAAGGTTAAGTTTTTTTTTCCCTCTCCTTTTAAACATTCTCCTGCCTCATTTACAACCATGTAGTTGCTGCAACAAATACTGCAGAAGTTCTATAACCAACAGCATCCTTCACTCTCTGAGTGGAATTAATTTCCAGTCTGATTTTTGCTGTAAAACCTGGATTCCTCCTCAAGGGAAAGCACACAGTCAGTTTAAATACTGTACTCCACTAATTGTGCATGTATGAAAGTGAAAATGAAAATGAAAATGAAAATGAAAATGAAAATGAATAAAGAGAGGGATGAGGCTACAGAAAGAGCTTCTATTTGGGATTAATCTTAGCTTTTCAATGCCTGACTGCAAACTCTTTTATGCTGTTCCTTTATCATGTATGTGTGTGAACGCATGTTTGTAAACACTGGAATTTAGGGTGGGTCTTCTTCCCATCACATCATAACACAGATCTTTGCCCTTTAGCAAATGATGCATCATGTCTTTACTAAATTGTCAGACATACACATCTCCACCTGAAGACAGAGATGGAGTGAAAGGTGAAAAAGTCTGATGTTTAGAAAAGGAGTTCAACCAAGTAGTGAGAGTAAAAGAGATTTTTTCATTTGCACTTTCTTCTTTTCTGAAAGTGTTCTTCCTGCTAGAGATATTTCTTTTTATTTCTTTTTCTCCAAACATGTTCTTCTATTTCTGCTTCTCCTCTGTTTCTAGTTTTCATTCCAGTTTCCAGTGCTTAGATTTCCCTTATTAATCCTAATTTATTGGTCCAAACAGCCTTATTTTACAGCCTAGACCTTCAGCATATCCTGCCCTTTCTCTGACACTTTTCAATACCACATACTTCCAGCCCCTGCTGATTTCCCTTCAATCTCTTTAAATGTTCCTCTCCCATACCTTTGCATCATAATCCACCTCCCATCTTTTTACTGAGCCTGTGTGTCCCAGAACATTCCTTCTGCCTCAGCCTGGGATTTTCCATGTTGAACTTGCTAAGAACTAATCCAAATTTTAGCAGGAACAAAATCCCATAAAAGAAATCTCCCTGCTGTCAAAGAAATTTTAGTGGATTTTTTTTTTCTAAATTTAAAATAAAGACTTTCATATTAATGAAGAAATAAAACAAATGTTTTACATTCTGTTCTAATCCTTGAATTTTTTTCCAGTGTTTGTATTTTATTCATTGATTTGAAAGTAATAGGCTGAGTCAGTAGGATTCTATCATTCCCAGCAAAGGTATTTCCCAAGTTTATCTTGTTCTGTCAGTGCAGACATTATTCCAGATGCATTTGATGTGGAAAAGCAAATCTTGATTTCCAATCTATTCTATCCTTAGGGGAATTTCAAAGGTTAAATGAAGCACTGACACTGAGTGCACAACCAGCTATAGCCATTCTTAGCTTTTCTTAACAAAACCCACCGTGTCTTCCCCAGGGGCTCCAAACCAAACATGAATATTTGCTGTGATAGTACCAAAATACCAGCAGAGAGAACCCCTTGAAATCACAGTTCAGTGAAACTATCACTTTCTCTAATATACCAACCTAAGAAACACTTATTAATTGAGAGGAAAATCAAAAACACATTAGGAGTAAAACCAATTCCTTACGGGCCTCATGGTTACATCACAAAAACAGACCAGCTCCAGAAGAAGATGAAGAATTTGTTTGTACCCAAGGAAGGATTTTGTGTTCAAAATCTTGCCAGTTTCCTGAAATTACCCAAGGTTTAGTCATTTTTTTCACTTTACAGTCCTGCCTTTCTAAGGTTGATGTCGGCCTTAGATATATTTTAAGTGTTCTAGCAACCCAAAAGGAGAGAAATCACAAAGCCGATAAATGCTTGAGGGGTAGACGTAGCTCAGAACTGCAACAAGGCCCCTGCAGACATGGACATTTTTATTTACAACAAGCAGGAGGGTTGCAAAAGAGTTGAAAACTTACCAATGATGGATATTGGCTTCCTGGCAAACCGGATTCTCCCCTGGAAGCCAACATATTTACTCCTGCAGCCTGCAGACCACAGCCGGACCAGGTACTCAGCACCAAAAAACACCACCAGAACTATTTCCTAACACAGAGAAAAGGGGGAAGAGATCAGAGTGGAGTTTTTTCATTATAAGTACAACTTGCACATCTAATTTATTCCCAGGACTAATACAAATGAGCTTGTTGAGATAGATGATGCAATAAAAATGATTTAGCCTGATCTGTTGACTTTTTGCATGTATATGCCAGGCAGTAAATAAAAGGGAGAGATAATCAGTTCCTGAATGTGATTTGCATGAATAAACAGATGGTTTAAGCTCCATTCCATCAGTATATCATAGGGAAAACCACAACATTATTCTTCTTTTGTTTTGACACTTCCTTCCCCACCTGGGTTGCCCTCCTCTGGACACGCTCTCATGTTCTGATGTCCTTCTTCTATTGAGACACCAAAACTGCCCCCAGGACTCCAGGTGGGGCTGCACCAGCGCAGAGCAGGGTGGGGCAATCCCCTCCCTCCATCCCTGTGCACCCCAGGACACAGGTGACCCCTCTGGCTGCCAGGGCACACTGGTGACCGACATTGAACTTGCATCAAAACCCCCAGATCTCTCTGTGCAGGGCTGCTCTCCAGCCTCTTGTCCCACAGCTTGTAGGTATAACCAGACAGGCTCATCTCAGGGGGACAGTAAAGCTCTTGCTTTTGTGCATTTCCATACAGTTGGTGATTGCCCAGCTCTCTGGTCTATCCAGATCTTTCTGTGAGGCCTCTGTACCCTGGAGGAGCTCACAGCTCTTCCCCAATCCAGTACAGCTGTCAAACTAACTTAATGTGCATTTGATTTCTGAGTCTTGACCACTTAAAAAACATACTGGAGAGTATACTGGCTGCAAAGTTGAGCCCTGGGGTCCCCCCCAGTGACTGAGTGCCAGGCTGGTGTGACCCTGCTTGCTGCAACTCTTTGAGCCAACTGCTCATCCAGGGTACCATGGGCTTGTTGAGCTGTGTGCCTGAGCATTTATCCACAAGGATTCAGTGTCAGGAGCAAAAGTTTTGCTGAAATAAAAAAAAAAAAAAAAAAAAAAAAACAAAAAACAAAAAAAAAAAAAAAAACCACATTTTCTGACTCTCCTTAGTCAACTATGGAAAGATTTGAGTTGTTCAAGCAGGACTTTCCCCCATGAACTTGTGCTGGCTGTAACCAATGACTGTGTTGTCTCTTGAGTGTTTTTCAATAACTCCCAAGACAACTTTCTCCATAATTTTACCAGGCACTGCAATGAGACTGACAGGTCTGAAATCACCAGGCACTTCCTTCTTGCCCTTGAAAACAGGGACAATATTTGCTAGCTTTCAGTTTACTAGGACCTCTCCAGACTCTCAAAACCACTGAAAAAAAAAAATTGAGTGAGGTCCCACAATGACATCTGCCAGGCCTTTCAGTATCCTGGGATGAATCCCACCAAGCCCCATGATTTATGCACATCCAGCTGTAGCAGCAAGCCTCAAACAAACTCAGGGTGGACTGAGATTTTATCATCCCCCAACAGTCATAGTTTTCCAACAGAACTCCAGACTTCCCAGGGCCCATCATCGTTGAAGGCAGAAGTGAAGAGGACATTATATGTCTGCTTTGTCTATGTGGCTATTTTGGGGTGACCAATCTGGTGAAGCCATGGCCCAATGCTATTTCTGATTCCCCTTTTGCTATGAACATATTTGTAAAAGCCCCTTTTAATGTCTTTCCCAGTGCTGGCCTGCTTGGACTCCAGCTGAGCTTTGGCTGCACTAATTTTCCCCCTACCTTGGGGACAGAATATCAGAATATCTTCCCATGTCACCCAGCCCCCCTAGAAGATCCCCGCTCAGCCAAGATGGTCTTCTGGCCAGCTTTGCTTGGCTTCCAACCCTTTGGAATTGCCTGTTCCTGTGCTCTTAGGAGATGGCCTTGAGAAGGTGACCAGCACTCAGAGTCCCCAGTAACTCTAAGAGCATGTTCCCAAGAGACTTTACTAACCAGCCTCTACTGCTCTCCATACATCCAGGATCCAAATTTTGCTGACAGAGTCTCTTCTATCGCCAGCTTTTGAAACTGGGCTCCTTCAAGGTCACCATGACCAAGACACAACCACCAGCCATCACTTTGCCCACAGGTCCCTCATAAACAACAAATCTAGGAGGACACCTTTCCTATTTGACCACCTGTGCCAGGAAGTTCTCTTTGTTCCCCCCTTCCTTGTTTTCCTCTCTGTTGCAGCGTGGTAGCACAACACAAGCACAGCTTCTAGGATTTTTTCCAACCCAAACTGTACCCAGTAATTCAGAGTCACCAAACACCTACTGCATGAGTTACAGCTTTGGAAAATCTTTGCATTTTAACTTGAACGTGCTCTCAATCTGCACCTGGGGGATTCTAAAGCACCCCCAACAAGCAAAACACACTTAAATCACAACTTTCACTGAATGACAATACCAACTTGATTTTAAAACTGACATTCTATGGCTCAAGAGAGGCTAAAATATTTCAAAGCTGAAAAAAAATATAAGAAAAAACTCTACACTAATACACAAAAATTCATGTTAATTTTGATTTTTAACAAAGTTAGGTTAACATTGCTGTGTTCACTTCTGCCTCCTTGTTTTGCCTGGAATGAGAACTAAGAAAATATGCACAGTCTTCTCTTTTTTGCATGGCACTTTCAGCCTGAATAAACCAAGGGTTAGTACAAAACTAAGAAAGCTTACAGCCATTTTTGAGGGAGAAGCACAAGAAAATACACAGCAAATTAACTACCCAAGTTTCATTTTTTAGTGTATGTATTATCAAGAGCATCTATAAGTAATTTTAAGTTTGTATCCTGTCTACAGTCTAAATAGAAATATTTATTCAAGTATAATAGTCAAATCAAATTGTAAGAACAATCTGCAAAGGAAAAGAATTGCATTTCTGGAATCTTGCAAGATACTCTCTCACTTATTAAATTATCTACATTTTTAGAAGGTTGTTGGTATCATCACTCTAGCATTTTGTTTTTCTCCTTAGGAATCTCTAAGTTCCACTAAAGGAAGCAGAGCACTGTGTATGACAGGGCAAGAATCATTTTCATGGACCTGTATGTTACAATTCCTTTTGGTGAAAAGCTGCATAGAAAGGATCAATCAGAGAAGTGCCAAGGAAGCAAAAACTTCTTAGAATTGCCCTGATTATCTTCTGAGGGCACTTTAAAAAGCTAAATTAAAACTACATCTGGCCTGAGGGTATTTTATTATCAGAACCCATCTTGGTTATATCCAGAAAACCCCGATGAAGTCAACAAGGTTGCACAGTCCATGGAAAGGAAAAATAAATTGTTGACAGAAAGGAGGAAAAGGAGGAAGTTACATCTTCAACAAATTTGACATTAATTACTAATCACAGTTCATTTTGTCCTGGACAGGTGTCCACATTACCAAAACCACAGCCATTAACACATTTGTTGGCAGCCTCAGACAGGCCAAAGACCAAAAAAGCATGGAAACTGGACAAACATCACAGCTCTGCAGGTGGTCCCTCAAAAAAACAAGGAAGATTGTGACATTTACACTCTTGTTGTGTGTACTCCTAATGCAAGATAGGAGCAATCCATTTCCAGAGCTGCCAAGGCTGATCAATCTTCACCTCACTAAATTCACCTTCAAAAGAATGCCCTAACCTCCCTCCTTTTCCTCTTCTACACATAAACACTTTTCAGAGCCTTAAATTTATTGCCTCACATTTACCTTCTGGTAAAAGGAAAAAAAAACAAACCCAGCAATTTTCTGTAAAGTCAGAAAAAAGTATTAATTCTCACTATAATGGTAACAAATGATGGTGAGAACTTGTGGACAAAATATGAACCAGAACAAAATCAGCAGAAACAATCTGCAAATGAAATTTACATCCGTGGGTCAGTTTGAGATCGTTCTCCAGCCTTCTGCAATTTTCCAGAACCCTGGCTTTCAAAATGGGATTACACTCGCAAGCAATCCACAAACCCTTTTGATTTTGGCTCTCAGCAGTGTTTTTCCCCTTTTCCTGGAAGTGGTCAAGGAAGAAATGCATGATGAAGGATTCTGAGCAGATTTAATAGACCTGGAAAGCAGCTTGGCATCAACAGAAAGCCAGGGATGAACTCCTCTAATGAAACCGAAACCAAAAAATAATGAGTAGGAACAAACCATTATTCATAAAAATGAGACCCATATCAGAGTTGATTCTTCACACTCACATGTCACAGTCTCTTCCTGTTTTGATCGTGGCAACTCAAATTGCCACAGGAATACCAACAAATGAATTTAATTACAGATTTTAAACTAGGTCTGTGCTATCTAACACCTCTGCTAAAGTCAGTAGCAGCATTCCATTACTCCGTGCTACTCCCTCTTGTCTGGGGAAAAGACTTAATGCACATAAGGACTAGAATAGTCCTTGCCCTTAAATTAATTTCATCTTTGAATTTTTTTTTTTACTTTTCTGAAGTTTATCCACTGTATAAATCTTCCCTCCCTCCACCAAA
Source organism: Agelaius tricolor (assembly GCF_023055355.1). Taxonomy (NCBI): domain Eukaryota; kingdom Metazoa; phylum Chordata; class Aves; order Passeriformes; family Icteridae; genus Agelaius; species Agelaius tricolor. The sequence continues at coordinate 7,359,648 of NW_027269263.1, forward strand.
TTGATAATAAAATAATACATGGTTGTATTTATGCTATTTTTAGTATAATTTCATTCTATTAATAAAAATTTAATTCTATTAATTTAATGAAAAATATGCAAAAATAAGCTTAAAGGGAAATATTTATACAAATAACTTCCCCCCGTATCTAATTCAATCAATCAAATAAAAAACCCTTGTGGAAAAGCCATCAACTTTTTATCCAAGAATGTCATTGATGACCAAATTAAAAAATGCCTGCATTAACACAGAAACCCAACACTTTTACACAGGCATGTGTGTGTGTGTGTGTAAATTAAATATATAGCCTGGAATTTATAATTTATCCCAGTTTGGTTATGGATAACTGCACTGGGGAAGCAGGAGAGGGAAGTTCGCTGGAGTGATTAAAGTGCACACATGAAAAAGAAGGGTATTTTCTCAGCTGCAGCTGTGTTTTAGGTGGAGAGCACACACAAGGCTCTCTTCACTTTTTTTATTGGAATATTTAGGTGCTGGGGTAAAAGGAGGAAGTGGGATGGCTAAATGAATAGTGTGTTCTCACGGAGATTCAATCAAGGAATGGCAGCTCCAGACAATGAAGCCTCAGAAAGAGGCATAAAGGTTTAATAGTCCAAATGTTTGCACACGTGTACTTATGTCCCAAATTTAATCTGATAACCTGTCTTCAAGGTTTGCCAGTCCTTACAGTTGAAAATGTCCATTTAGTGACCTGTTCAGTTTAACAGCTACTCAAATGCCATGAAAACCTACTGATACTGAGAATGTTTCTTTTCTACCATCATGCTGGCTCTTTCAAAGATGAGAGATGTCCTGTGTGAAAATAGAATACCCAATATACAGAAGAAAAAATGCCAAATGCTGCTAAGTGTCCTATAGTACCATTAACTTACTCACACTTCCAACTTTTAGGTGAAACCAATGCACTCAAAGGCTGTTGTTTGGATACAAGTGGATTTAACTTTTCATTAAAACTACACTTCCATGCACACCTGACAAATATGCTGAATTTGCTGACTTCCTACCAGGACTATGCTTGTTTTTCATTTTATTGCTGTTTGCTGCTTCCTGCATGGAATGAAGCTGTACACTCCTGAGGGAAGCACAAGGTGCTCCCCCCGTGACAGCCACATTCAAGTGAGATGGGTGAGTTACAGAGGAAGAGTTATTTTTTTCATTCTAATTAAGCAGGTAACAATTTTTCTCCAAAGAAAATCAGCTATTTTTGACAAGAACTCTTTACTCAATTGCTTCATTCTGAAAGATACCACTAAGGTACATAATCAAATAGAGAATTATTAAGATTCAGTAAGTTAGTGCCCAAAATTCTAATTTCTCTATAGATCCACAGAAACCTTCCAGCTCCCCCCAGCACATCCCTGAAGGGACCACCTCTGGTAGGTGGTGAAGGGTTTAGCTTTGCTCCTGGAGTGGAATCAATCCAATGTGAATATGCACTTCAGAATTTTAAATCATTACTTCCATGGTTTTTAACCTTTTGATTTGGGAGGGTGTCAGTATTTTGAGGAGGGGAACTGAAAAAATCCTGCATGTGTCTCTCCACCTTCCCCTCACTCCCAAGAAATGTTTCCCAGGTCACTTGGCCACATCCTAAAACCCCTTTGCACGGAGAACTCCACTGAGCTCCAGTGAGTCAGACTTGACTAAGGGAATTACGAGTTGGCTCTTTGTTAATTGGCTTTGTTAATCAGCCTTACTTACTGCAGATGGATTTCTATTTCAGACATTTGAAAAGCACACAGCAATCATTGAGTGTGTTCTGTGGTGCATTAGGCACAAGGTAATATAACCCACAGGAATAACTGAATTATAATTCACACTGAGAAGCTTGAGAGTTGCATTTGATTCCAGAAAAACAATGGCAACTCAGCAAGATCACTCAGCAGACAACATGAGCTTATACAATGTGTTGAAAGACTTGTGGACTCAGCTTTTTTTTTCCTAATATGTTTTATGTATGAAAAATATTTCATCTCTATTTTAATAATGCTTTGTACTGTTATAATATAATATTCCCAATCTATTTTTTCATCTTCCAACAAGAAGCTCAGAAAGAAACAGGGATTTTCTTCCATGCTTTCTCTCTCAGAAGTTTACAGGAGTAAAAGAATACAGGAAATGCTTATGAGCCATAAGTTTCTTTTTATTCATGTGTATTCTGCACTCAAGGGTCTGGCTCTACCACAGTATACAGAAATTAATGTATTTTCTCCTGAGGCAGTCTGGCTGTCAGTGCCTTTATGGGACTGGACACCTCATGAACACCTGCTGTCACCCAGGGAATGTACACTGCACAAAGACCACAAAATGCCATGAATTATTATGGGATACCCTGTAAGAAGTCCATTATCAGATGTAAGAAACAGTGAGGTGGGGCCAGCAGGAAGAGCACCTGTGAACTACATGTATTGCACTGTCCAATGATCACCTTATCAAACAGACCTGGGAAAGGCCCTAAGTGTTCAAGCAATATGGCAAAGACCACATTTAGAATTATAAACTGGCACAGAGGAAATAGGTAAAAATGCCACCTTTTTTACTTTCTAATGCTGACTGCTTTGATGGGATGGATAAAACAACCTCAAACCTATTGGAATACATTCACCATAAATCACAGAGACTACTCAATTAAGCTTTTTGCAGGCTTGTTTCTCCTCTGCTACAGGCTGGAGCTGATCCAACAGCTACACAGCTTAGATGGGAGATGGGGCAAAACCAGAGACAAACAAAAAGCAACAGAAGAGCTCCTGCACTGCAGACAGGAAGTCCTCAGTTGAGGAAGAGAAAGAGAAAAGAGAAAAAGCCTCCCTGATGTCCAGTTCAGAACCACAGAAGTTTAACAGTGACATGCCTTAGGTGGCTTAAGTAAGTTGATTATCATTTGGCACTCTGAAGTTTGAGTACTTTGGGCAGCCTTGCTCATATTTAGAGCAGGAAGATGTGTGTGTTCATGGCATGTGATGCAGAAGAAAATCATATAAACCCAAACCTGAGCAGTGACTTTGGCACAGCCACGAAACAACAAGGATCCATCTGCAGCCAAAAATCTTCCACAAGATCCTCCTCCTAAACACAGCCACAAGGTGAGTTTCTGGCCTGAAAAAACTTGGGCACCAGCTGGTGTGAGAACCTCTGATTTCACATCTCAGCCTTTGCTCCAACAGAATCTGCAAGCATGGGAGTGCTAATCCACACTAAATGCAGTCACTACATGAGAATTTCCAGCAACCAAGAAGGCAGTAAGGACTGACAATAGAGGCAACAAGTGAGGACTCTGAAAAGAGAGTCTCTGAGGGAATTGTGTACCCTCTGGGGCAGTGAACTACAGGTGTTCATGTGTCTGGGAGAGATGCCAGTGCTTTTTCCAGCAAAGAAAGGAAATTCTTCTGTATATTGGGTCTTCCATTTTTCCTTTTCCAGAGGAAAGCAGATGCATAAAGTCTGTCTCCAAAAGGGAGGTACCACAGGGCCTGGACTCATCAGTTGAATCAAGATGATTTATAGCAAAACCAGTCTATTTTCTCCAAGTTAAGAATACACTCAGTATTCTTAAATTTAAAAAGTAATTGACATCAAAATACTGAATCAGACAAAACTTTTCCCTTACTCCTGTAACACTATCATTATACAAATTGTATGTTTATTGTGCTGTTACAGTGTGTAAAAACATCATATGTATGATGAAAATAATATTTTTTTGTTGTTTTTAGACTGGCACAGTTAGTGCAAGTTGTCCCACAAGCTAAGAAGCTCTCTTTTTGCAAGGTCTTTTGCAATTAAATAAAAATAAAAATCGGTCTTTTAGAAACGACCGTGGTGACCTCTCCTGGTAGAAAAATATATGACCTCTAACCATGAAAACAGATTAAGCCTCAAAGGAGGTACACCTGGCCCATTTTATAGTTTATTTTTTCATTCCATATCCTGAAAGATCTAGATGCCATTTACAAACCAAAACTGACACACAAACTACTAGATCATCAAGAAAACATTACAGCCTCTTGCTGCAGAGGCAAAAGCCTGATCAAGAGGCCTTGGCAATTTTTAGAAACACTTTTTCAACAGAAAAATCATAGAATCAGATAAAATTATAACTGTATTATTAGAGAATTAAAACTTGAGACAAAATGGGAGGATAAAATGCTACCTAAACCTGGGTAAACTGGGAAGGAAACTCAGCTGTAACTCAGGATCCTCTTGAGTGTTGCAAATACTTTATTCACAACTCTGCCTTGTTCCACTGCACTTGTTTCCCCACACACTGCACAAGAACTTTTTAATGCATCATCTCCTAAGTACTGCTGGATAGACCAGTGAGAAATCTTCCTCTGGTGCAGATACAGGACCAAGCAAGGCTGGAAAAGCTACAGATTCATTTTCATACCACACTACAGGCACAATCTGAACAAAAACCAATGCTGCATGCATTTAGGCTTTGTACATTGTTCAATAGCATGCACACTGTCATTGTGATCCATTTTTAACAGTATTGGAAACTCCAGGCTTCTCTCTGCAAGTATAAAAGATTCAGAAAGAGCTGTGTTCTTCATTACCCATTTTATTGGTGTTTACCAATACAAGCCATTGTGCCAATGCCACTGTCACTTCCCTCAAATGCTGGCTACTAAATACTCAGCAGAGGGAAAGAAACCCAATCAGGAATTAACAAATCTCATACAACGTGTATACATGAAAGAATTAAATTAGAGTATGTCAGAGCTGGGAAGAACTCTCCCAAGAGTGACAGGGAACACACAAAATATTTGGTAGCATGAGAACAAAAACATCCTTCAAACAACAACATTTCAAGTTCAAGACAAGCAATTTCACCAATCCTACTATTGTAGAAGTAAACTGATTTTACCAGTGAGGATCAGATGGAAATTTGTCTTCTGTTGTCTTCTGTTTGTAAGTACAAATAACAGACATTTCCTTTGAACCCAAGCAAGAGCATCAAATAAAACAACCATGGCAGAGGGGAGGCCCAGCATCAGCCTGTACCTGAACCTGTGGCTATGCAATCTTTGCAGTCATCTCAAAGACAAGAGATTGGCCTTCACACTGGGCTAAAAGTCACATCCTTTCCTCCAGAATTCACTTGAATTGTTAGAGACTTGAGAACATATGCATAGGAAATGGGAGGAGAGTAAACATTTGGGGCTTTTTTTATTCTTAGTTCCAGGAACTGTTTCTTCAGTCCCCTTTTTCTATTCTAGCTACAAACACTCTGACATTCCCTCCTTGGTATATTCATAGAGCTTGTCTGAATTGGTTTCACACCTGACAAGAAATTCTCTTAGACCATCCAGATGTCTTGAGAACATGAACATAATGACATCTTTGAAACACCAGGCTCTGGTGTCTTAGGACACATCTAGTGCTACATCTGTTACCAATGTCTCATCTCTACTCCAGTGACTCATATTACCCAAAATTGTACTTGGCACACCATCTCACCCTCCCTATGAAAATACAAAAAAATTTCCATGTCTTCAAGTACCAAGTCCTATCCCTCTTGTCAGGCCTTAGCAACTTGCAACAGGACATTTTTGACATTGATCCTTCCCAACTGTTAATCTACCTGCATTTAATGAAAAGCAGTTTTCTCACAAGTGGGGAAATACTACAAACATCACATGCCAGTATTTATTTGCTGCTGAGGGCTATACAAAGAATCACAGGGTCCTTCACTCAGGAGAGAAACAAATCAATTTCACTTTGAACTTGATCCACTAGATGCTTTGGCAGAGACAAGGCAGAATGCACTTGGGGAGATAAAACTCTAGTTTTATGAACAGTCAGCTGTGGTATGAAGTACATCAGTGTAATGATCCTCCCTGGACTAAAGAGAACAGCAATTTCCACACTTCTGTGGGGTGAACACTTTCCTGGCTCAAAAGGAAGAGCCAGCTAGAAATTCCTTCAGGTAAAGGTTGGAAGATGTGCTCCAAGCAGGAGTCCAACCATTTAACTCCTGGCAGCAAGAAGCCTCCCAACTCTATGAAAAAGAACTGATTTAATTAGCTCTAAAAACAATCTTCTGTAATTGAAGTGAATTCATTTCAGACCAAACCAAGTTTTAAGACAAATGTGTTCTAGGCAAGTGACTCTACAGTAGCCAGCAGAACAGCTACCCTGTGTACTGGCCATTTCTAGGAAGGAAACTATGGAAACAGCAGGAGGAAAAACTCCAGAGAGGCATCCCCAGGGTAAGGCTGTGACACAAGGAGGCCAAGAATTGTTCCACTGACTGTTCATGATTCATTTGGCATGATTCATAGCATGGCAGTGCTATGTGGGCACTCTGAGAGTCACACATCTGTCTCCATCTTGTTACTCTCTGTCCAAAAATGTGTCTGATGTGGTGGTATTTACAGGGGTCCCATGATGAGGGAAGAGATGAGAATCTTGACTCCATGTTTCAGAAGGCTGATTTATTGTTTTATTATATATATATTATACTAAAACTATACTAAAAGAATGGAAGAAAGGATTTCATCAGAAGGCTAGCAAGGAATAGAAAGGAATGATAATAAAATCTTGTGACTGACCAGAGAGTCCGAGCCAGTTGGACTGTGATTGGCCATTAATTAGAAACAACCACATGAGACCAATCACAGATCCACCTGTTGCATTCCACAGCAGCAGATAACCATTGTTTACATTTTGTTCCTGAGGCCTCTCAGCTTCTCAGGAGAAAAGATCCTAAGGAAAGGATTTTTTCATAAAATATGTCTGTGACATCTGGACAGGCATATTCCATCTGCACAGAAACACTCAGCAGAGCCAGGATCACTGCTCCCAGCAGTGCCTGTCCTGACCTGCAGTCACCACATCTCAGGGAGCAGGAGAGGACCACACATGACTGGCAGAACACCGCACTTTGCTTGACAGGGAGTTGTGGCTTAAAGGCCAAGCAACATTTGCTACAGGATTAAATTTAATCAAGACCTCAGAATAACTCCAGAATTTAATGACGCCTCAGTCAACTGCACGCAAAAGCTGCACATGCTAATGTAGCCTAAGCCATAGGAAAACAAAGAAGTAACTGATTTTTATTTTCAAACCAGATGGAAAAGCAAATTCTATCACATTAAAATTCAGCATTTGGCAAAAGGAACCAATTATAAGAATACTGAGATCATCACACACTGAGATCAGAGGATTTGAGTGGCTAAAATACAGAACAGTTTGAAAGTTATTTACTCCATTTTTATCAAGGATGTTTAATCTCCATTTTTCACTCCCTAAAGATGAATAGAGGCAGGGGGAACACAGGAGCGGGGACATTGTCTAGTGTCCTCATGCAAGTTATTTGTACTTTTGATTCCTACCAAGCAAGCACCAACTTCAAATCCAAATCACTGGTGACAGCAGTGTGATAGGAGCTCTTCCTTCCTGTTCTGTAGAGCAGCAAACCAGGCTGACAGAAACCACCTGCCTCTGAAAAGCAATGTTCTTGGCCAAATTTTTACCATAAGACTTAGAAAATACACACTTTAAAAATTCATTCCTATAGAAAATCCTGTTCCATGCTGCCTAAGACTGATGAACACCATAAGAGATTTACTTTGGGAAAAGCAAGTTCATAAAAATTGGTAATCTAACAAGTGTCCTCATAGTTCAAGGATCTAGAAAATAATCATCCCAATTAAACTGTGACCTTTCTTTAATGAAAGCAGGCACTCTTTTAAATGTCCTACTAGCATGCTCTGCATGAGGATTTTTAACAGTTATCTCCCTTGCTCACCAAAAGCAATTCAGGTTTAGCCAAACTGATCAGCCCTTCCCCAAAAAAGTTCACTTACCATCCAGAAAAGGGTTCCAATGGCAAACTCAGAATAATGCTCTATAGTAGACAGTACACTGAATATTAAACAAATCAGCACCAGGAGAAACCTGTAAAAAGAAAACAGTGTTTCGTGACTTGTCAAGTTGAACTGTAAATCTAGATCTAGGTTTTTCTCTGTCTCATTCACATAACTTTTTTATCACAAATACTTTGTGTTTAATCAGTCCATTATTCCTACTTAAATGAGTATCACCATTTTGCTTTCATTCAGCTTTCAGAAACACAGAATAAAAATGACAGGAAGGCTGAACACAGTAAATCAATAGGTAAAGCTCACATTATCAAGTATATTTCTCAGGGAAGGTTGTCATAGTGAATGTTTCATGTGTCACTGATTGCTGTACAACTTAACAGAGACACAAACTACACTCAGTGGGTTTTGGTAGCTTTTACATGAAAATTAGAGGTGGAAAAGCTTATCAGGAAGGGGAAAAACTCTTGTACAACCTAGAGACCAGTGACAAGATTAATTCCTTTGGAGTTTATCTACAGTCTTATCTTATCTATCTAGTCCCCAGTGGACACTTTTATCAGTGTTCCAGAAGAAGAGACGAAATGCACCTCATCAAGCCCACAGCTGACACAAGCCCAGGAGTTTGGTCGCTAAGCTTGAGGACAGAGCCCCTGGTTAGTGGTGCCTGCACAGGCTACAGAGCAGACATACAGGAATCTCCTAAAACTTGACAGGAACAAACCTCAATCCTACACAAAGCATGGGGAAGAAGACTAAAACATGTCCCCCTGACCTCCCTTCCCCTAATTCCCAGCTCCTGTGCCTCCCTCCCTCACTCATGCCCAAGCAGCAAAGAGGGGTAGGGAATGCAGGGGGTTGTGGTCAGACTACAACACTTTGTCTCTGCCTCTTTTCCATCCTCCTCCTCCTCCTCCTTCTCCTCACACTGCTCCCCTGCTGCATTGTGGGCCTTCCACGAGCTGCAGTCCTTCAGGATAAACCTTCCCCAGAGGCTGCAGGGAATTTCTGCTCTGGGACCTGCAGCACCTCATCCCCCTTCTCCTGCTTCTCTCACCTCTGTGCTCAGAGGTTGTTTCTCACTCGCTTTTCCCTCTCTTCTCACAGCCCATGCTGTGCTTTTGGCCTTTCCCCAGGAGCTTTTCCAACTAAGGCCGGGGGCTCAGCAGTCATGTATCCACACAGATATAAAGGAGCACATGAAACAGAATCCCAGAATCATTTAGCTTGGAAAAGGCCTCAAAAGGCCTCAAACTGAGTCAAAACATCAACCCCACAATCCCAGGTCTGCCACAAATCCCTGAGTGTCCCATCTACACATTTTTCAAATACTTCCAAGGATGGTGATCCCACCACTTCCCTGGGCAGCCTGTTCCACTTATTTACTCACAGATGCACTTCATATGTATATAATCTATATATCTAGAGAGACAAAGTTCTCACAACACAGATACAGGATAGAAAATCTACTGCAAAGAGCTACTTGGATATGGAAAACCCCCAAAACCTGTTGGCCTTGTTACCTCAGAGGGTAGGCTGAGCCAATATTCTTTATGCAGCACATTCAAACCACGACTAGAACCAGGGAAAATGGGACAATGTTGATATCTATGGAGGCCTTCAGCTTTCCTTTTTCTCTTTTTAGAGTGCCTCAGAGTTTTAGACTGCCTTAGGAACCCCAGGAACACTGGACACTGGAAACAATTCTTTGGTATGTTTGATCTGATCATTCACACACTGCGAGGAAATTGGAAGTATGTGCTAACACAGGCAAGGAGGGACAGTTGTTTCTCAGCTGCCACATAGACAACAGCTGACCTCTTCAAGCCTAAAACTGGAATTGAAGTTATAAAAACAAAAGGTCCTACTTCCTTTCATCTGGCTCTGGAAGGACTCTGACCCTATTTAACCACAGGTGGAGATTTGAGAAGATTAGGGCCATCATTAATATACTTTTTTAGATTTCCTAAGTAGTGGTTAGATCTGTACATGTACAATTATCTCTGAATCAAGCTTGCATTTCTTCAATATTTACCTATCCTGATCCACAATATAAGAGAAAAGGGATCCAGATAATACATCTTATTATCATAGAAGGGTAACAACAGCACCTTTAGCTCAGGACACATCTCAGCCATGCTCTCATGGTTTATGAGTTCCACAACCTCCTCTCCTGGTTTTATGCATTGAGATTCTCTTTTTTTTTTTTTTTTTCCCCATTTCGAAATCACACACTAAAACCATTCAAAGGACCCTTTAAATTCATTTAATTTATGGCACTATATCCTCTGGCCAGTGAGTGTCACTCCTTCCCAATGAATAGCAAGGGCAGCTCACATGAGCTGAGTACAAATTCAGTTGCAGGAGGACAAAGTCAAAGACAAGCACAGATTAATGGTTTAGTGAGGGCATCAAGAACAACAAAAATCCCAAAAGAACAAAACAAAACAAACCACACAAAACCCCCAATCAACCAACCAAAAAAAACCAAAAAACCAAATATTAAAAGAACACCCTAAAATAAAAAGAAAGCCCTGTTGTGGGCAGGCTGTCATCTCCATGGGGACACAGGAAAAAACAGAAGTAGATCTGCCTGTCCTTTACTGGAATTGCTGAGAAACTGCATTTGAGACAGGTGAGGGACAGTTTCTGGTATTCTCAGCCAGAATTAGATAGACTTAAGAAGGTAAAAATAACAGCAGTGTGTCAAGGTAGATACAAAACCAAATACAAGGCCAAAATGGTTCTCATCCAGGCAGTGATCTCACAGTACATGACCACCCAAGCCAGGCAGCAGTTCATGGATGGACACACCCTCCATGTGAAGGACCTGGGACTGCTTTCCCCTTGGATTTGTGTGTCTGGAGGGGCAGGCAGGACAGGGCTGGAGCCGAGAGCCTTGAGGTGCCATTCAGCACCCCTGGTTTACACAGCAGCCCCACAGCCAGGGTTTAGCCATGGCTGGTGATGTTGCTGTGTGCACTTGCAGCAGCTTGTGCTCAGTGCTCACCACAGGCTCTCGGAAAGCAGCCATGGGTGGAGTTTGGTGAGTAAGTGGTATCTGAGGTATGACAAAAGGGCTGCAGACAAGTAGTGGGACCAAGGGTCAAGTCCTCCCTGCACCCCAAGTAAATCCACTCCCAGAGAAACCAACAGTCCTTTTGCACCTTTTCTCTGGCACAGTGGAGCATCATCTTCTTCCCCCTCTGATATTTCTGAGCCAGCCGTCAGGGCATGCTGCCTTCACAGCTTCCTTTAAATTACTGTCACTGTCACTGGGCCATACACCACAATGCAGGTTAGCTTTGATGAGTCCACATTTAAACAGCTCAATGAACTGCCAGCTGATCTGCAGAATCCAACAAGCTACACCTCTGCCTCTCAGGCAATCAGCAAAGCTCCTCATGGACTGCTCCTAACAGCCTCTGGAATGCTAAACATAGCTCTATCCAATTTAAACACACTGGAGGAAAAAAGCTTGGGTGAGTGCCAAATTCCCTGTAAAGAGCTGGATGCATGGTCCACAAGCAAACCCCCAGCAAGGCTCCTCCCTGAATACCTCTGGGTTTGTCTCAGGATCTCACTGCACGTGTTGCTTAGAGGGACAAGCTGTCCCTCAAAGGCAGTGCCAAAGTCTACCGGTGTAAACCCATCAGCAAGTGCCCAACAGATCCTGGGTCTCCCTGAATATTTCTGATTGCATTTCTGGGACACCTATAGGTAAGGCAAGTGGATGGGTGCGGGTTTCATATTGCTGGCTTGGGGTGAAGCCATTTAAAGCTTGTCATATGGCAATTTCCCTTTCCCCACCAGCTCCAGCCTGGCTTCCTCATGTTGCCCCTGCTATCCATACTCTCTCCTGCAAAGGACAATCCTCTGTGCTGTAAGGGTGAGAAAACAGGGTGTAATTGTTTATTTGCTTGCAGGGAGTTATTGCATCCACAGAGAAAAATTTCACCCACTGGCAGCGGTTCAGTTCCTAAAGGCAGGAAGTTAACAAGGCAGAGATATAAATCATTACCAACTAGTAGAGCTGGTCTACTCTTTCACATTCTAAAGGAACTGAGGTTCTCCTTTCTAGTACTTTGTTCTCTTTCATTCTTTCTGTGATTCTTGAGGATGTTGAGCCACAACCTGAGCTGTTACTTCTGCAAATACATTTTTCCCTTTTCTGCCACAGAGCTACTAAAAATAGTGAGGTATTTCCTCACAAAACACCTGGCTTTCTTTTCCAACTTTTTTTTCTGAAGATGGAAATTTATTCCTGATCACCTATTTGCAGACTCTTCCTCATTCTCTCTTTGAGCAGAAAAAAAATATTTTACATATCAGAGGAAAGAGAAGCACTTGAGAACTTCCCCTTTGGTTTCAGATTCTCATGTAACACTGTTCACACTTACAGAAGATGAAGTGTCATGCTTTCCCAAGAGACACCTTGTTAACGTAAACGAAATTTTAGTATTTCTTGACTTCTCCTCACTTCCTTAAGCCTCAAGTATACACAAAAATACAACTGCTTCCTCATCAATGCTTTTAGACCATCACCCTTAAATCTGTCCCATTTAATCTGTTAACCAGATTAAAGAGACAATCCTGTTAAAGGCTGCAAATTAGTGCTTCTTTATGTCCTGGTCCTCCTAAACATTGCTTCCTTTTGGAGAGTAGCTGGAGTGACTGGAAACATGTTTCTGTTGCTGTTGTCACCAGGGACAAATTCTGTTTATTGACCATGAGCACACTTCACTGAAGCCTACAAACACTGGGAACTAGGAGGTTAACTTAACAATTGAGAGCAAAATGATGTCAAGCACTTTCTCCAGGGTGAGCCTTACAAAGGTCATGCTGTAACAAACTTGTTTTCCATGGAAGACAAGCCTAATGGAAGTTCTTAAAGGAGGAGTAGCCATAATTCCTCCTTTTTAAGTTTTGCAGCAAATAATTCCATTTCTAGCAAAAACTGTGCACATGGGGCTTTGTGTTTATCTCCTGCAGATAAGTGCACTTGAAGTGCTGATATACCAGATGCTCGTGGGAATGTTATCTCTTGGACAATAAAAAAGGGATGGGTGTGGAGGGGACAAACTTGTAAATTCACAGACAGAGATATACTCCTTGGCAACCAAGCACAAAACAGTAGCTTTGGGGCTTTCTGGGCTTTACCAAACTTTGTTGACTCTGCAAAGTTTTGTTTAGAGGAAAAAAACACTTTTAGAAAAATGTGAGCTCTATAATGAAAGCAAATCAACAAAAATTGTTATGGAAAAGCTATCGAAACCCATGCTGTGTAGAATTGAGTGTCCTGGACCGTGGGCTGCTGATGATTTTAACACAACCAGATGTGTCCTGTTCCTTCCTCAAAACTGAGCTACTGTGCCTCTCTTCACTCTGGGAAAGCCCTCCAGGTAGGTAACTACAAATGGCTTCTACATGTTCCAGTTGAAAGTACATGGAAACCCTGCCTTTTAGATTCCTTAGATAATCCTTTATTGTATCTGCTATTTTCTCCAGAAGCTTTGAGCAGTCTGCTTTAGTGGAAGGTGCCCCTGGCCACGGCAGGGAGTGGAATTCAATGATCTGTAAGGTCCCTTCCTACCCAAACTGTCCCATGAGTCTAAGAAACTAAGCCAAAATGTTCCAGCCTACTATCACAGTAGGGGAGAAGAAATGCAGTTGCTTCAGCTGGACTTAAATTAAAGGAGAAATGGACTGAATTTAGGCTAATATGTCCAAGTAAATCTATGTGCAACTACACCCATTGGAGTTTCAGCTTTTTTCTGGATGACAGAGTACAGGGTTGTCTAAAGGAGACCAAAAGCTCTAAGTCAGCCTGTTGTTAGGGACAATAAATGAGTTTAGCAAACAGAAAGCCCTTTGAGGGGTTCCAGCAGCATGGGCTGCTTTCTATTTTAACTGGTCATTTTGTGGCAGGAAAACTAAGGAGAGCATTTTTTTCTTTTTTCATACTCTAAAAGTGCAAGTTCTCATTCCTGAGTGAATGAAACACTTTCTTCTAAATGGGACTCCACTGTCTCATGTTGAATAGCCATGTGCTTCTGAAAAACATTCCTGCTGCTCTGAATGAAACCTCACTCCTGGTCCTTACATATTTTTGTTATCCGAAGGAGTTTCTAGGTCATGAAGAGAAGTTTGTCCCCGTGCCTCTGTGGGCAGGTTTTGATGACCCTCAGTTCTCTCATAAATCTGTTTCCAGGCTCCTGAGGTTTGATGTGTCTTTGAAAGGTTCTGTGCTTATCCATATGCGATCATACACATATTAGAGTTGGTTGGAAATTTTGGTAAAGGGACAATTTTTCTGCTGAAAATACCAATCTGTTAAAATTATAAATAGTCTGGGAATGTCAGCAGAAGTGGAGAAGGAGACCAGACACGTTTTAATGGAAACCTGCCTAGCTTTGGACTCTACTAACATGGAGCATGCCTAGCAAAGAATTTGGCCATATCTGATTTTCTTTCTTCTACCTCAGAATAAAATATTTTCAGAGCTTTGAAGCCTTCAACCAAAGGAAAATCCCACCTATTGCATGGATATACTGAGGATATCTGTTTTCAGCTGTCTCTTCTGAGTTTCACCCAGAAATGTCCAATAGCTCCATTGCACATAACATGAAGTTGCCTTCCTGGTTCCTATCAGAAATAATAAGTCAATATTTCTACAACACCAAGAGAATTTAAAATTTCACTTACAAATAGTGAAATTATCTGCATATACAGAATTCATCACAAACAGGGCTGGATCAACAGCTAAAACCAATGTTGTTCAAACCACAGCATGAGCCACACATCCTACAAAAAACTCTCCCACATGAAACCAGCTTTCTGGATCTACTGACCCAAGCTGTTGAATGTTATTTATAAAACATCCACAGCTCCATTAGTAATGAGCACTTCACATTTCCAAACATTTGACATCCTAACTTAATTGCTGTTCTTTGAAGAGCACTGAGATTTGGATTTTGCTTTTTCTACGAGTTTATCTGGCAGTACTTCAGAACTGACAAATTGCATTCATGCATTCCTTACAACCACCAGGAGCACTGATCTTACTGAAACCTTTTATTTAATGCCCTGCCTTTCCTGGGATTAAGCTCCTTGATTCCACTGAGTGCCCATATCTTCCACTGACGTCTGTGCTTCTGTGTTTCTCTCGTTTTTATCTTTGCATGTCTTGCAATCTTCCATTCTGATTCTACAGCTAAGACTTTCTAGAAGAGGCATAATCAGTTTTTTAAACAGTGGCAAAACCAGTCCATCATCATGACTTCAGTGTTGATGATTTTGATACTTTTATCACCAACCTTGACGGTGACACAAAAGTCAGTAGGTTTTGGCTTGTGATCTTGGACACGCCTCCAAGGGAACAGGAAATTCCAACCACCATTCAAAATGCAACACCAGCTTCCTCATAGTAGTCACATTAAATAATGTCCCTTGGGTTCAGAAGACGAAAAGGGGAAGAACAAATGTATATAATGATGCTGTGAAAATACATCCGCTGAGTTAATGCCAGCTTGATCATCACTTTTCTTCTTGAATTTGGTACCATGTGGAGTCCTTGAGTTCATGAGCAATTGTAACATTAGTACCAAGGAATATCTTTTTATTTTGCTGGTTTCTGTAAGAACAGAGGGGAGTTTTTCCACAAAAGCATAACCAAATTCCATCAACAGCACCACAGCAATGTCAGGCTACAGTATTTGTTTTCACTACAGAAACAACATTAGCCCGTGGGGGCAGATGTTAATGTATATTAATTGCTGAGATTATTACAAAATTGAGCTTCTAGAATAAGATGGATTGAATTTCTTACAGAAATGATGGAAAAAGTCATCAATAATTCAAAAAAATGAAAATAGAACTTACTCATGCTGTGGCTTTGTGCCCTGTGGTTAGGTGACGGTGCCTAACACGAAGTACTCCCAGATCCAAGCTCTTCCTTAGGAGCTTTCCTAACATCTCCTGAAAAGACTCCTTGGTGCCAAACAATCTAAAGGACCTCAAAGTGAAGTGTTCTCATCTTGGGGATACTAATTTCTCCTCTAGACAAATGTCTGTTTTAACCAAGTGAGAAGAAGCACAGTATCTCTGACTTTCCTCATCCCCTGTCCATGTTAGCTGGAACTCGCCAGCTGGCTCAAAGCTTTTTGCTAAGGCCCTTTCAGACAGACATGCTCAGACAGGGTGGTTGCAGAAACCTCATTTCCTTAGGAAGAGAAGTAAAAAATTAGTAACTATCCTCATGTATTTTTAGAACAACCAAACCCTGGAACTTTACAGAATCCTAATGACAATTTTCTTTAATATCAGTGTACCTTCATTAGCAACTTCAGCCATTCCACCATCTCATCCATGCAACTCTAAGCAGCAAGAGGAACATCCCATTTAATGAATAAGTTTCTTCTCTTCTTTTGGTACCTGAAGCTTGTCATCAGACACATCTGCTTAGTACCTCTCAGTAGTTAGTACACAGATGAAAAGGAGCCATTGCAGTTCTAAACTGAAAACCTTGTCAGTGACATTTCTATATAAAATTCCAAATAAGTAACTGTTATGCTGACAAGAAACACCCTAAAAACAATAAGTAATGAGTAATAATAATAATAATAGGCCTTACTCTTATGAAAGTACACCATGTCCAGAATTAAGCTGTGACATCAAGGTCAAAGCCAGAATCTCAAAAGCAGCCATGTGCTTATAATTACTCTGAACTTTAGTTGTTGCTTGTGTTGGTCATATTACAATCACATCATTGGAAAAAGCAAAATAGCTGCTTGCATTCTAGAGATTATTGTGGAAAGGACAGAAATGGGAATTTGACAGTCCCTTTGAGATAAACAGTTATAAATAATGGGTTATATGCTTCATTTCCAGATAAAAACAGGAGCTGGAGAACACTGTGCTAACTTATTTCAGTTCACTAAAGAGCTGCTACACTCAAATAATCAAAATATATGCAGGCAAGTGCCCCATTAAATGGGACCACTAGACCCTTACATATTTTGCCTTTTAAAGTTCTTTACATCAGCAACAGTTTTACGCCAAACAAAAATGGAATATCAGCCAAAATGGTGGCTCTGAACTTCTGCAATTTCACTAACAGAACACAACTAGCATTTCTTACATGGAGTTGGAGGAAGTAAAAAAACCTGAGAAAGCAAAGTCTGAGGAGAAACAATAATAGGAAAAATTTACAATTTTTAATTTGTCCAAATAATCTGAATTCACTTGTTTATGTATTACTCACAGTGACATAGACACTGGTACACAGAATCTTTTCTGAAGGAAAAAACCCTCTGCTGGCTACCCCCCCTTTTATAAACATGATTTTTGATCTTTTTGTACTTTCCTCATGAAGTTTTAAGTCTGTGGTGTTATTGATGTTGTTCACATTTTTGGAAGGATCATGCACTTATAATTATTCAGAAATAACTGTTCAGTTGAAGGGTTTTTTTCAACAAGCTGCCAGGAACAGGTACGTGTGTGTGTGTGTGTTTTTGTGTGTGTGTGCACATGTGCTTCTCTTTGAAGGAGCTGTGGGAGTCAGTCTGGAGGACAGAGGGGTGACAGAGTAAATCTAGGGCATGTTTTCATATAAAACGGCCCACACCACAGCTCTCTGTTGGGAAAAAAAAAAAAAGAAAATAAAAAAAGAAAGAGAACTTTGCCTCATTCCATTCCAGTCTTGGCCAACTGTGTTAGTGCTGGTTGCAGCCCTGTTAGACCACTTGCTGACATGCTGCAACTCCTGAAGGTCCCAAAAGCTCCTCATTTCCTGCTGATCTAAATTCCTGCCATTACAGGGAGCTGATGAAGCGTAGGAGGGCTCCAGTGAGTGCCAGAAGAAACACAAGTTGTGCAGCAGAAATGTGTGTCCAGAAGAGAAGAAGGGAAGGTGACAGAGGGGCACCAAGAGCTTGTGGCATTGGTAAACCACCCTGCCAGCTCTTGGGAAACCATACTCTAGGGAAGACATTTTCCCTGTCTACCCCACAATTCCCAGAGACAGGCAGCATCCCATAGGAATATTTTGGAGCAACAGCCATTACCCTCTCTAAGTCACCATTTGGAGGAGTTGTTTCCCCAGAAATCTCAAGGCAGCCTGCAGAGCAGACTTTATGGCTACCCAAAACCTGCATTTATGAAATGCTTTGCAGTCAAACCAGGTGGTCTGCAGTACTTGCCAGATGATTTGCAATGTTACCTTGCAATTATTGTGCACAATTTTACATGCAATTCAACAAGTCATTTTGATCCACTGAGAAAACAAGAGCAGGGAAGTGATTCAAGGTGCTTCATGTGCAGTACTAACCTCACTGAAGACCAACCACTCTTTCCCACTGGGGTAGGCTTCTGCTGGTGCCAGAAGCTGAACTGGCTATCCAAGTGTAACTCCAAGTTTAACTATCAAAGGACAATACAGCTGGCAGGAGCAAGCTGAGCGCTGGAGGTGGATGAGAGGAGCAGAACCCACGCTGGCTTGTTAGCAATGAGCTGTTAGATCAGCTCACCTCATCCCAAAGGAGGCTATGGGATACAAAGGCTGGTCTAACTTTTGAATGAGAGCAAGGTCTAACACACATTTAACAAGTGGCCAAACCAGCACAAAGTGACCTGGAAGAACTGCAAGTTCTCACTGAAGCTTCTGCAGTGTTACACAGCAAGCAAATGGCAGGCCTGAGAACACAGTCCCTGTCCTAGACCTCCCTCTTGCCCTGGACTTGCCTCCACTCCCAGCCAGCCTGTGGTTTCTCCAGAGCCTGACAGCAGCCCTTCCAGCTGTGCTGACTCCAGGGGTGATGTGACATCCATTTGCTAGGAACTGGACTGGGACCAACAGCTCCTTTTGTATCTCCCCACAGCCATCACTGCTTCTTCTTCTACTGAACTATTGGCTTGGACAAGATTCAAATTTGTTGCCTATGGGTGAAAGGTTCCTTGTCCCATCATGAATTCCACACCCCCGCTTTCCCTAGCTCCCAGCTGTCATGTCCTACCCCTCTTCCTCCCAGTGGCTCTCTGAGCTTCTTGACCCTTTTCAGCTGTCCCCTTTGTGCCTGTATCCAGCTTTCTGATATCCACAACCTGGTTTTCCTCTTTCCTTTGTCAGATTCTCTTTGTCCTTGAGCTACTCTGCTCTTGTATTGTTTTCCTCCAGTTTCAGCATCACTGGCACCAGTCTCAGCTTCCACCACAAACCAACGTGGACCTCAGTGTCTCAGTCGCAGGTTCTCTTTTCTCCCTCTTTCACCACACTCAGTGTTAGCCAGTTGTCCTGCTCCCTCACTTCTTAGTCCAAAGGAACCCAGGTTCCCTCTAAGTGTCTGGCTTTTTAACTGAAAAATTCATCTACCCAGGCAAGAGCAGCACAAAAGACCAAAATTAGCAGTCCCTGCATGCTCCAGAGAAATGGAAAAAATAGGAAAAGGGAGTTGGACTGCAGTGAGCAGGGTGTAACTGACTGAGGGGGAAAACACGATGGATCATGGGCACACTCAGGGCTTTCCTGCCTGGAAGCCACACTGCGGCATCACCTCGGGCTGACACAAGGTGGCCTCTGTGGCTCACAGAACAGTGATAAGTGACAGCCAGCCAGGTGGACACAACATTCCAGCCCACAGTGGAGCAGTCACTAAACGGATGTAGGCTTCAGAAATATATCCATCACATAAGTAAGACTCCACCTGCAATTAAACTATTTAAATGGGTAGGTTTGCCAAGTAAGGCTACTGCCATAAATAACTCCTCACCAATACATGTTGTATTTTTCTTTCATATTTCAAAATATGAGGGTTATACCCTAATACCTGACATTTGGATGTGATTTAAGCAAGTGCATAGATGAGTTTAGAAATTAATCCAAGCCAGGCACATGCTGCTTTTTCTGGACTGAGGATCTCACAGCTGGGCTCTGACACAGGTGATCTCCAACACCCCACTCCAACAGCCACAGGAATTGCTTGGTTTGGATCAATGCATTGTCAGTTCATGGAGCAGCTGCTTCTCAAGGCCTCAGCTCTTGCCAAGTGAAATCCTCTACTCTACTGGGCTTTTTGGAAGTGAAGTATTTCACAGTCCTAAACCAGAAAAGTATCCAAATGAGAAGGTTTTCAAGACCAGCAGGAGGGATTCTCAAGTGAACCCACTCACCACTTCAAACATTTTGTTTTGAAACGATGATTTCAACCTCCACTAAAACTCCAATAACTACACTAAAATAATATAAATTTTAGATTTAATTAGGCAAAAATAATTCCCTTTCCTACCACTGTTATAAAGTTTCATAAAAATCCTGAGTTTATTCCCTTAAAAGAAACTTTCTACAAGTGTTATCAGTGATTATCTTGGTAATTTCAGAATGAGCAGAGGTCACCTCCTGGAGCACTTGTTGTTCCCTCACCTTGGCTGGTTTTGGAAAGTCAGGTTCTTTCTAGCAGAACTGACTCCAGATCAGAACAGACTCCAGTCCCTCGTGGACAGAAAGCTCCCCCAAGTCTGTAAATAAATTGTCTGATCTTTGTGGCACATGAAGGACAGAAGGGGCAGAGCACATCCAGCTCCTCCAGGCTACACAAATATCAGCCATGTACTTGAAAGTTTGGATTTGTCAGGAAAATAACAAATCATCATAATCATCCCCATCAATCAGCTGCACTTAAGTTACCTCCAAACCCACACATAAAACACGGGAAGCTGTTTAAAAATAAATTACAGGTTGTTCTAATTATAAAATTAAGTGTATTTTAGATTAGTAGTTTATTTTTTAACAATGTTTTGCTGTAATGATATATAATCTTATAAGGCATGTTCTTTCCAAAACAGAAACTTGTTATTTAAATGAACACATCATGTAGTTACTGGGATAATTATTAGCAAAAATATCCTTGAGACAAAATGCTGGCCAAAAGCTGTTTCAAATGTTTCCTTTCTAGGAGCCTCAAAGACAAATAACTTTTAAGAGCACTCAATTTTCATATTCTTTCATGTAAATGGTAGGAATCTTTAAAAAAACAGTTGCTGTTTGTATTACCAGTATTTTCTCCAATTTTCTAGTACTGAGGGGGTGTATAGATGTTTTTGTTTTATTTTAATGCCCATTTCAGAATAAAAAAGTGCATATTTAAAGGTCAACCTCAGTTGGGGATAAAAGCAACACAGATGATGAAACAAATGAATTTTAGCAAGATTAGTAGTCTCAACTAGGCTTAAATCATGACTATTCATATATTTAAATCTACACAAATCACATCTTTTTAGTCCTTAGGATTAAAGCATGCTATAAGCATAGTCCTTGAAAGAGGCTTTATCTTTTTGCTTGGAGAAATTTCATTAATCAAAAAATCCTTTCAAAAACACAGATATGATATTGAGGAGGGAAAGGAAGCAAGTATTAATGAGACTATTTTATGCTAAATAGAAGCATGAGGGTTCATCCCTAGAATTACCATATATTTCTCTGGGCAATTCCTGACTGCAGCCACTGATAATGTTTTTTTTTTCCCAAAATGCAATCAGGCCATAGTTTATCTTAGGCAAACAGAGTAATTTCAACACTCTGCATTTCTTTAGGAAATATGCTAATGTTATAATAAAAGCAAGGCCTTTTGGCACAGCTGGTCAGTAAAACTTGCTCTGGTCTCAGTGAGAGCACAACCGGACCCTTTCTACAGCTAAGATGACAAATTATCTTTCTGTTAAGCAGCATTCAGAACAGTAATTGAGGTCTTACTAAGCTTGACATATACCATAAGCAACCAAAGAAAGCAGTAACAGCTGGATTAATATATCAACCACTGCTTTACAAGGGTAAATGGAAGCCTTAATTGCCTCCTTGCATGTACTACATGCATGGTATAATGAAAAACATTTCACTAAGTTTGTACTCATTTCATGTTCACAACTATAAATCAATTCAAATTAGCAATGTTATATGTTTGTCTAACAAATTACTTGTTTTGGCTCTTTAACATGAGCAAAACAAACTTAAAAGAGCAGAATGTGTCTCATCACAGCTGGACCTGCCACATCTGCTAAAAACTGCAGGAACAGTGTAAAGCAGCTCAATCAGCAATCAGAACTGCCAGGAGCACAGAGGACTTGCCCTCAGAAATTCCAAATATACATGTACATCCTTGAAAACAAAGATCATTTGAAGAATAAAATCATTTCTCTGGAAATGATAATGCATATATTGACTGATTCTTTGAGGAACTGGCTTTTCCACTGCCTTGAGAGGATTACTCATGGAACAGGTTTTGAGCACAGGAGATCAAGTACTGATGATTCCTGGCTGATTAAATGGGCAGTTTCAGATTTTTCTTACACCAAAGATCATGTGAAAATGTAGGTACTTACACAGCAAAATGATAGATAAAACACTTCCACCCACTGGGCCTCTCCAGGAAGTTGTAGACCTGTCCCTGGGTGCTGGTTTTGGTCAGATATTGGCTCTGGAAGCACTCCATGGTCCGGGCCCTGCCGGCTCCACTGTCCGAGCAGGCTGCAGCCCTTGTGCCTTCCCTGGGGCTCTGGGCAATGCCAGCTCCCTTATCCATGGAGGGCTCTGCATTCAGTGCCACAGGAGAGTACTGCATGGTGCTGAGGCTCCCCCTCACTTCCAACAACGCTGCAGATTTGCTGTTTCCACTCAGAGTGCTCAGCTGGAGGGTGGAGGAGCCTTGATCCTGCCCACGGCGGTTACACAGCGGGTACGCAGCAGTTTCTGCACCACCACTGGACATCCTGCAGCAACACCCAGGTATTGCTGTCTCTGATCAATATTTAAAATCATGAAGGAGGGATTGGATGTCTTCCATGCCCAAGGTTCTCCAGCAGCTGATAAGGTGACTTTGTGCTGTTATCATGGAGCGTCTCTGTGACACAAGTGCGAGCTGCCAGCCTGTCACCTGCTGTCACTCACATCCTCTGGAGTTAAGTCAGAAGAACCTATGAGACAGTAACAACAGAAGGAACGGGAGTCTGGGAAAGGGAAGGGGTTGAGACTTCTGGAGGAAGGAAAGAAAATTAATTTCAAAGTTACATTGTTAAAAAGAAAGTCTAGAACTATTTAAACAGTGCAACACTTGTGCAGCACCTTGTGTTGCAGCAGAGAGAGCTGATCCTACCAGATTACTTTAAACTGAGCAGTTCTTGAAGTGCCCTGATTAGAAATGAAGTGTTGCCCAAAACACACCTGAATGAGGCTTTGACCTTCAACACCTACACCTCAGAAGAACTTATCTAGAGCATACAGGAAGAATTTAAGCCTTAAAAAAATTATTTCAGTCACCTCATGGTACCCAATCTTGAAGTCCACACAGGACTCTGGAACAACTTTTCTCAAGTGTAAAAAGGAGGATGCCATTAATGATAACTGACACTGGGAGGTTAATATTGCTACAAGGGAAAAGATCAAAGACTCCTGGCCCGATCCTCAATTTTCTCCAAGCCCTTTCATGTTTGCAGCTAATTTTGCTACTCTCAAACAAGTACCTAGGCAAATAGAAAAGACAATAGGGTTCTTCTAGATCAATATGTATTTCATAAAGCAGAATTCAATTTCTGTTAATACAGAGCAGCAATTTCTTAGCAGCAACATTAATAATTTTGTAGGACTGAGAGTGGATTTCTTTTTTTGAATGGCCTTATTTCTTACATCCCACATTCAGAGTTACATTAGCCTTAGAATATTTTAGACAGACAATTTCAGCCTTCACACACCCCCCACCCCACCTTTTAAATTAAGCCTATTTTTTGCTGTTGCTTAAAGCTCCTCTCGTGTAGTGAATGAACTCCCAGTGCACTGCATCTGAACAGAGCTCTCCAAGTTATTCCACAAAGTATTTACATGTATTCATTTTAACATGACTTTCTTACACAGGGCTCATTTCTTAACACTGCTCATGGAAAGGTGGGCATCAGTTCACATTTCCACATCAGTCCTGGTGCAAAGAGAGAAATACATCCCTTCCCTCAGCAGTTCTCTTAATGAACAGCTGGAGGGTGCAAACATTAAAGCACAAAGCCCTTCATCCCAGTCAGCCTGCAGCAGGTTCTTAGGAGCACCTCTAAGAACATCCTTTCTCTCTGGGGTGCTGGGGCTGCCTGGACAAGGCTGGCTAGGCAGAGCTGCAAGCCTGGAACACCTCTCCTGGGCTGCTCCATCCCCACACAGCATCCCTCAGACACGGCACAGAAAAACCTGAAAGCAGCTGGCAATCAGCACCTACTTTCTCCAGGCGTGTCCCCGTCCCGGCGGCTGCTGCACACCGCAGAGTCCCTGGAGAGGTGCAGGAGAGGAGCTGCTGCCCGGCTCTGCCCACAGCTCCCCAAGTCCCACCCTGAGCAAGGCAGGGGCCCTCCCTTTGGGCTGCCTTATATGGCTGCCCTTGCAAAAGGCACAGAAAGAATCGGGAGCAGTTTGGATGATTTCAGAGAGAAGTTACTTCTGTCTCTTCCTGCTGTCAAAACCAGCAATCACAAGCAACAGCTTAACTTCCCTCCCAGTCTTTTTCTTATCTGCAGACACTTCATTGCAATGCATTAAAAGCAGCCTTTCCTTACTGCACATCTTTAAACACTGAATTAGGTGATGCCTGTGGCAAGCTGGAGGCTCTGCATCCTCCTTTCATACTGGGAAAGTCTAAACAGCAGCTTCAGTTGCTCTGGGTTTTTTTCCATCAAAGTTTTGATGAACCAAAAGCAGTGCTTCATTGTTACATCAAGTACTGGAAAATCAGAGTTCTCTCATGTTGTTGCCCTTTTCAGCTCCAGATCATTTTTTATATTAATTTGAGGGGGAAGAGAATCCCAAACATTACCATTCCAGCATCCAACCCTCCATTTTATTGTTGACCTTTCTAATCAGGAAGGAGAAAATGACTAGTGCTATTTCTCTCCTTTCCTCCCTCTTGTAACAGAAATTAGACTGTTGTCGGCAGTACCAACATTCCAAACTTAAGCTTCCCTCTTTTCCAGAGTCAGGAATTTGAGAATGGAACAAAGGTACCCCTTTCACCCTATGGTTATCATCAGTTGGGGAATGCTGCCATTGCACATAGTCTTCACTTTTTATCATAATTGTTTGTGGGGCTAAGGCATCTCTTTCCTTGGAAAGATTATGCCAGAAAGTTATTTCTTAGTTTCCTAGTTATATTTCCATACCACTGCAAAAACTCCAAAACAAAACAAAAACCCAAACCCAAATCCTTTTAGTTCCTTTCCTTTTTCTTCATACATGATACATGTAGTGTGATCTAAAAGCCAACCCATCCAGAACATTTTCCTTGGATGCTGCGTTGCTCAGCTTACCCTGTGCACAGAATTGAATACATTATTCCACACACTACTGCAGGTGAGTGGTCATTGAGAACTGATATCTGACTGGAGCCACAAAAATCCTTCTCCAGGTTTTTGCTTCTTCCTGAAATGCTTGTTGCATTAATTAATACTTTTATACTCTCTGCTCTATTAACTTTTCCAGACAGTAATTTGCTAAATGAAAAAATTTCCATATCTCCTCACCTCTGACCTCTCCTGAATGTAATTACTCCAGCTCTACAAAACTAGCCAAAGTACGGAGGAAAAAAAAAAAAACATTGAAAGAACTCGAACAAACCAAACAAAAACCCCCAACCAACCAACCAACCAACCACCAACCAACCAAGAAGCAATTTTTGTAGATATTTTAAGGTTAAAAATAAATTTCCTTTGAGTGAATAATAGTACCCAGCTTTACTGCAAATGCAAAAACTCGCCATAATAGCAGCAGGTTTGAAACCCCAGGAGAAATAAAACCAGAGCACCTGACTCCTATTTCTTTGTTGAGGAAAAGATGATTTAATGATAAGATTTTAATAGACTGAGAGGTGGAAGACTTGAACTCATTCCTTCACACACCCCCAAAAGCAGTATATTGCATCTTTGAGTCAAAACCTCAAAAGGCAATTAGTCACCTCACTAATTTATGACCTGCATCACAGGCATGATTTCAGGGATGTCTAAATGCTGAAGTGTTCACTGGTAACTGTACATGCACACAGCATCCTGCAACTGTGTATATACAGGAGCATGACTTCTGTGGCTGGGCTCACTTCATGTGTTTCATTTTGGTGGGCCTGGTGCCACCCCTGTGCTCAGAGAGCACATCTTCCTCACCCTGACAGCACTGGATTTAGCACTAGACCTGGGAATTTATCACCAGAAGGCCAGGATGGGAAGGCACAGAGAAATGTATGGCTCTGAGATGCATTTTTGAGCCCCTCCTTGAGGAGGAGGCACTTCTCAGAGACAAACCTAAACACAGCACCACTGGCA
Organism: Agelaius tricolor; assembly: GCF_023055355.1. Lineage (NCBI taxonomy): Eukaryota > Metazoa > Chordata > Aves > Passeriformes > Icteridae > Agelaius > Agelaius tricolor. The sequence continues at coordinate 7,385,822 of NW_027269263.1, forward strand.
CCACCCATCACTGTCTCCTCTGGGGGCTGTGTTTTAGAATGAAAGTGTTAATGAGTCATGCAAGAGACAGATAATATGGAACCCTTAATGCTAGAAAATATCTTGAAGGGTAAATAATAGATGAGACTTAGAAAACATTCCCGCGCCCCTCTGTCCATCCCGGATTCCGTTCTCCGGACGTAAGCTCTCTGCATCAGTGCTCTTGAAGATCTGCTCTGGATCTGTGAGCTGCAGCTCTGCCAGCACTGATAGCCAGGAGCTGGGCACTGCTGAGTGCCACACAGCCCCCTGGGCCAGCTGTGGGATCTTGACAGTGATCACACTGGGGCACAAACACAGCGAGTTGTGGTGGTGCCCAGAATGCCTTTGAAGGGGCAAAATTCCAGCCCTTGCTCTCTGATTCAGCTTCCCAGCCTGGTGGGCTCTTACAAGGGACTGCAAACAAAGGTAATTAAGAATCGTGAAATGGAGCTTCAGCTCTGAGTTCACTTAACAGCACCCCCTATACTTTTTATTTTTGAACTGTAGTGGGACAATATTCTTCTTGCCATTCTACACAGTTCAGTTGTCTGTGGAGCACTTGGCAATCTATTTAATGTGCCCCATGAACATCATTATTCTCCTTCACAAGGATATGCTGAACATAAACTAAGATTATCATGACTTGTACACTGTGGTATTAGAAAGATGGTGCATGTCCAGATTGAGACACTGGGCTTCCGTTCTCTCCAAAAGTTTACCAAGTGAAATGAAATGTATCTTTTTTTACCACACAGGCAAAGATATGATGTGACAAATTGCCTTTTATGAGTGCTGGCAATGCTTCATTATTTTTGTACAACATAGATAGTCTACAAGGCTGACTGCTTGACCCAGAGTAGTGTCTAAGAATTCCATAAATCCCTCACTTCCATGACAGAATGCCAGTAAGAAATTAAACTGACTCCTGCACTTATGAAGGTTTTTTCCTCTCTGTTCAAACTAAAACTAAAATATTTTCTTGGAAAAATGAACAGAAGATGCAAGTTCTTCAAGAAATGCTTGAACTTCTTAACAGCTGTGATGTGAAGTGTCAACCTCATAATATGATGCATATCATGAATGTATAGATCTTAGAATTATCATAAATGTATAAAGCTTATACTAAATCTTACAATATTATCCAAACAATTGTTGTTATGTTGACTCTAATAAACTCTATCTGCCTGATGGAAATTAAAAAAAAAACAATTATTCACATGATCATTAGAGGGGGAACTAGTAGCAACTTTCAGGTCAGGTTGTCTGCCTGTTCTTACAACACCTGTCCCTTTCATTTCTTGAAAATTCATCGACATTGTAAGCACCTGGGCCTAAATTTTATTCTGAAAATCTCTAGTTCTGCTTTTGACTGGTTGGTTAAAAAGCTATTCAGCCACTTTTGACCATGCAGACAGAGGAAAATAGGTATCTCTTTTAAAATAAACCCCACTGATAACCGACATCCATAACCATCCCAAAACAAAAACAGCAAAGCACAAACAGCTTGTGTACTGGAACCATACCCTGAGGATGTATCTCTTTCCAAAGGATGTTCAGCGGTACCCATGGGATTCAGCACCCTGGAGAGAGCAAAGAGACCCTGCCCAAAAACCCTCTGCCCAAAAACCCTGGCCCAAGACCCCCACCCACCCAAAAATCACATCTCACCACCATTTAGTAACTAAGGGGCACTCCAACTCCTGATTTTATCTTATTTTTATGAGTCCGGATGAGTCCACAGCCATCCAACACACACCTCCTAAAAAACCCCTGCATTTTTAATTTCAGCAAGGATGTCAAGTATTCAGTTTATCTTTGTGTGTGTGTGCATGTGTATGTGAAAAATCTCAGCTAAGCAAATCACTTGCATGGCTTAACTATTATTCCACAGTCGTTCAGGGTACATTTCAGTTTTCCATGAAGGACACACATACTCTGTGCCTCAGTCTCTTAACTCAGTATCCTGTTGCTATGTTAGGTTGTCTCTCACGACAAGGAGGGAGGAAGATGAAAGCTGAAGAACTGGGTGAAAGACCTGTCAAAGAAGTGTGTTTTCCTCTGCTGTAACTGGGAGAGGTTTTGATTCCATGACTTTTGCACCATAGCTTAGCAAACTTTCAAGAGCACTAATTTCTATTGGACAAAAGCCAGCATCACACGTTTGCCATTTGATGCACTATGGGAAATCAAACAATAACTATAATGCATTCCATGAGAGTCATTTTAAGAATGATGCAGCCAAATTTCACTGTTCTCATGTTATTCCACCTGGACAATCTTGGTGTGCAGTTTAAGTGCTCTTCACCAGGCCAGCAGAATTCTTTAATTAGAAATCATAGTATAGTTTTATATAAAGCCACAGCATTTTCAATATCCGGATATTAATAAAGCAGATGAACTAAAATAGTCTGCTACCATGTAGAGCAAAGTATCTGTTGTTATGCTTATGTTGCATTAAAGGAAGACAAAATTACTGCATTAAATAAGTTCCCTATGGTCACTGCTGAAGAGGTAACCAGATAGGAGCCACAGAGAACCTTCACATAATAAGAGGCAATATAAATTCTTGCATAGTGAACCTCAGCTGTTACTTGATTCCTTTCTTCAATTATATTAAGTGTCCCAGCATTGTTTGATTGGGTTTGTTTAAATCATTAGTGATGCACTGGAGGAAAAGGATACTGTTATTGGTTCTAGGGTTGTAACAGAATACCATGAAAAGTGGGTGCTTATTTCAAGTATATCTGAAAAGATTGACCAAAATAGAACTATTGCTTCAGGAGAGACTCTTTACATAGGAGCTGTGTGTTATAACTGAAGAGGCAGTTTGAAAAGATGACAATGATCCTTTCAGGGTAAGTACAGTTGGGCATTTTTACATTTACATGTATGAGTTTAAAAAAGTCAACTAAGACATTTTATGAATTTAATCTAAAGTTTCCACAAAGCTTCTTTTCTGTCAGCTGTGGGCTCTTTTATACAACCTTCAATTGATTACCAAGTTGATATTAAAGAGCAGTAAACTGAACTTTAAATTCTTAATGTACCAGGTCTACTTTACCTTCTTTCTCAGCTAAGCTGGAGCCTCAGCCAGTAACCCTTCTGAAATTATTTACCTCATGCTCAAAGTGGAGCATATTTTCTTATTTCTTACTTCCATCTCCTGTAATTTTTTTGAGAGAGCTGTCTATTGCTTTCTCTGGCAGTTCTAAACCCCTCACTGATTCCAGAGCACGTAACACGCAGTGCACACGTGCAGCAGGACCAGAAAGTCAGGCTTAGTGTGTTCTGCAGAGATTTAAAAAGCACAAGCACAAAGGCTGGCCAAGGGTCTTCCCACTGCATTCCAAGGAATCCCAACAAGCCAGGCTGACTTAGCTCTCCTGCACACAGAAGGGTGGAGGGCTCTCTGGTGAGTACCACTCCACTGCTCTGGGTGCTCAGAATGTCACCCAGGATGTTTCCAGCAGAGAAGCAAATCCTACATTCTTCCCACAATTAACACATTCAGCTGGATATGACGAGCTCAGCAAAGACACTTGGCACCTGAGGCACTTCAGTTTTGTCCACCTTTTGGAAATCTGGGATGTGTTTAGCTTATCGGAATCCAGGAAATCTAAATAAAGGTATCTGTGATAAGATCTGTTTAAAATTTGTTGTAGAAAAGAAGCTGCCTTGGAAGTAAGGATTGTGGAAGAAGTGAGTGAGCTTGAGAGCTATGTGCTCTAGCAACTAGAACATCCCACATATGTTTCTTTAAAAGCACCCTCCTGAGCAGGAGGATGTTCACTTGATGTTCACCTGGAGTAAAACTTACCAAAAGCAGCAGTGTGCTGAACATGGATCACTCTACTGAATGCTGACTTGTAAACAATAATTGTGACTTACTGGCTTCTTTCTAGGAAAACTAGGAAAATTTCGTGAGGATTTTAAAATAAATCAATAACTTTTGGTACTGCAACCCAGGACATGCAAGTGACCCACACTGAAGTAATGAAATATGAACTCAAAGAAACATGTAACACCTGCAGCTGATCTTGTTCTGGGACTGGCACTACCTGCTTTCAACAAAAGGTCTCTTCTTATGTTACCCTAATGTGGAAAATGAGATAAAATTCTGAGTGGCTTCTAAGTAAGGATGTTCTAGTGAGAATATAGAGCAGGACTTCAGAAGGTCAGTAAGACTGGCTTAAGGCATTGTTGAGTATTTGTAAAATGCACTAATTATATTCAGTACCACTGTAAACCGAAGAGTTCTCCAACCCTGAGCACTAACTCCACTCTCCATCTGGCATTCAGGTGCACAAACTGAGTGGCAAAGTGTCTGTCCTGAGGATGTACAGGAGCAGAGGGGTGTGGAAATACACAGCGTTTCTCTCTGCCTTGACAATGACTCCTCATGGGGAGGGAAATGGGGTACATCTGACACATATGCTGAAAATGAAGATGCAAATATTTACTCTTTTTTTATTGGAAAAGCAGTTATTATTTATAAGAGATACTTATGAATGCATTATATAATATTCAGTGCCACTTTATATCCCATGTGTACAGCATGAGGAATGTATACCCTCTAGAGGTGTGTCCATGCACCTTTCTACTGCTAACAACTCAATTTTTAGTTCAGGATATGAAATCCTCAATTTTCAGGTTCAGGATAGATTTAATTTTTTTGGGTGCTCAAGCCCAAATGCCCACTCACATGCCTTGCTGTCTTTGACCTCTGGACATGTTCATTTCAGAACTAACTTTGAGAATACAAAGATTTAGATAATTTAAATAATTAATCTTAGCTTTGAACATTTATCAGACACTCCTACGAAAAATTCCATCATCTCTTCCCTTGTCCTTTTTCCATCAGCTGTTAACAACAGATGGACATTCCATACCTCAAAATTTGTAAAATTACCAAAAATCTTGTGGAAATCTGTAATTGCAAGGTTTATACTTCAATTAGCAGTTGCAATTACTGTCTACCATTCATAATGCATTCCGACCAATAATTGTGCTAAAGTGGATGAAGTCATTGTGAGATGCTGTATTAGCAATGAAAGGGTAAAATACATTACATCCCTGTTGTAATATGAAACAAATAGATTAAAACCAGAACTCATGGGCACGGCCAGGGGCACAAGCATATTGCTATCAAAAAACCCAATTAACATCTGCACAAACATGTCCTGAGGCACAGGAAAAAATGCTGAAATTTAAGGAAAGCAGCACTACCTGGTCCAGATTTACATATGACAGCATCACCATCTTGTTTCCATGGGGAAAATGTTCCCAGGGATGAATCCATTTGTGTTTTCCTGAAAAGATCTACAGAGCTTTGCTTACAGAGGTTGTTGAAAGAGCCTGTGCCTGTTTTGGGGAGACAAATAGCATGCAGTGACTGAAAAGTTGTATTTTTAGTTGTGAAGGGAGAAAACTGACTTGGAGGAGACTGAGAGAAGCCCTCAGCGGGGTCTGCAGCTTCCTCCCTAGGGAAAGCAGAGGAGCAGATACAATCTCTGCTCTCTGTGACTAGAGACAGGACCTGAGGGAATGGCTGGAGCTGGGTCATGGGAGGTTTAGGTTGGATATCAGGGAAAGGCTACCCAGGGAACAGCCCCAAGACTGCCAGTGCTCCAGGGGCATTTGGATGACACTCTCAGGGATGCACAGGGTGGGATTGTTGGGGTGTCTGTGCAGGGCCAGGGCTCCCTTCCAACCTAGGATATTCCATGGCTCCATGCAATGGAATCATGGCTCTGTGGCTCCACAGCCACACACTGGAACAGGCCCCAGGATGGCAGAACCTGAGGCTCCTCCACTGGGGCCTGTGTGGAGGAGGAGTCCTAAGCTGTGACTTGGAAATTTGTCCAGGAACCCCTTTTGCAGTCCAACGCTGCTGAAACAATCTGCTGCAACTTTTCCAGGAGGAGGTCATTCCCAAAGAGAAATGGAGGCACAGGAAGACTGGAAGGAGACAGAATCCTAGAATTGTTTAGGTTGGAAAAGACCCCTTAGATCATCCAGTCAAGCCATTAACCCAACACCACCCTGTCCACCAGACCAGAGGGGTCTGAACAAGAGGGACATGCCCAGTGCAGGAATATCCCCAGGGACATACTGGAAGGAAGCCTAGATGGCTTTGGGTGGATTCAGACATTTCTACACTATGGCCCATCCCTTACAGGGATTGTAACAAGAGGTATTTCTTTCTTTTCTTTTTCTCCCTACAGAGTGTATAAGGACTCTTGTAGATTCCAGGAAAGGAGTTCCCCAAAGCAGAACATGAAAACTGAAATAAAATAGAACAAATGCATCAAACACAAGCCATTAAATAATACAGAACATTTATTTTTTTTTAATACCCTAGAAGCTGGTCTAAAATATGTACCTATTTATTGCTTCAGGAGAGTGAAAGATGCTCCTTCTTCTGGGGGAACATAGCACTCCACAGCTCATCCATTCCTTTTCAAAGTAATGAAACCCTCTTGGCAAATGTATTTGTGGGATTGGAATCACCAGGCCTGGCATGCTCATGCTCCTTGACTTCTCTGTTAAAAGCATCACAGGTGAGTCTTTGGTGAGGTTGGGCTGGGATAATGTGATTATTTTCAGCTGTCCTGGAACTGGCGGTAATGGTGTAGATGTTGCTTCTGGGGTATTTCCACATGCAACAAATTTCTAGTATTCCTCTTCTGAACTTTGCATCATAGATGTAGAAGAGGATCGGTTTAGAAGCTGAGGAACTGAAAGCGATCCAGGTGATGGCCAGGAAAAGCAAGGAGCTCTTTCTGTAGTCTGTTTCCTGTGGGTGCCACAACTGTACCATGAAGAAAGGCAGCCAGGACAGAAGAAAATTCAAGACAAAGATGAAAAACAACTTGGCAGTTTTCACTTTTCTTCTTAAGACAAGATTCATTGTCCTCCTTCCAGCTGTGTCCTCAGTCCCACTTCTCCAAATGTAGGTGAAGAGTTTCTGGTAGCAGCGGATAATGAGGAGTGATGGGATCAAAAGCAACAGCGCTGAGAGGTGGAAGACACCAGAGGTGACTCCTAGCTCAGAACTGGGGAGGAAGAAGTTGCAGTGGTGGTCACTGCTGGAGCCATAGAGAAAACAGGCCGGTGATGCAAACAGAGCACCACAGAGCCAAGAGACCAGAGTCATTCTCTTGGCTTTCTCCCTGGAAACTCTGAAATTGAGGGGATGGATGAGAGTGTAGCATCGATCCATGCTGATGGCGAGGAGCACGTAGAGCTGGACCCCGGGCGTGAGGTACTGGATGTACCTGGCCAGCCGGCACACCCCGCTGCCCAGCACCCACCGCCCGCAGCTCAGCTGCAGCAGCAGGAAGGGCGCGCTCCCCACGCTGCTCACCAGGTCTGCACACGCCATGGACGCCACAAAATAGTTGGGGGTGGACTGTGTCCTCCTGCTCCTGTGGATCACTAAGCAAACCAGGAAGTTTCCCATGACAGAGATCAGCCACAGCACTCCCCAAACCACGCTGGCAGCTGCGATTTCCCCCAGCTTCAGCCCATACTCTACCAGAGAGTGGTTCCTGCTGGGGCCGGTGCCTGGGAATGGAGGTTCTGCCATCTCGTAGCCAGCAGGAGGGGAGGAGGCTTTGGGGCTGCTCGTGTTCTGCATCAGGAGCAAGGTAAAGAGAAGAACAGGACCACTGCTGTTATCCATGCTGCGAGAAAACTCGGCTACGTCTTTTGCTCAGGCTGCAGACAGAGAGCAGAGAAAAGGTTTTGTTGAAGAACTCTGTGTGAAAAGTGTGAAAGCAATCAATAACACATAACTCTATGTAGTCTCCATACTCCTTAGAGTAGTAGATTTCAGAGAAAAGGGTCAGAAATATATGGAGACACAATGTGTCATGGCAGAGAACGTTAAATTTCATGCAGATTTTTAGGAATGGCCTGAGCATTTCAGACAGGCATTTCTGTCTACGGAAAGATGAGTGTCCCATTCACAGCTGGTGATTGAGGTGCCATGCCACCAGTGCAGGTAAGCTGCAAACTGAGTGAGCAGAACGTGCCCCACTGATCCCAGAAATGAGCTGTACTTCCTGCTGTCCATGGAAGTGTCAGAAAAGCAGACCAAGAGGGTTCCTGCATCCTTGACTTGACTTTGAGCTTTAAAGCAGAAGGAAAATACTGAGGGAGGAGGTCAATGTCCTCAGACAGATGAGATGAGAGGCTGGGGGAGGGATGGGGGAGCTTTTTGAGTTCCAGCAGTGGAGCCTCAGCTTGTCAGCACTCTCAATACATGTGGCTGCAGTCAGCTGCTGAGCATCTCTGTGCTCTGAGAAAATCCAGGGAGATGGGGAATGTCCTTACCTTGGTCAGGGGCCTTCCACCCTGGCAGCAGCAAGGCTGACCCTTCACAGCAGGACCAGCCCGAAGGTTCTGCAGGTCTATGGGTGACCCAAGGGACAACTGAAGGACTGCCAGAAGCAACTGACACCAACAGTCAACCAAGAACCTCTGCCCCCGATTTTGTAACAGAGCCCTACAAGCTGAGAATCGCTGTGGCCCCCGTGCAGCACCCAGCACTGGGTCTGGCTGACCCTCATCCCGTGCAGCCTGCCCAGGTACCTCTGCAGAGCCTTCCCAGCCTCCTGCAGATGCACAGCGCTGGCACAAATCGGTGTCACAGCCCAGTGGGGCACTCGGCACCCTCAGCCATGGTCGTTGCTAACGGTATCAGACACGATGGGCCTTGCCCAGCTCTGGAAGGACAGCCACTTTTGGGTGACACCTTTTCCATGATAATAACATGTTCTTTGATAAGCATATGAGCAGCCAAACCCTGTTCCCCTCCAGTGCTCAGTAACTGGGGTTTTATGAACTGGTTCACCCTTTCAGAATTTCAGAACTTTAATACTCATTGTCTTGCCTGCCACCCCACAGTCAAGCCCTTCAGGAAACAGAGTTTTCAATTTCATGCTGCTTTTATTGCCCCTCCTCCTCCTCCTGCTGATTTATCCCAAGGCAGGAAGATGCCTAATTCCTCTTCCTAAGCATCTCTGAAATCAAATGCAGTGGAGGTTGGAAAAGGCCTGGTAGCCAAATGGGAGAGGCCCTCTGTTAAAAATTCCTCTACACATCAGCACCAACTTTTGCTGTAAGAGAGCACTGAAATTCCTGGGGTCTTGGGATATTACTAACACTGATATTGCAGATCAGTGCAGAGCAAAGAGCTCATCGGCTCAGACAGCTGTGGATCTCCTCCCATTAAAACCAGCAGGTGGTGAATGTATGGGAATGCGTTGCTTTCCAAATTTTGTAAAATATCACTAAATATAAATGCCTCCTCTGGAATGTGGCCATTGAGAAAAGATGTTGGACTCTAGGTTGGTTGTGCTGCAGCAGAGAGGAAAATTCAATTACTAGTTTATCAGGGAAAAAATCCAGTTAGAAAGAAGGAAAGAGAAGCAAATGGAGCAGGAAGTCAATTTTCCAGTAAGCAAAAGCATTCAGAGGCATTCAATTTTCCTTGTTCTGATTCCACATGATGTTTGTCAATGTTTTGATTTTCTAGATATAAACAAATCACATAGTCCTTTCTGTTTACATGTTTTTCTTAGATTTTTTTTTTCTCCTCTTAAATTTCCTGTCCTTCAGGATGATATACTGGTATATTTTACACAAAATAAATACATCATGGGTAAAATTGTACATATCTTTTTCAACCAGACTTGGAAATCTGGGCAGTTTACTGGGACCACCTGTGCTACCAACAGTTTTTTTCCCCTATCTAGATTTATTTTGTGGCTAAAACATTAGGAGAGCTAAAAGGAGCTTTCCCTTGAAAAGGAGGTTCCATGCTGGAAATTCTCATTGTGCCTGTTGGTATTTCACTTTATCCCTAGTGAGTTCTAAGGCCCCAGCTCTGAGCAGTATCCATGTCTTTAATACAGGACTTTCCAGGCAGCTATTTAGATTACTTTAAATTTGAAGCTCTTTCACTATGAAATACGAGTGAAAACCTTAAGTCCTTTTTGCAGAGTATTTCCTAGAAAAGTCACAGCCCATTGTAATTCAGATGAGGTGTTCAGTGTGTCTCAGATGTAGCCCAGCACAATTCAATTTGTTCTGCACCAAAAAAAGGGGGCTTGAAGGATCTTCTGGCAAGAGGTGAATGTGAGAGATAGGAAGCTCTGGTTGAACAGCATGAAGGAAAGATTAATGCCATCAAACTTTTAGCAGAGGGTTTTGATTACTGCTTTTAAGAAATACACAGGACTGTGGTTTATCCTAGCAAATTTTACTGGCTATTGTGGTTCGATTTACAGCTACACTGACTTAAAGTTTTCTTCATTAGTTGCTGTGTGGATCTCCTGTTCTGCACTGTATTGTATGGCTGTTTTCACCAGTCCTCCTTCCCTTGGGTTATGGGGGGAAAAAGTAAATCCCCCAAAAATAAATTGAAGCAGACTGAGGGGAGAAGTTGCATTTTAACTTGTGAGGGGAAAAAACTTGACTTCGAGGAGACTGAGGGGGCCCCTCATGTCCGTCTGCTGCTTCCTCATGAGGGGAAGCAGAGGGGCAGCTCCGAGCTCTGCTCTCTGTGACCAGGAACAGGACTTGGGGAATGGCCTGAAGTTGTGTCAGAGGAGGTTTAGGCTGGAGATCAGGGAAAGGTTCTTCCCCCAGAGGGTGTCGGGCACTGCCCAGGCTCCCCAGGGAATGGTCACGGCCCCAAGGCTGCCAGAGCTCCGGGAGCGTTTGGACACCGCTCTCAGGGATGCACAGGGTGGGATTGTTGGGGTGTCTGGGCAGCGATTGTCGGGGTGTCTGTGCAGGGCCAGGACACGTTTCCCACCCGGGATATTCCCAGCTCAGGGCTCCACAGCAGCGCTCAGAGACAGCGCCCGGGGCGCCTGCGCTCTTCCCGGGGCAGAGCGGCCCCGCGGGGCTCCGTGAGGGCGGCGCTGCCGCGTTCGCCCGTGCGGGGCCGGGCCCGAGCCGGCCGCCGTCGCGCCGGGCGGGGCCGCGGGAGGAGCGCGGCGGGGCCGGGATGGCGGCGCGGGCCGGGCGGTGCTGCCGGGCCGGGCTGAGCGGCGGGGCTCTGCTGTCCCAGGCTCTGCTGTCCCAGGCTCTGCTGTCCCGGGCCGCCGGCGGGGCCCCGGGCACGCCTCTCTGGGGACGCGCCGCTTTTTCGTCGGCGCCCGCGGTGAGCGGCAGGGAAGGGCCGCAGCCTCGGGAAGGTGAGCGCGGCGTTCCCGGGGCGGTCGGGCTGCACCGCCGGCATGGCGGGACGCACGGCGGGCAGGGCTGCACCGAGCGGAGCCTGTGTTAGGTTGTTCCCAAGGGGAATTTCATCGCTGTGTGTACTCCTGGGAAGCTTTTGGTGTCGTGCCTGGCCAGTGCCAGTGGGAGCGGTGGGTCTGGGTTTTCCCGGCCTTTTCCCGGTGGGCATCTGGAGCACGGCAGGTCGCTGAAAGCGCCTCTGAGTGATGTTACGGTGATGCTGTAGTAGCTAAAGGTGTCATGTCCTAGCCTGAAATTACAGACGTTTGTAACAGGAATAGTGAAGTTGTTGTGACGTGTGGCTGTATGTGAAAACACCACGAAAAAGGTAGGTCGAGGGATAAAGATGTTATCTGAATGTTATCTCTTGCACCACCCTGAACAGATGTATCGTTCGGTTTAAGATTTTAATAGCAAGAAAAGGATGAAGAGACATAAAGTTCTCAGATAAGGGGAACAAATAACATGTGAAATCCACAAGTTTTTATGGGATAGGGTTGTAAGACGAATGATATAAAAAAGAAACCAAACATCCCTTCTTAAATCCCAGTCATTGCTTTATGCTAAATATGTACAGTCGATGGAAACTCTGAATTCAAACCAGGCTTTTGAAGATAAATGTCATCAGGTTCACCTTTGTATGTCTGAGGCCACATTATATTCTGGTATTTGTTTTGGGCAGTGGGGTTTGGAAGTGTTTTAGAGTTTGAGGAGGAGGAGGAAATGAGGGCAGACAGGCATGCAAAGATCAGTATTTAGTTTGAAAATCCACTGGTATTTGGTGATTTAATGCATCCCTAGGGAGCCCTCACCACAGCTCCAGGTGAAATCAGTGAGCTATAGAGCCAGGAGAATCCCAGACCTGAAATGGATTAAACCCTTTCACTTCCCATTCCACTTTCTCTGGAAGTGCCCAGGGAGCAGGATCAAGGTGTTCCCCACCCCCGGTTCTAGAAGAGGAACAATCCAATGTCTGAACTGTTCATGCAGAGGTTAGTTGTGCTGCAGAGTGGCACAGAAGAGAGGGTGAAGCTGTGCTGTCAGAAGGAAAGGATGGAGCCATGGCACTCTACTTTTGGAAATTGGAACTCTTAAGTTTATTCTTGTGCTGCTGGTGGAGAGTGGTTTGTGACTACTGTGTGGGAAAGAGGAAAGGGAGCGTAGGAATGAAGGCAGAAATGTTCTTCATTTTTGTTCTTCATTTTTGTCCTCCAAGTTCTTTTCCATCTTATCTTTTACAAAGTTAATTGGTAATCTTCAGTATTGGGTATCTGATCTTCCCCTTCTTCCATGTAAAGATTGAGGATTATTTCTGGATATTGTCACAAAACTACAAAAACTCTACAGAATTATGCTACATTTTTGCTTCCAAAACTATAGAATAATTTATTTTAAAAATATGTTTTTGTTAATCTCTTTTGTTTTTCCTTCTTTCAGGCTCAGTAAGGAGAAGAGGCAGGACACCACAGTTTGTAAGATCAGTAAGTACTGAAACTTACAGGTAGCTCAGGTGTTTGGGAAAGTTTTCTAAGCTGTGTGTTGTGTCAGTTTGCCCAGCAGCCCCTTCTGCAGTCAAATCCTGGTGAAACAATCCCCTGGGACCATTCCAGGCCAGCACCACCTTCTGTAACCTTTTCAGTTTGTGTTATCAAAAATATAACACTAAGCTGATGTTTAACTTGCACTGACACCAGGGAGTGCAGGTCTGAAAAGTAACTTAAAGTTGCATTTCCCAGACATGTCAATGCTGTTTTCAGATTGAGTTTACAGGATTTGTGGTGCTTGCTTTCTGGCATAAAGCTTTTCTTTTTCTAAGAGCGTTTGACTGAAAGGATGGTCAGTTTTTGGAGGGTATGAGCTATTTCTGCAATGTACTGATACTTTGTCTCTGCACTGGAATTTCCATGGCAAGAAATTTCAGCATTATTAATTATGAACTGTTCCACACCTACAGAATTCCAGAATTTTAGAACTCATTGTCTTGTCCCTCACCACATGTTCAGGCCCTTTAGGAAATAGAGTTTGCAACTCTGTACTGGTTTGATTCCCCCTCCTGATTTATCCCAAGGCAGGAAGATGGCAAGTTCTTCTTCCTAAGCATCTCTGCCATCAAATGCAATGGAAGATTGGGAAAGGCCTGGCAGCTAACATGAGAAAGGCTCTCTGCTAAAAATTCCTCTACAAATCATCACTAACTTTGGCTGTAAAGGTGTCTGGAAATGTCCAGCTGTGGGAATTGGTTCTTGAAATCATTGTTTGATCCTGCCTTGTGTTATATCCCATGTATCTCCTGTCCCACTTGTCCCCCTTTCCCTCGATCAGGCTGCACCTCCCAGGACAGAGAGGATGGCTGTGGACCAGGACTGGAGCAGTGTGTACCCAACAGCAGCTGCCTTCAAACCTGCCTCTGTGCCTCTCCCAATCAGAATGGGCTACCCAGTGAAGAGAGGAGTGCCTCCACCAAAAGAAGGCAACCTAGAGCTTATCAAGGTAAAACATGTGCCATGGCTGGGGGGTCACTTTTAAAGTCACTGTTCACTAAGGCTGCACTGCTTTGATTGGAATATTTGTCTTGGAGACTGCTTTCTGCTATTAAGTCTTATAATCCTCTCAAGTTTCCAAGTGGTAACAAATATAAAGTTAATTAACAAGTGAATGATATCAGGAGACTTTTTAGGGTGATCATGCCTGTGACTTTTGTCACAGAGTTAAGCCTTTCCCTAAATCAGACTTGAGAAGAGTCTGCTTAAATGAATATTTCCTTAAGCATGTTATACTGCCTTAGCAAATGTGAGAAGTGTAATCAGATTTCAGTAATGCTCATTTACATCTGATCAGGCAAAAAGCTCTTCTTTTGGTAACTCTTAATGTGTCTGTTTCAGATCCCAAATTTTTTGCATCTTACTCCTCCTGCAATTAAGAAGCACTGTGCAGCTCTTAAAGGTGAGACGAGGGGTTGAGGTTTTTTGATTTTTTTTTTTTTTTTTTTTTGTTTTTTTTTGTTTTGTTTGTTTAGTTGGTTGTTTTTTTCTTTTTAAACCATCTCTGTAAGTTTTCAGACAAAGCAAGCTGTAACTGTGTGTGATGGAGGTGAGGCATGGTACACTTGTGGAGCTGGTTATTCAGCGGGCTGTGGCTGGTACTGTCTGCTTTCCTGCGGCTGCCAGGAGTCATCCAGGTGGTAGCAGATAAGTCTCAAGAGGTTGTCAGCACAAGAGTAAGACTGAAATGTTACTTTTGCACGAGACCTTGCTTGAGCTGATGAGTTGGTAGTTCAGTGCTTTCCAGAAGGTGAGTGAAGAAAGTGACTCAGTTCTCCGAGAACTCTGTGATTGAAGAGGCTTCAGTCAGTAGCCATTATGGGCTGCATTTAATGACCAAAGAGCTATTAATATGAGACCCTCTGTTAGAGCAGGGTCTGCTGGGGAGATACAGGAGCTACTGGAGACCAGGAGCATCCTTCCACCCAGCAAACCTGTGAGGGAACCTGAAAGGAAGCCTGTTTTGTGATGAGGGTGGTGAGACACTGGAAGAGCTTGCCCAGTGAACCTGTGGATACCCCATCCTGGAAGTGTTCAAGCTCAAGTTGGGCAGGGCTTTGAGCAGCTGGATCTAGTAAAAAGTCCCCAAAGCAGGAGGGTCACTTCCAACCCAAACCATTCAATGATCCTGTTTGGCACTTGTGAGGCTGCATCTGCAGTGCTGTGTCCCTTTTTGGGGAAGCCAGTACAAAGACAGACAAGGCAATACAGGAGCAAGTCTAGCAGAAACACTGCTGTTAGCTAAATGAGCATGGTTTCTAAGACTAGTACTTTTAAAAACATATATTGCAATTCATTTGAAAGAACAAAAAAAAACCCAGCCAAATACACCAGAGGTACAGGTATATAACAGACAGATATTAATTAGAGTGTTTTTCTCTTTATTGTACAGATTTCTGCACTGAATGGCCAAGTGCTCTGGACAGTGATGAGAAATGTGAACAGCATTTTCCCATTGAAGTTGAAACAGTAGATTATGTTTCTTCAGGGACTTCTATTAGGAATCCCAAAGCAAGAGTGGTGACCTTAAGAGTAAGTAGTAGTTTTGGTAAACAGCCTTTGAGTCAAACCCCTAAATGCTTGGCTTTCTTTTCCAAACATGCAAGTGTGGTCTTCTGTAAGGAAATGAGAGAAATGGAGGGAATTCAAACTCACACACGAGTGAGTATGTCTGTGTGTTCCTGACCAAATCTGTCCATTCATATTCACTGGCCTTGGGACTTGTAAGGCATTGTGGGGATACTATGCAGGTATAAATTGTTTGAATACTCACATTATTCTTGTCTTATTTTAAGACTTCAGTGTGATACAATCTGAAGAAATTCTGCAAATTATGAATTTCCACACCTGCAGAATTCTAGAATTTTAGAACTCATTGTCTTGTCCCCCACCACATGTTCAGGCCCTTTAAAGTTTGCAACTCTGTACTGGTTTGATTCCCCCTCCTGATTTATCCCAAGGCAGGAAGATGGCAAATTCTTCTTCCTAAGCATCTCTGCCATCAAATGCAGTGGAAGATTGGGAAAGGCTTGGCAGCTAATTTGGGAAAGGCTCTCTGCTAAAAATTCCTCTACAAATCAGCACTAAATCAGTTTTTTAAACCATCTCTGGAAGTTACACTGTGCAGGTATAAATTGCTTCCTGAATATGCATCCTGAATAGCTCTCCTTGATAGAAGATCTACCTGTCTCAAGTACTTCCAGAGTTCAGAGTTTGGGTTTTCCAAGGAGTTAAAGTTGTTTTCTCCTTTTCTTGAAGGTTAAACTTTCTAACCTGAATTTGGATGACCATGCAAAGAAGAAGCTCATTAAGCTCGTGGGAGAGAGGTACTGTCAGGAGACAGATGTGCTCACAATTACAACAGACAGGTGAGCTGCCAGAAGGACACAAAAATATTGTAGCAATGCCCACAGATGAGAAAGGACTGGGTGTCTTCCACTAATACCAGTTATTGTCATGGTGAATTATTATAATTTAAGGCTAAAATGGGAATTAAGTAACACTACTCCTGCTATTAACTGTTAAAAACACCTTTTAAAAGAGTTCAGACTTAATGTATGTTGGATTCCACTTTGGCACGGGGGCAAAGAAGTTTCTGATGTCTCCAGAAGATGTGTAAACCCTTGGATATTGTATGTTTTCCTGCTGCCTTGCAGCTGCCCATTCTCCTGTGTTCTTATTACTCAAGCCTCCATGAAGTTATTCTTGGTTGTGTGAAATTGAGAAGTACACAGGAATCAACCACTCATTTCCTAAGATTCCCTGCATTACACAGTAGAAAGTTTGATGGTAAGTTTTAACCTTTTGTTCAGAAAAATGTTTCTGCATTTCCAGGTGTCCCCTAAGAAGGCAGAACTATGATTATGGCATGCACCTGCTCACAGTTCTGTACCATGAATCCTGGGTAAGCAATTGTGCATGGACTCTCTAAATGTGCTCTCTGTTATATTTTAAAGTAAATGACCTTACAATTCTATTCTCTTCCAACTCACTTTTCTTCAAATTCAACCAAGAGAACATTTTGCAGGATTCCAAACTCCTGTCTGTTAATTAGAATATGTCTTTTCCTGGGTTGCAGTAAACTGGCTGTCATTTGGAAGTGTTCTTCTTAAATGCTCTCTCACATATCTTGTCTCAAGCTGACTGCTTTTCTGAGCTCCCTCTTGCTCAGAAAAGGGGCAGCCTTCCCACTTGCTGACTATAGATGTTCCTTTCACACGGAATTCCTCACACTTGTCTGCTGTATTTTTGTGGTGGTGTTGGTGCCCTTCAACAATTTTACAGGCATTTTTTACAGAAAACAAGTGAGCAAATTGTTGTTGTTGGAAATCCATGGTTAATGTTTTGGATGACAGAACTTTGTTCAAATGTCCCATGTGACTATCCCATTGTTTGAGACAGACAAAGCCTTCACCATCTCCATATGTCACTCTTACAGAAGTGGTACCTTATCCACTGCTAAAGCTCATACTTACTGTTTTCAGTTGTTCCAGAGTGGGAAATGTCTGTATTTAGCATTTTTTATGAATTGTTCTTGATTTTGATCACTGCAGTGCTGATGTTAAGAAAAGCCTAAGGAGGATGAGATATATTTCCCTTTCAGTGGCAGTAGCCTTGAAGGATAATTTTGTAATTGTAGAGTGTATCAAATTAAATTGGTGGTGAAAGATAACATTTGCTGTAGATTTCAAGTACACGTGGATGTTTTTCTCCCCAACAGCATCACATTGGATTACAGATGTTAAATTAATGGCAGACTAGTTTCCAGTATTAAGCAATGACAAGAGAGCTAGACAGTGCTCACTGTAATAACTTCAGACAAACACCACGGCTGTGCTGGGCTCCAGCTTTAATTAGTGCTGGCAGACAGGGCTATGCAATATTGATATGGGAGTGTGTATTGAATATGCACAAGTCTCTTGCACTTTTATTACCTTTCATTCTCCACGTTAATATTTGATGAGTTTGTCAATCAGTTGTAATTGTCTTTGATTCCCATGAAAAATTAATGGTTTCCTGAGACATGGGATTTTATTTTGTGTGACATGTTTTATTTTGTGGCATGGTTTTATTCCCCCTGATCAGGGATAATGCCTTTTAATAACTTGCTGAAAGATAGTTTGGATCCATTTTGTAAACCATGAGCAAACAGTGTGTGGTTTATTTTCATTTACATGAACTTCAATATTGGAGGGGGATGGACAGGGCCTGGCCTTCCATTTAGGCAGTAACATCAGTCCTGTTTGCAGAACTAATTGTAGGATTTGATGACTTTCCCAGCAGAGTAGTGCCACACTGTTAATGCATGTGGCTGGTGGAATTGAATCAAAAGATGAGGGCAGTGTTCCATTCCTGCTGAGTGAAGGAAAGCTGGATCCATGTAACTTCTGCCCTCAAGCCTGAAAACTTTGCCCATGATCTCTTAAAATGTGGCAGAACTCCTGTGATTTATGCTAATAACTGGTTTACTGCATTTTGTCAACTGGAAGCATGCATAGGGGGAAATGTTATATGCAGATATACATCAGGAAATGGAATTTCAAGTGTAATTATGTTTTAGTTGCCAGGAATACATCATCCTTTTATTACAGTTAGAAATGCAGTATCAGACCCATGAGTTCACTTATTTTAAAACAGTCTTAAAAATCTTCAAAACCTAAAAATGTTCATTTATTTTCTCATTCTAAAATACTTGGAGATGTTTTGCTTCCTCTTTACTAGTTGTCTGCTTATTAATCAGATATTTGTGTTTTACTAGCTTTCAGAATATATTAATTAGATGGCTGATTTGGTCCAATTAGTAAGAATTTAATTTCTCTTCTTTGGACTTCTTCTGTACTTCTTTCAAATTATCCCCCAGGACTGTGCCTGGATTGAATTAATCAGTGAAAGAGTGAGCTATATTGATGGATTATTAATCAGCGGCTTCACCAGTTGCATTTTTGCTGCCTTCAAATGCTGGTACTGCTTGAATGCTGTAACATCACTCCAAACCTGGCTATGTGTTTATGGTACAAGTGGTTTTTAAAGAGTTAGAGTTTGCTGCCCTCGAGTGGTTGAAAGGATCATGGATGGATTTCTTCTCATAGCTTGGATTAATCAAGTATATATCACTCAAAAGTCCAATTCTGTCAGGAGTTGAAAGCAGGAATGGGAAGCAAATGCAGCACAAAGTCAATTTTCCAGTAATGAAAAACATTAGGAGTAATTCAATTTTTATTGCTCCAATTCCATGTGGTGTTTCAATGTACACAGGATGAGGGAGAGTGAAGGATCTTGATTCAGCCTTGCTAAGCTGAGATCTTAAAAGATCACTAAAAAGTTGTCCTGGATTTTCTATTCTCCACTGCTTCTTACAGTAAGAAACAGAAAGGTGAGGGAAGGATAAAAATGAAGAATGGGCAGACAGCATGGAACTGGAGGCTTAATTAAAATTTATCAACCCTGCAGCTGTACAGCTTGATTGAATTTCAGAGGAATTACTTTTGCATTTCTTTGTAGAGCTTTCAGTGGCGAGGCACTGGTGAGATGCAGTGTCTGTGTTTGCATACTGAATGGGTATTTTTACCTGACCACTGATGATAACACTCAAATCCATCATACAGCTTTTCTTTAGGCTTCATCTTCATTGTTTTTCAACTACAGTCATTTTAAGCCATTCCAAATAAACATCATTTTTACCACTTCAGGTTGTGCCAGTAATACTTTGTAACAGCAGAATTTTGCAGTTTCATAGTGGGAGTTGGAGTTTACCTTGTAATTCAGCCTAAAATATGTGGAAAAGATATGAGTGGACTGTTGAAACCTTAAGCAGGTCTCTGGCTTCTTAGGATTCCAAAGTTCATGCAATTTTCCAGAGCCAGACACTAAACTTGAGAGCATCATTAATTATGAGAGCATCATTAATTATGGGATCATCTCTTATGTAGTATTAGTCTTTGGGGCAGAGTTCTGTTTTTTTTTTCTCTGCTTCTTCTCCTTTTGTGTTACATGTTTGTACCTCACTGGAATTTTTATCCTCATAGTTTCTCTTGATTTTCCCTTGACCCTCTAGAGGTCCTACCTGTCCTGTGCCATTGCAGTGTCCTAGAAAATACAGTTCTACTTATTCAGAAGAATGGATTTTAACTTATTCCACATCACCAAGCAGTTACAATTTCTGTATCCAATCTCATATCATGCAAATAGGTTTTGCCTTTCTACAAACTTCTGTTGATATTTCTGAGTTGTTAATTAAATAGTACAGGTCAAAATGTATTATATCCAAAGAGATAAGCACATAGTTGTTTTGGCAACTCCTCTTAGGATTGAAGGTTCCCAGTAACTTGGAAAATGTTAGCATAGCTGTCATTTATTAGTTGAAAATCTAAGATTATTGTACCACACAGAGCATCTTTTATTTCAGTGCAATACAAAGATACAGGTGTATTTATTCCAGGCTATACAGAGTTAGAAATTCAACTTGGCATTTAAGGAACTTTGCTTCCCCTCAAAAATAATCCTTTTAAAGTACCTGGTCTTTGCTACACAGCATTAAATATTTAACTGTTCAGAGCATTGACAAGAATATTAACCAACAAGAGTCATACTTTTAATCTTGCCCTCAAGATTTCTGTGTGCCACTAGAGAAATTTTAGTTCAAATGTTTTTCCCAAAAGGAAGATCAGGGAACTGAAAATGTTAAGCCTCTGTATCACTGCAGCAACAAAACTGTGCAAGTTACACAGGCAGAAAAAACCCCAAGCACATTGATGGTGAAATGTCTGCTTAAGAGATCCCAAATTTTTTCCTTTTTTCTGCACTTTAAGGTACCATATAAAGTGAAGCCTTTTATTAATGGCTTACATGTAAAAAGCAACTTCACTGTCCAAAGTCTATTTCAGCATTCATACTCTTTCAGAATTCAGATTAAGCACTGTAAAGGCTTGTAAATCTCCCAAAATACTGGCTTAAACTGTAGCATAAAACATTTTCTTAGAAACAAATCCTTATTATGTTTATGGCATGGAAAAAATAATTCTTTATCTTTGCATTAGGAAGTGAAAAAATAGCCTTTTATGCATCTTTAGTCATAGGTTTAGATCTTTGACTTTATATGGAAAATTGTTTTCTGGTGTTTTGGTTTGGGGTTTTTTGATTCTTATTGTAAGTTTTTTAAGAGGAAAAGGTTGAAAGTATAAGCTGAGTGCATCTTTAGCCAAGCTGCATAATACTGAGATTCTGTCTTATGTGTGATAGAATGAGGAAACCATTTTTAGTGAATTCTTGTTTTTAACCTGGTTCACAAAGTGGGGATTCTAGGAAAACATTACACAATATCACACTCGGATTCCACTTCTCACAGTTTTATTCTCACTTTTAAGCCCGCAGTTTTTAACATGTTCACTAACATGTTAAATCTGCAAGAGACAAAAATAACTCAGCTGATAAAATTTGAGTGATAAAGACCTAATTTTTGAACTTTATTTAATTGTCCTTAATAGTTTTATTCATAACACTTTAAACTGAGACTGCAGCACATGTAACATTTGCACTGTTCAGGCTTCATGGTGCTTGTCTACCTAGAGTGTGTTTCCAATTGCCTGTATAATTCTACAGTGACTTTTCTCTTGCAGTAAATTCTGTTGAAAAGATATCAAAGTTTCACTGGATACAGTTTGCAAAAACTAATGGATTTGGAAATCTCCCCCTACTGTCAAATCCCTTCCTGCCTTCCCCCTCACCTCCCACCACACAGTCAAGATTTTAGTTTAAAATCCATGTTGACAACATCATTCTGCTGGGAAAGATTCCAAGAAAGAAATACTCAACAGTTGCTTTAAAATCTTACTTTGTAATGCTCACAAGAGGTAGACAAATCTTAATCTGTTTTATCAGCATGCATCTCCAGAATCCTGTGAGTAGTTGTGTACAGAGAAGGATATTCCTGAAGAGATAAATGTAATACTGTCATTAGTCCTTGTTGTCTCTGCTGTGACTTAGAGGTGTTTAAAAGCCTCACAGGGATCTTTTGTTTGAACTTCAGACATGAGTTTGGTCCAGGGAGTGACCAGCAGTGATACCCATATTCCCTTATCCCTGAGAAACCCTATCCCTGTGAGAGAGGCTTTGGCTTGGAAATTCTGTTGGAGTTCAGGGGAAAAAATGTCTTGGATAGCCACTGCAGATAACTAGGGGATGTGTAAAGCAGGATGATGCTGTTGATTTAAAACTCTAAATCTCCACCCTGGATTGCAGGGTTTGTCAAGCAGACAAGGAACAGTTCACTGGGCCCACTTGTTCCATTAATGTTTCAGCAGTACAGGGCTACAGGATGTCCTTTTGTTCCTGTTTTTCCCCTCCAGAAACTGAGTGAGGTCCTTTTACTTCTGTGCTTTATTGTGTCCAGGGTTTAATGTCAGTCATATGAACCTCTGAGCAGTGTGAATTGCTGCTTCTGACTAAACATTTGGACTCAGACTCAAAAGACAAGAGATGCCATTTACCAGGTGCAGGACACAGCAGTTGGGAAACTGTTTTAAATTCAGATAGAGGCATGCAAGCACACAAGAGTTGCAGGGTGAAAAAAAATCTTGCTTAATTAAAGGTTATTGAATACTGGTTTGGTTTGTCTGCAGCAGCCTTGATGCTTAGTGGAAAGAATAACCTTTAAACAAACAAATGAAAAACAATACCAGCACACACACCCCACCTTACCTCCTTGCCAGAAAAGAAAAAACAAACAAAACATACCCTGAACAACAACAAAAAAAACTCTCTTCCCCTGACTTGCAACATGTTTTTTTCGTTCTGAAGAGCACAGCTAAAAATTTACTGAAGAGTCCTTTTTGGCAAGTGATTTTAGAAAAGGCAAAATCAGTGTGATGTAAAGGCTTTACTATAAGGTTTCTTTGAATATATTTCCAGAGAAATGCAAGTTTTATTTAGGCATGATTTTATAACAATTGTAAGAAAAACATGAATAGTAAAACTAAACCCAAAATACTTTAAATTGTAATTCTTACATAGGTGAGGTAATATAAAGAAATGACATATTGGTTACATCAGTAAAGTACTAAATAATTATAAATACTCAAACATACAGCCTGCAATATATAAAAATGCAAATATATCACTGAAGCATCTGTATTTATCAAAGTACAATAAAAAATAGCAAGTTACAACATTTGAAATATTCCTTAAAGATTCTTTCGAGGCCTGCTGGAGAGATGTTGAAAGACAGAATTGATACAGAACAAGTGTATTTATGGGCACTGGGATGGTGTCTGCTGTCAGTGCCCTACTTATGATCCTGTCTAATTTTGCAGCACTGATTGGGTAATGATCAGCACCTTGTGGATAGAGATTCTCTTGAGCAATGTATTTTGCAGGAAGAAGAAATGGATTTGTTGGTGGTGCTTTCCTTCATGAATCACATCATGGGTTACTCGTTACTGTCTCACTTTCCCCCCACCAGCCAGTGCAGCCAGACCAGAACCCTGTGCTAGGGACATAGTTCTGCTTCCAGAACTGCAGTGTTGAGGGCTCTTTAAAATTACTACTCTGCAAGGTTTTTAGTTACTCATTATGTACAGTCTATAAGCTTTTCCTCCCACTCTGACTCAGCCAGTTGTATCTGCCTGATACAGAAAGAACCTGATGAGTGGGAGAAAGGAGTTCATCCTGCTCATACAGGCTTGAGTTACAAGGAGGAAATACCTTCCACCATGAATGCAGTTTTTATTTAAAGGGAATTGCTATGAGAGATCAATTTCCTCAAATTATCGTTGCTTTATTTCACTCTTGGGTAGTTTGTAAGGTTGTGCATTTTCTTTCAGAAAACTGAGAAGTGGGAGAGTGAGAAGTCTGAGGAAGACATGGAAGAGTATATCTGGGAAAACAGTCGCTCTCAGAAAAATGCCTTGGACACACTGCTTCGAATAAAAGCTTCAGAGAATGTCAATAATGTCACTAAGGAGGAGCTGCTGGCATCTGAAGTGGTTAAGAATTACAGAAACTCAGTCATTGCGCTTAAAAATGAAGGTGAAACAGAAAGTAACATATCTCAGTACAAGGAATCAGTGAAGAAACTACTGAATATACAAGCATGAGAAGAGCAGATTTGCAGGTACACCTGATCATTACAGACATGTTCAACCACTGTGTTAGTATTTCTGATGATATGGATGTATAATTATTCAGAACTTGGGCCAAAAAATGAAACTTGACTATGAGTTAAGTCCTGTCCATGAATCTTGTCTTTTGAATAAAGTATGTTTGGATCCATACTGGTAACTTGAATGTTTTATTCTGTGTTTTGTTATAGCATGATCAGTTCAATCCTCTTCTTAATCACATTCTGATTCCTCACACTTTTTTGGGCATTTAACCTAGAGCAACAATGTCAAAACTAATGAAATTAGTTAATACTTCTAGTTCCATTCATTAAAAGTCTGAAAATTAGGAGCTCTAAATGCTTTTCAAATGCCATTCAGATGTTTGCCTGTGTGTAAAATGAGGATAATGTTGCCTAAGAGTCTGACTTGGAGAGGTGTTGAAGCACTCTGGACAGTTGAGTTTCTCAGTTATTGTGAGGCAAAACAAATATCCTATGTAAAAGCACCTGTCTCTAAAATAAGGGAGTAAAATAAGGTGGAAAGTGGGATGGTAGTAGGAAGGTGAACCAGTAGTTGTTGAGAAGATCCCAGGGTACCTGGGACGGGAAGAATGATGAGAGTTGGTGAGGTGGGTTTGTAACTAAATAGAAATGGACTGAGCCTTGTTACCCTCAGGCTGCTGACTCTCTATTGAATGCACCCAGGCTTTTAAAGGAAAGAAAAAAGGTTGTAGCATCCTATGTAGCACAGAGAAAGGATTATATGGAAAGAAATTCATTTAAAACTCTGGAATCACAATTTGATTGCCTTCTCACAATTAAGAAAAAAACTCCTACCAAACCTTGAAAGGACATAAATAAATCTTACTTTTATTCTACCTTCCTGGTAGAATAAAAGGAAGATTTCAATTTAGAGAGAAAGTCATTCTCTAGAAGGGGCAGAGGGGGTTAAGGATTCTGCATACCTATAAAAGAGCTGCCCATGCCAGCAGCTCTTTGAGCAGAAGCAGTGTAAGAAAAAAGACATTGAAAGCTGAGGGGAATTGATTCCTGCAGCATTCTGTGTGCTGGACTCACTCCCTGCTAGGATTTCTCACTGTGTGCTCTGTGTGTACATACAGCCAAGGAGTGCATCTGTTCTCACTGCCAAAACACTGTCAGTTTAGGAAGGATTCTTCTTAGGTCAGGATTGTTTTCATATGGTGAGAGACAGAGTTTAATGCAGCATTTTAATTCCTATGAGAATTTGCCAGAGCTGTACTAAGACAGAAAATGTTTCTCCTGTAATCCCAATTTTGCACTGATGGACCTGGTTCTTTAGTATTCCTTCCTTTTGGATGTGGATTAATGTAAAATTTTAGCAGAAGCCTAATATGGGGAAAGTTTCCGCTGTTATCAGGTTGCTCCTTTATCCAGGGACAATGAGGGTAATGTTTTAAATTCCCATTTGAAATGGGAACATCTGGGTAATTCCAAATCTTCTCTGAACAGCCATGAAACCAAAACAACGGAGGAAATAAGTGCAGTTTGACTCAAGAGAATGGGGCCTGAAGTTGTGCCTGGCTCTGTTCCAGAGGCAGTTTGGTTCTAGTATGTGCACAGGAGAAATGTTTCCTTAATTAGCTCTGTCAGTGCCTGCACAAGGGCTGCCCTAGGAGCCAGCCTGGGCAGCCAGTGGTGTGTACAAGGCTGGCAGGAGCGAGGCCCTGAAATGTCTTAAGAAACCTCTTAAGTTTGCTTTTCTCCACAAAGCTGTCCTTCTGTACTCAGGACATGTGAGCACCTGAGAAAATCCTCTGCAGCAGAGGACATCCCAGTTTTCCTTTGCTTTTCACAGAATGGACCTAAGCAGAACTCTGGAAGTCATGGCTGAAACAACAATCTGACCTTATCAATAATAATGTCTGGTAGAAAGAACAGCATAGGAAGGGAAACTGACTTTTTCATTAGCTTCACAGCTAATTGATGGAAAACCTAAAATGCACAGGCTTCTCCATCTCTCTCAGAAGTGTTCAAACCTAACTTACATACATCCTATAAATGTTTCAAGTAACACAGGCAGGATTTAAGGTGACTGTCTCCTGAGCACCAAGTGTCTCTCCCAAAAACAGATGATGCCTACTGGCCAAGAGCAATTTTGGGATAAAACTCAAACATACACTTGTGATTACTGTACAGAACTTGTGTAATGCAGTGGGCAGGACAAAAGGCAGCTTGGATGCTATTTTGAGCTCTTGGATGTTCCTCTCTGCTTTTCTGCTTCTCCCTCTAAACTGTTTGTGTTTGAAGGTGACTATTTCTCTGTGACTGTGCAGAATACCTGGAACACTGGGATCTTAACCCCTGTGGGAGCCTTCCCAATCTCAAGGATGTAAAATACAGCACATATTTTTAAGAAGTAAACTACACATCTCTATTTTACTGTATAATACTTCTGCATCATCCATCTCTCTGGAAGCCTGTGCTGAAGTTTAAAAACTGAAGAGTTAGAGATTAGGAGACTAACAGGTCAAAGCAGCCCTGCAGCACAATAATAAACACATCTTTAGCATTTATTAATGTCTCATGTACATTACAATGTAAATGAGGTGTGCATCCTTCTGTGCACAACTGTGGGACCTTTCCTTTTATCCCCCATATAAACATTCCTGAGAATGGACATTTTTTCCCCCTGTTTTCAGGCATAATGATGCTGCAAGCACAAGGAAGGGATTAAGGGGCAGTTGCCTAAAAAGGGATGTGCTGTCTGCACAAATCATCTTGCTACCCATTTCTTGCTTTCCCTCATACCTAAAATGTATTTATTTATTTACTTTCTTGTGGCTCTCTTAGTCTATCATGAAATAGCTCTGCTATTGGGCTTCATATAACCCTTTTTCTGCCAATTTTTTTTCCTCTCTCTGTCAACAAACCCAGAAATCTCTTCAGAACATAATCTTGCTTTGATCATTCCCTGCTGTCCCAGAAGCATTTGCTTGTGGGACAGATAGTATTTTTGATTTTGTCTCCTATATCTTTTTCTGGTAAGAATTGAGGTAGGTCCCAGTTGCATGATATGATTCTTCTCCAGAACATCATATTGAGGGTAAGACTCAGTGGAGCTTCAGGGTGCTCTGAAGTGCACTCTACAGTCACTAATCTGGAGATTAAAAAAACAGGGAACCAGGAATGCCTGAGGCTTGCTGCAGGCAGGGAGTTACTTTTCTGAGAGAGAAGGGAGGTGAAAACCCTCCTTTTTGAAAGCAAGTGTTTAACTACCTATGACTTGTTCTATTTTAAAAAATCCTACGGCTGTATCCACCCCATAAGATAAGCTTTTCTTCTTTTTTGCCTTGACTCAAGCTGCTCTGGAGGGTGACTGATAGCACAGAGGAGCTAAAAAAGCTGGAGGCACTACTGGTTTTGCTGTCAGCAGATGCTGTGTGGGGCACTCAGGGCACAGCTCAGCCTGAACTGGAAGAATGGGCACATAAGGACTTGGGGACATGAAATTAGTGCAAGTGTCAGGTAAGGAAGGGATTGCAATGTGATAGAACCTGTCAGTTTTCAGCTGAGCTCTGTAATATTTGTCTGAGAACAGTAATATCTGAACAGCACAGAGTAGAAAGGTGATGGCCCACATTCACAGTTTGTTTCCACACTGATACTGTAAGAGCTAAATTCCTTAGTCAGGCTTTTGTGGCTGCAAGTTCAGCAATAGATTATATATATATATATATTTTGGATTTAAGCATCTTCCCCTATCCTTGATGCATGGTTAATCACGACTCAGATAAAAAATGCATTCTTTGCAGCATTATAAATTAATGAGTGAGGGGCATTGTTTTCCATAGTGCTGCCTCAAACTGCAAATCTTACTTTGTGAAACAGGGAGGAGACCTTGTGCACTCTCCTGTCTTCAGAAACAAAAAAATAAGTAGGTATTCCAATAAAAAAAAATCCCAGATATTAAACAACTAAGTCTAGCACAAACTGTGTATGCCTCTGTAATTGAAGATAACAGCATACTCAGCAATGCTTGGCAAAACCCTAGGCTAAGAAAACTGAAACACATTATCCAGCTGAAACTGCAGGGCAATGCTTAGGTCAAGAAAAGACAATTTTTCTAATCTAAATTAGATGAAGCTACCTGCGTGTAAATTCTGTATCCTAAAAACTACATGCAGTTATGTGGCAATAATAATTGCATGTATATTCCCAGATTTTCTGGAGAAATTTTATTTGGAATAGAGTGCTGCAAGGCCTTGAAGTTTGAATTGCCTTCTTGGCAGCACTCGAGACTATAAAGTGAACACAAGCAGAATTTTAATGGCTGTATTCAGCTTGAAGAAAGGCATCCAAAAGTACAGACCTAGTTCTTTACCAAGTGTTTCTCTGAGTTTAGGTTTTGCCTTTCTTTGGCAGAAAACAGGATCATTTTGACCATTTCAAACAAAAAGACCATTTCATAAGTCACCTGTTTATTCCTGCATTACATGGGATGTTTACTTTTTTGGTAGCAAATAGACAAGTACAAAAATAACTACAGCAGGATTTCTCATCAAGTTAAATAATTCTCTGCCACACAGACATGCCAATACTGCAGCTGCATTGAACCTGGGGGAAAGTGTTACAGTGTTTTTCAGGCATTAATCTGCATCAGATTAGGAACCAAAATGCTTCAAACAGTGGGAGCTGTGAGTGGGTGTTTCCTACCCAAAGAGACAGGGAGCTGTGCTTCATCTGCTGAGAATTAAATCAAAACCCAAATATTCTGAACTAAGTTATCACTGCTTCTGTGAGAGAAGTAAACTGGTGTATGGGGTGCATTTTTTAAATCCTGTTTGTTCCAGAGGCAGGATGGTGTTTCACAGATTACCTCTGACAGGAGCATGTTTTATGAGCAGTCTGGACATGGTTGTTCTTGTCCTTACAGGTTTATAGTGACCCCTCCTGTAGCTGCAGCGCCCGGCTGTGAGGGCAACAGTGCAACAGCACAGGCAGAGGAGAGAGGAGCAAAGGACAACAGGAATCAGCCAGACCCCCAAAGCTGCAGCTTCCCAGGCAGCTGCCTCGTTGTCTGATGTGGAATTCCTCCCACTGTAGCCTTTGGTTTCATTGAGGTGTTGCTTGCTGCTGTTCAGGTGAGGAGGGGTGGGCGCGTGGGATAACACCTGGGCAGGCCTGGGGCTCAAAGCTGAGTGTACAATCTTGTCTGAGCTGGTGATGACCGACCTGCTGCTTGTCCTCTTAGCAAAATCAATGGCTGCTGGGGAAGTGTCTGCCCTGGAATAGGCAGTACCTTCTGCAGTTCTCTGCACTGTCAGACTCCAGCTGGGGCTGGCAGCGTTTGCTGGCAAGCCATGGCTCATGGCAGCAGGTGGAGCTCGGAGCAGAGGAGAACCTGACGTGGTGGCATTGTGATGTTGGCATCTTCCCCCCTCAGGGGTCTTTGTGCTGTGCTGCCTCTCAGATTTACTTGCTGAGGAGTAAGCATTTGGCTCTTGGGATTTCAGTTTCTCAAAAATGAGAAGATCTGGATCAATCCCTATGGAATTAGGATAATGTTAGTTTATTGACTAAAGCTTGTCTGCACACCCACAAAAAGGATCCACGGAGACAGAGGCAGGGCAGGGAGCCCAAATAATGCCCTTTTGGATTGGAGGTGTCACTGCCTCGGGTTATGGGACACGTTACGGGATGTAAGGGATTTTAGGATTGCACATGACTTACTATGGGATGCTTAGGGAAGGAACCAAAGGTGAGGAAAGGGTAGTGAGGGCAGGGAAATCCAGGAAAGCCCTGTGTGTGACAGTCTGCACCAGCAGCTGGAGGGAGGCTGCACCATGGGGGCTCAAACATCCCAGTGGCAGCAGCTGTTGAGTCTGGGGTCCAGACTGGGCACCCTGAGAGCATCTCAGCAAGCTGCTGGGGGATTTAGCATTGTATGTATGTGTGTGTATATAAACACATATTTATATATTTTCACTAACACAAAAAGCAGGACGAGGCTTTTGGTGCTCCCTGTGTTGGTGTGTTTGCTTTATGTGTTTGTCTGTGTTACTTCTATGCTCACAGGACATTTGGTTAATGAAAATAAATGTTCAGCCTTGTTACTGCTTGAGTCTGGGGACATGGAGCAGTGGCAGCCTCCTCTCTCAGTGTCAGAGCTGGGAGGGTATTTTGGCCAAGCACGGTACTGATGAGGTACTCAGAGCATGAATCCTGAGAGCAGGGTATATCTTCAAGCTCCTTTCTCACTCTGAGTGGAAGAAAGGGGTGAATTATTTTCAGAAGTAGGTATATTAATGAAAAAGGAAGTAAGTCTTCATGTTTTTAGCATTCTGTGTTAGTTCAGGAGATCATTTAGCACAGCAGCTGACCTGGTATCATTTTAACATTTCCTAGAGCTGCTCTGTTTTCAGCCTTCATAAATGAAATGCCTAATTACCTGTTGTGATGTTGTACAAAATGACATCAACTCCAGCCTTTAGAATGCAGCTTTCCAAAGCTGGGCATGACATGTGCAGGCAGTTCCTGTTCCTATGAATGGCTCCATGGTAGAACACTGCTAGATTGCAGGAGACTGGAACCCATAAAGAACAAAGTTGAGCTTCTCAGCAGAATGACCATTGCATTTTGCATGTTATGATGTTATTTAATGTCAGAAGTTCATTATATTTGCCCAGATCCTGTGGGAGGAGAGACCAGATCCTGTGGTTCTCTCATTATCATATAAACTAATTGAGCATACAGTCAAAAGAGAACTTACATCCTTATTTTACATCTGGACTAGAACAGCCATATGAGTGCTACTTCTGTTTCTCATCAAATAATAACTGATTTAAAGCCCTTTGGAATGCCCTCTAATGTCTCTTTTTAGTTAAGATAGTAACAAATTTTGTTTGAATATATATGATTACAAAAAGGAGATTTCAAGTTTGCAATTTTTATCTCTGTAAGTATCCAGTCCTATGTGGAGGGATATGATAAAAAGTTTGTTGTTGAGATAGGAACAATCTTGCTGAAATGTATGTAATTTTTCTCACCTCACATTATTTAAGACAGAATTTGATCTTCCCAGGATTGCTGCTGGAAGTTATTTATGTCACTGTCAGGTTGTGAACGTCATATTTTTTGCTCATAATTCAAAATATAATCTAAATTTATATTGACATTTTTTAGTGACTGGTACCTCACTTTCATCCTCCAAAACCATATCCCAACCCCTTTTCAGTCTGGAGAGTTTTAAAAATTTAGGCACCACAAACATGCAATTCATGTATCCTTCTAAAATACACTCCTGTAGAGGACAAGTGCAATGTGATACAAAGTAACAAGGCTTAGGACAAAGGATGATCTTGTTTATTTTTACTCTGAGCCTGAGTTTACCAGAGAAAAGGGGTGGCCAGCTGAATAACTGCTATTATTTATTGCTATAATTTTAGTGTTACCTGGTTTGCATGGTATAAACATAGAATAAGAGAGAAAAGAATACTCTTGTATTTCAGAGAAGGACAAACTGTGTGTCCCCTCCACTTTCCCTCTCACCATGTCCTAGTCTGATGCCATCCTGCAGGAAGAGAATGCTGTTGGAATCACTGTCACTGCTTGTTCTCTATAATACAGATGGGGATGAATACTGAAGAGTTACTCTCTTAATGCTGGTATTGCCAACTAAATTACTCTCTTAATATTGGTATTACAAGCTTTGTAACAAAGATCTAAAATTGCAAAGCAGACCCTAAGATTTTAGTGTTCCCAGTGTAGTCTTCTGAAAAAATACAGACTATCAGTTTCCTTTCCATGGGACAACAATGTGCCTCTGCTTTCCTGCCTGAAAAAAAAAAATTATAGATCCTCCTTCCACCCCCTCTATTTCTTGTTCAAGTGAAGGGCTGTTTATATAAACATTACCCAAAATGGGGGGTTCAGTGTGTGCCAGGATGTTGCCTACGAGCACTCACCGTTCCTCAGAAGGCAGCAGCTCCTGCTGCACTGCTGGGGGGAGGTTTCTGCATAGCCCTGCAGCAGCTGCGCTCCCCTCCGCCGCGATTCCCGCAGGTCCGGCAGGAGCCCCGGGAAGCGCCGGATCCAGCAGTTCTTGTAGAAGGCAGTGGGTGAGCAGAGGCACTGGGAGCGCCCGGGCAGCCCCAGGAGCAGCAGCAGCGCTTGAGCCGCTGCCAGCAGCGCAGCCATGGCCCCGTGGCAGGGCCTCAGGGAGCCGCCCTCTGCCCCAGCGCTGCACCCGCACTGCAGGGAGCATCCCTGAAAAAGCGAGGATGCTGCCAGGGGCATGAGCCAGGGCAGGGGCTCCTCCAGACAATGCCCATGGTGCTGTCTGGGCAGCTGCTGAAAGAAAGCAGACATTTAATGAGCTACTGAAGATTATAAAGAGTTATTATTGCTGTTCTCTAACTTAATTATTTGGAGGTGGGTCTTGAAACACAAAAGGGACAGGCTGTTTTTAGTCATTCAGAGAACTTGTTTCTGTAGTGCCCTCTTTGTGTCTCTTGTCCTCAGACCAAGCCACGCAGACATGGAGCTTGAGATTTGGTGAATAACAGCAAGCTCAGCACCTTGTTCCACCTCACTCTGTTCACTGTTAGACTCAGTACAGAGAAACAGCTCTGTCTAGGATCTGAACACTTTGAGTTATCTGGTGACTGTGGAAATCTGCCTTCTTATGCTAACACATGAATCTCTAGCCAGAGGTGGAGATCTGTTCCCCTTCCTACACTATTTTGATTGCAAGAATAATAAAATTTTATTTGTAAAGGTCTAGAACCAGATGAACTCTCTATGACTGGGGAGGGCTGGAACCTCCACTCAAGCTATGATTGTGTTCTCCCCATAATAACTTTAAAAACATTGAGCAGTCCATACAAGGTTTTCTGCTAGGAAAAGGCCTGTCAGAAAGAAAACACAGCTGACACACAGGGAGATGATTTTTCAAGTACCTGGTCTGAAACCTGAAACTCCCACATTTTTTTTCTTAATAGGACCAAGGCTGATCCCCGCTTCTCACGTTACACTTCTCATACAGAAAAGCTTTAAAATATTACAATACAGGAGTTGATTTAAACCCAGTGCACTGTATAGTGAGGTTGAGAGACTTAGGCTGAATTACAGTTTGCAATAAAAATTGGGTGTTCAATACATAAGAATATTTTACACTGTGTTTTTACACTTCAAGATTGAGATCAAGGAATTTCCTCCTTTCCACATGAAGTGTAGATCAGTTAAGTGGAGTGGGGAGAGCATCAAACTCATTTTAATTATTTGGTCATTACAGTTTGAAAATGAACTGACAGGTGTTACACAGCTCACTGGAAGATAAAAAAGCCCAGAGCAGGTTAACCCCTGTTGATCTAATAGCAAGGCCAAGGCATTATTTTATTCATTGGAACCATAATTAGGAGGATTCCAAATAAAAGTCTGTTGTGGGGAATATGAGAATTAAACTGTTAGAAAGAAGGTAAGTGAGTAATTCTTCAAGCCTCTATCCTGAAAAGCAGCTCTTGGCACTTGCGTTGTTTTATTTAGTTTTGGAGTTCGATATTTTCATCTCTGGGATAATCAGCACTTAAAACCTTAAATACATTTTAAAATGCCTGATAGCTTGCACTCAGTGGACTGCACAGGGAAGCTTTTAGACATTTATCTACAAGCACTATTGACAGTGTATTTTTTTAAAATATTTGTTTCAGCTTTCCAAATGTCCCAAGGAATCACTTGATTTGGAACACACTCAAAATTTTGACGGACATGCCTGTATTTTGGCATTACATCCTGTAGTATGAGTAAGTGTGATTTTCAGATCTGTTTTGTTCTGCAAGATTTGCATGCAAAAATGTTGATTTCTGATTGCTTTTCTCACTCCTACTCTTTCCATATCTCCAGGAAGAGAAACCTGGAAGACTCTGAATAATCTGGGGAAGCACTTAACAAGGAGATGCAAAGTATTCTTTCCTCCTCCTCTTTTCCTGAATAAATTTTAAGGGCAGAAAAAGCTGCAAGGAAACTTTCTTTTTAATGAAAGATAAAGCGATTAAAACAAGTAAATAAATGGCTGCTTTAGGCAATTTCCTTTAAAACCAGAAAATTTCTAGTAAATTTCACCATCTTCTGCCAGCTTCCCCTTAATTTCACTTTGACTTTTCAATGGGAAATGTAAATTTAGTGCTGAAATTTTAATTCACAGATATTTTGCAAGAAGGAAATGCCCAAGTCTTACCTGCAAACCAGGGACTGATTTTCCATGCGCTCTGCAAAGAGGGACCAAGAGGCTGCCACTGATACAGGGGAGTCTGTGGCCAGTACCAGACCAGCAATTCATGTTATTTAGGAACTCCTTTCATCCGACTCCTCACATTTCTTCCTGGAAAACAAAAAGGTTGGGGGGCCTGTTTCCTGTCAGAATATGAATGGTTTTGCAGGCCTTTCAGTAAAAGAGATATAAATGGACCTGCCACGCTGGAACAAAATGATCTTTTTCATGATCCTTATAATCAGAAACAGTCCCTGAAGTTTCCCACCTGGGCCAGCAGTGAGAATGGCACAATCCAGGAGCTTCCCAGCACAAATGATTCATCACCAGGCATTAACTCTTTTTTTGCCAAACAGAAAGAAAAGCATGCACTTTTTCCATATGAAGTAACAGACATGTCTTGATTTTTGGAACTACATTTAGCTTTTATGGAATATATGGATCTATCACTCAGAACATGTAAAGACCAGAAAGGATCTATTTAGTTGTAGAGTTGTGGAATGGTTTGGGTTGGAAGGGACCCCAAAGCTCACCCATTTCCACCCTCTTGCCATGGGTAGGGACAAGTTCCCCTTTCCCAGGTTGCTCCAAGCCCTGTCCAACCTGGCCTTGGGAACTTCCAGGGATGGAGCAGCCACAGCTTCTCTGGACACTCTGTGCCGGGGCCTCACCACCCTCATGAGGAAGAATTTCTTCCTGACATCCAACCTAAACCTGCTCTCTGTCAGTGTGAAGCCATTCCCCCTGGTCCTGCACTACATCCTGTGTCAAGAGTCTCTCTCCATCTTTCCTGTGGGCTCCCTTCAGGCGCTGGAAGGCAACAATGGGTTACACTGAGTCCGTCTCTTCTCCAGGTATTGTGTGACTGAGCAGTGGGAAGGTGACAAGCTGAGAAGTGAGACCCAAGCAATTTCCCAGGTGAGGTAGGAACCTTGCCCAAGCCCTCCTGTGAATGTCAGTAATGAATTTAAGGAAATGTGCAGCATAATGCCATGTGTGCAGCATGAAGTTCCCTGCCTATGTTGTGCTCCACATAAGAAAACTGAATTTCAGGCCTGTGTTAAAATCGTCTTTATCTCATTTTTCTGAGATTTGTACATGCATTTTCCCTTTATTATAGTAGGGGTAAGGTCAAAGTTTTAAGTAAACCAAGTATATTGATAATTTCAGAATATGTCACTGTAACTCTGTGAAGGTATAAAAGTTATAAAAGACTAATGTAATGAATCATGAAATAATGAAATGTAAATATGTGGAAAAAAAATCAAACTGAGTCTTTGACATTATTCAAATAATGTGCTTGCTTTCTTTCTCCTTTAAAATTTTCCTTGAAATCAAAAGTCTCTTGCAAAATATCTAAAGTCCAACAAAACAGCATTTTTTGAGAGAACTGTTTTGTCAAAAACAGCTATTAGTGGTCAGGTTTTGGTTTCGAGCAATGTATCACATTTTTAAAGACTCTGACCTTCTCTGAGGTTAGGGACAATTGGATCCAAAGATTCTGGTTTCAGTCCCACCCCAGTAAAAAGAGGTGAAATATTACAGTTTGTCTTCCTGGGGCTTCACACAAACAGTTTTTTAAACCCTTGTTTCCAAGGGTTGCCAGGCCCTGAGATTCTCTCGGATCTTGGCTTCAGACTTATTCTGGCCAAGCCTCTGCTCCAAGGCTGGCATCTGAGTGTTCAAGCAAAGAGCAACACGAGTTTTACCAAGATTAGATTTATACAAATATATATCTAGTGGCATTGCAGATTAACTTCAGCCAAGTTTTATGACAAAAGGCACAATGTTTAGCAAACACTAAGGAACAGATGCTGATTTATGGCAGAACTTGAACTGGGCAAAAGGGATGGAGTTTCAATCTTGTGGTGAATTTTACAGAGCTGGATACTGAGTGGAAGTCTTCCATGTGGATTACCATTCATTTTACCTAGTTATTATGTACTAAAATTCAGCACTGCTTGTCTACACCAGGATTAAAAAATATCTGCTGTTTTAAAAGCACCCAGTTGAGTCTCCTCCAGGCACAGCTGCACAAGAAATTCCTGGCTGTGGATGCACAACACATTTGTGCAGGGCAAACATCCCTAACAGGGGATCCAGCAGCAGACAGAGCACTCCAGCAGCCTGACCCCCATTCAGGTTTTGTCAGGGAACATTCATTTCACCTGAGGGAGTTTCAAGGAAATTCCTTAAGAGGTCTGTGGTGTAAAAAATGGACCAGGTTGAAGGCCATTGCAAGGATTTACACTCTTCCACCTCCACTCTGCTGTCTGGGTCCTGGACTTGCCCATGATCCACAGAGAATGCCCACCACACACAGACTCTTGGGATGGTTGGGATGGCCTTTTTGCTGCCCAGACAAGCTCAGGAGCACACACCTTAGTATTAATCACTCAGATATTACTAATAAGTACTTGATAATAAACAATCTGCTTTCAAAAAACATGTGACTCCAAGTATCTTTTCAGTAGTGCTGCAACATACTTTTATTGCAAGGAATAAATAAGCAGCACATTAAAAGCAGAAAAAATAAATAGACAATATTAGGGAAAAATGTCTTGGCAAGTGCTATTAGAAATGAGTGCTTGCTTTCTATTTTTTTCTTCCTTTTTTTCAATAGCATTGCTAATGGCACTGGGTAAGAAGTGATTTGTTTGGCTGCGAATCTGTAAAGAGAAATTACCTTTATTTAGCAGGTCATCCTTCACAAATGCTAGAGTTCAGCTGAAGTAAAATTATGCTCTGGTCAGTTCCTCTCAGAAATGCCAAGATCCTTTAGAAGACTGACGTTTTAAAATGCTGAAATACTGCAGGATAATTCCTATGTTCCATATATGCTTACTTTGTATCTTGTGACAGGGAAAATACTGAACAATTTGGCAAATCCTTTCCAAAAGACCAATTCCTGTCTTGAGTAATTCCACTGTTACTCAATGCACAGTTCCCTGGCAGTGCAGTACAATTCCCTGTACTGCACTGTGTCTCAGAGGGCAGAATGTGGCACTTTATATTTTATATTAGATAGCATGGATGCTTTAAATATCCCCAGATTCACTTCTAGCTCACACTTTAGACTAATAAGGCTGAAAGGAATTCAATTTTTCCACAGTTTTTTTTCACTCAGTGTGGTCCTTTCCTCAGAGCATTCAGGTTGGTGTTAATTTCTGGTTCTCAAGTATTATCCAGTGTCTCCCTGGCTTCACTTTTCTTTGTAGCAGTAACCCCTCCTGAGTCTCTGTGATTCCTTGCTTTTGCTATGCTGGGAAAGTCAGAGGGCTACAGAAATGTGTGCCCAGGCAGAGAAAGGCTGAGAGTCTCTGTGTCATGGCTGAATGGTCTATTACAATGGAGTGGCTGTATGAAAAAAGCTTCTTCCATTTCCACGTCTTTTTAAAAGAAAAGAGTGATCTCTCTTTGGCCTTGGAAGAAATTCAGACATTAACTATGAGGAAATAGTTCAGGCACCAGACACAGGGAAAAATTATGTAGCACAAATGGCCAAGGCAACCCTGGAGCAAGAGAGCCTTTACTGACACTCTCTGGTGTCTGCACAGTCCCTTTCTTGGCACTTGAGAACCCTTTTTTTTGGTATCAATTTGTCTCTCAGGTACTGTAAAGAGAGGCCTGAACTGTCTAAAACACCTTGAAGACTTTGCCCCAGGAGCTAAAGTCTAGGAGACAGGTATTGAAAAGCTGAGCAGAGTTACCTTTGTCTTCTTCTCTGAGTGGCTTGTTCTTCAGGACATGTTCTTTTGTCATAAACTCATTTAACATTTTAGATTTAAAATCTACCATGATTGTTTTCATGTTTGATGCTTCAGCATGTTCTTGAAGGATGATAGATAGTTCTTTATATTTGTTTCAAAGATCATGCAAATCTTTTATGGCTCTGAATGACACAATTCAGCTTTGTAGCTCTAGAAATAGAGTTCCAACTCTGGAAAATACATTTCTTACTCACTTAAGGTACAACCAAAGTGATTGCAGGTGAAACAGCAAAGCCTTTTCTTTGATTCCATTATAATAACATGTACTATTGATCTTAGAAGAAACCAGTATAACTGTAGAGTGGAAGACAGACAAAATTATCCCCACAAGAGTGGAACAAAAGAGTAGCCCTTGCCTTGGTGCATTTGCAGTGTAAGTACTCTAGAAGCACATCACACAGGACTGATGAGTGTAGAAAAAACAAGGGACCTGTCCTGTCAGCACACTCTGACTTAGCACAACTGCCTGGCCCTGAGCCTGGAAAAAGCACAGAGAGATGACAATCAACCCAAAAAAACCCCAAAAACAACAACAACAACAACAAAAAAAAAAACCAACTGGGTAAGGAAACAGGATTTTTGTACAAGTGGCCACTGGGTACTGCTGACCTCTTGGGCATGTGAGAGCTCCTGTGGAAAGCTGTGGGAATCAGGGCCATCAGAAGTTTGCTGGCAGGAATAAAACACTACTGCATGCCAGAATTGATCCAGCTCATTAACAAACCTCATAGACTGTGAGGAAGAAGGACTGGAAATCCCAGGCAGAGTGGCAGGCATAGGGCTCATCTGGCAACATACAACCAGAGAAGAAATATTTCATCCACCCAGGCTGTGGTGTCAACACTTTGAGGCTGAACTTACCATAACTGACTACATGGAAAAAAGCATTCACCAATTAGGAGCTAACTTACAAATCCATGAAACATAAGAGACTCCAAAGCAGATGTCTAAAGATGGCAATCCTGCTGTATTCCAACAGGACAGCTTGCTGGCCATGCCAAACATGAGATCTCTGTTTTCCTCGGGAGTAATCATGATTGCAATTGCTTGAAATGCCTGCCTGTGGGAATTAAAGGACAAGAAGGAATTAAGGGTTGGACTCCTACTGAGGGGTTGAGACACTTGTGTGGAATAATCTTTTGAAGGCTGATCCTGAAGCAGAGAAAAAAACCAACCAAATGCTCATACTTTAACTAGGTGTAAGAAACTCAAAAAGCAAAATGTTGTGGTGCTTTATTAAGAACAGAAGACAGGAAAATGGAATTTGAGTATTAATTAAATAATGAGGAAGACTGAAAGAGGAACACAAACCAAGCAAACAATGAAACACATCAGTAGGAAAGAGAAGGTGAGAGGTGATGGTGACCCAGCTAGTGAAGAGACCTCTTTTGGTCTGGTCGACATCCCATAGAAAAGGATTTCAGAACATGAAATGGGCCCCTCAAAAGCAAGATGATGAAGATGCTTTGAAGTGGGGTAGAAAACAAACACCTGCAGAAATCTACTTCACCTCAAAAAATGCTTTTCTAAAAGTCAGCAGAAAAGAACACCTGTAACTGAGATTGACATTTGTGTCATCTCCATGGGCTAGAGTTAAGATCAACAAAACAGTGATAAAGGATCACAATGCTAAAAAGTAAACAACCCTGTCTTCCTTAAAAGAGAGGGATAAAACCCCACAAAACAGACTAATACCATTTAAATGTTTTAATAGTGGGGAGTGAAAATCCCTTCTGAGCATGGAAAATAGGGAGTTGTCTGAAAACTAAGCAAGCTGCACAAACTGGACATGAGTCACACTACTGCTAAAGGGAAAGAGCTTCTGTGGTCTGCAATATCCGAAGGAAATGTCTTTATAAAGATAAAAAATATATTTTGAACATCTTTATAGTACATATCAGCATGTAAGAATACACGCATGGCAGACTTCCCATCTGTTTTGGCAGATGGTAGGGTTTTTTAAAATAAAGGACTGTTGTTGTGCTTGAAGAATGTAACAAGGCAAACAGCAAATCTATCATTTTACCCTTGCCCAAGATGCTCAGTTTGCTGTTTCCTTATTCATGTCAAACAAATTCAGGGCTCAGTTGTTAATTTCCTCTTTCCTTGTTCATGTCAAACAAAGTCAGGACCCTGGTACGTAGCCCGCTCCTGAGATATCCTGTTCCAGGAACTCAGTGTAAATAGAAAAGGTGGAGCAGCAGAACAGGTTATGCAGCGTCTTCGCAGGGCAAACCAGG
This sequence comes from Agelaius tricolor, assembly GCF_023055355.1. Classification (NCBI taxonomy): domain Eukaryota; kingdom Metazoa; phylum Chordata; class Aves; order Passeriformes; family Icteridae; genus Agelaius; species Agelaius tricolor. Next base: position 7,425,991 of record NW_027269263.1, read on the forward strand.
GGCTGGGACACGCAGGGAGCCGAGGGTCAGAGCAGAGTCCCCTGTCGCACTTGCTATTCCCGGGTCTCCCTGTGATGCTCTGGCCGTGCAGGGGGTGCCCCGGGGGGTTCAGCTGGGGAAGGGATGCGGCAGAGAGGGGGATGCGATGGCACCAGGCTGGCTGTGCCGCTCACCCGCTGCTTTTTCCCTGCGCGAGTGCCTGGGGAATGCTGCCCCTGGCCAGGGATGCAGCGGTACATTTATGGCAAGGGGTTAGAGCTGCGGCTGCAGCTGCGATCCCGGCCCAAATCAGGAGAGGGGAGCACCAGGGGGGATCGCTGCGCCTCTGGGCTGTGCCCTGGAGCCCAGCACCGGCCTTTCCACCGTGCCCCGGACACCCACCCTGCCTGGGCCCGGGGGATGCCCTGACGGCCCCCCCGGCGAGCAGCGCCGGAGCGCTCAAACATTGCCTTTTCGGGCTTTTTTTCTCTTTCCTCCCTGTGTGCGGTTGTTTTGTTTTTTGTTTTTTTTTTTTTTCGCTTCCTCTTGTCACTCCTTGCAGGGCCGGAGCGGCGGCAGCGCTCCCGGCATCCCGGGGCCGCTCCGCCCATCCCGGCTCGGCCCGGCCCGGCCGGCGGAGGAGGAGCCGGCGCGGCGGCTCCGGCCGGGCTGAGGCGCGGCCGGGCCCGCGGTGAGCGATGTCCCTGGCGGAGCGGCGGCGGCGGCGGCAGCAGGAGGAGGAAGAGGAGCGGGAAGGGGAAGCAGGGGATGGGGCCGGCGCCGGGGAGGAGGTGGTGCAGATCCGGCTGGGGGACAAGTGCTACCCGGTGTGCAAGAGGAAGCTGATCGAGCAGAGCGACTATTTCCGAGCGCTCTACCGCTCGGGCATGCGGGAGGCAGGGCAGGGCCAGGAGGAGCAGCTGCTGCGCGGGGGGCTGAGCGCCCTGGGGCTGGAGCTGGTGCTGGACTTCATCAACACGTCCTGCCTGGCCAGGCTGGAGCAGGAGGAGGGCGGCGAGGAGGAGCCGCCGCTGCTGGAGGAGCTGGTGGAGGCCGCGTCCTACCTGCAGGTCACGCCCCTGCTGCGGCTGCTGCTGTCGCAGGTGCGGCTGGGCAACTGCTTCGAGCTGCACCGCCTGGCGCAGGTGTACGGCCTGCAGGACCTGCACGACGCCTGCCTGGACTTCATGGCCGCCCACTACCACCAGGTGCTGCGCAGGCCCGACGCCCGCCCGCACCTCCTGCTGCCCCCGGCGCTGCAGCAGCAGCTGCGGGAGCGGCGCATGAGGGGCACGGCCACCCTGGTGCTGCTCGGGGACTTCATGGGCGCCTGCCCGCCGGGGCTGCCCGCTGGCTGTCACCCCGCGGGGGACGCGCCCTGGGCCATGCTCCGCTACGACGAGGAGGCGCAGCGGTGGCTGCCGCTGGCCAACAACCTGCCCGCCGACCTGGTGAGCGTCCGCGGCTACGGCTCGGCCACGCTGGACAATTACCTGTTCATCGTGGGCGGCTACCGCATCACCAGCCAGGAGATCTCGGCCGCGCACTGCTACAACCCGTGCCTGAACGAGTGGAGCCAGCTGGCCTCGATGAACCAGAAGAGGTAACCTGTGCTCCCTGGGGTACACGCGTGTCCCTGTCTGGTGTTGAGGTAGATCCTGTTCACTCGCATGGCACTGGCTCAGCCTTAGGGATGCGATGCGGACCTGTCTGTGCTCTGAACCACCAAACAAACCCAATGAGAAAACTCCTTCCCCGCTTTCTTTTTGGTGTGTTATAACTCCAGATAAGTGTGAAAAACGCCAATCACTTGTTTTTAAAATTTTAAAAGTTTAATAGTATTAAAATGGTTATAAAAATAGTAATACAATTAGAGTAATAATAATTTGGACAAATTGAATTAGGACAATATGAGACAATAAAGACAAAGTGTTATGGATGGCTGGGTACCTTTTTTTGGGCAGCACGAGTCCCAAAAAGGACACCCATTAACAAAGAATTAACCCTTAGAAACAATAACCTGTTGCATATTCATACACTTCATACGTGATGCATAAATTCCATTCAAATACAGGATTCTGTCTGGTCATCGTCAGCTTCTTCCTCTGAATCCTAACAGCGCCTTCAAGGAGGGAAGAAGTTAGTTTCTTCTGATAAGAGGGCAATAAATTCTTTTTCTCTGAAAGATTTAGGTGTCCTGGGGCTCCTATCTGGTGCAAATACCTCATTCCTTTCTTTTAAAAAATCCCACTAACATAATTCTTATTTAACTACAAAAGTTACCTTTTAATTACAAGACTACATCTATCATATTATTAAAATGTTAATACAGCACTACTAGTCAATACATCAGAATACATATGGTAAATATCTACGTAGAGCCATGTAATACGCACTTTTCACATAAGTATGTGACAAGCTTTCCTGCTCTTAGTGGGGATGTGCAGGCTGTACCAGAGCTGGAGATGGCCAAAACCATTTAGTTACAGCAGTTGTCCATTTCATAAAAATCTGAATGTTTTGTAGGCCTGCACTTCAGGGAAATACCAGGAAAACGTCAGGAAGATGGTGAGAAGTTTCTCACTTGATGGGAATGTTTGGATCTGGGAATCATTCATCGTTTTGACAGTTTTTCTTTTTTACCTTTATCCTTTTGAACCGTTTACTGCACATTGATGTTTTAGTTTGCATTCAGAAGCACTTGTATAATTTATACTTGAAAGAGTAGTAGAGACCTAGCCTTGAGGAGCACCCAAGAAGGGAGGCCTTCTCCCTGGCCAAGGTTGTGGCTCCTCTACCTTAGCCACACTTAGGAGTTGTCAAAACAAAGGCTTTCATTTCACTGAAACAAACTGGCTTTGTTTCCAACATGAACTTCCTCTTTTGTTTCCATTTTAGTAAAAGTATTTTAAATTTTATCTTTTCTCTCTGAAAAAGTAAGGAGGCCAAAATTCACTGTGGAATGGAAATCCTCTTCTCTGTGGAGTGAATAGAAAGAGCATTTATGCCAACCCAAGCCATTGGCATAAATGCTTTGTGTCTGGGTAGTTAAACTGCAGCCTCTATTCCTGGCTCTATTTAGCTTTTGCCACCTAAACCCCTTCAAAACAGGAATTAGACCTAAAATTAAGTCTTTCCCATTTCATCCTTTTCCCCCCCACTTCTTGTATTGTGAGAATTTTTCTAAAATAACCACCTCCCTAATCAGTCATCGCAACTGATCAGAAACCATTTTTCTCAGGGTTTCTGACTGCTTGGAACAGCGCTGGGAAAAGTTTCATCTGTAAAAGGAATGTTTGGCTTTTAAGCACTACAAACACCTTTTCTTACAGAACTTTAATCTTAGAGGCTGAGCCTGTAGCAGAGTTCCCTGAGGTACTTGGGGAACAGAGATGTTTTAGCTAGCTTCGTTCGACAGCAGGACCCGTGTGAACGGGGTTGGGAGCACTTGGGCTCACTAGAAAAGCAGGGTGGGGTCAGCCCACACAGTGTCTCCGATGGAAATTAACTTGATCACAGAAGTGCCACATCGATCAAATCACGAGGTTCTGTTTCTGTGATGTCTACAGCAAGAGAGCTGTTACTATGTATGTTGTGGGTTTTTAAAAAATAACCTTTTCAAGGCCCTTTTTGCACCTTACAGTTTGTGTATTCAAACTCTAGATCAGCCTTTTTTCCTCCACACTTTCCCTTTTTTTGTTTTTGCTACGATGTATAATCATTATACTTGAAATAAACAAACGTACTGTTTTCAATGGCATTGCCCCATCAACTTAATTTTCAAACCCATCAAAGTTGACAGCAAGGTGTTCCTTAGACTAGAATTTCACACTGGCCATTTACTGCAGAAGGACAGCAGGCAAATGGATATTTTTGGAATAATCTTTATTCCTAAATTCCATGGTAGTTATTGCAGGCCAAAAAGTCCCCAGAATTACACCTGCAAAGTAGCAGTGAGGATGTTGTTCCCTGAGTAACTGGGGGAACTTTTTTTCATGGAAACTCAGCTGACCCCTTCACAAAACACATTTCTGATTTTACCAACTTCACAGAGTCTCAGCTCTGCAGTTTAATTATTACTTTTTCTATCTGACATAACATGTTGGCTCCCTGATGACCTGCTTGGTGCTCCTGCAGGAGGGATGGCCTGTGCCCTAGGAGCCAGGAGCAGCACCATTTTTAACCTGAGAGGTTTGCATGCTGCATGACCAGTGCTGATGCCTGTCTGCCACACATCTGTGCTGCAATTAGAGCTGCAGTTTGCTTGGCATTGTATTTTTAGTTTGTTATGATGTAGTAAAATAAGCAGGGTGGTTGCCCAGCCTTCTGCTTAGGAATTACAGCCATGTGACTGTCTGGCAAATGAATTTATGTCAGCTGATACAATTACATCCCATGGATGAAATTCAACATACCTTCAGGGAGGGCTCTAGTTTCCATTGAAGTTGGTTTGGATCTGGATTTGTCCTGCATGAGTGACTGCATGTGTCGGCCTCAAAGGAAGGCTGAGGAGTTATGGATATAATTTTGCTGCTCTACTCTTCATATAAGAGCTTTCTATCCTAAACAAACCTTTCAAGTTCTATGGTGTTTCTATCATGAATTATTTCCATTGTTGTAATCTCCTCATGCTTAGATGAAAAACTCCTAATTTACTTCTAAGTAGAAGACAAAAGCCACCTGAATGTTTAGCAGCCGTTCTGGTTTGGGTCATCACTGTTGACTTTCTTTTTAGGTGTACAGTTCTTATTACTTTAGTTTCAAACTTTTTCACAATAGGCAAGTCCTGTATAATGTTCTTGTGATGCCCCCAGGAGCTTCAGAGAGTGTTATTCCCAATTTATGCATACCCAAGGGAGCTAAAATAATGTGCTCAGGCTCACCAAGGAAGCCTGTGGCTGAGCATGGAATTTCTCATAGTCTGAGTGCTAAATCCAGTGCTGATCACAAATAGTCCACAGCAGATCAGGTTTTCTAGACCTTTTCATTCCAGGCATGTTTCTGTACTTGGAATTCTCAAGAGAGAGAATGACCTGAACTTTTTAATAGAAGCAGCTCCATGTTAGTGTTGCCCAAGATCACTTGTGGTCTTTGGAGTCAAGAAGGTAACAAAATGTTTCAGTAATGTCCTTGAATACCTTTCCAAACATTTTCTTTTTTTTTTTTTTTTAAGTGAACACTGTCTGGTGAAATTTATTATTTAAAAACAACATACTCATAGGATTTCTACTGCATGTGCCAGTTATAGGTGTATATTCCCCTTCTGTTTTCCTTCAGAACCTTCCCACTCATGGCAGGTAAATCTTCCAGGCCTGGAAAACCCATGTAAGCCCAGGCTGGAATTATGCACATGGAATATGATTTTTGTAAGCAATCTGTACCTGAACTGCTGCCACTCTGAGGACTCTTACAGGAATGTAGGAGATGATGCTTCTGGGGAATGCTGCTTGTTCAGGAGACCTTCTCCTTCCTCATTTTTTACTGCTTTTTTTTAAAATTCACTCAAAATTCATCTGTGCTGGAAGAAAATAGACTTCAAAATTTTTTTAAGTTAGAACCATCCATACCTTACCACAAATGTATCACATGCTTCTAAAGCTAAATGTTTGATGCAGTGTACTCTGTAAATTCACATAAGAAATATAAAAAAAGGGAAAAAAAAGGAACTCATTGGAAATATGTAAAATGCTTTGGAATTGCTCTGTAACTGTGCTTTTGTGGTTCCTTGTCTCTGTTGTAAGTTCTAGAGCTTTAACTCTAGAATAAAGAGGTCATGTGATTTTTGAGAAATTTTAAGGTTAAATTTGGCAGGAAGAAACAATGCTGGTTACTCCAGAGCTCATGTTCTGCAGCAAGACCTAGGCTACCTTGCAAATAAATACATATTTAACTTGCTCCTGAAATCCTCCAGCAGTGTAGATTCCAGCCTACACAGGAATCTTCCTCCCAGGCCTCTTGTTCCCATGTTTAGCCACCCCTCTGATCAGAAGGTCCTCCCCAGTAACTGGGCTAACTCTTTTTTGTGGTACACTAAGTGAGATTGTCAGTGAACAAAAACTTGAGTGTGTCCTTCATAGCCGCTGCCCCACGGGCTCCTGCAGACACACCTAGCACAGTGCAGAGCCATGGGGGGTTTGGGAAGCTGTGGAATGTTGTCCTGCATGCAGAAAGCCTCTCTGCTCCAGCTCCTTTGTGTGCATTGTTCTATTGTCCTTCCTTTGTGCACGCAGCGCTTTGCACTTTGTTGAGCGAAGAACGAATTTTGAGTGATGGTGAAACCCCACAGCTCCCTCTCACTGCTGTTCCTGGGCTCCTCTTCTGGGCAGCAGAAGACAGCTTGTACCTTGGCTTGTCCCAGCAAGAAGGGACCCTCTAGGCCTGGTTTTTGGGAAGTGCCTCTTGATCCCTCAGGTTTAGACAAGTCACAGGTGCGAGTGGAGCTCTGTGATGGTGGAATCTGACTGATTCGGCCCCGCTGTTTCCAGGCTGTAGTCCATGGAACAGTTGTTGGTTGTGGAGAGCTGGCTGCCTGCTCAGTGTTTGCTTTCCTTGTTTCCAGCTGCTCCAACACATTGAAAGAGACTAAAAATGCACGAAATATTTCCTAATGTGCACTCTCCATAAAGACACCTGCTGTTACTGGCATGGGAAGGTGAATGGCAGGAGTTTTTCATAACATATTGAGCCATTGTCCAAACTTTCATATGAAGTGTGCTGATGGATACTTGCAGCTACTTTTGAGTAAAATGAACCTTATTGTTAATGAATTCCATAAATCTGAGATACCTCTACTGAATGTCATCCATTTTAATGAGTGCTTGGAAGTGGTTAAATGACTGACACAAAGGTTTGTGGTCTCCTTTTAGAATATTTAAAGCTGAAAGTTGTGCTGTTTGTGTTTCAGTAGATAATTTTCCCAGTGGTTTTGCCCCTTTGTTAATTTGTGGAAATTTTTTCTCTGTCCTAGCTTTTGCAATAAGTATATTGCTTTCAAAATCATAATGTTTTGCAAGTAGTTATCCTCATTTCATACCTGCTTTTGATTGCCATGTTATTATGGATTCTCTGAAATGGAAAGCATAATTGCTATTGAGGGAATATGAACAGACTGACCTAATCGTAGATGTCAGGGGAAAAAATACGAATAAAAAGCAACTAATTCCTCCAAAGGAGCATTTTAGTTTCCAAAGCTGTATCAGGCTGACAAGAACAAAGTGATTCCATCTGGAAACAAATCGTTTTTCCAAATAGATTTAATAAAATAAATTGCAGGGCAGTTTGCAGCTAGGCAGTGTTGATTTTATCCAGACAAAACCCTGCAAAAGTACTTAGCAGTAAGTTTTGAATGTTGGATTCCTGCAGGGTGGTACTCCCTTTGCTGCCCAGCAGGCCAGTGCAGGTCTGAAACACCGTTTCAGTTTCACAGACATAACACAGTTCCCTGTTTGGCTTTGTGCTGAGCTGGTGCACTCCAGGGACTGCCACACATCCAGTTAATTGGGATAGCAATGGTAAAATCTCAATTGGCTCAACAGAAGAGAAGGAACAACCTTTCTAGGCAGTGAGACTGTTCCTGGGGAGAGGAAAAGCTCATCCTTTGTTAGACTAGCTGCCCTAGCTGGAAGGAAGAGCAGCATACAAGAGTTCTGTCTTCACATCCTCCAGGTTCTTCCTCCAGATCTGCACCTCTAACACCCATGGACCATTTGTTTCTGTCTGTGTTACCTTCAGGGTGTGAGATAGGAGACTTCTCATGCTTCCGAATTAGGAAGTTGCCCTGTGGCATGTGTGATTTTCGAGAGCATAGTGGAACAGACTAAGAAATAAATGACCCATTTGGAGGGCATTGCTCATGGGGTGCAATGTCATTTTTGTGCAGCTGTGGGTAGAACGTAATTTACAGCTAGATCTTGCTTCAGAGGATGTATTTAGTAGTTTGATGCTGAATAGGCTACAGAGGATTCTCTCTTCTTTCTTTTGCTGAACAGGATTCAATGTGTTCCACTATAAATTGCTTTTTTATTAGGGTTATTAAAGAGATTCCATAATATGGCTAAAACAGGTATGCATTCATAGGCATCCATCAAGCCTTGTTTGAAATTTCTGCAATTTTAACTGAAATTATATCTTTCTCTGTGTGTCCATGTAATTCACTTTTCTCTACCAGTGGCACATTGTTAAAAGCCTGATAAAAATGGCCTGTCTGCTGAGCACATTGGTTAACTGAGTATCTAGAGCTGAACTGGCACAGACTGAAATACGAAATAAAATATTCCTCAGTCTCAGCAGCATCATCAATACCATTCAAACTGTCACTGGTTACTGTCCTGAGTAATTGCAGTGTAGTTACAGCATTTTGGCCTGGCACAGGAGAGTTCAGAGGCTGCAGATACCTCAAGCAGTGGTGCAAGCTGTGAATGAGTGTGTCAGAGCCTGGGTAGGAAAAACTTTCCTCTGTATTTCTGCACATGGATGCACCTCATTTCAGTGCTGCAATCTGTTCTTTCAGGTCCAACTTCAAGCTCCTGGCTGTCAGTGGAAAGCTCTATGCCATCGGTGGCCAGTCCCTTGCCAATGTGGAGTGCTACAACCCGGAGAATGACTGGTGGAATTTTGTGGCGTCTATGCCAAACCCTCTTGCAGAATTCTCAGCTTGTGAATGCAAGGGCAAGATCTACGTTATTGGAGGATACACTGCACGAGGTAACAAGTTTGCTGTTAGTTCTTGTTGCTTTTTACCTGGTTGTTTCCAAGGCCCAGATAATTTTCTGCTGTTCTTCATGAAAGCTTTTGAACTCGTGTAGAAGGCTGCGTAATGCTGATTAAAACACATAGAAATAAATTGCTGGTAGAAAATTGTTGATGAAATAAACAAAACAAAACAATAGCTCTGTCAGTAAAGAATCAGGTGAGTTTTTCTTTTCAGAGCCTGTGTGGACCTGGGGCTCTGTTACTTGATGGGTACTTCAGCACCCAGCTTAGCCACTACCCCTTTTCTTAGATTTTGATCACACAGTAGATAGAAGTCTCAACAGGTGTACTTTGCTTGCTTTTTAAATACCTGGTTTAGACTGTCAGAAGGAAAAATTCATAGAAAATATCTTCCTACCCTAGTATTTCTCATGTATTAGTAGATGTCATGGTCTTTTCACTACAGGACTTCAGTGTTTCACAGGCAAATACAAGTTATACCTTAATAATGGAAATGAATGATCAAAAGCAGAAGCAAGACCCAACACTTTCAGCTTAATTTCTATACCAAATTTTCTGTGGACACTCTACAGAGGAGAGGATTTGAAGTTTCATTCTCTTCTGACAATTACTTTTATCTAGTCGGCAAATAAGTTCAGTTAATAAAAAAGCTTCCATTTGTTCATTCCTTAAGTACATAGTGCCATTTTTGGGGAGGAAGACATTTTCTCAGAGCTTTGGAAGTTAATTTTTTAAACATGTCAAATGTTCAGTATTTACCAGGATTTTGTAAGTTTGAATTTTAGCCTTTGACCACTTTAGTTGACCACAGCAGTTTTAAGGCTTTCTTTCCAAGCAGAGAAGGAAATTAGAAGGCAGATCAGCTTTTACAGACAGTACTGCAATCAAAACTTAACTGATGTTAGAACAAGCTCCTAGTGTCTGAGCAGATTGGAGCCTCTGAATCATTTTAAAATTTATAAAAGACACACTGCCACCCCTTAAGGTCCTTCTGGTAATGAAAACCCTCAAGCACATTTTGTCCATACCATTCTGACCCAGAGCCTGGTGGTTTCTGTGAGGAAAATGTGCCTGTGTCTATATGGAGAGCTGTGCTGTGCTGCAGTGCAGTCCCAGTCCTCTGGTCACCCCAGGATCTGCTGGGGCCTCTGTGCTCCCTCATGGCCAGCACTGGGACTCTGAGATGTCTGGCATGAAACACTTGTTGTGCTGAGATGTCACATCCAAAGGGAAACATCCTGTGAGACAAGAGAACGAGGAGAAGGGGTTGAAACAGGTTAATGGGAAGCCTTATCTCTAAAAACCAGGGTTAGGGGTTTGGCATTTTTATCTAGAGAGAGAGGAAGAGGTGAGGTGAAAAAGCTCTAATTTGGTTAAGAGTGCTACACAATTAGGGGAGGAGCAGCTTTTCTCCTACACCTTCTGCACTCTGCAAGTTCCTTTTCTGATACTTTTGCTTTCATCAGGCTGCCTAATCCTGGTGTCATGAAGAGGAAGATCAGCACATTGCTGATGCAGATCCCATTCCTTTAAAACTCCAGAACAAGGCATGTGCAGTCAGGATTGCTACCCTGTGTCAGCCTCCTGACTCAGTACTTGCTGCCTGTAGGTTTAACTAGCACATTTAGGCTTCTTTATAAATCCAGGATCACCGTGGACAACAAACACCTGTGCTTGCTACAAATAATTTCCTGAAGAAGGGTCTAGAATCAGTTTTTCTGTGACATCTTGGTAGCAGACTTAGACACCAGAATTGCCACAGTTACACTGGTGATTTTCCTTCTGAAGTATGCCAATGTCAGAAAGTGTTCAGACCTAAAGATATGAGAAACACTAAGGTTTATATGCTGGTTTGCTACCTTTACTATGTAAAACACATGCAGCAATTATTTTTTTTTTTATTACGTTATTTTTAGTAACTTTTGGTGTTTCTGTATATACCTCAGTTTTGGTAGATTTTGTGGGCTGGCTCTAAATTTGTGTAGAGCTTTCTCCTGAGACTACACTTTCCAAGAAATGTCAGGATCTGGAATTTCCCACTATAAATTATAATGACACTTCTTGAATAGAGTCCTTCTCTTGAGTCTGCAGCTCTCACTTCTGAACCTAGATCCTAATAGAAATTCTATGTCAGGCACTGGAGTGTTCATGTTTTGTGTTGTGGGTTTTGTTTTAGGGTTTTTTGTTGTTTCAGTGGATATAAAAGATGCGGGCTGTGGACTGAGCATGTGAGGGCCATGTTGCAATGGACTTCTATTTCATACACCTCCTCTCAAATAGCACATTTTCCAGGGGAAGTTTACTGCTATAGATAGTCATAAAACTTAATTGGGACTTCTCCTCCCCTTAATGAGTCAGAGAATGATAGGTTGTTTGTAGACAAAGGTCATCTATATGTAGAGCTGTAGTTTCACAGAGCACTGCCATGAAAATAATCAGGGTGCAAATGCTGGATGGAGCAGCACCTCCCTGATCATGCCACTGATGCACTTTGTTCACGACAGTCCAGTTATATTTCTGGCTATTTATACCTGTGCCCTCACAGAACCTGTCAGTGTGTCCCTGTCTGCTCTTCCCCCTGGGAGCTCATCTGGAAGTAACCATGCAGGACAGACTGGTACCATGGAGGAGATTTAATAAAAGACCTGTCTAGAGTCTGCAAACCTGTTCCTGCTTGTCACTTGAGGTTGGATTTGAGCTCAGGTCTCCAGAGACTGGAGAGAGACTGAATTTATTGAGTCATGTGCATTCTGTGATAATATAATGAAGCCTTGGGCACAGCCAGGGTCTTCACTGCACCATAAATCAGGGTGGCATTATGATGTTTTGTGGAATAACCCTATTGCAAACATGCACACACTGAGTTCTGAATTATGGAGATGATTTCCTGGTTCTTAGATGATTTTGACAATGCGTGTCTCTCTCTTTACAAGGTGCCCTTAGGTCATCCAGACCACTTGCTGAAATGTAACCAGCTTTATAAATTTTATTCCATAAAACTTTGGAACTGAAATGCGAAGTAGTGAAACATTAAAAGTAATGAAACATGAAAATGTAACTGAAACATGGACTGAAATGCGAAGTATCAGAGTTAAGCTTGGATGATAAATCATCACTTGGCAGCCATTAATGAAGTGTACTCTCTTCATGATAGTTTGATTCATCTGTGACCACTTCTGGAGATGAGAATATTGCTCCATTTCCCTCTTTATAAAAAAATACTTATATATCAATCAGAGACAAAATTAAGAGCATAAGCTGAAAGGTAGGGATTAGATTCTGCTAAAATCTGCGGGCCCAGACAATTTACAGCATGTAATGTGCCAGAAGTAGCATGATTTTTGTCCTTTGTGCCAGGGAACAGAACGTTCAAAGTTTCTTGTCAAGGGCAAAGAGCTGCAGTTGTCAGTGTTCACCATTTCTCCCCTGGCTTGCCCTGCAAGTGCGTGAGCAATCTGCAGGAAAGGCTGGGAAAGGAAAGAAAAACACTCCCCCACAAGTGCCTTGTGACAGAATTATTGATTTGTGAATGTCTCCTCTCTGTTCCAGGCAGGAACATGAGCATCCTGCAGTACTGTCCCACTTCTGATTCCTGGACCAACTTGGAGCTGTGCGACGTGCACGTGCGCAAGCAGCAGATGCTGTCTGTGGAGGAGACCATCTACCTGGTGGGGGGCTGCATCCTGGACCTGGGACCCAGCCACAGATCCAGCCCCAGCGAGGACGTGCTGACCGTGCAGTCCTACAACATCGCCACCAAAGAGTGGCTCTACCTCAATGAGAACTCATCGAAATCCGGCCTTAACTTGACTTGCACGCTGCACAATGATGGAGTCTATATCTTGAGTAGGAATATTACTCTGTCCTCCAGCTTGGAGCAGCGCCTCTTCCTGAAGTACAACATCTTCACGGACACTTGGGAGACCCTGGGGCGCTTCCCAGCCTTTGGACAGAACATTCTGATCTGTTCTATGTATTTGCCTGATGGGCGAAAAGTGTAACAGCACAAGGGTTTTCTTTTCAGTTCATTAGTGGTTCTTTGATGAAATATTGCTGCCTCTGAATATTTCCATTTTCAGAATGTCATCTGGTTGCATAATGCAGGCATAAAATACTGATTCTGTTCTCTAAAAAGGTTTCACAATTCAGTATGAAGAGAAATGCTTCCAGAAACAGTTTGAAGATGGGGATTTGAACATTTTACTAGTTTGGATTAAAATTTCACCAGGTATTGTTTGCAATTTAAACGTAAAATTATTGTGTTGGCAACTGATACAGGAGTTCCAAAGTCAAAAATGATCAGTCTGGTTTTATTCTTCGTCTTAGTAGACAGTGTAGAACAAAACATACACATTTTAAAAGTGGAAACAATTCAATAAAGTAAATAATTAGTATAATCAAAATCACAACAGGATTTATTTATTTCAAAATACAGTTTTTACTTAAGCAATGTTCTGTCAAATGCGCACTGTTTCAGATTGTTTATACTATCTCATTTTTATCTCTTCCATGGCAGCATGTGAAATTGTCAAAGGTGCCAACAATTGGGATCCTATCAAGAACTTTCTCTGAATTATTTGTAGTGCAATGCTTTGCCAGGGACTGGTAGGAGTTACCTAGAGACTACAGTCACTGATTGGAAAGTAGATGCTCCTTTAATGGAAGTTGGCAGCATTTCTTGCTGCTATTAAGATAGAGGTAAAAAGACTCTTTATTCAAAGGGTGGAGTTTCCTAATTGTCATAAAGGTTTGAGTCTTAGTTACCTTGTGTTGTGTTCTGTGGTACTTAAAAGTGACTTTTAAAGATCAAATTGCAGTGGCAGCAAGCTGTGTGTCGTGAAAATGTCCCCAAGCACATGCAGGGGTGATCCTGCTCCAGGCACATCCTGATTGGTAACAGTCCTGTGGGACATGCATGGAAGGCTTGGCTCTCATAAATGATTCCCTGAACACGTCCCCCAGAGCAGGGACATGTGAGTGTTGGCTCTTTCTTGTGTCACCAGGGAAGGTTGCCTCAGGTTTGCCACCCAATGCTGTACTTGTGTAAAGGGCACTGCAAGGTGGTCACTGTGAGCTCTCCTCTGTGGGGATCCTGCAGTGGATACTGCAGGAGCTTCTCCCAGTTCCTGCCTCTTGCCTGACAGAATTGCAGCCACAATTGGCCCCTTTTCTCCTTGTAGCTCACAAGTGCAAAAGGTCTGCTTGAGGAGCCTGCCCAGCTCTGGAGAGTGTGTCCTCACAACAAGGAGAGGAGAAGCTCTCATGGTGGGTCACCATGAGAAGAGCCAGGTTAGACATGTGCTAAACACATTGCAGGGATGCTGGTTCTGTGCCAGATGCTCATCCATATGGGATTTAAAGCACCTCAACACATTCCTAATGTGTTGACATGTAATTTTTGTTTCTTCATTCGAATTCAGGAATCGGAATCTTTTGAAAACAGGGGTCTGTTGTACAGAGGATGGGGCAGCAATGGTTCCCTCAGGGTCCTTGTAACTCCTTGCTTTTCTACAGTTTTGAATGAAATCTGTTCTTGCTAAAGGGTTATCAGTCTTAAAGTGCCTTGCCAATCACTGCTCACACATTAATCTTGGTGCTTCCAATCACCTGTAGCAAGCCAAACAGAAAATCCCAGTAAACTTCTCCAGAATGAGGGCATTTGTTTTTGAATACTTTCAGGTTGAAACCAACCACAACACAAGGTATTTTGGATGTCTGAGATTTACCTTTTTGAGTGGAACTTTTGCAGCCTGGTGAAGAATGTCCTGCCTCAGCCCAAACTGGTGCTTGCCACTCAGCTCTGTATGACTTCAATTAGCTAAGTCCATGTTGATGTGTTTTTATTTCCTTTGAAGGCATTGTGTAACTGCTGTGTTTTGACAGCAGTATCAGACCACACAATTACTCTTCTGCAATGAAGCAATTAGGTGATTTTCATAAGATGCTTTTTCCAGAAGTGTTTCAGAATAAATATAAGCAGGGTGCCATTGCCTGGTGATAAATTATCTCGGTCACGTTATGCTACTTGCTTTCCTAAATTTTCAGTTCCGGATTCAGTACTCTACAGTCAACTGTGACCAGTGTTGGTGGAGGGAATCACATCCAAGTCACAATATTCTCTTTCCTAGCAAATTAACCAAGAAACCCTGTCACTCTTGGGTTTGCAGTGGGGTGTATCAAATCAAGACCTTTCAAACCCATTCATTTCTTAGTGCAGTCATAATTCCAAAAACTATGACATCATCTTCTTGGTGTGATTGCTCTTTTTCAGAAGAGGCCTTTCCACGCTGGGTTTGTCTTGGTTTCAACTTCCAGCAATCAAGTGACCACCTTGAAAACCTCAAATGCAGAAGACAAAGCTGTGTCTGACCATAAATACAGTCAGACCCTTTTGTCAGTCCATGGTGCAAATGCCTCCTACACTGACATCTGGCAGTACTGCAGTCACAAATCAAAACTGGTGTTTAATTTGGTGGTAGCATTAATTAGTGTAAGAATCTAAATGTACTCCATTACTATAGGCTGAAATAAAAATAAATGCTTTTTTTTTTAAACAAAATGCTTTACAGAAAAGTATGCAGTGTGTGTGGCCCCATACCTCAGGAAAGAAACCAAATACTGTAATGAGTGTCTCGTGCCCTGTTTATTTTCTTTCTATCAGTTTTATACTTCATATTTACTTTTTATATTTTGGGGCAAGGAATAGTGTCTGAGAGCACTAACAGAATAATTAAAACACTACTTTTTAGCCAGTGGAAATGTTCAGTGATCTGGTGGGCTCTCCTTTCTCTGGTGGTGGGAGGAAATTTGAAATTTCTTGATTTTAGAAGTAGACAAAGAGTCCTTGCAGTGTGATCAGCTGGAAATTTCTCTGTTGCCCTCATGTTGCTCCAAACTCACCATGTGGGCTTGGAGAGATCCTTCCTGCTCCTGGCACCTGCATCTCCAAAAGAGAGTGAGGAGGGATGTTCATCTTGTGGGAACACAAGGGTCATCTGGTATGTAGTGTTTTGAAAGAGTTCCTGAGCATGTGAAGTACATTTGTCCTCAGTGCTGTCACTGCCACTTCCTTGGCTAGTCAGACCGCTTCAGCAAGCGCTAATTACTTCAACCTCTGCTAATTACCTCTAATTTGAACTAGTGGCTCTTTCCAGCCTGTTTCTTTCATTCCTTCTTTCTTTTTTTTTTCTATTTGGTCACCCAACAGTCTGTAGTTCATCTAAGTTTCCTGGTCTTGGTGTTCCCAAGTCTGTATCCAACCTCCCGACCGCTGCTTTCCTGCTGTGTCTGGGTTATCCAGTGCTTTATGTCTCCACTATTTATCTTCTCTGCCTCATGGACCAGTTCCCTGTGATACTGACCAGCAAAAGCTAACTATGGTAGAGGATGATCCCGAGTTGAAAGAAAGAACAGCAGCCCCCAAAGTCCTGGGGGAGGAGTAAAAGGAAAACTCTGGGAACTCAGTCCCTCCTCGTAAAATGCAGAAGCATTTGAGAAGGTTGCTCACATCAAGGCTAAGAGGGAGCATAAAAGTTTCTTCCTTTCTGGGAATGGTTTGTGGTTTTCAATGTGAAATAAGAGTTGTGTGGGGCTTAAGTTTAATCTCTCTGGCTGCTTTCCATGGGTTTCCCTTTCTTCCCCGTCGGCCGACCTCTCTTGAGCTTAATATCTGTGTTTTACATTCTTTGAGGATTTTGCCTTTCTACATCAGTGTCCAGCCCATTTTGCTGAAATCATATGCTAGCAGTTTGTTGGTTGTTTCTGTGTGTTGCTCTTCTTTTCACACTCATCTGTGTCTGTCACAAAGTAGTTTGTAATTCAGGTGTAACCTTTTCACTTAGTCAATTTTGGGCTCTGGGAAGAGAAACCTCCAAAGCTACAAATGTTCAGTTTCCTTTCATCCTCATTTCAGTGAGAAGTGATGCTGCAGGCACTCAGTTTGTGGGAATTGGTCTGTGTCCGTGACAGGATGGAAAACGGAGGGCACGGAGTGTAACAACATTTTTTGTTTATTTAACACATATGCTCAAAGCCCCCCATGTGCAGAAGTTACTCCTCCCTGCCATCCCTGTGAGGGAAGATACACTCTGTAACGGGTGTTAAACCAGAGACACCCTTGGAACAGCTGTTGGCAAGACCAGCAAATTTATAGGTGTTCATCAAGAGCCCTCCTCAGAGGGCAGAAGCTGTCAGAGTGTGTGGATAAATTGATTTTGCACTTAGAGCAGTGACCAAAGGGTGGCTCCCTAGCCCCACAGTAAGGCTTAGGAGCCAGAGCTCATGCTCTCAGACAGAAAATTTAAACCCCTTTACAGACATTCTCGGACTGTGGTTTCCATCTAACCAGCTTTGAGCCTAGTTTAGTACAACCTCTGTGTTGGTTTTGTTATCTTTTTATTTCCTGAGAAGGAGAGTGGAGTTGGGAAAAGGAGTCTGGATTTTGTGAACTGATAGGGATCATGTATTCACAGATTTAAAATCACTCTCCCAGTTATACATGCTATATGGATTATTTTCTAAAAGCAGTGACATTACCAGTAAGCACATGCTGTTATCTCCTGTGAATATCAGTGTTGTCTAAAGTAAGATTTGGTTTCTTTTTTGCAATTAGAAGAGCAAACCATTGCAATTCCCGTACTTTTCTAGTGGAAGGCTGATTATACAGGGTCCAGTTTTAGAGTGCCCAGTTACATCACGTGCTGAACATCTTCAACCTATAAATGCTTCAAGAGGAGAGAAAGACATTCAGCACCTTAGCAAGATGTTTCCTGTTTGTTGGTACTTAGACCATCACTTAAGATTGAGCAGTGAATACAAACTCTGAATCATCCCTCCCTCCCTCCACTTTTCAGCTGAAATTTATGATTATTCACTCAGGTGATTTTCCACTCTCTGATATTTTTCAGGTGTATTAAGTGGTGTGTCTTGTGATAAGAACACCTTTTATAAATAATTTTCAGATCTTCAAAATTACTTTCTGGTAAACTCTATAAACTCTATAAACTTTCTGGTTTATAAGTCATGCTTTTATTAGGCATGCTTTGAAAAATGGTTTTGTAGAATTTTGAGTACTTTTCTGTACTTAGTATTGAAAATATCAGGGATTTCAACGGTGTAAGGGCAGGGAAATATCTGTAGCTCTTCAAGGGCACGACTTCAGCTGTGCAAGGTCTGAAATGTAAAATGTGTCATTACTTCATTTCCTCTGAAACTTTTTCTAATTTGCAGTTAACTAATTTAATTGAGTTAATTTACTAATTTTAAGTTTTACAGCATTCACTGAAGTTAAAACACTTTTGATTGAGCAGTGGTTTTGGAGGTGGTGTTAAAAGGGCTCTGTGTTCATCTTTGGATATTGTTATTACCATTTACTTTTTCTACTGGGGCCATTATAATTGTCTGGTATCCCACTGAATCCCTTTTCATTTGGTTGTAAGGGAAGTTTTTGCCCACAGGTAGGGCCTTGATTTATTATGAAGACCAGAGCTGTGTCATTTGAGAAAGTGTATTTTGAAGCTGTAAATTATTGATTGATGATAACTGCAGTGAAGCCCAGAAATACATGATTTTGGGTGGTAGGGGTGGAGATTAAGCTAGGAAAGAGATGCTTAGGGACAGCCACTCTTTAATGTCCAGGCATAAGTAGTTTTCAATTGCAGAAGCAGACAGAAATGGTTTTAAAATAACAACTCCTTTTTACCTCTCCCCATCTCTTCTGCTGCAGCCCAAACCTTTCCAGTCACAGTAATTTGTGGCAAGACATCTGTACTTGAAAGAGAATGTTGGTAGTGAGGTAGGAATGTGCTGCTTGTGCAGGTGATCCCTTATCAGAACTGCTGCTTGGCAGGCCAAGAAACCTTCCTGCAGCTTTCCTGGAGGACACTGGTGGCTCTTTAATGTCCTGTTATCTGCTAATGTGTGTGTGATGAGAGGTGAGGCAGGGAGAGGAGTCACAGAAGCACTATTGTCGACCTGATAAAAATGCACAATAGCCTTGTAGAAAAGGCTATTATTTTTTTTTTAGAGCCTGAACCAAAGCCTTTGATGTTAATAAAAAGAACCAGCTTGGAATTAGGCACATGATTGAGTGAATTAGATAATTGTGAAAGAATCCAAAGGGATGTTAACTGTACAACTGGCTGGTGAAAGAAGAGGCACAGGCTTGGAGAGCCTTGGCACAGTGTGATCTCTGATATGCCCCATCTGTGGTTTTTGAATTTCACTGTGAAGATGTCCATTGTGTTAACACAAGCTTATCAAATATAGTGGCTCTGAAAAATCAGGAGAGTGATGTTTTCCTAGGAATATCTGGGGAGAAGGTGAACATCTCTACAGTTCTGCTGGTGGGGAATCACTGAGAAAACGTTGCTCTCATACTTCTGATTCTGACCAGCAAAGCACGTCTTTGTTTTCTTGTACCAATAAATGTGGTGTGTGAGGTGAGGTTGAAGTGTTTTACTTTATACCCTGGTGCTGTGAGATTTTTATTTGCTTGTTTTCTTGCACAATAGCATCTCAAAAAAAAAAACAAAAAATTGTATCCGGGCATTAGATCCTTCTCCCACAAGCTGTGATAATGCCATAGCCAACAATATTACCTGAGTATGGTCATGTGGGACTGACAGGCATCATCCCTGTGTTACTGTGAGTTTATACAAGCAGAGAAGATTTATTTGTACAAGGATTAGAGCTTTGGCTGATATTCCATGCAAGGTGAAACAGCTCCAAGAACGTTTTGAGAACAAAACATCTCAGGGTGGTTTTCCTCTATAGGAAAGATAAGGGTGTGTCCCACATGGAGATTTGAAATCCTTGAGGAAGAGGATAGACTTAAAGCTAAATCTCCTGTGCCTTGGCAAATCTCCCAGTAAACATAAACTCCCTTCTTTCTTTAGTTTGTATGGGTAACTAGTTTTTGTTACTTGCTTAAACAAAAAAAACAAACAAACAACCAAAAAAAAAAAAAAACAACCAAAAAAAAAAAAAAAACCAAAACCATAAAACCCCCAAAGCCAAAAGAAACCAAAAAACTCAATCCAAAACCAAACAAACAAAAAAAACCCAATTATGAAGCTTTATGTGGGATAATTAAATTGTCTGGTTTTCAGAAAATATTTACCCCAAGATGTCTAAACATTAAACATCTGTACAATGCACCAAAATCTGTGTGTCCAAGCTTGCTTTTCCTCCATGTTCATTCCCTTGCTTTATCTTTAAATCTGTTTCAGCTCCTGGAGTACTGAAATGAGCATTGTTCCTGCTGCATCCTCTGAGTGTTTGTAAACCAGCTGTTGAAACAGGAGTGTCTGTCTGTCCATCAGCTTGGAATAACTGTTCCTCTCTGAGGGGAACTGGGCAGGGCTCTTCTGGCAGGGTGGTTTCACTGGCAGGTTGGTCCAGCACTTCAAGCCTGCCTGTGAAGGCTGCCTGCCACTCTGAGGAGTGAGAATTGATCAGCGTGGCCATAATGCCCAGAGAACATCCCCTTCCCGAGCAGCATAATTTCATAGTAACTCTGAAATTGTTTCCTTCTGAATTTTTGTTGATCCATCCACCCTCCAACACCCTCAAATCAGAGAGATTTTCTCCTGCCAGCTGCATTGCATAAAAAGTTCCACTCTCTCCGTGGCCCCTGAAGTCCAAAGTAAACACACAGGAACATAAACCCGTTCACCCCTTCTGGGCCCAGCACTCAGCAGCCTCCTCACCCCTCCAGTGATCGATAAAAGCCAGAAAGGAGAAAAACAACAGCAAATACTTCCATCCCACTTGGTATCAGAGACCCCCAAGTCACTGGCAGCAAGAAAAATCACTGCTTTTCTGCCAGGCTTTCTTTGCCAAAGGCAGACTTGACTTGGGAGCAGCCGTCCTTGGCTCCAGGCCCCTCTGTCAGTTGCCATAAATAGCTGGAAATTCAACCTGTCAAGCTGTTCCCTGCCAGTCTAACACCTACTTCCTTCAGGTGCCACAGGGTGGGACATATTAGGAACTCAGCAGCCCATTAATTCTTTCCTGGTTTCTGTGGGAGGTCTTCACAGAAGTTCATGATTTTCTTGAGAGGCAGAAAATTTGGGATTTGAATTCCACCCTCTGCAGCAAGCATGGATCATATATATTAATGCTAAAGTCTGCCAGTCTTTTTGTCAGGATTCAAATGCCCTTGTGCTTTAAAAGTGAATGAAGGCAACGGTCAGGAAAATGTTGTGGTGCAATGAAAAAGTGAATTGAGGTGCAGAGTACCCTGTAATTTTAATGTTCACAGGTAAGTACAGCAATGGCAACATAGGAAAAAGGGGCAAAGATTTTTTAACATGGTCTGTAATGCCTTAAATGTGGGGACATTAAATTTCAGGCTCTCCAGAATGGACTCTTAATTCAAAAGTTCAGTGCTTAAGTGCCTTCTGAAGTGTTTCTAATTAGCCATCTAGGAGGTCTGGTCAATCACCCTGAGCTGTTTCTGTAAATTTTACTAAGCAGCTTTCTGTATCTTCCTCTCTTGAAAGCTTTGCAACTTTGAAGGCACTGCTGGCTCAATGGAACAAATTAAATGGGATTGGCTTCCCTTGAGCCATGTTATCTGGACAGAAATAGTGCCTCACTTCCAGTGTGGAACTGCAGTTCTTCCAGTTCAATTCTCCACAGTTTTTGTGCAATGCTTTCTTATTCCAGATAAGAAATTGCAAATACATTTTATTTGTCCTGTCCATTGAAAGCTGTCGAGCGGGGATCAGCAAACAGGAATCGTGTGACGCAGGAGAACCACACAGTGGGGTTTATTTAAGCATGGAGTGTAGCAACAGGAGCACTGCATGTTCAAAAGGACAAAGACAGAAAATAAGTGCTTGGAAATAGAGGGTCTGTATCTGTGCAACAAAGTGATAACCTGGGTTTGGATGCACATCACTTTTGTGCAGGTGTCCCTCCACCATCTGCCCACTTTTATACTTCCTTTAAGCCAAAGTTTGTTTTATCCAATGCTGAGAGACATCTTGTCATTTTGCACCCTTTCATTTCCTCTCCCATCTCCTGTGTGTCCCGTGACTGGGACATCCCTTGCATGCTGGAGATGATTTTGGGACGAGGGAGCAGCCATGCACATCTCTCTGTTCTCTGTCCCTTGTTCTCTGACAGCAGTAGCTGTTATGGAATATGTAGGACCCAAAGTTCTTTTACCTTATTCACTTAAAACTACCTTTCTGTTGGAAGTAATCTATCAATTTCTGGCTCAAATCTGCAGAACAAATACCAGTTTTGATGTTGTGTTGTGGCACTGATGGGATCCCACAAGGGCCAACAACTGGGAAAATTATTTAGTTGGTCGTTTCCCACGAAGACCTGGGAGAATATTGCATAGTAGTTTTTTTGGGAATCTCAGAAAAAACACTTCCCAGGCTTTGTCATCACAGATATCCATGGTTTGCAGGTGATCTCTGTGGAAAAGGAACCAGTGGGGAATACTCAGAGCAGTGGTCTTAGGCTGAATCCTACTGATTTGCACCAGAGAGTGGATTTTGACAGGAGCAAGAGGTGGTGGATAGGGGAGGGAAAGATGTGCAGCCTTTCCTAGAACCCTGCCTGTGTTTCACATGAATTTGTTACACATGGTTGTCAGTTCAATCTGTTCTGGGTCAGGTGGGCAGAGGTTTTTGCATTCAGAGGTTTTTGGTATGAAGAAATGTTCCTCAGCAGGCTCAGATCAGAATGAATCTGCCTTGGTGGAACTTCCCGGCCCAGCAAAATTAGGAGTGAGAATTCCCTTTTCTGCATGTGTTTGAACCAGCTCCGTTTGGCCACTGGCACCAGGTTTTGTGCCAGTCTGTGACACCTTCAGCTGCTCCTCTGTTGAGAACCTGCAGGGACCTCGTGGTTCCACTGCTTTTGGTCTGGGTATTGTATAAAAGTGTCTGTGCACACATTCATCCAGCTCCCTGCTCCAAAAATCTTCCTGTCACTGTTGCCTCTGCGAAGATTTTCCTTCAACTTTAAGGGATATGTTATCTAAAAGAAATTAATTTCCAGATGGTCCCTCTCACTCAAGATGATTTTGAGTGCCCAATTAAAAATTTAACACTTCCAGCACATAAAAACCACAGTGTTAAAATAATCTTATCATTTGAAACATAAAAACTTACACATTCTCCAGTTTTATATGGATCTACACCCTAGATTAAGATAAGATTGTTTAATGACTTCTTAAGGATCTACATGCTCTGTCCTAAAGTTACAATTCCAAATATGATTTTAACACAAACTCCCATTTGTCACATGCTATAAAAATGTCACATTTTGCATTGTTCAAGAACATTTCCAAAAGTAAACTCATATACCTAGGATAAACCAGATGCACTTATTCCACAGCTACAGTTCACTGCTTTTGTGAAGTATACCATGCATTCTATAAATATTTAGCATATAATATAGTTCCTTTAGTAAATATTTAAGTAGCTATCTAACCTATTCCAGCACAGATGCAGACTTCCCCACGATGGGGGAAGAAAATGTTGCTAGGGGTTGCTGTATTAAATGCTATACCAAGTGCACAGCCCGCTTTTGCAACAGCAGTGCATCTGTTATCTAGAACAAATATATGGTTTTGACTCTGAAAGGATTATTTGTACGAAGTAAAAAGCTTGCTTCCAGGAGTGGAGGCTTATTATAATTGTATCTTTTTGCAGCTCTTGATCATGATGGAAATCTCTTTTCTTAGGCTGTTCAGTACCACTGATGATTCCCTGTTTGAGGAGAGAGAGCTGAACACACCAGTGGGATTGGAAGGGGTATCATATCTCAGATCCGTGTTCCCAGATTATTGCCATTTTTGGCATTTGTGTTAGCCATGTTGTGAGGGTCCTGGGTTTAACTGGATGTCTCTTTTCCCTGTCCCATCCTCCACTTCACCTTCTATGTGTAAATCTAAAACTCTTCCTCAACTCAGGTCTCATGTGTTGCATGAAACATGGTTATTGCTGCACTGTACAGCCTTCAAAGGAAATTCAGAGAAGGTCAGCTCTAGTTAGCTGTGGAAGATGGGAGATGGACTTTGCTTTCCCCTCTAGTCAAAATATTCCAGAGCCTTGAGATCCCTTACAAAAATATGATGGGTTTGCTGCAGTTTTATCATGATGTCATAATGGGCTTGCAATAACAGAGTTCCAGTAAGACACAATAATAACACACACACACACACACAGGGTCACACTGTTCAACTTTCAGTTTATTCTGCTTTTTGCCTCCAGCTCTGCTCCTGTCTGATGCTGTGTGATTTGAAAGCATTCCCAACAGGCCAGGAGCAAAGCCACGGGCTCTGGCACCTCTGACGTGCTCTGTTCCCTTGCTGGCAGAGCCTCTTTAATGTGAAGTTAATCACTTGCTTTTGAACTGTTTATGGCAACAAATTGGATGTGAAATAATAAACATTGGCAGCTCTTTTCAATATTAAAGGTATCCCAGAGCTGGCATGAGGTCCTATCAGTTTCTTGAAGACAGACTTTTATGTGTAACCTTCTAAAGCATTTCAGTGAGCATGTTGAGAAATTCCCCTGGCATCTTCCAGGACTCCCAGGCTCTTTTATGCATTAAAGGTCATGAGAAGCTTTGCTACTTTTTCTTTTTTTTCCAAATCTAGAAAAATAAAAAAACCCAAAACAAAACAAATTTAAAAACCCACCAAAAAAAAACCCAAAACCCCACAAACAACAGCAACCCACCATTTTGACTAATTGATGTCCAGTTAACTGGGGCAACACAGGAAAAGCATCTTCATTTTCTTGCTTCAAATTTGGCAGTGATTATTTCTCTTGATTTCCTTCCCCGATGGTTACAGAAATTTTCTCTTCACCTACACCCACACAAGCCCACTCTGATACAGTATGAAGAGCAACATCAATGCCTAATGAATATACATAATACAAAGTTGGTGCTATTATTTTAAAGTAAAAATTTGGAATTTTAAGCAGCTCAAAGTTATTGCCTACCCTAGAAAGCTCTGTGGTGCTTAAACACCTGGAGACTGTGGTTGATTCCAGGTTATTTCTTCCTTTTGCCTTCTAACTCACATTTTCACAGTTTCCTCTTGAAAATGAGAATTAAAATAAGTTGTAGTGAAGATTTAATGTTGTTTGGCACAATTTTACTTTTGGTGTGCAAGCAAACATTTTAAAGCAGGCAAATACTGTCTCACATGGGGGTTTGAGTTGGCTGAAGTTTATGTTAAATATCACTTTGGGTATGTGCCCCAAATTCTGATCTCCTTACTGCTTGGGAGATTTTTCTTTTCCTCACTATCATTTTAAACACATTTCAAGTCATTCCCAAATCCAGGTAATACAAGAGCATTTCTGATAAATGCACAAACACCCTGCAATGACTGGTTT
The DNA here is from genome assembly GCF_023055355.1 of Agelaius tricolor. Taxonomy (NCBI): domain Eukaryota; kingdom Metazoa; phylum Chordata; class Aves; order Passeriformes; family Icteridae; genus Agelaius; species Agelaius tricolor. The sequence continues at coordinate 7,451,055 of NW_027269263.1, forward strand.
CAGATTTTAACCTTGAGGTATGAAGTGCTTGAGTGAGATTCTGTTGGGATATGGATGTAAGGATTGACTTCAGTTTCATGGAAGCACAGGTTCCTCTGCATTTTGCTGCTTCTGTATCCCTGGGGCCGGTGGCACACACGCAGGGAGATGGATGAGCAGATGAAAACAATGAAGAACAGTGAATACAAAAGTGAAAGGTGTCCCAAGCAGGCAGTGCTGACTGGCAGGGTGTTCTGTTCCAGCTGTGCCATGGATTTGCAATGATCAGCTGCTGACCAAACCACAGCAGCACTGAGACCTGGCTCATGCCATCAGTGGCTCTTATGGGAGCCCTGCAGCTTTCACAGAGACTTTGGCTGTCCCATATGGCAAGAATACATCACCATATTGCCATGGTGATGTATGGCAAGGGGAGCAACGTGGAGAGGCAGAATAATCAGTTCCTGAGGATTTGCAATGATAAGTGGGGTTGTGAGGAGGGAGGTGGCTTGTGCTTCATGATCCTGCTACAGAGAGGGGGAGCAGGAGGGTGCAAAAGGAGCTTCACGAGCTGAGATTACTCTTTCTGTGCTGTGGGAAGGAAGAGCTGTAAACAGGATTTTGCCCTAACAATTGCATGGCTGCTTCCAAGTCATCCAGAGCACAGCCTGTGGTCCAGCAGGGGTCAGGATGCTGGTGGCAATCCTGGGCTGTGGCAGCCAGCAGTGCTCTGTGTCACTCACACCCAAAAATCTCCTATGTAGCCAGGCTATGAGCCCAGCCAGAGAATCTAAACAGTGACTGCCAAGAGCAAGCATCATGAAAGGGCTGCTGGTTGGAAAGGTGACCTAGTTTTGTCGGAGGTTGTGGCTCTCTGAGATAAAGTCTGTCAGCAAAACTGGCTTGAAGTTTTCCCCTTGTCACTTTTTCCACTTTGCCCCTCTTCTCTACCCATTCTGTGGAATCCTGACCCCCTCAGTTGTGTGTCATTCCTGTGGCCATGCCTGGCAGCTGGAGTGCAGGCTTTCTTAATGCTCTGCAGGTACAAAACCCCCCAGTAATGAAATAAGAGAGCTGGCATTTGCTCATGGCTCCCCATTCAGTACCTAACAGGAGCCTACATCAAAACTGGAGAGGAACTTTCTGTAAGGACTTTGTAGTGATGGGACAAAGAGGAATCCCTTTAAACTGAACGAGATTTAGAAGTTTAGATTATATGGTTGGAAGAAATTCTTTATTGTGAGGGTGGTGAATACACCCTGGGCAGTACAAGAGCCCAGCCATGGCTCTGCCCAAGATGGACAGCATGTCACACATTTTTACACTTTTATAAGTTTTTTTCCACTTACATTTTGGGGTTAATTGTCCAATTGCAGCTTCAAGTTATGAAGAAGTCCCATCCTCCCAGATTGCTCTCCTCAATTTGCTGTTGTTTGTAGTTTTTGAGCCCAAAGCTGCAGCAGTGTCCTTGGTTCTCTGGTTGGAAAAGGATTGATTTGTCTATCTAAACTGTGAAGAGAACTTGCTAACACTTTATGTGAAGTTCAGAGTTATATACTCATGCAGTACAGATTCTGGAAAATATGAAAGCTAAAATTTAAGGCATCATTTGTACCATGGACTTTCCTGGGTAAAACTTCAGTATTTCCACAGTGAGTGTCCTGCTTTGTCCCACTGGACAAAGTGCTCCCACTGAGCTGGGCAGCTCCTGTGGGCTGCACTGGGGCAGGTGAGGGTCCTGCTCTGTGTGCCACCCACTGCTCCATTCAATTGCCTGGTTCACAGCCTCCTGTTTTTCTCACTCCAGTTTTATGCTTTCTCTGAAGGCAGTCTGCCCCACACATGTCCAGGTTTATTCCTGGTTGCAGTTGGTCTCACCAAGTAGGAAAGTATGAATTTGCAACCTTGTGGTTATTTTTATATAAGAATGTCTTAATACATGGTGGATGTTTGAGTCTAGCTTTCGATGTTTTTCAAACGGTGTCTGTATTTTGATTTTTAATTTGCCTCTGAGCAAGACTGTCTACAAACACTGGCCAAATCTGCCTATCTTGGACCTGGAAGGGGTCCCTGGAGAAAGTATTTCAAGTCATTTATTCAGCACTGGCTGCTTTTACGTTTGGCTTGAAGTCTGACAACTTTCCACCAGACCTGCAGCATAGTAAAGCACATCCTCTCTGTGACAGCAGGAGAGCCAAGGAACTAGCAGGTTGCAGGAGTGAATGCTATAAAACAGATGCTATTAGTGGGCTTCACCAAGGGTGGGAGGCTGAGTACAGTAGCCCTATTACAGCCTCCAAGGTGGGCCACAAGATTGCTGTCTTATGAGCAAGCTGTGCCTGCAGTATTTGGCTCGGCATCGCATCCTGAAAATTCCAGTGCTGAGAAGCACTTTTGCGCTGTGAGTAAACTGTAAGCTAGATTTGAAAGGAAAGTTTTTGATTAAAATCAGCATTTCAGAGCCTTCAGCTGGCAGCTGGTGTGGTGTTAAGGATGGGCATCGTTGGAGACTCCTGTGGTAAAGAGGCCCCGTGTCTGAGTGTTTCAAACTGGGTTCCATCCAGTTGTGATGGTGGTTTTTTAACAGTCAGAGGAAAAAAAATATTGCTGTATATTTACACATAGGGACAGATTCTGCTCCCCTTAAAACCCGTGGCAGAGTTCCCATTGATTTCCATGGGTGCCTGCCTCAAACTGTTTGAACAGTAAATATATTCTTCTGGGTGGGAAACCAGGATAGAAATCCCTCTCACAGCCTGCTCCCAGCACTGCAAATGTCAGGGTTTTTCAGTGCTAGGCTCAGAAACACTACTTCTAATTTTAAAATCCTTTAAACTTTAACAACCAGATGTGGCCATGCTTCACAGCTGTCAATCAGAATCGACAGCCAGCATTATATTAGTCCATATTTCTTCTATTCCCCATGAATGAATTCCCCATGTAGAATTATTTCATTGATATGAATATCAAATATTTCAGAATAATTGAGAAATGTAGTATCAGGTACAAGCATTTGCTCTCTGAGTGTTTTCAGTAATAAATGTTTTTATTAATAAAGCTTGAATCCATTGACACTAGATGAGCTGATCTGCTATGGTATGGATATTTTAGTGCTATTGCTTATGCTATCTCTGCATTTCCCAAAGAGTGTGCATGGCTGTGGGCACGTATTTTTTTGCCTTTCCCTCCATCTCTATCTTTATTGAAAGTTTTAGAAGTTCAAAGTCATTGGAGATTTTTAGTGATACAGCATACAAAATTTATAAAAAAACACTTATATAAAAAAAAATCCCTATATTTTTCCCAGAAATCTGAGACAAAGCCTTTCTTCAACATCTCTGAAAGCTCCTCTAATGAAGAGCATTCCCTCATAAACAGCTGACATTGTTTTAAACCTGTAAGCCATATATAGGTTTCTCTTTCCAATAGTTTTCAGAGTCAACTCAAATTATGCAGAGCCAAAACTTCTGGCAAATTGCTGTCAACCTGTGTCAACATTTGCATCAATAGCACTTGGTATCAGTAAATGGGGGATTGACATCCAGTCTTTGGAAATCGCGGTTCAATGGGCTGTTCACTGTCCTGACCACTGAAGGCAGCTCCTCTCCAGCATCCAGTGCTTCCCAAGGGCACAACTGCGTGATGGAGAACCTGCACATCCTAAAATTCTGGGTCTGAATAAGCTGTAGGTTCTATCTGTGTTCTGAAATAGGCAGGAAGAGGCCATGGCAACTGTCCGGAAAGAAGAAGGAATAGATGAGCAGCAATCCTTGAGTAACACAGTAATCAGAGGAAGAAAAAAAAAAAAAGGAAGAGAGAAGAATAAAGAAGACATTCAAAGAGATTTAAAAAGCAGAGAAATAAAAGGAAAATATAAAAAGCAAGTAACCAGTTCAGCTGACACATCTATGCTGTTAACACCACTCAGGTATCTGAAGCCACACACAGCTAGTGGTAAATGGCACCACCCTGGAAAGGCTAACCTTGGAAATTTTGAAAATGCTTCTCACTCCTTTTTCTTTTGTTCTAATTGCAAATTAAAAAAAAAAAAAGTTTAATGCCTGTGCAGGCATTTTTAAGTAGCCTATGGCTATTAATTAGAGAGTAAAAAATCCTTAATCATCAGTTTCACTGCAGTTCTTGTGTTTTTACCATGAAATGGTGATGTAAAGAAAGAACTCACCTACTTTGCAGTGCATAAGCAATGATCTGCTAAATATGCACTTGGTGTCAGAGATGGCTCTCTTGACAATCCCACTGTGAGAGCAGCATCCTCAAATGTTTCTCAATCATTTGCAGAGTCACAGTCGAATTTTCTTCTATCAGTAACTGCATGCAGTCAGTTAAAATAACAAGATAACCTATAAGGAAGAAAAGCTCACATTAATTTCCTTACTTTGGCACAAATTACTCACCAGTCAGAATTTTTGAATCTCTTCACCTTTCTGAGGTAAATAAATTGAGTGCCACGCGTCCTAATATGTATGGGGCTTTCATATAAGATGTTAAAAACTGCATTGTGTAGATAATAGATCCATTGATGAGGGACCAGGCTGGGAACTGGCTGAGCTGGGTTCTCTCTGTGAGTGGCTGTGTGGGGTTAAGGAAGTGGCTGGGCTGGGAGCCCCCATTTGGGACAGCCCCTCTCCCAGTAAACTCTTGAGGGTGCACTCACCCTGCAGGGAGGGTGCCCATGGCTGGGAGACCTCCTTTACCCCTGTACATGGAAAGGCAGGACTTTGAGGTGTTGTTTGGTGGCTTGTTTTTACCTTCAGCACTCCTTTCCTCTGCTGTGCAGGGTCTGGGGGTGTTGAACATTCACTGTGTTTCAGTGATTTCTCATCAGTGTGCTGGACCAGTGTCCTCGTGTCATTTTTACTCTGGGTGGTGGCAGCTTGGTGTGAAATACCCTGAGGTGGCAATCAGAATACCAGTATGGAGCACTCTGTCACTGTTTTGTTACTGGTTGGTAATTTGATAACAAAAAAAAAAAAAAAAAAAAAAAAAAAAAAAAAAAAGTTTGTGTTAAGTTACACAAGTAGTGGGGGCTTGGGTTAGTTGTGATACTGAAAATATGACTCTGTTTTAAGTCTGCTTGAAATGTTTTACCTTTAACTTCTTTTTCTCAAATCCTGCTTAAAAAAAAACCAAACCAAACAAAAAGATACAATTTTGAAATGTTTCAACCAGCCTCAGTGCAACACATTTCAGCATTCCTACATTTTAATCTTTTTTAGTCAAAAGCGATTGCGAAATTCAGCAGAACTTCATGAATGGTTCCAGCTTCCCAGGACCACATAGTTCTGTGGATGAGCTACTTGCCAAAAAAGCAAAAAATCAATTACTCGGTTCTATTTATAAACAAAAACTTTAAGAATCCATCATTGTTTCACAAAGCTGATTTTGCAGACCTGTCTCTTACGGAATAAATCGGATTAATTTTCTGTCTTGCAGTGTGTCTGTCCAAAATAACAACCCCGGGAATGGTGGCTGTTTCCCATAGTTTGGTATTTGTTTTCAGCTGTGGCAGTGACACATTGTGCTGTTTGTTGTCTGTGTTGACAAGGGACATTTTCCACGCTTCTGGATGCTCCTTCCTGAGTGAGGGGGGTTCAGACTTGTGCAAAGTAGGTGGTGGGGGGTTTTCTTCCTCATGTTTCTTTCTTAAACATTTAACTTCCCTGTCTGTGGCCACAAAATGGCCACAATGCTTCAAGGTCATCAGGGAACACACACACAGAAAAAAAAACCTCTCCTAGGGAAAGGCAATTGGATTAATACTATGGATTAGAATATATTTGTGCTTGACTGATTTTCCAATATCTTCATTAACACTGTTGTTGATAACATGGCTTTTAATAGCTTCTATAACCACAAATGCAGCAAGGAATGAAGCAAATAGGTCATTAATCCCTTAAAAGTACAATTTAATGCAATGCTTCATGACAGGAAGTTAACAGGATAATAAAACCTTTACTGTTTTAAGCCACACTTAATATTTTTATGGCACAGTTGGCTTGACAAAATACTCTTTGTGAGTCATCACTTCAAAGCAAGGTCCTGGGGACCAATTAAAGTTGTGTCTGCAACCCCCCATGCATAACTGCATGTAAGCGTGAGGTATTTCAAAATATCTCTTTCAAGTAATAGGAGTTGCACCAAGAAGAAGTAAAAGGGATCTTTTGCTTCAAACCTTTTAATTTAATATGCCCGTGTGTGGATACACCCCTGGGGAATGAGAAATGGATTTTTATTCTTTGCACAGATCCTACAGTAATTTGCACTGTCAAAATAGTCCATGGAGTTTGTCTCCCAAAAATTATATCCTTGACAGACAAACAATAACAAGAAAGATTGTCCTTTATTTCAGTCTTTTTTTTTTTGAAAGAGACCAAAATGCTCCTATTATGGCTGATTAAAAAGGAAAAAAAAAAAACATAAAGGAAAGGAAAAACATAAAAGGAAAAAACATATTGCCTTGCATACAGTTTGGAATTCCTGGGCCAGTGGATTAAGGACAAATAGAATTTTCTCTTCCAGTTTAGTCCATGCCAGTGACTCTGTTTGATGAGGCAAGCTGTTTATCCTCCCACTGTGGATTTCCACTTGGAATGAACTGGAAATAGGTGTTGTTCTGGTGGTGCTGATACTGTCACATACCTGTGGATGTTCCCATCTGAATGTCAAAGTGAGAATTTTTGTGTGAATTGTACAGATTTCTGGAAGCTCATTTTGAGGAACATGATGGCTTTCATACTGAACAAAGTGACATCCACTTTTTTGTTGCTGTTGTTCAAGGATCATCTGGATAGATTCTCTTTAATTACTCTGCAAATAATGAGCCTACATTGGTAATTTGTTGATGGAGGAATAGGAAAATAAATCTATTATCTTCATTTAAGTATAGAATAAATATTAGATGAGCTGTGTTCTCTGACAGAGACCATGTGTTCTGTTTGTGAAAAAATCCCTCCCTGCTATAGCTGGATTTAATGTCTTCATTGTGCTTATTCTGCAAGAGATAATTCCTGCTTCAACAAGCTTACAATAAAATATTAATTGTTATTATAACAAATATTGCTGGCAGACAAAAATGGGGGCTCACCAGACAGAAAGCGATGTAATGAATAAGAAATGAGAACTAGATCTGTGTTTCCTGGGTTGTAGCTTGCAGCTGTGTTTGCAGGACTGTAATATCTCAAGTCCTGTGGTTTCTTTTAAGAAAATGCTATGCTACCAGAAAGAAAAAAACCCCAAGCAACAAAATACTGAATTGTTTCAAGATCCCTCCACTTCTCCCTGTCAGATAATAATTTCTCAGGCACTGACATCTCTTCCTTTTTCTTTCAGAATTTCCTTGGATTTTGATTGTGCAATTTGTCCGTGGGCTGGATTAGTGAATAGGACTGACTGCTGTAACAGATCATCACATTTTTATGTGTCAGGGTCCTGACCAGTTCAGAAGAAATGTCCTGTGGAGAAGGAATAGAGGTGCAAAGAAAAGGTACTGGCATGAGTGGTATAAAATTGGGATGTAGATGCACATGAAAGAGATCACATGAGAATATTTAGATTTCTGTTTTCTGTCTGGGAAGCATTTTTGCAAGAGTGTTTCTGTGAACAGCCAATGGCTTTTTTCATCACCTTCTCCTCCTCACATTTCCTAATTATCTGTCACTTCCCTCTCTTATCCTGCTTCTCCATTTAGTGCCCCAGGAACATCCTGGGAGCTTGAGAGCAGACAGCTTTGGTAAATGTTTAGCAATGGCTCATGCAGATTTCTGAATCCAGGGAGCTTCAACCCGTGGGAAAGTTTCAAGTCCCATCTTTGGACTAAATTCCGAGTATTGTTAAATGGCTGAGGTTAGAAATAGTGGGAAAAGAGTAAATAGAAGCAGAGCTGCAAGTCAGACTTTTACACCCTTTCTTCTCTCTCCACAGCCTCATGCAATGTTGCTGTATGAGTCAGCCTGTGAGCGGGCAAGTGGATCTATAAAAACCAATAGAAATGAGGGAGAGAAAAAAAAAAATTAAAGAAAAAAAAACCAACAAAAAAACCTCAACCAACCCAACCAACTCTTGATCTTCAGGCTCTGAGACTTTGGCTGAGGGCCAGGTGCTGCAGACAGCAGCCCTTTCATGGCGGGGGAGCCCGGGCTGGATCTGCCGGGCGCGCGCGGCGACCGCAGAGCTCAGCACATGTCAGCACAACTGATAACACACTTGTGCCTCCCAGCCCCTGCTCTCAGCCCTAATTAACACACTGCCTCGCTGCCACTGGGAGGTTAAAGCCACAGCTTTATTTACTGCACAATTAATGGGTAAACATGACTTAATCATAACTTAAACATTCGACGTTTACGAGAAAATTTCAGAATCCTTTCAGGAGCTCTTTTGACCTTGAGCCTCCAGACAGACCTCTTGTAATGCAGAATTAACTGCCTGCTCCACCAAGGGACATTGGGGCTCCCTGTGACACCACAGCTTTCCATCCCTGAACCAATTAAAGCCAACATCAACTTAATAGACATTCTTGTGTGTAGGTCCTGTCCCAGTGTCAGGCTTCTTCTGCGCTAAATCAGTGTCTGATGGCATCTGAGCACTGGCTTCAGTGAGAATCCCCAAGCCTGTTCACAATGTTTGACCAGCAGTTGAGTGAAGAAACATTTCCTGAGATCCAAACTAAACCTCCCCTGGCACAAGTTGAGGCCATTTCCTCTCATCCTGTCCCTTGTTCCCTGGGAGCAGAGCCTGACACCCCCTGGGTGCCCCCTCCTGTCAGGGAGTTGTGCAGAGCCAGAATGTCCCCCTTGTGCCTCCTTTTCTCCAGGCTGAGCCCCCCCAACTCCCTCAGCTGCTCCTCATCAGATTTGTGCCCCAGCCCCTTCCCCAGCTCCACTCTCTTCTCTGGACATGCTCCATCCCCTCAATGTCCATCTTGCAGAGATGGACCCAGAGCTGGACATGGGATCTGAGGTATAACCCCAGCACCAGGCCCACCAGCTGCACCTGCTCCAGGAGGGATCACCCCTGCACCTAGCAGGCACTTGGCACCCATTCCTCACCTCCAGAACAAAGTGATTTGCACATCACCAGCTGTACAGGCATTTTGGTAGCACCTACTGCAGTCATCTCATGGGGATGTGTGCCCCCAGAAAGGATTGGAGGGGGAAGAAGCTCCCCCCTGCCAAAAGCAGAGTGACTTCTTTAAGCTAAGTGTTCCCTGCTGAAATGAATTGTTGTTCAGTGTTGTGCAGATTAACATGAGGTAATTGTCCACCCTGGAAACAGTGTCCCTCTTCCAGCTGGGCTCCTGATCCTCCAGTGCATCCCTTGCTCCCAGCACACGGTTCTTGCCATGGCACTGAGCACTGAGCGCTGGCAGTTTCACCTCTCCCACCTCTGGTTCAGGCTGCAGTGTGGAGAATCTTTGGCAGGAAAGGAGGTGAGGTGAAGAAGCAGCTGATATCAACTGAAGTGGATCAATAAAGGATTTTAAACACTCGTTTAGATATATTGCTGTATTTTACAGCCTGTAAATTGTAATACAGAATAAAACAGGGGAAAAAAATTGTTCATAATTTTTTTGGGGAAAGATGCCATTTTAAAAGTCTTGGTGCTGTTGCTAATATCCAACTTTTTAATAGTCTTATGTATTTCTCCGAGATACAAAAATGCCACATCTTCTGCCAAGTAAGGCTTATGTGAGGACATGAGAGAAGAAGGATGGATGAATCGGAGCTGGCTCTTCCTGTGCAGGCTGAGGGGAGACAGCAGAGATTGTGAGCTCTCAGGAGGCTGAGCAGCTGAGATGGGCAGAGTTGAGCCCTGTACTTCTTCCCCTGCATTTCTTCCCCTCCCTGGTCCCATGAGTGTCTCCCAACCCTTTAAGAGGCGTTTCCTCTTCCAATTCAGCCCATGCTAGAAACTGGTATAGAGTGGGAGGAACTGTGGAATAAAGGAAGCTTTGTGGGTCTGGAACTGGCCAGGACATTGGCAAAATTCCTGTGCCCTCCTACTCACTGCTCCTGCAGCTGCCTGTGGCATTTGCCACCTGTTGGGGTGTGCTGTGACTTTGGGGTACCCATTGTGCCCTGCCCTGCTCCAAATCTGCTTTCAGATTGTCCTGGAAGGGGTGAGAATGAATGAATGAATGAATGAATGAATGAATGAATGAATGAATGAATGAATAATTAGGAATTTAATCTTCTATCCCAGCCCTTCCACTGACTTGCCTGGACTCAGAGGGAAACCAGTTTCTCTGACTTCCATGCTCCTCAGCTTTCCCGCCTGGACAATGGCGCTTATCAAGAAAACATGACTGACATGAAATTCTCCTTGTGTTTGGAGAAAGCTTTTCAAGTTTCCTGGATTTGCTGTCCCATTGGGAGTGTCAAGTAGTACTAATACAGGAGAGTATGGTGTTTTTTTGCCTCCTCTGACTGTGTTATTCCCATCTTGGCCTGGGGAGTCATGTGCACATCCTCCTGTGTGTCTGTGCCAGCGCTGAGAGCTGCGTGTGCCAAGGCAGGCTATAGTGTCTGTGCTCACTATGCACAGCCCACATACCACCCCTGTGAGTAAGGATGGCAGCAAAGGAGGAGGGGAAGGGGGGGAGTATCTGTGTGTCTGTGGATAAGATCATATATTTGTACAAAGTGTGTGTCTGTGGGCTTCAGAGACTGAAGGGAGTCTGTGGTTCAGACAGTCTGCCTGGTTTTTTCTCTCTCTCTCCTTTTTTTTTTTTTTCTCTCTGAAGGAAGCAAAATATGTTGATATAGATTGTTTTTTTTTTAAGTAAGAGCTTCTTGTGTTTTGAGTTAACACGTTTCCTTCACATCAGAACCTGCCAAACATCATTTGCTTACTAGTTCTGTGAAAGCAGGTTACCCAAAGGCAGCACCATTCCCCTTTGTTTGCTTCCAAACTGCTCTGAGACAAACTGTAATATGACTTCTGGTTAAAAACAACAGAAGATCAGCATGAGCAGAAAAGTGGAGAAAAAAAATGCCTGTGCTTCATGTGTGCTTAAATATTTAGCTGAAGTTGTGCCAAGGCTGTGAGTTTTTCTGAGAGCAGAAATACTGCCACCGATGTGCTCTGTGGAACTGTGACCCAGTAACTTCAGCTGTGAATTATGTCCAGGGTGGCATTTTTGTTCAGTATTCCCTGTGGTGAAATGAGGCTTTAATCAGATGGGAGCAGAAGAGGAGCTTCACACAAACTAACCTATGAAGGAGTATGGGATTTTCATTCATGAGAATAATGTTCGTGATTTTTTTCTCCCAGAAATGAAATGTCCCCAGTAAGAAAGTGCAATACAAAGGAAATGAACTTTTCCTGACTGCTGGAGTTTGCAAGTAATGACCTCTTTTCTCTTTCTTTCTCATTCTTTTGTCTTTTTTTGTTGTTACCAACTAGCAAGATTTCTCAGTGGAAATAAGCTATTTTGTCTATGCATAGATTGTTCATCAGAGGGATTGAAATACATGCTTCATAAGCATGCTGAACATACCCAGCCATTAATAACATTTTTAGTGGTGAATAAAACAAAGGATATTACAGATTGCCAGCAGGGAAATTGATTTATCTTGCTTTGGTTGGTTGTCTGTGTTAAGAAATGTCACACATATTTGAAGTGTTTTGCATAGTTAGTGTCCTGTGTTTTTACCATATCAAAATCTCTGCTAAACTCTGTTTTAGCATCTTTTTCCTCACCTCATGTCAGCAAGGAAACACTGCTGTCCAATTAACATATATACTTTTTGTATGTATAGATATGTAGATAGCTATAAGTATATATATAATTATGCATATGTTTAAGTATTTTGGTTAATTAGACCACAAAAAATTGACTTACTTCCCCCCAAAGGACCAGACTGCAATGTGCACACACTGATTTTGTGTGCAATCTTCAAGGATGAATTACTGACACAGGGGAAGACTTGCTGCTTCTGAGCATGGCCCTTCAAAGAACTTGCACTACTGGAATTTATCTTTTCCCCTAGCTCAGAATCACTGGCAATTAAAACTGGCTTTATGGGCCTACAAGACAACTGGTGCAGCAAAAGCACAGCTGCAACAAGTGGAATTCAGCTTCTCTGAGTCCACAAGGCTGGTTGGCACAACCTCAGGTGGAATTAACTCACAATGTGCAGCCCATGATATACCCACACAGGGTATGATGCTGCCACTCCAACTATTTATAAATCTTCCCACTGCTTCTTGAAAGACAGAAAGTACTTTCATAACATCCTGAAATTGAAATTTACAGGGCTTTTAAGACTCAATCTGTCAATGTCCAGATTGAGGTTTTCGTGTTTGTTTGTTGTTGGGTTTTTCCCTAAACTGCTTATGGATAAACACAAGCAAAATTTGGAAATTCCATACTATGGCTGATTTTTGAGTTCATTGAGCAGAAAATATCTGATCAGTACATACATGGAAATATTTTTGTGTGGCTTTTTTTTGTTTTCAGTGCTAACATAAATAAACTGTTTAACTGATTTTGTATAAACTTTCCAAAAAAAATCTCAAGCACGGAAAATTTCAGCCCAAAATGGAGTTTATTTGAGAAAATTACAAGCAACAGAAAAAGAGGGTTAGAATGGAAATCTGAACTCCTCATTAACTGGAGTTAAGCGCCAACTTGAATGCCAGGGGGTTTTTTCTGTTAATATTTGGTTTAAGGTTACATACAGGTTTGGAAGAGCTTAGCTCTTTTTAACCCTTTTTTTATTGCTGTCACTGACTTGGTTTGGTTCCAGATTGGTGGCTTGGGTTCAGGACTCCGTAGCTGCAGGACCCCACCACAGCAGCAGACATGGGTTGAACTCTTTCTTTCAGATCACTGCTCTTCAGGAAGCCCTGAGCTGCACACAAAACCCTCTCCCTGACCTTGGCTAGCCCTGAGTGCTCAGTGGCACAGGGCAGTGGGCAGCACCAGGTGCTCTCAGGTTGTGCTGTGGGGTCTGGCTCACGCGGCAGGACGGGGTTCACAGCCCTCAGGCAGCTGAAACACCCCTGTGCTGCCTTCCCAGTCCTCAGCTGGGGCAGAAATTCTGCCCAGCTCCATCCCCAAAAGCCAACAAGGCTCTGGGCACGTCATGCTTTTCATCTGGAAGTCTCAGCGCCTTCAGGGACTGAGGAGATGGGTGTTGTTTGAGTGGCTTTACTCTTGCTCTAGCTAAATATGGAGATTGCTGTGGTCTAAGGATAGGACCTGCATCTCACTCCTCAGCAAGCAGCTAACTCCATTCCTGGCTCTGCAGCAAATTCCCTATGTAACCTCTGGCAAACTTTCTCTTCCTTTGCTCTTTCCTTTGGAAAATTCCTCTGAATTCAGGGGGGCATTTTGTTGAGGGAAGGCAGGATGAGGAGTTGCTTTACCAGATTTGGAGTCTCTTTTGCTTTTTGAAGTTTAGCCAGTTCAGTTCTGAGACCTACAGTGAATGTCTCCACTGCACTTCTTAAGAGAATTGTCTCTTTTTCCAGCAATGTAACTTTTGTTTACATTTTGTGCTTCCTACATTTAAAAACCTCCCTGGTCTGTCTTTGTTCCCATTTTTTTTTCAGTCCAAAGATCTGTATTAGATATAAAGAAGAAGGGATCCAACTATGTATGAAAAGCAATCACAAGAACTCATAATTTAAAATTTGCCTATTGCAAACATTCAGGAAGCATTCAAATGGTCAGTGATAGTGCACTGAAGGTGGGAGTGCCCAGGTCTCTTAAGTTATGGAAATTATCAAGTTTTCTATAACTGTGAGGAAGCCACTGACAATCCATGGAAGGGCAAGTCTACAACTCTGGAATTTCAGCTCCAAAACAGAGATCCCTGACACTTGAAAGAAGACACCTGAAGGAAAACTTCTGTCAAAAGTGTTTTTTTCTGTCTAGCCCTGGCAGTCTCCAAACTGTGCTGGCAAGGAGCCTGACACTGAGGCCATGGACAGGCAGCCTGATTCCCACTGTGCCAGCCCCCAGATTTTCCTATCAGCTGTTTTCCAGAATCTCCATTATTAATGTTCTTCTGCCCTTGAAGCCATCCTCAGAGGTACTTGGCTTCCTCCACTGGGTAAGCACAGGGACTGAAGTGTTGAGTTTTGTGCTCCACTCTGTCAGACAGACATTGAAGGGCTGGAGCATGTCCAGAGAGGAGAACAGAGCAGGGGAAGGAGCACAGATCTTGTGGCCTGATGGAGCTGGGGATTTTTAGTCTGGAGAAAAGGAGGCTCAGGCTTGACAGGAGGGGGAAGTCAGGGGCTCTGCTCCCAGGGAACAAGTGACAGGACAAGAGGAAATGGCCTCAAACTGCATTAAAGGACGTTAAGGTTGGATATTAAGAAAAATTTCTTCGCAGAAAAGGTTGCCAAGCATCAGAACAGGCTGCCCAAGTTGGGTCACCACCCCTGCAGGGATTTAAATGATGTACAGATGTGGCAGCTGGGGACATAGTTTAGTGGGGACAAAGTGGTGTCAGGTCAGTGGCTGGACTTGATGGTCTTATGGGTCTTCTCTAACAGAAATAGTTCTATGTTTCTATGACCTCCTGAGTGTGCTCCTCAGGGTCTAGTGCTGTTCCCACTAAATTATATGAAGCCTTACACTGTCATCACTGAATATTGAAGTGGACTTTGGTCTATCCATAGCAAGATACTTATTAGTTAAAATTTACAAAACCTGAAGCTATTGATGGACATTTCTAATAAATTCAGATTCTTTAGGCAGACAAATTTAACACTGGTTAAACATAATTCTGGATTTCTGAAAATGCCCTGAAACTCTCAGCCATTTCTTCACTAACAAACTTCTCCTGCAGGAGACTAATTGTGCAGAAAGCTTGAAAGTGTAACAAACTGCATTTTGCCATTTTTCAGTATCATGGACAAAAACACAGTCTAATGAGCAAAACACTTATTTTGGTACTGTGTTCTTCCTACTACTTAATGCTCTTTCCTTCTGCATTTTTTTTCCTAGAGTGCATGGCTTTTCATGTTGGCAGGATGTGCGTCGACATGAGCTGAATATACATTTAAGCTTAAATTTGGGAGCAAGCACTAAATTATTGAACAACAATGCCTGCATGAAGGCAGAATTACATCAACCCAGTAGGTAGTAGGTTCTTATGATAAGGGAGACCAGGCCCTGCTCTGAAACAAGCAGGGTGCAGCAATTTCTGAAGTGACAAAAAGTGGGTTTTTACAGAATCAACAATGCAGCCTTTCTTGGGAAGCACATACAAAACCCTCACAATTAAATTAATACTTTTAATTAAGACTTTTTGGATGTATTTTCTTGTAAGTAATAGAAACGTCTTGAGCATGCTGAGGGCTGTCACAGTGTGTTGAGATGGTCAAGTCAACCTGTGTTAGGAAATGAAGCAGCAACTCAGCGCTGCAAGATTTATGCTTGGTGGATCTGGAATAAAAATAAAGCTTCAAGCTCAGGCACTTACATGGACAACAACAGTTTCCTCCTGGATGCAGATACAAATTTTGTTCCTTTTTTTTTTTTTCCCTGAAGGAAGCCCTTAGGTTAATATTTGTTAGGAGAAAGCTGTTTACAAGTGGGAGAAATTCTGTGTGAAATCCTCACAAATTCCAGCCAGCACAACGTTGCTCTGTGATGGGCACTGTGTAACATCTGCATTTGGGATATTTCCATACTTTGACCAGAAAACTCCCAACTGGATACAAGGCTTGATCTCCGTGGAAGGGCCCCTTGCAAAGTTAATCATGCACTTTGAGGCCCACCTGGACACAGCTTCTTTGGTGCTGATCCCCCCAATATGTTTACTCTACTGCAGATATTTAGGCTTATTTAGTGAGATCTTCCATTTCTCAAAGGGAATTGGATTTTTAAAAGCATTTAGATTATTAAAAATCTAGTGATTTAAAATCCTGGTTGGTGTCTTCCTGCTCATTCAAATGCTTAGTCACTGTTCAAAATCTAGTTATCAAACCTCTCTTTCCATAAAGATTTTGGGCCAATTCTTCCTCTCTCAGAACTGCCACTATACTTCATTCTGCTATCACCTGTAAGAGAAGAACATGTCTGCTGCTCATAAGTGCCAGATAACTTTTCAAAACCATAAGGAAAGATGAAGAAAAATAATTATATATGGTCAAAACATGGTTGCAGTGTTACTGTGAATGTGGGTGACCAAATGCCTGAAACCAAAATGTAACATGCCTGTGGGGCTCTGAAGCTGATACTCCAGCAGTGTAGGAAGGAGGCCAAGTAAGATGACAAGTGAAATGTTGTGGTTCTGGGAATTTCTAGCAGGCTTATGGTTCACATGTGTATTTCATGTGAAAGCATGTCATCTGCCTGTCCTGGCTGATCTTGTATGCAGCTGGTGAACAAAAGTATGTGGAAGAAAGCTTGCATGCAAATCTCTTCTGTGGGTGCCAAACAGAGGTGTTTCAGTCCAAGAGATGTTAATTATTGGGGCTGGGCAAGGAAGTGCTTTCAGCAAAGGACTTTTGCTTTCAGGAATGGCGGATTTTCCCACTTAGAAAAATTAATTTTTAATATGCCTTTTGTTTCTAGAGTTAATAGGGCAATTTGTAATGCAGAGCATTCCTAGCTGGTACAGAAAGGTAGATGCCAACAAAGCAAACAGCAAACAGAAAAGGAAGCTAAAGGCTTCTAAGGTGAACTAGAGTTTTGCTTGCATATATCTCTTTAGTAGGGTAGAAAGAAGTAACTACAGGGCTGTCACCAGAATAGAAACAGTTTAGCCTTTAATTCACAGAATCACTGAGTTTAGAAAACACCTCCAAGTCATCAAATCCAACCTGTGCCCAATCCCCACCTTGTCACCCAGCCCAGAGCACTGAGTACCACATCCAGTCTTTCCTTGGACACCTCCAAGGATGGGGACTCCAAACCTTCCTGGGTAGCTCCTTCCAATGCCTGACCACTCTTTCCAGGAAGAAATTCCTCCTGATGTCCAACCTAAACCTCTCCTGGCACAGCTTGAGGTTGTTTCCCCTTGTCCTGTCCCTTGTTGCTTGGGAGAAGAGCCCGACTCCCACCTGGCTGCACCCTCCTGTCAGGCAGATGTGTATAAATGCCCTTTTAATTGTCATTTATTACCTGAAATCTAGCATGCCACTAATGATAATTGACATTCTACTCCATACCTGTAAACTTGCTCTTTTCTCCATCATTAGCATTTCTCAGAAGTGAGTCACTGAAAACTGCAAAGACACTTTCAGACATTACAATTTATTGCTTACTTTGCTCATAAGGAGTGTTTGATCCTTGATGTGATATAGATTATATACAGAATTGCAAATGTTGTATTCAAGAGGCTGCCAGAATTCCTGTGTCTGCACAGCTTCAGACCATCAGTGTGGCCTGAACCCTTGAACTCTAAGTAGTGAAAGTATGAACGCTCTCAGATGGAAATAAAGAGCTGAGCTTGTAATGAAGCAGCTCATTCTTCAAGTTTTTGTGCTGACTGTTAAAAAATGATATGAAATAATGGGAATAAAACACTCTCAAAATGGGGACCATGCTCTTTCTTTGAGTTTCTGCAAAAGGCAGCAAGTACATGGAGATGGGAACTGCTGCTCATCAATGACCAGTTGATTTTAGAAGAGCAGGTTTCACAAACATCTGTGTTTATACTGGCTTCACATGGTGACAAAAGAATTGAGAAGCTGGTTTATGGGAAATCTGAGGAGGGAAGCCAGGAATAATGGTAAGGGAAGGACATGCCAGTAGATTTGGTGGTTTGGTGACCGTCCTTAATTAGTACATGATCCATATTGAGCTGTTATCTTCATTAGAAACCAAAAGGATTCTTCCTTGACAAGTTGGGAAGCCTTGGTTTCTGGTGAAATTATCCAGTTAAATGATTGGTTTTCTATGTTAAATTATCCTATGACTTCTCAGCTCCAAGGTTCTCCTGTTTTCTGAAGTCAACAGACAAGCACCATTCCTGAGTGGCTCAGCTGCACAGATCAGGATTAAGATGATGTTTCTCTCCCCCACCAGATGTGACAACCTGTTTTTATATGGAGCCAGTTTCAAGAGGTCTTACTTAGGAAAGCAGAAAGAAGATCTGAAGAGGAGTTTCGTCCGTGACGCTTCCTTCCTTATCCCCTTAAATTTGTACTTTATAAATACTCCCTGAAATCCTTGCTCAGAGTGACCCTGAGTGGGTTCTCAGTCTTTGATGAATTGCTCTCTGGTTTTATTTCTGAGGAGTTTGCACAGTTAGAGAAAAAAAAGAAATATTCCTGGGGGATTCCCTAGGAAGATCTGTCTGTCTTGTAATGGGATACATTTCTTGTAATGTCAAAAGATGAAATGAGGGGCTCCCCTGACAAATATAAAAGTTACATGACAACCCATCTATTTTTAGATGATTTAAATCAGTCAAGAGGGAAAAACATTTGTTTCCAAGGCTGTGATTTTCCAGATGACACCATTTTATTGCACGGTGCCATACCATGAGAAAGAACATTCTTGTGGCTTTTGAACTGGAAATCCTGTAGGAATGCTATTTCTGGCATTTATTTGCTGTGAAGCCAGGCACACATGGAGAGCAGACAGACTGACCAGATACAGTTTGTGGTATTGAGGCATTCAGAAAAGTCCCTGCTGCACAGCCCTTTTCCAGTATCCAAAGTGTTGAGTGAAGTTGAAAAATGATCAATGAAGATAAAATCTGAACGCCATGATCTGATCAGACAGCCAGACTTTCACGCTATTAATGTGTTCCTTCCTCTTGCAAAAACGCTATTTTGAGAATTCAGCTTCGTACACTGATGCTTCTAAAATAATTCTTGGTAATGAGCAGGGTTTTTGTTGCAAAGTGGGAGTGAGGGTTGAATGCACACGTTGAGGAAAAAACTAAATGCTGTCACTCCATTTTAACTGGGAAGATTTATTTTTTTTTTTAATTTACCCGAGTACCACGTGTGAACACGCAAAGGAGATGTTGATCGAGGAACGGAACAAGAACTTGAGCCCATTCTTTGGTTACCTTGCCAGGGACAGTGAATTCAAAGAAAGTTTTTGCATGGGTAAGTGCTTATTCTTAAGACCTTGTACCATCAGATACTTCCTGTTGTCAGTTAAACAGAGCAGGCTGGATTTTTTATTTTACATTAAAAAAAACCCAAACAAAATAGGCTCTGAAATTTTTTTGAATATAGTTGTGTCTCTCCACAGCCTCTCTCCTAGGAACTGCTCTAAAATGATAGCCTGCCCGAACGGAGCAAAAACCCTAATAAATATGGTGCATTCCTCCTTAAAAAGTATATTTATTTAGTAAGTTTAGAAACCACTCTGAGGTTAGGTTACAGCTATTGGGATTAGAGGGCGTCTCGTGGGCAGTTCAGACATCAAGCTATAGGTCCATGGAGCAAAGCTGAGCTGTTTCTAGCCTGATGTCTGAATTATGAATTAGGTTCATTCTAATTCCAATGGGGTAAACCTCAGAGCAGTTTATATACTTATGGCTAAGTGCTCCTAAAATACAGGCTATTTATTTAAAACATACATGTAAAATGTAATATCTAAAAAAGATGTCTGGCCTAGTGATGCTGGAGCACAGCAACCCAGCCAAATAAATCCTGAATTCTGACTTTGGAGCCCTCAGAAAGGGATGGCACAGCTGGCTTTATGCCACCTTCTGATATTCCCAGCTAGGTCAGATCCCCGCTTGGCTTGGGAAGAACTGGAAGAGCCACAAGACCAAATTAATTTCCCTCAGCCCAAGGCATTTGCCTCTTCCTCAGCCATGCCTGTCATGCCAAAGCTGGGAGACCCTTGGGTCATGATGTCCTCCCTTCACCACTCAGGAAAGTTCTACAGGCCAGGAACACCCTGCAGGGTCGGCTCCTCTCTCTTGATCACTGGAGTTGTGCAGAGAAGCCCAAATCTGCGTTTTCAGTCTGGTTGGATACTTGGGAAGCAGGATGGAGCTGCAGGGTTGGGCAGGAAAGCCTAGGATTTATTAATAGCATTAATAGCATCAGCAACTGCTTCCATGTGGAGCCACCCTGGTCTCTGAGCTCATTCCAGCAGCAGTGCCAGCTGTGAACCTCTCACCTTAACCACCACGGGCCTTTGACCCTGCTGCTGGCCACCAGTGGCTGTGCCAAGCTGGCTTTTCCACAGGGACTGCTCTCCTTGTGGGACAGAGCACTGTGAGGCTCCTGCAGGAGCCTGAGCCATCCCTCCCTCTGCTCCCTTTGCTCAGGCTACCAGAGAGCCTCAAGGAGAGACAGCATCAATGTTATTTTCCTGGGATGGAAGTGGAACAGAAACTACCCGCTATTTTAGGACATCTGAACTGGCTCCATCACTAGGCAAAAAAAAAAAAAAAGCAAAAAAAAGAGTCAGTTTACACTCTGGTTCTCTCTTCCCTCCTCACCATGCTCCTTTAATTTCCATTCCAGGAAATAAATGGGACAAAATACCTCTCAAGTAATTACTTCTGCCTCAGCATTAAGTAAGATGTAGAGAAGTCTTCTGGAAACAGCCATTCCCTGGTTTGGTCAGAAGGTGAAGATCTTCTGCAGATGCAGAAGCAGCAGATGTGTAGTGGACACAGAGGGCAGATTTCTTTAGACACTGAAGGATTCAGCATAGGGCTGAAGGAGTGCATAATTAATTTGTGTGGGGATACTGAGGCCAAAGATCACTTCATACAAATTTCTAGGAGCTGGCAAAACTAAATGTCACAAGCAAGCTGGTGGGAGTTTAAAACTGAACATGGACAAAACCCGCTTTTGTTGTTTTCTGCTTTCAAAGGAACTAAATCTCAACATTTTGTGTGGCAGCAGAGCTCTTACTCACAGCTCTTGGGTGCCTGAGGCTGACCATGAGGCACTAAATAGGCATAAGCCTAAGGAGAATATTGAACTAATCCCTCTCCCCCAGCTGAGATGCTTGGGAGGCCATGCTTCATTTGGCATCACTGAATTTTGGGTTGGGCTCCACTTAGTACAGGAACAAGGAGTTGAGTGCTTTCAGTGGACTGTTGGGATAGCAGCAGACTTCCCATGTCATTAGGTAAGTAAGGAAGGATTTTGGAGAGGGAGATAAAAGCAGTGAAAAATCTGAATATGGGATCTCTCTGTTTCACTCTGCTTTGGCAGGCTGTTCCTCAGAGCTCTCTGGGTTAGCATCCTGAGGTGGGACAGCAGGTCCTGGAGGTGTGATGGTCCTACAAAGGAGGCACAGTGCCTGGGGAAGGGCTCAGATTGCCTGAGATGTGTTAGAACCAGCTGCGTGCCTGGAATGGTATTTTTGGGTTTTGCTGATGACCAATACATATGGCCAGAGGAAAAATTCTCCAGGAAGGTGTCATAGGAGAATATGCATCAGTCAGAAAAAGGCAGAATTACAGTGAAAAAAAGAAATCCTGTTGTAACAGATGAAGTTCCTATCAAGTGACAGCAGCAGTTTATTTTCCTTGAGCAAAAGTAATGGATATACTTAGGCATAATCCTACCCTCAAGTGTTTTAATTCTGATGGAACTTCTTATTAAGGAGAGACATCAGAATGGAAAAGTGCACACCCTAATGGAAACAATGTCATAAAACTGACAGGATTTCTACAAGGTAGGTTGACACCTAAATTAGCTAAGAAGGCTTAAAACATGATGGGAAAGAAAAACAAATGGAAAGGAAAGAGAAAGGTTTGGTATGAGTCAGTATTTTTGTTATTTGTTGAGTGTTTTCAAGTCTGTATTTTAACAGCTAATTAAGACACAAAGGGTAAGAGAATTAAGTTTGTTTTGTTCCACCTTCTGTGTCTGTTGAGTGGCTAATCAAGAAATCTCCAGGCCCAGATGGGAGTTC
Source organism: Agelaius tricolor (assembly GCF_023055355.1). NCBI lineage: Eukaryota > Metazoa > Chordata > Aves > Passeriformes > Icteridae > Agelaius > Agelaius tricolor. The sequence continues at coordinate 7,472,866 of NW_027269263.1, forward strand.
ATATTCATTTATGATTTCTCTTTGCCCCACGTTTTACTTGAAAATGTACTTTGTTCAACTTGCAACTCACCCTGTACCCTTGAAAACAAAAAGATGACTGCAGTGTGGGTTCAAGGTTCCATGTCCCTTGACCTCTTGATGTTGCTATTGCAGATATTGCTCATCTGCACAGAATACAACAATACACTTATTTATTCCATGCAATGACCAAAGTCCCACTGTAAGCTGTTCCATGCACAATGCTGATATGACCAGACTTGCTTATATAACACCATAATTTCATTTGTAAGGAGGAAAATTTTTTTTCCTCCTCAAATATTTGTGGGTTATTAAAATCACCCAGTAGGTTAATGAGCCCCACAGTGTGTGTGTCTGTGATTCCTACTACATTTTCTTAACTTAAGCAAGCCAAAATTGTGTAACTCCAGTAACACCTGAGGGAAGAAAAAAAAAAAAACAACAAAAAAGGAAGATTTAATAAGGCACAGTTCCTTTTTTGTGGCCTTCTTGCTCCTGCTGGGCAAAGTCTTACATTTGTACTAGCCTGCAGAATATATAGAAAATAAAGAATATATAGGATATATTGAGTTGTAGTATCACATAATGATGTGGGTTGGAAAGGACCTTAAAAATCATTTAGTTCTACCCCCCTGCCATGGGCCTTCCACCCCACCTTCCATTAGACCAGGTTACTCCAAGCCCCATCCATTTTATCCTTGGACACTTCCAGGGATGTGGCAAACAACTTTACAATACTGCATGCAGAATATGGCGTGCTGGGAAGAAAGCTGCTTATGTGCAAACTGAATTTCTGGTTCATGATAAGTCAGGCTATGCTTGGATTAATGGATTTAATAAAACAAGAGGTTTCAGGATGGGAGATGATTGTGGAGAGCTCAGTTGAAGTTCCTGGAATGTAATTTTCCTTCTCTGCTTATACCAGAGTTTCTTTGCTTGGTGCAGGGAGCATGATTTGATTCCCTGTCTTCAAGGAAGGGGGAAGAAGAAATATAGAAGAACTAGAGAAGAACATTCATATATAGACACACACACAAAAAAACACCAAAAAAAGGCATAACCATGAGCATGTTGTTTGGAAGGAGGTTCTTTCAGATTCTCTCAGGATGTTCAGACTTTCAGTCTCCTCCACTCAAAAACTCAACTTGACAGGTAGACCAAGCTGGTATAGTTTTGGGATGATGAATCCAGGGTTGAAACCACCTCTCTAGGAAATAGTAGAAAACCTCTCTGGTATCTCTGTCAGCATGTCTGATGTTTTGAGACAGTCCGGAAGACATTTCATAAAACAAACTTCCATGGCTCATTGCTTTAGGTTGATTATTCATATTTTCCCTTTGTAATAATGTTTTCCTAAATGCATTTCATTCAACACAGTGTTTCTCTGGCAACAAATGGCAGCTCATTGTTGAATAGCAAGCATTGCTTTGATGGTTTGAGTACTTCAGTGCCCGTTTGCATAGCAGAATCCTCTGCAGATCTAACACAGCCAGTTCCTTCTGTCAAAATTTTCAGGAGGCTGAGCTTTAAAAGTGCACAGCTTTCAACAGCAGAAAGATGAGTGCTTCATCCCACAGAAGTGTGTGAGGTTCAAGAAAGTCTCTTGCGTCGTGGTGAGGCCAATGGAGACTAAAAGGCTTTGTAAAATATCTTCACACACGTGTGCAAAGGCACCTTGGGACAGCTGAGAGCTCTCTGCTCAGGGCACTGGTGTGGGTTGGCAGAGAATGCCTTAGCCGAGGTTTAAATCCAGTTTTTATATCCCAGCTGACAGCCCCAATCAGTAGGCTATCATCCACACTGAGGTTATTTGGTCAGCCTCTCCTGTCTCATATCATTGTGGTCTATGGGTTTCCTCCTTCCCAGGCAGTAATCTCTGACACATGGAAAGAGGATTTCCATGTTAATTATTTCTGCACAAAGTTCTACCAAGATTTAAAGCACAGTAATTTTAATTTTTTTTCATGGTCCCCCCCCCAGCTACTGAATATCCCTGCCTTTTTAAATACATGTATTTGGCCTGGCCTAAGACTCCACTGGATTTCTTTGTGCTGCTCTACTGTGTCTCATTGACAGTTTAATTTGATGAAGGCTGGCTGTGAGTCTATAGGCAGATCTGTAGCTTAGTCTTTCTGTCATTACAGAGCATTTATCTAAATAAGTAATTTTTCAATGAAACAAGAGTTCCAGGTGAGTGTGAAATCATTGAAACCGGACTTCACAGAAAATTTCCATTCAAAATTTAGAAGCAATTTTGAGAATCAAGGTTATGCTAAATTAAGATGTCCCCATTAAGAATGCTGGTTTTATGTAAATGGAAATTTTGAAATTAAATATATGTTTAAAAGGCACTTTATGGGTGTTTGTGTTTTTCTGCAGACACATGTGAGGTGAACATCCCAACTTGAGCAAAGAAGGATTATTGTTTTGCCTCTGAGAGAAAAATACATTGACGAACCTAACTTGATTTTGGTAGACAGGATAAACTTCAGGAAGATTTAAATGAGGATTCTTCCAACAGATCAATTCACTCTCTCTAAACTATGTAATAAAATTTCTGTAGGAACAAGGACATGCCACTTCAGAAACACTGGCCACACATTCCTTGTGGTTTCTAACATCCACCCAGGATGCTTGGAGCCCCAACCCTTACCTCCTTACTTTAGGAGCATCCTTCCTTGCCATTAGGAGCTCTTGGCTACCTGGCCAGCTCTTATCCCACCAGGATGAGAGCTGACTGGGGAGTAATTACCTGGACACTTCCATTTATCTCCTCATGCTGGATCAACACGGTAAAATGAAGGATATGTGCTTAAAGTACTTGAAAGGCAGTAAACCTTAAAGTGGCATCTAATCAACCTGTGGAATTTTTTGCTGTGGGACATGGAGACAAACAGTTTGAGAGCCAGGGTAGGATTAAGCACTTGAATAGGAATAATACCTGTAGTTAACTTGTGAGGTTAAAGTATTATGAGGTTTATCAGTTCTTTTGCTTCTGGGCATAAACTGCCATCTCAGCTTGTGAAAGAGCTCGTCTCTGCTCCTGCCTGTTGCTCAGGGCCCTTTGTGGGATGCTTTCCTAGGGTGTGGGGCACCTGAGTAAGCTGGTGCCTGAGGGGAGGACAGCAAAGCAAATGGTCAATAAAACCTGCAGTGGAGCACTGGGTCTGGTCCCCCTGCTTCTGAGCTGAGGGATTCCACAGCCCACGTGGGAGGAAAGCAGCACAGCCAGTGGGCTGCCTTCCATTAAATCATGTTCTCAGAAAATTGTCAGGGTTGGGTTGTGATTTATCATCCAGTTACTGCACAGCCACTTTTCCAGGCAAGCTAGAAACCCTCCATTATGTGTATGTGTCTTCTTAAAAGCAGTTAAACCCTCTCACCATTTGTTATGGGATCACACTTGTCTGCACATTCTCTCTCTGTCTGTTTGGTAAAGAGAAGGTAGAAGAAAATGGCTTGAACATTCCTGCCTTTTTGAAACTTTCCATACTGTCTCTTCACAGACAGATTATATGTATGCATGTCATGGCTAGAAGTAAATGCACAGGCATTAACTACAGCAGCAGGTGTTTTGGGGATTTTTCACCTCTAGAATTTTTGTACAACACCATTAAACAATTAGCTGTTTGCCCTCAAGGACTGGGGTTTATAAAATGGAACACTTTACAGCAAGTGTGGTTCTGACTCAAAAATGCACCACTTAGATGAAGATTTTTGTTCTCAGACTTGTAGATTAAGATTTAAACTTTAAGGTTCTGGTTGTATCAGAGTGAAACTTTGGATTTTGACTGCAAAACTGTGTTTAGGCTGCAGGAGAGCAGAGACAGTACTGTTGGTAAGGGTGTTACACTTAAAAACAGGGTAAAGGGTGGCTCTCTTCAGGCAGACATACAGTGCCTTCAGACAGACTGGCAGGAGCATCTGATGGTCTTATCTCACAGGGATTAAAAAAGGGGAGAACATGCTGGCTGCTTTGAATGGTTAATGTGATCACAGCGCTGCTGAGCAGTCTGGCTGAACCCAAACAAAAGATACTGATGCTTTTCCTCCAGCTGGCTTCAAGGAGCTGGTCAGGGTGTTAGATATGCTGATGCTGAAAACGGGGATAAAGGGATGGGGAACCTGATCTAAACACTTCTTTTATTCCTGTACTCCATTCACAGCTTTATTCCTAAAAAAGGCAAGAGCTCCTGCCCATCAGTCTGTCCATGAGCTCCACTGAGCTCAGTCCTGGGCTCCCAGGGTGCCTGAGAGGTGCTGTTTGTCTCTTGCTGTCCTGAGTTGCTGTCTGGATTCCCAGGCTGTGCTCCAGCCCTGTTTGTGATCCTGTCTGAGCTGCAATGTTGCTGGTCTTGTCTTGGACTCTGTCTTGACCAGGTGCCTTGAGCTCCTGGATGGACCCCAGGCAGTGTGGGCAGCCTTGTCTCCAGCTGTCTCCAGCCCTGTCTCCAAGGGCTGCTGTGTTGTGCAGTAAACATGGAATAATCCAAGGTGCTCTTGGCATTGTGCTGTGGCTGTGAGGATATTGCCTGGCAAAGCCAAAGGCAGACAGGAAGGCAGGGAGAGCTGCAGCTGGGCTGATGTGCTGGTTAATTCTCTGGGGAATAATTTACTCCCTGTGAGCCACCCAATGGCATCCACTTGTGCCTGTTCCTCTAGTTCAGACATGTAGCTGAACAATGTCCTGATTCCAGCTCTGTGCCAGAAGGGCAGCTTATAAACCCTTCCCAGACAATGCACAACCTCCTTCTTCCTTCCCCTGAAACCTCCTGGGGCTGACATGTGCGGGGGTGGTGGAAAAACAGAGGGAGAGGAGGAGAGGAGGAAGGGTGAGAGGAGCAAATATCCCTCACCAGCCACTCCCCACGGAGAGAGAGGTTGTGATAGCAAATGATGCATTTTATGGCAGAGAGGAAATGCCTTCATCCCATCAGCTGTGGCCCCTTCCCAGCGCTCTGGCTACCTGAGGAGGAGGAGGAGGAGGAGGAGGAGGAGGAGGGGGGAGGTCCCTGGCTGTGCTGGCCAGATGAGAAGGCTGCAAGCTGGGAGGTGTTGTCCCTGGTGGATGTAAAACTCTTACAGGTGCTTCCTGCCCCGGGCTGCAGGAGCAGATGATGTAGCTGTGTCTGGAAGTTCTCAGATGGCAGATCAGCCCTCCGGGACCACCGCGGCGGGATGGCTCTGGAGCTGGGCAAGGCTGGGAGCTGCAACTGCCTGTGCTTTCCTCACCTGCAAAAAGGACACAGGCTGGCAGCTTTAGCTGCTGGAGTTTCTAGCCAGAGTTGTTCCGTTCTGTCTGAAATGCATTTTGACCTTTGCCTTGAAATGAACTTACTAAAACTCATCTGCACACCTAAGGATGGTCAAAATGTCCACAGGAAAGGTCTCTGTCATGATATCTCTTATGAAGTCCAGAGAAAAAGTGGCTTATATCAGGTCTGACAAAGTTTGTAAGCAGAGATTTAACCCTTTTGCCAGGAGGAGCCTTTTCTTTCAGCCACTAGAGCTTTTTTCCCCCCTCTGTTTTCTTCTTCATTCTATTTATAGCCTGCTCTGGTTTAAATTTCCTTGGCCATCAGACAAGTGAGCAAGTCTTTTCTCTGCTGATCTTACAGCAGAGTTTGTTTATGCACATACAAGATCTCTAATTACAGAGCAGTGTGATTCCCCACAAAACATCCCCTGGCCTCCACTCCTCAAATTCATGTAGGACTTCTTTTCTGCAAGGCCAAACACACTTTTAGAGTTTATAGACAAAGCTGTTTTGTGTATATATGATTTTTCTCTCCTGTCTTAACCCTTTCCTCACAAAAAGAAAAAGGAATGAAAAAAAAATGAGACAAGGCAGCTGGGAAATCTTTGACTAAAGAGCAGATCATATTTCAAAACATTGCGATCTAAAAATAATAATTATATTTTCCCCTTCCTTCTCTTTCTTTCCTCCTTGCCCTTCTGTAAAATGTGATTCATTTTCTCTGAAGAAAAATTCCCATCCTGGGAATTTATGAACCACATAACACTTGAGTGAGACTGATTTTGCTGCAAGGCACAGTTCTGATTCTGTGAATTGGATCTGGGCTGAGAGCAAGCCTGAGGTCACTATTGTGATTTGTGCAATGTTATGTAACCCTGTCCATGCATGCACAAACATCCCTGCCTGTGTGGAAACAGGAGAAATGAGGCCAGAATTCATGGCCATTTGTGTTGGGAATCAGCTGCTTTCACGGATTTCACATTAATTAACAAATGTCTGGGTTTTGTGGACTTGCTTCTACCTCTCAAAGGACCCTTCCTACTGAAGTTTGTGGGTCTACCCTTCTTATATGAAGATCAGAGGTTTTCAGCTGTGTGAATTGGACTGGGCAGTTTGGGTTGTTGGTTTGGTTTTGGTGTGTGGGTTTGGTTTTTGGTGGTTTTTTTTTTTTTCGCTTTCATTGGTGTTTTTTCAAAAGCAAAGAAGAATTTTGCACCTTTTCGAGCGCCACTCCGCTGCAGGTAAAGAATGTAACAGCTTGTGAGAGTGCAGCTAGAGCCAATAATAATTTGACTGACATGTCCTGGCACTGAAATGCCTATTAAACCTCACTCTGTCCTTTCAAGGTGGAGGTTTTAATGCTGGGCACTTGTTTGAGCTGAAAATTCCCTCTCTTTATAGACCCAAAGAGCCTACATCCATGAAAGATTCTCAGAAGGATCTAATATTTCTATGGATGATAGAATAAATCCTTCAGTGCTGCAAATTTTCCAGGCCATGGAAGTTTCCAAGCCCAGTACATGTTTCCATATGTAACACACACTTTTCCACACAGGATCCCAAAGATTTCTTGGAAAACAGTGGAGGCTGGTTGACTATGATAACGTGGTAACAGTTTTAGGAAAATCCATATTTACTTTTAAGAATCTGTAGGAAATGCAGCAAATTTCCCACTAGGGGTTAAGTGTGGATTCTAGGAATTACATAGCTCATTACAGGAACAAATTAATTCAGATATTTGATGGGCATGATTTCAATGAGGAATGAGCCATCTCTATTTGGAAAAGTTTGACAAGATATATGCTCTTGTTTTAAGGCAGCTTCTTGATTTTATGTAAGACATGCACACTTTTAAAGCCAGCTCCAAAGTAAAATCACTGATATTCTTTCCATGGATTTGAGAGAGTTCCAGTAGGTGGGAGGTTAGCTCTCCTACCTACACTGCCAGTAACCAAAAGAGGTTTTTTTAAGAGCTGTTTATTACATGGTATGGTAGAACAAAATTTTTCAATACAACCCCCTGTCTCCTGCAGCTTGCAGTGCTAGCACAGGTTTGTGGTGCCTGCTGGAAACTGCCTGGGTTCTTAAGGCAGGATTTTAAACAGAGCATCTGTTTGTTTCCTTCTTTACACACAATGCAATAAAAGCTCCTAAATAAATCAGCATCTAGAACAATAGCATCTAGAATATCCTGCAGAATGAGAGACCACAGCCTTGATTTGACACAGGTTCCTGTGCTGATTTCAGCAGGATTAAGGATGCCCTGCTACAGAAGGCACTGTGTTTGTGTAGGTGTGTGGGCACAGAGATTACAGAGGTTGATAGCCCAAGTGCACCTTCTGCTTTCTTCCTCATTTGTGGCTGGAGCTTTTTACCTGAGTAACATCATCAACTTAGTGGTAATTCATAAGGTTTCTACAAGTGCTTTCCAGTTCAGTATCAGCACATATTAATAAATAAATTAATCCTGGTATTTGCATCAGTGCTGTGTTGTTTTTTTTTTTCTCCAGAATCCAGAGCTGTGTAAAAATTTGGAGCGAGATCTTGCATTCATGGAGCTCTGCCACAAAGCCACTGAAAGAGGGATGAAACAGGGCAGGGATGAAACAGCAAGGATCTGAACTGTCAGATCTTTGTAGACCAAAAGAAAATTGGCACCTCACAGCTATGCAACAGCTTTTATTCCCCTCTTTGCTGAGAAGTCAGATGAAATTATTTAGGAGGGTCCAGCTGTAGGAAGTGAGCCAAGCTGGGCTGTGTCCCTGGATTCCTGTCATGGGCAGAAGTGACAGGATTCTCCTGGGGCTGGCACAAAGGAGGTGCAATTGCCCCAGAAGCACCTGCAGAAGGCCCTCAGGGGAGCTGGGTTCCTGAATTGGGCAGGGCAATGACTGCCAGAGTTATCAAATATTTGTTTATGGATCCCTTCTCACTGATCCTCTGTGTGTGCACCCCACTGAGGACTTTGTGTCTTACAGCAGGAGGGGCTGCTGGGTGTCTCTGGCTCTGAATCATAAGTGATCAGGCAGAAAGACAGCACAGACAAACCTCAGAGAACCTGGATTTTCTACAGTCCTCCCCATTTGCAAAACCCCCCATTTATGCAGCAGAGAGGAGCCATTGTTCTCCCACAGCAGCAGCAGCAGCAGCAGTTCCACACAAGCCACCTCACTGCTCTGCAATTTGCAGTGCTGTGGAGTATCTGCAGGAAGAACACTGAAACAGTCTTTGTGATGGCCATGAATTTGATTAATCATCCACATAGTTGTAGTTCTAATTGCATTCTGGCATTTCTATCTGTTTGTGCCACAAGCAAAATTGTTATTTCCTAAAGCAACAATAATTTTTGTTCAGCTCACTGCACCTAAGCAAGCTTTTCTTGAGGAAAATATTATCTTACTTTTCCTTTCCAGTGCACAGTGTAACTTTAGCATTTTAAAAGTATTTTAAAATATTTTTATACTTTTAATATTTTAAAAGTATTATGTATACTGTAAAGATTTATTTAGATTAGAAATCTTTCTTGTTTGCCTTGTCGTTTTTGGAATCATTCTTTTAACGCGCAAAAAGTGCATTTATGTAAGAAAAGGAGGGAAATGTAATATAATGAAAACTAGGCTGAATTAGGAAAAATGAAGTTTGAATTAGGAAAAATGAAGTTTTAGGCTGCCACAGATAAAACAAAGCTGATTATTTCTTTCTAAGAAGTCAGGCCAGATTGCTCCTAAACCAGCCTGGGTCTGTTTAGTCCCAGTGGAGGTCTGGATGGTCACAGGTGTCCCAGTCGAGTTACCCCTTTCTGTTTGTGACTGCCCTCCTGAAGCCCCTTTGGCAGCTCCACAGGGCAGGTGAGAATGTATCCTGAAGGATGTTTTCAGGAAAGTTTCTAGATCCCTGTTGGCATAATGTTCTCCCACTGCACAACACCTTTTTCCCACTGGTGGTTGATCCATGGTTGGAATCACAGCCAGTCTCTGAGGTTTGACTGGGGGGAATGGGGGGCAAAATGAGCTTCATCATTTGTGAAAACTCTTTATCAAGGGAGCCCAGAGCAGCCCATTCAGCTGAAAAACGAAATCTACTCTGTAAAGATGGAAAGTGAGGGGAGATGAGCCCCACCCCTGCTCCCACTGTGAGCATGAATCACAAAATTCAGCTTCCACATCTCTCTCCAGTATAGAGCAGATGTGGGCAAAAATAGAGCTGATGGCATTTATTGTGACAGCTGATGCTGGTGATTTGACTTCTTTCATTAAAGAGATGACTAACCTGCAATTTGTTTTTAGATTGTCTGGATTATTTGTACCGAAAGTCCTCTGGGGATTTCAATTCTGCACTTCATCTGGGACAAGGAAAAGGGCAGGCATGTGGAAAACATGAATATAGGGACCTGCAGGTTTCACAGGCTCTCTGGAGCACAGACTCAGATGCCCCAAGGAATCTGGTGATAGAGAAACTCCTCTTTGGTTTCAGGGAAATGCTTCCTCGAGCAGCAGCAGGAATATGCAGGTGTCCTATTCCTGTGCCAGGAGAAGCAGCTACTCTCTGCCTTCCTGGGAAGAGAAAGATCAGGCATGCTTTCACATAGGATTAGGTGGTAGGGGAAGACATCCCAATTCCAGCATCAGAAATCTGCAGTGAAACTCCAGCAAGTGACAGCCAGCATGCAAAGCTGCATCTTTATTTAAACACCTGCTGGTTATTCACACTTGAGCTATTTCCTGGGTGCCGAGTTCTCCCCAGAATTCTTTCTGTGGTTTCAAAAATTCCACCTTTCCTACAGCAGTGTGTGCTAGAGATTGGAGCACATCTCTCCACTGTCTCTCCAGAGACGTACCTCTCTTCAGGGAAAAAAAAAAAAAAAAAAAGAAAAACACTGAACCTTCTTTCTTCCACACTAAAAGACCTTTGTCCCAAACCACACATGTAGATTTTAAACAGAAAATAATATGAAAGCACAGTGCTTCCTTTATAGCAGACCTTATGTGCCTTATGCAGCTTTCTGAGTTCCTGTGTCCATGGATTTATGATGTGCTCTACACTTTCCACATTCTCAGTGTTGTTTTCCCACATTTGAAGGAGAAATGATCAAGAGATTTGTGCTGGAGTGAAATTTATTCTGTCTTAAGCTGTGTAGAGGTTCCAAATTCACCACAGCATGGAAAATAGAAATGCTGTAAGCATCTTGGGCCCTTCCCAGGCATGCAGACACCATGCCTTCTGTAGAAATGAACATTACATTCTTGTAATTACTGCTTTTGTCAGAACTGCTTTTGCCTCTCATAGATCAGGTAAATATGAACTGAAAATATGCTATAATGCCCAAGGGGTCATTTTTGCATGGGAAAATAAGCCCCAGCCCAAGGAAATGTTGCACAGCTCTGCAGAAGTTGGAGTTTGTGTGGCCTTTCTGGTTGTTTAGAGTGAATTACAGGGGTAAACCTCCAAGGGGATCCTTTGTTTAGGGGTAGGAAGCTGTAATTTAATGTTTTAAAAAACGCTGTGGTAAACAGCATCACACTGTCCAGTTTCCTCTGTGTGTGCTGGAAACCGAGTGAGCCTTAAGGCTCAGGTGCTGAAACCACTGCTCTGCTGAGAGGACAAGATGGCCATGCCCCACTTCCCCAGCAATTCCTGAAGGGAACACTGCCAGACTGGCCTCCAGGCTGGCTTCCATGCTGCCCAGCGAGGAACCAGCTGGGTGACCCCGAGTATTCCTTGGAAACATTGGCCGTTACTGCTGTGCTCCAGCTCCCCATTGAGGAACACTCCAACCCTGCTGAAATTCCTCAGTGCTTTGCCAGCTGCCCTTTCCACGGAACAAAAAAAAGATCAATCACCAAAGCGAGGGAGAGTAATGACTGAACTTCTTCTTCCTCCAAGATTAGCAAAACAGACACACCAAAATAAAATGAAACCACACTTGCAATTACTCTTTCCTTAGATCACCTATTAAGCAGCTAACCAGCTCCCAAGACACTTGTGTAGCTGGGATCAGCCCTTACTCAGGATTCCTGGGCATTACTTACACAGAAAGGAATTGAGACTTGATGAGGAACCTCTCCTTATATATCTAGCTGGTCCTTGAGCAAGTAGCTCCAACTTGACAAGCCTTTTGCAATTCATAACTTAATTAGGTTGCCAATTTTTAACAGTGCTATTAAAAGATTACTGACCTCCCCTGGCTAATTTTAGAACTATCAATGTCATTTTGGCATGGCAAGGTAGAACTATTTTCTGATCAGAGAATAGACATAACTCCTTAATGACTGTGCTAGTGCTTAACAGACTGCAGATCTATTTTTAGTAATGAAGGAAATCTTCCTGCCTGGAATTGTTGAACGTGCACTAACGTTCAAACATTTGTATATGACCAGTGCACAAAAAAGCCTGATTTACAGAACCATATGGACAGATAACCAGACTTCATTCTCTTTCCTGTGTTTGCATATTATCCATAATTCATTATTAGCTCTCTAGTCTGCTCAGAACACAACAGCCATCGATCAAACCTGAGGTGAGAAGCGGTCTGGGGAATAAACATGCCTTACTTTGGCTTGGAGGAATATTGTGATTTGCAGCCTAATATTTTCCCCATTCCATTCCATTGCTTTTCCTTTTTGTTATTCTGTGGGGATTTGTAGACTCCAGTTGCTGGCAGCTGCAGTGAAAAGTGTTCAGTTTAATTCAGTTTAGTCAGATTCTAGGCAAGCTCTAGGCTGTGCCTCTGTGGCTACTTACTCCATGGCCAAACATGAAGTTCCCTTCTGCTTACCCATCAGGAACATGCAGGATAGAATAATTCCCTTGGTGGAGTCTCATTGTATGAGACATTAATTTTTTAAAGATGGTTTTAATTCTAGAAGATATTAAAGCTGATAATCTGTTGAGACACTGAAGAAGCTTTTGTTCAAAACATTGGTTTATATTGTCAGCTGGTGGTGGGGTAACTGATGAACATTTCTCACTGTCTCACTGTGCACTGGGGTTGCACTGAAACAAAAAGCCTGAAAATCAGGGCTGAAAACCACAGTGCTAACCCAACAACCCCCTTGCCTGCCACTCAAACACTGGTCTTCCAAATTTTACCCTAATGGAACAACACAGGGTGTCAAAGGAAAAAGCATCGCTCCTGTGAACCTTGGTTACTTTGATCCTTGCTAAGCAATGGGCCATGCTCAGCTGGTCAGTCAACACAGGCTGAGGCTCTTTTGCTCTCAGACCAAGCAGTGGTGGATTCCTCTGTGCCCATCTGCTGCTCCCAAGGCCAGCAGAAGCTGCAGAGGCAGCACATTCAGCTCCCTCCGGAAGGATGTCCGTGCTTTGCTTGGTTTGAAAGTTTCACCTCGCCCTATGGCCAACCATCTCTCAGCATGGGCAGGCTCCCAAGGGAATTTTCTCGAGGTCTTCTTGAAGGAAAGATGATGTCAGAGATCTGGCAAGGGGAGGCAATCATACCTCGGAAACCAGCATGGCTTCACCACACCCACAAAAAAAAATAATAACACGGATGGTAAAATTAAGGTTGGAAATAAGGAGAGCAGTGCTGTTACCACAGGCACAGCACAAAACTGGCATGGGGACAAACTGTGCTGGGATCTGCACAGAGGCAAAAGAGGCCTCGGGACCAGTGAGGAAGGTGAGATGCAGTGGAAAAGCCCTGCTGCACTCTCAGTTGTTCTGGTACCTCTCGGTAGATGGCACCACAGAATTCCCATGGACCACTGTGTTCTTGGGCTGACTCAGGAATGATGGAAAACTCCTCCTTTTCCTCTCCAAGGGGTGTGATCAAGGTTATTAGAACTAAAAATTAGCCTAAAGAGAATCGGTAGCAAATAAGACAGAAAATTGTTATTTTTAATAAAACTCCATAAAACCATACAAACCCAGAAAACATGAATGGGAAGTAGCCTTAAAAGCAGAATATTAGTGAGCAGGCTTTTTATTTATCACATCAGCACTAGAGAGCCTATGTGAGTCTTAACTCTTTGTAAAAGGAACAAAAAACTAATGTTGATATCAAAAGGTAAATAATATATTCAGGAAGAAGCATAAAGAACCCCACCCCAACCTTTCTTTACATTGACAAAAGATTTTTGACTGGCAGAGGCAGCCAAGGCTGGGTAAAGCCATTCCATGATGTCTTTCCAACTGGACCACAGCTGCAGCCTCAGGCTCATGGAGTTCTGGAGCCCAAGGAAACATCCTTTGCAGGGCAGTAGGACCTCCCAAAGCCTGGAATGAAAAATGCAGTTTGGACAGGTAAGATGGAGCTGGCAGCATAACCTGTGGCTGTAAGGTCCTGTCTGTAGAGGACTTTGAATATTGAATTGATTAACGTAATTGACATCTTCCCTATGGTCTGGTTCAATGCACGTAATTATTTCTGAGTTGTATTGTGTCCACAGTGACTGCAGATAAATGGAATAAGGAGCTTGTGTTAGTTTGGCTTTTTCATGACACCCAATGCCCCTAAAGTGCTGTCTCACTGCAATGATTCCCCTGAAAAATATTCCTTTCTATGCATGAATGCTATCTGTGGCTGTACGTGCAAATTAGGGACACAGAATCGCCCTGACATTTTTTAGAACTGGTTTTCAATGCAGAATTTCAATTTGCTCAGTTTAACCAGTCTGGTTTAAAAGCTTATGCAAGAGATTTCCCTGCAATCTTGGTATGAGTCTTTCCTGTGGCTTGTTGGTTTGGGTCTTTTTGATTGCCACTTCTTGTTACCTGTGTTTATGAAAAGAAGACATCAGGAATCTGATAGATTGTCAATATAAAGATTGACAGGAAGAAAAGAAGAGCAATTATATTTTGTTTCAAGCTGGTTTGACAGCAGACCTGGTGTGTTTGCTAGTGGAGAACATAAGGCATGAGCACAGGGTTACCCTTCTAACAGAAAGGGAGAGCTTGACAAGGAAGACACGAGGCCTCTTTAACCAGTCTGATGACAAATTCATGAGCTGTTGTGGTAAGACTCTTCAGAGTGGGAGTTTTTGGAAGTCTCCAGCTATTCTGTTTAGAGCACAGAAGGTGAAGCAGGAACAGCAGGACTTTTGGCTGGATCAGTTTAGCCTTTGGTGCCCTGGCTGAAGAAAACTCAGTGACCCCTTGCAAAACTCATCTTCTGTTTGAACAAGTGCAGTTGGAAAAGGATGAATAGCCTGATCATGGCTTTTTCAGGAAACCATCATCTGTCTGTCTGAAATGCCTCTCCATGCTGTCATAGCTATTAACAGCCTTTCTTACTGTAAACACTATTTTCCTATCTTTATTTCTCGTTCGTATATTTTGTATATATAGAAGTTCTGGTGTATAATTAGCTCAAGTGTATCCTGAGACACTTGGCCACTTTTTCATCCTGGTTATGTGACCAGGCAATTGATGGAGTAATAGAAATGTTTCTTTCTCCCCATCCTTTTTTTGTTTTTTTAGTAAGGAATGTTCACCACAGGACCGAGGGCAATTCCTTTGGCACATTTGCCTGTGCTTTCTGAAAATTTATTTAGTATCATTGTTTAGTAATGAATTCTCTGATTAATCTTCAGTAACAGCAACCACAAGAAAAAAAATACACAGCTTCAAAAAGTGTGTGGGCAAATTCATAGCAGAAAAATCTACTAAGGCTATTAAATACAAAACCAGAAAGTCCCTAAACTGCAAATTGCTGGAAGTTGGAAGAGTGTTCCAAGGAAGTATCACTGTATCTTTTGCTTATAATTTTCCCTGGGCATCTGCTTTGGCCAGATTTGGAGACAGGGTCCTGAGCCAGACAGATCTTTGGTCTGACTCACTGCTGTTACAATTGTATGGAAGTGTCATGAGAGAGTTGTGACAGATGCAGGGATGCAGGTGAAGAACTGTTGTGGGTTTTATTTGGTTATAAATAACACATCTTTTTTTTTCCCTTTTATTTCCTTCTCTCTTTTTCTCCCCTCCTCCTTCCCTCAAGTAATTATTTTGCTGTGTTTTTACTGTGAGAAGCCATTTAGCTTTAGTCATTGTTTTGCCAGAGCTGGTCTTTGCAAATCCAACCTAACAGCAAATGTTGTGGGGAAAGAGAAATCTCTCTATCCCTGGAGGAATTAAAGCTCTCAGTGAGAATTCACTGCTCTGATCCTTTGTGTAACCACAGTGTTGCTGCTGAGCTCCTGCTCTCTATTAGCCTCCCGTGCAGTCGAGGGTTTAGCTTGGCAGAACTCAGGGTTTTCAGAGAAATTGGTTCAGCTCTTTAACCATCACGTTTACCAGCCCACATGCAAATTCCCTAAATATCAAAAGTCACGGATACTTTGAAAGCACATGAAAATCCATGACTCACATGACAGCTGTGACAAAAATGCAGTCCTTCTTGTTGCCTTTTTGTTTATGGTCTTTCAGCCACTTTCCAGTCTAGAAGTTCAAGTCAGTGTTCAAATAAATTAGTAAAGTTTAATTGCAATGCCTTGAAATCTTTGCTGAAACTCAGATACAGTTTTGTCTGTGTTCATCTATAGCTCTTTTGAGCTACAGGATAATAATAATAATAATAGTAATAATAATAATAATAATAATAATAATAATACATTGTTTACTTCAACAGTCTTTATTTTATATATTTATTTCATTTATTTACTTTTTAAGAGTTCTTTTTGCATGTCTGATATGCAAGAATCCGAACTTATATATTTTATCACTCTTTCTTTTAAATAAACTAATATGAATATCAGCCACTGCTAAAAGTGTAAAGTAAAATCAGTTGTGTGTCTTCAAAGCATGAGTGATGGTGGATCAAATGAAAATTGTGAGGGCTGTTAACATAGGTGTCAGTTCACAAATAAATTCAACTATCACAGGTTTTGAGGCCTCACATGGGGATCACCTCACTCTGTACTAATGCCAACACCTAATGCTGATATCAGCATCCATTTAAGTTCTTAAATGAAGTTCTTAAGAGTTATCTGGGCAATAATCTGAGCATGGCAAGGCCCATTGCAACTCTTATCTGGGAAGGGAGTGAGGGCATAGAGGGAAGGTCTCCCAGTACATCCTGTTCTGGGACATGTGAGCTGTGGCCTTCCCTTCCCTTCCCTTCCCTTCCCTTCCCTTCCCTTCCCTTCCCTTCCCTTCCCTTCCCTTCCCTTCCCTTCCCTTCCCTTCCCTTCCCTTCCCTTCCCTATTTTTTTTTAATTGATGTAGTTTTCCTTCTCTTGCAATTTCTTTTCCCCTCATTTTGTGTCTTGGTGAAACGTTCTTATCTGCAAGAGAAACAAACAAATTTTCCTGTTTCCACTGCTATATATTTTAGATTCACATCTTTGAGCAATTCCTCCTGAAGACCTGTTGGCTGCCTTCTGGCTTTGACTTCTTTTGGAGAAATTGTAACCTGTTGGGCCTTAATTATAATAACTCCAAGATTCTCCAGCTGCCTTGGATTTTACTATTTCCTCTTGCTATATTTCTTCCACTACTCCACCTCTTCTTTGCCTCCAACTCTTCTGCTCTTCTTCTGATGACCGGAATTAAAACTTTCACTAGCAGAAATTATGGTGTGCAGCTGTGCACACCATTTGCTGATTCCAGATTCTTTCCCTCTGTTTATGCTTTCCACGCAGATTGTTGCTGCCACTGGAAAAACAAATTAAATGAAGCTGGCACCCGGCTCACTGGTGAGACTGGCCATAAACAGGCTGGGGAATGTTGGAGCGGGGAGATGGCCCTAAGAAACTGAAATCAAATAAAAAAGCCCAGCTGCAAAGAGCCATTTAGCACAAATGCCTAGAAAATATCCTGAAGGTGAGGCATCCCAAAGGGGGATGACTGTGGGCTGGTTTTTATTGAGTTTAATAAGCTTTGGTGTCTTTCTCCAGGTTGGGGAGGTAGAAGGTTGACTTGGAGGCCTTGAGGAGTATTTCTAGTAAAGCATGATTTCCATCCTCCTATTCTCTGCAAGCTGTTTTGCTTGCTGATTAGTTAATGAGTATGTAGAATAAGGGGAAACATTCCCTGCTTTGTGTTAACATCCACATGTGGGTCTGCTGAGATATTTCAAGTCTGGAACCCGACTGGCAAAATGTTGGGCACCTTCCAACGTGTGTCTCCAGCTGCATGTGAATATGCATCCCTGAAATGCTAGCACTTGGCAGCCACCAGGATCTGCAAATATTAAAGTATTCATTCTTGGACCTACCTATATGTTTATAACTTGCCTTCCCCAACTGTGTGTGAGAGTCCAAAACCAAAGAATCCCCAAATACCCTTTATGTGCTCCCTGGCACTCACTCCCACACACACTCGTACGTGCATGTGCATGTATGCATAGTTATTAGTCAAAAATACATGCAGACAGACCCAGAAAAAGGAAAGCTGCTTTTGAAGGGGACATCGCTCACCAGATGCAGCATTTGCAGCTTGATTTTTGTTCTTGTATTTGACAGCAGATATTTCACTTTTCTTCTCCTTTTGTAAGATATTCTGAGCTGAATAAGAAGTCACCAGAAACTTGTGGAGGGCAGCAAGGCACATCAAAAACTGACAGAGAGTCTATGGGGTGGGAAGGAAGCTGCAGGGTAAAGAGGGGGTACTTCTAAAGGGCAGCAAAAAGCAAACTTGTATAGGTTTTTGGGCTCTTATTCCAAATGAACTCACAAGCCTCCTCTCCTGTGGGTCCTGCCAATTGATTTCAGCCATTGCAAGTGATGATTGCTGCACATTCCTCTGTCCAAGAGGCAGCAGGCATGGCTGGAGAAATGTGGGATTTAACAGCTGGCCGGGGGAAGGGTGGAAAAAGCAGAAAATGACCCCCTACATTTGAAAGGTGTGATGTTTCTTGCTTGTCCCCCTTGCCCCCAGAGCGCTTCCTTTCCTCCCTCCCACACACACATTAATAAAGCAAACGAGGATTTCGAGCTATGCAGTTCTTGGAAACAGGCTGGAGAGCCGACAGCGCTGTAACCAATGTGTGATTCTCCTTTTAGGAACGAGTCCCATGCGCTGTGTACAGTGCTGGGACCTCTCTGCCAGCTGGGGAAGAGGCAAAGTCTGAGCTGAAAGTTCCCTCAGTGCTGGGAAAAACAGCAGATTGGCATTATAGACGCAAAATATAACATAATTTTGTCTTTTGCAAAAGTTCCCATCCAGCAAGGCACGGAGCTGGGAGACCCTGAGCAGAGCAGGACACTTCACAGTCAGACTGGAGATGGTAAACACTTAGAGGAGATAAAAGTTTGATGTTCTTTGGAGAGAAACCTGGTTAGAAGTCAAGCTTTTGATGTGGACACAAGCCTCACCTCCTGCCTTGCTTCTGCAGCCAGTGGCTCCAAATTCCAGTAAAGTCAGACTGAAGATACAGTCTCTTCTCTCACCCTTTCAGCCCCACAGCCACCACCATCACCACCACAAACTGGCTGGTACATTGGAGGTCCTGCTTTCATCTGACTCATTCTCCTTTTCTGTCACAGTGACCTCCAGTGGTTCTCTTCATTTATGTCCTTCATGCTGAGACCCTCTAAAAACTGGGCTAATTTTTCCCTTTTCTCTTTGTTTTTTTTTTCTTTTTTTTTTTTTGAAACATCCACAGAGCAAAATGTGTTGAAGGGATAAGTCTTTTAATCAGATTTTTATTGTTGCTTGTGTGGGCACTGGATTCCTCCCCACTGAAC
The DNA here is from genome assembly GCF_023055355.1 of Agelaius tricolor. NCBI lineage: Eukaryota > Metazoa > Chordata > Aves > Passeriformes > Icteridae > Agelaius > Agelaius tricolor. The sequence continues at coordinate 7,491,784 of NW_027269263.1, forward strand.
ATGAAGAAAAGGCATGCATCTGGTGAGACTGGTGAAATAATTAACTGGTGAAACAGAACCATTATTTGTGACTATTAAATGAATGAGTAAAACTGTTCTCAGATCTGCCAAAATGTTCACATAGAAAAATCAGACTGCTCAAGGGGAGGGAGGGGGTGAGAGGCTTGGAAAAACTGATTTGCTGAAGTTTGAAGCAGGTCAGGGAAGACTGGGGGAGGGGAAGGGACTAACTTCATCTCTGAGGTGGTCCCACTTTCAAGAACTTTGTGAGCCCTCTTTCTGGAAGTGCTTCTCTTTATACATTCAGACTTGGCTGGCAGCAGTCACCTTGCTTGGCCTTCCCTTATTTAAAGAAACAGCTGCATATGTCAGTGTTTTTGTTGCTCTTACTTTGTACCTTGTGCCAGAAGCTCTGAAGTTATACGCCTGCTCACCTTATATGTACAGCTTATAAATCTGTACTCTGCAGAGGGCTGATGGGACAGCCCTGGAGGACTGGGATGAAAGGGGAGGGCATCAGAGGCTGAGACTGAGACACCTCTGTAGGCAAAGGAAAGACAGATCACCATAGACTGGAAGAGAAATTGTGTTGAAAATTAGTCAATTGCTGTCAAATTCGGAGGGGTCCTTGGGGGTATTTTTTATCAAGGTAATGCTACCAGTGAACCCAAGAGAAAGTTTGCATGACTAAAGGCCCTTGAATGAATGTTGCCCTACAGCCTCCCCTGCCCTGCCTGTCCATGCCTCACAACAGTATCAAAAAAACAGAAATCTTGGTATTTAAGGAAGATCCTCACAAATCAATTTATTTGGAATAAATTCATATAAGGGAAATCTACACATAAATTCCCAGCTTGGAAATGCCTGCAGTGTGCAGTTTGGCTTGGACATAGCTTGTGTGTCTGATCTGCTGTGACCTTCCTCATTCTTGATAGCCCTGTCTAGTGGCAGAAGGGTAAATATTGGTGAAATGAGGGATGAGTCCTGAGAATCCAATGTGAGATCCACATCTGGTTTCTGGGCTAACTACTGATATTTCTTTGAGATGGATGAAAAGCCTGCCGTGAGATGAGCTTGGTCACAGCACCAAGCCTGACAGAGCTCAAGGAGTATTTGGACAACACTCTCAGGAACAGGGTGTGACTCTTGGGGATGGTGCTCTGCAGGGCCAGGAGTTGGGCTCAGTGATCCCTATGGCTCCACCCTTCCAGCTCAGGATATTCTGTTATTCTGTCATCCTGAGATTCCGTGATTCCGGGATCGATTCTGTGGTTCTGTGGCTCTGTGATTCTCTGATGATTCTGGGATTAATTCTGTGGTTCTGCGACTCTGGAATTCCCTGACAATTCTGTAATTCTGTGATTCCATGGTTCTGTGACTCTGTGACTTTGTGACTCTGTGTCTGTCACTGTGACTCTGGGATTCTCTGACTCTGTGACTCTGTGACTGTGACTGTGTGACTGTGTGACTGTGAACTGTGACTGTGATTCTGTGACTCTGTGACTGATTCCGTGGTTCTGGGGTTCTGTGGTTCTGTGACTCCATGACTTTGTAATTCTCTGACACTGTGACTGTGACTCTGTGACTCTATGACTGATTCTGTGACTCTGTGACTCTGTAACTGTGACTGGGATTCTGTGACTGTGATTCCGTGGTTCTGGGTTTCTGCGGTTCTGTGACTCTGTGACTGATTCTGTGACTCTGTGACTCTGTGTCTGTGACTGCAACTCTGTGACTCTGGGATTCTGTGACACTCTATGACTGTGATTCTGTGACTCTGTGATTCCGTGGTTCTGGGTTTCTGCGGTACTGTGACTGATTCTGTGACTCTGTGAACTCTGGGATTCTGTGACTGTGACTCTGTGACTCTGTGACTGTGACTCTGTAACTCTGTGACTGTGACTCTGGTTCTGTGAATCTGTGACTCTGGGATTCTGTGACTCTGGGATTCTGTGACTGTGATTCTGTGACTCTGTGACTGTGACTCTGTGACTGTGACTCTGTGGTTCTGTGACTCTGGGATTCTGTGACTCTGGGATTCTGTGACTGTGATTCTGTGACTCTGTGACTGTGACTCTGTGGTTCTGTGACTCTGTGGTTCTGTGACTCTGGGATTCTGTGACTCTGGGATTCTGTGACTGTGATTCTGTGACTCTGTGACTGTGGCTCTGTGGTTCTGTGACTGGGATTCTGCGACTCTGTGAGTGATTCAGTGGTTCTGTGACTCTGAAACTCTGTGACTCTGTGACTGTGACTGTGATTCTGTAACTCTGTGACTGTGACTCTGTGACTGTGACTCTGTGGTTCTGTGACTGTGACTCTGTAACTCTGTGACTGTGACTCTGTGACTGTGACTGTAGTTCTGTGACTCTGGGATTCTGTGACTGTGACTCTGTGACTGTGACTCTGTGGTTCTGTGACTGTGACTCTGTAACTCTGTGACTGTGACTCTGTGACTGTGACTCGGTGACTGTGACTCGGTGGTTCTGTGACTGTGACTCTGTGACTCTGTAACTGTGACTGTGACTCTGTGACTGTGACTCTGTGACTGTGACTCGGTTCTGTGACTGTGACTCTGTGACTCTGTAACTGTGACTGTGACTCTGTGACTGTGACTCTGTGACTGTGACTGTAGTTCTGTGACTCTGGGATTCTGTGACTGTGACTCTGTGACTGTGACTCTGTGGTTCTGTGACTCTGGGATTCTGTGACTGTGAGTGATTCAGTGGTTCTGTGACTCCATGACTCTGTGACTGTGACTGTGGTTCTGTGACTCTGTGGTTCTGTGACTCTGTGGTTCTGTGACTCTGTGATTCTGTGACTCTGTGAGCCTCTCCCCTCTTCAGAGGCAGCCGGTGCGCTGTGAGCACATCCAGCAGTGTCCAGGGCTGTCTGCTGGGCCGGGGATAGCTCCTGCTAACATCAACAAAAGCCCTGCAGGGTGTTTATAGTGCACCCAGAGCAGCATTCCTTTCTCGGTACCTAACAAACACTGCATGTTCCCTGAGGATTGTTCCATGTAATCCCACCTAGGCTCTGACAAATCAGCCAACTGCTCTTCCAGGCAACTTGCCTTTGTGCTCCCTTTCCTCTTCATCTGCTAAAATCACCTAGGAAGAGCCAGGCATTCTCCTGAGCTCCTTTGTTCCCAGTATTTTCATTAGATCCTTGGGCATGGTTTTGATTATGCATGCATAGGCTCTTACTACAATGCTGTTTAAATAATAACACACAGAGCAAAATGTTCATGTGAGCGTGCTCTAAATTTACTGCTGATTTTCAACCCTGAGACTGCTACGTCTGTCTCTGTTGGTCTCTGGCTGCTGGCTTTTTTTATAAGTGTAACTATTAATGGTCCCAGTGGGATGATCTTTGTCTGATAAAAACGTCTCTTAAATGGATTAAATATAAGTGACGAATCAACTGTTGTTAGAGCTGCTCTTAACTCCAAGTATTTACCCCATGTCATCTTATCATTATCTGAGCAGCTCAGATGCAGTCATAGTGATTGTGATATATTTATTTAAAGTTTTCATTCTTGTGCCAATAATGAGCCTCTAAAACTGAGAAAAGCTGAGAGTTCTGGATCTGCTTAGCCCTATGGAGTCCTGATGTAAGAGTAAGCACAAGACAAAAATAAAATCCGAAATCAGTAGATGTCAGCTGCATTTCATTAATGTGGATATCATTTTCTGTATCTTATTTCATGATCTGATGTTTCAGATATTAACAAATCTACTCCATCCTGTAAGGAAATTCCTGTAGCCATTGCACAACATCCAGGCTGCTTGAGAAGAGGCCTTTTGAAGCACAGCTTCTCTGGATCTTTCACACTCAAAAATCCCTAACTTTTGTTAAGTTTTTATGCCGATGCCAATTTTTCCCAGCAATCACTTGGAACTGTGTATCCTCCACGTGGCTGTCAGTAACTCTGTCCTGGCTGTCCCAGGGGATGAGCCCACACATCCTCCCAGCCTCTGGAGCTGGCTCTTGCCTTCTTCTTCCCCCCTTCTCTGCAGGGTCTGTGTGTTGTTGTGGTTTTGCTGTGAGTGGCTGGCAGGTTCTTACCCAACAAGCCCCAAAGCCTCCCTGTGATCCCTGTGAGCACTTGTGCCTGTGAGAAACCCTTCTGTGGTCCAGGAGATCATGCAATCCTTGCTTATTTCTGGGTAAGGAATGATGTGGGATTCATGTTGGTGCATTAGACTCAGACTCCTTGAGGCTGTGCAGCAAGCCTGCCAACCCAAGGTGCATTTCTCAGGATATCTGGGGAGTTACAAGGAGGCTCATCCTTCATCTCTGGTGATTTGATGTGTGTGAACAGAATGTCATTGCTACACAATAAGAAGAAGATCCATCATTATCCCCAAAAGCATGATAATGTATTATGAAAAAATGTATTAAGCCTATGTGCTTTCCTGGTAAATCTCTCCTGGTTGTTATTGGAACAGGAGCAATGCAAAAGGTAGAAAGGAAAAGAATCTGTTTACAGACTCTTCTTGTCTGCTGGCATTGGAAACTGTAGACATTTTAAAGTGGGTACAGCAAAGCCCTAAATCTTCCCTGTTTTGTCTCAGAATTCCAAAAGGAGACTGGCCTAAAAGCCTGACTGAGGAATTGGCCACTGAAGCCCCAGTTCTCCCATGGATGGGCCACCAGCCCTGTGCTCCCTGGCCTGGATGAGAGGAGCCAGGGGGAGTTCTCATTTCACACTGTGGGCTGGTCTGATTGCTGACCTGAACCTCTGACAGAATGTCACACAGACACTTTCACTGGGAAAAGTCTGATCTGGTTTGGATCAGAGTTAGCTGCACCCAGTGCTTGTGTGTTTCCATGGCCTTTCAGCTAGTAAAGGGTGAGGGAGGGCAAGAACAAGTTTAGGTAAAATGTCTAACAGTGTGAGAACTTGAGCTGAATCAGAGTGGATCTTCACTCCTCTAGAGCAGTGACAAAATGGGGAAAATGGATACACAAGATGACAAGATGGGGTCCTTTTGCCTTTTGTTGTGCCATAGATTTCTGCTTGTGTGACCAGATCCTGTAAAATGTATTTTTAACAGCAGTAATCCCCACAAATCCCTCCTGCCTCTAACATGCTTATAGATGCACAGCCATGGCAAGAAAGGTGCTTCCAATACATAGTGAAGGATTTTCCTTAGTGAATGTGTAGGGCTTTCCTGTAAGTTCCACTGGAAAAAAAAAAATCCCTTCAAATGTTCAGGAGTTTTTCTTAAGGGAACTTGGTCCACAATATGCAGAGTGGCCTCAGACATGCTCTCTGAAGTCCAGGCCTGTACTTCAGCACAGCAGTGAGCCCAGGAATGTGCAGAGGATGCTCACCTGCCCTGTCAGAGAGCAGAATCCAGCTGTTGGATGGTCCATGGCATGGGCATTGCAAAGCACTCTTTTGGATCACTCACACATCTGGAAAGAAAGCCATGGAGAAGGTTAGATCATAGACATTTTCCACAGCAAATTAGTTAACATTAACTAGGAAAGGAAAAAATTATTTGTGAGGAGAACTGTCCAGGAAACCAATTAAAAGAGTGGACTCGAGGGGGTGTGTATTCAGAGAAGCGTGTGGGAAGCTGTGTGCATAGCTTCCACTGAAGTCAGGGTCCAGAGGGGCTTCCTGGGGGATGGATGGATTCATGAGAAAATGTCTTTAAGCACTGTCACCTTTATCTGGGTGAATATGAAACCTGTCACTTATTACCTGATGACTGTGTTCATAGATTAAAAAAATGGGAAAAGCAACCATGGGGAAAAACCAACAAAACAAAACAGAACAAAACCAATCAAACCAAAACCACCACCACCAAAATCAACCCACCAACCAACCAATCCAGTGAGGGGGAGAGGGGCAGGCTGCCCACCAATGCTTTACATTTCTGCCCCAAGCTTCTCACACAGCTCACAAACCTCAGAAAAGTGGGCAAATCTGACTCCATTTTGAATAATAACTAGGACAAAGAAATGAAATTACTTCTCCAAGGAGTCCCAATGCTCTTCCCATTAAAACTGGGGATGAATGCTTGTGCCTCTTTCCCTGCTTTGTTCTTGAATCTATTTGCAGAAACCAGTGGTGGTTTCAGTAGAGGACAAAATGTACCTTTTAGTGACTTTGTTGCTCATCTGACCCAACTCCTCATGCTGATGGTTCCCATTTTATTTTGGGAGGTCTCATATTGTAGAGCTTAAAAGGTAGCTTGTGCTTCCTCTAGTAGTATCTCTTTTTAAAATAAATAAAGCTCCTCAGACTCCACAGAAACTATCGCAGCACTTTTTCTCTGCAGTAAATTACGACCAAATAACAAAATGTTTCAAACTCTCAAAGGCTGTAACTAAATACAGCCAGCAATCCCCTGCTTTCTGAATCACTGCAAGAAAGCCAAGTTCTCTGTGGTGGCTCAGCAGATCAAGGGCACTTACTCATAAGTGAACAGGCATGATCCCTGCACTGTGGCTGCATTGTGTTGGGATAGTGCTGTCCACAGGTTGGGGTGGGGAATGCTTCAAACCAAGCCAAGCAGCTCCTGTGCTTGAAATGCCTTCCTTGAGAGCATAGAGCCGCTCCAGAGGACAGGCATAAACTGCTCTGGTTGTTTTCTGTGCGTCTCCAAGGCCAGATAAATGTCTGTATTTACAAAGGACCACGAAACAAACTCTGTGAGAGGAACTCTGCTGTTGGATGAGCTCCCTGTGCCAAGTGCACGGAGCCTGCAAAGGTCTGTGATGGAGGTCCAGCTCAGGGGAGCTGCTGGGAAGAGCTGTCAGCATTTCATGTCTCTTAACCACTTTTAAGTTCTGTAGTAAACACGGGGACTGCTGTAAAACCAGAGATGTGGTGGGGTGCCAAACCTGTGCTCCCCTTGGAGGTCTTGGGCAGGAACAAAGTTTCAGACTGTGCTGCTTGGGTCTGGGAGGCAGGACTGCAGCTCAGGGCACACCTGAGTGAGGCCACCATCCCCTGGTGTGGCACTCTGGCCTCACTCTTTACAAATTTCAAATTTCAGATTACAAATTTTTTTTTCTTTACAAATTTCTTTGTAATTCCGACTCGTATTTGAATTTTTGCAATTCTGTAATTCAGAATTTCGTAATTCTGAAATTCGCAATTCAAATTACAAATTTCTTTGTAATCCTTACTCGTATTTCTTTGTAATTCTGACTCTCTAGCTGAAACCTTGGAAACTGCCTTTCAGGAGGTTTCAGCCAAATTTCTGTGTTTAAATGTAAACCAAAGAAAGCCAATTGTATTGCCCATGGTAAAAAATCTTTTGGAATTTCTTCTGAGAAGCCCTAGCACCTCTATGGCTCACAGAGGAAAAAGTGGAAATTTGGAAGGGCATTGTCTGCATAGTGAATGCTCTTTTATCACCTTGAGGAACATCTGGCCATGCTGTAAGCCTCTGAAAAATCACTCTAATTTAATGGAATCTCCTTTATCAGGAAAAGCCTTCAGCTCCTGTGCATGAGTGACTTTCTGTGCACATCCCACCACCCTCCAGGAGTGCAGACCCTGCCATCTGAGCAGGCTCGTGCTCAGAGATGATGAAGGCAAAGTAATTTATGCCTCATTCCTTTAAACAATATCCAGATAAAAAGTCAATCACTCATACACTTTTGTCTTCTACTTAATTTCCTTTTATTCATTTTCCTAAGAGTATTCCCAATGGACTAGGTATTTAGACACTGTTGATATTTTTCATTTTTGATCATGGAAAATCTATATGTTTTCTTTAGCCCTTTTTACAACAAATTTTGTACATATAAATTTGTAATAAACACGATTGCATAGAAAAATAAGATTTTTTTATCTTTTCCCGAATTCTCATTCGTAGTGGATTTTTTGCTAAAATATTAAACAAAAAATAATTTCCCACTAACTGATTTTAGGGGCTGTATTAACAAAAACAAAAACAAAAACAAAAACAAAAAAAAAAAGAAAAAAAAAAGAAAAAAAAAAAGAAAAAGTGGTTAGGATTTTCCCCACAGCTCCTGCTCAGCCAGGAGCTTGGGAAAAGGCACTGGGATAGGGTGGTGTGAAGCAAAGGGAGGAGGAACTGCCCCACTCTGTTCTGGATGCTCTTCCTGCTGGGATGGAAGTGGGCAGGGAGCAGAATGAAACTGGTGGGGATGCTGTACATCCTTCCTAGAGGCCATTCAGTGAAACATGAAGTATTGAAGTTTGAGCATTATTTGAAAACACCAGGATAAGTCCTGATTCTTAGGTCCTGACCCCTGCAGGGGTCTTTGAGACTGGTTAAACCTTTAGGGTTTAACTGTCTGAGAAACTGAAATATCTGGGAGATTTTACCCCCCTACCACAAGAAAGGCAAAGCTGCTCTAGTTTATCTCAGAAATGGGGATCTTCAGGATTTATTTTCCTGCAAAGCTGAGAGCTCAAAAAAAGTATTGCATTCAGCTTGGTGGAGTCTGCAGCATGGACTTTCAAACCAGAGTCTGTGAAGCACAGGCTCCACACACAGATTTTGTAGAGCCTGTGCAAATATCTTCCAGAAAAACAGGAATTTTGCTTAAACTCTCCATAATTGCAGATTTTACCTCTAGGAAACCAGGAAAAAAATTACAACTCCTTAGTGGACAGATAAAGGGAGGAGCAGAGACACTTCAAAATCAGTTTTCCTCTTATGAGGAAGCCACTTCTGTGGAGCCAAGGTTAAGCACTGGGGTTTTTGGTTTGGTTTTTGCTCTTTGGGCCCCTGTCTGCCAAGGCTCATCCTTTCTGATGAAGATAAACTGCCTCTGCCCACCAGAGATTTCAGTTTTAGTTCCAGCTGGGATATGCTGGTAATCCTGAGATACAAAATTGTCTTCTGAATATATTGCAGTTAACTTCAGTTGTATAAATCCAAGCATTAGCTGGATACTATAAATAGGCAGGATGTGCAAGGAGGCCAAGTCGAAAATGTGCAGAAACCCTGCCTTTTTTCCTTAGTGCTATGCTTCATCATGTCTAATATTTTTCATCTGAAAAGGAAACAGCATGCACGTGCTCTGTGGCTGCTGTAATTAACTGGACATAATGAAGCGTTGGATTTCACACTTCAGAGGAGCAGATTGGGAAGGATGGGTAATTTTTTTCTCAAGTTTTCCTGCTTTTAGTATTTTCTTGGAGGTAGTTTTTCTGCAAGATTGGGTAGGGAGCAGAAGTACATCTGGTTTATATTACATGATGGCTGTACTTTGGCAATGGAAAAAGATGGCACTTAAAAAAAAGGAAAGAAGAAGAAAAAAGAAAAGTTTGGCAACTACAGGACAGAGCAACAATTACAAGAACTATCTTAAAATTCCCAGGACTTGTAATTTATTTTTCCATTCTTGCATTTTTCTGATGATGCTGGTGTTGAAGGAGTGGGACAGAGGAAATTCAGTTCAGATATCTCTGTGAAATAATTCCCTTTACTCAGGTTGCCCCCACAGCAGCTGCTGTGACTTGAACAGGAAAGTGATAAAAGCAAGAATAAGTGATAGACCATGACTTTTTTCTTGTGTTTCCTTCAGCCAGTGGCCATGAAGCCTTAAGGGGGTCTCTCTCTTAGGTGGTCTCATCCATGGAGACGAGGCAGAAGCAGGATTTATGCAGATGGTTTTGGAGACAGAGCTGCGAGGCATCTTTGTGGTGGGACAGGGGAAAATTTATTCCAGAAATGCGAGAGCACCTGGTCAGTTTGCAGTCTCTCTTCCTGCTGTATATTCACCCATAAAATTGTTTTTCCCCCCACTCACACAGAAGCACAAAGAGCTGAGTGCTGTGGCCATCTGGCTCTTGGGGCAGAGGTGTTGGGAGCCCAGGACATGAGACCTTCCCAGAGCAGAGGGAGCCAAGCATCCTCTGGGGCTGCTCCTCACTCCCTCCAGTCTGGAGAGCCAAATTTGGGGTTCTGAGCCTGGGCAGCTTGGGAATCTGCTTCCCTGCTCTGGGACCTTTTTCCACCCCCAGGTTGTTCAGCAACTGAACTAACTTGAAATAGAGCACTGGTACAAAAACACGTTCTGAGTGATCTTTAAGTGAAAGCTAATGTGAAAATGTGGGAGTTTAGACCAATGTAAACACATTACATTTAAAACAACTTTCAGATGTAGCAAATAAAAGAATTGTTCCTGCTCTTGAAATTCCCCAAAAAACCGCATTTTTCCTTCTGAGTCATGATTTAATTAGATTATATTTTATTAGACATTCTTTACAAATTTTAAAATACTGCTATTATACATGCACAAAGGAAAATCAGTTTGAACAATTGTATGTAGGCATTCATTGAAATCAACCACAAAACAGGAACATTTTATGTCAGTTATCGATGTACTCAATATGTATATCTAAAGTGCATTATGTTACAAAAAATATAGAAAGTCAGCAGCACCAAGATACGTTCACAAAATAAATACACCAGTCAACAAAATAAATTATGGTAAATGGGACAATAATAATTGTCTTAGCCTTAGCCAAAAAAAAAAAAAGGAAAATTCACAATAACCAAATGTGCAGTTTCAGAGAGCAATGGGGGGAAAAGGTTTTATTCTGAGCATTTACAATATTTACAGGTAATAAATATTTTAATACTTCCCATATGTTCACTATTACAGAATACTGCAATGTGTCTTCCAAATATCTCTTGCTGAAAATGTCAGCGCCTCCTGCAAAGAAAAGAAAGGACAGGAAAAACAGAAAAATTAATTAATTTTCACTTTTTCACTTCAAATGTGTGGACATAGAATCAATAGCAAGAGTGCCACAGACTGTAACAGGTGTGCCTTGCTAGTAACCCTCTACCTAACAGGGCCTGGTTGACCATGTCACAGTTTCAGACATTTATTCAAGACCTCTGTTATGTTTTTCTCAATGCAACCCCTCTAGAAGTGTGATGACCGATAGTTTGTCACACACTGATGCCATTGTACCCTCAGAGGAATCGAAAAGGGCTTTTTTTTTTTTTTTCTATTTAGAGCATCATGCAAGAAGATTCCTGAGTGCTACAGGCAGAAGAATTGTATCACCCTATGATGAAAATGTCAAGTGCTGAAAAAAAAAATATTCAGTAGTCCTTGTTAATGCTGTGGGGATGCTGTGGTAACTGCTGGGGTGTGATGCCATGTTCTGATTAAAACAGTGCCATGGAGCTTATTTGGTCTCTTTTTCCCACTGATAGACCACCCCTTAGGCAGGGGCCTGTGGTATGTGTGAGCAAAGGCTGCTCAGGGCTCGGAGCGAGCACACCCTTGATAGCATCTCTTCCTGTGCCTGAGTGAAAATAATCCTGAATAATAACCCTCTAATCCTGAAACTTTCTCCCTGGGAGCCAGACAGCTTGGTTGGTCCTGAAAGAAAGCAGCCATCCCACCCTGTTACCCTCCAGCTCCTGCTGCATTCAGCAATCAGCAGCACCCAGTCCTGAGAGCTGGGAGTTTTCCAGGGGATGCTGCAGGCTGATGTGAGCTCTCTCCCCATGAGAACAAAGCAGAGCATGCAGTGGATCCCTTGTACTCCAACATGAAGTTGCTCAGAGGTGCTGCAGGAAATGCTGAAGGGTTGAGCTTTTTTTTCCCTTCTGTCCCTGTGAACAGCACATGTGTTTTTTAGGGGTTCCCTGGGAAACACCTAAGGGTGGAATGTGGAGATACAGGATGGAGTGGGATTCCCTCTGCTGCAGGACTGATCACCAGAGCTGGTGGTAATATCCCATGTGGCAAAAGTGTGGGAGTGTGAGACACAGCAAAACTCAGTTCCTGCAGAGTTTAAAAGGTTTTCTTAACATGCACATTAAAAGGCAAGCTACATCTATCATTCGGGAGTTTACTCATTCAAAAGGTTTTCTTGGAAATTAAGTAAATGCATCTTAATTTAATTTAAATGGAAATACATCTGGAATGTTCATGAGAAATAACTTTTAAAGTGCCTGGAATGGAAATGCTAACATGAAGCTCCTTGATAATTAGCTAAAAAAATATTAGGGTCCATTTCAGGATATATTCCAAGAAGTGTAACAATGGCACATAATTCATACAGCATGGCTGTGTATGTGTGTGTGTGTCTGCACTATTCAAGCCTATTTCTAAGAGGGTGACATTTTCAATTTAGCCTGGATTTTAGGCTTGGTTTTAAAGTTTAAGCTAAGCCACATCTTTACAGTGGGCTCTGTACTAATGACAATTTGCAAGCTGCATTCTGTGATTTGAACCTAGGTTTGGCTTGGCTTCTTCCATGAGATACTCCTTGTAGTAGGTCAAAAGATCTAGAGTTTATATTATTGTTGTCCATTTTTTTTAGACCTAAACCCAAAACTTTGTTTTCAAGACTGATCAGAGAGAATTGGCATGAAGACTTAATCCAGGGTGTTCAGCAGAAAAGAAGCACAGAGATACAGTGAAAATCATGCTTAAAGTTTATATCTTTTGCCAGCCTACTGAGATAACTAAAAACTCAGGTACTAGAAGTTTGTTAGGGCTGAACCAACATCTTCTCTGTACTTGTGAAGGAGGAATTCCCTTTTCCTTTTTTAACGGATTCTCCTTGTTTAATCATCTCCAATTAATTATCTAAAATGCAGGTTATTTTTAGGAATCTGTGAGAAATGCTGCATTTGGATGTTGGGCTCCACAGTAAAGCTGAGAGCCTTCAGCCACACAGACACACTTCAAACAGAAAGGCTGAACTGAGAAAATCAGCAGGGTTGTACCTGTAGCTCTTTTATACATCCCATTAGATGGACACCAAAGACAGCACAGCAAGAAAAAGAACTGTTGAAATTCCCTAGGATGTTTTTTTCTACTTTCTAAATTTCTATGTGCTTAAGACAGGTGTTGTTTACTGACCAACACAGCCCCTTGATAGCTGTTGAAACCTCAGGCACCTCCTGAGCAGAATCTGAAGTCTGCCTTTCCTAAGGTGCTGAGACAAGCCAGTGTCCCTTAATTCCCTCCTATCTGCTACAGCCATGCCAACTGGTCTGTGGTCTGGGACATCCTGGTTTATGGTCAGGGTTACCCTGGTTTATGGTCTGGGATACCCTGGCCCATGGTCTGGGATACCCTGGTCTATGGTCTGGGATACCCTGGATTATGGTCTGGGATACCCTGGCCCATGGTCTGGGATACCCTGGTCTATGGTCTGGGATACACTGGTCTATGGTCTGGGATACCCTGAATTATGGTCTGGGATACCCTGGCCCATGGTCTGGGATACCCTGGTCTATGGTCTGGGATACCCTGGTCTATGGTCTGGGATACCCTGGCCCATGGTCTGGGATACCCTGGCCCATGGTCTGGGATACCCTGGCCCATGGTCTGAGTGCCCAGGCCTAGATTTTGGAGCTCCTGTAGATGCCAGCACGAGCTGAGGTGATGGAGCACATTGCAAACTGTGGCCTGTAAAGCTAAACCCAGGCTGGATTTTTAGTAAATCCCACAGCTGGTGTCTCTTTCCAAGGGATTTACTGCAAGCAGGTGGCACTGCTCAGATGTCTCTGCTCTGCCAAGGTGAAGGGGAGGAGGAGATAAAAGGGTGGGGTTTTGCTGGTGAAATGCAAACATTTGAGGAGAACTGAGGAGTGGAATCCTTGGCTTTGTGTGCAAGTGTGCAGATTTCCACTCAAGCTGGGATGACTGCAAGGGGATGATTCATTTGGGACATCTAGGCTGATGTCTCCAGGCTACTGCCCTAAAAACCCTTTGCTGTCATGCATGAGGGAAGCATGTCCCTCTCCAAGAGCAATGCCAAACACTTTTAAGCAGCAATGTAATTGCTTCATAAGCTGGCAAAAGGATGGAGCTGAATTAGAAAATCTTAATGGCAGGGAAAATTTTATGGTGAAAGGCTGGTCTGCGTTGTTTGCAGATATTACTGAGAGAGAATTTTTCCATGTTCTCCCCTAAGGTTAAACTGTGAAATGAAAAACTGTAAAGCAAGGGCAGGAAAGTTGCCAAAAAGGGGAGGTGTTGAGAGGAAGGAGAGAAAACTTCGCCATTTTATAGATGCAAAGCCTTAAATAAAAGTCAAAGCTTTCAATCTGCTGAGGCCCAAGTGTGGGACCAAGATATGATGTGAGATACACTACAGTTAAAGCAGGAAGGGAAAATTTAGTGACTGTGATGTGCTTCCTTTTTACAGAACTACCTTCACTTGCTACTCAGCTTCAGGAAGCAGATTTTGGCAACAAGTTGTTTACCTGAATTGTGTCTCATAGGAAAGAAAGGCTCTGTCCCCAGTGCAAGGTGGAAGAGGCACTTACCTGCAGAGACTGTGCTTGAAAAGCCACTGCCAAGTCACAAGCACAAAAATCTGCTTTTACTCCCAGTTTGAGCGAGGCCTTGGCCTCAGCCTCTCACACCAAGGGATAACAACTTCAGTTAAACACATGGCATGCTCCCCAAAAGAATACAGCACAATTACCTTAAAGTTTGATTGTGTGTAGTAACAGAGATGTCCAAGAGTGGGCTCTCGGTCACGATGTCTCCGTACGAGCCAGAATTTAGCCAAGCTGAGCGGGTTCGCCTCTTTTTCTTCTCTTGCTCCTTACGTTTTCCAGGCTTTGCTTTCTTTTTCTTCCCTGATGCCTTCAGGGGCTGCTCCTTGTAGGTCTGTGATTTGTTTGTCTCCTGAGTGAGGTATCTGCCCTCATCCTCACTGCCAAACCGGACAGGGTAGTTCTTGGTGTTGGTGGCAGGTTTAGGGTTCGGCGACACCTCCGACGTTGCACGGATCTCTGCGGTGTTGACCCCTTCGATTAAATTTTGAAGGAATATTCTTCTTCTTAAGTCTTGAATTGACTTGCCCTTGTCATGCAATAGCTGGTGCTCTGATACAGCCCGTTTGCTAAAGGAAGAAAAGAAAGGAGACGGAAAAAATGTTTAGGATTTGGTTATTGCCCAGCGTTTGGCAGAGCTCCTCACTTCTCTGGCTGTGGTGGCCACAGTGACCATGTACCAGGCTTGGAGACATCCATTGAAGCCAGACTGCTGGAGTAAGTCCTGCTTCATCCTCAGAGTAGCTGCTCTCAGCAGAGAAGAGAAAGACCTAAGCGGGTAATAATTCTCAGCTGACTGATCACACACCACTGGAGCTGGATTAGTCACTGCTCTGTTCTAGGAAAGCATCATGACTCTCAATATATCACACTGGAGGCAGTAAAAGCAGGAAGGCAGTTCCTATCTCTCCTACCCAGAGATAGGAAAACTAAAGGGTCAGATAATGCAGCAAGAGAGGGAAAACCCAGCACTTGTGCTGGAGCTGGAAGCAGTGTTTAGACAGCATCATTCTAGTGATTTTCTTCTGCTCAGTCATGTGCTTCAAAAACATAAGCAAGCACATAAAAGTGCATTTTACTCCTACATTTAAATAAATGCAAATGCAGGAGCATTAGGGAAAAATGTTTTAATTTGGGTGCCTAAAGCACAGGCACTTCAATCCATAATGAGCTATGCAAGGAGGCAACCTGAGCATCAGCAGACAAGAGCCTCAGCCACTCCTGTGGATTTACTGCTTGTCACTTGTGCCTAATTATGGTTTCTAAGATGCCCTCCTAGTGTTGCTTGAAGTGTGAACTTTTGGGGCCAAATTTCTTGTCTGCTGTGTTGTTTGAATTTTATGCTAACCCTCTTCACTGGACCTTCTTCAAAAGCATCCTGGTTTGCTAGAGTGGTTTGTCCAGAGTTCATCCTGACCTTTTGCTACACTGAGCTCTGTCTTGTTTTCAAGGAACTGGGAGCTGAGTAGCTATCTATCTTTTAGAGATGTTGTACTGGCAAGGAATGTATTAAACATCTGAGGAAAGAAGATACAAATGACACCTGGATAATAAATAACCAGAGAAAATGTGAGAAAATACGTGCCTTTTTCTTGAACTGGAATAGATGCACAGCTGTGCTGTGAACAACAGACAGAGCACAAGCTGGGATTTTAGCTACATTCCCATGAATACAATAATACAGTTTATCCTTCCAATTGCTCTACTCCAGCATGCAGAGCTTGGCTATGGAATCTCTCCTCTTGCATCAGGATGTGGCATGTGACTGGATTCTCTCTGGCCAAAGAAATTCCATTCACTGCTTTGCTTGTCCTACAATCATTTGGTCAGTTAGCTGGGTAAAAAGTGGTTTCTGCATGCAGGAGAAGACACATCACTGGGAGTGAATATTCCTTCCTTCCATCCCTCCTGCTACGTTACCAGATTTGAAAATGCAAAATATTTGGGAGTGTTCTGCAGGTTCTCTTTCTCAGTCCCCTTAGCCAAAGTCTTCAGGTTTATGACTTGATGAACAGTAGACCTATTGGAAGTTGGAAATTTCAAGCAGCTCTGTTTTAAGACCATCCCCTTCAATTTCTGTCTTGTAGGGCTGCACTTTTTGAGTATTGGGTTCAAGTGATGGATTGAAGTGACACTACATCTCTATTGCTCAGTGCAAAATTCAAAGAGCAGCTTTCCCCCATTCCACAATGAGACTGCAAGATGACTGTCAAAATCTTGCTCAAAATCATCTCTGCATATACAGAGGTTTGTGAGTACACATGTCATCAAATATTGTCTGTGTTTTAAGTGTCCCAAAATCAGTTTTGGATGACTTCAGCCTTTAGGACAAATATTTTTTAACCCTCTTCTAAATGTCCCTAAGCAAAAATGCAATGTGATAATGCATTCAGCTGATCCCATGTTGTGTCTTTCTCTTCAGTGCAGCTGTGATCATTAGCACAAGCTTGTGATCTCCCTCAGAAGAAGTTTTTTGAACAAGAGCCATCTCCAACACCCTTCTCATTAGGGTCAGCCTGACTGGCAAGTAGGCCAATAAAACCAGCACCCTGGGCTGCTCTGTGTGACTGCCTCTGTGCTGCCTGTCAGGCTGTCCAGTGTGACTCAGGTTACATTCTGAGCTTCAGCAGTCTGTTTTCTCAGCAAATTTGCATGGGAAATGCAGTTCTGCTTTCATCCTTCTAGTTCATAGAAAGTGTATGAAACCTCCATGCTTTAGGGAGTGTGAGCCAGTGTCTCATGTGATGAGCAAAGCTTTCCTACTGCCTCTTGTGAACTACCAAGGATAATTCCTTCTATCACAGACAACCCAAAGCTGCCTTAATCCTCTAATGTGTATTTGGTCAACTTCCCCACTGTGACAAAATCTTGACTCTCCAAAGCCTGTTATTAAAGTCCTCTTGATTGAAAGCCTATTCCATTTTACAGAGCTGAAAGCTAAACATTTGGTTCCAGTACACACAAGGCAGTCAGAGAGCATTACAAGCTCTACATCTTGAGTGAGTATGCATTTCCAAAATAATGCAGGGATTGACGTGTGAGGGACTGGTGTGCCAAAGAGGGAAGGTTTCTCTTTAAATGTCTGTATGATATTTAGCATCAAGTCTGGCCCCAAATAACATTCTGCTATTCCAGATGATTGTATAACATTATGTAGTGTTACATTTCACATGACTTCTATTACTCAGCCAGACTTAAGGATTACATTTTGCCTACCGGCTTCCTTTGTATACTCTAGACCAAAAAACCTCCTTGAAACAAAGATGTGGTAGATACATATCTCTGTGACCTCCTGCCTCTTTCTGCCTCAGTTATTCAAACAACTCCTATGTTTGCAAGTCATGGAGAAAGGCTTGCCCAAGAGGACTGATGTAAGAAGTGCTTCATAATGGAGATATCAACAATATCTCACCCACACACTCAGAGCAGGAAGGCAATGGAGGCTGCAATGATTGCATTCACATATTGGCCACAATATGGAAAAAATCATTTGGCTGTTAGGGTTAAGATGACCCACTAGAGGTCCCTTCCATCCTTCTATAAAACACACCTCTCCTCCAAGGAAAAGGATCCTGTACCCAAACCAAGAGCAGTAAATGCTAAGCTTACATGTGGCAGACACTTTTGAGAGAGGGATGTTGATGGTTTGTACTTGACCAGAGCATCCAAACTAATTACTGGATCCAAGTACACTGTGTACACATGAGGCTGAGTGTCTCATCATGGGGAGAGCAGCAGAAATCCATGACTTGTGACTATCCTGACTTCACATACTACCAGATAAGCTGCTCTTTTCAGGCACATTCCTCCTTCTTTTTTTTTTTTTTTCTTGAGATATCTAGCGTTTCCAAAAGGCAACATTCTTCAAGCTACCACTTTCTATCTCAGAGAGCTGCTCTTATTTAGCTGTTATTATCCTTGACTATTCATGTTGGGTCTGATCCTAAATTCAGCAAAATAACTGAGGAGGATTCAGTCGGCTCTCTGTATTTTGCAAGACTGTGAGTGCCCTTGCCACTGACTCCAAAGGGAGGGAAATCTGCTCAACCTATCTCAGGCTTCAGAAAAATATTTTGAACAGATCCAGGGACACGATGCTGCGATGTCTGGACGTGATGATAAAAATATGTAATTTCATTTTGAGGCATTACTGGTTTCTCAGAAGTTCTTTAGCAGCTAAAGCACTCCTATAACAAATAACATGTCTGGAAATCTTTTCTTGGGACAATTTGCTGTTGCTTGCCATGAGATATTTGCTTCAGCAAAGTCTGTAGAACCAGGCCTATGTAATTTTGATTATTTTTGCATGTCTATAATAATGCGCTTCAGTATTTTCATCCATTACTGGCTTAAAAGTTTTTGACTGAGAAAAAAAAAAAATCTCAAAGCCTAAATGAGTTATTAGCCATTAACTCTAGGAATGGTTTGTGGTGATATTAAAACAGGGCAGATGTTTGAGTGTGGTGTCTGTGTTTGTGCTGTGCCCACAAACAAAACTACACGGATGCCACTAACTGACAGCTGACTGGTTTCTTGTGTGTGTTTTACATGCCAGAGCAAAGAGGGGGCTGAGAAATGCCTTTTCACTGGTTAGCTTACACTTTTCTTCCCCCCTGTCAGGACAGAATGGGGAAGTTGGGAAGACCTCTAATCCTGACCTTTAAAAACAAGTGTTAGAACTACACTAACTTCAAAAAGAGAAAGAGTATTTCTCTGCAAATCTTTTTTTTTTTTTTTACAACCAATTTTGGCTTAGATCCAGTTCAGAGTTTCCTAGCCAAGAAAATAACAGCATCTAACTGCACTTCAACTATTTTCTTTTTTTTTATTTATTTTTGAAACTGAAGTTTGATTTCTCTATATAATCTGGTCCCAAAAGAAACAAATAGCCCAAGAACAGCTTTCAGGAGTACAAAGCAGTTAAAAATTAATGGACTGAGAATAATACACTGTAACATTATCAGCAATAACATGTTCTACACAATTTGCTGTAGGAGATTTGTAATAGCTCTCTGCCTGGTGCCAAACTTTAGGTGTGTCTGAAGTCGCTTCACCTGGGGTAATTTTTTCTTTTTTTTTCTATTGGGTGTTTTGGGTTTTTAAAAATTATTATTATTATTATTATTATTATTATTATTATTATGTGTGTTGCTTAACTGGCAGAGGAAATGTTATTTGGAGATCTTGTCTTTATGTATGTAATAAAACATTTACAAGGAAACCCATCTGAAATTGTTTGCTGTGTCATGTTTCCCTGTAAGTTGTGATCGGATTTTCCAGCCCTCTGTCTCCAACTTGGCTTCCTTTGGAACTGAATAACAATACAGCCCTCCCCAGTGTGACTGAGGTGTTTCTTCCTTAGAAAATCTGATGCAAGTCCAGAGAAAGCCAGCGAGTTGGATGTGTGAGACAGCTGCTCCTGCATCAGCACAGAGCCTTCTCATGCACTTTGTGTACGGGTATTGCTATAAACCAGGCTGATTATTTTGGAAGAAGCAAAAAGGTCATTTCCTGAACAGACTGTCTTAAGTTACACTATCATTTATCAAAAAATATGCCTCTGCCTATAAGTAAGATACTGGACTCCCTTTGGATTATTTTTCCCCCCTAAAGTGGCAGAAGTCCAAAGAAATTGTTCAGTACTTCAGTGTCACGGTGGCCCTCACTTCTGCGTGTTTCCCCTACCCCTATCAATATTGGCTCCGCGCCGGAGCCGAGGAAGTGTCCGTAAGTCAGTGTAACACACAGCATTTGCACAAAGCGGGATGCTCCCTGCCAGGGGCCCGGGCAGCTGCGCAACAATCACCCAGGTGTGTGGGAAGAGAAGCCCCTGAGCTTTCACACCGCCTCCCCCGGGGCTTTGTAAGGTCAGACAGCTGCAAAGCGCCCCTGTCCTGTCCCAGTGCCTCCTCCCGGCTCTCAGGTGAGCACCTGGGGCAGGTAACCCGCGCCGGCCCCGCGCAGAGCCGGCAGCGCTGCGGAGCCTCCCGGGCTGCCTCCTTCCATCCCTCCATCCCTCCTGCCCTCCATCCCTCCTTCCCTCCATCCCCACGGCCCCGCCGCCGCAGCCAGGGCGGATAAAGGCAAAGAAGAAAAGAAAAAGAGAAACTCACAGTCTGCGGCTGATCCCCTCTACTGATCTCCCGTAGGAGGGCACGGAATAACTCAGCAGGAACACTGCGAAACTCCACTGCTGGAAGAGTTTAGCGAACATTGTATCCTCGGGGGCTTAAAAACCTGCAAGGAAAGAGAGGTCAGTCCCCAGGGACAGATGCGCCAGCGCCGTCCTCAAGGAGTCCCCGCTTCGGCTCTACCAGCTCCGAGGCTCTGAAGGAAAAACAAACTTTCTGAGCTCTCGGCTCACTCCTTCCAAACTTCGCTCTGTCTCTCTCCCTTCCTTGCTCTCTGCCTCTCCCTCCCTCTTTCCCTCCCTCCCTCCGTCTCTCTGTCTCTCGCTGCCCGCAGGCAAGATCTCTTTCGGTATTAGTTCAAAAAGCATCTAGCTCTCATCTGAGCAGGGTTAGAGCGGGGTTCAGCGAGCTCCCTGAGCCCTGCTTAGTTCTAGTCCGCTAAGCCACTCTCTCAGGGCTTTATGTTACAGCAGAAGCCCTCTTTGCAGATAAGGAAAGATTCCCAAAAGTCAGCTCAGCTGCTCGCTTCCCTGTAAACACCCGCGGACACACACACACACACACACACACACACACAGGCTGAGGCAGAGGGGGAACGCATCCCCACATCTGTCTTTCAGTAATACCTCTGCAAAGAAAAAAAACCCAAAAAAACAAAAGGGTCAGGTTCACGTCTCCAGCTGCCAGAAAGTTTTGGTCCCCAGCAGTGACAAGGAGAGAGACAAGCAAAGGTCTGGAGAGCCCGAGCGGTCTGGGAGGAGCGGCAGCCCCGGGAGGCTCAGGGGCAGGGAAGCACGCTTGGCTCGGCAGGTTGGACCGGGCTGCAGCCCGCGATGTTCACACGCTCCGGAGCAGCCTCTGGGAGACCTGCGGCAGGACGGAGGCTTTTGCAAAGAGATGGCGCCCTAGGAACATGTGCGGAGAGAGCGAGAGCCCGGGCGGGATACCCACAGCCAAAACGGAGACTGGGAATCAGCGCTGCCTGGGCCCGCGACCAAAAAGGAGCGAAGAAAGGGAAACACCCGGCAGCACATGCACTCGGCGGACCCCAAGCACTCCGACCGAGCTCTCCGCATCTCCTGCAGCCGCACTCCTCTCCCGCTCACCTTCCAGCTCTCCCTTTTTGTGTTTACCCCCGGGTCAGCGTCTCCCCTGCCGCGGGGATTCCTCCCATCGCTGGGAGCGCTTTTTAGCTCAAGCCCAAAGCGCTGCCCGGGATTGCTGCCGCCTTTCCTTGCACCTACCGTGGCTGCTCGCCGTTCCCCTATTAGCCGGAGGGTCGGCTCCTAATGATGCTAATTGTGCAGGGAGGGGGGGAGCTCAGGGGGAGGGCTGGGGGGAGGACTCGCGCTCTATGAACACAGGCGCTCCTGGCCAAAAAAGTAAACTAGTGGAAAGTTTTCTCCTCCTCTCCCTCTTTCGCCTTCCACTTCGCCCTCCTTCTCAGCCTGGCCAGGGCGCTGCAAACCGCTGCGTCAGGTTGCGCTCCCCAGCGCCGCGGGGCTGTGCGGGGACAGAGGGGGCCGGAGCGGCGGGAGGGCAGCCCCGGTTAACCCCGGGCAGCCCCGGTTGGCCCCGGTTAGCCCCGGGCAGCCCCGGTTAACCCCGGGCAGCCCCGGTTAGCCCCGGTTAGCCCCGGCGGGCACCGGCAGCCCCGCAGCCCCCGACACAAAGTTTGGAGGCGCCAAACTTTTCCATGCCGGGACAGCGCTGGTGTGAAAGCCGAAGGCGCACGGAGCTGCCCCGGCTGCTCCAAGGGGACACGGGGACGGAGCCAGGGCAGCGCTCCCGTCGCCCCCAGCTCCATCCGGAGGGAATGCCCTGCTCGCCCATGTCCCCGCGTCCAGCGCACACCTGGGACCCAGCTCCGTGCCCGCAGCATCCCGGGATGCTCGCCCGGAGCCTCCCCAGAGCCCGCGGAGGGGCAGCTGGTGGTGCCGCTGACAGCCTGATTTACAGGGAATGCTTTCCCAACACCCTCACCAGCCGCAACAAAACACACTGAGGCGTGCCGGCTCCTTCTCATCCTGCCCCCGAATTAAAGCAGGCGCTCCGGGAGGGTTTAGGTGCAAAGCGAAGCGTTTTTCTACCTGCAGGTTATTTGAAGTTAAGCGACGCTTGCTGACGCGATTTAAAAGCCCAGATTCCACAACACACAGGCAAATAAAACAGACAGCGTAAGAGCTGAAATAGAAATCATGCTGAAAACATTAAATCGTTTATGCTGTAAATAAATTCCCTGAACGCCTGGTCAGGCTATAAATTAAAACCTATAGCTAATAGGCGTCTTTGATTTACACTGCCCTTTCGACTAATTAAAAATAATTGTGACATCCCCAGAAAACAACCCCCACAAACTCATAAGGTGTATTGCTCATGTTAAAAGTAAAATTTCCATCAAATATTTTTAGAATTTCCTCTCCCCATAAATGATTTCTTAAAAAAAATACACCAAAAACCAACACACATCATCCTGTACAGACTCAGGAAAAATAAATAGCCTCTATAAACTCAGAATCCTGAAGTTTCTTCTCAATTTATCACTTCACCTTTTCCTTGAGTTACAGCTGTCTGTGCCTCTCAGAGATCACTGTGGCCAACAGTGGTTGCTCTTCTCAGCAATCGCTTCCAAAACTATGTTCTATGCTTAAAAAGGATGAAAATGGAAAAAAAAAATAAAAGAAAAAGAAAGAAAAAAGAAGTTACATGAATAAAAATAATAATAAAAAAGGCAATATTTTTCAAAAATCCAGCCTACAGAGCTTTGATTCTGCCTGTAATAGATTAGGGCTAAATAAAGGGTGTTAAAAGCAGGTGCTTTTCTCCCTTGCTGCTCTTTTTATTATGAAGAACAGAAGCTTCCCCTAATATATATAGTGAGGGAGACCCTTCTCCATTGCTTTTATTGAAAAGACCAAACTTGTGACATCACTAACCACCTTCCTATGGCTGAGTTTGCCTCTTCTCTGCCTCAGTGGGCTTGGGAGAAAAAAAAAAAAAAAAAAAAAAAAAAAAAAGGAAGAGGGAAGAGAGAAAAAAACCAACACAACCCAGCTATGGCTGTGCTAATACGGCAGGACCTGAGCAATGCCAAAGGCTTTTAGGAGATTCGCTATCACCCCGCTGCTCCCCGAGGGCTGTCATCCCCGAGGGCGCAGCAGCGTCTTGTCACCTGCCGCGTACACCAACGAGCAAATTCAGGTTCCCGCGAGCAAACTCCTGGTCCCAAGCCTCACCGCGAGCCTGAGCCCTCCTCCGTGGGCAGGACGGGGAGAAAAGCCCTCTCAGCTGGGGTTTAAACCTTCTCTTCCCCGCAGGATGCCGCGGGGGATGCTCCACCTGCGGCATCTCCCGGCCCGGCCCGGCCGTGTCCCGGTGTCCCCCGGCCTCGGAGGGGAGAGAAGGGATGAGCTGGGCTAGAGGATGGACCGGCGTTAGGAGCTTTAGGCGCCATTCCAATCCCCACACCTGTGCCGAGCACGGCTCGGCTCTGGGAGCGCCCCCGGGCACGGCTGGCCCGGTGTCTGGGAGAGGGAAAATCCCGCAAAACCTTTGCGGGGCTGTCACCTGCCGGGCCCCGCTGGCGGCAGGGCTCCCCGCCAAGGCGCGCTGCTGCCGGCGGTGTCTGCAGCAGCCGGGATGATGCACGGGGAGAACCCGCGGCTCTGTCTGCCCCGGGAGAGGCTTCAGCCGTGCAGAGGTGAGGCAAAACCCCGTGTTTGCCCTTCTGGCCGAGCCCTCTCCGCCGCGACAAGGCAAAACTTTATCGCTTTAGGTTTTCTGACTCCGCTATCTGCCGTCTTCCCGCCTCAAACACAATGAGATTTTGGAGGGATGCCGCGCTTGGCTTCTGCCTCCTTTTTCCATACGTATAAACAGGCATAAATCAGCTTTTCTACGAGGAGGTTGACCTGGGAGCTTGGCTGGAGAGGTAAGTCCCTGTCCCAGGTTTTCCCGGGCGGGGAATAGAGCCAGGGGCTGCGGGCGGGTGCGTGACCGGGCTGCCCCCAGAAACCTCTCAAGGAGCGAAACAAAAGCCAGCGAGTGGCTGGACAGGTTCAGCTCTCAGGGGAGGAGGTGCCCTTGCAGCCTCAGGGAGAAAGGTTAATAATGACTAAACCCTCGGAGACGGGCTGAATCCTCAGCTCCGCGAACTTCCCATCCTTCACCTCCGTGAAGTTCCGCCTTTCCCTCCTCCCTCTTGTTTTATTCACAATAAAGCATTTTCGTCATTTCCCCTCCCGGATTTCTATAACCTCAGTTGCACCCGTCCAGGGCTTCGGTTCAGACGGGGAGTTTAACCTCCCCAGCCTTCCCAGGGTGGAAAAAATGGTGTTCAGCAAAAAAACACAGGCGTGCTGGAGAGCCTGGCCGGGAAGGGAAGGGAGCGGCACCACAGGGATTGCTGGACTCGTCCTGCGAGGACCAGAAATCCCCTGATTTGCTCAACCTCTCTTAAGGTTAAAACCAGCGAGCTCGGCTCTCTGCAGGCGAGGTGCGAAGCCCCAGCATATTTTTCCAAGGCTCCCAGGGTGGGCTTGAGGACAAGGCTGCGGTGCAATCGGCAGCAGGCAGGACTGCCCGCAGACTGGGGCAGACTCTCCAGCACACGCTCATTCCTGCCCTGCTGCGCTCTGCAGTGCCCAGCTCTCATGACGGGTGCTCTCCTCTCCTCTGACTCCCCGTCGGGAATGAGAAACTCCTTCTTCCACGTGTGGCATGGTGTCATCTTCGCATTGGATGACAGGATTGCTCGGGGAGAAAGAGAAACGCGCTTTTCCCCTCCCCACCAGCAAGCCCCAGACGTTCCGTGGTGCTCCAAGCGAGCACAGTAATGTCCTTTATTAAACAGTGATAGAGTGGCTGAGCAGAGCCGCCTCTCGCACCCGAGGGGCGGCCGGAGTTCCCCAGCCCAGCTATTGACACAAGGCGCCGTTTATTTAGACAATATGCATTCAATTTAATGCACTCGAGAAAGGGCGGGCGGGGCCGGGAGGGGGCTAAAGCAAAAACACAAAAAAGCTGCGTGGAACTGAGGAGGAGAGCTTTGCCAAATCTTCTGTCTGGTTCCTAGAATCCGGCAGACAGCGAGAGGAGCAATTTTCAGCTTTGAGGGCGAGGAGGCGGCGATGAATCCCCGGGGCCGCCGCTGCCCCGCAGCGCCCGGCGGTGCCGGCGGAGCGTGGCCCGGCTCCAGCCCCAGGGCGCTGTCCATGGTGGTGCGGCCATGGCCTGGAGCTCCGGCATTCCCTCTCTGGTCTTGACTTCAGCTTGAAATAGATCTAAACACAGACAGAACTTTTTTTTTTTTTTTTTTTCCCTTTTACTGAATATCTATCAAATACCAACAGGAAGAAACGTGTCTGGTCTGTTTAACTCACACAAAACTAATACCAAGCTGGGCTGGCTGGAGAACAAGAATTCAATTTAAAGAAGAGGTGGCGGGGGGGGGAAAGATTTGCAATTTTGTTTTTTGCGCTGTGTTGGAACAAAATCCATCCCTTTAGACACTTTTGTGAGACGAGACAGACTCACCTCCTGCCTTGGAATAGCTTAGTGGTTAATGTACTCATCCGGGCTGTGGGACACCAGAGGTCAAGTCCTCCCTTTCTCTGATTCAGAGTCCTAATTCCTGGGCTCTCAGTTTCTCTCAGTTCCTTCCTATCCCAGACCTAAAACCATTCCTGATTACATTTGTGATGAATTGATATTTTCCAATGGGTGAAAATTGAATGCTTAATAAAGGAAAAAATCCCACCTAACGGTTATTCTGAGAAGTTATTCTTGGAATTTTTTTTTTTTTAGTTAAACAAGTAGAAGTCCAGCCAGCCATCATACGACAATGGAAAGGAATTGAAAGCTGAGAAAAGAAGGGGTGAGCTAAGAAAAAGTCTCCTTCTCTGGTGGCACACAGGGCTGGTGTGGTTAAGACATACTGTATCTTATCTTTATCTTTATCTTTATCTTTATCTTTATCTTTATCTTTATCTTTATCTTTATCTTTATCTATCTTTATCTTTATCTTTATCTTTATCTATCTTTATCTTTAGCTTTATCTTTATATCTTTATCTTTATCTTTATCTTTGCAGATTATTTGGGCAAAAAGGCTATGGCTCTCCCATAGCCACCCAGGGCCAGTAGAGTTGGGGTGTGTTTTCCTTGGTTATGGTTTTGCTCAATCATTTCAATTCTTTTAGCTTCTGGAGCACAAGAGAAAGTTGTAGTTTGGATCATCTAGTCTCATTTGACTTCCCAGCTAAGAAGACAGGCTGCCTTTCCACACTGATGGAGAGAACAGGTTTGTGTGAAGCCTGAAGCCATGCCTGTGATTCTGGGCAGAAAGGCACCACCACAAGCTCTATCCTGAGCATAGCCTTTATTAGCTAAGATTTCTGAAGTACATATCTTTGTTTTATGCGTTTTGGTTTTGTTAACGTAATTATTTTTTGTAATCTCCAGTCTGCCTTCCAGGAATTTTTCTTCTTCTTGCTTTAAAAAGTAGAGATGACTGCAATTGTTATGTGCATCCTCTGCTTTGACTCAGATGTGCATTCTTCCTTCCTTTGCTCCTATGCAAGTAAAATGATCCTGTATTCTCTTCTTTCACACCACATTAATGATCTGCTTTCATATCCCTGACTCCCACTGAACAAGCTGCATCCTTAACCTTTCCCAGAAGCCATGGGATCCAGTCCAGCTCTCATTGAAGCCAGACTGCTTCTCTTTGTGCACTTCATTTGGATGGTGGTCAGCATCTTATATGGCCATCCCTTCTCTAAGTATGGAATGTCCTTTAATCTCAGTGTGGTTTCTTTTCCAGACATGATGTCCCATAGGTTGTGAACTCTAGGCTGCAATAAGCAAAGTGGAATGACCACCTCACTTGCTTTAATCAGGCCTTGAGCAGTGAAATGTAGCCTGGAGAGTTGCCCATGACACAATGTATAATAAGCTTGGGCAGCAGGAGATGTGAGCAAGCATGTCTTTTAGGAGTTTCAATTAACCCTTGCAGGTTAGGTTCTAAATTTACTAGATTATCAAATTTGAAATTCAATTAACCTGAAGAAATAAGTAAGGATAAACTATAAAAGCTATTAGCTATTATTTGTTTATCTCAAGATAAGGAAAATGTTTCTTATAACAACTTGCCTTACACTGAGATTAAGTTAATTGCTCCTTCATCTCCAGATTTAATCTCTCTTAAAACTAGAAATATTACTCTGTGTGTTTGATCTGACTTAGAAATGGTGCTCTCTAGAAGCTGTTTTCTGTTTGTTAGGAATTTAGACTATTTTTACAGATGCTTGACAAAATTTCAGTGGCTGTGGGAGATGGAAGAGTAAAGGTGCCCAAAAGAGTTCTGGCTCTGGGCAGGACTGGACGTTTACAGGCAGAATTCCTGGGTTCTGCTGCTCCTATTGATTTTCCAAGCCCTTGAGTCTAACCTGAGTTCTGGAGCTGGCAGGTGAGGGAGTGACAGCCAGGAGTTTTTCCCGGATGACTCAGGGCTGGCCCCACACAACGTGTGGAAACAAAGCCAGCTATGCTCAGTGCAGCCTGAGGACAGCTCCAGCAGGGAGCTGGAGGTGCCTGTGCTGCCAGGAACTGAGGTCCAAGGCTGTAACCCACACCTTGACATCAGCAGGCCATAGCATCCCTTCAGCCTGCAGATCAGAATAACGGCGAGGGCTTGCATTCTATTGCATTGGAAATGTTTGGGTTTCTCAACAGCTTTTCAGGCTACCAGCTTAGAAACACCATCTTTAGGTTGGTTTCCCATCTTTGCCCTGTGGAAGTGTTGCCCTTGCTGTCTGACTCACTGGAATTGCCCTCTTGGATAAGCCTTGTCTCTGCAGCAGGGCAAGCAGACCTAAAGGATCCAGAGGTCTCTGCTTCTCTGCCTCTTGCTTTTGGCAAAGGGCTGTAGCTGGGCATGGAAATGTGATGAGCTCCTTGCTTCAGCTCTGAGTGATCTATCAGTTTTGAAATGATGCTTACACACAGACAGGAAGGGCTCCTGGGCTTTCCTACAAGGAGTTAATTCATTCAGGGTGTGAGGCTATTCCAGTCCTTTTCAGAGAATCTTTCAGACCCAGGGCACTGCAGAAATTCCTCATGTGAGCTCAGACCCAGCAGAGCTCCCCATCACTTTCTTGTGTTCCATCTTTGAAAGCACAACACTGAAACTCCCACATCAACATTGTGCCAAGAAAAAAATGACATTAAAGTGGAGGGATCCCATTTGTATAAAGAGCCTGCAGGACTCAGGGAGAGGGATGTCAGATCTCATTGCATCTGTATGGCTTTTCATTAACCATCCACAGAGGCACAGGAATGAATAGGGAAGAATTGTGCAACAGGTGGTGAAGCTTCTCAAATGGCTGCTTATCACTGGTCATCCCTGGGATGCTTTTGTCCTCTTTTCAGCAAATATCACTATTTTTGCAGAATCAGGCCAGAAGCTGATCAGTGATAAGAAAGGCCTGTCCTGTCACAAAGGCAGGGTTTGTTAGACTCATCGGCTCTGTCATTGCAGCCAGGCTGTGTCAGACTCTTTGAGGGCACACTCATAAACTCCTTTCAGGAGGCCAAGCAGCACAAAGGGCTGGGTATGTGTGTGGGAGGAAGGGAAGCAAACTTTATTTCAGTGACTCCAGCTATCAGAAACATCAGCAAGCTGTGCTGTGGAGGCCACCTGCACCCTGTGCAATCTGTCTTCCCAAGAGCTTCAGAGCAGGTGGTTTTTAATCAAGGTCTCCAGGTGCTTGTTTGTGAAATTCTTTGTTTCGAGGGACACATGCGCGGTCGGAGGAGGAGGAGGAGGGTGATATCTGTGCAGACCTCTGGAATCCTGCACTCATTAGTAACTAGTGATGATGTGCTTGTCAACACCTATAGGAAAGCCAATTTGTACTAAATTATTTAAACCTTACTCAAACAATGATCTTATTCGAGGTGCAGGTGCTCAGCTTCAGGCTCAGGCTTGTATAAGCTGTTTACTTGTTATGCCTCAAAATACATTTACTGACAAAAAATAAAAAAAAAAAGTGAGTGCAAGAATGCACAAAACAACACCTTTGTTCAACTTCAGGGCCTTACTCCATGAACACACAGAAGCTAAGAACTAAGACAGTCTTGTTAAGTTTTGCCAAGCCTCTGAGATCCTCTGTATATTCTACAGAGTTTTGCACAATATAAAATATCTCCAGGCTGCCTGTGAGCCACAGAACTGCTGCACTTGGTGCTCTGGGGAGTCCTGGGCTACAAAAAATACCTTCTGCTTAACAACCCAATTTAAGGAAAAGTTGCAACAGGGGAACAAAACAAGCAGAAAGGGATAACAATAATCCCAAATCCATTTCAGCTAGCTTTGTATCAGTCCAGCCTGCTGTCTGTAAATCAAGGCAGGTAAAGCTTCAGGTGTGCATGGAAATGGTGTGCATGGAAATGGTTTAATGGTATAAAGGATACAAGGATTGATATGGATGACCAGACAGAGAAAGAGGGAAGTGCTATTAGTGTGAACACATGAATATAGAAAGAACTGAACAGCCAGGTAAGGCCAAGTTCAGTTGTGAAAGGACCTAAAAGGAGGGATAAAAGGTAGTTTGTTTTTTATTTAGGTTTGTTTGTTGTTTATTGGGGGTTGTTTATTTGTTTGTTTGACCTTTTAGAAAATAAGGGGCGATGAAACAGAAAGTTCTGAATTAAATAAATTACAGGACTGAAATAACTAGGAAAAAGGATGATTTGGAAAATTCCTTTAACAGACCAGTTGATAAATAATTTGCAGTGGATGAGGATTAAGATTTAGGGATGAAGCATCCTGATGAAAGCTTTTGTGTTCAAGATATCTTCTGAAGATGTTGAAAGAGGAAAATATTTGAGCATAGAACAAGTGTTGAAAGAAAAAGATGCCTCAAACCCCCTTTCCCCACCACCAAAATGAAGGTCCAGAACCATCACCCAAGAGACTGTGTATTTGATAAGACTTTTATCAACAGGGAGAAAGAATAAAATCAGTGTGTGGATTTGGAACTCTGCTGAGATTTTAACCATGCTAAGCTGAAGTTCAAGACCATACAAGTGACAGATGGAATGAAGGATGGAACTGGACAGAGGCAGTTTCCTGTATCATCATTCCAAAGGCGGTTAGAGAGTGAATAAAGGTTCTGAGTTCTGTGCCTGTACTGCGGGTCTCAGTCCACAGTGAAGTTTTATTTTTTATAATAATGCAAAGACACAACAATCCCAAAGGAAGGGTTGTGACAGCAAAGTGAAAAGAAAAGCCCAGGGAAAGGAAAGTGGGAAAGGAGGAAAGATCCTCTGGATATGGCTCTAAATGGCCAGGTATAGGAATGTAGTGTAACTCAGCGCCCATTGCAAAGTGAAATTTAAACAGGGTGTTGCTGAACAGAAGAAATGAGTCGTTTATGAGCATGTGGATGGAGGAGGAGATTTGGGACTTAGCCAAGAGAAAAGGTTTGGAAAATTATCTGAGAGCTGCATTGGCCAAAAGATGAGGCTAGAAGTCAAACCAGAGACAGCTGTGAATAGTATTAGTGAGAAGAATTCTAGGGCTTGTTTTGTTTTGTTTCCTTTGGTGTTGCAAAAGCCACACAACCTCCTTTGCAGGGGGAAAGAAACAGGAATGTTGTCAAGCATGGGCTACTTAAAGACAGGAAGAACTACAGCACGTTTAAAAGAATGTTGTGACTTTTTCTGTCTTATTTCATCCCATTGGTGTAGGACAAAAATATTTTGCCAAGTGCAAAGTTCACAGGTAAGTCATTCTGCTGGAACTGTAGCTCTTATATGAACTTCAATCAACTACAGCTGGGTTACAGCACAGCATATTCCAGTCTTCCTGTTCCTGAACTTCAACCTTAGTATGAAAAGTAGGTATTTTCTCTGCTTTTTTGTTTTAATCTCTCAAGTCTATCATTGCCCTTTGTGGATATCTCTCTTTTGTAATAAGTTTACCTCCTACAGTTGGTTTATACCCCGATTCCCAAGCTTTTCCATGCTGACTTTTTTATTTTTGTGTACAGTTCAATCACACCCCTCTGTTATCAGAGCTATTTTAGAAACATCTCAAGTTTTACATTGCCTGCTGAAGTATTTCACACAAGGTACCAAGTCTTTCAAGTTTCTCCAAAGAACCAAACCACATCAGCCAGTTCACTGACCTGAAATCATTCCCTCAAATCCCAGTTAAAGGTGATTGCTTAATCGACCCTTAGTACTGGAAGGTTCCCCAATAATATTGGCATGGGGACATATAGATGAAGTTTTTCTGAATTCCTCTCATTGTTTCCAGGGCCTTATTGGAAGCACATTATAGATAATGCAATCACCCCTTTAAGTCCCTAAATTTCCTTGTACAAAGTTCCATGAAATCACTGCTGTGTGAAGGAATTCTGGGACTTTTATCCCGGCCTCTTTCACAGAAATTTCACTGTAGGTTTCATGATCTTCTGACGAGTCATGTGAACACAGCACTTAGTCATAAAGAAAATAAGAATTTGATGTATTTATATTATCTTGTTAATTTTGCTATCTTTTCTGTCCTACTGTGTTTTTTATTCCACTTATAACACCACAGAACAGATAAGCTTTGATGGTGTGAGAAAGACAATGAATGGCTGCTTACTGAAATAATCATGAAATGGCCTTATTAGAATAAAAAATTAAATTTTATATTTTATGTGGGAAATTAACAAAGCCAATCTGAATGTCAGTCTTTGCTTTACTCCAAAAGTTCTCTGTCCCCCCAAGTGTACTACTGCACAAGGAGCATTATTGTAGGTCTGTGATTGGAAACAGTTTTCCCCAAGACTTCTTTTGACTTTAGCAGTTGGAATCTGGTTTTATTTTTCATCTATAAAAGCTCATTTATGTAATGGAGGCTGTTTTAAAGCATGAAGCTGTGTCTACTTAAATCCTGAAAGATAAATAATTTAATTGTTATTTATAACATTGTCAACAAGTTGACTATTTAATCAAAACAGCTATTTAGTAATGATAGGAAATATAGCAAGGGTCACAGTAAGGTACAGCAAATTCTTAGCTATAAAGAAAGAAGTCTATTGAGATGGTTTCTTTGCTAATCAGATGCATGCCAAATTTTCAGGCTCAGGAAGTTCATTTAGGTTGCAACAAGGCAACAGTATATGGATACATTGTTCAGTTTCATTTTTTTCCCCACAAGCAATAACAGAATCCCCAGACACAGTATGACAGAAGAGGAGGGAGGATCAGAGAAAATGACTATACAAATGCCTGGAACCAGAATTCTATTTATTATTAGAATTTATGAATTTAGAAGTTAAGAATATTTTTTTCCCCCTACAATTTCTATGTGACTACCCTTTTGCAAAGTAATGTAAAGTGTTTGGAGATGTATCGTTTGAGCTGCTGACATAATTAATGATTTCATTAAGAGCATGAAAGAAGGCTCTTGTATTTCTCTGGCATTAGCAAGCCAAGGTCGTGTCCAAACTCTAATAACCAAAGTTGCTCTTGCTGATCGAGACTGTTGGTCCTCTTGTTGCAAAATAAAAATTTGAAAGCCAAATATTATACTGGGCTGAGATACTTCCCAACATGTCAGGAGTGTGACAGGTTTTAAATATGAGCAGCTACTAGGGATTACAGGCTGGCAGAAAACTTCCCAACATTTCAAGGAACAATGCAAATGAGAAGATCATAAACAAGGTCTGCTTCCAGAAATTCAAAGGAATGCAATTAAAAAATTACCACTTATCACTCCCATTTTTCATATAGAATCCTTGCTTAGGTAGCCTGCACTCCAGAAATAATGTTGATCCTCGAAAATCTATGGGAATCCTATGAAAACAGCAGTAGGATTTGTTAGGAATGAGCCATGAGTTTGGGACATTTGCACGCCCCTTCAGTTGTGCCCTGGCTGGCAATTTTCATCTCACCAGAGTCAGGCTGACATCCTGTGTAGGATTACAGGAATTTGGTTTCTTAACCTTGAT
Organism: Agelaius tricolor; assembly: GCF_023055355.1. Taxonomy (NCBI): domain Eukaryota; kingdom Metazoa; phylum Chordata; class Aves; order Passeriformes; family Icteridae; genus Agelaius; species Agelaius tricolor. The sequence continues at coordinate 7,525,187 of NW_027269263.1, forward strand.
ACCTAAAGAACAACAAGGCTACATGAAGTAGACGTGGGTTTCCACAGATGCTACAAAATCCATACTTTGGAGGAAGGAGGAGAAGAGGAACAAAAACTGTGCTGGGAGCCAGAGCTGTGCACTGGACCCAGCAGAATACAAAGCACCCTGGGAGTACAAACATCCCAGGAGAGGGGGACCCACGTGCTCAAGGTAAGGACAGCTGAGCTGTTCTGCTTCAGAACCAAGCACAGCAGGGGCTAAAATATTAAAAGGGTTGGAATCTGCCTAAGGATTGAAAGGCATTTGCAGGACTACATGGAAAACTTCTGATGCTTGCCTGGCCTCAGACAGTGTTAGCTTCGTCAATGAACATTGAAATCACACAGTCCCTGTGCCAGACTTCACTATGTATTCCTCAATTTCATAAAAAAAACCAATGGTTTGATGATGCTATGGTTATGAAATCCATGCTAGAAACCACAGTGAGCATATTCCTACCAGAACTCCCTTTAAAATGAGCAGTCATACACTAAAACAGGAGCATGGGCCAAAAGCAAGCCAGCTGTGAGACTGGGTAGACACTAAGGGCAAAATTGACCCTGTCTCATATGCATTTTGCTGGTTTCATGTTAACATGTATGCTCCCTTCATCTCTGCACTGATTTGAGGGTGTTACATTCTCATGAAAATAAAAGGCAAATGTGGTAGTTGTCTGTGTATGTGCATTATTTCATAGGACCTACACCCACACCAACCTTGACATTTAAAGTCTTCAAAGAGCCTGAAAATCATCCTGTTAATCAGAATCAAGGTGCAGCACCAAGGTGTAGCTAAACCTTTGGATTTCCTGTGGCAGGACCCAACAGTAGACACAGACATTAATATAAAGTGAGTCATCTCCTAATTAAATTCTCCTGTCTCTCAATAATTGCTGATTTAGAGAGGGACTGGTAGATGCATTGCACCACCAATAAAACTTATTTTTCCTGACTTCTACTCAAACATTTTCTGGACTTGGTTAAAGGGCTGGCCTCCACAACATCCTGTGGTTGACTTCCACAGTTTAATTATTATGTAGTGCGAAGAAAGTACTTCCTTTTGTTTGTTTTTTATATGGAGGGAACAGAATTCTCCCTCATGTTTTATGTCATGAGAAAAGGGGAACAGTAGTTTTCTGCTCATCTTCTCTTTGCCATTCAGAATTTTATAGATGCTATTATATTTCTCTTCTGTCATCTCTTTTTCCAGCAGGGAAGTTGTAGTCCTTTTCCTTTATCTCCCTGTGCAAGCCTTGCTTTAATTTAAGGTGTTTTTCTCAGCAGACTTATGCCCTGCATCTTTTCCATTTCTGCTGTGTCATAATTATCAAAGGACAATCAGAATTAGGAAATTATTCTGAAGGGTGCAAATACACCTTGAAAGAATATGCAGAACTCATCTTGCTTTTCCTCACATTTTTATAGGATTTAATTTCTGTGGCAATGTCCAGCTACTCACTGCTGTTCTGCAGGGTTTGTGTGCAGCTTTAGTGCTTCTGGTCCCACAGAGTTTCTGTGTATTCTGTCCTATGGGAGTGTTTGTAAAGAAAATCTCAAATTGCTTTTCCCCTCTAAGCAATCCAATAAGAAGAAAAAGCTGTATTTTTTACTTATTTGCCTGTTAGATCCAAAGATGACAAAGCAAAGGAAATGGAAAAGTATACAATATGTCTGCAAATTCCTGTTTTTTAAAGCTCTAGAAGGACCATTGTCAGGCATTACCTTTATAAGGAACTTAGATTCCAGAATCTGTGTTTACTAACTTCTCCTTGGAAGTCCTGTTTTTAAAACTTAGTGTTTCAGTTTTTTCTTGGGTGTGTGGTTGCATATATGTATATATATATATATGTGTGTGTGTGTGTGTGAGCTCACTGGCTTTGTGCTGGGGTTAATAAAATATGAGGTCATTCTTCCTTGAGAAAGGGTTTTGTGGTCTGGCTAGAGGAAAAAAAAAAGCCATGTTCAGCATTTTAATCTGTCTCTTGCTGGGGGAAAGCTCAGCTTTCTTGAGAAGCCCACTTATCACAGAGATCTGGGCATGGAATGGAATCCTCTGCTTCAGGGTGCTCAGTCCTAAATCCTCTGCATTTATGGGACTGTTACACAGGAAAAGAAAATGTGATTTGTCATATACACGTGGGTCTAGATGGGCTGTGCTTTAAATATAATATAAAAAATATGTTTATTATATATTTTGCATGTGTATAGTATATATGGAGATATGTGTACATATGCTTATACTTGTTACACACATTATATATATTTATATATAGATCTATTTGCAAGCAATAGTAAGTCTGGGATGAAACAGGAAACCCTCCTGTCTAGGAAGGACCTCTTGGAGGTAAACAATCAAGGTGTGGTGTTTATGCTCGCTCCACTTCTGAGAATCTGACAGAATTTCACCTATTGCTCAATTCATGTTATAAATTTGATTCCCAGCTTCTGTCTCCTTAGGGTGGATATCTGTTACACCACCTCCATGAGATGCCCTTTGAAATCTGCAGCTATAACTGCAATGCTATTATTTGATGCCATTATTCACATCAGCAGGAGACTCAGGAACCTTTCCATGTGTCCACATGCCAAAGGTGCAGCTTGGGTGGTGATTTTTAGCTGTGTGAGTGTAAGACCTTCCTTGGAATGGATGGGAGGTGTATGAGTTCAGAGTGCAGATATAAATAAATGAGATTTGCTCAGATAGAAACCCAGCTAGGGAGGAAATTCTCTAGTGGTAGAAAGCGGGCACAGGGTGTTTCTTCCTGAAGTGGATTAGTTTGGGAAAGTTTTAAGCAACAGAAAATTGAAGATTAAAAATGTGTAGAGAAGGAGAGGGCCCAGGACTGATCTGGTTAGTGAGAAAGGGTTGGCAAAGGGTTATGAAACCTCATGTCTGGGACTGCATCTTGTGGTAAAGAAACATTCACCACAGCAACCAATGTGTACTGGAGGGAGCTGAAAGTCCTTTCTCTCAGTCAATCCACTTGAAATGAACTTTTACGATCCGAAATGCTAAACTGTGCTTGTGTAAACTGCAGTCTGCACCTAGAAAGCATCCATTGTGAGGTTTTCCTGGTTTCTCCCAGGGTGCCACACACCTAGCAGTGCACAGCACTGGTGAGTGAGAAGACTAACAGGTGTGACTGTAATTCAGGATTAAATAATAAAACCTTAAAACCAAACTGGCATTTAATGGCGAAGCAGGCTGACAGAAAAATAAATCTATTTTTACCATATTTTTCTCAGCACCATCAGGCCCTGACTACGTGCCTCTTTCCATTTGCTCTGACTTCAGAGCTGGGCTGCAGTTGCATCAGGCTCCTTTTCAGTTGACACATCCAAAAAGAAACACCTCATGCAACCACACGCTGAGTCAGTGCTGGCTTTAATGGGAAAATAGTAGTTGATGCCCTTTAGGTATTCAAACAATAGCTGAAGTATTAATCATTCTCCTTTTGGTGCAGACATGAACAAGCCCTTTCCTTAAAGTTAAATATATTTATTTGAGCATTATTTCCATGTCATTACTGATTCAGTTCTCCCGCTGTGCTCAGACTGCTAAATGGAAAGTAGGAAACTATTAATTAAAAATTTTAGAAAAATTACTGTCGTGTTAGATTGTGAAACTGTGATTAATGGGTGTTTTAACAAAGTGTGTGAAGATTTCTAAAAATTTTGTTGTACACAATTCTACAAGAATTACATTATACATTCTATTCTTGAAGAATAATTTATCCTGTAAGAACATCTACACTTTGTAATGAGTTTTCTTCCTTATGGAGCATCTTCCTTCAGGGGCTTTCCCAAATACCATACAGACTTAAAACATACCTTGGAGATCTTAACATGAGTTTGCTTTAAAACCCAGGGAATGACTTCTATTAGCTTTGATGTCTCTACATTACCCCCAGATACTATAACTTTATTAATTCTTAACACAGTATGGTACCAAAGCATTTCAACACTGCATGTCAGTACTCCATAATATTTCATGAAAATGCACACAGGAAGAGAACATAACACCCTTCAAAAGCTGCAGCAAAATTAAATGCAGTACCTTGAGGGAAGTTTGAGTGGGACATGAACATTATTTTTGCCTACAGGAACTGTGGAACTTTAGGTATCAAAAGAGCTTTCCTCTACCTCCTCAAATCTTTGTGTAGCTTTTTATTGGTATACATGGATCAAAAGAGTAGTTAAGGAAGGTTACATTAACAGAGCTTCTTGGGAAAAAAATTGGAACATTGTCTTGAAATAATTAATCTACAGGCATTGCTGGAAAGTGAGTAAACAATAATTCCCAGAGGTAATCCTAATAGTCTCAGCCAGAATGGGAATTTTTATTTTCCAGACCCTTCTTTGCAGAATTCTTCCCTTTAGTTAGATGGATCATGGAAGTTCAGAAGTCCTCTCAAGATGGCCTTCGACTATCTGCTGCTCCAACGTGCCGAGTTTGAGATTTTTACACAAATGGGTCTCGAGATGACACGGAAACCATGGGAATTGTGCTTTCCTGTCCCCTGCCAGAGCAGGCTGCTGTTACTCCTGCCGTGTTGGAGCGTTTTGAGCTCAGCTTCTGCTGAACAACAGCAAAACCTTGCTGCAGCCACACCTGAGCAGCCCCAGCAGGGCTGGCGGTAGCGCTCAGTCACGGCAGCTCCTGTTATCTGCGACACAGGCGCAGCTCAGGCCGGCAGCTCGCGAGGTTTGAAGGCAGCAGCAGACAAGCACTGCCTGCCAGAGAGCTGGGAGCCCTCCCAGCACAACCACAGCTCCTGTTGGGATGCTGGGAAGACAAAGGATACAGAACTGCTCTTGGGCAGGAGGTGGGTGTCTGTCCCCAGGGCTGAGCTGGGGTGCTCAGCCCAAAAGCAGCAGCTCTGCCTAGCCCAGAGCAGACCAGACTGCAGCTCTGCCTAGCCCAGAGCAGACCAGACTGCAGCTCTGCTCCCATTTCCTTAAGCACAGGCTTTTCTTCCTGATGCCTTGTGGGTTTGCTGTTGCTTCCACCTTCCAGCAGCGACAGGGCCTCAGTTCACTGATTTCTGGTAACCTTGTGCTGCTCATCACCCTCTGTTGCTGCTCTGAGAGTCCTCAGCACAGAAATAAATGAACTATGACCACGTGCCTGACCTTAGGAGCTGTGCTGGTTTTCCCTCCTCTTCCCCCGCCATTTTTTTCTCCAACACTTTGTGCATTAAGTCCAGATTAATTTGGTGTATTTAGTTCAAGTTGTCACATCTTCAGGGGAACCAGGAGCTGCCTCATTTTCCAGATGGACACAGGGTTCCTGTGACAAAATAGTAATGTTTTCCTGCCATTGAGGTCTGCAATATTTCAATTTACAGAAGGCAATTGTGAATTTGTTGGTTCTCCACCTTTGGAAGCCGTACAATGGAAACTAAAACTGCAGCCTTCTCTCATTAGCTATATGCATGCAATTTCTCATTAGTTACAGGCATTTAATTAATAGATGTCACAAAAAAAGCTCTACTCTAAACAGCCATTTATCATGCCCCATTGATAACAAGTGACCTGCAGGCCTAACAATGCAAGCAATTTTCAACTGAGTGTCACGAGACAGAAAGAGGTCATCCAGTTCAGTACAAAACATCATTCCCTGTGTGAGCTGGACATTTGAGGGCGATGTACAGTGAGTTCTGGTTCTTAATTTTACTTTTAAGTGATGCCTTTATTACATATCTGCTTGTAACCCTCCCTCTTCCTTTCATTCAACTTTCTTTTCTTTGTCAACAGCTCCCACACTCCAGACACCTCATCCCAGTGACTTGCTCTTCCTTCCTTGTTTCCTGCCACCATTCCATGACCCCACACTTGCTGTTGTAATCCTGTGGCTATTATACCAAGCCCCCTTGGTGGACTGGCAGAGGAATTTTGCCTCTACCAGCCCAAAGCATTGCCATGCATGGAGATGTTCAGGGTGCAGCACGAAGGCAGACACAGCAAATCTCTGGGGGTGTTTGCTACTTGCCAAAATAACTCTGGGTTCTGGAAAATACAAAGGAAAAAAAAAATGATGATTTTCAACACCTCTGTTATTTGTCCAAATTTGAATTTATTAACAGTACCAGTGAAAGGCATGACACTGGCCCTGGGGCAATCCCCACTTGTGCCAGATTTCAAAGACAAACAATGGAGGTGTTAACGTTATTCAAAAATTGATTGAAAGAATCTTAGGATGGAAAGCATTGAGCAACTCCCATCCAGGGGCTGCTGCCAGCTCCCACTACAATAACAGTCTCGTCTGTCTCACCATGCCCAGGCACTACAGGACCAGGTTTGGGGCAAAGTGGCAACTGCAGACCGATTTTGATTCCTCTTTCAGCTTTTCTCACTCTCTCCCTTTGCTCAACCAAACGGTTCTCTTCTCTCAGAGTGTGCCAGAGTGTGGGGGACAGCTTCTGCTCAGCACCTCAGAGGGATGGGCACTAATGGGGTGTGGGGAACAGCATCCCCTGGCAGAGAAAACAGCCTCAAAGGCTGTGTAGGCTGCTTGGGGCTTCTCTTTGTGGATGTTTTCTCCTCTCTGTGCATTAGAGTCTCATTGAAATGTCATTAATCAGTCTCCCTTCTGCTGTGGGTCTGGATTCTCTTCCCATTTATATCAAAACCTGTCTGGTGTCCAGCAGTGCTTTCTGTCAGGCTGGGATGCCTACCTGGGACAAATGGAATTGAGAAATCCCACTCTGCTTGAGCATCTCTAAAAGGTGCAAGAAATACCCCACATCACGTACAGTGAATGGCTGGGCTCCCTTCACAGCTTTGTCTGGGGATGAGTTTCACTGGAGGGCTGAATTTGGCCAATTGTCTTTCAGTTTCTATTTATTAATCTCATTTAATTTAATGGCAGGAAATGAGTAATGAAATTCAGCAGTGACAGGCTGCTTATTTAGGCCAAGTGATTCGCATCTGAATTGAAAGGGCCCCCCAAACCATTACTTTTCCATGAGATTTGCTCTGCTGCTGGCTAATTCAAACAGAGAAAATTTAAAAAAAAATCCCAAAAGTTTAATGAAAAATTTAAAGCATCAATGGGAGCCAATACTAGAAGGTGTTAGCTCTTTAGAGTCTCCCGCAGTGGGTTCTGATGGCCATGTCCACTGCCACCAGTGGCAATGGGATGGTGTTTATAAGCTGGCCACTGTTTGCAGCAAGATGGGCAGAGGTGAGTTTGCAGTATTTACTGCTTCTCATAAGTTCCAAGAAAAACATGCACACCTGCTGGGATAATGTCTAAAATGGTGATTTTCAGTTTGTTTCCACACTCCTTCATCTGTTGTATGTCATTTCCGAGCCACAATGAGGGGGAAGGAGGAACAGAAGAAGCCAGATGAAGTGAGATATTTTTTTAATTTAAATGTGAAGGTATTGCCTAGAGGTATTTTCAGCTACAACCTGAGGTTTTGGAATAGAAGTTTAATTGATGTGATGTCATAAAATAAATAGAATAAATTTATGAATTGATGGTCTCTCAGTCTGGCTCTCAGTGGGTGGCAGGTATCTACATTAAAAAGACCATCAGGACTGGCACCTCTCTTGGCAGTGTCAGCCAGGAACCTAAGCATTAATTTGGCATGGGGATTACACTGTCCTTCAAGGTGGTCTCTCCAGGTGATGGCTTCAGCACCGTGTTGCATTCATGAGGGGAGGTCTGGGGGTGGCACAGGAGGCAAAAAGGACTATCAGTGCCCCAGCAGGACCTGTGCATGCTCCACTGAAAGCTGTCTTCTGCAGCGCTGTCAATCCGACATCTGTCACCACCACTAAGTGAGCTATTAAAATTTCAAGGAAGTTGTTTGTTTGTTTGCTTTTAATGTTTGGTGGGACTTTTTTTTTTCTTTTTACTTTATTTTCTTTTTTGAGTGCTGAAGGGCCCCTTGTTAAGAAAGTGCTGGTGAGATCAGAAGGGTTTGCTGTGCCATATTAAACAGGGTCCCCAGGCTGCAGGACTGAGCTCTCTGCTCGTGCTGAGCCCTGAGTGAGTGCTGGGAGTGTGGGGTGCTCCAAGGACCTCAGAGGAGCAGTGATGCCAAGGGTCAGGGCTGGCTGGAAGGGGAACTGCCTGAGAAATGACAAGCAGCTTGCTGAAGTTAAGCCTTGAAGGGGACAGGAATTCATCTAGAAGGATCATTGCCAGAACAGAGTCTGGAAATGTAGGTCCTGCAAATGTCTCCTGACACAAGGATACAGGTAACAGGGCTTACCCCCACTTTTGTAAGATGAAACTGGCCCTGTGTGGGTGGGGACAGATGTTGTGAAAGCTGAAGGGCTGTAACCAAACCCAAATAAGCATTTGCCTTTACGGCATTACATTGCAACTCCAAATTAGGGTCTGCAATTCCAGCTGCTGTGAGTGCAATAGCAGGCCACTAGAACTCTGCATCCCAATGAAGTTTCTGCTAAGATCCTCAATCCAGATGTACAGGGTGAAGTCGATTTTTTAAAAATCACTATTTTTTAAAATTTTATTTGGCAGAGGGTGAAATCTACACCTTCAAGCAGAGGGGAATTTTCCAGCACTACCCCTCAGTCTCCTGGGGCTTAGGTGAAATACTTAGATAACAGATGGAGAGGAAGGGGAGGGAAACCATTTCCAACTGACTTTTGCTGTCTTAATGAGGGTAGCTTGAAAAATAACTATCTACACATGCCATCTTTCCTATGCTGAAAAAAAAAAAAGACTTTCAAGCAACACGTAGCACAAGAATTTCACATAGCTCTATTGCATTAAGGTACTTTGCCCAGGCAAGCATGATTGTAGGGAAAACTCTGCCTGCCCGTGTTCATTCATGGATTCCTGTGACTATATACATTATTATTTCTAAATATAAACTGTGTCCTAACAGCAATTTTGATTTAAAGAGGTGATGGAGACAGAGGAGTTGTATGGTCTGGGACATTACTCACTACTAAAAAAAAAAAAAAAACAAAGAAAAAAGCCTCATGAGAAGCCTCAGAATTAATACTTGACTGAAGTAGCAATTGTCATAATTATGCCAGGTCTGCACTATTATTTTACACCTCCTCAATACCATGTGGAATTATAGGATTCCAGTGAATGGTGCCATGACCATTTCATCACACAAGTACATTCCAGTTGCTACTTTTCTTTATTTTTGGTATGAACATTGCTCCCCACAGTTTGAAAAAAAGAAAATTAGAAGGAGTTGGAGAAAGTAAATCCTGGACTCAGTTGCACAGGTCTCACTTCCCTGCCTCCTTTTCCTCATCTCAGGTCTTTTATGGTCAATTTTTGAAGAATCCTCTTGAAATGCCAATTATAATATCTTCTAACATTTACACAATTTAAATAAAAGCTATCAAACTTTATTAAGAAGAAAAGAAAAGCAGCATGTGATAGCCTAAACCATGCTAATGAATACATGCTGAGTCTTGGTTTCTGTTAAGGTATTTTTTTATTTCAGAATAGGTTTTGTGGTTTTGGGATTTTTGAGGAGGAAGAGAAGGAGGAGGTGGAAATGGGGGGGGCCTCTGGCCATGGTTCATCAACATGAAAGTCTGGGAGAATTGTTTTATTAATTCCTTTTTGCCACACCTCTTCTGAATTATGTTTTTGTCTTCCCAAGTCTTAATCTTTGCATCAACTAATTGCTCTTGAAACCCTGCTTTGTGGCCACACTAAAGAATTAATCAATGAGTATTTCCTTTAACGCTTGGCATTTGCTAAATCTATAAATGCCTGTGTATTTGCTTGTGTATATGAAGACAAATTATGAAAGAAACCATTGTATAAACAATATATATCTGAATAGCAGTGAATGGAATTGCCAGGACTGAGAAAGGAATTCCTATTTGTGCTGGAAGTCAGAATGGCGCTCATGCAACACCTGAGATTCAAAAGTAATCTTAAGGTAGAATTCCTGAGATTTAGCATACATAAATATATAATAGAAATCCAGACAGATTTCCTCCCTTGCAATAAGTTGTGCTGGGCTAGTCAGAAAGATTCTAAATTCTCTGGAAGTTTATATAGCAGGAGCTCTGCTATCAAAACTCTATCTTGTATTTGCAGCAGGAAGAATCCCTTGGGGACTGATAAGGACTTTATGTTTCACTTTGGCTCCCAGGCAGTGCTCCCAGGGACTTAGCGTGTTTACTCATTTTGAAAGGATGAGGGACTGGTACACCATACAAAAGAGCATTCAGGGTCTCCAAATAGATAAACATCTTGACTGGAATTCTATTTGAATCTTAACTTCTTCAGCCTTTTTTTCTCCCCCCTTTTCCCTCCTCTCCCTTTCCATTCTGCTTCTACTTTTCTTCCTTTTCTCTTTCTTGCTTCCCCCCCCGCCATTTTCTTTCTCTTCCCCTTTTCTATTTCTGCCTTTTTCTCCCTTTTTCTCACCCTTCATCCCTTTCCTCACTATTCTCCTTTGCCCTTATTATTTTCCTTTTTTCAAAATCTTTTTAATGTCCTTTTTCACTTTTTTTTTTAAGTTGAGCATGACTTCAAACTAGTTTGGGTCTCTCAAGTCCTCAAGAAACAGTGCCCAGTCTCTCCTTCCACTAAAAATACTCGGAATGTCAGAATTCAAGGACAAGGACACTGAATACATTCCCAAGGTGATGGAACGCACTCTGATTTGCATGGAAAACTTGGCAAAAGGAAGTATTTAACTCCCTGCCCCCAGGGCAGGGTGGAGCAGTTGTGTTACACTTAGTTCAGAGCATGTTCAAATACAAAACTGAGCATGCTGGAAACGGGACGCTTCTCAGTTTCTGTTGCTGTTTGTCTCTGGTGTTGAAAGAGTGCCCAGGTACGTGTGGCCCAGCTCAGGAGAGAGTTCAAAACACCACATGGTGGAGCAGATCCTCCTGAGTGCCACCACACAACACGCACAGGACAGCCAGGGGACCAACCCCAGCCAGCCCAGGGCTCTAGGAGTCTGATCTGGTCCCGTTCCATGGCAAGACGTCCCACTGAGTGGATGAGGAAAACGCTGTGGGTGTTGCTTGCCGGGACTTGGGTAAAACCTTTGACACTGCCTGCCATAAAGCTCTCCTGGCTGCTCATGGCTGGGATGGGTGGACAGCTCGCTGGATGGTCAGGTGTGGTGTTGTGAGGTCCCCAGGATGAGGTGAGAGGTGAGAATTTGACTCCATGTTCTCAGAAAGCTGATTTATTATTTTACGGTATGATATTATATTAAAAGAATGCTATACTAAAACTATACTAAAGAAAGAGAAAGGATACATCAGAAGGCTTAGCAAGAATGATAATGAAAGCTCGTGGCTCCTGAGTCTGACACAGCTAATGGTGATTGGTCATTAATTAAAAACAATTCACATGGAACCAATCAAAGATGCACCTGTTGGTAAATGATCTCCAGACCACATTCCCAAGCAATCGGATAATTATTGTTTTCATTCTTTTCTGAGGCCTCTCAGCTTCCCAGGAGAAAGTCCTGGGCAAAGAGGATTTTTCAGAAAATATCATGGTGATAGTCAGGAGCAGAGGGTGGGGAGTGGGATTGGATCCAGCTGGTGCCCAGTCACTGCTGTTGTTCCCCATGCCCATTCTGTTCAATGTATTCATCCATGATCTGGATCTGGTTGGACTCTGATGATCTAAAAGGTCTTTTCCAACCCAAATGATTCTCTTCCATTAGAAAGTAAAAGCCTTGGGAATGAAGAGCTTTTGACAGCCCCAGGACCTGTTGGATAGCCAGGAGCAGAGTTGCTGAGGAGGGGAAGGGAGCTGTCCAACCACCCTTTGAGATCCTGATGCACAACACGCCCACTGTAGATGATACAGTGTGGAAGTTAGGAATGACATTGAGCTGCCCTTCAGCTCAATGGTTTGCATTCATTTTGAAAGAGATTTACTTTTAATGGCAATGAAGAAACCTTAGGGAAATATGTGTGAGGGAAGGTGCTGGAGGGCACCTACAGCTGCCTTTCATTGTTTGCACTTCAAAACGCCCTAGAAATTTCAATATGGTGGTGACTAGTAACTGTAGTGAACTCTTGAGGGATATTTTTCTATTCTTGAAGAGCTTTATTAGTTGTCACTGAACCAGTTTTGTTAATTTAATTCTCAAACATTTCAAAGTAATGTCTTTTTCCTTCACCTCCCTTGTTCTTCTTCTTAAGATTCCACAGACTCATGTGACTTCACTGATTTAACTTACAGACATGACAGAAGAATAACTCTTTTTCTTCTACCCTGCTATGGCAATGTGAACAAAGACAATTAGTGTATGTACAGGATCTCTGTGTAGGCAAGTCCATGTGCATTTTCTCTCTCCTCTATTAAATCTTTCTGGAAGGGTGTAAGCAGAGAACTGTAGGTTTTCTCTGCAGTGGTACAGAGAAGCTTGTGAAATATCTATTTTCTGCAGCTGAAAGAACCAATAGGATCAACGAAATTAGAGATGGCTGTAATAAAGATAAAAAGATCTGTTCCTTGCTGATCACACTAAAAATGTTTTGGAGAAAGAAGGGAAGGGGAACATCTGAGGAAAAAGCTCTATGTGCTTGTTCCAGTCATGTTTATGTGTCCTCTGGTGGGCTGTTTTAGTAACCCCTGTTTCACCCCCTATAGAGAGGGCTCATGAAGTAAAGGCATCTTTTCTGTTCACACTGAATTTGAATATTTAATGGAGCTTAGATGCAGTATGTTGGTGCACTGCTCAGGCATGCATTTCTCCTAAACATTGTTGGACCATTTTTGCTAAACTGGAGAATAACTTGAAGGACATTTACCAGATTTCTAGAGCCAGTGGGTATTAGTTTGGCTCTGTGACATAAGAAAAGGTTCCTGTGTTACAGATGTACAGTCACATTTAGCTCTCAGACACATAAGGGCAAAATAAAAATAACACCCAAAGCATTAGTTTTGCTTCTCATTGCTGAGAAGAGCCCTGCTCTTACCAAGCACTCCAACAGCAGCAAGCTGTGGTCGTGGCAGTGACACAAGCGTGGTCCTTCTGAGCTCCAGAAGCTGGGGTCACAACAAGGGTTACTTTGCAGTGAGGGATTTGGGTCAGTGCTGCTTCCAGTGGAGGCTCTGGTCACGCTTCCATGGCATTTCACTGGCTGAGCTGCAGTGCCTACTACAAGAGACACTTTCCCAGGGATTAAATGTGTTTACATTTGTGGTTGCTTTGAAAGCACTGTGAAGCCTTTTTATTTAATTAAATTAACATCTATTCTCCTTAGTGAAACATAATGTGCGTTCTCCCTTTATATTCATTCTTCACCTTAGGCAATTTGGATAACATTGTTGGGTTGTTAGCAGAGATTAGGTTCACATAGGATTGTGCTGGCTTTGCGAAACGTATTCTTTCAGATCTTTTCAACTCTTGAGTTTGTTTGGTAGTGAATGAATAAAATATATCATCCTGTAGGCTAGAATTCACCTAATTGCCATCTATCATATTTCAAGGCAGCTCAACCAAATAAGTTATTTCCTTACACATTAAATATATTGCCTGATCTTTTAATTCCTTAAAACAAAAGAAGTATCCTGACTGTTCTGTGTGGTGCCAAGTAGAAAGTTTCTTTTTTTCTCATGGCCCCTGTCTTTTTTATTTTCCCCCTTTTTAAAAGTAATAACAAGTGTTTGGACTTCATCAAGTTGGTACACGGTGAGTTCAAAAGACTGCAAGGAATAAAAGAAAGGATTAATGGATATTTATAATAGGCAGAGTTCTGGTTTATTAATTAATAACTGTCCTGGTTTATTATCCTTTTTGTATTTTATGTGGTCCATTTCCCTCCATATAAAATGTAGACTTGCAATATGGGTTTGCTTTCACTGTTTCACTTCATCTCAGTCAGAGCAGATGGAGATGCCATTTCCTTGAATGAATGAAAGGATATTAATCTGTGCTGTACACAATGTTTCATTAAGAACACCTCTGTGCAGTATCAGGGGAGAAACCAGTTGTAAGAACCAAAAAAACTTAGACCACCTCTTTTTCTTTCTCCCCCTGTAGAACAGGAATTAACAAGAAAAAGAACTGAGAAACCAGTGTATGTGCATTTCCTAGGGATTGATAACTAGAAAAACACAATTTAAAATGCGGCCAAACATGAGGGACTTTATTTGAAAAATGAAGGCTTAAAAACCACTTTTATTTTCCAGTTTGTCCAGTCGTCAAGTGGTTGCCATATTGATTGAAGGGATAGCATTTTCTGAAGTAATCCAGTTTCCCTTTAAATTTGCCACAGTGAAAGTAGTTTTTGAGAACCTCTTGCCAATTTTTAAGACATCATGATGGCTATTTCTCAAGAAATGGCTGAAGTCATTGCTATTCTGAGTGATTACAGAACAGTGGTATGGGAAATCTCATAACTGAATCAACGTCAGTCCGGGTACGTGTAAGAAATGGGATTTCTAGGTAATACTTTTCTGGTGCTATTAGGTAAATCCTGCTCGGAACTGGATGAATTAATCCCAGGGATTTGATGTCCTTCCCAGATTTCCTTCTATTCTTCCTCCTGTGACACTGTCACTGCCTCTTGCCAGCCTGTCCATCAAAAAACCCAAACAAATCCACTTTTCTTCACCTGCATGCTCACCATTTGTTGCTGCTTCCCCTTTCTGAATGGCATTTGCAGGAGGAAGAAGAAAAGAAGAGATGTTTCCTTGTGGCATTGTTTAAGGTTGAGGAGAAGGAACAAGCGTGACCTGTTGGTTAATGGAGACACTGTTTATTCTAATATGTGGTTCATATTAGTCAAGAGAATCAAGTCCTTTCCTGCAGATTTCCCTTCCACTCCTCTGCTTGGGCCAAATTCTGCTCCTGTGCTCCAAGTAATTGTATGAACTAAACACAGAGCTTCTGTCCCTGGAGTCACAGGGATAGGATCTTTTATCCAAAAAGAGATATCAGGAGAAACACTTAGAGAGCTAGTGGAGAATTATCTGCCACTAGTTATTTTACTGTTTGTTGGAACTGCTGACCTGCTGAAGTGGTTCTTTCTGCAGAGCTACATTTGTTGGGAGGAAATAAGAATCAGTAACAAATTCTCAGAAACTGAAGGAAGAAAAGAAAAAGGGATTAAAAGAATGAAATGCCTTGGCCCACACGGCTCCTGCCAGACACAGATGATGCAGGCTCAAGGGATTGATATGAAGGAGACAAAGCAGGGATTTGCTCGGGGATCTTGCAGCCGCTGTGTGAAAGTTATGGTTGCTGAGCAAAGCAGTTTTCCAAACATATTGGAGCAGTTCCTAGCTCTATGCTATTGAAACCTGGAAGAAGAAATGAAGCAAAGGAGAGAGAAAGGGCAAGAAGGAAAATTTGTTGATTTTCAGAACATATGTTTGATATGCTACTTGTTTTCTATGCAAGTATCTCAGTAAGGGTTTAAAGTCAGAGTCACAACATGGGTGACAGGTCTGTGTGCAAGTAAAGTTAATTAATTCCCATTTGTCTCACCTTCCAAATCATCTTCTGATGTCAGCTCTCTTCTCTGGGAGTAAATGAAGGTAAACCTCAAACACAATATGTGCCAGGATCGACAGAAGTAAGGTAGCGCATTCCATTCCATCTGAGAGTTTCCTGGAGATGCCTTTGAGCAACTGTTGATTACACTAGATCTACTGCAATAAATTCTTTCTTTTACTGACCCTAAATGTCCTTTGTACTGGAAAGACCAAACTGTTATAGAACTCATTTTTGGAAACAGTAGTACTGTTTCCAAACACTGTCAAAGACAGAAAAGCTGATTTGCATCTCTTGTATCCACCAAGGTCCAGATGAATTGTCCTCACAGTTTGTGTTTTTCTATTTTCACCTTTCTCTGAAAGTAATCTCAAAAGAAAAGAGCCAAACTACGAGTTTTTCTAATCTTTGGAAGAGTGTGCTGAACAGAAAGACTTTAACAACTTTAGTGCTGCTGCTCAGACTGAGGAAGTGGAGACATTAGAGAAGTTACTACATGGGTACTTTGATTTAGCCTGGATCAGGCTAAATCAAAGTACCTTTGATTTAGGTACTTTGATTCTTCCAAAAGAATCAAAGTACCAAAGGTTGGATGTGCACTATTATAAACAAATATTTTGCTGTTTAAAGAGCTTTTTAGTTTAATTTAATATCTCAGACTAATTCAGTGCATTCGGAAATTGTTAGCTCTACTGTAAAAATTGCTAATGTTACCTTGGGAGGAAAAGGAGGTGGAAAGTAAAGACCTAAAATGTCACAGAGGTAAAGATCAGATCAGTACGAAGCTGAAATGCTTTATTGTAATTGTTAATTACTTTTGTACTTGTATGAATAAGTAGTGCCCACACAGAAATGGCCCAGATCACACTAAAACCAATTATGAAGACGGCATATCCCAAAAATGGGAAAGACTTTATACTTATTCTGGCATAAGGCAGGTTAAAAAGCCAATACATTTAGTTGTAAGGCTTCCAGAAGAATCAGTCCACAAAGAAGTGCTACTTGAGCTTGCACATGTTGAAAATTATTGGATTATGTTTTCAAAATATTCAAAATTTCATGTTGAACAATTCAGAAATTTTCACCCATAGCACAGTGCATCAATTGTATGTCTGAATATCTAAAATATTTGCATATATGTGGTGATCAAGTTGATGGGTAAAATCTAAGGTTGGATCAGGGAGAATAAGCAATAGTAAACGTGGAGATAAACTCAGATGTGTAATTTTAAAAAATGCAAATACGTGCACAAATTTAAAAAAATAATTTTTAGAAAGCTTTTAAGTATATGTTTTCCTTCTTTTTTGAGCATATAATATCCTATCTATTGTAAATACATGTGAAACTCAAGAGCAGAATAAAATAGCACAGATCTTCCAGGCCAGGCTATTTTTGGCTATTTTTTAGAAGAAATTTACCTACACTGGTCTTCGTGTTTAATTAGTTTTATTTTGGGCTCTGACATAGCTAGAAGCAACAGTTGTGTGTTCCACTGGGATGCTGGGAAATTCTCTCTTCCAAAAGATATAAAGTTCACTTATCTAACCCTGGAGGGCTTCAATTTATCAGACTTTAAGATAATTACCTGTTTATATATATATTTGTACATGTAGGTACAAAAGCTGTGGCCTGTGACAGAACCCTGCCCAAGCTAAGCCTCCTGCAAGAATATCAGATTCTTTTGTGGTTTCCATCTCCTATATTAAAGAAGATGGATTAGTGTGTTAGAAGCAAATTATGTGGCTGAAAGTTAATTACTCTATTGCAACCCCTTCCAAAACAAAGGAGAAAATTTTCAGAATGTCTTCTGAAGAATGAGATAAAGTTGGTATTTGAAAGGATCACAGAGGCCCTATAGGTAAGAGGTTACAAATTGAAAAAAGTCAATAATAATACAATTTCAAAAAGGTCAAAATTCCTACTAGGCTGTGTGAACCATTTCCAACTCTGATTTTTCACAGGCTGAAAAAGTCAGCAGGACAGCTGCAAAAATGATTGGAGGCTTAGGAAAAAGATAATGCAGAGAAAAATTGAATGAAGTATGCATGAATAGTCTACAGAGAAGAAAATGAGGCAGCTCATCTTGACATATAGAAAAAATTCTATAAAGACAAAGGGAATAAGTTATTTTCATATGTCTTTACTGGATAGGACTAAAGTAGGGCAAACTCGAAGGGGAAGTGTTTAAGCTGGATACTAGGAAAAAAGAAACCTTCCTAATGTTAGGAAGAGTTACTTCTGGAGTTTATTGACTGTGAGAAGAAACTGGAGATGGCTCAGCTGAGCTGAAGTTGCTTGGCCCTGTTTTGGGCAGCAGGAAATAGTCCATAACCCACCCAGCCTCTTCCAGGACTGTTCTGTATGACTTTACTGACATTTTGACATGTGATCCCCTGACAATTTTTCCATAAAGAGTTTTAGAGAGATTTGGTCCCAGGTAGTGAGATTATGCAGAATCACTCTTCTAGGACCCGTATTTAATATTCCAGAGATATGCAAATTTCTACTCTTGGACCTGTTGTATTTTTTTCACAGAAGGTTCTGTGTCCATAAAGACAATATTGAGTGAGTTTAATATCTGTGCTCATGCAAAGCACAAAAACAGGAGAGGAAGTTGGTTAAGATGCTGTCTTAATAATAAAACTTTGGCTGAAGTGTAGTCAGATAGTTTATAGCTGTGACACAGTGTTCCAGTTCATCTAACCATATGTAAGTGCTTCCCTTGGCCTCACTGATGTTCCCCAAGCTTAAGGTGAGTTAAGCTTTGTGATTTGACTGTCTATAAATGCATCTCCATGAGTACATGGTTTTGTTAGCTCTCAGGAACATGCTCTTTTTTCTTGCCTGTGGGACATGAATATTGTCCCTAAAGCTCAAGACATTGTCATACCTGCTTCTTGGCCCCAGTGGGACTCATGATCATGAGTTTCCTTGAGCTGAAATGACATAAAAACATAAATGAGAAATATTGCCTTTTCATTTTATTTAATGGAAAACATCCAGAAGTGCTCCTTTGGGAGACAGCCCCGAAATGGCTAATTTTACCAAGTAAGTTTCTAGGGCTGAAAAATAAGTGTGTATGGCTTCAACTCTTGTAGCTTTGGGAGGCAGGAGAGATGCTAAACCCTCTTTTTTCCTAACTTTTTAGCATGAAAAAGTCCTTCTGGTATCATGTGGTAACCAAGTCCCACATCATTTTCAGTTATGAGCGTAGATATGCTGTGTAATTGAGATGCAGACAGTAAAAATAGATTCACTGAGAGTCCTCAAGTCTGCCTGCTGGAGTGTTTTAAATGCAGTGAATAACAGGAAATACATGACTGCTGGAGCAGGACAGAGCTCAGATCGAGTGACTTGGTGTGCATCACACCTGCTGAATGCTTTTGGAGATCCAGGCGGCACGTGAGGTCCTTGTTCTTCCATCCCTGAGCCCGCACATTCCTTGCCTCCTCCGAAAGCTGCTCTGGCTTTATCTACATGGTATTTTCCATGCTGACAGGAGTCTGTTTGGGCCACTGAATGAGCCACCATGGAGCTTCCATGAGCTCAGCTGGGAGAGAAGCATTTTGTTATCTTTGGCCCGGCAGCCTGAGCTGTGCTCAGCACTGACCACACTCTGGTCACTGGCTGCCTCTGCTCTGGGCAGCTGGGACAGCCAGCATGCTGGGCTGGCAGCTGCTCAAGGCACATGTAATGCTGGCCCTGGCCTGCAGACCAAATGGCATGTCAGCATTCCCACCATGTCAGCTTAGGATGTTGGGAAAAGCAAAAAAAAAAAAAAAAGGGGGTTGCTCAAAAGTTTAAAGAAGCGGTTGAGTGTGTGTGACACTGCTGTGAAAAGGCACAGGAGGTGAATGCATGGTTTCACAGGCTGAGTAATGGTTTACTGAGGTGCACGTAAAAGATAGGGTGGATTTGTGTAACTACAAGCTTACCTTTCAGATCTTGTCCTCCTTCACTTGAGATTTCCTCAGCTCAGTACAGAAGCAATTGTTCATTGTGTGGTTTCTGTATTGTCTGTTGGCATGGAGCAGAGCCAAGCTTCCTCAGGTTTGCTGGGCAACCAACCACGATTCTATTGTTCTTTCACCAGTCAAGGAGGATTTTCATAACCCTTGGTGTGCTAGATATCTATGTGTGAAATCTGATTTTAATCTGTCTCTGTAAACACACCAACATATCTCTCACGAGCCCTCAGGGCGTTAATGCCTGAGGTAATGTCTGGATTCCGTGCTCCTCCCCTCCATTGCTCCCTGCTTCCTCTTTCACACAAAAGTTTCTTGGCTCAAAGGCTTTAGTCCCTCATCCTCACCAGATTTTTTACACAATTTCTTTTTGCTCACATGTGGTGAATGCACCTGCAGGAGGAGCAGATGGGAATTTTTCTGAGGTGCTCCTGTGGCCTCGTGGCAACAACTCTTACAAAGAAAGAGCCTTTAGGGTCATTGGCAAGATTGTGGTGTGCTAAGTGCCAGTGCTGTGCCTAGACTGCATGGTGACAAAGCTGATCTGGAATCAGTCATGAAAGGGTTGAAAATGGTACCAATGTGCTGATTCACATTCCAGAGTCAGAGGTTTGGCAAAGCTAATCACAGTGGGAAAAAAAAAGAGCTTTACCACCTTTAACCTAAAACTTCACCATCATCAAATCTAAAACTTTACATGATGCTACCAACCCTCCCTCAAATCCCTTGAGGAGTAAGAAATAACAAAATGACCTTGCATGCAAACACATCTTATTTCAACAGAAATACATTCCAGTTCATTTTTGTCTGATGTTGAAAACAAAGACAAGCGCACAGAAAGATTAGCTCCACCTCCAGATGATAAAACAAAATGGATGTCTACTTTTGGTAGCTTTGTGCTACAAATTGCCTTTTATGGCCAATATGCAGGTGGTGTGGCTTTGTTACACTACCCAGCTTGCAAGCCTGGATGTTTAATTAGTGCTGTACCTGCACAAGCATCAGGGTCTGTAAATCTCCAAGGTGGTGACTGAAACTTGGGCCCATCGTGCTAATTAGGAATTCACTCTTCTGGTAGGGAGAGGTTAGATTGTTTCCAATGAACCTAGCTAGTCCTTCTGTCATAACAAGCAGTGCCCAGTCTTGCACACGTGTGTTGTAACACCTTATCATCACCCTCTCATTAATGCAGGGAAAGCACAGAATGCAGAAAGTTTTTTTGGGCACTTGTTGTGTAACTCAGCGCTGACGTGCATCCCATCATCGTTCCTTGGGGAGGGCAGCAGAGAGGGGCTGCTGTTGGGATACTTGAATTTGGGCCATCTCTCCAGAAATAAAGTCCCCTCTGTTTCACATCAGGTAGAGTATGAAAGTTTGGCTCTTTCAGTGAATAACTCAGCGTTAGAGAAGAAATCAGCAAAGGGCAGCAGGTAAGAACTGAGAGTTAGATGTTGCCCCTAACCCACAATAAAAGACCTCAAAAGTGCAATATGAGCCATTCAGGGGTTCAAATTTGCTTCAGGAGTAAAAGTACAGTGAAGATAATTTTAATAGGCATCTTTAGGAAGCTTTTCCTGCGTGGCTAAGGTTAAGAAAGCTACAAGTTTGCAGATGTGTACAACTGAAAGCGATGGCTCTTGAAGAGACAAAGAAGCTTTGGCAGCTGATGGAGGTTCTAGCCTCTTTCTCATTGAACTTTCCAGAATTCCCCATTGATTTGAGGGGCAGCAAAATTTGGCTCTAACTACTAAAGCCAGGCAGACATTTAAGAACCACAATGTCACTTGGTGTAAGCTACACTTTATTATAATAATTATTGTGTTGCTTAATGGCAAATGAATAGTATTGACTCTTACAAAATGTGTTTTTCTTTGGAAATGTTTATATTGTCATCCAGAAAGAGGGTTGCAAGAAAGATCTGCCCTACAACTGTTAGTGTTTCTTAGGACTTAACAGGACCTTAGTGCCTAAAACTGAGCACATTTGTATACATTATAAGGCAATATACACAAACTTCATTGTACAATAGCAGAAGTTGTACAATGTGGCCACTTTCATCACACCTCTTTTCAAAGGAATATTAAGGAATGGTAACACATGTTGATCTAACCACACAATTGAAAATATATTGAAAGTATTGATATATATCACTTTGTTTTCAAATAAGAAGCAAAGTTAATTAATATGCAAATTCTCTGTGACCGAGAACAGGATGAGAGCATCCTCTCTGGAATGATTTTAATATCTGGCAGATATGTAAGATTCTACCTATCTTGTGGAATGTTAAACATGGATCAGACCATGGCTTTTCCTTCCTCTATCCATGGTTATGGCTACCAGGAAGGCATGTCTGAAAGAATTACACTGGGATAGGAAGGAATTACACTGATGGGATAGGAAGGAATTACACTGGTGGGATAAGCTGAATATTTTGGGTGTCAATGTGACATGTTGTCAAGCATGGGGGTGGCATGTGAGAATTAAAACCATTTCCTCCAGTTTAATTCAAACATTAATAGCCCAAGAAGGGACAAGTGTTTTTGAAACCACATGTAATTTTGATAAAGGAAGCATGGAACTCTGGCATGAGCAGGGCAGATAACCTGCTTCCCAATATATTGTGGCAAGGGAGGATCAAGTTTGGAGAAGCTTAGGGAAATTTGCAGGGGGCAGGAGAAGGTGAAAAAGGGCTCTGGAGGTGAGGCAGAAGCAAGTCACAGGGCCATGACACCAAGGTGGAGTCAGTCCTACCAGACAGAGGATTTGCTGCAAAACCCTGTCTTGAGCAGAGCCTGTAGCAGAAGAGAGCAGACACAGCCACTACATCTGGGCCAGAAAATACAAATGTTATGTTGATAAATCAGATGTTTCACAGAGGAGAGAGAAGAATGATGAATGATAAATGGTTAACTGAAAGGATCTCCTAATGCTCAGTTTAACAAAAAGGATGACATGGAAAGACTTGTTAGCAGATTATATGCACCTAATTGGAAAGGAGAAATATGCTAATAGAGAGAACATGCTCCAGAAGACAGGATCTTAATGTGATTAAGCTTAATGTGAATGAATGAATCCTGGAAATGGAGTGTGAATTTTGGAAACAGTGTATCAAAGATTTCCATGGATTTCCATGGAGTTGTGTAAATCATCAGATAGCAATCAAAAATCCTTACAAAGACAGACAGAGAGGTGTAGATTGCTGTCTCATTCCTCATTTCACATGGCTATTTAAAACATCAATATTACAGCATTTCTTTTTTATCAGCCACTGAAGATTGATGCAAAGAAGTGGAAAATGCTTGCTAAACTTGCCTAAAGATTTACATTCTTACTAACTCCACAGAAGCAGTGCCCCTAACAGGAAGAGAACGCCTTTTCCAGATACGTCTCCTTCAGCACACCCTGTGTAGGAAATGCAGGTTTCTACTCCAGAAAAATGGGTAATTTATAGAAGAGGCTGATTGCTTTACAGTATGAAACTGAAAGCTGCATTTCACTGAAACAAGTGGGCTGCTCTGGGAGTGGGACTGAGTGATAAATCCTAAAGGGCTGTGGTAACATGGGTCTGCTCTAACAGCTGTAAGGCTTTATGGGGTTTACAGGTAGCAGTGGCCAGTGAGTAAAACAGAGCCCTTTTTGCTGCCAGCATTTTCATTAATCTGGTTGTTAACTGGAAATTTTTGATTTCTCAGAGCTATTTCAGAAGGCTGAAAAAAGTGAGGGAATATGTCCCTAAACAAGTCATGAAAGGCTTTTTCATCAGAGTAACATTTATTAATCTTAAGAATGGTTCAAGTAGAATCAAGATACATTCTTTTGTTCCATATCAGTGACAGATGGCATGAAACACATTGAAAAATTGTCTTGCTTCTGAGAAGAAGATATGATCACATCTTGGTATTCTTTAACAAATATTTTCTTTGTCTAGAGAGACTTTTCCCTTGAATGGCAAAGCCACCTTTTTTTTTTTTTCCCCTCATGGTTAATTCTAGGAGCACTTGACCACCTGCAGAGATCTGATTCCGGGACTGGGATCTTGGTTCAGCTACTTGTGTTTACATTTTTTACCAAAATGAAGGTTCACTCCACAGGTTTCAAGTATACAACCAGTTAATAGGGGATATCACCCTGTAATCACACAGGACCATTTACAAGACTCATCCAGTTATAGAAAAAAAGCTTTGCTATGAAGGAAAGAAATACTTACCTACAAAACTTCTGAGTAATTACCATCTGGGACATAATCACAAACAAATATTAATTTTTCCCTTGAGAATCTAAGTTGGTTACACTGACACATGAAATTGAGTACTGAGAGTGTTAGTTTGTGTTGTCCTATATGGAGATGATTATATATTATGTACTGCACACTGTATAGGATTATTACATTATTTTTTTTTGTTCCAGCTGTCCTTAAAGAAGAAAGCACCACAGCCTTTTCAGGTAGTTAATCTGTGCCAGGACACCTGTTGATATTTCAATCTATACAATTCTTGTTCTCAGCAAAATGCACAATTACTGGGCCAAGTTGTGGCTGATACAGATGGCAGCCATAACACACCCAGTTTAACAGAAAGGAAATTGAAAGGAATTGAAAGGAATGCCATAGCAATTAAATTAAAGAAAAACACAAATAAATACTGCACAATCTTTTCCCTTTGATCCGTTATCTGTACAGATTGCCTCCCTATGTCCCAAATAAACAAAAATCCATGCCATATGCAATAAACATGCTGAAGAAAACCTACCTCTACTGGAGGAAACTGAGAGCATGATAATCCACTAAATAAACAAAGTCTCAATTATGGCTATTAACTTCAAAGGAGGAAGCCATTTCTAGACAATTTAAAACAATGATGACACCTTCCCTTGCGCTGGTTTGGAAGGGAAGCAAGGAAAGCAAGGAAAGCAAAGAAAGCAAGCAGCACCTTTGCAAAAGAGGTTTAATGTATAATTAGAAAGAGTAGCTCTAAAAATGTAGCTTTTAAAGACATTTTATTATGTAACAGAAAAATTTCGCTTGTGAAGTATCTGGGTCTATTTCTATTATTTTGCAAGGAGAAATCAAGCACAGAGTCTCTTCATCCATTGAGGGTCACAGCAAGAATGATAAGACCTTCATAGGCATTGATACATTCCCTGAGGATCAGTGGCTTCATCGTGTATTGTCACTAATGCTAAACAAGAATATTTCAGCGTCTACAATCTTTACAAAATACAGGAGTGAAATTCTGAATTACAGGTTTATCTCCCTCTCTATTCCGTTCATCTACATGCTACTTGTCAATCTCCCTGTCTTTTCTTTATCTTTCATTTTCCCTCTGAGCTGTTCTCAAGATCCACTGGAATTTGAATGGGGGGGAGAAAAATGAAGGTTCCCCTTCACAAGAGCTGACTGCATTCAAGCAAACTGAATGAGCCCTCCTTACCCCAAAGATATGGAACAAAGGGATTGAAAATTGCCATGTGGTCAGGATTTCTAGCCAGGAGCTTTTGAAATGCTAGGCAAACAAATGCAGTATCTAATGTCAGAGCTGATGTTGCATCACAAGTCATTGGGAAGACATTTAGTGCTCTTCTCCCCACTGTGTTTGTTGTCAGAAGAGTGGTATTTACTGTTGCACCTTCATGCCTGCAAGCACACATAAACTCATCCCTTTTTTATCATCCTAATATTTCTATCACTCACTGTATGATTGAAAATTTCCTGGAAGGACAAATCCCAGCTTAGGGACGTGCCTTTTGTGGGTTCCAACAATGTAAGCTTACATTTGGTTGATTCATAATTGTGGAACAGGCATTTCTCAGCCCACAATTTGAATAGTATAGGAGGTTTGGGTTGTTTTTTTTTTTTTTTTTTAGGGGAGGCATTGGAAACAGATCAAAACCCTGCATTCAGTATCACAAAGCATTGTGGTGTTTCACAGCCATGATTTAGCAGAGTCCAGACTCTGTGGCTGCATGAAAAGCAGCCCCTCCATTTCCTTCTGTGTGTGTGTGTGCTGTGGAGTGCTGACAGGGATCCAGCAGTGGGGATGACCCTCAAACCCCACCTCTGTGTGAGGGGAGGAGCGATGAGAGACGTGGGCTGTGCTGGCACTTGGGCTCAGGAAACCTGCAGAGGTTGGTGGTGCCACCTGCTTGTCCCACCTCAGCGAGCTGAGAGGCAAGAATCCCAATTTTACAGAGGGATATTCTGAGGAAAAACCCCATGTTTTTTGCTGTGGGTTACCCAGAGAGAAGAGAACAGCTGTTGGAAGGTGCCAAGAAGTGTGGAATGGTAGAAATAGTCCCAGGAGAGGAAGGTGAGTAGGGAAAAAGCAGATGAGGTTTGCAGAAGCACATAATAAATTGTGAAGCCATGTTATAAATATTATGTAGTGCATGGTTCTTCACTTTATCTCGCTGGGAGGATAACACCACAAATACATTTATGCACATTCTGTATATAATATTTACAAAGACACATAAAACACTTCTGCAAACAGGACCCTATCTAGAGATACATGTCCTGCTGTGTTTTGAAGTTCTCCTGCCTTTTTCTTTTTTCTTATTAATTTGGTATTATATTTATTAGTATAGCAGTGGAATGAATAAATGTTCCTCAGCACTGGAATAGCTTCATCCTTGGCTGCTTACAACTTTTGCACACTTGTGTAAACCAACTGGTATCAAGTTCAAAAAGAATAGTATCAGTGACTGAGAAAAATCAAAACAGATGCTCATTACATTTGTCTAAGATAAAATTAACTGAACCTGTCATATTTTGTGGGCAATCTGCAGAACAAAGAAAATACACTTAATTCACTACAGCCTTTAGTTTATAGGTCAGATATGGCCTCTCAGGGCTATTGTGTTTGTGTTTAAAAAGCTCAGAGTTAAGTTTGAAAACAATAAAGCTGGAAATGTTTATTTTTGTGGCCTGGGATAATCATCCTCCCTGAGTTTCAGTTATCTAATTCAAGGTTTACTCTTGGATGGAATAACCAGACTCAGCACAAATAATTCATATGGGGAAAGGGAACTCATGAAGGGTATTAATGAATTTAACTCTTACCTCCTGTTACTGAAGGAACCTCTATCTTAAATAGATCTGTCCCAGAAGGAAGACATGCCCATGTGTCTCAAGAAAAGACATCTCTCTTCATTGATGTACAGTTTGACTTGATAGGAGAAATTGTTCTTTCTGCCCTGAAAGATAAAGGTGTGCTGACAGGTCTGTGACAGAGGTCTTAGATCTCCATGCCTCAAATTTTCCAAGCAACAGAACAAACCAAATATTTATCTCCTATCAGGTATCTCACCATTGCCTGCCATCCCCATACCAAATCTGGGGTGGTACCACCGTGGCTGAAGTCCTTGAGATGACAAAGGCTGAACACATCCAGGGGTGTGTGAGCAGGAGTGTTGCCAGTGAGTGATTCCTCCCCTCTGCCCAGCCCTTGTGAGGTGACTTCTGCACTACTGGGTCCAGTTTTGGGCTTCCCATGAAAGAAAATGTTGGCATATTGCAGTCAGTCCATGGAGCTATGAAAGGGGCAGTGAGAGCTGGAGTTGTTCTCCTTGAAGATGAAAAGGCTGAGTTGAGGATGGGAGGGCTTTTCCTTTTTGTCTTCAAGTACCGAGAGAGGGATTATAGAGAACACAAAACTCTCCCCAAACTTGTGCAGTGAAATGCAACAGATTTCAGGAGGTCCTGCTTAGACATAAGAAAAATGTATTCACTTGAGAGAGGCACAACACTAGAAAAGGTACCCACAGAACCTGTTGGATGTCCTTAAATCTTTAAAACTCAGCCACTGAATTTATTTCCAAAACAAATGGTAAGAGGTTACTCTAGAGACTTCCAGAGGTTGCTTCCAACCTCAGCTGTCCTGTGAGTCTATGGAAGTGGCCCTGGGTTACTGCCACACAGTTCTTTGGGAATTCCCCATCTCCCTCTTTTATATCTTCACTTCTTCCAAATTTAGAATATTCCTCTCTCCAATGAAAACAACCTCACATTTGGAGAATTCAAGTACCCGTCAACAGATTAGAAACCAGGTATTTCATGCACCATTCAGATCCTAGAAACAGCAGCTACATCTTTGACCTTGTTCATAAATTTCTGACTATTCACAGACTGTTACTACATCATTGTTTTACCCAGTTCTACATACATAGTTTTTTTTAACAGCTCAAAAATAATATTTCAATACTTTTTTTAATCTTTCAAAAATGCACCAGACTGTGCCTTGTTTTGAGCAATGGAAGAAGGTGGCTATAAAAGATATACTCAGTGTAAGACCTTGCAAGGACTTCATATCCTTGGGGAAAAACCAGAGAGGGTCAGAAGAGAGGTGGTTCTGACCTTTAAGTACTTGTATTTTGAAAGAAATGTCGGGGATTTTTTTATTAGATTATTCTGCATGGGCTGGATTCTTAATATGAAATCATTCTTTAAGTACAATCTATACAAGGTATGGGATATTGTGCTATTTTTATGGCACTCAGTTTTAAAGCAGAATGGTTGGGGTTTATTAGACACACAGGCCTTCAGGGCTCTTTTCTGGTAATTAGACACATAAGTTAAATCCATAAAAGTGCTTTCTTGGAACCACTGTGGCTAAAAGGGTGACACAATTTACTTTTGTGCTTGCCATGAGTCCTTGAAGCAATATATACTATTTTATTTCAGGATGTGTAAACCGCGCATTATTGTCAACAGTAGAAACAATTATAACTAGACTTGCTTATTCATGCTAACTCATAATATCATTATAGAATGGTTTGAGGTTTAAGCTGAAAACACCAAAAAGGTACTCTTTATTTTTATACAAAAATCCATTAAAAATATTGCCACAAAAATTTCTGCAGAAAACCAATAGGAAGATTTAATAGGGAGGGGAAAATTTCTGTGTGCAATCAGAAATAAGAGGTTTGTTCTATACTGTGATTTGAGAGGGAATGGAAGAATATGAGTTAGTTATGAGACAGAAAAGGGCACTTTCTGCTTAAAAAGCTGTTGTTAGTCCTACCAGTCAAAGCCATCCCCACAGCTGCTAGAGACACACCTCAGCCCTGACTTTACCCTGTTGGAAACAACATAAGCAATAACTTTTCAAGAGCCACTTCTGCCTCACTTCCCTGTGAGGCCACACGACTGAGTGATCACGTTTCAAAATGAAACAGGGAAAGATGTTGCCCTTTGGAAGCAGCATCTTTATAAGCTTCAAGTGCTCCTTGTAAACTCATGTTTCTGTCACATCCATGTGCAGGCAGATCTTGACTCCTAACCAATTCCAGATCACTTAAACAAGTGCTTGGCCATTACTGACTTACTGTAAACAACTTTTCTTCATCAGGACACACAAATAGAGACAGGAACCAGACTCAAATCAATTTTCTAGAAGTTCATGAAACCATTGCAGAGATGCTGAGCACTGCACTCTTAAAGAAGAGACCTGAAGCATTTCAGACATAAATCATCCAACCAAAATGTCCATCCAACTTAATAACCATTTAATAGCAGTGTGATTACAAATACAAAGAGGAAAGGTATCTAAAACAGCATTTTAGATTTTCCATATTAGAAAATGATGGAATATCATGTCTATCAAAAGACCAGAGTGTTTTCAGCTCTGTTTTGATGCTCTTCTTTCTCATGCCAAACACTTCCCAGCTGTTTGGAAACTTGTAAGAATTTATTCAATTTCTAGTAGAAGGCTCTCTCTACCATTAATAAAATGATCCATGCTGAAATGGGCTAGTTTTTCCTCAGGCAGCTTCAGAGAAAATAAGAATTTAATGAATGAGGGGAATAAATTACTCTTTTACTCTTTAGATAAAGTTTGTCCAGGCAAATTTCAGCTGCACTGTCTAAATAAAGTTGATGGAGTGTATGTCTAGATAAAGTTGATGGAGTGATGAGTGTATGCTCACATGTCCCTGTGTCACACAGCTCCTGTGAGCATACAGAGATGTTCACTCTTGGGACTTCTCAGATTTTCTTCTCTCACTGGGAAACAGATTCATTTTTCTCTAACAAAACCCACGGGAATATCAGTGCTCAAATTGCCAATCTCTGCTCTCTAAAGTGGATAGCATTGCTGAAAGAGTCTCCCTAAGGGAAACTGAGTCTCACTGTTTCCCTACTCAGGGGATATCTGTTAGTCAATAAAAATACAGCTTGAGCCTGCTGGCACTGCTGTGCCAGAGTGCTTTAATGAAAAGTCTTCTACTTCTACAAATACAGTGCCTTTCCAAGGCTGCTGGCAAACACCAAACACCTGATCTGAAATATTGAAACACACACATGAAAGGGTCACCTGAAAGGAAAACAGCAGAAACCAGTCATGAAAGGAAGAAGAACCTTTTAATGCACAATATCTAGGGCCAGAGCCAAGACAGAAAAAAAAAAATCATGGTGTCATAGAGTCATAGAATTGTTTAGGTTGGAAAAGACCTCTAAGTCCAGCTATAAACATCACACTGCCAGGTCCACCACTAAAGCACGTTCCCAAGTGCCATATCTAGACATCTTTTGAATCCTTTCAGGGTTGGTGACCCAACTGCTTCCCTGGGAAGCCTGTTCCAAAGCATGACACCTCTTTCTGCAGAGAAATTTTTCCTTACATCCAATCTAAACCTTTCCTGGTGCAAACTTAGGCCAATTCCTCTTGTCCTGTCACTTGTCACTTGGGAATAGAGATTGACACCCACTTTGTCACAGACATCTTTTATGAAAAATCCTTTCCATTTTTTCTCCTGAGAAGCTGAGAGGCCTCAGGAACAAAATGTAAACAATGATTATCTGCTGCTGTGGAATGCAACAGGTGCATCTGTGATTGGTCTCATGTGGTTGTTTCTAATTAATGGCCAATCACAGTCCAGCTGTCTCGGACTCTGTGTGTGAGACACAAGCTTTTGTTATCATTCTTTCTTTTTCTATTCTTAGCTAGCCTTCTGATTAAATCCTTTCTGCTATTCTTTTAGTATAGTTTTAATATAATATACATCATAAAATAATAAAGCAAGCCTTCTGAAACATGGAGTCAGATCCTCGTCTCTTCCCCCATCCTAAGACCCCTGTGAACACAGTCACACCACTTTGTTACACCCTCCTGTCAGGGAGCTGTAGAAAGCAATAAGGTCACTTCTGAGCCTCCTTTTCTCTAGGCTGAGCCCCCACAGCTCCCTCAGCCACTCCTCAAGGGACTTGTGCTCCACACCCTTCACCAGGTCCATTGCTGCTCTTTGGAAGTGGAACAAATGAGGCAGGAATCAAAAAGCACCTGAGTCTGGTGTCAAAAGCCAAAGTCTGAAAGTACAGGAGGAGCCAAAATTGAAGAGTGAAGGCTTGAAGCACCAGCTAGCTGGGGAACAATGTGGTCTGCTTCAAAGTTTACCTGTGGTTACGTTGTGGTTCCCAAAGCTCAGGCTGAAAAGAGCAGCTCTTTGATCCTTGCTAATGAACCCCAGATAGTGGGAAGTGAGGCCAAACTCAGAGACCTCAAAGCAAGCCACAGCAGAACAAGCTCCTGGTTTGTTTGAGGGCATGTCTGAAGGCAGCAGCTGAGGTGAACTGCAGCCTTTGGGAGGCTGTCAGTGGCACACTTGCACTGTGCTTGGTGCAGTAGTTTGTTCAAGTATTTTGCTATTATTCTGTTTCTCCAGTAAGAACCAGATTTTGGAGAGAATGTAAATATGGTCCAGCGAGTCATGGAAAGGATTTTGTTCCTTTCCATGGAGTTTGGATCAGGTTCACGAGGTCCTTAGGAGCTCATTGAGTGTGGTGATGAATAATTTTCTTTCTTCTCCTACAGGTACTCTGCCTTGGCAGACTGACTGCTGCTGTTTTTCAACAACCTTGAGAAACAGAATGACAGGAAGTATTAGACAGGGTAATTTTCCTGTGATGAATTAGGGCGGGGCATTCATTTCTTCCTTTGAGAGATCTTTGATCTGGTTTTATATCCTTGCTGTCCTTGATGGGAAACAAACTGGGGCTGTGTCAGGTAGTCATGAGTGGTGTGATGCCCATGCCTGTAGTTCTCACCTCCTCCCAGAAGGCTTAGGGATCACCTGGTTTCCTCTGACTCCTGACAAATCCTATAACAAGCCATAAGGGGGGAAAAGCAGGGGAGAAGTAGTGTAGGTCAGCACTTGAGGCCATGTTATAAACTGTGTGGTAATTTGGACTGCTGCATTTACAGCTAAGTTCTACCAGATGACACATAGAGAATGAATCATAACATGCCTGAATCTGCACACCCTTCTCACTGCAGCAAGCTTAGGGCAAGAAGGGACAAAGGGATTAACTACTCTGTTGTCTCATTCCCCAGGATGCCAAATCAAAGACCTGCCTTCTGCTTTTTTTGCATCTGCTTTTTGCCTTGCCACAGCTCACTGCAATCCAGAAGCCCATTATCAAGAGTGTCATGTATATTTGCTTATATATTGCATATATTTATACACACACATTGTGCCCAACAACATATACACACTAGTTTCCACATGGTTTCAACATGGTTTGCTTATGTCAGACATGTGACCAGTGTTAGGAGGATCATCACCCATATGAGAGAGGGAGCTGAAGTTGCTACAAGCAGATGAAAGCTGCTTCTTCACCTCCCAAAAGCTCATGGCCCAAAATGATGGAGGCAAAGGCAAAGCTCAGGAGAATTTTCCATAGATTTCTCTGAAATGACATTGTTGCCCTTTCTCTGACTTCTGCTGTTCTTGAGGAACTGGCAGTGCCTATTAGGAAACAGGGCATGCATGTTGCACTCGAAAATCTCTCATAAACACCTGTCTATCATGGCTCCTTGGGAAGAAGATGTACTTCTGCCATTGCTCCTGGCATCTTGGAACAACAGCACACACTTTGTGGTTCTCTGACCTTACCAGCTGGGTCTGCCTGCACGCAGAGCTCAGTGAAAACAGAACATGGCTCAGTCCAGAACATCTCCCATCAGATCTTTTTTATTTTTTTTTTCTCTTTGTAAAAGGTTTCCCACAAAGGTCTTCCATGAGTAAATGCTTCCAGCATTCCTGCAGTCTCATTCAGCTTTTTTCTGTAGGTCTTGTTGAGACAGGAGGGTGGAAATAAACACACCTCTGGTGAATGAATGGGTGGCTTGGAAATATGTAGTAGGCTGTGAGAGATTTCTTTTTCCTTTTTTGCTGTTTTTAGTCCTGGCTAGACTTCTGTGGCATTTGTAGCAATTGCCTTCTGCATGAGGAGATGGCATCAGTATTCAAGAGTGATTTTTTTTCTTTCATAGCCTACAGAGCTTTAAATATTTTGAAAACAAAAACTTTGTCCTTGAACCAAACCTAAGGGAGAGCCTGGGAACAATGAGGTTTGTTCTCTTCAGCTGAAAAAAAAGTGCACTGGGATGAAAAACTGAAGTCTTGACCTTGGCAAAAGTACCTGATGGACATATTGAAGGAGCTCCTTCCTCATCCTGCTTTTCCCACCAGCTGCCCTCAGATGGTGATTGTCATGGGCAATTTCTCTCGTGGAGAAGGAAAGGGTAGTTAAGGGAATTCAGTGAACTCAGTTTATACCCTCATATACTCCCAGTAAAGCCTGCCTGAGGCTGTTTTGAAAGGACTTAGTCTAGCCCAGTGACAGCTGTTTCTTTCATCATGTTTTTTATGTTACTTCTATTTATGTTATTTCTATTTCACGTTGCTCTCTGTTAGCTCTAATCACTCTTCTTTTGAGGGGCAACTTTCAGAAAGGGGCACAAGAATTTTTATTCTTTAAAAAATGCTGCATTGAAAAGGACCTAGAGAGAAGTACATTACCCTGTGAGAAAAGTTTTGGTTTGGCTTTACTGCCTGGAAATGTGTTAGCAGAAATGGAGGTAAACACCTTATTGGAATTAGTCATTCCCTGCTTCTCTACTTCCCCTCTTACAAGAAGCAGGGAGCTCAGGGCAAGTCCCTGGCAGCAATTGCAAAGCTGGGTGGGGATTCCCTTCCACAGCAGAAAGAGTGATTATTCTCTATCACTGCTTGGTCCTTTTTTTAGCTGTCCTTGGGCATGTATTTTACAACTCATTTTCTCTCCAATGGCATGAAGTAACCCTGCTGCTCTTTCCCTCTTGTCTGCTCCTCTGAAAGCCACCGAGTCCCACATGCAGAGGATCATCATCTAAGGATGGAGCAATTCTAAAATAATAATAAAAAAGGCCAATTTTTACTAAATTCAAGCTTGATGCTGAAATTTCAAGCCAGTGCTTGCCCAGATTAGGTTCACAGATGAGACTTTCCAGCCATTCAATACTATTTAATTCTGCACCAACACAAATGCTACTTGATTTCTGTACTGAGAGAAAACCAGGGAGGATGAGGAGAAAAGTAAAGGGCCAGGAAATCTTCTGAGGAGAGAATTCAGCAGGAGCAGAGATAGTTAACAAGAAGATAAGAATCTAGGGCAAGGTTTTGCTAAGGTTTGATATATTGGTTTTATTTGTAAAGGCGGGCTAAATTTGTGTCAGAATGACCCAGAATTACAGAAACTTTTCCATCTATGTACTTAGGGGCCATATTTCATGGAACTTTTATGCATTAGAGTACTTGTATCTCATTTTACTACCTCCTCCTGCATAAAATAAACTTAATGCAAATAAATGGTTGAGATTTCTGTATTGCTCTGCGTTTTCACAGGTCTGACAATGCCCTAATCATTAAAAGAAGGTGATGATCCTTCACCACAATTTTTTTGCACCATCATTCACAAAGAATCCCAGCAAACTTCACAGCTATGAGCTAATTAAAACCAGCAGCAAACACGCCTCTTCAGTTTTGATTCAAAAACTGAATCGGACTCTGATTTCCAGATATAAACAAGAGGCTGATTCCACAACTGTGCAGCATAAATATGGCAGGCTCCAGCCACCAAACGTTTTCAATTTTTATTTAGGGCAAGCTAATAAATCAGGCTCTGCCCTCAGAGCATAACTGCAAACATCAAATGAAAGGCAGTTGCAAAGGCATTGTGGGAAAATGTGAAAAACTGGATAGGTAAACATAAATACTTTAATAGTATCAGTATAAAATACTGCTGCAAGCTGATGAAAGGTTTTCAGCTCCGGGGTGTTTTATTCCAAGACTTCTCCAGACTCCTTTTTGCTTTGCAGCAAAGCAGCTGTGCTTATGCAACCCAGCATTGTGTCAGGAAACGAACTGAAGCTGCTTGCTTCAAGGGTACCAGTTGTGGGAGTGTCCTTAAACCAGCTCACAGAGGTCTGGGATCCCAATGCTCCTGGTTGTGCCTGTCCTGAGTGCTCCAAGCTGCCACCAGAGTCAATATAAGGATTGCAGTGTGGTCCTTCATGGATGGCATCTCCTGTGGTCTCCACACACACTAGGTCAGAAATAGATTTTTAATCCATTATTTAGGAATTCATTTCCAGTCTCAGCTGAGGCAAGCATCTTCAGCTCAAACTCCCTGATGGTCATTTTTGTACCTCAGGCATAGAATTCACCTTTGTTTTGCCATTGTTCCCTGACAATGCAAAAAGCCCTGCTCTCTAACTTACTTCATTCTTCCTTTACAGTTCTCCAAAGGGAAAAGGAGTTTTTTGCCAAACATTGCTGTCAGTCTGACATAACTGTGGGCTTGATCACATGAAAATTGAAAGTGTTTCTCTTTTCAATTGATTAAATGATTGAGTACAGACTTCTTTAATAGAGCAGTCAGCATAACTCACCCATAAACTCAGCATGGAGCCCTGTGTTCACCATGTTCTAAATTGCTGACAAACAGTTTATGGTTTGTCACATTTGGCAATGCCTGTACAGGAAAAGGGCCAGTCTTCAGCTGAAATAAAAATAAGTGCTTTGACCAGAACTTGGAAACAACTAGTAGGAAGAGAAGTTGTGCAAATATATATAAAAATGTTCAGCTTTTTGTTTCCTATTTTACCAGCTTCAGCTTTATACATCATCAAAGCTGTCACTTTCAGTCACATTCCCATCTGTAAATAATGCAATGTAAACAACTTTAATATTTTGTATTTTGTAATTAGATATAATTTCCAACATATTCAGTAAATGCTGGGTGTTAGTGAAATAGAATGGCAGCTAAAGGAGCAAGGAAGGTGAACTTGAAACACATCTTGATGATATTATTTGACTCTCATAAATCTTGTAGGAGGTGACATAGACCCTCAGGGTTTTTTTTTTTTCCTGCTGTCTTCCTTGTGGCAATGTTTTGAAAGTGAAAAATTGGTTTTTTTGCTATTTTTTTAAAGTGTATTGTTTTGACTTTTAACAAACATCTAGTATTAGGAAAAAAAAGTCATGCCTGATAATTTTAACAGATTTTTGGAGAGGCAAATGGTTCCATTTCTGTAACACTATAACTCTGTCACAGCAGGGCACATGGAACCATCGCCTCAAAGCAGATCATGGAACCACAGTCCAAGTGGCAGCAAGCAGCAAAAACAAGGTCCAGAAAAAAAAACCTAGTAGTAATATGGGTCAGATAGAAATATTTTGGTATAAACTGCATGGTTTTCCTTTATAATGTAAGAACCATCTGAGAATCCACAGGTGGAATTGGCCTCCTCAATGACAGCTGATTTGTTGCCATTGTTAAAATTATGATGCTTTAGCAAAGCCATATGAGGATTAAAGATTAGAACAGCAGAAGTGCCACAGATCAGAATTCAGCAGCTTCTTTATATACTTGACATACCTTAAAAAGCCCAGATATTTTTGACCTAACTCCATCTGCTCTCTAAAAAGCCCTCAAAGTCTGCATGGCGTGCAACTGCCCCAAGAATAATGTTCCTACAAAGACTTGTCTCCACTGAAGTAGAACAGAAAATTCAGGGCAGGATTGCTGATTTTATCCCTTTCCATTTATTCGAAGCAATCGCAGCAGAGGTTATTGTAAACACCAACATTCAGCTTTCTGTGGCCAGAGGACCTGGATGAAGGAGAGTTCTCCCCCTGGAACATGGTTGGCACCACTTGTGTGGGGCCACCAGGTGACACAAGGAGCTCACAGGCTGGATGAAGTACCTCACCCACATATTTACAGCTGGCTCGAGGATAAAAAACGACAGATGAGGAAGCCAGGAGCCAAGGCAGGACAAGGAAAGGTCTTCATCAATTTCTGCTCTCCTGTTTTCTGCCTTTAAATCTGAAGAATGCCTTTTGCAGGCACGACTGCCCTCTCAGCATTTAGATCATAGCAGAAAGCTATGGCTTTCCAGTGTTAGGGGGTCTAAAAAAATCCATTCTTTTCTATCTTCTGTTTTACCTTTTATGTAGCAGTAGACATAGACTAGAAAGTTTTCTGTATTGGGAGTACACAACTGAACATGTAGAAGACTGCAATATTTCAAGAAGATGAATTGTACAGGAAAATTTGCAAAATGCTGTATCTTTCAGAAGATCCTATGACCTTGAAATGTGCCATAATGCCAAGTCAAAAGTGGTAATTAACCTAATTTTACTATTTTTTTATAGTGAACCAGACCTTCTTTATACCATTTAGTGCAACTTGTCCATCCAGTCACAAAGAAATCACTTTCTGTACCCTAATCCCTGATTTGAGAATAGTAAAACCCCTTTGCTTTTTAAAACCTTTGTTCCATCTACCCCTCACATATGCTAATAAAACACTTCCCAACACAGAAATACATTCTTTGCTTCTGACACAAAGTATGAGAAGGAAAAACTCCATAACTGACAATTTTCCTTACCTCATTTATTTTTAAAGCATTTAATAGATGCTAATAAAGTGTTATGGGTGTCATCCAAGTTTCAGTGACATAAGTGAAAAAACTCCCACCACTTCAGTGACTTCAGCGAGATCTGGATGCTGCATGAGTAACATTCATTGCATAAATCTGGACAGATATCATTCAGACAGGATTCTTGGATTTAAAACTTTACTTTTTTTCCAATAATCTTTTTTTGTAGTTTGTTTCCATTTTACACAGAATTTCGACATGTTTAGTTTCTCATCCAAATCAGAATGAAGTCAAAAAGCCTTGATAATTTTATGATACTGGTAATTTTGTCAGTCTGATGTAAAGAACTACCACACATCAAGAAACCAAGGTCATCCAAGATACAGACACTGGACAAATTGAAATTATGACTCATTAAATAAATTACTACACTAAAATGCAGAAAATACAAAAACATCAACACTTGACCTATTAATGTTAATTTAAATTTCTATATTTTGTTAATCCCTTATTGAAGAGTCAATAGAAATTCAAAAAAGATCAAACCCACAAATTATGAAAAGATTAGAGACTTATTTTGAAGTTAACCAGTTTTATTTAAATGGAATAGCTGCTTGCTAGAGAGTTTTCAATTTGTTTTCATGGTACAAGGTAGTCTAACAAACATTGTGCCTCATTTGCAGATTCCTCTCACTTGTTGAACATTCCTGGGTGTACTCCTGGATAACAGAGAGTGACAAGAAAAAGTATTTGGTTTAGAATGTGCCTGTATCAGGCCAGCCTCTGGATAGTGAATCTAAAGATTTCAGAAGGTGTTTGTAACATTTGAGGAGAGCCTTCCATGAATAAAGAACCACAGGCATATTCTGTTTAATCAGTTTTTCAGCCATAAATCTTTGGGCAATCTAAGGAAGTTAGTAGATAATATTATAGAGAAATGGAAATTATATTTGTAAACGGAGATATGAATTAATTTATTTCTCTAAATTTATGATTCAGCATTCTCTAGTCACTATCTAGAATATCTACAGCAATCTTACAGAAGAAAATTACTTACAACAGCACTGCCATACAATTGGGAATAATTGCAAGTAGAAGTAAAAATGCATTTCTAATATCCTTTCATGGAAGTTGATGGAGACTTTTAGTTTTTTAGTGGCAACCACCTGGTAATCATTTAATTTGATAGAAATACAGACTTCAAAGGGATCCTGGTAAAAGAAGCCTAATGTGGTTGTAGGCACATCATGCTGTGAGCTGAAATCTTGAAGGAGTCATGGATCACAGTCACACAAATGTATGTAGGGCAGATGGGAATGGATGGGAATGGATGGGAATTACCAGCTCTTACAAGCTGACACCAAAATTTACATCTAAATGCCTTCTAGTGTAGTGGACCTCCAACAGCTTCAGTGCCATGGACATATCCAGCATCCAGAGGGTCTGGAATTTCCTGATTCCTGTGGGTACTTTCTCAGCACCACAAATTCTTTGGAAAGACCGGTCATAGAAAGGCTTCAGCATTGACAGCTGAAGTAGAGCTTCAGAAGGATCTAATTTAATTCCATCTACTGGATTTCATATACAGTTTAATTTTTTTTTTTTTTTAATAATTGTGAGCCAAAACTCTCTTCAAATTTGGCATTGCTGCTTCCATGTGTGATGTACGTAGATGGCAGAACAGCACATGAAGGTGAAGAGCATTTCTGCATCTCCTTCACCTGCTTTGCAAGCGAGCATTCCCAAGTAGTGAGTACTCAGCTCTTGGCAGGTGACTGGTTAGTTGTGCCTCACTTGGAAAAAGTCCTTCCCTTTCATCCAACACTAGAAGCACAAGGACACAAATCACAAAGGGGAAGTTTTATCCAGACTTTGTAATTTTCTGCTTTATGTGTTATTTTAGAAAGTCGTCTTAGTCAAAATCTTGATCAGGTTTTACATACTGAGCTCTTTGTTCCAGGTTACCTGATGCTTTGTGGGCACTACAGCATGAGGTACCTCTGTTTATTAGGATTCAGTGGTCCTTCAGAGCAATACTGAAGGTAAAGAACATGAGATGAAGAAGGGAGGGGCAAAACAAGAATGTGTATCACTGTGGTGGGCTGACCTTGTCTGCCAGCCAGGTGCCATCCAGAGCCTTTCTCCCTACCCATCCCCAGGGTGGAAAAGCTTATGGGTTGAGGTAAATACAGAGAGCACTTCCCAGCTACCGACAATAGGCAAAACAGACTCAACAGAGAAAAATTAATTTATTGCAGAAAACAGACAAAAAATTAAACACCAACACCCCCCTTATTTTCTCTTTTCAATCACAACTTCTGTCCTTCAGTCCCAGTTTCTCTATCTCCTTCCCCTTACCCCTGGGATAGTGAAAGGGGGCATGGCATCCTTCCTGAACTGCAGCATGGAAATCTGCTCCAACAGGGTCCTTTCCATCAGCTCGGTGATTTTCTGCTCCACTGTGGTCTCTTTCCCAGTCTTCAGCAGAATCTCTTGTCTGCTGCCTAAAGAACCTCCTCTTTCTCCTCCTCCTCCTCCTCTTCCTCCTCCTTCATCTCCAGCATTGATTGCTCACTAATATATAGGAAAGTGAGAAAATCCAATTGAAAATCCTATAAAATTTTAAAAATGCTGATGAGAGGGACAGCATAAATTCACTCTCTACTCACCTGATTTTCCTAATATATTTCCAAAGAAAAAACAGTGCCACATGAGACCATGCTGGATTTTTCTGACTCTCTTCAAGCAGAAACACACAGAACTCCTTTCTGGAGACTGACCTTAACCTTCTGTAGCCCTTTCAAGCACCCAGGTAAGGACAGCTACTCTCATCTTGCTTTCCTGAGTGGAGTTAAGGCAGTGTGCAACAGCTGTGACAAGATGTTGTTGTGCATCCTTTTACCTGATTTCAGGCACTTCTTCTCCCCTTTCACACCTCCTCCTGCTTCATCTCCTCTAAGCTCTGGCTTCTCCAGGAGGCTTTCCTCATCTCTTCACTTTATTGCCTTGTCCAGCTATTTCCTTGTGTTGTCCTTGCTGTGTGTGCTGGCTCTTTCTCAGGCATTACTCTCCTCTTGCTCCTATTTGACTGTTTTCTGGCAAGTCTTTAGCCTTTTCTAGCTCTTATCACTGTGCCTTCCAGCCCT
This sequence comes from Agelaius tricolor, assembly GCF_023055355.1. Classification (NCBI taxonomy): domain Eukaryota; kingdom Metazoa; phylum Chordata; class Aves; order Passeriformes; family Icteridae; genus Agelaius; species Agelaius tricolor. The sequence goes on from NW_027269263.1 coordinate 7,565,454, forward strand.
CACTACCTGCTGGACTTGGCAGAGGCAGTGGCAGCAGCACGAGATGGAAAACAGGCATCAGGCATTCTTACCCCTATATGGCATCCCTGGTGTGATGGTCACTATGTTTATCCCACCCTTGCTGTGGACTGGTCAGCATATGTGTTTTCCCTGGCCACTTGGTGTAAAAATAAACCAAAAACAAACCTCAGGCACTGTAAATTAGATTAATACAATAGGAGTGTTCCTGACCTTGTTTGTGTCAGCTGTACCCAGCTGACGTAAGTATGGTCCCTCCTGGTTTACCTGGCTGTTTGTGCAGTCTGGGCAATTTGCTGTCAAAATCAACTGTCATGGAAGAATAAGGTGAATTTTGGCTTACCTGCCAGCTCCAGGATTACACCAGCATAATGCCTCTGAAATCAGTGGCATTGCTCTAACATAAAACTGCAATAAGCTGCAGGGAATTAAATCCTGTTTTCTTGCCTCTGGGAATTCTCAGAGGCTGCCTGATATGGCATGAGTCAAAAATATTTTGTTATTCACTGCTTTTTCTAATTATCAGATTTGTCTCCAGTCCATTTTGTGGTGTTGGCCAGGCACTTGATCTGAGTCAAATTTTCCATACAATCCACACTGCTTTATGTTTCAGTGCTTTTTTTTTTTTTTCTTTTGCCCTAAAACCAGAACAGAAGAGCTGGCTAAACATGTACAAACCTGCCTTAAGAAAAGACTTGTTTTTCCTTTTCCCTCACCCCTTTTTTTCTGTTAATTGTTAGCACAAAAATGAAACACAGAAGGAGTAGCACGACTGTTAGAATTTTGATCAGCAGATTCTCAATCTGTTCACTTGTCAGTGGACCACTTTATCCACATAAATCATCCCCATTAAAGAAACCAACCTCTTGGAGATAGCATTAATTTTTGAAAGTAGATGTTTTACAATAAGGAGATGGCACTGTTTTGAGAACACTTCTTCCAGCACTCCTTTGCAGTTGGGGTTTGCCCATCGAGAGTTATTCAGGGTTGAAAAGCACCTCTAGGTGCATAAAACCATAGGAGAAACACAAAACAATGGAATGAACAGCCACAAATCCTCTCATTCCTCATCACTGAGGGGTCTCATCTCTTGGCCCAAGATCCTGCTGTTGTTTTTCCCATTAGGAACATGCTGCTGGCATTGTTTTTCCCACCCATTGCTCCAGGTGGATGGAGGCTGCTCACTGCTGAGGTTTAGGTGAGATTTCACATGCACGTTTCTTGCTGTCAGTTTTATCCACTACAATCTGAATCTGTGACACACAATTTGGTGGAAGAAAGGGATTATTTTGTCTGGGTAACATGATAGTTTTATTCCATTTTCTGAGCTTGGGGTAGACCTTAGAGGCATCATTGCAAATATTGATTCAAACAAACCTATTTCCTGCTGAGGAGCACAGCCACAGTGGCTCCCAGGCCTGCTATGTTGACTTGCCTAGTGAAAATATGTATTAAAAACCCACTTTGGTTTACAAGTCATGGCTGAAGGAGCTCCACAGATGAAACTGTAGTTTTTGGACAAAAAGAAAATAGTTTCTTGTTTATATATTACACTAAAAAAATTTCAGCGTTGCTGGCTTTGATAGAAAAATCCCACTGGCATTGACTTTGGACATCAGAGATTATCAGAAGCCTGGCTTGAAAACCTCCTGTTCTAAACTAGCTTTTCCTGAAATTTCCAGCTCACCAGGAATGAAGAAAAAAAAAAAAAAAGAAAGAAAGAAAGAAAAAAAAAAAGCTAATAGCTTCTGTTGCACTTCAGTTCCTCTTGTTTTTCTGAGTGTGTCTTTATGTGTGTGCTGCCTTTGTCTAGTCCAGGGTCAAAGACATCCAAACAAAACAAATGTTTCTGAAGTTGAAAAAACATTAAGCTTCTGGTCCAGGTGGAACATCTTTATGGTCCAGGTGGAACATCTTTTTTTTCTTCCCACAACACCAAATAGATATGAGCATTACCTCCAGCCTTGAATCTCTGTTTTAGCTTTACACTTTTGAACTAATATCTTTTTCTTGCTCTGACTGATGTCAGCTGAAGAAAGTTCCAAGTAAAACGCCCTTTACAGTGCTATTTTAGGGCTGAGGCCATTCTTTCTCTCTTTTCTTCATCTTTCCATTTTCCTGATGCAATCCTCAGTCTGGCCTTGGGCTCACCTCACAGACATTAAGAATCAAAACCAAAAACAAGTAAAACCAGAGGGACCCTTCAAACCTCAACATTTTGCTTTCAGAAGCTAGTGATTAGCTTCCTCTGAAACAGCTTTTCTGATTCCCAAGTTTGGAAAATTGGGATCATCAAAAGGCCTGGTGGCAGATATGTATCTTTTCCTTTTTTTTTCATTGAGCCTATAACTCAATCTGGCAATGAAGAGCTCTAGAAAAGAAACAGTGCAGAGAGAGGAAGCAGCTCTGTAAGGCTTGGCAAGTCCTTTCAAAGAATAACTGTTTTTTCAAATTTGATCACTACAGACACAAGCAAACACAAACTGGTACGTTGCCTTATCTAGGATTTCTCTGATGACCAGGAGGGGTGCTTTAAGGGTGCCATCCTGCCATACTGACTCAATTCTTTTTGCAGCAATTAATCCTCCCTGTTTGGTTTTACCCTGCTTTACACTTGGCCTCACCACAGTGCCAAGAGGTCAGCTTGCTTGTCCAAGGTCACCAAATGACTCAGTAGATTAAGTGAAAACTGAACTCAGAGGACCACCCTGCCTTTTAGCTTTTGTTTTTGGGACTCAATCTACACAGCTTCTCTGCTATTTTGTACATTCCATTAATCCCACTGGCTACCAGCCACAAAGATACAGCAGGAAGATTGAATACATGTAAATGTGCACAATGATATACAGCTTCAAGCTGATGGAAAATACATTGGACAAGCATGGTTACGTTCTTCTGCATTAAAAATACCCTTTAGGCCCATGGCTCAAAAACAAAAGAACATGAGAATACTATTTGTGGCTTTCCCTGCATTTATTAAGATGAATAAGATGAGTCTTTCATCTTATTTCACTCTTGCACTAACCACACATACTCAAAATCCCATGTTTTTGCATCCAAGTTCTCAACTTACTCCTATCTGAAAATGAAATTAGTAGCTTGACTGTTATGACTAGTCTTCTGTTGATGTTGTCTGGATGCAGAATAGATAAATTCCAAGTTTCAGGATAAGATATTTGTTTACAGTTTTCCCATTTGTAAAAACTGAGAGCTGGAGATTCGATGAAGTTCCCAGTCCATCAGTAGAGTAAGTGAGGCAAGGCAAACTTTCACCTGAGAACTTGCTCCCTAGCCAATAGCGAAAATCTTACAAAAGTAAGAAAATGCCTCATTTTAAGGTCCATTGTACTCTGAAGACATTGGATATGGAAATGGAAGAGTTAATGGGCAGCTACTTGTTATTTCATTAAGGAGCAAAATAGGACCTGACCCTTTGTGAAACTGTGCAAGTGCATAAAGCCCCGTGCTGCTGCTGCAAGGATGTCCCAGAGCACTGAAAGGTGGATAACCAGCCAGAAAAGGAGCTCTTTATCATTTCCTCATTTAGGACAGCATCCTTTGACTTCTTATCTTAAGCACTAAGTGCCTCCCTGACCCATCAGTTTGCATAAACTTATAAGAATTATTTGGATTAAAGAAATCTGTCAGCTGTCTGAGGTTCTCTGTGTGTCCCTTCCCACATGCCTCTGTAAAACCAAGTCTGACATCACTGGTAAGAAGCCTCTTCCCTTCATAACTTTGGTGAGAATCTCCCAGGATTGGGCTTCCTGCTGTCATTAGCAGCATTTTAAGCCTTTTTGCTTTGGGTTCTGTGGGAGTTCCTAGAAAAGGCACAAATCACTTCAGATGTTTTCTGAGACAGTTTGGTGCTTTGTTTCCTTCTGCAAAAATACTCCCATCAGCCAATGGTGGTAATCAGCTTTTGAAGACCTTTTAGTGAGTTTTTCTTTCTTCAGGTGTCCTTGCTGCATGACAAGAGGGCAAAGAAAACAGTATAAAGAGCATTTAAAATATTTTGAAGGGAGAGAAGGTGGTGACCCTTTTCTGGTGAGCCAGAAAAGGGAGCCTCTACCTGTTGCACAACCAACCTCTGTCTGTCTAATTGAACAGATAAGTTGCTACAGGACAGTGGTCAGGATTGTGATCAGAGTTCCCCATTTCCATCGTACTCTCAAAATGTCTGCAAATTGTTTCCTTTGATTTATGTCAGCTATGCTTTTTTGGAAACCCCACTGCTTCCCAACACTGCCATCTTCTCTTCACTGAAAGCCTCTTCATGTAGTCTCCAGCCTCATCTGTAAGTCAGATGTGCCTGGAGGGCCACAGGAATATCTCCTGGGAGGGAAAGACTTGCATAAAGCTCTGCTGTGAAGCTGTGTGATTTTCCTCACTGATGGATCAGAACACATGTGCAGAAGGACTGTAGGAACGTGGTGTGCAGTGAAAGTCATCCTGTCAAAAGTGCACAGGGGCCTGGAGGATTTTCCAGGCAACATTTCACCCTCCAGAGCTCTTGTAAGAGTCAGGGAGTACAGCCCTGTTCTATGTGATGTCAGTCATCTAAAGGGGCAAACACTAGTGTAGTTCCTTCCATGGAGCCTAGGGGTCCACAAGGTGGGGGCAGAACCTCAGTCTTCATTGCTAGGAATCCTAATTCTCTCCTCCATCCATTCCCTCTGCCCATTTCTACCCCTTTTTAAATTTTATCTTTTAGGTGGATTGGAAGACACTTGCACGATTGTCTGCTTGGTAGAAGCATTTATTTTTAAATGGAGGCAGTTGCAGGATCAAAAGGTGAGTTACACTGATTTTATTGAGCAAATAACACTTGCTTAGAGATGGTTCTCCCACGAGAGCTAAGTAAGAGCTTGTTAGAAATACCATGACTAAAAAATAGCCATGGTGGAAGAACTGGGCTCACCTGCATGGGGGGGTTTCAAGGTTTACTGTGAAAGACTCCCACAGTATTTATCCATTCATGGCTTTACTGGACTTCTTTAGGTTTTATTTCTTGGTAGCTCTGGAAAAATGTTTTAGTAGCCAAAAAATCTGTACTTAATTAGACACACAAAACCAGCAGACAGGAAGTCTATTTCCTCACAGAGATACTGTGGTTTATACATTCTGCCCTAATATGAACAAGTCTACTATTATTTTCTGATGTCCCCCTTGTTTAAGGTGCTTTGAGTAACATGAAAGCTCTATTTTTGCACACCAATCATGAAAGATACTTGTCAAGATCCAGGCATGCCAGACATGGCAGTATTGGATGGTTCCTGATTCCATTTGGGAAAAAAAAAAAAAAAAGGTTCCTCTCAGATTTTATTTTCTAGAAATTAATAGAATTTAAGATTATTTAAAAGTAACTCTGGATATTTGTGCAGGCTTGGGGCAAAATCTGATAATGATTCAGTACCAGTGCTCCCACCCTGAATTTCTTCAGTGTTATAAGTGGTGGCTTTATTTCCTTGTTACTTGGGGTCAGTCCAAACATCCAGTGATTGGAAGCTGTTCAAGACAAGGGCTCTGTGTTCATGAAATGTGTCTCACAGAAAGGGCCATCGGAAAACTGCTGTAACATAATGAGCAATGAAAAATGTTAATATCTGCAGCCAAAAAAGGAGGTGAGTTCTTACCAGGGGTGTTGATTATCCTCAATTAAATTTAGAAGTCGTGTGGGAAAAGTAAAGTTTGCATACAAAAAAAGTGGTTTAGTTTACCTTAGAACTCTAAGCAAGTGTCAGAAAATCTATGATTTTCACTATTATTTTTGATACTGTTCAAAAAGAATTCAGATCTTAAGTGATGAGAAGCCATACAATATTCACCCCCTTGAAACAACAGAAGAAATTGTTGCAGGTTAGAAACTAGCGCTATTTATTAAATATTAAATGCAAACTAAGGTTATGCAGCATGCCTAACATGGCAGGACAGCTATAAATAACCTGCTCTCTCTGTGTTATTTGTCTTTGCTGGTTTTTTGGGGGGAGAGTGGGGTTGTTCTGGTTGTTGTATTGTTTGTTGGGTTTTTTCTCCCCCATTTGCTTTTTTTTTCCTTGGGATAATTATTAGCATATAGTTTAATATGTCTTTGAATATTCAAAACTTTATTTTTGAAGTTGTTTCTTGTGAACCCACAGATTTCCCACTCCACTGTGAAAGTTTCTTAAACTCAACATTTGCTCCACTTTTCCTCCTCACTCTATAGATTCCATCTTTGTTTCCATATCACTCCAGTCTTCATTGTTGTGATTTTATCTTCCTCCCACAGAACGAGCAGTATATTCCATGATCATCATGAAGGCATAAAAAGGACTTAAAAAAACCCCTTGAAGGTGGTGCCAATGTTGACCATGCTGGAACAGGAGCTAATGAAAATCTGATCAAAGCCAGGAGATGTGGAAACAAAGGGAAGTCTCTTAGCAAGATTTTACCCAACTCCATCACTCTTATGAACATAGTTGAACTAGAACTGGAGTTAAAAATAAAAACATTGGAGGTAATCAGTTAGATCAGAACAAAGAGTGAAGCAGATACAGTCCTGTGTCTTCTTTCCTCTTACATCTGCTTGTCGTGGCCATCTGTGGTGAGATCCACACCAGATACAGGGTGGGGAGGATGTGCTTGTGGAAGAGTTCTGGTCTCTCAATGGCTCTGTTCAAACCCTTTTGGGGTAGGCACCAAAAGCCCTCAGAGACACTTCTCCTTCTTCCTAATCATTTATCCAGGTAGGAAAAAATTCATTAAGCCCATTTATTCAGCAACATTCCCACCCATGTGTCATGGTAACTGATGGCTTCAGAAGAAAGCCAAGCCCTCCCTCATTGATGCTGAGACCTCTCTGCAAGGCAGCAGACAGGCTGCTAACGTTTGGACTGTGTAATCCCCTTTCTTCATATGTTTTTTAGATCCAGCATGTCTGAGGAGACTTTCAGTGCTACAAAAGTATTCAAATTTTCTTGACATCTCCAATATTCACCATCTCTCTTTTTACAGAAAAAAACCCTAATGCTTACTGATGGCATATGAAAATATAATTTTCCCTGCCTGACCACTCACAATCCCCCGGTGCTCTTTTATAACTGAGGGAAAGATGGAAGAAAGCTGGAACTTTTAACCATGTTGTTTTGGACACAGAAGGAAAAAATATAGCTATCAAAACACCAGTAGGCTCTGCAGTCCTTAACTTCATCGAGGCAGCACAGAAGAGGGATGTTTTTCTCCAAAAAGAAGCATGCTCTGGAGTAGTCCCTCCAGATTATTTTGTGATTTAGTGCAGCCCAAGCTGCTCTGGGAGACCTACCTCTGTGGCATGTCTAAATTCTAGTGTGTTCTTTGCTACAGGCAAGACAAGTGATGTGAAAAAACCAGCCCCAGTGGTAACATTATTGGAAAGCAGATTCCTGTTGAAACAAGCTGGAGATTAGTGAGATAGATTTCGAGTGACGAGACTCATCCCTGGCTTTTGTCTTCCTGCAGCGTGAAACAGAAGACAGATAGCTTGATAGAGCAAAGTCTGGCAAAGGTAAATGGCAATGATGGAGCAAAGGAGTCATAACATTCTCCTGACAAAGCCTGGATGTCTGAGCAGTGAAACACAGAGGGAAGGTGATCAAGGGACTGCCAGGCTCCCCACAGGCTGCCTGCAGTAGCTGCGCTGCCCTCCCAAAGGCACCGCAACAAAACCAGGCCAGATCTTCCTTTTTTCCACACCAACTTCTCTAAAATGCAAAATTACCCTCTCTCACAGGGGGCTGTATGAACATCACCTGCTTCCCTGTATTTTGCAAAGCAGATTACTCATTGTGACTGCTTCTTAAGGCCGAAGCTTTTGGTGGCAATTTCCACATTTCAGAGTATTCATGGGAAATCTAAACCCATCTCTTAAGGAAAATGTCATTTCCTGTCTTTATAATTGAAAAATAATAATTCCAGCCTCTCTCTGACTGTGCTTCAAAAAATAATACCACAATTTTTGTAATATCTTTTTAAAATAAGCATTATACTGCTTCTTTCCAATTAGACAGAATAGCAGGAATGTAGACAGCAGAATTGTTTTTCCTAAGGGTACCTTCAGGTACAGAAGTAAAGGCCTAAAAGGTGCACAGCACCACTTCACTGTTTTACAAAGTCAAGCTGTGCAACTTTTACCTCTAGAAGGGAAACAGATCTAAAATCTATAAATGTATTTTCTGGAGAAAACAAAATGTGCATCTAATACTGGAGAAACTGCCAAAACAGTGATATTGGTCCAATAAGTCAGAATCCTTTTCCAATGGTAAAAAAAAAAATCTATACACTTGGAACATCTTGACTTGATCTTCAAATGGCATATTAAGTGACCTTTCCTTTCTCTTTTTGGTAAACATTGGTAATGTGAGCAGGAGAATATTTTCCTACCCAAGTCATTTACATGAACATAAGGGACATCCTCTGCCACAGACCAGACTGAGACAGGGTTAATATGGGTTAAAAAGGATTTTTGTTCCCAGGCCTATAGTAGCCATTTTCATTCTAAAACTGGCAATAATGTGGCAATTAATATATTAATAATATATACTAATTAATATATTAATTAATATATTAATTAATTAATATATTAATTAATATTTTAATATATTCAAATAGCAAAAGAGACAAATACAGAGAATTTTCCTTTTAGGCTGGGTCTTCTTCACCAAATGAGGGTATAAATGAACACAATTAATTTTTTTCCCATTAAGCAGAAGCACAGAGTAGCAGAAGCTGTTATCTTTTTATTCAGAACCTCTGAGTTCAAATTTGAATCCTGCTTGTAAGAGCCACACCAAATGATGTTGCTTCTGTGAATATTGATCACATCACACCTTAAGAAGGCTGCAAAGGGATCCACAGCTCCCAGCATCCTCCAAAATGCCTTGAATGTTATTTGATTTTGGGAAAATAAAATTCCTGCCCTGCAAATATTTATATTTTTACATAAACCTCTGAGTTGCTGCATCTGGGATTGGGTAACATAAAAGAATCAATTCATGTGCTTAAAGCTGAGCATCTGCAGAAACATTTACAGCCCCAAAGTCTGAGGTGTCAGTGTTTTCTTTTAAGTGGTTTAGTTACCCCAAATTTCTAGAGGGAGTACCAAAGGGACCAAGGTCTAATTTACACTGAATCAAAGCTCTGAGATGCCTTGAAAAAATGAGAAACCTCCTGGTGCCCTTTCATTAACACTGAGAAGGACCTAATTTTGCAATGGTTCCCCCGAGTTGTCAATATCAGGGTTATAGAACACAGCCTAGGGATGCCATAGGTCCTTCTTTTCAGAACATCAGAAGAGGAATAAAAAGGACTGAAGAGGAAGAAAAAGCACTTCATGGCCCTTGACCTATACATCAACCTCTGCCAGAGTGCCTCTTCTGGAAGAATTCCCTTTACAATATCAAAACTGTTCAGTATTGAAAGGTTTGGTAGCTTATGCTCAGGTAAGCCCTTAAGCAAGTACACATTGCCCAGATTTCTTGGGCATGCAGTTTTGAAATTTTAGTGGGGGGAGGGAAAAATCAGCATGATTTCCTCCCTGAGCTGTTTCAGGGTGTATCAGGATTCCTGCTTCTAATACTGGATGAAAGCAGGAAGCACGGATGCTTGCAAAAGCAGGGATCAGCCAGGGAATTGTGGAAATGAATTGCTCAGAGCTCCTAGGTGAACTGAGGCTGTGCTCAAACCCTGTGACAATTGGTTGATATTTAAATCCCAAATGTAACATACATATGGTTCTTGGGATTTTTTCCACTGGAGTAACAACAGCAGTGCATCCAAGGGGCATTGTAAACTTCAATGCCATTATTAAGAGAAAGCTCTTGACTTCAATAAAAATCAAGTAATTTTGTGTAAGGTATTCCTAAGAAATACATTGATTTCACAGCAGGTTTATAATTTGGCCTTAGCTTGCAGTCACCAGGCTTCTCTGCAAATGTGCATCTTGTACCTCCCAAACACCTTCAATAAGGTAACTAGCAACCCAGCCTGTGAAGGGAAGAGAAATAGAAAACTCTGCTCATAAAATAAAATTAAAACATCATTTGAAACAGATTTAAGTATATGCAAGTTGCAACAGATTCCCTTAGGCACATAAAACCTGTGTGCTTACAACAAGAGATAACTCAAACTGATGTTCAGTTTGCCAGTTTATTGCAATAGTGATATTTTGACTTGTATTAAAGAGTCTTGACTGATGACCTCTCTAATTCGTTCGGTGCAAATGTTTTCTTTCAACATCAGACACTAATTTAGTTTTTTTTTTTAACCAGCTACTTATTTGAGAGCAAAATCTATCATGGCCTGTGCAGACAATCCAGATTTTTAATTGTGTTAAGGGTTTTTGGAATCTGCTAGACAGTGCCTGAGAGCATTTGGTGATTTGATCCATCGATTAACCTGGAAACATGCTTGTTTCACAGGCTTGGTTCTAAAGAGTTTTTGGCTCTTCTTTCAAACAGAATTTGCCAAAAAGCAATTACTAGCAAGAGGCAGAAAAACTTGCCTTATGGATTTTGAATTCACTTTCTCCTTTAATGTACCAGGAATCTGAGCATGCTGCCTCCTGCTTCTTATCAGCTAAATATTTGCAGTGACACCAGAAAAAGCAACTGTGAATTCTGCAATTCTAGCTCATTAGAAGTCGTCATATGGGGAGCATCTCTAAAAGCAAATGGTGCCAAGCCAGCATTTAAAGCTATTCATCAACTGTGGATTTAATAACTACCTTATTTATATCCCACATGCTAGGAAAAATATTGTAATTGGGATGGATTATATAAAACATGAGGAATGGAATAATTGATGGAATAATTTAAAAAACCGCCAGTCTGCTTTGCTTCTAAGATACTTGTTTGAGACTGGTTGATTCAGTGGTAACAATGGAAGACCATTAGTGTCCAATTCCTCTTGCTTTTCTAGGTGACATCAGTGTTCAGGAGTGAGATTTTTAATGGAGGAGAGTGCTGGAAGATATTTCCTTCTGTCTCACCTGCAGGTGACAAGGTGCCTGCCCAGCTTGTTCCAGGTTTTAGTCCCTGAGTGCCCACCCCAGAGGCTGGTTTGCAGCAGGGCAGCTCAGAAGATGTGCACTCCACTCCTTAGAACTCTCTGAGAGTATCTGTGCAGCAAAGCAGGACAGGAGGGCGATGCCCTGACTTCCTCTCACCCTGCCTGGGCTTTGCAGGTGAAGGAAACGCTGTGTCCCTGACTGCCAGCGAGCCCTCGTCTGTCAGCACTAATCAGCCCCAAAACAAAGGGGAATTCAGTGTGTTAAGACTTGCACAGGTATCTGATGCAATCTGAAAGGGAGACAGACCTGCTGCATTACCTAACATGTCTAAATGAATGTCCCATAACCCATATTTTTGTGCTGGGGAGCTGCTGATTGCACCAGCTATTCATGAGGTTCTTACAGCTCCACACCTCCAGGTCATAATCTAGCAAGTGAAGGCCTTTCTAATCCTACATATTTAATATACATGCTTCTTATTTAAGATAAGAATCAAGATAAGGATATCAAGAACCCTGAGAGGTGTTCCAGCAAAGGGGCACTTGTCCTGAAGTTCAAAGGTTGAACTTCACCCATGTGGGGAGGAACCTTGCACCATCAGGATCCTTTGTCCTGCAAAGGTTCTCATGCAGGTTTTCAGTACAAACAATAACCATACCTTCATTTTGAGTGAGACCTTAGGAGGGACAAGATTTTTTTTATAACTTAAAATAAAAATAATTAAAATATATTACACATTTTAATGGTTTTCTTTTTAATGGTATTGTTTTTATTATTATCTTGAAGAGGAGAATGGATATAGCAGATTAAAATAAATAAATAAATAGCCCACCTCCACCAAAAAAAAACAACAAAACCAAAAAAACAAACCAAACCAACAAAAAAAACCCCAAAAAACCAAAAAAAAAAAAAAAAACAAACAAAAAAAACCCCAACCAACATAAATCTCACATGTGGAGATAGATAGATAGATATGTATCATGAATTCATGGATATATGGATACATGGCTATGCAATGAAACACTTAAAACATTCACTGACCCCTTATTAATATACTTGTCAAAACTCTACATTTTCCCCTATCTGGAATCAACTCTTCACTTTTTTGTTGTAGGCAGAGTATTAAAAAAAAAAAACCCAACAAATTAGATATTTGATCCTGGAGACAAAAAAGCAGAGAAAGTAGTGTGTGTGCACATTACAATTATATTATCAAGGCTTTCTGTAATGTTATTATAGGCTGTTCCAAGTTACCATGTATGAAAACAAACCACACTGATTCCAAGCCCCAAAATGAGAGAAGTTAGAGAAATATAATGAGTGCAGCTGTGGCAACAATACTATTGTTAAAGTACAGGGAGATTTTATAAACAGTGAGTAAGAAGTCAAGAAGGAAATAGTTGTAGACAAAATCATTGCTAGAAAACATGAAAGCAACTCTTTCTTTCCCATCCCATCCCATCCCCTCTCCACCCTGTGAAAAGATTATCCATGGAAGGGGAAAAAAGGGTGAGGTTGAGGGTGGTGTCCCACAGAAGGCCATAACACACAAAAAAATATGTGTACTTTTTTCTCTTGGAAGAAGATGAGGGGAAAAAAAAAGAGCCTGGAATTTCTTTTGGAACACATACTGTACTTTCAGGTGCCATCTGTGGACTATGAAAAAAACCTCTATGTTAAAACAAGAATAAAAGAGGTAAAGGACATCCATCACAGCCCTTGCCTGCAGCACAACAGGGATGTTCCCAAGCAAGTTTGGAACAGCTCTGCTGTGAGCACCAGTGGCACTTCAGCTTCTCTGCCAGCAATGTGTAACAGAGGGCAGCAAATATTTCAACAAACACTAATTCATCTTGCCCCTTATTGACAAAACTGCAGATGCCTTTGCAAAGAAAAACAAATGCCACTGAGCCAACAGCTGAGCCTTGCAGTGGTTTCCATCCACTTTGCTTTGGCACTGTGTGGAGAACCTCAGTGGCATTGCTCCTGCTTTACATCACTGCACCAGAACCACTCACTGCCTGATCCTTTGATAAATCACATTTCAAAAGGAATTGTTGATGGTGCAACTCCCCTCAGCATGAGAGGCCAGGCTTCAACCCCCACATTTTTAACTGCTTCTAGGAGGCTTCAGTGGTGTGCTGGAAGAAACCAAAGAGATGAAACTTGAGTAGTGTATCATCTATATAGACATTAAAAAAAAGATAAATTTCTCTCTGTAGGAAAATTGACTTAATAGGAACTGAAAATATATGAAAAGTGAGAGCAGCGTTCCTTGATATCACCAAAACTAAAGGTATACAGAAGGACAGTCTAGACAATTTTCACCTTCCAGTTTTTAACAATGTTTGGATCATATACTCAGTTTAAAGCAGTTCTAGATTGAGGCTGGGGAGCATGGCAGAGCTGCCTTTCTTCTCTGCCAAGATAAAAGATTTTCACCATTTCTTTTGAAGTTTAGAGTCTATTAAGCAGCAATATAACATTCACATTTTGGAAAAATAGCGTTCTTGTGAACTGGCAGGAAGCATAGCATGACTTCCTGGTAATTATTTCCATGATATTAAGTTATTCCCTTTTGAGGTTTGCTTCAAATATATGTATTTGGTGGAGCTAGGGAAGTTTATTGAGCAAATGTGCGTACGGATGAGTGACAATGAAATTTTAAAAGAGCTGAGACTGTTTCTTCAGACCACTTTGACACCATGCAGACATACCAGGCCAGATCTTTGAGGGGAGATGTGCAATGTCAATTCAACTCTGGAAACTGAAAGGCTCAGTGGAACTCAGTCCCACAGACAGTAGGAATTCTCCCTAAAGATTACTGTATCTCTTAGAAATAAAGATGATACCATCACTCCTATCTCACGTCTTATCTTTTGCAGAACCAGGTTACTTTCCCTTAGCCCCACCATCAGTTTAACAACTCCCCAAAAATAATTTCAGCCCTTTTTTGACTGCACTTTCTCTGTAGTACCTTCATCATGTTCTCTGTCTTCTCCCTGCCAAAAACACTTCCTGTCCCCTAGACAGAGGGAGCTGGCAGTGAGGAGTTGGGTCAGCTGTGAGAGGTTTCCATGGAAGCAATTCAGGCTTCCTGGCAGTGGGAAGGCAGACACTGTGGGATGTGATGGGACTCACTTCACACAGAGTTTTGACCTCATCCAGTCTCTGAAAGTGCTCCCTGACCTCCAGCCCAGCATCTCCACTGCTGCTACTGCCCAGAACACAGAGTTCCCAGACAGACCAGGTGTGCAGTGAGTTCTGTGCCTCCCTCTGGTACCGGAAATTGTTTGGGATTCAGCAGAATCCCAGAGCGACAATTAATGCTACTAATTTTTCTGACAGGAATCTAAATGGCTTGGAGCCAGTCACAGCATCAATAGAGTTGCTGCCAACTACTAAAAACAAGCAAGTCAACCATAATTTACTAGCATTCCTGACTCTTTTTCGGAATTAGATTAGTGCGTTTTGAGCGTTTTCAGAGAACATTTGAAAGAATTCAGCTGGACGAGGAACAAGAATTGTTTCACTGACATAATTTATTGGGATTTTTAAAGCACTTTTGACAATATACCTCACAAGAGGCTAGTAAGGAAACTGAGAGGTTGTGAGGTGGGAGTTGTAGTTGTGTGTTGATCACAAGCTAGCTGGAAGAGAACAGAATGGAATAAAAAGCTCAATTTTCAGGCAGTGGTTAGCAGCAGAGCACTGACAGAACTTCAGTGTATTCATGGCTGTCCTGGAAAAGGCCTTAATCAGCATGGTGGCATGATTTGCCATGGGACTGTTTTTATAACAAGGAACAATTATTTAACTGAGCAGTTATTTAAGTTAGTCAAGACAAACCTAAGCAATTAGGCAGCACAATGGCAGAGGAAGTTCATGATGGAAAATTCAAAATAAGGTGTGTTGGAAGGATATTACTAACACACATTGTTGAATTTTGAATTAACAGTAACCACCCAAAAAAATGACCCATGTGTCACCTTGGAGAGCTTAATAAAAACATCTGCTTAATGTGGAAAGGCAATCAAAAGCATATGAAAAGTTACCACAGCTAGAGAGAGGGGTGGGGTCCCAGTGAACCTGCTCTGGCCAAGCCTGCCCAGGATGTGCAGTAAGTGGGGACATGTTCTCACTCTGCTGCGCAATTTCGGGATGAGCTGGCTGCTCCCCCACTGGAGAGGAAAACCTTGAGCACCTTTGACATTGCCTCCCCTCCTCTGCCCCCAGCTCTCTCCAAAAGGCCTTCCTGTAGCTGTAGAGCAGCTGTGTCCCAGGCTTTTTGCTGTTGGAAAGAAGCTGAGTTCGTAAAGCAAGCCCACCGAAATGCAGCCATTTAATAAGATACAGGATTTCCAAACAGATGAATAACACCCCATTCACCTCAAAATAATAACAGAAAAATCAAGTAAGCAGAGTTTTCAATGCAGTTCTGTTGAAAATTGGTCTGAATGCAAGGGCTAATGTTCCCAAATACAGAGACCAACATTTCTTTTTTTAAAATTCCATAACTCAGTAGTCTGCAGGCTCAAAAGCTGTGAATACTTACTATGCTGTGATGAAGAAAGATGTTCACCACAGGGCAGCAGGGCTCATGAACTTCTGAAAGCCTAAATTAAAAACATCAAGCACCCACAATACCCAATTAATCACCAGATTTTGTCTGTGGGAGGTTTTTGCACCTCCTTATAAGCATAATCCCATAATGGCAATATATTCCCCTGCCTCAAAATTACACACTATTATTCTACATGTAAAATCTCATTCTCTTTGCAGGGAAGGTGAGGAAAAGAAGGACTGATAGAACCAGTCCTGCTCAAACTTACAGCATGAGGCAGAGATCAAACTTTGATTATATCTAGTTGAGAGTGCATTTTTACTCCACTTCACAGCACGCTAAGTGCCCTGTACATGTCTGACAGCAGATAAGCCAGAATAATGCTGACTGGAGGTGTAAAACAAGAAAGCAGCTGATCAAAATGCATAGAGGGGAGGAAAAAAACCCCAAGCAACCCAAACCCCAGAATTATCTATTTACAGAAACTGTGGGAAACAGGGATGTACTGGAAAAAGAACCAGTGGCCACATTGATTTGCCAGGATTGTTTTGTGCTAGTCGTAGAGGCCAGGTTTAGGTAACCTGGAGGCACATTTCAAAATATTTTGTCCCTTTAGTAAGGAAAGGCGGGGAGAGGGAAGGAGGATGCTTGAATACACAGTGAGGAGAAGAAGAGGGGCTAAAATGTGGAAGACTGGAGGAGGGAATAGTCCTGAACTGGCCTTTGACAGGAAGAAAGGTCATCTCATCGGAGATATTGGTGAGGTCTGGGCACAGCAGAGGAAGGGATTGATAAGCAGTCATTCCCACCAACCTGGAACTGGAACTGCCTGAGATTCCAACTAAAGGAAAGCTGGGCATAGACATTCCCAGTGTGCTGGATGTACACACGCGTGAGTGAGAGGAGAAAGAACTGGACAACTGTCCAGTGAATATCTGCTGGCCCTCTCAGTAGCTGTACAAAGAAAGTCAATCTGGATCAAAAAAAAAAAAAAAACCCCAGGGGAAGCAAAGAGACTGGTCCTGAATGGAATCAGGATTTATCAGGCATCATGTTCTTACTTTGGTAGAAAAAAAAAAGAAGTATTATTTCTGTTTATGCTGGTTCACCTAGACAATGGTTAGTCATCCTGCAATCAATCACTCTTGTCAGTTCATGTAGGGCAAAGCAGTGCAGTGGATTTGGGTTCCAATCCTGCTGACATTTCACATGCTGCCAGAATACAGTACTTTTTTCCAATTCATTTCTTAAAAATTTAAGAAGAAATGAAACATTACATGGCAATTATGCACTAGGGTCATAATGTCAATTGTTAACATTTATGAAAAGCCCAAACTAGAATTATTTATGCAACATTCATTTGGCCACCATATGCAGGGTTGTAATATCATATTTAATTACATACTTGAAAAGTTATTTATACACAAGATACCAGATTTTTTTTCAGTAAAATGAAGGAAACTTTAGCTACAGCAGAAGTCCAAGGCAAAGGGAGTCATAAGGCAGAGAAAACAGTTAAAGAGAAAGTCCTAATGACTATCAGATACTAGCCTGGAGGATGCTCTTCTAGACTCTGGTACTTCCCATAGAATATCAGACAGCTGCCTTAAATTTGTCTTTCCCAGATGATCTGCAAGTATGTTCTCCATTTTTTAGGTGTCTGCTTGGTTTACAGAAATGCCTGCAGCTCAAGACCACATTGGGTATGTGTGGAACTTGTCCTTTGAGCACATGAAGTGGTGGATAGTTCTGAAAAGATTGATTTCTAGGCATGCAAGATCCAACCCACAATAAGTGAAAACTTCTGACCTTGAGACCTTTGTGCTTCTCTACCCATAATACTGTGTTCCATGAGACTGTCTTGTGAAAATTATACCAGAAATATTTGTGAAGCATTCATAAAATGTAGGCATGAATGTTAAACAAACCAGGCCAGGGAGAAAGGAACAATTCTGGGTTTACATCAGGGATTCAAAGGCTTGCAATAAACAGGGCACTAAATCACATGCTGAAGAAAACCCTGTATTAAAGATGCCTGTTCATTAACTGAAGTCTCTCCACCCTCTGTCCTCAATGAGAGAGAGATTCCCTGGAGAAAATAAAAAACAATATGGTCTTCAATCTCACAATCTCAATGGATAAACAAAAGGCAACACAAAATCCTGACTGTCTAAGTACCTTATGATTTCATCATACTATAAAAACTTTTAAGGCTTTTAACTCAATTTTACCTGTCTGTGACGATATGCAAAAACTATTCTTTTGTGACAAAGAAAGATGGACACAATGTTGAGTGACTTGATTAACTACCAATCTAGTATTTGCACCCAATTTAGATTAAAATCACATCAAAGAAAATTCTCAAAGACCTCTCTATGTCATAGCCCCATGATCCTTCTCAGTCCCCTTATTTGTGCAGGTTTGGGATGGAAATTGCATTGGCTCCATCAGTCTGAGACTGAATTATGACTTCATGGCTACAGTAACACTGCAAGGCTTCTCTTCCACATTTCACTAGCTTTCATATTACACAACAGCGGTGAACATTGCTTTGGAATTGCTTTTTTCTCCCCTGATTTGTTCTTCCCAGAACATCTCATGCAAAATTCATTTCCTTTGCCTGAAGGCTCTCTGAGGAGGGACTGCACTGGAGAGCTGCATTGTCATCTTTCCTGTCCAATGTGTATTTGGGACTGTTGGGTGAGAGGGAGGTACCTAGGATCCAGGTATTGCTTCTAGGGTGTTATCACAATTTTATCACTCCTCCAACCATCAGGGCAGTAGTGCCTTGCCAAAAGTCTGGGCAAAATGCAGAAGGGTGAAATCTGCTGATGCATCCAGTGCAACAGGGATTAAATTGATGGCATGGTTGGGCATTGCAGCTGAATTTGTAAAACCCCTATATCTTTCATTGTTTCACTATTTCTTTCACTATTTTTGTAAACCTGTGGTTTTGATGGATAGCAGCTGCTCTCTGATCATAGAGCAGAAGATATCAAAATGCTGCATTGCCTATGCTTGAAAAATTACCTTTAACTGTGGAATTTCCTGTCAGGATCCTTGCTTTCTTACTTCACAACTGCACTACCTCAAAGTAAACTACACTGAGTGCAACCCAAAATCCTGCAAAACACAGCACCAGAGGAAGATCTGTGGCTGTTAGCAGATCAATACGTGCCCCTGATGCTCCCTGCTGTGGAATGATTCCTAGCTGGAATATAAGAGCTTGATTTTGGCTGTAAGGTGTTGGTTGTGAGTCCCGAGGACCTGGGTTCTCCCAGCCTGAGTAGACACACTGTGTGTTTTTGACCTAAGTCACCAAAGGCTGGAAATATCATCTCAGTGGAAATATCCTTGGAAAATCTCTCTTGACTTGAAGGACAGTAGGTTATCCATGGAGTATCCTCTGCTGTCACTCCTCAGCTTGGGAAGGACCCACTCTGCTCTCCTCCTGACCCCTGCTGCATGCCAGAAGTACTCAGCTGGCTGCCACAGGAGTGGGATTTTGGGGGAGATTTGGGATCATGTTCCTATGATATATGGCAGGGACAGCCAGAGGATTTACAGCCTTCCTCTTGTGCTTTCCTGCTTCCATTAAACACAAATGTTGAAGATACCTGGGACACAGAAGGTGCCTGGCATGTGCCACTACATGAGTGTCCTCGGGCAATGGAAGATGCAGAACCAGCTTCAGATTTCGAGCCCATGAATTAAAAAAAGAAAAAAAAGGTGAAGGAAATCTTTCTGTAGGCAGAGTACACCATCACAGAGATGGTTTTTATTTCTGTCATTCCTTTCTTTGGACCAATAAAACCCTGCAAACTTATGAGAATCTGCACTTGTTATTTCATCACTTATGAGCAATGTAGCAATTCCAAACTCATGTTTATAAAATTGTTACATCCTTTCAACATCTGTTTCCAATATATGTGAGAGCTGGGCTTATCTTTGTTGTCTGCTTCAGTCTGGAAGTTTTATTTGGGATTTAAATCCCCTTTGAATGCACTGTTCTGTTGATCTGGAATTTTGGACCAATCCAAAAAAGCTCAAGTGGAAATGATAGATCCTTATGTTACATAAATGTCTTTCTGAACTTTTTAAAGTTCATTACACTGATGGACCAGAATATTTAATTATTGTCTTTCCTATCATTTTTCTTCTACTGTTTTCCTCTAATATGATTATAGAGTCCGAATCCATAATATGATGGCTGAGTAAGTTGTCTTGGATATATTTCACACAACCCTATGAACCATCTAGTTTAATCTTAAATCTGTCACTTCCTATGGAATTATTTCAAAATCCACAGTAATATGTGGTAAAAATTAATGCAGGGTAGATGATTTGAGGTAAATGGAACAGGTCTGGTCATGTGAAATTTTATACTACTGGAAGTTAAAAGATAAAAGGCAATTTTTTACTGACCGTTTTCATCATGCTGATAGTTATTATTTCCAAAAAATGTTCAAAAATTGCATTAATTTTGGAACTAGTTTTCCCTACCCCAAGTAAAATTTTTATATAACAAATTCATAAGGGTGGACTCTTCCATTCCTGTCCCCATCCTTTCTGTTTTTCCTTACTGGCCACACTGTTACTGCATTTGCCAGATTGGCTGTGCTTATCACCTTTATGGGACAAATAAGGAGAAAGGAAATAGAGTTTGCTTCAACATGACTTGTGCCTGCCAGCACAAATATAGGCCTGAGATTGGAAAGACAATTTATTTCATTTTTTTAAATCAAAGACTGCCAACATATGAATTGATGGAAGTTGCATGAGAAGCTCCAAAAAAAGGGGATGATCAGAGACAAAAGGAATAAGAGTGAATTTGATTTAAATTACTGTAATACACTGACACAACTACTTTTGTAACAACCTGGGATGAGTTCTGACAGCTTTTCCTAGTTTTTATTCACTCACTATTCAGGCAAAACTCCCACTAACTTCTCTCCCACGGTCTGACTAATATTTATGTACATTATCTCCATGTCACCTTGTTATGGATCACACAGATCTTACTCATTTAGCTTCAGGAGACAAGTATTTCACACTCTGAGACAGGCACAGTTGTAACAGCCTAAACATGAAAAAGGATTAGAAACATCATAACACTCAATCCTGCTTCTCTGTGCAGCTTTATGCTCCCTTATGTAAAAACCTTTCTTTTCAGATGCAGAACTGCTTCCATGATACCATTCTGACAAATAAGTATGTAGCCATATGATGGCAGCAATATGCTTAAATATGTGGATTCCAACATTCAATATGTTTTACTTGTCCAAAAAAAGGAAGATACAACTCAAACCAGTGCTGTGGAGAGCAAGACACAGCAGTCAAACATCACATTCAGACTGAAGCTGTCTCAGTTTTTGACCACAAAATAAAGATTGGCTGCCATTTTTGCTGCTGAGTACAAGTCTAACAAATCCAGTCATTTTTTCCAAGGCCATTTTAACCTCTTGAAATGCAGAAGAAGCATTTGACAAAACAATTTGCCTTAGCACTGTACATGTAATGGATGACATGGAATTACCTATGCACTCATCACTCCACAGTAACTAAAGGAAGATTAATATATGCAACAGTATCAAAATGAGGTCTAGAGGGAAGATGCTGGAAACTTAAACTTTCACTGGTTGATCTAAATTTCTCCAAAATATATCTTTTAGCAGATGATGAAATTGAATGAACACTAAATACGAGCCAAAATGGAAAAGAGATTTCATAAAAGTGCCATGCTTGATAAATTATTCAAATGATATCCCAAATTCTTAAATTCTCAAAAAGTCAGTGTAAAAACAGTGGCCTGTAAAACCTGCATGGACATACAATCATGCCTATAAGGCTTGGATAAATAATTACAGCATTGTCAAAGAACAACTTTCTTTGTCATTTCCTGGGTTTTCTCATCTTGTATCATTGGCTTCCTCAGGAGATCATCCTATCTATGCTGTACAAGAGAGCTCTTTTAAGACTAGAAATCCAAAAAAATAAAGAAGGCAAGATCTGGAAGGGTAAGGGGACACTGGAAATATATTCCCTTAACCCTCTGGTAGTACTTTACACTACTATTTTTCCCAAGGATAGCTCCATTGAAAATTTATTGAACACATATTTCTAGGCAGTGAATTTGAACTCCTCTGATTCCAGGGGGAGAAATGCTTCATGGAAAGGAAGTGGCATGCCTACAGCCTGGACAGTAAGAGACTCTTTAGAGAAATACAGATAGATTCAAACAAAACTTGAGGTCCCTCTAGACTTTGGTTCAGAATAAAGGTTAGAGCAAATCAGAAACTGAGGGATCAGTTCCTCTCTAGTACCTGCTGTGTAATTCAAAATAGAGCTAAAGGGGCATAGCAGTGTTTGAACAACTTGAAGGAAATTGGGTAAAACACAATTTACACCTCTTCCTTTATTTTAATTGCTTTCTCAGCCTTTTTCCCTAATCCTTTACTAGTTTGTGCCGTCATTAAACAAGGAAGATTATTCAGAAACATACCAGAACAAAATAAAACATATTTTCCCTGATCTGATTTCTTGTTAGTGGAAAGAAGCATGTTTTAATTCAACATATTAAGATTAAACATATTACAATAGATTTTAATATTTTAAGAATGTTAAAGCACAATCTTTCATCAAGGGATCCAAATAATTTCTGGAAATAGTTTTGGGGTAGGAGATGATATATGGAGAAGATTAGGGTGTTTTAAAAAACAATAAATATCCATTTGGTTTGTGCATGTCTGTGATTAAGAACACAAAAGACTATTCTTTCTCTTTAACAAATGGTTTCTTACAGATCATTTTGAGGGTCCACCTGTACTGTCTACTTTCATGGCCATGAAAAGAAATGTAATTCATAATGAAATGGAGAACAGGAAAACTTTGTACCTTAATAGAAATAATTAAAATCCAAAAAGTCCTGAAAACCACACAGTACCTTGCTCTTGACAAACGTGCTTTTATGTATTTATCAGCCACTGAGCTCTGGAATCTACTGAATGCTAAAGATATCATGTCTTTAACTGACAGATTCCACCAAATGAAAAATACTAAAGTAATGTGATTTTATTTTTTAAAAAGTAGCAAATTTAGAGAATATTAATTATTTTTCAGTGAACCTTTCAAAATTTAAGTATTTGTACAGGTTTTAGAAATTAATGTTTACTATCAACAGGAGTTCACACGCAAACAGAAAATCAGTTAAGTCCAGTAAAAAGTTCTTGTTCCATTAACCACTCCCACATTAATATTCTTTTATATAAGAAAGGGAGGTATGTCCTGTTTTTCATCTCCCATTCTTGCTCTATTTACTGGTTTGATCCTTCAAGCTGCAGCTTCAAAGCTCAGATCATTCTGAATGAGCTACACCTGTATAGAAAAAGTGTCTTGAAAGAAATGTGGCCTTACAGATTCATTCCCCAGTTATCCCTAAACCTCCCCTATCACCATCCTCACCATGTTTTCAGGTTAAAAAAAACAAACAAAACAAAACAAAACAAAACAAAACAAAACAAAACAAAACAAAACAAAACAAAACTAACTGTAATCTGCATTTAGGGAATTTCTTGTAATTTTCACAATCCTGTTTTATTCACAACTCAGGGCTACTGGCATGAGAAGTGTCTGATCAACAAGTGCTTTATCAGAGAACACCTTGAACCAAAGCTGAAGAAGGCAGGACTGGAGAACCTGCAGGGAACCCAGGTGTCTGTAGTCTAGCCTGACTGCCAGTCATCCTTGATCTATAAACAATACTCTCAGCTTCTCCAAATCTTCACCTTTGGCCATTAAAAATCACAGAAATGACCCATGGACGTTGCTGGCCTTTGGACCACATCTCAGACGTAAGGGAAATCTGTTATAAACAGGTGGCAGTAGTACCATGAGAACTGAAAAGTACCTGCATAACAAGGTATAGCAATTTCACAGACACATTAGCAAGTGTACACTTCCACACTTAACTAGACTTAATGGGTGCTTCCACTATATTCAAATTTTCCCTGTGTGTTTTGACCTTTTCTCCTCAGCATATTGCTTCTAATTTTCGGCCATTTGCCATATGAGACGGAATCCACACACAGTTCATAGAAGACTCAAACAGAGTTTCTGCTGCTTCTGTTTTCATTTTATTTAGGTTTATTTTTCTAAACCACATGTTACCTTATACCTTGCCAATGTAACTGGTTTGGAAATAACATATTAATTCAAACAACGTTTGTTTGGAGGAACTCTCTGATAGCTTTCAGCTGGCTAAACACACTTAGATAGCATCCTGTTGGTTTCTGAGACAGAAGTGAAAGGCTGATCTGCTTACCAAGCGACAGCTTTGATGCAATATCCTTACAATATATGAGTACCTACACTTCTATATTCCTGGTGGTAGCTTTTTCTCAGGAGTCCTTCAAGTGCCAAAGTTCATGCAGTTCATGTTTATATTCAATTAAAACCCCAACTAAAATATTTGCAGACAAATGCTGCATTCTCAAGCTCTACGGAAGCCATTCAGACACATCTTCCACACAGATAACAGTGTGGGCTAAGTAGATAATTCCATGACAAATCACCTCTAGTGCTGTTTATTTTGGTAGAAAGTAGTTGCTAAATTTGTTTTCATGCATCCGAAATGAAATGTAACTTGATAACGCTTCCACTGAAAATACAAATGGGTTCAGAAAAGGAAACTGCAATTCAGATTTGTTTTAAAACATTTCACAAACTGACTGATTATTTTGTTTTCCAGAGGAAACAAAAATCTAAATGCACCATGTGCAAAACTGAATGACATTCAATGTGTTTCTAGAATGAACTTGAAATACTAGTACTTAAATATAATGATTCATAACCATGTTTTGATAGTGCTCTTCTCTTTTACTGCTCTCTGAAAGCCTAGTAGGAGCAATCAAGGAAAGCAATTATAAACAAATGAAGTTAAATGCAGTATGAATAACAGTATACCTCTTTTTAGCATGAGAATATTTCCCTTCCACCTGAAAAAAATGAAGATATTTCACCAGTGTTGTGGCAACCTATTTTATTATCTACTGTTATTAAGCTCAAAACCCCTGAAGTTTACTTAGAGAATGGTCCAACAATATAAAGTATCTTTATTATGGCACACCCATAGGCACACATTAAATGTTGCCTTTTCTAGCTGTCTGTGAGAATGGCATTGACTTAAAAGTAATTTGTAAGGGAAAGATACAGTAAATAAATGTCGGGAACTTTAGGTAGATATAATCATTATTATTACAGCACCATGTTATTTACTGCTAAACCACTAATGGTTCAGGTTGATCAGGGCAGCATAATCATGTGACCAGTAATTAATAATAATTAATAATACCCAAGTTCCACGATGGTAAGACAAAGCAAGTATAGAAAAACAGTGTCTGCCACTTGGCTGTCTCACAAATGCCCTGCTCTATTTATTGTCTTTACATAGAAGAAGAGCATATTTTGTGGGATTTTGTGGGCAGGATATTTGATTTTCTGTGAAGGAAAAGGCCTCTTTCAACTACTAAGCTTTAAAAAACAAAAATAAAAACAAAAAATGAGAAAAAAAAGTAAAAATTCAATATAAGTAAAAATACAGATCATGAATAATTTCAAGATTCTCCAGTTTCAGTAGAGTAAGTTATTACTCATTTCTGGAACCCATAAGCACTTTCCCACTAAAACCCCTGCCTTTGAATGTCATTTGGAGAGGTCCTTGGTATGATTATTGACAGTACCCTTCCTTTCAAATCCCTGATAAGAAGCCATGAGTGCCACTGCCAGTCTGTCACAACCAGACACTGTCTACACATCATTCATGGGGGTTTTCTTCTCTCATTTCATATTTGCTGCACAAAAGAATCATAACTGGCAGTGTTGATGTAAGTCTTAACATTTGTTTCAAAAGAATGTACTTAATGAATGTGCTTTTTTAAAAAAAAAAAAAAAGTAAATTTCGACTTGAGTCAAACCTCAGGATATATGCTGGAGTAAAGCCAAAACCAACCCACCCTAAACAAAATGGAATCCCTGAGAATGAATCCCTACCCAAAACGAAGAACAGGTTCGGTCCTGTGTTCCTGAAGCTGGATAGATTCTATCAGTACCACATAATTACTCTCATAGCTTCTTACAATGCCTGCTAGAAAAGAGCAGTAGACCTGAAATGTGTCAGCGGACTCCAGAATGACAGCTGCCTCCTGAATAAAGGATGTTTTCTGTCAGCAGGCCCTGTACCAGGGCATAAAATCTCCTGGTTCCTCGGGATAGACCTGCACTGCCATGTGCACAATCTCAAGCTTAAAATGTCCTTTTTGCAACAGCTTTATTGTCTGTGTGTAAATGCATGTTCAGACTCAGCTTCAGCATATACCACCATGCTCACTGGCTGGAAACTCTGTGCTGGAGAAGGAACACGATCAGAGGATTGGGATGTGATTTATGATTCAGCTCTATTGTTACAGAAAGCAATGGGCATGGCTGAATTAATTTGTCCTGGCTCCAGTCCTCAAAAAACCATACCAGCTTGCCATGTCCTTCCACCATGACTCAATAGCAACAAAATCTCAGAATTCTATTAAAAATCTGTTAGGCATGAAACACACTTGTGCCTCCTGAGGGAGTCTTTATGGGATTACGTAGCTCTTACATGAAGCAGTTTAGTGAATTACAATATAGAAGAGAATTATGTGAGCCTAGGAGAAAAATAAAATTTTTGAAAATATTTAAAGGAAGAAAAAGTTTTCCTCTAACTGCAAAACAAAGAAGGCCACAGAGGGAATATAATTCTGATCTGGATGCAACAGGAGAATACAATACAAGACTAAAAAATGAAGAATTTAATATTTGTTCATACAGATCCTCAATATCAGCCCTGCAGGGACACACATGCCTGTTCCATGGAGAGCAGGGTGTATATAACCCACACGATTTCATTTTTGAGTCCCTGTAATTCAATGGCAGGACCACAAGTGGAACAGGTAAGTTAGGCCACATCCCCACGATGCACTCAAAGTGTGAGAGCACAGGGCATCAGACCCTAACAAGGTGGATTTGGAAATCCCACTGCCACAGCTGTGGATCCTACACAGGCCTCAGCTGCAGACCATCACTGCAGGTCCTGTAGAGCAAGCCCTGTTATTGCACAGGTGTAATGCAGATGTTTGCAGGGCTGAGCACAGGTGTGAGGTCTGTCATGAAAGGTGCAGCACATATGGAAAAACTGGGGCATATAAAATTCTATTGTGGACATTTTCTAAGTGGTTGATCCTAGGATGAGTAAACAAGCTGTGGGGACAGTCTGTGCACAACTTGGGGGGCTGCACCTTTCAGATCTTTCATGTCTCTGTGAAACACAAAAATATGGACATACTAGAAGGGCAAAGTACAAGAGAATAGCTATCATACTATAGAAAACAGGTATTTAAACAATTATCTGGTGAAAATTCTTATCCTACATACATTTCCTAATTTCCTTGGGATGACTGAAAATGAATTCTCTGCAAACCTAGTTAGAATAGTGTGATAAATTGGAAACCATCGCAAAGTAAACCTGAGTGAACAGAAAATACACATTACCTGGGATATCACACCTTGCTTCAAAAATAGGTGTAAAGCTCTGTAGAAGAACTTTATTAACAATGAACTTTTAAAAGTACAGGCACTTTTATGAGAGTGAGCTGGGTTTATCTGCAGTGCCTGTGGAATGTGAAGGGTTAGGTGGAGGCAAGCCCTACAGCCTGTGGGGTCAATCTCACATGAGACACACATGCAAGTGTCATTTATGCACTGCAGAGCTCGCCAACACTTGCTGACTTCAGAAAGTATGTGCACAAAACCGTGGGCAAGACTGAACAGCCACTTTTCAAACTGAAGTTTGTTCACAGAAATGCAAACACTTTTTGCAATCTGATTCTAATTAACAATAGAGTCATTCATTCATTCTCTAACAAACGAGCAGAAATCCCCTTCCTTTAGCAATACACAGACATATGATAGTAACTGAGTATTTGAGGTGATTATGTGTTACAAGATCTGATTCTCTTGTATTTAACACTCAAGTCTTGATTCCATCTCAGCTATAGGCCACAAAACCACTGTGCTGGATTATTTGCTTTGGGGCATTGGAAGAAGAAATCTTCTATACACAGCTGCAAAGAAAGCGGTGTTTTGACACAATGAAGAGAAGCTCATGGTTGCCCTAATACTTAGCTCATAATCCCCAGAACAGAAAAGTACCTGCTGAGTGTCAGCAGGAGCAGCTAGCACAGTCCTTTTTCATGGTCTGACATCTCTCCCACATGAAACTTCCCAGTGATTCCATTGATCCCAACTAATAAAACCAGATCTGTGAGGAAGCATCTCCCAAGCTGCTGGCCATACCCAGTTGCTAGTAAGCACTTGATGCACCTATCAAGCTATTGGCACTGAAAAAACCCAACAAACCAAACCAAACCAAACCAAACCAAACCAAACCCAAACCAAAGAAAAAACTCTGCTGACCATTAAGCAAGTATTTTAATTACAAAAGAGAAAGCAAAATATTTGCTACACCAGAAACTGAGATTCCTGCCGCAAGAGCCTACTGCTGGCTTATGTTCAATTTGTTGTCCACCAGAGCTTCCAAGACTTTTCTAGCACAACTGCTTCTCCAACATGCTTGTTTAAATCATGAAATCTTCAAGTTTGGAAACACATTTTTGCTTTCTTCACTCATGAAAACAATACACTGGTGTGATATTCCATTATAATATGCTAATAAATAATGTTATTTCTAAAATATGTAGTGTACTAAAATGTGGATCAACGGATTAAGGTCAAAATTCTCCCGAGTAATTTTGCAAGCATTCATCCTAAGTTTTTTAACATGTGGACACATTTCTTAATACATATTTTCAAAAAGACAGATGTTTCAATTACTTTAAAAGCTTAAAAATCTTTTGTACAACTGAAAAACGCAAATCTTGCTTATATGCATAAGTTGTCTTACAAACATCTTGTAAGTAAACAGAGATTGTAACATTTCAGGGCATGTCAGATGTTCAATACTTTCTCAAAAATTCTTGATTGTCCAAAGTAATTCTATGCAATTAATATGGCCCATGGCAGAGGGTTTGGAAATGAATGAGTTTTAAGGTCCCTTCCAACCCAAACCATTCAATGATTCTATGATCTTAATGGGTACAAAACTACAGAACATTGGGACCCAACTTTCTGGTGCCATGAATTTATCTGTAACGTTCCCAACAGGAATATTCTTTTGCTCATTGTGAAATGAAAATTTTGGTTCATGAAAACCACCAACAGTAGTAGCCATCACAATTTGCCCACTGAAATATATCACCAGAAAGCCAACAATCCATTTTTTTAAATTGCTTGTACTTGAATTGCCGAGCATTTCAAGTACCACTGGCAGATCATGAGTAGAGGTTAATTTCTAATGTTATAATGGCATTTTTTGAGGATTAGATGCAAGAATCTTAGTTTATAGCATAGCAAATAGTTTACTTCTTCTTTTGTAATTAAAATACTTGCTAAATGGTTAACAGGGTTTTATGTTGGATGGGTTTTTTTTGAAGTGGCAATATCTTGATTGCTGCATCAACAGAAGATTTTCCCTCTAAAAACAGTAAGAGTTGCTAGCACTTAGAACCTGCTTAGTAATTTCTGGGTTTGCCCAAAAAACCTTTTAAAAAAAAATAATCATTAGGGGTGTCTTTTTCACTTATTTTCCCTGTGTGACAATGTAATTTATGAGTACCAAAAGTCTCCAATGCTACTTGTAATTTTTTGCTTGACAGGAGGTTTCTCTGATACACTTGCACATTAGCAAACATTTATCGATTTTCAATGAAAATTTCTCATCAAACTATCTTTTTATGGTCCTAATTAAACTCTTGCATAGCAGCTTAACTACTTGGAAGTGTTTCAAGTAGAAAAACAAACTCTAGTATATGAATGAATAATCAGGATCAGAATACTGATCATCTATTTGCTTGACAATTATTACTAGGATGTTATCCCCCCAAAAAGGACCATGTGGTTAATCATTCTCCCTAAAATTTACCATGAAGAGATGGCAAAACATGCCTTCATTCAGGAAAGAGAAGTGGAACAGGAACACGTATTCCTTTTAGCTCTGTAATTTCAAGCTCAGTCTTTGACTATATGTAGACATGGATATGACATTCCTGGCAGTGCAATGGCCCAGCACTGCTGGATTACTGCTGGAGAAAGGAATGGTCAGTCCCCTCTGACTGCCAGTGGAAGGAATGCCATTCCCTGGCTAAGAGCTGTCCAACAGGGATGGCTGCAGCCACCGCTGCTGACAAAGTCCAGCTCCCACAAAAAGGTGCACACTTTTTACAACAAGAACTAATTGAGGGGTTTTTTAATTCCAGAACCTTTCTGGCTGTTTGCCTGAGTCTGTCTCAAACATAACAAATTCATAGGTGGTTATAAATAACCCCAGGATTGCATTCAGACGCTCAGTCTGAAGGTTTTTATGTCTTACCACAAGCTATTTTTAACAGTGGATATTAAGACACCCATAAGGAATTACATGCTAATATGCTGAACAATCTGAGGCAGTACCTGGTTCCAGCAAGTTTGGTCAGAGAGGATTCCAGGACTGAATAATGTGGCACTGCATCTGGTTCAGCTACTGCACTGGAGTCATGCTTTGCACAGTAGGACAGACAATTCCAAGCAGCTGTTCCAAAACAATAGTATTTGTCCTTCTTTGGGGCTTCAGCTTGTCCCCTGAGTAACTGGAATAGTTGCTCATGCAAGTTCTCTGTAATATTTTACAGCCACCCTTTTAGCTGATGGATCATTTACCTGACATTTCTGAGATTCTAGAAATTCTGAGATTCAGCTCTGGGTTTCCACAGCTTGGAGGAAACTGTGCTAGTTCCTGCTTAAGGGAAGTTCAGGATGGACTGCATGATTTCCTAGATTACCTAATGTCTGTTTCAAGTCATTACTAGGAACAGCAAACTTATTATTATAAATTTTCTCAGTAATTTCAGCAAAATAATAATAAACAACCAAAATTTCTATGATAAAGCTCTATCTTTCAAATAGGTACTCTGCTCAGGTACTCTGAGCAGAAGAACTAAATGTAAGGAAGTGGCATGATTTACCTCTCTCGTTTCTTGAGTTAGTCTCCACAAAACTGCATCGATAGGACAAATCCAATAGTGCTGCAAAGCCTGTAATTTTCTTTTCAAGTATTTATTAAAAATTAAAATAAATGCAGAAGAATAACAACACAGCAAAAACTTAAAGAGGAGCAAAATCTTTTGGTCCATTGAATTTCTCTGCTACTGGACATTAACCCACAACATGCTTAACTTCAAGTATTTTGGCAACATTGTGGAGAAGATACTGATGATGTTATAAATAAAGTTGTGTTTGAATCCAATCCATAGAAATCTTGAATACTGAAGCTCTAAGAAAGCCAAGTGTGAAAAGAGAATTGTTTTCAAGTGGCAATACTTTTGTCCTCCAAAACAACTTCTTCTGGGAGTTCTTACCCTAGGTGTTGAGAGAATTTATGGACCTTGTTTGTCCACTCTTTCAAATACCCACAAAACACGTGTACATTAGCTGCCAGCTGAAGAATCCAGCCCTACTTCTTGCTGGTGAGGGCTGGCTGATTTTAAGTACTTCAAGTATGTTCTTAATGGCTTTTAAAAGAACTACTTGGACATTTCCCTCACAGCTAAACCATTCTCCCAGCACTTGTGCAGTTTTCCGTGATTTTTAGGTGACCTCTTTGTGCCATATTGTTTACACTGGAGTTTCTGGGAACTCAAATATTTATATATTTTGACATTAAATAAGGGAAGCTAAAATACTGTAAGAAATTACTACCTGAAGTAAAAGCACTGTTCATAATTGCTCTTGCAGATGTAAGCAAAAGCTGATTTAAAAAGAATTGTGCTTGTGACCCAAAAATCTGTCTTAAACCTTTTAACGTGATTTCAAAAAGATGTCTCCAGTGTAGCATTGCTGCTTATACAAATGCACTTAACATATAAATCAATTAAACCAGGAAAAAAGGTAGCTGAAAAATAGATCACTGATTACAAACTCAAAAGTACTTCCACAGGATTTAACAAACAGCAGGATCCAGTATTTAAAACAAAAACACCCAGTCCAGAAAAAGACCAAAAAGACAGTGTTTATTTAGATGCACAAAAGCTGTGATAATTAGAGAAGGTTAGTTAGGCAGATACTAGTAATGGACTGCAAGGACAAGACTGCATGACTCGAGATGGCAGGTACAGTACAACATGTTACCAGAATGATTCTTGGGGAAGCTGCAGAAACCTTGGCATTTCTGCCAATAAACAGATTCTATAAATGGTGAAAAAAAACCCCAAACCAAAAACCAGCACTTTAGAATGTGGCCTCTGGGTTCTGCTACTGTCATCAAAGAGAAGAAATATATTTTAATAGGTAGAGGAGAAACGTTACTCTATAGTGGTTTTTGTTTTACAGCAAGAGTTTTTTAACTGTCTACTTTTAGTAAATTTTCTTGAAAGGAAATGACAATGACTTCTATACTATGTTTTTTCCTAGAAAACCCTAAAAGGCAAACAAGTATGGTATGCCTTGACTGTGGGTTTTTTAGTGGGTAGAAAAGGGTGGCAGAATTTTGCTAAGCTGGATTGTGGTCTAGCAACAAATACACTTTTTGCTTTACTGCCAATTGTGAGGTCTTTAGTATGTGAGTAGCTCAGTAGGGTAAAAATCAGAGATTTTAAGTTGAAACAGACTAAATTATCCTACACATGATGGCTACTTTGACAGTTAATACAGCATTTTCTTCTCCTGCCGTTTCAAGCTGACTGGACGTTGCTCCTAATAGTGGTCACAAGAATGAGAGAGCATGTTGGTTCTTGTTGTGGAAATGGTAGTTTTGCAACAAAATGAACTTGGTCCATTCTTCCCTGCTGATCACCAAACAGTGCATCATAAAGACTTTAGATTCCCAAAGTTTGGCTGTATTTGAAAGAAAAAAAATAGTGGTTAACTTTCATATAAAGCATCTCACTGTCCCACGCCCCATTGTCTCCATCTGCTTCAGGGTAAGAAAAGTAAATACTTCATTTTGTTGTGTTCTATCACCAGCTTCCCTCAGTACGGAAGTCAGCCCTGTAGGTTAATGATAGCATTTAATAGTGGTAAATCAATCCATATCTACTTTAAAAATCATGCTTGTTTAGCAGTTTTGCTTATTTCTCTACTAGGATTTAAAAAAAGCCTCCAGTCCAACAGCATTACAAACATTGTTTGCTTTGGAAGACCCACAAATATGACTGGCTTCATACCACACAAAAATGCTCAAATGAAGGGGGATATCATCCACCTATTTATAACTACCCAGTGCTACCATGTAAGGCTGAATGAATTAAAAATAAAAAAAAGTTCCAGAACTGACAGGAATCTCTATAAACTTTGCTCTCTAGGAGACAAAACAATAACATTCAGCCCAAATTAAGATGTTTTTTGGTCTTGGATTGGTTCAAACTATTTTGGGTGCAATTATGCTGGACCTTCTGTTTTTAAGTATCATGAAAGGTCTTTTTCATATTTCATAAAGCTTTAGAGAGAAACACAGTTTAAAGCTGAGTACAGCTAAAAAATATAAACAATCAACCTTTTGCTATTTACTACATGCAGCCTTAAGCCAAAATACAAGCCTCCCATACAGCTTCTTCTTCCTGATTCCTTCTAAAAGCTGTAATCAGTGGATAATTTGCAATGTCTTTCCTCCTCTTGCTTTTTTCTCTACTTGCTGAATTTGCACTTAATAAATTGTCCACTTCAAGGAATGAGTCTGAGGCTGAGACAAATGGATTTTCTTGTTTCCGTTTTGCTTCTTTGCCCTTCAGTTTCCCAAAATACAGTGTCTGTTGAGAATCAATACTACTTTGGAAAAAATGCCAACAATTTATACAGACAGTCTGACCAAACTGAGGTATTCAATGAAATGTAGTGCAGGACAGTAATAAAATTTTGGCTCTATTTCCTCAGGGCTTGCTACAACAAGAAATACTCCTAAAATATAAGGGGCATTATCCAGGGAGATTTTCAAAGTGAGCTCATGGGTGCCTTGAGACAGGTCAGATGAAGTAAAAATTGAAGTAGATTCACCAAGAGCAGCTGATTTCAAGGACTACAATGTGGCAAATCAGTAGGGAAGATAGGAAGATGATTATCAAAACAAAACCACATCACACCCCAAGGAAACCAAAAATACAGATATTTTGAAAAATATAGCCTTAAAACCCCAAATACACAAGTAAACAAAAAATCCCAACCAGAGATAGAGGGCTGTGTTACAAAGATCTAAATTGTGTGGGAGAGATGTTGAAATGGATTTTTGGAACAATTCTAGTATACTAGGCACATTTTCCTCTTGTGCTCCTGGTATATAAATTAAGGATAGAAGATACAAAATTAATGCAGCCGCTTCAGTGGAAAATCAAAACAGAAGTGCTTTCATCTTTCTCATCTACCAAATTCTGACATGGAAAAAAAAAAGTAAAGAGAAATCTGGTATTGGTCATAAAAAGATAAAATAAAATTAGGAATAATAATAATAATAATAATAATAATAATAATAATTGTAACAAGGAATACATTTACTTCTATTAAATTTCAAAATTGAGAAAATAAGCTAATTAGAGGAGTCTACATTTTGAGGGGACATTTTTCTTTCAATAAGAACAAAAGTGTAAGGTTACATGTATTAAATAATAATTTTCACAACCCAAAAGGGACAGCTGTGCTTTAAAGACAGAGTGAAATGGTAATTATCTAATTTGGCTTGGTAAGAGCTACTTTTTTTTGGCTTTTTGCCCAGAATACATTTATCCCTTCTTTAAAAAACAGTATAGCAAATTCTAAAACAGAAAAGGAACATGCTAGAGATGCAATACAAGAACACATTGATGATAAATGTAACATACTTGTGGATTACTGCCTTCAGTAATCCAAATTTACATTGATCTGTACAAAGAGAATAATATGGTAAAATTTGATAGTAAAAATAAGTGAAATCTTCAATTTATTGACAAAACAGGAGCAGGCACTCCAAGCCTCAGAGCAGGTTTGAACGCCACCCTGGAAAGAACCTTCTGAAGTCCTGAGAATCTAAATGTTCATTTTTAGCATTACAGAAACCAACCAAATAACTACTGACTAAAACTTTATAAAACCTATTGAATGTACCAACATTAATATAGAATATTGAGAAGGTGTTTTTAGGGAGATTTTTTTCCCCCCTTTACATCCAAGAAGAAATTCTACCATCTGACTGACTCATATAATGGTCTTCAGCTTGGATAACACTGCAATAGAAGATTAACTAATGCAGAAAACAAGCCCTTAACTGCTCTTTTGTCTGCTGAGTATGAATGATTTCAGAAACTTCTATCAAACTGTCAAATTTTATAGTGTCAGCACACAGGCACAAGCTTTTTTTCCCATGGTGTATCTTAGAAGACTGATAAAGTTGTATGCTATTTAGCCCTCCAAAAAATCACGTCCTATAGATACCTTCAGGAACACGGCAGTCAGGTATAATGGGACACAAAACCTACACCATAACATCTCTTCATTTTAGTAATATTTTGGTGAGGCCCTGGCACAGGTTGCCCAGAAAAGCTGTGGCTGCCCCATCCCTGGAAATACCCAAGGCCAGGCTGGACAGGGCTTGGAGCAGTTTGGGATAGAGGGAAGGTGTCCCTGCCCATGGCAGGGGCGGAACTGGATGAGCTTTAAGGTCCCTTGGAAGCCAAACCAGCCTGTAATTCTGTGATCTTATGTTTCTTCATGGAGTATGGAACAGGAAACTGCTGCAAGGTACTGCTCCAGTGGCATAATGTTACATCTTTTTCATTCCATGATCTTTAATGTACTGTTCATTAAGTATCTTTCTACTTGATACTGACACAGTTCTGTTCACAAAAGAGGTTGGTAGTGAAATTAATGAGTTGTTTTCCCAGTTCATCACAATGTGTCATTCACAGCCCAGCTGCTTGCCCTTCCTTTGGCCTCTTTATTCCATGTCCTTTCATAGAATGGTACAAAGGGTTATTTCCTCCTGCCCGGCCCAGGGCTGGCGTGATCCCCACTGTCCTGCCAGTTCCTGATTCATTTCCATGCTTCTCAGCACAAGAAAGACAAGGAGAAAGGCCACAAAGGTGATAAGTGATGAGCAGGTCTCTGGTGAGGAGAGACTGCGGGAGCTGGGGCTGTTTATTCTGGAGAAGAGAGTTCTGAGAGGGGACCTCATTAATGCAGATAAGTATCTCAAAGGAGTGCCAAGAGCAGGGACCAAACTCTTTCCAGTGGTACCCACTGAAAGGATGAGGAGCAGAGGCCATAAAGTAAAACACGAGAAGTTTCTTTTTAACACGAGGAAGGGCTCCTTCCCATTGAGGATGGCAGAGCACTGGGACAGCTGCCCAGGGAGGGTGTGGATACTCCCGCTCTGGAGACATTCCAAACCCACCTCTGTGCCACCTGCTCTGCGTGACCCTGTTCTGGCACAGAGGCTGGACTGGATGATCTGCAGATGTCCCTTCCAACCCTCGGGATGCTGCGATTCTGGGATGACACTGAAGAGACACCGCTGCTCCTCTGCCACTCACCGAGCCTACAGTCGGGCTGGGTGAGCGAACAAGGACCGGGAACCAAAGGGCAAGGGGCAGAGGCTCCATCGAGGGCTGGGGTGATGCCGGGGTTGATTCCAGCCATGATTCCAGCCAGCTGTGATTCCAGCTGTGACTGTAGCAGCTGCCCGGCAGGATCAGCGAGCGGCGGGGGCGGCCCCGAGCCCGGCTGGGATGAGCAGCAGCGCCCGGCGCTGCGGGGGCTGTTCCCGACTTCAGGCGCTCCCTAAACACAAACAGAGCAGTCTAGAGAGTTTACAGAATGAATACTGTTTATTCTCTAAAGGGCGCACAGTGGGGCTTACCACAAACCACGGCTCAGGTGGTAATAACTCGCAATCCTTTGTAAAGCACAACTCACATGGACCCGCCTATCTAATCCACGCTCTCCGCCTACCTAATGCATATTTATCCGGTGATGCAATCTTACGCAATGCTACAAACACAAGGTTGTTTCCTTCATTAAGCAACTCGTATTGTAGAAGTTATCTGACGCCATCAGTTGCGTTTACACAAGGTGAGACAGCCCAGCCTGGGGACAGACAATTCAGCTCGGAGGCATCAAGGTGACCTCGGCCGCGGGGAGCGGGGGGGCGGCCGGATCCACATCCGGGTGAGGCCGCGCCGGCGGGGAGCGGGGACGGGCTGGGGCCGGCCGGCAGGAGCGGGGCTGGTCCCGGCTGGCTCAAGCCCTACCAGCCCTGGGTCGGAGCCGGGTCCGAGCCCTGCCAGCCCCGAGTCACAGCCAGGAGCTGCGCTGGCCGAGCGGGCGGCAGAGCCCGGCCGGAGCGTGGCTGCAGGGATGGGCCCTTCGAGGTCCGGCTCCACCTGCCGCCATTCTCCTGCCTCCAGCTGCCGGCAGCTTCATCTGTTTCCTCCTGCCTCCACCTGCTTCCACCTGCCTTCACTTGCCCTCACCTGTCTCCTCCTGCCAGCACCTGCCTTCTCCTGCCCTTTCCTACCCTTTCCTGCCTTTTCTGACTTGCACCTGCCTTCTCTTTCCTTCATCTGCCCCCTCACCTGCTTGCCCTGTCGAGCCCTCCCTGTGCCGCAGCACTGACACCGTGTGTGGCGCTGGTGATGCCCTTAATGATGGGGCACGTGAAAGACGCCAATCACTTGTTTTTAAAATTGTAAAGCTTTAATAGGAATAAAATGGTTATAAAAATAGTAATACAATTAGAGTAATAATAATTTGGACAATTTGAATTAGGACAATATGAGACAATATAGACGAAGAGTTACGGACATCCAGGTACCTTTTTCTGGGCAGGACGAGCCCGAAAAAGGATACCCGTTAACAAAGGATTAACCTTTAAAAACAATAACCTGTTGCATATTCATACACCCCATACATGATGCATAAATTCCATTCAAATAGCGGATTCTATCTGGTCATCCTCACCTTCTTCCTCTGACTCCTAACACCGCCTTCGAGGCAGGAAGAAGTTCGTTTCTTCTGATAAGAGGGCAATAAATTCTTTTTCTCTGAAAGATTTTGGTGTCCTGTGGCTGCTGTCTCGGTGCAAGTCCTTTCTTTAAAAATATCCTCCATAGCATAGTTTCTATTTTGACATTTTTTTTATAACCTAAAACTATATTTAACACGCTACTTAAGAGAATTAATACAGCATTACTTTCTAACACAACACATATAATATTCATTTTAATATTTGCGAAAAGCCAGTTATAAAATACATGCATTTTTCACAGGGCATAAGGATCGCTACAAAAGGGGATTTGTGAATTACTTCAGATGAGCAGCAGGGGCCTGCCTTCTTTCCCTGTGCTTTCCTTCTCTGCCCCAGAAAATGTCAATGGGAGAACCCTTGGAGTAGTTCTCTAGCCCAGAGGTTTGGAAATCCTGGCTATGAGTTCTTTGTTCGTGTGCTTCCAAGGCCTAACTGTTCGTGGCCAAGTTTTCAGACATTGTCCAGAATCTTTCAGTTGTGAAATATCCTGTGTGATTTTTCAGAGGTGCGTGGGCGCCTAGTATCTATTACTGTAAACGGAGTTAGGTGTTGAAGTATTCCTGAAAATCTCTCAGACTCTTCAGGCATCTAAACCACTTTCTGTAAATCTGGTATTTAAATATTTTGGGAGTTTTGAGGCTTCTGATCTGTGTAACAGGGTTGGTTGTGTCCTCTTGATACCTCAGTGCCCGAGCCCACCCTTCTGCTCTAGGATATTGTCATGATGAGCTCTGCTGCAGCTTTGGTTCTTGTCAGTAGACTCTACTTTATTTCATAAGCAGTTTTTCTCTTCTCTCCTAGCAATTCTTTTTGCCAGTCAATTGCACACTGTGAACTCATCTTCTGCCACCTTGCTGCAGCCTTTTAGTGGAATTTGGATAGTGTTTGTCACAGTGCTTGAACACCTGTTTCAGTAGACCTGCTTAATAGTTTTTGTTCTCAGCACTTCCTGGCTGCTTGCCTTCCTGTTATTCAGATTTTGCTCTTCCACATATATTTTTTGAATATATGACCATGATCTGAGCACCTCCACATCCATGGCTTGACTGTCTAAAGTAAATGTTGATGCAAGTGTTGTAATTACTTCCTTGTTTTTCCTTCAGGGGCTATCAGTTTCTCACTCCCTAATACTGGAAGCAAACTGCTGACCATCCTCAAACACAGACTGCAGGCAGACAGTGTCTGTTGAGTGCAGTAGTGGCCCTCACACTGGTAGGATCTGAAAGAAGAAAATCACAGTAGCATTCAAACAGGTGATGCTTGGAAGCTCAAAGTAGGGTAGATAATCCCAGAGCCTTTTTTCAGAGCTTCTTAAAGAGATTCTTCAGTGTATTTTGAAGACAGTTAAAATCAGGAGATAAGTTTATGTGCTCTGTGCCTCAGTGTGTCTGTGTGAATTGTTCCACCACTTTCTGCTGTTAGTCTGGGACACTGAAGCTGAGATGGTTTTTTACTGTAGCTCAGCTGAGGGGGTGGGTGGGTCATGTGCACACCAGATTGAGACAATTGGCATTAAAACAGGGTCTGTTGCCTTTGGATTTGTTTTCATCCAAATCGCTGTCTGACCATTGTTATAATTAAGTTTAAGGCTTCCTACCAGTTTGATTCTACCCGGCGTGGTTGAAAACTGAGCATACCAGATGAAACATTTGCTTCTGTCTTGCTCACACAGAAATCTCCATGAGGATTTGGAGACAGTGATCAGACCGTGCCTCACTAGAGATCCCAGTGCAGTTTTAGTCCTTCTGCAATTGATTAGGAGCTCCTTGACTGTTTTCTGCATGTCTTTGAAAACAACCATGGGCTGTTGGGCCAGCTCCTTCACATTTCTTTCCAAGTGGCACAGCTGCTGCCAGAGCTTGGTGAAGAGTATCTGCTGTCTAGGTACTGTTAGCTGCTTCTGTGGTGTCAGGCTGATGGCAACCACACAGATTTAGAGATGCCAAGATGCAGTCATGCTATGAGGCATATTTCTGCTCCACAGGAGCAATTGGATTGCAATCTTAAGGGCAATAACTCCCCAAATCCCCTTTACAGAACTGCTGAGACAGATACCTGAGCGTGGTGTCTCTCTGAGGGCTTTGTTAAAAACCCAGCTTCCAGGAAAGCCAAATGGGAAAAGGTTTGTGGTATGATGGAAACCCACTTTCTGTGAGTCCTTAAATGTAGAGTTGACAGTGCCTTCCTGCCCATGTTCAGGTACTGGAGGTGTGGTTTGTGTGTGCAGGGCCCCACATCCTCATGTGTGGTGGAAACTGCTGCTGTCCATCTGTGCAGTGCTTCATGCTCAAGTGCCCTTACAGGGAACTTTTCTTTCTGCTCAAGGAAAACTTATTTGGTTATAATAATGAAAGAGAAAAATTCTTGTTAAACCAGTCTTGATACTCAGAACTTTTACTTTTTAAAGTTGGGTTTTTTTGTTTCTTTGTTTGCTTTTTGTGTAGGGCTTTCCCCTCAGAACACTCCCAAGTCTCAGGCTACAGACTCTAAATTTTAAGTCATGTGGACTAAATCTGCTTTTAACTGCAGTGTAAGTGGCAGATCATCTGAAAAGTGTTTCAAGGTGACTTTCAGGCACTGTATTTTAACATCTGCTATGTTTCATTACTTCATTACTTTGATATTTGTAAATGTAAGAATACATCAGAAGTTCAAAATGCAGGACTGGTTTTTCTTTTTTCTACCTCGTATTTCTAAAGACTTAAGACTTATGTGGAAATAACCCCTGCTGGTGTTAGTAAAAATAAATACCTTAAATTTGAAGGTTGGATTTATCTTTTCTGATAAGGCCTCTTGCAACCCTAATCTTCCCTCATTGCTTTGCATCCTTTAAGCAAAGGTATCTGCTCTCTAGACCTGTCTCTTCAGAAGTAGTACTATTTTTACATATAAAAATAAAGTGCTTTGTAATTTTCTTATTGTAGAATTATATTATCTAAACTTTCTTGGTATACAGTAGGATTTATATTACTTTATCCTGAAGATAAAGGGGACTGACCAGTGTGAAGAATTTTGCTTTTCTGACATAGCAGCTTTTTTTCCTTTTCCTTGTTCAGTTGGCAGATTTATTTTAGGTGTGACTGAAATGAATTCTGGGGGTTCTGTCCACTCTTTCAATTAAACCATTAAAAATGTAAATTCCATTCTAGGGAGTGGTTGGAGAAACAGAATTAATGCACCCATAAATTTCTTTCTAAGTAATCACAGAGGGCTTTCTGAATTAAGAAAAAGTGAATTAAGTTTTTTTACTTACACATAGAAGTGGCAATGGATGTTCCTCAAGTGGTTTTCAGGGATGTACATTTTATTGAGTTTTTCTGCAGTTTCCGATCAGATT
The DNA here is from genome assembly GCF_023055355.1 of Agelaius tricolor. NCBI lineage: Eukaryota > Metazoa > Chordata > Aves > Passeriformes > Icteridae > Agelaius > Agelaius tricolor. The sequence continues at coordinate 7,606,561 of NW_027269263.1, forward strand.
TATTTGACATCTGTGTCTGCCTTAAGTTTGTTGGCACTCATGAGGCTGAAATTTCCTGTGACCACCTTGTTACAGACACTGCCTAGTAAATGTTCCCATCCTTTGAATCACACCTAGAGGAATGGGCGTAATATATATCAAGTTATTTTGGATCCTCAGAAAGAGAAATATTTATCATACCTATATAATGCCCTTAAGAAAAAAGCTTTGTGTTTGTGTTTGTATTTGTCATTGGAATGATAAAAATTCATTCATTTGAATGTCTTTCAGAGAAGAATTTGGAAATGGATTTAGCTTAAAAATATGTCTTGTGTTATATTTGCAGAAGTTCTAGGTTTTAGTTTTAAGAAAATCAAGCATGTCTAAACTATAGTGCTAATTTAGTACAAGGAAAAAAAAGAGACATAAAATCTCAGGCAGTGTGTAGAACTCTGAGGTCTTTAAAAACCTTCCACTCAGTGAAAATGATATAGTGCTAAATCCTGATTTTTAGGGCTCCCATGAACAACTGTGGTAAGTTTTAGAATGTAGAGTTTTCACCTATCCAGCATTAAAGGACCAAATTTGAACCTCTTTATCTGATAACATATGGCATCATAATACTCAAATAGTCAGGCAAATCTTCACTTGCACTGAAACATAAGTCAGGTTCAGACCCATTCTTCCAAAGACCCATCCAAACCCATTCTTCCATAGACTCCAGGAATATTCCTGTCATTTTAGTGCAGTCCTGGAAAAGATGGGCAAATTTTTGTGCCCATACATAAATTGATTTTAGGTGCCTGTGCAACAGTAATGGTTGGGTCTGTTTGTTTCCTTTCAGAAAAAGTAATTAGAATGTTTGATGCTGATAGCAGAGGTGGTTCCAAATTGAGACTTTTGCTTCTCTTCATCTTTCCTCTGGCTGTAGCTGATCAATCAAAGCAATGTCTGCTGAGGGTAGGTTGCTTGCAGGAATACAGTTGGAATCTGGCACTAAGGGCTGACAGTATTTAAAACTTGGTATCTTTGGAAATGAAGGATTTAGGATGTGCAAGCCCATTTTGAAGTGCAAAACATCCAAACTCATTCCAGTGTGAAAACTAGTAATTTCAAGGCTGTAGCCTAGGATCTGTTACTAGAGCTGTTGCTTTTCCTTCAACAAATGATTTTAAAAAGGAATTTAATGTGCTGTATTATTTATAGAAAAGCAGTTCACAGGGACATTGCTGTCGGTGTTTGAGCGTGCTGGGTTTCGTTTGAGCTGATTGGGTTTCGTTTCTGTACATCCTGGAGAATTGCACTCTGGCCATGAACCATGGCATTTATGAGAGCCCTCAGCACACCCAAGCACTGCATCTTTTGGTTTTGAGTAGAAGACGAAAAATTCGCAAATGGCAATCATGTCTTTCAAGTGACGGCGAGTGTGCCTGATAATGGAGTGGACATTCCATACCTCAGTATGGATATGATACAAGGCATGTCCTTGTGAGGAGCAGCCAAGGACTTTGGGTTTGTCCAGTTTGGAGAGAGGGAGACTGAGGGGTGCCCTCCATGAGGGTGGCCAGGCAGGGCAGAGGCTCCCAGGTCGGTGCCCCAGGCGCGTCCATGTCTTGGAAGCACTTTGACAATGCCCTTCTTGGTGAGGGCTCAGGCTGTTGGGCCAGATGATTGTTGTAGGTCTGTTGTAGCTGGAACTATTCTGTGAACACTCTGGGGAGGGGATGCTGCTGTGGCAGAGGATATTGAATAAATACGAGCTGAAAGGGATGACAGATGCTTGCCCTAAGCTGTGGGCATTTCAAGAAAATCACTGCTGCAAACATCCTTGGTGTTGCACCATGTGCTGGGCACATCAGCTGGAGGCAGAAGGAATCTGGAAGAAGGTGAACAGGTTTAGGGGTGCTTCATCAGTTAATAACCATGCTCACAAAAAGAGAATATAATCTCCTGCAGCAAAACAGGAGCTAACCTAGTGCTGGAAGTAGTTTAACATTTAAAAACCCAGCTGAACAAACCTCCTTCATCTGGGAAGCAGAAACTAACAATCCATTACATCAATTCATAAGCAATTTGATCTCAATATACAAGATTATGAAAGGATTCTTTGTAACAACCTTATAAGCCTTAAAATTAGAAGCTCATAAGTAATTTTGTTGTCTCCTTCAAGTGAAATGATTTCACATAAAATTTAAATATTAGCAATAGAAAACTTCCAAAGGTTTAGAAATTATTTTGTTATCTAAACTTCCGTTAGATTGTAAATAAATAAATGTACTAAATATTACGAGTTCATTCTGTGTTTCCTTAATGTTTATTCTGTGTCTCCTTAAGGTTTCTGAATAAAGTGAATGCAGGTAAAAGCTATCCAGTATTCTGTGTATTGTTGTGAAAACTTGGTCTTGTAGTTCTTTATTCCTAAATACTTTGCCAGAACCCACTGCTAGAATTTTTTTTATCTTGAGGTGGGTTTACAGAAAGATGGAATTGCTTTACTTTGAATTTGTTTTAGTATCCATTCATATTAAATACCTATGTTTTCATATAAGTATCTTCTGTTTATTGCAGAATACAGTAATGTTTGGGATTTTTTAAGAAATTTCTGAGGAAGAGAGACCTACAGTCAAGTTCTTTGTGCTAGGCTTACTTTTTCAAAATTTTAACAACACATTACTGTGTTACAGTTCTTGAGCTTAGTGTGTGTGTATAGAGAGAAATAAAGTGGAAATCCTGTCTCTGAGGATTGGAATTTAGTGTAGATTTAGATGGAAACCAAAATATTTTAGCATGCATTTGCCAGTTAAGCTTTTAAAAGGACTTTCCATGGGGTGCAGCTTCTGAAATAGTGCAATAGTGAGTTTCTGAAGAGGTTTCCACACGATGCACATGCCACAGTCAGCTTGCTTTTAGTTCACAAACTGCCACAGTGAAAAATCAGTATCTTGGCCTGATCCACTACAGACTGAAGAAAAGTTGTACTTAGTTTGAAATCATGGAATTGTTAAGGTAGGAAAAGACCTTCAAGATGGTTGGGTCCAACCATTAACCTGACACTGCCAAGTTCACCACTAACCATGTCCCCAAGTCTCACATCCACAGGACTTTCAAATCCCTCCAGGGTTGGTGGCTCCACCACTGCCCTGGGCAGCCTTTTCCAGTGCTTGACCACCCTTTTGTGGAAGTTTTTTTTTTTTTTTTCCCCAATATTCCATCTAAACATCTCCTGGTGCAGCTTGAGGCTTTTTCCACTTTTCCTCTCCCTTGTTCCCTGGGAGCAGAGCCTGGCCCCCATCTGGCTGAACTCTCCTGAGTTGTGGAGAGCCAAAAGGTCCCCCCCCAAGCATCCTTTTCTCCAGACCAAACATTCCCAGCTCTGTTCACAATTCTCTGGGCCTGTTCACCCAGCCATTTATTTTACCCAGCAAAGACTGCACAAGTTCAAGCCAGGAGCAGCCAGTTTCTCCACGTGAAGACCTTGAAAAAAGATCAGTTCTACTAAAGTCCAGGTAAAAAAACTCCAAAGCCTTTCCCTCATTCTTCCTCACTATTATTTTCCACTGCATCCAGTGAGGATGGAGGTTTAGCTGTCCTTTTCTTGTTGTTGTGTTTATAAAATCATTTTTGTATTGTCTTTTATGGTGGTAGCCAGGTTAAATTTTAGTTGGGCTTGGGCCCTCTTGAATTCCTCCCTGCAGAGCCTCATGCCCTCCTTGCAGTCCTGTTTCCCCTCTGCTGGGTTGGATTTCTAGCAGACACCCACTAAAAGGGCCAGCAATTGTGAGACTTCTCCAAGTCCTTTAGAGAGTATTTCATCTGTCTCCATCCTGGTTGGGTGGGCTGTAACACACTCCCACTGGGATATCTGTCTTGGTCACATCTCCCTGATTTTTTCCCAAAATTTCTGTCCCCTTTTCCATTTTTTCTTTTTTTTTTCTTTTCTTCTGTACAAATTCCTGCACATTTGTTTAGCAGTGATGGACAGTAGCACTGTAAACTGACTCTGGGAGGGGTCTCAGAAACTGAGAACTTTAAAACCACTTTTGTTTAATCCACTTAAAAAGTATTCTTACAGAAATTTAGGGTTAATCACGGTGTGATGAATGATAAAATGAGATACCGATACTCCAAGACCAGATGAAATTTATTATTAGGAGCTAAAAAATAGGTTCTGCTTTAGGACTTTAATAAGTAATTTTTCTAACTAAAGAGTGCTCAAAAAGTGTGTGATGCAGCTATTTAACTTCCATCAATATTGAATGTACCTGGGATTTAGTTAAATTATCCTTACAAATGCACATATGAACTGCCTTTAATGTTTATAAAGAGGCTGGACTTGCCCTCTTGCTGGCGTTGAAAGAACAATATTGGTTTAAGAATCTTTAAGTGGAGAAGAGACAAGAACTAATATGCTTGAAAATTTCAAAAACTGAGTCAAATTATACTTCTATTTTGGAACTATTTCATTTAAATTGACTGCGTGCCCTGAAGACTTTGCTATACATAGATCCTTTTGTTTAACTATCTGAAAATAAGTGTGTTCTTTGTCTTTCTCCTAATATATATATATACACACCTATATCTAGGTACACACACCTGTATTGCCCCAGTGGTATTTTCACAGTTGAACAAAGTTAGTAGTTGTTTCTTTGGGTTTTGTTTTGTGGTTTTTTTTTTTTCCTCTCTTTTTTTATTATAGCAAGCTGAAATAATGTAGTGTAAATCCCTAGTATTTTCAGAGCATACCTTTAGAAGTTACCACCTTTGTAATTCATTTTTGGGGGACCAAGATAATACTGTTAAAAAATGAACTTGTCTGTAAAAGGTTTCAAAATGTTTTTACAAGATACTGGCTTGCTAAATTGCCCTAATGTATTCCAGAGTGTGTTAAGGAAAGATGGAAGAGGTTAATTTATTGAGTTATTGTGATGTGAACTTTATTAAAGACATGTTTTTAGTAAAACACTTGAATACTGAGTAGCAAGAGTAGTTGTTACAAATAGTAATTGTTACAAAAATGTAAATCACTTTTTAAAAGCTATGATCTAGGTGTAGTATTTGTAAAACACACTTGGAAATGAAGTAATTCTCCTTCTAACATATTTGAATATTTTTTTTCTTGAAAAAAAAAAAAGGAAAAAAGTTAGAAAAGTTGTTGCAAAAACAGAATACATTTTGATTTTAAATGGTTGTCTTCCAGTAGCATCTATGCTAAAATCTTTCCAATTTCCTCATGGTGTAAAATACACCATAATCTGATTAGAGTTTCTAGTTAATACATAAGGGTTTTGTGGGGTTTTTTTAAAAAAGATTTTTTTTATGTTAAATTGTATGTCAACATTGAATCCCAGGGAAAAATTATTGTATTAAAAAATTATGTGTATTTAACCTGGTTTAACTCTACATGACTGCAGAACATGTGAAGTTGGTAAAGCTAACAAAGGATGGAACACTGACATTGTCTTTGGTACAGCAGGGGCTAATGATTAGTTTTTGCTTATTAATCCAGTCCAGGTTCCTCCAGAGGGTTTGAATTATAAACTCACACACCAAATAAAAAAGTGAGGGAAGGCTGAAAGGAGACCAGCAGTCTCAGAGTTGAGTTTAGTTCTAGTCTTAGGCAGACTAGAACAGGCCAGGCTCCTGGTCAGAATTCTGGTGCCAGCCACCCAGGCTCCCTCCTGAGCAGCTGCTCTCATGAAATCCACTGGGTTTGAATTTCTTAAAATTATTTTGGCATTTAAAAGGGTTTTTTCTTTGTTCCTATTTAGTGAAATGCTTTACAATATTCATTTTCTGTGTAAGTTGTGCAGTGTGCAATATTTGTCCTGGGGAAAGTAGTTGTTGGATGATAGGAATAACCTATTAATTATGAGTGAAGGAAGATAGTTGTGAGTTTTTCAGTTGATTTTTTTTTTAACAATCATATATTTTAGAAGATGGCTGGATTAGTTTGAGATTGGCCATTCACATACATTTCTTTGTCAAAGCCTCTACAGATGATTATAGTTGTCACCTGAAACTTTAAATTGCTAAATGAGTTGGGTTTTTTTCTTAATTACTATTGAGTGTAAGTGTAGGGCATTAATGGTTGTTGTTGTGATATTCAAGTTTATTCTTGCTGACTTTAGTCAAGCAGAACTTGTTTTCATTGGGAATTTTGCTGACTGAAGACTGTGTAATTGCCCAGTAATTAACATGGTTAAAAGATATCACTCTGCATGTAGTGTGTAGTTTGCACTTTGGAACCCAAACGTTCTGTCATTTTTGCAGCATTGCCAGAAGGGATACTTTTGCATAGTAATTTGAATAAATTTCAGTAGTTCTCTTTAAGCAGTGCTGGTGTCAAAAGCCATTAGGCTCTGTGAATATATAAGGCCCTTGTTACCTTAAATAATCCACCAATTCTCAAGTATATTATTTCTAATTTCACTGTGTGCTTGTATAAATAACTCTCCACTACAACTTGTTACTGTTTTGTTCTTGTACATGTATTCTACATGCCTGGAAGTTTTATACTTTAGGATGAGTATCTGTTAGGCATGCATTTACTTCCAGTTTAGCAAAAGTCTTAGAGGACTTACAAAATTGTGGTTTAAAATAATTTAGCTGGGAGAAGGAACAATTGGTTTCTTTTAAACCGGGAAGATGTGGAGCATTTTGGTTTTGTCTGTTTGTTTGGGGCTGGGGAGGAGTTTGAACTCTTCTTGAATGAGAAATAATTTTTGCTTAATTGTTAACTGACGTGTGATATTCTTGGTATGTTCCCTTCTCACTTAATTGGTCCTTAAATGTCCTTGCTGAGTATGAAACCTCTTAGGAAACATCTCAGTAACTTGCTGAGAATGGAACCTCTTAGGAAACATCTCCCTCTTTCTGAAAAGGGCCTGGTAGTTCTGACAAATCTTTGTCAAAAGCTTTGGGCCTAGAGAAGAGCTGTATTCTAGAAATGCATGGTAGGCATAAAGAATCAGCCTGAAGTGATAAATTATTTTAAAGTATTGTGATCTGATTGAAAGAAAAGCATGTAGGTGTTGAACTCAAATCCTGATTTCGCTCTGGCCTAATCTGGAATCTCTGTTTGCAGCTCCCTCAGCATATTACTAAGGCATTGATGGCAATCAGCCCTTTCTGTGAGAAATAAATATTTTGTGGTTTTGATTGTAACAGAGAACATACAATTATGGTAATATCCATTTGGTCAAAGGTCATGTGATGAAAAGTGTTGTGTTGCGTGCTTAGGAGCAGACCAAAAACGAAGATGAAAAAAGGAAAGATAATGTGCACAGACATTCTGGCAGCAGTGTTTTCTGTTGGAAAGCACATTAGCATTTTGATTTTGCTTGTTTATGAGTTGGGAGTTGGACAATGTGAAACATCTCCAGTTTGCTTCATAAGAGTCATATGAAAAGGAATTTTAAGTCACATTATGAGTTGCTTCTTCATGAACTGGACCATCTCTTTGGTGAGCAGGGAAAATCAAGTTAATCTGCTTAATATGTGAACAAAAAGTCATCAAGTCTTCTTTTTAGGTATTAGTAAAGGGAGCAAAAGGTGCAATGATGATACATTCTTCTTTCTGTGTGGGAGGGAGAGTAATATCTGGCCTTTATCTGCTTCTTAAAGTGTATCTAGAGCTTGCAAACAAAGGATTAAAAGGGTGTTGTATTTCAGTTTTTGCATTAAACTTCCATAAAATCTGAATTTCTAATAGGTGATTGGGGTGAAGTGAATATTATTAGCATTATTTAAGGTTTTCTTTTTCAAGACCAGCAACTGAGTCCTGTAAAATCAGAAGGACTTGAAAATCTGAGACATAATCTCATAATGTCAGAGAAATAGATTAGTGTCTTGTTTCTTGCCTGAAATGGGTGCCCTTTCCTGTGAGAGGTGCTGTACTTTCAGGGTTTGGAGGAAGCTGAGGGGAGTTGTTTTATTAATTGGAAAAGTGAGTCTTCCAGTCCATTAGGAGACCTAGGGGAATGATAAAATAATGCTGTGTATTTTATTTTATTTAGTACAATCCTATCTTAAATAATGTATTTCTTTAGTATAATCTTATTTTACCATGTGCTGCTGATTTTGTGGGGTTTTTTGGTTCTTTGGGTTTTTTGTTTGGTTTTTTTTAAGTATCCATGGTCACATGTCAGCTTTTTTGGCAGAAGATTAGAATGGTGACCTGTACATGCTGACATTTCACAGTTTTTGTGACTTGCCTATATGTAAGTTAGAGAGTATCTTTTTCATAATATTTAACTATCAGGTGTACTGATTATCCTTTATATTTAGACCTTTACTATCTTATTTTACTTTTAATTAAGAGAAAAAAGCCTCATTTTTAAGTGCATAACAAGGTGATCTACAGAATTTTTAAAGGTTATTTTTTTTTTTTTTTTACTTTAAAGATTCTCCTAGTGAAGGAGTATTGGTTTTTAGAATAAGTGATTCACTCAGCACCAGATTTTCCTAGGCAGTGCATCGTGCCAAAACCTGGTATTACCCTGGGTTTGATTTTGTTTAGTTGTTTTTTTTCTACTTTTTATTTTCCTGTGAAGCATATATTCCTTTTTAGTGTGAAAGGTCTTGAGCACTCTTTTCATAACATTAATGACATTTATTAGTGCAAGTTACCACACATCCATACGAGCATGCATTCAAAGACCTAGATTTTTGTTTGACATGTTGTTATATTAAATTGTGTTGCTGTGATGCTCTTACTGTTACTAAGATTGTGTCAAACCTTCTATTTTCACATACCTGTTCTGTGACAAAGTTCCCTTGAGGCAGAACTTGGTGCCTTTTACTCTTGGAAAGCTTCCCCATTGTGCAGGCACCTCTTTTTAAGTTCTGTTAAAGCACATTACTGTGATTTGCAGGTAAAAAGAATTTATTGCATTTGCTAGTGCTGCTTATTGACAGTAACATGGAGAAGCAGGAGAATTTCAGTTATCAATCTGAGTTCTTGAAGCTCAATAATACTTTAAGTGGGAATGCATTTGAAACATGTGACCCTTTCTTTTTGCTTTTAAACCCTCCATTTCTTAAGTTTATCAGACATGAACTGTAGAAGAAAGTTCACAGTTTGTTCCAGCATTCCCAAACTCTTAACATGAGGTGTTTCTGTACTCTCTATTTGCTTGTAAGTAAAAAGATTGTTTTCCTAAATCACAGTAGAAAAATCAAGCATATAGTTGGAGTGACTGGTTGTATGAAATTCTTGGAACTGATATCAGCTCTTCTCTTGAGAGGGAAGCCCTGAATTGCAAAGCACTGTGTCTGTTCAAAGGCTGAGAGGAAGATGCAGGCTGAGACTACTGAACCTGGCTCAAGGAGCCATTGATTCATTATGAAGCGTTAGACTTTTCTTTTTGAGAAAAAAAGTTGTTATTTGTAATTATCTTGCCATGTTCATGATCAAATTGTACAATGTAATGATTCCTGGGAAAGCTTTTGAATAAAGTAATGAATTAACAAAGTAATTTATTACTTCCAAAGAAGAAGCATCCCCATGCAGTTTTGCTTTCTTGTCAGGATGTTTTTCCTTAATGCCAAATATGCACCTCAGCCTTTTTCAAGAAACATTTCTGTTGGGTACAAAGATTTATGTAAGACATTTTTTCTTTGAACTCATGATGAAAATAGTTGTTAAAACATAAAATCATAGAATGGTTTGGGTTGGAAGTGATGTCAAAGCTCATTCATTTCTAACCCCTGCCATGGGCAGGGACACCTTCCACTATCCCAGCTTGCTCAGAGCCCCATCCAGCCTGGCCTTGGGCACTTCCAGGGATGGGGCAGCCACAGCTTCTCTGGGCACCCTGTGCCAGGGCCTCACCACCCTCACAGGGAACAATTGTTTTGTTTTCCCTGATATCCCATCTAAACTTTCTCTCTGTCAGTGTGAACCCATTCCCCTTTGTCACTCCAGGCTCTTGTCAATAGTCTGTCTCCATCTTCCTGTGGGCTCCCTATTTCATTAGGCTTTCACTCCTTTTATTCCTCCTACAGCACTGAAGATTCTAGGGCTACTCTTTCCCTTTCATGATCCTCTCTTGGGGTTGGTTCTTCTGTCATCAGCAAACCCAGTCATAAATGGTCTTGGACAGATGTTGGTATTTATGAGTACAGTTCAGCTGAAGAACAACAGCAAAAGTGGATTCACTTTTTATTTTAATGATACTGTTGTGGATTAAATGGAATACATTGCAACATAGGCCATCCATGGAAGGTGCATTTGGAAGTTTTCTAATCCAAGCCACTATGTAGAGCAGATCTGGTTAGAACAGGTGGGTCAGGGCCATGTCCAGTCAAATTCTTTGTGATTATCCTCAGGAATAATTCTTTGTGGTAGGGTAATTCTTCAGGGTAATTCCTTGTGATTATCCTCAGGTCCAACATGTTTGTGGGCAGCCTGTTCCAATATCTGGTCTCAATTTTCACTATTCCAGCTTCTGTCCTAAGGGTTTTGTTCTAATCCCAGTGCAGCTCTGAGAACAGCCTGGCTCTGTCAATTTATGGGTTCCAGTAAAATTAGAATACTTTAAGTATGAGACTTTTTAGTCTGCCATGGTCACTTTTTCTCAAGCATTTGTGGGACTCATGGTGTCTGATCTTTGCGACCTAATTAGCAGATGACAAGTCAGGCTTTTCTCACCTTTCTCTTTTTTTTTATTTTTTTATTTTTTGTTTTGTTTGTTTTTTTGTTGTTGTTGTAGACTACAAACTAGATTCCAGACCTTCTGATTGCCATGAATCTGAATCAGGTTTCAGAGATTGTTGTTCTGGACTTGATGTTGATTAATTATACATATTGCCTGGCAGGGGAGATTTCCTCCAAAGCACAGTATGTTTGAATTGTATCCACTTGGTCAGAATTCTCACAGAAGTTTATGTGCCTTTTGTAAAAATGTGTGGCTTTTGAAGTAAAAGGATATTTGTGATAGGGAAAGCTTAGAGAAGGCCAATAGAGAAATGTGAAAAAATGGTTAACTGTGTGATTTCTTATTTTTATAAAACAAAACCTAGCATTTCCATGTTCTGGTCACAAGAAACCAATTATAGGGAAGACTGAAGATCTAAGAAGGTGAAGAGTGAAGCTCTAACCCTTGAGTTCCTGAAATTGTTAGAATTAAGTCTTGGGAAAGATAGGTTCTGCAGGTATTGAAATATGCTGAATAATACCGTATTTTAATACTTCTGCTGGAGTAGGTAATGTATTACTTGAAACCATCTTTCAATATCTAGAGAGAAGAAGCTGGTATTTTTTAAGTAGATGATTGTCAAAGTTGGGGGAAATTTCATGGAACATGGGTTTCCCAGTTTTCTCTGTTAGTTTCTTCTAGGATATGGTTGAGAAAGTGACAGTTCTTGAATACATTTTCCACACAAGGCTGTGGTGCTGTGGGTTGTTTTTTCCCACTCCTCCTATGTCATAAGTGAATTTGAAAAACAGTATTTGCCCTCTCTGTAGGAGCTCTCAGAGCTCATTTTTCTCTTATGGGTAAAAGTGGAATTCTTACTTTCTTTTTGTGTGGTTGTTTGAATTATGGAAGTGAAATGGACTTCAAATTTGTGCTTCAATTGCTTTTTCATGCTATGCTTACTGTTTAAAAGAGCCAAAAGCTATATACTGAAGAATAGTGCCCTCAAATTCTAAACCACAAATTTTTTTGGAATTGATTTTGTAGATTGTCTTAATACCAGTTTTTGTGGAGTTTCTGAGGTTTTTTGTCATTCAAATTCAGCATCTTGAAGATGAGAATTTTATTTCTAACGATTATTCAAGTTTCTTTAATAAAGGCTATATGAAGCTAAGGTGTTTATTTATACAATGTGGTTCGTTTTCCTTCTAAAAAGGCTTTTAACACTGGGAAAGGCAATTATGGAAGTCTTAAAAATCGTGTGAGATGGTTTTGGTACATGAAGCTGATACAAATGCTACAGCTTTTTCTCTAACTGTTTTGTCCCTTGCAGCATTGGCATGTGAAAGTAGAGTTATTTCAAAATTATTGATGATGCTAGGTGTGGAACGTCACATCACAGGATATGGAATCTTACATGCTTTTTGCAGGATCTGAATCTTTCACTTCAAGGAGTCTCCTGACAAAAAGACTAAGTGGTAAAAAAAGTTCCTTCCCTTCCCTTCCCTTCCCTTCCCTTCCCTTCCCTTCCCTTCCCTTCCCTTCCCTTCCCTTCCCTTCCCTTCCCTTCCCTTCCCTTCCCTTCCCTTCCCTTCCCTTCCCTTCCCTTCCCTTCCCTTCCCTTCCCTTCCCTTCCCTTCCCTTCCCTTCCCTTCCCTTCCCTTCCCTTCCCTTCCCTCTGTTCTTCTCTCAAATTCACTGAAGGAATCGATAGAATAATTTTAGGCATTGCCATCTAATTATAAATTCTATTTTGTCTCAATTAATCCTTGACTTTTATTGTCTCATTCCTTAATGTGCTGTTCTCATCTCTAAGCATTGAAACCTTCTGGAAACTCTTCAGAATAAATGGATCAATTGATAGACCTGAAAGGTGAATAGGAAAAGAAAATTCTCTGGGTGTTTTCTCCAGTGCTTCACTGCTGCTGCTTCTTAGACCAAAGTCTCAGTCCTTGCAGATATTTTGAACTTGGCCTTGCTTTCAGGTTGGGTTGCATCAGTTTTCCTGAGAGGCTTTGCAAACTAAATTCTGATTGCTTTAATGTTGAGCTGCTTTATTTGGGCTGTGGAAGAAAATGCATTACAATGGGCCAGGCTTTAATTTTTTCTTAAAAGTACCATAGATTTGAGAGGAATCAATTGTAATATAAGCAACTACTAGGTGGATGTGCAACTGCTGGCTTTTTTGGTTTTTTTTTTTTCTATTAGAAAAGTTTTAACATTACTTAATGTACTAAGTGTTTATTGAGTCACTACTGGAAGTGAAATCAGAGCATAAAATTTAGGTTAGAAAAGACCTTTAGGATCATGGAGTCCAACCATTAACCTCCCACTGCCGAGTCCACCCCTGAACCACATCCCCAAGTGCCTCATCTACATGTCTTTTAAATACCTCCAGGGACTGTGATTTCACCACAGCCTGGGCAGCCTGTTCCAATGCTTGACAACATTTCTGATGAAAAAATTTTCCCTGATATCCAATCACTGTACATGCTTTCTAAATTACGTGTCTTTAGTTTTGTTTTATTGGGGTTTTTTTGTTTGTTTGTTTGGTGTTTTTTTTTTTGTTTTTTTTTTTTTTTACATCTCATACTTATCCTGAGTAGACTTTTTGGAACCTGGAGTTTTGGCCAAAGATTTATTCTTCAAATGCTGTGGCCTATGTTATATCCAGTCAAGGGACAGCTAATAACCTGCCTGGACTGAACACATTGGATGAGGCGTTTAGGAAACATAAGAATGAAAATAAAACTGTTAGGTTGTCACAGATAGGAAGTTACCCTGAGGTTTGCCAGAAATACAAATGCAGCAGCCCCACCCTCAGGCAGCTCCACACACACCATTCTGACAAAACAAAAAACAGTATAATCTGTCAGGTGTTCCATTAAAATGTACAAAATATGGCCACAAACTCAAACTTCCAGGCCAGGTTGTACAGAAGTCACTTGATTGTACCTGGCAGAATCAGATCTCTATTACCTAGGCAAATTTAGATTATCAAGACTTGATTAATTTGAATTCTCACTAACCAGAGGTGGATGTGAATGAGAAATTCTTCCTAATTGACCATTTGCTCTTTCCACCACTTTTGCCTTTTGCATATGAAGAATACCTGGATTTCTGGTGGGATTACAGTGTTCTTTTTCCCCCTAACTGTTGGAATGGGAAAGAGGGGCTTTTTTTTTTTCCCAGCTTACATTTTCCTGCCTTATTTCTTGGGAATGGCTCTTGTTCTTCCTGTGTATAAAAACATGCTTTTGGCATGTCTGTTAGGTAAGCACATCTCACAAAGTTCTCATGAGCTGTTTTAAGCTGCTGGCCAGGCTTTGGTGACTGGATTTGGTGCAGGAAATCTTGTGAGCTTCTCAGGGATGCACATCAATCTGAATAAATCCATCACACAGCCTTACCAGCCATGCAGGAGAAAGCCTTGAGCAACCTCCTCTGAAATGCAGTGTTGACCCTGCTTTGAGCAGGAGCTTGGGTTGGATGACCTGCTGGTCTGAATTTTGGCAGAATTTACTGTTCCATTTGGTGGATTCAGACTTGTTGATAAAACCTTCTCAAAATTCAGTGGCTTGCATATTCGTTGTCCATGGAAAGTTTCCTTCCTTTCATGGCATGTGACTGGAGAGCTTCTCAAACCTTTTAGGACACGACTGTCTGAGAACTGCAATGTTTTGGAAATGACCTGGGCTGGATGACCTACTGTGTCTTTTCCAACCATAATTTCTATGACTCTGTAATTTTGAGGTTGACTTCTTGTTGCCCAATTTTACAGTTACTTAATTCCAGTATCGGGCATATTTCAAGAGACCACATTTAGTCATGGTAAGACTGTGTGGGTTGTTTTGTCTTTTTCTGTTATTTTCCAAATCCTGGAGATTGTCAGCACTTAATGTATTCTTTCCTATCCTGGTGCCACAAATAATTTCCTACCCAGTGAGGAAAGAAAAGTCTGATTCCCCATTTTGGAATAAATGGTTGATTTAAAGAACTTGCTCCCAGATTTGTTGCAGTTCTAAGGAGAGGTGTTAGGCTACTTTTGTTATTTATTTGTACCAGAAATGCATTTACATAATGAGAATAAGGAATAGAATTGAGAAATTTTGTATTTGGTCAAATTTTCAGCATTGTTATCAGTTAAATTTATAATGAATTATTAATACATTTTTAGAGCTAAATGCACATGTACTTTGAAGACTGTGAATGTCTCCTATTTCTTTTTCTAAACATTTCCTGTAACATTGATGTGGCCCTTTTCCCTGCAGAAGGCTCCCTTTTTATGCAAGAAGAGATCATATTTTGGGAAATACATCACCTAATAAGAACTCTTGAACCAGCACTCTTTGAAGAGAACCTCAGCCTTTGAGTTTTTGAAGTGCCTTATATCAGCATCCCTCAGGATTTATTCCATGCTTTCTATCCTAACCTGCTGCCTGCATATTTATGACCCACGTTGAGTTTGCCAATTTATTGGTGTTTTTAGATATTTTTTTTTTTCCACAGCAATCAAAGCATGGAAACAAATCAGGATTTCCTTTTGAAACAGAGGTGCACATACATGTATGAATATATATTGTATGCACCCAAAGAGCAAAGAGACATAGAATTCTCTCACCTGGGGGAGAATCACTTGGCCTGTCATTCCTGTGGGATTTCTGAAGAACTGGAAATTGGAGGATTAGCATCTAGATGTGAAAATACCATTTGTACTACAGAGACTTGCTGGGGATTTGTTTATCTTTTGTTTCATTGGAGTGATGTGTGGAATAATTCGTAAATTATTCATGCTGTTACAGCCACAAAATGTCTGTGTTTCAAATTTGTGGGGTAAAGGTAATCTTAGGTCAGAATAGTCCTGGGATTGTTACCAGGCTTAAAAAACTGTATATGAAATGCAGTAAAAAAGATGATGGATTCAATAACAGGTTGCTCTCCAGTTTTTCTTCTGCCCTACATTCTTTTTCTCTATCAAAAGTTCTGTTTTATTTATGCATAGTTTCTTATAAATGCTCTTGAAGGAGAAATGGAAATCCTCACATGTTTTCCTTACAGGGCCTTCTGTCTTTACTGCCTCAGGTCAGTGTTGTATTTGAAGAGAAATCAAAGTAGTTAATCACTTCTTAGAACATGATTTTACATATTTTCTATTTTTGTTTGCCTTTTATTTTTTTAGAGACTCTCCATTTTAGCATGCCTTTCCAAAGTTGCTTTAATTCTTGTTGAACTCCTCTGAACTCGTTCCAGTTTGTGTTTTTAAAATACAGTGCTGAATGTAATTTCTCTGGTTGAGACAGAGCCAGTTCTGAGATGATGGGAATAATGTCTCATGCATTTTGTGGAGAAAATCTGCTTTGAAGGAACTTTGTGTAGAGCCTGTAAGACCTGTTGATGTGATACAGAATGTATCACAGATAAAATACCTGTTTGCCTTTCTAAAGGCTCCCTTTCTCCAGCTGGCTGCTCTGCCTGGTGCCTGAACAGTGGGTTGTGCAGCGATTGTGTCAATCTTCAGTCTGGTTTTGGGTGGTTTTTCCCAGAATGTGGCATGAATACAGTGTCATTCTCAGTTTGTGCTGTCTTCATCTGCAGTCCTGTGCTGTCCACACAATCTCCATCCATTATTTCTGCACACACGTGCTGCATTCTTGAGCTGTGTGTTAAAGCTCTGAATGTTAATAGACTGCATGCTATGTTTGACCAATTAACCTTAACACTGATTGGAAAAATACCCAATTACCTTCTTTCTCTCTTGGAAAATGAACCAGCACAAAACCCAACTGACACAGAGCCAACAAAACACCTCCTAGTCCCTAGGAGTTCTTATACCACATGAGACTATTGAACAATACTCCAGTTTAGACAAATATTTCTAGTTACACTGTGATAGTGATGATTTATCATTGAATCACAGAGTGGTTTGGGTTGGAAGGGACCTTAAAGATCACCCAGTCCCATGGCAGGGGCATCTTCCACCAGAACAGGTTGCTCCAAGCCCCATCCAACCTGTCCTTGGGCACTTCCAGGGATGGGGCAGCCACAGCTTCTCTGGGCGCCCTGTGCCAGGGCCTCCCCACCATCACAGGAAAGGATTTCTTCCTAACATCCAGTCTGAACCTACTCTCTTGTAAACAGTCCCTTTCCATCTTTTCTGCAGTAATGAAAGTTTATCCAGCCTATAGACTGTTTTAACTGAAGTCTGTTAGCTTTATAAACATTTTAACATCCTAAAAAGACCATATAGGTTTTTTGGATCATACTTCCTTCATTTACCTCTCAGAATTACAGATATATATATATATATATATTTTATTAATACATAATACCTTTCTTTCAACAGCTTTGTATATCTTGAGTTAGTTTCATTGGCTGAGTAACTTAGCCTGCTATTTTTTTTTTAAAGGAACTGCAATTTAACTATAAATATATCCAAATGCCACAGAATTCAGGGCTGCAAGTCAAAAATGCTGATCAGTTTGTAAAATCTTAATCAGTCCCTCCATGAAACCTAGGGACGGACCTCTGTGGTAGGAGAAAAATTTCCAGAAATTCACCACAGTCTTTTTCCAAGCTGCAGTTTGTTCTGATGCTGCCAGACAGCTAAGAAGATATGGGAAAAGCAGGAAATCTTTTTGGATTTAATCACAGTGCTGATTTGGAAAAGCAACTTAACAATGGAAAATATTTTTTATGCTTTAAATCATAAACACAAAACTATACGAGGTCGATGGTAGATCACGACTGCATTAAGATAGATTGTTTTCCTTATGAGTAAAGATAACCCTACAATTTGGAGTCTGGTGGTCAGAAATCCTATTTCTTATACATATTTATGTATTTATCTGTTTATTTTATATATATATATATATATATATATATATATATATATCCAGACTAGATTATTTGATGGTTGTTGTACCATTTGTAGAGGTACCGGGGACCAGTTTGCTATACCTGAAATATTTAGATATAACATTGAGGTGACATCTTCATATTTTCCTCTATGAGGAAGCTTTTCCTGCATTTTTACTTTCAAAAGATCTTGGACTATGTTGATGGGCAGTGCTTATGTTTTCCCCAAGTTCTGTTGTAAAACACCCAATGTTTTGTATTTAACTCGATCAATAAAAAAGCGCTTCTTAAGCGAGATCTTGCAGTTCTTGGCCTTGCATCCTCTGTGTGAAAAAGTTCTCATTTAGGCCCCTTTATCTGTTTTAGGACTTAAAAAATGATGGAGACTTCAGGTGGGATGTGCAGATGAGACTGGAGGGAAGGACTGAATGCTCATTCCCGAGCGAGCGGGGGATGAGGTTATGAAAATGTTTTAAAATCAAGATTTCTTTTGTGTTCTAGTGCCTGCTGAAGGATGGATGATGATGACTTTGGAGGATTTGAGGTAAGCTGTTTGGATAACTTTGCTTTGAAATTTAACAACTTTCAACTATTTTATGGACATTTGTAGCATTTTGTAAAATATGTAACAGTTTCTTCTTGTTTCCAGGCAGCAGAGAGTTATGAGTTTGGAAATGGTGAAAAGCAGACCACATCTCCTGCTATTGCTTGGGCAGCATTTCCTACAGGTATTGACAGAATCACTGTAAAAAATCTTAATATTCTATTCCTGTCATTATGTACTCACTGTAAAAATCAGGGCTTAGAAGGGTGTATACAACAAAATAATGGACAATAAAAGAATAGCCAGCAGTCAAAGCTTGAGCATAAGAATGTTCCTGAGCAATTATTTTGGGAAGCTGCACTTCTCAAAGTTATACTTTATTGAGGAATGAAAGAGAAATTCAGTTTATACAGTAGAAAAGGAATGAAAGTTCTTCATTCAAAGGATATTTTTTTCTACTGAATGTGGAAGATTTGATGCAAATTGTAGGAAAACAGAAAAAGTTAAAAATGGGATTGTGATGAAGTGTTTTACTTGCTTTGGGGAAGAGAATAATCGTTTTTACTTGAGCCCTTTATATAATTGAAAAATATATTACACATTCTTTTTGTCAAGCAGAAGCAGAAACATTAGGGAACTGTTGTATTAATTTATACAAGTGCCTGGTGCCTGTCTGGATTTTAGAAAATTGATAGAAGTTTATTGATAAATGTATATTATCAATAGAACAAAAAATATTATGGAGGTCTTACTGATTTTGTTGTGGTCTGGATTTCACAAAACAGAACAGCACTTTTGCTGCACCAGGAAAAAAATGACCTACAACCCACATTGTATTGTTATGAGGAATAAATGATACAAAATAAGGCAGGGATTTTTCTTAACATGAGCTCTCTGTAAATCATGTTCTTAAAATGCTTTTATTAATTTCTTTCTTGCTTTTATCTCTTACAGAATAATTAGTTTTATTTGTCATTGAAACAGACGGAAACAAATACTAAGGAAACAATATTTTTCCAAATAACTTTATTATTCATCTTGTCATTTTGACTGTTTTTTAAAATTACTGCTGAAATTCAGTAGCATGTTTTAATGTATTTAATAAATTAAATCAAATAGAGATGTGCAGTGTCTGTCAGTAAAATCCTGTAAAGTGTGTAGGATTGAAATTATTTGTACATAACACAGAAGTTTTTTGTATGATTTTAAGTGACACAGAAGTCCTGGGATAAGTTATACCAAGGTATTTTAAACATTTCAAAATTAAAAGAAAACTCCTGAATTCTGGATATTTTGTTACTGTAAAATCTTTAAGTGACTTTTTCATGCAAATATTGCTGTGAATAAATTAGTTTATTGCAATAGGCAAGGTTTTAATTGTATTGTCCAAGTGCTTCTTGGGCATTGACTTCTAGGTGGATGGTTTTAGTAACAGAAATAACTGAATTGTCTGCCCTATGTTATCTATCTATAAACATGTTCCTGTCTTACCCTAGAAATTTCTTAGTAAGTCTTGCTGAAAAATTCAAATGTATTATGGTGCTATTGGGGTGATTTTGATAAATCTGGGGGGTGATAACGTTGTATACACCCAAGGTTTGATAAACTTTCCAGAGGAGGAGTTACTCATCTTGTGAATTTCCTCCATGTCTGCTGTTTGGAAGTTATAAAACAAAACACTGCAGCCTGTAGCTGTATTTTTCAGTGTGCAGGCAGAATTCAGAAATTATTTCTAAGGCCTCAATGGTGACTTCATTGCAATTTTGCCCTTGAAATTGGTCTTGGGCTTCTTACTGTTTTTTTGGTAGTATGGACCACATGGCTGTAGATTTAAAATGTTAGGATAGTAGATGCAATTCTTTTTTTTTCTAGAATAGTTTGGCTTTGAAGGAATAAAATGTGGGGAAGAGCTTTGTGCTGTGAATTACCAGAAATCATCTTAAGGGTGCATCAGAGTGGTTTTTCTCACTGTGGTCACAAAACCAGTTTTAAACTTTCTACCTGAATGTTACTTTTAATGAAAATGTTCAGGGATAGAGTTTTCAGTGTATGCAGATTAACTGAAAGGGTCCTTGAATTGTAATATCAAGAAAGGGGAGTTGAGGAAGGAAATTTAATTTTTTTTCTGGGTTTTTTTTTTTTTATTTTTAACAGCTGAAACCTACATGTAGGGGAGCTGTGCTAGAAGTAGTTTGCAACATTCTACAAAAATATGTCAAATAATTTTTATATGGTGTTTTTCTCAGAGCTCTGCTGTCATATTACTTCTTAATTGCTAGATATAACTAACATCCAGTTAGTAAATATTACCCATGTGATACATTTGATATTTGATGTCTTCATCCTTCACTCAGTACGAAGGATGGGACTCAATTGGAATGTTGATTTAACAGCTCATGTTCATCCATTTGGTTTTGTTTTCAGAATTTCTGACCCCCCCAGGGAATTTTAATCATTGTTTAAGCTTCATTACCAGCTAAAAGACACGGAATTTTCCTTGCATTTCCTTGTTATTAGTATCTAATAATTTCTGAAGATCAGGCTGTCCCTGCTCTCTGCTGCTATTAACAAACTGCATGGTTCTGGCAGCTCTTACATACAAATTTATGTCAGAATATTCTTAATTTTGGGAAGCCTGGTCTTCAGAAATTATTAGATACTTTTAAAGTACAATTCTGGCAATAACATATATCTGCATCTTATTTCAGCCTTTTCAGGTGTATGACTTTTGATATACCTGTGATTGAGTGAATGCTTCTTTTCTCTATAGTGCTGCAGCTCTGATCATTGAACAATAAATTTATTTGAAAATTCATCAGACTTAGCCTGTTGAAGTCAGGTCAAGTAGTTCCAACAGAGGCAAGTTTTTGTTTCAGGGGTTGTGAAACTGTTCCATTATGGCAACTAAGGCATGGTAAGCAGGAATGATTTAGGAGTTCTCTTTATAAGCGAATTTTGAGCTGAATTAAGTGCAATTTCACCAGTATATACACAAGAGGAATGAATTAAGAGAGGTTGAATTACAGACATAGCACATGCAGTTCTAGGAATGTCTAATTTATGAATCTTTAGCATTGCTGAAAAGTGAAAAGAAGGTTTTGTAAAAAAAGATGTTTGAATGATACCTTGGAGAGTTGCCACCTTTTCTTGTCTTCTGCAAGGTCATGTGTTTAGTTGAAAACTTTAAACCAAAATGTTCAGAAGTGCTCACCAGTGGTTGCTCCTCATTTCCTAGGCTTCATTTTGACAACTTAAGGAGTGGGGATTTTGTTTCTGGTTTGGTTTTTTCTCCCCTTTAAGATGCAAAGCATTCATTACTATAATTAAACTACTGAAAGCTCCACCTGATTGTAGGAGATTGCACATAAAACTCTACTACCTGAAAAATGGAGTTTTGTCTCTAGGATTGGACACCCCAAAATATGTGAATACCTAAAGCTCTAATCTCAGCAAGTCCACACTCCTCATAGGTGCCCAGTCTCCATGGATGTTTTTAGTTTTGTGATAAATTATTTATATGTGAACTATGCCTGTGCTATGGTAATCCTCACCAAAGGTTGAACACTCTCATCACAAGGATCATGGTCAGTTTTTCCATGTGAGCTGACAGTTTTAGTAAGAGAGCCACTTGCCTGCTTGGTCAGAAATTGCCTGGTACATTATTTTAGCTGTTTTTCAATCAGATGGAAATTGATTTAAAACTGAGACTCACGCCATTAAGTGATAGCATGAAGCTGGGACTCTAAGGTTTGTTTAGATACAAAAAGATCATTTTCTATGTCACTTCACTGCCACTTGAACTAACAGAGTAGGTAATTGTTATTGGAAGCTGCATTTGAAAGGAGACATTTGGAATGGAAGGGGAGTTTTATCTTAAGGTATTTAAAAGAAAGCCAAAAAAGTCCCATTTCCAGTTGTGGAGAAGAGTTAACTATTAAAATGCAGTTACCTAAACTGGTTCCTGTTCTGTTTGTTGAAATACTCTCCTCTAGGCTTTGTAGCCAAGTTTCCATTTTCTGCTGAGCTGTGATTTTTTTTTTTTTCTATTTTTTTGGCCACATCCAGATCTACTATCATTGCAGTTACCCTACTGATACTTTTCTGCCTCATGGTCTATTTTCTTTCTTCTTTTCATTCAATGTGGTTTGCATGTTCCTCTGTGTTATTCCTGAATCCTAGAACTGGCAGCTGAAGAAGGTGGGACAGAGAGTGCCTGGATTCAAGGGTTAGTGTGAGTTTTAAATGCCTCGAGGCCAGTTATACACTCTGGTTTGCACTGAGTACTTGTGCAGTGTGGAACAGGATATCCAGAGGCTGAGCCTTGCTCCAGGCTAGTGGCATCTTTTACATGTTGCCAGAGTTGTAATAATAATGGGAGCTGCTTTTTCTGAAACAATTGGATGTGCTTTTTTGCCTATTGCAATGACACACCTGGAAATGACAGTGTCAAAAGTTTGCAGGACTTTGCTGTTAAATTAAAAATGTGTGCAAAACTTTCTCTTTTTCTTTCTTTTTGTTTAGTTTGTTTAGTTTATATATTTTTTTAAAACCAATATTTTCTGTTGTGCTGGGTTGGTAATGCTGATCCACTATTGAAGCATTTTATGGTATAACTGTAATTTGGTATAGAAGAGCTCTCAGTCCAGAATTGATTCCACTTCAAGTTTATTAGCTAGAGAGTTATGTACTTTGTTGTATTTTTATCTCTTAAAAAATATAAAGCTATTTTATTGTGTGCCTTGGCAAACTGTATGTGGCTTCTAAGACAGTTGTGGATTTTTTTAACTTCAGAATGTATAAAACTTGGGAAATTATGAATATAGTTTTCCCATTGACTGAAACTGGTTACAGATCATGCTGAAGCTGTAAGTCTGTGTGAATCAAAGGAGACAGAGTTAAAACTGATCCTTTTGAGAGCTGTTGTCTTGTAAAACCTCTGTGTAAATTAAAAGTCTAAATTGATTGTGACTGAATTTATTGTGTAAGTCTAAATTTATTATGATTTTGATTGTCCTTAAGTTGATACTACTGAAAAACTCAGGCGCTTTAGGTGAATTACTTTTCAGTGCAATTGAATTGTAAGAGGTACATAAGCTTAGTATGACTAGACTTGTGATGGGTTTTTCTAGGCATGGACTCCAGAAACAAAACTAATTTTTGGGTATTTCTCCATATTGTGTGTGTTTTCTGTTTTTTAGTACCTGAAGTCCATAGATCTCCTGATGTTCTCCTGGAGCACTCTGTGCCTTCTTCCTGCCTGCTTCCTTCTGACCCTTTCATTTTATCAAGTGATAATGTGGCAACAGTTATTCAAACAGGCAAGGGTGTGATAAATCCAGCTGTTCCTGAAGAACAGGTAAAGTTTCGGTCTTCAGTGTGAGAACTCAGTGTATTAAATATCAGTGTTGCATCTTTTTTGTGCACGTTTAGGTTGAAATGCTTTTTAAGGGAAAAAGGTTCTTGGATTTCTGTGATGCAGACTTTGAAGTGAAATGATTTTTAGATTGTTTATGAAACCTATAACTGATAGAAACCATACTACTTTGATCTGAGCTGCAAGAGAGATAACTGTGTTGGAGTTATTAAAAGTTAAAAGGCACGCTGATGGTGATTTCCATGCTGATTTCCTTCCAGGCATGAAGGAAATATCAGCAGGAAGGTTCTCTCAAAAACCTGGCTACTGTTAAAGCTTGTCATACTTGTATGTTTTCTCAACTAGGTTTTTAGGATTTTCAAGGATGGGGCTCTGAGCAACCTGGTGTAGTGAAAGGCATCCCATCCCTGCCCATGCCAGGGCATTGGAACAAGATGATCTTCAAGGTCCCTTCCAATCCAAAACGTTCTATGATTAAAGAATTAATGTTTAATCTTTACCTAATTATAATTATATTAATTTTAGGTGGGGGGGGTTAAATTGCTTTACTTTGTTTTTTCCCCATTACTTTTAAAGTTGATTTTTTTTTTTTGGTGGTCTAGTTGTGGGTTCTTAATCTCTCAGGTGGCTGCAGTGCTGCTGAGAACTGAGCTTTGTTTCTTTCTGGGGTGTGAAAATGTTTAGTTTTCAACTAAACAACTATGTGAGCAAGGAAGGAAAAAGCCTTTCTGCCTGGGGATTATCATAAGAATTCTATCAGAATCACAAGAGCTGCTGCAGATGAGACTTAAATAGATTTACCCTTATGAGTTTTTTACTGCCATTAATTGCAGTGACCCCCTTTTGAACTTGTTGATTCATTGTAAACTTCCTTGTTTCAGGATGTGGGGTAGTACATGCTTCAATTAGAAAAGGCTCTTTCTCACTGTGTAGCAATCAGTGTTTTTGGGCTATTTGTCAACTCTCCTGTTTGCAGCACTTCCTTGGTTTTTTCTTCTTCAGGTATACTTATCAAGTCTTAAGGCTGCTCCTGGTGAAATCTGAATTTCATGATTAAGTCAGATTTTCATTTTCTGATCATTTAAATGCATTTCTTTAGAACTATTTAAAAAAAATTCACGAAATACAGGTTTTGGTTTAACGGAGCCTTATCTTTTTCCTTTGAGGGGCATCTGTATGTTCACACTTCCAGAAAGAGTGTGGCTCAAATTGTGAATTAATTAGTTAATAAGTTACCATTTTGTGTTCGTTCCCAGGCTAATGTAGCATGGAAAGCCTATAAATAGTGAAGAAGAGATCTGACCAAATGCAAATAATATCAAAGAAATGTATAAATCCAAAAGTTATGGGTTTCTGTTTCTTGAGAGGGAGGAGTGTTTGTTTTCTTTTTTGACTGATGCCAGGCGCGGTAATTTTCTGTGTTGAAGCTCTTCATCAGGCTCTTTGACAAAGTTTTGATAAGTAAATGTCTTTTACTGGAAGCATGATCAAAAAGTGATTTTCTTCACCCACCACAGATCCTGCCTTTTTAAATTTTGGCTAACAGTGAATAACCTTCAACCTTTCTTGTTTGAGCTAGGCCAGCAATTTTAGCTTTTGTGTTCTCTGGAAAGAGAACTTGGGTTATTCCAGAACACTAAGGCTTAGGGGTATTTTTTAAAACTATAAAGTCATTTAGTTAGGTAATTTTCAGAAAAATAAAAAATACACTTTGTTACTTTAGACTAAGTGTGTGTGCAAATTCTAGTTGTGGTTCATGTTTCAGCTTTTCTCATCTTGTTCTGTTCAGCTACTGAGAGACCCATCATTCTATAAAAATTCTCTGTAATGCAGGAAATAGTCCAGATTAAAAAACTTTATTAGTGAGTCCTACTGAAGGGAGTTGAGAGCAGGTCCTTTAGCATTATTTTGAAATGGAGCTGACTTTGCACTAAGGAGTAAACGAAAGGAAAATGTGGGCAGAAAACTAAAATAAAATATTCTTATACCTATTAGAGGGTAGTGTTAGTAGAACTGAATTTTATAATTCTATCTCCAGAGCCTCTTGAGGTTTCAGGTAAAAAAATCCTTCCCTGCTACAGGTTCCATACTCACAGTTTTTGGTGGTGCCAGACTCTGATCTTGAGTAGTACTCAGAAATGGAATTGGCACATATGGCTTCTCTTTGCTTCTTACAGGAGAGTTCAGAGCACCAACTGCAGTTTTCTCTCTGTCTATTTTGTCTACTGTATCTTATATATCCATGTACAGTCAAGATCTCAGCTTTGTTTGTTACTTTATTTGAATAATTTGAGAGATATTTATGGGAAACACCATGCATTTTCTAAATGCATGTTTGGAATAAAAGGTGCTAGGGGGTGGATGAGGTGGATGATCAGTCAAACCTCTCTTCAATAAAGACACTGAGATGTTCCTTTCACCACCCAAATCTCAAAGCCACATGCTTGGCTTTCAGGTTGTTGAAAAAGTGGCAGCTGAATTAATGTACATTAATTGTTCTTTCCTTGGAGTTCTTTTGTGGCAAAAGAACAAGTTTTTGCCCCATCCTCCATTGTTTTTTCAGGGGAGAAATAAAACTTCGAATTTTGTTTATCTATACCTATTTTGTTTATCTATACCGAATTTTGTTTATCTATCTGTTTTGTTATAGAACACAAAATGTTTTAAACATCTTAAACAACTTTATTTCTGAAAATGTGGGCTTACCATCAGCGTTTCACCTGTTTTCTGTACTTCCACAGTTTACTGAAACAACAGTCACTAAATGTTTAGAGATGTCTGGATTACTTCCATTCTGTTAGTCTAGCCTAAGGATGAGATATTTATTTTAGCACAAACCCTTTGTATTCCCTCTCTGTGACCACTGATTGCAGTGTGCACTCGGTGAATACATGGAATGACTAATCCAAGGAGAGTTTGCTTCCCTGAGGCATTGAGAGAGATGATTCAGTTCCACTTTTCTCCTCTGAACTAGGCTCAAGCAGATGTTCCAGTTGCCTCTTCAAATGTAACTGAAGACAAGACTTTAGCTGATCTTGAGACAAAGAGAACAAATGAACCCAAGAGCTGCCTTCAACAAGCTGTTGCAAACCTTGAAATCAAGCTTTGCAGTGCTGAAGAAGAAAAACTAAAAATCAAAAAGGTATGAATAGTCATTTTGAAGGAAAACATTTGGCATTTATATAGGAATTAAGTATAGGGGGAGCTGGCAGAAGTTTAAAATTAATTTGAAATTCATTTTTTTCATAGAAATTAGCCAAGTTCCAGAGAAACTGGCCAAATTTAGAATCAAAGACTTCCATGACTTCCAAGACTACCAAGTTCAACCTGTGCCAGGTCCCCACCTTGTCACCAGCACAGAGCACTGAGTGCCACATCCTGACATTCCCTGGACACTTCCAGGGATGGGGACTCCACCACCTCCCTGGGCACTCCCTGCCAGGGCCTGACTCCCTTTTCCATGGAGAAATTCCTCTTGATGTCCAGCCTGAACCTCCCCTGGCACAGCTTGAGGCCATTTCCTCTTGTCCTGTCCCTTTGTCCTGGGAGCAGAGCCTGACCCCCACCTGGCTACAAGAGATAAGGTCACCTTGAGTCTTTGTTTTTCCTCAGCCTCTTCTCATCAGATTTGTGCTCCAAATCCTTCCCCATCACCATTATCCTTTTCTGGATGCTCTCTAGAGACTGGCCAGAACTGGGCACACCACTCAATTTAGCTGAAATACTTTTTTTTTTTAGGTCTGGTGTCTATTTTAGGCTGAATTTTCATAAACTGTCAGAAAAAAACCCAAAAAACAACAAACGCACAACTTTTTTAGCCTAACTGATTAAAAAAAAGGGACAAAAAAAAGAAGATACAACTTTTCTCAGCATGAGCTTTGTTTTGAATTTTTTTGGGGTGGGAGTTCTAGTAGCTAAATTCTTCATATTCCTTCTGACCTGAATACAATAAGAGCACCAAGCAGGGCTGTGCCTGCAGTTACACATCTGAATTAGCAAAAGGTCACTGAGGCATGGGAGAGTGAGTTAGACTTCTGTTATTCTTAATACTTTTTCTTGGGAGGCCTCAAGCTGTGCTGGGGCAGGAGAAAACAGCTTTTTGGAGATGAAAATGAGGGTGAATAACTGGAGCCAAGGATGAGGAAGTCTGCAATGGGCTGGTTTTGCTAAGTGGGTGAAGGAAAGGTTGAAGGGAAGCAGGAATCCAGGCTGGAAGAGGAGACAGGTTGAGAGAGAGGCTTTAGATCGGTGTTTCTGTCTCACCAGTGAAGTCACTCAAACTGTTTTGACTATTTTGTCCAAAAACAGGGTTGAACTAAGAAGACCTGCTCCTTCTGTCCTCCTCATGACCTTCCCAGTCGTGCCTTTGTTTGAATAGCTGTGCAGTGACCTGGCAGGTCATTTGTTTCTATACTGGCTTCCTGCATGGCTTGGAGAAAGAATTGCTCTTGAGCAACTGAAAGGGTGCCAGCAACATACAACAGCAATGGCTGCATTAAGGAAAAATAAAAATCTTTAGCTCTTTGTACAGCAAATAATTTTGAAGTTTATTGTCAGTGGTGTTATTCTCCTTTCTCTCTATAGGTTCATATTGGGCAGGCTTCCAGGGTGGCTCTCTGCAAGATCCCAGAATATTTTAAGATTTTATTCATTTTGGGGGTGTAGATAGAGATCATTTTATACATGCATAGATGTCATAGGATTCCTGCCTTTTCAGTGAAAACATTTGCTGACAGTACATTTAATATGCTGCTTTTCAAGAGCAGAAAGGCAGAGCGAGATACTAAAAAAAAGAAAATAATTGGAACAGAGTAGAATAGTTCCAGTTGGAAGGGACCTGTAACTACAGGTCCAGCTGCCTGAACCCTTCAGGGTTCAGAAGAAGTTAGAGGATGTTATTAAGGGCACCTTGGCCACTTCACATAGGTCATTCCTTATACATGAGACATGCCTTGGGTTTTAAATACATCACACTTGAAAATACTGTGCCAATTTAAAGACTGCAGTCAGATCTTTCTTGCAAAACACTTTATCTCTGGGACAATTAATAGAGCAAATATCACAGTTATCAGAAGTTAAATTAGTTTGAATGGTTTAATGAATCTGTATTTTCACAATTTGCAAATGTTTGTAATTTCAAGTGTTTTATTTTGCAAACTTTATAGGAATTGGAATATTTGCTGGAAAAACATAGTGTGCTAGAAATGAATTTCTTGAAGGAGAAAAAAGAAAAAGTGCTTCCACATCAAGATCATTACAAGACACTCCAGGTAATTTCTTTTTTGTAGTATCTTTGTTTTTCAGGAGGATTTTTTATAGAGTATATTAATGTCCAACAAATACTCTTTTTGGCATCTGTGGGCCTGCTCCAAAGCTTTTTGAATTTAAAGAATTTTTAAGGTTTTTAGATCAGAGCCTGACTTTTTACATTAGCAGGAATGTAAGTTTAATATCCCACTTGCCTAACTACATTTTTGTAACTCAGAACACTCTTCCTTGTTAGGACCTATTTCATAGAACAGATGAAAAGGAAACCACTTTGCTCAGTGGTTGTGTTTAACAGCATGACTTGGCATGTTTAGAGTGCTGTGGCCAACTGTTTGTGCTGTTTTACCTAACTTCAATATGGAGTAATTCATGCTGCACAGTAAAAATCTGTTACGTGTAATTAGATGATAGACAGAGGAATTAGAATTGTTTCCATTGTAAAAGTTAACATCTTCCATTAAATACATGTATAAAGTTTTTCATTCCAGACAAAATTTCCATTGAAGTTTTCAGTCATCTTCCACTGTTAGAGCAAAGCAAACTGTGTTTCAGCATTTCAGAAACTTTTGTCTGTAACTCAGCTTCACTTAATTCTTTTGCTCCTGTGGATGGTCTTCAATAGCTATTGCATTGTTTCTCATTTTTATTTAAAGGGTTGCTGTAGTAATTTGTTTTGAATTCCTGATAGCAGTACATTCTGGAATTTACAGTAATATAATAATCTAATACTGGGGTTTTTTTTCCTTTTTGTGTGTAACACTTTACTCAATGAAAGAAATGTTGTTTAACCATGATATAAAAGGAAGTTTAACTTAAAACCCTCGTGATTTTTAGAGTCCCACAGTGGTTAAAGTTATTGGTTATCCTAAACAATAGAATGGGTGGATTTCATGTTGTTAATACTTACCTGTGCTTGAAGATCACTGTGAATTTGAATAGTGGAAATGCTACTGAGGTTTTCAGCTATCAGCCTATATCATAACTCTTTGAGTCAGGTGCTGCAGGTTTCAAAAATGGCAATAAAAGGGTCATAACCTTTAACTTGGTAGAAATGCTCATGTGCTTCCTCTTGATGTCTTCTGGCTACAGCCAGAATCAATACCAGAGGAGGAAAGTGAGTCATGTTTCTAAGAGCTGCCTGTTAAAGTTACTTTCATGAGACTTGAATTGTGGATGCTTTCTGTTACTACAGCTTCCAGTTTCTTTTGTCTTTCTCCTCTGGCTCCTGCAGCACCAGGGTCACCACCGCTGGTCACACACGGAGCAGGGCTGGCAGCTCCAGAGGACAGATGCCTGTCCCTGGCTCTGCCTTTTCCATTGGTTGTTAGTGCTGGTTATCAGTGCTGGTTATCAGTGCTGGCTATCAGTGCTGTTGACCTGAAGAGCTTTAAAGCAGACTGCAGTGGTGCCTCTGGCACAGCCTTGGGAACTCTCTGGATGAGATTTCCAAGGGAACCGATGCCAGCGTCCAAAGCGGTAGGTGTGCATTGACTTGAATCCTTTTAAATGAAATTGCTGTGTTAATGTTTGAGTAAAAAGTATAAAACCAATGCCTCGGGAGACTTTTCTTACTGCCTTTTACATGAAAATGTACTGTTTTATGCACCTTTATATTTCCTAATTAACTGGCTTCTGGCACTTGTGGTAGGGAATTCTCAAAAGCTGTTCTAGATATGACAAAGCCAGTCAGTTAATCTGTTAAAACCTTCTCTCTTTAGAGAAGACCCTTTTTTTTGAAGAAGTTACTGTGCTTAGTTCTGAGTGAAGATTTCAGTGATCTTTGTCAACTAAGTCGCTAATCTAATTTTTTTTACGTCTTTTCCTATTGGTTTCTGCCTCAGTCAAGGGTGACAATTATGTTACCACAGTTTTGTTCTCACAAAAAAAAATTGCATCAATTAAATATGTTTTAAGTTTCTTGATATAGAAAAAATAACTTTGAAAGGCAAGGCGGGAACATAAAAATATTTTCCCGAAGCTGGGTTATCATTCTAATGAAGCAAGTTTTGTTCTGGACTAGCCACAAAGTTTCTTCATCATAGGTGTGCAAAAAAGCCCTAAACTGAATTTAATAGTTCTGAAAAATTGAAGAATTGAAGGCTAGTGATAATCACTATTCCTAAGCATGGGAAGCAGACTTCCAAATCTTTGCTGTAGTGTTAACATTAAACCAATGGATGACGATAGAGTTATCATACACATTTATCATTGTGTAAAACCAAAAAGTAAAAAGTTCTGTGTTTCATCTAAATAAAAATAGCTTTGAAAAAAAAAAAATCAAGATTGAACAGACCATGTAGTATTTTCACATTCTTAACATTATTTCCATATGTAACTGCAACAACCAGAGACAGTAAAGGGGCAGCAGTGGGTTCATAAACAGAATAAACAAATTACTATTAACTAGTATTATAGACATGTTTGGATATTTAATGCAATAGTCTCTCTGAGATCTTGAATTCATATAAGCTAATAAAATTAGAGTTATGATTCCCACATTCCTGCTTCAGTGTTTGTAGTATTTAAGAGGCAGAATAGCATAGTGTATTTCTAACTTCTTTACTTGCAAATTTGAACTGAGTTAAAATTGCTGTGGGAAGTGTAGTTTTAGGGGTTTTGACTTGTGTGCAGTGTTGCAACCATAAAGTTGCAAACTTTGCCTTATAATTCCTTGCTTATTTTACACAGCAGAGAAACAGGTGCAAATATATGTCTGATTTTTAATTTTCTTGGTTGGTATGTCAGTTTTATATCAGTTTTATATTTTTCCCTTTTTTGATCAGAGTTTATATAATCATCTCAACTTTTAACTTCAGGTCTTCCTTAGGTGTGAGTTGCTACATATTTTTAAGCCATTTGGGGCCAGTAAGTCATACAAGGTTTTGAAGATAATGCAGATTTAGTGGTCACTTAATCCTAGAAATCTAAAATTTTGCTGTAGCCACATTACAATAAGTTATAGAGATAAGCAAAGGCTGCATTTTAAAACTACCAAACTCCAATTTGTAATACAGTGAAAACCATCAGTAGCAAAATTAACATTTCTGTTCAGTAGGTGATGTTCTCTTGTTCACAAATCACTGAGGGAACACTTAATTTGAGAAGGGAAAGTAGTGCCTGGTTTCCACTGCTCTGAACAGGAACTTAATTCTTGGGACAGATTGCTTAGCTGATAAGGCCCCTGATGTTTGGTCTGTCTACAGACAACTGGTTTTGATGATTCACTGAGAGCTGGATCATACTTTTCACTGCTATTTGTTTGATTTACCACACACTCACATTTGAAGTGCTGCGTTGCTACTGGAAAATTCTCGTTGCGGTTTTACACATTTTTTCCCATCATCATCCCTTTCTGGAAGTTAAGCAGGCTGTTTTTCTAAAGAACAATATAGTTGCTGTGGTGTGACCTTTCTTTTTGAAATAAACTTCTTTTTTATCTTTTGACAACAGACTTCGGTTCTTCCAACTTATCAAACCTGTAGTTGTTATGAAAACACCTACAGTTTTTTTTTTTCTTTTGGAAACTATTGTTTCTGTTCCATCTTTCTTTAGGGAGCATCTTAGAAATTTTTATTTTAAAAGGGACTTAATTATGCTTGTTTTATGTAGCAGTATTACTGTTATTGCAAAGAATCATGATTGGAAATGAGTTGGTTGCTAGTGTGACTTCACTTTCTGTAACATTTTTGTGTGTAAGAAAGCAGGTCAGATAGGCTCCTTGTTTGAGTGGTTTTTCAGAAGGGCAGGAGAGGAAGATTATCCTAAAGAAAAACATTGACAGAACAGTACAGAATGATCCAAAGGAAGTTCATTAGGTCATGCAGTAACACCTAGCTGGGATTAAAAGTAGCAATAACCTAATTTCAATCATTACAGGTGTTAGGTGTTGTTTCATTTATGTATTTCCATGGCTGTTGATGTTTTCGGAGATTTTTCATTTGAGTACCTGTACAAATGTTACATTTAAATTATACTGCTTCAAATTATGAGGAAAAGTCTTTCAACACAGTTATATAAAGATAGAAAATGGTAAACCTGAGATTTTGGGCCAGGTTGTTCCCTCTTAATTCTGAAGGATGACTTTATTTTTATTTTGATTAATATCTCTTGTTATTTTGGGGGTTTTTATATCTTAGACCCACATATCACACAAATTCACATGAACCAGGATGCATATTTGGTGGTGTCTATCTCCTTGTTTTTGAAGTTAGTGCTTCCACTTCCCTTTTATGTCAGAGTTTCATGATGTTCATCCATGCAGGCCTCCTGCTGCCTGTGCTTGACTTCCTGCTTGTCCCTATGGACCCTTCTAGGGTTTGGAGGAGATAATCCCTGAGCAGGAACCAGCTCCTTTGGAGCTCTCTCTTTAGGGTGGTGTCCCATGTCCCAGGCAGATCCCAAAGAGGCCAAAGCCTTCTTCCCTCCAGTCCAGTGTTGTGATCCTTGGTTTTGTCCTTCTCCTGAACTCACCATCTCATGGTCACTGCTGTCAGGGCAGATCTTCACATCCTTACAGAGTCCTCCCATGTTTTGAAGGCTTTGGTTTAGCAGAGTGCCTCGTGGATTGTTCCTCAGCTGCCTTGTGTTCCAGGGCTTGTTATCTGCATGCCCCAGGAGTCTCCTGGATCTCTGTGGTGTCCCACTGGCAGATTCTGAGGTTATAAAAATGCAGGTGTCAGAATGGCAGGTGCTGCTGCCTGTTTCTTGTCCCCAGCAAACCTCTCCTGGTGAAATGCAAGTTGAGTTAAGATTTGGGCAATGCAGTCAAACCTCCACTCAACACTCACCACAACTGGCTCAGCAACGGAGGCAAGAAAGGCTCTTGTGCAAGGTTTTATTCCAGCAGGGTCTCATGCAGCTGAAGGGGAACCCAAGGAGAAAGAGGAGGAGCCACGTGGAGCAGGCAGCTTAAGGAGGGGAAGGGGTATGTATTTGCTTTGGTTTAGGGCAAATTTGGGAGAGAACTGCCAGTGGCTTAGGCTCACTGTCTGATTTAGCTACAGCCTGAGTGGCTGGGGTGTTGGCTGCAGCCTGAGTGAGTGAGGTAGCTGCTGATTTATCTCCCTGCCCCCCTGCCACCCACAAGCCTTCAAGGTGCAAAACAACAGACAACTGGTGATAAAAGCATTGTATAGTTAACTTAGGACAGGGTGGGAGGCAGAGCTAAGGGTTGGGCAGAGGGGACTGGCCTCCAGGGGAAGGGGGGCAGCCACCAGGGATGCTAAGCCAGTCAGGGGACAGGGAGAGGAGAAACTAGGGGAAGTTGTGACACAGAAGTCCATGAGGGAGTCTGTTTTTCCCCCCAGGAGGAGGGCTAACCCTATGGTCAGTTGTTACTGCTGTCTCCAGGGCTGGGGGCTTGGGAATTGGCCAAGGCAGGAGAGTTCATGGGATGCTACAGGGTTGGACATGTTCCTTGTGAGGAATCACATGAGGCTCCCTCCTGTTGTCTGGAGAAGATCTCACCTGCCCTCATCCTTCTGGAGACTGTCTGGCACAGCAATTCCCACTTTGCTGGCCCTGCCTGCTAATCCTGACCCCCAAATCCCTCACTGATCCCCTAGCCCAAGACAGAGCTCCACACATTCCAGCTCCTTCCTCGCACACCCTGTCATCGCCTTCCTGGCCTTTCCTTCCAGGAGAGTGCATTTATGATCCTGGAAAAGGTGTCCTGCTGGAGGCTGGAAACAGGTCTTGGAGGTAGGTGGTTTTTATGGCAGGAGTACTAGAAAATGTATGTTTTCTTACAAAACTAATATATGACTTACATCCTGTTAAACACTATCTTCTAAGAAAATATTTAGGTTGGTTTTAGGTGCAGACATAGAGGAGACAGAATGTTAATAACAAAAAAAAAAAAATAGGTGTGAAAAAAAAGTTTATGTACTGTACCTGCAAACAAATTTATAAATGAAATTCCAGGAAATTTCATGGGTCACAGCAGGGTTTAAAATTATGGAATATGGAAAAAAAGGGGGAATTTCAGAAAAGACACTTTAACAGATAGCAGTGCATCTTTTTGCTGAACTGCTAAAGGTATTTATGGATATGGCAACAATCCCTTGCCCACCTCTTTTTCAAGTGAGTGCCAGATACCTCACGTTTATTTATTCACCTTTAATTTTTTTTAATGTTACTCTCTGTACTCTTCTTTCAGACACTCATTTTTATTCAAAGTCTTTATTTATTAATAATTTCAGAGCTGTTTACATTTTGGCCTGTTTCCCCCCTGCCTTCAGTGCCCCCCTCTCCCCTCCCAGTTTTGATGTCTTATTTCCTCTAAATTATTTTTCCATTCGTGAGGAAAAATAACTTTTTATTTGTATTACAGAAGATTCTGCTCTTTTGCCTTATGTTTTCCTTTTAAACTTCAATTCTTTTATTAATTACTTTGTTGTCTTGTTCTAGGGTTATTAATAAGAAAAGTGGATGTAAGACTAAGCATTCTAATTTTGTTTTAAAAATATACCTCTCTTATGCTGTTGTGCTGTTATTCAACAGCTTTGAGATGCCCAACTTGCCTTATAATCTGATATTCAGTCCTAGGGCATGACAAGCATTTTTTTTACACTTATGTGCCTCCTTTGCCTCCCTGATTTTAAAAGTATTCAAAAAATTGTCCTTAAATAATGTTCACTTTCTTAGTGTGCAAGTAGGTGGTAGCAAAACAGTTTTTTTTTAAACCAATTTTGTGTCCTGACTGCTTTGTCTGTGTCCTGATCTGCTTTTTGCCAATGCATCCTGGATTTGAGTGCCTTTACTGATTTATGTTCAGTGCGTTGAAGTCAGTGACAGCTGCTGCCCATCTTCATTTGCACACTCACAGCGAGTGCATTCAGAGGGATTCATCTTTTACTTTCTCTCCTACTTGATATGGAAATTCTACTTAAGAAGGTTGTGAAATGCCCAGATATATTTAGCACTGGTTGATTGGAATCCTTTACCACCAGTCTTGTCTCATCAAGATTTTCACATCAAGATTTTTCTTTTGTAGATAGGAGTAGTATCTTGTTGGATTTTTGAGGGAATAATGAAAATGTACAAAATTTATCTAAAAACAAACCTGTGTAGAAAGGAACTTGGGTAGCTATATTGCTAAGACAATACTTAAGGCCAGTTATTTGTTACATGAATAAAATGTAATAAAGACTGAAAAGGTTTAAAGGTGTATCAGGTCAATGAGCTATAAAATTTTCAGCAATCTGCAGCCTCTCATAGTTTATTAACGAACTATGAACCAGAAAAGCTGATTTAGCAGCTAGAGGGAAATGTGGCAATGCTTGCAGGACAGTTACCTGTTACTTGGCATGCACCTCCTTAAAAAATGTGGGGAATTGTGCCAAAGCATCTCCATGTCTATGGGTCCACTCCAGTCCTGTTTGTGTTCAGTGTGAGGCATCTGAGACAGGTTAATTATTGTGAGTACCTGAGCACAACTCACTAAATAGTAAATCCTAGCCAATATTGGCCAATATTAGTCAATATTTTAAAAGAATTTGTACTTCCTCTTTATACACGTGGAGGCATAAGATGCACAGCAAATGTCAGGATGATGTTTTGGGGAGAAATTTGAAGGATTGTCCCCTTAATGTCCTTTATCTGTTAAATCATCCTATTTGGTTTATAATTCGTTAATAAACTCTGAATGACTGCAGAATGTAGCTTAATACATTATTGAAACTTCTATTGCTAAATTACCCTGCTACACCTTTAAATTTATTTTTTCAGTCTGTGTTAAATTTTATTCATCTATAATATACACTTGGTGTTGAAACACAGTTTACTTGTGTTTCTAAACTCAGCTGAAATGTATAATTTGCCATGCATTAAGCAAATTTATTTGTATAAATGTGTTCTAATCTAACTAATTCACACACTGGACGTTATAGCCAAGAAACTCATGTGATTTACATATCAAAGTTGAATTTATTCATCCCTTCTAAGTTCCCTTGGAAACTTCCTTATTAATTATGGCTATACATTTTTTAATTCGAGTGAACTGCCAAAATGTTAATATGTAGGCAAAGTGTCAACAAATAACTACTGTTTTAAACTACTACTAAAGGTGTGTATCAGGTCACTTCTGTATAACTCCTGATATTGAGAAAGCAGTTCCAGAGATAAAGTATTGGCTACTTTATTGTTGCTGCTCTTAAATAAATAAATAGCATTTTGCTGCTGAGGCTTGTATAAGGTTTTTTTCCTCACTAAAGACTTAAAAGATCCAGAAGGGCATGTGACATTTAAAATAATCATGTACTTAAACTACTGAGAACTTTTTTACTATTCTTGGCAAAACTTTTATCACTGAAAGAAAGCTGATATTAATGAAAACCAGAACATCTGTTCTTAAACCTGGAGGATATTGAGATAAAACAGATTTTCCCAGTTCTATGCAATTCCTTAAAAATAAACCTACATTATCTGAAGGTATTTTTAAACACAGTGCAGTGTTTTGGTTTTGGATATGCATTACAAATTAAACCATTCTCAGGCACATAATTGGTTAGGATGATCAGCATTAATTTCCAGAAATGAGTACCATAATGACAAAATGCAGTTATGAAAATGAAGGTCTGAATAATGCTTAAAAAAAAATCCAAAGCATTGCGATGAAGGACTGAGAGAAATTCTGAATTTCTTCAGTTGTTATATTTTTAAAATATATTTTAAGAGTAATTTCGGCCAGTAAGTCTCTGCTTAATGTACTTCCTGCTTATGTAGGGAGAACGTAAAGTTTCTGTGCTAGGTTTTCAAAGGGCTAAGTTTGTCTGGCTTTTGAGATAAGTAAGAAGTGAGTGTGTCATTGAAAAGCAAATTTCCATTGGCTTGGACTCCACTCTCTAGGCAGAGAATTTGCAATAAGTCTTGATAACTTCAGGGACTTCAAGGAAAGCACCTATTGAGCTCATAAGCAGCAAAGAATGCAAAATGTTCTGAAGCTCCCTTATATTCAAACTTTATAACTGGAAAGGTACTTTTTATGCTTGAAGAGCCTTCTTGTTAGTGATAAGCAGAAGAGGAGATCCATTTCCATCTTTTATAGCTAAAACCTAATTCCAGACAGTGTGTGATGCCTGCTTTTTTGAAAATACTTTGTGAAATACTTTTGTGAAGTACTTTGTTTAAAAGAGTAAATAAAACAAAGAAAAAAAAAGCCAGAGAAGGGTCAGTAGAGGGAACAATTCTGGGGTTTCTTATGGAGTGTGATTACATCTGCCCCCTGGGAGTTCCATTACCTGCACAGAACTCCCAGTGGGAGAACAGCTGCATTCAGCTGGGCTGTTGGGGAGTTCCCTGAGTCCCTGGGACTTGGACTCACTGCTTATGAAGACACATTTCAACTCTGTGTCACTCCAACACGTTCAGTGGTGGTTTAAGATAGATTTGTCTTAGAAACCCTATGCTGTTATTTTCTATAAATGTGGTGACAGTTGTCAGCTGAGGAAAATTATTCAGGGCTTTATGGAATTCAGCCAGAAATGCAGTGGACATCTCCCATGCCAGAAGAAAGGGGATATTGTAGCTAACAAAGACTGCAGGAATAGTTTAAAATATCTCATATTTCGCATAATATTTTCATTAGAGAGTTCTCTCATGAATGGGGGTCTGGTGGCACTTGCCATCCTGTTTACATCAAATTTGTCTGTCTTTACTTTCACATTTTTTTGAGAAATGATTATTTGTTAAATAAAAATAGCAGCTCTTTGAAGCGTGTTGCAACTCTTGTGACAATATTTTATCAACTTTCAGCACAGTCCCATTCTGTCACCACCAATTAAATTACCTTCTCCTGTACCAGTTACTGACATGGCTGATGAATCTTCCATTGCACAACAGAAACACAGTAGTAATTTTTAAGGAATAATACAATTTTTATTCATTTTTATGATATTTTGTATTTTTAACCACTGCTGCACTACTTTACATTTTTAAATGTGGCCTCCAGTCCTTTAAATACCTTTATATATGCTTAATAAATCTGCATATATCCAGTTGAGAAGGCTATATTACAGCAGGATTTGCTTTCCTTTTTTGCAAACACTTTTAGCCAAGAGCCTTACTGTAAGCAATGTTTGTGCCCCTCTGAAGAGGGGAGCTGCTCAGAACAAGAACGTGTCTTAATCATGATTTTTCTCATCTGGGTAAGCCAATTTGTGGGAGGTCTGACGTAGTGTAAAATACCAAGAAGTTTCAAACCAACCTAAAACACAGCTCAAGATTTCTATCAAATTCAGTCCTAATGCTACAGCTTTTTAAAATGTATTTACATTTTAATTTCTCATGTACAACAAAGGAAGAGTGAGCTTGTTTTTGCCTCCTTGCCAGTTGGCTTGGAGAAAGGAACTGAGGGACTTCGAAAGGGGCAGCATTTTTATGGTCTGGGTTTGTGGAGCTAGAGGAAACAATATTTGTGTCCAAATTAGAATCCCTCTGCTTCTCCCCCTCATTCTTTCAGCAACAAGAGAGTTCTTACTGGGGAGGGAAAGTTTTGGCTGCTGTGGGATGTTTGGTGGGCTTTTTTGGTTTTGGGGTTTTTTTAAGGGGGGAAAGGGGGAGATTGCCTTTTTGTTCTTAACTGCAGCATATTGAATAGATTAAAGAGGGAGCTGTGGAATTACTGTAATTCAAAATAAAAAATTCAAATATGAGAATCGTGGTTTTAACATCGCTGGAGGGAAAGACAGAGTGAGGGGTGGAAGAAAGTGAGGGGTGTTCTAGAAACAGGGAAAAGGCAACAAGGAAAAGATCTGGAGAGTGAATGACTGTCAGATACAGTAATGGGAAAGTTAGTCCCTGCTTCATATTTATGCACTTATCAAAGAATATTTCTTTAAATTTTGTTTAAGTGTTAATGTCATCAAGATGAAGAAGTAAATGGAGTGTATAAAAATATCAAGAATCTTGAGTTATATTACTCTTAGACTATATTTTGAAAAGCACAGGTATATGTCTATTTTTGTTAATTTCACTGTACCTTTAGAATTCGGAATATTTTTCTATATGAATCCATTTGCTTTTTGTGGTCAATAGTAATACATTTTAAAAATAAATTAGTTGACATAGCTTAATGTTATCTCTCATTTTTAAAATTTAATAGGTCTGTGTTTTTTAAATCACAGTTTAATTTAAAAAAAAAAAAAACCAAAAAAACCAAAGACCAATTAAAACCCAACATTAGCTTTTAGTTACCTCTTGGAAACTTAATGCGGCATCAATCACTGCTGACTCTTTCTGAATGTTCCATCTGATGTTCTCTGGCTTAACGTAAGAAAAAAAATTGATTTTGACTTTGGTTTAGTGATTTTAGTGAGACTGCTTTGCTTTGAGGAAGAGGTTAGGTTAAATTTATCTTTTTTTTAAGAGACTGATTAGATTTACTACCTGCCCCACATCCTCAAACATAACTTTTCTTCTCTGAAGTAACTAGTTTTGTGGTTAGTTCAGTACCATGAGCGTTTCACAGTAAATAAAATAGAGACAGTAATAAATGTGTGTTGTAGTTTTCACCTGGCGTTGGTTGCTCTTTAGATGCCCAGGTTTATATCTAGGCTCCAAAGTATAAGGGGGTTTTGTGGGAGATATCGGGGCGTTGTTTGTTTGTTTGTTACAAATACTGTAGAATTGGAACTTCATTATGTCAGGCAATTTGATGATGTCAGGATGTTGTCATCATCTTTGCTAATCAAGCCCAAGTTCTTTAACACATTCTTGAGAAATAAGTACTGTCATCTTGATTTGTCCATCTTATGTGTTGCTTGTAAAAGAGCAAAGCAAGGCTTTCTTTCTCCTCCCACGTGTGAATTTGGCATCTGTTTGTAAGTGGGGGTTTAGTCACCTCAGAGGTGGGAGGTGGTGAAAGAAATAACCCAAACCAGGCTCTCATGCTTCAACCAGCACAACAATTGACTGGATTCTGGGGACCCATGCCAAATGTACACACACCAATACACGGTGTCTGGGAAGCAAGCAGAACCTGAGCTTCACCAGCTCAGCAAAAAGGAATGGGAGAGAAGAGGTGTCGTTTGTAAAAATGAGCAGCTTCAGCCCACAGAGCTCAGGAGTGATGAGGGAGTTGGCTGTGAGAGAGTTCTGCATCCACTCAGAGACTGGGGGAAGCTGGTGGTTGTTGGAAAGACACAGGAAGGATGATGGATGGATGGATCCAGGCACACCAGCCTCTTTGGGAATATCATGGTGTAGGTGCTCTTGGCAGCCATTTCCAAGCACATGAACAAGGTGATTGGAAACGGCCAACATGGATTTACCAAAAGACAAATTATGCCTGATTGCCTTCTGTGGTGAAACTCCTAGATTTTGCATGGGAAGATTTACACTGACTCAGTCTGGAGAAGAGAAGGCTTAGAGGAAACCCAATAGCAGACGGTCAATACCTACAAAGTTGTCAGAAAAATGGAGCCAGGCACATTCTGCAGAGGTGTGTAGCAGGAAAGTGTGGTAGACTGAAGCATGGGAAGTTGCAACTTGTTATAAGGAAAAAAGTATTTTATGATGAAGATAAGTATTAGGATGTCTTAGCCAGTGATGTTGTGAAATCCCCATCTTCAGAGTTTTTCAAGATCTCACTGGACAAGGATCTGAACAATCTGGTTTGAATTCAGTGTTGGTCTTGCTTTCAGCAGGAGGTTAAGCTAGATGACCTCCAGAGGTTCCTTCCAACCTGAATGATTGTGTGATTTTCTGATTTAATACTTTGGTCACAAACTGAGAAAAATAAATAGCCTACTCCCAGTCACTAAAGTTATAAGTCCAGTCCAGGGGATATTCCCCAGGCTGAATTATTTGGAATATTTTACTCCAATCTGGCCTACCTCATTGCCAATTAAGGGCAGGGTCAGGAATGCCTGAACCAAAAATCTGATTAATGCAGTATTTGAAATGGTAAACTAGTCAAAATATCAGTTACTGTAAACTTAAATAATTGTTGTATGGAATATAACATTTTTGGTGGTTTTCAGTGTATCTGCCATGTAAGAATAGGAGCTTGTACTATGAAACCTATCCATGTTCAGTGTGATGTTTTACAGGAAGCAAAATAGAGTTGTTCAGCTGCATTACAAGTTCTCTAAGATACACTGGAAGTGTTCTTATAAAATCTCTGTATCTGTGATTTGGATACCTTTTTCTAGACTGTGGGAGATGCTTCCTTCCAGCTGGAATTTTTCTGAGGTTAGGCAAAAATCCCTTTCTTGCAGAATTCATAGCAGTATCTTAAAATAAGCGAGCAGTAGTTAGTTTTCTTCTTTTCTTTATGTACTTCTTCGTTTTCTCTGGTAAAGGTGTAACTTCTATCTCTTCGGATTTTTTTTTTCCTCCTTCATGCTGAGACTATTTTTGACTTTTTCAGGAAGTACAACAAATAACCAACAAGTTAATCTTGATGTTTACAGCTTGATAGCAATTCTCTGATGGAAGAAAATTTTGGGAGTTCAGTTGCAGATGATGTTTGTGGTCTGGTTTGGACAGTATAGTCTAACTGATGAGCATCTGATTTTATTTCATATCCATCTTTTCTCTAAAACAACACAGTCAAGAGAAGCTTTTCATGCAGATCTTCAGCTAAGAAATAATTTAAAAGGCTGTATTGTCATCTTCATTGCCTGTATTTCTTGGTATTTACTTCATTCCAAACTCTTTGATTTGATGCTCAATTTCCCAAGCTGATGGTTATTTCATTTTTTGATCTAAATTCTTGTAAATTTTCTTAGGAAACAAATACAGCAAGTTGATGCAAAGATGGATACTTGTGTCTCTGGTTGTCCAGTGAATTCTCTGAGTTTTGTTCAACTTGTACATCATCATTTGTCTTCTGGAAAGCAACAAACAAAAATGTATTTGTAGCCCAGAATGAGCATGGCAACAATTTGGGACGAGGCTGCTTTGCTTGTACTTTGATGGGAAAATAGCTGTGGATCAGCTAGTTTTCATATAGTATGTCTGCTTTGGAATGCTTTTAGTGTCCCAAAATATATTTACAAATGTGAAAAGGAGTTAAGATTGAAAGAAGAGATAAGTAAATCACCATTGTTTGTTCCCAGAATTTTAATTAAAGAGGCAGACAAAGAAAATAGTTTACATCCTGAAAATCAAAAAGATATTCAAATGTAAAGATGTAACTTATCTTTCTGTTGATTTTGTGCTAAATATGATTGTTTATGTTATAATGAAACTTATTTTCTATACTTCAAAAACAAGGAAGAAAACAATTAGGTTTTTTATTACATTGGAAAAATGACAAAGATACAGTGATCTTACAGCTCGACATAAAATTATTAGAGTATTTACGTATAATGATGCTATGAGTTCCTTTTTTATACCTTCTAGAAGTAAATCTTGGAAGGTTTTTACTCATGCTGAAGTGAAATTTATTCCTGCATTCTTTTGAAGCTGCTTGACTGAGTGTCAAGTTTCTTTGCAGTCGTCTTGGGTTTTTAAACATCCATGAAAAGACTGAAGGTATGCTCTAGGAATGTGCTGTGAACATCATTATGTGTTATGAATGGTACAACTCTATGAAAATTCAATATACATTCTTTCAATTAGTTCTATTTCTAAAGCATATTTTAGTTGCTTCTCAAAGGTTAACAGAGCTGCAGATGGAACTGTTAGCAATTTGAGGTGCATAAGGTACCTCTAGTTAAAGATTTGTTGATATAAATTGTGGGTTTGATTACTATTAGTTTTGACATTTGACATTTCATATGTTTGAAACTGGTAATAAAAGATTGTATCCAGAATAAATATTGGAAAACAGCATGTGTACTGTAGTGAGCTGTATGCAGTGGGTCCTTTGGAAGGGCTCACCTGTGATAAATATGCAGCACTCCACTGTTGTTTGCTTTGTAAGATCTTTTTTAGTGCTTTCTGTGGAAAGGTTTTGAGAAAAACCAAGTAGCCTCAGAATTCCTACCCAGTGTATTAGGT
Organism: Agelaius tricolor; assembly: GCF_023055355.1. Lineage (NCBI taxonomy): Eukaryota > Metazoa > Chordata > Aves > Passeriformes > Icteridae > Agelaius > Agelaius tricolor. Next base: position 7,650,164 of record NW_027269263.1, read on the forward strand.
CTTGGTGAAAGCAATTACAGAGTCAGCTAAGTTGGCAAAGACCTTGGAGATCATCAAGTCCGGCCCATGACCTAACAGCACCTTATTAACTAAACTGAGTGCCACATCCAGTCTTCCTGCAAACACCTCCAGGGACAGTGATTCCACCACCTCCCTGGGCAGCCCATTGCAGAGCCTGACTCTGCTCTCTTTCTATCATCCCTTCAGGTATTTATGTACATTGATAAGATCCCCCTGAACCTTCTCCAGACCTAACAGTTGACTCTCTCAGTCTCTCTTTATGTGAAGGATGACCCAGACCCATCATCATCTTTGTGTCCCTTTGCTGGTCTCTCTCCTGTATGCCCATGTGTTTTTTTTACTGGGGAGCCCAGAGCTGGACACAGGAATGGCCCTAACAGTGCTGAGTGGAGGGGTAAGATCACCTTTTGTGACCTGGGGGCAATGTTTAGCCTGATGCAGTCCAGGATTGTCGGCCTCATGTTCAGCTTCTTGTCCCCTGGGACACCTTTGGGGTGTGGCAGTTCAGCCAGTTTTCAATCCACCTCTCTTTCAGCTGCTCCTGACCACACTTAGGCAGCTTCTCCATGAGGATTTTAGAGAAGTGTCAAAAGGCAGCAGTAACTAAAATACCCATGAGTTATGGATATTTCTTCCAGCACAAATCCAAAACATAGCCCCCTACTGTGAAAAACTTCCCTCTGTGGCAGGAAAAACTGGCACAATTACCTTCCCAGGTCCTGAGTTGGGACTGCCTAGCCTGTAGCTCCTTGTGGTTTCTTGTCATCTTGAAGGCAGGGATGACATTTATGGGGATGACATTATCCAGTTCTCAGACAGTTCTCCAGACATTGTGATCAGCCACAGGTATTGAGTGGAGCCTCACAATTACATCTGCCAGCTCCCTCAGCACTTGTGGGGTCATCCTGTCAGGCATCACGGACTTAACTGGGTCCTACTTGCTTAAGTATTTCCTAACATGATCCTCTTTCCTTAAGCTGCCCTTTTTCCAGACCCTTGCAATGTGCAGGTCAGTCTCCTGTCTATAGAAAGAAGGAAAACTCTCCTAGTGTAGTTTTTTCATACATACCTATATGTATCATGAAGCGTACTACAGTAAAGAAATACTGATATATTATGATCAGTAATTAATTATAATTACTTAATTATAATTAAAATTATAATATTATAATACAGTAAATAAATACAGATGGATTTTTGAATACATGCACTGTGTAAAGTTGTGTTGGGTGTTACAACTGGCTTCAGTATCAGTAGCCAGTGATGACACCTGGCAGCCCTTTCCAAATTAATATTTTGTTCTTTATGGACAGTGGTGGAATTTAATTTGATCTGAAGACTGATGCTTTTGAGACAAGAAATATAATAATATCCTTATGAAGCTCAGAATTCCTTTTATGCTTATTGTGTTGTTTAATGGAAATGTTCTCTTCTTGTCAGCTTCGCTGGCATTATTCTCCTGTTCACTCCTCCTTCCTTGCTTCCTCTTGCTGTCCTGTCCCACCATTTAGATTATGTGGGGAAGTAGGAAAGTATCCAGGACATAAGTTGCCCTGGCACATTTTTAGCTTCATCCCAAAGAACTATCTGTGTAATATTTTCAAAACTTCAGTGCAGCCAGAGAAGGATTCCTGGGCCAAGTGTAGGTGCTATTTACCATATCATGCAGTTTTGGTAGTAAAATGTGCTTTCATACTAAAAATACTTATCTTTAGCACTTCTTTTTATTGCTTAATGTCCTCTTCAGTGGAGGGTCTCTGTATGCACATCCTGTAGGGAAGAAGAAAGAGCAGATATAAACTATAATTGTTCTTCACAAAATATTAATGTCTTAAATATGATAGGGAGGAGATCCTTATTATACCCCTCAAATACTCAGAGAGTGGTGTGGGAACTGTAATTCTGCTTCAGTGTGGGGCATGTGCAGGCTCTTCCATACTATTTCCTTTGCATAGTTTTTCACATTTAATCAGTCACAATATTCCCAGCAGGCTGCTCTGTTCACACTCACTCAACTCTGGCTCAACTCATTTCTAACTCAGCAGGAAATGTCCTCACCACCACGATGTTAGGCAGTTGCTTGTGAAAGTTTATTTGCTACCTCACTTCATTTTTCACCTCAGAGTCTTCCATTGTTATGCTTGAGATACAAATTATGTTTACTTGTATGAAATAAATCAGTGTCTCCTTGCTTCCTGTGGTGAGCTTAAGATTGTGTATAATGTGGGGGTTTTTGGTTATCTTGGGATATCTGAAATCTTTCCCTCCTCCCTGTATTTTTCCTTATCTTAAGGTTCTTAGCTGCATCTTTCACTAGGATGTTGATGATAGGACCAAAGTGGAAATACTTGCTTTGCTAGAGACTTGGAGATGCTCCCGTGTCTTAGTTCTGTAGAGCTCACATTCTCATTTCACATGAACAGAAACAGTGACCAATCTCTATTTTATACACAATAGCACACTCTAGTGTGTATATTAATTAGCCATTATGGACAGATTCTCATCATGTTTACCTCAGTTTCTCATTAGTTTTCATCATGTTTACCTCAATTTCTCCTTTGCATTCAGGATTACTATTATGTTTTTCTCTGCAGTTGGGTGAATTGAAGGAAATATTTATATCTTCAAATAAGAACTTAACAGACTCATAATGATGCTAAATGTTATTTGTAATTTTTTAAATGATGATCTTAAAGAAGAATTGATTTTATGGAGACAAAAATCTTGGTGCAATGACTCCACTATCGAGGACTTTTAATGATGTAATTGTGTAAAGCAAAGCTGCCTAAGATGGATTTGAAATTTGTCTTCCTCTTCAGTTGAACTGTAGCAGGGAGCTACAGTTTGCCTTCTTGCATGAGTGCAGGAATGGAGAGGGAAGAGAGTGCATAACTTTCTGAGATACTGGCTCAGACTGGCAGCTACCTACCCCTGAGGGTACCACAGCCTGACAGAAGGCAGGCAGGCAGCAGCAGCTCAGATACCTGCCCTGAACATTTCCTGCAGGAATAGAAGAATGTTTACAGGTGTTACAGGAATGCCTCGGTGTCAACACTTCGACTTGTGTTACCAGCTCACATCTTTAGGACATGACCTTGAACAAGTCACTGGTTCTAAAAACTTGAGGAATTGATTGTAAAGGGACAAATGGCATTTTTTGTTCTGTGTTTTGCTTTGCCTGGTATTGCGAGTGAGAGGCACTGTGCTTTCTACCAAAATGGGATATCTTACTTCCTCAGTCAAAACAAGTGGGGTTTTTAACCTGTATAATATCAGAGTTTCAATGATTTGTGTTATCAGTGATACATTATTGCATCACAGTGGGATTAAAATGATGTAACCACATGTTGAGGCAGTAAATAACATTTACTAAGAAGGTGATTTGGGAAGTCCCGCCACCCACAGGTATACCAAAAAATAAAGAAAGTTCTGAAAACAAAAAAAAACCAAAAAACAAAACTTGGAGAATATTTAGAACCATCTGTGGTCTATAAAGTGAAATAAAGAAATAAAAATAAGTTTAATACTGGAACCTACTTGAATTTAGCATATATATGTATATACACATATATATATTCATATACATTATATATATAATATCTAAAGGATCAAGCTGTGTGCATTTCTTCATGAAAGATACCAAAACAGGAAAATAATTTTTAATTATTTATTTATTTATTCATTCTCCTGAATTAAAATTGTTATGTCATGTGCCTAATGTTTTCTGTATTTTTGTACAGGAAAAGCATAAGCAGGAATTAGAAGACATGAGAAAAGCCGGACATGAAGCCTTAACTATTATTGTTGAAGAATTCAAGGTAAATGAGTTGCCAAGCTAACACAATTTCCAAATGGTGTTATTGTAGTAGTGAACAGGATGAGTGCCTGCAGTGCACAATTATTAGTATTGCTTGTGCTGATTGCTTGACCTCTCTCACTGTCTTTTCTGTTGCTTTCAATTTAGATTGTTTGGTTTGAAATTTTGCATGACATGCTTTCCCAGTCTGCACTTTGGAAAACTTCAGATAGAGTTGGTTAGCCATTTTCAGTAAGGAAACTTAAAACCAGAACAAACCCAAAATTCTCAGTCAGCTGTGGTAAACTTTGGGTTGGATTGTTTATCACAAATCCACGTTTTGGACCTCTTCAGTCTCCAGAGCTGCACTTGCAGGAAAGCATCATCACAGAGCAGTTCAGCAGGTTTTGATCCACACAGCACTAAGGGAGGGAGTTATGGATGAAATAAAGCTGAATCTGTAGTTCTTCTTTCATGCCGTTTTAGTTCCTGCCAGCTTGTAAAATGGAAGAACTGGATGTTGCCATGGAGCATAAATCTGTGTCTTTTGTTCTGTTATGGAAACTGTTGGGTAAGAAACTCACAAAGGACAAAAATTGAATCAAGTTAGGAGGAGAAGGTAAAGCTAAGAATTCTAGTTAGACTTAAAATTGTGATAATAGGGAATGGAAATTAAGGCTGGTTTTGAAAATGAAAAGGGAAACTTAAGATCTGGTAGGCAACTGTGAGCTAAGTACACAAATCTGACAATGTAGTTAGTGAAGGGGAATTTCAGATTTTAACTGTTTGGTAGCAGTAAATTGTAACCAAAGAATGACCTGGCATGGAGGGCAGGAAGATGTAGTGGTGGGCTTGACAGTGCTAGGTTAGGGATTGGACATGATGATTTTAGCAATCATTTCCAATATTAATGATTTTATGATAATAAGAAAGCCTTTTAATAATCTTGCTAGTAACTTTCAGTAGTGTTCTAACTAATATTGAAATTGGCTCTCTGTAGAAACGTGTCTGTCTCCATCAATATGACTTACAGTAATTTGATTCTGAACCTGTCAAGAAGAACATTTCAAAAGTTTCCATTCCTGAGAAAACTTAAACATGGCCACTGGTGGTGTCCCACTTCTCCATGCCTCCCTCATTTCACTTCTGGGGGAGAATTTTGCTCCTCTTCCCTTATTTCTTTGAGGACCCCTTTGCCTTAGAAATTCTCAAAAGGGAATTTTATGTGGAGTGTGCACCTTTGGATGTGCCACTGAACATCTTCAATGGCAGCATTTTTAGTTTCTGTTTTGTTCTAGATACGTGTAAAATGTCTGTCTGTTCCTGGGTGGACTTATATTTGAAAAAGCTTGTGAGCTTTTGGTAATTGCTGCACTTATGTTTCCTTCTTTTTAGTTCTGAAAATATAGGCAAATTGTAAAATCCAACAATTTTATGGTATTGAATGAAAGTTTTGAATGTTTTTGAGGTGTAATTTTTCACCATTTTAATGGATTTGTGTGAACTAAAGGAGAGCTCTGCATGGGTTATATTGGCCCTTTAAAAGAATAATTTCTTCCTGTATAGTTGGGTAAAGGGATACATTTATGTGCTATAATAACTTTTGAAAGCTCTTTTACCAGTCAGCAGCAGCTGGGTAGATCTGACATGCCTTCTGGAAAATAAGATTTATGTTTATCAGTTTCAGTGATTTGGCACAAAAGATTAGGGAGTTAATTGAACCCTGTGTTTCTAAACAATGTTTATATTTAGTGTATTATTTCTCATAGAATGTTTATATTCAAGTTATATAGAGTCACTCTTTAATACCATGGAACCATGACATGAAAATGCTTCATACAAGCCTTCCTGTTGCCTCATGTGGTTAGTTGAACACTCTGATGAGAAATAGTATCAGATATGCCAAGCTGTGAGTAAATTACTGCAATCAGCCCTGTCTGCAAACATGAGGTGACTTATTCATCAGGGTTTTTAAAAAAACCCAAGCATTTTTTGGTTGGTTGTTTAATACCTTTCTTGTAATCCTTTGCCACGTCCTTTAAATAAAAAAGTAACACTGTATCATCAGTGGAGACAAAATCTGTTCTGTAGTTTAGTTTGAGAAAATTATCTCATGGATTCTTTTAAAATATTAATTCATTGTTAATATTTCAATATGAAACAGGGCTAAGATTTATTTTTTCTTAAGTAAGCAAGTGAAATGTGGTTTTGTAATTATAGAAGTAGTATCTTACATTCTTGGGGCTTTTTAACTGCTCAGATCCTTAGGAGTTTATTCTATTTTTCAGATATGGTGGCAATTAGATAACCAAATAAGCATTTTTATAATAAGATATAAATAAATAAAATATAATAAAATAACCAAATGTAGCATTTTTTTAGGGATGTAAAGTAAATCTGATTACTCCTTTTAGTGAAAGACAGAATCGTGAGATTTATTAACTCTTTTAATTTACTCATGATTAGCCAGACTTAATTTTGTGCTGAAATATGTCTTCTTTAGAATTTAGACTGTGTTACTCTAATACATATTGTTTATATGCAGAAGTAACTTCGATTTTCAGTAGGTTTTTTGTAAATGCTATCTTATTAATCCCCATGTTACCTTGAGTGTGGAAATTCACCTAAACAAGTCTATGGGTCATTTAAAAAAGGCATGAGAAGGAAGATCTTGTTTGTGATGACAAAAGGTTTATTTTGCATTCCTGGGGATTTAATAAGGTGAACTGATGAGGGCTTTTCTAATCAGGGGATTGCTCAGGCCCTAATTAGGTTGTGTTGCAGTCAAAAGTGTTGTAATTCTGACTAATCCTCTCTGAAACCAATTCAATTATAATTCTGTGGTGCTGCTCCAAGCAGAGCCGCAGCTCAACTTATAATGGCCAACATGGGTTGTTTAAGGATAGCTTGTGAAAATATGAGCAGTTCATCCTTAGCCCCAGGAAATAATCCCCAGAATGCCTCAAACCCCAAATCCTGTAACTCAGGTATTGAAACCTTGAGTGGAACAACAGTGGAAGAAAGTTGGCTGACTTGTCTTTTCTGTGTTCCTGGCATAGGTAAGTGTTATTGCTGCTGGATTTGTGAATGTGCCTTCCTTTTGGTTTACAATGGAAAAGAGAGTTGCCACTTTGGTAACCAGAAAAACACAGTTTTCTTTCCTTCAGAGCTAAGTCCACTCCTTCCAGATGTGCTGCTGCAGACCTCTATGTTGTTGGTGTATCTTCCTGTACTTCCAAATGCCTTACACTTCCTTCAAGCCCCTTTCCTGTATTTTGGGGACTTATTTGTTGTGAAAGGGACAGTATTTCTCCACATGGAGCATTCACTAGTGTGGTGTCCCTGAGCAGACCAGGTACTCAAGTTTGAGGACAAACCCCCTCGATTCCTACTCCTGACTGGTCCTTAATATGGCAGCAGTGCTGAAAATGCAGTTTACACGAGAAGCCAAATATTGGACGACCTATTTTCAAGGACCTGGATATACCAAAGCCCTTAGAATTAAATTCAGTTATCTTTGGAATGTTCACTTGTTGAATGTGTTTGGAAATCCATTAATAGAGACCATTAGATGCTTTGTAGCACAAACCCTCAAAAGCCTTGGCCATTGTTAAGCATCTCACATTCTAATCTTCCTTACAACAAATAAACCATCCACAACACAGTCACGAAATTTGTATTAAAGACCACAGGAAAGCAAATTAAAAATTAACTCAGTGTTCTGTGTAGGCCAAGTTTCCCCTTCTCATGTTTACCTAATTTTGTTTAATTTCTGTCTTTCATGTCATTGTTGTTTTAAACTTTTGTCCCTGGTAATTAACCACGGTAAAGAAAAGTAAATGTAGATCTTGGAAGTTTTGCTTGTGGGATCACATCACATCTGAAGATATTTACCACAAGCAACATAAGAATTTCTCCTGTGCTTGTTTAGTCAAGCTTTTGTTCTGAAATTGTCACAGTTCTGTAAATAGATGAGTTAATAGTTTTAATCTGTTTTATTTCTCATCCTATGAACTATCCTCTAATGTAAGCTTTAAAGAATATGAGGTTACAGGTAGGTCTGTTTATTAGATGGGGTTTATTTCCTTAGATTATTTTATGCAATCAACAGGGTTGTAAAAGACAACCTGCATGAATCAGAGGTGTCTTACCTTTATAGAAATGAACTTCAAGGTGCAAAGCTCTTCCCAGCCCTTGCTGCAGTAAGAGTTTTGTCCACCAGTTTTCAGTGTAAGGTGGTGGGTTTTTTTCAGATTTTCAGAATGTAAGAACAGACAGATTTTCAAAGCATGGAATATGTGGGGGCCATCAGATTTTCTTTCAAAAATATTTGTGCCAATAATACACCTCTGAACTGAAAGGTTACCCTCTAATAAACAAAGGAAATTTTAAAGGATTTCATTACAAAAGAAGTTAATCTAGTATCAGGATATCTTTTTTTAGACATGATTTATCCCTAGTGAGGGAAAGCTCTGAAATGTGGCCAGTTTTCAGCTCTTTTAAACATCAGCTTAGCTTATTAAGTTTCCAAGTTGACATCCTGGCTCAGAAAGGCCTGACACATGAATAAAAGGACAAATCCAAAATTGTTGCGAGGGCTTGTATTTCACTTCCAACTTCTATGCTTGTTCATGTGCAAGTCACACTAGGATTCAAGTGAGCCTAGAATATAAAACAACATTGTTTTTTCTCATGGAGAGCTGGTGGCTGGAGAGATTCCTTGGGATTTTACAGTATAAGAGTACTTCTGTACAACAATGATGCTACCATGGAAGTCTCTCTACAGAATTCCAATAAAAGCAAGGTGGAATCAATCTCATACTTTCAGAGATCTGGCTATCAAGAATATTTTAGCATTGATTAAAATGACCGGTACATTTTGAAAGCAATTATAAAAATTGCAAGGAATCTCACCCTCCCCTTCTAGTAAGGATGAATTTTTTATGTGCTTCTCACTATGGAATAATAAATAGAGTATTAAATATTATAAAAATTGGAAGGTTAATAGAAGATTAAGAGTGAGTTTGCAGTTTGTTTCTGGCAGGAGTCTGTGAGAACATTGTTTTGTGGAAAATAAATCCTTTGCCCTCACATACCAGTAAAACTGAGCTATCTAGATAAACCCAGCATAGCATTCAAACTGTAAGTTGATGATCCTTACTGGTATGGATCAACACAGTTTCAACCACAAGCAGTTGAATTTGCTTGTGGATATTCAACAAATATCCACAAATATTCAACAAATAAAAAATTATTTTTTGTATATCACTGCAAAAAATACTTTTTCTAAATAGTTTTATTTGTATCATCTCTGTCTTAGCTAATAGCTGAATTAGAACCCAACTAGCCAAATACTGCATTTTATTGAGTTAATGCCTCTTTTCCACGGGTTAGGAAAGAATTTGCATTGTCCTCTGCTCTGTTTTTTCGTTCAGCAATTGGTTAATTGCATTTCACCCTCAAATTAAGTAGCAGCAAGTTATTAAATGGTGGAGACAGTGTGCTGAATTAGATGAATCATTGTCTAATGCTATAAAGCATAAAAATTCCAAAGTACTATTGCTGTATTTAATGCAGTTCGCATGTTTGAAGCAGTGTGGTAACTTCTCATTTGTAACTTTTATTTTTAAAGATGACTTGTTTTGGTCATCCTGACTCAGCAATTTTGAAGTAAAGAAGTGGTTTTATGTACTGACTTCCATTTAGCTAGTTAAACAAGCCAGTGATGCTTGAGCAGGATATTCTTTTGGGTCGACTGTGGCTTTTGATGCAGTGCTTTTAAGGAACATTCTAAAACATAACCCAGCAACGTGTACACCATGATTTGTATTTCATACTGATGTCACATATGAGTAGGTTTAACATTTTCACACAATGCTATGTGTCTGGGAAGCCTGTGTTTTACATGGGGCAGAATTGCTTTTAATTTTTATTTTTTTTTCAAAAGAGATAAGAGAGGATAATGACCTCTGCTTTGTTTTTCCTGTTGCCTTTATCCTGAATAGCTTTTTCCTGTAGTAAAAAGAGTTGAAAGAAAGGGGTTTGCTAATTTGTTACTCTTAGGGAATTTGTGAAGAATTGGGATAATGGTCCTATTTTGGCTATTTAATTCAAGAGGGTTTCTCATAAATTCTAGCTTCTGGCCTTAGAATAAATTCTGTCTGGGCAAGTAGCTGTGGTTTCTATTGCCAGTGGAATGAACACATTAAGCACTAGGGCTGTGCAAGTAGGTTTGTACTAAAAATAGGCTGGGGTGTCCACTTTTAGCAAAACCATAGTTCCTGCACTTTTGCCTTTTTAAGTAAGAGGAGAAATTTTAGAGATAATCTGGTACTCAGTACATAACACACTGTAGAAATACAGGATGAAGTGTTGTGATCATTGGTGGTTTTAAGCTTTTCTTCTCATATTGGGCACAGTGCAGTTTTTCAGTCCCTGGTGTGTGTTCTCCAGGATTCCCACCACACAGGTAGTGAGCTGTCAGTTCCAGGACTAAATTCTCTGACCAGTGATCATGGTTCTTATGATATTTGAATTTCCTTTCAGCTCAAGGTCTTCTAAAATTATTTCAATGTATGAAACTTAAAGCTAAGGTTAGTTCTTTATCTGAGCTCAAACAAGGGTTCAGACTAATTTACTTAGTTTACCTCATTTAATTTAAAAATGTTTTGTTCAGTCATTTAGATGTGTGAAGATTTTTATAATGGTTTGAGGAAATAATGTTTTTTTTCTGTGATTTTTATAACGCAGCCCATATTAAACTCAAATGAAGACTATAGAGAACTTAAAGGGGTTTCACTCTGTTTGTTCTGTCAGAAGCCACCATGATGTTTTGGTATTGAAGGAAAAGCAGTATCAATTCTCTGAGAGTGTTTTTGGGTTAGTAGAGAGATCAGAAAGTGGGGAAGAAGCCAAGGTTGGATGGGGCTCTGGGCCACCCGGTCTAGTGGAAGGTGTCCCTGCCTGTAGCAGGGAGTTTTGATCTTTAAAGTCCCTTCCAACCCTTAAAATCCTATGATCCTGTGATTCTGTGATGATCCTTCCCAACCAGTGTCAAGGAAGTTGATTGCACCATATATAGAAGGAAAAATAAATTAACGAGAGCACTCATATTGAAATCCTACCCTTGACTTCATGCAGCAGGTGCCATAGGCCTCATTCTGCTGTAACCTTACTTGAAATGATTCCATTAAATGGAGACTGTTTCAAGAATGCCAGCTTGGTATTAGGTCATTGGCTGTAGATTTATGGAATGTCAGCCCAGCAGTATAATTAATAACTCCTCCTTAACTAATTAAGGAAGAAAGTGGTGTTTCAGTAGTGATAAGAGTATATGCCCAGGATAGCAATTAATCAAAAGAGTTTGTGTCATTATCATTGTAACTATAACATTAGAGATACTGGTCATCAAGCAGCCAAATAGTGTTTCAGTTTAGCAAATCAGCTAATTGGTAAATTATTTTTTTTAATTTGAGTAGCTGATTATCATGAAATTTGCCAGAGATTTGGATGGGTGTCACACACCTGTGCTGTATTTCCCACAGAGAAACCTGTAGTATTGTGCTATGTAGGGAAATTTTTCTCTTTCTCCTCACTTGGCCAACCAGTGGAACAGTCAAATACAGCATCAACCCTGTGGTACTATCTAAACTGTGTTAATAGTGAGTATGACAGAAAAGGAAGGCTTTTGTTTCCAAATGTGGAATTTTATGTATTTTCCAAAGAAAAATAGTAATAATAGCTTAATTAAAAAAAATTAACAGCCTCTACATGCCATCCAATGAATAATATTTATTTCATTGAAAACTGAAAGTTCTTTATACCATTTAATAGGATTTTAGCAGTTGCCAATGAAGCAAAGTGCATAAGGTGACTCAACCCTTGGCATGAGCAAGATCTGTCTGAGAAATGCCATGGCAGCCTAATGACCATTCTGTTACTGTGTTCCCTAAGAACAGGATTATTTTGTTTTCTTTTGTACTGGTTACATGAAACATCCCTTGCTACAATAATTTAGGCAAAAGAAAGAACCCAAACCCCAAGGTCCAGGCTTAATTTTTGCCAGTGATATGTGGCTATTCTAATTCAGGCAGAGTATAAAGATTCATGTACAGAGGTTACACTTCTTTGAGAGTTCAGTTTTTCTGAGTGCTCAAATTTCTAGGAATGAAAGAATTTAATTTAGTAAGCAATAAATTGGCTTTTTTGAAAGTAAACTTACAGTTTGATAAATACCTTGCAAACACCAGTCAATGTATTCTTACACTTTGATTAAGCACAAGTTTTAACCTTTTTAATCACTGAGCTTGTGCTGAGAACTGCTACCATGGTACAGCATTACTGAAGAACAGCGATTTTGGCATAAGAGGATAGTTAGTGAAAAATTTGGAAAGGTAATTGAAAAATTGTCAGAAGATTTTATCTTTTTTATACATGCTTGGGTGTTTTTTTAAAGTCTTCAAAATTTTATTTGATGTGTGTGTTATGTTCCATGAAGTAAATGTATCCCTAAAATAAAGACTGTTTGAAAGATGGGGATTTTTTCTTTGTCTGCATTTGGGCCAAAGGTCTGTTTTCTGTAAAAGTCATATCTGTTTTAACTTACCCAGTCATTTTAACTATTTCAATATATTGATTACTAGTTAAGAATAGTTTGGTACACTGTGTATAAATAGCCTGATGAATATTTGGAAAGTGGCCAAAAGACTTTATACTACCAGGGAAAAAAGGCTTAAATCAACATGAGCCAGGTAAATGTTTAGCTGCCATCATTGTTTAGGCAAACTTGAGCGTAATTCTCCAAATGATAATTTGATTTCTTCATGTATCTTCCAGTTTTTTGTCTCTATTTCTGCATTCAGATGCTGGAGGTTTTGCAGGGCTGAGCCGAGCGTGTGTGAGTTCAGGCGTTGTGCACAAACACGCGCTTGCACGCTCACAGCTCCTGCTCCCATCAGCTGCTGGTTACTGCCTTGGCGCTTTGACTTTCCACACTTCGACTTCCACTGCTTCACATTCAAGTGTGAACATCCTGGGGGGGCATTCTTTCATGTTTTATGTTACTCAGAATTTCCATCTGCTTTTACTTGACTTGTGGTTGTGAAGATCATGCTTGGCCCATGGGATCTTACACAGTGCCGAGAGGATGTGGAGTTTTGTCAGCCAGGGAAATATGTCTGGCTTTTTCTTTTTTTTTTTTTTTTTCTTCTCTTCAGCAGCTTTCATATGCTCCTCTTCTTGTGTGGTCCCACTAAACTGAGTATATTTAACAGAAATACTCTCCCTCTCTATCTTCTGTGTGCTGCTGTCTTTTAGGCAGACTGTATAAGAAATCTGAGATACAAAAAATGTTAGTTATGAGTGAAAACAAGGTAGTGTTACACAGAAAGGTACTTTAATCATTGCACATTCCAAATTTTATAACAGCATTCCACATTCTGGTTGTAGATGAGCCTTAGTGGATCTGCAGTTACCAATAAACATCCCAGTTATATCTTTGTTGAGTATTTTGTGCCTTTTTTTTTGCAGGCACTGCTACAATCCACAGTTCAGCAGCAAGAAGCAGCTATTGAAAAGCAGTATATATTAGCCATTGAAAAGCATTCTCACAAATGTCAAGAGCTCCTTGATGCTCAGGTATGGATGTGCACATGCAAGAATTTCCATGATTTTCTTTTAGTGCCAATTCTTTCCTGTTCGAAAAAAATATTAACATATATGATCCCCAAAAAAACGATCCAAATCATTTCTCATTCACCTTGTTTCCTCAGCATGCCACTAAACACAAGTATTTAAAAATGCTATATAAATAGAGACTCTTCATCTGTTGGGATCAAAAATGTTCTATAACACTGGAGCCTGCTTGGAAGAGATTCAAGGAGAGTGTAGCATTGAGAAAAAGTCTCAGAGCAACTTAATACTTCTTAACAGCTGCCATTTTATGTGGCCTTGGAAAAACCATTCAATTATTTTTCATTTATGTAGATAAATGAAGGATTTGATTGTGTGGGATTTTCATGAATCTTTGGTCCAAATTTTGAGATGGTTCTTAGATGGTAGATGAAAAGATGTGTTGTCCACACCTTCTGTTATTTCATAGAAATCCTACCTAAAAATAAAAGGCTGTGAGGAGTTATATAATATCCAGAAATATATGTATACATTATTGGCCTAAATTGGCTCATTTAGCATGACTTGAGTAAAAGCACACTGCAGAGCAAGTATTTGAGATCAGAGCAATTAGAGATGAGTCTCTGAACAGTGTCAACCTGGTTTGTTATCAATAAGATCTTGGTTTGACTGAAGTGCAGCTCTTGAATCAAAATGACCATGAGCATGGAAGTCTAAAAACCAAGAAGTTAATTTGTTAGTAGCCCTCTGGAGTTGTTTATATTGCAACTAAGTTACCTTTTAAGTACTGTTAGCAACAATTCTGCAAAAAATACCAAGGATCACTTTTTTAAAATTTTCTTGGAGTATCTTAGTCCTAAAAACATCAAAAGTCCCTTTGAAGGACTCCACTATTTCCAGAAGTGTTTTATAACCATTTGACTGTGCTAACCATATCAATTAACACCTAGTGCAAATGTGTATTAAATACATAAGCATCTGTGTCAAAAGTATGAAGGAAAGATGTCATAATGTGGAGAAACTGATTGTATCATGAGTGAGGTTATTGCACAGAATTGCAGTTATTAGTACTTGCTTTAAAGCTCTACGATTTAGTAAAATGTAAAGTAAATGATTTTTTTAAAAAAATGTTTTGTGTTTTTGAAATGAACACATTGTTTGCTAACTTGATACCACTTTCTGAATGTTAAAAAGGAATGAACTGCATGAAATACAGAAATTTCACAGGAAGATTTTTTGAGATTGTTCTTACAGACTGAGCAATGACTTGCACGTGTGATCAGTCAGATGTGCATCAAAACCCCAAAAATGGGATAGAAGTGTGGAAACACGCTGAAGAGGTTCAGATTTACCTGGGGAGAACCCAACAATGTAAAAAACTGTTCTTGGCCATAGGACAGAGAGTGGTTATGACAAAACACAGTGCCCAGTTCACATCATGTCTGCATTTAACACCCCTTTGGAGCCCAGAAAAAGTGTAAATTTTGTTCACTAATTTCCAAGTCATTTCTTATTCAATACAATTGAGGTTTTTCACCTCTCATTGTAATGCAACACTGGGATTTTGAAGCCTAATCAAATAGACAAGTGTGGGTGCTTGTGGTTGAGCTATCAGGTTTAATTAAATATGATTTATACTGGCGGATTTTATTCACTCATAAAACTTTGTTGAAAGATCTGAGAAATGGGTGGCATGTTTTTTTCTTCTTTTTGAACCATCTATTCTTAAATGTATGTTCTCATGTTTATTTTCACACTTCTTTTTCTTCAAATGGTTTTGTTATGTGCTAACATAACAAAACTTGAGTTTGATGAAATGACTGCTGATATTTATACAAACATTTCATTGCTGTTTTGTGTTATGGGATTGTACATGCATAGCCACCTTTACATGGTGATCTATGAGTGTTTGTATCACTGTAAGGAATTTTTTTGGTGCAGCAGTAATCACACAGTGCAAGTATACACTCAACACAAAAATCGTTTCCATTTTTTGGTTCCCTTCCAATATTTGTGCCTTACAAGCAGTATTTTGCCTTGAAAGTTTTAAGCCTGTGTAAAACTGTCAAACCACATAGTTTTTTGTGCTCATTTGCCATTCCTTTTAAATTTTCTGCTGTTTTATTTCTAGTTCCACACAAACAAGATTATCTCATGATGACTCCTTTGTCATGCCTTCTACTTACTCTCATTTCCCCCCTAAATTCCCATGCCCCTCCCTCACAAAAGTCTCTTTGAGATGGAAGAAAAGCTGTTTTTCTCTGTTTGTCTTTAACCTTCTGTTAAAGTTTATTGAAGTTTCTGATTTTGAGGTTTAATTACATCAGGTGGAGGTGCAGGTTAAAATCCTGTCCAGAGAGGAGCTGTCCTGCTGTCCTGTACACTGTTCAGTGTACAAGGTTGTGTTTTCCAGGATGGGGAAAGAAGTGAAAGACCTCATTGCATGGTCCTAATCCAGTTTCCAACTGGAAAACTGCCTGCAGTTGATATTTGGTGATTATGTGTCAGGTTTGTCAGCAAACTGGCTCTCTGCAGGAAGCATCCTGGGTGATGATCACTGGAATGGTTCCTTCCCATGTGACAGCCTTTGGGGCTGCTGGTTTTCCCAAGGAAATACATTCCCATATCCAAAGTGGTGTGGGCAGCAGGGGAGGGAGGATTCTGCCCCTCTGCCCTGCTCTGCTGAGCCCTCCCTGCAGAGCTGCCTCCAGCCCTGGGATCCCAGCACAGGAAGCACAGGGAGCACAAGGAGCCAGGCCAGAGCAGGGACACCAAGGGGATCAGAGGGATGGAGCAGCTCTGCTGGGAGGAAAGGCTGAGGGAATTGGGATTGTTCAGCCTGGAGAAGAGAAGGCTTTGGGGTGACCCAATTGTGGCCTTCCAGTGCCTGAAGGGAGCCCACAGGAAAGATGGAGAGAGACTCTTGACAAGGACCTGGAGTGACAGGACAGGGGGAATGGCTTCACACTGACAGAGAGCAGGTTTAGATTGGATGTCAGTAAGAAATTCTTCCCTGTGAGGGTGGTGAGGCCC
Source organism: Agelaius tricolor (assembly GCF_023055355.1). Taxonomy (NCBI): domain Eukaryota; kingdom Metazoa; phylum Chordata; class Aves; order Passeriformes; family Icteridae; genus Agelaius; species Agelaius tricolor. The sequence goes on from NW_027269263.1 coordinate 7,666,644, forward strand.
TGGCACAGGGTGCCCAGAGAAGCTGTGGCTGCCCCATCCCTGGAAGTGCCCAAGGCCAGGGTGGATGTGGCTCTGAGCAAGCTGGGATAGTGGAAGGTGTCCCTGCCCATGGTAGAGGGTTGGAACCCAGTCACCTCCAAGGTCCCTTCCAACCCAGGCCATTCTGTGATTCCATGATGCCAACATTTCACAAAGCAAACCAGGCACATTCTTGTGGCACATTCAGGGACACCAGTGTCATGGTGTCCTCCATCAATGAACAGGACAAAGAGAACTCTTTTTATCTGTGCCAGAAATCAGTCATGTCATATACTGAATATTTAGGAAAGCTGTGATTGTCAGTTTTACTTTTCTAGAGTTTGATGACATCAGAAAATACCATATCAGTTCTTTACAAGTTGGAAAATCACAAATCACAAATTCCATACTCATAATTTTCTGAGACACAAATATTGATGTCTTCTGGAAATGAACATCATCTGTGATCTTGTGGTTTTACTCATGTGCTGTGTGAAAACACATGGTGAAAAACATAATCAACAAATTTTTAATAGATTTTTTTTAATACTCAGAAATTTGTCATACTATTCAATCAAAGCAGATGGTGTTAAAATGTGTCTATAGCAGGGTATATATTTTTATTCTTCTTAAAACAGTCAATGATCTGTGTATCAAAATAAAATCTTAAATACCTAAAGCAGTTATTTTTCATGATGATTTTATGTGTCCGAAACATATCTCACATTTGTAAATGCAGTAGCATTTAAGACAACTAGAGTTACCCCCATGTCTTTAATGCTTTTTCCAATGCTTTATCATGATGTTGGCTGTCATTTGTATGATAAATAGTAGTTCAAAATCTCTTGCATGAAATGTTTTGTCTCTTTGAGACTCACTCAGAGAAGTACTGGTTTATCTTCCATATGAAAACAACTGCTGAAGGGTCAGTCAGAATAAAAATTCCACTGGCTGGAGCCCATCTTTTAAAGTGTGTGATGCTTTCAGTAACAGCCTGTGACCAATCAAGAAACTGGTGTGACAATAGTCATGAGCTGCTGGAATGTGATAGGTATCTTATCTTCTCTATATTTGGATGATTCATTTTGATGTGTTTTGCATAACCTTTTGTGAAAAGTACCACTGTGTCTCCCAACAACTCCTAGAATGTGGAATGACAGTTCTCTTACAGCAATTGTTTGTGTGCCAGGGAAAATGTTTACTTCCATTGGAAACTTAGTTTCACAGGAGATATAATTTTCTCTGATTCCATATAATTGCTTTTATAGCTACTCAAAATGTGCCTCGTGTTTCTCTAATAATGCTTATTTTATGAACTTTATGTTTTTCTTCTCTTGAAAGAGGCTCTGTATTTTTACCATCTAATGGTAGTAATTGTGAAATTTTTTAATGCATGATCTTGAAGGGGCCATATGCAAACCAGATTCTGAGAGTCTTGTGAATATTTGCATTTTTAGGAGTCATTGGCCAAATTTTTGCAGTGAGAGTAGTAATGCTAAAGACTTGCAGACTGAAAATACTAACACTGCGGTGGGCATAACCTTTCTAGTTCAATAATTCCAACTATGATAGGTTTGGAAATTATTTAGAGTATTTACCATGTCCCCTTCTTTGAGCATTTCCTCTCAATTCCCAGAAATCTTGTCATTTGCTGCTGTAGAAATATTTGTTTATTCATTCCCTTCAAAACCAAGTACTTCCAATCAATCCTTCCTGTTACATTTTCATGTAATTCACCTTCACATAATTCATCTAGTTGTGTGTTTTCAGGTCTGCTGCTCTTTTGCCAAGAGTGAAGTTACACTTTCTCAGAACTTAACAGGAGCAAAAAACAAGGATTGATTAATATGCTGTGGCAAGTTTGAGAAATATATTTCTGAATTCCTGATACCTCCTTGATTTCCATGTGTATAGAAAGAATCAAAATGAAAAGAGCAAGAATCAGCTTTTCCTATGCTGGGATGGCTTTTTATTTGTTTCCTTGCTTTTTTTTTCCTAATTCTGAAATTTTTTCAGGATTTATCCTGCTTGAGAAGGGAAGTGGGGCCAGGTGGCCCACTGTGCTGCCTTCCAGCTTGACCCATTCTGAGATTCTGTCCTTCCATGAAAAAACCTGGTGACAGGCAGAACTGTTTGGTAGTTTTTCTTAAATATAAACCCTTACCAGAGTTTACTAACCCAATTTCAATATACCCACTCTCACATGCTAGCTGGAGGTTGATTTTGCAGTCCCTTTGCACTGTTAAGTCATCCAGGATACTTTTAATGTCCCCACCAAAAATCTTATTTGGAAATTACATTTGCTTCCTTGAATTTGTCAAGTGGCACTTGAAAGCAGCTCTTGAGAGTGATTTTTTTCCCCTTTCTCTCTTTTGCTTATATAACTTGTTATCTTCAAACATTCACTAATTGTTAGGAATTTACACCCTCAACTCTTGTTGATACCTTGAACAGCCAAGCAATACAGAATGATTTTTCTCCTCAATTATTTTTCTGTCAGATGTAGTTGAAAAAAAAAAAGGTTTTTTTCTGTTTTGCTGTCTTTCATTATTGAATATTTCACTGCCTTAATTGGTCATGTTTAAGGAGTTCATTTCCTTTATTTCTTCATGATAAATGGAGCAAATTGTGGAGAGCTCATATGGGAAATGAATTAGATAAAAAATAGAAGAAGTCATTGATACTTTTTTATTATTGTCATTATAAACTTATTTTTAATAAGTTGCTTATCTCTGTATCCCCCAGGAGCTTGAAGTGTGTTGGGTTTTTAATGATCTCTATTACTATGTACACTTTCCAAGAAAAGTATTTTCATTATTAGATGTCTTTATATATCTTCCCACGTTATTTATAAAAACTATGAAGTACTTATGCAGCAAAATGTTTTAAACCTAATTTCATCCTCAGATGTGGCTCAAATGATAGAGTTTGTGCACTCACTGTATGCTGCTGAGTGGAACCCTGAGTAGAAACCCATCTCAGTTATTTTATTATCTCTATTAGACTTTTTCTTTATATTTACATTGTTTTAACTTTTCTCACATAATAATGTTTTGCTGTTTCTTGAGCTGTCTCTTGGAAAAGCTCTGCTGCTTTAGTAGACACTTGGACCTCAAACTGGCAAAAAAGATACAGTTCAACCATGCAGTAATAAGTTATAATTTGAGGAAGTGGAAATATGTACCAGATGTTGGAATTCTGCAGACAGATTTTCCACCTTGCACTGCCAAACACTTGAGATGCCACAGATAGTGAGGACAGGGTAAGAAACCACTTACAATTACCAGTCCTTGTCACTTGACTTAGGCAGAGCTTAGCAGTGCTGAAGAAAACGTGCAGTATAAAAGAAAACGCTATTAAGTGTAGACAGCCTTGTTTAAAGGACCAAAAAACAGTTACTATTGTTTTAATAAGGTTGCCTTTTTCCTCAGGATAATATTTTGAATAGGGTGTAGAAATGGGAATATTTTGATAACATTACAAAGTCATGATGTGTTTTTGTTACATCACCTTCCTCTCACATAGATAATAATGTTTCCCATGACCTGTGTTATTTCTCCCTACTGTTAGATCCCTTCATGGGAGACAAAAATAAAAGTAGAACTTAGTGAGTTAAGGTTTCTTTTAAAATAGGTGAACAGATTTGAAGTGTTGAATTCTTGAAAAGCCTCATTCAGTGTTTTATTTTCCATGCTGGTGAATGAAGTGCTGGAACATTTACTAAATATTCCTGAAGATAATTTCCCCCAAGTCTTGAGGGAGGAGGATGGTCCATATATTATGAAGGTACAAAAAAGCCCCTGCAGTATTGCAGATGACATTATTTTGTTTTTCTCTATTAAACAATTAACTACAATGCAGTTTCATTAGATCAAAAAATTCAGTTGATACTTCCTAAAAGGAAAACTGGTCTTTCACTGAGGGTGAATTAGACATATGAATGTCTCATACTGGTGTTGGTAATGATGGCATTAAAATAAGTTTCTAAGTATCATTTCTTTAGTGTATGACAATTGTTTCCTCAGATGAAAGATCTGTGGAAGAGGGAAGCACCAATAACTTGTTGTAGTGATACACCAATTAATGCAAGGACTCTTTTTCCTGTTTAGTTTTAGGATAGTCATATTGACTTTGGTTGTTCTGTGAGGGTCTTTGCTGTTTTATTTGTGGATTATTATATAACTGGCTACTTTTACATAAGCTATGAATAGCAGCTGACAAAATTAATTAATCCCTACCAAATTTGGTGATCCTTGCATGGTGATTTAGTCAATTTTGAGAAAGAACCAATCTGCAGAAACATAAATTGGATGTCCATTACTATAGCAAAAAAATACATTTTTATTTATGGATTAAATCCTAAACATTTAATTTTAAATGAAGCAATACAGGACTCAGAAAGAAGCTATTTAAAAAAAAAAAAAAAACAACATTCCAGTTCATGCAAGACACCCAATTTTTTCTTTTTACTTTAAATTTGAAGTTTAGGATTAATAGGAATATGCAAGGAATTATACCTGCCCTAAGTTATAATTAGTTATTGATAGCTTTAATGCATCATTTTAGCTGTAAAGGAGCTCATCTCATGCCTTATTTAATTCACCCCATAAGTTAGTGCAATATCTTCTATGTAATCCTTCAAATTATGCTTACCTGGAAGAAAAATTTCAGGATTCTTCAGAAATAAATTTAATATATAAAAATAACAAAAAAGACGGACTAGTTGCTATTGTGATTAAATCTGTTTACAATGTCTTCTCTGACTCACATTCCAGGAAAAAAAGAAAGATTTTTTTGATTTCTTTTTTACAGGAATCAAGAAAAAACCACAGGACCTCTGTATTTATATTTGAATCTACATCAAAAGATTTTCATTTGGAACCATTGCCTAGAGAACTTCTTGCAGGGAGGAAAACATTATAACCTATTTTTGAATGCCTTTTGTTTTAAGCTGATTTTCACAAGACTCTTCTTGACCCTCTCATGCTACTTTCCAGAGGGTAGGGTAGAAATTCTAGTATTTCTCTCCACTGTGGAATACAACGTCTTAGAAAAGTTTGGGGGTTTTCTTCTATTTTTTTTGGAAATCTCTTTCCTATGGTTTACTGGGCCATCATGTCATAAGACAATTTGCTCTTCAGAATTTCTACAACTCAGAATTTTGCACTCTTAACCCTAAACTCACTGTCTAAGGGATAAAAGAAGGTAAATTATGGCTTTGTTGGAAAGAAGTGAGAGTGCTGGGCTATGGAACCCAGGTAAAGTGATAGACTGAAGAGCTGCAGTATTTGTTGTAGCTAAGATAAAGTTTCTTTAGCTCTCTCTGGGTGTCTCTATGTTGTGTTCAACTCTCTGCTGTGCCTTATAGATAACACACACAGTGTGAATGTGCAGCCTAGGAAACTTACACTGGGTGAAAACTTCCCTGATGCTACAAAGGGCAGCTTTCACTGACATTTTATTTTTGTGCCTCACTGATTCATGCACCATATTTCCAGTTCTGTAGCCATCACTTTTTGTAAGTTTCTATCTTTACTCTTCATTCCAGAAACTCACTAAGGTATATTTGTTTACTAACAGTTGGATAATTGGATTCAAAGTTCCAACATGTCAGATTGGTTTTTTACCTTTTTTCTGCTTCTGAGGTTGTTGATTATTACAAGAAACCATCACCTCAACTTCTGTTTAAAAACTTCATGGGCCTTTGCGGGGGTTAATTGCTTTTTTTCCAAATTTAAGGCTTCCTTTGTAAATCACCATCCTAACTTTTACAGGAAACCTGGGAGACACTTAGTTACTTTTCACAGGACTGTTAGGTCTGATGAACTCATTATACCCTACTTACAGGAGACAGATCACTCTGCCTTGAAAGCTTTTATTCCGTTTACTGTTTGAAGCATGGGCAGTGTGTTCTTGACAGGTACAATTACCAGGAGAAAGTGGCCTCTCCATTGCTTGGGAATTAGAGTTCAGGGTATATATAGCTCAGAGTGGTACCTGAAGTCTCAAAACTCTTCCATTATTCCTTTAATACTGTCTGAGAGAGAGAGAGGAACGTGTTGATAACTCTTACCTGTGGAAACTGCAAATGCTGAATGAGATTCATTCAACTCCCACCCTTTGTCTGGCTTTAATTCCTGGTGAGAAAAGGGAGGGTTTGGGAGATAAAGCTGCTTAGCTGTAGCCATTTAACTCAAGAGATCTTTAATTCTGCAGTGGTCTATTGTTCAGAGGCCTTTACCATAGCAGAACAAAAATCTACAAGCCAAATAAATGAACATAAAACTTCTTGTAATCTCCTGTTAACTAAAAATACAAGGACACTTGAAAGCTCTCAGATGTGGAAGTGCTGAAGTGAAACTCATACCTTCTGTTTGTTTTTAACCTTCAACTCTCTTTAATAAATTTATCTGAAAGACCAACTGAGGAAGCACTGATTGTATGTAAAGTTCACTGGGAGTATTGGGTACCAGACTCTAAAGTCATTCTGCATGTCTAGAAATTCAATGTACCAAATGCTTCTCTATAATAATTTCTACTTAAAAGGGTGTAGGGATTATTTTAAAATCTGAAATACCAACCTAACTGCCCAAACTAAAGAATAGTTCCAAAAGGCTTAGAATAGCTTGTGATGCAGATCCATTGAAACTAACAGCTTGGAATTCTTTTGATACAATTGTTAATAACTTTCTTTGAATTACTGCTTCTTTTTTTTTTTTTGCCAAAGTCTGTCTGAGCATTGTCATTATACAGAAAGAACCAAAACTTTTTTGTTGACAGAAGCCTTTACTATCCATAAATTCCAAGATTTCCTGCTCAAGTGATAGGCATAACCAAGACCCATGAATATGCCTTTGAAAGATCTGTGCTTATGAAATAATGAATTCAGAATGCATTTGGGTACATTCTTGTCTAGAAAATGGATTATTAATACCACCAATAATTCCACATCATTTTAATAACCACATATTTCCAGGACATTCCACGCCTCTCTATGAGGACTAACACTGCTGTGGGGCATAGTGTGTGGAGAAAACCAAGACATTTTTTATTAGTAATTAAATTGCATATTAATTACATGCAGAATGGAAGCTTTCATGTGGTACCCATACAAATTATGTCATATGAGTTTTCTGGACTTAAGATCTGTTTGAGGGAGAAGCAGTTCACATAATATTTTATTCTGTTTTGTCCATTTCCATTTCCCTTTTTTTTCCATATAATTTATGTAATGCAATAGCTTAAGATATGTCTCTCTCTGAAAAACAAGAATGACCCAGTATAGATTCTGAAGCCAAATAAACAGTTCTCCAAGGTATTTCTCTGGGACTAATACAAGATAATTTGCTTTACTGGGTTTAATGGACAGCTGTTGCAATGTTTGTGATGATAAATGATCTTTTGGAAGTTCAGATATGAAAGTAATCATCTATGGGAGGATTATTCCACATGAATAAGCATTTATATTACAACAGGAAAGGACATACCTAGCTATTCACAAGAGACTTACAGTATTGAAATTATAAATTCTGTATTTCCATGAGAAGTAATGATACTATTTTATAAGTTGTATTTTATAAAATAAGTTGTATTGAATTATGACAGAAGTTATTAGCTTCTACTTTGAAAGCGAATAGGGTTTGTATTTAGGGTTTTTATTTGTAAGGACATTTAGAAAGCATTCTAAATTCCCTTTAAAAATACTTGCCTCTGGTATCTTGTAAAATATGAACACGTTTTCATAAACAGATGCAATTCTTCATGAAGTTCTCGCTGAGTTTCTGTGAATTCCATAAAACTCCAAATGCAATACCATATAGATTTTCTAGTCCACCAAGGAAATAGGAGAGCCTAACTTAATCAAACTAATCACACTTCAGTCACAGCAGCCTTCAGGGTCTTGGAATTGTTGACTTACTAGGCAACTTTTCTGTAGTTAGAGTTTTGATTGTGATATCTGTGATATCTGTATTTATCCTGAAAAAAATTGCAGAATCGCAGGTTCCTGACAGGTTAATGAGAAATTAACTCTGCATGGAGGTTTAGATTATGTGAAGCACTCTGGTCATCAAAGTGTTTCATCATCAGGGGGGACTGGCATTGATTTTCTCCACTGGCCATGTGTACATGTTCTATATTGCATTAATGCAAATATCTGCATTTCTGGGCTTCCAGGGTGGGCTTGAATGCCTTTTCATACATACATGGAAAATACAGTTTTAAAACTCTTCTGGAGTTTAGAAGCTGAAAATTTTGGTCCCATTGAGAATGGTGTGAAATACACCTGGTAGCTGGCCTGTTGTGGCAGCTTGAAATGTGGATACAGGTAACCCAGAAATCTGATGGACAGTCTTCATATAAAACCTGGAAATCAGATGGTCAGAGTCAAGCTGGAATTCTCTGCCAGGTGTAAAATAGAAAGTCTCATCTCACTGAACAAACTGACTTTTATTGCAAATTTTATTGCAGGTGTTTTCAAGATAGAGGTGGTTTTCTCTAAGGGACTCTCCTTAGAATCTCCTGTGCTGCTTCTCAACAAGCAAAATAAAGATTCAGTGTTTTGCTTGGCATGATTAGTGAGCTTGGATTTGTGCATATGTCTGCAAAAATATTTGCATATTTTTGTTTTATATTGTGTCATTGTGAAATAACACATTTGTAACCTGTGCAGTTAGTCAAGTGAAGAGTCATGGAGAGCATTTAACTAATAAAATCCATTTATTGTTTCATCCTTGCGTTACTGGGAAAATGTAATTTCTGTAAGTGTCCTGATAGTTAAAGCTGATGTCTGAAAACACAAGAAAAGTGAGTTACACATCATTAAGTATAAACATGATGTGAATTTTGCTACTCCTTCCACAGGTGTTTTCCATTAGAATATGTCTACCACATTCAGACCTATTTTAAGTAAATTCACAAGGAAATGCCTCTTTACATGTTTATCCTGGAAGGGCAGATAGGCGTTTTGCTTCATAAAGCAGTTTAAAAGTTTTCTATTCTTCAAATGAAAAAATATTTTTCAGAACATAGTATTGCAGTTTGGTAATGTATTTCTAGCTGCCATTCGAGACACTTGAAATTAAAACATAATAAAATTTGTGAAACAGAAATTACTGTTTCTTAGAAAGAAGGGAGGGATTTGCCTGCTTAACTGTATGTGTAAAAAAATTATGTTTGCTATATACACTTATACTAATAAAAAACTCTACTGTAACTTTCCTCTTGGTGATCTTGTAAAATGTTATTGCATTGAGGCTGTACTTTCAGGTTATAATAGATCATCTCTTGAATAACTTGTTAAAAATTGTAATGACTTGCTAGCAATTATATCATGACAAATATGTAGAATCAATAACTTTCAGCAGTAATTTTTTGGTTTTGGGAAACAGCTTAGCTCTTAGAGACAAAACCCACATCCTGCAAATTCTTTACTTGATACAGAGAAAAAAAATTGATGTGATTATCAATAGTTCTATGTCTGCATATAGAATATGTGGTCACTTCAGAGTTCATTTTCTTCCTGAAAAAAATGTTTAGGACAACAAAAAATTGACAAAAAAGCAGAATTCTCATTTGTTCATGTTTCCTGGCTCTCCAGGCTTTGATATCACAAATGGTTGAAAGAAATACATTTGCCTTCTACTCTCTGTACATACAACTGAGGTAGTGCAAGACTAATTTAAATTCTGCAACTGTTTAAATGAAATAAAGTGTGGTGCTGCTTAGGCCATCTTTATCAATTGTGTAAGTGTTGCTTTTATGTAGTGATTAATTTTTCAACTTCTTTTACAATACTTTTTACACTGAAAGGAAATATTAATTATTCAGGAAATGAAATATTTCTTATTATTGGAATTTTTCCATGACATGAAATCACTTAAAGGAGTGCTGTGAATGCAATTTAACTAAATCTACATTTGAAGTAATTTTGTGAGTAACTGACAAGTCTAAGTGTCTTGGATGAATTATTTTTGTCTGTTTTACTCACTGGCCATGGTTAGTAAAATATTAATGTTTTCTTCCTTTAGCACCAGCGACTTCTTGACATTTTGGAAGCAGAAAAAGAGGTGTTGTCAGAGAAAATAGAAGAAGCTATGATGCAGCAGTCGCAAAGGCACAAGGTACTGCTTTTGTTTACCAGAAAATAAGACTCCAGCATCATGGAGTTTATTGGGAATGATCCTGTCACAGTCACTGACAGGAGGAGGAAGTTTTCTTAAGCACTGTTTGAAATTATTTTCAGCCACTCCTTTATTGTCTATTGCCGTTTAATTTTTCATAACGTTTGCAGGAAGTGCTGGACAAGTGTTTGGATGAGGAAAGACAGAGAAGCAAGGAGGCACTGGCAGCTGCTGCAAAGGTATCTCTCATCAATTAGTGGTCATGCCACGTGGATTCCATGTGTGTCATTAGAAATGCCAAGCTCAGACACTCACTTTTGTGTCATAACTATATTAATCAAGATCTGAGTTCTCATCTGTGCTTAGAAGAAGCTGATTCTACTGAAGATGAACCTATCTGCTATATCACATGCCTTGATGCAGAGATTAGCAGCCTTCTCTTGGACAATAGCCTCTGAATTGTTTATAAGAAGATAACAAGAAGTCACAAAATTGCAGTTCAGTTACTGCTGTTACCTAATATTTGTTTTTGTGGTCCTTTGACATCAGTGCATCTTGATTTGAAGAGCTAGGTCTCAGGGTCAACTGATGAACTTAAAAAAAACAATCATGTCTTATTTAACTTTCATTGAGTATGGCCATCATGAGAGGAGAGAACTATTATTAAAATCATATATAAACAGAGACAGTTTAACAGGTTTTGAGTTATTTTATATATACTGATGTTTGGCTAAAAGTAACTATTCAGTTTTTAAATATGATTTCTCCTGCCTATTTCACTATTAAGTGCATTGATGTTAGGAGAACAATTTTGTAAATTTTAACCTGGAATTAATTTCTAATACTGGTGTAGAATCCAGTACAAAAGTTCAGTTGCATGTAATGATCTGGGGAAGCTAGTGGTGTGTATTACCTGGAATCAGGCTATATTATAATTTTCTGTATGTCCTTCTTGTGTAATATATGAACACTGGCTGAGCACCTCACTGAATAGCACTCAGTAGTAGCACAAACATTTCTTATGTGATTGATATCTACAGGAAAATGTGTGTATAATAAAACATCCTAATTTAATTATTGTATTTTTAATATCTAAGTAGAAAATCAAGTCTTAGTGAATTGAAAGAAACAGCTTTAGTTGGAAGTGTAGGTATCTGATGAATACAGTATTTTTAAGCTGAGGGATTTGTGATTAAGTTTTCTTTGCCCATGTTTGCTTATTTTGAACTTCAGTTTGCCATTTTATATTTGTCGATATTATGCAGAGGTTGTCTTGCTGATAAATATATTAGTGTGGCTACATATGTGTGGAGCTGTTGGCTTCAAATTCTCAGTTATTTCACATAATGGTTGAATATAATGATTGGGGAGAAAACAGTATAAAATAATAAATAAAAAATTAATAAAATAATAATAAATAATAAGAGGAATAAAACAGTACTTCTTGTGGCATGTCTAAGGAGCTTTGGAAGGGAAGACATTTGTTTTAACAAATGTACTTTGGCTTATTTTCTACAGAAAGGACTCAGACAGTTTTTGCTCTTCAGATATTTGCAGATAAGAGCAGGAATATCTCTTTCATGGGGCTATCAAGAGAAGCCCATGATGTGCCTACTCTAGCATGGGTTTTGCTGCTTTTTTTTTTTTAAATTAAGCAAAGTAGTTATGAATGCCTGTGTTTTCAGTAGGTGGAATTTAAGAGCTTTCCTGTAACTTCCTTTTTGCTTTCTGTAACTACATAAGTCATTGCCAAGAGGTAATACCTGCTTGGTAGCAATCTAAGATAAATTGAACCTCATAGTTCAGAAGTGAAAATATTCACATCCCATATCTTGTGAAGGTGATAAATATGAGTCATTCAGGTTGGATGTGTTGCTCATCTAATTGTGCCTGGTCTGTTTCAAAGGCTGAAAAAGAGGTAGTGCAGGAAGCTGTTCTGAAAGCAGTAGAGGAGGAGAGGAGAAATATGGAGAAGATTCATGCAGAAGAAAGAAAACTGTGGGAAGCAGAACGTGATAGCCATAAAGAGAAGATTGCCCAGGCTGTTTCAGAAGCCATGCAAGAGCAAAGAAAGCAGAATCAGGTTAGTATGTTTTACCCTTCCAAGCACCTGGTTTGTGTGTTTTTTGTTTTACTTTTTTATGTCTTCTGTTGTTGTAGATTTTCCTGTGACATCTGTCACTTAGTTGATATTTGCAATGCACAGCAAGCAGTTTATCTTCACCTAGGCTGTGTGTATGGAGAGGCTGGCACATACAGAACAAAGCTCCTGTGACCTTTAAAGGTACATATATTACATATGTTTAGATATAAACCATGCCTGGTTTTGTTCCTCTGACTTCAAAGGAGCCCAGGATGAGCAGATCAGAGAGTGGCATTTATGCTGTAAACGGTTCAGATGACTTCCATACCTGTGGGAGACAAAAGATGTTACATTTCTTCCTTATAGAACAGGTACAAAATAAAGAGGGAGTTATAAAAACGGGAAACATAAACCAGTAATGACCAGAAATGTTTCTAATCATTGGAGAGGTGCTTCTATAACAATAAATGTATGTCACTTAACACAAATTGAGAGAGACATTCCCAACAGTGCCTTTAGTATTTCTACAAATTCAAATTAAATATGTTAAAATTGCAAGTAAATGATTCTTCTAAAAGTTGTATTTTGTGGTCTGTGATGCTGGAAATATTTGGAAGGACAGCCTGTGATTTCACTGATTTCTTGGTGGCATATTTGAATGTTATAGTCTTCAGAAATTTAAGGAGTATATATTTCATTGGTGTGTTGTAATTTGATATTGCTGTATTTTTCTATGTGCTGCATAAGAAAAAAAAAGTAAGAATTTGAAGTAAAATAAAAGTACTCTTTGGAAACAGACATCATTTCCCTTTCCAGAGTTGAACAAAATTAATAACAAAATTAATATGCCTAATCAGCTACCAAAAAAAAGTTTTGATGCTATGCCATTATCATACTCTGCATTGCCTGAATTCCTAATGTAAATAGAATGATTTTATTTTTTATGTCTTCTTTACTTCTTTCAAATGTAAAGTATCAAATGGTGAAATGTCACTTTTCAAGACTTCCAGCGCGCCTTCAGGCAGTCAAACTCTTCTTCAGAACAGAAGGATTAACAGCTAAGTTCAAAGCTGAATTCAAGCTGAGAACAATTGCTTGGGCTTTAGTTAGAAACAAATCATTCAGACTATCCAGAAGGAGAACTGGTGCCAGTGGTGTAGAGTCTGTCCTGAAATGAGAGTGGTAAAGAGTTCATTTACTGGAGTAAAGACAGCAATGCTTGGTATTAAAAGAAATTGAATTAACAGTAGCTTGTGGAACATGAAGAGATTGGGAGGAGGAGGAGGACAATGGTAACGAAGTTTGGGAAGGGTTTTGATGGATGCTGCGGATTTGGGTGGAAGATTCTTGTGGCTGGGTGCTGGAGTTCAGCCAGGGTTCTGTGTTCATGGATTTGGGGGCACTGGGTGTCCTGGGCGTGGGAGAGATGTGGGCTGAGCTGGGCCAGTGACTTGAGGCAGGTTTGCCTTGGCTCTGCAGGGTGCTGCCGACTCTCTCATGGTTGATCTTCCCTTTGAAGTTGTCACAAGACAGGATGACATTAGAAGAGTTTTATTTGGATGCATAAATTCTTTGATAAAGCCCTAAATCCGCTGCCGTGTCTGCATTTCCCTGAGGAAGCAATTCAGGCCTCTCCAAGGGACAGGTTTTTCCACTCAAACTTCTTTTTGATTAAGTAGTTCCTAGTGTGGAAGTACCTAGTGATGTATTTGTTGTGATGGTGAGCAGCACTGAGGTGTTGGAGGCCCTTGAGATTAATTCTGTTGTAAATATCCTTTAGTAGTATCATTAGTTAATTGCACTTCTTTTAATACCAAACAGCTCTGACAACTTTTATTGTAACAGGAATAATCTCTCTTACCTGGTTATAACATGATTATTTCACCTTCATGTCTGGTTCATTTTTCAAACACCTGATCTATTTTTAATTAAGGAAAAATGCAGATTTTTCTTGAGATTTCCAAAGTTCTATCACATATATCTATGGTATAGATGAAGTTACACTCTTTATTCTCTAATTAATGAGTGCAAATTCCCTGGGGAGGATGGATTTTCATGGAGAAATTGGTTTCTTGGAGAAATTTTCCCTTCTTCCTATGCCAAGAACTTGCATATGTCCTTTAGGCCATTGTAATTATAAGCATACACAAAGTACAGAAATTTTCTGTCAGCAAAAGAAGTCCTGCAGATCTAATGTGCCAAATGATAACTTATATGTGGTGTCAGATACAGCTTTGGTTTAACAATGAAAAACACTTGGGCCTACGAGGCACTTAGTGTGTGGGCAGTAGTTTTTTCTGTGTAGAGCCTTCCACACAGAGTTGTTTTTTATTTGTGTTTTGTTTTCTGTAAGATTTGTCTTACAAAAGCTATAACTTCAGTCTTGACTCTCTTGTAGTTATTGTTTAGGCAATATATTAAGTCAGCTCTGTAGAGGCCAAAATGCAAACACAGAGTCTAACATTTTAGACAACGAAATATAAAAAATCCTAGAATAAAATTTTATTTTGCTGTAAATTATTTTAAAGATATTTGTTTCATTGATGTGAACTAAAAAAGAAATTCAGCATAGTATTAAAGGGAAGGAGTTTTCCTTCACTGATGCAGTAAATCTGTGAAATTGGAAGATCACAAAGGGTCAGTCTGGTCTTCTGCAAATAGGTGAGGCAGAATGGCTTACAGTCAAAGTGCCACAAGTAACTCTAGGAATAATAATTGGAAAAATTCAAAAACATTGAAAATGTTATTATTTTCTTTGAGATGCAAACCCATAGAGGAAAGGGCATTTTCATCTGCATGGTTTAGAAAAGATGTATTTTAAAAACTGTAGCACCACTGTGTATCTGTAAAACATTTAGGTTATGAAGGTGAGGGAAAATTAATTTCCATGTAAAAGTGGAATGAATTTGTTCACTTCTCCTTTACCCTCTAGACCAGAGAAACATGATTAGGAGTTTTGATTTGTTGGTTTAAAAGAGTAATTTGCCATCCATTAATTTTCTTTATTAAAATAAAATATGTTGTTTTTTTCCACCAACACATGCATTAGAAGTTATATGACTATATATAAGAAAGCAAATGGAAAAAACCATTAAAGCATGGGTTGGTTACACTTCATTGGTTAGGCAGTTTTAGCAGAAGAACAATAAAGGTTTGAAGATCACACTTGTGCTGAATTAGGCAGTGAAATTTTCCTTCATCACTTAAATTTTGTTTAAAAGAAGAAAAGATGAGTGTTTCCTTTGCAGGGATGATCCAGGTATTGTTTTAGACTTTTTTGGGGATGTTGTTCCAGAGAGGCCAGGAAGGAGACCCAGAGGGGATCCAAATCTGGAAGGTTTATGCAGATGCCTTCTACTTGTGAGAAATGCTTGACAAACCTTTGTCCTAAAAAAAATGTTTGTCCTCAGTCCAATTGTTGTCAAGTCTGCAGATAAGGAAATACTACTTCAATTTAAAATGTATTATACTAATTTAACATTGCCAGAGAAAAATGTGGAGATTTAGGGACAGTTTAATAAATAAATCATATTTAATATCAAATATTTTGTTACCAAATATGAAACAGCCAGGTAAAGATAAACTTACAGTGAAAGTAGGAACTAAAACATACTGAGTTAATAGTTCAACTTGATGGAGCAACCTTGACATACCACCTTCTTTGCTTTGTCTTTAAGAAATTCAAGGATTACAGTAACACGAATATTGTTTTGGGGTTTTTTTAATGAAAACTTTTCATGAAAGCTTTGACTGTTCCAGTGACTTGGGGTCTTTACTTAGAGACATAGTATTTGTACTTAAAGGTATTATTTTTTGAAGCCTTATAACTATAAAGGGATAAATAAGATATTTTACATCACTAAGGAAAGGGAAAAATGTTTTTAGAGCATGCTTTTGAGGTTGTGAAGTAGTAAAAGTCCAGATGACTTCCATTTTGGTTGAGACTGGCAGCATCTTCAGATTTTATAATTGTGTTTTTCAGGTGCTTCATTCTTTTATAAGAGTTTTTTTCGGTTTTTTGGTTGTTTGTTATTTTTTTACTTTAGAAGAGCATTCTCAGTTTGGGGGAAAAGCAAACTTGCATTTTAAATCAGGAAGAACAAGCTCTCCTAGAAAAGATCTAGTAGTCTTTTGATTAAAGATATTATTCATTTGCACAGGAACCTCGTGATCCTCTTTCAACGCATTGAAAACTCATCATAGATTGGGAACTCATCTGTTTAACAGACTAGATGTAGCTTGGCATGTCTCCAGTATTTTCTTTTCTATTTTTCCTGGTGTTTTTTACAGTGGCATCTTCCCTGCAAGGGGAGTTTGTCTGGTAGTTGTCAGTGTTGAGAGTGGTGAAATTCCTCCACTAGAATTTTTTTTTTTCTAGAACACCTATTTAAATAAAAGTGGTCTTCCTCTAGGTATGGAGAAAATACAAGAGGTTGTTTGGCTGAGGGAGAAGCTTTCTACCCCAGAATCCAAAATTACAGTGATGCTTCTGGGGTACAACTCTAAACTGAAAAAAAACAATTGACAATTCTCTCTATCCTTCTTTATACTTATTTTTACTCATTGAAAAAAACTGAAGCCAAAAAATTCTTTGGGGATATAGGATGGTGATATCCATACAATTCTGAATAAAGGCTGCTGTATGAAATTAATAATTAGTGGGGAAGGAAGAGTAGCTCCCATAGCTATAATGCACAGCTATAATGCATGGCAGTTGTTATCATTTTACAGAGCCAAATAATCAACTACACAAAGGAGGTGAAATCCATGGTGGTGTGGAAGAGAATTGACAAAAGAAACCGAAGAGAATTTATGCACCACTATTTTTGTTTTAAAATAAATTCATTAAAAGTAAAAGGAAAGCCAGCAGCTGCAGGATGAATCCTGGAAATTTAAGTCCATCTCATAGCTTGAAATAAATAATTCTGCTAAGGCATTTGAAACAAAGAATCACCTTTGTCATTTCCTGAAGGCTTAAATTTAAAATACTGTATATATTCTAGTGTAGTTTACCCTAATTCTCCAGAGAAAAAGAGCCTGAGTTCATCTCTGCCATAATCCACACAGCAGATCCATTAGAGAATCAAGTGCTCAAATGTTCTGAAAGCTGAAAATATTTAGGAAAGAAGAGAAAAAAAAAAACCTTTAATTTATTAAAAGAACTAACATAAACTCTGCTTCCTCTTGGACATGAGGAAAAGCAGTAAGGCAAAATTATCTTACCAATGGGAAAGTATTTCAGGAAAACTGAGGCTGTGGTGTCTCATTCAGCCAAGCCACAACTGAGATATACTGAGATATACAAAGAAAAAATATTTTTGCAAGAGAAGCTAACTGAATCACTTAGCAAAAAAAAAGAAAAAAAGGAACTTTTCAGTGGTCTTTGCTGAGTAAGTCTTTAAGAATTAAAGACAATTGAGTATGTTCACATTTCTCAGCCTTCATGTTGTGGTGTTCTTTGCAGAGCAATAAATTTGTAATCTATGGTCTTAGAAAGCATTAATGCAATTTTATTGGCAAACATCTAGATAGTTGAAAAAGAATTTTTTATTATTTATATGGTTTTTAATGAATTTCCATGGATTTATGAATATCAGCATATGCCATTGCTTAGATAAAACTTTCTATATTATCAAAATTTTTTCGGTTCTCATCTACTTGAGGGAGTGCTTTTGCTGGTAGTTTGGCAAGCCTGAAGGAATTTGGTATTGAAATTCTCAAGGATTTCCATACCCAGTGATGTGTAAGGGAATAAAAGATATGTAAATAAAAACATGGAGCTGTTGCCTTTGTTCCTAAGGATGTGGCTTTTGTTTCTTTTCTACAAGTGCTAAAATAGCTGTTAAATTCTTGTTGAAAATTACTGTTTGTCTAAATATTTTTCCCCACTGCCCTGCATTTGAAAAAGTTGTAAGGACTAAGAAGGAAAAAAGGTTTTCTAAAAGGTTATTTCCCACTGTAGCTTTCAGTCAGATTTATTAGCTATTGAATGGCTTTTTCTTAGCCCTGTAATCTGTAAAAAACCAATTCACTTTTTCTCATGCATCAAATGAGTAGGTATTGAAGGAATTTTTTGGTGGACATTATAAGGGGAAAAGAGGAAATATATGGGGATTATACATCTGTCATGTCTTTTCATTGTCCAATAAATTTGTTCTGTGCAAGATTGCCTCTTGGTTCATATCAAATTTGGAAGCCTAACTGACTTTTTCCTCCATGGCCCCTTTGTGAGCTACTTCTGTACACAATGAAAATCCTGATAAATCTCTGTGATGTCTCTTTATAAATGCACCACTATCACTCTAAGGTTTCCTAGTCTTTCTTTTTTCCTTTCCCACTTCCAAAATGCTTTTTGCATCTTCAAGAACAACCCTGTTGCTTGTTGCTCTGAACTGAATCATGGTTTTGTTTCAGATCTAATTGTAAATACAATTGTTTTGTTTACAACATGTATTTGGCATCTTATCTGTAAGAAATAAAATATCATATCTAAAAAGAAAGATACAATCTTCAAACAAGGTTCAATATTCAAAGCTCCCACTTTTCCTTTATTTTTATTAATGCATTTTTCTCCTCTCCTTTGTCAATACTGCTATAATTACTGTTGCAACTTTCCAGCCCTTTACTCCATCACACTTTCTCTGTTAAACAGGCTATAAACTGCTTTTTGCCTCTGTTTCAGGGTTTGCTGTTGTTTCTTTTTCCTCTGTTTCTTAATCACTGTTTATAGTATTTGTTACCAGAAGATCAACTTTTACCTATATTGGCATTGCCTGCCCTTCTTCTATGATTTCTTTTTTTTTTTTTGTTTTTACTAGGGAGGATTTTAACATGATGCAATGATAATTTAACTTCCTTGAAGTTTAATTTCTTTATCCTCAAAGCTCTTTGTTAAGTGTTTACGATATACAGAGTGTAATGTGTTTATGATATACAGAGCTTTGTGTGCATTATCAGTTAAGAGAATACAAACTATTACGTTTATCAACTCTCTTTGTCCACTTGTTATTTTCTTCATCTTTTACAAGGGTTGCAGAGTCCTGTGGAGGAGTCTGAATTTGAAATATTCCCTCTATTGTGTTTCTGAAGCACTTAGCAAAGTGGCATATTTTTAAATATAATTTCAGAAATAACTTTTTACGACTCCATAGGATTTTGATTGGTTCAGTGCTAATTTTTGGAAGATAAAATGGTTTTTCAGTAGCAGGCCTGGACTGTGGTAACATTGCTCTTTATGTTCAGCATTTTGTGGACTCATACAAGAAGTTGTTGGTGTTTTTTCCTCTATTTCCCAATTCCTAACTGAATAGTCAATTGATAACATGGTATCACACAATGTGCTGGAGAGGAACTTGCTCCTCAAAGGGCCTCTTTTTCTCTTCCTCTTGCCTTTATTGTTCAGCTTCCAGTGGGAGTGTGTGCTTACATTTCTCTCAAGAAGGCAGCAGACCACTATTTTCAGTTTTACATTTTTGTTTTTCCACCATCTTGCAGAAACTTTCGTGTAGCCAGTGTTTGCAGAGACACATTAGAAGAAAATTCTGTGTAATCTTGAATGTGTGAGGAAGGACACAGCTCAGTAGGGCTGAGTGGAAAGAGATCCCTGCCATTAGATGAGTTTATTTTTAATATGCTAGCAAAGTCTGGAAAAGGAATAGTTCACAGCATACAGACCTTAACCATGTCTGAGTTCAGAAGTAGATTGTAGTAGTTTGTAACCACAGACATTATAATTTGAGGGTTACTATTTTCTGAAAAACCACTAACATTGCAGTCTATGGTTGCATTTCCTAGATAAAGTTTAGTGCTGCCACCTGATCCTTGTGTGGAAACAAAAGAATTTTCCTATAAAATTGCAAAGCAACATATGGCTTGTTTTATTTTTTAAATACTGTCTGGAGTTCTCTGGTGTATCAAGTACACTGCTTTTTCTTTCTGTCTTCATACAGATTTATATGTTGTGATTGTGTGGTTGTCATTCCTAATACAGGGTTGACTGTGATTTGTCAATTGAGTATTTGAATATCAGTATTTTATTTTTGATTAGGTATTCTTAATCTTCTAACTGGTGTCATGTCAAGCACATGTGTAGAGAGTCACGTAACGAAGGCAACTTTGTGACTATAATTTGGTACTCCAGCCACTGATCAAATATGTAAAAAATAAAGGGAGGAGAGAGAGAAACTGCACCTCAAGTGCCATTTTATGGAGTGTTCTTCCTTACCTTCTTACAGGAAACTGGGTTTTTCCATTTTCTTGAGTCTATTAAAACAGCACTAAGAGGCTCAGATACTGCTCTACCCTTTCTAGTTAAAGAATAAATAAGGGACAATTTTTACCTTTGCAACCAAAATCTAAGTTAGGCTAGAATCTAAAAGTAGATATAGCATTAGAGGAAAGAGCAAAGAGATGAGGGAAAGGTAGACACATGCTGAGAGAATGTACCTGCAGCTAAGGCTTTGTTCAACAGTAATAGGTAATAGCTGAATTTAAATACCTTTATATTAGTTGATAATTTACTCTAATGACAGAAATAGAGCAAAGACAGGCAGTGACTGAGTACCTAGAGGAGAGCACTTAGTGGAAGGTCATATCAAAGAAGTGAGGATTCTTGTCACAGAAGGAAAAACTAATATAAATGATGAGATCAAAAGGAAACGACTGAGTTGACTAGGGAACTGTTGTGCAGTGTCTCTTTGAAGACTTTGAAGTTCACTCTGAACTGAGTGAAAGGGATAAAAGAGTTTTCTTTCCATTTATTGATATCACAGCAAAGCTGTCTTTTGACAGTCTGGAGAGTCATTGTTTCACAGGACTCTATGTTTGACCATTTTGAACTGCAGGCATGGGACAGTGCAAACCACATCAGCCAGCTCAGGAGCATGGTCAGAGGTTGTAGGGTTATGTTTTTTAAGACATAACCTGTGCAGAAAGCTGTGTGTTTTATGGAACTGTTTGATTCCTCCTGAATCCAGTCAGCAGGGTAACATTTCAGCTCAGATGAGAAACAGCTATTGGGATCTCAGAGAAAACAGATCTGTATGATTCATCCTGTGAATAATCACAGAAAAACCCCAACAAATCAAAAGTGTTGTGGACAGCTGCCAGCAGTCTGGTAAATCCAAACGTTGGGATGAAGCCCACTAAAGCAGGAGTCTTTTTGTGCAGTCACACATGGAGATTGGCCTGTCTGGTGGCCACAGGACCTCTCTGGTGACAGTAAGTGTTGAGGTGATTTTAAGGTGGTAACAGGAGGTGATCAGTGTCTGAAACACTGAGAGAATTGTTTATAAATTGGGAAGATACATCAGCACTTAATTTGGATAACTAGAATGTGGTGGATGAATCACAGAATCACTTAGGTTGGAAAAGACCCTTAAGATCATTGAGTCCCTCTGTTAACCTCACACTGCCAAGGCCGCCACTAACTCATGTCCCCAAGTGCCACACCTACACATTTTTTAAATTCTTCCAGGGATGGTGATTTAACCACAGCCCTGGGGACTTGTGCCAATTCCAGAGGAAATGAAAAAGAATTCTTTCCAATTTTACTTTTACTGCTTTAATGTCAGTGTAATGAACTAGTGTTCCATAAGGGTATTGCTAGTGGTTTCTGTTTTCTTGCATTTTATTAATAGACTTGTAGAATTTAATTGTGTTTTTATTTGGACTTTATAGTCCAAATACTTATTTGGACTATGTAGGGTTTCAAGTATTGTATTAAGGATACTTAACATCAATTGATTGTTATTATTTTATGGGTGTAAAATTTTCTAGATATTAAGATATAGCACTTTATCAGTTCTGTAATTTGTTTTGAAGAGTTTAATGGGATAGATTATGGGATTTTTTTCCATTCTAACACAAGACAGTATTTTGGGACCTTTTGACAAATTAAACTGGCATGAGACTATAATTATAAGAACAGCATATTTCTGTAATATGTAATTTTCTGCTACTTTTTCTGTTAGTCTTGCCAGAGTTCTGTAGTGAAAGAAACCTTTTTCTCGGAATTTTTCTTTGGTAAACTGAATTAAAAAAGAAAAAATCATAATCACTTTTCACAACTGATTTTCATGTGTACTGCATTCCAGAACAGTGGGGACTACAAAGTTACACATTTTAAATTTGGGATTTTAGACATTTTCTGCTATAAAAATAGCAAAAGTGTAGTTTTGCAGAAACTATTCCATTTTGGCTGAAATAGACCAAACAACTAAAGGTAAGAAATAGAGCCTTCTTTTTCAGTTGAATAACTTCCACTGAAGGGACTTTAAAAAAAAAAATTAGTTTGATCCAATTTGGTGAATTATTAATTTTGTACACTAATAGCAGATTGTGAAATATACAGATGAATTATGCAACTTCATAAATATCTTGTATTTCCAAAACCTTAGAAGTCCACCTGTCCTCCAGCCAACCTTCCCCACTCCCCCAAATCCAATATGTGTCATAAAATGTCTGTATTGCTCTGCAGTCAAGCAAGCCTGTAAACAAATCTGTGGGTAGTGCAGTGTTATGTCTAACCAGTGAAGAGTAATAAGGAATCCATTTATATTTACCTTTGATTTTCTTAAAGTTTTGATTTAAAAATTAAAAAAAAAAATCATAAATCATGCATCTGAATAAATACACTGGAAGTCATGTTGTGTTCCTGTTTGAACCACTGAGGTTTTTTTCGATTTCCTGCTTAATTCTTCAGGTGCACCACTAGTGCTTCTGTTTCTTCCAATTTGGAATGTCTAGAACAAAGACATAGGAATTGCCACTTTCTCTCTGATTTCTGAAGCACTCTCCATCTTTCTCTTGATCTCCCTGAAAAATCATTTAAGATCATGTGATTGCTTTTACTGGGTGCTTTTTTTGCTTTCTGAGAATGTTGCATTTTCAGGATTTAAAAGAAGCTGAGTCTTGTCATTTTGTTCTCCTGAATCTTGGAAACAGAACACTTGGATTAATAATGTCACTGCCTATTCCATGAGTGGCCTTGGGAAGCTGGGACTTCAGTTTTGGGACAGTTTTGTGACTTTAGCCCAGAAATTTGTTTCCTTAACCAAATACTGCAGGTGATGGAGGGATGTTTTAAGAAGTGGTTCTTGGCTTTCTCTGCTGTAATGCATTTGATGTAGAGTAATGCTAATTTAGGGGGTGGGGGGTTGGGTACCTTTTGCTGCTTTTTACTGCGGTGTACAGAATGTCCCTGGCAATTCCCAAAGTTTGGAAGCAAATTAACGATTTTGACAAGTTTTTGTAAAAGTTTACACAAAGCTTTGATAATTTGTATCACAGGTTAGAAACTGAGGTTGGTGTTGTGGCAATGGCTCAGAACTGCATCAGGGGAGGTTCATTGTGAAGCTCTCCTTTAGGAGAGGGTGGTCGGACACTGGGAGAGGCTTCCAGAAAGCTGGTCATGCCCTAAGACTGTCAGTGTTTCAGAGGCTTGTGGAGAATCCCTTAATAATTTAATTCTTGGGCAGCCCTGAAGGGCCCAGGCAGCTGGAGCAGATGATCTTGTAGCTCTCTTCCAGCTGAAGTTGTCTGGCCTGATAACAGCAACTGGTAAATCCCTGCCATCCCTGCTCCTGATGGAAGGTAAAACCTGAGTTATTTTCTGCTCTCAGGGAAGATTGTATTTCTATTAATGTAGCTTTAAAGTGATTATTTCTCTCTTTTTTTTCCCTCTCTCTTACTTACCCTTTAGTACTAAATTTATTGATTTTTATAAAGCTACTGCATACATTTAGGATAACTATAACTGGGAAAAGAGTGTAGAGGCAATAAAAAATTAGCAGGAGCAAATGGGATGACCTTTTATCACATTTGTGACTTTTTTTTTTTTTCATGTACACTTACATGCTTTTCTTTTGGAAAGGAAATTGTCAAGGAAGCATTAATGGAGGAGCAGAAACGAAGTGAAAAGGCAATTGAAGAAGCAGTGAAAAGGACAACAGAGGAACTGATGGAATATATGAAAGAGCAGAAGAGGGTGAGTTACCAGTTCATGATGGGTTTCATCATGAACTGAGAAATTGATAGAGTTTGCTAAACCTCAGACCTCTCTTAAAATTCACAGGAAAACTGAATCAGGAGTTAGGTCTTCAAATCTTTCACTCATTTTTTCAAACAATTTGTTATTATGATACCTTTCTTCCTATATATTTGCAGACTTTTAAGGCCGTTACAAGCTGAAAAGCAGACATTAATGGTTCAGTTAAAATTTATAGCATTTCTTATAACATAAAGTAACATAAAGATGGGGCATAAATGCTCTCTATCATGTTTAAATTGTGATCTGAGCTCAGATCATAGAAAACATTTCAGTACAAATAACAGGTGCTATTTTATGTTCACAAATGAACTTTATTGTGCAGTTTTTATGCACAGAAAGGCCATTAATTTTTTCCTCTCTACTCATATTATCTGAGAACCTGAAGATGTACTGGTATTCTATTAAGTGTGATTTATAGTCAGTGCATTGTTCTTGTTATGAAATGTTGCAATGTTCTTAAAGTTGTTTTCAGATCTTTTATTCATGCTATATCCTGGCAGTTTAATGCTTGTGTATAAACAGTAAAATGTAGCTCAAGAGACTTTGATTTGCTTTCAGTAGGAGGAGAAAAAAATAACACACTTCTCCCCTTTGAAGCTCTTTATGAAAACATAAGCAAAAAATAATTTTTAAAAACCTCTTTCATATGGCAGTAGCAGCCTGAGATCAAATTTCAGTATTCTCAATAAACAAAATCACTCAGCTTGAATCTAATGGGGAATGTTGTCCTGAGAAGGAAGTAGAAATAATGAGTTTGGCCTCTGCTTCTGTATTCCCTGCTTTTATATGTTTAATAATACTATGGGAAATAGGATTTACCTTCAGAAGTTTCACTCTGCTACTAGTTAGGATTGCAGCTGGGTGAGTTCCTTCCATTATGCTGTGTGTGGAGACATTTCCTTTTAGCAGGATTTGTTTGATTTGGAAAGACAATTTAAACAGAATCCAGTGCAAAACATGATCCATAAGGATATTTGAGCATATCTGAAGTCAGTCGTTTATGAAGGATAAGCTGTGGGGAAGGTGAAAGTAGGTCTGCTATTAAAATAACTTATCATAACTTATCATAAGTGTCATAAATGAATGGGTCAGTAAGGCCTCCAGTGCAGATATATATGAAAATATCACCTTCAAAGAAACAAAATCTTTGATTTATCTGGTAGGAGCATAAATTCCTTTCATTTCATAGAGCATATTCAAATTTTTCAGCCAACCTTTTTTTTTTTGATCAGTTGACACATACCCATTAATTAAAAAAAAAAAATCATACATAAGGAGAACTAGATATTTCTGGCATAAGATTTATAAAGACTGCCTGTATTCAGGTTGGAAGTGAAAGACTTGTTTAACTCCAAATCATGTAGCATAATAGCTTTTATATAATTGCATAAGAGGCAGAGGAAATGGTCAAAATTCATACCTGTAAGAGTATAAATATACTTTATGGACTGTGCTAAGTAGCAGCTTATGTAAGGAATTCCTAAAAAGAACTCAAGTAAATTGCCTTGTCTAGGATTTGGAGAGTTTTTTGGGGTTTTTTAGATTGACAGGGCATCCCAGGTACCAACTTGCATCTGTGTCGTGATTGTTTTGAAAATCTGTTTGACAATCTGTAGAACCCTTCAAACCATGGGCACAGCAGTGTTTGTAGTTGGTTAGCAGGAGATTATTTGAATTAGTAAAAAGTTGCTTAACAAAAAGCAACAATAGCATCGTGCTAAAATGCTGACAAGAACAAATGTAACTTCTTCTGTATTGAAGGCAAAAAAGTCACCAAAACTAGGGGAGAATTTTTTGGCATGTCTTTCCACCTTCAAAAAAAGAACACTAAAGCTAAAATAAAGAGGGAAAAAAAAGAAAAAAAAATCCTGATTGAAACAGGTATTTTCATACACTAAAGGAAGATGTGGCATGCATTGTAATTGTGCCATATGAACCCAGGTTTTTACAGATACATAGCACTATGTTGGCAGCAGTTCTAATTATATACTGCAGCCTTAGTTTTATTTTCTCTGTTCTATAATAAATGAAGATTCTTATAGTAGAAAAATGTTGGTTTTTTTTTTAATGTTGCCACAGCTAACACCTTAGGAATGTGGATATCTAAGATGTGAAGGAAATGTCAATCAGGAACTTAACTCTTTGTTATATCATGATTATCTCATAGCCACCACCATTCCAAAGCAGGCATCAAAACTGAGCTGGAGTCAGGCTGTCCTGTCTGTTCAGAGACATTTTTCATAGCTATCAAACTCGTAGAGGTTTATTTCAACATTTGTAACACCTTGAAGAATCTGTCTGAATCAAATTCAAATGCACATTAGCCAGAATTTTTTTCCCTAGCAAAGGTCCATCCACACTATGTCCAGAAAGTTATCTTTATTAATTGCCTGAAGGTATATTTGAATGTGTAGTCTTGCTTTGCCTTCATCTGCAATAAATATCAGGAAGGCAAAACAATGCTTCAACTTATTGCTGGTGGATTGGACAATGAGGGGACAGAGGTGAAGGGTAGCACACAGATAGAAAGGCACTTGGCTTGGCTTGGAAAGACAGGTGTCTGCCAAGGAAGGCAGGAGCCTCCCCTGAAATGGAGAATGTAAACCCCCTCCCTCCAAATTGTTATAAATTTTAAATTAAGGGGCTCTCAGGCAAAAAATATGGGAGCAGGAATAACATTTCTTTATTAGGGAAGAAAATAAAAAAATAAAATAAACGATGCAGTAAACTAAAACACCACTGACAGTCAGAGCACAACCTGACACCCTGTGGGTCAGGGGATTGGTAGCAGTCCAGTTGGAATTGTGGCTGCAGCCCTCCTGGAATGTCAGGTGTGGTTCTGATGGAGCAGGGATCCTGTAGGAGGGTGGAGTCTTCCTCTGAAGATCCAGTGGAAGAGGCAGCTGTTCCTCTGGGAAATCCAGTGGAGGAACAGTGCTGGTGTTCCAGAATCTCCAGATTATATCCAGGTAGGAATGCTTGGCTCCTCCCTCTGGGCAAAGCATCTCCCAGTGGGATGCTGTAGTTCTTATCAGTCATGCAGTGGCATTCAATAGCCTGTTATCAGCAGATGTCTCCCCAGAGGGAGGAGTGGGTGTGGAAGAGATAAAGAAAAAACTGCCCACTGAACAGAGGACAACTGCCATACAGATGGCAAATAGAATACAATTTGCTTGGCAATCCAGGACAGCACTGAAGTGGGGCTAAGTGGAAAGCCACTGCTTGCACTTCTGTCATACAAATAAATGTTATTTTTGGTTTGGATTCAATGCATATCATGTGCTATAGAGCTCTGTCTGAAATGCAGATGTAGAGGGAAGCAGAATCTTTCAGATTGGTTAGAATTGAGTAAAGAAGCACTTGTCCTTGAGTGTCCAAAGTCCATCTGTTTTGATGTAAACTCAAGTTTCACTGACCTATTTATCAGTATTGTCTTTTGTTGCCTCATGTTCACCATGCTGTAACCTCTGGCTCTGCATTGTGGTTTCTGATCACCTGAGTGCTCTGGAAGCACCCAGCCCTGTGAGGAGCCCCAGCACATTAATTGCCCCAAGATGCACTAATTGCCACATTCCAGCCCCTCAGGCTGTGCCTTAGTGAGTGCAGGAAGTGTTTGCCAGCTTTTTGCATTAATTGTTAACTATTAATCCTTAAAAAAACCCCAGAGCTGAACTACCTCATATAAGGAAATACTTCCACCAGCGTTCAGTATAAAAACAAACACTAGAATTTTTAAAGGATTAATAGTTTTATTTTGCTCAAACATCTTGCTGATGTGGTGGGATATATGTACATGTCTGTACATAGGCTCTCATGTGTAGGTGTGTACATCCAAGCTTGTGTTTGCTACCTGGGCATCACAGCAAGGAGTAGAGCCTCATGTCCTGTAAATTCTGGTTTAGGAGTAGAGCTCCCCAACCCTGATCCCTGGGCTGCACAGCAGAAGCATAGCAGTGCCCTTCCCTGACCTGTACAACTGCATTGCTTCTGCAATATTTTTGGTTAAAATCTGATTAATGTGTACATGCTCCTCTGTTAGGAGTAAAAAGATAGGCTGGGCCTATCCCTGCTCCACTTTTTATGGAGTTCACGTGGGGCTTTGGCCCATTTACTAAAATAGTTTGCTTCAGTTGGCTGATGATGAAGTAAGTGGATATAAACAAAGCTTTTTCTCAAATTGCAATTTGTAAGAGCTCCAAGGAACTTTCACATTTGTTGTTTGCGGTTCCAAGGTCGACTGAAATTTTGGAGGTGTGTTGCAAGCATATGTGACCAAAGGAGAAGTGTGATAATTCCTTGTGTAAAGGGGGCCCAGATCACAGCTTTTCCTTCATCCTCTGGTTGCACTTTGTCTCCTCTCCCTGGTCCAGGATGTGAAGGAGGTGCTGCCTGCACCTGATGGCCCAGGGAGATGGAGAGTGAAAGACAAGAATTGCTCTAAGGTAGTAAGGTGAATTTTCAGAATCCACTGGTCTGAGAGAAGCCAAGCCAGCTGACTTAAGAGAGTAATGCTTCATCTCTGAACTGAAAATAAGCTTGAAAAGAAATAGTAAAATAGCAGCTAAGCAATATCTGAATAGAATAATATCAGTATTGCAATGTATTAATCTCCTTGCTTCTTAATCTTATTTTGAGGCTGTGTGCTGGCCTTTTCTTTGCATTCATACTGTTGAACCTACAAATATTGTGCAGTTCTCTGTAACTCCTGCTGTTTTATGAAGACAATTCCTGAAATATATTTACATTTTATATGACTGGCTGAGACTACTTTTTAAATCAATTTGCAGATAGGAGGTAAAAGACACAAACAAACTTTATACTTTTTTTAATAACCGAATGAAAATATTGAAAGCTATGTAATACTGACTTAAGCAAATATTTCTGTTTGTCAGGGGACATCTATACAGACCAGAATGTCACCCAGAGAATTCTGGTAGAGTTTTATATTTCCAGGTGTCTCATAAAAATTCTGATGATCAAGGCAATTGATTGATCACTACTGTACTTCAAACTAAGATTGTGTATCCAATTATTTGTTGTTAGAAAGGTCAAGAAATTCTGTGCTCTGCTTCTTATTTTTTCCTACTTGAACAGTGTTCTGACTTCTTGAACATAATCTGCAAATGTTGAAAACTTTCAACAAAACTTTTTGTTTTAAACTAAGCCTTGTTAATTCTAAAATCACACAAATGTTAGGAAGTCTTGTAGAATAGAGGTTTAAAAAAGTATTCTGTTATAATATTCAGGAATTTTGCCTGTGGTGCAGGTTGCAAGTTGTTTATAAATGTCATAGTTCAGTAATTTACTGCCTATGCACTCCAATTGATTGCTTAAAATATTAATTCAATATGTTTTATTTATTTATTATATATTTATAGCAGACCAAAAAAGTGATCTAGTATTATTGTGCCTAATGAATTTTTGTGACCATTAGCTGTATAGAGATAAAAAATAATTCTTGAAGTTGGTATACAAAGGAGAGAGTAAGTTACAAGAGGAAAAGTTAAAGAACTTCTCTAAATCACAAAGATTCACTTCATGAGGTGAGTAGCTAGCCAACAAGCAAATTTTAATTTTTCCCTATTTACATTGACATTCATCTCCCCTCAGGAAAATCTTCTGCTTGTTTTCTGACAGCAAAGGGGAGGACATTAATCAGTCACCTTTTGTCTGCTAATTGTACACAGTTCTTGTTGGCTTTAAAGGACATATTTTGGTCTGTCAGGAAAAAAACTACATGTTAGGGCCTGAGTAACACTGGAATGACAGATCTGTTTTTAATGCAGCCCCTGTTTCCCTGAAGGTCAGACACTTGCCATAAGTGCACTCCCATCCTGATTTAAGGGTCGGATTCTGAGAGCAGAGATGTCACCATTATAACAAAACTCTCTGTACTACTGTGTGCTCCCATATGATTTGTGCAGCTGTGCCTCATAACCTTTAGAAGAAAACAGAACTAAACATTTCTCTGACTAATGTTTACCAAAATACTGCAGAATTGAGAATAGCCAGAGAGATACTCTTGGAGATACTTTTGTGTTTAATAGATAATTTTTTCTGATGCTACAGAAAATAAGGGCCACAGTATTTATATTTAAGAATCACTGGCAAGCTGATATAAGCCATGTCTGTCTCACAGGGAAGCAAAAAAAATCCAACAAGTTTCTCTTCTGATTTTGCATAGAGGAATTACCCCTTTAGTTTGGTAATAATGCAGGTGCTTTTGGAAAACAGAATTCCAGGCTCATCTCAGGGATGTGTGGGATGTGCCAGGACAGGCAGCTTGGCTCTTTGCCACATAACCAGAAGACCCAGAGTTATTTTTGCTCTTTTCTGAAAAAGATGTGGAATATTTGGAAAATGCTGTTTTACCCTGATAAAACACCTTTAGAGAAGGTCAGCCTATTCCAGCCAAGAGCAAGTCACACCTTTCCCCACTTTCAATGGGATTATTCTGCAGTGCAACAAGTATTTACCCCTTGGAAGGGGAACTGTGCATTTCATTCAGTGCACAGATGCAGTGTAGTCACAATGCTTTTGAAGGGAAGAAGAATAGTGATCCAGTTATATCCAAGGCAGCAGGACATACCTGACACAATCTGACAGTAATTCAGATTAAAACTGCTGATTTCCTCCATGGTTATCCTTGTTTTTCAGGGTTATTTCTAATAGCATGCTGTGTTTTTGGAGTGTATTTTGTATGCTTGTTTTGTCTGAAGGAAGCAAGTAAACCTTTGTTTCCACCTTTTGAGTAGGCTTCTAACTGATACACTGACTTTTGGGGTTGGCTATGGTACAAAAAATCCCATTCCAGGTTTTTTTTAAGTGGCATGTGCTATGTTTCATAATTAACTATACTCACACAGATCTGATTTATCATGAATCCACTTTTACAACTTCTTGGGAGGTTTTATGTTAGATTTTTTCATTTAGCAGCAAAGCCTGTTTAAAGCTATTATGAAAGCACATTTACCAATACATATTGTGGAAAATGATCTATTTTACAATTTTTATCACCCCTGTTATCTATGTAGATTTCTTTTCCTTAAAATGTGAAATATTTTCTGTGCAATTTCCTCATTCTTTGATATTTTAAGAGAAGATTTTCTGGCGAAAACTAATGTCTTACATTTAATTATGTAAGGTAAAGACTGAAAAAGAATGCATGAAGCTCAAGTTTAATTAGATTTATCCACCTTGTGGAAGAGAGGCTGCTGCAAATTCATTTGGGTTTTCAAATTGTCTGAGGAATTGTCTGTAATTCACTCCTGAAATCTGACCTCATGAGAAGATTGTGTGCACTTCTACATAGTTACTCTGTTATTCATCCATCAGAACTGTCACAGAAAGTGGTCAATTTTCTTAAGTTTTTCTTAAACAAACCTGACTGAAAATTCTCCCTTTACATTTCAAGCGCTGCACTTGAAATAACATTTTAGTTCTTTACAATATTGGCATAAGTGCCATAGTTATCATATAGGTCATATAGTCATTATAAAGACCTTGTAATTTATAACCCTTTTTGTAGTAAGAATTAGATCAAACTAATGAGGAAGGTCAGTAGAAGAGAAATAAGATGTCTGTCTGATGGCTGAAACTGGTTATGATTGTTAAGAAGGATTTGAAAACAATATTACTACCAGAAAACACCTTCAAACATCAGTTTAATTGGAAATAACTGTGGCTTATTGGCCCCTCTTATCAGACAGAAAAATACCCCATGTTTTTTCTTGCTATTGATTTTTAATTTCCTACATCCAAATGAGACTTTATCATTGTAGAAAAATCTCTATATGTAATTGGTGTTTCTGCCACTGAGGAAGTGTTAGGAGGCTGGACCCATTTTCATCTTACCCATACACCAATCTTCATGCTTACTGTCCTAACTGCAATCAAAGCAAATTTTTAAAATTAAAAAGTAGTTTAAACAGCAGTTTGGCTTTCTGTCCAACTAAGAATTGACATACACAGAGTTCAACTACTGGTTATCTATATTTTATCTTTTCTGAAATTATTGAATTGGATGCTTTCTAGGCTTTCATTATATGGGTAACATCTCTATTTAGATGAGAAGTCCTTGAACCTCCTGTTGTTGACTGCACCTTTGCTTTCCTCTCTATGCTTCCATGCATGATGGTAACTCCTTCATTGATACATCTACTGGCAGTAACCATTGCAACTCCACAAAATCTCCTCTTGAAAAGTGAATCCTAATGTAGCTTTAAACCCAATAGTTCAGATTCTTCAGGTGCTAATCTCATTTGGATTAGAAATTAGTGCTTTTGCTTTACTTAAATTGCCTAATTTTTTCAACTGTGCACATCCATTATTAATTTTATTTTAAGTAAATTTGCTAAATTATTTCTAAGAAAGTAGATAGTTACACAACTGACATGATGATGAATGGAAATAAAATAGGAAACCCCTATACCTGCCTTTCAGAAAAGTACTCCATGTGAATGTGAAACTATTGCTTTGGAAGGCTTCTAAATTACCTACAAATGTCTTGAACAGAAAAGAGCTGTTCCCATATAGTACAACATTAACTTCAGTAACTGGACTGGTATTGTAGTTACTGCAGGTTATTACATCTAATATTCAGGTTTTTTAAATTTATGGTTGACTTTATGGTTCCAGCAGGAGTGCTGATGTGATTCCTGTTGAGGACTGATGTGCTTGCATGGTTTAAATGTGTCTGCTGCAACCATTTTTGGCTCCGGCTTAGAACTATCATAGGGATCTGCCCTCTTTCTAATTCCTTACTCCAGGGAGGCAGACAAACACACAAATCTGCTGCTTTCAGACCTGAATCATGGAACCACAGTGGTTTGTTTTGGAAGGGACCTGGAAGGTCATGTTGGGCATCAACCCCCCCACCATGGGCAGGGACACCTCTCACTGGAGGACCCAGGGCACCATCCAACCCTGCCTTGAACACTTCCAGGCATGGAGCATCCACAAATTCTCTGGACAACCTGCTCCAGTGTCTCACCACCCTCTGATTAAAGAAATCCATTTGGTCTGCAAATAACAGTGCTGTTGGTTAGGCCATGAATTGACACCTGCTTGGTCCCACTTTGTTATTCACATTGAGGGGCTGATTTTAAGGAGAAAGCTTGGAATTCACTCCATTTATTGGGTAGCAGGCTAGAGTATGTTGTATCTTACATTATTCAAGTTAACACTGTATATTAGTGGTGGAACAAATCCCTGTACCAATTCCTGGTGCACCCTCTCCTCTGTCTCCTTGGTAAATTGGCAGCTTCTTCAAATTCCCTACCCATGACAGGTAAATTATTGTTAATCCCTGGTTTGAGTCATGGGTACAGTCTGCTCTCTGAGTCAGATCCATTTTCAACCCAGATTCACATCAGGGATTGAGTGTCTTAGAGCAGTGTTTATATTAGAAGCTCCATATATCCCTTGTAGATCCAAACTGCAATTTTTCTTGCATGTAGGAGACAGTTCCTATGCATCATGAGACATCACAGGAGCTGGGATTAGGATGGGCAGGGATGACTGTTCCCTTCTTGGGCAAGAGATCCCAATCCCTCACCTGGAACAGGGAGCTGTATTTTACACTGCATCCCTTACTCCAGATCCATCTACATGGAGAGATTGCAGAAGGCTGGAGATTTGGGAGAGAGAGAGAGAGAGAGAGGGAAAACTAATAGCTGGAGCAACACACTCTCACCTTGAACACAGTGTTTAGGAAAAGAATGTGGGAATGTAAGAGATAACTTAAAGAGATGCTGGTAGGAGGTGTTCCAGTAACAGAGTTCTGATATTAGTGTGTCATGTCTCTGTGGATAGGAAGGATCCCACCTGAGAAACTTATGTTACAAATTAGTGACTTCCATTTATTGGTCCATTCCTGTTAAGTCACTTGCAAAATCGTGCATCAAAACCAGGGAATTTAGTTTTGAACTCTTGTAGGTGAAGCTTATGCCCTAAGGCAGTTATTATCAGAACTTTGATATGTGTTACTGTTTTGCAAGCGTGCTTGATTTCAAGAGTCAAGCACAGCTTTCTTCTGAAGGTTTATTATTTGAAGACAAGTGCAAGTGAGAGAGGTTACAAAAATCAGTTTCTTTTATGTTATTAATCTCAAATGAGTGATTTTTTTGCCTTTTTTTTTTTTTTATAATACTTGCTATATTTTAATGTGCCTTAGAACAAAATAGGGTGTCATTACCATTCTTGTTGCTGAATGTTTGGCTTGGCATTTGATGCAAGGCCTCAATTGCAGGCTGACGTGCCAACAGCTGAAGCTGAAAACAAGACTGCGGTGGGCAAACTCAAGATTTAATTTCAGAAAGAGTGTTTATATTTTCCCTGGGGCCCCATTAATGGGAGTCCAAACCCTAAACGTTACCACCAACACATTTTAACAGACCAGTTTCCCAGTTTTTAAAGTGTGGTGTCACCTTGAGTATTTTTCTTTCAACTTTTCCCCTTTCTTCTGACGTTTAAAGAAAAGCAATGAAGTTGTATCATTTTGGGCTGAATTCAGTGTTGTGTTTGGGGAACATAAATTTCTGCGTAAAGCAACAAGTATTCAAAAATATCTAGTCCTATCTTCTGTTTGTGCATCAGCTATTTTAATAACTCAGCTGCTGCAAGGTACCAGTGCAAAACTTTGTGTTACTGCAGAGCTCAGCCCCATCCCGTGTGTCCTAGGGGTCCCCACGGTGATGTCCTGAATCCACCTGATGTCAGGGCATCTGTGCCATGCCCAGGCTGAACTTGTGACCAACAGGTCAGTGCCAAGAGGGATCCAGTGATGGGGTCACTGAGAGTTCCTCAGCTCAGTTTCCTGCTCCTTCAGCTGGGCCTGTTTTGTGGCTTTAATAGGATTAAAGAAATATTTACATTGATGTTTTAGGAGCATTTTCACGCTGCTCCTTTACCCAGCTCAAAGAGCAGTATAAATCCAAAGGATTAAGCCTGGGATTTATGGGAAGTTGTAGTGTAAGATGAGTTTGGTGCACCTGGCTCTCCTTTTCTCCTCTGTGGATAAGGGTCCTGGAGCAGTGTGATGTATCTGCAGGGGATACAGAAGTGAGCCTGGCATTTCTTCCTCAACTTTTAGGTCTTTATAAGCTTTGAAATTATTGTTTCCAAATATTAAAAGGAAATTATAGTCTCCTGTGGAGGAATGTAGTATTTCTATTGATTGATATTAAAAGGAAATTGTAGTCTCCTGTGGAGGAATGCAGTATTTCTAATGATTGATCCGATCAGGCATTTTTCTTCAGAGGACATTTTGGCATTTTTCTGCCATTTTTCAATAGCAAAACATAATGCATTCAAGTAAATGTTTATTTTCCTGGAAATTATAGTGCTCTGGTTTTAACAAATGGAAAGGGGGAAAAAATACAATTCTATGTACAATTCTATGCCACTTAGTTTCATTTAAATACAAAGAAAATTGTTAAATAACCAAAATTATAATTTCCAAACTCTTTGAGTGATCATTTATGCTGAAGAAAGAAATTTAGTTGAAACTACATCATAGCCTATTGTAGGGTTTTCTGCAATTACTTCAGTGTAAAGTTGCCAGAGTTTGAAATTCTTTACTTAAGTTAAAACTGTTTCATATATCCTTTTGTGCCACAGTGTATTAATCTACAAAGGCTGAGATTATGCCTGTATTCTTTAGTCAGGCGAGATTCCAGCTGAAACTGAAATCAAGTGGTGTTATTACTGAGAAAATATTGTGCTATCAAAGCCAAAAAGGGAAAAAAATAACAGGATGAATTATAATGTTCAACAATGAGATGACTGGACGCTCCACTATTTCAAAGCTACTCTTGTGATTGAGATGTATTGTGTTTTTAATCCAATGTGTATCATCTTAATTACTGTAAGAGTAACTTTGGATTTGCTCTGCAAACACGTAATTATTCAGCTGGCTCTGTGGATACAGAGTATTCACAGGAATAAAGACTTGCAGTGTGCACTGTGCTAATGTCACCCAGATCTATCTGTCAGTGGAGAGTGGTGTGGTTTTCTCATCATCAGGTGTTTGGGCACCACCTGAGGTCCAGGGAAAGGCAAGACCTGACATCCAGGATCCCTCTGTTCTGCAGGTACTTGATAAGAAGGCAGAGGAGGCTCCCAAATGCCTCTGTTGTCCATTAGGAAGGCTTTGTGTGACAGGAGAAAGCGAGGCATCCTTGCACACCTCTGGCCCCCGGCAAGTGAGGCTCTCCTGTGTTACTCCTGATCCATCCCTCAGTGTCAGAGTTTCATGGTGTACTTCTGGAAATGTGAGAATTGTAACCAGATCATCTGTTTGAAGATCGGTTGTTCTGTGTTCTGTATGACTTTCTCAAAATAGGTTTTGCTATTGAGTAGAGAAAAAACTTCAAAGTTCTTGATTAGGTGTGTGTGGGATTGACCATTTTTAGTGCAACTTGTGACTCTTGTCCAGGGGCATTTTCAAGAGACATTTTGATTAACCAAGAGTAGGTAATTTAAAGAAAAAAAAAAAAAAAGAACAAGAACAAAAAAACCCAGAAAAATCTAGGCATCCATGTGTGCAAATGAACATGAATACCCTTATCTTGCCATCCTAGTGAGAAAGTTAGGTCAGCTGAATTTTGAAGCTTAAACATTTAATATTCTATTAGACTGAGTAAGTGAATGTTTTGAGGAGAAGGAGGAGGACTTTGGGGACGTTTTTGTCATTCCTATGAAAATAAAACCTTAATTATTTGCTGTCTTTGTCTTTCAAATTCAGCCATATGCTGGTAACCATATTTGTTTTTCACTGCCATTTCTTGATTCAGAATTTATGAGAATGTATAACTAGGTATTTTTGTAACATAACAGCAATTATAAATTTGATCTTTAAGTTGGTGTAATTTTCTTACATTGCTTTGTACTAGATGGAAAGTTTAATCATTTCAATATGATCACTTGGATTAATTAAAGCTAAGAATATCATCTGCAGTTTTATTTTCTTAGTCATAGGTCAACTTCTTGGCTTTTTCCAAGTCCCTGCTGTACCATTCTTTTAGCACCAAGGGGATCCTAAAGAGTCATGAAAGTTAATGATGGTCGTGCTCAGCAAAGGCTTTTTGGCATGCACCTGCAAGGCTGTCACACTGCAAAAAGAGAAGAGGCAATTGTTCCACTCTGATTGATTTTATTATGAGTTCCCAGTGCAGAGATCAGAAGTTGGATCACTGTCTCTTCCATCGCTAGATTTTTGTGATACCATTTTAATTACACTGGAATTCAATTATCAATTGATGAATTGAGGCCCAAAGAGACAAAGACAGAAGACAGAAGCCCCCTTTCTCCATTGTTTCCATGACATGCAGGGGCAGTTTTGTGGTCTCTGTGTTTGTGTTGCAAAGATCCAGAAATCACAGTCATTTTAACGAGGTGCTCTGTAGAATTTCTCTGTCCTTGTGTCAGGATAGGATAAGCCCAGAGTTCTTGCAGAACCACCACAAAGTCACATTACTTGGCAGATTGTCTTGGCTGTAGAGTTTTGAGGGCAAATTATTTTTTTCTCTTGTTCACTGCACAAGTAAAATGAGTAGACTTTGTGTATAAGGATGGTTTATTACGTTCTGAGCTGTGTTTTCCTACAGCTGAGGAATATTCGTAGTTCAGGGTTTGTTTGGGGTTTTTGTGCTGCTTCTCATTTACACCCAAGTCCTTTTATGTGGAGATACTTGAACCTCAATAGTTTTATCTGCTTACTCCTTTAGCTGGGGAATTATTTGAGACTTTTCGTAGTTGGTTATATGCAGGAAAATTCAGAGTATTTTTACCCCAAATTTTGCAGCTTCTTTGCTCTTTTTTTTTTTTTTTTTTTTTCAGGTATGTTTTTTGCTGAACTCAGATCTTTAAAAAGTAAATGGGCAAGTTGGCCTTACCATATGTGGTTTGATGAATCTTTTCTGTAATTATTTCCTGCAATCGGATTCCTACAGCAAAGCCAGTGGGATCAAAATTTGAGACTTAATTGAGTTGTCTATGAAGCTAGAGAAACGTGTAAAGAAATAAATTTTCTTACCTACAGCAATAGGAAGATTGGATAGATGAAGCAAAGGGATGTGGTTTCCTGTTTATTTTTTGCATTCAAATATTTACCTATGTGTTAGAAATTCAGCAAGATGCTTCAATGACTTATAGTTAATATGTATGTATGTTATTTTTCTGCTTTGGCTGCAGACTACTGACTCATATAATTTGGTCAAGTATATTTTTCTCTCCCTTGCCCTTTCCCTCCACCCCAGCCTGCTAAGCAACAGTTAGCAACAGTTTCTTCTTTTTGTTTGCTTTTTTTTTTTTTTTTTAACTAATGTGAAACATGGTATTGCTGATGTGAAAAACTGCTGTTCTCTTTGTGGTTGTATGTGAAAGAGGTTTTACAGCAACTTCTGTGAGCCAGAGAGAAGTTCGATAAGAGGATCCATGTTTATCCCTGAAAGAATTTTCTATCAAGGTCATTGACATAGAAATCAAGAAAGAAAGAAGGATAAATAAGAGAAATCTGCAGCTGTCTATTCCAATGAGCACTTTGTTGGTCTTTCCTGACCAATGATTAAAGTGAAAACTTAGGAGTTCTGTAGGAATGTACCAAAAGCATGCATGCTATAATAAAACAGGGCTTGAAGCCTTCTGAAAATGGACTGTTGCTTTGTATTGTGACCTACAACAATTTTGTGTTCTGGGTGTAATTTCTCAGCAAAGCCTTGCATCTGGAAAAGCAGCAGAACAGCCAGGCAGGTTCCCAAAGGAAACTGCTTTGGGCAATGCCCTCTATCCCTGCTCTTGAGGAGTCTCCACTGGCTGGCAGTTGCAGGAAGGATTTGGAGCAGCATGGAGCAGAAAACCTGCAGATTATCGTGTCCTGCTGGTTATTTCTCCCTCCTCCTTTGGAATCCTCCTGCCTGTGGTGTTGTAAGTGATGACGTGCTGAGAGCCTGGGTACTCCATCTGAGTGTGTTTTGAAACAAGGAGGTCTTGCCTTTGATGACAGTGTTGCAGCTGCAACTTTATGAGCTGTTTTGCCAGCAGCTGCCCTGAATTTTGCTGCAGTAGCTTGGCTTCAAACTCCAAACTGAGTTTTCCAGTAAAATGTTACTGTCAGTAAAAAACATTGTGTTCAATCTTCTCAATACTGAAGAAGTCCAGTAGTAAATGCGGGCTCAAAAATTTCTGTCTGAATAGTAGGACATTATTTTGTATTCCCTGAACCTGAATGTATAATTGCTTATCCTAATGCATGTATATTGCCACAGATTTAATGCTAAATTTATCACAGATTTGCTTCAGGCTGTTTTTCCCCATTTCATTTCTTCATGTGAATCCATCTTCTGTAACTTACAATGGTAATTTTAGAAAGATACCTGTATTTCATGTGATATCACCTTTGCCCATGGCTTCTAGAATGTTCTGTTTCATCCTGTCACATCTTAAAGTTTCATTAAAATGAAAACCTGGCTGTTAAATCAAGTGTTCCTCAGAACCAAGAGGTGGGATTTTTCTCCTGCTGCTTCTATTTACCAAATTCCAGCGTGTTGTTAGGGGACACTTTGCTTTAGAGGTTGTGGCAGATAGTGTCAAAATGTCACAGGAACCTTCAGATAACCATGATGCAACTGCAGTCTCCTTGATAGCTAGGCAGATTAATTACAGTCTGACTCATTATGCTATTTTTAGCTTCAGCTTTCCATAAAACAGTCTTTTCACCTCCCAGCCTAATGCAGTGATTCTCTGCCATGTGTGTTATCAACCACCTGTTACCCTTCTTAGAGGCAAAGAAGTTGTGCTCCTGCTGAGCCTTCTGTTCATGAAGAGATGTTTGGAAAGCACCCATGGCAATGGAGTAGCAGTTATACAACTGTGGATTCACAGTCATGCACATTATTAGGGTATTTTTTTTCCCAATTTGTATGCACTGCAAACACTTGTGATGCAATGATTATTTCTATTTTACATACTTATTCACAGAAAATGCAAAATACATATTCACAGTAACAAAAATACTGTTCTTATTAATGCCCGTGTTTGCTGTTTGCTTTTCAGTTAGGCTTAATTAATCCAGTTCTGTAGATACCATCTGGGTACTGTAAGGCAATTCTGCGAGCATGACTCAACATGAGCCCATCAGATAACATTTTTTTATTTGGCTGGATAACAATAGCAATTTTTATGTGTAGGAAGATTGTTGCTGCTTTTAACCAAGAGCGGTTACTGTGGATTAATTTGGAACATGTTTGCATACTGACAAATGAAACAGATCTTTGATACCAGATCTATCACCCAGCCCTGCACTCAGGGCTTTTCAGGAAGCACAGTCTGATAGTCTTCAGGCATTTTCCTGGAAAGGTGGCAATTTGGGTTTATGAAGCTCCACAGAAGCCCTGTGTAATCTCTGCCAAGTCATTTGTAGCTGTATTAAATCAGGATGTGATAGTGCCCAAGACTGATTTGGTTACTCAAAACAGTTGGAGATTAGGAGAAAACTATTAAGGACTTCTACACTCTGTGAGCATTCAGGCTCTGACAAGCCTGGATAGAAATCAGTCCGAGTCACTTATAAATCTTTTATTTACGTGCTGTTGTAAGGTTCTAGTTCTCTTTTTTCATATCAGAGCGAGTGATGTGATGAATTAGGCCACATTGTGGTTAGTCTTCTGCTCATGCCTGCCTTGTCAAGACTGAAATCCATTGTGTTTCAGAAGCTGTGTAGGCATCTGCCAGGGCCAAATATTCACTATTTGTCAGTCAGAGATTTTGAAGACACTGTTTGCATGTGTTTCTGTATGTTTGCTTTAAGAATCTTGAACCTGTGACTTAAAACCACAACAATCAGATTGCTGGACCAATCAGCATTTATAGTAGCAATTATGGTAACTCCTTTTTTTAGTGTATGGCAATAGTCTATAAATAATTATTAGAGAAGAAGAAACCCCATGTTTGTAACCTGTTAAGTAGGTAGGTCACTACAGAGATGTTTCATGTGCTAATGCACATAAATATTCATTATTATTTTTGTGGGCTTAGAAAATGCGTATTTTTCACCTTCTACAGAAGTCTGAGCAGATGCTGCAATGGTTTTTAGTTCTTTTTGCACTTGATCTAATTTCCTTGATTGAAAGCAAATTTCTTTCTTGTATTTATATGAAGAAAATTTAGTATTTTCTTACATTCCTGGGTCCAGCTGGGAGACAGTGGAGATTCTGAGAGGTTTGACAGGCTGTTTTCCCACCACCTTCAGCAAACTAGGCAAATCTGTTTTAAAGATGTGTCCAACATATGGTATTATTTTAATGATCAAATTCCAAGCATAAAATCCTTAAGGTTTAGAAGTTGCAGCATTATTTATTTAAAGGGGGGAAAAAACCGAAACATTTTCACATGGCAATATAATTTATTAAACATCACTGTTTCCTAGAGGTTGTCTTGAACACTGATGACTTTCTAATGTGTAGGAGATACTGTATAAATTACAGCCACGAAGAACCTTGTTTTTATATACTTAGTAAGTGTTATCAATAGTAGAAATTCACAGGTGGACAGACAAAAATGTCCTGTCCTGGGATTAACTCTAAAATAAGCTCTGCTGCATATATGTACCATATGGATCTGTTTTCCTTCTCATCCATTATAGAAATGAGAGGAAGTAGTTCATTGTTTCCTCATCCAACTCTCAGATTTGCAGGTTCCTCAAGGTAATAATTTTTCTTTATGATCTGTTTAATGTGCTAGGGAATTTTTTTAAAGCCTTCTGTTCAATCTGTGGGGAGAAGTTCATGTTAGTGCGCCGAGAAAGAGTTCTGAAACCATAGTTCTACTAGAAAATATTAGCATGTGGCTGAATTTCTGAATTTCTACAGAACCTTTCAGGATCGTGTCAGGCTCATTCACTGGAGTGGGTTAATTGTGGTGGGGAAAAAAAACCCAAGCAAAACCTGTCCATATATCATAAAAATTGTACAAAGCAAAGCCCTTGTCTTTGAATTTTCCTCGAAGAGGAGCATTGACCAATCAAGCAGTGAAAAGACACTGATGAGTGTTTAATTACACTGCAAGGATCTGTTGGACTTTGTTTGTTGGCCAATATCCAGTACAGTGGAATCTTAGCACTAAGGTGCAGTAGTGCTTTTCACCATCAACTGGGCCAGCAGGAGCCTGCAAAAGTTAAGGTTTTGATCATACATGAAAAGCCATTATTTTTCCAAAAATACTTTGTCTCTAAAAAATACTTAGAAAGTATCACATATTTAAAATGCAACCATTTATTCACTTAGAATTGAAGTTCAGACCATTGTTCAGAAAGACCATAACTGTAATTTATAGCTCAGACTGATGCCAAAATCAATTTAAAATAATTACCTATTGTTAGGTAATTATTGTTAGGTACAGATCTACAGGTAATTAGGAGAAACAGCAATACCTAAAGGCAAATTCAGTTGCAACATCAATGATTAACTCTAAGCAAGAAGTTGTGTTACATCTGGATTCCCTGCTCCAGGAGCAACCCAGGGTATTTTTACCTGTTGTTGTTTTCAAGCAAGTCCCTGCACACAGGAGGAAGTGCCACTGACAACATTTTTTAGTAAAATATTTATATACATGAACAAATCAAGCATCACTATAATTTCTGCCTTATACTTAAGTAATGTATAGTTCTGATCTCACTGATTTCAAAGGGAGTTAAATTTGTTTCTCTAGTCCTTAATAAGTAAGTATAGAAGTATTTAGAAAAGCAATCTGTCATCATCAGCACTTTTTACTGGTGTTCTGCCCTCCATGGACACATCTATCTAAGTGTTGATCAAACAGTGCTAAGTTAGAACTATAGAATAAAATGAAAAATTATTCCAGAGTCTTTTCAAATAAACATATGAACTGTTAGTTTAGTCTTATAATAATTTTCTTCCACAAAGATATTTAACTAAATTATAAAAAAAATCATAGTCTGAAGTATGCCTGTCATCATTCTTCAATTTCTATTTTCTTTCTTTTAGAGAAAAAAAATTTAATTAGTAAATTTATATAATACAAAACCATATAGAATAATAGCAAATGGAAATCAGTTTGTTTGCAAACAGCAAAGAGACAAAGCTTTAGTATATTTATCAGCAGTAAAAATACATAGAGAAAATAAGACTAAATTAACTGGGGTAAACTACTTTACTGATTATTAAAACAAAGCTTCAATTGTTTTACCTCTGATGTCAAAATGTCCCCTTTCTATTGAACATTCATCAGAGAGGGGACAGAAAATATATAAGAATGCTTATACTGCAAGTCTTTTGGAAAATATGAAATGAATACCAGACTGATGTCTATGAATAATTACCTGTGGCTAATAAATATTTAACTTCAAAGAAATAGCTTGGTGATGAATCCTCTTCAAGAGCCAACCAGCAGCTATTTG
This sequence comes from Agelaius tricolor, assembly GCF_023055355.1. Lineage (NCBI taxonomy): Eukaryota > Metazoa > Chordata > Aves > Passeriformes > Icteridae > Agelaius > Agelaius tricolor. The sequence continues at coordinate 7,710,329 of NW_027269263.1, forward strand.
TAAACACTAAATAAATGAAAATCCTTATTATCAGTCCCTTAAATCCACCTTCAGAACCTATTCTCTTCACACATCCATATCTATGTTTTCACGTCTCCAAAACATTCATTTTGCATTTGAAATTTTTCCATCTTTGCATGAACAATATTTTCTTTGAGTAACAAGGATATTTTTGAGGATTTTAAGTCCCCCACTGCCCCTTCCTCCTGTATGGATGAACATAAGTGTAAATATCACTACTGGAATAGTTTATTTATTAACTTCTTTGCATTTTTCCTGGAAAAATAACAGGACTCAAAAACTTTTTGATTTTATGATCTTAGGGAAATTGCTCTGCTTCATTACAATATAATGGCATAACTTTTTATTTATTTTGTGTGTGGTCAACTACAAAAACACCAGTAATAAAAGTACAATTAAAAGCTTTCTTCTTCAACATCTTTCCTCTTTTTTTTTAATGTTTGGTCATGGTATTTGTTGAATTTCATGATAAAAAGAAAATTGCAGTTTTTACTCATGTTAGTATCACAGAGTCAGTGTAGTGAGCTGCTGCTACTGAATACATTAATCCTCTAATTTTCATTTGAAGTATAGGTAAATTTTTCAATGTGTGTTTGAATAAATTCCTACAGCTGAAAATATATTTGATATTGGGAAGTTGTGTTTTCTGAGAGATAATTTTGAAAAATACACTTTTTTAAACAGTCATATTTATACAGACAGGAAAATTGAAGAGCCATATTTAACATTAATTTTGTTATCTTCACTTTTCTGGGTGAACTTCAGGCCATAGTGAGATTAATAATAAAATATACCTTTACTGTGGTGAGATCAGGATTTCATCTCATATTTTTCAGTGTTCAACCTAAAGTTATATTTTCCATGTGCTATTTTGTTAATTACTAGAAAGGGAGAGTATTATTCTGACATACAGGAATTATTTATAGAGTTCTGACTGGGTTTCTCCTCTAGTAATTTGAAGCATTTAAAAAAGTTGGTGAGTATTTAATAGAAGAAGCTAAGTATGAAAAACAAACCTATTTGCAAGTAGGGGAAGGGATGAAGGATGTGCATGCTCAGTTGTTTGTGTAAGAAACTAATTTCTACTTTAGGCATTACACGTGTAGACCTTTTTCCTGTTTCACAGAGAATTTGAAAGGTAAGGTAAATTTAGGAAAATTTAGAGCTAAGAATGGTGGTTAACTGTGGTTTGCTTTGAGCTATGGATGGCTGAAGTGATGCAGGGGAACTTCGAGGGATGGGTTGACTTAAAGTGAAATAGAGCAGGCTGGGGTAGAAGCGTTCTCCTGGTGGTAACACAGTACCTTTTCTTTTTTTTTTTTTTTTTTTTTTCATTTCCCAAGTCCAATTCTTGCATCTGCTCAGGAGTTCTGCTGGGGTTTGTGCCTTCAGGTCATGCCTTGCATGGCCCCAAGGCACAGCATCCTGGCGGGCCTGTGGATGTGACTGAGGTGAGACCCACATCTGAGGGTGTCCCATCCAGGCACCTTTGGCCAGAAGCAGTGTGGAAATGCACTTACATCTGAAAAGTGGACTGAGGCTTTAAAGAGAGGGGAACAAACAGCACTGAGTGTGTTGGATGGTCCTGAAAGACTCTGGCCATTTTTGGTAAATGAAATGTCTGAAGGATAGTGGGAATGTGAGGAGTGGAATTCAAGAAGTGTTTTTTTCCAAATCTCATGCATCCACTTTCTCAGCAGGATCCATACTAGTGCCTAGAGAGACAACCTCTGGTTCTTAAGGAAAAAAAAATCTGTACAGAATTAAAATATACTGTTGGGTAACTTAAAATGATGAACTTCTGGAACATTAAAGCTTTGAGCAAATTAAAGCTCCATCAACTAGACAGAGTCTAAATAATTTGGGAACTTTGAACTAATAGATTTCATAGAGTGAGAGAGAAATATTGACTAGCAATGACAACAGTGACAGTATGGTATAGGAAAATGCCCTTTCTTGGCAGATCTGAACCAACTTGATGCATAGAATCAGAACAGTTGGGTAGGTTTGGTTGTGTGAATGCTCCAGCCCAAATATGTTATTTATACCAATTACATTTGCATAAAAGTCACATTTGAATTTGCCAGATGTCTGTCTATGTTTGTTTAAATCATGAGGTCATTCCATGAAAGGAGCAGAAGCTAAAAATACCGAGAGAAGACTGTTTGGAAAAGTGAGATTTAAACTATCTTATAAATTTTCCCATTTTGTGGTATGTTATGCAAGCAGGAGCACAGCAATGTGGAGGTACTCTTTGAGAAAGCTGTGTCCATGGCTAACAGTTCATTCAACAATATATTACATAACAAAGCTTCATTTGTTTCTATTTCCCAGCCAAGCCAATTTTCCCATTAACAAGCATGTTCTCCTTCTGAACAGATTCAAATGTACCATTTTCAAAGACAGCATCATTACTTCTCTTTTTGTGTTATGTGAAGATCCCAAGTCTTTCTGGGTTGTTTTGTCTTTACTGTAGCATTGAAGATTTTTATATGCTCTGCTCAAGGCGATGCATATTCATAAACTGAGCAAACAAGGGGGAACTAAATTCTCAAGTTTTATGTTATTGCATTTACATAAATGTTTAACAAGCAATAAACTTTTCTTATGCACAAATGGAAACTGCCAACTAACCACTTGAGTTCAACAAAGGCTCCTCAAATGTGTACTTAATTCATTTGAGACTTTTAAAATCTTGCTCAAGCCTGAGGAAATTCTGGTTTGTTCATGCTGCAGCCAATCACTACACACATTAAACATTTACTTTAGTACTTGGTGAAATAAATTTAATCCTATACAGTTTGAGATTGCAGGTAAATCCTATACAGTTTGAGATTGCAGGTAAAGAAATTGAACAGCAGCATATCAGAACACACATCTGGTGAGCTACTCTGGTCCCTTTAAAGCAGAATTTGCAAGGAAAGGCTGCATGAAAAGAAAATGGAGAGTTTGGTCAAAGCTCAAGAAAGAATTGTCTAGGAGTATAATGATATAACATGCAATAGAATGAAACCACCAAAATTCAGTTTCATGCTGAGCTTCTCCAATTGATATACCTGCCAGAAGCAAGAGAATCTGATGACATCATGTGAGAATTATATTAATTGGAGAAAGAGGTATCTCATGTTCTTTCTTAACGTGCAACAGATGATATTATGTGAACTGTGCTGTATCTGTCCATTCATTCCCCAAAGAAATTTGGATCACAAGCACAAAAAAAAAAAAAATCTGCAAGCTTCCCCAAGCAAAATGTTTTGGTCCAGAAGATACAAAGGAGGCAAGATACTTTTCAAATCAGAGAAAATGCACCAGCACATCAGAGTGGGGTTTTTTTGTTCCATTGCTCCACACTCTTACAGATACAGCTTCTTTAGAGATTAGTTTGCTGTTTCTTCCATTTTCTTGTCAGTAGCAGCTGTTAGTTGAATATATGAAGAACAGACTTTTTTTACATTTATTTGAACTAGATCTGCTTTAAAATCTGCTGTAAATCAGCGGGCCAGGTTCTCATCAGGCTGTGTATGGAGCCCTCATGCCTGCTTTTGCAGAGAGATGCAGAATTTTGAACAGCAGAAGTAGAAACACAGGCAGACTGGGTGGGATGGGGCTCTGAGCAGCCGATTCCAGTGGGAGGTGCCCCTGCCCATGACAGGGGGCTGGAACTGGATGATCTTTAAGGTCCTTTCCAACCCAAACCATCCTGTGATTCTATGCTTCTATTACTTAAGGAGAGTTTTATGATTGTGTGGTGTTTAGAAAATACATGTGTTTTCTGCTGGTGACTGGATTTGATACATTCATCTGTGTTGAAAGAAATTGCCGAAATATTCTAACTACCCAGTTTTGCATAAATTAGAGGAACTTGTGGAGCAGAAAAGCACAGGGTCATAAAAATGTTTCCCTTTGTGTATTAAATCACAGCGCTGCAACTTTTTCCTGAGTGCATTCTCAAAGTTATGTGGGAAGCTGTCACTATCCTTGCCTTGCATTGATGTGTTGATGTTTTTTAAAAAAGGCTATATGCTGTAAAACAAAATGGGCATTCAAGTGACTGTTAGAGCAATTAACTGGACTGCTGATTGATAAACAGATCAGTTTTTGTTGAAAGCTGTAATTAAAGCTGTGAGTCCAAAATATATGAGTCAGGATACATTTTTTGAAAAACTTTCCGTTTTCCATTGCATATGAACCTGTGCAAAATAATCTGGCAGAAGTGCTGACTTCTTCAAAATTCCATTACTTCCCTTCCCTTGAGGGGCATAATTTTTATGCCACGTTAGCCTTGTACCACTACTTTTCAGTCTCACCCTGTGTTGTCATTATATGGGTATTTAGTTGAATTTGGGCCGATTAAAGGATCGTCAGATTGAAAACATCTCTCAGTTGTGATAATATTTGTTAGATGTCTGAACTTCAACATTCAAATGGAAGGAATTTTGCAGTGCATTTTATTTATTAATTAATGTTTAAAAAATTCAAATGCTTTTCAGTAAACCATATTTTTGTCATTTATATGATAAACTCTGCCAAATCTTGCTATGGTGTTCTTATCTTTTTTGGTGGGGAAGATTGTCTATACAGCAAGGATATATTTTTATATATATATATAGTTCACATTGTTTGGCATTAGGGGATAAAATGTAGGAACAAGCAAAGTAAATAGCAAATATGTTGAAGTTTTCCTCTGGGAACTACTTTCATATGCTGCCATTTAAATTAGAAGTAGGCTTTGAAATTTTGAATGTGCAGTCATATGTAGTGATCACTTTAAACCCAAAGCAGTGTTTCTATAAAAGCAACAGCTGTAATTTCCATGGGGATTTACCTAGTATGGCAGTTAGGCTGTTTAGCATTCTCAAATAGATTGTGTAGAATTTGACAGCTTTAAAGTTACTTTTAGCCTTGTGTACATTTTATTTTGGAGAAAATCAAATACTCCACTGAAAAGTTGTTATTAAATTATGCACATTGAAATTACTTAGGTTCTTTAGTTGTTGAATTTTTGTTGTTTAATATGGTTGGTTTTTTGCTGACAAACCCTAGCATTTGCTTCCAGGTTTTCTTAAAGTTGATTGATCTTATTATTTTTTCTTTTATTTCAACAGCTTGATGAAGTTGTCCGTCAGAGAAATCTGCATAGTTTGGAACTTTTCCTTTCATGTGCACAGAAACAGTTAAATGTTTTATTAAAGGAAGAGCCAACCCCAGCAGAAAACAGAGACTGACATTTTCAGTGCTGATGATACAGTGTGATTTGTGAAGCTGCAAATCTCCATCTAGCAAATGATGAATATATTCCAATCTTTTTGGATTGTATCGTTGAGTCAAGATTGATCTGAAATTCTTGATAGAAATGTTTGTGGATCATGTTCTTCTATTTATTTATTTATTTTACTACTATTATCAGATAGCAAATATGAGAGGGAAAAAAATCCTTGGAAAGAAAATTGGTTTATTTAGGATTTGTTTTATTTAGCATTTTGCTTTCATTACATTTTCTAGTAGCCCATGTCAAAACTTTCCGTGTTATGTCTGAAATTTTAACATTTCCCTGTTATGTCTGTTTTAAATTTGGCACCATGTGTTAATGTGATTCACCATTATTTTTGATATTTTAAAAAATGGAGACAAACATTTAGTTGATTATAGGTACAAATCCATCTCTATTTCCAAAATATCTACCCAAGTCCATTGCCTCAGGTGAACCTGAGTAGCTTATTATTTCTTACTGCTTTTGAAGTAGAACAGAAGAATCAATACTGAAACATAAGAGTGTTGTCAGGCATTTTTTAAGGCATTTATAAACAAATCCAGCTCTAGGAACAGAAAAATTTAAAAACTAAACAGTACATCTGTTTAGGGTAGCATAAAACATCGCCATGACCAATGTATAGTATGTATTTTATTTCTGTTTTACAGAGCTAGTTCAATTCCAAAAGTCATTTTCTCATGAAATTACGATTAATGTGACTGACCTCAGTTTCAGGAAGAAGATGTATGTAATTATGTGGAGACTGATGCTGCACTGCCTCAGTGGAATTTCTGACAGAACAAGGAGTGCAGCCTGCTGACCTCACATGCCCTAAGTGCATCGGAGGAAGTAGAAAAATTCCCCACTGACATTACTGGACTTTGGATCACTCACAGGTCTTTCTAGTCCTGCTGACAATAGATGGAATGGAATTTCTGTGCCTACACTCTATTGATTGTAGAACTGGGGCCTTAGCTGTAAAAGAGCTCTGAATGAAATAGAGGAAAATAAATGTTCATGCTTAGGTACATAAATAAACTAAGAATGATCTCTCTTACGCTGAGCTTATGGATATTTTTGAAGTGTGGTTCTTCTTATTTGGAGGTGTTTTGGGGTTTTTTGTTAAGCTGATTTTTTTTTCATCAGCACTATTCACAAATTGCTTTCTTACAATAATAAGGAACACCAAACGGTTGCACATATATTGACAATATGAAATATGTACTGCAGAGAGTTAAGGTTTTTATTTAAGTTTTTTTCTGTTTCATTTTTGTAAGCAAACCCAAAGGTTTTGTCTTTTGTATTCACAAAGGTTCACTGAAGAATTAACCAGTGCTGGTTTTACTAGATGATGACCTTACCGTGCAAACGGATTAAAATCCAGTCTTCCATTTGATACTTGATTGACTGATCAGTTTGCATTTTTTCTGGCTGACAGGAAAATCCAGTAGTTAACGAGTTAACAAGTTGCCTACTCATTTTCTGTTCCTAAACCAGTGAAATTTTTGTCTCTGTAACTGCACCAAAGATGACATAGATGTCCCCATGGGATTTTTTTGAATGTTGAGGTACTGTAAAAGGAAATTGATTGACCAGTGCTTTCTCCCAATGTGTGTTTATTTGTGGGAATGTGGTATGAGCAGATTCCTAAATGAACTTAATGTTTTTGTTCTAGGCCTGTACAGGAAAAAGTATTCCTTTTTTACTAAACACATCCAAGGGTTCCCCTTCAAAGCCAGGGCCTGTTTATCAGCCTTTTCCTAATTAGGAGAGATTTGTATTCTGACTTGCAACACTTTGTAAAAGCACTTTTTGAAGAAGCTTATGATTGGAGTCAGTAAGATTTCACTGGCAACTGTGGTGCATCTTTCCCATTAGATCATGTGTTATTTAATTTCAGCTCTTGAATGTGTTATTTAATTTCAGCTCTTGAATATTGTGATGGTCACACAGAACTGTACGTATTTTTTCCTTACCTCTGACAGTTTTAGTCCTTTTATCTTCCTCTCTATCCTGCAAGCAAAGTTACAGACTAGACCACAGATGTGCAAGACCAGACTGGGAGCTGAAATTACATTCAAAACTCCAAGTCTCAGAGAGCAAATTTACTCATACAGCAACACCAGACCTATTCAGTAGGTGAGCTTTGCAGCATACAATAACTTCCACCTTCTCCATACCTCATCCAAAGCTTTAAAGCTTAGGGATATTTTTCATTATTTCTATCTAACCATAAGAGAGTGCAGTTTGTGGAAATTTGGGAGAAGGGAATCAGAATCACAGAATTGCCTGGATTGGAAGAGGTCTTAAAGATCTTCGAGTTTCAACCCTCTGCCATGGGCAGGGACACCTTCCACTATCACAGGTTGCTCCAAGCCCTGTCCAACCTGGCCTTGGACACTTTCAGGGGTGGGGCAGCCACAGCTTCTCTGAGCAACCTGTGCCAGGGCCTCACCACCCTCACAGAAAGTAATTCTTTCCTAATATCCAATGTGAACCTGCTTTCTTTCAGTTTAAAGCCAGGAGCAAGTTTGCAAAATCCAATCTTTTTTTTTTTTTTTTTAATTCTTTCTTTATCCTACATACAGACTGGAGAATGACATAAAAGAGAAAATACCATGTTGTATGTCTGTGGGGTAGAACTTCATCTGCCTCTGAGGCCTGGTTGGCTGTAGTATTAAATATTGGCAAGACTGTACTGTGAGGAACAAGAAACCCTGGAACGAATCCTCAGAACCAAAATGCAAGAACTAGAACATCAACAAACCTCAAATAATAAACATTTTATCTTTATGGTCATATACTTGATATTAGAAATAAACAATAAATCTTGTTATATAAAGACGTGTTGGACAGCGTGTATTAGAAGTGACTTAAAAAGCAGGGCAATAGTAGATCCAGTGTTTAGAATGCTGTCTTTCCTTGGTGTTAGTCAGGGTCACTCTATTTTAACACTTTTACTCCATAGTCTAGAACTGAGCAGTTCTAGACTTTGTGATTTGTGTGATTTGTAGCCAGTAGTTTACACAGAGTTAATACTGAACATTGTGACATCATACAGTCCAACACATTTGTGTTATATTTCTGTGGATTTCTGTTGGCTCCTTATCTGCTTCCACTGCAGGATTCTAGATTGGCTCTGAGACCATGTGTGTGAAAGTCATGCACAAAAGTGAATAATGGGCAATGTTTTTGTATACTGTCAATACAGGCATATTTGAATTTTTGCCTTGCTGTAAGAATCTCATTGACAAATAACCTTTGAATTCCTTGAAGCATTGAATTCCTTCACTTCCATCATTAGGTGGCAGAACAAAGAAGAAGCAGTAATCATTCCAGAGGCTGAGGTCACTTCAGTATTTTGAATTTTTTGCGAATCTTTACGTTGGCTTCTGACCAGAAGTGTGTCATGTCCTGCCAGCTCAGTAAATGGTGAGGTTAATTCCCAACTGTCTGGAATCATCCATGCAGACATGACCTTAGAGAGCCTAATTCCTTTCCACACCAAAACTCCCTTACAACACTCGAGACCCTGCTCTTCCTCTATTTCCTGTGCCCACGTTTGAGCTTACAGATTTTTCTCTACTCCTTTGATGAAGGGAATATGAGTAAGATTTGGTCTTATTTCCTGGAAGGCCGTAGCCACCAATATAAATTGTTTATCAGGGAGACTCATAGAATTTATGCTCACTTTTAGATCACATACGGTGTCCTTGCAGTTATCAAATGGGCTTAGTGTAGGTACTGGAAACTCCATTGCAGGAGTGATATAATGTGTGGATGAGATTGTCTTAAATTTTTTTTTTTATGTGGACATACTGAATGCTGTACAGAAAGATTTTATAACATCTGTGTCATTCGCATTCTTTTTTCATCAATGGTCCATAAATGTGCCAAAGAAACACTTTTTACATGGGCACAATTCATGCCTTGCATTCAATTTAATGTTCTTGTGGGAATTGACAAAAAAAATGTTTTCTTTTCTGTGCTCTGTCCAAGAATATTGTTCTTTTGAGGCTTCAAGAAGATTCATCTGCTACCATTGTTTTCATTGTTTATTAATTTTAAAGCCCACAAAAAGCTAATAGTCCTGCTGCTGAATTAGAGTCATATTTGAACAGCAGAACATCACAGGAAAACCACCCAAGTTGCACTATCAAGTTTTGTGTTTGCTGAGTTGCTCAGGTTTTGTATTTGTTTCACCATTCATGATACGTCATTCTTGTGATAACAATTATAATTATGGTTATTATCCTATGATAGTAGCAATAATAGCAACAATGTTTTTCTGTAGTAGATGTGGTATGGATGTTTTATCCATGTCTTAAATGCTGTGTAATTGTAACCATTTTAATATGCATCAAAGATTCACACTAGCTTATATTGCCTGTAATTCCTCACATTTCAGACTTACACAACCAGCATTTTTAGATGTTTTCCATTATCTGGAATGAATAATACAATGCACAAACTATTACTGAATACACTCAAAATATTCTTTTTTTTTTCAGATGACAATTTTAAACAGTGCAGCAGTGAACACTAGTAAAACAATGAGATGTTTATAAATACACATATCCTAAAAATATTATTGCCAAAAAATTGCTAGAAATTGATCTCTTTTTTTTTCAGATTTGATAATGAATCTGTAGTAATAGGTATAGAACACTGTCAGAAGTCAAATCATTGGTATTTGGTCTCTTTCTTCATGTTAAAATATTTTGTCTTCTCTCAAAAGCCAAAGCAAATGGCATTCTTTTTTCAGCAATGGCCCATTGATGGTCATCAAATGCCTCTCTGCATTTAAAAAGAAACTTGTTCTAACTGGCCCCCTCTGCACAATGCTGGCTCTTTAATCCAGGGAGAAACAGAACTGTTTTTGATGAATGAACTTTGAAAGATATTCCAGTTCTTGTGCTACTACCAAATTAGGGCACTGGTTAAGTGTTCACGTCGATGTTGCTGCATAAATTTTCCAGAAGATGGCTGGTCATGGTGATATATGGTCAGTCTCTATTTTTGCAGCAATAATTTTAAATATTCCATTACTTGAACATCCCAGTCTTTTATTATTATCATAGATTACATATTTAGAGCATGATTGGGAAGCACTGGCTCCCAGGAAGTCAGCAGGAATTCTGCTGGTGGTTATTTACAGCTCAAATGTCTTCCACATTTCTTGCAATTGTGACCTTGATGAATATAATGCATACAGTTCTGTCTTTGTATGGTTCTGGTAATATACCAAGAAATTAAGAGCAGATTTTGTGATCAGTTCTTTGAAGAAAATGTCAACACTTTTTCTGTTGATGGTGTTGGCTGGAGATGTCGGTGAGGGAAAAACTTGTGTGTCATTATTACTACACTACTGGTCATAAAATAATATGACATGAGAATTTGTACTTCAAAATTACATCCAAAACCTCAAAATAAAATAAAAATAATTTAAATTAAATTAAATCAATTTTAAAAATGGTAGTTTATTCTTTTTAAAACTTGGAAGCATTGCAAGGTTGGCACTGAAATACATTAGTCTGACAAATGTTAATGATTTCCTGAGCATCCTGAGCAGAATGTTTTAGGAGCTTCTATGGAGCTGAATCAGGATGATGAACATCTTCTTGCTTGATTGCCACACTAGTATTAAAAACAAAGTTGTATACACAATAGAGAAGTCTTTATGTGTCTGCCAAATAAAATGGAAGAGGATCCAGATGTTGTGTCATAAGATAATGTATCATCCAATAATCTTCTTGGGAATCAGAAATACGTTTGCTTCTCAGATTAAATAATATTTCACTTGCACAGATTGGAACAAAAATTCCTGTAAGCTCCAGACAGCAAGTGCAGAAGGTACTGATGGTGTCACAGGAATGACAAGACTACTCAGAAGAATAGGAATTATCACAAGCAGGGTGAGCATCAAGTTTCACTCAATTTGGCTATATCAATATGTAATATAAGTGTCATAGTCACAATGTGTGTGCACATTTTCAACACGATTTTTCTTCAACAAATTTTTCGAAGAACAGGTGAGTTGAAGGCAGGGATGACACAGTCATTCTCCACAACATTTAAGAAATATTCAAAAGGATGATTGATTGATTGATTGATTGTATGTTGGGACCAAATGTTGATATTTATTTTGAATTATACGCATCCAGAATTTCGTACTGGTTTTTACAGAGGAATCATGTAACTCAGTTGTCTGTAGCAATTATATGTTTTGATCAAATTTTTCCTCTTGGTTAAACTGCTAAGTGGATTAAAGTCTTTTATGTCCCTCGTATACTCTTGGTATTATGCAAAATTTATTCACGACCATCTCCAGGACAAAGCTTAGAAATTTCAGTTAATAACTTTAAAAAAGCTTTTCTGTCTTATAGCCAGAGTTGATCCACACTTTGTAGACTTCCTGTTGTTGAGCTCCATGAGACGCATTTTTCCTTTAAAGAAGGCAGAACTGGAGTGCCAAATGGTTTGGTTTTATTAATCAAGAAAGCCTGTTGGTGAGTTGTGTTTCTCACAAAAAGAAACTCTGCTCTGAAAAGAATACATACTGTTATGAAAGCGTCCAGAAAACGAACAGATGTGTGTACTGACTTTACAAGTCCAAGTTTGCTGGTGGATTTTACTCCTGCTGTTAAATACCACGGCCAGGATTTTGCTTATTGTTTCTAGCTAATGCTTTGCCTTCTTCACAATGGAGCTTTGAGGGAAAGTCAGCTATACCACCCTCAGAAAGGACTCTCTGATGAAGAAAACCACTGAAAAGTATTGCAGCCTAGAGTCCAGCTGGGAACATGGTGCTTCCATCTCCAAAGACACAATTCTGTCAACTTCTCTAGCCAAATCTGTCATTGTACTCCAAATTTGCAGGGGCAACTCCCCCACTTTGCATAGGTTATGGTGTTCTCAGTCTCAGAGGGAAGATTTTTAGCACAATTGCACAGTGAGGATACATCTAGTACACAGCAGTGCTTACTGAGATGCTCTGCTACTGTCTTGGCCTTTTAATGTTGAATTTTCTGTAGCTGCCTCTTGTGCATTGTGTTAAACTCACTTTAGATACTATACTGAATGAAAACTTGGAAAACTCTTGAATTTTCTGTTCTTTTTTATTAGTGAAAATTTCCGACATGTCTTTGCACAGAGAAGGAGGAGGTTGTCAGTACTGCAAGACTTTTGTCATTTTTCTAGTGACAGGTATGGTGTGGATCTTACTGCACATCTTCAAACACAAGTCCTTTGTCCTTAATGCTTAAAATTGTCTGATGGGACAGAATGCTTCCTCCTCAATTTAGGAATTTGGGATTTTTTGCAGAAATGGTATCACATATCATTCAACTTTAGGTTCAGATTTGGTAGCAATGTGGTGTATTAGTGGAGTTCTTTTGACAGATTTGAGGAATTGCTCGCTTTCTATCTTGTATTTTCCTCTCATTAAATGGCCTGTAAACTAGTGCTCCAATATATATATGCTTGACAATGCTAGAAAATCCCCGTCAAACATTATCATGAAATATGCCAACAAGATCTTAATGTATTTTTTAAAAGTCACAGAGTGGCTTTAGTCATTTTAATAATAAATAATCTTGCTTTTTTTATTGTGCTTTGTGGTTCTGAACTCCTTAATGTTCAAGCTTTCCACTGGGAATGTAAGTTCTGTAAAGTGTCTTTTCCCCCTTAATGGGATCTGAGATGTCCGGGATTGCAAGAGGTGTGGTGTTAAAGAAAACATCAAATGTTATAAATTCTGTGATAAAATCACCAGGTGAGTAGCCATGGCTGGAATGTGGCTCTCCTGAAGGAAGCTGTCGCACTTCTGTCCTGCTTCTCCTGTCCTTCAGTTATGTGGCCATAACTTCACCTGCCCCTCAGGCTGAGGGCTTGGGGCTAATTTGCACAGTGGCTTTCCACTAACAACATCTTCATTTCAGGTCCTGCAGCCTTCTGGTACTAATGAGACAGCACAAGCAATGTGCCACTCTGTCAAGTTGTCCTACATCATACAACCTCAAAACTCTGAGCAAACATTTTTTTACTAAGATTATGCAGAAGAAAATGTCACAAGTGTTGCTGCTGTAGGATACACTAGAAAACAGAGGGACTTAACTTTGTGTAGAAAATTGTCCAGTTGCTTCTGCTGCAGCTCCTGGACCAGCAGCCTTTGTGTTTGGAGTGTGGAGTCCTCACTAGTACCAGTTGATGGTCGGCCACAAATGTGAATAAGATCGTGCAGAGCCTGAATTAATCACTCCCATGTTGTCCAGCTCATTCCATACAAAGCTGACAGGCTGCTAGGCAGCTTGGATGCAGGTAAAGCAAAAACATGGGAACTGACAAGTGCTCCACGTGTCAGATTTCTGTCAATGGTCCTGTTCAGGGAAGGTTTCTACACATTAGAAATTCCAAGTCTTACCTCATTCCAGTACACAATAAAACAAGATAAAATGTGTAGAGATAAAGTGGTCAAAATATAAGGATCTATGACTTAAATCACAGCAATTGTGTTTCAAATATGACTGGCAATTAATAGAAGGAAAGCTTGGTACTGCTAAGGAAAAACAGTAATCCTTTTCCCTGTTGGTTATCCTATGAATAGCTAAACTAAGGTTAAAAACAGAGAACATAAATAAAAGTGGCTAATCACAGGTTCTCAGCAGACATAGACAGAAATTTTCAAAGATTATTGTACCCTTCTAAAGTTCATTAAGGCAAAGACAATGCAATGGACTTTGACTCATTAGAGCATCCAGAGCATGCAATTCACACCCTGAATTGACTGGAAAAGTAGTAGGAAATTACTGGTTCCCATTGTACAAATCAATACCAAAAGGCAGCTTGTGTCTTTCAATGGAAAAAAAGGAAAAATTGTGGAAGAATAATGATCCATCAACAGTGTAAACAGATTTAATTTAGTACTGTAAGTAAATAATGATTTATTAGTGGACTGAGTTAATAATGCGAAATATGAATATTCTTTTTTCCAATGCTGCAATATTTGACATGCAAGATAATGGAAAATATGAATAAATGGTCATGCTGGAAAGTCATTCTTCTTGTCCTTTGAAGTGGGTTTGCTGCTATGCATTTCCCAAGGACAGCAGCACTGCAGGGAGCAAAAGGAAGGTGGATCAAATGGCTCATCATCATTAGCTTAGGGGAAAATTAAAAAACAACTAGGTAAACTTGCTCAGGGTGGTCAGGGTTTTACTGTTCCCTGGGAAAGGTGTTTTCACCAGTTCCAGATCAGACCATGGATTGCTGTGATGATTCTGAGCCATGTGGGTTCTACTCATGTATGACGTTCGCTCTTTTCACAGTGAATTCAGTATCTGAGAGGTTACCTGTCAGGCACAGAAAAAAACCCCAATTATTGCAAAAAGTGGTTTTTAGTTATCAACATACAGGGGCTATCAACTTTCAGGGCTAGTTTAAACTGTTTATTTCCTTAAAGAAAGTAGTATCAACCACTAAAGGGAAATGAAGAGCATCTGAGGAAAATTTGCCTAAACATAAAGACAGTCCAAGGCCAAGAAATGGCGCAGGCGAAAACTGAACTAAGCATGAAATTAAAATACATTTATAACCAAAATAAGACATTATTTTGTCACATTTATAACCAAAATAAGAAACATGTTGCTAGTCTCTGAAAAGAAACAAATTTACTAATTTGCAGTTATACAAATTCTCCTCGATCTTTTCAGCAACATGCAGAGGCATAGATCAGTGAATCCACCTGCAGAAGTTAGATCTGATTCAGAACAAAAGGTGAGCTTCTAGATGCTGGAACCTGGAGCTTTATAATAACAAAATAATAAAATAGTAAAACACATCCTGTACTGGGTGTTGGTGTCAAAGTTTTGGTGAAGAGGAATCGCAGAGGCTGCCTTGTGTCAGACACAGCCTGTGTGTCTCCACAGGGGAATTTGAACCCAGGGGGAAAAACAGGCCAGGGAGAGAAGCTTTTTCAATTTGTTTCTCATCATCCAACTCAATTTTAATTGCCATCAAATTAAATTCATTTTCCCTAAGATGAACCTTATTTGTTGACAGCAAGATGAGCTCCCTGTACCTTGACCCATGAGCTTTTTCTTCTTGATTTTCTCCCTCTGTTCTGTTGAGGAAGGACAGTGAGCAAGCAGCATCCAGAGCCAGCCAAAGACAATCTGCCAGACATTCATTGACACTGGAACCTCAGTGACATCTCCTTTAAGTGGATCCTCACCCCAGTGGTGCCAACAGGGCTGGAAAACCAATGTGAGTCTCCCACAGCTCATTCATTATCTCACACTGTTGTTCTATTGCCATCAGAAGCTGGGAAAATAAAAACAGGGGAAGCAGGGAGGAAGGGCATAGTCTAGAGGAAGAGGTTGGCATGCAGTGCCAGTGCCAGTGTCAGAGGAAAGGCTGCTCCTTCTTCCCAAGTCCTTCCTTCCTCAGCACACATTTCCTGATGATGGGGTCCCAGCAGCACGGGAGAACCACAAACAGAAAGTGGGGTGAACTCAGCCAGCATTGAGATATTCCATCCTGAAGGTCAGAAGATGGGGTAAGAAAAGACAAAGTAAAGGGACAGCAAAGCAGGGAGCTGGGAGCTGGCACCAGGGAAATCAGCAAAGCTGGGAGAGGAACCGAGACAAGAGTGCAAGGGTGAGGTACTGAAGATCACAGAAACCTTGGAGTGAGCAATACTGAAAAGAATGAAAAATGGTGGTTGCTGAGAGAAAGGCTTGACAAGGCTAATCAGAAGGAAGGAAAAACAGTGGCCATTGAGATGCAGAACTCGGGTTGGGATGGGGACAGAGAGGAGGAGACCGCGATGAACTTCTGTGTAATGTTTGCTTCCACTCACGCACTATTACAGTTGGAGAGTGGTGCTGAAAGGGATTTAAATAGAGTTGATTTCCTGAGCTTGTAATGAGTCCATGCACTTTGGGTTTGGCTGAATTATTTTCCATTTTTGTTCCTTTTTTTTTTTTTTTTTTTTCCACAGGAAGAAGTAATAATATTTTCAAACCAACTATAGGTCTGGTCCAAATCAGTTTTAAGATTCTAGTTTGGGAATGACAGGATCAAATTCTCACAGGCCTTCTCAGGAGATTATGGCCCAGCAAAGATTAAGATATTTCTGCTGTCTTGATCTGGATCCAGAAATTCTTTCCACTTCTGAGTCTGCTTTCCACTGAGTGCTGCTAAGGTGTATTTGAATCAGAAAAGTCAACTCTGAGCAGTTGTTTTTCTCTCTCCTTTGTCCTCTTCTGTCCTAACCCCCAACACTCACAAAAGTTTCAATCCCTTCTTTTTCTACCTGACTGCCAAAAAAAAGGCAAAACAAAAACTCACAGCTCACCCTTCTGTTTTTTTAACAAAATCAGATCTTGAGGCTTTGGTTTTGTCTCATGTCTATATGAGGTAAAAACCACTTAGCTTTTTTGTTTTTTCTCCAGCCTTAAAACCTGATGTTGCTTTGGTTTGTGGTAAAAAGGAGATTAATATCCTCATATATTTTCAACAAATATTCTCTTTTCTTTTGCATTCAGTTTTTTTGCATTCATTCTGTAGAATCACATGACCTACTGGGCTGGATTGACAGCCAATATATTTTTAAGCCAATATATTTTTTTCCTATGCTGTTAAGTGTCCCTGCTGACTTCTGTTTTCTGATCTGTTTTTGGCCTGCTGTGGTATGATGCTGTCAAGATAAACAGACTTGTCTCTTCTTTTTTTTTTTTTTTAATACTGTCAAAATACTGCACAAGGTGGTCCTCAACTTTCCATGCAGGAAGCACCAATATCCACACACACAGAGATCCACACTTACCCATCACAGATGTTGTCACAGTGAGCTAATCATGCAGGCTTGTTTAAAAAGCTGTAGTTGAAGGCAGAGGAGGAGTTCTGCAAATCAAAGCTTGACTGCGGAGTTGCTTGAGCAGGGACTCACTGTAAATAAATTAATTTGTACCTCAGTTTACTGCACTGTAAAAACTAAGTGTCATTAAAGTGTCTAGAAGCTGAAATGCTATTTTGAGAACATGCTGAGATGCTTTCTAATTCAGGTGACCATTGGTAAGTGATGTCCTGACTGCATCTCCCCTGAGAAATAAACAAATTGGTATTTGGAAAGCTGCCATTCCCAGCAGCCATGCACTCAGAACATTCCTCCTTCTCCACCTTCTCACTTTGTTTGTAAGGGACTCTTCAGTTGTTTTCTTTACGCTGGAAAATGTGAAATGCAAAATAAGCACGGAACAAAAAAAAATTGCTAATGAGTGCTACGGAAGGTAAAACTTTTGGGATTTTGTTTTTAGGAACTATTTCCTCCATAAAAAAATATCTGTGCTTTCTTTTTATGGGAGGAGGTAAAAAGCAAGGAGCTGGGAGTGAGGGTGGGGGGAAGGTTGCATGTGGCTCTAATGATTAAATGTCAGCTTTGCTCCTATTTTTTTTGCCTGCTAGGAGCTGTGTACCATGGTGATACATAAACAAGAAGTGACCAATTATTCATGTGAAAAGAGGCTTCATGAATCACAGGGAAGCAGTAAATTATGTGGAAAAGCACATTTGACACTCTTTTCAGGATCTAATTGTGACAACACGGAATCGGTATAATAACCATGCGCGTTCCTTTTAGTAAGACATGGGGGTGGGTAGGAAAAGGGGTTCTGATAGTACTGGAATGATTTGCAACAAACCCTTTCTTCTCTTTTTGAGGAGAAAAAAGCCTGTTTTAGCTTCCTGCTCCAGTGTGGCTCACTGAAGTTCGTGCCAGGCGCGTAAACGAAGCCCTGGCAGAACTGGCCAGCCTGGAGAAGGTCAAGCCCTGAGGAGCGTGTTGTTTGTTAGCAGAGCACCAAGGGGAAGGTGTGTGCAGTGCCACCAGTGAGCTGGAGGTGAAATAACTATTTTAGCGTCTCTGTCCACTGGCCTGCAGTTTTGCTTCTTTGGTGGCACACTGAAAGGGAGGAGTTTTTCCAAACACTCTCCTCCTGTAGTCAACTTGCACTGCATGGGTTGCTCCTTGCTCAAGGGACTGGAGTTCCAGCCTCCCACACCGAGATTCCAGTGGTACAAAAACCCTCCCACACTGGCAGCCTGACCTTGCAATCAGCTCTACCTGAGTGGTGCAGAGTCCCTTTGGCTTCACTCCATCTCTGGGATGGCACTTTTATCCACTGACCCTAGACAAGGCCATGCAGCAGGGGACCTAATGCTGGAAAATAACTTCTAGGTAGCCAGTAACTGGTTTTCCTTCTGTCTCTAATGAAATCACATCAATCAAAGTCCATCCCTGTGACAGTGTTCACAGGGGTCCGAGGATGAGGGAAGAGACGAGGATCTGACTCCATGTTTCAGAAGACTGATTTATTATTTTATTATATATATTATATTAAAACTATACTAAAAGAATAGAAGAAAGGATTTCATCAGAAGGCTAGCTAAGAATAGAAAAAGAAAGAATGATAACAAAAGCTTCTGTCTGACACAGAGTCCGAGCCAGCTGACTGTGATTGGCCATTAATTAGAAACAACCACATGAGACCAATCACAGATCCACCTGTTGCATTCCACAGCAGCAGATAATCATTGTTTACATTTTGTTCCTGAGGCCTCTCAGCTTCTCAGGACGAAAAAATCCTAAAAAAAGGATTTTTCATAAAAGATGTCTGTAACACATCCCTGCCTTCACTGCCCGGGGCTGCTTAGCTACATGACCAGCTCCAGAAATCCATCACCTGTTCCATTCTGTGTCTGCATCTGGCAGCCTCACCAAACAGCACCACATCTCCAGCAGGGTCAGAGCTGTTTGGTTCTCAGGTGCTTTGCTGGTGTAGGGTTGTGCTAGTGAGCACAGAGATTGCCATGCCTGCACAAACCCCTTTGTCACAGAAAGTAATAGGGGCCTTCTCAAGCCAGGTCTCATAAGCTCTTGGAGGTCTATTTCTCACCCAAGATAGCTCAGCTACCTTTGGAGGTATAAAATCAGCAAGATGGCTTCTGTTGCAGTGTTGGAAACAAAAAGGTGCAAGAGGGTCTTGCTCTTGGTAAAACACCTTACAAAAGTGATTAGTTTCTTTGTTCTCTTCTTTTTCTAGTAAACTGCCCAAATGAGACTTTTTGGCTCCTGTCCAATTAGCTTAAGTTTGAGGTGAAGTCCTCCAAGCCTATGAAATGTCTTTTTCACCTAATCAAGCAGAGAAACTTCTGGGCTTCTTTCCTTTTTGAAGGGACAAGGGATAGTTTTGTCACTCCATCAACAAGGGGCACATTCCTGTAACGGAATGCGGTGCCTGAGGAGCATCTGCCACTTGGAAAAGCAGGCAGCAAATCCAACAGGACAGAGTTTATGGTTCTGAAAGGTCACTCCACTGACTTGCTGAGAAAAAACAGACACCTCTTAGCAAGGGCCTTAATAGCACCTTTCCATTAGCACCTAGAATCCAAAGAATGAGGTCAGAATGGACAAGGAATATGTAGCACTGGAACCCCATAACGTGACTTAAAGTGGTAAAAAAGAAAATTTTAAGGTTAAAATTATTTTAACCTTTAATCAGAATGCCAAGAGTTAGTAACACACAGTTTCTGGACTTGAGAGCCTCTCACAATGAAAAATTCATGTGCAGAGGGGCAGGCATAGAGAACTACGTGTGGAAAGGATAATCAGAAAGGGGCCAAGGTACACAGGTCCTACTTTCAGCCTGTGTTCAGAGACTGCACTTCTCCCTCATCCTCTGTGCATTGGATGGCAAGCCATGGTTTTGAACAGCAGGGGTAAAGCTCCTGCTACCAAAGGACATTAACTGAGAGATCACACCAATTTTTTTTTAGTGGCTTTGCCAGCAATGAAATGATTGCACAGGGTGACAGTGACAGCACTAGACAATCAGTCCTGTGACATCCTTTGAGCTTAGAGTGGCTGATGAGAAGGAATGAGAGGAGGAGCTGATTTATGCTGCAGGGAAGAGTTTTGCTGCTGAAGCACTCTTCACATCAGAGGTGTGTGCCAGTGTGCCATGCCACAAATAGGGTAAAAAAAAAAGCCAAGGTGCCCACAGTCCCTACTTTACTTTTTGTTCTTTATCACCATTCATCAGGTGCTATGTCACATTTAATATTTTCCATTTGCTTTTGGCCAGTATGGTCTGGTACTGCTAAACAGCAGAAACCTGTTGATTCTGGACTGCTAACTACTACTGGCTGGCACACTAAACTGTAGGGTGACTGAACTGTGGTGGAAGACAGACAGAATTGTTTCCAATGTACACCTAAGGAGGCCCTCAGTAAAGCAAACATTGATTTTGGAGAAGGAAATTTTTTTTTTTTATTTTTTAACCTATCTGCTGCCAGCAGGCTGTAAATAGGATCCCTATACTTTTCCCTGTTGATACTAACCCACATAGGAGCTCATCAGCAGCCTGCAAGGCAGTGGGAGCTGCTGAGCCCTGCTAGAAGCCGCACACACCTCGGAGCAGATGAGGTCTGTCCCGCTCTGTCACGGACTGGGTACAAGGAGGGAAGGCAGCCCTGCAGCCCATGGGTGGCCTGGGACTGCTGGTTCATTGGGTTCATCCTGCCTGCATGGCCCAGCTCCTGCTATTATAAATCATATAGGTACGAGTTTGTTCCTGGAGCAACTTGTTTGCTGTATTTATTTGGAAAATTTCAGTAACTGCGCTCACCACAGCCTCTTTTTCTGCTGCTGAATTTGCCATAACTGGGGCTCACTCAAGAATGCTCTGTCTTAACAGTGTGTGATTTCCCTCATGACTTCTGAACCACATTCTGAATAGATGTGCTGGTAAAGTGTGGTAAATACATTTCCAGATAAAGTGATAGTATCTCAGAAATGACCCATTTCTCTAGAGACAGAATGCCACAGATTTGAGGCACCCTCAGACTAAAAAAGAGTTGGACATCCTGTCCTGTTTCCCTCCTCCCCCAGTTTTAAGATCAGTAAAACATTTAGAACAGAAACCAATTTATTTTTAGTACAATCACATAGTCAGTTCTGGTTTTATTTATATTTAAATTAAAACCAGGTTTTAGCTCGTCAGCTAACCCAGAATGCTAATGTTATTTAAGAAAGGGGGGGAAAACAAAAGAAAAGAAATTAAAAAAACATTTAAAATGGCTAAATAATTAGTTTGGACCTGGCATCCCACACTGAGAGAAAACAACAGCACTCTGTGATGGCTACAGGCTTTAGAAAGTAGGTGGGAAAACTATTCAGATGTGCTGTGACTGTGTAGAAGGGCGTGGGTTACAGGAGACACGTGCATGCTGTGTGGCAGAGAAATAGTTAAAACACTGCTTGGGCTGAGTCAAATGCCCAGTGGTGCCTGTTTGGAACATTTTCCTTTGAGTCATTTTGTTTGAAATGTAATAAATGGCTGGTCAATCTGTTGTTAGAGCCTCTGTAGTTGTTGCCTGGAATATTATTCCAAAATGTTTACTCCACAGAGGTGTCTCATGAGCGGTACCTCTTACTCACATCTGTCACTTCTTTTGGGAGGGGTAACTTGAACTTTTTTTCTTTTTTCTCCCATCTCACAGATGTTCAGACCAGCACTGCTGTTTTCTCCAGTCACCCTGTCACTGCATATGCACTTCCAAGGGGAATTCAGGGACAGATTTAAAAGTGATTGAAATGAGCACAAAGACAACTTTAAGTCAAGTATATTCATAATTTAAAAATATTTCCAGTACAACCAAACTGCTTGGAAAAATGTGAAAAGATTAATTTCTGATTATGGGGAGGTTTCAGTGAGAGATCCAGATCCTGAGAAGTTGTGGGAGTCAGTGAGTGAAAAGCATTAACATAATAATCCCCAATACTCCTAAAATCCCGAATTCATGATGTGTGAGTGTGTTTTAGTGGATTTTTTGAAAAGCCTGGTATGTGTGTGAGACAAAGGAAGCTCTATGTGGTTTATCTTTATGCAGCTATCCACTGTGGTCCATAAACAGCTGATGCACTCCTGTCACAAACTCCACACAGCCTGGAACCAAAGGGGAGCTGCAAGGAATGTGGGAATGGTGTGTTTGACCTAAAACTTCAGGGTGTGCACTCTGCCAAATCCTTTTGGTGGGGAGCTGTAAGCTGGGGCTCGTGCTGGTGCACGGTGCTGGTTTGAAGTGGGAAGAGCTTCAGCAGCATGGCAGGCACCAAACCATGGGACGTGCTTTGGCACACACAGAGGTGGGGATTGTAGCGGGTTCACAGAATCAGAACTGTAGACTGTCCTGTGTTGGAAAGCACAAACAAGCATCATCCAGTCCAGCCCCTGGCCCTGCACAGACACCCCAACAATCCCTGCACAGACACCCCAACAATCCCACCCTGTGCATCCCTGAGAGCGGTGTCCAAACACGCCCAGAGCTCTGGCAGCCTTGGGGCCGTGACCATTCCCTGGGGAGCCTGGGCAGTGCCCAACACCCTCTGGGGGAAGAACCTTTCCCTGATCTCCAGTCTGACCCTCCCCTGACCCAGCTCCAGCCGTTCCCTGGCTTCTGTCCCTGGTCCCAGAGAGCAGAGCTCAGGGCCTGGCTCTCCTCTTCCCCTCAGGAGGAAGCTGCAGAACTGTTGTGAGCTCTGATCTCAATCTCCTCCATCTGAACAAGCCAAGTGACCTCAGGTACTCCTCATATTGCTTCTCCTCTAGCCCTTCACCATCTTCATAAGCCTCCTTTGGATGCTGGAATTAGCTGGCAGCTTCTGAGAGTCTGACTCTGCCTGTGAGAACTAACATACACTTCTCACAGCTGCTGCAATCCCTCCAGATCTCCCTCCTCTTTGCCCTCAGTGAGGTTGGATTCATCCTCTCCTCTTCAATTCATGGACTTGGGTATGATAGGTGTTTTGGGAAAAAGGTGAATTGTCTGCAAAGGTGTGCACAGCACTCTGAAGGAAAGTACTGCATTGCTATCCCTTATGGCATAAACATCACTTTATACTTTTGATTTCTTGAAAGCTCCTCAGCTTCATTCTTGCAGAGACCACTGTTGTGGCAGGAGTGAAGACCAATGCCATCTAAGCTCTCCTGCTCAGAGACACGTGCTGAGCAATGAGAGTTTTTTCAAGATCGCATACTCTCCAAAAAGACTGAATAGAAACCCCTCTGTCTTCACTACAGCATCCCACAAAATCTCATCTGGATCAGTTGATTGCAATCAGCTGGTCACCCAACTAGTTTGTACTATGTCCATTCACTTGCTGTCTTAAGCCATTTCCATTGAGAATTTGTTTTGCATATGGAATCAATCTGGTAAATGCTGCTTCAGAGAAGCTTTGATCTGCACTTTATACTGGGAGCTGTGTTTGGTTAACTGTCTTTTTCAGATAGTAAAGTACTGGGGAAAAACTTTCCCTTTCCGAGTGAATAGAAGGCAATTTGCCAAGGAATTAATTTTTCTTATGTTTTTAAAAACAGGTTTTTTTTCATGCTGTCAACTAGGGTCTCATCTTGATGTCTCAGACATTTTAAAGTACCGTGTCAGCCTGTGCAGATGTAGTGGATGCCAATATCACACCTCACCTGGTCTGTCAGAGTCCTAGAGTGGGAGTGACAGGGGATATCATCTGGCTCAGCTGGCAGATGTTCCCACAGCCTTCACTCCCAGGCCTGGGAGAGTTATGGGCTGCCTGCACCACAGGGGATCAAGAGTTAGTGTGAGTTTACACAGGGACTCTGGGGAATAAACAGAAGGTCCTCACATGAACAGACCATGGAAGGTATGAGTGGGTAAATGCTGGGATGTGTCCTGACACCCACCTTGAGAGTGATGGGGTGCTACAGTCTTGCTGGGATGGGGAGAAGTGAATTCCTTGGAAGTATCCCAGGGTCACATCATCAGGCCATACTTGCAGCACAGGACTGTGAACTTTCTCTGGTACTTTGCCTCTGGGCAAAAATTGGGCATTATAGAGAAATGTGATTCTGGGTGAGGAACTTGTGTGAGGTGTGAAGGCTGTGCTGTGGCAAGCAGTGATAAAGCAGCCTGACATCCTGAAAGATGCACACCTGGAGTGAGACAGCTGTCTGCTTGGAACTTGGAGTGGCTGAAATCTTCCTGTATTGGGAAAAAGGTAATCCCTAACAAAGGGAGAGAAAGTGATGCATTTTATTCTATTTTATCAGAGTATTATACTTTATTATACTATATTATTCTATACTATATTACACTACATTTAAACTGAATTTGTACACGCATTCAACTCAACTTAACTGTACAGAATTTCATGACTGTCAGCCAACAGTCCTGACACACACACATGCATTCTATTGGTCAGTGGATCAAAACACTCACACTAGAATCTAATTACTAATTCCCTTCAGGTAAACAATTTTCTACAATGCATTCTACTTGTGAACAACACAGGAGCTGTGTTAAATGAGATAAGAACTGTTTTCTCTTTCTCTGAGGTTCAGAAAATGTGAGTCCCAGAAATATTCTTGGGAAGTTGTGCCTTGCTTTTCTCTGTGAAGAGAAAGCAGCTACATTCCTGGGCTGCAGGGACTGCTGAGAGGATGAACATTTCCCAACCTCTTAACCAGTGTCCCATGGCTTCTCATCTCCCCAAACCCTTCGTTTTACCTAAAGCAATCAAGCAAACAACAGAGAGCTCATCTGCTGTCAGTTCTGAGTTGTAGGAAAATGTCTAGCAAACTGACAGGAAGCAGTTTGTGACCTCATCTGGCAACAAATAAAAGCCAGTTCTAAAAACAGCATTTAAAACAGTGACGTTTAATTGATATCTGCCAGAGAAGGACACACACCAACTTTGTTTAAGTATAACCTGATTGTCAGCATGAAGGAATTTGGAGATGTTTTGACATATTTGACATTATGTAATGAAAGTGTTGAATGTGAAGTGAGAAGACACATTTTTTTTGGGAAAAATTCCCTATTTTTGTTTAAATAACCAGACAAAATTTAACACTACAGTAATGTCCTCCTTCTCTTTTCCTTTCCATAGTTTTGTTCCATGCCTCTGTTTACATTCCCGTCAATTTGAGTGAGCTTATGGTTGAAGTCATTACCTGAGTGCCCTTTTTTGTGTAAGAAGGAGCAATGTAATTGTCAATTATGGATTTGTTAACGAAACATCTGAAACTTCCATGAGTCATTAGGAGGCAGGATGGACAGATGTGTATCCTTAGGGGGAAAAGTCAGAAAACGTGGCCAGCATCATTTAAAGCATAAATGTGACATTCTGGAAGAATATTCAGTGGGGACAACTGCTTGGGGGTTGGCTGAGCTTTCCTCAATGCTGGACTTGGGTTTATAGAGTGGGAAGAAGATGGTTTTCTGTCAGCATTATGTCTCTCTTGCTTTAACTGGTGCTTACTTGGAGGTAGGAATGAGTTTGTGCAAATGACATTTGTGCAGCTTAAATAAGTGCTTTGTCAAATCATTCTGGCCCAAATTTCCTTTTTATATGTTGTCTTCTCTGAGGATAACCAGAAGGCAAAGCATTTTAAACACTCTTGTCTTTCTAGTCTCATCTACTGCTGTCTCCACATGGCTCCAGTTAGGTGGCAGTTCTGTATTTGGGAAGGTCTTAACTTCCCTTAGAACAGCCACTGTCCATCTTGTCCCACAATGAAGAATAGTGCAAAGGGACTGTGTCTTGGTTTGGAAAGACAGGAGTCTGCCAAGGAAGGCAGGAGCCTCCCCTGAAATGGAGAATATAAACCCTCCCCACCCCTCCAAATTGCTATAAATTTTAAATTAAGGGGCTCTCGGGCAAAAATATGGGAGCAGGAAATAGCAGTTCTTGAATAGGGAAGAAAAAAATAAAAGGATAAAATAAAGAATGCAGTACACTAGAACAACACTGACAGAGTCAGAACACAACCTGACACCCTGTGGGTCAGGGGGTTGGTAGCAGTCCAATTGGAATTGTGGCTGCAGCCCTCCTGGAGTGTCAGGTGTGGTTCTGTTGGAGCAGGGGGTCCTGTAGAAAAGGGTGTAGTCTTCCTCTGAAGATCCAGTGGAAGAGACAGCTGTTCCTCTGGGAAATCCAGTGGAGAAAGCCATGTTGGTGTCTCAGAAACCTCTGGACTATATCTGGGTAGGAATGCTTGGCTCCTCCCTCTGGGTGGAGCATCTCCCAGTGGGATGCTGTAGTTCTTATCAGCCATGCAGGGACATTCAATGGCCTGTTATCAGCAGATGTCCCCTCCCCAGGGAGGAGTGATTGTGGTCACTCAGAGAGAGAGATAAGGCAAACTGCCCACTTGACAAAAGATAATCTGCCATACAGATGGTAATGGAATACATCTTGCCTTGCAATCTGGAACAGACTGTTTATGCCATTTAGAGAATGCTTCAGGGTCTGACATGCTGAGTTCTAAGGATAAAAAGTAATAGTAAAAGCTTACTCAATTTTCCCATTCAGCTGTATCTCACAATATCCCATAACTCATTATGATTCTACAAGAGGCTGCTTTGAGGGCCTGATGAAAATCAGAGCATTCAGTATTCCTCTCCTTCCCGTTGCCCACAATGTTAGGCCCTACTGTAGAAAGCAATGAAGCTGGGCAGGCAACACATTCCCTTGGTAAATCCATTCCAGCTCCCTCTAGTTATTTTCTCATCCTTCATGTGTTTAAAAAGTAGCTTCTCAGAGCATTTGCTGCCAGTTTTCCCAAGGACAGAAGTCCTGCTACAAATACCAGGACAGATGGCCAGCTACAAACACCCTGGATCATTCTTACCCTTTTTTGGGGTCAGTGCAACACCTGCTTTTTGCCAGGCCTTAGGAATTTTCCCTCATTGCCAGAACCTGTCAAAGGGGATAGAAATTAGTTCCTCAGTGACATCAGCCAGCTCCTTTAGCAGGCTGGGATGCCCCTGATGAGTTGTGATGGACCTGCCTCTGTTGGGTGAGAGGATCCCCAGCTCTTTTTCCAGTGGGTACTGGCAGACTGTAATAGGAGGCTCAGAAATTCAGGAGGCCTGAGGACAGGTCTCACATGTGAAATGTAAGCTGTGAATTACATCTTTTTCCCTGTAGCTTGTCACTAGGACCCTGAAGCTACTGAGCAATGGATTCATGCTGTCTTTGCCCTTTCTTCCACCAATGTACACACAAAACTTTCTGATTCTTACCTTCCTTGGTAGCTTCAACTCCATCTGAGCTTTGGCTTTGCCCTGGCTGCATTCCTACTCATGCAATTCACACATGAGTAATCTTACCATTTTTGCCATTCACTTCTTACAGTTTTTGCTGTTTACATTGCCAGTCCTATCAAGCTGTACCAAGTTTACAGAAATAGAGCAGAAAAAATCCTAGGTGACTCAGTTAATTCAGGGATGATTAAATGGCAGCCCATATAAAACTGCAAGTGAGTTTTATTTGGTTCAGCCTTGTCTCCTCCACCTCCAAGAAAAGAATCTATTCAAGTTCAAACCACACAGAGGGATTTTCTCTGTATGACTGATGGTGAGGGATGATGTACAGATCCCAGCTAGTGCAGCAGGAGTGCTTTAATTTACATGAGATACTGTGAAAATACACTGCTGTGGTGTTACTGTGCTGGCCCCTGAGCCACCCAGGTAAACTTGAAATGCAGCTGAGTATACAGAAGCTGATTATCAAAATCCATCTCACACCCTGCATAATCCAGTATCCTTTGGAGTCTGGTTCAGAGGCAGTCAAACAAAGAGGTTTTCCCTGTTGTGATGGAAATCCTGCTTTGAAACAGCTCAGGAAGGTCTAAGAAAGAGAGAGGAACTGACATGGTCTCCCTTGGAGAGAGCGAGCTGCCTGACAGAACCAGGGACTGGCTTGGAATAGCAGATGAAAGGATATTATGATGTGTCAAGTAAGGCAAAGGAGACCCCAGGCAGATCTGATTTAGGCTCAGCTGTTAATCAAAAATTCTGGGGAAAATCCAAGCCTCCAGAGCTTGAACAGAAATAGAAAGGGCTGTTTCCTATTATACAGGCACATAAAGCTGTGCTGAAGGGGAAATCCAACCGGAAAAGGGCTTTTCTCCCTATCCAGCTCATAGATGGTGCTGGAGCACTGAGACACAGAGTGCTGGGCCCTTTTCTGGATCAGAGTAACCCATGGCATGAGTATAGAGACAGAAATACTCCATGGGTGTTCTGCTTGGAAATCCCTTTCCATGACACTTTCTAAAGAGTTTTTATCAGTCCTGATCAGGCCAGCTGTCACTTTAGACCCCTTCAGATGCATTGGCCTCTTCCAAAACCTGTCAAGATAAAGATGCTTGTTGACTTTAATGGGCTTTGAATCAAGCCTATAAAACAACCTGACATCTGCAGTAAATGCTCAGGCCTTAATGCTATTTTTCCCTGGGGTTTTGGAACATCATTCCAACATCTGGGAACCTTGCCTTTCCTAGTGTTTCCCATTTGGTAGAGAATTTTTAGCAGATTAAAAAGCAAAAGCTGTAGGCCAATTGGTTCCTCACTTTCTGGGTTAGTTCAGGTTCTGCTGCAGATCAGAATGTCAAGTAATGTTTCCAGCAGTATTGGATATTCCAGAGAGTACAGAAAGCAAGGAAGGTGACATTATCACCTGTCAAATTGCAACTGCAGCTTCTCTCTATGAGCAAATAACAAAAAGTCTGTGGCTGGGTCAATGGACCTGCCACCAACCAAAGGGTTGAGATGCTTTGGATGGCATAAACACTGCATGCCCTTTTTGGCTTTCATCCTTTTTATTCTGCACTCTAGCAAGTCTGGGAATAGGAAACCACCACTTTTGTCCACAAAAGCCTGACCACACATACTCACAGCAGGAATTTTACCAGGTTTGTCTTTCACTGCCTCCTTACATAACAGCATTGGTGAAAGGGGAAAGAAAGGAGTCTAAACCACCTGGGCAAGCCTGGACAGAATCTCACAGACTGAAAGTGATCACTAAAACATAAAATGTCCACTGGGAGAAGAAGCTGGGAGGCTGAGGGCATTGCCAATAGCAGCAGGGTAGGGAGATGCAAAGAGAAAGAGACTTTCCCCAGCCCAGACTCTGGGGCAGTTAAAGCTGAGGCAAATTGAAAGATAATTTCAAGAAAAGTTTAAAACTTGGGAAGAGGAGAATACCTATGCAGACCTTTTATTTATTAATACTGTAGTCTGTGTGCTACAAGCATTTTGGTGAAGTGAGACTGGCTTGTTTTTTTTGATTCAGTGGTGCTCACAAGATTTTAAAAGGGAAATGGCTTACAGGTTGGAAAATGGGAGCGCTATCTTGAAATCATGACCAGCCCCAAAATATTTGGTCCTTAAGTTTCCATTCATGGTCTCTAAGACAGCACTCAGGCCACAGCAAAAAAAAAGATCTGAGCTGTGGCTTACCACAAACACTCCTTGAAATCCCAGCTAGCAGTCTGGCACTTTCTCTAGCCCACTTCTCACGTCTCCAAGCCACTCATCTATCTGCTGATCATGTTAGACATGAACAGCAGCCAGCACTCTCTCCATCTGGATTCTTGCATATGATTTTTAGAAAGGCTCCAACACAGACTCTGTTTCTTTTCTTTGTTTTTGTTTCTGCTTTGTTATTTTTTCCATGTCCAGATTCAGAGCGTGAGTGTTACTGTGGTTGCCTTTCTCACAATGACACTCTCCTAATTAATTGCTACGCTTCAGAAGCATCAATGCCTGGTTTAGGGTAAATGAAGACCTCAGATTTAGAAGATTTATATGCAAAAATGTGCCTGAAGTTTAAAGAGGCAGCAGAGTAGAAATCCCTGGCCTAAACTTCTCTTTATGCAGGGATTTGCACAGAGTGCCAAACCAGAATCAAATTAGTTTCTTTAAGACTTAGATTTTCCCATGTTTTCTGTTACTCAAAGGTCATGATGTTTTTTAAATGTCTCTGCTGTTCCTGGGTTAGTTTCCTCTTCTGCAGCAACCTGTAGGGAAGTCATAATGTAGTGTTTATGATGACATCCCTTTCGTGCTGTGGAAAGAATTTTAATGTCATGAATTCCACCTTATGACTGGAGAGATGGGCTTGAACTGGAATCTCACAATCACACAATCCGAAACTCAGTGGAATTTGAATCCCCAGCTGACCTTACATTTTAGGAGCCAAAACTCTGTTTTCATCCCTCATCTTCCAGCCTTTGAAACAGTTTAGATCTGTGATTCTCTGGCTCAAATAATGCCTAATGGTGGCTTCAGTGCCAGAAAAAAAATGGGAAAGAGAAAAAGGGGAAACATGGAGATAAATAGAATGTTTAAGTGGAGAAAAGCTAATTAAAAACTTTATAAAATAGCAATCTACAATGAGAACCTAGTTCTCTTTCTGTCCAGCTTGTCCAAGCACCTCCCTCTGCAGAGTTCAGTAGTAAAGATTTTGGCCTTTTATGCAGACTGTCATTTTACCTACACACTTGTGTCTTTCTCAGTGGCACAGCTTTCAGCACCTCATCCCATACCATCTTTTAGCCTCAAACAAAATGACTGTGAGTTACATCTCACCTTTACAAATGGGACAACCACAGTGTGAAGAATTTAAACAGCAGACCTAAGCTCACACTTGAAGACTGCAGCAGAGGAGGGACTCACTCTGCCACTCTCTGTTCAAATGTCTATATGATGACACCAACATTTATTGCTAAATGCTTTCCATATGATGTGCCAAGTGACCCAGAATCACTGGGTGGTTTGGTTTTTTGGGTTTTTTTTTAAAAGAAAAATATCCTTAGAGAGACCCAGAAAATCATTGAATAATGTCCCTACAGTCACACTCACTCTTCTGGGTACTTCTCTATGTCTCTTCTACTGAAGTTCACGTTTGAGTTCTTTATTCAATCATTACTCCAGGAAACTAAATTCTGCAATTATTTGAATTAAATTTTAACATTGTTGGAAGAAAGCTCATGGAAGAAAATCTACTTTCCTCACAGGGAAAGCAGATTTTGCTTCTCATCATAAGAAGCACCAAGCAGTGCCTCTGACCTGGGCCAGTGGTCTCCTCTCAGTGGCTGCCACTCAGACCTCCAAACACAGGTAAGCCCTCAGGAGCAATGTGTGTATTGGGAAGGCAGGACAGGCTGGGATGGCCAGGTAGAGGGCACAGATGGAAAAGAATATGGGAAAGAAACCATCTACATCAGCCCCTTTTGTTTGCTTCCTCCCTAATTTCCACACTTCCTCCATCCTAAACCACCTCGATTTCTCCCTTTCCCAGCTTTTTTTTCCTTCACAAAACACCCCATAAGTTTGGTACAGACCCAAGATGCCCTTCCCCTGCATCGTGTAAAGTGTCCCATTCCCCCAGTCTGTTTGTGAGGTGGCCTGGAGAGATGCTCTGGGTGATTTTATCCCACCTGGTGTCACTGGTGGGTGCTGGGGCTGGCAGTCCCCTGTGCCTGCCCTTGGAGGGATCAGCCTGAGGCTTCATTTCTCTGAGGAGGTTTGTGGGGTTCTCCCACTCTGTTCCTCCTTGTGTGTGCAGATGGGCACTGAGGGGCTGATGTCTCCTGGGATAGTGTCCATGGCAGGGTTTTGCCTGGGCTCCCCTCCTTGCCTTTTCCTCCTTGTGCACCTCCGTCTGTGTGGAGATGAACTTTGATCACACATCAACATATTTTTAGTGCCAGCACTCATTTTAATGGAGATAATTGTCAAAGTGACCCGCCCAGATTCCTGTTCTAACAGTACTGAGCATCTCTCTCATGTTTTAATGTACATTTTTCTTTTATTCCAGCTAATTCTTTTGCATTGCCAGAATGGGACACTGGACACCCATTCTTCACTTCAAATTTTGCTCTTCCAGAAAGCCTGCTGCTGTAATGTAGCTTTCTAATTCCTGGATACTAAAGATTGTTTAAAGAGGGGTTAATTTTCCACCATGTTCACATTGCCATGACTTTCATGTTGCTTTAACTTTAAAATTTTCCCTTCCCTGTTATGTTTTTCTAAAAGATGTAATTCATATAGAACTCAAGTGACCCTTTTTTAAATTCGCTTTTTTTTTTTTTTTTTTCTGTAAAATATCACACACATTTCTGGTTTACTTAACTGTTTTTAGAAAAGTGATATATTCTGGTGTCCCTGGCATGTTACATAAGTTTCAGATCTGAGCACAAAGACTCCATTTTGCAAAAATAAATGCATTCTCTTTCAACTCACGTCCGTAGGGTATCCCAAATGTACAGCACCTTGTTTACTGTGCCCTGACACAATATGTTGCTGTGCAACCCATGAACATGTTAGTTAAACGATTAACACACGTCCTTGATGCATCAATTAACCTCATTAGGCTTGGCCCCTCGAATGATTGTGAGTGCTTGCTTGTACAGAATGTTCCTTGCCTGCCTTCAGAGAGGGAGGCCAGCCAGAGGAACTGCCTGTTTATTTTTGAACCCATGTAAAAGTAGACCAGGAGCAGACACTTCCTGCTGCAGGCTAGACCTGACAAAGAGGTCATCTTTGTTGCACATGGCTGAGGAATCACACCCCCTGCTGAAGATCAGGGCTATTTTTAGGAACAGGATAGAACTCCTCATTCTTGAAATTGTTTTAATTTCCATCTGAAGAGTCTCACTGCATGGCTAGGGGAAAAGAAAAAATAAAAAAAAAAATTCTAGTAGGCTGCAGGGCCAGTGCGAACTGCAAGCCTGTGTAAAAAGAAACCTGATGAAATTGCTTCTTGTGGTGCTGACAGGATTTTGTCCTGGCAGCACCAATGTGCTAATCACTATAGGCTGACAAAGAGCCATTGCCCGAGAGCAGCCCATAATGGTCATGTAAATTTTACTTAAGTACATACAATTACAAGAAATTGCCCAGAATTTTAACACACATTGTCCTGCCCTGTTTATAGAACAGTATAGATTTACTGGCTCCATTTTTCTACTGTAAATCAAAAGCCTTAGGGCTTAGGAGGAGGGAAAGGGGGAGGAAAGGAAATGTTTTGGCTTCACAGTATATAACTGCCTACGGAATCATTTTAATGTATATTAAAACCTCATTCAGGTCTGCCACAGATGCAGTGAGTTTAAACAATCCAGTGGGGCACATTCCTCATAAAATTCTTCTCCTTCTCTGGTTCTGCAAAGTGTACTTCAGTGGATGGCCACTTATCTCCTGAAGACACAAGAATTCTGGTCCTGTTTTCCACAACAAGTAAACAGGGTTTCTCAGAGTTCTCAAATGCTGCACAGGAAAATTATAGATTATACTGACTATTACATGGTACAGGCTACAGCATCTCTCCCAGAAATTTCTGCTTCAAGCCCAGAGTTCAGGCTGACAAAGGCCAAGTGTCCAGGCCTGGGCTGTGTTTCAAGCTCCCAACTGAGACACAAGCACCATAATCCCAATGGCTGAGTTGTCACCCTGTTAAAAAGGCAAATTTCTAGTCTGGATTATGTCTAACTGCAGCTTCCAGTCACTGAATCTTGTTTATGTCCTGTCCTGGATTAGAAAGCTATCTATTACATGAAATTGCTTTCAGGCTGTGATATTTCTGAAGCAGTATTTGTAATCTCAGGTCATTGTCACAGTTCTTTCTAAACACTTCCAGTTTTTCTACGTTCTTTTGCCAGGGTAGACATCCAACTGGGCAGATGACTCCCAAAAAGCTCTCCCTGGTGCCAGATGGAAGAGTAATATTCCATTTATTTTTGTACTCAGTTGTGTGCTCCGTTTGTAACCAAAATTTATATCAGCAAAGACAGTCTCAACACATCATTGATTTGGGTATTTTAAAAGCATGATTACCTCTCTTTGTTCACAGGGTTTAGAATGCACCTGTTTTAGTAAGCTCATTCTACTCTGTGATCTCTGTTAATTTGTTCCCAGGTTAATATGGCATCACTTGCAGTTCCAACACCTGTTAATGGACATATTTTTTATTTTGCCTGTAGCTTTTGAGAACTCTGATAAAAAAACAAGTAGCAGTCAGCAAGGAAAAGGAGCCCATGGGATACCAGCATTAGCAGCAGTGGATGATGATCCTATTTTTCACAAAAACTGATGTAATCTGTTAACTTTTTCTATGTTTGCATGAGCTACATTGATGTTCCCTTTTGCTGGCGTTGTTTATTGATTTTTCAGATATAAAAACAGGTCACACAGGATTACATTTTTTGGGGAGTACTAAAAGAATTATGTCTACACAATTATCTCTAACCATCCACCCTGTAGTCTTGAAAATAAAATAAATAATCAGAAAACAATCACAAGCTTTTTATGACTGCATAATTTTCATCTTAATGTTACAATTTCTTCATTCCTTTTGGATAGTGTCACATAGCAGCCTCTCTGTGATTTTGGTAAGATCAGTGTCAGGCTCATCTTGTCCTGTCACAACTGAATTTTAAACTGTTAACAGTTTCTTATCAAACCTCTAGGGCTTCTTGGTGTCCCACTTTCTCTTAAAAACAATGTTAATTAGGCTTCTGAGATATCCTTGGACAATCATTTAAATACTCTTTAGTGCGAATTATCTATTCCTGCAAGAAAAAACTATGCTTTCCTTCAATCAGCACAGTTTAATATCTGTCATCTGAAGAAAGGATACCTACTTTATTTTCATTGAAAAAGAGGATAAGCCTGTTGCTTTCCTAATGAAGGGAACCCAGGTGCACTCTAAGTGCTGTACACATCTGCTTTTTCTTCTCCAGGCTTGATAATTTCCCGTTGAGGATTAGAATGCTTCAGTTTCATCTCCAAGCAACCAACAGTGCTGCAGACAAAATCACTGGGAATTATTTATTCCAAAGTGGGATAGGAAGTGCCTCCCTGCAGTTGTGTCAGAGTGCTAGGAAGAATTAGCAGGAGGGAGAAGAGGGGATCTGGGAGACAGACAGGACAGGAAGAGCAGGCAGGAGGGATGAGCTGGGACTGAGGCACACTGTGAACAGCTGATATGGTCAAAGATACAGAGAGATATTAAGAGAAAGAATGGAAGGTCAGGCTTGGGAGTAGCTCTGGGCTGGGCTACCCTGGCACAGCCTGGAGGGAGATGGTCCTCACCAGCAAGCCCAGATCACTTTATGACTTTAAATGGACATCTCAGCCATCACTTCCACTGGCACAAGGTTGGCCCAGTTAAAAATAAAATCCAGACAATCTGTATGGCATCATCTGCTATTTTAAGCTGGGTTCTTGTTTTGTCTTTGCCCAACGATGTGAGCTCAGGTCTTGTGCTGCCAGAAGGGAATCCTGAGGCCAGAGGATGTTTTGGAATCAACAGCTTGGCTGGTGAGTTCATCAGAGGCAGCGTGGGTGGTTCCCAGTGCTGCTCAGGTGCAAGAACCTGCACCAGCAGAACAGCTAGGAAAGGAAGCACAAAAATGTCAACAATGCAAAAGAAAAAGGCAGAAAGAGCTCCCTAGGAAAACAGGGTTTTTGAACAACTAGTAGCAAAGAACTATGTGTTTGTTCTGCAGTTGCACAATCATTATAGAAAAAGAATGATCTTTTTTTCCCAATTTTGTTCCTAGAACTTAAAGGGAGAGAATCACATTTGTCCTAAGTGCACTTCTGCAGAAGTTTTCTCAAAGGTTCATTTGATATTAGATGCCTACAGAAACCTACAGAGTTTCAAAGCAGGAATGAGGCTCCTAACATCATGGGACCGAAACTGGGTTTTGGTGTTGCAATGGGCTTTTGCATTGTGGGTACTGTTCCCACTTAGGTTGGATTTTTCATTTCCTTTAGGTCTGTATTTTATTAAAATATTATTTATTAGCATATTTATTAATAGTAACATTTCTATTTCTTAAATCCATTCCAGTATATTGTATTATATTAGTAATAATTAATAATAAATATGTAGCACTCAGAAATATCAAAGTGCTGTTGTGCTAGACATTAGGCAGTATAAATGGTAAGATATTTCTTCTCAAATCAAATGGTTGAAGAAAGATTCTAAAATGAAAAATGCCCTAAATGGATACCTTAAAAAAGATAATGATGGGTGAAAGCTAACCTGGAAAATGAAAGGAAATTAGAGGAAGGTACTTCTTTTCATTTCCATAAAAGAACTTATCTACCTTAAGCAGCAGAAGCAGCTGATCACTGATGTCCTTGTAAAAGGATGCAACAGCTCATCTGTTCATGAGTTTTGATGTTCCTTCTCTGTATTGACAAGGGACAAACAAGATTTCCTGGAGAAATAAAAGATTCTACAACACAGTGGCTTTTCAGGATAGATTCTGATTTTACTTCATGTTTATCACTTTCCTTCATTAACTGACTGAAGAAGAAATGCAGCTAAGTGATTAAATAGATTTTGCTTTCACAAGGAATCTTAAGTGTACGTGAGTCTGGATATTTGTGTATAAGAAAATGTTTTCTGCATAATTTAAAGATTTTGGACATTTTTCATTCACTGTGTTTTGTTTTGTTTTTCTTCTTAGGCAATGCCTACAGATGAAGTTGTGACTGGAGCAAATCAGAGTGAAAAATACAAAGATGCCTTAATCGCTTTACCTACAACTTAGGACAAGCTTTGCAACTGCACCTACATGACAGAAACAATGTCTGGCTTTTCTCTTGTGTCCAAGTCATGGACACAAGCACTGTAAGGTGCTCAACAGTCAGTGAAGGGAGACAGGAGCTGCTAGAAAATGATTCATCACGCTGATTTTAGAAACCTGTCTCAGGAGGACTGAATCAGCATCAGGAAGGGTCCAGTCCTCCCCTTTGATTAGAGTGATCACAAGAGACAGAATGACTCATCTATGTACACCCAACACATGATGTCTTGCCAGAAGTGAGTTATTTGTAGTGATTAAACCCACTTGTTTTGGTTTTTCTCTTTCCTTTTCATTAATTTTAAACGTCTTTCCTTGCATTGGCCAAGACCATTACAGGCACACAAGACACTGACTGTTGCACTTGGCTCCTTGTGTGTTGTTTTGGAAGGTGCAACAATTATATTCCTAAAATAAAAGAGACAGGATTTATAAGCCAGAACACACAGGGGAAATCCACTTTCCTTGAAAGGCTTGGCTGCTGTCTAAGTTGCCTCTGACACAGTTACATAAAAGACCTACTTTATTTTTCCACTTTCTGAGTCAGAAGAGCTTTGGATAAAGTTTACAGTGACCCTACTAAATGTATGGAGTCGGACTCCCAATGAGACTTGAGGTACACCCAGAAATTTAAATTCTAACATAAAATTTGTTTTGCAGGGAAAAAAAGAAGTGGCTAAGATAGTAGCCAAGGATTCAGGAGATGTGGATTCATTTCCTTGCTCTGCCACAGACTTCTTATATGACTTTGGGAGAGTCATTTAATCTCTGCATATCACTTTTCTGTGGTAAAACTTTCTGGATGTCTCTGAAGATAAACATATTAAGAGAGATGCTCTGAAACCAGAGCCCTTATGTCTGCTGAGGAAAAGCAGGCAGTTTCTAAACAAATGCTATTTCCATATATGAATATTTGATTTATAGCAAATCGGTTGAAAAGGACGCCTCTCCCAAACTGTCAATTCCATGTCAAAGATTAAAGATTAAAATCTTGATTAAAATCTATTATTTCTGCACACCAATAATTCCAGCTGCCATGGGATTTGAGACCAAAACAGAGCATTTAGAAATCATCTCTCTCCCACACCTTTTCCCCAACAAAGACCCACTTATCTCACCTGCCTCCTTTGAGCAATATCCCATCACCATGAAGTCTTCCTTAAAAGACAGTTGTTGCAATAAATCCAGGAGACAGACGAATGCTGAGTTGTTTAATCAAAAGGACCAAAAATTTCCCAAGGCAAACTGTCATTGCGTAACTGTACCACCACTTCCCTTTCTTCTGGGCCAATGAATCTCGCAGCCAGGAGCTTATGCTGATTTTAACAGCTGATTTTAACAGCTGATTTTAACAGCTTGGGGATGTAAGAGGAAGATGCTGTGTTTCCTATGGGGAAGGACAGGGCTGAACAGGATCCCTTTAGCTCGTTTTGCTGAGCAGAAACCCTTGGATACAGCCCAAACTCTGGTCTACTGAAATGCTCCTCACTCTCTTTCAGCTCATATATGAGGTGGACTTCCTGTATTTTAACAACTTTTAGGATGTTTGAATATTTCACATGAGTTAGCTCTCCCTAACACAATATGCAATATTCATTTTTTTAAAAAAAGAGGAAAATACTGTCTCTATCATTTACTTTTCCAAATACTACTAAAACATTACCCTCTACGGAATGAAATTGGTGATAATGCTTGAAGGTGAAACCAATTGTTCTTTGCTGGACTTCCAGATGACATACTTGTGGAAATAAATGCATCTAAATCAGATCTATGCTTTTGCACACCCAAAATTCACCTCTCTAAAATTACTTCCCTCCACACAAAAACAGGTATCTTGCTTATTTGGGTGACTGACTTTATTGAAACAAGGTAGAACCATACCATGAGGTCAAGGGGTACTGATGAAGAGACAACTTAATTTAGAAATCCCTTCTGAAAAGATCTTCTAATTCAGACAGAAAACTCAAGCTTTCCAAATGACCTGGATTATGCAGCTGAAGTTTTCACACTTCTTATTTCAATTTTCCATTAAACTTGAAGGTTAAGCTACCTTTATTTCTCTCTTTCTACTGTGAGGTTGTTTTCATACTCAGTAAAAGGCAGAGGTGGGAATCATAAAGGGAAGACACAGAATGATCTGTGCCCTGGTGGAAAAGCTGCTCTGTGGCAATCTTTGAAAAAAGAAAAAAAAAAAAAAGGAAAAATAAGAAAAAACAAACCCAAAAAACAACCCAAAAACCAGCACAAA
This sequence comes from Agelaius tricolor, assembly GCF_023055355.1. Taxonomy (NCBI): domain Eukaryota; kingdom Metazoa; phylum Chordata; class Aves; order Passeriformes; family Icteridae; genus Agelaius; species Agelaius tricolor. Next base: position 7,749,333 of record NW_027269263.1, read on the forward strand.
GGATAAAGCAAATCTTCTCTCAGGAGAAAATTGAAGGGTACGCTCCCAGGGCAAGAGCATCTGATTAGATAATGATGAGAGTGGGGCAGGGTTGATGATTTCTAAATCACATGTGGTTTTGAACAACTGTTTGGACCAAACTGGATCTTCCAACAGCATATGGATAAACTTGGAGTTAAAATACTTGTTCAAAAACTGAGCAACTGACTTCTGTTGCCTGATTTGTCTCAGCTTCTGTGTGTAGTCTATTGCACATCATAGTTTATGCATTTTGTAAGAATGAAAATATGTTCTCCTACTATACAGAGAACAAGCTAAATCCATAAAACCCAAAGGAGTTCAGAGGAGTAACTAGATTAAAACACAATATAATTAGCCAATATTGCTAAGTACCAGAGGGGGAAAAAAGCATTGAGGCACTACAAACTTAATTATGATATGGATTCCCAAGAGAAAAAAAATAAGGATTCTCTTAATTAGGGTGTTAAGCATTTGTCTCAGCTGGTCTAGAGGCTACAGGGTGGCTGAAAAGTCCTCAGCTTGCAAACTGAGAGACACAAGACATTTTAGCATTTCTTTACACATTGAACTGGGTTGTCCTAGTCCTGTAATTTATTAGGCATGGGAGAATGGATCTGGATACAATAAGGACTGACCTTCCCACAATTTCCAGTGAATCCAAAGGCTTTTCACAGAATTTTGGTTAACTGTTTCCCTTCTTGTTTTAATTTCCCACGCCTCTTGACTTCCAGGCTGCGCCTGTGACCGGAAGCCAAAATGCCATGAGAAAAAGCTCTTCCTGTGGTAATCCTAACACTGCCAAGCAAAAGGCCTACAAACCACATGGGAAAACTCATTCACATACAATCCACTCCCCATGAATATCCAAAAGGTTTGGGGTAAGAATTCAACCTTAAAACATTAGTACAAACCAAACTTCTCAAATATTTCAGAGTCAGCCCTTTTAGAAGTTTTCATCCAAAAGTAGAAAGCACTTCCATTAAGCATTTTAAATATTTCTTTCAGATGCCAAAACCAAGAATTAAATAATTTATTAACTGTATCCATCTGCTTAGTGTAGTTCAGAACATGAAGTGTTTAATCAGCATATTTTTTACCTGTTATGCACAGGGCGGTAGTAAAATAGTGAAGTTCCTTGATGCCAGTCAGATTCTGCATCTGAGGACTATTCCTGCATAAATTCTGTTCAGTCTCAAGCCAAATCCCATGTGCACAAGCATTGTCTACGCATGTTACATGTAAGTCATGCTACATCTATCTCTCTTTCCAGGGAATCCAAGGGACTGCTCAAGAATGGCTGCACTAAGGATCAGCTGAAGCCATCTAGCAAGGGAGTAGCCTCCAACAATGGCCATAAACACATGCTTAACTAGCAAAGCCAAGATCAAATTGTATTGCACTCTCTCCAAATGCTCTCCCAGTCTTAAGGTAACTTCTGAGTCTGATGCGCTTTGTCCAGTTAATTACAGAGCTCTTCTCCTCAGTACATTTGTTCAGTCTTCTTTTGAAGGAAGGAGCTTCAAGTTTGTTAGAGCTCTTTGCGTCAGGGACTCCCATGTGTCTGTCACACCCAGTATGAGGACAGCAGTGCTGACCCGGCAGCCAAGGGAGACATATTCATATATTTATATGTTTATATATTTATATATTTACAGTAATGTAAATGACATATTTCCAGTCATATTCAAAGAAGTGAGCACCTAAGGGACCAGTTAACAACATTCACTTCAAAGCATGGGTATAGCTGCTCTTTAATTATCTGTAGTGAGCACGTGTGCTGCTACCAGGGCACCTGCAATGGCCAGGATTGGAGCACAGGCTGTGAAAAAGTTTGAAAGGCAAACAAAACCATTTTGGAATCTGCTGATAGCTCGTCAGGGCTCTGGTATGCCAGAAAAACATCATGAGCTGCTCTCAAACTGGGTAGTCACAACTTCCTTACAACCCTTCCAGAAGCAGTTCTGGTCGCACCTGCTCAGCAGATCTGCTCAGAAATAGCTGCTTTGAGCAAATGACTGAGTTTTCTTGAGACCTTGACTGAGTTTTCCTGGGACCTGTCCCAAGCCAGTGAATTAATCATCCCATGAACCAAAAATGATGATTAACTTCATTGTGTCCTGCTCCTGGTTCAAAGTTCCCTGCTTTCATCTTTCTTCTCTAACAGCATTTGTGTATAAAAAATAAAAGGATAGAAAGTCCGTAATTTATTTCAGCTTTGTCTGTTCCTTGAGGGAGGAGCACTGAGCAATGCTTGCACAGGATGAACAGGGTGCTCACGGTGGTGGTGAAGTTCACCATCCCTGGAATTGTTCAAGAAACAACTAGACATGGCACTCAGTGCTCTGGACTAATTGACCAGGTGGTGTTCAGTCCAAAGTTGGACATGATGATCTCGGAGGTCTTTGCCAACCTTAATGATCCTATAATATGAATTGATCTTCTTTTTAAGAAGCCTACAAAATGTACCATCAGTCTCAAGTATCTCTACTCTCAAATTTCTTCTTTGGTGCCAAATAAACAAATAAATACCAAAGCTTCTGTTCCAAACAATTGACCCAGATATCTGTGCAGATGATGTGCTTTGTTGTGTCACAGTTTTAGACAGCACATAGCTGTTCCAAGGTGCTGACTAGTTTGGGAAAGCTTCTAAAAGCATTGAGGAGATACTCCCCTTCTTCTGCTGGGTGTGGCATGTTCTTTCGACCCTCTCGCTCTTCTTCCCTCCATGCTCTTTTACCAAAGGGATTCCAACTTTAGGATTACTAAGTTCTTATTCCAGTTGCAACTCTGAGGATTTAAATTTCATTTTCTAGTTCTCTGCAATCATGCTTCTCATCCTGTGCCAAAGTCACTCCTTGGGAATGTCCAGAACATTGACTCCCACACTATTTCTTCATCAATGCTATTTTTTCTGGTTCAAACATTTCAAGCTTTTCACATAAATTTAAAAGTTGTATATCACATTCATATTGCTGGACTCTTAATTTCCAGTCTGCTGGGAGCTTTCTACACGGAAAACACATAAAATATTTGATCCCTACAATACTTCTAAATGCTTTCACCGTCCTCTTTCCCTTCTCTCCACTACCACCTTGTGTCAGGTTTTGGTGTGTATGTGTGGCAGTGTGAGAAATCATCCCTATATAAAGAAGAATGTGTGTAGAAAAAATTATACTCTGTTTTATGAAATCACTAGCCATACACTAGGACAGGTGTCTGTAGATAGGAAGAGTGAGCTTCATTTATTGCCCAAAGGCAACAAAACCAGAAATGTTTGTATTTCTAAAGAGTGTACCCTCAAGGTTTCATATTTGCAGTTTGAAAAGGAAAGAAACAAAAGGAAAGAAACAAAAAACAAAACAAAAAAAAAATTGGCATAATGAAATTAAAGAATAAGAGATCTGGATTGGTATTTGTCAGTTCAATACTTAATGGAACTGCAGGCAGTGTTCCTGGGATCCTGTGGTGGTGAGCAGCCCCTTCAGTCTGGCCCTTGAGTTCTTGAATGAGAGGAGCAATCTGATTAGGTATTGCAAATTTGCCTTGTGAGTGAGATTAGATAGGGAGGCATATCCCAGCTTGTTGATAACCATGATCTCTGTGTGTCTTTGAGACATCTGGCCCCACCATGCCTACAAGTGCTTGGGGCTGAATGAGGAGGGGACAGCATCACCTGTGGCAAGGCTGACCCCAGCCCTGGCCTCACCTGCTCCCTGAAGGGCAAGTGCCAGCCTGCTCTGGCTGCTGAAGAGCTCTTTACAGATCCCTGTGCCACACCAAGTGCTTGAAACATGATTTCTGATGGCTTCACTTCTTAGGGAGCAGGGAAGGGGGACACGTCTGTTCGAACAGAGCAACCAAATTTTCCTCTTTCTGCTCTTTCTGGAGCTCTCACTGCTGGTGGCCTGGGAGTGCTGCTTGGATTGGGTGCACTTCTGGTTGCAACACCCTTTGCAATAATGAAAGCTTGTGTTCCTGTTAGGGAACAGGATCTGAGGCTCTGAAGGGCTGCCCTGAAGTGCAAGCTGCTGTCTTGCTCTCCTAACACCTCCACGTCAACTTCCAGCTTCCTTCAAAGAAACTTGAACTTCCTTCAAGAAACCAGCTCAATAAGCAATGCCTTCACCAAAAAATTAAACCTAAGCCTGCCTAGCCCTGCTCCTCATTACTACATACATACATATATCTATATGTATAAAAAAAATATAGTTTTCCTACTTCTTGGACTTATAGTCATTAGGGGCTTAGGATTGAGGGATAAGGTAGAAGAGTTAATTGCTGCAGCACTGACAGGTCTTTCCTGGGTTTTTGTTTGGCTTTGTTTAATTTTAGCTTTTTTTTAACACTGCTTGGGGCTTTCTTTTTTAATCTACTTTCTGAAATGTCTAGTGATGAGAGATGTATTTATCCATAATGATGAACACATGGTTTATTCTGCCTAGGTATTATATATCCATGTATTTCACAGGGGCGTATTGTTTTAGGTAAGTGATGCAGCTTTTTTTTTTTTTTTTTTCCAGTTTGGGGTTGTTTCCTGAACCAAATACTCATGCCCCCAAGGGTTTCTGCTCATGGCCACATGCACTAAAAGAAGACCACATACCTAAAAGCATTCCTGGCTACTTGCCCTCTAACAGGATCGTTGTGAGGGCTCCATTTGAAGTTACATGTTTTATTAATATTTATTGATAATGAGCCACCCTCTGTGACAGCCTTCATTCTGAACACATGCCAGGTTTTTCCTGCTCTACCCATAGACCACTTCTCAGGGTTGCAAAAGCAATCAACCAGCATCCCACCTTATTTTTTTTTAATTTTTTTTATTTACTTTTTTTAAATTACTCCAGATTGATGCAATAAAAATGAGGGGTAACCCAGATAGGAAGGTGAATTAAACTAATCAGGTGATTTTGTATTCCTGCACTGTAAGTATAAAAGTGGTGCAATCAGGCTCTTAAAAGCAAGACTTTTTAGTTAGATCAGTTCAGTACCTTGCATGTTTTTTGCAGAACCCATCAAGCATTTCAAGGGGACATTCTCTGAAAGAAAATATATCCTTTAAAACACTCCCATTGTGTTCAGTTCTCACCAGCCAAACTGTAGATTTTCATGGTGACAACTGGAGGAAAACTATAATAATTTGTAAATAGCAAAGTACATTTTAGCCCAGAGGCAGATGAAGTCCCTTCACCCAACTAAGAAGAATAAAAAAAGAGTGCTTCAATGAAATTGACAGCCTTGATAAATTCAGTATGTACTGAATGGTTAAAAGTGAGGGAATTTTACTCTTCAGGGTTGTCAGGCCTGTTTTGAGAAGGTGTTAAGAAGGTATCATTCTAAATTACTTGGCAGCCGTCAAAGGTATTCTTGAATAATTTGGACTGGTGTCTAAAAAGGAGTGTTTCATTCTGTGTAGGTAAGCGTGGAAAAATAAATGAAAAGCTTAACAGTGATACCGCAGAGTATATCTCCAATCCCACATCAGAGGAGAGAAAGAACTGCTAAGGTGGGAAAAAAATCCACTATGGATGTTGCTGACTGTGATTTTTGTCACATGTTCGAAGGGCTTGGAGCTGTAGAACAAGGCTGCAGTTGTCAGAATATGAGGTCTTGCTGCTTCAAAGGTGTCAAATTCTTACTCCTCAGCTGGAAGAAGCAGGGCCACAGTGCCAGAAGCCTGTAGGTTTTGGCCCGTGTCTTATCCACTGCTGGCACGTGTGCTTTGTTGTTCTTAAAATAAAATAAAAACAAAAATAAAGGTTTTAATTCTAGTTTAAAGAGGAGAGGTTGTTGTTAATGCTGGTAATATCAAAGGGGTGAAAGCTGAATGGGATCACACAAGTTGTGAGACTGGCCATGAGGTAAGGAGCTGCTCATCTGGCTCAGGCAGTTCAAGTGAGGAAGCTGCTTCCACCTCATGGATGGGGTTGACCTAGCATCTTTAAAATGTCTTCATTCAGGTAATCAGCAAAATGTACTGAAAGAAGAGATGAATTCCATGAGTTTTACTCTGCTTTGCCAGCTCTGTAAGTAAAAGGGGGCCTTGGCTGTCCAGTTCAACAAGATGTGTATTCAAATGAAGGAACTCAGAACTGGAAATGTCACTGTTTCAAGCTTGTGATGAGAGGAAGAATTCTGAACTGAATATTATCATTCATCAACCCCTGAGGTCATCAAGGTGCATAACAATAACATCATTAATGGCATCCATGGAAATCATTCCTAAACATCCTCAAAAATCCAGAGACAGGTAAATTTCTGATGAAATTGCTCCACGTACTTTTGAAGCACTTCTCATTTTACGGTCTGTGACATTTTGCTCATCACCTAACCCTACTTTAAATCAACAAAAAGCCCAGATAAACAAGGTTTTACAGACCCAATTCATTCAATGCCATTAAAAACAAGGTTATAGGAACTTTGTGTTTTGGGGGCATATTGACCTCAGCTGGCAGTTTAAGCCCCCACCCTGTCTCTCTCATTCCTCCAAAGCAGAATGGAGGAGAGAATCAGAAGGGGAAAAGGGACAAACCTGTGAGTCAAGAGAAAAGCAGGGTTTTTTTTAATAAAGGTGAGGGGAAAAGGTGAACAAAGAAACAAGAGGTGCAAAAGCAGTCACCACCAACAGACTCATACCCAAAAAGCCTTGGAGCAACAGGTACTCTGGAAAAAATGCCCCCCAGTTTTATTGCTGAGCATAATGTCGTACAGGATGGACAATTCCTTCATCCACTTTGTGTCACCTGCTTGTCTGTGTGCCCTCAGCCTCCTCACTGGACATGGAGAGCAAGGACAGACTGTGCTGTGAGGCTGGGAAGGGGCTGGTCAGCAAGAACTAAAGCACTGATGTGTTATCAACACTGTGAGTGTTCCAGCCAAGCTGTAGCACCATAGAGGCTGCTAGGAAGAAAATTGACCCCATCCCAACCCAACCCAACCCTCTGCACACTTAATGTCCAGGTATCACTCAAGAGCACCCCAACTGAGTGGCAGACTTAGGGTATTGCTCCTTCTCTCCAGGCTTTTAGCAGGATCAGCTTTCCAAAGAAGGGCATTGCCTGGGGGTTTCACACCTTGGCTTCTCACTTCAGCTTGGAAACTCACAGATGGGACACGGGAGCTGAAGTCTGACCCTCAGGCTAAGGCTCAGGCCTGAACTCTCAACTCTCAAACTGATGCACTCCTTCTCAGCTACACAGAATAAAACATTTCTTTCTGTTAACAAAACCCAAGGCCTGTTGGGCTGCTGACTCCATGCAGCCTCTGCCATCCAGGCTGTTACGGTGCATTCCCCAATTTTAAAATTTGCTTTGTCACACCAGCTGCAGGAAGTACAGGGACTTACCCACTGCAACACATTGGTTTTGCTGTAGGGAAGGCAAATTAATTTAAAATTCCTCTGAGGTCGGTCTGGTAAAGCCATTAAGTTAATATCCCTTCATAATAATGGAATTTTTGAGGCTTTTGCCTAAGCTTTACTCAGCATGCCCTGTTCCAGCTCTTACAGTCCTAGAATTGTCCAAGAGGGGCAATATTCCAGGAGTGAAGGTAAGGGGATTTTTTTATGGTTGACCTCCACTAAGCCAAAGTTTTATTTCGATAGTTTTCCCATCCTGGACTTGTCTTTGAAAATGTTTCCATGAAGGGGAATTTCTTCCCATTTGTTTCATTGCTTCCCTCCAGCTTCCATTCTTAATGAGATTTGGGCTTGAAAACAGGTGTTTAGGTCATACTTCCAATTTCCAAATTTAGACTCCCTCTTTCTGACAGCTATGAATTCATTCCTCCTCACTAAGGAAATTCCTTGCTGCTTCCATTCATCTGTGCCTGTCTGAAAACTGGCCAGAGGCACCCCAATTGTTCTCATTGCTAGCATTCCACAGCCAGAAGACAGACAAGTCCATTTGTAATGAAATGAGATTTTTCACATCCTGTCCTTCTCTTACGTGCTGCCCGTGCCAGCTCCATTTCATGCTCAGAATAAGCCATAAATCCAGAGAGGAAGGCTTTTTTAGATGATAACCAACCATGTTTTGTATTTTCTCGAAAATACTTTCTAATTTAAAAAAAAATGGTTTAAGAAATGTTGATAGTGGAGGCAGTGTTTCACTTGAATTTAGACCACAATTTCTACAGCTCCAAGTGATAGACTTATGGCTACTAAAGTAACCTTCATAAATAAAAAAAAAAAAACACAGACAGGGTGAGGCTTATTAAAAATTACATCTTCCACTGTCTAAACATGAGTTTAATATGAGTCAATGGTGTTTTCACAGCTTGGTTCATAGCTTTACCATGGTGGTGGTCCATTAAGGAAAGGTATAAATAATTAACATGTCCCTCTAGGTTCCAAAAAAGAAGGTCTGCTTTGTGTCATTCCAAGCTCTGTGGCCAAGGAAAGAGACCTGTTACAGTGTGTTCTGTGAGCAGGAACATCCAGCTATACAGCCCTGAATGCCTGCAAGGATGACTCTTTTGTCTCTACAAATATAATTACATTAGAAAAAACCTCTAAAGAAATTATTCAGAGGGTTCATAGCCAAGATTTATATATATATATATATATATATATATATATATATAAATATATATAAACAACTTTAAAAAATCACTTCTGAAAAAAATACTTCTGAGCTCATTTTTCACACTTGAACAATTCCAACCTGAAGTATGCATCTTGCTGGCAGACTGCATTGGCTGGTAGTTGAGCAAAGGATTGGGTAATTTGAAAAATTATTCTATTTCTCAAGAGCAATTATACCAAAAGTGGGAGTGCTGAGGATGAGAAGGAGAGTTCCAGGAACAACCTGCATGTTTCCAAAGGTAAAAGTAAAATTTGGAGGCTCCATACTGATGGTTGTAGAATGAGAGTTGGTTTCCTAGGAGATCACGTAAAATATCCCAAACAGAACACTTAAAGGGTTGACTTCAGTTCTTTCACTATCCACTTCAAAATAAAATGTTGCTTGGAAGAAATAGGTGCCAACCCTCCCAGGGCTGTCCCAAACTTCAATCTTTTATGGAGTGAAAGTGCAAGAGACAAAGTAATCCATTCAGTTGGCCATATAGTCTGAGTAATTTTTTTTTGCTGAAGTACAGAAGGCAAGTATCCAATAGAAATCTACACAAGAATTAAGGGGCTTGGTACACCCACAGTTTGGCCACAGTATCTGTGTCAGAAAATTTACAGCTAATAGAGGAATCTCTCATCTCTTTGGTTACTCCTTTGTTGCTTTCCTCCTCCAGAAGCTGTTCCATTTTAGTTGACAATAATTATTGCATCGTTGCTAGTTGGAATAAGGGAACTTTTTGGCTGGGAACCTCATAAGTCCTGTACCAAGGGTATCATTCCTATGCATGAGTACCCAAGCTACTCCTTCCTTGTGTGATGTGACTCACAGTACCTGGAACCTGCTGGGAGAGCTCCATAGCAGTGCAAACTCGATATTTAGAGCTACTTAAGTCATGACAGAGGTGACTTCAGAGAAGGTGTGTGCTGTGTAGCATCACTGCCCAGAGAGGATGCTGGCTTGCATGAAGAGACAGAGGTACTGGGCTATTAACAGCCAAATATAGAGGCTAATTTTGTTAAAGTGCTGTTCCTGTTGACTGATTAATTACTACAGCTGCCAACCTCTACTTCCAAGAAAGAGCTAAAAAGGTGTGCTTGAACCACTGTTCATGGTCTTTTGGGGAGGCTCTGTACTGTTTGTTTGACCCCAAACTATTAGGACAAAGAAATAATAGTTCTGCTGAATTACAAATATCTCCCACTTTCAGAAGACAATTATTTTCTCTTCCTCAGAGACATGAAATGTGAACAACCCTGTCCCAAGCTAGCCTATGTGTTCTTAAGAGTGTAATCAGGCACCTGGCTTCATGTCAGGCAAAGTAAAAAAAAGATGGTTTTAAAAAAATCCATGCAAATGCTCTTCCTTCTCCTTTTTTTTTTTTTTTTCTGTTACAAAAGATGGAATTTTATCTTATACAAAATGCAAATGAGTAAGAGGCATTATAAATATAAGTCATCAGAGCTTCATTTGAGCAGAGCATGGCTGGAGTGAGGTCCATGTCCTGCTGTGGTTCAACCCATGCCTTCTTTCATGTTCAAAGCCACTCAGGAAAACAAAAAAGGACTTCTGTTTATCACAATGACTACTGAAATTAGCCAACATGACCATCTAAAAGCCAGCTTACTTTTTTTAATTAATTGAGATTTTTCTTCTTTTTTGCACCTGCATACATTTGAGTGGAGAAAAAATCGACACAGTTAGTTTTGGACTAGCTTGAAGTGATTTCACTTTGATTTCTCAAAGGACTGAATTTCAGATATTGGGAAGCAATTTATTTTTTTAAGCAGTTTTTCTGAACAAAATTAAAATCATGTAAGTACTCTCTTGGTTTTTTTTTTGAAAAAAGGAAATCTTCTTTTAAAAACTTCTGGTTTTGGTCATATTTGGAGGCTGACAGTTTCCAGTTCCAACTGGTCCCATTGCCATCTTTTGTCAGTCCACAATGAAACCCGAATGAATGGACATTGCAGTCGTTCAAGCAAAATTAATCATTTATTTAATAACTGTATTGATAGTCCTTGATATGATTTCACTCTTTCACTCTTTTGGCCTGCAAAAAGGTTTTAAGAAAGTGTTTGGCCTTAAATACTCTTATGAATTCGTGGAGCTGTACCAGAAATACACAAGGGACGAAGTGCCTTCTTTGGAAAGGAGCTTCTTCAGTAACCATGACTTGCCAGGCCATCAGGCCAACCAAGAGAGTCCACAGTTCATATCAGGAGTCCAGACCCAGCACAGCTCCAGTTCTGGAATACCCAGTCTCCTGCATCTCAGGGTACTGGCAGCTTGGCTCCCCTGACAAAAACCTCCATGGGTAGAAGAAGCAGAACTCAAGCTGCTTATCAGATGTTTTTGAAGAGCCTTTTGTCCTCTACAACTCAGCGGGGTGCAGCACCAAACTCCACAGTCAGATGGGATAGGATAGACCACCTCAAGGAACCACACAGCAGGACACCAAGTCCTGTCTTCTACAGCTGCAAGCCACTGGATAACAGGGAGAAACCTGTTATAAGTTCTATTCACATTTATTTAGTCAGTTGCCTCTACTGTTCCTCCAGGCAAATTTTTAAGAGAAATTGTGTGCCCAATGGATTTGACTTTCCTACTCCAAGCACCTACTTGCTTCAGCATGCACCATTATAATTACAAAGACATACATGCTTGCTCACTTTCCCATAATTAGCTAGCTCTAGGCATTTACCAAGGGGTACAGATTCCCTTCTGGCATCTGTGGCATTTTAGCACCATAAGCTCCAGCCTGTAGAAAGATGCAGTGTCCCATCCCAGCATGTTATTTCTACATACAGACACTTTTTCTTATTCTTGGAATTAGCTAAATCTAAGTGCCTGAAAGTTCAGAAGTCCATCCTCCCAGAATCACAGGACAGACTTATGAATCATGAGATTGGAAGAATGTTTTAGCATCCTTTTACTTGTCTTTTAGCTCTTTGACCTTAAGTATTGATGCATTCAAATAGGAGAGGGGAACAGGAGTAGGAATGCAATAATTAAAAAAAAAAAAAAAAGAAATCTCCCATGGCTGCAGGACCTAAAGTGCATCATAAAATCTGGCATCAGGGTGTGCTCATCACCTTCAGCCACAGTCAAAAATGTGAAGTCTAAGGATGTATCCTCACATCTATGACACAATATTACTGTGCAAAACCTAGCAAGACAATCACTTCGTTTCTGTGCTTAAAATCTATTTTAACACTCTGTCAACACGTAGCACTGAGAAAATGTGCAGAATCTGGGCTCATAATTTGGTGGGTTCAGATTTACACTGCTTTGGAAATCCATGCCTCGACCTACAGAGCCAGCACCTTGCACTCAGCAGTGTGTTTTCAGAAGAAGCTGAGCATGAAAATAATTTTTGTTGAGCAGTGTAAGTAGCAGGAGGCCATGCGTCATAGTGTCCTGCCCTGTTTGTACAGTATGTTTCATAATGGCATTCCCATCCTGGTTACCTCCTTTTTATATCCCATAACCAAAATATTAGCACTGCTTGTACTACTATCATCACTAATGAACACAATGAAGTATTATATTGTCAGCTGCATCACCTAGCTGTTCAATTCCAGCCTTTTCAATATTAACTTTAGTACTTTACATTTCTTTTATGGTGTAATTTTTTTTGATTGTTTATTTATTTAAAGAAACTGAAATTTTGGCCAGCAATTTGTTGGACTCCAGCATTAAACTGTAAATTTTTGGTTAACTTGGTCTTTCAATCCTTTCTGTTTTATTTCTCTGCCCTGTCAAATGGAGGGATTGGAGAAGTGGTGGAAACCACAAATCAAATGCATGAGATTCCAAGTAAATAACAGCAGTGCTCCATTCTCATAGGCACTGGTAGCAGAGCTGTTAGAGGCTACTCATATGTGAGGAATAAAGGTGAGAATTTCATAATGAAGTGTATGGAACATGCTTTTTGCTCTGGAGTTTGCTTATCTGTCAGTCACCCTTCTGAGAAATGTCTAAAGACCAAACCAAACTCAAACAGTTGTAATGTTTGCATCTACCTTGCATCTAATGTTACATTTACTATTACCCCCTACTATTTTAAAGAACATGTTGGGTATTTCCTTATCTTTCTCATCTTTTTTTCCTTATTTAAATTACATCATTCTTTTTGTCCTCATTTAAATTATCTCATTCTTTTTGTCCTCATTTAAATTATCATTCTTTTTGTCCTTATTTAAATTATATCATTCCAAGATACCTAAATGATAGTCACACAATTCAGAGGGCAGAAAAATAAAAATAGCTTTACAGCAAATCCTACAATCCTGTTCACAATCAGAATGTTTACGTGTCTAAATCAGGACTATGATTGTAGAAAATGACACAAAGTTGAAATTATTTAACCCTCAGAAAGAGACTGTGTCTGTTTTCTTGAGCTTTCTTCTCATAAAATTAGACTTACTGTTAAATTATAAATAATCAGGCAACAGTTATTGCACAGAATATATTCAGAGTACTCAACCAACAGGGTCATGATTTATAGCAATGACTAAGAATATAAAGTTTCTCTGAAAGTTGTGGGATTTAAGTCATCATATAGAATAAAGAGACTGTAATAGAAACTAGAATTATATCTAAATAAATTACTTGGGTTTATATTTAGGAAATGAGAGCAAAAGAGGATAAAATAGTCAGTGATAATTTTCTGGAGTATATACTGCAGAAATAAAACTTACAAATTCCAAAAACAAGGTTGAAGCTTTTAGAATCTAAACCCTATAGAAAACTGAAAAAATTCAGGCAGAATATCAAGAAAATGTAAATTACTGTAGTAAACAGAAGTCTGTTTAATGCTCACTTCCCTGTCCTCATTGACTGCAAATTCCTGCTTGCCATCACTTTTATTAAGATCTGTCCAAGCTGCACTAAACCCTTGGGTGTGGAGTTTTTAACACAGCCAATGGGATTGTATCACAATGGAAATACTTCTTTGACCTCTCTCAGTTTCCACCTTTGAAGTCACATTATGGATACAAAACATATTTCAGTGCAGTACAGAATTTTATCTGGGATTTTTCCTATAAAATGCTGCTGTGCTGAAAAAGATGAGTAAAATTAAAATGACTTGAGATATGAGAGAGCACTGAAGTAGAGAAGGGAATTACCTCATAATTAGAGACATGTACTGCACAGATACACTGATTATTCTGCTTCTGCCTAGCAGATGGTGCCTGTCTAGGCACAATTCTCTTCAGTATTCTGAAAAAAAGTGGTATTCAGTGCAATCTGTGTTCCATATAAATAATGTAAAAACTTTAGCAAGCCCCTACTCCTTTGAAATACCCTGAATTGAAAGGAAGGTTTTCTGTATGGTCCAAACTCCAACCTTCCTTATCTGTGTTTTAGCATCTTTGATTTTTCAGCCTTCTTAACATCTCTTCACAAGGCTCTTGTGTCTGAAAGTGCAGCAAGGTGCACATTAACCTGCCTGTCTCAATAACTGTAGCTGTTAAGCCATCTGCAATCAATGACACTGATAATCAGATATTTTCTTTTGGTGCCAGGTATTAAAATGCAGGGTTGCCATCAACTTCCAGTCACTTAGCACAGATTTCTCCACAGCAACAATCTCTTTATTTATTTCATATGGATACTGGAACTCTTCACATGGATAGTGGAAAATATGTAAAGAACGTGGAATTCCTGAGTGCCTTCAAATGACAACTGCACTTTTTAAGTTCAGATATTTGAGATATCCATAATTGCTTCAAAGCAGGGATTGAAATCCCATACAAAAGTCTTACAATGCTCACTACCAAAGCTAAGCAAAGTATTTTGCTTATAGGCAGAATATTTGAAGATAGAAAAGGGTTAACAGGATCTGGCAGGACATAATTTTAAAACAGGACATCATCTTACCCACAATTTTTTGTGGTTTTATTTGTTCTGGTAAGCACTGTCATACTCAGATTTCTTGAGTTTAAAGTGGAGGTGAAAATAATCCTTCCTGATTCTGCAGTGTTACACCCACTGATATCAGTGGGGCTCTCATAATAATCATAAATAAATTAATTTATCTCTCTCTTCCACTTTTGACCAGTGTTCCCTTGGCATTGCAGCTTTCCAGCTCTTGCTGGAAAATGACTGGAAAAAGACTTAAATACAAAGAGGGTAAAAGAGGAGGTTATGGTTTCAACTTTACTGCTGCAGACTGGGAAAGGCTTGGAGGGGGCCCAGAGGTGTCTCTGTGAACTGGAAGAGTCATCCTGAAAATGTATAAAAGTAGGTAAATGGTCTGCAATTCACAGTGCACTATTAACATTCCTCTGAAGGGAGGAGACCTGCATTCAGTACCCCAGAACCAGCAAAAACCTGGTTTGCTTCATTGGGAACTTTACTAGGTACTGTACTAAAGCCTTTCTATTCCTGAGAGCAGCATATGAGGTCCAAGAACTGTTCCCATGTGGATTTTTGAATATACTTACTTTTCTGACCGATTAAAAAAAAAGACCCTCCTATTTTTTTCTCTATTTTCAATGACAGTGGTACAAAAATGTTCCCTATAAGCTGTAGGTAGCTGGAGATTGGGGTTGATCAGGGAATGTGATTCCTTAGTACAGACAAGACAACAAAAAAGCAAAAGCGCCCTCACATCCATCTGAGTTGAAATTCTCCTTTTCCAAGTGGCCACTTGTCCTATGATACATAATTGTCAGCATCTTCATGTGACTCCCTTGCTCTGTTATCAATCCAGTTCCCATATTTATTTTTTTTTCTTAAGCATGATACAGTCCAGTTCCAGCACCACTGCACTCTTTAAAAGTAAATATGAATGCAAATTTAAGTACAATTTCTCATTAAGAACAAGAATCTCATTGTCTAGGTTGGAAAATTTACCCGAAGCTGAGTTTTTGGTCCTTAACTGAAAAACTGAGCATCCGGTGGCCCAAACTTACACTGAAATGTGAAAGGCATTGGGGCATTGGCATCTTCAGGGACCTGGCAGTGGTTATTACAGCCATGGGGATTTTCTTTTGCTGAAAGCCTGCTTTTGATTTATTTTCATAATAAAGAGTGAATAGCTGTAGCATCCTAATGATTTGAGATTTGTTTCTAGCTAACAGGCCTCTGGTGGCCTTATAAATTTGTTATGGAAGGATGTATTAAGGAAAATGGAATCTGTCCAGCAGGATACCCGGAGTGACTCTTGTAGGTGGTAGAAAACATGCTTCTAATCACCTCCATGAGCAGCACTGCTCCAGAGCTGTAATCCTGCCACCATTCCATCGTGTCTGCTCTTCTCCACACCTACAGGAAAGCCTGTGGAGGAATTCTGTGAGTTTCCATGTGGTAAAACCCAGGCAGGGCATCCTGGCTGTTTGGAGACAGCTCTATGGGAGGCTGAGAGGAAGAGAGGTAAAGGAAGGGATTAACTGCCCTCCCAAGAAGCAACCAGCCTAATGAATAACTATGAAAATCTCTCCAGCCTGGAACATTTATGCTTAGAAATACCCAACAGAAATTGCACAGTGTCTCCAAAGAGCAGTAATATCTCATTCCCAGGCTAGTGGTGATGCCAGCTCAGAGTTTGGATGCATAAGTTTATCATTTGAAATAAACATTTTTTTTATACCTTTTTCTTCACCTCTTTCTTAGAACGAATTATCCTTCTAAAACAATTTTTTACTAACTTGTGGAGGGTTCATGGATGATTGTGTGTCAGCAGAAACAAGAGCCATGTCAAGGAAATCACAGAATATCCTGAGTTGTAAGGGACCCATGAGGATCATCATGTCCAGCTCCTGGCCCTGTGCAGGACATCCCAAGAATCCCATGTGTCTGAGAGCAGCTGGAGTCTGCCTGGGCCCACAGCATCCCAGGGTGGAATGACTCCAGAATTTAAACCAGGTTTTTCCTGGGCTGTGCACAGTTCAGTAGTGCATCCGAGACCAACCCCACAAAAGTGAGTGCATATTTTTATCCAGTAGATTCCAAGAGAAGCTGTGGCTGCACCATCCCTGGAAGGGTTCAAGGCCAGGTTGGATGTGGCTCTGAAGTCACCTGGTCTGGTGGAAGGTGCCCCTGCCCATGGTGGGTTTGAATAGGATGATCTTTAAGGTTCCTTCAAACCCAGCCCATTCTGCGATTCTGTGATTACTGGTGCTCTTTTAATCCAGATAAGAAACCATGAGCTGAGCATAGACATGCAGCCACAGTCTTACCCATAAGAATTTTGCACCAAGTGTTCTGACAATGGTTAGGAAGAGCCTTTTTGAGGGAAAGGGTGGGTTATGAGCCCTTCCCTCTTTAAACACCAACTATGAGACACAAGGCTGCTGGAAGCCAGGCTTTCTTTGCATCACTCCATGTAATTCTACCTTTTTCTCAGCCTCCAAATTCCCTTATTTGTCTGAATCAATGCCTTGCTGTCAAGTACTATATTATTCCTTTGTGAACAACCACTATTCACCCAATTTACTCTCTCTTACATTTTGTGGCACATCCATGAGGAATTTTCAATGGCTATCCATTCATCTTCTGCTTGGTTGTGCTGTAAAGCCACATCTATAAATGTCTTAGACAGACACTCCCTGTTAAAAATTGAAATATAATCTTTGTTCTCCAGTTTCAGTTACATGCATGAATCACATGGCATTGTACGGTCTCAAGTAGGTCTGCGCTGAATGAGTATTCTGAATTCATTCTGAATTCATTCAATCTGTCAGAATGAGGATTTTCCATCTTATGAATGCTCTCTTAGTGTTCCTCAAAATTTATTGAGAGTATTCGTGGCAGCAAATTGTGTTCATATGATTCACTCATGGGAAAGAAACAAAAATGGGCACTGCCGTACCCAACACAAATAATTTTATGTGCATACTACTTAATTCAGGTTTCAATTATCACACTGTTTTATGATAATCCAAAAGCTGCTATTCCCTTCTACTGTACAATATTAATACAAAAGTTTTTGTCCCAAAGATGCTGCACACTCTGACATCTATCGAAAACCATTTTGGAGCCATTCTGGCCTAGAATAAATAATGACCTTAAATAATTATTCCATTTTAAAGGTGTATCAGTTACTCTGGAATGCATGTGTAGATGTCACTTTCATTTCAAAGTGACATCTACTTTAAGATATTCTGGTATTATATAACAATTTACATCACAAGATGAGACATCTTTGCTGATGGCAGAACTCAGCCCTGAGGGTTTAAATTATTCGTTTTTTTCATCTTTCTGTAAATAAGATGAAGTTGTAGATCACCACTGGAAATACACCTTGAAAAGCCATGCTGGGGGTTAGATTATTGGGAACCATGAGAAAGAAGCCCTGAATAAGGGCCAGTTCTTCCTACTCTAAGTCCATTTGTTTCTCTGGAAGAAATAGGCAGGCAATGGATAAAACGCAGCCACAGGAGTGATTGGCTGTGCATGACCTTCCCATGGAAGTATCAAAAGTCAAACCAAAAAAATCATGAGGACTGCTGCAGTAGCATCATTTCTTGCACGCATTTCACAGAATCACAAAATCCTGAGGTTGGAAGGGACCTCTGGAGCTCAGCCAGCCCAACCCCTCTGCCCAGGCAGGGTCACCCAGAGTAGGTGACACAGGAGCACATCCAGGTGGGTTTGGGATGTCTCCAGAAGGGGAACCCCACAACCTCCTGTGCAGCTGTTCCAGTGCTCTGCCACCCTCCATAGAAAGAAGTTCTTCCTCATATTGAGGTGGAACTTTCTGGGTTTGTATTTATGGCCACTATTCCTTATCCAGTCACTGGTTTGGTTTTTTGGGTTTATTGTTTTTTGTTTGTTTGATTGTTTGTTTGTTGGTGGGGGTGTTGTTTAGTTTTTTTGTTAGGGTGGATTTTTTTCACCATTATTTATCATTTATCCTTCCAAATTTTGTTTTTTAAAAAATAACATCACAACCAACACTGAAGATAATTTCTCTGCAGGCCAAGGAAAAGGCAAGCTATTTGCAATATTTATCCCAGAACAGGGTTGCAAATACATTTTATTCTCATCAGTTTGATCTAAACAGCAGCCTGTTATCTGTGTTCATTTTGATGCCAACAGTGAGTGGCAAGCAACTTTTCCTCTCTAGACAAGGCTTTTACTAGAATCTTTTAATATTCTTCTTTGATTTGGTTTCAGAACTTGAAACCTTTAACTAGGGTTTACCATAATGTCATCAACCAAATAGCATATTAATTATGCAGGTTTTAAAAGTCCTGAGTTAATCTGTTTCTGAGACTTACAGAATTCTTAATGAATTCTTCTTTCTGAGACTACAGAATTCTGAGACTTACATATTCTTTGCAAATTCATGAGAATTATCTGAGGAAGGTGCTTAAATGCATGAAAAGATTGATAAGAACTCTAAAACAAGGGTGATCCTCTTCTTGTGATGATTATAGTTGTGTATCAGTTTTGGTGTTTTAGGGGCCTGAGTTCTACAGCTGTGTTGTGGCCATGAGAAGGAATGAGTTTTCTTGGCACCCACCAGGAGGGGCTCAGAATTGCTTATTTTGAAAGAAAAGACAAAAAAAAATTAATGAAGGCACTCAGGTGGAGAGGTAAGTGTGGCCTGGGGTGTAATATCCTCAGCTCAAATTACAGAATGTAGCACAACCTCAGTTGCTGCTGGGAACATTTTAGAAAGCAGAGGAAAACATAAACAGAGACCAAGCACCTAAAATACCCTGCAAGCAACAGAAGGTGCTCAATTTTTTGTCTTAAGTCAGTCTCAGGAATGTGACTTGAACCCAAAACTCTTTCTATTACTGGATCCCAGTCATCACAAGAAGAAAGAAATTAAGTACTAAAATTGTATTTCTAACCATATTCTGCCAAACCACTTTATTTCACATAACAGTTGTATCTCAATTCTGCTCTAGCCATAAAAATTTGGGGTTTAGACTGACATGACAGCCTTTGAAATGGAGTCTCATAAAAGGAGGAAAAGGGTGAAGAAAATTAGAACTTCAGAATGGCAATAGAAAAGCTCTTGGTCTTAGCTGGGAGCAGTGTGACTTTTGTTGTTCCTGTGTCACTATCCCAGTATTCTTTAAAGGCAAAATTGATTTTTTTCATATGATTTTTTTCATATTCTTGAAGTAAAATACAGGGTTGATTTCCAGGCTTTTCATGTTGGTATTTGGAACTTGAAAAACTTGTTTTCCTCCTCATTCTGCCAGGCTAGTAAAGAAGAAGAATTAGGTGATGCATAGCATATATTTGTTGGCAAAAAAAACCCCTCAAGAGTAATAAATGAAGCTGCCACTTTTTTTTTTTTCTGAATAATTTGCCTCAACATGTAGAGCTCAGTGTGTTCAGACACAGAGATGTTGGAACGTGGACTGTTGGCCTGAGCATGGCTGCTAAAATGCTATCATGCTGCACAATCAAATTTCTGTGTCAGGTCTGCTAGTGAAATATGTTTAGCTATCAAACCACACAGCCCCAAGTGAGCACAATTGTCAAACCTATGCACTGCAAGCATCATAGGCAGCCAAATATTTTTGGTAACAGTACGTCAGAGTAATTAAGGTTAATTATCTGCAACTACAGAGGTCTGCTATTGGAATAACAAATCTTTTTCCATGACCACCTGAAATTCATTTGATCTTTCTGTGTTTTGAAACCATGGGTAATTTAGGTTTTCTCATGCCCAGGGCCAGTGGAGTAAAAGGTTTTACCATTTTTAATTAAATTAAAGCTGTGAATACCTGGTGGACTTAAATCAGAAATTCTGCTTTTGGAGGGCTGTGGCTCAAAAAACTTCCGCAGATGGTAAAATTATTATGATTTCTTATTGTAAGAAATTCTGTGGGTTTCCTGTTATTCTGCAGGACTAGTAATTAAATCTATTCCACTCAGGGGAGGGATAACAGCCAGCCTTCGGATTCTAGGCCAGGCATTCAGTAGAGGTACAAAATTCAACCAGCTGCAGCAGCTGGCAACCAAAGAGGGCAAAGAAATCTTGGTCATTGTGTCTGGCAAGGCCACATCAGCACTTGAAGCAAAGCATGACAGTTCCAAAGTAAGATGGGGAGAAAAACCTATTGGGGGTAAACGTGAAGTTGGGTAGAAACGGCTTTCCTTAAACTGGCAAACTGCTTGACAATTCCAAAGCATTCCTATGAGGCAAAATCAACTTGTTCTCATCAGATTTTGTGGCAGCACAAAAGCACAGTGATCAAGGGAAGTAAAGAAATCCACCAGCAGGAAGGGGAATTCAGGTCCAATACCAATTCCACTCTTAAGTGTGGCAGGCACCTTGACCACTATAGTCTCATATGTAATAGGTGGAGAGCAACACAATGTGTTTATAATATTTCAAATGTATTCTGGTCCTGTCTAAGAAGTCATTATTATATCATTTATATATAAATATAATTATACCAATTGTTCATTGATATAATTATATATATCAATGAACATAATATATAATATTATGTTCATTGATGTATATATATTATTATAACAATGAAAAAACAGGAGTCACACGCATAACTGGCTGAAGTGCTAATCTTATGTAACCCATGAATCACTAATTCTGCCATGGTTTTTTTGCTGTAAAGAAAGTATAAAACCCAATCTTGTTATGGGTTTTATTCTTTTCCCATAAATTGTTGGTATATTGGCTTTTGTATTGAATGAAGATGGAATTTGTTTGAACAGAATATTCCAAAGGGGGGAAAAACTTGCAGATGTATGTTTGGAGGAAATGTACCCATCTCACCTGAGGAGAAACAGAACAGTTAAAGCCACAGCTTGATGATGGCTTACAAATAGCACAAAAATTCCATCAGAAGTTCTTTTGAAAACAGCCACAAGTGCACTTGTGAGTATTCCTAGAGACACACCAGTGCTGGATGCCTACAGGGCAGGAGATGTCATCTTAATGTCTTCTACAGAACAGTTTCTACACCTGATTTCCTCTGTCTCCAAAACAATAATCATGCCGAGTATCAGACTTTGTTTGAAATTACACCAGCTCATCAGAAAAATTTTGAATCTGTTAATTAATGAATTTATTCCTTAATATAAAGAAAAGCAACAATGTCCTTTACCCCACACACTCTATATCAATAGCAGAAGTGATATTCCAAAATACTTGAGAGGTTTATTTCAGACAGTATACATAATTTAATTTAGTTCTTCTGAGGGATGCTTTCAATGATTTAATATCAATTTTGTACAGAAATGCTAGCTAAGAGATTCTTCTTCTCCCTCTCCTTGTTCCTTTGATTTTGATGCCTTTGTTTGAAAGTACTGCAGCAACAACATAAATGACAGTTCCCATTTGCTTGAAATACAAAGTTGTGAAAACTTTGTCTTTCCAGGATGATATGGGGAGAATCTTTCTCATTCAAAACCAAGTGACTCTTAGAGAGTCAGAATCTATACCATGAGAAAGAACTGGAGTTTTATTTAATAAAAAATTAACTCCTGTCTAAAGATAATGATATTGAAGCTGCAGGTCATTGTTCTGTCATATGAAGAAACTGTAATGCCTGTTCAAAAGCATAAGGCATGTCCTTTCAGATCTAAATAGTAGAAATGGTAGTAAAGTTTCATGAAGTGACTATTTCATTAGGCTGTACTTGTGAAAGTATGAAACACTGGAAGGTCAGACTAACGTGTGCAGTCCTTGTCCGCTGTTCCGTGCCATTTTTGTGCTGATGACTTGGCAGTGTGGTACATACCCTGAAACTGATGTGGTTTTAGCTCTGCGTACAATTTCTAAATTAACCATTTTCCCTGAAGTTATTTTAAACTATGAACCTGTCATCAAACTTAGGAGCAGAACATCTTGCTCTTTTTAGAGAGACAAATTTTCAGCAGTGTATTTTTGCCAGCTTGCCTAAGATTTCTATCACAGTTTCACATAAAGATTTGTCTTCTGTTGTAACCCAAGTATCCATACCCTGAAAGCACCAAAAGCTTCTGCCTATCTTCCTCCTGGCTATTTCCCCAGCAGCTCCACTTAAAATTCTAGTCCCATCATGTGTCCAGGCCTGGCTGTTCCTGCTTGCTCACAGGACTTGGCTGCAGGACTCTACATGAATGCTGTAGGAGGCTTCTTCTCCCCTCCTGCTGCTGGCCTTGTCTTGCTAATTCTGCCTGGGGTTGGATCACAGAATCATGGAATGATTCTGGGTTGGAAGAGATCTTAAAAATCATCCAGTTTCCAACTCCCTGCCATGGGCAGGGACATCTTCCACTCTCCCAGGTTGTTCCAAACCCCATCCAGCCTGGCCTTGGGCACTTCCAGGGATGGGGAAGTGGAGCTTCTCTGGGTACCCTATGCCAAGGCCTCCCCGCCCTCACAGGGAAGAATTTCTTCCTGATATCCAGCCTAAACCTGCTCTCTGTCATTTTGAAGCCATTCTCCCTTGTCCTGTCACTCCAGGCCCTTGCCAAGAGTGTCTCTCCAGAGAGTCAGACTTACTGGGGCTGTGCCAACCTATGTCATTCTAGAGTAAGACTCAATGTGAGGACAAATTCCTTTCATGGCAGCTCCATCTGTGAAGGATTCTTACCAAGAGATCATCACCAGATCCTGAAGACCAAACTGGAAGGTTACCAGGTTGCCGTGAGTCACCCTCTGAGTTTCTTTGTCCTATAGTTCTTGTAATAATTTCTACTCACTGCAGGACAAAGGTAAAACAAATAACACGTAAGAATGTTTGTGTTCAAAGTTCCCTTTCCAACATAACAGGAGAATGTGTCAGAGGGAGAGCAACTGAAGCTCATTAAATCAGTGCTAGTATGATGCAAAAGGTTAGAGTAGACAGCAAAAAAGCATGCTCTGCTTTTGCAAATGATTCATCTGTTTGTTAGAAATGAGTGATATAGGTTAGGAAAGTGTTTGTAAGCAGCTGAAGCTCCCACCCTTTCTGAACAGAATGAATGCTGCAGGTTGAGGCAATCTCCCTCACTTCTGTCATTTCAACAGACACAGTAAGGACAGAGTCCAGCTATTCTTTTCAAGCTCAACTGCTCTTGGATCTCTCTCTGGAGGATTCCTCTGCTGCAGCCAGCACACTCCAAGCCCTGTGGTATCATGCTTGGAATAAATAAGGCTTGTCTGCCAGCGTGAGTCTGCAGTAAACACCACCCCTGGACAATTATACCAGCGACTGAGCAGAGCATGGCATGCCACAAGCCCTCCTCTATCTGTGCGTAGGGTCCCAGAAGCTGCCCTGTTCTCGGCACTTTGGTTAGTTCCCAACAGTATCGGCAGTTTGTTATTGCTGGTTCTCATTTGCTCTGCGCTTCTGGGTTGAGAAACTGCCAAAACTCTCTAAGCAGCAATTCTTGCAGCCCTTTTCTCATGAGATTTCCTCTTTTCTTCCCTGATCTCGTGCAATTCCCCACCCAGCTTTTCCATGCCCAAATGATCCGGATAAATGGATAAGAAGTGACAGTTCTGAGTGCTTATCTGGAACAACAACTCAATGTTTCTCCTATTCATTTCTTATTATAATATCATGTATGTTTATAGACTTGAATGAATAACAAAACTTAGTCTGTCATATAGCTATCTGTTTAACTTCAAAATTGCATTTCATGTCCCTCATTGTACACTTTCATTGAATGGTTGAGCTTTCCCAGCAGAATTCTCATGGAAAACACATTCTTTTTACTGTAGTTTGAATTCTGAGCTGTCCACAGTAATGTTTCACTGCATAGCCAAAAGCAGTGTGACTTTTCAATTTTCCATTCAACCATGCAGCCAGTAGTGTCTAACATTGTAAGTGTACATGGAAATTATCTATATTGCATGCAATATTCCACAACAGCACCAGTCTGCTGAGGATATTCACAAATGTTTTGAATTAAAGCAGAGATGAGAATTTTGTAAGCTGTCCTCATGCGTCTTTTGATGATCCCTGTGGGTCCTCTCCAATTCAGGATGTTCTATGATTCTGTGATATTCAATCATGAAAAAATTGAAAGAGGGAAAATGACTGTTCAAATGGTTTATTTCAATTTGCATACTGAGCTCAAATCTATACTTTTACTTCTGTGGCACATGAGTAACACTTCTGACCCCCTGGACCTGTGGCTTTATCTTGAAAATGGTGCCCAAAGTTGCAGGCTTTGAAGTCAGTGATGCTTACACTGCGTCACATCACAGTTCCAGAGACATTTTTCTCATTGAGAAAATCAGTTGAAGCTGTTCCATTCCCTTCCTTCCAGCACCAGCTGCTCATTTCCATTCCCTGACTGCCCTGTCTATTGTTCTGGCCACAATTACTTGTGGACTTCCTTGATTTATCCTTTTCAGTCAACTCTTATATTCCCTGATGGGTAATTTTCAATCCACAGCTTTTTCTTAATTTAGTTCCTCGGTTTCATTATGACCCTGCAGGAGTGGGAGAGTGGGTTTGAGGTGGCAGCATAAGGGCAGAAGACAAAAGCCTGTCTGTGCTGCCAAGACGTTTTAAGGCACTAAAACTGATCTTTGCTTATCTGTAGACCTTTTGTGGGAAGAGTATCTGCAATGTTAAGATTCATCTATCTGAGATCACTGCAAAATTAGTATTTTAAGTTTGGACACCACTTCTTAAGATAGAGAGGGCAGTGAAAAGCAGCAGTGCCTCAAGTAGACTTTTTTTGTAGAAGAATCCAACTTCCAGCATGAATGCTTTGGATCTAACTCCAGCAGACCCTGCTCCTGACATGCATAAAGTCTAATTCATGCCTTCTGCAAATGGCTCCTGATACTCAAACCATATCCAATCCTGCAGCTAGTGGCAAAATCTTAAATGACTGCTCTGGAATGCAGGCAAGGATAAATTAAGAACTGCTGATGAGAACATGTTTCTACATTGTGAAGTCTATGGCAAAATTCCTTTTGGCTTTGATATTAAAGGAAATAGATTTAGTGCTTTTTGCTGCTCTCTGCTGTGTTTTGGTGGGGTTTCTTTACAGCTTTTTTCCTCATTGGCTGCAATCTTTCAGCTTTCCCTCATCCGACCCAGCCTTCAGAGCCCTGAACTATCTGCACAGAACAGAAGAATCTTCTTCAGAGCTCCAGAGGACAAGTGAAATATTTCAAGTTTGCCTTGTGGAAGAATGGTGTGGGTAGGAATATTTCCTTTGGGATGACAATATCTATCCAATGTATCTGCCTAGTGGTTTCCTGAGTTGTGCATCTTTCCTGATGACAGGTTAGAATTCCTATTGCATCAGTAGCATTCATTTATTAAAGGCTACAAAATCCCATACACTCTCATAGCTCAAACTGGACAAAAAGTACAAAGGGACAAGATGGGTGTGAGACCGAGATAGAAAATTCAATCTGTGGGATTAGGGCCAAAATTTGGAAAGTGTTAAACTGGGCAGTGATGTACCAGCAACATAACTCAAGTGATCAGCAAGGGGCTGAGCATAAAAGTGGTTCCCAAGAAAAGGAAGCCCCACACAGGCAGACAGTTTTGCTCCAGAGCTGCTCTTTCACAACCATCTCAACCAGGGGATATTTTGGATGTGCCATATCCCAGATGGCCGTGGGCCCAGGCAGCAAAACTTTTCAAGATGGAGAGGTTGTGCCCACAGATCTGAGGCATGGTCTGCTGGGAGCTGTGCCCTTCTCTTATGAAACCAAGGGATGATACAGAGAAGAAAAGGCTCTCGGGTTCCTCACCTCCTCTGTCCAGGCAATGCACCTCATGTCTCCTCATCTCACCTCTTCTTACACATGGGATTGAGGATGACCAAGCAAAATGTTTCCCACTGCCACAGAAGTGAGACCTGGCAGATTTAGAACTGAAAAACTCCACCATGGATGTTATGTCAGTTATTGAATAGCATTTCAGCTCCTGAAGGATGGATGAGACTATTCCAGCAGAAGGGTTTCTGATACTATGATACTATTTCATGATACTATGAACAGAAGATATTATGAAATCTTAAAGAATTTTGCATTGGAGCCTGCATTTTGATCAAGAACTAAGAGATTGCTAATCCTCTAGAAGCTTTTACATGTGAAAAGAATACAGAAAATCATTCACCTCTCCCTTTCTCAATTAAAGGGTGTAATCAATGGGGTACATGCCAGCTGTCTAGTTGAAAGATATAACATTTGTGTTTATGATGGCAGGAGAGACATAAAAATCTTCACAGTCCTTGGCATAGCTTCCTTGTGGGTCTTGGCACACAGGGCAATGCCATTCCACCCAGAAAACTGCTGTCTCTTTCAGTGTGGTAACCATGCACACTAGCCAGGGATAATTTTGGAATAAATCCTTGCCTCTTTCTCTTAAAAAAAAAATAAATTAAAAAGTGAGATTTTTGTTGTGGTCAATTTAAAAAATGAAGGAAATGTAGTTAATCAGTGCAAATTCTTTGAGGAGCACAGAGTTCTAATTGTTAAAGTGGAAAAATCAACTATTTAAGAAATGTAAAAACCCACTTTTTATTTCAGGTTTGAAACATAGTGGTTCTCTGAGCCAGGACACACAAATTTTAGCTTTACCTTCTAGGGTTTGGCTTCTCGTGTATCCTGGCAATTAGTTTGGCCTCTACAGTAAAACTCTGGGCCTGAGCTTGATTAAGGGAACATTTATGAATAACATCCTCAGAAAAATTAAGGCCATGGCCAGGCCCAGGCCACAGTGGCAGAGAAGTAGGTCCTGTGCTATGGCTAAGCTATTCCATAAAACAGAAGAACTAGGCAGCTCATAACTCTTTCCATTGATAGCAGTCATCACTCGTCTTTCACAGCTTTCAAGCCCAATTGGAAATTCCTGAAATTTTCATTTCGTTTCTTTCTAAGAAGGCTTGCCAAATTCAGCGAAAAACACCAGCCATGGTGGTATATTTATTATTAAGATGCTCTTGACATGATGGATGAATCACAGGTTTACATAGGGACAGAAAGACCAACCTCTTCAATCCCCCTAAAAAATACTGGGAATTAAAAAGGCTATTACCCACATATAGGGACAGATTCTGCAGCCCTACTACCACTGACATGACTGAGAATTAAAAAAACCTACCAGTCCTGTAAGCATTTGGATATTTTCAAATTTTGATAGCTGTTTATTGCAAATAGGGTTTTTTTCCATCTCTTTTTAAATCTTCACCAGTCTGCCTACAGGGCTATTTTACAAACTTACCCCTACCTAAAGCTTATCTGCCAGAACCTTTTCCCTTCTTCAAACATGCTCTTTTAGGCTTCAGAGGATGGTTCTCCCAATACCAGGGTTGAATTCTAGTTACTTCTCTCACTGTCCTGCCCCCACTTGCTGGAAGAGTGAGAAGTCACCCCACTCCAAGGGGCACTTGCACCCCTCTGGAGGCAAAACTTACTGGAAGCAGATGGAATTTGGAGCTTTTTTTAGTAAGGGATTTCCAAATGAGCCTCAGTCCCTGGTATTGTGACTCTTAACTCTCTAGTGACTGCAGCAAAGCAAGTGAGAGGACTTTTTTGTTTCAGATGAAGGAGCCAACCAAGCCAGGGCAGGCAGGACAGGTGGAGTGTGTCAGAAATAAAGGACATTCCCAAGCAGTCTAGGAAGAAGACTTGCTAAGGGGCCCTATCCACAGCTCATTACTGGGCTGCCCAATAGCACTCCAAGGAGAATAACACAGCCCTTGCACACCACAAAATTGGTTAGGCCAGGTTAGGGAAAGCTCATTCCTGAGTGTCATGAAGACATAATGCTCATCAAGGGAAAAATGGGCAAGTCTTGCTGTAAATCTTCTAATGAATACAATGGGGTACCAATATCCCTTCCCACAATGTGACATGGCTCTGAGCTTCTCATTAGGAATGCCACAAACACAGAGAAAATTTTTGTGGTGGCTTGACCCTGTCTGCATGCCAGGTATCCACCAAAGTTGGTCCATCATTTCCCCTCCTCAGCTGGGCAGAGGAGAAAAAATAATGCTCATGGGCAGGGAAAGAGCACTCACAAATTAACATCATGAGAAAAAGGGACTGGACCTGGAGAAAGAAAATAGTTTAATTTACTACCAAGTGAATCAGAGTTGCAAAGTAAGCAATAAACTTGAACCATAAGCCATCTTTCTTTCACCCATCCCTTCTTCCCAGGCCCAACTTCACTGCCAATTTTCTCTACTTCCTCCTGTACACTGGTGCAGGAGGAGACGGAGAGAGGGTTTTGGTGAGTCCATTACACATTATCTCTGCCATTCCTCTCTCCTCAGGGGAAGGACTCCTCACACTCTTCCCCTGCTCCAGTGCAGGATCCCTCTCAAGGGAGACAGTCCTCCAGGGACTTCCCCAGTGTGAGTCCTTCCCAGTGGCTGCAGACCTACACAAACTGTTCCACAGGGTCAGTCCTTCAGGAACAGGCCACCCCAGAGTGGGTCCCTCACAGGGTCACAATCTTGAAGAAGCCTGCCCCAGAGTGAGCTTCCCACAGGTCACAGCATCCTTTGGGCATGGCCCTGCTCCAGCGTGGGCTCCTCCATGGGCTGCAGGTGGATCTCTGCACTCTCCTGCCTTCCATGGGCTGCAGGTGGATCTCTGAACCTGTGTTCCCTCCATGTACAGGTGGATCTCTGCATCCTCCTGCCTTCCATGGGCTGCAGGTGGATCTACCAAAACCTTTCCCTGTAAGTCCAATACAATGGTTCAAACATGAAAACCACTTCTCCATGGATAAAACCAACAGTTTTTCGCTCTTACCTGCTAAATAAATTTTGGCTTTCACCTATTAATCTCATTGTCAGCTGGGAAGATGTGCTGGGAGACAGCTGGCCTGGGCAGTGCAGTTAAAAGCAAGCTGTGCTCCTCCGAAGGGATGTATTCTGCCCAATCCATTGAGTCATCCTCCAAATCCTATGGTTTCATTATTTTCACTTTCCTGTTTCTAAAACTTGTCTACAAGTCCTTCAACAAATACCCACAAGTATTTTCTTCCACTTCAGATGTGATTTTCTAATGGATCAGATATTATCATAATTATGTAGCACTTTTCAATAAATATTCTTATAATCTCTTTCTCCTTACAACCCCAAGGCCATAGCACTCCACACTGGTATGACTTTCAATATTCCATACCAAACAATGGGAAAAAGATGTGGAGTTCAAAGTCTGAATTCATTTTTCAAATAAATTTGGTGCATTTTCTTGACAGATTTCTTCTAATTAATTCATCTAATACAATAAAATTATTTCTAGACCCTGTGAGGGACCCACTCTGGGGTGGCCTGTTCCTGAAGGACTGACCCTGTGGAACAGCATGAAAACCCCATACTGTGTTTACATAGACATGTATGTGCAGAGAAATTTAATTTGAGAGGATTTTGACAGAAAGATCCTCTCTTATAAAGAAATTCTAGCCTCTTCAGAGCAGAAGTTTGAGATTAAAGGTATTACATACATCCATTGTTGCCTCCTATAAAAACTAAAATTTTAATACAACTCTGGTGTTATAAAAGAAGTGGAGAATTTCACCTCCTAATTAATAAGACCAATTGCTGAAGTTATCTCACCTACAAGCTGTGTTTTCCAAAATTTCTTTTAAGCAAGTGCTTTTTCTAACTATACACCAAAATACAAGTTGCTGATAAACTGAGCATTCAAAACACAACAAAAATGTGATATAGTTAATAAAAAAAAAAAAAAAAGAGAATTTTCTAGAATGTACGAGGTACATCAAGGTCCTAGTGGAAACTGTCCCTGTCTGTGGCAGGGGGGTTGGAATTGCATGATCTTCAAGGTCCCAAATTATTTCACAGTTCTATGATTGACTGTGGTTCTATGAAAACTGGTTTAAATATTAAATAACAGGTATTTTCAACAAGTAGTGTTTTAAGTAGTACAAAATTAATTTCAAGAGGGTGTATTGTGACAAATAATGTATTTCCCTTGCTTTTTGATGTATTCCTTGGAATACATCAAAGGAAAGGGCTTTGGTCTCTGAAAGTGCAGTGTCAGACACTCAGAAAGTAGTTTCTGTTTTAGAAGAATTAGGCAAGAATATTGCTTCCAACATCATCTGTTCTGTTGTTTTTTTGTTGTTGTCACATGTTGCTATATACATGATGTCCTTCACCCAAAAAAAAAAAAGCTTGAAAAAATTACTTCAAAAGGCTCAAACAGAGAAAGCAGTAATGCTGAAACAGAAATACAGCATTAAAAGAACTTTTAGGAGAAAACTGTTTTTCAGCCAGGCTTGGGATTTAGGAATCTGGTTTAATAAACTTTGGTTTCAACAACAGTGGCATGGCACATTTATTTATACATTCATCTGCATCACAGCAAGCACAGTGGAGTGCTTCCTCCTCTCTACATAAAGGCCCTGGATTAGTGGTGATTTCTTTCCTCTTTTCCCAGTTCACTTAATGGCAGAGTTAAAAATATCAGCTGAAGCTGCAGAACATACACAAAAATTGGGGCAGGATGTAGGGAAAAAACAGAATCTTAGGCAAGCTTTATGTGAAGCATTGTTTCTCATCTTCCAGAAGATCTGGGTATGGTGCACAAAAAACCAGCATCAAATCCCTGCAGGACGTGTTTTTCTTGAGAACTCTTCTTAGATCCTAGTAAGCACTGAGGTTTTGGCAAATAATGTATTTCTGGTACATGTCTTTCCCCAGTCCCCTTTCACACAAACGTTTTTAAGGGCATGCACTCAAAAAGATTGAACCCTATTACTCTAAATTTGTGGTTTGGCACTTCAGCCACACCTTTATAAGAGTTTCACTCCTCCCCTCCTTGTCTTTGCAAGGGCCTTCCTCAGGCACTGGCAGCAATTCAGTCTCTCCTGCTCTCCCCTCACCATGCTCAGAACCTTCTCTTGGGACCAGAAATTCTGCAGCTCAAGTGTCTGTGCTCAGTGTGAGGGGGTGGGGGTGACACCATAAGTGACACTATGCAGGGGTGTCTCTTGTGACTTAAATTTTCCAAACATGTGAAAAACTAATCATGTTAATCCAGCTCTCCAATCCCAACAATTATACTGTTAAGCTTTTTATCCATAAATGACAGCGAGACGGCTGTTATTCAGGTATATTTATCTGCATAACTTGATTTCATCTTGCTAAATTCTTTGTCTCAAGCACATAGTTACATGTTCTGCTAAAATGTGGTTATTTTCACCATATTTAAGTGACTTGCTTTTTGACGTTCCTGAATGTGATTGTTCTCACTTTTTGAACTGGCTGTGACATTCTATAGTCTCTAGTCCCTTGCTATTTACTTCTTCTCTAAAATGAAGAAACCCTTTCTTTTTCACTAATTTTTCCAACCTGGAAACTGCCTCTTTTTCTGAGGCAGAGCTGATTACAGATAAGACCACATGTGATATAAGGGGCTTTATACCAATTTCTGTATTATTTATTCCATGTGTCCTTAGGTTTCCAGCTCTGTTGTCTAACAGCTAAACAATACTGTCTCTTGCTCTGAGGGGAAAAAAAAAGAAACCACAAAAACCCTCAAGTATTTTTTCATGTAGTCATTTAAAAACAGAGAAAAACAGATGAAATATTTGAGCAGCACTAACCATTATGCTTCAGTGTCAGAACTTTTGGGTTGTCTTTTATGGGGTGCACCCATGGTTTTAATGACTCAAACTGTGGGCCTGCAGGCTCATGCCAACCCATAAAGCAAGTGAAATATTGCTTTTTAAATGTAATTTATGATTTTTTGTTTGCAGGGAGACTTTTGTTCCCGCAGCTTCAAGCAGAGTTTGAAGCTGCTTCCATCTGTACAGCATGTTGCCCCTCCTTCAGAAGATAGCATCATAGAAAAAAGCATATTCTAATGATGTTATTCTGGGGGGTTCATGGAGATTTACAATCTGATTTTCATTAGACCAAACTTTTAAATAGCAGGAGGGGTTGAGAAGGCAGAAAGAGGTTTTGTCTTCTCCAAGGCCTCTTTACTTTGTCTTATTCAAGACCTCTCCAATTTACTACGGTGATTTGAAGTGTCCTCAGAATACAGCTGAATCTAGACCAAATGTAACAAAGAACTGGAAAACTGTACAAGTAAAATTGGAACCTTTCTTTATCTCATTTTCCTATATATTTTGGTTGGGGTTTTTCTTTTCACTCTCAGCTAATTGCTTTGTAGTTCATTAAAGGAGGGATGGATGGAAGAGGATGGCACCAGGGCATTCATCTGGAGCTGGATGTATCTGGAACTACATGAAACTCCTTTCTTTTCTATTAGTTTCTCCTTTTCTCTAATTTTATGTAAATAAATAATTTAATGTTCCTGAAAGCCAAATAAACTGGTTACTTCATAGGATCCTGATCTTCAAAGGTTTTCAGCTCTTCAGCTGACAAACAGAAACAAAAGTACTTTAACACCTTAGAGAGTAGAAAATGTAGTTTGTAAGAAAAAACTATAGAATATGTTGAAGAGCTTGGAACCTGCAATTACAAAGAAATAAGGAGGGCTCTACATGTGCACGTACATGATTCATACATGTGTAAAAATACATTAATGTATTTTTAGATGGAAAACCCAAAGGAACCTAATTTCTCCTTTACTGCTCACCCTGGTAGCCATCTCAGAAGACTCAGAGACACTTTGGGGAGGTCTACACAGGTGAATGGCTTTAGTTACGTGAATCTTAGATGAAAACAAAACACCCTGTGTCTGCAGGGGCATCTGTGCATAACTCTAGAGTTTTGGTTCATTTAATACTGGTCCTAAAGGCTTCTGTGATGGGGCTATTTTTAGGTTGGTTTCCTATAGAAATAGGTTTCTGTGAGCATACAGTGTGTTCATCCACCCCTCATGACAACTTCTGAAGTCACTAATCATTTCAGCTCAGCTTGGCAGAGACATGAAAGTGAAGATGGGTGCATGTGAATTTTCATGAGAAGGGGTGGCAGGATGAAGAAAGAAGATTCAGAATAATTCTTTTACTGAGGAAATGGTAATTTTAGCTTAGCTCCTTGTGCATTTAAAAAGCAGTAACCAGCTGAGCAGGCAGCACATGGACTGTCATAAAATAGGTGGGACCACTGCCCCAGCTTATTGCTAAGATATACAGAGTGCCACTATGGAGAGGGGAAGCAGGAATGATGCTGTGGATGGGATAAAGATGGTGGGAATGGGGAATTTGGGAACTGGGGAAGAATCTACAGGTAACCAGGAATCCAAAGATGTTCTCCTTGCACATTTTTGGCATTGTTTTCTTTGGAGTTGGTGCTATCAGAACCCTTTTTAAAAAGGGCAGGGAGACAGAAGAGCATAGCAGGTGCTAACTGGAAACTTACAAAACAGGGAAGCAGAGCCAAGACTGATGCCTGTGACAATGA
This sequence comes from Agelaius tricolor, assembly GCF_023055355.1. Taxonomy (NCBI): domain Eukaryota; kingdom Metazoa; phylum Chordata; class Aves; order Passeriformes; family Icteridae; genus Agelaius; species Agelaius tricolor. Next base: position 7,783,163 of record NW_027269263.1, read on the forward strand.
AGTCCTGGGCTGGGCAGAGAGAAAGCAGCTGCCCTGCATGCCTGTGAATTAGAGTCTGGTTGTGTGGGAATGGGAGGAGGATATGGTGGCAAGCCTCCTATTTATTTTGTGGTAATTTGCTGTAAGTTTAGGGCCCACCAGAAAGCAGCCAGTATTATCTCTGCTCTCTACTCTTTTCCTCAGGGGTGAAGTGAGGACAAGCTTTCAGTCAGACCTCACCATGTTTCCCAGCTTTTGCGGGTTTCAGTCAGTCCCTTGTAGTTTAGTGGAAGAGATTTTTTTTTTTCCCTGTGGTTTGAATACTCAAGGAATATACTCTAAAGTACTATTGTAATTTCAATTGGTTTGTATGTTACCCTGATTATATAAGCCTCTTGGTTTTGCCTTCCAAATGCAAGGAAATTGGTTGGACAGGATATAAGATTCACCCTCTCCGTCTCCTCTGTAGCCGTAGGGAGGGTGGGGTAAAAAAAGCTATTGTGCAAAGAAATAAGAGATTCTCAGTGATGCATGTCACATTGTTGGAGGGAAGCAATGGGATCCCTGCTCTGAAGCACATGGAAATCCTTGGATACACTCACAGGCACTCTTTGTCTACTCAGGAGGCTGCAGTGACAGCCTCTGCTCCGGAGGCTCCCGGCTTCGCGGGGTTGCTCGGATGAGATATTTTTGAATTCCCAGGGCTTCAGGCCAGCTGTTCCTCTAACTGTGGGGATAGCATCAGTCAGGTCCCCCAGCCAGGGCTCATTCCCCTCTGGTGTTAGCACACTGCTGCAGCTGCACAATGCCATTGTGTACACGCAGTCGAGATGAGCGGGGCCATTGCCGTGGAGGTTGCCCACTGGCCTGATAGGGCAGATATTTTTGGGGCAGGATGTACCCTTTGTGCTGGTTTTGGCTGGGACAGACTCAATTTTCTTTGTAGTAGCTGGTGTGGGGCTGTGTTTTGGATGCGTGCTGGAAACAAAGCTGGTAACTCAGGGATGTTTTCATTATTGGTGAGCAGGGCTTGTACAGTGTCAAGGCTTTTCCTGCATCTCATTCCGTGCCACCAGGGAGGAGGCTGAGGCTGCACAAGGAGCTGGGAAGGAACACAGTGGAACAGCTGTTCCCAGTGGTCCAGAAGGACATTCCAGACCACTGGAATGGCATTGTGCTCAGCATATAGAGCTGGGAGAAGAAGCAGGTATGGGGATGATGGAGTTTGTCTTCCCAAGTCAACATTTGGAGTGCTGGAGCTCTGCTTTCCTGGGGATGGCTGAACATCTGCCTGCCCATGGCAAGTGGGAAATGAATTCCTTGCTTTGCTTTGCTTGTGTGTGCAACTTTTGTTTCACCTATTAAACTGTCTTTATTTCAGTGCAGGAGTTCTCTCACTTTTGCTCTTCTGAGAGTGTCCCCCACCCAGGGGAGCAGGAGGGAGCAGGCAGCTGTGTGGGGCTGAGCTGCCAGCTGGGATTAAGCCACATCACCTGGTAGCACCAGGACTGCTGAGAAGGGTGTGTAGCCCCTGCTGCCTCCATGGCTTTGTGCAGATACACACCAGTGAAGCACCCAGCCCAGAAACAGCACCTTTCCTACACCTTTCCCAACCTATGGTGGCATAAAATACCTTTTTCCCCCCAAATTTTAGGAAGAAACACTTCTCAGAATCCTCTTTCATTGCAAAATAAAGCAGTCATTTTTCCATTAATCTGATGAGATCTGCAAGGGAAAGAGCTAAGCCAAATATATTCTGCTTTTTCTTCTTTTTTAAACATATGTTGTCTTGAATCAGTGAGAGGTCTCCTATGCCCAAATATGATTAAACCCCATATAAGTTAAGTCTTTTTGAGCTGAGTGCATGTTATAAAAGCTGCTGTGAGTCAACAGTAATTTTACAGTCTTAGTTTTGTGTGGTCCTTGTTTGGAGAGTATTAGGCATAAAGTTGTCATACTGGAGCACTAATGGGTGCACTCAGTAGGTGTGATTTATGGGACTTGTTGCCTTGTGAGAATGAAGTCATGTAGTGCATCAGGGTTGCCCTGCAAATGAAGCAATTGAATTTTGTCATCTTTCTTACGAAGGTGTCCTGACTGGGGCTAAGAGCGAGCGTGGGGGAATGGAAAATGGGGAGGGGGGAGAAGGGGAGGGGAAGCTGGGGGACATGGGTGATTAGTCTCCATCTATGGATGAACACTTACAGCACTTTTTCTGAAGTCTTCAGTTGAATTTCATTTGCTGAAGTCTAGCGCCATGTCTGGAGGCAAACAGCACATCTTTTACTTGCCAGTTCTATTTATACGCCTGTGAAGTAGATCATTGTAATGAATACAGATGGGCAATAACTACAAAGTTATTGCATAATTTTTCAAAATTTTATGATTGCCTTTCCTACTTCCTCTTAAAATAATGGCTCCACTGTACAGCCTGCAGACCATTCAGTATATCTTTCATATATTTTACCATTTCAGCAGGATTTAATTTATTGGAGACACACTAGAAGTGGTAGGTAAACAATCTACAGAAAGAATCCGATTTATAAGACAAGGAAGACTTGAACCAGTATTAAGTTGCTTTGGAGATCACTTGGTGAATGCAAGTATAAATGATTTTTCGTCTTTCTGACTTGGCAGCAAAGCATGTGGGGAGGAAGTCAACAGAAAGCCACCCACAGCCAGCTTTACAGAATATAGAACAGGTCTGTAATAGGATGTCTTGTTGGATGGAAAGTGTTTCTGCACAATTTGCAGGTTTAAACCTGCCTCAGGCAAAGTTTCAGGCCTGCTGTGAGAAATCCAATTCTCTTTTGTGGGGATGAAGCAAGTTTGGGTTTGCCACCCTGGGGATAACTGGAGTAGTCTGGACCTGTGAGTATCATTCTGCTTTCTCCCCCGTTTCCAGTCTAATCCACTCTACTTCCACTTCTGAATTAATGAAGTGGCACACTTTTTCCTGAGCTGCCATTGTGAGTTTACTGACTTCTGAGACTGAGATCCATCTCCCATTTAAGTCAATGGGAGTCTTTCAGTTGATAAAATGAGTATTGGATGTGTCCCTAAAATAACTGGGTTTGAATCCTGGCCACACTGAAGCTGATGGCAAAGAGAAATTGGAATTTCAGCTCGATGTCTACGCATCATCTGCTGTATTGGCAAAGACTATTGCAAAGTCTGCTTCCCCTTGAAGGCAGAGCTAAGTGCTTTGGAACCACAAGCAGCTTTTCTTAGTCTCACTTCTGAAACCACTCCCAACTCCAGCCTGCAAGCCTCAGGACCACCAGCAATTAACTGTATAAATGCCAGCTGATCCAGTCTTTGAACCCTGTTTTGGGCCTGGCTTATGATTACATAATTGGTTGTCAAAACCAATGCCCTTTCCTTTGACCTGAATATTCAGGTGCCCAGCTGGAATTCTGTTAGAAACACTTGATTTTTAGAAGGGTCCCTACTTCTAAAAATCTTGACTTCTCAAATTACTTCATGGCACTTAATAAAAGTTTGGTTACCTCAGACACTTTTGGTAATTGAAATATCCTTTCTTTTAACAAATTTTGATGGCACACAATGCCAATGAATGCTTATATGGTAAAAGTATGATTTGGGTTTGAATTTTCAATCATGTTTCATTTGTTGGTTTTTCTAAATAAAGATAGCAGAACTGGTGGCAAAAGGGGTTCTGAAGCTTGCCTTGCCAGGACAGAGAATATTAAATTCCTGCCCAAGAATAATATACTGTTTTCTGCTTTTTATTCAAACATCAGATTTAAAAAGCAAACAAACAAAAAAGAGCCATTTCTCCTTAGTTTGGGGGTTTTTTCATAGTTTTTTGCTATTTCATATCCTATCCACTATTATAATAAATTTTACCCTTGCTGCTCTCTCAATAGAGGGCATCCATTGTGTTTTGTTTGCCTTTCTCTGAAGCATAAAGACTCCTCTGCTAGCAGAATTTTCTCAAGAAACTACAAGCATGCACTAAATAACATGCCAGCAACTTTATAATGCTATTGTGAAGAGAGCTACTTTTTAAACTTTTTTTTTGGTAGTTTTTAATGGTTGTTTTTTATTGAGTTTTGGTTTTTTGTTGTTTGGGTTTTTTCTGTTAGTTTGTTTGTATTTGTTGTTGTGGGTTTTGTTTGTTTGTTTGTTTGTTTGTTTGTTTTTTCTGATCAATAGATTAAAATTGGAAGAACTGAAGATGGTAGTTTCACAGTGCCTCAGTGGCCTCTGACTGGAATCTTTCAGCCTTCAGCCTGAACCATGCCAGAGCAGAGAAAGGTAAATCTGTTTAACATTCATTCCTCTCCAAACACTGAAATTTACACTATCAGCATTTCAAATCATAAATTTCCCTTTCGGGTGCAGACAACTATTTTCTTCCTAGGAGGCCACAAGCATCTGAGATTCCAGATCTCCTAAGAAGATTTTACATTTGCTTTCCCCTCTTTCTATATGTTTTTTAATACTTTGGCATAGTCTCTTCTTTCCCCATATGGAACCACTTCTGCCTCCTTATCCCCTGAACACACTTTCCCACTCAACATGATGACATGTGACCATTCAACTCATAAACAGAAGTTAGGGAAACAGAGGTTAAACCACGGGCACCAAAAGTGGTTTTGAGAATGCAAATGTGGAAAAAGTGGGATAATCCACAAGCATGTGGTTTGTTACCATCTGCCTCATGCTCAGAATGTATAAGCACATTCACTCAGAGTTTACAATTGAAGGGATACAACATTTTGGGGTTTTTTTGCCTGGTAAAATACTGTGCATTTTGGCTTGGAAGGCACTCTTCCTTCCCTTCCCCTGGTGAGAGCACAGGTGCTGCATGCTGCTATTATGGTTGATCTTTTCCAATAAAGATCCCACACAGGCCAGGACACTAAACACACAGCTCAGCTCGATCCTGATGGATTGTCTAGGATCCCACAGCTGTCTTCTTCCTCCTGGAGCCCCATCTAGTGGCTCCCCATATCTGTCCATCTGCCATATTGCTCATCTCTGTTAATCCAAATATCCGTATGGCCCAGAGTGGTACAAACCAACAGGAGAAAAGAGGGATGGCTGAATGCACAAGGAGTTCTGCAGCATTTGCACCTGGGCTTGTCTTTGCTGTAAATGTCCCTCTGACAAATAAATAGTCAAAGCTGAACGTCCTTAATTTTTCCAGTTCTTTTTTCCCTTTCATTCATTTAGAGTTTCCACTGAGAACAGGCTTCAGGTGATTAAACTAAGGAAGAAGGCTGGCTAAGGTGGTGGGAGAATATAGAAACTAATGTAGCATCTGATGGGAGGTGTGTCAAAGGAAGGGCTCAAAACCATCATTGCCTGCAAGATAACCACATCTTTTCACAGTTAAAAAGGTCTAATGGAGCAGGGAGCTGGAGGAACAAAATTAGTAGGTTTGGGGCTCAGGTCTTCTGCTAACAGACTTCATCCAGATCATTTCACCCTCTGTGTCATAGCATCCCACCTGCAGAAAACAGTGTTGATAATATTTAACTACCACATGGTACTAAATTGCAGCTTAATTAATGGTTTGCAAAGCACTTTGAAATGCTCAGTTGAAACAGGCAAAGGATAATTAACATCATGTATTTATTTAGTGAGCTTTCCTTGCCAGGCACAATCTTCCGGAAATTCCCCTTGCAATAACTGTTTGCACTGCTCTAGGAAAAACAAAGTGGTTCAGCCAGTATGTTTTCTATGGGGAGACTTTTTGCTGCATGAATCAGATGGTTGAAACCTGAAGAGAGTGGCTGCCAAGATGAGGGACAGGCAGGTTTCTGAATGGGGAGGAGGGGGGGAGATGAACAGATGCACGAGTGTTTGTGCTCCCTCAGAGCTGCATGCATTGTACCAGGCGGCTTCAGAGACACAGCTACAAGGCTGTTCTTCACTCCTGTGCCTGGACAAAACAAGCCCCCCATTCCTTTGTAGGACTCAAGTCCTATTTCTGTAGCACTTCTGTCATTTGGGTCAATGCAGGTCTCAGTTAGACAGCAACATCTTCAGAGCTGACCTATTATTTCTGAGGGAAGTTCCATACCTCTCCTTCACTGTGCTTCACTAATTTTTTCTAAATATGGAATGATGGCTTCAAGATCAGGACAGGAAAAATCTTAAGTCTGAATGGCCATTGCCATAGTGAAGCTTGGACCCCTGCCCAGGAAATGTCACAGATTGAGAAAGCTGCTCCCCCACCCCAAGCTGCACTCACTGTTTATGTGGTGGATGCAGTACAAGGTGGGATGCAGCCCCCCACAGCAAATGAGGCAGCACATGGAAATACATCCTGCTGGGAATCACACAATACATCCTGCTGGGAATCACACAATACATCCTGCTGGGAATCTGTGTGGGGTCCTGGTCTGAGTGACTTGGTACACATAGTGGTAGGATAACTGAGAACAGTCCTAAGCTAGAAAAGGAGAGATTCAGATTGGATATCAGGAAGAAATTCTTCCTTGGGAGGGTGGTGAAGCCCTGGCACAGGTTGCCCACAGAAGCTGTGGCTGCTTCATCCCTGGAGTGTCCAAGGCCAGGTTGGACAGGACTTGGAGCAATCTCTTCTGGTGGAAAGTGCCCCTGCCCACAGCAGGGGATGCAGGTAGATGATCTCTAAGGTTCCTTCCAATCCAGGCCATTCTGTGATTCCATTATTTCTGTGTGTAACTGCAGTGTTAAGAGAGAAGGCTGAGTGTTGAGAATGGCTTGAGTAATAAGCAAATGCTGGTAAGAAATTGCTTATTCTTGGAATTCCAGGTCTAAATTTGGAGCTCACCATGAAGAAGCCAGAGTCATTCACTCCAGAAAAGAATGGCTGCTGTTTTCACAAAGGCCCATCGATGTTCCATCTTTGTTTACTTCCTCACTTCTGCAGGGAGATTGGCAGGAAACATTCAAACAGTTCCTTCAACATTTCCCTGGCATTCTGAGTGAGAAAGGGGAGGTTCAGAACAAACAGGATTTTGATGCCTGAACCAAGCAGGCTTGGCCCTGTTAGTCTGTACAATAATAAACACTGAAGGTTGCTCTTCAGGCATATTGTGAAATCCAGCCTTGAAATGGGGAGAGAGACTTTGAGTAAATCACAACTGCGTTTCCCCAGCAGTTTGAGTTCAGGAGCTCATTTCTGTAGATCAGGCCTTGAAGAATGGTAAATAAACTCAAGAACTGGAAAATTAACTCAATGAGTCCTTTGTACATCTCTTTCAAAGAGGTCACATCATTAAAGAAAAACATATATTGAAAAGGCTGCTTATAGGGTTTCAGATAAATTAGAGCTATTTAATTATATTGATTTTTTTTTGCTTTTGCCAGCATTGCTAACCTGAAACTTTCGTAAAACTTGAGCACCCTCAAAATAAGAAAATTTAAAAATTATTAAATTTAAAAATAAATAAATTTAATAAATTTTTTTAAAAATTAAAATTTTAAAATTAAAAATAAGAAAATAAGAAAATTTGACTTAAAAGTAGTGGAATTAAAAAAAAAATTAAAAACATAAGTTTGTCACCATCATATTTTCTGAAAAATCTCTTTGCCCAGGATTTTTCTCCTGGGAAGCTGAGAGGCCTCAGAGAAAAAGGAAAACAATAATTATCGGATTTGCTTCTCCTGTGTTTTGCTGCTTTGGAATGTGTTTGGACATTGTTTACCAACAGGTGGTTGTTTCGTTGGTTTCATGTGAATTGTTTTTGACTTAATGACCAATTACGGTCAGGCTGTGTCGGGACTCTGGAAGAGAGAATCACGAGTTTTTCTTTAGTATCTTTTTAGTCTTCGGTCTGTATCCTTTCTCTATTCTTTAGTACAGCTTAGTATAGTATTCTTTTATATAATATAGTATCATAAAATAATAAATTAGCCTTCTAAGAACATGGAGTCAGATGCATCATTCCTTCCTGCCACAGGGCACCCCACAAATACAACATAAGCTGAGTTCTCACTCTCCCTTCCAATGACCTTCTGACTTCTAGATTTTTAGATCTCCTCTCCCAGGTTTTCCTCTATAATCACCCAGATTGAAAATATGGTTTTGATGGGATTTCAGTGGGGTTTTTTATCAGTTCAGGCAGACATTGTAACTCAATGCCTTTGTCAAAGGAAGCTGTAAGAGCACCAGATGCTGAAAGGCACCAAAGCAGTGAAGCCCTGGGTGAGATCTTCTCAGTGCAGGGGCATAGGGATGGGAGGCAGGATGGGAGCCCATGTCTCAGCCTCACCTCTGGACCACTGACCTGCCTCTCAAACCCCAGGTCCCACTTCCCTCACAGCAGGTTGTGCCTTGATTCAGCATCAGCTTTGAAAGGATCAAAGAGGCTGCCTGCAGAGCAAATTATTAACCCAGTAAGGCTGGAACACATCTCAGGCTGCCTCTAAATTCAGATGTTTCAGCCAGGAAGGTCTGGCTTGTCCTTTTCTTTGGCTGAAACCTCCCACAATGCAGAAGTGCCCTCAAATGTTGTTCATGAAACAGAAGGCCTGCATGTTCAAGCAAAGCTCCTGATAGCTGCAGGTGTATTTTTCTTGGGAAGCTAAATTGCTAGAGAAACAAAAGTTTTGGTTAGTTTAATTTGGCAGGACAAAAATGCCATCCTAGGGGAAGACTTTATTTAGAAACTTTATTTTTCCTCTGTTAATTTAGATATTTTTATTGAAAAAAAAAAAGTTTAAAGGTTCAAAAGTTCACAAGAGATTCCTTTTCCGTTGTATTTTAAAAATATATATTTATATATAATTTCCCAGTTGGGCAGGACTGTTGTTACAGAGATGTTGAACCCCAAAGTGACATTTCATTAGTTTTTGTGCTATGGTTTGATTTTTTTTCTGTAAAAACCTGCTTGCCTCATGCAATATTCTTAAGTCCCAGAGCAAAAGCAAAAGGAAACTGCTTTCTTCTAACAAAAATCCTGGCTTCCATTCTCAGTAGTATTAGGTCTAATGATTTTAATTGCTGAAATTTCCTTATTCTACTTTAGAAATACCCTTCACCATTAGAAGCCTGACCATGACATGAATTATTCTTCTCCAGATAAAGCCAAGGAATGTTCAGCCAATCCCAAGGCCAGATACCAGGTGACAACTGGCACTTTATATCAGAAAAATAAAAAGGAGTATACAGACTCCATGTGTGCCCAATGGGCAATGTGTCTGCAGGGTGGTTTGGGTGTGGGAAATATTTCACAATGGAGTGAAATATGAATCTGCCTTTTTTTTTTTCTGCTTAGGCTGAGTTCACAGAAGCAAAATAATGGCTGCATGCAGAGCCCTTTAATATTATACCAAAAAAGATGCCTCTACCAAATACAGTATATCTCACTCTGGCATTGGGAATAGTACAACACAGGCTCTGGAAACAGGGAGATGGCCCAGAAATTACAAAAATAAGGTTCAATAATAGCCTTGGAAAAAGAAAGAAGTCATAGAGGAGCCATGAAGAGCTAACTACATATAAAAGACAGACTTGAAAACAAACAAGGAATGAGAGCCTGGAGGGAAGATGTAATAGTATAAGAGAGGATAATTAACAGAAAACTCTGAACAACACACACCACTTGGGACTCCATAAATATTGCCCTGCATGCCTGCAAGAATCAAAGAAAAAAACATATTTGAGCTTGCTTCTTCTGGCCTCCAGATGGTCAGCATGGAGAAGGGCAAGAGAATCCATCAGAGCATCAAAAAAGACACCCATGTATAAAAAAAATAACAATGAATACTTGGAAGGCCAGTTTTGGGGAGTCCAGGATAAGGGTCCTGGCTCATTACATGAATTGTAATTAATGTAAAATTAATGTAATTCATGACCTATCTGTGCCACCTTCTCTGATCCAAGCAGGCAAACGCCAGCAGAAGGTGTGGTTGTCTTTGGGGACATGGGAGGCAGCTCTCTTGTGACTTGGGGGAGCCTGGAGCAGCCCCACAGGGAGCCTTGACCTTCAGAGGGCAGCTGGGGAGTGTTACTGTGGGTGGTTTCTTAGTTTATATTTCCTCAGAGAACCCTCAGACACTTCAAGCAACTACAGCCAGATTGGAGGCCAGAGAGCCTTTTCAATTCCCACTGTATAGCAGGTGAAACAATAAAAAAATTTATTGAGTAAGGAACGTTAATCTGTATTCAGAGTCTTTTAATATATGATAAATAAATATATCTGCTCTGTTCCTTTGAATCCTACCCGCTTGTGTTTAGCTGTGTGTTTTTAGTGGCAACACAATCTCCGTGAGCTGTAGGCCCAACAAAATCATGAGCTGTTTGAAAAAAAATAAAAATAATCTGAGCAGGGATTTAAAATAGGGTGTGGTGGAAGGGCGAGGGTGAAAAGTTTGACAATGCATCAATAGGCTGCTGGGACCTCCTGGCAAGCCCCTCATTTCCCATCAGTGAAACATGATTTTCACAGAGACGCGTTTTTGCTGCCACACTTTTGCAGCTTCCCATTTCAACCCCTGTTTATGCATTCCCCAGCAAGAAATCAGAAGCTATCCCCGTGCTACCTCTCATCCTCTGAACAAACTTTTTCACTCAGGAACTTTGGCCAAAGCAGACAGAAGGCCACAGAATTTTAAATTTTAAAAAATTTAAGATTTCCCTTTAGTGTTGTGTTTAACTCCATGTGGGAGAGGGATAGATGGATATTTCCAAAGTAGTTTCTGGCCTGTATGAAGCACAAGCTGGAAGAGACACCATCAGGAAGAGGAGAATGGTAGAGGAGATGGAAAATTATAGAAATTAAATAAAGTGAAAGAAAGCTTGAGGCAGGCATGATGGGATAGTTCAGGAAATAGAGGATAGAGTGTTGCTATAGGAGACAAAAGAACACAAGTGCACACCGCTGCTCTCAAGGTGAAGAAAAAAGGGAAGTTTATTACCTGACTCCAACATTTATAGTTTTCCAAAAGTGACAGTGGATTGGAGGGTGAAAGTGCCACCTCTCCAACGACACTGGACAAACCAACAGTCCATCAAATTTCTCCTCCTCCATAAAAGAATGCAAAACAACGAGTTATTTACAGAAAGTGTGTGAGAAAGTTCATTACAAGAATGTAAACATCAGAAGGCTTAGAAAAACTTAAAAAATCAGGGCAACATCGAGCATCCAGCTGTCCCTCTGATGACGAAGAGGGAATAAGGATCACCAACAAAAGCCTGAAAAAAAGCATTCTTAAAGCATGTGCTCCTTCCAGCTCAGCACAATCTGTGACTCTACAATAGATGATCCCTTGAATACCTCATTTTCACTGAACTCCTTTGGATGAGGAGGGGATGGAAGCTTTCATAGCTGTCAAGGACAACACGGGTTCAGCAAACCAGAGCTGCCATTCACCGCTTTGCCCGTGGTGATTTGCAAACAGCTTTCACCACCAACGCTCTGGCACTGCAATGTGTTGATATCAAAAACTCTTTGCAAATAAGCACATTCAGTAGAAATGTAGAAATGCAGGGCTTGGTACTTTCTTTTCTTGCAGTCTGTCTTCCCTCTCCTTGTGCTTACCCATTTTTTAGTACCAGCTTTTCTTGGAGCTTCTTTGAGGATGTGGCCTCATATCTAGTACACAACACAGGCAGGAAGAGTGATTCATAGAAAGATGACATTTTATGAGCGAGAAAGAATTAAAGGTTCATTTATATTTTGTTGTTGCTGTGGGGACATATTTTTATTTCTGAAGGATTTTCTAACAAATGCAGTATTTTTGTGTTGGAATCAGTGAAATCCCCTGCTGTTGATTAAAATACTTCCATTATCATGTTTGGGTTTTTTGTGAATTGGGCATCATTATAGTTTTGGGAAAAAAGCTACAGTGGTTCCAGGCAGTTATTTTTCCTGAATTCCCTGTAGTGGATTCTTTTTCTCTAGGCAGGAAACTCTAACAACTCTAGGTGCATGGGCCAAAGGAAAGCAGTGGTTTTGTACACTTCCCTAACATTCATGTGGCTTGGGCTGTTCCAGAGGCTTGGAAGTCTTGCTTGGGGACTCTGAAACTTGCATTTTCAGAGTACTCAACAGACATTTTGGAGAGATGACAACTGCCTCTTTTCCCTGAAGTCCTTCATTATAACTTTTCCATTAATATTTACTTTTTCCAGTCACCACATCTCACTGAAGGGTTGGGAATTTTCATTCACTGCTAAAGCTGTCAGTCAAAATTGCTGGTTTTCTGGCCTGGTTTTTTTGTTGGATTTTTTTTTTTCCGGATTTTCTCAATAGACAGAATTAAAGAATTAAAGGTCGTAACAAAGTTCACATCATTCAAACAGTTTTTTTTAAAATCTATTGTCTTTCTTTTGTGCAGTGTCTCCAGTACTGACATGTCCCCTTGAGGCAGTCAGATCTTTTTTACCTCACCCTCATATTTTTTTCATTGTTTCCTCCTTTCAACATCAAATTAGAGATCATTGTCTTCACTTACCCTATGGCAGGTAAGTGCTAACATACTTAAACCTGGGGTGAAGCACCAAACACCAGCAGCATGTTGGAAAGGAAAATCCTGGAGTAGTGGGGCAGAACAAAATGAACAAGAAGTCTTGGAAACTCTTTTTCAATACATCTGAATGCTATTCCAGCACTCCCTCTCCTAATGTAAAATGTAATACATTTTTTTCCCAGGTTCTGTCTTCATTTCTGCTGTCCTGAAAGCAACATTTCTTCCTTAAGAAACTAGTGATTTAAAGAAAATATATTCTGAGAACTAATTTTTTTAAGGTTGCAAGCCAATTAAGGATGCCTTCAGGCTTTCTCTATTTTTTATTTATTGAGCTGTGGTGGTCTGAAGAGTAATGCTCTCAGTTCAATTTAAGATCATAATGAGAAAAAGAACACAGAGGACTGGGCCTTCCAGTAAACCAGAAACATTTTCTTTCTCTGTAAAAAGTAAGAGCAATTTAGAAGTCTCAGTTCATGAAGCCCTTCAAAAAATGTGACTAACACACCAAAATTATTTGCCTTAGCTTTGTCACATTGCTTCACTCAACTGCACTTGTGTATGTCAGCTGGCTCAGTGTAACCTGTCTGGATCATGACCAGAAATCATTTGGGCACAACAGTCAAGTCTGTCTGGGAGGTGACCCCACCTTTGTTGAATGTGCTAATCCCTGAAAGGCCAGAGGATTGTGTAAAAGACTGGAAAATCAAGGATCATCATAAGACCAGTTCACAAAAGTTACATTTTCATTGTCCAAGAAAGGACTTACCTTCTTTCTGAACATTATTCCAGTGCAGATGTGTGGGAATACTTAAGCCGCATGTAGCATCTGGTGAAAATAAAGATTTATTTTGGCTGAACTGGCTATAGCAGCAGATAGAGATCCGGCTTTGAACTAGATCTTAGTTCATAGCCTGCTGCTGCCTTGGGATTAATTTCAGAATTTCTGTTTGTTTTTATTATGGAGAAATTACTTGCAGCTGATTTTTTAATATCTTTGCATTCTTCAAACAGGCAAGCTACTGAAAAGAGATGGGAAAGTCAGAAAAGACTGGAAGTGGCAGTAACTCCAGATATTAACTCATCTCATGGAGACCAGTGATGAGTGGAGTCCTGCAGGGGCTGGTGCTGGGGCTGATTCTGCTCCACAGCTCTGTCAGTGACGTGGACAATGGGATCAGGGCACCCCCAGCAGGTTCTCTGATGACACCGAGCTGTGTGGTGCAGTGGGCACGTTGGAGGGAAGGAATGGATCCAGAGGGACCTGGATAGGCAGAAGATGTGGGTCTGTGTGAACCTCCTGTAGTTCAACAAAGTGAAATTCAAGGTCCTACACCCAGTCAGGGCAATCCCCACCACACCGCCAGCCTGGGCAGAGGAGTGGTGGAGAGCAGCCCTGGGAGAGGGACCTGGGGCGTGATGGTTGATGGAAAGCTCACCATGAGCTGGCCAGAAATCAACTGTGTCCTGGGCTGAGCCCCCAGCATGGGCAGCAGGGGAGGGGAGGGAGGGATTCTGCCCCTCTGCCCTGCTCAGCTGAGACCACCTCCCACCTTACAGAGCTGCCTCCAGCCCTGGGGCCCAGCACAGGAAGCACAGGGAGCTGCTGGAGCCAGGCCAGAGCAGGGACACCAAGATGTTCAGAGGGATGGAGCAGCTCTGCTGTGAGGAAAGGCTGAGAGAATTGGAACTGTTCAGTCTGGAGCAGAGAAGTCTCCAGGGGGACTTCATAGCAGCCTTCCAGTATCTGAAGGGGACCTGTAGGGAAGCTGAAGAGGGACTCTGTCACAGACATCTTTTATGAAAAATCCTTTCCTTAGGATTTTTCCTCCTGAGAAGCTGAGAGGCCTCAGGAACAAAATGTAACAATGGTTATCTGCTGCTGTGGAATGCAAAAAATGGATCTTTGATTGGCCCATGTTAGTTGTTTCTAATTAAGGGCCAATCACAGTCCAGCTGGCTCGGACAGAAAGTCTTTGTTATCTTTAAACAAGCCTTTGTTATTATTCCTTCTTTTTCTATTCTTAGCTAGCCTTCTGATGAAATCCTTTATTCTATTCTTTTAGTATAGTTTTAATATAATATATATAATAAAATAATAAATCAAGCCTTCTGAAACATAGAGTCAGATCCTTGTCTCTTCCCTCACCCTGGGACCCCTGTGAACACTGTCACAGGACTCTTCATCAGGAACTGCAGAGGGAGAACAAGGAGTAATGGATGCAAGTTGAAAGGGGGGAAATTTAGGCTGGGTATTAGAAATAAGTTCCTTGTTGGGAGGTTGGTGAGGCACTGGAGCAGGCTGCCCAGGGAGGCTGTGGATGTCCCATCCCTGGCAGTGCTCAAAATCAGGTTGGCTAAAACCTTGAGCAACCTGGTTTAGTGGGAGGTGTCCTTGCCTGTGCAGAGAGGGCTGGGACTAGATGGTCTTTAAGGCCCCTTCCATTTGTTAACATTCTGTGACATCACCTACAACATTTTTGTGTCAGTTTTAAGAAAGGGAGGGTAATCCTAATCATGTTGTCTTGACAGGAGCTGGAGGTCTGTACATTTATTCCCACCATGCCATGCCTTCACCAGAGAATGTTCTCTTGATTTGAGGACATGTTTGGACTGCACCACTGCCTTCTGCTCACAGACAGTACACAAACACATTTTCAGTCTGTGTCTCACAGTCTTTTGCTGTGACTCTCCTTTCCCAGGACAATCTTTGAACTTCTGGACCTTTTTTGCCTGACGTTCACATTTGCAAAGTGAACGCTTACAGAGGCAGAGATGGGCAGTGAGATATCTAGTGTTGCCACTGATTGCTGCTGGTTTACTTCTGTTTTGAGGGTGTTTTGCTTTCAGTAAAGACATGGAAAACACAGCAGGTGGTGGAAGAGGTTAGCAGGGGAAATTTGCACATAGAGGAGGGGAGCAAAGCAGAGCTCCTTTGTTGGCACAATTCAAACTGGACAAGTTTCAGTGATGGAGTGAGACTTAAAACAGACTGTGGTTCTCATGCAAATAGGGCTGTACTTGCCCAGGAACCTCTGTAGCACCTAGAATCATAGAATAGAATCATATCCTGAGTTAGAAGGGACCCACAAGGATCATTGTAGTCCAGCTCCTGGCCCTGCACAGCACAGCCCCAAGAATCCCACCCACTTCTCACTCTGTGATATAGTTGGTCGTCTCCTCTGTGACTTTTCCTGCACCTTGTACACAAGGTTACAAAGGAAGAATCCAATCTCCAAATGCAACCCAGCAACGTTCCCTGTGCCCATGTGAAGTCTCCCTACTCCCAAATAACCCAACGCACATTTAAATTATTAAAAAGAAGCCCCAAGCTGAAAAGCTGTGAGAATGCCTTTGCATCTTGGACACAGACAGTCACAGCTTCTGCTCCTCAAGGCTACTGTCTTCCCAACACATCTGCTGTCATACAAAGAAAACAAGATTGACTACTGGCACAGAAAAAAAGGAAATAAGTTTCCCTTTTCTCCACTAGAAGGAGGAGCTTGTGGGTGGACAGATGAGGTGGGAAATTTCTATGTTATTTCTATGTCTTCACTCCATGTATAATATTCACACTGCAGTTATTTTTGTTCTGTGACTCAGGTCAAAGATTTCAAAGCAGTTTATTATGCATCTATTTCACAGCAGAATCTCTTCAGATCTAATAAACCAAGTGTTTGTCACCATTTGACCTTTTAAACAAACTACAGCATCCTGCAGAGATGTGGTACTCACCACTAACATTAATGCCCAGGGATGTTATTAAGACAACAAAGCTTCCTGTTGGTTCCTTCTCTTGATTAAAATGTAATATTTCAAGTACTGACCACAATGTACAACATCTTCTAATCAAAGAGTTTGGGATGTTACCATTCTAATTGTAATTTGTCTACCTAGAGCTGACCTGAAGTTTTAATTGAACTAGGTTTGGTTTGAATCTTCAGATATAGCTTTCTGTAGTGCATGTAGTCCCACTGAGCCCACTTCTGCAATGAAAAAGTTTTTAAAAAAAAAGTATAGAAGGAGTTCTTTAAGATTTATCTGCATTTATGCCATAAGAAGTAGTACAACAGTAAAATTTGACCTATACATGAACAGTTTGCTTCTTGAGTCCATCTCAGAGTCTACACCCAGAGATTTCACATGGAGCTATGCATCATGGAGTGCTACAGCACCCCTCTGAAGGAAAGGCAACATGGGGAAGGCAATTCAACCCACAATTGTTTTTTTTTTACCATTTTACATACTCCTTTTAGTTCCACAGTCAAAGGTAGGCGAATCTGCAGAGGTATCAGTCAATTCAACACTTCAAGAAGTAAGTGAATTCTTATCCTTCTGAAAAAAAAATATAACTATCATCTTTTAGACCTGAAGCCACCCCAACGCAGACTCATGTCTCTTACACTTTTCCAAGGACTTATGAACCTGGTTTCTACTCTGTATTAGCTTCAAATAATTGAGAAAAGTCCATTTCTTGCCCCAGCTGAACTCGTAGCCCTTTGATTTTACCAGTCCATGCTGCCTCAGCCACCCTGTAGCATATTTCACCTTTGAGATGCATGCAGCAAGGTTGTGACCTGGGGGCTGCACACAGCTGTGACAAAGTTGTCTGATCCTTTTCAGGGCATATGTTCTGAGGGGACAGAAAGGGTAAATGGATTTATGTGGAAAAGTGTGAGATAAGGGGGATCTATTCAGACCATCATTTTAGAATGTCATCTTGAAATGCAAAAACTAGACTTGCTCTTGTTAGAGAACTGACCTGCCTGTCCATCACTCTTGACTTGGCATCTTTCCTCAACAATGTATTAATAGCACACTAAAATTAAAAAAAAACTTTAAAGAAAGAAACTGGAAACTAAAGGGAAACAAGGCTTTCTGCTATTTACATGGCACTGTAGAGACAGACAAGGTGAAGAACTTCAGGGGAGGTCAGGTTTTTAGAAGGTGTGGGAAGAATGGATTCTGTTTTGCCACTTTAGATTGTTTAGGCTGCTTTGCTGCCTACAAATTACATCTAGATGGAAAGCAGCTTAAGTTCAGAAAGGCAGCAAGGTGCCTTATTTTATTTAAATATAAGTATGCAAAATAAGACATCTACCATGTTCTTTTTCCCACTGAAAAACTCTCAATAACAATTATTCAAAGCAATCAAACATACCAAATAGTCTCTTCTCAGACTTGAAATAGCAGTAGTTCATAATTTTTAAAACCAAGTTAAAAAAACAGCTAAGGGACTTGACAATTTACTTTTTTATTCTCACTCCTAAAATGCTGAATCCATTTCAATCCCAGCTGGGGACAAGGACAGCCAACAACAACACATCACTCCTAGCAGGATACCTTTTTAGGTCCTCTTCTGGGATGCATCAAATGTTGATGACCAAATTATGACCCTCTCCACCTCCCTTACTGAAAGCACAGCATTTTTGCCAACAGTCATCAGCCAAGGTTTTGAAAAATATGAGGCACAGGACTATGCCTAAGTTACTAAAGCAGCTTCCCCACTATCAGCTAGGTAGGTTCTTAAGCAGTTTCATGTGACCTCAAAGCTGTCAGGTACCTGTCATCTCAAAAACAAGATATGACTCAGGTATTGGTACAGGTTGAGCACCTTGGTGTCACCATCCTTGTCTCTGAAAACTTCAGGCTGGTGGTCTTAGCTCTGACACCCTTGACTTCCCTTGCAGAGAGGTAGTGGCTTTTTAAAATAAGTGCCCCCTGTTTTCAGCAGCATTTTATCTGTACAGGAGGTGCAGTGTAAAATTTTAATGTTATTATGGTACAGAGAGAATCTGGAGCAATCCTGCCTACTTTCCAAAATCATGGTGTGTGCTTGTGGCTTATCCAGTGATACACTCGATATTCCTTGAAGGAAAATGAGACAGTGTGTCTCACTAAGGCTCACATAATTTCTACTGAGCCACTGGGATCTATTTCATTCTCTTCTCCTAAGTGGGCAAACAGTGATAATGAATGACCTGACAAAGATTCATAGGTAGAGCTTAAGAACCATGGAAATATTTGTTTCAACAATTTTACAGTTTATTCAAGGCTTTCAACCTTTCTTGTTCTGCAGGATTGAGTGGGATGGTTTATGGGACTAAACTACCTCCTGAGGTTAGGATCAAATTCTGCAGCAGCTGCTCCAGAAAAATCATCAAACTTTCCTTGTCCCTCCACTTCCAAAAATAGGCTGGGCTAAGGAGCAGGACAGAGATGGAAGGATGCAACACAAACTTTCCTGAAAAGAAAGGCACGTGGGGTTTTTTTTCAACAATCTTTGTTCTCCCACTTGTTCTGCTCCAGTCAGTTGTGAGAACATCTGTAAGCCTAGTTTTGGCTTCTCAAAAAGTAGATTAAGAAGTTGTATTGGGAACCTGCTATGTGATCACTGAAAGAGATCTTTGAAGCACCTCAGAGGAGTGCAGTTTAGATCATGGGGCAAAACCTGGAGTCCAGTAAAGTCAGCAGCCTCTTGACAATTATCATTAATACAATTTCACACTCTGACACCTCGATACACTTTCCCTTTAATTCAGACTTTCCCAGAATAAAACACAGAAGAAAAGCACTCCCCACCCCATGGACCTTTTGCAACAGCTGCATAGGAAGAAAATAAAACAAATGAATGTTTAGTGTCTGGGTAGTGCAAACATTATTTTTAAACAAGATGTTAGTGTAAGCTGCTTTTTTCACTTTTGACCACTTCTGTATCTGAGCAAAACCAGTAATGGCAGCAAAATTTGATCAGCCACCATCATGAGGTGAATTTCCATGAATGACACGGACATTTTGGCTACCAAAAAGTTACTGATTAAAATGACTCATTAATGAGGTACAGAATCATCAAAAGGATTTTGGAGTTATTAGTGATTAAATGGTTAATGATATTTTTTCACCCTCAGCTGCTCTGTAACAGCTCTTGGGAATCCTGAAACTGAAAAATCTGTGTCTTCTTTATAAATATCTTTTTATTTCAGTGGGGCACATGCACTGCTCCAGAAACAGTGAGTTGTTCCTAGCTGCTGTGCTGTTCCAGGGCTGTTGCAACACTGTTCATGTGTGCTGCAGTAGAAGATCAGTTTGTTTTAGGGACTGGTTACATGTGCTGAGACACATGACACATTGGCTGGCACTGGTTTTGATTTTAAAATCATAACAGAGAAACCACTAACAACCTTTAGCAATGTCTCAACTATTAAAGCTGCATAATAAGGAATTACAGAAAATTTGTAAACTGCACAAAACCCCAGTAAAATGTCAAAATTTATTACAGCTGTGGGATGAGGAGCCAACTAGTTGAACTGAAGTGACTTAAATTAACATGTTTTAATTAAGTTCAGATAAACGAATGACTTAAAAGCAGAAAGTTATGATAATGATCCAATAAAGTATCTGAAATAAAGGTTGGCACAACCACCTTAAAGATCTTTTTCTGTGTTCATATAGCATTCATATCATTAGCATAAACTATTGTGTTAAGAAATCTGAAGAGAAAGTGCAAGAATGAATGGATAACATCTTAGCTACAGTCATTCCATTGGAGAAATACTCACAATTCACAGGGGAAACAAATTACCCAACAGCATCCCTCATGATGCAGTTGAAAAATTAATGCCTGATTGATTGTCCTGTCAATCAGATGTCCATCACTGGGTCATCAAGCCAGCTTCTTTACCAGGCACTAAACTGCTTTCTTCAAAGAGATTTATTTAAAATAATTTGACACCTCCTGTCCCTGTGGTGTGCCCTCCTTTTGAGCATGGTGTGTGGTTCTTTGCTTTGCATGGTCAGACAAAATTGCTTCTTTAGTACATCCAGAGATGGCAGATTGAGATTGATCTTGTTTTACTTCAGTACACTGAAGAGGATTAAAAAGAGTGAAAAAATTGGACTGAGCTACCATCATCTCCAGTTCTGCTGCAAAGAAATATAATATCAAATCCTTTTATGAGAATGTATGTCAGCTTCAAGAAACCCAACAAACAGGCTATGGCCTAAAACTGATGTAGTCTGCTGTAACCAGGGGATAAGCACAGCACAGAGCAGTGGATCAATCCTGGTTTTGGAGGATTTTATGGAAAACTATGGCACATTCCATTCCTTTCTGTAGGAGCTCACACAGACATAAGTAGTGATTATCTTCTGGGAAATTTTTGGACAGCTGAGCTACTTGACTCATCAAGTAAAAATTTCTGTGGCCCCCCTCCCACCCTTGTCTCATCCTCTCTTCTACTCCACTTCCCCATTTTCAAAATGGCATGTTGAGCCACCTTCTGAAATGAAAGGTACCTCTTAGTGAAAGACAGCAAAAGCAGGAAAGGGCCCCACAGAATCAGTCATACAGTAAAGTATTCCAGGCTGCTGCTGCCCAATTCATTTTGTTTGCTTAGAAGGTGGTGCAAACACTTGTAAGCTTTTCCTCAGGTGCAATCAGAAGGAAAATAACTATTCACTAAAAATCTGATTAAGGATATAAAGTCATCCAGTCATCCCACGCTAGACTGACTCAGCCTGGTCTGTAAAATCCACGTATGAGCTTAAGGAAGCCACAGACTTACTAATACCCTAGTCTAACAGCTTTATCTAAAGAGAATGTTGTTTGGGTTTTTCAAAGCTGTTTCATCTTTTTTTTCCTATTCCCTGTGAATAGGATGAGTTTCAGAGGAGAAGGCATTTCAGGGTAAGTGCTTGATCTAAAGGCCAGATCTAAAAGGCATTTAGCCCCCTAACATGATTTTGGGTAGTTTGTTTCCACTGGGAAATTACTGTGCTACATGCTCTGAGTGGCATGCCAATTAGAATACCAGTAGGAGAATTTCAAATGACTTTTGTATGCACAGTTGGAACCTTGTATTGTTGTTTGTGGGTTTTGGTTTTTTTTTTCTGTTTTGTTTTTTGCTAAGCCAGTCTTCAGTAGTCAGCTTCCTTTTCTCCTAATCTGCAGCTGCTTCACTGACTATCCATCATCTTTATTACAGTGTCATTTCTATACGTCATTCTCTTACACTAATCAGAAGCAGACCGAGTGGGAAAGAAATTACTCCACAGGGATGAGGTCTGGTGCTGTAAACGATATGTTGAACAAGAGTGGAATTCAATGCAAGAGACACCAGGCTTGTTTACACATGTTGGACTGATATCTTTTATCTGTGGGACACAGCTCAGCTCTTTGTTGCGGTCAGCTGTGGCCATCCTCCAGCACCGCTCTGCAGCAAGCCTGTGAGCAGTGAACAGCCCCACTGCTGCAACTATTGTCATTAAGCAGCATAAAACAAATCACCCACCACGGCGTGGTGATGAACTGGAGCCCAGCAGCCTGGAAACAGAAGCTGGTCTATGAGCAGTAGGACTAATGAAGCCTAAAGATTCTTATTAATGCATACCCAGTATGCCCTACATCCTCACACTGTAGGAACCTTCCCCACTGCCTGGAAAAACTTTCCCAAAAGTGACAGTAACTCGTTCCACCTTTCCCAAACTAGCCGATCCCATGTCATCTTCATCTTTTTTCACCTCCTACATGCTTCTGGGAGCCTTGCTACCTCAGCAGGAGACGGGCAGTACAGTGAGAGTGCCGTACTATGGCTTTCCTTGTCATTTGACTGACTGCTTTTTCTTATTTGTGACAGTCAGCAGAGGCAGTGAGTGAAGGCTGAGTCCTCCCTTTAGGGCTCTATCAGGGTGTCTTCCTTCCTTCTGTCCCCAAAATATCAACTTTTTTCCAAAATAATAACAGCTTACTGTAATGAGACCATTATCACTCTGTCACAAGGTTTACTTGATGGATTCAGACCTGGGTTCAAAGGTTGACAGAAAGATGCAGATGGTCCAACAGGTGTGATGGGTAAAGAAGTCTGTTTCCTTAGAAAACCAGGCTAGTTTATATTCTTGAGGTAAGGCAGCCTTCACTGTCGTTGCTCCACTACTTTTGCCTTCAGAGCAAACTTTGTCACCTTGTCAAATGCCTATTTTGCAAGACAGGTGTTACTAATTAAGTGCTTGAAATGTGTCACCACTCTGAACAGCAATACTTGGAATCAGGAGAATTTTAAGAACACCATTTCTTCACTTTTAAGCCATGGTGTTGGTAAAAGCAAGATTAGCATGACCAGATAGGAAATTATTAAGTAACAAAAAGAAAAACCAATAAGGTCAAGGAAGTCAACTAAGAAGAAGTTATAACAAATATAAACAGAAGAACAACCTTGAAAAAAAGAAAATTCCTTAGATTGTGGTTTCTCTTTGAGTGATTATCAGTCCTCTGTCAGGTTTTAAGAATTAATTAGAGTATTAAAAATAAGTAGGAGCTTAATATATATAAACACCAAATATACTCTTCGTGGTTTAAATGCAACTGAACACCAAATAAAATGGCAATGTTTTCAGTAGGTCCCTCCAGTGTCTAAATGGAAGCTATTGTGTATAAACTTCCAGACAGTATTGGAATTTTTATATCCTTATCAACGAGTGAGAGACTTCAAAAGTGCAGCAGTGGTTATTCGAAACTCCCAGTCAAGAATGTAAACAAAGGTATGTGATTATACGTAATTATGCAAGTCTAATTTATAGGGTTATAAATACACATATAAACACAGATAAAATACATAATCAAACATAATGTGCAATGCTGCTGAAAGGCATGCTGTGATCTATGAATTAATTATGTGTGTTTTGCCACCCACTACAGATGCCAAACCTTCGAAGTCTTTCCACATACTAGGGCCTTAATTTTCCAGTAACTACCCAGCTGTTAAATGCTGATATTGCATTCATAGAGCCCACTGGAAATCTGGATTGTTGACGCAGTTCAGTAGTTTAGTCCTGAAAAGCTGGATGCATTGGCAGTGATATCACCAAGATGTTCTCACTGAGTTGCAAGGCTCTGATTTTGTCAGTCAGTTGCCTAGGATAACTCCTCATAAATAGGAAGACATTGGAAGGAGAAAAGAACTCAGAAACAAAAAGTACGCTGCTTTTCAGGTTGCCTGAAGTCACAGCTTTTTCCTTGGGTCCGAGTCCCACTCAAGATCATGTTGGGCACTTTGTCCAAAGCTATAAGGGAAGACACAATTTGCCATTCTTTTCCAGGAGCAAAAGTAGAGAAGGAAGGTATGAGTAGAGAAAACCCATAACACATCTGCTGAGGGAAGGAGGCTGAGCAATACATGCCCTGAAGCCTGGGAGGCAGGACATTACGCTTCTCATGGTGAAGAGAAAGGGAAATTACAGGTGTGAAGCTCAATAAAGAAAACCAAGATGAAAATAAGGGAGGATTTGCTTTCCTCCCATTTAGGTGCATCTGTCTTATTTGCATCAGAATCTGAGTAGATTTCTAGACATCTCCAAACCCATTTTATTCCTAAACTTTGCCATCCTAGAACATCCTAATTTTTTAGTATTGATCCCAATACATATTGTTCTGAACTACCTAAAATATATTGGAAAATGCTTCACTTATCTTTCATAATGGAGCTGAACAAAATCCTCATGATACCAGAAGCCAGTGTAGTGTTGCTTGGCATTTTTGTCTCTAGTACAATAGTGCTCACTCCAAATTTCATGAGTCCACAGCACACTCTCCAAAGGACCAGGCCACCCCCATGGTTCTCCTTTTCCTAGCAAAACCAGGCTGTTGTCTGTGGAGCCCACGTGTTTTCTTAACGGTGACTGACCATCGGCACAACAAACTTGCCCTCTTCTCCTCCCCACTTCCACTCCTGAATTCCTACCGGGTGACTCGCCTGGAGCACTGAGAGCGCGCGTCAGGCCCCGCGCTGCAGCTGCCAAGGAGCTGGTGAATGGTGCTTGTGGTTTCTCTAACGTGGACACCTGCCCCGTAAAGTCTGGCCTAAGACCACCAGCTAATCCTGTGCTGGCCACTTGACAGAAACACGCAGCCATTCACCCTCTTTTCAGAGCATGTGCATGTGTGTGTCTGTGTGTGTGCACGTCAAAGACCGTATTTCTTCTCTTTTATTGGTCTTTTTTGCACCTGCTGCCAGATAAACAGCAGGGGTTAATAGCTTGCTTCATGCCTGACATAATTTTGGGTTTATTAACTTGCCATTCTTTTTACTCTTGATAGAACCTGACAGGCAAGCAGACAAATACCTAAATTAACTTAGCTCCCAACTGGTACCTAGACAGGCCAAGAATAACACAGAGATAAAATGGAGGGGTTGAGGATGGCTGTGGAGTCAAAAAGGAGAGAGGGGGGGAGAGCATGAGAGAAGAGGAAAAAGTGAACTTTGGACCAGAGAAGTTTTAAAAAAAAATAATTATTCAAAGCATAACAACATGACGGAAGGCTGCCAGAAAAACCTCATCTGTGTGAGGAGGGCAGTGCATACGCAGTGGGAAAAATTCAGACACACATTTGCCTCTGGGACAACATAGATTTAATCGCAAGACAACTTTGTAAATGGAAATGAATGCAATGACCTCAGCTCAGGTCGCAAGAGAGTAGAAGCCCACCAGGTTATGAAACTCCTGCAGAAATTAGCCATGTTTGGCAGCATGAGCTTTTGGGAGAGGACCAAGGATGAGCAAGTTCTGAGGATTTCATTTCATTTCAAAGGAGGGTGGTCTTTCCATTTCAGGGTCAGCAGCAGGACAGTGCAGTGGGTGTAGAGGTGGAAAGGGAAGCACACAATTTGGCTCACTGTCACGACCTCTGGATAATTGGAGATTTAACTTTCCATGTCTCAACACTCCCTGAATCTTCCCACACAGGCCAAATCACCAAAATAATAGATGGAGGAAAATCTTCCTAGGTGGAGGAAGGTACATAATAGGCATGTTATGACATTATTCCTTGTCACATACCCTGTCACCACAGACACCAGGTATTAAAGTCTGTAATACAAGGTGGGGGACTGTTGTTCACAACTGAAGCTGTATGGAGATAACATGTCAGACTGGAAGTACTTGGAGTGTGTGGGAAGAGGGTGCAGTGAGATTTGGTTAGGCTTGTAAAGAACAGTGAGTTATGTCTGGAGCAAAGGGGTGTGTGCACATGCACACGTACTTGGAGCCACAAGTTGTGTTCCAAGTGCATCACAGCTCCTTTGCAGCAATCATTACGACTCCATCCCATGACCTTTCGTGATAAGGCAAGGCAAAAGCAGTGAGAGAAAGCAAAATCAACTGCACAGCCATCATTACAGGGTATGTGTGCCTACATCTAAAGTAAAGAGAATGAAAATCTTGTCATGTCGATCAGAAGCAAAACTCCCTCAAAAGCTCACAGAGGTTTGTCAAACAGGTTCAAGACTGGGATGAAAAGAAGGCTTCAGAATTGTTCTTTTTGCTACACAAAAATTGTAATTTGGTAAGGTGGCTATAAACTTTAAGAGAAGCAATAAACTTTAAAAATGCAGATATATATTAAATTTATATCTGGAATATATATCTGGTAGAATTCTACTTCTATGAAGAATAAGAGAAAAATGTCCTGGCCAAGATTGTGAGTTTGCATTTGCAAGAATTGTATAAAGTACTGCCACTTTAAATGTTTTCTCAGGAGAAGTAAATATTTAATGTTATACTTAAATATCCTAAGTAATTACCCCTGTTCCTCTCAAAAAGTGCCCCACAGGGTGTCTCAAGACTGTTTCTTTCTGATAGACAGTAGCTCTGCAGAGAGGCAGCTCATGCTGACATCCTGTTTCAGGATCTGCCAGTGAGCTGAAGGGTGGAGCATGATTGCTACAGCAACAGCACGTCCAGCTGCAAACGTACGTGCTGCCATGAGTTTAAGCAGAGGACACATAGGTAGGCAAAAATACCTGTGGTGATAAATTACGCATGAAAAAATAAGTGGCCTCCTTCCTGCGGATGCTATCAAACCTGCTTTGCCTGTGCCAGGGGCATATCGGGTATTTTAACATGCACAGAAGCACAAAATTACCAGTTGGATGCATGGTGCTTGGCCTTGGTTTCTTGCTGAAGTGTGGAACCAGTCATAAAAGGCTTCATTGTGCTGTGTCAATGTTTCATGTCCCTCGAACTGAAGAAGTGGTATCACTGTTAAGGTCGAGTTTATAAGCAAGGCATTTCCCAAAAGTACCAATCTGTTTTGCACTGACTGCATTTTGGGCTGGTTTTTTGCCCCTCCTTTTTTCTTTTCCCTCCTTCTTTCCCTACCAAAGAAATAAAAAGAAAAATAAACTTCTAACTCTACTCTTTGCAAACTGGTTCAGAGTACTGAAGTACAAGAAAACCACCAAAGTTAGATGTCAGCATGGCTGGACTGACAGAATGGAATCCATATTTTGGAGCATTTGCTTGCTTGCCTTCTGTCTCCCCATTCCCAGGACATGGCTGTGCCTCAGAAATAGGCTGCCCATTGGTACCTTGTGGTTATTTCCTATTCTAAGCACAGTGCTCACAATAAATCCCCTTCTAATTCCTCAGTGACTTCCAAAGAGACAAACAAATGATTGCCCCTCAAGAGAATTCCTCTCAAGTTTTCTACCAATTAAGCTCAAAGCTTGCTTGGGCAGGTCTTTGAGAGTTTAATTGTTGCAGTGTAAGAAATGATGCAGTGCAAACAGAATCATTTAATGCTTATGATGAAGCACCCACTACTCTATATCTTTGTTTTGATTTAAAGAGCTCTAAATAATCTAGAATGTGTACAATGCAGGGGGTTAAAGAATTTCACTTCATTCTTTAATAGCAAAATTTCTTCCTTATCACCCTGAATATGAAGGAGGCATCAATAAATTATCTGCTTTTCATTAGGTTCACCATCATAGATAGAAGATTAGGGGGGAAAAAAGCTGATAATACTTTGCCTATTATATCAAAGGCTTTAAAACTGTTGCCTTTTTATTGTTTATATTTGGATAAATAATTCTTTGGAAAGAAAACACATTTCATAGCAGCGATATATCCAGCTCCTAAAACAAAAGTACTGGATAGATAATAAATGCAGCTTTAGGTTTTAACTTCTGATCTAGACAAGAGATAAGGAAATCACACTGTTTCATCATGATGTTCCCTAATTCCTTCACTTTTCTTTCAGAGAAGGAATCAAAGAAAACAGTGCTTTAGGGAATGAGGCCTAGTGGGCCTGATATAGCTCTTATTGTATCATGACATTTGTTCCTGATTTTAAATGATGAAAATTCACCCAGAATGATCACTGACTGGTAATGAGCTTGCCTTGGCTAAGAAATAGAGTCCAGCTGGTCAACCAGATGAGGTTTGGCTATTCAGGCATTGTCATCCTAAAGTGCTGGATCGTGGTGAGCCGTGCAGCAAAGCTTTGTGTGTACCCAGGTTCCTACAACAGCTTGTTGGGACACCTAAGGTCCTGCTAGGTATTGTTTTGGTTATTGGGCAGTAGAAGCCAAAGTGTTCTTGGCACTTTGGAGGAATAAGGAGACATTCATTCCCCTTGCCCTCCCCAAATCCACCATCTGGGTCTGGTGTGAAGTTCTTAGGAAATTACCCCAGTATGACTGGACACTGAATGTGCCCTCCGTAAAAAAGCCAATGGACACAGAAATGAGCAGTAAGGTTTGGCTTTTTCCTCTTTCTGCAACTGATATATTAAAAGGTGTTGAGCAAAGCTGTGAAGAGAGGTAAAGCCTATATTAAATCTGACTCTGCATCCTAGGCTGAAGTGTCATCTTTTCTTCTGCTCACCTCGCTAAAACTTTTGTCCCACACATAACAGCCACCTCAGCCATGCTCTGGAAACTACTTACCCCTAAATCAGGACGAATCTCTCTGAGTTTTGGCTTGATATCAAGGATTCTGTTTCAAGCTGGGGCAGTTGTTTTGCCATCAAGCGTATCTGTAGGAGCATAACTAGTTTTCTTCCTCAACAATATTTATCTCCACACTTGACTAAAATGATTACATTTTAATCACTGAAACATTTAGTAGAGCCTCTTCTTCTGCATTTTATAGACATGGTTGGCTGAACTTACAAGTTCAGGGCACAGTCTACTAACACAACAATATAAACCTGTGTTAGGAGGACACTAGCATCATTTCTCAGTTATTTCCATTAATTTACAAGAGTTTTATTCCAGATGTTGACTTGCTCTGTTTCAAATAGACACATAACAAGTGAAACCTGGGACATGAAACACCTTTCTTCCCATACCTGCAGAGTCAGAGTTTAGTCCTGGACCATTCAGGCAGCCAGGGTATCAGCCAGACTTGAAATTATCCATTACTGCTCCATCTGGAGACAAGATGGAAACTTCTGTAATTGAAGGAGATGAACCTATGCAATGTTCCACTTTGTAATTCTGACGGATCCTTCACTTGCCTTTGGTCTAGTTTTCACTGTTTTATTTGCAAAAGACAATAAAAATTTCTTTCTGCTCTGTGACATCGTAAAATAGAGGAAAACCATGACACAGATAAAGCACATTTTAGGCAGGAAGACTGAAGTATAAGTTCTATATGTTTAAAATATGTGTGTGAGCTCTTATGTGTGAAGGTGCAGAAAAGACAGCATAACATCCAGAATGGCTAGAGAAAGCATCAATTACTGTATGTATGAATATGCAAAAAATTTTAAACATCTCATGGTAGAACCAAGAGATGCAAATAGGCTCAACTATTTATCACTTTTTTTCCCCCGTTATCTACCTCCCCAAATTTTATGTATATGTATTTTTAATATGTATCTGTACTTAAGTGAAATTCCCATTTTGCATGCTGTAGGAAAGGACATCCTTTTTTCTCTTCCTTCCTTCCTTCACTCAGTGCTCACTTCCATCAGGGTGCCTGGGAGCTGTGGTGCATCACTGTCGCTTCTGCTGTCAGTCTCTGCAGAACAAGCTGAGAGCTCCTGCATTCCCCACTGCCTCTGGCTCAGGAAACATCTCTGCTGGAGATGTGGGAGAGTATTCTGAAGAAGTGTCTCTGCTTTGAGCTACTTTACTTTTTCTTTCTAGCATCCAGTGTGACTGCTGGCTGAGACAAAGATAGGGAGCCAGCTGGCCGAGCTGCTGTGCCTGCTCTATTGTTCATCTAACTTCACAGAGACTCTTGGTTTATTTGATATTGCATAGGGTAATGAACAAAGGGGTAGACCACCCTGGCCACCAGCATATCCTGGGGTATGTTTTCATGAAAAAGGACAGACATGCTTTCTGCTTCTCCCCCAAAACCATCACTGTAGAAGGACTAAAAAAGGGACAACAGCAGCCATAACAGCACAGCTGCCCAGCTGAAAAGGGGCTGTGGCATGGATAGATGGATTGCAAAACCCTGGGGCAAGCTGAAGAGCAATCATGCAAGGCACTTACTCCATGTCTTATGCATGTTTGAAAACATTTAGATCACAGAGCCTTTTTTGTGTGAGGTAAGAGATGGATGCTGGCCAGTGTTTTTCCATAGATGGATTGACAGGCAAATATGCCATGTGTAAAGGCTGCATGATGAAGCAAACCTGAATGATGTAGCAATAGCACAACTGCAGGACAGTAGTCTAACTGTGAGAAAGAAAGAGGCCTTGAATCTCTTAGTTTCAATATGTGTCTCCATAATTATAATAAAGGCTGGATAAGAAAATCAGGCAATCTAAATAAACTGCCTTCATTCTGTACATTTAGTAATACTTTTGTCCAGAGCAGGTTTTAAATGTCATTTTGATGGCAACAATATTTTCCTTATTTCTCATCAGTCTTTCCCAGCTGAATTTAATCTTTTTACTCCACGGTGTAAACCCTTTAAGTAATTTCTTTCTCTTCTAGTGTTTATATTTTTCAACGTTCTGTAGGGTCTTACCTTTTTTCCCCCCTGAGCCTCCTCCTTCCTCTGACTTACTCATTACCAAGCTAGGTTGCAAACAAATGGTTGGTTGAATCCCTAAAGCAAGTTATGACAGACATGCATAAAACAAACACAAGTACACACACCCTGAACTGCCCAGAGCATAGACAGGATGCAGCCAAGGCTCAGCAACTAGCTCTTCTCACTGCTCCAAACTTGGACACATGATAAGATTCTGTGACCTAGCTGGGAATGTCTTGCTAATCCCAGAAACGTTTTAGTCTTTAAATTGCACAAATGCAAGAAGCTGCCATATCTCCAGGCTGTATTAAAATCTGGAGGAAACTAACTAACTAACTAACTAACTAACTAACTAACTAAAAAAAACCAAACAAAAAAAAAACCAAGCAAAGAAAAAAAATTGCACCACACACCAAAACAAAAATCAACCCAAAAAACCTCCTAAAGCTATTTAAAAATACATGTTTTGAATCTTGCTGGGTCTGATTATTTCCTTGAACAACCAGTCAGATCTATAAAGTATGGCAGAGATGTTTTTGACTTAATATTTTCTTAAGAGATTTTTATAAATCAGTAGTGCTGACAGTGACAAATGCAGGCACAGAGGTACACAAACACAAAGGTTTTTAAATGTTCTGCTTCTTTGAGAAATACAATGTCAGGAAAGAACTGGTGGTGGACTTTGGAGACTGATGTTTTTTGTCTTGTTCTGCTTAATATTTTCTTCATAATGACAGTCAATTCATTTCAAGCCAAACTGGGGGGGTCTATCATACAGAGTCACATAAATGTGCACAGATAGCCCAGAAACATTTTCAAAGATGCCCATCTAAATTTCAAAACTGAGCACTTAAAGACCCCATGAAAAATCTAGTCTGAATGTCTTTTGGAGGCATTCTCCTTTCTCCCAACTAGAAAATAGGAATCAGAAATTCTTTCTTCAGAGTGTGGGGAGAGTGATGCAGAAATTAAATGAGAAAGGTCACTGAGACTGGAATCAAAAAAGAACAGTTTCTAATAATGAACTGTTATGGAGACATCTTTATCAAAAGTATTCTCTGCCATATTGGGATATCACAGATTGTTCTTAATATTTTCTCTTTTAATCTCCATACAGCTATGGCAATGTGTTCATCTTTTTAACTAAAAAGTCCCTCACCTTTTCAGCTGCAAGAATAAATCATGTGACAACAAAGGCCACCAGTGAAATCTGTGTACAGTGATGTACATGATGTGATGCTTTGCTGAGTCAGAAATCCATGGGGAAGTGGTTCTGGGGCCATGTTTGTGGAACGACAAAGCATTTCTACCCACAGCCATCCTTCCTCTATGAACAGGAATTCATGGAATCCTCAGAGAACCACAGAATGGGTTGGGTTGGAAGGGACCTTAAAGATCATCCAGTCCCACCCCCTGCCATGGGCAGGGACACCTTCCACTATCCCAGGTTGCTCCAAGCCCTGTCCAACCTGGCTTTGGGCACTTCCAGGGATGGGGCAGCCACAGCTTCTCTGGGCACCCTGTGCCAGGGCCTCACCAGCCTCACAGGGAAGAATTTCTTCCTGATATCCAACCTAAACCTAATAACTGTAAGGTTGAAGCCATTTCCCCTTGTCCTATCTCTGTATTGAACATCCCTGCTTGATATTTTTCTATTCATGAAACAATTTTCCTTCCTCTTTTCTGAGTCCAGCAAGGTGGCTCTCCCTGTTCAAATACAAAATCAGATTCACCTCAAACCTTTTATCTACCATGGAAAATAGTCCCTGTAAGAATTAAACTATCTTAAAATTTCTAGATTATTGAATTTCCCTGCTGTTTGGGCCTGGCTGGCTGAGTACTGTCCTCAGGACTACCACTAGCAGTAACAGAGAACACAACTTTGCACTTTCTTAGTAGCAAGACCTTTTAATAAATAGTATTTATCTTCTAGGTTAGAAGGAGGTTCTAGATTTCAAATTCTCACATCAAACAGATAAAGTGTGGCAGCAACAGGAATAAAACTGCTGAGTTTAGGAGGTGTCTGAAGAAAGACTCAGTGCCATGGTCTGCCTGATGTAGTGCTGTTGATTCCATGTTTCTATGTCCTACAGAAAGTTTCTAAGGCAAACATGGCCCTGGTAAGGTTTATCAGCAAAAGTGCCATGAAACACTGTGGTGTTTGTGAGGCTCCCCAGGATGAGGTGAGAGATGAGACTTTTGACTCCATGCTCTCAGAAGGCCAATGTTATGTTACGTTATGTTATGTTATGTTATAGAATGCTATACTAAAATTATACTAAAGAAAAAGAAGGGATACATCAGAAGGCTAGGAAAGAATGAATAATAAAAACCTGTGACTCCTCAGAGCCTTGACACAGCTGGACCATGATTGGTCATTAAATTAAAACAATTCACATGGAACCAATCAAACATTCACCTGTTGGTAAAAAATGTCCAAGCCACATTCTAAAGCAGCAAACACAGGAGCAGCCATCAGATAATTATTGTTTTCATTCCCCTCTGAGGCTTCTCAGCTTCTCAGGAGAAAATCCTGGGCAAAGAGGATTTTTTCAGAAAACATCATGGTGACAAAACTTTAAAAATTACCACTTGGGTAATTCTTGCTCAGAACTTGCTCTTGAGCCATGCTGCTTGCTCTGCAGCATGACCCAATGCCTTGTGCATCCTCAGGGCCCTCTGAGATGTGAATGTGTGTCTTGCCCAAGGCTAAATCTGCCTGTGCCTGCCCAGATGTACATGTTGGAGATGTATGCAACCGTGGTAGCACGTATGCTCAAGGAGCCTCTTGCTAGAGATAACCTCTCTCTTGTGAAAAGTGGGGATAAAAGATAATTTTTTGTTGTTGTTGTTTTCTCAGAAAAATTTAAGATGTTTTCGACAAACATCCCAGAAGTTTTGTTGAGTTACATTTTTAAAGAAATTTATTAAAAAATATTATTGTGACTCTATGATGAATGCTGTTATTCACTTGACATAAAGTTTTCCTTAAAATGACTTGGGTGGAAAATATGTGATTTGTTCCACTCACTGGAGGTAAAGTCCTGTGAAAATATTGACTGATCATCTGCTCTCTCCATCACTAGAGAAATCCTGTGATCAGAATTCTCCTTTTTTTCTCCCTCTATGCATCCTTTCCAATATTCTATCAAGACCTAGAAAAAAGCTGATGAAAATATAACATTTATTTAGACCTTATAGAAAGTGGGGCTTTGTTTAAAAAAAAAAAGAATGATCAGTCTTAGTTCCTCTAGAACTAAAAAATATGACTTACATAGTCTTTTACAGGTATGAAATTGGCCTGTACAATCCTTCAAAATTACCAAATCAAACTGGGGCAAAATTTACATTGAAAATTTGAGATCTGTTCATAGCTGTTGACAAGAAAGGCTGAAGTCATAACAGCATCAGAGGTAATGGGACTAACTTCCCAAAGTTCAAATTTAAGCTCTCTGCCCAACAGCACTACTTATTTTACAGACTCCATGGGCCCTTTTTGACTGGCACCCACAAATCTGCTGCTCTGTACTTCCCCTTTTCTCCTACATCTGCAACGTCACAGAATAATCTCTAAAGAGAAGCAGGAGGTAAACATGATTTTTTAAAATGAATCTTGTTTTGTTAAATGTAACAGGTGATGAGAACATCTGCTCTGGTCAAGTTCCAACTCATTCTTTTATTATTTTCAGATGCTCATAAATTTATTTTCTGAAACTTAAATTTTCATAACTTTTACTCATGCTATAAAGAAACATGTTTCCATTCCTCATTCTTGAGTTCTCACACACACACACACACACAAAAAGGATAAAAAAGAGATTATCCTTTTTCTGTGAAAAAGTTTGAGAATGGTTGGAGCAAAAATCTTCAAGTTATGTTACTTTCTAAAGTCAAGTTTTATAAATAATGCCAAGTTTGAGATAATAGTTCAGTTATTATTAAATTAAAAGAGCTAACTACCTACATTCACAGAGTAAGACATTTCTGTTCTTTATCCTGGACACACTTTCTGAGGATTTTAATTAAAAGGTACAAGCATTGAAGATTTGTTGATTTTGTTTCCTCACATAACTGTGCAGTAATTAAGACTACTCTTACAAGACAATCTGATTTTTAAATCTCACTCACACTGATGAGCCAGACAGGTCTTCAAGTTGTTCACTTCAGTTGTTTTTGAGTTTTACCTTTCTAAATGAGCCCAGAACAGCCACAGCAAAGGGACCCACCATAAGGATCCATGGATACCTGCAAAGCAAACACAGACTGGGAGTCTCACTCGCTGTCTGAGCTGCAGTTGTTCTTGTGTGCTAGAGCCTCCCACAGCTGCTTCCAAAAATTTCACACTGATGCTTTGTGGCAGTGGAGTGTCCTCACATGCTCCTTTCCAGGGAAGATGGCACAAAAGCAGTAATTAACAATCAGATTGAACATTTAATGATTTTCCAGATTTTTTTGCCAGTCATGTCAATAACCAAGGAGCACTGTTTTAGGGATTCCTGCAGTACCATCCCTGGGTATGCCTTCAAGGTCTCCCTCAGGCATGGATATCCATGCCAACAGAAGCAGTTGGTACATTTATGAATTCTATTTGTGCTGTACAGCTCTGGGAATGTACCCAGGTAGTTTGGCTTTTGTGCTTTACTGCCACAGTGCCTCAGGAGTGCTGTCCAAAAATGGAACTTATTGTGCACACAGGTGGATGCTTTGATTTTCAGAGGACAGTCACAGGCACAGAAAGGCACAGAAGACAGGAAAATATTTGGCATGAGGCTCATCTCCAAACACATGGGGAGGACTGCATTCTTGGGCTATTTGTAATTTCTCTACCAGTTTGTGTATCTGTTCTGTAAATTCTTCCATCATTTGCCTAATCCCCAGAAAATGACTTTGCCTGCAACACTACCTTCCTTATATCTCCCTTACACTCACAAGGGGCATAACATGGGACATCTGAGTGCTCTCTTCTCCACACTTTTCAAAGAAAACTTCCCTATCCTGCTCCAGTAAATTCACCCTCATTAAAAAAGAAAGCCATTTCTTTTTTTTGTAACTTATCATTCATTTTTTAGCCCAGGAGATATCAGAAATGGTTCTTTTTTCCATGATGTTACTAAATTTTAGTTCATAATCTTAACTGTGAGTTATCTATAATTTCTATATATGTGTATAGTTTCACATATGTAGTTTCCATTACCTTGTTCCATTTTATTACAAAGATAAAACAGCTTTCTGTATGAACCATAAAAACAAAAAAAAGTCATTTGCAGACTCCTGGTCAATTCTGGCTGTGAGCAATTCATCTGATGAATGTGAATCTTTGCGAGTCAAATATCTCTGAGTTCTATTGTCTTACCCCAAATACTGATCATTGCCTTGGAGTATTATGTGTGCCACAGATCTGTTTACTGATTTTTGTGACTTCTGACAAGCTCTGCAAGATGTTCTGACATAAATCCCTGTTTCAACACTCCCCCAGGCACATTTTTTACAGTTTTGGAGCTTTCCTTAGAGGAGTGACAACAAGTTTTATAGCTTTGTTTTTTAACCTTTTTGATTGTCCTACCCTTTCTCATGTTTTAATATTGTTCTGTAACAAAATAGCCAGAAACTACTGAAAACAGCAAGTACATGAAAACGATCACTTTAAAAAATCAGATCATCATCTGGGGGTGTCTTTGAAGTTGATGTCTTTTGTTCACATATACAGACTAATGTGCTGTTCCAAATATTATCTGCTGTTCTCCATACACCTAAGGGAGTTTGACTGGAGCAGAGTTGCTCTGCTTTTCAATTACTCTGTTAATTTCATTGGTGATATTATACATTTGACACAGCATTGAGATGCGTTTCAAGTGCTATCTTACTGGAGCACAAAATATAACTAAAAAAATCAGGTAGACTTTGAAAAAATGTGGATCCTTGTGTCTGCTTGCTTCAATGGTGAATGTGGAAGGTTATAGCAGCAAGCTTGAGAAACTCTAAGAAGTGATTGGTGAGAAGTCTTAAAAGGAGTAGAATTGCATTCCATGGTATCCGAGATGCCTGTAGCAGAATTAAAACTGGGGAGATTTCCAAAGGTTTGGATGGATTTTTCAAGACACAGCATTGATACAACTGAAATTGTGGAAACAGGAGATTTTAGCCTTTGCAGAGTCCATTCTGTGTGACCCTTCATTGCTTCAACTGCCAGGAAAAAGGACAGGTAGGGATGAGTCACTGTCACTCTCCAGCAGAGCACTTGCCATCCCAATTCTGACTTTCCAGAGCTCAATTTGGAGGCCAAAGGAACAGACAAAGAGCTCTACTGCCTTTGCTCTCCTCTCACTTCAGACAAACCACCATGAAATCAATAAATGGAAACAGTTTGGTGGCTTCCACGCTAAACTGTTTTAGGACAATAAACAGTTTTGTTATGCCTTTAGAGCAGCTTGAAGTGGTGCATTTAAGAGGTTGCTCTTGGGTGATTTCACCCCCTTGGGGTATGTATCATAGCATGAGAAGCTCACATATTCTGTAAAGAAAATAATGAAAATAATGAAACAAGCCTTAATCTCACTGACTGGCTCTATGCAGGACAGAAGTTCAGGCTTCATGCAAGCTTTAAAAATGGGTTAGGAATAATTTCTTTTACCATTTGGGGAGAGAGGGAGGTGAGGAGAGATGAGTTTAAATATATAATTTAAATAGCTTCCATGAAGAAATGGAGCCTTTCAGTGATGTTTGAGATGGAACTGCTTTTTTAATGCTATACTGGCATAGCAGTAATGGAAAATATGCCTCAGTGGAAAAAAAAAAAAAAAGAAAGCGGTTTCATCATTAAAGGTGTGGCAAAAGGTTTTGTAAATTAAATCATAAATCAGTCAACTTTTAGTTCAATTAGCCCAGCCAAAAATACTCCTATTAAAAAAAGTCACTTCAGAGTTTAAGGAAAGCCATAAATCATTGCCTAATCACAGTTTTTAGTACCTTAGAATAAAGTACCCTCCCAGTGCTGCCCACCATGCTGGCGTGTGAGTGGAGTTAATAGGGAGCTTGCCAAAAGTTTTGAAGTGAAAACCATAGGGGTTTTACTCTTTCATTCAAAAAGCACATTAGAGACCTGGCCTATAAATCTCAGCATGACCTGTGGCACTGTTTAATCAATTTACTTCATGCCCTCAAGGGAGGTGGTGTATGTCTTAGCCTGTGGTCCCTTTCTGAACATATACAGCAGACCCCACCACCTCCCCGACAAATCCAACTGCTAATTATTGAACAAATTCACTCTAGTGCTTTAATTAAAGCAGTATTTCTTATTCTAATTTGTGACACTGTGTCAGGTTACTCAGGGCTCTGTTTATAGTGCAAGGAACATGTGGAACAAGTCAAGATGTCATGGCAGGCGGCGAGCTCTAAGAAATAAAAGTTGGCTTCCTATCCAGTTTGCAGTAATGTTGTGTACTATGGACACCAGCCTTGTGCATCTCATTCAGGGTAAAACTCACATGCCATTTTTCAGAGAAAATCATCCACCTGAGGTGGAATCTGGGAAGAGAAAAATGGATGCATGCCAGATAACATAAAACATCCTTTTTCTGAATCCACCTGGTCCAGAGAGCAGGAAGTCATAGAAGCACTGCAGAAGAAGTGACTCTGCTGTATCCTGGACCTCGGAGTAGTGACAGAGAGGAGCATTTTGAGCCTCTTCTAGCACTGAGTGTCAGCTTCTCATGCAGGGAAGGAAGCCTGACACAGCTAGAGCTGCTCCTCATCCTCCACAGCACCCAATAATCACCTGCTGCTCGTTATCACCCAGCACTAAACTGATGCTCTGAAATCACTGCACAGCTGAACGGTGGCCATGTCCACTCCAGCTGAGCACAGATGAAGGATGAGCAGGAATTGGAGTCACATCCTGGTGTCTACAGAGCTGCGATTTTCCTCAACATTTCATACAGGGTTCATCCCGGCCTTCTCCAGGTGAATAGGTTTTTAATCAGGCTGCTTTGAGGGGGCTTTTTAATGAGTTGTTTCTGTCTTTTCTCAGAATCGTAATGAGCAAAGTCTCTTTTTGCTCCCAAGCCTTTGGGAACTGAAAACACGTGTGTAATCCCATCACCCTGTTCTAAAGTTAGAGGGTGCTCCTAATAGCAGCAGTAATGCAAAGATTCACTGTTCCTTAGTATTCTCACAGCAAAGATCCACCATTCCTTAGTATTTTCACAGCAAAAATCCACCATTCCCTACTACTTTCACAGCAAACATGAATAATTATCAACCTCTAAGCTATCAAGAGATTTAGCTGATATTCATCTGAGCTCAGCGATTTTATAGGTCGAATGTGTTTAGGGGAAAAGAAGCTCTTCGAAAAACTGTCTGAAAATTTGGTCTCAAAATTTTTTGACTGTCAGCAAATTTGATTTTCTTCTGAAAGCCAAATATTTCTGACACCCCGCCCAAAAAAAAAAAAAAAAACAAAAAAGACCCCAAAACAACATAACATCTTTTCCATTTGCAACTGGGGGAAGAATACCCAAGGCCAGCCTATTGCATTCAGGATTAGTCATTATGATTCACTTCATAAATGGCAATTCTGACTATTGTATATTTCCTATATATAGCTATCTAATTTCCTTTAGGAAGCCTATAGTTAGTTGAAAACAGAACAAATCTAAGGCCTCAGTCTTTATATTTTAGGCTTCATATTGAGTGACATTTTGTGGCCTCTTGCTGGCCGAAGATCCGTGACTTATTATCTGTGGAAAGTCCAACAAGCTCCTTCTGACTTTAACAACCACTAATCTTCAAAGCCCTCCATTGTTCTGCATTCCCACAGGGCACAGAGCACTGTGGTCAGGACAAGCTCTGTGCTAGCAGAGAAGACTGCAAAGTTATTGTTTGGTTTTGGTTTAATTCCTCTTCTAACTTGTACGGTTTTCAGC
The DNA here is from genome assembly GCF_023055355.1 of Agelaius tricolor. NCBI lineage: Eukaryota > Metazoa > Chordata > Aves > Passeriformes > Icteridae > Agelaius > Agelaius tricolor. The sequence goes on from NW_027269263.1 coordinate 7,822,264, forward strand.
ATGCAGCCTCCTTTTTTTCAGCTCTAGGGCTGGGTTTTCTTTTAGCCATTAATAACTTATTTCAGTTTTCTCCATCTTTCTTATACTTTTCTCTCTATGATACCATTGCCTTCTTCAAAGGGAATTGAATTTCTCTTATGGCATGTTTCTACTGCTGGATTTCTTTCATGGTATATTTTTTTAAGTTTATCAGCTCTGACTTTTTATTCTTCATAGTGGTTGAAAAATGTATTTGCTGCTTATGAAATGTACCAGACCATGACAGCACCAGAGACAGACATTTTCTCTTTCTGCTACCCTTAAAGTACCTATTTGAACTCTACAACACAAGGCACTTCTAGAAACTTTTCCATCTTCACAAGTATCTCAAATAACATATAATCTTCCATGTGATAAAAAAATAATAATGTATTTTACCTTCATGAACAGAGTGTCTTGATTAAAGACAAAGACACATTCAAAGCCTGTGTATGATCATTAAAGTTTTGCTAATGCTCTCTCAGGAGAGGCAATGAAGCAGAAAGGAAAAAAATTAAATGGGAAAAGAGAGGCCATATCCAAGCACTTTTCTGGCAGCAAAGGGGGAACCATTGCTGTAGCCACAATGTGCAGTCAAAAGGATTTGTCTGGTCTTCTCAGGTAGGCATAGAGGGCAGGACTAGATATGCTTTGCCTAGGAAACAGCTCTTCTCATTTTTCCACATGTAACTTGGAGGAACTTGCTCCAGTAAGTTCCTAAAGCCATGATTACAGATCTCAGGCACCAGGCTGAGAGAACTCAAGGAGAAAACAGAACAAAGGGCCATGAGTAGTGGAACACATCATACTTGTGTTTGGAGACCCTGTGTCATTTTTCTGGCCAACACATGCTCCTTGTACCTGGTGTGTCATTGCTCAGCAGAAAGTTTTCCTTTCACGGGGGCTGAGACCACCCAGATTTTTAGGAAAGTACCTTGGAATACATGGCCACCTCAGGCTGAACAGGAGATTCCCTACTGCTGCTGAGAATTGAGTTCATACTCATAAAAGAGTCTCCAGGCAGCCAAGATGGGGAGAGAGCCTTTCCAGAAGTTTCTTAGGACTCTCTTGTATAATTCCAGTTTCTGCTTATGTACCACTGATGAGAGTAAAGAGCAGTTAAATTTTTCCTCCTGATTTGCCTTGAAGCCCCTCAAATTGACTCCCCAACACTGTCAGTGAATCTCAGATAAACCTGCACTCTGCCTGTTTGAAAGTCAGCAGCAGCTTCAAGCATTGCAGGGCTTTCCAAGTCTGTGCGGTCACCCCATTCATTACTCATGAAAGAGACAGTGAAAGACCCAAATCTCAGTGGACCCTCTCATCTTTACTTTGTTTGTTTGCTTTGCCACAACACAAGCAGTAGCCCAGGCAGTCTCAGAGGAGCCCATGGCTCTTAAGACCAGGTTTTCTAGAAAGAGCATTCAACTTCTGGGTTTCCATGAGCCTTGTTTTTGAATTAGTTCAGCCAAGATTTTTATCCCCTCCACCACCCCTTCTTTCTTAGCATGAAATCTAGTAGAGGCAAAGTAAAAGTGTCTCCATTTATTTGTTTAATACACAAAAATAACAATCAATCCATACATAAATGAAAATGAAAGGTACTTCCTGTAAGTTTCTGAAAGCTCCCAAAATTAGTCTTAGGACTCAGACAAAATTAATACTGTTATGTAGCCAGAGTTTCCATGAAAGTATCTGTACCTGGGAGTCCGTACAAGTAAAATTGTGCAAATAACTACAGGCTCTTCTCTGGCCAAAATCCTTTAACATCTCAACAAATGTGAACTCCTTTTCTTACTAGAAACATGGCAACACCTTCTCTGGTTTTTTCCCAAAAAGCTCTTTGAAGCAGTGCTGATGTAGAGGGAAGTGTGATGTTTCATTAGAGCTCTGTGACTGTCGTGGAGTCCTTGGTGCAGCAGCCTGCTGCCTCTGCTCAGTTATCTAGGCACAGACTCACGTGCATCGTGCCTTTCCCAGGCCAGGGACATCTGGCAGGGTTGGCTGCCAAGCAGAGGGAGTGGTGGGACAGGACAAATGTCTCTGGCTCAGATTGTTCATTGCAAGGTCCAATTAATTCAAGCTTTCCTTCTCCTGGGTGCAATAGATTATCGGTGGAGATGATGCAAAGCAACTTGTAGCTTGTTGTTTTATCTCTGCCACAGAGCAGCAATGCCTTGTGTTGGGATGGGTCATCCAGGGGAGAAGTAATATCTCAAATTTCCAGAGCTTATGTCCAGGGAAGTTTTCTGTCAGAGTCCAGAGACAGATGGGATTGTAAATTCTTACAGCATGACATGACCTGCTCGAGGTTCACCAACAGAGCCTGTGGCTCCCAGAATATTGAAAAAGCAGCAGTACAGCAGTGCAGCTGGTGATGAGCTGCTCTAGAATGTGCTTTCTAGTGAAAGTCCTGACAGGTGCTTGCTCTGCAGCCACTGTCCTCTGAAACTCCTGTCCCTCTTCTGAACTACCATGGTCCCTTACCATCAAATGACTTGACATCAGATAGAGCCTGTGAAAGCACATCTCTGCTGTCCTCTGCTCAGAGAGGTACTGTGTATTCCTGCTTCCAGTCTTCCCCAGGATCCTGCTAATGAGCATCCTGGAAGCCTGATTCAGCTTAGCTTTTGTTTTGGGGAAAAAAATATTATGACCTCAGGGCAAAAGAAGCAGAAAGGGCAGTTTGTAAAGGTAACTCACCAGAAACAAATAATGGTGAGATATGTTTTGTAGGGAAGTTTTGGTGTTGTCACTGATCCTGGAACTGCTCTTTTGGTAACTTCTATCACCAGAAGAGTGGCATTTCTTCACTTCTTTTGTACTTAATTTTATAGATATGAGGAAATAAATAAATCTCTCCAGCCAAATAGAAGCTCTTCCTCCCAACTGCTTTCATAAAAAAGTTAAGTAAACAGATGGGCCTCCTAGCATGTCTGAAGGGGATGCAGGATCATATTGCAGGCCACAGCTCTCTCTATCATCCAGCCAGGATTCACAGCTTTGATGTACGGAAGACAGCACTTAAGCTAAATCTCTGGGTAGCCCTGAAATCACACACAGTTGGCTCAAAAATAGAGGGTGGGCTAACTACTTCCTCTTACACTGTACTGGCAGGTTTAGATCCAGTAGCCCCTCCTCAGTTCCCTGTGCATTGTCCAGGTCAAGCACATCTGGCAGCACTCACTCCGCAGGAATCGGGAGCCCCAGCCGTGGTGTTCAAAGACAATTACTGCTCCTTTCCAGCTGAGAGATCAACAGATTCTTGTGCAATGCTATCTCTCCCTTTACCACACAAGAAGAAAAAACCTCAGACATCCTAAAAATATCTTTGAAATTCTTTTGGGAAGATCAGGCCTCTTATGATTCACCTTTGAAGGTGCTCTCAGGCAGGCTTCAGGGCATAGGTGCAGGAATGAAGGTGCCACAGCTTGTCATTGTAATTTTCCCTCTGACACTGGAGACAACACAGGCACTGGCATCATCTTCTCACTCGAAGAACTTTCCAGTAAATAACACAGTTACCAGGCAGTTATCCTGCAAAGATACTTAGAGCAGGATACATAAGTTGAAAGCTAAAGGAAGCAAGAGGGGACACCAAGCTGTGTTCTCTATAGAACGTGTTATTTTAGAAGAACAAAACATAAGCTTTTTTTTTTCTTTCTTTTGTCTTGCAACAGGAAGTTTCTGGTTTTGTCTGTTGGCAACTTGTTATTTCCAAGTACAAGACAGTCTTCCTTGGGGTATATCTTTTACATGGAGTGGTTGGGCAATAGAAAGGAGAGCTGCCTCTTTTCCTTTCCCTGACTGCTGGACAAGAGGGAAATTGGGAATATTGCTCCTCCCCTGGGAGAATCTGAACAGATAAATCCTGGGGTAGGGGGACAGCAAACATCAATTCTGAGTCAGGGAGAAAATGATGGGCTGCTGAGGAGAGCAGGCAGCAGGCACAGAGCCAGGCCTCCCAGGGGATGGGAAGAGAGGAGCTGTTCCCAGGGACCCAGAGAAGCCTGTACGGAGCTGCTGTATCCCAGGAAGCAGTGGTGCACATCAAAATCCTGACATGCTACGAGCTAACCTGAGCAAAATTATCACCTCCTCCAATGGGCAGGGAGAATTATTGTCAAATTCCTGAATTTTCATATTTGTTAACTGAACTCCTTCGTTCTCTATGTTGTAAAAAGATCCCTGCTTTAATTTAGGTTCTCATAAACCCTAGCTCTGGAGTTTTGGAATTCCTTTTGGTGTTCTAGGGGAATTCTTGCTAAAAGGAAAATATACAAGCAAGTCTCCCTCAAAATTCTGTCTGCTTCAAGGTCCTGTAATAAACATTTTAAACCCAACTTTGGTCAGGTCTAAGTCTAAAGTAAAAGATTGTGGTATTTCTTACTAAAAGAGTGGTAAGAAATTGCTATCTTCCAGAAACACATCAGTGAAAATATATGACACTTTATATCTCAGCTTCAATTCCTTCCCCTTTTATGAAAATTCACCTCTCTACTTTTAACTTTTACAAAAATTCACTTCTCTACTTTTAACTGTTCAAAGAGAAGTCTCCCATGTAGACCATTCCTGAAGGTGGTAAATAGTGCTCTACAAAGATATGGAAAGTAGTTATCTCTTTTATTTTTAATGTAAATTTACAAAATTTGAAAAAGGTGTGAATGAAATATAAATCAAATAACCAAAAAAAAGGCAACTGACAGAAAAGTATTTTGCTGCTGACTGAAAAACAAACAGCCTACAACCCAACTCTCAAAAACCTAAAGAAATAAAACCAAAACCCAAAATGAAACAATACACACAATGATTTTGTAGATTTGGCAATAAGAAAATGAGGCTGGCAAAAGAGGTTCCTCAGGCTCCATATCTTGTCTCTGGCAGTGGAAATTCTTATCTACTTACCAAAAAAAAAAAGGTGTAAGAAACAGGTGCCTATTTCTTCCAGGTGTGATCTTTCCCCTGGTATGCAGTCTCATGCTCTGGAAGCCAATGGTTTGGAGAGTTCCTGATCAGAGGACAAACTGTTGGATAAATATCAGATTCATACCATGGCTTTCTCCCAGAGTTTGTTCTGTCGACGTTTTATTCACTGTGATGCCATAATTTGTAAATAGATGCTATCAAGTACTGCTGTCTGTTCAGCCATCCAGATACTGGATCAATTTAGAAGGAAATTACTGTATCATAAAAACAAAAAGAAAGGTGTGAGAAAGCTGTCATGCAGATTTGACCTCCAGAAATTATTTTGCCTGATAGATATGACTGCAACCTCCCTTCCCATTGGTTTTGTTATTGTTCTAATCTCAGGCTGCAAACAGGTTCCTGAAATGCATCAACTTGAAGAGCCAGTGAAAGATAACTCTCTGCTGAGAGGAAATACTTCTCTGGCAGGTAAGCCAGTGACAACTGGAAAATATTTCTGGAATAGAATAGATTTGTTCCCCAAATTCCTTGGGAACTTGTAAATATGCTTTGAACACAGGAACCACAGCTATTGGGCAAGAGTATTTCACTTAACAGCAATCAGTGGTTGTTCTTCAGAGGATAGAGAACATTCCCATAATGAATCTGTGGAGTGGGAAATAAGCAACTTCTCATTTAGTTCCCTTATTTTACCACACATGGCCTGAGTTTGTTCTGGGAGAGAAAATGGGACATTCTGGGTACTTAGCTTAAAAAATAAATACAGACAATTTTTCTAGCATTTGTCTTAAGAATTCTTAAACACATAATTAAACTACTTTTTCCTTTACTATATCTTATTGAACCCAAAGACCACCCCAAATTTTGTAGGAATAGCAGAAAACCGATTGCATCTTTCAGCTGCTTTCTGGGCCTGATGCTAAAAAGGGAGATATAGGGGTTTTTTAAGCATATGTTTGTTAATTCCTTTCTTGTTGCTATACTTGAGACAAGGAGGAAGACAAGAAAGTGGGAGATGTGTCAGATGGACTCAGGCAAGGAAGTATCAAGGGAAGAAGTGGACACCCACAGTTACAAGCTGAAAAGAGTTTTGGTTCTTTTCCTGATTCTTCGAATTTCAGAAGTAGTGTGAGGTCCTGGATTGACAAGCCCAGAGACTTGGGTCTTCTGTTTAGCCACAGAAATGCTAGACTGTGGGTTAACTTTCTGGGGTATTTAAAAATTAAAAAAAACCCAAAAAACAAAAAACAAACCAAAAACAAAAGCCAAAAAAAATCCAAAACAGCCACAACACTAGAGTCTTGAAAAGACTGAGTTGGGCAGGAAGGGAGTGAAAGGAGGGATGAAGAAGGAGTTGTCTACCAAAAGATTAACTAGAGAGCATGAAGCAATGGAAACCAAAGGAGGCAAGAGCAATCCCATGCAGTATTCCCAGCCACAGGATGAGGAAGGGGAGCAGCTGGAGTGTGCTCACCAAGGTGTTGAGCCGGCAGAGGGGCAGCCCAGGCTGCAGGGAGGGAGGCTGTGCTGCAGGACAAGGTGGGGGTCTCTGCCAGCACTCCCTCCAGCACTGGGTGAGACAGGTAGGACAGAGGCAGGGGGCCTTTTCAGGAGAGTGATTCACCTGGGGTTTTGTGGGAGAGGGAGCGAGAGCCGGGTTTCTCCCTGCCCTCGGTGGTACTGCACTTTCTCAGCCCAGCTGACAGAAAGGAGCAGTCACACAGGAGACTGGCTGGTCCTTGGAGCAGAGCTACAAGTGATTAATTGTATCAAGAAAAAGAAACAGTGTCTCCTTGCTGAGCTTTGTAACGGGCTTCATATAAATTTGCGTGAAATATTATGTGGGATTACTGCAGCCAGCCAGGAGTTTGGCTGCAGGAGCCAAGAGGAGGATGGGAGCCCGGCCAACAGGAGAAGCAGGAGATGAAGTGGATCGTGTTTGCCAAGGCCAGGAGGACAGCCAAACCAGAGCTACAGTAGCATAGTAATGAGAAATGGGAATTGCATTCAGCATCAGTTCTTCTTCTTCTTATGATTGTTAATGCTCTGCATCTAATTGTCCTGCCCTCCTCCCCAGCCTTGCTGCAGACCACAGCAGAATGTGGGGCAACAATAGAAGGTAGAGAAAACAGCATAGAGGGGTTTAAACATAATCCTGCTGGAGCCCACAGCTGGTGCTACATGAAACCATTTACCCCACCCACTAGTGCAGACCAGATGCTGTAACAGATGCTCCCTTCTCGAGCAGCAGAAAGGTGAGCAGGACAGAGGTGACACAAAATGCCCTTTTCCAGGTATTTGACTCACAGCAGCATGTTAAAGACAACTAGGGAGAATTGGAACTTCAGGGTGACATTTGTTTGGTCCTCCTGCTTTCTCCCACCCCTGCACAGTTTGTTCTCAGTTTGGTTCCCATCTGGGCTCCCAATCCTCTCCAAAGCAGATCCTGTCCTTCAAAGCTGGAGAGGGCTGCAAGCCCAGCTGGACCTCTGGCTCTTGTCCTATGCCTGCACCTGGGGAGACTCTGGTTGATTTAAGCTGAGATGTCTCACCTGGAGCTTCACATTTATGAACACATAAGGTGTGGCAAAATTTGAACTGTATATCTCACCCTCATTTCCTTTCAGGAAGAGATTGCACTCTCACACATGAGCTTTTATCAAGAAATCTGGTTTTGGATCCAGACTTGGCATCCTCTGTCTATAACAGCCTGCACTCAGCCTCTTCCCCCAGAAATAGCTCAGATTTTGAACAACTTTGTGCTTTGGGACTCTTTCTAGGATTCCTGATTCTGTGCAAAAAATACCTTGGCCTTCATGAAAGCAATAACCGGCGACGAAAGCCTCGAGCAGACTTTCCCAACATGCATATTCTCACAGCTGAGCTACACACTGAAGGTGCTCTGCAGGCAGCAGCCCCTCCTGGCAAGCCAAAGGGGAATCTTGTCATTAGCTGTGCCAAATGGAGTGGCACGAAGCCTGTCTCAGCCACACCTCACGCTCTACCCACCTCCAAGGCCTTAACACCCGAGGATGTGCTGCTTTCCCCTGGGATCAAGACCTTCTTGGCAGGGCTGGGAAGTGGGGCACACTCAAACCATTGTGGAATAACCTACAGTCCCAGTTTGTGTGTGCAGACAACCTCCAGCCTGGCTAAGGAAAGGGTGTGTTTTTTTCTCTATTTCCCTCCAGCTGGAATCAAATGTGAAATCTTCTCATAAACGCAAACTGAGAGATTCTTGTTTTCTCGAAGGACACAGGGCAAAGGCTTGAATTTCTTCTCCCAGCCAACACTGAGGGAGTTCCCCTCCTGGAGGGAGGGTGCCTGCCAGCCTTGTGGGGCATCAAAGTGCCTGGAAAAGGGCAGTGCTGACCAGGAGCACCATGTGCCTCCAGCTTGGGATTCATCCCTTTGCTCTCCAGCAGACATCACCGCTGCTGCTGCTCCCCATTGTGCCACCTGGTCAGTGTGGCTTCTCACCAGTCCTTATTCATAAGGAAAGGGACACCTGGTGTGTTGTGCCAATCCTAGTGCTAGCTCTAGGTTTTATTTGAGATTGCCACTGTCCAGAGAAGCTTTGGAAAAGGTCACCATGCACAGCTTCCATTAAATGGTTCAGGAGCCACTATGTTCCCAGGTGCATAGGAATATATATTAAAACTATCACACATGTAGTCTCACTGTGAGACATAAACTCAACACCATATGTTTAGAAGAAAAACTCACCACTAAAGTAGCTCCTCTTAAAAAAAAATATTTGAAAATGAACTGTTTTGAGGTTAAGGAAAAAGGTTTCCTGTAGAAGTAGACATCCTGAAAGAGTAGAATGTACACAGCTGGGATATCTCTCTTGTTTTGTTTTCATTTCCTTTTGCAGTCTTTTTGTATTTTAACAAGTTCATTTGGGCACTGCGAGCCAATGTTGGCTGTGCATCTCTGCTCACTAGACTGCCTGGGGCTCTTCCCTTGCAGAAGTCAGGTCAGGACCAAGCTCTGTGCACAACCACCCGCAACCCCAGAGTAGTAGTTTTGCTTTGTTTTGTTCCTCACACACTGTCCCTGTCACTGAAAACCATTTCTTAACTTGGTCTGAACTGAGACAGAGTGAAAAGTAAATTGTTTATTCTTTCCCTTGAGGCTGAGCCCAGAGTTCTGTTTTCTTAGTGTACAAATCAGCTTCAGGTTTTGTGTTGTGGCCAAATACCATGATCTGTATTTCTCTTTTTCAACAAAAGCAAATTTTTGTTCACTCCTCATACCTCTTACTTCTGCTCAAGATAAATAGATGTATTTCTGTCTGTCAGCTGATGAACTTTGTTTCCATTTCCCTGAGCACCTTCTGAGCAGCCATCCAGCCTTCCTCTCTTTTGTCATCATATTTTGCAATCACGTATGCAGGGTGTCAGGCAGAATCCAACACCTCTAGGCTACCCAGGTCTTTTATTTCATGGCTGGAGTACAAGTAGCAAAGATCAACTCCTGTGTGCATGGTATCCCCTCACTCTCCTAGCTTTCTCCAAGAAATTGCCCCCATGAAGGTACCTTTGCATTTGCCTACCAAAAAAAAAAAAAAATTAGATTAAGTGATCCTGTTGGTTTTGCTGCCTTTTTTCACTCTGCATAGAGCGCCCTGATAAATAAACAGACATGTACAGACTCCACACCCTGGCAGGGAGGAGAGACTTTACTCCTGGCAGGCAGCAGCCTGATACAAGGTGAGATTAAGCAGCAGCAGGAACGTAGCAGAGATGTGATCTGAGCTAGAGAGAATTGGAGTTGAAAGCTGAGAAATAAGCCAGTTTATCTGGGCTCCTCCATAAAAGAGCTGCTGCTGTGACAGATACACAGCCTAATGGCACTTGAAGGGGTTAATACACCTGGAAAGTGAGTTTTCAAATGAACTTCTTTTCCTCTTGGCCTCAGCATAAGGCAGTGCTCTATTAGACTTGACCTTTCTTAATGTGAATTAGCAGCTCAGTGGAACAGGATCCAGAAGCCAGAGTCCCTTCCCTCTTCACATCCATGCATTAATGTAACAAAAGCAAAAAGGTGTCAGGAAGGCTAAGAATAACTGAACAGATCTTGTGCCAATTTGGAATAAAATATAGGACCCTCCAGAAGTGGAAGTAACTTGGTTGCTTCTGAACTCTAGGTGAGGCAGGCATTTTAACTCACCCACCTCCAAACCGCAAAAGAAAATGAAACATGGGCAGATTCAGGTACTGAATTTAAAATAAAAAATAAATAAAATAAAATGAAACTAGTCAGTTCATCATTTTGGTAGGACAAACAAGAGGAAATGCCAAATTATGTCTCTAGAATATAAATTACCTTTTCTCTCCTGAAACAGATTTGCTCAATGCCCTCCAATAAAAGTACTCCCTTGCCTCATTCCACTGATTTCCTGGGAGGGTTTCCTCACCCATTCCCCTCGTTCAAAATGTTTCATCAATCTTGTCACCTTGGCTCTACCCTGTCTCATGAGGAAATGGATGGAGCCCAGCTAGACACGAAGATGTGCCATCCAGGAAACCAGACCAAAAATGGTATGTTTAAAAACGAGTTTGAAGAGAGCACACGACGACGGGGGGGTGGAAAGGGAGCAGGGGATGTTTTTCAGCAAATGCTTACTTCCCCCCTTCTTCTCACACACACTTGCTGTTGTCCAGCAGCCCAGAGAAAGAAATACTTTTTTTTTCTTTTTTTCTTTTTTTTTGGTGGGGGTAGGAACAAGCAATGATAACCAGTTCCTCATGGCACATCTGTCTTTAGGTCCCTATGGGAGCCACAGCTGTGCAAAGCAGGGAGAGAGAGGCAAAAGAAGTAGAAGGGGGTGGTGTCCAACTTCAACTTTCTAGAGATGGAGTTATTTTAAGCAATATCTTTGAAACAAAAACCTGTGTGTTCTCCGCTCTGCAACGCGCTGGGCAAGGCTCAAACACCGGGCTGGGTTGCCCGGGGTCGCAGGCCCCGCCAAAGAAAACAGAGCTCTGAGGTGGGTCTGAGGCAAAGCTGGTCACCGGTGAGGAGCGGTGGCGCGGCCAAGCCCAGGGAGCGTGCCCTGCTTGGTAAACAGGGCCCACAGCACCGCCAGCCCCGCCGGCATTGCCCTTCCCTTCCCTTCCCTTCCCTTCCCTTCCCTTCCCGCGCGCTCAGTGTGCCCTGCTCCCCACAAATGCTCCGTCACTCTGTGAGGTGTGGATGAGGCATGGGGGCACATGAGCTCCATGTGCCTTTCATGGGGGCACACGAGCTCCATGTGCCTTTCAGTCCAGGCTCAGCTTTGGTTTGTTTTTCATGTTTTGATCCTCCCAGGCCTGGTCTCCTCCTGGATCCACCCGCTCTGCTGTGCCAGTGAGGGGAGCGGGAGGGGATCCACCCGCTCCGCTGTGTCGTGAGGCGTGGGTGAGGCATGGGGGCACACGAGCTCCATGTGCCTTTCAGCGTGGGCTCAGCTTTGGTTTGTTTTTCAGGTTTCAATCACCCCTGGCCTGCCCTCCTCCTGAATCACCCGTTCTACTGTGCCAGCAAAGGCAGTGTCACACTGGCCCTCAGGCCTGGGGAGGCCTCAGGGAGGCCATGTCCACTCACACGCTGCTTCCCCACCCTCACACCTCAGCCCCCTGCACCTATAAAATCCCACATGCACTCAAAGGAAAGATATTGTTCATGGTTTCTCAGGACTCTATCTGGTCAGAGTGACCTCAAGATTTGTTAGAAAGTCTCTTTTCCTAGCTTGACGGTCGAAGGAGTCAGAACTCTTCATTTTGTTGTTTATTGTATCTTATCTATAAAATTCTTTCTCCTGGCCTGCTGAGGTCCACTCAGCAAGACAGTCAGAGGCACTCTGCCTGCCTCTGGGTGGTGTTGTCTTTTTATACTGAAAACTATGTGTACAATATTTACACTTACTTTCCAATACCTATCACCTATGTTAGACAGTGAGCTTCTACTCTAAACCAATCTAAAGGTGCCAACATCACAGCAGAAGATGGAGGCCAAGGAGAAGAAGGAGAAAGGCTGGACACACCCAGATTCCTCCATCTTGCCCCCCTGAATCCCCATTCTAAAAACCCCAAAAATCTATTTTTCACCCCGTGATAAATTCACTATCATTCTACTTAAACTTTTGTGACTTGTAATTCTTCATATAAGGTTGGTAATTGTTTTTTCCAAGGGCTAAATCAAAGGCACAGGGGTCTTGGGCTCTGTGCCAAGGTCTCTGAGCCCCCTGGGCAGGGGTTCGAGTCCTCCAGGGCAGTCAGAGGAATTTCCTGGGTTCTGACAACTGTTCCACACTGAGCTTAGGTATGGGTGTAAACTTCCTCAAAGGCAACATGTTTCCCCCATTCCCTGAACGAGGAAGCATCAATTCAAACATCTTCAAAAGCCAGGTCTTACTGTTAATTGAGTTTTAAAAGCTGTCCCAGATCAGAAAGGCATTAAACTCCATTTTCAGGTAGAAATAAACAAGATGCTTTTCCAAGAAACTCAAAGCTGTCACATTGGTTTTGAGCAAGTGGAAAATCACTTTCTTCTCCTCACATATTATGAAGGAAAATGGATGCAAGGCAGAAGAATTCCAATCTGCCAGTGGGTTCTGGGGTATGCTTACAGGCTGCTGAAATTCTGGGATGCATATAAGAGAGAATGGGAGACCCAAGGCCATCTTAGAGACTTGAGAAAATAATGGCAAAATCATCACCCTATAGTCTTCCCTGGCTGCCTTCTTGGGAGCCAGACAATGACATTTGCATGGGTTGGGGGAACAATCAGAGAGCGAGAAAAGAGATAATCAGTACTTTAAAAATACTTTTAAGTATTTTAAGATCAGATCTCCAAGCATGCAGATGCTACAGCAGTTAAGCTTTGTGGAATTTCTTATGGTAAAGGGCTTTTGTGTTTGTGAAAATGCACAAGTTGAGGAATAAAGCTTAATTCAAATGCCCTTTGTTCACTAAATGATCATTTTCCCTCTGAATTTGCTGAATGCTAACAACTGCTCAGTGGGGAGCAGAGGGTACTCAGCATTCCGGAGAACTAGCCCCAGGATGTATAAGTATTGCATTAAGTCTCCTTAACATTTCACAGATTTGGCTGATTTTCAAGATCTTTAAAGCATGACACCATACATTTGTCCCGTTTTTTTCTCCCTTTGGTGTGGGTGTGTGCCCATGGTGGGAGTGCTGGTACAGGAATTTATCTCAAAAAGCAATCTTTTAATCCAGCCTCTTGTTTTCCCAGGGGTATTTGTTTACATAAAAGGCTTTGTTGTGGCAGCAAGCACTAATGTGATTGAAAATCTGTCAAGAGTAATTAATTTATCCTACTTGCACCAAGCTGTTGGATAAGTTAGCATTATCCCATACTGTAGCAAGAGAAGTGAGAAAAGAAATTAACCCATGAGGGGCCTAAGGAGGCTGTCAGAGAGCCAGAAAAGGAACACAAATCTCAAGAATTAACAGCCTAATGCCTTAACCACATGAATATCCTTTCTAAGGTTTGATTTGTTGCCATATCCTCTTTCTGCTTGATCACTTAGGACAAAATTACCTGTCCCCAGATAACATTTTATATGTTGGAACTAAAAATAGGAATTCTCCTCTCCTACTCTTAAATTGTAGCATTGTAAGTGTACAGCATGGGAACTTGTGGGAAAAGAAAACTAGGGTTCAAGAGGAAAAACAGATAAAGACCAAGTGTGGGAGAAGAAGAACACTACGGGAAGAAAGAACCTTTGGTAGAGTGTGCAAGGGATCCACCTCCAAATATTTCTCACAATTTAAGGATTTTCTTGCTGCCTCACTCCATGCCCTGCAGAGAAATAAACATGGGATTGCAGAGCATTTGTTTTAATCCTCACAGGTGATGTGCATGTATGTGCAAAGGTTTGCCATGCTACTCCTTTAATAGGAATTCAGCCAACTATTGGGAGAGGCACAAACCAAAAGCTGCAGGAAAACAACCAAATATCCTCCATTCACTTCCTTAGGTGTTTGTCCTTACCTTGAAACACAGCTTTGCATGAGTTTACAAGTGACCATAGAGCTGAAGAAAGCCTGAGGCTGGTGATTTTTCTGTCGTCTTTTTAACACAAAAAATTACAAGATTCTTTAAACACAACACTGTCACCTCAAGTTAGTTTTCCAACAGCTTTGCAGCACCAGTTCCAGACCTGCCAAATCTCACAATCTCTGTTTGAAGATTCCCTCAGCTGTCTCCTGTCTCACAGTCCATCAGTGCAGGGCTGGCACTTCACTTAGCACCATATCACAGCTTCTCTCTGGCTCTGGGACCATCTCATACTGCATGGCACCAAATTGTCTGCCACCCATCCACTCTGGCACCAGGGTTTCCAGATAAGAGGTAATTCATCTACTATGTCCCGCTGAGTCTACCATTCCAATTTTCTTCTGAGGAATCTGCATAGGGAAAAATCCTTTCTGTGCAGGATGTCTTTAGCCATGGCAAGAAAATCCTCTCCTACACCTCTTTTTCTCTTGTGCTTTCACATTGTGGGAACCTGGGTAGTGTTTAGCACTGTTGTATTAAGCATCACTTACTGCCAGTGCCTGCTTTTGTTAAATTAGAGTTCTACAGAAGAACATATTCAAGATAGAGTTATGTTCCTTAAAAAAAAAATGTAGTTCCAAGTTACCTTTGGGTGTTAAGGGGAAAGCTGCAACATGCTTAGGGCGAGGGTTCCCAAAAGCACTCAGCTTTGATAGAAGAACACAGATGCACAAGCCAGAGGATGTCTTTAGCTGCTCATAGGGTAAGAACATACCACATCTTCGGGAAGCTCAGCTCCAAAGCAAACTCCCTGCCATGTGCCACACACTTTCTCCTTCCTACCAGCATGGCTCTGGTGTAAGGTCTTTACAGAGCAGTCCCAGAGAAGCTGGAGACGTTCTGCAGCAGTGTAACTTGGGTAGAAATTTCTGACTGGTCATGCAACCAAAAAAAGCCAGGTGTTACCTCAACAAGGTCCTGTCTACACAGCCATATAATCACAGAATCATTTAGGTTTGAAAAGACTTCAAAGATTGAGGTCAACCTTTGACCAAATACCGCCACATCAACTACACCAAAGCACTGAGTCCAGTTGTTTCTTGAGCACCTCCATGGATGGGTTCTCTACCACCTCCCTGGGCAGCCTGTTCCAATGTTTGACAACCCTTTCCAGGAAAAAATATCCCCTGATGTCCAACCTGAACCTCCCCTAGTGCAGCTTGATGCCATTTCCCCTTGTCCTGTTGCTGGTGGGTCTGGGAGGAGACCAACCTGACCTGGCTGCACCCTCCTGTCAGGAGAGTGAGAAAGTTCCTCATGAACCTCCTTTTCTCCAGGCTGAGCCCTCCCAACTCCCTCAGCCACTCCACAAGAGGCTTGTGCTCCAAATCATTCCTCAGCTCCATTCCCTTCTCCGGACATGCTCCAGCCCTCAATGTGCATCTTGCAGTGACGGGCCCAGAACTGGACACAGGATTTGAGGTGTGGCCTCACCAGGGCCCAGCACAAGGGGAAAGTCACTGTCCTAGTCCTGCTGGCCACACCATTGCTGATCCAAGGCAGGTGCCATTGGCCTTCTTGGCCATCTGACCACACCTGGCTCATCTTCAGCCACTGTTAAGAGCACCTCCAGGGCCTTTCCCACCAGGCATTTCCAACCACTCTGCCCCCAGCCTGGAGCTGCAGGGGGTTGTTGTGACCAGGGCAGGCAGACAGACTTGATGCCTTCAGATGGCAGCACCCTGGTTTCAGCATATGTGCAGGCAGCACACCCAGGGTGGCACCTGTGCCTTGCAGTGTAATTGAGTGTCAAAACTTCTCTAAACATCTGACCATGAGGTACAATTGCTGCCTTTGCTCAAGAAAAAACACTGTCTGGAGGTTATTGCTGTGCTAACAGCTGTGATGTCATGGTTCAGGGTAGCTACAACACATTTCCTCCTGAAGCCAAAGTGCTAATAAAAGTCTAAGCAGAATTAAAATAAAATGTAATTATAGGGTCCACCTAAGCCTTTAATAGGGATGTCTACATTCACCATTAATTTCAAGATAGACCTTGCTCTACCATGCAGGAGGGAAATTGTAGAAAAATGGCTAAATAGATCATGGAAGGCATTTAGTATCCTTTGTTAGCACAGGATTTGTTATATTCAGAAATGTGGAGAATGCCTCACTTGGGCTATCAGATTTTTGTTGAATTCTGTTGGCTATGGGCAGCAAGTCACTTGATTGTTATGTGTGAATATCCCAATAAATGGCAAAGATGGGCAGGCCTTATGATCATGCTGTACCTCAACACTTTAAAGAGGAGCTGGGAGTCCATACATGTAGGTCCATGGTCATTTGGGAGAAGCCCAGCCAAGAACCTTCTGTGTCATTAAAAACAAACCCCCATGAGCTGCAAGCAATCTGAAGGAAGCAGGTAATACTGTCCTTCAGCAGGAGCATAGTTAGCAAGACTGGAAAAATAGTGCATAATGAAGTTTTTTGTGTGTGTCTGGGTGGATAATGAATGCTTTTTTAATGTCTACAGGGCTTTTACAGGTGAAATTTGAGCCAGCATTATGCCAAACCCAGATCAGCTACCCTCTAAAACTGGCTGCAAGGCACAATCATATTCTCTGTTCCTTCTCTCCCCTTTATCTCTTAAAAGGATAATTCTTGACAATTTACAGTAACAGGCAGATGTGGGTAGGGGGGCTTGCTTGCTTACTTTCTGGAAAGTGCTTAAGGTGAGGTCTTCTGTCTCCTCTAAGGAGCCTTTTACTCGCATAAAGGGAGGTAGGATACAAAAGATCCTAATATTCCTCACTCTAATCTTCCTAAACAGGCTCAGTGCAGAGCTCAGCCCTTGCTGTGAGAGGCAGAGCTCTGTTTTGCAGACTCACTGCTGAGCAGATGACACCATGGGCAAAGCCAGGGGTGGAAGTGGTGATGTGGAGAAAGAGATACAGTGCTTTCCAGTGTCCCATTTCCAGCCAGGGACATTGTCAGTGCTCCTGGCTGATGTCACACTCCTGTTGGACATGCAGCCAGGAGCAGTTCCTCCCTGGGACAGTCTCAGAAGAGGCTGCAGGCACAGTCTTGGTGGGAGGACTGCCCTCCCCATGAATTAATGCATCCTGTAGGATATATATGGCATTCTAGGCAGTGCTCCTGGTGCTCCCAGGGACTTGCATGCCCTTTAAAGAACAGACCTGGCAAGTAGATGTCTGGAGAAGGCACTGCTCTGTTCTTGGTTCCTCTGGGAGAGCATGTGTGAGGGTGTGAAGGAGGTATTTTCTCTTTGCCAGTGAGCAAAGAAGCCTCCTAGAAAACGACCCACTTGCTGCCAGTGTTTCACAGGGAATGTTACCCACATTATACCTGGCACAGAGGCACAGCCAGCTTGGAAACAGACATTATGAAAGAAAAATAATGGCTCAGCATTTCAGCCCCGGTGGTACAATGGGTTTATTTTCACCGCGCCACGGAGTGAGCGGGAGAGCTGAGGCTGCTGAGCTGTGCTTCTGGACCTGACCTAGTATCACAGAAAGGCTTTGTGCCATGTGGATATACCAGCCTGACTGGAGCAACTTGGGACCTTCTGCCCTCTGCTGCTTTACCTGCTGCTGACATCAGCATTCACATTCAGTTTTACTCAGAGTCTCCTCTATACCTCTGCCCTTCCACTGTTTCAGCAGAGCAGTAGCCTTCCCTGGCATAACAGCAGATAAAAAAGGGGTGTCTAGGTCTGGATTCTTTCTTTTCTACCAGTAGTTTTTACTTTTGGAAGTCTCTGTGCCAAAATTCAACTTCAATTCCTCTTTCATCTTTTACCAGAGGGTTTAAGCACCTCAAAGATACATTTTATGAGATGGGTGGGTTCTTTTGTCTTTTTCTGGTTTTGGAATATCATTATAAATGGGACAAAGAAAATGGCTGCTTTGAGACTGTTTCATTACCAGGAAAATGAGCTGAACTTCTACCTCACTTTAAGAATATAACTAAGTTACATTCTTCTTAGCTCCTTGTAGGTTTCTGTTTGTCAAAGAAATTAAACAGTTGGTAACCTCTGTGTAGGAAAGCTTCAGGCTTCAAAAGCCAGGAGTTTTCTTGCTCATTGGCAATGTTGAGTGAATCTCTGCACACAAACTATCCCAGGACTTTGATTAACTGTTACTCCAACCACTAATCCTTCACTTTCCTGTCCTAACTAATAAAAATCAGGCAATCCTCATGCATGTCCACCTCTGGGAAGGATGCTGCCTTTGTGAAAGACAGTCAATTTTCTGTCAAAATGGAAGGCATTTTACATGGATGAAAACTCTGTTTCTGATTCCATGTGCCTGGTTCAGGAAGATTTTTGAACTGGGTCCCCCAGAAAACCTGAAGCACAGCTCAGAATTAATTACCTTCTGAAGTGTGTTATAAGAAATTTTTATTTAACTTCATTTGTTTCATAATATGTTTTGGGATTTTCTTTTATTCCCAGGGTAACCAGGAGATACAAAGCAAGTAAAGGAGCCAGCAAAACAGACAAACAGAAGTATCTGCTAACCTGTTGACTCACCATTTCCTGAATCCTATGGTGACTTTAGAAACCAGAGATGGAAAAGCTCCATCACATTATCTTATCTGTCCCACTGCCAAAGAAGGTTCAAGCATGGGACATTATTTGCCAAGCTACTTTTCAGTTTCCACTTCTAAGTGAGTTGACCATATCTACATCAGATGTTGTAAAAGCTAAAGCATTTTGCTTGGTTCTGCAGAGCCTTGTTTACTAAGTTCTGGGCAGAACTGAGCAGATGGTTGTGAATTATGAGCACTGCTCTTGTAAATAGGTGGTGCCCTGGACAGTGACCATAAAACCATAGAATAGTTTGGATCAGATGGAACATTTAAAGGTCAGCTACTCCTCCCTTCCCTGCAACGGGCAGGGACATCTTCAACCACATCAGGTTGCTTAGAGCTCCATCCAACCTAACCTTGAGTTTTTCCAGGGATGAGGCATGGTCAACTTATTCCAGTTTTACCACTGTCATTGTAGAACATTTCTTTCTCAAATCTAACCTAAATCGACCTTCTGTCAGTTTAAAACCATCCTCCCTTATCCTGTCACAAAATACATTGATAAAAACTTTGCCTCCATCTTTGTTACAGGCCCCCTTTAAGTACTGAAAGGTGCCCTGGAGCCTTTCCTTCTCCAGGCACAAAAATCCCAAATCTCCCAGCCTTTCTTCACAGCAGAGCTGCTCCATCCCTCTGATCATCTTGGTGTCCTATTGGTGAGTTTTACAGATAGCTGGCTGATTATGAAAGCTGGAAATATTTTGAGAGGAGAAGTGAATAAGACACAAATACAATTTGATGACTGAGCAGAAGCCAAATATGATGCTATGAGGTTGTGTTTATTTTTCACCAGCTAACCTTTGGGTTAAACCTGTCAGCAATACCATTCCCAGAAGCTTCAAAGCAGGGAAGACCGCACTGGGAAAACAATTCTGACTCCAAGGTCTAGAGATATTCAACATAGCAGATTTGTCCACATCATTCTCATCAGCCTTGTTCCACTCCTGGTGTTTGCCAGCAGGATCCAGGCTTTTCTGCTTGACATCATTTTATTTCACATGAATTTAGAGCTGTTGAAAGGTGCAGGCCCTTCTGTCTTAGATGATGGCTTCTCTGTATACCTGTGAGCTAGGCAGCAGCTTGGCAAGCTTTCCCTGATTGTCCTGCCAGGACATCCTAGTCCTGAGGACAGAATTCATTGCCCATCTCATTCATACTCAAGCTTCCAAGATATCATTTCACAGATCCTAGGTGTAAGGCCCTGAAACAGTCATCTGAGCACTCATTCTTGTCACTTTCTATGCAGTAGTGTAGTGAAATTATAAATGAGATATGACAACTCCTACACAGGTAAATAGGCAGGATTCTTCTACCCCTTCCTCAACTCTCCATTCCAGGCAGCAGCAACAACAATTACAGTATAGAGCAGTGATATAATATAAACACTACTGAGAAACTGAATATAAAATTGATTGGTCATTAAAGGAGATCACCACCAACTGTAGCCCAGTTTCATTCCAAGAGTGACAATAAGGCCATCATGAGGTGCACCAGGGATGGAGACCTGACCAGGTTTTAGTCCACATAACACCTCCAGGAAGGGGAAAGCCTGTTGGGCATAATCTGACAGCAAATATACAGAGAATGTGTGAGAAGCCTTTGCAAGACCTGGTGCCTTTGCAATTCAGAGGCACCTCAGGGACACATATCCTCTGCATTGGCACTTCCAGAGGAGGATGGATGGTCCCCAAGGGAAACCTTAAAGACAACTGATTACAGCAGATCATAATAAGGCAAAGCAAATGAGAAATAGGCACTCCTTGTACATCAGAGGTCATGCATAAACCTCATAAGCCTATTCAAGTCTTCTAAGCATCCCTGGGACAGAGTGTAGAAAGCTCTGAGTGGCCTTTTAAACTCACATAGGGAAAACAACATAAGAAAGTCCCTTGGCAAAAAATAGAACCTTTACCCATCATGAGAACACCAGAAGGGTTGCTATGTAATTAGTTGCTTACCTGCCTGTGTAGAGGTGCATGAAATGTCCTGTGTTTCTTTCAAGACCTGTGTGATTTGCCATTCTAGATTTTCTTACAGGCTGCATATGTAACTCTACTGATTTCAACAAAAAAATTATTCCAAAGCTTTTTGATGTAGACATAAGAGCAGCCTAAGTCAGAAGCAGGCCTGGTTCTGATGGACACCCAGATTAGGCTGTAGCACATGTGGTTTACACCTCTCTGAAATGAAAAAAGTAATCTTAATTCTAAGAGGCAAGGGAAAAAAAAATTATGGATTGACTCTGTGAGTCCCAAAGACTTGTCTTCTTGTTTGTGGCAAGAAAAACTTATATCACCTACAGTGTTTCTTTGCCATTCATCTCAGTTTTCTTTTCACCCCTAGCCAGACATTATTTACATTTTTTCTTCCTCCTGTTGCATTTTGTCGTCTAGCGAGAAATAGTTGCCACCTGAAAATATAACAATGCTTAAAATAAATGTGCACTTAAATGAACAAACCACTTAAATTCACAAATGTGAGTCAAAATACGTTTTGTTCACTATTGTCACAATCCAGGAATAAGAGTATCTGGGATGTAAGTGGCTCTCATGGACTGTTTCCAATTTTGCACCAAAGTGAGAAGCTATTTTCACTTCTTTGTTTCTGAGCCTGGTCCTGGGCAACAAACTCTGTATGATTTAGGATTTTGTGTGATGTGCTGTACACTTGATGATGGCAAATTGCAGAGGACATCAGTCCCCCAATAGAAGCAGGTATATTAAACCCTGATAAAGGATCTCCTTTTGAGCAAAGCACCTCCTGCATAGAATTACAGACTGATACTCTGCTGAGTGGATTTTATTATTAAAAATACATGGTAAATCATAGGCCACATATGCTCCTGATTTTACTGATTTTAAAAATAGAAAGTGAAAGCTCCCAGCTGGGGGCACAGCTGCTGCTGAACACTGGTAGAAATCATAGCCAGGAGTGTCACTTGCAAATGCAGCAGCCTGAAACTGAAGCAGTGGGAGAGTTTGGTTTCTCCTCAGCCTGCAGCTGAATCTTGGGGGTGGGGTGGGCTTCCACAATGCTTGAGGGATCAACTGCCTCTTCTCTAAGGCAGATGCAGACAAGTTTAGCTGTAAGATTCCCAAATAGTGACAGTGCTTAGCCAACGCGGTACTTCCAACAAGCCGATGTCATTGTTGTGATCTCTTTTGAAAATCATTAAAGTTTCAGCACTTAAAAAATGCATCCATATGGATTGTCAGGACAGAGCTGGGATACAGTCTTCATGACACTAGGTATTGGTGGGGAAGAAGGAGGACACCTATTGAGGACAGTTGATGGCAATTTTCATAATCTACAGTGAAGGGAAGAACAGAAGGGAAGAGAGGAACGGAAAATGGCTGTGTTGTGCCTTTTGTGCCAGCATCTCCCTCAAGTAATATCCTGCTGCCTTTTAGATGGAAGGGTCTGCAGGAAGGAGGATATCATGTGCAGGTTATTGGGCTGGACAGCTGCAGAGATCAAGCATCTCCTCTTCCAGCACTGAGTCATTGCTGCCAACGTGACAGTAGAAAAACCTATCCAGTGCTTGATCGTACTTTATTTGGTTTGTTTAAAATGCACCTAGTTGTAAAGTCTTATAAATATCAGATGCAGCTTCTTTCCCATATTCAATACAAAGTGGAAGGTTTTTTGTATAAATGGACTTTAAAATGCAAATGTAAACAGTCCTTTGGCTTCTTCCCTTTCAAAAGAAAGAAAGAAGGAAACTGTGAAAAGTGGTTTTAGCCCATTGGTGAGGCTCTGTGCAGGGTCTGTGTAATGAGAGACTCCAAGGAGAGCAGCTGCTGCCTCCTGATCTTTAATGTGCTCTTGACTCGTATAGCAGGGAAAATAAGTAATGCTATCTTGTTTAATCATGCTGTCTTCTACCTTGCTTAGCATTTACTAACTGGACTGGACCACCTAACTTGAAGACCTGCTTTAAAGACAGCCCTTTGATGGAAGAAACTCCAGACTGGGAAATTTTTTAAACAAGGGCACCCTCTAATGGAAACGAGAATGACAAAGCAACCACAAACATCTAGGGTAGGGAACATACATTTTCTCTTCTCTGGGTATTTATGCTAAGCTTATGCAAGAATCAATCCCTCTCCTACTCTCAGAGGAATGGCTATATATTCTGCCTTTTAAACATAAAATGAAAAAGTTTTGGTTTTTTTTTTTTTCATTGCAGATCAAAGCTTACAAAAAAATAACCACCTTTTGCACAGAACCCAAAACCGCTTCACCAACCTGAAGACTAAACAGCAGCTTGGCAACTGGTGGTCCAAGCTGTAAATTAACACAGGAGCTCTGGACACTGAGGCCGAAGACCACCCTGTTTAGATTGCTTCTGTTTATGTTAACTATTTTTCCTGCTTCAAACTGCATCAGCAGCAAATGGGTTTTCCCTGAGCTGCTGCTGGTATTAGAAGAGAGCAATAATTGTTCCACAGCATGGAAGGACACAGCAATTGCTATTCTGTGAGGGCTTGTGTCCTGGGGTGACTTTATGATGCTTGTATCCCCATTTGTTTGTTTAGCCCAGAAATAAGTTTTGCACCTTCTAGACTGGTTCTGAGAGAGAAGTGGGGAGAAGCACAGAGTTTGTTTTCAGGAACTGCACTTGTTCCCTTGCATCCTTCTCCTGGACTGTGCTGTCTGCAGCATAGACAGACAGTGGGACAGAGCTCTCCTTTGCTTTTTAATTAATTTTTAGCTAGCTGAGGCAGAGAAGTTCCCTGGACTGTGGTTTTTGTTTCTCCTGGACCTGTTTAACCCTGCTCTGGACAGAACACCCAGCAGAGCACCGGCAGCTCCAGCTGTGGGCACCGGGCCGGGCCTGGGCCGAGGCATTTCCAGCGCTGGAGGGACTGATCAGAGACTGAGTGAGCTGAGCTGCTGCCCACCAAGGGACTTGCTGAGTTTGTCAGCTCTTCAGATTGGCAAGAGTTTATTGTTTAATATTGTTCAATTTTTTTGTGCTGTTAAATAAACATGCTTTGCCTGTTAAATAAACAGGTTTTTCCACTTTTCTCCAAGGAAATATTTTCCTGAACCAGTTGGGAAGGGGCCGCTTAAATCTGCTTTCTAGAGGAACTCCTTTGGAGGTTTTCTCCCAAATTTGCCCTAAATCAGGACAACTTGTCCTTGCACAATTAGGCCTCAGAGTTCTCCCATATGAAGCAGTGTGAGCTGCAATCCAATGGCGAAGGCTGTGTTAGCAAACCCTCTCTTACCTATCAGAAGTTTTTCACAGAGGGTGAAAAGCAAAATAAGAAGGCTACATCACACATCCAGGATGATTCCAAATGACTTTGCTGCCTGCCCCTACAAGCAAGTTCTCTCCTGATTCTCATACAGAGGATGAATGACACTGTCCCTGGAGAGGATTAAATTCCATGAGTGCTTACCAAGTTTCTTGCTTCAGATTTGCTCCTTCTCATCCTCTGCACTGTCATGTGGTTTCAGGGAGTGAATTGAGAGATGAGTTTGTCACAAAGGCTCTGATTTGTATGTTCCAATAGTATCAGAGGACTTCTGGAGGGTGCCACTGTATTTGCTTGCCATTTAATCATCAGACAATTTCATTTTGCCCTGAGCACCCACGAGCCTGTGTGATACAAAGGACGTGCAAGCCCCAGGAACCACATCAAACAGGAGAGGAGTGCTCTGTCCAGGCTTGCCAGCTGTACCTACTGAATGAAACACGCTCAAGCATTTCCTGAGAAAGTCTGGTGAGTCAAATCAGGCCAGCAGCACAACCCAGCTGTGTGCATCTTCTGTTTTTCTTCTGCTACTGGTCCATAAAATAACTAACAGTGATTGCCTCAGCTTCAAAACTTGCATGTGTAAATCAATGCTATGTCTGTAGCATAGCACCCACATGGCTGTTGACGTAGTATTGTACTTAAGGCTTCAAAACAGTTTTTATTCCAAGTGCAGTGTTTTCCCTTGCTCCTGAGTTTCTGAAAGGTTCTACTTTCTAGGCTGAAATTTTCCATCACTATGTTCAGCCAATAGCTTCTGGGAGAAAGTCTGAGGAAAATCCATTTGACCATTCTGTGAAACTGGAAAACAAAACAAAACCACTCTGGAAAATTATTTAGGACTATATTAACTTGCACATCCAGTGAGAAAAACATGAGCAGAAAACACAGCTGGGCTTTGGTGAGGAAGCTGATTAGAATTTTTTAAAAATGTGATTCTCTGTAGATTTACTCTGATGCATCCCTCCTGATTTCACCCTTTGCTTGTACTGAGTTAGGTGACAATGGAGCTAGATAGCATTTTACCCCAGCACTAGTTATCTCTTGGAATGTGCTGGAAATGCAAGTGTGCTGTTACTCAGAGGAATGTGAGTGTCACCACTGCGTAAGCAACACGTACAGTCCCTCCCCTGTGGCCTGAGCCATGAGGGGCAGGAGCTGCCCCATGTCAGGACAGACACC
Organism: Agelaius tricolor; assembly: GCF_023055355.1. Classification (NCBI taxonomy): domain Eukaryota; kingdom Metazoa; phylum Chordata; class Aves; order Passeriformes; family Icteridae; genus Agelaius; species Agelaius tricolor. Next base: position 7,847,277 of record NW_027269263.1, read on the forward strand.
ACAGCTCTGCTGTACAAACTGTCCTCTTGCAAATGGCATTGAGAACCTGGAAATGCAGACACAAGGGGAAAGAAAAAAATTAATTCACCTTGGGTGAATTATATTCACTGCAGTGTTCTCCCACGTAAATTAAGTAAATATCACTTGGTATGTATTTCCTCTGTTGACATTTCTTGTATGTGCTTTTATTATTTATTTATGGGACATAAAAGGCAAAGAGATATTCCTACTGAATAATACTATTATTAACACATTTCTACAAATCTCAATAACAGGCATACACACAAATCCCCTCCTTTTCATTTGTATCTGACTCCAAGCAAAAATTTGATCTTCACATCACCCTCAGCAGGATGAGTTTCTCCCACTTTTGTTTTTGTACACAGTGCCTCTCTGGTTACCCACAAACAAGGCCAGCAAGTGGCCACAGATCAGGTCCTCAGTGAAACTTGTCAGGGTAATGCTGATGAATTGCATCAGCTGGAAGTCTGGCTTGCTGGTGTTTGGGAACTGTGGTGAGGGAGGTGACTAATGTGTTGCAGTGTTTCTTAGGCTTTGAGGCTGAACATCCTGAGGAAACTCTGATCTCAGAGCAAACCTTAAGGAAGTGCCTTGTGTATGTTGTGGGAGAGGAAAGCTAGGAGGATGGATGAGAGGGAAAGGATTTTTAGGGGATTTCTAACGCTCAAGACTTGGCAAAACCAGACCTTGGGACAAGCTCACATTAATAAATGGAGCTTGTTTTGCTGTGTCTAGAGAAAAACTGACTTAGTGAGAAAGAAATGGAAAAGATCTTGTGTTAGAAGTTTTAAGATGTGCTAGAAATTTTCATACAGAAAAAGAAAGGAAAAAAAAAGGGTAGAAGTTCACATTTCCACATCTCTTTTTTTTCTGCCTTTTATCTTGTAGCCTTTTCCAAAGAAGGCATTTAGTGTTTGCATCTTTGGACAGGAAATTGTTTCATTAAAGCAGTCTGAGGAGCTGAACCTTTCTGTGAGGATCCTGGGTCAGAGCCTTTGTCACAGCTGAGCTCTCTCACCCCATGGGCAAACTGAACAGACCAGTGGATTGTAGCATTCCTGGAACTCCTTCTTGATTCATTCAACTGCTTCAGAGTGATCCAGATAGGTTAGTCCTATCTGATAAGAAGACCAGGAAGATAAAGCAATTACATTTGGTTAAGCTGGAGCAAAGAAATTGCTTCAGCCAGTGAAAGTGAATTAGGCAAATTCATTTTACAGGACTCCATCACATGGTTCTTTAAGTATATCATCCAACTTACCACAGCAGGAGTTTAAGTTTGGAAATACTGGGAAATTGTGAAGGCCAGGGGAACAGTGATATAATGGGACAGACATCGAGGGTAACCTGGTCATAGCAGCCACTGTGAGTGGCTCAAAGTACAACTGTTTGTTCCCTGCTATGTGTGAGCCAGACCTCCCTAGTGCTGAAAGGAGGAGTGAAGGGAAATAAAGCCCTTTGCATGCACTGCCAGTGTGCTCCTCTCCGGAAACTTTAAACACGGGAGCCCTCCTATGGCAGCTCTTCAGAAGTGTGGTTTTTGTCAGAATGAAAGTGTCACCAGGAAAGTGCTGAAGTACAAGCAGAGAGAAACACAGCTATAAGAGGAACCTGTATCTGTGCATGGTGGGTGTGACTGTGGGTGTATAGAGCTACTAAATATTAGTGGGCAAGCCAACCATATGCTGCTTGTGTCAGGCAGATCACAAAACTTAACCTGACCAGCCCAATGACAGCCCAGCAAATTAAGCCTAGCCTTGAACACTGAAACTGTTTGCACCTGTGAGAGCCTGACAGGCTGCCTGCAAGCCCAGAGCCTCTGCTCCTGTTTATTTGGGAGCTTTGATGGTAAGGTGTATCCTCTGTGCATCTGGAGTGCCAAGGTGAGCCAGCCTGCAGAATGAGGCTGAATGCTTTACACAAAATTCCCTTCTCACAGCAGTGTGGCATGGAGGTGATGGGTGACTTGCAGGAATTATTTAAAGCCTCTAAGAGATACAGATGGCCTGGCTGGGCCTGAAGCCATCCCAACACTGCTGGTTGTGAGCTTGTAGATGAGGCTGTACACCCAGGGCAAGATCCACCAGCAGTGCTCATCTGTCCAGCATGTCCCTGCCATGGGGTGTCCATGCAGGGAGGCTCATGTGGTAACCCATGACAAAGGACAGCAGAAGGCTCTCTGGGGTTCAGGAATCATCACCCACTCCCACCCAGTTCCCTCAGCACCCACCAGATTTACAGCTGGGATAAGCACCCATGAGGGATTTGGCAGGCGCTCGTGGGAGTTCCATTCTCTGCTGACCCCACAGGGGCTGCTCCTGTCACAGCCCCTGGTGTTCTCAGCTGCCCCAGGGACTTACAGTCCAGTCCCAGCAGATGACATTTGTCCACAGAGGATGAGGAAAGAAATGCCAAAATAAGGACTTTTTTCTCAGTATTTGTGAGTAGAGGGAGGGCAGGGCTAACCCTTTTGGGAGCATCACACACTTAAAACCACATCAGCTGGTCATAAATTCTCTCTTAAAGGGTGGTGGTTTCATGCCTGCCTTGGTATGCACTAATTGCTATAGTGGCTGTACCCTGTTAACAGAAATGCCCAAACTGAAAAAGACATTTATTAATTATTGGCACTTTGCTAAGAGGAAGAATTCACAAGCATTTCCCCAATGTCAGAAGACAGTAAATTTGCATAATTTTGTTCAAAAGCACAAAACTATTGAGCCTTAATTGACAAACAAAAAAACCTTTTGAACAGAAGTAACACATGTTGCCACATACTGCAAATTGCACCCCCTGGCTAACCAGCACCTACCCTTATGCAGGTTCCAGACCATGTTCTGAACCTCATTTGGTTAAACTAGTGCTTAAACAAACTTCAGTTTGCTTATTCAAAGCAGCAGCATCCAAAGACTAAACCTCAGTGTAATTATTGTGTAAGAGGTGAAAGACTAAACCTCAGTGTAATTATTGTGTAAGAAGTGGTGTCCAGGAATTTTAATGCAAAGCACCTGCTTTTATCTTATGTGCTAGAATGTAATGCTGGTGTGCAGCACTAAAAGGTAACTAGGTTGAACAGTTTCTCTAATCTTAGGGGCTATTTTAAAGATTATAACTTTTAATTCAGTCATAAAGAAACGCTTTTAGAATATATAAAATAATCTCTCTGGATTAATGAATTTTCATATCTGGTAATTGTGCAAGTCAGTGAAGTTAAGAAGATAGGCTGTTGTTGGGGATAAACACATGCACAGATATATTTTTACAGATACATAAATAAAAATCTCTTTAATGCTGTTTCCTTTTAATTATATTTTAATTTCATTTCTTTACATGTCTCTTTGCTGTTATGCTAACCTGTCTGGAAGAGAAGAACACATGAAAAAGGCCCAGGGATCACTGATGCCAGAGGCTCAGTGAGACCTAACTAACACCTGAGTGCCCACTGCTGGGGAATGACTGACCCATAGTGAACTAATATGGTAACTCTTGGTATTTTGAGACTGGCAAGTTAACAGTCACTTACTGTGCAAGCCCAGGACAAAGTTTTTTTCCCAAGCAAAGTTTCACAGGGCTTCCTATTCTGAATTCACACATGCTAATAATGCAATTGCACATCTTGTTTGTTGCTCCTGCCTAATTATAAAATATATTTTTTCCTTTCCTAACAGAAGAGGAAGTATCAATATTTTCATAAACATAAATCTTAATTCTGGAGGTGGATATTTATAAAACTAAATCTCATGCTGCCCTTGTGGAAGGACAATTTTCCATGACAAAACAAGCAGCAAACAAGTGGGAGATTGGGATGTGCTGTAACTTTATAAAAGTTAAGGAAATCCTTTGAGGACACCACTGATTCTGAATGGGTTTGGCACAAGTCTAACCAGGAGTGGTCCTGATTCCCTAGTCCAGACACATTTTTCTTTCTGGAAAGGATTTTTGCTGGATATGCTGGTTTTAAAATTCTTCTTAAACTGATCTTGGGTTTGCGGGGTTTTGTTGTTGGTTTTGGTGGAGTTTGTTTGGTCAAGTTTTTTTTTGTTTTCAAAATTACATCAAATTCAAAAATGAAAAGCATAAGTCTTTAAAACAGTCTAAGCCAGTTTTCCCTTTTACACAATATGTTGTAGTGATTGACATTGACAAATACTCTTTCTCTGATGTTTATACAACATCACCTTCTTCACTCTGTTCATGGATAATTGTAAAATGAAGCCTTGCCTTATAATTTCATCAGGGAATAATTACTTTATTGCTCTACTGTAACCAGACATCATCTTGTCAGCTGCAGAATAAAACCAGAAAAAGTCATCTGGCTTCCAAGAGAAGAAGTTGTGTCACTCATGCATGTATCTTTAATAATATTTACTCAGAAATGTACATACTGGTAAAGAAAAATGTAAAATGTTTTCCTTTCTGCATGTTTGTCCCAGCATGAAAATCCCTCTTTAATTACTTGCTACAGCTGCCAGTAAATGGTGGGGAGGGCAGGGGAGCAGGCACACAGGGAAGAACTATTTTAAGAAGCTAGGAAAGGTTGTCAAGGCTCTTTTCCTATTATTGTTCTGCTGTGATTTTGCAGCTTGAGAGATTTTTAGGTTGGATGGGCTCCTTGCTGTTCTGTGTGAGTTGGGTTAGTGCAGCAAGGAAGAGTCTCAGCCCAGCTTTAGCCTTGTGTTTCCTTCTCTTCCCTTGCTCCTGGAGACTCCAGAAGCATCTCTAGGTCTTGCCAGGTCTTTTTCCTACAGCCTGTGTTAAATTACCAGGGCTAGGCAGATCCTGCAGAGTCCCTCAGTGCCACCAAAACTGCAGGATCGTGGGGCTCCTTGGATCTTTCAGAGTTTCAGTAACACTCTGTTCCCTTTAACGTGGCTTTGACAGGCTGTCACTTCTTTTTGCACAACCTGTACTTTTAGAAGTAGTTAGGTATTTGTGGGTGTCTGGTGAAGGGATCTCAAAATCCCAGCCAGAATGTAAACAAAATACAGCTCTTCCATAAAATTCAATAAATATTGGCCAAAATAAGCCTGCAAAAAACATCAGACTGTGCCACGCAACATTAAACCTTGCAAGCTGCTGAAATCCCTCACCTTGAGCCTCTTTTGAAAAGCACCAGAAAAAGCACAGTCTAATGTACATAAATACACAGGGACCATGGTAGGATGGTATGTGGAGGCCAGTTTATGTATTTACTCCATATTTTAGGAAGCAGCTTTTGAATGTGTCTGTGCATTCAGAAGATCCAGTCTGTAAACTCCAATTCTATTGTCAACATTATTTTCTATGGAAAATAAACTGCCTTGGCTAAATTTGGACCTGCTCCCAAATCCAACTTAGTGCTCACTTCCTGATAAATGGCAGTAGAAAATTGAGACCAGCTTACATTAGCATTAGCATCTGTGTCCATAGAGAGGAGGTATGTATAATAATAGTGGGTGGGTGGACATCACTCAATAATTCTGTAGGCCACTTAAATACTAGAATCCACTGTTCTTTATTTATACAGCTCTGAAAGATGGCTCAGATGAAAAATCCAGCTAGGCTATAGAGCTGTGCTGCTCCAGCGGTACTTGCCTAATTCCAGACCAAAAGGATATTTTTCCCCATGGAGGCCTCATAAATGTGGTCCATCCAAAATTCCTGTGGGAAGGCCTGCACTTCTGGTGATTTTTTAAATTTTTTTTTAAATTTTTTTTTAAGGAGCAGCTTGTGGTACACAGGTGGAGTCTCAAGCTGGGGGGAAGGTACAAAGATTCAGACAGAGGCAGGGATAACAGCAAGAAAGCTTTAACAGCAGCTACTGGATACTGAAAGGATTACCCACCACAGAGTGCTCCTCTGATGCTGAGGAGTTTGCTAGAGTGAAATGTAGGCCAGAAAATCAGAGCTGAAGTTCAAGTCCCCAAACCAAATAGAGCCAGTTAATTCACATTGACTTCAAAATGGAATAATGAGGTGACTAAGTACCATAGACCCATATCTGGGCTCTAATGTTTATTATTTGCATTTCCTTAACCATTGTATCTCTTTTATACAATTGAATTCTAAGAGAATGAAAAGAAAAAAGCAATTTCTTCTCTATTTCTTTTTCTTTTTTCTTTTATCATTTCCTGTTTAATACTAAGCAGACATTTTGTCTGTTTTTGTGGATTTTTTTAAGGGAGGGTCCACACATAAAAATTACTTGGGCAGATATTCTTTTATATTTCTCTGCAGCCAGATTTTCCACAACCTTCTCATGCATTTAAAACAGCAGCTGTGATACAATGCAGGACTCTGCTAAACAAAGGGGAAGATAAATTCACTGGTGTCTCTGCTCACTGTTCTCACTCACTTAATGGTGTTTGGATATGCAAATCAAAGATGGCCTCAAGCAAGGGTCTTGGAAATGGTTTAAAATTTCCCCTTGAAATTTTATCATGGCCAACAGGAATTGGGTAAGTTGTGACATTTCCACACATCCTATAAGTCAGTCAAAATTGTTCTAGGCAAACTAACAGCCATCAGGCATGTCCCATGTATCAGGCAGATCATGCACACACAGAATTGGGATCACCCTCACCAAAACCAGTGTGTTACACCTTTTAATTTCCAGGGCACCAATGTCTTGAATACCTTTTAGTGCCTCCAGAATGGAATAAGGGGCAAGGGACAAGAGGAATGAGTGGACTCCCCATGGGAGAGATCAGCTGGATCCAATCTGAGGCAGTAAGTGAAATCAGGAGTCATCCATTGTAGGGGGATACAGTATGAGTAAATGAAGGTGGTATAGAATGTAATCTTATACCCTAAAGAGCTGCAGCTGGACCAATTACTAAAGATTAGGAGCAGGCCTGATGTTAACAGGCCACACCTGTAGCCAATAAGAACAAGTGGTATAAAAGAGGGGATTGGTGGGCACTGGAGTCAGGTGGCTACTGCAAGGACCAGCAAGAGTCAGTGCTTAGAGGAGCTGCTTATGAGAAACATCAAGGAGGTATGAAACTCTGGCAATATGGAATCCTTGCAATATAATGATAATAGAACTCATGATATATAAGAGAACAATTCATAACACCTTGTCCCCAGTCAGACAAATTTCCCCACACTGCACACTTGTGGGGTTCCTTGAGCCTGCTGGCTGTTGTTGCCAGAGTTTTAATTTCTGAGGGAGAGGGTGCTCTGTTCATTGTCAGGTTGATGTCCTTCTTTAGGACAGCACCCTTTCCCAAGCCATCATCCATGCAGTGTACAAACCACTGCTTCATGTTCTGAAAGGCCTTTAGAGATATAAGAAGCGAGTATCAGATGTCAACATTCAGCTCTTCCTGCTTTGCAGTCCAAAACCTCCAGGGATTTTATAAGTGAACAAGAATAAATGCAGTCTGGGAAAGGATGAAATGAGACTGAAACAAGCCAAAGGCTATTTTAGAGACCAAGGAAAATACCATACTGAAGCTAATTCCTGGCCCTTCTTAACACAGCAAACACCAGCTTTCACAAGTTCTAGTGAGGGGCCTGAAATGTTACAGATGGATAATGAGCTGATTGGCTCTTGCAGTTAAAAGATCACTATTGTGTGAATGTTTAGAAGACTTTAGTGCTGTACAGTTATGTTATTGCAGTTTAGATGTCCTCTGTTCTCCCCACAGTTCCCTTTCCCCCCTGTATTGTTGCCATCAGACAGCCTGGGCTGTCCAGGACAGGTACAAAGAGGCTGCACAGGTGTCCCTGGCATGGGGCAGTGGGGAATGGAAAAGCTTGGGGGTGCTTAGGGGGGCAGCATGGCAACACCTGACCTCCAATCCAGTTACAAGCAAGCATCTCCACTGATCAATGGCAAAGAGGAGCTGACTGACAGACTCTGGGAGGGGCCAGGGCTGGCTGATGCAACCCCAGAGGTGTAAAGGACTGAGCATCCATCTTGAAGAGGAAATGGCCATGTGATATTCATGAGGGCAGCTCCCAGTACTGTGAAATTTTTCCTTATGTAGTCCTTTTGTTGTATTTTCATCAAGGTTTAATAAACCTTTTTAAATTTTCAGAGTGAGCAGTTCTTTCTCACAAAAGCCACAGGCTGGATGGATCCTTTGGTGTGGTGGGTCTGAGCTCTAGGATGGAATCGATGGAGGTGCAGCTGATTCCCTGGCCCACCACTGAATGCATCAAGGAAATCAACTGAAGTGACAAAGTAAGTTTTATCAATACTTTATCAATCACTGGCCAACGTGCCAGTGATGAAAATTTTCAATCACAGAGCTCATCCCTCATCAATCTAAACTGCTGTTCTGTATTTTCCCCTTAAGCTGCTCTGCACTGACATGACTGTGAGGTGGCTTAAGCTTTTTCTTTCACACAGAATCAAAATAATTCCTTTAACCAACGCTGCTCATGAAATGGCCACAGATACTTGTTTTATGATCCTTCAGAAGTTTTTCCAAAACTAATGGGTCTGGAAGGCAGAGGAAGTTACAGAGTTGCAAGATTTGGGGCAAACCAGTCAGGACTAAATGTATCATTTTTGAGTAGGCTTCTTCATCTGTGGTAAAAGAAGCAGCAAGAGGAGTGGCTGAAGGAAAGAAGGAAAATTGTTTAACCTTCCCATGAGTAAGAAGAACTCTGAGTGATCTAGTGTGTGGTGGTTCTCTGCTGAGGAGCTGAAACTCACTAAAAATATTTTGTAAAGAAGATGGAAAGCTAACTCCTCTTTCTGGAGAAAATTGCAGTTTGGAGGGGGGGTTGCAATCCAGGTAGAATTGGCAAAGGTCTTTCCTGTGTGGGCATCTTGTGGTAAATAACTGAGCCTCATAAACTTATGGCAATGGTCTTTGAGGAAGATTTGGTGTTCAATTTGGTGTTTTTAGTTTAAAGGACCCTTTGAAACCAAACCATTCTATGGTTCCTTGCTTCTAAGATTCCTGCTATCATGGAAGGGGCTTGGCAGCCAGCTGCCCACATGGCTTCATGGCTTTGCACCCAAGAAAGCAGGGAGGGACTTTAATAAGGCCCTGCTCAGAGAGATACATTTATTTATTATTTTTTCCACCTAGTTCTGCTTTTATCTGCTTTGCTTCCAAGGGTGTTTTTTTGTTGTTGCTGTTGTTGGGTTTTTGGTTTTTTTTAATTCTTTGTTTCAAAGTGAAGACAGATGAGCTGCTGAGTTTCAGCTAATTTACCAAAATGTGGAGTGGATCTGAGAAGCTGTTTAATGACGATTGCTACAATGAGCTCTTGATGGTACCACATCAGAATGGCTATAGACAACTCCACACTTGTTTATCTCTTACATAAACTTTGCCTACCAGCAAGTAAACCTAATTAACATAATGAGAGAACTACTAAGGCTGAGCACCTCTGGAGACTGCCTAGTCCAAAGCCTTGCACAAAGCTGGGTCAGCTGGGCCAGATTGCCAGGAAGATATTGAATCCTGTTTCAAATGTCCCCAAGGAAAGAGACTCCATAACCTCTCTGGGAAATCTGTGTTCAATCATACTTGGAATAAAAGCACTTTTGTCTTCTGTTGAAATGCATTTTCTTTTTTTCTTTTTTTGTCTTGCAATTTGTGCTGATTGTCTCCTGCCCATCACTGGACAGCCCTGAGAGGAGCCTGGTTCTCAGCTGCCTCACCCTGCTGGCAAAACTCCTCCTAAGGAGCGCAGGGAATCTTTGCCCTGCGTGGCTGCAAGTGCTCATTGCTCTCATGTTGATCTTGTTAAGCGTGACCCCCAGTGGTTTTCTGCAAAGCTGCTGCTCCTGCGAGCACCCCACAGCCTGAAGTGGTGCCCGGGGGAAGGCAGGGGGTGGGCACAGGAGCTTCTCTGTCCTCCTCTCCCCTTTGGGGTGGCCGGGCAGTCTCCGTGCTCCTCCCTTTTGGGGGTGCCTGGGGCTGTCCGCCCTCCTCTCCCCAAGGGGGGTGGGCTGGGTGGTCACCATCCTCATCCGCCCTATGGGGGACCAGGGAACCTTCATCCACTCTCCTCTTTCGGGTGGCTTGGAGGTCCCCATACTCCTCCCCTTTGGGGGGAGGGACGGAGGGCATCTGCGTTTGTCCCTAACTTTGGCCGGGGGGAGAGTGGAGGGTTCTCCGTCCTCCTCTCTTTTGGGGGTACGGGGGGACTCCCCACTGCACCTCGCCTTTGTGGCTCCCAGGAGGTCCCATCCTCCTCTCGCCTAGGGGGAGGGATCAGGGGTCTCCCTGCTTGTTTCCCCTATGGGGGATTGGGGCACCTCCGTCCACCATTCCCCTGTGTGCTGGCTGGGGCTGTCTCTGCCCTCCGCTCCCACGGGGAGAGCCGGGGCTTCGCGATTTGTTTGCATGTTCATCACAGGTGACTGAGCAAATATCAGTCAAAGCACTTGACGTGTTGTAAAGTCCCATTTCTGCCAATTTTATCAGGTCCCCGGGGGGGGATGCTCGAGGGGTTTGTGTCCCTCGCAGAGTCCCGGGGGATGCTCGGGAGTTTCTCCATCCTTACCTTTGCCGCGCTGGGGACGGTCTTGGTCCCCCCTCCACTTTCGGGGGCCTTCTGTGTCCGTCCCCGTCCGCTGTGGGGGGAGCCGGCGGTCTGTCCGTGCCCGTCTGATTTAGGCGGACAGGGAGGAGTCGCTCCCCTGCCCCTCTTCTGCTGGCGCGGGCTCTCAGTCCCCCTCCAATTAGGGGGGGCAGGGGGAATCTGTGCCCCCTACCGATTTTGAGGGGCTGGAGTGGGCATTGTTCCCCTCTGATTTTGGGCGACTGGCTCCAGCTCCATCCCCCTCAGATTTTGGGGGGCGGCTCTTTGTCTTTGCGGGGAGCCGATGCTGTCACCGTCCTCGCAGCCCCCGGCCATTCTCCGTCCTACTTACCTTTGCTGGGCCGGGGGTAGGCTCTGCCCCCCACCGATTTGGGGACTCCATCCCCTTCGGATTTGGGGGCCAGCTCTGTCTCCATCCCCCTGCCATTTTGGGGGGGCGGCTCTGTCTCCATCCCCTTCGGATTTGGGGTGCCAGCTCTGTCTCCATCCCCTTCTCCACTCCCACCATTTGGGGTGCGGATGCAGGTGCCCGGTAGCGGCGGTGGCACGGAGGGGCGCACCGGCGGCTCGGGGCTCCAGCGGCGCGGCTCCCACCTCCCTCCCAAGCAGCCTCGCACACAGCCCCAGCCGAGCCCGCATGGAGTCAAGGTCCCCGGCAGCAGCTGGGCAGGAGACTTCTGTAAGGGACCATCGCTCTCTGGCTTCTCTCCCGGAGTGCCAACATCTGATCCGCTGGTGTTTTGTCCAAGCACGCCACGGACAGGCCAGCGCTGGAGGAGTTCTTGTGCCACCTGTGAGAAACAACTGCTCACTTTGAAAATTTAAAAAGGTTTATTAAACCTTAACAGAAATACAACAAAGGACTACGTAAAGAAAAAGCTGCAGCACTAGGAACTGCCCTCGTGCATACCATGCAGCCAGTTCATCTTGAATGAAGATGGATGCTCAGTCTTTTATACCCCTAGGGGGTTGCATCAGCCAGCCCTGGCCCTTCCCAAAGTCTATCAGTCAGCTCTTCTTTGCCATTGATCAGTGGAAACTGCTTTCTTGTGACTTGGTTGGAGGTCAGGTGTTGCCATGCCACAACCCCTGAGCAACTCCCTAAGCTTTTCCATTCCCAACTGCCCCATGCAAGGGGCACCTGTGCAGCCTTCTTTGTACCTGTCCTAGACAGCCCAGGCTGTCTGATGGCAACAATACAGGGGGAAAAGGAACTATGGAGAGAACAGAGGACATCTAAACTACAATAATGTTACTGTGGTTTAGATGTCCTCCATTCTCCCCATAGTTCTATACATCTATACATTGTTCTCCCCAAAGTCTATACATCACTAAAGCTTTTCTTAATATTCACACAATAGTTATATTTTTATTCTGAGAGCCAATCATCTCATTATCCACCTTTGGGCATGGAGCAAGCATATTTGATGCCTGCCAGGGCCTCTGCAGCACCCAGTTACTGAGTCTCACGCAGGACTGAGGACCCGAAAAAAAAACCAACAAAAAACCCATTCCAGGTGTTAAAAATAGGTTAGAAACTGTTGAAAAATAGTTTATAGATAGTTACGCATGTACTGTTAGTTGGGTTATTATATTGTAAAAGAGGTTAAAAGGGTGATTATAAGAAATACGGTACTCAAGGTACCATAATACACCTAAGCGTGTACTACCCCCCAGGCAAAATGAGCCAGCCTGGACAAAATTATAAAGGGCCAATCAAGCCCATTAAACTGAAGGATCCAAAAAGAAACAAATCCAAAGGGACAAAAACCAGGATAAAAAGGGGCTTCTGACCCACTGAATCTGTGCCACTCCATCGGGGACATCAGGACATTGCTGCTGAGCATCCCGAGTGCCGGCACTGCAGCATCCTCGATGGGAGCACTCCTGCTCAGCCTGGGGCCCCTTGCTTTAGGCCTTTCATTTTTTCATAATAAATGCTGAAATCACTTTAGTACCGGGAGCCTGCTCTTGTTTTTATCACCAGGGTTTCAAGACTGGTCCTTGTTAGCAACCTCAACTAAAGAACCGGGTGGGGTAATCAGAGTGCTCCCTTCAGGCTTTGTCACGCATTCTTTGATGCCTTTCCTCCAGGATGGTAGTTTTGTGTCTTCAAGCACAGGCTGTAGTAAAGGTAGGAGAGGCTTTAACAAGCCAAGAACTGCAACAGTGAAACAGCAGCTGCCCTTTCACACTGACACAGCCACTTGGAGTCACCTGAAGTGACACACCAGTCCGTGTGTGCATTCCAAGGGCGAGTGGGTGGCAGGGACAGAGATGTTGTTCCACTGCCAAAACTGTAAGGAGAGCCAGAAGCATCAAAACATCATTTCAGGTCGAGCCCTGATGAACTTTTCCTCTTTCTTTGCCTCAAAGTGGCAGCAGGAAAATGCAGCGCTGTCTGTGTCAATTCAGGGGACAGCAGCATCCAAAGGAGCTGTGCAGGTGCCAAAAAGGACTCTAGGAAGGATGGATACACTCCAGGAGGCTCAGCCTCCCGTGCTGGGGCAGGGGAAGTGCATGAGGAGACCCCCACTGTGGAGGAAGGAGCCCCAGAGAAAGTCATCCCTAGGGACTCCCCAGGTATTGCCAGCCTTTAACCCTGTCTCTCACACAGCAGTTGTGTTATGTAATGGAGCAATTCTTGATAGCTTAGTGACATCCTGTAGCCCAGAGCTTTAGAACACTGGGTCAGGTTGCATAGGAAAGGGGGCAGGTTGGCAAATGCCCTCTGTCCTGGCACCTCTGTCAGCCAGAAGTGCAGCTGAAAACGCCTCGCTGTAACAACAGTCTCTGCCACTTCGAGAGAATGTGCTGATGCTATATATAGTTGATAAGGAAGATGTGAATCACTAGTGTGTTTCGTTTAGTTTACAGACTGCAAAGGGACTATTATGGCCAGCACTGCCTTTTTGTTGTAGGACTTTTCCTTTGAGAGCAGCTGCTGGACATTTTGAAACAGTTTGGGATCTTCTAGAGTTAGAGTGCAAGATGGTACACAGACCTTGAGGGAAAGTGCATATCTCCAGGGAGCTGGATGCAGTTCAGTGGCTGTGAGTTACATGTTGAGCAGCTGATGGCACAGAAAATGTTCTGAAAGGAAGAGGCCATGCTGCAATTGCCTTTTATTTTGAAGCTTATGAAACTGCACAGCCAACAACGAAATGATTCCTCTTCCTTCTCTACCACATACAGGATCCCATTCTGTCAGCGCCCAAGAGCCAGGATCCACAGCGGAGCTCTTGCCCCCACACTGCTCCCACCCACACGAACGGGGCTGGGCTAGAAAAGCGCTTTTCTTTTTTCCTGGGCACTGTCAGCGCTCATCTAAATAACCACACCATGGCGCTGTCGACTCACAAAACAAGGACACGCACCGAGCCCAGCTCGAAACCACCCCCAGGACACGGCCAAGTCAGAAACGTCCCTGCTCTCCAATCAACTGTGTCAGGACAAAAAGATTTCGCCCATCCAAGTGGGTACTCTTCTTTGTACCACAATCAAAGGTCAACACCAACTCTTCTGCCCTAACAAGCTTTTTCACTCTTGTAGAGTCTGGTAACAAACTTGAAAACACCTGCCAAAAACAGAGCTTTCAAAACTGTCGGTGGAGAAAGCTCTTTGCTGCCTACCATTTCAATTGCACCCATCAAACTACACACACCCTGCTAGTGCCACTTTCCTTCTCAGCTCTAGGTACCACCATAAGCCTTCAATCTCTCAGAGTCAGGATCCAAATGGGATGGCACCAGGGACTGCTCACACACTAGAGCTACAAGGCACAAAAACTTGTCCTGCAGAGGCCTGGCCTCTGCATTCCCATTGACAGTTCAACAACTCTAACCCAGAGAACTGCCTACTGGGAAAAGACTTTCAATTCACTAAGACCACCCTAAGTGCCCATCCAAACTTGGTTTCTTTGCCAAAGAGAGGGACTAGAAGCCCATCTCAAAAAAAATGGCATCCCCTCCTCCAAAATCCAAAACATCCAGGGACTGGTCCTATACAAAGGTGTCAGAACACTGCTATTGGGCATTACCTGCAAGGGGCACTAGATGTCCTGCACGCCAAAACCCAGCACAGCTGCTTACCTTGTCCAAAAGAAGTGTGCTGGCAGAATTTCAAGAAGGCTGCCTCAAAGAAGTGGAAAACGCACAACAAATTGGTTCTTCCAGGAGGGAGGCCACCTTCCAAAGATGGATACTGGCTCCATGATTGTGCAAACTGAGTCAGTGCTTCCAAAGCAAATCTGCCAGGATAGGAAGTTGCTTCTGCCCTTAAGCTGCACAACACAGCTTCTTATCTGCACCTCCAACACTGGGGCTAAGTTCTTTCCTTCCCATGAGTTTCTTGTTCAGGAACTTACCAAGCAAAAGTTGCATCTGGTACTGACTGTGTCCAACAATGGCTTCTAAAGAGATACTAAAAGAAAAGAAGGCCTCCAAAGAAATAATAAAAGATTGTTGATTAGGGAAAAATAATTCTAATTAATTTTGTGAAATCCATTTTTATATCAATGAAAAACCCAACTGCTTGTTCTATGCCTAAGTTTACTCAAAAAGAAAGACAAACCTTATTTTGGGATTGTGAAATGAATATTAAGGATAACACCACTGCTTTTTTCCTTACTAGAAAAGTCTATATTGACCAGGTGCAGATGAGTCTAGCCAGGATATCACCTTGACCAAGCCAGGTATACCTAGAGCAGAGCCTAGAAGCAAACTGAGGCCCAATCCTGAGTTTAACTGCAGCTCTGTTATCATAGTGCAAGAGTTCTAGTATCATTATATTGCAAGGGTTCCATATTGCCAGAGTTTCATACTGCCTTGAGGTTTCTTGTAGGCAGCTCCTCTGGGCACTGACTCTTCCTTATCCTCACAGCAGCCAACTGACTCCAGTTCCCCTCAACTAGCCAATCCACTCTTTTATAACACTCTTCTTATTGGCTTCAGGTGTGGCCTGTTAAAATCAGGCCTGCTCCTAATCCTTAATAATTGGCTCAGCTGCAACACTTTATGAGGTAAGATTACTTTCTGTACTACCTTTATTTATTTATGTTCTATTCTCCTACACAGCTCAGGAGCCAAAGAGAGGAGGTGTGTGGATGAAGCACAGACAAAGCCTCTTCCAGATGTTCTCACAGGACCCTGCTCCAGGTTATACAGCTGTGCTCCACCAGAGCATGGCTTGAACACTGGCAGCTGAAGCCTCAGAGGAGGGAGGGAGGGTGGATGATGAAGATTACAAAAGTTTTGTAGGGAAGAAAGGTTGCAGGCTCCTTAAATAGTTACAGCTTTTTGTGAGCCTGGGATTTTGGTTCTGAAATATTTCCTTTTTTAACTTAGGGGATAGCGAGATACACTGGCTGAGGTGCTCCAGCTATACAGGCAACTATGAAATCTCTCTTCTTGCTGCTGCTATGGGGTGAGTTCAGGAAACTCCAGTGACTCCATGTACTTTTATCACTGTAAAAGCACCAGGTAAGTGAGCAGCTTGGTAAGTGAGCTACTGGTAATTATATTGAAAAATAAATGAAATATTTATTGATCTATTTTTTTTCTAGGATGCATTACTCTTCTCCTCTGGACTTGGTTTCCTGGTTTTAGAGTACCCTAGTTGTAAAACTCCTTTTCAGGTCTTCTCTGTGTCATTTGACCATCCTGTCTGTTCCTGGACCAAGTGATTTAACTATTTCATGTGAAGTGGAGCAGCTTTAACAGGGATGAGTGACAATACCTGTTTTAGAATACTCAGGACTTCCTGTCCAGCTACTTTTCTTATGTGCTTTTAGCTTGGCATTTCTTAATCATTGATTGATTTGACTCTGTTCTATCTCTTGGTGTGAAAGTGTTTAATCCATAGCTGCTTTGCTACCCTCTTGTATTGGGTGTTTTCTCATCTATGTTGTGTATTCTGAATTACAATATGGATTTGGAGGGCTAAGGATAAAGAAGTAGTTTTGAGATTTTTTTTTGAGAATTCATTCTGTTTGTAGCTGAAAGGATATGAAAATACCTGTAGGAATGATTATATAACCAAAGCAGATAATAATAAAATTTAAGAGAAATAGACTTTGGATCTGACAAGATGCTGTATCAGATGAAATGCTGTCATGCCTGGTTCATTAAATCTACAGGGAAAGGAGGGGGAGTGAATCTTCTGCATTGTCCCAAAAGACAGAAACAAGAAAAAGAGACAGACTGAAATCTTTTGTAATGGTTTGGTAACAAGTGATTCACAAGTTCTCCAGCTACAAGACCTAGACACTCTTAAGGAAATAAATGCTTCTTGCTGTGAGTTTTTATTAATACTATGCTAATGTACATTATTTTAAAGAAGCAGCAGAATGCAGTGGATGGCGTGGTGAAAATATCAATCTGAGGAAGCTAATGAAGTCTTTCAAAGGATTTGCAGTAGATTTTTAAGAACAAAAGCATCTATGGTCTCAGATTTTCTGAGTAAGCTGTATTTTCAGAATGATGTGTTACTAGGTTTTAATAGATTTAGCTGTATTTCTTGAAATAGAATTTCAAAGACCTCCATTATCTGAATTTAGATCTATCACTAGGTATCCAGATTTTTTAAATATATAAGTGCTCAATAGGACATCAGAGTAAAATCTTAATCATGACTTCAAACTCAGTCTGTACCCAACAATTCCTTGTTATTGTAGTTAAGTGCAAGCTGCTTAGCATTTAACAGTTCTGGAATCATTGCCTGTAGTAATTAACTCTTGGTTCAGTCCCAAGGAAACAGGCAAAGCTTCTGTTGGTTTCAGATGTGCACGATCAAGTTATTATTTGATAATACACCCACTTAACCATGTGTGCAATGAGAGATCTCTCATAATTTAATGTGCTGTTGTGTTATCATATTTATACTAAGTTTTTCTGAGCTCTCAAGTGCATGAGAAGTTTTCCTTATCTTCCAATTTTTATGAGGTTGAGCTAGGGAAGACACAAAGATACTTTCAGTTATTTGCCAAAAATGGATTTCTGTAAGAACTACTTGAATTTGTATACACTAGAAACGAAGGGCAGATTAGAGAGTAAGGTTCTTCATGTGGGATGAATTTTCACTGATTTAAGAGTGATGATGTTTCCTGAGAGGCTCATTATAAATGTTTGTAGTGTTTAATTCATGCAAGATAGACACCAGGAACTTGCCAAGTGGCATAGTGCCACACTGGATGGCTATAATGTTATATTTCTTCTGTGTAAAATTCTTATCAGTAAGAAGTTTCCAGAATAAACAGGATGATTAGCTTTATGGTGCTCAGTTCTTTGGGATATTGAGACTTCTTGGATGGGCATCTGCTGCTTAAAATATCAAAAATAAAGGACAAAAGCAAACATGTATTTAATTTTATGTCAAAATGTAGAGAACATGAAAACCCCTTTAAACTAACTGTCTATTTATTCTATATGAAATGAAATAGTCTGAGCTTTTCTTCTGATAAAACTAATTACAGGCTTCAGAAATTACTCAAGACTGCAGACTGAAGCTGTACCAATTTTATCTGAGACATCAACTGTAATTGCAGCAGTGAAGTGCCTGCAAATTCATGTTGCTTAGTAACATTATGGACAAAGTTATGGGGACGGAGTCCTCCTTTTACAGGCTTCTCTGTTGGAATGTCATTCACAACTTGCATATCACTATTTTAGCTCACTATTTTGTGAGTCCTGTGTTCTTGGAGCTTGTGCCTATGAAGACCCCCGACCCCCCCCCCCCCCCTTCCCTTTTTGCAGTGAGGAGCTAAAACTTCACAGAGATTCCTAAGTCAAGTGTATCCATAAATCTTTGCAGGCTCCAGACATGGTGTAATTAGGCTAAACTTAGTTACAACCATGGTGCAATGGAATGGAATGGATTTTTAGTAATTTTCTAGTAATTAATTTCTTGCCATATTTGCATTTTTTTAATTACTTCCTTTTATTTCAATTTTTTGGGGGTGAAGGATATTCCTCTTTTTTGCTTCTATGCATGCTACATTTTGCATAGCAGGATGAATCCTTTATTTGGAGGTCAAGTACAGCTGGCAGAGTTTTCAAGTCATCTCAAGAAAAGCCAGGGCTATATATAAAGTGTTGAGTAATAAGTGACATATTATATGATCACATCACCTAAATTTGTCTGTAAAGAAAATGATGGATTTTGATACATTTGAAACCTTAATCTGTGACCTGGTGTAAATGCTGAATTCTGTAAGTTTTTTTTTTCCATTCTGCCATGTTGGGGATGAATTGTTGGGCACATACTGAACCTGGCGATAGAAAACCCTCTGTTCTAAGACATGATGAAATTGTGTCCTGACTCCTATGAATGTGACACCTACTTTTTGGGACTGCCTTGGCCAGGTCAGGGGTATATCTACATTTTTTTGGCCTGGTGCTTGATGTGTTAACACAAAATTTGAATTACATGTAGATAAGAGAGCCTTGTGGACTTGGCTTAGTGCAGGATATTTTTATGAGGGTTGAACAAGCTTGTCCAAGAGCTTATGGGAGTGGTTGAGGATGGTGAAAGGTATTTAGGATGTGCTCCATCTTCCAGACAGTGGGATGGTCTCTGTAGTGTGCTTCTTTGCATTTCCTGTCCACTGTGGTTTTAAGTAAAGACACACCTGGCTGTGCCTGCTTTGCCAGCATTTTTGTTTTTGAGATTTGGTACAAAATAATTCAGGGTTGCTTATTTTTTGCCTTGCAGACTCAGACTCTCCTTTGGCCCAGATGCTAAGTGTTCACCTGTCACTAACAGGTAGCCTGTGCTGTAATTCTCTGTATTAACAGAGAATAATGATGGGCTTCTAACTCCTTTGCTAAGTTTGCTTCTAAGTGAATCTACAGTTTAAAGCATATCTCATGTGAAAAGAAAAAGAAAGGTGGTGTGTTTGTTTTTTTCTTTTGGAATTGCCACTTAATCTTCTCAATGCACTCTTAGGCTGCAAAGCTAGGAAGTTGGGCAAAAGCAGCTACAAAACTTGCATCGCTATTCATTTAGGATTGCTTGATATTAGTCCCTGGATGGGCCCTTCATTTAAGAGCTTGATTTGATGATCATTTTTAGTACCTTTCAATTCAGATTATTCTGTGTTATTACTGGATCTGTCTGTTGGTTGTGGTTTGTGTTTTGGCATTTTTTAAAGTCTGTACAAACTGTGTGCTATTTGAAATTGTATTAAACCATATTGAGAGCTTTGGCAAGTTTTTAGGATGTGTGATGTAGTGGATGAAATAATGTACGAGAATTCACACTCCAAGGTGTCTGGCTAGTAAAATTGTGCCACTTCAGTTACCAGGAAATCTCATAACTTGTTTGGATTACACATTTTCTTCTGGGAGGAGGGACAGCTGACAAATGCTCACCAGGCAGAACTAAATAGTCAGAATCTTCTCTATCCAGCTGTTTTGTGGAAGTGTAACACTGAAAGTACTCAGATCTGCTTTATATTGAAGTTTGTGAGGAACAGTGCAAGCACTAATATTTCTGATTTCATTTGCTTTATTTCTCTGCTCTCATTTTAACCATGTGCTTGGCTAGTGTGCCCTTACAGTCTCTCTTTTCCACATCAGATGTGGCCAATTAATTTCAAATGATGTCTTATTATTACTGGACTAGAAACACAGAAAGCAAGTAAGTAGCTCAGGCAAAAAAGAGTTAGATAGATACTTTTACCAAATAGGTGCACATGAACACAATTCCACTTATTTTTAAGTATCAATACCAAAATGAAAAATGAAAAGCATATCAGGATAAAAACAGAGGCAAAAATTTTCATATGAAAACATTTGTTAGTGGGAGAAGTACTCTTGTTAAAGGGACTATAAAAGGGTATGGTTTCCAAGACTTGAGTTAATAGCATCTGATGGTTCTGTAAAATAGCAAAATAATTTTTGCAAACACATTTAGGAAAGCTTTCATAAGCAGGAAATATAATAAAGATAAGGAAAATAACATTCCTCAGATTCTTTTAAGGTGGTAAGAGACTGTTCTTTCTTTCTTTCTTTCTTTCTTCTTTCACAGGAGGTTGTTTCTGTGCTGCCTTTGCCAATTCTCTGTCAGTCCAAGGTCATTCACCTCTGTGAAAAACAACTGACAGAATCTGTCAAATGCTTTTATTGCTTACGAAGCCGCTCTGTTTGAATGCTGTGCCACAGAAGCTGCAGTAAGACATTGTCAGCTTTCCTAGCACTGCATTTTAATTTCATTTAATGGTGCTTTAATGAATTGCAGTATCTCTTAGCCTAGGCAGAAGCTTTAGTTGAAGGCTGAACAAGCTGATTAGAAATACATCCCTCGGTGACTGAAGAGCAGGAGTGTCTGTATTGGCCAAGTGGTTTGAGGTGTTGAGTGCTCTCAGATGTGGGAAGGAGATGGCAGGGCTGAGCAGGCTGCAGGGAGGTTTGTGTGTTTTCCCCGTGTCAACAAAACCTTCAAACCTGAGAAATTAGATGTGGTGTCTGAGCTGTCATCCGTAATACACATGAAACATTTACCAGGTTCTCAGAGGTGTTTTATGTGTGTACATGCAGAGATCACATGATTTCTGTGCCCTGAGCCTTCAGAAGTGCTACAAGAGCTGCTGTTTGTCAATGAGGACACAGTGTAGCCTCTCTCAGTCAAAAGTGAAACAGTTTGTAAGTATTCCCTTTAGCTTGAAAGAAATCATGTTTATTATCCTCACCAAAGTCCTAGTTCATTCCACAGGCCATGAATAGTAGTGGGATGCCAGATATAAATCAGCTTACATGGTATGTACATAACAAAACTCATGCCATTTTCATTTTGGGCCTATGCTCTTTCTTGTTCTGTAAGACAGCCCTCTGAGGTTCTTCTTTGGGGGGTAATTCTTCTCTGAAACTCTTTGTGCTGCTGGGTGTGGGGTTTTCTTTTTTTCTTTTTATTTTTTTAATAGTCAGACATACCTAAACGCCTTTCAGTTTGCACCAAGTATCACAGGTGTGGTCAATGCTGGCAATAAAACGAGGGAAAGTCTGGGTTCCCTTGTGCATTGTGTCATCACAGTCATCTCGAGGATCACTCAGACTGATCTGATTAAGAGGTATTCAATGTAACATTAGCCTGCAGGATCATATTTCATGTTAAGTGCCATTTTGGAAAAAATTCTTAAAGTTGACATCCTTTACTTCTGCATGTTCTCTGCTGATTAAAGAAAAGCTGATTTAAGTATTGGAAGAAGTGATGTGGACCCCAAATAAAGACAAATTAATTTCCACGTGTGCTCCTTCATACCAGTTTACATTATCACATATTTTCCAGTATTTGAGTCATTACTTGGAGACCAGCAGACACAGGAAAGAACAGAGTTGTCTGAAGTTGAGTTAACAACTTATTTTTAAACACCATTACCTCATGTTTTAGTTCTGTCTCTAGTATCACTGCTAACACTTAGGGATTAGTTTGATTTGTGAGAATAACTTGCTGGCAAAACACCCCATGGAAGTTGTCTTAGCTAACAGAATTACATATAGAAAACAACTTTTCTTTCTATTTGTATTGCATACATCAAGCCTTAGAAAAACATGTTGTCTGATATGTGGGGAGAATGATTTTTTTAATTGGCTAGTCCTGGTTATCTGGGGACCTAAACTGCCTGCAGCAAAGATGGGATTTTGACCACCAATAATAGTTGGCACATCTCAGGTTCTTGCAGACGAAATAGAAGTATTCACATTCTAATCTGATAATATAAAAAGAAATTAATGTGAAGATTTAAAGCCTTGAGGTTTTGAGTGATGACTAAGTGCTACAGAACACTGTACTGTCTTTTTCCAGATTTCTATTAGACTTTTTTAACTTAATGCTGGTGTCACAGTGAGGGAACATAAATCCCTGTCTCTGCAGTATCCTCTCACTGCTTATGGCACAACAAACAACACCTTTGTTAACACATTGACTGCTGGAAATATCTTCTTTATTACTACTCCTCCTTGTATTATTCAGAGAAGTTCTTGTAATTCTTCCTTGAAAATGCCTCACCTACCAAGGTGGTTATTGTTCACAGTATTTATAGTCTTGGGACTTGGAGACCGGGCTAAGCTGTGCTCAGGAGAAGAACAATGAGACTTTTTCTATTAATTTAAACTGAATTGCATGTGGGATTAATTAACATATAGGCTGGATTTAAAAAGCTGTCCAGTTATTATACATTTTTGTTTTGTGGAAGGTGATGAAGAGTTGGGCTGACAGGAATACCTACAATACTCTAGAACAATGCCGTAAATTCAAAATTACTTTTACCAAGTCTTGTAATTTCATAGATGACTTAATTTTTTTGTAGCTGTACATGGAAAATCTGATGCTGAAAGTTAAATGTGAGTTTTCATTTTGTCTGCTGCAAAAATATTCTCACACTAGGAACATCAAAGAAAGCAAGTACCAGATTACTAACTCTCTAGGATGTTGTTTTTCATTTCACCTGTTTTCTAAATATTGATGATCTTGTTCTCTCCTTGTTCCCAGAATTTGTGATGGATTTGTACTGATGCTTAGCAGAATCACATACTGAAATGGCAATGCAATTAACAGAAAGGATAATGCAGGAACTTCGAAAGCTATGTCTGGTCTCCACCAATAACCAAGCCTGGGAAATCCCAAGCATATCAGACTTTTGGCAATCTCAATTGTAGTAATTGTACTGTCAGTCAAGAACTCAGCTTTGGTTGGAAGTACAGAACAAACAGATACTGACAGACACTTTGAAATCCAAAGTTGATTTTGATTATATTTCTTTCAGCTTGTTGTGGTTTTGCCTGTAAAAACAAGGTGAGAGTCATTCTTTGTAAAAAAAGAAAAAAAGGAGTAGGATTTTGTCTGAAATCCTTCAGACTTGTATAGGATTGCTTTCTTTTTTTTTTTTTTGAGATGGATGGGGATGAATGGCTGAGTAACTTCCAGACATAAGTGACAATGGGTTATGTAGATCCCCTGGAAATAAGAACAAATTGTACTCAATGTTTACTGGACTGGAAAAAGAATATGTTCCTTTTGTTGTAAAAACTTTCTGAGCACACCAGGAAATCTGCATGTGGAGTTGTAACCAGTTCACTGTGGCAGTGATCTGGTCTGGTTCTTCTTCATCCATGCATCATCTAATTTTTATTTTTTCTCCAAGTATAGTAGATATGGCTCAAATTCTTAGACTGCCAGGGTCTAGAGCTATCAGTGGCCAGTGCTTCACAGGGACATGAGGGCCTTAAAACAGCAACAGAACTGTGTCTGTGTATTTTACTTGCAGCTTGTGTTTTGAGCTTGTTTTGTTACAGATGTAAGCAGGTGTATATAGTACTTCGGAAAAGTAAACACCTGCTGTTGATGCGGTGTTTGCGGCGAAAGAATCCCAGGCAGCTCCGAGCACAGCAGAGCCCTGAGGAGCAGCAGAGCCGTGAGGTCGGGGTTTGCAGCTCCCCTTGGCCTGGCTCACCAGCGCACATTAAACACTGCCCGTGCCGGTGGATGGGAGAACGCTGCTTTCCCTCCTCAGGACGGCATATGGGACGCGCACGGCCCGGCCACACGGCCGAGCCCGCGGGGCCGCACCGCCGGCGCTCCGCTCCTCAGGCACCGCTTCAGGGCGCTGGGGCCCGGCCGCACCGGCAGAGCCCGCGGGGCAGCACCACCTGCGCTCCGCTCCGGGGCCCGGCCAAGCTCGGCCTCCTGCCGCTACCTGCGGGCCCGGGCCCGCCTCCCGGCCCGGGGCGGGGCCCAAGGAAGTGACTTCAGCCGGCGGCGGCGGCGGAGCGGCTCGGCGGGGCTGAGCGCGGAGCATGGCAGCGGTAGCGGCGCGGGCGCTGCTGGCGGCGGGCAGGGCGGGCGCGGGCGGGCGGCGGGGCCGCGTCCTGCCCGCCGCGGGCGCCGCTCCCCTGTGCACCGTGGCCCCGCAGCAGCAGCAGCAGCCGTCGCCCGACATGAAGAGCTACCTGTGGTCGCGCTACAAGGAGGCCAAGAGGGTCACCAAGGGTGAGCGGCGCCCCCGGAGCGGGGCCGTGGTGGCGGCTGGGAGCGGAGCAAGGGCGAAGCCTGTGGGGGAGCGGGAAGGGTCCGGGGGCCGAGGAGCGGCTCCGGCTGCCGTGGTGTGCCCAGGGCCGGAGCGGCAGAGCGGGGAGAGCCTCAGCCAGTGGGTCCTGGGGGCCGGGCAGCGGCGACACGGGCTGTGGGGACGGCAGTCCCTTCGTCCTCCCCTCGGAGGGAGCGCTGAGCCCCTCACGCCATCGCCCGTGCCGGGCCGCGGCTCTCGGAGCGCCTTTGGGCCAGGCAAATTGGCAGGTTTTGGAGGTGTGTTGAGCGTAGAAAAGCAAATGTAGAAAGAAAATCGAGAAGTTGGTCATCTCGTTGATGCCTGTTATATATATACACAACGTATCTATTCTGAAATACACTGCTTTTCCAAAAAGTTAAAATGCTGGAAAGTTTTGGATGACTCTTAATTTTGCTTACGGTTCCATCATAACGCCGTGTGAGGCATTATAAAATGCTGGCAGTACATACATGACCCTGGGAAGCCCTGGTCTTCAGCCTAGCCAGGCAAAAGCGCTAGGGAAAAAGCAAGCAAAATGCTCGCTTCTGCCCTTGCTCTGATGGGAAGAGAATTACCAAGATAATACTTGCTTGAAAATGTGGTCTTTTCTGCGAGCTGAAAGAAAAAGAGGCAGAGTGTTCTAAAATGCCATGGGGAAGAGCGTGTCCTGTGGTGGCAATGGATAATGCTGTAGCTTGTATGTTTTGCCTATAAAGAAAGAAATTATTGTCTTTTCCTGCACTTAGGAGTCTTGAATGTGAGCTGGGACTTCACAGCGCTGGGTGCAAGCAAAGCATTTGTGAATGCAGAATAGCGTCAGCATTTCAGAAGTGAAATTAAAAGCTGTTAGCGATCTCAAGAGAGGTCTGTGGGCTTTGGAGAGTGAGATAAGGGATAGGAAGAAGGGAAATGCGTTGCATTTTGAATCTATTTTTTCTTTTCCTGTTTTTGGAATTAACTTTCTCTTGTTCTAAACCACAACCAAATAATACTTAGGAGCTGAGGTAGGGTTACGTTGTGAGAAAATAAGTTGGTCAGTGGGTGTGAGCTGGCAAAAGATGAGGCAACTGCTTCTAGAATATTTCAGGCTATTATATTACAACTCAGTCACCCAATGGCTTCAAGTATACGATGTTTCA
Organism: Agelaius tricolor; assembly: GCF_023055355.1. NCBI lineage: Eukaryota > Metazoa > Chordata > Aves > Passeriformes > Icteridae > Agelaius > Agelaius tricolor. The sequence goes on from NW_027269263.1 coordinate 7,872,972, forward strand.
GTTAGTTATGATGTCGAGGTGACAAGGCTAGAAGGCTCTCCTGGTTTTTGACACAAGGTTTATTGCACTTGTGATGCTGTCTGCTGGCCAGAATGATAGCTGCCAACTGTTCATACTGTCTGTTTTCAGACAGCCACCAGTCAAGCTAATTTGCAGCTGAAGTATCTTTTTATCTATATATAGCTACATAAATATCTTTATTTTTAAAACAAGTGTTGACTCACCAAGCTGCGCAATTGACATTTGAAAAAATACTTTCTGATACAGAGACGGGTGTTCTAATGTGATTTTGGAAGTTGATTAAAAACTGTGCTAATGACTTCAAGTTAATTGAATGCTCCATGGCCCTCTCTATAGAGGAGTAAGAATTTAGTAGGAATATGTGCCTTAATCATAGCATGTCAAATTGTATTTGATTTGATTGCTCGGCTTTATTTGAAGTTTGGAATTAAACTCAGTGAATTTGCTTTTTTTCCCCCCCTCTCTTAAAAATTAAAAGACTTGGGTGTCTGCATCTGAAGTCCCCACACCTACCTGCCTTGTTGGGATGTTCTCAGTGGTGCAGCATGTACGGGTCTGTCCTCAGAGCTGAAGGTTTTGAGAGAAGCTTGGTCAATTCCTTTTAAACCTATATGGAAAATAACCAAACAAAGCATATTCCCTTTAAACTTGCCTTTTCAAGCACATTCATTTAAGATGAACGTTCCCCATGTTTTTCCACTGGCAGGGAATTCTGGAGTATAAAGACAGTATATGGAAAGGAAGGAAGGAAAACATGCTCATGTTTTCTGCTGCCAGGAGAGTAGCGTTTAACCTCCTAATGTTGCTCTTTCAAGTTTTGTAAACAAGAAATATAAACACTCTCAGTGTTTAGTACTGACATTGGTGTTGGTCCTAAAGTTACTTATTATATCACGGTTTATTTCTCAGTCAATATAGTTTTTCAATCAAATATCAACAGAAACATACCCTTAAAATAGAAGTGTTTGCACCCACTGCGTGTTTGTGTAGAAAATAAGCAGAATATGTTTGGTTTTCTGATCCTCTAGGAGGTTAATAAGCATAACAATGTGTATGTTACAGTTGTTATGTACACAGTCACATATAGTTTATTCATGTGAGCTGAAATTGATTAATATGATAACCTTGAAATGGTGAAGCAAAAATTAAAGCCATATCAAATCAGAACAATGTCAGTTCTGGTTCAGGGGCAGGAGCTGGACCAAGTAATGGGAGCAGAAGACAAGGCTCCTAGACTAGTAGTAATGATTATATAATATTCTTCAACTCCAAATTCACGTTCAAAAACAATAATAAATGTGTTAATGGAGTTAGCAAAAAATTATGTCTGGTGTTCTCTGATAAGCAAGATGCCAAAATGCATCTTCTCTTCCAACTTGGACTGCAGAGAAAAGCTTACTTGGAATAAAACCTATGGATCACCAAGACAAGTTAGGGGGACAGCATGTTCAATAGCATCATATTGTTAACAACTAGTTGTTTATTGTGAATTAGTTTGATAGTTTCCATCATCGTTTACCTATATTTAGCAATTGCTAATGGATTTTTGTGTCTTTATGTAAATAAAGGTGTAAGGCTGGTATAACTTTTTTTCCTCTCCCCTGTTCACAGAGTTGGTTCCTTCAATTATGAGTAACATGCTGAACCCAGATGCTATTTTTTCAAACAATGAAATGAGCCTGTCAGACATTGAAATTTATGGGTTTGATTATGACTACACCTTGGTCTTTTATTCTAAACATCTACACACGCTCATATTCAATGCTGCTCGAGATCTTCTTATTAATGAGCACCGGGTAAGTAAAATTAATGGAATAACAATACACTTATGAATAAAGGGTATAATAAATGATTTTTGACTGAGAGGCATGAATCATCTTTTCATGCCTCAGTCCTAGCTCAGCTCCCTTATAGCACATTTTGTACAACAGCTAGATATTCACAACAGAAGCCCTGTTTTATTCTCTGCTGCGGTTCTGAGCAGAGAACAGTCTGTTAAGGAATACAGTTATATTTGTCTTATCTTTTAATGTGGGCGTGCAGTTTGTTGTTTGTTCCTGATTGTCATTTATTGGAATCACATTAATAAGAAGCTTAAAAGCTACCATTACTGTGTTTCATCCCTTGCTGTGAGTTTAGTGATTAATTTCCCTACGAAATATTTTCAGCTGGACGTCACAGCAGGGCTTTGATTGCACTGAGGGCTCTGTGTGTACCTGGCATTTCGGCTGCCTTGGCTGAAGGGGCAGCGTGTGCAGTGGTCAGAACCTGGATACAGGGGAGTGTTCAGGTCAGAGCACGGCCCTCCTGCCTCTCCAAGCAGTGTTCTTGCATTGGTGACCACTTGACATCCAGGCAGTTTGGGGCTGCTTCTTGTCTAGTTTGGGAAAAGCTCCCATGTGTCAGGAAGTAGAGAAGGAGATGGGTGGCTGGGGAAAATGAAGGTATTCCTGGGATAAAGACTGAAAAAAATCCGTGGACTAAAAGAAGCAAAATTAATTAAACTGTAGGACTTGCAGGAAAGGAAAAGACAAAGTCCATGGAGTATGTTAATAAAGCTGCTTGTGTATTTTTATACAACCTAAATCTGAATGCGTGGTGTTAGTCTATTTTCATATTTGAATCTAAAGGTTAGGAGCTATTTATAAACACCTATAAATATCCTTAGAAGAGCAAACAAAACTTCATGGGTGCTACAAGCATACACAGCTTTATCCCCCTGCAATTTTGGCACGTCATGATAGCAGTTTCTGTGGGATGTGTAAATATACTTTATTAAAGCTACATGGCTCATGGGAAAAACCCATGTTACTGTAGCAGTCAAGATTAATTCTTGTAGACAAAAATTCAAATGGTATTCTGCTTTTACTATTTGAATGGATTTGGGTAGCAATAGCTTTCCAGTTTGTCTTGGTTAAAATCTGAGTTTTACTGAACAAAGGTAATAATTTCTTTTTGAGACAGCTTATTGAAATTATCTTCTTTTGGATTTTATCTGCTTATAATGTTAATATTTTTTTTTTGTCTTTAACATTAGAAAAAGACCCTCTAGACAGTGTCCATTATGACTCTTACAGTCAACCCAAAAGGTGGCCAATTTTGCTCATGGCAGTGGGAGGTAATACATCAAAAATTGCAAAATGCAGTGTAGGAAGCAAGGAATTGTCCAAGAGAATAAACATCAATTCAATGCTAATCACAGAGGTGGCAGCAGGTGTTCTATGTTAGCTCTTGTTCTTGGGTTCATTTCTTTCCTGATGCACAGGCCTTGTGCCTTTTTAGTAGGACTGCTGTTCCAGTCCAGTTACATTTGTCCCTACCAAAAGTGGGGTAAGCAAACAGTGCCATTTCTATCATTTCTTTGTTTGCTTTGCAAGGAAGCTTTGATTTGTATGCCAGGGTAAGCTCATATGTACTGGCATGTATCTGAAAAGACAACTTTCTAGTAGAATAAATTAAAGTCACAAGTCAAGCATGCAGAAATTTGGTAAAGTCAGAAATAAATCTCCTTGTACATGCTTGGTGTGGTTGCTCTGGGGCACATGCAGTGCATGGGAGTTTTTAGTCGATCAATTCTGTATCGTTCCCTGATGATTTCCCTTGTGTCTCTGCTCCATGTTCCCTGTGCCTCTTCCAAGCTGTCTGTAGGCTTTTGATGCTGCTCTTCATTCAGATCAGTAGCCTGCCTCACGTTTTCTGGAAGTGCTAGTCTAGGGATCACAGGACTGTTTCCTTTAACTGTAGATGCCTGTACTCAGTACAAATGCAATCCACAGCAGCTGCAGAGCAAGTCCTCTTCAGCAAGATAAGAACTCTGGGGGGGAAACGACAGTTTATTTCTTATAAAGTAGCTAGAGGCTCTGTTGAAGCTGCCTAATGCAGTTTTCCCCCTGAAGGCTTGCAAATTATCCATATATCTATGGAAACTGTTGTAGAGAGGGTGAAAAACAATGTCAGGTTCTAAGGCTGCTGTAACCTGGGGGAGGAGAATGAAGGATTGCCTTTCAGTGTTTTAATCAAAGAAATTATAGTTTTCTCAGGCCTTGTTGAAACTACTGAAGTATTTCACCCTTTAAAAACAAGTGAACAAAGCCCTTAGCCCAAGACATACACCTGACATTTCTTTTTGTGGCAACCTGTGTTTAAAGCAGGACAAAATTACAGTTGTCTGATAATGGGCTTGTACTGAAAAATGTTAGACTACCTACACTATATATAAAGAACCTGAGGAAGAGTACATGATAGACATTCAGTTCGTTTTTTCAATGTATGAAGAATGTATTAATAATATATTAAATTAACATTTTGAACAAGAAGCTAATGTTTAAAGGTAATCACTACGGACTACCTGGATGTCCAACTTCAGATACCAGGATGACCTTAGATTTAAAACAATGACCTTGGATTTTTGGAAAAATGTTTGACTTGTCTTGCAGGTATATGTTCCTGCAAATCTCACCAGCTTAGGAAAAATTCTCCTAAATGATTACAGCAAATGAGAAGCATAGAAAACTTAGACTTTTAAAAATCTGCAGAATAATTTTTTATTGTTTTGATTATGGTTTTAAAATAAAATCATGGCTCTCTTTTCTTAGTATCCTGCAGAAATAAGAAAATATGATTATGATCCCAATTTTGCCATCAGAGGGCTTCACTATGATGTGCACCGGGTATGTATAAATAACTTTGTGATGAGTTATGTAGTGCTGAGAACATAGCCAAAGAAAATAAAGAGAACTTATAAGCCTTTCAGCTTTTCACTCTGCATTGATGTGTAAGGATTTTGTTTAATGTTTTTCTCTTTAATAGCAATCTTTATTCTTTATTATTACTATTATTATTATTTGTTATTATTATTAACATCATCAATAGGCATAATAATTTTTTTTTAAATGGCCCTTAAGTAGAACCTGTTTTGGACATTTTGTCCTTATGATGGGTGGGGAAAGACACTTAGGGTGCAACAGGATAAAACTAGTTAAAAGTCATTGATAAAAATATTTTGGAAGCTGTGAAGGAAGTTGCAAGGAGAATGTTCAGGTGTTCTGGAGGCAGAAAGGTTATAGATAAAATTGCTTTGACTTTTGTAATTTCATGTCAAATAGTAGAAGTGATAAAAATTATTTTCTTTTTTCTTTGCAAGGCATTATTAATGAAGATCGATGCTTTTCATTATATTCAGCTGGGAACAGTTTACAGGTGGGTAAAGTTATTATTTTCTTTATAATAACAATAGGTGCTTTTACTTTTTGTTTCTTTTAACCCCATTTATTAGTGTACAGCTTGGATTCTTACCAGGACCCGTGCCCTGATGACCACAGCCATGAATGAGCGTTGTGGCCTTGCTGGAAGGGGTTTTCTTTGCATCTCTGTGTGTACACACAGATGTGTACACATCCACTGCCTGCTCCAGCCCAGCTGATTCCCCAGATCAGCCCTGGCAGAATTGGCAAGCTGGTTGGTCACATAGTGCTGACTCACTTTGTTTCCGGCTGTTAAATTGTGCTGAAAGACGTCTAAAAATACCCTGATGACTTCTCTGCTGTTGCTTTCTGTGTAAATAATTGTCACAGGGTACCTGGTAGCATGACTTTGGTGTGGTCGTGGAGACACTTGAGAGCTCCTGCTGTGTTTGCATAGAGCTTTTAAGTTTGGGCGCATCAACCAAATCAAACTTGCACCACACTTGGTACCAGACTGTAAATTAGACAAGAAGCCAGGCCACCCTTCTTAAAGTCACTGGACAAAAAGACTTTTACCCAGGTTTATTCTGTTGTGCTATTAGTTGTGTTCCCCTACCCACCATGAGGACAGAACACCCAAATCTGAGTCCAGAAGGGGATATGACCTGGAAATGATGGTTTGCATCAAACCTTCATGCTGTTTCCTCAAACACCTGTACAGGGATGAGGGGAGGAAAAGAGAGGCTGAGGGCCATGAGAGCCGACGTCAGGATGATCTGTGGTTATACAGCTGCACTCTGAACTGTGTCAGGGCTGTGAGACTTGTGGTAAAAGTAATCTACAGATTTGCCTAGGCAGTCATCTCTCCACTGGGGCTTTCACATTGTCCTCTGTTGATTTGTGCTTAAGGAGCTGCTGATGCACAAGTGTTCTCTCTAGCAGTATTCAAATAGCACTTGGCATAGCTGTCTGCAGACCAAAAGGTACCTCCTCAATTCTGGTATCTGGTTTATATTTTGGTTGCATTTCTTTGTGCTTGCTGCTGGAGAGGGGGTGATGCTGAACACTATTTGGTACAAACCCCAAGTATTATCTGCCCGACTTGAATGCTGTAGTTCCATCAGCAGCAGCTCAGAGTTGTGTCCCAGTTGGTATGTGGAGACAGAACTGCAGTAAAAGAGCTGGTTAATGTAGGATTCTGCCACCACAAAAACCCTGAGAAGTTCATGTATCGTGCCTTTCCACTGGAAAGCTGGTGTGGACTCTAAGCACTGAAAGCACTAGGCTTGTGAACTAATTTATTTTTATTTTAATGCTGGCAGCTCTTCTTGGTCAGACCAAGAAAGGGAGGCACAGAAATAATGATCTGTTTTACGAGGCTGCAAAACATCATTAAGTAGGTTTGGAAAAAGGAGACCAGCTGATCTGGTTTGCATTAGTGGTTTTTATTAATCCTGAGTAAAATATCAACACTTCTGTGGCCTCTGGTAAGGATGCTTGAATGCCTGCAGTCTTTAAGATGCTTTAGTGCAAGATGTTTGATGCTGTAAACATTCAAAACCAAACTAAAGCCTGTACTCTCTTAATAGTTGATAAACTCTGGGGAAATGCTATCCCCTTCTTCTCCGTTTGTTGTTTTATTTGAACGTTTTAATTGTCAACCATCCTTCAAGTAGTTTTAAATTTTGGGAAACTAAACTGTTCATACATTTAAAAAGAAATTCTTATTTAGTTGAAGGTTGTGTATATTTTTCACTTCCTTAAATCTTCAAGGTCATGCTGCAGAATAATCTGATTTAAGCACTATCATATCATCAGTGCTGTATAAAATAAAAGGCAGCATGAGGAATTACTTTGTGTTAAGAAACTGGAAGTTCTAACCGCTTCTTAAAAATCCCCTTGAGGCATAGCCTTAATGGACAATAATAAGCTCTTTTCCCATAAGAAAGTAGAAAGGACTTAAAATTGGAATGTGTTTTGTGTGCATGAGCCTGTTAAAATGTTACTTGTTTGGTAAGGAAAGGTGCTGTTTTAACTTAAAAACAAAAATATTCCTGTGATGTTATTAGGGTTTAATAAGATCCAGATCTAAGTGTTAATCTGTCAGGGTTTGGTGATTACTTGAAAATTTTAATCTGACTTTTGAACTAAAGCTAGTGTTTTTTTCCAGAGGCCTCAGTGTTGTCCCAGATGAAGAAGTCATTGCAATGTATGATGGTTCCCATGTCCCATTAGAACAAATGAGTGACTTTTATGGAAAGGTAAAACCACAAATGGGTCTTTAAATTGGGTGAGGGTTTTTTGGCATGAGGGTGCTGGTGTTTAAATTTTGTTCTCATTATATAAGTAGCAGTTATATTTTCTCAATATATGATTAACTTTAGTGCTACATGTGAAGTTTGCCATCTAAAGTGACAAATGACTTTTCTCTCTCCTGCTTGCTGTAGTTTATTCTCTGACTGTTCCCTAACCAAATCATACAGACAGAGTGGGGGAACACAGAAAATCAAGTAACTTGCTCAGTGTTGTGCACAGATTCTGATAAAGGCTGGCAAATGAACCATATCTGGTTCATGTACTTTACTTTTTCCTGGTGGTCTGATGGCTTAGCTGGTATAGCAGCAAGTAAATGTATGGAGGCAACTCCTGCATGCAACCTGACAGAGTCAAAATAAGATGATTTGACGAAAGATGAGTGATAAAAGATGAAACTTCTATGTTAAATCCTAAACTTTGCCAATAAAGTTGATTTTTTTCCTCTGGTGGGTTGCTTCCTCTTTCCCAAATGAAGGGTGAAGCTAACTTTTTGCTAAAAAGCCAAGTTTATTTCACCCCTTTTAATGTCCAGATGTTAATTTCATGTTGACACAAAAAGCCCTTTGTGATGTGGAACATTTTATTGTTGTTGTACTTGTTCTTATTTTAAGGAGCTGAATTTAGAATTCCTGAATCTAGTCTCTGCAGCAGTTGTGAATTTCACTCTGGCATTCCCAGTGGGATGCCTTTGCTGAAGTGCAGACTTCTAGTGAAGGCCTTCTCTTGTCTTTTAGCTGAGCACTGTCTTGTTTTTATGAATTAAAATATCACTCTAAAGAGTAATGATTTGGATTTATTTGAAGAATTAATCACAACATTTTTGTTGGAGATAACTTTATTGAAGGTCTTAGTTGAAAAACAATCTTTAGCCATGTGAAGAGGGATGGCAAAAGCTGAATATCTGCAACTAAGCTGAAGTGTTTATACTGAACAAATGAAAATGTTCTAATCTGGGAAATGTTTGACTTTGTTTTTTCTTTCCTTTTGCTCTCATCACTGTAGAGCTCACAAGGAAATACAATGAAGCAATTCATGGATATATTTTCCTTGCCAGAAATGACACTCCTTTCTTGTGTGAATGAGTATTTTCTGAAAAACAACATAGACTATGAACCTGTTCATCTGTACAAAGATGTCAAGGTAGATGTCAAACTTTGAAGATTTGGATAAACTTGTATATTTGTGTGTCTTCTCTGTGAGCACTTCAGGAAGCTTTCACCTGTTGTGCTAACCTCAGTGACATATCTCACTTTAGCTTTTGTATGGAGTAATTATGGATATACAACCATAAAAATGTAAGTAAAATTAAGGTAGAGTTTGGAAGAGAATAGACTGAAATTGGTTTGAAAGCTGACATTCTAGGACTTTTGATCTTTTTGTGGGTTTGAGGGGTGAATAGGGGAAGTGAAGAAGATCTTGTAAAGTGATAAAAGTTCTTTTGATTGTTGTTGAACATAACTTTTTTTCTCACTATCAGGGATTTACTAAGTTATAGGAAATGCAAGAGGCTATAGGGAATTCCAGTTTGGAGCTTTCATTTTGGCTAGTGTATAATTATTTGCCATCTCATACTTTTGAACTATTTCTTTTCCCTGTTTACCTCTCTTCCTCTTCCAGATAAGCTCTAGTCCTAGTCTAGAGTAATTTGACCCTCTTGATTCCTCAGTATGTGTCCTGCAGAGGAGATAATCTTATGTCATGGTTATGTAACCAGAGAAAGGCAGTTCTTGTGGTTTCTCTGAAGTACATAGAGAAGTTTCTGTACTATTCAGCATTACAAGCCTTTTGGAAACCCTATAGTGGTATTTTTTGAGGCCATACCCTGAGTAAGCAGCAAAATGGCACTACCACTGTTCTGAACAAAGCTGTCTGGTGCAGAGCTGCCTCAGGAGAGCTGTTAAATGCCTCCAGAGTGCCTTATAAATACTTTGTTCTAACATTTAACTTCTTTCATCTGCTCATAAATTCCTTATGTAAATAATCAGGGCATTTCTGAGTGATTGTAATCTAAAATCTGTCAGATGTACAACTTTTTTTTTTTTTTTTTTTTTTGTAAGGGGAAAGGAATGTGTTCTGCTCCAAAGGTCACTGGAAATCTGTGATGACTCTGCTTCTGCAGAGGGCTTTCACTTCACCCTCCTGAGCAACCTTTCACAGTTATGTAAAAGAGCCCCTCTGCTGTATAGTTTTGTACTCCCCAAAATTAAGAAGTTAATTTCTCAGAAGAGAAGCTTAGCCTTTGTCTAGTGGTGACATCATATGTATGTATATACACACACACATATATAATTATATTGAACATTACATGGCATTTCTGTAAAATTTGAAGTGTTGAGAAATGAGTTGTTTTAAAAACAAATTACTATTGCTATTTGTTGAACACTTCAAAAGGTAAAGTTCTTTACTGCTCATTGCTTTCCTCACAGGATTCAATCAGGGATGTTCATATCAAAGGAATAATGTACAGAGCAATTGAAGCAGATATTGGTAAGTACTGATGGTATAATCTATCAAAGTTTTTTTTAATGATAGTATATGATTTTTCTGGCTTCCATGTTTAAAGATTACAAATTCTAAATTTTTAAAATTTGAAAGACTTATTCCCACTTGTCAATGGTGTGTTTAAGTATAACCTTGTGTTCTGAGCTCTTGGTTGAATGCATACAAAGTTTTTCACAAGAGTTTTCTCAATTAATGCTGTGTTTTCCCCAATCCTCACAGAGAAATACATCTGCTATGCTGAACAAACTCGTGCAGTGTTAGCAAAGCTGGCTGATCATGGCAAGAAGATGTTTCTCATCACAAACAGTCCCAGCAGCTTTGTGTACGTGAGCAGTTGTTTGCTGTTTAACTATGCATTTGTAAAGGATGGGGAAGATGAGGTTCTCTAGTGTAATTCATTCTATTGCACAGGCAACTGCACTTTGCTACAGTTAATTGTTAATATTCCTCTGTCCTTTTTAGGGACAAAGGCATGAAGTTCATCGTTGGCAAGGACTGGAGGGATCTCTTTGATGTGGTCATTGTCCAGGCTGAAAAACCAAACTTTTTCAATGATAAGCGAAGGTGGGTGTTCGGTCAGTAAAGAATGATTCAAGCAGCTCTTCCATATAAGGCTATAGAGTGTGGTAGGAAATATTTTATTTTGGCTGCAATGTGAAATGAAATAATATTTGATGAAATCCTGGGTAAAGTCATTACAAAATGCAGCAACACCCAATGCTGAAGTCTAAATATTTACACTTTTTTGCCTAAGAGAGTTCTAGGAGCTGTCACAGGTGTACTGGAGTGACTTAGAGCCACAGAAGCCATTTTTAACTTCTTACTTGCATGTTGTTGAAGTGTGCTTCTTTCCTTATAAGCCTGAGAAGTCTTGATGCCTTTTAAATCAGACCCTTATCTGGAAATGTCTTCCATTGCTTCTGGGTTTGGTTTTTTTTTTTCCCTTCACACATGATATTTAAAAGACATCTGGCTGGCTGACAGACTGGAATATTTGGACTAGTTGTGATTAAGTAAACACATCTCTAATGTGTATGCCCTTGAAAAAGACCTATTCCTTTATGTGTGCTTATGATTTGAAAGGGAGATAGAGGGAGATGGGATTATTTGCCCTTTACTTTTTGCATTTAATTTTAAAAAGATTTTTGCTGTATGTCTTGACCCCAGTCCTGTGCTCTCTCATCTTCAGTTGTTCAGGTGTGCAAACTGAGGGATTGGGAAGAGTTTTACACATCTGGTTTTTTGTGTTCTCTCCTCCTTTGTGGCAGACAACTCATGCTGTTTCTTCCCTTCTGCCTGAGTTCCCTGCTTACTTCTCAGCAGTTGTTCTCAAAATTTTTTTATAAATGTCATAAGTATACTGGAAATTTACATTGCTTTTCACTGGTTAAAGTGGAAGTTTTGGACTTTTGCTTTTTCTCTTACAAAATTCAGATGCTAGAGATTTTTTTTCCTTTTGAGAGATGAATATTTTTCATGCTAATACTTTAATTTCCTAATAAGTGTCAGGATTCCTACAGCAGCATAACAATTGCATTGTCTATTCTAGACCATTTCGGAAGGTGAATGAAAGGGGAGTCTTGCTCTGGGACAAGATTCACAAGCTGCAGAAAGGCCAGATTTACAAACAGGTATGCTTTCAACAGACTCTTTATGTTGAAATTTCATACCTATTTCCTAGAATCCCAAGCTTCTTTGAATACAGAGGTTTCTAAAATGCAGATGCATTCTTTAAGATAGAGTTATTTTACTGTCTGAAGTTGTACAAATTCGTTGTTGGTATTGTATGTCATTGTCTCTTGAAGTGCTACTATCACTGAAATCACCTATAAAATTTGGGATTCATAGTGTATGAACTGAGGACAAGATTTGTATTATGAAATATTTTTAGTGGTGTACCAAGTTCCTTTTTCATGTCTGCGAAGGTGCAAGTCACATGCTGCTACAATGTCCGTGTCATTTTTTCTGCAGGGTAACTTGTATGAGTTTTTGAAGCTTACTGGCTGGAGGGGCTCTAAGGTTCTCTACTTTGGTGACCACATATACAGTGACTTGGCAGTAAGTAGTTTGCTTTCCCAAAATCAGAGAAAAGATGAGGCTTTCTGTTAGTTTTGCTCTCTTCCTCTGCAGTTATTCAATGTAGCACACTTTCATTTGATATTTTAAAATACAACAAGATTTGGTTGTTAAACCATATTGTCTTTTTTTTTTTTCCAGCAAGTAACCTTGGTGCTGTAAAATGCCAACCATATTTTCCACCTGACTTGTAACATTTAAGTTGTTTACTAACTGTGGTCAGGAATGTGTGAGGTTGTATTCCTGATCCAGATACTGATTATGTCAGATGTACTAGAGAGTAAACACAGATATCCAAATGTACAGGATATGCCTGACTTGGATGACAGCTGAATGAACTTCTGTTTTGAATGCAGGACTCAATCTTCCTGTCACTAGTTGTGAATGTTCTTCCCAAGATCTTGCTCTGATTTGTATCCCCACTCTCCAGGCTTGGTTTTTTGTATTTTTTTTTTGCTACCTTATGAACAAATGCTCTGTTAATTGTTAATTTAGGGTAAGTGAGCACCACTTGGCTCTTTTGTAATTCATTCCTTTTGAATGCCTGGATGTGACTTTTCCGCTCCAAAATTTTGTAACATGTTTCAACAGCAGCAGATGTTAATATTTTTCCCTCAGTCTGCTTTTAAAAAGAACAGTAACATTGGGTGCTTCAGAAGACAGAGGGCCTAGAGGAGGATGCAGCTCTGTTCCACCCTGGCACAGTGGAGAGGAGAGCACAGGTGGCAGCTGCCTGGTGTTGTACCTGTCAGGAGCAGCTTGAATAGCTGGGGCTCCTGGCTGTAGCCTGCTGTCAGCTGGGTGTGTGGGTAACCAGCACAAACCCAGCACACAGTTCCTCCAGGTACTGCTGGCAGCAGCAGAGCTCTCATCTACAGAGGCATTTCCTGCTGTTTGTTTTAAACCTGATGAATTAGTGTTTATTTCCAAGTGCTTGTGTGTTCTTCATCTCTCTCCCTTCAAAAATGTAGGATTTGATGCTTAATCTGAAATTAACTGTGCCAATGGACAATAGAATTTAAGTCCCACTGTTTCATACTTCTGTTTGTACATAAAAACCAATTAAATTAGTGCTGCTTTGGGATAAACAATAGTCAGATTCTTTTTTCTTTTAAGTAGTTCTTCTTAAGACTAATAACTGTATTTTGTAATTCCTGGTAAATAGGACTTGACCCTGAAGCACGGCTGGCGCACTGGTGCGATTATTCCAGAGTTACGATCGGAGATTAAAATCATGAACACAGAGAAGTACATTCAAACCATGACCTGGCTGCAAACCTTGACAGGATTATTGGAACACATGCAGGTTTGTGCTATGTGTGTGTGTGTAATCAGCTCTGGAGAGCCAGAGGAATCCAGCCAAGTTTCTAAATGCTGGACATTGATGTTTGCAAGTGCTTTCAGTCTCACTGAAGAGTTGGACTGTAGATAAATGCAATTATTTGCGTGGTTAGTTAATAGGAGTTTTCTCAACATCTTGTCCTCTTTCTCCACTGGTCAGCCTAGATCAATTCCTGATTTTGGTTGATGAAAATTCACGTGGATAAGTTCTGTATACGGATCTCTGAATTATTGCTCATGTCCTGTTAGCTGATAAGGGTTTATTAATAGAAAGGTTTATTTGCAGAGCTATCCTTAGTTACAGGTTATCCATGCTTTACATTTCAGGTTCACCGTGATCCTGACTCCCAAATGATTTTAGAAGAATGGAAGAAGGAAAGAAAGGAAATGAGGTAAGACACAGGAAATGAAGAATTTGCAGTATGCTTTGGTAGCCAAGGGTTCTATGCCATATCTTCCAATTTCTTTGAAATTTCTTTCCATCCCTGGTTTATATTCCATGCTACTTACAGATATTGTAAAACATTCTTGAAGCAATATTCTACCTGTCTCTTGTGCAGCTTTTCTCCCCTCTGACACTTTGTAGATATGCACCCTTTTTTCCTGTCTTTAGAACAGATGTAACTTTTCTGTGTGAAAAGGTAACATCCCATCAAATCCCTTTCCCTCTCACTTTGATTCTTCTGTCCCTCTGTGTTCAGCTGTCACTGTTGATTCCACAGTTTCTGCATGAATAAAACCTGTATTTCTTTGTCAAGGCTTAGGTCACTTTACCAGGTTTTTTACGTGATTTCTGCAGATTGTTTGTAATACATCTTCGAATACTGAGCTCTGCTCTAGCTTGGATTTAGCAGGCATTTATCACGAAGTTAGGCAATAAGGCTAGAAGTCCTAGTAATCTATTATCATGAAGGAGAAATCCCTAAATGCAGGGGGTGTGAAGTGCACAGTTTTCAAGGCCAGCTGTACAACCAGCAGCCTTCTCCAGAAATGTGGGAATAAATAAAATGGGAATGATACTTGGCAGTGACTAATGCCCAGAACTTAATTCCAAGATGTGTTTAAGCTTTTTGTGTGCATTAACCGAATCTTTGCCTTTTCTTAAGAAGTCTTTTATCTTTGGAACATTGGATGCCATTAATATTTAGATAAAGGCAAAAATCTTCTTTCACAATTCCTAGAAAAGAAGGCTTGAGATGTCTTGTTTCTGATGTCAGAAGCAACTTACCTCTAGTGGGGCATGTGTGAAGCTCTTCACAACTGTGATTTCTAGAACTGGGTTGTATATGTGCAAGAGGTGAAAAACTTCTGTGGCACATTTTAGTGTTTTGAAAAACAAGAGAATAATGCGTAGAAGAGGTTTTAGGATCTGCTTGCTTTAGGTTATGGATACCAGCTGGTGAAGAGATGTGTGCAGGTCTGTTCACTTCTCTGTCTTTGTTTTCTCTTTCTGGGGGACAGGGAGATGAACAGGAACTTCTTCAATTCACACTTTGGAAGCATATTCAGAACTGATGAGAATCCAACTTACTTCCTGAGACGTCTCTCTAGGTTTGCAGATATCTACATGGCATCACTGAGCTGTCTCTTGAACTATGAACCTGATTACACCTTTTATCCAAGAAGGACTCCTTTGCAGCATGAACTTCCTGGCTGGTCAGACCAGCTGTGCACTGGTACATTCAGAATGCCTTTTCTGCAAGAGACAGTTCAGATCAAATAAACTCTTGGTGGCTCTTCTCTAAAATGGACAAATATCTGTTGGTGTTCTTGAATGTACCTGCATTTTATTTAAGCCACTTAAATCTGTTACCTTGGTTTATATGTATTTCATACTTATTCTCATAACCTTGTACCTGGTTTTCTCCTCTCCTGCTCAGACATGTGAAAACTCCTCTTACACACAGAAGAGATGATGGACTGCCAAACTAGTGGTAGGCCAGGAGGGAGAGGACTGCTGCTGTCCTGGGGTGGTTGTTTTAGCTTGTTCATTGAAAACTTTGATCTGCAGCCTTGTGGTTTGCAAAGAAATACCAGGACTCTCACTTCTGCCCCTTTTCAGCACTCCAGCTGGAGCCTGCAGTGAATTGAGGCATGGAAGAGCTTAAATGCAGTATTAGTAATTCAGTGACACAAGTTAGGAACCAGCTTAGGGTGAGACTGAGAAGGATGGTCACACTTTTTACCTTTCCTTGCTGCTGCAGACGGAGCCTTACCTGTGAGGGGCCCAGGGCTGGAGTGCCCTGGCTCTGCTGCACTGGGCTTAGGCTCCTGGGCTCTTTCTCCTGTCTGTGCAGTTTCTGTTCTTGCCATGTCTGTGCTTGGCTGCAGGTGGACCTGAGCCTAAAATGGAAACTTGCAGTAGCTTGGGCTGCTTCAGCTTCCTTCTCTTAACTTTTAGGTACCTTTTTTTTTGAGTTTCAGAACACTTCAAGTATCCACTCTCCAATAATAGTAGTTTGAAGAGGTTTTGCATTTCAAAGTGCAGACAGATCTCTCTATCAAGCTTTAGTTTGATCCTAAATGCTGCTTTTAAAGATTTTAAACAGTGTCTTATTCCAGTGGTATGCAATGTGGCTTTGCTGTTCCCTAGGAGAGAATGTATTTCATATAGCCTTCAGTAATGGACTTCTAGAGTCAAAAGTAAACACGCACAACGGGAAAAGGACTTAGAGGAAGAATTAAGAAATGAGAAACCCAGAGTTTTCTGATGACATGTTTTTAGCTCAAGCCCTGAAAGCTAAATTAGGAGTGGTACGCGTTTTGAATAAAGAAAAATAGTTTTGGTATAGATTGGAAGTTTTATTGAATTACTGATATTGAAGGTAATGCATGAACACAAACTCTGGGTAGCATATGTGTTTCAAAGATTTGAGCTGAAAAATGTCTATTTTGCACAAGGAAAACATCTGTTGATGTATTTCCTCAAAGAGGCACTTTATAGAATTGCTATATAGTTGTTTTTAAATAAGAATTGTTTCCTTTCTCTGAATCCAAAGGAAATGTTTGTTTTTTAAAGTGGTGCTTCCCACCCCAGCCACTTTAGAAGGCATAATATAATTAAAAATTTCAAATTTTAGTTATTAAAGGCTTGGTTTTTAAAAGCATGTGATTAACAAAACATATAGCATTTGGTATTCATTTTGGGATATCACTTGCTTCCTATCATGATTGCAGGCAAACAAACTTTTGTTGACCAAAAGTTTTCTGGTTTGGTTGGTTTGTTTGTTTTTTAACCTGTCTGTATGTGCAAGTACCTGGATTGAATTTCATATACAGTATATTTCATGTTTTTAAAAGCATGTTTGCAAAGTAAAGAATGTACTGTAATTTAGCCTGCACAATTTTGTAAGTAGTTTTCCTGTATGCTTGAAATCAGTACGAAGTTCTCAGAGGTGGTTTAGATTTTATGATTTTCCTGTACTCCTATTTCAAACTTGACAGAAGTGTGTGATTTATGAACCCCTATGTTTAAACAGATGAATATACTTGAAATGAGTAAGTTGATCTGACTGCCCTGATGGTTTTGCTGGAATAAAAAGATAACATGTTGCAGGAAGTTAGTTTGACTGCAGCTCATCAGGAGTTGACTTGGTGGGGCTGTGCAAGAAATTTCTAGCATAACTTGATAATGAAATATGAAGATGGAAATACCCTGATTTGCCTTCAGTTCTTTATCCTGATGCTCAGCTTCAACTGAAGTTGGTGTTATGTGCGTGGAGCACCTCTCACGCTCCAGTGATTTCAATGCACTCTTTAAAAAAAAAGACCCACCCAAACCACTGTACATTCATCCTGTGTTAAGCAGGAACAGTTTAATTGGCTTAGATGGTTATATTATGCACATAATGCATGTTTTGTTTCAAGATTTTCTTCTCTCACCCTTCCTTTCTCTTAAGTTAGAAATCAAACTCCTCCACCAAGCTATGTTGCAACAGCCAGCTGAAGTAAAATATTGTTTATATTGCATGACTTGTTGAAATAAACAATGTTGCATGAAAAAAGTTAATTATTGAAGGGTTATGTTTCTTTAAAATAACCCAACTATATATAATATAAATTTAAGTGAGAATATTCAAATTTATTATTTATTTTTCAGTGCTAAAGTGCTGCTTTGTAACTTTTAAAAATGTCTTGCATTTTTTAATGATTTCACCTTGACACTCTGCATTGCTCAATTTAACCTTAGGCTACTGATTTCAAAGATTTTTAGGCATGTTTAATGGGCAGTGTCTCTCTACTAATTTTGGGAGTATGGTTCATTTGAACACCAAAGCAAGAAAAAGTTTTTGTTCTGGTCTATCAAAAACACAGAGCTGAATAACCTGTCAGTAAAAAAAGAGATTAATGAGTTGTGGAGCTTTTATTTTTTTGGTGATAAAAATATTTAATGATTATTACAAAAAATAAATGCTTGGACTTTATCTTCTGGTCTCTGTGAGCCTTAATATTTTGATTGACTGGGGAGGAGGAAACAACATGAGCTGTATTGATTGCAAAATTCTGTGGTGAAAACTCTCCTAGATGTGTGTGTTTGAGTGTGTTTAGAAAATTTAGAACACAAAGTCTGTGAAAACTAGCAGGCTTCTGTAGGGGGATGGGGGAAGGAGTTGAGGAAATGGACTGTATGTTTGTTTCATCCAGATGAATGTGTATTTACATGTTTTATTTCCTTCCTTGCCCTTAATAATCGCTGCATCAACAACAATGGATTTGCCCCCTGCCTTGTTCTGGGGGAATGCCTGCTGGGGTAATTCCCAGAGAAGTTAAAGCTTTCCTGGGCTTCCCTCCTGCCTCTGTAGACTTGGGGGAATGTTACTGCTTCCAGAAAGAAAACCTTTCTTTTCTTGGTGTTTTGTGGTTTTTTTCATGTTCTCATAAAGATAGTTAACATTTTGATGGAAGAAGGTGACACTGACTCAAACTCAAGTTTGATCCACCTCTAATGGTGTGTGGTGACAGTGGCAGCTGTTGCTGCTGTGCTTGGTAAAAACACAGTGTGTGAAGAACCTTCAGGCCTGAAGAACTGAATGTAGACATTACATGGCAAGGGGATGTTCATCCTCACAGTCCACTTGGCACAAAAATGGTTCATTTGGACATATCCACTGTCATCCAGTGTCATTTGAAGTCCAGTTTAATTCAGCTGTCTTTGAAGATGGCCATTAGATGCAGCTTTTGACCACAGCTTCAATTTTACCACAGGTGAGACAACCCAATTTAAAGTTGGGGGGAGACAGGAAAGCCAGAAACTCAAATGCTGGTTTCTTGAATTTATTTTTCTGTTCCAGCTAGACATCACCTGCATTTCTTACTAAAGCTGCCTCAATTACTGCTTCCCTTTGGACAGTGAGGTGAGATGTAAAGCAAACACCAAGCCAAGGTTGAGGAAAGACAGAGAAGCTGGAGGAGGCAAGGGGGACAGTCAAGGATGGCTGTGTTTCCTGCTGATGACTATCTAACAGGAAAGTATACCAGCCAAAAAATCCCCTCCATTTAAAAATAGAAGTTTACCACATGTTCTGTTTCACACTTGCCTGTTCTAATTGTAACTGAGCCAAAATGAAAGCACAGGCCTGCAGTACTAGAAAATCTAGGATATTTGCCAAGTTAGCAGCCCTGTGTGCTTGTAACCATTTTAAAGTGTAAAGAAAAAGAAAAGCAGTTAAAAGGCAGGTGAGTGAAAATCAGCTTCTTTTTCCAGAGAAGTGTCTGCTTCTGGGTAGGTTACTTGAGACTCAATTTTGCTTTTGGCATTCATAGTTGGCACTGCTCAGATCCAGCCAACGCTTCTGAAGTTGGTATTTCTGTGAGCTATATAGAAGGCATCTTAAAGCTGTGCTCTTTTGGTTTTTAATTTGTAACAAGATTTTATTCCCTGTAATGTAGGTGCTCTTTTTTTTTTCACAGTCAGCGTAAATAAAAATGTGTTTATTAGATGACTAATGCCAAATTCAGTTTTTAATTCTGATCATAAGGACCGCTCATCACAAGCTGTTGGTCATCTGAATCCTATAAAGTAGAATAAAAAGAAAATCAGACTGCATTAAGAAACAAAAGTAACATTTTGGCAAATTTGTCTGTACAGATGGCAGAGTTGGCACCTGACATTTCTTTACCAAACAAGTCCTTTTACTGAATGCAAAATGGTGCATTTTGATTTTAGACTCTGCACGTTCATGAAGCTGCAATCCTTCCTTCCCTGAATTCCCAGCCCCCTCCCTGCTGGGTTTCAGATTCTTTGGAGTGCTAGCGTAGCTCTTAGCCGCATTTGTAGCGAGCAGCCATGAAGACAAAATTAGAAGGCTTTTTAAGTTTTTATGGATGTGTCACTGTCATCCAGTGTCATTTGAAGTCGAGTTTAATTCAACTGTCTTTGAAGATGGCCTTGAGATGCAGCTTTTGACCACAGCTTCAATTTTACCACAGGTGAGGCAACCCAATTTCAACGGGGGGAGACAGGAAAGCCAGAAATTCAAATGCTGGTTTCTTGAATTTATTTTTCTGTTCCATCAGGACATTTTTCTTTTATAAAGTCATTCCCTCTTACCATTATATTAGTAGTGTCTCAATCTCAAATCAAAATGAATACTTACTGAGAAAAGATCATAAGTAGGTTCTGGTGAAGTCAGTGTTGAAGAACTTTCATATGAGGGGTTGGTGATATTTGAAGGCTGTGGCTTCTCCAGTGGCGTTGTGTCAGTGTCATCTTTGGACTACAAAGAAGCACACAAACTTGCTTAAATGTCATCCTCTTCTCCCAGTGCATTAAGTGGGGCACTTGAGCCTCTCTACCAGCTGGTGCACTGTTGTGATTCAACTGGCTTTATTGTCTAAATCTGTCTCTGGGCATGAACCAGGGGTTTGGTTGTGTTTTATCTCAGGACACTTAACAGTGGTACCTCTTTTCCTCTCCCTTCTTATTTTTAAGCCTCAACAAAAAATAGGAGGAGGGAGTGTGGCCCTGGGATAAAAAGTAATTGGTTAGTTGAGGGCTCTCTTTGAAACTGTTTAAAAATTTCCTCTGGCTCTTGGCTACTGGGTTTTGTTTCTACAAGATGATTCACATTACCTGCAGGACTAGAACAGGAAGGGACTTCTGTTCACTTCTAGGTAGAATTTCTTTTGGGCATGTTCTTGTATGTTTTGTAACATTTTTTTCTCTCATCCCTCATCTCTGTAGCTTAGTTTGTTGCTGACTGGTTTTGCATCTATGTGTTGCTAGCAAAATTAGTTAAGAGAAATCAAGCATGAAACTGCATCGGTATAAAAACCTGCACTTTTAAATCCTACAGGCATTTCAGTTTGTCTGTTGGATCTGGCCTTTTTCCTATGAAATGTTTCAACCTCCAGAACAACAAAATTGATAGTAATGGAGGGAGGAGAACAGGTGCCCTTTCAGTGGTTGTAATTCCTCTCTTCCCTAAGGGTGAGCTTCTTTCTGGGGAAGCAAGGACTTCTGCACTGTTGTGGTGCAGTTAAATCAGCTTTGGGCCAGTCCTTGGTGTTGGAAGTGTCTGTGTGAGGAGACATTTGGGTGGAGGAGTCTGGGGCAAATGTGAACTCATGCCCAAGGCAAGCATGTGAGCTTTCCCCCCTTTCTGTGTCTCAGTCTGAACAGCAGAAGTGTGAAGTGACCAGGAATGTTTCTAGCTTAATCAAATGTATGGGAAAATCTGAAAGTTATGAATTTGAGAAGTGCAGTTGTCCCTCCCCTCCCCAGCTTTGTGTTCCCACCTGCCACCTACCTTGAAGTGCTGGAAGCTGATGTTTTTCTTCCTGAACCTGAGGTAAGAATATCCAATCAGAGCCACAACTCCAGTAACTAGACAGATGCCAAAGAATATTCCTGTCCCAGTACTGGCATGGAGAGGAGCCTGGAAAAAGGGAAGAGGGTGAGTGAGCTTTGGGTGGGCACTGGTCAGCTATACAGCACCCAAGCACATGCAGTGTCCCTTTGAGATATGCTCTGGTCCTTGTGCTTAGGCTGTTCTTGTGCTTGGGTTTCCTGGTAGGTGTTCCCTAGAGACATTTGAATGTGGCCTTTTGATAGAATCACAGAAAAGTTTATGTGGAAATAGATGATGGAATCCAACTGTTCCCCCCAGCACTGCCAAGCCCATCACTAAACCTTGTGGACCAAGGAGACAGCTGGGTATCTGGGAGAATTTTCAGGAATTCATGCAGGCAAAAGATACCTATTTTTAAAACATTGTTTTGGATAGGAATGAATGCCAAGGCAAGAGTAAACAATGTGCCTTAAAGTGGAAGAACTAAAATGGAGCTTTTAAGAATCTCCGTTATGTACATGAGGTCCATTATTTTACATACAGAAAACAAATTTGTAACTGTGGGAAGAAATTGTTCAGACAATTTTTTGGTATCACCGGTACCTTGTTTTCAACTTCTAATTCTCTTTGAAAGTAATCTTTTAAGCTGAAAGCTGTATATATGCCAGGGAAACTAGGAATATACGAATGTCAGCAGTTAGTTTTAGGTAAAATAAGACTGTTACCTCTCCCCACCCCAGAAAACCTGAATCACCATGCACTTACAGGTTCTGATGGAGCCTTTAAAGGCTCTGAAATGATGTGGATTATCCCATTGGAAGCAATTATATCCCACTCAACAATAGCACTTCTGTCCACATACCGGATCTTGCTCTGCCAGGAAAAGAAGCAATGAGAGCTGAGCTTTGACCCTTCTCTCTCTGGTACTGAAATTGATATTAAGATGGTTTCTCCACCTCAGTTGCTGAGTGGTCAGTTCACCAGAGAGAAACAACATGTGGAAAAAAGCCAGGGAAAGTTACACTGCTGCCTCCCTGGACATTAGCCCTGGCTGGTCATGGTTCTCCTGTGCATGCAGTAGCCATCATCATTACCTGCATGTTGCCTTCATGTTGCTCTGTCCTTTTTTTTTTTTCTTCCTTTCTAACTGAAGGTTTTTGTGATCTTTGTGAAGTTACAAAGCTCTGCCTAGAAGTGGAGTGATTCCTGAGTGCCAGGCAACCACTTTCACTGCAGAGGATGCCGCTCGAGTTTGCTTGCTGTTAGCAAGGCTTTGTTGGCATCTCCTGCCTCTCCCAGAAAGTTACCAAGAAACTTTACAAATGCCAACATCTTTTTTTAATGATAAGCTGCTGCTTTCATCTCTTTACCTATCACGCAGCCATCTCCCATAATCCTACCAAGCTGAGAGGAGAGCAAAATGAAGCCCATATCCCTATTTTCCCATTCCTGAAAGCCACTTCAACAGCTTCCTTTGAGTTTTTCCAGGTAAGAGATGTCCATTTGCAAGCTGGTAAATTTCCAGTTTGCCAGCTTCTCTCCTGCAGTCTCTGGACAGCAAAGAGCCTTCTGAATTCAGTTTCTCATTGCTGCCCACTCTAACCTCATCAAAATGCTCTCCAGATCAGTGTGTCACCTGATTACAGGGTATAAGAGGAGGAAATGCACAAAGATGGGAAATTTATTACAGAGGTACCTGGTCAGCCATGGGGACTTGATATTCCTGGCCCCCCGTGCTTGTAATGAGGAGTTTTTTCCCCAGACGAGTGAGAAGGGTTGTTCCATTGGTCAAGTCCTCATAAAACATGATATTGGCATTAGATAAATGATACTCAATGTCTCTCCCAGAAAGGGTCTGCAAATGAGGGCAAAATACAAGGAGTGTTAATGGATCTCATTAATCCTTTGGATTTACTAGTAACCTGTGTGCCTGTGACCTTTTTCCCCTCTGCAATTAATGCTGCAGCAAGTGCAGCAGCATTAGAGGTTATTGGAAAATCTGCATGGGAACAGTGGGACATTCTGTCCCTGCTGGCCTCTGGTGGCAGGACCTTAATTCCAGCAGGACAAAGGATTTTACTCTCTGTAGGATGACCTGAAGTGATGAGACTCAGAGATACTCCAAACAGCTTGAAGATGTGAACCAATGAGTAAACCCTTATTAATTGTTTGAAACAGTGTGTGATTGAAGGAAGGAAAGAAAGAATAAAAAGAGGAAAGCATAGAAATGAAGTCAGGAATGGATGCCTTTAACATATTTGTCAGAAATACCAAAGCTCTATGCTTCTTTCTTCACATAACTGTGCTCCATGCTAATGAGCCAGAACAGACTTCATCTCAGGCAGACTCCTTTGTACCAGGGTAAATAAAATCCCTGGTGGAAAAGTCTCTGTAGTGACTTGAACACTCAATAACCTGATACCCCTAACCATGGAAGGGAAATGGAAACAATGAATTCATGCCTTTTGTGAGCACAGTTTAAATTCTTTAGGGTTAAGCAGAAGTCACATCATACTAAGATTATTTTTCTAAGCTTAAATTTCAATGGGATGCAGAAACCCATAATAGCTGTTTAAGAAGTGTTATTAGAACAAGGAAGGAAAAAAGGAGAAAAACCCTGACCTCATTTTCCTTTAACCCGCTGTTGTTGGGAGCAAAGAGGGTGGCCTGCACTGACAGGTCTGTGAGGTGCTGCAGGAACTCTCTTCCCTTCCTGGAGGTGTTGGAGTAAGCCATGATGTCCTAAGCAGAAAGAAAATCCAGCTTTACTAGAGAGCAATCATGCACTCCTGTGTGGAGAGCAGAAAAGATGACACTGTACAAATGACAACAAAGGAACTCTGTTATTAGCCATGAAGCAGCTCTGGAGTGACATTCCAAAGGAAGTTTGTGGAGTGACATTCCAAAACCCAGCTCCAGCTGCTAATTTAATGAGTATATATTAAACTGATTTGCAGATGTTGGGCCTCTGTTATCTTTGAGGCTGCTGATACATACAGTGCCTTTCTGAACAGTGACAATAAAAGAACTCTTAACATTTTGTCTTTTCCCAGCAGCAATGCAATGAAATTCCAAAGCACAGTGCCTCTTGTGATGCTTAAAAGGCTGTGCAGAGAGTCTCCTTTAAGCTAAAGCTGCACCAGGCTTTTAATTCCAGGCTTTGAATTGTAGAACCCAGAAACCTCTTTGGAGCAAGTAATTAAAAAAGTAGTAACTAAGTTCTGGTTTGGATTTAGACCAGATAGGTGCAAATTTAGACCACTCTGCCTTGATGGGTATGGGATTCACATTCTCTGAACCCGAGAGAAGCAGAGAAGAGAATGATCAAAACAATTCTTATCTCATTTGCTGCTCCTGTTGTTTTGTGAACAAGTGGAATGTGTTGGAAGATTATTTACCTGAAGGAATTTGGTAATTGGATTCTGGTGTGAGTATTTTGTTTTCTTGACCAATCTCTGCAAGCTGTGCTCTGATGGTCGGTCAGGAGACAGTCACAAGATTTTGTTCAGTTGAGTTCTTGTTCAGTTTCAATTTAGATGTAGTGTAATATAGTACAGAATAATATAGTATAATAGCCTTCTGAATCAATGGAGTCAGAGGCATCATTCTTCCCAGACAATGGGGTTGCCTGATTTACCATAGGTGGGCTAGCAAAGCAAACCCTGTGTACAACGCTCGGCCTGCTTCGCTCACTCCCACCCCAGCCTTTGTTCCTACCGAGAGGAAGTTGGTCAGCGTTGGGAAGGACATCAGCACTTGCAGCAAGTTCCCACTACAGGAGATGCCATCCCCCACGTAGCCTGGCTTGCAGGTGCAGTTCACCTCTGAAAGGAACAAACAGAGAGAGCTGTATGGGCAAACATCCTTTCCAAGAAAGCTTTAGGCTGCCCTGTGCCTGAAAAACTACTTGTAAGCAGCAGGTCAGGTTTTCTTAAAGTTAAAAAATAGGCAGAGTCTCTTGCAGTGTTATCTACCAGCCTGTGGCTGATGGAAGGAACCAAAATCTGGGCTGCTGTTCTCATTTTTACAGAGGGATGAGGCAAAGGCCCCTCTTACCTTTCTCCCTGTAGCAGAAAACATCCCAGGTTTCGCTCAGGTTGACTCTTCTCCCGTAGTCCACGATGCCGACGTATCCGGAGCCGCAGTTGGGGGAGGAGAAGGCGGTGGGGTAGCCCACCCTCTCACCATCCAGCCAGCCAGCAGAGCACAGGTGGTACCTTGCCTGCACAGCCAGAAGGGAAAACTCAGGGGAAAAGCCAGGTGGTGGGGCTGGGGAACTGCACATGGAATGAACAGAGCCCCCGGGACACTCAGGCAGCACCTGCCCTGCCAGCACTGGTCCAGTCTCAGGTTTTGCTAAAGGTGCCTCTAAACAGTGAGTGTCTTCCTTCCTTGCAGAGTTGGAAGGAGCCAGAAAGAGACAGTCAGTCTGACTCACTCTTCTAAAACAAGTTTTGCAAACCCAAGTTGGGATGCTCATCACACTGACATCATCCATGTGTTGTCTATAATGTGCTCAAGGGAGGCAATATGGAAATGAGTCTGTTAACAGCATTTGAGAAAAAGATTGCTGGAGACTTACTTTAAAGAAATAAATTAAGCATAACTCTGAAGTGCACGTTTCTTTAAGAAGTGTTAATAATTAAAATCCCCTTGAAAATACTCTGAAAGTCTGACTGCCTCTCACCCCAGCATCTCTAGAAACAAGAACTTGGCAAATTATTTTAGTGCTGTGCGAGCATGCGTGAAACCAATAAAAAATCTGAAAATTGCTCCCAACCAAACATACGCTGGGGCATGGGAGAAGGAAAGGAGGGAAAATGATGCTCATTAGCAAAGAGCAGCCCCCTTGCTCCTCCCTCTCCATTTACTCTGTGTCTAGGTGCTATTTGGGGATATCCTCCCTGGGAGAGGCCTCCTCACCTTCTGTGCATACAGCAGCTGCTCGTAGGTAGCCATGGTGGCTGACTCATTGGCACAGGCCTCCCTGGCCTGCTCGTAGGTCATTCTGTACTGCCCCACGGGGGACCTCAGGTGGAACACCCCCACCGTGGTGTCTGCAAAGAGAGACAAGGACCAGCTCCTCCTGAAGGGCCTTCCATGGTGCACAGCCAGCTGTGCCAGACAAACACACGTGGATTTTGTGAATTGTCATCAGAGCAGATTGATTCCTCAGGGGTAGCGCTCCTACCTGGACTGCCCTCACACAGGGCTTCATGATAAATTCATGTTCACATGTAATTGTTATTGAAATTAACTTTTATAACCATTTATTGCTGGCTAGGGGCTATGTACAAATTATGGACAGGATGGGACTGCTAGGAACTCGTTTTGAGCTGTTTTATTTTTTAGCATCAGTCTCATTACATGGTTATGACAATGGGAAGATGCCAGCAGCTCACATCTCAGGCAGCACACTAAGAATGTAATGTTACAATATACTTTAAAAGTTTTTTGACCAATCACACAAAGCAAAAACATACTGACAGTAGTTCTATCCAACCACTATAAGCACATGTACCTTTGGTTAAAACAATGCCGGGTTCTTTCGAATACAATACCTGCTTGTAAGCCTTAAAACACAATGCACAGAGCTCCATTATTAAAGTTCCTAATATCTTGCTAAATATACTTTTCTGCAGCTTAGGGAATTATTCTAGACAAGCATTAATACACAGACCATTGTTCTATTTGTCCTTACTTTTCTACTTCTCACATAAGTTTTCTGCTGAACAATATCATGGCTACTGCTTAGCTCTAATCACAGCTCTACTGTCTGTGAGGCCTGCCTTTTGCAGCTTTCCCCAAACCCTCTGATTTTAAGGATTCCCACAATGTTCCAGCTGTAATCTCATTGTTTCATGGGGACATTAAGTAGAGGCCTGAGTGAGCTTACAGCTCCTGGTCCCTGGCCTCAGGGCACAGGGCTGCTGGTGTGCAGGGGGCGTCCTCCTTGTCACAGACATATTTTCTGAAAAATACCTTTGCTGGGATTTTTCTCCTGAGAAACTGAGAGGCCTCAGAAACGAAATGTAAACAATAATTATCTGCTGCTGTGGAATGTGGCAGGTGCATCTTTGATTGGGGTTGTTTTTACATGATGACCATTCACAGGTCCAGCTGTGTCAGGACTCTGGTCAGTCACATAAAATAATAAATCAGCCTTCTGAAGCATGGAGTCAAGATTCTCATCTATTGGAATATCATCCCAATATCACCGGGTGGAACATGCCTGGGCTCTTCTGGCCCTTGCTGCTTGACCAGAAATGGCAACTGTGGTGTTTTCACCTCAGAAACACCCCTGGCTGTATGCTGCAGCTGGCACTTGGAACAACTCCAGGCAAGCAAGAATTCAGTTTTTACCTCTAATGGAAAGGCTTTAGGCGAGGTGAAGAGGAAAAAGAGACGGATTCTGCCGGAGGGTTAATCCAGAGTTTTATTCCATGGTCACAGATCTCCGAATCTTGGTAACAGCTCCAACAGAATCCCGACTCCATGGTCCTGTGTCTTTTTAAGCCCGGGGGAAGGGGAGGGGGTAGGTGTGCCACCAACCAGGTGGAAAGGGGGGCAGTCTCAGGGGACAATGACACCTGGATTGGCCAATGACCCCAGGGCTGAGAAGCATCTTTTGAACTGCACCAACCAGACAAGGCCCTTGCTGGAATGTCAAGATTGACAGACAGCACTTAGCAAGGGGGAGAGGAAGGGAGAGGCTGGCACACTGTGGTGGTTTGACAGGAAATGTGTTTTTTGGGATGCTGTGTTTTTGGCCAATGGATATTCAGACTTTAATATTGGCATTTAACCTGGCCATTGGGACATGGACACGCCTCTGAGAACACAGGGTTAAAAGCAGAGCTCTCCGCTGGGAGGGCCCTCTTGGGTTTCCGGCCGGAAAGAGTTTGGGTCTCTCCCCCGGCCCAGCTGCTGGCTGGGCAGGGGGAGGGGAAAAGCCATGTGGCCGAGAGAGGTAGGCCTGAGCCCGGGGGTGGAAGGGTGGAAGAGAGAGAGAGAGAGAGAGACACTGGGAGCCATCGGGCAGCCCCCCCTGAGAGACACAGAGAGAGAGAGAGAAAGAGCCGCTGCCTGAGACTGTGACCTTGAAGCTTGATAAACATGGGCCTGTGCCGGCAGCACGGCTGGGAAGGAGAAGAGGGGGGGGTTCAGCCGGCCGCGTGTAGGAGCTTTTAACCCCTTTTTGGAGAATGAGAACTTTACAGAACATTGACCTTTCCTAGAAGATAGAGTGGAAGATGAAAAAGGAAATGGGCCAGTGTGAGAGAGGTCTGGGCGAGTGAGAGATAGTAGAAGAGTAGAGAAGAATCCTAGTGGGAAGAGATGATGGAGTGGCTTTTGCTGGACTCTTTTTGTACAGCCATGGACAGAACCATGTTCCTTGTGATACAGAGACTGCATTCTAGGGGGAGGCAATGGCCTCAGAGCCAAGAGGGTTCAGTGTTGATGCCCCTCGGCCCCAGGGGGTGAAAAAATATGGGGGGGACAGGTGTCCCAAAGGAGAGATTGTGGGGACAGGTGTCCCAAAGGAGAGACTGTGCCTTTTTTGGATCGGGACAGAGCATCCTTAAAAGACAACCCTAGAAGCAGCTCTGGTCCGTGTTCAGTGGTGAGAGCACTGGACATGAAAAGAAAGAAGTCACGACGGCAGATGTACTCCGGGCGGTGCCACAAGTGACACGGAAACACACGAGGCTTCAGCTGTGTTTCCAGGGGAAGCCCATGGCACAAGAAGGACTCCTCTCCTCTTGATGAACTGAGGATTGATTGTTTGAAGGGTGGTGCTGGACCGAGAGTTGGTGATTTGAGAAACAAATGTATTGTGTTGGAAATTTGGTGGGGGGAGGAGGAAATGCATTTGTGAAGTTTTCATTTTCCCTGTGTATGTGTGTTCCTTTTTCTTTGTAGTTGTAGAGTAGTTAATAAAGTTCTGGTTCTTTTTCCCTAAGTAGGAGCCTGCTTTGCTTATTCCTGGTCACATCTCACAGCAGAAACCAGGGAGAAGGTATTTTCATGGGGGCACTGGCATTGTGCCAGTGTCAAACCATGACACACACCTGGGAAACTGGGGTAGCTGAAAAAGGATATTGCTTCACACTGCAACACTCATCATCCCTTCCCACAAACACCCCCTACCCCGCTCACCTTGGAAGTGCAGGTCAGCACAGGCAGCGTCGGGGTGGCACTGCCCGTTGTCCTGCAGGCAGCGGTCCGGGGGCAGCTGCATCACGGAGCAGTTCAGCCCATCCCCAATGAAGCTGCTTTTGCATTCACACCTACGTCTGCCCTGCTCAGGGAGAGAAGGAAAAAGGCCAAGACAAGCATTTAAGTGATGTGACATTGGTGTTTCAGGCAGCATTCTGAACTGGTGGGGTAATTTCACTTGATATAAGCAGGAATGGACAAACAGAAGAGTTGCTACTAACAAGTGAGCCAAATATTTACACATGTACTTGGATGCTTTGCTGAATTAACACCAAAGCATAATTTCATCCACTAAGTTAATAACATGCACTGGAGGGTTACATGACATGTAATTCACAAAAAAACGGATAGCAAACATATCAAAATTATATTTAAATGACTGGGCATGGAAACAAGCATGGAATTCAACAGCCCACCGCTAGTAATAAATGAGAACTATAAACCAAACAGGAATTGGTGACATCCAGGGACTGTGATGGTTGACAGCTGGAATGAATTATCAGCAAGACTTTTCTAGATCAGTCTAGATCAGCAAGGCAGCTCAGGCAAGACACCAAAATGGAATGGAGAAGTGATCCTGCAAGCACCAGGACAAATGCTGGATCAAGTCACCTGCACAGGTTTTCCCTAACCACACTGACTACGTGGATCATGGAATGTTTATAATGTGGCTGCAGAGCTTTTCAAGTCGAGTTCAAGCAGTCAACAAGTGACACTATTCCTCCAGCTGTCCCTTTGTTTGGCTTCCAAAATGTATTTAATTTTAATCCAAGAAATTTGTGTTGCAAATAAGGATAGACAGTTAGCTAAGACTGGGACAGAAAGACTATAAATGCAAAACATCCCAGCTTCTGTGTTACCCAATTCCCCAGAGCAAAGATGTTAAAGTGTTTCTCAGCCTTCAGCTGAGGCATATCACCATGATATTTTCTGGAAAATCCCCTTTGCCCAGGATTTTCTCCTGGGAAGCTGAGAGGCCTCAGAAAAGAATGAAAACAATAATTATCCGATTGCTTGGGAATGTGGTCTGGAGATCATTTACCAACAGGTGAATCTTTGATTGGTTCCATGTAAATTGTTTTTAATTAATGACCAATCACAGCCAGCTGTGTCAGACTCTGAGGAGTCAGTCATGAGCTTTCATTATCATTCTTGTTAAGCCTTCTGATGTATCCTTTCTCTTTCTTTAGTGTAGCTTTAGTATAGCATTCTTTTAGTATAATAAAATATCATAAAATAATAAGTTAGCCTTCTGAGAACATGGAGTCAAATTCTCATCTCTCACCTCATCCTGGGGACCTCACAATACCACAGGCATACCAAACTGATGTGGAAAGTAGGCTGGAGCTAAGTAAAGGTTGTTTTGAAAAACAGATATTTAGAGAGGTACAGGGTGTGATCCAGCCAGAGGAGATTTCTGCTGGCACCAGGGAGAAACTCCTCAGACTTCCCTGCTGGGGACAGAAATAATCCAACTTACAGGTCCTGTGACAATGCAGAGGGCATGCTCGTGGCAGCCTCCGTTGAAGCCATCAGCACAAGGGTTTATTGGAAGGCAGGTAAAGCCATCTCCCTTGTAGCCCTTCTGGCAGCTACAGAAGACTTTCACCCCGTGCTGTGTGCATTCGGCTGCCTTGTGGCACCCACCATTGTTCTGTTTGCAAAGCTCTGCAGCTGCAGGGGAAAAAAAACAAATCAGTAAAGTCTGCTTTTAAAGAGGATGTTCTTCATAAAGACAAACCATCACCAGTCCTTTCACACTAAAAATACTAGAATACTTGTTGGGGGAAAAAAAACTGTTTCCATTTCCTGAGGCATTACTGAATTTCTATTTCAGTAGTCAGAACCTTAGGGCTCTGACAGCCTTGTCAGGATGTTCTTGATTCAGGAGACATGGTACCAACCTTCAGATTTCTGGCCAGGTTCACTTTGGAAGATGTAAGACATCTGTCTGACAAAGAACAAATCTTTCTGTAGCAGTGCTACCAGGGAACTGCCTTGCCTATGGCCATAAAAAAAACCCATAGGATCATTTTTGTTGGAAAAACCCTTTGATATCTTTGTGTCCCACTGTAACTCCTCTGAGGGAAACCCTGCTGTCTTCAAAACCTGACTGAAGTGCACTTGCTGCTCCTGCTTGGCAAAGTCCGGAGAAGTGTGATTTAGAAAAGCCGGAACTCCCTGTATCCTAAACTTGTTTCACCCGCTGCAAAGTGGAAGTTTTTAGGGTGGGCAGTAACTGCATTGCTGTGTGTGTGCAGGAGGGAAGAACCTGCCCCGTGGCCCTGGGCTGGGGTGGGAGCTCACCTGTGCACGTGATCCCGTCCCCGTCATACAGGGGCTTGCACTGGCACGTGTTGTTCTCCGTGCAGACGGCATTGGGCGAGCAGCTCGGGGAGCACGCTGGTGGCAGAGCTGCAGGGAAGGCAGGACAGCTGGAATCAAACAGCTCTGGCAACACAATGCCCTCGTTTCATGCAGGAGGAGAACCCTTAGTACCAGTCTGGCTAACTGGAAAATTTGTAAGGATTTTATTTTTTGACTGCCACAGCCCAAAGCCTCTCCACAGGGGAGGTAGGGACTCATATTGCCTTATCAAAAAAGAGGAGACAGTGGGGTGAAGGGAGCAGAGTTCCTAAGTGCTCCTGACATTTTTTGACCCTTTCTGTGTTATCTATAGAAACCTTCTGTTGAACTGCAAGTAGTTTCAACCCCTAGCTCCACGGACAGACTGGTGAGAGCAGGCAGAGACCTAGCTTGGTTTCGCACAGCCGGCCAGTCCATCCTGTTTCGCAGAAACATCGTCCTGTGCCTGAGTATCCTTCATCGCACTGCCCGTTGTTCTTGCATTCACAAGCTGGAAAAGAAACACAGAGATCACGTGCAGAGGGGGAAAGTCTTTCTCTAGAGAAACATCATCATGTCAGTTTAGATACAGTATTGCCCAGAAATCATTTGGATGAGTCTGCCTTCATGGTATTTCGCCATGAGGCCAGTCAAGCAGAGGACCAGATTTTCCAGAGTGGGTGAGCAATTGTCATCCTTGGAGGTTTTCAAGTCCTGACAGGATAAGTCCTGAACAACATGAGTTCAGAACTGACCCTGTTTTGAGAGGGAGTTGGGCTAGAGACCTTCTGAAACCCCTTCCAATCTGAGTTAACCTGCAGTCCTGTGATTTTATAATTGACATTTGTTCAATGTGAAAATGAAAATGAGTATTGACCTGCACAGGAAACTGCATGGAGAACTGTGTCAGGAAAGAGTTAACAGCTGAACTGAAGACCCAGACAAATCAGTCCTAATGAACAGCACCTGTTAATTGTGGGGAGGCCAGAGAAAAACAAGGTGTGTTGAGGGACAGTGCTTGGCTGCTCTGTGGGAGAAGGTCCAGCTGAGTAAGGAAGCCAGATATGAGGTTAGTAAGCTTTTCTGTAAAATGCAGACAAGTTACCTCTAATTTCTTTTTTTAGGGTTTCAAGTATTTTCGTGACAAAAAGCTTTTGGATTCCTTCAGTTTCCTTTTATAGCTGAAGCTTTGCTACTTCTGCCCTCCAGCCTGAGGTGTAATGGTCTGTTTAATCTATAGGTGATGTTTTTCCTCTCCTCTTTGGGCCCTGCAATAACTTCTGTGCTGAATCCTTCCTAAAGAATGATTCATGGCTCTCTGTTTTATAATGTTATGCTGCAGCATCCTTTATGGTCTTGTCCTTCTTCTTGAAATACTGTTGCTGTTTAGAGAAGAAAATTATGTGGGATTTGTGGAACTGATTTTTTGCATCCCTGTCCTGCTGCAAAGAGCCTCACTTGCTGGCTTTTTCACGTCATTTGATTAGTTAATTTTTGTCTGACCTAAATCTACATCAAAAGGAAGGGGCTATAAACATTTTTTTCTCTTAAATTTCATTACCTGGTTTCAAGGTAATGGCTCATACGTTTTATGCTGTGGTGTGCTATAAAGTGAATGAATTGTAGGTAGTTATAATCCTGAGAATCTGTGTCCTAGCCTGTTGTTTTGCCTATAACCTCCCCATAATATGTGCCTCAGGAGCAGCACAGGGTTAGGATGGAAGCATTAATGTTGTAACTTCTTATCTGAAAGGCTTTATGTCAGGAAAACTTTTAAGTTTAAAGGCAGATATTGATCCTGCTCCCACCTAGTTTACTTTTGAAGCTACAGAGAGGTGGATTTTGTGAGCAGTTGCTTGTCTGTCCCTCTTCACAAACAGCCCTCACCTTGGCTACTTTTTTCCAAGTAGCACATGGCCTCCTTCATTGCTTGAGGAACCATGTTACTAAAATCCTCTCTTAAGCTTTATGGGGATGGAGGAGAAAGCTGTGCTGTAGCTAAAACCACTTGTTGCTGGAGGCCCTTGCTTCTTTTCTATTGCTGATGTACAGCGTAAGAGTAGGAGGTCCTGTGCAGACATAGCCCTGCAACCTCTGCATGCCCTCGTCTCCTCCTCCTTTCTGAGACCTTGTGCCGCGCCCTGGCATGAGGAGGCACTCGGGATGTTCAGAGGGCAGCTTTCCTTGGCTTGCTCAGAAACCCCTTGCTGGCAGAGCAGTTCAGTTTGGCTGTGGGAAGGGAGCTGAGACGTACGCCTGCAGGTGAAGCCGTATCTGCCCGGCAGGCAGAGCTCGCACGCGGTCCCGTTGAAGCCGCCGCTGCAGCGGCACTCTCCCGTCCCCGTGTACCCGTCATCACAGGAGCCGTGGCCATTGCATGGGGTCTCTGGGCCCCCTGGGCAAGCTGAAAGGTTGGAAAGGAAAAGTGGCTCTTTAGCTCAGATGCATGTTTATTCGTTGTCACTGTTGGTTCTCTAGTGTTCTGTAAAACTCATGGAGCGGGGAGTGCCTGTAAATGCCTCTCTGCTGAGGTGTGTAAAAGTGGCTGGGACACCTGGGACTATTGTGAGCCCTGTGCTCTAAATTCCTTGATACACTTCCACAGCTCCCATCAGAAAGGTGCTGAGGATCCTTCCAGCCCTGACTTGTGGATGCTGTTATCTGGCTGCTTGCTCGTTCAGACCCATCTGTGAATGGCACTTCCAAAATCAATTCTTGAGTGTCTCTGTGGGTCTGTGTGCTGTCAGGGTGACCCCAAAGGCCCCACATGCAGGGGATCTGCATTTGTCTCTCTGTGAAACCAGAACAGAGCAAGCTGGCAGGGCTGTGTGTGGCTGGACCTATCTGCCAGCAGAGATCTTGGCCCCAGTGCTGCTCCCCTGGCAGGTGAAGGAGAACAGTCTGGAAGTGTGTGCTAACAAACTGCTGAGATGAAGCCTGCCAAATCATCTCCACCTGTTCAGAACTACAACTTCTGAGCTTACTCTGCTGATGAATGTGCTTGCCTGTGGCTGAGCAATTATGCACTGGTTCTCAGGTGTGTGCTGGTGTTGCTGTGTCGACCTGAGTCTGTGTTTAAAGGACTTTCAGCTGGTGACCTGCTCAGCAGGACAGCCTTTACTCTCTGTAGCACTCCCCTGCTATCACCATGGAGTTTTAAACTTGCTCTAAATGCGGAGAGATAATCTGAACTGAAGAAGCACTTAACACCTTGTGCTCTTCAGCTCTTTCAACCAAGCTGCTTCATTTCGTAACTGGTCTCTCCTTATCCCAGTTCTCCCAGTTTTGCCTGCTGGCTGCTACACAGCTGTCCTGGGGAAGGGGCGGGCACAGGGTGGCCGTGTGGGTGGGAATCCTACCTTGGCAGTCTGGCCCGAAGTAGCCCTTGCAGCACTTGGCTACGTGGATGACCATGGAGCAGTTCCTGCGGCACCCGTCCCTCCGCAGCCCGTAGGACTCGTAGGTGCACCACTGGATCCCTTCCTGCGGGCCGCGAGTGGCAGCACGGAGAGAGGAGGGGGAGCACACAGCAGAATGAGCGCTGCTGAGGGGAGTTTGGTTTATCCCTCTTTAAATTGTAATTTCTGATGGACATTGAATCAAAATGTGACTTATGAAGAGGGCGGGTGGGAGACCCCCACGCTCTCTGACTCCTGACATGCTAGGCAGCATTCCTGGGAGTGCAGGGGCTGCTCTGGAGTCACCTGAAGCACTTTTACACTGGGTGCTGTGTGAGACCAACAAGCACCCACCACCACCCTCATGTTTACCCAGGGACAGCTTTGTCACTTGTTATAGATGGATAACGAGATGATTGGCTCTTTCTATATATTAAGAAAAGCTTTAGTGCTGTATAACATAATAATCTATGTTATTGTAGTTTAGATGTCCTCTGTTCTCCCCACAGTTCCCTTTCCCCCCAGCCATCAGACAGCCTGGGCTGTCTAGGACAGGTACAAAGAGGCTGCACAGGTGTCCCTGGCATGGGGCAGTGGGGAATGGAAAAGCTTGGGGGTGCTTAGGGGGGCAGCATGGCAACACCTGACCTCCAATCCAGTTACAAGCAAGCATCTCCACTGATCAATGGCAAAGAGGAGCTGACTGACAGACTTTGGGAGGGCTGGGCTGGCTGATGCAGCCCCCAGGGGTGTAAAAGACTGAGCATCCATCTTGAAGATGAACCAGCCATGTGAGGGCAGTTCCCAGCACTGCAGCCGTTTCCTTATGTAGTCCTTTAATTGTATTTTTGTTAATGTTTAATAACCCTTTTTAAATTTTCAAAGTGAGCAGTTGTTTCTCACAACTTAATAGTGTGGTAGAACTGTCAAAAGTTCTCTATTTATTCTAAGAAATTTTTTCTGGTTTGAAGTATAGAGAAGAGCATGTTAGTCTGCTTATGTGTGAGATTTGAATGCTTTACCTTTGGTTTTGTCCCTGGAGGGCATTTAGAGTTACTGAAACAGCTAGCACAATGCCCCTGGAAAAGGGAAAAAAAAGTATATTAAAATAATGGCTACAAAAGGCTATTTGACTTGCACAAAAAGTCTGTTTTATGAGAGCAGAAAAGGTAAAGCTTATTGCACTTAAAAATTAATAGAAAACTGTGGAGGAGTAAGAGAGGAGAGTGACAACAAAATAGTTGCAATAATTTAGTGCTGCAAAAATGCAAGAAAATAGTTTTGATACGGAATATAGGTTCTGGAAGAGGAAACTGGCCTGGGTTTACAGAAGGAGGGACGAGATGATGCATGTTCTTCAAACAAATATTGATGTCATCTGTATTAGACCTGGATGTCTAATTTAGAGTACAGAAAAACGTTTGCTTCTCAGGAACTGCTTATGAGATGTGAGGAAATGGTATCTGTTTAATTTCATTTAATGACATCATAAACAAAAGGCAACTTGGGAGGATGGGATATCCACAATTGTTGGTTTTATAATTGAAATACATGTTCTGAGAAGCTTTTTTAAAGACTGATTACCTAAAAGTTCTTTTATTTCTAGGAAATTTTTTCATACTTTCAAGTTAAATTGAAGTAAACTTGGTCTTGAAACTGTTTGAAGATGACTTTCAAAATTTCCCATTTGTGAGACACATCAAAACTTCCTCCACGCTAACAGTGCCTGTTCAGGTGTGTTAAAAACAAGAAATGTCAGAGACTGAGCCAAAATAGGCAGCTCTCAATCTTGTGTCCTTCATACCCTGTGCTGCTGGAGTAGCAATGCTGCTCTTTTTTTAATAGGGAGCTTTGTAAATGTGATCTCTATGGACAAACCTGAACTTCCACTAATTTAAAAGCACGACAGAATGATTTGTCCTTGCTCGAATTTTTGCTTGCAAGTTTTTTTTTACGGTCTTCAATGGAACCCCCTTGTCCTGCGTGCTGCTTTGGGTGGATACGGGATGTGTGCTGTGCACCTGTGAGGCATTGTGCTGCACTCCTGAATCTCTCTGTGCCCAGTGCAGCAGATGCAGCCAGCCTGCAGCAGAGGGGCTTTTCCTGGCAGGAGTGCCAGAGCTGCAGGGGGTGTTCCCCACTGGAGGCGCACATTGGGGCCTGGCTGCGTGTCTGTCGGGCTGGGGGACCCCGCGGGGCACTGACCGTGATCTCCATGGTGAGGAAGCTGTCGCAGCGGCCCCCCAGGCTGGGCTCTGTCAGCAGGCAGCTGATGCCGTAGGCGACGCCGCCGTCGAACTCCAGCTGCCGCTGCACCACCTTGCACTGCCCGTCGTTCAGGAAAAGGGCGCCCTGGGAGAGGGGGACAGGGCAAGTCATGAGCTGCTCCTCCTCCTCCTTGGGGTCCTGCCCTCTGTAGGAATGCTCTCAGGGCGAGGTGGAATGTCAAACTATCCTGTCAGTAAAACTGATGGCTATAGGGGCTCAAACCCAGTTTTGGGGACTCTCTTCCTATGGGCAGATGTGTGTCCAGCTCTGGAGTTCCCAGCACAGGAAGGATGTGGACCTGTTGGAGCAAGTCCAGAGGAGGGTCATGAAGGTACTCAGAGGGCTGGAGCACCTCTCCTATGAGGATGGGCTGAGAGAGTTGGGTCTGTTCAGCTGGGAGAAGAGAAGGCTTCAGGGAGACCCTAGAGCACCTTCCAGTCCCTATGTGGGGATATGTGGGAATTGGAGAAGGATTTTTAGCAAGGGCATGTAATGATAAAACAAGGGATAATGGCTTTAAACTGAAATAGACTGGATTTTGGGAAGAAAGTCTTTACTGTGAGGTTGGTGAGACACTGGAAGAGAGTTGTGGATGCCCTATCCTTGGAAGTGTTCATGGCCAGATTGAATGGGACTTTGAGCAACCTGGTCTAGTGTAAGGTGTCACTGTTCATAACGGGGGGGTGGAGCAAGATGATCTTCAAGGTCATCCTTGAAGTCTCCTTCCAACCCAAATCATTCTATGATATCTTTTTTTTTTCTGAAGAGGACACAATATGCCAGTCCTAAAGTCACAAATTTATCTTATGTGTCTTTAGACTTAGATGCTTACCAGGTATGATCTGATACATTTTACAAGAAAAATGTGACGTTGTTCTGGTTTATCAGGCTATGTGTGCGCCTGCAACCTTAGTTTGGACATGCTTACACACCAGAGTTGGCATGCAGAGGCTGCATTCATGGGGTTCAAAACCAGGCTCTTCCTAGTGGTTTTGCACTAAGAAAACTTCTACTACTGTAGAAGTTAAAGTGTGCTGGTATTTCAGTTTCAAGGTGACTGAGAGCTGGTTTGAACAAATAGCACCTTACAACAGAGCAAATGGCAGCTCCAAAAAGTCCTGCAAACCCTACAGTTTGCTGAATCTGGTGCTGTGGCTCTTGGCATGGAGGGGTGATGACCAACAAAGTTTTGGTGCCACTGACCCTGCCTGGGGGCTGAGTTTGGGCTGCAGGAGCTGATCCTGCAGCAAGAGCGAGGAATAAACGTGCCAGCAGAGCGAACACTTACGATCTCCCCGTTATCCCCACAGCTCACAGTGAGGTTAGAGCCCTGCAGGGTCTTCAGTGGGGTGGAGCTGGGGAGCTGGTAGGCCAACACCTGGGAAAGAAAAGGAGAGCTGCACAAGTCTGGGCTTACAGTGTGTGTTCTGCCTGTGGAAACGCTCCCAAAAGGCAAGGGCTTACCGCAGCGTCGCGGACGATGTGGAACTTGAGGTACTGCACCAGCTTGTTGGTGTTGGACTTCTTGAAGAGGAAGTCCTGCTGCTCCTGGGACAGCCCACGGATGGCTGTGTCAGTGGGCCAGAAGAGTGTGACTGGTTTGTGAATGGGGTCATTGATCAGCCCCAGCAGGTTGTTCTTCTGCAACACAGCAACAACAGAGCCATTAATGCCCTGTCCAAAGTGACACTGACCCTGTGGGGTGAAAGTCAGGTGGAACTGGGGTGTGGTGCTCTGTGGGCTGCCTGCAAATAGCTTGACTTTAATAATGTGTGAGTTGAACTTGATGTGCAGTAGGACAGAGCTGAGTGGGGAAGGGAAAGGTGGCTGTGGGTCTGCTTGACAGCCCCAAGCTCTGAGGGAGTGTGACTGGTGGTGAGCAGGGTTCTTGTGTACTGTATGGTGAGCCCTTTGGCTCTCCTGATCAAAATCCCGCCAATGATGACATGTTCTCTGTGTGTTTTTGTCTTTAAAAAAAAAAATTTACAACCTCTCCCCAATGGCTCCTGTCTCTTGTGTCCTTACCTCTAGCAAAGTGCTGAACAGAATGTACCCATGCTTGGCTGCAACCATTTTAAGGCTTTCCTACAAAGAAAGAAAAGTCAGTAATTTACCTAAGAAGTAAATAATTTGGGTATTAAAAAAGTAGATAAGAGCTTGCTTTTTCCTGTAAGTCACTTTTTGTTATAAAATCAAAGCTGCTGTAAAAACCCTCTGCAGAAATCCTCTTATACTGTCCTTACTTATCTGTGATTCTGGTGAATTTGAAATATAATATTTATTTGTTTTTATTTGTTTGTATAAGGTCTTTTTAGTGTCACTTTTTTGTTGACTTACATGATTTATATATCTGATGGTAACTGTGGAAACCCCCTGGGTTGGCAATGATGATAAGCTGCACATACCTTCTTGAGGGGGAAATCCTGCATCTGTGAAGGGACCAGGATTTGGTTTATGACATGGATCACACCATTTGTGCCAACAGTATCACTGAGCACAATTTCAGCTTTGTTGTTCAAAACCAGCGAGTTCTGGAAAGGCAACATAAGTATTTTTTTCTGTGAAAACTTGTAGGAAAGTGAGGCTGATGCTGAATTTCTTTGATATCATGAGCCCAGACCACCTTTTTTTTGCAGCAAACAGTACTTGCAGCTTTGTTTGTTTTTTCAAACTCTCCTCATGCTTGTAAAGCCAGAGTCTGAGGATAAAATTGCTTGTGTCAAAGCAAGGGTTGTAGAACTTGACTTTTGGAATACCAAGTAAGTGCTGAACTCTTCACCTGAACAAGCAATCTTAGCTAAAAGTAATTTATTTGTTTTTGTGCATCAGAGGGGGAAAGGAAACTGTTGCCATGACATTTTCTGAAAAATCCCTTTGCATGATTTTTCTCCCGAGAAGCTGAGAAGCCTCAGAGGGAAAGAAAAACAATAATTATCTGCTGCTGTGGAATGCAACAGGTGCATCTTGGATTGGTTCATGTTGGTTGTTTCTCATTAATGGCCAATCACAGTCAGCTGGCTCGGACTCTCTGAGAGTCACCAGCTTTTGTTACCATTCCTTTCTATTCCTTGCTAGCCTTCTGATGAAATCCTTTCTTCTATTCTTTTTGTATAGTTTTAATATACAATTTTCTTTTAATGTAATATATATCTTAAAATAATAAATCACCCTTCTGAAACATGGAGTAAAGATTCTCATCTCTTCCCTTGTCCTGAGACCCCTGTGAACACCACCACGTTTGGTGACCCCAAGTGAAGAAAAATTCCACAGAAACCATTGAAATTTTTAAAAAGGTGAATGAGAGCGGACTGCTTTGCTGTTCTGTTCCCTGTCTCTCCATGTTTGGTTACCTGGGAGTAGCTGATGTGTATGAAGTCACCCTGGAGAGAGGTGATGTTGGTGATGGCTGTCAGGTCCTTGTAGAGCAGGCTGGCACAAGCCACCATGTGGTACCGGAGCACCTGAGCCATCACTCCTTTGGCAATCCAGTCCTTGACCTGCAGTGGGGAATAGGGGGGCTGAGAAACAGCTGGGCAAGGCATCTGAAGAGAAAATCTCATTTGTTCTGAGCCCTTTTACTCACCCGTGGGTCGCTCTTCAGTATGTCTGTGTGAGGGACAAACAGGGTGAAAGGGCCAGGGCCTGAGATATCTCTGATGGACAAGGCCTGCCAAATGGAAGAGGAAAAAGCAGCAAAGAGTTAATGCATGTGATGCCACACAGTGACAGGGACTGCCCTGTGGAGGGCAGGGTGGTGCCTGCAGCTCCATTGCTGCCACATGATGAGTTCCCCTCCCTGCAACACAAGGGTGAGAGAAATTGCTCGTGTGGGCTCTGACTCCTAACCTCGTCTGTCACCTTTGCCCACAGGTATTGGATACAAGATTTTGTCTTATAGCCATGTCTTCATCTCCTCTGAAAAAAGAAACAGGAGATGAGGGAATTACATTAATTACTCTCAGGAATACAAATGGACCTGGCCTATTGCAGGCACTTTGCAATGACCTGTCCTGGGGTGACTTTATGATGCTTGTATCCCTGATCGAGAGCTCTCTTAAAGCAAGAGGAAGCCACCTGTCTACCATGGTAGCAAAACTGCAACTGGATTATAGATCTTCAGGTT
Source organism: Agelaius tricolor (assembly GCF_023055355.1). Lineage (NCBI taxonomy): Eukaryota > Metazoa > Chordata > Aves > Passeriformes > Icteridae > Agelaius > Agelaius tricolor. Next base: position 7,914,556 of record NW_027269263.1, read on the forward strand.
AGCAGGCCAATATACAGGTCTGTTCTGCCTTGAGGTAGAGATTAAACAGGGAGTTGCTGTCACCAGTCCCAAAAAATCAGTGAGAGCTGGCTGCATGCAAGACACAGAGCACCCTGTGATGTTTCAGGGAGGCAGCTGAAATTGTTGCCTTTTGGAGATGCAGAAAGGGTAGTAAATTGTAGGGGGATAGAATAAAGGAAAATAAAGGTAGTGTAGACAGTAATCTCACCCCTAAGGGGTTGCAGCTGGGCCAATTATCAAAGATTAGGAACAGGCCTGACTTTAACAGGCCACAGCTGTAACCAATGGGAAGAAGAGTGCTATAAAAGGGTGGGGTGGCTGGCTGAGAAGGGAACTGGAGTCAGTGGCTGCTTTGTGAAGAAGAAAGAGTCAGTGCTCTGAGGAGCTGCCCATGAGAAACACCAAGGTATGGAACTTTTGTGACAGGAGACAACAGTATGGAACCCCTGCAATAAGATGACAGCAGTAAATGAGGGGTATATTCCTGCTTCAGAATTCACAAGAGATGTGCTGGCAGATCCCAGACTGTGAATGGGTGAAAGCTTCAGTTTTATGCCCAGTCTGGAAGTAGACACAGCTCTCTCCATAGAGAGCAATAGGCACAATTTTCCCAGGCCTTTTCCTGGGGAAGGCTGTGAGAAGATCAGAGAAAAGAACAAGAAACAATTCTTATCTCCACTTGCTGCTCAACCTGTTGTTGAGCACATGTGGAATGTGTCATGGAAATTTGTTTACCAAAGGGTGATTTCTTAACTGGCCACTGGTGATGGTGTTTGGATTGATTGACCAATTGGATCTGTCTGTATTGGACTGTCTGTAAGGGTGATGAGCTTCTTAAATAAGTATAGTGTAAGATAGAATAACAAAGCAATTGATCAGCCTTCTGCACTCATGGAGTCAACGCTAATTATTACCTGGCTGGGGGCCTGTGATGACATCTGGAGGCCTCACCTTTCTCTGGCACTTCAGTCTTGATCATTAATAGGTCATTAATACTGTTTTAGTGACACTTAATAGCTTACATTACAGCATCTCAAGTATTAGAGACTGACAATCCAAATCCAGTCCCAATTACACTGAAGGAAGTTGTTGCATACCAGGTTCTTGTCTACTTCTCTCTGCTCTACAATTTTGGAGGGGAGAAAAAAGGATGAGAATCCCCCCAAAAAACCCAACAAACCCCAACCACTCAACCTTTGCTTACCTCTAAGTGAAAATAAAACTTAGATGTGTTGGAGTTCCTCAGAAGTTCCTGCAATTAAGAACAAGACACTGTAACAATGCTGTGAATCTGAGGCAACATCTGTGGGGTGCAAACAAGTGCAGCACTCAGGCAAGAAAGGGAACTCCACGTTTGGAGTAAGTTCTGCATATCTGTATTGCTTCTGTCCTGTTCTTACCTTACTCTGCCAAACAGCAGGCTTCTTTGGAACCTAAAACTCCCTAATACTGCAATGATTTTCCATTAGGGTTTTTGTTTGTTTTGGCAGTTAAAGTTATCTGCAGCATCCTGCTCCTATCCCTGGTTTCTTGGATTGGGATAACTTCAAATTCCAGGGTACAGCTTTGTCCAAGAAAAAAGTGATGTGTTTCAACCATTGTATTAACTAACTATGGGAAGAAAAATAGGGGACAGCAAACATGTGAAGCACTTTACCTGGAAGATGTTGCCTCTGCACTTAAATCCATCCCCAATGTAGTTGGGTTTGCAGGTGCAGGTCCTGTCTGTCAGCTCAGTGTCATTACAGATGGCAAATTCACTGCAGCCTCCATTATTCTTGTAAGGGCAAAGTTTAAAATATATAATTCCTTCATTGCCAGGTGTGTAAAACAATTCCAATTCACCTTTCCCCCCCATTTATATAATTCAGAAAGGTTTAATCGCAAGATCTTTCTGAAACCACATCTTGCTGGAACATCTGATGGCATATATTTTCTTCCAAACATTAAAAAGCATTTAGGATTTATAAAAAATAAGTCTCCTTGCACGCAGAGGACTTAGTTTTGATTCCCTCCTTAATGTATTTAGTTCATGATGCTGCGAGGAAGCAAAATATTTGCATGCAACTCTCACTCTGCACCTTAGGGATGAGTCTTAGCTTCTCTGCCAATGCAGATCTATTTTTATTATTTTTATATAAATAAATATATAATATAGAAATAATAAATATATAATAATATATTATTATTAAGGGGAACTATTTACACACTGTAAATCACTGGGATGGTGCCAGGAGCCTGAATTTATGGAGGAGCATAGCACAGGACTGTCTGATGGCCCAGGTCAGCTGTAACAGGGACTTGCCTTGTCCTTGTCTCTGAAACATCTCCTGTCTGCACCTGAGTCCAGCATCAGGCTTGGAGCAGTGGATGCATCTCACCCAGCTCTGCCTCCAGAGAGCTCCCCATGCTAAACCAAAGCATCCCTCACCCAGGAGCAGCTGTGGGGGCTCATAGCTCTGCTCAGTCACAAGTACGTGCTCCTCTGTTACAACCTCAGCTTGCAAATAAGTTTTTATCCTGGGCTTGAGATCAAATTGGGGGAAATTGAAAAGCTTTCTTTGTTTTTTTTTTTTTTTTTCTTCTTGTTTGGTGGTGTCCTTTCTGTTACTGATCGTCTCAGGGATCCTTTCTCATGGGCCATGAGAGGGAGCAGAAATTCCTTTGGGAGCTCCAGTGGGGCCTGATGGGTCAGAGAGACACCTGGCTGTAAGGAATGGGTTTGGGTGGATTTCCTGTGGGTTTGGCTTGGCTTAGGCAGAGCCTTGGCTACCTGTGAAGCTTTGCTGCACAGAGGCTTGGTCATTGTGCAGCCAGGCTAGCCTCTGATATGACATTGATGCTCCTCAGGATGATCTTGATTTTTAACTCATAGTTAGCCTGGCATAATTAGTCAAGTGGAATCAAAGCTGCTGGAACACAGCACAGGAGAAAAGCAAGAGAATTCAAAATCATAGGCAGCAATGGCTCATAACTTTAAACTCCCCTTCCTCCAGGTTGTGTTTTTGCCCTTGCTCTTTCATCTCTGCAACCTTTCAAGGTCTGAGAGGCCAGGCTGGGAGGGTGAGAATTGTTGTTGCTGTGCTCAGAGCACAGAGGATTAATGTTCACAGAAGAGTGGATATGTCCCTGCTGCAGCTTGCCAAGAGGCAGAGTAGTACAGCTGGTGCAGAGAGCCACACTGGCTGCCAATATGGGGCGTGCAGCGTGTGAGCCAGCTTGTGCTAAACAAATGGGGCTGATTTTCAGCCTGCAGTGACAAGTGAGGCACAGAATGGGTGGTGCCATGGCATGTCCAGGGTTGGGTGTTGTGGAAGGAAATGGATTTGTTGGATTTTTGTAGGAATTCTCAATGACAAATAATTTGCTGACTTAGGTTTTGGCACTACAGACCAGGGTCTGTTTTTCTGCATTGAATTTGAGCTGAGGTATTTAAGACTGAATTGATAGGCCATTAAAATAATAGATAGTCCAGGCCCTCCCTTATGTTATGTCCAGGCTGCAGTTGGGGAAAAGCCTTTCCTGCATCTTTAGTTTCTCCCATAGTGAAAGCACTAAAGCTGAACCAAGAACACTCAAAGATTAGCCAAGTTAATGTAAATAGATTCTTAGCACACCTAACTTCGTTTAGAATGCATACAACTCCCAAAAGTGTAATTACAATGATTATAATGAGATCTGAAATTGTCTCCTTAAATGGATACTCACTTGTGAACACAGACTGATATAGGTGCAGGTTTTGCCATCTCCAGAATATCCCTTCAGGCAATTACATACTGCCTATGAAGCAAAATCAGAAAACAGGCATACATGGAAAAATGATTGATTTTTTTTTTCAACACATAAATATACAGTTTACTTTTTTTCCAGATAATTTCATTGTGATACGATGTGGAGTTTATTAAGTTAAAAGTACATTATGTCTCCCAAAACAGTTTCCTGGCCAGTATGAGTAACCATAGACTGAGATTGGGACGTAATATTTTTCATAAGGCTCTATCTGCCTTTTTTTGCCTATCCATCTCTGGTGTGTCTGTCCTCTCTGCTGTCCTGTTCATTTGAAATGACCCCTCTGACATCTGCATGTTATTGTCTTGCTGACAAAACAGGCTAAACCCTTAATTTATTTCCCTCATGTTTTTTGCATGGGTTGGTATTCCTCTCTCATCCCTTTCCTTCCCCTGTGTTTTTTTTAAGTGATGAAAAGTAGCTTCAAAACACCTGGAATTGTGTGTTACTGGCAACTTCCCATGCAGTGGAAATGTAGCTGACATTTTCTCCTGGTTACTGTATTTTACATTTGCAGTTATCACAAAGATGAGAAATAGTTGCAAAGAAATGAATTATGTTCTCCAGTTCACTCATAATTGTTCTGAAATTAGAATGTACATTTAATATGTCGGAGTTTGAAACTTCAGTGAGATTTCTGCAGCAGAAATAAAACTGGGAAGTAGAAATTAAACTGGGAGGGAGTCTAATAGTAGTGTTTGTGTATTTCCTGGATGAGTGAGAGCCCTAGAGAAAATAGATGCATTTGTATCCTATAACTTTGCCATGCTGGGGTTTTGTAGTGGAGGTTGTTATTACTCTGATGTTAATTACATTCTCATAGGTAAGGAAGAATAAACAAACAGGTTGTAGCTACTACTTCTAGAGATCAGCAGGAGAGTGAGTGGGCTCCCTATGCAAGAGCTATGGTTTGGGACATTTTGTTTCCTTGTGGATACATCTGAACAGTGAAGGAAGAAGAGCTAGTCTAAAATGGATTTTTTTTCCATGAACAGTTTCTATAACAATTACAGAAACATCCTCTAGCAATACTTTCAAACTTACAGCTTTTCACATCAAAACCTCTCAAAGGAGAAAAACAACCACTTGAAATAGCAAAACACTGCTTTCCTCTGCAGTTCTGGATTTCTTTCACTGAAGTAGATTTTTTTCATGTTTATCTGTACTCCCCCTCAAATGCCTTCTTGAGAGAAGCACATACTTTTCAGAATTGTTATGAAATTCAGTTTTCTACTTAAAAACAAAGTTGACATGGGGAAATCTTTCTTTACCCAACAATAAACACTTGACTAGGCCTATTTTTCTTCACTAACAAAGTACTCACTTGATTGGGTCCAGTCTGCGTGCATTCTGCATTTCTATCACATCCACCATTGTTCACCAGACAAGGGTTGATTTCTTTATAAAACAGAAACAGTATAATAAAGAGAGAGTAATTCTGAAAACCCAAGGAGAATAAATTTTAAGTAAAGCATACTAGGAATGCAGATTTATGACAAAATTCATCCCCTCAGTTACTTGGTCTGGGTCTACCTCGGTCTAGGTCTTCAGTTGTCTTGGTGGAGGCTAAAGCACTGCCAGCAGCATTTCTGAAACCAACCCTGGGGAGGTGTTGTACGGTATCTAAAAGTCTGTCTGTAATGGTCAGAGGAGTGTGTGTATTAAGCTGCTGGAGATGGGGTTATCCTTGCTAGGGGTAGATGATGTTTGATAATTTTTGGTGCCACACCACACTGCTGCAGGTGCATGGTGTGCCAAGTAGTACCAGCCCTGTGGCAGGGAAAGTTGCCTTTGGCATCAGGTGATGTAGTATCAGCCAGCTGCACTTGTGGGTCAGTGTGGGAGGAGGAACATCCCCCTAGAGGAAGCCTCTCTCCTGTTGTGAAATACAAAGCTGTGTTTCGTGTCAGGTACATGCAGCCAACGTGTGTGTTTGTGATTGTGATATGTGTGGAGACCAACCATGGGACAGTTGAGAATTCTAATAATAACTGAGGAAAGTAAAGCATGGAAGAAGGCCTTTGAACCCATCTTTTGTTTGCAATTAACCTTAGTTGATTTAGGAGCATTGGAATTAAAGTGTTAAGGATGTTGCTTTTTGCTTGTAGTTAAGCCTTAAAGAGTTTTGCAATAATAACCTTTTGAAGTATAATTTTAGAATATTGCTTGTATCCTTGAAACTATAGCTTTGGAATATATAAAAAGGAAACATGCTTATCTCATGCCTTAACAAAACAGAGAAAAGCAGCTGGAGAAAGGAAGATGAACATCAACTCAAGGATTAATAGTTTTGACCAAGGGAAGCTGGATATCACTGTTATAAGATTTATAATCCTTGTAATTAAAAGGTGGACCCACATCTGGGGAGCTGGACTTCACCAGATGGGATTCATCTTTCTTCTTTTGGAAAACAGACCGCCACCATCTGGGATCCTCCTTTTGAGAAACATCCTGAGAAAAACTAAATCACAATAGTGTAAAGAATTGTGACATAAAAATTGGGAATAGAAACTGCTGATGAGTAAAAACTGGGAATAGAAACTGCTGAGAAAGCTGATGAGTACCCCTGTAAATACCTGTAACCCTCAACTATCGGTGTGCAGTTGGAGGGAAAACTTCCCCGACTTTACCCAGTGCTGTATTGCTCATACTTCACCATATTAATTAATAAATTGGTTGCTGCTTGAACATTGGCCTAGCCGAGCTTCTGATTTGTAACGCTGTGGCTTTGCAGTGTGATGCAGAGGCAGGGCAGGGTGTGTGCTTACCCAGGCAGACGATCCCGTCCCCCGTGTAGCCGGCGCTGCAGACGCAGGCTCTGTTCCCCGGTGTTGTTCTCCTGCACTCTGCCTTGGAGGAACAGCCCCCGTTGTTGCTCCCACAAGCATCAATAGCTGAACAGGGACAACAGCAGAGATTAAACCAGTGTGCTGGACTGGCTTCTTGCTTCTCATGATTATCTGTCTCCTTTTTTAAAGGATTTATGTGGAAACCAGGGCACTGGGAATATTTCTCTGCTCTGGGGTGCCCTAACCCCCAGGGGAGCATTGACTTTGACCCTCATTCATGGAGAAAGTCTCCTGGACTTCAAGATAGACTGGAACCCACAAAAGTGTGAAATAGATTATAGAGAGTAGTGTAGGTGTATCACTTGGTGAGAAATTTAGGTTTTAGGATTTTTACTATGTTGTGGATGGAAGTAAGATGGAGGGCACAGGGGGTCATCCTGAGTTCCTTCTTCGTGCTTCTTCTTCCTTCTTCTCCATGGGTTTGGGTGGCATTTTGTAATTGGGCAGAAAAGTCTGCATTGGGGGCTCTGTGGGATCAGTTATTGGGTTAAAAGGGAAAATAATCTAGGTGTCAGTTCTTAATTGGATAGTTTAGTCTTAAAAGACCTTGTAGCAAGAGATTGTTGGCCATTTTGTGGCTTCTAATGAAAAGCTGCTGAACTCACAGTAGTGAGACTGTTTTACTGATAATAAATAATAAACATCTGAGTCCAAACATGAATTACTGTCTCAAGTGCCTTCAATCCAGACCCAGAGAAACTGACAACTGGTACCCCCACAGATTTACTAACATTTTTTGAATGAGTCTTTCTGAATTAGGAGGCCACAGATTTCAGTGGTGCCAGTTATTTAATACATGTTATTGTTTCCAGAGGGAAAGCTGAAATGGTGTTTCTAATCTGGAATGTTAGAATTCATCCAGGACTGACTTTCAGTAACTTTCCATCTTCCAATTCTGCCCATTTCAACAAAACACCAAAAAAAAAGAGATGAATGTTTGTGTTCATCTCTAGTTTAAATAGCCATTTAAGTGTTCCCTGAGCTTGACATTTTCTGCAGACAGATCATATAACTTCTCTTGCAGGAGGCCTAGAGTATAATACCACCTAGCCCTGCTGTGACAACAAGTCTGGGTTCTTATTCAGATGGATACTCATAATGTTACTCCAGTTTTGGATGAGCTGGATGCTCACAACTTGAGAGCAGGAAGGGAGGGAGCCTGGTCTGATCTTCAGTGTGACCCAAATCAGCCTGAAATTTGCCTTAAGTTTTGCTTCAAATGACCCTAAATGGCTCTTTCATCAATTTCAGGCCAGGGAGTTGATGTTTTTCTGCAACTAGAGTCGCTATGGGTGATCTGTGTCACCCAGCTCTTCCTGCCCATGGGGAATTGCCCCCACAACAGATTAAAATGGATTTGTCTGTTTTGTGCCAGAAGAGAAAATGATAACAGGCAGAGTAAGAGTGGCAAAATCTGGGATTAGGATGCTGCCAGCCATTGTGAATAAGTAAAAAAATAGGCCTCTGTCTGAAAAACATTAGTATTTTAATCAGTTAAGAATTAAGAAAAAATATAATTAATTATGATTAGTGTAGCTGGAAGCAGTCTGTTTTGGATAACCCATATTTTTGGAGGAACATCTGGAGTAAGGTGCTATTATCCCTTTCTGAGGGTCTCTTAAATCTCTCTAGTCTAAAGAAATGGATTTTGCCACACCAGAAATCTGAGCAAGTTCAGAAAGCTGAGGAAGTGGTTGAGCTATACAGCTTCCAATAGCTGGAAGTGTTATTGTGCCCTGAATTGGCCTCTCTTTGCTGGGCTTTGTTGGGAAAGGGAGTAAAAGTCACAAACCAGGTTTCATTACTCTGCAAACAATGGGGCTGGGGTTGTGCACAGCATGTTCCCTTTTCTCTGCTCTCCCTGAGCACAATGCCACACAACTTGGAGATTTGGAGCCCTTTGTTTGCCGTGAATCTGCACCTGTTGGGCTGCTGTTTGTTGGCAACAATTCCTGTTTTTTAACTGGTGCATAGGGAACTGCTCATCTCTCACCAGCTCTACTGTGACCAGAGACTGCTTCAAGCATTCTTCTTTGGTTTCTTTTTTAATTTTTTTTTTTTAATTTTTCAAAGGGAAGAAACAAAGTTCACTTGCCTGTGCAGAATGTCCCGTTCCCCTCAAAGCCAGCTGCACACTTGCAATAGGCAGTGCCATTTGATAGGAGGAGGCAGCTAATGAAATAAAAGGAGGGAGGCATCATTTAACAGAGAGGAAAAAAAAATTGGGCAGGTCTTTTGTATAGCCCTTGTTTTGTGGCTGTTTCTGAAGGTAATGTTGCATAGAAATAACAAGGCATTTAACTGTACAGTAAGAGGTAGCTAAAACCATAAAAATGGACCTAGCTGGACCAAGCTTTTCAAATATGTTTTGGATGTATTATTTTAGGTATTAGAATTCCATGCTTTGGTGTTTGAATATCCTATTTTTTTGTGCAGAACTAGAGAATTTGTATTTGTACAAAAATCTGTGCACAATTTTTGTCTGTGTGCACCCAGTTTGGAGGGATACAGCCAGCACAATTCATCATTGCCCCCTACTCCTGCCATGCCTGCACCTCTCCTCAGACCTACAGGTGTGTCAATGGATGAAAAATACACAAGACTGCTTCTGTCAGAAACACAGTCTTGATTCCAGAATGTGTGGGGTCCCTATGAGCAAATTTGAGAGCGTAGTTTTGCCAAAAAATCCTGGTAAAATATTGCTGCTGTGAACTGAAGGTCACAAACACACAGGGGAGAGAATGACCTACATCTGGGAAAAAGGGGTTTGCCCCTCAGGTTTCTCAGCTCTTAGAGAAGAGCTGTGGCTGAAAATGAGGAGCCTTTCCAGCCAGTTTTCCTTGGGTTTCTTTGAGATGTCTTGACTTGTGTAAATCTTGCTGCCTGGTCAGTGGTGAGGGGACAGCTGCACTTCAGTAAATGGCTCAGTGGGGCTCACTTGCTCCTCTGAAAATTAGTTAGTGTCCCAATATTGGTGCTGGACTGGTGAGAGCATTTTTTTGTTGTTGTTTATATATTTTGATACGAAGAGAGGAGACATTTGAACTTTCTGGCCTCTTCACCGCATACATTAGATTTACATTGCTCCTTATCTCTGAGATATGCTGCTGAGAAGCCATGAGCAAGGTGGACTTGATTTTTGCCTTGCAAGAGGTGCCCTTTTTCTCCCCTCTCCTCTAAATGAGTACATTTCATACGTACTTAGCACTGGTGTGGCACGAGGCGTTACATGCATCATCTTTGATTTCTGCAAGTGGAAAAAAAAAGAAGTAGGGATCAGAACCTTTTGGGTCAACATCCTTCTAGTTTTAGAGTCATTTGTTCCCACCATGTGGAGCTGGAGGCTGAGTTGTGTGACAGACAACTGTGCTCTCAGTCTTGATAGAGGCTCTGTGGCATTCACGTTTTTTGAAAAAATTCTTTTGCTTAGGATTTTTCTCTTGGGAAGCTGAGAAGCTTCAGAGAAAAAGAAAGCAATTTTTATTTCACTTGTTTTTCTTGTGTTTTGCTTTTTTAGTATGTGTTTAAAGATTGTTTACTTACAAGTAATTGTTGTATTGGATTTTAGTGTGAGTTGTTTTAACTCTTTGGCCAGTCAGAGCCAAGCTGTGTCAAGACTCTAGAAAGAGTCACAAGTTTTTATTATTATCTTTTTAGCATTTGGTAAGAATTCTTTCTGTATTCTTTAGTATAGTATAGTATTTTTAATCTACTATAATAACATAAAGTAATAAATTAGCCTTCTGAAAACATAGATTCATCATCCCTGCCTTTGTCAGAGCTTCCCAACAAATACAATAAGACTCCACCTGGAGAGTCTGTATAGATCAGTGGATGCCACTTAAATGAATTTGCAAGGAAGAGTTGTGTAATATTGCCAGGAAAACATTTCACCTGTTGTCATTTACCTGTATTTAGTCTGGTGAGTCTTGTATAATACTAGAATTATATAAGGGTAGGTTTTCTAAAGGAGCTGAAAGTTTTCCCAGAGCATATATAGCAACCTTCTTACAAAACTGTAATTATTATTAATTTTTTCCCTGGGGAAATTTAAAACTGATCTTGAATGCTATTGTAAATGTACTTGTAAAATTTTTAAATTTCTAGGGTTTTCAAAACTCTAGCTAGAGTTTTGAAATAGTTACCGAGTACATTTTAATTATGTATAAATAGAATATAATGTGATTGGATATAGAAGCTGTATTAAGCCAGCACAAAATGATTTATTTGCTAATTATTTTTTATCGCATTAACAAGAACATAATTTAATATCTGGTGTTGTGTAGCTAAATCAACTTTTAGAGGCACTTGAGATGTTTTGATCTGAGGGTCAAAATGTGCTGGGTAATCCTGCTCTGGAAAACATATAGCTTTAATAAATGGGATATTTTTTTGGGGCAGATAGAGGGTGACACAGGTAGAGAATTGGCAAAGTAAGCATTTCAGTGTCACCAGTGGTGTCTCAACCAGCTCTCTAACAATGCAGTAATTAATTGCCATAGCACAGGAATGTGACCCACACTTCACTGCACGTGGGAAGCTGCACTGGGATCTGATTGTGGCTCTAGTTCTGTCCTTTTCTGAAATGCTCACCTTTTCCCTCAGAGGAAAAGAGGCAGGACACTCACCAGCGTCACAGGTCACTCCTCTCCAGCCAACGTCACACTCACAGGAGCCATCCCCGTCGATCCCGCTGCTGCATTTCCCATGGACACAAGCGCACACTGTGGGAGAGATGGGGACAAGCCGCTGTCCCTGGCAGTGTGGCAATGTGGGCAGCAAGGGGCAGGAAGGACAGCAGGGGTGGCCCAGACATCACCTGCTGATGGCACCTTCTGCTCTGGGCTATTTGAAGAACGGCGCTGTCTTGTGCCCTTTGGTTTCTAATTATTTAGCAATAACTCTAAATGCAAGCTGTGCTTATATTGCCTCTATTCCCAAATACAGGGTCTGAAACTGTATATTAATGGGAAAGAATTGGTGGAAAATAGCAGTGCTACAGAGGATGGTTCCTGCTAGATTCTTTTCTGAGTCCGTGGTGTGACAGAGTAGAAAGCCCTGTAGAAAGCCTTTTCTACTGTTTCAGAGTAGAAATTTCCAGCCTAATGGGGGAAGAAAAGGGGTTAATGATGTTTTTAAGCCTATTAGGAAGTGCTGTACCTTTCTGGAACGTGGACTGAACATGGTTAGAAGATAAAAGGGGAAGGTTTGGACCCGTGGATGGGTCTTGCTGACTTCTTTTCTAAGTCTGTGGTGTGACAGAGTAGAAAGCCCTGTCTCCAGCCTAGGGATTAGAAAGCAAACCCCATAATGGGGAAAGAAAAGGGGCTAATGATGTTTTTAAGACTATTAAATCTTAAAAGGTAAGCACTGCCTATTAGGAAGTGCAGTACCTTCCTGGAACCTGGTTAGAAGATAAAAGGGGAGGGTTTGGGGTGTCTTTGGGGGGCTGGGTACCTTGGTCACAGCCTTGGCCGTATCTGCCCTGGCTGCAGCTCTCGCAGGCCGTGCCCACGAAGCCCTCCTGGCACTGGCAGGTGCCCGTGCCGTTGATGCCATCCAGGCACACGCCGTTCCCGAAGCAGGCGCTCCCGGCTCTCCCTGGGCACGGCTGGCACTGCGCGCCGAAGAAACCCGCGCAGCACTCCCTGCTCTGCAAAGGCAGAAATGCTGTGCCGAGGGACAGGGGCAAGCAGGGAGAGCTGGGTTTTTACAGGGGCTTTTAGGGATAGGGAAAGAGGGGTGGGTGTGTTTGGGTCCAATCCAGCTGGCTGTGCACCCCAGCCCACACAATCTCACATGGACAAAAGGCGAAAGACAAGAAGCGCTCTTCTCCATGTGGGGATAAATGTCCTAAGCTTATTTCCAGGAGACCCACCAGATGGAAAAGAGGCTCTCCCCTTCTCATGGGGGACTTTTAAACCCAGGGGAAGGGGGGACAGAGGAAAAGGACACAGCCAAAGGGATACAAGTGAGGAGGGCTGAGGAGAGGGGTAAAGGGGTAACCCAGGGAGAGACCCCCAACGCTGACACTTGTGGGGGGAAAAGGGGAAGACCATGTGGTGATAGGGTACAAATCATGTGAACAGTGCAAATTACCAAACACCCAGTGCAAATTATCAAACACCCAGTGCAAGCAACTAAATAACTATTCAGTGCAATATAACAAGGGTGGGTTTATATTGGGTATTAGGAAGAACTTATTTACTGTGGTGAGGCACTGGAACAGGTTTCCCAGAGAAGTTATGGGTGGACCCATGCCTGGATGTTCAAGGCAAGGTTGTGGAGTGCTGTGAGAAACCTGGTCAAGGGGAGGATGTTTCTGCCCATGGCAGAGTGGTTGGGACTAGATGAAGGTTAAGGTCCCCTCCAACCTAAACTAGTCTTTGGTTCTGTGATTTTTAGCAGTACATCAGCTCTGCTGGTCTGTGACCACACTTCTCAATGTGCCAGGACACTGGCTGACACTGCCAGTCCTTGGTGGGACCCAGGTGCCCTTCACCACTGCAGGGAGAGGTGGAGAATTGCTAGGGGCAAGCAGAGGTTTACCCTTCCCAAGCCTGTGCTCCCTCTGCACCACTGGCCATGCAGAACTTTGTGTGCTGCAGCTATCACCAGTCTTTAACCTTCCAGTCTCTGCTGTGTCCAGAATAAAGGCCAATAAATATCCACTCAGGAGCTGCCTTGACCTGCTGTGTGTGCTTAGTGGGGATGATGAGGAGGATGAAGCTCAGGGGAAGGGGGTTCCTGGTTTTTACCATAACAGAAGCAGTGAACTCACAATGATGGTTTTGGCACACTTGGGCTTGCAGCCAATCTGGATGGTGTACTGTCTCATGTGGTTTTCTGTGAGGATACAGTACTTCTTCACCCCTGCCTGAGCAAATATTGGAGAAACAGGTGCACTTCTGAGTAATATTGATTAGCTAGATTCAAATGTGTTAATAAATGGGACGTTAAGTTCATGCATGCTGTGCACTGACTCACACATTCACAATTAAAATGAAGGAAATACTTTTAGAAATAGAAATGAACATATGATCAGTTTAACTTAGTGTCTTGTGGTGTTTTAAAGATATCTAAAGTTGTCTTTGCTCAGAACCAAACAGATACTATTCAAAAGTTTTATAATTTTTTTTTTCATTTTTCACATTTTCCGACTTTTCTAATTCTTCTTGGAAAACTGAGTTATGAAGTTGTGCAAAAACAGCTGTTGAAAAATTATCTTCTAGGTCTGAACAAAATTGGGGAAAGATTGTTTGCTGAGGAAACATTTTGATCTCAATATACACTTGTGTGAGGAGATTGAGACAAGAATCCATCCAGCAGCTCATTGTAAAGGAAATGTTAATGAGTTTGTTTGTTTGGTTTTTTTTACCCATGAGGAGTTAAATTTGGTTTTACCAGTTTTTTACTTTGATGAGGTGGATGGGACTTAAGCTGCTTTGGAATACCATTACTGGCATAATTAATTTTAAAAAATAAATAATAAAGGGAAAGATATTTATGTAATCCCAATGGAGAATCTCTGAGGTCAGGGTGGATTGAGTCTCTTGACTATAAGCAATGTATGTAGCAGGCTGAGATAACTGATACATATTTTGGTGAAACTGAGACAATTATATTAAAAAATAGGATTAAATGCATATATAATCAGTTTTGATATGACCCTAGCATTAATGAAAAAATACTTACAATTTCTTTTGTTCCTGGGGGACAGCTTGATGGGTGAGAACAAATTCTGCACTTCTCCTTATGCAACACAAATGAGAGGTGGTTAACAGACTGTACAGAGCTGCAGGCAGGTTGTTTCATGGGAAAAGAATGATTTCCAGCCACACTTCTAAATCTAGTGCTTGAGGTACATGATCAGGATAACCCCTTTGGTAAAGAGGGTGAGGGAAGCTGTCCTGCTCAGCAAGGAAGAATATCCCTGTGAGTGGCTCTGTGGGGACACCCTTCTCCCAGGGGGAAGAAGGAAAGAACATTTGGTCATTTTTTATTTGCTCTTCTGAAGTGATGCTTCCCACTTTATAAACAAGTGGTCTGGTTATGAAGATGTATTAAATAATGCATTACTAATATTATCTGAATATTAGAGCTGAGGAATTTCTTATTATTCAGCTACTCTGACTGCATTTTATCCAGGCTGTCAGAACACTGATTTCAGGACCAAAGTAGTCTTAAGAGATGCTAAAAGCCCTGGTAGGAATATCCTTTGTGGAAAATGTGTGCATTCCTTGCTGGGAAGTACTATCACATATCCTATACTTTTGAGCTTTGTTTGGCTGTGGGTTTCCCTGAGGGGCTTTAAGGTTCTCTATGAACTTCTGTCACTTACAATGATCACGGTATTATTGATATCACATCTGTTCTTCTGGATTTCCAGCACCTTTCCCAGTCCATGAATAATTCCTCTGTCTGTGGCAACATTTGCATAGCTTATAGGAGCATCATTTATGTACAGCTGCAAGAGACATGCAATCAGTTAGAGACTAGCAGGGGTGTCCCATGGCTCTGTGCTAGCCTGAGCATTAGAAGATGGAAGAAAGAGAAAAATGTGCAGGGGTCACCTAAGGAAACCAGCAAAGGGTTCCCCAAAACTCACTCATATTCCAGTTGCTGCATTTAACTGCTTCACTGCCCTGGAGGGCAGGGGATGGCTTGCAGCCTGTTAAAACTTGTGAGCAACAGGATTTGGCAGAGCAGCTTTTCCCAAGGGGGGGGGGGTAAAAGCTATGAAGAAGGAGCCTAAGACATGCCAAAAGGTGAGTTTGCTGTGTCTGGGGGATGTGGGGCTTCAAGGAAACCCTAACAGAAGCTGCTCTTTTAAGGAGGGGGCTTCCATCATCTCAGTGCTACCCCACACCCTCATTGTGCCCTCACCAGCAAGTCCCACTGTAGGTGCTTTGTTAAGGCTCAGCAGTGGGCAGAGCAAACAGCAGGGCTGAAACTTCTGTAGAAGCTTTCTATCTTCCTTTGCCTATGCCCACAGGGACTTCTGGGACAGAGAAGGAGGACCAAGCTCCCTTCCTGGCCCTGTCTCTTAATCTTGCTCTGCCTGATTTTTCCATGAGTGGTATTGAAAGGCAATTCATCTTTGTTGAACAGTACTTTGAGTTGTTAGGATTGAAAGTGGAGTGAACCCACAGAAAACAGAAATTATAAAACTAATATTATAATAAAGTTTTATTTGAAGTTTTATAATTGAGGGCAGGTTTCTAATAGCTCTTGGAAGTCGGATTAATGACTGCTCTGGAATTCAGGCTTGAAGCTGCTAGAGACCAATACCTAAAATTCAATTTTAAATGTGAACAGCACAACTGAAATCAAATTCAATCAAAGATAACTTCAAGGGTGATTTTAAATTAAGCAGGCCTGAGACAGGCCTTGCATTTGAGTGACAAATTTTGTGCTGCTGAGTCACAGAAGCTAACGAGGGATGCAGAGCTCCTTTAGACTCCATGTCAGTTTGAAGCTGGATTTGTAAAAAGCAGGAAACCTGTTTCTCCCAGCAAGTGCAGACAGCAGTACCTGGCTGTTGTGGAGGAAGAACCCAACCTGGTAGGAGAAGCCCAGCATGGTCTCCCTGTGCATGCCATTGTGCAGGTTGTTCTTCAGGAGCTTCTCATCCAGCACAACGTGGTAGCGGATTTGGCCTTCATCCTGCCAACACACAATTGCATTCTGAGTTACCTAATAAAGATGGAAAACCTCCTAGGTATAGCATTTTCCAAAGAGTTTAGGCCAAACAGAGATTGCCTGAATTTAAAGAGAAACTTCTCCAGTGGGTAGGTTATTTCATTTTCCCTCCTGTAGTCAGCCTGCATTCTTGCCACAATGAAAATGTTTTTGACCATGGAGGATGAAAGGCTACTGAACTGGGAGGAGCAAGGTTTGCTTGAGCCTGTAGTGTGTTTCTGTGCATAGGGCTGGCAGCTGAATTCAGGGAAAAGTCAGGTGATTTTTAGGACCCTGAACTTCATGGGTTCATTTGACATGAAGGGTTGTGTATTCATGAGTGTGTTTTTATGGTCTTTCCATGCCTATTCCTTATTCCTTTGGGAATCCCTGAATAACCTATAGGGGAATAAACTGTGATGAGTGTTTAGAGTAATTTTTGTATCTATTTATATTTTCATATCTATATATCTATATATATATAATCTTTAAGGGCATCCTCAGTCAATAAAGACTACTTTTAATTGTCTATAATTGAAAACTTTTCTATGCCTGGTTGGTAGAGTGCATTCATATTCACTATACAATGATGAAGTTACTTTCTATACATCAAAATTCGGTGTGGGTTTCCCAAGGCTTTTCTAGATCTTGTTCTGAAGCAGGAGGCTCCCAGAGCTCTCCCTGACTAGGAGGGGGGAGCAGAAGCAGGATGTGTTGGTGAGAGATTGACCAATGTGAGAGAAGCTGGAGTGTTTGGGGAGTTTAGGAGCTGTCTAGCCAACAGACAGTGCAGCTGCAACTTTGTCTTTACAATAAAAATGTGCTTCTGGGAAATCCTGTTGCCCACTGTGCCCTTATCCTGAATCTCCATGCTGCTGCTGCTCCTTCAAAAGTGTGGGAGAGCATGAAGCATCTTCAGGATGTGAGATTTGTGATGTTGCCTCGCTGTGCCTACAGAGTAAAAGAGTGGCCTTGACATCTCTTAGGGCTGGCCTTGTTCCACAGATTTGGCAAAATATATTTGCAGATGAGAAAGTGGGAATTAAGATAGAGCTAATCTCCATCAGTTTCCAGCCCTATTTAATCTCCTGACCTTGAGGAATTGGAGGAAAAGCTAACACTGATCCATCTTGATTTCTGTCTTTAATCGCTAGCAGAGTTAGGACATTTTACCCCCATCAGGGCCAAGAAATGGGATCTTCTCCCTGCACCAAACTCTTCACTCTGTAGCAGAGTTCTCCCAAGTGTTTCACTAAGTGGTTAAGCCTCAGGCAGACTTAACCTTATGGTTGTTTTTTGATTTTTATTTTCTTTTCTCAGATTACCACATCAGGCAAGGTTGGAAGGATGGAAGAAAGACTGAAGAAACATTGGTGAGTAGTGGAAATGAAAATTATTTTTCTGCATATGTGTGTAATCCATATTTACTGGGACTGATGCCTCATAGGAATGTGTCTCTCAAAGTTTATTAGAAATTCTTCTTGTAGTGATGTGGAAATGATGATGTGACAAGAAACAACTAAAAGGGTGTCCAAAAGCCATCTGAGCAGATGGAGCTTGATCACTTGTAAATGTGGGACATTTGCAATGGCTCTGCTGTTGTTGGTAAATGGTTTGGGATGAGTCATGTGAGCCCTGTGCTCCTCAGCTTCCTGACTGTAAATGGAGACCATGCAAGTAGGGATAGAGAGTAGATAAATATTTTTGGAAGAGACAGGGAAGAATTAAAGCCACTGGGCAAATCGTGGGTGAAGCTTCCTCTGCAAGGTGTGTGGCTCCTGATATGTGCAATCTATAAAGCTGATTCAAATTGGAGAAAATATGAAGGAAGATGCTGGGATAAAGCAGAAAAAGGATTGTTTATCTTGGGAGGAAACCAACAAGGCTGAGAAGGGGGTTTGAGCTTGTAAATATGTCAGGGTACAAATGCCAGAGAGAGTGTTGCTGCAGCATTCCTGCAGGAGTGACAAGGCCAGCATCTGGATAGTTTTAAGAAAGACTCACAATATTTCATGGCATTATTAATGATGGGTATTATTGATGTCAGGGGACTGGAGTTTGTTTACCTAAAAAACTCATTTCAGCGTTTTTTCTGGTCACTCCTGTACTGACCTTCTTTACATAAAAAAATCTCTCTCAAAATCCCAAACAAAAAACAAAAGTCTACTGACAAGACTTTTTTCAGGGAAAAGTCAGGTGATTTTTAGGACTGAACTTCATGGGTTCATTTGACATGAAGGGCTGCATATTCATGAGTGTTTTTATGGTCTTTCCATACCTATTCCTTATTCCTTTGGGAATCTCTGAAATAAGGTCTAGGGGAATAAACTGTGATGAGTGTTTAGAGTAATTTTTGTATCTGTCTAGCTATATTTTTATATCTATAGATATAATCTTTAAGGGCATCCTCAGTCAATAAAGACTACTTTTAATTGTCTTTAATTGAAAACTTTTCTATGCCTGGTTGGTAGAGTAGATTCATATTTCACTGTAAAATGATGAAGTTACTCGCTATACATCAAAATTTGGTGTGGGTTTCCCAAGGCTTCTAGATCTTGTTCTGAATCAGGAGGCTCCCAGAGCTCTCCCTGACTAGGAGGGGGAAGCAGAAGCAGGATGTGTTTGTGAGAGATTGACCAATGTGAGAGAAGCTGGGGTATTTGGGGAGTCTTGGAAATTGTCACCATGTTTTTAATCTAGAGAAGGCCAAAACAGAACAAATAGCTAGGCTCTTCCAGCAGCTCAGGAAAATACAGGTAGATTTCAACTTCTTTGTTGTTACAGACAAAACCTAATTTACTGGATTTCTGGGAAACAAATCTCCCTATCTCCCTGTGTCCTCATAACACATCCACTTGAAACAAAGA
Source organism: Agelaius tricolor (assembly GCF_023055355.1). Lineage (NCBI taxonomy): Eukaryota > Metazoa > Chordata > Aves > Passeriformes > Icteridae > Agelaius > Agelaius tricolor. Next base: position 7,933,763 of record NW_027269263.1, read on the forward strand.
TGAAATACTGAGCTGTTAGGACAAGCCTTGTGAGTTATACATACCAGAGTAGCAGATTTCTTATCCTTTAGGTAATTTTCTATGGCATCATCACTTGGGGCAAAGACTGTGTATGTGTTTGCTGCTTCTATTTCGTCAGCCAGATTGTATTGCTGTTGTGAAACACATTAAAAAAAAAAAAATCAGAATGACCACTGGTAGTCTGAAATGCAAACAAAGCAGAGAGCTTCCTCTGCTCTGAAACACTGAGAGCATGGTGTGAAAGCTTACAATAATGTAGCCCCTGAAGAGGGAGTAGTCGGGCATTTGCTCCAGGCGGGCCAGCAGCCTTGGCAGGACAGCACTGCGCAGCGGGGTCAGCACCTGCAGGGGAGCAGACACCCCACATCACCTGCAAGCACCACGTGCAGGGCAAAGCGCTGCTCTGTGCACAGTGTTCTCCACAGGAGGTTAATAGTTTTGTGGTGCAGAAAAATCCTGATCGATATATCAGATACCTTATCGATGACGTGAATGACCCCGTTGGTGGATGCGATGTCGCTGGCCACAAAGTGAGCGCCCTCGAGGGTCAGGTTCTGCACAAGGGAGAGGAGAGAGGCTTTGCCTTGGCCTTGTTGGGGTGGTGCTTCCCAGAAGCTCATCCTGTGCATTTCCACACCTTCCCAAATGCTTGCCTGGGGATGTACCATGGCGCCACTAACTCACACCAGAGCCTGGGTGACCCTCAGGGAGTCGCGCACAGGGGAGGGGACCTGGGCAGCCTTGGCTGTTCCCTGGGTGCAGACTGGCAAAGCCCTGGGCTGGCAGCACAGGGCAGGCTGAGCTCTGAGCTGATTCACACCCTCCCAGCTCTGCGCAGCTTTGAAGGATCCTGTTCTTAACTTTTCCTTTGGAGGTGGGGGGAACTTCCCTCTCCCTTAATGGGGATGAAGTGCTTAAATGTGACTTGTGTATTCCCAGGAAATCCTCCTCAGAACATGGAATTTACCTGGTAAAACGGCTAAGGGGGAAGGGCTGTAACTTATTTACCATTAAAAATACCCTCAGGTGGTTTAGGACTATCAAGTTGCCTAGGTGGAGATGTGTGTTATCACTGCTTCCTCCTACCTTCCCTGTTCCCTAAATTATTTGATTTCCTTGATGCTCTTTGTATTAATTTAGCTCACACAGGCTCCTCCAGGCAAGGACTGCCATTCTGCTTGGTTACAGCTGTCCAGTGTTTGCAGCAGCTACTGGGGCATTAGAAATAATTAATATTGTGGACAAATTTTAGCGATGTAAAGTGGTGGTGAAAAACAAGGTAATGTTTCTCCCAGAGGGCCCCATAAAATTGAACTATGCCCTTAATTTTATAGCATGTAGTTTAAAAAAATGAATAATGTGTGTGTGGTTTTGTAATACAAGAAAGCCAGTGGCAGTGATGGCCAGGGTTTGGTGTGTGATACCACAGTGGTTTGCAGGTCATCTCACCCCATTTTCTTTAGACAAGTGTAGGAATTTGCTCTGTAGCGATGTTGGCAGCATGTCAGAGGACGATAATTTCTGGAAATCAGCAAAGCTGTAAGCTCCTGTCAGTACATGATACCTAAAGGAAATTAACCATATGTGAAGGTTTTGTATTTTCTCTCTTTTTTCTTTGTCTTATTTCAGATAAACGTGCTTAGTCTGTCTTAAATGGTAGTTTTAAGCAGGAATTGCTTCTACAACACCTTGTTCGGCCATGTTTTTATCTTAGTTCAACCTTTACACATTTCTGACATAATATAAATAATGCCTTTTTTCCCAGTGGCCTTGCTACAGAGATTTATTAATACGCCACTGGAACTAGAAGGAGAATCCTGTGCCCTTCCTTTAAAATCAAAATACCTGTCTTGCTCTGGTGGCTTCAAACCAAAGGCTTGTTTAGCATAAAAAACAGTTAATTTAAAAAGCCAAAACCCCCAACAATTAACGTACTTAAGGAGAGTTGGAATGTTGCTTTTTGACATCCAAAAGGCTTTCTCATCCTCATCCATGTTCTTGATGGCTTGCAGAGAAGGCACAAGGACAGTCAGGTTTGAGGTGGTGGACAGCACTGAGTTTATCTTGGCCTCCTGCATGGAAGTAAAGAGGGTAAAATAATTCATTCCAAGGATGGTCTATAAATAGTAGCTGGTGACATTTGAAGCAAGGTGTGGAGTATGTGACGTGCTTTGTGACCAGCCTGGAAAGGGAAAAACTATTATACTGAGCAATGACTTGAACAATATCACTTGCAGCTGCACAAAAATGGAAAACGAGTGTCTTTTCTTTGCAGAATAGATTGCCAGCATTGAAAGGGCAGAAACAATGTCCAAGTCAGAATTGGTTTTTATGATGACATACATAACTTGACCCCCACAAAAGTTAGCCTGTCTCGTAAGTTTTGAATTATGCACTTGAATGTTTAAAAAAAACATAGTGGTGATAAATGGAGGTGATAAATGCTAGTGGTTACTGATAAATTCAAGTAATTTGCTCTTACTGTTGTAATTTGCTCCATGCTGTTCAATAGCTAGGACTATGAACCATGATATAAGAAACTCCCATGACACAGTGTTCCCATTTGGAAGAAGACTATTTGACGTGGCTGGGATTTTTTTCCAGATGTCCAAGAGTTATCTGTGTCCACTAGAACTGCAGTGGAGCTTGCTGCTGACAGCTCTAATTTTAGATGGGGATTGTCAGATCTGCAGCATGCATGAATTAATTAATCTTCCATGTTTTTATCTGCCTTAAGGATAGAAAGAGTTTCCACTGGAGAGAATTTTTCCAGTTGTGTTGAATTTTTTTTTTTTTGAGTGAAAAACGGAAAGCTAAATATTTAAGTGTGATCTTGCTGAAGATGGGGTTCTCCAAGCTTTTCACAGGCTCCACAGCTTGCCATTTTTGATACTGCAAAACTTGAGGGAGCAATATGAGCTTGGGATCTACCTTTTTGCAGCTGGTTATGCTGCCTGGAAGCTGCTTTGGATAGTCCTTCATTACCCATTTTGGGTTTTGAATCAAGAAGGGAATCAGCTCCCTTAAATAGCTGGGGATTTTGTCTCTGTTAAGATCATCTTTCTTCCTAGCCATCATCCCTATCACCTTCCAAATATTTAAATATAGAAAGAGCAACAAACTTCCCCTTCTCATCCTTCCTGAGCAGCAAGAAAAGAATTTGGTTATGGAAAGTGGTAAACATCACATTCCTGTTCAAGTACAAAGTTAAAAACCCACAGATGGATATTCCTCCCTATTTTGCTCATGTTTGTAGTTACCAGTGTTCATTTTAAGTGATAGCATTTCTCTGAAGTGTAGCAGAAATTTCCATATCAGTTTCAATGGATTATACAGAATCTTCCCTCTGATTTGTTCCCCCATTATCTAAAGAGCATATTAGCAGGAGAACAGCATTTCTTATTGTGCCCATTTCTTTAAATCCTTTAGTTTCTCTCTACAGTGTCCAGGGCCACAATCTGAGCTCAGGGCCAGGCAGTCACCTGTCCTGAATTAGCCACATGGAGCTCTCTTCAGGAGCTCCCTGAGGTTCTCCTTGCAATTATGTACTTTAATGAGCCCCAAGCCATCTAACTTTGAAAAGCCTTGAAGCAGCTGATGTGCTGTGACTTCTGATGTTATTCATTAACACATCACTGTCCTTTCTTGTTCACCACGTGTTTGATGAACACTTCTTACATTTAGGATTTAAGTTCTTGTGGGAGCAACCAGTTTTTATTCATACAGTTCCAATCACAGTGGGGTAGGACCTTAATGTACTGCTGCTCTAGTAATAAATGACAGCATGGGAAAATAGAGAGTAGATTTTTAGTGTATCCAGAACTTTGGGGTTTGAAACCTATTTTGGTGCTTCCTCCCTAATCTGGAGCCAAAGAAGTTACTCTTTCATCACTGAGGTTGTTCAGCCTGGAGAAGACTTCAGGGAGACCTTTTGTGGCCTTTCAGCACTTACAGGGAGTTGTAAAAAAGGTGGGGCAGACTTTTTAGTGGGGCCTTTTGCAAAAGAATAAGGGACAATAGTTCTAAACTGAAAAGGGGTGGATTTAGGTTTGATATATGAAAGAATTTATTTTTTTTTAAACAATGAGGGTGATGAAACACTGGAAGAGGTTGCTCAGGGGTGTGGTGGATGACCCATCCCTGGAGACATTCAGGATCAGGCTGGGCAGGACTCTGAGCAGCCTGACCTAGCTGAAGATATGTCCCTGCTTATGGCAGGACGATTGGACCAGATGGACTTTAAAGGACTCAAACCATTCTATGATTCTATTTCCTGCACCTCAGGCAGGCCTGCACAGACTGAGAGCTTTCCTGCTCTCTTGCTCCCCACTGTCCAGCCATACACTTGCATTTCCCTGCCATGGGGCATTTGAAAATGGGGGAGGGTAGGGCATTGCCTTCCCTTCCCACTTGTCTTTTATTGAATGAGAGAAGTTGAAAGGAGACATCTGGGGTCCTGTCCAGTCTCTGCTCATACCCTGCTGGTGCTCATCTGGGCTGCAGTGTGTTTTCATGCAAAATTAGTCATGGCTTATGTAGCTCCCTGCCTCAGAGAGCAGGCTTGGACCCAGCTCTGCTGCTTGTGGAGCTTCCTTACTCGCTGAATTTGGGTTCAGAAGTTGTTTTTCAGGCAGAAATAGGGAACCAGATGGTCAACCCCCCCCCCACAACAGGTGGGAAAGGCACCCTGACGTCTCTCCAGATTTTCAGCTTTCTTTCTCTGATGGAAATATTGCTGTGTGGCTCCCATTTCTAAACTCTACAAGGCTTGTGTTTTTCTGCAAACTTGAACATACTACAGAAATTAACCACCAAGTGTACTTACATTAACCCACTGGTTAAAAGCAGCTGCTTCTGACAGAGTGGACAGCTCCTGATGAGAGAGAAGAGAGATCAATGAGTTTGTAAGCTGTAATTAGCTGTACCAATGTGCTCTTGGTTGTGGGGCAACCCACCATGTCTGGCCTGGCTGATGTGACATGGAAGAGGGGGAGGTTTTCAGTGTGTGTGAAAAGGGATGGCATTAATGTTTTTTGGTGTTTTATATATATATATATATATATATATATATATATATATATATATTCTGGTAATGGGAAAGGAGAATTATCAATTCTTGAAAATCAGGCCATGGATTGCTTAGGTGTGTACCCAGCCTTGCTGTGTATTGTGACCCCAGGCTAAGCATTAATTTCCTGTGATTTTAAACTTAATTCTTCTCTTAACTCCATGCAAAATTGATTGAAACTTATGTTGTTTTAGCTGACATTTGTACAGCATCTCACACATCACCCAGCCCTTATTCTGCCAGAGTACTTGGAACAGAGATAGATGACAAGCAGGGGTGGCAGATAGTGCTGAGAGCCATGTGAGATTACTGCCAGGAGCTGAGTCTGAGGACACGTTCATTTTTCCTGTGCTGTTAAATGCATATTTATTTCACCAATTGACTTGGTTTGGTTTTATCTGCCTGTGGGTCAGCACAGTTTGTTTCAACATGATAAATTGATAATTTCCACTGAGAGAGACTGCAGGGCAAAACTTCAGAAGAGTTGACTGCTTGGTGCTCCCAGCTGGGAGGTTGGTGCTTAGCACTTCTGTAGCTCTGGACTCTGAGATTGGTGTTTTTCAATTTGTTTTCAATTTCAAATTTTCAACTTGTTTGAAGCCAGAAATTTGCTCTGCTCCCTTAGGCCCCTTTCCAAGCCATGTTTTTAAACACAATTTATGAATCAGGCGAGTGGTCCCACTTGGACCATCCTTTGCAGAGATCACTGGTGGGCATCATATTTTTCTGACTGTTTGAAAAGGCTTTGCTGCTCTCTCTGGTTAAGATGCAGGGTGAGACCTGTGCAGCAGCTGCTGTGCCCAGAGCAGGTGACCCCAGCACTTACATCTGCAGCGTTTCCGTAGCAGGTCCTGCCGTCCCCCTCGTAGCCCTTTGGGCACACACACTGCCAGCCACGGGAAGACTCAAACTGACAAGTTGCCTTTGAACCAGAAAGAGAGAGAATTTGTCAAACAATCACTGCCTACACGTTTGAAGCCCTGTTTCTTCACCTGACTGTGGCAGATCCATCCTCTGCTCCCCAGAGCTCCTCACCTCAGCTCTGTGCCCCACCTGAGCATGGAACTACAGGGCACAGCAAAGCACATGCAGCTGCTGATAAAGCTGATAGATGCCTGGGTGGAGACTGACTTGGGTAAATATCCCAACAGGATAGTGGATCCAAGTTGTAATTTCTGGTAGAAAAATAGCATTTATTTATTCCAGGCTTGAGATAATCCTTCTGTACTGGCAGATTTGGGAGCAGCCCTTGCAGTCTATCCACAGCTCATGTACCATACTGATGTGGTTCACACAGTTTTTTGGTGCTTGTAGAACTGCTTGGAAAGTGCTTTCTCCAAAGGGAATTGCAGGCTTGAAATGGCAAATAAATTCTATGGTGTGTGCAGGAGGCGAGGTGTGATATGAATCTGAACACTTTGTGCAGGGAATGATTAATTACTCACCAGATGATGGCATTTTCCATTTTGTTCCAGGCATGAGTTTATGGGTGTGCATTCAATTCCATTCCCCTGAAATCCATCCTTACACTTACAGTCATTCTGTCATTTCAATAAAACACAGCAATTCATTAAAATGATTAAAATAGCGTTCATATTCTAGACACGGTGAATTAGTTTCTCTGTGTTTCCATAGCTTGGCATTGACTCCAGTGGAATGACACTGACTAATATCTGCAGAAGACCTTCATACCTGACATCTACTAATGCACTTTCTAAAAATGTGTTTGCTGAAAGAGCAAGAGAAAGGAGGGAACACTGGGGCTGGAATTTAAGGATACTGTTTTGCATAGAGAGCACCACGTGGAAACAACATCATGGCTGTGAGGGAGAGGAGGATTTTGGGAAGAAAACAGGGTTCCTGAGCCCCGGGAGAGCAGAATGGCTGAGGACATGCAATGCAGGTGGCATTGGCTGTGAGGACCTACCTGCCCTGGCCCGATGTAGATGCAGGTGGCATTCCCGTGGCACCGTGCCGTGCTGGGCAGCAGGCAGGGGTTGATGGCTGAGCAGTCCCTCCCATCTCCTGTCCATCCTGCCTGGCAAACACACCTGTGCTCCTCTGGGCCTGTCTCAACACACTCAGCCTAGGGGGAGATGCAGAGGCAGCCATTCAGGACATCTACCTTTAGCCATCAGGCTTGTCTGAGCTCTGGAGTGGGATCTGGGGAAAGAGCCTGGAACTCCAATGAAAACCATGACTCTCACGTTCAAGTTTCTTGCCAAACCTTCCCCTTTGCTTGCCTTTCTGTGGGAAAAGCGTGTACTTACATTGACATTGCAGCCACCAGGGTTTAAAACAGCACAAGGATCAACTTTGGTGCAGCTGAAGCCATCTCCCTCATAGCCAGGTTTGCAAACACAGCTGCAGAGACAAGAGAAGGAAGGAGGTGTTACACGTGACAGGACAGCTCCAAAGCAAAGTGATTGCTTTCCACTGCTACATGCTATTTATAGGCAGCTTAAAATTGGTAACCTTGGATTCCTGATGGAAGTAGGTCAAGTGTGTACATTATGGGGTTTTTTTTCCAAAATATTGACTGGGTTAATTGAATCAAATCAGGGATCCATTCTCTGCATATGAGACAGGGAGTGAAATTAATTCTGACCTGATGTTATCATTGCAAAGTTCAGCTAACAGCTCTAAAATATTTATGGGGTGGCTTTGCTCTCTCTCAGTTACACAGAAGATGGCTGTGTGTGAGACAATGAGCCTTCCTGTTTCCCTGGGTCCCTCTGCAGGATTAGCCTAAATTGGAGGGAATCATTTAAGCACTCAGGTTCTGCAGCATCCCCCCTTGTGCTGGTTGTGACTCATTATGGATACACTTCAGCAAGAGGCAAACTTGTGAGGGTGAGCTTGAGGCAAGTGCAGTAACAGAGTTTTGTGGGCAGGACTGGGGAACCTGTGCTAAGTCTGTGGTGCTGTGGCATGCAAAACTTACCTGACCTGACCAGAGTGAGATATCCATCCTCTAACTGTTGAGAATTTCAAGGCTTAAACTCCTAAATCACTAAGGGGTGATTAGAAATAACAGCTTCCTAAAACCTCTGTAGATGTTAGTAGGAAGGGAGGCTTGTAATCAAGGATCAGATCTGTATGCAACTATCAGTGTTAAATATATAAAGTACAGGGTATTGAGAACTTGTAATTATTGTCTTGCAACTCAAGGCTGATGTGGTGCATGGTTTTGCTTGTTTGCTGCAGAGCAGGGTTGCAGTGGCTGCTGTCTGTGCTCTGCTGCCAGGGACTGTTTTGGTCAGGCAAACAGGAAAGAGCTGGAGCACAGTGAATATGAACTGGATGCAGGCTGCTGACTTACCTCACTGTGCCATCACTGAGCTGGCACTCTGCATGTGCATGGCAGAGCTGCAGGGAGGGCTCACAGGGAGCAATCTGCTGCTCACAGAGTTTCCCTGTGTATCCAGCTCTGCAGGATCCAGGCAGGCAGCTCCCATCGCTGTCTACTCGGTTATCACACTTCCCATTAGTGCAGGGGCACTCTACCAGAGAGAAACTACAGTGTGCAATTCCACAGTGGAAAAAGGCATTTGTACTCCCATTATTTGTCCTCCCATCTCTACTCCTCCCATCTCTACTCCCATTTCTTATGAATCAGCTCTTCCTATTTTTTCCCAAGAATCTCAACTTTTGCATTTTTTAATCCCACTCTGATGGGGGACTTTTGTTAATCATAGCCATGTCTTTTCAGGTGTGTTTTATGGGCAACTATTTAAAACCTGTTGTATTTTCACACTACTCTTATCAATGAATTTCAAAGTGCTTCAGAGAAGTAGGAGCAAAATGCTGTGTCCTAGACTATTAAAGTTACTCATTGCATGACTTTTTTTGTGCTTTCCATGACAGGGTAAGCCTTTAAACACTGAGCCCACAGATCCTCCAGGCTGCACAGTGCTGGGTACACAGAGCATCAGCACAGCCCTACCAGCACATTGCTAGGACTGGGTGGATTAGTGCTGCTGGGGGCACAGCAATGTGCCCAGGGGACACAGCAGGAAAGCTTTGTGCAAACATTCCAAAAAGTGTCAGTGACTAGTCAAGCAAACACTTGTTACTTTGGTGGGACTGGAGTTTAGGCACTACCACAATTCCTTATGGAATTTGTGTCTCAGCTTTTGCCCATGTACCTTTGAACCTTCAAGGGAGCTTTGTTTCATGAGTGGCAGGCTGTTTCATTGCAAAAAATACTAAAAATGGTTTTGTAGATGAGGAATGTATGTATGTTTGATGTTGTATATGCTGTAGATTCTCAAATGTACTATGGTTTGGCTCAGTAGGATTAAATCTGTCAGTGCAGAACTGTAAGCTATAAAATAGATCAGAAATTATTCAGTAAGGGTAGTTAAGTGGCCTAAACACAACCTGTTTATAGATCTAGTTGTTCTTAAATTACATATGTTTGTCATTGCAGGCAGGATCTGTTCTGTTGTGGACAACAGCAGATGGGAACAGAATAGCAAATATTTTCTTTTCAATTACTTGTGTGAGTGAGACAGAAATCAAAAGAACAATGAATTAGTATAAAACAAGCTATGCCCCCTGCAAAAAGTCGTTTAGAGTATTTACAGAGACCCCGACCTTACGACGTGTCCCTTTGAAATAGGAAATGAAAATACCCCAGGAGCATCTTGCTCATCTTCCACAGGGACTGTTTAGCAACCAGGTACCTCCTGCCTGAACACCAGGAGGATCCAAAAGACCCTCTTGGGCTATTGCTCACACCCTTGTGCTGAGGCTGCACTTACCTTTGTCACACTGAGGTCCATATTTGCCAGGGTCTGAGCAGAACTGGCAGCTCAAGCCTTGAAATGCCTCAGAGCAAACACAAGTGCCATTTCCATCCAGGCCATCCATGCACTGGGACATGGAAGGGAGGTGGTTGTTATGTATGAATTCAAACAAGTCTTTACCCTAGAAAAGAGACTACATGCCTGTCCATATCTTGTGAGTGGTAGACTCTCAGGAAAAACTCCAGCTTTGCTGAGATAGGTGCTTCAAAGAAAAGCTTTCTTTATGCTTTCTCTTTGCTGCTATATATTCTACCTTTCTTTGCAGTTTTTATGTGAGAATAGTGAGCTGGGGGGGTCATTACACTGTTGCAAATTAAAAGCATGAGAATGGGCCACAGCCTTGCTTGTGTGCTGTGTGTTGGAACCCTAGAAACCTGCAATTTGGGCATCTGAGAGGTGACAGATTCCCTTTGCATCACTGGACACAGAGGAAGGGGGCAGCCCTTGTGGGGCCCAACATTCCTGTTGTGCAGAAATGCTCCAGGGGCTTTTGGGACACAGCTCATCCTTCCCCCACCCTGGAGAGAAGGGTGCTGCTGGATGCTCTGCTTACCTGCCCATTCCCTGAGCAGGGTTTGGAGAAACCTCCTGGACATGGTCTGCAGTTGGGGCCAAAGAAGCCTTTGCAACACTTTGGTTCCTGCAAAACAAAGAAAATATACTCCTTTTCAGTGCTTTAGGGCAGAGGCAGTGCATCAAGACCAAATCTTTGTTGTGTTTCAGCCCTCTGAGAAAAGCCTGCATGGATGACTATCTCTGAAATACCTTGTGTTGAACCAGAACCAGCTCTGCAATGGCCTGTTAGAAACCAGGATGGGTGTTGACAGCTCAGTAAGGGGATGCACAGACCACCAGATATTTCCCTTGTTCTTATCAGACTCAGTGTTAGAAATCCCCATCCTGTCCCCACTTATGAACATGCCAGTGGGTATCTGCTCATATGGTGTGCAGTCTCATATTTGCCAGTGGGAGTGCAGTGGAATTAGGATGCAGGCAGTTTCCTTGGAATCTGAGATCAGGAACCTCAGGATGTTTCACCCCAGGGAGATGCTGTGACAGCCAGACATGCTGCTTTGATCTTCCTCCCTCCCCTCTGCACCAGGGTGGGATTTAGCCACCATGCAGCTCTGAATGGCCTTTTCAGTTGTATGTTATTTTTGTAGTGGCTTCTTTATCTGCTTATTTATAAAGAGAAAGTGTATTAGAAAGGACTGATTTGCATGTGTGATTCAAGAGAACTAGGAATCAGCAAAAGGCTTACAAAGCTTATAGTTTTTAGACCTCTCTGCCTGTCACTAAGTGGTGCTCATGAAGTGCAGAAGCCTATTTAAGGAGCCCCATAAGAGTGTAAGGATCTCTTAGGGCTAATGACTTCTGCCAGAACTGGACTGCCCAAGCAGTGGTTGGGGTGTGTGGCTCTTGTGACTGTTCCCCACTCATTGCTATCCCATATCAGGGAATCCTGGCACAGGAGTGGCTGGGAGCAGGAGGGGATGAGTTGTCCTGTTCTTCATGGGTGAAGCTGTATGGGAAAATGAATACACCTTGAATACACCTGGGCTTGGAGCCTTGTGTCAAAACTCCTGCATGGCAGAGGATGAGTGAGCTGTTGTCAATAACATATGACAGCTAATCTGAATTTTCCCTGCTATTTACCTCTGAGATGTACACCAGCTCCTCTCAGTTTGGTGTTGAAGTTCATGGAAAGTACATGGACATGTCCAAACACCTCTCAACTCCAAAAGGAAAGTTCTCCATGTATAAAAGAATACTTTGGAATACTCTTACATGCATTTCACCTTAAGGAGATGTAATTCTATAGCTTTGCTGTTATATTGCAGGCTCTAGCACAGCTAATTTTCTGAAAGCTTGGACATTCAATAATGCACCTCTGTTTTGAGAAAGGCTGTAACATGCACAAAAGGGAAGCATTAGTATTTCTAAGCTATTTAGAGTTCTGTGATACAGTCTTAATATCACAGCATAATTTACCTGGATAATTTACAGAAAGCGCCTTGCTGGTATTGCAGTTAAAATTTTTATTAAGTCATGTATTTTTCACTGTATGAACTTTATTTTCATTATTTCTGACTACCTATTTACAGGACTACTATCAGTGGATTTTTATAAAATGGGGAATAACATTCCTGTGGCAGCCAGACTTGAATTTTGTATGTGGAGAAATACACAGCTAAATTTGCACCTCTGAGATACAAAGCAGATGGGAGAGCTTCACTCCTTCCTGAACCTGAGTCTGCAGACTGTTACTTCAGGGAGGATGCTTAATCAAAAGGAAACTTTTAACAGATGTGAGGTCTATTTTAAACATACCCAGTTTATTAACTCTCAGAGCATTGTCATAGTGATTCTCATTCCTCACATCTCCCCTCTGCTGAAATAACAGAATAATGAACATGAAGCTTCCTCAACAGAAGAAAACAAGGTCATGAATGCACTGGTATCCTGGGTTAATGTATATAATGAGTTAACTATAATGAGTATAATGAGTTAACTAATATTGTCTGAGAGTCTAGTGAAGTCTACGCATTTAACTTCTATGAAAATATATTATTTTTTCCTGGAAAAACACAGATTAATTGGGTCTAGAATGCAGGCACTGTGAACAAAAATTTGTCCTGTGAATAGGTGGCAAAGAGAAAAATATTCTTTGCTTCCCCATAGTAGATCCAGTGGTACATAGATATTTTTTGTCTTCACCCTTTGGTTGCTTTTCCTGACTAGCTAATTTATCACCATGTGGTGATGACAGAGTCTGGCAATTGCATTACTGAGGAGATATAAACTCCATTGGCAGTTTTAAAGGTGAATTCTCTACAAGCTCTATATGCAGTAACCTCAGAGAGGCTGAACCTTTCAGAGTGTGGATATGGACTTTGTCAAAGCTGTTGTCCTTGTGACTGTCAATGTTTTGGTTTTCAATCAAGTTAGCATAAATTCTAAAGCAGCATCCATTGTGTTACATAACTCTGTTTTGTAGCCATTGAACAGGAGACCATAAACTTGAATTATGGCATTTCTCCCACAGATTTATCACTGGGGCTGTGGGGAAAGAACCAAGTACTGGTTTGGATTTAGTAGTCCCTCATGTTGTATGGGAGTTAAAGGAATAAAGGATCAGAATTACAAAAGCATTTGTGCAGCAAATAGCTGAGGTACCAATACCACTGCTATGCTTTCAAGGTCTGTGGGTCAGATATACATATTTTGGCAAATACATTTCGATATTATAAAAGCTCTTTTACAAGCTGCATAGTCACGTCTGAAGCTGACATAGGGTCTTGCCTTTGTGTTTCTGAAAATTCCTGTAAGGGTGCCTTTACCCCTTTAGAACTGATTGTTCTGAAGGCTGATTGTTGTGAGCCATGCTGATGTTGCTCTCCTTGATGTTCAGTGCCAGATAATCCAAACTGGCTGTGGACCACACATCAGGCAGCACTCAGGACCCATTGTCCCCTCTGTGCTCTTTGTGACATTAAGAATAAGCCCTGCTGTTCTTCAGTTAGGCTCAGGTACAGCTTTTAGCACTTTTGGGTATGGTTACATGGATAAGTATGCATTAGCCCAAAGGTTTCATCTTTAGGGATGCACAGTTCTTGTAAGTGTGTAGATCTACCAGTTCCTACAAGGTTTGTGTCTTTTAACTCTTTTAAGACAAGCAGTGTTTATCAGGTGCTGTTACTCCTGTTTTCTGAGAGTGATGGGAATGCTTGCTGCAGAGTAAAAATTGCAAAAGCCATTGCTCTTTTGTGTTTTCCTGGCTAGCAGTGTTCTGCTTAAATCTTGGAATGTATAACTATATTTCTAATTATGCAGGAAGCTTTCAAGGCTGACAGAAGTTCCTAACTTAAATTTGGGGAATAATTTTTGTGACCGACAGGGTTTGTTTTGCCTTTAAATAATTTTTTGCCTATTGCTTTAGGATAGATTGATGTTGGACATAATTTTTAGGTAGGTATTTGGTGAGGAATTCAGATTACTGGAGTGTTCTGGGTGTGGATTTCTTTTTGAATCAGAGATTGCTGCTTGGAGCTCTGCCTGGCTTATGATTATATTGCACATACAGCACGTTGTAGTTACTGCCAGAGGTAACAGATCTTTACTGCCAGTGTTTTCTTCATTACATTTTGATGCTGTCCAGCTCTGCTGGGAACCTCTTTGCAGGCTGTGGTTCTGGACTGTTGTAAGCCAGGACATTAAATGTTTTCCTTTTGTCACTGGCCCAGATGTGGGCTTGCACATGGTCCAGGGGCAGCTCAAGGGGCTGTGCTTACTCCAAGGCAAAGTTTGGTCTGACATTCAGCCCTCTTACCAGAAATAACATCTGAATGTTACCAAGTAAAGGCCTGTACTGTGTTACCCAAGTGAGCAAGGTTTGTCAGAATCCACTCTTTTAAATGGGAGAAGTTTTGTTTCTGGAGGAAAGCAGGGCTAGCAGAAATTGTGGCTGCTGAAAATCACATGTTTCTAATGTATAAATATGGAATTATTATGTTAATATTTTAACTTGCTGTTTCCTTTCCCTGCATATTTATTATAAATTAAAATATTGGTCTGGAGAGGATTCCCTGAGAAACAGGGAATAATTTTCCCTGATAACATAATTCTTGAAAATTCCCATGTACTTTTATGCACAGATGGGATTCAGGAACTGGACTGGAGAGACAAAGGGTATGTCAAAGGGTTAATGAAATAACTGGATTTTTTTAAGCTGGTATAGGATGTGTTCATATGAGCTCCCTGTTTGCAGTACTGCTAGGCTGGTAGCCATTGATTTATTTATTTCTAAAAATGCCTCTTTCAAATGGATGATATCAGAGAAAGTCAGTAAAGTGAAGAGGAAGCTGGAATGCCTTCTTTGGAGGAGTTGGAGACACAGATTCATTGTGATTCCCTTACCTTTGTGACCTGACTTTTCTCCTCACACCAGTGTGGTAGGATTGGAACAATTGTGGGTGGGATGAGAACGCCCTCAAGGATATAAATGCGACCATTTTTCGCAACAATATCTGCTTCTTCCATTTTTTCTCCACTCACCAAGATTTGTCCCTATGAAACAATAAATTATTATTAATAATGAAGTGTTTTAGCTCCTCAGTTTCTGATGATTTATTTTAATTGTTTAAAATTCCTTTCTAGTCATACTTCTTATGAATCTGCTATCTAGTTTTTATTATGCCTGTTTATTCATGAAGCTCACATACATTGTGTGTTTTCTTGAATACTAGTCTTCAACAGATGTATCTAATTTTTTTTCTATGAATTTGCCCTGTCAGCCTGTGTGACTGAGGAATAAGAGACTGGCCAAAACAGGAAAACTACTGATGACTTCAGGCACTGATTTCAGTGGGTTTAAACATGCCTTGGTGTTCTCTCTGTCAGAAGAGGGGGAAAGTGAGAGAGAGTCTGGGATCTATCCAAATTCACAGGAGAGAGGAAAAAAAAGTATTTTTTCTGCATTTACTCCTGCAGCTGCTCTGCCCTTACAAGAATTTTTATAGGTGCATCTCTGCTCCAGAAGAGAAGGAAGCTAACCTAACAGATCAGCTTGGTTTTGCACAAGTACTGATCAATTAACACTTTAAAAAAATGTGTTCACTAGGTACATCAGGATCAGAGACTATAATATTACAGAGAGAAAAAGAATATTTTTGCGTGCACTGATAAATGTTTAAAATTCCTAAAATATGTAACAGAATTATTTTAAAAAGATTAAAAAAAAAAAGTAGAGCATGAATGAGAATAATTCCTGGACTGTGGATAAGCACAAGGACCAAAACCCTGTAGGCTGCCCTTGTACACCAATCATTTGCTCTGCAGCCTTTAGGCAATTAATGTTAACAGTAGGTGGGAATGAGAAGTTTAGCAAGAAATTCCTCTGCTAATGCCTCCCCTATCCCTTTTTATTGCCCCTGCATGCAAAGTTGCCTCGATCAGAGCGAGCTGCTCCCAGGGCAGGGCTGTGACTTACAGTGCTGGTTCTGTTAAAGTGAATGAGCTGCTTTGCCATGGTCCTGATGTGCTCTGTGGAGACAAGGCTGGCAACCTCTAGCTGAAATGAATGTAAATTGGTTGAGACAAGTGTAATATCATTGCTCTTTTCAAATCCAGACAGATTTCACAGGAAAGACTTTCTTTGGGGCAAGAAAATTATTATCAATATGACAATTATCATCAATTGACAAACCAGCTTGTGTAACAAAGTGAGTGCCATTAAATCATGACTGAGCTTGCTGGTTCCTGCAGGTGAGGGCCTTATTGCTCAGAAGAATATTAATTTTTCTTCCAATTATAACACTAATTAAAGTTAATATTTTTTCTCTAAAAATAGCCCTGTTTGCAAGCATAGACCACTGTGGTGGTGCTGGTACCATGAAGGCACACATGGTTCTCACGTTCCCTCTGTTCCCACTCTCTGTGCTGGGAGTGACCACCTGAGATTATACAAACTGAGCCTTTCTTTAAGGATACAGCCACTTCTTTCCTTCCTTCCTCACAACAGAGACTGGGGTGGGGATGATCTTCCCCCCCAGGAAAATCAAGGGGCTTGCTTAGAGGATGGAAAAAACAGCTCTTTCTGAAAAACAGAAGACTGATTTTAGCAGAATAGGCTAAGAGGTAGCTCGATTTTAATGCCAGAAAGTCTTTTTCCTGCTACTCATGCCTGCAGCCCAGACAATGCCCCTGCCAGTGGCTCCTGTTCCTTGCACTCTGGGTTGGCAGAACAGCTGTGCTCACCTCAGTGTTGGAGACAATGTGATACCGGACCAGCTCCAGCAGCTTCCAGGAACCCTGCTAGGGCAGAAAAGAGGCTCTTTTAGCCCAAAATGAGCCTCAGAAACCCAGTCTGGCTTGTGGGGTGGACATGGGCATGAGAACAGCATCACTGGCTGGTGCACCAGAAACCTCTGGGTCAGTGTTCAGCTAGTGGCAGGCATCCTGGCATTCCATGCCCTCATCCCTACACCCCATTTTATTTTGACATGGGCCTTCCAGGGCATGGATCTGTTTTGGGACAGGCAGGAGGCGTCCAGGGGACAGGGTACCAATATCCACCTCCTGGGACCCCACCAGCAGTGACTCCCATCCTGTGGGACCCTTGTGGCAGCTGCTTCCCTTGACTGTTCCCACCAAGGGTGATGCAGGAGAGGTTTTGGGGCTGTGCCATGTGTCTGTCCAGGCTGTGATGTCTGGGCAAAAGCAGAGGACTGGAGGCCTGGTGTAGAGGAACATCATCCCTACATGTGATGGGAGACTCCAGATCCCCTTCCTCTCTAGTTTGTTGTCTTATCTTTAATTGTTAGAGATTGGCTTTCAACCTTGATCTAATTCAACCTTGAGCTAATTCAGATGAACACTGGGCAATGCATGTATGAATCTCCTGTCCATCTGCTGTCTGAGAAACATTTGCCTTATGGAAAGACTGTACCTCTGCAGAAATCAGGTAGTCCAGAACCTCAGCTTTCATGTTACTCAGAGCCTTGTTACTTGGAACAAAGACTGTGTAAGCCTGGTCGTCCTGCTGTAAATCCACTCCTAGGCCAGTTTTCTGTTTTGGTTTAAAAATAAAAGGGAAAATTATATATCAATATTTAAAAATAAAAGTGAAATTACATATCAAGAACATCTGAAAGTAGCCTTATGTAATTGCTTTAATGGATCCTTACCTCTATCAAAGATGTAAATTGGCTGTATCTTCCATTAGCCTGAAGTAATGACATTATAGTTTTCTGAAATAGGTTAAAAGTAAGATTTGTTTTAGCTGGGAATATAAAATAAATGCCAGTTCTTATGAGACATTTCTTGACTTACTGTGTCTCAGTTGTTACAGGCTGGGTACATTTCATTTGGGAGGGCTGGTGGTGCTTGGAAATGATTGAGATGGCAGCACATTTTTCCTGGTGCTGTGATGGTTTATAGTTAGATTTTGTCCTTTTCCTGAAATACTGGGTGGTCACAGGAAACACAGCTGTGTGTGTATGGGTAAAGGGTTTTTCTCTTCATCCCCAGCAAAAAAAAAGGTCGAGGAGTAAAATATTTGAAAAATGTAACATAAGGAAGGGAACTTTTAAGCAAGCATGATAAGCTGGGCACCAAAACCCCAAAACATTTAAAATCACCTTTTTTTTTTTTTAAATATTAGCCTTTGGGTGGAGAAATCTGTTATCTGTACAGATGTTCCTCCTTTTAATGTGTGATTCTGGCATTCAGTGAAATTCACTGATCATGACTGCCAATTTTCCAAGGAACCAACCAGATGCAGTGAGAACATCCAAACCCTCCATGGTCCAGCTTGGCAAAAGGGTGAATTTGGTCTGTTTTCTGTGGGAACTGTGTCCTTACCTTTCACTTTGAATATTGCTTCTGTGGGCTGATGTGCAACGGCTCAGTAGAGTTTGTTTAGTTTCTGTCAGTCACCCTCCTTCACATTCACCTCACATTAAACTATTTTAAGAGGAATTTTGACATTGCATGTGTGTGACTTATGGCTCACCTCTTTGCTGCTCTCAAATGTTGGCCCCACGTTGTCCATGGCTTTGTCAATAATGTGCAAAATTCCATTGGAAGCAATAATATCTCCCTGCAAAATTTTTCCTTTCCCCCTTCCTCCTTGGATTCTAATCCTTAACTGATTATCCTGAAAGAAACCAGGCAATGGATAGTGAATTCTTTATTAGGAAATGACAGCAGAGTGTGTACACAGGTTGGATGTACTATAAGACCCCTTCTTGTTGCCAACGCCTAAAAAATTTAAATCTGGGGAGGCTAAAGATTGCTTCCAATATTTATCAAGGAAATGAGGAAAAAAATCCTTTGGATCAGGATCACATTCTTTAGCTTCAGGACAGCAAAATTCAGAACAGAAACAGAGACAGGCCCTGAGGGGAATTCAGTGTACCTGAAAGTGTTGTGATGACTGCTAGTAATAAAAATCTGTCAGGAAATGATTTAAAATATTGCTGTACTGGAAAGGTCAACTCCTATAATCTTGTGGGAGTCTAACCCATTTCCTTATATTCAATGTATATTTAAAACAACAAAATGTTGCTGATTCTGCAGTGTACTGAAGCCTTCAGGAAACAAACAGGGCTCAGGATAGGATATTTTCCTGTTATAAATGCAAGGATATTTTCCTGTTATAAATGGAGTGTACTCACTGAACATACAAAATAGATATCTCTGCTCAGATGCCACTGATCTACTGCAAAGCATAGGTACTTGATTTCAGCCTCCACACAGGCCCAGTCCATCAAGAGACACATAATGGGCCGAGAACAATAATTCCAGATTATAAAATCTAGTGTATCATCCACAGAGAACAAGTTTTTTTTAACCGTGGGCCCAGACTGCCCTGATGATTACAGACATTGGGTAATCTGGGCTTATGCTGAATTTTGCTATATATTTCCCATGGTTAATTGTCCCATGTTCTCTCTCTGCTGGGATTTCCATCTGCTGCCTCGTCCCAAGGCTGCTGATGCTCACTGGGACCTGCAGCTCAGCCAGTGCCTGCTCCATGGGAGCAGTGCTCACAGCTTTCCAGCATAAACTCTGTGGTTTTTTCTCCCCCTGCTGCCTCTTCCTTCACCTGGGCTCTCTTAACACCCCTCCCCTGCCCCCCAGCTCTCTCGGTTGTACCTGCAGGTTTAAGATAACATCATTTTAGACCAGTCTGTGTTAGTCTGCCAAGTCACTCAGCCCTGATGCATGACTAAAGGTAACTTTTTTCTGGTTTTAGTGGGAACTTTGATGCCAGGGAGGTTTCAAGTACTCCTTGTGGTACATGGCCATGGCTGTGGTTTTTCCTAATTCCAGTTATTTTCACCCTGATGTCTCCCTGCAGAAAGATCTTTCCTACTCCTTGTGGAGGGAACAGAGAGCACTGTCCCTGCTGTGGCAGGCTGGAAGGCGACTTACCTTTTCTCCCTTTGATATCTCTCCTGACTTGCCAGTCAATGTATATATTACATTAGCATTAGTCAAGCTACTGGTGTTCAGCTGACCTGCAATAATATGGAGTTTAAGGAAGTACTGGGCTTTCTGTTTATTTTTCAGAAGATCCTTTACCTAGAAAAGCAGAGGAACAGAGATTCACTTCAATGGAGGCTTTATTAAAAAAAAAAAAAAAAACCAAAAAAACCCACCATGGTGAATACTTTTTTGTTTTCTTCAGTTGTTACACTCTGAAATCACATATTTTACCCTGAAGTGAGGTGATGGAGTCTGAAAAGAGTGGAGACTCTCTTGGTTTTGGTTCAGCTCACATTGTACCCTTATGTCCCAGCATGAGCAGCAGGCGCCTCCAGAACTGTCCTGCTGTCAGTGGAAGGTGCTACTTACATGTCAGTCTCTTTTTTGTTTTTTTCACTAAAGCCATTATTTTTTTATTCCCCTTGTGATAAAGGTGACCTGCAGGCCTTGCTGCTGACAATTCAGATCTTAGTTCAACCCCGGGCTCAGCTGAGTGAAAAGACTTTGAGCATGGCCATGTAAGAAAATCCAAAACTTAGCTTGGGGTGTGACAGTGTTCCACCCTAACTCACCAAATTATTTTGTTTCTCTTTAAAGTGGGAATAAGGCAGCCTGTGGCCCTAGATTTAAATGTGACTGGAAGTGTAGTAGAGCAAATTGTTTGTATCTGCTGAATCAAAACACTTATAACACAGATGAGATTTCTGCAGAAGCCAAATCCCCCAAATGTGAAACCTTTTCTCTTGTTTACTTACATTTGTGCCTTTGAGTCCCTTGTTTGTTGGTACAAGCACAGTAAATGGTCCCAGAGTGCTCAGCTGCCATTCATAGGTATTTTCTTATGAGAAGAGGGAATAAAAAAAGTTTAAATGCCTATTGAAAACCTCACTTGCCAAAGGGACTGTGCAAAGCTGTGAAGGGAGAATAAGCAATAATAGTATCTGATTATTAAATATTAATTTAAGGTTCCAAAATACAAGCCATTAAAAGATGAGAGACAGATGGGATGTGAAATCCAGGTGCTGCTGCATATTTGATACAAAATGAGGCAAAACTTTCAGGATGCTTCTGGCAGCCTGGATTCTGTGGCATGCAGGCCAGAGCAAGGACACAGAACCAGCAGCTTCTTTGGGGATGTGTCCTTACAGGAGGACAGCCTTCTGATTTAAATCAATTCAGTCTCTATGGGGTGAGAAATATGCAGCTGATAACCTGCTGGTACTGCAAATATCAGGTAGTCAAAACTAGATGCACTGAAAGTTAATTAGGATTCATTTACTACCCAGAGGCTGTTTCTGTATCCAAGGCAGCAGCATGAGACACCACTGGTTCTGCAGCTGAAGGCATTAAATATTTCTGATATTCAGCTCTTTTTCTAGAGGTATAAAATCAGAACGGAAAAAATCTTTACAGATGTATTGCACAGAGAATGTATCTCAAAATTAATGTGCTGTCCTACAAAACATCTATAAATTCTTAGCTTTTGAAAGACACCAGTGTGGAGTGAACATGTTTTAAGTTAACCTGGTTAGTGGTTAATGTGTCTTTGTAGCTTCTGGCAAGTAGATCATATGGCACGTTTATGTCCAGAACTTAACCAAAGCACATGAAATCTGGGTTGTTGTTAATTCAGCATGCTGGGCACTTTTCAGACATGTGAGGAGCAATGCACAGAGAAACTGCAACTGACCTCTCACTGCTGAGGCAATGGACATTGATCCTCAGCACTGAGTATGAAAGGCTCAGCCGGGTTTTGACCTTGGCCAGCTAATGGGGGATTCTTATTCCTTCTATTCAGGAGTTCATGGTCTTTATTTTAATTACTGGGCTCGTGGGACTGAGCATATTATATTAAAGAGAAGGATTTTTTCCCCCACATTTACAAGTTTAAGTCAAAGATCCAGCTCAATTTTAGCAGTGTTTGTTCATACCTCAAATTTTTGGCTATAGAGAAGATGATGAAGGCTGTTAGGTTGTTCAGTTCACCAGGTAACTGGGAATGCCAGTGTTTTTGATGGACTAGTGTGTGTCACTCTAGGCCTAACCTCATTTGCCCAAAACAATGGGGGCAGGGAGAAGAAGCAGGGTAACCCCACTTGCTACACTGCGGGGCACAATCCACTGGTGATGTTAAACGATGTGTGAGTGGTTGTGGAACAGGTTTAGCACTTCTGCCTGGAAGTTCTTGCACTCTACATTCATGGTGTGAGGAAAAGAGCATCTTCAGATGGTCTTAGGTGCCTTGCAGTGGGCAGCATGTGTGCTCTCATGCTGTGGGGGGCAGACAGGGCAGGATCAGCCCCCTGGGCTCTGCTTGTGTTCAGTTACTCACTGAACCTCCACAACCTCCCAAAAAACTCACTTCTTTATCAAACCGGGACACTCACCCAGGAGCAGGAGGCTGGATGTCAGCTTGCCCTGCCACTGTCCTCCCACTTGTGCATTCAGCTCCTGGAGGCGCTCCACGATGTTCCCATGGCACACAAACCCGTTCCCCACGGAGCCCTCCTGGCACGTGCACCTGGGAAGGGATTGGCATTTCAGCTGTGCCTCTCAGTAAACTGGCACCAGGTGTCACCTACTGCTCCTCTGAAGGCATTTCCAGGAAGCACTGGTGCACTGTGGCTAACTCTCTGCTTCTGCACGCTGTGAAGTGTGTCAGTGTGTGGGGCAGCCTGGTGGCTCCTTGCCTGGTGTGGTGGGCTCTTGTTAGCTGGGCCAGGAGACAGCAGTGTCTGTCCTGCAGGCCATTTGAATAGAGGCAGCAGTGTCTGTCCTGCAGGACATTTGAATAGAGGCTATGTGCAGCCTCTGTTTCCAAAAGTGTTGTGGCTGCTGGAGCCCAGAAATCTACTGAACTTACCCGTGGGGGGATAGAATGTAAGAAAATAAAGGTAGTGCAGAAGGCAATCTCACACCTGAGGAGTTGCAGCTGCACTGATCACCAAAGATTAGGAACAGGCCTGCCCTTAACAGGCCACAGCTGTGGCCAATAAGGATGAGTGCTATAAAAGGGTGGGTTAGCTGGGTGAGGAGAGAGCTGGAGTTTCTTGGCTGTGCTGTGAAGAAGAAGGAGTCAGTGCTGTGAGGAGATGCCCATGAGAAATCACTGAGAAGGTGTGGAACTTTTGCGATAAGGTGACAACACCTACCCTGTTTGGGGGTGAGGAGACAGCAGAGCATAAATGTGCCAGGTGTGGCTCTTGCAGCAGGGAGTCTGTATTGTGAAGAGCTCGCTCATGACATGGGATTTGGCAGGATTAATGGTAGTTAAGGGAGGTGATGGTGTAGCCACATTTCTCCTCACAGAGAAAAGCAAGGCACGGTTCTTCCCAAGAATATTTCTGAGGTTCACATTCTCTGAACCTCAGAGAAAGGAAAGACAATTCTTATCTCATTTGCTGTGCCTGTGTAGAATGCAATGTGGAGATTGTTTACCCAAAGTGATGGTGTTTTGTTTCCTTGGCCTATCAGGGCCTATTGTGTGTGTGTCGGGACTGTTGGCTGACAGTCACGAGACTCAGTGGTGCTGGGTTGAGTTTGTTGGCAAAGTTGAGTGCCTGGCAGATTCAGTTGAGATGTAATGTATTATAGTATAGAATAATATAGCATAATAAAGTAATCAATTAGCCTTCTAATAAGATGGAGTCAGATGCATCAGTCTCTCCTTGTCAGGGGCAAAAATATCCACTATAAGATAGCAGCTCATCAGTCCTTGCAATAGCTGCATTGGTTTTGTAGAAAAAGTTTTTTCCTTTCAACAAAACAAAGTGGTGGCTTTTTACCCTGCCCTTTAAAATGCCACCATTTTGGGTATTAATACTTGTACTTTTAACATTATCTTTTTGGGTTTTTTTTTCTGCTGCAGTGCAAAGTCTTGTGCTTTTTTAGATGTACGTGTTGCTGCTGCTGCTGTCTCTCTTCTGGAAATAGCATCTCATATGTAACACCCTGTCTGTCTCCTGGGGACTCCAGCCTGTGGGAGCTGGCAGTGGGGTGTGCCTGACCCAGTACTCTGGGTATCTAAAGCAGACCCAGATCACAGTGCCCATGAGATGGACAGACAGACACTGGATTAACAGTACCCTTCCCAGTTAAGTCTGCATCATTTTCAATATTCATATAAGCTCTAAGCACAATGGTTCATCTCTCTGGATATTTTTTTTCCCAATGGCATCACTGGAGAAGAAACATTGCTTCATGTCAGCAAAAGATGCTCTTTCTGTAATTGCTCATTTGCATGTGCTGGTTGTTAAAACCCCACCCCTGCCCCTAACACCTCACAGCAGCACCAGCCAGATGCCAGACCCTCTCCTTTTTCCCTTGCATGGTCTCTGCTGCAGCTGTTTCTCTAGTGAGAGCAACATTATTGGAAAGTCCCCACAAGTCCCTGCAGTCTGGGGAGCTGCATAGAGGCTCAGAGGAGTGTTGAGATTTTGGCCAAGAGTATCAAGCTTTGAATCTGATCCTGGGTAAAAATGGCAGTCTGAAAGCAACCTAAATTTTTAGGATGCTATTCTGAGGGTGAATCCGCTTCTTTCTAAGGGGATCTCTTGAGCAGAGAGAGCATGATTGTGGAGCCTGGATGAAGGGTTTACAGCTGGGAGAGGAACAGCTGCTCCTTGGGAGCTGATCCATTTTTTTCTGGTGGGGCAAATATTGCTGAATTGCTGTAGGTAGCTTCCTTCCACTTCTGAACAGAGAAGAAAGCAACTGAGGCTTCAAAGGAGCTGAGAAATAGCAAAGTAGAAAAAAGGAACTACCCTTGAAATATGGCACAAATCAGATACGGGTTTCAAAATAAAGCTCTCCTCTCCTTTTCATCCAGTGTTCATAAAGAAGGTGTTTAAATATAATAACTTTTTTGGTTAGGGGGCACAGTGAACTGCAGAAATGCCTGCATGGTTTGAAACTCCTCTCCTGAGGACAATATTACTCATAACTGAGTGGGCATCCAAGTGACATAGTTTGGATTTGTGTGCCAAAGGAAAGCATTGAGCAATTGCATATTGGCACCTGCTGTATGGAAATGAACCCTTCAACCTGTGTTCTTCCTCACTCCTTCTGATGGAGGAATTGACTTTCTGTGGCTGGGCATGGGGAAGGCCAGCAGGACTGGAAAAGATGGGAACTGTCACCACTTCAGCTTATTCAGGGAAGAAAAAACTATTTCTCTGGAAGAGAAAAGCTCAGCTTTCTGTCTCCATTTTACCAAAACCCTCTGTAATATAATAGAGTTTTGGTTTATGAAGCTACTAATTTCCACATTGAAGACCTAGAGGAAAAATAAGAGTGGCATTAAGAGAAAATAATAGAGTTTAACTGACAGTAAGGCAGCTCTCCTTGGAAACCAGAGAGGTTATGATCTAATATGCAGTGTAATTCTGCACTGGTTGGAGCTTCTTAGCTCCTGGGCAAGCTGAACATGATTAATGTTCAGCTAGTGTGTAACTAAAGCTACACCAGAGAAAATGTCAGCACTCATTCAAGGAAAAATCTACGTGGGAACATAAGACAAAGGCAATTGTGATTTTTGAGGAGGTTGCTGTGTTATATTCACAAAACAAATGTTTGGGGTTTTTACATCTTTGCCTGTATGAGAGATTTATTCCTGTACAAATAATTTGGTTCTGAAGAAAGTAGAACTGTCTGTGTGAGGAAAGCTAATAGCACAACTGTATCCTTAAAAAAACCAAAACAAAACAAAAATAGAAAGGAAACAGTGCAGTTTTGGGGCCTCTGTTATAGCTCTTTGTTTTAGAAAACAAACAAACAAAAACAACCAAAAAAGCCCTCCCAAAATACATTTATAATCTGAGATGCAGCCAAAATACAGTCTGTCATTTACCAGAACGTATTTTTTGTGCCCACATTTACAAATTAATGCTTTTCTTTTTAAAGTTCCTCTTTCATAAAAGGATTTTCCTTAGCTCAAGTTTTGTTTCAATCCCACTCTATTCTTCTGTACTTTTTTTGCCATTAAATATCATTAAATGAATTATGTGCAGGGAATTTTTATTGTTCTTTTCCATCCCGAATAATAAATTTTTTAATTTTCTCATTCTAAGATTCTCAAAACTTTCTCAGCTTTCAAAAATTGTTTTACAATGGTGAAACATTGACTAATTAGGGAAAAAAACCCCCTCCTGATTTGCAATTTTATTTCAAAATTTCAGCTGCTGTTGTGCAGCATGGCAGTACTCTATACGAAGTGTTGTGTGAGTCTGTGGTGAACAGTCTGAGTAGCACATTTTGCTGTAGAAGAGAGCCAGGGGATATTCTAGATAAATTTCTTTGAAATGCACAATATCTGATGCAGAAGTGGTGCTGGTATTACCCTGCCAGGGAAAGCTGCATGATGGCACAAGGACTGGCAATGAGAATGCTTTCTGTCTATGAATCAAGGTGATAACCTGTTCCTAACTTACAGTAAATGGCCTGTATTGTCCTTCATGTTCAAGCTCTCAGCTCCCAAAAACTGCTATTTCAGGCACAGCTCTTTAACCCAGTGCCTGCCATCACTGGGCTGTAGAAACACATAAGCCAAATTCTGTGTTTTAAGAGAGCTTGGTGGAGTTTAGTGCCTTTTTCCTGACATCCATGCACTATATTTTCTGTACAGCAAAAGCCAAGTCTGACAGAGGTTTTGCAGTTTCCCCCTTGCTTGACTCAAGGTTTTAAGGAATCTGCTGGGGTTGGTGTTGCTTTCACAGCTTGGGGGGCAGATTCCCTGGTTGTGTCTGAATTAGTGCCCTCAGAAGAGGCAGGGCTCCAGTGCTAGCCCACAATTAATGCTGATTAATTTTCAGCATGCTGCCTGGCGTGTTTCTGGCCCACACCAAGGAGCATTTTCCCTGGCAGTGCCCAGGCACAGTTGAAGGGAGAGCATGTGCCAGGGACTGCTGCCAAGAGAAAGTTACTCTGTTTTGGAAGAGACTTTAGCTGTGAGACAGACAATGCTGCTTGTCCTGAGGAAAAGAGGTTTTGGCCCCTTTTATTTACTAGTGTAGAAACGACCTCTGAGTGCTTTAAAAATAAAACTTAATAGGTATTAGCAAATGGCCTGTTGAAATCTATCACTGTGTTAATGGCCCTAACCCCATTAAATCTTGTGATTTGTCCTTGATAAAGAAGCCATTAAAGCTAACTTCAGGAGGTGTCCATCTACAGGTTTTGTTTTAGCAGCCCATTTACTAGGGAAGGAGGGAGAAACTGTGAGAAAATTTCACAAGCAAAAAGACTCACGTAATCTGTCCTGGTGCAGCTGTTAAGCATTTGGCTTTTTTGTGGCAGGTGTTGTTTGTTTCACAGCTGTCCATCATGCTGCAGCCTCTCCCAGGTACAAAGTTGGTATAATGCTCCTTGCACTCACAGTGGGACTAAATCAGAAGGATGAGAGAGGGGAGAAAAAATTAGCTGTGCACAAATTGTGGATTTCAGCATAAGTTCTGAAACTAGGGCTTGAACACAGTGTCTTAGTTAATCACCTGGTGACTTCAGACTCAAATATGAAGCTTATATTTGTACACACCAGCTTTTTTTTTAGCCATGTGCACTTCATTGAGACATGACCATGAACTGCAAAAGAACCCTGAATGATCAAGTCCCTTTTTGGCTCTTCAGGGTGTCCAAGCAAACCAGGCCATTTGAAGCCTTGCTTTTTTGATGGTGTGAGTTTTACATACAAAAATTGGAGCCAGTTCCCAACACCATGAATAATGTGTTTGTAAAGTGCTGTTCATTGATTGTTTTCAAAGACTCAGATTGCTTCTTTCCTAAATAAACCAAATTTAGACATGTATTTGTGGTACCAGTATAAGGACCCTGCTGGTTTTACAAGTCCCCTGTATCAGAGATACAAAATTTAACAGGGAGAAGCTTTATTTCACTTGCCTCCATTTTGGGGAGGCAAATCAGAGCCAAAACAGTCCCAGAAAAAACAACACTATTGCCATTCCTATTTTCAGAGAGGAGCTAAAATGACTCCCTCCTGGTCAACAGCACGGCTTATGGTAAAGCTAGGAATAGCATTTGATTTCTTTGGGAGCTGTTTCCATTCCCCAAGGGTTTCTTTTTGGAGAGGAAGCATTATTTCTTCTTGGGCAGTTGCACTGACCTTTCCTGGACCATCGTAGATGCAGATGCTGGACTGTGCAGGGCAGCCCCCATGTGCTGCCTGGCAGGGGTCTATGGGCAGGCAGATTTGACCATCCCCTGTGTAACCTTCTCCACAGGTGCATTTGTGCTGGTTTGGCCCGAGGTAAATGCAGTCAGCATTAGGATCACAGACCTTGTTGGAGCACGGGTTGATAGCTTGTAAAAAAAGGAGTGGAGTAAATCAATCATTGCCCACAGTTCTAAAATTGAAGACAAGGATTTACCAGAGCCACATCCATGCTAAACAAAGCCTGGGCAGACTAAACTTTTCACACAGCCAAGTCTGAAGTGTTGTGGCCATGTGGAGATGGAAGGGAGGAATGTGTTTATGCTAACATAGCAACCAACTGTTTGCTTTTGAGCAGAAATGATCTCTTAACTTGGCAAATCGAGTTATAAACAGATTAAAGCATGTAACGTGCTCATTAAAATATCACAACTATTTCCTTGTTCTCTCGTGGGTTTTAACTAGAGAAGGTCAGGTGGGAGGTACAAGGTCTGTACAAGCTTCAAGCACGTTAGATCAGCTGGAAAATATTTCTCAATACAATAGGCCTTTGCTGTTTTCTTTCCGGTAGTTAAACAACATAATGCCATCAGTTCAGCTCTATGGAAAACTGTCCAGCAGGTACTTTAGTCTTCCATGCTCTTCTGCTTTCAGGATGGCACTAGAAGCTCACTAGTTATTTTCATGAACCATATTTTTTGAGGTAATAGCGCTGCTTGTTCTTTTTCAAGATCAAGCAGTGCTTGGAGAGCATCTTCTCACAGCTCTGCGTCCACGTTAGGTTACAGTTACGTGTATCTAGAAGATAGCATGCCCTGGAGACACCTAAAAAGTGGTGCTTCTCACTGTTTTCTCCTCTTTTCTCCCCCTCAGCTTGAGGGGAACCTCAGCTGAGACTGATCTGAGCCAACCTCTTCTAAATTGTGCTTCCAGCATCAGATTAAACAATATTCTTGGTTGCAATTAGTCTGGAAAGGAGGACTCGTACCATAAGACATAAAGTGAGTAGGGAAAAGAAAAGCTGACTCTTATACAGTTAATTTGGGCATTGAATGGCAAGTTGAGTCTATAAAGACATCTCTTTATAGAGGTACCTTTATAAGGTAGAGTTTACCTGTAGCTGGGATGCTATCAGCTTTGTTTCACAAAAAACAGGAAAGCTAAAATGAGCTTTACTTGCCTGTGGAGTTTGTGCTTGCTGATGGAACTGAGCTGTCACAGGATGCTTGCTGAATAAAGCCCTTGGTTGCTGTTGTTAGGGAAGCAAGCTCTGAGGCTGAACTGTACCAAGCAGAGGGATGTGACAGCAGTGGATTTGTGAGCACTGATGACCCAGCACCCACCTAATGTGTTTCAAGGGGGTTGACTAGGTTTAGTCTGATTGCATTTAGTCTGCATGGACTGTAGCTAGTTAGCAATTGGATGGAGGGGCTTCTGAAGCACATTTTAGGATTTTGGTTCTTCCTGAAGGAATCTAGTTTGTGCTTTGGGATACGAACCCAAAAGAAAAATGAGATGGTGAGATGTGGCTCAAAAGCACATTTCATATCTGAGATATAATACTAATGGTGGTGTATTTAAAGAGAATGGGAATTACTCACGTTCACATTGTGTACTGTCTCTGTGGAAGCCGGGCAGGCAGGTGCATTCCAGCTGTTTTCCATCCTCCCCTGAGGCAGCACACCTGGAGTGGGCAGGGCACTGCAGCACCTCACACTCGGCCACGGCTGAGGGACACAGGGGGATGGGTTAAGCTGTGCCTGCACACTCTCAGGCTTTGGGATTCTGTGGAAACCCAGGGCACCAGGAACATTTCTCTGCTCTGGGGTGCCCTGACCCCCAGGGAGCACTGACTTTGACCCTCAGTCATGGAGAAAGTTCCCTAGACTTCAAGATAGACTGGAATCCACAAAAGTGTGAAATAGATCCTAGAGAGTAGTGCAGGTGTATCACTTGGTGAGAAATTTAAGATTTTTGGGATTTAGTATGTTGTGGATGGAAGCAAGATGGAGGACACAGGGCTCCTCTCCTCATGCAAGCACCTATGAACTAACATTACATTATACAGCCTATGAATCACCACCATCAGCCTCCAATGACTTAGGCCAACATGCTACCCAAACAAAGGCCTAACCCCTTGAACATCCATTGACCAAATCTCCTCCCCTCTGCTGACTCCTGAGTCCTCTCATGCTGACTCCTGCCCCTCATGATCATGGCAAGCCAAAAGCACCTAGAACAAGAACCTGGCTTTTTTCTTCATGCTTCTTCTTCATGGGTTTGAGTGGCATTTTGTAATTGGGCAGAAAAGTCTGCATTGGGGGCTCCTTGGGATGAGTTATTGGGTTAAAAGGGAAAATAATCTAGGTGTCAGTTCTTAATTGGATAGTTTATTCTTAAAAGGCCTTGTAACAAGAGATTGTTGGCCATTTTGTGCCTTGCTGCCGAACTCAGGGTTGTGAGACTGATTTACTGATAAGAAATAATAAACAGCTGAGTCCGAGCATGAAACTCCCATCTCAGGTGCCTTCAACCCAGGCCCAGAGAAACTGATAAGTTTTGCTTGCTCTTGCATGACCCACCTGAGACCAGTTCATCCCCACCAGTTCCACCTGTATCACAGCTGTTGAATTCATCTCCTGTGGAAAATGCTACTTACGCTGGTCGCAGCGGAGCCCTTTGTATCCAGACCAGCAAGTGCAGCTCCCATCCCCTGCGATCCCACTGCTGCACACTCCATGAACGCAGCCACAAACTACAGGGAGGAATGGATTTGCTTTGCTGAGCAAGGATGGTGCTTGGAAAGCCATCATTGCTCATAGCAAGGTGTGTCCTGGCCAGCAGCTTTGGCCAAACCAAGCTCTGACCTGAGGGCCTGAATTTATAGGTGAGGTGATCAGTACTTGCAGTTGCATACATCATAAATAGCACACAAAGTTTTTTCAGCCCAAAGTGTGAAAATCTGCAGAACACACACTGTAAACACCAAACTGACTCGTTGCTAATGTCATAAAACATGCAAAATTTGACAATCTGAAGCCAAAATTGGATATAATGTGTAACATAGACCTCTTTAGTATCAGTTAACCTATTGCTTGGTTTTGCTTTGACTCTGTATCTCTCATGAACCTCAAGAAGAGATGACATTTAAGACCTTTTATTTTTCTCCTCCCTAAACAGAATTTATTTAGTTAAAAGCATAATTAATCACTGTAGAAGTCTCAGACTTCTCTCTTCCTGTAGTCTCTCATTTCTGGTTATATTCTGGTTATAAACCCAGTAACAATATGCACACAAGATGATGCATTCACAGTCCAGGCAACTGAGACCCTTTAAAAATAATTTTTGAAGCCTTAAATATTCTGAAAAAGCTTTATAACTGTTTGAATTATGGCAGTGATGCTTTTTAAAAAGGACATTTAGAGTTACACTTGGAAAAGTCCAAAAGAGGTACAGAATTGTATTGCTGACTTCATGTTTAAGCTGCAGTGATGTAGCATATCCTCTTCCCCTTTAAAAACATACTTGTGTTCATGCAAATTGCCTGAACTAATTAATTAACAACTTCCTACCTATGTTAATAGTCATAATATAAAAACCAGGAATGTCTAAGGTATTACTGAAAAGCAGCCACAAATGAACATTGTTTATATTTTATTTATTTTAGAACACTTGGAGGAGCTCAAATATCTGACAGCTGAAGTGTAAAATATTGCTTGAATTAATATGTAATTGAATCCACCAGTAACTATTAGGAAAATAATTACATTTATGATATTAAATGCATTAGAGTACTCTATTTTCATGAAAATTCTGGCTCAGTTACATTTCTATGTATCAACACTGGCATCCAGTGGACATCTGATAGAAAAAGGGCCTTTGAGCCAGCAGTGGTGTAGGATTAGTGTAGAAAGGCTGACACAGATTATTTAAATTGAGATCATTTGAAACTCCTCAAAAGTAACATTATGTAGATCTTGAGGGAAGAAAAGGTGTTTTACTTTGAGATAGGCAACTCTTACCACTTAAGAATAAGACTATTAAAAAAAAAATTCAGGCAGTTTTCTGGTTTTTCAGTGTGATTTTCAGCAAGGGTCAGGAAGGTAAAATAGCAGAGACCATTAAGAAGCAGGCAAAAGTATAAAATGTTATATGCATATATACACTTGTGATACATAAACATTTTAGAAAGTGTACCTGGCTTTAATTGCTCCTTGAGACTTCCACTTCTGATAGATGTGTGACTAATCAGTGAGTTCATCAACCACCCAAACCCCAAAAATAAAGTAAACACATCCTTTATCACACTTTTGATAGAACTTATAACTCCCTGGCACAAATTAGAGCAAAGATCTCTCTTTCCTTTCCCCATGTGTTCTCTGAGGCAGACAGCAGCTCTTACTGGGAGCTCTTTGGGTCCTCTACCCATTTCACTGTGATTTCTTAGAGTCTGAATACAGCTTTCACCCCCTTCTTTTCCCTAATCAAATAAAGCAAGTTCAAATTTACCTGATGTGCAGTCAGGACCGAATAAATTGTCTTCAGCACATTTTTCACAGGCTGTCCCACCAAATCCTTTCTGTGAATTACACAATGGAAAGCAAAACTTAAGTTTCTCATCTATCTCTATACAGACAGATATATGCTTAGCAGGCTGAAAACAGCATCTTTTGCTGCCAAAATAAAAAACCATGACAGTTTCAATCAATAGCTACTGCAATCTGGAAAACATTGTCTTTTGAACAATCTTGCTTCCACATCTTTTTAAAAAAATAACCTGTAGCTCTTCAAATCAGATATTCTAAATATCAAGGTAACAATAAAGTAAAATAAGCCTAGTGCCTAGTGTCCAAATCAGGCAAACCCCAATTGTTGGGTTGTATTTTCTGGCTGCTTCTACCTCTGTCTCTTTTTCATATGACTCCAGAAGAGTATTTTTGATGTGAAGTAAGGATGAACCAGTAGAGGGGGGATGTAAAAAAGATTAATTTGAATTTTTTATTAAAAATCTATTTGCCTGAGGTTAAGTACTACACCTTGCACTCTCAGCAAAGGAGCAATGTATGGAGAGTATAGCCCCATGTAAAATTTCTTGCTATTTAGGGAAAAAAAGTTACAAGTTTAAAATGTATAAAACAGGAACAGAGCACAATTTTAAAAACAGAGGAAATCAAAACACCTCTCTCAGGAAGGCAAGGTGAAAGAATTTCTTAATAATTCCACCTGAACACACTTAAGTCTGGAGAAATAATAGTGTGAAGATTAATGCAATCCAAGCAAAAAATGAACTCCAAGCTAATCATCACTGCTGTTTCTGGAACGTTTTCCTTTAATGTATTTATAGAGTAGGGCATGCATTACTCCTTAGGACAGCTTACATGCTACTGTTGATTTGTTTTTCTTTTAAAAGAGAGGACCTACCTGACAAGTGCATGTTCCATTCCCAGCCATGCCCTGCGAGCAGCGTCCTCTCCCGTTGCACGGTGATGCAGCTCCCCCTGGACATGCTGGAAATGACCATGTTTGAGCCATCTGTCACCTTGCTGTGACCCTTGTGCTCCCCTTGCACACAGGTGACCGACCACCTTGGCAGCTGCACGGTTTTGGGCCAGCCAGGGACTCTGGGGCACAGCTGCCTGAATCTCTTCACCAGAATCTTAGCATCAGCAGAGACCACCACTCTCTCTTCTCTGGGAACTTATGTTGGTGACTGTGTGTGGAAACCCACAGGGAATATTTCTCTGTCTGCTCTGGGGTGCCCTGACCCCCAGGGGAGCACTGACTTTGACCCTCACTCATGGAGAAAGTTTCCCAGACTTCAAGATAGACTGGAATCCACTAAAGTGTGAAATAGATCCTAGAGAGTAGTGTAGGTCTATCACTTGGTGAGAAATTTAGGTTTTGGGATTTTTAGTATGTTGTGGATGGAAGCAAGATGGAGGGCACAGAGCGTCGTCCTGAGTTCCTTCTTCATGCTTCTTCTTCCTTCTTCTCCATGGGTTTGGGTGGCATTTTGTAATTGGGCAGAAAAGTCTGCATTGGGGGCTCTGTGGGATCAGTTATTGGGTTCAAAGGGAAAATAATCTAGGTGTCAGTTCTTAATTGGATAGTTTAGTCTGAAAAGACCTTGTAACAAGAGATTGTTGGCCATTTTGTCCCTTGGTGCCGAACTCAGAGTAGTGAGACTGTTTTACTGATAAGAAATAATAAACATTTGAGTCTGAACATGAACTCCCATCTCAAGTGCCTTCAATCCAGACCCACAGAAACCAACAACTGGGACCCCCACAGATGTGGTCAAAGAATTGAACAAAAAAATAATTCTCTTATTCTAAAGTACCACATGGTTTTGTTCCTGCTGATCCACCTCTGTCTGCCACACCCTCAGCTGTTGGCTTTTCTGGCTTAAGTGGAGCTTGCCTGAACACTCCTGTGTGTTGATGTAACTCTGATGGATTGATAATTTTCTCTCAGGATCTTATTTGATGCTAAGTTAGGGTTTAATAAGCCTTTTTTCCCCCCACCAAAAGTTGCATTTTCTTTACGTGGGAAATTTTTCCTTTTCCCTGCTGCCTTCGTAATACTGTGATTATTTATTAAAATGATCTTGGAAATTGAAATATCTAGATATCTCACAACCAAATCCTGTCCAAGGGGCTGTGGTCACTAATCAAATTTGTGTGCCAAAGGTGTGTTATGCTCTTCAGTGCTTCTGGTGCTAAAACCATGGTTACAGGCAGCAGTAGAGAAGGTGGGACAGTCTGAACAAAAACCCCAGCCAGCAGGATGAGATAAGAAAAAAATGACCATATTTATAATAAAATTAGTCTAATTGTTTTGTCTGAATGGTTTCAAGATTCAAATCTTTACTGAAAGATTGCCTACAGGAAATGTATATTACAGTGGTTTTAGTCAGATCATTCTGTCAGGTTTTCCCTCCTGTAGGGATACCCTTGTTTTTCACAGTTGTCCTGCCCCTCCTTGGAAATGATGTATTAACTCTCTTCCATAAGCCTTTCCTTCCTGTAATTAGAATTCCCATTAAGTACCATAATTTTGTTGCAGGTGGTACCTGAATGTATCAAACTCCTACTGGCAGCACAGGTACTCTGCTGTACCTTACTAGAGGATTTATTACTTATAGAGAGTCTCAGAGTTTGTTCTGTGTGGGTGGGGATGGACACTACTGGATTTATGCTCCCCCTGCATAGTTAATCCTGGTTTAGAATATTTAGGTAATGTGGAAATTTTAGTAAGGATGAATTTGATTTGGACAGAGTGATGAGCAAATAAGTGGATGTGCATATGTGTACACTTAATTCTACTGAAAGCTCTGGCTTTATACCAGTTTTTAATATTTATTAATTTATTCCTTAATGTAGTCTGAGGTCTACTGTATCTGCCTAAGCTTCTTTTGAAAAAACAATAAATTTAAAGATGAAAATTTGAGTGATTATCTCATACATGCTGAAATAATAAGATATTTTAAGAATTTAGGTTAAATAACTACAAATGAGGGAAAGTAATAAATACATATCCTTTAATCTTTAAAGTGGCTTTTAGTGAATGTTGTTTTCTGGCTACCATACGACAGCTAAATCTTAAAGATTCATGGCAGCTGTTCAATAGTTGCACAGAATAGAAAAAATATATTTGCATTGATGCTTTTATTGAATGTGCAAGGATAGAGAAAACTCAGAGTTCATGGTATAATTCCTACGAAAAGTTACTTTAAAATTGTCAACAAAGCAGGTTTTATTTTTGCCCTTGGCATTCATTACACTCCTTGTCTTCACTGCATCTTGTCTCTTGTTTTGATACCAGCACCAAGGGACAGCTTTATCAGCAGTGGGGTAAATTACCAGATTGTTGAACAAGTTTGGCCAGGCAGATAAAGAGCTTCCTGCAGCCAGCAGGGCCACAGGAGGCAGGGCTGGGACACTGGAGCAGGGCTGGCACAGTCCCCTGCTGCCACCCTGGGGACAGGCCAGACCCTTGCTTTTATTGAGGATGCTTTTTGAAAAGCAGTAAGAAAGAGATACTCTTGCTTATTATCTCTTAACAGCTGTCAGTGAAGGCCAAATCTTTGAATCTAGGCCAAAAGAACCTAAATCTATCAGCATTTTTTCCCCTTCATGGACATAAATTCAGCACTTTCCAAATGTTATCAAATAGGGCCTCTTAAAATACTTCTCTTCACCTGACTCCCTGTGAGGCTGAAGCAGTGAGTAGTACTTGAAAAGAAGTATTTTGAACCATATGATTTGATAGTATTAAATGTAGTATTTCTCCTCTTGGCCTTTATTTTTTTCTTTGAACATTCCCTCCACCCCCCTTTTATTGTTACAGTTCTTCTGCTCAGTTGGTCATGCCATACACCTTTCAGGTGGTACCCAGGCTTTTCTTAGGAGCCATGGAAATATTTGCCCAGAATGGGAACCTGTGCTGGGGTAGGGAGCAGCTCCTGCTGCACCTGAACTCCACCAGCTGTAGTAGCTGTGGCTGGATGATACTGGCAGTGTTGAAAGGCTGTGCTCTTTCCCCCTGGGTCTTTTCTGATCCTGTGCTTTTCTCTTTTTGACTTTATGGCCTTTTGCAGAGGGATTGGCGTGCAGCTGGATGGCTTGGTGTGCTTCATGGGGAGGGAAGGGGACAAAAGATTTTTCATTCACACTGTGTGTTTCAGCATGTGCTATCATTTAAGGAAGTCAGTGATGTCTAAGACCTAATTTTGTCCTTGCCATCAAATGATAAATGTAAAGCAAGCCCCTAGTCAGGGATTTTTGCCCAGCCTCAGGAAGGACCGTCTTTCCTCCAAATATTTCAACTTGTGCCATATTCTATTACAGAGGTTGTGATAACTTAAAGATATTTTTTCCCTCCAAATGAAAGCAGAAACAATGCTGAGACCTTGATTCTTTGCTTTTTTTGGGGTCAGGAAGTTTGTCCAAAGGAAGAGAGGGCTTCCTTGCCTTGGCAGCCTCCTTCACACAGTGGTGCAGGCAGGGCTCTGACTCTGGGGCAGGGGCTCTGATGTCCCTCCAGAAACACTGTGTGGCTGCCCAGAGCACCCTGACCATGGCAGGATGAGCTCCTGGGCTGCATTTGGAGGTGGGGAGGTTAAACCACCCCCCAAGTGTGACTCTCTGCAGAAGACATGATCACACACTGTGCACTCAGCTCTCTGCCTGGCTTTCCCCTTGAAGCTGCTTTGAGCTGCTTTCCTCTAGTAGATAAATCATTGGTGTGACTTAACCATTTATCTGCTATTTGCCTTTAGTAGATAAATCTCTGGTGTCTAAATAACAGCTTGGGCTAAAATTATAATTTTTTTTCAAAATCTGTTTTGTGGACAAAGGACTTCACAGGCATTGAAACAGACCCTGAGGCCATTAACTAAAGGAGGAAACACTCTGGCTGGGCAGGGAAACTTCCCCTGTGGGTCTGGATGCCCATCTTGGTAGCCTGGGATTTGATGCATTTGTGGAGATGCTGAAAAGCTTTTCCTGAGAAAAGGGGCAGCAGGAGGGGAGGCACTCCTCATTCTCTTTCTTCAGTAATAGCCTTCAGCATTCACAGGCAGTTAAAGAAATAGTTTCAAGTTGACCTAAAAGAAAAGATCCTCCCTGCATCACAAAATCAAGAATTAAAGAGATTTGGAAATATTTCAGATGCAGATGGAGGTGGTTTTGACCTGAAATGAGTGTTTAATTTGTGGTTGTAAATCTTAAGTTTTAAAATCCTTTTTGGTGGCCCTCCTGAATGAAATAATTGTGCAGGCATTGACTGCAATGATTTGTTTTGAAAATCTCAACATCTAGGACGTTTTCTGAGGCTCTTTACATTTTTATATGCATTTTTCTTTGTAAATGAAAATCTGAGTATCTGTTTTTCTTCAAATCCCCTAAATTTTAGCTGAAAACTGCTATTTATTTCACCTTTTATAACAAGCTCTGAGGAACAAACTTCTCACAGCAATAATTTCTGAAAAGAAGAATACTTGCTGCCTTATTTCTGTTCAAATTCTGTATCAAAATAAAACCCCAAAGCCCAAAACAACTCACCCATGCAGTCTGGACCCCAGTGTCCCTTGCAGCACTCAGGTTGCTCAAATTCCTTCACACAACGGTGCCGACAGCCCAGAAAAGAAAGTGTGTGTGTTTTAGTTTCCAGGTAATACCTGTGGGGAAAAAAAAAGTTAGAGCTGTTTTAAAATTCTTAAAAGCCTCCTGTGGAGGGGGAAACAAAATTCTTAAGTTCTTCTTTCAGTGTCAGAAAAGAGAACTTTAAGCTTGGTTGCATTGATCTACCTTTTTTCTTCTTCATTAAAACATGCATTGGATGTCAAGGTCTAAAAAGATCCTTGGAGCTGTTTCTTTTGAACAGTGTATTTATCTTCCTACCCCAGCCTAAGTACAGCCCATTTCTCTAATTTTTGATTTGAAACAGTACTTTAAAAATTGTTTAATATCAAGGTTCTTTAAATTCTAAGTAAGCTGAAAATAGTTACATTTTCTCTAAAGTAGTTATATTTTCTCTAAAATACCTCTTCTTTTCCCAAGTTGGAATGGCAAGGTGTCAAATTGGTTTTGATATATCTCTTCTTGCCCTTCATCCCCACAACTCCCTGACTTAGAAGTGTGAAAAATACTTTATTTATATGATATATAAGATTAACACCTAAATATAGTATATAAATTTATAATATATTTTTGTATCATTAATATCAAGTATGCAGAATAAATATAGAGGAGACTATGATTCTATTCAAGAGAAAATCTGTTAAACCATCAATAGCAATGTTTATTTTCCTCTTATATCACTTGCTGTTTAACTTCAAGCATCAATCACCCTGAATGCAGCTTGAGTTCTGGAGTTGGTGAAGCCAATGGTAAATATTCCATAATAAAATTGCATAGACTAGAGAATTTTTGATGTGTGTTAATATTTTATAATTAATATTAGGAAAAAATATTAGTATAAATTAATATTAGAAAACTACCATTAAATAGAAAATTAATATTTCTAATAGTAAAATATTTGAAAAAAAATTCATTAATATTAATTAATATTAGAAAACTATATTAATGAGAAAAGCTCTGACAGAGGAGATACCTGCAGTCTGGTGTCCCAGTCCCGTTGGTAATTTTGGTGTAACCAGCAGGGCACTGGGTGTCAAGGTTTAAAGAGCAAGGCACACATTTGGTTTTCATTCTAATGAGCAGCTTTTGATCACATTTCCTCTTCACCTGCAATAGGAGCAGAATAATTAACAAGAAGGAAAAGCACTACCCCAAGTGGCATTGCTGAAAAATGACAGGTTTAACTCAGCTTTGTGCTCACTCACAAAGTTCTTTTTTCTGTTCAGCAGAAGCTCCTTGTTTTGGAGCTAAACTAGGTAATAGGCCACATATTAGTGCTGTGCAGGAGCTTTGTCTGCCAAAATATGTTCAACCACTGCAGGATAAACCATCGTAAGTGTAATATTTTTCCTAACAGCGCTTTATCAACAAATTCTAAGTTTGTCAGACTTAAACCCAAGTGACAGAGACAGCATCAGCCTAGGGAGAGTTAGTTCCAAAGCTGCTGACAAGTGCCTTCCCCACTCAAAGGCAAAATTAAACAAGGTGTGGAGGAGGCAAAATTAAATCAGCACCAGCATACTCATCTAAAGGGCTGTGGCTGGTATATTTAGGTTGGTGTCAAAGAATGACCTCTTGCTTTGCATTCAGATCTGGTGGAGGTTTTGGGCCTGACCCCATCACAGCACGCAGAGAAGAGCAGCCCCATTGTGGTTTCCTTTTTTTCCTTTTTTTTTTTCTTCCTTTTGTTTTTGTTTTGTTTGTGTATTTGTTTAGTTTTGGTTGGTTTTGGTTTTTTAAATTGTTTTTTGTTTGTTTTATTTTTTGGGTTTTTTAAACCTGTTTTGATGCATGTATTTTAAAGCAGTCTTTTCTGAACTGCATCTAATGCTGGCTTTATCTTCTTTCTTATTGGTATTTGTGGAAGTAAGTTCCCCATTCACAAATGGTGAGAAATGACCTAATTCAGAGTAAGGTTTTTAAAAACCAGCAACATGACCCTGTGCAGCACAGACCTTCTGGGCACTCATGGGATGCTGCAGCCTCTGCAGAACCTCCCAGCAGCTCTGGGTGGGTGCCCTGGCACCTTGGGCAGGATTTCTGCACGTCCCATGGTGGTCCTGGATGAAGCCCTCACTCAGCACTTTCTCAGCCTCACAGCTGGACATTTCAGCAGCAAAGTGTGTGAGGATATATCACAGACACTGATAAGGAGATTTAGCTCCATAACCTCTGAGTCACTATGTGGGATTGCCACCACCCACAAACAAGCTCATTTCAGCTATTTAGTTGTCAAATTTTAGTTTTCATAAGTGCACTGTTGAAATCTGCCCTGGGTAACAGTGAAATATTTGGTTAGTGAAACCTTTTGTTGTGTATGTGCTTTTCAGGTGTCTTTGAAGTAGAAATGTGACCTTTTCCCAGATGTGGGTGCAAAGTGAATACAGCTTGAAAAGAAATTTGGTTGTCATCAAAAAGGCGCTCCACAAAATTTCATTTTTGGAACAATAAAATTAATTGGGTGTTTTGAAAAGGAAAAATTTAAATAAAAATAACTTATGCCCTTTCTCTACCACCAGCTGTAAAACACTATTTGTTTTGGAATGGTAACATTATTTCTAGTTTCTCCCAATTCCTCATTTTTCCCTTTTTGTTTTTAGAGAAAATGGAAAAAGTTGACTTTTTAGTGACTCTTCTTTTTAGTTTTTTTCTTTTTTTTTTTAAGAAAAACATATTTCCCAGTACTTTTTGTACATTTCAGTGTATGTTTCCATTTAAAAACTGCAACCAACCAACAACAATAGCAACAAAACACCTGAGTGTCTTCTCCCTTCCAATTCCTCTCTTTTTGTTTCCTTTTCTAAATCTGTCCTGCCTCTCTACAAGGGTGGTGAAAACAGATGTTGTGAAATTCCACAGATTCACAGGATTTGTACATGACAAATGCACCACTTCCCCAAAGGTCTACAAACCCTTTAATTATGTTTATAACTTTGGGTTATTACTTTGCATAGCTCAATTCCTTTGATTTTTATCCCTTACCTATCTAAAATAGCTTTTCCTCCTTTTAGTTAGTAGGAACAGATAATTTTTGCTATAGGAAAAATTCTGCTTTCATCTTCTGATTTACCAGAAATCCCAATCAATTTCTTTTGATAAATGCATAATTTACAGTCTTTTACCACATATGCCAGTTTTAGAGACTTTTTCAGTGTACTCATGCTATATCATTCCAAATTCTCATACAGAATAAACAGATGCATTTCTGTTATTTCAGAGGACTGAATTACAGAACTCTCGGGTTATAATTCATTGTCATATGCACCAGTGACTGGTAAAGTGGGGTTTTCTGCCATAAGATACAGTATCTGATAACTGTTCTCTCTATAACACAGAGTAAACCAGACAAATAATAATCCATTATGTAAAAATCTGCTTCTTACCTCATCTTGGACTTGTGATGTCAAACAGAGTTTCATTGCAACCAAAAAAGCAAAAAAGAATAAAAACCCTGGACTTTTTTCCATTCTGAACTGGACTTTTTTTTCTTTCAGAGCCATCCAAGCATGAAAATTCAAATTTTGACATGAAATGATTGTTAGAGGTGCTGTTTTTTCTGCATTCTCAGGCAAATTCTTTTAACAGGGCTCTTGTCTTCCCCAAGGTAAATGAGCGAAGGATAAGGCATGCAGAGCTTGTCTAGGCAGGAGAGATTCCAAAATGCAGGGTATTTGCTGAAAGCTTCACTGGAAAGCTGAATAAAGCCTCCCTCCCTGAATGACAGGATATCCTGACAGGGCTCCCATCATTTATTCCTCTCTCTGGAGCTGCTGACAGTACAAACCCAAGGACACTGAGCTGTTATGACAGAGGATGACTTTAGATGAGCATGGATAGGAGGCTGGAATAGCTACTGGGCTGCTTATTATTGCAGTTATTCAACTGATCTAAGGGAGAGCAAAGGATCTCTGGAAGTTGGCTTATCAGCCCTAATACCATAAGGGTAGGTCACCCCAGTGTGGTTCTTGGAGAAATACTATGCAGTTTATCTCAGGAGGCCAAAGGAACCTCTTCCAGATTTGGTTAGCTACATCAAATGGGGCATATTTTTCTCCCCTTTTGCTATTTTTGTGAAATAATTTTGACTGATTTTCTGGAGCTAAGCAGAGGAAAATTGATTCAGCTGTATTACTTAAGTATGGTTGGGAGAGATGAATATTCAGATTTGCCAAAAG
Source organism: Agelaius tricolor (assembly GCF_023055355.1). NCBI lineage: Eukaryota > Metazoa > Chordata > Aves > Passeriformes > Icteridae > Agelaius > Agelaius tricolor. The sequence goes on from NW_027269263.1 coordinate 7,976,134, forward strand.
GAAGACTCTTTCTTTCTTTCTTTCTTCTCAGAGTTTTTCAGCTCATTTCTAGTGCTGCTCTTTGCCACTGCTCTGGTCAGCCTTGTGCAGGTTCTCTCATGTCTCAAATTCCCAGTAATGTGGCTCCCTCCAGTTTGTCAGCTTTGCCTGGTCCCCCAACCTTAGAATTTTTTTCTGTCATTAGAAGGTGCTCCTTAAGGGTGCCTTAATACAAAGCTGTGCTTCATAACACCCTATCTTTAAATATGTGTGGTTTTCCTAAAGAACTGAGTGGTGATAAACATACAACATAATGTACAAACCCATCTACTTTTGTTACATGCTCTAAGACAACTCTGCAAAATCACTGGGATGGCAGGGCAAGGTGTTTCCTGTGCACTCATCAAATCCTGTTCCTTTCTCTATATGATGAGGAAAGTAAATCCTTCCTTGTTTATGCAGCCATGATAGCAGACAGGGTTGAGATGGACATGCTGACAGTAGGTAGGTTCCTTAGAGGGGATGTTTCTCCTGTCTGAGGTCAAGGTTTCACCTTACTTTGGCTTTGCACACAATGTACAGTCTGGAGATATTAAAAAAAAAAAAAAAGGTTTGGCAAGTTTAATCTTTCCTGTCCCTTCCCTGGTGGAAGGGATGGCTCAGGTTTTACTCCAAAAGCAGAATCCTGGAGGATCTCCTCTTCAGGGCAGTGTTGCCCATGGCCACATCCCATTCTTTGTGGGGGAGTTTGGGAGTGCAATTCTCGCTCCCACTTGGTCAGAGTGGCCGTCTGGGCAGGGTCAGTGCCACCTGGGCAAAGCCCTCAGCCTGGTCCCTGTGTCCCTGAATCTCTGTGTGGGTTCTGGCAGGAGCTGACAGCTCCTTCAGCAGCCTGGGGTCAGCTGGGTCTCCTGCCTGTTACCACAGTGGTGAAAGGAGCTGTAAATCAAGCACGTCCCTTTCCTGTCCTGTGCGCTGAGATAAAAAGTAACAGCATCAGCTCTCTTGTTATCTGCTCTTGCCTCTTGTATAGGCACTTGTGTGAAGTAAACTCTTTTTCCCTTTCCTTCCTCTCCCCTCTCATCAGGCCATGGCCTCCTCACTAACTGCTATGGTGGCTGCTTTCCTTGTTCCAGAGGGGCCAGCCATCCTTTCCTCCTGCTGCTGACGGGCATTTTCCTCCTTCATGGAGACTGCCAGGCTCTGAACAGCTCTACAGCCCTACCTGGCTGGCTCCTGGCCACTTTGGGCAGAAATTCAGACTGAGAGGTCACCTGGCACACAGGGTGGGGCCCTGGGGGTGGGAAGGTGTAGGAGTGTTGGGGTGGCACAGTCAGGATGGCTGGAGAAAAGAGATCTCTGAAGCCAGGTCTTGGAACTTGTGGCTTGTTGCAAAGGGCCTGGGTGCAGGGCCCTGCTGGGAGCTGCCAGCCACGCTCAGAGCAGGCCTGAGAGAAGGAAAGAGGGTGGGAGAGAGAAAGAAGGCAAAAGTGTGGTAAAGGGGATGAGAGAGTAAAAGAGGATCAGAGAGCGAGGTTCCTGTTACAATACAATAAATCTTCTTCTGTGTTGAATATTCTAATTCTCACTAACCAATCTAGTACAATATACAAATCCTATAGCATTTACATACAGCCTATAAGAATCACTACATTACCATACTGTGTTACATTTTAAACCCTAAAAACTTCCCTTTGGACCCCTTTTTCCAAGCTGATAGGGTCTGTTCTGACTCTTGGACCTGTCTGCAAGCAGAGGGTATTGTTTCATCAAAAGGGGATTACCTTCAGCTGGCCACACCATTGTTTTCCAGTTGTTCAGTAACTGAGGTATCTCAAAGCTTGCTTTCATTTCAATCTCGCTTACAGTTTCCATATTCTCAAAATCTTTTGCCAGACAATCACATTTATAAGGCTTTCCTGTTTCATCTTCCCCAACAGGAAGGTGTCACCTCAGTGCTTGAAGCAGCCTGTGCAGGGTGGCAGGGTGTCTGCCAGCAGTGCCAGCCTGCCAGGGAGTGGCTTCTGAAATCCAGGATCAGTTTGGCATGGGGAGCCCAGCCAAGTCTCTCTCCTCAGATTGCCCTGTCTCAGCTTCTAATCACCCTTGAACCTCTGGAAACTTTCAGGTTGCAAGCAGCCTGGTGAAAAAGATTATTAAGAGTCACTGTGTGTACCTCAAAACTGGAAGTACCATGTGCTGGGGCATTCCCTTTTGCGTGTCACAGTTCTGCTCTGCTTTGCTATTGCATTCATGGACTGGATGCTACTACTTTAGGTAATTATAAACTAGTTGTCCTTTTACTTTCTTCATCCACCTACTGCCTCTCCCCAAGTTACTGCTTCTATTTCTGTGCTGTAAATATCAACCAACAAGAGAAAATGCGATGGCTCCTTTATGTAGATGCTTTTGAAAATAATGTTTGTGCTTATTTCAGCAGCACCATGAGGTAGTTGCACCTTCCCAGAGCCAGGTTTTTGAGGTCAGTTCAAAAGTAAATCAAAATCAGCAGAGATACAGACATGATGGTTGCAGTGCTTGCTTTGTTCTACACAGTTTTGATGACTACTCAGCTTCCTGCATTTAAAAAATTTTTAACTGAATGTTGATCACATAGCTTGCATTGTATTTTGTTCTCCTTAACTTTCAGAATGTGAAGCTCACTCAACCAGAGGTGACTGAGCTTCACATGATGAGGTCTCAGGGACTCATACAAAGCTCAGCCATTTCACAATCATATTGCCAAAGCACCATTTCAGAGGAAGAAATAAGAAAGAGACAAGACTACTTTCAAAGAACGCTCTCATTGCAGCCTAAACATTTGTGAGATTCACATGATAAAAGCTGGTCTTGCTTTCCTGCAGCTCAGCTCCTCTCCCAGGGGTGCAGCCTATTTAGTGAGATCTTACAGAGTGCCAAGGGTGAGGGCAGTATTGAGCTAAATTTGATATTCTTACTTGGTAATTTGGAAGTAAGCAGAAGAAAATCAATGAATTATTGTTTTTTTACTGTATGTGGCTTCTGTTTTAGAGCCAGTCACAGCAGGAAAACTGTCACAGGGGTGTTTGAATACAGTTGGAGGCTCCACATGTCTGAGGGAAGTCACTTTGCTCTTTGTTTGGAAACTGGCTAAAGCACCTTGCAGAGGGGTAGGGAAATATAAAATGTGTTCATAAGAAGAAAGCTTCCTAGGGGGAGGGAGGCTTTGGCTCTGCCGAGAGAAGCGTCTGAATGCTAATTGTAGGTGGGAGGAAGGGGGGTACAAACAACCAAGTTGCCTAGGAGGAGGCTTGGGGAAAGGAGGGGGGAATATTTGGGAAATACTGCCTTTGATTAACACAGACTTAATTGGAACATAACAAAGAGATATTAAAAAAAAAAAAAGGGGGTACGGCAAGTTAAATCTTTCCAGTGCCATACATCTGAGGAAGCCCACGGTGGCCTACGGAGAGCCTGAATGGGCAATGTGGAAAATGCCAGGGGTGTGTAATTTTATCTGCAGGGTTATGACAGCCATCATTTTGAAGCAGGGTGACTATCAGAACTAATTAATTCTCCAGGCCCAGAGGATGCCCTGGGATGGAGCTGCAGCTGGCATGCTGAGGAATGCTGCACACCCGGCCCAGGCAGCGCCTTTATCCATGCTAATGAGGGAGAAGGCACCGACAGCTGATCTAAACCCCAATGTGCTCACCATGCATACAGCTGATGGCAATGCAGGCTGCCAGGCAAGGGGTGGTCTTAGCCATAGATTAGATCCTCATAGTGGCCTCTTCAGCTTTCTTTCTTTCCCTTCTTTTTTTTTTTTTTTTGGTTTTTTTTTTTTTTTTTTTTTTTGTGTTCTCAAAAGAGTCTTTCAGCTGGTGAAATTGTAAACAAAAGGCATTCTAGCTGAAGCTGTGGTGAGAGGACTTTGCTAGGGAGCCATGAGGAGAGCGGTGTGTGCAGTGCTAACTTGGACTTTGATATTTACCACAAATTTTCAGGGCTGGCTTGGGCTGGGGAGATGTAATGCTGAGCTTAGAATCAGTATCATGCTCTGAAATTGAACTACCACAAAATCAAGGGCTGCTCACAAGTACCTTTGCTACCCTTTCATGTTATTTGTAATTGCAGGGTGCTTAAAAAAAGTGGAAATCAGGGAATGGGTAAAGTCCCAGGTTGTGTAGGCTCTGTAGGATACAGGAGTTATTGATAAATCCCAAATTTCTTGTAAGTGTTCTCCATGTACAGCTGTGAGACAGATGTACAAGGAGAAATTGAACTACCACAAAATCAGATGCTGCTCACAGGGACCTCTGCTACCCTTTCATGTTATTTGTGATTGCAGGTTGCTTAAAAAAGTAGAAGTCATTCCCAAGGAATGGCTGAAGTCCCAGGTCATGTGGGTTCTGTAGGATACAGGAGTTACTGATAAATCCCCAATTTCTTGGAAGTTTTCTCCACATACAGCTGTGAGTGAGACAGATGTACAAGGGCGTGAATCTACAGGGTTCCTGGGCAGCAATGCCATGGGGCAGGGGAAAGGACTTGGCAACCTGGATCTGGAAGTGCAGGTGGCTTACAGGAATATTAAAGTCATCTTTGTGTCCCTGTCTCTATTTTCCATCTACCACCTTGTCATTCTTGACAGGCCATGCACAGACTCTGATCCCATGTTGCTCCTAGCCAATGGTGTAGTCAGTGGAGGAGGTACAAAAATCTTGATTTTCTTTGAACACTGTGGCTTTTCCTAGTGGTATTACGCACTTCAGAATCATTAAATTTCATGTTTCGTGGAGTTTAAGTATGGCATGTATTTCTTGCAGAGATTTGAAGTAAAATTAATTGTAATTCTGAACTGCTGGGTAAATGCACTAAAATGAAGTTGTAGTTTGAGTTAACATCTGGCTGTGTAATGCCAGCATGTAAGGAGCTTCAGCTTTAAGATGTGATCAAAGAATATTGGAAGGTAGGAACCAATAATGGGCTTTCAAAGCTGGCTCAAATGGATCTTTATGGGTTTCTCAAGCAAACATGTTTTGCAGTTTATAACCATGCTGGGAGGATGGTGGGGCTTTTTTGTATGTCTTCTACTACAGTTCTGCTAAGGTTGCAGTATGTAAAGGAAATATATCAGGAAAACCCTGAGATTCCAGGATTTGGGATGGGTAGAGAGATGTACAGCATGGATTTCTGGTGCTGTAAATGTTACATTGATTTTTCTGACCCTATGGTAGAGAAGCAGGATGGAGAGTGGCACATACATTTCAGATCTTAGCAGGTAGCTGTGGTAGGACTGGGGATGCTTAGGAAATCCAGGCACCATAAGTTAAAGGATTTTGTGGAGCTGAGGAAGGAGCAGAAGCTGTGTTTTTACTGCAATGTAATAAATGTTTACTGCAATGTAAACCTGATGACTTCCTTCCTTGCACTAGGTAATGCAGAACACTTGCTGTAATTTTGGCCCGTGTAGAACTTGTATGCTCTCACAGTAATATTTCTGTTTTGTCTGGTCAGATGTAAACAAAGCTAGATTAATATAGTTAATAATTCACTACAAATGGAACTGAATTGCAGATACTGACATGGGGCAATCAACCCTTGCTCAGCCTTTTTTATCTTCTTCTTTTTTCCTTTTAAATGCAGCCTTTATAACATTATCCAAATTTGCTTGTTTGTGGCTATAGTGGATTGATTTCAGCCAATTATCTTGTCTAGGAAAAGCCATCCCCAAATCTGACTGAGAAAGAAAATTGTGCAGAAAACATGACAGAAAATTGTGCAGAAAACACGTGACCCAATTCCTACAAACAGAATAATAACACAATGTTATTTTTCGTTGTCTTCCTCCTCATGATGTGTAAACTTGCCATGGTTTACATGAAGTTACAGGGCTGTGTGATGTGCTGCTCTAGCTGGGTAGCTCGGTGTGGGAATGCAGAATGGGAATCCCTAAGCAAAAGCTGGGATATCTGGTATTGCTGGGAAGAGCCAAGTGTGGTGTTCCTGGGACAGGAACATCTGGCATTGCTGGGAAGAGCCACAGGAACATCTGGCATTGCTGGGAAGAGCCAAGTGTGGTGTTCCTGGGACAGGAACATCTGGCATTGCTGGGAAGAGCCACAGGAACATCTGGCATTGCTGGGAAGAGCCACAGGAACATCTGGCATTGCTGGGAAGAGCCAAGTGGGGTAGGGGTTCTGCAGGCCAGCAGAGGTTGTGAACTGCTGCCATAGGAAACAGAGCTGGAGTGGGGAGAAGGAAGCTCAGGCTCTGTTTTTGGCTCTGTTATTTAAAGATGTGGCCAAGCCACTCTCCCTGCTGCCTTGTCTGCCTCTCGATAGTCGTGTGTCAGTGCCTCCAAAGGTGACCCCCGAGGCGAGGATGGCTTCTGGCGGGCAAAACTGAAAAGTCTCTCCACCAGCATCCTCCGTCTCTCTCCAGATCCATGCACAGGACCATGGAATGCTCTGGGTTGGAGGGGACCAGGAGCGTGACCCGGTGCGGGACCCTCCGTGGGGCCACCGGAGGGCAGCAGAGCCCAAGGCACCGCTCCGGAGCCGGGAAGCGGCTCCAAGGATTCCCCCGAGCCCAGCCATGGGATCAGAGTGGGAATGTGTCGCTGTAGGACACGAATAACATACACCGCTGTTCTTAAGGCGAAAAGGGAAGTTTATTATTTGACTCTAACATTTATGGATTTTCAAAAGTCACAGTGGATTGGAGGGTGAAAGTGCCACCTCTCCAATGACGCCCGACAATCCAACAGTTCCTCAAATTTCTCTTTTTTCATAAAATAATGCAAAACAATGAGTTATTTACAGAAAGTGCGTGAGAAAGTTTGTTGTAAGAATGTAAACATCAGAAGGCTTAGAAAATCTTAAAAAATCAGGGTAACAGGAATGTGCTTGCAAGACTGGGGTGGTCTCCCAAAATTGGTCTGAGAGCATGTGGGGGTAAAAAAAATATAGAAAAGAAATGGGGATTAAGATATATGATGTGTAGGAAGCATATAGAAAATAAATCAGTGAAAGAAAAATATAAAATATAAAAAGAAATATGTAAAACATAGGTATTATTATAAAAATATATTAAAAAACATGAGAAAGAAATGTTCAAATACATAAAATAGATGAAATAAATATTTAAAGGTATAAAATTAACATAAATAAATTAGAAATATTTTTTAAAAATATATAATACATCTATAAAATAAATAGAAATCATATAGACTAAGGATATAGAAATGCAATTATGCCACTATCAAAATGATGCATGTTTTTATATATATATTTGGAAACAGTCATCTCTTGCAAAAAGTACAAAGTACATGAGGTAGAAGAGAGGGGATATAGTCAGATACCTGTACAAACATATGCTGCATCTCAGAATATGAGCAGCCAGGGAACTGGTCATGTTCCCCTGACTCACACAAAGTTTTATATATACACTATGAGTAAGAAATTTGAATATGATTTCAAATACATGGGAGCATCTGCTGAAGATTCATCCAAAAGATTCTGCTTTGTCGAAGACTAAACTTTGTTACAAAGTTTACTGTTTGGTGTGGGGTTTTTTGTTTGTTTGTTTTTTATGGTGACGAAGTAAACATACAAGGATCCTTTTCAGTTGTACAAAAGCCATGGTAAAAGGACTGTGCTTTGTGGTAAACACACTGGAAAGTCTAAATAAACAGAAAAATGTAAAGGCAATGTTACTGGCAATGAGATTAGGCTGAGAACATGCAGAAAACCTCTTCAAAGGCTCACCTATGTGTAGCAAGGCTCTTTACAGGAGGCTCTTGGAAAGGACTGTGCAAAGAACTCACCTACAAACAGATAAGTTTTGGATATGTCTAATGTAAGACAAAAGAGCTACAGTTTTAAAAGCTTTGATGAAGAAGTCAAGTATTTAGAGCTAAGATCTAGAGTCCAGAACTAAATGTCCTCCCCAAGGCTGTTATTCACTCCAGCAGTTAGACAATATCATGAAGTAGTCCTCTGAAAAGAAGAAAAAAATAGAAAAGAAAAAAGGTTATGTAAGGGTTATAAAATAGAAACTTTCTACTTTTTTTTTGAGTGCTTATTTTATTTTCAAATTTTAAAAAGAGAGACATTATTTTATTTTTTTTATTTTATTTCTGTGACTTTTATGTGGTTCTTGGTTGGTTGGGTTTTTTTAAAAAAGTTTTGGAAATGTTATCAACTGAAATATTAAAAAAAAAAAAAAGAAGAAACCAAACCCATCTGTAAATAAAGTTTCAATGCAGTTGTTTCAAATTCACCCAGGTTATTAGCTATAGAAACAAGACTGATGATGTGAAGCTCTAAGGAGGGATAATTTACATCTTTGGGCCCAGTACCAACACTGGTATTTTCAAATGCATCTCCTCCTGGTCCTGCCAGATACTCTTCCAAGACTCTCATCCAGCAGTATCTCTCTCTTTCTGTGATTGCAGAGTGTACTTTAATATCATTTAACATGAGCAATGTTAAAGCAGTGTAAAGGCTTTAACATCATTTAATATCATTTCACATTCACAACGTTTTAACATCCTCTTTTTGCCCATCATCACCAATGACTCTGAACCAACCAGAACCCCAAAGTCCCTTTAATGTCCCTTCATGACAAATGCTGGCTGGCTGCCCACAGGTGTGTAGGGATAAGGAATGGCACTGTAGGACAGTGCAATTTCAACTTCAATTTATTGTTTGTTTGGGTTTTTGTTTTTTTTTAAATTTTGACTCACAGCTGTGAAGTTATATAAAAACTTCAGGAATCAGTTTGGAAAATTACTTTATTGATCTCCTGGGGGGAAGCAACCTCTTCTTCCTGGAAGAAAACCAAACAAATAATTAAAAATATGGCGTGAGATTATCTTCATTCTTCTGACTTTAGTTTCCGTGAAAAATTTAGAAAGATCTGGAAGGATCTGGAGAATGAAAGTAGCAGATATTAGAACATTAGGAAGTGATAAATGCCTGTGTGGAGTAGGTAGAAAACTAAAAAGGGATAAAATTAATAGATGTGTGTATGTACTAATGTACTATGATGTGTGTAGAAATCATAAATAGGATTTTCATGTTTTTTCTTATTCTACAGTAAGAAATTTTTTGAAAGTATTACCTTAAAAATTTACAAAAAAAATGTTCTTTCTTTGTAAATAAGAGGTGAAAGAGCTTTCAGCCATTTCTGCTAATGCAACTTCTCTCTTTCTTATTATGTAATTGCAGGTAGGTGCATCTTCACTTTTTTAGAAGTTTGTGGTTGAGAAGTACAACTCAGAAAATTGTTTCACAGACTTCCTATGCAGTGTTTAGCTAGAATGTATAAGAAGCAAACTCTTTTTTCTTGTAGAAAGTATTTGGAACAACTTTTTGGTTGAAAAAAATTTTACTGAAGGAAAAACATGAATGTTCACATTTTTTTTTTGCCTCAGTGCTGGATAAAGCACCTGCCTGGCACACTGGGCTCCTCAAAGATGTAGTGGCTTGTCTCAAACTTTGTTGAGGAGCAATTCAAGTGCCTAAACACTGGCATCCAGTGCTGCTTTAGATATTGGTATTAGTGAGTGCTGTGGCTTCCTGGAGCAGTATCTGGCAGCCACAGGAGGCCTCTAAAACAATCCTAGACAGCTAAAACACATCCTGTGTGTATAAGGACTCTAAGGAACCAGAAACCTGAAAGCATCAACAGCTGCAGAGTTAGTGTGGCTACTGAGGCCTGGGTGTAGGATGACCACAGAAATCTTCTTTCCAAGTCCCATCATGCAAACACCTGCAGAATCACAATTTTTAAGATGCAGATTTCCCTCTTTCTTGCTTGTGAATCCAGCAGTCAGGAAGCAGTGGCTGCCTGGAGGTGCCAAGAACTGCAGTGCATGGAACCAGTGTTCTGAGGGGAAATCAAACTCATTCCTTGAATCGATGCCTTCCTTCATAAAAGGTTTTTTTGCAATCCAGGATTGTTGTTGGGAAATCAGCATAAAAGAAAAGTCACAACTTGTTGTTTATCTGATGTAGGCTGCAATCAGAGGGTAGAGTAGATACTCACCTGTTCCCATCAACCACTGCTGAGTATTTCAAGAGGTGTTATGAAGCAAGGTTTCTGTCTGAGATCCAGCTCTCACTGGCTTGGCATTCTCAGTTTTCCAAAAGAACTCAGTTCTCATTGTGACTATTATGACCAGGTTTTCAAAAGATTTCAACAGACTGAGTGCTGAGCTCCTTTGAAAAGATCCTAAATAATTATTTAGGTGAGTAAATAGCATCTGACTCTGGTTCTAAAAGCTGATTCTTTCTGGAAAGTCTAATCACTCAGTGGTGTATATTATCAATTTTTCATGTTCCCTGTATATGATTTGCCTTTATATATTTTCAGCATTTGAGCTGTTGTAGATGCAGAATTTCTGCAAAATTAGAATGGTAGAGCAGCCATAGATTGAACTAGGGTGCAATAATTTAGGATCAGTGAAATGCAGCCTTCCTATTGGTGGGTTGATCACATTAAAACTTGAATGCTATCACTGAGCTAAGTTTCCCAAGTTGCTGATAATTAGCAAGAGAGGATATGGTAGAAGAGTGAGGGTGAATTCTTCACTCAGTGTTAATAGACCAAAGTCTAGGGTGAAAAAAACCAGTGCTGATGGCAGTCTTGCCTCCAAGGATGACAGCACTGAAGCTTTTAAACAACAGTGTAGCTTTTAAACACTGTGTCCATTACAAAGTTGGATTTAACTAATTCCTGTCACAGTGCTTAAGAGGCAAAATGCCCAAATTTGTGTTCTTGGCAAAACTCCTGAGTGAACACGTTATTCTGAATTTAACCCTTGAGATATGTCAGAGTGCAAACATAGCAACATGCCTTGAAATCAAAGACTCATTTGATATTTTCTTCTTGAGAGTGCTCACTACTGGAGGTCAAGCAAAAGAGTAGAGAAACAGGCCAAATGCAGAATAATGCTCTTAAAGCACTTTTTCAGGATTCTGCCTCTAACAAGTCATTTTTATGTGGTTTATATAATTTCTTTTACCTCCATGGCATCTTGTGGCCGTGACTTCCACAGTGTAGTTGCACTCTATGTGAAAAAGCTCATCTCCTTTATTTCAAACCTTCTGTCAGCTGCTGGGGTGTGAGAAATAGCTAATACTCTAGGACTTTGTGAAATTGTACCATCCCTCCAAATTCTGCCCCTGTTAGTTTTTTTTTCAGGTACAAGTGCTATAGTTGGTGTAGTTTCCCCTCATATATGAATCTCCCTGGATCTCTGACCTGAGTTTTCTCTGAGCTAAAACCTCTTCTGGTTCATCTCTGTAGCTTTGGAAATGGGAAGATCTAAGCTGCCTACAGCAGTCCAGATGTTTGTGCCTCACAGATTTCTCTTGCTATATAACAGTATTTTTTCTTCTTCATTCTCAGTTCACCTTAAAAATCTCAGCATTTTCTGTCTGCTCTTTAAAATGGAGCTGATAGTACAGAGAGGGAGGCACAAGGGTGCCATATTTTATTGGTGGTGTGTGAATACTGGTTTAAGGACAGTTTTAGGGTCATGGTTATTTTTTCCATGCATGTGTGGATTAATGCAGGATTTCATTTGCTGCTCATCCCCCTGGCTTCTTGTGAAATGCTCTTGCATCTTCCCAGTCAGTTATCTTTACAATCAACCTCTCTGAGCATTTTCATAGCATGTTATGTTTTGTTGCCTCATTAACAGCTCCATTTTCAACTATGATTTCAGCATAAGATCTGAATGTATCTCACTTCCCAGCCAGTATTTTCTCTCTAGTGTGAAAATCACCTTTTTCTCATTACCTATATTTCAGTTAGCTGCTAAACCACTTGAGGAGCTTCTCTCCATAACCATTTTGTTCCTTTCAGAGGTTTTTGTAAAGGGCTCTTCTGCTGGGGAAGTCTGAATGGCTGGGTCCTATACAAGGCTATAGCTCTGGTGGAGTTCTGGGGATCTACACTCCTTAGAAGAGCAGGCTATCTGACAAAGAATTCACAAACATTTAGCCATATACTTTTATTCTTGCAGGTACTGCATAAGAAAATCTATTGTCTCAGTTTCTTGACCAAGGTGCTCAGCTGTATTATCAAGTTGCCATAAAGAAACTTTGCATTTCATCTATGGTTTCTTTATCCAAAAGCAAGGTGTTGGTGCAGACATATGCTCCCACCTTCTGTTGCTCTTTGAGGCAGAGAAATGAGAATAGTTTGGTCATTTGGGACTCATGAAGAAGTATGGCAGTGATATTGTAAAGTGAAACATTTATTATTTTTGTTTCAAATTAGGTAAGAGTACCTAAACTATATAATGCTGGTTTCATGAAAACTGTCCAGTGAACAGTATATTGCTCTGCCCTTTGAAAGCAAAGGTGGTGCAATAGGTAGAATTAAAGGATTATTTTGAGCAGTCTTTGAATAACTTGTTTTCTGACTGGCTTGCTGCTATAACCTCACACTGCCCCCAGTGTATTGTCTTTGGTTGGAAATTAGATACCTGCACAGAGCTGCAAACATCATCTGCAGAACATGAAATAGAAAATCTCAAATGTATTTGGAGTGAGGCTGCCTGATATATTAGATACAAAGAAGTGTACTTTGAGACATGATGTTGTGGAAGTTGCATTTTCTTCTTTCAATTATTTAAACCACTTGAGCTTGTCTGTCAAACTTAATAACACCATGAAAATCCCCTGGTGAAGCTACAGTTTTATGATACCAGGTAGGGTGTATTTTATTTTCTATTTCCTAAATTATTATTGTCAGCAAGCACTCTAGATTGCTTTTCTGTAATTGCCTTCCATGTGATAGGTGCTCCAAGATGTTTTGTCTCTTAGACTCTTGGTCATGGAGAGCCCTTCACAAAAGAAATCTGTCTCATTCTGGTTATTGCTGACTTCAGAAGGGGTTTGGGGTTTTTTTCTCTTTGCTGTGTCAATGTTTAGAAAGTGCCTGGATGTATGTAAAATGCTTCTTTACCTAAATCTCATGTAATATTTATGGAAATCAGAATAATTTTAGTAAAATACTTTTTTTCTTTTAGGAATATAAAGCATAATTAAGTTTTTCTCGTGAAAAAAAATTTCATATTGATGTTGTTGGTCTAAAATGATCAGTCCAAATATTTTGCCTCCTTTAAATATGACCACTGGCAGTTCTGAATTCTGGAACTAAAACATAGGAAGTAACATAGGTTTAACTTTTATTGATATAAGGAAATAATTGCCACAACTAATGAAAATATCCTAATGTTAAAATGTAGCTCTTGGAAAATTTGCCTTAATGCAAGAGATTAAAAAGAGTAAGTCTGTTTAATTAAATTAACCCAGGAGGTAACAGGTGTTAAAAGCACTAGGTAGTACCTTTAGAATAAAAAGAGTAATAAAGGAGGAAAACAAAGCTTGGTAATTTCAGAAGAGAAAAATACTGCATATTTTTTATAGTTGAGGCAATTAGTCCAGATAACTATCTGCTGGAGTGAGCTGCATTCTCCAAGCACTGAAGAAAGATTTTCAGGTATCTTTCAAGAGCAGATGCTACAGTTTTATGAGTAGTTATGAGCGTGACTTAGTGCTGTGCCAGAGGGTTTAGGCTGGATTGTGAGGACTGGTCTGTAACTTCTGCCCTAGTTGTGCTTTGGGGTTTTAGCCTTTTTGTAAATTTTGGCTGAGGTGTGTATTTGAATTCTGAGTGGACAGGATGGCACCTTTCACCTAAACCACCTGATTTTGGGTTGTTATGAGAGAGATGCTAATGGTGCCAAAGCTGAATTCATGAGGTAGGTTGGATATTCATTGCAGCCCCAAAATGTGGCAGCAGAATAGAGAAATTGTCCTTGCTTGCAATTGCAATTGTCTGTTTCCAGAACAAGAAGAGAAAAGCTGATTTGTGACTTAAGGAGATAGTTCCAAAATCCATTCAAGAACAGCTAGAAAAGAGACAGATAGTTGTAAGAAAAGGAGCAATTTAAAAAGAGGGAGTAGGTTGTTCACTCAAGTCAGTTGGCCTAAATGTGTCATAGGTAGGACCCCAACAATAATTAATACTGTGTCCATTGCTCTGAAAATCAACAGCAAAACACAGAAAATACACTCAAGCTGCACAGTGGTGTGATTCAGCTTGGGATGGATCTGGGAAGAAATCCTGTTGCAAACTTAGATGCTTTTATCCCTATATGGTCCATCTTGCAGCAAGAATCTCATGAAACCTGGAAATTCCTCATCCTGACCAAGCTACAGGAAAACTGGAATGTGCTACTGCCTAATTTCAGTCTTGGCTAAACCTTCCTTATTAAAGTCGTGATTTTCCTGTGTGGAGATATTAAAACATGTAAATAATACAATTCATGAGAATGCGAAAACTTTCAGAGACTGGTTTGGAAGTCAGACTTAGCAGGAAGAATGCATAAAATGGTTTAGACCCTGCTGGATGGGAGGTCCAGCAGCACTGTTGCTTCCTCTCAAGTGACAGAGGTATGTGTTTGGGTTTCAAGGACATGAAATTCATCCTCTAGCATCCTGTGTGGTATGGGCCACTGTAAATCCCTCTCTTAACTTTCATTTAGAAAGAAGTGCTGGAGTCTGTCCACAAAAGCTAACATTCTGTTTTCCCCAGTGATAAATTACCATAACATTTGATAAACACAGTATGCCATAAGAGGGTATATCAGCCACTGTTATCAAAAGTTAATTTTCTAGACTAAATATTCATTTGGATCATTAGAGCTATTAAATCCTGTGTCAGGTTTTAAGGAGCTGGCTGTGCCTGAGTGCTAGAAGGAGCCTGAAAAGAATCATATCCTGTCAAGATAAATGATTGAACTGTTCAATGAACTCTTTGACTGGCATTGGTTCCAGTCATGCCAGCTGAAGCTCAATTCCTCTTTGTCTGTGTGGTCTTGTTTTCACCTTGCCTGTGGGGTGAAAGCAGTTTGATGTGACCCCCTTGCAGACAGAGGCATGAGCCTAACCTCTATTTACACCCTGTCATAATGGGGAGCTGGCAAACACTGCTGCTTGCTGCTGCTCTCCTCCTTTTCCCTGCTTTTTTTTTTTTTTTTGTAAAATAGTTAGAAGTTGTGCATTCTAATAATAACCTAATTAGCATAGTAGGCTTATAACATCTTGTTTATGTTGTCTACTCTATTTTGAACAGAAAGAAGCAAAGAAAATATGCTCTTTTGTGTAGCTCAAGTACTGCCTTAGGGACAACATATGATGTGGAGCAATAAGGTAACTGGATAATGTATGTAGAATTTTGTCCTTTTGAAATTAAAATTTGAGATGTGAGCTAATTCAAAGCCCGAGGCTCACATTCAGATTTTAAAGTTGGTGTATGATACTTGATACCTGATTTATTTTTTGGCCTTCAGCAAACCTCCTAACAAGTTGAGTTTGTTGATAGTGCTGTATGTTTGCCCTGACTCTAAACTATTTTTTTTTCTATTACAGTAAAACTATTGTTCAGCCCTTTTTCTTTATGGCCAGACTTTCTGTGTAACCTACAGCCTCCTGCTCCCTCCCTCCCTTTCCCTCTGGTTCACTGATTGTTTCTTGGGCCACACTTGGAATGTCAACACAGCCAAGCACCCCAAGATCTCCCTACCCCATGCTCTCAGAGTGACTGACTTGGAGCACTGGGGATCCCACAGAACCCAAAGGAAACATGCCCTGGGAAATAAAAGGGAGGAAAAACTTGCTGGGGAATTTTCTGGAAAATAACTGTGTGGATTTCAGGATTTTCAGGTGAAGTGAGACACTGCAGGTCCACTTGAATGTATTGTTGCATTATTGTGGGGCAGGGCCCTGGTTTACTCTACAGTGGCTACCTCCTGACAGTGATTTATCACCATAATATGTAAAATGTTTGTGACCTACAGCAGTGACTGATAGCTCCCCTAGAACTCACAAAAGGGAAGAAAAGAAGCCTTATTTAAAACTACAAAGGAAAGAGATGATTCTAAAAAGAAAGGGAGGAAGGAAGGAAAAATGTGCTGATGGATCTTCTTTGCATTTTGAGGGATCATTTCTATCTCTACAAGGAGATAAGTTATAAATAGAATAACAAATATATACCATTCTTTTATGACTACATTAAAGGGAAACAAGATGTAAATGAGATGGAACAATTTGTGGAGACAGCTAGAAACCTCTCAGATAATACATGCAAATATAATGTTAGGAAATAAAGAGTCCCTTCATGAGTAATGGAAAAAGAAAACAGAAGATATTTTTCATGTATTCAATCTATAATTAAGATTGTTAAATTGTTTTGAATGTAAATCCTGATCTGAGGAAAGAGAGCAGGGACAAGTTATGTTTGTTCCTCTTGAGAATGAGGTTTGTTGCTCTGACAATTATACATGTGTCCCTACTGGAGGGGAGATCCAATGACAATTGAGTCACAGCACTGCTGCTACTACGCCCTAAAATTTGAGGTTGTGGAGAGGACACTAAATGAAATTGTCTGAAAGGATAAGGATCATTGTCCTCTCAGGGTGCTGATGGAAATGGAGATGTGTGGGAAATCTTTGGTAATGCTCAGAGGGAGCCTTAGCATCTCCTTCCCCACAAGCCCAATCTCCGCCCTGCAGGTGCAGGAGATGGGGAGTGATTTAGATGATCATGTGTCTGAGCACTGAGACCAGCAGAATGTCTCTCTTGATATCTCTTCTTACACTGTAACACTTCAGAGAGGAAAACTTCTTTTCCTTGTCTTCCTTCATCCTGTTTGTATTTATCCTGGAACGTAAAAATATGCAAATTAGCCTGTGGCTTTTAATCCTGTTTCGGACCTGTTGTCATGGAAGGTAGTAAGTTGTTGCATGCTTGTGTTACACCCTAAGTTACACCCCATTGGCTCCTTCCCCTGTTCCTATGCCTAAACAGAGGTGTTCCTGAGGCTCTCCCTCCCTTTTCCCTGATTGAGCCTCACCTGGATGCTGCCTGGAGGCCAAGGTCAGCCGGGAGGCCCCTGGGGGAGAGAGCAGGACCTTGGGGGGGAGTGGGTGTTGGAGAGGGGAACATCTCACCTCATGGCTGAATTAAACATCTATGGATATTATGCAAATGCCTTTTTTGCTTCTTTACCCTGGACTTTGCTAGCAGCCATTCAAGCTGCAACACATGCTCTGTAACACTTCACTTTTTGGGTCCAAAGATTGCTTCTGCTACCATGAGTCATTAGAGAGAGCGAGCTGTGGGAAAGTGGCACTTCTGCTGTGACAAAGCTGTCCTGTACCACGAGGACAGCTAGTGAGTCCTAGTGTCTAGGACTAGGAATCCTAGTCCTGAGTGACTCAAACATGCTATGAGGGACACCTGGAGTCAGCTGGGGATGGAAGGATGTGTAACAGGGCTAGTTAGATACCTCCAGAAAATGTTCCCTTTTCCTGTGAGATGATACCTAGTTACAGAAAAGACTGTTTTCAGGAGAAAACATATTTCAACATTTTCTAGATGAAATTTTTCTTCTTCTGCTTTGGCACAGGAAATTATCAAAAGAAAATATTCCATATGGACTTCCCTTTCTTTCTCCCTGTATGGCTATTGACTTGCAAACCTTTTCAGGATTTTGGCTTTTTGTTACATTGAGAAAAGGAAATGTTTGGCTACTTGTGTTGGCAGCGGGGAGGAAGGCTGCCCAGTGTGGCTCTCACACCCCATGGTGTGGTTGTAAGGATTCATGCACATCAGCAAGGCAAAGCCTTGCAGTGTGATACCCTGGCTGCCTTCTGGTCCTGAGTGGGGCTCCAGCATGGAGCAGCAGCTCATGGCAGAGAAGTTCCATGCTTAAAACCCTTTGTCAGAGCAGCTCTGCATGCACAGCAAAGCCTTTTTACTTGTGCTTTGCTCAGCAGCTTGAGGTTTGTCCCCTACATTGCGATGAGTTTCGTGCTACCAGAGGCTGCTTGGTTTTGGAGTAAGCCATGAACTTAGAGCACCAATTGCATTAATTGCTTTCACGCCAGCATATTTCTATTGTGGCTGCCATTATAGTTGTGTAATGTTTCTTCTCCCTCTTCTTTCATGGCTTTCTTTGCCTTGACAGGCTCAGTCAGATTCCCTCATTCACATCTGCTAATGTGAGGGCTGAATAGAATAAATCTATGCAACGATGGCTTCAGAAAAGACGGGAGGAGGATGGTGGAGGGAGAGGTGTAATAATCTCAAAAAATAATTTCTACTTAATAAGTGCCATTTCAAAAAAAAGATTTCAGTTAGTTTGTCCCAAGCAAGATCCTTGTAGTATGAGTAGTAACAGGGCCCCCAGTCCAAAAGTATGATCAACCCCCCTGTTCCTTTTTTCCTCAGCTTAAAAGTCACCCAAGCGAAGGAATAGACAATGCACAGATTACTTTATTTGGCTTCGTCAGGTTTGCCAGGAAAGGAGAATGCTGCCAAGCTCCCCAAGACAAGCTATGCTGGGTGCTTGCCCTTGTGCCAGTGTGAAGACAAAAAAAAAATCAGGAGCCTTGAAAAGAAGCTGGTGCAGCACATGGCTCTTTCCCACTCCTCACAAATGATGGCTGTTGTGCTCGTTAACCTCTTCTGGGGCTCAGTCAGTTCACGCTGTGCAGCAGCGGAGAGCTGAATGAAATGAAAGGCTCACAGGACCCATAGAAACGCCATAACTCCTTCATTCCCAACGCGCAGGCGAAGGCCACCTTCCCCCTGGAATACCAAGTGCCTCTCGTCAAACTCTTAATAAGTCAATCCTGGCTCCATGTGGCGGTGACAGCTTGGATTCCTGCACAGGCCCAGCCCAGCTCCTGATTTACCCCACTGGCTTCGGCAAGGCACCTCAGGCTCGTGCTTGGCTTCGCTCTGCCCGCACGCTCAGACGAGTCTGAGGCCCCAGCAGGCCTGGGTTCAGCTTAGTTAAACCAGCCCTGTCTCTGTGCAAAGCCTAGTCCCGCTCAGATCCTTAGCAGGGATCTGAAAGGAGACATGTAATGAGCTTTTAGCTTATAAGATCATTAAATAACTCCATAACATCCCTCATAAAAAAATGTCTTTTTTATCCGAGTGGCTGCAGTTCTGATAAATAAAAGAGAATCTCTTCTTTGTGCTTATAAATGAACAAAGGGGACTGTACAGGCTGATCCAAGGCCCACAGAAATGAAAGGGAAAGCCAAAGACTTCAAGGCACTTCAAATGTAGGCTCTTCTAACTAGTAGCCTTTGATTTTAAGGATTTTTATCTCAAAATGAAGAGGACAAAGCTACTGTTTAAAAGGAGCTATGAGCAGTTGAAGGGCATGATAAACTCCCATCCGAGTCCGTGTGCTGCAAACAGACTAAGATATGAGCTCTGATATTTAAAACAAAAGGGGAGAAAAGTTGAAACAAAGCCTAGACCTAATTAGGAAAATCTCAAAAAACATACCAAGAAAAAATAAAAAGCTGCGGCAATTTGAATGATACAGGGAAAGCATGTTGAATTCAGCACAACTGATTTTTTCATTAACATTTTTCACCCGAGTTTATATATCAAAGGGCAAAGTATGCAGAAGAAAAAAAAAGGAAGAAAATGCTATTGCAGCAAAATGTAGCTGTATTGCAGCTGTTTTAAAATGTGAAATACATTTAATGGTGTAATATTAATGTATTGCCTTGGCCATCAAATTACCATATTATCCAGTGCTTCTTAGATGTCAGTGAGTGCAGGATGAAGAGCTGCTTTCCATGTCTTGTGATTCTGTTGCCTTTCTGGATGAGGAACTATTGCTGGAATCACCCTTTTTTTTACCCACCCCAGTTCCAAATCACCATTAATTCAGTGAATTCTGTGAGTTTTTGGATGGCGCCCCTCCTGTTGAGTCAGTGGGTGCCTCATTTTGCTGTCAGACACTGAAGGATCTGATTCCCTGATTCCTTGGTCAAGCTGAGAAAGCTTTCTAGGTTCACCATACAGTGAAAAATATCCAGATCAGGAGCTTATATAATAGCAATTTTCAATTTGAAAACGATATAAATCGTGTTTTTTTAATAATCCTGTATATCTTTAAAGGAAATAGCATCAGAAAGTTTATAGCTTGTCCGACTTAACCTTGGGGAGAAGCATGTAATTGAATTTACTTTTGTTTCATTTCAATTTAAATCCATGAATGTCTATGTGTTGGTCTTGTGCTTGGTATGTAAAAACCAGAAAGCAAAGCCTAGTTAAGAGAAGCAACAGCAAAATGGTATGAGTGTTTCCAAGGGATGAAAAGTGTGTGGTCTTCATTCAGATTTCAAACTGGTTTGACCCCATGTCATCCTATTGGCTTTAGTTATTGTCCTGATTTATGTTAGCACAGACAAGAGCAGGATTAGATATAAATGTGGTAGCCCATTGTTTAGATGAAACATGTTTGTTTTTCACAGCGGCATTCAGAGAAGTTGTCTAGAACTAAATAATTTTAAATATATATTTTTCTTTAGAAAAAAATGTGTCTAAACCCATCTGTATGCTCATTTTATGCAAAATTAGAATTAGATATTGGAACATTTAAAAACCCCATAGTCCTAGATGATTAGCAAAGCACTCTTAAACGTATTTCTGTCCTGTTTTTCAGTAATTAATACACATGAAAAGATGAAGTTTTTAAATGAACTACAAATTTTATCATCTGCTGATGCTGAGATTATACTTTCAGTGAGATGTACAAAATTAACTTAAAAATTATTTAAAAAGTGCTGTTTGCCTTTTCACCTCACTTGCCAGAACATTGCACAGTTACTAAGATTCACCTGAGTATGCATATTCTTATAATGAGCAGCTCTTCAGAAAAGAGAGTAATTGCTTGTGAACTGAACATTGAGTATGGCTGGCTTAACTTGGCTGACTTTTTGAGTTTTAATATAGTCAGAGGAGATATGTCTTCACTTCTGTACCACTCTATGGCCACTGGGACAAGGTAGAGCCTGCTGAGTGTAGAATATGGTCTTGATTTAAAAGTGTAATATGGTTTAAAGTTAGAAAGCAATCAGAATAATACAGATAATGTATTATTAAGCTGGACTGGTGAAACCTGGTGAACCAGCAGCAGGGAATGGAGAGCACTCAGGTGTATGGGGCACTGGAAAACAAGAAGAGCCCAATGGAGCACGGCAGCATGTCAGGAATATGTTGGAGCATGAAGAGAGGCCTGAAATCCATGGAAAAGAGATCTCTTTAAAAGGCAGGTGGGGGTAGATAAGTATCAGGTTTAGATCGGATACCAGAAAAAATGTCTTCATTGAAAACCTTGTCTTCTTTGGATCAGGCTGCCCAGGGAAGTGGAAGAGTCACCATCCCTGCAAGTATGTTTAAGATTTGTAGATGGTGGAGCTTAGGGACATGGTTTAGTGGTGAACCTGGCAGTGCTTGGCATTTTTAGACTTGGCACACTTGGCAGTTTATGGTTTGAGTTGATGATCCTAAAGGTCTTTTCCAACTGCAATGATTCTATGACTATATATTTGCTTTAGGCTATATTTTGTGACCTTCAACTTGTGATGTGGTCCCAATAAACAAAGCTTTGAGGAGTCCTTCTCTCAGAATGATGTGAAACAGTGATGAAAGGAAGTTATCTGCTTTGTGCTATCTCCTTCCCATAAAATATAATTGGAGAAATTGAACATGATACTGTGTTGAAGATACGGCTTGTCAGATAATTGTGCCTCTGGGATTTATACTTCTGTTCCTAATTTTGTGTAAGCTGTTTTAAAATGCCACATCAAATTATGCTGAGAACATAAACATTGTGAAAAAATATGTTTAGGAGTTAAGAAACACTGCAATTGAATCACCTTCAGCAATCTCCGGCAGGATATATGTTATCATACAGCTTTTAATTGAAGAATGACACTCAGGCTTGCAAAAGACTGCCACTGAAAGGTGAACAGACCATTTTAGAAAAGCTTTTTAAGAATATTCATAATTTTGTTTGATTTTGCTTTTAGAAAAAGTAGGTGAACTGGAAACCATGCTCCTATGATATTTAGTGTGGCTAAATTGTGATTGTGTCCAGAGGAGCAGCAGTGGGAATGCTCCTCTGGACACAGAGTGGAGCTGCCTCTCAACCTGCTGCAGTGTTACTATTGCCATGTAGCTGTAGCAGTGTGCTCTCAGCATGACAGAAGAAATGATCATTTATCCAGATTCTTTGTGAACTTTGGAGCTTGTATTGTGCTTTGTGCTGCTGAAGCCTGGGTGGTTTTAGTGCCTGAAGTCACACGTTAGCATCAAACTCTGTGGTGACCTGCAAGCACTGCCTGCAGGGTGAAGGCAGCCCCACTGTCAATCACTGAACTTGAACTTCATGTTCATAATGAAGTTTCCCAGAGATGATTCCCTCTCTGGCTTAAGAATTGCATGTACAGAAGGATAGCCTCTAGCTCTACCTCCCATTACTGTAGAAAGAAAATAGATGGGTGTTCTGGTATTTTGGAGTTCATCGAGGATGCAGATTTTGGGAAAAAATAAAAAGGTAGGTGTTACAAAGATTGTGTGCCTTAGTGTTAGGAATCAGACTGATTAATACAGAGCTTCTTCAGGCATAGTCATGTTCCCAAACACCACAATGTGCCAGAAGGAAAAGCAATGAAGAGAATAGCAAATAAATGCTTTGCCAGTGGTGAAATTCTCCAAAGTATGTGAAGCCTTAAATGGGGCACCATTTTTTTTTTTTTTTTTTTTTCTGTGCTTGTGAGCAGTGTGGGCTTGTAAAAGAGGGCTGCACAAAAAGTCTCATTATTTCTGTAGGTGATAGTTAGCTCCATATTCTGGCATGTTTCAGTGGCAGGGCAGACTTGGTGTGAAACTGTGCTGAGGAATGTAACGCTAAATCTCTATCAGAAACCAAAATGAAAGATGAAGCATTTTTGAGTGAGCTGAGGTTATACCTTTCATCATTGTGAGAGACAACTAATTTTTTCAGGGTTAGTTTGTGACTGCATCTCAGAGCTGAACACCTCACAAAGTTGAGCAATTCAGAAATAATGCCAAACAGCATAGCTGGACTTTGCCAATCCAAGAATTACCCTTTTCAGGGTGAAATTTATAGTTAAGGATCAACAGTTCCTGGAAACATGGTTGTGTTGGATTTGCAGCCAGAACATCAAGAAAAAGAACTGACACTAAAGCCATTAGGAAAGGTAGAGGTTTAATCAGAACTCCCTCTGATTGAAAGAAGATTGGAAATACTTACTGCCTCTCCTTCCTTGCTGCATGATTCCCAAAACAATGTGGTAAGCAGGGTCTCTAATAAAGAGAGAATTACTGGGTTATGTGTGCTAATTGGGGTTCTGATAGACATTGTCTATTGATTTGTCTATCAGCCTCCTGATTAACATTCATATTTCTCTGTGAAGAAAAGCACTGAAAGATAGCTTGAGTCTTTTTTTCCTGATTTCAGCTGGCAGAGCAAAGAGAGGAAACCATTGCCATGGGTGCCTGCCTGGCTCCTGAGTGGTTCCATATTTGAATTTCCTGCTTGTGACAACGTAATGTGATTTGTCTTTTCTTTGCCATGTTTACAAACTTTTCCATTATCTGAGGAATCAAGCACAATACTCATCTATGGCTGCTTGTGATGAGTTATTAATCTCAGGGCACTCTGACAGAAGGTTGCTCAAGGCATTGTCATGGACAGTAAAAAAACGAAATCCAGCCTACAGATTTTAGAAAATGATGAATTTAAATACAAAACAATTATTTCTGAAGACAAATATTATTGTAGGGTTGCCCATCACCAGCTTTGTATTGATCATTGATGCACTCCTTGCCCTCTTTGGTAACAGAGCTTATGAGAGTTTATTTTTTGTAAGAAGAAGAGAAAAGAAGAGGCATAGAAAAATATGGCCATTCTTTTTTTTTGTTATTTGTTTTTGGAAGTGCCACTTTATAAGAATGCTTCCCCTTTAAATAAAAATTTCCCTTGCTGTCAGCTTATTTCTTTACATGATTTTAAATCTGTCTTATAGTAAAGAAAAAGTAAATAGGGTTTTGTTAGTTCTATGGCATTGGTAGCAAGGTAGGGAAGAAAAATAAGCCATGCAACAAGGAAATGCAGGATAGGTGGAGGATACTTTAGAGCATAATGATGCACAAATGAAGAGTAAAGTAATAAGAAGAACAAGTTAATGGTAGAGACAAAGACTCTGAAATTAAACCCTAGATAAACTGTACTAAGAAACCAAACCTGCAAGTTCAAATATCTCAATTATCTTAAATTTGTGAAAGATGGGGCAGTCAGTCATGTTTTCCATTTTCACTTTGTCTTTCTTGGAAAGGCTACTGTTATTTTTCCCACTAGCATTGATCAATGCAATGGAAAGCCTGTTTTCAAATAAGATCTTTTATCAGAGGATTAAAAAATGGAGGTTAGTTAAGGAAGTGTGGATGCTGTTATTGAACCTGTGACCATGGGAGGTAGGAAAAAACCATTAAAAGAGGCCAAGTTAATAGACTGCATTAAAAAAATAACTCTTCTGTATTTAGCTGTCTCCGAGATGCTTGTAACAAGACATACCATAAAGGGAGAAAAGCTGTTTATTGGTAAAGGTCACTGTATGTTTGCTACCCTGGATGAAATGACTGTACACACAAGTCACTACAACCCATGCCAGGCTCTGGAACTGAAGTGCTGCAATTCAAGAGACTTAGAAAAAGAGCTTTTAGCTTCCTTTATCATACCCATGCAGAACTGGTGCATCAACATTAGATGTCTGATTGCAATTTCTCCCATGCATTCACCTGCATTTATATTCCTTCTCTGAAAATGGAGGGCAGGTGGTACTTGATCTTTGCTTAAAAGGAGGCAGACACCATCCCCTTCTCACTGGGAACCCATAACCTCTCTTTAGCTCCTCTACCCCGACCAGTGACTGTGATTCTTAAAGCCATGGAGAAATGTAGAAGTCCTCATTCTCAGAGAAATAATCTGAATTTGCATTTGTTAAAAATGCTTTTGTTGATTTTGAAATGGCACATAGGCCTTACAAGACATGCTTGTATTAGCTCTATCCTTACATCTCTAGAGATTATTTTCTCAAGCATTGCAGACCAGCTGGGCTCCATTTACACCTCTCCTCCCAGAGAAAGACAGGAGATGATGTCAAGTGAATCTACAGAGTTCTGGGGCACACTGAGTGTTGTGATTGGATACACTAATATTGATATTGCAGTCTCATCCATTCTCTCTCACACATGCACACAAGAAATTGGGATTGTATGTTCTTATCCAAAACAATGAGTTAAGACATGTATATTGAAAAAACTGAGGGACTGGCTGACAGTATGAAGCATCAGAGCCACATAGCAAATACAGTGTATTTGTCAGTTCCAAATAAATAATCTCATTGTCATGCAACAGACAGCACAGAGCATGTTAGTCTACATGAACATCCAATTTGCCTACTTGTAATGAAAATGCTGTTTTCTGGGAATGCTGCTGCACTGTTTTACATGCTCTCTTGCTCACATGCACATGTTACATGAAAGGATGCTCTTTTCATAACTGAAAAATATCACTGGAGAATAGGCAGTTTTATTAAAAGTGTGTCTCCTGCTGACAGTTTACATATTTTGACAACCTCTTGGAGAGCAGCAATAATCAGCTTGAGGCCGTGCTGTGTATGGCCTCAGTGATGCATGGCAGGAGAGCAGAGACCCAGCTCTGCATCCCGCCTGTACCCACCCCCGGTGTGCTGGAGTGGAATTCCAGCTCTGCATTCATTACCACCTCATTAACTGCCTCAACGTCTTTCAAAGTCATTTTTCCTCATGACTAAACTTGGTCAAAATATTTTTATTTACCTGTGCTGGCAGATTTTCATATGTGAAGGAGTTTCACATGGTCTCAGTTTTGCATTGCCTCAGTTGGAGCTCGTGGCTCAATCAGAGCAGAGGCAGCACTGGCATATCAGACTAAAGTCACTTGGGGACACAAGGTTGCTCTGCCTTCTTCTTGCCAGACATAGGTAATTTTGCAAAAAGGGGAATAAGCTCCAGGCTCCCTTCTCCTATCCTAGTATGATTTGAACCATCACTTGCATAAAATTAATTCTCTTTTTCCTCCCCCCCACCAAAAATTAATTCTAGCAAATCCTTGACCATAAAGTAAAGGCAGTATGAGGGCAGCAGCACAGATCTATCACAAGGAATGGTAGGTTAGCTTCTACGTGGACAAGTTGTTGTCTTTCCAGTGCTTAATTCTTAGAAACAAAACTGTTAAAAGAAATCCTTTGTTATTACATGTTTTATCTATTACTTACAAGCGGATCCTTTGAGTATAAATGGGAATAAGCACCACAGTGTTTTTGTGTTGTGGTGGTGGGGAAAAAAAATTGTTTCATTTTATGGATTTATTAGTGATTTTATAGATAATTGTATGGAACTTTTAAGCAACAAATTTCCTATACATGGTAGCAGAGGGGATGGAATCAGTTCTGAGAATAAGGGTAGCCTATCCCACACAGAGTTGCACAGACTGTAGCTGTGATCAATGGGATTAAATCAAAAAAGAAAATTATTGTGACCTGTAGTTTCAGAACTGCTGCCTGTACCATAGTGGCATATTTTGGCTTTTATATGTTGCTCAATTTTCAACTGTGTGTGAACACAGTGAACCCATTCTAGTAAATTCTACAGTAGAGCAAGCAAGGGTCTAACCTACACATCATTGATATCTGCTGGAAACCAGCTAAAGATGAAAAATGACCAAATATGTCCCTGAAACATGTTGTTCAGAGGGTTTGCTTGGAAACCATAAATAGCCATAATGGGTGGCAGAAGTCAATACTAGAGAGTATTGAATATAGATAGGAGAAAAATTTCTCCTCTCTAGATACTGACCACTACAACATGGTATATGGTATCCATGATCCTCACATATTTTAAGAAGGACTTTTTGAAATCTATGCTCATTCAGGCTCCAATTAATAGAGGAATGAAGGATATACTGTTTTCTAGTCCCTCATTAACTCTAGAGATCTCACTAAAATTTTCTACCTGGCATTGCGTGGATAGAATATGGCTTTTGGATGATGGGGGTCAGAAAAAAATGATTATGTAAAATGGTGATATCTATAGGCAATGCCAAATGAAAGGACTTCCTGCAAACCTGTGTGACTACATGACCTCCACAAGAAAGGCTTTCTTTTCCTCTGATGAAAAGGAACCCCAATTTAGAGATAAACTTTCTGCCCATGGCTTTAGCACAGGCTGCTTCTGGTCAGATCCAGTGCTCAGCACAATTTCTTAAATGGAAGAGTCTTACTCCTATGGCTAGAGAGGTTTGAAAAAATACCCTGCCAAAAACTCCCTTCAGGCTTTACTGTGTTTGTCATTTGTCCTTCCCCTTGGTGCTATTATCTAAATCTGTCTGGGGTGGCTCTCTGTTGTGTCTCAGGGAGACAAGCCACTCTTTGCAGTCTACACTGCTTAAACTTCCATCCTTTCAGCCTTCACTTGCAGATTAACTTCTGTAACTTCCTGAATGTCTGCCCCATCCGGTGTACCTGCTGAGGTGTTCCTTTTGCATCCCATAGATAACAGCACCATCATGCTGGAGTAATTTCTCCAAATTTCTCCATATTTAATATCCTGACTTTGTTTCTTAGTTTTACTTTGTCTTCTGCAACATCCCTATTTCATGTATTTTCACTACTTTTCAACACTACCTTATGTCCCCTTCATTTTATTCAATGAAGACAAATGATTTATCCATCCCCAGCTACAATTTATCTACTCCTGCTGCTGCTGATTGTTCTAGGTCAGGACCCAACCTTTACTTTGTTGAAAATACTAGCTGAGAGAAAATGATCATTAATTCATATGGATGACAACCTGCACACATCTGGCTGGAGAAACTAAGAGATCATACTGATGATGCCTGCATCTGTTTCTGTTGACCATTTCAGGATCTGTTCCTTTTCTTTAAGGTATACTGCTTTAGGTAATACAAATTTTTTTTTTGATCAGTTGTCCTTCTTTTCAGAGATTTAGTATCCAAGGGAGAACTGGCATCACATGGGGCCCTGAATTCTAATTCAGTATAAACAATGAAACTCCTGATAAAGGTGAATAAGTCTCTACATTTTCAGAAGGAAATATGGGATAATTCCTGTTTTGTAGCTGGTGCTATCAGCAGGATGTCCTGCTGAGCCTGGTGACAGGAGAAGAGACAATGTGCACAAACTGAAGCACATGAAATTCCATCTGAACACAAGGAGGTACTTGATGTTGTTTTTGGGGAGAGGCTGTGGAGTTTCTGTATGTGGAGATACTCAGCTTCATCTGGACACATTGCTGAGCAGGAGGTTGAACCAGGCGATCTAAGAAGGTCCTTTCCAGCTTTGATTTGGGAATTTTGTGATTTATGGTGTAAACAGTGAATCTTTGTTTATGTTGTCTAATGCATGTCACTTTCATTCCACACAATGCTGGTTTTCCTGAAGGTGCCAGGATCTGTTAATATGTCCACAGAAATGTTTCTCTTGTGTAGGCTAGGTCTTGATGTTCTGAATTCCAAGGTTCAGACTGGAAAAGATGTTCAGGAAGTCACGTCCTACTAGATGCAGTAGTCTAAATGCCTTACTTAATCTGTGCATAAGACAGCACAGGAATAACAGAAACCCTTTATTCATAAAAACCACAATGTTTCTTTGGTTTTCTTGTTCTGATGCTTTGCATCTCAAATTGTAAACAATTAATTAATTGAAATAGTCTTTCTGAAAAAAATGGGAAAACAAGATGGCACTGGAGATACAAACAACGTCCTCAGTAGCTTGGCTAAGGAGACCATAAAATTTTTACTTTAGACAACATCATGAGATGTGTGCTTGACCTTTGTTTCTCAGTATCAGTTATCCATATATTGATTTTAATTTTCCTATTAGTGATTCTTTAAATTTCTTCCACATTTATTTATAATTGGTGCAGCAACATTTTGTTGGCCTAGAAGTACACACTTTCAAATGCATGCTAAATCCAGAATTCAAATACTCCATACTCCTTCAGTGAGGATTGCTCTGAACTATACAGTAGTTAAAAGAATAATAATATTCTCAGAAAAAAATATCCCATCTTTAGGAGTCTGGTTTCTTCTTATTGATTCATGCAAGCAGTGAGGTCTAATTGTTGCTTATATCTGCTTGATTATAGCTTCGGAAAGCATGACATCATCCAAATTCAGTTTTTTGTAATGAATGTTGCTTCTAGGTTTTTGTCTGAGAAATCTGCTCCCTGTGGAGTGATTTGTAGTGATGAAAACTCTGCAGGGCTGACAGTTTAACTTGGCTTCTCTTGCACTCCTGTTTATAAACCCCTCATCGCTGCCTGGAACTTCTATTTGGGGCTAGAAATGTTTAAAAAATGGCTAATGAGAAACTCAGCAGACTGACAAGATTTGCCAAGGGTTTTGCCCATTTGTTTATGAGGCAGTAGAGTGTGACATTGTCCTAAAACACTGTTGTTGACTTAGAAGTGTAACTCCACATGGATCTTCAGTGATTCCAATGGGGGAGGAACCTCAGCCTGCTCTTGGGAGAAGCAGCTTCACAGGTGAGGTTTGAAACCAAATGCCTGAACACAGTGAGCATTGGGGCTGGCTGTGATGCAGCTGTAAAACACGGAGAGCAGGCACTGCTTTGGCAATGGTGCCAACAAAAAAAAAGCAGATGCAGGGTCTTGTGAGAGGATGATGAGTGTGTAGGTGCAAACATGGCCATATATATGTGTAAGAGCATCAGGGGGTAGGACGGTCAGGACGGACGGAGACGAGAGATCTCTGAAGGCAGGTCATGGAACTTGGGGTTTATTGCACAAGGCCTGGGTGCCAGGGCCCTGCTTGGAGCTGCCAGGCACAGCTCGGAGCAGGCCCAAGAGAAGAGAGGGGTCAACAGGATGAGAGGGTAACAGGGTAAGAGCATAAGGGAGAAAAAAAAGGTAAGAGAGTAAAAGGGTAAGAGCATGAGGTTCCTGTTACAATACAATAAATTTTCTTCTGTGTTGAATATTCTAATTCTTACTAACCACTCTACTGCAATATACTAATCTTATAGCATTTACATACAGCCTATATGAATCATTACATTACCACACTGTGTTACATTTTAAACCCTAAAAACTACTCTTTGGACCCCTTCTACCAAGCTAGTAGGGTCTGCTCTGACCCTTGAACCTGTCTGCAAGCAAAGGGTATTGTTTCATCAAAAGGGGATTACCTTCAGTCCAGCCACACCATTGTTTTCCAGTTGTTCAGTAACTGAGGTATCTCAAAGCTTGCTTTCATTTCAGTCTTGCTTATAGCTTCTATATTCTCAAAATCTTTTGCCAGACAATCATATTTATAAGGTTTTTCTGTTTCATCTTCCCCAACATATATATACATGAATCTCTGTGTGTGGATAGATAACCTGCCCCCAGTCAGTGCAGTTGTACGCAGCACAGAACAGTGTGCTCAGGCAGCTGGAGCAGAGATGCCCCTGTGGCCAGTGCAGGGAGGAGCAGGAGGTAGCCCCACCCTCACGCACCTGCCAAAGCCAAGGGTGCCACACCTGCAACATTTCATCTCCTCTGAGAGTTTCTGAGGGATTGGTTAAGTGCTTTGATACTGCCCAGGCTGGGGTCCAGGGAGCTGTAATTTATCTGCTTATTAAGTGGCCGGTGTTTAACATCAAACATGCCCAAAAATTATAAAAAAATCAAATAATTTTGGGTCTGATGCACAGACTCGACACTTTATTTGCATTTGTTACTGCACAACATCTGAGGGTTTTTCATTCTTTTCCTCCCTATGTAAACGTGCTGAATTTGTGGTGGTGTTAAAATAACAAAGTATTAGTGCTATTTCAGTATCTTCTTCCAGAAAATTTTCTTCAGGGGTTGAGGGAATTCGAGAGTGCCGTGCGTTGTTTTGGTTCTGTGGCTGTGGCCGTGAAGTGCCTGGCTTTGTGGGGACCCCTCAGCTGCCCTTTCTTCCCTGGCTGTCCATTGTGGCGGGCTCATTCATGCATCCCTAAACCCAGCGTGTGCAGCAAAATGCTGACTTCCAGGGGCAGGAAGGGCCTTCCTGAAACCGCCCTGCCGCCGGCTCAAAATGCTGCATTTGTTTTATGTCCTCCCGTGGAAAGAGCGGAGCCCGCTCGGCCTCCCACCTACCGTGGGCGAGCCTCCCCCGGTGCCTGCCCCAGCACGGGGAGCAGCCCCTGGCTGGGCCCCCGGCCCCCTTAATCCCCCCGCCCTCGTTGCCCGGCCAACAGCCCAGACAAGCAGGTGATGCATTGACAGGGAGCAGATGGTCTCCCGCCGAGGTAAGCGGGGCTCAACAATGCAACCATATTGATCATATTGCTCCTTTTATCTTCTTCGCCTTCAACTTCAGTCTTGAGGTTTCCCCGCTAATAAGACGCAGCCTCCCCCCGGCTCGGCCCCTGGCCCGGCTGCATCGCGGCCTTCCGCAGCTTCTGGGGAGAGAGTGAGCCTTCATCCCACCCACCCAGATCCAGCTCTCCTTCCTCTCCTGCTGAAATCCTGCTGGAAGGAGGGAGGGCCAAAGGGTGCCCACCATTTCCCTTGTAGCCCTCTCCCTCCTGCCCTTTGCTATTCAGCAGAGGGGTGAGGAGACTGTGAGACCTCTCTGCCCCAGTCGTACCACGGAGGCACAACATTCCTCACTGCCTCATTGGGTACCTCTCTCTTCCTCTTCCTTTGGCTCCCTTAGCCTTGTTATGTTCCTGTGTGTATAAAATAGGCTGGAGATGACTCATTTGCTCCCACCTGCCCTGTGTGGAGAGCACCAGGGGCCCACTCTCCGTTTGCTGTCCTCTCCTGTACTGTTCCTGCGGCCACAACTCCTTCAGTCTGCTCAAGCATGTTTAGATGGAAGCAAAAACTGATACCTTTCAATCCCTGTCCCTGTCACTTCCTCTCCTTGACTGCACACCCTTCTTCAACAGATAAACAGCCAGAAACATCCCCAGTCTCTCTTGGTGCCTATGTCTTGCCCTTTCTCCTTCAGCATGCAGGGCCATCAGCACGAGAAGGAGCCCTGGAATTCGCATCCTGCTCCTTCCATCGTGTGCCCTGGAGCTCGCATCCTGCTCCTTCCATCATGTGCCCCCCCTTAGGCTCTGGTGTACAGATAAACAAGAGAAGCCAGGCCCTCCACCTGCCTCCCCCCTTGCTCCCCTCCCTTTCAGCAGCCCCAGCCCTCATTCACTGCTGTGTGAAGATGCTAAACACCGAGGGCTCGAGCACTGTTAGCCACTATTCACAATTTTAATACTTGCTTCATAGCTGTCACATAAATTCTTTGCTGACTGCAGGCTTAGAGGGAACTTTGAAATAAAGAAAAAGAAGGAGCATGTAAGGAAAAAGAAAAAAGAAATCCTAAGGGCACTTTGCTATGGTATCTGCACTTGTTTGCAGGTGGTTTTGGAAACTATAACTACTGTAACTCCACACTGTGTTCTCTAAAGTAGCTGTCACATTGTGTTGTTTTTTTTTTTAATCTATTACACCAGCACACATGCACTTTTTTTTACAGTAGATAAAAATGCCTATAAAGGCTTTACCCTTCTCTTTTTTTATAGGGGAAAAAAAAAAAGAAAAGCAAAGAAAGAAGCTTGTGAATGAATGAAAAACAATGCAGGGTCACAAAGCTGTCTCAACCAATGTCATAGTGGTGCTGCTGGGCAGGCTTACAGAGGACTTCTTGTTCCTTGATTTTTATGGTGATCGGTAGAACGCATGTAGCACTTTGCGAACAGGTTCAGGACAAGTGGCAAAGAAAAGGCTCCTCACAATAAACTCTTTTCTACAGCACTGGGAGCATTATGCCTGCAAACACCTGTAGTTTTCAAAGAGGGAGCTGTAAAAGACACAAACAAAAAAAAATAAATAGCAAGGCAAGACAAGTTGCAGTGCATGTCACGATTGGCACAATTGTGGTTTTTTAAACTCATGTGAGACCGTAGAGTTTAAAAAAGCCACAGAAATATTATTGATTACCAGTGCCAGAATTCAGAGGTGCTGAGCTTGGGAAACAGAGAAATGAGATGAAAAGAGAAATTGAAGGTTCAGCCTAGTGAACTGGCAGATTTTCAGTACTGCTCTGCAGTGGTCCTGCAGGAACCAAGAGCCTGCTGTTCTTTCTGAAGCATGTCCTTGAAATGGCCACCAATTCCCTGTGACCTGTGAAGACAGGGTCTGCCCTGAAGTCCAAGGAGCATCCTTACATGTAGTACAGTCCAGACTTTTTTGTCTAGGTACTAGACACTAGTTAAATATGACTGCTTTAGAGTGTAAAAAGACATTTATCTTCCTCTTCAATGTTGGGATAAACTAACAAAATATCATTAAGAGGACATATAAAAAAGGCTTAACTCCCTGGCTTAACTGACTCTCAGGTTGATGAAGGGAACATCTCCTGACCCCAAGATTCCTTTATTCCAGTAGATGTATTGTGAGCCAGGTCCCCAGTACTTCTTGGGTGAACACCCCAAGTAGAGTAGAGTTCATGTCAGAGTAGAAAGCTATATTTTTTTAAAAACCTGTAAAAGAGGTCCTTATTAGCATCCAGGAGAGCTCTGCCCAGAGAGAAACTTCTTCTTGCTTCAGGACATCCAAAGTAGATCAATGTTTCACAAAATTAAAATTTTATATGAAACAGAATTTTCTTCATTTGAAAAAAACAATATAACTTATTGCAATTCTCTGTGTCTTTCACTGTGCCCCTTTCCTTTTCTGTCCCCAGTTTTTCCTTTGGGATTAAATTCATTAGGACTCGTGCAGTCTTAAATTTACCTTTATTATTTTTATTAATAAAACCTTTTATTTTGATCAAGTCATAAAAACCCAACATTCACCATCTTGATAGTTTCTGTTGTTAACAACTTTGTTTAAAAAAGGAAAAAACCCGTCCTCAATTGCCCCCAAACTTCATCCTACCTCTTCCTACCTTTTTTCAATTATAAGTGTAACTGCATGCAACTTAGTAGATTGAAATATGGTATGTTTGAAGCAGAGAAGATTGCTACATGTTTTATTTGGAAACTGATCTGATATTTTGTTGAGGGTATTAATCAAATTGAGGAGCATGGTCACCAATCCATCACATAACACTCCTCAGTGTCTTGCACTATTACCTCTTGTTTCATAGGTGAGTCTCTGGACTCCGGCATAACTTACTGAACTGGTACACATATTTTGGTATTACTTGATAGAGGGTTGCATTTCTTAGTGACCCAGAGAAGTAAACTAATGCTTGGCATTTTTAGATCACTAGCCTGATATCTGCAACTCCTCTGTACAACTTTCCCACAAACTGGAATAAGATGGAAGCTACTGTGGTAAAGTCTGAACTGAAAAATATGATCTACTTTATCTTAATATATGAGATAATCTCTGTTCCCTAAACAATTTAAATATGCTTTAGTAAAAATGGAGAACTTTTATTTTCTTTCTCTCTTTAATTTTTTTTTTTTTTAATGAGGGTCTGAAGATTTTTGGCTATATCTAAGAACTCTGAAGATATTTGCACAAGAAGAATGTAGTATGAAAATTTTAGAGGTGCAATGTAATCTCGTAGAGGTCTGGTTTATCCTATTAAGCCTACAGTTTAGAAAGTTCTTTAAAAAGTTATTTAGTTCAAAATATTGTTTCCTAGTGCAAAACTCCTTCTTTTCTAGTAGTTATCTATTGTATTAAGATGACAAGCATAAATGTTTTTTGCTCCTTAGATAGACCTTAACTGTAGAGTTGAATCAAAGGACAATAAATTTTTCTGTTGGCCTCGGGCAGCTTTGGCTCATTTAAAACTTCAATGAAATGGCTGTGTAAGGCCATATTACACTGATTCTGTGAGCTTTTACCCCTTTAGACGAGTCTAACCAGAGCAGTAAGTGTATTGCATCTGGGAATTTCAAATCAAATGTACATCCATGTGTTCCTGCCCTGGTGGGAGTCAGGTGTGCTTGTCTTGGAATTAATTACCCTGAGTTAAACAGCAATCTGCTTTCTTTGTCTGAAGCATAACCATGATTTTTTCTTTAGGACAAAGTTTGGGATATTTTGTGAAAACTTGATTCTGTCTTGGTGTGCTGGTGCTAACGTCATCAATGGTAGACCCTAGCACACAGCAGCAGATGGGACAGAGGAGCTATTGCTGCTCCCAGTTTATGTGGGCTTTGCCACAACAGTGTTGTGAATAATTGGCATTTTCCTTGTAAATTGAAAGATATTCCAGTGCTGTGTGCAGTCTGGGATTTTAGCACCTTAATTGTGTTAATGGCAGAACTGTGGTCCCCTAATTCCTCTGGAAATGCTGATGTGCTTACCTGCCCTTTGTTATAATGGGGTTAAATAAGTTCAGTGTGACTAGCAGTGATTTACTAGAAGGGTCATATTTTGCCTGTAAGAACTGAGAGCTTGATTGTGTGGGTTAGATCTGCTTTCTGTATGCTTTGTTAGTTGTTGTTTGAGCATGGACTGAGATTAAGATACTTTCTTTGCCTTTGGATCTGTTCCAGACACTTTTTTGGACATCTCTGGATTGTTCATCTTTTAGAAGTTCAAAGAGATGTATACTATGGCCTATTTTGGTCAACTTGAAGCTGATCAGACAATGAAACTCATATTCAAATGGGTACTGGCTAGGACAATTACAGCATAATTAATTATTGCAATTTATCACTTTGTAAATCACTAGTCTGCAGCCTTATCCAGGAATTCTTTACAGCTTTGTATAGTTTCTGTTATTACCAATGAAGAGTGAAACCGTGAGGCCAAGACCTTTTAGGATTATCCATCTGAATACCTTCATATATAAATAATTACTGAAGCTGATGGGACTAGCTAGAAGTATAAAACTATGGAAATGGTTGCAGCAGTGAATCTGAAATGTGCCTTTGTTCATTATAAATAGCTTGGTTTAATTTGTTATCACTACAAATACCTTCAGACATGTATATTTATGTATGTGCTTATGCTTGTAAGCAAAGTTTATCTTCTCTTCCAGCACTGCCAAAGTAGAATTTTCTTGACCATAAAGCAAAGAATGAGTCAAGGTTTTTGAAAATAGCTTAATACTATTATTTGTACTGTCATTTAGTTTTGCAATGTCTGTAGTCATGCTTTTTTGCCATTCTGTTTGGCTCTTAGGAGTTTGCTGACTGTGGAAAGATTATTCTCTTTGAGATAAAGTCTTCCTGACACTCAGAATATACTCTTTGACCTATATCCTCTATTTCTGCTTTCTTATATGCACACTCTTCCTTTTGTTCATGGCTAGGAAACAGATTAAAGAGATATCAGGGCAGTGTGAATTTTCAGCTCTAACAGGGCCTTGAAGCATCATCAAATAAGATTATTATTTGAGAAGGGCAAGGAGGGTGCTTGGCTCAGCAGCCTGACAGCTTTTATTGACTTGTTCTTAAAGGTGCTCTCCTGGGCAAGAATTGGTACCAGTGAGCTGAGTATGTCTGAGTGAGAATTTCTGAAGCAGATGCCATAGTATTATCCACTACACAGCTTTTGAATTCAGTAGGGTTAGTCTAACAGGGTTTCTGCCTTAACAGTATTTTAACTTTAAAATGCTTCAAAATCTAGCCCTGCCACATCCCTGGTAACTGCAGTCTTTGCTTTCTGCACTGTGGCAGCAGTCTGATTGTGTGAAGTAAACTGAGGGACACGATCCCAAGTTTCCTAATTGTTTCCTGACTGCACAGAGCAGGGAGCCTATGAAAGAGTTGGGATTAAATCTGCATCTGAGCAAAACAAACAGGTCCCATTTATTGTAAGCTGAAAGAGGCAGACTGGCTATAGTTTCTGGCTTGTGCATTATTGTCCCCATGCTACGAACACCATGGCTGCTTCCTTCGTGCTGACAATTGAAAACTCCAATATTCCATACCTTAAAAATCTAGTGTTATAGTTTGTTGCATGGTTTTCCACTCATTCATGTTGCTCCTCAGTAACTTAGCAATGACCAGTTGAGATATGCACACACCATATTGTTTTACGTGTTTGACTAGAACACTGACAGATTAATAGGAAGGGTAAATAGCTCTGCACTCTGTGGTGGCTCAGTGTGGGCTGGCAGGATTGACTGCTGCCAGACTTTGTTGTATTTGCACAGAGGAAGCCGCAGCAAAAGCCTGCTGGGGCAAGGTGACGTGGGTCATGGGTATTTGTTTCTCATCTCTATAGAAAACAATTGTCCTCTCAATGGAAGACAGCTTTTGGAAACTATGTGGTTCCACTAGTGGGCAAGCATTTGTACTTCCAGAGGGCTAAATAAAATGAAGCTATAGAGTGGCAGATGTGTTAAGTGTCTGCAATACCCTGCATATCAGGCAGGAGAGTTTGGGTTCATACACTGATAAATTATTTGCCTCTATTTCTTTGACTTGCTCAGTTTCGAAGAGAGTATTGCTCAGATTTTCATAGGTATTTTCCTGAAAATTTCTTCTATGCTGAATACTTTTCTATGACATTGTCTTATGAAGAGCACAAGGACTCCATTTGTCCCTGATGTAGCTGCTTTGGTTATTGCAAAAGATCATTATTTTAACAATTTCTAGACCGTCACCTTGGAAGGCCATCTGAGACCTCTTCTTTACAGAAGAAGATACCATAAAAATTTGTAGTGACACTGAGCTTTTAAAGTGATCATACACTTATAAAGCACCTACAGTAGTATTTTTTTCTCCTAGTTTCCACTGGCATCACAAAGCCAGTTTTTGACAGGTTGACATAGAGGTCCGAGGTCCAGAGTCAGGATCTCTGCTTCTTCAACTGTGCAGGTTCTGGAAGGGCAAACTGAGGCACCCAGGTTCCTTAGGTAGATTGTCTTGGTTGCCTCTTGAAGAGCTGAAAGTCCCAGTGAAGGACATGTGAGCATGGATCACCTGGATGTTACGTAGTTTGGTGATGTTGTGGAAGTACAGATTGCTGGAATAAACCCCCCTGAGAGGTTCCTGTGTGCTGATTCCCAGGCTGCCCCTCCTGGCCCCATCGAGTACCTGAGCTCAGTGGTTGGCCCTGCACTGGGGGTGCATCTGCACTTGGTACAGCTGGGTTATCAGGCAAACCAGATGCCATTCTCCAAAGGTGACGCAGAGCGCCCTGCCCACAGGAATTTTAACACATAATTTCTGAAAATCGGTCTTGTACCATGACCTTCCTCTTTTCCTGAGTTACCCTTGAGGACACACTCTGTTTTGCCACATACTGTAAAGGTGCAGAGACTTCCCACTGTCCAACCCCCACAGAGTGCTGATTAAACAGTGCTAGGAACTTTTCTGTGTCTAAAGGTTTGTGTGATGTTCACCCATGAGTTGTCCTGCTGTCCATTTCCTAGATATGGCTTTATTCTGGGTAGGGTAGTGGCTGCATGCAGTGTGTGAAGAGTGTAAGCCTCCTGCAGTGCAGGCATATGCCCACTGGAATATTGCTTTGTCTTACATTCATGAAGTTCGTTTCCCTGAGGGAAAAAAACTCAGTCAAAACCTAACCAGTAAAACACCTGAATGGCTTTAATTTAAATAATTTTTGATTTCATGAGACTGACTTAAAAAAAACAGTGGTGGATAGAGAACCTATTCACTGCTTATGTATAACTCTCAACAATGTTGACAGCCCACAAGAAAATCAGTGTGGGAATCAACCCCCTATTGTCAGGATAATGTAAACACATGACAAAGGTCCTTAACTCCAAAAAGGGAGGAAACAAGCAATTCCTCTCCTTCCTTCCTGCAGTGTGTTTTGCCCTTTCTCTGCTCTGGGGTAATTATTTGCACTGTAGGGAGGTGGCCATAAAGCACTATCCCCCTGAAAGTGGTGGCATAAGCAGATTGCTGTGGGGTGGGGTGTGAACTTGCAGAGCCTTAGACACTGCAAAGTGACTTTCCCTGTTTCAGCACAAGCTGCAAAATCTATTTTGCATTGCTCAATGGATAAAAAAATCCTGTGTGGGGGCTGTACACAGTAATATACTACATATTCAAGTTCTAATTTGCCTCACTGTATTTGTTTTGTATACAGGTAATCTGATGTGATGATGTTTTACAGTAGCTTTGTTGAAATTACTGCAGAAGATCTAAGGATCCAGACTGGGCCCCAGACGTTTTTTTTTTCTCCTCAAGTAGAATATTTGAATAGGTTAATGGCCACAATAAACCTGTGGACAGTCTTGAACCACATCATGATGTGACAGTGATTAGTTACTGCTGTTTGGTAATGGAGACAAGACTCTCTTTTTCCCTCATTTACAATGACCTTGCCAGCTGTCACTGCATCTTTTCAGCATATGCAGAGACACTGTGAGGCCTCCATGCAGTGGAAGAGGGTTCTGGATTTTGGCTGTAGTGAGTTTCAGTGAAACTTCAAATGTTCTTGGACTATATATATGTATAGTTTACATATAAACTACAGGTATATAAAATTTCAGGCAGTACAGGCACGGAGAAATTAAATATATCACTGCCCTGAAATTTATCTTTCAAGGTTTCTGGGCTTGCCACAGATATTTCCAGTTTGTGTGGTGTTAAAGCTTGATACAACTACAACATAAAGAATCTTTACTTTTATCCCTGTGTGCTAGACTGTGAAGTCTGTAGAGTCAAAAGGAGAAGAAACATATAAAAGAAACATTAGTGTCAATCATGGAGATGGAATAATTTCCTAACATAATTCTGCTACATGGCTTTATGCATCAGTATTCAGAGGAGTCTTCACAGAGGCTAAATTCCCATAAATTTAGGGTGCAATTTTATGTTCCCTCGGAAGACTTTTGCTATGAGGGTTTGGTGCTGGCCCACCACAAAAGGGGTGGTATTTTCACCCCAAATATTCTAGTGTTTCAAATGGATCTGTTCCAGCACAAATATGCCATGCAGAAACTGCTCTGGCCAAAGCACTGGCTTAAATTTGAGCAAAGAAGTTACTCCTGTGGCCTTAGAGCCCTAATAATGTCCTCTTGTATAGTAGTTGGCTGTGAGGGAGGAAGGAGTGAATAGTGAATAGATGTAGTAACTGGAATGTGAACAAATATATGGAAGGTCTGAGAGTGTAGGGAAATTAGGATTCTTAGAGAGATCATATCCTCCCTTCCTGGTGTGACTTGTAGCTGGCTGGATCTGTACAGTGTGATGGAACAGATGCTTTCCATTGGTATCCATCATATTATTGATGGTTCTTCACCTGAATTATACATGGTAGTATCCATCAGCAGCTGTACATTTAGCATTGATAAAAAAGTA
Organism: Agelaius tricolor; assembly: GCF_023055355.1. Lineage (NCBI taxonomy): Eukaryota > Metazoa > Chordata > Aves > Passeriformes > Icteridae > Agelaius > Agelaius tricolor. Next base: position 8,016,329 of record NW_027269263.1, read on the forward strand.
AAGTAAACAAAAGTTGTATCAAATTTTACTGCTACAATTGGGTTTTCTTTACAGGGTGCCTTCTGAACTGTTTTTAATGGATTTTAGTATTACCGTTTGTTATTTTAAATTTTTGAGGCACGGGAGCTATTGAAGAACAGGTTGGATGCAGTTCTGTGCTATGTTCTTTAGGCTGACCCTGCTTGAGTAGGAAGGTTGGACTAGATGACCCACTGTGGTCCTTTCAAACCTTACCCATTCTGTGATTCTCTGGTTGTGTTTGCTGAAACAGGTGGCATAAACTGATATTGACAAAGATGTCACTGAGAGTTAGGCACTCAGACCCCAAGGACCTCAAATGAAATGGTGCAGGAAGGTTGTCTCCTGGTTGGTAGAAGTATATTGCCATGTAGTACAATAAAAAAGGGAATAAGCAGTCACCAATTTACCTTCTTTAATGAACTCACAGCCAGCAAAGGTGCAGGCAGCATGAAGGGTACAAAATGCTGTGGCATGCATGCACAATAGTTGCTTTCTGTGTTGTATGTTTAACAATTTAAAGTCAGTAAAATACCTTGATAGACACCCACTAGCTCTGGAAGTAACCAGGCAGACATTGATTAATTATGAGAAAAACTAAAATCATAATGTTAGTTCAATTAATTTATTATTAATTTGCTGGTTTTGCCTGCTCCTTGCCAGGAAGAAGAGGAATGTAAAGTTGCTAATTTACTTTCCTTTCAAAGCATTTGTGGGAGTAGAGCATTCCACAGCATATTTCAGTACCACTCTCCAGGCTTGCCTGAGCCCATATCAGAGAAGCCACTATGTGGCACAGGGGCTGAATTTTGACCCAGTCAGTGAGAAAGTGGTCACAGGACAGGTGTGAGACCAGTTGTTGTAGGAATTAGCCCTGATCACCAGCATGGCTTGGAAGTTTCAGAACTGGGAAAGGTTTATCACATTTGAAAACAATTCTGGTATCTTCCAAATGCTATTAACAAGGTGGGTGGTTAAACCCCCCAGGATTATGTCCTGTGCATTTGCTAATTTTACTGCCAGTGGTCCTTATTTCATTGCAGTAAATGCAACAGAAAAGGGGTCTAGAATCTGGAGTTCCCTTCAAATATGTGACAGAAAGACCTCTATAACATGGATTACACCTAAACAATTCAACAATTAAAACTACATTAAAGAAAAAGGTGAAATGTAGAATCCAGCAGCAGAGTGGCTGTAGAAGTACAAAGGAACTTGAGTAAACCTGTCAGATAAGAAAGCCTTGCAGAGAGGAGGACTGGTCTCACTGCAACATGAACTATTTGGCAGTGCTGTCACCCCTCTGAGCTGTTGGGAAATGTCTGAGCTCAGGTGGAAGCCTGAGTTCTGAATCTCCAGCCCAGTCCCTGAGCCTGCTAATGGAAGGTGTGTCCCTTCTCATTCAGGCTCTGTGAGCTTTCCCTCTCTCCTTGACTTACAGTGCTGCTGCCTCTGGGTTTCACATAAATAATCCTCCAGTCATTACCCTGCCCTTTTTGTCAATATGATGGCAAATGCTGACAGCAAAACCACTTGTTCCTGGAGCGCTGGCTCTTAAAAGGCTGTGACTAACCCCACTCTGCTCCTGCAGAGCAAACATTATTGATAGTTTTCTGCCACAGCAGTTTGTACAAGTCCTGGAAAAAAGTCAAGATTTGTTGAAGAGGATGGGTTACTCCTGTCACTAGTTCAGGAGATATTTTTTTAGGAATTTTAGTTTTTGCAATATGTCCTAAGCTGAGAGGCAGGACTGTTTTTTTGGAGGACCTGCTTGCTATCTACTGCCACTCATTGCTGAAAAGTTCTCCTGAGCTGCAAGGAGTGGAGTGGAGAAACCCCTGTGATTAGAGGGAAACTGCAGCCATGGACATTGAGAACTGAATTTGGGTTTCTGCACGGAACTCACCCTACTGTTATTAACAGAAAATTTTGAATTATGATATTGAAGTTCATTCAGGCTAAAATTTAATGGAAACAAAGTTGCAATTGGGAAGTCAATTGGTTTTGTGGTTTGGGATTTTTTCCCTTCTTTTCACAAAAATGTCTTGAGCATTCATGTTGGTTTTCAGCTGGTTGGATTCTATTTTTTCCTGGTGGATGGTATTTTTTTTTTCTTGAAAATGCTCACAAATAAACCACACAGCACCATTCACAGTGCTTATAAAGGCCAAGATGTGAGATTTCTTTATTTGCTGTGCCATATTATCCCACTGGTCTTGCAATGAGCAGGAGGGGTCAGTTTTACATGGCTGTATTGTGGATCAGTGGCATTGTCTGGTGGCTGTGGAGACAGCAGTCAACTTATATGCTATCAAATTAGCTCCTGCAGAATTTAATTAAAGAGGTCTGTCTGCAGCAGAACTTTTTCTGGGTAGCATTTTAGAAAACTCTTCCTCCACATAAAATAACTTGCCTCTTATGTGTCTTTATTCCATTTTGGGTGTTCTTCTAATCAAAGTTTCTGCTGCATTGGAAACCTGCCTCACATACAAACTCACAATGAAGTTTGTAACTGATGTGAGCTCATTTCAGAGACAGAAATGCTGCTGAAAACATCCATGTTCTTGTGAAACAAACACCTCTTGACAATGAGCAGCTTCTTTCAAAATCCAAACATTTTGCTCTTCTGCCACTAATTTGTTTGATTATTGGTTTTTCAGAATATCAGTTTATTCCTTCAAGTACAGCTAAGTTTCCAAAAGACAGATGTGTTGGGAGTTTCCCCTTAAGCTTAGAATCCATTTCCTCTTTGAAGTGAGCAAGCAGAACTACAGACTCCATTTGCTTATCGTGCTCCAGCTCTTCCCTGGGAAGCAGGACCAGGGGCTCTGTGTGAGTAAGAGCTGTGATACTGATACTAGCTATACATTTTCCCCCTGCTAAATTTCCACCTGGAGGGTGGAAATTTAGCAAGACCAACTGCATGAATAACAGGCATGACAGCAGCCTGGTGCCTCCCACGTCCGCGTCCTTCAGCTCCCGCCACTGGAAGCACGTCGCGTACGGAGGAGAAGTAAAACACAAAGAACAATTATAGATCTTTGACAGCTTTCTGAGCTGGGAGGACCCAATCAAAATTTCTCATCTGACTGTCCCAAAGAGAGGAAAAACACTTATCTTAAAGATTCACGATGTGAGAGCCCGATAGGATCTGCCGTTTCCATAGAGCTGGGCCCTAGATTTCCCTTTAATGTAATTAAGCCTGAAGATTTATGAATACAACAGGCCAGAACTTGATCCATGTTCATTTTCAATTACTGGAGTGAAAGGCCTCCATCCAGATGTCTCTATTTACAGCATTCACACAGGCAGGACCGGGGGCTGGGGGAGGAGGGACCGCAAATTGTCACACTTGTTAATTCTTCACTGAGGACACTCAGCAGAGGTCTTGGCTTTGACCCCGTGACAAAAGGCAGGGGTCTGCTGGAGCAAGTGCATCAATGATGAGGGGGCTGACCCGCCGACCTGCCAGGGTCACTCCCTCTGCTTTGTAGGTATTTGGGTAATAATGGGGGTTCATTCCTTATTTTTATTTCTGTTACAGTGCCAGGGCAGGGGAAGAAAGAGAGGAGCTCTGATGTGAAAGACAAACATACATAATGAGAGGATCAAGCTTCCCCTGGCAACAGTAACGACTATGAAATGCTACAGGGGAAATACACAGTACTTAGTGACCCACATAATCAGGCCTATTTTAGCAGCATTGTTTTAGTTTTTCTTTTGAACGTTTCTTTTTCTATTTTTTTTTCCCTCTCATGTTCCCAGATCCATATCTTAGTGCAATGAGAAATATTTGGGCATAGCATTTTTCTCCATCACTACCCTAACCTGGTGCTACACAGGCTTTTCATCAGGCGACTGGTGGCTGGTACAATACCAAGTGTTGTACTGTCTGTCTGTATTTTCATTCCAGTTCCTCAAAGCTCTTGACAGACTCATGCTAGGTGCTGTCTTCCCCACTTTAAAAATTCTTAAAGCAAAATAATTGAAGTGTGCCTGTAAAAGAAAACTGCACCTTTTAGCCACCTACACAGAGCTCAGGGCTTTGCTCATCTTTGACAAAGCTGGTGAAACATTGTGAAATCCTAAAAGCAGCAGTTTCTCTCTCATAATGGCATTCCTATTTTCACAACACGGGGAGCAAGGCTGTGACAGGGAAATATTGTTTTCACTGAGCTATAATTGCATGTCATAAATTAAAATATCTTCATTAGAGCAAGCCCCTTTACAAATTTTCCAAAAGGATAGATTATTTCTTGAAATGGCAGAAAGTGTTTCACTCCATTAGCATTTCAAAGAGATTTATTTCTTTTGCCTTCTGAAGCTGTACCTTTTTGACTTGCAGATAGGCTTTGAGGTTTTAAAGGGATTTGAACAAACTTTGCCAAATGTGAAATTATGAGCAAAACCAGAAGTCCAAAGCATCCTTTTCGTTTTCAGGCAGCGAATAAAAGCTGCATAAATATTGCCCAGGAAGGGCTATTTGGAAAAAAAAAAAAAAAAAAGCAAAAGGGAGGAATGAACACCTGATACTATCAAAACCAACAAATTTTTTATCATTCCTTGAGATGAAATTCAGAAGTTCCTGAAAGAAATAACTGAAAACAACCCAGGAAGAGTGGGTGCCAGTAATCAGAATAGCCATAGAAACATTGATTCATGTAGGTTTGAAAGAACCTTTTAGATCATGGAGTCCAGCCATTGTAAACTGTGTCTCTGTTGTAATCAGTTGGCTACAGGGTTAAGAATCTGAATGCAATTTATACTCAGCTATTGCTCACACCATGAGGTATCTTGTAGCTTTAGGCTTAAGATCTGTGTGAGCTTTAAGATTTCTTGGTTTTTTAGCAGAGATTTCACCTGGGCCTTGCTAAGCCTTGTGGCTCTAGGTTTCAGTGCGAGGTGTTTCTTGGGTGAGGCTCCTTGTTGCCATAGAGGGTCTGCAGTCCCACCTGGGAGAGCAATCATTTCAGAGTCTCCACACAGGGTGCATGGTTCTTGCCCATCTGTTTTGGGGTACAGTTCCCTTGCCATGCTCCTGGTGTGCCTTTCTCTCTAGTCACTCTTGAGAAAAGCTGAGGAAAGTGGCCACAGGTTATCAGGAAGGATCTGCTGTTCAAAAGATTGATCAACAAAAGAGAAAAGCAGCTAAAAATATTTTGATTTAAAAAAATATTGCTGATCTTTATGGCTAGGGTGAGAAGGTAAGAATCCTCAAAAATTGTGTTAAATTGGTCCCAAACCATCAATGATAAAAGGGATGGGGAGGGAGTGGTAAGGAGGAGTAAGGGAAGCATCTTTCTTCTCATTAACCATGGTCTGATCACTAGTTTTTTTGAGCTGCAATTTATACCTTTTTTTTTGATAAAAAACAACCATTTTACTTCCACCCAGAAAGACAAGGATTTATTATAGAAACTAATTAGTGAAGTTGAGACTCTGTGGCTTGATCTCATTGCACTCACCTGTAAAATTCTTGCTTGTCTTATGGTCAGGAGAAAGGATCAGGCAGCGATGGCAATGTTTTCCATCTTAAATAACCCCTGAGTGTGTCTCACGGAGTAGTCTGTGCTGGCCTACTGAAAACTGGACCAACAGAGAGCATTTTGGAAAACCCCACCTGCAATGGCCTGTGATCAACATTACAGGTGTAGAAAAATTGGTTTAGATACACACTTACAGTGTCCATGCTATATTGCTCAGTTGGAGCTTGTATTCTGTTTTATTCTGAATGTCATCCTGAACAAACTCTGTAAAGTTTGCTTTTGGTTTTTGTGATCACAGAAACTCATCATTTTGGTTGTTTCTGATGAAAGAACATTGGCAAACTTAACAGAAGAAACCCCCAGTTTGAATGAAAATTGTGATGTGAATATGTTGGAAAAGAATGTATGTTATTTATGATATTTGTCCTAGTAGAGAATCCTTTAACTTTATATTATTTAATATCATAGTTGAACATGATTACATCTTGACCTCAGGAAGTTAAAAGGACACACAATTTACCTTCATTCCCTTAGGGAGAAGGGATTTTTCTCAAGCAGGGAGCTGAGGCAGTGCAGTTCAGGCTCCACTTTGATGGAGGAGGGATTTGAAGCCCACAGTGAAGACCCCAGACACAATTGTATGGCATTTTGGGAGCAGCCCAGGGGCTGCTCTCTGCCCAGGATTCACTTGTGTCAATATTGAAACTGAAGTTTTATAGCAGGTTCTCACAGGAGCATGGCTCTGCTAAGGTTGATAGAAATGTGCTGATTTAAATCAGTCATTTTTTCTTCTGCAGTTAACAGTGGTCTCATGTCCCAGGACTTCAAAATATGTATCCCAAAGCTTGACATTCAGAAAGTTGCATATTTTTTTATTAGGAGCTGAATGTGAACTGTTACTAGAATATAATTACAAGGAATAAGTACTTTGTTGACTCTTATAATTTTATTTTCATGACATATCGAGACAGTTTTTCTTTATTTTTATATTATTTATCTACCTTTTCAAAGGATTTATTCTGAAATATATCACTCCTATGTATTTGAATTTTAAATGTGGTAGAGAACATGTTTAGTTTTCTCTGCCCTGCCCTTGGTGGAGGGATAGGAGTTCGGCCAAGGCAGGGTTTCCAAGGTCAAACATGCTAAAACAAGAAAATTTGGAAACACACCTTGTGAGTTGGGTAAAACTCGGCAGAAAAAAAGTGTTGGGTGCCAGTTTGTGAAGGCAGTTGTCATGGGTGACAGACAATGTAGCTGACAGGTGTGACATTGCTTCTAGACTTGCATAGGTTTTGGTGACTAATGGAGCCCAGGATTTTGGATGTTTGAGGATCTGGTATCTCCCTCACAGAGTTCACCTGGAAGAGCAATGCAAACCTGCCAACTCTTCAAAAGGGGACACTGGTTCCAGTGCCTTCTCCTTCCATGGGTGGCTCTGGCATTTGGGACCTCTGTGGTACTGATCTGTCCCACCCATGCCCTTAGGGAGGGCTCTGAATTTGACTTAGATTCTTCAGAGAAGGCTTTGGGGTAAAAACAGGAAAGGGACAGTGTGCATGAGGTGTGAAAGGAAGCCTGGCCTCTGAGGATATACCAATATAATTCTGGCACCCTCACCAATATCCTTTTCTGCAGTAGACATAGCTGTGATTGCCAGGGTTCCCAGATTGTTCCCATTGCATATGCCCGGATTTTATGCTTGTGTTTAAACCTGGATTTATTTGGTTGGACATTGGGACCATTCTTGGTACAGGTGTGGTTGCACATATTCTTTGCAGATTCAGACTCAAAGCTAATAGGTCCATAATCACATCTCTTCCTCACACAGTTAAATTTTCCACTTGGCAAAGTGATCTGAGGTGATGTAAGCTGCTTTATTAATGAGGCATAACCATCCCTTTCTCCCATACTCTCTTGAATGCTGCTCCAGGGATGGCTGAGTTTATCCTAGATAATCTCAGCAATGAGATTTGGTTCTTTTACTCTCCTTGGAAAGATAGTGTGAAGGCCTGAGAGGTCTAAGAAATCAAGATTTGTTGCCAGCATTTCTGACTAATGATAGTACACAGTCTTTTTTACAAGTGTTCCTATATCTTTATGAGCAACACACAGTAATGGTATCTTGAACTTTCATACACTGGCCAAGTTTGATCTATTCTTCTACAAAATGTTAGCTCAAGTCTTATTGTTATTTGTCCTTTGAACAGCCAGCCTTTATGTCTGTAATTACATTTATGGGCTTTCATCAGATCTCAGGAGTGTACGTTCCTCCTTTAGCTTATAATTTACATGATGAGCTGTTGAGCTCATTCCTGAAAATACCTGTGAAAAATCACTTGGCTTAGACTAGAATTAAGGGGATAATAATCAGGTAAGCTTCCCCTGTCACTGTACTGACTCTCTCTGAAGATTTTGGGCATCACATCTTGAGCACAGCACAGAAGGTTAAGATGCACTTATGCAATCACTTGAAGCACCAGCAAACACACATTTTACTTTCTCACAGAAATTAGGCCAAATAATTTGATTTCTATCTGATATATAAATTAATTCCTATTACAGGGAAGAGGAAAGATTTTCAGAGGGACAAGAAAATTCCTAAAATGACCAGTGGCTCAATATGGCAGCTTGGTCATTTGTTTCAGAAAAATGTTTTGAGCAAGTAATACAAAAGAACTCTATTTAAAATAGAGTGTGAGCTGGAAGATGGTCCTCACTTACTATCTCTACGTCTTCTGAAGGCCACAATATTTGTAAACCTCTTTAAAATAGCATCTAATTTAGTGTCATAAAAACATGAAAGGTGTTTTCTTAACCTCTACTGAACTATATAGAAATATGAAGGACTGATCAGACTTTCTTAGGGCTTTTTCTAACTGATGAGCTGTATTTGTTTGCTTTTTTTTTAATGTGCTTTTTTATTGAAAACACCTAATGCAGTATGTAGAATCAGAATTTCTGCTGTTAATCTAAAGTAATTGCTGTTGTGAGGATGGTTTACCTTGTTATCTGAATAGAGCCAGGATTTGTAGTCACCCTGGTGTGTTACAGTGCTCCCTTCAATGTATTCCATTGTTTTATGAAAGTAAGAGCTAGAAAATTAAAGTATTGAAGTTGAAATTCATTTTAAGTGAGATGCTGTTGTTCCCTTGTATCTTGTTTTTCTCCTTGCGAGCTTGATAAATGAGGCACTCGCCACACCAGTCAAAATTTCAAACTGTGTATTTTGCTGTGAGGTTTCAGATGAAGTTTATTTGCTGCCTAGGTAACAAATCCAGATGTGGCACTTGTCTGTGTATTTTACTGAATTATGTGAAACAAGCTGAGGACAAACACAAAAGACTGTACTCAGTTAAAGTATATGCTGTGGTATCCCAGTTTGTGTTACTAGGGAAAACAAATATTGTATCCTTGTCACTTGGATTTGTCTGGAAGTGAAACCAGGAGCTTGGCATTTAGACACGAATAACTGCCTGTATGATTTCCATTATCTTTAGCTGAGCTAAGATTGTTTTACTTTAGAAAGTAATTGCTTGCTTATTGATTAAAGCCTCATGACTACAGTGTTTCAACAGAGAAGAAAATTTAAGCAGAGGGATGAATAGGACTGATTTCTGCTACAGAAAACTAACAGTAGCTTGTGTCTTTTATTTTCTCATAACTTTAATCTTGGAGCTGGTTTTCTTATTTTGATTGACTTTAAAATGTATGTTTCTGAACAGCAAAACTCATCTTGCAACTGGAATAAATGCAGCTATCAAAAAAATTTTTGTACATCAGTGCAGTACAGAGATAATCCTTCTTGGAAGACCAACTGCATTTTCTAGAGACCAATTCACCTGACAAACAAAACCACTAATACTTTGCTGCTAAAGGGATTTACTGAGAAAAAACCCAGGGTCCTGCTGTAACAAATCTAACACTCTGCTCAGTGCTGTTTAGCATGGCAATGACCTGAGATTCAATATGATATACATTTAGAATGTATAAAAGTTATTTTCTGTGTTTCTTGAGATTACAAATTAAGGTAACATTGACAGTACAGATGCATTGTATTCCTAATGTACCTTGAACTGTACTGATTTCAGTGGGAGATTTTGCAGTTTTATAGCCAATTATCCTCTTGTTACTTGACCTCTCTTCAACCCAAAATGAATGTGACCCAACAAGGGGGCAGAATCATCCCCCTTTATTTTGGTGAATGGCTCAATTGCTAAGAACAAACAGGGGTTAGCAGCCTGAGTGGTTTTGGTCACTGTGGTCTCAGGCTCCCTCTCTGGGCTGAGACTGCCCCTGCTTCAAGCCTTTACAGCTCTGCCTTGGCTTTAGGAACAGCGTTGAGTTTATCATATTTCAGAAAGCAGGTTGGTGCAAAGGGGAAGGAGAGAGGCAGAGCTTGATTTTGGGCAAAGAGCTGTGATCAGTCCTGTCTCCACTGAAGTCTGTGTGGGTTTGACATGCACTTGGATAAGGTCAGGCTTTGGTGTGACATGATGAGGGCATTTATCAGCAAGGCTATGGATGCCATCCCATGCTGCACCTCAGGAAAGCTCCTGAAAAGATTCCTGTGGTGGATTCAGTCAAAGAATGGAGTTGGCTGGGCAGCAATGAGACAGAGAAATAGTCATGAGGTACAGCAACTGAAGAGACTGGACATAGTTTAAAAAAAATATATAAATCAACCCACCATCAACTTGCATCTTCTCAGCCAGTGATAGAAATGGATTCTAATATCTTTAAAATTATACAAAACAATTTGAAGGCTGAAAGCCTCCCTTTTACCTTATCCTCATAACTAAATTCCAGAGGAAATTTCACTCATATTGATGGAATGCTGTAGAGTTATGATCAGGGCAGCTGTAAAGTTATGATCAGAGCAGTGATTGATTCTGAACTGATGTTCTGAAATCTTTGGAGTTATAGTGACTTTTTGCTTGGAACCTTCAGAAGAAATCCTGAAGGGATCCCGTCTCTTCTGCACACTTTGATAATCACAGAGACTGTAGGAACATTTTCTGTGACCAAAGTCACCTGGAGGAGGTTGCTGAGTGTTGTGTCAACCTCCTCAGTAGTTTCACTTGCTCTGTGAGTGGTTTAAATGTGGATTTGTACATCTATGTTGATAGCTCCTCTATATATAGTGGCTCAGAGAAGTATTGCAAATACATTATATATTCAACATGGATTATCTCCCATTTAAAAAGTCAGTTTGACTTAACAGTGGTGTCTTTGAGAGGCTCCATAAGGTAATACTAAATTTCAAAAAAGCGCACATCTGTCAGCTTTTGACAGTAATGAATCTTAAGTAGGTTTGCAAGTTATTTATGGGTATCAAAATGATGTTCCTATTGTAGATCAAGAGCCGTAATGTGCTTCCCCTCTCTCCTGCTTTCCCCCTTGCAGTGCTGTAAATCTAACTTCTGCCCATCCCATTGTTGGAAGAAAAGCAGCCATATTGTGCTGATTGCTATTAAATTAAAGCAGAAAGGGAGGGAAACAAATGCAGAAGCCAATCTTACCAGCAGGGATACCACTATCTTTTATTTTGCCTTTTGGGGGTCACAAAGTCATGGCAGGCAGCTGACCTCTGATAACCTTTTCAGTGCCACAGCATGCAGTTTCTTTCGGAAGAACTTAATTAAACACAACTGAAGTTCCTGGCTAACATTTGTTGTGAAAAGAGTTGCCTTTGATTGGTGTTTTCTGCTGAGGGGACAACAGAGATGAAGCTTTTGTTCAGAGGAGAAAAGTTAGCATATGTTAGTTAAGGATTTGTGGTTTCCTATAGTGGTGCTTGGTCTTTCTGAAAATTCACTGGGGTTCCCAGCTAGCACTGAAGCACCACAGCAGTGCTTCTGTTGTTTCAAACTCATTTAAATGAGTTTTTCTCTTTAAAGAAATAAGTCTAAAACTCATTTTCAATGAGGCTACTCCTACTAATTGATGTGTAGAGTGGTCCAAAGTAAATAAAATTATGTTCTCCCCATATAGTTGGTGATGTATCTGTGGTAGACCATATCTTTGATATGAACCATGCAGTATCAAGCATGTATCCACCAAGGCTTTGCTCTGAACCCCTGCAAGATTAGTTGGAGCAAGATAAGATTTATTTAGTCCTTCTGTTGTGAGAATGTGCTTGCAACACAGGAGAGAATAAGCAGATTTTATGCTACAGGTTATAAATCCAGAGCACTGACTGAATTTAGATAGCAGCTACAAGACAAAGTGTGGAAAGCTCTTTTAGTTGGAGAAATGCACAAATATAAGTAATCTTCTGTATGCTTTTGTGTGATCAGATTGACACTTTGTAAGTGCAACCAATGGGAGAACATTCGACTAGAGAGAAAGATTGTTAATAACTCATGGAAATGTAACTGTGTTATGTACTTAATGACTGCAGAATCCTTCTGAAACAGGAAACACTACTGATGGGTCTCTTGATCTAATTCAGGATGAGTGAATGTCTGCATGAACTTTTGATGGAGACAAGCTTAAAATTTTAGCTTTTCCCTAGTAGCAACAGGCGGGAAAAGACTTCTCCTTTTCTTGGTGGCATGGTTTGGGAGTTGGCAGCACTTAGGTCCTTGGTTTGGGCAGGGAAGAAGGCCCAACTCTGTGACAGAAGAACTGATGTCCTGAGAGAGGCAGGAGTAGCTCTCATCAGCTTCTGCCTGCTGCCATAGCACAAGGGAGCCTCAGCTGGCAGTGTCTGACTTTGTTGCCTGGGTCAAACCATACAGACTCTCTGTTAGCTGAGCTCCTGCTCTGCTGGCTGTCCTTTCTCAGAGGGACAGGAGCTCCCTGTGAGCTCTCAGGGCAGCCAGGAGCAAGGCAGCAGCTCCTGCACTTGAAGATTTTCCATGGGTGTTGCCATGGGAGGCGAAATGGCAGTGCTTCATTGAGAGCTGTGGGGTGGGCTGTGGGAGAGACAGGAGAAAGGAACACAACGAGCCATGGGAGATCCCTTCTCCTTTGCCACAGGAGAGTCACTTGAGCACATCCCAGCTAAGCAAAAACTTCCCCATTTTTTGCTCTGCAGCCTTCTCTTTCCTCTTTTTGTCCCTGATCTTTGATACTGCACAAGACATGTGTGGGAAGTGTTTGCTGAGGCTGTGTCACCTCCCTTGTAGTTAATAGGTCTCTGTGCAGGCAAAGGCCCTGGAAAGCCTCTGGTTTTGGGGCTGGGGCCACACTGCAGAAATGATACTGTCAAAACTGCCTGGGAAGATCAGGTTACCAGCTCATTAGAGGGAATGTGTCCTGGTAAATGTAAAATGAGCTTCCATATTCCCTCATTTCTAGCATCTAATTTGCTAGGTGGTTTCATTTATTAGCATACATTCAAGTGTGTGGGCACTTGTATGGCTCTTTCTTTAAGAAACAAAAACATTAACCCTCTAGTACACCACCTGTTTGCACTTCATTGTCAACTGTGAGGGGTTATTTTATTGGCTTCATTGTTTTGCTTCTCATGATTTTTTTGTTATTAACATGCAGGCTGCAATCTGATTTCTTTTGCTAGAAATGGACTTTGTTTGTCATTAACACCACACTTCTGGCTGTATTTCTTTATTTAAAAGAAATAAAGCTTTTCTTTTATATCTAGTCTTTATATCTATCCTTGGTCTGCGCCTCTGTCCTAGTGGCTTTCCAAATGTACTTGATTTAGCTTTTCAATATGTAATTAATGCCAAACAAGTTAATTACTTTACAAGTGTCCAAAATTCCCTCGTTTCATTTCTATTCATTTATAAACCTTCATTATACAGCCACTGTTCCACATAAACACAAATGATTGTTAATGAATGCCTAATGTCGTATTCATTAGAAAATCAGGTTAATGGCTAATAATGAATATCTGAGCTACTTGTTACTTTCAAGTATTTTTTTTCCCCTTGTTGATTACAATACTTTTTAATCTACAAAGACATCATACCTGTGTGTTAGGCCAACTGAAACATGATGAGGTCAAAACTTTGCAAAAGCCCCCAGCCATTCCCATATTACAGATGCTTTCTCTTGAGGTGGAGTGCTAGATAGATTTGACAAAGACAGTCAAGCTGTAACTGCTGGTTTATCCTCAGTTTGTGATTTTTAGACTTGGGAGGACTGCTAATGTAATTAAAACCATTTTATACTAATCAAGGTGACAAGGATCATTCCTTTCTATTTTCATGAGAAAGTCAATGGTTGGACTTGATGGTCCTAGAGGTCTTTTCCAGCCTTAATGGTATGATTATGCAGGATTAGTATCTGTAGCTGGCACATACTGAGACATATAGTCATTCTGAGAAAGAATATTTCTCATTGTGAGAGTATGGGTGCAAGCTCTAATGCTTCCACATAGTTTTGCAAGCAATTAAGGTTCAAGACAGGTGAGCACTCGAATTAAAAGCAGTGATGTTTTATACAGCTAAACTTTGACTAGATAGTACTATTTCACAGGCATCTATATATTCATGTGCTGTTAAAGATCAGTGGGAATCAGCAGGTCTTGAATGGTTTAAACCACAGATCCTTAGCTGCTGTGTGTTGTCTCACCCAATGAGGATAACCTGTTCTCATGAACTTCTAAAGGAGCATTGGGAGAATACATCTGTACAGCTGTAAACCCTGCTATGATAGCTGATGTTGTGTGGAATTCTTCCAGGAAGCAATCTGCCTTATTGCAGTTCTGGACATGGAAATAGAGTTCTGCTCTGAATGTAGGATAGGACTTGGGACCTTCATAGAATATGCTTTGGGAAAGATCTTTGAATCAAAGGTAACATTGGGTCCTGACTTTTTCTGTAGTTCAAATTCCACTTGAACTTATCTCAGAACAGACATGAGATCCTGCCCTGACCAAATTGCTTTCTAGCTAACAGCATTCTTTCATCCCTCCCAGAGCAGTGCATTTTTACTTGAGGTCTTTATAACTGTTGCATGCTATGTTAATTCATTAGCATGGTTGCCATCTACTACCCCCTTTCTGGTTGTGTTTTGATGGATGAAGAAATTCCTAGAGTCTGGCTATAGTGAAATGTTGTGTTTTGACCTAGAAGGGTTCAGTAACCCTTCTTATGCTAGATTATCCAAATGTAAATGTGTGTACATACATGCATGTGCAGTGTCTTTTCCTAGATGTTTAGAGAAAAATAAGATTGAATAATATTCCTTGCCTTGCTTTATAAGGACTGCCTGCCAAAAAAAGATTTGGCTATTTGAAGTTATATATCTGGAATGACTGGGCTATATTTCATATTTTGTTTTATAAAGTGTTGGCTCATTTTTGTTTGCTATTGCTTCTGCCATGGTAACCTGAAGGCCTGGAGATCCTACAAGCATTAAAGCTGGAGCTATAGCTCTTCTGAGAACTCATTTTTGCATTGATGTCCACCAACAGCCCTCCTGTTTTGCCTTATTAGACCTTTAAGCAACTTCATAAAGTGATTGAGCACTGCTGGTGATGAACATGGTCCCTCTGGACACCCCAACCACAACGGCTCTTTACAGTTATAAAGAAATCAGTCCTCATTAGTAACTAAACCTTAAAAGAATACATTTGCCCTGATTATAAATAGTGTGAAAAAGAATCCCCAGAGTAACTCTGCAGACTGCTGTTCGCCAGATATCACAGATAATTTAAAAGAGAAAAAGAAACACAATACAGTTAAAATGCGATTGATCTTTATAATGTTCCTGTCAAACAAATTGCAACATGAAATAAGAGGAGAGAATGTCTGCAGTGAAAGACAGTAAACTGTATTTATTACTTAGTGAAAGTATGTGAGTTACAGTGCTTATCAGAGGGCATTATCTGCTTCCAGTAAATGTTGGTAGTTTGGTAGTAACCCCAGTCAGGATTAGAGTCCCACATCAGCACCACAGCTGAGGGTGTTCCATGTGCTGTTTGATCTCTAGCAGGAGTAATTAGTGGTGCTTACAGTCAGAGTGATTCACAAGGGTGTAGATCATATGCTGAAAGTCAAACATTTGCTGTGGGATTTTTCTGAATAATTTCTACTGGCATCTCAGATTTGATCAGCCCCCTCTCTGTCTGCTTAGCACTTTGCATGACTGAGCTTTAATGAAAGTGCCAAAATGTAGGCATGTGCTGGCATTGTTTATTAGGCAAAGACAGCTTGGAATGGCTTCAAGATGCAGCATGGAAGAGCATGGTGGTACCTCAAGGCAAGTGTTTTGTGCATGGCTTTAGAACACATATGATGTGTTCCTGGGTTTGGCATGGAAAAGGAAAGGTGAGCAGTTATTACTGACACAGGGCTTCAATCTATAAGAATAACAGTGAGTTAAGTCACAAGAATCTGATTTTATTCATGTATTTATTTATGTTTATTTTGAGTGGGTCAATATAAAATGGAGCTTTGTCTGTCATGCTTTGTCTCTCAGAGCACCCTGCCATAATGCAAACTCACATGAGGTAAGACTAAAACATCAGCTAAAATTTCTCTTGTGACACCTGAGAGCCTTCTCAGATCTGTCCATCTTTGAAATATGCTTGATAAAATCCCTTCTAGAAGCGGTTTGCTGAGCCTGTAAAACCAGAATAAAAGTAAACCACACTGAATTAAATATTTATTAAATTATTAAATGCATTGCAGGCTGTCCCTTGTTGCACAGCCCATGTGAATGGAGTGTCATGGGCTGGAGACATTTGCTGCTGTGCTTTACCTGCAGTCTCACACAGTCTCCCTTTTCCACCCACAAGGTTAACTGCTTTTTATCTCATTATTGAATAAGCACTCTTTCTACATCAGTAGCATACAGTATATCCAAAATTCCCATCATGTCTGTGGGAGATGGCTTTGCTTATTTTTTGTGTGTACTTCATTTCTCATGTGGTTTTTAGGAATTTATGTTCTGATCATGCTTGGAACAAGTGTTCTTATGCTGTTGGATAGCTCTTGATCTTCTGACTGATTAAATAACCCCTTTTCCACACACAAGGATTATAAAGCAACACAAAACAACAACAAATAAAACCTCGTTTGGTGTAATCTCCAGTAGTATTCTAGTACTATCACCTTCTGCATTTAATGTGCTGTTCAGATGCCCTGTGAAGAATATTTTAGGAATACATAGATGTTGAAGCATTGATTTTATTATTCATCTGCTGTATAAGAATCAAAATCAGCTTTATAGGTGCAATTTTCTCTTTACTAGAAGTACAAAGACCAAAAATTACAAGAATAATTTCATCTTTCTCTTTCAAATAAAAATAAATAGATGAGTTCATCAAGGAAATTGCTGACCTGTTATATTTTTTTCTTTCATTTGCTAATGATCTCCTTTTTCAGTGAATGAAGCTTGAGCCTGGTGATTTTTCCTGCAACGTGTACATGTATATCTGGTAAATTAATGGCAGTGTGCTGGGGAAGATGGTAGCCATAGGCCAAGGCTTTCTGTTGCCATGGATCCATTGCAGGCCCCTCTGATTGTAGCTTGTTAGGGCTTTGTTTAAACAAGTGGGAACTGGGGGGGGGGGGGGGGAAAGGTTTTCAGCTATTTCTGTCATTTACATTTTAACTGTTCTAATTGTCCTAATTTCCTTCCTACTTACAATGAATGGTGAAAGGAGTAGGCCTTCAGTGGTGACCACCACACTCTTCAAACTCAGGCCACACACTGTCCATGTTTTTTTTCCCTGTTCCTGTTGTGCCATGGAAAGGATTTAGCCTGCCTGGATGTGTTTGTGGGACACAACATGCTGTACATATGTACATACTCATATTGGGTGAGAACTGACAGTGCTTTGGGTATTAGTTTTATGAAACAGTGCTTAAATGCACCTTGAGGGAGTGATCCACCGTGGCACTTAAATTCACCAGTGTTTTAAACAGAGAGAAACACCTTTAATATTGTGCACTGCTATTTGTATTGAGCCCAGGCTCGTGCTGAGCATAAGGTGCCTTGTGCAGGTACCCAGCTGTGCTGCAGCACCACTGCTGGGCCAGTTTAGGACCCTGCCATGGTGACAAAATGTCAAAATAAAACATCTGTGTGCAAACATGTTCCCCAGTGTAGCCTTCCTATGGGTACTGCAGTAAAAGATGGGAAATGTGTGAAATTCTACCAGGATCTGAAGAACCAGAATTTTGGTTCTTAGCCTGCTCTGATCTGAACTTCACCTTCACTGCAGGACTTGTTATCTCCACATATTCCCTCTCAGGGGTCTTGGCAGCTATGCTTGTGCAGAAATGCTTCCCCTCTCTTTCTACAGACCTTCTCATGATCAACAGAGAATTACTGTGAATCAGAAGAGCTGCTAGACCTTGTTTTCATTGCAACTAAAGTCCTTTCTACTCTAGTAAATTAGGAAAATGTAAAGTGACTTCAAGTGGTTTAAATCCAGTTTACTGTTATGTTAAAAATCATTTTTACTCATCAAGAGGGAGCATTTGCTTTAATGTAGATGAATCCAGCTTGCTTCTAGGTTTAAAAGTGGTATTTTACCCTGAGGATGAATATTGCAACTGTGCTGTGGCTGGAGATGCTTAAAGCTGTTCCACTTAGAAGCAATATTTAGTAATGGTGCCAAAAGAATATAGGTAATTATTATCAATTTACTATGCATAATTATATGATTATTAATGGTGCTAATAATAAAAGCCAACTTGTTGGCTGGCTTTCACTTATCCAAGTCTGTGTGATCTGGAAAGTGGGACCCAATCTCTCTTGTTTCTTTTCTTCCACTGCAATACTCATCTCACTCAATGACAGCATCGGAGCTTTTAAAGATTGCAGGTAACCCAAAAGACTCAGTCTGGCCTCAGATAATGATCCAGTGAAGTGTCCCAACAGTGCAGAAGAAGGAGGCAGGATTAGGGCTGCAGTTACTCCATTTTCTTCCTCTCTTCTCACTACACTCCCAACCTATAGTCCTTCCCTGTGTTTCTTCAGCCCTGAGGTTTTAGGGCAGAGGCAGTTGGGAGGTAAAGCTGGTGGAGCAGCTGAGGAAAAATCACACAAGGTGCTGTTCCTCTATCTTTATGAACTCTGCTGTTCACATTTCTTGTGACAGTGCTGGAAACAGTGATGGACAAAGCCAGTTGTTCCTGGCCTCTTGGCTTTGTGCTCCTTCCCCCCAGGCACAGGCCTTTCTCCCTGACTCTGCTGTCCTGTTATGCTGTGAGGTTTAGGACCTGACACTTGTGCTCTGTGCAATGTTTTACGTGGTAGATCTTGGCTCTTCTTGTTTGCCAAGCTGTGTAGTTATAAAAATCATGCCAGTCTATCTGGGAGGGGGAGAAAAGGAGATGGTCTGATAAAATTTAGCCTAAGGAATTGCCTAGTCAATGTCTGCCTATATGAATACAAATCACTATTCCAGTGGGCTCATGCTTTTATTTGCCCAACATATGGAAGATTCCCTACTTGTTTTTCTGTCACCTCTGCAGTACAAACAATCCAAGCATTTGTGTCAGCTTCTTTACATTGTATTTTTCTCTGTTATAATGGCTCTTAAAGGAAGACACATAAGTTTCATTTTCTCTCCTAGAGCACACACAAAAGTAAATTCCATGGTCTTACAGCCTTGAGGTGTGCAGTGTGCTGCTGAAGTCAGCAGCCTGTGTGTGTAGAGGTCTGCAGGGCTGCCCTGGTAGTTGAAGTCCTGGCTCTCTAAAGCACCTAGAGCTAAACAGTTTCTTGCTGGCCAAAGTATGCAGGAGCTTGCAAGCTCTTGGTGCATGTCTGTACTGCAGAAGCTCAGGAATGTCCCTCTGAGTGGCTGCAGAGCTGTGGGAGGCAGCTGGTCCGTGATGGGCAAAACGAGCTGGGTTTGGTGCGGATTCTGAGCCTGGAAAGGGAAGCGTGGAGGCAGCGCTGTGGCAGCACAGACATACTGGTAATACCCTCTAGTGGAGACAAGAGGTCTGCCAGCAAGAGGAGGGGGCTTGCCAGCAACATTAAACGCCAACTTGGGCAGCTTCAGGATAGCTTTATCACATACTGTACAGCTGCTGTAGGATTGTGTAAAAAACAATTTGCTTGCACATTTGTGATGGTCAGAGAATATGATTTATTTCCATGTCTCCTAGCCACTGTTACTAGGCAGGCAGAGCTCTGTAGCATGGACCAATGTTTTGCTGCATCATTCTTAGTACACATGGCAGTAAAGTAATTTACTCTCAATTTGTAATGGACAGCTACACATAATAAAGGTATTATCACTTTTTTAAATCATTTTTTTTAAATTGTGCTTTCCCGATGTCTGCAAGTGAGCATTGTTGTATGGTTTATCTTGCTGCTGTTATTCTTCCACATCTTTAAAAACTCCATGGGAACACTGGAATTTCTGCTGCTCAAATAGATAGAGAAATGTGGGGATTCAGTTGAATAAATAAATAAACAATAGAACACAAAAACATATTCCCCCCTCCTCCCCCCCCCCCACCCCCGCAGTCATTTGCAAGTGTAAAGTTGCGTGGTATATTATCAAGATTTATAGCAATGTTACACTAGGGTGATTTGATATTCTTCAGTAATTAATATTCTGGCATATCTACTACTTCTTTTATAACCCACATTAATTTCAGTAGGAACAGAACTAAGATATGTTGCTCTTCTGTGATGCCTTTCTTTTGTTATGAGATAATATCAGTGTCATGGAAAAGGCTCAAGAAAGGGCTAATATACATGCACCAGAAAATCTCTAGTCTTCACCTTGAATAATTTATCAGTTAAGTAAAGGATATTACTTTAAACTGGAATATGTTATCTTGGAGGAAGAAAATATATTGGAAGTCTATAATATTTGGCTTCTTGAGAAATTTTACAATTCAGCTTTCACTCACAAAAAACTATATGAGAAATTGTTTCTTTAATAACAGAATAGGCATAATTTGATATTATTTTATAAGATTTTTATCAGTATTGCAAGTAGGGAAACATTTCCACATAGAATATACCAGTGATTATATTATTAAAAAAAAAGAAAAAAACTGCTATAGGTATGGAAGAAGCAAAAATAAAAGGAAGAAGTCAATGCTGATCCTCTAGTATCCATACTTAACATATGGTTGTCTTGTATTTATGCTTTTCTTTTGATTATCTAGTTAAGTGAGAAACTTTTTCATGAGTTCTAATTTTGTTTGTGTGCAAAAACCAACATTTATTCTGGTTCTATAATTATTTTTTGCAAACTGGAAAGGTTATTAAGCATGACCTTGGTGTTCGCACCCTGAGACAGTTCAGCGATCTACAATTTTTTTGCCCATGGTGAAGGTACCCAGGATTCAGGTGGGACCTGTTGTAATTTTGCTGACTTCTGAGGAGTAGATCCACATTTACACCTCTGAAAACAACAAACTTAATTAGGCCTTTTGGGTTGCCTGCTTCAATTCCTATGGACCCAGTTTTTAAAATTGCTTTGTAGGCTTTCAGTCATAGGCTCAGATAGGGTGACATTTAAAGCAAATTCTTAGTGTCAGCTTTCATTCAAGTGAAGTTTTGAAATTCCCATCAGCACTGCTTGATTGCTAGAGCCAACATGACTATGTATAACTCCACTGGCACACCAGATTGAGCATCTGAAATTTGTGTGAATGCAACATAAAACCAGCAGTCAAGTTCACCTTCTGATCAGTGTGAAACACTTATATCAGTTTAAGGTGCATGAATTAAGAAAGGCTGCTGAATGAGATAATGGCACATTGCTGGAGCCACTCTGGGGTGATGAACTCCATGATGATTTATTTATTTTCTGTGGAAAACATCAAGGGAAAATCATACCTCTAAAGATAAAATGAGATAAAATTACAATTTAGAATTCTGTGAGATGGTGGGATAGTTGGTGGGGAAAAAGAGATGCAGTGGTAAATCTGTGTGATCTTCCCTTCATATAAAAGCAACTTAAATTCATCTGCCAGGTGAATTTAAGGCACTGAGACACTCCCATTCATAGCTGGCTCTGAAGGGAATTATTTCAACTATGACCTGAAAGGCAGCCAGCCTGCAAGGTTTCAACATGCTAGTTTACATGTTTTCATCACAGATGTCTAGAGAGTTTTTTGCATTATTTTTAATAAGAACTGCAGAACAAACCCCACAACCCTGAAATGAGAGGATTTTGGCAAATAGGAGTAAAATATTTGCCTATTTCTCATTTAGCATTTTGGGACTCATTTTTCCTCTAGAACTATACAACTTGTCAAGCTCAGATAAAATATGAAGGTATTAATCTGCTGTGACATTTTTTTTAAAAGAGCTGTTAGAAAATCAAATTGTGAGTAGAAGATGAAAGTTATTTCAGTTTTTACTGGAGCAATTGTGTTGTTTGCCCTGAATACCTGGACTGAGCAGTCATGACCATGAGCAGAATCAAAGGGTGCAAAGGGGAGACCACTGCTCTCCTCTGGGCAGGGCATCACCCTCAAATCCCTAGCTCAGTAATCACAGATACTGCAGCAAAAATTGTGAAACTAATTGCAATATATGGTTCCAGCCCCAAATCCCTCTTGCTGTATTTAAAATCCTGGAGGAGTGGCAACCCGTGTTTTGCATGATGTGAGATGTAGAGAGAAAAATGCAGTAGGTTCTCCCGGTGTTTTTCTTTCTCTGTATAGAAAGGTATGCTTTCTCTAACAAGAACAGTCTAAATATTCCATTAATGCCTATGTGTATTATTAGCAAAACCCCTTTCAGGATAGATTACAGTATTTTGATTCATTACTCATCAGTATGTATAATTATCGTTTAACAATGTTATGAAGGACTGATGAAGGGAAGCAGGTGTTTAAACATGCTGTACCAGGAGTTTGACACAGCATTTAATTCTCTTTATTTGTGCTTTTTAAAGACATTTATTCAGAGGGAGAAAACAGTGAGGCACCATATAGTCATGAGTGTTTGCAAGAGAAAAAAAAAGATCTTTAATCAATTTTTGGAGCAAGTATTTTTTAATTAATAACAGTGAGCTTTTTAACAGCACTATAACATTAAATTAAGATAGTGAAAGTAATAAGATGTGTTACAATTTTAGATAGGAAAAAATGTATGTCTCACAATGGGGTTTAGAACCATAAAGTGTCCTTGGGTAAAATGTTCATAAAGTGTTCATGGTAATGGAAACTAAAGCTGAAAAGCCTGGAGTGATTTTTGGAGTTCACACACTGGAGGGTACTGATTCCAGGGTTTGGTTCCCAGGACCATGAGGAAGGCCAGAACAGCCACATGGGTGACATCCACCCTGCCTGGCCCACGCTGGGCTTAGCTTTGTCCACTGTCTCTGAGACATCAGCATTCTTGCTGGAGAACATGGGGCGTGAGGGCTGTTTCTTCAGAACTTTGGGGATTTAGGATATCCAGGGCCAAAGAGTCCTGTGAACTGTCTGCCTGAATGAGAAGATTCCTATTTGCCTCCAGGTAATGCTCTCTGGGAAGGAGAGCTTGAAAACCTCCACGCTTAAGAGCTAATCTTTGCCTGTAGCAGTAGTCTCCCTGATCACTACAGTTTGCCTTATCATACTAATTATTATCTAGCTACCAAGTGTAAATTAATAGAAGCCAATAGAACCTTTTAAAATAATCCTTATTTGGATTAAAAAGATGTGCCCTGCCTTATGGTGAAAGTCATTTTAAGTCATCCTAATGATCCCTGTCAACCATAAAATGTACACATAAAAAATAAACACGGGTTGGTGTTTCATGATTACACCTGTTTCTCATTGCCTGATAATTTTTTATTTTTCCCTGCATGATACTCTACTATTAATGAAAATGGCATCTTTTTTTTAAGTGACTTACTTTATAAGCAAAGTAGTTTTTCTTTTCCTCTGTTTACTTTGTCTTCTAATTGCTGTTCCATGTCATTAACAAGGAGGGTGATGGGCCAAACAAGCTGCCTTTTTTTATCTCATTTCTGATTGATCACCTTGTTCAAATGAGTTCTCAGCATGCTTTACAGGTATAGAAATCTTCCTGCTTGCTTGTGCTTTGCTTTCATTAGGAAAATTATTTATCATTTCAAAGGTAATGATTAGAGTGATCAGAATTGTAACTTTGAGCAGGTGTGGCTGCATGTACTGAATCAGACTCTGGGCAGAGCCAGTTTGAAGAACCTTCTTGTTTGCCTTGCAGACTCATCTTTCCTACCTTTTATCAGGCAAATGAGCAAGGTGTTGCTCTGCTCAGCAATCAGTCCCTTCAGTTTTCCATGAGTTCAGTGCAAATCCCCCACAGGTGAGGGTGTAAGCCTGCAGTTTTCTCTGCAATAGGTTCTCTACCCTAGTGTGACCCTGCAAGAAGTCAAAAGAAGTAAATCTAACAGTGTTGGCTATCCATGTTTTATACATGTACCTTAGTTTTTAAGGACTTTCCTGTTTTAATCTGTGTGTCAAATGCTTTCATCAGGGGATTTTTTTCCCTGCACATGCTGTTGCTTCACTTCTCACCTCTAGTTTACATCAGACTTAATCAAGTCTTTCAGCTACCTTAAAGCACCACCCAGAATTTGCAATCATCATTGGCTGTGTGAATGCCAACTGCTTTAAAGGCTGTATTTGAGCTAAGGAGGGGGTTTGGGGTTAAATACAGGGGTCAGTAATGACTTTGTCCAAGGCACCTACCTCCTGGCTCTTCAGGTGGCTGCTGCTTGGGGTTTGGCCATTTGTGCTTTTCACTGAATTTCTATCTTTCAGTGGCAATTTGTTGCCTCAAAGATGATATTCCTATGGGCCTCAGCATTGGCATCTGGCCAGTTATTTCCTGGTGGGATAGATGGATCCTTGCTGCTGCTTCCTCACCCCTGAGGCTCCTGGGGCTCATACCCAAAAGGTGCTCAGCAGAGGGTGGTTTAAAGGAAGCAGCTGCTGCAATTTCAAGTGTCTAAATCAGGTCGCTGCTCTGGATTGTCTGCCAGAGACAATTTGCCTTGTATCATAGGGTTTAGGCAGCTGAGCCTCCTTATTTAGCCACCTAAATGTGTACTTGCTACTCTATTTCTGAGGTCTGTCAAAGATAGATCCCTGTTGCAGGACCCCAGCAGGGATGGTGTGGCTCCCAGCTGCCTCCCTGGGGTGCTCTGCTGCCTGCAGTGCCTGTGCCCACCGTGCTGCCAGCACCTCCTGGCCAAGGGGCTTCTCCTTCACCCCCAGTCCCTTCCAACCTGTTGAGACAGCATGTCAGCTCAGCTCCTTCCTTCAGGTGAGATCTGCTGCCTGGTACCATAAATTATCAGGACACAGAGCTCATTTGACACACCATGACAGTGATGTGATGCCCAGGAAAGCACAAACTTTTATAATGAAATATTAGCATTTTGTCAGAGGGCTCCAACACTTAAAAGTTATCCAGGCTGACTTCAGTGTGAGCAGAGAGCTTTGGGCACCCTGCAGACAGTCAGTCCAAAGAGCAGATCCTGCAGCAGTGGGCCTGAGGTCATTTTAATGTGGCTTTTGTGTCCTCATAAAAAAATGTAACTTCTGGTGCTACTTGCATGAGAGTTGATGCTTAACGTTTTGGCCTTTAAGAAATTATAGTTTGACATGAATTTTAACTTTCCTGGCTAATAAAATTATCATGATGGAACAGCCCAAGTAAATAATAGATACAATAACTCTTCTTTGCCTATTGTGTGCTTTTACTATTCATAATTTTTAGGACCACAGATATTAGATACACTTACGTAAGACTTAACGAACAGTAATTATCTCTTGGCTAAAGCAAAAGCCCAAACGAATGCTAAGCTGCATTATCGCTTGGCTTCTGACATGAGCTGATAATCAGATTTTCTTGCTTAAATCCATGGTGCTTGAACAATGCTACCCACTGTCTGTCCTTCCAGATATTACCCTTAATTAGAAAGAACAGAAACACAAATCTGAATTATTTCAAAATCTGGTTTCCATGGTCAGTGGTTGGAAGGGCTTAACTTTATTACAAATAAACCTGGCTTTATTTACTAATGAAATCTGAAATGCGGGGCCTGTAATAGTAGATAGTCTAATAGTATGGTGTTTACATGCTGAAAAATCTTGTGTGGGCAAAGTATGTTGTAATAAATTGTTAAGTAATTGAATTATGATTCTTTTATCCAATTAATAAAGCAGAAAAGGAGACCCATAGGAAGCCCTATACCATAGCTTAGGCCAAGTAATGACACATTGTTCTCTAGCCTTGTTCTTTGTATGTAGGACTTCCTTCTAAGATGCATTTGGCAAATGCCTGTTTCTGTCTTTCCAAACACTAGAGACTTTAATTTGTCTTTTTTTCCTAATCCTCTATTTTTACTGGCTCCACGTTTCTGAACTTTTAACACACTAAAAGCTTTTTTTTTTTTTTTAATATATAACAGGGGAAATGATTGTACTTAACTCTTTTTATTTGTTTAGAGGCCTGGAAGCCCCTTTTCCACCACTAAATACAATCTTTTAACTTGCAGTGATAAGTTTTATTCTCTGTAGAAAGCAAGAAATATTATCTTATGCTGCCTGATCTCTCTAACACCACTCTGATGTAATTGCAAATATACTTTTATTGTAACTGTTGTAGTAAAGTGTAACTTTATCAAAATATAAATTTAAGTCTACCAAAAAAGCAGAAGATTGAGTACATAAATGATTTATTTTGTGAATGTTTTTTGTGTCACAGCATAGATATGTGTACCAGAACACACATGACCTTATACAAATAACTGGAGTTTTCTGCAGCATTTTCAAGTTATCTTCCTTTTCTAGTAAAATATTGTTCATCTTTAATAGATATTTTGTGCATAATAAATAGCTATTTAAGGGAAAAGCCAGGAAGAAAACCTCAGTGTTCTTGGCAAGTCAACAATTGAAAAGTACAGGTGCTAGGAGTGAGTATAGACCTAAAGTAAATAGTTAGTTTGTTTTTTTTTTAATCAAAAGAAGGTACCTTTCATTCTGAGAAATTTATTTCTTTTAAATATTTGCAGTCCACAGCTGATAGCACATAATGCCACTTTTCTTTCTTCCTTTACAAAGGGAATAGCTTTTGGTAACAAGCAGATGCTTGAGTGGGCTGTGTGGCATGAGGTGTACCATCAGCCAAGAAAATCAATATTTACTGTTCTAGTATCTTTGTGGTGCGTGAGTTTGCCTTGTTTAAAAAGTGGATTGTGTATAATATATAAGGCCTTGCTTCTAGTTGACCAGAAGAGGGATATTATTGAAAAAGGCATGTTCTCTGCAATGAGTCACACTTAACCCTCCATGTCCTAAAGCCCTGCTCTGCTCATTTATTACACAAACCAAAATCAGCTGAATGGTGAGATCTGAGAGCTGCTTGCAGTCGTTCTCATGGTTAAAGTATTTGTTTGGACATCATCAGTATGATTTATAACAACAGTAAAGCAGTAATTTGTTCAACCCCCAGCAGAGACCCTCAGACCACTGCCTCCTGTGGTTTGCAAGAGTGGAGTTCTCTTGGCAGTAATTGCAGAGAGGGCTGGTGGGGGAGGCATCAAATCTGCATTTCACTGTGTGGAGAAATACAGGTCTACGCACTACTTGGCTACTTGGGGAAATAAACTTTTCTTCTCAAGGAAATATTCATATTGAATAAGTCAACTAAGAAATCTCAGGGGTGGTTTCTCAATAATAATGGTTTCCTTTCTGAGATGGTATTTTGCTGGAAAGTCTTGGATCTTTGTTTTACATTGATTTCCCCTCCCTCACCTACATTATAAAAAGAGAGTATCATCCGTTGCAATAAATTCTCGTGCTACCTTTTCCTGCACTGAGCCTGTCATTTCTAATTTTTTAATCCACAGTGGTGGAGCACGAATGAGAATAAGAGATGCTGAAAACAGGTGTAGGGAAGCCATTGTGGGCCAATTTGGTAAAATGGGAAGGCACTCATGGAATGGAAATGATTGCTCATTTCACTGTTTAGCTTTGCTCTTCTCTCTCTTCTTCCATGGTTTGTTAGGCAGATACTGTTTACAATGCCACACTTCAAATATTTATGAATTTCAATGATGCAGAAGCACAAACCTCTACTCTGTAAAAGTCTTGATCCTGTGCAATGCTCTTGACTGTGTCAGAGGCTATGAGTGCTTTAATGGAGAACTGGAATGGTGAAGAGTTTAAGGGTTCCAAAGTTCCCTTGCTGCTATTCAGTGCACTTGCTTTTGACATCTTTGCCAGGATTTGAGAATCCAGAGGGGAAGAGGGAATCTGTATGCAAATAAATGATTAAAATGTTTTTGAACACGTTATGCACTGACAGCCTGCAGAGAAGGGTGCTAAAGGTGCATGTTCAGTCTCCTGGGAAGCTGCAGGAAGTGCAAGTCCTGCTCATGGCTCAGAGACCAAGGCTTGGCTTTGGAGGCTGGTGGAGGGATGTCTCCCACTGAGCTACTTCTTCCCACTAGCTCCCCATGAGCCTTGCCTCCTGTTACTGCCAAAATTTCCTCCCTTGCATTTGCCCGGTCTCTGGCTTATCCAAGACACTGGAGTTAAATGCCCAGGGTGTAAACTCTAGGGCTGGCATACACAATACAGGAAAAAAAATATTTGAGTCATTGAGGTCTCTCTTGGCAGCCAGAGAAACATGGAGGGATGCAGAGGGGAGCTGGAATGTCTGGCATGCTCAGGGGACTGGTCAAGGATGCTCACTTATGTGCTAAAGCTGTGGGGAAAGGACTCAGTGAGAGCTGCTGCAAACACAAGAGGGCTGACCTGCCAAGTTAAATGCACAGGTTATGGTGCATTTAACATTACCTCTGCATAAACCAGAACAGATTCTCCAGTAGTCAACATGCTGTGAGGTTTAATTGGTCTCTGTGTAGCTTATAGAAATCTGTGGGCCTTATCTTGCCCAGCTTCTGATGCTTAGACCTAAAAAGCTCATATTAAAATAAGAAATTATTGTAAGATGAAGTTATTTGGTTGAAGTTATTTGTTTGAAAATGAATGTGAGATAAAAAGTGAAAATGACTGGAAAAACCTATCTCATTTTCAAACTGTATCATAACTATATATATCTTCTTTCTCTTTATAAACTCTTCTAATGCCTGAAATTTTAAAAAGGCAGAATTTGCTGGAATATACTTCTTACACCTCCACTTCAGTGCTGTTTGTCCAAGGTAGAAGTAGAGTGTCTCATGCAACATGCAGAGAGATGTGTGTAATCTCACTGGCATTTTACTTTATAGAGCACTCAGAAGTCTTCCCTGCCTGGCCCTGGATTTGTGGTTCTGCTGTGGCTGCTGTCTTGGGCTCAGCACCAAGTTGCAGGGCAATCTAGCTAAACAGGGGAGTCAAACCTGGAAGAGCTTCCCCTTCCCAGAAAAATACGTGTGGGCACATAAGCGTGTTGTATACAAAACCCTTCGGGGATCAGTGTCCAATAAGATCAGTGTCCAAAGACTCAAAGTGAAGAGGAATTATTTACTATAACTATACTTGTATGATAAAATTATTCTTGCACTGTGTGTGGCAGCATCATCTTGTGACATAGACATACAGTAGAATCAGATCACATGCCAACTTTAGGGTAATTTTAGAATTTTCAATAACTGCAAATGGCTAAATAATCTATGGCAATGAATTTCTGTTTCTTGCTTTTTATTAGCAGTATAAAGGCACCATGTGTTCTTTATTGCATTGATTGCTTGCAGCCCTTTTCTTTTTAAAAATGATAGTTATAATTTGCCTGAAGATACCTGTGGTGGTGTTCGCAGGGGTCCCAGGATGAGGGAAGAGATGAGAATGTTGACTCCATGTTTCAGAAGGCTGATTTATTATTTTATGATATATATTATATTAAAATTATACTAAAAGAATAGAAGAAAGGATTTCATCAGAAGGCTAGCTAAGAATAGAAAAAGAATGATTACAAAGGCTTGTGGCTGACTGAGACAGTCTGGACAGCTGGGCTGTGATTGGCCATTAATTAGAAACAACCACATGAGACCAATCACAGATCCACCTGTTGCATTCCACAGCAGCAGATAACCATTGTTTACATTTTGTTCCTGAGGCCCCTCAGCTTCTCAGGAGGAAAAATCCTAAGGAAAGGATTTTTCAGAAAATATCATGGCCACAGATACCAGTAGTTTTTTTCATGCTAACAAGAGCTATTTCAATTACCTGGTTTAATCTTCCTCTTACCCTAGAGCAGATCACCTGGTGGATGGCAGTAGCATTGAAAGAGAGCAGTTCAATTTCCATTTTAAGGACTCTGAGGAGTGAAGACACTGCTGTATTTCTCCCAAACCAACTCTTCCAACTCTTCCAGCTACATCATCATCAGCACCTTTTGCTTTTTCTGTCCACCTTCCCACTTTTGGATAACACTGTGTTTTTATTGATCTCTCAAAGATAGTCACCTTCTAGATAATTTTTGCAACTAAAAATGTTGGCCTTTTTCTCCTGCCACGATGCAGTCTATAGGTGAAGAAAGCTTTCATTGTGGTTTCTCTTTTCCATCTTTCTGTATGACTCTGACACAAAATTCCATTTTTTTTTCCCAAGATGGGCTGGAAGTGCAGCAGAAACATGTCATACTGATTTCCAGGAATGCCATATTCTGTGTCTTGGAAAGAGCCATGACGACACCTTGGCGTGCCAAACCTACTTAGGAATATTGCCTGGAGTTGTCAGGACTCAGCAGGAGGGACTGTGTAACCTTTTAGTTTACCCTGAAAAGCAGAAGGTCCAGTTTGTTTCTTCCCAGTAGTCTAGGATCAAATGTTTGCTCTGCAGGGAGCAAGAGGTTTTCTGTATGGTCTCCAGCTTCAAAGAAGAATTGGTGTGAGGCCAAATGCCAAGTGCTTTAGAAATTTCTCCTGGTAGACTAAGGGCTACAGTTTATCTCAAATTACTGCCAAGAGAGGGCAGAGATTCATAAAGGAAGTTGTGATAAGAAGCTCAAATTTAGGGACTGAGTCAAATCCTTAGCAGTAAGGTGCTTGGACACATGCTGAGAACAGGCCAGGACTTTCTTGCTTTAGTAAGTCTGCTGTTTCCTTAAGATAAATTTGGGGTTTTATGTCTTCTAGACTGACAGCTGTGAGAATCTTCTGAAGTGCATTTTGAAAGTGACAGAGCAAGTGTGACCTGTGCAAACAATCTCCAGTAATATATAGTGCAAAATAAAAATGCATTTTTTGTGATAGGTTGCAAGATTGTTTAGCATTAATTCACAGTGTGTTGAAGTGTACTCAGACTGTTTCTATGTACAGATTGCAGGTTGAATGTCTGACATAAGGAGAAAACTGACAGATATGAAAAACAGTTGATGCATGGTCATCAAGAAGAATATTGGGAAGACAGACAATTGGAACATTCTGAGTGGTTTTCAACTTCTTATATAAACTAACTTCAACTTATGTGAGTGTGTAAATAGGCTGTAATACCTAGAAAAAGAGGGAAAAGGTTTTGTTGATATATTGGTTATCAAACATTGCTGCTGCAATTTGTAATCTTTATTCATTATTATGAGGTATGGACATCTTACTATTTCAGTTTTGTGTTATCAGTGGTGGAAAGCAACAAGGACACATTACCAAATTTTAACTTCTCAGGTTTAATTCTTTTTTTTTTTTTTTTGTATTTACTGTCAGCCTTAGACAGAGTCTTGTCTTTCTAACAGTTTCAGTTGAAGACACTCGTGCTGCTTCTGAGAAGTGTCAGGGAAAACTTTGCTTGGCTTTAGGGAGGAAGAGTGAGAGTATTTCTGTGAGAAACACTGGAGTTCCTTGGGGGCAGGGACAAGATTCAAGCAGGATTTATGCCTCTATCCAGATTTTGCCTTTTGCCAGAGACTGAAGTCTGCAAAGAGCATAATTATTTATATGTTATTATTTAGAGTTGCATTAACAGAACTGCTCTTCTTGGTGTAGTCTGGTCAAGTTAGTCTTTGCATTGGATAGCATATGGAGATTTTTCCTGTGTTCTGAGCATAAGAAGGATGACAGTGGGACGATTTCCCAAGAAAAAGTTCACCTTGATGAAACCCAGCAAGATTAGGGAGAAGCTAGATCCAAAAGGCAGGAGAGAAGCCATTCAGAAGTGAAGGAAGAGTGTACAAGGAAGTCTGAAGGTAAAATTCAGAAATAGATGTAGAGACTGCTGGTGGCTGTACAGCATGGCAATGCAAAAATTTAGAAAATGAAATAATGAAATAAGGAAAATGAAATGAAAATGAAATAATGAAAAAAATAGAAAATGGGCTGCTACAATACTGGAGGAGTTTATAAACTCTTTTATGCTTTTCCCTAGGTGCTTAGAAAATAAGTGGTCCTCTAAATGTAATTGGGATGGCTCACTGGAAATCAGATGCTGAATTTTTTGTCAGGCTGAAGGGTAGTCCTGATTTTGTTATAAGCAAATTTGCTGTTGCAGGTCACTCTCAGTTCAAACAAGTGGAAATTCAGGCTCTCTACAGGAAAGCATTTGCACACAAAAAAAACTTAAATGCAAAGCAGTCTGACTTTAAACCTAGGCATAGACTTAAGTATTTTGTCAGGTCCCATGTATGATGCCTGAATTCTTTGCTTTGCCAAAAAGAAGTCAGCTGAATTGTGTTGTGGTTTTTTTCCTCTCCTCCAACATAAATTTTGAATGTAGCCAGTGTTTCTAATTATTGTCTGGTTACTTTACACAGGTATGTCCTGATTTATAGAAAGCTCTCTCAGCAGCACCACTGTCATTCAGGATTTGCAGAAACAGCCTTCTATTATTTGGTACTGGTTTGGTTTCTGAAGGGCAGGCAGACACAAACAAGAGACGTAGCCCTCAGAAACATTCATGCAGCATCCTTCAGGAAGGGAGGGGAGGTTATCCAAGTCTCCATGCTGCTGTACTCATATAAATGCTCCCTCTTTTGTTGCTGCTGGACTCCAAAGAATAAAACCAAAACACAAAGCGAAGGCAGCACCACTGAGCAAATGCCACAGTGTTCCCTTAATCCATGTGGATCAAAAAACATGAACGTTTTGATTCTGTAAAGAATCTTCCTCAGCATGCTGGATTAATCACATGGATTAATAAAACACAGTTGCACTCACTCAGTGGTGCCTCTTCTGCTTTGTGTTTTCTTTTATTATTCTTAGGAGCCCCGCAGGAACAAAAGACGGCGTGTTTATAAGAGTACCATAGGCACTGGGAATTCTATAAACCTCTCTCTCTATAAGGTATGCTTCTTGAATTTTTCCCCATGGATCATACACTGCAGATTTGTCTGCATACTAAACCCTGTGCTACTCTCCCTATCTCCCTGAAATACACTCAGTTTAAACCCAGTGTTTTTTCTATCGTTGTGCTTCTCTTTAGTTCTGCAGAGTGTGGCAGGGAGCACATGTGGAATGCTCTCATCTAGCTGCTTTTGTGGAGCAAATACTTTTGTGTATCATTTCAGGCACTGGCTGGAGGGTAGAGCTGGTGGGCAGGGGCAGCATCAGAGAAACAGACAATTCTAGCAGCTTTCATGCACAGAAGTGACTGGGGAGGTACAGATTCACATTTTTCATTAATAAATATA
The DNA here is from genome assembly GCF_023055355.1 of Agelaius tricolor. Classification (NCBI taxonomy): domain Eukaryota; kingdom Metazoa; phylum Chordata; class Aves; order Passeriformes; family Icteridae; genus Agelaius; species Agelaius tricolor. The sequence continues at coordinate 8,049,286 of NW_027269263.1, forward strand.
TACTTTCACATGAAAATGCATGCTAATGCTAGCCTTTGGAAAGCTGGGTGATAAACAGCCAGCATCCAGCACCTGACTATTAAACTTTCTCTCTGTACACTGGTTCCAGTTCTGTGTATTTTTTTAATAGCCTCTGCTTTCCAAAAAAGCATTCTTTTCTGCCTCATAAGATGAAGGCTGACCCCTTCCTCTGCTGTAGGCCCCCACTCCTTTTCATCAGTGCAGAACGTAGGATGAGTAGTAATCAATCTTGTGGTATAGATAGGTTAAAGGTCTGAAATTTCAGGGTTTAGCAGAGCTAAAATTAAAGTGTTAACCCTTAAAATGAGAATGCCCCTAATGGAGTTATTTTCAAAAGTGCAAAATAACTTTTTTTTTGTGAGTAGAATATTCTTGAAGGTTTTTCATGTGCTTATCAATCACTGGGTTGGGTATGCAGCAATGAAAAAATATGAGTCCTAATAAAAAAATACCTTGGAGGCTTTTGAAAATATTCTGCTCATGACTTGCATATGCATGTTTTATCTACATATATGCCTGTGTTTATTGTTATCCACAGTAATTAGAGATTCTGGCCTTTGTCTGTTAGTTCAATCTCACAGCCATTCTGCCTTTCAGGACACCTGGGTTACATTGAACCTAACAAATTACAGTGTCATGGTCTCTTACAGAAACTTAACATGCATATGAACTGATATCCTCTATCCTTGGCCTTCTGGAAGATTGTTCTAAAGGATGTAGGTGCCATAGCAAATCAGTCCAGCAGAGTACTTTTCTCAAACAGTGAGTTTCTGTATCCTCTTGGAGATGGGCACTTTTTCACAGGGCCAGGGAAACTTTTCTTTTTCTTTCTTTTCTTTCTTTTCTCTCTTTCTTTCTTTTCTTCCTTTATTTTCTTTCTTTCTTTCTTTCTTTCTTTCTTTCTTTCTTTCTTTCTTTCTTTCTTTCTTTCTCTCTCTCTCTCTCTCTCTCTCTTTCTCTCTCTTTCTCTCTCTTTCTCTCTCTTTCTCTCTTTCTTTCTCTATTTCTTTCTCTATTTCTCTATCTTTCTTTCTTTCTCTATTTCTCCTTGTTTCTCAGGATTCCTAAATCCCTTCCTACCCATGCCTTTGTCCCAACATGTACTGCAGCCTTCCATTTATGAATCCATTGCTGCAGTGCTGGGTGTCTGTCATATTGCACCCACCACCTATAGAATGCTCCAGGCTCCAGCCCCACTGGTTCCAGTCCTACAGCCCCACTGAATGTCACAGGACACAGACCTTCAGACTCCTTTTCTCCCTGTGCCACTGTTTACTTCTGCTAACACCAGCTCTCCTTCCCTCTGCAAGAGATGGGAACTTGATTGACTGGAGCCTTAAACCAGCAGCGACCTGACTTTTTCTTTTCAAATGCTGCTCTGAAAATGAATCTCTTTCAGGCTGATAAGGCCAATTTCAAGCAGCAGGACATCCTGCAGTGAGCTCCTCCTTCACTTTCATAATATATCTGATTTGCCCAGGATTCCCTTCTTTGTAGCCTGCTTTATTCTTTGAGTTTTAGAAATTCTCCTACAAATCATGTTGTACAATTGATTCATACTACATAATCACTTTTCTACCATGGATTGCAGAAATTGTGGCACTTTATTCTGCAATTTTAATTATGTTGAGCACCTTCTTCTGCTATCATGTTTTGTAGCCAAAAAATGTTAAAATATTGTTTGAGACTATTACCTATTGGTGATGTGTGATTCCAGGGTTTTGCAGCATAATTTGCAGCACAGAAATTCTAAAAGAAGAAAGGGTAACGACTTGAGTAGATAAACAGAATTCAATAAACAGAATTTTAAAGAGATAGGGCATAGGCTCTTTCCCTTTGAGGTAAGTGCCATTTTTTAATGATGACTGTAGAAACACAGTTCCCTACAGACTGGTGTCACATAACTGTCCACTGTGAAGTTTTTTGCATCTTCCCCTTCATCTCTTAAGTGCTGACCAAAATCCTGTGGTGAAAGGAGAAGCAATGTGCCTGATAAAATGTTAAGGCTGCTGACATATGTGATGTGTTGCAGGGGAATCACATATGACATCTAAATATAGATTGCTACTACTGCAAACATGAGCAACAACTGTAAACTTGCATTGCTCAAAGTGGGACCCATCACTGCTGGGTACTGCAGCTGTGTTTCTTTGTTCAAAGGCATCTCTTATCCACAAAATTGAAAAAAAAAAACCAATTCCCTCCCCCAAGTGTTTGTGTCATAAACAAAATATGTTTATTCCTTTCTGTTACAAGATGGGAAGTGTTGAGCTTTTGAGAACAGCTGATGGTGGCAGCACTCCCCATAGCAACCAGAGAATTATAGCCTAGATTATTCTAGAAGGGATTTGGTGCCCAACTGACTGCTCAGGTATTCAACCTGATGAACAGCTGCACTTTGCAGTGGTGGTGATGATAAGGGTGGGATGCCCTGTCAAACACCGTGCAAAGACTGTCTGCACTCTCAGGCCTGGTCGCTGGAGTGCTTTGTTCACTTGGGCTGCAGATTGCAGGAGAGATGTAGTGCCCATTTTGGAGCAGAAAAGATGATAAGACTCTTGGCAAATCAGGGAAGAGTCTTTAAGAACGTGAAAGGTTGTTGCAAAGAAGAAGGGAGTGTTTTCCTTCCTGTCTATTCCCTTCCTGTCCATAGTACTTTTAAACTACAGCCTCAGAATTTAGTTTGGATTTTCTCTTTTTTTTTTAATGGCAAGGATATATACTTTGAGTGCTCATAATTTCTCAGAATAACTTTGGTAGAAATCAGGCCTAGGACACATAATGCTGATCCTTGGAACAGGGGATGGAATAGATGAAGTCTGACCTTCTGTGGCCCTGTACAGACCCATGTAGAAGTGTTTCTCTTGTTGCTGTCACTACATTTCACACCAGGAATGGAGTAGGCATTCTGCCTCTCATCAGGCAAAGCTTCATAAACCCAAGGCTTCATGTTTTGTTGAAATAGGGCTTCTTTAAAGACATGAGGTCTAAATAAAGTTATTTTCTTAACTGACCGCTTCAGGTGGGGTTCTAAATCCATATTTCATCATCTGAAAAAGACATCTTTCACACCTGTTAAGTGTTTACCAGTCTACAAGAGACATAAAGGTTTTATTCTAACATATTAAATACATTTCTGGGTGAGCTGGGGAGTGATGATATAATTTTTGTTTGATTTTTTTTAAATATTAATTTGAGGCATCACTGTAGTTGAAAGGGCCAATAGCAAAATCATTTGTCCCCAATCCATTCATGCAGTGTTTTTCTTTGTTCTTGTTGCCTGAAATTAGAAGTTAATGTACTTAAGGACAGAAGAAGCAATGTAAGTCAGCTTTAGGTCTGTCTCACCTTCTAAAAGTGAAAGGGCAGTCAGTTGAAGCTGGCTTCACAGGTTCCCAAATTATTTCCTCACTCCCAGATGCGTTACCGTCTTAATTTTAGATCTGGGGATTTTTTGTGTGCTACAAGGCATTTGTCTGCTGGTCCAGGATGGTGAGTATGTGGTTATTTGTGCATTTTTAGTGCCTGTATGATGAACAATCTGTGTATTTTCTGCAAAATTACTACAATCAAGGTTTGCTCTGGCTGTCCTGGTTACTTGTAAATGAAAGGATCACATAGTATGTGCTTTTTACTCTAGATGTGGAGCATTTGTGAAGTGACAGAGAGGGAGGTGCCCCAGAGCCTAGGGCACTTGGTGGGCCAGCAGAGGGAGAGCCCTCCAGTACCCTGCAGCAGCCCTGGCCCAAGCTCTGCACCACAGAAAACAGGGCAGAAACATCAGTTCAGCAAGGGGAGGTAAAAAAAGTAGCTGGCTGTCTGTAGAGAGATATGGACCAGCTGCAGACACCAGCATGGGTTTGTGCCTATTCCTTGAGGAGGCCCATAAGAAAACAGGATAGTGGAAATAAGGGTTTGCTTTGACTTGTTCCATTAATTTCTCTAGGTGTGTTATTTTTCCTTCCTGGATTTTAGCTATCTGGAAGTCAGGCAACTCATCTGAATTAATCTACTTGTCCAAACTCCTTTTATGTACAGGAGAGAATGACAAGCACCTTCTCAGGTGATCCCAGCTCTCTGCTTCTTAGATATTACCTTAGAAGCAGGAGTACAGGGCTCTGCCCAGTGACCTTTATGTCTGTCTTGTCCTTCATCTTCAGGTGGGTTCAGAGATTACAGAGAAGTAGCAATGATTTATTGCAAGGTCTAAAAAGATTTGAGTGTCTGGTTGGACTAAAGCTATTGCAGACTGGGATATGGAAAAAAGATAAGATAGAGGGGAGTGAAAAGCCTCAGTCTAAGTCACAGGTAAGAGGAGCGTTCCTTTAATAAAGAACAAGGCTCACAGCCTCTGAACCACATGGCAAAAGTGTACAATTGACCACACTGCAAATGGCCCTTCTTGATGGAGCAAAGATTGTTTTCAGTGCAACTAGCAGCCCTAGAAAAGCTAAGTGCTATAGCCAGGAAAGGAAGAGAAGAGTGTGATTTTGCCAGGACTTTGTACTGAGACAATGTGTGTTACAGGAGCAAGGAACCAACCCAACCTCCTGAGGAGCTGTAGGAAGTTCAAACTGAGAGTAAATAGAACTGGCTGATAACACCAGGTCTGGTTACTGAGAATTCAGATTGTCTGTGTGCATTTAGCTTCTTGTGATGTATTTTCACAGGTTTTTATATTTTTGAGAGTCAGCTCACCATTGTGTAGGATGAGGAGTATGATGAAAACCTAATGCAAGGTGTCTTTCTTCCCTTGCAAGTCATAACAATAGTACTTATTAAACTGAGATATTACACAAACACATCAGTTAGACATCTTGCAGAAATCTTGATAATAACATCAAGATGTTATTTTATATGAAGAGCATGAAATCCTGTCAATATGATCAAACTAATAATAAACTGATGTAATTTTTCAAGAGTTGCTCAGAGCAGATGTGCAAGCATTCTGTATCGAGCTCCAGTGATTCATGTGGTCCTGAGCCATACAACCATGTGTTGATGGTGACAACAAGTAATGACTAGGAGGAGCTTTTTCAGGCCCTGATTAAAGAATTTTTAAGTGCTTTTAAGGACGCGTTGAGTTGTATTCTTTTCCAGGAGGGTGTTTGAATGGGATTTAATCCTATGCTCAAGCACTTTTTCTGAAAGTGGTTGTCTTCTGGAATCAACTTTCCTTTCCATTTGTGGTTTAGTGACAGCCCCCACCTGGGTTTGAAATGAGGTCATTTGGCCTGAAAGGTGGGGGTAAAGGTATCTAAGTAGCTTTCATGGAGACTTACTCTGTTGCCTATAGCTACTTTCATCTTAAATAAGGAAGTGTGGCATGTTTGTATTCACAAATCCCGTTGTGCAATGTTCTGTCTCAATTGGGGCTGTCTGTGTCTCCATATTAATTCTCAGGGCAGCTGCAATTTCCTCCATTTCATGCAAATTAGCTTCAGCCTTAAAGCTCCTGGCAGGTCGCCAGCATAACCCTCTTTGGCAAAATTTGGATTCATCAGTGGAAGGGTATTAGCCTTTTTGCTTTAAAGGCTTTTGTTTAGGCAAGTATTTCACTATTTTAAAGGCAAATACTTAAGAAAATCTCTATGTTTTATCCAGATGCATTCTTTACCCAGTAGAACAGTCCTAAAGATAGTTAGATAAACCACAAATAACTAAAATAATGGTATACATTCTTACTGCTTATCTTAAACATTGCTATAAATGCCACTGCACCAGCGCCATTAAAATGCGTGTCAGGAATTTTCCTTGACTGCCTCTATGCAGCCTTTTAAGATCATTTAACTACATAATGACTTTTAAAGATATTCTTTTTGAAATGGAAGGGCTTTTTTTCAAAGCCTAGCTGAAAAACGTATTCCACAGATTTTCAACACAATATATTAATTCCATCTCTCTGTTTTGAAAACTTAAACTTTTCAGTTTGAGCAATGATTTTGTGGTTTTGTGTGTCCTGCGATTATTCTGAGAATACTTTTACCTTTTGCACTGTTATGAATACTCTCACAGTTTTTTGTGTTGTTCTGAATATCTGCTATTCTTGTTAAAAGTCAGATTTAAATTTTTTTTTTTCTGTAAAGATAATAAGGGTATTTAATTCTTCCTCCTTCTATTCTTCTCACAAGAACCACGTTTCATAGATTTCCCAGGAACCCATTATTAAAATTCTAGTTCTACCTGAACAGTGACAATAAAACAGCATGAAAGGTTCTTGGTTCGTGGTGTGACACTGGCTTTGAATTTAATTAGGTAGCAAATAATATTTATCTTTTCCAGATATCACTGCCATATAGTTTCCTGGCTGTTGAGATTCAAGATATGTTTGTCCTGTACCATCAATAGAGGTAGAAAGCCTGCAGGAGAAAAACAGGTCTGGGGTTCCACTTGTGCAAAAGTGTTATTTTTACCTGGTACTTTCATGTCCACAAACCATCTAAGGCACAGTGGAGTTCCACAGATATTATCAAAACCACCATCTCAAGACTCTGTTGATCATTGGAATGAGTTTTCTTTTTCTTATTACTGTTGGCATGCAAGATGATATGATCCCAGGCTGTTTGTAATAACTGAAGTGTTTTCCATGGCTACTATTTAGAAAAAAAATCACCATATTTGCACTCTAGTACCTGGAGGAACTTGGCAACTGTCTCCTTGTTCCTGCAGATGTTGAACAAACCCCCATAAAAGTTCCTGATTTTTAGGTGGTCTATTGTTTTATGCACTTTAATCATATCTGTTGTTACCTCCTCTCAAAGAAAAACTGTGACAATCATTTAAATTTTTTTTTTATTCTGTGGCCTTCTCTGAGTCTCTGTAGTTTCTCACTGTCCCTGGTCAGCCATGGAAAGCCCTCTAGGCACACAGTAGTGAAGGCACCTGGTGTGCATTGAGATTGTCCTGGGTGATAGAGGAATTATATAGATATTCATTCTTTGGGGATAGATTGAAATTTTGAGATTAATGCAGGAAAGCATGGCTTTTTGTTCAGCAAAATATGGTTAGCTTTTGTAGCTGCTGTAGCTTCTTTAGGTGGTTGGATTTTTAGGAACATTTTAATGGTGGTGGGCAGGGCGTAGTTTTACTTGTGCTGCAAAATTGGTTGTTTATCTCTTCATAAAGTGGAAAGATAAACATACCAACTTTTTAGGGACACTGAAATACCCACTGTGATCAATCACAGACAACAACTGTTACATCCACAAAGTGATGGATGTCTCTCTTTGAACAATTTAAAAGAGGCTGAAAGCTTTTGTTGCGTTATTTGAGATCTTGTAACTCTAAGCATACTGTTGCCCGCACAAGAGAAGAATTTGATTGGAAGTACTATCTCAATCAAAATCAAAGCTGGAAGATCATAAATTCTTTGAAGGTTCACCTTTTTTAAACCAAAATGTGTTTTAAAATGGGTATTTTCTTACCAGGCAAATGATTTTACAGGGAATTAGGTAGTGGCTTGGGTACAAATGGTATAACTTTGATTACAAAGAATCAGAATTTGATTTTATTAAAATCCATCCACAATTTCTCAGACCTGAAACAGAATTGTTGATGTGGTTTCTCAATGTATTTTGTGTATGTAAAAATCTTACTCATGTAAATCCTATTAATGTAAAGAATTGAATAATTCTCTAAGGCTTTGGCCAAACATTGTTATTATGCATGTCAATTGGTACAACTAACCTTTATTTTGAATGCTGGGAATTTGCACAGTACAAACAGTTCCCCAGCTAATTACTGATTGGAGTGAAGTTCCAAGGCATTTTGTTTATTTTTTTAAAGTTACTTTTTTTTTTTTTAACACAACATTTCTACGATCAGGCGTAGGGGAGGATGTGGTAGAAGCAGTCTGAAGGCAGTAGCACAGATAAGCACAGAGGACAGGAATGTCTTAAACCAGCTTTGCCTGCAAGTTTGAGAGACATGAAACTGTGTCCTGGAGTTTGACCTAACTTGATCTCAGGCTGGGCCTGGCCACTGGACCAGAGCTCCACACCAGAGTCCTGGCACTCTAGCTCTTGCACACACATAATTCTGCACTGTGTTCTTTGTGTCATTGCTACTCATTAATCAAAATTAAAATACTGTCCCCTGAATGTAAAAACCACTCAGATCCACTGAAAGAAGCTGGTCATGTCTAAAAAAGCTGTTTTCCATAGAGAGGTGCTACCAAGGAGCTTATGGCATTAGCTAGATTTACCTTTATAATTCTGTGATCCTCTTCTCCTGTAAATTTTAAACTCCTACAGGAAGTAAATTTTACTTTTCAGTAGGCAGTACCAGTATTTGAACTAAACCAGGGAGTACTCTTGCCTGTGCAGTTATCAGCAAGGTTTAGTGGAACATTCAGCTGTAAGATGATCTTTTCTTGTTTTGATACTCTCACACAAATTAAATGGGTCACTTGATGCTTGAGACTGCACCAAATGGAGTTAAATCTGCAACCACCTTCTGTTAATAAGAAAAACTCAAACCCATCAGCACTGCCTGTGCATATTAGCTGTGTCCAAAATTTGGGATATTCTGGGGAAAAAAATACTGGACTAATGGACAGGCTTAACACATGATAAAAAAACAAGTGCAGATACAGATTTCTAGCCCTGCTAGTCAGATCTGAAAAGTCAGGCCACACATATCTACAGCTGCCTTTGGTGATCCAATTGGCTTCTTCTTGCTTCTGAGTTATTTGTACAGCCAAAAAGGTGTTCTGGGGAGAGAGCTGGGCACCACAGGTACAGTGGTTTAGCTGGGCCATATGATGCAGAAAGAAGAATGACTTGCCCAAAATTGTACCAGTGACAGCAACAAGATCTGATCAGGGATCATGCTCTACACCTGGCTATGAATCTACATGAAGGAAACATTTCACCATCGAATCTACATGAAGGAAACTGAGGTGTCTTGACAACCTGTATTGTTCCCTGTCTTCTGAAGAATGGATTTATCTAAGGGGCTATAATTGCGGTGCATGTTAAAACGTCTCTACACACAAAATGTATCTGCCAGAGCTGCAGTGGTCCCCAAGACAAGCAGTTGTTTCCCAACAAGTCTCTTTGTAAATACTTGCTTTTATTTTAAAATGTCTCTGGGCTGCATTTGGAACTGTACTAATGGCAGGCAAAAATCAGAACCATCAGCTTTCCTGAATGTGATCATTAGTTTATGATGCCTGCACCATATGGGAATATTTCATCCTACACAAGAATGTAGGGAAGATCTCTTTTTAATTAGAGGGCTAGGGGAAAAAAATCACTTCATGGAGCAAAGTGTACTTAGAGGTTTTAGCTGAGCTTTTAAGTCCATTTGATGGAACCATCAGACATATTTACCAGCCTTGGTCCTTGGAGGTGAGTGTTTGCTCAAAGGTCTGGGACTGACTCCTCAAGGGGCTTGCACACTGCAGGTACTCAGTATAAATTCATATGCATCAAGCCCTCAGACAAAAAGATGTGTGGAGGAACCTGTGTCCCGGGTATTTACACAATGCACCTCAATTGCCTGAGAACAGAGGAGGTCTGTTTGAGAGCTTTGCATTTCCAATCCTTTACGTGGCTGGAATTGATCATTTTAAGAAAGGGAGCGGCAAGATGAGAGGAGTGGGGTGGTTTACTGCAAAGTTCCTTTAGTGTTTGAGAAATGGAGAAATCTGGATGAATTGCACTTTTCAGCCAGGACTTGCTGCCATCCATCTCTCAGTTCCTTAAGAGTAGCTAGGATTTGTGCAGTGAGTGCAGCTTGCTGCCAGAAAATCTCAACTTTTGTTAATGTATAGGCATTCATCATCTGCTGTTCATTAACACACATATTGCTAATGCCTGGCAATGGAGCGAACATTTTTCTAGAGTGGGGTCGAAAAACTAATTATTCACCATATGGTGGCCAGCTCAGCAACAATTGCTGAAGCCATGGAAGCAAAAGGAAGTTGGCTGGTTGATTTCTTTGGACAGTTTGCACAGTGATGACTCTCTTGACACATGCCATTCATGTGGCCGCTGCATAACAGATGGGCTGAGGCTGGGAACTGTGGAAAAATCATGGCAGAGATCTGGTGGCAGCCTCTGTCTTTTTATCCTTCAGAATGACTTTGGGTCACATGGGCTGTGAAAATAACAAGTAGGGGATTGTGCTCTAAGGATTTCCCTGCTTCTTTCATAAAGCCAGAGCGTAATTTTGACTGCCTTTTCGTATTTTGTTTATTAAAGGGATCAGGGTTTTAGATGAAAGAGATTACTTGGTTTGTGGTAGGGGGCTGCGCTGTGCCCATGACACTCAGCTCATTGTTAGCAGGAAAAATGCTGGCAGTTTGATAAGGGATAAGAAAATGGAGGGGTTTTAAATTAAAATTTAAATTACTCCTTATTTGTTCTTTTCTCATTTGTAAATCTCACATAGGCAAGTTTAGATAAGAGCTGTTTTAGATTCTGAATACTCAAACCTGAAATGAGTTAGTGTTTTTTTTCCAGAGGAGCTTAGTATGGGAGGGTAAGATTAATTTGAGCATGCTGCCTTTACAACTTGTGTGCTTTCTGGATTTCATATCATCCAGACAGTGCCTGAATGGGGGAAGGCACTGAAAGTTTTCATGCAGAGATTTTTTGAGCTTTAGTGTCATTCAAAATTAAATTGGGTGGGTTTGAATTATCTGCAAATTAAATTTTAATTGATTACAGCAAATTGTGTCAGTTGAGAATTTTCTCATGTCTCCTTTCACAGGAGTTAGGAAGAAGAGTTGACAAGCAGTGAAGGTATTTCCAGCTCCCTTCTGAAGCCTTCCCAGAGAGAGGCTGGAAATACTGCTAGCAGAACATGGAGGATGGGAAATGAAAAGTGAAGTAAAAGTCTGTTCGTGAAACTGCTAAGCATGAGAGAGAGCTTGCAGGTGAACCATTCACAGTTATTTGGGATTTGTCAGGAGCAGCACACAAAGTTTCTCAGGTGAAATGTGATATATGAGATCTTGATTCAGGATTATTGTCATGTAAGCATTCATCACTATCATATTTTGCACAAACATACACAGGACCTCCTCTCCTCCTACTGCCCCATCCTCTTCCCCCTCTCTCCAAGAATAAAAGCAGAAGGAAATGAAGATGTCTTTCAAAGCCAACTCCAAGCAATATTTTACAATTCACTGGGTTTGAAACTTCTCTTTATAAGCAGAAAGATGCATGTGCCTTGTTGCAGCATTACACTCTCGTCTGCTCACAAGCAGCCCTGTCTTTTCTGTGTCAGTGTGCCACAGAGATGACATGATGACACAGAAACACAGAATATTCTGAGCTGGAAGGGACTCACAAGCATCATCATGTCCAACTCTGCAGTGAGCAGCCCATATGGCAAACTCATGACCTCAGCATTGCTGGGCAGGCTGTCAAATGAACACCCACCATGTGGCTTCCAGGGTCCTTCCATCAAATCCCATTTTTCATCCTTATGCATCAAAACCAGGCCTGTTGATCCCAGAGGTGAGATCTGCTGCTCTTGCAGTGCTGATCAGAGAGGCTCTGCACAGGCTGTTGTTTGATTCAGTTGTGCAAGGGCACACAGAGGAGACTGAGCAAAAAGAAAATAATGTGGTTTTCCCTTGAATTATCCTGTTGCTATTTTCTTAGGTGAGGCAGTAAATAGCACAATTTTTCCTTAGGGCATTGCACTTTTTGATAGGTGAACAGGAGAACACATTTTATTGTCTCTCTCTCCTTTGTGAGAAGGAAGTTACCTAGCCCATAATGTTGGCAGCAGCAATTATTTTTTTCTGGAGAAAGTAAGCCACTTGTTTTATCAGATGAACATCCTAATCAGCTTTTTTGCCCTGCAGTGGTCTGAGCAACTACACTGTGAGGCTGTGCTGCATTGCCCTTGGTCCCGTCATACATTACCTGCATTTCAGGGCTCTTGTGATCTCCTTGGTTCATGATGGCTGCTCTTTTGCTCAGCCAGTGCATATCCCACTTCTCCTCAGTGATTTCCCTATCTGTGTCAAAGACATGGAGTACTTCTGTTTTTAGCAAGAAGTCAGTCCAGCAGATTGGGACCACTATGCAGCAGTGGTCCTTTAAGAACAGTGGAATTGTGTTGCTCTCATCCATGTTTAATACACATCTTATGTAGATCATATGAACCAAATTAAATAAATAGGAGATTAATGAGGTATGTGTGTTGATTATATGTGCCAATAAATGTTGGGCTGTGTATTTAAAATCTTGCTGTATATATTTTTTTCTAACTCCATTCACATAGAAAGTAATCAATCCTTACTCAGAATATCAGGATTTTTTTCTGAGAAAAACGTATTAAATGCTTTTGGAATTAGGCTTGTTTCAGCTTTGTCAGCCTTGTTTGCTAAATCATCACAAATGTTTATTGGATGTTTTGGCTTTGCTACCATCTCCAACATGCTGAAGTGGGCCATGAACTCAGTAGAATTTGGGAGATACCCTACTGCCATCCTCCTGTCACACATGAGCAGTTTCAGGGTCAAAAAAATTAAAAGGGAAATAAAATATTTCTTTATTTCCCACTTTTTTATTTACTCTGTATTTTTTTTTTTCTTTAGCAGTTATGTTCAGGCAGATGGTTTAAATGGAAGATTAAGCAAGGACTTTACAGCTCCTTCCTTTGAGAATCTCAGGCAAAACTCTTGTCCATCTCCCAGGAAGGGAATCAGTCTGAATTTTATTTTAATTAGGTTAATGTTAGAGAGCAAACTCCTTGCTGTTAGTTACCATTTTTCTCAGAAGAAAATTTATCACAAAACTAACACTAACCGCTCAATTTCAGATAGTCAGAAGAGACCTCAGGGTGTCTGGGAAGGCATAGATGTGTATATTATATTGTATTATATTATGTATAAAATATAACACATATGTGTATGTACATATTATATACATGTATTATACATGTAATATATAACATTTTCTATAATTTATGGGCTTGTGTATTAATCCTGACTAATCTTTCTCATGGGCTGGTGGAGGCGTGCAGAGGCAGGGTCTCTGCAACCCCCCCAGGCAGTGTAACCCTGTTGCATGTATCCTTCTTGCATGGGGCTGTTTCATGGGTTTACTGCTGCACTCGAAGGTGGTTTAGCTTGGAGCCCTGCTCCAAGGACTTTTGGGCTGCAGGCAGCAGAGTCTGGCAGTCAGAGCTCAGAGCATGCTGCTTCAGATTAGCTGAAGCTCAAATAGGAGAAGAGTTCCTTCTACTCAAATAAAGTTAATCCCGTTACTGTCAGCACCTCTGTGGTCTCATAAACCTTTGCTCCCCCAAATGCCACCAAATCACTTGTTCTTTATTTGAATTGGTCACCCCTACACATATTTCATTTGATGTCTGTGTCAGCTTCTTGTATCATTTTGTCAAGTCTACCTAAGGAAGGTCAATGATAAAGAGGTCTTGTGGTTTTCTTCTATTTGTGAGGGAGTGTGCAATGCCATTCCATTTACAGTGACATTCTCTGCATTTTGCAAAGACTGAATGATGAATTAGCTGTGAATATAACCAGCTTATAACCATATGCTGGTTATATCCAGCTTATGCTCTATGGCTCCTTGTGATCATGTGCTTCAATGTTGCTGAAATTTGACAAAAACAGAAGCAGAAAGACTGAGGAGCAGATTTAGTATAAGAGGAAAGGATATCAGACAAAAATGTCAGATGGTTTTTTAGATAGCTTGAGTGTAGACCTATATATATCCATCAAATAAATAGAAGTGCTTATGGTAGGTTGATTTTATTTATTGTAGGCAAATTTGCCAAACACACGTTGGACACTGGGATTGACGAAAATGACAGAAGTGAGAGCAGTGACAAAAGCAGTGGTGTATTGAATTTCCTAATGGTCTAAATGACAGTGGCACAAATGTGGTGCAGCAGAATCAGACTAAGTATTTGTGCTCTCCATATTTTGCCTCAGCTTTGGCCCATCACTGTCCAGCTAACATACATTTTTTTTTCGTTTTTTCCATGTAGCTTAGTTCTCATGCACACTTACAACACTCAGTCCTACAAACTTTACATATGCAGACAGATACAAACATGTAGATTTCATAAGTATTAATAAATTCTGAGCTTATTGGTAAAACTGTGCGATATGGCTGAAGTTACAAGACAGGAACCTAATTTTCTCTGGTCACATACTGTAGATGACAATTTTCCATAATCCAAATTTTGTGTCTGGGACTTACCATCTCCTTGGAAATCCTCATAAACTATACTGTAGGGGAAAAGAAGTCAAACAAACAAGATACTTGAAGAAAACTGTGATATTGAAGGGAGAAAATACTTCTTCACTATCCTACTAATGAAAACTTTACATGATTTTGTTTTTTCAAAATATGCAACTCTTTTTGGAGGGAAAAATCAATCTTTCTCAAAAAATTAGAAGATGTATGTTGACAGCTGGGATGTGTGGATGTAGTGGTTCTTCTGTGTAGTTATCTAATTTTTGTTCTGAGAATATTACATGAAGTCAGGCACTCACTAATCCAGCAAAGGACCCAGTGCCAAAGCAAATTCCAGCTTTTAACGTGCAATCAGTTCTGTGGCTCAAACAGGGAAGTAACTTATGCCTAGATTTGTTTTCCATGCCCATTTTTCTACTTGGCTGCTCCTTCAATCTTTGAACAAGTGCTGTTTTGCAGTCAATGGAGAATCTGACCCCATCATTCTTAATAATATTGGGAGTATTTGTGGCATGGGGTGTTTGGGTTTGCATCTGGGTTTTTATTAATGTGATGTGAGTGAAGGGCTCTTGCGTGGTTGTGTTGGCTGGTGGGTGGGTGTCCACTTGAAATGCAGGTGGGAGCCTTGTTTGTGGTGGCAGGGACCAGTGACCTCTGCTTGCAGCTGTCACCAGGGGTGGGTTGAGAAGGTAGGGACCAAACCTGTCCTGGCAGGCACCCAGGGAGGAAAGAACAGTAATGACCAGGGGCAACTGGTTTTTAAGAGAGAGATTTTGGAAACAGGGAGCCATAAGAAAAGCCTCTGAGAAGCATTTCTGGACTCAGGGAGCTCAGCCATGCATCCAGGGACTTTGTCACAAAGTGGTAGGCATTTATCTGCTGCTAAATCAGCACTGCTGGGGAAGCCTCCAGGAGCCCCACTGCTGCCAGCCCCTTGCTGAAGGGGCTTGGGGCATCAGCCGGGTTCAGCCTTGCTCACACAAAATGCTTGTGAGTATTCCAGTGTTGTTCCTCTTCATTGTCCCACTGTTAAATAAATTGTCTTCCCAAATTAAAAAAACAAAAAAGGAAATTTTCTAGAAATTTAATATTCAGATTTTCCTTTTGAATATGTATCTGTACAATTCTGTTGCACATTGAGGAGTTATGAAACCAAAATGACCAATAAATAATGTTTCTGGCTTCTAACTGTTTAGTGGGGCAGAAAATTATTGGGAAGCTAGTATTTGTTCAGTGAACAAAGGAGTTAAACTATTTAATTTACCTAAATGAATGAACACCGATAATGGAATTTTCCTGTCATCTATTAATTTTCCTAAAGAGACCTCTAAAAATGATTGTAACAGTTTTGTCCCTTCCATGCCATCTAAGGGTCAGACTGTGAATGTCATATGCTGAGAAAGAGTTGCTGATATAAGTAATACAACTGACATTTAATTAATGTAACCTCACTGGCATTATTTTCATGACTACGGAAGGATCAGTCAAAGATTTTAGCCAGCTGAATTATATCCTTTTTATCTCAATTTTCACCATGCTTTCACGAGTGAGCCTCAAAACTGGAGCATTGCTAACTACTCATTAGTAGTTAGTCAATATTTGTGGAGCTCTAACTTATAGTAATAAAATATAATATAGGAAGTTCTTCCTTATAGGAAGAACTGCTGTTCAACCTAATTATTACAGATTATTAGATTAATTTTTTTAATTGAGTAGCCTAATTAAAGTAGCCCCCCCTACTTGCAGTTAGAAGACTATATCTATTATCTTCTATTCTTTCTCCACTGCCCCTGTGCAGAATTGCTGAGGAGGAGGAGGAGGAGAACCGTTCAAAGTGGTCACTGCACTTGTATCAGTTGCCTATTCTGCAAATACCATGTTTTGACAGATTTTTTAAAGCATTCTGCCCCCTGTTTTGGGAGATGATGGATGCGCCGTACAGATGACCTTAACACACGGCCGCACACTAATACTCAGAACCGTGCTTTTGTCTGTCTGCAACAATGGCTGTCATTAAGAAAGCTGAGTTTGCCAATATGCCCCCCTGTCCCAGAGCTGGACCCTTCCTGATTGGGCACCGGGAAGCATCATGTGCCTTTGACTGAAATGACATGGAAGATGTATGGTCTGAGTGCTGTCCTCAGCACCACTGCTGTGATGCGAAGAAAACCACGCTGACCCAAACAGACCTGTGCTCAAACAATGTCACACCAAACCAAGACAACATATTGGGAAGAAAAATGCTTGTAAACTGTGTGTGCTGGAAGATGTATTGGCCAGGCGGCCATAGGGCAATCTTTGAACTATTGAAATCTTTAGAAATATTTTTTAGTTCTTGAAGAATACTTACAAACCTAATTAATCAAGCATAGATGGTAATTTTCATTCTTTACATACTGCTTCTTTTTGGGACAAGAATAGGGCTGTCACATTTGTTTTGCTGACCACTTCCCAGGTGCTTGCTGGCAAAACCAGAGTTTGAACGTACATTTCCACAGCAATCCTCAAATAGCAGACTTAAGAGAGCTCCTGGCCTTCTCCTAACCATTAATATGCTTCAAAACCTCCTGAGTGTTTCCATTTTTCAGTTTGTGCATGTCTTGGACAAAAACATCTTGTTTTCTTTTTGGTTTGTCATCATCAGAACAGTATTTTAAACCTGAATGAAATCAATGAATGATGGAGCAGCTAATGGTTTAATTTTAATGTCAAATCAATGGTATATGTTCAATTCATGAGATGTCTGGATAAGAAGTTCTGTATAAAACCTGTTATTACTGTTTTTTGGTTTGTTTTTCTCTTAAAGCTTCTACTACAGACTTGTGGAAGCTATTGGGAAATGCTCTTACCACGAATTTCTCTTAAATTGCACATAAACTGAGGACTTAAATCTGACCAAAACTCTGATTCTTTGGGTCCATCATCCTGCTGTTTTCTAAATTCTGGTATCTCTACTTTTAGTTTATTGTTTTTATAATAAATTTTTATCGGTCTCTACATATACCATGTGGCTAAAGCCACCTAGAGTAATTTAAATAAATAACTTCTCTTTTTAAATCATTATAAAAAGTTTTCATTATCTTCAGTAAGGCTTGAAAATAATTTGTACAGGCAGTAAACAATTTATGAAAATGTTAGAAGCTTTAAAATTTGCCTTAAGCTAAAATATACAGCAAGAACCATAAAATATTGCCTCTTGTTATAATTAAAATCACGGAAACAGCATTTTAATAGTTTAATTCCAATTATTTAAATACATTTAATACTAATTATTACTTTATACATATTTTAATGTTATATATAGTAGTATATTTTATTGTATTGTAATTTAATGTATAGCATATTATATCACACCCAACATGAAGTGATTCCTGGGATTGTCTTGTGCCAGGAGGTGGACTTAAATAATCCTTGTGAGTTCATTCCAACTCAGCACATTATATTATTCAATAGCTATACTGAATATTGTAACTTAACACTAATTTCTATTCTTATATGCTTTATAACATAATAATCACAGTAATATGCTCAGGTGGTCTGCTAAAATAAGCTATCATTCAAAAGGAAAGATATTTCAAATCTAATCTTGGACTTGACTTTAAATGAAGTTAAAAGCATGTGTTTGAGCTGCCTTCAGAGGCAATATTGTCCTGATTAAGAGATGACTTTCTACAGAAATGAGAATCTTTAAAACATTCTTCCGTGCATTTGAAGGCAATGCAGTGAGAAAATATGGAACTGTTGAATGCATCAGGAACTTTTGTGCAGTTCTAAGTGATCATAGTCATTAACATAAATTGCAAGTTTGCTCTGACCTTTTTTTAAAGCACTGTTCTAGCCCCCTAGTAATATAATGTATGTATGTTGAACATAATAAACTGTCCATACAAAAGCATCTCCCTCCCAGTCAGGCTAGAGGAGGTGTGGGAAAATATTCAGCCGTTGCTTGTCAAGGTCTAGTGCACAGGAAACAGGAGCCTTCACTGCTAGGAATCTCCCCATTTTCAGAAATGAGTTGAAGCAAGCCATACAAACCCCCTGTTTTGATCAGGCTTGAAACACTGAACTCACCCAAAATTAAAAGCAAGTAGAAAAAGAGACAGACTGGGTGGGGAGTTAAACTGTTGCCAGTAAATGGTCTAAATGAGGAGCAGGCAAATTAAATGAAGAACATATGCAATCTATGATTCTGTCTGGGTCTTCAGGGCTTCTGCATAGAACCTGATTTTTAAGTAAGGGTAGCTGTGTGGATATATGGGCTGATCTTAAACATGCTGCTGGATTGAAGCAGGCAACATTTCTCTCTCCCAGGACTAAGAAATCCCCTCTTGGCATTTAGAAATTCATGTTCTTTCATCTAGAAGTACTGGAAAGGCAGTGTTTTCACGTAAAAGGAAAGATAGTTACTAGTTTAGATTGGTTGTTGTTGCTCTGCTGTATAATGTTTGGGTTTATAATATGTATATAATATGTTTGGGTTTTCTTCTCCATCTGTTTCAGTCTGTTTTAGAGATGACAAATGAGTTGTGTCATCCTGCCCAGGACATTTCCAAGTCACCCCCAGCCAGGGGGTCTTCCCCACTAGGCTGAGGACAAGGAAAGACCTAAATCTCCTTGTACCCTGTGGGCCAGCACTGGCACTGGATGAAAATGCTGCTGCATTTGGTGCAAAAGCAAAGCTTCAGGAGGCTGTGGCTTGGTAAGAGCAGAGGTGAGCTGCTCCCTGGGGTGTGGTGGGGCATTGCCCAGGTTAATCAGCTGTGAGACAGCATCTGCTGGGCCAGGGACAAATTGGTTCTGTGTTAACTCTCTCCCCCCCCACCCCCTTCCTTGAATGGACTCATGAAAGATTACTCTTTCAATCTCATCTTCAACAGCACCAAACTGAGCTCGTTTGAGATTTCTTTATATCAGCTAATATTCTGTAGCATATTTCAGAAACCAGTAACCTCATTCATCACATTTTAAATGTAAATGAAAGACCTATATTTAGAGTGCATTTTCCAAAGCTTGGAGCTCCTCTCTCTTTCCTCCAACATCAATTTAAATACTGATTACATTGGAAAATGAGAATTTCTATCATAAGGAAGCTTATACTGAGGTTAATGCAAAAGAAGAGGAACTGAGCTGTAACCCTCAGCAGTTTAATTGTGAGATGTTACTCTGGCTATTCAATGGCATAAGATGTTCAGGTCCCAGTGGCCTTATGAGTCAAATGAAGTTTTGTACATCCCCCTTCAGGTGAGGAGGGAGGTGACTTTCTGAACTCACTATGATAGGAAGATGGTCTTCCTTTGTGTCAGGTGGTCTACTGGCACCATTCCGTTGGCCTCTGCCACGCACAAACCTCCGGCCCGTACCAGCTGCAGGTTTTATGTGTTTCTGTATTCCTGCAGTGAGAGTAAGAACTCTTTCTGTTTCTTTGTGTGTGTGTGTGTGTCTGTATGTCATAGCTGCTAAGCTAAATCCTCACTTATGTTTATTTTCCCATGAATTTGCTTAGTTTTTTCCACATTTGTCAGTGTCCTCTCAGCCACAGGTGAGGAAGGGGGCAGGAGCAGCATCCAAACCTGACAAACATCATGCAGGCTGTGTGTCTGGGTGGCCAAGGGTGGTGGCACTGCTGGCAGCCCAAGAAGCCTCAGTTTCCATGGCACTGAAGATATTTTCCAGCCTTTTTCATATTCCACAAAAAACAAAAAAAAAAAAAGCTCAGGGCAAACACCTTCTTTTGCAGAAATTTGGCATGACCGTCTCCTTCGCTGCTTGCCTGTTCTTCCACCCATCTTCCCACAAAGAGGTTAATAAATGTTTACTTTTTTTCTTGTTTCCATATGGTTTGTTCACAGGCTTTTGCTTGTGTGTGTATGAATGCTCACTTGCATTGACTGCTGTGAGGGAATTGTTCTACTAATGCTGGCCATCTTCAAATCAATGCCTGCACATAACAACAGAAAGTGCCTCAGATGTAGTGGTTTCCACAGGACTATTGTTAGGCCTTTGTTAGGCATTTTTGAACCTAATAAATAATGTCAAAAGTCTCTATCCTAGCCAAAAATGTTCCCTTTGAAACAGTTCTAATAGTATTTTTGTTCTGCAATGTCTCCCAGTGTTGTGAAGAATTTGTGCCTCACAATAGGAATCTGGTATATCGCGTGCCGCTTTGCTTTTTTTTTTTTTTTTAATTTATTTTAAGATGTGAACCCTTCTTTCCTGAGCAGACATTCCTAGTTCTTTACATAAATGTTGTTTTTTTCTTGAATAACCATACGACTTGGAACTTCAGTGCTGTAAATGCTACTAAATTTCACAAACTACTGGAAGAACAAATCTTAATAATGATGGAATGAAGGGGAGGAAAGCAAATCATTGAACTTAATTATAGGCTATTTCAGTGAACCTTCTTTGTGTTTTGTTGCATAACTCATAATTAAATTATATCTAAAGTAAGATTTTATCAATTGATTTATGCACTGAAAAGCAATGATAACGATGGTCAAAGATGATCACAATAGTCCCCTCTGGCTGTAATATCTATTAATCTAGACCATAATGACTATTTATTCTGGAAAAAAACTCTAATTGGAGACTGTGAGTGATTCATTATGCCTCATATAGCACATATTAGCAATACATTTCATCTGTCCTTAATATGAAGCATAACTTGTGGATAATATTCCCATTTCAGTGGTGCAGTAGTGTGTAGCAAATCAAGCTAAGAGAAACATATTTGCTATACACATTTTATTTCTGTGCATTTTACTTTGTCTATTTTAATTGGGCTCTGGGGAAAAATGTCAAAACCCACATTTCTCTGCATTCATTTTCTCTGTGGCACCAAAGTTGTTGGGTGCTATCTGTATTAAAATAACTATTTATATTGTGGGATTTTATTTAGTTATCTAATTTCATCTTAGAGATAAAAGAGACACTTTAGCTTGTTTTTTCACTATGGTAGAAATAAATGTTAGATCTACAGTTGGAACTGCTTATTTGTGGTGTTACATGGATCTTAAACAAATTTTACCTCTATAATTGTAATAGAGAATGAAACTCTCTTGGAGCTTGATAAATCAAGCTTCTAGTACTCCCAGTGGCAGTTCAGTGGTTTTAGATCTGTGTTCATTTCTTTACAGCTGATGTTAGCAAAATAGCTACCTTGGACTTCCAGAGGGCGGACTGTGGCCTGCTTAGGAACATCTTTGGCAGAGTCCATTGGGAGGCAGTCCTGAAGAGCAAAGGAATCCAGGAAGGATGGACATTCTCCAAGAAAGAGATCTTAAAGGTACTGAAGCAGTTTGTCCTCACATGCTAGAAGACAAGCAGGTGAGGAGGAAGATATAGCGAAAAAGGAGGGGGAAACTGGAGGGATTTAGTGCTTTCTTTGCCTCAGTCTTCAATAGTAAGAGAGTTGTTCTCTAGATCCCAAGCCCCTGAACTGAAATACAGGGACAGGGAGCAGAATGAAACCCCTGTAATCGATCACCAGTCAGGCAAAGGAGGTGATTTTCCTGCTCCGCTCACACTACTGTGGTTCTGCGTTGAGTGCTGTGTGCAGTTTTGGGCACCACAGTATAAAAAAGGCATTAAGCTCTTAGAGAGTGTCCAAAGGAGGGCCATGAGGATGGTGAAGAGTCTGGAGGGGAGGCTGTGTGAGAAGTGGCTGAGGACACTTGGTCTGTTCAGCAAAGAGGAGGCTGAGGGAAGGCCTCACCATGGCCTACAACTTCCTTGTGAGGGGAAGAGAAGGGGCAGGTACCAATTTCTTCACTCTTGTGAGCAGCAACAGGACTCAAGGAAATGGCCTGAAGTTGTGTCAGAGGAGATTTAGGTTGGATATCAGGAAAAGGCTCTACACCCAGAGGGTGGTTAGGCACTGGAACAGGCTCCCCAGGGAAATGGTCACAGCACGGAGCCTGATGGAGTGACAGGAGCATTTGGACAACACTGAGGCACATGGTGTGACTCTTGGGGTGTTCTGTTCAGGACCAGAGTTGGACTCAATGATTCTTGTGGGTCTCTTCCACTTCAGCATAGTCTATGAATCTAGGAAGAGGAAATGGTCAGTGACCTTCTAAACCACTTAGACACACACAAGCCTATAGGGCCAGATGCAATCCACTCCAAGGTACTAATGGAGCTTGAAGAAGAGACCACCAAGCCACTTTCCATCATTTACCAGCAGTCCTGACGGACTGGGGAGGTCCCAGGTGACTGGAGGTTAGCTGATGTGAGGCCATCTACAAGAAAATCTGGAAGGAAGATCCGGAGAGCTACAGGCCTGTCAACCTGAGCTTGGTGCGCAGAAATGTCCTGAAGCAGATCACCTTGAGTGCCATCAAACAGCACAGACAGGACAACCAGATGGTCAGGCCAGCCAGCATGGGTTTGTGAAAGGCAGGTCCTGCTTGACCAGCCTCATCTCCTTCTATGGCAGGTCACCCACTTAGTACAGAGGGAAAGACTGTGGATGTTGTCTGCCTGGTCTTTAATCCATCTTGACACTGTTTCCCATTGCATTACCCTGAAGAAACTGGATGCTCATGGCTTGGATGGATGCACTGTTCAATGTGTAGAAAACTGTTTGGATGGCCAGACCAAGAGAGAGGTGGTGACCAGAGTTGCATCCAGCTGATGGCTGGTGAGTAGAGATGTTCCCAAGGGCTCAGGAGTGGAGCCAATCCTGTTGAATGTCTTTATCAATGATCTGGATGAGGGGATCCAATGTACCATTAGTCAGTGCGCAAGTGACACTGGGAGCATTGATCTGCTGGAGGGAAGACATGATCCAGGGTCTGCCTTTCCCACACAGGGGCAGGAACTGTGTCCTGCTGATGTCTCTGCTCTTAAGAGCAAGGAGAGACTTAACCACAGTTCACCTGGAGGCACAGAGTTTGGGTGAGTATGAGCTTGCTTTAATATAGTCAGCTTCAGAAATGTGCTGTAAAATGAGTTCCAGTAAGTGTTTGGGCAGGTAGCCCATGCTGGAGCTGTGTTTCACTGCTAATTCAGGTGGCTATCCTGACTTGAACATGTGGGTCTCTGTGTGCAGTCATTAATCCCCAAGGTACCTGAAGTCTCTGCTGCTTTCTTGCTCAGTTTCCTGGATAACAGTTCCTGTTTTCTGAGTTCACATTTAGTTACTGTCAGTGTGAACACATTGCTAGCCAGCAGAGCCCCGAGGAGGTGCTGCAGGGGCTCCAGTGGAGTGGGGCTGGCTGGTCCTGAGCTGGCCAGGCAGGTGGCCAGAGCTCTCCTCTGGCAGCAGAACAGGAGCTACATGAAACTCAGCCAGGAGCTTGGCTGGTGTTCTGCATCTGCTCTTGGCTGTGTGCTTTTCGTGCCCCTGCTGCTGGGGCTTGGCTGGCAGGACTTCGACATGTGCACCTGGCCCTGCTGCCTTTTGGACCTAGCTTTGGGGGGAATTATTTGGAAAGACAAGAAGGAGACTGTGTGTGATTCCTTGTTCTCTTTGGTAGACAGAAACAAAAAATCCTAAAAAATCCTGAATTATTAATTTATCTAGTCAAATTAATGGTGACACATGAAGGAAGAATAAAGTTGTATTTGTTCTCCTAGTGACAGAATCGAATTGCATTGTGACAAGCAAGGTATACACTCCTGAGATCTGATAAAACAGGCATTTTAGTGAGGAAAACCCCTCATATCTTATGAAAACACTGAAAAAACTATCCAAAGGGGACTTTGTTGTTTTTTTTCTCATCTTCAGAAGTGCATCTGAAGTGCACTAGTTGGCTAAATGATTCATTGCAATTACATTATCATGTGGACTTAGCACTTTTGTTCTTTAGTTATTAGTTAAAAGACTTTGAATTTTTGAATATATTTACTACCTGCAAAAATTTACATTTGTTTCAATGAACTTAGACCTGTATTTTTTGTGAAGTGTTCCTTCTGATCCACAGCTAGTTATTACTAATGGACTATAATTCCTTTTCTAAAGTTACACATGATTTTCTTCTTTCCCTAATGTAAGGATTGCTCTTTCTATAAAGAGGAATAATGATCTGTGATTAAAGCTTGTTCTTGGTCACATGTTCATACATGAGTACAGAAGAATCGTCAGTATTGGAGATTACATCTACCTTAACACTGTACAGACACACATGATAAACACATGATTGTAGCCAAGTAGGAAAAAAAAAGGCAAATTTGCTGCTTGTCAGCTGCCTTTCACAGAGACACACCACCAGAAAAATTGACCCAGCATTTTTGTGTTATCTACAGAGTGCTATAAATCACAGGGAAATAGAAATCCTAAAATCACAGGGAAATATAAATCCTAATTATATTCTAACTAGAAAAAAACATCAACTCAAACTCACATTAGTCATGAAAAGCCTATGTACTTGATACTGAATTTTCAGTTTATTCAATTTATGGTGCTATTAGTGATGTCTTTCCACATTCATCATCACCGTTTTTTTTTCATTTGCACCACTCAGCCAAGCTAATATTAAAGCTGATTTTTCTTTTGCCAGGTGTCAATGTTAGGATAAAGTATTTTGGAAAATTTCAGCAGGCATTATTTGTCAATGTCCTCCAATAGAAATAGATATGAACAGGATATTAGTTGTTTTGGGGTTTTTTTTTAGGGTGAAAAATGTATGTGATCATGATAATAAATAGAAAAAGGGAAAAATGATTGTCTATATCTGTAGTTGGAACTTTATACAGAACATGAGTTTAGTATCAGTCTCAGATTATGCAAGTAGTATTTTCCCATAGGTACTGTAGCTCTGTTGAGAGTTTAGCATTTCATTCTCTTGAGCTGTCACTGGCCCTGAGCACACAGACGTTTCTCACATCCTGAGAAGACAACTGTGAGTGTGGCATCCCCATTTCATGATCTCAAACATTGCTTTCCTTCTCTTTTGCCTCTGGTCCAGCAGCCTGATCTCATCCCCAGCATCCAAACCCATCAAGGGGACAAGGATTCCCTTGTTCTCTGGGACATGGTCTTCTGTGACCCATGAGCTGTGGAGCAGGAGATGTCACCTGAAGGAAATGCAGGGAGTGGGGAGCACGGTCCTGTGGAGGATAGTGGAAGAATATGAGAGGAAGTGCATGATGGAGGAGGAAAACCAGAATAATGACACAACATGAGTTGCCCCACACTGCTGGTAGGGGGAGTTTTGTACTTTGACCCCTGTCAGGCATTTCTCATGAATCTGGTTTAGCCATATTTGTCTAAATGGCACAGCATGAGCTATTGGTTTTGTGATGATCATTTTCATCACTGTTTTTAGTGGTCTGGTTCGAGACAGATTTTGCAGCAAGCGTAAAAATCTTGAAAATAGTTAATTTTGAAAGAGGTACTGATAACATTGCTGTGACCCCCGTGACATTTTAGTCCTAATAAATTTAATATAGGTAATAATTTCCATGAGTTATAAAAGGCTACTGCAAAAACAAGTTTGAAATTCAGAGGAAAAGGGTGTGAAGTATCAAGGATAAGTCTATGGGGCTTTCAACTCAGCTTATGTTAATAGACAGGTTTGGTGCTGATTGAACACAGAGATATCAATATTTTTGAGTATTTAATTTTTCCTCTTGGAAGGCAGTATATGGATGTGAAGTATAGAAAGAAAGCAGATATAAAAAAGGGATTTCATTATATCTATAAAAATTGACCAGTGCTTATTACAAGACAAGTTTCCAATGTTATTTGAGATGAAATTCCTTGTCAATAAGACAGCTCAAAGAGATTTTATACTGAAAAAATGACTTTGCAAACTCTTGTAAATGTTGCTCTTCAATTAGCAGTTAAGGAATATCTTTACAAGGGAAAAAACATTATAGGAGTTATAGGTGATTGAATCTGCTTTATTAATGGGAGGGATAATAATGGCACATAGTGTTATGTCCATTATTTCACAGTCTTGAAGAAATGGCCCTGGAGTGTATCAGATACAGCATCACCAGCCAAGTGAGGGAGGGCATTGTCCCACTCTGTTCTGCACTGGGGTGGCCTCACCTCGAGTGCTGGGGACAGTTTTGGATGCCACAATATAATGGAGATCTAAAGCTCTTAGTGTCCAAAGTGGGGCCATGGAGATGGTGAGGTGTCTAGAGGGGAAACCATATCAAGAGTGGCTGAGGTCACTTGGTCTGTTCAGCCTGGAGGAGACCAAGGGGGACCTCATTGCAGTCTGCAACTTCCTCATGAGGGGAAGAGGAGGAGCAGATAATGATCTCTTCTCTGTGGTGGCAGGACCTAAGGGGACTCCATGAGGTTGTGTCAGGGGAGATTTAGATATTAGGAAGAGTTTTAACACCCAGTGAGTGACTGGGGACTGGAACATGTTCTCCAGAGAAGTGGGCACAGCACCAAGTCCGACAGAGTTCAAGGAACACTTGGACAATACAGGCACATGGTGGGAATTCTGGTTCTGTACAGGGCTGGACTCAATGATCCTTGTGGGTCCCTTGGGACTCCTGCTATTCTGTGATTCTGTAGTCACTGACCTAGTTCAGAACTGATTCCTTGCCTGCTGGGGAGTTGTTGGAAGTTTTGCTACTACCTTCAACAGAACTGAACTTTCAGGCATTTTTCCTGTCTAAAGCTGCTCATAATGGAGTGGCCCTTTGCTACAAATGCAGATGCAAATGAATATGCTTCATGGCTAGCTCTGCTGAGCTGAGGCTTTTTCAGACTTGGTGACTATATTCCTATGCAATGCTTAATTTAATAATCAAAAACAAATCAAAATTTGATTAACAGAGAAATTAGACTTCAAATAATAAAAATGAGAATTGGGTTTGGATAAATAAATGGCTTTATATGAATCCTTTATTTCATGGAAGATTTACCTTAGGAATTAGATTTGTGTAAATTAAGTCTAGAAGCTTTTATAAAATGGCAACTTCTGTGTTTTATGTAAGCATGAAGAGAACACACACACTCAAAGAGGCTCAGTAGGCTGTATAAGTATTGATTTAGATAATCTGCATGAAAGCAAAATATTTTCCACCTTTTTTTCCCTTAAAGCAGCTGTTATATACAAATAAGTCCATTTCAGTACCTAAGATGTACCCATTGCATCTAGCTGTGCAACATACAGTGATTCCCAAAGGCATGTTGTGAGAATTGGAAGCAGACAAATGAAAAGTTGTGAAAAAATTATATCTAATTCTGTCAGAATTGCTGTTAGTTTTCCCTTAGCTAGTCAATTTGTATATCTCTTGCCTTTGCTGTTCTTTGGATATATGTTGCCAAGATCTGACTTACCTACTGAAATTCAGTTTTACCATTTGTACTGATAGGGTTTTTTTATCTCCATTTCACTATGATACTACATCAGCATTTTGTGTGTGCTCCCCCATACTTCCCTAGCTTAAAGATGTGCTCTTTTAGATTTTTTTGTGTGTGTGACTTTAACAATGTTCTGTTCACATTTCCTTGGATAGACCCAACAATTGCTTGTTGACCCATTTTAACCCCTTTTGAGCATCATCTTCAAAGTGTAACTGTCCTTGACAATGAAAGAGACCTTCCTATTGTCTGGTCCTTCCAGGCAATCTTTAGCATTGAGTTAAATGGCTTTCAGATGGAGGAGTTGGCTGGAAGGAAGGAGACAAAGTGGCCTGTTGTTTCTGAGTGACTTTGCTAGAGTTTCCCTTTTTTCTTTTAGAATGGTGCATTTCTATAGAAGATGACAGACGTTTTGACAGGTGCAATATGCTTTGAACTGTTGTGTCAGATAATTCTTTTGTCTTGGTTTTTCCCAGCAGAGTGGTACATCTCCTTAGGATGCTGATATGCATATTGTTTGCTTTTCATTTAGTGTGGTGAAGCCTTCCATCCTCCTTTTCTCTCTCCCTCCCTAACTTTTTTAATGGCTCTTTGCATATATGTAGCTGACCCAGATGGGAAGGCGGAGTGACCATGACTTAAACCTCTCTCTCCAAACTTTTGATCATGATAACTGACACTTAAAACTCAGGAAATTATAATGGTAATAAAGAGCTGGCAAAGACACACAAAAGCACAACCTCAAATAAAATCATGCGAAAATCTCATCTCTGACTGCAATGAACTATGCTTGGGTGAAAAATGTGGTTTCAAGGCTCTTGAGAGCAGGAAATATTTAGTTTTGTTCATCTGAGCACTGGCCTAGGTGAAAACAGACTGTAGTTCTATCACATAATCAAAACAGGTTTGAGAGGAAAAGAAGAACTCCAAGCTGAAGTTTTAATGCTTACATTTGTTTGCTTCTTGTATGGATGTTTTATTTCTTTCTTAATACTCTTACTGCAGAAATTATTTCTCAAGCAGGTAGATTAATTTATTTGGAGTATGCAGAGCATGCTCTATGTTTGTAGCCAATGTTTTTGAAGTGTCAGCTCTGGGGATTTTTAGTCCTGCTATGAATTATTATGTTGTAAATAGCATCACTGGTAAACTGGTTATGCAGAGAAAATATTGGGATTTGTGCCTGATGCTCTTTCTGCATCAGTCCCTGCTTCTGCCTGCTGCCTTCCTGCCTGTTTTTGACTTAAACAGAGTTTTTTACTTTTACCTTTGATGTTTTCTTTCTATTTTCAGAGTTAACATCGCTTCTTTTAGTGGCCTGGGTACGACTCTCATTCATTGTGTCATGAATGACATCCGTGTTACTGAAAGACAATCTGACCCTGAAAAATTGAAAACAAGATCTTCTTTTGCAGTTGCTTCACATGGCACAAACTCAATGGGGTAGAGAGATTTAAAGGCTGCCAATCAAACAGAGGAATGGACAACATAATTTACTGTAACAGGGAGAGGTGACTTGGAAAGTGCTGCTTTATGAATCCTTGCAGAATATCTGAGAACTCAGTTTAATAGCTCATGGAATACATGTTTAAAATATTTATAACTTTTTTTTTTTTTTAAATTGGGGACTAGTGGCTGAATCTCTGTAAAGCATAGTTGGCTGACCTGGTGGTCTGATTTCTGAAAATGGCAGGAACCCATCAAACTGTGTTTTTCACAGTCAGAGTGAAAGTATCTCATTGTAGCATTTTAGCCTACAAGGCAATTTTGTGTGTTATTATGGTATATAGTGGGTAATCTTGAATAGAAAAAAAATACAATTACTTCTTCTAAATGATATCTTTTCTGGGAAGATTTTGAATGGTGCTTATGATAGGCCAAGCAGTGAATAGCTGTATTTGTCTGTTTACTAGTAGATACCTCTACTAGTGCTGAAAAGAGTTCTACATCAGTACTTAAGCATTTGAGATCATAGTTCTGAAATAGATGGCTGAAACATTGTTTGAAATTCAGTCTGCTGCCATAGAAGGGTGCTAGAAATTGTTATACTTGACTGTAAAAGTGCTTTTTGGGATGATTGTAATTTTCAGCCTCTACAGTTACCTTTTCTTCAAGTAATTCCTGTTTACATTGCAACTCTTACTTTTGTGAGTCACTCATACAAACAAGGTACAAAATCTGTTTTATTAGCTCTTCTTACCTGAAAACACAGTATTTTTCCCATCTCTGTTCTATGCTCACCTGTTACCATAGTCTCTGGTTGTAGATTTATTTAGTTATCATACTGATAACTGGTTGAAACTCCTTATCTCTAAACAGTAGAAAATATATTTACAACACCAGAAATTTCTAAACTGATTCTTGTAGTCATCTATTGTAGTTTTCTGTAGGCAGCCAAGAAGAGGTTCTCATGAAGATTGTTGGATGGTTTTAACAAGAGGCCTATTTACTGACACCAGCTCTAATTGGAGTGTGTCATGGGAAGCTCTCCTCTCAGGAGATCTGACATTGTTCAGGAAGAACCAAGCAGATGCGATGTTAAATTGCATCAGGCTCTTTTGCAAAGTAGAGCATTTCTGAAGCTGGGAGAATTTTGCCAAGGGACTCACAGGGCATGAATTTCTTGGGATGATGTGCATCACATTCAGTTTTATGGTTTCCCTTTCACTGTTTGAGGACATTGCATAGCTGAATAGGTTGAAGGGGAACCCACGCCTTTTTCACAGGAGTCTAGTGTAAGCATGGCAGAGTCCTTGTTATGCTCATCAGTGAGATGGGTATTTATTACTTGATCAGTATCTGAAATTTCTATAGGGTTCTCATAAACAAAATGAAGGTGGTTGCTCTTTTGATCAGGTCTAGTAGGAAAATATGCAGAGTTCTCACAGGCTGCTGATGTCTCAAAATATGTCCACTGTAACAATTCACAGGCTATGCAAACTTCATGGTTGTCAAGTGTTCTGCTTGCCCTTGCCATATAGACGTCATGGTTGTCACTGGAGATAGAGCGCTGTACCTTCTGCTCCAAGCACAGAGGCTCCTACTGTCAGGGTTGGTATCGTGTTGCAAGCATGGGGAGACTATGCAAATGGGATAACATAATGCTGCTCATATGGGAGCTGACTGTGCTAATTCCCACGTTAATCCTGTGAGCGAGCGCAATATGAACAAGACGCTCACCCCAAGGCTGGCTAAGGCCAAGCCATGCATTCCCACCACTGAGAAAAGCTGTGGCTGCTCTCCAGGTAATCAACTGGGACTCCCAAGTCCTCACTAGAAGGTGCAGCTGCCACCTGAGAGCATTTTTTGTTATCCTAGAAGTGTTGAGTATGGAATAATCTGTGAGGAATCCACTGATGAAAAGATATTTAACATCAACTCTGAATCTTTCCACCAATTTGCTAAAATTTGGATCACATGGTCAGCAAGAAGGTCATGTTGGGCTTGCCTTTGTCACAGAATAGTTTCACTTGTCTGGCAAAATAACAATAGATTTATGCAGCTTTCTTAGAGTGACAGAATGTGAGAAATCGGGCTTTTTCTCTGTTTGATGATCAGGAACCATTCTAGGCTCATGGAATGGGAAAGAATCCACTACTGAGTCAAGCAGTTGATGATAGTTCTAAGTCCCTTTCAGCTGAAATTATTCTAGTCTAGTCTAGTCCATTCCATTCCAACTCTACTCTACTCTACTCTACTCTACTCTATCATAATGATGATGTTTAACCATTGATGTTTTTAATTTATGGGGGATTTCTCTCACACAGGAGTTTAAATATTAATTGAAAGATATGATGCACAGAGGATACTCAAAGTTGCTTTGATTCCTACTGAAATATTTTATGTAGGATTTAGACGGTTTCTAAAATGTTTCTGAATGACTTTGCTCTTTCTATTTGAGCTGTTTCCTGCTTTGATGTATTTTCCTTTTACAAAATATTGATTTTAGAAAAACAGTATGTTTCCCAAAATCATACTGATTTGATCACAATGTTTAACAAAAAAGTGATTTTTTTCCTTTCAAGTTCAAATTACTTTGTTCCACTTTTTCTTACTTATCTGTATTTTTTAATTTATGAAACAAGAAAAAAGGAAATATGAACTATAACCATGAAATATTTGATGATGTCAAAACAAGGTCCATCACTGTATAGATCTCTACAATAAAATTTTTGATTCTATTTCCATAGGAAATATCAATATAATGTATTTTAAGTTAGATGCATAATAGGTGCTGCCCATCACTTTTCCTTTATGTTTTTCTTTTCAGGTTTCCCTGACTTGAATATGAAAGCCAATACACAAGCAGCTGCTACTTTCTCTTTCCACTGAGTTTAGTTTATGTACAGATTGCCATTTCAGGATTTTTTGGTCTTCTTCCTTGACTGAGAATTGAAACCAATCACTTGACTTGGGTTTAATCTTCCTGTTTGAAGTCTTGAGGTCTCGAGGGTGACCACTAGTATTAGTAGGGTAACTGATAGTAAATTGAAGGAATCTTTTTTTTTATTATTTAACTGAGACTAATATTAACAATGTCATTTATTTCAATGAATGCTGGCCTGGGTCACCTGATCTTGGAACATGACTGCTATGCCCTGGCTGAGAGGTTGAGGTTCTTATTAATAGATACCCTTGGGGAAGATTAGAGTGAAATAACACTAAATTACTGGTGTTTATATATATATATATATGTACGGTTTATTTGGGTGCATTAGAAATTAGGTGTTTATTAGGTTATTATTATCTATAGGAGTACAGCAGTATAAAAGGATTTCAGACTTTGACTGAAACTCATTTGCTGATGTGTACTGTAGAGAAAAGGATCACAGAAGGCATTTTAGTACTGCATTGCAAAAGGCATTTTAGAGGAGTATTGCAGTGAGTGCAGAAAAGAGGAATACACATGCAAAAAGGCACTGGAAAAGCTAGATGCTATGTTTTATGTTTATAAACATTTTATATTTATGCTTTGACCCCTGTTTTGCTGTAATTTAATATTGTAACATTTTTTCTTTCTTTTTCTCTTAAGAAGTCAGAACAGAAAGGATACTTCTTAGGAATTCTCTTAACTATTCACAAAAAAACCCCAGCAAATAACTTTAGCATTTGAGAAAATGTCAGCATAATTAATAGCATTTTTTATCCTTTATGAAGTGATTTTTGAATATTGGTTATGTTTGTAACAATGAATACATGAATGGATAGCATAAACTTTCTCAACTGGAGCACCAGAAATTAGAAAAGGTATACCACAACAGTATTATTAAAACCATTTAGGAAGAAAGAAAAATTTCCAAATATCTTGCAGAATATGAGGCAAAATATTATTGAACCTACTACCTGCAATCTACTGTTCAACCTAAATGGCCAGAAGACACATCAATGAGATGTTACTTTGAAGTAAATCTAATCTTCAACTGTACAGCAATTACAACATGTAAATATGATAAATCTGTCAGGATTCACACACTCCCTGTGTGGACTGTACCAATCTACAGAGGCCAAGAATGCTTTCACTGAGCTCAGGTGTACCCTCCTTTTAGTGAAGCTCTTATAAAGCCAGTCCTGAAGGGCACCCTGTTGTTCCCTTATATAGTCCCTCTGGTGAAGGGCAACACCTCAGTGGCTGAGGGTGCAAAATCATTAATGCTATTTCAGAATACATATCTGTATTCATTCTAGATATTATGATACCAAGGCACATAAATTGGAAATTCTGAGCCTGGGAACTCCTTCCTCCAGAAGCACTGAAATGCCAGGTCATGTTCTCAAGAGCCAGTGCTTTCCTTGGTTGTGTGTACAGTCATGGCATCATGAAGGTGTTTGAGTGTGAATGAGAAAGGAATTTAGTTATTGACCTAGCACTTGTGCTTCTCCTGTGGTGATGAGTGAGCTCTTTCATGGTACCATCACAGCTCCCAGGGTCAGTTAGTTACATTGATTTCAGGCACAGACACCATTTTCCTCAGATTTGCTACAGCCTTACTCTCTCCCTTCTCTAAATTGTATTATATTGTTTTGAGATGTAATTTGAGAGATTTTGCTGTCTTTGATTTCCTATTATGTACACTGTGGTAGAAACTGAACTAATCATGACATAGTCATGTCTGCAAAGAGGAAATTTACTTTGGTAAAATAAACTGAGACACAGACTATTGTATTTGCAGGGTGCCCAGATGAGGGAAGGAATGATGAATCTGACTCCAGTTCTCAGAAGGCTGATTTATTATTTTATGATACTATATTATATTAAAGAGTGCTATGCTATACTATACTAAAGAGTACAGAAAGGATACTTACAGAATGTTAAAAAGATAATAATGAAAACTCGTGACTCTCTCCAGAGTCCTGACACAGCTTGGTCCTGATTGGCCAATGAGTGAAAACAACTCTCACCAGAATCCAATGGAACAATCACCTGTGGGTAAACAATCTCCAAACACATTCCACATGTGAGCACCACACAGGAGAAGCAAATGAGATGATATTTGTTTTCCTTTTCCTCTGAGGCTTCTCAGCTTCCCTAGAGAAAATCCTGGACGAAGGGATTTTTCAGAAAATGTGAATGCCACAGACACACTGCACGTGTTTAGAAGTAAAACTGAGAGATAATTTACACTTCCTAATGAATTTTTTCATAGGAATGTACAACATGAAAAATTAACACCTAAGTGGTGAGCTATCTTTCTCTGTCCCGGCATTGCTCTGCTGGAATGATGCATATTCCTGGAGAAAAGCAGATGAGATTAAATAGCACGCAGCTTTTCAGCCTCCGTTCTGAATGTCATGCACTTTTCTGGACATAATACAGATGAGAATATAGATCTTGTGCAAGCTTTAAAAAATATGTTTCTTAAATGGTTTTCATCTTGATAGCTTTAAGGTAGGTTTCCTATATCAAGATGAAGATTCCTGATGATGAAATATTTGACTCATGGCCCAATTTCAAAATATAGAGATTACTTTAAATTATTGTGGTGCAGAAAGAGGAATGACATTGATCATCTGTTGTTCAATTTAGTTTTAATTTTTCTGATGGATGAATGTTGGAAAAAAAGCTTCATTAGTTTCTGTGTCAGCTTTTCAGTAAAGTGCTGATATGAGCTTCTTTAGTACCTATTACTTGGATAAGATTGGGGTTGGATGTCCCAAAGTGACATCTATATTTATTTTTTAATTATATGCAAGGGAGTGAGAGAATCCAAGACCTGGATTTTCCACAGCTGGCAAAGCACAGATTGTTTTTAAAACACCTGGTTTGAACAGGGTTCATTCTTGAACTGGCTCTTTATGAGCAGGACTAGTTTTGTTCCCAAATCAGGGCAGGACAATGCAGCATAGCTTGTTTACAGTGTGTTTAATCCTATTTTACTATCTGAAAAAGGTCTCTGGTTATATGTGTTTGCCTGATGCTGCATCACTGCCCAGACCAACTAAACCAGGCATCTTTCCAAGGCCAAGTCTTCCAGTTATCTTTCAGAATATCAATGACCTGGCTACCTAGGAAGGAACACAACAAAAGAGAAGAGTTACTTCAACCTGCAAGGAACACCCTTGTTCCTACCAGAGTTTTGCTCCTGGGAAGCCAAATGCTAGCAGAACATCACTGCCTTTCTTTGACTGTAACTTGCCCTTAGCAAGTTGCCTCAGAAGTCAAAGTTTTCAGGACATAGAGTTTATAAACTTACATTTTTTCAACATATTCTATTGTACATACAAAGGAGAAATAAAACATATATTTCTTTTATTTTATTTGCTGGTTTAGGAAAATGTGAAGTCTAATGTGTCTAAGAACCCATTTTTCATGAAACACTTTATTTTTGGTCAGCATTAATGACAAGGTTCTAACTCTATTTTTTGCAATATTTTACTCACCTGTAGGTACCCAATTTTAAGTTTGCTACAAGGCTTCTCTTGTTTCTCACACAACCAATCACATGAAATTCTTTTAAAATGTATCTCATAGTATTCTAAATTCAGTGCAATAAGGAATAAACAGCAGACAAGGAAACTTGGGAAATTCTGGACCCTCTGTCACTTCTGACTATGCCATGGTCCCCTAACTGAATGAGACAGTTCACCTAGGAAGTAACACTTTCCAAAGTGGGTGGGGGTATCAAAATCTAGGCCATACTTCTTTGTGATTTTATTTGAATTTTTTAGCTTCAAGATTGCTCTCCCAGAAGAAAAGCAACTGGTATCATTATTATATAGTTCTATGGTTTGTCAGTCATAGGATGTTTTCCAATTCTATTATGTTTTGTTTGAAATGAGGCAATGGCAATGTTTTGTTTTAGATGTACTAGAAATCACAATCAAGAAAGAAAATGGAGCTGATCTGTTTAATGGGGATGAGAAGTTATTTTCTTCCTAGTTTCTTATTACTCTACTGCTTAATTCCTGGCAGCATTGCATTAATGTTAAGCACTGGTCCCCAGCACCAAGTGGCAATTTATCATCTATCTTGGCAGGCTTCCCTGCTTCATCCTGCACCTGCCTCCTTGAAAGAAAACAAGACATCAGATACTTATTCAAATAATGCAATAGCTGATCAGCAGAGTATCTACACAATGGTGAGTTATCCATGATAAAAGGACAACTTTTTCATGCATTATATGTGACATATGTGTCCTTTCTCTTAAGATTTATGACATTCATGACGGTGACTATTGTTACTATAATCAAATCTTTTACAGCCTAGCTGCAAAGGTTCAACTTATTGTCAATAGATTTCTATATGAGTCAATCATGAAATTTCATAAATGCTTTGAAACACCTGCACTCTCCTTGGAAGTGCAGAAATAGCAGTATCATGATCTTATCTTTCAAGTCATGAAACTGCTATGTCTCAGTAATTCCCTATTGGCAAACAAAGTGGGAAATGAATCAAAACTATATGTTCATTTGCATTTGCTCCATATGATACATACATCTGTCACATATATACATGAGTGTGTATATTTATGTATAGATTTGTACCCACATATATAAATGTGGGTGTGTGTATGTACATAAACTTTCTGAAGAATAGATTATGGCCTTAAAGCACAAGATATCAAGGGAAAGCTGTATCTACGAGTCAGAATGTGAAGAGAATAGCAGGAACTATTCATAAAAAGGATAAATAAAATCTTCACAAATATGAAAGGAAAGGTCCTGTGTTTTACCAGAAATTTGCATTTTACAAGCCTCACTGGAAACAAAATACATAACTGCTAGAATGCAGGATGTCATATTCCTGCTGGCATGGAAAGGGGGTCCTTTGCTTAAAGCATTAATTAGCCTCAGGTGTGGAAACCAGTTCTCTGTGGTGCCACTGATCCCCTGGGACTGTCTTGTGGCTTCTCTGAGCCTCACTTTTCATCTGTAAAATAGTTAAATGTCACCCTTCCTTTCTTCTGCATTGTCTGTATGAGCAGTTATCAAAGACACATGCAGGCATTAGATAGCTCCTTGTATTTGGCTCAGGGCATTTAAAATATTAGAACAATGCAGCTGCATATGGCAGCATCCTTATTGACAAAGCCAGCTTATGTTCCATTAAGGAATACTTTATTATCTATGATCATTAGGAATCCATAACAACAACCCACTCTGTTAGGATCTGTTACTAAAGGTAATTCTTTCTTGAGAGCTCTCAATTTAATGAGAAAAACAAAGAGGGGGTAGAAGCACTCAGTGTAAATGGAGCAATGAAAGAAAAGTGGCAAGACTATGAGGATATGTGTATATCCAAGTGGTGCAGGTGAAGAGGTACCCTGTAGAAGTACATTGTACAGTGAAGATGTATCATGCAGAGCCGCTCAAATCATTGAAAGACAAAATGCTTCTTCCAGGTATCCATCTAAGAGCAGACACTTGAATTTAGGAATCTCTGTGCCAGACAGAAGTCCTGGGGTTGGGAAATGGTCCATCTCCCTCTTTCTTCTAAGAGCTGTTGAAGTCAGACAATTTTTTTTTTTTTGAATGTGGCAACAGAGAAGGACTACAGGGGTGACAACAAAGTAATTTAAGCAAAGTTGTTAATTGCATATTGGGAAGGATTTTAGCACAGAATGTCATACTTGCCTACTGAAATGCCACCCACAAGAGCCGTTTGATCTGGAGGCTAAATCTGATCTCTGTCTCTGAAAGAATTCTTCATATTGACATTCTGATTAGGAATTTCCTTTTTTTTTTTCATAGCCTGGTCTGCAGCTGAGGTCCTGTTTTATCTGCTGCCCAAAAGGAAGGTTTTCTAGTTGTCTGCAGAACTAATTCTATAGCTGTCACATAAATGAGTTTCTAATTTGTTGTAGAGTGCTGATCATTAGAAATATTTACTACTTCCTAAAGATCTGCAGATCTGGTTCTAACTTTATCCCTGACATTCTGAGAGGTGCTTGTATATTTGGAAGGCTTTTTGGAAGATATTTCCTGTTGTAGTGCTTGTAGTGGTGCAATCAGCAGTGCCAAAAAGCTGGTGGAGGGCTGAACTGCTGTTGCAGCATAAGAGCTCTGCTGGTATGTTGAATACAAGCCTTTTTATTGCTACTCCATCCTGTCTAGAAAATTGGTTTTCATTCTTTCAGGCTAGAATTCTGCTACATTTGTGTGATCTTGATGCTTGACAAAGGCCATTTTTCCTCCCAAGAGAGCGGAAGAGGAGGAGAAAACCAAAGCATATTGATCAGAGTAACAGTGCTCTTAACTCCTGAAATCATGCTTTAAAAGGTGCCAGGGCCAAGTACTGTGCACTCCTGGAAGCTGGCAAACAACACCACTTTAATACTTAGACAGAACCACCAAATTTCAAATTTGGTCACCTGGATCGTAGTGGTTGGGGCTTTTGAATGTTCTCCTGTTTTTGCCATAGCACAGGTGCAGCTCAGTAGCTATGGGCAGGATTGGTAGCAAAGGCTTTTTGTAGCACATCATCGCCCCCACAAATCAGAGTGCTCCACTCCTCACAGTGTGACCTTGGACTGGGCTGCTCTTGCTCAGCATTCCACAGCTGGGGCTGGTCTGGAGAGTTGATTCTGGCTGTTGGACCTCAGAATAAGGAGAAAAAAATACTGGGAATGCACATGGACTCTTTTGTGTGTGTCATACTGTATATATGGCTATTTGATTTCTCAAGTTTCCTTATGTGTTTGGATACCCTAATATTCCTAATGAGTCCTCGTGTCCAACTGCTTAGTAAATACCAACCTTAATGCTTGTGACTTAGAAGCTTTGTTCAGTGGCCACAAAGGCAGAATAAATGCATAAGGCTTTGTGTATCTGGTTGCTTGGGCAAGTTGCCTTACTTAGCAAATGCAAAGATATTAAATTTCTATTCAGATGATTAAAAAAGAGCTTCTTCTTCATGTTTTACCGCATGACTTGCTCTGTTTACGGTGCATTAGGTGTTTACTATAGTGATAGAAAAGTGGCACCTTCTCCATCTCCCTCTCTCCTCCTTTGTAACAGAGGCTTCCTCAGAAGGACTTGCTGATCACCTGCATCTCCAGCAGCATCTAACAATATTTCATTAAAAAAAAGAAAAAGGTGATACGTATGCTCGCCTTTATTTTGTTAAGTTTTGATTTCTAAAGGTAACAGCCAGTGTCAGGTTTCTCAAACTGCTCCTTCTATTTCTTGTTTTCAATTGAAACAGTGTGCTGTGTCAGCACAACCCACAGCTCGCTGCCACATTCTCTTTTGTGTGGCAGCCGTTTGACACATGAAACTGGCAGCTGCTCTTAAAGGACCCTGCAAATTAACCATATTAAGGATACAAAACATGGAGGGGTCCTTTTTCACCATGGTGGGAAGCTTTCTGAACTACATTTAATTCAGAGGTAAACCTTTGCTGCCATAATTAAAAAGTGGAATGAAATAAGAGAGTGTGTTACATGCAACAGGATTGTTAACACCAAAAAGATGGGATGAGATGGGATCAGAACAGCCCATGGAGAGTTTATAGGCTCAGGTCTTCCAACAATTATCCTGACACCTGAGCTGTAGTTGTGTGAACTTTTTGACTGCAAGACACAGTGTTCTCTGCCTGCTGTCAGTGCAGATATTTGTGTTGTGTTTGGCTCCCACACCTAATTGTCACTGAGGTCAGAGCCTCTGGGAAGAGTGTGATGATGATGGAAACAGTCTTGGACCCCTTGGAGCACTGCTGTTTTTTAGTGAAGTTGCACGTGACCTGTGGGCCTGCATAGACCATAAGTAGATGCACTCTATGGAAAGCACCAAGTCTGAAATAGAACCTAGCAATCAGCACTTGAAAAGATCTTTTGTAGGGTTTTTTCCCCCCCCAAAATTTATCCAAACCTGGAAAAAGAAACTTTTGATTATTTGCACAATTTTAGGGTGAGAGGTTTTTATTTATCTGAAGAGAAAGAAAAGATCCCATAAGATGAGTCAGGCAGGGTATTTCTTTTGGAATGGAGTACTTTAAGCATAAAATGCAGCTTTTTACACTTGAGTTTCTGTGAGGAAAGCTCACCCTGGTTTAAGTCGGTGCTAGCCCAATCTGTGCTTCAACAATCTGTGGAAAGTAAGGTGAGAGAGCATGGCCAGAGGAGGGGAAGCAACCTGAACATCATTTTCCAGATGAGAATAGGCAACCCAGAGAATGAGTACCAGGCAGTCAAACCACCATTAGGGAGTAATGGCTGCCCATTCCCACTGTAAAAGTTTCCCATTGTAACAGCTTCCAGTCTTCTCCTCTGTGCTTTGAGCTGGACCAAACTAACACAGATGGTGAGAAGAACTTCCTCTAGCCCAAAAGGAAAAGAGTTGCAAGGTCTTCAAAACTTCCTAAGGACTTGGCTCCTGCCAATCTCTTTTACCCTGCAGATTTGCAGTTTTCATTGCATTGGTGAGCAGTTGCCAGTGCTTCAAAGCAGCAGCTGTGTCCTCTTGCAGTGGTAAATGCACTTAAGTGTCCTTCCCAAAGTCATCCCAGATCAAAGTGAAAGTTTAAATAAATATTACAGATTTTGAGTGAAAGTGGGGGAATGCATAGAATTCATTACTGTATTTTGCATTGCTTTTAGAAAGTGTTCTACCCCTCAGGATTAAAGAAGGACAAAAGCCTTGTGCTGTGTTTCTTCAGAACTTTTAAAAATGTTAAAGATCCATAATAATTTTTTAAAATATGTATGAAAATTACTTTGTCCCTTTCCTGCTGATCTTCTCCAGGAAGATTCTGTTGCTTTAATTATTTTATTGGCTGAACCTATAATTTTGTTAAATATTTACTGAACCAGCATTTTATCAGAAATCAGAGAACTTAAGGGGTTTAGTTCCTCTGGCTCCCAGCAACCTCTCATTTTAG
Source organism: Agelaius tricolor (assembly GCF_023055355.1). NCBI lineage: Eukaryota > Metazoa > Chordata > Aves > Passeriformes > Icteridae > Agelaius > Agelaius tricolor. Next base: position 8,090,084 of record NW_027269263.1, read on the forward strand.
CATGTATGGAACATTCATCTTTCATCAGGATTGCATAAAGTGGTTTGTTAATTTGTAGCAGGAGATTTTTGTCATACTTATATATTTAACTTGGCTCTGGTTTATGAATGATGCCAACCATAGAGCATTCAATTGGAAAATGCCCGCCAAGGGTCCGGATCATGAGTGTCCTGGTCAAGGCTGGGAGTTGGACACAATGATCCTTGTGGGTCCCTTCAACTCAGGATGTTCTAGGAGTCTAACTATTGGGTAAAGCCAAGATATTCTTATAAAGGAATTTATGCTTGCAAGGGAAAGAGGAAAAATGGTGTGGTCCCCTCCTAAGATCCCAGCAAAGCTTCTCTCCCAGTAGTATGAGCAGCATTAGCCCAAGGGCAGGAGAAATGTGTGTGTCTGGGCAGATGTCAAAGGACTGACGACCTTTACCCACTGGAGAAGGAAAATACTCAGATTTATGGTTATACTATCTTCCACACAAAGGTCCAAGTGAAGTCAAGAGAAAACCCTGTGAGACATTTCAGGTAGTATCAGCTGGCCCCATCAGCCTGGAAGCTACTGGGTGTCTGGAGCAAGAAGAAACTGGTTAAACCATAAATTGGACCAGAACATCTAAATAAGCAGAGCTCCCTGGAACATGCCAAGTGACCTGGTATCATTATCATTAAACTGGAGAATTTTGGAATTAGTCTGTCATGTCCATATCAGGTGGGGGTCAGTGACATGACAGCAACATGTTTCGTCAGGACTCTGAAAATAGCTGTTTGCTCCTTTTCCAGAAATATCTGAGAGGGTGCTGCCTTCCTATCCTGAGCAGGCTTACAAATCAGCTTTTAAGACTGAAGCAGTCTCTTAAAAGAGTGATTCCACTGTGTGTTGAGATATAAAAGTTGCAAATTTTGGCTGTTTTATTTGGTTAAGGACAATATAATGATATATTTTTCTGTTTCTCGCTGATGGAATTTCAGGAGGAATGTTCAATATGCAGGTTTGGTGTCATCCAGAAGTGATGCACAGCAGCAGTCTTTCCTTTGTCTTTGATGTTGCTTTGTCTGACCATTTGTGCTTTTTGGCAAATGATATACAAATTAAATGAGTCATAAAAATGAGTGTACAAAGTTTAGATTGGCTTTGTTTCACTAATATCCGAAGTAACCATTTAAATCAAAAACCATACATTCAACTGTAATATCAAAATGTGAGCAATTTTGAAATCTGAAAATATGTGGTAAAAGCATTTGTGATTGTATTCGAATAGTTTATAGGTTATGTACTTTCCCATTCTGCCCACAGTGATCCAGGTAAAAAAATACAGGTGAAACAAATCAAATATGCTTTTAACTGCAGGTTATTCTTTCTTTCCTGCTGTGCAGGATTCGTGGGCTGCTCCCTTAAACCTCTGTGAGGATCACCTTCTCCTCAGCCCCCATCAAACCTTTCCACACATCTGGAATCTTAGGGTTTCCTTTAATGTAGTGAAGCAGCTCTTACCCCTCAACTGTAGTGAAAGACACTGAAAATTGTGTGGAGCTCCACCAGCCAAATAACTTTGCATCTCTTCAGCTGCTCTGGAATATTTATGCCTTAGGTGAATATCTTGTGTGTGCATTTCCCATCCCTGGTATTTCCCACTACACTGAAACACACAGAGCTGTGTTGCTGTCCAGCTGTCTGCAGCAGGGCTGAGGTCACCCAGTGGCACCCAGCTTTGCTTCAGCCCAGTCCCAGGCTCTGAAGTGAGCTAGACCAGGGCTGCTTTGACAGGAAGCACAGGAAAGGAAGCAAGGAAAGTTGCAACCCTGTGTCAGTAGCTCACATCTCTAGAATGTCACTGGAAACAAAATTTAGTAACCAACTTTCAGTGCTATTGTCAGAAGCAGTCTTCAGTCTTCACCCTCTCTCACAAAGTTGCCCAGCATTGAACTTTTTTCATGTCATTACAATGAACTATATTTTAAAGTCCTCTGTTTACAAGTCTTCAAATCATCTTTGTTAACTGCCTAATGTTTTCCTTTTGTTTATTGAGGTTTTACAGTGAATTAGACCACAAAAAGAACATTTAGCTTTGTAGCAGAATAATATATTGTTGTGGGGATGGGGGCAGAAATAACAACATGATAGTTTCCTCTGTATGGTATCAGATATTTCTGTATGTGACCCTGCTCAAATTACTCTTTTTTGAACTGACTGCTTAGCAGGGGCTGTCTAGGTAGGAAATGTGATGCTGTTTGTCACAGAGTCTGTCAATGTGTGAATGGAACTGCTAGACTGATTTACAGTGTTTTAGCACAGCTACTCCTGGGCATGTGAGGCTAGAGTTACACAACAATTAGAGTGGACACATCAGTGGTATTTTATTTATGAAAGGTCTGTACGCGTTCTATAATTAGGCCAATCTAATCACAATAATTTATGAGCTGTAGTTGGCAGAAAATAGTCTCAAAAAGTTAATTACCATAGCCAGTGACTCAGGAAAGTCTGATCTGTAAATGTTTTGCAGCTAAACCAGTGTTACTTTTGTAGATAGTTGCTTTAGGAAATTTTAAAATCCTCCCTATGCCTAGTATATAGTGCTCATATAGAAGAGATGATGCTCCTCAGACATCTCAAAGGTATTAGCCTCAAAACAGGCTTAAAGCCTCACCTAAGATTATTAAATTAGCCCTTTTTCTTCTGGTTTGCCATGGAGCAAGGGGCTGTACATGTGCTTCCAGCAAACAGGTCACTTGGGTTATCTCATTCCTTACAGATAATGTCTTTATACCTTCTTTGTGATTCTTTGGGAAGCTTTGCCAGTCTGAAGATCAGATAGTCAACTGCAACCTGAACATGAGCTCTCTTAAAATGTCCCAGCAGCAGAAAAAACATAGATTATAATTTTTTCCCTTTGTGAGTTCTCATATTTAAAAGTACAGCATATTCAGTTCCCTAAACTTTTAATTACATAAAGTGACTTGAAGGTACAGCTTATTTTTCAAATGATGGTACTTGCTGCTCTTTATCAATGTGTTATTTGATATTTCATTAGACTTTTCAGAGTTATAAAATAATCATAGGTATCTATCCTCAATGTCTTTTACTGTGGGGAGGTAAAAAAATCCCTCTCAGTCTCAAATTTTTTTAAAGTTTAAAGGATTTTGTGTAGGAGCCAAGACCCCTAAATGTAATATTTTCATTTCCTCTGCCAGTAGCAGGGCAAAATACTCTGCAAAAGCTGCCCAAACTGGGGGAAGAGAAGTAATAGAAGTGAGGTGACTGAAATGATGCAGTCTGCAAGGAGGTGTTTCAGTGTGAGGGACACCCTCAGATGCTTGTTCCAGGTCTGAACCCAAATTTATGATGTAACCTGTGGTTTGTCTATCCAGCTACACCCTCACAGCCAGACTGTTGTGTGCCATAGCTCAGATTTGAGGGCTTTGCAGGAGGGAGAGGCAGATTGGCTCCCATCAGTGTGAATAAAACAACAGTGAGTCACATACAAGTTTATGGCAGGTGAATGCAATCTGCAGGAATAGCATCTAAAATTAGCTTTTCATTGTGCTAAGGAAGTGGTCTTTATTGCAACTGCTGGCAAACTGCTTTCAAATGGCTGGCAAAGCCCTTTGCAGGGGCTGGGGAGAGAAGTGGCCCTGGAGCCACTCAGGCAGCATGCACTTGGTCCTTGCTCTTGGGTGTGCCTCCCCATGACCCACTGGGCATAGGGTGGGAGGGTGGCAAACCTTTTGGGTCCTTGGTCTGAGCTAAAATTGCACTGCGTCCATTACTTCATTAGAAAAACTCTTGTGATGCGCAAAATCTGACAAAGCATCCAGATTACAGGGTTTTTTAAATATGGTTCCATTTTCCTTTCTCATATATATATAAAATAGGCCTCTTTAAATACCTTTTAAATGTTAAACATGGTTTTAAAGGAAAACCCAGTTACTCCACTGAACTTGAAATCCTCTAATGATGTTATTGTCAAATATTTCTTCACATATTTTGATTGGAATAATTTGAAAAGAAAAGACAATTATGCTAAAATAAGGGCTTGGTTACTTTTTCTGATCAATTTGTTAATATTTAGAAAGCTATAAAAATATCTCCATCCTTGCTCAGTCTCATTTATTGTAACATTTTTTTACAGGTTTTCATGAGACTGAATCTACTCTGGAGAACTGAGACAGTCACCTTACTGCACAATTACCCAAGGCTCAGGATGGTACAGGTAAGCCAAGGATTGTTTCCTTAAGGCCTTCTTAATTTTTATATATTGTGTTTACATTCTCATTGAAGTGCACCAGCCTGAACATCTGGTAACAAACAGTTCTGATTCCCTTGATTAAACTCCTGGTTTATCCCTGGGTTCTAGTCCCTTTTCTTATCTGATCTCTGCTCACACTTGCTGATGGGTTTTATTCATCTGATCTCTCAGTTTGTCTTTATTACACATCTCACAGGTTGCTCAATGAAGGCTACTTTCAATTAGCACTTGTTTTTGAGGGTTTAATTGCTCAGTTTGGGGACCTTAAGGATCTTGGATGGTTTATAATCCAATGACTGCATTTTTCTTTTCTCCATTACACATATTTGTGCTCATTCTTTCTCTGGCCTTAAGTATACTGATTATTATACACATAGTATACTTCATAGATGCTATAATGGGCAAATTTGGATGACTCTGATAAGATACTGGACATGGCTCTGTGTATTTGTGTGTGTTTTTACAATTTCCAAATCACTCAAACATTTCTAAAAGTTCCCTGAGCATGAGTTTCATTTTTTTTTTTGTCAGTAAAAAGAAACATAGCAATAACTGCTGAGCTATGAACATTCATAACATCAAATTACCACCATTGGTGAAAACTCTAAAACAACTAAAGTTCTGAAGTTAAAATCAACTGGAATCCTTACTAGGCTGTCATTTATATCACATACTTCCAACAGCTTCTTGTACTAGTAATATTTTTCTGGGAAATTTCCCATAGAAAATTGAATGAGAAGGGTTTTTGCATGGTGATAGAAAGCAGGAGCATTTTGGTGCAGAGGAAGGTAGTGATTTGATAATTCAGATTGGGACTGTCACTTCCTATATCAAATAAATGTGAGAAGACAATGGCAGTAGTTGTCAGCAACATGAACAAAGAGGGGCCAGATCTGGTATTTCTGGTGGTGCTTGGAGGATGGGAAATAATGTCAGTTAAAATGATGATGATTTTGACAAAAACCTTGAATTTGATGTGGGAAGATAAGGTGGGGTAACAGGGTAAAAGGATGATGCTATTTGCTCTGGGAATCATACAAAGGCTTCCTGACCCTGGACTTGCTAATGTATAAGGTGATTATTAATGTAGGTGCAACTTCAGCATCAAGGGACTTCAAATGAAACTCTTCTCCTTTTCTGCCCATTTTTTATTTTTTTATGGCCTACTACATGTAAATCACAGCAATATACACTCCATTGCACACAGGCTGGGCAGATGCAATGCTGGTTTAAGAAAGCTTACCTGAATCTAGTTTTATGAGATCTAGTCCTTGTACATCCTTTTGAAACTGGCCTAGTGCTTGATAATTCCCTTCTTTAATTCTGATCCACATGTTTACATGATTTTTGAGCAAGTTTATATAACTTTTCTACTGAATGCATTTCTACAACTACAAGCTGCATAAAATGTTTCTGAATCCAGTGCAACGACGGTGCAAATGAGAGAAGAATTCAGGCTCTTAGGCAAACATTTGAAGCTTAATTTTTATCCTGATCTGATGAAGGTTACTATGAATCTAGTTGTAGTAATATTGAATCACTGGAATAGTACCTCTGAAAACACATGTTAACAATGCAGGTCCACGGTCACTGTCTCCTATTGTATCCCAGTTTTTTATGCTGAGACTGACAATGCAATTGTAAGACTATGTGGGTATAGTTTTTGTTGTGATTAAACAAACTCTTGCTGGATCTTTTTGACATTCAGCTGTTGCTGAAGATGTTAAAGCAAAAGTAAATGTACTAATCATTGGTAACAAAGCAGCCTAATCCACGCTGACCTACAATTTGTTTAGGATCCTTTGGAGCAACAAAGAGATTAAAGTATATAAAAAAAGAAGAGGTAAATAGTGGGTCAGAGATTAGAAGTGAAAAAGGAAAAGGCTGGCTTCCCCCAGACCACACACTGATAGTGGACTTTTGGTCACTGATTGTTAGAAAATGTTTCATGTTTCACTTTCTCCCCAGAACCTTAGAAAGGGAAGGTTTGATTGGCACTTGTCATGACTGATAGAGAGACGAAGATGCTTTGGTAAAAAGGAGAGGGAGGCAGCCGTGTCAAAAGCAGAAGTAGTCAAAGGATGATTCCTCCTTTCTGTGGTTTTGTCTCTTTCTAAATTATTCAAATCTGGGTGGCATCTTAGGATAACTGGCATTTTGACGCAGCTTAAAGGATTGTCTCACTAACTCTATTGAACTAAGGCTGCCATCCTTTTTAAGAAAAATTATAAAGAGGCAGATCTTCTATAATCTGATATGTATACAAACCAAAGGCAGCTTGATGCAGGCGTCTTAAATATTTTGGAAGGGGGGCAGCAATTTTATCCATTTTGTGACTGATTGTCTTCCACATCCATCTGCAAGAATGCTACTTATTGGTCTAAAAAAAGCCTTTATTTGATTTTCTTTAGAATATCCATAGTTGTTTGCAATGCATCTGGTGGTTACAAATCCAAGTCAGGCCAGCTGGATCAGAATCAACAAACGTGGGGAATTTTCTCAGTCGAAAGAAGGTACCTCACCAACAGGGAATCTCTTCCATTGATGGTCATCCTGATTATGGATTTTTCTTTTAGGGGCAATTTCCTTTCTTTCTTTTCAGAAAGGGACCGTGTCCCCTCTTAGTGCTTTGTCTGAACCATGCTGGCTGGCTTAAATGGGCTCCCCAGGGTTAGGAGCTCCTCTGTCATTCTAAGCTGCCATTTTATGCTTTGGTGTCCTCCTCACTTATCCATAACCAGAGCCAAATCCTGCTCACTTTATTCACGGGAATCACCCACTGAAATAAATAATTGCATAAATTTTGGATTAGAAGGATTAGATGTCCAGTGGCATTCTGTGCTTAACTTCTTAAAATCATTCAGCAAAGCCCATGATTCCCACACTGTTACAACCATTGCGCTTGGCTGTAGTTAGAAGGGAAAATATCATCTTGGCCCTTGTATTGATGTATTTGCTTTCAGCTCCTAGCAAACCAACCAACAGCCTTCATTGTTTGGCTCATTTTTTAAATTCCTCCTGAAGAAAACCTTTGGTTTTCCAAAAAGAAGGACTATATTGGGCTGACTCTTTGCATGTACAGTGCCCGGCGTGTTTCAGAGGTCCTTCGTCCCCACCCAACAATGGTCACCAAGCTGAAGGCTTCCTAATGGATCAATTAAAGTGCTAAATGAAACTAATTGGATAGACACAACTTGTAACGAGACAGGGCTGAATTCTAGACAGATTTGTCTGATGGGGTTTTTTTTTTTTTCTGGTAGCCAGGTCAGCTTCTAAGATGACTCTTCTAGACTTTAAACAGAACAGAACATGCGCATTCATTATTCCAATAACATATATCAAGATAATTGTACAAAATTTCTGGGGAGACAACTGAAATGAGAGTAGCCACAATGATGAGAATGTAAAGTAGACAACTTCTTTACTTGAAAAGTATGAACACTCAGCACTTTGAACTATTAACATCTTGATTTTCTTAACTGCTAACCAGGGAAGAGCCAAAAGATATGCACCCCTAATTTTATTTTTTTCCTGATTTGAAACAGTTATGTATCTTTATGTATGATTTACTTTTTGTTACCTAGTGGTAAAAGAACTAGTTAAGACCTCACAAAGATAGTTTTTTGTTGTGGGTAGGACTTCTGAACTCTGCAGAAGGCCTTCATGGCTTTGTGTGGACTTTGCTAGGCTTGCCAACCAGGACTGCAGAAACCCCCAATGTGCAGAGCAGTGAGAGGAAGAAGAAGCACAAGACTTTCATTGTCCTTTGTAGGGCCAGGAGTTGGACTCAATGATCCTGATGGGTCCCTTCCAACTAGCATATTCTATTTTCTATGATTCATATTAATTCATAAGTCAAGAAGGCTCAGACAATCTCCACTTTCCAAGATGGTGAACTTTAATTTTAAGCTTGTATTTGATTCCCCAGATCAAAGGAGAAGAGGGTAGCTGTGCCACTAGAATCAACTCCTGCCTGCACCATTTCCTATTCTTTTGCCGTATTTCAGACGTGATTGTGATTACCAAATTACCCTTAATCATCCCAAATACACTTCTGAAGGTTATGTCCTCTATAAAGTGATATCTTTCATGATAGCAGGAGAGACAGGGGGTCTATTTTCAAAACTAAATAATACACTCAAAACCTGAGCAAGCCTTCCTTTTACACAATTGAATCTATGTGTGTCTATCAAATAATTAGATTGTCATGTGCAATTGCCCAGAAGAAATTCAGATTCTGCACCAGGGACACACTTGAGAGTTATAAATTTTGCATATACAATTTAAGCTGCTTTGCTGTATAATCCTGACACAAGGAGTTTTCAAATGCACTGTTTCATCTGATTAGAACTGAAAACATTTTGTTGATTTTACCCAGTGATTAGCAAACATGAATTGCATTCTGTAATGTGTAAGTCTTCACAGATTCTGGAATTAGGTCCTAAATTTAAATTAGGCATCAACAAGTAAAGCAAAATATTCAACAATGAGAATATCCTAAACTGGAATTATTTGTCCAGGTTGCTGAAATCTGTGGCCCTAAAAAGCCGGCTGTATGGTCTGTATTTTCCCCAAACTGTGAAATAGAGTCCTTTATGGATCCATCACGGTACTATGGAGCCATTAGATACATCATCCTACACTTGTCAGCCAGCCTTTCCTGTTCATCAGGACTGTAAGGCATATTAAGCACACAATAATAGTACCCTTCAGGATGATTAGGTTGTCACATTTTCCAGTTGAATAATGTACTTTGCTCCTGAATCCCACAAGCAGCAGAGGGCTTCTTTGAAACCCAGGTCCTCCGTGTTCCACTTGCATAAGGTGGTGCCAGGGATGCTTCTTTCTCCTCTGCCATCGTGTTTTCTTCTCCAATTCTTCCAGTGTGGTACCTATGAAAGTCAGCACAGATGCCAGGTCTTCAGACAGCCATGCTTCATCTTTCAGTGCCAGTTCCTGGAAAGAGGCTGAAATGTTCTGGCAAGCTGCAGAGTCACAACGCTGAGTGAAAAGAAAGTTGTTCAAACAACATCTAAGGGACTTAATCCCCACTTCCTGCCCTTTCAGGATAACAACCGAGTTTCAAAGGCAGTGCAAACTAATATACAATTCCTAGGAACAGTTTGACAAAGTTAAAACATCCATCAGACTGAAACCGGTGGCAAATAAAAGTCTCTCGAGAGACTAGAAAGGTGAAAGACAAATTTCTTTTGTGATTGTTTCAATCTACCCAGTGACCTTCAGCCAGACCATGGCCAGGCATGAAAAACACAGCCTGCCCAGAGCAGTTCCTGGCCTCAGCAGCCCCTTTTCCTTGCTGTGTATGCCAAGGCTTGGGTGGCTCTGGAGCTTTTTTGGTGCCTTGCAAAGAAAATTCATCTCTGTCCTGTAGATATTTAACTTAAGTGGGGTCTGACGTTGTTGAGTCAGGGATGGAAAGAAGACTCTAGTCTTCAGGTGGATCAGAAGGTAAAAGTACTTAATAAAAGTAGCAGGTTTTTTTATAATGTGACTTGTTAAGGTGATACTTGATTGGTCCTAAAGTAGAAACATCTCACATTATTGGTGACTATGAATAGTACACTCTAGAGAACTATATCTATAAATAATGGTTACAGAAAGAGAGATAATAATTGTTTGAGTTCTTTTGTCTAAGTTTCCTACAGCTTCTACACAGCTTCCCAGGATTTTCCTGGGAGAATTATGTCTCTCTCTATTCAGAGGATATGTAATTACTACAGGGGACAAATTCATATCCAACTGTTTGCTGTTTAGAGTCAATAGGTATTTCAGGGTTCAATCTCAGGTTTATCATTCTTATGCTTACCTCTTCTGGTAGCTGTTCCATTTATTTGGTTGCATCTCTACAAGAAAAAACCTCGCAATTCAAACCCCACTGAGATGTGCTCCCTGTTGCTTCTCTGGAAACTGTCTCCCACAATGGTGGGTGGATGACAAGCTATCACTGACTTCAGGCCTCCTCCTGCTGTGCAGAAGTACCATGGCTGTGGTGCAAAGTCATATTTTGTTTTAAATGGGTCAGTTTTGTACTTGCCAGTTGTATATCATGCAATGCCATTATCATCTGAGCCACTTGTTTTCCCCTCCCTGTATCAGGTCTGCTTTACACTCTTTTTTTGTAGCATTAAGAAAGCATGAGACATTGGCATCACATAACTCCACCTTGTGCCTTTCTGGCTGCCTTGACAAAAACACAACTATGTAGACATGCCTAGTTTGGATCCCATTTGTAGACCTGGGGACCTACCACAGGATCTTCTGCTGTCAGTGACCATAACAGTGCCATGTAAATCTTCTGAGCTGCCCCCAGGAATTCAAACTTTTCCACTACCACAGGGATAGGGTGTGTGCAAAAAATGAGCTTTGGGGTTTCTTGCCTTGTTGTCAGCTGTGCTTATTGTGCCAGTGCTCCTCTTCTGGGCTGGGGCATCCTCCTCCTGAATCACTGCTGACAGCTCCTCACAACACAAGTTGGGGCCCTGCAGCCACTTTTCCCATCCACACTTGCTGTCGGCAAGATTCCCACTGAAAATGCCAACAAAGCAAATTATATGCTATTGTGCCATCATGCTTTAATCATTTCTGTAGAAAATGTGCCTTTAATAAGTGTATTGCAAGAAATTCCCAATTCTCTTTTGTGTTTAGCATAATGAGCCTTCAAGACAGCATTTTAAAGAAAGCATAGCAGTCACTGAGCTCCTATTTCTGTGTTTATTTATCGAGCAATTCACGTTAAGCCTCAAGTATAATTAGCTTTTTTGGATAAACACTAAGCAAACTTGGAGTGTTTTAAAAACATAATAGGGCACCCTGCAGTGGTTCTCTTCTTTAATACTTTATTCAGAAAAGATATTCCAGGATGCCACAGGTTCTCCTGTCTGACAATGGTTAGTAGCTGGTGCTCCTAGATCCCTTCTCAGCCTTGTCTGCTGGCAAGCAGCTGCCCTGAGGACTCATTAAGAAGCTTTATCTAGCAAAGGATGTTAGGCTGTGCTGCCAGATAGTTTGGCAAAATTGACACTTTTTAACTGTCTAATCAAAGCAAAGCAACTGGCCTTGGCTCATTCAGGTCAGGAGCAGGATTAATGAGGTGGAGCCCACAGCAGAGGTGCAAATACCAAGGCAGGGCTTGATGCTGGTGTCTTCAGGTGTGTGTGGACAGCTCAGTGCAGCTCCAGGCCCCATTAAGCTGGTACTCCTGGACCTCTGTGCCTGACCCTGCAGAGTAAACCTCAGGTGTGGAGCTGGTGCCTGGGATCCTGGCAAAGTTCTGTCCCTGCTCAGGTTGTTACAGATAATTTTTATAATGCTGACTCTAGAACTGTCTCCTTGTGACTCCTGTGTGCTGTTCCAAACTTCTAGACGAGAGTCAGAACATATCTGTCCTCTCACCCCTGACGCATGTCCCTCCTTCTGGTAGAGCCTAGTCCCGAAAAACAGTGGGTGCTCTGTAGATGCCCAGAAATATCCATCCCTTGGGACTTTGTGCAGCCTCTGCACTGCTGTTCCTGCCCAGGAACACACGGTGGGAGTTCAGCAGAGTGGAGACCTCATTTGCCCATGGAACTCTTAAGATGGAAATGAGTCTTTACAGGTCGTCTCTTTATTCAGCAGAGACATTTTACTTGTGCTACCCAAAAAAAGCCTCCTTCTCTCTACTGGCCAGAGAGGAAACATGATGTGGCCTCATTTAGGCTGACTGCTAGCACCAGCTAGTAAGAAGTGTTTCCTTCCTTTGGTGGGCTGCAAAGGAGCTGTTACAAAGCCTCTGAGCTGGCACCCCAGGAGCTGTTAGCTACTGCTTGGCTCTGGCAGCAGCACTGGTTGGAGCTGTGTGCCCTCTCTGCTACAGTGACAGCACAAACTCCTCAGTTGCACAGGCTTCCAAGGAGGCACTGGCAGCTCCTTTCACCAGAAGAAAAACAAGGGGAAGTCAAAGGAGAAGCCATGTTTATGCATCAGGCCTTCCCTCTTTCACACCTCCAAAGTGAACAGTTGGATGTTGCTTATTTTTGGAACAAACAACATTCAGTAAACACCATCTGCTTCTGAAAAAATGAGCAACACTTGCTAAAATGGAAACAACAATATGCATTAAAATACCTCTCAAAGAACAGGACCCATAAAAATATAACAAAGGCTGAGGTTTTGTTCAGTGCCAAAAGTGTTGATAAAAAGAAGTTTTTGCATTAAGTCTAAAATAGAACTATTCGTAATAGAATCCTAAAATAAACCAGAAAAGTTACTTTATTTTTCTTTTTTCTGCGTGAAGTCCAAATCAGAAATTTATCAACTGCTTATAAATCTGTTTCCATGATGAGGCATGTGGAGTGCCATACAGAATTTGCATCATTACTTCTATGGTGTCATGAACCCATTTTTGCCTTACACAGAACAGAAAGCAGTTCAATTTGTGGGCAAATTCCAAGTTGTCCTCTCAGATGTCACTTGTTCAGCGTTGTCTTTCTGGGAATTGTGAAAGTCAGTGAATGCCCTGTCCTAATCCTTGCCCTAGTGAAAAATATCACTAAATAAGGACCCTTGGAGTAGCTTCCTCCCTTCATGCCAGGAGGGTGACCTCTTGCTTTTTTGCTTCTCAGAGCATGTCTCATGGAATAGTCACTCAGTGTCACAAAGAGAGACTCTGACAATTATGTAGTTATGAGAATTGCTCTGCTGAGCATGGCTTTCCTCTGGTCCCCTCTTAAGTGGGCTGTGGAGAGGGACTTGGACAGTTATTCTGTGACATTGGCATCAATGTCATATGAAGGCTGTGTGAGCACTGCTCACTTCTGAGGTCAGCCTCTGTGAGCATGTCATCACCTGGAGCATCATCCACATAAAAGACCTTTAATGTGCCTCAGACTGCTCCAGGCCTCATGCAGGTTCTGATTTCACAAGACCTTGACAAATTTGTTATGTCATCTGTTGATATTGTACCTCATCCATACAGAGAAAAAGTCATGGGCCTCCTTTTGGGAACAGGAGGAAACCCAGGCCATGGACTACTGAAAATCTCTGTAAAGGGGTTAACAAAACCAGGACTGTGTTAATGGGAAACTGCACAAGCTGTGGAGCAATGTGGGTGGAAGGGAGTTGGCCATGGTGTAGGTGTTTTAGCTAGCTTGGGCAGCTTTAGGTAGAAGAAATCCTTGTTGAGAGATGTGTTGAATAATGCAATAAGGAAGAGACACCATCCTTGTAGCCCTGCCTCCCAGGCTGTCTGACAGGACATTAAGGGATAGTGCATGAGTCTGTTCAGTACCTTTCAGCTAAATGATCCTAATTACTCTGGATCAGCAGCAAGGCTGCTTAATAATACGTCATCCTCCTGATCAACTGACCCTCTGTGGTCTTTAGAGACAAGGTTTTCTTCTGCATTATTGACAAAGATATTAAATAGGAGTGGACAAAAATACGTCTTAATAAATGTTGTTCATTTGTAATTATATTTTTAGACCTGTCAGCCAGCTTTTAACCCAGTGAATTGGTAGCATGATAGTTTGGTGTTATTCCAGTGTTTTAATCAAAGTTTCATGTGATACCAAGTGAAATACACAGTAGAAGTCCTCAGTCCATTACCTATATCAACCAAACCAGTAATCTTATCCAGAAAACAAATCAAGTTAGTTTGACAAGATCTATTTTCATAAACCTGTGTTGACTGGCATTAATTATATTTCCCTCCTTCCATTCTTTATTAATCAAATCCCTTATCAGCTGCTGCACTGTTTTGCCTGGGTTTGATGTCAAGCTGACAGGTCTATAATTACCTGGGTCATGCCATTTACCCTTTTTAAACAGTGGCACAATATTAGCTCTCCTCCCAGCTCTGGTGCTTCCTCAGTGTTTGAGAAATCAGGAGCCAGAGAACTGCTTCAGTTTCTGTTAAAACTCTTGGAAATCATTTTCCAGGTTGGCTGATATCTTACTTTTGTGCTTGCTTTTTTATACCTCTTTTTGCTGCTATTGCAGTGGAAGACATGTCATAATCACCCTCTGATTTTGTTTATATCAGTAAATTAAACAAAAGCTCAATATAGAAAATTGGTGACTTTTCCTAACTACACCAAAGTGCTTTATACTGAGCATGTCTGCTTTTCCCTTATTGCTGTTAGTAGCATTTTTGTCCCTTCTTCTTAAAATCAGTAGCGTAAAGCCATTGTTAGGAGCTTTTGCTTCTGATATAATTTAAGTCTTCCTGTATGGAAATTTACCTCAAAGCACTTTATGAGCTTCAGGTGAACAGACTGGATTTCAAAGAATAGAAATAGAAATAGAAATAGAAATAGAAATAGAATAGAATAGAATAGAATAGAATAGAATAGAATAGAATAGAATAGAATAGAATAGAATAGAAATGGGTTGTGTTGGGTTGAGTTTGAAGGGACCTCAAATATCACCTATTTCCACACCCATGCCATAGGCTGGAGTATTGCCTGATAGATGAGGTCAGTCAAAGCCCCATTTGATCTGGCCTTGAACACTTCTAGGAAGGGAACATCAACAGCTCCTCTGGCCAGCTTGATCCAATGCTTTACCACTTCCAAGTAAAGAAATTCATGCTAACATCTTACCTAAACCTCCCCTCTTTTAGTTTAGAATATTTTCCCTTTGTCCTATCATTAGTTGCCCATGTAAATAGTTGCTTAGCATTTTTTTTAATAAGAGTCCTTAAAATCCTGAAAGTACTGAAATTATCCACAATTTGACTAGGGATCTCAGCCTCATGAGGATCAGCAAGTTTCCAGAGTCCTTCACAGCACACCTGGATGTTGTTGCCATGCCCAATGTAGTATTGTGTGATTCACACAGAAGAGCCAGAGCAGTCAAGACCTTGGAGGCTCATGCCCTCCTGGTTTCATTGTGCATCCTTTCCTTGGAGCAAATTGGTGTTTCCATGCAGTATCTGCAGGGTACCCATTAGAAATAGGAAGGAAGTGCCGGAAGGAAGGGGCAGAAGGAAGCAAGGAAGGGGCGGAAGGAAGGAAGGGGCGGAAGGAAGGAAGGGGCGGAAGGAAGGAAGGAAGGAAGGGGTGGAAGGAAGGGGCGGAAGGAAGGAAGGGGCGGAAGGAAGGAAGGAAGGGGCGGAAGGAAGGGGCGGAAGGAAGGAAGGGGCGGAAGGAAGGAAGGGGCGGAAGGAAGGAAGGAAGGAAGGGGCGGAAGGAAGGAAGGGGCGGAAGGAAGGGGCGGAAGGAAGGGGCGGAAGGAAGGAAGGGGCGGAAGGAAGGAAGGGGCGGAAGGAAGGAAGGGGCGGAAGGAAGGGGCGGAAGGGGCGGAAGGGGCGGAAGGGGCGGAAGGAAGGAAGGAAGGAAGGAAGGAAGGAAGGAAGGAAGGAAGGAAGGAAGGAACTCAGATATTAAAAAGGGGGCAAAAGAATTATTTCCTTGTCTCAGTGGTGTTGGCGGCAAATGTGAGAAAACATGGCATGAATCTCTCCTCACATTCCTCCTTCAGTTTTGCTGCATTTAAACATTAAAGATGTCTATTGGGAAAAGCAAGGAGAAGATAATGCTTTTTTAGACAAGTTCTTGCTGTAGATTTCCATTTCATGCTAGACTGCATAGAAGAAAGCAACCTGTGTGCATGAAAGGCTGGTGTGAGGGGTGGGCAGGGTGCTGGTATCAGGAAGGGGAGGCAAGTGCTCAGCATGCAATCAGATAAAGGGAGCTGTTTGGCATTAGTGGGTTAGCTTTGTCCAAGCTGCCAGCATCTCCAAAGGGCCAAAGCACACTCTTCATTTGTCACCCCAGCGCACCTTTTGTGTGAATAATTTCCCATTGGTATTACCCAGAGCTTGGAGTCGATAGCTGGACTAGCCTCTTTGCTTGTACTATTATTTCCAGCAAGCTTCATACATCTGCAGTAAATCCAGGAGGATTTGCAAGTGGGCTGAGGAAGTATGAGTGACAGAATGAGCTGATAAGGCCTGAGTCTCACAGAAACAAAAGGCTTCCCATTTTGTCCTGACAAGACAGGCGCTGCCTTGGAATTGATTTGATTTGATCAAAATTTTGCCAGCTGACCCCAAAAGTTCATGCAAGTGAAGAATTAAGCCCCCAAGCTCTCTCTCACTCACTAGTAAACCTTCACATCAGTGCCAAAGATGAGAGTATCTGTCATGAGTTTTGTTGCCTGTTTGTTTTTATAAAGTAGGATCACTGAGGCTTTTCCTGCTGACGTATTTTTGATGGTAAGAAACTGAAAAGTGTCTAATGACCCACAGCTCTGTGGACAGAGCGTCTTGAAAGAAACCTTAGTTGCAAAGCCAGGCATCAAGCTACAATGCTATTGAACTTTAATACACTCTGAAAGGGTAAGGCCTAATGAGGTAAAACATAATAACTTTCTGTAAATCCTCCTTGAACTTGTGCCTAACCAGGGAAGCATGAGACAGGGGTAGCATGAATCAGAATGCCTGCCTGATATTATAGAGCCAGACATTTTCAAAAGTCAGCAGAAAGACTTTAGGAGAGTGTAGAAAGGTACAGGTATACTTCTAGTTTGGCAGAAGTGAAGACAAATTATAAAAGGAAAGCATGACCACCCTTGGCAGCTGGGCTAGCAAAGGAAAAACTAGTGCTAAAAAATTAAAGCTGTCCAAAAGAATGGGATCTTGAGAAAAATGCATTTCTTCATTACAGATATAATTGTTTGAGCTATACAATATGGTAATGTGCAAGTTTTATCAAGGTGCTGTGAAACAGATTGTCCTGCCCATCATTAGGGCATATGGGAAAAGAACACACCTTTTTCAGTTTCACCATGCTTTACTGAGAGTCTTCTCTTACCCACACAATCTTTATTGAAGAAGTTGTGCTTATATACTTATTGCCCAGGGACACTTGAGTTTGATGAAATACAGCTGAATTTTTCCCCTCCTGGCCTTTGCTATTTCATGGCAGAGCTTTGGGAATGGTGGACTGGCTGCCCCTTGCTGTTACAATGGCATCCACACCCTTATTTACAAAGACCAGGTAACATTTGTGTAACCTAGCAAGAGGTATCCAAAATATTAGGATTTCTATGTGTATGTGTATGGGTGAGAGAAAGAAGGAGGGAGGAGAAGAGTGGAGAAACTAGTTTCTGATCAAAGTCTGAATCTTAAATTTATAAGGTGTGTTTCTTTTTAAGGGTGAATAAAGTGAGTTATTTACAATGCCTCATGGATTCCACACCTAGAAGTTACAGGACTGCCTGTTGGGGATGCCTGTAAAATGAGGTGCCCTTTGGACCCCCTTAACCCAGAAAAGAGGTCTCCTCTTTCATATGAAAGTGTTGCTGTGTGCCTCAATTTGCTTTTACTTGTTTAACATGGGAGTACAAATTTTACAGACTCTTGAACCTATTCTGTGCTTTTATCTGCCAGTAGTGCTGTGTTAAATCTATCTCTGCCCACAGTTCATGGCAAACATTGAAAACCTGTAAAATTGTTGGACAGCCCCATTTAGAAAACATTTTTGATTGAATATATTGTCATATTTCTCTTGCAATAGGGTACATTAAAAGGATTTGTTTTGGTTAAAACCAGGAAATTTTAGTGTATTTCAAAGGCAGATGAGAAATTAATCCCTTTGCATTTACAAAATATTGATGGACTTTAAAAGGGGCTGCTGATTTTTGGGAGGAGAGGTGTGTGCATTTGCATACACTTTTGACATTGAGTTTATATCTTTTACACAATATTAGTCTGATCCCTGGTTCCATATGAGATGGTTGGCTCTGAAAAGCAAATACGATGATTTAGAATTATTGCGAGGAGCCTGAAGATTTGTGTTCCCAGTCCTGACGTTTTAATGGTCAAATTTCACCATAAGTTAGTTTCTACTCCAGCAAAATTTCTTCAGCTTCTTGTAAGTAGTATACTGGTTTTAGAATTTAATTGAGCCCCTGGTTATTCTTTCCCTTGTAGTTTCCTTTCTACGTGTCTATAAACATCTATGATTGCCCAGTCAACAGCATTACTTAATTGGCTGAAGATCCTAATCCAGCTTTCCTGAAAGGAAAAGCATCCTGGACACAGTTGCCAATTATTCCATTATCTCTATTGACAGCCTGGTGTACTTTGATGTCCTTCAAAGCTCTGACACAGATATCCCATGGGAGACCATTGTCTCCAGTTAAAGCACAGTGCTGAAGAGCAGTGATTTCTGTGTCTGCTACCACTGTGTTCACTGGCTTTGGAAATGTTACTTAATCTTTTGGTTTCCCTATCTGTAAAATGGGAAAGAATGTGTTATTCAGGGAAGGTTAAGAGGGTTCATCTTTTGATGTTCATAAAATGTTACAAGATCTTCTTTATAGTTTCAAGAACAGACAACAAATGTAATTAAAAAGTAAATGGAAGTTATGGAGCAGGGTAGGAATAGAGGTTGGTACTGATTTCATGATATGGCTACCTCAGTTTTTCTCTTGCTTTGAAATATTTTGAAATTACAAGGCTAAAGTTTCCTGTATAATTTGACTTTTACCCTCTTTCTTGCATCATGATGTGTCCTTTAAGCATGTAATACTGTAGTATTTTCCATAATTTCCTGGCCTTTAAGTACTTGACTTTTCAATTTTAATATTCTTTTAATATGAGAAGCTTACTGCAATATGAGAGCTCTAGTTTACAAAAGCAAAATAAGCCACTTTCCCCTCCTCAGGAACGGGGCGTGCTGCCAAAGCTGACGTGGCCATGAGCTCTGCATGGCCACAAAATCCCCAGGGAAGTGTCCCCCATGCCTGGGTGACACTGCCCTGAGTGTGCCTGGAGCCCTCCTGTATTTGCCTGGCCTTTTCCTTCACTCCCCTGGTTTATACCCACTTGCTGGACCCTCTTCTCTGCAAACTTGTCACTCTTTTCATGGGTTGTGTCCTGTGCACCCTGCAAAGCACACAGGAGTTCAGAAAGCAGATATACAGGCACAACTGAGTGCATGGAGTAAATGCTACAGGTGGTGGTCAGCTTGGGAACAAAGAGCCAAACACTAATTTTCCTGTTCTTTGCACTAGTAATGAAGCTTGTTTTTTCTCTCAAGTGCCTTTTTGAGATATGATCTTAGAAATATTGGACTAAAAAGTGTTCTAGTATCAGTTACTTATTTTTTTCATTGAAGGGATTAAATTCTAGTTTTGCAACCCTCTTTGAACTATTTTGTTAGAATTATTTCTGGTTTCAATAAAAACAACCTTTTTAATTCTCAGCATTGGGTGAAAGGACATTATTTTACGTGTACCTAAGGAAATAATAACGTTGCTGCTGTCTCTCTGAAAAGCTGGAATACTTACCTGTGGCAGGGGTCTTAGGATGAGGGAAGAGACGAGGATCTGACTCCATGTTTCAGAAGGCTTGATTTATTATTTTATGATATATATTATATTAAAACTATACTAAAAGAATAAAGGGTTTCATCAGAGGGCTAGCTAAGAATAGAGAAATAATGGAATGATAACAAAAGCTTGTGTCTCGGACAGAGAGTCCGAGCCAGCTGGGCTGTGATTGGCCATTAATTAGAAACAACCACATGAGACCAATCCCAGATGCACCTGTTGCATTCCACAGCAGCAGATAACCATTGTTTGCATTTTGATCCTGAGGCCTCTCAGCTTCTTAGGAGAAAAAAATCCTAAGGAAAGGATTTTTTATAAAATCTCATGGCTACACTTACCTGTTTTGGAATCAAGACTTGGGCTTGTCTTGTGCAGGGGCAGGAGTTGGACTCGATGGTCCCTGTGGATCCCTTTAAACTCAGGATGTTCTATGATTCTCTGACTTCACATTTGGCACAGGGTGACTAATTAGCCCAGCCTGAAGGGTGCATGCTCTCTCTATCTCATAAATCTCACCTGTTTATGATGCTGTTTCAGTACAGGCATATTCAGATGGATTTCTTTTGAGTTTTCAGCGGGTTTTTCTTAGGTGTTCCTCCTCTGTGCAAACTGTGTGGCTACAGAGTAAGGGCCTGAGCATGGCTTTGCATGCAATCACACTGGGCTCCCTCCCTGGTAAAGGCAGTGAGAGGAGACAGAGCCTGATGGTGGGAGGGCAGAAGAATGTTCCTGGCTGTAAAGTACTGAGCAACAGCAGGAAGAATATGGCAGGCCCAAACGTGGGTCTGCCCAAGCCCAAAGACCTCTGGCAGCCTTTTAGGGTATATACTATGAGAGGTACAGTGCACCAGCTCCCCCTGACCTCAGTCTCTGTGACTCCTACTGGGGGCACTGCAAGCAAGCTTATATTGAAAGCTATGGAGCTGTTTTTAAACGGTTCCTTACAGCAGAGAATAATTAATTAAACAGGTGGTTCCATGAGCACTGCTACTAATGATGGCTGCTTTCCAGGATTTCTCTCTCGTGTGGATTTCCAGGCTGTAACAAAGGTTGAGCTCATGCTGAGGTCTTTCCCTCAATGAGGGAATTAATAGGGCCTCCCTCCCTCCCTGTACTCTGCTGCCTATTTTCATGAAACTTGTAGGTACTTAATTCCTGTCAACCCTCTACACCTCTGTCTCACTTGGTCAAAATTGATCAACGATTTTAAAACTTCCTGGGGATGGGGAGAATAAACAAAGGGAGAGAAACAGATGCATGGGGAACATGGCTGCAGAAAATCCATTTCCTAAAGTTGAAATTATTGCCCAAGATTAGAATGGAAGATTGCTCTTTGTTTGCCCCTTTGGCCATACTGGAGGAAAAGAACAAGTTAGAGGAGATCAATGGTGCTGGTGAGGCTGTCCATACAGTTTTGTTGTTCATGTCTTAAAAAGCTGCCAGTATTTTTAGGGGGGGCAAGGATCACTGGAAAATCTTTTAAGGAATGGTAAAAATGTTTGACAGAAATACTTCATTTAACTTCCTCCGAACATAATCTTTACTACAGCATGTAAGTCATTTTACAGGGAGGATATAATACATAAAGGGTTCTTTAACCTTGCAAAAACTGGTTTTGTTGAGATTTAAAACAAGTTCAAGTGTCATGTAAGCCAAACACTGGTTTTAGAAATAATAAACTGTACATCCACATGGCATTCTCCATATTCTGCCAGCTTCAGATGAAAACAGGAAAGTCTTCCTGAAATCTGTGCTTTGGCTAGGTACAAATAATTGGACCAGTTACACAGGAATATATGACATCCTTTGGCCTTTGTAATTCACCAAAGCAGAGTAGATAGAGCAGAGTAGGTGGTTTAAGAGACTAATCTGACCTTAAAAGTTGCTTAAATAAGTACCGAAGTTTTCTTTCCTGGTCCTCCATTTCTGGGAGACATGACCCTCCATCTTTCACTTCCTGAAATTGTTAATTGCTTCCTGAGTTGTTAATTGCTTCCTGAATTTGATTAAACACTCAGATGAAAGGGAAGTTGCAACTTTATATAATACTCAGGAGAGAAGAAACGTCAAGGTTTTATTCCAAGTGAAATGACAGCTTTTCTTTCATGGTTTGCTGTTTTCCAGAATCACCAGAGGGCGCCAATGCAGATCTTCCCAGAAGTGATGCTTCCCAGAGGGTTGGAACATCTACATCTCCCAAGCCCGTGACGATGTGCAAACAAAAAAAGGGCAACTTCTGAAAATTTTTGTGGTGAAAACAGGTATTAGGTCCCGGGGAAATGCTCAATACTGAGCACAGTACAAATCTTTTCTGGAACCTCTGCCATTAGTGCATTGGTTATCTTTGACTTAAATTTTTCTTAGATGCTGACAGTAAGATAGACCTGTGCAAAATCAGTTCGGCCAGAAAATAGTTTTCTCATTCCTTTCAGCATCACAGTTAAGTTTGGAATTAGAAAGAATACCATGTGATAACAACAATCTTGGAGCATCTGTCAATTTGTGCTTGAAATAGAAATCTCTGCTGCTGTTTTGACATGGAAAGCCAAGATATTTTTGTTGTTTTTATCACACAGATTTGGTTCATCTGGAGTATATAGGATAAGAAACAATGGCATTCAAGCATCTTTATTTGTCCTTTTGTACCCTTTAGGACACAGCAATAAACAAACAATGAACATTCCCTCCCAATAGGAACCTTCCTTGCACATGCCCCAAAACACAACCTGAACACAAATGTACTCTTTTAAAAGGAAACAAGAGATTTATGTTGTAAGCTTGTTTA
Source organism: Agelaius tricolor (assembly GCF_023055355.1). NCBI lineage: Eukaryota > Metazoa > Chordata > Aves > Passeriformes > Icteridae > Agelaius > Agelaius tricolor. Next base: position 8,112,445 of record NW_027269263.1, read on the forward strand.
GATACCAGCCAGAATACCACATTGCCACCACATTGTGAATCACTCCTTCTGACTTTACAGAAAAATAATTTTAGTGATGATGATGATGATTATAATTCAGATTTTATTTTGGGACAATTTTGCAAATTATTATCTCGGTTTTCCAGTTCTCACTCTAAATGAACAAGAAATTGGAAAAGCTGAGACCCAACACTTTTTTCCTATCAGGTCCTGAATTTCCTAGTGATTTCCCTTGATGTGAAAATAGGATTTCTTTCCTATGAATGTGATGATGAGGTGATAGAAATGGCAGACCTGGGACACAGAGAAAGAGGTTGGAAAGGAACCAATAATTATTAGGAGGAGTTTGAATGCAGAGGTGACGGAGTTGGTACCATCCACAGAACTCATGAGCTCAGCCTGTGTTTGTGGCAAGACCTGACTTTCCCCTCCAATTTTCTCATCCTGCTCCCAGCAGTTTTTCATGCTGTGTTAGGTGTGAGGAAGCAAGGCCAACTTCATACTTACTCTTCTTGGATGACAGGCCTGGAAACAAGCAAAAAACCTTGAGGATAGGGAATCCTATGTGGTGTTTTTTAACGACATCCTATTTGATCTCAGTAAGAGAGAGAAATAGGAAAAGGTTTGTCTTTTCTGTGATATAGCTGCTTAATACTGAAAGACAAAGCTTTTTTTGTATCCCTGTCTCTTCTGGCTGGAGCTAACCAAAGGAATTTGATTTCTAGTGGCATATTTGGGAGAACCTGTGGAGGATGCTGCTCTGCAGATCACAAGTCTGAAGAGGTTCTTTTCCTTAACATTTAAAACAAATAACAAGCTCTAGCCACACTCCCAGACTACTGCCTGACCAGGATGAAGCTCTTATGCTTTATACATGTTAAACATCTCCTATTCATGGCTAAATTTGACTTTGTGCCCTAGGCCAGGTGAAAAGACATTTCCAAATAAGAAAGAGAAGGGGAAAAAAAAAAGAAAACCCACAACAAAAACAACCAAAACACAAGAAGCAAACCACAAAGTGAAATTTTTGCAAGAAGAGGTGTCTGGCCAGTGTTGCTGTGCATCTAAAAAAATCATTCTCTTTATGGCAATTCACAGAAATTCTTAAGAAAAAATGGGGAAAGGAGTTCTTTTATGGGGTATTTTATCCTTTTTTTGTCTGCTCTTGCAGTCGACTTTTTGGCAAAATACTGCATCTTCAGCCAGGAGAAGTTGGCGATGCACAAAAGGGCTTTTGAAGCAGTAAGTGTAAATTCAGACTTCTTTTCTTTTCCTTTCTTCCTTTTTTTTTTTTTCCCCTCTCCCTCTCCTCCTGTGTCTGTAGACAGCTAAGCAGAAATAATAAGCACCATTGCTTGCAGTACACGTCCCATGAATTACGCTGACATCAAATGTAACTTTAGAATGGAGGCACGCTTTATTCTTTTCGACGAACTGTTCCCCTATCCATTCTTTATTTACATGTCGTGAGCCTAAGCGCTGCACAGCCAGTCAGAACACACACACAAGAGGGGGGAGAAAAAAGGAGGCCATTAAACAAATTAAAAGGGATGGGGATGACTAATACAGTACTCTTGGAATCTGCAATTTGATTAGTCTGAGTTTAATACACAAAAGCAGCGCCGAAGCAGGAGGGGAGTCGAAGTGCTCTTTAATAACCTTCTACAATTAAATTATGGTGATGAATTTAACTATTCTGTGCTTCTAAAGGGGTCTTATTATCTGATTGACTCTGAAAGAAAGTCAGTATTTAACCAGGGTTCTTGAGTCCAGCTATTGGAAGTCATACAGTAGTTTTATGCATTAACAACTATTTTTTTTTTGTTGTTGCATGCCTCTTCCCATTCGAATTCATCTGTGATTTGAGAAAGATGGCTCTCAGGGTTATTCTCACTGCTTTTGATAGAAGTGTATTCTGGCCCTCTTACTGTACTGCCCAGAGAGTTAACATGAAAATTATGTAGTTGGATTTGTCTCCTGTTCTGTATTTTTGCTCGTAATTTTTAATTTTCAGTTATAATTTTAGACTACTTCCCTCTGCTGGCCTTTTCTATTGTCTAGCAATGCATCATTCAAACGTAGACTCTGTGTAAAGCATGCAGGGGTCTTTGAAACAGACTTTTGCCATTAAATGGCAGGAATATTACTCCACAGTTTACCCTGACTTGTGGTTTTCTCTCTGTCCTTTCCCTTACATGCTTTTTCATATGCTAAAGGTGAAGATGTTGCATGTAAAAAAAATATTTAAGTAGAGAGGGGAATTGAATACATTCCTTAAAATGGTATATTTCTTTTTTTCTAGTAAGTATATCTCTTGTGGCTCTTTGATCTTTGACAGAGAGACAGAAAGAAAGGGACAGAGACTTCATGATTAGCCTGATGGCAAAATCAGAGAGCTGATTTTATTCAAAGTAGAGGGATATGATGGATGCAGAATCTAAATTTTCCAGCTTTTACTTTGATGGCCAAAATGCTGGAGCTACTTTGCAAATTTTGATCTGAATATTTGGAGAGGATCTAGGCTGAGGGGATGAAAAGAGAGAATTATGCAGAGTACTGACTATTCAGCTAGGGCCTTATTCTGATACTTATTTTCATGCTAAGTTGCATCTTTCTCTGCCAGTAGTTTCACGGAAAAAAAAAAAAAAAAGAGAAAGAGAAAGATACTATTTCTGGTGCTAAAATGCTGTGCTATTTGAATGAGGGTGCTATATCCAGCACTCATTTTGTTCATGCCCTGAGTGCCCAAGCAGGGCTCGGTGCCTCTGCTCCATCCATTGCAGCTGATGGCTCTGGAATGGCCCCTGGGGCAGCTGAAGGGCAGCACTGCCCCACTGCCTGCACAACCCCAAATGTGGGGCCGGGCTCCTGGGTCTTCATTCAGCCCCTGTGCAGCTGCTGGCTCTGGTGAATGAGGCCAGAGTGGAGTTTAGAGCTCTGCTGCTGCACAGAGGAGGGAAGGAGCTCTCCCCCTCTCAGCCCATGCTCACCACAGTGTGCCCTGCTCCCTGGCAGGTGAGAAACAGGGGGTCCAAGGGGCTGCCTACCCTCCTTCTGTGGCATTTTGCAGGCTGTAACACAAAAATATAGGAGAAAAAAAGTTCACAGTTATGGCATAGCTTGCCATGGGTAGCAAAGGAGCAGCTGATGCTGAGGAGAGGGAAAAGTGCAGGCTGCATCTCTGGCAGCCCAGTGCTGGGTGCCCTGAATGTCTTAGAGGGGGTTGAAAATTGCTCTGAATTATGTTAGCTGCCCCCAGGAAATGTGAAAGCATCTGAAGATGCTTTCTTCAAAAAGCAAAAGAGAGACAAGGTTGTGTCCCTTCCTTCCTGACAGAAGTGCCTGCACATCCTGGAGAGAGGATGTGGGTGCCTGTGCTGCTGGCAGGACAGTTCCTTATGCCAAAGGACATACAGGACATAGGACAATCCCTATGCCAAGGGAGCTTGTTCACCCTGGTCCCACTGGACACTGCAGGTCTCAGCATGGTGAGTGTGCTCAGGTGCCCCCTCCTTGCTCTGTTCTTGGCTCTTGAGCTGCTGAACTGTTTTGTTTTGGGGCATGTTTCTGGACACTGATGATCTCTACACCTCTGTTAATATGGTTGGAGCTGTGGACAGCTTATGTGCATTTCTCTATATTTTTTAGGCATGTTTTTTACTCACAATTTATCTTTACCTCTGTGGAGAATCAGTTAAGACCAAGTATTTTAGACGAAGGGCACTGGAGAAAAATTGTATGAGTGTTTTGATATTGCAGTTTCTTGTTTTGTCTTAACAGTAAAATCCTTCTTCTTGCTTATTAAGTCATGGCAGAAACTTCCTTGTGAGCCAATGATGACAGGCAAACATGATGTCAGTTTTTAACAAGATGCCAGGCAGAGGTTTAAGAGAGCTGATTTTTATCAGAAGCTTTTATACTACTTGAGTAGTAAAAAAATACATTGTGAGCAACATCCATGGCTCATGTATGGTAAAAAGGGCAGCACACTGCATGAAACCTGGGGATGCTGGGCTGGGGAGTGCTTCCTTTTAAGAAGACTGTGCTCCCAAATTAACTTGTTCCTATGCTAAGCATAGCAGAAACAGTGCTGCTGCTAAGCAGAACAATCACTCTCCCTTTGTAGTCTGCCTGCTGGTTTGTTCAGGCCTGCTTTGTGCTCAGCCTTGGCTGGGGCTGGGACGGTGGTTCAGTGACTGTGAAGCTCTGTGTTTAGATCCTAGCCAAATCAGTGACACACAAAATCAGGGCAGGCAGTGAATCCCCAATGTGCCAGGTTTAGGAAATCAGCGCTCTGCATAGATGAGCCAATATCCTGTATTTATTTTGCTATTTTCTGTACCCATTTCTCTTGCATCTGGGTATTTAATACATATTTCCAACCAGCAACACACCAGCCTTAAATTAAATTCCCTGCTATGAATATCAAAAAACAGGCCCTTCCTTCTCTGTGCTGTTCCAGCTTGCAGCAGTCACCAAGTACAAGACCACACTCCCCCCAAGCCTCCTCCCTCTCTCCTCCCTCCCTCCCTCAAAGCAATTTTAAACTGCTTGACTGAATGCAGTATTTGAATGAGGATTTCATATATGGGCTCAGGCTTTCTCTTTAGCTCACTGGGAGAGAAGAGTGCAGAGAAAAGGGTCCATTGCAGTGAGCACACTGACTGTGATTAACTTCAGTATTCACCAGGTAAAACACCAAGGAATTAATCAGGCACACCTCAAATGAGCATGGTAGTCCTAATATTAAAAAAATATATATTTTTTTTTTTTTTAAAACAAGGGGGAATTTACCAAAAAGATAAATGGGTACTTCTATCTCCTTCCCCTTAGCCAGCTGTGGTGGAGTCACAATGCCAGGAACATGCAGTGTAGAGAAGGAAGCAGGGGAACAGGGCACAAAGGTTGTAGTGAAAAGACAAGTGAGAAAGAAAGTTTGGCTTCCTCAGGTATCCCTGTTCCCCAGTCTGCTGCCAGCCCCAGGGATGTGCTGAGCATTGCTGTGTTCATTGCACAAAAAAGAGCTTGGATCTGGCCCTTGCTCTCCCTGTCATATCAACTCTTGTGTGACCTGCTCAAGCTCCATCTAAAAGCTGTCATTCCTGATCCCTCTGCACTGATTCTTAGCAGGCCTTTCAAGATGCAGGCTGCTTTGGTGTAAGAAATCTGTGTCTACTTTCCAAAAGACATTTGTTTTCATGCTAACACTGCCAGCTTTTTTAGCTTGTTCCTTTTTCTGCCTGCTTACCTTAGAGATATTTAGTGAGGCAGTTGTGCTCCTCTCATCACCCTGAAACTGCTCCAGGTTGACTCTCTCCTCCTGCATCTGGGCACAGCAAGGGCAGGAGAGCTGGGGATCGAGGGTGAGGCAGGGCAGCAGGATGGGCAGGGCAGGGGCTCCCAGCCCCACAGTGCTGAGAGATGAGAGCAGAGCACATCCAGTGGCAGCCACCAGGGTCAAATGCAGCCCAATGGCTCTACACACATCCATAGCAATGAGGCAGGTCTGAGGTCAAGCCACAGGTCAGGGTCAACAATGTCGCTCATGTGGGGTCCAAGGGCAAGTGTGGGAGCTCAGACACAGCTCAGGAGCTCAAACACAGCTCCCAGGCTCCTGCTCCAGGCCCCCCCAGTGAGGCTCCATGCTGTCCAGTCAGCCAGGCTGGCCAGCAGTGTCACATCAGGGCTGACCCTGCAGCTCAGCCCAGGAGCAGGGGAGCAGCAGCAGAGCCTTTTGGGGTGATCAGAGAGGGCTCTCTGGCAAAATGGAAGGGGGCAAGTAGCCAGCAGCACAAAAAAAGTCTTTCTACTGCTACTTATTGGTAATTCCCTACTGGAAATCTCCTCAACAGACCTTACATCACATTTCTCACATCTGCATCATAATTCTAGCTCAAATTTCTCTCTTGCTTGACCAATCTCACATGAACTTCCATCTCCTCTGTCATTTGTCACATCCCTATCTAACAGCAGAAAATCCTATTCTTAATGCTGAATTAGGAGCCTTTGGACATTGACCTGAACTTTCCCCTCCAGTCCTCCCTAGCTTCCAATTCTATGAGAGACTCTAATTCTTTCTCTTTTTTAAACTTTTTCTAATTGAACAACTGCTTCTCCTGCTACCTATTTGCTCACCTGAGCTTAATGCTTCTGGTCAGGAAGAGGAATGATTCCTTCATCCTGTGAATATTACTGAATTTGACAAATCTGTGACTTACTATGACTCAGAGGTCCTTGTTCTGTTTCTCTTTATTTCATTCCAGCCCCTTCTTTTGTCTTGTTCACTCAACCTATCATTTTAAATATGGATAGTTATAGTTATAATATAGTTATAATTGTAGGAGTCACTTTCAATTTAGAATATTGAGTCTGGAATTGCATTTAGATTTTGATTTGGGTAATTTGGGCTGTGTTTTTCAGAATGTGTGCTGATTAGTGACAGTTCTCTCTCTTGCATCATAGTGGGGACACTTTATTGGGTTCTGCTTTACATGATGAAGGTGTTTTGGTCCTGCTGCAAAAGTGGAACACCTTCTGTAGACCTCCAAAACAATTGCAGGTGGATATAAGAAAACAAGTTTTTCTTTCAAGAAAACAAGATTGGTCCTAAACTTTCAGTTGTTGATGGCATGGACCATTGCTATGGAAAGATTTTCGTCTGGCAGGTTGGAAATGTTAAATCCAATGGAATTCTTAAGGTGTGAATATTTGCTTCCATGTTTATGATCCTTTGAAAGCTCTGGGAGAGATGAAGTTGGACAATGAAATTTTTTCAGGTAAGGTGCTACTGTAGATCTGCTGGAGCCTTCTGTTTATTGGGACTTCATGTCAGTAGTAGAAATACTTGCTTTCTTAGGATAAATGTTTGTGCAACCTGACAAAATTAATGCTGTTGCACATCACATAAATTGTGAAAGATGTGCATTTGTGTGTGTGTCTAAAAGAGAGAAAGAGAAAAAAAATCAACACTTCACCTTCTCCTGCCCTCCAGCACTACCAACCCAGAACATGCTCACCAGACTTTTAGAACAGAACGCTCCATTTCAAGATGTTTAAATGTTAGGAGTTGGCAAGCTGATCCTAGTGGTGTCCTAAGTCCACTTTACTCTCTTTCCACAACCTTTAGCAGAAAAATCAGTATTTTCCAAGACAGTGAAAGGTGGTTTAGTGAGTATATAGGAAGGAGGAACCAGGTTTTCTAGTCCCTCGGTTACATCAATTTCCACATAGATAACTGAGCTTGTTCAAGCACACTTCCAAACAACCAGAGCTTTGTGGCAGAGTGTAACAAAAGCCTCAGTCCTTAATGTGCTGCCAGGCCCAGGCCATCTGTGTGTAAATGACCCTGTGGTGCTGCCAGTGTCAGTAAGACCTGTGTCAACCTGTGGTCTGAGGGCTGTTTGCACAAATTTCTCTGGCTGCAGAGGGCATTTCTGCACAGTTTGCTTCTCTTTCAAAGCATCTAAGAGGGATGTCCTTGTGTTAATGGGGAAATCTCCCCTCTTCTTTAGAGCCCTGCCTGTTCACTGCATGTCTGGCAGGTACGTGGAGAGCAGGCAGTGTCCCATGGGGGCACTGAGGGACCTCCAGGCACCTGCTGGTGTAGGGTACTCCTGCTTTGCTTGCCTTTAGTTCTGCTGAATGGAAAGCTCTGGAGAAATTTGGCTTCTCACCTTTTTAAGGTGAAAACTTACTGGAGCAGAGGATCACTTATGCTGTGCATCAGAGCTGTACATCAGGCTGGCTGTGTAACCTGTCCTTTCTGCTGTTGCTCAACTCTTATTACATAATGAATTCATTAGTGGAGGGTAGGGGTATAAATGTTTAGTGAGAACCTGAGATAATTACCTGTGAGTAATTAGGACATCTTTTCCTCTCTCCTTCTGTACTTTCTCTGGTGAGAATTTGTGAAATGCGCTGGTATTAGCCATCAAAATATTTATTGACTTGAACAGAAAGAGATACTGGCTGTGTATGCAGGTTCTCAAGGGAATGGATGAGTGATGTGATGTGGTGATGTGACAGCTTCTTCACTGCTGATTTTCAGTACTGAGCTAAAAGTGAAAACTGCTGCCTGAGAAGATGCTGAATGGGAACAGAGATCAATAGTCCAGTTAGCCTACAAAACCTCCCAAAGATATAAATTCCCAGTGTGCTTGATGGCAGAACAGCTATTTGTTACTTGCATATGACTTGCTTTTTTTTTTTTCCTTATATATTACATTATTCTACACCCAAATTCAGGTGAGCTTTATTAGTCAGAGATACCCTTCAAAATAGGAAGTCAGCTCTGTGACATTTACTTCATGGTCACCTTTAAAACTGAAAATAAACTCTTAGCATATAGAAGTAAAATTGACTGGAAGTCTGGGACTTTGGATGGGATCTTGAAAATCCTTTCCATGTCCTGACAATCTCATGATCATGTGTGAAGAAGAGTCCCATGGTGCTGGAGAGGGGTATCCCTGCTCATCCCTGCTGCAAATCACTGTTCCCCAGTGATTCTCCTCTGATGACTTGACACATCTATACTCTGACATGCCTATGCTGCTTCTTCTGTTTGTACAAAACAAACTAAAAAACTCCTTGTTGCTAAGCTACCAACCTCTGCAAGACAAGCTTTAACCAAAGGTTGCAACCTGCTGCTCAGCAAAGCTCTGGTTTTGAAACTCCATCACCCCAACACTTTCTTTCAGCTCCCTCTGAACATTTCTCCCTGAAAATATCTGTCACTGCCTGAACAAGGCTGTTCACCCCTTCCCTCCCAAGGCTACAGGCTGCCTTTGGGGCTGCAGAGCAGGCAGCATGGAGTGCTGATGGTGCACAGTGGTCACCTCCCTCCCTCCTGCCTCTCTTCTTGCTGCCTTTCACTCCCCTTGGAGGGGAGGCACAAAAGGAAACTCCACTTTTCAAGACTGTTCCGTTTGCATCAGGCCAAAATGTGTTTTCAACTGAACAATCACTTTCTGTGCAGACAGTGACAGCTCAATTGGTCCAAGGAGGAGGGTGGGAGGGGTGCTAAGGTTTTCTTTCACTTCTTGTAGTGTTAGACCATGTCAAATGAGACTGTTGAAACAACACCGGGGTTGTTTGTCTCGTGGCCTGGTCTGGGGTGTGAAACATTTGGACAGCAGCAAAGTGTTTGCGTCTCTCCACAGCTGGAGAACACCTCCCACACAGCTTCTGCCCCTTTCCTCATCCTGTGGGGACCTGAAGAGCACCTTTCTCTTGACAAAAGCTCCCCTGGGTGCCAGGTTTTTGGTCTTGGACTCTGTCTTGAGCATCTGAACAGATCAAAGACTTACTTAAAGAGCTTAGCTAAGCTCTCATCCTTACTTGGGATATAAAGTTGATTGAAGTAGGATGTTCAAGTTTCAGGTTATGCCTGATGCTGCTTTTTCACTTGATTCTTCCTTTCTATGTGTCATTTCTCTATGTGCTATTCATATGTCATTATCATCTTGGTGGAACTGCAAGTATAAACCAGTGTAGCTGGTAAATTTGAGGGCAGGGGAGGGAATCCACAACTTTGTGGTTATAAGTATGGAATGCCTCCATATTTGCTCTCTAAAACAAACTATTCTCTTTTTGCCCAATGTCTGCACTACAACTTCAATTTTTATGTCCTTTTCCTAGAAAAGACATTCCTGGGTTGTAACCAAGACCTACTTTAGCATGGAGTGGGTATTGCTTGGGTTTTTTAAATCGCCATTGTTAATTATTTTTGGAGGTTCCAGGCATCATCAGAGGCTAATAAAAGTCTCTAAGAGATCAGTCCTCCCACTATTTAAGCTCTTCTCCAGAAAAGTCTTCCTGTCTGTCACTGCAATGAGAAATAATTGATCTCACTTCTGCTCTAACTCCTGCAGTCAGTAAACAGAAGACTGAAGACAAACTTTTAAGAGAGCTCACAATCCTACACCCTGTCCTACATGGAGTGTTGCATCTGAAGAGGGAATATTTCATCATGATCCTTTGAGCAACATATATTTTCAGTAGGCCAGTCTGACAATACTGGTAAAACTTCAAGTGTAATAAGAAAACAATATGACCAGATTTTTTCCACTGATCACATTTACTTTCCTTAATCCATGTAAATCTCAAAGTGGATGTGTAAGGATCTATGGTCTAGAGGGAGCCAGCCCAGCTGGGTGTGAGGCAAAGCAGACCCCAGCTGTGTCAGAAGGTGCTCTCTGGAGGATGATGTGTGTGGATTCAGCAGCAGCACTGTCCTGACTGTGGATAAGCTGTTCCCAAATCCATGCTAGTTGTTGTAGACTGTGGAGCACTGAAACATGTGAGTATTGCTGTTCAGGGCTCCATCAGCTGTGGAATCTCTGCACTGACCTCCAGTTTATGATGCAGACATGACCGTCATCTCCCATGTGACTTGGATATTTCAGATCTAGTAAATGTGCTATAGATTATGGTAAGCACTTTTCCAGTCAAAAGATGGGTGCTCCTTATGATTAGCCAGGTAAGCAGTGAAGCTCCATGAGAGACAGCTGGGAAGAAAAAAAAAAAGAAAAATAGTAATAGTCTTGTATGTGAATGACTTTTAAGCAAAAAGGGTTGGTTTGTGTAAAAGCTGTAAATCACATCAATTCTTGCCTGTTCAAATAATTTCTTCTCTGTCTCTATGTCCGCTCCAGAAGATCATAAACCATTTAGATTTTGCAGTAAATATCTGGTGTATCATCTCACTGAGAAAAATTGTGAATTTAGTATCTCTGTAGAAAGACTGTAGTGTATCTTAGCTCATTATAATGGAAAGCCATAGACAGATGTAAAATCCCTCCTTTCATTCAGAATTTCTGTGTATTCATTTATCTTTGAATTTTTAAAGTTATTCTTCTTCTTCTACTACTACTACTACTACTACTACTACTACTACTACTGCTACTGTTGTATTGTGTACTAATAAATGACTAATTGGTGAAGAAGGTGGTGTGGAGCCAAAAGAAGCTAAACTACTGTGCTTTTGTGTTCAGTGAAGGGAAAGAGTAAGAGGTTTTGAGGGTTTTCCTCAACTTGAAAAATGAAAGCAGAGCTTAACTACACATTGTAAAAGCCACACTCTGAGACACTGGAGTTCTGCCCAGAGGCAACTGTCTAATTTTCTGAAAACTAATATTGTGAGTGTTCTTGCAGGAGGATGCTGATGAGATGGGTACTTGAACCCCTAGAAAGTTTTGTTGGCCTTGAAAGTTGCTTCTTTATTGACTTACAGTGCAAGTAAAGTCAACAGATCCATGCCTGGAAAAGTGTGAGAAGGGTGGCAAACATTTCCAGTATCCATACCTTCATTGTTTGTTGTGATATTTGGTTGGTCAATACTCCACTTACATAAAGGAAAGCAGCCTCAGCAGCAGCACTGGCACATGTGTGATGTATTTTTTTATTAAACAATTCTATGCATAACCCACTAACAAATTAAATAACACATGTTCATTTCCATCCATTTTTGGAAATAAGAGAAGTGTTCAAGGTCTGAAAGGCCTGGAGAGAAATCAGAGCTCTGAAGGAAGGGGAAGGTCAGAGGTCAGCAGTGGAAATGGGGTGTATGCCTTCATTTTTGGCCAAGTAGTTGGGATAGAAAAAGAAGATAACACTAAGTGTACAGTCTACTCATGCTACTCAATGTACTTCTTTGCACAGATTTTTTTCTTTTTTCAATTGTTAGCTTCATTTTGAAAAGTAGCAGAGGATTTGGGATCTGTCCCATTTTGGTCAGCCAACTTGGCATAATGTAGAGGAGTCTAAATATAGCTGTAGATGTTGCTCATTAGGCAACTCAAACCACTAGACAAGATAAAAATATGTCAAATACTCTGTGGATTTAATTTCAGATTGAGCTAATCTCCCTGTATAGAAACTCTACTTCTGTGGTAGTTGCTTTTATTTACTTCCTACAACACAACAATTTTTGATTTTATCTTAATGTTTTGTATGTGCTCAAGTATTAGGAAATTTTCCAAGTGTCTTGGTAGTGCTTGGAAGTTTTTCATGTCCACCATTTAAACATTTATTTGGCTCTTCAAATGATGCTGGCTTGTAGCTGATGCACATCAGTGGAGCTGTGCCAGCTTCCTCCAGCTGAGACTTTGGCCCTTCAGTGCTGGCCTTTTTGCAGTTCTCTTATCACAGTCCTGTTTGAGCCATCCAGACATACAGCACAAACTCTGTTAATGCAGAGAAACGGTACTGGGAAATACAGAAAAAGAAGTATAAAAACCTCCCTGATTTAATCCAAACCTTACAAAGGCGTTGTTTCTTTGGGCACTTTCTTTGAAAAGACTACCATTTCAAACAAAACAGAAGGAAATTAGTAGGAAGTGATTATGGAGACAGGAAATCTCAAAGCCATGAAACTGTAAATAAAGTGTTATTTGTACTACTGTACTTGGTGCCCTGCTTTGCATTCCCAGCACGAAATGTTAGACAAGGCTTTAGCACTAGAGCAGGGACCAAGTTATTTAGATGTTTTAAAAAAAAACCAACAGAATAAGTAAAAAGTCCAACCACATATTTCATACGATTAAAAGTAGAAAGTCTTTTGGACAATTATTTGTATGGGATTCTTCTGGACAGATTTTTATCTGAAACTTGAAGCCCCACAGCCAGTCTCCATCACAATTTGTTCCTCTCAGCAAAGGATGTGACTTGTTTAGACATCAAACACGTATCAAGTGGCTCAATGTTAGTATTCTGAAGCATCAGCTCTAAGGCAGGCGCCAATGCTAACATCATTACACAACTCATGGGGCACTATGGTAATCCAGTTCAGCACTGCCTGCATTTATTGTTTATTTTTATCAGACCTATAAAAGCTCATCTTTTCCATCTGACATTATCCTACGTGATCCATTAATACAGCTAGGAGGGATGCATTACACTATGCACTTGCATATCTGTTAACGAGCCACCTTAACCTGTAGTAACAACAATGAGTGAATGAACACAGATTTTAATTGCTTCCATTTTGATGTGTTTGCTTTGGGAGTGGTTACTGTCATAGGAAAAGTTAACCAGCAAAGTTATCCCTGCATCTTTAGTTGTTTGTGTATGTGCATTCAGAAAATACCTCTTTTCTCTCCCTTCCTCAACTGCCACCTGTTTTCTGTTGTAGTTTAAAAATTATTTGCTCAAAGGGATAATAAAGCAAAGCGTTTGAGCAAGGGAGCACATAAAACTTCAATGTGGTCTGAGGAAATGCTCTGAAGCACCTGAACTTTACAGGAGTGAAGATCATGTGTTTATATGTTGTGAGAGGCTTCTGAGTCTGGTGGACAGGAACTCAGAAAGTCCCTGAAAGGCAGAGGGTTGACAGAACCGAAACCTAAAGGCTTCTTGTTGCTTCCCATTTCTCTTCAAGCAGAAATGATTTCCCAAAACTGCCATAAGACTTCTGATTCTCAGTGGTTTTTCATGTCAAGAGAGTCTGGGGGCAATATTTGTAACTTGATGTAGAAGGGAAATCTATTTGGTGGTGAGACCGTCAGTGTGCTTAGTCTGGCACATTCCCATATGAAAAGGAAATCAAGAAGACACCAGCATTATGGTTATTGCTGGTAGAGAAAGCTCTGCAAGCTTTTAGCCAGGGCAGCAAGAGTAAGAACTGGACAGAGCAGACTAAAAGTCAGCTCATGTTAGGAGAGTTTAAATGCAGCTAGGTGGTTCACCCAACCAGTGTTACTGCTGGTACATTTTCAGTGGCTGCAGAGGCAGTTAAATGGATATTATGTCTCCTGAGAACATTTTACACCTGATATAGTCAGTCTTTTTAAAATGTGGACACAAAGCAAGACAAATACGAGGTGGCTGAGCCCTACTTGCAAGTTGTCACTGCTCTGATGCCTTAAAATCAGCAAACACCTCCTTTGCAAAGGGAGGGGGAAAGGAGGAAAGGAAAATAGTGGAATGAAAATATTACACTTACTTCCCTGTGGTACATTAGCAGTGTGTTGTATAACACAGAGACAAAAAATATTAGTGGTGGTCTTCTTTACTGATTTAGAGGATGTTCTTAAATTGTCTTCAGTGTCTACTTGTGTACAGCAATGCCTAAATTACAGCTGTAATTTTTCATGGCCTCCTTCAGCTTTCCTGCCCTAAAGCATTTTTTCCCCACCAATCTGGTGTCCTTGTCAACTTCTTTGGAGAAAGCATTAATATTTTGGGGGGATTGTTTTGCTGGCTGTGCTAATCGGGTTTGTCTCTGCTTCCATCAGGGCTTTTTATCCAGCCTTTCCCCCTTCCCCCTGCCTCCCTCCCTCCCTTCCAAGCAAGGCAGCAATCTGTTCTTTTTAAACCCTTCATCATCTTTGCTCTCTCCATCTCAGTTTCCCCAGATTTTGGAGATTGTTGACTATTATGTAACAGATGGCCTGACAGACCTCCGACTCTTTGCGGCGATGCTTGGCGCAGAAAATAGCAGCACTGGGGGAAGCATTCAGCAGCATGGACGCTCATGAATTTTAACTCCTCAGTGACAAAGGAATTCAAGGGGGTAAGAGCCAATCTATCAGTAGCCAAAGTAATTAGAAGACTTAGATGGCTCTCTAGTGCAGAGTATCCCTTCTCTGCTATGGGCTGTTCATAGTAGATTAGGATAGTCTATGTCCCATTGATCTCTAAACCATAACTATGCTTCAAAACAATGGGACAGCTTAATCCAGAAATTGAGACATTTGAGCAAGCATCAGTGAGGGCTGTTCTTTTTGGCTTGTAATGAAATGTACTTTGCAGCATCAAGCAGGGACAATGTATATTGAGCGGAGTTGCACTTTGATTTTTGTTTCTATTGCATTCCTGGTGAGCAGGGGAAATCACTTGCACTAAATTACCAATACTCTGTCTCTAGACATTTAATACTTGAGGAATTCATTTTCTTGCCCTCTTTACATCTTCTATTTTCTTTGGTTTTGTCCTTCTTGCTTCTGTACGTAAAAGAGTTCTTGTAAGTGGTCAGAGTTTTGGCACCCTCATATAGCTTTTTGTCATTTCTAGGAAGTTTCTGAATATATCATTCCCTTTCCCAGAAGTCTAGCTGCTGCCTTTCAGAAACATTTCTGTGTCTGACCAGTCAATGGAAGCTTTTTCTTAAAGTAGGGGAAGTGAAAAGGGGAGAAAAGACAGTTCAGAAGAGCAAAGAGCATCTTTAAAGCAAATCTATCAGTTATTTAAACCAGAGCTGGTTTATAGTACTTTTAAGATTAGACTAAATAAAAATAACTGGATTAAGTTACTTCAGAGGTACAAGAGCAAAAATACTTTAGAAAAATAGAGATGAGGTCAAATAAGCCTCCATGGAACTGAAAATAAAGGTAGTCTGTGGTGACTATGCTGTATCTCTGTCCCTCTGTGTAATCTGGCAGTGTATGGCTGAGGTACGTGCTGTCTCCCACAACAGGGTTACCACCTCCACTGGGGCATGTCCAGAGGTACAGTGTCCCCACACCCACAGTAGGGACTCCAGGACTTCTTTTAGCCAGAAATATTTGAATTACCTTGAATAACCTTAATTTTCAGCAGGAACCTCATTATTTTCAGCAGAGAGGAAAATCCAGGAGTGGTAAGTTGACAAATGTTGACCATTTCCTCTCTTAGATGGCTCTGACACCTCTACAGATGAGGAATGGGCTTTCCCTACAAGCTCATGTAGTTTGGGAATACTTGTCCCATTGGAAGTCAATAGTGGAAAAGTTGAATTCCAGCCTGCAAAGACTGCAAAGAGTAGTTACAGTATATATCACTCAGCAAGATGTGTGCTCAGCCACAGTGTGCATTGGATCCTAATCCAGAGCTAGTCCACAGCCCCAAACACTGGCAAATGGTCTAGGGATTTTTTTCCCTACCTTGTAGAAACAAAATTCTCTTTGAGGAGCTCTTTGAAGGGCTTGATTGCCCCTTTTCCACTGCCCCTACCTGTATGCAGATGCACACATGCAGACAAACCCCTCTTCCCGCAGCACATCTCCAACCCTGAGTAAGTGCTGTAATACAGGGAGGCCCAAGAGACCTTCCCCTGCATCTTTGGGACACAGAAAACCACCCCTCTCCATGCCAAATCTCTGGCCCTGTGCAAGTGCTGAGTTTCCCAAGGATGGTGCATTGAGGGAAGGATGCACACAGAGATCAGCCAGAAGCTCCAAACTCATCAAGAGGTAACGATCTGCCTAAATTATATGAGCTCTAGTAATGTCGTTTAGCAGCAATGAGTCTCTGTTTTAATTAGAGTGACACTGTCCCAAATGGCCATTTTAACAAGGTTTAGAGATTCTGGACACAGAGCTTTCCTGCTTTTGCAGGCCATAATAACTAGTTAGTTGTGCACAAGGTCAAACAACAATATCTGGTCAGCAAAGTCTTCATTTTACAAACAGCTTAGAATGGGATGAGCAAATTATGAAATTGTTGTAAAACTGGCTTCTCCATCTCTGCCTATTGTTCATCCAAGAGGCACAGCTAATAACTCCCCTAAAAGGAGCATCAGCTCCAGTTTTGGGGAAGAAACCTTGGTAAATGCTCCAGCTGGTTGGAGGTACCAAGCAGTGCCATGATCCCCACTGCTGCAAGCACAGGGGAACCTGGCTCTAGCAAGAGCAGTGGTCCCTCCTGCTCATGGCTGAGGTCCCTCCTTCAGCAGCAGGGACAAGAATGGCAGTGATTTGGGGGCCCAGGATCCAGGGGATCAAGAACTCTGCAGCCACCATGGGGCAGATGCTGAGCTCTTCCCTGGTGAGGTCTCTTAGATGCAGAGTTGAGAGTAGTGGTACTTAGTCCTTCTGGAAGGCATCAGCTGGGAGCTGTAAGGGGTTTGAGAGGAAAAGCCATAAAATCCAACAGAGATAAGCTTATGAGTGAAACTTGCAGTGTTACTGCCATTAATGGGTCCATTCTGCATCTCAGGTGAAATATTTGGCATCTTTGAATCATAACCAGAAATAGCTGACTTCTGTCTCCAGCTTTTCTATGCAAGTATTTTTCATGCAATTTTATACCTTTTTGTTGTTGAGGTTTTTTTTTCTTGCAATAATTCCTCCAAAATCTTTCCATGTAATGTTTAGGTAACTATGCAACTTGAATAGTTTGGGGAACTTTTCTTATTGCTAATACTTGGCAGCTCACTGAGAAACACAGTAAGATAGAGCTCTCCTGCTGAAATCAAATCAGACATCCCAGGATTTCTCTGATAGTACCCATGCTATTCTGCTTTATTTTTGCTGGTCTGATTTTCTGCTGAAAAAAGTAAGGTTGCTACTAAAAATTAAGGTTATTCTCTTTTTTATTTTCTAATGTGAACTTCTCTACACAACTATGTAACAGCAATAATAATAATAATAATATTGAAAATATTTTTGCATTATTTATTGTTGACTTTGTCTCATTTAGACAAGCAAGTTTCTGAGCTTTAGTCAAGTAAACAGATAGAGATAGCTGGCATCTAAAATCAATAAAAGACAAGTGGAGTGCAATTCATGGCTTCTTTGCGAGTCAAATGTTCCAGCCCCAAAATAAACATCTGCAAAATAAAAGGTCATTTTCATTGGGCATCACATGTGAAAAATACCTGAGGGCAAATAAATGTGGGGATCACGTTCTTATCAACTCTTTCTGTTAATAATAGCCTGGTCACTGGGGACAGTCTGTTAGTGTTGGCCCACTGGGTCAGATAAACAATCCTGAGTCTCTCCCTCTCTTCCCCCGCTGTGACCTGGCCCATCTGCTTCTCTCTGGCCATATGGTACAGAACTATGTGGGACTGGAGACATTATAGTTTTATGCATCTCAATGCTCCTTGCTTTCATTGAAGTTTTGCTGACATGACATTCCTTTGAATATTCCTTGACAAAAGTGGGGCTTGTTTTGGTGTTGGTTTTCATCTCAGAGTACAAATGAACACCGAGGTTTGAATCAAGAGATGAGATTTGTAACAGACACATCAGGTGGGTAGGAAGGCTGGCTATATATTTCCTCCAGCTTACCTTTAATGAAATGTTATTTTTCCTGATCTTTACAACTAACACAGAGTCCAGCAAATGCAAGAGAGCACAGTTTGCTTGTTTTTGTCATAAATAAGCTCAGTCTAACAGACTGCCTGAGTGTCATGGAGGAAGCACAGTCTGACCTGAAAGCTGTAAGACTGCTTTAGAAAAAGTGAAGAAATTAAACCCACTGGGACAAACTGTGCATAGATCAGACATCCCTCTCCTTCTCAAGATGAGGCAAGGGGGTTTCTGGGATGCTGCAGTTCTCTGCCTTGCTGTTGCTGAGGTCTCAACCCCAACCACTGCTCATGGGGCCTGTCAGCCATGCTCTGGCAGTGCTGGCCCTCAGAGATCATTTGGCCAGCAGAACGTGGCCTCAGAGCCTCCCTGAAGGAGCCATCCCATTTTCCAGTCAGTCCTTGTGTATGGAGAACACACAGGTGTATCCTCCACTGAGGGCACGTTGCAAATGTCCAATTAGGCCTAATGAGAGCTCAGCCCAAGCATCAAAAGAGGGAGAGACAATAGCAAATGCACAATACTCCTCAATGATCCCTTTACCAAGAGGAGGATGTAACTATTGTGTGGGTTTTAACATAATAAAGCCTATATGTTCATCCTGCACCCAGCATCCTGGGGCCCCTCTCTGCTGAGACCTGTGGACATTGCAGCCACCACATGCATGACAGAGGCCTGAATTAGAAAATTAAAATGGGAATTGTTGTACAAACATTACTACAACAAGCTGATTTACAAATTCTCTGAGGCAAGTACTCAATAATACAGTTGTCTCTCAGTTTCTGTAAAACTCTAAATAGAAATAAACCCCCAAACAGTGAAGTCTATATCCATGTCACTCCCTCCCCTTCTGTTTCTCACAGTGTCCCCTCATCTTTTCACCTGCTTTGTGTAAAGTCCTACAGAATATGTCACACTAAACTCCAGAGAATTATAAAATCAGTAAGTTTTTATAATTATACAGAAGAATACAAAGTTTTAGGCTCTGTTTTCACTTTGCCAATCAATCCTGTCATTTCACAGTTCTAGGGAGGTGCCTAAAATTCATTCATTGAAAAAAAAAAAATAAAAACGTCATGACAGGCTCTACAAATCTAGAGATTTACTGTCTGAGGCTGTGTTTAATGCCTAGAAGTCAGAAATTAAAGAACAGATTTTCATGGGACATCTGAAAATTCAGATGTGATTGAGAGTCTCAGTGCTGGAATTTGATGTAGATAGGCTGCCTTTCCTGCCAGACAAAGAGCTCGACCACCTGCTGCCTCTGTAAAATAGACCCCCAACCTCATGATGTCAGACTGAGTTTTGCCATGTCCTGGCCCAGCATTTAATGGATCAAAATGTGTAAGTCCATCACCCTCTGCTGCTGAGTCTGTATGTGCTGTAAGGATGCTAGCAGCACTGTGGAGGGAGAAAGGGGAAATAAAGAGGGAGGAAGGGAGGCAGCCTCATCCTCCTCTCCACTCGCCCTGTTGATCAGTGAAGCAAGACTCCCACTACCTGAAAAGCAATACTATTCCCTGCATTAATATCTTTCTGATTTCCTTTTTAGCTGGGAAAATTTTACACTTAGAAATCAGGGTTTAGAATCTATTAAGCAGGATGTCATTTCACAAGTTGTTTTGCACCTCAATAGCTATTGTAGAGCAATGCTTGTTGCCCTGCTGCTAAAGGGAAAACCATATTCCTCCCACAGTCCCAGGCTTGGCTGTCACTTACCTCTTTTCCCTTTGGACAAACTAATACTCTGGACCTAGACTGCATGTTCTGGGGAAAGCTTTCACAGCCTGATTTGCAAAGGAAAAGAACAAAACCCCTCAAAAATCTCCCATGACAAAAATTAAAAGCAGATAAAAATGTGACACATTTCTTGGGTGATATGATAGCATTTACCATGACATGTTATTTCCTTTAAACAGGCTGTTCCTTTCAGCAGAGGTGAGGAGGGAAGAGATGAAAGAAAAAATTTGTTTATTTGGCAGCTGCATCCAGCGTTTCCTCAGAAATACTCTGGACCTGGGACTTCTTGCATTAGGGGCTATATGGAGATGTTTTAAGATTCATAGAATATACTGATGGTATATTGTATGCATCCTGTCACAGAATTCCATAAGAAATATGAATAATTGCTAAAGTGGGTTCCTCAAAAATCTGCAACAATCTTGTCATAGCCATGATCTACCTCCCTCTCTACAGCATCTTTGTTAAAATATGCAAATAGAATTATAAAAAGTTTCAGAATAATGTGCTATTAAGAGTTTATGTAACCTTATGTTTCAATCAAGAAACTTCTTCTTAGTTTGCAGTATGACATGTGTACATGTGGTCCTACATAATCTATTGTGAAATGAAAGTGGCTATTGCAGTGTACTTTTCACAATTTAAGAAGACATTCCAACAAAACACACAAAGCCAAATGAAAGTACAAATGCTAAATACTGATCTTCACTATTCTAAGCCCAAATGCACATTGCTTGTCTCACCACTTCATTCCCTGGTGAGAGAACTTTCACAAGTGCCCTGGGCCTGTAAGCCTTTAGGAGCCATACTGGGTATTTTTGAACCAGTTAATATTTTACTGTATCCTAGACTGTGTATAGCTTATAACAACCTTCAGTAACAGGGTTTCTTGTGGGAAATCAGACTTGTGCTAATCCAGTATCCTGATGCAAAGAAGGACCATATATGTTGCTCCACTGAATGATGCAGGCAGCCCAGGAGTTGCTGATTAGGATATAATGTGCTCTTGGGGAAAGGCTCTTCCCAAATCCATGGAAGGGGACGATGCCCTCAAGCCAGAGCTCATGTCTCATTGTGACTTTTTCCTTCTAATGCTCAATAGTTTAATACTGTGTTCTCTTCCCAAATTAGTATTGAGTGACCTATCAAACAAACCAGGGGTTTGAGCAAGGTTAGAGTGAAGTTGGATTAATAGGATTGTGTTAAGTACTGGGGAGAGAGGCTGATGAAGGAGCACAGAAAGTGGGTGAGTGGTGGCTTCCTTATGGATTTATTTACAAACATGTTAAAAAGAAGAGTGATTCTTTTTACTGTTCTCTTTTTCATTTTCTAACATGAACTTCTCTACACAGGTTTATTTTCATCCTTACATGTAAAAATCTCTATTACTGCCTCATCACACAGTCAGGATTTCTTATGGTTTGTCAATATAGGAATGAGACCAAAATCGACTTGACACCCGTCATGTACAGTACAAAGACCGAGATGGGCTCTGAGCTTGAACTTGTGCTAAGCTGAGTAATACTAGACTGTTATCTTGTCATTAAGAATTGCTTTGAGTCCCTATCTGTCCAGCAACTCTAATTAATGATCATTTAACTGTACTGTCAGCCCCGCTTAAATCTGAGTGTTGCCAGTTGCTTCCTTCATGCGGGCAGCCAATAGGTGCTGGGGGAGTCGTTCATGCATGGCATTGTCCCAGTGGCGCTGGGCCTATAGCATCCCAGTTTAATAGGGCATTCAGGGCTCATTAGAGAGGAAACACATCAGGAGTGACCGCTCCACTGCCACACGTTGCAGCTAATAGCCCCGCCGAACAGAATCGTTTCTGTTTCTGCTCACTTGTTTTTGAATCCTTTCAATGTCAACAAGTGGTCATGTCGGCAGGAGCCCGCCATTCTCCCTAACAGTTTTATCCGTTGCTCTCCTGAGCCAGACTTGTGTCCTCCTCCATTGTTCCGGCCACAATGGAGCCTGAGCAATCACAAAGGCTTCACAGCCATTCATCATCAGCTCACGAATTCTGGGGTTGAGATTACCCGCCAAACTTTTGGGCCATCGTTTTGGCATGGTGTGTGAATGCCCATGAAATACAAATAGTTTCTGAAGTTTACACTTTTGTTGCAAATGCATAGGGATGGCGGTGGGGGGCTGTGGTGAGGGGACTGGATGGAGGGAAAGAAGAGGAAATAAAATCCAATGTCGCTCTGGCTAAAAATAGACAAGATCCTGTAGAGGGAAGATAAGAGACAATGAGATTTCTGCTGGAACGAGAGGCGTAGAAAGGAGCAACCAGGGAAATTGAGGTGTGTCCAAAAAAAGTATGATCACCCTTTTGGCTCACAGATTTGGAAACAATCCCTTGGCTTTAGCAAGGAGGCACGGACAGCTCTTGCACTGCTGGGATCCAGAAAGTATGGGGAGAGAGTGCCCTTGGGTGAGCTCCCTTCCTTCCATTCATGACAATAACCAGCATTTTTCCTGGTTGCTGGAAACACAACTGGAAAAACGCTCCCTAGAAGCACACACCTGATGCTTGTTATTTGTATTAGGTTAGCATTTAGACCTTGTTGTGCTGAATGGGGAATGAATGGATGTTTCACACCTGGAAACATGAGATTTGAAAATGTAGTTGCTTTACCAACATCACACTGTTAAAGTCAGAGATGAGAATCAAAGCTAAAACGTGTGTGTGTGTGTATTTGTCAGTTTATTTTATGTGTTACTTCCATGGTGTTGTGTTCTTCCCTACATCACCAGTGGCTGGGCTGAATCCCACCTGCTTGACTGCTAGGCAAAGCAGACATTATTTTATTGTGTACTGACTGCTGCCCAGACACACTGCATACACCCCAAGCATCCTCCAGATGATGCACCTGGGATGATGCAGAAAGAGTGCGCTGTGTCCATGGTGTTTATCAGTGCCATTGGATGATGGCTGGGCACATGGCTCAGAGCTTGCTGCACCCTTCCACCTCTTACTTACCATGCTCTCTTTCAGGCAGTCCACATTGTGCTGATTTTTCCTGAGTCAGGACTAATGGCTACATTCCAGTCAAGAGAATTCGATTTGGAAATTTTTGGAAACATTTGGAATTCCCTGTGAGTATCCTACAGTGTCTTCCCAGTCATTTTAACATGCCAGGAGGTTACAAGGAAGTTCAAAAGTGTTGATAAAAAAGTGAAGGTGATTTTTTTTGTCTGTCTCTGAAAAATTAAGTTTTTCATAAACCACAATCATAGACAAAGATACTTTTCAGTGCAAGCACTGAGAAATCATCTCCTATTCCATTTTATACTGTATATCAGCTAGAGGCTTCTCTCTTTACCTGTTGCAATAATCAGAATGGGAAAATATAATTGACTGCTTTTACCCTTTTTTCCTAACAGGTCCGTATCCACTTTATGGCCCAGATTATTATAAAAGTACCAAGAAGCATTGCATGTGTATCAAACACATTTCCTGACAAAAGATTTGAGTGTAAAGCTGAAGTGGTCTCCGACATCAAAGGTAATGGAAAACACTTATGAGCATTTTTAGGCCATGTTTTATGTGTTCATTGCCATTCAAAAACAGTCACAAACCACTGATTGTGTAAGTATTGTGTTTCCTGTTATCACCTTAAGATCTGCAATCACAAAGGACTGGCTTTGGAAAGTGGGCTGTATTTGAGATTCATAGTCATCTATTGGAGAGTTACACCCAACCAATACAGCAGCAGGGCAGGGGATTCTTCTTGCCTTGCTGCACTTTGCATGCTGCTGGTGGGCACAGGGATCACTGATTGTCCTGTGTTTCAGACAGGATAAGCAGGAGAACATCACAACAAGGAATCTCAGCAGGTTCAGGTGTACTCTAAGTGCATTCCAGACATCAGGCCTTTAATGGGCATAGTCATGTCAGCACAACATCTTTAGGGATCCTCAGAAGTACTAGAACAGGGACCCCACCTGTCCATGGGGTTAGGCAGCAGCTTTGCAGAATTTATGCATGGATGTGTGTAGTAGAGCAATGGAGAAAAACCCTGACTGTGGTAAATCAGAGGGGGTTTTGGCCTCAGTGTGTTTTCAGGTACTTGTCCCAGTCAATCCTACCAGACCCATAATGGTATGCATCTATTCAAGCTTTTCAAAGACAGAATTTTTCTTTTTTCCTTTCTTTCTTTCTTTCCTTTTTTTTTTTTTTTTTTTATTTTCCCTCTCTAAAGCTGCTTAGGAAAGAGGTAACTGCTCCTTTTCACAGTCAAAGCAGGATATTCTGAACAGAATGTTAACTAGACTTGGGGCCAGACTGAAGAAGGGTTTGAGCAGTTTACAGATCTGGGTTTTTGGCTTCAGGATCATAAGTAATAATATAGAAGAGAAAGTGTATCTGGAAAATTTATAGATATCATACTTTGAAGTTTCTTTAGTTATCCTAAGATTTGGAAGTTTTCTCTAAGAGAAAGGAAATCATGCTGTGTAAAAAAAAATACTTTTTTTTCTTTTTTTCTGTTGTTCTTGTTGCTGTTGAATTTTGCAGCAATTTTATGAGATTGTTGATTAGTTTAATAGAGTTGAAGACTTTGGAATTGAAAATGTTTCAGGCTTGGTAGGTAAAGCATTCTGGTGCTCTTCACAAATTTCCTCTCTGAGATGCATGTAGCACTCTACGGCTAGATACCACACCTCTCAAGTTCTAGTGCTGCAAACACCTAACTGAATGCATCTGCCTAAACATAAACTAGTCCTTTGCTTAAAAATCTGCATGTTTTGATGAGGTTTTGTTATTCTGAAAGAGAAGTTCAGTGAAATTTATGTGAATGCCCAAATTTGTGGATTTGGAGAGTGCATGTGGACAGAGCAGTAAACTGAAATATATGCCTGCCTCAAAAAATGGAGGTTTCTCACCTAAAAAATGCCTTTATTCATAGCTTCTAAAATCACATCTAAACACATACTGTTTCACTGCATAGAGAGATGATGATTGGAAGTTGTTTTTTTTAAGTATAATTTAAAATGAAAGTAGCTTGGAGGGAAATATTCTGAGCTATACTGAGCACCTGACTATGAGCAAGCTTTGTTCCTGATACCAACCACATCAGTGAATGATATTGATTTCTTGTAGCAGATACCACCCTGGTATTTCAAAATGCCACATCTGAACTGTGGCTCCTTATCATCAGCATTTCTTATCACATTTTTCAGTGGTGAGTAAGAAAATTGAGCACCTGATATGTGACATAGGTAAGTAAGAACCCAAGTCTGGTGTTACTCAGTCTTACTTTACATTCTGCATTTGCCTGCAAGTGTTATTTTTAGGCTGAAAAGTTATATCTAGCTTGAGTCAAATCTCCCTTAGCTCTGTAATGATGCAGAAGTTCATAATATGTTCTTTTGTTTCTTTACTTCATGTCTGAAACTTCTGGGTTTAAATAGTAACATTTATGCAGGGGGGCAACCTTAAACATAACAATAATACAAGATAGCTTAAGACAGAGGGAAAGTTGTGAGAGGGAAAGTTTAGGCTTCAGTAACAGTCCATGGGAACTATGAAAGGGTTAATATAATGTTCAAGCATTAGGCAATCCACTTTTCACTGCTGCCTGCTCCTCGGAATATGGGGGATTGCCGTCGGTGCAGAGTTCTACGGCTTCAAAAGTGAAAATCCTTTCCCACTTTCTAGGGATGTGATTTTGTGATTTGAGAGTAGTTCTGATTATCTGGTGAAAAACCAAGTGAGCAAAACCAAACCCTAAGTTCTAGTGCAAACTTTGTGCTTTAGTTGTCAGCTTCTCTTTTTCCTTTCTTTTTCTTAGGGCAAGTAACTTAAAGAATAGCCTTTCCTTGTTGATTGCTCTACCATTCATTGGACAGCATATGGTTTTTGTCTTGGGAATCATCCAACATGTCACAAAGGCAGTGATACTGGACAGTTACTAGGCAGCTTTTGTATACTTTGGGGATAGGGGAAGATGGTATTTTAATAGATTTCCTTGGGGATCTCTTAGAAGGGTAATTTAATTGTTGAAATCAAATTTTGGGCTCCTGTCACAAATCATTACCTTATCTTTCATCCATCTATTCCCTTGTTGTTCAAACTAATAAAACATGCACACTGCTCTCCATTCATGTGACCCCCTTCATACGTTTTTAACTGGTAACCCTGGCTAATAATGGGTAGGTGGTCTGTTTCTGGGGGAGGATTTTTTTGAGGGAATGGATAGTTTCTCTAGCTACCACATCAACAAGGGTGGCAACTTATTCACTTAAGATTCAAAGCTACAGAACCACATGAGTGTTGGTGAAATTCAAGCTTAAAATGCCTCAAAGAGGAGGATGCAATCTGGGGTACCACCTCAAGTATTTGCATTCTGGACTCTGGCAGGCAAATTCTGGGCAACTGAGTCATTGGTGAAGGGATCTTGAGATCCTTCTTGGTGAAACCATTTGTCACCATTGCTATGGTAGCATTTAATCAGTTCCAGCTTTCACTCAGTAATGCTCTCAGAAGACAGATTGGTGAATTTTCTTGCAGCTGTTTGATTGAAGCCTCTAAGATGAGGTGCATTAAGATGGTGGGAAACAGCCTGTGATCCCAGTGCTCCAGCTGCTCCTCACCTGATCCAAGCAATGTGCTATCTGCAGAAACATATTCAGGCAGCACCTGCATCTATCCTGTCCCAGTCTCTCCATCCTCCATAGCATCTCTCATTCCTTCAAGAACTTGCAGCTCCTTGCTATTACTTTGAGTGCTGCAGCTCTCCTGAGCATGCAAAAGTGAGGATCTTCATTCCAGCAATTCAGACAGCGAGGAGACAGGGGTGGGGGATGAGGAGCTCTGAGCTGGCAGAGGCCAGTTATGGCAAGAAAAAGCAAAGTTGGGGCAACATACCCTATGAGGTTGTTGGTGTAGTCTTGGGACATCCTTAACCTTTTGCTAAAGCTCAGCTGACCTTCAAACTTCTTAAATTTGACGCTTCAGCCTTCTGGTCACCCCTTGCACTTAGGAGTGGAGAATGGAAATGGTGCTTATTTCTCATTGTTCAAACACATTGCCCAAATGTCTCTGATTGTGTGAGTGATTGGGTTAAGTGATGTGATTATAGACAGGATTTCTGAGTTTGGCCCAGCTCTACTTGCATAGAGATAACTGGGGTTTTAAAGAAAGGAATCACTGCATCATTCCAAAGTCCTCTTTAAGGCCCAGTGTTCCCTTTGCAGGCAGTGAACAAGCAGCATCCATCCCTACTGTTAAGTATTTACCATCTAAAAAAGCAGAAAACAGAATATTGAGGAGCATCAGATCCAAAAATAAAAATGTGTGTATGTTCAGACCAAGGAGGTGATAGGCAGCAGCTGCATGCTGTTTGCTCACTCATTTATTTGCTACAATTCTATGGTTACTTCTTGTTTTTCATGACAACATCCTTCTAATTCTGTTCCCTTTCTTCTTAAAAATACTTTTTGGCTTTGTGAACTCAGAAAAATTGAATTTAGAAACACAATGAATCACTTAAATAACATTTAGATAGAACCCTTATCATCCTAGAATGGGAATCCTTGCAAGTTTATATGTGGGCTTCTAAAATAAAGGGACTTTTTCCTAGTTACTTCTGTGAAAACAAGGACAAATCTAGTGCTTTATGCACTCAGGAGCTGATGCCTTCTAAGTGCAGTTCTTACACATTTCTTTATTCCCAGTGCTAAGAAAACCCTAGCTTTTTTTTTTCTCATGTTTCATCAAAAATGTTTTTCTGGAACAAACCAAAACAAACAAAACCCAACCGGTCTTTTGTTGGTCGCTCCACTTCCCAAAAGGGTCCAGGGCACTCAGTGACACAGCATCTGTCTTAGATGCTATTGAAGGCATTCAGCCTCTAAATGCTCTTCCACTGACGTTCTTTTATGCTGTGGTATTTGAAAAACTCATACAACAGGGCTGGAGGAAAGGAAAAAGGCATCTTTTGAATAGAGTGGAAAATATTTAATCTTCTCTCTACCTGATTTTTCTCTTAAATTCTCAGGAACTTGTCTGGAAAAGCCAAATATCCATATATCTTTATTAAAATTGATGTTGTTTTTGCTACTAACAACAGGTTATTGCAATAAACCCTGTAGGATTTTAAATTTAAAACTGGCTGAGGTCTTCAAGCCCCAGTGTTCTTTTCCTAAATGTGTTCAGGATTAGACTCTAGGTTTGTGCTGCTTATTTCGAATTCTATGTTCACTACTTTTAAAGGAGAAAATGAATTAATGCAATTTCTTCCTTAGCAAAGCCTGTGCACGAATGCTGGTCTTTTCAGCACTGTCCCTTTAAACCATGCAAGGTGTTTATTTTGTGTAGGAAGAAAGACTTTACTGCTCTGAGTAACATAATCCTGGCTGTGTGCAGAAATGGGCTGGGTGTGTGTGTGCATGGAAAGAGGAAGGCCAATTGTTCTTTTTGTTTATAAAAACCAGTGTTCCTTTTTATAAAGAGATTTTACTGTAGCCCTCTGTATTCTCCTTCATCATAGAGAAATCCAGTGAAATTGTATCTATTTCCTCAGACTGCTGTCCTAGATACCTTAACACCACATGGATAGTAGATGTGCTAAATTAGAGGGGATTTTTCTTTTTTTTATCACCTCTGTGGAAGTGTTTGTTCTTGTATCTTTTATTTTACTTCATAAAAAGGAAAAAAAAAAACAACATAAAGAAAGAAAGAAAAAGAAAAACTTCACAGAACAGTAAACCTGAGACTGGGATTCGAATGCCAGACAGTTGAATGAACAGGATAATCGGGGTATTTTTTTTGACAGGTGCGACAGCCTGCCTATGACTGGCATTATAATCATTACCATTTTAATAAGGCTCTAATAGGGGGGCCGATAATTCAATGGGGTGTGAGGATCCTAATTCAACTCCCAATCCCACATGAATGTGCTAGAATTTGTGGGCTTTGTTTTCCTCTTTTGTACCCCTGAATGCAAATAATTACTGGCTATAGATTCAAAAATTCTTAGAACTGGAAGCTAAATTAGCTCTCCTAATACTGCACAAGAATGTCAATACTCAGGGGGGAAAAAAAGGAAGTAAGTGGTTTTTGGTTGTTTTTTTGTATTACACTTGTGGTACTGCAAAGGTTCTTTAGCTTAAGTGGTTTGGTTGGCAGTGTGAATAATACCAGCACTGTTTGTAAAGGACGTGCAGCTCTCTTTTCCCCTGCTCTCCCCAAAAGGGAAAGTAAATATATTTGTCTGAAAATCATTTCTGGAAAATCATATGCTGCTTTCTACCTGCCTTTTTTGTTGATGTTGCCTCGCTCTGCTCCAGGATGTGTCTGTCCTCTCTGTATTGTTTCAGCAGTGGCGAGTGGCATGGTCAGGATCTGTGGCTGTGCTTTCACAGCAGCCCTGTGGGCACTAGAGCAGTCAGTTTATCCCTTTCAGATGATCCTACAGCACAATTTCAAATCCTGAGGCAGCACCCCACACTGTGGTTTGAGGCTGTGTGCTGAAGGTACCCTGTGGTAGCAGGAGCTGCTCAACACCTAAGAGTGTTTCCAAATGTGAGAGAATGCACCCATCTCTGCCTGGGACACCACTTACACTTGTGTTTAAGGGAATTTGAGCAGTTATTTTAAAACCGAGGAGGTTTAAGGGGTCAGCAGCCCTCCTTCCTTGCTCCTACCAACTCCTGCCTGTGTCTGACTGGGGACCAGGTAAGGAGGAATGGACTCCTCTCTCTGTTAACAACCAGAACAAAAAGCCTTTTTTGTTTTTGTCCCTGCTGACCTATGCAATGAATTTCTCTATTCATTTGTGGTCAATAATATATAGTATTATTTCTATCTAATGACCAACAGTGCTGCATCGGACAAGCCTTTGAAAAATTGAGAGGGATATTTCCATATAACCTCTTGCAGCTGGAATCAGCTTCTCCCGCCCACTATTTCTGATCCTAAATTAGCTGTGGAGTCTTGCCATGCTTTCAGTCCTCTTTCTCTTTCTGCACATGCATTGCCTGATGTGTAAGGAATATGACCAGCACTTGGTGTATAACTGAGTAAAAGATAAACAAAGGCACTTTATATCATGCAAGAGTAGGACATAACTGAGGTGGACAAACCAATCTGTGAAAACCAGCCTGAACCTTTGCCCCAAACTGAAATGCAGAGTTTTGGAGCTTGGCCAAAATCTGGTTAATCTTTCTCCCTCTCTGTCTTTTAATGGTATTTATGGTTTTGCAGCACTTCCTGGTTTCATCTGGGTCCAAAAGCAGGAGACTGAAATATCATTGAAGAGGCTATTCACAGTGTTTCCAGCTGGCTAGGACCATGGAATGAAAGATCTCTCACAATCAGGTCTGTTCTAGAAGGGCTTCTGCCCAATTTCTATCCTGATGAGGTTCTGATGAACAGCCAAACTGTTGGAAAATTATCCTAATTAAATTGAAACTTTAAAATATGCCCATCTACAAAACAACTGACATCCTTCACATGATGAACCTGTGTACAGAAAATTACCTTATTAGATTTCTCTTTTGCCTTTTTGTGCAGAAGATGTTATTTTTTCTTGACATTGGAAGGCTCCTCATGGACTTGATATGTACACGGGCTATTTGTGCTCTCTTTGGGATAATGTTCTTTATGGATTTCAAGTTTTCATGGTCACTAAGATGCAAACCCAGAGAGTTTCTGTTTTGATTCAGACATTGAAACAACTTCTCAATCCCATGGTTTCTTTGAGCAGAAGATGACAGGATTTGGAAATGATCTTTGCCTTTCTGCAAGTACTAAAAAGAATATATGGAGGTCTGTTCCCCATTGCACATGGTTTGATTTAGGCTGGATGTTGTTACAGAGCAAATGCTGAGACAGGCTGTGAGGTGCAAAACCTACAGAATGGAGAGGATAATCTTTCTCTGTTTTAGCTTACCTATTGCTGCCATTGTGGCTAATTATTTTTGCTGTGTGACAATTTTCCTAGTTTT
Organism: Agelaius tricolor; assembly: GCF_023055355.1. Classification (NCBI taxonomy): domain Eukaryota; kingdom Metazoa; phylum Chordata; class Aves; order Passeriformes; family Icteridae; genus Agelaius; species Agelaius tricolor. Next base: position 8,143,149 of record NW_027269263.1, read on the forward strand.
GCTAAAAAGGTTGTTGAGAAATTTGTGAAGAAGCAACTGAAGATGTCCCTCTTATCCTTAGTCTTTATTCAATTCTCTGGGGGGAAAGGTAAAATCCAGTAGTTTGGAGACAACCTTGAGAGTACCCAAAGCTCTCCCTGCTGACTTGGACAACATAACGTGGTTGACTTTCTTTAGGCACTGATCAATAACTTTATTCTTCTCTCTTAGACATCACAGGAGGCTGTGCTAGACTGGCTTCTGTCTGGCAAGACTGTCCTTGGGGACTCTCTCTGGCTGAGCAAAGGTTCCAGAAAAAAAAATCACAAATATTTTAAAGATTCATGATGGATGTGAACTTACCTGCCAGTCCTTTTATCTGTCAAATTTGCTACTGTTATCAGCACTGTGTCATCACCATGTCCAGAGGTGGGCCCAGAGCTGAGCATGGCTCTGGAGCAACTGTCCTGCCCCAACCAGCTCAGCATTCTGAGAAAAATACAGCATGCCTGAGGAGCATAAGGGAACAACATTTTTCTATCCTGTGGTGGAGAAAAACTGTTTCTAAACTTAGATTATTTGTTTAGGCTACCAAAAAGAGAGTACAGGGTAATCTATCTTGTTTTATAGCTCTCCACGTGCTCCCTGCTGCCCGTCTGTTTGAGTGAGGTTTCCTCATGGGTCGTGTTTCAGCCATTGCAGCTACATAAGGCATTCAGGAAAATGCTCCTGTGGGTTTAACAGGAGTGGCTATCAGTTTGAAATCCATGAGGAGACATCTGAGCCACCAGGATTCTTCCCACTTGATTCCCTCCCAAATGAGTCCAAACCTGCTAAGAAACAGAACAAAAAAAGCTTTGCCTTCCCTGTTGAGGGACAAAGCAGAAGGGGAAAAGGCAGGTGAAGATGCTGAATTCCCTTTCCCTAATAGGAACTAGGGAAGTAGGCAAGATTTAATTGTGTTGTTGAGCTTTCAATTGGGTAGCAAACTTTCTTGCAAGTGGAAGATAAGGTAGTTAAAGTTGTCCCAAAAAAGCAGAAGAAACCAAACAGCATCCAGTTCATAATTATTAGTGATGTTACTCCAAAGGGTTATGATGCAGCAGCCACAGGAATTATTTCTGCCTATGTCATTGATCTGCTGCCTGGTTCCAGCATTTCACTTCCCTCTGCTGTAGCTTGCCCTGTCAAAGTAAAATTTACACTGAGCTGTCCCTCAGCAGATCTGTTCAGGGTTGATGAAGTGTTTTGGAGAAGGGAGAAGGGGCTGCTGCTAAAAAAGCTGCTGCAAAAGTTTTGACCACTAGAATTCACTTTGATGTATCAAAAGTAACCATTTTTCCCTAAAGTGCTGGAAGTTCATTGTGCAAAGAATTTAGATTAACATTAAATACAGAAGGTTTTAGAAATCATTCACCTTGAAGACTGGCAAAACTGGCATATTCACAGCAGAAGTGAAAGACATGTTTTATCTGTGTTGTCCTTTGTAATTATGCTGCTGAATAACAGGAGTATTATCACACCAGGGTTAGTGCCAGAGGATTACCCAAAGTTTTTCAAATGGGATGGTAAAGTGGTGCAAACAGGTGCATAGACAAAGAGCAAAAAGAGGGGAGGAAAGTGAGAGAAAGAAAGCTGAAGTCTCCTAGTTTCAGCCACATAGCAAAATTAATGGTTTCTCTAAGTGAATAGCATAGCTAGATTACTATTGAACCTGTAAAATTAGAGGAATGGGTCAGATTCTTCATTTCACTTCTGTTTTAACTTAAGCAAAGGAGCTCACTTTAATTGTGCTTTACCTAAAAAGAAATCTTTTCATTGCAATAGTTTTGCAGTGGATAAAGGGACTCATAAGAAGAATATGGACTCTGAAATTTGCTTCCCAAGAACTCCCTTTGCAAACTGGGTGCTGCAAACTGGCATTTCTTTTTGAACGTTCCACACGTGTGTATCCAGAGAGAGGAAGGCATTTCTAAATGAAGTTAAAATATCTTTACAAGCAAAACAGTCAACATAAGTACCTGCACATAATATTTTGGTGTCACTTTTTTGGTAAATATTTGTGTGTTGATTTGTTTGTGTACATTGGAGCAAAATGGATATTTCTTAACCTCTTCAGAAAATAATGATGTACTTTTGCACAGTTTCTTTGCAAGATTAAACTTGCAGAAAGTTTTTGGTGCCAATTTTGAGTATGAAATGTATCAAGAGATGCATTTCAGTGTTTACTGTTAATTACCACAAACAAAGCTGGTAAGGCTTTGGATATGGATGTCTAAAATTATCTGGGGAAGGAGGGAACAGGACATTTGGGTATTTTGCCTTTTTTCTTGAATGGTAGCTTTGGGAACATTTTGTGGTGGTAGGAAGCAATACTTGAGGAATTTGGGTCACTGGGGAAAGTAGCCCATCTCAGATTTCTGTGTTACCTCTGTCTGCTGGCTGTCACTGAGAACAGGAGAATATTTTAGCTTACTGATTGCCTGCTTTTGAGGTAAACCTACAGGTAACTATAGGCTGGTAATTACCCCTTTGGTCCCCACAAAGATCTGCAAGAGTAATAGGGGGGTAGGATAGGTCTGAGATGACATTGATGTACCCCCTGACTAATGCCTACAGTGGGATTTCCATGATTCTGAGCAAGATGTTGAAGGCATCTCTGGCTTTGTTTTGTAATTAGGACATGTCAGTCTCTGAAAGGAGCTCTCCTTAGAATATTTGCTGTAAAGAATTATCAGTATAAATATCTGTAATTGCTGCTCCCTGAATCATGTGGTGGGGGGCAAATCAGGAGCCTCCCAGCTATGCAAATAAACAGCAGCCTCACGATGCCCTGTCCCCTCTGTGTTCCTGTCGGCTCTGTTCTTGTGCATCACTAAAGGGCATTGAAATTGCACAAGTCAGCCCTCTCAGCGGGCTTGGTGCCCCGCTGGCTCACAAGAAAAGGGCCAGCAGGGAGTTTAGGGGCAGCAGAGTACACATGTATGTGCTCACTCCACATGCACGCCCTGCCTGTCAGCCCAGCAAGACCCGTCACCCTCGTGATTGTCGTTTTGATCCCACTCCTTCGGCTGACATGCTCCCAGTCCTCCAGCCAGGGCTGTGCAGGACTGACACTTTCCTGTCCCAGAAAGAGCCCTGAGATAACAGGAGGCTTTGTGGTCTTTCAGATTCAGTTTCAAATTCAGTTTTCTATCTGAATTTAAAGTGATGGGGTTGTCTTGGTGACAGTAGCTAAACATCGTTATCTTACTTTGTCTGTGTCATAACATAGCCAAGAGGGGACATCTGAGATCATGCCTAGATTTACAGGAACTCACAAATCAGAAATTCATTCCCTTTGATTTACTTTTTCATTTCCGTGTATACATGTGAAAAATAGCACTTTTTTATGTTTTGGAACAACTTTACTGAAACAAAATATTTTGGTGTTATCAAAACGATTGTTTTCCCCTGCTCTTAGTAAAACAAAAAAAAATCAGTAAATTCAGTTTTGTGGACAAGGTCTGTATTGCCTAATAAGAAAGTATTTAATTTGAAAATGCAGGGTAAGTCTAGTTACATGGTTCTCAGGACAGTTTTTAGTGGGTGAATATTTCATGATACTGAAGGTCAAGCTCTGCCTGAAAATTTGTGCCTCCTGTGTGATAATGCAGTAGCTGGGATCAGCAGAAGTGTAAAAGACAAGACATTCTTGCAATAGATATGGCTGACAGCAAAGCTTGCCAAGCAAAGTATTTCTGCCTTGCTGGTTTGCCTGAAGTTTCATCCATGGATATGGAGATGGTGAGGCTCTTTTGTATTCCTCCTTTTTAGCCTTTCTTCCTAGGAAGCAATGCATGATTAAGCTGGCTCCAGTTCTCAATTTTTTGAACTTGTCTGCTTGGCTAGAAGGGAAACAGGCAGATGAATCTTTTTTTCTGGAATAAAGCCTGAAACCTAATCTCAGGTGTACTATTACCAGCAGAGGATCTAAATAGGGGTGAGGAAAATGCAGATGCAAGTCTCCTGCTGGCCTGCTGGGACAGCACCAGGTTCCTTTGACCTCTTGTGGGGCATCGTGTCTTTCAAGAATGTATGGAGTTTGTTGTCAGCCTGAGAAATTCACTCCTAGTGTTCTCTGCAATAGCTTCAAAAGTCACTATTTCATCTCATTTCATATAAGCCAGACTGCTAGGGGACACTAATCAGGGGTTCTCCGTGGATGATTCCAGTTTTCCATTAGCAATGGGGTCTGGCCACAGAACTTGCCTAGATTTTGGATTAGTGTGTTCATAGGACTCATCAAACAAAACTAGGAGAGTAAAGACTCTGTAGAGAAGATTTCCAAAGGCAACCCCCTCACAGCTGTTAAACATTTAAGTTGCAATTGAAGTTCAGACACATTGACTACAAAATGACCCATTTAGAGCATGGAGAATTTTTCTTAAACAAATAAAGATGACTTAGCCAAGTGGGCTGGGATGTACCCCTTATACAGCTAGAAAAAAATCAGGTAAATTCTGCTGTATAAAAGTTATATGACAGGAGTAAGTAGGGGGTACAGAGCACAGCACTTGCCACAACAGTGAGCAAAATTGTGTCCAGAAGTAACGTGAGAGCCCAGAAGAATCTGGCTAATGGAGAAATGGATCCCTGCAAAAGGAAAACAGTGGCTTATTTTCCAGTTGCAAGGGAATAAACAGGATGAGAAAAGTGCTGGCTGTCAGGCTGACTTGTGTGGCACAAGAAGTCAGTCTGACTTCTTCAGGTGCTCCAGCCCCTGGATGTGATGGAGATGGTGTTGTGTGACATTGCTGGGGCAGGGTGTCAGCCTTGCTGACAGACCAAAGCCCCTGGCTATCATTTCTGTGGTCTGCTCAGAACCACAGCCTGCTCTTTGATCTCTGTGTACAGGGAATAAGCTGCAAACCCACAGGGATTTGGTTTTCAAGCAAAACTTTAATTCTTCTGCAGCAAGGGAGGAAGGTTACAGAGGAGGCAAGCTGACTTCAGCTCTTTATTTTTTTTAATTCTTTTATTTTTTGGGGTTTTTTTTTGGTTTTTTGGGTTTTTTTAATACCTTCTCCTCACTGAAAAGTTTTCTGGTTCTTTTTCCTGGAGCCATTTTAAAGAATTCTAACATTTCTTGCCAATGTGGGTTTGTTTTTGAAAGAGACAAAATCTAGGAAAAGTAATGTTCTCACCATGGTCACCTTTACCTCTCACAGCTGGCTGGAGCAGAGTTCAACACATCTGTGAGGATACCCTAAAGAGAGGAGATTTGTACAAGATTATGGAGATTTCCAAAAGAACTTAATAACCACCATTTTTCTTTGTCTGTACATTTTATTTACATGCATTTATTGAAATGTCCCAGGCTCTGGGGGAAAAAAAGTATTTTCTGCCACTATCAGATATATATTCAAACAAACAAACAAAATGCTATTGTAGAGGAGGATGATAATGCCAGGAACTGACATCTTCCTTCTACTCCATTTATCTCAGCAATGCACTCTTAGTCTGGAAACTGTGATATTGAATATTGTCAGGTTGGGTTTCCACTAATTAATGAAAAACAGGCTGCAAGCACAAAGGATTAATTTGGCCTATTCAATCTGATCACAAACATTTTGAGAATCTGTTTAGCTTTTTTGAATGGTGTGAGGAAAACCAGGAGAAGAAACATCTTTTTTCAGCTAGTCAGCCAGAAAAAAAATCCACATGGATTTACCTAATGGGGTCAAAGCTGAGAAAAGCAGAACATTGTTCCTGGGAGCCAGACAATGCAGTTATCTTATGGAGAGGGATGGTTCTGTGGCTCTAAAAACTTCAGAGTTACTAACTGCCTCTGTGAATTTAAGCAGGCAGCTTTGCTCTGCCTTCAGTGGGAATTTGCACTCCCAGTATCAGGTGGAACTAACAGCTCCTGTGCTTTCTGGGAGCCACAGGCCCATTTACAGGGATTTTGCAATGAGTGTAGTACAAAGCATCTGAGTCAGGTTCTCATCTGGTGAAATCAATGTCCTTGGTCAATGAAGAGCCTGGCAGTCTATATTCAGGTCCTGCCTGCACAGTGTGGAGTGTCTCTGATTAAACTGTAATCAGAAACCAGCTAAGAGATAATTGGCATGTGTATTACTGCAAAACATGCATAAACCAATTCTGCTAGGCTTAGGCTGTAAATATGTACCCAGGCTGATGTGCTAGCAATGAGCTGCCTGCTTGCTCCTAGGACTTAATTACATGTTAGGCCGATCGATGAAAGGTTAAAACAGTTGAATCAATATTTTATTGCTCTGCTGTAAACTGTGGTTATAGCATATTAGACTATGAGTGGCTGGCAAGTTTAAAAGCATGTAACTGAATCAAAGTCTGAGTAAGTGTTGTGTGTGCAATTTAGAAACAGTTAATACCTTCCAATTGAGAGGATTTGTTTCTAATTAATATAAAAGCTGTTTATTTAAATCCTAGGCAGGCAGTATTTAAATACACAACAAGTCACCTGGGAATCCCATCTAAACCACTTTGTGGAAAGCTGTTATGTTGTGCTGAAATAAATCTAGCATGAAGTAACTGTACTCCATTCAGAGTGTAGAACAGTTCTCTGCATGCATTTTTCTATTTTCTTCTTTTTCCTGAATACCCTAAAATACTGTTGGCCTTGTTCCACGGTAAGGAATGATGAAAGTTACAGTGTTGCTGCAGTTTCCTGTCCTCTTATTGCCTGTATATCCTCAGTCAGCCATTGGCAGCACTTGTTTTGAAAATATGTCATGTATGGACAAAAAGAAAGACAAGCCCTGACAAAAGGAGCACGCAAAGTCAATAAGCTGAAGACACACAGTATGATGAACAACAAATTTACAGATTTTACAAATTAGAGTCTCTAGAGTTCCTAGAATACATGAGACCATTACTTTGTTTTCTGATGGGGCTTTTCGAGTGGACTTGTTAAGATATTTTTAAAATTTTTGTGAGGTTTGAAAGGCCTATAGGTAGTGAGGATAGCAGCATCAAAAGGTCTTACAACCTTGTTGGCAGAAGAGGTGCTGATTTCTTTGTCTTAAATTTTTAAATTTTATTTTAATTTTTCCCGTTGCTTGGCAGAGTGAAATCAGTAATGCTTTTATTTAAAGAAAAATACCCAAAAAATTTAAAAGTTAAGAATATTTCTCCATAATCTGGAGTGAAAGAGTTTTAAAAACCTTCACAATTTTGTGATAGTCCATCTTTCACCAGCAGTACATACCTGTCATTTTCTCCAGGTATCTTCATTTTTTCCTCTCCATTTTTCCCCCATTTCATCCAATCTCTCCATTCCCTCTCTGCGTGCACTGTGGTGACAATGACACCCTGCAGCTCATCCCAAAGAAGAAGCCAACAGCACTGTGAAAGGTGTTACTGGTAACTCCCTGCTTCATCTGCAGTTCAGGGAGCAGGCTGTGAATTTTAGCAGTTTCCTAAAGTGGGGGAGTGCGTGAGGGAAAAGGGGATTGTTTGGGCTAGATTTTCACTGTGGGTTTGTTGAGCTGGCTCCATGAGAGGAGTCAGCAATGACCAGTTCCTTTACTGTCGCATTTTTATCGTGCTCATCACATGATGGATGAGTTCGTCCCTTGCAGACTCATGGAAGCCAATGCCTTTATTTAATTTTCCCCTGGCATAGCTGTAAAATCAGCGTCAAATAACTTTCTCTGCTTCTTAATTATGTGCTAATGAGGTTTTTACTGAGTATTTATTCCTTCACACATCTTCCTCCAACCCTCTCAGGAGCTCAGACTCCAGCACTGCTCTCCCAGTGCCACCTCCACTTAGCCCAGGGATGTCTGCCCTGCAGGAAAGTGAGAGTGATGTAAATTTTTAGCTGACAGGTCTTCCGATGGCATATAGTGTATTTCTTTGAAAGGAATAAACAAATCAGCTGGTTAAGCTCTATTTCTGCAGGACTTCCCTGCTGCTGATGGTTTCCTCAGTGTGTTTTGCAGCACCTCTGAAATGTGCAGCATTAAAATCTCTCAGGAGAGTAAAACCTCATAGTTCAATCAGTCGGAAGGAACGTCGTTGTATCAGGACTGGGGAGCAAGGAATGCTTGCCATGCAGACAGTTGTAATTTACAGGCTATAAATGAATCTATTTAGATAACAGAAAAATGAAGCCAAGCCTCATCTGTCTTTTCTTTCTTTTTTTTTCTACCCAACATAAGAGAAGTTGCATTACCTCTTAACAGACTTGCTTCTGCACACCTCTTCTTTTTCCTGTCTGCTGCAGCTCTTAGCAGCCACCTCACAGTGTGTTTTAGGATGGATGTGCCACTAAGCAGGGGAAAGTAATTTCCCATAACAATGATAAATTCAACCGTAAATGTAGGGCAAATCCCTACGTGCAAAGCTTTTGGATTGTAACTACTGACTGAAAGACAAGCACAGCATTCAGTAGCTTTGAGGGTGCCTTGGCTGCAATAACAAGCTGGGTGGCTGGTGGCATGAGGGTTATCAGGAAGTTAGATGCCATCTTCAGCAAGGCTTTGAACAGGCTCTCCATAAAGCACAGGTGCATTGTGTTGGGTTGAGCCATTTCAGATGGGGCTGCATGCCTTGGGGTGCATCCGGAAGAAATCACTGTCAGCGATCAAACATTGATATATTGTCATAGCCACTGATGTTAACGTAATTGGAGTCTTTTATGAGTCTTTACTTGGCAAAGACTTAGAAGTGCAGTGACTTAGACCTGGGTTATCTCTGGGCCTGGAGAGCAGGTGGCCAGGCAGTGCTCAGGTGGGGATTATTGCTGCCGACAGCGCTCGAACGCTTGCCTTGCACCTGCCTCCTCCTCTTAAAGATAAAAAGAGTCCGATTCCCTGGCACTGGCAACTCCTCCAATCTTTCAAAAACAAATACTCAACCTTGACTGTAAAATTAAATAGAAAATAAGAGTTGCCACTACCTTCTATTGCATGTTGATTGACCTGAGCACTCTCCAATCTCAAACATAAAAGATTAGATATCACTTTCCATCCAGGTGTATGCAAACCATTTTTCGTCTAACTGGGAGAACAAATTGTTCAAAGTTCTGGAAAATGTCTGTGTGCACTTTTACAAGTGTACTTAGCAAAAGGAAGGCATTGGCTTATGCCTTCAAAGGTGGTGATTTGCAATGTCCTGTCTAGTGTTTCCAAAATTAAGAATTTTGTTTAAGCTTAGCAGAATGTACTGAAAGGAGATTTCTTGTGCAGTGTGTATGTTTACAATGCAAATACAGGCACAGGCTTTTTAGAAATTAATTACTCAAAGTGATCTCACACAGGAAAGAGCCAGCACTACAGGGGATGGGAGAGAAAGGATCTTCTCAGAGACAAGAGGAACTTCAAAAAGAGAAGGTTTCATGTGGTAAAGTCAGTCTTGGGAGGGATGAGGGCAACCAAGTGAAGACACAATTTCTGTTTGGAGGAGATGGACAGCATCCTTGACTCTCATAATGGTTTTGAATTCAAAATTCACTGATTATCTTTACTTAAAAAGCTATGGATTTTTGGGGTTTTTTTAAGAAAAGGAGAGACAGAGAGAAAAGGAGTCTACATTTCTGAGAAAAGAAAATAGCAAAACTTGGTAACAGTGCTGAAAACAGCTAATGAAAATTTTAAGATAAATTTTCAGCAAGCATTGGTCATTTATTTCACTCAAGACTGTTCTAGATGTTTCTTAAACAAAAGTTGAACAATGATTTCCCACTTGTTTCTTGAATGGTTTGCTATTCTCCAAAATATGTGAATCCTCAATTTCTCTTTCAGTGCTAGTGGAATAAGTATTTTTCAAGAGTGAGAGATGGAATTTTTGCCCCCCAAAAGAAAGGGCCTACCTTTGCAGCAGTTACCTCAGCGAAGAGAAAGTCTGTCCCTCTTCTCCCTTCAAGGATTAGTTATTTCAGAGGCTAATTAAACAAGCTGACATTTCTGCCTGGGCAAAGACAGCTTTTTTCCTAGTTGAGAGAGCCTGTTAGCTGGCTGCTGCTGCTGTGATCTATATCCTTGTGGCTATTTAAAATCAAGGACAAGATTTTCCTTTTCTTCTCTGGTGTGTTCCTGACACAGAGCAGCCACTGAGGGGATGCTGTGCTTTGGTTGCTGAGGTGTTTCAGGGCATGGCCCAGCAATGGTCAGAGTCACTGGGAAGCTCTGGAATGTGCTGTGGTGGACACTAAGTTAGGTCCACACTGCTTCCTGAGGGTTTCCACATGAACACCCTCCAGGTCCGACAGACCACATATCTGGGCAGATGTGTGGCAGGTCTTGGCCAGGGGGGAGCTCTGAGGAGCTGGCCTGGCACTCTCACACTTGCCTGGCTCTGTGCAGGTGTCATGGATCCCTGTGTGTATAAGGCAAGTGGGCATCACACACCACCATCACAGCTAAGAATGGAGAACACCTTCTCATACAATATAAACAAGCAATTTTACCTTGTCCTCTTGTCAGAATTATTTCAGACAGCTCTACCTAAAATTCCTTTTCCTCTCTTTTATGCAGTCACTTCATATATTACTTTGAGGAAAAATATTTCTAATACATTACTGGACATTTGCCTTTTTTCTAAAATTATTTTGAAAATGCTTTTCTATGCTTATTCCTTTTAGGGAAAGTTTCTTGACTAATGATTTGGGCTGGGAGATGATAATTTCTCTTTTAAGGCCTTCATACTTCTTCATCTCACTATTTTCCTTTCAATGGCCTCTACAAATCACAACTGCCCACCCTTACTTAAGAGAGTTTTTGATTATGTTTTAATTGCTGGAGGATTATCTAGGTAGGAATGGATTGAGTCACATCATTGAAGGCTTTTTCCACTCTTCAGGCTGTAATATTCATTCCATTCATTCTGGGACATGTCAGAGTCTGCATCACAAAGCAGCTACTCACCAGAGTAAAGTGATGTTTACCTCCAGCTAGGCTGATACATCTCTGCCTTTGGAAGATGTGTGTTCAATTCTCCTCTCTGGGAATGCAGATCAGAGATCTTCCTCTTCAGTTTCTTTGGATTCTGCTGAGCATCCTAACTTGCCCAAAGTGTCTCTGCATCAGCAGGCAGGGGCTGGAGTCCTTCCTGCACCATTGCCCCCCGTGCTGCAGCAGGGAGGAGATAAGCTGTTTAAGGGATTGGGATACTGCAAACTTCTGAGCAAAGGCCAGATTGGGCTTTTCAAGCACATGCTGCATCTTTTGCTGCCCAGATCTGTATTGCCTGCATTCAGCCTCTCTGGTTGATGCCATGAATTAGACCCAAATGCTGTTTGACAGCCACAAAGCTGAAAAGAAAAATGCAGTAATAAAGCCAAGCTTTATTACTTCAAGCGCTATGCACAGTATCCGGTTCTGTGTTTGTCATGGAGGATGATTGCAAAGAAATCTAAGAAGTTAGGATTGGTAACAAATGACAGGAGTGTCTTTCCCTGTCTCACATCATACCTCACAAAACAACCAGAAAGCACAAAGGGGAGAGACAGTGGAGGGTCTTTCACTCTGCATGCTTGGCTGAGCCTCAGACAGGGTGAGAGAGATCATGGCTGCACTGTCAGGGAGTTCAGTGAGAACACACACACCCTGTTGGCTCTGAATTTGCTAGTTCAAGGCCATGCATGTGTTGACAGAGTGCTGAGCACAAGTGAATACTCCTGGCTGAGAGGAAAAGCCCCTGTGTGTGTCAGGCTGATAAAGCTGCTCATCCTGCTGCATGTGTGCCTGCATGGCAGCATGCTCTCCCACAAGGGACAGTCCCCCAAGCACTGTGCTCTGCTGGGCTCTGCTCCCACTCCAAACTGATTTGGGAAATGTTGGGAAATGGACAATTTGCTTCCTGTAAAAGGGTGGCTGCAAAGCTTTCTTTCTCCCACCTGGTGCCCATTTAAACTGTCAGATCTATTACAGCTGTGAAGGGGTTGTATCTGGCACATCTGCACCTTTATTTCATGTAAGCATTGCTAATACAAGACATTCTGGAGGTGTTTATGGATGGCTGAACACCACAGAGCACTCTGAAGTGTCTCATGGTCATTGGACAAAATCCTTGCTCTGCACAGCATGTTCACCCTTTCTATTAGATGTGTTTTGGAAATCCTAGAGGAATGACCACACATGGTATCTGGGAATCACAGTTCAGCTGTTCCTTTAATCCCTCCTCCTCAATTCTACAAAGCTCAAGGCTTGGCTGGGTGAATACTGCAGTGTAGCACCCAAAATCTGTTTCTTCTGGTATCAGGAAAGGGGGTGTTCCTACAGCAAAGAGTGTCTGTATAGTTGATCAAAAAAGACATTGAGTGAGTACTTGATGCTGAAGATGTTAGGTTACATCTGGCATTGTCTGAGCTCTGTGAACCTTGCAGTCCATCCAGACCAATGCAGTATGAGCAGAGCCTACAGCCAGTCACTCCCAGGGTGCTGATGTCTCTCAGACCTGCCTGCCAGTCATTAATACCGACACATACACTGTATGCCATCCATCTGTGAACCTGCTTTTCTAAACATCACCAGCAGGCTCAGCCCCTTCAATCTTGATGCTGAGACAGCCCTTTTAGTGCCCAAGTGGTGAACACTGAGCCTGGTGAACTCCAGCTGTTGTGTCCCAGTAACACTGAGTGTGCTGTAACCATTGCACGTTCAGCAAGAACCACAACCACATTCACCTCAAAGCTAGGAGTGTCATCTCAGCCAGGCCATCACTTCTGAAGTCTCCACTGGCTAAGGGAGAAGCTGTTTTGTGGGTTCAGGCTGGAGCATGGGGACATGCAGTGTTGTTATGGCTTGTAACAACATGCTGCCTACAAAGTATTAGAAATGTACAGGAGAACACATGGTCATCTCAGGCAAAATACCTGTGCCTTTGCTGTCCTGAGGTGTGTGGAAACCCAGGCACCAGCAATATTTCTCTATCTGCTCTGGGGTGCCCTGACCCCCAGGGGAGCACTGACTTTGACCCTCATTCATGGAGAAAGTTTCCCAGACTTCAAGATAAACTAGAATCCACTAAAGTATGAAATAGATTATAGAGAGTAGTGTAGGTGTATCACTTGGTGAGAAATTGAGGTTTTGGGATTTTTAGTATGCTGTGGATGGAAGCAAGATGGAGGGCACAGGGTGTCATCCTGAGTTTCTTCTTCATGCTTCTTCTTCCTTCTTCTTCATGCGTTTGGGTGGCATTTTGTAATTGGGCAGAAAAGTCCGCATTGCAGCTGTTTGGGATCAGTTATTGGGTTAAAAGGGAAAATAATCTAGGTGTCCTTTCTTAATTGGATAGTTTAGTCTTAAATGACCTTGTAACAAGAGATTGGGAGCCATTTTGTGCCTTCTAATGAAAAGCTGCCAAACTCACAGTAGTGAGACTGTTTTACTGATAAGAAATAATTAACACTTGAATCCAAACATGAATTCCCATCTCAAGTGCCTTCAGTCCAGACCCAGAGAAACCCACAACGTGTAGCATGGAAATAAAGCTTTTCCTGACTTGCTCAGCGATAGGAATATTTTCCAAGTAGGCATGTTTCCCTAGTGTTTAAACCAGGTGATTCTAAAAACATTCCCTTTGATACCAAAGGGACTCGGCAGGGATTTTGACTTATGCATTTTGCAGGAGCTGGAAGTGTTTCCAGCGTGGTTCAGCCTGTCCCTCCTAGAGGAATTTAGGAATTTCCATGCTTTCCAAGCATGGCTGCCAGCCTTCCAGGCCGGGCCAGGCCAGGCACGGGCGGTGGCGCTGTCCGTGGTGCTGCCCGTGCGGGAGGGTGCGGGCCTGTGCCCGCGTGTGTGTGCACAGGTGTGAGCACGAGCGAGGGTACAGGTGTGTGCAGACGGGTCCTGAGGGGTGGGGAGTTACGTGTTACGTGCACCATGGAATCACAGAATGGGTTGGGCTGCAAAAGACATGAAAGATCACCTAGTTCCCTCTTCCCTCCTGTGGGCTGGCCTTGGACATTGCCAGGGATGGAGCATCTACAACTTCCTTAGGAAACTTGGTCCAGTGCCTCACCAGTCTCTTTTTATGATAAAATTTAAAGATTGTATCATTTTGGTATAATTGCATACAGTCAGGGTCTCAGTGCAACTCTCACAAGCTCCTTAGAGGCCTGCAGTTTTTAAACCCATCACAAGGTTGGAAAGTGACCTTTATAAATCAGTAGGGACAAGGGAAAACTGTATGAATTAGTATTGTCTTCATATCCCTTTACTTCCCCTGTTAGAAATACCACACAGAGACCGTTTTAAAAGAGATAGAAATATTTCAGAAACCTTTGAGTGATTCTGATGGTATTTTTTTTCTCTGCTTGGTTCTGGTAGATAGCAGGATATGTCCCACTAGTTATTGTAGTATTTCTGTAATATAGTAGTAATGCTGCTGGTTATTTTAAAACTTGCTGAAGAAAACCACCCTTTCTGCTACAGTGTACCAAGCTTGATTCATTCATGTGATTTTGGGCACAGACACTTCTGCCAGTTGCAGCCCAGGTATGGGAATCAATATTTAATATTTCTGGGGTACCAGAGAAACCAGTAAAATTGTTGGGCAAGAGCTGTCTTGCAGATGATGAGTTATGTCCCATTGCTTCATTTCTGAGCAGCGTTTCTTTTGCTACTCATCAGCTAGAAAACTATTCTGGATCTATTCAGGAGGCATGACCTGCTCACTCTGTCATGTTCTGCTGGTGGCAGGTACCCCTTGATGCTCGTGCTCTCTTATAAATAGGTAACCTGTAAAGAATAACATTTAGCCCAGCAGGCTTTTCAATGGCAGCAGAATAATGCTCCCCACTGTTAGAATATATAAATGTGTATTTTCAGGACAATTTTCTGATTTTTTCTGAAATTCCATCCCACCTTGGGGTGGTGGGATGGTTCTTTGCGGAGACCTCACGATTCCCAATGTTTCTTTGCAACTCGCCCCAGGTAGCAGAGTTACCCAAATGCAATCACAGCTAAACCTCAGTGGAGAAGCCCAAAGCCTTTTCCTGTGTGTCTCTCTGTGTTTTGATGGTGTCCTAAGGGGTACCAAATCCTTTCCCAGGATCTTAGTCCAGGGAATGTGACAGAGCCACCAGGAGCTATTTTGGCTCACAGGATGCCCACAGCAGCTGCTCCAGCTCTGGCCAGCTCTGGAGCACCACAGAGGCAGCTGCTTTGCACTCACTGAGGATCTGGGGATGTTGTTTCCATTGCCTCATGCTCTTGGTTTGAACCTTTCAGTGTCTGTACGCTGACCTTTGCGTACTTACCCTCCTCTTACTGGAGTGAAAGGGACGAGTAGTTCTTGCCCCTTTGTTTCAGAGAGCAGTTCATTGTCCACTCTGTTTTCTAACACAAAATAAATAAGGAAATAATTTCATCATTACTTGTTAGTTTGGCTGTTTTTTAATGGGGATGTAGGGCAGCTGCATGAAGCTTTGAGAGTTTCCTTAGAAAACCCCAGGCCTTAAATACAAGAAGTGAACTGTTGGAGAGGGTACAGAATGACAATGTACTTTGCTCTCTGTGTTTGGCAGGACTGGCAAATGGATATATAATGTGTTGCCTAATCACAAGGAAATCTGCTGTGTGATCAATTATTCTTTAATTTCATCACTTTAATAGTATGTCATCTTGGATTTGTGACACTGTTGGGCAACACAAATGACCAATGAGGGGGATTTAGCCTGTGTCAGTGAACAGCATCTGCTCAGCCCCATGCCTGCAGAAATGCCTGAGGGAAGGTGGGAGTTTAACTTTGCTCCCTTCCTCAGCAGATTTATGTTTCTAGGCTGAAAACAAGTATAGGATGGAAGGGAAATCATACACAACTGAAAAATCTATTCTGCTTTACAATTTAATTCAGTTGGGTTTTGCTTTTCTTAGAAACCAGAAAAAACAAAAAAGAACAAAAAAATCCCAGCTCTTCTAGGATCCCTGAATACAGGAAAGGTATTAATTTAGCTACTTATCTGGCCCATTTCCTAGAAACCTCACACTCCACTGTTTTCTTCTCCACCACCACCAGAACACAAAATGGGTGATTATCCTTACTTTACCATTGGAATCTGAAATACAAGGAGGC
The DNA here is from genome assembly GCF_023055355.1 of Agelaius tricolor. Classification (NCBI taxonomy): domain Eukaryota; kingdom Metazoa; phylum Chordata; class Aves; order Passeriformes; family Icteridae; genus Agelaius; species Agelaius tricolor. The sequence goes on from NW_027269263.1 coordinate 8,159,175, forward strand.
AAACTGTAGGGTCACATTGCAGGCCAAGGCCCCATCTACTTGGCTTTGCAGCTTGCCTTTCACTATAACACACCTCAGTTTATGCCAACAGGAGTCTCTTATCTTCCCCCTTTTCCCCTTCCAGCTGCAACTTCTGTCAAAGGTTAGTAATCAGGGTATGAAAGGTAAATAACGCTTTCTACCAAAGATCTCTGTCGAGATAAATGCCTCTCCATGAATCAGATTGACATCAGGAAAACAGCTGAAGACACATTCTGAAGCCTCAGCCCCACAGGATCGTTAGGAATATTACTGTCCCGACCTAATGAGCTACCACTGATCCTAAACAATGTCTAGGACAAAAGACTAGAGGGGGATTGGCTCCCCTCACCCTGCTGCCTGCAGACTTCTGACAACCCATTAAGGTTATAGCTATTCAGCTCTGTTCAGACGGCCCTTTTTTCCTTCCTTTTTTCCCCCCTAACAACTCCCAACTAATGAGCAGCCAGCGTTACTTTTATTTTGTGCAGGGAATGTATGGCTAAATAGGTGTCTGAGCATGGTTCTGGAAATTGGAATGAGGGAAGCAGAGGAAGGGAGACTGGAGGTCTTTTAGAAATGTCCCCATCGCCTTCATCTGTCAGGCAGAGACCCTTGGCTGAGGAATCCTCCTCGCAGGGATGGGTGAGGACTTGAGGCTGAGCCTGTGACACATCGGACTAGCAGAGAGACAGCAGCCCAGTCCTGCTGATCCCCGGTTTTGAAGAAATGGGCAGGGGAGGCAAAGCCAAAAGGCATCTTGGCATGTGCCATCGGCTCTAGACACTCCTTGGACGCTGCCCTTGCCGTGTGCCTCCATCTACTTTTACTATAAAAATTCCCGAAGGCGCCAGTCTCTCTCTGTCCCTCAGCCTGCCCCCCTTTCCCTCGTACTTTACTAAGTGATTGGAGTTGCCCTCTTCCTTTTGCGCCTTCCCACCTCCTTCAAGCTCCCTCTTCAGCGACAAGCAGCATCACTAATTGCTTTTTAGGGTCTCTTTTCTGCTCTCTGTTCAAAATTCATGGGGCATTCCCTGGCCCCATTATGTTCCTTTCTGAACCTTTTCAGCTTCTTTTACAAACTTAGCACTTTCTGTGCTTCTCTTAGCCTTTCCAAAAAAAAAAAAAAAAAAAAAAAACACCAAAAAAACCAACAAAAAAGTTTTGATTTTTTTTTTTTTTTTTTTTTTTTTTTTGCAAGCAGGCCCCTTCCCTCTGCGGCCCCCCCCTCCCTGCCAGAAAAGCACACGCACGGGCCCACCTCCCATTGAATGGTGGGCTTTGTGCAGGGAATTTCCGGAACACAGCCCAGGGCTGGAGGCGCAGTGTGAGTGGAGGGGCTTTGGGCAAGGAGCCTCCCTTAAGCCCACCCCATTACCACGGTCACTGTTTGCCCTGGGCTCTCTAAAAGGACTATTGTTGCCTGTTGCCAGGTATTCCCTAGCAACACTTAAGCCAAGCTGCCTCCTCTATTTATGGCAGAAACTTTTCAATGGTCTCCAAAACACGTGCTTGTCAACTTCAGAGAATACCTTCAAACAGACACAGAGGGGGAAAAAGTAATCCCAAGCACTTGCTTTAGTTGAAATATGTGTGTTGGGGGTGTTTTTCGATTCCTTGTCATTTACCTTGGATCAGAAACCCAAACAATCACAATTTGAAAAAAAAAAGATCCCTCCCCATCACCTTCTCGCAGCCCCTGTCCCCTGCACTGCTGAGCCTTTCCACTGGCAGGTGGGTGGGGGTCATTTATTAGATGGATGAGCTTTTGCTACACTTTGAATCTTTTTGCACAAAAGATTGCTTCATTATTTTGAGACAGATTTTGATTTCTTTGTGTGTGCCGGAGCCCTTACAAGAACCACCATACTTCTTGTGTTGTCCACCAGCAAATGACCAATTACCAAGGGGGATGGAGGGTGGGAAGGAGGTCACTAATATAACTGTACAGCATAGACATGGCACTAGCAAGTCATCACAGAATGGTTGAGGTAATCCCGTGTGGTGGATGCACACGCCTGTGGATTTATTTCAAGAATTACATATTCCTATGCCTGCATTTCTGCAGTCATTTTGTCAACTGCAGACAGTCAGTGGCTCAGTCAAGTTCAAAGAGGAACCAAGCTGCTGCATCTCCAAAAAGTTGTGTACATATTTTGGTGATCAAGTGTAATGATGTGGGAGAAAAGCTTTTTACAGTAAGTCTCACTTGATAGAAATAGTCTTTGTTCTTTGTGAGATGTCTTACAAAGAGTTCCAGCATAAATTGGTGTCTTTGCTTCTATCACATTACTTGCAGATTTTTACTGCTAAAAAGCACTGAAGTCATTGTCACTTTTGGGAAAATCTTATCAGATAACCAGATAATGTAAGTAAGACCAAGATTTACAAAGACAGGTGTAGCAACGTGGCACCCAACCCATCGTGAATTTCAGTGGACCATGAGCACCTCTGAGCTGCCCACCCACATATCCATGATAGCAGTGGGACATCACACTGGTGCAGTGTCAGCACCATGTCTGGAGTAATAATGTGAATTTTTCCCATCTGCAAATTCATATTGTGTTTCCTGGCATGTCCTTTAAAGCTTCAGTACATTAATGTGACATCCTGGCACTGGGGCTTTTTTCTTATGTGGGACTTTTTTCTTACCCTCCCTGGTAAGAAAAGCTGCCATGGTGGCCCCAAGAGCTGAGCTTCCCAGGGCCATGCAGGAGGGCAGCCTGAGGCAGCTGCCTGTGGTGGGAGCACCATGGAGGCCTTCAGAGCTGAAGCAAAGCCCCAGGAGTGAAATGAGACTGACTGACAGGGAAATGCTGTGCTGCTGTTTGCTGCTCTCTCTCCCCAGTAGATGGCTAAGGTCAAAGTTGCCTTTCTTGTTCTGAGCAAGAATCTGAAAATATTGCATAGATGCGACGCATTCTGTAAATGATTTTGGGTTGTGACTCTCTAATCAGCTGTGTCAGGCTTTTAGAAAGATTAGAGCATATAAGTACATGGTAGTTCTCTTTTATGACCTATAACTACAGAAGCTACTCAGTCAATGACAATGTGTTCTTACTCCAAAATTACATGCAGGTTTTATGATTATACATCTTTTCCCAGACGTGTGTGCCAGTGCCTCCACAGAGAAGTAAAATAAGTATGGTATACTCATCTATCTGCCCTGGTGCTTCTGCATTCCCATCTGCCATGGAATAGTTCTTCCTCTCAGCTCAACCTTCAAAACTCAGTTTTTGTTTCTGTTTCATAGAAGTACTGTAATTAGAAGATGCTAGATTTCCTCTGTTAACATATCCCCCTGCAGAGCTTGACATTACAGTGAATGTAAATGGTTTCATGAAGTGCAAGATTAGGGCTGTTTAAATAATTGTTGTAATTGGAAATATGTGTATTATTATCTCTCAAGATGTTTTAGATTAAATTAATGAAGTTCACATCTGGAAGAGCAGATATTAGCCCTTTATGTGTTTCTGATCCTTTATCTAGGTAATCTGAAGCTCAGATTTCTGGTCCAGCCCCTATAACACAACCTCTTCTTAGCTTTGAAAAATACTGTGTTTTAGCTCTTGGTATTTATTCTATTCATCTCTGGATTACACTGCTTGTCTTAGAGCAAATACATCAAAACCCACCAGCTTGGTCTGTGGAAAGTCTGTCCTATGGTTCCTACTAAAACCAATGGAGTACACAAGGCATAATAGAGATTTCTGCCTTGCCCTGTCTTTAGTCAGCAACTATATAGCAAAATTTTTCAGAAGGCCAAGATTTATATTTCTGGAATATTCACTGTTGTCCTTCTGCATGACCAGAGGCAGTGTAGGAAAGAGGCATTGATCTTCCTTTCCCAATTCTCTCCAAAGTTCTTAGCTATTTTAGCCCTATGACCCCATTTAACCCATCTTTAGCACATAAAGGTGCTCAACTAACTTTAAAAAAGGCATGGAGAAAGGGATTCTCTATAGAGGGACTGCTCACTCAATACTTTCTGTTTATTTAAAAGGGTTAACTTCTAGCTCCTGCCTTTGCAACTGGCTGACATACATCCTAAATGTGATTCTGTAAGCTGGGCAAAAATGATGGTTCCCAAGTGAACAGAGGGACACAACAACTCTGGGCAAGCTGTTCTTCTGTGGACAGGCTTACCTAGGAATAGTTGTGGTCAAATTATACAATTTTCACTCTAAAAACAACCCATAAAAATGGTGTTTGCCATTGTCAGCCACTGTTTGCCAGTGGGCAGCACAATTGTCTCTTACACCCATTTTGAGTAAATGATCTACTAGCTGAGATAGTCAGTGTGAATTAGTTTGGCAACTATTCATTGATATATATGCCAGTGCTTGAATTGATTCTGGGTGAATCTGGGGCAGATTTTTCAGCTTCTGATGAAATTCAGTTTTCTTGTTTCACTACCATGTGTAAAATCTTGCCCACATCCTTGAGGGTACAAAATTTACTTTCATCAAAGGAGAAGTATGCCTTAAGTCATTCCCAGATTCCAAAACACACTAGTTTGTGCCTTGCAGACACCTGTAAAAGTCTCTAACTTCCTTAAAACTTGAATCCCAGTTCTTGAACTCTGGCTCTCCAGGAATACTGAGCCATCACTGAAGACCACAGTCTTTCCTCCTGAAGCACCTGGACTATAATAAAGGTGCCATGAGCAAATCTGGAGTGATTCTTATTTCTCCTGTGTCCATATACATGTCATTCTTGGAATGTCTACCCAGACACCATGGTCTCCAGCCACCCAAGATCTCTGGAAATCTCCATCCAGTTCACCTTTAAGCAGCAGTTCAAACTAAGGTAACAAAAGGAACAGAGAAGGTGAGAGGTGTGAAATAAGGTTGAGCTCATCACACTGCCCAGCAGACAGTTGACTGTCTCACAGGAAGCACGTCCCACATCTGTAACAGCTGGTCCCAGTGGAACAGCCAAGGACATGGCTGTAGTGGAGACCCTGTCTCCCTCTTAGTGCCATGTTTTACAGAGGATGAGGGAGGTCTGAGGCCAGTGGGGACCCTTGCCTTGTTCCCATCCAAGTTATTGTCCATATGGATGCAAATGTGCCGAGGAACTTTCACACACAAGAAGCAACCCAAGATGCTTTTAAATTAGCATAAATTTTTTCTTGACATTTCCATCTTTCTCAGAATCACCCGTGGGCTCCCAGACAAAATATTTCCTCTGTATAAGCCTGCTCTGATCCTATCTTTACTGTGTGGAAAGTGCATACTTTGTTGCTTCTTGACTTCAGTGAAGTCAAAGGAGTCCCAAACAGAGTTGGAGACTCCATCTACCTGAGAGGACAGTCACTGATTTTCAGAGGCACAGGCAAGGCTGGGAGCCAGAGGCCATGGCATGCTGAGAGTGAAAGGTCTCTCTGCTGCTGCCTTTGCTTCATCCCCTGAGTCAGGAGAATGGTTGTCTCACACAGACCAATGATCCCACTGCAGCAGCAGGTTTCTGCCTCTCTGAGGTGCTATCTTCCAGCCACCAATGGTCTCTGTCTGTCCTGCCTAACCACAGGCTGGAAGAGCACTGAAGGGTTGTTGACCCTCATCTAGCCCAATCCTTTGCCCTGAAGGCAGTGTCAGCTACACGACCATTCAGAGATTAATAGACTTATATGCACAGCAACACTATCATGGCTGTACAGCAGTCTGCTCACAGCCGATTTTATTTATTTATGTATATATTTGAGGCAAAGATTAGTTTAAAACCTATAAAACAGTGTGATATCCACAGTGCATAGCTGTGGGTTGAACAGCTTCCTTCTTAGCATATGCTTCCTTCTTAGCATAAGGAAGAAAGCCTGGATAAAGAGAGGGCAAATGCTGCTTTGCTTGCTTGTGTTCATAGCTGGATATTTCTTACTCCTTCTCCCTACCAGTAGGAAAGGAGTAGGAAACTCTAAGTGCTCTGACTCTTCAAATTGCATATTGTATTTTTCCTGTTTGTGCCATAGTGTTAAAATGTTTCTTTAAACAGGTGTTCTCTAACACATTGGGCTCTGAGGCTTGTTGTTGCCTACAGTGGAATCAGAAAGGCCTTCTTCCCAAGGGCTTGGAGACACCTCTGTCTTCACTCTGGACATAAACTAAATTGTGATTTACTTGCTTAAGCCAGGATGCAGAGAACCACTTACATTTGTTCTTAAATCTGGGATCATGAAGCCTCTCTGCAGCCAGGGTCTCAGGGCATTATGAACTGGACTGAGAGACAGTGTTCTCATTGAACTCAGTGTTGTTATGAGGGAGGCTTCAGTATTAGCACAGTGTTTAAAGCTCCCAGGCATTTTAATTATAATAAAAACGACAGCAACAATAGCAATAACAGGGACATGGATGGACATGGGTGCATGGATATGCTATATTGTCCTTCTAGTTCACAATCCCTCTTGCCTACAAAAAAGACAGAAGCTAAAACAAGATGAATTATTAAACTGAATGTGACTATAACCCAGCAAGTATGAGAAATCTTTTCATTTGTGGTGGAATTATTTGGGCATCATGTAACAACTAACAATGGAAACAGGAACATATTTGTATTACCTAAAATTATTTTTCAGACAATAACTTATGTCTGAAAGTCATATATAGATAAAGATAACTTATGTCTGAAAGATAACTTACATCTTAAGATAACTTAAAGATAACTTATGCCTGAAAGACAGATTCCATCAGTAGCTATCTTCACTTTTTCTTTTTACATTTACTTCTATTTAAAACAACCTTATAAATAGAAACTGGATTTTCTAAAATCACACTTATCAAGGCCTATGCTTTCAAAAAATGTTTGTAAAGCAGCTTTCTAAAGACAGTTTTTAACTGGATACAGATCCAGTTGAAGTCTATAAATAAATCCCAAAGCCTATTTCTGTGTAGAAACTGAAATGAAGACAAAGCTTTCACTTCAAAATCTGCTTGGATTTTCAGATTTCATTTATGGCATGGGTTTCCAAAGATTAACTTTTCTGCTTTCAAACTACATTAATAGCATTAGGCATCAATTAATCAGATACAAAACTTGGAAACAAAGAAAGTATTTTGTCTGTATAATCACTGAGAGGCCATATACCAGGATCTTTTCTTACCAGCCTTTTTAATGATTATTTCAGTCCGGATTTTTTTTTTTAAAGGAACCGCTAAAATCTAGGCTTTGAATTTTGTAAATGAGCCTGCTGCCCAACGCACTTCTCAGCAAGATAAGGGCAGAATGGCATTTGCAGAAATGTTTAGCTATCTCTCTAACAATCCTGCTTGGTTGTGGGCCCCTTGGTAACAGCTTGGCAAATCTGCAAAAGGAATGCGACTATATAGTTTGTGTGTGGATTGTTGAGTCATTATAGCGTCCAAATTGCACAGCAGATCATTAATCATAGGCCAAGATAGGCAATCACTGCAGAAACCTGATGAAAAGGCTCCAGAATAATGCCTGCTAAATCATGTTTAACATGCAGACCTTGCCTGTGCAGATATGGAAAGGGGGAGGTAAGGAAAAAAAATTATTCCCCTTTTAGGAAAGAAAACTTCTACTTATCTTTGATTTGCATTCAGCCCTCCCTCAATAGTCCTTAAGCCTGTTATTTAATTCATTTTGGTGCCAGGTCCCATCACAAAGCGAAAACCCTAACCAGGACCTATGCAGTCTATGACCTCCAAACCCCCTGTCTTTTCTTGTCAGTTCTATGTCATTTGTGCAGTTGAACTCCACCAATTTGAAATGCTGACCTCTTCCATAGACAACCTTATTCTCCTTGAGTGAAAGAAAGGGCCAAGGCCTACAAACCACTCAAGCGAGAGATGGCAAGAAAAGAGAAAAGTGGTTGACTCGTAAATCAATTTCCACAGCCCACCCAAAACCCACACAAACAATAACGATGGTATTTTTTAAAAGTTGTGCTGTTGTGGTTTTCTTAATTGAGCTTATTCTTTTTAGAAAAAGTTTTGAGCAAAGCAAAATTGTTTGTTCAGGGTGGAAAATTAGGCCAGATTTTGCTCCCGATCCACTTCAGACCAGGGAATATTTATATCAAACCTTCATTCCCACCTGTCATCTGCACAGAAAAGGAGCATAGCCTCACAACAGGTCTTTGTCTGCACTGGAAGAGGTGGCAATATCTAAAGAAAGGGAGCGTTTGGGGCATAAATGCATCTTTGCAGTACCAGTGTGCAGGCAGAGCAATGGTACCTGTATTTGTGCTGCACAGCCTGCCCACATGGAGGGAGCTGTGCAGCTCTGCCTTTGGGCCCTGCCAGTCCCATGTGTGACTGTCCCAAGGCCCTGGTGTCCTGTGAGCAGAGGAAGAACGTGCACATGTAAGGGCTGCATCAAACCAGGCGCACACACCATGCAGTACAGCCAGCGGGCAGGCGTGCAGGCAGAGAAGCCAGCAAGAAACCTGCCACCACACAGTGAGACAAATTTTTAAAGACCTATATTACACTCCCTGGGGGTCTGATTCTGCCTGTGTTGCTCTCTCAGGAAGGTTTCCTACTCCTCAGGTGGTCTCATTGGACTCAATGGCTGTGTCTTTGAAGAGCAGATGCAGAAATTGCCTGGAGCACACCATGCCCCAGGCCCCCATTCCCATTAGCATCTTTACGCTTTTCAGAGGCCTGAATCTGGCTGTGCTGTTTCTTACTGCATAGTCCCATCTCTGGGTTTAAGTCTGGGACATCCTTAAAGAGCATTACCCATCTTCTCATTGGGAAATAGCCCCTCTTCCCTGCCAGACCTTCATTTCTCAGTCCTGCTCTTCCAAGATCATTAATCTACTGGAGCATGGGATGACTTGTTAGTCTCTCAGCAGAGGCAGGTCCAGCTTTTAGGTTGAACATAACAAATGAATCTTTTAAATTTTCTCATTGACTGGGTTTAGTTATATATGCACACAAAGTTTAGAGTCACTTACATATTTATGGCGTGGCAGAAAAAATCTCTGGGAGGAATTAAATACAATATCACTGCCTTGGCTCTTCACGTCCTTGAGCTGTACAACACTGAAGGTAGTATCACCATGTACTTCCCTTTTTTTTTCATTTTTTTTCCTTCTATCTCTGGCATTGGCTCTTTCTGGGCTATTCAAACTTTCCTTCCAGCCTCGCTTTCTTGAAACAGAATGATGGTACTTTATGATCTGAAAATTCTTGATACTTTACAAGCAAAATACAGTGTGATGTCTTGTTATGAAGGTAGGAAAGTTACTCTATCAGAAAAGACATACCTATAATGGCAGACTAACTCCCCCAAGGAACCTGGCCTATTGCATTGGATTTTCTCAAAATTTCTGTGAAAATGCTGGTGGGATATGGTCAATGGGAGGGATTTCTCATCTGGGAGAACAGATGCTCCAAAGGAATCTGCCTGTGGAGCCTGCTCAGCCAACATGCCCCCATCAGGTCTGTGCCTGCTTGCCCTGGGGCTTACCAGCTCTGAGCCCTTGGGCAGAAGGGAGATTTGGAGCTGTTTATCCCACTTGACCCTCCATACAGATGACCTTCCATCATCTGGGGCCAGCTGATGCTAAGCAGTAAATTAAATTCAGTGGCATGCTGTCTGGGCTCTCAATGGCGCTTCAGAGCGAGCGTCGGAGCCCATAGAGCAGCGCTCATTACACGCTGCTGCAGCAGCTGGAGCTGGAGGGGGTGTCAAGCTCATTACCTTTTATAATATGCCCACCGATGGAGCTAGGTGTGCTCTAGATGGATTTGTCAGAGGCCAGCACTTTTGTCTGGGGGTGAAGCATTGCGTTAATCTGACAGGCAAGACTCCACATTATGCAAAGGGAAGAATTCAACAGGAAACAGATGCGTGGGGATAAAAATTAATCAATGTTTTTGCAACCTGCACCTCTGAATGCAGCATCTGTAGCAGTAAAAAGAGTATATTCCCTCCTCCCTCATATCTTTTCCTCAGCAAACCAAAGCCTATGGTAAGCAGTTTGCAAAGTTTGACTCTAGTTCTGTGAAATCCTTGTATTCCTGAAGTTTTCAGCAATAATTTTATTGATTTTCTTGGTCAGATTTGTGTACGTCATTGCTAAGCCCAACAATTCAGAAGTTATTTTGCTCCTGAATTTTTGAAGTAATGCACCAAAATCTTTATTTTACTCCTCTTCTCACTATTCTAGCGTACACTTCCATTCCAAACTCACTTTCCAACACTGTTTTGTTTGGAATGCATTGCAACATATTTCAGTTGTCAATGTGAGTTCACCTTATTTGTTGTACTCCAGAAAAAAATGTGATATGCCTGTAAGGAAGAGAAAATGGCAAAATCAGAGAAGAACTGGTGGTGCCCGTCTCCCTGGATAGATAAGGCATATCTTGAATCCATTCATTAAAATCTAGATCTTCGGGGAAAAAGAACATCAGATGTATAACAATGAAGTCAGAAGAACAGGGCCTGCAGAGTCCCTTGCTGTCTACTGTCTGTACAGCACACCAGTGGAGAGCTGAACTGGAAAATCTGAATATAACACATTTGTCATTGTAGACTGTCTTCCTGGGAGCTTTTTCTTACGATTTTTAAGGATAAAAAACTCTTTCTGAAATTCTGAGCTCTTTAGTACTTATTGATTATGGCCACTGGGTTACTGATTGTGTACAATGTCTCTGCTAGAGGAGTAAGAAAAGTTTCCAGACTAGGAGGAGGTGATCTCAAGGGAATGCACTGACATTGTACATTTTGTCCTTCCAGTGCCCCCTGATTCACATTTCTCACTTCCCTGTTAGAAGAAGTAGGCTGCTGTATCATAGGTGGGAACCTTACACAGGCCCAGCACTGGGGCAGACAATTTTAATTTCCTGTTTTCTTAGAAGGGGAGATGGCAAGGATATCTGTGAGTGGTCTCAATAACAGCAGCAGCAGCTAGCAAGCATGCATTTAACAGTGGTGTTAATAAGGCACATGCTCCTGGTTGTGTCTCACAGAAGTAGTTGCTCAGCCCCTGCTTCTTTTCATGCTGTGGTGTCATCTGGCACAGCTAGATCCTTGTTTGGGTTATTTAATTGCTTCTTTGCCTGCCTTATGCAAACTCCATTTGTAGCTGGGCTTTTGGGCACTCAGACCCATGACTGCACTGCATTTAGTAAGCACTCTGCTCTGTCTGTAGGCAGTATTTCACACAGTCACCCAGTGACTTTATTCAGTTTGCTGGTCCCCAACGTTATTGTCACTCTGCATCATTTACCAATACAATTTTCACAAACAAAATTAGTCATTGCAATGTAGGTGTATGGAAGCTGTCCCACTCTGGAAGGATTCATTAAAATTGCCATAATAGTCTCCTTGTCAGGACTCTTGCCTGCTGTCTGGGAAGTATTTCAACAAGTCTGTCCTACTGTTGTGTTAATTAAACATTGTTCTATTTATAAATGCTCCATTGGTCAGTAGCAGTTCCCCACACAGAGAGAGAGGAGTAGTGGTAACTAAAATTGAAGTGCCAAGAAGATGGGGGTTGGCCATGCAGAGAAGCCAAGAGACAGCCCAGACTGAGCAAAGTGCCCCTCTTGGATGTGTCATTGTCCCCCTCACCTGCCCTGGGGCTGCAGTGGTCTTCTGGCATTTAACTTGGAGCAAGGGAGGAGGGAAGGAGTTTTGCTCACTGCTTTCTCCAGCAGCTGTTTTGTTTCTGTTTCTCTGGACATTGTAATCTCTTCACAGTGATTGCCACAGGGTCTCGGAGAAAGTGAAAATATATCTGAAAACACATCTGCCTTCAGATAGAGACCAAGTAAGCATTATCTTACTTCAAGCTGAAGTAAGAATAAAGCCATTATCCTCCTGTGTTTGTTTCACACTCCTGCCAGCCTTCTCTACAAGCATCTCTACCTGCACAAACACATCTCCTCTGACATATGCATGAACACAAGAGGAGGGACCTGTGGGAGCCCTGGGGTGCTGCTGGCTGCTATGGAATAGTCTCCTGGGACTGGGTGCCAGGAGGATCTGACACCCACTGCCTGGGTGTCAGGAGGATCTGTTCAGCATTGCTCTTCCTGTATATGCTCCCATTTAACTCATCAGAGCCCTGCTCTGTGCTGTACACAGCACTGCTGTTCAGTAGGGCCCCTCTCCCTGTCATGATTTCTGCCACAGCATCTTGCACTGCATCCTCTGGCACTGCAGGTCCATGCCATCCTCCTTTCTGCACATGTAGAGACAATTGCCAGCATTTTTACCCAGCATTATTTTCTACAGGCTTGCTGGATTCAGAGGCAGGAGAAATTGGCCACCATCGTCACCAGACAGTCCCTAAGGGACAGAACCCAAACCTTAGACCAGGGAGATTTAGGACTAAGGTATGTAGTACCTGCTAGCAGATTCTTCTGAAGGCTTCATCTGTGCTTTCTTCCTGGTTTGCTGATCTTCTTCCAACCCACACTTGTTCTCAATATACTGTGCTAGGGAGAGATGTGAGAATTTCTGCCTGAAGATGTTTACTAGTGAATGAGTATTTACCCTGGAAATTGCTTCAAGCATAACTCTCAAGCTGGTGCAGCCCCAGCCATGAGAAGTGGGAGGTTTAAGAGGTAGAAGAGAAAGAAGCAAAAAATTGAGAGCAGAAATTATAAAGTGCTGCCAGACCCATCCATGGAGATATATCTGTCTAGAACCTTAACTGGCTGCTGAGTTCCAACTTCAAATCTTGAGCATGCAAAATCTGTGAGAACCACATGAAGCTATGGAGTTCATCTGAGCAGCAACACAGTCAGGAAGACATGGAAGTATGGAAGTTGTGCCTCTTTTTTTGTTTGTTTTTTGACAGTTTGACAGGATAGACACTGTAAGTGTTCTTGCTAAGTCAGGGCTCATAACTAGGCAGACACACATGATGTACATTAGAGCAACCTAAAATGAGGTTTGGTATGAAACATAAAACAAGATGAAGCAAAATGTGTCCCACTGCCTGTTTTTCAGACTTTTGAGTCAGCTGCTCTGAATGGAGTCTGTATGGCATGGAGGTATATATGCACATGTATATATGTGCAAGTAAAATGTGGGTCTTTAAGGAACACCCTTCATCTGAAATTCTCAAAGGCCTGGTTTTTAGTGCACAAAGTGACCCTTTGCTTGTAAACCAACAGTGTGATACTATGCCATTTATTCTCTCAAAGCTACTGCTATCCCACAGAGACACAGTAGTGGCTGTAGACAGGACTGTGGGTTTTGTGTCAGCTGGTTCTGCCATCATTTGCTTCTGTATCCCCTGAGATGCAAAAGCAAAGCTCTTCAGTACAGAGAGACACTAAAGTATGTGCTTAAATGTGACTGCCATTGAAGAGGCAGGTTGGCTTCCCACCCTGCTCAGGGAAACCTCCATCACCCTCTTGCAAAGCCTTGGCAAAGCAGGGTGGGGAGCCCCTCTGAGCTGTTGCTCGTGCTGTGTTTGTCCTGGATGTGATGCAGGACTTTGCTCTCCTGCACTGTCAGTCAGGTGCCTTTCAGGAGCACTGTGTTCACATCTACAAGTGCACACATGAATTATTGTTTACTCAATAACAAATCAAACAAATTCTCTTCTATTCAGACCAAACCACAATGATAAAAGGAAGCTGATTTCCACTATTATGAGCACCGATTGATGTCTTCCCTTCTCTGGACTGTCTTTATTTCACATACAAGTGGCTTTTCTTTTTCTTTTTTTCTTTTTCCTTTGGAAATGTCATCACCACTTAATTAGCAATGCATTGTTACCTGAAAGTAAGACCAAACCTATCTTAGGCCATATGGCAGGGTTTTAATCTGCACTGTCACGGTATAATCATGTCGAAATGGCTTCCCTTTTCAGTCAAAACTGCATTTCACACTTTACTAATATGGGCTTTTCCTTTCCTCTTCCAGAGTAATATAGCCCTGACAGTCCAGCAAGTGCAACTAAAATAGCTCCAAGCTGTGGCCAGCAGAATGGAGGGGGAGAGTGAGCAAGTGAGTGGTGTGACTGGTGGGGAGGGAGGAGGACCTCATCCCAAAACTGGAAACTGTGCTCTTTCATTGATCTGCTTCTGCAGAATTGAACCAAATGAGTTTGGGCTCCATTTAGGAAGACAATTCCCCTCCCCTATCGCAAAGGCCTGGGTTATGCCACTGGAGCTGGTTATAGGGAGTCTTTGTGAAGTTTATCTTTCCTTCCCCAGTGCTATTGGGAATATATAGAAGCAGAAAGTAAGAAAACCACATATTTGTACAAAGCAGCAGTGACCAGTAGAAAACTTTGCAATTGACTGCTGTAGTTGTTTACAGGGTCTAAGGAAAGATTGAAATACATGGTTTGTTGGGTAACATTTTCAAAGGAGTTTTACTCCTAAGCAACTTACAGGTCACATACTGTACAACATGCAGATGTTTAGTCTGATGTTTTAGGATATGTAAGTGTCCTTTTCTGGGTGTTAGGTAAGGACCAAAAACTGGATTGAATCTTGTTTGCAGTGGGATAGAAGGAAGCATGGATTGTTTGTCCCCCAGAAAAATGAGGCAGACTATTATTAGTATGCACTGGCTCTTCCCACAGCACCTTGCACAAAGCAGAGTCTGGATCACCCCTCTCCCTTGCCAGTTTTCTTGTGTTCTCCCAATGCTGCATATCCCCAGGCACCTGTGAGGAACTGCTTATGGTCTCTGCTTAGCACTTGTGGATCTCAGGCTAAAATGGACTGAGTCAGGGCAAAGTCACAGCCAGCAATGAACCTAGATAGCTCCACTCCATGATCAATGTCCTTAGTTTCCCATGCCTGCATTTTTACCCATCTTACCCCTCTGTAGTTAGGATAGTAAGTACCAGGTAGCCAGATAGAGGGAGAAAAAGCATCTCTTGAAACTTCTCTCCTCTCCTACCAGTTGCACGTGTTTCCCCAGGACAGAAGTGTCAGAGCCAATGAAAGTCCCAGTGCTTGCATGCATCCTTCAAGGGATATATCTGACTCCAAAGCCACAGGAGATCCCTGCCTTCTCTGAAGGGGAGCAGCAAGTACCATTTTGCCTGGATGAACTCTGCTGCTCCAGGGTGTGTATGGATGGAGGGCTGGGGTTCCTGTCCCCAAGGTTAGAGTTTTCTCCCCACAGGATGTATAGATATCACACAGCTCTCTAACCATAATGTCTGGTGTCTTTCACATGCTGTCTGAACTGTGTTGCTGTATCCCTTTACAGATATAACCCTTGGAACACCTCAGATTGGAGGTTGGAGGTACTCCTTCCCTTCAGTTACTTGGTATTTTGCTGGAATTTCATTTTTTCAGCCCCTGTATGAATACTACAATGCACAAGAGTAATCTCCCCCACTCTTTCCCACCCAGCAAAAGGCTGAATGTAGAAGCTGCTCAGTGCTGATCTGCTCCTTATCAGTTATTAACATATACATGTCTTTGCAATGAGACAACAAAGGCAACAAGGCAAAAGAAACAAAAAAAGAGTTTAAGTGGTGGTCTGAGGTTTTGCTCACAATGAGAGATGAACCACAGTTCTTTTGTTATTTAAATTACTGGTAAAACTCTGTGCTTTGGCTAGGAAAGCCAAAGTCTAGATGTTCACTTACAGAAATCAACATCAGTGCAGGAGAAGCTTTAAATATTTTAGTGTCTTTGTCAGCAGGCGTTTAACTAGGGAAAGGGACTCAAGCATACAGGTAGTTGATCTCGCTAGTTAAAACTGTACATTTGAAACACATTTTCCTAAAAAATTCTAAAGAGTAAGATAGCTCTGGTGCTATACATAAGCACAGCTTCTCTGACATGAGCTCCTTCAGCCCAGCTGCAGGCTGGCCACCCTGGACATCTGCACAGACATACAGACATGGAAACTTAGACATGGGACTGGAGGGAGAAGAAAGCAGAAAGCAGTAACAACTCTGCCAGGCTGCTGTTTCACCAGGTACCTCGTGTGCTCTGCAGGGCTGATGCAGGAAAGGGCTGAAGGTGTAAAGGTCTGAGTATGTGCATGTGTGTTTGTGTTTGTGTGTGTATGTGTGTGTGTGAGTGTGTGTGTGTATTCAGTGGTCCTGAGAACAAATATAGTTCTGGGGCATGAAACAGAAGGATGAATATCAAGCAAGAACATCCAGCTGCAGGTCCTTTCCCCTTCTTTTTCCAGCTTTTGGATGAACTGCAAAGCCGAGGGGGACTGTTAACTGCCTGGGCCTGTCCATTTGTCTCTCTCTCTTTACTTCTCTGTCCCAAACTCCCCCTCCCTCTCCCTCCTGCAGCTCCGGAGGGTGGAGGTGCGATTCGCTATGCCCGTTTTTTATTTCCAGCACGCTTGACAGGCTGGGCGAGGAAGGCGTTAATGTTTTCTGACAGGCCCCCTCTAATTGTTGGAGCTTTTCTTCTCTGCCTTTTCTGTGAAATTCTGACTTAGGCGAGCAGCATAACAAAATGCTCTGGCATTGAAATGTGCGCTTGCACTACACTGGGCTCGGGGAAACAGCATTATTCATGAAGATTTTCAGCTGTTTTTGTCTTTTAACTAACCTTTGAGTTTGATCAGAGGCTAGCCGGGCTCCCTTTCTCAAAAGGCGGTCTTGGCAACCCGACAATGGAGCCAAACTGTTTTCCCTGTTAAAGAGATAACTATGCCGTTGAGTTGGTACATGGGGGAAATTAATCTTCAGGCGCATACAAATGATAGCTTTACCTCGGTCTGCAATCGCCTGCATGGGATTATTGATAGGACGGGGGTAAGGAGCAGGAGAAATTCAGACTGGGGTAGGGAACTTAAAAAAAATTTGCAACCCCAAGCCCATCATCCCTTTTGATTGTATAAAGCCTGCGATTGATTCTTCACCACTTGCCTTTTGCAGCAGGAATTAGCCCCGCATTGTGCGGCCTGACACGCTAAGAGCTCGCTCGCTTGGGAGCTGAAGTTGCTGGGACAAACCGGGGCGGGGGGGGGGGGCGACCGGTGCTGGGGGGCGCTTCTCCCCTCTCCCCTTTCCAAGAGGCGAGGAGGAGCAGGGAGGCGCAGAATCGCCCCACACTTCAAGCCGAGCTAATCCCTGAATGCACTGAGTAATACGCGCTGCATTATGGAGCGGCGAGCCAGGGCGTCCCGTGTCCCCCACCCCCGTGTGTGTGTGTGTGTGTGTGTGCCCGGCCGCGCCCGCCTCTCCT
The DNA here is from genome assembly GCF_023055355.1 of Agelaius tricolor. Taxonomy (NCBI): domain Eukaryota; kingdom Metazoa; phylum Chordata; class Aves; order Passeriformes; family Icteridae; genus Agelaius; species Agelaius tricolor. The sequence continues at coordinate 8,176,307 of NW_027269263.1, forward strand.
TGGGCAGGTGCCCGCTCCCTTCGCCGCTCGGCGCGGGCAGCGCGGAGCGGAGCGGGAGCGGGGCGGGCGCGGAGCGGAGCGGGGCGGGGAGCACGGGCGGGCGGCAGCTGCGGAGGGCGCACGCCGCCCCCGAGGCCGGGCCGGGCCCCCGCCGCGCCGCCGCCGCCGCGATAAAGGCTGAGGCACGACACGCGCGGGGACAGCGCTGCCCGCTGCCTGCCCGGCCCCCCCGCCCGGCCCGGCCGGCCCGCACACACAAAAGGCAGGACCTGCGCCGCCGCGGGGAGGGGCAGGGGAGAAAAAGGAAGGAGGAGGGGGAACAAACAAATAAATAAAAAAAAAATAAAAAAAGAGGAAAAAGAGAAGAGGGAAAAAAAATTAGAACAGGAGATGAACCCCGGGGCTCCCCCAAAAGCCGGTGCTAGCGGGGCTGGGTGCGGGCCGGCGCCTCTCTGAGGGGAAGGTGAGAGGGGGGCTGGGCGCAATCGGAGGCTCAAAGCGGTGCCCACAGCCCTTCCCCGGGACAGGGCCTGAGGGGCTCCCCCCTCATTCTTACCTGTGCGGGAGGGGCGGAGGGCGCTGCTCCCGCCAGCGAAGTTTGTGCATAAGACAGCATCACGGGGGGCTGTGGGGAGGGGGCAGCGGCGGAGCAGGAATGGGGAGCGAGGGTAAACCCCACACCGCGGGCGGGCTCCCCCCAGCTCCCCCCGGCTCCGCGGGCGCGGATCCCGCGGGCCGGGGCGTGGGGAGGCGCGGGCAGCGCTGCCCAGCGCCGCTGGCCTCGCCGGGCTAACCCGCTGCCCGAGGGTGGCTTGGGGGAGGGCACTCACTCTGGCAGAGGCAATTGTTGGCGGGACGGTTTTCGTGCATTGCAATAAATAAACACACAGGTAGATAAATTAATAAATCCGTGGCCAAGCAGCCTTCATGTGCACGCATATCCCCTCTCCGCTCCTCTTCCCCCACCCCCAACCAAATCCTGAGTAGTTCTAAAACTTATACTGCGCCCAAAGAAGTCCCTGATTTATGGAGTTTACTAATGCTAACTGAATACTGTCTGTCAGGCAGCGCTGAAAGGCTCTCCGCGCTAATACAAGAAAAGGCTTTGTGTTGCTAAGCGATTAGAGCAGATGTAATGAGATTTACCCCAATCCTGCTTTGCCCTTTCCCTATCTTCAGTAAAATTGTGTGTGTGTGTGTTTTCTTTCTTTCTTTCTTTCTTTCTGGAGGGGGCTGAGGGGAAAAGGGAGGGAGGAGGTGGTGAATTTCTGAGCCTGTCTTATACATTGTAGCGAACAACAGCGTAACTTTGCCTTTAGTTTAATGAGTCTGGATATTTACTATTCAGAAGTGAGCAAAAAAGAACACCTGTCTACACAAGGAAGAGAAATTTCGCCTTTGTAACAGAATGAAACATTATCCTAATGTTATATTCATAGCTATAAATTACTCGCTACACTTTCTTTGCATACCTTATCTGTACACTTGCAAAAGTGGGTAAATAAAAAGGGGGATGCTGTAAAGGGAGAGCGGATGGCGGCATATAACGGTTATTATTTTCATAACTAAACATTAGTTCCACGAGCGCTTAAAACAATGAGCGTTTGTGCTAAAGTAATGAGGGATTTCGTGACCCCACCGTGTCCCGTCCTCCCGTCCCGTCCTCCCCCTCCTCTGCCCTTCCCCCCCCCCCCGCGATTAAATCACGTATTGATCATTTCAGGGCATGGGGGGAGGAGGCGGAGGGGCAAACGTGTGTACGCTTTAAAAGCAATGCAGGAATACACACGTGTAAGCGTCCATGTGTGCATATGCGTCCGTGCATATCTCTCTCTCTCTCTCTCTCTCTCTCTCTCTCTCTCTCTCTCTCTCTTTATATATATATATATCTATAGTCACACATATACACACACAGAGGGAAAATTCCTGGCTCCTCCACCAAAGTTTTTCCCTCCTCTTTTTTAAAAATAGCGCATCCCTCGCAACTCGACGGCACATTTGTAGCGGAGCGGACTATTATTTTTTTTTTTCTTTTTAACTCCGTACGACACACTGGCTCTCCCCAGTCTTTGTTGGGTTTTTTCTTTTTTTTTTTTTTTCTTTTTTTTTTCTTTTTTTTTTTTTTTTTGTAAGATGCGTTTTGAGCTTTTCTTTCCGCTTGGCTTGGTGCACGCAAACTGAATTTGCAAGTGATGCAGGAGCCAAGCGAAAAGAAGGCGAATTCTGGTCACGTCCTTGCTAACTGACAACAAGCAGGCTAGCCAAAAAAAAAAAAAAAAAAAAGAAAAAAGCAGGGAATGGGGGGAAGAGTCCAATTTCTTTTTGAGTCTTGGTAATTGGGTACTTTTACAGGCAGATCACGCTATTTGGGCAGAATAACAAGTTTGGAAAGGCCAATAGCTCTACGCTGCCACCGATTTCTACTACTTTATTTATTTATTTAATTTTATCTCCCTTCGCCTCTCGCTTCCCGTCTTCCCGGCCACGGTTTTATTTACCCAGCCAGTGCTCGCAGAGGCAACACAGCGCCCCGTGTTTTGGGTGGCGGCGGCTGTGCCATCCCCCGTGTTTTCCTGCCCCGTTGGGTCAGAGCCGCGGAGGGGGACAGGGTCACACCGCATCCCGAAACGCGGGATGGAGCGCCCTCTTTTTTTAGGACTTGGGCTTTAGGTAGGAGGAATTCTGTAATGTGCAGTGATTTCAGGAAGGACAATGCAATCATTAATCATCCCCTCTCCTTTTGATTTGGATACACATTTGCAACACAGAAGGGCAAGGAAACAATGGTGATAGCGCTAGATCTTTGCATATTTATATAGAGATAGATAAAGATATATATGTTACATCCATCAGGTACAAACACTTCATATGCAGCTTAGCTCCGGTATAACATCGATTAACATTCTGTCCTTACATTCATCGTTGTCAATGGCAGAAAGAAAAAAAAATTGCATGCGGTAGGCAGCTGATCATTTTAATTAAAAAAAAAATTTTATTACGAAACTAGTTTGTATAAAATAGGGTTATACAGGACCTCTGTCAGTTTGTAATAAAACAGTAAGAAAAGGCAGTGGTGGTGGGGGGGTTGTTTGTTTGCTTGTCCGGTTTTTCTTTTTTCTTTTTTTTTTTTTTCTTTTTCCCAAAAGGCAGCATATGAGAACAAATGGCTACCGTTTTGCGTTTGGACAATAGCTGCATAAACTTTGTTCACTTTGAACATTGTTTAATGACATTATTAATACATTAACAAAATTTCTATAAAGTAAGACACATTGGTGCTAAAGTACATCTGGAGGAAATCCAAGTCCTTTACAAAACCACGTACAAAAATGGCAGTTGTAAGGTAACGTTGACTACCGAGTCTAAACATGAAGAGGTAATAAGCATTACATATTAAAAAAAGTATCAAGATATACACATTTTAAACCATTTGTACAAAACCTCTATAAATCTCTCTCTCTCTTATGTACAAAAATAGCTTAATATATCCCCAAACGGGTTAGGATAGATACAAATAGATTTTCTTATCATAAAAAAATTCACAAAAAAAAAAAAGATTGGAAGCATTCTATGATGGAAACGAGAGGAAAAGCTTGGATCGAGGGGCACGGGGAGACGGAAGGTAGACGGGGCTCCAGGGACTTCTTTGAGTACAGCATAGCTTAACTTCAGCATCTCCACAGACATGGGGAAACTAACTTTGTCCACAGGTGATGAACGCCAGTCTCTGAAGGGCCGCGGCGGCGGCGAGGTGCGGAGATGGGCCGCCCTTCTGCTGAGGAGGAGGAGGAGGAGGAAGAGGAAGAAGAGCTCCTCCGCCGGCCGAGGAGCGCAGCGCCCCTTCCCGCGGCCCGGGGCTCCCCCGCCGGACAGCCGCTCCGCCGGGCCGCACTCCGTGGCACTGCAAAGCCCGGCCGGTCCCTGGGGCCGGGGGCGGCCGCCCTGACCGCCCCCACGGCGCGCAGCGCTGTGCCCGCCCGCCGAGAGACGTGCCCGCACCGCCCTCCGACGGCAGGGGAACGGGAAACGCAACAGGTTCTTTTTTCTGCGTGGATTTTTGTCTCTCTGCGTGTGATCTGGTTTTGAGTGGGTTTTTTTTTTTGGTTTTTGTTGGTTTGTTTGTTTGTTTGTTTTTCCCTTTTGCAACTGTCCTGTAACAATAAAAGTAAGAGGAGATCAGAGCCACGCCGCGACCAGCGCAGCGTCGGGCCGCAGAGCCGCTCGTAAGTACCGCGGGACACGCTGCGACCGCCCGAGGGGCATCCCCGGGTGCATCCCCTCCCCGGCGGCTGCGGCCCCGCGTCCGTGCCCCCGCTATCCCCCCGCTATCCCCCCGGCCTCCCCCGGCCCTCCGCGGGCTCCTACCCACCTGCCGGGAGGGCGGCCGGCGCTCAGAACCAGCTTGTGAAGTCCAGAAGCTCCTGCTCCTCGGGGCTGAGCGGGTCGTAGGAGCCCTCGTCGGAGGAGTAGGAGGAGACGGGGGAGCCCGCCATGGAGTTCATGTCGTGGGAGTAGCTGGGCGAGATGGTGGGCGAGAGGACGCCCGCTTGGAAGGCGGCGCTGACGGCGTCATGCTCGTCGAGCAGCTGCTGCAGGGCGCGGATGTACTCGACGGCGGAGCGGAGCGTCTCCACCTTGCTCATCTTCTTGTTGGCAGCGCCGTTGGGGACGTGCTCCCGCAGCGTGGCGAAGCCCAGGTTCACCAGCTTCACCCGGTTGCGCTCCCGCTCGTTGCGCCGCGCCACGGCCGCGGGCTGCTGCTGCGGCAGGCTGTACCCGAACCCGCTGAAGTTGAGCCTCCTCTTGCAGCGCATCAGCTCCGGCGAGGCCGAGCGCTGCCGCTTGGCCGCCCGCGGCGCCGAGGGTTTGCCGCCCGGGGAGGGCTGCCCGCCCGGCGGGCTGAGCTGCGGCGGCGGCGCCCCCGGGGGCGGCCCCGGCGGGGCGGCGGCGGCGGCGGCGGCCACGGCTGCGGCGAAGAAGCACGCCGGCTGCAGGAAGGGCGGCTGCCCGGCGGCGCTGGACATCCTGGCGGGGCTGCCGCTGGCCATAGGCGAGGGGGGCGTCCTGCGAGGCGGGGGCGCCCGAGTGACGGCCGGTCCCCGTGCCCCCACCAGCACCACAAAAATGAAAAAAAAAATCAAAAAGAGAAAAAGGAAAAACTTGCGACGTTCAATTAAAAAAAAAAATAAAAAGAAGAAGAAGAAGAAGAAAAAGAGCTAGGCGACAGACGGCAGGGGAAAGGGACAGCGGCGACGGACGGGAGCGGACGGCGGAGCCGGGCGGGCGGCGGGGACGGCGGGCGGCTCTGCCCGCCCCCCTCCCTCTCGCCCTCCGTGCGGCGGCCGCGGGGAGGCTCGTGGCGCTCGCGTGTGCGCAGGCTGCTTTGCAAAGCCCCTTTTGCAAAAAAGTGGCTGAGGATTGTGTCTCTTATAAGGGGCGGACGGGGCTCGCCCCCCCCTCTTCTCCTACACACACACACACACACACACACACAGGAACGAGCCTCCCCCCGCCACCCCCCGCGCTCATACACACACACACGCACACCCTGCACCTTGCGCCTTCCACGCTCCCCGGCTTTGCCGGCCGCGATGCGCGGAGCGCTGTCGCCTTTTCAGCGCGGGACACACACACACACACACACACACACACACACAGGGACAGACACACGGAGACACACACAGACAGACACACGGACACACAGGAGCCCCCGCGCCCCCCGCCGCACACGCGCTGGCGGCCGCGCGGCCCCGCCCCCTACCCCCCCCCGCCCGCCCCGCGCGCCGCCCCGGCCGCTCGCGGGTTTGTTGTCGCAAGTGCGTGCGCCCGGCGCGTGCCGCGCTCCCGGCCCTGAGCAAACACCCGCGCCGGGGCGCCGCGCGGGCCGGGGGCGGGGCGGGGGCGGCGCGCGTGGGCGCCGCGGGGGGGGGCAGGGGCGGGAAAGCGTGAGGGGGAAAGGGGAAAGGGAAGGGGGGAGCCCTGCCCGCCCGCCGAGGGGCGCGGATCGCGCCGAGGGACAGGCAGCCGGTGACTCCCGGCGGAGCCCCAGGGTGTGCGGGGCATCCCCTGTGCACCTGCCGGGGTTTGGAGGGAGGGAGAGCCGCGGTGCGGGATGTGTAGGCACGGAGGCGTCCCGTGGCGAGGGCAGGCAAAGCGATGCGCGCCCGCGGGAGAAGCGCCCTTGCGCTTTCAGGGAAACTTCGTGTGCGGGACCTCGGCTTCTCCTTGTCCCTTGTCTCTGGTATCGCTCCCTTGGCTCACCGAGCGCTGCCATGCTGAGCTCCATCAGTGTCCGAGCCCCGCCGCCGGGGGCTGCCGTCCCCCCCGCTTGCAGCGGCCGGAGCCGCGTGTGCCCGGCACCGCACACGCCCCGCGGGCCGCCTGATGGCTCTATTAGCCAGCGACAACCGCGGGGGAGCCCGGCTGGGTGATAGGAGGAGGGCGGCTGAGAGCAGAGCAGGGTAGAGGCTTCTCGGGAGAAGTCACCTCGAATTACCCTCCGGAATGCCGATCACCGCGGGGTCAGCCTGTCAGGAGGGAGAGAACAAACCACTCCTGGGCACGTCCCGCTCGGGCGGTCCGGCACGGCAAGGGAGGAGGTTGCCTCATAAAGTAAGGGTGTGCTGGGTAGAGCTGGCAGGTGTGGAGCCAGCACACCCTTCCCAGCCAGATCCCATTTCCCAGGCCACACTGTCTGCTTGCTGAGCCCGGGAAAGCCACTGACCCCCTGCTCCTCCCCGTGTAGCCCTGCAAAGTGGAAGTGGGGCACCGGCTCTGCAAGCAGGCATTAGCATTGGCTTGTAACTGGGGAGTCAGGATGGACCTGGCCTGTGCAGGGGAAATTATCACTGCTCTCAGGTGAAGTCTCACTTGTGGTTCAGGAGAAAATGAGGCAAAGCAGCACTGAGGTGCTGAGAGTTTGAGGCTGGTGTGCTTGGGGGCCACACTGACCCTTGGGGCTGCAGAGGTGTTGGCAGCCTGGAAGGCATGACCAGGTTCAGCACCCGAGAATGCTGATCTTGGCATTCTCCTCCTGCCCTCCTGCCTTTCACATATTTCTGAAATCTTTAGCACATTTTCTACCTTCTACTCTGTCTCCTTTCCACTCTGTAAACTCAGATGTGTGTGCTCTCTAACCCACCAAAAAGAGCAGAGCCATGGAATGACAGCCTTGCCATGGTGATATGGTTTTAGAAAGTCCCTGGTAGGTGGCTTTAATCCCTGGTACTCACACCAGCTCCAAAGCATGGAAGGAGGGGACCTGCACAGTCCATGTTAAGGTTTCAATGGAAATTACTGCAAAAGTAAGCCCTGTACTGTTGTTGACCTCAATTACAGCAGTCTGGAGCTGTAGAAATCAGTTCTCATCTGCCACTGGATCTTTGACCCTGGCTGTGTGTGTGAGTTAAAAAAGTGCTAACCAGAAACATAGCACAGGGGAGCCTCAATGTGCACCTGCTAGCTAGTAATTGTATAATTTTGTTACATGTCAGCTTTTAATGCTGTGTCATGTTAAACATGTCAGCTTTTCAGTACGTGTGATGAAAAATATTAAGTAGCTCTGTGTGGTCATATTTATTTTGGGACCTCTTCACTGATCACTGACCAGTTTCTGACTTCTAGCCTACTGTCTCATCAGATGGGAAATGTTTTAACTTATTTTATCCACTCTTGGTTAGGCAGCCAGACCTTAGCAGGATAAAATGTTTGCTTGTATTTCCTGTTTGGGGAGCTCTCCTTTTTCAGTTCCAGGTCTCCTGGGTGGTTTGTTCAACATCCCTTGTCTGATGTCAGAACAGACTGCACTGGAAGCAGTTGTCGCATCACCAGCTCTGCACTATGACTTTGGGAAGTGCTAACAGAAATATCAAAGGAATTGCAGCCCTGCAATATATAAATAGTAAACTATACAGTAAACTATATATATATTTAAACAGACAAATTCTTCAGCCTGCCTCCAGAACTGGTGTAGAAACACCACATAAGAACATTCCTGCCCCTTTTCCTGGAAGCGGCAGAATAAGGCTGGAGTTTCTGGGTCCCTTCTTCTCCAGTCTCAGAGGGCTCTTAAAAAGGCAAAAACCTGTGAGTCCCAGAGGTCACCAAGTGTAACTCATGTAATTGTGCCTCTGTGGCCCTGTACCCATTTGGGTCATGGTGTGTGTTTGTGTGGGGGGTGGATGAGGGGGGCAGAGCCTTTTCCTCCCTTTTCTCTTTCCTCCCACTGCCACCGGGGAAGGAACTCACCCCTTATGTCTGGGGTAATTCCAATCTCACCAGCTCCTCTGTGTCCTCACTGTGCAGAGTAAGGGACCAGATTCCTAAATAATAAATATTGTTCCAAGGTCCCCCGCCTCCACCCACTCCTATGCACAGTCCTGCACCTGCACCTTGACATTCTTAATTCTAATATAATGATAAATAGCCCTTGCCTTTTTCATTTGGCACTTTTATTTCAGTCTTTATTTATTTATTTATTTTTAAATCTTGAATTGTCATTATTTTCTAGTGACTTTTTTGTGTGCCTAAATTGTAGACATACTCATGAGGCCTTTTGAAGTCCTTGCTTTTTTTTTTTTTTAAAAAAAAAAAAAAAAACAGCTCTGGTATGCTTTTTTTTTTTTTTTCTTGCCACTTCTTTTCTTTTTTAAAGGCCATTTACGTTATGATTAAATGCTGTCTTGGAAAAGCAGAACGAAAGTCGTTAATCTATATAGATCTTCAAAGAATCGATACATTCGGGACTTCTGTAGGATTTGTTACACTCCATTTTGTTACAGTAGGCAGCTCGTCTGGATTTGGGCACATGTGTTTCTCTCCCTCCCCTCGCCCTCCCCCTCGCCTTTCCAGCTTCCCCCCCAAGAGTGAAAATAAAGTAAAAGGTCTTTCATGGTAAACAAAACCAGCTTATTCTCCACATAGAACACATGAATAGCTGGAAAAAAAACTTACAATAAATGGTGCATTTTTTTCTCTGCTGGGTATAGCATTCAAGATCAGTCCAGTATTCAAGAAGCAGTCCATTTTTTGCTCAGCAAGAGAGTTTAGAAAAGAAGCGTGGGGTCTATTCAAGGATCTTTTCCCCCTTCACAATTGCTGGGCTTTATGAAACCTATCTTCCATGCCTTGTCAGAGTATTTCTGGGGACCAATTAGTGCTTTGTTGCAAGGCTTCTTTGCTGAATCTTTGAGCAGCAAGAAAAAGCTCTCTTGAGTCTCCCCTTATTTTGACTATTTCAGTCATTACTCAGTGTAATAATTAATATGACAACTGGACGCTGAAGTTTGTATAGAAACACCTCGGCTGCAGGAGAGAGCGTGCAGTGGGTGGTAACAAGCTACAGATCAGACCGAGAAGCCACACACACAAGGAAGGGGGGAAAAAAAGAGAGGGAGAGAGAATAATGAATGAAAAGAAAGAGAGAAAGAATAAAGATAAATAAATAGTTGGTGCGGCCTGAAGAAACATAATACAGACTTGGAAGGGAAGAAAAAAAAAAAGCACTTTGAGTGGAGTGTGGGGGGGTCAACCCCAGAGAGTTAAACTTATTTTGAAACAGTTTCCATGTGAATATAATTTTCAACATTTGCTACATTCAGAAGTCAGGAAAGAGATTTTTTCCTGAAAAGGCAAGATGGTCCCTCGGGTAAGTAATTTTTAAGGACGGTGTGTTTGCACTTTTGCATAGTTGATAAAGTTTAATGCCTCTTCCTAAGCATCCCTTTATGGAAATAAGAACTTAACCATGAAACTTTATTCTTGATTAATTGTTGACCGTCCTGCCCAGGGTGGAGGAGGTGGGTTATTGGGGTAGCAAGTTTGAGTTTTCTTGGTGTTGTATCTCTACAAGAGGAATAAAGCCTGTGCCTGAATGAAGAATTAAAAATGACGTTTGACCAGGGACACTGCTGAATCCTCCTCGAAAGGCGTCTTGGGATGAACACTCATCACTTTGCAGACATTTCTTGGGCTGCCAATTAGGGCATAATAAATAATTAGAGGTTTTAAGCGTATTAGATACAGCTCATGCTAATGAGCTACATCAGGTCTTGTGCTAACCTGAAGTGACAGTTTGCATATAGGGCTGCAAAAAAAAAAAAAAAAAAAAAAAAAAAAGAGAAACCAAAAAAACCAAAACACACACACAAAAAAAAAAAAACAAACACAACAAAAAAAAAAAAACCACAGGAAAAAAACCCCAACCAAACAAACAAACAAAACCCCAAACCAGCCGCCGAAGCAGCTTTTCCCCCCGCGGCCCCGTCCTGCTCGCCGTTCCGCAGCTCCCGCGGGTCCCGCCCGCTGCCCCGCTGCCCTCCGCGCCCGCGGAGCGGAGCCCTTGGCTGCCGGCTCTGCCGGGTGGCCCCATTGTGCGGCCACGAGCGGTGCGTCTGTCAGAGCCCCGGGGGATAAATCACACCGGGCTGCCCTCCCGCATACCCCCAGCGCCACTTTTTGGAGAGCTGAATATTTTGGGTGGGGAGTGGGTGGGTTGTTCCCGGCTCCTCCGAAGCGGTGGTCCCCTGGCAGGAGGGGTAGGAGAGGTTTGGGTGATGCCTTCGCAGGCTGGGAAGCGGATCCCCCGCTACTCCCGGGGAGGGCAGGCAGTGGGGACAGCCCGGGTCCCGGGTCCCCGCTGCCGCCAGCCGCCTCTGCCGTGAGGACACAGTGCCACCTCCCGGCCACCCGCGCCCAGGAGGGAAGGAGCCGGGAAAATCCGGGTGGAGAGGGGTGGCGTGCAGCCTTGATGTCTCGGGGAGCCCATCTCTGCGGTGAGAGAGGATACGGCTGGGTGGCTTTGCCAGCACGATGCAGAGGGACGTGCGAGGAAATTCTGTCTGTATGGGGTGTAAGGGAGAGCTAGAGCACCCTGAGATCTCTGGTCAATGCATACACGGTGTTGATAAGGGGGATACCTCCTCCCATGCACACACACACAAACCACCTAAGATACTCGTGGAATCCTCATCTGGGAATTTTTTCCACCAGCTTAGAAAATTCCCCTTCCGCTGCTTACTGCACCCTCACATGCACTGGGACATCCTGAACAGCAGGGAAGCAGGGAGCTGCAGGCCAAGGATAGGCCCAGTGTTCTGGCACAGGAAGGGACATCCTTGCCCAGACACAAAGACTAAGAGCTCCAGGGAGGCCGCCACTCTGCAAATGGGTGGCAAAGAGCAGTCTGAAAAGCAGCCAAAGTCCGTGGCCCCTTGAACTCGCATCATGCCAGCCAGGGGAGCTTGCCAACTTCAGTGCAAAGAGCCCTGTGAGCTGTGGCTGAGAGCACAGCCAGAATGGACTACATGTGGTGTGTGCATGTGTGTGTGTATACCCAAAGAAAGTGTGTTTTGGAGGCAGAACACGTATTTTTAGGTAAAAGCAAGGTGGGACATCAACACATATCTGCATATTGTTGAAAGGAGAGGGGGTGCTCTGTGCTGCAGCAAAAGCCCAGAGCAGGACTAACAGACTTAAAGCCCAGGTGCTCACACTGGCCAGGGAATCAGGCACATGAGGAAGGTTGAAAGCCAAGTGGGAAAACCTGGCTGGCAGTGTCACTGCAGGGGGCTGAACCCATGCTCGGTATGCTGAAACAGTACTTCAAAGAGGACAGGGAAGCTCCAGCAGTTTGGACTCTGAAATGGCCCAAGGTAACCGATGCTGATGCAACTGCATATTCCTAAGGGGAACGTCATTGGGCACACACATGCTCTCACACCCCCACACACCACTTTACTCCAAAACAGGAGACACTGGGAATTCCTCCTAGCAAGACAGAACTTTGTTTTTCCTTCAGCCAGTGCCTTCTGCTACCAGGCAACCTCTGACAGTGCAGACTGACCAAACAGTGAACTGGTGGTAATACACTGGTGATATTATTACTATTATTATGTAACAACAAGGGTGAGAGATAAGCTTGCAAAATAAATACAAAACAGCAGGAGCTGGGAGGCAAAATAGATGATTACAAAGATTTGGCATGAGCAGTATTTTATCTGTTTGATAATTCACTTTGTCTTGCCATTACCATTGAGTAGAGTGGACACATGTAAGAAAAGGGATGGAGAAAGGGAAGGAATGAAGACCAAAAGCATGTAAAAGCCATAAAGAAGTAAAAGAGATATTAAAGGCTAGTGAAAAGAGAAGGAGTTAGGAAAGAAAGAGAAAGGCACAAACAGAGGAAAGAATAGTTTATCTCACTGAAAAATACACCAGGTGGCAAGGCATGGTGTGTGGGGAAGGTAAACAAGACTAGTTTTGGAGTCTGTCTTGTCCTGCACAGGGGCTATAATCAGAGTTGTCACCATCTTCATCTCATTGTTGTTTTTTTCCAAGGTGGCCTTCAGTCTCCCTATCATGGATAGGGCTGTGCCTTGTGCTGCACAAACACAGGACACAAAATACTGGCTACCATAATGAATTTACTGGCTGAGTAGCTAAAACCCAGTAGTTTCTCTACTGCTGGCAGTTACTGGGGATACTTTCCCCCGCTGCTCTGCCTTTCCTTGCCCCATCCTACTGCCACATGAGCAGGATCCAGTGTGTTTAATGTGCATCACATTTGGCTATCTTGACCTGCCACCACAGGCTTGCTGATCACTTCAGAAATAACTTCCTACCTTACAGGCAGTTTCAGGATGCACAAAGAAGCAGCTCTTCTGAAAAAAGTATGCATGTATTTGCACCCAAAGCACAGATTCACTTCAGATGCATGTTATATAATTGATAATTTCAGTGGGATGGATTCTGACTCCATAGTAAGAACTATGAGAATGGTTCCGCTCAGTTTCCCCACTGCAAAGCTGCTGGGTTTTGTAGGTATGAAAAATTTACAGTAATTTATTTCTAGTGTTTATCAATATGAGTTTGCACAGGTATGTGTAGTAGAGCTTCCTTCAAGGAGAAAATAAGTGTAAAGAGAATTTGTCTTCATCGTGAAAATATAGCAAGATTACCTGCCTTGGCACAGTTTGTAAGACTTCATTTTCCCAAATAGCAAGATAGATACTTGTCAAGCTCCTTCATTTTTTCACCTGTCCTCTGATATTGGGCTACAGCTTTCCAGTCTCCTTTACCCCCTTTGGTGACTCTTATTAAGCCAAATCTGGGGTCTTTCATATCAGTACTTTACTAACCTTTCCTGAAATCATTTATGTGTCCCACCCAGTTCCCCTTGTGCTTTCCATGGCTGACACCAGATGCAAGCACACGTACATCATCTGCAGTTCTTCTACATCTTCCTGCCCTGGAGCTCTGACCTACTCTTTCCTGCTCCTTTTCTTCCTTTACCTTCATCCCTTTCTCCATGCTCAGGCTCATATCCCAGTGTGAGGTTCATGTTCTCTCATGCTTTCCCTGTACTGGGTGTCTCTCTCTGGTGTCTGATGAGCAGAGTGGTGTCTCTTGCTCTCTGAGCTCTTTGGATGCAGCCCCAGAGGTCCTACTGAAGGACAAATCCCTCAGCTGCTGTGCCTTGCCAGAGCCTTCTCTGTCTGATGTTTGACATCCAAAGAGCACATCCTGGAGAATGTCTGATATCTGTCCAAGGGGAGTGACCCCGCGGTGAAACCCACCTGAGGCTGAACACGCAGCTGCAGTGGGAAGGAACGGGCTGGAGGCGGAACTGAAAACCATGTGTTGACTTGAAAAAAGTGAAAACAGCTGATGTTGATCAGGAGGAGGAAGGCTGTTAATTCAGAGCATGCTGCTCCTCCACGTTGGGTGCAGCCAGAAACAATCTGCTGGAGAGCTGCAGCGGCTGCTTCGTGTGCCAGCGGTGGGTGGGGTGGGCGTGCAGGGAGAACGCCCCCTTGGCATGCTGTCCAGGGGAGGAGGCTGGGGAAGGGAATGGCTTTGCCTTGGCTGCTCCACTTTAAATACCTTTGCACAGATCTCTGGCCACTGCAGTTAAGTCAGAAGGCTTCACCTGCTGTAGTGGAGGGGCCTCCCTGTGTGGGCATTGCTGCCTTTGCAACATGGACTCACAGCACTGCAAAATGAATGGTGACTCTTTCCAGGTAAGTGATGGGATCTGCTTTTTGCAGAGGTGGAGGGATGTCCTCACTCCTGCACTCCTATGCTTGTCCTTCCCTCTCTGAGAGGCAGTGTGACCCCAGAGGAGAAGAATCAAGGTGGCCTGTCGTGATGCTTTGCAGTACCTGAGCAATTTTGGCAGCTCCTGTATTTGTCTGCTGTTAATTGTGCTCACAAAAACGCAGTGAAAATACAAACAAATATTGCAACAGTATCCTTATGTACATGGCAAAAAGACAAAGAATCAGAAAAGACCAGAAGCTTATTGGAGGTCTTAAATTTGTGTGATAAAAAAAAAAAGCTGTCTTCTTTTTTAAAGGAAAACAGATGAAATTATGTGCTCTTCTGGTGTAGCTTTTTGTTAAATATGGGGCTCTCTTGTCCTCCTTTTTAATGTTTACTGACTGACTGACTTTGAACTCTTTGCTTTGGGAAATACAGGAAAGACCTGAAGTTCATGCCTTTTAAGTACAGGCACTGATGTTACTGCAGGGGCAAGTGATGTAACCTGAGTCCAGCATGGTTAATTATTAGGACAAAATTCTGCCCTTATCTGTCCTATGCAATGCTGCTGAAGCCTGAGACAAGCTGCATCAGATGTGCAAAAAAGGGCTTCTATTTTTTATAAGAGCAGAGATGTCAAGGAAGCATCTATTCCTCTATTCCCACTTCTTTGTGTGCTGAGGCTGAGCTCCCACAGTATTTCTCTAGAGTCTCACCTTGCTGCTTATCCAAGTTGTGTAATTTCTTAGTTCCAATGACAACTGCCATGATGAGCATTTAAATGCTTTAAGAAATCTGACTTGGAAACTAATTCCATTTTCACAAGTAACTTGCAAATCTTTTAATTTGAAATCTTTTTTCCCTTCCTCCCCTTCCCCCCCTCCCATTTTGCATATCTAGTAAATTTGAAGTTTACAGCAGTGAGGTGGAAATTTTATATCCTGAAATTGCAAGAAAAACTTCCTCTGGCTTTACCAATGTTGGAATTCACTCTGAAGGGCTTTAGCTAAATGTCTCAGCAATTGATTAGAAGGCTGACAGGATTGTGTTATTGACCCCCAATGCTGCCACCTGTGTCAGAATGGCAATGCCAATCTATGTGCAATGTGCCTAACTAAAAATGCAGGTCTGTGATTGTCTAAGGTCCAGGGATGGTTGTTCATGCTCTTCAACTAGTTCTCATTTTATTTCCTGGAAAAGAAACAGAGCTGGAAGAAAATTATGAATTTATGCACACTATAAATCACATATACATATCACAGAGACAATATTTCAACACAATAAAATTGTTTCTTCGACTCTGAATCATAATCACAATAGTAAGAAAACAGTAGAACTACCCCAAAGCTGCAATTCCTCCATGTATGTTGAGGGACTAGAAGTTAAAGTCCAAAATGAGAGTGGAAAAACTGATCAACAGTTAAAGCTATGTGTAAGTACTACAAAAAGCTCAACAATAATGTGAGTGCCTCTGTTTTTGCTGCTATCACCTCCAGTGCATGTGTTGAGGTTTATTATCTGTAGTGTGTATTGATGCAGGCTGCCTCCATATACCCTGATAAGAGCTGAGTACCAGGAAAACAATCATTTTTGTCTTCTCCCCATTTGCAATTAAAGATGTCACCTCTGTGACAGGCTCAGGCATGGACTGATGCTTGCTAAAAGACCTTCCAGGGAGCTGAGTGCATATGCAGATGGGCAAGAAATTAAGCAAGTATGAGGCTGTTTAGAGCATCAGTGCCTACTCCCTACTGCAATGTGTCTTTCTCTTAAGCATCAATATAAATCAACTTACAGGAGTGGGAAAATGACTGAGGACACATTGAAAGCAGCTGATCTTAACAAATCAAAGCTAGTGACCAATGAGTTTGGAAAGGTTTTTTAAGGCTTTTTTTTTGTCTAATCTTGTTGTACAAAGAGATCAATTATTATCATCAGGATTGCCTTGCAGGACTTCAACTTTGCATTATATCCCCTGCAAGTATGCAAACCATGAATTCTTTATTTGTCACACACATTCAAGTCAATCTGTCATATAAGTTGGTTCTCACAGCATGACTTGGCAAGAATATTTTAAATATATAACTCCATGTCTTATAGAGCAGTTTCATCGCAGACAGTGAAAACCAAAATCTCGACCCATTGGACAGACAATGGTGGAGCAAGTTCTGTCCTTGAGATCAGTCTTGGCTGTGGTGGGTGAAAACAGAAGGAAAAAGCAATGCATGGGCAGTATTTGAGATGACAGTTTTGGTCACACTACCATAAAATTTCAGTACTACAGACATTTGTTTTAGCTTTTGCCAGACTCCTGTCATCGTTTTCCCTTGTGGTTGCTTGAGGTGTAAATGGGTTTCATTAGCCAGCTGACACATCACTTCCAGCTGCTTTTCCTCTTGGTCCTGCCCATGTATGAGCTGGGCTGACTCCCTGGCTGCATGGGGACTCAGGAGACACAGAGATGCTGCAGGAAGTGTCACAGCTGAACAGGTGGCAATCTTCCTTCTGGTGCAGCACTTCTCCTACAGTTTGCACTAGAGGTCCCTCATAAAGCTGGAAGACATTTGGAAAACCTTTGCAGCCTCTGGAAACAAAGCCAGATAGAAAAATGTGTGGCCAGTCTGTTAGCAGCAACCTTGGAGGCAGCCTTGGAGATGGCTTGGAGAATCAGCAATTATTTACTTTACAAAAGAAGGCAGCTCTTCATAGCTCTGCCTCAGGAAATGTAGGCCCACCAAGAGCTTCATGGCTTCAGGGCAGCTGGCTTTGATTGTTAATTTGTCTTCTACAAAGGCTATCTTTGCTGAGGACAATATTTGGGAACTGGAACTCTTTTTACTCTGATTTATATGTTCAATTGAGCAATAGCCATAACGAGAGCAAGCTCTGCCCAAAAACACAGACCTTTATAAGGAATATTTGAATGGGTACCTTGAACGAAGCTTTAGCCCAGGACTTGTTACACCAGGACTCCTCTGTGTTGCAGGTGTCTGGTGTGATCTTTGAAATAACAACCACAGGCAATTTGTACAAGGCCAGTAGATGTTAAAAAAAATGAAATAAACACGCAAATAAGACATTAATCGTTAATGTGGCTTCCAAAAGTTTGTGATGGTTGTACATCAAATTTACGCTGACATCAGAAAAATTAGGTGATTGAAATCTCAGCAGGCATTTACCTGCCATGCCGAGCACCCAGCTTTCAAGATCTGCCTCCACTCCAGGGCTCAGTTTCCTCTTTCAGAAGTGGTGAAATAGCTCTTCCCTTCTTAACAGGGCTTTTGTGAAAAGAAACACATGTAGAGACATGCAAAGACATTCTAGTAATGAGAACTGTGAAAATAATGAAAATAAACCTTTGAGAGTACGGAAAATTGCCTTTTGGAATTTGCAGAGCAGAAAATCAATAAGAGAAAAGGAACAAACATAAATGAAAACACATCTTGCTCTGAGTCTTTACTCATTATGGGATTTAGGGAAGATCTAGATGTTTGCTCCAACATTTTTCTTTTTCATTTTTCTTTTATTTGATTGATGTTGTTATTTTGTTTTAAAATCACCTTCCATCTCCTTCCTGTGGATACTACCTCTCTCCTGGGGATACCTGGAAGGTACAAGCAGAACTGAAGGGAAACACAGATCGTGGTCTGCATCTCTGCACAGAGCTCATCCACACTGCTCTGCTTAACCCTGAGCGCTGATGAAAAGGAAGCCTGAGGGAAGGACTTTGCTGGACTGCAGCTGAAACCAAAGTGCAGAAATGTTTCCAGTCATCCCTGAGGGGTGAGGGGAGGCAAGGATGGTATTAGGTTTATTTGCATGTCCTTTTTGACTACCTTGCTCTCACAAGGGCTCTGGTTTGACAGAAGGGATTTGTGGTTTTGCCATCATAAATCAGAGCAGCCCCAGAGCTGTTTTATACCTTCTTTATGTCACTGGTACTGTGCAAAAGGGACATGGAGAAAGGCAAAACTGACTCCTTGGGTGAATGGCAGTAATTTTTGTTTATTTATTTCTTTCCTTTCAGGAATCTAGCTACATTGAAGACTCCCCCAGTAAAAATGGTGTGATTTCTTTGATTTTCTCTCTGAAAGAAGAAGTCGGGGCACTGGCTAAAGTCCTGCGCACATTTGAGGTGAATATTTTCCTTCAGGTCTTTACAATTTTGTATTGCAGCCACATTTTCTCAGGGTCTTGGAGGTTGTGTTTGTGATTCTATTTCATTGCTATTACAGGGGAAAGCAGCCTCCATTTCTTTTCTGTGTTTAAAATCCCTTCAAGTCTTGGGGCAGAAGTAGCTTTTTTAAATTAAAACCTCTACCCCACGTGAGGGTGGGAAAAATGCATTTTTCCACTTAAAACGGAAATATTTAATCATTACTGCTGTACTAAAAGGTAGGTGTGAGTTGGGCTGTGACCTAAGATTGATTTATAACCAAATAATTTGCCATATAACTTGTAAGGCAAATATAAATTGCACATGAGCCATGTGACTCACAATGCACATTGAACGAGGTGTTTCTGCTGGGAGTAGCTCTTGTCCACCCAAAAAAATCTGATATAAAAGATTCTACCATCTCCCACCTGCAGTACTTGTACTGAGTGGGTAGAGGGTGCCTACAGAACAGCATAAAAATGACAGCACTTTTTCACACCAAAGGGACTCAGTAACTTAGGCTGAATGATTTGGAAAATTTTTGGGGAAACAAGGAGCCATTTACCTTTCAGGACATTGTGTGCTTATTTATTCTTGCAGAAATATTTCCCAGATGTCATGAATGTTGTTTGAAAAGCACGAAATCCTTGCGGTTCAGGATGGTTGTGTTGCAACACAGAGCTGTGTACTCTGTGCTCGCAAGCAAATACACTTTTATATTGGTTCTGTGGCTTTTTTTTTCTTTTTTTAATGTAATAGTTGTGCCTGAAAACAGCCATTTTTTTTAGAACACTCTAAGAAGTTGTGGCCTGCATATTTTCCATTTGTAAATTTAATTTACTAGGAAATGAGAGGTTGTGTGTTATGGGTGCAAAAGAAAAAAAATCATGAGTTTTAGGACATGCTTGATTCATTAGGATAAAAGGAAATTCACCAACAACAGAAGAGCAAGTCTAAATCTGTGAATTGACTAGTAAAATCCTGCAAAATGTCCGTATGTCAGTGATGTGCATGTCTGCAAATTAATTAATGAGACTGTTGATATTCTCTTATTAAATGCATTGATGTCTACTAAATAAATTGCTGTCAGCTCTAAAGAAAGAGGAGCTTTCTGAGCTTCCTTTGTAGAAGAGCTAGTATAGGAAAGAGAGAAGTAACCACTTCTTGGATGTGACTTGCCCCAAAGCAAGTTTATCTAGTTTAGATACCTAAACTAGACCAGCAGAGTCCCTTTTTCCCAGTGGCCCTGACTGCAGCTGAGAGGTTGGGACTCAGTTGGTTTTCCACCCAATAAAGCCAATTCTTTCTGTGCTAAATCTCAGCTCCTCCAGCACCAAGGCTTGTCAAGAGACCCAACAGAGGTGGTCTTATATCAGTTCTACATTTGGCATTATACTGGGGAGAAGGATGGATGGATGGATGGATGGATGGATGGATGGATGGATGGATGGGAGGGATTTAATGGTACGAGCACAGCTCCGCAGGGCTGCTGTTAGTGAATTCCTGGTGTAAACCAGAGCAGCCTTTGGGCTGTTGTAGCTCCATTCCAAGAACTGCACAGAGGTGTAAGTTTTGCATACCTGCACAGCTGGGAGAGAACCTTTCCCCCTTTTCCATCCTGGCCATAGCTGTGGTGCCTCAGAGAAACAGACTTTGTGCTCACTGACATCACAGCATAGACACGGAAAGTGGTGATAGGCAGGTAAAGAGTGGAAACAAACAGCAAGAACTTGAGGGAATGTTTTTGTCTTGTTCTCCTTCACTGCCTAATAGCATTAGCTGAGAGATGCTACTGGAGTTAGCTCAGACTCTCTGTGGGTGGGCTCCTTGGGCAGGGAGACACCCAGCCTTGTCCCCTGGTTTGTGTCACCAGCTTGTTGCTGGCTTGTGGAAATGTGGTGGGTTTGTCTCAGAGGGGCCTCACAAGAGGAGATGTGAGGGTGGCTGCTCCAGCTGTCATTGCCTCATGCAGTAGGAAAAGAGAAAACTGACAAGCCACAAATAGGATCAGGCTGTTTCCAGGAGCAGATGTGGAGCTGCAATTGTTCACTTCATGGAGGGGGTCCACACCTTGTGCAGCTGCTGGTTCTGATGTTTTATGTCTGAACCTTCTGCTCCTTGCTGAGGTGGCGGTGCCCAGACTGCTGGCACCTCTCTGGGCACTCCTGCATGGGAATGCAGGCAGAGGCTCAACCCCCTCCTCCCAGCTCGGATTTGGGAGTGGTTAAGAGACAGTGCCTCCAGCACTGAGGATTTTGCCTCTTTTTTAGACAGTCTGTAAAAGTAATGTGGGACATGAAAGGGAGAGGAGGAGGAGGGCTGAATGAGCTGTAAATATGAAAAACTTGAAAATTTGCCCTCTCCCCCAGGGGAGGAAGCATGGAAGCAAGATCCAGACTGAGTCATAGGGAATTGAGTGGATACCTAAAGAAAGGAGAAATCTTGAGGAGCCATTAGCACACAGGATGTCTTTCTGTAGAGGAGGTTCCTGTATGGACCTGGGAAGGCTCATCCTCTCCTTGGTTTAAGAACTGGAAAAAAATTTTTTTACTCTGTGGGAGCATTGTTCAGCCACACTTGAGTCCCTTCCTGGGATGCACTCCCAGATTCACACCCTGCCCATGTCCCTGTGCTGAGGTGAAACTGTCCAGACTTTAGCCCCCTTGTTCTCCATGGGCAGCAAGACAAAGGGACACCAAAGGGTGTGCTCTAGCCTGGGCCTGCCCCTGGATACCATGAGGTCCAAGCCTTCTGGCTCATCAAGCATCGTGGTAGGTAGAATCTCTAGTCAGCCACAGAGCAAACCACCCAGGAAAGGAATTAGTGTCCAAACACAGCCCAGATGGAAGGGGTGAGCCCCCATTGTGGGAGCTAGGGTGGACTGAAGGCAGGGGAGGCTCAAGGCTAAGGGCTGCAGAGTGCTCATGGCACAGAATTATGGCCTCTAACTGAGACCCCAAGGTTAAGAGAATTTCAATGTGTTTTGTGGAAAAGTAATGTTTGTCCTACTCAAACATCCCTCAGGGTTGTTCATGCAGTTGGCAGACTACTGCATGCTCACATTTGGTTTTTTGCTCCAAGACCCACATTCTAGTTTTCTGTTCAGGTCCCAGTTGCACACAAGTATGTGGTTACAGTGACAACTCTTGTTTTTCTTGTGTAGCTGAAGGGTTTTTTCCTGAGGAATCTTCTCAATGAACTCGGCTCTTTTTGTCTGCTGGGTTTAGGTCCAAAATAGACTTGATTATTTCCACTTTTTTCTTATGTTTGCTCAAGAAGACCCATCTAAACACCTGACCTCAACAGGGTTCTAAGATTTTCTGATCACTGGCTCTTGTCCCTTCTCTTTGGTTTGCAAATCCTTGCCTGACTGCATGAATCTGTTCCTCCTGGACTGGCATAGCACAGAGCCATGCCACTGCTGGCAGTAGAGCCCCTGCAGCCCCTTCCTCACCTGTCCTGTGGAGAGAGGTGTCTGCAGGCCAGATTCACACTCTGATGTGCTGGGAAGTGATAGCAGCTCAGTCATGCTCAGCAATAAGCAGATTGCTAAAGCTCAATCCACTTTGCTTCCACACTCGCTGCTCTGTTTGTATGTTGGGGATGTGGCAGACATTCACTTTTTGCTTGTCAAACCCAATTGTTTTGCACTTGAAAAGCCCCTTTTGTCACCTCTGCCCTCATTGCAGGCTTGAGGGTGGCTGTAGGGACAGCACAAATCCACCAGCAGGGTCTTTACACCGACTTAATTTTAATGGGATCTGCTGTACACTGAGGTACTCCTTGGTGTAGTCCTGTGCTGTTTATTTGTGCTGTAGAAGATGACAGCCAGGCAGCCAAAACTTGAATAAATACCTTCATCTGAAACAGAAGAGCACACATGAGTAAAGTATCATGCTTAAAATCAGGAAGACAGAACAGTCATGATGAAATTGTGTTTCTGTTTTGATTCACTGGATACATCAAAAATGTTCAGAGTATAAGTTGAGGCCAAAAAAAAGAGAAACCTTCCAGGTTTCTTATCAATACTGAAAAAGCAAAACTGAGCTCTTTGGGTTGACCTAAGTGTTACACTTGGTAAAAATATTTGTTTCTCTGTAGTGATAAAAACCTATTGAAATCAAGGAAGCTTTTTTAAACCACAAAGTTCATTCTAAAAAAAAAAAGGCGAAGAAAAACCCACATTATTCCCCCTCAAAGATTGCCTTTTCTGTAGTTAAATTAATCATTTAAAAGATTAGAAATAAGAATTTCCATATACAAAAAGGATTGCCTTCAGTTTCAATTGCAGATTTTCCACATGAATTTGTGAATACACTAATCTTCTCTGAAGTTCTTTCCCTGCTGGATTTACAAGTAGTAGATGTTTTAATACAATAAGTCAGCTGTTTTAAGTGGCAAATGTTGGAATACATCACAAGTTTGCTCAACCCATTGTGAGAGAGGAGCCTTCTATCTTTTCCTCAGTGATGGGACCTTCTCAGATACAGAGCAGGACTTCAGTGCAAGCTGCAGCCATCAGTGGGTAGGGATCTAGCTCAAAAGCAAAAAAAAAAAAAAAAATTGATTTGCACCAAGTACTCCTGCTCCCAGTGTAAGTTACTGTCCCATGGGGGCAAGTTACTGTTCCACAGAAGGATGGGATGGGAGTAACAAGCTGTAATAAAAGAGGCCTGCCACTTTCAGAGTCAGCAGAGACAACTCTGCTCTGTTTCTCTTTAGGAACTTCATCACACAGAAAGTCCTACGTGACTGTAATCTCTGTGTGCCCTGGGAAGGCCCTGGCTCTGAGGTGGTTGGGATTGTTTCCAAATCAGGGGAAGAAAACAGTCACTTTGGCCAGGGGGTGTGCTGGGAGTGTCTGCACTGATAGGTGAACTGGCTGGCCTCTACCACAAGACTGTTTTCTCATTATACTGTACGTATGCACAACAGTGATCATTTCATTACACTGCTCCAAACCCACTTCTGTGGGGGTCCCAGTTATTGGTTTCTCTGGGTCTGGATTGAAGGCACTTGGGATGGTATTTCATGTTTGGACTCAGGTGTTTATTATTTCTTATCAGTAACACAGTCTCATTACTGTGAGTTTGGCAGCTTTTCATTAGAAGGCACAAAATGGCCAACAATCTCTTGTTACAAGGTCTTTTCAGACTAAACTATCCAATTAAGAACTGACACCTAGATTATTTTCCCTTTTAACCCAATAACTGATCCCACAGAGTTGCAATGCAGACTTTTCTGCCCAATTACAAAATGCCACCCAAACCCATGGAGAAGAAGGAAGAAGCATGAAGAAGGAACCCAGGACGACACCCTGTGCCTTCCATCTTGCTCCCATCCACAACATGCTAAAAATCCCAAAACCTCAATTTCTCACCAAGTGATACACCTACACTACTCTCTATGATCTATATTTCACACTTTTGTGGATTCCAGTCTATCTTGAAGTCTGGGAAACTTTCTCCATGAATGACGGTCAAAGTCAGTGCTCCCCTGGGGGTCAGGGCACCCCAGAGCAGACAGAGAAATATTCCCTGTGGGTTTCCACACATACCCTTGTTCTTACCCTCCTCTTCCTGTGGCCACAAGAGCAGGACTTGTGGATCGAATTGATCACCAAGCGTTTAAAGAGAGCAGTGCTCTCTTCACAGGTGCTTGTGCAATGCCACACGCTGTCACATTTTTGGTTTGTCCTGCTCCACGTGTTTTGCAGCCAGATTCTGCTGCAAGCCTTGTGCCAAATTTCAGGGTTGGGGCAGAGTGATGGACACCACGGGCTGCTCCAGGGCCAGCTGCCCTCTGGCAATCTTTGTTGGCAGGGACCTGCTCTGAGACGCTTTTCCTCCATGAGGTGGGAAGGAAAACCCTAGGAGTTGTGAAGGAGAAGATTCTCTCTGTCTCTAGCTGAGAAGCAGGCCCTTGGACAATAGAGCTGAATCAGATGTCTGGCTTTGCCTTTGCTTTGGGAATCCATGGCTGAAAGCATTGCTGTAACTTCCTAAATCCTCTGATCTATGAAAATTAAGCACTGAGCTTATACTTGTGCTTCTGAAAGTGTCCTCCTTCAGGAAACCCTGAACTATACCATGGCAAGGGTTAAAAGAGCAACTCATCTTTTTTTTTTTTTTTTTTTTTCTTTTTTTTTTTTTTTCTTTTTTTTTTTGGTACCAGAAAGTGCAAGTAAAATCCTTTTTTTGGGAGATTATTCTCACTTAGCGTTTATTAGTGGCACCATATTGTTGTTGAAAGTTCTTCATCTGGTAACAATGTGGGGTCTCCTGATGAAGCCAAACTTCATTAATGACAACAGTCATGAAAACAAGCCACAGCTGGATTTCACAGCTGTACTTAGTTTTAGAACCATACATAGGAGCATTTAGTAATTAGTGAACAGAAGGATGTGTGAGTGTCATGGGAAGTAGTAACCCACAACATTTTCAGAAAGGATCCATCCCTACTGGAAGCTTCCCTGTGAAGATATGAATGCACAATTTTCCTTTTCTAGTGACCAGGCCATTAAACAGAGGGTGGGACTAAATTCTCTTGGTAGTGACCTCAGCAAGACTGCTGGTGTAGTGCAGCACCAATCTGGTTTTCTCCTGCTGGTGTGGGGCATCTGCAGCATAGGTGGTGCTCAGTTAGGATGGAAAACCTGGAATAACCTGGGCAAGGGGCTGGAGCTGCTTCACAGACTCTGAGAGGGAGCCAAGGCTGAGATCCAGCACTGTGAGGTAAGGCAGGGAGGGACATGGGCAATCTCCTCCCTGCATCCACCATTGTCTCTGTTTTAAATTGATATTTGTGTTGCTACCCCCTTCAAACTCTGTTAGAACTAATGCCAGCTTGATCTTTGAGCTCTGAGAATGTGTCCTGAAACTTCCTTCTCTAATGGGCACTGATGGAGGTACCATTGACTTGGATATTAAAATAATGAAAGCTGAGTTTTTCCACCCCTTGGAGTGGGGGTTTTAAGAAAGGTTTAAGAAAAAAAAAACCAAACTACAGCAGGCATTTGGTTTTATGACAGGATGTATCTATAGGGGAGGGACTCAACGTCTCCCCTGGTCATAAACCTGAAGGAGAGAAGTACCAACCTGCTCTCTAAGTTCCTTGCAGCTGCAGTGGGTGGTGGGGTGAGTTCAGCAAAGACACATCTAATCTCACTCCATGGGCTCATCTGATCCCTACCAGCTCTAAAATAGGAAGGGCAGAACAGATCCATGTTAATAGTTCAGATGGGAATCCACCACAAACATGTGACAGTTGAGATCTTCCAAAGGTGTCAGGTTAGGAGTTAGGTTCCATCAACAAAAAATAGCTCATAAAACTGGAATAACTTTTATTAGCTGATTTTTGAAGGCATACATTGTCAAGATGTCAATCTCTACTAAAAAGCAGATAGAGATTGAAAACTGCTTAAAATGTACAACTAAACAAAAAAAATGCCCCCATTCTTCTTTCTCAGGAAACTTTGTCTCCAGAAGTTAGAGCTTTAAAGAAAACATCATCTATTGGGAGAACTGTGATGCAATAGCAAGATTTAGCAACATCAAGAATACAAAAAAGTTCTGAACAATGTGAAACTATGAGGATTAAACACTAGATGGAGTAGTTGGACTAGAATGAAATTGAGATTTATAAAGCAACTCTAGTAACAGAGCCACTGTAAATATTTTGAAATCAAGGGCTTAGTAGCAAGGCACAGCACATGAGAACACAGTTCTCCAGGAGTGCCAGTTCAGGGAGTTGGACATATGCTGCTGCATTCTTGTTCTAAAAACAGCCACCAGAAGGGTTCTCCCTTCAGCTTCTCTGTTGTGGGGTCCAGAAATCTCAGCAGAAAGAGGTAACAGGTTGGCTCTGGACATTGCTGAGTGGCAGATAGTCCTCAAATAAACAGCAAAGCAGCTTGACATTCTGTGGGAAGGTGTTCTGCTTCTCTCAGGTGTAAGAAAGGAGGTAACTCTCTCCATGGGCTCCTTCCTCCATCTTCTTTTTCCCCCTCTTTTCCTCACTGTCTTAGGTTGTGATGGTTTGAGTGGTATTGATACTCCTGCTACTTTAAGTGTGTCTCGTGCCCACCCTGCAGCTTATCTCTTCATTCCCAACCTTTGCATCATTCTGTTTATTTTGGGGGCATTGCTGTCTGTCCAGCTGCTCACTGAGCCTGACTATAGAGCTGGTACAGCAGAAGAGTCACCTGATCAAAAAACAAAGGGATGCAGTTTGAGGAGCCTTCAGCCCAGAGAAGAGAAGGTGCTGGGGTGATCTTATTGTGGCCCTCCAGTACTCAGAGGGGTCCTGTAAGAAAGAAAGATGGGGACAGAGTTTTTACCAAGGCTGTTAGTGATGGCACATGGGGTGATGGTTTTAAGTAAAAGAGTGTAGATCCAGAGCAGGCATAAGGAAGAAAACTTTTAAGATGAGGATGCTGAGACACAGCGAAGGCACAGCAGCTCCCTGTGCCTGCTCCCAGTGCCTCACCACAGGGCCAGGACAATGGGCAGTCTGTTTGGGAAGCAGGGCTCTGGAGGCCTAAAACAAACTGTCCCCAGGGCCAGGGACAGTGCTGGCCATTCTCTCCCTGGGCAGACGGCCCTGTGAGGACGGCATCTCTTGAGAGCAGCAGTTGGTGAATGAGCTTTTGACCTTTTCAACTTATTGTATTGGTATCTAGCCAAACAATTTGAGTTCATCTGTAGTGTGCAATGCTCAGGAAACAGAGCAGTGACATATATGTTTCCTACCAAGGAATGAACTGCCTTTTGTGGAGGAGTAAATCAGGCCTTTGCTGCTGGTGGCCAGATGCCCTCCTGCACTATGCAAGCACTGAGAGGAGCAAAGAAAACCCTAAAGAGGCTCAGAAAGAGGGATGTGCAGTTAAAAAATCTTCCATTTTTCTTCCTTGTAGGTCAAAAGTAGATCCTAACAGCATTACTTTGTGGATGAAATCCTGACCCCACTGCAGCAGGGACAGCACTTCACCCCATGTAGTTTGGAATCTTCTTCAGCTTGAAAGACAAAACCCAAAAGTTTCTCCAGGGATGCTTATCACTATGTGTCAGCCCTCAGACTCTTCTGAGGGTAATGGTTCCATGATTATGTGATCTTCAGGCCCAGATTTCCTCCAGGGATTTGTATATTCCTTCCAGGGATAGAAGCCCAGACCTGGCCATGGCATGCTGTGAGCCTGACAAAATGGCCAGGGGGCAAAGTCAATGTCCATGGAAACCCATTTAAAAGATTTTCTAGAGAAAAAAAAAAAAAAAAAAAAAAAAAAAAAAAAAAAAAAAAAAAAAAAAAAAAGGCAGTATATTATAGTGCTCAGGAAAACGTTTGAGTTCAGTTAACAGGGGTAGGTGTTCCGGGACTTTTCTTTTGGACTTTCTGGGTGGTTTTTTTCCTAAACATTTTTTTGTTTTCCTAGAATTTTTCTTTGCTTTTCGTTGGAAAAATAGGATTTTTAGCTACCTGTTGCTTACACATCAACATGGCGGCATGTCTGAGGTCAGGTTCCACTGGCTATAGTCGTCAATGCTACAGCTGCCAGTGATCTTTCTTCAGAGTTAGGAGACACTGCTGATGGTCAGCAAAGATATTTGGTGAGACAGAACTTGAGTTTCTGTGCTAAAGAAAATAATCCTTCTCTGTGAGGGTGACTAGACTTGGGAGCAGTTGGCCAGAGAACCTGGAGTCTCCAAACCTGACTGGACATAGCCCTGGGCAATCTGCTCAGGCAACCTGAGCAGATCATTTTACTTGCTGATCTCCAGAAGTCCCATTCAACCTCACCAACTCTGTGATCCTGTGATTTGAAACACCCATGTTTTTACTTGCACAAACCTGGGCTGCCTTTTTTAGTGCAGATCCATGTTTCCCTTTGGATCTTTGCCCAACAGCTGCTCACAGCCCTGGAAACTGTGCAGGTGGCTTTGCAGGTGACTGAGCAGAGATTTGGCAGCAGCTTATCTCACAGGGTGCCCAGCTGCCTGCTCATCCAATCTTCTCTCAGGATGCTCATCAGGACAGCATTCAGTTTCCCATGAGAGGGCACTCTACAGGTGGAATGCCTTCTTCCTGTGTTGGTGCTGGGGAAATGTCTCTGTCAACACAGACGAGCTCTCATTATGTGCTTGAGGGACTGGAGCTGCCATTTACAATACAATTCCTGTTTACAGCCTGTCCCCTGCTTCCACCTTTCTCTAAGCCTTCAGCAGTGCCTAGTCCTTGTGATGGAGCTCTGCACAAGGGTGAATCCCACATATTTCTCATTCTTCCTTTCTGCTTCTCTCTCTCTGCTGTGAAAGTCCTCAAGTGCAGTGGCTGCTTTTGAGTTATTTGGATGGTACAGTATGGTTTATTGACTGACACATGTATTTATCCAGTCTTTATGTCATATTCCTTCCCCCAAAAACTGTGGGACCAAAATTTCTCTTTCTCCTAGGAAAAAGGTATAAACTTGACCCACATTGAGTCCCGACCTTCCCGTCTCAACAAAGATGAGTATGAATTCTTCATTAACTTGGAAGGCAAGAATGTCCCAGCACTGGACAAGATCATCAAGTCCTTGAGAACTGACATTGGAGCAACAGTCCATGAGCTCTCACGAACAAAGAAGAAGGACACTGGTAAGGATATGCTGACAAGGTTAACATTGGCATGGACTATTTATGTCATATACTGAAATTACTTATTTTTCCTGTAGTAAAAGAGATCCTCTTGGATATTTATGGCCACATTTCCCTCTCTCTGTCTCTATTTTTCCTGTGCTGTAAACTTTTTCATTTGGAGATTTTCTGTAGTGTAAGTTTTTGCCATGATTCTGACTAAGTCTCCTGGGAAATTAGGCAGGCTCTGCCACCCACTTTGGTGGGAACAGGACTAACTCTCCATTACTGTAAGAAATCCCAGGGAGTTGCAGATTGTATTCTGCCTTTGGAGGGAAATAAGGAAAGATTTTTTTGAGTTGTCCCTGCTCCTAATTCTCAGAGATTTGATGGAGTTGAGGCTGCTTGGTGCAGTGGTGGCTGCCTAGCAGATAGGCTGAGACAGACTTAAATGCCTCTTCAGATAACAGATGTGATTTTAATAGGATTTCAGACTTTAAATACTTTAGGCCTGGATCTTCCTCTTCCTTCCTAGGAACAACATGAAAGGACATTAATACCTTCTTGAGATCAGTACTGGTAATCCTTTTACCGTTTCCTTTGTGTCCTACCCATGACATTACATTTGAAGATGAAAAAGGAGAAGGCAGATTCTCTTTGGAGTCAGTTTTCTCCATTCTTACACAAAGGGACAAAAGGTTGATTAGGTGATTTATGATCATGTCAGATCGAAGAGGTTCACTTTTGGGGGCTTTATTATTTCCAGAAGAAAGCTACAGGACCTACCAGGGCTTAAGATTCATTTTTCTAGTTACTATGAAGAAGGTAATAAAGAAGTTTATGAAATAATAAAGTTGTCTATAAACATATGCCAGAGTCAGACAGAGATACAGCTCTAAATATCATCCAGGAAAGTCTTGCATGTGAAATTCTGACCTCACAGAAGTCAAAACTCCTGTGGTCAGCTGTAGGATTAGGATTTCACTGCATGTTACTGTGTTGATCAAAGGAGTTTTTGAGCTAGATTATCCTGTCAGCTTCAAAAAGGGACTTGATCCTCCTCTGTCGAGAGGATAACTTGTGTTTGTTAGTTTCAGCAATTCAGAAATATTATAAAATGGGAACAATTTATTGCCAGGGAGAGAGAGGAAGATTGATATTTCTTCTTGCCCTTTCTCATTTTTTTTTTCAATTTCAACTCCTCTCATGAGCAATAAAGGTCCAGTCAAACTGAAATCCTCCAAGGACCATATTTTGAAAGGTCAAACGAGCCCTGCTTAGGGGATGAACTGTGGGTGGCAAATCCTGGGCAGAGGCACTGCAAGGGCAGAGTGAGATGGGAACAGCCTGAGCTGTAGGAAGTGTGGTGAGATGCTGTCCTTTATCAGGGATGGCATTAACAAATAACAGGCCTTGTGGTGCCTTTTAGGCCAGCTTGTCTTTCAAATGTATCCTCCTGGCAAATCTGGCCATAGTCCACAGATGTGCCTGTGTGAAATCTTATTCCCAAAACGCAGAACAAGAGCACTGTGCCTCCAGGGAGCACAGTCTCAGACAGATGGTTTATGGGGATGTTGCCACACTTGTCTCAGTGGGCAGGTAAAGGCTGGGAAGGTTTTCTTCCAGAGGCAATCTGGGATCCCACGGGACTGATTCTTTTGCTGCAGCCTAGGATGCTGTCATTTCTTCCCTGCAAAGGATTCATTTTGCTCCTGCTCATTATTTGAAAAAGAAAAACCTTATTTTTCTGTTTCCTGTGGAAAGCACACAGTCCCTTTTTTGAGGCACTCAGAGAAAATTTCTGTATTCTGTGCCTTCTGTATAGCTGTGTTAAATGCTGTGTATGTGATTTATTGGGCAAGGGATAAGTGAATGGCATTTTCTTTTCTTTTTTTTTTTTTTTGGGTCACTTTAACTGCTTTTAGTATCTTTTCTTAACTAAATGCAACATTTAATTGACACATTCCAATAGTTACAAATATCAGATTTGGATCAACAGTGTAATTTTAGGTGAGAGCAGGCCAGTAAAGTGCTCTAAATCCAAATGTAGCTTTGGAGCTTCAGATGAGAAGGGCTGGCAACTGCTGAGCCAAAAGCTCTTTGTGTATGTGGAAAGATTTGTTGTAAAAACACAGTGCATCTCCTAGTGGCTCTTTTTGGAAACAAGATGGTAGCTGCAGTCCTCTTGGAGCCCATGAATAAAAATAATTAAATATTATTCTGTTGCAGCATTAGGGGAATGCAGACAATTTATTGCATTTCTGAAACAAGCTGGGAGCTGAGGATCTGTAGGGCCCTTGTTTGCTAGACCCTGAGGCTAGCCAGAGCATTTGAGAGTGTTTAAAAAAGGTCTAAACCTGGGCCTTGAACTGCTATAAATTGCATAGACCTGTCTTTGACCCTCCTCACAATGGTCCAAGTGGAGGATTCTGCAGAAGTCCTCGCTGCCCCTGCTCTGCTGCCCCTCATACAAATGGCTTATTAGCATTCTGCTCAGCGTTTGACCCCACAGTAATTTGGTCACCACTTGGGTGTCCAGCACCATCCCCTAAATGCTGCTGTTTCACTTACAGACAAATCAATATTTATTACTGATCAGCCCACGTTTGCTCCTCAGACCTTCACAGAGGCCCAGTGTTGCAGGAGCTGGCCCTGGCAGTTCATTAATGGCTGTGCAGACAGACAGACAGCGAGTCTGGCTGCAGGAGGATGCTGCAAACAAAACATGGGATAGATTCAGCCAGGGGCTAATTTGATTTGATCTTTTGAATAGTTTCTGGGAGGGCTGGGGACAGTGCCCTGGCACATCACATCCAGGCAGAAGACCCACCAGTAGCCTTTTTTCACCCTGGCCCTTGATGTGAGGGCTGTATGGACTTGATCCACTGTTTGCCCCAAAACTGTGCTCAGAGTCTTTGATTCTTGTTTCCATGAGAGCTGAGAAAGCTCAGCACTTTCCAGGACCCAACTTAACAGCTTATGCTGGTGCAAGCAGCACTAAGTCTCCTTGGGATTTCCTTTCCACAGCCTGCCATGTCCATCCAGCTCTGTAAGCTCAGAACTGCTCTCATTTAGCCACTGCTGGTGTTTGGGTAGGCAGGACTTGGTGCCAGGAAGATAAGTTACTTCTCCTTTTTAGGGAAAAATCTAATCACCCATCTCCACACCCAGGACTGACACCACATTAGCCTGGAGTCAGTTTTTCCTAGAGTCTTTAATGAGGTGTCCACCAAGTACTAATGCAATCTTGAGAATAGGATATTTAATGAAGGTAAGTCTGTATGGAAGGTAACTCTGTATGGAAGGTAAGTCAGCAGTGGCTCAAACCCTGCCCAGTGAGATCTTTTTGATTCAGTCCAGCAAAGCCCTATAGAAGTCACTGCCAAAATCCAGCGCAGACTTCAGCCCCCACCAATTTTTCCAGACAGTTTGGACCCTCCAGGTCATGGTGCATCCCTGAGAAGAGTGGTTTTCTCTCTAACACTGAGAAATGCTTTGTTGTGGGGATCCCAGACAGCCTTTTTTCCCCAGTGCCGAACACAAAACCATTTAGCAGTGTGCCTCACCCCAGGCTGGTAGTGGGGAGTCTGAAGCACAAAACAGTGAAGCAATTCCCCACCACCACACAAAGCTCAGTGATACAGCCAGGAGACACCCAGACAGAAAATGGGTGTAAGGAGTGACTCTCTCTATAGATCAAACACACCTTTTTCTACTCCCCCCTGCGACTAGTTTAAGTGAGGGAGTTGGGGGTGCAGGAAACTTTGACAGCGAGGGGAGAGAGTGTTTCTGGAGCAACTAGGATAGCCAGCGATGCATCCAGCAGCACAGAAACCCATCTGGGGACCTTCCTGGGTCTGCTGCTGCCATCTAGTGACTCGCTCAGGTCTGGCTTTTAGGGCAAGGAGAAGCGTGCGCATCCTGGAGAGGGGCGGACCAAATCCCCCTCCTGCCGGGCGGGGGAAAGGGAGGCACTGCCGGGGTACCGCTGAGCGGGTCGTGCATCCCGGGATGCTCAGGCATCCCAGCATCTTCCTGGCAAACAAATGTGCAGGCTCGCAGCACGGAGCCAGGCTCGGATGGGACAGAATCCGGGGTGTGGGCATGCTCTCTCTCTGCCTGGAGCCCCAAATCGAGCCCTGTAAAGCTGCTGCTGCTCCAGCGCCTCTGTGCAGGTGCCTCGCAGAAACCCGGTGCCACAAGAGTGCTGTGAGGCTCGGCACAAAGCTGAATAGTCCTGGAGACAGAGATCCTCTTATCCTGCAGGTGGTCCATCAGGTCTGGGATGAGCCCCATCACCAGGGCACTGCAGGGAACTCATTCAGCAGCTGCTGGCCCAGGATCAGGTTCACTTGGCACAGCCCCCAAAATAAGATGGGGAGGTATGGCCGGGCAGCAGAGCTCCCAGCTGAGCAGAGAGCCACAGAGGGGAATCAGCTGTTTTCCAAGCACTGGCTGAGCAAGCAACATCTATTTGCACAAGAAGGTCTCTCGAGGAATTGCAACCTTTTTACTGAAGGAAGCTGCCCCTGTTCAGTCCCCTGTATTGAATTGCCATGAAGAAGCTTGACTTACCCTCTTTTTATCTCAACACATCACATCTGGAAATCCCTGTGATTCTTCATTGTCCTTCACCTTATGTCCTTCTGTAACGAGGGGGTCACATGGGCATTACACTCTCTGGTCCCTTCTCACATGGCTGTGCCTGGGACAGTGTGTATAGCATATGAGTTACAAGGCAAGAGAGAACCAGACCAAGAAATTTAATCAAGTTAATGCATAATTGTGTAATGACTGCAGTGATACAGTGCTAGTCTGAGGTATTAGGATGCCATTTGTCATTTTGTTTCAGAATTCTCGCTCAAGTGGGTCACCAAGTAGGTCTTAGGAAGAGTATTTCAGGCAGCCCAAAAATTATTTATCCTTGTTGTGGAGTTTCTTGTGATTCCTTTGAAGGGGATGATTCTGGCTTATTGTGAAAAGTTTTTGCATTTTGATAAGCCAAGACACCAGAAGTAATATACAGAAAATCATAAACATTACAAACCAGCTCTGCACCAAGGTTGAGATGCTCTTGATGTTCTGTACTCTTCCAACAGTGTGAAACAATCAAACCAAGCAAGTTGTCTTGAATTTCTGTTCTTGTTTCCTACTATGGGGAAAAGGATTGAAAGAATTTAGCCCCTTGCCTATGTTTCTTTATATATATGATGAAAAGATGAAAATGTCAGAAGGCAGCTAAAAAGCAAGTAACAAAGAAGGATACCAGTCTCTATTTCTTTTCTGTTTTACAGTACCATGGTTCCCAAGAAGTATCCAGGAGCTGGACAGGTTTGCCAATCAGATCCTAAGCTATGGAGCAGAATTGGATGCTGATCATCCTGTAAGAATTTTTTTTAGCAATTTCTCTAGTTACTGGCACTGATGTTTCTCTCATTTAAATTTGCTCTTTTTTAGTACAGATCTAGTAGACTAAATTTCACATGGTGTAAGACAAGAAGGCTACTACATTTCTAGGGTTACAATCAGCCCAATCCCTGGCTGTGGAGTAAATCAAACCAAAAGTTGCTATAATTGAGGAAATGCCATGAGGTCTTAAAATTGTAGTGGTTTTCAGAGCACAGGGCCACCACAAGGACACATCCAATCTTCCCAGGAGGCTCTGATGTAGTGATTCCAGGCTCACTTTGTATATCACTAACAAGAAAAAGAAGCAACATGGCATAGCCCAGAGAAAGAAAGACTTTTTTGATTCTTGATTACATACACATGATTTAGCTCAGTGTATTGTTATGTGGACTCTAAATCTGACATGGTACTTTTATGGTGAGACATGACAGAAGAAAATGGTTTTGGTTCAAAAACTTTATGGTTTAAATGGTAGCATCAGAAAGTTTTGTTCATTGACTTAGCTGATAAAAAAAATTGGTTTGCGGTTTTTCAGTTTTGTTCAGATACAAGAATATTTTCTGCCTCTATTCCCTCTCCAAGCAAACAACAACTTACTTTCATTTGTCAAAACACACTGAGCTCCATGCAGTGCACCAGAAATTGCTGCTATTAGTTTAATTGAGATAGGGTGATTATAAATAAATTACATGCAGTGCACCAAAAATTGCTGCTATTAGTTTAATTGAGATGGGGTGATTAGTCATTCACTACCTATTGCTTAATTCAAGACGTGTTATGTACCATGCACAATGATTCATGATGTTCACTGTGGTCATATGAGAGGCAGAATGAAAGGAGGTACACTGAGCCAATGGCCCCCTTGTGTGTCATGTGGGAATAGACCAGGATTGTATTTGAAAAAAGAACCAAGGGAAAAAAAAAAAAAAAAAAAAAGAAAAATATATAAAAAGGAATGAAGTGTCTCTCCTCCAGTTCCTAGAATTAGTTAGTGAGCACTTGTGCCTTAAAAAAAGGTTCCAGCTGCTGGGGTAAATAGGTGACAGTCCATAGAGTGCAGAAAAAGAGAAATTAAAGAAGCCTGTGTTTTTAGGAAAGCGATGCATGGAATTTAATCACAATGACCTCCATGACAGGTTAGCCTTGGACAGTGCATTTTTTTGGCCATTGGCTACCCCTTTCTGATTCACACCCGTGAATTTACACTCCACTTCAGCTGCCTTCTGTACTTGGCTGTGTTTTGTGGCCCCTCAGTCCAGTTGTGCCATTGACCACTAGGAGATGCATTTATGGACTGCTGCAGTGCCCAGGGAACTGTTCTTATTTGCCCTGCAGAAGACAATCCTAGCTTGGAAGGAGGACGTTTCTGCACTCCAGGTGGTGAAGGCACTCCTGCTCCTGAGGATCTTTTAGTCTAAACAGCAGGCACACTGGGGTGGGAGAAGGGTTATCCCAGATGAAGATTTAGAGGTTTTATTTCTTATCCTTGGTTTTATTGCTAATTAGCTGCAAAGGTCAAGCTCCCAGCCACAAGGTCTATTAGACATTCTTTGTAGTCATTAATTGCCTTCAAATGGTTGAGTTTGTACTACAAATAGGGGGTTTTGGCATGCTAAGTGGCTACTGATCCTCCAGCAGTTTGAAAATGAGCACTTTTAAGTGTGGTTCATGCTGAAAATCTGCCTAAAAGGTCCGATTGAGTTGATGAATGTGTTTCTAATGTGTTTTGATTCTGCTTCTCTAGAGCAGCCTAGCTGTGCCAGGGACAGCAACAAGCTTCAAGGGAAACCAGAAGGAGGGCATGGTTATCTGAGTACTGATAATTCTGGGCTGCCCTTGCCAGGAGCACCTTGTTGTTGCTGTAAAGGAACAAGTTTCCCTATCTTGTAGGAAGTGGAAATGAGAAGAAGAAAGGGCTTGTGGGGCAGGGGTGGTGGGAGACTGTGGCTGCTCAGGAAGCAGCCGAGGAAGGAGCGCTGCTCTGGCTGAGTGGAGCCTGGCAGAGCAGAGGCAGCTTTCCCACCGACCTTGCTGCTCTTCTTGGATGCACCAGCCGTGCCTGAGGGGGCTCACTGGGAGGAAGGCTCTTCGCCTTTTGCCCTTACTGACCATTTTGCATGGACTGAGCATCACTGTTTCTCTGCAGGGCTTCAAAGATCCCGTGTACCGGGCCCGGAGGAAGGAGTTCGCGGATATTGCCTACAACTACAGACAGTGAGTACCCACAGCATGGAAGCAGAGCAAGCCCTCATCTCCTGCTCTCTCCTAGGCTGCTCACCCTGCTGCCTACCCCTGCTTTTCCACAAGCATCCTCCTGCTGTTGGCTTTTCTCTGCCACGTGTTTAAACCTTCCTGTTCATGCATTTATTTATCCCCAAATCGCAGCCAAACAAAGGTAAATTGTTCCAGGCACACGTTCAGAAGAGACATCATCTCCCTTCTCTCCCCACAACACCCCTCTTTCCCAGCTTTGTTGTCTAATTGAGCAGCAGACTGTTGCTGCTACAAAGACCTGAGCATTGAATAAATCTGGTATTCCCCATTAAACCAGGGCTGGGGGAGGAATGCCTATCATTAACATTAAAGCAGGATCTGCATACACTATTACAATAATGAATAACATATGGTTCTGATGCTAATCCAATGTCTGTTACCCTACTTTTATCATGTCTAATTCAGCTGCAATCAGCAATTTGGGCTTTCATTTCCCAAGAAAAATAAATTAATAGAGATGATAAATTCAGTTAGAGCTTATTTGATTGCTTTCAATGATCAGATCTGGAGGAGAAAAAATTCTGTTCCCAGAGACACTCGTGTATAGATCAGTACTACTGGACTTGATTCTTCCTGGGACTGGTAAAAACTGTGTTTGCAAAGAAAAAATAACATATATTGTAAATTTTTGGGCTACAATTTACACAGGATCAAAATAAAGCCCTTGAGCCAAAGAGCTAATAAAGTAATCACAAAAGGAGAGACAAAATTGGACTGGTTGATGGAAAGTACAAAATGTCAGGTGAAAAAAGTCAGAAAGCCAGTTTATAGGTAGAAAATTTGGATAAGATTTTTGTGTCCAGGTGTGAACAGATCTAATGTCCATTCTTAGGTATCCCACAGAAGATACAGAGAAGTGGACAGGAGGAGAGGCACAACCAAAGTTATCAGGCTTCACTGAAAAGGAAAGGGTTCTTAAGTTGTGAAGGTGCTACACAGCTGCAAGAGTGAGATGGGTCAGTGATTGCTTGCCTTGTATTCTTCCTAACATTAATTTAATCCTCTTCTGTATCCCTTCTTTTACATCTGTTCTGTCCTCTTTCTTTGTGCTGTTTGCCCCTACTTTGCCTTTGCTTTTTTGCCTCCTCTCATGATAGATTAACCCATTGTTTTTGTTGAATGCCCAATTTCCCTGACTTCTCTTTTCTTTGCTTTTACCTTCCCTCCTTGCTCTGCCTTACTTTGCTTCTGGCCCCATTGATCCCTAGAATTTTTTTTTAATTGAAATTTGAAAGGTTTTAAAGCCACAGCTTCCCCCAGTAGTCCTGGAAGGTGGTTGAGGATTATTTAGGAGTGCTATAGGAACAAAAATCACCCAGCAATCCTCATAATCAACATGATGTTTAAAGCTCCACAGATCAAGGAGAGCTGATACAGAGAGATAGAAGGTGATGGTTCTCCAGAGGAGCTGCCCTGAGGCTCAAGGAAAAAAAAAAAAAAAAAGGGGGAGATGGTGGGGTGTCATCAAGAGTTTAACAATGGGTCTCTGGGGTTTGGAAAGCTTCAGCATTGTTCCAGCAGTGTTGTTAAACCTATTAAGTTACTTAAACCCCTTTGATTATTTCAAAGCTGCTGGATTCACCTATGGCCTTAACATTATTGCTAAGGAATTGGTTATTCACAGGAGGCCAAACTGCATTGCATGTGATGTATAACTCCAGTTAGCTTCAACATGAGCTAAGCACGTGGAGGCCTGAGGGTGGGATTTAACTCATAATTGCTCCTTACAATTATAAAAAGTCAAACTGGCTGGAGTCTGCATCTGTTGCAGTACAAAGCACAGATCAGAATTTCTCTGCCACTGCAACAGAGTTTTATAGAGCTGATGGTTTCATGTTTTTACGAAAACCATCCAATGTAATGCTTCACTAGAGCAAGAAGTAAAACAGCTCCTTCATATCAAGAAAGAAAAAAACAAATTGAAACCAACATCAAGCAAGTATTTTTAGAAGAACACCTTTAAAAGACAAATAAGCACTGATTTATTTCTAACACAATAATGCAAGGAGCTGTCTAGAGGCCATTATCTTAGCCCAGGTCAGTAGAGTCCTTTCCAGACACTGCCTAGGGGCAAGTGAGGTTCCTTTTCACTTGCATATCAGCCCAAAAGCAGCTCCTCTCCTGCACCAGCAGCTCCTGGCCAGTCCTAGTAAAGCTGCAACATGAAGCAGAATAAGAAAACTGTTTTGAAAATGGCAAGTGGGAAAGGACAAAGAGCATGTTGATGGCATAGGACATTTTCTGTGGCTGTTATTGAGGACATCCATTTTCTTTCTAGTGGCCAACCTATTCCTCGTGTCACCTATACGGAAGAAGAAAAGAAAACTTGGGGCACTGTCTTCAGGGAGCTGAAGAGTCTGTATCCAACTCATGCTTGCTATGAACACAACCACGTGTTCCCACTGCTGGAGAAGTACTGTGGCTACAGGGAGGACAATATTCCCCAGCTTGAAGATATTTCAAATTTCTTGCAGAGTAAGTTTGAAGCCCCTAAAAGAACAAAATGAAATGCAAGACCTCAGCTATCAGTGGGGGTGGTGCTTCCAGAGAAGGAAAAACAATCCCTGATATTTCAAATGTTCCCTAAGATATTTGGGCACATCGCTTAGCCGGTGTCCCAGGTCTAACGCTTCTGGGGATACAATGGGACAAATGCTCAGATACTGTGCTAGTTGTATTTCTGGGCAGAAAATTGCCTGCAATTGAACTCTATTTAATATAAGGATGTGAGAAACAACTGCTCACTATGAAAATTTAAAAAGGTTTATTAAACCTTAACAAAAACACAACAAAGGACTGCATAAGGAAAAAGTTGCAGAGCTGGGAACTGCTCGTGTGCATAACATATGGCTGGTTCATCTTCAAGATGGATGCTCAGTCTTTTATACCCCTGGGGGTTGCATCCCAAAGTCTGTCAGTCAGCTCTTCTTTGCCATTTATCAGTGGAGATGCTTGCAAGTGGATTGGAGGTCAGGTGTTGCCGTGCTGCCCCCCTAAGCACCCCCAAGCTTTTCCATTCCCCACTGCCCCATGCCAGGGACACCTGTGCAGCCTCTTTGTACCTGTCCCAGACAGCCCAGGCTGTCTGATGGCTGGGGGGAAAGGGAACTGTGGGGAGAACAGAGGACATCTAAACTGCAATAACATAACTAAAGCTTTTCTTAATAGTCACACAATAGTGATCTTTTAACTGTGAGAGCCAATCATCTCATTTTCCATCTATAACAAGGAGATTAAAGAAAAAACCAAAACAACAGCCATCAACAATCTTTTCCCTCTCTAAGGAGTCTGGATGGGGATAAATCAAACACACAGCTGTTTTTAAGGTGCTGTCTGTCTGTCCCTTCAGGCTGCACTGGGTTTCGGCTGCGTCCCGTGGCAGGCTTGCTCTCCTCTCGGGATTTCCTGGCCGGACTGGCGTTCCGCGTGTTCCACTCCACGCAGTACATCCGCCACGCCTCCAAGCCCATGTACACCCCGGAGCCGTGAGTACCCTGCCACACAGAGGTTGTCAAGCTGCAGCACACCACCAGCAGGCTCAGACCAGCTGGGAATAACTGCCTGGGGCTCCTGGGAACAGGGCTAAGGGAGAGCAGCCAAGGGACTGCTCTCTTCTGGGAATGTTTATGGAGCCTTTCTAGTGTGTTTAACAGTCTGCATCCACTTCTGCAAGTTGAGAGAGTTTTGCTTGTGTGGTGGCTGGGATGCAAGAGAGCAGTGTACAAGGGCACTTAACTATTAGCACCCAAGTAGTGCAGCAAGGACATAACCTGCTGCAAGCAAGCTTCTGGCAGTAAGACAGGAGAAGCCCAGACTCCTCAGAAGCCCAGAACCCATATTTTTTTAATTTTGGAGTGTTTCTCTCTCTCCCTATCTGTTGGGGAAGATGAAACAGGAAAGCCGTATAAATATGATTGTCTGGCAAAAGATTTTGAGACTATGGAAACTATAAGTGAGATTGAAATGAAAGCAAGCTTTGAGATACCTTAGTTACTGAACAACTGGAAAACAATGGTGTGGCTGGACTGAAGGTAATCCCCTTTTGATGAAACAATACCCTCTGCTTGCAGACAGGTCCAAGGGTCAGAGCAGACCCTAGTAGCTTGGCAGAAGGGTTCCAAAGAGTAGTTTTTAGGGTTTAAAATGTAACACAGTGTGGTGATGTAGTGATTCTTATAGGCTGTATGTAAATGCTATAGCATTTGTATATTGTACTAGATTAGTTAGTGAGAAGCAGAATATTCAACACAGAAGATTTATTGTATTGTAACGGGTACCTCACTCTCTTACCCTTTTGCTCTCTCACCCTTTTTACTCTCTTACCTTTTTTACTTCCTTACCCTCTTACTCTCTTACCCTCTCATCCTCTCTACCCCTCTCTTCTCTCAGGCCTGCTCTGAGCTGTGCCTGGCAGCTCCCAGCAGGGCTCTGGCACCCAGGCCCTTTGCAATAAACCCCAAGTTCCACGACCTGGCTGCAGAGATCTCTCATCTCCATCCGTCCCGACCGTCCTACCCCCAATGCTCCTACACCTATCCACTGTCCTTTTCCACTTGCCATTTTAAAAACAGATTTCTTATTCTGTTTCATGTTGTTGCAATTCTTGGTTTTTTTGCTTCCTACTTTCCACCAGCTCTTTTTCCTTTCTTTTATCTTTTTTTGATTATTCTGATTTTCTTTCCTGCTTTTGTTTACCCCATTGTCAGGCTGAAATGTCTTTTTTCTTCCTTTATTTCTTTTTTGGACATGTTATCCCCTTCCCCTTTCCATCTCACCAAATAACTTCTCTGTATTTGAAAAATCTAACAGTCCCTGCTGCTGAAGGATGTATGATGTAAAAGCACAGAAAACCCTGGGGTTTGCAAGCATTTCCACCACAAGAATAATTTCAGAGCAAAATGTTTTCCTATGAATGATATCTGCTGGTAGGAGCAAATGCACTGTGCTCTCAACTGTGTGCTGGCTCTAGGGCATTCTTCCAGCTGGACTTTTCCTGAATCACAGTTATTCAGATGTCATGTTTTCCTGCAGTGATATTTGTCATGAGCTGCTAGGACACGTGCCTCTCTTTGCTGATCCCAGTTTTGCTCAGTTTTCCCAGGTAAGTTAATCAGTGGTTATATTATGTATATAATCAAACACACAGTAATTCAGAGGATGATCCAAGAGCTGTGAAGGGTGGTGCAGATTCACTTTTAAGCATACTGTGTAAGAGTGCCTGAGGTGGTTTATTTATTGCTTGAAATCTGGACACAGTTCACGTAGGTGAAAACATAAAGTCCAACTCCAAACATGATCTTGTGTGAGTCGCTTTTTGACAGACCCTGTGAAGCCATAATTTTAACACCTTCCTGCAGATGTTGATCCTTCTGAGTGAAGTCACATAGCTCATGAGTCAGATGGATTATTACCTCATGGTGACATTCAAATGTTAGGGAAAATGGAGATTTTGTTTTGTTTTCTATTGAAGTGGCATTGGAGGTTGGCTGAAGTGTGGAACTGTCTCAGCTGTAAGCATGGGAGAAGGCTGGAGAGGAGATTTCTTTTTGGGAGTGTTAATGTCTCTGGAAAATAAGCCAAACCTTAGTGAAGCAGTAAACTTTTGGCTGCATCCTACCAGAAAACATGGAAATACACAAAGAGAGAAAGGCATAAAGAGAGAGAGAAAGAGAGAAGGAGGGAGGGAGGGAGGGAGGGAGGAAGGAAGGAAGGAAGGAAGGAAGGAAGGAAGGAAGGAAGGAAGGAAGGAAGGAAGGAAGGAAGGAAGGAAGGAAGGAAGGGAAAAGGAAGGAAAGAACTAAATGGAAAGAAAAAAGGAAGAAAAGGAAAAAAGGGAGGGAGGAAGGCAGGAAGGTTTGATGTAACATCTCAAAAGACAAAAGTCAGTTTGATCTTGGTTAGTAAGTTTTCAGTATTGCCTTTAGGCTTTGCCCTTTCCAAGAAGTGCTGTTTCCTCCCAGATAAGCCCTGTACCTTGGCTTACTAGGATTTGACATGGTGATAAACTGCTCTAATGCCTTTGCTGTGTGTGGGGAGAGCCCTCTGAGTTCTGTACTATGCAGTCCTCACTAGAGCAAATCAAGGAAGGAACCTGGCTATATGTAGTCTCATGGGTCTGTCTTTTGAATCCAACTATTGCATGCCTCCTGGAAAAATCTCCATTAGCTCCCAAGGCATGAATAAGCTCTTTCAAATCATGCCCTGTCATTCAGAAAAAATAGCTCATTGAAGGCTCCAGGAAAACTCCTTTAATCAGGACCCATCAAAACAAAGAGAAATATATAAGGTGTGTAGGTGTGATTGATTTACCTCCATTTGTCCCTATCATTCTCTCAGATGTTCATTGTAGACTTGATCAAAAGCCTGTCAAAGCAAGAGGAAAATTTTATTTGACCTCAATGGGCTTTGTACCCGGCACAAAGGATCATGCCTTGTAAATGACATTTGGACAAGACCCTTTGTTCATTTTTGGAGAGATTTCTGGTTTAAAATTGATCTTGCATGATAGGAACATGTCCTGTAAACATTTGTGTGTGGTAGTAAGCAATGGTAACATTTAAAATGTGAGCAATTACATAAGATGGGCAGGAAGAATGTTTGCAATAAACAGCTTGAAGAATAATGGTTTATTGTTACAGGAAATTGGACTGGCATCTCTGGGAGCTCCAGATGATTTCATCGAGAAACTTGCTACGGTAATTTAATAAATGAGGGCTCAATTTTCCAAAGCTCCCTGTGCTTTCTTAATTCTGCTGCCACTGAAGTCACTGATAGAACTCCCATAGAGCTGAATGGGATCAGAGTGAAGACCATGATTGGAAAACCCTACCCTGAAACAGTTGCACTAAAGGAAAATAGCTTTGGCACCCCTTATTCAAAGTGACAGTTGTGATTAAACACAGAAGCCCAAATGAGATTTCCTCCAGCACAAACATATTGGGCAAGAAATGATTGTATGTTGCTACATCCCCACAGGAAATTTCAAGAGGCAGCTTCTGTAGCTATTTCACCTTCAAGCATCTCTTCCACTTTGCCAGGCAGGCACTATCCTCTGTAGTGAATACAGAGCACCTGGATAGCTGCTCTGAGACTACTGAGACCCAGAGCTGCAAACTTTGAATAAAACTGGGGGTATTGCTCTGAGAGTAGTGCCCCCAGTGCCAAATGGGGAGCACCTGGGCAAAGAATTCCACCAGCTTTGACATTTCTGATAGATGGGGTAGTTTTTTCTGAGCCAGGGCAGGTATCCCTTCAAAAGGACAGACCCAGGAGTCAAATTAGGCCACTCACCACCTTCCTTCCCTATTGCACCAACAAGCCTGATCAGGCCACTGGTGCAGTCTGATTCCCTGTGTGAAACAGGACTCAAACTTTTCTAAAATAAGGTTCAAACTTCCACTGGGTTGGCCAGCCAAAATAAAGCTTTATTGCTATAATTTCATTGCTCCTGCTGACAAAGATAAGCACAGTAAAACACAGCTTTGTT
The DNA here is from genome assembly GCF_023055355.1 of Agelaius tricolor. NCBI lineage: Eukaryota > Metazoa > Chordata > Aves > Passeriformes > Icteridae > Agelaius > Agelaius tricolor. The sequence goes on from NW_027269263.1 coordinate 8,220,279, forward strand.
TGTCATGGAACTGAACTGATTCTCAGGCACAGAGAATCTAGTACTGTGCTTCTCCTAGGAGAAGAATTTCAGTCTGAAGAGACATTTATTGCATTTATACACTTGAATTTGACACACAACAACATCTTACATAGAAATGAAAACTCTAAATGTACTCAAATAAATGGTGTACTTTTTATCTAGTAGTAATAAGTTTCTGTCTCATTTTCTTTCCAGGTTTATTGGTTTACAGTTGAGTTTGGACTTTGTAAGGAAGGAGATTCCCTCAAAGCATATGGGGCAGGGCTGCTGTCTTCATTTGGGGAGCTGCAGGTGTGTTCTAGAAAATATTTCAAATATGTTTATAATTGTTCGAATTTGTTTTCTGAATATCTTTGGGTCTTTCTTTGGTTTTACTTCATACTTTGTGGGTAGAAGTAGGATGAAATGTAGAGCTCTGATAAATGTGTAGGTGTATGGATACACAGGGAACTCACGCCTCCTTCTTTCCCAGTAAGTGAAATTATCACTGTATCCCACAGGAGAAACTCTTCCCTGTCAGAAATTGCTCTTGATTTCTTTCACAGCATGTTCAAGCACTCTTACACTGAAGTTAATATCTTTTTTGTTCATAGTATTGTTTATCAGATAAGCCTGAGATTCGGCCTCTTGTCCTGGAGAAGACTTCTGTGCAGGAGTACTGTGTTACTGAGTTCCAGCCTATCTACTATGTTGCTGAAAGTTTTAAAGATGCCAAAGAAAAGCTAAGGTACTCCAGTCATTCCAGAGAAGAACTCACTCTTGTCTGCTGCAAATACAGTGGATCTCATTGCCATAACGGGTCTTGGGTTGACAGTCATGTTTTGAGAGGCATTAAAAAAATCTGTGCAATGATTCATGATAATAAACATTTTATATCCTCGGAATCTTGGGCAAAAATGAGTAGTAACAGGAATATACCTTATGCATGAAACCAAGAATTTGTGCTTAGTGTAACTAAGAGCTTCATCTGTCCAACCAAAATGCAACAAAAAAAGTTATTTGTTCAATTGCAGTGCTACTAACATTTAAAGTCAAATCCGGCTAATTAATGCAAACCAAGTAACTTTACCATTACTAGAATTAACAGTTCTTGTAAGAAAAATCTCATAGTATCCACTCCTTTTCCTCTGAAGTTATGTCCAGGTTCAGTTCTGGTTCTTGGAACAGGAATGGCTCAGCCTGTGTTGGGGTTCAGCTTGGTTTTCACCTTGACAATATTTCTATTCCTGTTAAAACACCAATGCCCCACCGTGTTTCTGGGTGTTAGTCAAGCTATGGGGGCTCGCCTTGGTTCACAATCAACTTATTTCTCACTTGGAGATGCCACACACAGGCTTGTCTCAGACCTGCAGCCCCTTATCTTTCTACCACTCAAAGAGAAATGTTTCTGCATCCCAAGATATTCTGCTACCTCAGGCTCCCCAATTCTAAGCTTTTCCTAGCTCTTTGCCCTGCTGCTTCCTTAGTTGTCATAAATCTGCAGCTTTTCCTTGTGCCCTTTTCTCTGGAGAAATACCTGGGAAAGATGGTCTTCTCTTCTGGGCTGTGCTATTGATATCCTGCACACAGCTTCTGTCTTCTCTGTAGAGAAGCTCTGTATCCCTGAGTAGCAAGCTCCTTGAGGAAGTGGAAAATGCTGCAACAAAATAACTTGGAGCTTTTTTAATTTGCTTCAGTGACCAAATTGAAAAAAAGGGGTTACATTGAAATAGAAGTTCTGGGGTTTGGTCCAGTGTCTGTGTTAGAGGCTTGCACCTGGACAAGTGTGTTTGTGGCTAACAGAATACCTTTCTGAGAAATTATTCTGAGACTGACCTAAAAGATCTCAGCTTAAGGCATTCATCTTCTAATTGGGATCTTGCCTTCACCTGAGATTTAGGAAAGCCATCTTCTAAGGTGATCTCTCCTCTTAGATAAACTAGACCAATTCATCATAACCAACATAATATTTTTTCACTGCCACACCTTGTGGCCTGTTCATACTGAGTCCTGCTTGAGACAATGTCCTTAATAAGGTTTATAATAAGGTTTAAACTGAAGAAGCTCTGTGAGGGTGGCATCCAGCAAATTCCACTGTTTTGGGCGTATGGGATTTACCCTGCTGAGTCACAGTCTGTGTAGTGGGGCTCCATAATCAACTCCTTCGTGCTTCCCTTCCTCTTTCAGCAATAACTCCAGTAATACAAAGCAGATATATAAGCCAGTATCCTGCTGGGGTCTACAAGGAGCCTGGAACAATAGCTCTGACCGTCTCATCCCATTCAGAGCCCTTCTTTCCACAGTTCTGTGGTTATGCAAATTAATATTTTCCCAAGACACCAAAATCTTAATGCTTTTGACATGGGATTAACTATTTTGCAGAAGAGAATGCTGCTTCACTCTATTAAGTATCATCTAGCTCTTGAATTACCTGCAAACTACCAGGTAATTTAAGAGCTAGACAATGACAAAAGTTAGGTGCCTGCTTGCTCCTTGTCATACCAGGATGATGTAGAACCTTGACCTTAATTCCCCAGAAACTCAGACTTGGATTAGAATTCCTACCTTTTGCACTAATGAAAGGAAAATGAGGTTTTCAAGCTTGGCAGATCCCAGTTGCTACAAAGCTGGCCTATACCAGGAGCAGTGTTGCCATGCCAATAGCTTAGTTCTGTTCAGAAAAAAAACAGAGGTGATAAGGACAAATAGAGTTTCAAGTGTGTTGCAGAACCTTGTAGGTCCCAGATCAGTCAGTAGGAATTTCAGTTATTTCCTCCCATAGATTTTCTTATCCCCACAATCAGCAAAATGCACACACCAAGAAAAGAGTTAGTGAAATAAAAAAAAAATTAAACTGTACATTTGTTTATGTTTTTTCCCTCAGGAAATTTGCTCAAACAATCCCTCGTCCTTTCTCTGTTCGGTACAATCCCTACACACAGAGGATTGAAGTCTTGGACAATGCAAAGCAGCTGAAGAACTTAGCTGACACAATCAACAGTAAGGAACTGCACATTTGTTACCTTGAATTCCTCAAAACTTGGGTCAGAAATAGGAAGCACAAGGCAGATTCCATCTGGTTGCATTTTTTGCTCTGAGCCTATCCAAGATAAGGCAGCACATATCTCCTTTCTCATGAAAAAGTTACTTCCCAATTCTAGCCAAGCTTCAACAAGCATTTCCACTTGACTGTAACTTGCTAAATCTGAAAAACCCACTTTTGGGGGAGCTGGTAGGAAATGGCAGATGGCCTTGAGGTGGATCCTAGCTGTTTTCAGTAAGGAAGAGAAGGAGAAGCATGGCTTTGATCACATTTTACCCCTCACATTGGCTAGCCTGTTGAGAGCCAGCTCCTCTGATGCTGTGAGCCAGCTTTCTATGGCTGATGAAGGAAAAGGCATGACTCTTTAGACATAGCTCCAGTAAGACCCTAATAAATGTGTCCAGTTCAGCACTTCTGTGCTCACCTTATTCTGTAAGAGAATGGCTATAAAGGGAAAAAAACACACAGGAGTGTTAGAAATGGGCTAATTCTGGAATTAACAGCTCTGATTATTTCCTTTGCAGGTGAGATTGGGATCCTTTGCAATGCCCTCCAGAAGATCAAATGAAGATTTGCTGTAACTTGCTAGTGACTAGAAGCTGTCATGACCAAGTGCCAGTCTTGAACTAGCCTCAGTTTATTATCTTCCAGTGAACTGCATCAATAATTATTTTATATATCCTAATTATTAGAGATTAGCAGAGAAACAGATATCTATAGGTGACCCTTAACTCTCCTGGCCTTCAGACACCAATCCATTTTTTTCTCACTTATGTATAAAAATTACCTTATTCCTGGGAACCCGGGGCAAGTCTGCATATGTTTTGTGCCAAAGGTTAGCAGAAGGACATCTTCACCATGCAGAGCATAATCTGCTGCACCTGTGAGGTCTGGGGCCAGGGATGGGGTGTCAATGATGACCAGAGTGATGCACCTTGCCTTCTCTCACAGTCACTCTCCACTCAGTGCCTCCCAGTTGTCCAGGGTTCCCTTGGAGTCTGGAACTCTACACCTTTCAGGGTATGCAGGGAGATCTGTCAGAGTTCAAGGGGAGATTTCTCTTAACAGACAGACAAACAGTGGATGGCTGATGTGTGAAGGCTACATTTTTTGTGTGTGTGTCCTTCCCTGAGAGGTGTCTCTTAACTTTCTGGTCTCACAGCCTAGAAGGTGGGTACCAGCACCTTGGAAATGGAGAGAAAGTGCCTGTTACAATGCAGCTGAAGACCCAGAGTCCTCCAACTCCTAACTCACTGTGTCTGTGGCTAGAGTCCCCACCAAAGCCATGGAAGGCCTGGCTCAGCTGTGCCCCAGTCTAACTGCATTCAAACCCAAACACGTTTCAAGCCAGATCCATCCTAAGTAATGACACCTTTTTGTATCTCCACTGCCCATCTGAGCTTTAATCTCCTTTTTTTTCTTTTGGTGAAAGCAGTTTTATTTTTCCTGGAGTATATCTCAACTGTGTCAGCAAATGGAACCAAAGGTGGCTCCAGCTTAACTCAACTGCTGAGCATGGAGAGAGAAGAGTTTTGCTGTTCAGGAAGCTCTTTCTGTATTTATCCAATAAATTTCACTCAATCAGCTTTAAGTGCCCTCTTGGACTGGCCCACATTGTATAATTCTTGTAGCTCCCTGGTTGAAGGAGGGAACTCATCGTTGGAACATAGGAGCAGAATGGAGCAAAGCAAAGCTGAACTGCATTTCCAGCTTGAAGCAATTGTGCATCATGACACTAACATGGCTCAGGGGTCACATTTCTGTTAAAAGATTGAAAGATGGAGAGGGATTTGAAAGCCCACGAGTCTCATACCTGTGATAGTACTAATTTTGTATTTATAGTTTGAAAATCAATATGGCTTTAATGTAAGCATCATCCTTTAGGAAGATAGAAAATACAGTTCTTTTCATTATATATATGGTAGGTAATAACATTAATTTAAGGATACCAGCTGGAATCCTTTTCAATAGACATATATTTATGCAAAATGGTATCATTTTGATGCTTTGAAGTAACCTTTTTTATCTCAGTATCTTTTTATTCCTTTTTTTCTCATCACAATGTCTCTCTAGATCTTTCAATCCCACTTGACATGTATTTTCAGTGTGAAAGTAGCCCATATTTTTCTCTCTTAATATAATAGGACCCATGAGGTAACTGTATACTACAAAGAGGCAATTTCATCCCAAGGGTAAAGTCTTTCAAACTAATCCTCAGACAGCTTTCCAAGCTCCTCTGCTTCTGGCTTGAATGACAGCAGCAGTAGTTCTATAGTGATATTGAGAGCTCAGGATTCATGATTTTCTTTTATGTGCAAGTGGAATAGTTAGAGAATATTGATGCCACATGTCTGATTCTCTGTCCCTTAATGCAGGTTTAAATGAGCTATAGCTCCAGCCAAAGCATCATAGCATGGCTGCTCAGCAAGAGAGATGAGCAAAAATTAAATGTTCAGCATTTTAAAAGCAGAGGAAATGTATGGAAAGTAGATTTTCTTGCAGAACAAATAATCTTGTACCTAAGTACTTTAAATACTACAAATAAATCACATCTTAAATAGTACTCCTTAATGAGTGACTTCTTATTTCCATGCCTAAAGTTCCAGCTGTGTAGGAAATGCGTTTTGCATTATCAGACTGGGGTAAATCCTCCTTGTAAAGTAAGCATCCAAATCACCCAGAATTAAATACTCAGGTAGGAGGTAATGCCCATCTGAGGTGCTCCCTAGAACAGAAAAAGGCTCTCCTGGGCTGGTTGACTGTCACTCATCCAGCCAAGATTATGAGATTTCCTGATGTGTGCCATTACTTAGAAATGCACAACCAAGCCCAGCTTCCCCTACATCTGCATAGTCCAGAAGTCTTTGGGTGCTACTCTGACTAACCTACCCCAAGCTAATCTTTTAGGTAACCTTCCTCACTTCTATCCCCCTGTGATCACATTTCTTGGTGTCCTCATCCCCAGCTCTTTTTCAGGTGATCAAAGAAGCTTTTTGTGAGGTCCTTTCCTTCACAGTGACCTTGGCCCAGGTCAATGACTGTGATGGAGGGACACCAGTCTGCACTGGTGGACTCCTCTGGGTGTCCTAAGATGCCTACATCTGACAGCAGCCTTGGAGAAGGGACATTTTAGGCCCCAAAGAATGCAGAAATTGTTGAAAAAGGGATTAAGCACAGGAGCAGTCCACAGGAACACATTCTTTTTAAACCTCCCTCTGCTGCTTCAGACCATGCTGGCAGCTCTCAGAGAAGACATTTTGATGTTCAGATGTAACCATCTAAATTAACCTAAATAAACTAGAAATATTAATGCTACATCCATCTCAAATGAGTGGCCCTCTGCTCATACAGGATAAAGATACCTGAAATGGTACCAGATTTAAAAAAAGGCAGGTTGTGTGTCATGATCAGAAATGGCCTTCTCCTGTACCAAACCTTGCCACCACTGCTGCAAAGGGAGGCCAGAGGGGTGGTCTTATCTCTGGACCTGCAGGATGACCTTCACAGGGGCTCTGGCACACTGTACCTTGAGGTATGAAGATATGGGTGCTCATATCCAGAAATAATTCTTTTCATGTCAAGTGTAAGGGAAGGGAAGATGTGCCTGCCCTGTCAGGAGCAGAGCTAAATCCCCCTGGAACTTATCCTGCCACCCACAAGAAGGATGTGACCCTGGTCTTTTTGAGAGCCTATTTCACTGGAGATAAAATGGTGACAGAAACAAGTTCCAAGGGAGGAATGTAGCCTGGGGGCAGCACTCCACTCTTGGAGGGGTAGGATAGAATAGGTTCAGATCCTGTGGGTAGGAAAAGCTCAGAAACAGGCCATGGATTCTGACTCTGGCTGAGGTATCACTGGCACTCCCAGAACCGTGTCTGTGCAGAGGAGACAACACTCAGAATGGGCTATGATTTGGGAGAAGAGCCCATTGGTTCACTGGGGATGCAGGCAATACAGAGAGAGTCCCGGTGAGGTGAGACAGAGTGGGGATGAAGGGCAGTCTCGGACTCTGTGCAGGTCAGACCACACTGGGAGATGTAAATGGACCTCAGGCTAATTGATTGCCTCTCCACACAGCAACCCCTATCCAGGGCTGAACAGCTTGCAGACACCTTCAAACAGAGCAGGAGGACTGCACTTTGAAGTTCCCCCAGGGAGGAGGGCCATCTTGGCTCTTGCGCACATCCTATGCAGGCGGCTTCCCTTGATGTGTCTGGCACGGCCAACATAAATGTCCCTACACCCTACACACAGCAGCCAGCCTGTGTCCCTGCTCCTGGCAGCTCTGAGCTCACCACACACAGACACACTGCTTCTCCAGTCCCACCAATTCCCCTGGCCATTGCTCCCACACCCTCAGGCACTTTCCACTCAATATCTGGCTGTTGCAATCCACTCCCCTATCTCCCAATGAAGACTGATTTGGTGGGGATGTCAGGCCCAAAAGAAGAGGCCAACAAGGAGAAGGAGATGTGTGGCATACAGTCACTGAACAGCCAAGGCAGCCTGGACTCCAACAGGGAGGATGACAGAGCATCTCCCATCCTGACCCTCATGCTCTACAATGTGAGGAAGACTGAGCTCTCTAAGGCAGCCAAAGTCTTTGAGGTACAGACCTCAATATCTCCTTCCTTTGCTGAGCCCTCTCTTCTGTCTCTCCTGCCTTCATGTCTCACATCTCTCCCCCTCTGACCCTTCTCCTGCTCCCTGCCTGCCTTACACCTCATGCTGCCTTCCCCCTTTCCCCTTTCCCCTGTCCTGGTTTTGCTCCAGCTGCTCAGAGAGGTGGGCTGGTCTCATGGTGAAGAGGGAGAGGGCTCTGGAGGAGGGGAGCATCTGGGCACAGTCTTTCAGAAGAATCACCATTTCATGCAAAGGCTGTTTAGAGCAGATACCAATCAGTTGTTTCTTTCTAGCAGTTGTGGTGGCCAGCATTTCAAGCACTCAGACTGTGGGGATGTTAGAAGCCAGTGAATTTTCTCTGCATATTTGGCAGGAGATACAAAGACTATAAGAGCTGTGAACCACACAGGCATTATGTAGTCTGGACACTTGAAGTACCCCTACCAGGTGCTCACTCTTATCTGGGAAAATGAATAACTCTAAAGAAAACGATTGTGCTTGTTACTTATTTCTCACCATTATTTAATGATTATGGTGCTATTATACATCAATAGTATCTGCTTTCATTCTGGCAGGGTTTTAAGTTACCCAGCCACTCATTTCCTATTTCTGCACAGATGAAATTCTACAGTCAACAGTATCTCATCTTTCATCTCCTTCTTTCTCTCTCTCCCCAATGCTATAGTGTTTAATCTTTAGCTCTGTCTGTATTTTAGCTCTTTGTAAACCAGATGTTATTGGACTTCATTGCTTAACATGTACTTCTAGTTAATACCTCTTTTAGTCACCTTTTAAAGACATTGTAGAAATGTATCTAGATCTTACCTGGATTTTCAGTCTTTGGAGAAGCTTCATCATATGAACACTTGGCTCTTGCAGATGCTTGAAACTCAAATCTATCACTTGGAAACCCGTCGAGCCAACAAGCCCAAGAACTCTGTGGATGATCTTGACATTTTTGTTGAATGTGAAGTTCACAATGCTGATGTTGGTATCCTTGTCACCTCCTTAAAGAGAGTAGCAAAGGATGTGAAAATCAGCAGAGAAGACAAAGGTAAGAAATGTATGCATCTCTTAGTGCAGTTCTTTTGGAGTAACTTTTTTAGTTTTAGCTTCAGCTTCATAATAGTAATTCAATTTGTCTGGAAAGCCAGTGAGTGTGCATTCATTATTTGTCTCTGCATGGCTGCTTTCCATTGCCATTGGTGCAGAAAGGGAGGCACTTCATCATAGCCAGTGGAACTGAGGTGAGAAATGTTCCAGCAAAGAGGGAGATGGGAAGGATAGAACAGCAGAACAAAAAGCTGAGGAGAAACTAGAAACTCCTCAATGACAGGAAGATTTTGTGCTGAAAGCTGTGCAGAGAACTGATTGCTTCAAGACAAACACAGAGGCAGAGGGGTATTTTGCCTGTTTGCAGGCAGGAGTGGGTGAATACAGCTCTTAGAGACCTTTGGTACAATCCTGAGGATGACAGATGAAAAGGCTGAGGGTCCAGCTCAAGACTGAGCTCTCTGAGTACAGAATTGCCAGAATGGGGTTCCCCTCTCTTGACAAGGCCAGACAGATATTACCAGAGCACTTTTAACTTCCACAGTCCTGTTTGGGCACTTTTGGGTGTTGTTTGAAATTTTCTTTCAGGCTAACATGAGAGGCAGCCCTCATCAAGCTGCTCTCAGAATCCGTGGGCGGATGGAAAGGGCATCACTGTTATCAGGGAAACTGCAAAGCCAAAGAGGGTTTTGGAGCTGGAGAAGAATTTCTTTAGGATTTCCTTGAGATTTGAGAGGTTTCAGATGTGCCAGGACTTAGAACTACAATAAAAACTGTTAAAAGAGGGTGTGTTTATGTTTTTTTCTGTAGGCAAGATGTGTATGGGGGCACACTGGGGCAGCTGTGGTCAGGTACAGGTTTGGAGGGGACATGGCAATAGATGGCAGGAAAGGTGCCTTGCTTGCAGAACCACTGGTACAGCCAGAGACAGAGGCTCAGAAAAAAGTTCTGAGGTGCACATAGGGCATCTCTCAGACTGGTATTTCTTCCTACTTATCACAGAATTCATCGTAATGCATGAAAATGACATCATTTCCCCAACAGCCCTGGGTATTTTTAGATTTGTACTTCTCTAAACTGGATGTGATTGGATCTAAGATAATACAGCAAAAGTTAAATTTACCATTCAATAGAGAGATTTTGATGTCTTGTCCAGTATGAGATGAAGGTGACCCCAAACGGACCTTTCTGAGTTGTAACACAGAAAGTCTGATTACAGCATCAGTCTGACCTCAGAAAGCAATATCCACTTTATGGTTTTCCAGGAATTAATTTTTTAATTAATTTCTCATAAATGCTGGCATTTAAAATAAAATTATCACATTTTATTTTCATTTTAGTCGCTGGAAAACCTTCCCACTTCATGAGAAGGAAGCTGTTTGGAAATATAGCTAAAGAATAATGTTGCTGGAAAAAATAATGAGCCAGAAGGAAAAAAAACTTAAAAATTCTTCTTCACCTCTTTGGTTTCTAGAAATTTTATAAATATCACATTTTCTTTTTAAAATATTGTCTAACTTTTAAAGGTATGAAAATGTAAGGCTGCTTTTTAGACAAGATCAATATATATTCTTAAATCCAGAATTTAGAAATAAATCTGTTGTCCTACGTCAAACAAAAAACACATTTGATCTAAAAAATATTTTTGCCTTTAAAAAATTGTTTCTACTAATTAAAATTGAGAGATTATCACAGCAAGTTAATTTCAGATAATTTTTCATTCAATCTGCCAGTTTGGTCAGGAAGCAAGTCAACTACTAAATGTATGACAATTATGGTAACATATAGATATGAAAATTCTTAGATATTGATGAAAAGAAAACTTGTAATCTTCAGCACAGTTTTTATTTTTGCTCTAAAATTTATTTGATTCTCTCTCACTTAACTCTTTCTGCTCTCTCTCCAGTGCCCTGGTTCCCCAGAAAAATCCAAGATCTGGACAGGTGTCACCATCTGATCACTAAATATGACCCCAGCTTGGATCATGGTCATCCTGTAAGTTTAACATTACTGTAATTTCATCTTTAAAAGAGAAAAATCTCTGTAGGGAGATTGTTGTAAGGGAAACTTCAGGAGTAAAGAAATACTCATGAAAGACAAGAAAAAAAAAACCACAGGGGCAGATAAAAGCTTATCTTCAGTGGGATTAGGGGCTGCATGTGTCCCTGCAGGAATGGGCCACAAAAAGGGTTTTACTGTAGCATCTTTATGTGTGCCCTCTTAGCCACACCCTAAGCACAAACCCTAGGAGAGAGAAAGAAAAATGCACTGTAGAGTCCTGCTCTAGTGATGATAGTGAGGCAAATTACTGGGAACAAACAAAACAAACAAACAATCTAACACTTGCTTCTCATCAAAGTTTCCCAGCTTTAGTGCAGATGAGATGTGAGTTAGGTACAGACACAAAAGGGACCCCAAAAGGTCATTTGTCACTTGACAAGTCAGGTCACAGAAGCATTTTATTCTGTCAAGCATCACATGGAAGCAATCCATGGAAAGCACAAGAAGAAGAGATACTTTGCACTGAGAAATGTAGAGAAGATGTAGATGTGCGTCAACAGAATCTACAAGGAAGTTTTTGTCATTCCCTTCCCTACATGTGTGAATTCTATTTAGTCCCTTTCATTAACCTACACCAGGTTTTGTTGTGAGCTATGTACAGTCCTGTGTAATATGAAATGGACCTTTCCAAGTCTATAAGTCTACCTTCTATTTTTGAGAATCACTCATTCAACTACAATGCTCTAGGAGAGATTCATGTCCTCCTTGACCAGGACATCTTTAATTTTTCTTTATGTCTTTCTGGTACAAACAGTCCAAGTGTAATTTTCCTGAGCTAACTCTTAGGCTGTTTCTCATTAGATAAATGAACACACATAGGGAATTCTTTGAAGTGGACTAGGCCCCCCTCATGCTTTGCCAAATAGAAGGTGTGAGCACTGAGGAGGTTGAGAGAAAGCAGCAGTGGTGCTGAGTTACTGAAGTATTGAGTGGGGATAAATCTAAATTGCAGAATGTAGTGCAATTTAGAAATACCTAACAAGCTGAAAACAAGCACTGAACATCACTTGTCTGTGGCAGGAGAGAGTACAGCGTGGGCTGATTTACCAGGGCTCAGAAATGGAGAGGCTGGAGGAAAGCACAAAAGAAGCTGATGTACAGGGAGCTCGGCAAAGATTTTGCATATACATTTCCTACCAAATAGACAGTTTGGGTTGTTTCTCTCCACACCTTCAGTTTGTTCTTTATTGGCCAAAAGAATCAAACTGACATCACTGTAACACCAATTTCTGGGCTACCCTGGCACTGGCTGCCCAGAGGGTGGGTACAGGGACAAAGCTGGGATGTCACAGCATCTGTGTGAGTCTGGCCCAACAGCTTCTCCTGTGTTTTGCATGGACTTGTTACAGCCACTGAGAAGCACCTGAATGAACATATTATCCACAACAAAATAAACATGCTCTCAGGATCCAGCCCTTTCCACAGATTCATGCATACAACACTCATTTACTGCAGGGTTGCTGGTATTATTGCTGCACTAAAAATTATGTGAATAAACCTAAGGGACAAATTTGGCTTGCAGTACACAAAGTGGTTCCAGTAAATGCTGACTATTTTAGAATAATAAATATTTGTACAGTGATGCTGATCAGCGCTGTTTTATGAGTTTTATTAGCGCACAGTCACAGATGTAAGTTTTAATTCCTAGTATGAATGATGTAAAATTAAAAGGAATGTGATTCCATGTCTGCCTGCATATTCAATATCTGGCAAAGACTGCTTGAAGTTTTAATTCTAGTAAACACAGAAGGAGCAGAAAGAAAATGCTGGTATTCAGTAGGTAAACTTGCCCTTTAAACAGATACCCATGAGTCTGTCTTTATCACAACATAGTAATAAATGAGAATTTATTTAGTGAGAATTGGGTGGGGAGCCTGCACTTCGCACAGACCCAGTGGTGGTTCTGATGATTTCTACTTGTGCCCACAGATCTCTCACGATGTAAAACTTTTTTTCCTGATTATTTTCTATCCCAGGGATACTCAGACCTGGAGTATAACAAACGGAGGGCATTCTTTGCTGACCTGGCCTTTAATTACAGAGTGTAAGTACAAAGCTGCTGAGGGAAAGTGCAATGGCCCACACTGTCAGACTGCATGTCCAAAACATGTCAGAGATGTCATACTTTGTCCATGGATCAGTGGGGCCACTTTTGAGACAGCAAAATTCAGCCACAAAAGCTTTCACTGAAAGCTTTTCATATGAAATAGGTTTTTATTATATACTATTCATAGTTCATATGAAATAGTCTTTTGTGATAACACAGCAAATACATTTTAAGACAAAAATCTTAAGATTGCATTCACCTATCCCAATCCAGTGCTGGATTTTGTTTTAGCAGAAATGATTGCAATATGACGCTTTATTTCAATTTTCCAGTTCCTTTTAGGACTTGGTCCTGAGCTGAGGCTGATGCTTTTCAAGGAAGTTTGAGGAATGATATTTACAAACATATTTTTGATGGTGGAAAGTGATTTACTATTCTTTTTATTTGCTTTTTTAAATGTCTCTGTCTATGCACACTAACTACCTAAAAACATGAAAAGCTCTCAGTTGTCATGTAAGTGATGGAAAATGTTTCTACCTTTATGTGTGGACCTTCACCAGAGCTACACTGCTTTCTGATAGGGTTAATCAAAGGTATAGGTACAACCAGCTGTGGATTATCAGCCTCATGGTGTCCAAGAACTGGTGAAGTCTTCTGAGACTTCTGAATACAGTTTTCTCTCTTCCATCAAATATCAGAGCCAGCACAGCTCAGAGCAGCCCAAAAGCTGAACTGAGCTGACTCAGAGCTACAGAAGAAGCAGCAGTGAGGAAGAGGAGAAAAGACCACCCATCAGAGAACCAGTGCTAACCACACAGTGGGTTAGCTCTCTGCCCATGGGCTTCTGAAAGCTCCTCTGTGATGGTGCTGAGCTGATCACATCCTCCAGGGAGGGCCCTTCCAGGTACAAACTGTGTTTTCCTTGCTAGACTGCCTTCAGCAGTAGTGATGGCAAGCCTGGAGGTCTCTAATTCTGTCTGTGAACAAGAACACAGCTCCCTTTCTCACACATCCCTCTGTTTCCTCCCCACATTGCAACAGAAGAGAGAACACCCACATTAGAGCTGACCAAGACAAATAGATGCTTCATTATTTACTATTTTTCTATTTCCATTATGGCAAAAATTCATGGTGCAGGCAAAAAAAAAAAAAAAAAGCTTGGGGACTGAATTTAAAATCTTAAGACATGTGTCATATTTCTTCTTTTCCTTACAGAGGAGACCCTTTACCTCACATTGAGTACACAGCACAGGAAACAGAAACTTGGTGAGTTTGGTGCTTGTGCTCCAGCTGCTGGGCCATTCCACAGCAGCCCCAGGAAAGACTGGCAATGTGACACAGCTAAAACCTTTTTGAAATGTTGTTCATCCACCCCACATTTTACTCTTTGGTTAAATGTCATCTTTTGGTCATTTGTTTTGCAGAAAGCCATTCTCAGGGCTGGTCTTAACTATTCACTTTCTAGAGCAAAAGGCATTTTCCTGACTGTCTCCCTGCCTGCAGATCCCAGCAGGATTTCAGAAGCCAGAAAACATCTGGACCCTATAAAATAACTTCTTCTGACAGAGCTCTACTTCACTATAGCTATGGTGCTGGCAGAAATATCACATTTTCAAACTTTTTATCAGGAGAAAATGCCCACTCACAGGACAGAGATTCACTCAGAGGACATGGCTAATTCATTATTCACAGGACAGAAGAGCCTTGCTTGCTCTCCTTCAAGTATTCCTCGCTTTTAACATGAATATGTATCATTATCCAAACTGAAGGTAGAGGAAATTTTGAAATACCTTCCTAATACACATTATTTACACTGTAAAAGGGCCTTAGCTAGCATATAAATATCATATGAAATTATAGAAAGTTACTATTACAAGGGTGCAGTACTTCTTCACTGGGACTTTGTTGCTCCTGAAGGTCTGCCACTCCAAAAAAAAAAAAACCAAACCAAACCAAACCAACAACAAACCCCACAACCAATGAATTAAACAAAATTAATTCAATTCAAAGCTTTTTTTTTTAAACATTATGTGAAATACGTGGCAAATTTGAAAGGGAACAGAGCTCTTATTTCAAATCCCTCTGTTTCCACTTTTTTGCCACTAACTTTAAGAGATATCAGTAAGCAGCAGTAATTCCACATTTGTGTGATACTACAAAGTATTAATTGTCCAAAAGTCTCAAGTAAGAGCTGAGTCCTGGGATTGTGCAAGGTGCCACATGTGCACATAAGAGAGAGTCTTTGTTCAGAAATTTAAATGGAAAGAAGGCCTAAAAAGGTGGGGGAAAGGAGGAATGAAGACCACATTTTCTAAGCGTGCAACTGAAAACCCTAGAACCTGAGTAATTTGCCCTAAATCACATGCAAAGTTTATTCCAATGCCAGGACTTAAATCCATAGAACTAGATGTCTCATGCCAGAACCTCTCTGGCATCCCACCTCTTCCAATACTTTATTTTGAGTAAAATCTACTTTGCCACAGAAAGCCACAACCACATAAAAACCTTACATCCAGCTCATCCAGGAGGACCTGCTTTTATTCAGCTCAAGTAGGTTTTTATAGCATCTTTCAATAGTCAAAGATTGATGGTCAGTGTCATGCTCATGATTACTACCACCAGCCAACAATCTTGGCATGGGATGGCGTGTGGGAATGTCGTATTTAAGAAAATTTAATTTTGTGTTCTTTCCTGTTTTTCTCATTTATTGCCAACCTTCGTCATTCCAGCTCTTCTCCACCTCGAATTAGACCCATTGTGGCAACAGAATAGACTTTTAAAGGAGTATCTGCCCATTTCCTTCAACAGCAACCCAGGTTGTCTTGTTACGTAAAGCTGTTTCCAAAATTAGCCTTCCCAACTGTTATCACAGCCCCCCGAGGCTGTGCCCTGAGGTCAGCTGCATCACAGCACAGCTTAACTGAGCTGTGCAATTGCAGGGGAAATTCTTAGCACAAATTCCCTTGGTGTCACTCTGAGGAGTTGCTGGATGCCTTCAGTTTGTAGCAACGGGGTTATAAAAATGAAAACCAAGGCGGCGAAGAAATACAACTGTCAGAAAACAGAGGGTACAGATGATCTGGGCTTTTGTTTTCAAAGCAACTTCTTGGAAGGCCCTGAAACTAAGCAGTCACAGATGCCATATGGGTAAAAGCTGTGTAAGAAAAATGGAGAATTCAGGAGGAAATGATGGGGATGCACCTGTCACATGTTCATAATGAAGCTGAATAGTGCCACTTTTTATTTTTTTTTTCCCTGAAAAATAAGGAAATTTATGTAAAATTAGGCTATTATCTTTCAAGTCTTTCAAGCATCTGGTTCCATCTTTTGTTAGGATGCTCCTTTCTAGAGTGTTTCATAAAGTTTGCTTCCAGCAGATCTTTCATACCTGCTCCTCTCTTGACTTTGGAGAGTTTACTTGGATTATTGTCTTGGAGGAGCACTGAGCTTTGGGTAATTCATCTCTGGTCCCTGGGACTGCCTGCATTTCTGTGGTAGCCAATGTTTGGACGCAGAGCAGAATGACACTTTGATAAAAGAGACCATATGTGCACAAGTGTAAACAAGGCTGCTCTCTCTAGACTGCAGTCTGAACCCTGCGCTCCTTCAAATCCCACACAACCCCACTGAAGTCAGGAGTATTCCATGAGGAAATAAGCCAGGGCAACACTTGAACTCCAGTCCTCCTCATTTTTTCCTAATTCCTCCATGGAAATGGCCCAGTCTCCTGTGGCTTTTGCAATAGTGACAGCAGCCACTGTTTCCCTCTGTTCTTTTAACTTTTTTTCCTCCTAAGGTTTTCCTCCCCCACTTCATTCTGGTTCATTATTACTCCCACACTGTGTAAGACATTTGTACAAATAAAGAGCCATTACCAGGGACTGGCTATCACCTCCATAGCAACAACAGCATCACAAAAAGGAGAATAATCATAATAATAATAATAATGGTTTAAAAAAATTACAAAACCAATGAAAGGTCATTTCCTGTACCCAGCATTTCCAAGAATGATCTCAATTTTCATAAAACAATGTTTATAAAGTTGTTGACACCCTAGGGCCATGTCTGAACAAAAATAACCATTTCTATAAGGTTCTTTGCCATCCTATTACTACTTGCTTATTTTGCAACAGTTAAATATATTCCAAACCACAACTCTAAATCCAAGTACCATCAAGTTGGTGAGAAGCTTAAAGCCTGTGCCTAAATCAGGTTACATATATTATTTTCAGCTGGTCTCTTTTTATATAGTGGGATAAATGCTTCAAGAAGCTGGCATATCTTTCAAATACATAGCCCATGCCAGGCATTTGGAACTGCAAAAATATAAACCTCTTCACCTGTGCAGATATTACCCTTCAGTATCAGAAAAGGTGCTTTTCCTAGAGGCTTTTAAGAGGCAAATCTAGGCTAGGCTTCAGGGTGGAAAAGGAGGGACCAGCATGTCAAGTTGTACCCAGACACAGAAAGGAGGGGAATACCTGATTCATTCCTTTCCTAAACTGAGCAACAGGGTATCCCAGATTCAGCTCTCTTCTTGGGATTTCCCTGGTGCCTCCAACACCCTCAGCAAGAAGGTGCCCAATCAAGAAACACCTCTGTATCCGAATTAGAATTCTGTAATATTAAAGGACACCTTCTGAAGGAAAAGTGAAACAAAAAGCTCTTATGGTTTGCTACATCCAGCCAGGACCAGCTTCCAAGCACCACGTATCCCAAGCTCAGATTTTTAGACCAGGACCTCCCTGCTGGGGCTTTACATCTCTCAGTGGGCCTGTGGATGTAAAGCACAGGTAAGTACTGCTCTATTGAGGTGCCTCACTCTGTCCAGTTTTGATTTTCAGGAGAGAAGTCTACAGGAACCTGAGGAGCCTTTACCCTACTCATGCCTGTACCCAGTACCTGGATGCCTTCCAGCAGCTGGAGAAGCACTGTGGCTACAGAGAGGATAACATCCCTCAGCTTCAGGATGTCTCTAGATTTTTAAAAGGTCAGTCATTATAAACCATGGTTTATTCTAGGGTTCCCTGCACGTATTTGTGCAGCACAAACCATTTCCTAGGAGACAAGCTGGAGAGCAGAGCTGATGAGCTCTGGCACAGGGCACTCATTCCAGGCACACGGAATGAAACCCAGCTGGAAGTTTGTGTGTGTTCTGTGAGTGGCAGCAGCTGGTGTGGCACTACCCAGCTAATCCCTGTACTAGCAGCACTGCAGTCACAGCAGACACTGCTCAGTACTGTGGGAATCCACAAAGTCAGAGGGTTTGGGGAAAGCTGCAAAAGGCAGGCCTCAGAGACAGCAGAGCTGTGATTAGGCAGTAGCCATGAGACAGGTCAGCAGAAAACTTATTTAAAAAGTAAAAAAACAATGACAAATAGAACAATGGTCTGTGTATTAATGCTTGTCTAGAATAATTCCCTAAGCTACAGAAAAGTTTATCTAGCAAGATATTAGGAAGTTTGAAGCTTAATAGTGGAGCTCTGTGCATTGTGTTTTAAGGCTTACAAGCAGGTATTGTATCCAAAATAAGCAAGCATTGTTTGACCAAAGGTACATGTGCTTATGGTGGGTGGATAGAACTACTGTCAATGTGCTTTTGCTTTGTGAGATTGGTCAAAAAACTTATAAAGTCAGTTGAAACATTAAGTTCTTGGTCTGCTGCCTGGGATGTGAGCTGCTGGCATCTTCCCATTGTCATAATTATGTAATGAGACTGATGCTGGAATATAAAACAGCTCAAGGTATGTTCCTCAGCAGCCCCATCCCGTTTGTGATTTGTACATAGACTCCTGTCTGGTGATAAGTATGACTTCCACACTGCTTTTTTGTGGGTTTGGCTCTGTTTTATGCTCCTATAGCCATGCTGATAGTAAGACCCAAACACAAGCACAGGTACCTACCTCTCAAGTATGCTTTTTTCCTGATCCAGCAGGCAGGATGGGGATGTGTGCTAGAGAAGATGATTTCCAGGAGGTCCCGCTGGTCCATCAGCAGCTGCCTTGGCACAACTCTGCTTCCTTCTGTCTCTGTAGCACCACTTGTCACACCAAACCTTTTGGTGGCTGACAGGAGAGCACAAAGGCTGTGGTGCTGGCCCAAAAAGGCATGAAGAGGTCACCTTAGAAAAAGGATACTCAAGTTTGCCAGGCTGACCTGTTAGCTAGGGGCTGCCTAGCAAGGAGCAGGAGGGCAAGGGGGCCTGCATTGTGAGGCCACAGGCTGCATGGATTCCCAAGGCCAGGTGCTTTGTGTGAACCACCTGATTATCAAGAATTACTAAAGGTCTTAAAAGCCTCCTCCTCAGTGAAAAGATGTGACAGAGTGAGGACAGTTTATTATCATGATGAAATACACAATAAAAATATGTCTTAACTTTAAATAAATTGCACTTAAGTACAATACTCAGGAAATCAAGTGACCTTCCATATAAGAGTAGGGGATACCAGTTAGCTTGAATAAGCTTTCTGTGTCTGAAGAGTTTTCTAAGACTTTGGCATTTCTCATGAAGATTAAGCTGTTTGATGACAAGTTTTTAACTGCACATTTAGTGTGAGGGAAGAGGGGGTTGCCATGTGGAAAGCATCTTCCATAAACAGCCTTGCACCCAGCTGTAGGAATTTTTCTGTGTAGGCATTATGTATTTTCTCGTGTATTCTCACTCCTATTCAAGTACCCATCTTACTTCACTCTTATAATAACTGGGCTGATAAATATTTTTTCTCTTGAAGTTGTTGATCTCATTTAATTTACACAATAGCTGACAGCAGGGAGCTCCAGGAATTGTGATTCTGATTATCACAGATATTCATATCCTTCAAGTGTATCAGGTGATTTCAAAGTGGGAGAATTTAGGATAGTGTGAGACTATACTGCAATAACCCTATTTGCATTGCTTATGTTAGTTGACAGGATTTGATTGCCTGGAGTCTGCTCACTTCCTTTACAGGCTCTGGTTCTAAATATTCTCTGTGTCATGAACAAAACAAACTAAACAGCAACTCTGAAAAACCTGCCAATAATGTTTGGAAATATGTTCTCAGTGAGTTTCAACTCATTTACTATAAACATAAGGTGTCTACTATAAGCTAATTCTATGAACTACTTGGGAATGAGTATCAAGCATTCCAGAGGCATTTTATTCCATTCTGAAATGGACAGCTAAGGAAAATGTAGAACTGTTCATAGTTCTTGAGACCACTGGTCCTACCCTCATTAAACTGTAGATCAAAATTGGATTACTTTAGCCTACAGGTTATGCATGAATGAAACAATTCTTTTTCAGAAGAGCTGTCTTAACAGCTAGACACAATTAAGAGGGAGGAAATTATTTTAGTCCTGTTATGTGAGGCTTTGAATGGATACCTTGGCTGTCTTTCCTCTGACAAGGCCATTTCACTATGCAGAATACTTTCTGAAATAGCATGAAGATTGACATTATTGCAAGTCCCAAACTCAGTCTGAGTCAGAAGCATCTGCAAGGTCTAAAATCTGACCAAAAGTTAAAGCATGTTGTTAAGGGCATTGACCAAACTCCTCTTAAATGCTGTCAGGCTTGGGGCATTGACCAGTTCTCTAGGGAGCCTATTCCAGTGTTTGACCATCTTCTCAGAAAAGAAATGCTCCTGAATGCCCATTCTGAACCTCCCCTTGTACAGCTTTAAAAATAATAAACCATAGGAGGCAGAGAGAGAGAGAGAGAGAGGGGGATAACCCAGAAAGAAAGTGGTAATGTTAAAACCAGCCCACACAGCCAGATAAACTTCCATCTTCTCTTTAACTTAGCAGCATCTGTGAACATAAGAAAGCAATTCCTTTTGATTTGGCATGAGATCTGTCTGTTATTACCTATTAGTGAGGCTGGCAACTGTACTTCATAAATATTTCACAGTTACTGAGAGGGAATTAAGTAGTTAACAGTGTGATCACTTCCACAGGGCGAGTGTTTTTCTAAAGGGTTAACTGCATGAACCTAGGCACATCTTTCTTTCTAGGAAAGATGTTTGGATTTAGGCAGTCATTGTGCTCCACAGCTGGAAGAAATTACAGCCAGTGAACTCAAGCAAGCTCACACTACAATGCACAGGCTGCCTGTATACACCAGTTTTTGGGCCAAGAATTAAGCCTTGCAGATCACTTTAGGTCAACTGCTCGAGACCTTCTCTGCAATGCACTTTGATTTCCCAGATCTTTGGGCAGCAGGTCCAACCAGCCACAGCCCCAGTTCTCTACTGATTGCTGGTTTTATTGTGCAGTCATGAACCAGGAGTTCAGGTTTTGCAGATATTACCTTCAGCAGATAACTTTTTCCTAGGGCTTTTCAAGGCAACTGGCCAAGTCTGTTCCATCAGCAGACTGTCTGATTCACTGGCCTCTGTTTAAAAGGACATCTCAGGGAACACAAGCTGTAATTTTCATTTTCCCTCCTTGTCCTCCAACATGGATGCTAAAGCTATATAAATTTCCCTAGACTCTTTCATAGTCTTTCCAAAATTGAGTTACTAAGGTATTGGTTTTCATAGAATATATTTTTCAGCTAATGTAATTTTCACTCAGAATTCAGCCCAAAGATTACCAGATTTTGAAATTTTCACATTCCTCTGGGCTGGACCAGCAAATAGACAAAGGTGCATACATAATCTCCACAGGTTTGCAGTTGTTTAAATTGTTCATTTTTGAGGCAGTTCTGTACTAATTACCTTTGAATTGAGTGGAGCAATAGAAGATATCTGTGGCAAATGCCCACCACCTAGTCTATCACAGTGTCAGGAAAAAGCACTTCTTGCTGTCCTCTCATTCCTCTATTTCTTCATATATTTTGTCACTTCTTTGAATTTTTTTTCCTTTTTTTCTTTCTCTGGGTGTTTTGCTTTGTTTTGTTTTGTAATGGGAGAAGTACTAATAGCCTGACAGAGTAAGACAAGAAATTCTGGAAGGAACATGAAAAAACAAACCAAAACAAATCTCATAAATGGCTTGGTTTCTGGGTGGGATTTTTTTGTTTGTTTTAAAAAGGAAAAAAAAAAAGGTTATAGGCTTCATGACACAATAGAATATGGAAGAAGAATTGAGAATAAAGTCATTTCTGATTTTTTTTAAAATACAGTTTTATGCTTTAAAGAAGACGAGATGTCATTTACGGGAGCTGAGAATGAAACACAGATTTTGAATATAGGACTTCAAAAAGATTATCATTGGCTCACTTTGAAAGCGGTGATTTTCAATTTTCTTAGCTTTGCAGACCACCAGCATGTTTCCCATGGACATGCAGAGTGTGTGTTCTATTGGCCACCAGACTGGTTATTTTTTTGGTTATCTCTCACAGTCCTTTCACAGTGATGCAGGGTGCTCTGGGGTAACACTGGATGTACAAGCTGAAGTCACAGTGCAAAAGTGTTGCATCCTTCTGTGTCCTGGTCTGTGGACACGTGCAAAGCAAAATACCTATGATCACATCACTGGGAGGCTGTGCAGTGGTTTCTGGACAAACATAATGGTAAAAAAAAAAACAAGGAAAAAAAAAAGGAAGAATACTAGTGTTGGAATTTCAGGCTGTTTCTTGTTCCAAGGTCAGGGCAAATGATACTCAGGAAATGTTGTTTTTGAAGTCTCAATCCGAAGTTTATTATCCTTATCTGTTACAAACTCATGAGGTGTGAGTTCTCCCTAACAAGTCAAGAAAGTGCCCTAAAATGGTGTCTGTTAAAGGCTATTTATGTCCTAATTATCCAATAAACAGTTGACATCTATATTATTTATGCTTCTAACCTGATTATGATCACACAAAACTCTCAATGCGGACATCTTTCATCTAATTAGAGAAAATCACCTGGATCTGTGAAAAAGAAGGAAGAAGAAGGTGAAGAAGAACAACTTGCCTCCATCCTAAAACCTCCATCTTGCTTCATATTTATTTCTATATTCTAAAACCCTAAACTCTAAGTTTTCCACCCTGTGATATTACACACTTCTAACCAGCTACACACATGTAATCCCAGTGCTATCAATCAATTTTGGAAGTCTTCTCTACAGCCCCAGGTCAAATTCAGTGTTCTCTTGTGGGTCTGTGCCTTTCAGCACAGAAAGTTTGAAATTCTCAGCCTCCAGGGTTCCAACACACCAGGTTCAGGTTCTGTTCTCTGCTTGGTTTTAAGGACCATGCGTGACCTCAGACCCACCACTGTCGTGTTGAATGTAGAGAATTGTGTGTTTATGTGCAAAAATGTGCACTGGGGTGGGCAGTGCTCCCACACCTCGTGACACTGCTATGTGAATGCCCACAGGATGCATGGATGGGTGATCCCATGTTGCAGGAACTGGTCCTGTACCAGCACAGGGGCACACCAATCATGATAAGCCAAGGTGTGCCCACTATGCTTGGTGGAGGGAACTATTCCAACAGAGCAGGAAGGATCCCTGAAACTACTTAGCTAAAGTAAACCTGCTGTGTAGTTAACCCTAGAAACAGCTGAATTTGGTGTCCCTTTCCTTTGCAGAGAGGACAGGTTTCCAGCTGAGGCCAGCTGCAGGACAGCTGTCTGCTCGTGACTTCCTTGCCAGCCTGGCATTTCGTGTCTTTCAGTGCACACAGTACACAAGGCATTTCTCCTCTCCTATGCATTCCCCAGAACCGTAAGTTTGATGCCCTGACAAAATTCCATCCTTCTGAGTGTGTTGGGGATCGTTCTCTTGGGACTGGCTCTGGAGTTCCATCCAGTAGTCTACAGAATAAAACAATTTGAGAAACTGGTAGCTGGAGAGTTGGAAGGGGAAGTCATGCATGAGAGGGTGTGGTTCTCTGTCTCTTTTGCAAAGTTTGTCTGGGGAAGGAAAAGACTAAAGAATATCTGGATTAATCTTTTCATCCTGCCTTCAGTTACCATCTGCTGGGGTTTGATTTCCTGCTGTGAAACTCTCCCAGTAAGCGCTGGCCAGACAGCAGCAATTACATTTCATGAGAAATTACAAGTTCACACAGACGCTTTTGTTGTATGCTGGGACAAAACAGGGACCTTCCAAAGATGTTGTGACATAGAAGGTTAGTGCCCATGCCGTCCCAAGGAGACAATAGACAAGGTGGCAGGAGGGAATGCTCTGATCCTTGCCGAGCCAGGCCAGGTGTGGAGGCAGCCACTGTGGAGCAGCACTCACACCAGCTCCCTTTGGGGCCTGCTGGCCAATGTCCTTCACAGGCAGTTCATGAAGGGCAGGAAAGGAAGCCTTTAACAAACAAGAGGGTCACTTCTTTTCCAGAGACTGCTGCCACGAGTTGTTGGGTCATGTTCCCATGCTGGCTGACAAGGAGTTTGCCCAGTTCTCACAGGTAAGAACATTTCCTGCTGACCTTCTAACCAGCTGCTCTGGATAGCAGGCCAGAGTGCCCTAAATACATGCAGCTCACCATGCATTGCAGTGCCAAGAGTGGATTGCTCCTGAGCCATGACCTCCAGGCCTGGTGGGCTAGCAGCCACTGGGAGATGCTTCCTCCAAGGGAGTGGTAGCACTGCTCCCTACAGACACAGTGTGAAAGGAAGGGCAGGCAGAGCTTGTGGGGCTTCTCTGTGGGAGGGCTGTGTCAGTCTGGATGTCTCTGTGGGGCTGGAGGCTGAGCTCTGCTCCCCTGGCTTCCTGTCCTCCACCACATGAACCTACACAGCTGAGCCTCCAAGCTGGGTCTGTCTCTGGATGTACATTCTTGTCTCGCAAGAGGCTTTAATTGTGTCCATCACCATGTTGGAAAAACATCAGAGTTGTTTTTCCCTTTACAGCTCACCAGATTCTCACAGCATTGCTCACACTGGTGAGGAGGCTCCAAAAAGCAAACAGAGCTTCTTTGTACAACAAGGGGCTATTTAGTACGAACAATCAGTGTCAGACCCAACTGAACTCAATGACCTCTCATAACTAAAGACTTCAGAACTTGGAGTGTTCCTCAAAACCATAGCAGAGGGGAGAAGACATCTCATTGTCCAGGCTTATCGATCAGTGGCTAGTGTGGGAACTGGGGATAAGATCAGAGGGGTAACATGATGTAGGTCCCAACATGACCTAGGTCCCTGCAGAAATATTTTTAAAACAAAATCAGTTCACTTCATATGATGTGGTTTCCAGTTGTACCAGCTTAAATACATGCCAGTTACCATTTTGATGGTAATATTGGTTATTAACAGAATGAAAAGAGTAGTACCTTAAGCATCCTAATCATCTATAATTTATTCTGGAAGAAACCTATTCAGTTCAGTTCAATACTGGAACTTCAGACACATTAAAAATAAGACTACAGCAATTTCAAATCTTTCAATTTTCTTGTTTTCCTATCAGTAACACAGACTATACAACATCAGATCACATTCAGTGAACTTTCACATTTCACTTTTTTGTCCCCACAAAGTATTTTCACAGTTGAAATTCACCCCATGAAAATTCTTTTTGCCCCATTCAATATGAGACAATGAATGGTGAAAATACCCTTATTTTGTTTGTTTGTTCCATGATATGGCTCCTGGCATAGCAAAAAAAAGGAGACATCTACAGTTTCCTATTGTGAGAATAACATTTAACAGGGAGCACAGATGAAAGTAAGCAGAATCATCCCTGCACAGATCTGGCCTGCTCATAAGGGCTGTCAGAAAGAGTGAGGGACAGAGAGGTAATGGCAGAGACAAAACCCACCTTTGCTGTCCTTCCTTCTCATGCCTCCCTGTAAATTTTTGCCTGGTGTAGATAGTCCAGCATTAAGACAAGAGATGGTTAATTTTACACAGAGAACACAGAGGATTAATCACTCATCTAATGTGGCTCCCAGTGGTATGTAGCTGGGGGCCAGGGAGAGGTAGGCATCCTGGAAGCCATGGAAGGTCATTTTGGGTGACAAAAACAATGAATAGTTCATGCTATTCATGCTAGAAATGATGTGGCCCTCCCCCTTCCCCTCTTTCTCTCCCTTGGGCTGAATAATCACACCAGTGTAACACTGTCTGCTTGCTTACTTGCTTTAGGATATTGGACTGGCTTCTCTTGGATCATCTGAAGAGGAGATTGAGAAACTGGCCACAGTAAGTACAGATGGCAGTTTAATATTAGAGGCAAACCCCAAACGATTCACTGCATATCCCTTGCTGTGCAGGGAAGGCTTTTTGTGCCTCAGATTGGCTGCAGAAATGGGAGCATCAGCAGGATTGTCTCCTCTCCTCCACAGGTTAGGAAGGTGCTGGAGCAGGGACTGGAATCCCTGTGGAGGAGCCCAGAATGGTGTGATTCCACCTGAGGAAATGTTTACACTTCTTGATTTTATAATAATATATTTCTTAAGTGAAGTTTTTACAAGTTGAGACACAGGATGGTCCCAACTCACATTCCAGGTTCACCTAAAACATTAGATACCTCAGTGTGATACCTGTATTTTCTCCTACACAAAGTGCAGAGAACCATCCCAATTTGGTTCACCCCACACTCATTAACCTCACCAAATAGGTGAGCACTTAAAAGCAATTTGGGAGCAGGTACTGCCATTCAGTTCTAAATCACTAGGCTCCCTACAACCACCAAAACTATTTGTACAGCCCCTTACTGCTGCCATCTTAACTTGTTCTGAAAGTTGTCTGGAGGCCAGGTGATCTTTTTTCTGATAATGGCACCCATTTACCAGTCTTGATGAATTTTTTAGAGGAGGAGAGGAGCCTTACCCTCACCAAGCTGTGTGAGACTCATTTAGTACAGGTAGAGAATGAGAGGAGAATGTCACTCCTGAAGTTCTCACCCACTCAGGAAGGAGGTTGTGGCTCACCTAAAATCCATCTGCACATATCCATCCTTGGGTTAGGACTAAGTAAAACCACCATTGTTTTTGAAGATTGCAACAAGTGCTGAATCCTTTGTGACTTCATCCAGGTCCTGGGCTGAGGAGACAGCGACAGTCCACATTTCCTCTTCCACTACCTGGGTCTAGAGAGGCTAGAGTGAGATTAAGATCCATGCCTTTGCTAGGCTTAAAAAATGCCAAGTCCCAGAGAATTTGCATCATTCCCCAGGACTTGGTGAGATTGGGTTAAGGCCTGTGGTTTATAAAGCATTCCTCTGCAAGCACCTCCTCCTGATCCTGAACTGAATAGCCTAGGCAAGAGATAGGGTTAAGATCAGAAGGATAAAGGGTCTCATGGCTGGAAGTTTCCTAGCATCATCTAGGGTTTGGCCAGGTAGAACAAGGGCACCTTTTTAAAGGGCTCCCTGCAGTTCAGGGTCTGTGAGAATACAATTTTGTAAGTGCCATTCAAGTACTCTGAACAGTAAACCTATTCTGGATCAACACCCCAATAGACAAATGTTTAATATTTCTATACCTAATCTAGGCTTACTGTTTGAGTTCCTTTTCTAAAAAGGGAAGACAGAGGAGAACCTGAAGTGTATTCATTATCCTGACATTAAAGTCTAACATGAATTCTAAGATTATCTCTCAAAGTCTCTGTCATTCCCTGTTCTTCATAAAGAGAATTTTGGTAACTAGCTTAGAAGTTTCTTTAAAGAATCTCAGAATTGTTGCTATGGTCTAAAACATTTGTAAGACAAGTTTTGAAATGCCGTTATTTCGTTCAGCCCATGACTTCTCTAAAGAGGTGGATCCATGCACCAGAAATGAGAAAGTGCCAGTGTCCTTGTCATCCAGAGTACCACTAATGCATTTTTTTAACTCTCAAAACAGTGAGAGATTGAAAGAACCTCACTATCCAAAATCCAAATACAGGATATCTTAAGAAACATTAAAGATAATTTGATCTCCTCCCATGTCTCATTTTGCAGTCAAAAAAACCTCCTGCAAAATGAACAGATACTAATAAGACTGTTCATTGTGAAATAATAAGAGTCAAGATTATTAACAGAATACAAACACACAATTATTTGCTGAAACTCAGGATCTTGCAAAAGGAAAGATCCTGGCATGTTTTTTCTTCAGTGATAAATTTAAAGGCTAAAACTAGCTCATCAAAATGAAAAAAAGTCTGTGAGGGAGGGTGAGAGAAAGAGAGACAATGTATGAAAAAGGCAAAACAGACAGAACAATATAGAGCTTTACATAGTTTTACAAATTGTCTGTGGTTCTTTAAGCAGGATCCTGAAAAGGCCATACCATTGAAGCCAAGGTCTATCCCTGTGTATGAGGCAGCAAAGGGCTCTGTGTCTCTAAAGGAACCCTGAAGAGTTGTGAGACAAAGCCATACTCTTGAAATGCCTCATTTTCCATGTTTTCCCTCTGCACAATGCCTATCCAGCTTCTCAGGGCATCAGGCTGTGTCCAGGACTTGTCCTCCACTGTCATTTTCCTCAGATTTTATAATAAGGGAAGCACTAAAAGTTTGGCAGAGCCAAGGGTTGCTTTCATCCCACTGTTGTCCAGCAGGTAAGGGAAGTGTGGTCCTAAGGATGCTTTTAGCACAAGAAAAGTCCTGAGAAATGTTTCTTTGTTTTCTGCTGGAGCACGACTAAGATATAATTGCCACAATATGGAAAAAGGCATCCTTCAATTCTTCTGAATGAGATCACACAGACAAAGAAGGAGGGAGACTCTCCTTTCAAGTACCTCTGCAAAGGTGCTGAACCCTCTGTCAGGATTTTCCTGTCCTTCTGGGGACTGTGGTGGAAATCTGACAGCTTCCACTGACTGCAGTGAGGCTCTGGGCTAAGAGGTTGAAGGGCAATTAGTAACATCTTCCAAAGAAAGAAAAGGATGTAACTTTATTTACCCATGTATTATCATTTAAAATTTAATTTTTTTTCTAAGTGGGACAACAAGTTTTGAAAAATTACATGTTAGTTTAGTGTGTGTTATATGCTGAGGGAAAAAAATTATTTTCTTAAAATATGCAACTATAACATTTGAAGACAGTATTAAGAAATGAGGATAAAAGAAAATTAAAGGAAAGATGAGAAGCTTAAAATTCCTGCCTTTTCAGATTCCTTTTCACAAGTTGTTCTTATTCCCAGCTTTACTGGTTCACTGTGGAGTTTGGCCTCTGCAAGCAAAATGGATTGATCAAAGCTTATGGTGCAGGACTGCTTTCATCTTATGGGGAGCTGATGGTATGTGTTAAAACATTGAAAGATTTCTATAATCCACTTTCCTGAACTCTGGTAAAAGCAAACTATGTTTTTCTACAAAAAAATCAGTATGATTTAAAATTCAGAGTTTTCTTTTGCAAAGAAAGAATTCTCCCTTCACAGAAGCTACTGCACAGGGGAAAAACTGCTGTGGTATTGTACCTGTCCTTCATCTAAAGAGACAAAATGCAAGGAAAGCAACCCTCCACTAAAATATTAGATTTGTTTCTTCCTGCTTCTGCCAGTAATGATGCAGCTGATTTTGACACAAAACTCAGGTTCCTTTCTGAGTTACTCACTAGAGGGCAATATTATGCCTATTATGAGCTTGGCTATTTTTTCCATGCCATTGACATTCACACACATATGAACCAGAAAGGCACCGGTTGACTGGACCAAATGAAGTGCAAAGAAACAGGAAATAGCATGGACACTGATAAAAAGAAATTGCTTTGGCATTTTTCATTCCTAAATACATTTCAAAACTTATGTAAGCTCTAGTTTTACATAGACCAATATCTGCGAGCGCAGGTTTTGTACTGCCTTGCTTAGATAGATTTACGGTAGAAAGAGGATTTGTACACTTTTTACAGAAAGTGAGTTTCCCCTCCTTTGACCAAACAGCTGATAGGAGAGATATTAATTTCTCCTTAATTTTGAAGAGCACTGATGCAGGTGATCACTTTTTAATTTAGGGCAGAAGCCCCAAACTCTTATCAGCAGGGTTCAAATGCTTCAAGCTGTGCAGATATTGGATGATCTTTTTTAAATTGGTAAGAGCCAAAGGAAAATAAATACCACTCTTTTCAAACATTTTTATAAACCAGAAACCTTTTTTCTTTTTCATGGGAGATATATTTTATGTTTAACACATAAACTCAGCAGCCTAACAGCCAGATGCATGATACATTCACAAGGAATTGTGGCTGAATTAGCATAGCTTGGACTCCTGAACTGGAGATACTTGGGTTGTCATGACAATAAACGTTTTACAAAACTCTCCCAATTGTGTACAGGTCAGCCCACTTCCCAGTCAATTGACAGGAGGGAAAAACAACATTTTGATGCCTCTCAAGGCATTTCAAGTAGGAGCCCCCACAGAAGGGCAGCTGAAATGAACACAGGGAAAGGGGAACCTTCCCAGACATCAACCTTCCCTTTCACCACTTGATGAGTTTAGCATTGCTTTTCCTCACAACACTTGCAATTTGGAGATGTTTGTGAGGTAACTCTGTGGAGAGCTTTCTCTCCTGATAAGCTGAAAGATCTGCATGTTCATTAGCCCTCTAGAGGAATAAACATGACTTCCTTTCTACATAGCAACCTGATCCTGGCCTGATTGCTCATCAGCTTCACACTATGTACTGCTGAAGCTACTGTTTATCTGGGAATTCTTCAGTACTTCTTATATTGACTGCCAACAAACAGGAAACATAAACTTGCTTTCATTTACCCAGTAAAACCAAAAATCTCCAATCAAAGCACAATTCAAGGCCACATTTATTCTCCTCTGCCTGGCTTAATACTTTATGGTTCTAAATCAAGTTCATTTACACGTTAAACAGGATACTAAAGGGCAGAGGTAATCATGTTACTGATATTTATGTATCTTTCATAGCAATATGCATGACAAAATCCATCTGATATGGTCACTTCCTTTTTCTGTTTTATCTTTACTCAAATGAAGGTAAAAATCGCATCAGAAATGCTCACTTTTGGTGTCTGGAGTCAAGCTCAGCAGACTTGTACTCTGTCATCTCTATTTCCACCCTTTTCCTCCTCAGGCACCAACAAGCTCTTCTGCTTTTGGTTAAAACCATAGGCAAGGGCTGCTTGTGCACAAAACTGTGCTATATAGAACAAAAAAGTACAATCTCAAACTCCCTACCTCTGAGCCTGAGAGGGAAGTCCTAACTGTTCCTGAGCTGAAAAATGGCAGCTTTTTGTCGCTACTTTTATCACTGGTAATTATTGGGTAAAGCTACTGGACAAACTTTTGATAAAGCTGGGTCTACCTCTGTGTTCATCCATCATATCAGTGAAAATACAAGCAGGAGTGACAGCATCTATATTCAGCAGGTAATGAACAGGATTATCCCCCTTTCAACATGTTCATCTTGTATGTAACACCTAAAATCAGAAGATGGGCAAGCAGTTAACCAGCAGTTCTGCTATGCACCCTGCAGAATCCCTTTGTGAGCTCTGCAAGTTCCTCACTGTGCATCTTCTGGGACAATGGCTTAGTGGTTCTGTGCAATTCACCTTGAGCTCCTGAAATTTGTTGTACACACATTAATTATATCTATAAATTTAAGTGCTGAAGTTTCCATCCTTAGCTGATTTAATCTCATTGATTTTTATTTAGAACAAAACCAAAATTAAAAAAAATATTTCCATTTATTCATTCTAATCTGCCTGTGCATCTGATTCTAACTTCAGTGTAGGCACTGGCAGTGTGGGTAAAGTGGTGAGGACCAATGCCTGAGCACCTGTTAGCAAATTGCAAACCTGTACCAGCTGCTTCTTTTACAGCTGAAGAGAGAAAATGTGTAGTGCAGTACCTGTTTAGAAATAAAGCAGTGTCTAGACACATCTGTCAGAGAAGATGAAGATTGGAAGATAGCGAGGCTCATGATAGACTTGAGTTTATTGCTCCAGATAAGTTTTGTTGCTGCTCAGCAGAAAGCCATTATCCAACCTAATAATTATCTGCCAGCCTTCTCAGTGGGACCAGACACAGACTCCTGCATGGAGGTCCCAGACTTGATTCCCTATCTTTTAGCTGATCAACATATTTGGCACAGGCAGGGAAGTTCTGGCACTTTGCTGGCAGTGAACAGAGCAAATCCTGTCGGAATCTCACTGCAGGTCGTGTGTTGAAGGAGGCACCCTGCAGCAGCCTGGGCAAGGGAGGGCTTTCCTTGGACCTGAAGACTTTTAGGCCAGGAGCAGCAGAATAGTAGGGTTGTCACAATAGTAGGGTTGTCATAATTCAGTCACCAGGGAGGGAATAAGAGCATGAACTACTAAAACAAGAAGATAACAACTAACCAGTGGCAGAGGGCAAGCAGCAGTCACCCACTTATGTTATATGAGAACGTAGCATCAGCAAGAAGCCTGGGAACATCCCTGAGCTGCAGCCTGGCCTGACTGGCTGTGGGTGTGTGACTGTAACCAAGGGAACCACATCCTGACTATGAAATCTCTAAAACATTTCCCTTTTCTCCACAGCACCCACTCCTACCAGTTTGGAGTCAGCTTCAGGTAGAAGTTTTCTGTGCATGAGTTGATCCTGCCCAAACTCAGGGCATAATTTGGGGGTAAGGTAGGGGATGAGAGGAAGAGCTAGGCATTTTCTGCATGAGTCTTGCACTTGAGTCCCTGTTACCTAACAAAGCATTTAGTAACAGCAGCTAGGTATCAGAAGGATAACCATCCCCAAGTCTAAACCGAGCAGTTGTAATGTGTCTGACTTCTGGCCAAACTTGCCTCCTCTGAACTGTAAGAATTCCTCCCCAAAAGCTCTCAGTATTGCACTGTTTATTTCACTACATTCTGTCAGCTGTTCTACATTATCCCAAATGCTTCTTCTGTTAACACTCAGCTGGACTCTGTCCTACATACTGTAAAATCTTATGGCTCATACCACAATTCTGGCAACACTCAGTGCTACATATGCTTTTCTTGCAGCACACCCAGTACTTAACTTGTAGAGGCCTTTAAGGCCATCCGGTTTCAAGCTGAACTTCCACTGAAATCAATGGGATTTCAGTTCTGCTTCAACACTGACAGTATAGTGGGACCCCTGTCAGGTTTTGAGTTACTGAAATCTTTTCCCATTAGTTCCCCAGAGCTTCTAAGATTCTAAGAGCAGCCTCATGTTTGTGTATACCAACCATCTTAGATTGTATGAGTGCTATCCAAGGTTTACTCTTCAATTACACACTGCAAATGAAGAGCAAGAAAAACACCATCTTTTGTATATTCTTGGGAGTTTTTGGGTTTTGGTTTTTTGTGTTTGTTTTTTTTTTTAAAGACTGGTATTTATTTCTGCAC
Organism: Agelaius tricolor; assembly: GCF_023055355.1. NCBI lineage: Eukaryota > Metazoa > Chordata > Aves > Passeriformes > Icteridae > Agelaius > Agelaius tricolor. The sequence continues at coordinate 8,253,254 of NW_027269263.1, forward strand.
CAGTTCATTGAAATGTCTAAATATATGCTTAGGAGTACTGTCTGAATTTTTCCAACTAGCAGATTGAGCTGAAAGTCTTGAGCAGCATCACCCACTCTTACCAGTTATTTACAAGTAGTACCCTGAGCGTGACATTTGGATCATAAAAGGGTGAAGGGAGTTTCCTGAGGACTGGGGAAGAAGAGAGAAAGGGAGACAGATCTCAGGGAAGGCTGGGTACTAAAAGAATATCCCTAGGTGAATGGGGCCCACTGTCCACTCTGAAGGTGGGAAAAAAGGTCTCAACATTGATGGGATGAGTTCCTTTCTCCTTTTGGTTTGTACCCAGGACCCTTCACCAGCCTGGCCAGCTGGAGGCCCAACCAGGCACATCTGTGATGCAGTTCAAGTGTCACTGGGGCTGAGCTTGGTTTAAAGTACCTCCCTTGGGTTTCAGGGGCAGAGAAAGTGTTTGGGAACTCACTTTAAGCCTAATCAGAGCTGCCTTCCCAGGACTCTGTGCAAGTGCCAAACTGGTGGCTGGCTTTAAAGGCATTTCCAGAACATGTAAACAAACTATGTAGATGTACCTTTGACTGCAGTGTGGACAGAAGTGGCTTCTATAAACCTCATGTTTGCCTGGGGGGGGCAATGTAAGAGAGCTGGGGAAAAACATACAGAAGAACCTCTATGGGTTCAAAAATGCAAATGTGCACATGCACTATAGTGTTTATTTATATATTGGATTTCAGGGAAGATTTTATGTTGCTATACTGGCCTGGGAGCTGTGCATACAATACCAGAAGTATTCTGTCTTCTGATCTTCATTGCAGCAGGAAGCATGAAATTTGTGACAAGGGCTAGGGGACTCTAAAGTAATGCTAGACAGGACTGTGAAACTTCTGTGATACTATCTGAAGAAAGCAGCATGATATTTTTTTTTCTTCTGGATATTTATATTTTGAGGGGTGGCATAGACTTTCCCCTCCCTGTCTGAGGACATGGCTGTGCTATCCAGTTGTACGTCACTGTAATACAGGCTATATATATATATATATATATATATATATATATATCTTCTTTTATCTTAAAAAAAAATCTTTATCATTTGGTTTATTAACTGCTATATATGAAAATTAGCCCTGACATATGAAAGAACAGGACTTTATATTACCCCTAACTATTCCCCAAAGAGAATTTTACTGCCCAGCAGGGACTAATTCTTTCTCTGTTCATTCACCTGCTCTAACTGGTGTTGCTCCTGCTACAAAGCATGCTTTGTCAAACAAGCCAGAGTACAAGCCTTTTGATCCAGAAGTGACTGCAGTTCACCCCTATCAGGATCAAGCCTTCCAGCCTGTCTATTTCATAGCAGAAAACCTGGAAGATGCCAAGGTCAAGCTTCAGTAAGTAAAGTGTTTGTGGGTGTTTTCACTGAAGGGTGCACACTGGGTTGATTCTTAATCTCAAGTACATCTATTTACAAACTATTGCAACAACCATGCCAGGCTATCTCACTGCACCTACATAGTGGGTTTTGTACAACAAAGTTAAGCACAAGCTTGCTTATCTCAGAAAAGGTTCACAGAAAGCCAGAATTTATATTTGCTATGCCCTGTCCCCTGCTTCATCTTAACAATGCTTCATTTTAGCACCTTCTGAAGTAAATTCTGTAACTGAACTGTGAGAGTGCAATCCCACCCTATGTGCTAGTCCATACAAACAGGAGGTCGTGAAGAACTGATTTACCCAAGGTCACATGGAAATTTCATAGCAGTCTCTGGAATTAACAAGGATCAGCAGGGGGCTTAAAAACAAGATTGCCTTTCTGCTCTGATTATATCTGCACAAGAATCCAGAATCAGCATTCATGGGCAACCTAATTCCTACAAAGTAGCTGTCTGCAACCTAAATAGCATTATTTCAAATTAGCTTGAGGTGTTTCTAAGCACATTTCCCTAACTGCGTGATGTTGTGCAGTAAGGGTGTTAGTTTCTTTTTGTTTTTTTTAAAGAAAAAGTAAGCAGGGTTTAAATTCTGGCCTTCATCTCCAACAGTTAGAACAACATGACCAATTCTGGCTGGAGGCAGGATGTTGGTTGTGGAGCTACTGGGGAGCATGCAGGAGCTGAAATGAGGAATTTATTAGAGGAAGAGAGCCTGAGCCAGACTTCTTCCCTACTGTCCTTGCCTCTTCCCCAGAAGCAGTGTCTGCTGTGGCTATAGCCATGGCTAATTAGGCCCATCATCTTAAATCTAAATGCTCACATTAAAGTTTTAATACGTGTCAAAACGTGGGTGAGAACTCACTGGCAGAAGAGAGAGGACTTGCAAAGCTTTTGACTCAGGCAAACCTGCAAAGAACGTACGAGGACAAGGAATACACCACTCTCAGGCATGGAGCTTTTTCATACATTTTTTCAAGACAGTTGCACAGCCAAGGCTGCTCAAAATAACTGAAAGCACAAGAATCTGTCAGCATGGAAAACATAAGGCAACATCAGTACAGGGGGTTCCTACCAGCGTGCACTTAATGGAAATATTGTAGAAAATGGCAAGCAATTGTGTTTTTTCTTTTAATAGAGACAGAAAAATAGCCCAGGATGCCTAGTATCAACAGGTTTTTAGACTATAACACAGAGAGAGCTGCTCCAGGTTATTTCTTGGAAGTGAAGGCGGCAGACATGCTGTGCTCCTGCATTCCTCAGCTTGTGGTTGTAATAACTCTGAATTGTGTGAAGGCAGAGCGGTGAGAGCACAGACGGGACCCAGCCAGCCAGGCTGACACCAGGCACTGCAGATCCCTGGGGCTGCAGCGTGTGCTGCACCAGGCAAAGCCCAGGAGAAGCAGTGAGGGGGTGTCACAGCAGCCTCTGCTCCCCAGTAAGGCTGTGAGTGCACCCTGAGAAATGAGGTCCTGCAGGCTTTGCAGCTTTTGAACCAGAAGCTCTGTCCTGTCTCCCCACAGGAGCTACACCATGAAGATCAAGAGGCCTTTTGCTCTGCACTACGACCCCTTCACCTGCAGCATAGAGGTTTTGGACACACCACAGAAAGTCAAGAGGGCACTCCACCAGATAAAAGAGGAACTGCAAAACTTCTGCTTGGCCCTTGAAAACCTCTTTTAAAACCACAGCAGTGCATCTCACCTGCCACTGAGATACCTGTAGGTGGTGCTTAGTGATGAAGTTGTACTCACAGGCAGAAATCTTAAATGCACAAACCAGCTCAGTTCAGGTAATCTTTTCACTGTAATTTAGGCTGCTGACTTAGATGAAATAATGAGCTCCTGCTTAGAATGTTTCAATCACAAACAAGCCTTACTCCAATTTTTGGTAGGTGATACGAGCATTCTTATGTGTTATGGGACTTTTTCAAGTTTTTTTCCTTCCCTTGCCACCTCTTCAAGTTACCTGTCACAAAACAGCATAGCATTAAAAAAAAAAAAAAAATAGCATAGTATAAATAAAACAGCATAGGTTTTCATCCACACAGTGTTGTACTTGCTGCCTTAATGGTACCATCACAACCTCTTAGGCTGGCTGCCCACAGTCCTTGCAGCTAACTCCTTGCTGCTAGCAATTAGCATCACCTATTGCCCACAAACTATGAATGGTCCCCTAAAAATATGCAAATACAAGACTTTGCTAGAGGAGCACTTCTGCTCACTCTTTAAGTACTCATCCAGTAGCCTTGAAATACAGCAAGATAATTTCCTGTCACATTCAAGATCACAGAGTATTTGTACCTTCATTGAAAGAAAAGGAGGAAAATAAAAGGTCCCAGGTACTCTGGCTCTGTCACATACAAGGAGGCATAATTTGAATGGGAAATCTAACTTCTAGGAGGAAAATTCTTGTGTAAGGAAAGATTTGTAAAAAGCCCTTTAGCAAATAGGCTTCCATTGCTTTTTTTCATGGAATTCAGATTCCCCTGCATACCATTAGAAATCTTTGCCTCTTGTTGATGTCATAACTATTGCAGTAATGATCAAAATGTCAAATCTATGGAACACCTGGTGGAAAACCTAAGATCAACCACTAGCAGCCATATAGCCTTGCTATAGAAAAAATACCTGGTATGTTCTGCAACTCATCTCGTCTCCCTCTCCAGCTCCTGAGATGTACCTGAAATTTATTTACGTTCCACAGGTCACATTTCCCAGAATCAGTCTAATTATTGCCTAATCCAGACTTTCAGGCTGTTTGTGTCCCCTTCCTTCCTCTACAATACACAAATAGAGGAAAGGAAGATCATGCTCCAGACCAGAAGGGTTCTCTCTCCTCTTAGCAGCAGTGCAAGCAGATGGGGTTGATGCAGGTTACAGGCATGGCATAAGAAGGGAAAATGTGGATCTCATGGCTCAAGCTGGGTGACATTTATCTGCAAATGTAAAGGTAGATTTATCCTGTGCCACTTTAGAAACTCTACTTATTTATCCAAAATTGTATTTAGCACGTGGCTGCCTCGTCCACTGCTACCCACCAGCTGCCCAGTACCCAGTCTACAGAGCTCTGGGGAAAATGTGAGGTGGTTTGGCTCTTGATGGAAAAGGGGTTATCAGAAAATGAGTTACCACCTCTGCCTGAGCTGCTCACTGTGGGATAGGAACACGTACACTGACAGTCACCACGGAGCAATCCACAGGCTGTTATTTCATACAGACCTTATCTCACTTTATGTCATTTTTCCACTTGTCAGGCTCTATAGAAACTGTCTTATTGAAAGTTAATAGAATGCTGGTTCTTAAAGCTCCATGTCTACAGCAGTTCCAAAAATTTTCCCATGAGCAACAATATTCAGGATCTGTGGATCTGCTGCAACTGCTCCATTTTATTAAAATGTGGTGATGCCTGAAAAATTTTGAAGTATCTTGGCAAAAATGGCTATGAGACCCCCTTCCTCTTAACAGCAGGAACATCCCAATCTCCTTTTTTATTTTAATTTGTTTAAAAATTCTACTCCAGGAGAATACTTGCATATCATAAACCCTGTTTTGCTAGAAATTCAGCCAGGGACAGAGCTGAAGTGAGTTCCTTTGCTTCCAGTATATTTCTGCTGTGATGGAAGATGATCTCTCAGCATGCTTTTATGGGTTTAATTCTACTTATCCTGCTCATAAACACACACACACAAATACCATTCCTCCTCAGAGCAATTTGTTTTCTTACATATTGTAATAATTTATCTGTCTGCTTCCTGCCAATTGGTGCATAGGCAAAAATATTTGATAGCTCACAACAGATTGTTTTCAGAAGTATTATTTTCATCAATCAGTCCTTTTACAGTGAAAATTAAATCATGTGCTCCAGTTCTGTGTGTTTTCCTTTTCTTTCTTTTTAAGTGGAAGATAATGCCAGAGCGGAAGAGCTATCAAAATATTTTCTATAGACGGACTCTCTGGGCCATAGGGTCTTTTTCATGTATTCCCTCTGAAACGGCTGAATGTGGAATTTAGACTTGAGTTTGGCTATTACTCAGAACAGACCTATATTTGGAAGAAATGAGAGACCTGATGGATTTGTTTTGCCCAAGGCCTCACACTTTCTTTGGAGGGACTCCAGGCCCGCCCACACATCCTTGTCTTTTCCAGGTCCTGTAGCAAGAAGAGAAAAAGAAACCATTTTGGAGCCAGATTCTCCCACCCTTACACATGCTGAGTAGCACCCAGCCTCTCAAGCAATCCCAGCGACAGCACTGAGCCTGTCTAAGGTGCTGCACAGAGGCAATTTTATCAGTAAGATTATCAAAACCACTGTTTTGATAAGGCTGTACTTGCCTTTTCCTTGCCTTAGTGATGGTCAGCTGGCATACAGGGCTAGGGAGGCTGCAGTGAAACTTGGTGAAGCTGCAGAACTAATGGATTTGGCTACCTGAACTTTAAAGATGAGTAAATATTTTTCCAATGGATGTAAATCTTTCCCTCCTTGCTCAGGCAGAGCCTACCCCAGGCTAGCCATGTTTGACACTCCCCTCCGAGAAGGTCCAAATTCTTTTCTTTTGATTCAGTGTAGTGACAAAACAAAAGCCTTCAGGGTTACATCCTTAGGAGTTACACTGGTCATTCTGCTCTTCCAATAGTCATTCTTTCATTTCCTCTCAGAAGCCAACAAGTACCTCATCCTCCTGTCACTCTAAGGCAGCAGTGAAGGGAAAGGCAGCGATGGGGCCTCCCGATGAAAATAATGGCACAGAGGAAAGAGCACCAACCAGTAAAAATATGTCTTTTTGTCAGTTTGCATTTCAGCAGTTTCATATTAATCTTGCACAAAAAAGGTTCCATAGCCAAGTAAAACACATCTTGTGACTTGAAACTGAACTGATGAACTCCCCATGGGCCCTTTGCTTATCCCGATAAACTTATTTTTCCTAGATGGAGTGCATTTAGAACCAAATAGTGTATGTTATTAAATCTGTATTGTGCTCTTCAGTTATACATGGGAGAGTTAGTAAATTCAGTTTGTGGGTTTGGGTTTGTTTTGTTTTTTGGCTAACCAAGCCTGTCCTCTACCAATTTTGGTCCACCTTCAAGCCTCCAGCTGCTTCACTGCTTCCCTGCAGATTTGCTAGTGATGCCAAGGGTACCACTGTGTTAGGAGAATACACAGTTATGCAATTTGGGGAATTTGGCAGGACGGCAAGGGGAAATTTAGGCTGGCCTCCCACCCACTCCCATGAGAAATAGTATTGTATTACAAGGCAGAGCTGTCATCCTCAGAAAGACCTTCTCAATCACTTCCCTCTGACTGTTCCCTTAACATTCTGATCTTTGTACTACCTGGTGAATATAAACCTTTCTTAACCACTTCAAGAAAGGCTGGGGTGGGGGGATGAGGTGAAGGAGGGGTGAGTAGAGGAAAAAAAAAAAAAAGAAAGAAAAAAGAAAAAGACCTTACAAGAAAGTATACCTCATCACCCTCAGTCTTCTTTGTCTCTGCTGAGCCATGAAGAAAGAAGAAAACAAATCAAGCTTCCATGGAAAAGATAGCGTGTTCCCAAAGAAACCTACATCAATAAATTCTTCCATGTACAACTTCAGGCATGAAGATCTCCTTACACCCATCCCTGAAATGCCACAACTCCCCCAGTGAATCATGGCCACCAATTAACTGTGCACAGAAGTGTTACACGACTTCTGGAGTCAGGAAATGAAGCTACCAGGAAAAACCCTGCAGCAGCTTTGCCTTACACACCTACTGCAAAAACAGAAGGCTCTCCAGAGCCTGCTTCCTTAGATATCCTACAGTATGGAGAAATTCCAGTTGGCACAGAAACAGAGGGGTACAGACACACATCCCCAGTAATCTCAGCCACCACTAATCAGGAGTTTATACGTGGGCTTCGAGATTCAGTCAGAAGACATTAGTTTGCAGCATTCTTCAGCTGGCACATGATCAGAGGTTGGCAGAAAGGGTTATTGGCTGCATCATATTAAATATACATTAGGTTTGGGTAAAGCTGGTGGCTGAGGCCCAAAGTGAAAGCAAATCTCTGGCACCCTCTCCCGCCACACAAACTCCCCAGGGGAAAGAAAGACAGACTAGAAAAGGAGCAGAAAGGCTGACAACTGGCAGAGCAAAGGCATGAGGAACAGAAAGGACCCATAGATATGCCTGAAACATGTTTGCTTTGCATAGGCTGTTTCATTGTGTTTGAGAAACATTCCTGTCTGAACGGGAGCCTTTTAGCATAAGGGACACAATTTTGTACCTGTTAGAGTGTGGAGGACTCAAGGTCACTTAAGATTTTTTAAACCTGCCTGAGGAATATTAACCTTATCTGAGGCATTTAACTTTGAACACGGGATAAAAAAGATAGAGAACAGAAAAAGAGATCTTTAGAAAAAAGATTTGTATGTGGTGTATGGAAAACAATACAAACAAGAAGGGCAACAAGTCTTGTGAAGGGTCTAGAAAACATGTGGAACTGCTAAGGCAGATGGTTTTGTTCAGTATCAAGAAGAGGAGGCTTGGGGGGACCTCATCACTCTCTACAACTCCCTGAAAGGAGGCTGCAGGGAGGGAGTGGGGGTCAGTCCCTTCTGCTGTGCCTGCTGTGAGAGCACAAGGGGAAATGACCTTCAGCTGAGACAGGGGAGAGTCAGACTAGATATCTCACAGATTTGTTCCCTGCTAGGGTGGTCAGGCATGGGAACAGGCTGCCCAGGAGGGTGATGGAGTCACTGTCCCTGGAGGTGTTCGAGGAGTGTCTGGATCTGGCACTGGGGAATGTGGTTTAATTGTTCAGGAGTTACAATGGTAGTGCTGGGTGGACAGTGGGACTGGATGACCTTGAAGGCATCTTCCAACCTTAACAATTCTATGATTCTACAATTCTGTGAAAGCTGAAGCTGACAAGGCCTTGCTACCTTGCAAGACACGGGAGTCCTAAATTTTGAGTGAAGGCTGCCTTAGGAAGGAAAAGGGAGCAGCTGGCCAAGCCCTGCCCTCTCAGCAGAAGATGGTAAAATTTTTGTTGCTGTACCTGTATGCTAGGTGCTGTCTTTTACCCTCTTTAACCATTTGGTCAAGAGCTTTTTTATTTCCATTGATTTAAAATGTTATTTATTGATGCCTTTGATTTGTGCTTGCAAACAGGGAAAATTAGCTCATTAAACATGAGAAAGTTCAAGATTATTTTCCCAAGGTTTTGGGTGGAACTTGAGCAACACATGAATGGGCATTCTTAAATGTAAGCCTGGCCCTTGATGAGGCAATTAGGACCTGGAAAAATGGTTACTCTTGGGTAAAGAAGGTGACAGCTACTATCAGATGGATCCAAAACAAATCTCTACTCCCATCCACAACCAGTGGTGCCCATCTTCAAAGTACATCTTTCACAACATTGACTGTGATAGATTTAACATGAACACCTAAATATAAAACATAACACCTAACACTTGTCAGGTACACTTACTAGAAGAATCCTGCCTTAAAACAATTTTGGATGCCATTTACAATGGTCTGTTCTGTTTCAGCTGTTGCTGAAGCTGTGGAGTTTGGGCATGGCATTCAATAAACCAGGATGTGCTGCTGACTTTAGTGAAGCCAGTTTGACTGATCTCACTTGCAGACTCAGATTCAACAGCTAAATTTCTGTTGAGCAGGCTAATAGCTAAAATGTGGAAGTAAAAATAGAGGATCCATTTACAGTCATATCACTGTGCAGATTTAGTAGTTTCCTATTATATTTACTGAGAAAAAAACCCCAACTGTCAGTATTATGAAATATTTCTTGAAGTGGTAGACTGCAGACTTTAGATACTCTGCTATAAACAGAAAATTAAAATGAATTCATAGAAGGAAAATATCTATTAATCTCTTAATTAACAAATGCTGTCTTTCAATAATATCTCAAGATGACACAGATGATCAACATGTTTTGTACAAGGCTGTCAGGAACAGTCTCAATAGAACCTGTAAAATAAAAAAAAAGAAAAAAGAAAAAAAGAAAAAAAGAAAAAAGGCCTGTTTTTAAGTATTTCCTGAATGAATCCCAAAACTGATGGGTTAGAAATGGAATGTGTGTTGGATGATGATATGAATTTTGTACAGTGTTTAATTCTTCTACTTCAGACATTTCAATTTGGTTCTGACTTTTGAATTAGTTCATATTCCTTGGTTTAAATCTGAGTAAACAAAATTATTCAACTCTATTCCTGTGTCTCTAGTGTCCTACAAAGGCAGGCTTTGCAACTGAATCTGAGGTTTAGCCCCTTTGTGAAATGCTGTGTGAGCTGCAGGGAGGTTGGGGAAAAAGGAGTGTTGTAAATGAAACTTGCTAGCCACTGTTGCTTAGTAACTTTCCTCCAATTATAATCCTTATCCTTGGGCAGAAAACAAATTAAAGGTCACCAGAGTGGGTTTTCTGTGACAAATGTGTCATCCAATATTGCTATCATGTGCATACACAGTTTGGGAATAATTCCAGCCCATCCCTAATGTGGTACTGGCTTTCTGATGATATTGGCTGTCTGGGAAATTTCTCTGTACTTTGTGATACATCATTAATTTCTGTACTGCTATATTACTCTGATAAATGGAGCTAAAGATAGATCAAGACAAAAAAAATTCATGGAGAAAATTGACTTCCTATTGCCTTGACATCTCTATTTGTCCAAGAGCTAGACTGAAAACATGAAGCAAAGAAGCAATGATGTCATTGCACAGAAAGCTAGAGAACACATCACTCTTTACTACTTAAATGGAAAAGATGGGCTCCACAAAGAATTTCCTGATGAACTTCTGCAAATTCTTCCTCACATTCTAGAAGTTTCCCAAAGCCTTAGAGTGTTGACTAACAGTTGAAGACACTAAAATTATTACAGAGGACTGTGGGGCCCTGTATGATCAACACCAGTGGCTTAGTTCTGTATTAAGCTGATAAAAAGTGGTATTACAACAGAATTTCAGAAGAGCTGTCTTAGGCTATGCTAATGGTGTGTGCTGTGTTGCCTGAGAATTTAGGCAAGGAAGTTCAGGTCTTTTGCTTTCTAATACAACAGATTGGATGTTGTGAAATCCTGTTCATATTTGTGTGCAACACAGAGCAAGATAAATTGTATCATTTAGGAAACCTGGAGCGAGAGGAAATATTTTTTTACATAAGGAGCACTCAAATAAGTGAGGAAGAAGGTACTCATGTAGCTGAGGGCACCAACAAGAACCACCAAGAGCTGTTTTACTCCGAATTCCTCCTACAACACCATCACAGTCTTCTGCTAGCAACTTCTCTGCAGAGAAACAGGCTCAGCATTTGTCACATTAACAGACTTCCACCCTCAGCAAAGGAGTTATTTTGAGCATGACATGAAAATCTTTCACTAACAAGATCTCGGTAGATGAAATTAGCACATCCTCAAGATATGTCCTACACAACCTGTTACTCCACAGCAGCTCTGCTGTTTCACACCATTGGTCAGTGGAAGAGAAAAGCAAAAGCACAGCAGGTGGGAAAAAACGGGAGAGAGCCCTGGATGCCTGGGAGTTCTGAGCAGCAATTTTGCTGTGCTTGGAGCGGAGTGAGGGGTGTGTGATCTGTTCCTGAATTAGAGGACCACTCTCACACACAGCTGGAGTGGAAGAGTGCCTGCAGTGCATATTCTGTTCTTCATGCCTCAGGCATATCCTGTGCTTATGCCACACAAAAAGATAATATATACTTTGGTCTTGTCCATGTCCTTGCTGGACAAGCTGGGGACAGAGATGAGCTGGGATGCTTCAATAAGTTTCCTTGGGCAACAGGAGAAGTAGGGCACAGAAAACTGCTGAAGAGAGCATGAGGACTCACTCATGTCCCACAGTAACTGTGGGCTGAATGTTATCCTGAAAGCAGAATCAAAAGATAGAAATGGTTTTCGTCTCTGCCAAAAAGGGAAAATGAAGTTGTACACAGAAGCATTGGTCCTATCAGAACTGTGCCTGGAATAATAAATGTGTTACTGTACAGAATCACAGAGTTTGGAAGGGACCTCTGGAGACTGTCTACTCTAACACCCTACACAGAGAGGGTCAACTAAAACATATTGTTCAGTATTGTGTCTAGCTAGGCATTGCATATCTCCAAGGATAGAGACTACACAAACTCTCAGGGAAACCTGTTTTTGCATTTGATCATTCACAAAAATTAAAAAAAAAAAGCTTTTAAAATTTAAAAGGAATTTCATGTATTTGATTTTTGTGCCCATTGTCTTGACTCAGAAGCCCTGTTTCACAGGATTCTGCTGAGAAGAGTATCTACCCTTTTTACTGTCTCCATCAGGTATTTATACAGATTGTTCAGATCCCACTGAGCCTTCTCTTTCCCAGGCTCAAAACAGTCCCAGCTTTCTCAGCGTCTTCCTCTATGTCACATGCTCCAATCCATGGATAACCCTCATGTTCCTTCATTAGACTTGCCCCTGTATGTTTTTGTCCTCATGGCTGCAGCACTCCAGACACTGTTTCAACACTGGTGAGCACAAAGGAGAGTTCACCCGACTCCTTGTGGCTGCATCTTCCTGCCATCCAGGATGCTGTTTGCCTTTGAGGGCAGATTCCTGGCTCGTGGTCAATTTGCTGTCCCCCAGCACTCACAGGCCATCAGTTTTTTCTGCCAAGCCACTTTGCAGCTGGTGGATCTCCCTGGTCTGTACTGGAGCCTGGGGCTACAATCATCATCAGTGCAAACAGGTGCACTATTTCACCAAGATTCTGGTTGTCCCATATCTCCAGCCAAAAAGTCATCAGTCTTTTCCAGGTCTCATTCAGCAGAAAGCCTATATCCCACTCCCCTGCCCCTTTCTTTTTATTTTCCTATAAATAAACTCATAGAAGCCCTTCCTGTTTTCCTTTACATCCCGTACCAGATTCTACTGCAGCTGGGCTTTCATTTTCCTAACCTCATCCTTGCATGATAAAATGTGGCTGTATTCCTCATGGGAGATCTGAAACTAATTCCACCTCTTGCATGTTTCTTTTTTTGTGTTTGAGGTTTGTCTGGAGCTCCTGTTTCATCCATGCAGGCCTCATGGCATCTTTCCTTGGCTTCCTGTGTGCCAGGATGGATCATTCTTGAGCTTGGAAGTGGCAATACTGGACTAAATGCTCAAACTGTCTTCTGAAAATGTAGAGGATGGGGGAGGTGAAAGAGAAGGAAAGCAGAAAGGATTTTACTGCCTTCCACTAAGGCAACCAGTAGTCATGTCAGAGACCCAAGCTCACATGCTTACTCCAGCAGACACCTAATTTACCATGTGGAGGAGACTGCTCCAAATAAAGAGCAATTGAGAAAGGCTTGTTCTGTAACATCAAATTAACTGACCTTATTGGACAGATTCTTTGGATGTGGAAACCCTCAGGTTTTGCATCTCATCCTGCCCCAGAATGTGGCATTGGTGTAAATCTGGAACTCTGGCCTGTAGAATAACAGGAGGCTCAGTTCCCCAAAAGCTTTTACCTTGTGCCAATCACAGAATCATTAAGGTTGGTAAAGACCTCCAAGATTCAGCCTTTGACCAGCTGTCACCATATCAACTAAAGCCCAGCGCTAAGTGCCAGGTAGAGTTGTTCCTTGAACAATTCCAAGGAAGTCTTGGGCATGTAACAGATGCCAGAGAAACACTTGTTTTACAAATCCCTCTGTAGTTAGGTGTGAGGAGGCACATCAAGAATTACATCTGATTGTGTGCAGAACCTCAGATGTTCAGGGAGATTCCTTCAGTTTTAGTGAAAAGGAAGAGAATGTTTTTAATAGATCTTCTCTTGGAATCTGTTAAGTGCCATGGGGTACCAAATCCTGAAGGGATGAAGAGGTTACCAATAATATTCTTATTAATAACATGTTCAATAACTTCACTTTAGGTGGCTTTTTTATTTCTATTCTTCCCTGAAGCACGGCACTGAAATTCAAGAGAGCTGCAGCAATCCTGGGATGTGGAGAGAAGACCAGGGAGGTGCTGGGACTCCAAGGCAACACACTGCCAAGGGACTTGTCACTGCAGTTAGCAGGTGGAAGCCAGTCAAGAAACTTGTGAGTAGCTCTGAGGATTGTGGTTGAGAGCAGGCAGATCAGAAGAGTTATTTTATATAAAGGCATTGGTACTCTAGTAGAATAGGAACATGATTTCATCCTACTTGCTTCTCTTTATATCCCACAGGAATACCATACTGCCACATCCCTTCGCAGGGTACCCTTCGCTTCAGAGCTCCAGCAGATTTTCACAATCTGCTCTGCTTCTCTTGGCTGCCCGGCTCCCGAAGTGTCTCAGCCTGGAGGATGCAGGCTGTGCCGTCCTTGGGCAGCAGGGTGCCCATGGTGCTGCGTTGGTCCCCGTGTCCCTTGCGCCGGGCACCCCGCGCTATTTACCTTCTGCCCACAAGGTGGTAGCGCAGCATCAGATTAATGGTGTCAACACGGGCTTGGCTGAGCTCCTGCCCTCCTACCTGACACCTTCCTGCCGCTGGAAAAAAAAAAACTTTGGCAATTTTCTTCCTGCTCGCTAACTTTCTAATTAAAGAACAGCATGATGCATCTTTAAGAATAAATATTTGAGGATAAAGAAGAGATATCTATTCCATGCCCCAAAGGGCTGTGTGGAAAGAATGAGTGATAGGGATAAAATCATGTAAGCCAGCCTGGAGATTTTGACTTGTTTCCAGAGCTGGGGAGGCCAGATATTATCAAATGCTGCTCCGGGGTGATGAACCAGTCTGGGCTGCAGTGGTCCCTATCATCACACTCGAGTGGTTGCAGAGTGTGACAGATTGTCCTTTCAAGGCCCACCAGAATCCATGTCCAGCAGCTTGTAGGACAATAAGCTGGGCATCTCTCTAGTGAAATATTTGAGGTCTTTTCTAAAACTAGTTTAAGTGACAGTTTTTTCCTTGGCACTACTACTACTACTGCTACTGGTTTCAGGCAGTCCCATCTAAAACCTTCTCTGACTTTCCACCACTTGCTGCTTACACACCACACCTGGCAGCATAACTATGACAGATCAGAAAAATACTTAGTCATTATTATTCCCTCCATTATTATTCCCTCCATTATACATTAATTGTTTTTTCTCAACCAAATTCCAGCAGTGCAATGGAGGTTCAGGAGCTGCTGTGCCATCACAAACAAGCAGATATTCTACTTACAGCAGAGGGTCACAAGTGGGGAGAAACACATTAAACCAGAGCTAAGCCCATTAATCCATTTTATCCTGGACCGATGCTCAGTTTCTGATGGTGAATAAGCTCTCCTGCCAGGATTTGTGCCTTATTTTTCAGTCTGTTGTATTACATGAGGTAAATTTCCCTTTAGAACATGTAATTCCCCTTAATGTTACAGTGATAACGACTTAGAAAGTTATTTAATAACAAAATATCTATTCATTTTCATACCAATATTAAAATATAGCCAATGAACACCTCATGAGGATCCATACATGCTCAAATCCTCTTCATAGAATTAGGTCACAAAATAAAAGTAAATTTTAAGAGTGTTTTTAGTACAGTCAGTCTCTTGTTCAATGGAAAATCAGAGTGTACCCTTCAAGGTGACACCCTACCCCAGCAACTTGTGCTCAGTTCTGGGATATGTAACTTAATCAAGTAGTGATTTTTACTGCAGACAAAGGGGTAGGAAGAGAGCTTTATCTCCTAATTAGTGTGGTCTCTCTCATCATATCACATAAGTTAGGGCTGATTAGTAGGGCCCTCTCTAGACTGCCTAAATTGCTCTCTAATTCAGCAGGTCACCAAACAAAGTGTCTCTAGCCTCAAAGCCAGCCTGCTGGGCTTCCTACACAGGGCTGAGAGGACATGGTGTCTCAGTACCAAAGAAATCAAAAGAAGGTTTTCAACCTGGCTGGTACCAAAACCTAGCACTGGAACAAAATTCCCTTGTTTGAGTTTATTTACCAGTAGTTCTAGGTGGTCTCCCATCAAAGTGCTGGAAAGTCCTCCTCAGTGTCAGAGTGACTGCCCACAGCCCTTACAACCAAGACAAAGTCTTGCACAAACCACGCAGGCTCTCTGTTCCCTGGGGCATCACTTCATACCATGGGGCTGACTACAGCCCTTCATCTCTTACTGTAACTGTAGTAGGAGGCCTTTATTTATGTCAGAGTACCCTCACAGTGTGCTGATAAAGTATTACAAAGTATTCCAAGGAATGGACATAGCTGTCTCCAAGAAATGGAACTGCTGTTCCAGTCTGGTGAAACTATCCAGTTGAGTGAAAATACTTGCACTGATAAAAACAGTTCTGCCAGTATGCTCATGCCACTGTTGGGGATCTCACACTCCTGGCAGACAGAGCCTGGCAGGAATTTGGAGCATAGATGGAACCTAGATCAAATGAACAATTTGGAGTTAGAATCATATAGCATTGATCCTTTCAAAATGCTTTTATTTACAGAAAACCTCAACTGAAATAAAGTCTCTTAACAGGAGGTCTTGATTACTTTTCCATTTCCAAACCACACATCATAATGGGGATGGAATGTGGTTACCATAAATTGTTGGTTTACAAATCATCACTGACTTGTTAGCAACAGCTAGGATGTTAGAGTTAGAGCAACAGTTTGGATGTGATAAAATAGCAAGGGCCTATTTTTCATGGCATTGTTGGAATGAATATAAATGAATTCTTCCCAGAGATTCATTGTGGTGGTTGTGGTAAATAACAAACTGCATATTTCCTGCTGATGTTGAAATCAATGGGAGTTTTATTATTGGCATCAGGAGAAGCAGGATTTGACCTTAATAGAAAAGAGAGGAGGAAAAGAGAAAAAGATGAGGAAAAGAGAAGAATGAGATTGAGAGTTCTAAAATGACTAGTGCTTCAGTTGCCTGGGTGGAGGCACTTCAAAAGAGGAGTCTGAAAAGCAGAAAACTGGGGCCCCTTTTAATTTGGATTTTCTTCCAAATTTTCCTTTGAATTCTCTGTTTGTGAACATTGAAACTGAGGAAAAACCAGTAATAGTCACTGCTGAAAATGCAGATTTTTGAATTTTCCTTTTTCTTGGAAATGTTTCTGCCTCTCTAATGGCACTGAAGGGCTCTCCTATTGAGTTTTGGATGAATCCTAAAAAAAATCTGCAAAGGCATTTTTTCAGGGAAGGCCAAACAAACTTCCTTCCATACTTGTATTTGTGTCATGACACAGATCACTATCAGTCATTTAACCTTGCTCAAGTAAAATAGATATTTGTTAATAGGCAGAATTAGCAACCTTGCCTCTGTCATGTAAATCTTTACGAGAGAAATTCTGCATTAGAAATAGAGAAACAGACCTAGCCCAAAAGAGGTCACTACTCTCATTTAACTTCAAGGCTAAGCTATACAATAGACTAAGACTAAGCTATACAAATTTATGAATTTCTCCTCAAGTACTCTATAAAAATAGAGGACACCAAACAAAATGATAATGTATCCATTCTCACCATGTAGAACGACACATTACGAACTTTCATTATCACATGAATTCAGAGCACTCACCAGCATCACAATTCCTAAATATAGTTGTTTGAACATTTAAAAGAGCAAAACCTGGTCTTCTAAAGTTGACAGAAGAATTTCCAATTACTTCACAGAGACCAGAAGAGATAACTAGCTGAGTGAATTTAATATCAGTGGTGTTATGTTAGTCTATATTAGCTGAACAATTAGTACTTGCCCACTTAGGTTTTAACACAACAAACATATAATCATCCTTTCCAAACTGTAGATGTCCTCAAAAATAGCTAATGGGGGTTGCCAATAAATATACAAAGAGCAAATTCAAAGAATGATTCTTCTGCCCAAAAGAAGTATCTGTCCATTCGATTGATGTTTTATCCTTCAATACCCACAAACCACATCTCCTGAAATACAAGTCTATATCCAAGGACTCTGCTCTTTAAAGTTCACCAAACTACTCCTCAGGTAGTTACGCAAGGCAGGATGAATTTAACCTTTGCTAAAACCCCCCAGAATTTGCAGTATAAATTAAATGGACTCTAGCATGTGGAAAGGGAGAAACCAAGCCCAAAACCACCTTTTTTTTTATTGTAAAGGGCTAATGGAGTTCATTATTTCCCATCTGACATATTTTTTTTTGTTATCTATGCAAAATTCTCATTAGTTGCAAGACAGCCCTTTAAATAGCATACGTTGTCCCAGTCAGATAAGGACGGTTTGCAAAAGAAAGTTGTGTCTAATAAATGTAGTTTTTCCTTAACAGATTCAGACACTGTTGAACTTTAGCATGTAGGAGCAGATGATCCAACTGAGATTATCACAGGAAATCCAAGAGGAATTTAATCCAATCCTTTGAACTTTCAGTAAGATTACTTAACTGTGAAGTACACAAGGAACTATGTTGACTATTGTCGTATTTGGCTAAAGACCCCTCATTTTACCAAAGCCTTCTCTAGAAAATGATCCTTTATCCCCAGAGTATTTTTACTGCTGCTTGAAACAGACAGCAAACACAGTTGAGACTGATATTGAAGGAAGTGCTCTACTTGAAGGAAACAGAGTGTTCTAGAAAATCCTAACCAGTCAAAATTTCCCCCTCCCAGAGCAAAAGGTAGTTCATGCTCCTCGGAAGATGCACTTAAATTTATTATCTCCATTTAGCTTTTGCCTGGACAGCTTATCCCTAATCTAATCACTGGAGTACACAAGGTTTCTACTGGAGATGCAGCCATTGCCCATTTCACTAATGTAATAAATTTGTTTCTCATTCCTCCAGTGGAACAGAGCTCTTGGGTCCAAAATAGCAAAATGCATGAATTCCACAACAGGACAGCTTTTCCTTGTCGGTGCACTGCTCTACAGACAATTTCAGAAAGAAGCATTTCAGCTTTGCTACTTTCCCCTGACCACTGGGATGTTCAAAAGAGAAGCACTCAAGCTGGTATCTTAGAGGTGTGTGGTCTTCTTTTTTTGGAAATGGATTTCATTGCACTAGATTGAGCTAATTACTGTGTCTATTTACACACTGAATAAGTCTGGACTATGGTTTTACTAGGTGCTACAATTTCCCAGACTCATAATGAATAAAGGTACTGCTATTAGAGGAATTTCTAAATGTTTCAACATTTCTCTACGTGGCAGATGGAATGGTTTTGCAATGTAAACTTATCTAACCTAAGCTGCCTTGCTTGCACACCGGTAGCTGACTCACTGTGCCAGCAAGGAGCTTAGTCAGGGCTAATTTGCCCATCTTGGGAGAGTTTTGCAGCCTCTGCTGAATTTCCTGCTCCCATGACCAGAATTGCCCTGCTGGCACTCATCTGCAGCTGCAGGCCAAGTCTGCCACCTCCACGTTTCAGTGGAATCACAGCTCACTCAAAACTCACTCCTAAGACGTCCTAGTATGTGCCATACTAATACCAGTTAATAAAGTACTTGCCTGACCTACATCAGTTTTATTAAGAGCAGAACAACACAAAAAAAGCAGGCTTGTGACTCCAGGAAATATGGACCAGAATATTTAGAGGCTGTGCAGAGCTTCCATGTCAGAACAAGTTGTCTTTAAATGTACTAAAATTCAGGCATAACAGGGTCATTTTCCCTAACAAGGTGTTTAGGTCCAGTTTGCCCTAAATCTGTACTTTTCATATGTTTATTTGCCAGTACCTGAGCAGTTCAGATAATTACGTTATTTCAGGATTGTCCTTTTATCCACAAGCACTTCACACCCCTTTTCAACTACACTTTTCTCCTTAGACTCAATTCTTCCTTAGAGAATGCCCATATTTCACCATTTTGGGGCTTAAGAGAAATGTGTGAGTGCTTCTTAAAAGCCACAGTTAATGCAGGGAGCTACTTCCAGTCAAGCAGTGGGCTGGGAGGAGGGCTCATTGAGACCTCACGTTCGAGAGGCACTGAGGGAGGCAGCCAGCACAATCCTAAGGATGCCCAAGAAGTTGACAGACTCTGTAGAAGCTCCTGTGGAGATCAGAAGATGCTTCAAACTGAGTGCTTCAAACTGATGCTTCTCACATCCTGCTCGATGGATATAATAGCAACTGTTCAGGCATCTGGTAGCCTTTGGCTATGTGCTTCCAAAGGAGTGTGTAGTGCTGCACACTGGTCAAACAGCACAAAGGCTCTTGGGTCTGTGGTTTATAAACAATGCACAAGCCAGAATGTGGTATTTGGAAAGCTGATGTGTTTCTAATGTATGTAGACGTTGTTGTAAGTAATATCTAAATTATAAACACTCCCCCCTCCTCCACCTTCCAAACCGAGTCCAAAGTACCAATCCTTGCCAGGGACAATAAAGTAACCCAAGTTTGGAGCTTCTCAGTCGAGATAGTTTTGAGTCATGACATTTCTTTAAAATAAACATCAGGAAATTGTCCAAAAAGTGAGATCACCCCACTTTGTAAAATATCTTTTTATCTCCCAAATATTTTGCCTAGTATCAGTCACGTTTTCCTGGAAAACTGTAGTCTGACATAGAAGTTTCCCTGTGCAATTTCAGGTGGATTAATTTCAGCTTGACAAAGTCAGGGTGGGGTTCAAAATCGACCTTAAAATGGAAGATCTTGCATAAAGCTAAATTATGGAAGAGCTTCTCCATCTCGTATTTTCTCTCAGCCAGCTCACAATAACTGTGCCTCTACTACTGAACATTTGAGCCAAAAAACAGAAAGACAAAAGCCAAAGCCAAACCAAAAGACAAGAAGCAGAGACAGCAAAGAAGACAGAGAAAGAAGAAAACAAAACTACCTCACATACAGACCTTACTCTGAAAGCCCAAAGATAAGAAAAATAGCCTCTGTAAAAGACAGTTTCAACATTAGGAGATGACAGAAGCAGCAGAGGTGGCAAAGCACCTAACCTGACCTACTGTCAAGAAAAATGAATTAAAAAAAGATGGGAAAAATATGGCAAGCTTGACATTTTAAAAGGAAAAAGTAATTTTTAATACTGAGTGTATGCAAACCAACAAAATACTCAGAAGTTGGATCAGATCCATATCAAAGTAATTCACCCTTTAATTACATGAGGATCTAAAAACGCCAAAACGTGTAATAAAGATACTGCAGAGTACTTTGTCTTTTGTGGAGCAAGCCCATTCATACCACTAAATAAGGAAAAAGGTTAAAAGGAGTTCAGCATAATGATTACCAAAAGGGAACCATAATGGATGGGAATGGGCAGAACTGGGAAGGAGAAAGGAAAATGGGCTGAAATTATCAGCAGTAGTGAGTGAAAAAAATGAGGCAGCTGTGTATGAGACTGATACCTGAGAAAAATCGGTAACAAACAATCACATCTTGAAGAAATCCCCATATCTAACTTTGTTGAGAAAGACAGTATCTCACATCAGTACAACTAATACTGTTAGGAAAAGAATAAGCATGTCTCCAGAAAAATAGATCAACCTTCAGGTGTGAAATGGGGAAAGGATTTGAAATGCCTTGAAAGTTGTTTGAATTTCCAACAATACAACGTGGTATAACAAGCATACCACCACTTCCCACAAAATTAATTTTGCCTGTACACTTAATTCCTCATAATTATATCAGTAAGTCACTAGGAATCCCCAGAACAAAGAGTCAGATATAAATTGATCTGTCTGCACTGAGTAAAGTGATCGCACATCTAATTTCATCAGCTGATAAACCACTTCAGGATCTGCCCAGCAGCAATCCTTAGTCCTAATTCCTTGACAGGGAATGCTACCAAATATACTCATCATGTATCTTTCCTCCTATTGAAGAGAAAGGAAACCTTAACCTGTCATTTTGGTGGGAGCAGGATGAGGCCAGCTTTGAAAAATCTTACCTATTTCAAAGAAAAAATTCTGTGCCTTATAGATATAGCCCATCATTTAAAAATCAAACACCAGAGTGCATGAAAAAACTCCTTTTCTGTGTATACAGCATCAAATATTTTTCACATTTCTTCATCAGACTTTGAAGTGTATATCAAAAGAAAGGAAATGGAGAACAGGAAAGCAAAATTATCACTATCTGTTCTACCCAATGGCAAATGGAAGGATCAAATCCTCAACCAGGTGAAGCCAACTATGTCTTCAGATTGCACATTTATACAAAAGGGACAGCAACCTTCTGTCCCCAGAAGCAAGCTCTTTTTCTTCTTGTAGACACCCCATTTAATCTTGGAACATAAATAATAATCCTGAACTTCCTGCATTTTACCCTAGATCTACTACTGTCATCAATGGGAGCATTGAAAGAGGAAGACACAGGCACTGGGCTAAAGCTTTAGGCTAAAAGATCTAAGTCCAAGTCCATGTCATTTTCTGTGTCTGAAAAGTGCCCACAATTTTATGGGTAGCCTATAAAAACAACAGAAGTAATTGTGGTGGTCCTACATTGTTTAGATTGTTTTCTTTCCGCTCCCCAACCTCGCAATGTGAACAAAGCCGTGACAATGACCCATGAGAGCTCAGACTCGCTGCACAAAACTTAGCACGACCTGAGAACCAAAATGCAGTCACAGCCCCAAACACCTCAGGGGTGAGATGAATTCTTTGTCTATACCGTATCCTAAATGCATCCAAATTATTCCAGTATCCATATATCTACGTGGACCACTTAACTCCCTCTTGAACTCTCCTTAGTGCTTTAAATTGCTTGTCAGCCACATGTGAAAATATCTAGCTCATCTAAAATTTACATTCCAGAGCTTTCTGTCACTGATCTCTCTCAGCAGTAAGGTTCCTTCTGATCTCAGTGCCACCGAAATGGTGGGACTGAATTTTGCACAGATACACAGAACTGTGTGTGGAGCAGAAATGTAACGAGCCCTGGGTCAGAATTTCAGCAGTCCCTTATTTAGGGCATCAGCATGGGGGAGGGCTAGCTGAGATAACAAGGTAATACGATTGCTGCTGCTGGCAAGAGCACAGATGTCAACATTGCCTCTCCTTTTCACGGAAACATACCTGGCTTTATGAAGAATAGGTTAGCAAATATTTTAATACAAATAGCAACCTCAGCAGAGCTGCCAAAGCAGGCTCCAAAGAGACTGACTTGTTTACAGTCTGGACCAGTGCCTTAAAACCTGACGTGCTTATTCAACAGAAAATTAACCCCAAAACGGGTATCATCATTACTGTAGGGAGAAGCTCCAGAAAGATAATATCCTAACTCACTCCAGCTGAACTCGAGACATTGTCCACTTTTTATCACATCCAGTGCCCTTGTAGTCATTCAGAATAAACAAGCAAATAAAGAAGTGAGGTATATCACATGTGATAGCTTGGGTCATTGGGACTGCATAGATGTTTGGATCTAGCCCAACCTCCTGCCTTCACTTGAATTACTACTGGAATCTAACTTCTTGCATTGTTTTAAGAGACTAAATTGTTCTCTCTCTGTACTTTGGTCATCCCAACTCAGATGTTATCTTTTCCTTTCCCACTCTAGTTTTTGGCCACAAAAAATATACATAGAGAAGAGTGCTGAGAAGAGCCTTTTCTTCCCAGCTGCAGTGTGTGTGTGTGTCTCTATGGTACTGTTCTCCCCAAAAAGCCTTTGACCAAAAGTGTCATTTATGAGGTCATTTGTTTAAGAGGTTATTAGTGATCCTCATGAAAATGAATACTGCTATAGATTTGACCTTGGAAGCAGCATTAGTAATACCAAACTGGTGTAGGTTAAAAAGGAGAGAAGAAATTGTTTCCAAAGTTACTGTAGACATGCAGTGACAGAAGAAACTTTCACAGGGAATGGTCACTGCTCTGGAAAAGTCGCTCTGCAGAGGTGTCATAATCTTTAGCTATCAAATTTCTTGGAAGATGGAAAGACTGGTCCTGGAATTATTATGCAAAGGCCTGTAATACTGGATTTACCAACAGAGACCTCGGTCAGCTTTCATTGCACAAGTCAGTTCATTTTGAGCAACCCCACGGGGGAACAAGAGACAGAGCTGAAGAGAGACAGGTATGAACCAAGGCTTTCCTGTGTGACCTGGTGCCAGAAGTCTGAGTGAGACCACACATTGCCCTGCATCCCCGGTCTTTGTGAGAAACCGACCTCAGACCTCCACATAACCTGGAAACTAAAGTAACTGGATTGCAAGACTTCATTTTTTCTTGCAAAACTTTTACTGAAACTAGGAAAAAAAAAGGGTTTTTTTCCTATCCCAGACTACTGGCATAATACCACTAATATTAAGAGACAGATTTGTGATCTAGAAGAAAGGGTGAACACAGGGAGCTATTGCTTGGGGTGGCCAAAGTTGATAATAATTTGTGATGGCCACCCTTGATGACCAGCATGGAGGGACATGTCTTACTTCCTTGTTTAACTGCTCTTTCGGTGAATTTGTAGCTGGACATGCAGGTTTCTACATGCAGCAGCATGCCATTTCTTGTAGGGATGGAATAACAATCCCTGTCAAGGCAGTGAACTCTTTAAGAATGCAAAACTGAAGTAACCTGCAGTTCTCAGGTCACAGGAAGTTTTGTGGATTAAACACAGAATCCAGCTGGGATTTAGTGAGAACTGAAAGCACATACTCTCTTCCACTGAAAATACCTGCCAGCCCCTCCTTCGTACTGAAAGTGGAACAGAATGCAATGAGAGCTGAAAGGTTTCTCACAGTAACCTACTTTTAAGCTTTTTTAAAAATTGCATCCCTTTTGTAGAATTCTGTAACTGTTTAAAAACAAAACCAGAAAAAACCAACACTGCTTCCTCTTGTGTCTGTATTTTTAGAGTGCTATCCACAGAAATTTACTAGAGCCAACCCCACTAAATTCCTTACAATTGTCCCACAAGGGTGGTTCTCAGAGTGAAAAAGGAGAAGAATGCTGGCAGTTTATGTAATGTCTTTTTCACTTATACAATCTGAGAAGATATCTAGGAATTTTAATGGTGTATGAGTCTCTGGTGACAAGAATCAGTCTGGAGAGCTTTCTCTACATATTCAGCCTTGTTTATCTGCCTGTCCTCTTGTACACCCTTGCCCCATCTCTCTCTCTGCTCCTGAGAAGACAAAGAAAAAAATACATTCTCTTGAAAAATCAATCAACTAGGATGCAGTATTGAACAACTGGAAAAAAAAGAAAAAACCCTTATACATTTTATAAGAGGTGCTTCTGGGTGTGTTTTGCTTGAAACAAATGTTTGCCTACTGAAAAGTCTGGTTGGGTTCAAGTGGCATAGTAAAATGTCCCCTAAATAATCCTTACTCAATTCCCTACCATTGTAAGAAGCCCAGCTTCTTTAAGCTTTTCTATCAAAACTCAGGAACATAGTGCCCTCCATCTTCCTTGCACCATACCTAATCTGGAATTCTGGACCTTGAAATGCCCAACTTGTACCCTTCTTGATATTTAGTGCATTAATAACTCTACACCTGTGCTATTTTTCTTCCTCACATGTCTGATACAAAATGTTAAGCATTCTTGTGACCTCTAAACATCCTGCACAGTTCTCCAGCTCCTCTTTACGTGATCCAGACTCATCTCCACCCCCGGTTAGAAAATCCTGTGCATGCACCTGGCTTGATTACATCAGCATATCTGCACACAGCTGAGCTAACACATTTCAATGAACCTACTGCAGAAGCAAAAGGAAATAAATACCTTTCCTTCTTTCTGCTAGCCAACAGTTGCTCCACCATGGTGTCAATTTGGCTTTAAATGAGAGTTGTCTATAAATGCATTTCACTGCTACCTGAATGCCATGATGTGGAGCTGGAAAAAAACCAGCCTGACAAGATTTTGATAGTGGCCACTAAAACATAAAACTATTTCATTTCCCCGTGCTTGAAACATCACCTCCTTTTGGTGTTTTTTTTTTTTTCCTTCCTTTTTTACTAGATGAAGTAACCACATATTCCAGGAGTAATATGTGAGTAAAGCAAAAGTTGTATGAGAGACAAAGCTGCTACAGAATTCACATTATATGCAGACAGCCCAGCAGTTGTATTTCTCAAGAACACTGCTACACATATGGCATTTTTCAATATTATTTTACTGTACATGAGTAGGTGATGCCTCTTCCTTTAACCTGGACAAAGAGCATGCAGAAAGCACCAGAAAGAGTCACAAGGGTCGTATAAATGTACACACACAGCAGCACATTTGATCTGTAACCCTGAGTTTGACTGTGCATACACAGACCCTTTTCCTTCAAGGGTAGAGAGCTAATGGATTGCAAGGTTCTGTAAATAACTTCTGACTTCTGCTGAGCAGGATGAACCAGTGAACAGAAACACGTGTTCATCACAGGCACTGGTTAGCTGAGGAGAGCAGCACTGCAGGAAAACAAGTGTGTTACTAGGAATAAAAAGTCTGCTCCAGATTCTTGTTCTGAACTTGACACCAAAGTACCAGGAAAGTCTCTGTGGGAGAGTTTGGAAAACTTCAATTCATGTCTGGTGGAGCAAACAGCAGTTGTAAAATCTCAAGAGATGAGGGCCACCCAGAGTGTGTCAGTTTATCAACTGGACGGCTGTGGTGTGTCTACAAATGCCAAACCATAAGCACATTGGCAGGGGAAGCAGGAATTGTGGCCAGCACACAGAGAAGTGGCTCCTGAGTTTCTGAATTGCCTGCCTCTCAGAGCACACTTATGGTCCAGGGCCAGCCTGCCAGCTCCAGCAAGACTACTGTGCAGCAGCCCAGGGACATAAACACACCTCACACCTGGCTCCACAGCCTTTGGGGAGGGCTCTGGATTAGAGAGGATGGCAGTTTGGGAATACTGCAGCACTCAGCCCTGCGTTGGACAGGGCAGCAAGATAACAGTGTAAAAGGAAAGACCTTATAGACTTATTGCTCTCCAGCTTGAGAAACAGCCCTTTGGGAGCTATGAGCAGCATAAGACAGAGACTTTCTGGTGGTAGGAAACCACTGAGAGACTTCACCAAATGCTCTGGGGTCATGGGGCTGGGAGCAGAGCAGTAAAGCCACTTTAAGGCACCAAAGTGGTCTTACAACAAAAAAAAGAGAGCCATGTGTCTTCTATGCTAGAGAGTCACTTGTTGCTGATGGCCATATTTTCTACCCACTGGAAAGCTGAAAATCAAAACAAATTACTCTGGAGAGGAAGGCAGAGAATTGTGCCTCACAGAGAAATTTGGGCTACAGTGACAAGATAACCAATGTCAACAGCAAATGCCTGAGGAAAGTGAACGTGAAGTAGAGTAACAATTGAATGAAGTGTTATCTAAATAAACATGTTATTTTATATCAGTCTTAGGTGTCCTTCAGATACTTTATCAGCTGTAATATTTATGATTATTGGTGTTTATAGTAGTAGCAGTAGCAGCATTAATGTATCAATAGGCTGTGAAGAGATAAACTCTATTCCTAGAGTATTCCTAATGGAGTTCTAGTAAGTCCTAGAGCATTCCAACTAATCCATTCTGAAGTCATTGACTAGGGCTTAGTTTGTTAGGATTTCAAGCTCCTAACACTGGAAACAGGGGTAGAGGATTATCCAGGCTTCTTAAAATCCTCTAACCAGTTAAGTGTTAGGCCAAGGCAAGGAAAAATGGATGCTGTTTTTGCTGATTCTCTGCTATACTCAGGCCTGGCTTCATGGGCTGTTGGATATTCTGGCCAGAAGCTTCCTCTTGCTTTTCTCTACTTTCTTTGGAGAAGAATACAGACCAGCAGGCTGGGATACACCCTGGAAAAGCCTGCAGCTCTTCTGAGGTTAAGGGAGAGGGAAGGAGGTTTTTAGGAACTGACAAAAGATCCAACCTGCATCTCCACTGATTTTCCTTTCCTTGTGAAGAACCAGTGTCCCAAGAATCCTTGAAATAACACGGACGCTTCATCCCTGCAAATATGGAGATACAGCCTTGGGGTATTATATCCAGTAGGAATCAAGGACTGCATCCTACTGATAAAAGTTCACAGCAACTACTCAAATGTCCCAAACTCCAATTTATGGTGACTATCATGACCACAACATAGAGAACAGCACAGACTGATTTAAATTTGTTTCCCAGAGAGAAGACCAATCAACACGTGATCCACATCAGGTGGGTTGAACTAAATGACCATTAAAGGTCCCTTCCAATCCAAACCATTATATGATTCTATGATCTCTGAAGTCTTTCAATAGGCATTCTGGAGGTAACAATTTGAGAGATGGGCATTGGACCCCATTAGGAAGCAGGTGGTGATTTGGGATACCAGGGAACCTCAG
This sequence comes from Agelaius tricolor, assembly GCF_023055355.1. NCBI lineage: Eukaryota > Metazoa > Chordata > Aves > Passeriformes > Icteridae > Agelaius > Agelaius tricolor. Next base: position 8,280,840 of record NW_027269263.1, read on the forward strand.
GCTGTGTGCTACTGAGAGAACGAGGGGACCCCTGCCTGTTGTTCTGTTCCTCCACACCTCTCAGATTTTGAGTGTATTTCTTACTAACTGACCCCTGCTCCAGGCAGCTCCTCCAGGCTGGAGTGAGGGATGGCAGGCAGGGCTAAGCAGGCTCCAGCCCTGGCCATGAGCACAGCTGCCAAGTGCCACTGCCAAGGAAAACGTTAATTGCCTAAAAAACATGGTCCTGCCACTCAGCTGATGAATCTGTTCTCTCTGTGAATCCAGAGGATGTGGGACCACCTGACATAGGATGACTCTGGTCATCTTAATCCCTGGATCTCTCATCAAAATCACAGCAAAGCATGAAAAAGGGGAAGAAACACCACAAAACCAGCCTCACTTGTTTACTTTTTACCTGTAAATGCCACACCTACTAAAAGAATCTTTTGGCTACTGAGATCAGAGTGAGCAGTGAACTTTGCCTAAAAAGTGTGAAGAGAATGAACTTCCCCTTTGAAACTTTTATGGGAATATCCAAACACTGTCTTGCAAAAGAAAAAATATCTATTTTATTAGCCACAGTGCATAGCTACAGATCCTGTTAGAACAGCTCTAACAGGACAGAAGGGGGAAGAGGTTGATGATTAGTCATTAATGAAATGCAGTCACAAAGAAGATGACAGCTATGACTCTAGCATGTTTTGCTAAAGAAAGGGAAGCATTATTGTCATTTTAGAAAGCTTTGGCAAGCCTCCCCTCTGAATACAATACAATTCTGACCACCCACGTGTGGCAAAGATGTGCTGAAAATGAAGCAGGTACAGAGAATGGCCACACAGCTGATCAGAACCTGCATTGTAGAAGAAGGCCTAAACCAACTGGTTGTTCAGCCCAGCAAATCAAAGACTGCTGGATGTCCCAATGATTATAAGTCCAGCAAACATAAGGAGAAGTATAAAACTAGATAGAGAGAAGAAATTTGAAAATCTAGACAGTAACAATGTCAGTGGTTGCACATTGGCTAGGACTAAAGTTAGGCTGGAAATTAAAACGTTTCAGGTCTCTGGAAGAGTAAGGGGAGCTTTGTTGCTCCTCGCCCTGCAATTCCCACTCTCTGCTGTTCATGGTCTCACTGAGTGGCTATTGGTATTTCTCCTCAGTAAATATGAGCCAAGATTAAAAACTGGCTATTGGACTGAATGGGGCCTCCAGCTTCCATGGTGCCCAGGAAATCACATTCGGCGAGTAGCAGCTGTCCTTCTGTGCACTAGGAGTGAGCAGGTTTTTCCCTATCTGTTAATCCATAGTAAAGTCAAAGGGCTCACATTCCATCCCACTCTTTAACACAGCATTCATATTTACAGAGCAGAACACCTTTTTTTTTTTCCCCTAAAAAGAAACCCCACAATTCTTAATGGCAACACCACAATGTTTCTCCCTATAACAATGAAAAAGACACAAAGAAAATCAGATTTTTAATAAGCACATATAATTCAACAGAAACAGTGAAGATGAGGCTGGATACTTTAAGATTATCCCCCTTCCAGTATAAAATATGTTTCTTACTAACTGCTCCATACCAATTATTGAAATATCATTCATCCATTCCATGCACTACTTTCATCTCTGTCACACGTTACAAAATGTAATACCAAAGATAAGAAACCATCAACAGCAGCTCCACTGCTCTCAATAAATCTGCTTTCTACTCCTCTAAGAAACAACACCAACATCTGGATTAATCTTTAGTTATTTGCAGTAGCAAATTCTTATCTTAAGTCTGAATTCTGGAATAAACTCATATAAACAAAGACTAGTGTAAGAATATTGAAATGCATTTTATTTATCTGCATGGGAACATGCTATTTTGCCCATAAACAAGGGAACTGTCATATTTAAATATTTCTCTAGTACAGTCATAAATCTCTCATAAATGAATGTCCGAGCTCTCTCTTTGAACTTTATCTTGCCTTTACAGAAATGTATTGTCTATGGTTTGGTCTTTTGATTTTTTTTTTTTTTTTAGTTGTCTGCTTGCAGTTTTGTCTGCTGTCTTGCAGTTATCTGTGACTTGTTGAGTAATCCTATGTTACAAATGAAGGCACTATGCCTACAAACATAGGTATACAGGAAGATTTACCCTGGGAATACTATATACTCATCATACTCATGATACTCATCATCCTTATCCCATGAATTCAGAAGCAGTTTTTACCCACCCCATTTATTTTAATTAAGCTTTCTAAAACAGACTGGCTTTTTTCCCCTCACATCAATAGAGCTGATGTATAATGTAAAACTCAGGATGGTTGTTAGAATGTGTTCCATAGGTCTGGTGAAATGTTTGTCTCCATAGCTTAATACTATAGGAAAAAAAAAAAGGCAAAAAGAAAAAGGAATTTCACTAGAGTATACTGGATCTTGAAAAACCTAGTACTGGAATCCAAGAATTTCACTCGTTAGACTGTGGTACTATTCAAAACACAGCAGCAAAAAGTTAAATGGTGGTACAGTGCCATTTATTCTATACTACACCAATAACAAAAGCCTGGAAAACCAGCCACTTCTACAGGAAGGTTCTCCTCTAATCTGTATATTCTATACATCTCCCCTGAAGTTTCTGAAATTTCTATAGGGAAGTTACATTTTCACTTTCTCTTCTGCTGTCCACGATCAAATATTAAAGTGCCAGACGTCATTGCTGGCCATGAAAGGATTCATACATTCATAAAATGAACGGATAGTATTGCTGTGAGACTAAAAGCTGAAGGAGGGAAAAAACAACTCTACTAACAGCACCAGAGAAATCAAATTCTCAATAGCCAGTATCACTGTAAACCCTGTTTCACCACAGCTTTTAAAAGGGCTGTATCACAAGGCATTAGTCTTTGCCAGAGACAATCCCCCTCGTTATCCAAGGCGAAGCCTGCAGGGAAAGGTTGGACAGACTCTGCTGGCTCACTGAGGTAAGTGCCTTGTTATCCATTCTGACATAAAGGAAGTGGGAGGGATCCCCCAGAGAAGGGCTCCAGAAGACAGGCGAAAAAATCTGGCGGAAGGAGCCCTACGACCAGACAGGCCCGGGGAATTGGCAGAATGTATGTGAAATTATTGCTAATGCATGGATAAGTAACAAAAAGCCCAGAACAGATGGACTCTTGGGATCCAGCTTCAGATCCAATAGGAGTACCATTCCCCATCCTCTAATCCCATGCCACCCATCCCAGGCACTTTGAGGGCCAGTGGGGTTCTCTTCCGATGGACTTGAAGCGCATCCAGCCATTGTCACTTTCAATACCTCTTTGTAATGTCTGCAGCCCTAAAGTTGCCCTGTAGGAAGCAGCTGCTGTATGAAAAGGGAATGAGCTTCCACTGGAAAAAAAAAACAACAACTTCTGCTATTGAAAATAGTCATTACTTCACCACTCAGCATGCTAAAACATTAAATACAGGAAATTGCCTCTCTCAAATCTAGTATCGCTAGACATATCAAAAAATACAGAGTATTTGCAGGGATCCATCTTTGCTACTCTCAGTTTAAAAATCAACTTGGGCCCCCTGTGGAGGGAGCAAGCTACTCTATGAGTACATCTAATGATACAGAAACTAGCAGCAAGGCCAGTAGTCTGCAATGAAGGGAATAATGAAGGCCAGAAAATCTTCATTAAGGAGCAGGTCATTCCAATGGTGACAATCATGCCTTCTATGAAAGACCAGAGCCCAAGACAACCTTCATACACCCATCTGTGTGGGTCATCAGAAAAAAAATGGAGTGATGCAACAGAAAACCCAGCAGACCTCCTGGATCATCTCAAAGGATTATTGTTCCTACAGAATTACCAGTGCCTTATCGTGACGTGGAGATCTCTCCAGTCATGCTCTCTGAGGAGTATTTACCTCAAAATGGTTATTGCAAACTACCACAAAGCACAAGCCAAACACTGTGAAAAAATGTCAAAAAGAATTTTCCTCAAAAGGCACTAAAGCCTGAGTAAGAAATCGTTGCAGTTTTCTTTTCATCCTTTTCTTTTGGCCATGTTTTTATGTCTTTTCCCTGGACATGTACTGTCCTAACTCAAAGCCAAAGAATAAATAAATGTATGCACACATATGTAGTAGGGTTACTGAATGTTTAGGAGGGGAAGGAAAATTTATCAGGTCAAGTTTTCAAATCAGAACTAGATCTCCTCCTAAAAGATACCATAGCAATCAAAATGAAGAAATATATTAAATAAAGCAATTTCTAGGGAATAATTTATGTCTGGGATCATACAGGAGGAGCTTCAAATGAGAGGGAAAGGTTCAATACATATCACTAAGGGGGATCCAAAACCATTTGCCTCTCAAGCAGGGAAGATTTCATCTCCATGAGAGCTGGGGCATATGGTAAACTCTGAATTCAGCTGGATGCAAGAGCCAGTACCACTGAGTTGGGGTATGGCTTCTGGCCTGAGGGAGCTTCTCCTGACCCCCAGATTCCTCTGAGGTCTCTGTCCAGGGAGAGAGGCAGCCAAGCAGCTCTGTGCCATGTTAGACTACATCTTCTTTTGGGCTCGTGGATTTTGCCATATAGGAAAGCGGTAACTGGGCCTCTGATGAGTGTGCTGATAAACACAAGCACAGTCCCAGAGAAGCTGTGCCAAGCCCAGTAGCCTGTCTCTGACAATAAGTGCCTGGTTAACTCTTTAAACCAAAGGGAAAGTACGCTGTATCAAACTCCCAGAGCTCCTTTCAAGCTCTGCATTTGGCAAAAAATGTTCTGATAGTGTTGCTCCTCAAGAAATACAGAGCAGTTCATAAGGGAGAAGCAGCATCTCTGAGCCAGGATGTGTCATTTCCTCTGCATAGAAGGTCTTAATGGGAGCAATCTTTGAATCACTGATGTTCTGGGGTACTGCAAAAAAGAGACCTCTCAAAAGAGAATACACTTGCATTTAAAAGAAAAGGAAACCAAAACATGCCATAGACTCCACAAACTTCCATATTCCCCTGAAATACTTGCTGTAGGAAATCTGATTAGATGAACAGAAGTTGCTCTTTCTGCTCTTCCAGAATTAAAATCTGTGAATTTCTATTATTTATTCACCTTTAAATCATTAAATGTGTAGAGGGGCTTAAACCTCAGAAAGCTCAGGAATATTTTTTATCAAGAGACAGACAACAAATAGTTTCAGTTTCTTTACATATAACACAGTAACTCATCTCAATATTTCTTGCATATGATCTCTATCACTTCTAAGTCAAGGCCCAAGTCTGTAGTGGGAAAAATAGAAATCACTTTAATCTATACTGGAAGAAATGAATATTTGTTCTAGTTGACAGACTGGCAGGAATTCAGTAGAACAATATAAAAGACAAATCTCAGAGAAGGTTATTTATTCTTATTCAACCACAGTGCAAATTTCTTGATGAAGCTGGAGTTCTGGAATGCTTGACCAGATCTCTGTGAACCTTCTTACCAAGGTTGAAATCATCATGAATTACTGTTGTACTCATTAGTGGAAGTTCTTAGAGACATTAAGTCACCTACTGGCTGACCTTCTGAAGTAGTAGATTTACATTACCCAAGATTCAAAAAAACACCAATATCAGCATTTAATCACTGAAGATTTTTATATAAAGCTTGGCAAGTTAAATCAAAGGATTGAATATATCAGTCTAAGAGACCAGTATTCACACCTGCTCAAAAACCTCATTATTGATTAAATTTTGCTAGCTGGGTTTCCTTTTAATAGATTTATGCCAGGTTAAAAGTGACAGCAATCCCTGATGGTATAATACAACTTCAATCACTTTTTAAAAGACAGTTCATTTTTGCATGCAGGCAGATAGCCAAAAAGAGCATTTGTGTTGGGACTAGAAGCATTTGAAACATCAGTGGCTAGTTTTTACTTACATCTGAGAAAATGACAGTATAGGAAAGTTGAAGAATGCCAAGGGTAAAATCTCAGCCATACTAAGGTTAAATGAAACCAGAACTTCTACCCTGAAGAAGTTTTTTCAGCAAAAACTCCCTCAAAGTTCTGTAAAAATTAAAGTGGTGTGGTTATGACAGTTACATACATCTTAACAGGCAAGAAGCTTGCATAAATGTTTGAGGGTTTGGGCTAGATTCATTTGAAAGTAAGTAACAAAATTGGAACAATTATTCCCTTTTCTTCCAGATCTCAAAAGTTCAGGCAGTAGCTGGAGAAGATCAGCTCTGACCCTTATTTCCACCTTCACAATGTAAGTTCTAAGTGTACCAAAGAAAACAGCACTGCTCTTCATTATGGTGTCTTAACAGATCCTTTCAATAACTAATCACAAAGATTTCCTAGTGACTTTCCTTTCTATTTCTTTTCCTCAAAATGCCTGATGTAACTCTGTCTTTAACTTACCCATAACAAAATAAACATGACTCCTCTTCCCTGCTGTTCATTTTTAAAATTCTGCAGCTTCAATCTCATACAATTCTCTGGCTTTCAAGCTATCAGCAGAATTTCCCTAGATGTGTACAGCTACAGTATATTTTGTTCTTCATTTGTGTTGGACATGAAATTTTAGTTTGGTGTTATGCATTATGGAGAGTCTGGAAGGGAAGGTTGTTCTCTTTGCACTTGGCCCTGAGGGTTGGCAGCAACACTGCAAAATGACTTTATCCCCAAACCAGATGTTCAAGTTGTTTTAATAATATCTTATGTTTCTTTCACAAAATAAAACAAAAACTCACTGTATCAGAATGTTCCAGTGTTACACAAATGGGATTTTTGCTGTCTGCATTTTGCCCACCAGATGGTAGCACTGAAATGAAATCAGAAGTTTTCTTATCTAAGCACTTATCACTCTCATAGGTTGGACAAAATTCTTCCTTTGCAGCAGTGGTAGGATTTAATTGCAGGTAATTCCCTAGGGCATCTGTATCCTGCAATCTTCTGGATTATCTGATACAAAACAAACATAAGTAAAGTGGTGTTAGATGGACCCTTTTCTGTCATGGATTAGGTGTTATCTAGTTTACTTGCAGTTTATATCCTTCTTATTTTTTTTTTCTCCATTTCAATTCTATTTCTCATCATTATAAAAGAGACTAGCAGAGGGAATGTTATTCACATAATGTCATGGCTAACATTAGCAAACTTTAAATTCAGTAAAGTTGAAAGCAGCATTGATTTTCTATGAAAACCTTGTTCTTGGTTCAGAGAAGGTTAAAGGCAATGAGAGGACTGCTAAAAACACAGAGTGTAATGTGTTGTCTTAGAGAGAAGCTACTTTTTATCTCTATGTTACCTGCTTTTATGCCTTATTTGTGGACTAAAGATGCTACCCTGGTTCACTTTTGTGATAAGAACATTGCTCTGATGCTGTGAAGGGTAGGTTTTCTCAGCTCATAATGGATAACAGGCAGCAGGGATCACAAGTAACAAAACTTCCACCTGAGATCCTTCAAGCACATCTGTGCATATAGGCTTTCAGAAAGAAAGAACTTTTAAATGCATCTAGTGAATTCAAATTCTTAGTTTTTGTTTTGAATGCATCATTCAAGTTTCATCATTAGCAGATTTTCCCAAGAAGAAAGGCTTTATTGAAAACATATTTTTTCACCTGACTTAATTCCAAGCTAGTGACTATCTAGCTCAGGCTTAAGCACAGTACTCAAATTCTTTGAGGAAAGCAGTGCAAATATTTTCAGTGAGATTTGAGTCAGGACCATTTTCTCTTAGTAGGTTTGTTCTTTTCCAGGCTTTTGCTCTGTGTAAGTGGCCAATATATATTGTTTGCAGACCCTTATCTAACACCATTAAGTTTCAGCAAACACATTTTTAGTCCACAGGAAGGATTATTGTCCCACATTTCACCATGAAAACAAGGCTCTTGCATAGGACTGAAGATGAAGCTGACAACTGTCAAGTGCTGCAAGAACAGGTGTTCATGAAGTCTAACTCCACCAAAATTACTGATTTGCTGCATTTCTACAGTCTTGTCTTTTACAGGCACTGTAGGCTGATGGCATATCATTGAGGAGAATTCTTGCATTGTATTTATTTTAGACCTTAGCATTTTGTCTCCTTTGTTGGGGCAGACCTGTCTGAAATTAAAATTCTTGAGAATAAAACTCCAAGGAACACATGGAAGTCATGAGTTTTCTGGTAGGATCAACACAAGTCCCTGAGGTTTAAATGTAAATGCCAAAAAAAAAGAAGAAAAAAAAAAGAAAAAAGGGCTAAGAAAGCTTAGCAAATGGTTTGGTGGAGAAGACTACAAATGTCTGGTAAGTATCTTGGTACTATACCATTTGAGGTAGCTGCTGGATTCCTGCCAAGCTTTGAAAGTGAAATGAACCTAGAGTACAGCAGGTTTAAAATATTTTGAATCTGTGCCATCAATCTGGAACTTGAGCAGTATTACTCAATTTTCCATACTTTCTTTCTGAACCTGGCTGCACAGTAAGAAAATTTGAAGTGGTTTTCTATAAACCTGGGTGGCTTCATGTTTTTTTATATAGAAACCATCTGAAGTGTTGTTTTCCCTAGGTTTTGACCCCAAACCAGGCAAAAGTTGGTCATTTCAGCTGAATTTCCTTTTGAGGTTTTGGATTCCTTCCAACCTTAAGCTCTCATTCAGGCTGTAGAAGGTTCATATGTGCCTTCTTTGTGAACCTGCTGAGTTTACTCATCTCACACAGTCAGAACTCAGAGGTTCTACCAAGAAGTGAAGGGAAAAGATGTACAAGGAACAAACAGATCAAGCCTGCAGTCCCTCAACATGCAAAGCTTCCATTAATTTTGTTGAGAGAACCATGCACAGTGCAGATCTAATCACCCCACCCCTTCATCAGGAAGGGTGATGTCACGGGACAGGGACTCAAAGTTCAATTCCTGTCTCTGATGCAGACTTCCCCTACAGTTTTGCACAAGTCAGCCAGGGTAGAAATCCAGGTCACATGGAAATGAATGGCAAAATTCTTATTGACATGAGGGCAGAATTTCATCTTAAACTCCTTGCATTGGAGCTCTTGATCTCCCACCCAGAGCCCTTTACTTCATCCCTGGTTTTGCCCCAGCCATTTGTGCTATAAACTGAGTAATCATGAGTCTCTGCACACTACCTAGAATCAGCAGGAGCTGATCTCAGGTGGGGCCTCCCAGTGCTCCTGTCATGCAGATGACAGACAGTAATAAATGAGAAGCACGTGCACTTGACCTGAATGGAAACAGATGGAGAGCACAAGGCCAGAGGATTTCACTGGACAAGATCACAGCACCGCATGTGCTCCATTGTTAAATTCTCCCATGTCCTGCAAACATGCAGGATCTTCCTGCAGGCTCTCCTTGCTAACAGAGCAAAGCAACACTTCTGGCACAACAGAAGATTGTATTCATTGACAGAGTATTCACATTAAAAGCTGTTTCTAAACAATAATTTCTGTTAGCTGACTGGTTGAATCTAGGTACAGGGGTACAATTTAGGTAAGCCAGTAAAACCAAACCATTTTTAAATACATTAATTATAATTTTATAAAGCATTTTTCATTAACATCTGAACTTTAACTAATGCTAGTAACCAGTGAAGAAAGACCTGAAAGCTGTGTATTTACTTCCAGGTCTAGCTGTACCTAACATCCAAGTACCTCCATCAGATCCTCTGTCAATTTGCAGGTTCAGCATGTGCACATTTCCCATGTTTGTTCTAGATTGCATGTTCTGCCTACAGCAGCATCATTCACTACACGTGCTTTCATGAGAACAGCCATTACAGAGGATGATAAATAAGTAACACCAGCATTACAGAGGATGATAAATAAGTAACACCAGCATTACAGAGGATGATAAACAAATAGCACTGCCCACTCCCATGTCTGATGTTCTGTCTGCTTATAAGCACAGAAAAGACTGCATGCGCTATCACTTGTACAAATGCAGCACTGATATTTTCATCAGGGTAGGCAATGGTTCCAGCATATCCAGATAGAGCTCTAGCTTCTGTTTAGCTCCCCTCCCCACCCCAGATTTATACATAGTTGTGTAGTTTCCCATTCTTTCATTGCCTGGAGGTTCTTCTACAGTTTTGTGTGTATCCTGTCTCTTCCATTTCACATGCCTCTTCCAGAAGGCTTCTAACTCTGTACCTTTTTCTATCTGAAGGAAGGTGACCTTGTTCCAAGCGAAGGAGCAACTGCATCCTCTCTTTTAAAGAGAAGAAACAATGCACTCTTTGGCTGCATCCATGCTAGTAAACTAAATGTGCTAAGGAATGTTCCCTGGCCCACAGCACCATCTGGCACAGAACAGGCTGCCTCAATCCCATTCACTTCCTTTACCCGCCAAGCCGCCTCCTGGGAGCTGCCCTTGGCATGCACAAGCTCCCCAGCCATATTTGGGAATCATCTAGGACAGTGCTACCTGACCTGGGTCAGAGTGTGGCCAGCATCCATGCTAAAAATGTCATAGCAAAAAGTGGTCTTCAGCTCTCAGGAACATTCCCTGGCATGGCCTAATTTGCTAGAGTCAGTCTAGGCTTGATTCCTGTGCTGTTAGCTAAGCACACACAGATGACACTGTGCACAGTCACATCCTTCCAGTTTCTGCACACCAAATCCTCTAGTGACAGGGATGGATATCAAGCCAGCAAAGCCAGAGGTACAATAGCATGGTCAGGGAGGGAAAAATAATGTTGTCTGGAATGGAATAAACAAATGACAGAGGAAAAATAAAAGGGAAAAAAAATTGTTTCATTGGATGCCTTTCACCTCAAAATACTCCTCTCCACAATTCACTGTTACATTTCTCTGAGCTCCTGATTTTTTTCCCCATCTCCATGTGTTTTCTGCAGCCCCTGCCACTTCCTCTGTGATCTTTTTCCTTCTCTTCACACCTACTCAAAGCTATTATTTCTGAATCAAATTTGACACACATTTCTCAATTCATTACTTTTCTTTCCTATGTTATGCCTCTCTGCTTTAAATTCTTCTCTCCTACATATTTTTTCTCCTTCCTCAAAACTACCAAAAAGCTCCTCCGTTTGATTCACTTACTCCTTTGAATTTTCCTTCATATCCTTGATTGCATATTGCTCAAAATCTAGAATAATTCTTGGACTTCCTCCTAATCTCACAGTTAATTGTTGCCTTGTCCTGACACATTTTTCCTGAACCCATCCTTTACAATTCAGGATATCACAAAAAAATCTTTCCTGTTTCTTTCATAATCATAACCCAGTTCCATTACCTCTGGTCTCAGCACCCCTTGACTCTTCTCCCAGACTTTCCATTGTCCATTCTCAAATAAAAAACAGTAAGGGAGAGCACCTAAGTTATTTGCAGCCAAGGGGAGCAGAATAGACTTTCCAGTGGGTTCCCTCATGGTGGGACTGCAGCACTGGTTCTTGCCAACTGGCAGGTGAGGAAACTTGGCAAACCTGGAGATTTTGCAGTGAGACCTCAGGGAGAGCCTGACCCATCCACAGCCTGACATCTATTTTCACCCAAGACCAGCAGTTATTTGCTCTCCTTCTTTGGGGTGCTGCTCCAGATGTTCAGTGAGCATTCATGATCATTTCCGTTCAGTCTGTGGATTATGCTGGTTGATTCTGCCTTCCCAGAGGCACTGACTTCTCTGACTGATATCTCACATTAACTGAAGTCCTGAGTCAGTAAAATATTTAAGCTTGTATCTAAAGATATCTCTGTTCAACAGTGAGAACAGCTGTACAGAGACCTAAGGGGCCTCAGGCAGGAGTTCACCTGAAGCACACTGAGGTTCAGCACAGACAAAATGTCAAAGCATCTACCAAGGCCCTTGTGTTTTGCAGCCTCAAATCGTGGTGCCAAAACCAAGTGTTTCTGAAGGAGCCCAGGCATGTCTACATGGAAATTCAGCCATTCCTGTTGAATGCTGCCTTAGGAAGTTGGAAGAAAATACAGAGCACTCCTATAGCCCTCCAGTCTTTCTTGCACAGTGGCAAGATTATCAGTCAAGTTTCAAGTGGTAATTGACAGCATCTGCCAGCCTTTGAAACCTCACAAACAAAAGGGAGGTCCACAAGCAGTCCCACAAGTCCCACATTTGTTGGGCACAGTAACTAAGCTTGAGCAGGAATAACTGGTAACATGCTATGGTCTGCAATCTACAGGAAAACAGAATAATCTGATGGTCTGGAAAAAACATTTTGACATTGTTCTTCCATATGTGGCTTGACCTATGAAGCTTTTGTCAAATTTTAAATTAAATTTCAATTTTTGAGCCCATTCTTCTTCTCTGGACAACATTAATTTTATTCAGCAGAAAATCTAATCTGCAAATTTTAAAATATTTCTTTATTTGTAATGTTGGAGGTTTTTCAAAGCTGAGAAATAAACAAACAAAATCCCCCACAAAACAAAGAAAGAAAATCTTAAAGAAAATTTCAGGAGTGAAGTGTCCCTAGACATCAGTCTTTACATTGCATTCAGAGGCAAGAGAAAGTAGGGTGCAGGGAGGGAGGAAAAAACTATTAATAGAAGAACAAAATATTTGTTTCCAATTGAAAAAAAAAAAAAGAAAATTTAGAAGAAACTGAAAGCTTTTCCTGAAAGTTCTGGTTTTGGAAAAAAGCCATTTTATATTGAAATGTTTTACTCCAAGTATTTTTTCCGTCAGCTCTAGATTAAACTGTTCGAGTTGAACTTTTGCTTCATTAGCTGTTTAGCAGTTTCAGGGCAAATCAACAAGACACAGACAAGTCTTAGTAATCACCCCAAGTATTCTTTTGTGGTCCAAACAACTTAAAATTTTTTTCTTTGTAGGATTTTACCCCTCCTCTCAATTTTAAGAGCATTTCATAGATTTCATTTGATCTCTCTTGGTCTTTGGACTCTCAGAAAAAGATTTGTTGAAACTATGTGATAGAAAATTGGGGATTTGGCAAGGAAAACAAACAAAACCAACAACTTTTCACAAGGATACTTTCTTTCTGTAGAGGATTTTTTTTTTCTTAAAAAAATATTAGAAATGCATCCAATTTTCTGGCCTGAAATCTTTAAAGGAAAAGGATTTCCAACAGAGCTACTTAAATAATTTCAATGGTGAGTTTTTCATAACTTTTATAAGTTAAAGAATGTGTCTCAGCAATGACAATTTCTGTAATAAGTCATGCTTTCTTATTTTTATAAGCAACAGAGTCCCAACAGAGATCTACTGAACACCCTCCATTTCAACTTAACTGGGGAAGAGGTCTCAGTCATGCTACAGCTCCAGGCATGTACAGGGACAGCTGCTGGCTTAGCACAGACCATGGTTTCTTTGCAAAAAAAAAAATTACTTCTGTTGCTGGTAGTGATACCAGCACACAATGGAGGGGTGAGAGATTCTGAGGGATCGTAACAGACTCGGAGCAAACCCTCCTGAGATAAAGTCAAATGTGACTTTCAGAATCATGCAGGTTATACAAACTGTTGACTGCAAACTCTGCCAGTCTCCTGCCGCATTCATTTTGTCTTGCACTTGTTCTCTATTGTCATTAAAAATTATGCCAAAGAAAATTTCCAAGGAACTTTGGGACTGCATGCAATCTGAGGAATTTCAGGGTGGAGTTAAATAATTTACTTATCAGGGCCTAAGATCTTATGCTTGGCCGGTTGCTCTTCCAGAAGTGTCCTCTACAAGGATGGAGAGGCCTGGGAGGGTCAGCCTATATCCCAATTCCCTCACATTCTTTCCCCTCAGCCCCAACACGTTTTGTGTTCATTTACTCTTCTCATACTTTACCCAGAGGTGGATACAGCTGCAATGTAGCTGTAAACACAGTGCCTCAGTCCTTCTTCCCAACCTTCAGATCAACCACAGCCTGGATGGTAATAGTGAACAGAACAAAGCAGAACAAAGTCTTCTCCCTCAGAAAAAGTTACAAACCCCTGCTTCTTTTGCAGATACACAAAAGTTTAAAGAAGTGAGAGTTATGTGCCTTTCTTACTTTATCTTCTCATTGCAAACACTGAACATTTATGATCTCTCCCACTTGCTTACAGATACTTTGGGACTGTAACAACCCAGCGATATACTTACTTCAGTACCCAACATGCAAAAGTCTTTTCTTTATGCCTGTGAGTGAGACCTTCACTCAAAATTTTGGGTTTGTTTTTTTGTTTTTTTGGGTTTTTTTTATATCAAGGGCAGTGAGTTGCCGAGTCCCACCTTGCTGATTTCTTTGCTTGTAGCCTGAAACCTTTTCTGGCTCCCTACCCAGCCAGCCAGCACTTATTCTCTCAACAGCAATAATCACATCCAAATTAGATTTGCTGTTAAACAACATCCCACTTCTTTCAGAAACAGGAAAAATGAAAACACGTATAGAAAAGCTTTTATTCTTATTCACAGCAACAGGATGTGGGGTTACCATGGGTCATGCAAGCATATGGTGCAAAAGGTGAATATTTGTTGAGAACCTTTGCTGTTGAGATCAGACTGTAGGAACTGCATTTTCTCCACGAGGGTTTGAGCATTCCTGCTGGCAATGACTGTTTGTTTCAATTCACACAAAAAAATTTGATTTCGGGCTGACCGCAAATACTTATTTATTTTGGGTCCAACCATTGAACCTTCCCCCACTAGCCCCAAGGAACATTTGGAAAAAAAAGGTAACAACTTCTATAATTCTAATCCAGAATGTACTTCTAAAGGTCAGAGTTTCACACTGCTTCATCCCTCTAAATTAAGGAGTCCCTTTTCTTCCTTTTTTATACCCAGCCACTTTTGCTCTGAAAGTTGCAGGCCTACACAATGACTTGGATAAGAGAATTCGGGATAGTCTTTGTTGTAGACATTTCTGATAAAGGAGCTTCTTAAAGGAAATTTCAGGAGTGAAATAGGCACTGGGAGAACAGAGGGATTCTCCACAATTACCTTCTCTAACATACTTGTCTGAGTATCTCTCCCAAAACCAAAATAAAGAACATTATGAACCAAAGTAAAGAACATTATGAAGTCACCATGTGGTTCTGACAACTTCTTAAAAATATCCCAACAAAATAACCAAACCAACAACTAAAAACAGTATTAAAAAAGATGACTAGAAGAATTAGAAGCATGGGGTAGCCTATGTTTGAGGAGAAATCTAGAGCTCTTCAGCCTTGAAAGAGACAAATGGGAGGGAAAGACATGCAAGAGCTTCTATAAAGTAACTTTTCCCACTGCTCATAATGAAAAAATGAGAAGTCATCAACAGAGTCTTAAGTAACTAATTGAAGTAAATGAAAAGTATTTTACTTAGGAAGGTGCAATTTAACTATGGAACTACTTCATCACTTCTATTTACAAGCAGAAAATACCACCTGACTTTTTTATTTTCTAGGAATATAATTACTACAGTTCTGGACTAGAATGTTGGGCTTACACTTTACTTAAAAACAAAGGTTTTCTTTAAGGGTGAATGCATACACATACAGAAAGACTGAGACTTCAGAGTTCTGCAGTAGACCATGAAGGCCCACTTTAAAAAGCAAGTTTATTGGAAAATCCTGCAGCTGTCTCATTACATTAAAAATACTGATCAATAACCCAGGAATGTTTGACATTCAATAACTATGTCCTAATATACCTTGAAAATATTTTTAAATATTTCCAGGCAAAGTTATTTGCCTGATAGCAAATATTTGGATCTGAGAGCTGTCACAGACAAAACACCACTGAGGAGTTAAACCTGACTGGGTTTTTTTCAGATAGGTACATTGCTTCTTTGAAAAGGGATGTGAAGTGCCAGAGGAATTACTGAGTTCATTCACACAAATATTTGTGGTAACATGACACCAGTAGTACTCTGTGAGTGGGCAACAGTAGATTACCCATTAAAAGAGCCCTATTAGAGTCTGGAAGGTGGGCAAAGATTCTGAACTGCAAAGTGAGCAGCTCAGCCTTTAATGCTGTGCATAAAATTACTGCTTATATGACTTATCTGAGGAGCTGCTGAAGGATTGTTTAATTCAATGAAAGAAAATATTCTTTCAGCATTTTAGACGTTGCAATGTAACACAAAGGAGTGCTGGCATTTTCTGGCATTAGCCCAGGATATGGGCTGGGTCATTAAAGACCCAGCCACTGGATTTAGTAGCTAAATTACATCCCCTTACTCTTCAGATATTTTTTTAAGCTTGGAAAATTATATAAGAAAAGAAAATGTTTCAACCCAAACTAACAACTACCATGGATGAATTCGAGCTATTAGTAAAGAACTAATCAATAACCATAGAAGAGAAGACAGCATAAACTCTCAGAACTCCCCACAATCATACACAACCATGTAGTGATGACTTTGAGATCTCTGTTAGCAGTAATCACCTGTGTTCCCCGTGGTTTACCATCACAGTGTCACCATGCACTCTGAGGCTCATGAGGCTGCCCAACCAACTCTCTAGGTAGGAGCACTTCTGGAGGCTTCTGTGAGCCACTTCCTGTGGCTTTCCATTTCTAAGGGCTGCATTGGCTTTATATTTGTTCTCAAGAAACAGAAAGCCAGTGACTCCTGAAATTCTCTTCTGAGAGCATTTACCATCCTGAGTGCTTACAAGAAAGGGCATTGTTACGATCATCAACTTATTCCCTCAGCAGAGGTCCCATGGATTTGCCTGAAAAATGCTCTGAGACATTAATGGCAACTATTGTACATTCTTGGAGCTCGTTTTCTGCCCTATCTGTCATTCTTGATGTATAGTACTTCTGGCTAACCACAGTTAACCACCTTTGGTTCAAGAAACCCATTACATTCTGGCACTGAAGCCTCTGTTCTTCTGCCCTGAAGTCTCTAACATCATCTCTGTGCAGCAAGATGTATGATGTTTTGCAATAGAGCTCAATGTGAATAAATTTGTTAAATGCTCCAGAATATATTCTCATAACCAAACTATTTCTGCTAACCCATGCAAATATTCATAAAAGGTTGGCTGAAAAAACTAGAAATTTACGGACTGCTGAACACAATTGGTTATTAACTCATCTCGGATCCTATGGGGGGGAAGGGAGGATATACTACAAATTCATAAATGGTTATTTTCTGAGATGTAACATACAGCAATTTAAATTTAAACAATACCTTTCTCATTAAAAAAACAATGTAATCCAAAATGATGAATCAAAAGCAAGCAAGATCTTCCTATTGTTTCAACTTTTTGTTTGTTTATCTGCATTTTGTTTCTTAGAAACCTGTTAATACTTGAACTCTGATAATGTACTCAGGTCCTTGGAGCAAAGGAAACTACACATTATGAGACCTAAGGAGCAGAAAAGATTATTTAAAATTCCATTAGCACTTCTCCAACAGTCAGCACAGGGACATTTTGACACTACCTAGTGACACCCTCCTGATCTCAGCATGTTCCATTTCACTTCCAACACCTTTGCAAAAATCTATGCTTAGGGAAGGATCTCCCTGAAAAGAGCCCTCATAGACCACTCCATGCTTCCTCTCATAATCATGCATATTCTAATCATGCCCTTTTCAAATGGAAGGCTTTTATTTTATCAATTTCATGATAAATGGACACTTTCTGAGGCTAAAAGGGTGATCTGTGGAGTAGTTTCTATCACACAGATTCCCATGGTAATATAGTCTGTTTTTACCTCAAGTGATTTATAAATTTGAAACCAGTACATGAAACCACTCCTAAGTCAATCCAATAACCAGGAGTTGCATTTTGCAGTCTGAGTACGGCTCTATCACAGTCAAATCTGTGTGTCAAAAGGATATGCCCCCAGATCATCTTGTTCCAGAAGTGCAGCCTCTAATCCACATAAATTTGTCTCATTTTGGACTCTTTCTTAGGCAGAAAAAAATTAGTTTGAGCTCCTCTGTGGCTGTCCCCTGAGTCTTTCCCCTTGTAATCTCAGGAGTGTTCACTGTCATCCCCTAGCAAAATGCTCAGCAGAATGTTTATTATAAATCAGGGAATAAGTTTGCTTAGAAATAGTAACGAGGCTGTGAATCTCTGGGTGGCCTCTCTCTTTTGAAGTCCTTCCACTTGCCCAGTTACCTTACTGATGTTCGGTCAAATTCCTTTGTCACGACGCACAAATCGTGGTAGGTTTCCTAAATAACCAGTCTTACTCATCCCAATTGGATATTAGTTCTCACTCAATTTAAGGCTTCTTTTTTTTTTTTTTGCTTGGCATGCATTGCATAGATTTTTATAACACATAATAACTTCTGTCCCAAATAAGCACATCATCAATCATTATTTCCAGTCAAAGAGATTTTGGTACATCTTATGTGTCAGTGGAATCCTGCAATGAAAGCACTTCAACTTATCTGTCTGAGGAGAAGATTCTAACTCAACATGCCAAAACCATAGGCTGAAGGAAAAAAAAAAAGTTAAAAAATAAAATAATTTAAAGAAATAATGTAGGTTTGGCCTTTCCAGCTTTTCTCACAGGCTAAGAGATTGCTTGATAGCTTTGCCTCCCTTCTAAACATGTACAGTGGCCATACCATCACTCAAGTTCACTGACTTCTGACTTCATTTAGCACATTCTAAATCTGCTAAGCCCTTTAATTTTCTTCCACAAGGGTCTGAAAGGCTTATTTGTACTGTATGTATGTTTTGACACAATACTAGGATCTAAATTTTTGTGTTACATCCTTGGTACATTTCGCACCATTAAAAGATAATTATAACTTATATAGTTATAAGAGTGTCTATGCCCCATGCAATAGAGCTGCTAAACAACTTATGGTTATCAGAATAGCATTCAGCTGTTTTAAAAGCTGAGTGCTGGTCAGCTAGCTTTACTATGTTAGTGTGATTTTTGCCACTCAGATGCCTATCTCTTTTCTGCATAAAAATAATTTTACTGTTCCAATAATAAGTAGTCACTAACCTCTCTGTTAACTGTTAGATATTTCAATTACATTGTTTTGAAATTGACTGTATACAAACACTGCTGTTATCACAAAATTATTTTGAAGAAAGCAGATATACCACAACAGAGAATAATCACATCCCACAGCAGCTCCCCACCCAAGCTCCCATCACTCTTAGAAACACAATGCACAGAAACAGATTTCAACTCACCTCTCTTTCCCTCTCAGGGACCTTCTCATTCTGGTTCTTGAAAACTGCATCTGGGAAAGCAATTTTCTCTTGTTCTCTGCTTGCCATAAGAAAGCACACAGACCAGCTCAGCAGCTCCTGCTGCCTCACAGAAGTGTTCTTTAGTAGGACAGTCGAATACTGGAGACCTAGAGGGCTGGAGGTTTCCAAGACCAGACTAAATAAAGCTCCAAGCAACCTGGTCTGATCTCAGAGCTGGCCCTGCTCAAGAAGAAGAAGATGTCTCCTGAGTTAGTCCATTATTCTACACTTCAAAATGTGATAAAGTTGTATCTCCTTCATTACTGACTTTAGAGAAAAAAAAATAATCATGATAATCCTCCCAAAAACACTCCTAGAAGCCCCATCTTCCTTGGGGTAGTCAGCCTTAATTCTCCTCCAGCCTTAGAACTGCAATCAGCTGTGGATATCAGCAATCTGGTGTCTGTTAAGGATGTGCCATCTAAGATGTTATTCACAGGTGTATCCCCTTTAAACAAGAACCAGGGCCCTCTTCCTCTGATTACTGACCTATTATTATCATCATTCAGACTGCAAATGAGATGGCTATTACTTCCTTTAAACTTTTTTGCATCTTGGTTTTAGAGTAGAAGCATGCCAGAAAGCATTATAGAAGATTATAGAAGATTATAGAAAAGTGGTGTGAAAGTCCCTAAAGGACACTTGAAAACATATATGTATTCCTTATGGTTTATATCAAGGATATGAACTCATACATCATGGATACCTATGCAAATTCTGACTCTGCTGATTCCAATTGGAAGTCAATGAGAAAGTCAGGTTTCCCTTGCCCAGGGAACCTTAGCCTGATAATATGAACATGCCTTAAAATTTGTTCAGATATGATAAAATTAAACCTGCATTACATATTTGTAAGATTAATCCCTAAGATCTAAACCATGCATTTATTTCTGACCATACAAAGTAATAAACTGGACCAGAATCTAAAATAAGATCTTGAGCCAATAGCTCCCTCCTGCAAATTCATAAATATCTGTCCATATTTGAGAAGTTACACTGAACCCATTATATATGCCATAACTTTAACTTTTCTACCCCTTTTGGGGAATCTGACTCCAAATATGCTACTCATTCAGGTTGATGGCTGTCCTAAACAAAATTGACCCAGTTGCACACTGAAGTGCTGCAGATCAGAGGTCTTACACATTGGAATAGAGATACTTATATGAGAAAAACCACTCACAGATATTGCAGTGTGAAATCAAGATTGTATTTTTCTTATGTACAGTACAATGTGTAAAGTTATAAGCTATCAACATGATAAATCCTATAATTACAGATCCATACTTTTTTTTTTAATATGTTTTTGTATTGCATTTCTGCTTACAGAAAGGCATAATTTCCCATGTATATTCACTATTTCTATGCCATCTAAGTATGTTTGCATGGTTTTTTTGTTTTGTGTATGGAACTTAAATAACACAATGAGAGGCAGATCAGTCAAAAGGGAAACTAAGGTAGAAGTGTAGCAAAATATTGTCCCAGAAAAATCTCTTTAGCAAAGAAAAACTTCCAGACCTTAGCCTCCCAAAAAAAGCCAAGAATAATTCCCTCAAACACAGAATCTTGAGGTTAAAAAAGATAAGTCTAAACAGCAATTTCTTACATAAGACTCAAGTCTAGTGTACCTTATCAGGGTCAGTATTTCTATGTTCTGGAAGTGTGAAATATTTCCTGAGCATGACTTTTGTAATAGGTCTTCTATAACCTGTATGTTTAAATTCTGATAATTCAGCTCTATCCTCCTTTCTAATTCTTATT
This sequence comes from Agelaius tricolor, assembly GCF_023055355.1. Lineage (NCBI taxonomy): Eukaryota > Metazoa > Chordata > Aves > Passeriformes > Icteridae > Agelaius > Agelaius tricolor. Next base: position 8,301,658 of record NW_027269263.1, read on the forward strand.
TTTATAATGTTAAGACCTTGGTCTGGCTCAGCTTATCATTTTAAACTACTGTTGGAGCCTCATTTTGAGCCACTCTCTTAATTCTTAGATTAATTTTATAACCCCTAATTAATTTTATAACCCCATATAGTTTTCACTATATGCACTGGTGAAAACAGTAATTTACTGTGACCACTCTGCAAAACAATAGTCTATGGTTCTTAAAAGGATCATGCCTTGATTTCTTGTACTTTCTTTTTCTGAGACTTCTTCCAGAATTAATTTCCCTCCACTCCATGCAAGGTCCTCTCTGCTGAGTGATTACTCCACATATTTATTTGGCCTTTACCAGCAAGATTGCTGTCCTTGCAATCTCTTACCTGTTGTATCAAAGAACCAGCTCCACTGATTCCATTTTCATTTTTCTACTTTTAGAGTAAGTCAGAAATTCCACAAAGATGAGCTGGTACAAACTCTGCTGTAAGACGGGTCTTATAAAAAAGGATTTCTTCAGTGTGAACAGAAATTATTATTCCTCATTATTGGTTTAGGGCATAATTTTTAGAAGAGCCCATATCCTCCACTCTCACCCCACCATCCAAACCCAACTTTCAGAAGACTTCAGTATTTGGAAGAGGATTTGTTGAATATCTAAGTCTAGTTTCTAAAAACAAAAAGTCATCAAGAATTCCGGATATCCAGGAAAAGTTTTCATGTTCAAAAATAAATGTATTGTACCACCTTAGCAGTTATTATTTTCAAAAATATATTCTTGCCTTTTTATGGATACTTCTTCATATCTTTACACAATTAAAAAGGGCTATGGTTTCTTATTTTGGATAGCCAGTTAATTCATAGGCAGCACCAGTGTCTTTCCCTGAGACAAGCAGGGGACAAGTGGGTGCAGAGAGCAGAGACCAGCTGGTACTGAAGCAGCACTAGGAAGGTAGAAGGTTCCTAAAGCCTTAATGGGACACAATATGAATTTACAATGGCACTGGCAGCAGGGGGAGGAGAGGTAACTACAACTTCAAGGTCTCCCTTTTCCAGTCCCTAGTGAGAGAGATTCAAGAGTGATTTTTTGGTCCTGTTGCTGCCCAGGACCAAGACCACAGCCATGACAACCTGGCTATTTGTCTGCAAGCATGGTGGATATGTGCACAGTCCAGCTCCCACTTATCCCCAGGGCTTGGGGACATTTAGTCAGTCTTCAGTGCTCCTCTTGAAGCCATGGATCTTCAATTTTTCCAGTAGACTGTCCATCATTAACAGCTCACTGAACAGAACAGGCTACCAGTGTCACCCTCCTTCCACTGTGTAGCTCCATGATCAGATAAAGTTATATCTCAGTTTTATTTCCTGTACTCATTACAATCTTTTTTTTTGTCATATGCTAGACACTTTACATTATTTCTTACTTCTCCTATTTTTGTCCCTTATACATGAGCTAAGACAGCTGCATAAGGCAGCACAAGTATTTTGTCACAGTAATATGGTGTTCCACTCTCAAAATCACTCCTTTGGAAAGCCCTGGGATTCTGGCAGACACCGTATATTACCGTTTGGTCACATCCACACCTCCAAAACAGCATTCACAAGCACTGCTCATTATGGTATTTGGCTGAAATGCCCCATCTGTCCTCACAGTCCAGGCTTTTAGCATACCCTAAATTGAGCCAAATCTAGTCTGTTTTTCCTGACAGGTAGTCTTACTCCCAAACTTTTGCTACTCAATAGACAGTGCTTTTTATTTTCTTTTTTTTTTTTCCTGATCTATTTGCACCTCACAATTTTAAAGCCTCCCACTCTGCCCTATATCAAAAGTTTGACTCAGCCCAGAAGTATCAGGATTCTTTAATCAAAGAACTGTCTCTGGTCCATAAGGCAGGTTGGCCAGCAAGGCTCCTGCCACGCTCTCTGAGGAAGAGAGAAACATCTGTAATCTCTGAGGGCAACACACAAAACTTCAACAGGCTCCAAATGAAGGCATTTTTTGACCCATTCCTTCATAATTTCTGACCACAAGCACCGTCCCTTCGAACAGTACAGGACTTGGGTCAGCAATGCTCTTAGTCTGGTCTTCTACCAGACTGTGAATACATACTGCTGGTGTCACCTATTCCTACAGGGAGGACACTAAAATTAGTGGGTTTCCATGCTTATCCCTGCTCATGGCAGGAAAGCTTGCCCCTGTACTTTATTCTGCCTTCCTTCTTCCCTGTGGCTTGACTACACCTTGTTAGCTGATTCACATCTGCCAAAATGAACTGTTTCTCCATGATTATGTGTAGTAAGTACCCCAGAATGGGGTGCCCCAGTATCCCATGCTACCTTGGAGACCTTGGAGCCTTGCTGTCTGACAACCCCCTCTCGTGTGTTGGGGTCTCAACCAGCCTTTCCAGAGAAGCAACCAAGACATTTGAAGCAGCAGAGTTTACCAGCATGAGGAGAAAAGAGCCCAGGCTAAAAAAGGGAAAAATTGCACCATGCACTTAAGATGATTTGTCCTCATGTGTCTGAGTATTCTCTGGAACTAGTAAGGAGTTTAAAAATCATGTTTGCTGCATCCTCAGATAATTGTTCTTGCAAAAAAAACCCCACAGAAAATAAAAAGAAGCCTCTTGAACTCTAACAGTTACTTCTGCTCCAACATGCAACGTAATTAAAAAAACAAACAATAATTATGTCCAAAGTGGTCTTTCTGTCCTTTGGGCAGGCCCCTTTTGTCTGCTAAGGAGGTACTTCTACCCTCACCCCTTGTAGCTCTCAGGGATTCTGGACAGTGCCAGAGACAGCCTTGAAGGTGGCTCACAAAGGTCTGGGGACTGTAAAGAATTATCTATAGATAGCCTAAGAGCAAGGAAATAGGACATCTGCCAGCATTTTTTGCCCTGATTCTTCCAGAAACCTGGCAGAAATCCCATGACATCAGTTTCTACTCTGATCAATGACATCTCACACAACTTTATGTACTCACCTTCTTCAAGTATTCATTTAATATTTTATCAAGCACCCTTTATGTTTCTCCCATGGCCAAACAGGATTTTGGCTCTTGAGCCAACAAATCTCATCCCTCTCTTTCACTTTTCCCCCTCTCTATGATTAACTTATCCTTGCTTGAAAAGTGATGCTGTACCCTGGGACACATGCTTCTCTAGATTTCTGTGATCTTTGCTTTTCCACAGTTCTCTGACCTCCAAATCTCTTATTGCTGCATAGTCCTGTCACCAATACCTCCCTAACCTCCCCTTATTTGCACACAAACATACTTCATCACCTCCTGCAATGCTTCACCACCAAAACTTTGCCTCAAAGGTCCATAAAGAGTTGGAAATTTTTGTATTATTGACCAGAACACAGAATCTCAGCCTTCATCAAAGTACTGTCACTTATGAAAGCATTGCAAGGGCTCTCAAAACACCATTAATGTCCATTTTCCCCCAAATGACAAGATTTTTATTTAGAAGTGTTTTATCTAGAGACTTCTTCCAGAGATGAATCATAACAGATCAATAGAAACATACTCCAGGAATAGAATAACTGAACTCCTTTGCATTTCAAAAGAATACAGAAAGCCATCTTTTCCTTCCAGCTGAAAAACAATATGAAATAATTTTTTAATCCCACAAAATTAATGCCATAATATTTTTCGTTTCATCTTCATTATGATCTTGATGACATGTAAAAGAAAGTTTTTATGGTCTAAATTTCAAAGTAGGACTTTATAATGAGGGACTTGATCAACCTATGAGACAGACTTTGAAACCACAGAATTAAAGTGAAGGAAATGGATGAAACACAGTACATTAATACAACAGCAGTCAATCAAACTGATGAATCATGGGTTATAAATTCTTCTTAATTTTTTTTTTAAACCATGCAGATTTCCTGGGACTTGACCTTCTTTCACTTTTTTTTCGGAGATCCGGCAACATTAACATGAATTTAAGTGACTTGTGACTTGGTAAACTTTTCTGGACTGTAGCCTTAGGTTTTATTTGCTTATGAGTTCCTCATCCAGATTCTTCCAAGAAAAAAGAAAAACCCCAAACAAATCAGTTAAACCACACAGTTTCAGGTAAAAAAGCTTTAAAACAAAAAACAGGAATTGCATGGTAGCGCTAGTGGAATGCACTTTTAAAGGATCAAGGTGTTGTGTCACTCACACTGGCTTACAGTTGCCTTGGGTAATAAAGGATTCATTTTCCCTCTCTTGGAATGGACACATTCCATAAAATGCTCCTGGCCTTTCATTAGCCCTTGAACATTGTAAACTATGAGGTGGAACACACCATGCATCGTTCCTTTGTCTTGGAACAAGAAGAATGGAGGCGTGTGCATGGGTTAGACTTTCTAGGGATCTGCTAGAACAGCAAATCAGGATGCACAGCAACATCCAGAGGGACTCCCTCAGGAGCAGAGCAGGGAAGGCAGTATTGGTGCTTCCTTCCTCTCTGTGAAAGGAAAACACAACTTTGTCCTTTTATGGGAAAAAACCCTTACTGTGTACACAGGTGCTGATCCAAAGCCACTGAAATCAACACAAATATTTGCATGGTCTTCAGAGGACCCTGAATCAGACTTACAGCCATTTGCTCCAGCTGGCATGTGGAGGGAGAGGCAGAGTGAGGCTCCTCATGGTTCTTTGCTCTCCTGTTCACCCTCACAGGTGAGGAGCTCCTGCACCACCAGCACCCGGGCTGGGGCCGCTGCCTCAGTAGTAAAAGTGGTCAGGGAACAACAAGGGTGTCAGATAGAGAAAGGGGGGCAGGGATGATGGAAAGCTTGTTCTCCAGTTGTGCTGAGTAAGGATTGTGCTTACTTCTCCCATCTGATCGCTACAAAATTATTTATAACTGTCCTTGTGGGAAAATACAGAAGATAATAATGAATGCTATACAGCAAACAGCTGAATCACAGTGTCCCAACCTCACATTTTCCAGCCCTTGAGCTCAGCCATCTAGGAAGTGCCAGAAACTAGAATGCCTTTTTATAAAAGAAAGTGCTCATATCTTTTAGGCAGCCAATGTTTGCCTGCCATTGGCTGCTGGAGTCATAGCTTTCATCTAAATTAAGAGTGGTCACAAATATTCTCATAAACTCAGTAGTCATCCAGCTGTGTGGTGTGAGCCGACAGCTGTGTGACACACAAGAGTCAGAATAGAACTGGCAGGTGAGCCAAGGAAGTTTTGGCTGTCCTTTGGAAGGGAAGACTTCTGCAATGTTATTTAAGCCTTCTCTGAAATCAATTGCACTGCAGTGACACAAAAAAGAAAAGCGTATTTCATAAGTCTTATGAGCCAGGAGGAAAACATCCTGTGAGATGGACTTTGCAACTTCAAATTCTAGGTCTGTTTGTTAGCTAAGAGTTAAATTCAATTGTGCAATCAGAAAATATGGCTTAAAACCTGATTCCCAAATTAAAGAGCCCCATTCTCCTGTTTGTAAGTTCTCACAGTCCTTCCCAGCTGACTGCCTGCATTTGCTGCCACTTCAACTTTAATGCTTCATGCTGTCACCTGGGTTTCCTCCCATTTTGTTACATGACCACTTCTAAAACTGTTTCCAAACAAAGCTGTTAACCAATAACATGGTTCCCATTTATCATTTAAATAAGCAACATTTTGTTTAATATTAATAGATTGCCACATGTTTGTCCAGGGAGAAGGGACACAGAAACTTTGGAGGTGAAGTTTGTCATTAAAAACATTTCCCAGCTGATGATTACTGAACTATTTATAATTAGTGCCATAGGACAATTGTAAGGTACTGATGAAGCAAGATCATCCTGTAGATTAGATGTGCCTTAACCTTGCCCACAGATTACCTTCCTGTGAACCCCATAATGCTTTTTTAACCCTATCCTTCCTACAAGGTAATTTTAGATTGCAGCCTCAAACATCCAAGGGCAAACAGTTCCAGCAAGATTAGCATCAGTGGTGATGCATCCAGACACATCCAGAGCTATGCTGGACTGAGGAAAAGAAGAGGGATAGGAGGAACGTTTGAGATGAGTGTGACTAACTGTGGTATCCAGAGGCATGAGAGAAAGAGAGGACATGAAAGTCCAGCTGTATCTGTAAAGAAAAGAAGTGTTCAGACCCTGATGGAGCAGAAAAAAACTTCCTGGAAAAAGGTACTTAGTGTCAGTATATCATCACAATGTTTGGTATGCAGTTTTTTACCATTATTGCATTCATTTGATGTTTAGCTACAATTACAAGCCAAAATTAATAGTCCTACTTCTAAGCAATGTAGAGTCAGATCAAGCAAATCATTCCACAATCCAGGAAAAGGTTGCCTAGAGTGGCTCAGAAAGCTGGAAATCACAACAGAGAGATAGTGATGTTAAACCAGACTTTGTGAGTTGGTCTTTCAGGCCTCTGCCAAGTCTGTAACCCTATGGAAACCTCAAAGCACGAGGTGTAGGTGTTATAAAATGTGCATATAGAATAAAAAGGCAATTGTAAGGTAAAAGGACAAAAAATATATCCTCTCTTCTGTCTTTCAGGAATGCCATATTCTGAACATCATAGATATCAGAATGCTGGTCAGAAAAAAAAATATTTGTTATGCTTCAGAAAGATGTAGTACAGAGATCTCAGTACAAGAGCACAAACCTGTCACCATGAAAAAGGAATTTAAGTTTTTTTAACTCCACCTCATCCCACAGCCTATAAATTTTGGGACTGAGGTTCAAAGTGCCTATATATCTTTAGGTGTCTCTGTGAAAGAGAGGAGGAGCAGGAGGCAGAAGTGCTGATGAAAAGTTATCAAAAGTTATCAAAAGCCCTCCATGGAGGACTACTCAGTGGACTTTAGGGACTGAGTTATGCCAATGCTTCCTTTAACCTTTGCTATGAAGAGCCTGTCCCCTCTGCCTTCTCAGATAAAATAGGACAAGATTTGCTATCTTATTTCAAAGTGCTCTGATCAAGTATAACTGTTAATGAATACACAGAATTAAGTCAAGTTACTGACAGCAGTCTATTGTGAATAATAATCTTTTCTCAAACTTATTACCTAGTTGCTGGTTTCCCACATTATTAAATAATAGGATTGATATAGGTATAGGATTTTACCCTTGTTAAATCTTTCTTGAAGTGCTCAGACTCAATCATTTAGGATCTATGCTTCATTTTTGCAGCTAAGAGCAATCACTTCTTTGTCCTTATGTTCATTGGCTGGATTCCCTTGGAAAGCCACCTCCTCATGATTTCTTTTGCCCGCGCTCTGTTAGCAATACCTCTAACAGGAAATTTTGGGGTGGTCACATCTGGAGGCAGAAAAATGTGATTTGTCCTTCAAAGGACTCCAAAAGTGATATGTACAGGAGCATGTTATAAAACTTTGACAATTTATGTACTAAACTAAAGTGACATAGGAGCTCAAGGCCAGCTTGGATGGGGTTTTGAGCAAGCAGGTCTTGGTTGCTCCATGGCAAAGGGGGCTGGAGCCAGATGATCTTTCAGCTCTCTTCCAATGCAAAATATTCTATGATTCTATAAATAAAGTCATGACAGCTGTCAACTCCCTCAAATCCAGATAACTGCCAATCACTACAGGTTAGATTTTTATTTTGTCTAAATTATAATTAAAATTTGTAGTAAATCCCCAAGAAGCTCTGCAGGGGCTGTGCAGCTTTTGATCCCTGCTGTTCATGGCTGTTTACTTCAGCAAATGTCCACTGCAAGAGGAGTCGTGGTTCTTCACATTTTTCTGTCCAACACAGATCAAGAGTGTATTAAGATCAACTCTTCCTTGTACCATGAAGTAAGGAAGATATCCAATGTGGAAGCACATCTTCATCAGAGACATCTGTGATATCATCTTCTGGAAATTACAGTTTAAGCCCTCTTTCATGCTCCATATTCTTTTGAAGAAGGATAAACAGAAAGGCAACTAAAATATCATCTTCACACAGAACATTATCAGCTAAAGGTCAGTTTAGGTAACACTGAATTTTTCCATATTTTAAAAATAATAATTCCATATGTTTTACTTTTTATGCTTGCTAAAAGGCAAAAAAGCAACTAAAAAAAACAAACCTAAGAATCCCCCAATTTTTTTATTTTGACACAACCAATTAAATACTTAGTTATATGAAAAAGAAAGCAAATATGTGTTAAGATTTCATTTTCATCATTTAATCCAAATGAACAAAATCAAACTAAAGCAACCCCTGGCTGCTGCCATAGGACTTTTGATGACAGGTTACACCTAAATCAGAGGCTTGAAGGAGCCCAGCTGAAACAGCCTAGATATTCCTACTGTCACCTGTGAGTTTTTGGAGAAATACTCCTGTGGCTGCCTGTACAATGGCAACCATAAATGTTTATTCAGACTTGGAAAACTTTATGGGCAGCAGGAATAGTTGGACACTGGAATAGGCTGGAAATCCTATGACATTTCTGTCAACAGAGAATCATAACAAGAATGCAGAACAGGATCTGTTCTGAATGACATGTGGCTCACCTGGGTTAGAAGAAATTACCTGGATGGCCAACATATGGCTGTTTTTTCAGCCTATTTTCAACTATTTCTTTTGTTTGAAAAGATTGGGGGTTTTTTTCTTCAAACTTCAGGTTTCTGCTGGGTGTGCCAGCCACATAGAAAGGTCAGGAAATAGGACCTGCAACACCAGCCACATAGAAAGGTCAGGAAATAGGACTGAATTTCCCATAGCATGAGAATCCAGTCTCCTGAGATCACATGCTTTCTGTCATATGATCTTTCTTTCATAAGCCTGTTGAAAATCATCACTAAACCACACAATATTCTTCTTCTACCCTTCCATACCCTTTTAGATGCTAACAATACAGAGGTGCCTCAGGCAGGTTTCTAGTTCTTCAGTGCAGAATGCAAGAGGAAGGAGTAACCTACCAGCAGTAGTACTGAAAGGACAGTTTTCTGTTTCCAGAGAAGAAGGATGTGTAGCAGTCTGGCCCCAAAAGTGAATAGAAGTAGAATAATTTTTTTCAAATGGATTATTTGGATTGTAGGTGAATTTATGCCCATAGGTCAGTTTTACAGGTGTTCTTACTTTGAGAGCAGTGCATCAAAACCACAGCTGTTCTTACAGGCTTAGCTCACATCACAGGCAGGAGCAGTTTAATGGATGGGAAATGCTGCCAAAGCATATATGCCCACATACATACCTATATATATATATATATTTGGTTTTTTATTCATTTATTGCTGATACACACTTGAAGTACAATGCCACAGAACAATCCTATGAGGGAAGCTAGAGGAGGGAAGGGTTCACTAGGCTACAATTGTGGTTTAAAACTACAACCTGGGAAGGTGTGTTGCTTCATCATTTTAGCCCAGCTGAGTTCTAGAGAAATGTCTCTGCAAGTCTATAAATGAACATTTATAGGAGTATTAACATTTCTGGAGGAATCTAGGACAGACTGGGAATGAAATAGAAAGTAATATTCCTTTTTAAAGAATCCTTCACATTCCTAGGTGAGGTTAGCATTCCCCATCGAATTCTGCAGAACTTTTCCATAAGAAGACAATACAAAAGGAGTTAATAGGTACAGAGAGAGTGTTGGCCATATTAAAACAAGAGTAAAAATGGGCAGGTATCCAAACCAAATTCTCTGCTGATGTAAATGATCCCAAATCAACTGAACCTAATAAATAGTAAGTTAGGAACCCACTCAAAATTCTCTCTCATTGGCTCAGAAAAAATTATCAATATTTATTTTTGTCCCTATAGACTGAGTTCATGTAAGTTGAAATTTTAAGGGCAACAGAGTTGAAGCTGACATCCTGTCTATTTAATAGACAGGATGTGAGCAAATAAAGATTTTGTAATTAATTTTTTTTAATCACAAAAGATGAGATTCAGTGGGTTAAGTCTAGCTACAGGGCCCTAAAACATAGCATACATTTCACAACCTCCTTGTGTCATGCTGTTCTTACATCTTTAAATTAAGTGGCACTTGGAAAAGATGCTTCTTTGACATCATAAGAATATTTGATTCTTGAAAATGTTCCTGAGCCTATAGGGAAATAAAATTAAGAAGCAGCAGCAACAATACCCTGATGAATTCACTGGGACAACTGAGAAACTAAGCAATGAATATAAATTCAAAACTAAAAGACCAAAAGAGGAACAGGTCCTGTACCCAAACTCATGGGATTAATCCATCCTAACAGTCCAGGAGTTGCCAAGGGAAGGAAAAAATGAAGATGAGGTGCTGGCAATGGGTAGAGAATGATTTTGAAAGCACAAATACCAGAGTTTTAGATAAAAGAGAATTTAAAGGCAGTGGGAGTAAAGTGTTGGATCACAAAGGGAAAAAAAAAATGGGCTGGGGAAGAAAGGCACAGAAAAAACCATCTGCAAGCAGCACTAGTGATGGGGAGAAAAGAAGCAGGAGACACACACCCAGGTGCAGCATTGCCAAGCAGCCCAAAACAAAACCCAGCATCGTTCGTGTGGGGATTTTTCCTCGTGCTCGCTCTTTAGATCAAAAGGAGAGCAGCAAGGCAATCTGCTCTTTGCAAAGAGCACTTTCAGCCAAGACAAGGAGAGTGCATACACTGGAACATCTGTTCCAAGAAGCCACTTGAAAAATAATCTTATAATAGCATGGGGAAAACATCTGTGCAGCATGCACCAGACCACCAGTAGTGCAGCAGTAGAGGAGGAGAAGGGGGAAGGAAGACAGGAGGGAGTGAGGGAGACAAAGTAGAACAGGATTAGGTCAGGGGCAAGTACCCCAGTGAGGGGCATGACCCACATGTGAAGAAACTGCTCGTTTGGTGTCTTTTCTCTTCTAATCCTCAGCAAGAGACAGACAGATTTCTCACCCACTGAGCTGTGTTTATTGGCAGATATTACTCAACATGTGCAGCTTTGAAAAATCCCAAACTACAATCAAAGTGTTTGAGAGGCTGCACGAAAAGCTCCCTGTCCTTGGCCTCTCGTGTAACCCCCACCCCTTCTTCCTCAACTTGCTTTATCTCTGCTGATAGTAAAATAAATGTGCTTGATAAAGAGCCACTGCTAGCTCAGGTGAGGAGAACTAGGAAGCCAAACCACTTTTACACCATTGGTGTATTTGACTTATTGTGACCTCAGTAAAAGAGAGGTCCACTCGTTTTGTTTTCACCTTCAGTCTCAAAGCAAACAAATTCAGCAGAAAACCACTGTAGCCATCACACAAACATGCACACACATGTGCAATGTGCATTGTGTTCTTGGCTTCTCCCTTCACTCTGTTTTATTTCAAGAGAACAGAACCCTTAGAGCTGCCCCACACAAACTCCTGTAGCATGGCAACAGTCAGGATATTCCCCCTGAGTACTGACACCTCTTTCAGGAGATTTATAAGGAAAACAGTGCCAAATTGACTGATCCAATGTTTAACTCTAGGTTCTCTAAACAAGGAGTGCCTTCCCAAACATGTATCTTCTTGGCGATGAGAAAAAGAAAGAACCAACAAGTCTTAAGCATGAAACTTCCACACAAACATTGAGGTGATTGACCAGGTACATGAAATTGAACTGGGAGCTACTGGAGGTTGAAGCACTCCTTGTGTACATGTAGGTAGCTGCAGCCTTCACCTGCAGCACGGACAGGAGAAAAAGGCCAGTCTCCCTATCCACCACATAATCAGACTTCACTGTGGGAAACTGATAGGGCAATGAGGAAGTTTGGGTTATTTTAGAAGCTGGTTGTTAAGCTGAATTAACCCGATGCAACTACTAACTTGGTAACTTTTGCCCACATCAGAAGTGGGCAGGAGAAGATGTAGCAAAGAACATATTAGGACATAACAAAGGATCAGATGGATGTGTCCACTGAGGGATGCACAGATGGGATATTGGGTAATTAGATTGCTACACTGGAACATATCCATGGTCAAAACTGTACACAGTTACAGCTGGTAAATTGTACTATGAAAAGATCAGTCTTAGTGCTGCTCTAGATGCTCATCACCTCTATACCATGGCTACAAAAGGCAATAAGGAAGGACACAAAAAAAAAAAATAGAAAAGACATGCTGGGAAATTAGGAAGAGGAGCTGGTAGCATGATGGAAAGGAAGGCATGGCTTTCCTGCAGATTACAGACCAATAAAGGTCTTAGGAAGTAGGCAAACTGTGAGAAACCAGGAAACACTGAGGATCAACTTTTTTCTGCTTCATTCACAGAGAATCAACCTTCTTTTCATGCCCCACTGTTATGTTACTGGTGCAGGTCTTTCTTATTTCTAGCAACACTCTGAGAGCTTTGTTTCAGTTGGAAGACAAGATATTTATTTATTCTTTTCAAATCTCAGAAGTGTAAAATGGAAGAAAATTGTTTTCTTGTCAACACTCATATTGGCTCTCAAAATTGTTTTATCAGTTTAGCTTCTGCATGCCAATGCAAACTAATGCATATATCATAGACTTACACAATAATAAGAGGAATAACCCCAAAGAAAGCTGCCCTGGTTTGCTTATATTAACATAAAAATATGTTAGGTCAATACGATTCTATTTGGAGTGTATGAATTGCTGCAGGAACCAGCTAATTAAAATCAAGATGATTTTAATCAACCAGTGTTGATTAAAAACAGTTTCACTTCAGTCTTTTCTTTTGTAGACCACAAATCCTGTGAACTGAGGTCATTTCCAGATCAGAGATGTGGGAGGGGGAGTCAGAGGAAATGAAATTGAATATATGGGCAAGAGCACACAATAAGGGTGTTGTAGGTAAAGATGAGCAGCTTGAATTTGACATGGCAAGTGACAGGAAATCAATGGAGTGCTAATGTGTGGGAGGAAATGAGTATGACTTTAGCAGAAACATTTAGGACAGATGTGAGGGAGAGAGAGCAGAGGAACCATGGGGCCAGACAGGAGAAGATTACAGTAACAAAAGCAAAAAAACATCTGAGACACTGACAGCAACCAATTTTGGGAGTTTCCTCTTTTCTCACTCAGAGACAAAAGTTAGGTGAACTGTTAGGTGCTATATGAGCTCTAGGCCTCTAACAGCTCCAGAACTAATTTTTTCTTACAGTGTGTTGTAATTGTGCCATGAGTTCCAAACAGAGAACATCATGAAAGGCTGTATCTCCCCTGTTCCCTAATCTCATTCATCTGCACGGTTATCAACTGGAATATCATCCAAGACATCAATATTTTGAACACCCTACCCTCATTTAATTAGTAGAAGTATCAGAAATCCCATTTTTCAATCCCTTGGCTGGGAAGCACTTGCTCAGGGCCAGCCACATATTTCACCAGCATTAGTGTTATGAGTGTTTTTCTCTCCCTCTGAAAAAGCCTTCCATTAACCTAATGACCAATATTCCATGAAGTCTGCATTTGGCAATCTCCCTGCACAATATCTCTAATGCAGCCTGAGCTCTGGCATGATCACCTGCAGGAGGAAACAAACATTTCTCCTCCTTCTTTGTATGCTAAAAGAACTCTCAGAAAAATGGGGATCCAGAACAAGATCATTTAAATAGATAGATAGAGGGGTCTTATTTTCAGAATAGTCATGGGTGAGCTGCCTCAATCACTGAAAATCTGCAGAATGCTCTTTAAATTGGCATCTCTTATGTAAAAGGTGAACCTGCTCCCTTTCTTCCATAGCCCCTTCAGACTGGTGTGCCATAATACCACATTGTAAGGGTGTAACCAGTTACTTGTGTGACAGATTTAACACAAAACAGAGCAAAGAAACGTAGGAAGGTAAAGCCACCAGTGGCACATGGCTTTGTTCCACAGGCAGCCGCAGGTCTCCCCAGTTGCATGGCAAATTTTGCTTGTTCAGGGCTGCCTTCCTCAAAATTCATTAATACTTTGTCCCTACAGGCAGGGTAAGTGATTTGCCTGCTGGAATATATTTAGAATTGTCTCACCTAAACATGAAAAGTATTGTAATGTTCAACAAACAAGGTCTTCTTTGCATAAGCTAAGAACTCCTTTACTGCTTTTTTTCTCCAGCCAGGCAAAATATGGGTTTTATCCCTACAGATATGGAGCATATCAACTAAATTAATGTATTACTGGGTTTTTTTGTCTCTTGAAATGGAATCAGAGGACAGAAGTTGAGCAGAATGTTTTTACCATTAGCTTTCTGTAACATACATAAAATTGCCACTGCAAAAATAAAACTTGGTTGATTAACAGAGAGAAAAAATATGCTTTAACTCCAGTAAATCTATCAAACTTTCATCCCATATGTACCTTTTATTTTTTGAGATATTAAGGCAGAGGGGATTGAAAAATATGCAGTTCTGAAGTATGCAGTAACATACTAAATAAAATTTTGAATCAATTCACTCAGCCAATCATCACTCTATTTTTTGAACCTTTTCAGCCTACTAAGGTTTTATTAATGGATTAAAGAGGAGTAAATTTTCACAGACATTCAATATGTGACTGTAAAAAACAGACTGATTATTAAAGAGAATACAACTTTTCACTCCTCCACTATGATCACAAAAACCTGGGCCACCTTATGATTTCTTGGAACTACTTTAAATAATCTCCTAAGTATCAGAAGAGACTACAGCCTCATCTAGAGGAGCTGAAGATGGTAAATTCAGGGCACTGTAGTTCATTAGGTGGCACTTATCTTTAAATAAAATTAAATGTGATTTGAAGGTTCATTTGGGCTGAAGAAGATGGATAACAGGTTGCAAGGCTGTGCTCACAACCCAGACCCCTGACAGATACCACTGAGTTTGCCTGATTGTGGAAAAGATTAGGCTAATAAAATCTGTAGGCATATGTAAGAGTAGACACTGAGCCCAAGGGACTGATTATGAGTTTCTTTCTTCTGAGATTCTCAAATGAAAAAAGCTACTTTTATCAGTTCTGAGGGACTGAGAAGTCAGATTGAATTATGTGGTTGTGAATACCATAAGACTTGTTTCTCACTTAAGGAGTGTGTTCAAGAAGAAGTCATAAACAGGAGGTTAAAAGGTAGTAAGGGAGGTGCCAGTGCTAATGAACACATGTAGTGTGTAGGGACAACAGCCTAAGAGCCTCTTTGGTTATGGTGAAAACAGTGAAGAGAGAAATAAAATTCGTTTCTATCAAAATAAAGTTGTTCTGATCCTGTAAAAGGAGTATATGTTGCTAGAAGAATAATTTCCAGCAGGCAAAACTGTGTAGAGATCTTTCTCTGAATGGTAATAGGTCTCTGTGTTGTCATGGAGTGACCAAAATGGTCTATACAGTTGGATCAACAGTTCTCAGAAGATACAATTTTTACTCCAGGAGGTGAATACCAAAGGCTTCCTGTTGTTCCTGATGATTTTGTGTCATCACAGGAACTCAACACTGAGTTATTCTTACAAGCACACATCTGAACCTCCTCAGGACCAATACAGCTACAGCTGCACAAGCAAATAAAGCATCCCAGGGTCCCTTTTCTGTCCTTTAGAAGGAATGGCACGGTCCTGAGAGCAAACTTGTGCCCTCATAGCCATGAGCTACCCGAGACCAGGTGGTTTTATCCATACTGTTTTCTACAAACACCCCCTGGCCCTTGGTATAACCTCAGCCACAACTGAGTGATACTTTGGAGGATATGGGCTGTCATGCAAACTGTGCAAAGGTGTGTGCTATCAGCCAGACACTGGGCTGTAAGAGAATGTAGCCAAATTCTACATCATGGCCCTTTACAGTATCCCTCCACAGATGGAGCCTGTGGGACCACTCAGTCACGAAAGTTAAAAAGCGAGGAAGAAACAAGAGACATTTATTTGAAGACTTTGGATTAAATTATTTTCCTTGAACTCCCTATGCACTGTATTGCACCAAAGGAAAACTACTCAGACATTAATGAGAAAAAATGGCCTTCCAAACACAGAGTCCTTGCCCTCTGTGTTGCCCTGCTGGTGTCTGAAGAAACCCTCAGAGGTTCCCAATTATGTTCAAGAGATGACACTGAAGATCTTTTCTTTTATTCGAGCAAGTTAAAGACATGGACTTAGCAGAATCTCCAGAATAAAGAATTATTAAAGAAGATAATTGCTTTCTGAAAGCAATTATCTTCCTGACAATGAGGATTCTTCCTGACACATGCCCTCAACACATGTGATGGGAAGTGCAAGCAAGAAGACGTTGTCACAAAAGAGCCATGTGGGATAAGGGACTAAATTGTTCTGAGGCAGAGAACTAAAAGGCTATTGGAAGCCACATGGCTTAACTCAAACTGAAAATCTCCTCTTTTCCCTGTTTGCCAAGAGGAAAGTTCTTGGCAACAAAAAAAGTCTAGGAAAACAAAGAAAATTGCTAAGTAACCAATGAACAAACTAACAAGCAAAATGACAGAAAAACGATCACAAGGCCAAAAGCATTGCAGCCTGTGATGAGAGCAGAGCTACATCTGAAGCCAAAGGCAGTTGAAGCAAACCAAGAAAGAAGAAGCTCACACCACTCTTCACAATCTAAGTGCAGAGCACAGGCATGGATAGGCTGTTTAGGCAATCCAAAGGCAGATAGCAATCTGGTTTGAGAGCAGAAGGCACTTTATCATCCCTCAGTAGATACACACATGGACCAATGCTGAATGGAGCAAGATGGTGTTTTAATATAATTTAGAAAGACTGAGTTCTCTCTGTCAGTGTAAAACAGAATGCAACCTTAAATATGGCCTCACAGTGGCTCCACCATAATTGCTTGTTCCCTGCTGTGTTCCCCATACAGCAGACCTAGTACTGACATCTGGTACTAATTTAGGGTTCATCTGTTCTACAAAAACAAATATATTGTGGGGCCTCTTTGCAGCAGGCTTGCCCCTCAACTTGGTTAAACCACGTTCCATCTTGTAAAGTAGATGTGACATAACTGTTTGCATTTTGGCCCTGAACCACACTACAGATGTTGCAATGTTCAAGAGCCTGAAGTGGCCTAAACTGCAACGCTTGGGATCTTCTAGGAAGCAGCAGCAATTCCAGCTCCTTTAAGAGAGTGGCATTAACCCTTTCCCTCCACCCCAAAACAGTACTTCCATGTTGTTAAATATACTGATCTGCACAAATCTGACAAGGCAGTTCAATTTTAACCATGTTTTAAGATGCTCAGGTCAGAAAATATTGTGGGAAGTTTGTTTGACCCTGCACATAAACACATTTGCTATTTATGTGTGAAAGGCTGTGCACTGCACTCTCAGGGAGACAAACAAATTCATTTGGACTTAAACACGACAGAAATTAGTTTTGAGGCTAAATGAAGGGCTGTGTGAGATACACAAAACTTCATGGAAAGTACCTGAGGGGCCCCCACTTGCCTCAGCAAAGGATTTATCCCAAATGCCTTTCTGAGCACCTGAATGTTAATTAACATTTCATTCTTGAACATTCCAGTGTGTACATCCCCACTCACTGCTCCAGGGACTGCATGCTGACAAGGCTGCTCCAGTTCCAGTTATTGCAGAAACTTCTCACGCTCCGCATGCTGCTCATTCTCATGTGGCATTCTCTTTCACTTTTTTCGCTCCAGCTACTGTTTCTCTTGCCAACAAAGATTAGCATAACCTTCAAGAAAATCTGGCAGAAGGTCACGGTCATTTCAGGGAGAAGTAAACAGAGTGAGAAAAGCATAGAATGGAATTACTAGAAGAGTGTAAGAACTCTTTGCCCACTATGTAGAGGCCATGCTGTCAAGCAAAAATATATTGGTATTTAAATCAGTTAAAACTTATGTAAACTCTGCTAGATAGTTGAGAAGTTGCATGGGTCTGGAATTCAGGACTGCATTAGACCTTAAAAATATTCAAAACCTACAGTGTGTTACTCAATACAGATTGTTTTTCTATTAGTCGGGGTGTGAGCAGCAGAAGAAATAATTTGCAAATATTTGGAATGTTTCTATTTGTCATTTTTAAATCAATACATATATCTTGCTATTCTCCATAGGGTTTTTCCTCTCCCTCTTATGTAACTGGTAAAGCAGATTTTTATTTTTCCTCTAAGAGAAGTTGATCATATCAGTCCAGGACTTTTTCCAAAAAACCTGGAGGCAGTGAGGTTTCCATATACCAGGGCCAAAATACAGATGTTTGGCCTAAAATTGGTTTTATTATTTTTATTTTGGATTTTGGAAAAACAAGCACACAAGTCTCCACAAAAGAACACAAGTCCCCACAAAATAACACAAGTACATGTGTTCTCTCTATTACTCTGGAAGAAAATGTAGCAACCAAAAGGAACAAAATGAGCAGGCCTGCTTTCTCCAAGCAGTTCTTTCAGACATGGAAAAACCAACCAGGCAGAAAACAAGTGTAATGAAGGGACTCTGACCCCACAAGAATGCCCATTTTTTCCAAATGAACCAAACAGTCTAATAAAGGATATTACCTTCCCCATAAATCTTGCTTCTCAGAAAATAAAGGCGTAATGATTTCAAAATGCTCCCACAACAAGGAGTAGAACCAAGCCATAGAGCAGCCAGGGCGAAAAATAGGCAGAGACCAAAGGCAGAGTTCAAGCAGTAGCTCATGGTGAGAGGAAAGGGCTGGATATATGGCCCAGTAAAACCCTCCTGTTTGGAAGTTTCATGAACAATTACAGGAATGCATTGCTGGTTTTCACACACACTGCCTGAGGTGTGTGCTCTTCCTCTGGTGCTTGAACTTGGCTGACAGTTCTTGACACATGATGGGATTGACTTGAACAATGAATAAAAGCTAGCTGAAACAGACACCGTGAAATATAAATAGAGGAGTTAGCAGAATTTCCATCAGAATTTGCAGAACAGTGTTTATAAGTTTTGCTGTATACATGTGGTTTTGCTATAGCAACAAAGATGAATAGTCATCATTTTCTGTGACCAACACCAAATCTAGTATTATCTGTATCCTTCCTTGTGAATAGAAATTATTTCACCTCTACATGAGGTTCACTCTGGTAGCCAAAATGGGGAAGGAATTTGTGATACTGAAGTTCATATACTGTGCACACATGGGATCAGCTCAGTCAGTATCACAGCAGATCCTCCAGTTTCCCAATGACAAGTAACTGAGTCAAGTGAGAAACTACAAATATTAGTCTGTTTTCACTCTACATTTTGAGAGTCTCTAGAGTCCATTGCTCCCAGCTGGAAGTATCAAATAACTACCTGATAGTGTGTGAGGCATCAGAAAATAACAGCCTGTAAGAACTAATCTATTAGTTTAGCAGAGAGGAATTCAGAGAGCTGATGTTCAGCTCAAACTAGAGTACACAAAAGTGCCCCAGAAATATCTTGGGCAGGTGCCCAAGATGTATTCCACAACAGGATGACTTCTCCCATCCAACAGGAAGCACTAAAGGCAATTAAAGAGCTTTGAAGACATGATTATTTATTTATTCCAGGTGATTTTTCAGCCACTAAAAACAGTAATCAACCAGGCAGCTGAGAAAAGGATAAAAAAGTCTACCCAAGCTGATACTTTAAAAACCTTAAACTTCCTTTTTTCAAGTAAAATTAAAAAGCAGGCAGAAGACAATGGAGTTCAATAATAGGGGTGGTGAGTGAAGTAAGAGAAGATTTTGGTTCAATAAAACAGCAGGGTAACCTCTATAGAAATAAAAGATTGCATGGTATTATGGCTTTAATTTCAGCAAAATAGGTACAGGGCTCTGGTTGACAGATGAAGTAGTCAGGAAGACTTAATCTACTCAAACTACATGAAAGGAGAGAATCATGATGACAGAACAAGACATACATATCCAAGCACATAGGCCAAATAAAAATATCATTTTTTATGACAAAACAAAAAGCAAGTAAGTATGCTGAGAGGTAATATGAGCACTATCGTGTGGAGCCTGGAGAGTCAATAAGGGTAGTTGGAAATGGTTATGTAGGAGAAAAGAAATTATGTGATTAATAATAGGGAAACCTGATGGGGTAAGTCCAATGGATTTTGGAGGATTGTATTTCATGTCTAATGTGTTCCATAAAAGCTACAGTGGAAAATCAGATAAGGTGGTGGTGATATTTTGCATCCAATGTCCTGCTATATGATTAGAAGCTCAGAGATGACTGAGTGGGCTCCACAGTGTTTGTGGTTAAAGTACTAATTGGCTAAACAAACAAAATCAAACTAGAAACTCTTCAACAGCTTACCACATTTCACAAAAGTAGAGGAGCTTCCCCTCAAAAATCTGGTTGTTAAGAGCAGCAAGGAAAATTCTGTTACCTAAAGTGACTTTCATCCTGCAGATCATTTTCTCACTCTACAAAGCCAGTGCAGACTTCAGAAATTTCTAGAAGTAATGGATTTTTTTCCTAACACAGAAATCCTGCATGGGATATCAAGTAACTCAGTAATGTCCATTATCAATTACTCACCATAATGGACCTCATTATGATAAATAAGGAACAGTTAATGGCTTTTACAAAAATTGAAAAATTGAAAAATTGCCCAATGAAATGAGGTTTGATTTATTTAATGCAAACAGGATATGTCACCAACCTGAAATATCTCTTGTTGGATCTTTTAAAACCTGCAGGTTTTTGAAACTGAGAGGAACAGTTGAGTTTAGAGTTGGGAAAATCCATTTAAATGAAAAAGTGTTAAAACAACTGGGAATTTTTCAGGAGCATCTTGCTGGATGCCCAAGAAGCCAAGATCCCTCAGATTCAAAAAATACACTTGAGTGAAGAAGATCCTCTTGGTGAAAGCAAGCACATAAATTTTGTATTTACACCTATATACATACACAAGCATATGGTACATGTATGCATGGAGAGGGAATCAAAAATAACAATGAAACTATAAAATACAAATAGAAGTAAGTGGGTAATGAGGTTAGTAACTCAAATGAATGAGTTTTACTAAATCAACAAATTTTTAATGATAAAGCAATTAGAATTATTCCAGAAGCAATAAACTCAGTGAATTAATTATAAGTTAATAGCTAGGTTTAGACAGTGGGATGGTGAAGTGGGATCGAGGAAAAGCAGGAATGTATTTCACTGGAATTTGGAAGGAAAAAAGCTTTGCAGTTACTTCTGAATGTATTACTGATAGATCAAATAATTAGCCATGCATAACAAAGGAGGATGTGAGGTAGTCTCTGTGACAAATAAATATTTACAAACTCAGATATTTTAGGTTCTAGAGTCTTACATCAACCAGCTGAGGAAACCTCTAAACAATTAGTATAATTTTCTGGTAAACATTAAAGGGCAATTAAATATAAAAATTAAAGAAGACTGGAAAACTGACAGCATTGTCATTGAAAGAATCTTGTTAATCTTCATTATTATGAACAAAAAAATGAAATTTACTAAAGCAAAATATTGACAATTTTAAAGGTTATCTCAGATGCAAAATGTGAACTGCAGACATCTGAATAGTGAAATTATTAAAAGTATTAATAATAAAATTATTAATACTTTTAATAACCTGGCCTTAGAAGATAAAATCAAATGAAAAATAAAATCACTAGAAAGAATCTCATTGATTGTTATAAAGATAACCAAATTAGACATATAACCCTTACAAAGGTGCTGATGAAAATAGCTTCATTAAAATAAATATCTGAAATTCACATCTTAGTATTATATAGCAAAGACAGTTAGTTTGAATTTTAAACAATAAACTGAGACTCAGAAGGAAGTACCAACTCCAATTACATAATAAAAGCATAGATATTTTTCATTAGCCAATCCAATAAGATGTTCTGTTTCTTTCCACCCTTGCCTCTTAGAAAATGGAAGGGTAAGTTTCAATAATCTAAGCAACATCCACCTGGAAAAGCAGATAAAAACTGGTAGTAAAGCAGATCAACCAACAGGGCTTGTGGACAGACAGAGTATGAATCTAAATGTATCAATCTAAATCAGGGTTCTGTTGTGGCATTTAAAGCAAATACCCCATTTATCCTTGCTTACCAGGCATCAGTTCAGATTGTGAAGCCAACCTACAGTACAGAACAACTGCTGATGAGGTGACTGCATTATTGTGAGGTCTTCCAGGTTGTACCAAAGAAACAAACAATAACACAATGCCTGTTGATATCTAAAACCCTGCATCAATTCTCATACAATATAAAATGACAAAATTGGTCCATGCCTTGATGTGGCTATTGTACACTAGCTCTCATGACTGTGCAACTGGACTTCTTCATCTATCCAACTTTTCTGCTGCCTCAACGTGCCATGGTTTTTACCTGACCTTGATATTTTTGTCCCTGTACTCAGACCCTTTTAATTATCCTCTCTTTTCTCCTATCACATTTTAAAATGCTGTTTTCCCTAGTGCCAAGGGGAAGTTCCTCACATGAACCTTCAAGATGTCCTCTAAGCCTCCAAAGACACAACACCTGTCAGCCTGCACTGGGAGAGGCTCAAACATTCCTCCCACAGCAGGATTCCCCAGTAGAATCATCATGGCTGGTTGCACAACAGCTACTGGGTCTGAGAGAATTGTGATTCCTTGAGAGCAGGAAGGGCTGGAGAAATTGTGTAAACAGTAGCCTGTATGACACTTCTGGTCTTCTTCCAAAATCCTGCTCCCTTGGCCACTATGTGTTGGCCAGCTGCAGGAGACACCAGAGAAGAAACATCAGCTGAATCCTGATATGGATCAAGTAATAGAACATTAAGGGGTTGGAATAGACCTTAAAGATCCTCTAGCCCCATGGGCAGGGATATCTCCCACTAGACCAGGCTGTCAAGGCCTCACCCAGCCTGGCCTGGAACACTGCCAGGGTTGGGGGTAGCCACATCCTGGCCCTGGACAACCCCTTCCAGTGCCTAACTGTCCTCATAATAAGGAATTTCTTCCAAATCTCTAACTTAAATTTCCTCTCTTTCAGTTTGTATCCATTACTCCTTGTCCTATCACTACATTTCCTACAAAGAGTCCCTCTCTGACTTCCCAGTAGTCCCACTTAAGACACCAGAATGTTGCTGTGAGGCCTCCATGCGACCCTCTCTTCTCCAATCTGAGCAGACCCAATTTTCTTAGCCTGTCTTAGAGGAAAACTGCTCTAGTCCCCTTATGAACTTGATGGTCCTCCTCTGGAATTGCTCCAACAGTTCCATGTTCTTTTTTGGTTGGGAAGACCTGAACAGTGCTCAGTACTCCAGGTGGGCTCTCACTCTATCCTCAGTACTCAGAAACACCCCTTCTGCTTCCAAATTGGCCCGGGGAAGTGAGGCATGTCAGCAGGATTTACACAGTGGGGCATCTTCTGGCGCCTTTCCAGACCTCTCATCAACCGTGGTGTGTGTAACAACTGCTACACTGGCATTTTGAGGGTTTTAGTCCTCAGTGGACCAAGCTATCTTATTAAGGAATATCTGAGTGGTGGGCATATTTGCTACCCTTTTCTATTTCCTATTCATTCCCAGCCTCCCAAATCTCTCTCCTTCATAATCTGGCAATTTATGGGTCATGTTTGCCCTCTCAGGAAATAAAAATTTGTTGTTTGAACACTTTTGCTGACACATTTCTGTTCAGCTGCAGGTGTTCCTCCCACTCAGATTTTTGGCTGTTGCTTACAGCTACATGCCTGGTCCATGGGCTGTTGAATAGTGGTCCCTTTCTGACTTTGCAGGGGAATAGGCATGCAGAGAGCTTGGCTCCTGAATGCTCTGTGAGTGGGAGGATGGAGTTGGTTGCTGGGACTGAGGAGGTCCAGCTGTGAGGACCTTTAAGGCAGGGTATGCAAGCCATGGGGTGTTAATGGCCCATCATTAGACTGGAAGGGCGTAGCTGCTCTAGGAATAGGTGCTTCAGCCAAAAGCACAAACACAGGATGGATTAATCATTTCACCAAAGTAGCAAAAAAAAAAAAGGGAACAGGAGAGAAGCTCTTGTTCCAGTAGGGCTAAAAGGCTTCCTGTTTGAGGGTGCCTTTCTGACCCACATTGAATAATCAGATGGGTCAGCACAGGTGACTTTGACAAAATCATGTAAAACCAATACTGGTTTTATCCAGCTTGCCTTTCCTCACACCCCTTCATCCCTTGCCATCTGCCAGTGAAATGAAGAGCAAGCAATGCCCCTCCCCTTGTCTCTTGTTTTCTCACTTCTTGCTTTCTGACATTTTTAATCCATCTTGTCTAGGAGCCAAAATATCTAGCATTTATCCTATCATTCATTAATAACTTTGCCTCATCAGTGGAGCAAAGAAAAAAGTGTTTAGCATTCAAAAACACAGTTAAAAGTACCATTGTAGTATACTCATACAGCTCTACTTGAAAAAGAACAAATATCTTCAATTTTGGCACAGTTTTGAAGTATTTGACTTTTCAACTATAACACTCTTGCAACATTTTTAATGTAATTTCCTGAAATTTATCTTGTAAACTAGAAGTGTGACCTGAAGTAGTCTATTGGTCCTTGTCTGAATCACAACTTTTAGAATCACAGCACAGTCATTTACAACCTGAGCTAATGCAATAAACAGCAGGAGAAGAAACTGAAAAAGTGAGAGTTGGAAATGACCTTTAAAAATCATCTAGTTCATTCCCTCTAGGGACATCTTTCACTATCAATTTGCTCAAAGCCTCATTCAACCTGATCTTCAACACTTCCAATGACGGGCCACCCACAGCTCCTCTGGGCAACCTGTTCCAGAGTCTCATTACTGTAATTGTAAAAAATTCCTTATGTCCAAGTGAAATCTATCACTTTAAAACCACTGCCCCTTTTACTGCTTCTAAGACCTTGGTAAAAAGTCTGATTTGCTAAAGCAAATTGCTTAAAGCTACATTCACTAGGGAGGTTCAGCCTTAGGCTCCATTCTTTCTTTCTCCACGGCATTTTGGGAGCAAGAGCAAGATTATGGTGAGTACTAGAGGCAGTGGATATAATTACAGCAGGTGAGGGAGGAAAATGCAGACACCTAAACTAGCTAGCTGAGCCAGGATCAGAAGCAGTGCAGGTCAGCACTGTGTAAAGGCAAGAATCACAGTATTTATCTGTGCAATGCAGACACAGCCAGTCATTGCAAACCAGCATGGAAAACAGTAGAATGTTGCATGGTGTGGATGTTCTTCATGCAGTTTCCTGAAAACAGGTATTTCCTCAATGAGATTGAAGACTTTTCAAACAGTATAAACTGCCCATCCACTCTCTGAGCAAGCTAAGCATGCCTTAGACACAGGGAATATTCATAAAATGTGTGTGAAAGTTTGTTAACACCCTCTACTGAGGATGTGTAAATTAAGACTATTCAAATAATTATAAGTTGTCCAAAACTGAACAAATTTTCAAGGGCAAGTAAATGATCTATCCCTAAAACTCAAACCATCCTTCTCTCATATAGCAATTCCCTGCTCCAAAATCTATACTCATGATCATCATTGTCATGGCAACAAGTATAAGATGATGTGTAAAACTTATCATCCATGAAACTAAAACTTAAAATGAACAAAATCCGCTCTGGTCAGACAAGGAGATTTCAACTCCAGCAGTTTAATTCTAGCAAAGTTAATAGCTATTTTTAAAAAAATCACCTTATAATGGAAAATGTCAGAATTTTCTTGTGTACAATGCTGCTAACATGTCAAAAGAGCTTCAGCTATCTGTATAAATTTCTACATCATGCAGCTAAGTGGCAATAATTTCTTTCATGCTGTACAAAACACTAATAATTCTCTGCCATTTTTCAAATCACAGTGCAGTACTGAATATTGTATTATTTGATATTTATTCTTACTTACAAACTTCTTATTGTTTGTAGCACCTTGGGTACAAATTTGGGTCAAAGAGAATCACTGGCTCCAAAAGGACAGATTGTGTTTGCAGATTCTGTGATGAAAAAGAATAATAGAGGTGAAAGGCAAGGTGAAATCTGAATGGAAAGAAAGAAAAATAAATTTGAATTAGAATGAACTTGTATGCCTCAGAGACATCATAGCAGATGAAAATATGAGAGATAAGAAAGGGAGATAAGTTAGTCTGGAGTATTTACAATTTCTTTTTGAACTTATCAAACAACTTCATTGAAAAAAAAAAAAGTGGATTACTTTATATCAGCACATTTACATTTAGGATTGTTTTCATCCATTTGAATCTATTTAAAGACATATTTAAAATAGCCAAGATCTCAACATACATTCTCAAGTCCTACATGTAATTGCATTCTCCTGCTCCAAACCTGCCTATTTATCTGAGCCACAGGTGTCTTTCAGCATATAATTCCTGTTCTATAGTTTCTCTTCTTTTTGAAAATAAACCAAAACAAATTACACAGAGGAACTTGCAACTGAATCACCCCAGTTGAACAAGTTTAAATTAAGAGTAACCAAAAGGAACTCATGAATTTGTGAAAATAAGGCCAATACTCAATTGATAAAAAGGTAATTGTGTCCTCTTATTTTTCCATATGTTGAAGTAATCTTCAGGATCTATGGAGTAAATCTTTGGCCATTTTTTTTTAACTGACTGAAGAGATTTCTTTGAGAGAGAGAAGTTACACAGTAATTTTCCCTTGGGATATGTTAGCTTGAAAATTGGGATATGTTAGCTTGAAAAATTTCATTTTTAAACAGAGGAGGAAGGGATGAGAGTTGGTTTTCCACTAATTACCTTGACAGTTTTGTCTTTGTGAGCTTACAAATCAACTTAATTATGAAGTAGCACTTTATTTTTACCAAATTAAACAACTAATAAATGAAAAGGACTCCTTTTTATGGTATCAAGTCTGTCAGCTCAGCAAATTTAAATAAACAGAATTATCATCCTAAATAATTACAAATAAGTCACATAAATAAAAAATATTTCTAATGTCACTTCAGGAAATAAAGTCACATCACATTTATAAATACCAGCATGAGAAGCTTCACAGCCAAAGTCCACCATAGCAAAAATATCTGACTAAAGAAGCCTTGAGTCATTAGTTCAGATTCCAGAGAGTGCATGGCAATTATTTTGAAACCTGAAACAATACAATAATTGACTGCTAATCTGAAGTCAGATTTCATACTTTCCCTTTAGTGTCTTAAAGATAGGTATTACCTTAAATCTGCATTATATATATAGGTGTTTAGAGCTTAAGAAATTATCAATCATCCCAAAAAAAAAATAAAGAATAACAGATATACATTGCAAGGGAAAAAAAACCCTAAAGTCTATGTCAAACATCAAGTAGGATTTTTTTGTTTAATTTTTATTTCTAGTATCAGTCACTGAATAATCAATTCAAAGACAGGAATCAGTTTAGTAAATATAGAATATACCTAAACTAGAAATATTCTTGAATATACTCCTTGAAGTACAGAACTGGCTATAATTTAAAGGCCTAAAACACATGTAGAAAGTAGTCAAGTTACCATATGAGGTTCAATTGGCTTGAACCTCATATGGTAACAGTATTGTCAGGTAAATGGTGTTTCAGTTCATAATTTTCAATTAATTGAAATTAGCATTTATTTGAAGGTTTTTAAGTCAAAAATATGATAATATCCAGTCTTGTCTGTGTATTCAGATACAGATAAAAATGGGCAATTTTGACAATAAGCTTGATTAAAACTAGGTTTTAGAAACATAATATGCATGATCTAACATTTCTGTAAAGAAATTGGAAACAAAGGAATGCACCTGTCTCCTAAGCAGTATTTTTCAAGCTATATGATGGTTCTGTAACAACAGAGAATACTGGCAGAAATATTTTTCAGAGTATCTCTGTAAATCTCACCAGTGTCAAGTGAAATGTACAGACAGGGGTACTGGCAATGAAATTATTCTTCCACACTCTTTCTTCTATCAGTGATACAACAAGAACTAATATCACAGCTAGACTAAAATGTATTCTCAAGGGCTCTAGGAAACAGAAGGTAGCTTAATGTCTGTTGCTTGAGAGAACAAGTGAAACCCTCTATTTATCTGTCTCCACAATCTACTGTGTAAGTAATTTTGCAAAGGATGCTACAGAAAAAGGATTGAAAAATTGGTGCAGTGCATTGGTGTGCTGGTTTTGACTCGGGTAGAATTATTTTTATTTACAGTGGTTGGTATTTTGGATTTGTGCTGAACACTGGCTTGATAGTATGGAGATGTTTTTGTTATTGCTGAGCAGGGCTTACACAGAGCCAAGGCCTTTGCTGCTTTTCATGAGGCTGGTGAGGAACTGGTGGGGAGCACGGGAGGTTGGGAGGATTCAGAGACAGCACAGGTGACCCAAAATGACCAAAGGAATATCCCAGACCATAGGACATCATGCTCAGTGTATGAAGTGGAGGGAAGAGGGAGGAAGGAGGGATGTTAGGAGTGATGGTGTTTGTTCTCCCAAGTCACCATAACATGTGATGGGGTCCTGCTGTCCTGGAGATGTCTCAGCTCCTGCCTGCCCATGGAAGAGATGACTTAATTCCTTACTTGTGTGCACAGTTTTTGCTTTCCCTGTTAAACTGTCTATAACTCCACCCAAAAGTTTTCCAGCTTGCACCTTCCAATTCTCCCCCTGATCCCACTGGTGGGAGAGTGAGCAAGGGACTTTGTGGGGCTTGGCTGCTGGCTGGGGTTAAACCGTGACAATAGGAAATTATTCCAAGTTGATTTATATGGAAACTAAGGGCAAAATGTTAATCTCCCTGACACCAGCAGTAAAGGGCAAAATGCTAATCTCCCTGACATCAGCAGAAAAATGTGTATTTCATCCCAAAGAATCTTCACCTTTAGCTGAAGCCTTCGTCCTCTGCAGCATGACTACATTAATGAGTGGTAAAAATGTGCATCTCACTTCTGTCTGTGTCAAACAGGAGACACCAAAACAGTGCAGATAAAACTGTACTTCAGGTGAAGGGATAAATTTCTCCTTGATTTCTAGTGAACTTCTCAATTAAGGTTCATTCTAATGACTCTTTGTATTGCACTCAAGTTCTGGGCAAAGTTCTCACACACTAAATGAAATTTATGGGTTCTTTAAGTTGCTCTGAAGATAATAAAGCATTTGTGTTGCTGCAGAAAATTCAGCAGCAACTCAAGGCTGAGAGACTCATTATACAGTAATAAAACTCATGAGATGATTATTTAAAACTCCTAATATCCAGACTCTTGGAAATCTAGGAAAGAGCAAACCAAGTGCAGGTTTGACACTTGCTCAATTATGGCTTTTAAGTCACAGATTAGATCCAAGTGTTCTAAAAAGGAATTATTAAATTTCAAATCTAAAACCTACAAAATTTAACTTAAAGTGTCATTTGAAATGGTCAGCTAAAATATACTACAGTACTATGGCCCTAATGAATAGGAGGAATACATTATGGAACTAATGTATTCCACACGTTTACAATATTTTCTTTTTCAAATACAAAAAACCCCAAGAAGCCCTAAAAACAAACCAAAAAAATCATACTTTCAGGTTTTTGAGGTAGAGGTAATTTCTGAAGAATTTGCCAAGATGTTCTGCAGGTTTTTTTGCTGGTTCTGCATTTTAGCAACAGAAGCAAAAATGATTCTTCAACAGTTTAGTGGAAAATCAATTATAAATTATGTGAGGTACCTCCAAAATTTTCCACAGGAATGGGAACATATCCATTCATTTTCTGTAAAACAAAATGGAAAAGTTTCCTGCAAATTTCTTCCAATTTTTCACCTCAATTTTAAACTAGACTCCATGATATTCTTATTTCATTTGGGCTTAAGGCATCTTTTAACGAGATGGTTTTGTTTGGTTTTCTTGTCATGTTTTCCCATTTCACTGAGGTGGTAATTTTACTTAAGTAATGCCCATGAAATCTATTATCTTCAGTCTTCCTGAAATGGATTTCCTTAGCAGTGAATACCACAGAGAGATTTTTGGATATCTGGACAACACAGATTGCTTGAATAGTTATTAAAAAAAAAAAACAAAAAAAACCCCAACAAAACAGATTTCATGTAATGTTTCTTAGGCTTTTGATGTGTGATGAAGGCCAGAAAGAGGAAGGTGAGAATTAATTTTGTATTTCAAATTGCCAGAGAAGGAGAAAAGTCTAGAAATATGGAATAAATTTATGTGCCTTGTCTGCCTGAAGAAATAGTTCTCTAATAGTAGCCTAAATATATATTTTATGAATATTCATAACCCTCTTCAAATAAAGAAAAATCCAGTTCAGTTGTAATTGGAGTCCATTTAAGCAAACAACAACAACAAAATTAAGTTGCTTCCTGCTTAAAAATAAGCTTCCATTTTTCTAATTTATTAAAAAAAAAAAAAAAAAAGCAACCAACCCAAACACAGAAACAAACAAAAAAACCTTACTATTAAAAGCCCCGTTTTTTTCACACAGGAATGTAAAAGAACAATTTAAATACAAAACAGGAGCAAATTAGAGGGCTTCCTCCCCCTCCATTGATCAAACATAGATTTAGACTTTGTATGTCATAGACCTGAAACAAGCAAGAATCCATGCAGTTTATATGCCAAATGACTTCGTATTTAGAAAATTAAGCATTTGCCTTGACAGTGTCAAGAAAAGGCAGGAATTGCCCTGGTGCTTAAGATAATTGATTCAAAAACAATTCTCCAAACCACAGGAAAATCAGCCTGCACCCTAGGCTATGAAGACAGCATAGCCTTCCAGGTGGTAGCCTCCTCTTACAAGTCTTTAGGGACTGAAGAGTTCCAGTTGTCACCATCAACCCGCTGCCTCCACTATCAAAAATTAACAGAATCCTTTGGCTCAGGTTTAATTTACTGCACCTATTCCTTGTCTGGTGTAAAAACTGTGCTTTTCAATGTCATTTCAAAGTTCATTGTTTTTTGAATACTTACACTTTGGGTGACTTCAGTAATATTCTTCCAACACATGTATCTTAATTCTTGTTTTGAAGAGAACAAAAGTCAGGTCAGCCTTTCTTCAGAAATTAAAAAAAAAAAAAAAGAAAAAAGAAGAAAGCAGCAGCTGTTATTAACTCCAGACAGAATAAAAACAACCCTTTTGCCTAGACATCTCAAAATGATGCTATGCCTTAAAATTCCTTCTCCAGATCATCTTTCATATTCCACCTTTTCTATACTTGTTGCTAAATCCCTGATCCATGCCCACATCATCTCATCTAGGGATTCACTTTATCCATATATAGTTAGGGTGTATAAACTGATATGTTCAGAGACAGATTTATCCCAGCCCAGAACAGAGTTCTCAGATGGCAAAGACACACACAGAGCCTGGATGTGAAGGTCTGGACTCAAGCCCAACCCAAAGGTTGAGCCTGGCTTCTGGGACTGAGTAAACAGATTAGCATTATTCATACTGATTAGAAAGAAGGCAAAAGGGATTAACAGGGAAAAGATTAAGTTTTCATTTATCCATATCAGATTTGAGGTAATATCTGGAAATAGGTAGAGAGAGAGAGAGAGACAATAACTAAAGTCAGTAAAGTGAAGCACATTTTAAAACATCTGCTTGGAGTGTGACCTTCACACTATTTAAGTCGAGCAGCATTTTGCAAATTCAATGTTTATTTTCATATAAAAATCATATGGAGATATCACAATAAGTATGATCACTATCCAAAGGACAACTACTAGAACACAGCACTCTCCTCCCATTCTTTTCTATTGATGTCCAGTGCCTTTTTTAACACTTTAGAAAACAAATTCATGTGGCTTACAGTAAAACAATGTTTTGGTTCTCTGCTAGGCAACAATATGCATGGTTTCTCTTAATGGTTTTCTTTTTTAATCATTGTCACTGGCATGTCTCCTGTGTCCTACCACTGAAACTGCGTCATTAAGCTGAAAAAGGTCAACCATAAAGTAAAATTTTAAACTGAGTTAAGCACCATTCAGTTATATTAATCTATAAAAGAATGTGAGAGATATTCAGCACACTGAAGACTTATCTAACCTTTCTTTTATCCTCTTTACAAAACTCTCACAGACTGGTGTGTCCCAGAGGGTCTCTGTTACAGCTTCTGTGTGTATTGCACCTCTAATCCATTGTGTCTCTTTCAGTGGTTCTTGTTAAGTCTTAAAACCTTGAAATGACACAATATTTTGATAACAAGACATTTGTTTTCCCTCCATCCAGGAGGACATTGAGCCAGTGGGTCTTTGAGATGATCTAAGACTGACTTCATGGAGAAACTTCTACCCATGTTGTCCCTGGGACAACACCAGGACTAGTTAGTGCAGAGTCATCTGCAAGTGTGTTAATCATCTACACAGAACAGTAAAAGCTTCTGAGACAGCTACTCATGAAGCAAAGAAGATCTTCTGTGCAGATCTAGTTTATCCAACAGCCAACCATCTTCTACATGAGGAGCCCAGAAAGAAGTATTGGAGAGCCTTTTTTTTAATTCAGGCCTTTCCACCTGTCTCTTTCTTTAATACTGAGCCTTGTTCTGTATTGCAATATACAATATTGCATCCACAACTCTTGATACAGACAGTTGTAAGACCATGATCTGGTGGACCTGTTTAATCCAATCAGATCAGCATGAGTTATTATCAGCATGAGTTATTTCTCAGAGAAAAAATACCATACAGCCTTGGCACCTGAGGTTAATCACCCCGAAAACCTCCCCGAGACCGTGAACTTTCCCCAGTAACCTTAGTACCAGTAGAAAATGTTCCTTTACCACCTTTTTTACGCAGGAAGATAGTTCCTGGAAATCTCAGAAATATTTGCTAAGCTTAACAGAATTAGTATGATGTTCTTCAAAAGTCCTGCTTTCAAATAAATGCAAAGCAATTTTTTTTTGTTCATTCTTCTGTGTATAAAGCTCCATGAACTGCAAGACAAAGCCTAATTCTAGAATAACTTCATTACTAGAAGAATTTTAGTAAAATTACTTTATCAATATACTAAATTACAGTAGTATTGCTAGTTTCTTATGGTATACACTAAAGAGTTTTTCCCAGAAAATATGAATTTGTAATGCTGTGTAGGGTGTTAATTCATGATTGTTCATAGACTCTGTATTGAACATACTTACCTCTGTCTGAATTTATCCCCAGAAAAGCAAATGGGAAGGCTGAAGGCTTAAAATTCATTCACTCTGTTATGCAGAGCATCTCCCCTGAAATCAACAGAGTTTTGTGTAAGCACTGAGTTACTTATTTATTTCTTAAACTCAAGAACATATTTCTTTTGTTTTCAAGTGGAAGGCACAGTACAGCTGACTTTTGGCCATTCTCCATAAGGCTAACACCCTTTCACTTCTCAGCTTCTTGAAGTGAGGGAAAATCTAGCCTTCTGTTTTTGTGACAGTGATAATTATTGCTTAATTATCCAATTTATCAAACAATAACTGCAGACAGCCTCAAAAGAGGCAAATTCTAACACATCCCCAAATCACATACTCAGCATAATGCCCATCATTGCAAATCCTATAGGATTACATCCTATCGATTATTGCATGAAATGGAAACCAATCCAATGGTATTCTCTTGTCAAAATAGTTAGGCAGAGATGCTTCCAAGTAATTTTTCCCCCCAACACTTACATTTTCTTTTAATTCTTCCATCAGTTACAAGGATCAAACTGAAAATGGTTTTGTTCTGAATCAGGTACCAAAATGAGAGCTCCCAAGCTAATCTGCCTCCTGTTCCTACTGCCCCTTTACCCACGTACTCAACTATTGATATTTGGTTCACCAAGCAGCTCCTTTCTCTCTCTCTGATCCTGTCACCTCAGACTTGCTACCTGAAGGCCACTATTTCCTCCATGTAAGTAAAAGCCCCATCTTTACCCCCACATCCCCACCTCTTCTGACACTGCTCAAAATTGTTTTGACAATTTGATAAAAATTAAAATTTGATGGCAACTTGGATAAAAATTAGTTCATACAAATCATTCAGCTCTTTGTATCTGGCATAACCAAAAAAAAAAGAATGGTGGGGAAAGGAAGAACACTGGATGAATTCTCTAAAAAGACTTAAAATCATCACAGCTCCAAAGCGAATACTAATCGTCTTTAATCAGCTTCTAAGAAGCATTATAGAACACTTCTAGCCATTAAGCACACATCTATGCCTAGATACAAGAACCACCACCCTAACAAAGCCTTATACCATGTGAAATGGGATTTCTCCATAAAATATTTAATAAACCATACAGAAGTAAAATAGGTGTAATGGACTGCCTCTGAAAAGCTGTGAAAAAGGATTTAGTGATTAGATTTCATTGTTTTGTGGCTTCTGAAACAGATTACCCAAACAACATAGCTGATTTTTTCATTCATTTGCAAAAATAATGATTTCCATGACCATTGAGATGAACAGGTTTAAATTCTCATTGAAACTCCCAACAGATCTATGTGGATAAAGAATTACTGTAATTATAAGTACCTATATAGCACTTAAATATTGCCTATGTTACCTTCATCTTTCATGAATTATTATATGTAAAAATCTCTCCCACATAAGCTAGATATTGAAAAAAATCTTGCTCTAGACAGACACACTCTCTAAGGCAACTTCTGCTTACTTTATTCATCCCAAAGAAAGAAATGTAATAAAATTCCAGCATTCTACATAATGGCACTTGCATAAATCAGGCTGGATTTTGCCCTAACATTAAAATGAAGTAAGTCCCAGAAGAAAAAAAAATAATATAGAACATATCCATCGATCAATAATGAAAAATCTCCTTAGTTTCCAAAGTCTACCTTAAAAGCTATGGATATTATTTGGTTTCTCCTTATAAAGCTAGATATTTTTCTTAAACTCAATAAGAACTGTGAATTTCCTAAAAATACTTATATAATACACCAGAAAAGGTTGAGGAAAAAGTAAAATCCCTGTGAGCTGAAATTTAATAGATTGCAGTTGGTTGCTCCAAACTGTTTGTGGTCAAAAGCATTTTAAAAGCATAGTGTTACTACATGACAATTAAGTCAGGTTTTCTTTTCTTTGTTATTTTTTTCCTTTTTTTTTTTTTTTTTGCTTTTTTGTTTTTTGAGTTTTGTATTGTGTGGTTTTTTGGTTTTGTTTTTGTTTTGTCTTATTTTGTTGGAAGGGTTTCAGGGGCAGGGGGCTGGGGAGGGGGTTTTAAAATCTCTAGTGTAATTTTTTACCAGGAATTGTCACCTTTACCAAGACTTACATTAACCCAAATGCCAGATGTTAATTTCCCTAGACTGTTTTTGTGTGCCTGCCTTTCCTGGAGCACCATGGCAGCCATAAGCCCAGTTTCAGATTTAACTGGAGCACCCAAAGCTCCAGTTAAATCAGGGCTGGCTGTGGATACTGGGTGGTCTTTAAAAACAAGTTACAAGACCATGCTGCTGACATAGAGAGAGAAACCCTGGAAGCTCCTAGCTCAGAGAACACCCATTGACTCATCTGGTATTTCCATACATGAAAGATTGGAAAACTGCTTTCTATTCTCAAATCTTACAAGGTTCCTGGACTACATTCAGCCTTATTATGAATTCTCTTAGTTTCCATCTCCCAAATACACTTACGCATTTTAAAGTAAATTAAAACTAACCTCTGTGGTTTTGTGCACTTCTGTGTGTCCATACATAGACACACACATTCCTCTGTACTGTACTGTATTTTGAGGGAGCAAACAAACTCTTTCTGCTACTTAGAGACCAGCCCAAAAGAATGGAAACAAGATGAAAAAAGAGTTGATCTCTCACCTGGAGTTGCAGCAAGACAATGACCTTAGAACTATTCACCAACCACAATGTCACCACTGTCATTTTTATGAGATTTTTTGAACTTTGAATATCTGGAAAAATGTCCCCTCTACTAGAAAATTACCCAGTTTTTGACAAATTCACAGCCTTGTGGACTTTTGTTGTTTCTGCAAAACCATAAAGATGAAAAACTCAAGTTTAATGGCACGTACACCAATTACTAGATAAAGACTGTTTCAGGGATTTCAAGAGCCCTGTGCATAGTTCTGCTAGCCATCAAAAAGAAAGGAAGGTGGAAGAAAGAGGCCATGTGTTTCACCATGACAATCTCCAAATGTATTTAAAATGCCCCCAAAAAACAAAAACAAACAAACAACAAACAAACAAACAAAAAATCAAACAAACCCAAAATAAAACAGCTGGACTTCTTTGCATTGTCAGAAAAGTACATGAGATTTAAGGGGTAAGAGTGTGGATCTTATAACAGGTGTGAAAAATTGGGGCCCAATAAGATGACAAAAAAATTAACACTTAATCTGCCAAATGCCAAAATTTCCCAACTGACTTTCAAGAGTAAAAAGGTATTGTTTCTCCTTCTTGTTAAAGATCTTCTTCAAAGTGAAAGCTACTTCAGACAGCAAAGGAAGAGAGGGTTTGTACAGGTTTAGTTTAATGAAGGGATTTCTCCTGCAAACATAGACCTTACACAGTGTTCTGAGCAATCCCTTCTAGACAGTGGCTGGCAAAGGTAATGCCTTCTAGAACCTAATTTTGACCATTCTAGAACTTAATTTTGACCATTCTGCATAAGGCTGTTTCAGCTTCTCAGCTTCTTGAAGAGGGAGAAAATCTGGCCATCCATTTATGCGACAGCGATGATTATTGCTTAATTATTTAAGGTATAAAATTAAAAAATAATGGCAGATAGCCTTAAAAAAACAAATTCTAACACATCCCCAAATTATATACTCATCACAATGCCCACCACCGCAAATTATATTCTATCAATTTTTGCACGAAGTAGAAAACAAGCCTAACAGTATTCTCCTGGCAAAAAAAAAGGTACAAAGGCCTGAAAATCAGAGGTTCTAAAATTCCTTCTCTCAAACTGCTTTGAAATGCTGAATTACACCTTTATGACAATATAAGGAACCAAGCAAATTGCAAACAACAGCTGTCTGTCCAAAAATAAGTCAGTGTCTACTGACTTCCTGGATATACAACAAAAGCTTTTGAATTACAAAAGTGATGTCAGCAAAGTTTTTCTATCAGACAGGAAGCAGATCAGCTGTTCAAGATTTTTTCTGACCTCTTTGTCTATGGAATTCTTCCTCTTATCCAGCTTCTCTCCGAGGCTGTATGAATGAGAATGATACACTACATTCAGTGGTAAAGAAAAATGACAGGAACATAATGTCAGAAGGCTGGGCAGGGTGAGACTGCTGATTCAACAACAGCCCCCACTCATGTTGCACTGAAGGGACCATAAGATCACTCTCTCAGAAGAAAGTATATGGCTTGATGGTGGGGTAACTCTTGGGGTTGGAATTTTCTGTTGCCTGCTTGTACAGGGACACAAGCGGCACCCATGGATTCTTCAAGATCTTGTCTTATAGAATTTTTATTCCACTGATCCCCTCTTTCATTTTCTGCCACAGGTTTCTCCATGCCTTTGTTTCTCATGACTCTGGGTTCTATAAATGCAGGATCTGATCCATCAGCTTCCTCCTCAAGGAGGATTCATACATTAATTCTGCAGGCAGTCAGTGCTACACAGATTTGGTGAGACAAGGATTTTTCTTATAATTAATGCTTGTGTACACGTAGGGGATGAAGAGCATTCTGATGAAAGTGATTTGACTTCCAGCAATACTCTTCAGCTCTGTGACCTGAGAAGTCATTAGGAGGCAGGACTTCACATCAACAACTGCACATGGACTTATTTTGTTATGTGGTGTAATGTTACTCAGACAACCAATGACTATGGCTTTAATATGAAGATATTAAATAGTACTTACTGGTGAGATAGGCAGATTTTGGTCAATGTGAATGCAGTCTGTAGCATAAAAATATTTGACCATAGAATAATTATCGAATCAACCAAGGAAAATCAAATTAAAAGACAAGAATAGAATTTCTGGTGAAAAAAACATACCTTTTCTTCACTACACACAGGTCTTTCATATGAGTAAAACAGAAAGCAGAAAAGTACAAGGAGATTTTTGTTCATTTGTTCACCTTCAACATTCAGGAGGACAAATAGGCTACAAGTTGGATGTGGTATTGACATAAGAGGTATCATTCTAATTGAAGTGGA
The DNA here is from genome assembly GCF_023055355.1 of Agelaius tricolor. Classification (NCBI taxonomy): domain Eukaryota; kingdom Metazoa; phylum Chordata; class Aves; order Passeriformes; family Icteridae; genus Agelaius; species Agelaius tricolor. Next base: position 8,339,447 of record NW_027269263.1, read on the forward strand.
ACACTGAACTTTTATTGGAGAACAAGAGCGATGAGTGCCGAATGGTGACTTTCTGTTTAAAATATTTGGAAGACAGGCTCACACTATGACCTGCTTCCAGTTTCCAGTGGTATTAGGGATGAAGCCAGTATAAATCCAGTTGTCACAAAAGAAAAAGTTATAGTATATATTAAACCACAAAAAAATACTTTCAAATAACATTAAGGGTATGACTTAAGCCCACAAAAGCCAGGAAATTCAGAGTTAGGGCTGCAACTCTGTCCTCAACTCACCCCATTTTGTTTAGGTATTGTAGCAGATATGAAGAGAGCTACCTGAAGCATGATGGTATTGGTTTACAAAGGATGGCCAAAAATTTATTATTTGTCTGTGCTGGGTAGGGTTTGCTTGTTACACTAGAGCTGACAAGGCCTTCTCATGGAGGGGAAGACTATATGACAAATAAACCTCTTCATTAAATGTTAATAATATACATTCCTTTACCTGATTAACTTTGTGATCCATATTTCTGGACTTCAGACTGAGGATTTCTTTTGGAGATGTCTGCTGGGACTTACAGGAATGGTGGACTTTTGTTGTGCCTGCCTTTTTATGTGTCACATGTACATCTCTGGACTGGGGGATCACAGTGACTGATGTCAGAATACGCTGAAGAAAGAAACAAAAACACCAGTGAAGCAAAGTGGATTGATAATTAGCAATTAATCTCTAGTGGAAAATATGTGACCATCTCATGAAATTGCCAAGATTCAACACGGACACTTAAGAAAAAAACAAATGGTTAAGATATGAGCTCAAGAAGCAACTTGAAGTAGAAAATTAGCTATAAAAGTGAGTTGAAGGAGACTTTTGTCTGATACTTGAGAAAAATATTACTTGTATCAGTTTGACTAGAAGGTGTAAGGAAAGATAAACAGAGAAACCCATGCATGTGCTTTATTTAGCTATAACTGTCTTATGCTCACTAAAAGTGAAGAGTGACTGCTTTCTGGAACATCTAAAGATTTTGTATGTTTGCTATCACAAGCTTAAAAATATTTAGTGTTTTCACCAACTGGATTTTGGCCAACCTTTAAATCATTCTAGTAAATATTATGAGTAATTCCTGCATCCCTGCAAATATGCATACTTCATTATTTTGTCTTCAAGATGTATTATATTCTGAGGTGCAGTTACGTGGAAAAATGTACCTTTATGCTAACTTAAGAGCATCTACTCAAGGCTTTCCTAAGTATTGTTAACTCAAGTGACATGCAATTTCTCCACACTCTTAATAATGTAACAAAAAAAAAAATGTACACCAGACTTCAGAGTTATGTTCTACACTATTTTTAAGGCAATGGATAACAACTGGTTTGGGTCCAGTAGATACCCTGCAAATCCCTTCAGTCCTTTCACTGCATTGCACAGGAGCATTAGGGACTTCATCACAGCAGAATCTTGTGTTCACTCAGGTGAGCTTTGCTTTCCAAAAATTCACTCATGCTTTCCAAACATTCACACCTTGAGTTACTTTAAGTTTCCCAAGTATTTCAAAGAGCTGGAATGGGTCTAGAATTTGCAACAATTTTCAAAACTTGCCGAGTTTTAATTCCATGTTTCTTCATGTGAAAAATCCAGCAACCCGTGATTCCATGCCTTTTTTACAACAGTCATGCCGAATAGCTCCATACTTCTTGGGTTGCAGTTTGTATTTCAATTTCAAGACATGGCATAAAGATTTAATAAATGAAATACACTTTTTAAAATCTCTCAATGCCAATCTGAAATTGTGGTGTTTACTACCATCCCAAGGCACATGCCCACAGTTTGATTTCCTCACTCCTTGAACAAACCAGATTCTTATAAACATTCTGCCATCTATTCATTAAAATAATATAAATGAACTGACAACTTTAGCTGGTGTTCTCTCACCCATGCTCAGAGTGAAAATGATGGAAGTACAAAGTTGATATAATTCTCCCATTCACATTTCAAGATAAAGTATGAAACCTACTCTTCCCATAAATCCAGACTAATTCAGAGCTAGACTGAACAGTTGCTGAAGAATAGGATGATTTTCTTTTTTAATTCAAGCCTACAGGTTTGCATCAGATCAAAAGCAAAGAAAGGCTGAAATAGGCAGACTTTACACAGTTCCCCTCCAAAGAAAAGTTTGCTCCGTATTTGCTGGAAATCCAGCCTGTTTTGCCAAAAAGATTTGCAGTCCTCATTAAAATCTATGAATTGGAGTCAATTTACCAGAAGTTTTGTAATATTAAACACACACCACAAGCGATATGCTTTCTAACAGCAATCTGCATTGCTGTCATATGGACAATCAAGTTTCCATATACCAGTTGAAACTCTATGACATTTTATGTTTGTCTTGTCAGCTAGCCTCCTTCACATGCAAGGCAATATAACCTTTCTCCTACATTTTCCTTGAGACTTAAGCTGGGTTTTATTAATTTATGACTGAATGTCTGAGAGGACACACCAAGTCAGCTACCAAGACTTAAAAAAGCTTCTGTAATTCAACCTGTGCCTGAACATTCCTGTTGGATGACCTTATATTTTCTTTGAGCTGAGGACATCCTCCATGCTGTAACTGTTGCTCTGCTGGTGCAGGATGCCTTGTTGAACTAATGTGACTTTGTTGTGAGCCCTCAGCCCAACCATGCTGAGCCCAGCTCATACAAGGCAGTGTTTTCATGAAATCCATGAAAACCTGTTTTCCTGTTTTCCATGTTGTTGGAAAACAGACCTGAGTTCAATTCCTTACGGAGAGATTTTCATATGCAGTAAACTTAATTTAAATTCAATGTGATGCCTTCTGAACACAAAAATATTTGAACTTTTGACTTTAATCACTAACTCACAGGAAGAAAGTGAACAGGAGTTATCTTACAGTAGCATATTCTGAAACATTAAAAAGCAAATTCATTTAATTCAGGACAATGTTCTCACCTGCCACCTAAAACTCTTCAATTCAGAGTTCCTTACAAGCCCTAAGTAAAACCAATGTTCCTTGAAAGGTCTGCAAATATTTTGAACAAGCCATGACCCAGTTTTCAGCACAGTTGAGCCAAACTATTTTTGCTGTTTAAATAAAAATAACAAAAATGCACATTTTTGCATAGTTTCAGCACAAAATTCAGGGGGCAGAAAGGGAAGAACTGTGGGCTGAGATGAGTTTCACCTTACAGTTTTGGAACAACCAAAATTCAGAGCTAAATGGGCATGGTGAGTGCATAGAACCCACAGGAACCAAAACCATAGAAAAGGTTGGGATGGAATGTTATTACAGCTTTTATATCTATCATGGTAGCTAGGTACTCTCTGGCCCCTATGGCAATAGAATTTGAATAATGCATTTTGTAGTGATTTTTACATGTGTTTCTCACCAGTGAGACCACTGCTAGAATAGTAGGTGTAATTCTTGATGTCCAGACTTAAAACAAAGATGTTATAAATTTGTGCAGGGCTCAGGAAAGCAAACTAAGAATGAATCATAGCATGGAAAATTAGTCATAGAATGACAGAACAGAACAGCTCAGTCTAGTCAATTTGTCCAAGGATAACTAGATGACCTGATAATGACTTATTAGTGATTAAATAAGAATAGTTTTGGTAGTAGTTTTGTTTTTTGGTTTGGTTTGGGTTTTTTTTAAATTAAAGAAGATAAATATAAAGAACGAACAAATAGAAATTAAAGCTTGACAAATTGAGAACAAAAATAAGGTGCATGTTTTGGATTATCAAGATAAAAACAACTAACTCACAAGTGTTATGGTGAAGTCATTCACCACTTTAAGTCATTGAATGAAAAACAAATGTCTGAAACTGTTTTTCCTAAATCCATCAAAAGGGGCTTAACAGTAAGGTTATTAAGACAAGATTTAGAATAAGATTGTGATAACCTCAGTCACAAGACATGAAAAACAGAATGGAAATATTCCCATAAATGTCAGTACATGAGACCAACAGATGACAATTCAAGCTGAAATTTTCTATTTCTCTGAAGTTTATAATTTTGGGGTTTTTTTTTCATTCTGATCTAAATTCCATCAAAGGTAATGCTACTTTTCCTTCTGACTTGAAAATGCATAGTGCAAAATAAATTTGAGGATTTTGGAAAGACTTGCCTTTATTGCCACAAAAGCTGTCAACTGTCAAGAAGCTGTCTGGTTTTCTCCTTTAAATTATTTTTCATAATAAATTCTTTAAACAATAAAAATGTTAATAATAGTTCTCATATAATAATAGTATGAGGTGCTTTTGCTTTGAGAACCAAGCAAGCATGCTTGGTTCTGAAGCCAGACTAGAAGCCAGACTAGAAGCCTTAAGAAACAGTCTCTTATGCCCTATTTCTTGCAGCATTATTTCTTTCTTCCAGAAATATTACAGAACATATTGCTAACTGACTGTCATAAACAGAAGAGGAGGGAGAGCCCCCTGTTTTATCCATCTGTGAATTGCAACCGTCCTTGAATGCAACACAACAAAGTTTCCAAGTGGCTTGCTTATCTGAAATTACAGTGAATTTGAGGCAGTTAGCTGGATTAGCAAAAGCAATCATCTTGCAAGAACATGTAAGTAATTTCCAAATAGATATTGTTTTATTGAAAAACAGTCCAAAATTTTACTCCTGCTCTCCCAGGATGCAGGAGAATAACTCAAAACCAAAGCCTCGGCTAGTATAGAAATAACCTGCTCCACCAGCAGCTGAGAATATGAAATCAAAGTGAAGCTAGAACATAAAAACTTTTTTAAAAGAGGGTTTTTAGCGATGCATTTTTAGGCTCAGCTCCTCAGGATTAAGATGTTTTCCCTTTGTATCTTGCAAAGAGACTAACTAAGCTACCAGAGGTTAACATGGGACAATGATTCAAGTTATGCAGTCAATTGAACAAAAGTTCCTCTCAAATTAGTGGGAGTTCTGCTCAGTTGAGGGACTCAGAATTTGGCCCAGCAATTAAGTTATTCATTTTTAGCCCTGAGCATTCCTCTTCCTCAGTGGAGTGTGCCAAGAAAACTAAAAAACTGAACAGCACAGAAGTAGTATTAAACTTTAACAATGCTTAGCACTGACACAGGGGGGAATATCAGAGCTATTTAGAAACAATGGCATGATCTCCAACTAGAGCCAGAGAATTCACAGGATATGAAATGTACATATGTGCTTTTCATTGGGATCATCCCTTGTTCTCATATGCTGAAGCTCTTCTCATGCCTCATGCTCCCATGCATAGAACTTAACCTAACCACTTAAATCTCTCTGAAGCTACTGTGAGTTACCTGCCAAAGGCTATAAATGCCCAGCTGGAAAGTGAGCTGTTTATTTCTTACATATTATTCAATTGAAGTTAACACATATCTAGTGCTTGTATTTAAAGCATAATTTAATTGAACTGTATGATAACTTTACTTGCTTTAGCCTCAATTCAACAAATACTTAATATCTGTCTAATCTTCATTGTGTAACTGATTCAGTTAGTCCACAGTACATAACACCAAACAAAGCATGACAATACTACTGTACATAGTGCCATTCATCAGATTTAGTTTAAAAACAAACAAAAATACTTACAAACATTTTAAGTTATTTCAATTTTGCAAGGATTATTTAATCCCAAAGTTTGGGGCTTTTAAAAATATTTTTAGATTTTTAAAAATAATTTCAAGATATTTGCATGCAGCAGTACAACAGCATACTTGACTGACTTACATGTACCCACCTGTTCATTTTTTCCTCCACTTGAAATTTGGGGAGAGTATACTAATTTCATTTTTCCAGGCATATCTGGTTTTTGGGGTTTTTTGCATATGCCCGTATAACTTTGAAATTCAGGGAAATATGTTAACCTTGAAGAAGAAGAGTGTAAATTCCCAACTGAGATCTCTCACAGAAAATTTAACATGGATGATGATCCTTTAGAGATTGTCTTAATAGTAATTCTGACTTTCAAGTGCTTGACTTTGAATCCATACTTATATTTTTAAAAGAGAAAAATAGGGAAATGGCAACATCCATAACATTGCACTATTCTGATACCCACAAGTCATGGATGGTGCTGATACACCCTGCTGCATGGCACAGACTACTATGGTTTAAAAAAAGCAACTGAGTTGGTCATTGATTGCTCTTATTGGTTGTTCTTTCCTTCAGCTCCATCTATTCCCAGCTGCATCATGAATTTGCCAACCAATTTCAGTCTCCCAGAATCACTGAATTTTTTTTGGTTGGAAAGGGTCTTAAAGAGGATCTAGTTCCACGCCCTTGTCATTGAAGGGACACCTTCCACTAGATCACCCCAACCTGATCTTGAACACTTCCAGGGATGGGGCATCCACAGCTCCTCTGGGCAATGTGTTCCAGTGTCCCAATGCACTCATAGGGAAGAATTTATTCCTTAAATACACTCAACCTGGACACTGCAGCTCCAAGTAAGCCAAAAGGTCTGAACTGAAGGGTGCAGCAGCATTGCACTGGTAAGACTGAGATGATAGGCACAAATGTTAGCATGGATACTCCCATAAGGAAACCTTATCTTTTTGTTCTAGTATGGATACTCCCATGAGGAAACCTACTCTTTTTGTTCTAGTATGGATACTCCCATAAGGAAACCCACTCTTTTTGTTCTAGTATGGATACTCCCATAAGGAAACCCACTCTTTTTGTTCTCCTTGCCTAACCAGTCCTTGGGTTTACCAGGTTAGATGGTTAGGCTTTTTGATTGCTTCATTTCATATAACAGTGTATAAATTGTCATGTCACTATTCATCTGTAGAGAAGTAATTGTTTTATTTACTCAATACAGCAAGGTGAGCTTTTCTAGAGCATGATTAATCCTAATGACAGGTTACTTAGAGAAACCCCCACCTAATAGTCCCAATAACATTTCATTGATGATTAAAGGGAGTCTAGTTGGTCAGGTCAGTTTCCAAATTTTACATTACAGACATTTAAAATAAAATTAATTCCATCCTCCACAGCAAAATTAAATGTGCAAATCAGCTGGTCCATAACACAATAAAGAAAATGCAGGCAAACAACAAAATCCCTATGAATATCCCTAAAAATTTTTAAGTAGCAGACAAATATCTCAAGTAGCATGTTCAAAAGTTGTTGACATTTATCAACCATGTCTTATTCACTAATCTCTACACTGACAGGCTGCTGAATTTAAAGATTATACATCATCAATGGAAAGGTGAGGAGGACATGACTTCTAGCACTAATTAAAGATAATTCCAGCTGCTACCTGTATGTCCCTGCCATAGGTAAGCAACCTTACTCCCACTTCTGTGCTACCATCTTCATGGATACAGTGTTAGGAAACTAATTCAGCTGAAAAGTTAGTAGTTGTCATCTGGATTAGTTCTTTCAAAGTCAAGAAGCAGGAATATGCCACCATTGTCTGGGGATAGGTGAGGTCACCACTTTTGGCAGAAGCATCTACTTAGATCATCTTCAAGTGATTGTGAAAGCACAACCTTAGCTGCACGCAGAGTTAATTCTCATTATCTTCTGCATTTCCACAGCATGTAACCACTCATTCTCAGATTCCTGCTAAAATGCAATGCAAGGCTCAACACTGAGTGTCATTTTTTAGTGTCTGAGATGTCATCTGACAACGGGGGAAGGACCAAAAGAGCACTGAAGAGGCAAAAGACTTGGTGTTCAAGAGTAAACAGAATCAGACCAGTGGAAAACTTCATTTTTAAGTGGGAAAAAGTTAAGTGAAGAAAACCTGCTTCCAGAACATCTCAGAATATCTTGAAAACTTGGTTCAAAACAGAAAGAAAGCAGACATCCAACATAAAGATCCCCTTTTGACAAATTTGCTATTCCTGTTACAAAACACAGATGAAAAATAGCTGCAATTTTTCTTCTACATTTCTTAGAAATTTTCTCAGAAAATCCGATCTGAGGTGGATACACATAAATGAAAAGTTTCTTTACATAGTTAAACTTTAGCTACTGAAAACAAGACCTTATAATGAGATACATCTGAAATCTGTAATAGTAGGCAGTTTCTCCAGTACCAATAATAATACTTTTATTGTAGAAACCCATGTGTGAAAACCAAGCTGTGCAGCAAATACTGATTTTTTTAGTGTTCTTTCTGTAGGTGCTACATAAGCATCTACAAAATATATATACAAAGTGCTATACAGTAATAATAAAAATATTAAGCACTTCCCATGTACCACTCATCCTTGAAAATATGTATGGGATGCAGAATAACCAGTATTCACAAATAGCCCTGCAAGTTAAGGATATGGAATTTTCATGGTGCAGTTGTTTATGAACAAAAAATCTACCCCTCAGAAATAACTTCTAACTTTAGCTCTCATGTCCAATAAATAAATATTTATTATTAATAATACATATCACAGTACTTTTCAGAGTGTCCAGTAAGGCACTGTGTGGGCTACTGAAAATATAGCCCTTATCTTCAAGAGCTTACAGGATTAAGTCTGACCTATTTATCATAAAGATACTGATCCATATATTCATAGGGATTTTCTGGAAGTAGTGTTTTAATTGCATGTTTCTCAAGAACACATATCACTTCAGGATCTTGTAGGTACCAAACTGGTAAAAGGAAATTTACCACACACACCCCTCTAAGCCTGATGAGGGCCCAAGAGCTAATCAAAAACACTACAGGCCTTTTAGCAACAAATCTGAATTAATCAAATCATCCCTGCTGTTTTTTGTTAATGTTTGGACAATCTAGCTTTTCTGCAGAATGCTCTCGCCGTCTGAGTGGAGGACAGGGAGCCAGAAACTCCTTGAGTTTTAATCCTGGCTCTGACACTGATTCTCTCTGCGGCTTTGGGCAAGGAGTCATTGTTCTATAGTAAAATGCTTGTATTGGCAAGATGATGAACTACTACTGTAGATGATCTAATAAAATTTTTCCATCTTTAATTTCTATGATTCTGTAATGCTAACAACATAAGTTTCAGCCCCTCATCTGAATAGAAGAGATAAATACTTACCCAGTTTGCCTACATGCCAAGGAGAATCAAAGTTACAGGATAAAAAACTCCACAGAACTGAAGCTACAATACTTGATTAACATCTTGTTTAGTACCTTGATAATAAATAACACCTATAGGGACTGTGTAAAACAAGGCTAGATTGAATATCCTTCTTTCCACTCTACTAATCGTTGTCTGAGCTGGAGTTTATTGGAAAATTCTGTCTCTAGCTAACTGTGTACCCCTATTTTTTGTTTAGGTGTTGCTTCAGTGAAATGATTCAGAAGAGTAAAGCAACCACTACTAAGTGGTGAGCTTTTTGTTTTCTGGGAAAGGTAAGGAAAGAGGGTAAGCACAAGAGGGCAAATTTCCAAGAGGGATCTTATGCCAATGCACACAATGACACGGTCATTGAGGGAATGACTGCATTTCCCAGCTGCTACCACCAGCTCACCTGCACCCACTGGTTGCTGACTTAAGATGAAGATTTTTATGGGAGGCTCTAAGCTGACCTAGGGAATTGACTGAAGAATAATATATGCAAGATAACCCTCCAAAAGTACAATTATAACACTATGCTTCTGAAGAGTGTTATTTAAAATTTCTAGATTTAGAAAGACAGAAGACATAGTATTACAGAATCATAGAACTGTAGAAAGGTTTGGGTTGGAAGGCCAACCAACCAGATAAATGGTCTAGTTCCAAACCCCCTGCCATAGGCAAGGACACCTTCCACTAGACCAGGTTGCTCACAGCTCCAACCAGCCTGGCCTGGGACACTGCCAGGGATGGGACAGTAAATACATAATCTACCTCAGTAACCACTGTAGTCTACAATGGGTCTATGGGCCCATCCTGCCATTTCAACGTATGTGCAAAAAACTCAAAGGTGGGACTGCTGCTGATAATGCATAATAAATCTTGCTCTTCAGCTGTACAACACTGACACATCAGATGGAAAGAGACAGCAGAGAAGAGTAACCAGAATATGTTTCAGTGAAGACCAGTTACAAGCAGACCTACCTAAGGACTTTTTCATTTTCCTAAGACAGTGAAATCTGGCTTGCTCACACCAGACAGTGCACAGAGACAACTTACAGAACTGGTTGCTAGTGAGTTATATCAACATTTGGCAGGGATTTCCCTCTCATTGTTTTAGCAGGATATACTGTTTTTTCCACAATCTGTATTGACATATTTCCTTTGATAAAGGACAACACCTTGGCCCCTGACTCCATTGCTACACATCCTAGCAAGGTAGATAAGGAAGGGGGATCCTTGCTTGAACTGTGGGCAGCAAGTAATTGGAGTTGATTTATTCCACAGAGAGTAAACAGGAGACAGCAATGCAGGGAATGTGGAGATGCACAGGGATAGACTGCTGTCATTCAAGGAGGATATGGTAATCTGCAAGATGAATGTTGCCACACAGCAATCTATCAGACTGGCAGGGGTAAATGGGGAAATGAAGATCATTACTGTCTTTCTCCAAGTTACATTGCATTTTGGGTTTCTTTACCATATGCCAACAGCCAGAGAGCTACCCATTGCAATCCAGTGTCTATCTTGATATGAAAATACCAGCAATGATACTACATTGCTCTTATAATTCTGCCAAATTAATTTTCAGTCCACAAGACATGCCTTTGCCATACTATTTTATTAGATTAATTATTTCTGTCAATAGACATTTGCTGCCTTAAATTATTCTGTAACAACAAGACATTATTATGAAAAATATGTATAATTACTGTTATTTACAGAAAATATTGGTGGAGTTGTTAGGTTAAGCAATCGGGACAACTACAGAGGAATGGTTGGTTAACCAATTATCACATTTTCTTAGAAATGAGTGCATAAACCTCAAGACATACCACTGTTAAAAGCTATTTCAGCCACTGGAAAACAACTAAAAGACATCTAGAAACCTCTGGAAAAGGATACCCTTCCCCCCAGAAAAAAAATTTATTTCATGCAAGTCACAAGAAAGTTATTATCCAAGCTAGGTCGCTGACAAGAGATGTTATTAATGATCCCATTGAAATTATTAATGCATTTAACAATCACTTTGCAAACTATAATATTATATCCTGGGAGAATACTGAATCATGCTGGTTACTTGGATGAAGATCAAATAGGCTTAGGATGAAAAGATCAGACTCTGAGAAAGTTTAGAGTACTTTGTGATTAATAAAAATTAAATGCCAGAACTACTTGATTTGCATTTAAATCTACAAAGGTGTTGACTGGACTTCAGCACATGATTTGGAATTACACAACGAAGCACACCTCTGCACACACAAATTATTAACATGGATACCATACAAGGATGGCTCTACTGCATATTTATATGCAAATATGATAGAGGACTGTTGTACACCAGTGATGCACAAATGAAACTTCTCTCCAATTCACAAAATGGACATCACTGCAACACTTTAGTAATTGTAAAACATCTCCCGATGATTTTTGAGTGGTCTTGGGAATCCAGAGAGGTCCCAGCTCACTGGAAGTTGGCAAACATTGTCCCAGTTTTCAAGAAGGGCAAGAAGGAGGACCTCGAAAACTACGTTCCAGTCAGTGTCACTTCAAGAGATTTTTGAAACCCAAAGAAATAAGTTTTCAAGTTTGCCATATCTATGAAAGCACCAGTGGGAACAGAGTAGTGTTCAAAGAGAGAGCCTGGTGCAAGCAAGAAAAAGGGCTATTCAGCAGTTAGTGAAACATGCAGTTAAATGTACTGTTGAAGACAGGTACTACTTAACTGCATATTAATTTTCCATGCTGAAATGAGTGCTGAATTAAAAAGGCAAAACCCTCTAAAACTCACATATAAAAGATCTAAGGTACAACCACAGTGCCTCAGGTATTTCCCTCCTTCATGCCTACATTTTCTATTCTTTATCCATTCTTAAATTGTAATGAATAACCAGAGATAATTATCACATCTCTGTAATGACAGAGAACCTGCACATGCTAGGATAGAGGCATAATTTGATATTTATGAAATGCTTCTTTATTTATGAAGCATCTGTCTTGAAATTTAATTACCACCACCACAGTGTTTCATTACAATTCTAACACAGATTAATAATGAACAAGATTCCTACCCAGGCTATTAAAATTTGAAAAACGAATACCCTTTGATGAATTCAAAGCACCACCTCACGCAGCTACTGTATGAAAGTCTTAGTACTTTTGTTTATTTTTCTGTTTCCTAAGTCAGTCAGAGAGGTTAAACTAGGAAGGCAAAAAGCTGGAAAAGAAACAAAATGAAAGAGGGACAAGGGAATGGGTGTGTGAAAAGTTAGGGAGGTTTAGAGCAAAGGGTTCAGATTACAGTGCATAAAGGGGCCAGAGAAATATTAAAAAAAATATGACGTTTATAATATTGGACACAGAATTTAAAAAAAAAAGTCTAGAGAAACAACATAAGAATAGATAGATGACAGATGTGGGTGGATGAAGAGAGAAAAAATAGGAAAGGCAGATCTTATTTGCATGGAAGTCAATAGCAAAGCACTTGTTGACTACAGTGGGAACTGGAGAGGCCCACAGTGAATGAAAATTCATTCCTACAGGGGTGGGAAAGGGGGGAGAACTGGCATTAGTAGAAGAATGAACACACATAGAGAAAATAGAAGCTGAGAGCAGTAACTGAGGCCCAAGGAGACACAGTCAGAAGAGCTCCCATTTATAAGGCTGTTGGGAAGCCAGGAGTCATTGGCACACCACAGGAGTGAGGGCCTGACTGAGACCCAAACTCAAAAGCTCTCTCAGCTTCAGCCACCAAAGATTCAAGAACCAGGATCTTCATATCAGTTTTGGATTTTGGAAAGGTCTCTAAGTGTCAGGTTCACCTTTGCTTCACAGTAATTGGATGTAGAGACAGCTGGGGTGGTTTTCCCTGTCAGCTGTGATTGACAACATAAATGGACTGAGGGAGCTTTGGGCCAGTGTGTGCAGCACAGGAACTGGTGTCTATGGTGAGGGCAGCTCAGGGTTTTTGAACTGAGAGCCCAGCTTCCAGTCACCAAAAAGTCATCTGCTTCACCTATCCATACACTTTCACTGCGCATCTTGCAATACATGCTGTTCTCCTTAAAGTCCTACTTTTTCATCTTTTTCCCCTCTTAGTCACAGGAAAAGAAAAACTGACCTAAGCATTTCAAAAGCTCACAGAAATACAGACAGATAAAATGAAACAAAGAAACATTCTTGGGGTGTTTCTATTTTTAGGCTATGATTTTCTTAATCCTTGCCTTAGGGCCAGTTAACATACTACCCCCAAGTCTCGTAATTTGTTCATGAGCTAGCAAAGATTTGTTAACTCACCAGCAAAGTATGTGTATCCATTCCCCCCTAGTGGAAGACAAAAGCCTTCTGCCACTACAGATTACTTTGTTAGCTCAAGTGCTAAACAGCTGTGTCCAAGGAGCCAGAGCCACTGATGACACACGTGAGGATCCACCAATAATGGCAGGATTGAATGTCCTGTGGTTTTTTGGTCTGATTTTTGTTCTTGTGTTACTGCATTGCAAACTGCTTTAGGAAGCTGTGATAAGCCTCCCTCGTGCACACACAGATACAACCAAAGGTACAGACAATGTGGTCCTTCAAGTGAAGCCAGGCCTGATTTAGTGTGTGGTGCTCAAGGCTGTCTTTGAATGGGGAGAGCTGCCTGAGTTTTGCCATAAAACCTAACAGAGGCTGAAACATGCAGGAGGCAGAAGGATCTCCTCAAGGCTAGAGTAGCTAAAGCTTCCTTTGGGTAAATTGATTCTGCTTCAGCTCCTAGGTGCAGCTCTTATGTGCAGCTGGGAAAGTCAAAGAATCTGAAATTTTCTGAAATGGACAGCATGGTGGCTCTTTGTTTGTTGTGCATTATGAAACCACACAGCAAGTGTACTGAGCTCTCACTCCTAACTGAGTAACTGAGATCAATGAGACCAAAGAGGCCTCAGGGTGAGCTCCACTCTTCATTTACACTGTTCTTATAATGTCAACTAAACTGTCAGCCTGTCCACTTCATGTTCTTTCACTGTTTTATCTGCAGTCTGTCATAGTTCTGTGATAAAAATAGTCCATACTGGACAGGACTGTCACTCAGATGAAATCATTCTGAGCTCCTATAACACCTTTCTGTTTCAACCCAATGTTGGAAACACCTCATCTCCATAAGAGTCTCAATCACCTCACAGTGTAACAAGAGTCTAAAATTCTACTTCTGATTATTCACTGAAGGTACATCACTATATAAACAGGGCCATTTCAATCCAACATGCTTTCCTTAGCCTAATTTGGCTCATTTTTATCTATTAAAAAGCTTACTCCCACTGATTTCTGTTAAAACCTGGCTGACCAAGAAGGTGGTGCCTCCTGTTAGGCAACAGTCTAGTCAATATGCCATCCCTTGGGGATGTAGGAGGTCTCAATTTTCCCTTTCTTCTGAGGTGAGTCATACTCAAAACTTCCACACAATTGACTTTGGGGAATGCAAGGAAGGGAGGGTAAAAACACTGGTTCCTTTTGAAACTCTGCCACAACATGAAAGGATGGTGTTCATAAACTTTCTGGACAAGCTTTAGGCTCCAGGCAACAGCAGGACTGGATCAGAAAGCCCCACACTCCACTGTAGGTTTTTCATAATTTTTAAAGGACTCTTCATAGGGAAAAGCAGCAAAATAGATTTCCTATTTTGTGTAGCAGTTGCTTACTTATTTCCTCCTTCATTCTTAACTGCATGCCCTAGCCATTAAATTAAGAAATATTGATTCACCTTGTCTTCTTTCTTGCCTTATTGAGTAGAACTTGTTTTAGTGCACAGTGGAAGGCTGTTGAGCACACTTGTTATTCCTATATCAGAGTGAGATTGAAAATAATGAAACCTGGATTTCTAAAATGTCAAATGAATGCTTAACCAGTAAACTGTTGCACAACCAACAACACAGTAAGAGTAACCTGAAATACTTTCCTACCTCCTCCTCTAGTCAAATTCTGAAATAATAATGTTCCCTGCTCTTTATTGAAAGCAAGAACTTAGATACTTCACCAAGGATGAGGGATAGATTCTGTCCAAAGTGCAAGGATGTGACCTCGTACTCTTGAGTAAGATTTTTAAGATTTTACAGTGGAAAGCCTTTAGGTGTATTTTTTCTTTTCAGTAACCCTCTATGTCTCATGCCTGGACTGCAGACTACTCAACCTGAGAGTCAATCCACACATAGGGAAAGGAAGGGAAGTATCTTTTCCTTTCCTTTACATCACATGTGGAGTTTGGGCACATAACTCCAGGGTTCTGAAATCCTGTCTACAGTCACAAATTCTCTTTAAACTGATCCACTGGCACTAATGCATGAGCCCAGTAGAAATATTTCTGTAAAATTTCTATTTTCAGGACAGGGTTTGGATGGCACATAATAAATAATTTATACAGCCATATATTGAAAAATGAGACTGTGAAGAACTGCCAAATAAAGACCAATCTTCAATGAGCACCATTTGTCATAGTCATTAATGAGGTTGGATTTCTGTAGAAGAAGCAGGCTGCCTAATTAAAAGTGCTATGCAATATAAACTGGTACTATGTCACATCTATATACAGAAAGTAAATTTTTGTTGGAACAGCATCTTCACTGTTTGCAGGTCCTATTTTCCTCACATCCTTTAGTTAAGGTTTTTTAAGATATCAGTTGAGACAAAGAAAAAAAAATCGTTGCAAGTTGATACAAGGTTGAGATGCAGACATAGAACATCTCCATATGTCTACTGAGTAAGAAACAGACAACACTGTACTGCCTGCAGGTGTTTAAAAGCTGTCTTGGATTTCTTTTTTTTCTTTTTCTTCCAATGATTTTAAAAAATATATATGGGATGAACCATTCATTATAATTATTATATTGCAATAGGATGTTGTACTACAATGATAATCTTACCCACTTTACAGAGCTTTCATGAAGCTTAATGAATTTATTGTCCTTGTCTTGCTTTATGTTCTTTCAAGACTGATTTTTATAAAACATACACAATTAAGACATTAAACAGGTCTTGAAATTTTCCAATAAAAATATTTTGAGAAGTACACACTAACACACTAACGCATACAATGTGATTTTAGCTTAAACCTCAGAACAATTCTCTTACTGCAATTTCTTATGCATTTTGCCCTAGCCCTGCCACTCCCCAGGCTATCATTTTCAAATTGAGTGTCAATGATTCCCAGTGGTCTTTATTAATTCTTTTTTTTTTTGAAAGACCAAAGATTAAAGCTGAATCCATGAGCTATTATCAGATGGGAAATATTAATTTACTAAAGCATCTGAACATTTGGAGTAAATTTGAAAACAGAACCATCTGTTATATAAACTAATCCAATAGACTCCACACTTTGTATAGCCAGCTGCTGTCAAGTAACAGATTATGAAAGCAAGTAATAAATCTTAATTCAAAAAATGTTTCTCCATTTGAAAGGTTTGAAATTTTTTTTTTCTTTCTTGTTTTAATGTAAACTTGATGCAAGCTGGCGGAATTCTCTGAGCTGTTGGGGCTCTAGCACTCACTCAGATCCCCGTGGGAGGCTGTGGATGCAGTCTCACAGAGGTCAGCTGCAAGGCAAGTCCTCTGATAACAGCCTCTTCTGTGCATCAGTCACATGTGACAAAAGCTGCTCAGCCTGGTTTTGAGATGGGTACCCCAAAGTGACAAAATTCAAAACAAGGATGGCATCCACCTTTTCCAGACCAGTCAAAATAAGGAAAATAATATTTCCTGCAGCCAAGATTTAAATGAATTCTATTAACCCTGGGTTAGCTCAGAATTCTATTAACCCTGGGTTTCAATCCTTGCTAAAGACAAAGACTCTTTGTAACAGTCAGCATTCAAATGGACTCCAGACAGTTTCCTTCTTTCTGATATGATGATTATGGGTCCATGTAGCAGCCACCAGTAGATGATTCACAGCAGATGCCAGGAATCACTCTGTTCACAGCAGCTGGTTCAACACATGGAACCTGACAATTCCTGCATCTAACATCACTAAGGCTGTCCTTTCCTCTCCTCAATGACATGGCAGGGAACCCTTACCCTTCTAGTTTTCAGAACTGGTTTGTCCACTCTACCCACATCACAACAACCCAAAAGAATTTGTGCAACACATCTGCCTTCTTTTTAGACTAATTTATGCATGTGTGTGTCAGTGTGACACTCAACGAGGGAAAACTTTATATATACATGTATAATGTATATTTTTAAAATAAACTGAACAGAATTAGACCATCAGGATCCCAAACCAGATGTGTTCCCCAAGTATAAGAAGTCTTTAATATTTGATTCTTAATATCCTAATCCAAAATTAAGCAAATGTCACATTGCATTAGAAGACAAATAGTATTTTTGGTAGTTGCTGTGAAAACATTTTGCATTCCTCATTTTTGTCTTCAGAGTAGATCAGCTATAGATTTGCCAACAGATACAAACACATTCCTATGTACTTAATTAATTATGAAACCTGTGGCAAAATGTGGACATTAGTAGATGAGGCACTGCAAATTCATTGGTGTTTAGGTTGCTTTGGTTTAGTTCAGTTTGCAGCTCAGTGTTGTAAGCCAACAATCGGATTAAACAAGGAAGGAAACTTTTCAAAGCATTGAGCTGATATACACAGAAAAGAAAGAAAAATACTGAAAGAAACTTTTAAACTCCTACTCTTCATCTTTTTATGAAGAACAGCACATTACTTTTCAAGGCCTTCTGCTGCCTTCAGGTATCCCACCTGAAAAGTGACATATTAATTGTTATGAGCAAAGGAAGCAGGCTCTTTTCCTAATGTGACATATCTGATTGTATAATTAGACAAATTCTATGAAACTTCATACATTAAATGGAAGAACTATACTGCTAACAGAACTCTTCTTTTTTTTTTTTTCTTCCATAACTTCTTTACTTCTCTGAAGTAAAGGGTGCCATCCATAATCAAAGACTGATCAACCTAGTGCAGCATTCACCAAATCCTTTAATCGCCCAGACTACTTAATTCACTGTCCAAGATAGCCTTTGGAATACAGTGTACAACTGTTTTTCACTTAGGGGAGCACTTTCTGGTGCAATAACATCACTGACAATCTAACCATGTTAGTGATTAAGTGATTCAGGGTTATATCATCCAGCCATTTGTCAGCCCTTCGTATTTCACAATTAAGTACAAAATTCTGAGTTTCTGGCCTGCATGAATTAGGCACATTCTATGCAAACTTTTCCAAAAGTTTGCATATTCTTAAAAATTCTAAACAGCAAGAATAAATTGCCAAAGGAAAACTACTCAAAGACATCTGTTCTCCCATCGATTTATTCAACAATCTCCCGTTAGCATGTACACCAAAGGGAGAATAGGCTCTGCAGAATGCAAGAAAAATGCATTTCACTAACTAAATAAATTCCTTTATATATTGTGGCAAGACAAATAAATAAACCCAGAGATTTACAGACAGCCACTTTGGCTGACATTTCAGAAAGCTGGAGCCTTTAGCAATATTTTTTGCTTAACTCCATCCTAACAAAGCCCTATCTCTTCTCCCAAAACCTCATTTCTCAATTCTCCCCTGCTCTCCTCTTTCAGGCCCACTTCCCAGTTTCTTTCTCTTTTTCCTTCCAAGGTGTGATTGCTCTCTTTGCTCCCCAAAGTCTCCTTCTTGATTGTTTTTCTCTGCTTTAATGAGTCCAAGGCTTCGCTCTACTCCAGAAATTGCATTTACCCTTTTTGTTCCCAAGCACATCTGTCTCCTCCAAGCTTTCTCTCCTGTTCTGACCTTCCTGCACTTCAGGACTTTTTTTGCCAATTTTATTTCCCCTCTGTCTCTCAAGTCTTTTTTTACTTCTCTATTTTTTTTCTACTCTTAGTGCACTAAAACCATGCCACTATTTCTTCTTCTTTTACTTTCCCTTTAGCAGTGACAAACTAAAACTTGAGAATTCAGATTAGTAAAAGCAATAAAATAGCAGTCATTGTCCTGGCTTTTTTCAGCCTAATATGTAGAACAAAGAAGGAGGCTTTTAAAAACTGATCCAATCTGGACATGGCTAAAAACAATAGCAACTTTCAAGCTTCATCTGTGATATTTTATGCATAGAAATTCATATGGAAATGCTATTTGATTAAAAACTTACATTTTTTAATCCAATAATGAAATATTCAATGCTGAATGTAGTAATACCTATTTATATAATTCAGATTTGATAATGTAATATTATTTAAATGCTAATGCTTAAAAGACTATTGTTTTATAGGTTTACCGTTTCTTTCATGTATCCTCTGGCATATGATAAAATTTAAATTTCTACTGACTCCAAAATGAACAGTATTTCTACCTTGTCCTTCACTGATAGACATTAATAAAAAAATTCTGTTAAGATTTTACTATTCTGATAAAATACTAACATTTTATGGGTTATTTGCAGATTAATTTAAATTTTACTTTCTATCTAACAAATAAATCAATTTTTACCAGAGGAGAGGGGGTCCTTCCCTGTTCTCAGTGATGCTAATAATTATTTAGCTAGTTGATTCACTGGAGACAGGATTAGAATGTAGGGCAACACAACAGATATATCATATTTAAATTCAATACTTTCCTAGTGCTCTGTGCTACATTCCTTAGCCAAGCAACACTCCTACTGACTTCCTGTATGAGGTCCACCTTTATTATTTAGCAGATTGACAGAACCAGAGTGGTACCATCTATTACTACTGGCAAATAACATTTGAATTCATCTTCCTCTTATTCACGGGATGACTCACTCTGTGTCGTACACACTTCATTTTTGATTTATGTAAGACGTACATTTTAACATCCTTTCTGAGACTCAATTATTTAATCTATTTTTGTCATTCTATTCATTTGCTTATTCAAGCCATTTTGCATTAATAATCAGTCTCCATTCTTCTTCATTATTTGGTATTATTTGGTATAATAGAGTGTGTGCCAACTTTGACTTTTGGATAAAGCTTCTGGATGAGTGACACATTTACTGCAGAAAGTTAAAACATATAAAACTTCAGACAGCAAAAAAAGCAAGATATTTGTAGAAGTACTGTCTAGTTTTGAACATCATAATTGTGACTTGAGCCAAATTAGTAATAATAGTATTCTTTACCCAGCTATTTGCCTCCATACAAGAAAAAAAATGTTATCCCAAATAAGTTAATACTGAGAGCTAGAAATGTAGCTCTATTCAATTTCTGAAATATTCCCTAGGGTATTTTACAGCAAATGGGAGGTGTTACTTTAGCAGAAGCCTTATTTCTTAAGAGACAAAATATTCTCCACCTTATTAATAAGCCAATATGTGTGGTTTCCTTTTCTTTAGGAATGTAGTCTCATGAAAAGTGAAGAATGCTCAACTGTTTCAGACTTCTGCTTTGCATGTCCTGCCCATGGTTTCCTGTAAGCAACCAAATGCCAGGACAACTGTCAAAACTTTCTCACGGGCTCTAGAAGTGGAAACAAAATGGTCTTCTTCCATAGAACCACCCTGGCCATACTTCTCTGCTACCTGTGTGTACAACCAATTTGTCACCACCTCAGGGAAAAGGTCAAGGTTAAATTCTTGTGATTTTCTGACAGTTTTGGTCACCTAAGTCATGACAGTGGTATGCTATCCTAGACTTTGTTGTTTGTGAAGAGTGTGTGGACAGTGTAGTTCTTGAAAGTCGTTTCACAGAATGATAGAATCATTGGGACTGGAAGCAACCTCTGGATATTGTTGATCAATCCTCTAATAATATCAGCTGTTCTCCCCTTACACCCCACCCTTTTGATTTGAGTAGGATCAACTAATGCTCCCTATCTGGTACTCTGTCCATGGGGGGTTTGAATGTCTCCAAGAACAGAGACTCTTCAATCTCTGTGGGCAACTTCTTCCAGCCTTTGAACACAGTAACACTGAAAACCTTTCCCTTATGTTTTACCTAAATATGTTGTGTTTCAGTTTGTTTCCATTGCTTCATATCTTTTAACAGGATATCAGTGAGAAGAATCCAAATTTGTTCTCGTTTCTTCTCCCCCTTTTCCATTTTGAAAATATCCCTCTAAGGCTCCTCTAGGTTTACCAATTCTACTTCTCTGTCTGTCATCCACTATGTCAAATGCTCCAGCCCCTAAATCGTCTTCATGCCCCTTACCAGCACGTACAACAGTATCCTTTCTGTATGCAGGGGAGCTCATGACTGGAGTGGAAAAAGGGAAAGGGTTACTTCCCTCCATCCTCTGGAAATTATTCGGCTAATACAGCCCAGATCTTGGCAGGGCAGACCTTCTTTGCCACAAGGTCACAATCTTAACCCATGGTCCACTTGCCCACAAGAATCCTCAGGGATACACAAAGTTCTTTCCTGGAAAGCTGATTTCCAACTGGTTGGTCTCCAGCCTGTGTTGGTGAATGGGGCTATTCCTTTGTTCTCATTCTGGCCAGGACAAGGCTGCAGTTTGCAGGAGAAGGAATGTCCAGGACCTAGTGGTTGTTCCAAACCACCCCAGGTGGGGAAGGGAATATCTTCTGGGGAGGAGGGGCTCCTTCCAATGGGGTAAAGCATGGCAGAGGGTGTGGTAGTCCTGGGAGGGCCAGAGGGAGCAGTGGGGCAGTGTGGCAGCTGGAGCCATCCGGAATTGCCTATGGTCGGGTGTTGCCGCAGCGAGCAGTAACCTTTTCTTCTACTCTCTGCCACTAGCATTCTTGCTATTTAATAATTTCATTGCTGCTTCCAGTAAATTGTTCTTACCTCTGCCCATGAGCTTTACCTTTTGTGCCTACAGCCTGCTGCAAGGAGCAAATGGGAGGTGCATATCTTGGAGTGCTTTCAGTGGGAAGAACTAAGCTGGAAAACACTATTTCTAAACCATGAAGTTTCACAGGTACACAGGACTTTACATTTCTCTTTCTTATAAATAATGAGATTTCTGTTGACCCATTCCTCCAGCCTGCCAAGGTCTCTCTAAAAGGCAGCAAAACCATTTAGTGTGTTAATCACTCTAATTCTGCATCATCCATGAACCTGCTGTGTGTGCACTCTGCCTCTCTATCCAGATCATAAGTGAAGATGTTAAACAGCTTTAGCTCCACTATCCTAGTCTTGGACCAAGACCCAAATCATGATTACCCTCCAGTACAGCTTCATGTTGCTTCCCTTTCATCCACCTCACTACGTCATCCAAACTTCACCAGTTTGTCTACACAGATATTATAGGAGCTATTATAGGAGTGCTGAAAGCCTTATAAAAGTCAAAATAAACAATATCGGCTGGGTTGTTTTTGTTTTTTTCATCCTTATGGAAGACAGGAGTGTTTTTGCTGTCTGCCAGTCCTTGAGAATTTTGCCCAACTGCCATGACTTTCCAAAGATTTTTTTAGAGCAGCCTTGCAATGACATTGGATGGCTACCTCAGCACTCTTAAATTATTATTTCCTCGGCAGTGCTACACCACATATAGAAAACACTATCAAAGCATTCCTGTGGCTAATTTATATGTATATGTGGAAAACAAACCTTGAATTGTGCGGCAGCTGTGTTTTCTGATTTATGTTGCACAGGTAAAGAATTTAAATCTACTTCAGGTGATTCTTGCACTAGCTATTCTTGGCAAAGCCAGTAATTGCTTATTCTCCCTATTGTTCCCAAGATAAGACCATCACCAGAGTTTAAATAAATCATGAAACAAAAGCAGAATAAAGTCTATTTCACTGAATAGGTGTCATTTATCTTAAATTGTCCATGGTGGAAAAGGATTAGCTATGTAAACAGTTAATGAGAAGAGACCTACTTGGCTGCTGCAGGTTAAAGAAGGAAAGGAAATAATTGAATATCATGTTAGCAGACTCTCATTTCTCCTACAAAAGGGTACATTTGGAAGGAATAGCTACTCAAAGCTGTGATGCTCACTATAACATTGCTGGCCATTATTGGAGATTTCTCTTTGGCATCAGAAAGATACACTCATACACTTTATCTATAACAAGGTGTCAAATTCCAGCTAAGAGAATGTTTTTTTTTATCACACAAATATATATGAATTAGCTATGTAATTTAACACCTAATCCTTCATCATTAGCTTAATACATACATCTCAAAGGTATATGTCCTGTGGGAAAACCCAAATATCTTTTTCTAAGATATTAACAGTAACATCTTCAGCATAACTGATTTCCAATCCTTGCATGTTTAGCCCATGTCACTGTTTCAGATACCTCTATATGCATTCATTTTCTGGCTGCCTCTGCAATTGGAGTTCAAAAATTCTTCCCCACTCCTGGTCACACCAAAGAAATCAACCAATGATACTCACAGTCTTTTAGGGAAATGCATGTTATTTTCCCTGTTTTAATTCTGTTATTCCAGTAATCCAACACATTGTCCCACCATTGAGAAAATGGGCCTAGTTAATTATTGTATCTGCATACAAATCAGCTTGCTCTGTAAGTTTTACCAGACATACATTTTTTTAGAATATCTCAATATAGACTCAGATGCACCATCAAGTTGCTTGACAAATTATTGTACAACACACGACCTTTGTTTGCCAGTTCACTCTGCCAGAAACAATGGGAAATTACTGTGACTTAGATCAGTCTGCAATGAAAACAACTAAAACTGAGACTCATTTCTGCTCATGCTAGAGACTAAGAAGACCAACTTAGATTTGCAATAGCTCAGCTGACAGAAGACAGCTTGTTAACGCACCATAACTTGATTTGAAATCCAAGTTGATAGCACAGTACTGACTACAGTGAACCTCCAGCTGTGCACTGAACATACAGGTCTAACATGTCTGTTTGAAAGCCCTGCTTATTTTCATGTCTTCTGGAATATTTTGTGGGGGAGAAGATTTCATCCAAAGTCTTAAGCTAAAACCCAGTAACTAAACTAGTGACCTGAGTTCTTCTGAAGCACAGAAGAGTAAGAGTGATGATATTAATCATACATATATATGACACACATATATGTCTATATGTGTGTCTATATATATATGATTGTCTATATGTCTATACACAGAAATGTACTGATGCTGTTTGGGTTTTGCCTTTTTTCTTTTACATGTTCTCTGTACTCTTCACAAATACATTTGTGTATCTGTCACCCATTGTATTAGTAGCTAGTTTTCCCAGTACTTTTCCATGGCCTTACCTAAGCAGAAAGACAGAACAAATTCCAGAGCTCCAAGCCCTGGGAGGTACAAAGCCCCAGTCCTATCTTGGTTCTTCCTGGGAATGAAGGCCAAGAACAGCTCTTGGAGATACATCCTCATGGACAAAGTACAACTGGTGCTGAAGGGAGGCTTCAGAGGAGACGTTTGACCTGGGGAGGAATTTCATCACTACTTGTCCTCCTAATTGGTGCTTTTTATCAATTACACTAATTTACTAAAACCTATAAATGTGTACTCATCCCTGTAGGGGTGAGCTTTGGTGGACATCTTTCCATAACTGCCTCTGAAGGCCATCATTAAATATCCTCTTTTACATTACCTCCTTGACAAAATTACCTCAAGTTTCATTTCCAGGCTGGGCAAAAAGGCAACAGTACAGTGCCTATTTATTGATTGATTGAAGCTCCCCAAAACATTTTCTGTCCTTCTCCCAGTCCCCTTTTCTCCAGATATTCAGTGCAAATCATTATGTCAACAAATTTTGACTTGACAGTGGGTCAATGGTTGGACTCAAAGTTCTTAAAGATCTTTTCCAACCTAAAAGATTCTATGGTTATTGAATTTTATTATCTCTGGGGTCCTTCTGCATAATAATATGTCTAAAGAGTTCCCCACAATGAAGCATATTCCATGCATGATTGAGATGTTACTAGCACAATGTAAGCTAACAAACACATAAAAAAATGCATTGAAATGTTTTAAAGTGAGAAATTGCTGTAAGTTTCAAGATCACTGTTTCCAGTTGAATTAATTTTGAATATTCTTTTACTAATTAGAGGGGATTCTAAAAGTATTAGAGCTCTTAAGTTCTGTTTGGCTAAAATTTCATGCAGTGGTAGGTTAAACCTTTTCAATGATCTCAGGATTAGCCTTAGCTTTCAAAGCTCATACAAAGGAAAGTTCTATAGTCCTTTCATCTGAGATGTTATTTTCTTTAGGATTATGAGATAATGCATCTGGAACAACATTCATTCATCCAGGTCTGTGGTTCAGTTGAAAGTCAGTCCAAATTCCTGCAATCACAAGTGACATCTGGCTAAACATGCACCTGGGTCAAGTTTAGACCTCAGCCACTATAAAGGGCTGTGGTTAAGAGAGCATGCTCAACTTGACACCTCCCAAACAGTGGAATACACTCTCAGTCCCCACCAACATAACAAGTTAGAGTTACATCTTTTTTATTTTTTTGTTTCTTGTAGCTCAACATTTTCTTTCAACAGCCTTCAAGGTTTTTTTGTAAAAAGATTTTCTGGTGTTTGTATGGTGCTTCCTACAAGAACTTTGGCTAAAACAATGTTCAAAACCTACACGTGTACCTGATGTCTCCTAGTGTCAATCAAATTATAAACCAGTATTTCAGAGCACTAACCAGTAGGTCCAAAGGCAAGAAGCAAGTTACAAAATCTAAATAGGGCAATTTATGAAATAGAAAAAAATTGAACTAGCTTGAAGGTAGAACACATAGCAGAAAGTCTATGATTGAAAATCAACCAAAAATTCAGCTGTACTTTAATCAAGTTGTAACAAAACTAGGGAGCTACTTATCTGCTTGCACCAGGTGTTTCAGATGAGACGTAGTGACAGGACTTGGCTTCTTTGATTCTCATTACCTATTTTCTGTATGAATGCATGCTGGCCTTCTGTCATAATTATTTTCCTTGGATCTGCATGAGAGACTGAATTTCATCTCATAGTTCCTCCAGGGCCTGGAACTGGTCAGTCTTGCTTACATTTTTAAGGGTTCAGAAAGAAAAATTACTCTTTCTGGATCAACAACACTGATAAATCTCTTTCTGCATCTTACATCACTGTAGAACTGACAATTCCAGTCATCTCATTTAGCAATACTAAATTTGACACTGTTCTGTTGAGTAAAGGCCACGAGAAAAGTAAAGTAGATGACTATATCTGTCCAAAATGTATCTATCCACAATGTTAGACTTCCAGTGAATAGCTATGCATGTTATATGGCAGAAGTTACACTCATGGCATTCAATGATTGGACATCCCTCATAGCAAAAAAAAAAAAAAAAAAAAAAAAGAAATTTTCTTATTAGAAGCAAAGCTTTTTTGAGAAAAGTCTCTTGTACACCTCATTCCACCTGCAGTTCATTATCCCAAATCTCCAGTATGGTAGAGTGAGTAAATAGCAGTGAAAAGGAGAATTAATGTTAAAAGATGCAGACAATCCAAGAAAGAGCACATCAATAAAAGCAAAGAATAGCACATAACACAGGGTAATCAAAAAACTTGCAGTGCACTGCAAATTACATAGAAGGAGAAAAAACGAAAATATAGGGGCAAGAGAAGAGTGTCACAAACCCACTCTGGGAAGAGTAGCAAAGAAAATTAGATACATATTTTATTTAGGTTTTGTTGGGGGGTTCAGGGATTGTAACATCTGATTCAGCTTGACTTTGGAAAACTCCTAAGCTATTTCTGCACTTTTCTGCTTCTAAAAATCTGTTTTTCTTTTGAACATGTATATTTTTTATTCCTTGTATGCTCTCCACTGCTACTACTTTTTTTTTAAAGTGGCCCCTCTTTGTTATTGTATTTACAGCTCCATCCTACTCCTCCCCAGGGCACTTTTTTAACTGCCTCCTTTTCCCTTTGGCTCCAAACTGAAAGTAACACCTACACTGTTGATGGCTTGGTCATGGTCTCATAATTACCCCCAGCTGTTTGTCCAGGAGGCTTTCTTTCTGGAATTATAAGTTGTTTGTACATTTTTCTATTGGTCAGACGTGGAAAATCCTGTAATCTGAAATAACTGCATAGTAATTCATGTATTAACCAGGTCATTTTCTGTTTACATATAATTTCCTTTTAGCATTCTCTTACTTTCTCAAAGATAAGCCTCAAGTCCAACACTATTTTTCATTAAGCACTTCCTAAAGGTTTTTCTGGGATTTGGTCCAGCACCCATTTATAACAGCTTTCAGTATATTAATTTTGGTAATACTGCAAATAGAGTTTCACATGGAATAAAGACTGCCCAGACAGTGTCATTGAGAATCACAACTTTTTTCCCCCCTAAACTGCTGCTCGAGTCCCTTGTATTGCTGGATGCAAACCAAACAGGTTTGTGAATTAAGCATTTACAGAATTTTATCTAATAGTCTTTGGAGTGATTCAGTCTGCATGTGGGATAAATGTGTAGAGTGGTATGGGGTAGAATACTTTAAACTGAAATGATACAGAAGTACATAACTTGAGTGAGTTAAAACTCTTCCTGGTAAAAATCAGTAGTTTACACAGAGTTAAATACCAGCCATCCAACATTAAGGCTATGAACACATTCTTTAGCTCAAATTCTCTATCTTTTCTTGTCAGTATGATTAAAGGCTCAGATTCAATGTAACTGATGTCTAAGGAACTTTAATTTTCCTTTGATAAACTGACAAAAAAGTAATTTCTTTAATCTTAATCCAAAGGGCACAATGTTACAATGGACTCCTTGTGAGTTTCACCAAAACATGTAAAAATCTCTTCATACCTCCAGAGCCCTTTACTAGAAGCCACTACAATATTCTGCCAGGTACAGGGCTACAGGCAGTGGATTAGTCTGGAGCAATTAGCTATCAACACTTGGTAGTTGTTTCTGTGGTGTGAGAGAGGTATATGTATAATTTCCTATAAAGGTAAAATAATAATTGATTCAGAATCAATCTAGGTGGAACAGAGAGAATATGAATTAAGTAGGAGGCTTAGGCTCTGCACATTAAGGATGTGTTCTAATTGGTGTTGGGGGACTGTGAGGGAGCAGAGGAAGCATCTGAATTTTGGGTTCTACTAATTGAACTGTTTTTCCTCAAATTCCTGTCACAGTTGTCTGGACAGACACACAGACAGTATTAAAATATTTTGTGCAGAGTAGGGCTATACTGCTGCAACCACTATAAGGGAATTACAAGATCTGAAGTCTGTAGCAGAAGTGAAAAATGGAGTTTGTAATGTACCAGTGCTATAACATGGAACCACCTTTTTACCCCTGTTCTGTTTCTTCTCCATAAATGCATACGTACTCCTGAAATGTTCATACCCACATTTTCTGTGGATATGTAAATGGCACATGCAACATCTGTATTTTAATTTGTTGCCTCTCATATTTTGTGCATTGCTCCATTTAAGAAGAAATATAACATGACAGAAGTTGGGCTCAAAGGAATTCATCATGTCTGTACCATCCCTGGAATGAAATGTCTCTTTCTCCTATCCCTTGTTCCCATTTTCATTCAAATTGGACGGAAGAAACAGTCCTAGCAGATTCAGCTTGTCAGCTATATTACTGGTAAAAATCTGTTTGGAAACCAGATTCCTCCACATGAAAATGTGTGTGTTAATTAGCCCCTTTTGTGTCAGCCTGTTTCTGAGCCAAGTCTGAAGAGTCATTTGAGGGCACCGAATGTCTGTTCTGAAGAGAGGCTTACGCGATTGAGAGTGTCATGACCACTTGAAAAACTTTCTTCAAGGATGAGAACTTTTCTGTTGGCAACATGTTATCAGGAACATCTAGTCCAGCACCATCAAGGATTTTTCTGTTTATTTTAAAAACATGCAGACACTACTACTCCCTTTGGTTCTAGCAATACAGGGAATTGAGGGCAGAAGAAAAAAATGCTCTGAGAGATTGATTTAATGAACTAAATGCAATTTATCATGAATAAATGTCTGGATTTAAGTGCCACAAGTTTACCTATCCGCTCCTGCTCCATCTGCAATGATTTTAATCACAGACCAAAGCCAAGAAATACAGCTATGACTTATGAATTTCAGTCCCTATTAAGCAAACTGGCAAGGATAAACTGAGGGGTGTTGGTCAGCCTATTACCAGCAGAAAGAGTAAAGTGCAAAGGTATCTGCATGATATGTGCCCATTTTTATTAAAAGCCTGTACTTATATACATTCTCTTTTTGGCTTTTGTGGCAAATAAGAGCCAATGTTTTCCAAACCTTCCTGACTTCACTGGCTGATATAGGGTCCCAATCCTCCAGACTGAACTGGAGTGAACAAGGCAAAATGAACCAATTTCCTAACAAACCCAGCAAGTTTCTTCATTCCCTTCCCCCACACTGAGTCCATGTACTCACTTTATCTTTCCCACAACTCGTGTCTCAAAGAAGCTCAAGGGTTATTTTTTTCTCATAACCACCCCAAACTGCATTTCTGAGAGGACACTACTTCCTTCCATTCTCAGCAATTTCAGAGGCTGCCAGAGGCTGCCCCTCTTCCCAGAAGTCACTCACAAAGTCAACAAGCAGTTTACCCTCTAACTGTTTTGATGTTGGCCTGCCTTCCAGCAATTCTCAGTTGGCACATAGTCTCCTGCAGACTATAATCAGCTTGGCACATGTTAAAACACCCATGCCAGGGCTATGGCCAGAACGAGTCAAGTCAACTGCTGTGTTGCAGTTACAGTTTGCCTTGTTACAGTTTCAGCAACACACTCAAGACCAGACTCTCTGACTGCCCACATTGTCTAGCACTTCACATCTCCTTTATGTGAAACTGAGAGCATTGCAGCTTTAATGTCAAGAAATAAACCTTAAGAGAATTTTCCTCCAGCATGCTCTGAATTCCTTACACAGCTTAGATGATCTGCATTCCTGCCAGCCCACCCCAGTATTCCAAAACATCACGGCTAACACAGCACTGCCCATCCTGCCCTCATCTCATGTCAGACTGTTTAACCCCTGTAGCTCTACCTAAGCAGTGTCCTTTCCAAAACCCTGCTGAACAGACCAAAGTCACTGGCAGGCATTTTTCCCTTTGGAGAGAAGGTGTGACCACGACATCTGGGACAAGAGGAAGTGGAGTACATCATTCCCTGAGGGGGGAAATTCAGTGAATCAGATATCCAGGTCTACAGTCATGAGGATGCAGTTGAAGGCAGTGGGACATCTCTCCTTTCTACCTGGCCACTGTTTCCTATGCAGGACATTCTGTTCACAGTCATATGCAGAAAATGTGATAGCAGATATTTTTTAATGAACACTCCGTGGAGAATTCAACAGTCTGCATGACAGAGAAGGCTAATGGCACTCACACTTTGCCCATTGTTCTTTCAAAAAACCATATGGCTGTTAGGGGATGAAATTTTTTCTTAAATACTTTGGAGAAAAACAACCTTGGCACTGCATGACTGGTATTTCAATTTTCTGGTTTTCCCTGAACTGCAAAATTTGCTAACACTATAAAAACATCAAAATAAGGCAGCCCATCAAGGGCATAAACATGATATAGTGCTTCTAAAAAAAAGTCAGTGCTTAATCTGACTGTGATTAATATGGGTAGCCTTTTTATATAGATTCTGTCTGTATTAGCAAAAATAATTTTATGCCTTTTGGGGAAGAGTATTTGTATTTAACAGCTGAGAAAAAAAGGCCTGTCTTTCAGATTTTACAATATTTTACAACTCTTTTATCCATGTAAGGCTAATAAAATTATCATAAATTGTAAAACAGAAGTGGAATTGAGAAACAAAAGTGACTTTTACACTTGAGAAAAAAAAAAATGTTTTTGCTGTCTGCAAAGAGACTATTACTTTGGCCTAATGCCCAATATATGTTGATACAGATGGTACATCTCCCTTACCTTGCAAGAGCAGTATCCACCAAGGTCAAGGTCTTCCCTGTATTCATATGAACAGTGGCAATCCATGCCCTTTCCACAGGCATTTTGAAGAGCTCCATAGTCCTGAGTGATCCTTACAGCACTCTCCACACTGCCAGTCCACCTGCTTCACAGGCAATGCCCTTGTTCTTTGACTAAATTGGAGGAAATCTCAGCAGACGCGTGGCACCTGTTCCTTGTAGCTAAATTCCTTGTAGTCACCTCATTGGGCAGGATGGGGATGCTGACAAAGCAGGCCAATAATGACAAGTGCCAGGGCAGTACAATGCTGCTTTCCTTCTGGGCAGCAGGGTCAGCTCCTTGCTTGGAGCCTCCCTTCCTCCCTGTTCTTCAAAGCCCTGACCAGTAGCACAGTCACAGAAAGGCCAATGGCAATGTGGAAGGGCAGCAATGAGAAGGCTCCTTTAGGAGAAGCAGGGTGGTGGATCACAGAGTGTTTAGAGCAAAGAAAGGAGGA
The DNA here is from genome assembly GCF_023055355.1 of Agelaius tricolor. NCBI lineage: Eukaryota > Metazoa > Chordata > Aves > Passeriformes > Icteridae > Agelaius > Agelaius tricolor. The sequence continues at coordinate 8,370,711 of NW_027269263.1, forward strand.
AGCATCCTTACAGGAGCTGACTGCATGCCAAGGACATCCTGTGAAGGGGAATGGCACGGCTGCAAGCCCTGTGGTCATCTCAGGTTGTCACCTCACGTGGCCACACGTTGATTGTGCTCTTGTGTAGGTCCTCTGCCTGAGATATCTTCATTGCAGAGATGATCTGGAGAAATGCAGAAAAGTACAGAACTGTAGGAATCTAGGGCCCATTGTGAACTTCCTTCCTTTATTTGTCCTGGAGCAGGAGTGTTTCTGGGCCATCATACCTATTCCTATTTTATGCAGGAATGAAAAGCCCTAGAAGAGGGTATTTCTTGCAGTTCGCTGTAATAACTAAAGATATTTTCCAGCTACTACTGCAGCATAGACTTACATGTATAATGTTTCCCCACCTCCAAATTTGCAGATTCTTTTCTTTCCTGAAGATATATTCTTTAAGATAAATGTTTATTTAACATTAGTAACAAGCCTGGACATGTCTATGTATTATAAATCTAGTAAAATGTACCCTTCTTATTGATGAGGCATTAAATGTCACGTTTATCTTGGATGACACTGTGAAATGTAAGCAACTAATAAATAAATGGGTCTTTTTTTGTTGATATAGGTCACTTAATATTACAGTTTATCAAAAGTCAGTCATTTAATGGTATGCTTGAATCTGTGTGTGGTTTGCTTTCTTTTTTCTCTTTTGATACTTCTGGTATTAGCTCAATTTCAGAGTTCCTACAAATTTACTGTAAAAGATCTGTTTGACAATGAGAGAAGAAGTTGCCAGCCATGCCAATTATAATGATTTTGTGGTGTGGGACTTGAGGCCACTGGGAACTAAAGATCCATGCCAGAAAAAAAAAAAAAAAAAGCTTTTCTAGGCTTCTATGTTTCTTTCACAATTGTATTCACATATCCAATTCAAGCTATGGCTCAGTAGTATGTTATCTAAAGAAAGAGATTAGGTTCACATTAGGACTTTTCTGACTACTTGATATTAAGCAGGGATATAGAAGATTTTTTTTTTTTTTTTTGCCTAGAAAAGTAACATCTGGAACAAATAGAGTCTTTAACTGATTATCATTAACACAATTGTGTTGTGTTCTCAAAAAGCTATTAAAAAGTGTTAACATGGTTACATCATGAACTTCAGCTGGTTCTTATAACACAAGATCAACTAATGCCAGACATGTACACATATGGATATTTAAAATACTGTATTGTAAGACAAGATTCTGAGAACATGTTCATTAATATTAGGATTACTTACCAGTTCAAGCAGTTGTTTTGAGGACAGATTTCACTACCCGTATAACTCTGAACAGTATTTAAGCTCACATGTAAACATGTTAACAGTTCTGGGGATAGTAAGGAAGCCAGCAACTGCTATGAATGAAGAGAAAATCCTTATTTCCTTTTTGTCAAACCATTCTGTCTCACCTGTTATTCAAACAATGCCTTTTAAAAAGCTGCACACGTGACAAAAAAATCAAATACAGACTTCATATAGATTTGATTATGTCAGAATATTAAAATATCTCCCTGTATAGAGCCCAAGTGGACCATGACAGCTCTTTTCTCACTATGCACAGATTGATGTACCAGAGCAAGACAGGAAGGAAAATAAAAGTAAAAAAGAGCCATCTGCAACCACAAGGATAATATGGGGGACCTAGTACCTGTCATTAACACCTGCTTTAGGCAGCAGTTTATGCCTTCACACCTTTGGGAGAATAAAAGTCTTGGTTAAGTCTTTTGTTTTTAGGAGACAAACCTCCTTGACAGAACTTCCCACCTTTATCATGAGTACACCCTGGTCAGTTTGTCACATATAGCAGTGAGATAGCCAAAGGCCATGTGCTTGCTGAGCTATGAAAGCATTCCATGTGTTTGGAATGAAGGTTGCTCTAGACTCCTCAGCTCACCTGAGAGCCAAGAAAACCCAGTAGTAGTTAGCAAATACAAGGAATTAATGTGCAATTCTTCTGGATCACATTGGATTATTTTGATGCCCAAGGTCATGAAATGGTTGCCTCCAGGAAGACTGAGAAACATAAAAATTCAGGACACAAGATTTCCCAGGCAATCTTTAGCCAGTGAGTTTCCTGTGACTACATAAGGACAGTGAAACTGAGAAGGATTTCTGAGTTCCCCAGCTGAGATGTGCATTTTGAGTCTCCAGGCAAAGACGTGACCTTGTTGTGAGACCTCTCCTGCTGTGATATCCAAAAAAGGTGGTGACTGGGTTGTCTGCTCAGTGAAGTGTAGGCACAGCCCCCAAACTCAACATTGCTGGTGAGTATGGCACTGAACTAAATACTGGTTTTCCAGTCTTTGGGCACTACATGCCATGTGCACCCACAGAGGAGCAATAATAATTTTACTAAATAGCAATGAGATTTTCATGGCACGAGGAGTAAACTGTGAAGAAAAAAAGTGAGTTCCATGCTCAAAGACCAAGTAATTACATGCTTGCAATTCAGAAGGATGTTTTGCAAGGCTGGAAAGTGGTCTTGGAGGTGGCAAATACGTGCTCATTCAGATAGCCTTGAATCCATACATTTTGTCCTATTACTGAGCTACAGAGTATTTCCAAAAACATTCAATTTCCATTCAGGAAAGAAGCTGAATGCACAGTGGGGGCGGATGAAAAGGTTCAGGTGCAACTGTATCTTATTCCTATCCTATCCTGCACTTTATTTTTCAACCATAAAATCCCATGATCTAATTTAGAGTGAAAGGGATGTTACTTTTATGCAGTAACAATTAAGGATTCTTATGATGGAAGAAATACTGGCAAAATAGGCAAATGTTGTTCCAGTAATGAACTGAACAGTAAGTTTACACCTATTGCAATATGACTAGAATCATATATAGCTATCACAGCAAAAAGTAGAAAGAAAAGCACATTGCATACTCTTTCTTTCCCTGTAAACAATGTTTTTGGAATAAGAGTAGAAGAAAATGATAAAAAATTATCAGTAAATATTAGAATAAAAGAAACAAACTTAATGCACCTATCAGAATAATGTCATCTTCTGTAAAGAGTATCAAAAATATTTCTAGAATTTTAAAAAGCCAATTGATTCCAAACCAATATGTTCCACTCTTGCTAAAGTCCACGGTTCAATTATTAGTACTGAATTTTAGGGCTTCTAATACTAGATAAAAATATTCTAAGCATACATGACACAAAGCTTCAAACAAAACTCAGCATGCCTGTTAAAATTTGCTGGAGTTTTGACAGGTTTATTCTGTACCTGCAGTCTTTATGGCAGCTCACATAAAAATTGCCTTCACCCTTATACTGTTATGAAGAATGAAATACATGTCTCCTTCTACAACCAGCACAAAACCACATCAACACTGAATTCTGCTCTGCCTTTTTAGCTGAAATCTGATCTTGTGTTCACAGCTGATCTGGCTCAGACTTGTGATTCTGAATGACCTCGTCCCATACATCCCCTACAATGACTATAGCCACATAAAAAAGGTCTGTTAAAATATGAATCATTCACCAAAAGACAGAAAAGTATAAAAAATTCTCAAATAAATATAAGCATTGCGAAATATAGGTGGATATTGTGCTTGCATGTACTCTTTCTTTTATGTCAAAAGGAAAAAAGAATGAAAATAGAAACTTACAAAGAACGAGAAACTTTAAAATCAAATACTAAGCAAAGATTTTTGCTCCACTGATAAAATATGCTACACAGCCTGCTAGGCTTTTCAAATCTCAAAGTGTTTTGAAACATTGATGATGTGTGGTGATCTCAAAACTGCACCACTATTCAGTTCTTTACCATAATGCTAATGCTCTTGCCCATAAAAAGAGTTTTCAAAAAGCAACATTTTTTTAAGGAAGCAATAATAATCTTTGATGTAGAAAATATCCTATGTAAGAAAAAAAAAAAAAGGCAAGAAAAATAAAGATTTAGGAAACTGAAACAGGAGAGCTGTGAAGTAGACATAGGAAAGTCCTGTTTAAACAGATAACACAGAATACAAAGTAAATGTGCTCTCCCTTCTCTTAATCCTTTGTGAGGAAAGCTAAAATTCCAAACAATGAAAGAAAATAGCTTAAGATTTATTTCTCTTCATCATTTAAACTTCTAGCTCATGATACTCCTCACAGGACTTGCCATTCTTTAACAAAGTTAAAATATGTGTTCTTACCTTCTTCTTTCTTTTATCATATTGGAAAACCCTTATATTCATGCTTTTTTACTTTGTTGTTGTTTTTTTTAATCTAAAATTCTACATAACAATGAAGGAAGAGGGGCTGAACTATCATGGAAAGTGTGCATAGGATTCAAAATTATCTTGCCAATCTTAAAGGGTGGTTACCACCTACGAGCACCAAAAGAGGTCCAGTTAGCACTGCAGGTGCTCGTTGCCACTGAAAATCACTCCAGACACTAACTTTGGCAGAAAGGGGCTTTTTCTGCACAAAGGCAGGTTCAGAGCCTCAAAAAAAGTCATGCTCATGAATCCATTTGTAGAACCAGGACCTTATTCTAGAAACCAGTCATGTGTCCATATTTAGACTAAGGGTTAGTTAATAAATGCTTCCCTTACAACCCTTGCATCCCATTGGTGTCTTCCACTTGGGGAGGGAGGGATGCAGTTCCCTTTCCAGTTACTGTTTTTAGAGATGTTACTCCTCTCTTATTTAAGTTTAAATAACAGCCTTGCTTTTTTAAGCAGCATGGTAATGAAGAATAAACGTTTATCATACCTGATTGTACTTGTATTGTACAGCAATCATTCCAGAAAAAGTTTTGTGAAGTAGGTCTTTGACAAGAACACTTGTGAATGCTGCAATAGAAAAAAAAAAAAAAAAGAAAATAAGTAAAAGGAAGCATCTGTTGGGAATTCTTCCAGCTGTGCTTAACACATTTGGAAGATGACAGAGACATAATATGTGCAAGGTTAACACAGTAGCTTGTCACTTCCTATAAACCTGCAGAGGTGTTCTTTCAGCCATGATAATGTTTTCCAAAAAATACATAATATGGCTTGCTCTGCTTTCCCTCCATGAGTCTCAAAGTACCTAAAGTAACTATTGTTCCTATCTCACAGAGAAAAACATGGAACTGGTTGGAGAAATTACTCAAGTGGCTCAGGTCATTCAAAGGTAGAAATTATAATAAGAGCCAAGTTCAATGTAACCATATTTAAGATCTGTTAGGGATCAAAAGTGCATTTTTGTTTGTTTTAATTCATTTACATACAGGATGCCCTGAAGCCCAGAACCACAAGTTTGCAAAATTGGTCTCAGTGGCCTAAACTGCCACTGACTTTCAGAAAACCTAAAACCACATCCAATGACAAAATAACATTATCAAAGCACAGCAGATAAAAATAAAGGGTGCAAAATACATCAAGCTTACTAAGCAGATATTGCTCGGGACCACAAAATCCATGCACAGGTTAAGATCAATCTGCTACAGTTCAAGGTACTTCATATTTTAAGAGGAAAATAGGGGAAGGAAACCAGAATTGGTCATTTGATCAGACAATTCTGTTCAAAATGACAGTGAAGTCTGTTACAGAGAAGCACTCATGAATCAGAGTTGATATAGCTTTTATTTGGAGCAACTTTGTCCTTCTGTGGGCTCTTTTTAGTATTTAAATTATTCAGTAGTTTCTTGATGAAAGCATAGTTGACCAAAATCTAAGAATCAGAATTTGATTAGGTTGTTTATAGGTCTGGGTTAATTTTTTTTCCATTAGCTTTTAATGGTTTGTTCAAAATAAACCAGAGTATCACTATATCAATAAGCCAAACTAGAGGTGACTGATTTATCTGTAAGTTCTATTTGATGAAAATATCCAGAAAAATGTCAGTGACAGAGCTCAGTATTTGAACATGCAGAACATATTGGCTTCAGTCCACAAAACACTGTATAAATTTAATGGGATAAGCCCTTTCTGAGTAGTAAATCATGAGAGTGAAGAGAAATGAGACCAGAAGAAATAGTCCTAAGACATACAATAAGCACCAGATTAATTGCAAATTAAATAAATTCAAAATGGTCAAAGCAGATGGTTTTTGGGTTTTTTTGTTTTGTTTTTTTTTTTTTTATTATTTCATCTCCAAATAGAGTTTGTTTTTAAGTAGAATAAGGAGTAGTTTCTGAAGTGTCTAACTCATGCAAGTACTCTTCAGGCCAAGATACAATAGATGGGCATTTTTGTCATTGTCTTACACTGTTTGCTTTGTATGGACATACACAACCTGCTTGAAATAAAATTTACAGTATTCAGTTCTCTTTACAGTTTTCTGTAAGTCAGCAATTTAAAAAAAACCCCACACATAGGCATTGGCACTCATGTGTCTAACTTACAGAAAAAGCAAAATATCATTAAGCATATGTGCTAGACCCTATTCTATAAAAATCTATGAGCACAGATTTAGCCCTGATGCTAATGATGACTCGGGAAAAAAATTAATATGTCTCTACAATCCACGTAAATGTGGAAGAAACAGTCTAGGAAACGAAGGTAATATCTAAGGTTATGCGTTATTCCTTCTGTGACAGAGGCACTTCAATGAATCACAGAAATCACCCTTCATACACATACATGTTAATGGTTGCCCATCCCAATTCCCAGTTATTTTAACTTCTTCATATGAGTGCAAGGATAGAGCTTATGCAGTCATATGTCCTAAATTTCTCTCTTTCCTAATTCTGACTTTTTGCTGCTTTTAGGAATAAGAATGTAAGCAAATTTTTTGAGCGAAGATGACCTATTCAGGAATTAATATTGGGAAAGTGAGAGCAAGACGACAAACAGCTAAAACTGGGAATTTCCAGTTTAATGGAAAATGCTGGTATTTTGATTATTCTGAATCAGAACAAACTATTTCAAAATTTCCCACAAAGCAGAAATTTAAAAAAAAACTTTTAAAATGCTTTCAGAAATGTTGAAACACATTTTTTTGAGCTTTTTAGTTTTGTTTAGGTTAATATTTTAATATTTTGGTTTTTTTTTTGCAATCATAGCTATAGTTCATCTTATGACACAATTAATGTGTAACTTCCATAATATAGTATAATTTTTTTAAATTTAATTGTTTAAATTGAGAACAATTATAACCAATGACAGTTAATGTATATTTCATTTGAGTAGGAAAATAGGATCAATATTTGGCTTTCTATTACTCGCAGCACATTTTTTTCAGAAATAAAAGAAAACCTTGTGTTAATATAAAGATATCAAAGCAGTAGCAACTTTAATTAATGCTGTACATTAAAATTTTGAAGTAATTTTATCTTACTCATCACAGCATTTTCACCATAAACCATCAGTTTACAAGTCCATGGATTAATTTTGAGCTGTTACTAATATCATTTTTTTTACCACTGCTACCTATAAGCCATAATTCTGGACTTTCTCACACATCCAACCTGCTCTTGAAACACTCATGTTTTTCTTGATAAGCAAATACAAAGGATTTCAATTTATGTGATCCTCCCTAAAACTTAATCATGAAGCTTGCACTCTCCTTGTTTTGCCCAAATGAGAAACTGTTTTTCATGGCACTGCTTTCTCCCTGGTGCCTCTTCAATACTGACAAAGCAATGACAGCTCAGTCTGCATGCCCTCATCCTTCCCATCAAATTTGTTACTTGTATTTCATCTAGTGATGATGCTGCTTGGGTCACCATTATAAAAGGTGCCTGAGCCTTTTTTTTTTTTTAAAAAAAAAAAAAAGTTCTTTAGCTCAAATTAATTAGAAAAATGATTTTTTTTGACTTCCCAACTTTTAATTTGATTAAAGGAATTTTCCACCATACGTTTGACTAATCACTAACTTCAAAACAGAATTCCATATTAATAAAATACTCCCCTTCACTTCTTCCTCCAAAGACAAATTTGTCTTTGCCATTTTATATAATGAAGAACAGCTGTTTGACAGCCACTGGGTTTATTTGCCTTCTTCCATCCTTTCCTAAACCATGCCCTATCACCCTCTCAGTGATATCTGTTATTGTGGTGGTATCTATTCCAGTGGTTCTTTCTACTAAAGAGGTTCTGCCTTGGTTTTCTATAGGAAAACTTGTAATCCCAGTGTAAAAAAACCAAACAGCCACAAATAATTGCATTTGGTAAGAGCGATCCAACAAAGAATGCACAACAAAGGCACACTGGTTCAGGTGTTTTTAGGCATTGTAGCAATGTTCCTACCTTTTAAGAAAGGATTTAAGTAGGGACAATATATTAATTAGGATAATTGCCTATTTTTATGTTTGCTATCTTCTATAAAACAGAGTTGCCCCTGGAAAGACTGACACATGAGATCTATACCATTAGAGCATGTTACTGAAATCATTGGAGCATTAAAGTACAAAATATGAGGGTCAGGACACATAAATACACATAAATACCTGATTCCATCCCTCACACATTTCATATGTTTTTGTGGCTACTGTAATACTGAAGGTTATTCTTCAGAAGCCAAACAAGGATATATGTGCTATTGCCTTTTAATGTAGAATAGCCACACACACTCCAATTAGAAAACTGTACATCTTTTGTAACTACTTTGAAAACTGCCATAAACTCTGTCATTTACAGGTGCATTTTATCTGAGGGAACATATACAACTGCATAAGCATGCGGTCACACTGTACTTTATTTTAAGTGGTTAAAAATTTATTATATTTAACAAGGGAGAAATCATCCAATCTCCAATAGTTAACTGACTGCTATACTGACTAGAATACAATCACCAGCATAGAAGCTAAATTTAGGAAACTAGTGATCCCCAGATCAGTATGACCAAAGGGATTTTTAATTTTCTGTTAAAAAAAAAGGGTCTTTGTGAAGAAAAGCACTGCACTAAGTTTAAAAATCCCTAATGGAAACCTTCTTTGAATCTCTTCGGTTTTCCTGCCTTTTCACAATACCACTTTAAAACAAGAACCAAAAGAAAGAAGTGAAGTGGGACAGAGCCTTAGGCTGGTCAGGTGTGTTGAGAATGGCTCTGTGGAAAGAACCAGCAGTACCAGTTGTTTAGAGACCCTATGATTCTCTGATTACCCTGAGAGCCCAAAGCTGAACCTTCTACTGCTTGCTGCTCTCATGACCAAGAGAGGCCTGCTGAAACCTAGGAGAAAGCAAGCAGTGAGGAGTGGGGAGTGTTTGAAGCCTGGGCAGCAGGGAGATTATGGAGGAGTGTACTCCTTCTCTTATTTAGGAAGGAAAAGGCAGAAGTGTGTGCACCCATCTGTAGTGCTGCAAAAAGGTAAAGATTATCAGAGCTTTCTAATTTGTCTTCCCACATTCTTCTCTAAGGCTAGTGGAATGAGTGATACGTGTCCTGCGAGTTGCAGCAGGCTTCATCAAGGTATGTGCAGGATGGTGCCACCACTCAGTGACCTCTGCAGTGCAGAGGGGAGAATAGAACAGAGCAGAACATTAAAACACAGCACCTGCAGTAAAAATGTGCATCAGAATACTTGAAATATTAGTATTACCTGAACTAAGCAAACTTACCTCCAAGCCCCCTGTGCTTCTGCCATTATGGTACATTAGAAGAAATCCCTTCCAAAGATTAATCAGCTTAGCTAACCATACACCATTTAAAACTGCACAGAGCAGAGTATTAGCCATTCATAGAGGATACAAATAACTAAATGTGTCCTTTCTGCCTGGCAAGCACCCTATAGTTCAAGGTGGATCTGAAAACTGACAACAGATCTGGGCCAACATGATCTCAATTGTTATTTTCAATAATAAAGTACAGCTAGCACCTCAGCATGTAACTCTCGCTTAGTGGAAGCAGACAGGGACAAAATGCAATGTTTTGAAAGAGCTTTTATGGAAATCATGCACTGCTTGTGACATGTGTTTGGTCTCTGGAGCTGCAGCCTTGTTTAGCCCTCTACTTTTAAATGCCATCTTCCAAACTCAAAGGGTAAGAAGTATAAACTGTGTCTATAAAACAACATCACAACTTTATTCTCAATAGCTAAGTATTGAAATGCAAGCATACATTATAAATAGAAAAACAGCTGGCTTGGAGCACATTGCAAGCCACTAACACAGTTGAGGGATTTGAATGACATCATAACCCGTGAGAGCATGCTGCTGGCCAGCTGGTGTTATTTATAATATACTCATAATTGAGGAAAAATAAAAAGGCAGAAGTTAGGTATTGCAGAACTAATAAAGTTGAATTCTCTCTTTCCCAGTGTCATTTAAATTGTTATCAAGAAAAATTCAAAGATTACTACTAAAAAAGGGAGGCAGGGGGGTGGGGTTATCATTTTATAATTACAACAGCAGATATAAGATAAATGTCATGGAAGCCCCCCAAACTGGGCTACTTATGTTACTATATTCATAGTAGAGTAAGTTCTAGGAAATTACATTATTTCTCCTGTGTGGTTGTTTAAACATCACAAAGCTATTTTGCCCTATTTACAAGTAGTTCTCAACAATTCTGTTATTTTTAGCAAATTACAAACTGCTGTTTTAGGGTTAATCACAGAGAGAGTTGGAGGTTTTAATTGGTAGTCAGCATATAGGCGTGCCAAGTTTAATAACATAAAGACACATTAAGGGAAAAGTAGATAACTGCCTGCCTGTCTTTTGTTACTATATAAATAAAATACCTTTGCTGCTATGCATAAATAAAATGTGTCTGCATATATATATATACACAAAGGTATGCATATATACAAACATTGCCCATACATATTTAAGTTTTCATATATTTGAAATGCAGACACACATAAATACAAACGCACACACAGCTACCTGAAAGTTAACCAGAATACATTTTCTTATTTTTCATGGCAGCACAAGCTCTTTTTGTCTGCTAACCCCTCAGTCACTAATTCACATTCTTTTAAAGGGAAAAAAATATGCTTCTGTGCTCTAGTTTTAAAATGCAAAGGTATGATGTTATTTGTCACCATGCCCAAAAAAGTCCTTACTCGGTAACTTTGCCAGAAGAGGGAGAGAGAGAGAGGCAAATGCTCCCCCAGCTGTTTCCTGTCTACAGTGTCTGTGTAATGTAGATAAATGTGAGGATTTTCTCTAAATCCCTCTTCTGTTTGCTAAATCTCACTGTCACTGCTAAAATCAGAGCAGATAGAGCCTGCGCAATGGAATAAAGTCCTCAATATTGAAATGTGACATTGCTCTCAACATCTCACATCTCTCTGGATTTCTTTTTTCTCATCATTACTGCTAACAAATTCATTTCCAGACTTTGCACTTTCAAGAAGCAATGGAAAAAATCAACAGTCTTTCAACACAATTAGTTAAGTGCTGCTTGTGTGATTTCTTGAAGGTAAATCTTTATTACTATTTCAAATAATTTTTTAGTTTTATTTTGCTGTGTATTGTCTGCTGCTGGCTTGAGGAGTATTGTGCACTTTTCAATAACATTATTTTAGAACTGAGAATTATTTATAAATTGCTGAACATGCAATTTTATGTGATCTGGAAAATGGCTGTATGTAATAGTTGCAATTACATAGATAACTGTAAGGGTAAACTATTGCAAATACATGTCTTAAATTTCACTTCTATTCAGAGAACTTTGTAATATTTCAGTTATGTCATTATTAAAAGGTCCACTTACATCATTGTCTATATTGTTAATGAATGCTTCTGAAAACAAGAACTTTTAGTTATTTTCTGCAGGTGCAGGGTTTTATAGGAAAAAAGGTACTATTCACATGTTAAGTTTCTGCAGTTTTATTATACACAATTATAGAGAAAATGTTCATGCTTTCACAAGGAAACTTTTAAGGGATGTTGTCACTGCAGCAATTTTCTGGCAGCATCGTGGCATTTACTTGGTTTTTGCTTTCATAAATTAAAAGTAAATGAGAAGTTCAGTTTGTTTTCTACATTAGAAACCAGCTGCGACTCTTGCTGACCTTGCATATTTGTACAGCTTAAGCAATTGTACATAAAGAAAATGGAAATTCCTTTACATGTTCATCTCCAAGTTTTCCCTTCTAGGGAGGGCTTTCTCAGGAAAGTTTGCATGTGAAGTTTGATGTAATGACCCTAAAATTTCTGCACAATAATACAAACTGTCTTAAGGTAAATTTGACTTCAGTAGGTGCATTGACCTCTGTTTCTGTCAATTGGCTCTAGTCCAACTTTCCATTATCTGCAAATTTATATCCTTCAAGAACTTTTTTTCCCCTTAGTATTTTGCAAGGATATTTATGGAGTTGAAAGAATTATCTTATTTTAATTGCTTAGGGCCTAATATTTTTTTTAAGTTGATCTTGCACTTAAAACACACTTATCTCATTCCTTAATGACCTAATTACAGATCTGTAATTGCAAGGGATGAAATCATTCCCTTAATGTATAAATGGGCATCCTTTCCAATATGCTTGAAAGAAGAAGGGTTGGGGTTTTTTTTAAGTATTGAGCAAGGCACTAAGAGACATAAAAGTAATGTGCTAGTTCCTCAGCTGTGCATCCTGCCAAGCTTCCTTGGAATCAATGGAACATATTGATTTGGGTTAGCATGTAGCCCAGATTCTTTGCTCAAAGTTAACAGTATTTAAGCCTTGATCCACTCTAGAGTATATATGCTTTATTTATATAACAATTACTGGTGAATTCTGATATTCATAATAATTGCACATTTCTACTATGGCTTAGTAATCAGGCCCAGCCCCTCTGGAATAAAATGTAATTTTGAATATATAACTCATGATTTCTTGCTGTAGCATATAGTCTCCAAAAAAATGTTGCCTCCTGCACGATACTTATAATTCTTGCAGATGTTCTTACATGTTACTGAAATGACCAAGCATGTGAAGAATTCTTATGCACAACTTATGTCAAGTGATAATTTGTTAAATGAAGGGGACTTACATAGAAGAATTAAGAAGTGACTGAGATATAGAGTGTTCATATATGACATTCCTTGGTAGTGCTACTCTTCTGGACTACTAAAAGAGGAATGTAGCAAAAGCTGGCTATTTTACTGAAAAAAAGAGGAAATTCCAGCTGTGAAAATATGGTCAGTCATTCTATGCAAGTAAAAGAAGTGCTTAACCAGGCTCATCTTGAACCTGTATTCAATTTCCTAACGTAATTAGATGCTTCGATAAACCCCACCCACACGCCAATGCGTTTTCTTTTAAGCTCTCAACTTTCTAGTCAGATTGGGGATAATGTAAGTACTCTGCTTGATTGTAGAGAACCTGCAGCAATATTGGATTACAACTTCGTATTTTCTTAAGAATATTCCCCTCAGACATAAAGGGGTACTTGGATTTTATCACAGGCATATTGAATCAATTAATGTTGTGTTTAATTAAAATGATGAAGTAAAGTTAAAGTTTTAAACTGTGTTTTGGAATTTGCTTTAATGAAACAGTACTTAATTTATCAAGCAATTGATTGAACCTCAGAAACATGTGAGCCTGTTTTCTTTTCTACAAAATTTTTACTTGTTTGAAAGTTCTTGACTGTTGTTAAATTTGGAGATAAAGTTAGAAATTCTCTGTGGTTTATACTGTGCAGCCTTTTTTGGCTTCCACTAAAGGAAAAACAGTAGATAATCTGTTTTGTCGTAGTTCAGTGCTGATATTTATCTGAAAATGCAAGCCAGCTGAGAAGTCTTTAAAAATAAAAAATTGTTAAATGTCTAAAATTTATGTTTATTTCTGGACCAAATGTTATACGAGAACAAATTGTTAAATACATAATGTTCTTGTATTTGTAATGTCTTTCAGCTTTCTGAGGCAGTGTGCTAAACAGCTTTCTGCTTTACCTCCTCAGAACTGGGAACCATCTTAAACTGCAGGTGCATCACATTTATCTTATAAATTCAAAAATATGGCAAAGGAAAAAAGAAATTGTTGTTAAGATATGGAATCATTACAGGAAATAGTGCCTCATGTTATCATCATTCATTTACAATCTGATCTTTCTCCATCTGCCATTGAAGTCATGACCATGCATTTGAGCTTGTTGGGGTTTGCATGGCAAAGTTGGCTAAAGACACTTGTGAATGGGAAAATAATTATTCTTTTTTTTATGATATATCATGGGATTTAAAATTGTTCATTATTTTCACAGTGGAAATAAGAGACTCATCCAGCAAGGCACTAAGATCTCTTGCCAAAAAAATAAGAATTCTTAAAAATTATTGACTAAAAAAGGCTCAATATCCCACTGGATCAGATCCCAATTGATCAGAAAACAGATAACTTCATCTTTTTTCAAAAGTTCAGAGAAGAAATATTAAAGATTAAATGGTCCCTGAACCCCTGAAAGAAACTTTAGGGAAGATGAATCATTTCACTTTCAATTACTTTGCACTAGACTGCTAACACAAAGCAGTTTTAAGCCAAGTTTAACTGGATGTGGAAGACAGATTTGTAACTTCTTACCTGACTGCAATGATAATGTTAACCTTGAAAGAGAATGAAATTAAATGCAGATTTACACAGATTTCAAAACTATCATTTTTGGCAAGTGATCTAAACAAGTTCAAAATATGCATTAAGCACATTACTCAGTGCTACTGTCCTGCTACTATACATAAATAGCTTTTCTTAATATTAAAAGAAAAATCTATCTTCTTTGCATGTTGGGTAAGAAATTGGGTGGACATAAAGGGATACAAAAATAAGTGACTAAATGGATTGGTGCAATTTTACACCCATTGAGAACTGGCCTTTCTTCAGTCATAGGTACAGGAAGATAGTTTGTAACCAAATGTAAATGAGAAAAGAATTATCACCTCTGTATGAACCTCATGGCCACATCTGCCTATAAGGGGATAATGAAGGTCAATGAAATATAGCTGCTTACAACAAGTAAAAATAGAAATCTTTAATGGTTTAAAACTCGTGCTCCTGTTAATTTTTCAAATGTTTGCCTAATAGTAACAGGGAACTGTAAGAGTCACTGAATGTGGTCTTCTGCTACAGAAGATCCCACATCAACTCCTGTAACTTTGGCAAGTTGAACCTTGCAAACATTTTTGGTTTGTCGTGGTGTTTTCCTTTCTAAGGTGGCTGGAGAACTGTGGTGTACTAATAATGAACTATTTTTCTATTGGGCCAAATTTCCTTACAGCAAGTTTAGGGCCATTAATTCTCGTGCCATGTTGATTGTAGTTTTGACAGCCCCTCTCCATCCTATGCCACCCCCATTTCCCACAGTACATTGGCAGGCACCTGTAATATTCCCTCTTAGCTTATCTGGTCTGAGAAAAACCAATTCAAGGTTTTTTCTTTATTTATATTATTCCAGGCTTCCCTTTGTCTGTCTATTCCACCCTTCCATCTTTTGCTTTCCAAAAACAAATATAAGTCATAGATACTACAGGGTTCCCTAACTAGATGTGATTGTGAGAATTCACCAGAATAAATAATCAGTTTCCAAAATACATGGACAAGAACATGTAGGCAGTTGCAAAAAACATGGGGAGACATTTCCTGATACCATGCTTATCGTCCAAGAAATCACAGTACATATTCATTCTCATTCACAAGGGTGCAGGAGTCATTTTTTGTAAGACTCTTTGGGGAATTTCTGACACTGCTTCTGCTTCCTTGGCAGGTGAAGATGCACACTGTGTCCTACATCCATTTCTTCTACCTTGGCCTGTGTTTGCTTACCTTAACCAGTTCTGTTGCTGCTGGCCCAGAAACACTCTGTGGTGCTGAGCTGGTTGATGCTCTTCAGTTCGTGTGTGGAGACAGAGGCTTTTACTTCAGTAAGTCCTCCCTTTCTTTTATTTAACTACTAAACACTTTCATGTAATCCACTGGATCTGCAACTGCTGTAAATGAGCTTAGCTATGATCATCCAGGCTGCCAACTAGGACTGGTATCCTATACCTGGGAAGATGCTCAAGCCTTCAGTTACCAAAAGCCTCAGTGAAGAATAATATTGTGCCTGTGTTAAACCTCTCTGACTTTCTGATCAATTTTTATTTTCAGATTTGTTATTGTTTTTAACCACTTTCCAGCAGTCACTATTTCACCTGCTGTGTTCCTGCTTTCCACTGATCTGTTACTGAAATTAAATGAATGAGAGCAAATACCAAACCTAAGACACTCGTGAGGCAGAACTACATGTACCTGTTATGTCAGACTACTAGCAAACACTTTAAGTACACACTTTTTCATATTAAAAACACAATAATCTTCAACATCTGGTTTTAAAAAAAAATGAAGAGCTGGAAGGCAGCAAGCAGAAAGTTACTGCATCCAAGTATCCACATGCTTCATCATTTAAATACAGGTGGAGGAAAATTCATGCATGGTGAGATAATAAAGACTAACACCAGTACAGGCAACAGATAAAATTAACTCTGCAATAGTGAGGAACAAGAAATACTCAACTTTTATATAACAGAAGTCTATTTCTGATTTTCAGCTATTTGCCACTTAAACAAAGTTAATGAAAATTTTAGTTAGGAATATATTCATTCTGAATGCATTCATTAATACATTTTTTCAAAACATGACAGAATTTGTGCTCCTATAGCCTCTGAAGCTAGCATTTACTTTTAATAACAATATGTGCTTCTCTGATATCCTTGATATTCCTTCATGGCTGAAGCTTCTTGTCTGCTATGCTACCATTTTTGGTTTTCTGATCATACCCACCCTATTCCTATTTATTTCTCTTCACGGAGTCACTGCTTTCAATATTTTCTCCTTGCAATAAAAACAAATTCAGATTCTTGCACTTCTAAATTACAGAAAAGTCTAATCTCTTCAACATATAAATTGTAGAGATTTTCATTATCTTCCTGGCACATTTTATTAAAGTTCACTTTTGAAACCTTAGTTTTACGTATGCAAAGTAATCCACTATTCACAAAAGAACCCTTCTTTTCTGTATTTAACACCTCAACTCCTGTGAATAAGCACCTACTCCAGGGTGCTGTTTAGCTTAGTATTCTGGTGTTAAACACAATATTAAAAGTACTGGACTCTCTCATACAGGAATTACCATTTTCCTACGAACTCATCAGGTGTTCATTTATACACCAAAATCTATCGCATTTATTAGCAGCAGAGTTAAGGATTATTTGAGTGTCCTACAAATGTTTTATTGCTGGAGTGCATGTAAAGACTGTCATCTCCCCCTCCTGTTTCTACACCAGAAAACAATGAGACAGTACATATAGAACAGCAGAACAATTGTTCTTTTACTGTGTATGTATCTCAGGTGTTTCTCTACCAGCAAAATGTTTGCTGCTGGTTCAGAGACCTCTCATGCTTGCTTTCCACAAGAGTAGCTGTTACTGCCCAGCAATCAGACCTACTGTTAGGTGTACTTTGTGATCCTCAAGGTAAGAGGTCATGTGAAATGCTAATCATTAGCAATAACTCTCTTTGCTTTCAATCTCAGTTATTCTAAGGTTTCACAATCTGTTTCAAACCTCTACCCTAAGCTAGGTCATCCTTAATTTCAAATACCATGATGGGTTTCCAATGTTTCAAAGGAGATCATTACCTTTGCAACCTTGACCTTTATCTGCTGTTAGTTTAGACTTTCTCTCTAGTCTTTGTTGTTTTCTGACATTCTGAGTTTTCACTAAAAATAATGTAACAACACCACAAATATCGACCTTGTTTTCTATGGAAAACTATGGAAGGTTTTACTTATGAATGACCACCTCATTTTAGGAGTCTTGCACAGTTGCAATCAATAGCCTGCAGTTGCATCATTCCACAGGAATGTTATGAAGCTGACATGTATGTGGGCCCTTGGATGCCAAGTAATGTGTGTGCTCTACCTGGCTACTTATAAATAAGAGGAAGAAACTTAATCTGTTTTAACCCTCTCCCTCTTATTTGTTAGAGTTCAGTTTAAAATACAGAATTAGAGACAAGTAAGCCCAGTAACACTGGTAAAAGAAATTGAGATCCTCATATCAAATGTACTACAGAATGCAGCATACTATTAGAAGTAAAAAATGTTGCTTGATTTCATGGGACTTTTAAGAATGCCACATCATTTGCAGAGGTAAAAACCCAAAGAAATTTTTCTTTTGTTGTAAAGAGTATATCAATAAAAGTAGTATTTTAAGCCTTCTTTTCTCATACTCTGGTTCCTTTGAATAAAGTATAATCAATGGTAGTATTTGCCTTTAACTTGCACAGGAAATAGCTGTGAGGAAATTTTTTTTTCTTCCATCGTTCTGTATTTCACTAGAGACTCCAAATATAAAGAATACCTTTTGGCTGAGGTGGAATTCCTGGTTCAGAGTCAAGGTCAAAGGTTCTGACTATTCCTTGGGAGTTGTGGGTGGAAGTGAAGATAGAAATAATTGTATTACTTTCTGTTGAAACTCTGTACTTCCCAGCCACAAGGATATATCTATGGCTAGGACTGGAAGACAAAAATTTCCTTTATATAGTCTACTCTGCCCAACTTTCTAGCTATAAAAGGAAACTCCTTACAGCTTCTGAGGAGATGCCCCAGCTGCTTACCACACACAAGGAGAAGTACTGACTTCAAGAGAAAGTAAAATGTGATTTCTACCACTCTCTTTTGTCTTGAGATAGACTGACAAGGAGCATTTTTCAAAGTTTTTTAGGGGAAAACACAGCACAAATCCCCAAACTGAGTATCTAGTTTTTCCCTTGGTCACTCCAACCAGCACTGGCTACTCCTCAGACAGCTTTTTGTCTCCGATGATTTACCAGAGAAAAGCAGATTGTTGCCACCTTTTATCTAGGGACATCTCTCTAGGAGAAATTCTGCCCCTCAGGTTCATGTGTGCTAGGAGAAGGTGACAGAGAACCTGGCCACAGCTACAAAAGTGGCTTCACTTAAACACAGCTTTTCTCAGTGTTTCTCCTATCTCAAAACCTCAGGATCCAGCAGTCATGAAGCCAAATGGGATGGCTTTGACACTCACCTAAATTTTAATGGGCAGAAAGGTCTACCATGCTTATTACAAAACAACGCTCAGAGGAGAGAATGTTGGAAAAACTTAAAGGAGAAATTACAGCAAACTTACAAATTTGAAAGCCTAAGAGGGGAGAAATTTTTCTTGTACTGGTCTAGTATTATCACAGGAATTTACTTTGTAGATTACGCAAATAAAAAAAAATTCTTCATAAATGTTGGATTTGCTGAACAATCATTCATTCTTGTTCATGCTGTTTTCTCAGGGCTATTACTACCATGAGATCTAGTAGTTTGTTCTAAGGAGAAAATGCTTTATTCTTTTTTATCTAGTTTCTTCTCCTTTGAAAATATACTTTTTCCTTTTACAATAAATACATAGCAGTATTGCTAACAATACGCAAGTGCCAATAAAGAAACAGATTTCTTAATTGCTTAGACATTTTCAGTCTTCTGATTTCTAAAGCCCAAGTTAGATGGCAATACTTATTTGAAACCATGACAATCAACTTCGTTAATTTAAACTCCAGCTTTTTTTTTCTGCTAAAAACACTGCTTTAGTCTTATGGTGAATCTTCTAAACCATCACTTGCATAAAAAAGAAAAGAGATGAATTTGGGTACCTGAGACACTGGAGTTCCTCTGATATTCTTCAGAGAATGGAGAATGTCCTAGCACATGCTTCCACGTGTAAAGCAGTGAATCCTATAAAAGATGAGCTTTTCTGGCATCCAGCATAATTTTCCCTGTGTCAATTGCATTGAGGAGAATTACTGCAGATTTTTACTACTCTTTTTTTTTTTGTCCACTAAGACAATCAAAATTGTGTGCTGTCCTTGGGAAAATCCCCAGCTGTGCACAATGTAAGACTGTTCGTTTATAATCATCAGAAAATCAGGATAAGCCTGCGAACATAATTTTGGGTGATGAGAGCTGTCATGAGATCCCATTGCTTTGTAGAACTAAGGTATATGTGGAGGAATTGCTGCCTTAGAAAAGAGGAAACAAGCAGCAGAGCAATAGGCAATTACGTTTTGCTTCTCCCATTTCCCTCTAGTTAAGAGCTTCTTGTTTACTTCAGGAAGTCTGCTTTTAAGATGTTATTAAAGTTTCTAGGCCTGTCAAACCTATCAGCATAATTACAAGAGATGGCATGGCACTCAGTTCTTTAAGTACTCCATACCTGTAGGAGCTATGAGTCATTAGCTCCTCTCTGCATCCCTGATTGAAAGGAATGTTAATGTTAGAAGCCCAGCAGAGGCATGCTGAAAAGCTGCCACGGACACACACAGACTCTGGTGTCACTGACAGTCTTACAAATCTTTGCAAACATATGCTGGTCATCTTGGCTGTGTTCACACAGCAAGATCTGAGAGTGTTTTTAAGTTCCTTGGTCTGGCTACATGCCCCATTCATGTCCAAATATTGTATCTATGGAAGATTTGAGTGCATTCCTCTATCTGTCCCTAGGTTCCTCACCTCTTACCCTGGAAAGGAGCTCAGGTGTGCTTTAGTCAGGTCTGCAGGGTCAGTGCTCAGGGAACCAGAACTATAGGCACAGCTACTGATGTATCTGTATAAGAAAGAAAGAAAGCAGTTCTGGCTTCTGGAATGATACCACTGTAAAGTCAAACAGCTGACACAAGTTTGGTGTGTGCTTTGCTGCCCCTGGTAGTAAACATTGAGGAAGATCTCTGAAAATAAGCCAGTCTTTGAAAGAATTTTCTCATTTTTTTACCACATTAAGAAAGGGTAAGGAGTTGTTAATAAAGGTTAACCTTAGTTTAGTGAGGTTGATCTCCTTACATTACCTCCTTAGTAACAGAGAGAGGTTCTGTCTTCTTTCTCCATGGATTGCAGAGTAAGTCTGGGAGGAGTTAGCCTCTGCTGGACACTAAATTTAGTCCCTTGCAAACAGGTCTCTACAGCTAGTTTCTCAGGTCACCAAGGATTTTATAATTTTTCAACCTTTTCCTTAAGAGGGACTGCAGTAATGATGAAAATTTTAATGAAGTGACTGGAAACAAATCATTGATCAAAATTTCAACAAGAAACATCTCTGTAAAAAGTGCTTACTATCAAAACCAAATAAGTACATTTTCTCCAGAAGTTCAATTTATATATGTCCTTTTTAGCTGGTAGATATTAGAGATGTTAATGCTTTTTATGATGTTTACCTTTTTTTATGCACTAGACCAAGCTTCAAATTTGGTCTCAAATAACAGAAAGCTGTTACTTGACATTTGATTCCCTAACTGCTAGATGTGTATTTAATACACTGTTTAGTCTCATGTTGGATAAAGTCACTCAAAGAAGCGCTTGGCAAGATCAACATTAATTCTTGGCATAGCTGCCCCTCTTACTTTTCCACTGAATCTTAAATACTGAGAAAAACCCTTCCCTGACTTCAGCTCTGGCACATGCTCTGTGCAATCAGCCAAAACCTTTGCGTATGGACCTCCTTGTTTGCTCTGGTATCAATAAAGCATTTGTGATTCTTGATCAGCAGCAGCAGGAGTCACAAAGCAAATCATTCCGTCCGGCAGAGCCACAAGCCCCACTAATGAAAACCTTTTGCATTTACTACCTGGGCATGGAGGGCATTCCATGCACAGTGCTCATTCCAAAGGCAGAAATTCACAGAGCCATTTCTCTAGCCCTTATTCAGCACTTTAGCTCTTAGGCACCTTTCAAACCCTTTCACATTACTGAAATTGAAAGAGAGATTTGAAGCCACCTCGGTGCTTTGCTAACAAAGGATGGATCTGGCCTTGCTTATTAAACCATATCCAAGCTTAATTGTTCAAAAATATGACAACAAATGAAAGAGATACCCAACAGTTAAGTAAATTCTCAGTCTAGAAATCAAGACAAATACCACAAATGTATACTTAGTGAAGAAATTATGCTAAATTTATCTCTAGTAATAACCACAGGAACTTCAATGTCAAGAGGAAGGAAAAGCCATTAATGCATACTTTCTATGTGGTGCATTTAGTGCAAAACCATTATGAAAGATAAAGCCCAAATGCTGGATCTAACTTTTAAGTAATGACAGCCATATTTCATGTTTGCATCACTAAATGAGGTTCTGAGAAAAAAAATTCTAACACATCAATAGTCTTTGGAGGGGCATACCATATAATGACCAGTGGGTGAGTCCAGCTTGTGGAAAGTTACTTAAATTCCTACAAAAATCCAGCCTAGTCTGAGATACTTTCAGTGTTTTATGATTGAATCCCATATGCAGAGAAATTTTATGTTTTCAATGTCCTTGCTCTCACTAGGCAGAGCAGAATGCATTTGCTTATCTCATGTTAAATCCTTTAATAGTGAAAACTTGAATAGCTTCCTTTTACCAAAGAAACTTTCTAGGGCTCATGTGTCTCTTGCCTTTTTTTTTTCCTTGAGTCTACAGCATATTTAAATATTTCCCATCTTATTCTGAAATTCAGCTGTGATCCCAGTCTTCCCATTTATGTAACATATCCCTTCTAGAGTAAGAGGATGCTTCCAGACAGCAGGCCCTTCTGCTTCCTTATGTGCCCATAAAAGTGTGGAAGTAGGGAAAAAGTGTCCTGTTAAAACCCTTCCTTTTGGAAATTATGACTCACGTAAACCTGAAATTATATGATATTTTTTATACAGAACTATTTGTTTATATTGTTTGTGTCTTTGTGTATTGGGCAGAAATTTACACAAGGCTGAGTAGGCAGAAAAAAGAAGGGGTTGGCTCAGACCATTCTGATTCAATCCAGCTCAATGAACTGTTTTCTTTCTGAAAATAAAGATTCTAGGAACACCATTTCTATCTCCAAAATGTAAACACTTGATACCCCCAAATCCTATAAACAGCAGGTTCTAAGAAAACAAATCCTACTGAAAATTGGTTTGACTTCAAAAGAAGGTTCATTAACAGCCATATCCTTCTAAGGCAATGGATAAAATCGTAAATTACACACACAAACTCTGCATTATAAAAAAAAATATAAAATGTAGGGTTTATGCAAAGGTATAAAAGGTCTAAATGTGGAGAATATTGTAGGGAAGATGCCATTTTGCTTGTGGATCTGAAAAAGATGAGTACATTCCTAATTATGTTTGAAGGCTCTTCCAGACCACATATAATAAATCCAATTTACAAGAAGGATTTTTTTTTCATGTTCGCATTAACTATACTGAAGGTTTCTTTTAACTCAGCCCCATGAAAACGACTGGATATGAGCTTCTACTCATAATGAAAGCTTTACAGCTTCTTTTTGTAAGTCTTCATTGATTACTTCAGATTGCATGAAAGCTAATAAGGATATTTATTTTAAGTTAACATAGCAAAAAAAGTGAATATGCTTCTTACCTTGAAACTTCTGTGGATAAATAATAATATTGTTGCAATAATTTGTTTCTACATCCCCCAAATTCCTGAATTACTAGTCAACAGGTCTTCCATGAAAAAAACTTAGTTTTTCCTACGTATTTGAAGTTTTATGTTTCTTTCCATTAAAGTTTCCAGCCTTTTACAGACATATTTAGTTTGGCAGGAAGAATCTGGTGACTCATAGACTGTAGAAATTTGAGAGCAAGCTACTGAAAATGTATCTAATTTCTTCTTGTGTAATTTGGGAGCAAGCTACTGATAGTATGTCTAATTTTCCTAGTTTAATCAAATGTATTATTGGCAAATACATGTCCTGAATAAAAGCCATGTTTATTTCTGAAATATATAGCTAAGATTAAATGCAAAAACACCATATATATTTGCTTTTAGAACACTTCTTGGGTTTTTTTCTAATTGTTTCTGGCATTTCTCTCTAAATCAATGGGCACTGAATGAAAAACAGAGGCACTAGTTGAAACAATTTGCATTACAATCCTACTTATATTTTAGAATTCAGTAATGTAAGAGAGTTCCTTATGTTGTTTTCTGGTGGTGTTTTGGGGTTTTTTTTCATATTTTCAAGAGAGGATAGAGGTGTAGGAAGCATAGGTGCTGTTATTTTACCTTTATGATTTATCTAGAGAAAGATAGATGTATTCAAAAAGATCTCATCTGTATTTTATGTTATTGACTATACTGTTCCTTTCATGTCTTTTCAGACAAAATACTTAAATTCAGACCTTCCTAGACATACATAATTTTAGTTTGTCCACATACAGAATGAACTTGCTGAATGATCAACACTGAACAGAGTGTGACCTGAAATAAGGAGATTCTGGTTCAGATTCAGTCCATCTATTTCTGGGCACTTAAATGAAGATTGAGTTAGGAGTCTACTCAAGCTCATCCTGCAGCCAGTGAGAGGACTAAAAAACTTTCAGGGCTCTCATTAAGTTATGAATTTTCCCGAGGACATACTTTTTTTCTTCACTAAATTGAGCAAGGAAGCTGTAGCAATTGTATTCTCATGCTCGTTAAGTTGGTTGGGTAAGGACCCTCCATTGTGAGCCTAAATTTTGGTGGAATGAATCTGTTTAAAACCACACAATGAACTTCCACGTAGAGGTAAGGATACACTCATACAGATCCCATTTTAGATCAAAGCAAATCCAAGCTTATTTTAGCTGCTATGGTATAGTGCAGTTAAGCAAAGACCCAGAAAGTGCCTTATGCAGGTAACACCAGTTAGAGCTGCTCCTCTAGCTCTTAAAAACTCCCAGGCTTTAGTCTGACTAAGTGTGAATCCTGTTGGACACAGTAAAAGTGCAAGGGAAAAGCTTATCTATCTTTTCTTTCTTGATAGAATAGATAGAATATACTCTTACATGTTATAGCAAGTAAAACTCCTTCGTGTTTTATTTCTGCAAAACAAGGTGCATTTTTCTATGCATGAGTAGCGAAGCAGTTTTTTACACTGCTGTTCACACAAGATCATTTCTATTCTTATGAGTATTCATTTCCCAACATTTTTTTAAAAAATTGAGACAAAAATAATATTTATAACCTACAGAGGTAGATAAATATCAGATGTCCATTAAAGAAGGATTTTCTCTGTTAGAGGGCTGTGCCTTCTATCATGGTATCATCATGGAGAAAGACACAGAATGATGCTCAAGTGAGATACTCAGGCAATGAAACATTCACAGCTAGGTTGGATGGGGCTCTGAGAAACCTGATCTTGTTGAAGATGTTCTTGCTAATTGCAGGGGGTTGGATTACATGATCTTTAAAGGTCTCTTCCAACCCAACCTATTCTATCAGTTGGAAGATTTAAAATATAGCTACTGCTGACCTAACGAGCTCACCTCTAAAAGCAATAATATGACTGAACTAAGAAAGAATCCCACTGAGGCTGTAAACCATTCAGTGAGTTGAAACAACACAAAACATCTCTACCTTCCTCACTCCAGTACCCCTCCTCATCCAAGGCAATATAGAAAAGCAGAGGACCACTTCAAAGACATTTCATGATCTTCTCTAAAGTGATCCCTTTGCAGAGAACAATAGTCACAGTAGTTAAAATTTCCCAAACATCTATGGGGACAGGAACTGCTCTTTAGATTGTTTGGACATTGATAATCCTTTTTCAGTACACATATTGATTTGAAGCAGAGTAAAAAAAAAGCACTAAAATCAAGAAAGAATTATTTATACTTTCTATGAATAAATATGTATATGACTTAGTTTATTTCAAGGCACTCTCAGTATGTCTATTGTACTATTCCCAGCTGGTTTGGCTTGAGGAAAATGGGTTAGAAATGATGCTGTCACTTCACATTTGCTTCTGCATTTAAAAGACATAAAGGGTGTTCTCATATGAGACACAAAAATTATTTCATATGCTTAAGGAGTTCCACCACTCTTTCAGAAATTACAAACAATAGATTTAATATAGCTATTCCAAGATACAAACATTTTAAAATG
Organism: Agelaius tricolor; assembly: GCF_023055355.1. Lineage (NCBI taxonomy): Eukaryota > Metazoa > Chordata > Aves > Passeriformes > Icteridae > Agelaius > Agelaius tricolor. The sequence goes on from NW_027269263.1 coordinate 8,396,443, forward strand.
TGGAATGGTCAAGAAAATCTGTTAAATTAAAAAAAAAAAAAAAAAAAAAAGGAAGACATTTTGACGAATTTCACCCTTGTCCTTCTTTTTGGAAAAAAAATAGAATTAAATTCTACAATTGCAGCTAGAATGGCATTAAGTCAACTCCCCTAATTTTTCTTTCATAGTCATTTCATTTTAGTTTTTGAAAGCAATAGGACTTGATGCAATAAAGTAAAACTATTTCCTGTTATCACTAAGATGAAGACTAATAAAATGAACAGAATTCGTAAGTGGTGATATTCTTACTGTCTGCTGTCCTTTTCAAATAGAAGTTTATGCTGTGATATGAAACAGATGAAATTCAGATCTGTGAAAAAGGACAACACTTTTTTAATAAATAAGGCTTTCCCTGCCCCCATCAAGAATCAAATAACCTGCAACAGATTCTGAATGCAAAATGATTATATTATGAAACAGGTGGAAATATCTTGTTTATTTTTTATTTTAGGATCCAATGTTTTTAAGGTGTATTTCTACTTTTTCATGTGGCAAAGAGAAAATGTCAAGGAAAATCTGATATGTAGTATAATAAAGAAGGGACAAAGCCAAAGCCAGAGAAGGAGAAAATAGTAATGTTAATAAGCGAGGCTGGGCCTGTCCAGGAGTTTCTTCATAATCCAAAATTATGATTCCATGGATACTCACTCATGGTTATCTGTTAACTTCAAATGGCTTTAGTTCAGTTCATTGACGATAGTAGGAATTAGTCTGAGGAATTCTATTTCATGAGCTCTCTGTGCTATGCTCACTAAAGAAAACATTGATCACCAATTTTCCTAGGTCTTTTGGCCATAAGTGTCATTACACCACAAATATTTTCCCTTGACTGGATTCCCATTGCTTTCCTACTAGTCACCTGTTTTTCCTAAGAACTACCCGCTGAAGTTCTAATATTTTTCTTTCTGTGTATAAATACAGCAAATAAAGGCTCTCTTGAGCAATCAATAGATACCATTTGCTCCTGATTTGAAAAGGGTACACAGACATCAAAAGCTCCACATTTTTAATATTATTCAGACCAACCTGAAAGGTTTGTAGTGTAATTTTAAAGATCATCTACCATTCAGTTCTTCATAGAATCATAGAATGTGCTGAGTTGGAACAAACCCATCAGGATTGTGGAATCCAACTCCTGACCCTGCAGAGGACACTCCAAGAGTCACACCATGTGCCTGAGGGCACTGTCCAAACACTTGAACTCTGTCAGGCATGGTGCTGTGACCACTTCTCTGAGGAGCCTGTTCCAGTGCCCAGTCACCCACTGGGTGAAGAACCTTTCCTTAATATCCAACCTAAACCTCCCTTTACTCAACTTCATGTTGTTTCCTCAAGTCCTGTCACTGGTCGCCACAGAGAAGGGATCAGTGCCTGCCCTTCCTCTTCCCCTCACAAGGACACTGTAGGCTGAAATGAGGTCTCCTGTCAGGCTTCTCTTCCCCAGGCTGAGCAGACCAAGTGCCCTCAGCTGCTCCTCATAGGACTTCCCCAAGGCCCTTCACCATCCCCATGGCCTCCTCTGAACATCTCTAAGAGCTTAATGTCTGTTTTACATTGTGGCACCCAAAACTGCCCCCAGCACTGGAGGTGGGGCCACCCCAGCCCAGAGCAGAGCAGGACAATCTCCTCCCTTGCCTGGCTGGCCATGCTGTGCCTGATGCCCCTAGGACAGGCTGGCTCTCCTGGCTGCCAGGGCACTGCTGGCTCATGTTGAACTTGCCACTGACCAGGACCCCCAGCTCCCTTTCTGCTCTCCAGCCTCTCTCACACAACCAGGGTTGCCCCATCCCAGGTACACAGTCCAGAACTTATCCTTGTTAAACTTCATGTAGCTGGTAATTGCCCATCTCTCTAATTTGACCAAGTTCATACATAATTGTTTGCTAAAGTGCCTAAATGAGTCTTGATTTTGTGGCAGGTAGATGGCTACATGTAAAAGATTGAAAACTAACTTTTGAGAAGTCTTACTCTATTTTCAAAAAGCAGCATGAGTCTCATAAATAGCCAGTGAGACCTTTGAAGGTCCTAAAGGCACATGAATCAGGTTTTTAGGCATCGAAGAGGCAGACAGACAGTCAAGAGATTTTTCAAAAGCAGTCATTATCTAATTTCCTCTAAAATCAATGACAGGTAAACCTAGGCAGGTTTTTTTTGTTTTGGTTTTTCTAATCCTTCCAGGCATATGCCTGTGTTTTCAGTTGCCTCAGCATCTTTGGAAATACAAGTCAGGGTCCTTAGCTACTTGTCTAAATTTTGCTTATGGACCTTATGTTGACTTCTTGTAAAAAAGTTATCACTATTAAAAGCTCTTCAAAATGAGAATTGGCATAATGACTTGGCTTCCTCTCTGACGTTAAACACACTAATACGCTTAGTATGAAATCTTCTTATTTCTAGCATAAATATGTGAGGCATCAGATGAAAGCTAATAATTTCCCAAGCAAGCTAAAAATAATGATGGCTGAATTTGAATAAATATTCTAAGAGGAATTCTGGAACAGGCAGTGGTTAATAAGTACTATAAATGCTACCTTTCTACTAACCTCATTCGCAAGATGCCAAAGCCTAAACATACACCACAAACAATGCTGGTTGAAAACCAAACATGAGAAAAATTATAATCACTGCAGAAAGTTGGAGACAATGCATATCTTATAATTTTCTTTGTCTTCTAACCAGGAAAATTTAATTTAAATTCTCTCAAAATTCTTTAGGATGTCTTATTTAGGAGTTTCAGATACTTGTGGCTTAGACTTTGTCTCCACTGCAATGAGACTGACTGCACCTAAATTTAGTGCAATAATTCAAAGTACATTGTAATATAAGGAATAAGTGTTATTAAAAAGTATTACTTTGTGTAACAACAAATAATACAGGAATATGTAAATTAAACTCACTTGTAAGCATGCTGCAATGCAAACAGAGTTTAATGGAAGAACCAGTGATTGAAGATGTGTCTAGGAATTCCTTAAAATCAGGGAATATTAGCCTTAATTTTGGTCACAGGCCTATGAATTTTACATTATTATACACAGCCCATCACTACATTACTAAAGCATTTAGCAAAAAAATTGTATCCACACTTATACAGAATGCACACTTCTTGGGAGAAGGAAATGAATCAGTGTCTTCATTATGTAATAGGTGGTCTTATGCCTTATTGACTTCCAAGATCCAAACACTGCAGACAATAAGAATTAATATTTTCCTCATAAACTCCTTTTAAGTGCTCATCACAGAAGCATTTGATTGCAGCCTTCAGACAAATACATTATACACTACAATATCCCAGGAAATTATCCATTCTCTGAATATTTCTAAGTTTTTTTGCCCTAGTGATTGCATATCCAACTGGAGATGGCAAAAACTTTTATTTCCTAAAAAATTTTTGTATTTCTGCTAGAACTTTGCAGGTCCAAAATAGAATACAAATGTCAATGAATTTAATCTAGCGATAGAGTGAAGGAGTACTTTCCCTTTATGCAGGGAACAATGAAGGATAAAGGCAAAACCAAAACTGCAAGCCTGCCCCTTCCTCAAAAGCAGCTTCAGCATATACTCTATCTTACCTGAAGTAGCAAAGCACTTTTGCCTACTGATCTGGGAAAAAAGCAACATAATCCTCCTCTGGTTTTGTTCAAATCTAAACACCTTTCCAAAGGCTCATTAGCTTCTTTCTATTTTCATTGGAGTGACAGAAATTGCCTCATTCTTGTGAACTGCAGAAATTCCAGAGCACCTCCTGTGAAGGACAGCAGCAAACCTCTGACCAAGAACAAGATTTGCTGCCAAGTGTCTGATGATAAACAGAAGTCAACGCAAAAACATTTAAAGTTTTAAATTATTGAAATCGCTTGGTCAAGAGATCTGATTTTAGATGAACAGGTTAAAAGCAATAAGGAGAAAACATAAAATAATTAAATTTTCTTTTCAGCTAATGAAGGACTCCATGGAAGGTGGTACAGAAACCCACTAAATCTGTTCACTAAAAGTTCATCAAGTACTGTAGTTGTGTTAACACTTCTCAGAATTCACAGAATTGTTAGGGTTGGACAGGACCTCTGGAAATGATGCAGTCCAAGCCCCCTGCCAAGGCAAGGTCACCTAGAGCAGGTGACACAGGAACGAGTCCAGAAGGGTTTGGAATGTCTCCAAAGAGGGAGATTCCACAACCTCCCTGGGCAGACTGTTCCAGTGCTCTGCCACCCTCAGTGGAAAGAAGTTCTTCCGCACGTTGAGGTGAAACTTCTTGTGTTTCAGTTTATGGCCTTTGCTCCTCATCCTGTTGCTGGCCACCACTGAAAAAAGTCTTTCACCATCCTCTTGGAACCAACCTCTGCGGTATCCTATAAACATTAATGAGATCCCCTCTCAGTATTCTCTAGAATAAACAGACCCAGTTCCCAAAGTGAGATACTCCAGACCCTGCATCTTCTTTGCCACCCTCCACTGCCCCCCCTCTCCAGGAGCTCCTCATCTCTCTGGTGCTGAGGAGCCCAGAATCAGACCCAGCACTCCAGATGTGCCTCACCAGGGCCAAGCAGAGGGGGAAGATCTGTTCCCTCAACCTGCTGGCCACACTCTTCCCAAAGTACCCTGGGATACCATTGGCCCTCCTGGCTGCAAGGGCACACTGCCAGCTCAGAGTTTCCTTCTAAACCTTCAGCAATTTTCTGTCTTCTGTAGTGACATGAATTAGGCTCATCCACACGAGTAGTCAGTTGAAACTACCAACTGGATGAGGATCCAATCAAGTGATTTTATGATGAGTGTTTAGCAGAGACCACCAGAGTGCATTTCTCAACTGTCACCATAAAAATTCAATGTCTTTCACACACCAAGCCTTGTTTGCAATGAACAGTAACCTACTAAATAAAAGGACACTTGGTATGTCACCTGTTTTCCTTCCTCTTTTTTCCATTCTGCATCACTATATTGTACACAACTCTTGGAAAACTGGTGGCTCTGAAAAACCTAAACAGATAAATATGATTTTTTTTGTCAAGTAAACTGGCTTCAATTTGCCTTTTTTTTTCCTCCAGACAAAGGAATTGATAAGTTATCAATTCTTATTGATAACTTGCCAAAATGCCAGTATAGATTGATAATATCTTGCTAAAGTATTCATTTTAGTGTTTTCCTATAGTCTCAGAAAATGGAGAGACGGCTTGGAAAACCGAAACTTAATTTGTATCAAAAGTAGATTGTTTTCTTTCTGGAACAGCTACAATCACAGAAATCTGAAACATGCAGCTGAAATCTGAAAGTCCCATCATTTCTCATTTTGAGTACTAAAAATTCACCTTTCCTTTGAACTGCCTCTACCTCTTAAGTTTGCAATATATCCTCATGCTAAGTTAAAAGCACAGTCTTAATGCTGTTTTAAAGGTCTGCTTTGGATTCTTTCTAGACACATTCAAGCCATACTAATTTAGCTGATGGCTGCTTGATTTCAGTGTAGCCAGTGAGAAAGCAAACAATCCAACGACCCCAAGTTCACTGAGATTGCTGGAAAATGAAAACAAGGGTTTTGGAAGGCCAGTGCTTCAACACATAAAGAAATATATTGAATACTTCAAAAGATATAAAATTCTTAGAACTGTTGGACAGGCTTCTGTGTGTGAACTTTCCTGTCCAAGTGGCATTGCTAAATACCATGGCACCAATCAGAGGGCTGACATCATATTGTTGTGTAACTCATAACCATAGCAATGTCACTTCTTAAAATGCATTATATGTGCATTCAGCTTCTTAAAATCTCAGCTGTGTCAGCTATTAAGTAAAGTACAGTGCAGGAGATTTATTTTGAAATATGAGCTCTTTGTGTTTTGTATAAAGGAAACAGAAAATATAAAGCTTGTTAAGCCAATGTTAACAGTGGAAGTTTGGATTCAGACACAGAACAGGTTTCATCACCAATCTAATTCACAATGATATAGTCTAGTAAGAGAGCTAATAATGATCATTTTAATGGACAGCAATACACTTGGGCTTTTACATTACAAATGGGCCAAAATGCACCAAAATATATGCATCAATAAAAAAAACCTCATAGTACACCCTAATTGCAGAGTAAATGGTGCAGGTATCAGGCCAAGTGAGTTTAATACAGGTTTGGTCCAACAACTACAAGCAATGGAGAAAAACATGTAACAGAAATTGGGAATGTAATCCTCCTCTCCTTTATTTCAACCCTAAGTGGCCTTCCAGAGAAACATTATCTTCTCACTGGAACAACAGAAATTGCCTCATTCCTGTGAGCTTCAGAAATTCCAGAGTAGCTGCTCTGCAGGGCAACAGCAAAGCCCTGACCAAGAATAGTCCTTGTTGCCAAGTGGCTGGTGATAAACAGAGCTCAGCATTGCCAGGTACTAGTAAAGGGAATGACACGTACCCCTTGCCTCTGGTGATACGTGGTGTGGAGTAGCTGGTGTTATCTATTATCTGTCCTTTTGGAATATCAGCATGTTGGAGCTATAAACCAGAGGAAGTAATGCTGGTCTGATTGTGCCTTTCTGTGACCACAGTCAGCAGCAGTGGTGTGATGTAGCCTTTGCCCTCCTGGTAATCCATCAAGGAGAACACTAGCACTGTCTTTATGATGCATAAAAATGTGAAATAAAAGCTCACTGTGCCCCTTAGGCTGGCCTGTATTCAGTGGGATTTGAGGCTATGTTTTCAGAAGATAAGGGATGACGTTCTCCATGCAACATCATCGTCTTGGGTAGACAGTACTACAGCTTCTTTGGCAAAGATAAAAATATTCTGAATTTCTCTGGTGACCAGACCACCATCTTGCCTTTCAACACCAGGTAATTATAAATGCTACTTACAGTGCACAAGACTTCTGGACACAGATGACTTACAGAATCAAACCCACAGTCACCTGATTGATATGCTGCATAAGATGATCTTGTTGCTAGCCAATTTCTCAAATGTACAGAAAATTAAATTATAAACTTTGAAACCATTGAAAGAAATTATGAGATGTTGAAATATCCAGCAGTATGCAGTTATGACTAGCACAGTTCTTTCTGTGCATTCCAAGAATCCAGAAATTAGACTTTCTAATATGAGAAGCCTAATTGGTGTAAACCATCTTCTGTATTTCAGAGAACAGACAAAGTGTTTCTTTAGATAAAAAATAGATAAAGAGTAAGCAGGTGGGAGGGCTAGGACTATTTCTGGCTATGGGACTAACTGGTTTACATAACCTTGAACCAACTAATTTTATCTATATTTGTCTAACTCTCACCACGTGTGAAAATGAGGCAACAATGTTTATTCACCTTTTAAAACTGCTTTTGAAATCCCCTGAGTCAGGTAACAATTCAGGTCCAACAAAACACTACTTTTTAGAAGCTCACCCACATATAACCTAAATACTGCAAGGGTTAAAGTTTTAAGCTAACAGTCACATTGCAGTACTGATGATAAATTATAGGTAATAGCCTATCAAACCTAGAAAGACAGATCAGTAAATACAAAAAAAAATAGATCTGTTTACATAAGGGATACAAATTGGCTACTACTTTCAGTCTAGAAGTTAATATATGCCTTATTACTGCAGAGAATCCTGCAAACCCTTTTAAAACAATGTTATAAGAGTTTACATAAAACTTAATGGCAAGTTAAGTAGATCACCCCAGCAGGCCCTCTGCTTACTGCAGGAATATGGCACAGAGTTCATAGGTTACTTGAGACTCATTCTCCCAGCCAAACGAGTCAAACAATAACACTTTTAGGCACTGAAACACTTTTCCTCGGTTTTCAGCAGAAGCAGATGTGGAGCTGACTGCACAATGAACAAAAAGAATACTTTGAAAAGAAAATGACAGCAAAAACATAAGCTCAGTTTGCAGTTTATCTGTGATAATCCTTGCCTTTCACCTTGACACTAAATTTCTAATATTACCCTCCTCATCTGAAGATCAGTGCAAAGCTTCAATAACTTGAAGGAAGCTCATTTTTTCATGTTTGCATCAGATTTCTCTTCTAAACAAATTGGTGCAGTGTTTCAATCTTCATTTTACTTTGGGGTGTAAGTTCTGAGTCATCATCATTTAATTTTCTCCAAGCCTCCAGCTCGTGTTTTCTGTTTTTCTTCCTGGATGTGTCATAACAACTAAATTGTACCACCCCAGTAAAATGGTGAAGCCTAGCACACATCTGCCAGCAACAAAATACTGTGCTCTCACTCTAATTCCCCCACACATCCCACTTTTCACACTTCCTTCGCATCCTCTCAATAAAGTGGTAGAGCCTAGTAAGCAATTTCTTTTATTTTCCACAACATTCTGCCAATAAATCAAAAGAACTACCTCAGAGAAGAGCACACTTGCCTGGCATGCTCTTTTCCTAGTCCCATTTCTATCAATATTCCCATGAGATTAATTTTCTGAAGTCAGTGACTTCCCTGTAGTTAGGGATATCTGTTGGTTCTGAATCAATGCTGATGAGCTGTGAAGGCATTATTTTTCAGAATTGCTTAATAATTTTGACTTGCAAAAATCACATGAGAAAATTTTTTACTGTTTCAAATTTAATAGAAACTCTTTTCAAAAGTTTCCAGTATTCTTAATGTAGAAACAATAGAAAAGAAGTCTTAGTCTGAGCTTTGAGGTATCCATCATGAATTTAAAGGAGTCAATACTCCAGTATATTTCTTTTAAAAACATTCATTACACAACAGAATTGCATCAAGGAGAAAAGAAGGTGAGAATTAGCAATAAGAGAAAGGTGTTACAAAAAAGGCAGAAAAACCTCATCTAGAAAGAGGTGACAACAATGAATCAGAACAAAATGTAATTTAAGACAGAGGAGCCTTTAAAAGTTGCTAACAAAGTTCTGTGTTTGGCAGCTACCTTACCTGAACTAGGACTTTGACTCCTTTGAGGGTGAATCATGTTTGAACCAGGTTTCAAGGACAGTTCTGCTCTCACCAACGCACCGCACATGCAACCTTGTCACATTTTCCTTACCAGGTCTGGGCTGGGCAGTGACTGACCCTGTAGTAGCCATTGCACATCAGTGGACAGACACACAAAATTTTACATCCCTGGTTGGTGCAGGCTGTGAAGCATCTCTACAGAAATACCCACACCAACCCACCCGACCACAAAGCAGCCACACCTTGTTTAACTCCTGTACCAGTAGATTCCAAGAAAAAAATTTTTTTAAGAGAAACCTCACGTCAATGTTCAGATGGGGAAATGTCAATATCAGGCAGCAGGTTCACCTATGGCAGCAGTAACAAATGACAGCAGCCACTCTAAACAGCAGGAAAATTGCTAGATGATAATTCCTTGAAATTATTAAAATTATCATGAAGAAAGAATAACAAGAAAAACATCTGAACCAAAGTATTCTCCAGGGGGGGTTGGAACTAGATGATCTTTAAGGTCCCTTCCATCCTAAACCATGATTCCTTTTTGCCTTTTCCCCACATTCCACCTTCATGTGGTAGAAGCACAAAAGTTGTTCAGTAAAACAGGCCTACACTTCAGGAAGGAGGGGGTTACATTTTAACAGGGGCAAAATCATATAGCTTCCAATCTCACTGTCAGAAATGACTCAGTGGTTTTAGCTGCACCTTTTTCTTTCCAACTCCTCCACAAGAAGAAAACAAAACACCTCATGAACCTATAGAATATGCACAATTCACAAAACCTGAAATCCAGACAGTTAAGGTTTGGTTAAGTTATAACAGCATTAAGGCAGAGATTAAAATTAGCAAATGTCAGGCAATGTGGAGATTAGGTGTCATGACCTGCTCTAACAATTAATGGCAATATTACCATGCCAAACAGTCAGAATTTACGTGTGTGATTACGAAACTTTGTGTTCTGTTGCTCAGATGATGATAGTGGATATTTAGTTTGCTTTTGCAGAAGTATTTAATTTTCAGACACTTATATGCACTTTGTGCAGTAAATCAGGATGAATTGCCCTTTAGGGATTGGGCTGCCCCCCACTGACTCCAGTTTGAGCTATAGCAGATGCCATATAGCCCATCCAGAAAAGCTAACTCTTCATCTTTCTTTTTCTTCATCCACTAAATACAACTTAATATAATTGTGCCAGAGCAATGAGACAATAATGAATGAATTGTCCATGAAGAACTCTGGAGCGTTTTCAGCAATTTCTGTAAGGAAATGAGTCAAAATTAATCTGAGCTAGATGCTGGATATGGTACAATAATATCTGTTTTCTTTTGATTAAAAGCAAAGAACAAGTGTCCTGTCACTGATACTTTGTTTTAATCCAGTATGGTATCTAATGTGAAAGTGTAAAATGTGAAATAATAAATTAAAAATGTCTGTTCTATTAGGAAACAAGTACTCAATAACTACAACCAACTTCAACACAAAAATTTAAGAATATTTTGAATTTTTAAAGACTACATTTTTAGCAATTTTACAGCCTATCACTTTGAAAGACCTTGTGGATACTTGCCAGATGTGATACAGTGGTAGAGGAACTCCACAGCAGAAAGCTTATTTATCCTTAGATCACCCCACTCTTTTCCTCTCCAACCAGAGAAATGATTTCTAAATTTCCTAACGATCTCGCAAGATAAACATTGAAAATTAGTAGAGCTAGAAATTACTATATTAAAAGGAGCATTATATTCTTTAAATCTAGTGCTAAGAACATAAACCTTTTCTAAGTCCTACTTATCAGTGCAGTGACGTCATCCTGGAGTAGGAGAAAGATAATCTTCCTTGTTGCTGCTTTATTGAAGAATGGCAAGGAGTCCTGACAAATGTGCTGCCCATCGTGCAAGGATGTTTAAATGCAACCAGCACTGAACAGTCTTTTACATAGGATGGAACACGTTGTGCATGTTAAAACCCGTGTGCTGCTTTCTTTATTTCTGGCATCCTTTCTCCCTACAACACAGGAACATGTTCCAAGTGTTTTTTTCAGTGCTTTGTCTCTGCTCTTTGCCTTTTCCAGTGCTTCTTCTCTGCTCTTTGCCTTCACTTCACCAGCTGTCACTCCAGTGACATTTCCCAAGCATGAAGCTGACATAGAGCAGGGCAGAGCTTGAATGCTAAAGCTGTGGAAAACAGTAGCAGTGTTTTAAAATATCAACACAACTCAGTGTTTTGGGAACAATTTCCGATATTGTTACTTGAACAGACGCTGTTTTCTACACAGCCACTCACACTGAAGAGAATTCAGTCATTTTAGAAAATGAAAAGGTTACTGAACCATAGCACACAGCTATTTTGTCAGTAAATTTCAGGTTTTTCTGCCATAACCTTCATTTAAATTAGACATTAAGAAAGCTGAATCTGAATAATGCTAAGAAATTTCTGTATAGAAAATTAAGAAAACTATTAATATTGTGAAAAAGAGGACCGATAACAGAACAGGACAAATATTTGAGAGTGTTTTGCTTCCTGATTTTCACATCCTCTCTACCAACTTAGTTTTCAAATTTCAGAGTTGTATTTACAGGCCATAATGACCTGAAATTCTAGTCTAAAAAAAAAGGTCAAGAGTAGTTATCACATGGGGTGCCTTCTTCCAACAGCTAAGCTTTCTTCCAATTTTCTAGTTCTTTTCTGTTATCTGATCTGCTGTAGTCCAAGATACAAATACTGACAGGGAAAACTATTGCAACCTGCATAGTTAGCACAAGCATTTTCCTCAACCTGTAGAAAGACCAATCCCCAGTACTGAAATTAAATCAACTCCTCCACTCCAAATGCAGAAAGACAAGTGCAAATGATTTTCAATAGTCTTCAACTATCTTACCTAATTTTAGGAAACATCCAAGGTAAGATTTGCAGTTTATCAGCTGGCTTGATGATGACAATTATTATTCTCATTAGTACCTTTAGGCTGAACGGGGAGCAAATCTTAACTTCTCTTTGCTCAGAAATAATTCTATAGTGTTTCTGTTCTTCCCACCTTATGTGGTAAGAAGGAGAGAAAACTACCACAGGCCAGACACTGCTCATGAGGTGCCAGAGTTACAATATGCAGAAGCAATTTCTGTGAGGGGAAGACACAGGAGCCTGTTATGTCCTGAAATACAGGCAAACCCTTGCACTGCATCATGTTTCCACTGCCCTGACTTGTAGGTGCTGCCACACTGCTAAGCAAGTGTGAAGGAGCCCTCTAGTGTGAATAAGGAATGGACCTACAGCCCATAATTTTCACACAAATAGCACAGGAGAACAATGACTACAAATAATATCACTGCCAGTCTTCAGGCATTTCAACAGCACACACTGCCCAGGAGATTGAACAATTAAAAAGCCTCCTGGATCTCAACCCTGAAGTCAAACAAACAAACAAACACACATACATGAAATAATGTATGACTGACCATTAAGACAGTATTAATTGAAAAAAGGATCCAAAACCTTGAGAATAATGTAGAAATAAACTGCAGCCCTTGTCAGATAAATATTTTGTTTAAATTCTTCAATAGACCATGATCTTAAGAGCAATTGAAATGAACAATTGAAAGGACAGAGAGCCTTTTTAAAAACCTTATGCACTAGAGTAAAATTTATCAGTTATCACAGAATAATTCAAATCTTCCAGAGACATAGCCAGTTTGCACATTAATAAAACAATATCAAGGAGATTCCAGTGCTCAGATCTATTTGCAAGTGGTAGTATGGCAAAAGATCACAGCCATGTAAGTAGAGAAAGACAAAGGGAGGAAGATATTCAGTCCCACACAGGTCCATAATCTGCAGCTATTTCTGTATAGAAACCTTTTGGTTTATGCTTTGTATCACTAAGATTAGGGAAAAAAAGCAAGGATGTTGTTTATTTTATTGTCACCAATTCTAAAGGAGGCATACATTAAATGTATCTGGTTTAAAGCAATACTGTTCTGAAGATGCATAGAGAAAGCCATATGCAATAATTTAATTTTTGTGGGTTTTGTCTTTAGAGTGATCACAGTTGATTGCATAGCAGTTTTACGATGCTGAATGGAAAGTCAAAACAACTATGAAGTTTAAATTGATAGCAACATATTTAATGCCCTGCTGTCTAATTGCTGGAGGGATAAACAAAGAACACCTAGGATTCTGGAATGAGTTGAGGAAATTCATTAGAAAAGTTTTGAAGTGGTGTCAGAAGAAGTCAGGAAAGAACACATGAGAGACATAAGCAACTAACAGATGATGAGAAATTGCAAGGAATTAAGCCAAATCACCAGAGATTCAGTTTAGGTAATCATTTAGAAACAAAGAAGAGAAAATTCAGACCCATTTTAGACAAGAAGTATTGTGGAAGTGACTTCATTGTACTTCCATTTAGGATTTTATCCTGGATGCAGAAATGAAACTTTTCTAAATTTCACAAATGGGGAAAATGAGTGAACAGCCTTGCTCACTAAACTTTCTGTACTCCTCACTTCTGGAGAGGCTGCACAACCTCCTTGGGTTATTTTGGCACCTCCTTTTCTGGCAAGCAGTGAGGAGTTTAGTGAAAGTTAGAAGAAAAAAAACAAAGGAAAAAATTAATCCAGCTTTCCCAAACCACAAAAAATTCAATTTAATTTGGGATATCTTCTGCCCAAATTTTCAGTGAGAGCAATGGTCATATTTTATCCAAAATTCACTCTCGGTGGAAAGAACTCTAAAAGGTTTTGCTACAGAAGATCTGAAAGAAAGAAAGAAAGATCATATGCTGGCATCTATATCCTCACTAAAACTGTATAAGTACTAATAGTGCAGGAGGTTGTAGGGTTTTTTTTATTTTTTCAATGACATTTGAGTGGATAATGACAAAGTTGATTTGGATATGTTATTAAATGAAAATCAACTGCACATCTAATATCTGAAAAATAATTTAACCTCACCTGGGCATTCTCCAACTCCTTCAGTTGTATCCAATCAGATAGAAGAAGCAAAGAGGAAAAAAAATCAAGGATATTGGTGTTTAGGTGGCTTTCTTGTGTGGAAGCTTTGTTCTCTATGCCATTGGATTCAGTTTATGTATATCTGTACCAGATTAAATTGTAGGATTAACTACAATTAACTACTTAAGGCTAGTTATCTGGAAATATTTATGATCTTATTAAGTCAAATTCTGGGTACCAACAGGGTATGCCTGAACATCATTTTTCCTCGTACATCTTAAGTCTTAATTGGAATACTGGGTTCTTAATCTCAAATACAGCTAAGTAACTTGTAACCTCAGAACTAAATATCTAAAGACTCACACCATAGATATCCATACTGATGTCTATGTCCAAGACAAAACAGAATCTCTGCTTTCAGATGATCAAAAGATTTCTTCAAAGTCCTGCAGGCTTTGAGATTTATTAGCGTGTAAAGGAATAAAAAATGAGTGATAGGTGTTGAAAACCTGAGAATTAAAAAGGGCTGTGATTTTTAATAACCCACAAGAGATCCTTTAGAAATGCATTTTATAGGAACTACTTGATTCTACTTTCTCATTTGCTCTGACACCATGTAAGCCCTCCACTGGCCAATGATGCCTAAGACAAGTATTTTTTCCACAATGTTTTTTTTTAAATAACCACCATAGATCCTGAGCAGGGCTAGGCTCAGACTGACAAAGTGGACGACATGATGTGAAAAACATTGGCCCAGCACTGGGAAGAATGATTTTGCAGACAAAGGACATTTAACAGGATTTACAGAGTCACCGTTAAGCTTACACATTATGGCACCTGTAAGAGAAATGCAAAACCCTACACACTTATAAGAATACTTATTCATCCTACTGCTTTTCTGCTGAACTGGAGTCTCTTGCTTAAATAATTGTGGATGTTGTGGCTCAAGAAAAGTCAGTGAGCACCTAAAATTTAAAGGCCAGATCAACATTGCCACAGCCCTTTTAAAGTTTACAGTATTCCCATATGACCCAGAGAAGAAGCCTAGTGAAGCAAAAGGACAACAGGATTGAAAAATAAGAGAAGCCATTTCAAAAACATCTTTAACAGATGCAAAACTTTCAATTACCAATCAAACTTAAGTTGGAAAGAAAAAAATAAAAATAAAGGAAAAATCCTGGTTACTTATAAAAACTTCGCTTTTAATGGAAATAAACCTTTTTGAAACCTTTTAAATTCCCTGAAAAGACCATTGAAACTTAGCAACTGAGGACTGAAAAAAAATTATTCAGACACTACATTCCATTTTAGGAAGCATGACCACAGAGGGCATTGTCAGCCCCATAAAAGAAAGATTGCATCCTCTTTGTTTCATAAAACAGCTTTCCTGCTTACAAGCACTTCTATTTTCAAGGGTCCTGCAGAAACTGCAGTTTTGGTACTTAAGGTGTTATACTGGAACTAATTTCTCCCTGCACTATTCCAGTGTTCCCTTATAATCCCCCTGCATGTCTTCAGCAGTAACAGGGTGAGCTGGAAGGACGAGGAGAGCAAATGTAGTTTCATCTCTTATTCAGCACTGACTTCTTTTTCTTTATGTTCCTTTCACTAGAATTAATTTTCCTAGCTCCTACTTGCAAAACTAAATCACTAAAGGATGGAGCTACAACTGGTAGTGTGAGTGAAAGATGAACCAAATGTAACCATATTTTACCTAGTTTTAGTTCCAGCCACAATGCACTGTCCCTTTCTCATCCCAGTGACCTCATCCTCACTCCCTAATGACTATGTACTCCTCTGGAAAGTTTCGCTTTTCTTTTATCTCCTTTGACAAATTTAACAGGAGCATCATGACCTCAAATGAATGTTTCATTTCAAGATTATATTTTTACATGTCCAACTGACTCAAAAAATATGGTTGAAGAAAGACAGGTATATAGTTAAAGCCTGGTGCTTATGTTGATGTAGGTTCAGTTCCTGGCAGTGACACAGCTTTCTCTTGTGCAAATAATTGATAGTTAGATTCCATAAATATTACTCAAATTATGGTCTTATCTTTCTCTGCAAAGAGCTCTTGAAATTTAGGATACAGTACTGTTTAGCATCACAGAAGATAAAAGAATCTGTCCCAATCTTTCTGTCTTAATTTCCCTTCTGAATGTAGTGGTTAATTTGTACTTTCTAATCAGGAATCTTGCAAGTCTATCTTCACAGGTAAAAGCATCCCAATATGGCCAAAAGTAGCAGACAATAAAAAATTATTTTTTTAATGTTTTGGAAACGATTGTTTTGGAAATGATTCACATCTAAAGTGCTGGCTGTAAGAAAACTATATGCTGGACTTTTACCAAAAGCATTAAGTCATCTGACCATGCTTAAAGTAACTTCTGGAGTAATTCATGTCATAGTACAGGAAAGTTCAATAACAAAGTCTAAAGAAGATTCAGGACTTCATAGGTACAAAACTGAATCTTGTTCATTCCTTAGGCTCTGTTGCTGCATCATTGTACAAGGTTGGACACTTTTCCATGGCAAAGCCCCTGGCAATGATGTGAGATCTCAGCAGACAGAGCTCAGAGCACACTAGAGCAAACCCACCAAAGTTAATGGTGTCAGTGAGGAGTGAGCCAGGCCCTTACTGGCCTTACCTTCTTTTCCCCTCCTACTTTCTCTTCTATTGCCACACCTTCAGAACCATTACAGTTGGAAAAGACCTTCAAGTTCATAGAGTCCAGCCTTTGACTGCATACCACCTTACTCACTAAACCATATCACAAAGTGCCTACACGTTTTTTGAGCACTTCCAGGGGTGTTGACTTCACCCTCCTCTGATCACTGTTCCAACACTTGACCACCCTTTTAGTGAAGAACTTTTTCCTGACATCCTACCTGAACCTCCCTTGGCTCCACTTGAGGCCATTTCCCCTTTTCCTATCTCTTTTTATTTGGAAGAAGTAAAAATCAACCAACCCTCATCTCCCAACAGCCTCATTACAGATGGTTGTAGAGAGTCATAAGGTCTCCCCCAAGTCTCCTTTTCTCCAGGCTAAATATTCCCAGCTCTCTCCCTCAGCTGCTCCTTTGTCAGACCAGTGTCCCAGACCCTTCCCCAGCTCTGTGCCCTTCTCTGGACACCCCCTCAATGCCTTTCTTGTAGTGAGGGGGCCCCAAACTGAGCACAGCACTCCAAGTGTGACCTCACCAGGAACAGAGGGACCATCACTGCCCTGGTGCTGCTGGCCACACTATTGCTGATAAAAGGAGGATGTCACTGGCCCTCTTGGCCACCCGGGCCCACTGCTGGCTCATGTTCAGCTGCTGACAACCAGTACTTGTTTCTAATAAGGAAATTAAAATTGTCTACCTCTCTGGTAGGTGACATTGGCCTGTGCCCACCTACTTAATCCTCCTGTAAGGACTATTCTGTAGAAACAAAAATTAAAATTGTAATGTGTGCCAGTACATGCACTCATGGACAATGGGAAACATATTAGATGGGACTTGGAACAGCCATTCCTTAATGCCTCTAATCAGATGATGATGCCAAAATGCAAAAGCTAGAGTACCACGTTTGGCTTTTGCTATTTGCTTTCATTTCTCAGTCTACAGCTGAGAAAGAGTAACTACAGAGCTAAAATTCTGATTACAAAGTGCAAAGCAATGTACTGCACGTTACGTGGTCAGTGGCATTAACCACGTATCAGTCATTCTGCTTCACACTGTGCATCAGTGTCCTCTTCTTCTTACCTCCTTCAAGGAATCTCAGCACACCCTTTCCCAGCAATCTCTTTAGATGCCACTAAGACAGTATTTACTCACTGAACTTTAAAGTTGGAAGAAAAAGCAAGTTTTCAATACCAGCCTGTTGAGAAGCCTACTAAGGACAGTGAAAAACTTTTCACTGATTTCAGCAGACCTTGGATCAGGTTATATACAAGTAACTTCTGGCATTTGATTCATGAAGACATAATCCTGACTGCACCAATTTACCAGTGACTTCAGCAATGCTACAATTTCACCCAGTCTTATGGTTTCATTGTTATTAGTTTGGTAATCCGAATAAAACTCAGTTTTACACTGGCTTGGGACAAGAAGGATATGAAAGGTTCTATCATGACTGGTTCCTACTTCCACCACACACAAGGCTAAGCAGTAATTATTTCCTGTGAGAGCATGTGTAAGAAGGGGAGAGGATGTATTTTCATTATGGATGAAGGTCTGTATTATCAATGCCCTCCTCAATGCACATTAAGGGGCGGTATTCAGATGTAGCAATGACCTACTGGCTTCTAATTATCTTGTCCTAAACCCTGATCAACCTGGCTATTCTTGCAATGGTGAATTTCTCTTCAGCAAAGCACTTCCCTTGCCAAAGTATATATTTTTTGGCAGCATCTGGCACTTTCCAGCCCTGGAATCTATGTAGGCTTGTGAATTGTGCTAGGTCTGCAAGGTTTTCACCCTCCAGAGCACTGTTTTGGTGCAAAATAAGACATCACATTGTTTCCCATTCTTTTTCCAGTTGTTTTTTTTCCCCTCAAAAATATCTAAACACTGAAATTCCTGCTTCATTTCCCAGCACAACTCTCAAAACTGTAGTGCTTTCTCTTCACACATTGTAAATGGCTTGGGAATTACTGTGTGAAGCATAATGGTGAAGCAGCATGCTTAATACACTTGATGGCCTCCAAAACAGCTATTCCATAGCAGGAGCAGAGTACAGCACACCTGTATGGGAGAAGAAAATGTTACAAGTGCTGTACTTGGGAAATAAGTTTAAGGGAAGAGAAGAACTCCTTCTCAATTCTATAATGAAGGGGAAAAATGTTTCTGAAAGGATATTTCTATAAGAAAAAACAATTACTTAACTACTGGACAGACTAAACAAACACAGTCATACAAATTACAAATTAAGATCTTCTGGAAAAAAAGCTACACTTGTCTCACTGACTTTAAAGAAGTGAAATAGTTATTTTACTCTGCATTTGAAATATCAAAGAGCTGTCTTTATTTCAAAAAGTGAAGTTTATAAATCTCACTTATTCAGGCAAAACACTCTGTGAAGTCCTGATAGATTTCTCTTATCGATCAATACTAACTCAGTGTCCATATTTTCCCAGTCTTACTTGCTAGGATTTCAGAGCAAAGAGCAAACAACTTATTGCATTGGACTCAGTAGTTAATACAATCTAGAATTCCACAAAGCAGTAGCTGTAGTGCAATATCCCAATATTCACAAATGCAGATGCTTTCATAAAGATTTTACTTGTGCATACTGATAAAGCTTATCCTCTATTCTCATGCATATTAAATTAGATTTCAGAGCTAGGGCATCCATTCATTGAGCATTTATAAATGCTAATATATGCTCATTTTGATGAATACAAACAAAAATCAGTCTAAGCATAATAATTTTTTTGCATTAACAAAACATTGAAGGAAAATGGAAACTAAATATTAAATATTGTCACTTCAAAATGCTTGCAACTTATTTACATGAAAATCAGATTGACTACTTTGCACATTTAAACCTTGAGGTATTTCTGGTAGGGGACTTTACAACAATCCCCAGGACTTGTTATTTGCTTGTTTGTTTATTTGCTTGTTTGTTTGTTTTAACACTTCATAGAAGTATCAAAACCCAGGCATTTCCTGCTGATTGAACATTGACTCATAATTTTTCAAATACAGATTAGAAATTCCAGAGCACCCTCAAGAAGTATTACCAATATAACACTAATCCATTTGTTCAAGATTACAAGGAGATGAAAAGTGATATCAACAGTCTCTTATTTTGCATATGAAGGCATTTATAATGCAAAAATAGACAGTACTAGACTAACATACAGAATTTAGTCAAAGAGGTACAGATACATAATTAAACAGCACACTGGCTGACATGTTCTTTAGAACAATTTGTCATATTTAATTATTAAATTGGAAATGAAAGAGAACAGCTTTGTACTCCGCAAGATGCATACATTCTGTGATTTAGGACAAATAATTTTTAATTTAATTCATTTTCCTTGAGTTCAGTTTCCTAGAAGAAGCTGTGGATGTATGTTAAGACTAGATCAATTAGCTTTATCTGTAGCTAATGAAAGAACATAGTTTCCTTCAGAGGACAATACATTTACTTTTAAGCAAACCATTCAATACAGGAAAAATTCACTCTCAATACACACTTGCACAGGTGATTTCACTGTCTTAAACTAGATCCCTGATTTTCAGAGACCAAAGATGAGCAAAACGCATCTCAAGCTCAGCATCCCTAGCCTTCTGTGCCACCATAAGGCACACAGCACATGCAACTCAAAACCTCTCCAACCACCAGCTCCCTGTCTGGATCTAGCACACAGGAGGTTCTTTTTCAATTACTGTGCTGTAATACAGCAACAGAAACTCTCAGACACAGGAAAATCATGTCTGACCTACCTGCTGCCTTACAGGATGCTCCCATACATCCTGATGCTGTAAGCTGCTGTCAATGCTTCCAAATTGCACCTGACCTCAACGTTTGATGGAAACATTTTGTTTCTTGCTACAAGACCACAGCACTCTAAC
Source organism: Agelaius tricolor (assembly GCF_023055355.1). NCBI lineage: Eukaryota > Metazoa > Chordata > Aves > Passeriformes > Icteridae > Agelaius > Agelaius tricolor. The sequence goes on from NW_027269263.1 coordinate 8,416,883, forward strand.
AGGTCAATGGCCTTTCACCATACTTTAAAAGCTGCAGTTGCAGCTGAAGATTGACTCTAATACTAGATTAGGATTAAGTGCACTCTTTTTCAGATTTATGATGCATTTGTGAATTACAGTCTACACGGCACTCAAGTTCTACTGCTCAGCTAAAAAGACACAACAGCAAATACAAGGAGTCACATAAAAGTTCCAGAAGACATAACTCCAGTTCTTTCCCAGAGTCCTAGATTAGATTAGCTTTGCATTTATCCTGGGCTATTTCTCATGTAATTTCTGATTTTAATACTACAACAGCAGATTATGGTTCTACACAGAATGCCTAGATAACTTGACATTTAAAACTTCTGTAGTCCACCAACACCAGTTCTTCTCACATTGAAACCAGTGGTAGAGCAGATCCAGTGGCAGCAACAGGAGGATATTTTGTAGGGATGAGGAAGAACAGAAAGAAAAGTCCTGCTGAATTACTCCACTGACTTTACATCATTTAAAGGGAAGTGCTGTTAGTGAAGAAGCCAGCTGTTTAACTATTGGAATCCTGTACCTTGGACTGCTTTCAGGAGACATCACTGGGACTGGACTTTATATCTTCTTCTTGTGCACTGAAGGAGACATCCACAGATTTGATAAAGTAGATTAAATAAGAGCCAAATATTCTATTAAATAAACTTTGACCTACATGATATGAAATCCTTTTGAGCTAGACACTGACAAAAAAGGAAAGAAACCTCCAAGGAAATCAGTGTACATCAGCAAAAAGGAATGCCCAGGACTGTTGTATGTCCACAGGCAGCACTTTGAAGGTTGAGTAAATAGAAGGAACTTTTGATAACAGCTGGAAGGCAGCACTCAAATTATGTCAGAAAGATGAGAAAGAACTATGGGTTCCCAGTATAGTGACACAGAAGGTGCAGTCCATACTGAAGGCAATACTATTAAAACAAAAATAAGGAGTAGAAATTACATTAAAATGCAGAACCACGTGCCATTTATTTACCAATATGGACTCTTGTCTAGAGAGCAACTGAAGTGCTTAGTTATATCAGTCCCCATGCAGGAGAGCACTCAGGCATATGCTCACTGTCTAATATGTGATTTAATCCAACACACCACGTAGGAGCTTGAATGTTTGCCTAGATCTAAGTGCATGCTTTGTTAACTTGATGAACTGGGACCATCTGACCCTGCAGTCCTGCCAGAACAGATGGGCCCAACAGTGATAACATCTGTAAAAGTGGTGGTATCTCCTTGTAATTCTTTATCTCATCTTTCTCTGTGATAGCATCTTTGTATACTGCAGCACTTAAAAGGTCAGCAGCAATTTAAAATCTATTGCTTAAAAATCACTTTAGTCATCAGATACTTCTCAATTATGATTGTGGATCATGATTACTGAAAAGGAATATTTTTTCTGTTAATTTGCTCTCTCTGTTGTACAGCACATTAGGCAATATCACACTTTCTATCTTTCTACATCACACAAATTTTAAGTATACTTGATTGCTTTGGTCTTTTGAAAGCCTTGGGAAAACATATATTGGAATAAAAAATTCCAACTTCTCAATACTAATTTTATCTTTATATAAAGGATTAGCATTTATTATGCCATATGAGGCACAAATATTTAAGTCTACAAGTAAGTGAATGTCATGTTTCATAGCTGAAATCATCATTGGTGTGATAGAGATTCCATTCCCATCTTGTTACATGTCCCATACAAGCTTTTTGAAGAGCTATTAGATGTTATATAATAACATCCTTCATAAAGTTATTATTCTGTAAGATAAATACATTGATGTCTTTGGTCTGGCTACTCTAAAAATGATTTTGAAGTACTCTGAGATTTTCACCAGAAAGATTCCAGGATTCAGGATTTGTATTATATTTATGTATATTTATGATGGTATGGAAAAATGTTGCTACTGACTAATAACTAAAGCAGGCAGCAGGAATAGGTTAGTAAACCTATCAACTTTATAGATGATTAAATTTGGACATTGAAGGGTAAAATAACTTGAGCAGAAGCTTTCAGGGTTTAGTTGCTTATGAAAATTTGACAGACTGATAAAAGAAAGGGAAGGTTGACTAATCAGTTCTTGTACCTGCAGTTCAGCTGGATCTGGCACCTGAATATCCAGGAACAGAATTTGCCCTTCCATGCTCTAAATGGGAACAAGACCAAATGTGGTACAGCTGTGGGTATACTGCAAAGTCATGACACTCCACACTTTATCAGGAGTGCTCAGTTTTAAAGGTATTAGGCTAAAACAACCTTATTGGCAGATTTCAGGAAAAGTATCCAGGGAAAAGCTTGTATTTCCTATTGTAACTCAGTGAGGGAAAATAATTGGGGGAAAAAAAAAAATAAAAGAACAAAAAAAACCAAACCAAACTCCACATCTCTAAAACCAAACTCCACATCTCTAGTATTTGTAGTACTTTTCAGTAATACACATAAAACAACACACACACAGACACAAACCAAAATATTACTGTAATCTACTCCTGGCTTGCTGTACTGTTTAGTCTTATGAAACAAATAATTTAGCAGGCAATGTACAATAGAGGCCTCCAGTGAATTGCAATATACTAAGTAAGAATGTTTTTCTTTTTGTTTAATTTATAGTCCCTGGGGGGAAAAAAGACATTTAAAAAGCCTGTTTCCTGGGTTTACAAAGCTCGTAGGGATAGTTAGTTCTTAACTGGCTGAATTGCTGGCTAAAATGTGAGACACACTGTACCACTAGAGGTCTTTTCATTTGTTAATATCTATGGCCTCAAGGGTTCTTCATCAGTGGATACATGTTTAAATCACAGGGAACAGTAAAATGTAGTGCTGTCTTTTCAAATTGACAACTACAGGACAAATACAGGGATATCGACCTAAATGTTGCTGTATAAGCATTTGGGGCAATAAGTTCTCAAAGAGAAACTGAATATTCATCTTTTTTTATATCCTTATCCTTTATTTAACTTGAGTAATTCTTAAAACGTAAACTCCTGCCAAACTCTGTGAATAACAGATTTTTGGTCTCAGTGATATAACTGAGAAGGAGAAGAGAAAAAAAAAAGGCAAGAAAAGAAATTGGTAGAGCTGACTGAATTGAGTTACTTCATGTTTTGGCTCTTGGCATACTTGTCTTTTTTTCCATATTTTTCATTTCTTAACCAAAGTGGATCATTCTGTAAATGGAAACATTTAATGCTGAAAATGTCAAAACAAAACACTTAATCTTTTCAGAATTTTACTGTCTAAAACCAAATTCTATCAGAATTTTAAAATAGATGTAGTAAGTAAGCAACTACTTACTTTTTGTGAATTTATTGTTCCTTCATTTGTAGTTAGTCATAGCAGGGCAACTGCACATTTGACTTGGTTGTGTACAAATAATCCCAGGAAATAATGGGTCTTTAATCTTTGTGTAGGACAGCAGAGAATTCAGCAGTTACTAAGGAAATCAAAAACCACAGGAGGAAAAAAGACAAAAATTTAAGAGTGTAAGCATTGTATGAATGAAAGTGTTGGCCTTTACTGGAGCTGAGTGAAAAATGCAAAATATTTGCCAATTAAGTATTTTCCATAGATGGCCGGTGCAAATGCAAAGCCAAGGAAAGCCATGCTATATCACTCCCATTTCTTATCTTGTGCAAATCTATGGAATATAAAATCTTCCACTTTTATCTGTTCCATCAACGTTCCTATTTCATCGGTTACTTTGATTCCTGCTTCCCACTTTTTGGCTGGCAGACCTTAAAGCCTGTGCAGTGGTACACAGTATTTCCCCTTTGAACCACACTCTGACTGTACACAGTACCTCAGTGTAGCCTTTCTTATTAGGAAATACTTGCCTACAACACTGTTGTGATCTGTGGTTTTACACACTAGCTAAAAACAACGGCTGGCTCAACAATCAGTATTCATACAAAAGCTAAAAGGTAAATTTCCTTTGTAAGGTGTCCAAATGCCAGATTTCAGCTTCCTCCCTCTCCATTTTTGAGGCTGAAGCAGTTCAATAAAATATTTTAATAATACTTTTCTAAGAAGGCATAGATTTGCTCAAATGCTTAAATAGCAACCACACATAGAGATCAAAGCTGTCCATTTCCAGGAATATCTGGAAAGGAATATTCAAAGGCAGCCTCTACAATGGCCACTGGTGATTCAGTTAACATAATACACCTCAATAATATGACTGCTCCTGAGACCTTTGCATTTCCTTTCTAACCTAGAAACTTCCCCTTTGTGTTTTGAACAGGCAAGCCCACGGGGTATGGATCCAGCAGTAGACGCTTACACCACAAGGGAATAGTGGATGAATGCTGCTTCCAGAGCTGTGACCTGAGGAGGCTGGAGATGTATTGTGCTCCAATAAAACCGCCCAAATCCGCGCGGTCCGTACGCGCCCAGCGCCACACCGACATGCCAAAAGCACAAAAGGTAGGTCAGGCTGGCAAAAATTCCCAATGAGCAACCAACAACCAAACCAGACCAACAAAAAAAGAGCCAACCAAAAAAAAAACCCTACATATTGTAGGGAAGGAAAATTCTATCAAACTTAACATTCACATTCTCTGGAAAAATCCCTTTGCCGAGGATTTTTCTCCTGGGAAGCTGAGAAGCCGCAGAGAAAAGGAAAACAATTCTTATCTCATTTGCTTCCCCTCTGTTTTGCTCATGTGGAATGTGTTTGGAGATTGTTTAACCACAGGTGATTGTTTCATTGGATTCTGGTGTGGGTTGTTTTGTCTCATTGGCCAATCAGGGCCAAGCTGTGTCGAGACTCTGGAAAGAGTCACGAATTTTCGTTGTTATCTTTTTAGCATTTAGTAAGTATCCTTTCTTATTCTTTAGTATAGTATAATGTTATTTAATATAATATAGTATTATAAAATAATAAATTAGCCTTCTGAGAACATGCAGTCGGATGCATCATTCCTGCCTTCATCAGGACATTGCCAGCATATACAATAATCAAGGCTGGTAACATAGAAAACAATTGGTGTGTTCTGCCTACTAGATTTAGTGGAACTTCGGAAAATAGTTGCCAAGGTGGGAAATAAGTGGGAAGTGGTGTGTTCCATCTCATCTCTTAGAACAGTGAATTAAACATGGAATTGCTAAACCAGTAGTTGTGAGGTCTTGTCCTGCCATAGGGCAATAAGTCACAAGTACCTACATCATCCAGTCATAAATACCACCTAAGACTTCTTTCAAAAGAGAAACTAAACACTAAATGTTTACCAACTCATCTACCCCGAATCTCTTCACTCATCCTCCCCTCTTAGGTAGAGGTAGAATTGGTCCTGAAGAAGGAAATCAGACATTCTGCTATTTATTTTTTTCTTCATTATTTTTGCCCTTTTTTTGTTTCTCAGAACTAAATTAAATGGATAGTCACTTCAATCATTGAATACTTAATTTTAACTATTTAAAGTTATATATATATATATATATATATATATATATGTACATATTCTCCAAGCCACTTCCAATATTGATTGGTATTATTTATAGAATTGTGGAGTTCTGAGTATCCAGATTTTTGTTCCTCTGATACCAGATATACTGTATCTATACTGTATGCATCAACAGAGCCTACAGTTCAGAAAACCCATCTTAGACTAGGCTACAATTAAGCTCATGTTCAACTGTATCTCCTGTTTGAGGTCTGAACATCTGTTTTACATATTATCTGTCTTCTGCTGTAAGTCGCCCATGATTTATTTTATTACTGTTGACCCTGTCTGTCCTACACACATGTTGGCATCACTCCTGCAGTTATCTGAAAATTTTTGCTTACAAGACCTGGAACCTAAGATTTCATAGGAAGTCAGGAAACCAGTGCTGTGTATTAAAATCCTTAAATATCAACTTTATGAAAAGAACTATTGTAATCATTCCAGCATCCATTCTTTCCCATAAGTCAATTCATAGAATGGAGTCCTCTCCCCTTCCTTCCTCAAGAGTTTTCCAAAAATCAGTGTTCGTATGATCCTTCCTGGGAAGTATCACCTTGAGACCTCAAAGGGCACATAGGGCAACAAGTGAAGACTTCTTCAGGTGGAGCTCAACTGCAGATAAGAAACCCCTGGTTTAGGTTTATTCCTGTCTGGGCACACATAAACTTAAGGAAAGCTGGAGAGAAGGAAACAGGCTTGGCCAGGAATCAAGTGTGCTCCTTCCCATGCTTGTTGCTAAGGAGATGGATAAAACATTGGAGTAAAGGAGACAAGATACCTGCCAGCTCTTTGATGAATCTCCACACCACTTTCCTTGGAGGACTAAGGAATGATGTCATCTTTAGGCAGCTGTCCTCTTCCCAGTTTAAAACATAGGCAGGAGAGCACTGTCTTTTACAGACAGGAAAGACCTTGTATCTTTCTGCAGCATCAGGGGAGGTAGCACTCAGGAGAGGTACTGGAAGAAAGAAAAAAATAAAAGGGAGTTGTAATTGAGTAATTGAGAGAGCATAGCTGCTGAAGAAATCATCCCAGAAATTGAAAAGGGAAAAAAATCAAGAGGTGAAAAGGACAGTAAAAGGACAATGAGGAGCACAAGAGAAAGAAAAAGGGTGAGGGAATTAGATCAAAGAGGTCAAGAAGACAGAAAGTATTGCAAAACTGAATGAAGCAACATGCATCCCAAATAAAGGATGGAATTTTTAGAAAATGTGAGAGAAAATTAAATTAGAGATAAATTTAATATTAAAGAAAACACCTTTTTAGGAAACTGTGCGTGAAAAGGAGCATGTTGAACAGATAAAAGAAATCATAAATGCTTCTCAATAGGAACTTGGCAATAAAATAACACATCTGCTGGGAAATACAAACAAATTTTCATTTTTATCTGTGGATGAATTAAATTAGTTCGAGGAAATGAAAATACAGAACAGGTAGGAGAAACTACTATTCAGATTTCTGATAGATAAGAGGAAAGTACACTGGAGGGAAGAGAAGTGGAATTCAGTAGGACAAAAACAGTACATATCCTCATTTAATTTTTTTATTTCTCTTTTCTTTTTGCAGTCAGTTGTACATGCCATCATTAAGACAACTGTTTTCAAACTTTATTTGGACACACTCTCCCAGGATGAATGTATTTAGCTAGTTCATAGTGTTGATATCCCACTGATTTTAACTAAAATAATAGATATGCTTAAGTCAAATTATTTTTCTGTTAAACAATGTTTCTCTCAATATGATATGCTATATATGAAATCTATATCTTCTTCATAGGAAGTAAATATATATATATATATATATATATATATACACACCCCTATGATTATATATACAACCTCTTCAAAATTTTCATATTTAGATGCAAGATGTAAGATAGGACTAGGTGGAATACATAAGAAGTTGTTCGGTTCCTCTCAGATTTCATGGAGAATCAGTTTCTTATGCATTTCATACATTGATAGTCTTTTTTGCAGCATCTCCTCAATCTTTTTAAATGGTTAAATCCAGGATTTGGGGTTTTGGCTTAGTGTTTGTAGTGCTTAAGTAAGTGGTCTATTTCCCCAGTTCCTTGTGCAGATGGTTCCTGCCAGGTACAATTTGGTAGACGATCTTAGTTGAGTGGAGTAGGGATCTTCCCTTATTTACAGTTTCAGTATTTCTGCTGGAAGGCAAAGTAATGGTTTCTCCTAGTTCCACACTATATTTAGAGTTTTAAAGTGCAAAACAAGAGCAAGAAGGGGAGTTTAAGTCCTACCTTCAGTGTCATGATACCATCTAGGTTTTCTTTTGTTTGTTTCTTCCTCTTCTGAAAAATGCTTAAAGTTTAGTCAATTGTCCTTAAGTGAATTAAATTTTAACAGCAATTTGGAAAACTATTGAATAGCTCTTTGAAAAACAACTGCCCTACCAAAGGAAACAACTGAGCAATTTTCACAACTGCACACATGAGGGAAGATCGTGACCTTTTCAAATGAAGCAGTGTCACAGAAACAATGTCACAAAGTTCTTCTCAGATTATGAAGTACCTTGAAAATTATTACTGAATATGAAGGTTGGTGAGGCTGATTTAAAAATCCAGTAAAAAAGAACTATACAGCCATTTAGGTAGGAAAAGAACTCTAAGAACATTGAGTCCAGCCATTAACTCAGCACTGCCAAGTCCACCAGTAAATCCTGTCTCTAAGTGCCACATCTACATATATTTAAAATAAGTGCAGGGATAATGACTTCACGACTTCCTTAGGCAGCCTTTTACAGTGCTTGACAATGTTTTCTAAGAAAAAAGGTTTCCTGCCATCCCATCTACACCAGCCCAGGCACAACTTGAACTTGTTCATGAACATAGTGCCATGTCATCCCCTTGCAACCTGAGCAAAATGGTAAAAGTGGTGCATATCTAGATATAATTTTGCTCTTCCTCAGATTTACAGTTCTTTTTCTTCTTTAGGCCTCATATGTGAAAAATACAAATAAATATATATACCGACAAAGTATGAATAGAAGGTGGATTTTCTCAAAAATACTTTTCATATTTTATCCAATCTTCAGAATTTAAATAAATACTGAGTGGGACTAAGAGAGAAAGGGAAAAGATACTAGTATTTTTAGTTTAAGAAAATGCCATTAAGAAAACAGAAAAAAGTATTGCAATATTTCTCATTAATTTTTCTAAGACTGGCAGATTCTTTTGTAATTGGCTCGGTATCAACTCAGATACATTCACAGGCCAAAATAAGCACCACAGCACCAATCCTAATTTCTGTTGAAGCCATGCCACATTACCAAGCCAATGGCTGAACTTTTAGGTGTAACAGATAGAAGGACTTGGCCTTTTCAGAGAATTATTTTCTCCCATTGCTTGCTTTGCAGCCCTGTTTTTATGTCAGTGATCACACTGCCCACGGAACTAGAAAGCTTTCAGAGACCCCAGAGAATTCATAGCTAAGGTATCATGCCTGTTACTACAAACATTAGACTTTCCATTTATTACCAATAGAGCAAGAGAACTTTCAATGCCAATATGAGGTTTGAATGTCTGCCCTAATAGGATAAGAATGCTGCTGCTTGCTTCTCAGTACCCTTCCAGCTCAGTCAAATGACCATTGCTGAGGTAGTTGTTATCCCACTGCTAACGATGCCTCCAAAGACCCATGCTGAAGGTGATGGGCTAGAAGTCTGCTTCCCTGTTCTTTAGCTGACTCATAAATTGACCACATTTTGCATCTCTCATCTTAAAATTATGATTGTCTTTGTGTGGGTCTGAATATCAGCTCAGAGCAGTTTTATTTCTGATTACCTTCTTCTCAAAGACTTGAGAAACAAACCAGACTTTTCTACATCAGTACAAATGCAGGTCTGAGAACCTAATTCAGGTATTCCCACCTGCTTTTGGGGTCTGTGCTTTTTTCCCCCCAGTGGTCTCAGTATTTCATACTTGAAAATAATGCATTTTCTGGCATGCATGCTACCACCAGTACACTTATTGGTAGTTATGTATCAAAATGCTGATTCTGGAGAAGGAAGTAAAAGCAACCTGCCATCTTCCTACAATTTCAAAGCTAGTTGTATCATGACAACTCTTTTACCACCTACATGTCATTATTAAAATCTGTAAGTGAAACACTCCTGCACCTTAGTACCTGCTTTGAATGATAAAGCCATTTTAAAGTCAACAATAGTAGCAGTGAGAGTTTATATTTTCATTTTGGAAACATACAGCTAATTTTTAATCTAAATAGACTTTGAAAGTCACTGCAATGCAAAATGGCTGTTGTTTCATTTTAAGGCTCTCACTGTCTTTTTATAGATCAAGAGTTTGTAATCTTTAAGAATATATGACTTTTGGCAAATAAAATGAAGCATTGAGCTTTTCCGACATGCTGGTAAACTCTCTTCAAGGAGGAGCACCTAGGGTCAGCACTGAGGAGAATATTTTGTTTTGTTGCTGTGTAGAAAAAAAAAAAAAACCTGGGCATATGAGTAAAGAAATTCCTGTTTTCTTAGCTCATTGTAACCAACATAAGAACTTGTAGAATAAGGCAGGATCCTTAGTGTTGGCAGACTCCTGTGAAATGCTGCAATGATGATTTTAATCAGTGAAAATTTAAGGGTTCACCCAGAATGAGTTTTCAGGATGAAAACTAATGTATAACTTAGGAAAAAGTGAAGGCAACAAAGGTCATTTTGGAAAAGCTGGAAGAGAAACAGGCAATGAAAAGAAAAATATATTCTAATTTAAGGATAAGCAGAAATCTGTTGACATTTCTGATTCTGTATTTGATTGATGCTATTCTACAGCAATATTAGCAAAACTGGATGAAGACAAGCCAGAATCCTTCTGAACTGTGCACAGAAATAGTGACTAGATGATTAATCTAGTCTATAATGGCATATTCCTAACAAAAACATTTCTTCATTATGACTATTTTGTTGTTAACAACTTTGGCTTGTCAGTGTTGATAAATCCTAGTTTGGCTCAATGTTTTATACTTGGTGGTTGTATAATTAAGTTAACAATTACTAGTACTGCCTAATTTTTTGTTTTGCATACTAAAAATAATAATTCCTCTCATATCCATCAGATGCCAATACAAATCCAGTGAAAATTATAAGCTCTCTATGAGTTCAAGTTTTGTAATCCTTTGAAAGTTTCTGATTTGCTTTATTTTTAATTTAATTTCTGATTTTATTTTTAATAGATACTGAAGGGAAATGGAAAGGTTATAAGTAGAATAGTATTTTTAATGGAAATTACTAAAAACCCCCACAAAACCAATGCACCAAATTAGCTTTCATTTTATTTCTGTCCATTAGAAAAGCAAGAAAACATTATTACTTTAAATTTTAGAGGCTCCTTATTTTTAGGGCTTAAATAACAGCTAATGCAGTGGTAGAGCTGCATACACATGGCTTCACCTTTTAAAGAGATTTTGGTTTTTTGCTTTTCTTAGGAAAAAACCCCATAATTTCACTGAACTAAGGATTTGACTTCTGATGAGTATTAGAAATATAGAGCATCACTTAAAAATTCTGGCTTTGGTCTGATACAGAATATGCACTCTTGGGCCTGGTTAACATTTTCTAGAGTGGCAAACAAGGAAATCAAATTGAAATGTATATACCACTCCCATCACTGCTGCTGCTGCTGGCCTGTGTGTGGAATGACTGGGAACTGAGGGCATTATTCACTCCAAAGCTCTCTTGATTTGCCTGGCACATCACCTTGACTGTTTTGAAAATACAAATTATATGGCTGCAGCTCCTACAGCAAACCCACAATTTTTTTACTCCTCAAGGTCTTATCCAACAAATCTATTATGCCATCTGTGCAATATGTAATTAGCAGAGCAATTTTGAAAATACCTGGTACCAAAGCCCAAGAGATTCCATAAATCCTGCAGTTACAACTCAAAAGTTTCCTGGCCCATCTACATCCTCCCTTTGCAAATATCTTTGGGAAAGAAAGGAAATCTTTGGTACCTGCTGTACTACTAAAGCCCATCCAGGTTCCAGCAGCAGATGCCTCTTCTGCCAAGATCAAGAATGACAACAGTCAAAGTGTTTATGTCTGGGAGAAGAGGGAATTTCAGGTACAGAAGTTCTGCATAGTTAAGTTCCCTGTAGATAACTGAATTATTGATTAAAACACAATTACCTAGCAGTTCCAGCACTCTGGACAACTGTTTTCTTACTGTTATATGTTTTGTGATCATACAATGTATTTAAAACTACCTGTAATAAATTTTTCTTTCTAAACTTTCAGGAAGTGCATTTGAAGAACACAAGTAGAGGGAACACAGGAAACAGAAACTACAGAATGTAAGAACATGCCATCCACAAGAATGAAGAATGAATGTGCCATCTGCAGGATACTTTGCTGTAAATAAATTATTTGTTAAACATTGGAAGACTTAAAAAACACCTTTGTTTTAAAAAGCTTGATGCAATTTCAACCAATGGGCATTCTCCCAGTGAACAATGCAACTAAACATTCCAATATTAAGTCTTTAGAGAACAGAACATTTTAACCAGACCAGAGCTAAAAAAATTCTGTGGTTGATATATTGCTGTTTGTTAACCTGTTTTAAATGTCCTGCACGAAAACTCTTAAAGTCCTGTGCCCCTCAAAAGCCTACAAATTTTTGGGCTTTTGATGGATCCAATTGCACTAAATTAACCTATGAACACTGGCTGTTGGAGTCATTCATCAGCCTTGTCTAAGTGGTGGTTTTTTTTATTTGCACTTCTTAACAAGCAACAGGCTGTTTGTTTTACAGTGTCTGAAAACATTGTTTGTCTACCCCTTCATATTTGCACAGTTTGACATTCCCAGTAACAGCAGCAGTAAGGTAACATATACAGTTTTAAAAATCCATTAATTCCATCTCTGGCATTTCAACAAAATATGGGTTATAGATGCATTTGTTTTAAGACAGTTTTATTCTTCCTTCTCTTGCAAACATGCAAATTCTTTTTGCAATTTGTGAGACAAAAGATTTTTAAAAGCAGTTAAAGCATACATAGGCTCTCGAACCAGTAATGATTCTTCCAGGTAATTATTTTGTAACAGTATAGGTAACTTCTTTCTTCCTCCATATAATGCAGTATGTAAAATTTAGCATATCAACAATACACATATATCAAACAGTATGTAAAAAAATCTCTGTTTTATAGTACAACGGTGCTATTTTATAGTTTGTTACATGAAAGGGTCTGGCCAAAACGGTAATAGGTAAAAGCAAATATGGTAAAAAGCAAAAAAGACCAAGCCAAAGATTAAATAACAAATTACATTCAAAAATATTCAGCTTAAATCAACTAAAATGGCTTCAGATTTCAACATGAAAATAACTTTACCATCTTCAAAAGAAAATACTTGTTTTCTCTTAGATACTTGAAGGGTGGTGTTTTGACATCTGATTAGGTGGAACAGAAACTCATGTGTAGGCCCAGGGAAGACAATTTGAAAAACAATTTGCAAAATAAGTTACTTCAAAGAGTAATCCACCAGGGCCTAAATGTTTCTGAAATACCAGCACTCTGTTCAATCATAAAGGGGTACTCAAGCCCCCCTCCATTTTAATTCTGCCCACAACCAGATGTGGCTTACCTGACTGAGTTGGGCTGCATACCTCTGTAAATCAGAACAGCTAGTCTAATCACCAATTTACTGGTGTATAATGAGTCCTTGAGGAGAGATTAACCATAGCATCCTTACACCCTCACTTACAAGTGCCATTCATGTGCTCTTGTGGGAGTCAGAGATGCCCAGATAATCCCTGCCATGTAACTCTGATAGGCCCTGCAGAGGTTCTTCCTTGAAGAACGCCTCTGCTGCATTTTTGTAAATCAGCCCAGTGTAGATTGGCCAAGCAGTGAAGGAGGATAAGCAGCCAACAGTGTCCCAAGGTGAGCATTAAACCTGTCTATGAGAGAAGGGAAGGCAGAGGAAGAGGGAGGGAGGAGAAAGGCACTGATCCACCCTGTCCAAGAACCCCAATGTGGTCCCATTCAACTTTTTCCCCCTCACCATGCTGCATGTGGTAGGCTCAGGCAAGGGATGAAGCATTTCTTGGTCAGCTCCAAAGGGGGCCTGGAAAACAGTGTATGAAGGGAGCAGTTAGGGAGATGGCAGATTAGATCTATAAAGGAAGTATCTCCTTTTGAAGGCTGCTCAAATCTGCCTTACTTTCTACTGCAGTAACCCTTCTGGAGAAGAAAGGGCTTTAAAAGCAAAAGAGAGAGTGGATAACTATTGACTTAAACACAAGAGAAAGTTCTCTCCAGACTGTATATGTACAGCTTCTCAATAGTCCCTTGTGAAACAAGCAGGAAAGGTCATAAAAGTCTAACAAATTATTGTAGTTCCTTTTCTATTCCCATAGAAAATTTGTGGTTTGTATTTTTAACAAGTGCAATGTATTCCTATACAACTCTTTAAACCCTCTGCTTTCTGTGAGATGGATGTCTATATGCACAATAAGCTGCCATAGCAATGTAAAAGTAGAACAGCAAATGAATAAAAAGAATATGTCACAGCTCTCACCGACTGAGATAGTTATGTTGAAAAAGGAAGAAAGTAAAGAGAAACAGATGGGGAAACTAACCTAAATTATTTACCACCAATTCAATAAACAGTGTTAGAAATTCTGATACCTGTCACAGCTCCTACAGGCCTTTTTTTGGCAGGGGGGATGGAGAGGGAAGGACTTTTATTTTAGTGGCTGTAAGAATTCTGCAATGAAATCTAAGAACAAGCCATTATTTTGATGTCACAGACAGAATACATATTTCCATTTCAAGCCCCATGACCCTTTCTGTCCCCTGTCTCTTCTGAAGTTCTAAGGGGAAGAGGGAAGAAAGGTGTGAGGGTAAAAAGCAATTTGAGATATCTGTGGCAGCAAGTTTCTTTGTAGATAACTTTTTTACTGATGTGCTTTTAACTGAATAGCTATACATCATTTTGCATTAATTCCTGCAAATTAATTCAAATTTTTGGTCTTATCTTGGGATTCACACACTCACATTCATGCCACTATATTTCTCCTGTTGAAAAACCATAATTAGAAAATGTCACTCGGAGACAGCAATATTTATCACAATTTGACAACTGTCTAAACAAATTGGAACAATTCTTGAAAGCAGCTAAAATAAATACTGAATAGCTGCAAACTTCAAAGGCAACACTTTGCTTTACCAGAGAATAAATATCACAAAATGGGAAGTAGCTCCAGCCCCACAGAGGTGGGAAATACATGGGTGGGGAATGCACTTTGTATAAGAAATCTCCAGTCATATGGCAGGGAGCACATGGTAAACTAGTTAGTATGAAAGATAAAGAGCTGCATTCACTTAATAATCACTATAAATCCACTACTTAAAGAAGTTGAAGTATGAGCTAAAGCATCTCCCTCCCAAAAGTACAAAGCAGTCTGCCTTGAAAATCTTCTAATCAGAGAAATTGAAAGGTTCAGCTGGATTTTTAAAAGCACTCCAGATATTTAGGAACAGGGCTCCCACCGCATGCTATTGATTCTCATAAATCACTGAAATGCTAAACAAAAGCCCATTTCTCATCCTTCCCTATTGTGTAAGTCACATGACAGAGATCACAGATCTCTGCTTTCTAGAATAGACCTAAAATTCCAACTATTACACAGAATATCACTGAAATGCATAATTTAAAAAGTGAATTAAACCTCATTATTTTCAATCAGTCCAAAAAGCACTGCAGATCTAAACCCACTTCAGTTAGTATCTCTCTTTCATCAAGGTAGCAAAATTTAAGTCTCAACTCCATAATAAACATAATTAGTCATTAAGAGTTCAAATGGAAAATCAATAAATTCTTCATTCTGCTCAAAATGTAGTTATAAACCCACACTTCCATGGAGGACTTGTATGAGCTTATTTGCACCATTCAGTCAAGAGAGACAAGAAAATCAAAGCCTGGGATATTGCATCCAGTCCTGGTAGATACCTGAAAATAGCCCCCTTTTATTTCCAAGGCAGCTTACCCTGCTGATCCCTTTGGTAAGACTGAAGGATGAATTAGTGGTAAGCTTTTTTTACAGAAGAGAATTCAACACAAAACTAGGAGCCATGATCAGTTGCCCCTGAGCTCCTTGTTCTCTCAGTACCAATGGTTAAAGTCGATTAATGAAGACTTCAGGCCAAGCCCTGTGGCTTGTTGGCTCTCCATTCTACAAGCAAGTGCATGATATGACAAGACCAGAAAAGTGTATTTGCATATTTGCTTTACCTGTTACTGATTTGGCCAACAATGCCAAAGTGGTGCTATTGTTTTGTTTAAGAAAGTACTTGACTAAAATATAAAAGAAAGCATAAATATTTTTTTAATGTATGAAAATTACATAGGTATGGTTATTAAAATAGAAATAAAACTAGCCATAACTTTTCAACTTTTTGTCACTCAAAAAACAGCAAAGTAATCTTATATCGATGCAGGTGGGTCAGGAATAAGAGTCAAAATGCCACAAAAATTCGTAACTTTAAATGAAATTCTGAATTCCTATTCCAAGTCAGAAATTCAGATGAAGAAAAGTGTTAGAAGTCAGGAAACTGAAAGCCTTGGTGTGACTGAAAGCTTTTCAGATTGTGCAAGTCCTATATCATACCAGAGATTTTTAAGCCATACTCTAGTCTGAAATCAGTATAGAATTTGGCTTGCTCAGTGGCATGATATGATTGAGATTTTCACTGTGCACACATTTTCAGTTTTACCTGATTACTTTCTTACTCATGGCACCTAATTGAAAACTTAATGTTCTTAAAACCCACAAAAGATGCAAGCACATCTGAATTTAACAAGGAATGAAAAAAATTATTCCTAATAGGAAATTGTTGGGGTTTTTAATTCTCATCAGTTCCAAATTGTGAGAAAAAGTTGAAATATATGGCTAACAGTCTGTGAATTATTTTTCTTTTATTACTTTATGTGGTCACTATGAACAACCTTATGTGCAAAATTTCACATTTCATTTTTCTGTTTTGAAATTATCCTAAATTAAGCCCAAAAAGAGATTCTTGGAACCTATAGGCCAAATAGAATACTTATGTTGTTCTGATGAAGGTATAATCAATATATTTAAAATGTTTTATTTTTAGCCTGAAAAGGAATAGTAATAATTTATTTGGGAGGGTCTATTTATACTGGTCCCTCTTTTTAGGTTACTGGTCAGTGGAAATTATTCTTCCAAACACCCAGCTTCTAATCAAAACCAACGTTTTTCCTTCCTCCTGCTCCACCCAGCAAACTTAGTTAAAAGACTATTGCAACATAATTTTATTGTTTGTCTGTTTGTTTGGGAGGGTTGTTTTGCTTTTATTCACTTTGTTTTGATTCTGGGGGCAAGGGATAAGGAGGAGGAGATGAGTGATATTTTTTTCTCTTGGGTACAATCCGCATAAAATAAAGAATTTTTCTTAATGAGATTACCAATTATCCAATTCATGTGTGGAAGTGGCATTCAGTAAAGCAGCTAGATTAAATTTGTCTTGAAAGAAGGAAAGAAAGATTTCAACACAAAGTTGTTACCATTCTACTCCTACACTAAACATGTTGCTTGTGACAGCATTGGAGTATTTTACTGGACTATAAATGCCCAAACACACAGTATCTGATATATAGAAATATTCTTTGACCTTTTTTTTTTTTTTACACCAAGGGTGGTATGGGAATGCCAGAAATTTGGTTACACGTCATGCAGTATAGAGATTCCATTCTGGCAGAGGCCAAAACAGGAAGGATCTCCCTGATGGTTACATTAAAATCTTATCAGTAGCTGCATAAAGGGTGTAGTTGTGTATATATACACATATACAGACACATGTACATATATATGGGTATATATAGACAATGCTACAGCGTGTGCATGTCTATGTGCATGTGTGTGTGCACGTGTATATTATGCTTTTCTTTTTCCTGTCAAGTAAAATTTGAAATGCTTGCTTTTTTCTCTTCAGATTTTATGGATTATATTCAGTAATCCAACTGGAATCTAATTTTAGAAGAGCATTGTGTAATATGGATGTCACAATTTAGGTCCTGTCTTTGTTTTTCATACCTAAAGAAATGACCAGATATTTAAACCATAAAACACCTCTTCATTGTCATCAGGCAAATATATTTATCTGTTTAGATACAGATATAAAATACTAACTCTGAGGGCCATATTATAAAAACCTGTATTAAAATTTTATCTTCTATTTCATTTTTCTCCATAAAACTTCTATTAAGTGTGTTTTTTTTAAGTGTAAGCATCTCTTCAAAGTAAGAATAATAGGTAATATAAACAGAGCTGAATGATGATTTCTGTCATCACCTCAACTATTATTTTTGTCATTTATATGTTTTTTGTAAGAATAATTCATCCACCTCTACAGCACTCTTACCTATATCAGAAGTGGAAAAGGCTTAGCAAATTCCTATGCCCCAAATTATTTAAAATAATTCTTGATTTCTCTGTGCTGTTCAGTAGCTTTTTATTTTGCCAGCTTAGCTCACAAAAGTCATAAAAAGCACCAATGTGATACTTCTGCTGCTAAACATTCTTTCCTACAAGTATTAAACATACACCCACCTAAAATATCTATATATTCACATTTTATTGAAGTTTGTGAGAAATAAAAAAAATACAGTTGAGAGATAATTTTTCATACCATTTTTTAACTAAATCAAAGGCATTGCATTATTATATTTTCAATTCATTAGTAGAATTAATTCCTCTAAAGCAGCAACAAAATACCTGCAAAACAAAAAGGACTATATCCTGACAAATTGGATCTTGCTTCACGTACTCATGTTAAAGAAAAACATTTATTCAGATAACTATATAAACAAATGGTTAAATGAAACTCCTATTTTGTAGTGAAATATATACAATTATTATATATATATATATATATATATATATATATAATTATATTCATAAATTTAAAAATCAAGTGAATGTTCCACTCTTCCTGGTTTACTGGCATTAACCTGATTTATGGTGTGAAAAAAATCCTCACTTCAAAAATGATCAAAGACAAAGGATCCAAAACAGACTAAAGTGTTATCAATTAAGAGATAAAATGTCCTTATTTTGTGCACAGCAATTAATTCTTTTTTTTTACACTAGAATTTCAAATGTAATTAATATAAATACTGCATAAGAATTATGATTCTCTCCAATATTTCCACTTAGAGACAAGTTTGAATATAATACAGCACATACAAGTGAGAGCACATGATACAGTGTGATACACTCATATCTTTTCATTTATTACAATTTCTAAGGAATTAGTCCAACAGAATTCTATAGAAATCCTGAGCAAGTTGAAAAAAATAATTCTCAGAAGTATAAAGATAATAGTTGCCTGATTAAACTAAGTCTCATCAGACATGAGTCATAAAAGACTCCGCTGAAAGCAGATTGGTACTTCATTATATTCTGAACAGCTTCACCTGTAGTCTGACACCTCTCATTGCTTTTGTCAGAATGTGATGGTTCTGTTTCACAGTTTCTTAATCCTTGGAGTCTTAAGGTTGAATATTAAACATGTTTATCAAGACCAAGGATGTCAGGAAACAAAATGAAAGTAGAAGAAGCAGCACCACCTGCTGCTGATAATCAAATCATGTATAAGCTTTCTTTTCTCCCAAATTACTGCAAAGCCACCCAGAATGCTAAACAAAGAGATTAGTAGCACTTGCTTTTCAGGACAGTCTTTCCATAAGGAGTAAATGTCCTCTCTTTCTTCAGTGTTGGACCTCAATTGGTATCCTGACAAAAACTGGGGTTTCCATGATGCAAAGCATGAATGTGGATACATGAATTTCTGATTTCACTACTGAATAATCCTACTATCAACATTTCAAGTCATTATAACCAAACAGTGACAAGTGTTAAGTGTTCATTTACTAGAAACCATTTAAATATCTATTAAAGTTCTAACTGGATTTATTCTTTCTTTTTTATTTTCTCGTGCTTACTCATAATACAATGTCACTACTTGATGACAAATAATATTTCATACTGTGTATGTAACATCATTGTGTTGCAGAATCCCCCAAATACCTCAACAATGTCTTTGTTGCGCTATTCTCCCCATCTAGCACTTATAAGCTTTTTTAGTAACAACCAATAAATCAAAAAAAATGGAGCTCTTGGTATGTACAAATATAAAAAAATTCAAGAAGTTTTGCTAGTTTGCAGTTCATGTAATGCCATCTTGACCATTCTCTTCCCCTCTCTCTATGAGCTGTCTAGAACAGTAAACTTTGCTCCATAAATAATAGTGTATTCATGCTTTTAAAGGCTTTTATATGCATTTATGGTAGGTAAAGGTTGGAAGAGGTAGTTGACTGATTTTCACTTTTATCTACTTTGATTTCAGTAAAGGGCTTTGTCACTCTGTATACATAAAGGCTAATGCACCCTTTGGTTTGTAGAATGTACTGAAATGTTTGCAACCCTCTTGGTATCAGGTCCAAAATGTGAAGCATTACTGTTAAGAGGGTATCTTTCTAATGTATTTGTATGTATAGTTTACACCTCTGTGAGGTCTAATAAAGGATTATGGTTAATAAAAAATGTGTTGAAAATTCATCATCCATGCAGATTTTGCAGCAATTTGCATTCTTCCTTTCCCTTCCCTGGCATGTACATTTCAATTTTCTCAGAATACACCAAAATCAGGACATACCTTAGCAGGGTGATCAGGCTCCATTCATCCTAAAAATAGAGCTGGCATGGAAAGTGGCTCAAGAGCCTCGATGAAAGGAAATGTCAGCAGATGAAATTATGGAACCTATAGATAAAATTGATAGAAGTGAATGACCAGGAGCTGACTGTGTGCATGCACAGAGGAACATGACTGAACTGATTTACAGAGGTCTCTCAAAAGCTCCTCACTACAACAGAACTATGGGGTAGCCAGTATCTGGCTTGTATCTCTATCACTTCTGTTCTTGAGAACAGAATCTGTGGGTAGGTGAATAAATACTATATGGCATATGGAATAAATATGGCATCTTGCAGGAAAAGGTTGTTGTGAGGTAAGCTTCAGAAATCTATTGGGAGTTCTTTTTTAAAAAAAGGACAAGAACCTAGTCAAGGAAAAACATAGTGATCTGGTATTTCCTAAATGTGTGTAAATTAGGTCCCTCATCCAAAGTTCTTTAAACACTAAACTTCCACAGAAAGAGAGGCAAGTTCTTCATACCTGCACACTGCTGATAAAAAAAAGCAGAGGAGGGACATCAGCAGGAGTGCCCAGTTGATAGTGGAGGTGGCACCATATGTGAAACCTTGATGCAATCTGTTCCAGCACCCTGAGTGTTCAGTCTTTCCCTAAACGAGCAGGAGAAGGGGTAGACAGTAAGAACTCAGTTTATAGATGATATTAAGGCAATCAGACTGATCAGGCATGATGATGGTAAATCTATGCTGACCATTCCCAGTTTTCAACTTGTCCTTCAATGTGAATGTCCACAGGTCATGGCCCTCTCAGATGGGTGCACTACTTGCCTTTTTCAGCCACTAAACTCACACACTTTCCTTAATCTTTTCAATATGATTGAGAAAAGCCTCACAACACAACAGTGCAGCTCCCTTACCACCCTCCTATGTACCCCATGTGGTCCCAAACACTTGTGTATCTCCATTTGGCTGAAGTACTTCATAATTCCATCTACTTTAGTTCTGGGAAATGATCATCTCTGCCAGTGAACTCTGGTGCTGGAAGTCTTGAGGACAGCCTTACCATGGCAAAAACTGACAAAAAATGCCTCTGGTCTGGGTAGTCCAAAAATTGTGAATCAGTGGAGGGTAGGAGTTTCAGTGCATGTTGCTTTGTTCTAGCATTTTTCCCTAGATATTGATTTAGGCTAAAGGGCAAAACAGTTTCCTGGATTGGTTACCCCATTTTATCTTTACTCCAACTCCTTGTGTTTTTATCTTGCTGCCATAGTATGCATTCCAGATTCCAAATGCACAATCTCTAAGTGCACAATCCCTGAAGGGATACCCTTCATACAAAATTCTCTGTATTTAAACATTTACAGGCAATAATGCTTAAACCAACACTGGTTTATCCTAATACTTGAGCAATTTAGGGAGATTTTGGTTTAAAAATAATTACTCAGCAAAATTCAACACATTTTCATTCTTACATTCTCATGACAAGATTCAATCAAAAGAGATCACAAATGGAGAGTTTGGCAATGCAGCCAAGGAAAAGTGTAAAAATCCATTATTTTTCATCTTAATCACAGGTTTTAAAAGTTTTTAATCATATGTAGTGCATTACCACAGGTTTTTCATCTTACATGAACAGCTTGTTAATAAATACACCTGGATGATAGGCTATGCTAACACAAGCAAAATAAGAACACAGATTGAAGAAATGTACAAGAAATTAGTAACAGTTCAGAAAAAATAAAAACTTCTGTGTTCAGCCTCTTTCTTCAGTTGTGTGCTTCCTCAGACACAGAGAATTAAATTTATAGGTATTTTGATCTAAGAATTGTTGCATATTAACCAAACCTGGAAATTGACTTGGAAATCATTTTATTTATTGCCCTAACTTGAAACAGGTTTTGGATCACAACTAAAGAAAAAAGAATCAGTCTAGAAAACCATTGCTACATGAAGGCCAACAGGACTTGTGGAAGCTTAGTGAAAATTAGGACTATCAACAACAGCAGCTAATAATGTCATGGTAGACGGTCTTATTTCATTAGTGCAAAGTTTATACTGAATACTAGAGAGAACTAAACTGATTTTTTTTTTTTATATACATGGACAACTTCATTAAGCTATGTGTACCTTTACCTGTATTTTCATCCAGCTTTACTTGGTTTTAAATACCCTTTATTCTTACATTATTGTCTAAATTTTGGCTCTTACAACTTTTATCTAAAAAGTGTGTACAAGAGATATAACAAGTAAAAATATGAAGTGGATTAGGAGTGGTTTTAAGCCAATGTATCATCTCTGTGAAAAGGAGTTACCTCTGAGCAGTGTTTTCCCAACTGAGAGGGTGACAGAGCTATTAACATTCCCCACATGTTGCTCGATGCATCAGCCGTACACAGATTTTCTGCCGGCGTTCTGCAAAGAAGTCATTTGTCATCTCTGTATTTTGACAACCAAAACACTGAGTGGAAATTGAACAGATCAGGAAGAGAAGTGTTAGTCAAACTGAGATAAAACAAAGATTAAAGCTGGATTTTCAGATTACCACTGGGCTGGTTTTGTTTGTTTGGGGAGTGCTTGGACTTAATCTTTAATAAAACAACCATTTCAATTAAAATGCACTGTCTTTGTATCAGACTCCAAGCTCTCCAGGACTTGCTTCTCAGCATGTGCTCTCTCCACTAAGTAATGTTTTCACTCTTTTTGTTTGCTTTTTCCTTCTGTTGCATATACCACCTATTCTTGCTACATGGTGACCTGATGGAATAGGAAAAGTGGCAAATGTCTTCCCAGCCCTTGCAACAAAAAAAGCTGATAAAGTCTACTGATTTGGGCATGCTGAGAGGTTTGAATGCCATCAGGCTAAATGTGGAATGAAATCAGATCTCCCATTGATTGTGCACATCCCTCAATTAGCTTAAAATTTGCAGGGGGAGAGGGCAAAGCCACAATGCCAGAATTTTTGGGGTGCCCAGTGCTACACCTTTAAGCATGCCCTCAGCCTCTCATGGCACACAACATAACCAAAATCACTTGAAGATATTTTGGGTTCAAAATCAGATAGAGCAGGGAAAACCAGTTGTTTCCACAGAGAAGCTGCCAAATTTTTTTTTCAGTTTTTTTCTAGGCTTTAGTATTTCAGATACATTTTTAAGTTTCTGTCACATCTATAATTTTTATTCTAAATCAATTTACAGAGAATCAGTCTCTTACCTGTGTTTGAATTCATATGGTTTTTATTAAAACTACCTGCCTGCAGAATCCCCACAAGAATTTGTACTCATACTGTACAAGGGGGAGAATTTTCTTCATTTCACATTCTTCAAACCCTTACTTTCCAAATAATGTTTTATATCATTTACCTTTCCTGCAGATTTTCGTCTGGATATTATCATTGTTGGTACTTCCCAGCTTCAAATACTTTTTTGTACACATAACTTCTAGAGCCAAATCAGTCAGTAAATTTCTTGGTAATTTAACATGCTGAAAACAATCCTGTACTGCTTTAAACACATTCCGTTGTTGTTTATTAATCAATAAATAAGCAATTGACTTCAGACAAAACACTTCAAGTAGCCTTTTATGCAAATAAATCTTACTATCAAACATATTTCCTGCTGCTCATGTTTTGTTTAAACAGCATTTATCTTATTTTACCCATCTTTTCAACTTCATTCAAATATTACATATTCTCTGCCATGCCAGCCAGAACCACTGCACCAGTTAATATTAAAATATGCCTTCCTATACTTAATCTCACTTTTTGCTCTACCTATCTCACCATCCGTGCTGTTTTGAATCTCAAAATCAAAATAATTTAAGGCTGAACTTGCAGCCTGCTAACTGTATCTAAGGCCTCCAGTGATTCAAGGAATTTCACCAGCACCTTACAAACTTAGACCTCACGTTCAAATATGGATACTTCTACTGCCCTCAGAGGTAACCACTCATCCAGGTTCTCCTTTTTAAATTTTCCAAGTTTACAGCTTGTGTTTTTATACCCTGTAGAATGCCAGAGTCCAGCAAGTCCAGCTCTGAATACTTCTGATTAATTTTGAGGATAAAGTCAATCTTCTTTCTAACCATTCTATTCTGAGACAGACTGGAACTTTCCTGGGCACTAAATAAAGAAATTCTCTGGTTTGAATGATTTCTCTTTTAGTCTTTCTGCATTTCTACTTCCTTTCTAAAAGGAAGAAGACTGGTTCTTTAAACTTACTTATTCTAAGCTCCAGCGCAGTAACAGAATTACCAGGATGAAATGCCATCCAAGACTTGGGCCAAGACTCAGTAAGTTATTTTAAACAGTACATAAATATATACCATAAGGAGGTCCATTTAAAAAAATCCTTTCTCAAAAATGAAAGTGATATTGGTACAATTATTAAAATTCTTATTCCACAAATATTTTTCCTGTAAGTTTATTAATATAGATATATTATATTTTTCCTTTATGAGCTCATGATATGCCTCTTGCTACTTCAACAGAAGGCTTTGAAATGAGTTTTATTCTTTTTCAATTTCTCTCCTTTTTTCTTCCTTCACTGACATTCTTCAACAATATTTAATACGCGGTACATTTAAACTGTATTTCATTTAAGGATTTTAAATTACTATATGTCTTTCAGATAAATTAAAAATTATAAACTTCAGGCTTCCTATATTTCATATAGCTCAAACTTGTCCCCCAGCCAGAGTAAAACTCCCTTGACTAGATTTTCTTTGGCTAGTTTCCATTTATGCTGTCTTACTTTTCTGCCTTCTTTTACTTTCTTCTATTCCTTTGCCAAAAAAAAAAAAAAAAAAACCAAAAAAAAAAAAACCAAAAACAAAAACAAACAAACAAAAAAAAACAACAAAAAAACCCAAATCAACATATTTTTTCTTTGATTTTTGAAGGACCATTCTCAAAGAGTAAGGTTATTCAGTGGCCCCTAGCACCATGAAGATTTTTAATTTCCTTACACCTTCTGTTTTCTTTATGCAAGCAGATCTTTACTTTTCAGGTAACATTGTTGACTGAGGAGCCGCCGCCACCATTTGTTGGGGTCAGCTTCCTAGAAAGTGTATATACAATCCCATTAAGCTAATACAATATAGAATCATACAATATTCTGAATTGGAAAGGTCATCAAAGTGCAGCTCCTGGCCCTGCCCAGGACAGCACCAAGAATCACATCATGTGCCTGACAGCACTGACCAAATGCTTTTTGAACTCCAATCAATGACCACTTCCCTGGGGAGCCAGTTCCAGTGCACCCTCTGGGCAATAAACTTTTCCTGATATCCAGCCTAAACCTCCCCTGGCACAACTTCATGGAGTTCCCTCAGGCCCTGTCACCAGAGAGAAGAGATCAGTGCCTGCCTCTCCTCTTTCCCTTGTGAGGAAGCTCTAGACTGTAAGAAAAGAACATTCTGTAAATGTGTGATTGAATTTTCATCTGAAAGTAACTTTCCAGTATCTTGATAAACTATTGCTTCAGAAAATGGCAATTATTATATCCTGTCCTAAAACAATCTTTGCTGGAATTATCTTGAGCATTCATCAGTACTGGAAGCACTTTCCTTTTTACTCTCTGCTCCTTTTTCAACTGTTGTGTTGTGTGCAAACAAGTTTCTTTATACAAAAAGTATCAGTGCTAAACATTCTTTCCCATTCTTCACATTCTAGTAATTATCCATCCAGAGAATCTCTCAGAAAATATTTTTCACCCTATATGCCTTCTTGTGTGAGAGTAAACCTAGGCCATGAGCAAGAAACTTTGCCTGCTCCTTGGAGTGCTTTCTATTTCTTCAAGCTTCCCAGCAGCAAATAAACACAGTAACTTATTTACTTAAAGCTGAAAATTTCCAAAGACTATTTTATAAACCTCCTTCATTATACCTCTTACATTCCCAAATATGATAAATTATTCACACTGTTTTTATTTTATTATGGATTACACGGAATAACTTCCCAATATCAGTCAGCACAATAGTGTTAGATACAGGTAAATTGTCCTTGGGACCTTGATTAAAAAAATCAGAATTAATCCATGACAACACAGTAGTTTTCCAGTATCTTGTGATTTCTTCCTGACTTGTTATAACAGTTTCTTAAACTCTCTCAAGCTTTAGAGAAAGCAAGAATCATTAGATGTATGCAGCACATGCTTGTGCAGATGAGAGATCCTCCAGCTGCACAAAAAGCTGACTTAATGTGCAATATACAATTTGAAAAGGTTATCCAATCTATCAGTGCAAACAGTGGAACAAACAAATGCAATTCTTATTTGGAATGTCTCTTCTATTCTAAATTTTTTTTTCAATTTTTGGCTAGAAAGAATCCATGGTAATTTATAATACAGCAGATTCTTTCCTATGGAGCTTGCCCCCCTTATCCAGAAATGTCTGTTATTTGCCAAATTTTAGAATGTTCACACAACTACAGATACTGCTCAGGAAGAGAATAAATCTGAAAAATTTTAACCTAAAAAGTTTCAGGGAACTGAAAGGACAAATGCAAAAATGTAAAAGCTAAAACATAATAGCAAATATATAATAATCTATGACAAAAGCCCCTCTAATACTCTCAGTTTAGAAATCTGTTGTGTGGTACCTCAGATTACTGAAGTCTGAACACATTATCAAGGTGATATGCCGTATAATTTGAACATAATAAAAAAGTTGACAGTAACTAGTACAGATAAATTATGCTATGAGATCATGGAGGAATAATTCTTTTTACTTCTGGAACGTATCACAGTGTTTTTCAGGAGAAAATTAAGCAGAATTATCTTCTTTTTGCATCAAACAAAAGCGAAAGAATGAATTCTAGCTAATTTGCTAAAATCAGATAATTCAAAACAAAATCAAGAGCAGCACTCAAGAATTCCAGCGCTGGTTTTACATTCACTGTTAAAACCAAATACTTTGCTGCAGCCATTCTATTATTCTAGAGTCAGAAAACAGAGCATCAAGTGTATGATAGACCTGATGAGAAAGGAACTGACACCAAGGGGAAGTGCTGTCAAGCACTTATACAAGCATTTATACAACGTTCTTATCTAGCTACAAAGAGATTATCTATATTTATATACCATGGGACAATGCCAATTCACTCATTTAAATCTGTTGCTTATGTCTTTAGGCTTGCCTTTAATCATTGCTGATCACTGTTTTAAACTCTTTGTTTGCCAAAGAAATTAATCTGTATGCTAAAACACACACATAAAGTCAACCCAGGCTTTTCAGAGTAACCCAAAAAAAAATTAAGCTATTGCATTCATTTGAACATAGTGTTAGATAAACGTATCAGATATGTGTGTGTATATATATATATATATACACACACAGAATATATTTATCTCACTTATAATGCTGTACAAGTTAAGTATGAAAGTCTCAGCCATTGGAATCTACCAGACTGCAAATTCAGAAGGTGAAGGACAGTAAGCTGCTATTTTAACATCAGCATAGAAATCATACTGAAACCACATAGTACCATCCTCAGATATCAGAGCCCTTCTGAACAGGCCTGTAAACTAAAACAAATACACTTTTCTACAACCACTGCCAACACTTGCCATGCACTAGTTTCAACTGCAATCTGAACTATATACCTATCAATAACAGGTTTATTTTTATTATTCTTCTGTCAAAACAGAGTCTCATTGGTTTCCTGAAAAAACATAGATAGAAATTCAGCTACCAAGAGAAATAGTAAAGGGATTTTGTCTCTAACAATCACTTAAGAAATTTATGTCTAGATGGGATCAAAACAGGAATTAAGATCATGAAAGTAATCAATTGATATTGAATTAAGAGAAATCAGCAATGGCTACATGTTTCTCAACCCTTTTTTTGCCAGTAGGGTTGCATATGCTGTCAAAATGGCAAAAACTTCAAAGGAGACAAAAATCCTGAGATAGTTCAACAAAATAAACCAATACTTTATGAATTGCTAAGAGAGACCCTTCTTCTGACCACCATCTGGCCAGTAAGATTTAAGAATCTTGTATTATAAGGGAAGCAAGATCTTCAGACAAGCAAGCTGTAACAAGTACACTCTAATTTACCAGCTGGTTCAAGTTTTCAACTTCAACTTAAAAAGAGAATTCTTAAATGAAATCATATAGTGAATACAATTCCTTCAGTCTCTGGAGAATAAAACTTTACTCATATAAGAGGAAAGACTAACAGGCAATTCAAAAATGACTTATCAAAACCAAATAGAGGCAATTAAAATGTGAATATTCGTTGATATTCCTAATGACATTCAAAGAGTGTTTTTATGCTTAATCAAACGAGATTTGGGCAGTTTCTGAATACAGAAAAGTCAATACACTAAATCACATAATTATTTGTCATGCTCTCTGCTCAGAAGAGGACCGAGATTTTGCTTATTTTAAAGGCATAGTAAAGACATCTCTGTTTCCATACTGGGCCAAGAAGAAAGCAGTAAGTGTATGGAAGCATATCATTATTGACAGAAGAGAAACATTCACAGAATCATGAAATGCTTTGGGTTGGAAGGGACCTTATAAATCATTTAGTCCCAACCACCTTGCCACATGCAGAGACGCCTTCCATTACACCAGGATGCTCAAAGCCCCATCCAGTCTTGAACACTTTCAAGGACAGGGCATATACACAGATTCTTTGGGCAACCAGTGCCAGGGCCTCACCACCCTCACAGGAAAGAACTTCCTAAAATCAAATCTAAATCTACCCTCTTCCATTTTAAGGCCATTCATCTCACCTTAAATTCAAGATCTGAAGAAGATCAAATTTATAACTAAGAAATTATAGTCCCAGTTTCCAGATGACTGCCAACTTATACTTGGAAAATATGCTATGAAATATTTCAAGAATTTAAACTTGTCCGTGTAAAAAATCTTTTGTTTTGAAGATCAAGTGTGACTTCTGCATATTAGCAAAGCAGCATTTTAAGGAGTAAACACTTCTTTCAAACTTCTCATTTCATTGTTCTAGAGGATGCAGAAGAGTTCATCCAGGGCAGAAATTTGGAAAAAGAATGCCAGCTGACCCAGTTACAGCTTTGGGATAAAACATCTAAATTTGGTTATCTATATAAACAAATATATGCACCTATCTCTATAGAATTTTAGACATCATGAAACACTGAGCAAGTGATTTCTGGTTTCTGCTAACTTTAGCTTCCAACTTTAGCTTAGCATCTGCTTGATTCACTATAGGAAAAAAAGTAAGAGGAATTTTCAAGACATTTCTTTCTCCACTGTGGTGAATGAGTGCAAATGAACAGCTAGGTGTAACTCTTGAAAATTCTAGTTTTCAGGCCTGGCTCTTAGACAGTTGAGAAAAAAGTCCTCTGGAAGTGTCAAATTTATCCTGCCATAGATATTATGAGCTATTTTAAATAACAATGCTTCATCTCCCTATTAGCACAAAACCTATGACTGAGAAATCAAAACAGGGCTTCTCATAGAGCAATTTAGAACACCTTATCACTCCTTTAACATCATGCTATAGATTCAAAATTACAATCCCCTAGGGACAAATTTGTCACATCCTAATACAAAAACACCACAGAGTAAAGAATAAAAATGAAGAAGGCTGTTATATTTTGCACATAAATTACATTAAGCAAGGAGAAGTATTCTTCACCTTTAGCAAACTCAACTTACTTAACTATTGATTTCATTCCAATGGAGCCAATTCATAGTAAAGTCCACATTCAAAACTAGGGGAGGAAGAATAGAAAACAGAAATAAAATACAGCAACTTCAGAAGCATTAAGGCTTCCACCAGAATGCTGTGCTCAGCTTTTGCATCAAAGTCCATAAATGGTCTTGAATGGAAAGTACCAAAGCGAAGCAAAAATAACCACTGGTCTAGGAAACATGACAAACAAGAAAACATGAAAAGCTTGGGTTCTTTCAGTCTTGGAAAAAGATGACAGAATAAATGAAACACATAAAAAGACTGTTGCCTTCCATTAACTGCATTGTCTGACAGGCAAGTGATATCAATGAATCTATAGAGCACAGATAAATTATTAAAAAATTAGCAAAATATCACAGATATGCATAAACTTGAGTTCAAAATTCAAGATTCTGCACATTTCTTTTTAATTCTTCAAGGAAAATGTTGAAATCTGCTTCTGGTGTAAATTTTTAAATCCTTTATGCACACAGGATTATGCAACATAATTTACTGGAAATTAGAAATAATCTACTTATTTTTTTTTAATGTTCCTCTAAACTGTAAATGTATGTGACAGAGAGGTTTTTGTTTGTCAGATGTAATCTAAACCTATTTCCTTTGTGCAAGACCAATAGCTGAAATTTGAAGGAGGCATAGATTTCAGATTCATGCAGTACCCTTTCTATGGCTATATTATTTTAGGTTCTGTCTCTGGAGCAAATTCTCAGCATAGACTCAGGGCTATGCACAGTCTGCAAAATGTTTGGCTCTCTAAAGTAACTTCTTTCTTAAAAAATGCATGGTTTTGGTGACTTATCTTTCAATAACACAAAAACCAAGGCAAGTTCCCTACCTCCATAGCAATGGAAATCCTAGGAGTTTATACACATTTATTACAGTGCCACTGGAGAAATGTTTACAGTGAGTAGGGCAGTTAATAGAGTATTTCACTGTTATATTGTTGTTTACTAGAAAAAAAAAATTATCTGGTTTCTCCCCTTGGAATTTCACAGATGTAAAGCAGCCAAAAGAGAAATTTTTTGTATAATACAGAATTAAGGAAAACCAGACGGGAAAGGAAAATCAAATATGCCGAGTGGAAACCTACAAATGAGAAAGCTTCAGCCTGCTCTGAGCAAGAAAGAGGAGCAGTGACACCAAGGAGAAAACAGACTGAGAAACTGAAGCATAGGGAACATTTGCCAGGGATGACTGACCAGGCTATCTCTAAGGAAATTTATGCAGTGCACATTTGGGTTAGCTAAGCCTTGATTTTAACAAAGTCTTTTTTGCTTCCTTGCTTTCAGCCCTGCCTTTTTATTCCTCTTCTAGCTCCCACCACCCCTGTTTGCCCTCCTTAGCTTTACTTCTCTAACTTCTTGCTGCAATTTTAGCCTCAGTATATTCAATGAGCTTAGTTGAATTTGGCACTCACCTGATGGTTTAAAGTGACAGACACAGAATTTTAAGAAGGTTTGGAGAGAAGCTGCAGCTCCCTGACTTCAGTATAGCTGAGGGTATGACAGCTCAAATGTGATGCAATTCTGACTAATGGAATAATACCACTCATATGTTTTGTGCAGTAGATGAGAACAGCTCAGAATAATTCAATTATACATTCCTTATATTAAAAAACTAACAGTAATTCAGCTATAAGCCTGCCCAAAAGCCCCATCCAAAATAAAGTATGATCAGTTAAAACCCCTTGTATTAGTGGAGCCAAAGAATGGTTTCAGGTTGACTGGTGTTTGGTTTTGTTTGTTTTACTAGAAAGACATAGAGCATGACTATTCTTGTAAAGCAAGTATTTTTACAGTCCATCAACCTTGTAACAGATAAGTAAAAAAACAAGTTGGGGAAAAAAACATCTAAAATTCTTGTGAATGCATTCATGGCATTCAATTCAGAGAGAAATCAAGCTTTTCAGCTTTGATGTCTTGTTTTGAGACTGGTTAATCAAACACATCGTGGCTCTCTGTACAATACCAGATACAGGTTTAGTTCCTACATATAAAAACTGGTGAAGGCACTGTCAAAAGAAAATTCCTGAGTCTGTGCACAAGAATAAACTGGAAACTTATCCTTCCCAACATTATGAAAAACACACTCATGATATGGCACTGAGCTTTAGAGTGCTAACATTCCAAGGCTCATGCACCAGGCAACATTCCTGTCAGCCAACTTTACATGCCAGATGTCTTAGAGGAAATGAGATCCTGGAAGGGAGAAACCAATAGAAAAAAAAATACTAGATTTATTTCATGAAAACATGATCAAGTTCCTTTAGTACAGAGAAAACTACAGACCAAATTCTGAAGGTCTTAAACTAAGCAAAAGTCTCACGATAGTCAAGAAATTTACTGATTATAAATCATATATTTTGGCTCAATATGATTGCTGCAAGACCTGTCATGCAGTAAATGAAAATGTTATATGGATAACATAACATTTCCCATAATCACTAAGCTCATAAACACATAGGGAATGGGATAAGAGAAGGGGAGAAGGGATTTTAGGATTTTAACCATTAACTTAAGTGGGTTTCTAAGTGAAACTGTATTTGATAAATGAAAAGGTTACCTAAAAGTTAATAATAAGAAGAGCACATGGGACCAACAAATAAGATAGGAAAAAACCCTCTATTTCCATAGCTAATCCTAGAATGGTTTGGGTTGGAAGGGACCTTAAAGATGATCTGGCTCCTGTACAAGGGCAGAGATACCTTCCACTAAACCAGGTAGATCAGGGCCCAATCCAGCCTGACCTTGAACCCTTCCAGGCATGGGACATCCGCAACTTCTCTGGACAACCTGTTCCAGTGCCTCACCACTCTCACAGTGAAGTTCTTCTTAACATCTAAATGGAATCCATGTCTCTTCACTTTCAAATCAATCTGAATAAACAGTGAGGATGCTGTATCCCTCATCCTGAGTACTTGATTGACACCTTGATATATTTTAGAGTAAGGTGTTTTATTACTTACTTTTATATCCTGCTATTTGTATGAAATTATGATTCTCTTAAGTCATACTTCAATGAGGAAAAAGTGTGCTACTAATGATTCTTTTCGCTGTTTTCATTTGTGTAAAATTTTGCACAAAAGAAACTCAAAGCCTTACATACATTTCTGCAGGATGGGATTCTAAGATGCTTGACCAGAGTGAGATGCCTCCAAGTAAGAAAGAACCCGAAGTAGAGCAAAAAACCTTAACATTTAGCACTTGTTACTCTATGTAAGCTCCATGAAAATAATTTTACTGATCTGTTTCATTTGAAGTCACATTTCTTGTCCCTCACTGACCTTTACTGAAAGACAGTGCATAGAGAAGACTAGATATTAGTGCAAATTTGCAACTGGAAAGTATTTACCCTTAGAAGTTACAAATTAATTCAGGGGAAAGAATTTTGAAGAAGGAAGACTAATTAGGAATCTTGTGTTACTGAAAAAAGAAGTTCAGAAAAAACATAGGTAGCTACTGTCAGTGGTTTTGCAGTTCAGAAAGGTTAAATTGGAGATTTTTATTATTTATTTTCCAAGGTAATGCCAACTTCCTGGAAAGGGCAGAGAGAGAAAATGTTTTTTGGCCATTTTGAGAGAGTGAAGAACAGTCTGTCAACCAAAAGGAAATGATTGTATGAACAGGGTGAGCTAAGGTTTTTCTAGTGCTGTTTATGTACAAGGACACACACCTCCTGATGGCAGAAATCAAAATACCTTTGAAATAAATGTACTTTAGTATTCCACAGTAATAATTACAACCACTGCACCTTAAATGTTACACAACTGCAGACACTTACTGTAATTTTTTTCATTTTTTAAACTGTAATGAGAAATATTTGATTATTATACACACTTTATACACTAAAATAACATGCAGAGGTCCTAGAAGACATTTTAATTGGGAAATGGGAAGAATGTGATGATTTTAGGATCAGCATATCTATAATAAAATTATCAGGAATAACAAAAATACGACAATAAGGAAGTTGGGATAAACTTTAGAATTGTATTTAAAATATATAAAGCAGTTTCCTCAAGTAAATAAAAATAATTTCCAATTTTTGACATAGGAAGAAAGAGTGAGAAAGCTAGGATCATTTATCCATAAGAAGAAAGATTCAACAGAGAATGTGTCTAAATCTCAGATGCAAGGCACTACAGAAGACCGAGCCAGGTAATTTTCAATAGTAACCATTTAAAGTTAAAGAGACACCATAAAATAAAGGAAATTGGTCTCATAGAAAAACCCTTTTTTAAATGTAAGAGAGCTGAACACCAGAACAGGTTGCCCACAGAAGTTGTAAAGCCTTCATCCTTGGAGATGTTGAAGCCCACCTGCAAATGGGCTTGACCTCCAAAACACTGTGCTGTAGATGATTCTGCTTTGAGCAAGAAAGTTGATCCATCCCACCTCAATGAATCTATGCTTTGGTAACAACAGAAAAGAACAAATGAGGTTTCTTTAAAAATTATAGTAGCTAATTAGCAGTTATAGTAGCTAATTATTGATTTGAATTTATATTTACCACATGAAGTGCAATAGAAGTATTGATACTTTAGCAAGAAATGGGTAGGTGGACAAACCCCAACAGCAAAGTTTGCTGTGCCTCTTTCCAAAATGACCAGCCTCACTCATTCTAAAAGAACTATGAAAGCAAGAATTATTTTTAATTTCTAGGTCTAACAATTTGCACAGAGATGTCATCTTACAGTATGTTCAAAGCAATTTTGCTACATTTGATGGTGTTATCCAACACTATCTGCAATGGGTTTGGCTTAGCTAAATGAAGAATATGACAAAACACTGAGATAATCTAACATTCCTCTGTCCCATAAAGTCTCTATTACAGTTTCTTAGCTATTTTAAAGCATTAACTTTTGACCATTTTGTCAAAATGAAACTTCCCCAATTTTATGCTGGATCATTAAAAAGAGATTGCTGATTAGTTAAGACAGCAACTGCCTCTTCATGATACATATCTCCTAGCTTTGCCATAAAAATTGAATCCCACTCTAACATAAGAACAAATAAGCAAAGGAAATGCCAACAGCATGATGCCTTCTAAATGGGAATGTCCACATCTTTTTAGGTTTATTGTCAAACTTCACAGAAATGCAGATGGGGAGTTACCAATTAATATCAATTAATATGATTTGTAGGTGTTCAATATTGCAGAAGAATTATAGGTGGCTAAAATGTGCCAAGATGTTCATTTAAAGAACATCTACTTGTGATAGATCCCTGTAAATCCCCAGAGTGAAGTGTATCAAATGTTGACATTTTATGTCAACACAAATATTTAAAGGAACCAATATTATTTCTGGTATCCCTAGCAAAATAAAAGGTAATTATAAAGAAGAAAACTAAAACTATCAAAATAACGGAGAATCATCAAAATGACAAGAAGAATATTCCATTGCTTCCAAGAGGATGCTTCATATTTGGATTAACATACACATTCCCACTGTGGATGAGCCTCTCCCAATAGTTTTTAACATCTTACTTGACCTACATTTAAAACCAACATTGCAATACTCATATTCCCGTGTTTGCAAATTAATAAAATTCTCCTGGAAGTTTCTAGTCCAATGTCCTTGAAAGCACTTTGGTGATGAAGAAAGCAGTAACCAGCTGCTGCTTCACAGATGCTGAAAAAGCAGGGAACAAATGATACTGATTGTAATGATATGTTGCAAAAGCAATAGCAGTGGAGCACTTCTGTTGAAGACAGCCTTCCTGTTAAACAGAAGACCAAGCACAGACTCTTCCTCTTGTTCTGTACAATATGACTGCTACAGATTGCAAATCTCTTAAAAAGCCAACAGGGTTTCTGACTAAAATTGAAAAGAAATTAGAAATCCAGCTAAGGGCCAAACAATATGAGCTGAGACTCCAGTGTTAGTGGAAATTATATAAAGCTTTCAGTTAGCTAGTAGGACATGGGAATTGCAATCAGACAACATCAAAGTACAGATTTCTTAAATTTAAGTTAATTTACTAAAGTTATTTTATTTTCCTTAACTTTTGCTTGAGAATAATTTCTACTGACAGCTACAAATCTGTCTTACTTTTCTGTGTCGTAAAAGATGTATTAATTTCTCTTAAAACATTAAAACATACAAGGATATTTAATTGGAAACTGGAGGTTTTCTGCTGCCCAGAAAATGCTAGCATCAAAAAAAACAAATTCCAAAACAAAAACAACAACAACAAAAAAAAAAAAAAAAAAAAAAAAAAAAAAAAAAAAAAAAAAAAAAACAACACGCCAAACCAAAAAACCCGGGAAAATAAAAATCTTGGGTAAGAACAATATAAATATCAATCAAGAATTCATTACACAATATTTCAGTTTTTCAGTAAAGAAAAAGTGTTATTACAGACTGTTTTTCTGCCCAGACTAAAAACATAATTTGACATGGTGAAGAATGAAGTCATCCCAAAACCTTGGAGGAAATAAAAGATGTTAGCCATCTTAGGAGAACAAAGTAATTTAATCTCTTTGTCAAATTTTACACACTTGGAAATACT
Source organism: Agelaius tricolor (assembly GCF_023055355.1). NCBI lineage: Eukaryota > Metazoa > Chordata > Aves > Passeriformes > Icteridae > Agelaius > Agelaius tricolor. The sequence continues at coordinate 8,453,247 of NW_027269263.1, forward strand.
AACAACTGACAATGACACTTAACATCTTTTAAAAAGCATTATTTACACAAACTCCTTTGTGAAGCCTTCAAAATTTATTACACATATACAACAAAGGTAAACATGCAAAGGGTTACTACCTAAGTGACAGTTCTCTAAAGAAATATATAACAAACTGGGAATGGTGAGTTGTTAACAAACACAGATCTTATATTCTGTACAAGGGAAAATGAAGTTTTCGAATTGATTGAGTGGGTACGTAAATCATTTTATAGAAGAGAAATTCCCTTTCCTTTGTGAGAGATGATTACAAAGTTTGTACCATCTCTGAATAGTCAAGGGTCATTGGCTAAACTACAAAGAAACATATTTAATAAAAAGGGAGGGCAAAAAGTGGGAATAAGTGAACACTTATTTCAGACAAACTCAAACAAAATCATGTCACCAAAGGGCATGTAAAGAATTTATCTGCCTATTTCTTGGGCTCCTAGAGCCCTAATACAAACCACAATTGGAATTTTTCATTCCTGAATGTATATTTAATGCAGTTGATATTGCACAAACCTGATGGAATCAGCTGCATGACTGAGCAACATCCTCACTCGGTCTAACATATTCAAGAGGAATCAATCTGATAAGAAGGGAAGAGCAACATTTTCTGTCAAAAAAACTAAAAATTGAGATTAGTGACAAACCTGACAGGTTGCCTTTTTAGAGCCTATTGGAGTCCAAGGTGCCATTATTGTAGTAGTTGAATGCCAAATCAAGAAAAGAACTCCTCAGCCTTGTTGAGCTGAGTTGTGTCACAGCTGGGGCAATTTCAATCTCTTAAGACTTAATTCACTGACTCTGACAACAGCTAAAGATCAAGGTGAAACTTTGGGGTGAAACTCTACTCTTTATCCCTGAGAGAAACATCACCTCTCTGTGCTGTCTGTGCCTGGTTTTGGATAGGTCAATATTATATGAACCTCCCAAAGTTAGATCAGTTTTGGTGGTTCTGCAGGTATATTTCCATTATCACCAAGCCCAAAGGTGCTGCCAGAGTTTATAAAGACCCTGACAGATGCAGGCAGAATCTGAGGCTTGATTTAAAGTCTTTTAACTTTCTTCTGCCTCTTAGTAGCAAGGATTGTACTTGGCTGTCACACTGTACTAGATACTCTTTGAGGGGGTCACGTGGCCTTATAATCCTCTTTTCCTGACAATCTTTTTTTTTTTTCAATTTGCTGATTGTAAATGAGATACAATAAAACTTCAGTGACCTTAAATAATTTTGCTTCTCTCAGGAAAATTCCACCTTGGTAGCTACATACACCCACCAGTTGAAGGGTTCCGAAGCACGAGCTCCTTCTTGCTGACTTCGCTGTTCAGAGGGGGAAGTTGCTTCCTAAATTCTAAAAGCAAAAAAGGCTGATTTAAAAAAATGAACTCTGTTTTTTAAACCCATTACCTGCTTTCCATTATTTAATTGGCATTTCCATAGACTCCTTTTTTATATGTATTACAACTGCAGATCCTGCCTCCTGCCTGGGGACCCAAATTCCCATGCCACCATCCAAAACCAAATCAGGCAGTAGAAGCAGGTGGCTCTCAGCAGAAACAAAGAACTACTCTGACAAAGTCATACACAGAAACTCTACAAGAAACTTTCTAAGGTAGTCTTTTTTCCTTATGATGGTCAATTTTAAAATGCTTTCAAATGCTTCCCCAAATGCAAGTTCCTTAGTACATTTTCATAAAAGTCAAGATTTCAGTTAAAAAATTTCACTCCTTATATATATATACACACATATATATACACATACACACACATGAATAATTCTTACTGTATCTGGAATTGTTTGCTGCTTCAATCGATTCTCCAAATTTTAAGACATTTTCTTAGCAAAGGTTATTATGGGCAGACAAGACAGACAAGACAGACCTCTAATGCCTGCATCCAAAATTTAAAAAAGGAGGACGTAATGAGTCAGAATTATAAAATAATGCAAGAAACTAAATCTAATAGTTGGGTTTCCATTCTAACTAGAGTTATTTGAATCATTTTGGCACAATATATGGCTAAATATATTATTTATTATTTGTCATAACTATGCATTCATCTGGAAAAGAGATATTAATGTTTCTGGCACAAAAAATTCAAAATCTCAGACAATCCTTCCCCTACAATCTTTTTCAGTGTTTTTCCATCACACTGAAATCCACATTACTGCAAGAAAACAAATATATTATTCTACGGAGGACAAAATAGCCATACTCAGTGCAAATGTCAGCTCTTCTGACTAGCTCTTTATTGTTAAATAGGAAAAAAGTTTAGATCTCAACAAAAAAAAAGGAGGAAAGAAAATAAACTTCTTACTCTCAATTACCAAATTAAATACATTTCTCATCATCAAATAAATAAAATGCTCATTTTTTTTGCTATCATGCTACCACAACAAATTTAAGTGATAAGAAGCAAAAAAACAGTCCATGAAGAAAAGTAGTTTCATCACTGAGATCAAGTAGTCTCACACTCATAAGTCACATTTAGAACCTACAAAAAAACTGGTGTGGATTTTCTGTTTCAGCAGCTATTCATCTGAAAAACTCAGTGTTTTAAGAATGCTTTTTTCTTTCTTAGACTTCTAGTAACTTTCTAGATTTTTGACAGTCATCCAAACTCACCAGTACATAGCAGCAGCAAGTAGCTACAGAGACATTCATATTCTTTCTTGTAAAAATAATATATTTAAAAGTCATAGTAACTTCAGTAGAAGTAATTATTTATGCTTCCAAGTACTGTGAATTTACTCAAGTTCCAAAGACATATTTTTGGACTATACTTGAGCACTTTTAAACAAGATTTGGAGCCCAGTTTTGATCCAGTCTAAATTTAGATTTAAGCAGCTCTGGCCTACCCAAGCTACACTGATTCAGGCTGATGTAGTAAAGGTTGTGTTTTTGGGGGTTGGGTCACAATTTTTTTTTCCTGTTTAACAAATTAAAATAGTTTTTAAAAGAAATCAGCACATAAGCATGTTATAAGAGATGTTAGAATAACATGTTTTAAAGTGTTTAGGCTAAGGTAAAAAGGCTGACATATTCCTTATTTCATGCTCTATTTGGCTGCAAGCACAAGAAGTCTCCAGGAAAAGAAGAACTAACCATGATAGTGTTATGAACATTGGGTAGGATAAGAGTTTATGAAGTTTAGAGTAGAAAGATCTGAGAGGTTGAAATCAGTGTGGGGGATATCCTTTCAGTTTTTCACAAGACATGAATTTGAAATATATTCATATGTAACAGCTTTCAGTAAACAAAACTCTAGATGCAACTTTATCTAGATTCAAGATTGTGACCTATCAGCTGCTAAATCAGGTTCACATCCATTTATACTGATTATGCTAAATCACGCTCTCATTTATACTAACTATTACATATATATTATATATATAATATAAATATTTTATATAGATATTATAAATATATAAGTAATATATTTATACTGAGTATTCCCCATCCAGAAAAAAAATCATAATATATGGGGATGTTGCATCAATTTCAGCGTAGGATAATCAAAACTCATAACTTTGCCAAAAGAATTTTTATCTGTATTTGGCCAAAGTATTGTAACTTACTCAATTTACAAAAACTATATTTCCACAGGATGGACCCTAATTTTTTTTTTATTTTCTCCCTATAAATGAAATCACAGTCTTTCACTTCTTCACTTCCAAATTAATGCTTGCTTTCTTTTAAATAATCTCATGTGAAAAACTAGATACATAGTGAACTCTAGAGAAAGACCTGTGTATATCAGAAAGCTGAGGTTACACTTCTCATATTCCCAGTTAAGGCTGCCTAAAAATACAAACAGTAAGTCAGAAATGGAGGTATGCCCAGTCTCCTTAAAATGGTACCTTGTCACATCAAGGAACTCAGGGTTAACTGAGGACTAACTTTATTTAGCCACCTGCCAATATTGCCACCATGATTATACCAGTCCACTTAGCCCATTAAAGCAACAGAAAATGGAAAAGTGGACTCTGACACAGCAGCAGTAGAGGCATCACTTGATCCTATTTACTATGGGAACACATGACAACTTTGACTTGTAACCCAGCCCAGAAGCAGATGTGCATTTATCACCAACCTAAAGCCATATTCAAGGTATAGGGCTGAACTGTGGGCAGAAGGTCACAGTTCTGCTGCCTGTGCTGTTCAAGGACAGAGGAAAAGTTTCAGAACTGACTCAGTACCTTTTACCAGCACTAAATTCATATTTGGAAAAAACAAGACATAAAAAGGCAATGACTATAATATACTAAATGAGAGGCAGTACTCTAGGCCAACTATTATTATTTTTGCCTTCAGGCTGCAATTCTTTATGCCACTAAGCTTCTGGTGACTCACACCACCATATTGTACCAACAAATGCTCTGAAAATGCAAATTGCTAATGACTTCTTTTAGCCCAATATAAACCTAGGAAACAAGTGCAATTCAATGCAGTATTTCCAGCAGTGCCATAAACATCTTTGCACAATAGTTTAAGCTAATGGCACTCAAAGTTTTATCTTATGCCTAAAGCTATTGTCATACTGAATAGCTATGATATAATCTTTGGAAAAGAGCATTAGCATTCTTTCATAAAGCACACTGCTTCACAGAGTTGACGTACCTTTTATATACTTGAATGGGTATCAGTAGAACACAACAAATGCTTTCCCTTTCTAAATAGATTTCTATTATTTTTAAGACTCAATCACTTTAAAGTATTTGCCTTATTGTTAGCAACAAGTTCTGGGAAATCAGCCAGAATACCTGATACCTGTTGAGTTGGGAATAAACACAAGAAATTAAGAGCTCTGTGTGCAGTTGCAGGACCTCGATATTTCTATGCTCATGGAGACATAGTATAGCGGCTCATACATCCACAGTGTTCAAACAGATGGAAACAGGCTCTTTAGAAAGGACAAGCCATGAAGATGAGGCAGTGGAGATGTCCTTTATGTGACAGAACATTTGGAATGCACGGAGGCAACCGAGAGCATTAAAGGGCAGCCCAGTGTGGGTGACATTACATTGGATGTCTGCTCCAGGCCACCTGGCAAGGAAAAACAAGCACATGAGATCTGCTGACAGCTAGAACAAGAACTCTGATCTGGGGTACTATTTTCACTCAGTGGAAAGTAAAAGATATTCCCACAAGACTAAACAGCATGCAGATCAACTGACCCTTATGCCACAGGTAAAAGACTAGCATCCCACTAATTTTCTGCCTTTTCCCCACTATTTTCAGATCAGACAAGGTTAGGTAATGCATTCAGTTTCTATTTAGATACAATGTCAAACGACAAGTACATTTCTCAGTGAATAATCTACAGGTGAATAAATTACTTAGGTCTAGTGAGGCACATGTAAAATATGCAGTGCAAATGTGCTCACTTCTCATCAGTTTCTGGAGCCAGACAGATATAAACCTACGAACTGAACAGGATGGTGGGTGCCAGAGAGAAATACTTGTTCCCCAGCCTTCTGCTAAATAATAGGGTTTTCTTCAAATTGGTGTTAGCTAGTATTACATTAATGCAATTTTCTTCTTTTGAGGGTAAAATTAAATGCCAGTGACAAGAACTACCATTCACCATCACTCTACTAAATTTCTCTGATTACATATGAAATTATTAAACTGGAATAGAAAAAAGGCCTGTTATAATGCTGCTGGCAATACCACTGTAGTATACTACCTGTCCCAGCCACAAAACAGCAGTTGATGAGCAGATATACACCGACATCATAAAACATTTTTAGGGACCTTGATGGCAATAGAACAGTGTAATCTTTGTAACATGGAGTGTTAACACAGCAGCACTGCTGCAAAAGGCAGGAGCTACCAGAGTTAATCACTGGTTCTACTGTTGCCAGCAGTGTTAGAAATGGGGTTAAGTGTTTTGTTGTTATAAATCCGCTTCACTTTTTATTCTCTAAACAGGATGAAGCAAATGTGATTATTTACAATCTCATTTGCAGCAGTTCTTTGTCATTCCTTTCATAAATGGTTTTTCTGCTACTGTAGTTTCTCACTTTCAGAAGCACTTAGCACAAATACAGAAAAAAATCTTAACAAAAATTATTTTTATGGCTGTGTTTACATGTATTTTACATGAAAGATCACACTATAGCAAGTGTTCTAGTTAAAAAAGCGATAATTGTATATCTGCAAATGCTTCAGACAGACCTGATTTTGATTCTTTTATTTAGTGCTTAACTAACACATTTCACCTCTCAAAGTGACAAATGAACCCCATGAGTAAATTACACAAAATCCAATTACCTTATTTACCTCACCCACACCATTTTACACCTCAGGGAAGTAAAGAATAACATAATTAAATTACATTATTTACCTGAAAGCTTCTCTTACTAGCTAAATGCAGGCACAGCTCCTCTTTTAAACTTTGCCACTCATAGTTTAAGCTCCTACTACTGAATTACTCATTGCCTTATTAGTTTAAAAGGCATAATTCTCCAAACTCATAATATTTTCAAGGACTTCAGATACATTATGTGATAGACAAATGAATTTCAAAAGAATAAAATGCATTCTATAATTTCATAGTATTTCTTCTTTTCAAAATTATTCCCACATATCCCTTTTTAACCTATTTTAATTCATAATCTTAAAACTATCTTAGTATTTGTAACCCGTTTAACTTAAAAATAGGTATTGTATATATGGGCAACTATAAAACCCAGTGTTTCTGCACTAGCCTAAAATTAAAACAACCTAACCCCTATTTTAACACTTTTGAAAGTGAATTTGAAATATGGTAGAATAATGGCAAATTACTAGAACAGATACAGAAATAACACAGAGAATTTTACAAGCTTTATTACACATACAGAGAAAAAATCCAAACAAAACTGCCAGAAATTATCAGGAAACCTTAAGACTACAATGCTTCTTATGAAAAATGCAAGAATGCTGTATTGAAGAGAACATCCCAGTCCTAGGAATAAACAATACACAAGCAGTGGAACATGCTTGCTTACACTAATGAAAAAGTGACAATAGACATTAAGAAAGACTAGGCTGTAGAAGTGAAAGAATGGTTCTTAGCATCTGGAAATACAATTTTGTATGTTGTATGCCAGAAACAAAATCAAATGTAATACCTCTTGCATACCTACCTATGGCAAATGAAAAAACAGCAGAGTTCTAGTTATTACTGCTAAAATTTAAAAATATAGTCTCTATTCACTCCAAGGAGTTTTGCCTATATGCAAAAATCAAATACTGGGCTGCAGTCACACTCTCAGATCTGTTGTGCATGCACCTAATTGCCTTTGCAGGTATTTCTCTGTTTACAGGATACACTTTCCAGTGGGTGAATATGCAGACAGTCCTGCTAAAAGAGGATTGTCAGGCAGTTACTGTGCAGTTCAGCTTCTTGCTTTAGTGCAGCCATTGGGACACCTCACCAAACAAATACAGGGATTGCACAGACTGCGGAGGGTTGATTTCTCATTAGTTTTGTGAATATCAAGCACCACATGAAAAACTATGTGACATACTTCATGCTGACCCAAGCTTTATATGGCAAAATAAAGAAAAAAAATATTTCTGCATTTACTTTTATCTTCAATGCTAAAAATGATTTGCAAATGAAATCTCCTTCCTAACTGGAAAATCTACAGGAAATGACAGTATGTCATTTACCATAGCTGTTTATAGGGATCTCTGATTAAACTTTGATTTATCTATCAAAGAAAGCATTGATATCTCACTTATTCCCAAAAGCAAAGGGCCATGAACTTCCTGAGTTCAATTCCATGAACTTCCAGACTTATCTTGCATTTTCAACTCAATGTCAATTTGAAAAGTGCATTTCTCTCCTAGGTTCTGCAAACAAAGTATCATTAAAGAAGATACAGTTCCAGCATTCTTGATTTTAATTTACAGACTAACCAGAAATATTAGGGAAAGGCACACCATTTAAAAGCAAGCGGTGTTCATAAGAAAAGATCACAGAAAAATTAAGGAGGAGGAGAATTTTTTGCAAAGGTGAAGAAGAAAGAAGCCAAGGCCCTCTTTGCACCTGCAAAAATAACAGAGATATGCAAGTACAAAATACTATAAGTACAGAGAGGTTCTGTTTGCTCAGCATGCAAGGGTCCCATCAAGAAAGGACTTAAGAGATGAACAGAAAAAAATTAGCAGAAATGAAAAGAAACACTCTTAGTCAAACAAGAAAAAAAATATAAGCACTCTTCAAATAGGACAAAGCATATGATCAGCTTGAAAGGGAAAAACCTACATTTACTTCACAGTATAGCCTCTCCTCATCAGCAAGGTCTACGAGCCTCTCTAAAGCACAAACTAACCTTACAAGCTCCTGACTTGATGCTTTCACTCAGCAGCAGCTGGCAGAAGTGATCTTCTAGGCCTTCCCTGTGGAAGCCCCCAAGGACATGTGTTCTTGTGCCCAGAGTAGTGAACACAACCCTTTCCTACAAACCAGAGTGCTCACAATTACAATCAACACTTACACACTTACCTGGTATCTCACTCGTCTTTTAGAAAAGTAGCCAGCTGTCTCCAAGACCCAGTATTGCCAGACACAGGAGATGCAACATTACAAAATTTATTACTGACCTTTGACTGCATTATCTACCTTTGGACACCCTTTGTCAACACTAATGTGCTCAGCATTTGGGGATTCCAATAACTGCTGTTACGAATTTCATAAACTACATGACATTTCTCCATGTGAATTTCCCCCCAAACACACTGACTCCAGCCTGAGTTCTATTCCATCACATGCCAATAATATTTGTTTATTAAGCCTGTGACATTTTAACATGTAAGATGAGATATTTCATTGTCTGTCTAAGCTAGAAACTTCAGGGCAAAAAACCTCAATGAGACTCATTTTTCAGTCCCAGAATATTCAAAGAAAACTAATGTTATGTTTTTTAATACATGTACTTGTACATAGATGGTTCTACTTTAATAAAAAGCTATTGCTGGTCAATACAAGAAGTATTTTAGATGTATATTCATTTTCTACCTATGAACTATTTTGGACTACTACTAATTAAATATTCTGTTGGCTTTTTGACCAAGGAATAGAAGAAAGATGCATTCAGACCTTTTAATTCTTAAAACAATTGTTCTATAGCAGATGGTATATAGGGAATGCATTCTATGCATTCCCACTTAGGTATGTCATGGATTTGACATTTGTGAGACCCTAAGACCTCAGCCTCCAACACATGAAATTTCTCTATGACAGAGACCCCCTATGTTTGCAAATTATTGTAAATCTTGGCACATACACACATGTTACAAAACATTGCGTTTTCATTTGCAGATTTAATTCAACATTTATCATGCTTTTCAAAGTAAACCATGAAATACATAATTCACATAAATTTCTTATATTTGTATTTTAAACTATAATTCACAATTACTTTTAACATTAACAGTCTCTACTATTTCTCTACCTTTTCACTATTCTAGTTCAATACCTGATGGTCAAATTCTTCTGTTTCCTACAGCAGGTATATGTCTAGGTCTAATTGTGAGTTTAACTTCAGTCATCTCTTCTGCTTGATAAAATGCAACCTGATTTGACAAGCTTCATCTCTAAATTATAAGAAGAAAGAAGCTAGTGTTTAAAATTGGAAGGAAATGTTACTCAGCTTCTCTTGATAATTAAAACCAATTTTTCATTAAGCACTACAGCTCTCACAAAAATATGTAAAGTTAATGACAATACCTAGCAAAATGTAGAGCTTGATTATTTCTAATGAAAAATTATGTAAAGAACTGCAATTAAGTCATCGGAAGCATGATTTTGCATAATCATTATGTGGAAAATACTGCAGGGATTATCTTATTCAATATAATCAATGTCATATGTAACTGTTTAGCTTTTGTACCCATTTTAGGATGCTTGATAAACAATTTCCTTACCATTCTAGAAATGTTTGCCTGTTTATGAAAGAAAATTCGACAACAGGAAAAAATCTAGATGATTGCAACTGACACATTTTCCTAACATAAAAACACTGTTGGTTTTTTGGATTATCTGTGACTTCATCTACAAAAATACTCAAGAGATTATGTAATCAGAAATAATAGTGCAAGGAGAGCGCCAGAAAAGGACTAATACGTAATTGTGCTTGAGCAGCAGCTTACTATCAAAGTATCACAATAATGCTTAGAAACCTTTTTTTCCTCTTTCAACTTACATATGCAAGGAGGAGGTAAATAAAACAGCTTGGCAACTAACCTGGACATTTTCATATCTTAACACAAAGTTTTTAACATATTACCCCATGACTTTGAGAAAAAAAATATTCAGTTTAGAGACAATATTACATATTACACATAAATCAGAAATAAAGTCACATTCAAAAGTTAATTATGGCATATTCTTCAGACAAAATTGCCCAGAAGCATAGAACTATACCATATGAATTAAACTCTCTTTATTTTCTTCAACTTCTTTTTCTATTCATGCTCAACAACTCCACAGAATGTAATAAATATGAACTTGTTGCACATTCATTAAATATGAAATAAATTTTAAAAATGCTCTTTACCACTTTCCAGCAATGAATATATGGCTAAATAGGTGGCACTGCATTTCCCACTAACAAATATAATGTTTCCACAGTCAAAAGTCTTATGTTACATTTTCTGGAATGTTCTATGGCTTTATTAAATATAGTAACAAAGTATGTTAATGCAATTACATTTTAAAATAAACATGAAAAATGTGTATTAATTAGAACCCACAAATATAAATACTGAGAAAAGTTGTCAATGGTTAAAACTATTTGTGCAGAAAGTGGTGATATTGCAAGACAGATTTTTATACTTGCAAGACAAAGTAAAAGAGTATCATTTCAAGTTAAAAATACTTATGCTAAATGTTAAACTCAGACATTTATTCATTCAATGAACTAGAATAAATTTTACTACAAAAGATCAGAAAGAAGACCAATTCATTCTCATCACTTACAGATAATGTTATTAAACTTGTTTCTACTCACTTTTACACCCTGAATTGTTTTTGTTGAATAATATAGATCATCTGCTAGATGAAGTAATAAATCAGGTAGACAATGCAGGTTAAATATATATCTGCTGAAACAGGAGATATAAATGAAAGTTAAACTTATGGCATACTAAAGTTTATGAAAATCTGAATTTAGCAAACATACTCCCCTGTGGTGTAAAAATGAATTCAGCAATTCTGGATCCGTCTTCTCATCCAGACTATCACACGGGTTTGTCCCAAGCAGAACTCTAACCAGAGCAAAGTTTATTCCTCTGAAATTCAAAGTTGTGATCTTATTTGCACTGTTCTTTTCTTCCAGGGTCCTGAACACCATAATTTTATGGTCACTGCAAACAGACCTAAGACAATCTTCATACTCAGTTCCTAATTTTTAGCACCAAGTCCACTAGAGTGCTTTGCCTCATCAGGCCTTAAGTCAGCTTGTGTCAAGTCATCATCACTGCACTCCAAATGTCTCCTGGAATGTGTGTGACTTGCTCTGTTGTCCTTCCAGTAGGAAGAAATTTATAATTTTACATAAAATCCAATCCTGAAACCTGATTGTTCCTTGCCAGAAATTGCCTAACATGTTTATTTAAAATTAATGTTTGCAATTATAGATGGGAACTCTGAACCAACAGGTAGTGGTCACCAAACTTGATCGTGACTGCATATTAGTAATATCTTACAAGTTGTAAACTAGCTCAACTGAATCAAATCTTAGCAGTTCAGAAAAATAGTTAACAGCTGAAGATTCAATAAACACCAATATTCATGCACAAAATGTATGAAATTATTAGTAGCTCAAGTTTACACATATTTTTAATTTGGCATGGGTAAGCAATAGGTAAATGTAATCTCTGCCTCATGTTTTGGTCAAGAAAAACTTATGTAAAAAACATACATGAGATTTCAAGACCGTAACTATATAATATATCCCTATATAATTAAGACAGTGGTATGATGGTTTTTTTTCCCCTCAATAGTCCCATTATTTTGAAGGGCTTGCTGGTTTGCAGTGTGATACTGTAAACAAGTCTTCAATCCATGGTAAGGAACATTCAGATCCTAAGTACAACAACACTGGCAAAACACAATAGATCTAGAAGGTTCCCTGCAAAGTAGCAAGAAGTCTTCTGGCTGAAGCTGTAATCCTCATTAGTTCTATTCTTTGCATACATCTAGCACTTCCACCTATAAAAATCATCATCTTGCATAGAACTATCATAAGTACTCAGCTGCCTCATACTGGTAAGTAGAGCATAAAGGGCAGGAACCTTTGCTCACTTAAAAATTACTCACAAGTGTCCACAGCAGGCAGTGCCAGCAGAAGTGAGAACAGAGTATGATATGGGAAGTGTGCTGATAGATTTCAGAGGATCAGACATGCTGTCAGCAAATGATTATTCTTTGAAGGTGAGTCAGTGTGAATGGAAAAATGAATGGCAGACAGCATCCTCCAAAATGGTGAGACAGAATAATTTCAGTGGCAAATAATATTTCTAACCAAAACCTGTCTCCTAAATGAATGACCAAGATGAAGTCATAATGTTTGGAAAAGGTTATTGCAGCACTACACTTATCAAAGAAGGTAGTTCTTGTTGATTACCTTTGAGAAAATGACACTTAATAGTCAAAATATGGGGCATGTAAAACAAGTGCTAAACATAGGGATATCTAACCGTTTTAATTTTTTGCTTGGAAAAAACTGAGTCTTGTAAAGTACAAAACTCTGGCTAAGGTAAACCTTTCATGATTCTATATCAATGCAAATTATGATTGATATTTCATTGACAGCAGTGCTATAAAAGATATGTCTGATTAAAACAACACCAGATCATAGCTAGAGTAAGATAATTTAAAGCAGGTTGGTTTTGCTTCTAATTAAATAACATCTGGTGTAATTCTTTACCTTGTGGCATTGTTCTTTGTAGACCTTGATGCTCGTCTGTCCAGTGGACTGCTGCCATGGCTAGCAGTCCTGGCGCCAGTGTACGCAGACTTGTTCAAAGCCTGCAGAAAGACTGGATAACAACAATCCACCCATCTGGATTGTCAACACCAAAGAAGACAACATCTGCCAGAGTAATTTGGCTGACTCTAACAGGTCCTCATTTATGGGAATTACCAGGCATGCTGGCATAGAGGGACGTGGTATGTCCAGAAACTTAGTTGATTTCTCCTGGACAGCTGCCATCAGAATCTCCAGTGTGACTGCCATTCTGTGCAGGAACTCTTGAGAGCTTTTATAAGTATCTGGCTGTACTTTTGAGTATCAATGGTAGCACAGTCTCTTCTGCAGACAAAGGTAATACACAGTAGAAACTGTATGATTAACAGCCTGCAATTCCTCTTCCTCAGAGTCTGCAAGACAGATGTTTCAATCATACACAAAGTTCACATACTTGGGATGAAAAAGACATGACTGGAATTGATATAACAGAAGCAGGTACAATTTGGTTAGATTGTTAGCATAGATAATAAAGAAAATACGTTCAAGGATACGAGTCACTAAATCATAACGTGACTCCCAGTCCTTGGACAACAACCACAAGCATTGCAACAATTAAGGGAACACACATATTGTACCATTCTCTACACCATTGTGCTAATACCATATGAATGGCAGGAGTAGCATCACAGAATGGTTTACTTTGGAAAGGACCTCAAAGATTATCTGGTTCCAACCCCTTGTTGTTGGAGTAAACAGTAAAAGAGCCAAAATCTCAGATTGGTATGGCAAACCAGAGAGAGAATACCTGGTGGGTCCTTGTAGGTTTTAAATTTTACTTCACAATTACAGAATTAAAAGATAACTGATTCTTTTTCCAGAATTCACGAGGAGAAACCCAGACCCACATCTTAGGTATGTGGCTCAGCTTACCATGTGAAAACTATACTAGAGCATTTCTGTGTGTAAACACCTCTGACTTCTGTGTTTATTTAAGGAATACCTTACAAAATAGCATATCTCAAAAATGTACCTGACATCCAAAAGAGTGTAAAAATATTTCATGGACTCATAATGCAGCATTATTGTTCCATAACTACCAAAATTCCAAACAACTGAGGCTTATACTCTGTCATAAGAAAAAAGCATTAGTAGAAACAATTCAGATGAAAAGGCAATTGTGTTTAAAAGAGACTGAAATGTAAAAATAAAAATTAAAAAAAAAAAAAAAAAAAAAAAAAAACCAAACCTAAAAAAAAAAAAACCTGACATTTTTGGTAAAAAACCCTGGTGAAAAACAGTAAATCATTTTGATTTTGATGGAGTGCCAATTTACTGAACAATTGCTCTGCTAAAAAGAAATTGAGCAGAGTTGGATTCATTCCTCTGTCTACATGAGAACTGCATCTTATCATACAAACTGACAGAGGATCCAGCTCAGTAAGAGAACCTGGACTGACATGTGTAGGACACAACTACATCATCAATAGGATTCATGGATAATAGGAACAATATTGATAATAACATTCATTTACCTTACCCAGACCCCTTTCAGATAATAGCAAAGAGAAGAACCGCTGCTCTGTTCCTCTCAAATGCCAGCTGTGGTCAGTCTTACCATCACTGTGCACCAGCAAGAGCATTCACTGCCCTTCAGGGGGCTTAACCCACCAATGGTTCCTGCACCATTGGTAAAGAGATGTCAAGAATCAATATTCCTAAAAAAGTTTTCCTGCCTTCATGTCAGTTATGCAAAATAAATTACTCCCCTCAGCACTATCAAAACCATATGAACAGTAGTGGTGAAGAGTAGAAATCACAGGAATTTTAGCAGGCTTGCACTGGATAGCCAGCTTCAAAGCCTCTCACAGATATCCTGTGCTCAAATGAAGCTCAAAATTGCAGTTGCACCTCCTGCTTTTTCCTGTATTTTTTTTTCTTGGCTGAAATCCTCTCATATGCCTGCAAAGCAAAGGGGCCCAGTCTTTTTTATCCTCTTTATTGTTCTCATAAGGAAGTTCCTGCTGTTGGTTACAGAATAATTGAGTGCGCCTTGTCCATAGGCATTTCTCTCAGAAATGCAGATTTTTACATGAGAATAGAATATTTCACTATCACCACTGGTTTTTTCTTAATTAAGAAGCTACTATGGCTTGAGCAATCTCCCTCTTTTCCTCTTTTCACTTCATTGATTAATTGGGCATCCTTAATAGACTTACACATGGACTGCTTTGCAAAAGGTTCTTCAGAAGAAGAAACTTAGGGAGGCAGGGATATATTTCAGGGGGGTTTAATTTGTTTTTAAACAGTGAATCAGTTAATTCTAAACCTAGTGTATTGGCAAATCTTTCCTACAAGGACAGACCATTTTATATAATAGAAATAATTCTAAGAAAGGACAGACACAGTGACCAATATGTTTATCACTAACTTCGCTAGAAGAAACTATGCATAAATTGTTCTCTGCTGCTGCTGCACAATTCCTTAAGAAATATTCACATTTTTATGTACTTGCTTCAAATGAAATTCTGAAATGCTTTTCAAAACAAACAGCAGAAAATATTTTTAAAGTCTTCCCAACTGTGAAATTAATTTGTAACACAAACAAATGTAACATTTCATTCTATAAATACACAGACTGTAATTCAACAGAGGACTGAAATGATACCTCGGATCTTGGGCAGAAATTTGGTAAAAATAATTTAGTTTGCAGGGTTTCACCCCACCCTTTTCTTGTACATTCTCCTGACACATTTATAGAAGATGACTTTTAGGTTCTCCAAATATTTAGAGCTGTGCTCCTGCAGAAGTCCAGAGCTGATATCTTATATGCAACATTGTGCCTATTTCATGCTGAATCAATTTACTGATTCCAGGTGACTACCAATTCAGCAGGAGGAACAAAAAAACAGTGCTAGGCAAGAGTCTTAATTTCCTACAGTCAATAATGAAGTGTGCTAATTACCTCTTATCTGCCTTGTGAACTGCTGACACGCTCTGTCCATTTTTAGCACAGAGAATCTCCACTTTAACACCTGCTTGTTTGGTTTGGTGGGAAGGGTTTGGAACTAAAAACTGAGGTATTTAGATGGAACAACACACAAGAAGGGATTAGTATTTCCACAAATCAGACTAAAATACAGCTGTTTGTATAAAAGGTACAAGATCCAAACCAAAAATAAAACAAACAAATCACCTTTTAAAATCAGAAGTAGTAAGCCACTGGGCAAATTAACATTGACCAATTGGTTTTGTGCTATTTTAAGATTGACTAAAATGATTTATTAAGGTTACTTAAATAGTTCCTCTTGTATTGTGAAGTTTCTCAATTTTGATAATAGAAAATAATTGAATTTATACAGTACATACCTGCTTCATTTATTCTTCAGTCATTTATTCTTCTTTCTACTAGGAATTGGGTTCAAGCACTTGTACACAGCAATTACAGTAGTTACAAGACCAAGTGAAACTATTGCAATTGTTTTGTAACCCATTCCTAGAATTCAAAATGAATATAGAGAAAGTCCAAGTATGTTATCACCTAGATTTTATTTACTTACATATACCACATGAGATTTCTGATGTTAAGAGTTCATATTTTGCTGTAACAAAGTAGAAGCAAGAAGTATTTCTCTAAGTAATGGTTATTGTTCTGAAAGCACTACTGGGTTAATAATACTATTTATATTTTTTAAGTCCAAATAACAGTAAAACATAGAAGGTGATGTATTAAAACATTTCACATTTTTACTAAAATTCTAAGTTGCGGGAGGAAGAAATTAAAGCGTAGATGTCAGAGTGCTAGGATTCCCCCAGGCATTATGAAGAGCTGTACACAAAACACACATTGCGTACCTGCAGGTGTACAAATGTTTTCTGCCTGTTCAGAGCAGTTGATAAGTCATTGAATCTACAGACATGTGCTCTAGATTTCTTGGCAGCCTAGTTAGAAGTTTCTACTCATTATCATTCACAATCACCTTGGATCTTCAAACCTTAAAAATTAACAACTACTTCAAGATCCTGGGGCAAGTAGCATAAGTTTGCCCTGTCAAACATATTCCTTCACTGACATCAGCTTGTGTCTCACAGTAGAAAATCAGCCAGACACTGTAGCCAGACAACCTGAATGATCCAGGTCAGCTGTACTCCTTGGAGCTGTGCTTTGTATTAAATAACAGAAGCATTAGAAAGTGAGCCCCATGTGAGATGCTGCACACCTGTGGGTGCCAGAAGAGCTCCAGAGGAGCAGAAGCTCCTGCCATCTACACAATTACTGGGCTGATAGCTTGTTTTCTAACTCTTAATTGGTAGACCAACATATGAAAAAGAACAGCTTGCTGCCACCACAGCTCCAAAGCACTCCTGTTCTGTCAAGGCTGAGTTAAATGAAAAGTACCTGCAAGAGAGCATACATGGCTTCTGCTTTATTAATTGAACAAAACTGTACAAATACTTAACATGAGGGAAAAATAAAAATTATTGGATAAATATTAAACCACATATGATCAACTCTCAAATTTGTCTCCTCTGTAGCCAGACAGTTAAAGTCAAAGGAAAGAAAACACTTCAATTAGCCAAAGGCAA
Source organism: Agelaius tricolor (assembly GCF_023055355.1). NCBI lineage: Eukaryota > Metazoa > Chordata > Aves > Passeriformes > Icteridae > Agelaius > Agelaius tricolor. The sequence goes on from NW_027269263.1 coordinate 8,470,823, forward strand.
GTACAGGCTCCATAGCAAGAAAATGAAAATAATGAGAAGCAACAATTCTGTTTGTGAGAGATGCTTTGCCTAGAAATGAACTTCTCATTTGGAGAAAAGAGGGTACACCAAAAATGTTTCTTAGTCAAAATCTGCTTAGTCTGGCATGACATATTTTCCCATGAAATGTCTTACCAAGAAGTTACTTTGGCAAGGCAGGTACTTTTCCAGGAAGTTCAGCAGGGAATAGTGGCCAATTTCCTGGTGCTTTGCCTTGAATAGCAGCATGGTCCCCTGCACTAAGCTAAAGGATGAAACATGAAGCACTAGCTAAGAGGCACACGGCCAATGAATGTGTGGTTTCTATCACCAGCATTAACAGATTAGCTAAATTTCAGCTGGCCCTATTTGCTTTCCAGATAAGGCAAAAAACCCCAAGCCAAACAAAAACAGCCAACAACAACAACAAAAACCAGCCCCACACAACAACAATGCAACACTAGTATGCAGAAACATTTATATTTTCTTCCACAGGGTAAAAAATACATTTCAAAGACATTTTAAATGAAAAACTGAAGTTTACTCTCTAAATTCTTAGCAAGCATATTTGACTATATTTGTAGCAGAGAAAGGTCCACTTTCAGTAAGAAAACACAAACATAGTTAATTAGGTACAAATAAATATTTCTAGCCATTAGTTCTTTGGTATAATGCATAACAGACATCAAAATACAAATTAACTATTTCAACTTTAACATGGTAGCAGTCTCAGCCATCATCAAATTTCCAGAATTTCAGCTCTTCTGTGAATCCAGTTTCACAACTATGATGCATCAAACAATCCCTTTTACTTATGTAGATTAGTTCCTCTTCTTAAATTGCCTTAACCAGAGGTAAGGCTTTATAAACAACTCAAATGGACATCACTTTTTCTGTGAACTTTGTCATATTGATCCACCAAAAGAAACTAATCTGTTCTAAAAACATACAAAGAAACAAATTAGGTATGACAAAGAAATGTTTTAGTTCTAAACAGATGGGATTAGGAGGATTATAGAAAAGGTTACTCCTTGAGATGAGTCATTTTAAAAGCATGAACTCATCAGCCATTGAAGTAGTTTCCATTCAACCTGTAAAATATATAAAGTGTGCCATTCCAGAAATGGAAAACATAATTATTTACCACTGGAAAAGATTTCTTAGAATTTGAGAAGTGCCAAACCTATATGCAAGTGTTAAATAACTAAAAAATGTGCATCTCATCATATATCCTAATTCTCTCCCTTCTCTCTCTTTTTTCTCAAGGTTTTCTACTCTCTCTTTCAAAGTCTCTGCAAGAGGTAGAGGATGAAGATATGTTGCTTGCTGCTTTAAATCTAGGAAAAACTCTACAAAATGGAGATAAAGGTATGAACAGAGGAGCTCTACCTTTGCTGAAGTACCACAATACTGAAGACAGCAGTGTCTTCAATTATAAGAATGCTGGAAACACGAAGTCTTTGGTGAGTTCATTTTTAAATTTTGGCTTAATTGTAAAATTGAAATTCATTTATACCCCTTTAGAAAACAAGTGCAACAATTTAAATCAATAACCAGGTAATTATATAAAAATACCAGTTCAACATAACATAGTCAAGAAAAAAAATTCAATTCTATATATCTAATGCCAAGATTCTAAATGTGTAACTTGGAGAGTTGAATTAAATCTGATTTTCACAGACAGTAGCCAAAACTTGGAGGATGGGGGTTGGGGGTGGGGGGTAGGGATAAGAAGAAACCTATATGTATATTTGATGATGTCCCTATATGCAGCAACAGGTTTTTAACTTTGCCAAACATGGGACTCATTATTTAATTATGTCCATTACACCATTTTGGCCGAGGATGCAATACAGGTCATTACTATTAAGGTATGATTTTGAAACATAAAATAACTGCGCTGTTGGAACATAAGAAACAAAATAAAGATAAACCTCTTGTCTTCCCTCAAAACAGGACAGAGGTTCCAGGCATGATTTCTTCAATCATGTTATGCCAATCAACTTGGGAAGAAAGCAACTACCTTATCCTGCACTGAAGGGAGCCATAGCTTTTCCAGCTGACACTGAAATTCAAAATAGTGAGTCAATACAGGAAAGAGAGACCACAGATGAAGAAAATTCAGCTAAATTACCTATTGGAAGAAGAGATTTTGAGAGTAAATATATTTTATTTTTACACAGAAAATTACTTCACTCTGGTAAAGTACAGTGCAATGTCAATATAGCAATTTGGTAGAGATTCATTTTAAGACTCCATGACTGTTATGATTTGTCGCATGGGGGAGGGAGCATTTGTTAAATTAATATTTCCAGAAGCCATAAGAATTCTGGTTCTTTGATGGTTTAAACTTTCAAGCTCTTTTTCTCTCCTGTAGTCCTCAGGTGTATGCTGGGAAGAGTCTATCGACCTTGTTGGCAAGTGTGAAAACTGCTTATCCCCACCACCCTCTCTGAAGATTAAGCATTTTATTCTGAATTTAATGTAATTTGGAGCTACTGAGTCTTAGTGTAACTGCGCATACACATCCAAAAATCATTTCCCATTGCACTGTAGAGGGATACAGAATTCATTACCAAAAATACCAGTGTAATCATTCACAATGTACTGTTATTAAAAAATAAAATACTTCAGCATAATCCAGACTTGTAAGCAATTGTCTACTATAATATACAAGCTACTTTCAATTATTTACATATGAAAGGAAGTAATTCATAAATTTCACCTGTTTTCTTGCAAAATTTTACATCTGTCAACATATATGTATGTGAAAAAAAAAAAACTTAGACTTGAAAAAAGCAAGTTAATTTTGCCTGACCAGCAATCAACTTATTCTTACTTGCAGTTTTGGTCTGTTTTCTTTTTCCACCAACTTTGCTGTCCAATTCCTTCTTAGAGCTGCTTGAAGTCTTAAGTCTTTTAGTATTTTTTTGCAAAGATGGTTCACTTTCCTTGTCACAGATTATTTTGTCATTATTCAAATCCATCTGTTCATTCTCAGAGCTCTTGTTCCTTGGCTGACAACTCAGCTTTCCCATTTCTGTATAACTTCTAGTCTGGTGAACACTTTCAGAAATAGTTCCAAGCCCTGGTACATCAAGACATGAATTTGGACCTTCTGTCATGTAAGAATATCAAAAACATATGTGAGGAAATAAAAAGTTACCTGGGAACACACATCCTTTTTCTATAAGGACTGCCATGTTATTTTTTTTAATCAAAAATAATGTATTACCAATAAAACAAAGCTATGCTTGTCATTGCTATTAAATTTGCTATGTGCTCGTAAGTGCATTGCCAATTTAAAATTATATTGCTCAAAAACATGTAAGAACTAACTTAGGGAAGTGGATTTATAACTTTAAGATATTGGAAGAGAGGGTTAAAGGGCATAGAAATTTTATATATTATATAGCTTGTAGTGCAGTAAAACAAATTTTCCCCCCTTTTAATGGCAAAAATATAAATTGCACTTGGCTTACTTTTGTAGAATAAGAACAAATATGTCATATATGCAACATATATCACTTTTTTATTGCAAGATAGCATCAACACACTTTTCAAACATTTATATTTTCAAAGCATTGGCACTACAATTTGATTGCAAAAAGATTTAACTGGCATATGAGACATGGAGAACAATGAGACATTTTTGTTCCTTTTCTTGAAAATATTTGAATTATACTAAAGGCTTCTTGGATAGCATTTAAAGTATTACCCATCACATTTATTTATTCAATCCTACCACAGCTTACCTGTGGGCTTTCCAGCTTTTAAATGTTGCTTTGGTACAGGATGTTTGCAGGTTGGAATTGCACAGGAATGCTGACCATTCATTTCACTCAAATCATTTTTATACGTACAGGCAAACTGGGATTTAATTGAAGATTGCTTCATCTGCAAATACCAATCTGCTATTAGCTTCTATAATTTAAAAAAGTGAAAGACAACACCAGCCAAGACTTGTATAATAATGAGCTTTACCATTCTTTTCACATTAAATACCAGAAAAATTGATATGCTCACATTAAAGAGGAAAATTAGATATTAATTTACAAAGCATAAGGGCTTTCAAGAATAATCATTTATTATTCTATTAAAAGTACTAAAATAATTCAAAACTATTTTTTCAGCTCTTTCAGAAAGGTACACATTAACTCTTAGATCTTCAAATTAAAGTTTTCTGTCTTAAGTTAGCCCTGTCTTCTGATAGGGCTGTTTTGAGTAGGTGTTGCAGCTACTACAGTCAATTTCCAGACTTCTGCAGCTCAACATCTGTACTTCTATATGAAAATACCAAGTACTATTTCAGATATCCCATTTATTCACAAAACAAAGCCATTTCACCACTGAATGCCAATGTCTAACTCCTCATTTGCCAAAACATACCCATTTAGCTCAAGTCCCAGGTAAAATTTTCTCAGCTTATTCTTAAGTCACAGCTTCAGATCAGCTGAGAATTTCGGGTCAAGCATTATATTTTCTGTACAATTGACCATAAATGGTATAGGTTCTGCAAGACAAATTCTGCCCTCACTTCCATTTGAAAGTGCACTGGATTATATGAATTATATTGAAAGACATAGCCCAGAGTAGATAATAACAATACAACTGGATTTTTAGCTAATAATTCCATCACACCAAGCACAGGCAAATTTAAATCAATTTGAGCCGAACAGGTGCTTCAGTAAAAGCATCAGGGAAAAGAACAAGTAATAAGCACTGTTACAAAATAAATATTACTACATAAATAGATGGCCGGAGTGATTTGTTGAATAGGAGGTTTACTGACATTTTTCTGATTAAAAGGTTTGCATTATGCAAGTCTACTTTTCTTCTTAGCACAAGCAAGATTAAACCTTGCAGTTCAGATTTGACCCTCGGACATATACTTTTCTTCTAACTTAAATTCTCAGATTTAGACAGAAGGAAAGAGAATAATGTTCCCAGAAACCTCCTTTCCCAGAGGAAGTCATCCACAAAATTCAGTAACAATTGATGCCACTTTGATCAGATCCTGCTTTCCTACATATAGGGTAACAGACTTGAGCCTATCACTGAGATGCAACCTAGATATCTCTTCATGATACTGCTGTTGGCCAAGTGAATACATTGAGTATTTGGTAAAAAAATACCTCATTTATTTACCAAAATATAGTTGTTCTTTCTGGTTCAATACACCTGGACATACATTGTTTTACTTTAATCCTCAGTATACCCTTCAAGAGTCAAAAAGACCAAGTCTTCCCTGTTGTCTATCACTCTCAAACTGCAATTTATTTGGGCCAGATAACAGACTGGGAAAGAAAAGGAGATTTAACAGGGCAAACTAGCAAGCCTGACTCTCAAAAACTCCAATGTCTTCCTAGTGTTAATCTACTTTGTACTTTAAAATATTTACCACAAAAGAAGACTACATACATAGACATTTACAAGGTTTGTATGCTTCAAGATTATGCCTCAGCTCACTGACTGTAAGTAGAATTATAGAATATGCTGAGTTGGAAGGGACCCACAAGAACCATCAAGTACAGCTCCTGGCCCTGCACAGGACACCACATGCCAGAGAGCATTGTCCAAACACTTCTTGAATTCTGTCAGGCTTGGCAGTCCAACCATTACCCTGAGGAGCCTGTTCCAGTGCCCAATCAACATTCAGGTGAACGTCTTTTCCCTAATTTCCAACCTAAACCCCTCAAAAAGCTTCATGCCATTCCCTTGTGTCCTATTGCTGGCCACTTGAGAGTAGAGATCAGAGTCTGCACCGCCTCTTCCTCTCTACAGACTGTATATGTCATTTTATTCTTTTCAGAAAGTGTTTTGAAGGATAGAGCAGCTGTCTAATTTAAATTTAGTGAACATCATATTGTACAATTACAATATTAAGGAGATACAGGACTTCTATTTCCTTTCAGCTTCAGGTTACTGTAATATTAATGAAAAATATTTTCCAGTACTTGATATGTTCTTGAAAAAACTTCATTTTAATCCTTTACAAATTCCTCAATTCTCAATTATTGTTCAGTAAATGACACACATCAAAAATTATGCAACTTGAACGGCTTTCTATCACATTCATATTGCAAGAGGCAAATAAGCTACAATTTTGCAAAGTTGATTAACCTATAATAAATACAGCATGAAGAACATAAAATTTGAGCAAGAAAGCCTGACAGTTCCCATTCTATAACCAACAATAAATGCAATTATTTTTTTATAAACAACAGCATTTCTTTTTACCACTCCCATCTTTCAGTTCACTGATTCAGTTTGTAGGGATAAAATATGTGGAGTCAATAGACAGAAGTCAAGCTCAAACACTGAAAAACTCACAACATAAACCCATCTGTGTTTCAACTTCACTGAAGCTTGAAATATGTCTATTGCATCACATACCAGTCAGGCATTTGCAAACAGGACACAAAGCCCTACCAAATCAGATTGTGGATGCTAGAACTAATCTAGAGGGTGTATATATAGTGTAAGACACCTTTGTTGAAGCAGTCAAACTTCTCAACTAGTCTAGGAACATATATCCACTAGTATAAAGAAATATACTACAGTTCCATACTGTATTACATTGGTTGAAGTAGCAATAAGCACATTTTATTGTGAAGCACATTTTAACAGCCTGAAGGCAGCACAAAGGAGCACAAGTCTATCGCTGAATTAGAAAGTAGAGCTTCACTGGAATGTTTTTAAGAAGAAAGATCAACCTAAAATTTACTTGAAGCACACAATAAAACCTGTCAACAGCTTAAAAAAGCTCATAGAAAAAAGGCCCTTAGAGTTCTTTTATATTAAATTCCCTAAAATTCACTGTTTTAAGAGCACCACACCAATGACCCACAGCTCTGGGAGAGAAAAAAATGTTGGGAGATCAGTGTGCAGAGTAGCTGCACACACTCAGCACACACAAAAATGGCACACAATGAACTCAGTCTTACTATTCCTTCTCCTCTTCACAAGAAAGTTGGATGTTGCTCTTATCCCCATACAAAGAAATGTTCTACTGCATTTCAGAAAAAAAGGTTCACTGTTACCACTCTTCAGCTGGGAGAAAGTAGGATAGAATTTACAACTGTTTCAGCACAGGTAGGTCAATTAGAAGTCCTAATAAGCAGACAAAGTAGTATATTCTCCCTCCTTAACATCTGTATCTAGAGAAAGCTTTCAGTTGTTCAAGATGCCCATATAAAACATTTGCTTTTATGTGAAATATTAATGGTGCATGCTCTATTTATTTCTAAAAGTTAGATTATAATCTGTTCCAGATCTCCTTCCAGCATCTGCATACAGACAGTACTGCCAATATTTAGTCACTAAGAATGTTGAGATTTGGTTTTTATGCACTGGAATGGCATAATAGAATTTGAAAACCTACATCAGTAACAACAAACACATGTTTTTATTTTCTAGCCAAACAACTAGAGTACTATTTAGAAGGGAAAAAAAGATAGAAAGAAAATTTATTTTCTCCATCCTTACCCTTGTCCTTTGAGAAAAAAAATATTCAAGGTAAGTTGAAAGAGGAAGTTGAAAAAGGGAAAGGAGTAAAAAGGGACAAGTAACAAAATAATAAATTATATCTTCATCAAGCCAAGGTATGTTATTAAAAAATATCCTTGATATCTCAGGAAGGCTTTTATTGTACTGCAACAATCAATTTTTTTTTAGCACGATATTGTACCAGTCTTTTGCTATCCCAAAATAACCTGCTACTGTTTTGAGAACATAAACCCCAAATCACCTCATTAGTGGCTTTCAAACAAAACTCACAGCTATGGACACTAAACAAAGTAGTTTAGGGGTCTTGTAGAAATAAAAATGGTATTTTCTACACAAATGTGGTTTATCAACTGACACAAAGTCTTTCCTCAGATTTTGTGCTGAACATGTAACCTTTTCATTCTATTTACTTCCCTCCTCTACTAAACTACCAATCAACTTTGGTGTTCTCCATACTTATATTGCACTAAGGAAACAAACATTTCTTGCAACAATAGATGAGACTACTACCTGAAGAAGATTGTTTTCTCTATTACTATGACTCTTCTGTTCACAATTACAGTGGGCATACAAAAAAACTCTTGATAACTTCCTGTTAATATTTTCCAAGTCACAGTTTATTTGTACTGGAATCACAAATAGGCAAAACAATTCTCTCAAGTAACAGCATTTAGAGAACTAAGCTATGAAAAATAACAGCAGTGCATGAAGCTAGATATTAAGTCATTTTATAGAGACATGAAAAAGTCACATGAGAAAGGCAGACCAGGATTTTTGCTTTTTTCTTGGAAGGATTTCTATACACAGTAAAATTACAATGAGCTTCAAGCATGCCAAGATTTGTTAGAGTTCTTAAGCCACAAATTCTTCTTAAAACTAGATCTGCAGCCATGTTCCCAACTGGAGGGAAATAGTGCCTCATATAGGAAAGGTTGTCTCCGGTTACATTAAGAAATAAACCGCACCAAACTACTGAAAGTCCTTGCAGCTGTTTCAGGGTAAGTCTGCTAACAATGCAGCAGGCTTTCTAAAACAATATATCAAAAGGCCAAAACAATCTTAACTTTACAAAAAAAGAACTGTTGCACTCTCATATATTGCATGCTTACAGCCTAATAACTTTGATTCTTCAGTTCTCAGTTCTGAAGTTCTCAGTTCCACTCAATCCCATTAGTTCAGGAACAGGATTTCACCTACAACTTGAAAGTCTCAATATTTTGCAGTGCAAAAAAAAGATGAAAATCTTATTATGCAACATTTTTGTGGTCCTAAGTTGCTCCTCAGCCTAAACAAAGCAGGTTATTCTAACAGCCTGTTCATTCCCCTCTCACACCACTAACCAGAGCTTTTAATAACCCATTGAAATCTACAAAAAAACTAGTCAACAACAGGTTTCTACTCATTTCACATAAATAGAAATATGATTCAAAAAAGCAGACATAAGGCTGGATGAATCCTTTTCAGGTAAAACAACTCTCTCCTGTCCAATTAAGCTTCTTATGTATTTCAATAAAGCAGACAAGTGACATAACAAGGACAGCTGACAAGTAACATAACTCAATACATGTTCCACAGACCTTTCTGAATTAAAGACTCCTGCTACAAAATACTATTCACCAGAAGACATTTCACTTAAACAACAGATAAACTAGAAACTAAATTGGTTCCCAAAGGAAAAACCAAGTTTCATATTCTTATTCTTACCTACTTCTGCTAGAGGAAATGAAACAATGCAACATGCTTGTTTCCCCAGACTTCTTTCTCATCAAGCAATAAGAGCAACAGCTTTGCTTCCCAACAAATGCCAATATAGTTAGGTTGTATTTCTGTGTTTCTTCCAGTATTTAATGAGGATTGAAAGACAAAAAATATTTCTTTGTCATTCACGGTTGCCAAGAATTTGTTTTGGCACAATGGAAACATCCACAAGATTTATTTTATTTCTGAACACCAATTCCAGTTCATAGCTACCTGTTTATTTTATCCACTGTCCTTATTTTTAGATATTAAAACACATAGTGATGATGTGCCCTAGGTCTAAATATTATCAATCTGCATTCCTCCACATAATTCCACAGAAGTTGAGAACTCAGATCCTCTTAAGGAAAGAGAGCAAAACAAATTTTATCTCTTGCTTCATTAAAATTTCATTTTTAATTAAGGTGTTTCTGTTTTTTCTTTCTAAATTTGCTTAAATTTCTTCATTTAGATATAGAGACTCAGCATACAACCAAACTAATCACCACTACTGAGTTTTTCTTCCCTTCTCAAATATCATGGAAAAGGTAACTTTTATGGGATAAGTCCTAATAAGACATCCTTAGCTTATACTGTAGACTAACCACCTAACACCCATCAGAGGCAGCATGGTAAAAAGCCATTTTGGGCAGTCTTTTGGAACTAAAGTTACCATCACACATATGGCAAAAGAAACTTCTCTGAAGGATCACAGATATTGAGAAGAAACATTATATTGCTACTCCCTTACCAGATTTTATTTTTTAGTATCTCCTGAATCATTTGCTGACATGAATACACTATGCATAACAAAATTTGTAACTGTGAATTTAACAGGCAACCTGTACTCATTTCAAGATGTTTTCATGGAATAATAAGGGAGACTGACACTCAGTGTAACAAGGTGGTACATATTACTACAGCACTTGAGATCTACAGCTATGGAGAAGGAATTCTTTGTGCCAGGTGCTGTACAGTAAGTACAGAGCAAAATTTATTTCTGCCAAGAGACATCACAATCCTAGACAAGAAATATATGGATTCACAGTGAAAGGAACTGAAATTAGTCACTGTAATGGGCATTTACCTCAACAAAAAGCACTACTAAGATGTGGGGAGAGGTTGATTTAAAGGTACTGAAAAAGGTTTGAAAGGAGTATAATGAGTTCTGCAGATATCTATAGGAAATCCCTTCAGCCATAAGAAACAGTATAAAAGCTAAAAGGGTTCAGATGAAAATTAACAAATGAACAACAAAGACTGGTACTGCAGGCTGAATATAAGCAAGGACAGACCAAAGCAGCAAATCAAATAACGAGTGGATTCAGACAGGCTAAAACAAGTAGCTTATATGTACCACAACTTAAAGGAACAGACTGAGATAGAAACAATAGGATGGCTCTAGTGTCTAATCACTTTGGTAACAATCTTTTGAACAGTAATCTTGGTGAATGAACGTGGGCTAAAGTTGCAACTATCAAGTCCAAGAAAAACATACAGCAGCACATCAAAAAGTAAAATGAACACGTAGTAAATTACACTTGAGTAGATATAGGGGAAAATATTCCAGAAATGCCATGGAGTGAAAATAAAGCATGTAAAATATCTTCTTCACTGTTACAGAAATACACCAGGAAAGACAGACCTACCACCTCAAGATCAAGAGCTGGGTATCCACAGGATAGTGTAGAATTAACAGAAGATCCCAATTTTGACAAAAGGGACACTTAGGTCACTCAATCTCTGAATTGTTGATACATGAAGTTTTGTTTGTAGACGTGTGCAGCACAAAGAAGGTACAGAAAGAGAAGAGAAAAATACAGACTTAGAATATGGAGAAGTAGAAACATGCAAAAGAAACTAGAAATAGTTAGAGAGGTAGAGAGAAAAAAAATAAAATGCAATATCAACATTTTAAGAAAGAAGTAGGATTTTATGTGAGAGGGTGGAAATCAAAAATGAATGGCAGAGAAGTGAGTCTTAGTTATAAAAGTCGTTAGTTGTTCGGCAACAACCATTTTAGTTGACTTGTATTTTTGCTTGTTTCTGTTAAAAACATGTCAAACCACCTCAAATGTGACAGGTAATTACTTTTAGATAATAATTTTTGCACTTTGATATTGAACACAACTGATCGTGTAGCCAATTACAAAAGTTTCATTAAGAGAATTATGTATTTCAACATTTTATACAAACATCATGACATTTTTGCTATTTGATGAGTAAAGCTGCAATTTAAATGTTGTTTACATAAAATAAAGATCCTTTATAAATTTTTCATAATTTCCCTCTAAGTTTTAAACTAAATTTCACCCTAATTAGTGCATGTATCCAAAATGCTCGTCATTGACCCAACCTACAAAAAAGGACTCAGAATGAAGTTGGAGCACATTTAAAATGCATGCTGAAAATACTGACAGTGCTTTTCATTTTGATGTCTCTCTACTTCTTAGACATGCACTATGTGTTCAAGTTTATCTAATGTCCAGTGAAAGATATTTTCCATGGTGCTGTTCTAGAACCAGTTCTGATGGCTTGGAACACCTCTTCCAAACATGCTAATTAGATTTGTGTTTTTAAATATTGTCGAGACTAAGTCTGTAAAAAATATTATGCCACTACTTTTATTTAGCTTTCTGTTGAAATACTGCAGAAGACAAGCTCTGTCTCCATTCATAGTCCCAACATTCAAGTTTGCCTATTTTAAGGAAAAATACTTTGTAAAAATGCAGTGCACTGAAAGACAGCAATTTTCAGAAATATTGTTCTTTTGAATAGAGCCCCTCACAATACCAATGTGCTCCTGTAAAGTTCCTTTTCATCTACAAAAGCAAACATTAGCATCTTTATTTTACTGTTCACAAAATAATGTTATAGAAATGCCCTCAGATTGGTACAAATAAAAAGCATCAAAAGAAAAACCACAATGAAACCATCACTATTACACTTTTTCAATATCTATTTTATCAGAACTAAAATGAGGTGCCTGTATTCAGTTTTATCTCTGTTTTCAGATAGCTTGGTTTATTTCTATGGTCCTGAAATACACAGATAGGTAAATGAAGAGAGATTAATTCAGTACACCTTCACTAAGAAATCTTCATTAAGAAGTACTTCTAAGTTTAAAGCCTCCCTCTTCTGGAGTTTTAGATATTTCTATTCATATGACAATACTGCTCTAGTTGGGCCATTTCCACAGTTTCATCACAATTACATTTCTTTAGCTATGGGATGAAAATCTCAGATACCTGGCTGAATTGTAACACTGCTACTATTATTTTATCACTATTATTACAATGCCTCTACATTTGCATAGCAATTCCTACAGAGTACCTTAATTACTTTTTCATCCATAGATTTCAGAATACGTTGTCTAAGAGGTTTTGGAGAAGAGCCACTGGATCGTGCTGGAGATCTATATCAAAAAGAGAAGTATTTAGGATATGTAAAAGCAATTCATTAATAAAAACTGTTGCCATACAAAGTTCCTCAGAAACAGAAAGGCAAATACCTTTACTTGCCAAGCTTTATCTTATTTTCTACTTTCTTAAGGAACAGCATACACTGTGACACCTCAAAAGAGGACAAAGAAACCAAACCTACAGTTCCAATTTCTGGTACTCATTTTGCAGTGTGTTTCCAATATTGTAGTTCTGCAGACACAATATTATTATTATTTGTAATGCTAGTGATGATCCTCTAAGCCACCATTCTACTTACACCCTCCTGAATAGCATCTGGTTGACATTCAATATAGTTTTCCACATATTTCACACAAAATGTTTCCACTCTCTTACATGTCATTATGCAAGTAGTTTCATTATGCAAGTAGTTACATACATCAAGGAAAAAATTTGATGCCTATAATGAAAAAAATTAATGATGCATATAAAGGGGATTTTTTTTTTGTCTTGAAATAAGAACTAACCTATGCCTTTGTAAGTAATTACTTCTCTGTTTAAGGTCATGGCAGATCAATGTGCATATGAGGACAGGTTCTTCAACAATGATTCATTATTTATTTAGCACATTTTGTCCAATTTTTCATAAATAAAATTTGGTTTGTTTATCTTGTTCTTTATTTTGTTTATTTCTACCTGTCTGTGGTGCAAAATTTCTGCCAGCCTTGCAATGATTCTCCTATTTTAATTGCCAAAATACATAGCTTCAAAATAGCTCCATCATGTTACTGTCTACACTATTGGTCTGGTTCATGAATCCTCTTTGTAACCAATGATTCTTTGTAACCAAATCCTCAGCATCCTGTTTTTTCAACAACTGATGATTCCTCATGACCTGTGACCAAATCAATCATCACTGCTTCTTCAGTGCATGGATAGGTGAGTTTCCTTGTCAGTGCCCACAGAAATGGGTTTCCAGTGTCCTTCATAGAGTTTGTGCAGCCCAGAAATGTACTATATCAAAAAATCCATGTTACAGAACTATCTTGAAAATAAATACAAATGAAGACTTAGAAAACTTCTGAAAACTTGAAACTGTTCTAAAGTTGCTTTCCCTTTACGTCTAATCTCACAGCAGACTGCACGCTGGTTATTTGCTTTGTGTAAGTAACATCAATGCTTTGTTAGACTCAGATCCTTAAAAAAGTCACAAACAAAGTAACACAACAAAAGCAACCTCCTAATACTAACCTGAAGAGTGTCAAAACAGAGGTGATGCCACACAAATTTAAGCTTTCATTGTCGCACAACAGATCTGCTTTGTTCTGGGTAGGAGGACTGACAGCTTCTTCATCCAGAAGAACTAGCAAGACTTTTACAGTATCTCTGCCACAATATGCAGTGCCATGATTTATGGAATGCAATTTTGGCTGAAAGTAAATGAAAAGGGAACATAAAACAGCAAAGTTCATCAAGCCAGGCCAATAGTTCGGCTCCAAAATCAATCTACATCAGCACAAGGTGCGAGAATGCCCTCCTTCCCTTTTGCAGTACGGGGAATTTATGCAGAATTTCTCCACGGGAAAATTTTTCTCATCCCAAGTAGTTAGTGGAGTTTAGATCACTGACAGCTACATGTACACACTGATGAGCAAATCACACAGAAAAATATATAAACCTGTGCTGAAACTGTGCAGCAGAAATGAACCTTCTATTTTCTGGTACACAAACACATTCTGGTGAAGTCCAAGCACTCTGACTAACAATCTGCTAAAGCAGTTGGTTAAAAGTGAGATTTCCATCAAGATTTGACAACAGAGGTACGTGGCATAATTTCCTGTTGTTTGAGTGAATTCCCCACGATTTTCCACAAGAATAAAGAATTCCTTAAAGAAAAAAATCAATCCGCATCTGGAAGTGCTCAATGCAACAGTCAGCAGTACAGATGGAGAAATCCATAGCCACTGTGGGACTTAAAATATCTTGAAAGTTGCTATATTTTTCTTTGAAGGTACTAGGAATTCCACAGAGAAATTTAGGGCTTAATACACAGTGGTAGTTATTTAAAAACTATAGGCACTCTTACAAATACACAGAAACATTGAATACTTTGACTTTATTCTGAAGGGCAAGACAAGCAATGAACTGCATTTATCTAATCAGTTAACTGCTTTTAAACACAGTCTTGAAAAGATCAAATTCTATTTTTCTCTCTATTTGATTACATCAATTAGTGTATGTAGCTTTCAAGAAACCATAGCAACACATGTCAGTCAGCTACTATAAGTTATAATCAATAGCTAGAAATAGCAATTACAGAAATGGTTGTTACTTGGCTTTATAGAATTGGCCTATTTCAGTACCATTTAATTTCCTCAAAATTTATGCTGAACCTCTTCAGTCATTACATCACCATAACATAGATTTTTATTAAATGTCATGTGTGCCATTGTGAATTTGTCTTAATGAAAGGAGTACAAACTTGGCATCATCTTGACTGATAATACACAAAGAAAAAAATCTATAGAAATAACTTTCAGAAATCTCAAGTACAACACCAGAGCCTTACTCTCTGTACTAACCATGGACAAAAGTCCAAGGCAAAATAAGAATTCCAGGTAAGACAACAAAAAGAGCTCAGTAAGATAAAAAAAATCATGCTTATAAATAAGCCTAATCATGAATCAAATTATTTTTTAAAATAAAATGGTTACAGCCAGACTTCATTTACAGTAGTAATTTTCTTAGGAAGAAATAAATCATAATTCCTATTAGTCACTCATGCAGGCTTCAACATAAAATAGTTCTTCCTGCTGCATAAAGTAATAACTTCTCCTGGAGCTCTAGATTCTTATAAACCAGGTATTTGCAGGAAAACTGAGCAATGATGGAAGAAAATTGTCACTGCGAGGAGAAATGCAAATATTTTTCTAATGAAGTTACACTTTTCAGGTACATTTTATGAGGAATCAGCCCTAGCAGGAGGTAGTGGAGGCATAATTTTCTACACTTAAGATCATACCTCTACACTTAAGATCATATTTTAAGTTTGCACTCAAAGGAATTATTTAATCTCTTGCATAGGAATAAAAGCCTATTAAACCAAAACTTGAACTGAATATAGATCATTTTTTTCTGAATAACTATAGCATCAGGGGGCTTTCTTATTAAGTTAAATCAAAACAAAACCCCCAAGCTCTATGTAAGAATCAGAACATCAATGTCTTCTGTCCTGAGATCTTAAATAGAACAACACAGATGCTCTAATTTCCAATAGAGGTTGAATTAATTTGAAAAACTAATATTGGACTTTTTCAATTTTTCTTTCTCTTTTCATACAAAAGGCAATCTACCCCTCCATATGTTTAAGTAACATCCACACCAAGTGGTTCCTCCACACCAAGTTCCACTAAAATATGCCATTTGGTATCCCTATTTAGCATTTGTCTAAGCTCCCTTTCCCACTTCAGCTCTCTGAATCATATGCTTAAGGATAATTGTTAAAACAAATTCATCACAATTTTCGCAGACTTCACTTAAATCAACCAAAAGAATTCCCCACACCAAAATAAACACGATGATGACAAAGGCAAACAATTTACACACATTCTACCCCTCATCCCTCCACAATTACAAGAAAATAAGTTTCCCCACAGTTAGTCTGTTCTCTACCAATGTTCAGTCCACATTTGCCCATTACCTCTCTCAACTACTGTCCTTATCTCTAATTCCTCAGGCCCCCCAAAGGACTGTGCTGGTTGACCCTGGTTAGCTGCCAGGTGCTCACCAAGCTGCTCTATCCTTCCTCCTCCTAAACAGACTAGGAAGTGGAAAAAATCTTGAAAAAGGCTGATGGGAGTAACATGAGGCCAGATCCCTCACTTACACATCATAAACAAAAGAGATTTGACTTTATGAAATTAATCTAATTTATTGACATTTAATCATAATGGGATCCCTTTCTTCTTCTTAACTTTTCTACCTCCTTCCCTCAAATGGCACAGGGGGATGGGGAATGAGGATTGCAGCCAGTTCCTAACACTTTGACCCTTCTGCTGCTTCTTCCTTACACTCTTCCTCTTCTTCCCAATGTGGAATACCTCCCAGGGGATACAGCCCTTCATGAACTTCTCCACTTCAGGTCCTCCCCACATCATCAGGATACAACCATCTTTGCCATCTTCTGCCTCAACAAGGATACTGCTAAACATTCCTACAGAGTCATCAGACTGAATTTCTGGAGAACAGTAAGAAATAAATATTTTGGAAAAGCAACAGTGAATTTCTCTGAAGAATGAAGTTTTAATAAAATGCTTTTACCTGGCTTATAATGATCTACATGATTTTTAAAAATTTTGTTGGTAACACAAGTAGCTAAATAAAGACAGACCTGATGATAGTTATAATTTTCTCATATGGGAAAGAAAAACAAATAGAAGGACATGAAAGGGAAGCACGGCAATACAATGAACAAATATTCATAGCAAACAGGAAAATGAGGATGAAATATATATCCAACATACTCAGTGGAAACACACATTTAAACCAGTTTAACTAGCCAATAGGGTCTGGCTGGTTTTACCTGTCTTAAAAAAGAAAAAGGATACTGAAGGTTTGATTAAAATTTGTTCAAAATCTTTTGCTACCATAAATACAATGACTTCACAAAACAAAGCATCCTACCAATTCTAAACACATTGAAGATGTCTATATTTTTTTTTAATTTGCTAGAAAAACAAATGACATTAGTTATCTTATACATCAATTATGTAAAATAAAATAATTAAAGTTGGTTGATTTTTTCATCACAAAAAGATTATAATCTAAACCTGAGTAGATTCACAGGACATGAACCACAAACAGAAATCTTGTATTATGCCCTCAGCACCTGACATACACAACTTTAAATGTCCTGATTCCTTCCATGAAAACAAAGTCATTAATAGTTTCATTACTGTCTTGAAACACTAAAAGAGAAAAGCTTACACATGATTGTTTGGGACTTTAATTCCCTTCCCACTCCACATTTTACCATGCTTTAGATTTCTTACATATTTAACCTTACTTTGAAGGCCTTACCCTTTGAAATACTTGATGCTGTGCTAATTAAAAACTGTGTATTTTAATAAAAAATTACTGATACATGTTCTCAAATCTTAATTCTACTTTCATGAGGTTCTTTTGTTTGGAAATTTGTTATAGATTTACTGCTTTGAAATTAATGGCAAATCTGACACTAATAAGTATCTAAATTTATAATAATTGCACAACCAAATTAAGCTTTGAAGAGTATTTTACTTGCAATTTTAAGGTAAGAAATTTAGTTTATGTAAATCAGTTCTTTGATATCCACAGTGTAATCCTCAAGTATAAGTCTTTCAACAAGTTTAAAATCACAGCGTAGCGGAATTGACTACTTTTACACAGTTAGGAAAAAGATCATACTCTATAGACAGTCTTTTAAAAATGTAAAAAAAAAAAAACAAAACAGGCAAAACATTTTTGCTTTCTTATAAAGCTAAACAGTAAAGAGAACAAAAGAAGTCCCATTACCCGTGCTGGACTGACTCCAGTAGTGCTAGCAGTTGAGGTTTCCTGTTGTGAATCAATAATATTTTTAATCTTCAAATCCAAGTCTTGTACAGCTTCCTCTACTGCCTGACAGAAAGGATCCCCATTGCTTCGGCCTTTTATCAAATGCATCTTCACTGTTGACAGAATTCGCCCCCCTGCGATTCTGAAAATAGGCACAGGGTCATCTCCACATTAATCTTGGCAACACTTGAGTACACCTATTAATGCTGAACATGGCCAGCCTTCCCTGCTCATCAGAGAGAGCAGCTTTGATCTTTCAAATCAAACAGCAGCATAGATGTATTGTTTAACACAATAGTTTGCTAAAAAAAATAATTATAAGGTAATGAATTCAGCATTTAGTAATACTCTGAGCTGCAATACAAAACTAATGTCTCCTTAGAGGTTCAAAGAAAAGTACTTTCTTTAAACCTGTATGTACAGTTTTGCTCAAACTCTTAAGTGTAAACAAAATTTTTCACTCAAATACGCATTCCTGTTTAATATCCCATTAGATTTGAGTTTCTGTGCTTTGTGAAGGTGCTTCAAAATCCCAATCTTCTTTCAGTTTTATTCAAATAGATAGTGATTAGACCACATGAACTTCCCTATTAGCTATAAAGGCACACTCCATTAATCTCTTTCTTCAGCTCATGTGTCTGACTACTTTAATTAAGATTTTGTGAAAAAGAGAATAAGCTCCTTGAGTTAAAAGCTTAACAGTTTTTTCCAGTACCTAAACAAAACAGCATCTATGTTCTACCATTGCTTTGTCCTGGGCAAAGAAAATAAAGCATTACAAGAACCACTCAGCTCTCCTATATAATAATGCATCTCTTCCCCAAAGCTTCTTTTTTTTCCTAAATAAGGTTTGCAGTTCACATCAAAGCAGAAATGAGCTGTTTTGAGCAGTTATTGGCACCTACAGTAGAATTTTTAGTACATTTATGTACATTAGTACATTTATGATGCTGCAAGTGACAGTTCTGTCAATACCCCAAAGCAATGGCTTCATTACTTCAGATCATATAGCCAAGAGTGATATGACTCAGGTTTCAGCTTCCTCCAAACTTACTGGTTTCCTTCATGGTCCTGCCAGCTTGCCCTAAAAGGAGACCTTGCAACTGCAAATGAAGATGTACTTTGTACACATTAAATTCTGAAGATAAATTTTAGAATTCCAGTTGGGAGAACCTTCATCAAATAAAACTCTTCATGTTTACATTCTTATAAAATACAAAATAATTGGGCAGAACTAGATAAAAATAGGAATTGAGTCAGAGGAAAAATAGTTTGTTTATATTGTTTCCACTTAAAATACATGGAGGGAACTGGGCCAGAGATCTTACTGTTTTGGCTTATTCTGGCTGAAAAAGACTCCTCTAAATAACTTGAAAAACCTGATGTTAACATGAAACTTTGGGGGGGAATTGTTGTTGTTTTTTTTTAAACAGGAAAATACCAAATATTTCCACACAATTCTCAACTTCAACTTTTACAGACTAAAGATTATACAATTCACATTAGATTTGCAGGCTTCATTAAACAGAAAAACTTATGCTTTGAAAAAATTTAAGCACAGAGTATGCACTTGGCCAGAAGAAAAATTACCATGTCCAGTCTCTCTGTAGGCATGTCAAGACCCATCCAGATCTTGGAAACGACAGTTTAAAAAATATAAAAAAATCTATTGTACCACTTCTCCAAACCCCACAATTCAACCACACAAGAATTAAAAGTTCAAAGGGAGGGAAAAAAAATCCACTGCAAGTTGTTAAGAGGTAAGGGGAGAGAAATGTTGAAGAAGAGTTCTGTTTCAGAGATGCATATAGGAACTGCAGCCAAGTCTCCTGATGATTCTTGCCAGACTGATCTGTTTTCCTCATTCCTAAACTTATATTTTCCAAAATCATACCTTCAAATGAGAAAAGTATTGTATTAAATGAGAACTAAACCTAGAACTTCAAGACTAATGAGCAGGTGAAGGGATTGACTAAAATTCCCTGTGAAAACCTGGTTCAGTTATTTCTGTCTACAGATATGTTGAACTTACTTGTAAATAAGCAATAAATTTATTATTTCCACACATTTATACCCATATGTATCCTGGAAGAAAAAAATATTATTATACAACTAGTACTGGGCACCAGCACAGTTAATTAACATAAGCATGCCCTTAATTTAAATGCTTTGCTCTGCATGTAACTCAATTATAGAGTCATAGATTTTCAATGGGAAAAAATAAACAGAAAATATTTTTGTGAAAGGTTATTTTTTTGCCTCTATTGCCCAATGCCAACTAAAGATATTTGCTAGCAGAAACAAAGTTCATTTAATCTCTTCTTCTCCCCATATTCCTTCTTTTCCAGGAAAGAGCTCCAGTCTCCTATCAGAGATACAGAGTACTAACTGGAGCAAGGAAAAGTTTATTTATACTTCAACTAGAATTTATATCAACAGGCCAAGACATAAAATGCTGATTCAATGTGTGTGGATTAGCACTGAAATGCCCTGCCACAGACTATGCCATTTTACACCAGAACACAAGTTGTGTTGTGTCATTGGACATATATATGTGTATATATATATTCATATAGATATAAAATGCTGAATCTAGTTATTAGATCCGTTTCTAGTGAAGTTCAAAAAGATTAACTGAAAGCATGATGATAAAAGGAAAATGTAGTAAAAAAGCATCTGGGGAGTTTGGGGTTTTGTTTATTTTACCAAGATGACACCCTATTACAGATTGCTCTGTTATTACTCTTTCATAGATTTATATTACGCAGAAGATCAGTTGAACTTGAATGAACTTTAAAATATCTGATATAAAAAAATTTTATAGGAATAAAATAAAGTTGGAAACTGCTATCCACTTTGCAGCTCCTAACAGCTAGAAGGACCACAAAGGTTTGTTTTAAATATGGAATTACATGGCATCTCTTAAGATAATTTTTACAGCAGAAAAAGAACTTTTGTTCTTTTTAATTCTGAAAGAGAAGCAAAAAAACTATTTGAATTCAAGAATGAACTTGATATATTAAAGCAATGCCATTTGTCTAAGGCAATTGGAAAGACCTTATCCCCTCTAGTCAGTGCTCCTGCTAAAAGGTTTTCTGTGATGTTCCATTCAGATCACAGGTTACTGAGATAAGCTACTCTAGGATAAAGTGCTTCAGTATCATCCCATCCACAGTCTAAACTGAAGGAGGACTCTTATCAAATCCAGTCAGCAAATACTGTCATCAGTTACCACTATGGCAGAGGCTGTAAAAGAACACTTTTTAAAAAGCTAGTAATATGATTCTGTTCAGAGTCACATGCAACATTTCTTTGCTCAAAAGGGACGAACTGAAAGAAAACTCAACCAGAAAACCAAATTCTTTTTCTATGATAGAAATAACCAAAGGAAATTCACCAGTGTCATTATAAATGGAAGAAAACCCCAAACACTTTAGAAACAACCACCTTCCACCGTCCAACAGAATGTTTAAACACAGATGCCTGAAGTCAGTAGAACAGTGGCAATTGTCGAATGTATCCAGTCAAGTCCAAATGTGACCATCAGCATGAAAATTCAAAACTATTTTTGACCAACTGACAGAAGGAGTGGTTTACCTTCTTCAGCTTTTTGAGCACTAAAACAGTAGACAGCTCAAGCAGAATTCACCTGTCTCATAGCTAGAGAAAAACAAACGTCTACATATAGATAAAATGAATCATAAGTTAAAAATCCATTATTTGCACCAGAGCTTCTAAAGAGTTTTTAAAAAAATAGTGCAATATAAAAACTCCACTTGTTACCCAGGCACTGGCAAATCTGATCTTCTGTCACCGGTTTCTTCTACTAAAAATATTGACAGATCCTGTGCCCCCTAGAACCCCTTTTGCCTTACATCATCTGAGTCCCAACCTTATCTTTTTCTATCTCATTTTTCTTATCAAACCATTTTTCCTTATGCAGAAGTAACTAATTTATAAGAAACTAATAGCAAACTTTGTCTGTTTTGTTCCTACTGAGCTTGTCATATAAACAAGCTCCTCTGCTGACCAAAAATCTAAATTACAATGGCAAGAGCTCTCCCTCCAGAACTCAGGCCATAGTGTGAAAAGTTATGATGCAGGAGCACTTTTATTTATTTTCTGAAAATACATCTCTTTTGGAAAAGCTTAAAATAGCAAAAACAAGGAAAAAAATGTTGAGGATATGGACAATATTCAAAACCTGATAAAAAGCAGAACAGAGTCCTGAAGTCTATTCCAAGAACAAAAAAGAATATGTCAAAATTCCATTATACTAATGTTAACATTATCATTCATTCAATTCAACTTCAACAGAGGTAAAAAATAGATGACAAATATATAGCAATCTGACTTAGGTAGTGGGAACAAGTATCTTAAAAAAAATCACAAACACCCAGTAATCATAGGGTGAGAGGAGATCACAGCCTTTTTTCCTTGTTATGGATTTAAAAGATGCTTTATAACTTAACAACTGCTCAGTTCTCCAATTTTTTAATTTAGAGCTATAGAAAGAGAGTAGCAGTAATTCCATTCTCAAACACAAAGCAACAAGATGCCAACTAGAGCTCCATCTACCTGGGTAAAAGAATGGGAAAAAATGTGTCTAGGAAGAAATACTATACAAATATTTCTAACAGAGCAGTAGATGTGCTTTTAAAGCAAATCTAAAGCCTTATTTCTTATAAGCATAAATTTTTAAAAAAATTAGCAGTTTGTGTTCACTTAGATTTCAAAATTTCAAATCATAGCATAGATATGATTTTATGTTTATCAACATAAAATCATAGATTTTAAATATATCTGTAAAGGAAAAAACTATATCAGAGCACTCACAGTACTCAAAAATTCCACCTCCAGCAATGTACGTATGATTATTAATCTAATTTTCTGACAGATACCAAAATTAAGTGAAGACTCCTCCTTAGAGCCTTTGGAGCTTCAGATTATTATATCCATAACAAAAACACAGCAAAAAAAGCAACCTGTTGCAGAGTATTTTTCCATCTTGTTGCTGCTACTTTTGCTGTATTGGCTAAAATTTCTCGTTCAGCTCATTGGAAGAAATTAGAAGGACTCTTCATATTCTCCATCCCAAGCTTTGCTATGCAAGTCTGGTGACAAAGTTGCTATAAAAGTAAACAAGTATTCTTCCTAGAATAAGTCTTGATGAGCAGCCACTGAATTCCCTGTGAGAAAGTTCTAAAAGGCAAAGGCGCTCAGGCAAGCTGTTATTAATCATAATAACATAAATTATATTACACTATAATAATATTACGAGCACAGGACCATTCCATCACAACACTTAGGAAAATATGCAGAAATATCAGCAGACCAGCTTGGCTAAACAGTGAACTGATGACAGAGCTTGAATGCAAAAGGGCTTCACAAAGAATGGTGAAGAAGGGACAGATTACAAATGATCTAAAAACATCACCTGGGCATTTAGGGATTATCCGGAAAACCAAAGCTCAGCTGAAGTTGACAATTACAAGGAATGTTAAACGAGCTTCACCTGCTGAACAAAGAAAATGAGGGACCTTTGCTGAAAGGCAGATTTTGTAACAGTGTGGGCACAGATAAAACAGAAGTACTCTGTGCCTTCTTTGCCTCAGTCTTTACCAACAGTCTGATTAGAGTAATTTTTCAGAAAAGAGCTGCCAGCAGTGGTTAAAGATCAAATCAGACTTCACTTGACAGTACTATGTTCAAGAACATTGAACCAAATGGATTGCATCCAACAGCCTTAATAGAACTGGCAAACACCCTCATAAGAGAACTTTATATCATCTTTGAAAAGTCAGGGTGACCAGGGTGACAAATGGAGAAAAGAAAATAATTGCAAAAAAACCCAAAAAAAATACCACCTAAAAAACCCTGTAAGGATAGTCTGGGAGACCACAAGTTCATCAGACTCACTTTGTTCCTCAAGAAAATAATGCAAAGTCTTCTAAGAACACATATCTGGGCATATGAAAGATTAGGTAGCAGCCAGTAACTATAAGCAGTTATCAAATGTAAATTATGCCTAACCAATCTGTTTTTCCCTTTAACAAAATGACTGGATCTGCAGACTGGGGAGAATGGTGGGTGCCATTTCCCTTGACTGTAGCAAGGCTTATCAATACTGTCAGGGAATACTCTCAACATAGGAGTACTGATGTTACAGTCGGATGGATGGATAATTAGAGGAGTTAACAACTAGTTGGATCATCATGCTCAGAAGGTAGCAAACGTTGTAACAATGGAGTAACATAGGGGCCTATCCTGAAACCTGTTTTTTTTCCTATTACCTTTGGCAGTGACTCTCTAAAATAACATGCTCATCAAGTTTGCAGATGACACCAAATTGGATGGAACAGTCAATGCTCTTGAGGGCAGAGCTGCCACGCAAAGATACCTAAACAGACAAGAGGAACAGGCTGACAAGAACCATATAAAATTCAACAAGACATGCAAAGTCTTGGAAAGGAATAACCCCTTGCAATGATACAGGCTGGGGAGCAGCTCTGTGTAAAAAACCTTGGTGCATGTTCAGCAAGCAAGCTGCAAGCCAGGAGCATGCCTTGGCAGCAAAGAAGGCCTACAGTATCCTTGGCTGCATCAACAGTAGCGTAGCCAGTAGTCTGAGGAATGTGATTATCCCTCTCTAATCAGCACTCGTTGGACCAAATTTAGAATACTGTGTCCAGTTTTGGGCCCCCAGTCCAGGAAAGACACTGATAAACTGGAGCAAGTTCAGCAGAGGGCTGCCAAGCTGGTCAGGCAGACATGCCCTGTGAGAAGCAGCTTTGGGAACAGCTTGTTCAGGCTGCAGAAGAGAAGGCTTCAGGGGGATTTACTAACAGCTTTCCAATACCTACAGGGTGGCAAGCAAGAATATGGAGCCAGACTCATGTTGACAGGCAGTGAAAAAAGACAATAGGTATAAACTGAAACAAGAGAGATCCCAACTCAGTATAAGAAAAAAAAACCCACAACTTTTCACCGTGAGGACAAAAGCAGTTGGAATAGGCTGCCAAGAGGGAGATTAAAAACCTCCAAGGATGGAGACTGTACAAAACTTGTCTGGATAAAGCCCTGATTAACCTGAGCTGACTCCATAATTGACCCTGCTTTGAGTGGGATGTTGGACCAAAAACTTTCTGATGTTCCTTCCAACCTGAATTATTCTATAATCCTAAATTTAAGCAATCCTATATACAATGTTTTGCGTATGCTTGCACAACTTTCCAGCAACTTTGGACCGCAAACCTCCAGGGCTGCCTGAACACTGTCCAATTAACTCAAACATTCAGGACAAGCCTAGATAGAGTCCAATTTGTTTTCTATTCCTGAATACTACCGCACCTCGAGATGCAATCGCCTTCCCAAAGGAAGCATACAAGAAACAGCATTTCCCCTGTCGAGGGGAAGCAGAGAGCACAAGTCCACACGGTGGAGGCGAGCTGTGCGATGCTCCAGCGGGCTGCGGAGGCTGCAGGGGCCCGCGATGCGGAGCCGCTCCGGAGCGAGCGGGACCCGGCTCCGGTGTGAGCTGGGCGATGGTGACACCCAGCGGCCGCTGCCTGCGCCGAGGGCAGCGCCCAGCTGAGGGGAAAACATGCTGCCAACCTCCCAACTCTGCTACTCTGCAAAATTAGTGGGGATTTTAACGTCTAGGTATAGGTACACACATGCCCCCGTACCAACCATCAAGCACAGTAACCAGCGTGACAAATGAGTTTTTGCATTCCAATTTTAAGTCACACTTTTTAAACAAACTTGGGAAAAGTCATTTTCAGGAGTTCTTCTGGCCTAAAAGAAAAGGGTTTCCGAAATGATGGATTGGAAGTGCAGCTTTTCATTTATACCAGCAGGAAAGAGTTTTCAGATCTTAACGTGTTTAATAATCATCCGTTCCACTGACAAATACAACACTGCTATGCTCCTTGTCAAGAAGCAGGTGTAAAAAAGTAGAACATCCAAGTTCTCCATTTACCGTATTAACATTGTCCAAGTCTTATACACACCAATCTATAAATAGTTTTAGCATTACAAGTTTTACAGCACCCCCAATGTTACGAATATTCATGCTACTGATTCTTGAAAGATTAGTGATGTCTTCTAATATTAGACATCTAGAGAATGAAGACAGGCAAACAATTTCAACATGCCAGAGATTTGTAGGAATGTTGTCTTCAGTGAATACACCTTGAAACTACCAAATTTCATTTTGTCTTTCCATTTCTCCTGCTATCAGGAGTGCCATATTTGAACCAAACCATCATAGTTTCATTAAACTTCCACTCTGTTTGAAAGATTTCCCTTTGTTCATCCAATCTACCATTCACTTTCTCAACTGAATGATGGGGAGATGAGAAACATTTTTGTTATTCTCCATAGGTTAACAGATACTTGGTTGCACAATATCTCCTAAGTTCAAAATATTCTTGAGCACTTCCCACCACTGTCCAAGATCTTCAATTTGGTTTCTAGATTCCCAAAGCAAAGGAATCAGGCAGATGAAGAAAGCCTCTTTTCAATATGCATCCCACAGTGACCCACCATTTATTTGGCTACTTTGTATTTTGTGCAATTACAAGTTTCATAGATATCCACTGTAACAAATTTGAACTAAAAGAACAGATTTCTAATCATTAAGTAAAAAACACAGCATTTTTCTTGTGGTATAGCCAATACAGAGACCTGGTTACTGCAGGTTGGCTAATCTCTGCATCAGAGAAAGAGCAATGCTGCAGACAGGTTGTCTAGCTTGCTTTTTTATTTCTCAGCAGGCTTCTATAGATTAGGTAACTCAGGATTCTGCTGCATTGCTGCCTTTTCCTTCCCTCTGGTCTTTACTTTGCAGCAGTAACAGAACTAGAAAAAATTTTTTGCACAGAAGTGGATCCTCTAGAACTCCCAACAACTGGCACATGACGGGCAGGACACACAGACAGTCCTCATCCATGTGACATAGCAAACACTTGAAAATATCTATAGATACACAAATGAAAAACATATTTTACATTGCAAGAGTATAAAGGCCATGTGGAGTACGAGAGGTGCTACAAACAGCACAGTACAGCCACCTTCCACTCCTGGTTAGCAAGACAAACAGCAACACTTACACGTGTACAGCCAATTTAACAATACTTATACCCCACAATAAATGGCACAGTAGGTGCAGCAGGGTAAGCTACACAATAAATATTGAAGTGCTAAAAAGCATTTCCAATCTCTGGACAATTCACCCAGTGAGAAGCTTATAACTCCCAGCAACTATCTCACTATGATTTTTCTCACATTTAAACATCCTCTTTTAAACAGAAGAGTAATTAACAAGATGCAGCATTTTATGCTACACTTTTCTGAACTGTATTCACCTGATAAAGTCTTTTCATCCTAAAAAGCTCGTGCATATGCATATTTTTCCATTTCTCATTTTTTATCAATATACAGTGCCAGATATGATTTAAACAAAGGAAAAATAGCATATACTATATGTTGAGCAAATAGTTCTCTTTAATCAACAGCACAGACAGTATGTCTCTGGCATACAGGATGTTGAAATGAAAGAATAAAAAACAGAATAAAAAAGACAAAACTGCAAAACAACTTCAGAAATACATCCCACTTCCAGCTTCATTGGAAACTGAATATTAACTTAAATAATGCTTACTTGTAACATTTTGTTTTCCACTGTGAGGATTAGACTCAACTAAAACCTGAAAAAAAAATTCTTTAGTATCAAGGACAGAACTCATAGCTGATTTGCCAAAGTTTTGTATGGAAAAATTACTGATTATAAATGACAAAATTATTTTCAATGAAGCTTAAGAAAATAGCTCTTCTCTCTGTAATAATGCCAGTACTTACCAATTCAAACCTCTGTGTTACATTTACACTTCTCTAATTAATCACAAATTTATAAGCCTGCCCAAAAGACTAACTTCAGTTCTTCAAACATAATCAAAATCAGCAACTCCACCAGAGGCTCCCTAAGAAATAATTCTTATGCTTCGTTTATATAGCTAAAATAAAAGAAACACTGTCATTTGTTAGCAGCAATAAAGACTCCTTTACAGAAGGGTAAACAGAATGAAATGGCCAAAAGGAAGGAATTAAGTAGCAAGAAGTAAGGCACATATCAGTTTATGCACTTACCAGACTCAAGTTGGAAATCTTCATAACTTCATTTACAACTAGGGAAGTAACCAAACCACCATACATACATAGATTTGATAAAAATTCAAGAAAAAACCCCAAAAATTCATAAGCCTACTCCAGTTGCTTTTCAATTATATTTTCAAATAGGGTTTAATCTTTAAAAATTTACTCTGAATTCCTTAGTGAGTACATTATTTGATTTTCTTTTGTTCTTTTTATTCAAGCCCAAGAAAAGGAGGGTCTCACCAGGACAAAAATCTATTACCTTGTATTTAAGATTTCACCAACAATTTCTTGCAGCTTGTCAATAAAATTCACAAAGTTGGAAAGCCCTTTTACATGGGCTCTCAAAGGATCATACAAAGAAGATGCAGAGTCTCTTCCTCCAAGTTCTATGGTCCGGATAAAGGATGTTGCCATCTATTAGGAGAAATAGCCAGAAATATCAAACTACAGACAGACATGGACTGTATATACATTGAAATGAGCCTTTCCTACAGGTCTGCAAACTGTGTAAAAGCTGGCTGGCAATAACTAGAAGATATAACTAGAAGTTATAGTGATAATAACTAGATAATTGATAATAACTAGAAGTTTGATTTCAGGGAAGAAATAATTTCCCTGAAATCAAACATGCTCTGTACATCTCAATATTTTCAAGGTCAATACTTTAATTGAATAATAGTATTAAAAAAAAAACAACCCACAAGCCAAAGTAAAATAACCCAAACTAATTTGATGTTTACATCAGCCTCTTGAAAGCTTAGGACAAAAAACTTATTAAATCATCATACAAAACTCTTTTGTTGTTGTGGCCGTTCAAATGCTCCTGCTGGCCTCACAAAAACTGCTCTTATATTCTGAGGGCTCTCTATGACCCAAGGACAATTTTATCATAAGCATGTAAATGTTGACTTCAGCTTATAACAATTTTCAGAGATGCAAATAATGTATCTTCAAATCTTATCAGAAATGATGACAGCTAAGGCTTCTGTCATTCTGAAAGTGTCCACATATTTTTATATGCTGTAAGACAACACAAATGTGCCAAAAGCATACCTTAGAGTACAACCCCAAAATTTTAAGGCAACAGTAAGAACAAAACCCCTAGCAGTTGTCCAGGAAGGTGAAAGTAAGGATAACAATCCAATTTGACATGGATGCAGTAATGTTAATTCTACACACAAATTTTAATTTCAGAGTACAGAGCTAAATCATAAAGCTCTTAAGGCTGGAAAGAGAAAAACTGGAATAACTAGCACAGAAAGTAAACCTGCCAGTATTCCTGTCTTTGTGCTAAAGATTTCCTATGGATCAAGTACACAATTCATAGGACTTTGCCTTCCCAATGGAAAATACTCTCATTTTCAGGATTTCTACAAGACACAGATGCCAGAAAAGATGACTTCTTTACACAGTAGAGAAGTTTCCCCTCTGGCAACTGTGAAGAAGACATGGTAAATCCAGACCAAACACATACAGCTTTTTACACAATGTTAACAGAGCATTGGGAGCTAAAATAATTAAACCTGGAACTGAGATTTCACAACTTTTCCATATTTATTCAACAATAAAAGTTTGAGAATGCAGCTGCTTCAGTGACTACATACCCATACTGTTTTTAAACTCAGACTGCTGTTGTCTGCACTGAGGCTACACTGCATGCAAAATTCAATTACTATTTTGAGTATGAGGGACTACAGTGGTTCTTTGGAGAAAGAATTCTTATTTGCCTTATTTCACCTATTTTTGAGATGGTTCTTTGCTGACAATTAAAGCAAGATCCCATTTTAGAACTCTTAAGATACACACAAACTATTTTTACTGTCCACCTTGAGATCCCATGACCAAACAAGAAACTGTTTCTCCCCACAGAATCTATTGTCTTTTTGGCTTTAAAATCCTGTTCATGGTCTTTTCAGCTTAAAAATCCTGTTCTTGGTGGTACTGGACTCAGCTTGCAAACATCAGTGTTGCTTATTAGATTAAAGCCATATTCTCTGTTCAGAGATCTAATTTATTGGCCCTGACTTCCAGGAAGATTCCTTTGACACACATACCAGAAAAATGGACATTTTTCTCTCCTGTGAGGCATGTTTGATGTTAGTGAAAGCTTCTCTACCAAGTCCTCTGTCAGGAACATTTAAAATATGAGCCAATGCCAGATCATCCTTAGAATTCACCAAAAGGCTTAAATATGAACAGACAGACTTCTTTGCCAGGACTGCCACCTGTATGAGAAAACATCACACAAATTGGTCCTCCTGCTGCTGAAAATAATGTTTCATTTTATTTTAAAGTTAATTAGACATGTACTGATGTAGTTTTTGGAAGAATATTAATTCACCTTGCATCATTTCAAAATGCTACTTTATGCATGAGGATTCTGGGAGTCTTGATGAAAACAAACATGATAAATAAGTTAGAATTGCATATTTGGTGCTTGAATATTCACAAGGTGTTTGAGGGTTATTAAAATTGGTTATAAATCTCTGTTTAGAAACCTCCCCACAGACATCCCTTTTCTATCACAAAGCAAATGCTAGTACCATTAAACCACATAAGAGTTTGCCATTAACTTCAAAAAGACTAAGATTTTAAACCAGTTGCCAGCTCTGTCACAGATTCAGTAATTTTTTCTTTTGGGTTCCAGGGAATTTCAATCAAAGAAACTCCACTGACGGAGTTTGGACAAAAATTGTGATCCAGCCCCACCCACATAACCAATATATTAACATTGTAATTGCTAATATTGCAGCACTGTTCAAGACCCTGTGAGAACAACAGCCCCAGAACAGAAGAATTTGCAGTTTTATTGGAAGCAAAGAAAAAAAATAAATTAAAAAAAGAGGCCATTAACAGAAGAACATATAACAAGAAAATTTATACCTGCTATGGAATATCTTCTCATACCACAGTACATAAACAACAAAAAATATATTACAAAACCAAACATGTACATGTGATAGTCTGCAAAGACAGTCCCCAGAGGAGGAAAAAAGAGCAAAGAATATTTTTACTGCAGAAGTCAAAGCAGTAAGAAAGCCTCTGTGTTAGTGGTAGAAGTGCTGTTTAGGGGAAAACCTCAGTTCAGAAAATATTTCCTTGTCCAGAAATATTTTGAGTTATACCAAAGTTTGCTTTGAAATTGCCATTTATTATGAGAAAAGCACGTTTGGACATGACTAAAGCTACAGCATTTCAAACACTGCTAGAAAGTACCCAGAGATTCTTATTGTGGTGGTTGAAAGGGTAAAGGGAGAGAGTCCTCAAGTCCTCTATTGGGACAGCCAAACCTTGTTTGCTTTGCTCCAGCTACCACTACAGTGGCTATTCAGATTTCTTCATATGTAAGGGACTACAAGCTAATAAAATGAAATCAAAGGAGAGTACTTCAGTTATTTAATGTTCAGTCAAAACAATGTTTGAGTGATGGTGTTATTTGTAGAAAAATTTGTTCTACATCAAGGGCCTGTCATGCTGGACTGCCCTCCAGAATATAAATTTCAGCACATAGCCCCCCACACACCTACGATATACTCAAGTGATACAGAATTTGGATATGCAGGTTTTTTTTTTTCAACCCAGCCACATGTGAATAACAATCACTGGAAAGTAAAACTATGTTATATTTCATCTTTTCAATGGATACAGAACTTTACAAGAGACAAAAATAATTTTTACCTTCACATGCTCCTTGTCCTGTCTGTTGATTCGTGTAGGAGTAGAAAGAACAGAACCATTTTCTTGTGCATTCATTACACCAGAAATAAATTCCAAGAGTTGAACCTTTAATAAAAAGATCATAATAAACTTAAATATGAAGATTACTAGAGAGCAAAAGTGGGTGTAAAACCTGGTGTAAACCAGTCACTTTGCTTGTGTTTGAAGTCAGCACAGCCCTTACAGTCTACTTTTAGTTTTAGTCTTCTGAAGTACAACTGTTCTTGTAGAGAAATGAAGTGCAAGATTAAAATGAACTTAGAAATTATCTCAAACAGTTATGTTATACACTTGCACTAAAAAACCACTGCTTACACTTTGGAGAATATTAATATGTTATGCCAAGTTCAGGAAGAGCTCATTAACTCATCTAAGTTCTCTATCTTCCCCATGAAAAGTGGGAGGAAGAGAAAACACATTAAAACTCCCAAATAAACAAAAGACCTGCAATAAACTACAACAGAGCTGTAACTGAGTGGCTGAACTGGAACTTCTGAAAAAAAAACCTTAACATGCAAATGCATATATTATACAGAAGTTTTGTTTAAAACCCATGGTGTTTTCAAAAGGGTAATCATTAAAAATATTTTGGCTGCACATCAACATACAACCAAAACTCCATGGCATGTAAATTTCTAAGCTTTGTTCCAGTTTTGTCAAATCTCTTCAGTTTATTTCTCATTCTAATTTATGGCAAGGAGTCATTCATAGAAGAGTTGTGGGAACTCACGATCCAGCAGGACAATAGAGAAATAATTTTTGAGTGAATTTAAAATCCCTTTAAAAAATTTAGTAATTTGAACTCAAGGACTTCCCCAAAGTTGTGAATAATCCAGAGGTCCAGGGTATAATTAGAAGTGTCATAAATCCATAACAAAGCAAAAATATGTCAAAACAACATAAGAGGTCAAATAAACATAATACTTACAGGGTATATGCTTTCATCTTCAGCTAAAACTCCAAGACTACAGCACTTCTGATATATGTCTATTAAATCTAACATATTGCTTCTTGCTAAGAAGGCATGATAGGCTTTTTTCACATCACCATAATTTTCAGGTTCTTTCATGTTTTCACTCAACCCCAGTTTGTCATGTAACAAATAGTTCCATGTTTCCAACACATCACTAAGAGATACTGTGAAGTCTCCAAGATGCTAACAGAATCAAAAAAAGCAAAAACAAAAAGTTTCATAATTCAGCACAGTTTTGAAAAGAAATTTAAAGCAAGCTGCAAATATATAAACAACAAACATATATTTGCAAATCATTATAATTTAAATTGATCGGAAACCAAGTCTTACAGCTTCACATTGACAGTTGAATTTTGTTATATTCTGTCAGTATTTGTTCCTGATCTTTAAAATACCAAGCACGTACATTAAACTTCACTCATGAGAAAATACAGTGAATGTTGCAGGACTACTTCTTGCATAAAGTTCTTTATTTGCAGAAACAGTTATCAGCATGGCAGGCATTTACTTCCTAAAGGGAGTAAATATGGCTCCCTTACTTTGTTTCAAGCAGTAAACTGGGAGAACATATGTGAGTTTAAAAAAAGGAGCTTTTCTTTCTTGTGCTAATACAGTCATACTTTATCATAACATTGACAGTGCTGCTACACAGTTCTAAAAAATGCATTAAAGCCTGCACATCCCTCTGTTACTACTACTAATTAACATTAACTATGCAGTATAGACTACATTCTGCTGGTGAAAAATATCAGATTTTGTTCCATGTGCCCCTCTGCTATCTCCTCCAACCACTTGCTCTTACCACCTTCTCTTTCACAACTTGTCCTCCTCATTTTTGTCCACACCCTGCTCTTTAAACTGAGTACCAGTTCCCAGCTCCTGCTGTAAACTTTTGTCCACACTCCTCATATCTAAAGCACTCCCCAATATGTGGCAGCAAAAAAAGGTGGTTTTCACCCTGTAACATGAGATAAATGCCCTGTTTCCAAGTAACAAGCCCTGCTTTGCACTGTCCATAGTGGCAGATGGCTCCTGTCTACAGCAAAGGTTTAATTCTATTTCATGACATTTCCACATAAAGCAAATTAATTACTTATAAACACCATTAGCAACAGAACACATGAAAATAAGGAAACATAAGAAATTCTAACAATTTACATTGCTCCTGCGCCAAATGATCCTTCCTTTGGGTTCTAACACATTTAGTACAACTTTCTCAATAGACCTCAATACACAATTCCAAAATCCTGAAAGTCAACTATTTTGATGTTGCCTAGGCAAAGAACAAGGAGAGAAAATTAAATAACACTCATGCATATTAGCTGCAGGGCACTTTTCTGCCTTCTTATTTGTGCATGGGTTATGAGAAATCAGCACTATGAACTTGCATATTATTCCACATATTACCAGAATGTTAAAACTGCATATGTGTTTTCTGAAAAGCACCTGATTTTCATTTCAGCCTCTCAAAAAATTAAACATATAATCATATTATAACTCAATTTAAACAGATCAAAGCAGCAGCAGATGGGGAAAAAATGTTGTTTTCTCACTTTTTGAATCAAAATCCTTCAGGAGTACCAAGTTAAAGTACAACTTCATAAGGTATCTAATAAATCAAAACCTTTCCTCACCAGATCAAGGGCCTGCAGAGATTAGCAAGGTTTATGTTAGTGCTACAAAAATATTTTAAATCCAAATATTGCATTCCAGATATTAACCTCTGTGATCAAGCATTTACTGTGATGGCATATTCTATTACTTACACAGTCATTTTTTCAAGTCTCTGATTTTAAAATTAATTTTAAAAATACTGTGGTGTTTTGCAGTAAGCATTTGTCAACTGGCTAATAGCTTAAGGAAGTTCAAAAAGTCCCATGCTTTCATTCTATTACAGGCAGAGCAAGTATTTCATTTCATAGGAATAGAACCAATACAGTATTATAAAGTACCTTCACTTCCTGGTAATACATCATATTAAATTACCTGGGGACTCTGGTCTTAGAATGTCTGAAATCCAGTAGCATCATTTCATGCTTAAAGACACCATTTTTTACTATTTTGAAGGTATTGTAAGTTTTCTAGTGCTAACTGCATAGCAAATTAATATCTATTTTGACAGCAAATTGTTTCAAAAACTAGAAAGCTGTGCATTTCAGCATCAAAATTTTGGCTTCCACCTTCCCCAAACAAAGGCTCACCAACCCTTTTAGGAATGTGTGTGTAAAAGACTGCTTTAAGCACCACCTCTGTGTTGGGTCTATTCTTTCCAGGCACACTCCCAGACTGCAGCATTGTTTTCTGGCTTTGTCCTTGAGTTGGGTTCCCTGGATTGCCAAGCAATATGTATATTCTATTTACCATCTGTTAGAGGTATGGCAGTTGTCCTCTGTTAATTGGGCAGTTTTTTCCTTATCTCTTCTACAACCACTCCTCCCTCTGGGGAGGCATCTGCTGATAACAGGCCATTGAATGCCACTGCATGACTGATAAGAACTACAGCATCCCACTGGGAGATGCTCTGCCCAGAGGGAGGAGCCAAGCATTCCCAGCTGGATATAATCTGAGATCCTGGGATACCAGAATAGCATTTCCACTGGATTTCCCAGAGGAACAGCTGCCCTTTCCACTGGATCTTTAGAGGAAGAACACACCCTTTTCTACAGGATCCCTGCTCCAACAGAACCACACCTGACACTCCAGGAGGGCTGCAGCCACATTTCCAATGGGACTGCTACCAACACCCTGACCCACAGGCTGGCAGGTTGTGTTCTGACTCTGTCAGTGTTGTTTTGATTTACTGCATTGTTTATTTTTTTTAAATTTTCTTTCCTAATAAAAGAAATGTTATTCCTGCTCCCATATCTTTGCCTGAGAGTCCCCCTTAATTTCAAATTTATAACCATTTGGAGGGAGGGGGTTTACAGTTTCCATTCAGGGGAGGTCCTGCCTTCCTTAGCAGACACCTGTCTTTCCAAACCAAGACATTATGCAATTCTGCACTCTTGTTACCTCTAGTCCTGCTCAGCCTTCCCTGCTTCCCTACACTCTCACACAGCAGAGAAGTTCCCAAACTGTGGTACATAAAGTACCTTAGGATAGGAAAAAGCAGCATTTTAAATAAGTTTCCCATCAAGCTGAGGGTGCTGTGCATGGACTGAGAAACAGGTTCATGTGAACACAAGCACGTGGACATCAGACAGTTGTGAGGCTGCAAAATGCAGAAGCAGTAAAGTCAATAGCTCAAGCTTAGAGAAATTACAATATTATAAAATAATAAATAAAATGACAATGGCATGGGCACTGAACACTTTTTTTTTGTGGGCAAGGGGGAGTGTTGAGGGACAAAGTACCAGGGCCCAAGAGAGTAGATGCTCTATTTAAAGATTACTACTACTATTGTACATATGGGACAGTGGAACAGTAGTTGCAACAGCAGAATCACAGAACAGGCAAAGCAAGAACTGTACCCACCCAAACAACAAACCAGCACTTTCTAAAGCCAACCCTATCAACTATAGTGGTGATAAAAACAAAAGACTGAAAATTTAGAACCCTGCTGGTTAGAAACAAACAAAACAAAACAAACAAAACCCCCCCACAAAAACAAAACAACTCCACACATCCTTGCTTCCTCTCTTACCCCTCAAAACAGACACCTGTAATACTATGGACAGAGGGATGGGAGGGAGAAGAAAAAGTCCTATTGATAAGCTAGGAAAGATGCATCAAGACTCAGGTAGCAAGAGTTTTAACACAGTTAAAACAACCTCAAGTGTTAAGCAAAACAAAAATACATGAAATTAGCTTACAGATAGGATTTGATTACACAGGGTATGGGAAAGACAGTAGAACCGCCTCATAATGGAGTTTTCTCTAAAAAAAAAATCCAGGGAAATATTTATTACTCAAAATTCTTTTCTAAAGAAGAGCCTGTCCCTTGTAGAGAAGGCTACTCAGCATTGGTGAGACCAGATTTAAGTACTGTGTCCAGTTCTGGGCTCCTCAGTGTGAGGGAGACACTGGAGAGAAGTCCAGCAAAGTTCACCTATCACCCACAGACATCATTAAGGGACAGGAGCACCTCACACATGAGGAAAGGCTGAGAAGGCTGTGGCTGTTTAGCCTGAAGAAAAGAATGCTCAGAGAACAGTTCCTCAATGCACACAAATATCTGAAGGGAGGGTGCAAAGAGGATGGAGCCAGGAGATTTGCTAAGGTGCCCAGTGGTAGGAGCAGAGGCAATGGGCACAAACTGAAATGCACACAGAAGGTTCCCTCTGAACATCAGGAAACACCTTTTTACTCTGAGGATGCCTGAGTACTGGCACAGGCTGTCCAGGGAGGTTATGGAGTCTCCATCCTCAGAGACAATTTGAAAGACACCTGAACAAGTGCCCTACTTGAGGGAGGCTGGATAAGATGACCTCCAGAGTTCCCTTCCAACTTCAACCCTTCTGTGATTCTGTGAAAAATTAATCATGCTGTAGAACGGCCAAGACAACCTCTCTTAGCAGCATCATCATGATAAGCAACATATCACACAAGCAACATATCACATAAAATTGCTACAAAGTTAGTTAAGAGTATCTCATTACCAAAAGGGAGACAGATAGAACAGTTTAAGAGAGTAACTGTAAAACTCCACATTTTTCTTCATTTGCCAACATGGAAACAGGATAACTAGGGAAATCATTTGAAGAAATACAAGACACCAAACAGAACAATATTCTTCAGTCAGCATGCAAAATGCACTCATGGAAGCACAGAACAGAACTAAACCTTCTAAACTAAACACTTCTTTCAGAGACACTTTAGGGTTACATCTCCTCTTCACCATTTGACACTTCGTGTACACACACATACCAAAACTGCTTTTATGCAAAATCAGAAATAGAGAAACACAGATTTCAAAAGGGAAAATATATTTCTAAAATCAACAACGAAGCATTTTTTCCTCCAGTATCAAACTTCTCATTCTAGAAGAGATTTACAACACATTTAAGTCTGACAACTTAAACTCACAGATTCTGGAAAAATAATTGTTTTATAAACTTCAGCTTCCCACCCCAGTAGCTAAAACAACCATAGTCTGAAAATGACAGGTGATTATCTGACCTAACAACTCATCCTCTACTCCTGCTGATCCACAGGTACAAACCATCAACTTAAAGCAATTACTCTCAGCTGAACTTCATCTTGAAAACTGTTTGTACTATTTCAAACCTTGAGGAAGGTTCTTCTTGAAAAAGTTTCTAGATTTTAGATCTGTACTAATCAATCTAGGTGAAAGGTTCCCATTACAGACCTTATGCCACTTGTCTTTATGCCACATGGCTACAACTGTGCCACAAACCAAAGTATTTTCAGAGGGATTCAGAGCATACTTTTTTTTTTCTTTCTTTCATCCCTGCTGTTTGATCAGGGTTTATCACAGTTTTTGCTACCCTTGTTCTGGTGAAATTTAAGATTAATAGATTATGACGCTTTTAAACTTTCCTAGAGTTCTCCTAAAAGCTTTGTTATTTTTCATTTCCACTGCAAATACCAGTGGAAATGTTATTTTGTTATTTTTCATTTCCACTGCAGGTACCAGTTAAAACACCAAATCCATTAAAATTGTCCAGGCTCCTAAAGGAAGAGAAGTGTAATTTGGTTGTTTGTGATAGGTTGGATGTGTTGGGTTTTTCTCAATATAGCTACTCAATAGCCTGTTAATGAAGTTATTTTTATTGCAGTAATTGACTTTACCAAAATAGATTTCCATTCTACAGGTGCTAACAATCCAAAATTACTGTATTTAAATCAGAAACCCAACAAGGGTTTCTGATTTAAACTGTAATACTCTGCATCTTAGTTTGAAGCTTCAGTGCTGGACAAAATAAACCAGACAGATTTTGCTTTAAGATTGTGAACTTCAAAATGGATACCATCTAAAGAAATTGTGCTTCAGAAGCAGAACATCCAAATGCTAAAATAATTTTAATCCGCACGTGGAAGCCAATGTTTGTCTTATTAGACCAACTAGTATAATCAGAAAACACATATCAGGGTTTTGAAAACTTGTTCTTTCTTCAGATCTGAAGGAGAAGCTAAACATTTCAAAATTAATTAGTTGAAAATAAGTGCTATAATTTTTGTTAGAGCATCTCTGAAAGAAAAGATATTTCTGGAAGAGAGGAATATTATCTGGAAGAGGGGAAAAAAGGATAAAGTAGAATAAACTAATTACCTCTAGTGGAAGAAGAAAACTTACTGTAAGGAAAACAGGGAGCAATGAACCATAACCTTTTCATGTCTATAAGTTTTGGCATACAGTAGAACAACACATTTTAGTTCCTATTTTAGAGGTGGCTTTGGAAAACTGTTTGCAGTTTTCCCTTGAGAATCACAACAAACATGACAAACAGCAATCACCTCCATATGTAGTTTTCCATTAATGTCTTTTACCAGTTTTCCAAGAGTTAATTTTGATGTACACTGATTTTCTCATTTTAACCTACACAGCTATTGTGAGGACACCAGGCTCCTGGCTGGAATATATTACATTCCAACAAGTACAAATTTAGTATCTTGGCATTCTAGTATCCTTACTGTAATGTTTCTAACGATGGGGGATGACTTAACCAGTTTTATACTTGATGTTTAGACAAGAGATACCCCTAGTCTGCACACTTTAGACCCCAAAATTTTTTCTGATGCACAAACTGAAGCAGGTTTTCTGTTTGGTTGGGTTTTTATTGGCTTAGGGATTTCATTTTGATGTGGTTCCCTTGTTTCTGGTATGTTTGTTTTGGTTTTCTTACACTAAAGCTTTGTGCTACATGTTTGACTTACTATGCACCACTTAAATAAGTCTTCCAAAAACAGTCAGTGTTGTTTTCATCAATAATTAGGTTAATTAACCTAAAAAGGTATCTTTAAGTTATTAAAAGAAGTATTGCAATAGTTCTCCTTAGATGAGACACAGGCAAAGGCCTGATTGTACATTGCAACTGTTTCTGGTACGTTTCAGACATCCTCCAGCTCTGACAAGCCATAAGGCTTCTTTCAGAAACACTTTAGGGTTACATCTCCTCTTCACCATTTGACACTTCATGTACACACACAGAAAAAGCCATAAAATTCCTACTGGTACTGGGCACGCACTCACAACTTACAGGTACATACCGAAATTCATTCAGAAATATTTTTGGAGCACCCAGAAAAAAAAAAATGCACCCCAAATTCCATAGTTCTCCCACACTGGTCTATAGCACAAAAGAAACATAGGATGGAAATAAACAAAAGTGACATGGTCAGCAGAAATACACTAGTGTTTAAACTCCAGAGCTCAAATATACACATAAAGCACTTCCACCCTCCCATTTGTCTTGCAGCTCCTTTTTCTAAAGCCTGCTTCAATAGTGCATTTGATCATATTAATTTTCTTGCCCTGCTGCATCTGGCCCTCAGACACATCTTGTTTTAACAAACATTAAGGAAACAACCAAAAAGTCATTTCAAGTTGGTGTCTAAGCACTAAGTGCAGCCAGGGAAACAAGTCTGAGGTGTGCCAAGTACCAAGAACATACTGAAAAGAATGCTAACCTGTTTATTGA
Source organism: Agelaius tricolor (assembly GCF_023055355.1). Taxonomy (NCBI): domain Eukaryota; kingdom Metazoa; phylum Chordata; class Aves; order Passeriformes; family Icteridae; genus Agelaius; species Agelaius tricolor. The sequence goes on from NW_027269263.1 coordinate 8,511,532, forward strand.
CTTCAGCCATGGACAGCTGTAACACCATCAACATGCAGTCTGCTCCACATACAGTAGTCCTTTCAGAGTTGGAAAATAAAGGCCATTGTCTTCTGAAACACTTGACCAAGTGTAAAATTTTTTGCTGGAAAGTAACCATTGTCCAGACTAGAAGATTGATATAATCAAGAGAAAAACAAATATAACTATGCCACAGGAATATGCAGGTCTTCACATCCCTACAAGCTGTGCAAACCCTGTTGTATCTTCCTGAAGACCAAGTTTCTAGAATAAACTCTTCCAACTAAACCAGATTTGCCTTACTGTGACAGAGCAACTATGAAGATAAGGGGTTAAAAGTGCTTATGCATGTCATGCCTTCATGAAGCCCTTAATTTCCTTGTAGATTATGCCAACACAAAGGAATGTTATCACAAATACGAATCTTTGTCTCCAAAGGCAGCCTCAGAGTGTCTTCAGTACTTTCTGCATTTGCTATACATTTGGATGAGTGTCTGCGAGGATGTTTTAAACCTGGAAAAAGATTTAATATTTGTAAGAGTTACTAACACAGATGACTCTAAACACTTTTTTGTTATCAATATAGTCTTTTCCCTTTCTTTTTTTTTTTTTTTAATTTGGGGGTTTTTAGTTTCTCTAGCAATAATTGGACTACTACATGCTTTGGTCTCTCTCAGCTTCTTACATTTGTCAAGACAAGGTACATGACAATGTAGCAGAAGCTTGCCTTTAAATTTCTTCTTCTCTGAAACAAAGTTTCCTAACACTACAGTGACACTACAGGAGCAATACCCATCCCACTTACTTCCAGAAGACAAAACTCAATCTTTCACCTTTTCCAATACAGCTGAGGCAGAGCCCATAGCGCGTTTGTTTTTTGCTTATTGGCACGACTGTACCAAAACGAGGAAGCGTGGCCAAGGGGCAGGGAGGACAGGAGACATGGGGAAACAAGCACGACTGCAACAGCAACTTCTCCAAAACGTTTGAAAGGGACAACCCACTTGACAGTGTGAACATCACATGGGGCTCACAGAAGATGAAAGTCAAGTGGGGCAGAGTAAAACTTCTCTGAAGGTTTTTCTTTCTCACCACCCTGCGAGCTTTCCAAGGGGGACCATACCTGCAGCTCCCAGCGAAACAGCCCGAACCCCTGCGGAGCCGCCCCTAACACCCAGAAGCCGGATTTGGCATTACCATTGCAGCCGAGCGGTCCGGCTGGGCCGCCCCAGGCCTCGCAGCCGTGCCCTGAGCGCGGTGCCCTCAGCCCGGTGCCCTGAGCCCGGTGCCGAGGGCTGCCGTACCCTGAGCGCTGCGCCCTCAGCCCAGTGCCGAGGGCTGCCGTGCCCTGAGCGCTACGCCCTCAGCCCGGTGCCGAGGGCTGCCGTGCCCTGAGCGCGGTGCCCTCAGCGCGGTGCCAAGCGCAGCTGTTGCCGCTGTGGCTGGGCCGGGCTAGGGCGCGGCGGCCGCGTTCAAATCCGCCGCGCGGCCCAATGGGCGCGGGGCCGCTGCCCCGGAAGCAGCCGCGCCGCTGCCGCCGGCCGGGGCGGGCGCTGCTGGGGAACGGCGGGGCCGTGTGGGAAGCCGGGGACGCTGAGGTGCGTGTGAAGCGGGCTTTGGGCACTCCCCGGCCCGGGGGAACTCGGGTAGCTTGGCTGGGGAGCAGCAGCTGGGCCCCGAAGGGAAAAGGAAGGAGTAGGAGGGCAAAGGATGCGCATGGATGCGGGGAGGTAACGCGCATCCACGCGGTCTGTTTGCCCGAATCGTGCTTCCTAAAAAATGAAGGTAATGGTAATCTTGGTGTTTTCCAGCTGGTCTGGTGGCCGATAATTCAGGCTGAGAAACTTGGAGTTGTTCAGCCTGGAGAACAACTGGAGAAGAGTTTGAGTGGAGATCTCATAGCACCTTCCAGCACTACAGAAAAGCTGGAGAGAGACTTTGTCAGGGACTGTAGGGATAGGATGAGGAGAAATGGGTACAAACTGAAAGAGGGGAAACTTTAGTTACATGTGAGGAAGAAATTCTTTACGCTGAGAATGGTTAGCCACTGGAACAGGTTGCTCGGGGAGGATGTGAATGTCCCAATCCTGGCAGTGTTCAGGGCCAGGTTGGATGAGGCATTGACAGCCTTGTCTAGTGGAAGATATCCCTGCCCATGGCAGCAGGGTTTGGGATTACATGATCTTAAAGTCCATTCCAACCCCTTGACATTGTAAGGTTCTATAATGGCTTGTGTTCATGGGAACCCTTGGTGGAAGAAAACTTCTGATAGAATTAAAACTTGCATTTGGCTTCAGGAGCAAAGCTATCCAAGTTATATGGCTAAAGTGTTTACACTAATATAGTGGACTATTGTATGAATTAATACACAAGCACACAACTATGGAGAGCCTCTCTGTGTTTGAGGGATGCCTCTGTCAGACCTGGCTGGCTCCCAAGCAAAACATCCAGTCTTGGATGCTGAGACCTTCCAATCGTTCACGCACCAAAATCTGTCAAAGGTCTGAGATTTCAAGCTGGTTTGCCACGTGGAGTGTAGTTAAAGGTCTGATTTCCCAAAAAGACTTAAACTAACGTCAAAAACTGTACTGGGACTAAAAGGAATTGATTCTGAAATCAATTGTGTGTCTTGGCCTCTTGTGTTCTAGGACAGAAACCTGGTTTTCGTGAAAACTGGTTGAATGCACAACCTTATTTTCATTTACAGTTTTGCAACCTTGCTTAACTTGGTTCTTAGACTCACAGTCTGTAAAGAGGTAGAGAAGTAAAGAGAATTTGAAGGTAGCGCCATACTGTTTCTTCTCATTTGGTTGAAAATGCTAAAATGCTGTATGTGACTCTTCTGGAGTGTGTGCAGTTACTTGGTTTTTTGTATTGGTGTTGGGTTGCCAGGGGTAGCACAAGATCTGCAGTTATTGCTGAAGTCTGTAAGAGACAGTTTTGAATGTATGTTAGTGTAGTCAATATTTTGATTGATGAAACAAACAGGCTATATCTAATAAGCTTAAATACAGCTTTTGTGTTCTTGAACATGCTATAGGAAATGTTTATTTGCTCTGCCACAAATACTTTACATTTTTTATTCATGCAATTTTTTTAAATTTTTGCGTAGGAATGTGGATTTTCATCCTGGAGAAGACATCGCTTCTGTGATACCTTATCTTAGTTGACTGAAAATGAAGCAAGATTCTACAAGAAACACTTCTTACACTGTGGATTGTGAGGATTATGTGCACGTGGTAAAATTCAATCCATTTGACAGTGGAGATTCATGTTCCCTCATTGCTTATGGTGGCAACAATTACGTGGTTGTTGGGACTTGCAGATTTCAGGTTAGTTGTTTTTGTTAGATGCCCCTGAAACTGATTTTGCCAGCGCCTCTACTGCAGGAAGACTCTGGTCACTTCCCTGTTTCCTCCTCTCCCTTTGGTAAACAAGGGAGAATTTTACTTGTTTATTACACTAGCAAGTCTAGGATACTTGTATTTCAGGAAAATAGAAATATATATATGTATATATATAGATATGTGTGTAAAATACTAATATATCTGTGCTAATTTTGTAGGTATGTCTTTTTAGGGATGAACTGTAGAAATCCCTAATTTTTTTCTTCTCCCAATTGTTTTTACTGGATCTCCCTCACAGACTGTTGGAAACAGTAAAATTTCTTACCTTCAAGTTATTTACAATTATATTGTGAAAAATTTTAAAATGGAAAATCCTGAGTATTATATATTTTTATACTGGATAAAATGTTTTTCATTAGATGGGGGTTTTTTTGCCTAGATGCTTGACAATCAATTGAAGACAATTGCTTGGAATTTCTAAGCTTTTTTCCTTCATCCGGTTTCTTTATTATACAATATTATTTTTGTAATTTGCCTACTATGATTAATAGTGTAGCTGATATTTTTATTATTATTATTATTATTATTATTCCCCATGGTCTTACTGTTGGAAATTTTCTGAAGAGCACCTAGTGCTAACCACAAAAACACACTGACATTTCTGTTGCTCACTGCCTTGTTTCTGGTGTAGGCCTTGAAAAGGAAGTAATTAAAATTTTGACAACCACTGACACAAGGTGTTTTTTTATAATTTTCATATCCTCCCTTCCACATGCAGAGTCAATGAGTATTTCAGAGTAGGAGAGGAAAATGTTATTCTTTCTTCCTGTTGAGAAGCATTGAAAAACTGTGGGTAATTTCATGCATCCTCAGCTGGCTTCATCTTGGCCTCTACATTATGTAGAGGGCGTACAGAGAGGTTCTTTGTCTTAAAGCAGAATTGTCACATAGAGAAAATTGTGTAGGAATATCCTTTGAGGTGCTCCATTGGATGTTCTGAAAACTTTTAAAAGCTTTTTAGAGGTCAGGTTATTGACAGAGTCCATAATCCCAACTCTTGTTTCATTTTCCCTGTTATCTGGTGTTCTGACCAGTGGTAAGAATAAGCAAGCTTGTATTTAGGATTAGATGACAGAGGGCACCTTTTTATCTCCTGCTGTTTGAAAAGAGATGCTCTGGAAGTGACAGCATTTTTCTATGGTGTAAAAACAACTCAGAGAGAAGACAGATGAAATTACATGTTTGCTTTTGTTCCCATTGCTTCTTCTCACTGCAGTGTGTGCTAAATTAAATTGCCATCCTGTTCTAAGTGGCCTTAGTTGTATCTGTGAAGATACTGCCTGTACAGAGAATGAGCTCAGCATCTTCATAGCTCAGTTCTGATTTTTCTGCCCTTCATTGGCCTCTGGCTTGAGACTGCAATCAGTCATAATTTACTCATACTTTAATGTATTTCTAAGTACTTAAATATTTCAAGTTCATGCTTTCTGTATGATCCAGGTTTTCACTTTGCAGGTGTTATGATCTGAAAAGATCCCAATACGTATAATTTTGAAAGCCCTTCGATTTTGTAGCAATCTGATTTGTTAGAAGTCACCAAGACCTTGTTCTGAATCAGCTAATTGCAATATTTCTATAGGAGGAGGATGCAGAAGTGGAAGGCATGCAGTATAAGACACTAAGAACATTTCACCATGGAATCAGAGTTGATGCCATAGCATGGAGTCCTGAAACTAGACTTGATGCTATACCTCCCCAGATAAGGTACTTAACGATAAAAAACTACAGTGAGTCCTTGTCTCTTACCTGTTTTCCATAAGTCCTTAATATTGGGCTGTTCAAAGCTTATGAGTGAAATCCAACTCCTTAGAAATCAGTGATGAATCTCTGAATTCTTCAGTAGAGAATTTATTCTTATAGTCTTTTTTTGTTCATTTGCTTGGTTTTTGTCCTCCTTGTTGTGACCCTTGACCCTCTCCCTACTGAGCAAGCTGTAAATAATATTTTTTCATTATTTTTATGGACCTCAGAGTTTCTTTCTTTGTACATCTCTGAGGAGCCATTTCTTTACAAGCTTTAATAAACCTGAGATCATTTGAATGCCCCCCTTTATAAAGCTATTTGCACTGATTTGCATCATATGTGCTGTGTTTCAATGTAGGTTAGATACTTTTGTGAGAGCCTTTGAGATGTAAATCTAGAAAATCTACAAAGATAGCTAGCTATTAAGTGTAAACTTCTGAATTAAAATGTACTCAGTAGTTGTTTGATTCTTCAAAATTACCATAGCTGCTTGCTACTCCCTTTTCATACAGTCTTTTGGGTTAAAATATGTTACATAGGAATTGGTTTATGAATTTTATATTATAAAACACTGATAATGAGGGCAGTTTTTTGTGCCTTACCACTTAACTTCTTCCAAGGAAAGTTTCAGCAGCATTTATGAGGGATATTTTAGGTGATTGGTAATTGATCCAGATTTTGCTTCGTAAAAATATCTGAATAATTTTCTTGGCACTTGATGCACACTATTTTACAGATAAGCTCCAGTTATAACTCTGTTTGTGGCCAAAGCAGAAGAGTTAGATGCTTTTGGTTTTTTTTTCAAAATCTATTTTTTCTTTGCATTTTTAAGATGAAGGAAAAGGCATCTTTGATTAAAAGGCAACCATTGCAATGTTGATTGACTGACAAGCCTTTATTTTGTCTGTTGAGTGTAGGTTTTGTACTGCAGCTTCTGATAGGAAGTTAAGGCTGTTTACTTCAGACCTGCAGGACAAGAATGAATTTAAGGTAAGGGCAGCTAATGTGATTTTTAAAAGATTATTTAGTTTTTAGTAAAGTCTAATCTTTAACTATCCTTCTACTCCACTTGTGAGAGATCTTAGGTCCATCATCTCTAGGGTAATAATTGTATTGTAAGTACCTTTCTGTCTTTAAAGGGGGAATTTCTGTAATTATCACCTACATGATCTTCTGATTTTCTTCAAAATTCTTCCTTTGAAGCAATGTCCCAATCCAGGTACTACTGTTAATTAGATGTTTGTGCTATCCAGTGTAAAGATTTTTGGTGAGGTCTTAGTTAACAGTAAGCAAAGCTAATTAACAAAAAAAAAAAAAAGGGAGAGAGTGAGTATTCCTTGGCTTTTACTGCTTTAGAATATGATAGTGCCTCTTTTGATGAGAGTGGTTTACTGGGTATAAAGGATAAAAAAATAGACTTTTATTTTTGGTGTGTTAATTTATATTAGTAAGACAATGAGATTTGACATACTGAAATTAAGTGAATTGTGGATGTCAGTTATGAGACCATACTGATAATAGAATGAATAAAGGCGAGGCATAAGAAGTAAAGATGGATGCTACTAAATGTCTTGAAAGAAATTGCTTTTTGTGTTGCTTCATTCATACTTTTAAATTTCCTTCTTTTAGTGTTGATCATACACGATTTTGCCACTGAGCAGTGGGATAACTGACACAGTCAGCTTGGTGGGATTTCTGACAAATTAGTTCTAAAGGTTCTTTATGCTCTTGGCTTGTGAGTTGATGTCTGTCATTCTGTATTTAAGTTATCTATTTCTGTAATATCTACAGTTTTGTGAATTTCAGATAAAAAGCTTTAATGTTAAGCTGTGAATTAAATCTTTTAACTTAGCAGAATGTAAAGTTTCTTTAATATTAGTTAATGGATCGATAATAAGTTGAAATAATGAAACAATGGGATAAATTTGGTACTACAGACTCTAGTGAGCTAAATTCAACATCTAAGTTCTAATTTTTAATTTATTTTGGGTTAATAAGGCCACAAGCAATAGTGTGGTCAGCAGGAGGAAGGAAGTGTTTATCCCTCTGTACTTGGCACCTTGAATCCTCTCTTCAGTTTTGTGCCACTCAGGACAAGGAAGACATTGAGGTACTGGAGCATGTCCAGAGAAGGCAGTGGAGCTGGTGAGGGGTCTGGAGCAAAAATCCTATGAGGGAAAGTCCAGCTGAGGGAACTGGGGTTGTTTAGCCTGGAGAAAAGAAGGCTTGGGAGGGACCTTACATCCTCTACAACCACCTGAAAGGAGGCTGTAGCCAGGTGGGGGTCAGCCAACAAATCTCCCAGCCAACAAGTGATAGGACAAGAGGAAATGGCCCCAAGTTCAGATTGGATATTAGGAAAAAATTCTTCTGTAAAAGGGTGGTCTAGCATTGGAACAGGCTGCCCAGGGAAGCAGTGTGATCTCTGTGTTCACCTTATAGATGTGGTGCTTAGGGATGGACCTGGCAGTGTTAAATTCGTGTTTGGACTCAGTGATCTCAGAGGTCTTTTCCAACATTAATGATTCTATGATTGTTTGGTGCATATGCAGTACAAATGAGAAGTGTTGGCTTGAATTTAACAGTAAAGCTATTAGCTTTGTTTATGCCAGCTCTACCACTGAAATTAGCTGTCCAAAAATTTATTAAGGATGTACTCTGGCTGAGGAAAAAGTGAAAATACATACTGTATTTTATATGGGTCAGGCTTGGTCTAATGTTTAAAATAATCAGAAAACAGCTAAGAATACATATTTTTACCTATTAGCGAGGAACTCATTAACAAAAACAAAGAATGTGGACTAGTGTGTTTATGTCAGTAAAAGTTGTCTTTGAGACTCTCTTCTAGGATTTTTTGATATAAAGTGTGGAAAGCCCTTTCTGGCAATCAATTAATTTCTTATATCTGAACAATTATTGTACTCTAGATTTCTTGCCAAGAAAAGTAACACCTAACTCTGATTTAAAGCACATGCAAAATCCCAGATGTTCGCAAATTCTGGGTGAGCTATGCTGATCTGGCTTTCAGTAAAGTTCGATACAGTGGCCTCTTATGAACAGTTAACTGATACCTCAGAAAACCTATTTCATAAACCTGAGGTTGAACTCATGACGAACATGTGGAAAATTTTGATCTATTATATGGTACACACTTGTGACACATGGGATCTTCAGGAGAGGTCCAGACCATGGAAACAAAGCTGAAGGAAGTATGTGACTACGTTCAGAATGTAATCTCTGAACATTTTGTCTTTTATAGTAAACAATTAGTACGTGTTGCTTCTGGAGGGATAGACAGAGTAACCTTACTCTGTTTTCCCCATGGAAAAACTGTCTTGATGTAATTATCAACAAGGAACTTGAAGCACACTTGAGTTTTCCATTACTCTGTCGACACGACTAATCCAAAATTTATGGGTTGGATCAAGCCCAGAACAAAAAAACAAAAGGTAAAATATGACTGATGGATCTTCGTGAAACCTTTTTCTTCTTTTGAGGTTTTCATTTGGAAATGAATTATGGCTTCCTTGTCCTGTTTCAAATTTTGCTTAATAAAAAGCATATTTCATCAGAACTGTAGAAGTAAAATGAGGCAGGATATTTGAATTCAGAATGCTGAAAATTGTCAAAAGACTTGGCATTCTGTCTAAATAGTTTAGCATCATCTTAGGGCCTATTAGTTCTAGTATAATCCATTAGACTTTAATAAAATAAAGGCAAAAAATATTGGAAAAAAATAAGTTGGCTGCTGCAAATGTGTCTGTATTGAATTGATGAGGCATTCTTAAAACTTTTAGAGAGGGGGATTTAGTTATTGTGCGTGCTTGAGATTTTCTTTTTTTTAATCTGTTCTGCATTTGTTCCTCAGAATAGCTACACTTAAAGGTGGTGTGTTTTTCTTTGAGAAAATTGTGGAACTTGTTTTCATTCGACCTTGTTTTCCTCTGCAATCTCTCAGTCTCATGCTGTTATCAAGAGGATATTTTTGTCTCATTTTTATGATACCTTGCTGGGCAAAACAAAAGCAGCTGTGCCTTGAGACTTAATCAGTGAGACTGAATAGAAGAGGGTGGAACAGATACATCTACACATGGAAATTTGCCTGGCTAAAAATTTTGTGAGATTTCTTTCAAAAACACCATAGGTGTATTTAATGAGAGATTCAGAGATCAGAGTTACTTACCAGTAATCAGAGTTCTTTAGTGTAGGTAGATAATGTATTCATTGCCTGGTCATTCTTCTCTTCCTTTCTGAGATTTAGTATCTTTGACCTTCTAAATTCAGTGGTTGAAAAAATGATAAAAAGCTCTAGTGTGATTCACAGATCTCTGTCAAGCAAAAGCACCAAACTGACCTTTGTGCTAATACAAGGAGTAGTGGGAGGAATCTTTTCACCTGCCGTACGAATCTACACGAGTTAGATACTTTAAAGAAATACAGTTATTGATAAAAACTTTTTTACTTCATATTAAAATTATTGTTTTATCTTAACACACATCTTTCCATTAGCAGGTCTGTTAAATACATTGGTGGAACAGTCAGCTCTAAGGTAAAAGTATTTCTCTTTTCTGCTTGGCAGACATTTGATGGCCACACAGATTACATTAATGATCTCGTCTTTGCTCCCAACGAAGGTCAAGAAATTGCAAGTGTAAGTGATGATCACACCTGCAGGTATGCATTTTGTTCAAAACACTATTGAAAAACTAGTATTGAACTTTTTCTATCTGTGAATGTTTTATATGTCCACTTAAATAAATAAGTATTTATATTTTATTTTTCATAGGCCTCTAACAAGACTAGTCCATTAACAAGATAAGAAATGGACTATTCTTGTTAACTTGGGTTGTGGACTGGCTTTTTGTTGTGATTTGTCTTTTTTCAAAGCAATATTTTGAATCAGCTAGATTCAAAATGAAGAAAACTTTTGCCTTGGATTTGCATACACTATTTTCCTCCTTCTGGGATAGGAATAAAATGAGAATAGGAGAGAGCAGACACATACAGCTCAGTGCTGAATTGTACAGACCTTCTCTATGTATTCAAGTGGGTGGGTTGAGTTTAAAGTCAGTGAGAGTCAGTATGTGAACTTGTCCATCTACCTAAGTGTAATAGCCTTACCAAGGAGTGGGATGACATTGCCTGAAGACAGCACCATCCTGATACAATGGTAGTGGCAGCTCAAAATACCATGATTACAGCTGCTTCAAACCCAGGTGTTTGGATACTTATAGCTGAAAGTATAAGGGAAGCATGGTTGAATGCTTTGAAGCCTGCTGGGTAAAGGTTTTTGATGCAGGAGTTTGTCCTTGTCAAAAGGTCACCCATCTTCTAGTAGAAGAATCTGTCAAGCTGCTCCTCTTTCCCCTCCAGTGCAGGTGGAGAGATCAGGAGGCCTATGCAGGTTTTTCAGGTCATTGCAGTAGGGCAGTAAGAGAATTGGGAAAGCATCGTCTTTGACTTTCTCTACTCTGATGAGCAGGCAGTTTTTCCATAGATGTCTAGTCAGTATTTCCAACAAAATCATTAGGAATGAATAGCAGAAATGTATGACTTAGCTGTGTCTTCTTCTCATTTATTTCCTATCCTTGATTTCTTTGTTAAATCTAAACTCATATTTGGCTTATTCAATAAAAAACTGTTTGACTCTGTGGCCTTTTCCTGTTTCTTTTATGAAATGCTCAGCTTTCCTGGGATGAAAGAAAACTGTTTTAAAACCAGTTGTCTAATTGATACTAATTTAAAGGGAAATAAAATGTATGTAATTAATGTATACCAACAAGATTGCAGCTTAGTACCTATGAAAGACATTTTATGCCATAAACCATAAAGTCTTTGGTTAAAAGCCATGGGAAATAAGTAGGATTTTTTTTGGCTACTTGAGTTCTTATTTTTTCCATTCATGCATGTGGGGCATGAAGAGTTTTTCTATTGAATTTAAAGGTTACACTTTCAAAACTGATGGAAAATGCATTCCTTGGGACTTAGCAAAATCATTCTTTACTTACTCTGTAATTTGCTTCAGTAGTAATGTAAGAAGAGGCATAATTCTTCTGTCTGTACTGAATTTCTATCATGAAATTGTTCTTAGGATACAAAATCTGCTAATGCCTGTGGAATAAAGTTCTAGAACAATTAGTACAAGTCTTGAGTTCCACTTTTAAGTCTTACTGAAAAGTTGTTTTAAAACTTTATTATGTACTGACTATATACAAGCATGGTTAGGTCTTCCCTGATTTTCACTCAAGAGAAAGTTTAGGTTTAAGTTCATCAGAAGCCTCTAGTGAAGTGAGATTTTCAGTTTTTATCCACTAAATAGTCTTGCCTCAAGCTGCTGCAACTGTGACATCTCAGAGAGGAGTTCAGTCATTTTGGCTGGAGGACAGACAGAGTAAGCTGGATACTGGTTATATCCAAAGTTCTTACCTTTACATTGCTGCTGTGTCACTCAGCACTTCCTGTTTCTTGCACATGGTCTTTATTGGCCTTGATCTCACAACTCAAAACTTTTTTGCAGCTGTGAAGTAGAATTGCACTAAAAATACTCTAATCACTAATTCTTTAGAAGCAGTGACATTTCTTTTGGCCACCAAAAGAAAATGGTGAACATGGGTCAGCTTTCTGAAGGAATGTTTGTACATTTCCTCTGAAAAGACTTCATAAAAACTTAAATATTACACCTTTCTCTTGTTCTGACCAGACGGAGGAATCTCTACAGTTCCACTCCAGCCTTTCATATCCTGCCTAGTACCCTCCAGATCTGTCATAGCCAAATCCATATGGAGTTGGCAGAAGACCTTAGAGAAAGCCAGTGTTGGTTGTATTCTCTGCAGTATTTCCTAATGCTCTACTCTAAAGCAACTTTCATGTTGCTTTTCTGAGATCTTCTCACTCCTTGTGCTCAGTGAGGAACAGCTTCACCTTTGTGTGTACAGGAATCTTGCCCTTCTCCATAGTCCTCTAGGCTTTTCAAGAGTGATAGGATTTTACTCACACATGGAATATGTCTGATGGAGATATAAAGAAATGTATTTAAGTTAGATATTAAAAAAAAAAAAAAAAAACAAAACCATGTTGGACAGGAGTAATCTTTGAGTAATGGATCAAGTATAGTTGATCATGCTTTATGGTTGGAAATCAGATGTGAAGGTTTCTTCTAGCCCCCACCACTCACTAAAATTGTTAGAAATCTTTTGTTGGAAGAATTCCCATTTTCACTTCCATCTTCTGGGGATTTGAGAAATGCCTGAAGATTGCAATCTGGTTTAGTTCATTCACTATTGCAACAATTAGCAGTTGGTTCTGCTAGTTGGACTTATTCATAATTCAGAAAATTAGAAGATAAGGATCATCTCCATTGCCACAAGTTTTCAGAGTTCTAATGAGGTACTTTGCTAGCTGCAATAAAAGTCCACTGTATGATGATATTGCTGCACATATGCATCCATATTCAATTCATGCATACACAATATAATTGGGTCAATGGAATTTTAATATCTTCAAGCTGTAAGATAATAACAGTTTTCATTTGTTTGTTAGTTACAGGATTGGAGTGACAAGAGAAAGATATTAGTATCTCAAGAATTTTCTTTAACAGCATTTGCAACTGTCTGGATTTGAGTTGGTTTAGTTTTCTGAATACTGCAGTAAATAATTTCTCAGTCCTTATTTACTTAAAAAATAATTATTTTCCTGAGAGGATTCGGTGTTATTTTTGAGACTATACATTAATCAAACTTGGGCACTTATTTTAACTGTGTTTATTCAAACTTTTCTCCAATAAATTTTTTGTGGAATTTTTTTTAAATATCAGAAAAAAATACCACAAGCTCAGTGACAAGTCTATGCCACGATAGTTGCTTGGAAGAGAAGAAGTAAGAGAGTGACACATTGCAGGGTTAAAAAAGATAAGGATGTTTGGAGAAAAACAGACAGTTCTTTTAGTTTGGTATAAAATCATGGCAGTATTAGTAAAGTTTCAAGAGCTTTGAATGGGAGACAAAATCCTCAGTCTTTTTGGATTGATTTACGTAATAGGAATGTGGACAAAATGGGGAGACAGCATCTGTAGCTGATTTGGTTATGATTACTGAGTAATTTAGGAATTGAAAATCAGTTTGGCTAAATTGTTGGGATTTGCACGTTTTTTACTTGGGTTTTTTCACAAAGAAAGATTGAAAAGAGTTAATTGAACACATATGTAATTGTATAGACATGATGCATTCAGACAAGGATCTATCTTGATATGTATTACCTGGTTTGTGTTTTGGGGGTTATGGCTTTTTTTCCCCAAAACTAAATAATATTATCTTTAGTATCAATAAAGAAAACATAAAAGAGGCTTTTAGACCTTCTCCTCACGATACTGTTTGTTACTAACAGTCCTGCCATTCTTACAAAGTAAAACCTACAAATTTGGTAACTTTATAAATAACAAAGTTACGGAGGTAAAAAGCATAAATTTCTGTCTCAACACCTAATAACATCACTCACTTCAGGGAAGGAAACATAATGGCATATTCCTTTTGCCAAAATGATTCACCATCTTCTCTTGTATCATAATTTTCTCCCTGCACAGTAAATACACATGGGGAGTGTTGATTTGACTTGGACAAATCTACAAGGCAAAATTTTTGGCAGTAGAAGAAAGTATTGTATGTTTCTAAATTACCTAATCAAGGAGATATTTCATTTTTTAAACACTTGTCAGGTTTTTGTTTTGACTTTTTTTAGTAAGCACACTGATTCTTCAAGATTAGAGACCCTGTGTTTTCTACGGGGAGAACAAATATTTGATCTGTTGTGGTTTGGCATAAGAAAACAACATTGTTCATTAAATATATTTACTTTATTCCCATATATTTTGTCTAGACTTATGATGTATTGGTTAAGAGTTTTTTTAAATCTCTTAAATATAAGGCTCTATGCACCCTGGTGAGATATAAACTGAAAAAGTCTGGAGGAAGTCAGCAAAAATCCTCTAGAATAAACAATAATAGTACATAGCCACTCATCTAGCTCAAAAGACTGGGCAGAACACTACTTAAAAAATTGGCTGTTTCTCAAGTTTTGCATGGCAGAGAGGAAGGATATATGTGTATGTTTCAGTGTCCAAATGTATATAAATAACATGTAGCCTTGTGGTTTAGACTGCTGTTCACAACTGTGATATCTTTGTTCCTACAACTCAGCTATCGATTTTGTAGGAAAAGAGGGAAGTGAGCAGTGGCTGTGAGGTGAAATAAGTCTCAGTTTTGGTTTTGTTGCATTTTAGAAACAAAGTAGTTCCATGGCTCATTACCACTCTTATTGAACACATCCAAAGAAAATGCACCCATCACCTAATCTAGTTTTGGTGTTTCAGCATTACACTTTCCTGTCCATCCATATTGGCCAAATACTGATTATTTAATTTTTTATAGCTGCCAGATACGTATTTTAGGTGTTTCCAAAGGAAAAGGTAAAACTGGCACATGCAATTTACCTGTCAAAAGCTCTCCACGACCCTTTCTTGGTTAGTGTTACCTCTGCCATAGATCCTTCTGTTTGCTTTAGCTTCATTTCTGGTTTCTTATATTTCCATTACTCAATCTTGTCTTACCAGGAAGTACTGGAAACTGTTATATTAGACAGCCAAAATACTTTAATAAAGGGTCTTGCCCTTTACATGACAACATGGATGATTTAAGTTGTTTGGTACCTCATTTTAGGTTGCTTGTATCAACTAAACCAACACTGACATTCCTGCTTTGTACTGCCCCACTGCTATTTATGGTATAGTACAAGGCTGTAGTGTTGACTTATGAAAAAATGGGAACATCTCACTGAGATTTCATGTCTAGATAACTTAAAATGTCAAATCATTTGAATAGTTAAACAGAGGCTCTGCCTCGCTCATCAGTGTTAAAATACACTATCTGCAGCACTGGCCACTTGCGATGACTTCTTCAAATGATACAGCATGAACACTATTTCATTCAGTCACTTCCTCTGTGAACATATTGAGGCACTAGAAGTTAATGTATTTGCAGTCAAATGGCAATAGTTTAGTACTTTACTTTTTTTTTTTCTTTCTTTCTTTCTTTCTTTTCTCCCCAGGGTCTGGGATTTGGAAGGAAATGAGAAGGCCCATTTTGTTTTACGTTCTTCTGGAATGAGTGTTTGCTGGCATCCTGAGGAGGCTTTTAAGGTTGTGGTTTTCTCCCTCACCACCTTTAAAATAACAGGAGGGGGGACACACCTAAAGTGTGAATCTTTGATGCTGTAGTAACATTAAAGTTTGAGGACCTAGTTTACACTGTAACTGGATATTGGTTGGATCTACTAATGTGAAGAGACTGTGAATGAATTCTCATTGCCATTCTTGTCATTTTACCCTCAGTCCCTTACTCCTCCCATCAGAAATATTCCTTCTTGATTAGGTACATCATTCGTTGATAACTATTCTGCTGATTGCGTATTAACTGACAGTTACCAGAGAAGAACTCAAGTTTTCTCAGTCATGGTAACACAGTTCACCAATAATACAGACTCTTTATACAACTTGCCAAGCTTTGAAAAGTATCTGTTTGAAGTTAACAAGAGACGTTTTTGTTGTTGCTCTTGCTTGAAGTGTATGAAATATGTTCTGAAAAATCAAATCAATAGGCTGTGATTTTATACTTATCTTGTTACTGTACTGAGGAGGTTTAATCAGCTGGTAAGTACCCAAATATCCAGTTTCATTAATGGTCTAGTCCCTGCAGTCTTGGATTTATTATTACTATTGTGCCTATCAATAACTGCCTTAAGCAGATAAATATGGTTGTTCTGGTTACCACAAAAACACACACTTAAAACAGAGAAAAGCAGTCACATAAGATATCAAAATATTTACACAGCAGTAGGGAAGGAGGATCTCTAATCTCATCACACTTTCCACCAATATCAATATCTGTCCTTAGTAAGAAAGGAAACTGTTAACTAAGAAAACTGTTGATTCAGGTGGCATCAGAATTTAATGGGTTAGCTGCTGTTTGCTACTGGGCAACTTTTTTAGCACAACAAAATTAATAGATTTTCCCAAAAATACTGCAATAGTATGCCAGTCTTAGTTATTATTATTAGCATGTCTTTTCTGTGACCATTATCAGAGACAGGCACAGGATTTTGGGGTTGTTTTTTTTTTTTTTTTAAAGAAAAGCCCATTCCAACACTCATAAAACTTGATAGATTTAGTTCTTGCTGAAAAGCTTATTGCAGGTCAAAATGCTTACTGCACCATGACCTTTAGTTTGTAGGAAAGCATGTTTTGGTGACAGTTCTGTTTTTCCAAACAAACTGGTATTACTGGAGTATTTTTTTATGCTTCTTTGCCTTTCTTAATTATTGTTCATGACTATCTGAAAACCATTTTTCCTCATTAACAAAAATCTCGTGTCATCATCTGGGCATTGGAATGGGTTGCCCAAAGTGTTCAAGACCAGCCTGGATGGAGCCCTGAGCGATCTGGCCTAGTAGGGAGTGTCCCTGCCCATGTCAGAGGATTGGAATTAGAGGATTTTTAAGTTCCCTTCCAACCCAATCCTTCTATGATTCTATAATTGAATCAGGAAGCTCTTTCTACAGTACTTAAAAAACAACTGCTTGAGTGTACTGCTGTAATGGAAAAAGTTGAGATAAAATATGTTGCTAACTGTATATAGGATGAAGTAAGAGATGTTATATAATATCAGTAAGAGTGGTTCTACAGATTCTACAGCCATACTAATTAATACTTTGCTTAGAATGATAGAATCATTTAGGTTAGGAAAGACCTCTAAGATCCTCAAGTCCAACCTTTGATTGAACACCATCATATCAAATAAACCACAGCACTAAGTGCCATATACAGTCATTTCTTGAACACCTCCAGGGATGGTGACTCCACCACTTCCCCAGGCATCTCTGTTCCAGTGCTTGAGAACCCTTTCTTTTTTACTGCACTGTGTGTCAGTTGGTTCTTTGTGCTCAGAACAGAAACTGCTGAATGTTAAAATAATAACTTCTTGCTGTATGAAAGCAGAGTGCTTTGGTGGCTGTGAACTGGTGTTTCTAACCACCAAAATTATACACCTAGATATCTATAGACATATAGAAATCATATAATGTAATCATTATGTATAACAGTGTAGCAGTAGTATAAAGTGGTTTTTATTTATTCGTTACAGAGTGTCCAAGAGAAAGTTTTCTGGTATGAAGTGAAGAATTGTACTTCATTTATTAATTAAGTAATATTAAGTATTATTAATATTTGTTTGAATATATTCTAGGTTTTCTGTAGAGTAGAAAAAATTTAATTTCCATTGCATGCTAAGTTTACCACATTCTATTAATTTCTTTTAACAGCTGATGGTGGCAGAGAAGAATGGGACAATACGATTCTATGACCTGATTACACAGCAGGCCATTCTCTCCCTGGAGTGTGAACAAACACCACTGATGTCAGCAGACTGGTGTTTGAAAAATACTTTTAAAATTGGAGCAGTTGCTGGAAGTGATTGGCTGATCTGGGATATCACTCGCTCCAGGTATATTTATGCCCATGGCATAGGTGTCTTTATTCTCCTCATGAGGAAATGCAGGTACTTGGCTAATAAAGTATGGCTGTTACAGAATCACAAATGGGTCAGGCTGGAAGGGACCACCGTGTGTCAGCTGGTCTGACCTACCTGCTCAAACAGGGTCATCCTAGAGCACAAGGCAACAGGATTGTGAATATCTTCAGTGAGGGAGACTCCACACCCTCTCTGGGCACTGTTCCAGTGCCTGGTCACTTGCAGAGTAATGAATTTCTTCCTCATGTTCAGGAACTTCCTGTGCATCAGTTTGTGCCCACTGCCTCTCATCCTATTGCTTGCAGCACAGAGCAGAGCCTGGCTCCATCCCCTTGACAGCCCCCTCCAGATACTGATGGACATTGATGAGGTCCCCTCTCAGTCATCTCTTCTCCAGGCTGAACAGGCACAGGTCCTCCAGCCTTTCCTTGTAAGAGATGCTCCAGTCCCTTACTCGTCTTTGTAGGCACATAAATAAATGAACAATTATCAGGAATTATTATATTGATACAAACAATTCCCTGGTATTCTTTTTTTCCTCTTTATCAATATTTTATGTTAAAAATGTAACATTGTCTTTTTGTCCATTTGAGATAGTATCTCACTACCATTTGCCTCTCACTGTATGTGTTTGTTAAAATTTCATTCCAAGTCATAAGTAGGTAACTATTGATCCATAATAAACTGGACAACTGCTTCAGTTTTCCTACTCCAAAATGAGATTAAAACTGCAGGAATGCTCTGGTTTTCCCTCAGCTCCTTCACAGACAGTAGACAGTGTGTATTTCACTGTACTTTTAGTGCTTATAGTATGAGCTGTAGTTGTTTGCAGAGCAGTTTTTTACCTTGAATGTCTGTTTTAGTTATCCACAGGATAAGAGACCTGTCCATGTTGACCGAGCCAGATTATTCAGGTATAAATGTTGTCTTGATTTTATGGGGTTTTTCTGTTTAAGTCTATATCTATGCAAACAGTTGTGAGTTTAATAACCTGGTTGTATCTCACTTTAGTCATTTTTAGGGGGAGTGGGTGTAGAAACTTTCTGAAATTTGTGAATGACCCACGTTTAGTATATATGTATAGCATTCACGTGATACTTTTTTTTTGTTTGTTTTACAACACTGGGCATATGGGCTGTGGGTAGGGAATCATTTACAAGCTAATTCACTAAATCTGTTTCTCTGCTGTTAGTAGAATACGTGACATCTTCACAGTTAGTCCCAAGGGAGAGAACTCTGCTTTGTGTGCACTTCTGCTGCTATGACAGGGGTATTTGGAAAGAACAGTCATTTTATTCATAGGTGGATTCATTTTATTCATAGGTGGTCCCGAGCGAATGAAAATCTGTTTGCAACCACTGGATATCCAGGAAAGACAACTACTCAATTGCTGGTTCACCATTTAGGACACCCCCAGGTGAATTTTTGACTGGAGTTGCATCTGTTCTCCTCAGATCAGATTCATGTTACTTAAAGCTACAATTAAAAACTAGCCCAAACCATTCAGAACTGCTGTTCCCGTGTACCTGTTTTATTTTATTTTGGTTTGTGGCATTCATGCTAAAGAAAAAAAAAAATTGGTGCATACTTAAACTGCTAGTTTAGAAGCTGCTTGATCTATATGTTTTAGCTTGGTTTGCCATATCAGTTCTAAGGGGAAGAAGAACACCTTTAACCTGATATTTAATTAATCTGGCAATATTTCTAGTTCTTAGGAGGCTAAAAACACCTAGTGGTATATTTTTATGGTTTTAACTAATTATATTTTAAATCATTAATGGAAATGCGAAGCATAGGAAATATTTTGGTTTTGCTGGAGTCAGTATGTATTTGCAATTCCTATAGTAAAAATATTACCTCCAAACATACTAGTTATGAATATATTGAAATAAGAGAAGTAATTTCATTGTAAAAGGTTTCTAAGTTTGATATCATACCTTTATAATAATAGTGTTTATGCTAATGTAAAGAGTTGAAACTATTTGTTATTACGGAATATTTTGCTGTATGTTAAATGTTGTAAGCAGCTACTGGAACTATGTAGCAGGGATTCACATTTTTCATTAGAATTTCTGTTGTATTTTAACTATATTTGTTAAGGAGTATTTAATCTGTGGTGGTTTTTTTGTCTATGCAACTTGATATCTGCAGTTTAGAAATCATTTGTAAGGGAAGTTGTATTGATATTTTTCTCTCTATTTTTTACAGCCCATCCTTACTGGAACTGCAGCTGTAGGATCTGGTTTGACGTGGCACAGAACTCTTCCATTATGTGCAGTTGGAGGAGACCATAAAATTTTCTTCTGGGTTACTGAAATGTAAAATAAGCATTTGCCTTCAATATGAAGCTTGACAGCATAATGCCTTTTTTCTAGTAAAATGAAGAAATTTACTCTTTGTGATGGTTTTCACTTGGACAACAGAAGAAAGAAGCAAGCAAGATATAAATCACTTGTGTTTGATTTTTAGCTTGCAAGTACAAGAGCTTTTGAAAAATTGGTTGTCATACATCTTGGTTATTTCTATTAGAATAAAATGTACTTTTTAAACATGGTATTTGGTGTGAAATGAATTTTTTCAGGAGTTTATAAAGAGATTTTGTGTCCCAGCATGTCAGTCTGATAATCTCACTCAGTTAATAGAGCTCAAATACCTGATATTGTGCAGAGTACCTACAGAAAGAACACCTCTCTATATTAACTTTGCCAACTATGACTGTCTTATAAGAACACAAGTGCAGTAGTGTACTGTGATGAAATGTTGTTCCTGGATGTTTTTGAATAAACTAGTTAACACTACCAGTGAAGAAGCTAATGGTAAAACCAGAATGATCATTTGAAGCAGTTTTATTTCTCTAAAGACAACAGAGGGATTTACTTTAGGCCTGTCAAAACGCATAGTGAGGTTTTTTTTCTGCTTGCAGCCTTTTACTTCCAGTCTTTACAGCAAAATCAAAGGCATTCTGCTTTCTAGAAACATATTTTTCCTGTCATTCCCACACAAGACCCAGAACAGAAGTAAAAGACAGAGACAACTCCTGTCTTAAGTATCTTTTTTGCATACTTTTGCAAGTGAAGGGATGTCAGGATGTTTCACTACTGTAACAGCTCCTTACAGCATTGTAGCCCTCCTCATTAACTGTAGTTAGATTTTAAAATATTCATTTGGTTGTTCCTATTTATGTGGGACACATAAAAGCAGTTCAGAAGTAGGACATCAATAAGTGAAGTTACAGTCACCTTTTGAAACCTAAGGCCATATTATATTTCTCATAATCCTTTATCCTTGAGAACTTTTGCTTTCCAGTTGGCACCAAAATTTACCTAAAATAAATATGAAGTTCCTTATAAGTTCTGGTGGACTGGTGCCTAAACTGCAAAATAAGCAGGTATTTCAAGGTTTATCCATTGTCTGACCAGAGATAGCAGCCTTAAGAGGAGGTTTAATTCACTTGTAGCTAAAAATCTTTGTGGCTCTGGGAGGAAGGATTGGCCTGAGGCACTGTTATCCTTTTGGTGTGTAGTGGAACTGAAACAAACATGCGGTTTTCTGTCCTCAGAGCAAACTTCACACAACTCCTGCCTGTGCAGAATATATCAGGACCCATACAGACAAGGGCAATATGCAAGGGTATGTGCAGGTGCACTCTTGAGTGAGACTTTTTTGGTTTAGAATTGCTTAAGACCCAGGAGGGCAAAGAACAGAAATTCTTTTGTTCTGTAGTTAATTCAGAAGCCAGGATGTTTTCTTTTCATACTCTGTATTTAAGGACTACTTAAAACTGTTTACCCAGGAATGATCTTGCCAAGTTCAAGGCTCTTCATTTTATACTGGAAAGAAGTAATATGAATACTTAAATAAATAAATAAATAAATGAGCAGTTAATGTTTTTAGCATGTTCTCCATGTTCTTTTGTACAGAACAAAATAATTAGTTAATCCTCTCATGTTGCTTCAGCACAGTACTTGGAAAACTGAAACTTGACAAACTATTTTCAGAGAACTGCAAAACATATATCATTTAGTTCCCTTTTTTTTTTTTAAGAAACCTACATAATACCTAACATTTGTATTTCTTAGTCTATTTAACTGTGAAGGGTTGATAATTTTCTGAACTGTTTGCAAGAATTGTACAAATTCTGGCACACTTAGATTATTGAGATTGGGGGGGGGGGGCATTGCTTAAATTCAGAATAGAGAAAAATCATTGAGGCAATATCAGTTTCATAGAGAAAATTTTTCTAGAATACCCTTTGCAAGCATGGCTTTAGAAGACTCCATGGGAAATCAAGCAAATGTTAATCCACACTGATCTTTTCAGCTGTTCATTGGACCACCTTATTAAAAACAACTATTGCCCCTTGTGGAGGATCAGGTGACACCATGTCTGGAAATTTTTTTGGATCAGCTTTTTGTTTCTGTTTAATTTGTCTCTCAGTTGTATAGCTATTTAAGTTCTGGGCTGATCCTAACCTGAATGTGGTGTCCTGGGACCTGTAACAGAATATAAGCACTAGAGATGCATATGAACATTGTAAGCTGCAGTAGCACGTGCCAGTTTTTCTCAGCTTGTGCAGTTTTGTTTTGCAGTTGACCTGAGGCTCTGATTCTGTGCAATATATGGAGCAGATCCGTTTCAATGCTTTGAAACCTGTGTTCTTGCCTTCACTTTCCTGTGTACCCTCATCACAAGTCAGGTATTTTTTACCAGTGATGAAGATACAGCTCTGATCAGTTTTCTGTACACACAGCTTTTCCACTCCAAGCCAGGCTCAGCATCTGGAAAGCTGACATCTTCAAAGTACTAATGTTCAACCAAACTTCATTTTGGTAACTCTTAAACACTCTTTAATCTCTTTTCCTTCACTGGAAGGTGGAGCTACAGAACAGGGCCTTTAAATGACAGTATATATATGTACACATGCATAGGGTAAAACTGCCAGCAGTCACATACTGTACAGTACTTATTCCTCAGCCTGACATTTATCATCCAGCATGGGTGCTGGTAAAAAATACATTTTCAAATCATACACACTATAAATCTGGATGTTAACACTCGATTATTTTTTTATAAATCCTTTACTTGGAAGTTCAGGCATTTATATTTACAGCTGAACAAGTTAGTTCAATGTAAACTTTTTAAAGAGGTTTTGGGAAATTTGGATAATTTCCTCCTTTCTGTTTTTCACTTTTCATACCCTGCATTTCCTAACTCCAGCTGGGAGGAAAAAGTGCTGTGTTGCACTTTTCTGTGCAGTATTTTTGTGCAAATTAAAAGCAGGAAGTACCAGAAAGTTCATAAAATAGCATATTCTTGGGAGATTTCTTATCCAGCTTTACAGACCAAGACATTCAGATAAGATCTGGCTATGCTCTTACATTAATTTTCAGTGCCATTGCCTGGAAAAAATTTATTATAGACACTTAATGATAAACGAGATTAATTCTTCTTGCATATGATTTAGTTGGAAATTAAGGTAATTATAAACAACTCAAATTAGTGGCAAAATAACTCAAATGAACAGCTCTGTTGCCCAACACAAATTTGCACAACTCCTGTAAGCTAGGGATTGAAAGCTAAACCCACTGAATTTTGTAGGTTAGTCTGCTGCTCATCCTTTGGAAGAGGTGAGAAACTGAGCCAACAATATGTCAGTGCTCCAAAGCAGAGTATGAATCAGATGTTCAATAATTCAATTAGCATGGACAAAAAAACTTTGTTATACTATCTTAGTAAGAGAGTCATAATGATGTGCATATGACAGCAGGTTAGTAATAAATACATTGTGAAAGTAATAAAGCAAAAAAGCTGCTTCAGTAAATAATTGAGAATTTTATGGCAACTGGAGTAACAGAACTAAGTGCTCTGTGTACAGCTACCATTGATTCTGTATATGGATTTGTATTCTACAAATTTGGAAAAGTGTGATGATTTGGAAGTAAACTGAGAATTCTGGTAAATTTTAAACCAAAATTAGCATAGTACATTTGGGATCTAGTCTTCAAAGTATTGCAGTAATCAGTGTGTCTTTATTCATCTCATCACAAGAGAAGTTTCCACCTGACAGCCTAAGACTATGATGGTTTCTTAACTGCCCTGAATTTAGGAGGATTCATTAAATGCAGCAGTATTTAGATGTAACCATGGAAAATTTCCACTAAATATGGAAATCCACTATAGTGTCTTTGGATTTGCTGCTGTAAACAGGACTCCAGATCACCCCAAATTTGCCTATTTTGCAAGAACCCAGAGCCATTCAGTGCTCCTTATTTTGACTCCCCACATCCAAAGTGTGGCACTTCCCCACTCAAATTATGCGTGTGAGCACAGGAACAGTTCCTTCACTGGCTTTTCTCATTATTTCCTTGGCGTTTGACCGCCGGGGACGACACTTTCCAAACACCACCATGCAGGGCCCTGTCCTGAGGCCTGTGGAGAGCTGGGTGTCAGCGTGACCCCCACTGGCATGGCCGGGCCCCTCAGCGGCTGCCGCCACTTGCATCGCAAAATGCAAAAAAAAAGCAAAAAAGCGGGTGCCAAAGAAGGCAGCCCAGGAGCTCGGGGTTTATCCCGGGGTTTATCCCGGGGTTTATCCCGGGGCACAGCCGGCCGTGAGGGCGGCGTTCCGGGACTGCGTTTCCCAGGAGGAAGCGCGGGCAGCGGGCGCGCCCCGCCCCGCGGCGCTCGGGGTTTGTTTCCGGGCCGAGGCTGCGGAGCGCGGCCGAGCTGCGGAGCGGGGCAGCGCCCGGCCCGGCCCGGCCCGGCCCGGCAGCATGGACGAGGACGGGCTGCCCATCGTGGGCTCCGGCATTGACCTCACCAAGGTACGGGCTGCGCTCGCCCGGCGTTCCGGGGCTGCCGCTGCTCCTGCCCGGCTGCGCTGGCCCTGGTGCTGGGCGAGCCCCGCGTCCCCCCGGCTCCGGCCCGGCTCGGCGGCAGCGGGCGAGGGGAGCTCCCCGTGCGGGGACGGTGCCGCCCTCGCAGCCGGTGCCGAGCGAGCTCTCGTCCTTATCAGTGTCTCCAGCTGTTTTCCTGCAACTTCTGCGATAACTTCGTATTTAAAGACTAAGCCGTCTCAAACATCGATCTGGGAGGCAAATCCTGTGCGAAGCTGTGTATTAGTTTATTTAAATGATGGAGAAACTTTCTTTTTAAACTTAGTTTTCTCAATAGAGAGCGTAAAGACAGGACAGTTCCAGTTCACCCAGTGTTTCTTCCATGCTCTGTGCCACCCCACAGATTTCTGCTGAAGTCATAAGCACATGCAAATTTCTGCTTGGCAAATTTTGGAACCACAGAATTGAACTTCAGCAGATGCTGTTGTACAGTGCACAGGCTGAAGGCTCAAGATAATAGCAACAAAAGTCTCACAAAAAGTCAGAATGTCTTAGGATGGCCATAGTGAATTGTGTATTGAATGCAATGATAAATCAGCAGCTAAAGAAGAGGTGAAGACCAGAGGGTCACTGTATTCACCAGAAAAGTGCAGCAGAATCTTGGCTCCCAATAATATTCCTTGTAAATCTTTCACTTAAATCAATGGCAATTTCATAGGCTGATTTCCTTTGTGAAGGTTAAGACTTAAAGCAATTGTCCAAGGTTATTAACCCTGAGGCACTAAAATTTTATACATAAACTTTTGCGTCCAAATTCCTGAATCCACTCTTCTGTAATGGTTTAAATAAAAATGCCAACTCTGTGTTACAGTATGAGCACCATTCTTTTTGGCAAACATAGGATTCTACATTTCAGTCTGAAAAGCATGTGAGCATCGAAACTGATTTGGAGGATAACTTTTGGTCATTTTAGGGTAGTCTGGACGTGCAAATGAGAACCAGTAGGGTAGCCACTAAATACTTAGAGCAACATCACTACACTTCAGTTTTGATCATGGCATTAGTTGTAACTGAGTATTAGTATGGCTGGCCAAGATTGTTTTTCCTTCTGATTTTCAGGAATATTCACCGTTTCATCTGAAGGTGTTTTCTTTAAGATAACAATCCTTCGTTTCTTAGGTCTTGTTGCCTTTTCTATGTGTCCCGTAAATTCTCTGCTGTTGTGTTAGTAGATTTTTAGTAGCAAAGGATTTGCATGAGTGTGTATGTGTATTAGAAAATGGTTTGTGTATGTATGCATTCATATCAGGCACACTTAAGACAGATTTCCAAATAATATCTTCTTAAAAATGTGCATTTTAACAGATATTTCAATCCAAATGTGAAACTTGACATTGATGTGTAACCTAATTTTCTTGCCTTTTTTAATGCAGGTTCCTGCTATTCAGCAAAAAAGAACTGTAGCATTTCTAAACCAGTTTGTGGTTCACACAGTGCAGTTTCTCAATCGCTTTTCTACTGTTTGTGAAGAGGTATGTTTATTATTTTCCCAGCTGGCCCTTGATACAATTAAAAGAATTTCAAGTAATGGGAACCATTCATTTAAACGTTTTTGATGCAGTAATACTGGTAGCTTAAATCAAAAATGTAGTCTGCTTTCTGTTGAAGGTTTCTCTTTAGTAAGTGCTTAAGACAGAATTTTTCCCCAAGGGATCTATGTGAACTCCTGATTGTGCCACACTCCATCCACTGTTTTCTTAAACTTTTGCAGTTGGAACAGTCTTTGAACTTCTTGATACGGGGAATTTATTCTGAGCAGCTTCATCTCTGGCTCTGATGTTGTTATGAAAGAAGGATGCCATGTTCTTGTGGTCCATCAAAACTTAACTTCTGATTTTATCACCTTTAATTTAAGAGAGTCATAGGCTAAGCGCTGAATGTAAATAGTTTTTATGTTGAAAAAAGGACATTTTTGGCAAGTGATTAGTATAGAACATGAAGCCTTTAACTTCAGTTTCCTGCAAAAACAGAGAAAAATATAAACATTTAGGATTAGTAAGTTTATATGATGACTTTAGAGTCAATGGAAATACACCAGACCAACGAGATTAGAATTGTCCACTGAACAGAACAAGAGTCCTCCTTGTAAAAAGGGTGTTTTCTAATGTGGCTTTGAGGGTAACCTTTTTGTCTTTAGAGGTTTTTTGTACTTTTTCATTAGTTTATTCAACAAAGAATGCTATACAGCTCTAGCCGGCTGAGCCAGAGCAGCAGTCAAATCCAATTAGACTAAGCCATGTAATCTGAGAAATTCTGTTATTTGTTGGTGAAGTTTAGAGCCAGATATGTGACAAGTATAAGATTTGGCTATTACATGAATATATGGAGCTTCAGAGGAAAAAAGTCATTTTTCCTAGTTTTTTAAACTTCTTGTAACTTGATAGGTGGGACAGTGTGACCGCCTGATGATGCTGTTGTCAGTTGTCCAAGAGTCACTTGTCACCTGATATCAGAATTCCCTCTTCCATGGTTCCTGTGGAAATCAGAAGACCTGTATTTAAAGCCACCTTGAGCACACAGCAGCACTGTGAAGTCTGCCTAATAAAACAATTATTAGTTAACCAAAATGTGCTGTTACTCAAGAGACTAAATAGTTGCTTTATATACTCCTTGAGAAGTTTTTCGTATTCGTGAAGTACAGAAGTGTTTTTAATGTGAAAGGTCACAGTGTAAGTCAACAGAAGCCAAGAAACTCAAAATTAGAGCTGACACCATCCTTAACTCTAAATTTCTTGGCTCTTGTCTAGTCAAATAGACCCATAAAATTGCATAATTGTCTTTTGTACATCTTTCCTCCCCCTTATCCAATTAAATGTAGAACACATAGTTCCTTCCAATAGGAGCTGACTCCTCTTCGTGAACAAAGGACCATCTGTAAACAAGTCAGTGCTCTATCCAAAAAGACTAACTCCTGTCAGTCTCCTGCTTTTTCTAGCATATTGGCAGAACTGCCATTTTCTTAGGGTGTTAAAGTTCTGCTTCAGAGCCAGGCAGAATCTTGCCAAGGTGCCAGAAAGCTGTCAGAATGGTACGTATCTGCCAGCCAGCACTCTAGCCAACTTCACTTGGACAGGTCTGGTGGAGTATGGTAGTGATTAGTTAAAAGACTGGCAGTTCTTATGGAGTAATTTAGAAAAACTTAAGTTGTATTTTAAAAAAAAAGTCACAATTTGATTGAGGTGCACCTGGAGCATATAAAGTGTCTGGTTAGTTCGGATTCATTGTGGATTTTGACTGTATAGGACTATTGAATCACCTGCTGTATTAGTTATCAGATTTTCTCTCTGTATTTGCTCAGTTACATTCACACACATCATCTCTTTTCATCTTCCACATTTGGAAAAAGTTTTGAAGAAAGATCTTTCAGTAACTGGGAGAGTACAATGTGTCTACCATTATTCTCCAGTTGCCCAAAGTAATACCCTATTTACTTTGGCTTTCTTTTGTAAATAGTCTGTCTTCATTTCTGTCATTATATGGGAAAACCAACTGCAGAGTAAAATTATTTAAAATTTGTACCGCTGTAGCTACTGTTCTAAAAAGGGTTGTCATTGCTTCATTCATTTTATAATGTGATCATCTCATTTATGCTGTTCTCTGCCTTCAGCAGGGAGAAGCTAAAAAAAGTGATTTTTTTTTAACTAGCTGCAAACTCTTTTATATGTCCAAGTGCATAGGGGAGTGTTTTCACATCCTAATTGTTTTCTTTTGTTTTAGAAATTGTCAGCACTTTCTCTCCGTATCCAACAAATTGAAACCACGCTCAATATTCTGGATGCAAAGGTTTGTATGGATGTAGACTTCATCTTCTAACAGTGACAGCCTCCTAGATTATGTGAACTAGCTTTCTTTTTAGAGTCTGAATTGAGCAAGTAAGTTTTCATGATGATTTGAAAGAGCCTGATATCAAAATCCTCATATCAAATCCTGATATCAAAAATTCTCTCTTTAACTCCCTTTCCTAGTTAATGCCTTACTACTTCTACTGTGTAACATTTGAATAGTAGTTGATGCAGAAGAAAGGAAACAACAGTACCTAGTGGAAAATTTGAGTTTGTTAAGCATATGGAACAGGAAAGGAACACTTTTTGCCATACAAATGCTAATAAGGAAATTTTTTCCCCCTTTGTAAAATAAAAGTATCTTTGTATGTTACTGGACTGTAAGGACTTCAGCTGATATAAGTAACTAGAGAGAAGCCTTGTAAATCCTTTTGATATTGAAATGTGACCTGAACTGGATCTAAGCTAATGTAAATTAGTTTATCTTCTTTAGCTGAAATGACAAAAAGATATAATCTGTGGTCTTAGATAGGAAATATAGTGTATCATTTACTAGGAAAAAAAAACCCAACAAGATCCCAAAGTCAATCAATCAGGCACTATAAAATTTTAATAAGTTCATCTTTCAATAATGATGGAGGCAATTTCAGTTGGCTTTTCTGGGAGCAAGGCTGGAATATTTTGAAAGTGTTCATTAAGATCTTTGTGGGGAAAAAAATAGTGTAATAATACAAACAGCTTGCTAACTCTTATTTATTTCAAAATTTTTAGTAATGATCTGAATTGATGATTTTTGCAGAATTCTTCATAATCATGTTAAATAGAATTTCCTTCAAATAGATTTGTGGTGTGTTTAATATCCACTCACATCATTTCCTTAAAAAAAGTGAAGATGTAGAAAATCCAAAAATTTGTAACCGGTCTCCCATCTGTTAGGTGATAGAGCTGTTCTTGCCATGATTTCTTTCACTGTAGGGGAAGTAGCAGAGATTGCATGGCTCTCTTGTGGTTGATAAATGCAGTAGCAAAATTCTGGGAAGGTGTGGAAGCCTTTCCTGCTCTGCAGCCCTGTGTTAACTGTGAAAGTTTTTATTGTAGAAGGCAGCTGGATAGAAATATTTTTTCCCCCTATCAAAATACCAAAACTAGGGGCAGAAAGTTACAATTTTACTAATGTAAAACCTACCTGGACAATAAATGGTAAGCAGGGTGCTGCAGATTTTGTTGTACATATTGTCTTATGAAGTGCTCATTGCTTATTTGATGATGTTTTTTGCATTCAGTTATCCTCAATTCCTGGCCTAGAAGATGTCAAATTTGAAGTGTCCAGTGCAAATGTGAACAGTGTTACAAATGGTCCTGTAGCACAGGCTGCTACAGATCAACAGACAGCTGGATCACCTCAGCCTGGAGTAAGTAATGAAGCATAACTCATACTTTGGAGGAATAGAGCTCTCCAGGTCAAGTTTTTAATGTCATCTGCAGGAGATAGAAGAAGCAATTCTATTGGAAGTGAGCAGTCAACTGTAAAAGTCCAAGAGTAGGCTTTTCTCTACTGGCACTGTTTTAAAAAGTGACTTAAAACAAAAAAGGCTATACCCTTTATTAACTATGTGACTTAAATAATTAGAACTAACTCAAATCTTGTGCTAAATTTCTCCTTCCTTTTCTTCACTCACACTAAAATATGAACAAGAATTGCATCAGGGTGCTGGGAAGGTCATGAATGAAAATAACAATTCAAATCACATTATTGCAACTCTTTTCTCCTTTCTTCAAAATGTGAGCTTTTAGCTCAAATTGGAATTTCTAGAATGCTTAATTCTAAAGAGTTTATTACATTGAAGGTTTTCTGTATATTATCCTCCATGTACAGTAAAGGCCAGCGTATTAGTAGCAATCAGCATTAAAATACTACCCCTGCAACTAACTTCTTGTCATTTTGGGGAATTTAATGTGTGTGGTTGGTTGATTTTTTAACCCAGACATTTGAATCCCATGATCATCACTTAACTAAGTGAGGCTTGCAGGCCCATTTGTAGATGGAGTTCCTTTCCTGGTTTACCCTTACAGTTGCTTCTCATGGAATCCTCAGTTCTGATCTCTGCTCATTCCCTTATTTGCTGGAAGTTGCTGTGGAAAAGCAGTAGCTGGAGCACTCTGCTGCTTTTGCCTGCCTGTCAAAGATTGCAACTCTGATTTGCAGGCAGCAGTAGGGGAGACACTGGACAGCATTGCATGTTCCAGCCACATTAGAGAATGACTCACCATGAGTTCATTTTCTTTAAAATGTTCCTCCTCTCAGATATGGAAGTATATAAAGTATATTTAAGTATATAAAGTTCATGTATTTCACACTTTCAGGTGGTTAGTTTTGTAGAAAAAAACACAGTTTTCTGTGTTCTTTTGAAAATACTAGAACTTCTTGTCATTTTTTTATTTCATTTAAATTAAATACATTCAAGGAATCTTTGATTTTGTTACATTATCCTTTGAGTAATGATACATACTCAAAAGTATAGTTTAGAAGTTACATGACATGTATGAAACCTTTGTCAGGGAATCAAATATTTTGAGGAAAAAAAGCATTGGACTACTGGGGGAGATTTATAGGTATACTTCTTATAAATATTTTTTATTAAAAGACCATTTACATTTAATACTGTGATATTTTGTTAAATGCAACTTAACAGGGTTATTAGGGTCTTTTTGGTTTTTTATGTGTTCAACAACTTTAAATTGTATCTAAAAGTAGGAAGACAGTCTTGTAACAGTGAACAACAAAAGACCTGGATTTGTGATTTCGTACATCTAGGAAACGTCTAATTTTGTGAGTGTGGATCAGAAAAATCTTGATGAGGAAGAGTTGCACTTTATCCTAAAATACCCAGTTTTATTGTTTGGAATCACTCCATGGCTGTGGTGTGTGCACCTAAACATTAAAGGGTTTGTTCTTCACATACAGCAGAACAATACACAAGAAGAAGGGATGCAGAAAACAGAGGTAGCAACAGAAAATGTCACAACTGTGGCCAAGGATCCAAGATATGCCAGATACCTCAAAATGGTACAAGTGGTAAGTCAGTTCTCATGTCATTCTTTGGCTAGCATGTAATTTTTTGGTGGAATGTACCACACAGCTGTAAGTGAACCTTAAATATCTGAAAACATCTATTGCAACAGTAATCTTTAAGGTAGGATAACATCATAATATTCTAGCACATCTTCTCTAATAAATGAATTAATGTAATATATTCCCTCAGACAGCTTCTGGCAAGATCTTTCTACAGAATTCTGCTGATAGACTTGTGAACTGAAGGTGTGAAATGTGTAAATGCAAAGTGGTATTAGCCGGAGGCACAGAAGATGCCACTGAGAGTGGAGTTGTCCTGGCAAATTGGAGTCATTCCCTGCATACAGAGTGATTACAGCCTGATTTTACTGTAGGGTACAAAATACAGCTTTGCAAGTATAGTCCAGAACAGGAGTACTTGATATTTCTGTAAGGACCAAAATAGAGATACAAGAATTTTGGTTCATTATCTGGTTTTACTCCAGTTTCCTGTTATTCATGATGCAGGTTTTGTTTACGTCTTTATCTGTGGTCTGTGCTACAGATAATTAGGAAATAAATGATTGTAATCTCAATATTAACATGTGTGAAATCTAATGAAGGAATGAGAAAGTGAATGGGAGACTATTTGTGATATTTTTAAGAGGTCATTTCACATCCACAAACATAAAAATGAGATTGGAAACAAAGAGTTTATTTCCATTTATTTTCAATTTGTCAGTGGAAATTTTCCTCTAAAATACATACGATAATTCTGGAAAGTATTACTATGTCATAGTATTAATAAAATGTTGCTTATGTTAAAACTAACTTCATGGTTTCACTCAGTCTTCAGAGAAGTTATTACAATTGGTCTGCTTCATCCCTTGAATGGTGTTCCAAACCTTATTTTTCACTTGAATCACAAATTGGAACTTTATGGGTAGCTCATTACAAACCATTTGGAAAACCTAGCAGTGGGATAGTAGCAGAGAGTAGAACACTATGTTACTGTATTGATTTAATGCCAGACTTCAAAGTGTATTTGAAAGTGCTGGATGGTCTAATTACTTTGAATTTTTTTTTTTTGTGACTGCTAGAGGAGTGAGATCTCACTTTCCACATTTCTCCTGTGTACTGGCAGTTCCTGGTGACTCCACTGCCAGTTGTAAACAGTGTGGTAGGAAAGTCAAACTAACATACTACAAATTAATGTGTGTTTTTGTATTTGCCAAACTTGTCTCCTTGTCCGGTCAAGTATTTCAGTTAGTGTCATTTATTTGCCCAAATTAAGTTTCTAGCTGAAGATTTGTTTGAGCTGATAATTTTTTTATTACTCACTATGTTTGTAGTATAAAAGAGCACCATTCTAAAGTAAAAGTAGCTCTTCCATGAAATTGTGACAAACTCATTTTGGTGGAGTGCAATTGAGGATACTAAAGTCTTACTTTTTAAAATTTCCAACAGTATTCCAAGAAATCACACAAAAGCAGTACCATATTAGCAGATTAAAATTTAGGAAGCATGAAAGATAAAGTAATTGTAATGCCCTGATTATATTATAAACAGATATAGGTACAACCTTAAGTGTTTTCCTTCAGATAAGAAGTCTAAAGAGCATTTTGATTAAACTTCAGATTAGTTGTGGATCTGTGATATATGAGGGTACTGAGAGGATGTTTTTTTCTCGCAGATTTTAATGCACACAGTGTTAGAATAAAACATACACCAAGTGTGAACATAAAACCAACCCATTCTTAGAAGTCCTATACCAAATTCCCTTTGACTGAAATGAAATATGAATTCTGCCTTGCCTGATCTGACTCAATTCTGTTTTCACCTGGTTTGAATTGATGCATAAACAACTCAGCAGTGGCTTCTGAGGTAGGGGAAAGTACCCTAAGAGCAGTGAAGCAGGGGAAAAGTTAGTACATTAGTAGAAGATGGTGTGTAGACACACGATCCCTGGTGTCCAGATTTTTACTAGAATAACTGAATTTTTAAACTGTCATGAAATACTCAAATAAATATTCAAAATATTCACCTGTGTAATGCACATCAGTTGTGAAGTAATGAGATATTCTTTTATTTCAAGGTATTACATTGCAGTTGCTTGAATGACCTTTTTTGGCATTATTTCTGATAGATTGCTACAGCTAAGTACCTGTGTGTGTGCTGTTCCACAGTGCACATGCACAAGCTTAATTGTGATTCATACCTTGGAGCTGTCACTAGAATCACATCTTTATCTGGAACATTAGTCATGCCTGCCCTTTATTTTAGCACTATTTTACTTGCTTTTGGACAAAAGATACTAGCCCTGCACCACTTTTCATTTAGAATTTCATAGACCACCCGTAACTTTGTCCCTTTCAAATCAGAAATTGTATCCTCATATGGTTTGGGGTTTTTTCCCATATCCTGTATTGGCATGGAGTGATCCAGATGGTTTCCAACAGGAGATGGCAAAGCAACAAGTTGCCTTTGAGCAACTATAGTGGAAACATAAGAGCAGTTTGTTGGAATGTATCTCGTGAGAGGACGTGGGTCTTGGATATGTGATCCAAGATAAGATGATGCTTAGGTGTTGATGAATAAAATAAAGTGCAGAAGCTGGACTTGCAGTGAAGGGAACAAAGTTTTTAAACATGTACGTATTTGGCTGAAATCTGTCCACAAGTCACAGAAGATTCAAGCCTGACTGCACAAGCAGCTGTATTCAGAGAATTCACTTTTAAATTGTGCTTCTGTTCCCATGTCCTGTTTGCCTTTTTCTCCATGCTTTTTAGACTTCTCCAGCTTTTAGCACTGCCTTACGAGATCCTTCTGGAGTGGTAGCAGATGCACTTCCCTGGTTTTCTCCTCTCTCTTGGGTATACCTTCAGCATGCCCAAGTCTTTCCTAGCACAATGTCTCTGCTGTCTTTGTGCTACTTTGTGCTTTCTCCACGTTCTTACCCATACAGATAATGTCAGCTTCATAATTTTGTGAGCAAAATTGCAAATATATCTATCCAGTCTTGATTCTTCTCTCCCTGCAACTTTCTCCAGATGTTTTACCATAAATACAACATGGATTAAAAGGGCCTTTAATCTCAATCATTTCTTGCTTCTAGGTTCATATTGATGGGAACTGAGATTAATGTTCCATGCTGTTGTTTGACAAGTGACATGCATAAATTTATATGAAAGTGTGGTTTAAAAGGACCTGTGTTATTTAACTCACCTGTTTGTGTCCAGTAGTTTTATATTATTCCTCCTCCTTCTACACAGGGTGTTCCTGTAATGGCAATACGAAACAAAATGATTTCCGAGGGGCTAAATCCAGATCTTCTTGAGTAAGTAATTTGTGACTCCCAGTAGGGCTGCAGTGCAACTATGTGTTTAAAAAACTTGGACAAACATGTGCTTAGAAAAGGTTGTTTAAGGTGTTCTGAGCTTAGCAGTGACAAGCTGGCATCTGACAATGTGCATTTAGCAATGAGGACTCAAATAAAAGGTCAGTAGCCATTTGCAGTACCCTGTGTGTTTTTTTCCCAGATACTTGTTTTCAACACTCCAATAAGAAAATGTCATTATTGTAGAGTAGTAAGAACAAACTCAGTCTTATTTTGTTGAATGCTTGAGGGACAACACAGTTGTTTCCAGTTTCCTTCAGCAGATGTAGTGTACAACTTGACTTCAAAACCGACAGCGTAAATTGAAGTCAGCAGTTCAAAATTATGGCTGTTGATTGATTTAATCTGATGTGAAGACTACTGAGAATAGATAGTAACTTTCAAAGCTTCTTGTCTGGCCATAAACGTTAATTTCAGTCTGACTTTACAGTTGACAATTGATTTAGTTCTACTGTATTATTTCACAGAATTTGTTAAACTGATTAAAGTATTAGCTATCATTCTTACATTATAGACACCAAAATGTTTGAAGTATTTTTGCATTCTTTTCAGAAACTGTCAGGGTATTAAAAAGTCCATTTTTCATTTCCAGTTAAGTCCTTTTACATTTTGTAAAGGCTTATTCTGAAACTTGCTACTTGTTAAATAAAATAAACCTGAAGTATCATCATATCATGAATCACTTTATCTCCCAGTTACTTCCTGGTCTCGATAAACCTAAAGTAGTTATTCCTCAGTTGTTTTCTTTACTGATTGAATAAGACATAAAAAAAGACCCTGTGTAAGTTGGAGATAGGTTTAGCAAACATGGGTTTTCTGTATGTGTGTTAAATGTATTTTTTGCTGTGCTTTCAAGTCCATACCTTTCTACAAATGCTGCTATTTCTTCATGTTTGGGTGGATTTTTATAGTAGATAAAACAAAAAGATAATAGGTTAAAATTTCAAAATCTGTTTTTTAAAAAGTGTCTGCTTTTGGACTGCCTATTTTGCATTAAGACAGAAATGTTATTACTGTGGATTGAGGCTCACAGAATATGTTTGGGATTAGATCTCAAAATCCATCTTCAGAGATCTGTGCAACAGTGATGCTTAGTCAGATTTTCTTTAAAATGCTTGAAAACTGGTTAAAGAAAGCTAATTATTTGGCAAGGTGCATAATGTGAAACAAGCTATCAGGGGTGACTTTTCAATTTTCTTGCTTGTCATGATACTGTAGACTTCTTCTTTCATATGTGTCTTGCCATTCACACTGCATTTCTTGGATCTTCAGCTTCCTTAGGTCTGCTCACTCAGTCCCAGAGAAAATTAGGAAAATGTACACATGGCTGTGTGCTCAGTCCCTTACTGCAGACTGCCCCAGCTCCTTGCCATTGGCTGAGCATGGCTTATTTGTGGCTGTAGGTGTGCTAATTCTAATGATACAATATTATTTCTACACTCTGCTTTTGGCTTTTCCACCTCTCAACCTTTTACAGCGTTTGGTAACTGCCTGTTCTATCAAGCTCCCAATTTACCTAGCTTTAATTTTTGTTTCTTATTTTGTTTCTTATTTCGTTATTTCTTATTTTGTTTCTTCCTCTTTTGCCTATCTTCCATTCCAGAAGAGTTTGTCCTGCTCTCATGAGCTAAAGGAATTCAGCCTCATCTTCCTCTTCTTGATAAATGAGAGGTTTTGCACTGGTCTCTGCAGATCACGTCTTTGCACAGCTCTTCTGTTTTGTCATTACCATGGCAACAAGGAATAATATTGTGAAGTGGTATTTGCATGAGAAAGCAAATGATTTCTTCATTTGTTTTAGAGGTGTGCAGGAGGGAGGGAAAAGGCTCTTCTGCAGTTCTTTCACACACTTCTCATCTTTGCACCAAAATGTTTAGGAACACTTTAAAGTTACCTAAGGGATTCCCAACAGAGAAATTATACTAAACAGAACTAATGTTGGAAAAGAAATTCTATACTCCCAAGATAAATAAGAACAGGATGATTAATACAACTGTCAGCTTACTTTAAAATGCAGTATTTTATCCAAGAGATGTTAACTGTCATACAGGAAGTGAGGTTCTCTGAATGTCATTTTCCCCCGAGTATAATTATGTTTGTATTTTCTACCTTGCTTTCAGCCTTTATCAGGCTCTGTATTGCTAGAATGTCAAATTCATTACATACTTAGAAGGGAGAGCCCATGGAGAGCCAGCATCTTCAGGCAGTAATATTAGTCTTTAGATGGCTTGCTTCTCTCACCTTCATTTCCAGTAGATTCCCCAAGCAAACATTTTGCCACAGTGTTAAGATCCATCCTAAATATGCACTTTAAAACTAAATACAAGAGGTCTGATCATTTGTAGTCAATAAAAATCCCATGGCTGCTCTTGCATGTCAAATTTAACCCAATGTTCTAGCCAAATTCCACTCTGAGTAATTCTTTTTTGCTTCACTAAATTATCCCTGTAGTTTTAGTTGGATACAATATTGTTCATTTCCTGTCTTATTTTTTTCGTGTACTATTTACACTGCTCAATGGTGTACAGAATGTTCCTTTCAGCCCAACAACCTCTGAAGATTGAAAAAAAAATTGAATTAATCATTATTGCCTGCTTTCAACTCTTTCTACAAGTGTTTGCCACTTCTTAACGATCTGTCATCATTTCTGATGGCATCAAAGGCGTGCATTCAAACTGGTGTCTACAGAGTTTTGATGTCTAGTGAGTTACAGTTTCTAGTGTTTGCCTTCCAGTTGTAGGTGAAGCAATACCACAAAGGTGTGAGTTTGTGAGCCATAAACAGTTGATGTGTTAAATGTTGTGGCAATAAAGTGCCTGCAGTTGTCGTGCAAGGACAGCGGTGTTACGTGCTGAGCTGCTTGTGCTCTCCGCTGGATTTACAGCACAGAATGTTTTTGTTGCCTGCAGGACCCCAGATGCCCCTGTGCCTGCCTGGGGAGATGATGGCAAAGCAGAAGACAGTTCTGATAGTGAATCTTCATTCAGTGACTGAAGAGACTGATTCCAGCCTTTGGAAACCTTTGTTGAGTGCTCATGTGTTTGGAGCTTTGGCAGACAATGGTTTTGTGTGGATCACACGGATGATATGGTTTGTCTGATGGCGTTTTTAAGAACTAAGACCCTCCATGTTCTGTTCTGGAAAGTTTGAACAGGCAGCATGTTTCATCCTGAACCCTTCCCCCATGAAAATTACTCATGAGATTCTTGCAGTTTTTATGCTGCATCATGTCAGATTCATTTCTGGTTCTGCTGAAATTACTTTGTAGGGCTCTAAGAATTCCACAACTCTAAACCTCCATGTCTCTAAAACTGCATTCTGGTCATTGTTAGATTTTCTATGTAACACATTTAACCTACGTTGCCTTCTTTCTGCCTCATAACTTAAAGGTAAATTAACTTTGGAAAATGAAAGTGCTTCACTGAAAAACTGTACCTTTTTTGCAATATCCTGTGTTTGCAGTGATGCAACAAGAATTACATATAAGTCACCTCTCTTATGGTGATTGCAAATCAGTGATACTCAGATTGAGAAGAACTAAAATACAAGTGAACAATATATTAAAACCCATTTTGAATCTATTTTCAAGCATGTACTGCTATTCAGTGCCCCATTAGAGTCTGTATGAAGCTGTTAAAGGAACTCCTACTCTTGAAGGGTTGATTTATCCAGTTCAGATTGCGGTGTTGTAGAAAGGTACAAACGTGGCAAGGTTGGTTTGAAAATGACACTGGGAAAAAAGCAAGGGAGATCATTAATAGAATCTCACTACTTGTGAGATTCTGCTGTGTGGGTCAGTTGAAACCATTTTCTGACTTCATTGGCCTTACTCGATAGAAGCTGTGGCTGACCAGTTTGCTTAGGATGAGAAATCACCTCCAGTTTGGTGCCTTTGCTGATAATTTCAGCAAAGAAGCTAAAATTCAGGTTGTATAAGAATAAAACTATCTTGGCACCTCTTGAGACACTCATTCAGGAACCATATAAAGAAATGCCTGATGTGCCCTGAAGATTCTCTTCAAAATTACTTGATGTACTCCATGACTCAAAAATTACATTCATTAAAGGATCTTCTTTAATACAGTTTGTTCCACATGAAATCCTTTGCAATCTGTTTGAATTCCCCAGACTGTTGTGATTATACCAGAATGCTGTGTGCCATGCAGTCATTAACTTTCTCGTGTTTCACATTCTTGCTGTGACCAAGAGAAGCCTAAAACTGAATCTCCAAGTGTATAAGTTTGTTAGCCTTTATGACTGAATCAATACCTTCTCTCTTAGTTATTTGTGCCATTTCAGTAGGTTAACTGCTTTTTTTTTTGTGTAAGTTAAGCATTGTTCCCATTTCAGCCTAGCAGACATATTTATGCTCTCCATAACCTGTAAAACAGAATAATTCCTGAATCCTTACAAAAGCATATATGCACTAGAGAATGTTGAGAGATGGTATTTCAATGATGGGTTAATTACTATTGAACACTTAAAAATGTTCTTAATAGGTAACACTTGGTAAAATACAAAAAATATTAGCATATTAGCAATAAGTATTTCAAATGTAAATGTGATAATGTTATTTCAGAATGTATATATTGAAACACTCATGACTTTTTAAAATCTATATTTGAAAACTCATTTAAGCAGTCTGTAAAATAAAAGCTATACTTTGTAAACCAAAGTTATGGTTTCATTTTATTCCTATATGTTGTTCTAAACAAGACAATCACAATTCCTCCAAAGCCTCTGCAATTCATTTTTTCTCCAGAACTAACTTTGCTGAAGTTGTATCACCCTGCTAGCCTAAGGGGAGAGTTTTGGAAATTGGGGTTTGGAGTTAAAGTTAACCCATGGTGGCACTCTGACTACAGGAGAAGTGAGTATCCCATCACCACTGTTCTAAGAAGCAAATCTAAGGAAGGCTGAAATTAATGTGTATTATATGTTTGATACTTTTGAACTGACATGGAAATAGCATGATTTAAAGAGTTGAATTGAGAC
Organism: Agelaius tricolor; assembly: GCF_023055355.1. Taxonomy (NCBI): domain Eukaryota; kingdom Metazoa; phylum Chordata; class Aves; order Passeriformes; family Icteridae; genus Agelaius; species Agelaius tricolor. The sequence goes on from NW_027269263.1 coordinate 8,551,379, forward strand.
AGTAGTTTATTATTTTTCTAAAGAAACAAGCAAGGTTAACAAAAGACATTAAAGAAGGTATAGCTTCACGTTGTTTAACATTCTGAAGAAAATTTTTTTGTAAAATAATTTTAGTTTGAAAAAGAAACCCTAAAATTAATTGTCTTTTACCCCACTGCAGATAAACTTTTACATGGAATGAAAAAGAAAGCCTCTGGCCTACAGAGACTTGTTAAAATAAGGGATAATTAATCAGTAATTATATATGTCACAGAATAACAGTTTCATTAATAGGGATTGTGAGTTTAACTGCTTAGCAATTGGATGATCTTTTCAGGGTAGACATTTACTGTGGAGTACTGCAACATTGGTAAACTTGCAGAAACATTAAGAAAAATCTTGCCACTTTGTCTCCTCTCCCAGTTGAGTTGTAACTAAATCTAAATGTCTGAATTGTGGGGAACTGGGGGAAAAAAAAGGTAAGACCATCCCTTTTTACATTCAGTGTCTCAGCAGCCATAGTGCTTCCACTGCCTTTGGAACCTCTGACCACTTTAGGGTCTTCTGCTCCTAAACACATCCCTTTGCTCTTATGCCAAATTCAATCTGAGATGTTTCAGCTGACAGGAGGAGCTATTAAGTATGGGAAGGTTGGTTTGAGGCTGAATTATGTCAGCTGTGCTGGTGCTCCTTTTCCTAGCAGTTTTCTAGAGATGTGGTGCTAACCCAGAAAGCTGGAAAGTCCTTAACCGCAAGCTGAGTACTGTAAGTGGAGAATATTCCAAGGTGCTCGTTATTTGCCATCTGTTTTGGAATAGAAGATGGAGGGAGTATTTCAGCTTGGCAGCACAGTAATCAGATATATGTAATACTTTCAAGGGAAAAAGTCCATTTTTAAGAGACTTTTGTTTTTAAAAGCTTCCAACAGCAATGAACTTTTAAAAGATATAGCATACAGTAAGAAGTGTCAGCACATCTAATATACACCAATTATGCATGGATTTGAACTCATCATCTGGGGCAGTATTACAATTTGTAGGTATAAAAACTACTGCAGTGTTCCTGGAATAACCACTGAATGCATCTGTTAATACTACTTGTAAACTATAATGCATAAACTGAATGCATATGTTAATACTACTGGTAAACTATATATTCTTTGTTTAAACAAACATTTTTAACCCCATCACCATATTCCTCATTTTGCAGGTGAATGGGAGTGCACAATGCATAAAGGTCAGTTTCTTAATGGTATTACAGGCATTTAAAATGCATATAGATGCCCTTAGACTAGATGTATGTCTGTATTTTTGTAAGTAAAACCTCAAAACCTGTCAAAGGCAAAACCAACATCTGGACATGATAACTTTATAGTGAAGTCCTGGTTTAGCAGTTGTAATCATTAATCTATTCCCTCTCATGTCTTCTGTTCAGCTACATTTGAAATGAAAATTGGTGGTTCTTTTTCCAAGCTGAGTCTCTTCCTCTCTCTTGTTTTTCTTTCCAGTGTGTGTTATTTACACCAGTGAGTAAGTGTATAATTTGACGTTCTGCGAAAAAAAAAAAAAAATATAACAAACTATAGCCTGTACTTGGAAAAAGAGAATATCACTAAGATCAGCACTTTGAGCTGTGTGTGATCAGGTCAGTTTTGCTTTCCATACATAGCAAGAAACTTCAATTCATCGTGGGCTCAGTCTGTCTGGAGATCTAGTTTTCTCTCTGGAAAGCCAAACAGAGGTAACAGTCTTACAATGGGTTTGTCTGCAGAACATGTATTTTCATATGCATGTATTTTCTTATTCTTCTGAAAATTTGGCATCCTGCTGTCTGAAATGCCTGCACTGGTGTCCAAAGTGTTACTCTCCTGATGCTTCATGTGATGGTGTCTCCATTCAGGACACTTTGCAAAGCACAGGCCAAACAGGAACTGCCACATTAACTGGGGCCCTGACTTGCTTAATTGTGCAGTTCTGTGCTACAAGTCAGTACTGAGTGCCTTAAAGAAAGATGTGAAGAGCACCATAGTGTTCCTGCAGTCCCTTTTCCTGCCACCAAGACTTCAGCCACAAGCAGAGATTGATGTTCAGTACGAAATTGCAAGTTTGTTGGTGTTTCCAAAAATAATTTCATTAATTTGGGAAGCTGTGGATATTCCTGCCTAGTGTTTGACTCACTAACTTTGTTAATACAATATTTTTTTAAGGGAGTTCCATGGACTTGTTCATTGTCAGGGTAACAAAACAAAAAAGTAAAATAATATTCCTCATGCCATACAAAAAATGAGTGACAAAAACAAGCTTAGCATAGGATATGTCACATTCTGAAGAAACAAGTCTGAATAGCCATAAATTAAAATGCACATCATTGGTCTGTGTTAGGTCTGTGTCTTGACCTTAAACTAATGGATTATTTTCTCATTCAGTATATTTCCCATTTTCAGGTTAATGGGTGCAAAGGAAAATTCTGAATAAGCATTCAAGTTGCAGACAGTTGGTTTTCTTTGCTTCAGATTTCAAAACTGGTGCCCTCTCCCTGAAGGAATGAAATGGTAAATAACAGTATTCTCTGATTTAGGTAGTACACCCTTTGCCTCTCAAGATCTTGTATATTCTAGAATATGGACTAGAAATCCCTTCCTGGGTTTCATTATGGCTGTGGTCTGTAGAATCAGAAGTTGTAGTAAAATGCTAGCCCAGTCTTTCACTGGAAGGAGCATGTATCCAAGTGCTGAATATACAAGGCAAAACAAAGGGATCTGAGAGTAATTTTTTGTATTTATATGAACAGTTATTTTTATAGGTGATTACCATCAACTGTTTGGTAAACCTTATCCTTAAAGTCATTTGTAGTGGTAAGAAGTTGAGTACCTGTGAACCAACCTGCTGTGAAGAACTGGAGAGTGGAAATAAACTTCCAAGGGCTGTTATACATAATAGCTCTCCAAGAAACTGTGATGATACATTTGCTTTCGAGCAAACGATCTCTAGTGTTCACTCCATGCTCCCAGCAGGTTGCATAATCCTGGTGTGATTTCCTATATCACAATCCAGGACCTGGGGAATCCTTCCTCAGTGAGAGTCAAACTGTTCACAATTGATTGTATTGATTTATCTTTACTACTTCCCAACAACTCTTTGAAAAAGAACAATTCTGTGTGCTGAGATGATCCTTTGGTCTTCTGGATCCAGTTCACCTATTTTTAAAGGAGATCAGAAGTAGGGAGGGAAATAAACAAAGAAAATGAGTTGTCTTTTTCTCAGCTGTTTCATCATTTGCTTTTCCCTCAGGGGACAGCCAGTATTTTTGTAAAAAATTGATAAGGTTAAAAATGGTACATAATGCTTTATCGTGTGTTTGTTGTGGTTTAGGAAACTGATGTTAGAAGCTTGCCTGCCTGCACAAAAGCATATGTCAAGATAATTTCAAAACAGCTGACTTCAGTTAGAATATCATGGGTGGGAGTTTATTAGTAGTATTTTTGTTAATGTAGCTTCTCCCTGCCTCTTACTTGGCTTTTGTATTTGCTTCCTCTTCTGTTGTAAATGTGAGGTTTTGTTGCTGTTCTTTCAGCCTCCTGGCATCCTTGCTCTTCAATATTTGTTGAGCTGGCCTATTACCATATTTGTAACCAAGCTGTCTTTTGAGCTCTCCCATTTTACAGGATAACTCTGTGATGCTTTCTGCATATTTTAATTGTGAAAAGTGTTTAGCTTGATTTACTGTGGAAAAACCATCCCTTTATACACATCTGTCCTTAGTTTCCCTCAACTTTCAGAACCTGTTGGCTAGTTTCAGTCACATTTGGGTAGGGATGAGAGGAAGGCATCCCAGAGAGTGGGGTTCTTATGGATTTGATAAAAAATAAATAACCAAGTAAAAAGGAGAGATGGTGTAGCAGCATTTGAGGGGTCCATGCCACAAAGAGGTGTTACCCAGGATCCCATTCATGCTTTTCCCCTGAGACTGGGCCCTCTCAACAGAAGCCTTTAACCCCCTCTGGTTACAGCCCTAAACCCAACTATAGGATGATCACCTGGATTTTCTTTATTCAAGCCATGTGTCAATCAGCAGAACACCACAACACTAATTCATCAACAGTGAGGTCTGACTAGCAGGTAGAACCTGAGGTGCAGCAAACAGAGCTTCCTTTTTTCCAGGGTCTCCTGTAATGTTTTATGAGCATAAGGCTGTGTGGATTGTAGCCCTGCTGTAGGAAATGCACAGGTGAACTTGGATCTTAGAAACCAAAGCCAGCCAGGCACATGCTCAACCTTCCTAGGAAGTCAAATTCTGTTCATTTCCCTGAACTTCTTGCTCTAAGTTACCAGAAAACATTTCAAAATTGTCTTTTACACCACTGCAGCTTGGATCAGGAGAGATGCCATGCTTTTGTGGTGACTGAAGCCTTGGCAGAGAGGACAGGAACAATAGGACAGTTCTCTTTGGGAATTATTTATATTATGCTCACAAGTGGACCATGTTGTGCTGGTGTTGTGTAAGACAATCCTCAGGAAATCAGGTGGGAGTACAAACTTTCCTTTTGCCGTATAAACAGAGTGTGTTGCATAACTGAACTTGTCTTTCTGCTGTTAGGGATGTTTTTTTCCATTTCAGTTATGTGTCTATATTGTTACACATAGCAGCCCACCCTGCACTAGCTGTTTTTTCCAGGACTGTCCCTCCTGGGCATCCATCCCTTCGCTCCATCACATGCTGTGACTCTCCACAGGATGTCCTGGCATTGCAATGAGCCTCAGCCACCAGCAGCACCAAGCACAGCTACCCATGGCTGGCCCCAGCTGGCTGCTGCTCCCTGTGTTGCTAATCTCACCTCTCCCGGGGGCTGAATTGCTCAATCTTGCCCAAATATTTGACACTGGATTCTTTTGTCAGATGCCTTTGCTGGGACAGTGTGATAAGTAATGAATGGACAGGCTGTCAGGAGCAGGCTTTGCCAGATGACACACAATGGGGCTCTGCTGACCCAAAAACTTGACTTCAGGAGCCATGAGCCCCACCTTCCCCTGAAAGGGCTTCCTTTCTGAAAAGAGGTTATGGTTTGTGTGTGTGCCACAATTAATGTCACACAATCAGCTGAGCCATGCCATTTTGGATGCCATACTTTGGCCATTTTCCAGCAGGTATCTTTCTTATCACACAGCAATCACCTGCCAAGAGGAATGCCCTGCCATACAAGAGAAATTTAGGATCAGCAGTCATTTGCTTATCTGTTCCAGGTTTTGTATCTGTCAGTTGCAAGCAGTTATCACCAGTGTATTTCATGTCCTTTCTTCAATGCACCTCAGCTTAGCTAGAGGATAGACAGCATCTCTGATTTTAGATTTGCATAGCAAATTCACTTTAGTAGCAGGCCTCACTTAATAGTTTTGCTTGATCTTTTTCTCTCTAGCTTACATAAGCAAACAGAGTGAACTGCGGAGAAAAACATTAATTGATGCTTAACTTCATTATGGACAGAATATTTATAGTCAAATTTTGAAAGTTTTTATTACATGAGCTCTTTCACGTCACAAAGAAAACGCATCCACACATGCACATTCTCACATACACACTCCTAACTTCCCAACATGTTTATATTTTCAGTTCCAATTTGTAACACTTCATCTGTTCCTGAGCAGTGCACATTCTTTATTTATGTTCAAGATCCAAGCAAACAAAATTCCTTCAGACGTCTTTCTGAATCAGAGAAGAAATGACAGTGAAAAAAAGCAAAACAATTAAATTCTCCCCCATTTATATGAAAATTTTACCGAGGCTTTTTTTGTTACATAGTGTTATAGTGAAAACAGATGATATTTGAAACTTGGCTTTGAAGCAGGCCTCCCTTCAGCCTCCACAGGCAACCAGACATTCCCCTTCTGCACATCACTTCCAACAGCTCTTTCGTGCAAAACATTTCCCTGTTTATCCTCCAGACAAATTACAATTGCTGGTCTTAAGTCATCTGTGTACCAAGAAAAAAATGATGTGTTGTCAACCCTAGACCCCACTCCTTTTTCTAGATCCTTTCTTTTGTAAAGAATGAAATAAAAAGAGGAGGGAATTAATTCTTTGCCCTTCTTTCTTTTCCTTTAAGAATTTGGGGTGGCTGCAGCTCGGTGGACAGCACAGTGAGCAGCAAACACAATCAGCCTGTGCACCTTGTCTGATGCCCAGGCTCAGGGACCAGAGCTTCAGCAGAGCAAACCCTGCATTTACCTCCCCTAATCTGTGTTCCTTGTCAAAATGACTGTGAACTGTTCAGCAAAATGTTTAGCTTGTTTTGATAGCTGGACTAAATTGTAAACAAATGGTAACCGCATGTTATTCATGGCAGAATAATTTTGCTTTTTTTGATTTTATGACAGCATTTACACAGTCTTTTTTGCAACCTTGGAGACCTACATGAGGTTTTTGTCTACAAGGACTACTCTTTTTCTTTAAAAAAAAAAAGAATTAGCAATATAGATTATGGCAGGTTTGGTTTTTAACTATAGCAGCTGGTAATTTAATGGAAACCACTCCCAGTAAACTTTGGTGTTTTCACAGATCAGAAAATCTCTTGCTGCTGTCCCAAAGGTCTTTAACAATACTCAGTTGAATTAAGCCAGGGAGTGATGGCAATACACATTACTATTCTCCATAATTCCTGCCATCACAAACCATTTTCTGGCTTCTCCTCACCTTGCTCTGAAGTGGTTTTTCCTTTGGTTTTTCACTCAAGGTTTGGGAAGAAGGGGGTACATTGTGATGAAACCTTCCGTAAAATCACTGACACCATCACACTGCAGCTACAGCTTTGGTCTATTTGCCTTAAGGCACAAGCCAAGAATACATGGTTCTTGATCAGGAAAGAAGAAATGGGGAAGGCAAAACCACAAAAAAGGTTTTCTCCTCCATTTGAGATTCCCAGAAGAAATCACAGCTATGTTAGGTCAGCCTTACAAAAATTGTTCTTTAACAAAACACAAGTAAAAAGAAAAACACAAGATCCAAAGCACTAGAGTGTTCAATATCTGAATTATTTCATGATAGGGTTGAGAAAGCAGTAGCAGAATAATTTTGTGGTTTGGTTGTTGTTTTCAAGACAAGACAGCTTTGTAAAGTTGCATGAGACAGAACAGAAGCCTCTTGTTTAGGAATTGTAAATGTAAAACGTCCTAGGGCTGCTGTCCCTTTCCTCTTCTCTTGGACCATTATTCTCAAGAAGACACCTGTAATTCTCTTTGTAAATTGTCTGTGCTGGATGTGAAACAAGGATGGAAGAAATGGGGGAAAAAACCAAAACAACAACAAAAATTGCAAAAAAATTTGTTGAACAAGACCCAATAAAGTCAGTATTTTTGAAAATGTTTGATTTTCAAGGAGGAACATCTCCAGTTCTTGGTCCTCTAGTGTATGAGGAGGGGAAAGTTACAGCTGCTTTAACCACTATCAGCTCCATTTTACTCCCAAGATGACATACTTAAAAGTTGAATTTATAGTTGACTGCAAATATGAGAAACACCAGTGCTACTGTTTCTCAGTGTTCCTCTTTTTTGTCTTATGTGTAGAGGCTTTTTCAGTAAAAGCTAAAGAATACAGCACGAGCAAATCTTTCCTTTTCCCCGTAGTTAAATGAGTCACTGAGATTAAACAAAGGCTTAAGTTCAGGGCTCTGACTTAAGAGTCTCTTTCATTTCTACTACTCCTTGTGTTTTGTCTTACTGTCACGTTTTTCATTCCTTCTAAACCCTTTCAGCATGACATTAATCTGCATAAACAGTCCCATGGCAATAGCAGGAATAATATTTAGGTCTCTAAACCAGAGCTTTTATCCATACTTCCCAAAAGTATGTCAGCTCTGAGCACAGCTGGTCAAGATGCCACTTGTGTTCCTGCCAGCTCTTACACTGTGGTGCTGAATCTGAGCTGGTTGCAGCAGCTTGACTCAATTTTCAATTCTTTTTTCTTTCCCAGGAATGACTGGAGCCCCTGGAGAGGAAAGACTGACCTGCTCCTTTTGCTTCCTCCAGCTCCTTCTTTATGCCTCACTGACTTGCCTAGTCCCCTCTTTCTATGCTTCTCCTCATCCCCTGCATCCACTTCCTGCAAAAGGTCAGAAAAGTATTTAAAGAAAATTTCAGACACACTTAAAGCAAATTTTTAGACCTGTCGTGTCCCAGTCATTGAGATGAAATATTCCGGACCAGGTCCCTGCTTGGGATGATTTTTTTCTGAAACTTCTGATTCAAAATTCTTTCTTGAGAAAGTTAGGGGGGAAAAAAATCTTTTTTTTCCCTGTGTTTTTTTAAATACTAATTTTTGAAAGATTTAGTGTTCTCACATTTAGATCAGAGGGACAGGCAGCACCAAGGGCAGGTTCTCTTCCCCTGAGGGAAGGCAAGGCAGGAATGGAGGCTGGTGGCAAGGCAGGAGCAGAGCTGCTCAGCACCAGCACAGTCCCACAGACCATGCAGCAGGAGAGCAGGCAGGGTCCAGACACTGAACCAAGTTGAGCCAAAAGTCCAGATCCATAGTGGTGAGGAAGGTTTGAAGTGAAGTTGACTTTGCAATTCACATTCCAGTCCAGAGAACACCCAGTCATTGCACACTGATCACCAAGCATGCTTGTCGTGTGGAGGGAGCCAAGCTAGAAAACCAGACCAGAGGGTTTTCTTAAAGAATTTCAAGACTAGTGGTTGGCCTCCTCAGTTGTATCTCTCCTCCTAGAGAGCTCCAGCCCCACCAGACCTTTACAACCTTCAGTAAAATCTTTGTAAGCTCCACTTTTCCTTTTGTGCAGTGGGGAAGGTGCCCCTGGTAGCCCCCAGCCTGGCACCAAGCAGCAAGAGTGACAGGGGGACAGGACGTGTGCAGCAGCCCACAGCAGGGATTTCCCTGTCCATTTCTGGTACAACATTTTCTGCTGAGCTCCTCTCAGCTTAAAAGCATCAAAACACCTTGTCCAAGAATTGTGGAAGTAATGGCTGCCCTGCACAACCCAGGAAAGATAACAAAATTGGAGCTTCCCTATGGGAATATAGAGCATAACTGCAAAATCAAAACACAAGTGGCACTGCACTTGCAGAGGAATCTCAGATTATACTGTTGCCCAGGTAGCTTTAAAACTGACAATTTCCAGCTTGATTTTTGAGGGGAAAAAACACATAATGGTCTCAAAGCCCAGTTTTGGCTTGAAAGTGTAATACGTATATTCAGCAGAGACTGAGAGAAAAGGGTTGACTCACTCTTCTTGTGTGAGGAGGGATAGTGTGGAAAAGACACCAAATAGCACCTAATAAAAAATAGGCAGTGATGCATATAAACTAGATGTTGGGAAGAGGTCTGGTAAAACTTTATTTTCTGGCACTATTAGTACACCCCGAAAGGCTGTCTGAATATAGGAGGGGTTTCTTGACAGAAAACTGAAAACTCCAATTGTAATAAAAGGAAATATTTTTTCTGACAGAGCAGTAAAAAGGTGCAACATCTGTTGCCCTGATAAATATACCCAGTTACCACAGGCACCTACAATGCATCCTCTAAACACATTTTTTTGGCTGGTGAAGTGGAAACATGGGCAAATTTAGGATTAAAGAAAATTCTATTCCACTTTGAATGTCTGGAGAGTGCCTGAACAGTATAAATTGTGTATCTTGGCCATCTCCAAATATATAGGCAGGCATTTGAGGCAATGTGTTAGAACTGCATTTCCTTAGAGGCAAAACTCAGTTGCAGCCGTCAGTAAACTTGTACTTTTCCATCTGGCATGGTTAGTAACTTGGATTCCTGATGAGGAAAAAGAGATAGTAGCAAATAACTAAATACAGAAATGGTGTTAATTATTAGGACATATGCCCTATATGGTAGGAAGTTTTCTCTAATTGGTTAGGTGGAACCATGGAGATGTGAGAAATCAATGTTTCCCTTATAACAAAACACACAAACAAACAAACAAGAGGTCTACCAAAACTCAGCATGATTCTGCATCATTTGTCTGAGCACTATGGGGGCAATAGCTTGAGTTCCACAACTGTGAAGATGTTCATCTGTGTTTGTGCAGCTATTTTGTGTTCAGTGAGTTTCAAAGATTTGATGGAAAAATTTAATGGAAAGCTCTGGAGAAAAAACCACTTTTTAACCAGTTCTCTGGGATTGAAAGACTTAAAGCTACTTGCAAGGAGATGTAATTGATATGTATGAAAATTTAAAACAATTATTGTTGTCATATTCCTTTTAGAATATTTTTGTCATATTCCCTTTAGAAAATCTTTATGGTCAGACAGAAATATTTATGTAAAGCTGTTAATATCACTTTAATTAAGATAACATGTATTTTATTCTCTTTATGCTAAACTGTGAGTTGATTTGGCTTTCTTTTTCATCCCAATCCTGATTTAAATTCAAAAATAGGAGTAGAGACACTCATATTTGTTCTACATATGTAGCTTTTTAGAATAATTCACACTTAATCCTGAAGCTTATTACCAAAGAGGAACTGAATGATGAAGAGAGCCCATACTTCGTCTTGTATTTAAAACATGCTTGTAGGAAATATCAAGTCACAGAATCACAGAATGGTTTGTGCTGCAAGGAACCTTTAAGATCACCCAGTTCCACTGGCCCTGCTGTGGGCAGGGATACCTTTCACTGGACCAGGTTGCTGAGAGCCCCATCCAACCTGGCCTTGAACTCTGCCAGAGATGGAAGTGCTGTGCCATTCATGTCATGTGATTGTCCCTATTTTAAAAGCTGTGAGTCTTTCTAGTATTTATTAACACCATCAGCCTAAGATCTGCAACATCTGCTCATTAACTTCCCCAGCACCCTCACAGTAAAAAAAAAGCTTGTACTTGCAAAAGGATGGCTTGGATTGCACATGGAAGGCATTTCTGATTGACCAAGCTCTGGTGATTATCATGTTCACTCCTTTTCTCATCTACGCGGAAGATTTTCTGCCACGTGGGAGAGAAAGGCTCGAGGAAAAAGTGGAGGAGCCCTTTGTGTTGCAAGTATGAACTTTTCCATCCTTTCCATCACTTGTTCTGGTCATATACCCATCATGGCAAGAGAGAAGGAGAAGGAGAACCCAGACCAGCAGGATAAAAGTTCTTTCAGGTCCCCAGTAGGGTAGTAAGGGTAGAGCAGAAAGTTTGAGCTCCAGCTGACCAAACCTTTGTCCTACACCAGCATGTGTGGACATGTGGCCAAAGTGTGACTGCTCCAAAAATGTTCTTGGTATCACCTGTTTTAAAATAGCAAGTATAATAATGCCCAAGCTGTTGCAGAAGTGCAGATATGCTGCCTAAATAGAAATTACCACGTCTGGCAGTTTCAATATAGTTAGGTGAGTATATGACAAAATATGAAATTCTAGATGTCATGTGAGGCAGGGGTTTTCCTGCTGTCAGATCATTATAAGGAACTTTAAAAAGTTATAATATTAAATTTTCATTTTTGTTTTCGTTAAATGTCCTAGCTGGGCAGCATTCAGTTCCAAAAGTGTCTGGTTTTGGTACAAATGACTCATAAATAAAAACTTACTGTAGAAGCTTTAAAGCTGGCATGTAGTTTTCCACAAAGCAAAATCATAAGGAACTTACTCTCAAAGTGGTGCTACAAATACTAGAGTGAATACACAGGGTGACTGGGGGAGTGGGATGGAAGATAGGCAACCACCTCAGTGCAGAAAACTGAATTTAAAAGATGGTTTTTTGGTTTTATTTTTCTCTCCTTGTTTCTATGTTGTTTCTTTTAGAGGGCAATCTGTCCAAAAGTATTTAAAAATTTGCATTCAATCCAAACTAATTCAAATTTGAAATACTTGCATTCCTTTGTTACTGTTTGAATCAGAGATACAAACGCTGGATCAAGGACACGTGATGAGAGGTGCCAGCAGAAATGTGGTAGACAAGTCAGTAAAGAAAACTTTAGTGATAGAGAATCAGATTTTGCTGCTTTATGACAATAACTGGAGACTGGAAACAAGCCTTTGAATAATTTCAGATTTTCCACATTTCAGACTTTTCCAGCCAGTTTATGGTTCCTGTACTTTAGCCTTCTGCTAAAAATAACAATAATTACCTCCCACTGATTTTAATCCACCAAAGGCAGGAGAAGTTGGATTCCTCCTGCAAGCAGGCTGCAGGGAATTGCCAGATTTTGAGCTGCCATTTGGTCTAACTTGCAGACAGCAGAGCTGTACCTGAGATTTATAGAGCAGTTGTGCTACTTTACTAAGCTGAGTGTTGTCAGGAAGACACTGGAAACAGCAACAAGGAGCAAGAATGGGAGCTGAGAGGGGAATTAGTGCCAAGTCTTGCACTGTAACAGCCTCCCACGCCAAGACTTCCATAGTGGGGAAGTGAGGATGCAGGCAGCAGTGAGGAAGACTGGCTTTTTTCTCATGGTGCCCAAGAGTGGCTCCTCTTTGGGTTTTTGTCCTTCCTGTGCTCAGCCTTCCCAAGTGGCATGAACCTTTCTGACAGCTGGGAGCCCACAGGTGTCTGTCCCAGCCACAGTTTTATGAGATTCCACTGGAGACAACCCCACATATCCATGTATCCATCCATCCATCCATCCATCCATCCATCCATCCATCCATCCATCCATCCATCCCTCCATCCATCTCACAGTAGGCTGCTCACTGCTCTGCTGCTGCCACTGGCCATTCAACTTTTCTGCTTCTCCAAAACCACAGCTGAAACCTTGTTTTGGTGAGCTAAGATAAAGTCAATGTAGCGTGGTTCCATCCTTCCTGCCACTGCTAGCCCGGCCAGCCATGGAAACACCTGTCCTGCTTCATGTGTCAGCAAGCCTGTGGAAAACAACCCCACTGACCTCTAACTTCAAAGAGACTCAGGGAGCAAATTCTCTTTCCAGTTAAATGGAGTGAATCACTCAAATTCTCATTTCTCAACTCTTGTATTTGCTGATCTGTCAGCATATTAACATTTCGGGAATACACTCGGTAGACTTTCACCCATTTTTTAAAAGAAATTACATACTCAGTGCAAAATAAAGCCTGTTTTCTTCAGGTAAAGCATTACTCACCTATGAAAAACCTGTCTTATTTCTATAAGTTTCCTGCAGGCAATCTGCAGTAGCAATTAGGCAGCAAGGACAAAAGAATGTGATCCCTGAACTGCACACTGTGGATCAAACTCAGTGAAATACCTAACTGCAGAAAAAAATTTGCTCTTATGAAAAATAGTTGAGAGAAAAAAATATTCTAAGTCAATAATAATTAAAAAAATTAAAGCAATGAATTATTGCTAAACTGCAGATCTTGTCAGGAGCCCGAACTATCAGTGGTTCTGAGGATTGCTATGATGACTGGTGGTTCTCAAACTTTTCATGGGAATCACTTTTCCAAATCATAACTGAAATTATGACAACTTTTAAGTCAAATTTGGTTTCTATATAGCAGGCAGAAATATGATATCACTGTGAAATTACTCACATGTTGTTTGGTTGATTTGGTTTTGTTGGGATTTTTTTTATCTCTGAGGAAAACTGACATTCTGTGTTTTTCTCTGGTGAATGAGAGCAGTGTCTGCAGCTAAGACTAGGTATGGATTTACTTGGATATGGAAATATTGATGGGCTTGACTTTCCTTTGAAACCTGAAGAATGCTAAGTCAGCATTGTGACAGCTGTGCCTCTGCTCACGTTTTGAACAAACTTTGTTTTGGATTCCTGGGCTTGACTGATTCTTAGCTTTATATTTATTTTGCACTTTGAAGTTCATGTTACCAGATAGGTGTTCCTGCCTCTTTTTTCTCCATTTTGTTATAAATAAACAAATCTCAGCATCATACAAAGTTCACAGAGTTTATAGTTCGATTTTCTTAATTTGGTTGGCCTGTCACCAGAAAAATTCTTGGGTTTAGGTGTATTCTCTCAGAATTAATGGACTTTTCTGCCCAGATTGATGTCACTTGTTCCTCAAAAAGCCCAAAGTGATTCCTGTAAGGACATCTTTCCTTTCTCATTTCATGAGGTGTAACTTTGAGTTATCACCCCAAAAATCCTCCCTCATTCCCAGAGCAGACTTTCCTTGGCTTTATTAAAAAGCCTCATGCAGTACTTTTCTGTTCTAGGGAAATAAAATGCTGGTGGCTGACAGTGCAGATTTTCATAAGAAAAGTTTGTCACCTACATTATTTTGCTTCTTTGTGACAAGAACAGAAGGTTTGGCACTGAATGGCATTGCAACATCACAACATGAAACATAACAACCAGTGAGAATTTTTTCTCTGCTACTTCCACCCTCATGCAAGAAGACTGCAAGATCTGTTTTCTGAATAAGGGGATGAGTTACTCTGTTCACAGGGGATACCTGTGCCTCATGACTCTGTTCTGAGACTGCAAGAGAGCTTAAGTGCTGGACCATTTGGAGATTTCATTTCATGAAACCAAGACAAGCTTCTACTAATTAGATTACATCTGATGGAGCAGTATCAGTCACAAAAAAGAATAGATTTGAAATTTTCCATCCAGGAGTCCTTACTGTTGAATCTGGAGGCATGGTCCAGCCTATATTTACATAGTTCTGATAGGTACCCATGAGGTAAGATATGTTTTTTGACACGGCTCCAACAGCCAAGTCAAATAAGGAGTCACATGTGCAGGCTGGACTGGCAAAGAGAGCTGTCCCAGACTTACACATCTGCAGCCTTATGAATGCTAAACCCTTGTCCTGCCAGCTTTGCTGGGCATTTCCACACTGTTGCCATGAAGGTATCAGCAAGCTCTTTAGGGAAGCCTGTAGTTTTTGGCAGAGTGTAAATGAACACAAGACATTTTTTGGCTTTGGCTCTGGGTCTTCTTGCACGTGAATACTTATCATTGGTCTTGCTGTACTTGGAGCACCATTTCTGGATAAGAGGTTGGATACAATGATAAATGAATTGCCAGTTGTAATTTGCTAATTAACCCAGTGTGTCAGGGTGAATAGCTCAGGGACATTGTGCCAACCAAGCTGATCTCTGTGATACCCTCACTGTTATGTCATTGTATAGTACAGGTAGTTTATTCTTTCCAGGAGAAGCTCATGTTTATTTGTGTTTCACAGCCAAGTACAGAACTCATGGCCAGTCATTCAAACACATGCAGGGGCAATGATAAGCCCATATAAATTTGTACAACTGGAGCCAAATTTTCATTGATGCATTCAATTGCTTGACAGGTGATGATGAACAGAAAACAGAAATTACACAGCCCAGCCCCATCAGTAACAACTGTGCACTGAGAACTCCAGTCCTCAGCAGATAAAAGTGGTGTTGGTGACCACTGGTTACCTGCCTCACAAGGGGCTGTCAACCCAAACCAGTAAGCAACAGGGCTTTTTCTGCAAATGTCCCTGGAAGGCATGAGCAGATGAGCATGACAGGAACAGAATGTGATTTAAATTCAAGCAGCATGGGAAGATTCCACAAGATTTTGATGTTGCTGAGTGAGTCCTCTTGTAAACAACCTTCTTAACATGGTAGATGCCATGTAACATGGTTAGAAGATTTTGTTTTCCTCCTTAGGCCAAATTTCCCCCTCCCCCATGACCCCCAATGCTACTCCTTCCCCTCCAATGAACATGAAAAGGGCAACTGCTCAGTCTGGTTCTCCATCTCTCATAATTGCACCATTATCACACATACGGAACCCATTAATGTGCACGGGGTTTTGAAACCAAAGCCTCTCTTTTCAGAACCCTGATCTAGGAATGCTTTAAGGGCATATGCCAGCTCAAGAATCAGATTCATTTTGGTTCTGGGAATCAAACCACAGCCTCTGAAAAACAATGGAATTGAGGAATTCATGTCTTGTTCCAGAAAGTTAAGCAACAACCTCAGTCTTTTTGCTAAAAGAAGGCTAATAAAGCTTGATATAACATCAGAGGAGCTAATTCAGAACTAATAACAATACCTAATTTTTGAACAATTCATCCTTTACACAAACAGTTTCTCACTTCATAATTTTCTTTCTTAGGGCCTTCTTTCAGAATATCCCACAGACAGATGTCCTGCTTAGCAGGACACCCCTCATACTCCTCCAATTTCCAGCTACCTTTAAGTATTTACTGACTGAGAACATTTCACCCAAAGAATCCTCTCTTTCTGTGTGGGATGCCAGATGTCAGCTGCACTATGACCTGCAGAAAGACACACTGTCTTGGGGATACCTGGGCAGTAGGATGATGGGCTTAGCCATCCCTGCCCTATTTGAAACAGCACTGTCCCTCTGTAGAAGTAGATGTGAAGAAATAATGAGCTGTGTACAAAGCAATGTGTGATGGGCAGAGTTGAAAGGCAAAGGAGAACCAGTTTTTACTGCACCAGCAGAAGAATTACCATGAACAATATGTAGAATGAAAAGCAGCAGCAAACAGGACATGATCTCAAGGGAATAGACACTTCTATTTATATTTCAAGTTTAAGAGGATCCATTATAAAACAGGTGCTCCCATCACTGTAAATACAGATAGAAGAAGTTCCCAGCTACTTTGACCTTTATAAGCAGCCAGGAAGTACCAGAAGACTAAATCATTCCAGTTTGTTCTAAATCTTACATTGCAGCCCTAATAAGGGCTCACAGCTAAGGGGGTGGGGAAAAAGATGACACCAACTGGAATTTTTTAAAAATAAGCAGGTATGAAAACAAAGTAAAAAAAAAAAAAAACCAGTGAGGAAAAAGGAGACAAAAAAGACTAGGTTTCTGAAAGGAACTTGCACTGGAATTCATGTCCTGTTTGCAATCTCTGTTCAGCCTCTATAGCTTCCTGTCTGTACCCTGCACAAAGAGTATCTGGTGTAGCTGTAGGCAGCCCAAACAAAGCCAGCTCTGTGTGCCTCTTCACACTCAGCATTGCAAAGCAGAACACCAGCAGTAAACGAAGTTGTTTTAGGAACAATACCTTAATTACCAGTGAATCAGCTGGCCTTTGTCCAAATTTTGTGCAAATCTAAGATCACTAAGGTGGTTAAAAAAATATTTTACAATCCTAGGAAGTTAAAGGCACTGAAGTGGCCATAAATAAATGTTAAAGAGTAAAACTAGATGTTGAAAAACAGACTCCCCAGATATGTTGGACAGGAGCCTATAAAAGCCTTCAAAAGAATTTTCTTCAAAACACTATGAAAATTAACAGGAAACGCTCTATAGGAGATTTCATAATCATTATAAAGATGTTGTTTGGCACTTTCTGAATAATGTGTTCTCTTGTTTAAAGAAAATGATACTAAAAATTTACAACAACCCAAAAAGAAATTATAGGGGCAGCAGCAAACATACACTAGGGAGTGTGTTCAGATTAGCGATATTTTCTGTTAAACAGTGGTTTAGCACTAGACCAACAGAACAGTCTCCTGTGTGGAATATTTCATAGATGAGCATTAAATCCATAGGCTTGGTTGGGTGAAGTATCATTGCACATTTGATTGATCCTAATGCAGGCCAGTATAAACACTGGTAAGAAGAGCTGTCTTCACCCTTTTCTCCTGGAATCTCTGTCCTCCTGATCATCAACAGATGTTTTAAGGCTTCATTACATATTATATGGTGGGTGATCATTTAGCTTGAGGCTCTTCCAGTTGCATCAGCATGGTCCTCTTCCCTTTATGTCTCCCCAGACCAGTACTTGACCATTAGACTGACCAGAGGTTTGTAGATCTGCAGCTGTTGTATTTCCAATTTCACTGGTTTTCTTTTTTTTTTTCTTTTTTTTTTTTTTTTAATCTCAGTGACAAGCACGGGGCTCCTTACTTAGGTGTCAGTCTTCCCATGCTTCTTTGAGATGTATTTCAGCCATCACTTAGCTACTGGGAATGGAGAACCCATCTCAATCAAGGAAACCCTCCTTGCACCCACAGTTACACCCTGGGGACAAAAGCAGATAACCACAAACATCTTGTGTAGCTCACCCCTCACTGTTTCATTACAGAGACTCTGTTCCTCTTCTAGTCTGTGATTTTGCTGGCAAAAAATCTCCCCTGTGTTCCCTGTGGGACTGCCAAACAATCTGGTGTCTTCCCACCACAAGCTATGTGGGGACCTTTGCAAGCAATAACAACCTCCTGTTATTCCAAATTCTACACTGAAAATCCACAGAAAGGGGAACTCCTCCTGCTGCAATCTGTGAGCAGGAACCTCTTCTCCAGGTCCTGGGACTGTGGTTTCAATATAACTTGACTCCCAAGAAGCCCATCAAAGTATTGATCCTTAGTGTCCAGAAAATGGCAGAAAAATTCTTCCGGATTCTTCTTTGTAATTTGATGTCATTTAATGTAATTCTTTACGGAGTAATAAAGGGGTTTCTCTGTGTTTCTTTATTTCCATTGAAGCGAAATTGTCATGTTCTTTTCCACAGACTTTGAGGCAAAATCTTGCCTTTTCCCTCCCCTCTTTTCTTATGCAGGAACTCCTCTCTTTCTTACCCTTTCAGCTTCCAATTTTTTCCCCTGTTTCTGAGTCTGTGTGCCAAAACTGCTCCAAACACACAGGAACTGCCACTTCTGCAACACGGTTACACAATCCGGATGAAGACCCATCTCCAGCTGCCCTTGAAGGAAAAGAATCACTAATTCCCATTTTGCCTTGCTGCCTAACTGCTACTGTGATTTATGGGATAGTTTCAATAACCCATCCACAGTATTGAGAGGATTTTGGTTTCCGAGATTTCTGGTTTTTCCTAAACCTCTCTTCCAAAAGAGTTACGCGCAAAAGCAGAGTTTCTGCTCTTCCTAGAAATCCATGAGAGACTTATCTGTCCCCAGTCTTGAATTTAACTGGGTGGTTTGAAGGTCGACCCCCTTTTATCCTTCAACCCTACTCAAGAAGACTCAGTCGTCTGCTGGATTGCATTTTCACTCCAGAAATTGTTTTTTGTTTTTCTGTTTGTGCATTTTTCCACGGTGAATTTTTATCTGACAGTGCAATGAACAGTTTCCAATCCTGTCTTTCTTTAGTTTCCTCTCACTCCTCTTTAGTCTTAACATTGTTAAATATTTTTGCAACCAGAAGGTATTTTTGGAGTGAATATACTGCCATGACTCTCTGTTTTCAATGGCAACGCTCAGTGCTGGCTGCCACGAGCAGACACAAGATGCCATGTAAAACTGCAAGTTGATTTTTAAAAAACATGATTATATAATGCTGTACCATTCCTTTTGGTTGAAATTCCAGGAAAGTAGCGATCAGGATTTTGTATTGCCTACCCTAAACAGTAAGCATGTTTTAAATTCAGTTCAAGACTAAAGAACTATGCTAATACAATAATAGCCTTCAAATTTTAAAGCTGTTTGGCAAGGAGGGGTACTGAAAAAATGTCAGCTTCACCCTTTGACAGCACTGGCAATCACCCTTTAAAATCTGCTATAATACTATAATTACCCCAAATATTTGGTTTAAACACTTTTAAGCTAACCAGCCACGCCAACTGTAGGCAGGATCTCAGTTGAGAGTTGATTTTGGTCAGCAGTCAGGTCAGAGAGCACCCATGACTTACTACCTGCATACGTTCAAATTCCCCAGACATCAGATTGAGACCACAAAATGGAGGAAAGTAAGGCTAATTTGTTGACTGTCATGAAGAAAGATGATTTCTGGAACAGAATCACAGAAACCACATCCTAATACTAACATACTGGGAGAGCTGTTTGCCAACACAATTTGTGTGAATTGGGTATTAGGTAACACAGAAGGACAGAGGACAAAGGGAGAAATAAGAAATGGCGCCATCTCCATGCCCCCAAAACCCAGAGGAAGCCAAGCCAATGGAAAGCTTCCACAATCCTGAGAAAACAAGTGCTTGCTGAAGCTTGGATCCTGCTTCTTCAGTTGCTTCTAAGACTCTTACAGCTAGCTGGGGATGTCTCAGATCTTGTCACAGTGCCATCTTCACACAGTTGCACTGAATTTCAAATTAAATGTCATTAGAGGCTTAATCAGAACTATATCCTCTTGTACTTGTGATATTGGTTCTGAGAACTCAGGTCTAAATACTTCACTTTCAACTCTCAATTTGTGCTTCTTCAGTAAAAAAACAAGCTGGGTTTAAGGAGCAGAGGCAGAACAAGCAGAGTCTTAGAGCTTGATGTCTCCTCCAAACTGCTTACAGGGAGATAATTTGTTTCCCAAATTCATCCCTGAGATCATTCTGCTGACACCAGAATCTATCCAGGAAACATCCCCAGGCTCTGTGAACAACATATGCACTTGCTCAGCAGAGGAAGAAATACTAACATTTAAAGTCAGTAGAAATCTTGTAATTTGATTTTAGTTGGTTAAAGTCAAGATCATTTTTCCTTCAAGTGAAGGTTCTCATCTCCTTTTGAATTTGTATTGTCAAAGGCTAAATAGATCTAAAAGGCTAATAAATAAGAAAAGAGGGATATTTCATCTGTTGGAATTTCTGAACATTACATTTTTGCCTGAAGAGCAAGACCTGTGTCAAAATCCTTTCTAAGTCATAGACAAGATTTTATGTGTAATCCCATTGAGATTTCAAATGAGCACAAAGTTCTATTTATAATTTTTTAAAGGGAAAAATCCCACAAATTATCTTATTATCAAAAAATCCTCTTGAATTATTCAAACCAGAAAAAAAACCTCCCTGTAAACCATCTAATATGTTTCAGCCACCTGATGCAGTGTGAGAGGAAGAAAAGACAACTCTTTGCATGGAGATCCATCAGCTTTTAATATCTAATAGAAGCAGAGCTACAGAGAATGTTCCTGCAGGTCTCATGATGGAAGTCTAGATGCTCATCAGAGAAATCTTCTTTGAAATGTACCCATAATGAGTTTTATGAGTGTGTGTTGGGAGAGTGCTCGTGGAGTGAGAAAATTCTACCATGTTAAAGATGTCTATAATGAATAATGAATATATAATAATGCATAACATATAATAATGAATCATTAATACTTTGTCAGAGTGCTTTCTATGTATTTTTTTAAAATCCATACAATATTTGGTGGGAGTTTCTAGAGAAACATCCATGCTGCTCAGCATAGTTTGTTTAGGACTGTGAATGCTAACCTTGTATCATTGCAGCTAAGATAATGTTCAAAAGCCTGCATTATTGCTACACTTCATAGCAGACAATGCTAACTGTTTTGCTAGGCAAGGAAATAACTGAACAAAAGACATTTTACATACAAAGTGCATTTTGAAATATATACAACAGCAACCTTTGAATTCTTTTTACAACCAGGCGTGTCACTTTTTCCAGGTGCAGACTGGCTGCAATTTTGAAATACTAAAATCTTGTTCTTTCTATATTGTTGTCTCATGAAAACAAGGTCTATATTGTTTTCTAAAGCCCCACTGCAAACTGACAGAATCCTACTGAAGCAACTGAGTGAAATGTACCTTCTTTGTGGTAGGGTAGGAAAAGCTTCCCAGGAGAAGTGGTGCAGTAATGAGAGCTGGATGTCAGTGTGCTGGTGATAACTGCAGCAAGTGGCTCCTTTGACTTAGACAAATTAATTTGAAATTGAAGTCGCTATGAGACTACACATGGCAGTAGCAAAACATATTTACTTAGATAAAGGCAGGAAGGGATGGCAAAGAAACTTAGATCTGACTTGTTTTCCACAAAGGCACAATACAAAACTCATTTAACTGGGCCTCCAGGCAACTATTAAAATCAGCTGAAGCTACCTACAAAACAACTGCACTTGCTTGCCTGAACGTGGGAAATAAACCCAAATCATGTGGGCTGCTAGTGCCATCTATTGTGTACGGGGAAAAATACAGATACCACATGTAGGACTTGCCTATTTCCTCCTTAAGATGGGAGGAACACTCTTTCTGAATTATATTACCAATCCAAGATATAGCCAAAGCTCATTAAATCACTCTGATTGTTTATTAAATACAGCATGTATGTTTATTTCTGTGTATTGCAACCACTGCCAGGTCTCATCATGCCAGTACTGCTTGTGTCTACAGGTGTGACTGTATGGGCACTGGCACTCACACAAATGCAGTGAAAGACAGACCCAGCTCTGACAGTGTTTAGTCAAAGCTACAGAGAATTTATTCATTAAAGCCAATTGCTACTTGCCCATATTTCTCCCAAATAAATGGACATTAACTCATCTTCCAAGGAAACAAACATTATCCCTTCTTAAAATACATGCACCATGCTGCCTTTCACTGTTTCTTGGAGGAGAGCAGCTCTTCCAGCCTCTTCCAGAGACAATACTTCCAGTGGACATTGTAAACCATTGGGAACCAACCTGACACCCTCTGCAGTCTTCAAACAGATGCTCTAAAGCCAGAAGGCTTGTGAAAATGTGGTCAATATTGAGACCAAGACTGTATTTACAGAGGAGTTTAAAATACCAGGGTCTTGAACCTCTTTACAAAATTCAGGATGGAATGTCCAAAATTCACTGACGTGTTGCCTTAATCCCTCTAATCTGCTTGCAAGTTTTGCTACCACTATTAAGAGCAAGAAATGAATGCCTTGCCATCAAGATTATCATACTAGTGTCAAACAGATGTTGCTGTCACAGGTAAGGCAGTATGCAAACTGAGCAGGCCAGAAATTAAATTTTAGTTTGCCTTATGAGAAAAGCCAGTGATAAGGTCATCACTAGCTTTGTGCACATTAGAAGGCAAAGCAGAGCGAGTAACACTGTCCTAAGACAAAGAGGGGTTTTAGATATTTTAGGTTGGTAGAGTTTCATCCTTACACGATCTGGAACTGTGACAGAGACCACAACAGTGGTATTTCATCTGCAGATCAAGCTGCACGACCTAGAAAAATCAGCTTTTGCACTTCTGGAAGCAGTAGAATGATTTAGCATAACCACTAAAAATAACAGCAGGTATCATGTGATTTACTGGAGTTTATGCAAAAGGAATTTCTCAATCACTCCTGATGGGCTGACAAATAGAGAATATCATGTAGAGTAGGTGATGAAAATATTTCTAGCATAGCTTCCAACAAAAAAAAAAGCTATTTCTTGTTGCTAAGAAATATGAAAATATAGAAAAAAGGACCCATAGCAAAGCCACAGAAGTGTGCTGTGACATTATCTGTGCTAACCTCTAGAGATCACTTGTCTGTAAAAGTGCAGTATTTAACAAGAGTCAGCCACAGCTAAATTATACCTTGCTAGAATATTATTTTGGCAATTGCTTGCAACTTGTCAACTCACATTTCAGCTGAAAAAAAATAGTTAAGCTGTTGACTGAAAATCTGCTTGGAACCAGAGAATAATCAAAGTGTTTTCAACAGTTGTTCACTGCACAAATAAAAAATAATAACTTATTGCCTCTGTCTGCATGTCAATGCAAGTTGAGGTCTTAGGCCTAATAGATTTAATAAAAGGTGCACTATCAGAGCATTCTTTTGGTCATGAATATAACTAATATTAAAATGTATCACAATAAAAGCTCAGGAAAATGGGAAGGATTTAATTCAGTACTTGAATTTACCTCTTGACTTCGGGGACTAAGGTGATCTTCATTCAGCCACTTTCTCTGAATTTTTTTTTCTTCCCTTTAGGATACTGTAAGCACTGTAAAGGTTGGCTATCACTTAAAATAACAACTTCTTGCTTCTTACACTTTACTTTATGAAAGCTAAGAATAAAAAGCAATGAAAGAATTAATACATAATGCACTAGGAAATATGGTCTTTTCTCAACAGAGCCTTGAAAATAACATAATGTTACTTTTTGTGGTTGATACACATTTCCTTTATGATCTTCACTTGAAGAAATGTGTGTCCCTTACAGGATACCCAATCAGCAAGACATAAGGTCCTTCCTTTATCTGGAAGAACTTATAAACAAAACATCAACTCTGTAAGTTGTGAAACAGCTGAATTTAATACAGTTTAAAATGCACATTAAAAGAAATATTAACAGATGACTAATCTTAAGACATCACTCTCCAAACACACATTAGTTAGTGGATATTAGCAACTGAAAATCATCAATATTTCTGCATAAACTGTGATATAGTGTGGAAAATGTAATTTTCAGAGAACATAATTCACAACCAAGGGGTTAATGCACAGAATGGAGGTGGTGAATCTGAAAGAAAAGAAAGAACCTTTTGCCTGCAGATACTTGTAACATCTGACTTCTCAGTTAGTTCCTTTCCAAGTCTCTCATTGCAGAAGGAAGTCTATAGCAGCAAATATCTTCATTCCAGATGCTCTCCAGGTTTGTTTTTTAATTTAGTTTTATGTATATAATACTACTACATTTATTTCTAAGTACCTGAAAACTACTGCCTCTTCTTATTTTCCATTCATTCCCAAGACTTTTTTTGAGATCTTCTTCACTCCATTGTGGAATAAAACACAGGCTGGAAAATTCTGCTTTATATTAACGAAATTGCAGTAAGAATTCTCTTTATTACATCATGCTTAAATGTAAATTTACTCTCTATTCTCACTTCCATCTTTTGTTTCCTGTGGCCATCAGTGCACAAAAGGAAAAAAGGGGTGGATTTTTACAACATGTATTGCAGTGATGATTAGAAAATATTTTTCAGAAATATATTTTCAGGCAATATAGTTTAAATTTCTCTTAGGATTTGCATTTGCATTGCAGTGCCCAGTATCAGAAATATGTAGCATAGTGTTGCCATCTACTAACTTCAAATTTCTTCAAACAAAGATGCCCACTCTTGCTCTCACTATCTTCTCCAGCCCTTGCAACTTAACAGAGTGGGAATTCAGTCCTAGTGATTTCCGTTGCCTTTACACTTCTCTCTTTGCAAAATGTACTTTTTCTAGTTTAAAATTAATGCTATTGATCACACTAAAGCAAATTAAAAAGTACAGATATGTCCAAAATGGAAGAGCTGGGGAGATCAAGTCCTTGAGTGATTTTATGGTGCTTCTAGATATTGCTTTTATTACAGTATTTTTAATATACCAAACCATATAAAAATTACAAAATATTGCAAAAAATCAGGAGGAACCTTGCTCCAGCTTTTTAAAATCTTTTAGTGGTTGCTGGTGCAGAGTTAATGGCATGGGCTCTTAATACAACCTCATCAATCCTTGTGCCTCTGCCACTTTTTCTATCAGTAAAAAGAAACCTAGAATATTCATAGATATAAAATATTGTTCTTTCACTATCAGGATTCTTCATATATTTCTGTTGATATCCTTAAAGAAAATCTCTAAAAGAAAAATAAAGGAAGATCAGCTTAAAATAAAGAAAAATAAAGGAAGATAAGATAATTTAATTTTACAGTTCTGTGATATAAAGTACAAGGAGATGAAACAAAACAAAAGACAAAAGTGTTAAAGTGAAATAAATACTGGGAGAAAATTAGAAAAAAAATCTTATTTTTCTTTGAGTGTGGCAGAAGTTTTTTTACTGAATTAATAATTTGGTTTTCTCTGAGCACTGGTTATGACAAAAAGACAGTAGAATCTAAAAAATCTTTCTGTCATTGTCAAACAGTAACATTGGATTCATGCTACTTCATAATCTGTAATTTAATACGGCCACAATCATTTTGTTTAATTTCATCCCTTTCTCTTATTTTCATAATATTTATATTTAGTAGAAGTTTTTATGTGTCTTAAGCAGATTTATCAACTAAGGATTGTTGATAAATATTCTGAGAATTACTGCATTGTCCTGCAAATCTCAGTCTCCAAGGGAAGAGTCTGACCTTTGATGAAAGAGATGCCATCATATACGTGGGTATCAGAGAGTGATGGACTGGCAATAAATACCTCCCCCCAGAAATCATGCATTAAATGATACAGACATTTTGGAATGGCTCCTCAGTAATTCTATCCGTTTTAGAAGGCAATTATATACCTTTAAGATCATGTGTTGTGTAATTTGGAACAATTTTTTTTTTTTCTGAAAGAAGTGGTTATTTCTGGTGAGCCTAGCTTATTTTATTTTATTATTTTTAAATTTTTGTTTTTAATTAAGGAAAAGCCCTATAGCTATGGTCTATTCAGTACTAAGTCAAAACTAAATAGACATGGAAATGTTTGCTATTGGTTAGCAAAATACATGTTAACTCTGAATCCAGCTATCAAACCAGGAGGCTTTTCTGTCAATACTTTTCCAAAAATTATTTCATATTCTTTGGACTGTGAGGAAACATATAGCAAAATGTGTAAAACATCAATGATTGAAATGATTTGGATTATTATATAAAATCCCTCAGGCAGAAAAAAATTAAGTTTCAGTTGCATCGTTTATTTTGTTATTATGTCACCTTTAGAGGGCCTCTTTCTACAAAAAGAATGGTAAATAATTGATACATTACTTTTCAAGATCAAACACATTGAACTATTGAACTGAATTTTATGTTTAATAATCAAGGGGGAGAATATTCCTTATGTAGACAGAAATAATTTCTGTGCTTGGTAACATTTGTTTCTGTATAGCTTTGATGCATCTATCTAGGTAAAGAATGGTAATTTTCTATTGCATTGTTATATAATTCATAGCACTTAGTCACTGCTAAAATATGTAGATACCAACCTGAAAATCTCTAATGAATGTTAAAAAGAAGCAGACGAAACCAAAGGCCACTGTCCATTCACAGATTGCACTCATAAAATGGTAAGTATAATCCTGATGGAATGAAATATAAAACAAATTGTCAGATTAAACAGCTAAATAAAACAAGGGTGAAATGATATAGACATTTCCTTCTGTTAATTCAACAAGTAAGATTTATGACTCGTCATCCCTGTTGTATAAAAGTCAATTCACATTTTGTTTTTCCAGAATGATGAGTAAATTTATCAAGGTGCATGTGTCACACTAAGTACCATGCAGTGCCATCAAAGGCAGTAAAAGAAAACTACAATTAGCATGGTATAAAAACAAAGGTTGTATGTAATATAAACCTGAAAACATTCAGTGGTTATGTTAAGATTACTGATGTGCCCATGCTCCAAGCTTTCACTCAGAGCCACTGAGCTCAGTAATTCTGAGCAAACCCTTACCATGTTTTGAAATAGAGGGCCACCCTTAATGACAGCTCCTGACAAGACTTTTGTTTTTAAGACTCTCATTGAAAACCTATGGCACATGACACAAACAGAATGTAAAGTCTTTCTTAACATGCCATCACCAAATATGCCATCTGTTTCAGTAAAACCATTTTTTCATCTTTGCATCACATAAAAACCCACAAAACCCCAGAAGATATTACTAAGACTGTCAAATTTGCAAAGATTTATCTCACAGCTGCCTTGCCACTGTTTGGTTGTGGTACATTTGCTAATTGTGATATTATTAAGCTCTTCAAGCAGGATATACTCTCTGCATTATTTAACCTTTTTTTTTTTTAATGCCTCCTTTTAGCAAAATTTGCCCAAGAAGCAAAATTAGTTTTCATAGTTGCCATTCTGAAAACACTGAAATGAATTCAAATACCTAAAATTAACTTTAGGTTATTTTAGCTCAGAGTCCAAATATTTATGACAGTATCAAAGATTATTTAATAAAGAATAATAAAAAAGCTGAGAAAAAAATCTCAAAACCTACAGAATTAAATTGGTCCACTTTTTCTTTCATGTGAAAAGTTAATTTTCAAGAATATTGACTATAAAATGAAGTAGAACTAATTACCAGACCTTTTTTGGTAGTTTTTTCTATGGGAAACTCTCAAGTTCTTGGTCAAAATGAAAGTCTAACTCTATCAAGATTGATCACCCATGACAAATTTTCTTACCCACACCGCAGACATCTCCCTAATGAAGAAGTGACTGGAAAGCATCATTGCACAGATCTGTTCATGATAATGTGCTATTTGAAGTCTCTGACATGTTTGTAGTGCTTTAAGATAAATATAACAGATTCCCCAAATAATATCACACAAGGTAAGTTGGCCACCTAGTACGATTTTACCTTTTCACCTGGAGTCCAATCAATTTTTGTCATGGAAATTTTTGAAGCAAACACAATCACTGGGAAAAACAGTGTAAAGGAAACTATGCAATATCAGTGAGTGAAAATGAAAATGTCTGCTTACAAAAAAAAAACCAAAACCCAGACCATCTTCCCCTTCTGTAGCACAGAAGACCCTGAATAGCCAGAATATCAAATAAAGGTGTTAAGAATACAAGTAAATGAAACACCTTATTACAAGGCAAGTGGTAACAGCAGTCAAAACACATTTCTGCACAAATGAAGGTTCCTGTAGGTTCTTTCAGTGTATAGACAGTAAGGGAGACACTCCAAACTTAGGTGACATTTGTGATCAAGAACCATGGAAGCAGAGTCCTGCACTGCTGGAAGTGGAACCATGTTGGTTTCCACAGATGCACAATAAGTGTCTTGATCTGTTTGTACAACTTCCTCTTGGGACTGAGTCCCTCTTCCAAAGTCCTTTCACAGCTGCTGGAACCAAAAGCAGGCTGTGGCTGGCTGGCTCATGTGATGAGCTGCTGCAGTCACTTTTCAACACTGACAGATCACCCAGGGCAAATAAAATCAGTGAGATGAGTAATTATAGCATGCCAAGGGAAGAGCCAGGAAGTTGTGCAGTGTGGCTTTAAGAGAGGTGACCATTGAGGTGAAGAACCAAGCAGCATGATCAGAATCATCTGCTTAGGCCTGTATGCCACCCTTGTTTTTAGATTCTCTGTGGTTCATTGTAGAAGCAGTGGCTCCCTTTCTCAGACCTTCCTCCCTTTGAGTGAAGGAAGTAGGAAAGCTGCTCTAGCTTCACTAGTGTATGATTCTGTGAAAAACACTGGGACATTGGTTTTAAATACACCACTGAAATAAGAGATAAAGCTTTTTAGAAGCTCCCAAAACTCATCTTTATGCTATTGATGGTCTCAGCATGCTGTATTATTCACATTAGAGAGCCTTAAATAAAGAGTGTGTCCTTGTTTTTATTTTTTTATCAGCAATGATTTAACTTAAAAGGAAAACCATGAACACATAAAGGAAAAACCATGGGATGCACCATAAAGGATACTGGGAATGAAAGCAATGCATGATATGACAGATATGGCCATCCTTATGTGGCACACAAGGTAAGTGTTCCATCGTGGGCAGGACTTGTAGGAGATTATAGACTGAAGTGTGATGTACACAACACCCGAGCCAAAGGCCACCAGAGCTCCTATGTCATGGACACTGGGAACAGCCAGCTCCTGGAAAGGGAATCAGCACAATGGTTAGCTGCTATGACCTGAAGAAACTGGCAGGTAGTGCACATGAATGTAAATTTTCTACATGGCATACTGATTAGAGGAGCTAGACTGACTACTAGGGAAAAATTTCTAATTCCAGCTTTGCTTTGGTCTCCTGACTTGAAACATCACCTGACCTTGAGCAAATCTCACATCCTGTTCATGTTTCAGTTGTTCTATTGGCAAATAGGAATCAGAATGTACTAGTTCACTAGTTGTACATATCAGTGAAAAGATTGAAGGCTTGCAAGCCACCATTTCCAGCTTCTTGGGCAATTAAGGATGCTTGAAATCTGCTAGATCAGATGCTTATTCGCCAGATTAGATCCTTTTTATGCTCAGAACCCTTTCTAAAAATTGCACTTAACATGGAAAGCAGGATCAAAGCAGAGGAAACGGAACTTAAGTGAGGAAGGAGTTTATGGACTGGCAATGAGACACAACAAGAGATTAGATAAGAACCAGTGTTATAACTGTCAAGGAATCCCTTTGGAAACATCAGGATCAAAGTTTCTGCATCCCTGACTCTCACAAATTATTTTGCATTCCTGATTTGTCTTCTCCCTATTGAAGCTGAGTTTGGTTTCTATTTCAGTCAGGCATCATCCAACATTTGTTTTGTGCCACATATAAATCTTATCAATAAGAACAGGGACATTTTAAAGTTAAATATTATTATAATAGACTACAGTACCTGTGGTGTTTGCAATCCACACACACTGCCTGGATGCAAAGCTAAAAAGGGCAAGATATCATCCTAAGGCAGATGGGATTTTTGTCTGAAAATACCATTTCCATTACATGTAAAACTGCACTGGCTGTTGAAGGCCCAACAATCTTTATTTTCAATTTCTGTGTATGTCATCATGTAGACCATACTTTAAAAGAAATAATGCAGCTGTTTCCACATATTTTAAGGCAATATCTCAAGCCACCTGCCAATTAAATTTAACTTGATTCTAGGCTGAAGTTTTCAGTGCAATTGTCATAATATTTGTGTCAGAATCTACCTTATTATATACTTCCTCACTGGAAAAGGTGAAATGAATAATTTGTTTAGGTATTTTTTCTCCCTATTGAATTTTTTTTCAGACATTGAGTGGGGGAACTTTGGTTTGTAATGTGATAGTTACTTCTGTCAAAGTAAGCAGTAGTTCTACATGTCTGTATCAAAAGATAAAACATGTTGTTATGCCATTTCCTACAGACTCCAAAGTTTAACAGGCTGATATTGTGCCCAATTTTCTAACCTGCCAGATAAGATTAATTTATTTTGTAGAAAATTCTGCTAGTGAGTATGCCATCATTCAGCCAAAAATGCAGATGCTTTTGTTAGTCTGACTTATTCTTCCCTACCTAATTATAAGCAAACTAAACTTGGAATAGCAAAGTTTTTTACATTCAAGTTTTCACAGAAAAAAAATTTACAGCAAAAAAATCCATATAGTACAGACCTGTTACAAGACAAGCACACAGAAAACTCCTTAGTGGCATAACTGCACAAGCAAAAATTCTCTTGTACAGGGAGGAAACAAGTCTGTTCCTGAAAAGCTACTGAAAAAAGGCAAGAGCAAGACAGACATTCTTACTCCATTTTCCAAGGGTCTACATGGGGATAATATTAATCACTATTATCTAGTTGAAATTTTTAATGGTAAAACAATCTTATTTTCATTTTTGTTATGAAATTTATGGTCATACCTGAAAAGTTGCAACTATGCCCATTCCAGTGCAGCCCATCAATCCCACACATAATGTAAACATATTGCATGAAGACCTAACAAAGTGTGATGATTCATTTTGCTTCTCTATTAATAAATATCTGATGTACATTGTAATTGAAGCTGAAAAAAGCAAAACAAAAAAAAGTTTTGTTCAATGATCACATACTGATTACATTTTAACAAACTTTTCCTGTAACACATCACATGCTGAACAAAAAATTATAAACATAATACAACAAATAATACTATCTTTAACTCTGCTGGAATGAAGAAGTTAATTCAGATGAACTTTCAGATGGGACTTCAGCATTGTCTCAAAATTACACATTATTGCTATCTAGAACTAAATGCACATCAGTTCAAGAAAAACACTAATTTAAATCCCATTCTCCTGGGTGTTTTGGGCACAGAGGCATTGCCATTCCACATTAGAAGCAGATGCTACAGGGAGATAAGAACCATAAACTGCAAGTGGGAGGCCTTATTCTGCTCTGAGATGCAGTCTTGTCCCAGAACTACATCTCCTCCTGATGGATGGTCTGAAGAATGAATTCCTTTTTGTAGAGTCACTGCATGCCTGGCCCTAATATGCAGTTCACTCCTGGCAAACACCTGTACTGAATTAGGAAATCGTGGTTCTTCAGGATATAATAAGCTGTAGGCTGAATTCCCCAGTTCCACACCACAGAACACAGTTTCAGCCTATGTGCAGTTGGAAAAATAAATCAGGTAACTTTGCCCAGGCACTATGAGGTTACATGAAACACTCCAAGATTGTGACTGAACAAGGCTCTCATAAAAGGTAAAATATGTTTACTTTGCCTTAAGGCCATCGTACAGAGATACACAGCCCTTGATCCTCCATCCTCTAGAAGATAACAGAAAATGCCAAACTTCCTGATTCACATCAGTTATTTTGTAGAGAAGTAGGCACATTGTGGAGAAAACCAGGTGTTGCTTCAACACTGTTCTTCCCTTTACTGCAGCAGCTTAGAACCCAAAGTTTCCCTGCATCGGAGTTTTGCAGAGTAATTGTGCCACCTTTGCTCCACTTTTATTTCCAGTGTGTGACTCCATTGCACTGATGAGGTGCTCTGAAGAGACACAAGTGCCTCTGAGCCTGCACTAACTGCTCCTAAGGACCCAACTCTCCAGGTATTACTTACATCTACCTGATACTGCCATTTGACTGTGGAGAAGTTTCTCTGCAGAATACTGAATACATTTCTGTAATTAAAGCAGGCATTTTTCACTAATTCTCATTTCTTCATTCTGGCCAACCCAAATACCTTATACATACCTAGAAGTGCTGAAATATTAATCATAAAACCAAAGACACCACTCTCAGGAGGTTTAGTTCCAGTGTCACTAAAGTAGAAAGAGAGACAAATTAAAAGTTAATTGAGACCTGTGAAACATAAATGAGACAATTGAAATCCCATGAGAAGTAGAACTCGTGTGAACTGCTGCTGTGTGTGTAAGGCAATTCATCCTCTGCTGCACCATTTGTAGTAGAGAATCCTTCTTTTCAAAAAGAAAGCGTAATGTAAGAGCATAGTGGTTGAACTGTACTTCTTCTTTGCTGTATGCAATATGCAAAGATGTGACAGACCTGTACTTTGCTCATGAATGACATGATTACATAAATGACATTTCAGAATTAATGTTTTTTTTTATCTGTTGAATTAACACTGTGATAGAACAAAATATATCTAATGGCAGTCACTCTCTTAAGATGTGAGAGAATTTGGTTTAATTTCTTTAAAAGGACTTAACTCTGTGAGAGAAATTGTATTCCATGCCCAGGAATGTTCCTAGGAACTGTTAAATTTACTAATGTAGATACAGCTGAAGAGTACTCTATCTCCAAGGTGTTGTAAGTCTCTTCTGATGAAACACTTCACACTTACAGGGAATAATTAGAAGTTCACAGGGACAGAGAGAGGGAGCATGAGTGTGAGAATACCTACAGAATTTATATACATATCCACATGCACCTGCATATATATGAAAGACATAACGTACACAAAAGATTTGTTTTGTAGAAAATGGAACACCTTCACCATAGAGCCCTTTCCCCTCTTTTCCCTACATAAGTGCAAACACCCACCCCAGAGAATGTCCTTTCCTCACAGAATGAACATATTCCTGGGAGTATGTGAGCTCAAATCCCCTCAAGCAGAACTCTTCTGTGGAACGTGAGTGCACTGTTGAAAGAACAATACTATGATCTTGCCACCTTTTTTTACTATCTTTTCTTCTCTGATGTCCATTTTTCTCTTGTTTAACATACAACCAGTTGATATCTATTTGATCAAGTTGTGTTGGTCAAGCCAATGGAAAACAGCTAATTCTTCAGTCCTTACATAATTTGAGTGTGAGCTAAGTTTCCAGTTACTAGGCAGTACCAAGAGGCAGGATAGTGTGTTTGAACAGAGGCACCCAAAAACTCTGCTATCAGATGTGTGAACACATGAAGGTTTTAGCTAATGCCAAAGCTTAGTGGACACTGAGTGAAGATTCTGAGAACAAACCTTTCTTCTGGAGTGGGAGTGTCAATCTGCTGGAGGGAAGAAGGCTCTGCAGAGGGCTCTGGACAGGCTGGATTGATGGGACAAGATGAGTGGAAGGATGTGACGGTGTTCACAGGGGTTTCCAGGATGAGGCAAGAGATGAGAATGTTGACTCCATGTTCAGAAGGCTTGATTTATTATTTTATGATATATATGTTACATTATAACTATACTAAAGAATAGAAGGAAAGGTTTAGTCTCAGAAGGCTAGCTAAACTAAGAATAGAAAGGAATGTAACAAAAGGCAGCTCTCTCGGACTCTGTCCGAGATTGCTCGGCCTTGATTGGCCATTAATTATAAACATCCAAGATGGGCCAATCAAAAATCCACCTGATGCATTCCACAGCAGCAGATAACCATTGTTTACATTTTGTTTCTGAGGCTTCAGCTTCTCAGAAGGGGAAAAAAATCCTAAGAAAGGATTTTCACAAAAAGATGTCTACGACAGAAGGAAGTTCAGCAAGACCAAGGTCTGGGTCCTACAATTTGGCCACAACAACCCCAGGCAGTGCTGCAGGCTGGGGAGGAGTGGCTGGAGAGATGTCCAGCAGAAAAGAACCTGGGAGGGCTGGTTGGCAGCAGCTGACAATGAGCCAGGGTGTGCCCAGGTGGCCAAGAAGGACAGTGGCATCCTGGCTTGTGTCAGCCACAGTGTGGCCAGCAGGAGCAGGGCAATGATGGTCCCCTGTTCTTGGCTCTGGTGAGGCCACAGCTCAAGCGCTGCTGTGAGTTTGGGTCCCTCACTGCAAGGAAGATATTGAGGGGCTGGAGTGTGTCCAGAGAAGGGCAGCAGAGCTGGGGAAGGCTCTGGAACACAAGTCTGATAAGGAGCAGTGGAGGAAGATGGGGGTGTTTAGCCTGGAGAAGAGGAGGGTCAGGAGTTGCCTTATCACTCTCTACAACCACCTGTAGTTGGTTGTAGAGAGTGATAAGGTAACTCCTGTAGGAGGCTGTAGCCATGTGTCTGTAGCCACAGTGGGGTTGGCCTCTTGGGTAACAAGCAATAGGACAAGAGGAAATGGCCTCATGTTGTGCCAGGGGAGATTTAAATTGGATGTTAGGAAAAATTTCCCCACAGAAAGGATGGTTAGACATTGGATGGACTGCCCAGAGAGGTGGTGGAGTCACCATCCCTGGAAATGCTAAGGGAAAGCCTGGACTTAGTGCCATGGTCTGGTTGACATGGTGGAGTTCAGTCACAGGTTGGAATCAGAAACCTCAGAGGTCTTTTCCAACCTCTGTTGATTCTGTGATTCTGTGTATAATGGGACAAGTAGGTACTAGCTAGAGATATTTTTTTCTGTCACTTAATAAGATGAATACTCTTCATTCCAGCAGTGAGGCTGGATTAGGTTTCAGTGCTAGGATTCTGAAGCTACCACTGAGTACAGCCAAAATGACCTCAGCATGAATGCTCTCCACACACAAAAGAGAAAACACTCTCTACTTTAGCAATCACTGTCAAGAATTTTGACAATTTTGTGAAGTTCAGGACAGAAGAGTATGACCATCTCAAATGACTTGATTTTAGAAATTCATATTTGCTCTCCAACCCTTTCTATGTTATAGAAGGATTTGTTGCTAAGATGATTTATCAGCAACAAGAAGAAGCTTAGGATTTTTCAGCTTTCATTTTTCTATGAAAAGCTGATGGAAAAAAAATAGAGAAAATTCATATATTTTTTTTTACTAGATTGGTTCCAAATTCAAAAGTTTGGACCAAGATTTTGGACAAGTTTTTACAACTTGTCAGGCATTGGGAATCCCTATTCACCTGAATTTTCTTGTTGTAATGCTTTCTGAAGACTTGCTCCAGCTGGTAGTCTGTATTAATCTTGTTTCTTTTTAACACTGAAATTGATGAAAACAGTTAATGAAGTCTTTTTGTTTGTTTGTTTGTTTGACACACCTGAAAAAAATCTTAATTTGTGTTTCATTTAGCCCATTTTTTAACCTTGAACTTCATCTTTTCCTTTTGTTTCTGGAGTGTTTTCATTAACACGACAAAGGAGTACATTTAAAATGTGGGCCACTTGTGACAATCTTCAAGGACTTTTTCAAATCAGAAACCACTCTGTGGTAAGTACAGGACTGTAATCACTTCAAAGCTTTTGAAGGGCTTTAGGTGAGCAGAGAATGGAATTGGCACACACATAGAAAGCCATCTGAAGTTCTTGGAACACATTGTAGGAGCAAACCAAATAACCTGAAATTGCACTGAACTCCATTTTATAACAAAGTATTTTCTCAAGATAAAGGTTTATAGGTGATTTTTGCTGTTGGGGATTTTTAAACTCAACAATCTTAGATTATGTTGTAAAGAAAATTCATACCAGGAATATTATATCACAATCTATTTAAAAGTACTGCACTGGGCTTTTAAGGACACAATCTTCTTAATACTATATTTTGCATTAAAAAAGCTAAATGAATACTTGGATTCATATTAATTTTTCTTTAAGTCTGCTGCTTTGAAAAACAAAAAAAAAAGATTAGCAAAAGAAGTATTCATGACAGTCTCCTCCTTTTTGCAAAAAAGAAAAAAGGAAATGGCATATCTGAAACAAAAATGTGCTCACTTATTTGAGCTGGTGCATAGGTGAGCTCAAACTCCATGGAAAAGATGAGGAACTCTGTATGAAAATGACAGCATTTGTGTCTCCATCTCATGCAGAAGAATTTTGAAAATGAACAGTCATCTGAAGAGTGGAAAGACAAGAAGGTGGAGGAGACAAGGAATAAGTATTTTAGGCCCAAAAGACTCATCGTAATTGAATTTTCTTCAGAGCCATCATAAACTATTTCTCTTCAAACTGGAGTCCCAGATTTTTTAAATAGGAAGATTCTATTCCACCTACAGGATTTCTGATTTCTCCAGAGGTACCTACTGGTAGCAAATACTTTCAGGAAAATTCCCTTTACTCTTTCACTGAGAATTCAAACAAGCAAACAGCCATCCCAGCACATCCAAATTGATTTTGAGCAGTGTGAGTAACAGGACTCATCATCTTTTAGGAATCAGCTGCTAGAAAACACAAAATCATATTCATTTTATCTACCAAGAGTTGTATTTATATGGTTTACTTGATGGGACATTAACACAGCCTCAAAGACAAATTTAGGTGTCGTCTCTTGCTCTAACAGCTGCTACATTGTAAGCAAATGAAATTAATGTTACTTCAAGGCATACACAGAGTACTTGGGGAATGAGTGTAAGAATTACAGAAATGTTGAACTCAAGTATGTCAGTATTCTTCTCCTTTGTGTAGTTGGAATTTCCCCACACGAGCTCAGTTTAATTTTTATACTTCATTTTAAGATATTGCACAACTGAAAGGTTGCAACATTCTTCCTCTTTTTTTAACATTCTTAGTTTTACTAAATCACATTCTCAATCACATGATTCATATTCTTAGGCTTAAGCAATGACCTGCAAATTAAGAATATGAATATGGTATGATTATTGTCCCGAGTACTTGGAAGAAAACCTTGTATTATTCCCAAATGCATCTTCTATGAAGTTCTTATGCTTAGACCCCATGCCTTTAGAATTGTTGCAGGTGCTTCACCAATAGTCAACATATATTCTTAGGCCAAATGTGGTGTTAAAAGGATGTAACATAAACAAGACCTTTAAAAAGCTTTACTAGTAAATGCAGAGGGACTGAGATGTGAGTGGGAATCACTGGTGCAGCCTCTTATGTCTTTGTTTTGTTTTGGTTTCTTAGGGCATATGGACTTTTCTGGTGATTCCATAGCTAAAGGATAAGAACAATGTTTAATGGGAGCTATTCCATGAAGTTGATATAACTGTGGCAGCTGTGATACATTCACTAGAGTTGTACAGCTGTGGCTTAAAGGTTTGGTCCATCCCTTTTAGAAAGAATGACACAATTAAGATACTTTGGCCATTAAAAACTTAACTGCAAACAAAACTATATATAAAAAACCACATCCCACTCTCTCACATATTTTATTCTATTTTATTCTATTCTAAGAAAAATAATTTGTTAAGTTTCTTACTACAGGATCTCAAAATATTTCTGAACACAAACCATGTACAATTATATCAAATGATTAATTTTTGTTAATTAATACTGGATAAATTGCACTGATCACAAGCACTTTTGTGTTAGTAAAGCTTTGTGTGTAATCAAGGATGAGCAGTAGGATATTTGTTCAAGTACAAGAACAAGGCTTTCCAAGAGCTTTCCAGATTTGTGCAGAGAGTCTTAAAAAGTTTTGTTAATATAAACATGAAGCCCAACTTTCTCTGGCTCAATTTGAATGTAGCTCAGCTATCTTGTGGGTTGTGGTGTCATTTGCTCTTGCCTATGATGACTAACCCTAATTTTCAGTCAAATTTTCTTCTATGTGCCAATCAGGTTAGCAGTCTTCTGAAATTGTGCATGTTCAAAAAGTCCTTTAAGGAATTAGGTCTACATACATCTTGAAAGATATATTTTACAACCTTGTTTAGATCTTCTGGCTAAGAAAGATATATTTTATAACCTTGTTTAGATCTTCCAAGAGAATCAGAGACACTCTTGGATTTCTGCCTAACCTTCAATCTATTGAGAGATAAATACTAACATTTTCATAGTGTAGATTTAAATGTTAACATCAGCCATGCATAAGGAATGATTTACACAGAATTGCACTTAAACGAAAAAGGTTATAGAAAAGGGATGCCAGGCATCTCTTGGGAACTCTTTAAAACCCATTGGTCCTATAATGAAATATAAAAAATGCATGTTTGTGGGGATGTGTTTACTGCAAAAGCCATCACAGGGCTTTGAGTCCAGTCATCGTCTGGTGCACTTTGGCCTAGTTCTGGAGTTATACAAACAAAATTACACTTCCACCACGTAATTGTAAACTTTTTCTACCATCAGGCCCGCGTTGGCTGCAGCAGAAAACTTTCATGTCCTTTCCACCGTGTCTCCAATGTCTGTGTCCTATGGCTCCCAGAGGTGCTAGAGGTGTGATGGGTGCCAGGAGTGCCCAGCGTGTCCCTGTGTCACAGGGAGGCCCCAGGGGACCCCACATTCCCTCCGGGAAGCCCCTCAGGACACCTCCCACGGTGGCACACACACACAAACCCCGCACCTCGGCCGCTCCCCCGCCTCACCTGATGTAGGGCACGAAGGGCTCGACGTGCCCCGCCAGCACGGCCATCACATAGGAGATGATGAAGGCGGCCGAGGACCAGCAGACGAGCAGAGCGGGCACGAAAGCCACGCCGGGCATGCAGCACAGCATCGCCGCCCGGGGCAGGGGCAGCGGGGCCGCACTGACGGCCGGGCAGCGGCGACTGCCTGCCCGCCCGCCCGCCCCGCCGCCCCGGGGATGCCCCGCCGGCAAAGGCGCTGCCTTCCCTTCACTTTCGCTTCTCCGCTGCGCTCCCCGCCCCCGGCGGCCAGGGACAGCCGTGGGCCCCTTCGCCTGTCGCGGCTGGCGAGCTTCGAGAGGCTCTGGCTGCAGAACTTGCCCCGCGTCCCGGTCGCTGCCGGCTCCCCGGCCGCACACGCCCCGTCGGGGCAGGGAGGCGGGCGGTGAGATGCTGCCCGCACCGCTCACCGGCGGCTTGTGCCCTCACAGCTTTCTGTGAAAGGGCTAAAAATGCGTCCATTGGGCTCTTTGCACCTCGCCAGTGTGAAAAGTGCATATTATATGGCTCTACGCAGATATTTACTATATGTGTTTTGATGTATTGATTAGTAGCGCTGTATGAACATTTTGATAATATGATAAATGTAGTCTTGTAGTTAAAAGGCAGCTTTTGCACTCAAAATAAGAACTATATAGGTGGGATTTTTTTTTAAGAAAGGAATGAGGCGCTCGCACCAGATAGCAGCCACAGGACACCAAAATCTTTCAGAGAAAAAGAATTTATTGCCCTCTTATCAAAAGAAATTAACTTCTTCCCACCTCGAAGGCACTGTTAAGAAGAAGAAGAAGTTGACACTGACCAGACAGAATCCTGTGTTTGAATAGAATTCATGCATCACATATGAAGTGTATGAATATGCAACAGGCTATTGTTTTTAAAGGTTAATCCTTTGTTAACGGGGGTCCTTTTTGGGGCTCGTGCTGCCCAGAAAAAAGTATCTGGACGTCTGTAACTCTTTGTCTCTATTGTCTCATATTGTCCTAATTCAATTTGTCCAAATTTTTATTACTCTAATTGTATTACTATTTTTATAACCATTTTATTACTATTAAACTTTTAAATTTTAAAAGCAAGTGATTGGCATTTTTCACACCGGCACAGAAACCAGATCAGAAACTGTGCAAGTCCCACTCCAGAGTCCTGCACACACCTCACCCTCCTTGGACTTTAATTTCAAACATATAATGTAGCCTTGATCTCTGAATTTTCCCCTGAAATTCACTTTTCCACATGCTTAGAGGGAAACCATAGTTTAATTCAAAATCATGCCATGCTCAGCATTTTCACTTTTGTTTAGCCTGATGCCATGGACAGCCTGCCAAGGGTGTTTCTGTTTCCTTTGATTGTTTGTAGTTACCAGCCCTCCAAACCAGCACCTAAACTCGAGGTCACAATTCTGCTACAAAGACATGTGTGTGCATGCTCTGCCTCTGTCCCTGGGAATGTATCGAGGGTTTTGCCTCCAGTGCACATTCCCTGTGCTGGATGCACACAAGGTGAGTACTTGCCATGCCTTTGAAGGCATGAGGAACAGAGATAGAAATTACATAAAAGGACAGTATACCTTAATGCAAGTACAGAAAAATAATTTAAAAATTATTCTACCACTAAGACTGGAGGTAGTCGACGACCTTCTTCTTGGCAGCAGCAAGTTGCTCATATTCTGAACATATAAATTGAGTGTAATAGTTCACACCATGCCACAAATTCATACTTCATATTTCCACAGCTAATCTACCTTCTAGTAAATTTGAGTGACAGAAATTTCTCACTGGAAGAACATGTTTTTCTCTCTTTATGTTAAAGATGCAAAAAAACCTGGAAGGGAGATAATGTTTGAGCTGTCTTAACATGCTGGTTTAAAAAATTCTGTGTAATTATGCCTCAATATCAGGTATCTTGGGTTTTTTTTCATCTTGTATCAGAAAATTAAAGAAATACTATACAGGAATGAAATCTAGTCTCTTTGGTAAATAAATGGCTGAAACATATTGATGGTAATTATATTTATAGCAGTAGAATTTTAATTTTTAGTATATCAGTAATTTAGTATTTTGGTTTGGTCCCTTGCAAAAAGAGGATGGAATTCACTTTATTTTACTGCATCAACATTTAAGTCACATTGTTGGAAAAATGTTCCATCCACAGTTCTGCAAGTTCCTTGTACTACCTTTATTTTGTAAGTAGTAAATAAATTACTCTAAAGTGTGAGTTGAGTATTTACATTATTCACATGACTTTTTGAAATGCCTGAACACTATTTGGAGTGAAAGAAATGGACACATTTGGCTCAAGCAGGTGGCAATTGACTGTTTGGTGATCACTAGCAAAGGCTCTCGTTGCTATGTAAACATTTATTGCAGCTCACTTGATGTTTCATTTTCTTTATAATTTTATTGTAAAATTTGAGCAGTGATCTTTAATCATTTTATATCAGAAGCATGTTCTTTAAAGATCATTAGAAGCACAGAGTAACAAATACAGGTTACTCATGAACTTAGGGAGAGTAGTTTTATTTACTGGACTTGAGAACACTAGTGTGATATTTCAAAGAAAGTCTATGTATTTTAATTCATTTTGTTTTCAATAAATTCTATTAAAACCCTAGGAGTATAGAAACATAAAATGACTAATAATGGATTTTAATATAGCTTCATGGGATTATTGTGGATGAAAAATTAGATATGAGTCGTCAGTGTGCACTTGCAGTCCAGAAAACCAGCTTTATCCTGGGCTGTATGAAAGCATGGGAAACATGACCAGAAGGCTGAGGAAGGTGATCCTGCCCCCCTGCTCTGTTCTGCTCTGCTCTGGTGAGACCCCAGCTGGAACATTGCATCCAGCTCTGAGGTCTCTTGCACAAGACATGGGCCTGTTACAGTGGGTCCAGAGGAGGGCCACAGAAATGATCAGAGGGATGGAGCACCTTCCCTTGTTGAAGAAAGGCCAAGAGAGCTGAGGTTGTTCAGTCTGGAGGAGAGAAGGCTCCAAGGACAACACATTGCATCTTCTCATTATTTAAATGGGGCTTAGAAGAATGACAGCTAGAGACTTTTTACCAAGATCTGTAGTGACAGCACAAGGGGAAATGCTTTAAACAATAAAATAGGGTAGGTTTAGATTACATATTAGGAAAGAATTCTCTGTTCTGAGAGTGAGGAGACACTGTGACAGGTTGGCCAGAGAAATTGTGGATGCCCTGTTAAAGGCCAGCCTGGATGGGGCTTTGAGCAATCTTGTCTAATGGGAGGTGTCCCTGCCCATGGGAGTGGGGTTAAAACTAGGACATCTTTATGGTCCTTTCTGAACTAAACCCTGCTATGATTCTATGATTCTGGGATTTATCAAAATGATCAAACTACTTCAAATTAGAATTATTAGAAAAATAAATATGTCAAGGTGTGAAAATAACAACACATCCATGTCAGTGATTTGAAAATATATGAAGGTAAGGAATGAGCTAAAAGATGTCCCAGCTGTCAAAATAATAATGGAAGAAATCTAGAACAGCCTAGGCTGCTGGTACTTGTATCTCCTCCTTTCTTCTGCTTTACTCAAAATATGGTTTGCACTGATTTTATATTTATTATATATGAATATTCTTTATAAGATGTGTATTTTCCAAACTTGTTGATAATAGAATTACCTGTAACATGAAAGACCCAGTTAGAAGAAACTCCTTCCCCAAACATATTGTTTTTTAATATC
The DNA here is from genome assembly GCF_023055355.1 of Agelaius tricolor. NCBI lineage: Eukaryota > Metazoa > Chordata > Aves > Passeriformes > Icteridae > Agelaius > Agelaius tricolor. Next base: position 8,593,678 of record NW_027269263.1, read on the forward strand.
TCTGCATGGTTTTTACATTGAACCTGTACAGAATAGTTACAGTAGCATTTACTTCCCTGATTTGGTAAAGAACCTGCTGGAAGATGGAAGGATGGAAGAACAAGTGAGACAAGAAAATGATAAGCAGTAAAAGTTTGGAATGAGAGCAAGAAAGATGTAGTTCAGCTACTTCTTGAGATCTGTTGCTACACACAATCACTAAGAAAAAAAGCAGTCAATCTGTGAATGTAATGCCTAAATTCTTTTATTAACAACTGGTTAATAACTGGTTTATTAACACAGGTTGCATCAGAAATACATTTACAGAAGGAATCAAATACAGAAGGAATCAAATACAGAAGAATCAAATACACTACCTGTAACTTTTTCAGATTACTGTGTGAAGAGTTCAAGCTGGTTTGTGGTATCTCTTCTCTTCCTCTTTGGTCATGTGCCAGTATCTGTAACCTCCTCTCAGTAATAAAAGCATGTGTAAACTATTTTCACTTCTGACAGGAAGTTTGGAGTAGCAATAGTAACAATGCACAAGTTCTGTGAAGTCTTATGCTGTGAGGCATTCATGGCAAGATGTTAATATTTCTAAAAGGTAATGGGATCTAGTTATAAGGCAGTTTTCATGTGTTACTGTTTAAGAGATCATTTCTTTTGCTCCATTTATTTTGGGTCCTCCCTGTAGATAGCTAGATTATAACTAAATGTCTAACCAAAATTCAGGTAAAAGATGTCTCAGCTGTCAAAAGTATTGGACAAGTCAAAAACTGACAGATCCCTTAAGAATGAAGAGAGGTAAACTACTGGGTTGAAATTGTGTAATTTCATCTCTCAAAAAAACCCAACCCAAACCAAAAACTCAAAAAACAAAAACAAAACCAACACCCCAAACCCAAAACCAAACAAAACCAAAAAACAACCAACCAACCACCCAAAAAAACCCCAAAACCCAAAAACAAGCAAGGAAACAAAAATACCCCATAAAAAACTATGCGCACTCACACACACACCAAAAAAACCCCAAAAAACAACAACAAAAAACTCAACCAAACAACCAAAAACAAAACCAAAAAACCCCCAAAACCAAAAATTAATAGAAGCTTTCTTTGGTACAGGACAGATTTTTTAATATCTTAGAATAGTGATTAAGTGTGAAAAGACTTATTCCAGAATTTATAGAGAAAATTACCTCTCAAAATGTATTTTTTTACTACTGCACTCTGTATTTTCAGTTACTTCTTGGGTGATGTTTTTTTCAAATAAAATGTTTATTGGGAGAAATCTTTGCTTCCAGAATCCATGAGCTGTAGACTGACAAGGGCTATAAAGAGCAAGAGAGAAGCTTTTTAGCTGCAGATGAACCATTCTCCAGTGGCTTTGTTGTCCTTCACTCTAAATGAGGTAGTGAACATGCTGAAGCAGTTAGTAGGAGAATTTGGCTCTGGCATTTTGAGAATTTTGGCAGTACATTTTTGTAGAAGCACATTTTTAGTGAAAAGTAAATCATTCAAAGTGAAATGGGAGCTTTTTATGTGGCCTTGTCATCTGAAAGAAATACCTTTGCAGTTTTCTTAGTGGTACACAGTAGCTGGCAGTAAGTTGCTTGCTGAGGATTAGGAGAAAGTAATGAAATTCATGACCTGAGTCAAATTGGAATGCAAAGGGATTAATGAAATCAGACTCTAAACAGAGAGAATTTGATCAATCCTAGGAAAAGCTATCAAAAATATATTTTTTTTCTCAACATCAGAAGTGGCTAATGATGTTGAGAAAAAATGTCCTGGAAATGGCGAGTACTCACTCCTGAGAAATCAGATTCTATTTCCATATGTTAATATTGATTTGCCAGCTCAATTTAGGGGTGTTGGTCTGTCTACCTTTACTGCATCATATTGTCAAATATAGGGCACTCAATTATTTCTTCCTGAATTTCATGCTTTGCACATATTGCTGACTGTATTACTGTTTGCCTCTTTCATGAGTTTCCTTTTTCTGTGTCTGGCCACAGCTGACACCAAGGTCTAAAAGGGCCAGAGGGAGCTGCTACGTGTGCTCCAGGGGAATGTTGTGAAATCTGTTTGTGTTGAAACTGCTTGATTCCAGCTGATACATAAGTAACAAACAGACATACCTAATAAAGTGTAGTTTTACAAAACATAAACATTGTGTTCAATTTTGTCTTTTCAGTTTTTACAAATTGCTCTTTCCATCCTTTCTTGGCCTTTCTCCATGTCCTTCATAATTCTTCAATATCAAAGGCTCATGCTGCATAGCAAGTCTGTTATGGCCACAAATAATACAAAAAAAAAAAGGCAGGATTGTTCTTGTTCAGTAAAAATGCAGTGAAATCAGTACCATGAGGCATAAACAAATGCTCAGCTTTGTAGCTAGCAATGAGCACTATGATAACCTCTGGAGCATCACTGCTTATTTGTTTGAGGAACTTTGGATTGAGGAACAATCCAGTCCCAGAGGAAAGATCATGAGCTATACCTGTGTCTTGTCTGTACCAGCTCCTTCACACTCTTGAGCAGCAGTTAATGGCTGGACTCCATGGTCTTAGAGGTATTTTCCAGCCTAAACTATTCTATGTCTCTATGTTCTGAAATAAAATAGATATGAAGAACAGCTAATATAGCTTTCCAAGAAAGTATTGTAGCAATTATTCCCACTCTACTCTCTGTGAAATCTCTTAAGCATTTTTAAGCATAAAAGTATATTTTCAACCATCAATGATCTCCTAAAGGATCTCTTTAGGATGAAATTTTTCATCCTAAAGAGATCCTTCAACTATTCAACCCTTCTGTCTGTTACTGTCATCCATACCAAATGATGGAGAGCTAACTAACCAAAATTAGATGCTCTTCTAATGTTCTGAGTCTCCATCTCCCTACTGTGATGTAAAAGGTGCATGTTATTTGATACAGCCACAAAATCCTACTGACCACTGTAAATCACTAAAAGCACCTCCACTGTTTTCTGCTATGTGCTGCTGAGTGGATTTAAAAGAGCACCCTGCCCATTTCAACCATCAAATCTATACAGTCTGTTCTCTGTGCCATTGCAACCTGGCAGGATTAACAAAAGAAACATAAATTCCATCACTATGATGTAACAATGCCATCAGTATACTAAAGGCTCTGTGTTTCCAATGTTAAAGTAAAAAAAAATAATACCTTTTTAACCTTTAGAATAATCAAACATTTCATAGAAGCAGACCACTGTGAGAAATTCTATTCTACCCTCTTCTATTCTGCTCTAGTTAAATTGATAGCGAAATATCAAGGATAATGAACTCCAACTGTATATTTTCAAAAAGAATGATGAAATTTAGTATTTATAAAATAAGGTTTCATTCATATGTTTCCTAATATACATAAAATACATTAAATCATGGCTGGGGGAGATTTTCCAGGATATTTCATCCACTTCATTAGGGACTTTGGAAAGAGACATACAGATATGATTTGGTTTGAAAGCCACTGTCTATTTAAATTTCAGTTTACCATTGCTAAGAGCATATCTCTTTAAAAAGCAAGGGCTTGCTATAAAGAAACACAGGACAAAAAACCTAACACCCCAACAAAAACAACAAAAGCCCCAAACCAACCAAAACCAAGAGCAAATGCCAGATTCTGCAGAGTTTCAAAAGGTTTCTTCTAGCTTTCTGCAAGCATTTATTATTTTAGTTTGAAGTGTGCAGGAAATAACAGATCTTTCAGAGTAAAATGTTGGCGAATATTATGCTTAGAAAATCTGATTTTGCTGCCAGGTGCACATGCTGCCTCAGCTTCATCTAGATGCTCACTTTCAGAGATTTTTCAAATGGCATGTTTCCAGTCCTTTGCTCTCTAGGCACAGCTTTTTCATCTGTTTCTGAGATACTACTGTTTTCTCTTTAGTTATACCTCTTTTTACCAGCCATGCTCTTCAGATGATTTTAAATATTCTTTCCAGTATCTGCACAAATAAAAAAGAACTGGAAAGAGTAGGAACTGCATGATGTTTCAGAGATAATTTTTCTTTCCAGTAGAGAAATGGATATGAAAGAAAAAAAAAAAAAAAAGATTCCATATTCTATGCAGTGAATTTTCAAGTAAAAAGTCATAAATGTTCCTTGCATATGGGTCCAGAGGGTTGGGAGCTGAACATCTGAGAGTTTTCAAAAGTACTGAAATACTGAGCACAATTTTAAAATCTCCAATTTGCAGCAGTACTAAGTGAAAACTCTCACTAGCTGCATATAATTAGAATGCATTTGCTCATGAGTCTAAAATTACTTTAGACTGATTAAGAGATAATCCATTACAAGACACAGCAGCAAGGTCTAGCAGTATGTCTCAGAAATCAATCACTTATATTCAATCTCTATTTTAGAGGCAATGCCAGTGGCATTGGGTCTCACCAAAGCCTAAGAGCTCTATAAATGGTGAATCAAATTGAGATTATGTGTTGAAGGATAGAACACTGCTCAGTCTCCATCTTTTACTCTTTTATGTTCTGAGTGACTAATGTGATTTAATTATTGTATTTGATGGATAGTGGTCCTACCAAATTCACAGTGCCATACCAAGCTATTAATTCCTGTATGCCTAAGGCTACTGGTTTAAATTTCAGAAGCACAGATATTATAGCTTTTTGGGAGGGTGGAGTGGCAGGGAGAGAAGTCCTAGAAGGCCCTATTATCTCCCAGTTCCTTTCTATAGAGAGTGCTCTTCAAAGTAATGACAAACTCTCCACAGGCAAGTCTCACTACCCCTCTATTCTGAACTTTTACTGCCCTGACTTGAGACACATCTGAATGCTCAGAAGTTCAGAGCACTCACAAATGAAACCAAAATCCCCAAGACTGAACTGCTGAGCCTTCAGAGTACTATGAGTTATCTGCTGTGTTGTGAAAATTCACATTACAAGTGGAACAGGCATCAAACTTTCTGAATTTTGTCTTTACCTTTGCGGTCCGTAATTTTTGCCTCATAGAAGTGCTACAAGTTTCATTCAAGTTTATTAAAGACACCATACAGAGACAAATACAGAAAACCTATGTGGATGTTAATTCTCTTTTCTTTAGAACAAGATTCATGAAATGTTCAGTGAATAATATTCTTGGCTAACAGAAAAGCTTGAGATGCTTGGTTGATTATTTCTGGTCTTTTGCCTCAACCAAAGATAATTACACTGTTGCTTCAGATGTTGAGCTCCTACTGTTCTCCTTTCCCAGCAAATGAGGACACAAAAGACCTGGAAAGAGCTACTACTGGATAAATTTACCATGTCCAGTAAGAAATTCTGCCTTCCTCAAGATTTTGAGGATTACAGAATCTCCATTCCTGTTAAAAGAAAGTAAATAGTACTTTCCTTTTCAAAGTAGCTTCTACCCCTTCTTAGAAAGGTCTAATTGTGGTAAGAAAAACGTCAAAAAATTCAGTTTTCTAAGAGCTAAGAGAGAAAAAATACTGGTGAAGACAACTTGCAAGTTGCAGACAATTTGCAACTTCTACAGGTGAAGATTTTCTTGCAGAAAATCAAGATCAAGTGTGTTTATAACTATTTGACTGCTTATTTAGATTACATCATAATCCACAGGAGGCATGCCTTTGTGTTAAGTGCTGCTATGTGCACCTTTGAGTTAATAAAAATACAAGAACAGTCAAGCAGATCATTCCAAGAGCCCAGTGGTTTACATGGATAACAACTTGGCAAGGCCCTGAAGTATATGTTGGATTATAATGGCAGAGCCTAATTTTTACATATCCTGACATCTAGTGGAATTTATTGCTCCTAGCAGAATATCTGTGCTCATTTGCATCTCCAGAGACTGGGAGAAATGAAGAAAGTTAAGTACTCAGTTCTTGGATACAATTATCATGTTCTCACCTGGAGAACTGCACAAGCAGTGTACTAGATAAAATGGGAAAAGAGAAGAATTTGGCTTAAGCCCTGCTCCTTTCACACACATGCCCCCAAAGACAGCTGCAAAGGGATACAAGCCCCCTCATCTGGTTTCTGGTTTTAAGCTTGGAAATAATTTCTAGTGACAGACATAGAATAATCCCAACAACTTTGATAGATTGTCTCAAAAGGTGTTTGAGCCTGCATCTGGTATGTGTACCTTAAGAGCTTGCCTTTAATTAGCAAGCTGAGGGGGGCCTTGTTTTCATCCCTATTCCATGCCTTTCACAGATTAACAGAATCATCAAGAGACCCTTAAGATCATCCAGCTCAACCATCAACCCACCATAATCACCCCTAAAATGCATCCCCAAGTGCCACATCCTTTGGAAAACTCCCAGAGACAGTGACCCTAACACCTCCCTGTGCAACTTATGCCAGTGCCTCACCAGTTATTCAGCAACTTTTATTCCCCCCCCTAATACCTAATCTAAACCTGCCTTGGCACATCTTGAGACCATTTCCTCTCATCCTTTCACTTCAGACATGGCAGAAGAGGTCAGCTCCCAACTCACTACAACATCCTTTCAGAGAGCAATGAGGTCCCTCCTGAGCCTCCTCTTCTCCCCTCATTCACCTGGAATAATTAAAACTTTGATGGGCAGAAGACAGGAAGAGACTATGAGTCAATGGCAAAATGGAATATAGGGGAACATCTGGAGTATATAGCCCTGTTTCCTGTCACAAGCTGCTTTGGCTGTCTCACAAGGCTTGATAGGTATTCCTGCCATTCCTGTTTGAAATACATTGCAGAACATGGCTTTGTCTCCTTTTTGTGTTTTGGTTTGTTTGCTTTGGGTTTTCCTGTGTTTTGTTCGAACCTTGTGACAGTATTGCATTTAGTTTAAATAAGTTTCTGATTTCCATTTCTGTGATGTAAGCAAGTCAAAACCTTTTAGTGTCTCTTTAGAAAGACAGATCTGGTTGTTCCTTTTCATGCACCAATTTCAGTTTAAATATATATTCCTTGAATATAAGTATTCTACAAGAAAGGACAGATATAGTGCCATCATGATTTGTTCAGCACCTTTTTATATCTCTGTGTCTAATGGTATGCTTTGTCTGATACTTTTAAAAATAATTTAAAGATTATGTGAATTTTAATGGCTTTATCACACTGGTATCATATGGAAGTATTTATTAGTCCGTATAAATGCATCATCTCACACCTTGTACTAATTATTAATCCAGGTCTTGAAGTAATTCAGCTTCCCCTGACCGGTTTTCTGCTTTTCATTGGTGATATCTCTCATTTTCATCTTTTCAGCAGTCAGTTTTATTTCTGCATTTACTGGATTGTTGACCAGAAATAGATTTTTTTGACCAGAATCTGCAGAAGTGCTATACCTCAGTTCTCAATGAATACCTCAGTCTGCTGACTCAGGATACCAGGCCATCACTGGCACAGTACTGTAGGTGGTGGTAAAGAGGTGCTGCTAGGCAGTAATAATAGCTGAGTAATAATAGTTGAATAATAATAGCACAGTGCTTGAGCAGGAGGGGCAGGTCAGGGAATATGCAAAGATTATATTCCCCTAGGATATTACTTCTGTACATGGGGGAGAACACAAAGGAGAGAAAAGTTTAGTTAGAGTCTTCTGTGTACCAAGACTGGAAGGCTGGGTTATCAGGAAGGGCCAAACAAGTATTATCAGGCTGATAACACACACAAGGAGGAGGAACACAGCACTATGAGGGGGATTCTGAGGCTCTTCGGGTGGTGAATTCATCACCCTGTCCTATGGCCCATTGTCAGGAAAATCCACAAATTCCAGAGGTTTATGTCCAAAAAGGAGACAGAGGAGTCCTGCAACTTTATTTGAATAAAGGGAGAGAGTGCACCGGGGCACACAAACAAGGGATTTGCTCTCTCGAGATTTCCCAGGGCACAGCCTCACAGCCTCCTTTTATCCTAAAATCCCAGCCACATGTTGTCCTCTTCCTCTCCTCACTGGCTGAGGTACAGGGAAGGTACAGCCTTCCAGAATCACCTACCACATATGCCCCCTTGAACCTACTATTTTACCCCAAAGCTCAGAAACTCAGGCTTGTGCAGACCCTTGTCTGTTCCAGGAGCCAAGCTGTCTGGGCTCTGCAGCAAACCTGCCCAAAGTCAGGAGGGACATCAAGCCCCATTTCAAAGACGTGAACACCCATCCCTTCACCCATCAAATTGTTTGTGAGGACATTAGCTATCCTCTCACCCTGGAGAAAGACAAATGCTGTGACATTAAAAAGTAAATAAGAGGAGGGCTCAGTGGCTCGAGAGAGATGTGCCAAAGAGCCGTGCCCTCTTGGACATTTCTTAAAGTACAACCATGTGTCGTCCTCTCAGACCACCACTGTGTAAATATACTGGGACAAAGTTCTGGAAAAGATCAGGCATTGCTACTTCCCACTGGAAATATAGGATCACAGGGACGATGGTTGTGACTCTGAAAAGTCACTGCAAAGAGTTTTAAGAAATACTTAGAAAGCCTTTGGATGCAGGGATAGACTACAGAGATGGGTGCTACTATGCCTGGCCTCTTGCAAGCCTCTGACACCCCATCATTCTGCTCTGGTGTGAAAAACGCCAATCACTTGTTTTTAAAATTTTAAAAATTTAATAGTAATAGAATGGTTATAAAAATAGTAATATAATTAGAGTAATAAAAATTTGAACAATTGAGATTAGGACAGTACAAGACAATAAGAACAAAGAGTTACAGATGGTCCAGGTACCTTTTCTGGGCAAAATAAGCCCGAAGAAGGACACACTTTAACAGAAGATTAACCCTTAAAAGCAAGACCCTGTTGCATATTCATACACCTCATACATGATGCATAAATTCCATTCAAACAAAGGATTCTGGTCAGTGTCAGCTTCTTCCTGAGCGAGGCTGGAAGAAGTTCGTTTCTTCTGATAATGGAGCAATAAATTCTCTTTCTCTGAAAGACTTAGGTGTCTTGTGGCTGCTATCCAGTGCGATTACCTGATTCCTTTCTTAAAAAAATATCTCAAATAGCATAGTTTCTATTTTAACATTATGTTATAACCTGAAACTATACTTAACACACTACTTAAAAAAATTAATAGAGCATAACTTTCTAACATCACACACATAATTTCATTTTAATATTTGCAAAAAACCAATCACATAATAGGCATTTTTCACATCTGGCCACCAGCGGTGCCTGTGTCCGATCAGTGTTTGACAGGGGCGATGGCAACAGCACCGTGCAGGTGGCTGAACTTCATGGCAGTGTCAGCTGTCAGAGAGTAGCTGCCAGCTACCGATCGCTAACTAGTTTCTTGTTATCTTTTTTCCTCAAGAGCTGCTCTTGAAGAACTCAGTAACACTCTCTAGCCTGATTCCCATTCCACGAGCCCATCCCCGCACTTCATTCCTGCGCCATAACACGCAGGGACTGCTTAAATTCAATCTCAGCACGCAGCTCGGCTGCCCCAGCGCGATATCCACAGGCCCTCAGCGACGGAACGGCCGATTCGCCGCCTCCGTGCGGGGCCGGCCGCGCCGCTCCCTCCGTGAGGGGCCGGCCGCACCGCTCCCTCAGCGCGGCCCCTCCGCCACCGCCAGGCGGCGCCGGGCGCTGCCGGAAGCGAGGCGGGCTCTGGGCCGGTGGCTCCGCCCGGCGCAGGCAGCGCGGGGAGCGGGGCCGGGCCGGGCCGGGCCGTGCGGGGCGGCGGCCGCCGGCGGGCCATGCTGCTAAAGCTCCTGCAGCGCCAGACCTATACCTGCCTGTCGCACAGGTATGGGCCCTGCCTCTGCCTCGGGGGCCTCGTCCTCATGATCGTCTCCGCCCTGCAGTTCGGGGAGGTCAGTACGGTGCCGCGCCGGCGCGGCGTGGCTGCCCCCTTGCCCTGCCTGCCTCCCTCCCTCCGTGCCGAGCCGAGCGGTGCCGGCGGGAGAGGCGCAGCCCCGCGGCTGCACGGCCCCGGGGGGATGCGGGGCCGTTGTTCCTCGGGGGAGCCGGCTAGCTGCGTTGTCCCGCCAGCAGCGAGGTGCTTCTCCGGGCGCCTTGCGGTGACAGGTCCCGCCCATCGCGGCGCCGTGAGCCCCGCTGGGCTGTGCCGAGGGCGCCGCCGCAGGCCCGCCGTGCCCGCGGGGACGGGCTGGCTGTGCCCGCATCCCCGAGCCCCGCGGGGACGGGCTGGCTGTGCCCGCATCCCCGAGCCCCGCGGGGACGGGCTGGCTGTGCCCGCATCCCCGAGCCCCGCGGGGACGGGATGGCTGTGCCCGCATCCCCGGGCTCCGCAGGGACGGGCTGGCTGTGCCCGCATCCCCGGGCCCCGCAGGGACGGGCTGGCTGTGCCCGCATCCCCGAGCCCCGCGGCCGCTGCCGCTGCCCGCGCCGCTCCGGCCGCACCTGTTGGGCTGCGGGGACGCTCAGAGCACCGGGTGTCCCTCGGGGCTGAGCCGGGGTCTGACAGGTGACACAGCCCTGCGTGCTCGGACAGCTGCTGTTCGCTGCTCTTGTGCAATTCTTTTCCACTTCCCTCATCAGGTGACTTATTAGTGCTATGGTTTTGTTTGAGTGTTTTGAAGCCCGTGCTGGATGTCACCTTCGCGTGTGGACTGGGAGTGACAGGATCTCTCCCCTCGCCGGGGTTTAAGGAATTAAATGTATTCTTCCTCCAAGCTGCGCAGCAGAGTCTGCTTAGCTCGCTTCTTCTTATTTAGTTCGCTCACATTATTTTGTAAATGATGCAATGTAATTGCACTTCTTCTAGATATGATTTTGCACGGTGTTTAAATCTTCATTTCACATTGCCCTGTCGATTTGGTAAGTCATCACTGAAGGAATGTGGAGAGGAGAAAATGAATCCTACTTGAGCGCAGTGTTTGTTAATGTAGTGAGGAATTAGGGAAATCAACTATTTTTGTCAGTCTGAAAGGATGGCAATGTTCAATACAACAGACTGGAATTTAGTGATTCCTAAACTGGTTCTTTTTTTTTGTTGTTGTTGTTCCCTTCTCTGTTTTAATTTGATCAGCTCTTTCAGATACAGGGAAAAAAAAAAAGAGCCATAAAGAGTATTATCTGAAACTCTTGCATGTACCACAATCAAAACTTTATTTTGTGTTCTAACTCATCTTTGCATAAAGTACTAATCTCTGCTGTCTTGTAGACACCACAAGTTCCTGAAACACTTCAAAGGCATCAGCAAATTAAGTAATTGTAAACCACTCGTAGTCGCCTGTTTTTACATGAGTATCAACTTGAATTGGTGTAGTTTTTGTGCTGCTGTGAAACTGACATAGTTTTGCATTTCTTCGGAATGAGGACTTAAACCACAACTTTAGGATATCATAGAACTCTGAAGCTTTTAAAATATATTTCAGCAGTTGTCTAAGTTATGGCTGATTTTGGTAAGAATCAGTCGAAATCACTGCTCAGATTTTCCTGCTAAATCTTACTTTGCTGCTTCCCGTCCTTTCAAAGCTACTTGGAAAGCTTAGCTGCAATTTAGAGAGCGAGCAAAAGAACTGGAAGATTTGTGTAGGAGTAGACTTTCCAAATTATATATGAAGAAAAAGGAAAAGTGACCAGTAATGTTTTTTTAAAGAAAAAAAACCCACCAGCTAAAAAACACAAACAAAGCACCAGCAATTTTTTTTTCCTTTCCAAAAGGGTGGTAGGTTAGCCTGGGGAGAGATGTTTGCATGCATCTTGCTTTTTGCCTTTGTATTTTCTAACCAGTTCAGTGACTTAGGAGAGACAAGGCTTGTGGGAATGAACACCCTTATTATACCTCTTCCAACGACTGGTGTGGGAATGGAAAATGCTTCTCTTCTTCAGTACAGAATCTGCAAGGCAGCAGCTAATAAAAAACTGTAAAGCTGTTTGGAAAATGAAACCAAGAAACCTTGCTAGAAATTACCAGCTGAACCACTTTTAGCCATCTGCGGGAAACTCAAGCAACAAAAAGCAGTGTGAGGCAGCACTTATCAGACCCTGGTGTCTGAACAGCTTTTGCAGTTCTGCTTTTCCCACACCCCCAAGGCCAGCTTTTTTTTGTTGTTGTTCTAGTAGGTAAAATTAGGTCTGATTTCTTAGGTTCATGCTAATACCAGTGTTACTGGTGGAGTAAAAATGGATGGTTAGGGCAAATAATTTGAGATTGGTTCTCACAGCCATTAGCTGCAAATTAGCTTCATTTGAAGGAAAACCTTGAGCTCAGTGAAATAATAGGGCATTGAACATGAGTGAGAATTTTTTCTGCAAAAACAAACAGGGCAGCCAGGTCTAAGTCAATGCTGTTCCCTGTTTGCAAGATGAGCTTCAAGTATTAGCGCAGTTTGATTATAAACCCTTCTTGACCATCCTTCCGTAGGTGGCTCTGCTCTGTAAAATGCTTTATTACAGAACATGCCAGAGACACTGTTATCATGTCTGATACAGTATCTCCTAATAGGCAGTGTTTCTCCCCTTTTAATGTTCCCCTGGTGGATTTGTAATTCCAGTATGCAAAGTGGAAGCAAAACGGCCTCTAGGCATTATTGCAGGATGCATACATAATGTGTCAGGAGGAAACAGTTGCAGGGAAAAATATATCGGGTAGGAAGAGTTTTTAACTTTGTTCTTTGTTCTTGAGGGATCTGTCCACTTCTTTTTGGCTATAGGTACAAAAAGACAAAGACAAAGGCTGGAATGGTTAATGTTGTTCTTCTGGAGAGACATTCATATAATATATTCTTACTCAAACACTTCTGTATTTCTTCTAGACACAGATCAGTCACAATGTGTCAGTGTGTCATTATCAGTAGGAGCAAATGTTTCCACGTGGATATGAACTTCTAATGTGCTCTCTATTAAACCTGGCATTTGGCAGAAGGGCTTAATGACTTGTGCATTAAGAAAGTGTAATGGTGTGTGTTTTTTAGACAACTCCTGACATTGGTATTTCAGGGAGGAGATTTTTATTCCTGCCTGGGCAGTCTGTGTCCTTTGTGTGTGCTGATGTGATCTTGGTTACAAAGAGACCGTTTGCAGCTCTGGCAGGAATTGGGTGTGTGCTCTTGTCACCCAGGCACATGATGGAGCTCCCTGCTCTAGGGAAGGCTTTAATTGGCTTTAGTGGCAATGAGGGTAGAGGGATACGTAACTTCTTTAGAGGGACGACGGTTTGTTTATGGTTTTGAAGGTGACCTTAGAGAAATGGTAAATTTCATAGTTCCCACAATACAAGAAATAAGCAATAATAACATTTAAATCTAGGGAGAGTGGTGTAAAGTAGGTACTATAAGTACTATGCTTTCCTGGTTTTCTTTCTTTTTGTCTTGTTGTTTTCATTTGTTGTGGTTTTTTTCACTCTCCAGTACATAGAAATATGTACTTATCCCAGTAACTTCAGCCACTGTGCCTTCAACTCTAAAGCAGCACAAAATGCCACTGTAGTTTTCAAGGTTGGACTTTCACTGTAAAAGATATCATATCAAGTTTATCTCAGAGGAGAAAATACATGTTTTATATTACTTCTATCTCAAAATACCTGGACTTCTTTATTATCTCAACTTTTATTGTTGAAAAATTGTGGGGAAAATTGTTGAAAATTTTTTTCCTGGCTGTTTGCAAAGCTCAAATTTTGGAGATGTGAATACTTCAGTATATCCTGTATGAGAATAGAAAAAGATGAATAAAATTGTGCAGGGGTGTATGTTAGGGGTTTCCTGCTTGTATCTAAGTGTATTTGATTTAGGTCTCAGTTTTGGGAAAACATTCCTGAATTTTTCGATGCTAAGAAACAAGGCAGAGATGACCTAAATAAAAAGTAGTTTAAAAAGAGTGTACATAAGTCATGAAATCCTTTGTTGCAGAGAAAAGCAAAGTTTGTTTAAATTAAGTGTGCTCTTCAGTTTTGGGTCTAATTGATGCCTCAGTGTCATAATTTAGTTGGGATTGTGGTCTGCTCAGTTGTTCATAGATCAATTGGAATGAAATTGGTTATGGTTAAACATTTCAAAAGGTGAAAATTAAGAGTCTAACAGGTGGTGACTTCAAGTGGTTTTGGTTTTTTTTTTTTCCTTTGCAGGTTGTCTTGGAGTGGAGTAGAGACCAGTATCATGTTATGTTTGATTCATACAGAGACAACGTTGCTGGCAAATCATTTCAGAATAGGTGAGCTTTACCTGCACTTGACACTACTGCACATTTTACTTTCTAATGAAATATTTAAATAAAATATATTAGTTGAAGTAACATACTGTAAAATAGAACCTTACTGTGTGGTCTCTAAATCTGCAGCAAATTTTCAACTTAGTGAGTGCTTAGTTAATGCATAATCTCCCATCTTGGAAGACTGGCTTTTGAGAGCTCTAGTCATATAATAAATTTACATTTTGAATGTGTTTAATTCATCCAGTCTCTAATGAAACATCAAAATGATGACAATGTTAACAAGGAAGGGAGGCCATGACATGTTTTCCAAGTTAAGATAGGAAAACATAAGTAGTGTTCCTATGTGCTTAACATTTCAATATTCAGTGTTTCTAGAAGTTATTTTTAAAATACCTAATGTTTTCTGTGATGTCTTATGAGGATCATTATTTAGCAGAGAAGTCCCAAAGCTAGTAAAAAGCTTTTAAAAGCTGAATGGATGGGAGAATGTCTCACAGCAAGTGGGAAACCGAGTCATATGGGTCATTTATTTCAGTTGTGTTAACTGCTTCATGACTTCCTGTGGTTTCATCTTTCATGTCTGAATAGCCATGGGGTCTGTTGCTCAGGGAGTAAGTGTACTGTGAGTTGGTAGGTGGAAGAAAGCTACTTAGCAGGTATCATCTGACTCTTAATATTGATACACTTGGCTGGGATAAAAGCTAACCCTGAAAGCAGAAGCTTTAATCTGCCTTGAGGTTTGTTGCATCATCAATAGAAATGATCAGATCAATTTGTCACGCTTCAGTTGGTGTGAGATAAGTCTGTAAAATTCATTGCATGGTGTTGGTGAATACTAGGAACTTCTGTAGTCTCTTCTCCTACTCCTCTCCCCCATCTTCCAATGGATGACAAATAAAAGCAGAGTGATGCAGCTCATATGGATGAATAGCTTAATGTGTACATGTTTTAGTAGTACTGTAGTGAAACATGGCAGTTTGGTCCTGTCACTGCTAAAATCCCTTTGTGATAATTAACTGGAGTGTTTTTTTTACTTTTTCCAAAACAAAATCACAAGTCTTACTGCTGTGGTGTAGATATAGTTACTTCCCATTTCTACATTGTTTCCTTCCTTCATTGTGGTTGTGAAAGCATCCTTTGCTAGTGTTCATTTCTGAGGATTGTGAGCAAAACATCCAGTGCCTGGTGAGGAACTGTTGGCTGCCTGAGCAAAAGCTTAAGGTTTTTATGAGGGGTGCTTAAATTATTCCAGTTCACCAATATGCCTTTAACAAGCTTATGTCAGGAGTAACAGGGAAGTTTGCTGTGACATTTGTGTGCAGCTGCCAATTTCCTTTACAAATTCATACCAACCAGAAGTCTTTGTGGAGGCAGTACTTTCAGGCATTTGTTAACTTTTAGATGTCTCTTGTCAGGGGTTCAATTAATTTTTATTATCAAACTTCACAAATGCAGTAATGGACCCTGTCTTGCAGCAGGCACTTGCATCAGTGGTGGTTTGGTGGAGTTTTTTAGGCTGGTGTCAATGCAGCATACAGAGCTACACATAAAATGAGGACTTCCAGATTGAATCTAGCTTGTCCAGTAATTTTAATCAGTTCCTTTAGTTATTTTAGTGCTAGGGGAAAATACTCAGAATTGGAGAACAGGAAGATTGTTGGTTAGAAAATTAAGCAGGTGTAGTGCTTCGTGGAAAGTAAAAGCTGCCTGGCCTTTGGGAAATATTAGTGGGCCTTCAATTGGATTTGAGTTGTGTTGTTCTCTAGGAGCTTTGCAGGTAAAATTCTCTGTTCTGAAAAAACCTCACTGTGAGTTGTAGACAAATTTGTGTATATGGGCAAGCTCCTTATGATGATAAACTCAAAAAGCTCATCACACAAAAACAATGACATCATTAGTAACACCACTGTTCTCTACCAGACCAAGGCAGACTTCTGGTTTTGCCTTGGAGTTTAGCAATAGCTTTTGGTTGTTTTTCCTTCTGGTTGCAAACTCTTGGCATCCCAACTGTGGCACCTTTCAGGTAGCCACATCAGCTGCTAAACTTGCTTCTTATATTACTCAGGCTTGAGAGAATGCACTAGAAATTCCAGGGCTTTTTACCAAGGCACTTTGTTCAAACCCATTTTTGAAGACTAAGTTTTGATATGAAAATAAAAAGGGAGAAAAGGAAACTAAATAATGAAGTTCTATGCATGAGTGTTTTGGATGAGGACTGCACTTTATTTTTCTACTTGCAAATGGTATAGTAAGTATAGTTTACTTACTGCAAAGTGTAACTTTGCTATTCCAGGATGTCCTGTTTAAAACTCAAAAATATATATGGAAAGATGTGAAGGAATAATCCCCAACTTTTAAAATGTGCAGCCTGATTTCAGTATGGTGCAGCAAATGAGAGCTGTCAGTGGTTGCCCAGCCATTAACTGAGCTGAGTGAGGCTGAAGAGAGGAAAAGATGTACAAATCAGGGGGCAGGAATACCCATGCAACAGCTCAGTTACTGCATGATTACAGAGCTGGAACAGGAGGGCTGGGAGGTTTACTATGAACATCTTGGACTTCCACTGTTTATAAAGAGGCTCAGCAAGGTTAGAGATCACCATATGGTAGCTTGGGAGAGATCCAAAATCTGCTGTACTCCTTCAGCAACAGTGGATGTTGAGACAAAAGTTTGTCTTCTACCCACAATCTCAGCTGTGATGATGGTTCTCTTATGTAAACACATCATGGGTATGAGAAATTCCTGCCAGGAACTGTTCCCCTGTCCTGTCTGGTAGGTCTGGTTTTGTCTTTAAGCAGGATCCTATGGATGTTTTTAGATTTGCAAGTAAAAATTGATACACTTTGTAAAGAGAAAAATGTAAAAACCTCAATAAATTGTTTGAGAATCTCCAAGGAATTTTCCAAAGTGATGATTTTCTGTAGAAAGGTGTTAAGATAATTCCCATGTGGAATCAAATTGCACCATCGAGTCACATCTGTTAGTGAACCATAGGTCAGTCATGTCAAACAGGAGAAGTAGCTGATTAGAAGAGTGGCTGTAAATAGTAAATTAACTCAGGTCACCTTGGGCTTAACCTGTTTGCCAGACTGCTCTTTCTGATGAAGCCTGAATGTATGAATCCATATGAAGGAAACACAGCTGCAGAATTTGAGAGAGAGTTGTTGAGTTTCTCTGAACTTCAATAATCTGCAAAAGACTCTGAATGTTAAAATAGAGTTTGAGAACAGTACTACTGAAGTGTAGGATTTGTTCCTTTTAATTTTAAACCATTTTACAGCAAAATTCCAATACATACTTATTATGTGACTTTACAAAGGGGTGATTGATGTAACACACTCTGGGTCACTGATTATCACTGCAGGGGTATTGGGGACAGCCAAAGGTGATACAGAAACTCTGTATGGCATGAAAAGACTTTATCATTAGAAATCTACAGTTCTTATAGAAACAATGGTGGGCTTAAGACTTGATTGGCCTTTAGGAATCTTCTCTCACACTATTGGTGAACTATGAATAGCACACTCTGGAGAACTATATCTATAAACAATGGTTACAGAAAAAGAGATAATAATTGTTTGAATTCTTTGCTCTAAGTTTCCCACAGCTTCTACGCAGCTTCCCAAGATTTTCCTGGGAAAACCATGTCTCTCTCTGTTCAGAGAATATGTAATTACTACACCTATTCTGAAATTATAACCTCCCAGTGTACTTTAGGAAACCATGAAACCATCCAGAAAGCTTTGGCCAACTCCAGAATGGTACAGACTTAAGTGTTAGCTAAAGTTTGTACAGTGTTAGTCGGAAACAACAAATTGAGATATCTGTTTTTTATTATTATGTTTGATAAATATTTGATAAATACTTTCTGAAGCAGTGTGTGCTGTAAAGGTGCATTAAGGAAATTTACTGAGTACTTGGATAAATTTTAAGCAATTAGACTAGTGGATCTGCAAACAATTCACTTTTTTTTTTATTACTGGTCTGTCTCTATTGCCACTGGTAAGGAAGAATGACCTCGCCATGCCAGGGGTTGATTGAATTGACATGCCTGCATCTGACCAAAAATGCTTTTCCTTTATGGAATTTCCTAGCTTTTGGCTGTATGTAGCATAGTGGAGGAAATTACATAGGCATATGTGCTACAGTGTAGAGACACACTTTTAGGACATGGTAAAGTGGAGAGAGGCTTCACAGAAGTCAAAATTGCTTCATGCCATAGAAAGAGCTGGAGTTCTTTTGGACATACTGTGTTCTTCAATGAAGCCTGCCTGAATGGGCTCTGCACTTTGCCCAGGAGGCTGAAGGTTAGGCAGTTTTGAAATCTCTAACTTGAGTCAGGTGCTTCCACCTAAAACACTCCTTTCTGAGCTGTAGCATTCCAGGGACTGTCAAACCAGTAATTTAACTGATCACAACAAATGCAGAAAAGCTGGAAGAGCTCCTGCTATTGAATTTCTATTCCTCTGGAGCATGTTTTAGTTCAAAACATACCTTATTTTGAATATAACTAACATGACTAACTGGAAGTTAGTTATCTCTGGATAAAAAAGTGAAATAAGTGAATAGAAGGGTAATTGGATTCAGTAAATTGACTTTTTTTTTTTTGATAGAAGGGTAGTCCCCTGCAGATGTGAGAGACTTTCTGGGTGGTGCTGCTAGGGAAGGCAGCACTGCAGCTGAGATGTTTAGATTATCTCAGAATGCCCCTCTGAGTGCTGCAGCTGGGTTAGGAACATGGGTAAATTGAGCACCAAATGTTCCTGCCCATTGTGCTGTGACGAGTTACTGGCTGACCTTTCAACAAATTTTGTGCTTCAGTTGTTGAGCCTGAGCCAGTAGAAAACAAAGCTGGGTGCAAGCTCTCTGCATGGCATGCTGTGCAAGGGCAGGTGACAGAACACCTGCCTGCAAGCTCTGTCTCTCTCTGAATGCTTTTGGAAGGATGCAGTAGGGTGGAGAGAGAACATCTTTGAACCTCTCTAATGCTGAGATCCACGTGGTCACAGGATGATGTTTTCTAATGTTTGCTAGGCTATTTACAGTTAGGAAGGTATTAAATAGCTTAACACTGGAACTTTTGAAAATAAGAACTGGGGTATCCTGCTGTACAGAACTCAGATTCACCCATGGCAGTAGCCTGGAGTACCTGCTGACATAAAACTGTGGGCCTTGGAGAGGAGATTATCATAAAAAAAGTAGGAAAAAAGGTACCCAAACTCCTTCCTTCTGCCTATGCATGCTAGGAAGTATGTAACTCTCCAGAAACAGCTCCAGGATATTCAATTGTGTCAAGAATTAATTTGTCTGCCATGTCTAGAGTCTGAATTCGTGTACCTGAATTAGATTGTTGTTTTATGAAATGTCCTGTTAATATAATCTAAGAGACATTCCTAGGATGGAGACCTGCTCCTGCTGAGATCTTACTGGCTCTGTGCAATTAAATAACAGTAAGTGTGATTTAAGTTATGCTTCATGCTGTCCTGTCTGAAGTAGCTGGTGAATTAAGAATATGCTCAGGTTTTGGTACTGACTTGAAAGATATTTGATGTGTTTGCAGGGCCATGAATCTGAGTTAGTGAAATTCAGAGCATAAAGTTAGGATTTCTTTTAGTTACTGAACAGTTAAAACCACTTTGTGTCCCTTTGGTTGATGTCTGTGCTGTTTTGTCAAAGGCTTGTGTATAATTAAGACATGGTGTATATATATAGCTAAAGAGAGTCTTTTTGCTTTGTCTTGTTTGCAGCCCAAACACCAAGTATTTCCCTTGTTAGACAGAAACTGCTATTGTAGGGTGCCACAAACACTTGTAATGTAATATTAAACAGCTCATATAGCTTTCCTTTGAATTATGTAGGCTTTGTTTACCCATGCCAATTGATGTGGTGTACACCTGGGTGAACGGCACAGATGTGGAACTGATCAAAGAATTGCAACAGGTCAGGGAACAGATGGAAGAAGAACAGAAAATAATGAGGTAATAATCTTAGATATTTTTTCCCTTTACCTGACAGCAGCAATCTAATACTGTACTAGTTTTCTTTGTTGTTATTTTTCCCATGTTACTCAATGTGAAAATTAAAAGCTCATTTTCTCACTTGTTCATTTGATTATTGCCAAAGCCTTGTTTCAGTTCTACTTTTAGCTGTCAAGTACTGTCTAATTAGAAAATTGTTTAAGATAAGCATAATAATTAAGGCTGTCCTGTCGAGAATTTGTAAAATGTCATGTGGAAAACTGTGTGTTGTGTATGTCCTTTCGTATTGATTTCTGTAACAGTCTGTAAATATTAATAAAACTGTGCCTCCAATATATAACCTCTCTTCATCCCTTTTTTCTCTCCCCATCCCCCTGGTATTTCTTTTTATAGTAGGCTTCATAAAATCTGAAGCATGTTTCTTAACAGGCTTCTTAAGTTCTTGTTTTTAGATTAGTTAGATTCATAGTCTCTCAAATACCGAAACTGAGAAATGGGAAATAATTTATGCATTTTTTAAAGGTATGAGTTGGCCTTTATCTGTGGAAGCAAAGACATGTATTGCTGCATTTGTTGTTGCAGATTTTGCTGTAGAGTTCTGCAAAATTACTGATCTAAGCCTTCAAACACAGGCTGCTGCAGATACCTTGGATTATGTCTTGTAACCATTAATTTAGTTTTTCATAAGTAACTCTGCTCACATAATCTGTTTTGGCCAGTAAATATGCTGAATGGAAAAATAAGTCTGTATTTTAAGGGTTATAATAATTTGGTTCAGAATAATGAGAAGTCCACAAGTTAGTGGATTGATCTGATTTTTGGCATGCTATGTCTTGCAGTTTAGGTTCGACTGACAGTATGGTCTCAAGGGAAATTCTTGATTTTTTTTTTTCTTACCTAAACCCTGGAAATATTAGAACTTTAAATTCATTGACCTTAAACGTACACAGTCTTTGCTTTGAAAAGCTTTCAAATTTATGCTGATATTTTCCTAGCAGCTCATGTAGCTAATATTAGTTGGCTTAGCTTTGTCATCACTCATGCTATGATTCCTGTTTCAGGAAGGGAAAATCACATGTTTTTTTTCTGTAACACTGATTTGGAAATTTGAGCTTAAGCTTACAAATAAGACTGGTGTCTATGCCATGTTTGCTGTCTACAGGGACACCTGGTTCTCTCCCATGTAGACCATTTTTTTCATGTCCTTTGAAATCAATGAGCAATGCTATAAAAAGGGCTGTTTCATAGACCTTATCAGAATATTTATGTTAGGCAAAACAATCAAGTCAACCTAGTTTCAGGTCACTTTATTCTGGTTTCTTACCAGTATTTATCACTTTTGTTAAGTGACCTAACAATACTACTAAGTAAGTTAATAACATAATAATAACCCCATAAATTCCTGTTAGCAGAAAGAGTCCTGCTGCCACAATTCTCAGCACAGCCATGAAATTTTGAGCTCCACACTGCACGTGAGCAGTAAAGGGTGGTGTCAGTCTGTACTCACCTTGGTAAGGCCATGGCAAGGCCTTGGCAGCTTTTTATCTGGGTTATTGGTGCTTTGACAACATGTCTCTGACTCAATTAACAATTGAGTTTCTGCAATTAGACTCATTGACAGAAACACTGTCAATTCAGTGTTATTTAATATCCTTGTTTTAACTCTTTAATAGGGAAATCCTTGGAAAGAATGCAACAGAACCAACAAAGAAGAGGTGAGTTTTAGGGATTTTGGGGTGTAAATTGGAATAAATTATATTCTACTCATTGTTAACTGAAAGCAGATGCTGGCTGGGGGGGTGGTTTGGTTTTCTATAGCCTATGCAGGCTTTCCTATGTCACTTCAAGAGCTGACAGTATGATAATCTATTTGCTGAAAAAAAGTAAAATAAAAAAGTTATTGTGACATATGAATGAGCGTCTGATAACAGTTTCTGGAGTTTGGAACACATAACTTTGTCACTGTTTAGGGTTAGCATCTGTTCTGAGTATGAAAAAATGTTCAGGCTTTCGGATCATAAAACTCCAGTTACATATGCATTAAAAACTCAGTGGTGCTTTCAGCTGTCATTTGTATACATGGCACTGCAAATAATTGTCTGTAGAGAGTCCATGCCTCTTGTGGCTCTGCTGCCAGGAAGCAGTAGGACCTGGTCTGTCCCAGTCATCTAGCTTGGTCCTTTTGTTATTTAGAGATTTTTCTATAAGGTCTCTTCCATGGGCTGACTTGGAAATCTTGGAAACTTTAGGAAAAACAGTTATGGGAATGAACTAAACACTACCAGTCAGATGTTTGTCTTCTGCAGGAAAATAAGCGTGCTCATCAATAATTCCCCCTTACCACAGCAAATTTTACAAATAATCAGATTTTACAAAAACTATTCCTATTGCATCCAAGACTGGTTTTTATTTTCAGCTTTCTAGTGGTGTTAAATATGCCTTTGGTATTTTGCTGTAGTGAGAAGCAGCTGGAGTGTTTGCTGACACACTGCATCAAAGTGCCCATGCTTGTCCTGGATCCTGCACTGCCTGCCAACGTCACACTGAAAGACCTGCCATCCCTTCATCCTGCTTTACAAGCTGCTAACAATATGTTCTTTGTAGCAAAACCAAAAAATCCCTCCACCAATGTGACTGTAATTGTTTTTGATAGCCCTAAGGACGGTAAGAAGCTCTTTGTCAGATTCCATCCAGTTTTCTACAGCTAGTTTTTTAAGCTGCTGCAAATTAGTTTTGGGGTTGGTTTTTTTTCTCCGGTACTGGCTTCGATGCTGATTTTCTGTTTGACTTTAGCAAGTCATTCAGTGTCTCTCTTGCCCTCAAACTTTTTCTCTAAGTGATGACATTAATGGTACTGTTTGCTTACCTCCCAGACAACTGATTACAGATGATTAGAGTTCTGTGCTTTAGAAATTTAGAAAGCTATTGCAAAACAGGTTTGCTATCTGAATATCTGTGTTGCTCTGATAATCTCAAGAGGCTGGGGTTTAGGCTGAGGAAGATTAGTTTTAGAAATCCTCTTTTAATTGCTGTGAAGTCTAGTTTGAATAATGTGCAGTAAGTTCTGCCCTTGTTCAAAGGATTGGCAACTGTAAAACAAAATTATTCATGTGTTTAATATCTTAGGTCTTGGAGCAGGTACGAGTTTCATATTTTGTTTAATATGTAGTGCCTGACCACTAGTACAACCACTGTTCTTTCTTTTACCACCAAGAATTACTTACTATTTGTAAAGACAACTTTTCACACTATGAATACTCAAATATATTTAATTTGCAAAAGTATTTCTTGGTTACTATCATACAGAAAAGAAGACTTTATACTGGAAGAAGTTTTTAATTTGCAATTTTATGTATTCTAGTTGAAGCTGCCCATTCTGGAATGTTAAAAGACAACAGCAAACAGATAGTATGGAGGGGTTACTTGGTATGTACTTTGACAATCTTTTGATTAGCTTTTGTTCATGTGAAACATTCTGTACGTTTTTAGACAGTTTCTGTGCTATTCTCTTTTCATAACTCACATGTAGTAAAATGTGAAAGCTTTCAGAGCAACCCTTATTATTATGTGAATTATTCTACCTTTAAAATGGTCTTTATAACCTGTTTTCATATTTTTAGACTACAGACAAAGAAGTTCCAGGTCTGGTACTAATGCAAGACTTGGCCTTTCTTAGTGGATTTCCAGCTACCTTCAAAGAAACAAACCAGCTACGAACTAAACTGCCAGAGAGCCTGGCCTCTAAAGTAAAACTGGTAAGGCTCTGGAGGAAAGAGTGCCTTAGTTGTACTGGTCTTTTGGAATGGCTCAGGTACAGAATCTCACCCACCTTGGAGAGTTAGGATATTTCTGAGAGTAATCTGGGGTATTTGTGTGTTTCTTCCCTGAGTAGTGAAGTGTAGCAAATAGTGACTCAAAGAGTTGCCTGCAAAAGACCAATTGTCCATTCTGTGACTGCATGTTCTTAGGCATTACATTTGCTAGCCTGCAGCTGATTAAAAAGCAGCCTTATCAGTTTCTCTCAGCTGTAGAATTCTAGATCACTAGCTTGTTTAATGTGACAGAATTTTGTTTATATAGCTTCTTATCTTTTTTCTTCCCTCCTAGCTCTCTTAACAGTAACAGCACTGTTGCATTATTTCTGTCTGCCATGTGCTCTGTAGGGTCTTAAACAAGTTGCATTTTGGCTGACCCAGCTGCAAGGCAGAGGAAACAACTTGTGTGACTGCCATTTGGTGCCTTCTGTTCTCCCCTGCTATTTGGGCACCTGTTAAAATTACAGTAAAGTTTAATGGATAGGTGGAACTTTAAGAAATTTGTTAAAATCACTGGCTTTTGTACTGGAGAGAGATGTGATTTGTGGGGTGAAAAGGATTGAGGCCAAGGAGTTTGTGGAAGATGAGGAGTTAGCAGGGGTAACTGGATGGCAGTAATTTGTTTTCATTAGTCTGATATACACCTGTAATATGGGCTAATTCACTCTGTGGCTTGTTCTTGGTGCTCAAATGAACGTGAGGTCCTTTTCCCTTTTCTTCTGTTTTTTTTCTTTTGGTAGGCTGGGCTAACATCTCATGTACTCTGTTGCAGAAATTATCTTGTGCAATTCCTTTCCTAGGCTGGTCACACTCCAACATAATGCAATCTGAAATTCTTTCTTGTCTCAACTTGTGTTAGCTGACTTGGGGCATTGCTAATGGCAGAAACCTTGCAAACAAAACACATTTGTGCCTCTCTTGCTACATGCCCTAAAACATAAATAGAGAGAGTTTTTAAGCACTTATTGAAGCTTAAGTATTTTATTTTGACTTTGGATCTCTAGTGTCACAGCAGTTAAATAACAGAGGATATTCATATGGTTCACTGCTGTCCAGATGAGCATAAAGGCTGCATCTCTGGGGTGTCTTAGATGTGTTTCTCATCTCTTTGTGTGTCTTTATGAAAGTGACATCCTGTGCCTATTATCTTTTTATATGATTTTTCCTTACCCTATCTTAGTTGTGTTTTTTAATTTGTCATTGGTCATGTGTCATCTATTTGTGCTGGTTCTCTTTTCCTTGATGTGTTATCTGTGTGTAAATGTTGCCACTGTGATTGTTCTTAAGAGCTCCTCTTCTGCAATTTGGTTAGGCAGATATAAACACTGTTTATATATACAGATATAAATTGTGTTTATCTGTATAAACACAATTTTTTCTCAGGTATCCACAATATTCTGTGGTTTTCTTTCCAGTCATCTTTGCTGTTATTTCTTTTCCCAGTGGATGCTTTAGAGCAATTAGATCAGGATTATTATACCCTGTGTGGTCAGAGCAGTGAATTCTTTCCCAGCCAGTCCTCTCTTCTTGATAGCAGCAATTCATGTATGTTATGAGAAACTTATGTATGTGAAGGTAAGAAATATTTTATTTTCATGCCTAAAGGGTTTTACATCAAGTGTGGATGTGGCTATTTCCATAAAAGCCTTCGGTAGGTTCTGAGCTCAGAGTCAGTTCTTGTTTCAGTGGATATGGTAGGTAAGCAGTCATGGCAAACACAGCCAAGTGTGGTTTTCTTCTTGCCAAAGGGAGATGCTCAGTTAACGCTACAGTTAAGTAGGAAAAAAGGGTGATTATTGACAGTCTCTACTGACATTTGCAGTGCTTCCTCTCTTGTTATCATTTCTGCAATCTCTGAAATTATGTGAGATGCTTGGTGGAGAAGAAAGTTGCACCTGAACTTGAAGTAGACTTTTGTCTCATAGATGCCTCCTGATGTTTAATAGGTTTCTGTGTGCTTTAAGTGGCTGTGTCTTACTTCAACACCACAAGTAAAGAAATGATAATAAAGGCTTTGAACAATGCTGCTGCTAGAAGAGAAGAAAGGTGAGAAAGGAAGGAGTGTAGTTATTGGTGCATTTGTCTTGTATGTTGATAATGCTGTTTTGGTTGAATTGCTTTAGTTTGGTTGAAATAACTTCTAAATCCAAGGAAGACCAAAACTTGTTCATCTAGACCAGACAGTTCTTCTAAAAATCTAAATATCTGAGCAAAGCAGCTGAGCTCAACTAGAGGTGATTAAAGTGTGAAGATTCATGATATAATGGATCTATTTTCAAGGTGAATTCTGTCTGTTAAGATTTTTTTGTACTTATGAGCTGCACTGTAATGTAATGATAGGGAAATTTATTTCAAGATGAAAGTTGAATAGCAGTGTGTCTGCTGGTCACATTTGTTGTTGTAGGTTGTGTGTTATGACAGATGAAATTGAAAGTGGTATTTGACAGCTTTTTATTGTCCATTTGTTCCTGAGTGTTAGAAAGCCACTAGATGGAGGTGTTACTCTGGTTGTGCTGCTGATGGCTGCTGAGCTGTTTCTTTAAGACCTTACCTTGGACCTATAAGTGAAGAACGACCAAATATTTCATTTTCACTTCCCCCCTGCTCCCAGCCTTAACTACATTTCTGAAGGAGACTTATTATTCAGCCTAAAGAGATGCTTTTAACTTAAAAACTGCATTTGTTTAAGAACTTGATTTGTTTGCTTTAGGGTTTTTTGAGGCTGTCATGCCATCAGTTTTTCACTGAAATTGTACAGAGTAGTGTACAAAATTTTTGGAGAACGTTGATTTTTTCCTCCAAGATTTAATATCCTGATTGCTTCAAGGACAACTAAGAGCTTTTAGATCTCTCTCTTTCCAAAATATCATCTCCTTTAATCCACATGAGGACACACATACATAATATAGGGAAGTTAGAAACTTAGGAATGTCTTAATGACCTTGTCTTACTAATGGAAGTAAATCCACATGGGAAACTGCAGGCACAGTGATGCTGGGTGTTTTCTGTCCTCACTGGAGGATGTGGGGTTTGGGATCCTTGCTGCTGCTCATCAGTGTGTCTGGAGCAAACAGGTGGCTCCAGGAGATGGTGTTATGATCACACAGATGTAGCAAGTAAGCTTTGTAGAAAAAACCCTAAGGGATTGCATTAGTTTTGACTCAGAAATGACCCTCCTACTATGTCTTCTTTAAAAGACATGAGGCATTTGTAAAGACAGCAGTGGTTTGTATTTGTAAAGCTTTTTGTAACTCTTCAGCATATGCTTCCTTTCCCTTGCTGTGTAGGCACATGAGTTTTCCCAATATCCACACTGGAGTGGGAAAAGGGGAGCTTCTTATCTCCTTATTAGTCAGCTTTCATTAAGAAGATAAGGTGTAATAATTTAAGGACTGGTTAGGCCTCTTACCTTGAGAAAGTGGAAATGAAGGTGTTTACTTCTGCGTGAGGTGTCTGAGCTCATCTGGCTCCTAGTCTAGTAAGCTAGGAGTGAAGGATGCTGGCTCCCTGCTAGAGAACATGCATTTCAAGCTCTCTGGTGGAGATAATGCAGTTTTCCTGTCTTGTTTTCAAGTGTGTGGTAAAAATGTGTCCCAGTGGTGGTCTGGGTGTGTGCCTGCAAGGTGTGTTCTCAGCCCACTTGCCTTAGCAGAGGCTCACCTGGTCACACTGACTCTCTGCGTCTACCTTGTTCTTCTTGTTCTTCTGTTCTGTTTTGACAATACCTTTGGATCTGCTGCCCTGTTATGGCAGGATGAAGATGTTCTCTGGAAGGTAGTATTTTAAGGGAATGGGTGATTGCATCCATCCCTACAGAGAGGAGGTTGATACCTGTGAGATGTTCAAAAATCTGTCAGGAGACAATTTAATTTTGCATGTACCAGCAACAAAATGCTTGGAGCAGAACTTGAAATTTGTTAGAATCTAGTTAGTTATTTCACCAGATAACTTCACTGTAGTCTAACTTCATTGATAGCCTGCTTAGGAAAAGACTGGTTTCTTCAAAAGGTATTACTGGAAAAAAAACCACTTTGATGTAATAAAAATGATCGATTCAGTGCAGGGGTTAGCTAAACTCTGATGCTGAGAAATGGAACATGTTTTTCCACTGCTTCCTGTATGTGCTTGGAATATTAAAAATTAAAAACTACAGCATATATGCTATGTTAGTGGGGGGGTAAGCATTTGTAACAAATCTAAGTAGGAGTTTGTAGTACGAGTACTCATTTTGCCGAGTTTGGGAGCAAGTTAAAGAGAAACTAAATGTTCTCACATGCTTTGAAAGCTCTAACATGGTAATATTTTTGGTTTGTTGTATGTATGATTTATGAGAGAGATTCTAAGGGACTGTGTGACACTGTTGTATTGCTAAATAAAGCACATGCCCAGTGCTGGCAGCTTTGCAATCTGCAGCATTTCAATGCTGATATTTTTGGAGGTTGGTGCCTGCAGTCCGTAACCATACCTCAGCCATTCAGCTACTGAAGCCATCCTTTCCACCCATAAGTTCAGATGATTCCCTGGAAGGTCTGAGATTTATCAGATTTTTCTAATGACAGGCCTCATAAGTCAGATTGAAAGATCTCAAATAGCATATGAGTCAAAGCATCAACAGCTTTAAAATGTCACAAGTGGAACAGCTGGTCTTGCTAAGGGAAGGGCTGCTAACTCTAGGACAAGTGTTGTTTTAAAATGAGCAGAAAGGATCAGATTTAATGAAAAAATAAAACCACTTAGAGTTGTTACGATGGGAACTGTGATATTTTTGCTTTTTTTTGAACATGATGATTCAAATTTGATAGCTCATGAATTGCACTTACACTGAAAATTTGGTAGATGTCATTGTCTTATGTTGCCTGAAGCATAGCATCAAATAAATATTAATGATTAACGGTGTTTATTCTTTATTAGTCTGTTGAATGCATGCACTTGGAGAATCAAAGTGAAGTCATGTTTTTAGCTTGATTGGGTCTGCTCATCTTACTTCATATGGTAAACACAGCATTTATTGGGTTATGCCATGTTCCTGGGGAGCTGCTTTGATGCCCTGTGATCTGTAACCTATACTCACTGTTAGGGTGTGTAGTGCAAGCCCTGATCCTGTGCATTATGAGATCTGATATACAGACTTACTGATGGCAGGAGATAAAAACAGCCAACAGATCAAACAGTCCACAACTAAGAAATGACCTTAGCAGCATATTGGCAACCAGCACTAAGGGCTTGGAGACCCACACGGATTAGCTCTGGAGCCCTTTGTATCTCAGATTTCAGAGCTGTAGGTTGAACTAACTGTAAACCATTCTGAATGTTTCACACTTCTGACAGTGACAATACATCAGTGCCCTAATTTTCTGGAAAGATCATTCCTTGTTTAAGATGGGGGGAAAAAAAGGACAATTCTTTCCATCACATAATAAAGTGTTAATAAAACATGAATTTTGTTATTGGAGTGACCAGAGAATGGATGGGGACTTACTATTCAATTGCTCCCGAAATATTTAAAACATGAAAAGGTTTTCTGTTGCTGGATCATTGTGCAAAGAGACATTTACTTTGCAAAGTGAAAATTAAGCATATTTTTCTATCTTTAAGTGTTTTTTTAGTTCCCATTTTACTACTTCTTTTTGTGTTTTTACGAAATTGTAGCTCTTTAATAGCTCTTTAAAAACAGTACTTACCAGTCGTTCTTCTAAGTAATTCTAGTAAAAATAATACAACAAAAAGAGTGCTGCTGGAGTTGTTCTCTCTGCTTGTATAGTTGCAGCTCTATTCAGAAGCCAGTGTGGCTCTCTTGCAACTGAATAACCCCAAGGGTTTCCAGGAACTGAGCAAGCAAGCAAAGAAGAACATGACTATAGATGGGAAAGAATTGACGCTTAATCCTGCTTATTTGCTGTGGGACCTCAGCTCTGTCAGTCAGGTGGGTAAATTCTCTTACAGCAGGTAAACACTACAACATTTCACAACTGTAAATAGAGGCTAACTAGTCAATGACAAGGAACATGGGATTTTTTCCAGAAGCTTGGTAGTATTAAGAATCAAATATTTATTACCTTGTAAGAAGACATCACAAGAACACTATCCAGTTCTCAAATCAATGGGAAAGAAGGATCAAACAGTGTTTAAATTACTTAGTTTAAATTTTAAAATACTTAGTTTAAATTTTCATGTTCTCTACTAAGTGAAAAATGTTGCCCTCTGCACATATTCTGATAAAGCTGTGTGTAGTAAAGTCCTGAAAGGCTTAACTGGTCCTGACTGGCAGATAAGCAGGCTTCTTGTGTGGGGAGATAGAGGGTTTTTTTAACAAACATGATTGTCTCATTCCCAATATATTTCTTAAGCAGTTTTTGCTTTGCGGCATCATTTATGCTGAGCAAGCTTATCTTTCATAAATGTTCAAGTCCTGAAATACAGATATCTGTAAGGAAAGGAGGTTTACCTTAAATGCTTTTGATACAATGAAGGATGTTTGGTTTAAGAACAGGAAATTAAATAACAAGGTGTCTGTTATCAAGATAAGATATTCTTTAATCTTCAGGTTTTTCCTTCTGCTGGAATTTAATTTTTAACAGTAAATGCCAAGTGGCATGGTAAGTGTGCCCACTCCTGGAAGGCTTGCAGTCTGTCTTTGTATCCTGTGACCTGGGCTTTTGGGGAATTCTTCCTGGTTAATACCAACCCTGAGCTCAAACTTTATATTTCCCCATGTTGAAATTGGGGTTAATTTTTTGAATAGGTACCTAGCCAATGGCTGCTGGTGCTGCTAAAATGTTTTCAGTCATTATTCTTTTGTGAATGTGAAAGCTGTGTTACTGTACATATTAGAAAACTTCTGTACAGTGTGTAGAATCTGCAGTGAAAATGGTAATTATTATACGTTCAACTATTTTCTTGAGTTTTCTGTTTCATTTGGGCTTTAGAAAAGTTTCCTTTTAGACAGCCTTACTTGTTGGTTTTAGGAGAGGTCATTAAGCTCTCATAAAAGTGAGAAGAAACATGTTCCAGTGTCCTAAACCTAATTTTGTTACTTAACTGATAAGTTTCTAACTGAACCGTTTTTTATTTAATAAAAATATATGGAAACATTTAGCTATTTGATAATAAATATTAGGCTAAGTTCTGTTAATTTTCTCCTGCTTAAATTCTTTAAAATAATAGAGCAGGGGATAATTGAAGAGCAGCTACATCATGACACTTCCAGTATATCTATATTAGGTGACATTTATATACAGCTCATGATGCAATGTACTTGAAACTGGATTTCTGAAAGGTGATGTTACTGGTTTGAAATGCAGGAGGGGTATTTTTTCTGCTTCATTCTTTAAGAACTTCTTTCAGCATGGTCAGCAGACATCCTAATGATACCAGGTGCTCAGCCAATGATGTCAGAAGACTGTATTGTTCACCTTGATAATTTGGAAGAATATGATTCTTTATAAGAATAATAGTTATTATCAACGTACTTTTTATTTTTGAATTTCTAAGTCCTGAAGTGCTTATGCACCCATATGCCAAAGCACACTGTCCTTACCTAGCTGGATCAGAACTTTAGTGTCCTATTTAAAATCTTAGGAGAGATTTCTTTTTCTTTTTGTAGTCCAAGCAGGATGAAGATGTTTCTGCCAGCCGCTTTGAGGACAACGAGGAGCTGCGCTACTCCCTGCGATCGATAGAGAGACACGCACCTTGGGTACGGCACATTTTCATCGTCACCAACGGGCAGATCCCCTCCTGGCTTAACCTGGATAATCCTCGGATAACTATAGTCACACATCAGGTAAAATGCAACAACACTGCCACTGTGAAAGGGCCAGCAAAGATTGATTTGAAATGCAGTTATCCTCTTGCAGCAAAAGGCTGCCTTTATTTGGATGAAGTGACAGCCTCTTCCCTCGCTCACCCAGGGTTTTATCATGTATGTCCTTATATTTGGGCTGAACAGATAGCTGAATATATATCAACCCTTTATTTAGTACACTCTTCCAAATATTGAGGCTTCAGCTAACATATACCCATGTCTAATTTCCTTACAGAGTCTATTTATAAAAACCTGGGGAGAAGAAAATGTAATCTGAATCTATAAACAGTCTCTCAGAACCAGTAATAACCTAATAAGCTTGTGTTGAGACAGGATGGATTACAATTACTGGAACAAGGAAGATGGCTACAAAAAAAAGTAGCTATGCATTCTCAGAATGTTATTTAAAAAGAGAAGATGAGTCCTTCAAGCTTCCTGAATAAGTGAAACCAAATTCTCTAGGAGCATATTACAAATTGAGGAGTAATTTTGGTATCTGGACATGCCATAGGAATTCTGCACCGCCAAAGTGCTAAAGAGATTATTATTCAACTTGTTCTGCTGTCTGCTGGTGAAGTTACTTGAAAAAGATTAAGCAATCCTGACTTTTTGACTACTGCAACGGGTTCATATTGCTAGAAATTTTGTGCAGCCTGAAATGAATGAGAATTATAAATGTGTACTCTGAGCCTGGTCCAGTACTCACTGAAAGAGGAGTGTGTTAAAGTTTGTGACTTTGTGAGCAATCAGGTGCAATTTCTTAGTTAAGCAGAAGAACTGAAAATAGTTTTGTGTGGGGAAAAAAGAGATATCCAAGTATTTTTTTTCTTTGCTTTAATATCTTTTTTCTTTTGTATCTGTCCTCATTCTTGATAATTTTTTTTTAGTAGTTAAGTATCAAGTATTTGTGTGCCTGACTGAAACAGTTTTTGGATGTCTGGGATTTTCTTGTTTTAGGAAATATTTCAGAATGTGAGTCACTTGCCTACCTTCAGTTCACCAGCTATTGAAAGTCATATTCATCGTATCAGTGGCCTTTCTCAGAAGTTTATTTATCTCAATGATGATGTTATGTTTGGGAAGGATGTTTGGCCTGATGATTTTTACAGTCACTCTAAAGGTCAAAAGGTAAGCCATTATGACAAGGTATTTTAGCAGAAGTAGAATTTTTCCACTCTAATGATAAAAGTCAAAGGAATGCTACTTTGAAAGGGAGAGCTTTAACTCCCCCTTTTATTTCTAAAGGTTCATTGTTCTTAACAAGACAACTGTTGGCTAAGGTTCAAGGTGTGGAAGGCTCTTCTCTGTATTCATATGTATGCTGTGTTTGCAGGATTACCTTCTCATACTCACTTCGACATTTGGGTGGTTATAATGGTTCCTCTGTCAGGATTCACTTTAGTTTCAGTGTTGTTCTCTAATTCTCTTACTTCCTGTTGGAGCACTGGTAAGACTGATGTGGTGTTTGGCAGTTGCCAGTCTTCCTTCCTTGCAATTTTTTTTGTTTTTTGGTGGGAAATACTCAAAACAAGCAAGAATTATCTTTTCTGTGGGAACACTGAGGTCAGATGATATTTGAACTGGTCCTAAGTTTACCATTAATTGCCTCTGCTCAGACACCCATAATATCTTTGCCCAATTTGTATATGATCATATACATATATCTATATAATTGTTTGCTAAAATAATAGATATTGTTCCAGGTTTATGAGTGTAAAGTAATTTAGTATTTCAATAAACCCATTATCAACAACTGGGGTTTAAGCAAGGAAAACAGGCTGAGGAAACATTAGCAATAGTTATGCACACACACTGGCTGCCAGCAGGGTTTTTGTTCATTAGCTTGATCTACAAGGGTGACATGGAGGAAAAAAAAGAGGATTTATGTATTATTCTTTCTATTAAAGCAGTGGGTACACAATGCACCAGAGACCAATGAATTAAACATTTTATGCAGGCAGATGTGCACACTTGCACACAAATACAGAAGGGCAAAATTAGTTTAAGCTACATTAAAATAACTGTTTTGGTACCTGGGGATGTTAGGAAGCTTTTAGTTGCTTTAAATCTTTAAGGATGGAGGCATATAACTGCAAAACCATATTGTTACAGCATTTGTATTGTTCTTTTGTTATACATCCCAGCTGTGGTGATGAAGTCAGCTTAGGTGCAGTGTTGTTTGTGATAACCCGATCAGCAAGTGTTACTGTAGGAAA
This sequence comes from Agelaius tricolor, assembly GCF_023055355.1. Lineage (NCBI taxonomy): Eukaryota > Metazoa > Chordata > Aves > Passeriformes > Icteridae > Agelaius > Agelaius tricolor. The sequence goes on from NW_027269263.1 coordinate 8,627,558, forward strand.
ATGTGCTGCTAAAATCTTGAAACAATAAATTCTAAAGGAAAATGTGTGGGGTTTTTAATGCCTCCTCAGTTGAAAGAACACACCCATGCACACTTTTTTTTTATCCTGTCAATTCTTAGGATTATTTAAGTCATAGAGGATGAGATGCTTCAGTGGTTATGTTCAACATGTGCTGCTTATCTCATGACTGGTTAGTAATGAAGAAACATTTTGAGTCAGGAGAATGAGTGAACTGCAGAGCTATTTCAGAGTTTAAGTTCACCCTTCCTATCTGACAAAAGAGAAGATATTAATTTTAATTGGAATATGGTTTGCAGAAGTAGATTTGGCAAGTCCTACTTTCCATTTCTGCTTGTTGCTTCTTTGTTGTATGTCCTTGGGTATTCTTCAGTTCTTCCTTCCCTTTGAAAGGGATAACAATTGCTTTACAGACAATGGGGTTTAAATTCTATTTGCAAAGTTCTGTGAAATCTTAAGGCACTGCACACAGGAAGACATTACTGTAAATCTCCATATTCAAAGAAACAAGCTCAGCTGACTTCTATTTGCCAGTCCTTGTCTCAGACTTTACTGTTGTTGCAGGTGTACTTGACTTGGCCTGTGCCAAACTGTGCCGAGGGATGTCCTGGCTCGTGGATTAAAGATGGTTACTGTGATAAGGCCTGTAATAACTCAGCATGTGATTGGGATGGAGGTGATTGCACTGGTAAGACAGCAATGCTGAATTTAGGAAAAGAGAGCTGTTTGTTTTTCCTGACAGGAATAATTGTGTAATTTGTCTTTTTCATATAACTGCAGTATTTGCCTCCTTTAGTAATAAAAAAAGTTGACTTACAGATTAAAACCTTATTTCTTGCAAACTGCAAATTTTTGTGGAAAATGACAGGAAATGATAGGGCATAGGATAATCTTTCTTTAGGTATTAAATTTGACTAGTTGAATGGAGGGGTTTTGAAATTTTTGATATACAGTATTATATACTTGGATTCCTAATCCATATAATGGATTGTGAAGCTGCACTATTAGCTCCTAGATCAAATTTTCAGGACTGCAGTGTAATAAAACAAAGTGGTACTCCCAGATTGAGGAAGTGATGCCTTTCTAGGAGACTGCAAAGTCAAGACTGCAAGCACAAGGAGTAGTAGATCAGTTTTCTGCCTGCATTTTTGAAGTTAAGATATGTTGGCACTTAGGAACCAAGTGAAAAGGTTATCCTAAGCTTCTACACTGAGTGTAAAATCTATAGTATCCACAAACTCTCAGAAGTCTAGTTAGGCTTTGCCCCTTTTTAATTTAATTGATGATTGTTTAGTCTTCAGTCTAGCTTTAACATGGTGGCCTTAATGTGCCTTTCTTCAGTTATTTGAAATTCTTACATCTGGTGGGTTTGTTTTTTTTCTCTTTTCTCTAGGTAACAGTGGGGGTAATCGCTATGTTGCTGGTGGAGGAGCAGTTGGAGGTATTGGGAATGGCCCACCATGGCAGTTTGGAGCAGGAATAAGTGGTGTTTCATACTGTAACCAAGGCTGTGCTAATTCCTGGCTAGCAGACAAATTCTGTGACCAGGCCTGCAACGTCCTCTCATGTGGATTTGATGCTGGTGACTGTGGCCAGGGTATGTAAAAAGCATTGCTGATGAACTTCCTGTGGGGATTCTCTTGAATTGCCTGACCTTTCCTGGTTCATCATTACTCTCAGACTGTACAATGTCTGTACAAGATGTCCTGTACAAGCATCTTTACAGGACTAAGGACAGTTGAATTGATGATTCCTGTAGCAGTTAAGTTGCAAGAACCTCTCTAATGCTGACAGTGTTCAAGTCTGGTTCTGGGCTCTTGCCAAAGGCTGCTTTCAGTCACAAGTGAACTTGTCTGAAGTTTATTTGGATATGAAAGATTAGCAAGGAGTGAATAAAATGATTTAAAGTGCTGTCTGGTACATGCAGGAGAAGATTTTTCCTATTTGGAAGAGCTGAGTCTCCCCTGCATTTCAGCTGGGACAAATGTGTTTCTGGTGATTCTATTGCTAGCAGTGAGGTTTTGTTCCTCTGGGAGGTGACAGGTAATCTGTGTTCTGATGTGAGAGCGAAAAGTTCCTTTCAGCCTATCTGATTTTAAAATTTCAAATCAAGATGCAGCCCTGTAGCAGTCAACTCCACCTGTTATAATATTACTTTCCTAAAATGTGGCAGAAATGTAATTGGGGCAAGTTGCTTATGACTGATACATAATTTTAAGTGAGGTGATAATAAGACACTTTAGGCTCTCCAAGTAGAGATTGAAAGAGTGGTGAATTATACTGGCTTTTAGAATTAGCATGGGAGTGTCTGGTGGCATTATATATCTGAGTATGTTCTAGTCATCCATTACTGAAGATAAGTGAGCAAGAAGCTGGAAACTAGAGTAAGTGTTCTTTCACAAAGCTGTCTCCCTGTTAATAGAGTGACTGAAGTGTTAAAAAAAGAGTGAAAGATAAAATGTTACACTAAAAATTGACATTAATTTGTTTTGTTTGTTGTTTGGGTTTTGGTTTTTTTTCCAGATCACTTTGAAGAGATGTACAAGGTGATGCTTCAGCTTAATCAGACCTACTATGTTATTCCCAAAGGTGAATGTCTGCCTTACTTCAGTTTCAGTGAAATAGCCAAGAAGGGAATTGAGGGTTCATACAGTGATAATCCAATTATCCGACATGCTTCAGTTGCTAACAAATGGAAAACTATCCACCTAATCATGCATAGTGGCATGAACACAACTGTGATCTATTTCAACCTTACCTTCCTAAATAAAAATGATGAAGAGTTTAAAATGCAAATAGCTGTTGAAGTTGATACTAGGGAGGAACCAAAACAAAACACAACTTCCGTGCAAAAATCTGACTCTGATTTTAAAAGTGTAACTTCAGTACCAGAAGCTGAAATGATATTTGAGGATATTCCAGAAGAAAAACGCTTTCCAAGAGTCATGAGACGTAGAAATGACACAAAGGGGAGTGTACCTGAAGAGTTGATAATCCCATCAGTAAATGTGTCTCTTCTTCCTGAAGATGTCCAACTAGAACTGCAGAAACTGGACTTAAAACTACTAAATGGTGATATAACTCAGAAAGGATATAACCTATCCAAGGCTGCTCTCCTGAGACCTTTCCACTTTTTAAGCACAGCAAAGAGTATTGTAGGCCTGGAAAAAAAGGGCATGCATAATCATTCAGAAAATCAGAACCAGAGCAGTTGGGAGAAGCCTTATAAAGATGTAAATGATGGCAAAATAAAAAGAGTAAAAGCAAAGGAAGAAGTTCCTTCGAGGCTTATGGGAGCAAAGGGGACTGTTGTGACAATGAGCACAACTAAACATATTTATAAAGTACAGCCTAAAGACACACTTCCCTCCCAGAGCATGGGGAAAAGAAATGAAACTCGAGAAAAAGTATTGAATGCACTCATATTAAGGGAAACGCAGAAATCAAAACATACTGGGAATTTTGATACTGGAGAAGACACACAGGGGATGGAAGGAATAAAAGAGCATGAGCAGGTGAATGCAAATATGAAGGAGGGGCCAGTGGGAAGAAAATTACAGTCTTATGCTGGAAGTTATCAAGGCTTTTTGCCATGGGAGAAAAAGAAGTATTTCCAGGACCTTCTTGACGTGAGTATCTTAATGTCATTCCTTACTGGAATAGTTGCATCTTTCTGCATTTATTGGAATATTGTTCATATGATTTATACATTTGAAATGTGCTTTGCCTTTGAAGAAAATGCTGGGATTTTTTTTTTGAAAGATACTTTTCACATAAAATGTGACTCGTTTATGATCTGGGCCTCTCTTAGCTAGGTGGTAAAAGCCAAATAACTATTTTTGTTCTCTTTCTACTACCTTTTCTTGGTCCAATTCATTTTTTGTTTGTTGTATGTTGTCACAGGGCTATTGCTCAGACACATAGCACTATAACAGAAAGGTAAATTTTGTTTTGATTGTATTTATGCAATTATGGATTCAGTTTGTGTTTAAAAAATGCAGAAAATTGATGTAATGATAATTAAATTCTAAAAGTTAAATTGAAAGTCTGCAAAGAAACTGCCTATCTAGATTGTGTCAAGAAAATGTATAGGAAATTTCCTCTGCTTCCGTCTATAGCATTTTGGCAGTTTTGAAAAGCTCTAGAAGAGAAGATACTGTGCTTCAGTTGGTAGCAGCTGCTTCACCCTATTTCACATAGAAAGGGCTATTTTTTAGAAGATACTCTCTCTGTTCATCTGAGATTGAATTCTGCATGAAGAATCTTTATATTCATAGGATTTCAATTTTCATATATGGATGAATAATCTGCAAAAAAAGGCAGTATTTCAAATAAATCTGATGACAAATAGGGCCCTAAGTGTGTGTGAGGTCAGAGCACAAATATTAAGGAAGCCTTTTATAGATCAGTTTACCTCAAAGTATGAAAGCTTTAAGGAAAAGTTTCTTTTATTTCTTTTTAAAGGAAGATCTAAGAAGTATGAAGAAAAATATAAAAAAAATTCTCTTCCCAGTTTCAGATATTGAAAGAGTTGGCAGCTGGCTGAAATATCATTTTTTCTGCGTGTCTAGTGTTTTCTGACTTTTTCAGTAATGTAACCTAGATTCATGCCTGTCTTGCTCTTTAGGAAGAAGAGTCATTACTCAAACAAATGTCATACTTTACTGAAGGTAGACATTTTGGAAGGCAGCTGAAAGATACGTTTGCTGATTCCCTTCGATATGTCAATAAGCTGTTAAACAGCAAGTTTGGATTTACATCTCGTAAAGTCCCTGCTCATATGCCTCACATGATTGACCGTACTGTTATGCAAGAGCTCCAGGATATGTGAGTGTGCTTTTGCTTGGAATAATACAAAACTGTGGGAAATTCTACCTTTCTGTTGCTTTGCTGTAGCCATTTCCAGTGTGTTAATGGCTACTGAAAAAAATTATATTTTGGAGAAGGAAATAAGAAATTTATTACAACATGATAGTTGGGATACAATGAGGCACTTTTGAAATTCTGGATAAGAATTTATTCTTAGGTAAGGAATGTTTTCTTCAAGAAATTAGGGTGCTAAATGAATTTTCATTCTTATCTAGGTTTCCTGAGGAGTTTGACAAGACATCATTTCACAAAGTGCGTCACTCTGAAGATATGCAGTTTGCTTTTTCATATTTCTACTATCTTATGAGTGCAGTTCAGCCACTGAACATTTCTCAGATCTTTGATGAGGTTGATACAGACCAGTCAGGCATCTTGTCTGACCGAGAGATTCGCACTCTGGCCACGAGGATCCATGAACTACCACTAAGTTTGCAGGTACTCTTTCTTTGCTGATTAACTTTTAGAGCAACTTCAGTTTTAAAGTCCAAAATGGTTGCAATAAAACGAGTCAACTTTTATCCTTGCTTGTAGCATCAGTAACATTTGGCAATTTTTAAATAGTACCTGGAAAATATAGCATTGTGTTCTAATTATCATTGTTTGGTTGTTTTTTCTGTGGAGTGTGTGATCAAACTGAGTTGTAGCAGCTTCAGAAAAATAGCTCACTGCTGTCTGAGTTCAAGAAAATGGTGTGAGTTTGTCCAAAAAAAGTTCACTGCCAATAGTTGGATCCTGCTGTGCTTACTGTAGTTTCTGCACATAGTAAAAGGTAGTTCTTGCCCTGAGGAACTTGTGGTTCAAAGAAAGAACTGAGAAAAAAAGATAGCAAGGAAGCCATACCAGTAAATGGTATGGATAATGTACAAAGACTCACACTTCTGTTCTTCTAGCAACCTCATAAACAGAGACATGGTTTTTGTAGGACTTGCATTCTTAAACATACAGGTAGAGAACAAAGTGTGCTGGTTTTTCTTTACAGAGGGGAAATGACACAAACCAATGAAACAATTGTTTGTAACACAGGGCTCAAAATGGTTGGCATAGTCATAACACAGCCCTGCTTTAGTGCATTCCTGGCCTGTACCTTAATCAGAAAATCTTCCTGTGCTTGCAGTTAACTCTTCTGTTTGTTTGCCTGATTTGGGATTTAATGTGCCAGTGCTGATTTGGGAACTCTGTACTGTCCTGAAATTATTCATAAAGGTGTGCTTTTAATTTTAAATGAAAATGACATTAAGTCATGCCTTATCTGGTCTCAATTAAACTCTGTACTGAGCAGTTGCTTTACTTTATAGGGAGTCCCACTGACTTAGCAGTTACTGAAATGGATGAGGTCTGCTGAATATTAAGTCATCTTCTGTGGACAGCAGCATGGAAACTTGCGTACTTAACATTAAATACATTTGTGCACCCTGCATTTTTAGAACTGTCAGTGAGAAAATCAGTAGGATTTTAAATGTTTTTTTCCCCTTTCTTTCTGCTAGGATTTGACGGGTCTAGAACAAATGCTAATAAATTGCTCTAAGGCTCTCCCTGCCAACATCACTCAGATCCATGTTATTCCTCCAACTCAGGAAGCGTATTATGATCCAAATCTGGTAAGAAACATTGATCTTAAAAGATGCTTATTTTCTTTCCTGAGTATGTATTTATTTTACTTTAAACGCTGGTTTGATTTCTATTTACAGGAATTACTACTTTTTATGTACATGAAGTAAGTGTTACAAAATGAAAATTTTACAGGCTGCTTCCTAACTTACTAACCCCTAATTTTCTTTAAAAGTAGAGAAAAGCTGAGATTTAGGATGTTAATTATAATTGGGATTTAAAAAGTCATCCTTGTTAAGAAAATTTACTGCAGTGAACCAGAAAGACAGTAAGCCCAATACCTCTCTGACTAGAACTTTCTGATAAGTCCTTATCTGAATTACAACCCATGTATTCAAAAAACACCCTAAAATCCAAAAATCTCTGTTGTACAGAGATTGTCTGGCCAGTTTTACTGGTGGTCTTGTCAGAGAAATATCAGAGCTGTCAAGTTAGTTAGAATTTTTGAATATTTTACTGAGAATGAAGTTGCGATGTTTTTGCCAAAAAATAATTTGCAAAATAGGAAATTGTGTTGTTATGTACCAGTATTGTTTTGTTTTTTCCCTCCACAGCTGATAAAAAAGCTATAGCTTTTGATTCCAGGAGAGTAAAGTATGCAGGCCACTCTAGCTGTATTACAAGTTTTCTTACAAAGTACACCTTTATAACACTGTGTAATCTTCAGTAACCCATAATCTAAACAGTGTTTTCTTCCAGCCTCCAGTGACCAAAAACCTAGTGACTAATTGCAAACCTGTGACTGACAGGATTCGTAAGGCTTACAAGGACAAAAACAAATACAGGTATGTTGTGGCAGTCCTGTGAAAAGAGATGCTTTGTGTTGTAAGCCATAGGAGGAGGGATACATACACACATGACCCAAGATTGCATTTGTGTGCTAACAAGTCTTAGTTCAAGCTATTTTAACAGTGGAACTCAAGAAATATACTGTTGTTGACTTATTGTGCAGAGTGATATGGATTTTTTCATAGTTTGCTTAGTGGACTAAATACTTTTGTGTTACTTGTGTCATCTTGGGCCATTTCCTCATTTGTGCTGTACAACAGTAAGCCAGAGTATGTTTGGGTGGCTGGAGAGTGAGTGCAGTTCACATGGCATATCAAGAAGGAAACAGCCTTCCTGTACCTAGAAGTTGTAAATCTACATCATCCTTCCTTCTACTGAAGCTTAAAAAAAAAGAAAAGAACAGAAAAAAGGATTTTAGTTTTAACTACCTTGTACGTTTCCTTGAGATGGAGGAGTGACAGTGGTGTGAGCTTTGTAAATGGAGGAGGATCTCAGGTGAGACTTGAAGAAGCCTTCAGGATACTTTTTTATATTAAGATAAGTGAAGTGAAAAATATAAGTGTGGTATCTACCACTAGTAAGACTGTTTACCTGGAGTCAAATTATATGCTTTCTCTTAGAATTTGGATCTATGATTGATAGGTAACCACCTATCTAATAAATCTACAGAGAAGTGGTTCTGTGCAAGAGCATGAGCTGAAAAATTTAAATGTATCGATAGAAAGCAAATGGCAAATTTTAATGAAGGTTGGCCAGTCAGGTTAGAAATGTTGCTCAAAAATATTAAATACAAGATTGATATGTATTGAACCAGACTTTAGGCTGTTTTATTAATGTATAAATGTTATTTCAACAATAAGGTTTGAAATCATGGGAGAAGAGGAAATTGCCTTCAAAATGATTCGCACAAATGTTTCTCACGTAGTTGGTCAGCTGGATGACATACGAAAAAATCCCAGGTATCCTGTTTTGTGATTTGTGTGAAGTTGTGAGATGGTTTTAATTTTCTGATTTCACTCTTTAAACTTTTTTTTGTATTTAAAAGATAATAAATTATCATGTATTTTTAAACTGCTTGTTACAGGATAAGACAAATATGAACCAAAAGTTCTTCTGATTTTTTTCTGTTTGACTGAAGCTGACTAATCTCCCATGCCAGAAGCTATCTCAATAATTTGTTACATTTTTATCTACCTAAAATCTTCGAAAACTTAGAAACTTCAGCTGTTTTTGAAGCTTTCATTTTTGCCATTCTAGAGGGCATACAGTTTATATTGCAGGCAATTTTATTTTAAAAGAAGAACTTTTTGACCTGCTTTATGCAGGTATTTTATACTACGAATTAGGTATGGATTTTTTTGTTACTAAATCAGTTTTGCATATTCATTGTGCTTTCAAGCTCTTTTACTACATGGAAAGAATCTTGCTTCTATCTTCAGAAAACCAGTTTTCTGCCAGTTTAATGACTTTGGCTGCAAGAAGAGATCTGACAAGTGTCAAAAGGCAGAGCAAGGAGGAAAGTAGAACCAGGTACCTTGGGCCAGGGAAAGTGAAGCCTCCTCTTTTGGTCACAGAAGGCTGTTGGGTAATCTCAGCTGCCTGTAAAGCTGTAGCATAATTTGTATTTGTGAATAAAGAGTAGATTCCCTCTTTCCTCTCAACATTTTTGCTGGGTTATTTATTCAGGAAGGGAAATGCTAGTCTTGAGGCATTTTACAGCTGAAGATGGTTTGTATCTAATGCTATTCTTTCAAAGAGTGCCTTCTGGCTACATAACTCCTGCATTCCGGTAGCCACAATGATCCATTTTAAAACAAAAGTAGGCAGTGCTCTGGCTCATCCTGCTGCTTCCTTTTCCTTCTCTAATTTTTTGTCTGCTGGCTACAAGTTGTTTTTTTTTTTAAAGGTAGGGGTGATTTCAAGTCTTGTGAGGCTCAGAGAGGCCTGAGCAACATAAGTTTCTCACCTTCAGTGTTCACAAAGTGAGAAGGAGTCGATTACCTGGGCTCTATTCCTGTGAATAACAGGGCAGTACTGTAGTCTTACCTTGTTAACAAAGGAGAGCTGGCACAGTTATGTAGGCTTGCCATTTCCTTCTCTTTGCCACGTTTTACTTGCATACAAACCAGTAATTATAACCTGGTTATAATATAAGTCTCTAAAAGCAGGTTTTTAGTGCTTGTCTTGCAATGAACTAAAAGTGTCACTCACTTACTGATCTGATGTTTGGTTTACACCCTTAAGGCAAAGTGAGCATTAATTGTCTAGGCATTAATTCTGCAATATCCAAAGAAATGTCATGTTTGGTTTCTTTGGGATGTATTTAAACAGTTTTTCCATTAGAAATGGGCTAATATCCTCATCAATACTATACTTTGCTGTGTGTAGCAATCTCTCAGTCTGTAAGCAGTATCTCTTGACCATGAAGCTAAACAGGAATATACACTCTAGGAATACAGCTACTGCATTCCCAGGGCTAATGAGCTGCCAGTCCAAGGAATGAGGTCAGGGATAGTCCAGAGTTAACTCCCAAAATGCTTAGAGTGTAGCCATGATTGCCATAACCAGCTGCTTTGCATAGTATCACTTGATACAGGAGATAGAGCTTGCTCGTTTTTGGAGAGCCATATTTTATCTTCTCAGATGTAGCAATTTGAATGCCTGGTTATGCCCTGCATGTAATTGTCTAGAGCAAGGTGACCAGTTATGCCAGATGCAGTACCTTACCTCTCAGTGCTAATTCCCTGTGTGGGATGATAGACAAGCTCCACAGCTCTGCTTATTTCCAGATTCCTGTAGAAGTCTGAACTTTGCTCTTTGGGGGAGCACACCATACTACATAGGATACAGCTGACCAGAACTGCTTATTTACAAAGGTTAGCAGTGACAAGGCATATGTCATCAGATATGATTTCTGCCTCCAGGGAAAATGTAGGTGTCTTGTATCTCAATATAAATAAAGCACACAGCCTTGCCCAAATGTGGGAAGGGGCATTTTTGTTGTCAAGCACCAGGTCAGAGTGGCCAAGAGTACATAGCAGTCTAGCACACTAGCTGCTGCTTTGGTTTCAATTATTTGCAGTAATTTAGTTCCATGTTTTTTACATGAGAAATAGCTCTGTGCAGGAGCCATTATTGGGAGAGTGCTTATTTGGTCACAGTAATTTCCATGTAAATTCTATCCAAATTGTTGGTTTTTTGTATTTTGGTTGGTTATACAAGTCTAGCTTTGGGCCTGTGATTCGACAGACCAATTTATATAATGTTCTCAGTAAACTAAAGTCTAGGGACCAAGCTTTGCCCTCTCTTAAACAATCTAATATAGTTATGTTGATTTTCTCTAAAGAATTCAGCATGCACACTAAAATATTAATAATTTACTATGTTTCCCTCCTACAGTGGAGCTCACTTTGTTATTTAAGAGACTTTACTCATGATAATTCAAAAGTATAGAAACCCTTACCCAGAGATTAATGCTGTGTTCAATGGGCTCTGGGATGGTGCACACTCTAATGCCCATTAGATGGCAGCATTACATAACTAGAAATGTGGCATGTCACTGGATTCTTCTGAGGTTTTGACTTGCTGTCAATCCTAGTGCTCTTAGCATTAAAATGAAAATATTTTAAAATAATGCCACAATAAAAAATATGTCTGTTTGGTTTTAAAATGATATGGCTTCAATTTTGTTTTAAATGATGGTTTGTTTTATTGGTTTGACAATGCCTTTCCCATGTTATCAAGGAAATACTCTAACAATGTCATCTTGTTTCCTAGAAAATTTGTTTGCCTAAATGACAATATTGATCACAATCATAAGGATGCACAAACAGTGAAAGCAGTGCTTAGAGATTTTTATGAGTCCATGTTTCCCATCCCTTCCCAATTTGAACTGCCAAGAGAATATCGGAATCGTTTCCTTCATATGCATGAACTCCAAGAATGGTATGTTCCACAAGTTCTTTTCAAGTTACTGTAATGCAGTAATATATCATTAGCTAAGATATTGCTAACAAGCTGGTTTTCCCCCAGTATTGTCATGAAAGATTTAACAGTCAAAATAGCGTGGTGAGATTTGAATGGACTAAAATATGAGATCTGCAAGATTTGGGTTTTTCCAGTGCTTTAAATAGTCATCAATATTTTCAAGGTTCCTAACCTACTGCAAACAAAAGTTGTTGGTTTGCTCCATTTGTTTGTTTGTTTTTTTAAATAAAAACAGGAATTCCAGCTTGCTTTAATTTTAAAAAATCCCCCAAACCATTATTACATTTCTGACTAAGTGATTTTTTACAATCTGTCACATAGCAATAGCCATCTGGGTAAAAATCAGAAAAGATATATGTGTGTCTCATTTTTGTATAATATGCGAAATTTTTGTGTGTGTTTATCTCTTGCCATTTTATAAATAACAACTGAAGAAATTGGAGTAGTCGACTTGAGAAGACAAGCAAAACATTGACAGAAAAGTGACAAAAATGACACAAGACTAACATAAATAAACCTGTTGCTGATCAGCAAATCATGAGAAATAGAAATCATGAGAAATTTAGTAAGAAAATAGAAAGCATTAGAGGAACTCTAGAAGGAATCAGAAGGATTGTAGGCATGATTGTAGTGCTACAAGCCCTGCTGTATCAGTGGCAGAGGGAGCAGGGGCCAAACCCATTTAGCTTTAGAAATTCTGCTGGAGGAGGAAGCACAGTGTTGGCTCCCTTTTAGAGACCCTCCCTTTTAGAGACCCTCAAGTCTTCTTGTAGCTTCAAAAAGACACTTTATTGTGTCTTGTTTGTAGCCAAAGATGATTCTACCAGGGTGTGTTAAGGCAGATTAAAATGCTTGTGGAAATCAAAGTATTTTCAGAATCCCAGGGCAGCCCAGGTCGACAGGGACCTTGAAAGATGATCTGGTCCAACCTTTGATGGGAAAAGGTACTTAGATGAGACTGTCTCCTGCCAGCTCTCAAGTGTCCTGCCTACAGGTATATAACTGTAGCACGTAAGGGAATTGCAGTTTGGTCAAAAAGGATATAGTGTGATGCAAAACCACAGTTGCCACAAGTAGATGTGGCACTTGGAGATGTAGTTTAGGCCTGGACTTGGCAGTGTTAGCTTAACAGTTGGACTCAATCTCTGAGGTCCTTTCTCACCTAAAAGATCCCATTATCTAGAACCCTGAGCAGTCATATCTTGGAAGCTTCCAGTGGTGCAGGCTCTACCCTGTCTCTGGGGAGACTGCTCCAGAAATGATTGTTTTGACTACAAAAAAGATTTCCTTATATCAAGATGAAACCTCTCCCAGTCCAACTTGTAGTTGTTGCCCCTTGCCCTCTCTATGTGGCTCTTTGTGAAGAGAGAGCCTATGTCCTCTTTTTAGTCATCCTTTAAGAACTGGAAAAAAACCTGTCTTTGCATGTTTTGTGGAAACTCTATAAATATTTGCATTTATGATATATGAAGCTGTTTTTTTGTTTCCTTCTTTCTTTGTCCAGGAGGGCATATAGAGACAAGCTCAAATTCTGGACCCACTGTGTTTTAATAACACTTATTCTATTTACAGTCATCTCATTTTTTGCTGAACAGGTAAAGTTAATGTCTTCTTATCAAATATGTATAACACTTAACAGATTGTGGAATCTTCAGAATAACATTGGATGGATTTTTTAAGTAGGTTTTGAAGAATAGATAGGATTTTCCTTTCATAAAAGTAAAGATGTTACGTGACTCATGAATAAGTTGCTTTAATTTTTAAGTCACCATGTTGAGATTCCTTGAAAAGAGAGTCATATGGGGAGAAGGAGAGTGGAACCTTCTCGGGTGCCTTGTGACAGTGAAGTCCATCACCAGTGTGCTAAATTTGGATGCTCAAATTTAGTAATTGTTTTTGAAATTCTTGGTCTGTTAACATGGATATTGGTAGAAGTGTATATTAAGTTAAGAGGAAGAAAAATTAGTCCAGAAGGGGTCTTAAGTTTCTTAAAGGCCTTATCAAAACCTCTTCCTTAAGTAGTTGATTGCAAAGACTCCTACTGAATTCAAAAGGTTTTGAATCTGACTAAAGGGGAAAAAACCCTTGAGTTCTGCAAGCTTAAAATGGCTTTCTTGAACATGATTAGTCCTGCTAAACTCAGAGGGAGTCAATGGAACAAATCATATGGGTAATTCTTTGCAGGTTGGGGCCTTAAGTAACACTTTCCGTGGTCTGATGAAGAGGGTGTAATTCTTGAAAGGTTGGCTTTTGATTATTATTTTTTTCCCACCTGTAACTTTTGCATGACTCTTTCCCTTGATTTTCAGCCTTTTTTATATATTAGAAAACTCCGTTAGTAACTTGATTTTGGAAGGGGATACTCAACTCAGTGGTACAGTTAGGAATCTAAATACCATTTTAAGATGCCAGCTTTGTGCTGATCTTTTAAAAATAGAATGTAGCCTGGTGTTAATTTAAATACACAAATTACCTTTAAAATAATCAGAATAAAGGCATGGTGTATTTTTTCACTTTCTGCTTGTATTCTGATTATTGAGAAGTCTAGTGGAAATGTGCACATCTAATAGATGAATTGGAGTAAAAAATGTCTTTCTGGTATAATCAGAACAAAAAATACAGTACTGAGTATTTACTATGGGTGGTACAGATTTGATAGTGTCTAGGATGAAAACCTGACCAGCTGTGGACCTTTAGCCCAGCATAAAATACATATTGTGTTTTTTTCTCTCCTCAGCTAATTGCACTTAAACGAAAGATTTTTCCAAGGAGAAGGATCCAAAAAGAAGTTGGTCATGAACAAATCAAAGTGTAGAAGAGCTTTACTTTGGAGATCAGTCTACCTCAAGCTGTGATTAAGCATTTTAAATGTCTCTTTCATAAGTGTCTTTTCTGGTTTGCTGTTTAACTGTATTGATATGAAGAAAAAAAAATCATGCACCTACATTCGAATCTCTGCAGTACTCTTCATGATATAAAAGCTGCTGGAGCTGTGACATTGCAGAAAAACAACAACAAATAATTGCAGGACACCTGTACATAGGCACTTTTCAACAGATCTTACTTTACAACTCTTAGTTCATGGCCATGTTATCCTTTTTTATAAAAAGGGTTACCTAAACAAATGTAACTGCATTTATTGCAGTGGATGTTGCCAACTAGATAAAATGTTGGAAGGAGAAGTTGTTTGGGATCAGCTTAAGAAGTCCTTGATCTTGCATTCCAAAGCATTTTGCAAATTTCTGTCATTGCTGCTTTTTTTAGCCTTCTGGGGAAAATGGAGAATTATGTAACTTGTCATTTAAATTTAGAATACATTTATAGATGTTGACATTCTTTAAAGCACAGTGACAATTCATCTCCCTATTTGTAGTGTATGATTGGGATTTGAAAGAAAGGTATGCTACTAAAAAATTACACAGTAATAACATCTAATGGTTTATTTGAAAGATGTTTTATATCTGGTGTATTATAGTCCAAAGAATACACAAAGAAATGGTGTTATTTCTTGGCTTGATTACAAAGAGAGGTTGTAATCAAAGGAAAATGATCAAGGTAAACTATTTTACAAGCATTGTAAATGAAAAAGCAAAAGTGCCTCTATATGAATGGGTAAAAAACTGTTTCAAATTAGAAATGTATGGGGAGCAGTGTTTCACTTCATAAAACAATATTTGTACTGACGTACGAAGCTGTGGTGTTTTTAAATTTCACGGGGTTTGGCCCTGTTTTTTGCTGAGATATCAGAGTGGTGTGGTTTTATGTGGGAAGGGGTACTGAATCTTTTCAAGCAGAAATTTTTGGTGGTGTATCTTCACTTAATTGTATTAGCAGTATTCAAAAACCATTAATTTTTTGTAATCAGATGATGTACAAAATGTATGTGCATATGTACTGTAAAATACTTGGCTTGCTTTGAAATTACTAAAACGCGATGAAAGTTTTGTCTGCCGTTTCTGTTTCAAAGTCAACCAAAGCTCGCACATTTTGGCAAATTAGCCAGGAACCTGTATGAATCTTTACGTCAAGATTTCTAATTTTTTTTTCGTTGAAAACCTTGCAGCTTTAATGATTTAATAGCAATTCGAAGCACGGCTCCGTTCTCAAAGCGGGATGAAGCTCTCGAGCAGCGTGAGGCTCCTGAGGGCGGCGGCGCCGCGGCCCGGCCGCGCCCGTTCCCGCCCTTTCCCGGCCGCGGGAGGCGCTGAGGCGGCGGCGGAGCCGCGGGAGCGGCGTGAGGGCCGTCCGGGACCCCGGGCCTTTGGGACCGGCGGGGCTCCCTTTGGGACCGGCGGGGCTCCCTCTGCTGCGAAGGGAGCTGCGAGCAGCGCTGTCCCTGCCGCCTGTGCGTCCCCTCAGGCTGCAGCTGACGGCCCAAGTCTCCCTTGCTGCTCTGAGGTGGGTCCCCACGGTGGAAAGCCCCGCAAAAGCACCCGTTTGTTTAATATCTTTTTAGGGCAGGGTAGAAAAAAAAAAAAGAGGTGAGTTTCTCTAAAAATCACTGTTAAAGTACACAGCTGTGGATTGAAGACACTCAGATCGGCTAAAATAGGTACCTACACGGGATGGGTGGGGGCTGCTTGGGCTTGTGAGGTGGCAGGATTGTTTTACACCTGGCTGAGGGGGACTGAGAAGTTCTGCTTTGTAAACGATTTTTAATACAAAGAAAAGTGTCTGTATGTCAAATAAAATAGTTGCTCTCAGTTCAAAGTTAAAGTGCCTTGGCAGGACAGGGACAGGCACAGCTAGACATTATGGCCCAGAACTCTTCTCCTTTACATCATGTCCTCAACAGTCAGTGGTCGAAAAGCAGGTTAAGTCTTGGCAATTTTCTCTCTCGTTTGAGGATAATTCTAATAATGCAAAAGCTTTTGATTTTCCAGTCTTTTCCAATAAAGAGACTTGTTTTTCAAGACACTTGTAAAATCTAAAATTCTACATATTACATAGAAAAACATCAACCTCAGAAAGAGCTCAGTATTAAAAAGTACTCTTTCCTTAGCATAGTGTGGCCATGTTTGTACAGATCCATGGAATCTGGAATTAAAAAACATTTTCACAGCTATTGACAAATAACTAAAAGTTAAAAAACCAACAAAAACAGAAATAGGAAACTATTTCGGTTTTTGTTGGTTTTGAGGTGTGTGAGAGAGTTGATAATGTTGGGGGGAATCTCACAGTCCTTAAAATTCAAAATATCTTTAATGAAGTTCTCAATTTTCATGTGTGAACTTAATTTTTAGGTCTGTCCCTGCCCTGGCTAGCAGAAAACCTACTGATATTTCTAGCAGTGTTGGATTGTGTCTAGAAGGAGAGGTTTACTAAACTAAGTGAATGAATAATCTTTTTAAGAGGGTAGTCTATGTGTAAAATGTTTGCCAGTGTAGAAATGGCATTACTTACATTACAGAATGCAGAGGTATAATAGCTATAAAGAAGGATAAATCATAACCTGGAAGTTGCTCAGGACTTTAAAAAATGGCATAAGCATATGTATATTCACAGTGTGGGATGGCTTGATCACATTGTTCTCTGTGATTTATCATTTCTCTATTTGGGACAGTAGAATATTGGCATAGCTTTTGGGGAATGCAGTACAGAAGATGACAGAATGAGTAATAAACCTTATGGAAGCTGGCAGACATCTTAAGAAAATGGGTACTTTATCTTTTTTTTCCAGCAGAATCAAGTATGTTCCTAATAGCCCTGGCATTTTTTAACATGTTTTTAAAAGCATCACTGATGGGTAATGCTGTGGAATACCTCAAAACTAAACCAGTTTGACTGCTTGCATATCTTTACAGGTGCAGACTGTTAAAGAGATACCCATAATAGGTGCAGGTAAGCATGAAAACATACTTATTTTCAATTTATTGTGGAGGAGGTTATGTCACAAATACAATATACTGTTTCAGTAGGAAAAGATCTCACCATGGCACCATCAGGAAGAAAGCATGGAGGAAAAGCTGGTAAACCAGCACAGGAAGATCAGACCATACCTACTTTTGACTTTGAGGAGGAAAGAAAAGAACTGAGTGGATCAGAGGAAGATATTAGAGAAGGTGCTTATATGAAATTTTTAGGACATTTGTAAAATGTGGATTTTATCACATTTGTGATTATGAAAAGAAGGGAAGAACTTCTGAGTCAGCCAAGGGCTGAGCACAGTTTACGTGGCTTGTAATGCCAAAGACCACCAGGCTCCTACTGTATAATTTTGATTGGTAATTTTCAAAATAATATAAATATCTATTTGTGATTTTTCTTTATAAAGGTGCAGAATTACAGTACCTTTTTTACAGTAAATTCAGATTGGATTCTTATAAATTTTTGTGTTGTTTTTAGCTTTCTGATGATTGCTCTATTGTGAGTAATGGTGGAGTAGTGGCCAGAGAAAGTAAAACTATTTAGGACCAGGGCAGAGAAGTCAGAGCAGTGCCAGCTCCAGTCTGGCCTTGCAGAGCAATTCACCACCATCTGCCAGCTCCAGACTCAGAGTTACAGGAGCTGCCTGTGTTGCTGATGGGAACTGACCATGAGACATGGGCAGGGAAATGGCATTGCAGAAAAATAATTGCACTTTAATACTCAAACAACCGACACAAAATTTATTTTTGTAAATATTTCTATACTCCTTCTTAAGGTGACATACCAGTAATGGACAAGCATGGAAAGAAAAGACCTCTGGTGACTACTCATGTGGCTCCAGATGATGTGGGGTAAGATTAGATGTTTTGGGGGCTTTTTCCAAAATAAGCAGGTCTTAAATAGATACCAACTTCAGTTATTCACTATGCTTATTTTTGCCTTGTTTGGGGTTGGTTTGGGTTTTTTTTTAATATTTGATTTAAAAAATCAAGTGAAAATACAGTAGTGGTAGGTAAAAAAAAAATTATAAAAAGCATTTCAAAAGAGTAATTCTTCAGTTTCTTTGTAATTTCTTTTGAAAATGTAGGAAAAATTTATATATTTGTGTGTTCTTAAAATTTGTTTCTTTTAAAAGATTACTTGTTTTATCCTAAATTGTTGATAATGTCATTAAATCCTATTAATTTTTTTCTTCTCATTTTAGTTGCTTGAAGATATTACCAATACTTTAAACGATCCACATATTGCATGAAAAATAAATTATTTTACAGATAAATCTTAATTTAATATTCATGGAGAGTGAATAAATATTAATCAAATTTAATATTCATGGATAGTGTAAATGTAATAAAAAAGTACATGCTAAAAGAGTTTTCAAGCAGATTATAACTGTTAGGTTGAGGATACTGTTCTTACTGCATTGTAACACTGCCTTACACACTGGTGTTGCCATCTTACAGATGGTGCAAAAACAAACCTGAAGTTATTTGCCTTGGGATGTTTTACTGTGCCAGTCATGCTGAGAAGAACTTCTTTTCATTTGGTGCTCCAAATACCATTTTGTTTTCTTTGTCATAGGGAATAATCAATTTTATTTACTGACTCCCCTTACTCAAGGCATGTTAAAGTCCTCTTTATATAATAGTGCTTCTTTACTGGGGAGTAGCAAATAGATTCTAGCATTTCATTAAAAAAAAAGGCAAATTATTCTGAAAGAGAAACCTCCTCACAGGAGAAGAAAAGGAGTAAAATTATCTTGTGGCAGTTCTGTTACTGCTTAGAATAATAGGCATGTGAATAAAATTAGTTCTAAGCATATTCAACAGGTCTAAAGTCAGAAAACGGGCCAATAAAAATTTGAAACACTGTTTTGTAGGGGTGAAGTACAGAATATGTTGGAGAGATTTGGAGGTAAGTACATTTACATTCTAATAAATAAAATATAGTTGCAGAGTTGGCAGTAATAACTCACCATAAAATAACTTTCAAGACTTATGTAAAATGACTAGTCTCTGTAGCACTTTTCAGCATTTCTGAATAAAGCCAGTTTTCAGGAAAAAAAAAATTTATATCTAAGGAGAGCAAAGGGAATGAAGATGAGGGAATATCTGCATATAAATGAGTCACAGCTTGTAAGTGTAGATAATTACAAAGGAAAAGATGCATGAGTGTTTTGGATAATCAATTCCAATTTTAAGATGAAGTTTAAAAGGTAGTAAATATATTTTAGAGAAAAGGGACAATAGCAGTTTGCTGTTGTTCTCACTCAATTTTTTGTTACACTGGCATAGAGGATACTGGGGATGGCAAGATTTGAGTGAGAAATAAGGGAAATGTAAATGCTAATATAAGCAGCAAAAGAGAACAAAGAGTTCTAATTCTAGACAAGCAATTTTGGAAGTAGAGTTTCATTGTGATACAGAATGAGAGAGCAGTCTGTACTTAGCACTTCCAAAAATCTAGAGAACAGGGAATCAGCAGGTAAGAGAATTTCAGCAGTCAGAAGGCGTCTGAGTTTCTAGAACAGCCAGATAACGAGGGGAAGTAATGCTGGTCATCCAGTGATGAGCAATTTGTGTGTGTCACTCAGCAGGATTTGGTATAGTCATAATCAGGTCCTCAGGTGGCTTTACCTAGTTAAATTACCAGCTGAATTCTACAGAGTGACAGGATAGAGAAAAAATACTTTTAACATTTGTGAAGAATGAATAATACCCATCACAGAGTAAGCAGACATCAAAAAGCCATGGAAGGAAGGGAAACCATCTTAATGTCAGCATTACACACTCAATAACTGTATAATACTTCCATTGTATGTAATAAAAGAAACCTGTACAGAGTCATTACTTGCATGTCAAATTTAAGGTGAAAGAGAAGCTTGAGTAACTCCTTAATCCACAAATTAGGACTTTTGACTGTCACAAAATTATGGATTTTGTATTACATATTAGAATGGTATTAGAGATCTGGCAATTTAGATAAAAGGAGGATTTTAATGCTAAAAAGTTATGGTTGTCTGTAATTTAAGACTCAGGAAAGAAAGGAAGGAGGGAGAATGAATGGATCAGAGAGAGGATGCTGTCTGCACAAAATAGTGGGTTTGGCATTAGTAGAGACACATGCCTCAGCAAATTAGAGAAGTTTGACAGATGTTTCCTGAAATCTACAGCGAGAACGAAAATAAATCACTGTATTAATCTTAAGCTGTGACTTGATAAATCTCCAAATGTAAATTGAAGTGAAACAAACACAGTAACTTATATTAATAGTACTTAAAAAGCACTGTCTCTCTGAAGTATAAAAATAGTTATTCATTCATTCAGTATGTTCACAGGGATAGTAACCACATACTAACCTTAATTTATTTATGAAATTCAAGAAATTGGCATATGATTCCAAAACAGGTGTTGGTTAGGGCATGTGACAGGCATAAAGAAACAGCATTCACACCAGTGCTACCTGCAGGCTGAGGGACATCACCACACCAGTTCAGATCACACCAGCTTCTTGTTGTTAGAACACACCTCATTTGCTTCTCCAAAGTGTAACTCATCAGCCTTTTTAATGCATATCCAATATGCCTAATTTCTAAATATTCTTTGGCTTTCAGCTGACATTAACAAGGCTCTCTTAGCTAAGAGGAAACGATTAGAAATGTACACAAAAGCCTCACTCAAAACCAGTAACCAGAAGATTGAACACGTTTGGAAAACGCAGCAGGAGCAAAGGTGACCTTTCCTCTTGGTTTCCAAGCCTGTGGAACTAGATTCCGTTCTGGGTGACAGCATGGATAGCTGGTCTGTCACCTTGCAATAGCAAGTACTGTATCTAATGTTAAACATCTGCTCAGGGCCTCTGCTGTCTTCCATTGTGTCCACGCTGTTAATCTGACAGTAATAATTCAGCACATTCTCTTTTGAACAGACAAATTTAAGATTTGGAACTCTGAGAGCAAGGTACATTAAAGAGTGTGGCTTACTTTAATCTTTATGGAAAGTGACCTTTGATGTTATTATGTATTTTAAAACGATGGGGGGGGGGGGGGGGTCCCCACTTTGGAAATTTCTGTTTCTACCTGAAAACTGAAAAATGTTCAGTAAAACTTTAATATAATTCTGGTTAAGAAAGTAAATAATTTTCACCTTCCTTAACATTCCTCTCACCTCTTAAGGCATATTTAATTACTACATCTGATTCCAGAGATAGAGCAAAGTGAAAAAAGAGACAGTTAAAAACTAAAAGTCAGCAATACTTGTAACTGTCTTGGTGTTGTTCTACATTTATTTGTATTTGAAACTTGTACAGACAAAATTTTAAGAAATGAGCTGATCAGTTTTTCAATGTAAACACCTTGTGTTAAAGCAACTACCTGTAATTGAATTAGAAAAACATGGTAAATCTCTCAAAACCTGACACTGTTAGGAAGAAGAGTTGCTACAATTTCTTTTTAACCCGTATTTTATGGGAATGCTGCCTCTATAGATATATTCCACATCCACTCAGTGTACATGTGTGTTCAGTTTTTCAAAACATAGAGTATTGAAATGGGGTCAGATGTCAAAGTAGCCTGTTTCTTTATCTATGCCAGCTTTTATTCTATTCCATTGGTATGTTGAACCTTAGCTTTCCTTGTAATTCCCTGTGGCATTTGTCACACTTAGAGTGTCTGTTTATAGGCAGAAGCTCAATCATGAGTTCTCCCAGCAGTTCCTGACTTTATTTCAGCAGTGGGATGTAGATGTGCAAAAGGCAGAGGAGCAGGAAGAAAAACTTGCGGTGAGTTTCCAGCATGGTGGGAGCTTCACTGTATTTTCCACAAGGAGGGAATATTGTTGTTTCTATACTCAAGAAATGTAAAAACACTTTATGCAGTTTAAATATAAATATATGATTGTTTAAGTTTGGGAAGAGAGGTGCATTTATAAACTTTACTTCACGTTTATAATCACTGCTAAGTGATGCCCTAGGCCAGCATGTGGCTTGAGAAAAGCAAGGACCATTTAAGGAGAAGAAAGACATGTGCTGTTTCTCTCCATCCATAGTCTTTGGGTTCAGGGAACAAAGGAATAAAGGAAAGTAGTGGTTTTTTAGCATACATTCCTTAAAAATATGCCTGTATACAATAAATTAAGAGAATTTGATCACTGAAAGAGGATAGGAGCTATACAATGGAATGTAATCATGTGCTGTTGCTCTGTTTGTACTTCCAACACATTTGCAAGGTTTGCTTTTCCTGAGGTAGCACATACCTAGGGATACCCTAAGAAGCTGTGGGACATAGCAATCCTCATGGGATTTTACAGGGATAATTCAGGTTGCAAGAGACCACAATAGGTGACTTGGGGCTTAATCCAGTCTTCAGTCTTACTTTCATTAATAAAAGCCAGGATAACTTCTCCAGGCAGAGATCCACATTACAAGGCACAGATTTCCAATAAAGGCAGATTTTCTGATTCTGAAAAATCAAACTGGTGTGCTGTCCAAGCACTCTGCTTAACAACTGATGGAATTATGTTTTTCTTTTGCTTCTGCTTCAGAATATGCTTCGTCAGCAACAAAAGGTTTTTCAACAGGCAAGAATAGTTCAAAGTCAGCGACTGAAGACCATTAAGCAACTCTATGAGCAATTCTTAAAGGTAAATCTTTTTCTTGGAAAGCAGCTGATCCTTATCACTTAAGAAAGCTATATTAATTCAGTGTTTCAAGTTTAACAAAGTAGACTAGACATACTAGACAGCAAACAAAAAAACTGTTTTGAGTACAACCACACAAAAATTTTAATTTTTTAATTAAAGGCATTCCTCATGAGAGAAAACCTTCTGTGCCTTAATAATTTTCATGACCCTTTGCTGGAATCTATCCTGTATGTTCCTATCTCGCCTGTCCTCAGGAGTCTAAACTGGACCCAGCATTCCAGGTGTGGCTTCACCAGCTGCCAGTATACAGAGCGGATTCAAGTCCATCAATTTCTGACAAACCTTAATTTCAGAAATTCAAGTAATTTCCTAGCTGGGTTTGAAATTTCAGTTATGATAAGCTTGGTGTTTGGTTTGGGCTTTTTTGAAGCCTAGTAGTTGATAAAAATAAATCTGAAATGGAGCAACTCTTAGTTTAAAAAAAATCAGAATTTACTGAGTATATTACAGAAGCATTAATAAATAGTAACTGTTCCAAAATGTCAAAAATGTCTTCATCAAAGAGGAAAAATAGAACAGAAGGTCAAGTATCACTTTG
Organism: Agelaius tricolor; assembly: GCF_023055355.1. NCBI lineage: Eukaryota > Metazoa > Chordata > Aves > Passeriformes > Icteridae > Agelaius > Agelaius tricolor. Next base: position 8,650,931 of record NW_027269263.1, read on the forward strand.
ATTTTTCTCCTCAAAAAAGATCAAAAGGTAGAAGTCAAACCTCAAATAAGCTTAAATAAATACAAATTAAGGAAAATGCAACTAGACACATACACAGAGGTAAGTGTAATTGTATGTAAAAAAGGGAAGATAACCAGGGAGTTTTATTTGGCTTATTTGGGGAGAAGTGTGCAAAGAAACGCAGTGGGGTTTATACTCCTCACTTCAAGTCCAGCAAGGTTGTCATGATATTGAACCCCTAGAATTCCTGACAGATGTCTATTCAATCTCCCCTTGTAGCATTTTTATCTTAATTGAAATGCAGAAGAAGTAGCTGAGCCCTCACAGAGGCTGACTGGAGGGCTCTATCCTCTTCCCAGGGTACATACTGTTTAAATAGGAATGTAGACTGGAGTATGAAGTCCTGTATCATTCCTCTGCCAAGCTGTGACAAACTCATCAATTATCTGCGATCACTGTAAAAATTAAATTGTAGTATGAATAATTATTGGTTTGTTTGGTTGTTTTAAATTAACTACTTGACATTGAGGAGTTCTGAATTAATATTATCCTTAACTTCAGAGCATGGAAGAGCTGGAGAAGAGCAATGAAAATCTTCTGGCCGGTGCCCAAAACGAACTTCGCAAGGAAATGGCGATGTTGCAGAAGAAGATTATGATGGACACTGTAAGTATCAGATCTATGAAGTTAGTTAAATGCAGAAATAGAACATTCAATTAAAAGTCATTTGACATTCATTTAATTCAAAGGAATCATATTGATACAGCATTTGTTCAGCGTTATCTCCTTTTCTTGTGACAGCAACAGCAGGAGATGGCAACTGTTCGCAAGTCTCTTCAGTCCATGTTATTCTGATGGCTCAGTGGAGAAGCAACTTGTACCTAAGTAACACGATACAAGTACAGGCATTAGAAGGATGTTGAGATTTAAATGTTTCAAGGTTCCTATTAAACTCTTTCCTGGATTGTTCTAATCTTGTCTGTTCATGTTGTCAGAAGATATCTTAGTAAACTTTTATTACTGGGGGGCAGTATGGACCCCAAACTGTTCACTGTCTGTTCAGTTGATTTTTAAAAATTTCATATCCACTTCAAATTGCACTGGACTGTTTAAATAGTTTCACTTTTTTATACCAAATTGTAACAAGGGGAAGAATTAATGAAACATGCATTACCCAGATTTTACTTAATAACTTGAGGCCTTTAGGTACATTGTGCAAAGCTAACAAGCTGCAGATTGTCACAGTTTCAATTAGCCTGCTGATATATTAGCTGTTATAAAAATTCACAGGGTATGACATAGCTCAGACACAATTGTTTAATGATGTGTATTATGGTACATTAAAGTAAATTTTGTTAACTCTTTTGTTAGTCTAGACATTGTACTATCTCTGTATTAGTATGAGATTTATAAACTGCTGTAATTTGTCCAGAAAACTGGGGGTTTTTTAGTTAAATTATAAGCTTAATGTATCTGCTCATGTAACAATAATTAAACATTATGCATTTTGGGTCTGCTTTCTGTAGAACCACTGCTAGAAGAAATTGACTTCATTTATTTAGTTACAAGACTTTGAGATGGAATGTTATTTTTTGCAATTCCAAATGACTAGCAATTTAGGGAGGCCTGAGTTTTAAGGATAAAGCATTTATCTTTCATGTATCTCATTACAGTAAATAAGTATAAACTAAACAATGAGCTTAGTGCACATGCAGTTTGTTTTTACAGAAAGCCATTACACCTGAATATCTACTTTTAAAAATTAGATAGTTGCCAACATATTTAATGCTTTGATTTAATATAACAGTAGATAAAAAGAACCATCCACGCACCCACACACACCAAATGTGATGTTATCACAACAATGTGTTTCAAAACCGTATTTTTCTTCTCAGCCTACAAGCATTTTTTGAGTCAAGTCATTTGATGGTGGTTCTCCAGGACTGGAAGCCAGATTAAGTGATGGCTAACTTGCAGTAACTTCAGCTGTTTGGTTATAATGACTATAGAACTTCTTGTTCTGCCCCTGCCAGAATTCAGGACAGGAGCAAACACGAGAGTTACACTGCTACACTGATGCATGAGGGGATATGGGCCTCTCATGGTAACGAGTAACAATGCTGGTTTGTAATTACTGAGTCTCAGCCCTCTAAGGCCAATGAAAGGAGGCTATGAAATAGGTGACAGATCTTCAATAGGAGCTTATTTGTTAGCATTACCTCCTGCTTCTGGTTTGATTTGTTAGTATGGAGTCATGGTTCTGATTTTCTGAGTGATTTCTGCATTAGTCTCCTATTATCCACATACCTCTATCATATCCTCAAAACTACTTATACCTGCTATGCCAGGACACAGTTTTGACCATTGTGGAGAACTCACTCATTTCACTCTTAAGATGTTGCCTGTGTCTTTTCATCAGGAGATAAATTTCCTTACTGTATTCAGCCAAAGTAAAATGGTCATTACCATCTTCTTTTCTATTTGACCACGGTCTAGGTTCAGTCTAAAATCATGTGCAGTTGCTGTGTCATTTCCAGCCTCAAACATGAGTAGTAGGATTCATTCTGAATTTATATTAGTCACTTTGAGTTGTAGTCCTTTGGCAGTAACTGTTACAGTTACAGATCCTCAAAATGATCATTATTTTCTTCTTAGGCAGGAGGGTGGTGGATGCTATTTTATTTCCTCCAGAGCAGCAGACAATACACCACTTTAAAATCTCCTTGAACACCTCAGGAAGTATTTTTGACCTAATAAGCAGGTAGGAAGCTGCACTGGTAGTATTTTTAAAACAAACCATGGCATTCTTTATTGGACAGACAGAAAGCACTCCATTAACTCAGAAGCTCAGGTACATATCAGCAACTGGAAGGAGTAATGCACACTTACATTCAACAGCTTTTTAGATAAACGATATTCAAGTACTACCTCTTGAAAGGAGTTTATGTATAGGGTTTGTGTGCAAGTAATCAATTTTTCATTCAGCTTTTCTATAATGGCAACAGCCCTCTTGTTAGATATGTTACCCAGTGGGTCTGTTCTTAAAGGAAGAAAGAAGCTGATACTGGGCCTGAGTTCCTGGTTTGGAGAGTTTTACATTATGGTTCAGTTTTGTGCCCTTTTGTTTGGCTAAAGTACAGTGGCAGCTTCGAGACAATAGGATCGACTGTAAGGTAAATGAACACAAGGAAAGAGAGGGAAATACAGAAGGGTGAGCTGCAGGGCTGGAGCCACAGGCGTTGGAGTTTATCAATGAGCTTTGTCCTTCACTTGCATAGGCTTACAGACACAAGTCAGGGTGCCTAAAGTCAGTCCTCTCCTTACACAGCTAGCTGTAGTCTAGAGAAGGATGAAGTAAAATGAGACTGACCTTACTGTGACCACAGAACCAGAAACTGGCCTTGAAGGAAAGTGCAAGCTAAAGTTTCATGTGGTAGCAGTAGGTTATGTACTTAGATTCTAGAGAATGCATGAATTCTAAAGGCACTCATAACAGTACTTTGAATCAGAAGAAAATTTTCCTGAGCTGTACCTCCTTTATCTACTGATCCAACAGCTTGTTCCTTGGAAGTACCAGAGGAGAGATTGAGTGATTTTTAGGTCATGGCTGCCTCATTTTACCAGCCTTAATAATGCAGGATTGAATTCATTGGTACATCTGACAACCACTTCAGAGCAGTTCCAACAAAACTTTAGAACCTAATGCTACAAAATTAGACATGAAATTCCTCTTCGAATTCTGGCTGGTAGCACCTTGCTTTGCATCTACATTCACCAGAAGAGAAATACAGAATTAAAGTTACCTAACAGGAGATGGCAACGTTTTCAAATGTAGTATTTGTGGTCTGAAACACAGGGAAATACATTCTGGTTCAAAAGTACAACAGCATCTGCAGAACTTTGTACCTACTAATTCTAACATCTGGTAATGTCTGAAACACAGTCAACTTTCCCATAAAACTGTTTTCTTCAAAAGCTTTATCTGTCTTCCCAAAAACACAGAGGCTGCTTCATTCCCCTAACTGCTTCTTCTCTTGTCCTTGACCTATTTAATCAGTCATTATGGTTTTGAACCTGCTCAGGAGCTTGATGAGATGAAATTCTGAAGACATGTATATGAAGATGAGCGGCAATCTGTAGGCACACACCACTGGCATATCTCAGCATATCAAACAAGGATATGAACTTCAAAAGAACAAAACAGAACAGGTTAAAAAAAATCCATTTTTTAAAATTGTCCCTACTATAAATATGCTATACTTTAATAAGAATTGATCCAAGTGACAAGCATAACATAAATACATCATTGTAACATACAGCTACAGGGTGGTCTAGTTTAGAATTAAAAATAAAACCATCACAAAACCCCAACATCCTAACAGCACTAAACGCTTACAAGATCTGTTAAAAACCATTTGTCTGCAGTTCACAGAATGACTTTAAAAATCCACATAGACTAAAGCATAATTTCAGGAGAGATTTATAAATTTACTTTCATTTCTTTGTTCCAAGTAAAGCAAGCCAGTCAGCTCCCAAAAACATATTTACTTGGTACCCAGCACTCCCTCTGCAGTGACAGTAGAAATGTGAGCAAGTCAGAAATGGCAGAGCAGAATGACAGGGACAATTCTCAATGAATTCCTTAAAGCATGGTCCAGACAAAGAGTATAAAACACTTACCAATGCTATCCACAGGACAATATATTCATCAATGAAACTGTTGAAGTACTGGTCCAAAAACAGAAGTCCTGGCCCGATAAATGCAGAGTCCTGAAGACAAATTTCACTTTTTGTCATGTGAGCCACCTATGTTTGAAAAAAAAAAAAAAATTAAAAAGTGCATCCATTCTGTCTCCTTGGAAGTTACATCTATACCTATGCATTTCAGCTATCTGCACTCTCTAGTTTTTCAGCACTGTATTCAAACTGTAAGACTATGCAAGTGTATTACTGAAAACAAATACTATGATTTTTTTTTTTTTAATTTTGGCTTTCCCTAGCCAAACGTTAACTAGGAAACAGACCTTTTCTTAGGTGGCAACACTTGTTCTCTTACTGTTTAGTAAGAAAGTCTGTAGAATACCTATTTTCTAGTGTTCGAAAAATGTCATCCTTGGAGAAAAAATAAAAGCATCTGGCTGGATTACTGATGTTGGTAAATTTGTAGTAAGGCAACTTTTTAAAATCCATTGAGGAGTGTTTTATGTACAAAAAAGACAAAGACTGGAAAGACAGAATAGAGACAGAAAAGTTTCTCTCTTCATTTTAATGATCACAGTAAATTCTTATTTCAGATAATTAAAGGAGAAGCCACAGCACTGTAAGTAAGGCTTAAGAGACCACAGTTAGGATGTTAACAACAGACAGTAAGTGCATTTCTAGGAGTAAGTTAAACAAAACTGAAAGTCCTAACCAGTCCATTCAACAGCAAATACGTGTTTTCATCAGTGTCACATATAAACTCTCGGTAGAACCCTGAATCTAGTTCAGTGTCTTGATCACAATGAATCTGGTAATACAGGAGCACAGCAAAATGGGAAACTGTTCCCCCTGATCCAGTAAGTGTTTAGCCAAGAACCAGATTAGTTTAGCAGGTTTAGGACTGACTTACCACCAGCTTCTGTGAGATTTTGGCATTCACAAGCCCAAATGTCAAGACATACAGGCAAGAATGTTTTTCAAACAGCTGAGTTGTAGACTTTTTATAAATTGTAATGGCCAGTGTGATAAGCAGTCCAATGTGCAGGGCTGGTGAAAGAACACTTGTTCCCTAAGATATAAAGGGATGGAAAATTTGTTTTAAACTTCAGTCACATGATAAAGTCCAAGTTTTATACATATTTCAAATCCCATTAAACAAAACCAGAGTTGTCAAAACTTGTCAAAATCCATTAGTATTATGTCACTGCTCTTAGCACCCTTTGCAGTACCCTTTGACCACTAATCAATTTTTTAGGAAAATTCACTGCTGGTTACCATGACAGAAGAAACCCAGTAACAGGCAGAGAGGAGGTAGATAATGAACTTTGCTTTAGCCATCTAACACTCACATGCCTGTCTGCTTAAAAGCTTAAACAAATAAAACCCTTAGGGATCATCTGAAACGTAATAAATTACGGGCATAAATTATTCAAACCTCAATTGAATTTTTAGAGCAACTTACTGCTATTGTAGATCCATTCTTTCCAACCCCTCCACCAAAGATGACACGGAAGTAATTGAAAAAAGAAAGTGCTGTTCCACATAGGATGCCAATAACTGCAAAGAACTTCAGTTCAAAGCCCAGCAAAGGGACCTAAGCAGAACACAAAAGAAACAAAACCAAAACAAAAAAAGAACAAACAAAGCACAACAAAACAAGAGAAAGATATTAAAACTTAAGCACACAACACCTTTTTTAAGAAGTGATTAAAGCAGCCATTCTTACCTACTAAACAAATGTTTTATTTGAACCCTCACTTTCCTGGGAACAATCTCAGAACAACAGTGTTTAAAATTTGTTTCCTTACTAAGAAAACAAGAACTATCTTTTGTAATGCTTAAACTTCACTACTGAGTACTTAAATTCTGTTCTTGAAATTCAGTTAGATCTTAGTCTGCTCCTCCTTAATATGTTCTTCAAATATTTTCACCACACAAGCAAAAATATGACAGACTACTGCCATCAATCACCATGATATGGGAGCAGGAAGAGGGGTAGAGTTCCTTCTGTTCCACTGGATAAAACAACACTGATCCACAGGAAAAACAAACACCATCTGCCTGCTGTGTGTTTTGTCATATTATTTGTATGCTGTATCTTTGCATATTATGGGACTATCATTAAAAATCTCCAGATACAAATTTTAATTAAACAGTTACCTTCTGGAATCAATTGCAGTGTCAAGGAAACTTCCAAAGGCAGCAGAGGATTTTAAAAAGAAGTAATAAATGCAACTGTTTACTACATTTTTTGAATATATAGTTTTTTGTGATACAGCATAACTACAACAGATTCTAATAGTGAGGAAAAAATTAATCATAATTTAAGTTTAATGCACCTACTTTGTTTTCCAACATGAAGACAGGCTTTTTGAAAATAGAAAAAAATAGGCTGGGAAAAGGAAGCAAAGTTTAGCTAAACATTACTCCATTGCTGAGTAAACTTTTGAACTAGTTTTCATTTCTACTGGTTATCAATAGTATGGAAAAGTAAGCCTCAGCTCTTTGCACTATAACCAATCAGAACTATAAATTTCTGAGTAAAAGCCCTAGAAAGCTGAAGATCTTTTGATACTGTCCACTAAAGTGCATCTTTAAAGATCAGAATAAAAGCCACAGATATGGAAATGTTTTGGGACAGAAAATAATGTTTTAAATATAAATATTTACATGGCTGTGACATAATTCTTAAAAATCAGTACAAATATGAATAACTTAACCAAAACCCCCTGGCTTCATCCCACAGTTTCATTAAATTGAAGCATTTAATCCTTAAATTTTAAGATAAATTGTTTAACTGAAATGTATGCCTTACAATAAAATATACAAAATATATGAAACCAGAAAAAAAACCTATTTGCTAAAGCTTAACTATGTGTGGAGTACTAGTTCCAGATCAGAAGTTTATATATGGCAGATGGGGTCTTTTTTCCTCTGTGTAGCTAGAAATCTGTGCACAGGGAGTCACACCAATAGATCTAAGTTAACTATGGCATTAAAATAAACTACACTTACACAATAAGCTGAAACAACATTACACAACTGGTAGGTGTTGATAGTACTTGCACAGAGCAGCTTCAAATATCACAGGAACTGTGGGCACTTGAGAAGATACTCAACAGGAATTCTGAGCACTTAACACACTCACCTTATAGTCCCATAATCCTGTTCCTCCATAGGCAGTTATCAAGAGCAGCATTGTTATGGTGATCTGAACTTCAGTTACATCAATTCTGTGAAAGGAGACAAAAAAGAGATTTAGTTCAAGGACTTTTTGCTGTAAGTGTGAAGTGTGTGTGGAGGGAGGGGGGAATAAAACCCCCAGTAACTGTACTTGAAATGATATAAATATATATAGAATATTACTTTCCTTGACTGAGAAAGCCACTCTATATGGAGGCACACATCTCTGGCTAAGATTTAAAATGAAAGCTATACTCCTTTTCTGAAGCAAGCTACATATAATTTTGAAAGGGGGACACTTTAATGAATACACTGTTAACTATTTGAGAATTCTGTACAAATTTACAGACTTGTTGATGTGTAAATGTCAAATCAAGGTTTTAGGTAAACTCATAGTAAATGCAATCAAACATTTCCATTAAAAGCACAGCATATAAAAGCAGACACTATAACAAGCAGGCTGGGAAAGAAGGGATTTCTTTAAGCTTCATATCATGAAAACTTGACAGATACAGCCTGCAAAACAAGGGAGGACTGAGTCAGTGGATAGGTAAGCATTTGCCATATTTCTGAGAACACATAATTGCTATCTTGCTTTCCTCCATAAAAGCTGTTTTAGGAAAGGTGGCCTTGTATGCCCTGTGAAGTCCAGACTCCATGTTTCACCTTTTTTTTGTTCTCTGACAAGACAGACATATAAACTCTTTATTTTTGTATTTAATTGATGAAGGCTCATATGAAGCCAAGGCTCAAGAATAAAAAAAAACAAAAAACAAAACCAGTACTTTTTAAACTTTAACATAATTAAAATAATGACCAAAAAAAGGTGCATATCAAAGGTACCTTTTATGGTACCAAAGTTTTGAGACAGGTATCTTATCTTCATACTAAAGTTACCAGCAAACACTGATAATGAATGTTTAAGATTTCTTTTAGCAGTTGGAATAAATTTACTGTTTTAAGGTATTATGGCCAATGTGTATTGCTACTTACTTAGCACATGACCTATCTGCACAGGAAGCAGTGCGTTTTTAGAAGAAGATAGCAATCATCTTTTAGGTAATGGAAAACATTTATCTGAACTTGATAATCTCAGTTAAAACTCTCTTCTTTCATCAGAAAGATGGTGATAAAATATGCTAAATTTAATCACAGTCTTGTGACTCTTAGAGGGTCCAGAGTTTAAACTGCAGTTAGATGATAAGCTGAGGTGCTCGTTGCCTCCTAAAGCCAAGATCATGGGGAGTCCTCTTCTTCCTAAGATGTTGTATTCCCTCAGTTTTATTTGCTGCAGTGCTCACTGGACTGTAAGGTGAACCAGTCCAGCCTGCCAGTCCAGTGTAGGCTTTTCACCTTCTGCCCATTTAATGAAGTGGCTTGAGGTCCAGTGACAGGGTGTCACAGGACAATGGGGCTGGGAGTGGGCTCTTCTTCTCTGCCAGGGATGAAGTGTTACATCCACCCTGCCACTGCTGAGCCTGCTGCTTACCTAATGCAAAAGCACCCATGTGCAAGTGTTCAGAGGTTGCACTCTGTACTATTAACACCAGGATTTCTAATCTGCATTGCCTTTGTTGCTGCTGGTGAGGGGAGGAGGCTCAAACTTGAACTTGTGCCAAAATTTAATACTTAATTTCACAGTGGCTCAGACTGTGGGTGGCAACAGAACCCAAATCAGAGCCCAAAGACTTTACTCAGACACCTGACAGTGTCACATTATTCAGCTCCCTGATCCTTCTTGGCCATCAGCACTAGGAATCTCATTTGTGATTTATTTCTAAAATTTAGTGCTTCTAAGTACTAAAATAGCATCAGTGAAAACTTCCATCCATCTTATTACGTACCAGCATATTTAGAGCACTATACTATGCCTTCTTCACACCTCTGTGTTTAAGAGAAACAAAATTGGGAGCCTTGAAAAAAAAAGTGACCTGTTTTCACTGGACAGAAATAAGTTATCTCATGGAAAAGTTGTGTCTGTTTAACTTTGAACAGTAACCATGGAACACCAGGCCATTCTGAGCTGTTTGTATACTATCATTATGTTAAAGTAGAAGTCACCAAGTTTTTAACAAAATCTTTATGTGGTAAAGACTTCACTGCCTTCCCCATGTGAGGAAATCATTCTCATGCTTTTTGCAAGAATAAAAGGTACAGAAAAGCAGTCATGTCTGCAAAAGGCTAGAGCTCATGGCCTAGTCCACCTCCCTTCAGAGCAGCCTACAGTCAGAGACAGAAAGTATCCTATTTCAGCCATCACTGTGAAGCACCTATTTTTGTTTACAGCACAAGATGTCCTTTAAAAACAATAGGATGTGTAGGTAGGCAGAAGAATTACAGTGGTAAATGTAATAATGTGGTAAAATGCATTACCAGCAAATCAAAGAGAGCTCTTATCAATATCACAGAGACAGCTGCATTTGATGCAATGTGCAGGGATAGCTGGTCACCAGCCTGTGTGCCTGCTGATGTGCTAAGGCACTTCTTGCAGAGCTAAGTAGGACTATGTACAGGTGATTTAGCAAGTGACTGGCATTAGCAGGACAGCCTTCATGTATCCCTTATTTTCAGTTCTGCTGCCACAGAAGTCTCAGACTTTTCCTTTTTTCAGAAGTAATTGTACTAAAGCGAAGCTCATTCCTTAAAACCAAAAAGGCCATGGCCACGTACTACCCCAAGAATAGGAGGGTGCAGCAATCCCTGCATTATTAGCAGTTAAACTGAAATTATTGTCTTCTACATTAATGTCATGACTTCTTCTCCTATGCAGCAGTGAAACAGATAAAATTTCTATCAAGTCATGAACAGCATCACACAAGTCTCCAGAAATGACCAAACACAAAATCTAAAGGATAACAAAGCCAGTGTGAGCCAGATTTTACAAAGGCCCTCACATAAACGTAGTGTAATTAATTCTTCAAGCATTGCCACAGATCTGTGGAACTCCTTGAGGATGCTATGGGTGCAGAGAGTTCATTCCAAGGAAGACTGAAAATGCCTATGAAAGGGAAACCCATTAGCAGGAGAATTTCTCTAAAATGCATGTAGTTTTGAGTGCCCAGGGGCTGAAACTGTTCTGCTCTGGGAGATTACAAAGGGAGGTACCCAGATGCTTGCTCTGTCCCTACTCCTACACAGGGCACTTGTCTGCAATGTAAACAAGACCTCTGGCCTCAGCCTGCACAGTGCTTGTATGGGTTCTGACAACAAATCTGCAAAAAAAAAAAAATGCTAAATGCATGCAAACAAAGCATACAGAGCTAAAATCAGCTGCTAGAAGAACAGCAGAGTTCAGTATTATGCAGAGTTTCAAGTTCTTGTTAGGTAAAACACAAGTCTGCTGGATTGGAAGGGAGATGAGAAAGAAGGTAAGAAAAAGAGAAAGCAGGGAATAAACTAGGAAGAAACTGAAATCAAGAAGCTAGCAGTCTCAGACATTAAGCCACATGTAGTTCTAAGGATACCTACTTACTTTCCAAACCTTAGTATGCCTGATACGTATGTCTGCCAGTGAGCAGAATAGAACATGAACAGTCCCACAAAACAACAGAAAAACAACCAGTCAGGATTCGATCCTAGGCGGATTGCTATGCAGGATCCAAGGACAACAAATACTGAAAAGCAGAAATGAGTATGTTAGTCATATATCCTCTTTGCTTGAAGTTAAGAGAAATTAAATAAATAAATAAATAAAAACACAGGACATTTTACATCACTCTAACAAAGTAATGCTATGACTGATACTTCACTGAGTAGCTGACCCTCAGGGGCAGTCCTGGCAGGAGAAACCAAAACACAGCACTCCTTTTCTGCCAAGGCAGGGCCCTGCCCTCTAGCCTACAGTGGCTGCTCTCCCTCCTCCTGGCCTTGTCATCTCGTGTTTTTTGCAACACCAACAACTTCAGCTGAAGGGCCAAGCTCAGGGAGACTGGCAGCTGCACTTCTCTGGGAAGTGACACATAAAGAAGGTACTAATTCCCACAGCAACTGTCTCAGCCGTTGAGCTTTATGAAACTACAGGCATTGGCACCAATACCGGCTCAGTTATGGAAAGTGAAACTCAGCAAGGCTTACTTTTTGAGCACTCCCAACTTTTTTCAAACTATTTCTTCTAAGGAATATAAATTATCCTTCTTGTAAGTGCCAGGCTGGATGCCCCATTACCAAACTGATATTTTGGCACCTTCCTCCTAAAGGGGAGTATATGAAGATGCAGTTAAGTAAAAGCAGAACACATCTTACCCAATATCAGCCAAAGGAACTTCTAAAATACCCCCTGTTACTGGCCAGGGATGCAAAGGTCACGAGATAGAGAAGTTATACTAAAAAACCCTGTTCTGAGCAGGGGTTTGGACTAGATGATCTCCAGAGGTCCTTTTCAATTTCAACAATTCTGTGATTAATCAGCTGCTCCTGAAAACAGGCAACTTTTATAAACTAGGATGTGTGACAGTAAATGAAGGCTACCTGTGGAAATAGAGTCGCAACCATGATCAAAGAGCTCTCCCAGGGGAGAACTACTGTTTGTTCTTCTGGCTTGCTTCCCATCAATGGCATCCAGAGACTGGTAGATAAAAAGTCCTAGTGCACCCAGGATGTATGCCCAAAAAGGTGCCTGAAAGAGATTCACATAAAAGGTCACCAGGTAGTTCCCAATTTCTTAGGTGATAAACTGTTTCATTAAAGGTAAAATAATGTTCACCACAAAACTGTATTATATTGTGCTATTTGTTACTTAATGGACAAACCAAACACCTTGCACTAATATCGACATGGATTGTAGTAACTACTGTAATGAACTACCTCAGATACACCAGTGGAACTCAAGTCCTTCTATTTATTTAAACAAAAACAAACCCAGAACTTTGGCCCCTCTTCTGCATCAACTGACCTTATTTTCTACCTTAAACTCACAGTATTTGTGTGATTAGTTGCATTCTTTGTGCTGAAAAATGTTATAAAAATCATCTTTAAAAAAGAAAGTAGTAGCAATGCACTTACTAAAGCTTTCAGCAGTTTGTGTCACAGACACGTAGATGATTTGCTCATATTTACAACATATAGATGTAAAAAACTCGGTGGGTTTTTACTATATAAAGACTTGAGCCTTTGAGGAAAGATAATTTTTCCAACACACAAAAATCGACTACCAAGGCACTTTGGACAGGACTTAAAAAAATTAAGTAATTCACTAAATATGAAGGAGAAAGTATCTACTTAATATACATCATCATTTTCAAACCAAGCTGTTATATTAACACCACTCTTAGGTTCAAAGAACTGTTCTGCAGTCATTCCTTTGAAAAGCACTGTTTTCATATGCACAGTCAGTCTGGCTTCGTCTAGGAATTAGGTTTTGTTTAAAATTATTTTAAACACCCTTGGAACGAAGCACAGGCAACATTTGTACTTCATGTAGTTTCCAGTACTTCCCTTAGCATTCAGGAGTACTGTTCATGAAAACAAGGTCAGGTGAAAAGGCTGGAAATGCAACTTGCAGGTGAAACAAGCAAACACCCACAGGCAGTCACAGAGCTGAATCCTTTCCCACTCCCTGCTTAGGGACAGCTGCTGTGCTGCTACACCTCTGCAACTCCTCTCCTGCAGCACAAATTGGCTAACATTTGTCCATGTATTTCCTAAGACCAGTAAAGGCTATTAAGCAGATTAGACACCAGCTCAGATCTCAGTGTGCTGAGATTTGTCCACACCAACTAAACCCAGTGTCACTGCTGAGGAAGAAGGGAAAATGGCAGCAGTAAGAATGCAGATGAGGTGCAGCTGCTCCTCTAGACATTCTGATGTCTCACCATCATTATACTCATTGTCTTCAGCTAGAAAAAAAAGTTATGCCTCCAGGTAGACTGGTCACAAAACACACTAAGCAGCCACATGCTTAAGGAAAGTCCAGTTCTGAATAGCATTTTTGCTGTTATTTAAGAATTCCTCATGTATTTCAGGCTGGCTGATACACTGTTATCAAAGTCAATTGGTTGGCTGCTTCACCCAGCTTTGAAGGAAATGACAGCCAAAGCATCAGGAACTCACTTTAGGTGCAAGCTCTGGATTTGTATGCAAATGAAAATCTAGAAAACTTAAAATATTCTTCAAAACTGGCAAGGCTGTCTCCTTTAGTCCAAGGAAACCAAGAAAAATTGTTATCAGAGATCATCTAGGAAGCCTTAAGCAGGTGAAAGAGGATGAGGAAATATTATTATTCCAATAATATACAGGTATTTGATAACTCCTGCAAAGATCACACTGTAGAAACCCAGGTCAAGTGAGGACAGCAATACAAGTTTGATGCTTAGTGATGGAATTAGTTGAGTTTTTTAGGTTTATTCTCCCTTCTAGTTTAATTAAAAAAGGAATCTTGTCTTGGGGGATGTGGTCAAACGAGGGAGGAAAGTTTTAGCCACCTTTTGAAAAAATTTCACTCCTCTAATGTGGAGATCAGGAGGTGCCTGTAGCTACCCCAGGACTGAGGATCACCAAAAGCCCCAGAGAGGCACAGAGAACTCAAGGGTCTCTCATGGCACGAGCTCATTTGGTCTCACACTGTGCAGGGGTCTGCAGCTACCTCCACTTGCTCTGCATCCTTCAAAAACAGAGGGCTGTCAGCCATTGCTCAGGTACTTCAGAACATAAAAGCACAGTTAGGACTTTGCTGAAGCTGAGATAATTTTAGCTGTGATATAATCCACATATTAAAGTTACCACAGTGCATACACTGGCTTTCAGAATAACTTTTTTACATGGAGAATACCAGAGAATCTCAAACACAGCAGCTCCAGACCAATGAGCAGAAAGGCCATGAGAAATCACTGTTTGCACTGCTGTCTTTTAAAGGAGTGTTTGAAAGACACAGCCAATTTTATCAGCAATATTTCTGTGAACTGCCACAAAGGTCATCTGCAGTGTGAGGTGTCCTTATGGTGACAAACTTCCATTAATTATGAAAAGATAGCTTAAGATCTACCTTTAGCTTCTAGCAAAGCAAGCATAACACAATATATACAAAAATAAAAAAATACATCAGCTTTAACTCAAACTTCTCCTATTAGGGCTTTTTGACAAAACAGTAGCTTTTTTCCCAGTTGCAAGTTATGGTACAGCTATGGTCATTCAGACTGATCCAAGTCTGTTTGCATTAGCTCCTTCTGGGACAAATCAAAGCAAGAGTCCCTCAGCACTCTGTCTGCCCCTTGCTGCTCTGGACAAAGGGTGAGCATTTTCACCTGTTTCCCAGTGAGGGTCATCTGTATCCATCAGCACCTGCAGCAGACGTATCAGGATCCCCCATAGTTAGAAAGAAAGGAAAAAGAATTCTTACTTATGCTAGTAAGAATAGCAGATGTCAGAGACCTTAGGAACATCATCTGGAGCATTTCATCCCCAGGCTGAGAGTTCAAATCTAAACCAGAGTGGTAAGAACCAAAATTCACTCACTTGTGATCAACTATCATTTAGCAGCTCTACTGTTTTAATTGGTAAAACACAGTTTTCCAGATCACCAAAGGGTCCTAATAACCATGGATTTTCTCTGCTATCCACCCTCCCAATACAGCTCATGCTGCTGTGTCCTTTGCCTTCTCACGTGCCTGGCTGTCCATTCAGGGATGTTCCCTAATGGCTTCCCACACTGGACCCAAGTAGTTTTCAAATTACAGAAGTGGGAATGAGAATGCTGACATGGCTAAGCAGAACAGTCAGGAGGCTCCCAATAATCATCAGCTTTTCACTGATGAGTTGTTTATTATCTCTGCCCAAAGTTATATCCTGCCCAAGCAAATGCATTATTTGGCCAGACCTAGGTGCCACTCTCACAGAACTAGAAGAGAACAGAAGCCTGAGGGGGAGGAGGCAGGGAGGGAGAGAGAGGGATGCTCAAAGGGGACTCTGAAGATACTACAAGCCCGGAATCCTGTCACACACAGATACAATACAGCAGAATTGGTCATCTGCTAACCCAGAGCATGTCAAAACAAAGCCATCTACATGAAGCATTTGATAGATATGTGTGACATGCCTCTCTTCCAGGAAAAAATGGGGGTAGAACAGCAGGCATTCTTCTACTCCCATGATTCCACCCCACAAAAGAGCATGGACATCTGCAAAAGACTACATGTGTCAGGGAAACCTCTGAGAAATAGTTTCAAGCACAGCTCTCAAATCCAGAGAATTCACAGGCCAAGCTTCTGCAGTACTTAAAGATTCAGTTCCTTAATTACTCATCACGTTTAGCCATAATCTCACTTCCTCAATCCATGCCTAATAGTGTTGCCCTAGTTTACATGGCACCTCTCTGGACCAGAGCCAGAACAGAGGGAGACATTCTGACTGGACTTCCCCCTCCTCTACCCCCTAAACATGGATCATTTCCCACGCTTCTGTTCAGCACAAACCACTGTGCAATTGTACTGACAGCAAGAAAAGGGAAAGGGCTGTTCAAACCTGAGCTACAGCAGGGAAGGCAGCATGGATGAAAAAAATAATAATCAAATAATTATTGTTCCAGTGCATTTCATGCATACCAAGGACTCTCTGGATTCCTTTAGCATCCTTGTCTCTCTAACAAGCCCTGTCTGAAAGAGCTCTCATCCTTCTGTGTCAGGATTCCTGACCTTCTTATTCATGCCAAATAACCTCCTTCTCCCATTCACCACTGAGCTGTTCCCCTCTTGTGGGTTTTGGCTGAATTTCCCACTCTGCTCAGTACTTCACATTTATTTTCCAAGTCAGGTAATGCTTTTTCCTTCAGGCTCTGCCCACCCCCCCCCACACATGCCCTGCTCATACCAGCTGCTCCAGTTTAACTTCTTTTCTACTTCTCTACTCTCTCTCCCACAAAGCTCAGCTGTGTCCCTGCTGTTTACATAATATCATACCTGTCAATATCTTCCTCTCATTCTGCCCTCTGGCAGGCCTCTTTCATTTTAAAGGTGGTTCAGTTGTTTGTTTGGGTTTGCTGTTGGTTTTTTTTTTTAAAGTTTTTTTAAAAGAGAGAGAGGCAGAGACAGCATCTCACCAATGTCCCTCTCCTTCCAAACAGCTGATAGTAGAGCCAGGTAAAGGCACTCAGACCCTTCCTTGCTCTTTGGTCTCCCTAGATATATGGCTTTCTAAACAGCACATTTCAGCAAGGTATGACACCCTTTTATAAACTCACTAGACCATTATTGAACCATCTTACTGAGCTAGCCACCACAAATCTCCCTTCCTTCCCTTAGCTCCCTGCAGGAGAACCCTTGGGCCCCTGCCCCCTTTTCCTATCACTGCCCAAAAAACAAATCCATAATCCATCCTTTTCTCTCCCTGTCTTCCTCTGTTCCCAGTTCTTTGCTTAGATCATGCTGTAAGTGCTACAAGATTAATTTTCAAATAGTTATAATTCAATGCAATCTAATAATTAGTTAGCATGCACTTCTGTCTGAAATTCTAGCGTCTCAAACCATTCTACAATTACATGACTTTATAAAAGAGGGCAGATTTAGACTAAATATAAGAAAGATTTTTTTTTTATGATGAGGATCATGAAACACTGGCACAGGCTGCCCAGAGAGGTGCTGGATGCCCAATCCCTGGAAACATTCAAGGTCAGAATGGACAGGACTCTGAGCAACCCAATCTAGCTGAAGATGTCGCTGCTGATGGCAGAGAGGCTGGACAGGATGGCCTTTAAAGGCCTCTTCCACCCAGCTATTCTTTGATTTTAGAGAGACCTGTGGCTGATCTTGAAGGATTACCAAAGCTAGACCCCTCCATGAGCAACCATAAAAACAGAGGATCAAAGTTTCCTTTCTCCTTTTTAAGAATGATATTTAGTCAGTTTTCTTCCTGGTTTTCCCCAGAAAGGGGAAGGATATGGAAGATTCCCCTGCAAAGCCTTATGAATTGACTAGCTGCTTCAGAGTGGTCTGCTGGCAGTAGAGCAAAACAATTCACTGTCTTATGGTGGGGATGAAATAGAAATCCTCACCTAAAAAAATGCTCCTTTCACACTCTAATGCACCAGATACACATTGCTCTTACTTAATGTCAGCAGGAGTTTTCATTCCTAAATATTTCCTAATGAGTGTCAAAAAAAAGAAAAAAAAGAAAGAAAAGAAAAAAATGGAACACAACCCAGGCTGCAGACACAGTGAAAACAACATTTCAGCACAGGTGGTGTCCTCTCCACCACCACACCTGGATACTGTTTCTATAGATTGCTGTCCTAAATAACAGAGATTAGGAAAATAAAAACATGCACCTGAATCATGGTTACAATAATGCCTGAGGGGTGCAACCTGCTAATGGCTTAGCTGTAAATAAGAAAGCTTGGGTCAAAACAGGCACTTAGAGAAGACAGTGATACAAAAATCATGTTCCTGCTAGGCAAGGAAACATTACTGAAGCAGACAATATTTAATAATTCCAAAACATACTGTGCCAGTCAGTAACAAACTGGTGTTTAGTAGCTGCTGGTACTGATGAAGATAAAAAGGATAGTGTATAGGGAAATAAGGGCTCCATGTTAGGAGAACAAGAGAGCATTTTGTGGTTTGAGACATTAATTTCATTGGGGAAGGGAAATCATGGAAATCACTGCAAAGGCAAAATGGAAGCGTAAAGTACAAACAGGTTCAGAACAACTAATTCAGAAGGCAAAATCATGAGGTGGAAAGTGTCTCTGGGGAAACAGATCTGTCAGTTGCTTTCTAGTAAGTAACTCAAACAGAATCCCTTGCAAAGAAACTGCTAAACCACAGTCTTCTGGCAGCTGGAAAGGTATATGTATACTGGAGAAAGATCTCCTTTCTAAGCATCTGCTAGCAGCTGCTCTCTGAGGGATTTCAACTACCAGTCTTACTTGCTTTGGATGGTACAAACATCAAGAGTTTTGTGTTTTCAATAAAGGCTTAACCAAAATGGCCCACTTAAGATTGGCTAGGGAATAAAAAACAATCACATAAACCAACTCAAAAGAAACCCCCAACACCAAACCCCAAAAGTGCTTGTTACTTTATCCAAGTCTTCTATTTAGTGCTCCTACCTGTGAGACTATAACAATGTTATAAACAAGGGATCCATCAGGTTTGTCCATCAGGTGATCAAGACATGTTCATGATGGAAAGAGGTGCTGTTGAAGTGCACTATTAGTTCAGTCTGTGATTTCAACCACCTTTAATGTAATTGTCAGCTCCACCTGTCCCTTCCAGCCTACACATCCCAGTCAAAACTCCAAAGGAGGTATTACAACAGTGCATGCAGCACCTGCCAGTGCTGCAACAGATTTAGCTTTTTCAAAAAGCCATCCAGAAACATGATCTCAACTTAGGCAGAAGACAAGCTGAGTCATTAAACAAGCTGGAGGGAGAATGATGCTTCTAAGTGATGCAGCAAGAGAAAATCAGGGCTGTTCTCACAGGGCAGAGGCAACTAACAAAACAACAGGATAAGGCTGGATCCACACTGCCTGTTAATAAAGGATATACTGATATCTGAACACGAATGTATAGTCCAAACTATAGCTTCTTATAAAATCCAGCTAGGAACAGAAAAGTTCCTAAAACCCAACCTAAGTTCTCCTGGAAGGAATAGTTCCCTGGATATCTGCAACACAACTTTTTTCTTTTTGTACAAGAGTCCTCAAAGGAAAAATAGCTTAAGTAAAATTTACTTTCTGCTTTTAGTTTTGAACAGCAAAGAGAAAAAGCTAAAATGAGCATTCAGACACATAGCTGGCACAACTGATATTTTCATCACAAAACTAAGCTAAAGGTAGCAGTACACAAGCATTTTAATTCTGAAAGTGGGACTAGAAGACCATCTGTAGTTTCCAACCATTCACTGTCATCTCTGTCTTCTCTTTTACTGCCTGAGTGCCTCTGCCTGGTGATGTGTATCAGGGGAGTGATAAGGGTGAGACCAAACCAAAGCTAATTTTGATCTGGATCACTTTCCTGATATGTCTGCAACAAATACCCTTGGTTACACAAAGGGCACAGCAAGTAGAGAAAAAGAAATGTTCTGCTGACAAGAACATTCACCAGGGTAAAGCTATGGTATTTAAAAAGTTGGTTTCCCAACCAACTGCCAACCTCTGCTGTTAGAATTTAAGCCCATCAGAACACAAGAAAAACAACGGCCACTTTTCAATGTATTTTACCCGCATAAAGCAATTTCCCCCTGCTATCTTCTACTCTAACTACCATAAAGACTCTGCAACGGGAAACTTGCAACAGGCTGGGAAGCTCTGATGGAGCCCCTGAAATTGACTGAGAAACTGTAGGCACTGCAGGTCAAGTGAGAGTAGCACCAGCCCACGTTAACAAGCCTGTTTTCCCTCCAGAAGTCAAAGCAATTAAATGTTTCCCACACAAGGAGGGATACATTTGAGCAGCTGTCAGCAAACTCATCTGCTCCCCAGCCCAGCCGCAGCTCTGATGCCCAAGAGTCTCGTGGTCCAGCCCTGCCCTGCTCCTGGCCACATCCCGCACCTTTATCATCACCTGCTGCTGTTTGTACGTCCACGGCCCCTGTGTGACAAGGGGGGAACATTCCCTTCCCAGCCATGGAATGCAAGATGGGCTGTGTGTGAGGCGGGGGTGCCCGCCCCAGGCGAGCCCGGCCATGTCCTCCGCCCCACAGCGCGCAGTGCAGGCCAAGCGCCCGCCGCACCAAAGCCGCGGCCCCACGGGGCCCTCTGGGCGGTGACCCTCGTCCTTCCACGAGATCCCTACAGCGTTCTGGCATTACAACCTCAACACGCATCTCCAGCGGGACCCCTGCTGCCCCACAGGGTGAGCCTCGCGTCTCCTGATTGCTCAGGAGAGCCCCGCAGCCCTGCCTTAACCCTCCCTGCCGAGGGACGGGACACGCGTGTCTCTGCGGTGGAGCCCGAAGTGCCAGGGCACCGCACCCGCGGCGGGCACGGCTCCCCGGCTCCGGGCACCGTCGGGAGGCACCAGCCCGGCCGAGCCGCGGCCCCCGCGCCCGGCTGCAGCCACGTCGGGCGGTACCTGCTCGGTGGCGCTGGGGCAGCAGGCGATGAGCGGCAGCGCCGTCAAGCAGTTCAGCAGGAGGCCGCCCAAGGTGATGGCGTTGGGCGCCAGCCCCCGCGGGACCTGCTCCACCAGCCAGCCCCAGTAGGGCTGCAGCCACGGCTCCAGCAGCGAGCGCCCGGCCGCGCTGTAGCGGTGCTGCTCCAGGCGCTTCAGCTGCGCCGGGCTGAGGGGCGCGGGCAGCGCCCAGGACACGGCCATGCCCACGCCACCGGGACGCATGGCACCGGGGTCAAGGAGCCGCCGCCGCCGCTCGGGGCGGAGCTGAGCCGAGCCGGGGGCAGCGGCGGAAGAGGCCGACGCCCAACAGCGCCTTGGCCGGAGGGGAACGGCCGCCCCCGCCTCGGCCAACGCGCGGCGAACGCCCTCGCCCCCGGCTCGGCTTTGGCTCCTTGGCCCCGAATGCGCGGCGCTCTCACGGCCCCAGCCCCGGAGCGGGCACGGCTCCGCCGGCCCCGCCTCGCCGTGCGGGGCTGGGGATGCCCGGGCGGCGGGGAAGCCCTGGGTCGGGGCGGGGTGCGGCAGGCAGGGCCCGTCCCGCCGCCTCCGCAGGCCGCGGGCGGTCAGGGTCGGGGCTGTCCCCGGGGAGAGGCGGCCGTGCGCGCACCTCTCATCTCGGCAGGGTGAATGAGCGCCGCTCCCACCCGTGATTTCGGCTTACTTCCCTTTCACAAGTTTTATCACGCGGAAAGTGGCCACAGCGGGGCCGCACGCTGCAGGTGACCAGAAGGATTTCTGCTGGAACAGAGCATAAAGGCAGAGTTTGAGCAGCAGGTGACCTCCCTGCTGCCAGCAGGACAGTGCCTGCAGGGACGGTGGCCCCACGGCATCACCCAAGGATCCCTTCCCATTGCATGGGGAATTCTAGTGTTAACGTGTTAGGAAATCTGCACACCGTGTTACACAGGACTTACTTCACATCCTGGACTTGCTTAGAGAGGGTGCTTCAAAACAAATGTGCCTTTAGAGAAATTGTGGCACATCAAATTATTTGAATTGGTCATGTGAAGGATTTTAGATGCATTCCTGAATCTCCAGGAAGGTGTGTGGTTTCTGGATGAGGCCAAGGAAAAGCTGTGTAGCTGAAGTAGAAAGTGAAAAATACAACGTACAATGGCATCTTCTTAGTATTGGAAATTCTCTTTTTTAAGTTACTCCACTGTGAGCCAGAGGGTGCAGCTTTCTGTCCAGACACTGCAGTTTCCTGGACAGGGCTGCTTCCTGTTATTCAAAGGGAGCTGATTCACTTCAACTGATAAAGTTATAATGTGTTTGAGTAGGTTTCTCTATTGCAAGAGTCAGGAATGCTTGGCACATGTTAAGTGCTGGTTTCCAAATCCTACTGTGTGCTATGGGCATTCCAAGTGTTATGTCATTCATCAGCTGATTTAATTTAGAGATCGCTAATAACAGTATGATGCAGTAATTGTCTTTAGAGGCCAAAGCAGAGGGGATAGGAACTGTTAGTAAAGGTGAATATGTAGTCTGGATTTACATATAACATAGTAAAGAAAGGTTCAGTTATTGCCAACTGGAGAATGGCAAAAGAGAAATCTGACAGATTCACAACCAGTCAGATCCACAGTCCACTGGAATCACTACATTTGGAAGAAGATACAACTCTGTTTCATTTAATATCCTGTGCATCACTGCGGTCAATGAGCATAATAGAACTGGTATTTATGGAGAGATTGCTCTTTGAATAGCTGGAGGAAAAGAGAATCTGGGGAAAGAAGTGGAGGGGAAAGTAATGGGCATAAAAAGCAAGTGCCACAGTAGAGGAAGAAACAGATTCCCTACTGAATTTATCACTGGGCTTGGGGAGCTGTTTTAATTTCAAAAGTATTCATCAACAAAGCATGGAATAAGAGAACACAGAATTTTAAGTCCAGTGTATTTAGTCTTCTAGTGCTTCTTCAGCATTCAAGATACAGTTTTGCTTCCAAAGCAGCAGCTTTACCTGTCAGTCAGGAAAGCAGGACATGAAAGTCAAGTGACAGTAAGTACACTGTGCTTAAAATAGAATGCCTTTTGCTCCAGAATCTCAAAATGCAACAAAAGATTTTCAGAAAGTAAGAGTCCCTTCACAATGCTCTGTAAAAGGTACCAGTGTTACACTTTTCCACCTAAAAGGAAGTTCAGGAAGCTTAGAATATTTCTTATAAAAGGAATACTTTAAAAATTTTTCTGACTCTTCATAAAGACCTTATTAACAGTATATCCTAATTTAAATAATCTTTTAAAGAATACTTGGGGTTTTTTTTTCCCTCTCCTTTATATTTGTGAGATTTTTTTCAGTAAGGGAAAAGTGTTCTAGCAGTAGCTGTGCTCTTTCAAGGTCCACATATACCAATTTGAGAATGGAGCTGTATTTCTACATTTTTATACCAAATAACCTTCCATGGGGAAAGAAAGCAAATAGAAGCCAAGAGAAGACCAGATATTTTTTTCTGGCTTCATTAAAAATAAACTACTTTAAATTAACTTTGATTCATCTTTATGTGTCTATCAATGTGTGGTTACATGTGTTTGCTGTCCTCTGTTACTCCTAGGTCTCTTTCAGGTTCACTAATTACCTAGAAAGCCCTGTAGCTTTGGAGAAATTTCTTTGGAGCATTATGTCACATCTTCTACAGCATGATATTCTGTTGCTTCTGTCCCCTCTAAGTTGCTTCTCCTGTAGTTGCTGTCTTTGGTACCTCTTTATTTTCCTAAGCTGGTATTAACTGCAGATTTCATTAGCATTTTCCTAACCATTTGGGTTTGGTCACTATTACATTCACCAAACATCATTCCTGGAGAATCCTATAGGGCAAATTGTCATAAACCAAAACTTCACCTTCTGTTATTCTCCCAATAAGGTTCTGCAGCCTGTTTTAAATCACTGGAAATCCCTGTCCTGTCCCACACCATCCAGTTATTTCTCTGAAAGGCAGTTAATTCTTGATCCAGAGTGGTGGCTGCTCGGTGTAGTCTGGATTTAGAGCCAGTTAATGCCCCCTCCTCCCATCCCCAGCCCGAGGTGGTGCAGGGGGGAGGAATTGAGGGCAGCTGAGTACAACGCTTACTGTTCACCCAGGGAAAAGGAGCTTAGGTCAGCTTGTTGTTTAACAACACTGGCATCTGGGAGAAATTAGAGTCCCTAATTCCAGCCACAGAGAGCTTGCAGAAGCTGAGGTTATGCTGGGCTTCCAGGTTGTTATGTGTGGGATATTAAGACTGAGGAGGCAGATAAATGTAACCTTGAAGGTGTAAACGTTAGGCATACAAAGTGGCTGTGTGCTTCATTTTTGTGTGCTTCATTTACAACTCAACTGTAGCTTTTGGTGCTGACTGTAACAGACTGATACTACTTTAAATGTGGGCCATGTGCTTAAATGCTTAAATCTCTATGGCATTTAATCAAACTGACCTTCTCCTGCAGCTTTCTGTGCTTCAGAATAGATGGAGGGAGTCTCAATTCACTGGTGAGATACAGAATAAACAGAAATTATTAATCCTGTATGAAATTCTTTTCCTAGTAGATGTGTTGCTTTCTTTCACGTATAGGTGTGAATGAATGTGTAGGAGAGGATTGATTTTGGCAGGAGCAGGGTGAAATGCAGGTGGGGTGTGGAGGGGTGTCCAGGATCACTGGGAATGCAGAATTGCTTCCCTGCACAGATAGCACTACAGAAGAAATAACTAAGATAAAAAGAGTGAAAAAAAAAAGTATCTATCTATCTATCTATCTGTCTATCTTAATCTATCAGAGTAAGATTTACAGAACAATGTGAGAAAATGCACTCAGATCCCCAAAGCAAAAGAAGTGGGAGCACAGCTGTAAAAACACTACTTCAGGTGTGGCAGTTCAGAGTAGCACATTCTTCTTTTATTGCATAATTACTGACTGCTGAATGTTTGAAAATGCGCCGACATCAAATAAACATCTTGTGGTGTACTACTGGTCTAAGCAGGCCTTTATCTTTATAAACCCTAATTGGAGATCAGTCATTAGCCAGTGAGCACATAACCTGCCCTGTTTGTACAGCCAGAGTGAGACTTGGTAAATAAATGTCAGGGCAATAGGGAACTAACAACCTGGCCAAGATATTTGTGACCTTGTGTCTGTCATGTTTCAGGGTTTGCTGGAGACTCATGGACAATCACCCCCTCTCCTAAAGAGCTTGGAGGTTAATGATGCTGGACTTGGAGAAGAAATGTAGCCCTTCTACCTCATCTCAGGCACTTTTGCCATGCGCAGTGAACTCACCAGTGCTATGTCTGAGTCCCTTTTCTGATGTGATGGCTACAAGAGCCTCATAAATTACTGGGGGAAGGGAGTGGATTGAGAATGGTGAAAGCTGTCGTGGCTGGCATTTATCACATTTAAAATATTGAAAAACACGCAGATAAAAAGTTGCATGTATCGGTAGCATTTATCTCCACTCACATTCTGTGTCATGGATCTTAAGGTGTAAGCACACTGGGTTAGGCGACTGCTGATACTGCTTTCCACTCCACATGGTGGGCAGTGGAAGTTCCTGCTTTATTGTAAGTGGAAATAAAACAAGAAATGGGATAAAATGAGACAGAAAAAAAAAAGTAAACAAGAACTTAATAGATCTTAAACACTTCATGTTTATTGTACATTAAATAAAACAATTTCAGTTAAGTTGAGAGACCAGTGGGTCGGATTTAGGAAATCAAAACTTCTATAGGAAGATATGTTCAGCTTAAATGATCATTAATTACATATGCATTAGTTACATTATAGTAAAACCATATTCTGTTAAACAATTCTCGGGTGAATAAGATACATTATCAGAGGTATGTATTCCAAGGATCTTATTGCACATCTACTGGCTAATCCATGTACTTCCAGTCTGAGAAAGATATGCTTTGTACCACTGAGAACAGACTGACTGCTTCCTTGTGCTTGTTACACAGCTTCCTCTCTTTCCTCATTAAAAACCAGAACACGATATCAAACAGAAAATAAAGCCGAACATTACAAAACGTGTGTTGTCTTCAGTTCATTTCATTTCAACCTCAAAGCAATCCATGCGTAATTCTTTCTTTTCAGTAAGAGCAGGTAGGGAAAACAAAAGGACAATTAAGGGGGAAAAAACAAAGTCATAAGATCCCCCACCACACATGTTTTTCTGTCGTTGC
Source organism: Agelaius tricolor (assembly GCF_023055355.1). Taxonomy (NCBI): domain Eukaryota; kingdom Metazoa; phylum Chordata; class Aves; order Passeriformes; family Icteridae; genus Agelaius; species Agelaius tricolor. Next base: position 8,677,015 of record NW_027269263.1, read on the forward strand.
AAGAACTAAAATGTTGTTATTCTGCTACCAGCTTCCAGTGCAGTGGGAGGAAGCACTGTGGACGGACTCTCACTTCCCTTCAGTTTTGTCTGCCTGCACTTCACGCATATACGAGTCAATGATGTGCGGAGGCACTCCATCCATTAATAGCTTGAAGAATGAAAGCCCACCTACAGACAAGGAAAACAGGAAAATCTTCAGGGTGAAGGTCCCTGGAGCAACAGCGCTGCACCTTTATTCTCTGGCATAAGTGACAAGTTTTAGTCAGTCCCTGTTACATACTTTGAGATGTGGTAAAATTCAGCCCTGCTCAAAAGTCCAGTATGACATCTACCCATTATTTAATTGGTTCTATACAGACCTTTCCTGTCCTCTTGTGCAGGGTGAATTTCTTTTCTATTATAATTTCTTTTCTAGGGTATCATATATTCAGTCATTTATCTCACCACATGCAATAGTTTATGATAAGCTTCACTTCAAATAACTCTCCTGGCTTTCCATCACGCTGGGTGGAGTATGGTCAGAGATGGAAGTCAGTGCAGGGGGAACAATGTAGGAAACACTGACCAGGATGAGTTGTGGAAAACATGCAGAGATATTCAATTTATTCCAGTTTTGGGTCTTAAAATGGTTTCTAGGTATTTAGCAAAATATTTACCATGTTGCTTGAAAATGACAAGTGGGATGACATCCATGAAAGAATCATATTTAAAAAGCCAGGATGAAAGGTGAAATTTTCGTCTACTGGGGAAGTCTGAGGAATCATTCTAGATTTGCTTTTAAATTCACTTTAAAATTACACTTTTTGTTGGAGCTATTCAAGGGAAGGCTTCAGGGAGACCTCAGAGCATCTTCCAGTACCTAAAGGGAACTCACAAGAGAGCTGAAGAGGGACTTTTTACAAGGGCCTCTTGGGATAGGACAAGGGGTGGTGGCTTCAGGCTGGAAAAGGGTGGGTGTAGATTAGATACAAAGACATTCTTCACTGTGAAAGTGCTGGGACCCTGGCACATGTTGCCCATAGTGGTTGTGGATGCCCCATGCCACTGATATAAAAGTCATGGAAATGAAACACCAGTATTTCTGTTAGTTTCATTGAAATCAGATGATGTTTGGAAGAAACAGTGGGAGAAAGATAAATATTTTGCTAAAAACTTTAGAATCTGCCCTTTCTCCAGACAAAGGGTGTAAATTGCTTTAAGAAAGCTATATACCATTGCTATTTCCTTCACAAATCTGCATGAATATTGTGCTCTGCAAGTTGCAAACCACCCACTGATAGCTGCACTTACCTTCTGAGATTTTTCTGGAACACACCAAAAGCTTTAAAGCAAAAGTACATTTCCAGGGTGAAGATAACACTCTCTGAATGCTTCAGCTAAATGCAATTGAGCTGATACTTACATATAACATTTATGCTGAGTACAGATTTTTAAGAACTTATAACCCTTATTAAGACAAGGATTATTCAATTAAAATGCTATTAGTTACTAGTGATTATGAGACTGTGCTGTCTCATTTAATGTCATCATTGTGGCAGAAGTGTTCGCCCCCAACCTTAGGTAGATGCACAATACAGACCAAAAGAAAAAAAAAAGCATGCTTTTTTGGCATTCTTTCAGCTTTTTGGCATTCTTTCAGCTCATGGAGTGCAAGTTGAGCTACAAATCATTCATTTTTAAAAGAAGTTAACGCTGAAATAAATATTTTGTTTATGTAGAGGCATATTCCTATAAAAAATAACTTGCTGTAAATACATAATGGTCTTTTTATTACTTGCATTTTATTCGTGCTAATTAATCATTCTAAGTCATGCACTGTTAAATTCCATTGAAACATGCACCATTAGAAGGTATGGGATATACTACTAAGAATTACCATAACAAGCAATTACTAACATCTGAATTTTTATGCCTTAAAACCATCATGCTGCTAACTTATTTAACATTTAACTTATTAACTTATTTAATTAACTCACTTATTTAACATTTTCATTAAGTGACATAATGAAAATCATGCCATACTAGGCAGACATTGTATGACTTATAAACAGACATAAGCTTCATATGCAAGAACCATATGAAAGCTTACCTTAGATGACAATATACATTCAAAAATCCTTACTGTGTAACTAAGGGAGAGAGAGAAAGAGAAGTAACAGTTTAATTGCAAACACAAAAGTGGAGAGAAAATGTTGAGTGAAATTATTATTACAAGTATGTCAAAGTGATAATTTAATCCTTAGTCATGTAAAATATGTGGGAATAGAAGCACATGAAGAGTAAAAGGTAGGGATCCAGTTCCACTTCAAAATTATCATTAATATGTAAATCTAGATTAATAGGTACAAGTAACTATAAAAACCTCTAATTAGTCTCAAGTATAGATTGGAGCCAAAGTATATTTCTGATAAAAGTTTCCAAATGTAGCTTCAAAGAAGCTAACACATACATATATATATATATATATATATATAGTATTTTCCACCAGGGGAAAAAAAAAGGCACACACATAACACTGAAGCATATATATATGTATGTTGAAACTCTGTAAGGCAAAATAATCAAGTACAGACTAATTACACACCTCTGCACTATAGTATGTACCTTGTCATATATCCATATTTACATTACTAAAGCATGCTATTTATCCTGTAGGAGCCCTTACCTTTAATTAAACATTTTTACTCTATAAAACACCCATATATATACATTTATCTATGTGTATGTCTATAAAAACACTGAACTTTTTACCTATTGTAGCCTTTTAAGAAAAATACCCCTGTAGTTTGAAAGCTGTGGAAACATTATCCAGTCTGATCTCCTAACGTGTTTTAGGACTGAAATCCTAAGTCTGGATGCATAATCCATTGCAGACCAGTTTCTGGGCATAATTGTCATTTTAAAACTGCACTGTTAATACTCTGAATCTGGGCAAGAGTGCAAGGAAAGAGGCATTTCTACAGAAAGAGTCAAATTTCCTGAACCCCTACAAACTTGAATGCAAAATAAACTCTAGAAGAAATGAAGTAAATGAGGTAAAATTTTCTGCTTGTAAGTAATTGAATCAAGATTTCATCCTTAAAATTGGTAGGTTAAGTTCAGGCATGAATTTAACAGATTGTCATTCTGAGCACTAATTTGTAATCAAAGAGTAATATGCTATAAAGAATGCCTGTTATGTGCAGCAAATGACTTTATAATACTTCTGGTCTTTCAATAATTCTACAAACTAATTGAGAGCTGGTTTATTTGAAATGCAAATTTCTTTCTGTGGGAAAGATCTAAATGTTGTGGTCAAATATATTCACAGTCACTAAATGAATTCTTTATAGATACAGGTACTTTTATGAAATATGTCTACAACCTCAGTAATTCTGATATTAACTACCCATGGTTGGATATCGTCTTGATTAATTTGGCCTTCTTTGCTCATGTGACATAGACAATGTATGCCATGAGACTCTAGCTAGTTGAATCTAAAAAAGCAAAGAAATACACACTTAGCATGCAGAAAAGGCATTTGCATGTGGAAAGAGAGGGTGGGAATGAAATGGAATGTCCAGAGGAGTACGCGCATTGTAAACCTGATTATCCCCCGCCAAGCTGAGTGGTTCTCCTGGGTTAATTACTCCATGATAGATCACTGCAGAATTAGAATATTTATAGTGGTATTTATTCGCATTTGAAATTTTTCCCAGTTGATCTTAACACCTTTTAAAAATAAAATTTCTTATACAGCAACTTTGCTATCACCAACCTATTATTAGAGCGATCACCGACCTTTATTTCACTTCTAAGGTAAATGTTCTCCAAAGCTGTTTTTTCCATGATAAAAGAAGCACAGCATCTTATCTAATTTGTTTCATTGACCTCAGTGAAGCTGATAAGGAATCAGTTTTTTAGTGCTTGTAATGGGAGATTTAGAGCCAAATTTAGGGATCTACTTCAACAAACTCGAAAGATATAAACAGTATTTTTTGTAATGAAATTCTGCATATGTTATTATCTTTCAGTATAGATGAGAAAGACTCATCTATTACATGACTTTTTACACAAGCACATTTACAAAAAAAAGCCATTAAAAGTGTAATTGTACTGAGTAGGCCACGTAACTTCCAACTTTAAATTCACTCAGCAAAACTTAAAACCTAAGAACAAAAGATTGTACGGCTGAATTAACATCAGTACATGAAAAACCTCCTATGAGGACAGAATAAGTTTTTATTATTTTAATTGTGCTTATATGTATCACATTTTCAGGAAACGAACATTACATTTAGCAAGAACTAGGGGGGTTAATTTTACACCTAAAATAGTGTAAGAAAATGGCTAAAATGTAGAAAATTGTAGCATACTGATAATATTCATAGCCAGAATATTCCAATATTATGCACACTCTGAAATCCTAGGCTGTTCAGATACTTTTGGGGCTGAGCATTTATATTGGCACAATAAATTTAGGTTCTCCAAGATGTCAGAGATGGATGGCTAAAGTAATTCTAGCCAGCATAAGGAAACATAGCTTGCTACAATAAATACTCTTACATGGCATAGAGCTCCCTAGCATGACTTATTAGTAAGTCAAACCTACTATCTGTAGTAACAGCACTGTAGCTTGTAGGTTCACCAGATAGACATCAGAGCCTTGAGCCTGTTAATCTTATTCAGGCAACATTCAATTCTATCTGATCATCTTAAAAATCCAGACTTTGGTAGTCTGACTTGCTGGAATAAAGCTGAACTGGTTTAAAGCTGTACATATGAAAACAAACACACACACACACACACACACTGCAATTCATTTCCAGTGAGTCAGAAATCCGCAGGTCTCTGCTCTGCGTCAGCATGGTGAGCAGTCCTCTGGGGAGCCCTCCTAAATGAACAAGCAGGCTGGGAAACTTAAGAGGGTGATAAATCAACATGTAAGTCAAGAGAAGAGAGAAATAAGGTGTAATGATGTCTTTGGCTCTTTGAGAGTAATTTGCTATATTTGCCTAGAGCAGATGCTGAGCCTATCCTGGTTTGCTAAGCTTCAGCTGCTGTGTTCACTTAGCAACATAACTTGGCTTTTCAGTATTAAAAAAATAGGAAAGTAACTTTCTCAGGTGTTGAGGTCTTCTGTTATGCTGTGAAATAGAAAATTTGCTTGTGATTAGAGAAAGCAATCTTACTTCCATGATGAGGACATCGCCTTTTAAAGACAGTATCTTAAAAATAAAAAATAAAAACTAAGAAATGCATTATTCTTATTTTGATTATATTATTTAAGTGTTCAACTTAACATAGACAAAGCATTTATTGAAATGTCTGCTTGCTGGCAAATATGAGCTGTGGGACAAGATACATCAGAAAATACAGAAAATGGAAATTAAAATGCAAAATAAACACAATGCAATCCATAAAAATATTAAATGTGGTTTTCATTATAGGCTAGCACGATGGCAGTAATATAATTAAAACCATAATGATGTCACCTAAATGACCTCTGAATTCCTTAGTTAGAGACTTCCTATCAGCTGTCTTTAGGCAGTTTTCCTTACTTATAACCTCAGAATAAATTTTTAAGAAACAGTTTATTCCACAGTTGAAGCCTTTGGTAGGAATTAGTCCAGCTAAATATGACCCTATCTTTTCCTAGGAAGTAACTTTCTGAAAAATACGGTCCGGAGATTATTCATTAGTCATCCTATCCAACTCCTGTTGCCATTCATGGTATCCCAGTTAATTCCAAACTACCTGAAATTCACAAAAATTTTCCATTAATGGAAACAGAACAAAAGAAAGCAACCGGTATTAGTTTGTCCTAACAGAGATACTGATTTAACCAATAGCTGAACTAGGGAAAGCTGAACTTCCTTTTGCACTTGCCTTGCATCCTTTCAGCTCTGTGGGCAGTTCTGAGGCACAGAGGGTGTTTGCAGTGTTTTGAAGCCCTTACCTCTCACTTCCAGTTTGCAGTCCACCTCTGCCTCTCCCAGCTCATTGACTGCCCGGCAGGTGTAGGTGCCTCCGTCGTAGGGGCTGGGCTTGCGGATCTCCAAGGTGCACACACCTTGGTTGCTGAACATCCTGTACCTCGGGTCATTCATTATCAGCACTTTGTTTTTCATCCACGTTATTTTGGGCTGTGGTAAGGAAAAACAACAACGACAACAACCAAGCAACCAAACAGCAACAAAAAAAAAAAAAAAAAAAAAGAAAGCCCAAATGCACAAAGCTGTGAACTGAAATATTTTATCCCCTATTTTGTGGTGTTCAGTGAAAGCTGAGTAATCAAGAAATGATTAAAAATAGATTAAGTAGTGATAGAAAGGAAACTGCAAATCTTAAAGATAAGCATTGGCTGCATCATCTAGATTTTAACACTTTTTTTTCAGTGCAGCTCTTATCACCTAAATAAAGTCGTAAGTACAAGCCTGTTATCAATACAAGAACTGTGTAATGATAGCAAACATCTGATGATTAGCTTTTGACATCCAATTACTTTAAGTCAATAGGAAAAACATATTTTTCCACCGTAATTTACACAGTCAGAAACTGTGAAGGTGAAGGGTGAAGAGCACACTGAATTTCTCATTTTACTAGTCCAGTTCAGTTTCTCACACTAAAAAAAAAGATCTCAAAAAGACACAATTCAAAAGAAAGTGCAAGACACGTTGTGCAGTGGGTCTTAGAAACAACATAGCACCCAGAGCATTCCTGCAGTGTGCTTACTTGGAGAATAATTAGCTCTTTATAGAATAATTATGGCTTTTAGTAACAAGTTTTACTGCTATATTAACTGTACAGCTGTTGTCAGGGAGAGTCCCAGCCAAGCCCAACCTTTTCCTGAGATTCTGCCCCTTCACTGAGTTTTCTGTCATTAACTATTGTAGTGCCTGTAGCACAGGCAAGCAGCTCCTTTATTTTTGCATTCTTTAGAACCCACACCGGTCTCTTTGCCTTCAGCCTGGCTCATGAGTTAAATGGTAAAAGCTGCATGTAATTTTCACTGTCAGAATAAGCTCTCTGGTGTTTTCAGTGCTGCTGTCAGAGCTGTGCTGTACCTTGGGGTTGCCCCTGACGCTGCAGTTCAGGGTGGCATTGTAGCCAGCGACAGCAAACGTGTTCACCAGGGGCTGCGTGAACAGCGGCCGCTCGCTGAAGTCAAAGTCATCGTACACTGGGTATTTGTACACTTTACCTGTGAAGGGAAAATTAAACGTTCATAGAAAGAGCCTTGGCAGGTAGCTAAACACCCAAGTGCATTAAATGGCTACAGAGAGTCAGTTCTGATCTGCACTGCTTTAGGTACAGTGTGACTCCAGTGGCTGCACTAGCAGGGGAGGCTGGAGGTGGGTCTGCACACCCCCAGCACATTATGCTGTTATGCTATCCACCTCCCTGATTATGCTATGGCATTGATGTCTGAGACCTTTTCTTTGTTTCCTGTGCAGGTGGTACAAAGCAAAATAGTTTCATTCTGTGTCTGTGCCTGCATGCCCTGCATGCTACAGAGCAGGATGGATCCTGTACATATATATCCTCCATATACTGCAGTATGCCTGTCTTTGGCAAGCCTTGTTCACTCTGCTGCCAATTATTTTTTGCAGTTTGTTCTGATTATAAACTGTCCCTGTGTCTGAAAATCCATTTTTCTTTCTGCTTCAAACAGTGTGCACTGACACTGCAGTGAATGGATGCAGTTTCTGAACAAGGAAAACATGGTAGTAAAATGTATTTTCTCACTGCCAGTTTATCTCCACTCTGCAATGGAGATCACCACCAACAAATCCTCTTCAGCCACACATTCAGCTGGCCTTTAAAGTGGCCAGACAGACAGACATCTATTCCTGTGCACAGGTATCATTGTGCAACTTTGCTTCACTGAAAGCTGATCCAAGCTCTCATACTGACTTCTGTGCAGCTTAGGCCTGATACTTGCTCTCATGAGAAGGGAAAGTAAAGCAGTGCTGAAAAAGAATTTCTAGAGCCATTCTCTTGTCTCTTGTTCATGACTCCAGAGTCTTTCAGCATGGCTGTGTGGGTTGTACAGGTTGTCTGTCCTCTGCATCATGGCAGTCATGTATTCCTTCCTTTCAGGCAAGCTGCTTTGATTTTCATCCTGTAAGCTATTTGTTTTTAGAATTTCCTTTCCATAGGAAAGTTTTGTGGTTTTTAAGCTTACAGTGCAGTTTCCAACTGGCATCTTCTGAAACGTCAGGATTTTTGACTGCAGAACCAGATTTTGCCTAGCCCCACCTTCAAGAAATGTGAAGCAGGGCTATGCTTTTCTGTTGCATCCTGCCTGAAGTGGAGGGAATGCCTGCACAGCTGATGCCAAGTCTCCAGAGGAGGGCAGTGACCCACTGCTTCTAACAGAGCAGCTGCTTTACTCCTCTCCAGCTCTTGTCAATGCATATGTGCCAGTGGTGATGTGAGTCTGAGATCCAAGACCATAGAAAATGTCAGATCATGGGAGAAATGTCCCACTCCTGATTAAAAACAGTGACTATGAGCTATCTGGGCAAGCCAAGAGGTCTAAATAGGAAATGCCCTTGCTGTTGGACCTGGCCCTGGGGCTGGGAGTGCCTCTGAACGCTTTAGAGACACGGCCTTTACCTCAAGCCACCTTCCAGCACCCCCCTCCCCCTTGATGAGGCATGGATAATTAACCAACCATCCTTTGCAATCAGAGCACTCTCTTTGGTCATGGTTGCATCCTCACTGAGGCCACACATGTTCTCAGCAAAGACCCTGAAGTAGTACTCGTTGCCTATGACCAGCTCATTGATGGTGGCACTGGTGCGGTGGTAGTGCTCGATCACGGTGAACCACTCCTGAAAGGACAGACACACAGACACACAGGGTGAGCTCTCCCCAGCACCCTTCACCACCCAGACATCCACTGGAAGGATCATCAAGCTTCTGGGAGCACGTTCTTCTTTGAAGAGAATGCAGCTAACAGTAATTAATAGTGAAATGAGTGATTTCGATGGCAGTGCAGCGGAGCTCTCTGCTGAGCAGTGAAGGCCAAACCCTACTGAATTGTTACACTGGCAGCTGGAAGGGTTCATTTTAGGAACTGCAGGCTTACAAATGTTGTGTTGTGTGAGCAAGGCAGGCTCCCTCATTCCTAATCCACACTGCTGACAGAGGAAGTACAGTTGCAGATAACAAAACTGCATTCCTGTGGGGAAGGCAGTAGCATGTGCTGTTCTGCAGTAACATGCACTCACAAGAGGCCAGTGCACTAATCTGCCCTCTCTGTCACAGGCTGAGTGTTCATGAGAAATCTACTTCTATGCTTGTGGTCCTCTGATATCCAAAGGCCAAGATGGGCAAGTGGGTTTTAGTGCTTTAGTCTTGCAGCAGTAACAGGATGTGTGAGTTCTGTCCTATTACACAATACCTAAACAACAATCTGAGATGAAGGAGGTTAATGCTAAAAATGCAATTAATATAAAGTGCAATATGACCACAGCAATGTTTTTGCTTTTCTTTATTCTGCCCTAAATAGTTTTCTTGCTTTTCTAAAGATGAACTTGTGCTGAGTTCCCTGTACCACAGTTTGCATTCATATTTGGTCAGCTTTAAGAGCCAAAGTTCCTTTGGGAAAACAGTTTTTTGTAGAAGACCAGCTGTGCCAGAATTGCAAAATGCACCACCACAGATACAGTGAGGAAAGTGACCTGAATGATGCATTTCACACTGAACCCTAAGTGTTGCTTGCTGTTGTTACTTTTTCCTTATCACAGTAATTTAGAGGGGACATCATTGTTCTGGTCACTGTACCAGAGACCATATCTTCTTACAGTCTCAAGAGAAGGAGGGAAAAAAAAAAAAGAGAAGCATGGGAAGGATAATAGAGACATAGGAAGAATGAATTGATCAGACTATGATGGAGATCAACATATTAATGTGGAGGATAGGAGAGGAAAAGATTTTCTTGGAGAAGGCAGCTCCCTAAATATTGCCCTAGATTTCCAGTGTTTAAATTTGCAGTAAATGTTAAATCTGAGAATCTGACTACTGAATCTGTCTTTCAAGAAAGTGCTGTACTTTTGTTAGTACAGTTTAATTTTTTTTTTGTTAAAATTTTTGTTAGTTTAATGAAAATAATAAATATTTCTGTATTGCAGTTTTCATCAGTAAATCTCAGAGTGGTTACAGAAATATCTGTGTACTGTTTTGCCATGGGTAGTAAGCAGTGGCAATGACTTACACAGTGGGACATTGCAGGTTTGAAAACAGCAGCAATGGAACACTTTTGTTCTGGCAGCAGCATACTGAATTCAGAATTGATATTTTAAGGTTTTATTTTCTCTCCTGAGGCAAAGTAAAAATGCAGAATTACTTCTCTCAAATCCACCTATCCTTCCCATTTTTAGTCCTCCTCTTTGGAATAATTTGAAAATATTTCCACTTCTAGGCTTAGTGAAAAAGACTTTTAGAACTTTTAGAGGGCCCTGTAGAGATTTTTCAAATGCTAATAAATCAGTGCTTTGTCCACCTACATACTTTTAAGCATGAAAAGCTTTTTGTTTTTAAAAGGGAGAATTCATGAGTACATCCAGCTTTTAAACATCTCCTTATTACTTACCATACTCTTCTTATCTGCTTTTTGAATAGTGTACCCAGTAATGGCAGCATTGCCATCATCTTTTGGTGGCTTCCATGATAAATTCACATTCTCTCCCCAGACATCCTCAATAGTCACAACCTCTGGTGGGCCCGGGCGATCTGCAACAAAAATATGACATATTCTGCTGTTTGCTTTCTCTATCTTTTCCCCACACACATCTTCCAATTAGTCTGATTTCTCTCCCTTTCTTACAAAAAAATAGTCAAAAGAAAGATGTGGTTGCAAAATAAAACTTTTCAAAGTGAAGGCATGTCAGAATTACAATAAATTTAATAAAGTTGTGCTGCCAGTTTTGCCTCTTATATATTGGAATGGATGGTAAAAATGAAAAAATAAATATGTTTTCCTGCCTGTCTTTCCTACTTTCAGCATTTAGGATTTCTTCCACACTGCATTTGTGACAAACTTACTATGAATTTGCTACCATTACTATCTACGGGTACCACTCAACAGGAAAAATCTTGCATCTTGGCTAGACAAGAACCTGAGGGGCTTAACAGAGAAAAAAAAGAGACTGACACATTCCAACAACTCTATGGTGTAGGGAGATTTCTTGAGAGACCCCAAATCTACAGCCAAATAATTGAACATGGAGAGAAATCACTGCCAAGAAAGATGGCAGCATTCCCATTTTCCTTGGAGCCTTGGAGCAGCTGGATCTCTTTCCATTTCTCCAAACATACCAACGATCTGAATGTCTATGGTGGCTTTGTCCACCAGGTTCTCCACCTCCACTTTCATGTCATACTCTCCGGAGTGGCCCCGCTCTGCCTTCCTGATGAAGATGATGGTGTCCTGCTCCGTGTTGCGGATGTTGATGTCGTTCTTGTCGATTGGGGAACCGTTCTTCTCCCACGATACTTTCGCCCTTGGTTTGCCCTGCAGAGAGCCAGGAAACAATTTTTTTATGATTTTTTTTTTTTTTTTTTGAGAGAAAAGGGAAGAGAAGGAAACAAGTTTAATTCCAGTTTTTTCCCCAAACAGGAAGTAAAAACTGTCCTGAAATGTGACAGTGTTCACAGGGGTGCAAGGATGAGGGAAGAGATGAGGGTTTGACTCCAAGTTTCAGAAGGCTTGATTTATTATTTTATGATATATATTACATTAAAACTATACTAAAGGAATAGAAGAAAGGATTTCATCAGAAGGCTAGCTAAGAATAGAAAAAGAAAGAATGATAACAAAGGCTTGTGGCTTGGACTGTCTGTTTGAGCCAGCTGGGCTGTGATTGGCCATTAATTACAAACAACCACATGATGCCAAGCACAGATCCACCTGTTGCATTCCACAGCAGCAGATAACCATTGTTTACATTTTGTTCCTGAGGCCTCTCAGCTTCTCAGGAGGAAAAATCCTAAGGAAAGGATTTTTCATAAAAGATGTCTGTGACACTGAAAGAACAGAGTTATTTTTAAAATTATACACCATTTAGAGATGCAATCATACCAATTCACCTAAAATGTAATTTTCTTTCCTTTTTTTTTTTTTCCTCAGGAGACTGAAAATATTTGCAATTTCTCACTATATTGGATGATTATCTCTCTGGCTAAATTGACAAATAATTTCCAGTTTTCTGAAAGAAAAGGGAGAAAAAGTAACCCACAGAAAATATAGAACAAAGTGTTTCACTCTCTGGAAATGCTTACATTCTCTACATTGCCAGTGAAAGAGGAAAGTAATAGATTCAACCTCCAGGGATTCTAAACTCTCTTCTTTCATTACAAAGGAAGCTGTAATGGCTGCTAGGAAGGCTGGATTGATCTCTTTTGTGTGCCGTTTTTGTGTGTCTAAGTGCCCAATAGAGGTGCTTAAAGTAGAGTGAATTTCACCTGCTTTGCTGTGGGATTTGCCTTCCACAGGCAACAGTTTGCAGGTGCTGTCTGAAAAAGGTAATCTCACACCATTTTGAACACCTTATCTTAGAGAATAACCATAAAATATTCCTTTAATTTCTCAAGAGAAGTATATCTTGCAGTGTAGTGCTGATCAAGCTTTTGTGAGGCTTTTAAGAGCCTCTGTGAAGCTGAGTTATGCCCATCCAGTGTCTTGAAATGTGCAGACATGAAATAGAAATGAATTCTACCATAATTCTTTTATTCAGAAGAAGGACCCTGCAAGGAGAGAGGCTGGTGCTGTTTAAAAGATATGGGAATGAAGGTTAACATGATGCTGTGGAAAAACTGGTTACGTATTTTAGAAATAGTCATATTACAGTTGTGATCTCAAGGATTTAACAGCTGCAGTCTGCCTGCTCTTCCCCTCACTTTTCCTCTCTCATGACAAGGAAGTTATTAAATGCTACTGCTCCACTCTTGATACCCATATTTAACTGCTTCCAGTGCAACCCCTTTGCATTGTGCAATTGTCTCGTGTGCAATGTCTACTGTGAAGATTTGTGAGTGTCCTTTGGATGACAGATGAGCAATCAGTCTGTCTGAGTTACCCAATTCATTACTTGGCTGAACATAATTTGTTTGAGTTGTTGGACCAAAAACTTTCAGGCACCTCTGTACTTCAGAGTACTTCCACATGTGCTTGAGGTACCTGACTGGCCAAAGTTACAGAGAAATCAGTCAAAAAGAAGAAGTATTAAAAAAAAAAGGAAAAAAAAAAAGGAAAAATAATTTTTCTGTCAGTATTTTTAGTTCTTACCTGGAAAGGAATAACAAGATTCACAGTTTCTCCAACTCTTCGAGTATAGGTTTGTTTTAAGTGTCTTGGTAGACGAATCTTTGGAGGTTCTGAACAAAACAAAAGCTTGTGTTAAGCACTTATCTTCCTTTCTAACCAAGGCAGCACTAGTGTGCATCAGTATAAAAAGGAGACAGTGTGGTCTAAAATTCCCAGAAGTGACAAATGAATGAGGTGTCTTAAATTTCTTGGTACCCCAGTGTTGCATTCAGGACACCATCAGCTTTTATAACACCAAATGCTATGATGGTAGGACTAGAGGGAAGCTTAGAGGAACTTAAAAAAATACCATCAGGATCAAGTTCTGCAGAAAAAGATGCCCTGAAAAACTGAAAAATAAAGGCTCAGAAATGAAACAAAATTATGAATTATTCAAAGATGTTTTCATGATTTCTAGCCACCACACAATGGCTTTGTAAGGCCATATCATCAGTTAACAATAACAAGTAAATATTAGCCTTAAAAAAACCCAGGTGTTAGTATGGAAACAGGGTGTATTTGTGGGTAAGTGTAGGCAGCAGGATCTTACCTATCACTTCCTTGACTAAAATAGGCTGTGGGTGGTACTTGGGCTCACTTTCACCAGCAGCATTCACAGCTTTTACTCTCACAAGGATTTTCGAGCCAGTTGGAAGGCCATTGATGGTAAACTTTGTTTTGTCTGTCAGCTCTGGGTTAGCCACGATCCATTCATCGGCTGGTTTAGGGAAGTGAGGGGATGAGGAAAAATCCAAAGAACAGAGAATTATAAATACATCCCCAGCATGGATGAGAAAATTACAGAACAGTAATAACCTTGTTAGATTCCAATGAATAATTTTGTTTTTCTATTTTGTTTTTCTAATTATGCTGTAACACAATGCAGATTCATTTTCATATGTAGGAAGAATGTTTCAAACCCTAAAGATTTTCTGCTGATTAGGTATTTGTATATTCATATATTTGTATATATTTATATAATTATACAAATCTTATTAGAATATGGCTATAATTTAAGTGTACCAGTGAGGAAAATGGTTAGATTTTTAAATTCAGCTGGAATAAAACAAGGGGGGGAAAAGAATGTACTTCAAAAAGCACTCATCATTGCTTTAATAGCTTCCTTGAAGAGAAATGGGTTTTGCAATTAATTTCAACCAGTAATGAGTACCCTTGAAAGTATAACTGAGAAATAAAAGAAACACAGAATATTTACACATTGCAATGAAATGCCATCTCTCCTTATGCCTTCAATAAAAGGAAGGCTGTGTCAGAATTATTCACATAATTACAGCATTCTGGGATTTTTAATCCTAGCCCCAGGTGGTCGCACGAAATTGATGGAGTGATGAGAAGAGTACAGTCTTTTCTAACAGCTTCCATTACAAACCATACTTTATTATCCACCCTGTCCTCCCAGCACAGACTGCCCTGACACTGCTGGCACCTGGGCACAGGAGCCTGGTTTATGAACCAGCAAGTCAGGATCAATGCTTCCCACACCATGTAAAGCTAGCACTATGAAATGGGCACAGAAGACAGAGAACTCTTATGAACTGAGAGCCCTGCAGAACCAGACCACAGTGCTGTGGCACATTTTCATGACTGAGTGTCTTGCTTTTAGGAATTAAGTTTTCCTTCAAGCTTCAAGCAGAAAAGGATTTCAATCAATGACTGTTTCCCAAGTATCTCCCCCTCCCCTTGCACCTATGTTACAGAAAATTCCATAGACTGTTGCCCCTAAAATTCACCGTCAGGAATTTATCTTTACTTTTATGAAGATAGATTTTCTTTCATTAAAGAGGACTTATATCCTTTGTGGAATACTGTACCTTCCAGGTTAAAAGGTGGCTCCCCCAATTCCTCAGACTGATCTGTCGATATACCTTGAGAGAATCCATCTTTAAAATTAATCAGAGACACCCACTTTCACACAGATGGAGCATTATGTCAGTGGTTAGCAATTCCTGTTAGTAAGTATGCAAAGATAGATGCTGGGCTTTACAGATTTAGAGAACCCATATTTAGGGAGACTGCAGGGAGAAAAGAGATGGAAAGAGGGCATCCAGATCACAGAGCAATTATATGTGATGCCCACAGGAAAGATAAAGGATGAAAGAAGAGGAGGATATAAAGTTCTATGAGTTTTTTGGGCCCCAGAATAGCCCTAGAAATATGAAAAGAAAGAGACAAAAGGAACACTTGGAAGAGAGAAATGAAACAAAATGATGATGAGAGAAAGTGTAGAAGGAGAAGAAAACACATCGTAGAAGAGATAAGAAAATCAGAGATAAATTCTGAGGAAGAGAGACAGAAAAAAAGAGGTCTTGGAAAAAGACTTGGAGGAAACAGAGGAAGAGAACACATTTAGCTAAAGGTAACATAGATAGAAGATTAAAGAAGACCAGACCCATGGATGATGACAGATATGATGTAAACCCTAAGGCTTTATTTCCTGAACAAAGTTATCACTGCCTTGGATTTCCTGTAATCCTGGAGCTGGCTATTTTCAGGATAAAAGCAATACTATTCTAGTATTTTTGCATGGTCCTGGATGAGTACACTGGCAAAGGTCTCAGCCAACAGAAACTCTCTGAAGCATTTATTTACTGGCTATAAAAACAGATCATCTGCAGGTACAACAGCCTGTTCAAGCAGATAAACATATTGTGACGAGGAGCACTCAGGCTGTGCTCCCCAGGCTGCCCTCCAAATGCCCCACAAGAACCAGTCAGCAGCACACTTTGCTAGGGACTGCCTTCTCCTGTGTCAACAGGATTTGGTCTGCTCCTCATCTCCACAGCAAGAGGGCCAAAGTTTGATATTGCAAACTAGGCCTGGGGAGTTCTCTCTCTCTCTATATATACATATATATTCTATATTCATGTTATTCACTCCTATGCAAAGCTGGGTCAGGATACTCATGATGAGACTCCAGTACTTCAGTAACATTAGTTAAGGACTCCAAGAATCCACCATGTTGATCAAGTTATGTGGTTCTGACTAAAGGGGAATACCAGTTTTGCAAAGCCAAGCCAATGTTTATGATACGTTATTCTTCTAAATTATCCTTATATATTTTTTTTTTGTCTTCCTATTGTCAGCTTGTGATTTCTCCTAATGATTGCTATGTTAAGGAAGACTCTAAAAAGCCTCTTGAAAACTACTTCAGTGACAACAATGAAAGAATGGAGAATGTAAATACAGATGGGTTTACAGACAGATAACTAAGAGAAAAAAGAAGCAGAATGAATATAGACAGTCATAAAAAGTATCTTGAAATTAAAAAGAGTTATTAAACATTACAGAAAAATTAGTTTGAGGCAGAACAGGGCTGAGAAAAAAGAGGCACTAAGATATTGCAAGAAAGGAAAAAACAAATGAAGAGAGAGAAAAAAAATGAATCCAATAACATGACTTTTAAAATTGGTATTTTAAAATTGGCATTTTAAAATTGGCATTTTCTACTTATCTTGCTTCTTCCTAAGCATTTCATAACATATATACATAATGTCAATTGTGTATATATAGATGTATATGCATATATAGGAGGTATATATAGATATACATAAACACTCAAAACTATGTAAAATACATTGTACCCATTGTATTTTAACTGAGGTGGGTAACAGTAAAATGACAGACTTGGCTGCCATTTTGTTGTATCTTCATATTTTTAAAACCTATCTGGAAAAAAAAGTAAAGAATTTGTTCCATTAACAGGTATACGATGTTCTTCTGTCTAACAGCCCTTTAAAGACAGATTTAGAAGATTCCTTTTCAAAGCCATACTTTGAATTAACCTGTCTGTATTTCTCATCCTCTCTTATCACTTGATTTAGATATCACATTCTCTAATGTCAAGCACTTTTAACTTTTCCCTTCCATTCTACCCAATGCTACACAGAGCATAATATACAGCATACACTGAAGTCCTCACATTGACAGTCCCCTTAATATTCCCCTACACCTGCCCTGTGCAGTGAAAACAAAGTCAGAACACTGTGCCTTGATGGAAGACTGCATGCTTACTCACTCTGAGCTGTTCCCACAGCTCCCTCCCAAAATACAAGGAAAACCCTTCCTACCATTCCAGCTGTGTCTGCCTTCAGGTATTCTCCTCCGGGTCTCGGAGCTCCTTGCAGTCCTGCTCCTTAAAGATATTCATCTCAATACTACCAGATGCTGAGTGCTCCTGAGAAAAGCCAGGGGTGGTTCTTCACAGCCTCTCCCCCTCTCCTGAGAGAGGGCTGAGTGTACTCTGATGCCGTGGCACCCGGCCACGTTTATGACCTAGTGTTTTCCTGGATTTTCTGAATCTGAAACATGTGACAGCATGAATGACACGTTCTGTCCTCTCCCTCTTGTCTCCAGGCTATGGACTGTGTTCATGGAAAGCTTTCATTGAAATAAATGCCTTTGTGAATAAAAGGTGTTCAATCCCTCGCTTGATTTACAACACAGTTAAGAGCAACAGCAGTGGAGCTGAAGATAACTGTGTGCCCTTCATCCACTTCCTCAACATTGCTGCTGGTGGGGTTGTTGGTCCACAGAGGCTGGGTATGGCACACACCACTCCAGGATATTTGATACTTACCCGGGTGCTGGTGGACTTGACTTTTTGAAAATAGGCTTCATTTGAAAATCTGCTGGAAAATTTCTGAGTTTCTGCTGCTTGATCACCAAAAGACTCTTGAAAAATATAATTTATATATCCCTGTTCCTTCTTATTTTACTCTCAAAACTTAATTCACTCTTTTATCTTCCTCCTTCAGTTCTTATATATTTTTGTCTCAGATTGACATAGTTAAAGATCCCTAAAACTGCACTGAAATGTTGGAGAAATTAAATATCTAGACATGGACTTTGCATGCCTAGATGACTTCTGCAGGAATTATTGGAGAGGCTGTTCTCAGTGTTGGCAGCTGGCACTTGAAGTCAGTCATATGTCAACATAGGGATTACCACAATGAGGACCTCCTGTCCCTAAAACCCAGCCAACCTGAACATATTTTGGGCCACAGTTGTAACTGTTATTTCCTATGCCTTCATCCACCAATGAACTCTTTAGTGCCCTAACTCTCATTTAGCATCTGAAAGAGGGGAGTTATTAGCAAGGTACTTGGTACATTACAACAGATTATATGGCTTTTCTTTTGGATTTCAAATAAAGAGTAAGATATGTCGAACCACAGTCAGTGGGTGGCATCTGGAATACAAACCAAAGGAAGCCTGAACAAAACCCTGCTCCTTGAGGTTTTCTGCCTGATTAGTCTCTGCCTGACAGCCAGAGCACCTGATATCTGTAGAGAAAAAATGGAGAAAGTCTCACCCACGTTCCCTGTGAGTCAGGTACCCCAGGTGCTGTCACTTACTTCCTTCAAAGCAGTATTCCACCACATAGCCGTCCAGCCCTGCCGCCCCAATCTGGTCCGGGGGCCTCCACTTCATTGTCACCGAGGTGTCGGTCACACTGTCCACTGCCAGCAGAGTTGGGGGGCTGGTGACAGCTGCAGCAAGCAGGGAGAAGGCAGAACACTGTGTTACCAGAAAGGTTTAAGTTTATGGTCTGTGTTTCTCTAGTTTAGCATCACAGGTGACAGGCTATCCTGCCTTCCAGGATGATTTCCCATCTGTCACTATGGGACGCGAAACAGCACAAATGCATACACTGCTGCTCTCAAGGTGAAGAAGAAGGGAAGTTTATTATCTGACTCCAACATTTATAGTTTTCCAAAAGTGACAGTGGATTGGAGGGTGACAGTGCCACCTCTCCAATGACACTGGACAAACCAGCAGTCCATCAAATTTCTTCTCCTCCATAAAAGAATGCAAAACAATAAGTTATTTACAGAAAGTGTGTGAGAAAGTTTGCTACAAGAACCTAAACATCAGAAGGCTTAGAAAATCTTAAAAAATCAGGGTGACATCCATCATCCCTGGCATGTGTTCCCCAGTTAGGACCACACTAGGAGAAAGCAGCTACCTCATCCCATATATGCTCATAGCCTGACCCAGAGATAAATTCCTCCTGCTGAGGAGAGAGAAGGACAAGCAGCTGTGGCTGGTAGAGCAGAGAAGTTGGGAGCAGTGTATTCAAGTTGGGAGCAGTGTATTCTGCCTCAGCAGGGACATTCTGGCAAGAAGGGAGCATGCTGGAGCTGTAACACCCCCTCCTTCCTCTTCCTCTGCATTCTGGGGGTGCTGCTGAGCAAGGGGGGAACCTTTGCTGATCTACAGAACAAGACACCTTTCTTTTACAGGGACTTGTGGTTGTCACCATAGTTTGAAAATCTGTTTCTTTATATGAAAAGGCCACTGGGTTACCCTGTCACTGTGGGATTGACAAAGTCTCCTAGCTGTCACACTAATAAAGAATTATATAATTAGGTGATTTTAATGACATGTGAATGGTTATGTTCTAAATGCATACCTATCTCTGCTTTTGGTTACTTACCTAAAGGAACAAAGGACTTGGAAGGCATGCTTGGCTTGGACATGCCAATGGCATTGACAGCAAACACACGGACCTCATAAGCAACACCTTCAATCATTTTCTTTGGCTCAAAAGTTGTTTCCTTGCACAGTTCAAAATTCAGCCTCATCCACCTGGAGCTTTGTTTCTTTTTCCTCTCAATGAAATATCCTTTTAACCAGAAAAGATTTTATCATAATAAGTGATGGCACAAAGGTCGGTAATAAAAGGTCTATTTTTTGACTGCCCAGTGACAATTTTTAACCTGGATACACCTCAATATTCCCTTCTAGCTTCAGAGTGATAATTTGCTTCATTGCAAGCTATCTGAGAGTCACCTATTTGCTTTCATGCCATATATGAGCTTTTTTTGGACTTAGAAGGCTGCTGTGTTTAGTTCAGAGTGAAAAGGGCCTGGTTCTACTGACCTCTGGGCCCCTCTGGCTTTCTTCTTGGTTTGGTGTATTAAAAGATATTCCATTTTCCTCAGTAAACTGTTTCTGAAATTTCCTTCTAACACAAACAGGCTAATAACAATGCCGAGTTTGGTTCTATAAGAGGTTGTCTTTCAAGTAGGGGACATAAAAATGTAACAAGATAGAAAATGACAAATCTCAAAGCATTAGAAAAACAGGTATTTGCTAAAGTCAGAACAGGCAGGACATTCTAGCTACTGGATATTCCCAGCACCCCTTTCCAGGGCCTGAGCTGAACTCTGATCCTGCTGCATCCACTATTTGGTGTTTGCTTCTTTTGTCTGTATTAGAGAGTCACCCCCAAAACAAAAAAGTGTGTACCTAAAATGGGTGATCCACCATCATTTGCTGGAGGTTCCCAGGTCATAATACACCAGTCTTCACCCACCTCAGTCACATTTGGTGCCTGAGGAGGATCAGGAACATCTGTTGTAAACAAAGTAAATATTATTAAAAAGAAAAATCTTTCTTCTTTTTGCATAGGCTGAAATTAAAGATGTCAAATAAGAAACAAATCTAAATAGTTTTTGAGGTGCAAAAGGATTTCCTGATGAGGAGGGAGAGCGGGGAAGAAGAAATTTAGTGGATCCTGGCTGGTGGTCAGGAATGGATGAATGCCAAGGTCTCCTTCACAGTGGAGACCCTTGACAGGCTTTCAAGGGCCTGTGCCAAGACAGAGCCCACAGCCCCAGGGAGAGGGGAGAGCCAGGAGTGATAGGGACAGCCTGAGGCAATCAGAGACGTCTGGCCCCTGGCAGCAGCAATAATCAACTCCTACTTGAATCCCTTCCAAGCTCCTTCTTCCTTCAGTAACACCCAGCCTCAGTACCCTTGCATCCCAATTCCACGCCTGGCAATGGGGAAAAATAGGAAAATGGAAGTTTCCTGAGACTCTACCCCAGTGACATGGCTCATGAGCTCTGTTTCACACGACTTACCAACCACTTTGATGTTGATTAGAGCTGTGTCCTCTCCAGCCTCATTCTTTAAGGTGATTCTGAAAGGACCTGAATCCTCCCTCTCAGCTGCATCAATGACCAGGCAGCTGCTGTCTGGGTATGATTCTGCCCGAATTCTTCCACTGTCTGTGACCATCTAGGAACCACAGAGAGCAGAGGGAAAAGTCATATTGTCTGGATTTGAGAGTCAAAATACTCAAAAATCAAAATTTGAAAGTAGTACGGGTCACTTCAACAAAAATATTAAAGCAACTCTAAGAAAAACCACACCAAACCTCAGCATTTTAGTCACCTAATGATGAGAAAAATGACAAAATAACTAAAATAAGTAAAACTTGGTAACTGTTTACTACTTAATTGAGCCATTGCATCACAAGGGATGAGGCACTAGGCTTCTCCTTTGAGGTAGAACACACTTTTGCCAACATCACAAATCATTAATTTGATGGCAAAAGAATAGCTGATTCTTCCAAAAGTGAGATCAAAAGGAAGTAATTAACTTTAAAGGTCAGAGTGATTGTAATGGTCAGTAGTTTCTCCTCACATATTTCAAATCCTGTGACATATTTTGGAGTAGGAGCTCCCCTAGAATAATTCCCTGTTTGGACAGGACCACAGTGGTGACACTACAATTAATATTTGAAAAATAGTGGTCAAAGATTGGAGCAGGTAGGTTTGATGAATGCATTAGTGGTAAAATGTCCCAGCTTCTACATTGAACAATGAATATTTAAATGTGAAAAACTATTACTTTGGTATTTACACACCCAGGGATTGATCTAAGCAAAAGTTTTGCTCTAAGACACCAGATGCAAGACCCCAATTGCCCAGCCTATTGTTTCATTTGAGACTTGAACTCCATTAGTGTTTATCATTCATTTTCCAAAACCAGACCATATCATGACTTCCTGCCAAAACCTGGCAGCCATTCTGGGCACTGAATGTATAGAAGAAGTAGCCATTTGGTAAATTTTCATAACTTTTCTCCTGCATCCAATATATCCTTCTCCTCTACTATTTTTATAGTAGACCCCTATTTTTTTTTCCTTATTTATTTCAGGCTTTCATTAAAAAGACCCAAAATATTCTAAATAATGTTTACCTGTTTTACCCTTCTTTTTTGAGCAATGAGCATTTTTAAATACAGGGCATCTCTCCCTTATTTTCTGCCATTAAAATAAATTTCTTCAAAAGGCTAAAGATTATTATAAAGACTATTTTAACCTGGTTAAGCTAAAGAAACATCTACAGTGACAATGTACCTTGTCCCCTCTACTCCAAAAGACTTTTGGAGGTGGTTCACCAGTGATGGGGATCTCAAGTCGTAGTTTGTTTCCTGCCACCACTGTCACAGTGTTATTTTCCCCAAGACCATCCAGGTGAAGTTTAGGAGGATCTGAAAAAGGAGACATTGTCCAAGTTAGACATGTAGCTGCTGCTCTGAGAGCTCAGTGACCTGGCACAGGTCTGCAACACACAGAAACATGCTCTATGTTTTATTTTCTTGGTATTTTTAAGCAACTGAATTTTGTTTTAAAGAAAAGTTGTGAAGAAAAATCTATTTAAGGAAATAGAAAACAGAAAAAGAAATTGTGGCACTGATGAAAAAGAACTCATGGCACCATAGACAGTTTGGAATAAAAAAGACCATATCAAGAAATATATAACTGTTTCCCTGAGACAGAATTATGTATATTCAGGTAACTTCAGAGAGCACTTTCCTTTAAGTGGCTCTTGAGAATTTCAGTTGTGGGTTTTTTTATGGCACATTTAACCATGCTTCAGCCTTCACTGTCCTTACAGTTTAAAAATTTATAAACCCCAATCCTTTTCTGAAAACAAAATTATCACTTTTGTAATACACTGTGTGTATGGAGAACAACTGATTAATATCCTCTTGCAACTTTTTTTAACATGTTGGTCATGTTAAATAATGGTCATTCCCCTCTAGTATCACTTCACTTTTCATTCTGCCTAAATCCCATCAATACTTTTTGTAATACAGATATCCCACATCTCTCAGGTTCAATTAAAAAACATGTTTTCTAAAACTTTTATAATTTATATTGTTCTCCTTTTGACTTCCTTTTGACAAGTTGCTGGTTGCAGCTAGAAGCTGGTGAGGAATTGCTGTGGGAATAGTCAACGCCCTGTTTTATTTTTGTTTGAAGGACTGGGATCACTAACAAGCCTCCTGCTTTGCTGAATGAATCAAAGCTGGGCAGAACAATTTTTCCCTCTAGATAGCATTTAATGCTTTTAGTGAATAGATAAATATGTGCTTATTCTACTCCTCTCTTATCAAATCACATTTTGCAATGTTAGCGAGCCAGTTCTTAAAGACAGCAGTGTATATCTGAGAGGTTATCTGTATATCTAGCAGGTTTTTTACACAAACTCTTCATAGAGGTTTTGATTTAGCATCTCAGCCTCAAGAAGCCTCCCCCAGGAGCTCCTCCCCCCAGCACAAAAGCTGTGAGCAGATCCTGAGCACAGGCAAAGGACTCTCCCGGCAGCTCAAGCGCACTTTGCCAAAGCTGCAGGTCTGTTTTCCCTGGTGGATACAAAGTGCCTGTGGTCAGGGGTATTTCACACTGCTTTTGATTTCTGAAAGGTCACAGGAAGATGTTCTGTGCAGGTCTATACTGTGCAGTCTACTTACCCACAATATGTACTTTGCATGGAATATTAATGTTGTAGGCATCTGGCACAAACATGTATTCACCCTCATCATCGACAGCAGAAACTGGTATAACAAATCTGTGGATTCTGTAAAAGAATTGAGAAAGAAGTCTGTGTAAATTATGTTTGAAGACTGGTTGCAGCTATAAGCATAAGTCTGTGAAAATTGTAGGAGATCTGTGAAAGTGAGTAAAATTGCTGACTAAAAATCCTTTGCTTGTTGCTTAGTGGTGGTTTAGACAATTAAATATGGTGTGTTTTGTACAAAATATTACTGACACAACCACCAAATAAAGTAACCAATTCTAATATTGTTTGTTTGAACACAGAACAAGGAAAATACAGGAGTGTAATCTCTTTTACAAAGGGATTCTATGCTGCTGCCATTCAATTTCAATTTGCTTGTTTAAGGAAAAATCTGCAGGTGATCTCATTGTGGGAATATTTTGACTTTTGTAGGACCATCTTTGTGAGTTGATACAAAGAGGAGCTATGAGAAAAAGAGGCACAGAAAGGAAAGAGATAAGGAATTATATATTTTATATCTATATTGTATATTTTACATTTTATATTGTATATTTTAATAAAGTCTAACAATAATTTTATTTTTCTGCTTAATATCCCATAACAACAGCAACAGTAATGGCGAGAAAAATCAACAGCTTGAACTTAGGTGGATCCACGATTTGATTATCGTCCTCCACAGCCAAAATACACAAAAGAAGATGAAAAAATAAGAATAAAGGAAGCAAGGAGACATGACTTTTAAAATGACAGAAATAAATATGTCTTTTGGGACAGAGGTTAGGCTTGATTAGCAGATAATTTTTAGTGAGGTAACCCACATACTGGCACAACTCCACAGTGTCATTGCACCAAAAGCCACGTCAATACACAGTAGGCTTACCTTCCTTTGTGATAAAGCTTTACACGGTCACTGGCTTCAATCAGCTGCCCATTTTTGTACCATTTCCCTTCCACATTCTCAGATATCTCACACTTCAAGTGGATTTCCTGTCCCAGCCTCACAGTCTGGTCTTCTAGTGCAAGTGATATCTTCAGAGGTCTCACTTAGGAACACAGAAGCAGATGCATTAAAGAAAGATGATGGAGCTCAGTAACCATGGGAGGGTAATTTCCAACTTAATAAAACAGCATGAATTGGTCAGGGTGCCAATTTGTACAAAATAGTCAAGAGTAGCATGAGTATTACAAGTAAAAATGTACATTTTTGCATAATGCACGATAACTTAAGAGCACGGATCAGATAAATTTTGTTTAAAGACACAAGCACTTTACAGAGATACTGCACAAACAAAGCTGAGAGGATTACACAGTCCTGTGCTTGTGCCTAGGTTTGGCTTTCCTGTAAAAATCTAAAAAGGACTGAAGAAAAGCAGATACTTCCCTTGAAAATTCACTTTTTTGACCTATTGTACCTTTGGATGGATTGCTTTATTGCTTTGTTTTCCATATTAATGGTGTGACAGGAAGTTAACAAGCAGAACTAGTTCATGGCTTGCTGCTGGAAATAGTTTCTAAAGGGAAGTCTTCTTCATTATTCTGGAGATTCACAGCAAAAAATTGCTATGGAAGTTAAGTTTCCTTTTCAACCCGCAGGGAAAGGCAAGAAAATTGTTCATTTCTGTGTGCCAGCATGAATTGGAGAGCAAGGTGGATGATACTCACAGTCAACTGAAAGCTTGGCTTCTGATTGCCCTCCAGTTGTCATTACTGAGTAAGTAGCAGTGTCATTTTTGGCAGCTTCCTCTATGACCAAAGTGTGTTTTTTACCCTCAACCTTAATCCGATACCGAGATTTGGGATCGTTGGAAAGTTCTACGCCATTTCTAAACCTAATGGAAAGGAAAGAATTTTTACTTTTCCAAAGGAAGTCCTGTGCAAGTAAGACTTCCACAGATTGAAACTCCCAGGGGTGACTTTACAAGACTGTAAGGCACTAGAAAAGGTTAAACAAACTCATCCATGAATGTTTAAGGGTATTTTTGGTGTTGCTACATTTTTGAATAAGGTTTTATTGAGATTTTCTTAACAATATTCAGGTTTACTGGTTTAGGAAAAAGCTGCCCACATTTTTGCCCTCGATTAAAAGTTTCTGGGTTTTGTTTTCATGGAAGCTGTTCAAAGCATGTCTTACCATTTCACATTTGCATCATCCTCAGACACTTCACAGCTCAGCTCTACTCGTTCACCAACATAGGTGCTGGTGTCCTCCAGGCCTTTGGTCACCAAAATTGGAGGATCTTTGGAAAGAAAAAAATTGCAGATTTACGATCTGAGAGGGAAAACCAAGTGAAATAGATTTTAAATAATGCTGTATAAGGCAGTGTTGCTTTCAAGTTCTAATATGGGTATCAGTGCAGCCTTTTCTGCCTTAAATCAGAAAAGCTGTTGCTCTTTAGAATGCTAGTAGGAAATTTGCTCAATAAAAGTAACATTTCTTCATATTAATACCTGTTTTGCTGTGATAATCAATACCACAGGAACAAAGAGACTGAAGATGTGGCCTCCCATTTGTAAATGTTCATAGAGTCTTCTCTCAAATCAGTGCAAATGGAATGAAAACTGGCTTCTAGAAAGCGTGATCTGAGGGCACTTGGACAATATCAAAGTCCTCAGGTACCAGGTGTGGTGTTAGGGGAAGCCAGGGCTACGACACACAGGTCTCCAAAATGGCTTAAAATTTTAAAGGGCACCACAGCCCCAGTGGATCCAATGCACAGTACCAAGTTGAGTGTATCCCCATTTCAGGGTTTTCACTAAGCTGCTAACTACAGGATGAGAAAAAAAAAACATGGCCAGGGATCACAGAAATACCAAGTGATCCTAACAGCTGCTAATGCAAATTCAAAAATATACTAAACCAGATCCTCCCTGATAATTTCTGTTGCAGCCAAAGAAGCCATATATATTTAGGGCAGGTGAAACAGCACCAAGCTGACATAGTTACCTCTCACAAACAGTTCTGTGGAGCATTTCTCATCACCAGCTGTTACGTAATAGCGAGCATCGTCTGTCATCGTACAGTTATTGATGAATAAAATTCTCTGGTTACCTTTGTGCTCAAAAATGTATCTGTTTGGACAGGAATGCAGCAAAGACATATTAGCAAAACTTCTGGACACCTTTTGTTTTATGTAGAAAGTGCTGTAGGGAGTTTTAGAGGCAAAAATACTAGGGTTTACACAGTACTGGGAAAATTGTCCTTGGAAGCAATTTCCAAGTTTCAACAGAGCTGTCATAGACTTCTAGCAAAAAAAAGAGCTGTGGTGTAGAGTGACAATGAACTGCTTCTGGCCTGTTCCAAGATCCCAAGTCTGGGTGATATGAAAAGAAGAAATTAAAAAAAAAAAGAAGCTGGAGTCAAATGATGGCAAATAAAATGGAGTCTGAAACTCTAGATGAGTAAAGCTGAAAATAACCAGTAAGAGGACACCATCACTCATTCCAACATTTTTGTGAAGTGTAATAATAGCCAAAGTTAAGAGGTTAATATTATTGGTAGGCCAGATGGCACAAGATATCAGTAATGGGATATGGGGTTTTGGTAATGGGATAGGGAGCCTTTCACCTTTATGTCACCAGTTTAGATCTGCTCCAGGTTTGTAATGACCAAAGCTCGTTAGCATCTGACAGCTTCTTCAGCTGCCTGGTAGAAATGCACTGGAGCCCTCAACCCAGCCTGTCCTGCTGGGGAGGACCCATAGAACTGCCTGCAAACCCCCTCTGAATTGCTCATGCCAGATATAGGGGCTAAACAAAAGGTACTCCATTATCCATTTTTTGGTGAATCATGAATTTTAACCAAAATCCTTTCTCGATTTCAACAGAATGAAGGAAAGCTGCCTCATTTCTGTAAAAAGGCCTTTTGTTAATTACTATATTTTTTAACTGGATGGAGGAAAAATTGTCTAGGACTTTGTGCTGCTGAGAAACGTTTGAGAAACATCTTCCCCAGGTGCTCATGACTGATGGTGCAGGCTGTTGATTTCAGGGTGTTAACAGAGTAGTGAAAGGTGAGACAAAACTCATACCCCCTTTCCTGGGGTTTATGAGCCAGGTGTGTAAGTGTGTGATGTAAAATCTCTGCTCTTAGCACAAAATTACTGTGGAAAGATTGTGTCCACCTCCAGACACAGGACCAAGGACAAGTGATTTATTTATTGGCAGTGCTTCCTCCTTTTTGAAAACTACTGAGTAGAAATTGGCACCACATTTTTTTGAGGATCTCTAAGACTTTTGTCTTGAGACAAAGGAGACAATCTATATTACATTAAGCCTACAGTGTACTTTTCTGGGTCCTGAGCAACATAGCATCATTTGCATACTCTTCCCATCTTATGAAATTCAGCAGCAAAATTGGTGCAGCCTGAGAAAAGAGATAGATCTGGGCAACACACTTGTCAGGGGAGTAGATGTGTGTCCATTTTACTGCTCACATATGCTAGAATCACTTACTTTGCACTTGGTCGTATCTCTTGGCCATTTTTATACCACTTGAGCTCCACTGTTGGATCTGCTAGCTCCACCATGAATCTTACTTTACCTCCTTTGTCCACCTGGTATGCAGGATCGAGGCCTTTGGCAAAAGCTGTTGTGGAAGTCAAGTGTTATTTTAACATGAGATCAGAAAACAAGAACATGGATGCTAAAATGACACTGTATAAATCTCATCAAATCTGTCAGAATACATGTGCACCATGTTATGCATCACAAGATATTCTCACACTGGTCTGCATGGAATCATCTAGAAACACTGGAATAAGCACAAAGCTGTGCACATCTGGTTATCCTGACCAAGATCAAGCTGGCATCTCTTCAAGACTTGGCAGAGTGATTGTATTCCAAATAGGACCAGCTAGATGCATCAAATGAAACACATAACTAAAAATGAATGTGTAGTACCATAACATATATTATGATGTGAGGTAGTGGATGAGGAGAGAGGGTGTATCAGGCAGCTGGATTACAGCTGGATTTGTGGAGAACTTCACCCACATAAAAGGGATCCCTCCAGGAAACCAGTGACACAGGAAATGTATATACTGCATCCAGTTCTGAAATGCTGTCCAGGAACAAGCAGATGCCACAACAGTATAATGGGCAGTGCATTATATTTATATGTGTGTGCAAACATGTTCTGTGGCATATACGTGTATTTTATATACACATGTATGTGGATGTGACAGCCTGGTCAGAGAGGAGAAAACGGGTTTCGTTTTCTCACAGTGGACTTGGGAGACTTTTTAGGGAGTCATAGAAACGATGATAATTTGTTAACAACCACCTGCAGGTGGTGTCTTTCTACTCTGTTTTTATGTTCCTCTCAAGGACTGTGAGAAAGATGTTTTTGTTAGCTAGCCAATCAAGGAGAATGCGTCAAATCTGTCTATAAAAGAGAGGATTCTTCGTATTTAATGTGCTTCTTCTGCAAACCAGCCTTTGAGTGAACTTGTGTCATTTCTGGCTCAACGCTGACACATGTGTATATATATATATTTCTGTATGTAATAACATGCTATTCAGTAGGGTTGATGGGGAAAGACAGGCTTGAATGTCCTCACCCAGTGCAGCGTGGAGGGTCTGTGGTACAGCTGGGATTTCTGAGCAATGGAGATTAAGTGCAAAACGAGATTATGAAAAGCAGACACCGCCTGTGTTTGAAGTGACCTCTGTTTAGAGAAGATGATTTTGAAGGTAACACAAGGTCTAATTTCTGTCAAATAACACCTTTCCATACACCTGAGGGACATTGTTCCAGATGGAACCAGTGTTTATCTGAGAGGGAGGGATGCTTTAGGTAAGCAGTGAACTGGATAAGGTATTTATGCTTCCACCATGGACCAAATCTTCCTTCTGATTAACTCCTTGCAGGAACGAGTTGTAGTGTGAAAGCTCCCTTGTGTGGAAGTGAGGCGTATTTGGGTTTTTAAGGTGAATGGCTGTGTGTGAGCAGTGAGCACAGGGATGGCTGTGTGTGAGCAGTGAGCACAGGAATAGCTGTGTGTGAGCCGTGAGCACAGGAATGGCTGTGTGTGAGCAATGAGCACAGGAATGGCTGTGTGTGAGCACAGGAATGGCTGTGTGTGAGCAGTGAGCACAGGAATGGCTGTGTGTGAGCAATGAGCACAGGAATGGCTGTGTGTGAGCAGTGAGCACAGGAATGGCTGTGTGTGAGCACAGGAATGGCTGTGTGTGAGCAGTGAGCACAGGAATGGCTGTGTGTGAGCAGTGAGCACAGGAATGGCTGTGTGTGAGTAACGAGCACAGGAATGGCTGTGTGTGTGAGCCCAGGAATGGCTGTGTGTGTGAGCCCAGGAATGGCTGTGTGTGAGCAATGAGCCCAGGAATGGCTGTGTGTGAGCCATGAGCACAGGAATGGCTGTGTATGAGCAGTGAGCACAGGAATGGCTGTGTGTGAGCCCAGGAATGGCTGTGTGTGAGCCCAGGAATGGCTGTGTGTGAGCAGTGAGCACAGGAATGGCTGTGTGTGAGCAGTGAGCACAGGAATGGCTGTGTGTGAGCCCAGGAATGGCTGTGTGTGAGCAGTGAGCACAGGGATGGCTGTGTGTGAGCAATGAGCACAGGAATGGCTGTGTGTGAGCAGTGAGCACAGGAATGGCTGTGTGTGAGCAGTGAGCACAGGAATGGCTGTGTGTGAGCAATGAGCCCAGGAATGGCTGTGTGTGAGCAGTGAGCACAGGAATGGCTGTGTGTGAGCACAGGAATGGCTGTGTGAGCACAGGAATGGCTGTGTGTGAGCAGTGAGCACAGGAATAGCTGTGTGTGAGCAGTGAGCACAGGAATGGCTGTGTGTGAGCAATGAGCCCAGGAATGGCTGAGTGTGAGCCGTGAGCACAGGAATGGCTGTGTGTGAGTAACGAGCACAGGAATGGCTGTGTGTGAGCCCAGGAATGGCTGTGTGTGAGCAATGAGCCCAGGAATGGCTGTGTGTGAGCAGTGAGCACAGGAATGGCTGTGTGTGAGCAGTGAGCACAGGGATGCTCTGCCCCATCCTCACCTGCACTCTTCTTCACCTCCCTGCGCATGCGCTTCAGGCGCTTCAGCATGCCCCGGAGGTCGGTGATGCCGTACTGGAACGCGATCTTCTCGTACTCGCTGGGGTTCGCGTTCTTCAGCAGCTCCCACACGTCCACCTCGGGCTCCTCCTCTTGCTGCTTGACCTCCCTGATGTTAGCGAAACAAAATTGTGGGGGAAGAGTTAGTGAGGTTTTATCACACCATAAAAAGTAGGTGAAGCTGAATCTATGGTGAGGCTAGAAATGTTTTGGCCAAAATTTGAAGGCTGCCATTGTATCTTTTTTATTTCATTCAGTATGAGTGGAGTAGCTCAGAATGGCATTCACTCCTTACTTTACACTTCTTCAAGGCAGAATTTGAATGCAAGTTTTAATTTGTCCTTTTCTGATACAATCAGTTATGAGAATTTTTATATTGCTTCAATGCTTTCAAAAAAATACAGTTTGAAAATGTAATAGCATACAGGTTAATCCCACTTAAATCAGTTTTATCTGCTGTAACTTGAGTGGAATCAATCACAATTTATGACGGCACCACTGAGTGTAATCTATACATTTCAAAATGATATAGAAATGTTTTCAAACCCTGAGTCCCTGTAATTGCTACTGTGGTGACTGGTGGCAGGACATTGAAGTGCAGGGGGATCTGTGTCTGTTTATAGTTACGCCAGTGCTTCTCAGCATTACTTAAAGTTGTCAAATGAATAGGAACTGGAGATTTCCACACCAGCTTGGACTTGAAGGATGGATCTGTTCACTTCCAGGTGTATCTCAGTCTTAAGAGCAGGAAATGTGTTCAGAGGCCTGTGTGAGGAATCACCTTTACACAGAAGTTTCAGAACTGTATTTACTATCTGCAACTCCAGGCTAAGACAACCAATAAAGAGAAGTATAATTATTTTTCTCAATGGCAGCCATTAAATGATAGAACAATGAAAGCATCCTAAACAAAATTGCATTTTTTCAGACTGACAATTTAGCTCAAAAAAGTGAACTGCTAGAACAATACTGGAATTGAAGAAGAAATCTAGATTTTTTCCTTCTGTAATATCAATAGGATCAGACCAGGATCATTCTAATTTGACTTAGCCTGTCTAACAAAATCAGTACTTTTGAGACCAGAGCAAGTAAATAAACATCTGAGAAATAAAAAAAATACCAAGTTTTGCAGTGAGGCACTGTTAGAGCTGAGCTTTGTGGAGTCAAAGAGAGGATTTTCTTTGACATATACAGAAATAGCACTAAAGACCCCTGAGAATCTCTGCACGGTTGGATGAGGAACCATGGAAACTACTTTGCTGTTTAGTCCATGAAGTTTATTAATTTTCATAATATCTCTGTAATTTTTAAAAAGAAGAGAGGTTCTCCCTGAGCAGTCTTTCAAATAGAATAAATCTGAGGCAGCAATGTAAGTTAGAGAATCTCAGGTATGTAATTTTATAATTTGTTCCTTTTATCCTTTCAATCCACTCTGAGGGAATCCAAATAAAGCTCCCCTGTAAATCAGGCAGTGGTTGAGAACAAGGATCCTGATTTTCACCCAGACTGGAAGACTCAATTTCAGGCTCATTTTCCTCTGGCATACCTGGAAAACGAATTTTGGTGCTTAGAGCAAGCCAGCTTTGTTCTGTGACCTCAACAGTTTGAGCTGAGGCCAGAGGCCGAACAGAGCAAGGTCTTTCCTAAGCAGACTGAACTCTGACCTTGCCATGAAATCACTTTCAGGTCTCTTTCCTAAATATGTGCATTTTGTTGCAAGATGTCCTTGGAAAAAACCCCCAAAGAATCAAAAAAAAAAAGAACAACCCAACAACTAAAAAAAAAAAAAAAAAAAAAAAAAAAACCCAAAACAAAAAACCAACAAAACAAGGACCTAAATATTTGAGTGACTTTTAGATCTTGTGCCTCTTGGAATGTCATGCTGCTACAGATCCACTGCATTGACAAAGAATATCCAGTCATGATGTGGCTTACTGAGATAAGACTTGATACATCTGCCTGCCAACCAGCAGAAAATTAGAAAATAGACAGTATATTGATTGTATGCATTTAGGTTTGTTTTTTTTTTTTTTCTAAAAAAAAACATGTTTCAAATAGTATGAACCAAAAGGGAAAAGTTCTAGGTTTTTCCTTGGTCATACAACCATAAAAAAAGGAGAAAGAATGCACCTCCAACGTTGCCTGTTGTAAAAATTGAAATAAAACCATGGATTTGTGTTCGTAATAATGGATATTAATATCCACACACATGGATATTAATATCCACACTGTGGCTTAATTAACAATTTTATTCAATTAAGCTCAGAAATATGAGGTTGCATTTCAGGGCCTGAAGCAAGGTGAACCAATTTGACCAAAGTCAAATAATGGTGTCTAAAAACCAAATATTTGCTTTATCCATTAAACACACAATAGGTATTCCATGTTTATAAGGCTGTACAGTATTTATCTTACAAATCTTAAGAGTTAATTGTTAGTAAAGTGATATAATGTCTCTTAAATCACATTTATCTTTCCACAAAAACACCAAGAACTCTCACATGCATCTTTCATGTTACTATGGAAACACCACACGGGCGGTCATGAGAACTGGCATGGCAAGTCTGATTAGTAGGATGAAAAGACAAACTGAAGGTCCTAATTAGGGATGAGAAGATTGAAAAAACAAAGACCTGGTGGATTGGAATTGGTGGAGGTGATTCTTTGTCTACTTTCAGCTTCAGCTTTTCCTGTGTGCTTAATTTAATTGCTTAAATGCTATTCTTGCCCTCATAGCCAATGAGCCCTTTGTGACCTTTTAATGTAATTAATGCTACAGATTTTCCTCTTTCAGAGTAAGTAATAGATGAGATAAAGGATATAATTCCTTTTCCAGTTCTCTGTGATCAGCTGTCATTGATTTCCATGGCATATAGAATTTCTCTGCTTGATTTTAAAAGGTGATGAATTAACTATCTTGTCTTAACCTGGTGAAACACTAAACTGGGTTTAAGATCTGAGATAACTAGAGACATAACCATTGTTACACCAGATTTTCAAGGAAAATCAGAGAAACATGTACCCCAGATTTTTTCCATCAAAACATTTGAGTTAAATAAAACATGACTGAGCATTTGTGTGTACATATTTTAAAAAAAGCTACAAAGAATTATACCACTATCTATGACTTGAAAGCATGAGATATGATTTTTTTCATATCAGGATGCTTATAAAATCAATTGAGGATGTACCCACAAAGATAAATTTAACCCTTGCAGGTTTTTTTTACTGTTGCACCAGACTCAATTTTCTGTACTGCTCATCCCCGTGTAGGAAATTTCCCCCCTCTGTTTTCCATGCAAACACAAAAGAAATAGCAAGTGAACTAAATGTTATTGAGCTCTTTAGGCTGAGGCTCACTTCTTTTCCCAGCACACTCAAATCTGAGGTTTCTTTTCTGCACGCTTAGAGGTAAAAAGAACAGAACATTTACATATTATACTATGAGAATAAAAACCAGTTAGAAACATTAAAAAGCTGAAAGGTCACAAAAATCCTTAAGGAGTTATTAATGCTACACCTGACTGTTTCTGTGGGTGAACCTAATGGTTTGCAATCCACACCTGCTCACTGCACCACTTGGTTCTCACCTACGTTTCAGGAGACCACTAAAGTCAAGTTCTCCTGCATCCTCTTGTCCTTCACCACTGTTATTAACAGAAAAAGATCAAATCTTTGTTTAATACAGGAAGACTTAGACAACACTCACAACTTCTCATACACTCAACACTGTCCAGAAACACAAATAATTGTATAAAATCAACACAAACTTGTATGCTTTTTCACATAGATTATGTTTCTGCAGGCGCTTGTGAAAAATAACACAAAGGTTTGTATTGCTTCTTATTATACTTTGGTGGCAAATTTTTGTAACTTAGTACATAAATTTGCCAAGGTTTGTGTTAGACTTCAGTAACACAAACAAATGGCAGCTAGTCAACACAACCAGCTTTGTTTTTCATTTCTGTAGTGGACAAAACAAAGGGCTTGTGCTGATCTGTTGCTATGAAAACAAAACAAAGATTTGCATTGCTGGGTGATGCTTTTAACAATGCATAACTCTGTCAAATACTGATTGAAAAGTACTTAACCTTTACGATTTTACCTTTCTCTAAATGAAGGGAGAAAACAGTTATAAAAAAGAATAAAAGAGTACATTGTCCATTTTTACAGATAGAATCACAGTCCTATCAAGGTGCATTTCTTTCTATGATGTGATCATTAGCAGAATTACCTTATCATAGAGCACATATAGACAAAAGAAATGTCCTAAATATTTGTAAAAAGGGAAAAATAGTGCAAATCTTAACTGAAATGAAGCCAATGTTTAATCAAGATTTTACATGTAAGATATTACTTAGAAAATCAGAAAATACTGAGATATCTTCATCTGCTTGGGCAGAGTAGTTACTGCATTTTTTAAAATGTTTTAAAGAAGGAAATGCACCTTGAATGTAATATCTTTTGTATTTATCTTCAAATTAACCCCCCCTAAATAAAAGCAGTTATCTCTGAATTACAGCTTTACTTGTAAATTAACAAACTGCATTCATTATCTGTTTGTAAAGTATTTTCATTCTATATATTCTTTATATATTTCATCACAAAGAGATGACACCTATACTGGTTAGAATTGCTACTTTATCAGAAAGA
The DNA here is from genome assembly GCF_023055355.1 of Agelaius tricolor. NCBI lineage: Eukaryota > Metazoa > Chordata > Aves > Passeriformes > Icteridae > Agelaius > Agelaius tricolor. The sequence goes on from NW_027269263.1 coordinate 8,712,656, forward strand.
TAACAAACCTTAAGACACAATGCTTTATCTTACATTCTCTGTACTATACTATTTTCTGTTTTTCCTTACTGATGGTATTTACTGTTTACTGTAAGGTAACAAAGCCAGATCCTGTCTTCTTCAAATCAGTGTGAATTTTCTCTCTGCTTTTAATCAGTGCAGGATTGGGACCACGAACTTTCATACTGTGGCTGACAGCTTTCAGGAAACATGCAGTAGAATATTTGAGTGAATGAAAATATATTTTTAAAATCCTCCAAAGAAACATATATTTAATTGACTTAAATATTCAATCTTCCTTTAAATTAATGACACTTGGAATTTCACAGTAGGGGTACTTAATAGCATATGTACTATCTATGTGTTATAACTATTTCATTCTAACTACCACCAATTATTCAAAATCCCACTTCTTTCATCTATATTTACAAATACAGTTTTATAAAGTACTTGATGCAATTGTCTGACACAAGTTCTGTGCATGCTATCAATGTCCATTACTGAGGAGCTGGATAGGATCATTGAAGTTACCTTCTTTTGAAAGCAGATCTGATGTCAATGGATGGAGCAGCCTGGGAAGATTCTATGAAATAACGGTAACACAGGAATTAAAAACACAATTTGGATCATTTATGTAACCAGTGTGATTTGGAATATGAAATTTGTTCTGTTTCCTCCTGAATGACAGCATTTGTGCTTCCCCTTTGGCATGAAGTTCTGCTATCTGCAAAGATGCTCAGTGCTAAGTGTGTCATTTCTCTGAAGTACTTTCTGCAGTTCTGCATAGGAGATTTGTTTCTCTGGTGTTTCTCTCCATTTGCCTGCCTGCCTGCCTTATTCACAGGCTCTGGCCTTTTTTGTCTCCTCACTTGCTACGCTTTCTCCCCTGCTGGCATCTTGTCCTCTCTCGGTACACTCAGCATCAGAGGATGGTGACAGAGTCAGTCTCCTCTGCAGCTACAGACTCACATTTATTGTCAGGGCAAGGAGGAGTTCATTCCCCTTGTGGGGATTACCCCTTTGGGACAGCCTGGATCAGATTAAATGGTTCTGATCCACAGACAGTGAATGGATGGAGCCAGGCTGGCCCTCTGCCTTGCTGACCTCTGAGCACACACACAAAGCCCTGAGTTTTGTGTGCCAGAGCCTGATTTGAGTTCAATACTGGTTTTACCTGCCAGCTTTTCTAATTTTTGGATAAATGTCTCACATGGTATCTATTCCAGTGTTCATTTAGGCAATAAATTACAGATAGAGGAATATTCTCTGAGCTCTATGCTAAAAACGTTCACTTTAAGTATTATTTCATTTAAAGGGTCTGAACAAAATGAATTGTCATTTCAAATCTTAAAAAAATAAAGAAAGAAAGAAATCCTTATAAATTTTTACAGATACCAATGGAACCTTACCAGTGACTTCAAGGTCAAAAGAGCAGCTATCAAATTTGTCCTTGTAAGACACTTCGCAGCGATAGTTCCCTGCATAGTTTTCCTTAGCTTTGATGATCTGCATCTCAAATGTATGAATCTAAAAATCAAGCATAGTCATTCATTAATGTGGGGAATGCATTTGCACAAGTCAGAAGTTAAAACATGAGTCTTTCAGGCATGCACCAGAAACGGGGAACAATTCAAATAATGGGCTCTGAAAAGAAACTGGAACCCAAAAATGGCATCAGAAAATTTTGATTTCCCCACCATTACTTGTCCTGAGTTGGGAGAGCAGAAAATCTGCTTCTGCAGAGGGTCAGAGATGACCACTGAAATCTGTGTGGGGAAGCCAGGGTTAGACTCCACTGCTCTTGAGCAGTGTTGTCTTAAACTGATGTCTTAAACTGTTGTCTTAAACTGATCTTTAAGCTCTCTTTGGAGCTTTGCCCCCATAAGAAGGAAAAGTGAAGACACACCTTGGTGTGACGCTCGAAGGACTCCTTCAGCTGCAGGTGCTTCCCCGCTTTGCTGGCCAGATCCATCCATTTTCCTTTAAACCACTTCACATTTGGCTTTCGGAGAAGATCTTTGGCTTCTACTTTGGCTATAAATGTAATATTCCCACCTTTCAGAAAGAGAAAAGAATAATGCATCTGTTGAGGAACATGTGGTTGGTCAGTTGCATCTCTACAAGTTCCCTTCACTTCTGTTCCATTCAGCCATCCTCTGTTCTACCACAAAATTAAGAGTCAGATGGAGTCACACCGACTCTGAAAGTGCTGCAGTGGTACAGAGGTTAATGAATTTGGGTCTGGTAGCTTTCTGCTGCTCCTCTGCATAAGATCTTCTTGATATATCAATAACAGTGCAGCCAACAGTATCAAAATAACCCCAGCTTTCTTCCCCAGAAACTGTACCTCTTACAATTTCCGTACAAGCTAGTTCTTCCTCAATGTCTGCATAGTAGGGCAGGAAGGAAGCTCACTTCTGAACTTTCTTCTTTTCTGCCATGACAGAAGCAGAGAATCTGGGGATCTGTCAATACCATCCTCAGTAAATTATTAGAGTTTGAGCTCGTCTTGAATTAAACATTTGGGGTTTGCTTCTCTGAACACAGTCCTTTTGCCCTCAGAGTGGAGTTCACATCCAGCCAAAACCAGAGGCAGCACTTGCAGCTGAGGGCAGAAGCTGAGTGCCACAGAATCTGCACACACCATTCCCAGCTCTGCCTCTGTCTCTGGCAGTGGCTTTTGGTTTTGTTCCCAGGCACTTACCAACACTCACTGTTCCACTCTGAGGTTTCTCGACGAATAAAGTGGATCTTTGGGCATCATCACGTTTTTCTGACTCCTCTGGAGCTCCTTCTCCAAGAGACCATACTGAGATGCAGACAGAGGGGGAAATATCAGTCATCTGAGGGTGTTTTACTCCCTCCAAAGTACACTTACCTGAACTTCCTAAACTCTCTAGCCCTAGCACCTTTCTCTTCTGATGTCCTGAAAGACATGTAAGTTTTTGTTCACACTGACATCCATTGCTTGGCTGTCACATTGTGTACAGTTCCTGCAAGAGCACTACCTCTGTGGTGATGGAAAATGAAACTCAGGGAGGAAGAGAGGGCAACCTGATCAGCCAGGACAGGCACTGAGCAACTTGAAGGGCACCAGCATTCAACCATGAGTGCTTTACAGAGGTGATGCACAACATCAGCTCTTTGTTTTTCAGAAGAGATGGAGGTTCTGAAAACACAAACAGCTAGAAGCACAGAAATCCCTACATCTGATGCACAGTTTCAGTGGATCTCTCTCAACCCAAATTAAGTCCATTGTACAAGCTGGTTCTTCCTCTATGTCTGCAGAGTAGGGCAGGAATGAAGCTCACTTCTGAACTTTCTTCTTTTCTGCCATGACAGAAGCAGAGAATTTGGGAATCTGTCAATACCATGTCCTGCCATGTGAATTTTATGTGAAATTTTATGGAAAAATTAATTTGTATGGAAATTATTGTGAAATATGTTCAGACACAGCAGCTTCTCTTTTGGAAACTGGGACTTTGGAACTGAAAAGGAACAGCAGTACTGAGAGAAGCAGCAAGTGAGTGCTCTCCCCAGGGCAGAGCACTGTACCAGGAGGGCTGCGTGTTTCTGGTCTCTCTGTTTATCTGGACAGCCCTGGCTTTGTGCTAAGCCATTACATCTTGTATAAAACCATGGTCAAAACTGATTCCTAGCAGAAAGTACAAGGAGAGAAAGGCAGTGAATGCCTGTCTCTTTTCTGCTCACTTTCTGCAGAGAGGCAAAGCTCATGTCTCATATTCCAATCTGAAGTCCAAATGCCATATCTCCATTTTTTGAGCAGTTATTGCCAGTACAGAGGGGAAACTAATTGAAGTGAGAGGTCAGAATAGTCTTTCTGATATGTAGTGATTACTGCTGTGGGAACCTTTTCAGCTCATGAAAATTTCTACCAGCCACAAATGTGACAGAGCTCATGGCATCCATGGGAAAATGCAAACAAATTGGTTTTATTATCCTGAAGCCTATCAGGAATTTTAAAAAGGTATCAAAATACTGGATAGCTTTGCTATGAAGTCATAGTGTTTCAGTCAATTGTGGGTGGTGTGCCTAGCACCTCTGTATATGCCTGCTTGTACAATAATTCTCACAGGTAAAGACATCCATGTATATACACACATGTATGTACACATATATACACACATACATGGAATGATTTACACAGACATAAATGAACACAAATATATATAGATACAGATCTATATATACTCTCTATAATCTAAATTTTTAGATTATACCACTCAAACATGGCAATATATGGAAACAACATGAGAACAAGTGAAGGTTACTGGTAGTAAGAGGATGAAGTGATGATAGCACAGGATCTGGTCACGTGCAGCAACAAACCTAACACGCCACGGGGTGAAATGGAAAAAGGATATTAATGAATGGAAAAATGATATTAATAAATGGAAAAATGATATTAATAAATGGAAAAAAGCTTACACAGAGTCATTAATTTGGTACCACGTAAAGGAACACCTAAATATTATCATCACCTCTAGATATTAACACTTCCCTATGTATTAAGCAAAGAGAAGGGGGGGTGGGTTTGACGCGGGCTGGCATAGGCGGCTATGCCAGGTCCATAACCATGGTTGAAGTACCAGCTGCTCATTTTGTTCCAGAGGCTGCAAATCCTGAAACCACCAGAGTGGGTGCAGTGTGGGTTACCTGCCAGGGTAGGAAGAAAGAGGTTATGATGATTTTGCTAAGTTTTCCCCACCGTCCTCTGAGGTGTGAGAAGAAGCCATTCTCCTACAGTCTTCTGGGACCTGTGTGTGGGATTCCCAGTCTTCTGGGACCTGTGTGAGGCTGAATGCAGGAATGGAATTCCTGTAGGCTGAGGAGGAATGGAACAGCTATGTATCTATCTATACAGACAGAGATATAGATAGATAGGTATGTATGTATGTGCCAAATACATGTCCTGTTCTGTGCAGCGCAGCCTTCTCGCTCCCGCTTTAGCTGCTAGAAACCTATTTGCCCTGATACTTTGAAGCATTTCAACAGCCACAGTTTGCTGCTGTCTAAACAACAAAAATAAAGTATTATCTTTTAAAAATAAAGTCTAGAAAGTATTTTTTATTATGTAATTTTGGGAGTGTTTCATCATGTTTCTCAGGAGGTCTCACCTGAATCCTTTCTTTCCGCTGGCTTAGACATCCCATCTGAAAGGGAAGAGCAATTTAGATGACACCAGCTCAGAGATCACAGCTGAACTGGCCTCAGATCACTGGGATTTTAAGAACATTGATTCTTCATACAAGAAGATTAGACTAAATATTTGGGACCATATCCATGAGAAACTACTTGAATACCAAAAAAAAATGTGAACAGCTGAGAAAAACCCCCAGAAATCTTCCCCAGTTTTCTCTAGAAAATCTAAATTAGTTTAATTCCATTGAAGAGTTTCTTCAGAAAGGTTACATGAGGCTGATGTTTTTTCAATGATTTGTGTAGTTCCAGGTAACAGAGGAATTTTCATTCCTCAATATTTGTCTGAGGGACAGTATTTTGATTATTTAAACAGTATGCTTATTTATCTGGAGTTGCTTTTGGATCTACTAACCAATATTTTACCTTCCACTGGGAGGGTCTACTAAAGACCTCAAGACAGGACTGGAAAGGGACTTAACTGTTATAAGGGTCTTGTACTTCTGAACAGAGGTTAATAAAATGTAGGGCACTTTGAAAATTTTTTAAAGTCATATCTTTTGAGTTCAGTCTGCTGGTTTGGACTCTTTCTTCATTAATATTCAAGAGAAAAATACATACATACATACACACACAAAGCATTATCACAGTCCTAACCTGCTGGTGGAGTACTAACTGAGGTGTCATCTTCATCTGTGAAAAGAAATACAAATGAAAAAGCACATGAAGAAACTGAAAGCACAGGCGATCATCTGCTTTAAAACAACTACATGAAAATGTAAAACCTGCAAAAGAAAGGGAAATAAATTGCAATATTCAGGAGCATTCACAATGGAAGATTCAAACTGATGAGAGAAGCTTTGCATAATTCAGTAGCTGAAATGGTAAACCTTGATGTTTCAAGCAAGTAAAAAACAAAATGAGATGTGGACTGTGATCTATGATTAAATCATGAGTTTATATGAGAGCTGCGGAGTGATTCTGTTTGTTAGAGATGTAATCCACAGTAATTACGATAAGAAAGCCACAATGAAATGAAGGAGAATCACATATCTAACCTGAGGAAGATGTCATTTCTCTGATGACCACGTCTGCAATTAAAATGTGCACCACATATGCATTCAGCATTATTAAATCAAGATATGAAAAAGTTAAAACTAGTCCCCTCTATTTATACTTTGTCATTTCTATACTATAATGTTAATTTAAAGTTCAAGGAATACACAACTCAGTTTTTCCTCATATCAACAGGAGAATAGTTTTAAATAAGGAAAAAACTATTGTCACCATGCTGGATTTTCCTTTTTGAGTAAAGGTTGACTGTCATGAGGTATTAAGTAACTACAAACAATTGTTACCCAGATATTTTAAAAAGTTTAATCAGATAGAATATGTCGAGACTTATATTTATAAAAATCAAAAGCCTGAGAAAAACATGAAACTGGTGTTAAATGGAAATACAGTAATCATGATTATTAGAAAACCAGAATAAGGTAAAGACCATCTTTACAAGTGTCTCTGAATTTTAGACGTTGACTAGAAACCTCAGAGATCAGCTTTGATAAAAATAAGCAAAAAGTTCTTAATGTCTTAAAATCCTAGTGGTAAAAAGTAAGGAAATAACCAAAGTATCCTTTGAAAGATAAAAATAAACTAGATATATTTAGGATTTAATAGAGAAGTTATATGAAGATAACATATTTTTATGCAGGATCAGAAAATAATCTGTAGAACACTTCAAAATGGAGAACAGAGTTAAACAAGAACAACTTTGGAAAAATATTAACCCACAACTTTAAAGATAGTCTTTTTGGGGGTTGGATTTTTTTATATCTTTTATTTGTGTTTCCATAATGAAATTTAAATCTGAAGTTATCCTTTGATTTTGACCTTAAAGTTATAATTTATCGATATTTTTTCAAGGAAAAATTTCATAACTATGACAAAAGCACATATGAAATATAGTTGCATTTTCATTAACACTGGCAATATTGAATTTTTGGATTTGTTTAACCACTGAAGGGTAATTAAAAGTCTGTTAATATAATTTGACTGCTTCACCATAACGTTTTACTCATTCCTTTTTAATGATTCATCAAACTTCATTTTAAAAATCCCTTGGGAGGAGGATGAAAGTTGTAATTGTATGCCTACACATGAAGGATTAATGTGTTACCTTGCAAATATCTTTTCTTATTCACAGAAAAAAAAAAGAATAACAGAAGAGTTCTCATGAGCTGCATCATCCAATGCCACAAGCAGATGTTGAAAATGTTGATTTTCAGTAAAAGCACAGTAATGATTAAGTCATGTCAGATGTTTTAACATACTGCATTAGCAGCTAAATGGATGCAAGGCTATGTGCTTCCACTGCAAATATTTCTCCATATTTCATGAAAGCATTAAGTGTACTTTCAGCTCTTTTGGTCAATGATGTCACCATTGTGATTGATGATGGCTCAAAGAGCCATTTGACTGAAAAAAATAATTAGGACCAGCATAAAACATTTGATGTGATGCATCCTACATGAAGATGTATGATAATCAAGTTATGAAAGGACCAGTTTTCTCATTCATTTAATCATTTGAAAAAGTAAAAAACCCAAAAAGAAGTTATTAGTTTTGCAGGGGGATTGCTGGGGTTTCTCCAGGGTAATCTCTCATTTTTCAAACAAAATGTTAACATCAAAGACAAACAAAGGAAACAAACAAACACGTCAGAAGTATAAGTTTGAAAGCCCAATTGAATGTTTTAGAAATGGAAAGAGTATGAAAACACTACATGCTGGAGGGATTGTTTTGACAATTGGGTAATTATCAATCCAGCACTCCTTCTCTCTCAGGCTTTTAGGACAAAATGGACTGACTATTGGTTCAGCAGCTACAGCCAATTCAGTTTCTGTGATGAATGATTGTTTATGCTAAAATAAAGTCCATTTGAAGATTAAGAAAACGGCAAAAATACCATATCTGTTAGTAGAATTATGATCACTAGTTCACTACCCTTTTCTTCTGCAAGTAAACTTTTGATGGGATTTATTTTTCAATCTGTTGCATGATAAGAGTTTGCTATGAGGAAATCAATTGATTCATTTGACAGTTGGCTGATGAGATGAATTACTCCACAGAAAACTTTATTCTTTGTCTATGGCACACTCCCATCAACATATAGGGTAATTATGTTTCTTTTTCTTGTTTCTAAATGATAACATTACCTGTGGAGCAGACTGAGCTGAAATAGATTCTTCAGGGTGAAAGAACTCTCCACATCTCCAAAGAAGCTAATCTAAACACACTTAGTGTAACCTTAACATTAAAATTTCTGACTGCTGGCACAGCAAATGTAGAAATACATGTCCAAAATAAAGAAATTACTGATTAATATATGAGCTGCTAGTGTCAAGAATTTTATACCTATTTTCCCCTGATTTGAAACATCCCACACAAAATGGAAGCTGCTATTCTGCCATCAGCCACACTGTTGACAAGCTTAACGTTGTGAAGGAGTGTCAAAAACCAATTAATTGCATATAATTTTATTTTTCTATTCTACTGTTTGTGCTGAAATTACAGAGCACAGCAAGACTGAGAGTTTCAAATTTAGTTGACTTCAATTACCAATCTGATTTTCAAAGGGAATGCAGCAGTCCCAGCAAGGGGACTTGGCACTTTGGAGATGGTAAATGAAGCACATACCCACAGGGGGGAAGTTTTAGTAGGGAGATGAGAGGATAAGTGAAACCTGGGAAAATACAAGGGTGACACATGCAATGAACATTTTAGTAGATGGTTGGAAGAAACCTAGAGGAAAACTATCAGTAATATACAGAAATTTTAGTAGCTCTGTGAGTGGCTGGATGGGACCTAAAAAAAGGAATGAGCAATTTGGTATTAAAATTTTACTGTTATTCCAGCAAGTGGGAACAAAATTATACTCAATCTGTAAGATTATGCTAAAATTAAAAATGAAGACACAAGCATTTAAATTGAATGAATATAAGGCAATGTAGTAAATTTGGAGGATTTGTGCTGATTCACTTTGTTTCTCCAAAAATAAAATGGATGATCACATATATCCTGAATTTTAACAACATTATTATAGATCTTTTAAAACTGGTTTATTTTATGAAAGGAAATTTTATGTTTACTGCTCTGAGCTACTAATTTACAGGAAAATAACCATGAGATACAAAGAATTTACCACACTGTTTTTCATTTCATAACTTTACAACGAACACAAAGGAATATAAATATGTAATTTCACACAGACAATAAGTACCAAAAAGAAATAGAACAGTAAAACAGACACACAGATAGGTATACTGTATCTTCCTAATTTCTGTTGTTAATATTTTCTTAGGGATGAGGTGAAAATGATGGACTACAGGATTTACATGGACTACCAAGATTTCTTTCCTAGATGTCAGGTTCCAGCACAGTCCCATTTCAGGTTCCTACAGTGTCTACAGCCTATCTCAGACATTATCAGCAAACAGGGCACAACTGCTGGCACACAAGTATTGCATTATTGCTGTGGAACTCAGATATGAAATGTTTCCCATTTTGCTTCCATTCAGGGAAGTACCTAAATCTGCTACATCTGAAGGTGCAGAAAGTCTTTTACATATAGCTTATATAAAAGCTAACATCTAGCTGGTTCTGTCATAATTTCCTTGCTGAACTGTTCATTTTCAAGTGTAAATGATTTTGGACAGGTTGGAAGAATGGAACCTTTTCCCTTTTTGTGAATTATGCTCACCATTATAAAGATTTTTCCTTTTTCCTGGCACACAAACCTGAAGGGATAAATCTATGAAAATACATTTTCCCTTATTTGGTGATATTCTGCAGTAAAACAAGAGCTGATAGGAACAACTGCTCTGTAACTAATGTTTAGAAGTACTGAGTGTCTGGCAATGACATCTCCTTTGTTTTGCAGAGGTGACAGTTTCACTGGAGCATGGCAGAAGGTCATCTATCTATTAATATTCAGACTTCCATTGGCATTTTTATGGAGGCAACACCTGCCACCATGGCTTGAAACTGGGAAAATTCTCCATAGCAGGATCTCAAAGAATATTTTTTGGTAACAAAATCCTCCTAGCAGGTTTCTCTTAGGAGGAACATTTTTCCTCCTAGGAAATACTTGTCTCCTTCACTAAATTCAAAATAGAAACATAATAATGTATAAGAAGATAATAGAAGTTTTGGATAAGTTACCTACCATGTTTTCATTTTTATTCAGTGAAATGTAGGCTTGTAAGCAGTGAGGAAATCACCATTCATGTTCAGTTTGGGAACAAACATTTTTCTCATATCCAAATTAAAGCAAGCAGAACTAACTGTTGGAATAGCTTGAGGCAAGACTTTCATCTTTTTTCCTATCATTAGGCATGCAAATTATTTCTGAATTGCATTTCCATTACCAAGTTGACAGATTTGATTACTCACACAAAAATTTGTGTGTCAAAATAATTGCTCAATGCAAGGATAACTGGCAAAATAGCATGCACTGAAGCCTGGTTCAGCATTCTTATTTTCAAAAGGGTACTTGAATCACACATTTTTAGTGTTTATATTTTGACTCTGCTGAGAAAAATAGCCATGCATGCCTTTGCCAAATAAATCTGCAAGTATCCAGTATACATCCAGTCTGTCTAAAAGAGAGGATTTGGTTTGGAAGACAGCAAAAGCCAGAATACATTTTCAAGCAAGCCATTTCTTGATTTGCCATGAAAAAGCATAACCATGCCAGATGAAAAGCAAGCATTGCATCAGTTGTAAGCATATCTTGGTCTGCTTTAGCCTTTGATCAGAATTATGTTTAAAAAAGATTATTCTTCTCAAAATAAACTGACGGGGTGTTTGATTTCTATTTTGGCAAGGCTCCTACAAAAAGCAGAGAATTTGGCCCAGTTCCCTCAAAATGCATCCTCCTAACCAGAAGAATTGACAGCAGAGCTAGAATCTAATCTCAGCAGCACAAAAACATGTGTTAAAACTGGAGCTGATGGTTGCACACGCTGCTGGTGGAACAGTTTTCTGTTTGTTCACAGCAGACACCTCAATCCCACTTTTCAGAGCCTGTAAACAGCTCATCTGCTGGGCTCCCAATGAGGACAGAAAGATGAATGTGTGATTTTTTTAATTTCAGATGAAAAAAAATCTATGGGGCTTTCTGAAAGGTACCATATCAAGTTTCTGTGGTAGAACAGAAACAGCTTAGAGTGACAGTAGGACATTGTCCACTTTATTTAAAAGCAACCAATGTTCACAGTATCTGATTTTTAGCAAGCTTGGTCAGGGGCAACAGCCAGGCTCATTTAAACTCAGCTTATTGCTCATGCAAATCACTTGGAATTTGATCCATTAATTGAACAGTCAATAAAAATACTGTTGCTAAAGCATCAGTCTGGTTTGCAGGGTTTTTGAAGATATTCATGAGTAACATAATTTCCTTGGGCTGGCTAAGTCATGCAGAAAAAGGATCTAGGAAGCCTCATATCACACTTCTGAAATTTAGCTCCAAAATTCTGAATTAAGCTCAAACAATCCAGCATCAGAACAGCATTTAGTTTTCTTTACTGCCCATTTTTAAAGTATGGTTTCAGACTTACCTTTACCCTTTTCATTTCCACCCTCCTGTGGTGCTTTTTGTTCTGTGTAGGAAGTACAAGTATAGTTTTGAGAGGATCTTAAAGTAAAAAGAAAGACTTACACAGCATTTAAAAAGGCAGGATCTGCTAGTATTGGAAAAACAGCATTAAAGAATGATTGATATATGTGTATATGTAATATACAGTTGCAATCCCATACAACATTCTACAACCTGTGCATATCAATGCAATTTCTGTGTTTTGAACAAGTCATTTAAGATTGATGTTCCTGGACTCAGTGGAAAAAAATAAAAAGCTGGGTTTTTCAGAAGCAGCAGTTGTTAGTCTCTTGTTCTTGGGCTGATTTGCAAAAGCTTTTGAAATGAGTTACATATCATTGCTAATTGGATAGAAATTGGATCAGACATGAGTTACTGCCACTCAGTTGATCCTGAAAAGCACAGAGAGAGTGTATTGAGGATATTCTTTAATTCTTTATCATCATCTTCATCATCAACATAGTCTTGCTGAGACTACTTGTATTTAGTTTTCTTGTTTAGAACTGCCAGCCTGTCCTCTACTCCAAGCAGATGAATGTGAATTATTTTTGACCTCATCTGTATGAGAAAACTTGAACTGTGCTTTAAACAAAACAACAATTTCCACTCTTTCTCTATTTCAAGATTTGATAGGATTCCTATTGGTTTTAGTTTCCTACTTCATTCAACCTAGAATGTTGTCAAATCATGTGCTGAATTCAAGGTATCATCACTCAATATCCTGTTGCCTGTGAACAATGGCTTTCTGTGGCAAACTTACCTGTCAGCTGCCTGACAGAACATGGCTTTGGGTGATCCTAACATTGTCAGAATGGAATTAAGATAATTTTTGTTCCATGGAGAAAACATCTGCAAGAGCCAGCTGATACTCTGATTATCCTGATTTCTTCACATGTGCATAGCCACATTATGAAAATTACAGATGAAACTTAAAAGGAAACACCACATTCTGGTAATGTGACAGACTCATGGATGCTTCTGTCTGGATTCCCTAAATTCCCAAGCTCCAGTTGTCAGGTTGTCCATCTTGGCCAGATGTTCCTTTTTTAATGGGACTTTTGCTACAGTAACACTTTATTTTCCCAGTAGGAACAGGAATCAGAAGATTTCAGTGATCCTGGCAGATGGTAGCATGTCTACATATTATTTGAATACTTCATCAGTCAAAGTGCTCCACACTTGTGGCTTGACACTGAGATCTGGAAAGACCTCTCACAGTGACTTCCCAAAAATTTCCTGGTGCGGTTCAAGATGCTTGGTTATGTCCAATAAACTATTTGTAAGTTATAAAATTTGGAATATTGAAACCAAAGTCCCTCTTTGCGTGTTAGCACTTGATAATCCAAGATGACAACACCTTGAGCCAGAAGTGACTGGCATGCCCAGCTTAGAAATGTCCCAGTTTGGTCTGTGCCTAACATAAAGGCCCAATGACACCCTACTTATTTTTCAAAAGAAAAACAGGTAAGGAGAAAAGAAAGGAGGCTATAGAAGTGATTTTGTATTTAATCCTGCGCTTTTAAATAGAAAGGAAGATGGTAATTTTTTGAAAATGTAATAGATATTTTTAATGTAACGCTTCAAAGGTGCTATTCCTTTCTGTGTATAAAAAGCTGCTTCTCATTTCAGTTCTACTTGAAAGTTAAGATTGATTAAAAACATGGATTCAAGTACAAAGTATATCAGGTAAGACCCTAAGGGTGAAATTAATTAGTTTAATATTAACTATACAAATTTTATGGTTGAGTAAAATATCATTAATTAAAAACCAATTAACTTTCCTTACAAATATATGCAATATGAAAGAGTTCATCACATAAAAATAATATATGGATAATTTAACCATGAAACTCCTTGTGGCAAATGATACCTTTGTCATTTTTTAATCAAAGTGTGTCTTGTTGAAACAAAGACATCTTCAATCAGGCTTGTAAAATGCCAGTTATCAAGACAGTAAGTAAAGGCAGATTTAACACTTGTAGGATATTTGTTCTGTTTGGAATTGCTGTTTAGATTGCTCTACAGAGAATAATACTCACCAAATGGTTACATTGGACATGCATATTATAGATATATGTATTATATATCAAAATTTTATATCTATCTATGTAGATTTCTATATATAGATATATCTACATTATATATCTACATGATCTGAAAAAATAACTGAAGTTACTCAGTGGCACAAGGCAAAGGCTTGCCTGCCTTTCCAGCTCCACTACGAAGAACTCTTGTGCTTTGCAAAGTTCTTCTTTGCTGAAGCCTTCATCCTTATGAGTGAGTTTCACCTCACCTAACTTTGGCTTCCTGCAGCTCAGCCACTCCATTCTAAACAATAAATCAGACTCCTCAGGGCAATTGCCTGCACAGGGATATCCAGTGACATTTTAGATAGGATACCTATGGAAATGCCCACTGATGAGCATGCACGACCCAGGATGTGTTACGCTGGTCAGAGGTGCAGCTGTTGAACCACTTAGACATGATCCATAATTTTCAAAGGGCTAAAAGTAAGGGCTGAAATGAATCCCATGCTTGATTCTGTCAACCTTATCCACAGTGTACTTTTGAGGCAAAATGAAAGGGAGTGTTTTGGTAATTAGATGCTGCCCAGCATCAGAGGGGACAGCATAATTTAAGCACATAATTTAAGCAGACATGATTTACCGGTATTCTGAAGGACATGTACAATATTAAGCAAACAACTAGTCACTCACAAGCAAAACTTGAGTCTGAAAAATCAGCATTGAGGCAAAGTGAAGCGAGGATATCTTACTTGGGCAGGCTTTTTTACTTTTCTTACTGTCCTCTTACTCTCAAAGAGACAATGAACACAATCCAGTCTCATGCAATTGTTAGTGCCGCAGCTCAAATCAGCATTTTTTACACTAACCTGGAGGTGGCGGTGCACTTTCATTTTCAGTTTCTGAAAAATGAGGAAAGAAGACAGATATTGAGCTTCAAATACAAGCAAATATTCTTCATGCATTTGGTATATGTTTGTTGACTTTGAGTTCTTTAATATTTAAATGCAGTTGTGAAATTGATTTTCCTTTCGTGCACACAACATGTGACAACTTCTGAGTGACAAGGTCAGAGATCTAAAGCTCTTGTTAGGCAAAGAGAAGTTAGTGAAATTGTCTAGTGTGGAAATAGATAATATTTATGGAAACATAGAATCATTTAGGTTGGAAAAGATCTTTAATGTCGAGTCCAACCACTAACCCAGCATTGCCAAGTCACCACTAAACCACATCCCCAAAACCACATCTACACATTTTTTAAATTCCTGCAGGGATGCTGAGTGCAGTTCTCAAGGCAGCCTGTTCCAGTGCTCAACAGCCCTTCCAGTGATGAAATTTTTCCTAATATCCCATTTCAAACTCCCCTGGCTTGGGGTTGAGGCCATTTCCTCTTGTGCTATCACTTGTTACTTGGGAGAAGAGACTGAGTGCTACCTGTCTACAGCTTCCTGTCAGGCAGTCTTAGAGAGTGATAAGGTCTCTCACTCATGTGCAGAATTAAGTAATATTTCCACTAACTGAAATAATATCAGATATGATTTTAACTTTGAGGTGTAATGGATCCATTAAATTAGGGGGATTCTGAAGAGTGAATCCAGAGACCTTCATCTCATTTTCAACCACACCATTAGATCTAGAGTTCAATGTTCAGTGCAAGCAGAAAATTAAAAAAAAATACCAAAACACCACAGTTTAGCTGCTCTGAGTGGAACCTGCAGTATGTTTGGGCTTTCTTATTTTCTTTCTTTCAATGATGATTTTGTAATGTCAATTGCTTCCCTTTCGAATGTGTGATACAGAAACCAGGCTTTTTATTCTATTTAAATGCTATCCTTTTGGGATTGCATGTTCTCCCATCTAAAAACATGAGAACAAATTGACTAGCTAAAATATATTTTTTAAAGAGAAAAAGAAGCTTATTTTCAACATTTAAAAGTTTTAAGAGTCTAGACAGGTTGAAAACAGCAATATTTTTTGGCACTAGCATTGACTTACAGTTTAACTATTTATAAAAAGCAAATATTTAAAAAGTTAAAACCCTGAACTGTAGGAGTAGATGGCTCTTACTAACTTTTGCCATGTTGTGGACCTTAACCCTTTGTACTCCACCTCAGGTCAGATTCAGGAAAAAAAATTCAATCTCCATCACATAGAAATGCTGGGAAGGCTATTCCTTTACACTGAGTTCTAAATATAACTAAAACACAATTCTCATTCTTAATAAATCCATTTAATGCTTAAAAGAGAGGAATATTTTTAGTGCTAGTATAATTTTAAACTGAGTGTGTGAATTTTATATGGTTTAGGAACATACACAGATACAACAGCAAATCCTTGTTGAGGTTCCAAAGAGATTCCCTTGCTACAAGGAAAGAGCTTGTGTTGTATGTTCTGATCACAGCACCCACCATGCAGAGTTGTAAGGAAGTATATTAAAGACCAAGACACAGAATGTGAAAATAATGGAATATCTTTACATAGATTCACAGCAATTCATTTTTTCTGGTCTAATTACTGACATACTAATTTTTATTTTTTTTTTGCAGCCAAGAAAAATGTGAAAAATCTTCATATGAAAACCTGAAAGTTGTACCACAGAGAGAATGTCTGGGAACCTATTTGCTTTGCTGCCATGGCATTTCTCACTGTTTCTGCTGAGAGTAAAAAATTCCGCTGAGACATCATTGTGGCATGGAAGTATGTTTCTTGCATGGAAAAGTAATAGCAGAAAAGTATTGATTGTATAATTTTCCTTGTGAAATTTAATAGCTAGAAACAGGGAGTATTCTTGTGAACACTGGATTAGAAAACCCTCCATGGCTCACCAGTGAGAGTTACAAACTTATAATTAAAAACTCAACAAATATAGCACTTTCCACTCTCAAGATGAAAGGCTTATGAGACTTTTGAGGGACCTGCCTTGAATTTTTCTTTCATTTTGAGAGGTATTCCGTGGCTTCACCAGCACTGTAATACTGCTTAGCAATCACACAAGTCCTGCATCACCAGGAACAGATGTTAGCCAAACTGCACAGACCAGACCTGAAACATTATTATTACTATTATTATAGTCTAAATCTCATCTCATTAATGCAGACAACAAAAGGAGGCATTAAAACCTGAGCACTCTCAGAGTCAACCTACTCTGTTGGACGCTGTTCCCAGCAGAGAGCTTGGACTACACTTTCTCCAAAGGTCCATTTTCAAAGGTCCTCTCCAATCTCAGCTATTCTGCAGTTCTGTGATGGGACAATGACTGAAGCCTGACCAAGAAGTCAGCAGTTTGTTTCCTAAACCATAATTCAAGGTTGTTCAGGTTACTGCTAAGAAAACTGAAGCAAGAATGGAGCTCAAAAGAGAGACCTGAAGTATAATGTGGGAATTGAAAAGAAAAGGGGAAAGTTCCAGGCACTGTGGGTGGCAGAGACATGGGAGATACTTCAACATAATCTTTTGGCCATGTGCAACCCCTTTCATGGTCATGCCTGGCTTACAGCTCCATTCCTGATGACAGCCAGGAAAAAAACCATTAATAGCTCCAAGTAGTTTCCACCTCCCCAAAGAATGATAGCCCTCTCTGGCTGACCTCTGCAACAGGCTTGTCAGCCAGGACAGGGCTCTGCACTCTCAACCAGCAGCTTATGGTTGTGCTCCTTCCCTAGGAGGCATGATCCCTGGAGTCCCCACATGCCATTCCCCTCGGCCTGTTGCCTAATATGGTGCTCTGCCCAGGCATTGTCAGGGCGCTGCTGGTGGAGAAAACCTCCAGCATGCAATCCTCAATCCCTTTGGAGAGGTGCAGCTCACTGGGTTGCAATGATGCCTCTTGGGCTAAAGGGGAAAGAGGCTGTTGAGGGTCCAGTTACCACTGAATTGACACCATAATGTCAAGTGTACCCTCTACAGAATAAATAAAGTTAACTTCTGCTTCAGAGCTTCTGAAACAAAAGGTGTCTTCTTTGCAGTTCTTTATTTGAGAACCAAGAATGTTGTATTTCAGGGGGTTGTGTTGAGCACAGACCTTGGGTCAGTCATTGGCTGTGAAACTGGCAATGTACCTGATGTAATTCTATGTAATTCTAATGCCAGATGTAATTCTGCAGCAAGGACAGGAATGAACTGAGCAGTCCTCTCTACATGGCGGCCACTCAGAAAAGATAGTGTATTAAGTGTAGTTAGCAAATAAAAATGAAAGCACAACTGTCACTTAGATAACATCTCCAGAAATGCTTTCATGCCTCAGCCATGTCATGAGATGCATTCAGGATCCAGTTTGACACAGGATATGAGCACTTAGAGCCAAGACATTTTTGTTTGCAATTTATAATTATATACGCACGCATACATGCATGAAAATCAGCAGGAGATGCAACTTGACCCATTACCAGCAATTTCCCATCTCTTTTCCACATTTATCGTGTTCAGTTTTTCAGATAAAATAAGACTTAAAATCTCTTGCTGTGTGTATATCACTAAGCTTAAAGTTCCACGATATTAATTGATGTGCTAAAGTTATGAAAATACCTAAGAACCATGTTAAATCGAGGCTGTCATTATTTAAAATTTCAATTCCATTTTAGGTCTGGTTGCACTGGCATCTGACCTGCCACAGACAGAAGAAGCTTTGGCAGGGAACTGACAGAGGGATGTCAGTTTGTGTGTGGTGGCCAGTTCTCAAGGGCTCTGGATTCCCACTTCCACTGGCTTTTCTGGCAGCACAAAACATAGAAACTCCCTGACATCACATATATTACCTTTCACACTGGAATGCAATCATAATGAGGCATGATGACGGCTCTAAAACAGCTTCCAGGTACTGCTTTACTGCTGTGCTGAAAGCAGAGTATCCTGGAGACCTGCAGTTCAGAGTGCTCAAGAACTACAACCTGTCAGCAAGCATACTGGGAATGAGGTCTGGCTGGATAACCCTGGCCACCATTCAGCTCTGTACTCATGACCAGCTTTGTTTTGGGTAGGCTTACGAACTTTCAGTCATTTTGGAAAATGAGTAGTGGGTGGTTTTTTTGCTGGTTGTTTTTTTTTTTTTTTTACCTTAGGTAAGTGAAGGAAACGACCTTGAGCATTAAATCAGGGCTTGCAGAAAGCCTAAAGATAGCATTTCACTGTCATTGGGCTGGAACATGCACAGGAAGGAGGATGAAAGTCTCCTGCACGAATTTCTCCCTGCAGTTCTATACAGATCAGTTACAACCCAGCAAAGAATACCCAAGGGATTCAGGATCTCACCCAGTCTGAGCAGAGGACTTATCCCCCATTTACCTGGAAAGGAAAGCAGGACTGTGGCTGCACCATCATGGACACAGGTATGATATCTGTCTTTGCAACAGCAACATATTAAAGAGACTCTCATATGTCAAACAACATGAGGATAGTCACTTAATGCTTTTTGCCACAAAGTCCTGTCACCATCAGCTTGTGTCAGATTTTAGTAGGTGGATTAATCTTGAGGGATCAGACCAATATAACTGTTACGTAGGCATTCCTAAAGTGCTGACTCTGCTGGTCAGACAAAAATAGACAAAATGCTGTTTTGGGGAGAGAGCAGGGCTCACCCCAGCCCCTGTGCAGTTGCTGTGTGTAAGGATTGTCCCCTGTGCCCAGCCCCAGCAGGACACGAGAGCCATCCTTGTGGCACCAGGCTTTCTCCTGAGGTAGATGATCCACTGGAAGAGGTGGGCAGGGAAGGACTAAGGATGTTGGACTGTTGCTTGGCATACCTCATGTCCAGATCAGCAGCAGATAAAAGCAGTGAAGCTTATTCCTTTCATTCCTTATGTTCCCAGAAAAAAAGGTGCTCCGAAGAAGGGAAAGAGAAGGCTCAAAATAGTTGGACAATTTTTTGTGGATCACTTCAGCCAAATCACTGTGACATCAGTGATATGGGTAAAAGCCATAGCCTTGACTTTTGGGAGACAGGAATTTACTCAACAAACTTTTGAGTTTACCAGAACACAAGGAGCATTTCATTGGGAAACGGTCCTGTTAGCAGACCCCAGCAGAAAACAAGCTGGAAAAGAAAGGACTTGGTTCAACGTCACTTGTAATCAATAGAAGTGCATTCAGTTGGACTTAAATTGGAATAAATACAAGTATTATTAATTAAAATTAAGAAAAAAAAGGGAGGAATGCTTATAATTCTGCAAAATCTGAGCACAGTCATGCACGCAGAGTCTGCCTGGTGCCTCATGAGCCTCTTCTCCACTGAGAAATAATCTGATTTCTGTGCAACTTCCGCAGAAAATTCCAGTCTGAGCAGAGGCAAGAAACTACAATTCCAGCTGAAATCATCACCTTATTTTATGAATGTCCATGGACATTGTTATTTTAAAAATATACCTAGACAAACAGCTCTAAACAGACATTGGTCCTAAATCCTGAAAGCAGATTTGTTCTAAAGGACTGTAGTAAATTATGGTGTCTTATTGGTGCCTGGTTGGCTGGACAAATGACTATTCTTGTGGCTAATAGTGTGATAGAGCCAAGCTGACACACTTATAATGTATTTCTAGTTTCTGTTTCCATTTCTAGTGATGGGTTGTACAAGATAAACTGCTGGGTTTGACTTGTGACAGTGTTTAAAGGTGAAAACAACAACCTTCCATTACATACTCCCTCTTATTGTAACAAAGTGAACAAATCAGCATGTTCACTGAAGATGAAGTTACTTTATATTCCAACAGCTAAAAGTGTCACAGTCCAGTGATGCACATTTAGGTAGGGACTGAAGAATAAGTAAAATTAACAAATAGTTTGCTTAAAAATGTAGTTTGGTGTATGATTAAAATTCAAAAAACCCAAACAAGCCCAAGGATAATAACTAATCCCAGCATATAAACTCACTGAGAGTAGTCCCATTTCAGAACTAATCTAAATGCTTTCCATTATAAAGGATTTTATGGGCCACCAGAGCCAATCAAACTGTCACATATTGAGTGTAAGAACGTTCCCTGTCTTGAGGAATGAAAAACTGAATGAACAATTGGAGCAAAAGCCTGGTAACAGGGAATTCTGTGGAATGGACTAGACACCAAATAAATGGTTTACAGATCCACATGAGGAGCTGCAGTAGAATTGGTGAGTCCAGATTTTTCCTTCACTGCCATTCATAGTTATAAAAGTACATAAAACAATCATTGCTTATTTTGAGTGTTTTCCTTGTAGTTTCCACTTTTCTGAAATGATGCTGCTACATCAAACCTGACCATATGTAAACTTCCACGAATTTCTTATGCTTTCACATAGGAATTAATCTTTAAAGAACACCGTAACCATGACCTTGAACAAAAGTAATTTAATAAAACATTTGTTTATATGTCTATAGTCTGCTAAGTATCTTCTTTTTCAGACTCAAAATTTCATGTGTACTGTAACAGGGATCTGGAAAGCTGCCAAGCAGTGACAGTATTTAAGATGGATAGGTGAAGTTTAGTGGCTATAGTCTGGTTATCAAGTTCCCATGCATTCTTAAATTCATTTTTAGCCTTCTCAGTCCACAAGGCACCAGGATGGAGTAATTGAATTCCATTCTATTTCCGTGATATCTTTCTTCTCTTAATTTATATCAAAGAAAATAACCCATAAAAGTTAGTTCCTAAGCACTTGTGCAGCTAACAGAAAAAATGAATATTTGTGCTTGTATCTCACAGTTCACAGACTAGCCATAGACCACAATTTGAGTGCCAAATGTTGCTGAAATTTTTGACTAAATCTTTTTTCGCTGAGTTTTTGCACAGTTTTCTAATTTATTTCATCATTAAGACCATACCAAACCAAAAATGCCAATTTGTGGGTTTTTTTGATTTCCAAGACTAAAATTTTGTGATACTATCTAGCATGCAAAATCTTGCAGATAATGTTCTGCTTGTTAACCACTTACCAGAGAAAAGCATTTTGCTGAAATGTGTTACAGTGTTTAACAATGTGAAGAAATTCAGTTTACATTCATTACTACACCTTCATGAGGAAACTTTGTCAGCACACCTGTACTTGCAGAGCCTGAGACTATTCCTGGTGACATCGATTTATCATTAATTCCACATCCCGATGTGTTAAATTTCATTTCCACGTTTGGAAATAAAAACATTCTCTTTTGAAATCTCACAGCAAAACTTGTTATACAACGAGGTATATGCAATACTGAATGTTGCTGAAAAAAGTTCTTAGTATGCATGTTCCTCCTAAAATATGCATAGTGAAAATTGTGGAAATCCCACACAAAATCAGCTTCTTCCTACAAACGACAGAGAGCGTCAAATTTTCCTCTATTATGGCAACATCTCAGCTTCCATAGCACCAACTTAATGTGAGCCTGAGATGATTCACAGTTCCTGAAATTTTGTATTCCTCACCTACTGTTCTCAGTCACCTGAGCCATTCTTTACTGCTGCTTCACATGATGCACCACACAATTCTGGCTCCAGTGAAATAGAAAGGACAAAACTGCCTGTGGGAATATTGCCAACGACATGAGAGCTTATGTCTGAAGGACAGAAGCAGCACTCCTATTTTTATGTTGTAAAACCAACAACAACAACTGTCGCAGACATCTTTTTATGAAAATCCTTTCTTAGGATTTTTTCTTCCTGAGAAGCTGAGAAGCTCCAAGAACAAAATGTAAACAATGGTTATCTGCTGCTGTGGAATGCAACAGGTGCATCTGTGATTAGTTTCGTGTAGATGTTTAGATTTAGTGACTAGAGAGAGCTAGCTCTCTCTCTCTCTGTCTGAGCCAGCTGCCTTTGTTATCATTCTTTTCTATTCTATTCTTAGCTTAACTAGCCTTCTGAGATGAAACTTTTCCTTCTATTCTTTTTAACATAGTTATAATGTAATATATATATCATAAAATAATAAATCAAGCCTTCTGAAATATGGAGTCAGATCTACATCTCTTCCCTCATCCTGAAAACCCCTGTGAACACTGTCACAAACAACAACAAAAGCAGTCCTGAAACCTCATTGAGCTGGACTTGTGAATCTCCCAGGTTTACCCTGCAGTGCCACACCTGAGAGCCCCTGAAACTCTTCTCAGTCTGAAGGGAAGTGAGAGCTCCTGAAACTCTTCTCAGTCTGAAGGGAAGTGAGAGCTCCTGAAACTCTCCTCAGTCTGAAGGGAATGAGAACCCCTGAAACTCTCCTCAGTCTGAAGGGAATGAGAACCCCTGAAATTCTTCTCAGTCTGAAGGGAAGTGAGAGCTCCTGAAACTCTTCTCAGTCTGAAGGGAAGTGAGAGCTCCTGAAACTCTTCTCAGTCTGAGGGGAAGCGAGCTGGACTTGTGAATCTCCCAGGTTTACCCTGCAGTGCCACACCTGAGAGCCCCTGAAACTCTTCTCGATCTGAAGAGAGGCACAGACTCCAGGAGGGGCTGCAGGTGGACGCTCTGCAGAGCCACTCGCCAGCTTTTCTAGCCCAACGGGGAATATTTACTCCGCTTTTTTTAATTTAAAAAGCCTCTCTCGGGTCTGCGAAGAGTCAATCCCCGCTGCAGCTGGGGCCGGGCTGGGCGCTGGCCGCCCTCCTGCCCCTCAGGGTGCGATCGGATCCCTGCCTTGGGGAAAATCCGGGATCCGCCTGTCCCAGGGGACACCCAGCCCTTGGGGATCTGCAGGGACAAGGGACAGCCCAGCACAGCGAGCCAGGTGAGTTCCCGTGCTCAGGAACTGCACTGAGTAAACAGAAACTGCGGGGGATCGGCGTAGTTCGGGTTTCTTTCTTTCCACTCCTACTCCAGCCACGGGAAATTCTTCTTTTAAATATCCCAAACCTAATTCATCTTTGATATATGTGTACCAAAATCAATTAACACACTCAGCAGAATAGTCTGATCTCACTTTAAAAGTATGACAATATCTAGTTTCCTATCCTTCCTTGCAATAATTCCCTAATAATTTTTCTCTAGAAGCAAATATTTTAGTTTATCTCAATACATTCCCAAGGGCAAATTGAAAGCAAGAGACACCACAGTGGGATACCAGAGATAGAAGTACAGTGACTAATGCTAACATCCTTCCTGAAAGCTTCAAATGGTAATAAACTAGACAAGGTTATTGGATAAAAAAACTTCCTAAACCACAGAACTTCTGCTTAGGAATGAAAGCAATCTAGTCTTCAAATTTAACAATAAACTTTTAATGGCAATTACACTTCTAATTATAGGATAAAAGTCAGCAATAAAGTTGTAAGGTCATTTATTTCAAGAGATGAGTACTTAACCAGTAATGAGCTTCCTTTCAGATTGCCAGATAATTTCCCAACCAGCTCAGGAAGCATTTTGCCAGTTTGGAAAAATGTCTTTAGTCTTGCTTAACCCAAAACACAACACAGTTGTGAGCTCTCCTGAAATATTTCTCTGTGAATTAAGAAAACCATTTTCAGTATTGTTTTATGGAAATCACATTATGGACCTGATGCTCTGCATAATTGTAGTGAGTTCCACAAATGACCGTCTCCTGTTGTTCAGTGCCCCCAGAGTAGTCCTGAGAGCCATGTGATTGTGTGCAGGCAGTGGGAAATCATTCCACCCTTAGGGAAAATGATGACATCAGCTTAAATCTGTGGCAGCATGAATTCATGCAATCTATCTTCTTTCAGTCAGTTACAAGGGAACACTTGGGACATCCTGATGGGTTTCATTTTCACTAGAATTCTGACTAAAACAGTTCGGCGATTTAAAATGGAATCCTGCTGGTGTTCCCATTCCATGATTTTTGTTCACAGGCTTTTTTTTCTTTGACATTCAGGGCAAAACCAGACACTCACATGTTGGGATTTGCCAAGGATTGAGTCTATGAACTTGTGATGAGCTCTTTGTCAGAGTAACATACGCTGCAACTGGGTCTAAACATCATCACGACCGCATCCAAATACCAAATAAGAAAAACATTTGCTAAACTCTATTTGACAGTGGGTGACAGATAATCTGATACTCTGTGATCTTTTCAAGAAGGAAGAGTCTTCTCAGACTTCCTTCAGATAAGAGCACTCTGCTGTCATCTGCAGTGCAGCCCTCAGCCTCCTCCAGAGAGGCAGAGCCTTGCAGAAGGGGATTGTAACAGGAGCCCGGGCTCAGGGCTGTCGGGCGCCTACGTGATTAGGGACTGTTCCAAGTCCTTAATCACTAATAATCCATTACTGCTTTTGCCCTGAACTTTTTACCTACCCAGTGCTTATTTTCAGTCATCACACTTGTGGAAAACACCTCACTCAAGAGGGTGGTAGCGTCCACTTTTTAGTTTGCTAGGGGTAACTTAAACTTATGGGCTACAAAATTCAGTGGCTACTGCTTTTTGTGAGTTTCAATGTCCCAGTAAGTACAAGCAAAGTAGATTTGTAATTAAGGGGTTTTTTTGTTTTAAAATGGCAATACAGGAAAGCTTTGTATCAGAATTGAAGTACTGCTGGTAGGAAACACGAAAAGAATCCGAAATAGACCTGAAACTCAGAAACTTACTTCTTTCTTGGGATTTTTATGTACTGACTTATGTAGTTCTCTCTTTTTGTAAGCTTTTCTGTATGTAAATATTTATTGTTGCTCAGATTCCAGGGATACAGAATTGTCCTGAGAAATCTTTAGGAGTATTTTGCACATGTGGAAAGAAAGGACTCTGTGGATGAAAATTTAGGAGACCTACATGAAATCATGTATGTCCCTTTGTGGGTGCTCACATATGAAATGACAAACATCCCTCAGTGTTTCTACTGTTAATGTTTTCTACCTCTCAATCTCATCCTGCATCAATGGAGATTACTGTGAGAGTTTTGTGCCTTCACTTTAAATAAACCTAAACACTTAGCTCTGCCTTTCGGGAATGTTTGCACACAGCAGGATGTTTGCAGACAAGCTGTGGGGGTTTGCATCAGTAAATCAGCAAGTGATATGTATGAGAGAAAGCTCTTACAAAGCCTGACAGCAAAATGCATTTAAGATGCTATTGTGAATTACACTCACAGCTCACGGCATATGGTTTCCCTCCAGCTAAAAGAGATGTTGGGTAAGAGAGAAAACCTCATTGCAAAACATGGAAATGCAAAACAAGGGCAAAGAAAAAGGGGCACAGGACAGAGGTCAGATTTCCCCTTTAAAAATAGGGCTAAGGAAAGCTTAGATGAAAGATTAGTAAGGCTGGAGGGAATGCCATGGAAAAAATGTCATCAGGCATCTGACCCTCTGTGCCTTCACTGAAGACTGCATCTGTGGGGGAGTGGCAGCCACGGTCTCCATTGGAATTACACTCTTCTTTGGGTCTAAAATAAGGTTTTTGACCTAGATACTATGTTCTTATAAAAACAAAAGATACCAAACGTGCTACAGTGTATGTATATCTCTATCTACATGCGTATCACAGCATGAGACCCAGAAGCTATTAGTCTATAAATTATTCCATCTGCATGGCATTTCTCACGTGGCTGTTCCTAGATATCTCAAGCCACAGATATTCTCCACACCACCAGCAGTAAGGGCTTCTGTAATTTTTACAGGAACAATGATTCAGTGGCACTGGAAATGAAGAAAACTGTTGAAAAGGGATGGACATGCAATGCTGTGCACATTGAGGTGTGCAAATGGTTTGAGATATTTCATTTCAGTCCAGAAAACAGTGAAAGGTTCTACCACACACACTCAATCAGCTCAGACTGATTAGAGGAAGTTTTCCTCCTTCTGGTGCTGTTGAAACTGGTTCTAGGGGCCATAATTGGTGCATTTCTTTTCTACAGAAAAGGTCTTATGGCAGAGAGCTATAAAAATAAACACAAAAATACCTGGAAGCTGGAATTCAACAGCTGTTCAGGAGTTGTTTTACTGCTCTTTCTAGTCCACTAGCACACTGGAGTAGGTGAGTATCAAGGAGTAAGACCTCTCCCACCAGCTGAGCCAAAAAACTTTTCATTTGGGGTCTCTTTCAGTTTTAACTGCATTTGTATTCAGTTAATTTTGTCACAGCTTCAGGGCTTTGAGAGAAGGAAAAATCTGGAACTGGCTTTTGGACTAGATTTGCAGGCTGGCTGAGCAAAGCATGACTCCCCTTTGAGAAAAAAAGTAATTGTGCTGTTGTGTTGGTTGTTTTTGCCTATCATGTTCCATCCTGTCAGTTCAGCACACAGAGTAAATGTGTCTGCAGTTAATGTCTATATACACAGGGCTAAGGTTTTACAGAAATCTGTAGGGAAAGGGAATCTTTGTCTATGGTTGACTGCAACCTCCTCTTGCATGTATGACCAAAATTAGGAAGTTATTCTAGCCCTGCAAAGACACGATGAATGTATTTTAATACAGATCCATCTCAGGAAGCATCATGCTACTACTGAACAATGCTTTCAATGCTTCCTAAAACCACCATTTGAGCCTACAGAGAATTAAATTAGAACAGAGCTTTTTGTCATAATCACTTGATCAAAATAACTTGCTGGAGCCATCACATATAAGGACAACTGCCCTAGGAAGTAGATCACAAGCTATTTTCAATTAGTAACAGGGCCAGGGAGAGCAAATTATGAAAGAACTATTTCCTAATCTCCAGGAAAGGGAGAGCAGTGACTGCATTGATCATTGCTGTAAGATGAACTCCCTTCTTGCTGCACAGTCTATACATTTTGGGACCATGGAGAGGGCACGTGGAGGGGCTCTAAACTCTGAAATGAGTTACCCAACCATGCTCCCACCTTCTGGCAGAAAAATCACACACACTGACCTACTGACAAGTTATCATATTTGTGACAGCCTTTCCTGAAACTAACAATTCTCGTGTAAGCTTCACTCCATGAAGCAATTTTTTAGGATGGTGGATAGATGGTAGATTTTTTTTTGATTTTTTGAACTCTTCCGAGACTGTCATATTTGGCTTTCTGCTCAGCAGCCCTTCAACATTACTCCAGGAGGTCTGATGTCCTGAATTAACCTCCACCTAGCACTAAGAGAAAGCAGGGCACGCAATATCTCAGTATTATGACATCTACCACCACCGTGGCTAAGTGCATGGTGCAGAGACCACAGGTTATTTTGTCACTTTGAACTGAAGATGCACATAAAGACACTTGTCCAACCAGCAGAGAGGGTTGGGGGTGTGGTTGGACTTCAGAAGAGGCTGTTCTAAGCCATGTGGGTGTAAGGCATCCCCCATCACCTTAGTCTAGGTCCCACTGACTCCTGTGAAGATGCTGACAGCAATACAGGCACAGGTAATGGATGAGGGAAGTCAGAGAGAAACCTCTCTCATTGGTGTAGGCTGCATATTTCAGGGTCTGAGAGGTGTCTGAGCAGAAATGTACCTTCAGACTTCTTGAATGCACAGTAACTTTCTGTCCCTCCAGCATCCCAGGAAGTGGTGAAGATTAACAGAAATTTTCACCAAAGCATGCTCGCTAGAATGGCTTCCTAGGGCATCACATCCTGTGGGACACAGAACTGGATTTTTACTTTAATTCACTCTCTTCTCTAAGCTGCTTCATCTTGGCTGAACATCTGCTAGTTCAGTGAGCCCTAGGAGCTAAGACCACACACAAAAAAAATTAATTCCAGAAATGGAAATTCTTGGAGTTTCATAAATCTACATATGTTTTGTTGAACACTTTGTAGAATATTCAGAAACACTGGATTATTTACATAAAAAGTACTTTTTTTGCCCATAGGTACAAATATCACTGATGTAACCAATCATTCATCTAACAGCATGAAGCTGCTGGAGGAAGTGAGAGTAAGCTTGTATAAAAAGAATGAAGATGAATTACTATTGATGTGAACAGGAGTGCAGCTTTCTGTTTCCTCTCATTAAAGGAGAGCAACAATTTAATTCTGAGTTGATTGAAACATTCAGCCATGAAATAAAATATATCGATAAATATATCGATATAAAAATAAAACAAGTAAAATAATCATATTCTCAAAAATAACAAAAAATGGCAGTAGAACCTTTTTTCAGGGGCATTATTTTATTTTTATCAATGCATGAAGCAGATAGTAGACTACAGAAGGGTGCACTCTTTGCTCAGGGTAATCTGAGCCTAATGTACTCCCTTATTTATGGGGAAGAGCATCTGAGTATCACATGCAAATAATAATGGAACATAACTCTCTCCTTGGCTTCTTACAAACCTACCCACTGCAGAAAACCTTAAACAGCAATTGAGCAAATTGTACAGTAGTCCTGCATTCTTATCCTTATGGTGCTCAGGAAAAGGGAGGCACATGAATGTGTCTATGATGAGAGCTGGGAGTCCAAGCTGCCATTACAATCAATGGAATTTGATTTTTATTCACCTTTTATTTCTCATTTTATTGCTGCTTATGGCTCAATTTACATACACACACGGGTGACCAAGGCCACTTGGGTCCTGTAGGGTAGCAATCCATTTCCTAGCTGCTATTCCATGGTGTTGCAGGCCTCCCACAAGTCCTGAGTCATATCTTCCAGCCCAAGATGGGTGTTCTGTATATCTCAGGGCATCTTACGTGGCGCTAGGGCACCTATGTTTAGGCAATTGCTGGCAGGTCAGCTGAGAGGCAGCACACTGGGCACCTCTGACTTTAATGAGCGGCTGACTCCGCGGGGAGCGGGAACACCGAGTTCACTGGCACATCCTTCCAGCTGGGTATCTGGTTCCTAACCCAGAGATCTTCTGGGACAGTGTAAAGACCATCAGGATCTCTGTAGGGTTGCAAAGTCACCAACGTTCTCAATGGACTAACATGGACGTTCCTCTCAGGTGACTTGTCCCTAACGCTGGAAACACCAGCAGCTCTTCCAAGCAAAGGAGCAAAACCTCCCAGTGTCATAAAGGGAACGATGGTGGAATGATGGAAAAATGGCTTCAACTATTGATTCTCTAACAGCAGTGAAAAAGAGAAACCTTTGTTTGAAGCCTTCAGAGATAGCACTTCATTTGTGGCTGAGAGCAGAGAGAGTTGGCTGGGTGGGATGGGAAGGGGCTGTTTCTCAGTCACACAATTCCTCAGGCTCAAGAGATAAAACTGCTTGCAGTGGGACTGAAAGAACTCTAATTACAACTGAAGTTAATGATCCTATTCGCTTGTCTTGTCTGTCATTTTACAGGCATTTTACATTTTACATTTTTACATTCAAGACAAAGTCACTTTAGTGCCTGAATATGAATATTTTTTTTTATTTTTCATTCTAGAGCAATTATTAAATTAGGACTTCTAATTTACTGGAACCTCTGCATCCCCATAAATGATGAGTCTGGTATTCATCCGTATCCCAAGAAAAATTTCCCCAGGTAATTTATTTTCAAACTTGATTTGCTCTTCCCCTTTAAGGAGCACTCTGGATGTCCCCTGATGAAACTTGAAATACATTCCATGACTTATTTTCCAAGGGCTGTTGATGTGTTAGGCAGCCACAAATGTTTTCACAACTGAAGACCCCCCAGATCTCTCTGCCACTGTTTGGTTATGCAACCACCTTGTTTGGTAGTCCCCTGAAATTAATGTGAAAAAACTCATTCGGTTTTTCATGGAACAGAGGAGTAATGCAGCATGGTTGGTTTTTTTAGAGCTCTCTTAAAGTGATATATTTAGGAGGTATGAGGGGAAAGAACTGGGTAGGCCTTTATTTATCTTCCCAACAGGTGCAGTATAGGGAGGCACAAAGACAGCATTTGCTAAATTCAGTTTTGCCAAGTACAAAGCGCTCTCTTATCCGTTAAAAGGCTGTTCCCTGCTTTCCTCCTAAACTCAATAAGCTTCTCATTTTAGTGTGAAAATATTAAATATTTTATTCTTGTGCACAGATGCACTGTTTTTCACACAGGGTAGACAAGCTTTTCAGCTCAAGTATGAGCAACAGCAAGTAAGACAGATCAATCTTGCATAATCCTCCTTCAGCAGTATTGAAGTCAATGCATTGTATGAGGAAAAAAAAGTTAGTGTAGTGCCTTCAATTTACACCATAATAAACCAAAACATAATAGCCTAAAGATAAATCATGGTGAATTTTCTGTCAAATTAATTTGATTTAAACTTAGCAGCGATGGAGGGGGAAGGTCAAAGCATAAATCTGAGATGCTCTGGTATCTCAGAAGGAAGTGTGGGAGCCACAGTCAGGAGCTAGCAATAGGAGGGAGAAGGCAATCTAAGAACAAGTCATCTCCCAGTGTTCCACACAGTCTGTGCAGGAGGAGCTGCTCCGTGGGGCGCAGGGCGAGAGCACAGCCCACCCTCGGGGATCTGATTACAGCACTGGGGCGTGAGTTTGCTTTCCATTTGTGGAGGGCTTAAAATTTATTAGCTGGAGGTGATGAAGAGAAAAACTTTCTGAAGAATTGAGAGGGAAAATAAGATAAGGGGTTAGGGTTTCACTCTTTCGTCATCCACCAAAACTCATTTACCTGCGATTTGAATACGGAGCTTTGCTCACTATACACAGGGGCCTGACTTTGAGTGTGGTTTGCTCTGACATTGAGAATGAAGGAAGTTAAAAATAATGGGAATGCATTCTACAGTCAGTGCTGCAGAGGGGCCATGATGATGGCAGAAGATAGATGTCTATTTGCTTTTCTTTTGCATCACCATGCAGCGAGGAGAAGAGCAGCTGCACTACTCATGTGGTGCCATATAAAATGGTTATACAGGTCCAGTCTTCTGCATGGAAAGCACCAGTGTTGAAAAATGTTCACATGCTGGGATCTTGAATTTTCAGGAAAAATTTCCATCAGCAGTTTTAATTTTGACACAAGCCAAATCTATATAGTGAAGCAGAATTCCCATTCAGCTTCTTTTTTCCTATGAAAAATTGTCTAACCTTGAAAATATAATATTAAAAGAAATCTGACTTTAATTACCTCTTAACCTTCATGCTTAGATTATTTTCTCACTGGAATGCTGCTTCACATATCTACTTATATGTTTTATATAACTGACTTGTTTGACAGTGACTGTTATCTTGACATACCAGAGAGTTGTATTATTTAGAATATTGCAAGTAGAGTGCAAATATAATGATAGATAAAAAAATCTCACAATGAAAAAAATATAATTATGTTTAAAAGCAAACAGAAGTAAATGTTGTTTCTGCTGGGTGTCTTCATGGAGAGCAGTGTTGCCATATCTCCAAAGCCGTATTTATGTCTGTTTACCTCCTTTCATGAATTGCTTCATGTGTTACAGATTGTTCTTCTAACAGACAATATATGCAAGTAGTTTCCTTCACAGCTCTTACATCTATGCTATTTGTAGATTGAATAAAATTTTACTGAAACTCTGTCTAAAGTAGGCACACTGATTTTAATTTTGATTCCTTGCCAAAATGTGGATGCTCCAGGCAGCATCATTCAAGCAGAGCTTGCAAACACTTAGAAAATGAAGTTGGCAGAGAGTCGATAAATGCTTTGGCTCAAAATTTGGAATGGTAACTCGTGGCCATGCATTATTTCCTAGATTGGGGAGAATAAATAAGGCAAATTTACAGAGCTGCCTACTGGGGACAGACTTGCACCTGTCTCTGTGGGATGATGCCCACAAATAGTTTGAAAAGGTTGCTCTTGAGAGACTTGGCACTTTTACAAAAGCGTGTCCAAATGCCATGGCCTGTGACAGCTTAAGAGGGCACCTAATTAATGAGCAGCTCTTATTAAGAGTATTGGTTAAAGGAAAGGGGGGGGAGAGGAAAGATTGACTGAGTGATTGCAATAAATTGCAGGAAGTAATTATATGAGGGAGGGCTATTTTATTAGTCACCAGGAAAGCTAAAGGCTGTTAAATTTAAATGCACTGGTTTAGGCCTTTGGCAACTCAGTCACACCTCAGTCATCCACTGAGATCAGTTAACCCATTGATGTAAACTTCACCTTGCACACATATTTTGAGCCAGCCAAGACAAAGCTGTCCCACAACTAATGACTAAGAAGCTACAGCTGATCTTATTCACAGGATTTGACTTTTTAGGAGTACCATGAAGGCCTTAAATAATTAGTCATGGAAGACTGTTTCTGCAGCGACAAATTCCATCAGGCTGAAGCTCTCCAGCAACCTTCTCTAAGTTGAGTGGTGTGTTTAATTTGGTGATCCTATTTGTTAAGAGCTCTTTGTGAGGCTACACTGTCACCAAGTCAGGAATTTTCTCACTTTGTTAATCTAATAATCTTAGAATAGCTCAAAGAGCACTTGGCCTGAAAAAAAAGCCTGGGAGCTCGTTACAGCAGTGTCTGTGAAAAACTAAGCTACGTACTTCAGGGACTGCAGTGGTAAAAACCCAGAAATCTGAGATTTTCTGAACACTCAAGTGTTAGCCAGTTTCTAATTTCTCAACTGATTTCACAACAACAGCTTGTGTTTGCTGTTTTTAATTTGCAGGATCCATGAAAATGAGGAGTATGGGATAAGTCAAGTAGGTTGCTTCTGTTGGAAATGGCAGAAGAACTGTGCTTAGGTGCCCATGCGATGCAGAAACCTTAAGCCTCTTTTTCCCCCTCTGTTTTCTATTGCAGTCCTTCAACAAGCTTGCCAAAGGTTTCTCAGACAGTCATCCCAGTGGTAATTTCCAGAATCAGGCCAAGATTCACCTTCATTGATTAATTTTCTTCAACCCTTGATGCTTTGGAAATGACCATGAGAACAGGAATTTGATGACCATGTGAGGTTCTGAGATCTTACTGGTAGAGCTGATACAAGTAGAGCTTGCATGAGTGGCAGTATTGTACTATTATTGGTACCAAATTCCCCTGCCACTAATACAGTAGCTACTCACATTTACAATACAAGTACTGTCAACAGCTCAGGGGGGCTCTTGATCAACAAAAAAAATCTTTGGGAAGCAGCTAATCCCTGAAGTACAATAATATAAACCTGTTACTCCCCTGACCTCCTGGCTGCAAATAAACTGGGTGCAGTAAGGAACAACCAGTGTGCAACCCAATCATATCACTTCTCTCTCTACTCCTTGTGAATTCTATTAGGGCAGAATGCTTCAATACTTTTCAGGTCCTGAATATTGACTCATTAAAAATCACGTTTGTTCCACTGTCAATATAATGTTGGTCAGAGCTGCTAAACTTATTTTATAACACAAACATGGAGCTGCATTGGTAATCACTGCATTGGAAGAACATCTTTGAAACAATCTAATTTTAAACAGAATAAGAAACATGAGCCTCCAAACTAATTTTCTTCAAAGCACATATCTTTTGAAAGTGCATAAATATTTTAGGGTTGGGGTTTTTTTTGAGTTGACAGGCACAGAATGCATTCTGACTAAAGTGTATAATACCCAGTCAAATAACAGATCAAATAAAAAGGACACTTAATACATGTGTAAATAATTTGAATTACAAATAAGACACTCTAGAAGGGGCTTGGCTCTAGGTTTGATATGGAGGATTAGGCTCTTGTATTAATACGTGCACTTGGTGTAGCTATTTTCAGAAGGAGACTTCATCTATCATTGTCCTCGAGCCCTGAGGAGGGCCACTGAGTAAAGTGATCACATTGGTCTGTCAATAGTGCTTGCTTCAGACTCAGTTGTGCAAAAAGTTTAGTTTTCCATGTGTCCCCCAGCTGAAGAAGGTGCCAAAAATGAGTAATGTTCCTGACAGTTACTCTGCTCTTACCTTCCACAAAACCAGAAAATATTTCAAAAAAATAAATTTTGAAATTTATTTTTATTGAAATATAAAAAATAAACCTTGTAAAATGTTTGTAAAGTTGTTCAAAGCCAATAATACTGACAAGTCAGTCTTAAATCAAAGAAAACCTATTCAAGCTACACACATCAGCCTGGAAGATCTTTCAAGACTGATGGGAAATAATGCTAATTAATGACTTCTATACTTTCCATACCTTAAAGATTACCTTAAAGATTAAATTCAGTTTTTCATTTGGGAATGCATTAGGGAAGCTGTGTGTATAGCTTTCATTCACCAATATTTGAAAAGCACATACAGTCTGCCTATTATGGCTTTGCAAAAGCTCTTTATATAGTCAAAAAATCACCAAAAATTCTTACCAAAACATACAGATTTGAAAGAAAAACATAAGAAGAGCTATAGAAATAATGTAAATAGAAGAAGCTTATTTAGCTTAAATTTTCAAAATGGTAGAAAAATCAATATTAGCTTTTAAATAAACTATTAAATAATAGACCCTTAATATTTTTCACCTTTTTCCTCAGTCTCCAATGAACAATTCTGCCTCTCAGTAGCAGACTACATACTCAGTTTCTTTGCTATGAACTTAATAGCACCACAGAAGGGGCCAATGTTACTGACTGTAACTATCCTTCTGAAACATAAAATAACAATTTCTGTAATGTGGCAAAATGCATTATTCCCGTTTGAGCTGTACAGAAAAACTTACTACATTCTTCACTTATGCATTTAGATGTATAGAATATATTTTCATCAGAACCATAAAACTGTTTCATCATCACATCCTTCCCATTCAGTAACTATTAGAAAACTGCATGAAAAACATATCAATGTCCTGACTCTTTAAATCTTGAGAAATGCTTTTTCCCTCTTTTCCAGAGTTTAGATAGCTTAGAAGAGAGAAACCACAAATTGCACTACAGGAATCCTGTAGTCCTTAAAAAATGAATACAGCATTTGCCCAGTCAAGTAGCTTCTCAATATCCATTCAAAGTCATGTTTGTGCTATAGCCCTGCCTGAAAGTCATTTCTTAGTCTAAAAAAGATCAGTGATCTCTAAAGATTTAGTGATGTTACGTGGCTATTGTTCTTAATATCATCTGTGGCTGATGTCTGCAAGGTGGTCTCAAAGTTGTTTCGTGTGTGCGCGTACTCATAATTCCTGTCATTAAGAAATGCTCAGGTAATGTTCTGTCATGCTTACCATCTTTCTTGGTGGGTTCTGGCATTGTTACAAGGATTCTTTATTCCCAGAGTGTTTCAGCCTTTCAGATGCAGCCAGTAGTAGCCCCAAGTCCAGCGGAGAGTGTGTGAGATCAGTGTGACAAGCAGAGGGTAAGAAGAATTCCTCTGCTTTATATACTGCGGCTGAAATATCAATCAAAATAGCACCTCCTCTCTTTTCAATGCAAACACTTTGAAAATTGACAGTTATGGGAAACCCTTCACATCTGTTGTCTGCAGCCTCTGCTCCCTTGGCTTTTGGAAGGAATCTCTGCTGCATTGCATGGGGCTGATGAGAACATCTATAACTTTCTAAATTCAGCCACACAGCTTGCTCTCTGCGTCCCTCTCTGTAACTTGCAGACACGTATGCACATGCAGACAGAGACTGAAAAAGTGACTGCCATGTTATTAAAGAGCCCCTCCTGCCTGCAAAACCTGTAGGAAATGCCTCTATACATTTATGCCTCTTCCCTCAACATAAAAGTGACAAGTAGGCACAAGCAGCGTGCCTGCAGTGTAACATCATTTTTTTCCTTCAGGAGAAGATGGTGTGCAAAGACAGAGTGAGAAGTAGAGTGCCTCTCAGTATTAATGAAAAGTATTATTGTACTCCTGTTTTTAGCAGCGAAGATACTCTATATTTCTCTTCTGTTTACATATGGTACATTTTCTTGGGTCCTTTCCCTGTAGTCACTCTCATTTTGGTATTGGTGGAGACTTTAATGTTCCTTTCAGCATTAATAATTCATTAACTGAAGAAATTGCTGCTGGGAGTTGAGATATTCTCTTCTCCACTCATCCAGGAGATCCAGCACTGCCTGCCTTTGCCAAGCCAGGAAACCAGACAGAAGGAATGGAAATCCTATCTGTAGCACACACACAGAACCACTAACCTGAGCCACTGGGTTGTCCTTCTCTTAGACTCCCACTTAAACTACAAACACATAGGCAAGAGAAAGGCAGGTCAGAGTCATTCACAAAGTGAATCAGAGGGTACTAGGAATTGCTTTCTTATGGTCTTATAGAATTTTGAGACAAAAGTGTAATAATTAGCACAATAGATGAAGCGGTCCTCAAAGGTTTTGTGCTATTGAAGCACATGTTCATAACATTAATCAGGTATCAAGAAGAACTAGGCTACTAGAAACACTGCTCAGTGTATGAATAGAGCCAAATGTTACAGAAAACCTATCTTATATCTGTGGATAAGATTTGGAGATTTAATAGCAGTCATGTTCCTGGTTATTCTCCAGCCAATGCATGAGGGTTTCCTCTGCAATCTGTTTTCTTTTCCTGGATATTTAGCCTTTTTTATAGTCACCTTATAAAGGATAGGCATTTTGTTCCTTTTTTTAAAGACTATCATCTCATTTTTTCTGCTCTACTCAATGTGGTGCTTATCATTTGACCAATTCATGTGCCTATAATACAGAGATAGGCAAGACTCCTGCCTACAAGAACTTAAACAAGGAGTATTTAAGCTATCTTCCTCCTTTATTTCACACCACTATCAAAGTAAAGCTGCTCCTATCACTGAAATAATTCCTGTCTTTGGAAAGGAAAGAACACTGGAAAGGTGAGTGGGAGTTTTGTCCCTCTGTGTGAGTGGGGTGGCAGCAGTATGAACAGACTTAATAACATGGCAGAGATCACTTTTTCTTGTTCCCCTTTCTTCTGCCCACATCCAGGCACTGAGCTCTGCGATGGCTGGAAGCAGAGCGGGATGAGGAGCAGCTGCTGATGCTCTCCAGCCTGGTGTTTCCTCAATGGCCCTTTGTAAGATGCAAAGATAATTTTGCTTTGCATTCCACCCATCATGTGCCAAGAGGTGCTGAGAACTATGCTTCTGGAGATTCCTGCTAATACAAACAGGATTAAACTATGGTCACACTCCAGTACTGGTGGGTTAGAGAGGACCTCCACTGCGAACTCGCAGTGGGAAAGGATTGGTGGCAGGTGCTTATCCTTACAGCCTTAAAGGGCTTTCTTTACAGCAAGAGGAAGAAGGATATCCAGGAAGACAGAATCTTATTCATAGTCTTCTTTTAAGCTAGTAAATAAATCAGTACTGAGATCATATTTGCTGGACCAAGTGGAAATGAGTTGCTCTCATCTGCACAGCAAAACTTCCTCTCCATCCTTGAATTGTGAGACTGCAGTCAGAATCTGTACAGGGAATGGTTGTTGGACGTGCCTGAGTTGTGGTTAGGGGTAGGTGGGAGAATGCTGGCTGGTCCAGAATGGTACGAGGGAGCATCTAACCATCCCCCTGTGTTATAATCATAGGACAACACTTGAAATCACACCCTAGCCCTGCTTTATTTACAGGTGTAGGCATAGGCAGAAAAATTAAATTGGTCTATAACCTCTTGGTTATGAGTAGAAAAAATAGTGAAGTACTATATTTGCCTTTAAAGTCAATGGAGAGATCTGTGTTTCTGCAGGTCTCTGTTTTGTGAGGGCCAGCTGTGAGTGCAAGGAAAAGGCTCTTCAGCTGCACAAAGTAAATTGAAACTGTGGACCAGCAGCCATCTGAAAATTTGCACATCCTTTCATTCTTTCCTACCCTTACATCATACTTGCATAATTCATTGCATTTCATGTCATGTTCTCATTTACTCTGATAAAACATTTCTGTGCTGCAAGTTTCCTGTAATGTAAATTTTAGTGGTATTACTGAAGGTGCTGCTGGGGTAGATTTAGACTGTGATATCTCAGTGTACCTTAGCAATAGCAGTGACAGAGAAAGTAGATAATTTCCTAAGAAAGTAATCCTTATTTTATTTGTTTCAGGCTAATTCCCAGCTGAGTCCTTGCCTCAAGCACCTACAGGTATTTCACACTCTGATCTAACACAACCTAATAATTTCAGTTTATTTTTCTCCCTGCACAAATATGGTCACAAGTGTGACCCCACCTTACTTGTGCTGCAACAATCAGTACTTTGGTGCTACTGGGACTTCCATTCTTATACTTCTTTTCCACATTGGCAGAGTGCATGATAGTCATCAAGCTTGTCTTATCACTGCATAGAAAAGATGAGTTGATTTTGGCTAACCATTGGCCAGGTTGCTTTAAGACTGCCAAAAGAAAAAAAAAGAAAAATATTGAAC
Source organism: Agelaius tricolor (assembly GCF_023055355.1). Lineage (NCBI taxonomy): Eukaryota > Metazoa > Chordata > Aves > Passeriformes > Icteridae > Agelaius > Agelaius tricolor. The sequence continues at coordinate 8,751,449 of NW_027269263.1, forward strand.
AGAAGGAAATTCTTGGTGGTCATTTCTAAGCTTTTGTTTCTTTGATCACAGAGATGTCTAAACATGCTTACGATTATCCATCCTCACAACCTGTACCTTCTCTGTTACTAAATGCATTTCTCTATTCACTTTACGAAGTTTAAATTTTTACCATTTTTTCTTGCCGTCCTGTTCTGGTTCCCTGTATATGGTAACCATTCACCTGATTTGATCACACCTCACCTTGTGAAGGAGCTGAACCAGAAGAGGAAGCAGTCAACTCCTCTGTGCTGAACATGTGGTTTCTGAGCAAGTGAAAGGGCCATGAACCACCTCTGGACTCAGCCACAACCCCGTTTACCAAATGACAGAGCCAAGCCTTCATGGAAATTCTGAGTTGGAAAGAGCTGATCTCCACCTTGTTTCTAGCCCATCACTTCTCATTTCTGTACCTCAGCAGACAGAACTAAAGGCTCTGGCATGCCCAGCCATCCTTTCATTAACTCACACTATTGCTAAAGCACCCCTGTTCACACAGGCTGCCTCATGTCTCTGGATGGAAATGTCCCTTCTCATAGCCTGCTCTTCTCCCTGCACACATTGCCTTGTGCCCTTGTGCTTTAGCCCTCCCAAAAAGTGAACGTCTCCTGAACAAAATTTATCCTCAGCACAGTCTGGATTTTGTGTACCACCATAAGAGCTCTTCCTGCACCACCTCAGGGGCCAAACATGTAAAACTCTCTGAGCCCCTTCCATGCCTGCCTCAGTTAATCTTCTGTGGTCTCTTTCCAAAGCACAACTATCCAATTTTAACTCTCTTCAGCTCCTTGAGCAGTTTCCAAATGGCTGCTAATCAGGGCATCAGATAATTAAATCATTCTCTCCTGTCTGTTTTTAATAAATTCCCTTGGTCAAACACCAGAGCTGTATTTGCAGTTGCAGCTGCTAGATCCGCATCAATAACTTCATATTTGCTGCTATTTCAAGGACTAGACTCTCACACTTCTGCCTCTATTCCATAAGGTGCCTGTCTGCTTGCTGTCAGAGAAAAATCTTCATCTTGTCACTGAGCCAAGGGATCAGAACACTCCCAGAAGCCCTGAGAGACAAATCTTTCACCAGAGTATTTAAGCAAATGGTAGCCACATGATTTAGTTTTAGGTAGTTCTGTGAGGAGCAGGGAGTTGGACCTTGGGATCTTTATGGATCCCTTCCAACTTGGGATTCTCCATTTGAAATTTCTCCATTTAAAAGTTTCATTGATATTGAGAAAAGCTGGTCAGTTGAAATAGGAATGCCAGGCAAAAATGATCAGTGTAGATGAGAACAGGAAAGGATTCCCAGTTCACTAATATGTGTTTATATTAAAAAATAAACAGCATCCTCGGTTTGTTCTTAATAAAGAGTCCAGAGTTTTGAAGCCTAATGTAAGAGAAAACAATTCTTCACCAGCCTTAATATCTGGAACTTTGGAGCCTTTGGGAAACAGTTACTTACAGAACCCAAGAATGAAGGATAAAAAGCATTAGCAGATGAGCTTCCCCTCCCATCAGGAGGAATACATAAACACATTTATCCAGGGAGACACTGGAACGAGGATTGACAGCATCCAAGCCCCATCCCAGCCCCAAATTCCCCTCTCATGAGGCAAAAGGATGATCAGAATGGAAAGTTTCCTTAATGTTCCATGTCTGCAGCAGAATTGCATCAGAGTGATGACATTTTCTGCTCTGATTCTGCCTTTGCCACATGGGCTCTTTGAAATCATACATAGGACCTTATAGATTTTGGTGAATTTATTTATTGCTATAAGTGATATTTGATATCTGCTGATTTTTTTTTTTTATTTTCTACCATAAAAAGTAGAAAATACACTATTTCAATTTGTACCATGCTGGCTAAAAGTGAAAAGTTAAAAGCATTCAACCAAATAATGCACAACCAAAAACAATGCAGAACTTCTGTTTTTGCAAGGGAAGAATGTTGTGTCTTTGCTACCCTTTAAGTCCCCATCTAATTTGTGAAGGCATTGCTTTTTGTCTCCTATCTTAGCTGAACTTCCTAGTGTTGATGAAAGACACCTGGATTTACCTGGCCTGCTCAATTTAATCACAGCCTTGCACTGTGGACTTGCCAGGAAAAAAAACTCTCCTACCCCGTCATGCACTCTACTTTTCTTCCATGTAAATGAGACATGACCTTTGTTGAGAAATACTTTCTATATTGATGTAGCATCCACAAATGGGGCCTTACTCTATCTAGCAAGATGAGGGAAGATTAAACTCTAAGGCCTGCACTGGATTTTTTTTTCCAAGGCAGTCGGCTTGGAGGCACTTCAAGGCATGTACAAGATGTCGTTGACAGATAAACACCACTTGCCAGCTTTACCTTCTGCCTTACAACGACCCAGAGGGTGACATTACTGTGTAAGCAACACATGCCCTGTGGTGTCCTGTAGCAGTCAGAGTGTTTCCTTTCTGACAGTAAATCCCAGGGCTCGGAGGCACTCAGCACCAAAGTCAAGAGCTGGTCCCTAGGTCAGGGCAGCAGGAGGAGGAAGGAGAACAGCTTCTTTCTGTCAACTGCTTGGCTGGGTCAGTCAGAAAATGTTAGGATGAGGGTGGATAAGAGAGGAAGGAGATGGGAACTTTGCCACTGCTCTTCAAGAGAGGCAGACCTTATTTCACACTGTTTTTAGGAGGAAATTTGAAAGATGACTGTGATATTTTCTGGCTCTCCCATGGCAGGAAGGAAATTATGAATATGATTCCATGTTCTTAGAAGGCTAATTTATTATTTTATGGTCTATATTATATTAAAGAATACTATACTAAACTATACTAAAGAATAGAGAAAGGATACAGACAGAAGGCTAAAAGATAATAAAAACTCGTGACTCTCTCCAGAGCCCCGACACAGCTGGACCATGATTGGTCATTAAGTTAAAACAATTCACATGTTGGATAAACAATCTCTAACCACATTCCAAAGCAGCAAAACACAGGAGAAGCGAATCAGATAACTATTGTTTTCATTTTCCTCTGAGGCTTCCCAGCTTCCCAGGAAAGAAATCCTGGTGAAGGGATTTTTCCAGAAAATATGATGGTGACAGATGACCATGCAGCCAGGAGAGGAGAGAGACTTTGTAGCCCAGGTTTTTGTTCTTGCTTCCACAGGTGAAACTGGGAACAGCTCCTCACCTGAGCTATACCTAGGAAAGCAAGACCCGTGCAGGGTTTACATGCTCCAGTTTATTGGAATCTGTCTGATTGGGAATGCCTGATGCAGGATATCAAGCAGAGGTTTCTTTGGCCCTGGTTTGAGCTCCTCATTAAGCACGTGAAGTTACCTCAGCAGTTTACAAAGGGCACATGGTTGGACCCAGCAGATTATGGTGTCCCACACTGTGGAATAGTGTGTCCAGCACTGGCCAATGAGGCCTGGGATGAGGTAAACATCCCTCCACCATAGAAAACCAAGGCCTCTGATCTTGGCTCCACTCTCAGAATTGCATATAACATTTCACCGCTGAAGCTGGTGGATTAATTTAAAATTATTTTTATCACTTGATCTGTCTTATTAGCAGTCTGAAAAATATCAAAAATGTGGTTGTAGAAATTTAGCCCAAAAAAGTCCTGAAATCCATGACTAGCTCAGCAATAGCACAGATTTTCCCAAATTGTTTTTTCTAGGTCTGTTTCCCTACTGGTTACTTTTAACATGTTCCAGTTCCAATATTCTGCAGGTACCTATTGTACCCCAAAGATGCACACCCTCCATGACAGGAAACGCTTGCACAGGGCCTCCAAATGAAAGTAATAGAAATACACTTATATTTTAAAAACCCTTTATTTTATTTTAATTATTTATTTTATTTATTCTCCTTTAGAAATTTAAATCTTTTAGACTTACAAGTTTTACAAATTCATTGAGGTAGGTGCATATTTATGCTATGCAGAATGAATGATATTAAACCCATGTGTCAAAGTTCATTAACATTCAAAGAAAAATGTCCAAATCCCACTATGAAGGGGCTGAAAACTTTGGCATAAACTATTGGATAGCCTGGAAATATTGTGAAAGTGGCTCCTCTTATTCAGATTACCACCCTATCAGGTAACTCTTGCATTATAATAATTCTCTGAAAGTACTTAACAGAAATACATTCCATTTCCAGATGTCTAAAAGACACTAGGCAGCCTCCTTAACTGGGACATATCTTAGTTCTGTCTTGGTGGATTGGGGTTGATATCCCATTCTTTTAGCCCACAGCTCTCATCACACCCTGGGACATATCTTAGTTCTGTCTTGGTGGATTGGGGTTGATATCCCATTCTTTTAGCCCACAGCTCTCATCACACCTTCTTTGCTTCCTTTGGGAACTTATGGAGTGTTCACCAGTTCCACTTTGAGAGTGGAACCTTAATCTTAATTGCTGCCATCATATATTATTACTATCTACACTGCCTGAAAGATACTGCTGCACATGAACAGCTGGAATAAAAAGTGCCAGGTGCTGGGGCTGGTATTATCTTTTTTTTTCTATTAAAGCACCTGTTCTTAGCATAATTGCAGTATAGTTATAACAGTATAATACCCTTGGCTGATTTGTTTGACGTATTCATGGTATAGTTTGACATATTCATGGTATAATTTCCTGATACACATCACCTAGTGCTGCTGCGGACTGCTGCAGTCAGGATGGGCCCATCCTCCTTTCCCTTCTCTCTTCCCTCTTCTTCAGGCAGGAAGCCTTCTGCCCTTCCTTGCGCTGGAGCTGTGCAGGATGGGTCAGTTCTGCTGACTAGTCTGAGCAGATCCTGCTCTTTTGGAGCAGGAGGGACTTTATTTCTGCTGAAGCAATGTCCTCTATCAGCCCTGTGATCACTAGACGTGAGGAAAAGGGAGCACATGGCAGGAGAGTGGGACTGTCCCTCCTAGCTGCAACCTACACACACATAGTGTTAAGTTTAACAGGAAATTATATCCTCGTTGTGTCCAACTCCACAGTTTATAAACATCCACTTCCTATTCTGGAAGATAATAGAGATATGTGTGAATTATTGTATACTGGTACAATATTAATTCTCTTAATTCCAAAAACATCTGTTTCATGGAGAGATTTTATTTATCCAAATCTTTTTTCCTTTGTATTGGATGAAAAAAGTCAAATTCCTTTCAAACTTCAGTGAACCACTGGGGGGTCCTATTGGTTCACTGAGGAGTGAGCATAGCCTGCAGGAACTCAACTGGGATGGCAAGACTCAAAGCAAACCTGCAACAATCAGACATGAATCTCTGCCTTGGTGGAGGCCTTCACCTCCTCACTAAAAGCCAAGGTTTATTCAGTTTTTATCATTTGCTCTGTGAGCTTGGCCAGCCCTCAGAGCTTTGTAGTTCCCCTTGAGCTTGACAGATGCTGGTGATTTACCTTCCTCCTAAGTACATTATGTGATGAAAGGAACAACATACCCCCTTTCTGCACTAAGGGATGTCATCTTTTATGTGACACACTTAATCTGAACGGCTGAATGACAGGAATGTGGTGGCAGCAGCACCTTAGCCGCATTTATGAGCACCTTTTGGCTTTAACATGAACACTGTGCCTTCCTGCACTGGTGTTTCCAAAGTCTTTGTAACCTCTATTCCCTCTGAGTCAGCACTGGGCAGTGATGTCTTTTAAGTGAGTGATGAGGAGATCTGCTTGGGGGAAACCCTGTGTACAAAAGATTCTGACTCAAAGGTTTTGGACATCATCCAGCATTAAAGATGGGCTGTAACTCAGAAAGTTACATGCATTGGTAAGATTGAAAATTAAAATAGACTGTTAGGACCAGTTAGTAAGGACTCCTTGCATTAACTAAGCTTCACAAACAGCCTGGTGAAAGTCGGCTAAGCAGCCCCGTTAAAATAGTCTAGAAAGAATATTTTATATATAAAGGAATAAGCACAGATAAGTAATGGTATTTGAAGATCCATGTGAGGCACTGGATCAAAGACAGGAGCGCAGAGATGTGATTTTTGGTCTTTGTCCTTGACTGCTAGTCTGAGGCATATGCTGCTTCCTGGATCTTTAAAACCTGGAAGAGAAATCCCAGGGGGATACATTTCACTTTTGCCCTGGGTTGCACATATGACATTCAGAACAGGCACTTGTTTTGGCCTTTGGGGTGAGATCCCTTGTGCTTAAGTTTTGCTGAGTGCAGTGCCAGCTTCTGCATCTGAACCCATCTTTCCCAGCCAGGGAGTCAGTGGAGTTCTGGTCACAGGTCTCAGCTCAGTTGCTTAGAGATGATCTCACCCAGCCATCTGAGAGTGCCCTCTGGTATCCACCACAGCCTTCCATTGCCCCTGGAGCATTTGGGTCCTCAGTGCCAAATCCTTCTCTGTCAGATCACTTAGCAGCTGCAGGCACCCCTGGTGCCACTAGACACCTGTCTTGAGGCACCACCACTTATCAAATGGGGTTTGGAGAAGGGAATTTTAGGATAAGGTAGCTCATATTCTGGAATTTGATGGTGATGCCCCATAAAGAGACCAGCCCATATGTCAGTGCTCCAGTGCAGACACCCAGAGAGCCCTTCCCAGTGCATCTTTCACAGAGATTAATGATTATGAGACATTTTTAGGCTCATAACTGCAACAGTATATTGGATACCCAAAAGTAAGGCCCTGATGTGTTATTCCCCTCAGGGGAATATTGATGGGCTCCTCTCAGCAGCCTCATGTGTACCAAACCCCAGTGCTTGTGCAGATTCTCCCTGAGCAGCCACAGCAGCTCAGCCCAGCTCAGTGTTTCCCCTTGGCTGTGAGTGTGCACCCCCAGAATTGTGTGTGAGCCAAAGTCTTTCATCTGTGCAGACATGATCCACTCAGCTCCACCTCCTGGACACACTGCTGGCAGTCCAGTGCATCTCAGTGTCCAGACTTTACAGTCTGGGGTCTGACTGCTCCTTTCTCAAAGACACAATGATATTTTGGGGCAATTTTTAAATTTAATTTGTATGCTTTATTGAAAAAAAAAAAAAAGATGGTATTGCAGGCACTCTTCTATGGGAAAAATTTTCCTACTAAAAATAAATCCTTCCTGCTCAAGTTAGAGCCTGAGGCTTAGGGTATTAGCAGTCTGGAACCATAACAATACAAACACATGAGAAGCCCAAACAGGGTTGAACAGCATTTGTGCACTATGCCATCACTGCTTTCCTATTACCAGCTAAAATACCCTTCTGGGATTTCTTCAACAGGACTTTTTCCCTGAACATGAACTGCATAAGCAGGAAGACTGTGTGCTATCTACTGGCATCTTAACGTGCATGACAAACTTTTTTTTTCCCAAGAGTTAAATTTAAAAAAAATCGCTGTTGCTTGAAATATATCAGCAGTAAACTGATCATTTAGATGGTTGAAAATGTGTTTTTCTACAAACTTCTCAGGCAGGCAGTGCAGTCCAGCCCTTTCCCTGCCCAAAAGGCACAAGCCAGAGTCCCAGACTGTTTGGTGCAATATTTCTTCCTCATGAGTCTTCCTCATGAACCACTCCTATGGGTATTTTGGCCACTTCAGCTAGACAGTGCTCAACACTGAAATGCACTGAAAATAAACAGGTATGCCAAGAGAGCTTATACTGCTTAATAGTGAATATGAAGAGCAGAACTTCTAATTCTGTCCTCTATCATTGTCACCCTGAACAATCCAATCTCTGCTGTAATGCTCACACCTACAGAACTGAGGAAAATGTGTGAAAATCTCCATTTCCACTTGTCAGTGACAATGTAAATAATTTAACTGGGAGAAGTCTGCCTCTGGCTTCCTCATCACTTAAAGATGTTGAGCCTGACAACTGGAGTAGACATGGCATCCTCAGGAACTGAGCAGTTTATACAATGGCCTAGAAAGTCAGCATCCTGTGTTCTTCTCCCTATTGCCACACAAGCCTGTGGCACAGCACACAGGTCAGTTTTATCCTGATTTGGGAGTTGTATAAATCTCAGGATGACAGTTTTTGTCCTGATAGTCAGATGTCTGTAAGATGGCTGTGTGTACTGGCACACATAGCCTTAATTCAGAGAGAGTTCATCTTTTCAGGACAATAAGGGCTTAAAGATGATTTTAAACAAGAAAATGGAAGATTCATGAACTTCAACCAAGGTGTAATTCTGTTTCCACAAGAGGTCTCAGAAAAAGAGGGAGTTGTGGAAGAAAACATTTGAGTGTTGTGATAGGTAGGATGAAACAGATGCAAGCAAAGAAAGTGAAGTCTGGATTATGGCACCTTCAGGGTTTGGGAGAGTGAGAACATGAAAGGCAGTTTGGGATGGAGGAGGAGCAAATAGAGAAAAATTCAAAGCAATGTAAAGTTCCAGAGATTGGAGGGATTTTGCTGATAACTTAAGCCTCTCTTGGGTTACAAAACAAGGCTAAAGCCTAGGGGGATATTTAGCCTGAAGACCATATGAATGACTGAACAAGTGAAACAGCTCCACTGTAAGGCAGCAGGATACACCCAATAAGTTTAGTCAGCCACACAGTTCTGGTGTAAGAACACACATTTGCACACAGGTGTGCTCCTCCCCACTGAACCTAGCAGTTCTCCCTGGTGGGAATGTATTAAGAGGACCTCTGGGAATTCAAAGAGAATGCAAAAATCCATCATACTCCAAAGAAACTCTTCTACCCTCCAGGTAAGGATGCAATTTCCTAGCACTTGCAGAAAAGAAAGGGCAAGGGTGGCCAGCTCTTGATTCTTACAAAGGAAGAAAAAGTTCTGTCAAAAAAAATTTCTGCTGCCTTGGAAGCTGCCCATTTTTCAGAGTCTAAGTAGTTCCATCTGCAGTTACACCAAAAAATAAGTGTATCAGCCATTGTGTTTCCAGATGTTAAGGAACATCCAGCTGCTCATAGTTAGCCAGAAAATTACTTCAACAATATTTTAACCTTCTGTCTGTTTAATCATTTAAATATTAAACAATATTTTCACCCTCTGTCTGTGGGACCTCATACTAGCAAACATCACAGACTAAGTGGGCTCTGACACAATGCAGGGCTCTTGTATACTTATAAAGCTGGTTTCTAATCCTGCCCTAGACACTAAATTAACCTTTCTGCCCTTAGCATTTTGCATGGAAAAACTGACGAACTTATTGAGGAAAGGTCCACTGTAAATAATACTGGCCCTTAATTTTGTCACTATTTAGTAAATGGTGCTACCAGGAGCCAGCAAGCTCACACTAAGTACTATTTAACTTACTCAGCAACTAAGAGCATATCAAAGAGCAAAGTGTGCTTACTGGTATGGCTGGGGGGAACAAAATGTGCTCTCTCTCCTCCTTAATAACAACATAATACCTAAATTTGTAGTAATCCCTATCTGGGATGCCCTTTGGACATTTGCATATGTATCTCAGATTACATTTACTGAGCTGCTTAACAGGTTGACCATACCATTTGATAAAAGCTTATAGTGCCAATAACTGAGCAATTGTCTTACAAAACCTCATAGCTTTTTGATATTTTCTCTATGGCAAAGATTACTGGATTGTGCCTTTAGATTTTGATGGGTTTAATTCCCTAGATGCTGTTCTGTTATTGATGGAATAATCCATCACAGCTGCTTTTTAAGTTTTCCTTCTCTTTTTCATTGAAGCAAAAAGGTTTCCATCTCAGAATCTGCTACCTTGCATGTGCAGCCCATGACTTTAATGCAGTTCATATGTCTCACTTTCTCAGTCCTCACAGATTTCTGCTTCACAACATTTTATGCAGTGAAGCTGCTGGAAGAAGGCACTGGAGGAAGCTTCTCTGAGTCAGTGAGGCCCTCCCAACCCTCTGATTCTGCCACGAGCAGACCTGCACGTCCTCGGGCACATTGTGCAGTGAGCGCTGCGCAGCAGACACGGGCTGCTCACTCGGCTGGGGAAGCTGACAGTGCCCAGCCCAGCTGAGCAGGTTTAAACCTACCAACTTCCCTGCTGGGGGATGCAGCTCCTTTCTCCAGATCTGTCAGTGAGGCATGTTTTGGCTCAACCTTTCCAGACACCTCCTCCTCACTGGCATTGCCTTCCTCACTGGAGCTATCGCGGAGGTTGTGTTGCACTGGCAGTATCCCTTGGCACGGTGTCACTCTGACTCATCTTCCATTTCATTACAGGCTCTGAAAACAGCTGCAGCTGTCAGAAGGTTGCTGTTACTTTAAAGCATCAAGATAAAACTGTGCTTGCTAAATTATTCTGGTAAATGCAGCTTCCATGGTGTCAGAAGAAAGGTACAAAAAAATAAAAATGAAGTTTCTTGCAGTGCATTATGGGCACAATTCCCCAGGCTCGTTTGGCTTTGAGCAATTGGCCAGGAACTCATAACCACAAAACAAAAGCTAATACCCTGTTGCAGGGCAAAAAGAAAAACAACTTAGACAGAAAATATGAGAGAACCACAACATATAGTACAACACATAGTGTAATGCAGACATCTTTACAACTTAATCTTTTGCTATTACTAGAATTTATTTTTCTGTGCAATGGGAGCATTTAATGAGTATAGTATTTTTTCTTTTAGTTTGAAATTTTTTTCTTAAGAGTACAATAACAGGCAATACTTCTTACTTCAGCATTATTCCTGGAAGCCTTAACATCCCAGTTTTATGCATGGTAAGAACACTTTTTCATATTGCTCGAATTTGCTGATATGAATGTGCAAGCTGTGCAAAATGCTGTCTCTGTCCATGTATTAAAAAGAGCCCCATGCACAATATCAGCACCAAGCAAACATGTCAAGTGTGTGAATAACTCTGTTTGCAAGAAGAGGTCCACTAACTTCAACACAAGAACTTGCACTCTAGTGATGAGTGCACCGTAGGTCCTGACATGTAAAATTACCTTTTTAAAGGACACCTACCTGTATTTAAACTGGAAAGTGGTAGCAGATTTAGCCATGGCAGGCAGGAATACAGTACAGGCTGCAAAACCCATACAAGAGGTTGGCTAGATATTTGGAGGGGTTTTGCAGGCTGCACAGAGCTCTGTGTTACTGTGACTGTACTGTAACCAGTCCTTGAAACAGTTCTCTTAAAACTGACAGCCATGCATTCAGATTTAATCTCTGAATATCTGGTGGCTCGGCTCTAATCTGCTGTTTCTGGACTGTCCTGAGAACAGTCACAAATCTGTTTCCACCAGCCCAGCCAGGAGCTGAAGGAAAGGAATAGGTGTATTGGCAATAGTAAAACACAGGTTATGCCTACTTAAGGGACAGCTTTTAAAACTTCTGTTTTCCTAAGTTCACCCTTTAAAATGAACCGAATTTATCATGAACAATTATTTCTGCAGTTTCAAAGTCGGATAATTATGGTGCATCAAACATGTGCTTCTGTGAAAAGAACTCATCTTTTACAAAATTGTTGAAGTCATTACAGAAAAATAGTAACTCTTTGTTGAAGAATACAAAGATTCCTATTTAATTTTAGTATTTTTATACTTTTTTTTTTTTGCCAAAGATAATTCTGTCATTCAAGAACAGCCATGGGTTCCCTTTCTGATTGATTTTTGATGACAACACAAAGACTGAATCTCACTTTTTTTTATGATCTATTTTCCTCAAAACAAAACAGTGTCTCAAGACACCCACTGCAGTGAGGGAGGAAACAGAATTTAGTGGTTTTTGTTTGGGGCCATTTTCTCAGACAGAATTCTGAGATAAATGAATACAGCTTTATGCCAATGACCAGGACCAGCACAAGCAATGCAAAACTGGCTGGCACCACGAGGTAAAAATGTATGGAAAATCCTCCTAGCAGTGTGAAAGAGGAGGTGAAATAAAAAGCTAATTTGATTTTGACTATTACTTGCATTGCACTATTCTACTTCTGTTTAATTTTTTAAAGATACCAGAGCTTCAGCTGGCCCAGAACGAAGCCAGAGGCTCAGGGCAATGCTGTGCTCTCCCAGTGCATGATGTGCAGGCAGCCAGTTGACATTTATGCTGTTTCAGAGTAATATATCACAAGGAGAACGAGCAGTTGCTGTTCCTGATGATGTCAAGGTGATGGCACGATGGAAGTCTTCATGCTATCCCTGGAATCACAAGGCAGGAGGCACCCACTGTCTGGGCAGCCGCAGGCAAGGGCTACTTTGCATAGGAGTCACTGTGCTCTTGGAAATCAGAGAGGACATATCTAAAGTCAGATAAAACAGGAGTGGGTCCAAGCTTTTGCAACAGCCCTAGGCTTTCCTGCATGCTGTTTTAAAGGTCTCTTTAATTTGTGTTTATCTCTTTATTCCCCACTGCTGGCTATGGCCAGAGCTCTGGAGGAAGGACAGCTGCTGTTTCCCTGCTAGAAACTAGAAGCACATACTGTGCCAAAACCACAGGATTTCTATTTTATGAGAGGTTTCGTGGTAACTCCAGCCAAGAGGCTCTGACAAGGCTTGAATAATCACTGCAGCTTTGGCACTTTTTAAAAGTATAACTAGGCATTGTCTAGCTGTAAGTGTCAGAGGAAGAAGCTTTTTGCACACAGCAGGGCCAGTTGGGTTGGTGGGTTTGTAGAACGGCCTCGGTAGGGGAGGAAGAGACAGGCAGTGCCTGCTCTGCCCCCTCACCACAGCCTGTCCTGCAGAGTGGCTAAGCTAGCATGAGAAAGCAGATTAGTGACAGATTACCTCCCCTCTTCCCTGTAACTCCTGGAAGCAAGGGTGATGCAAGGAGGATCCCTCTGCTCGGGGGTTTGCCTCCGACTCAGAGCGCCAGCTCACTGCTGTCCCAGCTGAGCTCATCTCTCACCTGCTCCCAAGAGCTCTGCACAAAAGCTGCATCCTAGTCCTCTTACACCAAAAATAGAGAAGGGAAGAAAAGAAATGGAAACTGACTTTGTAGAGAGGGACAGCACAGCACAGCACTGATGCGAGAGGATAGCAGCAGGAGATTCAGAATTCGACAATTCTTAATTCTTACTAGGGTATAATAACAAAAAAAAGAAGCTTAGGCTATTGTTGAAGAGGTGATAGCATAAAATTATTCTAGCAATAATGAAATATTGTTGAAGACGTGATAGCATAAAATATTCTAGCAACACTTTGGCACACTTTCAGAAGAAAGCCTAAGCTCTGTAAATGTCAAAAAGTTGGAAAAGAGACAAAGGGAAAGAACAGAAATGTTGTGATTGTTAAACAAACCAGAAAGAAAACTGGGTAACTCTAGATCTGGCAGTCTGACTTCAGTTCCAGGTAGAATATTAGCAAAACCTGAGAGGAGCATCTATTTTTACTTGGATAAAGCAGACAAAGATATTGGCTTAAAGCCAAGAGGCATTTGTGAATGAGACAATGCCAAAGAAATCTGATAGCCTGTTTTAATATGGTATCTGAGTGGGTGGGTTTTTATAAAAAAGACCTGTGCCCTATGGAAACAGTTTAAATAATGCCTGGATAAGAATTCAATAAAGTGACAAGCAAACACTTTACACACATAATGTGTCCTTACAAAAAGTCCTTGTGCTTCTTTCAAGGATATCTTTTTGCCCAGGTGTTTCCTTCATAACAAGGCAAAATGGATTTTGATCAACATAATTCAGCAATTAAACATGGGATAGACATAATAAAAGAGAGTAGACTTTCCTGTTTGACATTTCTATCTCTGTCTTTCTTTTCCTCTTCTGTCTCTTCCCTCCATCCTTCTCCTTCACCCATTCTCTCTTTTTCTCATTTTCTCTTTCTATTTCTCCTTTTCTTTCTCTCTCCCCTATTTGCCCTCTCTCATACATGCTTTGCATATAAACTCATGCTTTCATGGTTCCTTCCATTTTGTTGGAATGCTGACCACGGGCTGCTGAGATGAGCTACATTGAAGGAGCACACTTAGAAGAACTTAAAAGAAAGAGAAACTCAATATTCAGTTTCTCAAGAGGTGGAATCAGTGCTTAATTTACTAATGAATTAAAGCCATGGATTATTATGTTCACACCAAACTTTTTTACTGAGATAAATCCATGGCAGTACTGAAGTGAATCAAAACTGCATCAGAACAGATCTAATCCCCTCCACTACGGATGGGATGGGCTCACTGGAAAGCATTTCTTGGGAAAATCAGGCAATAATCTGGACAGAGCCTATACAACCTGCCTGGACAGAGCTGCAGCAGGTTTGGTTTCCTTTTCCTTATGCCTGGGTTTTGAATTCACAATGAGAACGTGACATGGTTGTTCTCGTGTGGGATGAAAAGAAATTGTTCTTTCTTTCCATAAGCCAATAAAGCAATGGAATGGCATGGTAATGTCTCCTCTTTTTTTTTTTTTCAGATTGGAAGATATTGAAACCACTTTGATTTTTCCTTGCAGTTCTGGGGGAGAAAACATTAGAAGCTGCATGCCAGGAAAATTCAAATGAAAAGGAATGTTCTAGTCTCAGCTGCTGCCATGCTTTAGCCACGGGATGGCTGATCTCCCTTCCCCACTCTCCTCAAGCAAAGTGTTATCTGTGTGCCATGGCACAGCTTCATTCCCCACCCACTGGCAGCTTCCCATTCTCTCTGCTGTGCTCTGCTTTGCTTTCTCCCTCCTGGCAATGCAAGGCCACTGCACCTGCATTTGATTGAGATCCAATAAATTTTATCAAGTCTTCCTGAACAACTGAGCTTCTCACACATCTACAGCTTCTCTGACACAACTTATTTGTTCTAATAATTTTTCACAGATGGATTCTGAGAGCTTTATATATTTCTCTAGGATTTCTGGATGCCTCTAATGGCTGCATGGATGGGACCACAGGCAAAATTTCAGAACAGCAGTGTTTTTATAGTTCACGTACTCATGTCTCCATTAGCATACACAGCAGATACAGAGAGAAAGGTTATGGAAATTCTAGAAAACCCCTTGAAATGTCATCATTGCTTATGAATTTGTATATGGAAATCTAATACATAGAGACTGCCTGATTAGGCATAGTTCTGTGCCTTACTGCTGCCTATCAATGTCTTTGCCCTTTAGGATCTAAGGATGGGGGTAAAAAAAAGAAGAATTGAATTATGAGGTTCTAAAATGGTCTGTGTCTGGCAAAGAGAATTTAATCTCTGCTAGCTCTGCAAAATGTATTCAGTCCCTTCTCTGAGCCCTGTGTAGAACTGCAGAGAGCTCTGACAATGAGACCTCCTGGAAGCCTGCTCACCCAGGCTGTTCCAGGTGCCAGTTTTACTTCCTTGAGGACAATCCTGTGGAAAATTGGCTGTAATGACTCTCCATGGGAATGAGTATGTTGACTGGAGCAACTGTTTGCAGGGTAGTTCTCCCTGCCTTGTGCCTAAAGCAGGAGCCAGGGTGAGAAGCTGTCACAGCTGTAACATGTGCAGTGGTATATGAAGGAAAGGTCGTGCTCCCTGCTCTGGTGTGAAGGTACAATTGCCTTCCTTGCTTTGCAGTTTCAGAGCAGCATTTGCCACTCAGTCAAAACTGAGAGCCACAGTCCAGGCTAGAGCCTGAGGTGAGCACTGAATAACTCTTCATGCATGGGGATTTTGTGAGTGAAGCCAAGGACACAGTAAGATGGCAAAAAACTGAAACTTCTTTCCCCTTCTAGAAAATCTTGTAAATACTTGATTGAGAAAGAATTGTGAACCACATGGGTATGCTGCATTTCCCCTCCTGCCAAGGCTCGCCTAATAATTTTTGAGCATCAGAATCATTCATTCAGAGCAACCATCACTTCCAGAGACCAATGGTGGAGATTAAATCCTCAAATTCAAGTAGGATCAGTCAGTTTTCTGAGCTTCAGCCCAGAGATGCCTTCCCAAATGACCAAGGCTTCATTCCCAACTGTGCCTAAGCAGGCAAAGCCCTGTCAGATTTAGGGCAGCCTCCTCCAGCATGTATTTCATGGCCTTAGCATACTGTGGAGACAGAACCTACATTACCCAAAAACTCTTTCCTTCAGCCTCAGATCTGAGAAGTTTATCTCAATGGTGGCACTCAGTACCTATGTCCATACAGCTGTGCCCTTAAACCCAGTCCAAATAAAGACCCCTATCCATATGTGCATGAGTCATATGAATATTTAAACATATTTATCATTGGATGCTCAGAGGTAAACAGAAGAACCACTAAGTTTCCAATGGTCTTCTCAGAATTTTATTTCAGTTTCCTTCAGCTGGACTTAATTCAATTTTAATTAAATAAGTTACACTAGTCATTTATTTAATCCTTTTCATAAGTTTTGACACCTTTTCTCTTGTACTTACAGGTTTCAATATTTATCAAGTGCTCCTATCCTGCAGTTATAACTTAAGATTACTTAATATATATTACTCCTATAAATTATTTGCAATAGTAAATGCTGTAACATAAAATTATAAAAAAAATAGGGCTAGAATGAATCTCAAAAGATTTTTTCATGCAGTCCCTAAGGAAAAATCACCTACCATTGCATGATTCCTGGGGATTTTCCTAACCTGACCAAAACACCTCCAGGGCTGAAGGATGTGAGATGTCCTGCAATGCTTCACTGCCCTCACACTCTCTCAGTTTTTCCTAACACCTGAATTGAATCCTGCTTGTTAATTCACCTGGTACCTTAGTGGCAAATGCTGACTTTTAGGTGGCAGAAGAAATGTTTTCAGGGAAACTTCCAGGGAAACTGTGGAAGAAAGTAATGGACTCTTTATCTTAGCATTTGAGAAATTCCATTTATATATTTTTTGTAGCTGGAGAAAAAGCCTGAAACATTCATGAGGATTGCTTTTTCTGAAATTTATGTTATCACTGGTGACATGTAATGATGAGGTTGCAGCAATCTCAATAAATCACACAAGGAAATTAAAAAGAAATTCACACAATTTTTAAAATTTATTTACAAACCATCATCTGTTTTATTCCTGCAGGATTTTCAGTAGTTATTGTTATTACAGATGAGACCTTGGTACTCCTAATAACACCAAATGTTATTTTGGGCATCCATTCACATAATACTTCTGTAAGAAAGAGCTATGCCAGATTACCAGTGGGATGTGATTTGATATGAGCAACTTATCAAGAACTGACATCAGTGTTTCTATTTTCATTGCTGAAAAATTTCTATACAAAGCTATAAAACATTCATGTCCAGCAAGAGGAAACAGATGAGGTGTGCCTTACACACAGATATGTGGTGCAGTTACTGGAAAAGGGAAAAGCTGATCTGGTTGCATTGCTAGCACACTGAGCATGGAGCTGTCCTGGATCAAAGGCATCCCAAAACTTCCCCTAGGTCCATCCAATGTCAGACATGAACCCATCCCACTGAAGGCTGGTAGACAGTGAGGCTAGAAGCTTTTGGAAGGACTGCAGAGAAAGAAAGAACATTAGCAAGCAGTGGCTGATAGGAATGTGGGACTAAAAAGGGCCAAAATATGGGAGATGAACATAGAGGAGGGAAAAGGATGGAGGAAAAGGTGTTAGGAATGATGTTAACAGTGCACTGAGCTGAGCACACACTGGCCCAAGGTTCCTTACAGAAATGCCATATGCATGAGCTCATGGACACTGTTAGAATACTGCCACAATTGCTTTATACTGAAACAGGAATCTCTCCTTCCCACATATATTTGTGTTCCCAAACCTCTGAAATGAAGCTTTAGCAAAATTAAGGAGCTGCATTTGCATCCTATCTGTCCTTCCTGCTGGAAATACAATAAACCCAAGGTCCCTGGACAATGGCTTCTAATGGGGCTCTCAGCTCCCTACAAGCAGAACTTGTCAATTAGCTGGCATCTCACATTTCCCTAAAGAGGACAGCAGAGCAAATTCTTCTGTGCATGTCAGTAAACCCATCTTTTAAAGCTAAATCTTTAATGGCATACAAAGAACATGAAAGGAATAGTAACAGCTCTACTGTGATCTAATTTATGCCCTTTATTTGCAGCAGCAACTCGTTCTGATGATCAAAAAGTCATTAACCTTTAAAAAATGAAGATTTAACGAAAAGGATTTAAAGGGACTTAGTGCTGAATTTTACAGACCTTGCCAAAGTGTAATCTGAAGTCTTACATTTTTGTTCCCATCTTCAGCATGCCAGAGCTTGAATCATAAAGCCAACACTCAGCATCTTGGCTGTGGGTCAAGATCAACTGAAGTCACATGCAGGGGAAAGTGGTGAAGGTGACATTGCTTCTACCTGGCTTAGACAAAAAAAGTACTGATCTCTGCTATAACCTGTGAAGGACTTCAGCTCAGAAGTTTGTGACAAAGGCTCTGATTCCAGTTTTTTCACCTCTAAGGACTCTGTTTAGTATCCAGAGTAAGAAAGTGTCAGAAAAGACTGGATGGAAATTCATCACTGAATCACTGACCTGGGACATGCAGTGCTGATCTTTTTGATCATATGATTGACAACTGGCAAGAGCCTGCATTGTTTCTCTGTTACCTAGTGAGTATATTTGCAAGGTATTAGGAGCAGACATGTGTTGGTACTGGGCAAGAGAGAAAAAGGCTGAAAACC
The DNA here is from genome assembly GCF_023055355.1 of Agelaius tricolor. NCBI lineage: Eukaryota > Metazoa > Chordata > Aves > Passeriformes > Icteridae > Agelaius > Agelaius tricolor. The sequence continues at coordinate 8,769,883 of NW_027269263.1, forward strand.
AAACAGCAATAAATACTCCTATCCAAAAGAGTGCTTCCTGACAACACTGAGCTGAAGAAACAATCAAATGCAAACACCAATTTTTAATAACCCTCATTCTCATGGAGTTGGATCTGAGCACAGACTTCCCAATGTGCTTGTCCCTAAATGGAGCAGGCAATTCCCACTCCCTTTTGGAATTTGAAACATCAATTTTGTGACTCCTGGGCCAGACTAGTCATAACAAGATAATTAATTAACTGGGAGTATTCAGATCATGATCAAAGCAGTGTATGAAGCCTTTGCATGCCTCTTTTTGAAATGCTCTGATTAAACACTCCTCTTGGAGTGGGTAAGAGCTCCTGCAATGCTCCAGCTACCAAATAACACCAAAGAAGTGGTGCTATCCTCACTATCAAACTCTGAGAGCCTTTCCTTCACCTTTCCCCAGATCCTGCCCAACACAGGTAAAGCATAAAAAAATTAAAAATAAATTCAAGGGCAACACAATATGAAAATTATTTTCATGAGCTACAGTTCACCTATCTGATAAACCACTAACACAAATAGTTGAACAGCAACAAATAGATATCATATTAAAGGGGTAGAAAGGACTCAAATAGCCCATGCCTGTCTCTCTTTCCATTTCAATCTACACAGAAAATCTAAAAATTCACCATTTTGATGTCCAAGAATCACACATAAACTTCGATGTTCATGCATATGTACTGTCTTAATCAACAAGAATTATGCAAATACACAAAAACATTAAACACTTTGAGTGCTTGAGTTAGGCACATTTGCATGCCCCAACTGCTTGAAAATCCACATGAAATAAATGTCACATTTGGTTGTGCAATCACATAAATTGCTTATTTCTTGAGCTCCTGACCAGCTGGACTGCATTTAGCCAGTGGGTCTCCTCTGACCAAGCCTGTGCCTAGAAGGACTTGAGTTTTCCACCATACAAAATTAAGATTTACAGATGGAAATCCCTGCTGGACTGAAGCTTAAGCTGCCTTCCTGGGAAGCACTGCTGCATTCCAGGCCTCTGAATATCTTTTAACAGCTGCTGTTGAAAAATTAACTATGACACAGTGGGATGAAGGCACATGTTCCTGTCCAGTCCCAGGGCAGGCATTCATGGCCTGGGCAGACTGTGGCTGTCAAATGAGGGCTCCTCTGCTTCCAAAAGGTCCAAGTCTCAGGCTGATGAGTCATTTCTCTGACCCAAACCCAACATCTGTATCTGGAAGCATAAAAATCATAAGAGTGGCAGAGCTGTGCCACTGGAAGGCAAGAAATTCACCTTCCTCATGGTAGATTAGTTTTCTTCCTTCCAGTCTCATTAAAAGATCATTATTATAAGAGCTTAAGGAATTTTAAGCACTTTTAAAGGCGTCATTTTTTCAAGTGCACTGGTTGTTATTTTTTCTTGCCATTGAAATGAGTGGAGAGATTTATGGCAGGTGGCAACACCTTCCACACCTTATGCTGGAGGGTCAGGTTTCATGGATGTTAGACTTCAGCCAAGTAGAGGGTGGCAAAAGTCGAAATCTCAGCGAAGGGGAAGATTAATGTGGGTACCCTGGAACACCTGCTGCTGAAGCCATTAGTGCTTGGGGCACTCTCCTGCCTGCTCTGAAGATGGTGTGAACTGTCCTCTTGCCCTTTGCAGAAGGAGAACCAGGCCCTTACTGAACAAGATTAATAGGAGCAGGTCTGCCATTGATTGTGTGCTGCTGTCCTCACCATGTCAGAGGGCAGGCCAAGGGCTGAATTACAGCTACCCAGGGACATACTCCAAAATATGAGTAGAAATCAAACTGACAGGTACCCACTGGAAATTAAAGCATGCTGTATCTGAGAGAAATCAATACAGAAATCAGAAAGACTTATGTTTCCAGTTACTTGCAGCCTGCAACAGTCCAAATCCTGCAGAGCTGTTTCATTAAAACATTTCTTTGCTTAGTCCAGATAAAGAATTCCTGCCACTTTGACCACTGGCAGAATACTCATGTAATGTTTATTCCAGAGAAATGTGGATTTCTCAGAGACCCAGAAAGAATAACTCACTAAGAGAAAAATACTGATGTAAAAACAGGGGTTTAAATTTAAAGTTTGGCAAATAGTTCAGCTCTGTAGACCAGAGCTATGTAAGTGATTTTTAAGTGATTTTTTTTTTTTTTTTTTTTTTTTTTTTTTTTTGCAGAGCTCAGAGAGGGAATTAAATTCTTCCCATATGCCAAACAAAACCCTGGAGAAGCAGTTCCTTCATCCCTCTCTGTGAGTCAATAACCCCTTGTAGTGGATGAGTTTGCCTCATTATGAAACCTGTTGGTGCTTGTATAGAAGATGGAGTTCTCCTCACTATTCTGCATCTCTTCAAATGTGCTGCTTTTCCAACAACCTCAGATCTGCCAAGTTGGTTCTTTTTTGAAAAGCGTTAGCTTCAACATTGCTGGGTACAGACTATAAGCATAAAATTTAAAAGCTTAAAAAATAGAAGGCAAACCACCTAATTCTATTACTACTATTATTATTATTATTATTATTATTATTATTATTACTACTTATCATTGTTTTTAAGCCCTCTCCTGTGTTTTCTGGATCTCAGGATGACTAGACAGGTTAGACAAATCCGTAAAGATTTGATTGTGATTGAATTTTTCTGCTCTAATGAGGCAGAAAAGTCTACCTAGATCTTCAGACTACTACACACTGCTAGTACTCTAAATAGATTTGCTGAGTTTTCATTTCCTCTGAAAGAAAATCTTGTATGGCTTCTCCATCACTCTGCTTGGAGATCCTGCCGTAATGATTAGCTACATTCCACTTTGAACTGTTATTAATATTCCCCATATGTAATTAAAGCCTCTAATTCTACACAGAGATATCCTGACAAACAAGCAGCTGTCTTTTTTATTTCATTGTGGTTCTTGAACTCTTGGCTCAGGTTATGTGTTTCTGGAATGTCAAATAAGGAATTTACTTTTCTGTCCATCAGTTTACACTCAGTGTGCAGTTTGATGGCATCTTGCTAATACAGCCTGGTTGCACTGTAATTCACCTTATAATCCATTGTATCAACACTGACTGTTCAATGTGTGACTTCCTAACAAGGTGGCTGGTGCCTCTTAGGTGCTGGGTTGCCTTGGGAGAGTTGCATTTTAAAATGTATGCCCAGCATCCAAACCTGCCTGGCCTGGAGTTCCCAACTGTCATAATTAGATATAACTTCCTTCACTGGAAAAAAAGCGAAAGAAATGCTCTGCTCAGGCAAAAACGTGTCCATAGGACAAGAGGAAATGACCTCAAGTTGTTCCAGAGAATGTTTAGACTGGATATTAGGAAATATTTATTCACTGACAGGGTTGCCAAGCACTGGACAGGCTGCCCAGGGAACCGGCTGAGCCACCATCTCTGGAGGTATTTAAATGACATTTGGCCGTGGTGCAAGAGGGACAAGGTTTTGTGGTGGATGTGGCAGTGCTGGTTGGACCTGATGATCTAGGAGTTCTTTTCAAACAATGCTATGATTCTATGATCCTACATTTCAAATCTCATGTGAGCTGTTGAGTTAAGCACAAAAAGCCTGTGCTGCCTCCAGGTGTGCTGCATGAGCCAGTGGGGCACTGCTCCCTTCTCTTTTGGGCACTTTCAGTGCATGGACTGGATTCTTTAAATTATTTTGCTTATTTGTTTTGATGCCCCAGAAAGAGCAGGAAATTGGATCAGCACATGGCAGGCCTGACTGTTGGCTGCAGGACAGGCTCTGGAGGCTGGAATTCTCCTCACCTTCCACTGACCCATGCATATCTGACTGTGCCTCATGCATGCCCTGACCTACCTGCAGATACCACGGGGATATCAGGATTTTTACAGAGCCCTTTGAAATCCACCAGTGAAGGTGAAGGTGATGCAAGAAAAGGCAGGACAATATCATAAGATAGGCACTGGGCTGCTGGTTGATGCACATTTATGAACCATGGATGAGTTCACAGGCACTGCTGACAGTTTTTGGTCCAAATTATGCCACAAGAAATTCACAGCAGGTAAGACAGCTAAAGGTTGGGTGAAATAAGATCTAGAACAGTGGTTGATTTCAGCAGAGGTCCTCACACAGGTGGAAGTGAAGTGCCTGGGAAGTGCCACTTGCCTGCTGGAAACTCACAGGGAACTCTGCTGGACCTAAGAAACCCAAGGAAACGATCCCTCTCGGCAAACGCCCTCTGCTGTCATTATTGCCAAGGGATTTTTCTACACTCACTATTCAGTTTGCCAGGTTTTCTGTAATGTATGTGAGACCTTAACCACAATGTTTAATGGAATAGTAGAGGAAATTTTTCAGTCTGAAATGCAGAGTTAAGAGAAAGTGAAGATCGTTGTCCAAAAGAATATCTAAAATGCAAATTTTGTTTTCTGATCCCATACTCTGTCCAGTTTCTTGATCAAATCTGTTCATGCAGACAGCAGCAGGCACACGCAGTCTCATTGCCCTCAGCTTAGTCATGGATGTAGGAATCTGCTCCTGCAGTTTAGAGACAAAGAGGGCTTTTGCCTTGACCTTCTCCATTGAAAAAAGTTTGGAAAGCAGGAAAATTGCCATTAGTGGAACATAACTAGAAAATAGCCTGAACAGCCAGCTTGAGCTTCAGTGTTACCTTCCTACACCAGAGAGTGTTTGCAGTCAGTTCTCTATTAATTAATCTATGATAGTTTAGATTTTACCAAGAGTGAAGGGGCAGCTCTCACTAACAAAACAAAACCAACAAAAAAAAATTAAAAAAGAATAATAACAGTTTAGTTTACATGTGGCACTTAGGATGCTTCAACAATCCGTGGGGCAGTTTCTTGGGGGAAAAAAAAAAAGCTAACTGCTGTTTGTAGTATTTTCCATTCTTTTTACACTCACTAAGCAATGCACTAATGGTCAACCCACACGTGCAGGTCTGTGATGTGATGGAAGACACCAGCTTGTAGGCAGTGTGGATTGTCTCCACGAGACAGCCCCCCTCTGCACGTGGGATGGCAGGGCAGTCTGACCCATCTGCCACCAGAATGCACATCTGGTGTCTGACGAGGTGGAGGCAGGTGGGTGCTCAAAGTTCTGCCAAAATGAAAAACTTCCACTGGAGTCAAATTCAAGCCAAAATAAATGAAATCAGATTAGTTTTGGAAGCTAAGTGTCTCGCCTGTTTTTGGTCTACTGAGCAGCACACACATATGTAAGTACTGCATAGGCCAGGCAGGATGGGGTAGAGAAAAAGATGTTGCTGAAATGCTCTAGTGTCACAGACATATTTTCTGAAAAATCCTTTTGTTAGGATCTTTTCTCCTGAGAAGCTGAGAATCTTCAGCTTCTCCATGTTTTGCTACTTTGGAATGTGATTTGGAGAATTGTTTACCCACCATGTGAAATTGTTTTTACTGGATGACCGATGACAGCCACCTGTGTCGATGCTGTGAGCAGTCACAAGATTTTATTATCATTCTTTTTCCTTTCTTTGCTAGCCTTCGGATGTCTCCTTTCTCTCTTCCTTTTAGTATAGTTTTAGTATATAATTTTCTTTTAATATAATATATATCATAAAATAATAAATCAGCCTTCTGAAACATGGAGTCAAGATTCTCATCTCTTTCCTCATCCTGGGACCCCTACAAACACCACCACACTCCAGTTCTGCCTCCTTCACAGAGTCTGTGAGGCTCTTGATGTCATTTCTGCTTGCAGGAATCCTGAAGTCTAAATCAGAAAGATCAGCTTCATTTCTTCCTCATGCATCCTATTGGCTGAGCCAGATTTATTTTGGAGAAGACACTGAACTTCAGACGCAGAACTGAGCACTGCCCAGGGCAGTCAGCACCAATCTGAGATCTGCTGCCATAATGTGTCTGCTTTAGTTCGTGGGGTTTTGTGTCACCAATGTGTCACAGCACTTCTGCATCTGCCACAGCTGGACCTGGGCAGGTGGTGGCTTCCAAAGGCTCAGTGTTGCTTCTGCCACATCTGCAGCAGTGCTCTGCAGGAAGATGAAAAAACCAAACACGGTGGGGAAGGAAAAAACCGAAAAGGACACAGGGAGAACAAATAACCTGGAGGCGTGCAAGTGTCGCAGTCCCGTGTGAAAAGCTGTCCACTGGTGCCATCTTGTGGGTCCAGAGCCACCCCCATGCCAAAGAGGCAGAGCTCACTGCGCCGAGGTCCAACCCCCCCGACTTAAAATCTGGGTCTCTTTTAGTGCTATTTAACGTGCTTCATATTTCTAAGATCAAACATCTGTCCTCTTACCAAAGTACCAACCCTAAACCTTGAATTTGGCTCAGGCAGAGCGAGTTGTGTTGTGTCTACTACATAAAATTTCAACCCTGTACAAGTAAACAGGAGTCACAGCAAAGGGCAACTATCAAAATCAACAAGTTTCATCAAACACATCAGCCCACCATCCATAGCTCTCCACAGAAATTATTTTTGTCTTTATTAATATCCAGGCCTACACACTGCAAAATGCAGAAGTTGGAATTGAACGCAATTGAATGGAAATATTGCAGCACAAAAGACAACTCCTATGAAGATACAAGTTGATCAGGTAACAGAAGTATGAGAAAAAGTAGATTTATAGGTATTATCCTAACATAAGCATCCACTATTCTCTTTTTGCCTAAATTTAGTTCTTCTTCCCCAGGAAGAGAGTGTAAAATTACTGAGCCTTTCAGCTGCATTCCCATTTAGAAAAAGAGCTAGAGAAGTGAAATTTTATTTATAAAGTTATAACACCTAAAATAAATGGCAAAGCTATATTTTTTAGGTCAGTACAGAATTGCTGGATAAAAATGAAACTCCTCATATTAGTGGGGGAAGAACTGTACAAAACTTAATAAAAAATTAATCAAAAGCACAAATCCTTTATTAACTTTCTCATGGTCCCAATGAATCCATTGCCAACAGTAAAATGTGCACCTGGCAATCCTAATACCCCATGTCAGGATCTGTGCTAAGATATGTCAATTTAAATGATTAAGGATTAACAACTTGGCCAACAGGTGCACCCTCATGTGGACTCTATCAGTCAGCCAGGCATTCACCCAGAAAATGTCCTTTTATAAAGAACTTTGGTGAAAAAAGCAGACAGCAGCTTCATGCAGTTGGCAAATCTCTTCCCTTTCTAGCTTAGGGATGCAGCAACCATGGTACAACATCACCTAAATTCTGATGGTAGATATGCATAAAACTTACAGTGAGTGTTGTCACAATGGGATCTTCAATGTCCACTAACAGACAAAAGCCTTGATCCTATTCTTGAATATATCAGCTTGAAACTACAGTAATTCCTTTGACTAGCATCATGGAGAATAGAATGAGTTCTATAGCTGCTAGATTTCTTCAAGAGGCAATGACTGTATATCACTAACTTCAAAAGGAAAAAAAACCTAGGCCAATATAATTTTTTAACCTTTCCTCTTCATGTGTTTGTATGAAATCTTAAAGGAAAAGCTATGTAGAGGGAAGAGTTTCTGTGCTGGAAAGTATTGCAGGATAACAAAGGCATGTTCATGTGACAGGCAAGTCTAGCTGTTAGCATGCTGCAATGCATAACCATTGTTGTACATGTAATTATTGTAACTGGTCCAGTCATCTGCACACTGATATTCTTGATTAGGCTGAAGGTAGGGATGATAAATTGTTTCTTTTCCCAAGAAATAAGCTGGAGCAAGTCTCTTTAAAACAACAGCACTGAACTGGTACGTCAGCTTCCTACGGATCTTAATGATTTCACCTGTTCTTCCATAATTCCTCAGTGCTCTGGCCATTTTCTGGTAAGTCATGATCTTGCGGTTTCCCTTTCTTTCTCCCCACAGTTCTGCAAGCTTCTCCTTGTTTTTGGAGACAAACTGGAAGACACCATTTGGCTTATCCACCCATTGGATGCAGTTTGCCATTGCTGGATCATAGAGAGACTCATGGAGGTATTCAAATAGTCGAAGCTTTTTTCTACCTGTAAGAAATAAATCACAAAAGGTCAGAACAGAACTCGTGTGTCACTGTCATGTTTTCTGGAAAATCCCTTTGCCAGGATTTCTTCTCCTGGGAAGATGAGAAGCCTCAGCTTCTTCTGTGTTTGCTGCTCTGGAATGTAGTCTGGAGATGGTTTATCCAAACTTGTGAATTTTTTTTCACTTAATGACCAATCATCATCAGCTGTGTTGGACTCTGAGGAGTCAGTCACGAGTTTTTCATTATCATTCTTGTTAAGCCTTCTGTCTGTATCCTTCTCTTTCTTTAGTATAGTTTTAGTATAGCATTCTTTAATATAATATGAAATAATAAAATAATAAATCAGCCTTCTGAGAACATGAAGTCTGATTCTTCATCTCTCACCTCATCCTGGGGACCCTCACAAGCTCAACACTTGTGCTTGTTTTAAAAGATGAGCAGTTGACTTTTTCCTGGAAAGGGTCTTACAGGCAAAAGCAGAGATAAACCTAATAGGTTGTCCTAAATTAAAAGATCAGTATAAACTGTTCAGTGGAAAACCAGCAACAGCAAATGGGATCACAGAGATGTGAGCAACACAGAATGGTGGGAAGGGACCCAGAAGGATCATCAAGTCCAACTCTTAAGTGAATGGCTCATACAGGGATCAAATCCACAACTTTGACATTATCAGCACCACACTCTGGTTCTGAACAGATCTGTGGTGACAGAAGGGGATTTGGTCATTAGAGCTTCAAGAGCAGGTTATGTGGGGATCCTGACAAATATCTGGTGACTTCACTGTGTGGTAGGTGTCAGAAGCATCAGCCTGCAGGCACATTCTGTGCAGATGCACACTCAAAGAACTCACAGTAGGAAATTACATCCTCAGAGAGGGCAGGAAAGAGGTTCTAGAGAGCCAATCTGAACGTTTGAATAAATGGTTTCCCTGTTTATTCAAAACTCAGAGATTTTGAGATGGCTTGGTTTTGTTGGGCTTGTTTCAGGAATGTTTCAGTGATGCAAGGTAGTCTGTGATATAAGAAAGGGTAGGTGGGTGAGCAGGAAAAGCAGGTTAGTTTTAAACCAGAAACCTCATGTAATCAAGGAGGAGATAGATCTTCTGGTACCCTGTGATATTGTAAAAATCTGCAGAAGTGTCAGTTTGAATTCCCATGCATTGAAAGCAAGCTTGGTACTGAAATATTTGCCATTTAATTAAGTGCTTCTCTCCACAGGCTCAGATCTCAAACTTCAGTTTCCTAGTGAAGCTTATTTAGTTTCACATAGATCTTGTGGATTCTACTCTATGAAGTATTTCTAGTTCCCTTCCCAAAGCCAAGGGTGATCAAGAAGCTGCTGTAAGGAGGAAGAATTTAAGATTATCAGACAAAGAGGAACATTTTGCAGAAGGGAGAATCTATGCAGAAGAACATCTTCCACTTTAACCAAAGTGGAAATAAGCAGCTGCACCTAAAGTTCATAAAGTCTTGTCTTGTGTGGCTATTTTAAACTAGGAACAGGGGAAAAGTGACAGTTGCTAAGGAACACTGAGGTCAAGCCAAGACATCTGTCAGGGATGACAGTAACTCTGTATCTGGTGATAAGGAAAGAGGAGAGAAGTAACAGTCAGATTGGGAAGAAGAAGAGCCTGAAATGAGAGGTACTTTCCAAAAAATTAATAAAGTTTCATTATCTAAGTAGAAATTGGCTTGAGGCCAGAAGGACATAGTCTACTAGAATATGTCTGTACACACAGAGATTACTAAGAAGCTTAAAAGGAAACCCATGAAGGACACTGCCTTGTCACAGTGGGCACTTCTTAGGAGGTGCCCCTCTTAGGTCCCCTCCAACCTGAATTATCCTACAAACTGATGGTAGAACAAACAAGACCAGGGGAAAATCCATGGACTGTGGACTAAATTTCTGCTGGAACAGAATAGTGTAGCCATGTCTGCAGCAGCACTTGATTTAGTGCTGTGTGGCCTCTCAGTTCAGTGGTCATTTCTGCCCAAGTTTTTATTCCTAGACACATCACCTTTAGCTGATGTCTCTGTTGGAGAGGGATAATTTGCTCTTATGTGTTTGTGCAGCTGTGTTTCCAGAGCCCAGCTGTTATCCCCAAAGTGCTACACACCAGTTTGAGATGGGCTCAGTTAACAGACCTCTGTACTGTCTCTCATTGCATAAGGCACTGATGTTCATTTTCAGGCCCTAAACATCAGTCTAAGCCAGCAGGTGAGTGCCTGCAGGCTTCTTATGTGGTATTGGAGATAAGCAGGTTCCTCCAGAAGGTGTTTCAGAGCATCTGCATTACATTTCAGTGCTGAATGGTCCTGAAGCCATCTAATAGTCTCAGGGAAAATGTATCCAATTCAATCCTGAAGGGCCTCTCTTGACTCCCTCCACTCCACTGAGCCTCTCTCTCCACTCCACCACTGAGCATGAGCTCAGATCATGGAATGGTTTTGTTCTGAACTGAACTGGACTCTTTCCAGAGGAAACCTGTCTCAAAAGATGCTTTCCAAAAGCATATCTACATCAGTGTACCCTTCAGAACTTGTGATCAGCCTAAAGAATGCCCTAAATAAAATTCTGTGAAACACTTTAAACACAGGATTTGGGCCCTCAGTGCTGATGGTTTTATCTACAGATCTATTCCTAAAAAGCCACACTACTTGCTAGTGTACAGAAGATCTCTTATGTCTCAACAAGAAACTAGGAGGACTAAATTCATTCAGTACAGTGAAAATAGTCCCCCAAATCACAGTTTCTGGCAGGAACATCACCATGGACACAAAGAAATATGTAAGAGGACATAAAATGACCCCATAAGAATAGTTAATCACTCTGCAAATATGTGCAGGCTGTCTTCTGAAAAAGAAGATTGATGACAGTGTATGAGAAATAGCAACAGGAAATGAAGGTTAACAGAGCAGTAATAACTGAAGGTCAAATCACATACTGACATGTAAAATTCCCCAATGCAGCCCTGGATAAGACTTGGAAAAGCAACATTTCTGTATTTGAAAGGTTTTCATTTGCAATGGTGAATTTCAGATATCTGAAGAAGAAAACTGAGAAACAGAGGATACTCTTCCCACCATTCCAAAGAGTCTACAGTAGCAATAGCAGTAGTAGTAGTAGCAGTAGTAGTAGTAGCAGTAGTAGTAGTAGTAGTAGTTATTAAACAACAGAGACCACAGTATTCAGCATCAATGGGCAGAGATACCACCAGAAACTGACACCATGTGGTTAAAGCTGAGAAAAGGGGATTTCAAAAAACCAGCTAAATCAGGAAGCTACTTCAAAAGGCCTCATGGTCAAAAGTAGGTACAACAGCTCAGAGTTGAAGCTGTGAAAATCTCATCCAGCAGCCACAGAAAGGATGCTGAGGCCCTCCCGCCAAAAACCCAAATAATGAATGCAATAAAAAATGAAGTACTGCAATGATAATGTCACACAACCAATTCTTTGAAAAATAGATATCAATTCAAGTAAACTCAACCAGAAGGAGAAGGAAAATAGCCATAAAAATGTTATTTTGTCACTGGAAGTGACAAAAGCTGAAAGGTGGTTTGCAAAGTTAACTAAGGCAGGCATAAAATCTAGCATGCAAAAATATTCATGTATGTGAAAAACCTTTAAGAAAATTACTGCTTGTTGGGCCACATGAAATAAAATATATGGTATAAATGGATAAAGATGTTACTGATAGCTAGATTTACTTCTCTGCATCAGACTTGCATATCAGACTAAATGATTTGAAGTGAAACATATCTCTGGTTTTATTTTCCATGTGCTAAGCAATGATGGAATAGTTTAATAATAGATTTATAATTTTTATAATCTTACAGGATTTAGCAGATGGAAATTGAACACTAGTATCCTAGTCACTAGTAAATGTTCTTTTTTTTTTCCTGTTGAAACTTTAAAAAAATAGGTAAAGGAGAAAGCATGATTTGCTAAGAGGTTTTTCAAAGTAACATAAATTACACATCAAGATATGATCTTTTTACAGACCTTTCCCTGCTTTTGGCTGGCCAGCAGCAGCATGCATCACTTGACTTTCTGGAGTATTCTGCAGTGTATGGTAGACAGTCTCATCTGCATAAAAATCCGCTGCACTGTTCTTCAAGAATTAAGACAACAAACAGTTACTAATAGAGTACATTCTCTGAATAAAAAGAAACTTTTGGCAATTAATTGCCTGAAGCCTTCAAAATGCAACTTTTCATCACCTCACTCATGGAAGACTTTTCTCAGCCGTGAAGGCACTCAGTGTAGTGTACCAGTAACAAGCAGCACTAATTCTTGTCCAGGGACAAGAGCTGCCCACCAGAGGAGAAGCTGAGAGGGAAAACAGCACAACTGCATCACCCTGGACCTTCAACCCTGCTGCTGCAACCAGAGCAGGAGCAGCTTTCAGAGCTAGGAAAAGACAAGGGCCACCTGAACAGTAGCCCCTACAGACTCTGTGGTTCCCATGCTGTGTTGTTGTTAATCTGCTGGGTTAAAATGAGCTTTTGTGGAATCTGCTTCCCTGAAATTATCTCCCCTGTGAAATTCATTTTCCATCACTCCTGGAGACCACACTCTCAGTGCTTTTAAGAATGTACATGGACTCTAATGGCTGAAGCTGTGCTCAGATCATGCTGGTCTTTCCAGAACTTTTAGAACAAACTGCTGTTGGAGAAATCAAAGTCATGGCTCTTTTTCACAGTGACAGAAGCCACATCAGCGTTGGAAGCTGTTGTTCTCTGCCTGCTCCCAGGTAATACAAAGAAGCCTTTTGTCCTCTAACTAATTCTCTAGTAGGTTTGCTTGTTAGTTGTCATGTTATGTGATGAACCACAGAAGAGCATCAGCAGCAAAGTGCTGACTCCTGAAAAGACATTATTAATCACATTTTGCAAGTATTTCCCAAGGCAGTTTCATCTGAATCATGCCTGGCCAGACCAAATTTCTGTTAGTGTTAGCATAATGATTTGTATCAGAAATCCCAAATGAGCAATTAGCCTTCCAGTTATGTCTATTATTAGAAGTGAGTTCACTCACAATCACGTTTCTCCAGCTGTACCCTTGCTCCTCCACAGATGGTGCTGCACAGTAACTGGGGCTTGCTTGGAGGTGGTGGTGATGGTTGATCACAGTCAGGCAGTTTTTATAACCTGGGAATTAGGGAGGAGGGAGCAAAAACCAAGTGAGTAAAAAAGAGAGAAGAAGGAAAAAAGAAAACCACAACAGCAAATAGTTTGACGTGGTGTGCTGGGCCTGTCAAAAAACATTTATCCTGTGGCTGCCTTCTAGATAATAAAGTGTCCAGAGCCACATCAGTAGGTTATCCAGCAAAATCTGTACTGCTGCTGCTGATCCCACCCTTGGGCTGTTTCTTCTAGCCCTCAAAAACATGGAAAAATGGAAAGCAATTTTTTAAAGATAAAATGTTAAATATTTCATAGCATCATGAAATTCTTTAGTTACTGGGTAACTGAGGGCCATACAGACCACCAGACATAGGTGGTGGTTATCCAGTATGAATTGGATAAATATAGGCTATAATAATACACCTAGAAAGGAAAAGGAACTGTCAGGCAGTTCTGCAGGCCATTATTGCAATGCAAGTCAGAGTCTCCAGGGGTGAATGAAGTAAAGGAGCATCAGAACATCTGCAGTGCCTGACAGAATGTCATAGAAGGAACCCAAGAACTTGTGATGCTTAAAGAAGCAGAGGAGAACACCAGACCAAAGACATTTGAAAAAATTACCTACTTCAAGTGGTCAGAAGAAGATATTGGAGGGTTGGGGTACACCTATTGCAAGTGGAAATGTGGGTGCAGCTGGGGACAGACTAAACACTGCATTGCAATGGTTTAATAACTCCATCAGCCCTAACAACATATATAAGGAGGAGGATTGCAAGTAATTAGATACAGTGAATCTTCCAGCATGTGTAAATTACTAATGCAGTGGAGCCAAAAAATTGTTAACAGCTGAAGATAGAGCCCTACTGGTCTTATTTACATTTCATTTTATAATAGATAATATGTAACCCAACTTCCTCATATGAAAGGCATTTCACACAAAAGACAGCAGGTAGTTTTTTTCTGGGCATAGAGGGTTTGTAATGTAGCCTCCTATTTTCCTTTCCTTACATTTCTGCTTACAGTGTAAAAACAAAAGCAAAAATTTTAAATTTTATAGTAATTTAGTTACCAAAACCTTGCCAGAACTGGAAGAATTTACAGCTTCCTTGCATTGTAGGTTTTGTAAAGTATATAACTCTTGAAGTCAAGAAAAACAGTTTTCTATTAATCATCCAGACTCAAATGATCATTCCTGCATTAAAATATATAAGGTTATTATTAGTGCACAAAAAATTAAATGAGGAAATTAATTTCACTTGCTGGTCTTTTTTTTTTTTTTTTGCATTGGGATTCATGGCATAGCAGAAGGGCATTTTGAAGTTAAAGCATTAAAACTGGGAAAAGGCTGTTGCACAGCAGTCTTATATCCTCTGATTATAGGAAAAGTGATCTCAATGCACCTGGGCTGCTGCTGGGAGGAGGGTAAATGGGGCCAGTCCAACAGTTTCCCTGTGCTGTGACCTGGAAGATATTCCCCACACTGGGCAGTACTCATGGAGGGGTAAAAACCCTCCAAAAATTTTCCTCCTTTTCATCCTCCCAAAACATCCCATTAATCCACTTTTGGGAAATTAATCCCCTACCTGTATGTTTCAAGAGGTGCTTTCCTGCAAAAAAGGAGCTGGGAAATGAATTAGAAGAAGGGTGTTTGTTACCTGGTGTACACTGCATTTCTCTGTCAGAGTGCTGCTGCAGCACTTCTAGAGCATCTTCAAAAGCCTGGCCCAGCACGTCGTGGTCAGGAAAGCTCTGCAAGAACATTTTGCTGTCAGGACCCAGAAAAAAAAGCAGGCCGGTTCTTGTCAATCATCCCATCCTATTTATTATCCTAAATAAACACAGCGATGCTATAAAATACACATCCTCCTGGAACTGATCTCTGGCAGGCACCAAGGCATCACCACAATCTTTTACTATTATGAGAAAGTTCTCACTCCTTTGAGGTCAGTGAGACAATTCACACAGGCAACATTATTCAACTCTGTCAAATGTTTCAAGGTTCATTTCCTTAATTTGCAAAAGATGTTTACATAAAGGGTGTTACTGCTGGTGGAGAGTTTTATAGTCTGTAATACAGAGATGTTTGTATCACTTACATAACATCGTTCATGAAGGCAGAGTTATCTTTCAATAACATTGACATGACAAAAATAATTACACATAATTTCTGAAGCAGTTATGCAGAGAAAATGCTACACTGTGCCACTACAGGAAACCAAGTGTGGATTTTCAGAAAACTGTTAATTACCATTTTAGAACACCTTGTTATAAAAAGCTAAAGACACCCTCAAATTTGAGTTTGACAGTCTTCTGCAGCATCTTTGAAACACTCAATAATGAAAGAGAATATAGGTGTTGTAGACTTACCATTATTTAGATATCAAGACTTGAATCCTGTTTAAAAGAACCAATATTTTTAATATTGTACACTTCAAAAAAATAATAATTCTCTGAGCATAAATTAAAATAACTAAACGAAACAACTCAGTATTGTTTCCAGGTACAGGGTAAAATATTTTTAATAACACAGATAAAATGGATTTATTATTAGAAGCTGATATTTAATTTAAATTAAATACTTGTGACACTGTATTTTTTTAAAATCTATTTTTTAAAAAATAAGTTTACAGTTTCATTAATGTAATGAAACTTTAAATTATTATCCACACCATCACAAATACATTTTAAAGGCATTATAAAGTGAAAATGTGTTATTGTAGACATCGAGTCTTAGTCAACATAACTTCTAATTTGCCCAAGAAAATCCTGACCTACATTAAATGCATGTGTTTAAGTCCCTTTAGTTCACAGCCAGTTGAAACAAGTTTAGAGTTTTTTTCTAATATAGATTAGCATATGATTGTATATGAGCATACATAAATACTCAGACTAATTGTGAGTTCCAGAGGCAAATCTGATTGTTTAATAAACAGTGCCAATAGACACATTTTCAGCCAGTTTAACACAAACAATATTGCTAAGAAACATATCTTTAGTACCTCCTTCTTAATTTATATTTCTTAAAGAAAACCATAATCAGATTTTTTTGCCTTGTTGATTTTTCCCCCATTATCATTTACATTACTATTTCAAAGCTGTAAACATAATAATCAATATATCAGTATTTTACTCATTAAATACTTGATTATTGTGTGTGATGTTTCAAAATACAAAGGAGAGACAGGATACACAAATATTACTGAGGAAGCATTTTATCCAACATTAACCATGAATGTTCCAATCTGGGAATTTTGCCTCAGGTGAGTATGTTATAGGGTACAGTCAAAATTTGCATAAGTGTTTTTAAATCTTGACAATTATATGGTGGAATCCTAGAACTCACTGAAATCAGTGGGATATTTCTCTCTGAGGATAGTGCAATAAGTATTTGAATCATCTCATCCAAATCTATTCTAAAACCAGAATGGACAATGTCAATCTGCAATGGTGGCCACAGATTCCTGGGGCACAGGGCTACAGAAATTAAAGACAGGAATCTGCTTTGTAAAGATCCTCACGTATTTTCCCCATAATTTTAAGTAATTCACTTTCCTTAAAGTGATTTTTTCTAACTCAGACTCCAAACTGATACCTTGACAGAACATTTACAGCCACCTCAACGCTTTGCAAAGTCTTAAATGCACAAGTATAGGCAAGGTACTGTTGAATGGTCATACCACTTACACCAATTAATTCATACCAAGAAAGAAAAAGGCACACCTTTAGTAAGCTTAAAAAAAAAAAAACCAAAACAACCTGGGCACTTACCTAGAAATTCAGTTCCACACACAAAACAAGAATCTGTCTGGTTTTGGAAATGAAAGAAAGACTGAGTTCCCACAGCAAAGAGCTGGCAAAGGGGCTGCATTAAATAGCTGATTTTAGGGAAGTGTTTTGCCTAGGGATTTTTTTGAGAGTATAGGTACAGTAAACTGCCAGCATGTCCCTTCATTCTGCACAAAAGAGGGTGATTTATACTGAAATAAATAAAATTAAATGTTTTAACTATTGTCCAAAACATGTGGGGTTTAAGCACTGGGAGAGATTCCTTTTGTCTATGGCACCTTCTAACAAATCTGTGACTGGTATCGTGGCAGGATGAATCTAGGGCAGAATTCCACATCCCTCATCTGTCCCACACAGACTGCAGTGGACTTTGAGCTTTTATCTGAACCTTCTTGGTAGCTCAGTGTAAGGAGTGGACCAAACTAGACCTCAAAATAAAAGTTTGAAGGAATTTCAGAGTTCTGCTTCAAGGCTCATGTTTGTAGCCCATGCCCAGCATGCAGTAGAGATTGAGACAAGCTGTAGTTGATGATCTGCCAAACACTTTCTGAGCAGCTCCAAGACATGCTGTTGCATCCTACAGGAACAGAACTCTGTGTTTTTCAGCTCAGAGCTTCTTATTGCTGACAAAATCTAGTCTGTGTCATAGCTCTTTCCAGCCAAGTCTTTTAGAGGCACATTTTGCAGAATTTTCTTGGCATTTGCCACAAAACTGCTGTAAAATAGTAATCACCTCTTATATTATTTATGTAAATTCTGTCAACCAAGAAACTGGAAAATAACTAGACTTATTAATAAAGCTCAGTGAAAGCAGTTTGAAGCCACCAACCATTTCTGCTGGTTTCACATGCAAGCTGCCTTTTCAAAATTTGTACCAAAAAGTTTCAGGATATATTTTTTTAGTGAAATACATTAATATATGTACGTCTTTTTTTGAACTTCAGGTTCTATTTTGCACCACTTCTCTGGTCTGACTTGGGCCTATAGAAGAAAATTAACTGGCAACCAGAGGGGACAAGGAGGGAAAGTGACAAGGAGAGAAAAAAGGGAATGAGGGAAGAGCAAAGTCAGAGGACTCGGAGGCGCTCCATAACTGAGCAGCCACAACACCAAAGAGATTGTGGCCCACAGAATGACCACAGTGGAGTAGAGGAAAGAAGCAGTAAGAAGGAAGTAGTAGTGGAAGAAAAGGGTGAGAAACAAGGAGCAGCAGAGGGAAACCACAATGTCTTGACCCCAAACCCCTGTGCCACTCATTGCCTCACCAAAGGAACTGAGCATAACCTGTGGAAATAACAAGAGAGGAGGAGATGTGTCTGGAGTGCAGCTGAGCCTGGGAAAGGGGAAGGAAAAACATTTAAATGTTTATCTTCTTTGCTTCCCAATACCCAAATCAGCAACAAAATATATTATATCAATAAGTTATGTTAAATTCCCAAAGTGCGCAAGAAGCAGTGAGAGTGTGCTGGCTGCATGCACTAAAAGAGGGTGAAGGTCAAGAGATGAAAGCTCTTTTGGTGGTTTTTACCACCACTAAAATGATCCATCTTCCCAAATCAAATTGCCCTGTCAGAAAGTTCTTGTTTCATGTGAGAGGCTACAGCAGAAGGTAGGCAGGTCAGCAAAAGGTTTGTTTTCAGAGGAAATGGGAGAGTGCCATACACGGCGCAAACGCACAGCATAGGAACAAGAGCAAATGCTGCCTTGTAGGGGAGTTTTCAACTCTGCAGCCCATAAGCTCTGCAGCCCAGCATTGAATCTTTGGCCCAACACAGTCTTAGAGCAAGAGCCCAGCCTATCTCCCAGTAAGTGCTCAGAAGAGGCAGAGGAAGGTGTAGCTGAGGACTGAGTGTCAGCTGTCATTCACCGCTCACTCCTCAACACATCCCAGTGCAGCCAAGACTGGCAGCATGATGACCTAAGACATACTATTAGAGAAAAAAGCCTCCTTTGATTTTTGTATTGGATGGGAGGATGGATTCCAGATAAAAATCTGAGAAAGAGAACTTGCTCTTCACGTCTTAATGTCTCAAACAATTGATGTGCCTGATAAAAAAATTTGAGTATCTGTTAGAAACCACAACATCGAGCTCTTCTCCTTCCTCCATGTTTTAAAAATAAACTGCAAACAACAGAATTATTGTTTAAGCTTCAGAACTTTCTTCTACCTCTGCTTGGCATAAAGGATACCTCACAGTGATAGTATCACAGTAGAAGCATTTTCACATCTCAATAAACCCCAGTTCCAAATAGTGTATTACAGCACTTGTCAGAGAGTTTGAGAAAGCATTAAGATTCTTGCATGAGACATTGTTCAAATGTAGAATAAAAAGAAGTCTTGCCCTTCCTAAAGGAATTTAAAACTTGAAATAGCAAGTATTCTCACCCAGCATTTGTAGATTTCTTCCAATTTTTTGAACATCAGGCAATTTGTAACAGCCCAAATAGACCCCTCAAAATAGAGGGCACTTCATAAAAAAATATCCTGAATGTGACAGCCACAGGGATTTTCTGTGTTTCCATACTTGTTCTGGCCCTTGTCAGATGCCTTTGCCACTACTCTTCTGGTCAAGCAGCTCTGTAATAACCTTTGCTTTGAATCCTCATGGGTGTAGATTCACAATAATTACGCCACCACAGATATTGTCTCCCTCAAAGTGGAAAAGTTGGAAAAGTTGAGGGATCACATGCCTGTGCTCACCTCCTGAGTCTAACCATGCTGACCAGTGAACTTCAAAATCTCATGTTCCATTCAAGGCTCAGAAGAAACTGGAAAGTTTCTTGCAGCAAGGATGAAACCTTTGCTCAATGCAGGAGAGGCCCCTTCTTTTACATGTAGCATGCAATAATAATCAATGCATGACTATCTCACAGTGAATGAGTCTGCAGTCTGAACTCAAATTAGTGGGCTCAGAAAATCCCTGAATTCATATTCCTAGCCCTGGAATATGAAGAAAATTCTCATTTAAAAAACCAACAAAACAACCAAAATCAAACTACCAAACAAAGACAAAAAAGGAAATAAATGTAGCTTTTTACTAGCCTCACTACTATTGTTTACCATGATTTTGGTCAGATAATTTAATAAAGAACACAAACAAAAATACCCCAAGTGAAATGAAAGGGAAACATAAAAACAAACAAAAAACCACTTGTGGCATCATATCATATTAACAAATCAGATTATGAAACTGACTTTCAAAGTCTCCTATTTGTGTTGGAAAAGTTTATATGTTAAAACACACAGTTTTTTTATTATTTCAAATACCAAAAGATGAGGATATATCTTAATTTCAAGTTTCAAGCCCTCACTTGCCTTACAAATAATTCAACAAATGAGAAACTCTCTACAATGCAAAATATAGACTTTTATTGTAATTGGTGGAGTTATAGTATTGTTTCCTTAGCTGGTGGAAATTGGTGTAGAGCCACCAAAGGCAAAGGATCAGTGATGATTTCTGCAAACAGAGGTTGACCATTGTTATTTTCACTACAGTAAGGGGAAACATGCAGTGCCAGCCTTAATGTTGCACATAATTCCCTGAATTCGTGGTTTGTTTTACATTTTTGTCTACCTTATAAAGCATTTCAGTGGGTTACCAAAAGAATGTCATTTTTGCATTTTAATTCTCATAAGAGCTCTTTATAGTTATTTACTGGGCCTTATTTTTTGAAAGAGCTTTGCCCAACCATTACCTCCAAGTACATGTCCTGTGTGAAGCTTTTTACCTTAAAATAGACAAGATATTGAAAATGTTTTACAAATTGAATTTTAAGCCTGAAATGAGAGATTATCTCAATCAGACTCATTTCCTTACCACTAAATATGAAACACTTGCATATCCCATTGGAGGCCAACTCAATATGGATTGTAAATTATGATCCAACCTTAAGATTTATTTATTTATTTATTTGGCTAACATTAGATCTGTAATAGATTTCACTAAGAACCATTGAATAAATGCAGTCATGAAATTAGACATTGGGATAAATTATTGCAGAGGTTAGGTATAAGCATGGAATTACCTCTTCCAGGGCTTAAAAAAAGAAGATCAGCATGGAAGCTGAAGTTGCATGAGTGGGAAGATCAGTTTTTCAATGGAAAAACCACATCTAAAGGGCTTCCAGGGATTAAAAAGAGAAGATCAGCATGGAAGTTGAGGTTGCATGAGTGGCAAGATCAGCTTTTCAATGGAAAAACCACATCTAAAGCCCCCATCTTACAACTAGAGCCAGCACATTGGTCCAAATGCTCATGTCAGCAAGGCTTCTCAGGGAGCTTCTTCTTTGGCTTCATCTAACCAAAGGAAGTGAATTTCTGATGGGAAACTCCGTTGAGATAGAAAACCAGAAACCATAACAGAAGCAAAAGGAACTAATAACAAAAAGTGCATTGGGGAAAAAAACAAGAACCAGCCCTAACTAAAAGAAGACTCTGAAGTGAAATATAAACAAATAATTTTGATTCATTCACAGGTGTAGTGAGTACTGTCAAATAGTGGGATAAATAAAACACAATAATACTTCAGCAGAAAACTATCAGAGCAAGATGGGAATAATATGACAGCATTTCATAAAACTAGCAATGAATAATGGGAAGAGTTCTGCTCTAGATCTTTACAGCCTAAACCATTCTATTACTTGATGATTAGAAGGTGAGCCTGGTAAAGGATAAAAGTGAAACCCTTTCCCTGAAAACGAAAGCAGATATAAAGAAGAACACAGAATTTAAATGACACTTAATAATGAAACTGGGGAAGCCAAATAGAAACTAACAGTTTTCCAAGTAACTGAGCTATTTGTGGAAGAAACATGCTTTCAGATTTGAGAGGCACTTAGATCCCACAGGATTAATTCAACACTCCATTACAATTCCATTCCCCCTAAACCATAAAGCTGAGAGTTGAAAAATGTTAAGTCTAGGTGACAGAGCCTTTTCAGCTACAAAGAATGGAAGGAAGCAATTGTGTCTGTTTCTAGAAAAGCTGGAAAGAGAGACCTATAATAACTGCTGTAGCATCTGCAACCATTTAGAATTAAAGACCTGTAGCAGACATATAGAAGCAAACAGAATAAATGTAACAGAGTTCTAACATTTTTAAGACAAGATGCATCCCAGGTTCAGGCAGACAGAGCATGTAAGCATCTATTGAGGCACTGCATGTTGAACAGAAAAAAAAATCAACTTTCATCATTAAGCAGGCCCTAAATTATATTTAAATCCTCTGGAAATTACCAGGAATGGAGGAATATGCCCATAAGAAAAAGGGGTGGAAGTAAATCAAGAGGCCAGCCTGGAATCCCCAAGTTCATTGAGGATAGAAATAACAAGTCACTATTAATGAAAATACTGACATTATGCATTAAAAGAATACAACATGCTGATTTTACTATAAGAATACAAGCTGACCTTCACCTGAAATGAAATGCAAAAATCTACAGGATTATAGTATAAGGCCTATGAAGTGTGTTTATTTCATTTATAACTTCAAAATAGGCCGAAATTTTCTGAGTATAAAAGAATTAAATTTCCACTTAAAAAGAGTGGGGAAACGTTAAGTTTTCTGCACCACCTTTCACAGAAAAGGCACAATTTTATCAGAAGACCAAGAATTAGAAAAACCAACTTTATATTGGCATTAACCTCCTCAAAATTAAAAAGAGAAAATAATTTGGGCTTTCGACCAAAACATAAAATATTGCATAGGAGTTTTTCTACAGCTATTCCTGCTGCAGGTACTTTTGTATTAAATAGTTATAAATAGGGTACTCTGGCAGGCTGGACCAAATTCTGCCACATGCAATAAGAAGGTCAGCTGCCCTTCCCAGGCAGATCCATTGCAAAGCAAATATGCTCCTATTTTTTCTCTTAGAGGAAAATGTGGAATCACATTTTGATATCACCTCCATGGAAGTTTACCATACTACAAGTATTACCATACTACATGACTGGTACCACAAAGTTAAGAAAAGATTTAAGCACGCAACCACCAAAAGCAGAGCTGTTTGAGCCTCTGACAGAACCTCCATTTTCAGGGACAGACATCTACATTTACTGCCACCAGAGAGTTGGGCAGATATTTCTCACACAGTGCTGAGATGAAAAATATTCATCAAGCCTTGAAAGCAGGTCATCTAAAATGAAGGAAGCTGTAAAGTTGTAAGGAGGATGGTGATAAATAGTTGTGAGTGATAACCAGTTGACAAAGTTCACTTGGGAATGTAAAAATATATCAAATGCTCTTGATTCAAAGTAGTTGGAATACAAAAACTATTAATAGACATTCTTGGTGTTATAATTATCATATAACAAAAACCAAACCAAAACAAAAATCCAGCACATTCTGTCTTTGAAGGAGTAGAATAACACTGGATTTCTGCCAGAAATTTAGATTTTAAAAATACCCCTTAAGGGACTGTAGAGCAGTAAAGGAAATTCTTTAGAAATAGAATTCCTGTCACTACTAAACTCTGAAGGTGACTGAAAAACAGCTGTCCCAAATAATGGGTTTTTATGTTTTGATGAGGCAAACAGTGATGTGGGCATAAAGTGCTACGACTAGCAAATAATGCTTCCTATATTACCAGGAAAGGGCTGAAGAAGTACTTAGGCTTTGGGGATTTTTACAAACTAATGTTAAAGAAATCCTGTATCTTGATGGTATGGTAGGAACATGTCAGTAAAACAGCTTCCTGGCCTGGAACCCTTTATGAAAGAGGATTTTCTAAAGCTGAGTGGTTTTTAATTTTAAATTTCAAATGAAACTGTCATTTAGCAATGGCTTCACACTCTTTTCTATTTCCCTTTGAGGTGCCTGCATTTTGAATTATCGTTGAATTCAACAAAAGAAAGAAGCAAGAGGCCTGGTAGTTGCACCATACCCTGTCTTAGGTATATCCTGAAAATGTCCTCCATGGAATTCCCCCAAAACACATCTATGTGATCTCAGTGAGTTAAGCTCACCAGTGTTTTATGGGATGTATCTGCTAAAGGTAGATACAAAAGAACATTTAAAATAATTTTAAAATCAAGACAAGGAGTCCTTGATAAGCTAAGGCTCCTGACTTGTTATCAAGCTGTTGGGCAGCCAAGTGCATAGTTCAGTCATACATAAAAATCTTCAATAAAGGCAGGAGAGGTTTTGATTTATAGGGACTTTTAAAAGATCACTTCAAAGATATTTGGAGCAAGGGACCTAATTCTAGAAAAAATTCAGCTCTAATCTTAAATTCACACATAATCAGAAGCATACTTTAACTTAAAACTGAGCAGGTGCTTAACATGCCTGGACAAGTTGAGGTCCTGATAAATGGAGTAAGAGGTAATGCTTTGCATTATAGCTCCCTAAATAGATGCCAAACTCCTTCCAGAAAGAAATATAAATAGGATTCCAGAGAATGCAGCCTGCAAGTTACATTGTTAACACAATACCTCACAGGAGAATGACAAACATGCCACATCAATCTTCAAATCAAATTATATTTTTCATCTGCCATACTTATCTAATTTTAAGCCTAGTTCTTAACATTACCTTTATAAAATATGTATTGAACAACTTTCACATTCAGGGAATACAGAGCCTACTCAGTTAAATTAAGTGCAACAGCAGCATTACATACTTCACATGTACACCTTAAGAGGTCAAACTTTACTCCATCCCTCATCAGGGACTTATAACAACTTGGGGGATAAGGTTGATTCTAAATATATGTTGAAAAAGGCCTGTAAACACAAATAATGACAGAAATAATGGAGTTGGTGTTATGTTTTTATGCACTGTGTGTCTCACATTGAACATCTGTTCAGTGTTAACTTAAATGCATGGGAGGCAGAATGGCCTTGTCCTGAAAACTTCTTTAGGACTCTCTATTTATGCTGCTGCTTGGATGCAGGAAGTGTCACAGCCACAGTACAGTTAAAGAAACACTAACAGTTCAAAAACTGGTTTTTTCCTGCTCTTTCAGATCAACTTTATCTTCTCCTGACACCTGGACAGTGCTGAAACTTCACAGGATGAGCCTGACTGGAACACAGGCACAAGAAAGGATAAATGTGGGAGGAAGTAGTGCCAGAAGAGTACCAGGGATTGCTGTGTAAGACACCAGGAAGGGAACTTGACTGATAATGAGAGGAGCAGAAGATGCTGGGAATTAAGGCTGAGAGCTGGAGGTCATTGTAATTAGAAGGTGATTGCACAGACACTGGCTCTGAACTTGTGTGTTCAGTGGAATCATGGGGAAAGGTGCCAGAAGGAGATTTAACCAGGATTTGAGAAGAGAGGATTGAAACCTGTTTGACAAGAAGATAAAAGGCAGGCTGAGATTCATGTAAGAATCTGCACTTATTTTGTGAGGCCTGGCTGAATAGTGTAGGATTGGGGATGAGAAGCTTGGACCAATGTGTCTTGGATTGAGGAGGCAAGAAGAATAAAAGCCAAATACAGTGGAAAGGGAAGACTGAAATTTGAAAGATAAGCGAAGAAGGGAGTAAATGGAGGGGGAAGGACTAATGCCATCTTTCCCCTCCCAAGCTCCCAAGACTACAGTGAAGGCCAAGATTTCACCTGGACTCAGAATGCTTCCCTGCTGCACAAATATTGGTGAAATTCTGCAGTGAGGCAAGAGAACAACAAATGCTATTGTCATCACCTCACAGTTAACTCTAATGGTGGAGATGCAGGTGGCACACTGAAGGGATTTTTTTAATGCTAGGCTTCTTCCAAATGTTATTTTTGTTAACTAAGGCATCTGAAAGTGGGGCATGAGGGGTCCTCTTCCAAGAGACAATGGGAGTAATCCAAAGGCAGAAAATATCAAATCAAAACAGAATCATCTCCCTTTCCTCCTCCATGAGTGTATATTTTAAGAGTTTCCTTTGAAGGCCCCTATTTTTTTAATGTGCTTGGAATAAATTTTGCACTAATAGTGAGTGGTCCTGCTCAGTAAATGAGAATATCACAGGCAGAAACCCTGCTGCATCTGTTGCAGAAGCTATAAACTGTCTGGTGAACAAGGAAGGGAGAGGATGCTCTCAAAGTTAGAGCAGCTGAATGCTACCCTGGAGAAGTGGGTTTGGGTTCTGAGCCTGCTTCTACCACAGAGTTCCCAAATGATGGGAGGCAAGTCCCTTTGAGCAAACTTTCACAGGTGGTCACTTACTGTATGTTCCTCATTTTTGGGACTTCTGACTCGAGACCCCACCATCAGATTTGCAGAAATGCTGAGCAGGACCAGCTGCAAGTGTAGTCACAGAGTGCTGGCCTGGCCCCACAAACTGCCCACAAATGCTGAACTCTCCAAAACAGGAGTTCTTGGGTATAACAGGTCAAATACACCAAATTAGTGGATAATTTCCAATTTAATCTCATTGTGGCATCATCCCTGTAAAGCAGGGATAAAAACTGTTTTCACATCACAATGCACTTCTAATTGTCTTAGTCCTTATGCAGCATTCACATGTTGTAATGGAGAAAGTATAAAAAAATCTATAAAGAGGTTAACAATTCTCTCTTGAAAGAAGTATCTGCCTGTGTAGTGGATAAGGCCTGGGGATGCAGGATTGAAATCCCACAGGCTGATTTGTCACTAAGAGAGCACTGCCTATTTATGTACTAAATGAAAGAAAGACCCTTGTAGCAGAAACTGCTGGTGATCATGTTATAATAGTGCCACAACACAAACTAAAGCTGTACTAGTCAACTTAATTTGGCCATGTTGTAATTAACTTTTGTTGTAATTAACTTTTTGATTACTTTATTTGCAATCTTAATATCCTCTTAAAGAAGATTTCATGTGTGCAAAGACAGAAGGACTGGGGATTTTTACTAGTCTGTTATTGTAGAATATAGTTTCATCTTTCTTTAAAAAAAAAAAAAACCAAAACAGGGGCTTCACCAGAGGTGCTTTAAAAGCAGTAATATTTTTTCCCCAAAATATTTTGAAGACTTTTGACTCTGATAGATGTATTCATATAAAACAACATTTAAAAAATTGTAATGAGCTAAAAATTCCTTTCACTCAGTTCTCAGATATTCAATATTCATCTCTAAAAATGACTAACACAACAAAATCTCAGAATAATTAGAAGGAAAAAAAACCATACAGCATAATCCAGAAAGATGTAGGAAGGGGAATCTCTGGGAAAGTTTGGAGTTGAGTCACAACAAATACATTGCTAGTGTTCCAT
Source organism: Agelaius tricolor (assembly GCF_023055355.1). Taxonomy (NCBI): domain Eukaryota; kingdom Metazoa; phylum Chordata; class Aves; order Passeriformes; family Icteridae; genus Agelaius; species Agelaius tricolor. Next base: position 8,796,956 of record NW_027269263.1, read on the forward strand.
TTGTGAAATGGTCTGGGCTGATCTTGCTTTGTGGAAACTCCAGCTAGTTATGGGATGCAGTTGGAGCTTGAAAGATGCCTGTGGCTAAGAAGCCAGAGAGTTGGTACATCTGCTCTCCATTTGCATGTTTTCATTCATTTTCAGCAGCCCCATGCCTTCTAACACAAATATGACATAAAAATTTTCATATGCGTAGTGCAAGATCAAGCAATAATTTTATATACTGATGAGGAAAGAGAGAAATAAGGTCTTTTTCTTTTAACAAGCAAAATTAAAAGCAGAAAACCCAGATGTCTGGATTTCCCTCTGTGTATAATTTCAGAGTAACCAGACTGTCTCTGAGTCATTACTATTTACCTACAGTTAAATATTAGGCATCAGTGATAATAAATCCCACAAGTGGCCTGTCAGAGTTCTTTCTTTTGCTATCTCAGAACACAAAGACTGATGAAAAAAAAAATTTGCTTGAGAAAATTACATAGACCAGTAATAACTTGGAAACTGAAAGGCACCAAATGAAAGGAAAATAAGCCTGAAAAAACATCATCAGCTTCGATTAAAATAATCACTGTTGCAAGCATGGAATTCCCATGAGAATGCTAGGAAATTGTAAATCATAAATCTACTTTTAGAAGACTTATATGACTCAATATAATGCTAATTGCAAATCAGTTCCCCTTTTTTTAATAGAGCTTGAAACTTGCTAACAAACATAGCACAATTCTTGCAGAACAAAAGCTACACATGCTACATTTCAGCAGACATATTACTTTTATTTTAAGAGTCTTTCAAAGGTGTTACACCAAAAATACACAGAATGTATATTTATACAGAAATTATAAGGTACTACATAGGTAGATTGCCCTTGTGTGGCAAGAGGGTTACAAAAAGGGCTAAAAGCAATTCAGCTGATAGCCATGCTTGCTCTGTGTCCATGTAGAACACTTGCCTTGCACAGATCAATTTCAGATTCACAGATAATTCATATTAGCCAAACTATCTTGCTAGCTGGAATGGGTACCCAGGAAAAAAAAAACAAACTAAATCCCTCTCTCATATGTCATCAACCAACAAAAGGAATCAAAAATGCAGCAGGCTTCTCTGAAATGATGCTTTTTTTCTACCCCAGCAGTGAACTGTGTGTTACAGATCATATTGGCTTTGGTCCTACTGGAAGTCCTCTCCTGCAGAATGCCCTTTATCTGATGAATATCTCTGAATACACTCCCATTTCACTGCTACACTTCCAGTTAAACTATACACTCTTGAGCATAATGTGCAAGAGAGTTCTCCCTTTACCAAGCCCCTGTTTGAACTGTGAATCTTGGGCAGATGTTTAAGACAATATGAACACATTAGTTACACATCCAGTGCACTGAAAGCACCTGATTGTTGCTTGCTTTTGATGAAATCCTTTGTTCCTCCTGTTTATCTCCTGCCACCAGAAGGAGCTGCTGCTGATCTCCAAATCAATACCCTGTGACATCCTGGGTGATGTGTCTCTGCAGAAACATTTATGAATTTAGCTGATGAACACAGAGAGAATAAAGCAAACTCCTAGAAGAAAAAATCACAAGAGAACCTTGGAGAGTTTTTTTCACTGCAACAAGGAAGTTTCAATGAAAAGTAGGGACTAGCAGCTGGAAAAGAAAGCTGGAAATTTCTGATTTCTTGCAAAAGCAGTTTTAAGGAGTTTTCAAAATTTACTTTCCCAAATATTGGCTGACTGCCATCTTCAAAGGCTTTGGGCAAAATGTCTGAGAAACAACCCTCTCCTTTTGAAATCTATTGTCTATCTTCTCCTATGGTGACAAAGATCTTGCTTTTTCCTTGGTGTGCTCAGACACTCCAGGTCTCACACTTGTTACAAAGCCCTGAAGAACTTCCTGAGGCTCAGGGTGTCTGTGGATTACACTGTGGATTTTTCTGAAACAGATATCTGAAAACTTAGCTGCTTGTGATTATGAGTGGCTGGAACTGAGGATTCCTTCAGTCTTTGCTTCCCCATCAGTTTGACCTTATAAAAATAACAACCATGTAGCCATAATATAGCAAGGGTTTTTTGAGCTAGTATGTGCAGATATAGCATTTTCATTCATAAGTATTGCCTGATGTCATGAAAATATCTCTTCATAGATAGAGGTAAGTCCTTACCAATGGAATTTCATATTTTGTCCAGTACAGGATGAAACACCACACAATGAGGGCAACTTCTGTACTGTTGCTGACTGCAGTGCAAAATGAAATGTGACAGGATTCAGTAACTGTCCTGGTCCCTGGCAAGTTACTTTTTCATTTTTACTCACAAGAAACTTTGAAAAAGTGATGAGTTTTGAGCTGTTAGATCTGCATGCATGATAAGCAAATAATTGTCATACAAAAATAAGTGGTTTGGTGCCAACTCCTACATTAAAGAAAATAGAATTGCTGTTCAGTATCTGTCAACAGGGAGGTCACTCCCATCTGAAAGTGGAATGTTTAAAGGAAGAATTAACAGATACATTGAGATTCAGTATGTTAAAACTTTAGATAATATAGACAGTGGATAATGTAGTGGCAAATGCAGGAAAAACTCCTGTGAGAGCAGCAATAGGCTTCTGACTTTGGCCAATTTACTGCTCATTTGAGGATCACTATAGTTTTAAAGGAACTTCTTAGAGGGTTTCTGAAAGGTTGAGAAAGCCAGTGTACAAGATTATGGGTATATGTGAATACATTACCTTTTTGAGGGTATGAAAAAGAACAAAAGCATAAGGTTTACACAATAAACAGACATTTACACTGGCACCAAGTAATAAAATGTTCAACAGAACAAGACTAGAAGTGTGCCAGTGATGAATAACAGCATCACTAACTATATAGAAAATTTTCAGCCCCAATTTTTTTTTCTTTTCACAATCAAGACCTTTTGAACCTTATGTAATGAACCAAACTATACACAATACAATTTTTTTTACATGCTATATTAGGCTGGTTTATTCTTATAAAACAGACAATTCATCTTAAATCCTGCCCAGACTATACTGTTTGCATGTGAAAATATATGTTGACATTTGTATCCTGAGGCAAGAGGCAAGAGCAAAAACTGAGGATTTATCCTGCTCTTTGCAGAGGCTGCAAGATCCCTGGGACAGCCAACAGCCCCACAGTCTGGTGCTATTCACACACTGCAACAGAACCGAGTTTCCTGTTTCTTGCTTTCAAGTTGTGGGTGCATGTGTTACCTGTTGGATGGTTGATTTTTAGGTTAGCATGTCACTGGAGGCTCTTGGGATTCAATAAGCTCCATATGCTGTTAATTAGTACAGTTTTCAGAAACACTAGCTGTAAGTGAAGAAATTAGAGAAGCACACAGAAACAACAGCTTGATGGGACTGATTCCAACTGTACAAGCCCAAAGACTGCAAGGACCTCAGATAAAACACTCAAAACAATTCTGAGCAAAGAACAAATTAAACGTGGAATCCCAACATACCAACTCCTTGGGATAAAATTCTACCAATTTTGACCAAGGTGGATGGGACACCTATACTTAACCCAGAAAAGGAACATATATAAATTATATGTGTTTGATAAACAGCAAATACAAACCATTATAAACCAACAAGTTGCAGACAAAAGAATGGAAAGTTTAGCTGTGTTTAACCGTGTTGTCAGACCATCACTGGGACAACAACTAACCCTCAATTGTGTGTTTAAATGTAGGTTGACAGGCAACCAAAAACACCTGCAAGCAAACATATCAAGAATATATTCTGTCTTCTGCCAAATTTCCTTACATCATCTCCCATGACAGACAATGTAAAGCTAGAAGTTTCACCCTGCTATCTGGGAAAAGACTGAAACACGTGGATGGGGTGGGAAGTGGAAGCACCATGCACCGTAACAACAGTGGGTGTTTTAAAGATGCACATGAAAATTCACAGGAAAATCATAAAATTACTACATTTTGAATATTGATGCAAATAAGATTAAGAAATGATGCCACAGTTCCCATTAACACAATTATCCATAAACTGTTCTTAAAAGTAAAGGTATTAGTCTAACGACTGACATCTGCTAATAAAAACTTTCTAAAGTAAAGTTTTCATAGCACAATACATCAGATTTTAACAAAGGTGGCTCACTGAAATTGCAGTACCTGAAGCCCCACAATTATTAAAACCCCACATGCTCTGAGTTCAGCAGCTGTTCAGAAGCTTTAGGAACTGCTTAGAGGGAGCTTATTTCAGGACCAATGTGCACAACAGTCATTACCTTTAGGCAGAATAGCTCATATGCAATTATGTTACAATGACATTTAAGAAAACAGCCTTACCTTTAATTTACAGTATTTGAGAGGTGAAGAGGAGCCACTTGCCCTAGGTGCCCTTCATGTCTAATGACACTTCATTTTACAAATGAAAATTGACTTTTCTGTTAGCTGATAATTCTTCTTCTGAAGAAGAAAGTACAATTTTGCTTATATATAATTCACAGGTGGGGAAGTTCTATCAAATCAAAGGGGTACTTTTATTCTTCCTGAGGAACATGTCACAAAACAAACTACAAGAAACTTGTGTGAGAAAGAATAAGCTATGATTTATTTTGGGCATGAATTCAGGCATGGGAAGGTGCTGTAATTCAAAGGCATCTCTGCAAACCTTCTCTCTGCATCAATCATTGCTTGTTTTCATACTTCTACTTTTGTTCTTCATGAGAAAGACACAGAATGATAGAGCCTCAAAAAACTCACTCAGGAGTTCCTGCAAAGCAGGAACAGCTATGTGAACTTCCCTGTAATACACACACCAACACTTTGGAATTAATTTGCTGTAAAGCTACCTGAAAACACCCCTCCAACCCTGATCTTACATTGCTCTTCTTTCTCTCTATATAATATTGACATTGGTGTAATCATTCATATCAATTTTATCATTAAAAAATTTATTTCTGCCAAATGAATGGGATTTTTCAGATGCATGAGGAAAAAAAGTGTGAAAGGCAGATGAAACAGCTACCTGGACAGCACAGTGATACGGGGACAGATCTTTAAGATGTAAAAAGTTGGGAGCTGGTTCAATAGGATGGATTTTGGGTCAGAAAAAGTAAATGAATGCTGGGGAGAATGAGAGTTATCAAATACAATGCTGCTTCAACGTTTTTTATGCTAAAGGGTTCCCTGAGTTTTGGTTCAGTCAAGACATTTCCTACTGATGGGGCAGTATACAGCTATCCAATAATTTGAGATCATTAGACAAAACACCAAAATTAGGAGGCTTCCACTCTTATTCTCTTTCAGTGATGAAACAGCTGGATTTGGGTTTGGACCAGATGAGCTCCTATGGCCTCTTTCCACCTCAGCTGTTCTGTGATACTGTGAATCACTGCCAGTGCTGTGTGATCTCTCTTTTTGAAGTGCCTTACCACCAGGTGACCATCAGTGACAAATGTTGCCATCTGCAGGTCTGCCCCTCAAGTAAAGACTGTCCTTAGGAAGAAAGGATGACAGTCCAAGCTATGGAATTATTTCCATAGAACAAGTGACACTCCAGCCTCTCATGTTGTCTCCTAAACTGTAAAAAACTCCAATCACTTGTTTTTAATTTTTTTAAAAGTTTAATAGTAATAAAATGGTTATAAAAATAGCAATATAATTAGAGTGATAAAAATTTGGACAATTAGGATTAGGACAATATGAGAAAATAAAAACAAAGAGTTACAGACAGTCTGGGTACCTTTTTCTGGGCAAAATAAGCCTGAAAAAGGACACACGTTAACAGAGGATTAACCTTTAAAAGCAATAGCCTGTTGCATATTCATACACCTCATACACGATGCATAAATTCCATTCAAACACAGGATTCTCTCTGGTCAGTGTCAGCTTCTTCCTCTGAACCCTAATGGTGTCTTCAGGGCTGAGTGAGGCAGGAAGAACTTAGTTTCTTCTGATAATGGAGCAATAAATTCTTTTTCTCTGAAAGATTTAGGTGTCCTGTGGCTGCTATCTCGATGCAAGTCCTCTCTTTAAAAAAAGTATCTTACATAGCATAGTTTCTATTTTAACATTATGTTATACCCTAAAACTATATTTAACACACTACTTAAGAGAATTAATACAGCATAACTTTCTAACATAACACATATAATATTCATTTCAATATTTGCAAAAAGCCAATCATAAAATACGCATTTTTTTTCACATAAACATTTGCTGACAGCCTGTCACAGGCAAGCTACAGAGAGATCTCTATTAACCTGTACCTGTACCTTGACTGAGTAGAGCTGTTTTTCCATTCAGTGCGCTTGTCTAGATTCTACTTTTTGTCATTTCCTTCCTGATCTCACAGGGCAAGCAGGAAGTAAGACGAGACAAGGGGAAAGGCACAACAGAACAGGACTGGCAAAAGAAGGAAGGAGGCAGGACTTTTGTTCACTGAGAGTCACCATCGGTCAGAGTCCCCATGCCTTCCACAGCTAGTCTGACTGAAATGATGGCATTTTGCATCATTGCTGTGCCACCATTTAAAGTACGCTTCTGAGTGACTGTGATGCAGGAGTGCCAAAACGACCCAGACAAAGGCACTTAACTAAAAGATGGGCACCCTTCCGAAGAGTTTGTGAGTTCCTAAAGGGTGAGGATATTGATGGCCACAGTGATGCCGTGGCTGCTGGGCAGGCAGAAGCAGTGGTGCTCCACCGTGAGCACTGCAAGCAGGGCAGCTGTGTGTCCAGATGTGTGACCATGACCGAGCTTTTAATTTAGATATTGAAACGAAAGGAGTGTGAGAGCAGCCTTCCCGATGTATCGTCAGAAAAGTGGCACAGGTCAGAAACCTTAAACTGAGATGTTTTTGACGGCAGAATTCAGACACCAGCCTTCTCTCTGTAACTTAAGGCGGTGAAGCTCCATTCACCTGGCTGATGCTTCATTCATCCCTGCGCCTGCTTTTTCCTACAGGAAATGTGTGACCTCCCAGCTACCATCCCTTTTCGGTGACATGTGATTGAAAACGGTCAATATATCCTAAAAGTCAGGCGGAGGAGGGAGGCGAAGTGCCGTGCCCCGGCACCGCCGCCGGCTCACCCAGAGCAAACCACTCCCCCGCGGCGGCAGAGCAGACTCCGGGCCGAGGCGGCCCCGCTCCCTCTCGGGTTCTTTCACTTTCGTTTCCGTTTCCGTAGCTTTTCCGGGCGGGGCTTCCCGAGAAAGCCATGGCGCTGGCGATCCAGGCGCTGCGGGTGCTGTGCTCCAGCGGCGGCTGCCTGGAGCAGGGCGAGCTGCAGCGGCGGCTGCCGAGCCGGCCCTCAGCCGAGCAGCTGGCGGCCGTGCTGCGGGACGCGCAGCGCTTCACGCTGGTGCGGCGGCCCGGCCGGGCGGCGGCGGCGGAGGCCGAGGTGGCCGTGGTGGTGGCCACCAGCCCCGTGCGGCTGTGCCCGGAGCACGTCGCGGGCTGCCCGGGCCAGTGCGGGCAGCTGCACATCTGCAAGTACCACCTGAAGGGCTTCTGCCGCAACCAGCTGGCCAGGTGAGGGGCGGGGGGCGGCCGCCATGGCGGGGGGCTCGGTGTGCCCCTTCAGGGAAAGGAGCTCTCAGTAAAGACCTTTCCGCGTCGGAAATGCTCACTGCCCGTCCGCTTTTATTTATTTGTGTGTGTTGTTGCAAAGGAGGCAGACGCAGGCGGTGGTTTCACAGCTTTGGGTCGCAGCACTTCCTCTCCGGCTCGTCACCCTGGCGCTCCCTGCCCGTCGGCAGGGCCGTGCCAGGGGACAGCTGAGTGTCCCCTCAGGTCCCTGTGCTGCAGAATTTAAACCATGATGAACTCTGTGGCACATCCCTGTGCTGCGGGACCTTGGGCAGTGTGCTCAAGCTGAGTGTCCCCTCAGGTCCCTGTGCTGTGGGACCCTGAGCAATGAGCTACAGCTGAGTGTCCCCTCAGGTCCCTGTGTTGTGGGACCCTGAGCAATGAGCTAGAGCTGAGTGTCCCCTCAGGTCCTTGAGCTGTGGGACCCTGGGCAATGAGCTAGAGCTGAGTGTCCCCTCAGGTCCCTGTGCTGTGAGACCCTGAGCAATGAGCTAGAGCTGAGTGTCCCCTCAGGTCCCTGTGCTGTGAGACCCTGGGCAATGAGCTAGAGCTGAGTGTCCCCTCAGATCCCTGTGCTGTGAGACCCTGGGCAATGAGATAGAACTGAGTGTCCCCTCAGATCCCTGTGCTGTGGGACCCTGGGCAATGAGCTAGAGCTGAGTGTCCCCTCAGGTCCCTGTGCTGTGAGACCCTGGGCAATGAGATAGAACTGAGTGTCCCCTCAGGTCCCTGTGCTGTGGGACCCTGGGCAATGAGCTAGAGCTGAGTGTCCCCTCAGGTCCCTGTGCTGTGAGACCCTGAGCAATGAGCTAGAGCTGAGTGTCCCCTCAGGTCCCTGTGTTGTGGGACCCTGGGCAATGAGATAGAACTGAGTGTCCCCTCAGGTCCCTGTGCTGTGGGACCCTGGGCAATGAGATAGAACTGAGTGTCCCCTCAGGTCCCTGTGCTGTGGGACCCTGGGCAATGAGCTAGAGCTGAGTGTCCCCTCAGGTCTCTGTGCTGCAGGACCCTGAGCAATGAGCTAGAGCTGAGTGTCCCCTCAGATCCCTGTGTTGTGGGACCCTGGGCAATGAGATAGAACTGAGTGTCCCCTCAGGTCCCTGTGCTGTGAGACCCTGGGCAATGAGATAGAACTGAGTGTCCCCTCAGGTCCCTGTGCTGTGGGACCCTGGGCAATGAGCTAGAGCTGAGTGTCCCCTCAGGTCTCTGTGCTGCAGGACCCTGAGCAATGAGCTAGAGCTGAGTGTCTCCACATGCCCCTGAGCTGTGGGACCCTGAGCAATGAGCTAGAGCTGAGTGTCCCCTCAGATCCCTGTGCTGTGGGACCCTGAGCAATGAGCTACACTGAGTGTCCCCTCAGGTCCCTGTGCTGTGGGACCCTGAGCAATGAGCTAGAGCTGAGTGTCCCCTCAGGTCCCTGTGCTGTGGGACCCTGAGCAATGAGCTACACTGAGTGTCCCCTCAGGTCCCTGTGCTGTGGGACCCTGAGCAATGAGCTAGAGCTGAGTGTCTCCACATGTCCCTGAGCTGTGGGACCCTGGTGGATGCACTCATCAGCTGAGAGGGAGTGATGCTCTGGAGCTTTGTTGGTTTTGTGGTTGTGAGCTGCAGGTCAAAAAAATGCGGATATTGTCAGAGTGCACTGGGACTATAATGACTGTGAATCAGAAGTAGCGTGGCAATTATCCTCAGTAATTATGTAATCTGCTTTGCAAATCACATAATGGCTTTATAGATGAGCAATGTGGATTTTTCTGAGCCTAGCTAATTTGGTGTGCTTTTCCAACTGTTCAGTGTAATGCCCATGGGGTGTCAAAATAATGCCAGTCATTTTGATCGTGGTTTTTTTGAGTTCTAGGAAGGGATGCAGGTTTATTCACAGCTTCCACTCAGACCACAATCTCCGTGTTCTAAAGCAATATGGACTTGAGAATTTAAACCATGATGAACTTTGCCAGCTTCTGCTTCAAAATGACCCTTCCCTCTTACCAGAGGTGAGTATTACTGTAACAGCTTCTTAGTCTTGTGTTTCAGTGAGCATTACAATGTGGATGAGGCTTGACAGAGATGGAGATACTGGGTGTCAATTTAGTTAGCTTAATGCAAATCTAAAAATAAATCTGCATCCTCTGTTCTCACCTGTGGTGGGTTGACCCTGGCTGGCAGCTAAGCTCTTGAACAGTCCCTCACCCACTCCTCACTCCTGTCACAAGCAGAGGAGGTGAGCATTAACAAGAAGAACTAAAGTGGCAAAACCTGTGAATGGAGATAAAGACAGTGTTGAAAGGGGAGGAAGGCAGGGAGAAGTGTTGCAAGACATTTCTGCTTCACCACCTCAAAGCAGACTGATGCCCAGTAAGTCTCTGAGCAAGTGCTACCTTGTAAGAAGGACCCATCTCCCACTTAGTCCCCTTCCCCACTATTATTAATTTTTTTTGGAGAATGACATTATGTGGCATGGAATGTCCCTTTGTCCAGTTTGCACTATTTCCTAGTTTTTGCTGGAATAAAGTTAATTTTCTTTCTAGTAGCTGGTACAATGCTGTGTTTTGCATTCAGGGTGAGAACAATGTTGATAACATGTTTTAGTTTTTGCTGAGCAGTGCTTGCTCTAAGTCAAGGACTTTTGAGCTTTTCATACTGCCCTGCTAGCCTGTAGACTCAGAGTGCACAAGAAGCTGGGAGGGAATGCAGCCAAGACAGCTGCCCCAAACTGGACAAAAGGATACTGCTTACCATATGACATCATTCTGAACAGTGGAGTGGGGAGGAGGTGGCCCAGGGGTGGTGCCACACTGGTGGGGACTGGCTGGGCTTTGGTCACTGAGTGGTGAGCAGCTGCATCGTGCATCACTTGTTTTGTCTGCTCTTTTATCATCATTATTATTTCCTCTTCTTTTTATGCCATATTAAACTGTGTTTATCTCAGCCCTGGAGGGAGTGAGTGAGAGGCTGTGTGGTGTTTATCTGTTCTGGGTTCAGCTGAGATAGAGTTAATTTTCTTACTGGTATCATAAACAGGGCTGTGTTTTGGATTTAATATGAAAATCACGTTGGCAACCCACTGAGTGCTTGCCTTCAGTCAAGGCCTTTTCAGCTTCCCCTGCTCTTCTGTCAGTGAGGAGGGGCACAAGGAGCCAGGAGGGAGCATGGCCAGGACAGCTGACCCAAACAGACCAAAAAGTTGTGTTATCAACACTGTTTTGGGCACAAACCCAAAACACAGTGTGGCATGGTCTGCTATGAAGAAAGTTAACTCCATCCCTGTCGGAGCTCAGTGCATCCCTCCGGGTGTCCAGAGGTGCCAAGGACCCCGCCGGGGGGCTCAGAGACCCTGGCACGCAGCCCAGAACACCTGGGGATTTGATTATGACCCCTGGAGCAAGTTATCAGCTTTGTGTGAGGACATGAAAGTCACAGAAGTTTGAATAGTATAATAATTAAATTATCACAGGGTGAAAATGTAGATTTTAGGATTTTTGGTATGGGGGTTATATGGACAAGATGGAGGAATCTGGGTGTGTCTAGCCTTTCTTCTTCTTCTTCTTGTTCTCCATTTTCTGCAGTGGTGTTGGCACTTTGGGATTGGTTTAGAGTAGAAGTGCACTGTCTAACATAGGTGATAGGTGTTGGGAATTAAGTGTAAATATGTTATATGTAGTTTGTGGTATAAAAGGACAACACCACCTCGGGGGCAGTCAGAGTGCCTGTGGCTGCCCTGCTGAGCAGATTTCGGCTGGGGAGGAAGAAAATTTTATAGATAAGAATTAATAAACAACCTCAAGACCTAAAAGTAAAAAACTCTGACTTGTTCTTCAGTTGCACGGGCCGAAACAGAGACATCCTGCACATCTCGGGGCAACAATTATCAACTGCAACCCGAGACATCCCAGCCAGATTCAGTACCTCTTACCATCAAGTTGGGGTCAAAAAAACTCCAAAACAAGAAAATTAGAGGTGTGATTTAGAACTAAATCTCATCTTGAGAATGTCTGTAAGAATGTTGTGTTTTGAAAGATCTTTCTAAACATTTGCAGGGCAAAGGAAAAGCAATCAAATAATCATTTGGAAAACAAAAAGAAAGAAGAAATGTTTCTTTCAAAAGTAAATGTATGCACATTGTAGCCATAAAAAACCTAAAAATCATGGATTCAAACAGTCTAAATGAGCACATTGTACTTTGGCGTTTAAATTCTTTTTTTCTTCTCCTTCCCAAGGTCTGCTTGCATTATAACAAAGGCGATGGACCTCATGGATCTTGTTCCTTTAAAACATCCTGTACCAAACTTCATGTTTGCCAGTACTTTTTGCGGGGTCAGTGCAGATTTGGCAGCAGCTGCAAACGGTCCCATGACTTACTAAATCCAGAATGTTTTGAGAAACTGGAGAAACAGGGGATGAGCTCAGACATTATCAAGAAACTACCTTCCACTTATAGAAACATGTATGACATAAAAAATGGCAACAGAAACATGTATGACATAGAAGATGCCAAATCTTCACCATGCAAAGGTAAATAATATCATCTTTTGAATACATCAGAAGGGTCATGGTAGTGAATTTAATGTTTTCACTGGTATCATTAAGAAAACTGAATTTACATATTGATTTGTGTACAAGGACGGACCTTGTACCTATCTCATTGACAGAGATCTTTGTCCTGACAAGTGAAGTGAAGAGAGGTTCCTGAGAAATAGAGTGCTGGTGTTTATAAAATTCTCAGACTTGGGGTTAAATAAGTGTAACAGAACTGGAGGTAGGGAGCTCTATAATTTTGGAGTTTTTTAGGTAAAATACGTAAAGGTAGAGACCTGTTTAAGAATAGGAGTGGTGGTTGTCTGATTATAAACTATTTATTTGTTTTTCTTTAATGTAGCGATTAATTCTGGCACAGGAATTCACAAACACTATCCTAGTGATTTCTTGGAAGTGTAATATTTTGTTTGCACTTTTCTTTTGAAGTTCTTTAGAATTGTAATTTAAGTATGGTTTAGAAGGGGAAAAAAAGGATAACATAATGGAGAATGCTCCATTATGTGTGTATGCTCATCTCTGCTATTCTGCCTGCAGTTCCTTCTTCCTTTCCTTAATGTGCTTTAATTTACAGAAGTATCAGATTTTGAAACTTTGTATTTTATAGCTGCCAGTGTGACCAGCTGTGTGGAATGTACATTTAACTCAAGTCCATGTGGAAGTATAAAGGCATTGGATTCTATTCTCGTTTTGTGGGGATAGCTAAAATCTGTGTCTGAGGAATTCAGCAGTTACAGGGAAATCAAGTTCAGAAAGGATGGATACAGGGAGGGGACTTTTGAGTATACAAGTTTATCAAAGGCTTCCTTGTCTTTCTGGGGCAGAGTGCAGTTAGGTGGTTACAAACATTGCCTTTAGGCTTCTTCCCTAGGGATAGGAGCACTTTTAAGAGGCATTGTTGATCTGAAGTGTGTTAATAGTTACAATTCCTCCTTCTAGATGGAAAACCCAGCACTAGACGGAATTCCTCAACTTCAAAGGAGGATGAATCAGAACAGATATGTTTACATCATCTGTACAGAAGTTGTGGCTTTAAAGGTAGGTTGTCTCAAGTATCAGTGCACACTGTCTCAAGTCCAGCCTGTTTTTCTGTTGTCATAAAGAGGAAATGATACACATCTTTCACAGAAAGGGGAAACTTTCTGTGAGTTTCTGCTTATGTGTAGTTAAATCTCACTGCTGTAGGAAAGTATCTTGACTGCTGTAGGAAAGTGTTTGACCTGGCACACCAAACAAAGGAGATGTTTTGTTTTGCTTGTGCTGAAGATTGGCTACTCCACCTGTGTTTACCTAAGGGATTGCAGAATGATAAGACTCACATTTCCAAACAGGAAAGATATGAAAGATACTCTGAATTCTATATTTTTTCTTCTGGTATTCTTCTGTTCCATCTGTCTTAGCTGTCTCCCTTTCAAAATGTTCCAAGGTGTCCAGGAGCAAGGCTGCTTTGCCAGGTTTCTGTTGATTTTTTGTCATCCTTTTTTTTCTTGATGTTCTTGACCTGTGTACTGAACGCCTCCTCGTAGGAAGGTGTGGTGCAGTTTCTCCTTGACTTTCCCTGGAGTTAGGTTTCCTTTTGTTCTGTGGAAGTTGCCCTGGGGTTTATGCACACGTGCACTGGTGATGTCACCCTCACTCCCGTGACACTTTGAACTCTTGTAACGTTTGTGATACCTGGCTCACTGCTACCGTTGCTCTTCTTTGTGGGACCAGGATCTCTTGGAGAATTACTGAAGGGCAAAGGACTTTGAGACTAAAGGAATGATGTCTGTGTGTTTATCAAAAGAGGGGAAAGGTGATGATTGTTAACTGGCTTGTGTTGGAAGGTGCGGGACCTAGACATGGTGTAAATAATATGGAATAAGTGGTGGATATATCCCTGCTTTCAGCTGGGACAGAGTTAATTTTCTTCCTAGAAGGCAGTACAGTGCTGTGCTTTGGATTTAGTATGAGAATAACATTGGTGGCACACTGATGCTTTAGTTGTTGCTAAGTAGTGCTTACCCAAAGTCAAGAATTTTTCAGCTGCCCGTGTGTTGCCAATGAGGAGGTGCACAAGAAGCTGGGAAGGAGCATGGCCAGGACAGCTGACCTGAACTTGTGAAAGGGCTATTCCATACCATTAGAACATCATGCTCAGCCTATAAACTGTGGGAGTTGGCTGGGAGGGGCTGATTGCTGCTTGGGAAGGGGCTGGGCATCAGTCAGTGGGTGGTGAGCAATCATAGTGTGCATCACTTGTGTTTCTTGGGCTTTATTTCTCTCTCACTTTTTGTTAGCTTCCTTATAGATATACAAGAGTGTATATGTACATATATATGTATATATACATGTGCTTGCTATATTGTATTTTGTTTCAGTTACTAAACTGTTCTGACTTCAACCCACAGATTTACCTTTTTCCTGTTCTCCCCATCTCACTGAAAGAAAAGGAAGTGGCTGTGTTGTACTTAGTTACCATCTGAAGTTAAACAGTGAGAGTCCTTCTCCTATCTCACAACTAAGCACTGCTGGGCTTTGGTTTTTTCCTCAGTCATACCACTTTGTGATTTAGTGGTTAATCATAAATACACTTCTTTTTCTATTTATTAAATAATAGCCTTGTAGGAGCCTGTGATCATTTTTTGTCTCTTTGAGAATGATCTGCACAATTTTAATGTGCAAAGAGAGTCTAGTACGTACAGAAACTGAACTTCTACCTAAGCCCAAAAATTCAAGTGTTACTTGCTTATGCTGAAAAATTTTGAACTATTGCTTGTAATGGTGCCACTTTCCTAGCTATCCTTTTGATGATTTCACCAGCTGGGTACACAGCCCTGAAATGTTGGAGTTCTCTCATAGCCTGTCAAAATAATGCATCTCCTACTTCTCTTTTTTTTTTTTTTAAACTTTTACAGAAAAGTGTATCAGAACCCATTTTCACTTGCCATATAGATGGCAGTACTCTGAGGGTAATACCTGGAAGGACTTCAGGAATATGGAAGAAATTGAAGATGCATATTGTGACCCAAAAAACGACAGGTATAAACTCTTATAAAATTTATGTTTGGAGTTTGCTGTATTGTACCAGATCCTTAGTGGGTATAAATTACTGCAATTCTAATCTAGTCATTGCATAAGTAGTTTTATTTGGCATTTTTCTACTGACCTCACTTTGCATGAGATTTTCTCCCTTCTTGGGAGCAGAGCATGTGAAGAATGTGGAAATACCTTTCAGAGTTTGGAACTGGTTATATAGCATAAAGAGAGTATTGGAAAGGGCTCATCCCAGTATGCCACATCCCATGCTGGAAAATCCTCTTATGTTACAGGCTCTTTGAAGCCCGTCTTAAGTTATGTGAGTGTTCTCTTAAGAATATAGCTGGTCAGCAAGAAGAAGGCAGTGCCTGTTTTCCACTGTTTCTCTTCATCCTATGTAACTCACTAATTTAGGAGTGGATTATGATCATTGCCCACAGACCCAATGTGGGACATAGTACTGTAATACAAAATATGTACAAACAGGAAACAGCTAGCACACAGAGTTGTGAAAAGTGCAGGGTGCAAAGCTCACATTGTAGTGAAGAGTGAACCTTTGTGTTCTGCTTTTGGGTGAGATTGACTTAATTTGCAAATTTGTAGTGGGCTTGTGAATCTATGAGTAAAACTTCACAAACAGTTCTGATGTTTTTTGCCTCCTTTTTTTTATAGATTTGATTCTGCTTTTACTGAAGAGTTCCTTTTCCCGTTCAGTATCTGTTTTCATTACATGTGCTGTGGCTTGAAAAAAGTCAGACGTCTTTCTACAGCCTCCTCTGTGACCAAACCCCCTCACTTCATCCTTACAACAGAATGGATCTGGTACTGGAAAGATGAATATGGCACATGGCAGGAGTATGGAAAAGAAGTAAGTGTGGAGAAATGGAGAAGCTCATAACGCTGTGTGACAAGTGCAGAACTACTGAAAAGTGCACAGTGCTTATATCCTCCCCCTCTCTTGTCACCCTCTTCCTCTCACTTATACTGTGCAGATGGACATCAAAGGCCTAACAGGGTCTTTTCCCTGTGATTTTGATTAGTTCTGGTGGGGGACTGACCACTGGTGAGTCACAAATATTATCAGATAACTGTTCAGTGAGGCGTGTCAGATAGGATCAGAGTAATAACACATGTTTTCCATTGCTTCTGAGAAAAGCCTCTTTCTCTGACATTCCAGTAGTACTCTGCCATCTTGCTTGGTCTAGTTGGTGAATGTGTCGCTCTAAATCAAGGATTTCTCATATGCTGATATATCCTGCAGCCAACATACATACAAGAGTTGTTGGTTTTTAGACTTGCTTGTCTATAACAGACCAGGAGAAACTTTTTTTTCTCTCTATTTTTGGCATGACAGAATGATCTTCATGCAGCTGCTACTGTCTGCAGTGATGACCTGGAGAAAGCTTATTTGGCTGAAAGTTCTCCAAAGATGACCTTCAAAGCTGGAAGACATGAATATGAAATAAATTTTGTGTGTAGGTTGCATTTGTTTTGTTTTTCTGTTTTGTCCTTCCCTCCCAGATATCTTGTGGTTCTGAATTACCTCATTACAGGAGATAGAAGAGAGAAATTTGGACTTTGAATTGCAATGCTTACAGAGACAGAGTTTCTATCAAAGTTCTCAGGATAAGAGCTGTTCACATAAGCAGAGTAGCACTCTGTTCTTTCAAAGCTGTTATTGTTGAGGAGTTCTTGTGCTAGGTTTCAAAATGTCTGCCAGAAAGTACCAAGTATGACACTGATGCTGGCACCAACACAAATGGTGAGGAACTTCTAGAAGACTTGACAAGCCAGCTTCTGCTCTACTTTAATCACTGGTTTGCAGAAAAAAAAACACTTGGACAAGGGGTAGGATCCAGACAATCCTTAGCATTGCAAGAGTTTTGCACATATTTTCTTTTCATGCTGTCTGGAAAGGCTGAGAAAATACCTTTACTATGTCAAGGTAGGAAGAAGTGTTTCCCAAGAGTTCAGGAAATATAAGCCACTTGTGATGGCACTGTCCTCTCTGAGCTGTTGCTTTTCCTGGCATCCTTTTCAAAAATTATGTATAACAGTGATGAGAATCAGCCTGCCTGGACTGTCAGTTTGGTGTAGTTATCTTTGATCCAGCTTTTCATTACTATCTCATTCTGCATGAAAAAAAGCCAAACATGAAAAACCCAAACCAAAAAACCAGAAAGGACATGTTATGTGTTGTTTGTGATTCAATCAAAAGCAATGCTGGGAAATCTTGGCCAGCTTAGAAGTGAAAATTGCATAGTGAATCAATCCCTTTTCTAAGGTTTGGGCTTTTTTAGTAACTTAGGCAAATATATGCAGTGTAGATGTCTTTCAGAAGTTAATTTCTAGGCTTGGTGGTGTCAAGAGGTTTTTTTGTTTGTTTTCCTGTGTATCTTGCTCTGAAGATGAGGCCTTATTGTCCTGGCTGGCACTGACTCTTAATTGTTAGTATGATGTCACAGTAGCTGCAGAGTTTCCAAGATCCAGAAGGAATGCCTCTAAAATTCAGGTTGCTGTGACTTGTTTCTCTTGGTGGTCAATAAAAATAAATGGTCTGTGATAGACGTTGGGTTGTGTTTACAGGGTTTGAAATCCACAACTAAGTGTAGGAAAAAAGTATCTCGGTTGCAAAATGAGGAGGGAGCCTTTTTGTCCATGTTTTTGAGAAAACAACTTGGTGACAAATGTGGCTGTAGTGTGAAGGCTTTCAAAAACATCTTTGATAGTTCATGGGATTTTGTTTGGTTTTTTTTTCCCCAGCCATGATGCAGAAAAACCTTCGCTACAAAACAGAGAGGAAGGTTTGCAGAAGACCTAAATTTGTCTCTCAGGCAGAAGTGGAAAAGACAAAAGCCAGGTAAACCACAACTGCTCATTCTGAGGTGATGGGTTTAGTGCTTTGTGAATGCTGAATACTCCATGGGTGCAAGTAGAGTGAAGAAGGCAATTGTTAAAGACATGGAGAGGGAAAGGGACATACCTTTCCTACAACCATGTCTGGCCAGGGCCGTATTGCAGCCTGGCCAGCAGTTTTCAATCAACTCAGGAACCTCTGTGGTGAAGAAAATTTGGGCTTGGCCACAGGAAGTGTGGAAAGGTAGGAAATAATTCAACATGTAGCAGTGTGTTTATGTGTACTAGCTCTTTCTGAGATTAATAATTTTCAAAGCTAAGTGCAAGTTCAGAAAAATATTTTTGAGAGCAGCCAGACAATCTGAAAGGAAAGCAGTAGTTGTTACAGGTAGAGCAAATGGTGGAAGCCTGCAAGGAGATGGAGTTACTTGTAACAGCCAATTTTTGCACATTCCCTTGCAGCACACAGTCCTTGCTGAAACACTGAAAAGAGCAGCTAAACACACTAATTAAAATTTGGGTGTAAGTACAGGGGAGGGCTGTATCTATCATGCTTCAGTCATACTGATGTGATACTGGATGCAGTAGTGTAGTAGAGCTTTTATATATACCTTCAACTCCGCAAGAGAAATCCTTATGTGTTTAGTTTAGAGTATATATTTCTCTTTTTTTCATTTGGAATCTTGCTTGCTGACATAAGTCTTGACACAATGACTTGGAACAAATACTTTCATGTGCTGAACAGAAATGACAGTTTTGAAATATTTTTTAGTATTTTCAGTTGCCTATATTCTCCCTAAGCTTGACAAAAATGTTCAGTATAATATGTACATAAAATATCATGTTTAGTTTTATTTTAATTGTCTATTTGTAATGTCTTATCATCTACAGGGGCGTTAAACATACAGAAGGGTTTAAGAACATTCCAGCTCACTGGGACAAATCTGCCCTGCCTGAACTGGGATTCAAGGTTTGGAGCTTTTTAGTTTTTCTTTCTGTCAGTTTTGTCATGTAAGGTTTGTTCCATCACAAGTTCAGTGTTTCTATGTAGCATAATACAGAGGTAGTGGTAAATTTAAACTTGATACCTCACTGGGCAGACCTGGAGGTGATACTAGACCCAGATTTAAACAAATGGTGGCAGTAAAACTGTGGCAGCAGGGACTTCCACTGCTACTATTAATCCCTTGGCTTGGCAAATTTGCTGTGTTAACAAGACTGGTACTGGTGCCCAAAATACACCATTTTGAAGTCCCAACAGGTGCTGAAAGCATCACAGAGGTAAACGATGCCTCTGAACTTCAGAGTAGCCCTTCCCTTAGCTGTAGGCTGTTGTATGAGGCTGAAACTGGGGGAGTTCACAGAATGGTTGGGCTTGGAAGGGGGCCCTCTGGAGATCACAGAAACCAACTCCCCTGCTAAAGCAGGTTCACCCAGAGGAGGTCACACAGGATTGTGTCCAGGTAGGTTTGGAATATCTCCAGAGAGACTCCACAACCTCTCATGGCAGCTTGTTCAGGATAGGATCTTTTATTATTACATTTACTATTATTTTATTCATTCCAGGGAAGTAAACTTCTTTACCCTTGTAACACACCTAGTTAATATATGTGTGGCATACTTTCTCTGACTTCCTCTCTGCTTCCACCAGCTCCTCTGTCAACTCTAATAACTGTGCCTACAGAAAAGGTATTATCTGATGCTCAAAAATCACTAACTTGCAAAATGCAAATCCTCAACAAGTTGTCACTAAGAAACAAGACTAACATTGACATTTTTTATGTTCCTACGAAAATATGCAAGTAAGCTTTGCATGCTATCAGAACTGTCATGTAAGGAACTGATTTTTAGTAGTGTGACCATGTTTTTCCCTAAAATTGTTCGACTAAAGCCTTTCCAATTGATTTAGAAACACAACAGGCAGTGAGTGCAGTTTGTGTTCACTGGCTGTCAGGAGTATAAAGTAAAAAGATTCTCTGGTTTTCTGCAACATAAATTCTCAATTCCTTATTTATGTGCTCATTTCTGCTATGTATTTAGATACTGTTGGATGCATGCAGTATATCTGGACCCACAAAAGCATGCAAAAGTAACTTTTCAAACTTTTCCTTGCAGCTGATTGAGCTTGACTGTTCATCTGAAGAATACAAGAAAGTCAAAGTGGACTTTCAGCGCACAATGCCCAAAGCAGCTATTAAAAAGATTTGTAGGGTTCAGAACCCATCCCTCTGGGAACTGTATCAATGGTAAGTGTAAAACACTGCCCTGGTGTGTATGCATGATGTTTGTTGTTTCTGCAGTTAGCTGTATGTGCTATGCTAAAGATAGAACATGCATTCCTGAAATGCCTCTGCTACCACTCTCCCACTGAAATACCTACCTAGTATCAACATTTAGATAAAGAGGTACCAACAAACCCAAAGCTCAGTCAAGACACAGAGCTCTGAACAGTCAGATTCAGGGCTGTGTGGGAGGAATCCTTGCTCCTGACTTCTGCCAGGCCTGTGTCCATGACAGCTTCCTTCCAGTGAATCCTTGAAGCAAAACACATTTAGCACAGTGTTTTGCAGCTGGTCAAAACTGAAACAGCTTTCAAAATTAAATGCAAAACTCATGGAGGGCAAGCCTTAATAGAAACTCCTGTGTTCAGGGAAAAAAAAAAATAACACTGAGATTCCTCCCTCTCTCTTCAAAGGCAGTGAAGGAAAGAAAACATTTGTAGTAAAGCATTTATGTATAATGTGAAAGCATGTTTATATGCCCAAATTAGGCATTACTGTAAAGATTCTCAGAATATACTCTGTGTAAAATTGTTTCTGAGTGGCTGTGGGAACCTGTGGGGACAGCCACTGTGGAAATGCAAAGATTCTGCTTCTCATTGCAGGCAGAAGGACCTAATGCAGAAGAGCAATGGTGGAAAGGCTGCAGATGAGCGATTTTTATTTCATGGGACCAGTAAAAAAGACATTGATGCCATCTGCCAGCAAAACTTTGACTGGAGAATCTGTGGCCTTCATGGGACAGTCTACGGCAAAGGTTGTTTTTCAGCTCTTTCAGTAATCCTAGACTTGCTAAAAATTCTCAGTACTCACTGCAGAGGGGTAAAGTTTACAAGGTGGTGCTTGGCCAGTCCTGGGCTTCTCTATGTCGTGATGTGGGCAACAGAGCTGAGTTTCACAAGGGTCATTTGGAGCTAAGGCACTCTAAAAGCCCTTGGCCTCTGCTCTCCTAAGTACTTGCAAGAAAAGACAGACTTAGAAGAGGTCAGTTGTAGGGATGGTTTCTGCTAGACTCCAGGCTTACTGCTGTTCCAGTTTCTCCCAATTCCTACAGAAAAGCAGCCGGGGGGTTTTTTGTTTGTTTGTTTTGATTGTTTTGGTTTTTTGTTTTTATTTTTTTTTTGCCTTGTTAGCAGATTATAGCCTTCTATTTGTCCTGTGTACAGGAATTACCAGCACATCAAGTGGAATAGCTGAGACAGGCTGACTGGCTGACTACACACCTTTCTGCTGGAATACTTTGTAACTCTCAGAAATGTTAGAGAATCACAGTGTATTTTGAGCATGGAAGGGACCCACACGATCATCAAGTCCAGCTGTGCTGATGAATATTAGTAGCCTCTGCCAGGAGAGGAAATGTGATATTGGGGGAGGTGGACATCTAGGGTCAGGAGGAAATCCTTTAGAAGATTATGATAACATTTTAAACATTGGTTTTTAATATGTGTGCTGTGAAAACTAAAAAGTGCATAGTGATTGATTCCACTAAGAGGGACATAGAGGACAAGTGAAGGCTTTGGAAAGGCTGTTCATGAATTGCTTAATGGATTTGTTTATTAATTCATTTTCACACAGTATCACTTTGTTCCTGCTGTTTTAGTGTCTTATAAACTCTGTCTTGGTGTCTCTTCTGCAGGCAGCTATTTTGCAAGGGATGC
Organism: Agelaius tricolor; assembly: GCF_023055355.1. Taxonomy (NCBI): domain Eukaryota; kingdom Metazoa; phylum Chordata; class Aves; order Passeriformes; family Icteridae; genus Agelaius; species Agelaius tricolor. Next base: position 8,818,865 of record NW_027269263.1, read on the forward strand.
ATCTTATTCTGACAACTACTGTGGGGCAGACTCAAACACCAAGACCATGTTCCTGGCTCGAGTGCTGGTGGGGGAGTTCACTCTTGGTAGTTCTCATTATGTTCGGCCTCCCATGAAGGACAACCAAAAATTCTATGACAGTTGTGTGAATAACTCCTCAAACCCTTCTATCTTTGTCATCTTTGAGAAGCAGCAGATTTATCCAGAGTATCTCATAGAATACCAGGCATCAGCAAGACTTCTATAGCAGCAAAACCTGTCATCCTTATGTTTTAACTGGTTTAAACAGTTTCTTAGTTTTGGCTTGAGAGAGAAAAATTGATTTTGAAGAAGCTGTGTGATCAGATAGGTGAGTGTTCAGAAACATTTTTTTCTCTGTCTTTTCTGTGTAATAGAAAACAAGGCATAAAAAGACATAGAGGATGTTTTAGAATTCCTAAAATCCTGTTTTTGTATCCTATTTGTAGCAGCTTTCACATTACCCTACATTATGGGAGCCTTTCATAAATTTATTAGAAGATATCGCTAATGGTTGTAGCATGAGGATTGGCCATGACTGCCAAGTTTAAACAGTTTTGAGTTATTGTTTCAGGATAGATCTTTACATGTGCTCATTGGTCAGAGGTGCTGACCCTCTACCTGTTTATCTTTTAACTCAAAACTGGATAAAATACAGTTTTTTAGTAATCTATCTCCTGTAACAGTAGACATTCAGGTGTTTGCAACTGTGATTGTGCAATCTCTGTGCTCAACTCATTATATAAATTCATAGTAGCACTCTTCTTTTTTTGTCCTTACTTAATCTGCACCAACAAAACCTCAAAAATTAAACTTGCTTGTTGAAAAAGAACAGAGACTTATTTTTACTTATTGAGTTTCTCATTTAAAACAATTACCAAAGATACAAGCATAACAGAGGTTGCTTGGTGCTGTGTGACTCGGATGATTTACTGTATCAAATAAATACTGTATTTCATGTCTGAGAACACAAGTTTTTCATGACTTTCACTGTGCCTACAAACACAAGAGTGCTGGCAGAGCTGTGGAGGAAGCAGAGGAGGCAACTCACACTGTTATTTAGTACCATACTTAGGAGGGAGATATACTGCTTGTCCTGCTTGATTATCAGTACCTTGTTTCTGTGGATGAACTTTATGGTTCCCTTAGAGCTGCAGGGAAGGATGGTGAGTGACTGTCTCTCATTAGGTGTTCTGCCTCTTTGAGTGCAGGAGATTCACAGATTTCCTGTGTAATCAAGCTGTCATTGGACTTCTTTCAAGAAAAACATGCTTACCTAGGAAGTTGTCTTCAGCCATAGAGCTGAAACCTTTAAAAGCTGAAAATTAGGTTGAATATTTAATTATTCCTATCAGAAGAAGATAATAGTGTTGAGCAGTCAGCTTACATGTGTGCAATCAAAAAACTTGAGCTATCAAATATTTTTTTAAGATTAAAGTTGCTGATGCATAGATAGATACTTTATCATAAGAAATAATGTGCTAAAGTAGCTATAAGTTAGCTATACTGTGCTGCAGAAGCCTTAAGAAATACTTTCTATATGACCTAAAAAAGCTCATCTTCAGGTACATTCTGTATACTTCTTTTTAACTCATCTGGATGATGAATGACACGTGTTCACTGGGTAACTCTTTATTACTTCAGCAATGTCAGCCAGGACCTTGGCCATGATTAGCTGGAGTAAGGCTGTGCAGACCCCTTTTTTTGTAAACTGCAAATCTAGCAGCATGATACATAAAGGAAAATATCTCCTATTTGTGTTTAATCCCAGTGAAACACAGAATAGGGACAGGCAAATTTGCTGTATTATTTCTTTTGAAAGATTTGTGATGGAGCATAAATGATAGATCTAATGTCAGCAAATGAGCTTGTCGGCAAATAGTACATTCCTTGAGGAGGATAACAGTTATGGAGGAAAGATTTCCTGTCTGTGCAGAATAAGGTTTTTCTGCCAAAACAAAAACCATGTTCATCTACATGTTAATGGCAAATGAGAATACTGGTCGTAGGAATTTCTTCCTCTGAACATAAGCAGAATTTCAGGTAAGAACTAGGATAGCTAAAGTCATGTTAATCTTCTGCCAGAAAATTGAAATAAACATTCTTTTTCAGGCAAAAAGTTGAAATATTTTTATTGCTGTTTTTTATTGTATTTTTAAAACCTCTAACTTGATTCTTGTATGTGTATGAGTGTAAGTAAAACAGAGAATAAAATGCCTGGTTGTTGTACTTTGTCGTCTGTTATTTCTCCATTATCACAGAAAAGTAGCCATGTTATCCACTTTTGAAACTGCAGGGGTAACATTCTTGTGTATGGTAAATAAACAGGTACTCAAGCCAGTAAATTTCTTCTGATGGTTTTCTCTCTTTCAATACTGAAATCACAATATTTCAATGCACTTGTGAGTTTAGAGGTTGTTGTTAAGCAGTAGGAGTCCCTCTACAGCTGTTTGGGTTGTATTTGGAAACGAGCACATTAAAGAGATGTTTGCATTAAATGCAAACTTTAGGCAAAAAGTAACATTGATCCTCTTTTTCTGAGTGAGGAGTATCTCTTTTGGCTACTTAAGGCACTGAGCAGGAAGAGTGCAGTAATCTGTCACTCACTCCTACACCATGTGAGGAGAAAGATAAGCTGTGAAGGTTGTTTCCTTTTTCGGGACCGGTCCATCCTGGCAAGGCAGACGGCACAGCCAGCAGAAGCCAAACAGCTTTGCTGTGCCAGCAGTGGGGTGTGGAGGACGGGCGTTTATGAACCCTCATCCTCCACCTGCTGTGCTGGAGAGGGGCCTGGCAGCCAGCCAAAGGCAGCTCACTGCACCCTTTCATGAGGGGTACCTGGAGCCAGGTTGGTCTTGATTTTCTGACTGGATTTTATGATATGAGGGTGCCAAAATCCTAAGTGTTGGCAGCAAGGGAGTGGCAGTATCCGGTTTGGATACCTGCAGCCTGGCAGAGTAGGGGCTGGTGGGTGAGACGAACTTGGGTGGATGGCAGATAGCAGGTGCTGTGGCTGGGCTTGGAGAATGAGCTTTGCTTCTAGGAACCAGTGCCCTTAGGGCCAGAGGGCAAGTGGGAATTGCAGAAATGCTGCTTAACTTGGAGTTCTTCCAGCAGAAGATCCGGGTGGGATGGCTGTTACATGGGCAGCATAACTGCTGCTTCCCTGTTTGTCCAAGGATAGACTTCATGGCCTCTGTAGCTCCATTGCACTTCTTGCTTCAGGCCCATCACAATTTCATCTCTGCATGCAGAAATCCTAGCAACTGAGGGAATACTCCCTCCTTGAAAGTAGCCACAGCCCCCTGCAGTGCAGGGAGAAAAACATCTTAGAAACATGAGATTTTTCAAGGTCAGAAGAAAGTGAGTGGGGCCAGTATAAACCAAGCAGTGACAGACAGTTTATAAATCAGCTTTAAATTCTTTTACCCTGGTTTCTGCTGTAAACACGTGGAAGAGTCTGGTATCAGGTGAAGCTATGTCCAGGATGATTAACAAAGGGAAATGAGGTGATCATTGCCTAAAGTATCTCACACAGAGAGGAAATTCTGCAGTTTAATGCCAGGTAAGACTAGAAAGTTCCAATTTACAATCCATGAAGCATAATAATTTCTGCCACCCAACTCTGTTTTTCTAGGAATACTATTTTTAAAGTAAAAAACTGTAAAGCTTTTTTTCGATCAGCAGCTTCATTAAAAATACCATTTCATACTGACAGCTTTCTGTCATCATTACAAAGACCAGAAGACATATTTAATAGAAGCTTTCCTTTACCAAGCAGCCTCTGCTTTGTATCAGCTGTCAGAGAATGACTAAAACCCTTTTGTAACACAGACGTGCCCAATTTTAAACAAACTCACAGCTCAGCAATGCAAGACAACACATTTGCTGTTTCTGAGGAAAGGAATTTTAAACCAGCTTCCTTGTTCCTCCCTAGCCCCAACTGCTGCTGACTGAAGCATGTTATACCAGAATGCTAAATAGTTACCATTACTTAAGGATATAGAGCTATGTTTTGCTATTGCAATTATAAACATAGTGCTGGGGGTGGGGGTTTTGTTGTTACTGTTTTGCTTTTGTTCTGGAGGGGTTTTTGGAAGCTTTATTTTTGTGGTTTGTTTTTTTGGGGTTTTTTGGGGGGGGGGGGGGGGGGGGGGGGGTCTGAGTTTTTTTTTTTTAATTAATTCTAAAGCCAGCCCTGCTCAAGATCAGTGTGGGACCATGTTCTATAGGTGCACAAACACACTGTGATTACAGTGATATTAGCAGTTTCTGTTTTGGACAGCTGCTGGCAATCTAGTACCATATCTTCCTGGAAATGTGTGCTTCCAGAGGCTCATTGATCCCTGCCACAGCTCACTCTGTGGGCGTGTTGCTGAGCTCACACAGCCACTGAGTGTCCTGGTGCAATGTCTGCAGTGTCTGGTGACTGCACCACCAACCATTAATGAGAAGGAACAAATGGCTTGGGGCACTTCCTGGATTACTGGAAAGTTGGCAGGCTTTTTCCTGTCTTCTCTAGCTGTCTGTCTCAGCCTGCATGTAGAACAAGGGTTGATGCACTTCCAGAAAGCTGACTTCAAATGCAAAAATAATTTCTCTGTTCCACAGTGCTACAAACTGACAGGTGAAAACACATAACACTTCCTAACCAGAAGCCTGCAGAATGGTTGAAAGCCACTTAGCACAGACTCAAGTGTGTTTGCTTGAACCCCTACTGTCCACGTTCAACATGGATGCAGCTGAGAAAGACTCTTGGGTCATTTTCCAAGTCTGTAAAATATGATGCACACCAGCAGCCACTTCAGGACTGTTTTTTCTCCCTGTGGCATCAATATTTGGAATTATGTTGGTGGAGAGGCACCTCAATGCATCCCAGTCATACCAGTTTGATGCTAGTGGCAGCAAGAGATGCACAGAGCCTGAAGAGGGTTCATAGTTCAGCAGGAGAGCACCTGAAGAGCAGCACAAAGGAATTCCAGCCACTCCAGCCCAACTTGAATGCCTCTCTGCAAGTATATGCAGCATGCAGAATAAAAAATGAGGTTAGAGATGTGCACTCCTGCAGGTCTGTGATCTCCCTGGCCTCACACAGACATGGTGGGATGGCTCCTGTGACTGGAGTGCTGGAAAGGAAATTAAAAAAGCCTCCTCAAGGCTTTTGAGGAGGACAGAGGAGATGAGAAGGGGGTGTCACCCCCTGTCAATGACCACGGAGCTCCACCTGGGGATGGATGAGGAACTGACTGAGACCTTACAGGTCAGGATCAAAGGGAAGGACAAGGCACCAAATAAAGCTTGTTAAAATTCAAATATCACTTCCTCTAAGATCAGGAGTCATTCATTCCATCAAAGAGGAAGTGAGGCAAAAATACCAGGACACCTTAATGGATGAGTAAGGAGCAAACAAAAAAAAAAGAAGTCTACAGAAGGTGGAAGCAAGGCCAGATAGCCTGGGAGGAGTACAGAGAAATTGTCTAAGCAGTCAGAGATCAGGTTAGGAAAGCTAAAGCAAGTCCTGATAGAAATAAATCCGGTCTGGGATGTCAAGGATGTCAACAGAAATGGGTGATAAAAGGAAGACTTGGGGAATTGTGGGCCCTCTTTAGAAGGAAACAGGAGCTCTGGTTACCCAGAACATGAAGAAGGCTGAGGTACTCCATGACTTCTGCCTCAGCCTTCACTGCTAAGTGCTCATCCACACCACCAAGCTGCAGAGGCAGAGACCAGGAAGAAGAATTTATACAAAATCATGGGTAAGAAAGGGAAAAGCTTGATTTAGGCTTGGCTTATTTTGTCAAAAATGAAGCACACAACAACTTTCTGATTCATCTAAGGAATACAAACAAGCCTTTGACAGATGACTTCAGATGGAATAAACTTCCTGCTCATTCTGGTAGGTGGGAAGTTTTTAGGCAAGGCTCACCCAGCTTTTTGTCAACTGTGTATGTAAGCTGCACAGAAAATCAGCCTCCAGCACACTATTTCTAGGAGGGGAAAAATTACGCATAATGTGTAGAAACTAAGGTAAATACAACATGTTGCTTTTCAAATAAATAACAATCACTCCATCAGCAATTCATATAATCAGTGTGTCTGTAACAGGGCACTTCTGCTTAGCATGCCAGGAATGCTCCATGGAAAAAGGAACAATTCCAAGACTTCCCCAGTCACTGCTTCACCACTGCTGCCTATACAGACCTGTTTAAAAAGAAATTGCGTGAAAGAGGAAGAGACAGTCTTTGAGGAACAAGAGCCAGTAATTTGATCAGTGTTCAGGCAGCATGTGGGAAGAAGGCAGCAAAAGATGCTTGCTGGAGAGAAACTCAGGGACCTAGCCAGGCATCAGTGAGCAGATGGCTCCATCCTTGCAGTGAAGCTGAGCAGTCAGTCTCTTCCTCCTGCTCTGTGCACATCACCAAGAGATGCTGTACCTAAGGAACCCTCAAGCAGACTCTGTCAGGCAGGCAGAAAGTCAAGACTTGCAAAGAACCAAAGGTACATCCTTATTTTTATAGTGCTGCAAGAGTTTTTGTTCTATAAAAAAATAAAAAAATTTAAAAGAAAAGATACAAGAATAATGAATTTTTAAAAAGGGTTTTGGGACTGCACAAATCTCTTCTCACAGTTCTGTTGTGGTTTAATCCCAGCCAGCAGCTCAGCCCCTCAGAGCTGCTCATTCACACCCCCATAGTGGGGTGAGGGAGAGAATTTTAAGAATGAGAAAACTCATGGATTGAGATAAAGACAGTTTAATAGGTAAAGCAAAAGCCACACACCAAACAAGGAATTCATTCACCATTTCCTATGTGCAAGGAGGTGTTCCACCACCCCAGGAAGCAGAGCTCCAGCAGGCATAACAGTGACTTGGGAAGGCAAATACCATCCCTTGGAATGTTGTCCCCCTTCCTTCTTCTTCCCCTAGTTTTATGTGCTGAGCATGGTGCCATAAGGTGTGGAATGTCCCTGTATTCAGTGGGGGTCAGCTGGCCCAGCTGTGCCCCCTTCCAGCTTCTTGTGCAACACCAGCTGTGTGGCTGGTGAAGGCTTTGCAGAAGTGTAGGACAGAGGGAATGTGAGGAGTGGAAACTACAATTGTTTTGGCTGGGAAGATGAGTGTGCACAGTTACACAGCTTGAATAGATCCATGGGGCTGCTGCAGCTGGCAATCTGACAGGTTCCATCCTCAGGGGGTGAGGCACTCGGGACATGACCTGCTCCAGTGTCACAGGAGTCAAGAGAGCTGCTGGGTCTGATGATCCTGGATCCCACTCCTTTGCCACCAGCTCTAGTGCACACATGCTTAATCTCCTTGATTCAAGGAGCTAGACAGGGGTGGTGCCAACTGCAATGTTTGGAAAGGAAAGGCATCCCCATGAAGCAGATTTGGTACCAGCAGCTTCTGATTACCTTTAAACTTTCTCCAGTCCTCCTGCCTGCTTTAAATTCGTATCTTCTTTGTCTCCACCTTTCCAACAGCAGTTCAGCAGCCAGAAAAATGGCTGTCACCTCATTTCTTTGGTCTTAGCTGCTGGAGCTTCACTGCTCCATTCTTCTGTCATGTCGATGGAATGTGCCAAGTTCAAATTGTTAATCTAAGTGTATTTAAAATCACTTCAAAGCTTGGAGGAGGTGCAACTTCTCTGGCTTTACAGACACAGGTTAAGAGATTAAGCATTGTACAGGTGCCTCAGCTTTGATTGTTAGTGGAGTTCATGAAAAAATCCAATGCACTGCATCCCAGGTCTTCTGCTGTAACAGTGGTGTCTTTGGGGCTTTCTCTAGGGACTCACAAGTTCATGAGAAGGATGTGCCATACAATGAATTGAAATTAAAATCTACTCTAAATTGTGGAAACAGCATGAAGAAAGCATTGCCACAGATAAGTGAAAAGAAGTATGATGAAGAAAAGCAAATGAAAGTGGGATGCTTCTTTATAGATAATATTCACAGCAATTTGAAAACATCCAAAAAAGACTGTGGAGCCCATTTTAAAACGTGACTGGAGGGCTGTCCCACAGGAGAGCAGTGAGGAAGCACCCACTGACCATCAGTGGGACTTAGGCTCCTAGCTGTCCTTGGAGTTTTGAAAACTAATTATACCCAGTGACTCACTAACAAGGGGCCTCATTCCAGAGAGCTTCAGGATGCATTCCCTTTTAGCGAGATTCCAGCACGATGTAGACTCCATTTTTTGGTCCAAGTGTGGCTTTTGATTTGAGCTGCAAAGGAATCTGAAAGAGAAAAGAGCATTTTATGTGCAGTTCTATGTGTTTGTTTATGTGTGTATGACACCCCCACATACAGACAGACATTTTTGCTGGAGGACCAGTTCATACCAGGATCACTGTGGAAGCAGTAAAGTATTTGTTTTACAGTCAGCTGTGCTGGTATAATATTAAATAGAATTTACAGCCAGAGGCTGAGGCAGTGGTTACCCAGGAATGCTGTAGATCTGAACAGAAAGAAATTAACTCTATAAACTCTAGAGCTGGGTGCAATGTCCATAGCAATAAACATATACTAGAGTGCTGAGGTCCTGTGAAATATGTGCACATATTCTCACCCTCTATGAATTATGACATTCTGCCTGTGGTCTTGCCATACTGCTCTCCACTAAGGCAGGGCTGTGTAACATAATTTCCCTTTTGTTGGAAAAATTATATATCTGAAATCACATTTTGCTTAAAACATGCAGTCCATGCCTGGTCTCTCCTTATTATGGAAGTGTCTCTAGCAGTTTTCTCAAATGAAGAGAAGTCACAAAGGCAAACCTGTTGTCCTGTCTAAGACACACTGTCAGCTCCCTCAGGTTAACAAGTGTGATCTTTAAGCATCTGCATGTACAAACCTCAGTCTCTGGGCAGGTCTTGAATTTAAACTTCTGCAAAATCCTCAGCAGAGTAATTTTTGTCTCCAACAAACCCATTTTCATGCCAAGGCAGCCACGGGGTCCTGCCCCAAAGGGCAGGTATGCAAAGGGATGTCTTTCCTTCTTGGCCTCCTCTGTAAACCTAGAAGGTGCAGAGATGGAAACCAGTTCAAGAAATGCTTTTTGCTTAATTCCATGTTTTTTAATTTAAATCTCAAAAGCTGGTTATTTCAATAGGTCTTAATGGACAGGTGATGGGGACTATTGATAGATTATGTCCTGACATCCTAAGTAAAAAGATAATCGACTTATGGCCATCAGCCTTTGTCAGCTGGTGGCTTCAGGAGAGGACATGGAGACATGAGTTTTATTTCCAATCTATCTTTAATGAAAATCTCTCTTCTCTTTGGATTCAGTTTCCAAGAACTTTAGATTGCTAAGGTCCAGAGAACTCATGCAGGGTAGAAAGAGATGAGAGGTTGTAGAGAGCTTTTTGGAGAATTGGTTAGCTGAGAAAGGACATTCCGATGTGATACCGATGGATAAGGGTAAGAGAAACAAGCTGGGAACTGAGCAACCGATGCCCAATTACTGATGAAGGTCACAGTGACCTTCTCTAAAACGGGAAGACGGGGGAGAAAATTGCTTGCCAGAAAATGTAGTTATCCCAAGGTAGAGAAATTAGAAGAATGTACACATAGAAGCAAAATAATTGTTAAGAGATAGAAGTAGGTGTGTTTGATCATAGTGTGCTTTAACCAATAATGAGCTCAGATTTTGCAATATGCATAAGCTTCATTAACACTAATATAAAAATGTGTAAGCTTTCAATAAACTTCGAGATTTGCTATTCATCGCATATGGTGTGTCGCATCTCTCCCGCCGTTACGACAAATGGTGACCCCGGACGTGTACCTTCGGGACTAGCCACGGTCGGAGGCGTAAAAGTCAAGTGCAGGTCCTTTCGCGGCTGGGGACGGCAAAAAACACCACTGAAAAAGGAAGGTGTTCGGCCCCGGGTGACCTCAGAGGAGAGCCCGGCTGCTACGTGCTGCCGGACCTGAATAGAGCCGCAAGAAGCGCGCAATCGTCGTTAAAATGGATAAAGACAGGCAAGCAGCATACGATTTATTTACTGACTTTTTACGAGGGCGTCAGATTAGAGGGATAGATTTACAGAAAGAACTTCCTGGGTTGTTAGTTTATGGGTGTGCACAGGAGTTTTTTCGTAATCCGCATACAGTGCATGAATTGTCAGAGTGGCGTATATTCGGGAATAAGCTGTGGCGTGCAATCATAGATGAGGATAAGACCGCGAGAGAGTTGGGAAATTTATGGCGAGTCGTGCATGCTGAATTCTTGAAATACCAGGCGGAGGAGAGAGCTGCCCAGCAGACTAGTGCAGCCCGTGAAGGCGACAGGAGTTGCAGAGACTGGTTTGGGGCCCCGCCGACACAAGCTCCTGCTCTAAACAGCAGCTCCCTGCAGCTATCGGCTTCTGCCGCGGGCAGCAGCCCCCCCGCGCGTATTCCAGCCGTGCTGTCCGCGCTGCCTGCCCCGGTGTTAAACCCTGCACCGCCTCCGCCTCCTCCCGCTCCGGACCCGCACCCTCCGCCGCCCTGCCGCAGCGCACAGCCCGCAGCCGCCCCGCCGGAGAGGCTCGTGCCGGCCCCGGCCCTGGGCGACTCAGCAGCTGCAGCGCGGCCGCCTCCCGCTCCGCAGCCGCCAGCACCGCTCCGCAGCCGCCCCGTCCCCGAGCCGAGGGGGGGACGGCAGGACGGGCCTTCCACCCCCCGTGGAGCAGCGGGCTCTGAGACGTCCGCCCGCCCCGCGGCTGCCCAGCGCAGTTCTGCTTCCCGGCCACCAGCTCTCCGCACCCGGACACAGATAGCAGCTATCACCACTTCGGCTAAACCTGCCTTCAGCCCGCAACCGCCGAGAGCCTCGGAGTAGACCTAGCAACAGCAGCAGACAGTGAATTTGGTGACTGTTCACCCACAAAAGTCCCAACGAGAGTAAAGAGACCACTCATTATTGATGGATTATCTGTGAGAGTTTTGCTTTTAGGACATTTCTTGGCTACAGTGTTAAGATTGTTTGTTTTATCTAGAATAATGGACACTGGCTATGTAAGAGAGAGTTCTATTATGCTGTATATTCTTTTTCCACCTATGCGAATCGAACAATGAACTGTTAGATGAACTTTGACCTTTGTTAAAGGGAACTAATCCAGCACAGCCTGTTCATATAACCCCTGAACGGGCTGAAACACTGCAGCAGATATTGGTCCGTGTTACACAAGGCAGTGTTCAGAGACGTGATTTTGATCTCCCTGTACAGCTGACAGTTTGGTGTAAACAAAAATTTTTTACTGAGTGCACTTACTTAGCATAACAGAAAAACGGGGGAGATATGGGCCTTAGAATGGATATCTCCTCCACTTCAACAACATAAAACCCTTCTTCAGAAAATTGACATTTTAACTGATTTGCTCAAAAAAGGTCGTGATAGGACAGTGGAGTTAGATTTAATGCCCAAAAAGATCACTAAAGTCCTTATCGGATGCTATAACTGCTTACACAGATGCAAGAAGAAAATCCAAACAACTGTTACTCATTGTATACATTTATATGTTTAGAAAACTGGACTGGATGTCATGTAACATTTAAAATTATAATTTAACCTGAATGTTAGTTTGCACAAAAAAACAACTCCCTCCAAACAACAAAAACAACAAAACTTTCACTCAAAACAGATACTAAAATATATAATAGACTTCCAACCATAATATTAATACTATTATTATTGGTATTATTATTGGAGACAATTTTGATAAATAATTATCAAAAAGAATATATTCATCCCTACTGTTTAAGCATCAATTGACTTTTAAAACATAAAGCATAAACACTGATGTTTGAGGCCTAGAAAACATTCATTCTATTGTTTGAATAATGATTTTAGTCTACAGGAAAACTGTTGCTTAGCTCTTCCTGTAACATCGAACAAAGAGTATTTTGTACTTAGTTGTTATCCTTTTTCTTTGTCCAAGTGAGAACACAATATGTCATTTAAAATATTCTCTCATTTAATTTACATTTTAATCTGAAAGAGAATATGAGTTTAAAAAATCATACCACAGCATTAACGTCCCTTTGTACTTAGAAACATATTTCTTGTACCTGTTCAATTTAAAGCAAACCTGTAATACTCTAAGCACCTGACTCAACTTGTAACTTCTCCATCACTTTTTATATATTTTTTTCCCTCTGAAAATAACCAGTGTGAGCTGTAGCTTGTCTCACATGTGTTAAGTTCTTCACTGGCTTTGCATAAGGAGATTCACAAGCACATGAGTTATTCTACACTGCTTATTTGTCTCAAATATCCAATCTAAAACACATCATCTGATTTGTATTTCTTAATATTTTATAGGTGAGTTAGTTCTGAGTTATTTTTCTCTGTTTCCTGTGTTTAACCAAGATGCTGAAAGACTTTGTTGATACGTCAGACTTCACTGAAACAAAGGCTTCACACAGATCAGGCATCTAAACTATTTGTTCATTTCAAAAGTGGTATTTTGGCTACAGTATATTTTTTCCACTTGTGTGGTATGCATTTGCAGCTGACTGCCAGGACGATGTAAAGTTTTGGTCCCCAGTGGCCATAGTTGCAGCATCTTTCTTAACTCCAGGGGTATCAGCCGCAGATGCTCATGCTATTTTAAATAAGTTAGGATGTTGGCTTGCTAAACAAACAAATGCAACTTCTTTAGCAATTTCCAGTCTTTTGCTTGATGTAGATTCTATTCGCCATGCAACGCTTCAAAATAGAGCTGCGATTGATTTTCTCTTACTTGCACAAGGCCATGGCTGTGATGAATTTGAGAGCATGTGTTGCATGAATCTTTCTGATCATGCACAGTTTGTACACTCACAGCTCTCTGAGTTACGGAGGTTAACTGGGAACTTACAGGTGGAATCAGGCCTTGGTATTGGTGGATGGCTCAAATCTTTAAACTTAGGATCATGGTTACGTTCAATTATTAAGGTTAGCATTGTAGTAGCTATTGTAGTTTTGTTGTTAGTATTAGTTTTGCCTTGTTTTTGTATATGCTTGCAGAATATGGTGCGAAAGATGATAACTACTGCATTTAATCAAACCATGCTTGTTCAACAGAAAAACAGGGGAGATGTAGAGAGCTTTTTGGAGAATTGGTTAGCTGAGAAAGGACATTCCGATGTGATACCGATGGATAAGGGTAAGAGAAACAAGCTGGGAACTGAGCAACCGATGCCCAATTACTGATGAAGGTCACAGTGACCTTCTCTAAAACGGGAAGACGGGGGAGAAAATTGCTTGCCAGAAAATGTAGTTATCCCAAGGTAGAGAAATTAGAAGAATGTACACATAGAAGCAAAATAATTGTTAAGAGATAGAAGTAGGTGTGTTTGATCATAGTGTGCTTTAACCAATAATGAGCTCAGATTTTGCAATATGCATAAGCTTCATTAACACTAATATAAAAATGTGTAAGCTTTCAATAAACTTCGAGATTTGCTATTCATCGCATATGGTGTGTCGCATCTCTCCCGCCGTTACGACAAGAGGTAATACAGGCTAATTGGAGCTTTGGAAAAAAGAATATTGTGTATTTCCACTAATTCCATCCCCATGCTTTGAAAACCTAAATAAGATTGAGCCACTACTCCAAAAACCACTGTAGAGGCCCCTAATTTGAGATTGAAGGACCATTAATTCATGTACTAAGCATAATCAGATAATTCTTGCCTTGCTCACCCCCATATATCATCCTGGTAAATTTAAAATCTCCCTTGTTTTATTCCTACCACCAATTTCAAAATGAAATATTGTGGGGGGGGGAGGTTGGGGGAGGGGGTAAGGGGAAGGCTGCAACTGAATTATTTTATTTCATTTTAATTTTTGTTGCACTCTTATTTTATAATTCTTGCTAACATTTCCAGCTCTACAATCTGAGCAGAGTGTTAGTAATCATGGATCATTCCTTGGGGAAGGTTCAAAAGGGAATTAATATCAGATTCATACCAAACAGCACTGTGTGAATCAAGGGGACTGCAGCCCCTTCTAACCATTTTACCCTTTCATATTACTGTTAAAGTGGTGAATAAACAATTAAGAAAGCATTTTTAGATAAGCATTGCTAAAAATACCCACCCCAGACTTCCAGTTGCTGCTAAGATTCCTCTCCAACAAAATCTCTGGGCTTCTCTAACCCTGGCATTGCTCTTCTTTGTGGCCAAAAGATTCTAATGGAGCATATGCCTAGATTTGTTCCACAAGAAGCATTAGGAAAACCCATCTACACCAAACATGTGTTGTCTTACTGGCAAAGATGGTTCTGGGCTGCCAGCCTCACACCCAGTTGTTTATGAAGCAGGCATTTCTTTTCTTAGTAAACTTCTGAATGTAGTGGTAGCTTAAAATGCATCTGCTCACTAAACAGTTTAAAAATATAGCTGCCCACAAAACTAAATTGTGCTTCCACACAGCACCACATCAGCTGAAACTCTCCCTGTGAGCTCAGCCCAGCACCTGTAACACAGGGCAGGTACAAAACCACAGCTTGACAGGGTTCCCCCTTCCCACTGAAGATATAAATGCTCCATGTGAAACCATCTTGCAAAACAAGAACCAAGGATCCTAACTTACAGACAGGGAGGAAATTCCCAGTGGGAGATGGGGTAGGTTCCCCACTCACAGAGTATGTTATGTTCCCCACTCACAGAGTATGTTATGTTTCAAGTGAAAAGAGGGCTCTGAACCAGCAAGGAGCTGGATGAGTTTCCCAGGTACAGCCAAGCCAGTGAATATACTGTCCCACTTCAGAATTTTGGTACCCAGAAACAACATTATTCACAGGATATGATTCGGAAACAGGTCTGAAAACCTCTGCCCCAGTTCAACCCTGACCAAACCTTGCACCTTCTGTGGAATACACCACTATCATCACCTGTCTGATGTAGTGGAAAGAACATGTTTTCATGGTCTAAATAAAACTGTGCTCCTCTTGGTGGAAATGCTGCTTTGGATGAATAGTGGGTGTCTGTGGCTGTAAAAGAGCAGCAGAATCTGGTGCCTGCACTGGACAGATTGGAGTTCTGTGCCCACAGGGCCAAGTAAAGACCTCAACCTAAGGGTGAAAAGCATTGCTCCACATACCTCTCAGGAATGAACTTCTCAGGGTCTGGCCAGAACTCAGGGTTGTGGTGAAGGTGTCCAACTGCAATTTCAATGACAGCTCCAGCTGGAATATGCTGCCCCAGCACTATGCAGTCTTTAGCTGCTTCCCTAGTGAATCTGCAACAACATCATGCATCCCAGATGATTAATAAAGGGTAAAAATACAGCAGGGGAGATCTGTAAAAGTATCTGTCTTCATCTGACCAAACAATTTCTGAGGTAACATTTTCTCATAGATAAATAATATCTCATAGATGAACTGTTGCTGATGCCAGTGTCTTCTCAGGTTACAATCATCTCCACTTAGAAGTCCATAGCTCCAGCCCAGGTGGTTGACTTTTGCCCTTTTCACAGGAAAGCATTTCTGGTTGTTTATTGTTTTCTAAAGCATGAACTGCTAAACTGCAATTTTATTGTTGATGTTGGGTTTAGACTCATTTTTTTAATGAAAATTGCTGATGAAATGTGTCAGTCATCTCTAATAACAGGTAAAAAGAGTGTGCTGGTTTGCCTCCAGGAAAAAAAAAAATAAATATAGCTTTGAGTTTTTTTATTTGAGAAGCTCCCCCCTGTTGGTGCAGCACCTGAAACTTAGCAAGGGATGGTTATAATATTAGGGCTGAGTATTCTGCTGCTGCTGGAAATACAGCTAATTCACAAGCCTTGGAAAACACATATATTTCACATATATTCATCAAAGACAGGCATGATGTTAACAACAAAACTCTGCTGCTTTCTCCCACCCTGTGGTGATAGCTGACAGAGGTGTCCTTAGGAACCTCATCATGACAAGCCACCTGCCAAAGCCCAGCTTCTGTCTTACAAAAGATTGTGTGTGGGTGTGCATGTGTGGTTCTGATCCAGACCTTTTGGTGCTTGGGTGGTCACTAGAGATCCCAAACCAGCCCAGACCCAGGCGGGTGCCCTGCTGTCTCAGTCTGGGAACTATTCCCTCACACCATCTGCAAGCACAGGGGAGAGGCAATGTGCAGGAACTTCCTTTGCTGCTTCCCGCACTCTGCTAAAAAGTTGAACAAAGATTTCAGCTTCAGGGCTGTCAGTCTGGTATCATTACAGAAACACATTCTTTCCTTGCTGTCACCCATCTCCCTTTCTCATAGACAAATAACAGAGGCTCCAAACTTGGAACAAAACGCTGGCATTAAAAAAACAAACAAACAAACAAAAAAACCCCCAAAACAAAAAAAACTTTGACAAGCTATCCTTCTCATTCTTACATGAATTTGGTGATAATGGAAACATGAGTTTCTGGGGGAGAAAGTTCTCTGGATAGTAAGTTCATTTAAAAAAAATGAGACTAACTTTTTCCATAACAAACTTGGCTGCTACTGATTTTTCACTGGACTCAGCATAATCCTTGTCATAGGCAATTAACATCTTTCAGCAGCCCTGGGCTGTCCTATCCATTCCACATCCATCAGAGTAAAAGCCAGATCAATAAACAGCCCTGACAACACCACACAAAACTTCAGAAGAACTTTGTTCTCTTCTTGTTCTGTCTCCCATCTGACAAACATGGATTGTTTCCCAGTGATAGAGCCCAAACTCAAAGGCCCCTGTCACTTTAACCAGCAAAACAGTTTCCACTTGTACGCCAAGTATAGCACAGTAAAACCCCATCATCTCATCCAGGAGCAGATATCTCATATTAACTGTCTGAACAATTCTGCAGATGCCAATGAAAAAAACATTGACTTCCAATCCTTGTGAACATATAGAAGAGAATATGATTTTAAGCCTTTTTTTTTTTTTTTAAGGTGCTTTCAGTCATGGGTTAAATTTTTCAAAAGCTCTCACAGCAAGCTCAGTTTTGGCTTCTTTCCAGTCATCTGAATTTTTCCCTGAGCTTCATGAGAAGCATTGCAACTGGCTGATCTCTTTGAAAAAAACTATATTTCTTAATATTTGTATTTATATTTGTGATAACTTGGAGCTTTGACAATCAAACAGTTTTCTAATTTTTCCCCTTGTTTTCAGTTCATCAATATAGTAGAATAAGTCATGTGTGACTTGGGACAAAACTTTCAAAAGATAACGGATGTTACCATTAGTTTAAGGGTCTATACTCTCTTATACTCTATTAGAATAAGGCAATGCTAAGTGTAAGTGGGCCAAGTTAAACACACATGTAAAATACAGCTCTCAGACTGTGCAAGCCTTCCACAGATCAGGGCTGTAATAACCAACAGGGCCCTGATGGGGATGGGTTTTGATGCATACCCCCAAAGCCTGAGGCACATGGAAGCAGCCTCTGGTTTTCTCTGGCCAGACCTGCTCCAAAATGGCTCCATCCTCTAAACTTGGGGGATGTGAGGAATGGTGAGGAAGCAACCTTGGCCAATTCACTGTAAAAACGTGCTTTAGAAATACCAGAATTATCCAGCTTTCCTTCAACAGGCTGCGTGATATCTTTCAAATGCACAAAGCAGTATTGATGTTGGCACAGAGACTGAGAGACCACTGGTCTTCCAAGAGCAGATTTCCATTTTATAGAGCCAGGGAGCAATCCTGTGTAATCAGAAAGGGGAAAAAAAAAAGATACCTGAATGCAGGTGGGTACATGCGCAACGTCTCTGCAATCACCATGTCCAGATAAGGGAGTTCTTGTACATTTTGGTAATCAGGGACCATCTGAAAGGGCAGGACAAAAGGAACAATTATGTTTTCTCACATGTAAGTGCCAAACTCATCCCAGATTAGCTTTTAAATCATCTATTTTTTCCTGGGCATCTTTCCTGTAGAAGAACTCGATGTCTCATCTAAAACAGTAAATGATAAAATTATACAAAAATGTGGGCAGTAATTAAATGTGTGTGTAACATTCCTTTCATCATCAAAATGCTTTGGTACATAGCCCAGCTGAAGGTATAATAATAAATCAACTTGCTAGGAAATATTAAAAGCAGGTCATTACAGAGAGCATCAATAGCTGTAACAGAGCTATTGTTTCACACATGTACCAAAATCTGCACAGGACCCTTGTTCCTTCCCAAGGGCAGGAGGCTCACACTTTGTTCACAAGAACAGCAAGTCCTCCAGTTACTCTTGTTAATGTTGGAACAAGCCCTCTGCAGTCCCCAGCTATAGAAATAAAGGAGAGTGTTGGTGCTGTGATGCCTGTGGAGGGGTAGAGATGGCACTGGAAGAGGCTGGAACCCCCATGAGGAACAGTTCACAGTGGGAAATTGCTCTGCCAACAAGTGAGGTGCCAAGGCAGAGCTCAAATCCCACCTGGCAGGACTGCAGTAGTGCCTGAGCAGAGAAGCCTGTTTCCTTCCAGCCCCTGCTTAATGCTGCTTCATTTTTCACAATGGTCAATGCCTGAGCCCACACCTTCACAATCCTACAAAGCCATTCAGCCCTTGACAAGGAGTGGTGGGCGCTAAAACCCCAATAGAGCTGTAGCTCAGAGGACTTTGCCCTCTGACTGGCAACAAACAGACAGTGAGAGACACCAAACAGCAGCACTGACACAACTCGGGACACAGACAACCAGGGAATTTCTTACAGTTAGCTTCCTTGGAAAAGGGCATCTTCCCTGTTTTATTCAGTGCTCTCAGCAGAGGGCAGCCAAAGTATATCAAATAACCTCATCAGGAAAGTAGAGTTTTGTTTTAAATTAGAGCATCTCCTAAGGACCTACACAGAGTAAATTGGAGAAAAGCACAGACGTCAGACTAGACTAAACCTTTTATGAAGATTTGGGGCCCCTGCCGTTCACAAAGGGGACTGGATTCCATCCTTCCTTTATTTACTACAGCATTTTTCATGTATAATGCATATTTTATTGAATTTTCATGCAAAAACATATGGTACATACTGAAAATACTAAGCAGGGAACAACTCCAGATGGTAGGCAGAAAAGGCATACAATAGAACAAGAATACCTTGCTGGATTAGGGTATCCCACTTATTCAGCACTAAGCCACCATGCACCATTTCACATTAACTGATCTTTTCTAGGAAGGAAATAGATACATTCTATTATCCCCATTTTCTGGCTCAGGAAAGAGAAGCAGAAGCAGAGAAAGTAATTTGCACAGGCTGAGGAGAACCAGTGTGTGTGCTTCTCTCCCAGGGGAAAAAATGCAACTCAGCTTGTCAATAGATGAAGCATTTTGTCAGTATATGACAAATATTATCAATACAGGAAATATGGACTGCACTGACAGCCTTTGAGTGGGGCTTTTATCTTGTGGTGGTGCCTGCTAACTCAAACCTTTGGCTTAGGTCAGTGGTTATCAGACAAAGGACTAGAAGCCCAAGAGCCATGTGAGAGCCATGGCTGACATCTGTGTGAGGAGCAATGCTCCAATAATTCCAATGGCTAAAACAAAAGCTGGGAGAATGATTTTCATCACCCTTGTTTTGCAGAAGGGATCTGAGGGCTGCCTAATTTTGTGGGGGAAATCAGAAGCAGAGGCTGGAAATGCAGTCTCAAATTTCAGGTCTTCATGGCACAATTCCCTTTCTTTATGCCCACAGAGGTGCTCCACTCCTCAATGCAAATGCATGCGGTGGTGTGCATTCTTTTATTTTTTTCTGCCAGTTTTACAATTATCATTCAGAACTTTCCCCCCACCTTTTTATACTGCTCTCCTACATCTCTTTAAATCCTGAGTCAGCATCTGAGTCCTGTTCCTGCAATCCCTCCTGATTTCATGGACAGGCTGACTGAGAGAAGAGTCCAGGCTCAGAGAAAATGAGTGGTGGAGCCAAGAGCACACTGAGATGTGTTTGATTCTCTGAACCATGCTCTTTCCATTGGGCCTTTCTGTCTCTCTCATAATCCTCCTACTTACTTCTGGAGTCAATAATTAAGATAATTATATGGTAACCTGATATAATAAGTAGCCACTAAATCAAACCATACATCAACGAATAATATAACACTAAATTATTGGAGCTTTGATTTGCTCTTTCAAATAGCTTCTATACCTTCAGGGAATTAGCAGTTCAGAAAACAAAACAAAAGATGTAAAAGGTGTAAAACCAGCTGATCTTCCTTAG
Organism: Agelaius tricolor; assembly: GCF_023055355.1. Lineage (NCBI taxonomy): Eukaryota > Metazoa > Chordata > Aves > Passeriformes > Icteridae > Agelaius > Agelaius tricolor. The sequence continues at coordinate 8,839,008 of NW_027269263.1, forward strand.
AAGAAAATTCCTTTTGCTTACATAAAGAAGGAGGGGTCAGTCAAATGGCAGCAGAGTGAACTCTGCTATCATGAGAATGACAGACACATCAGTCATTTCCTACATCTGATGCAATTTAATTATTGGCACTTCCATGCTTTTAGCATCAAAGTAGCTGGACCTAATTTAGTGGTTGTTTGCAAGGTCTGACCTGCAGCTGCTTAAAGTACACACAAGCCAAGCATCTCTATTTAGGAAGGACAGTTTGTTGCTTTTTTTTCCCCTTTCAAAGAAAATATTTTCCATTTGTTTTTCCACTCCCTCTCTTAAAAATATGCCTTTAGCCAAGCACATTTCAAAGGAACATGAATATGCTTTTCTCCCTAAATGTCCCTATTTATATCTATCAACTGCTGGCAGGTTTTCTGGGGTGAAGGTGGTGTTGTGCAAACATGCCACTTTAACCCCCTGAAAAAAAAATTGTCTAAATTGCCTTGTACTCAAGATGAGGCAGCTTTTTTCACTAAGAAAGATTTCTCTCTTTAACAAGAAGAGATGGGGGGTGTGAGGGAGGACTGCATTTAATAAAACATCCTGTACTTTAATTTTGCAGCCACTGCTTTGCACAGCAGTTTTTCTTATGCTTTGCACAGCCTTGTAGTGTCTTTCCCTGTTGATGTGGAAGTGAAATGGCCATGTAACATCTTGTGGCATTTCTCTGCATGCATGTTTCCCCAGCTTGATTTCTGGAGGTGAGGTGGTACACCCTTACCAATCCCAGACTATTCAATCACTTCTGGCATCTACTTTGGCCACAGACTCTCCTTTATGACTGACAGAAAATCACAAGCCTCCATTACGTAGAAAAAGATGGGAAATTAATTCTTCCTCCCACAGAGTACCCTGAGGTGAAATACCAGCAGTGATTATAAAATTGCCTATGTGCTACAAGGATGACGCTTGTTTTTAATCCCCATATAAACTCCAAGAGAGATAACTACCTTCAGATCCACCTCTGCTTTTCAGTATTGGTTTAAACATTTTCTAGGCAGGCAAACCTATTTTTTACCACCGCCCTCAGTTAACTTTTAATTCCTCAATGAACAGCAAGGGAATCCAAGTGCTGACAGGAGCGGTCTGGCCAATCTCTGCTGCAGTTTGAGATGTTACTGCTCCCAGTTGCTGGCTCTTCTTTGCTGGCTGTGGTTGGTGTCACCACAGCCAAGTCAGCAGAAGGGAACATATGCCTGCACCTCAGTTGCTTCCATACAAGGTCCAGCATGAGCCCATCTTCAGTGACAGCTCAAGACGAGACACTAACTTTTCCCCAAAGCAGCTGATGATCATCCTCCTCTACTGCCTCTGTTTTGGGAATGGTAATTCAAAGTACACATCAGTGAATGAGAGATTCATACTTATCCTATTGGCCATGCTCTAGTGATGCTCAGCATCCAGAAATTAAAAAAAAAAAAATCAGAGAAAATTTTGTGCAGCTGACAGTGTGATGTGCACCTGAAATCAATTTAGAAGCAGAAAAGCCTGCCGAGACCACATTCCTCACAAGGAGCACTGCTGATTCATGGCCTGATACTGAACCAGCTGAAGTTTCTGAGAAATTACAATCCAAATCCAATGTCTTGTGGGCAGGTGTGGCTGTGACAAAGACCAGGTCAGAGAGATGCCATGCAGATCTGCTTAAGCACAGATGCAGATCCATGAGTTACCTGTGTATGCATAGCTACACATGGGCTCTCCCCCAAAATGCAGACTTTGGATAGCAATAGGATAGGAGTAAGAAATAAAGCCAGCATCACCCCCAGGTACTCTCACCCAACTCCCTTTCCAATTGCCAAAAGGGCTACTCAGACCACAGCCATTCACAAACAGCTCAATAATATTTCTTGATCCAAGGCATACAAAGCTGCTGATAGATCAAAGAATCTGCCTGTGGTTTTGACCTCTCTTTGGTCACCTCCAGGAGCTGCTCATACTCTAATAGAACTAGAGCCTGTGTGCCTCACTTGGCCTCAGAGAGGGGGAAGAAATGCAAGAATGTGAAGTGCAAGAATGTGAAGTACAAGAAAGTCAAATTAGGGTTGCCCCATGAGACCTTTGGCAACAACCCTGTCAGGAAAGGAAAGGTTAGAGATTGGACTGCATTCAAAATGCAGATCAATGATAGAAAGGGGTGGGATGGTTTAACAGATATCTGTTTTTAAATTGTTTAAAGAAAGCTTGTCTTGTGCTAGACCACTTCCATGACAACATGCTGGAACTCCTGTAAAGCACCAAACTGAAGCTTCCCTACAATCTCAGGCAGCAGGACAAGGACAAAGTTGATAAAGTAAAATTTCTTAGCTTCATCCCCAGAACTTAGACCAAACACTTAAAAAATGCTTAAAGCATTCCTCATGCAATACTTAATGCAAATTCCCCCTCCCTGTTGTCTGCACCTGCCAGGTGAGATGTGTCCCTGAGCCAAGGCACCAGGCAGAACCAGCCCATGCTGCTCAGGAAACAGGACCCTGAAGCTCCATTCTGAGACAGATCATGGCCTTAAGATAGAGCAAAGCCTGCCTAAGATCACCAAGTGTCTGTTGGCCACTTCCAGTGACTGAGGCCTACAGAACCTTCTAGCAAAATATTAAGTTCTTGACTACAGAATTGAGGACAAGGTTCAGGAATAAAATATAGGACAACAAGCCTGATTTTCAGACTTTCCAGACAAAGAGACTTTCTGAGCTGCCTAGCACTTCTCAAATCCTTAGAGCACACCTCGGTAGCACTAGAGCCTCTGCCATCAGCATTGCTTTCTCACATACTCTCAGAAATCAACATTAAAGTTCTCAGCTCCCCTCTTGCATCTTTCCCCAGAAGCAAGAAAAAGCTATGCAAACCACATACTCCCAAGATTTCCATTTATTTCTTTGTTCCATGTGGATTACCTGCCACCTCTTTCATCTGCTTGGGTTGTTACTCAAATGGAATTTTGTCAGGCTCTGACCCCCACCCTTGGTGGCTGCTTACCAGGTATGACAAAGTTACTTTGCTCATTGAGGCACATCTCAAGATATGTCAACATTCAGTGCTTCAGACACCTCAAAACAAATTCCTCCCAGCTCTTCCTAAAGACTGTGAGTGCCAGGTAAATTTAGTCTTATAGCTTTTTTCTTCAAACCACCTGCCAGTCACACTCACCTCTGAGACTCCACCTCTCTCTGGTTCACTGCCATGCAAGTCAACTGACCATCCACAGAGGAAAGTGCTGATTTGCAGGCTGAGTTCAGAGCTGGTGGGAAAGGCTGGCACACCAGTTTTGCACTGATAACCACATTACATGCAGACCTTGCAGCCAAATTGTCTCCATAGCTTTGGTGCAAATCCCTTGGGCTGTATTAGCATAAGGGAGAGGAAAATGCAGTTCTAAGGAGGCACCAAACACTGCTGGGGAAAGAGCCAGAAGGTATAAGGTTACACCAATGTCAATTCACTTTAATGTTGCTTTGCTTTTTGACTCAAAGAGTTCAGCTCCTGACAGAAGACAGACCTACACTACCTCCAGTAGCTTCCACGGTGCTAAAAGAAGGTCTTTGTAGCACCACTGCTCACAAGGAGACTCCTGTGAGATAAAAATACTTCCTGAAACTGAACAGTGTCCCAAAGCCAAACAGATAAACATAAAAGCTGAAACCAAAACAGTCAGAAATTTTCTTCCACCTACATTACTAGTGACACATGGTGATCAGCAAGAACAGAACGCGTGCCATCAGGTAGAAGATCCAGAAAAAGGAAAGTCAGGAAAAAATGAAAAAATCTCTAAGGAAATACTTTATGAGGCAAACTATGAATGAAGAGTGGAGAAAACAATCTGGTTCTATTTAGATTTTGTAAATTTGTTAACTTCATCTAGTCCCAGGTTGCCAAGAGAAGTGTGTGCCCTCGAATGAAAATTGATTAAATAAGTAAGACTGGGTGCCTGGAGTGCTCTGCTGTCACAAAGGAAGGTGCAGCTCCCCAGTGTAATGATACTGCCAGGCCAGGCAGTGTTCCATAGTCCCACTATGCTAATTTTTATTATTTTACTTAGGCTATGTGGGGAAGAGTACCACCCCTCTAGAAGTGGCTCCCTACCTGTATGCAATGCGTGCCTTGCTCCAGCTATTTGTGATGTGGTGTAATCCCTACCCATGCATTGCAGCAGGCTAAGATCATCAGAGTCACAGAGATTGCCTCTTTCTTGCCTCCTTAATAAACACTTAGCCCCCAGGAAATCTGCCCTGGGTTCTCTCCACAGCCTGACCGAGGCTCGAAAGTCTCTCTTTCTACACTTGTCTAACACAATCAAAATTTCTACTTGGGTGGCAGAAATGCTGAATGGTGAAGGATCCCAGTGGGAGGGAAGCAAGGAGGAAATTAAACAGGAGAAAGGACTGCCAGAGGCCCAAAAGGCTGAGAAAGAGAATTATAAAACTGGGGTAGGTCTGTCCGAAGGGCATGTCACCAGTCCAAAGCACATTAACCACTGAAGTTCGTGCAAGACTTAATCCTTCCTGCTACAGAAGTGTCCCTTGATGGTTCCTGCAGATCTACAGGAATAAAGAGGAGGGATTTTTTTTCCCCTCTCAGTAGACATTCATGGTATCACATAAGAGCCAGATGATTTAATTTAATCATTCCTGTTCCAGCTGGTATTTTCTGTATAGAGGTGACAGTGCTTTAAATTAGGGCCTTGCATATAAAAGGCCTGTGTGTTTAGTTTAATCAAATGTTTATTTCCTCACGTTATGTTTATATTAAAAGACATCAGCATGAATTTTCATGCTGAAAATAGAGTCTATCTTATGGTCTACACGCTGAGGTTGCCTTTGGTTGTTCTTCATCTCTATGGCAGTCTTATGGACTGAGAGGTGACTCAGGCCCAGGCATGCAGTTTGGGGAAATATGCTCTGGAGAGCACAGTCCAACCTATGAGAAGATCAGAGCTTTGCACAAAATAAATTATTTCTGTAATTCACCTTTCTTGAGCCACTGGCTGCTTAAGTCACTGGCTTCAGCAATTGCTGGATGAGAGACCTTTTCTGAATTAGTAAACAGGAAAACATTCGTAGCAGAGAAACGGCAAGATTCTCTCATCACTCAGCATAATTATCATTTGTCCCGACAAGGGCAGGTCAGTTTTAATACCATACAACATTTATGCAGTGCCTGATGCCTTGGAAACATCTAACCTACATTAGGGGCAGTAGGACAATAATAAGACTTTGCTTTTCCATAGTTGTTTTTTCCCCTGAGGCTTGCAAAGCGTTTAGCAAGCATTAATTAGTTGGTCATCTTCCAAATGCGTGTGTGAGGTGCTCCTGGTAAATAATCCCTCCCCTACACACAAGGGGCCAGCAGAGATGCTGAAAAATGAGACCATCGATTTACAACCTTAAGAATTGAGCACCCACCAGCTCAAGTCTTCATAACTAGCCTGATTTTTTGTTTTCCAGCCGCAGTGTGACTCCTGTTCATAAATTAACAAATACTGCTCTGAGTGCATAGACCTAAAGTGACCAAAAAAGAAAGAAATCCATTGCACGGCATTTAAATAGGATTTAAACAAAAAGGAGCCTTGTTTGCTTTCAGCTGCCAAAATCATAACTCAAGGTTCAGCCTGTCCTTGAGAAACTGATGGTAGTAAAAGCACAGAATGTAAAGAAGTGTTTCTGGTGCCAAAGCTCCAATTCCTTGCCATAGACTTCTGCACCTCCTAATATCCTAATACTGGTAAAATTTACTGGTAAAAGCCATGTCCAGTCCTAGCACTCCAAATTTTTCCTTTCTAAAAGGCACATAGGCAAAGTTCCTGTTCAAACTTCTCTCAGTTTAACTGAAAATATGAAAAATGCACAAAGAAAGGGGAAAAAAGTATTTTCTAACCAAAGCTATTCAGTGCCCTTTCCTCTTTTGCCCCCTCTGGAAACCTCTGACTGCCTTGGGTACAACAAAGCAATTTACAACTGGTATGTGAAAAAATTTGATAGCACTTGAAATGGCTTTTGTGTTTTCTTCCTCCAGTGCATAAAGAAGATCTCTGAAAAAAACAACAGGACTTGTCAGCCCAAAATGCACTACCCCAAGCTCAGTGGGGATCTGGCTGTGAGCAGGGGGATCTGCTACCATGACACTAACATATGACAAACTTCTCTAGAAGTTCAGATAAAGCAGTCTGCAAAGAATCCTGGCAGATGCTTCAAGGATCTCTCTCCTTTTATTCCCTGACTGTCCATCTGGGAACACAAAAATTTCCTTAAGCCTGTTCATGCTTAGATTAAGTGAAGCCATCATGGTCCCATGTTCTGGTGCTGTTTTGTGTCTTTGCTCTCCTCTATCCTTTGTAGATCAGCATGGCATCTGTCCATTTGTTTATGATTTACTTCTTACAATGACTTGGTCCTGATCACGCTGATAAGCACAGTAGGTTATTTGAGGGCCAACTGGACCTCTGTAATGACACTTAAACAGTACCCAAGTCGTGGGAATGTTTCCAATCATAAAAAGGCCAGTGGAAAAACTCCACTGGATCCTCCCCAAGGACAGCCTTCCTGTCCTTAAGCCCAGGAAATAAAACACAAAAGTTAATTTTTTATCTGGAATTCTTTTGCAGTCATCAGTGTCCAAGTGATCCACAAAAACTGAAGAGAAGACAAGAAAAGAAACTGAAGCCTGGGCCTTTCTGACATTTGAAGATGCATATTTGAGAAGAGATCATAAAGAACAGTATTCAGCTCAGGAGGCCACCTGTTCTATGGTCTCCTTTAGCACAGAGGCAAATCCCTGAGTTAGGGGAGCTGTCCCCACGTGCAGGAGCTGGGGACAGAGCCTGGAAAGTGCAGCTGTTTTTGGGGGGCACCATGTGCTGCCAGGGGCAGCACAGCCCTTCCTCGTGTGCTGACTCACTGCCCCTCGTGAGCGCATGGAAACGAGGGGGAACAAAAGCACAACTCAAAGAGCTGCAGGATGAAGTCAGGGTCAGCAGTGAGAAAATACAGAATGCATTGGTAGTCTGAACAAGGTCATTTCCAGCATGTTTTAGGATGATATAAGGCTTTACAGGGAAGGCAAATGGAATGTATTACTCATGATTTCTTCTGCTTTATGAGTAAGCTGCTTTGGCCTTTATTTATTTATTACCTCACAGTTCCACAATGGTCCTGGTGTGAAGACCAATTTACCATTCTTTCTCTCTTGCTTCTTAAAGATACTTTTGCTTCTTAAACCTGATCCTGTCTCAGTGCCTGGTCACATCACTCATTTACCCCTGTATTTCGAAGAATACCCCTATTTTTAAAATTTGCAACACCTCCTTCTGTGCTGTTATTTCACTTACGGCCGTGTTACTTTAAGGCCCAGTATTTTATCCTTTATTCTTATTTTTCAAAGCTCAAAAGCATCAAGTCTCAAAAGTTCTGGGGTACAGGGGAACTTGGCCAACACAGTGTCACCCAGCTGGGTTTGAGCCAGCCCTGACAGGGAGACCACTTTATCTGGACACCACTGAGCTGCAAAGGTGGCACCCACAAATTGACACATTTGATAGAAACATTTGACACAAAAGAGTACTTTTAAGCCAGAAAAAGTGCATAAAACATATTGTTCTGCAGGGGGTTCACTAGAAATTTTACCCATACAAAATACCTCATAAAGGATGGTATACTCTGCCTTTTTATCATGAATTGAGGCACAAAGAACTGTAGATATCTATAGATGGGCTAACTTGTGGGGAGGGATTTTCTGAGTACCAAGACAAAACACAGCTGTAGGCTTTTTCTGTAAAGGGCCTGTCACACACATGAGAGCAGCTAGCATATTACCAATCCTGATTGCTCAAACATTATGAGAAAGGCCCCAACATACTTTGAAATTGGCTGGAAAACACATGAGATTTATGACAAATAACAGTATTTTGAACTTCATATGCCTTCTGGCTTCTGAACTGGGATTCATGTTTTCAGTCTTACCTCTTCAACTAGAAACCTTTTCTCCTTTTTTTTTTTTTTTTTTTTTTTTTTTTTTTTTTTTTTGTACTGGTTGTCTCTTGTTTTAATAATGAAATATGAGATTCTGGTTATACACCTGACTTCAGTGTTGAGTGATTTGAGAGAATACAAAACAAATAACAGAGACTCACAGCCTGATGTCAGGATGCTGGTAATATTCCATTTACTCAGCACCATGAGCCATCCCTGCCTGCCCTTTGGCCATCTGCTGCTAGCACTCAGCTAGAATAATGCAGACTTTTTAAAAAGAAAGAAAAAAATCTATAAAACCAGGAGCTTCATGTGAATAAACATCAGAAAAGCACGAGCTGCCCCTCAGAGTACCCACAGTACAGTAGCACACATTTTGGGGGTGTGTGAGGGGTGTTACTACAAGAGGGGCCTCAAGGATTAATCATCCAATTCCCTTTTGAAAATGCCAAACTTGGTACCTTGGCAAAGCTTGACACAGAACGAAATTGAAACATGCAGACAAAGTAATTGGGGGGGAAACTGTGCTGAGTTTATATATAGCTTTTTTTTTCTGCTGAGTACTGGGGAGGGAGGTGGGGAAAGGAGGAAGTGAGGGGGAGAGAGCGAAAAGAAAGATAAATTTTGGTTGTTGCTGTCAGATGAAGATCCACTTATCTATGGCAGAAGCCCAGACAACTGCATGACTCTAAATGAAGAAATTTAATTAAACAGTAAAAAAAAATAAAATTAGCAGAAAAAAAAAAGAAAAAACCCAGGACTTCTTCCTTCTCACACCTACCCTGATGTATAAATAGAGACTATGTGACGGATGAAGGGTGCTTATTATTTCTTTGACTTCCATGGGCATAAAGAAATCTACAATACTCTCTAGTGAACCAGCAGGATGATCAAAAAGCCAGTGGCATGTTGCTGCTATTCCAACTTTGCTGCTCTGGTTTAAACCACACCGTGCAACATTTTGGCAGCCCAAGTCATAGTCCCAGACACATAATACTTATTTCACACAAAAACAAACAAACAAAAAAATCCCCACCAAAAAATCCTGGGGGAAAGTTGGCTCAATTATGAAAGGGACAATTTTGAAAGCAGATTACTTGGGATCACATTCTGCCAGATCTACACCTCTCACAAGAAACGTGCTGATAAAAACTGAGTGGATGTGATCCCCTTTTGCTCCCCTTGCATACTTTGACCTGCCTTCTGCCAGCACAACTCAGAGCAACCTCACAGCTTTTCCCGCCTCAGCTCCCAAGGTATTTGCAACACAGCTCAGAAGAGCGAGAGCATCTTGCACTTCTGCTCATATCCACTGCTTTTGCTCACACATTCACTTCCTACTTCACATTGTGGCACAGTAAGAGAGATTTGTATTAGTACTTTTGGCCTTTCTTCATGTGCATGAACGCATGTGCATGTGTACTTTCTGTAACACATCCACCTATTTGAAGCAGCATAAAAATAACTAAAATATATATATATATATATATATATATTCTTCAAGTCTCAGAAGATTCAAAGTGTCACTGCTGTGAAGTCAGAAAATTCATTCCAAGTCCTATTTATCTAGGTCAGGATGTGGGAAGACTTTTTTTGTGTTCTGCATATGCACGTCACCGCTTTTGCTCCTTGGTACTGCACAGGCTGGGAGCTGCAGAGCCAGGGAAGATGACAGCTTGCTCCCTGCTTCCAGTGGACTTGATAGAAAATTCCTTTTTGTGTTCCTTATAATGGAGTCTTGTCTCATTTTTGCCACTAGAGATGCTTTGGTCAGTATATTACAAACACCATGCTGACAGTGCCTATGTGTAGTTCTGCCTCAGTGCCACATCACCACTGGCTCTTCTTTAAAGCAGAAGAGAAGAGCACCCTGCAAAGCAAGGAACAAGCTAACAAAAGGCTTCATTTATCTCCAGCTGATACCAACATGACAGTGGGAAATACGGGGTCAGATTCCAGGCACATTATTGCGACAGCAGGAGGAGTGTGGGGAGTAGCTCTTGTGTGGAAAACCACAGGGCCTGCTAGCAGAAGGTCAAGTCCTGACGCAGCTTTCCAAGCAAATTTGAATTTGGGGAAGTCTTTTCCTCTCCTCCACCACTCTTAATAAATAAGACTGATAAGCCCTAACCATGTGGATAACTGCTGGCATGCTCAGAGGACAGCAGCATATGATGCTTGTGTTTAAAGCCTGATCATTGCGTGGCACTAACAACAAATCCCCTGCTCTTAAAAAAAAACAACAAACATGTCACGAGTAAGGTAAGCACTGGAAAGTAATACTGATATTATACAAAATAAAGGTAAGTCCTGAATGGAAAACAAAATTGTGGACAGATTACTAGAACAGAAATTTTACACGTTCCTTCTGTGTAGATAAAGAAGTGAACTTAACCTGCCATTAAAATGTTGCTTTATGATGTGCAATTGCTGGGGAAAAATGATTGCAATGTGTGTTGTACACTTACCCACACACCAGCAACAAACCAGCAAAGGAACATACTCTTTCCCTACCTTTCCATGGAAAAAAAAAGCTGCAATTAAAAGTTTGAGGGGTCTGCACTCAGGATTTATCTAGCTATGATGTCCTTGGGGTCCAAATAGAAGCTGGGATCCATGGGAATTCTCCCTGCTCCCTGCACCTCTGCCCTCTCAAATGATGAATTGGGAACCATGCAGGGAAACTACTGCTGTTACTAGACTTCTGGAAGGGAACTGCACCAAAACTTCTCCCAGAGCAGACACCAGGATGGGTTCCTGCAGCCAGTGTCAGCATGTAGAAGGCAGGCTTGTGCTGCTCTCATGTCCCCTTCTCCCCCATACTCGGAGGGTTGGACACTGGGAAAAGGCAGTGCCACTCCACCGTGTGTGGTGCTACCAGAGTGTCTCTGCTCTGTCCTGGATGGTGCTTTCCTATTGTAATATTTTTTCCATCATGCATTCCTTACTTCATTAAGGTGAGTTATTAATCACGTGTCCCAGAAGTGGTGGGGTTTCCCTTTAAGCCAACATTACCATGGTGAGGGATGGAGCCGGTGTTTTGCTGGGGCTGGAGCACTCCCTGCTCTTTCAAGCTGAAAGATGGCTCATGTTCAGAGTGCTGTGCACGGCCAGGCTCCACACAGGATGCAACAGGCTCAGCTTGGTGGGAAATGAAAAGGACATAGACTTCTGTCAGCTTGACTTGGTCTTAATAATGTTTAAATATCTGAAGGTCACTAAATTAGAGTTCAAAAACTTGACACAAAGGCCTCTCTCTAAGATTATCTAGGTTTGCTGAAGTAAGACAACAAAAGAGAATAAACCAAACAGAGCAAAACCAACAGCAGCTGCTGCTGAAATGTTATTCTTCTCATTAAGCCTATATGCTGAGCCTATAGAGGAGGCAGCACTTCCTGTCTCTCTTGCTGACAGTTCAGTATCAGGGCACAAAGGCAGGTCACTGTCCTTGGCGATACGGTAAACAAAGATAAGAGCTGAAAGCAACAGAATATTTTTTTAACCCTGATAATTCACTCAGTATGAATTCCATTGTGGAGAGATTTATTGTTTACTCAGAACTCCTCAAAAGAGCTCCTTGAGAATGCGCCGGACACAAAGCACACATTTCAGCTGAAAGCACTGGCTAGGCCTGCTCAGGGCATCTACTACCTGTCCCTGGATTCACGTGTGTGAAACATTACTGAACCTGCTGGGAAAATGCAGCCCCAAACCTTTGCCCAGATCTGCGTGCTACCCTGGGCTGGGAACTTAAACAGATGCCTTCAATGGGCAGCCATGCTCACGGAAATGCTTTGTCAAGATGCCAACAAAAGAACACATTGCTTTCCTTCTCCACTTGCAAAATGTCTGCAGCAGAGCAGCACAAGAGTGAAAACCATTGGTATATTATCTGACACTCTTAGAAGAAGAAGGATTAGTCCTCCCTCTGCCTGGCCCAAGTAAAACTCCTCCTTGCCTTCCCCTCCCAGCTCATTTCCCCAAATGCAGACACACCACACCAGTGCAGGGGGAGGCAGGAGCAGACATCATCACTGCCAACAGCAGAGACTGCCTTATCTCCTCTGTGTAATGGCTCAGCAGCTTAAAGCAAAGAAAGAGTTTAAACATTTGCTGATTAGGAGAGTAGGGCATCAGATGAGAATTTGGGAGCTGTGAGTGCCGCCACAGATTAGGCCATTTAATCCTGCCACGGCTCCCCTTCCCACTTGGGAAGCAGAAGTAAAACCTCTCCTGCTACTTGCCTGGGACCTCTGAAAACTGCATTTGGTAGTCTTACCCCAGGAATACCAGGCATAATTGCAAACCCAACCAGATTAGATTTAGGCAAACTGCCCTCCAGAAGAGTATAGTCATGACTGGAGGAGCAACCGGGGATTTCTCACATTTGACCTTCCCTACCTTTTCATAGCATCTCTGGGTTTCAATAGAAATAGCAGTCTCTTTTCAAGGAGAACACAGGAAGGTTTGTTGAAATGTTATTTTTCAACATGTGTTTACTGAGGACATCCTAGGATTGCTAGAGATGGATTACCTATAGCCTTGGGCTGAGCTATAAAGTGGATTGTGAGTTTAAAATGTTTCTTTTCCCTTTTCTGAAAGAGCTGTAAGCTTAGCTGTTGCTAAAGTTTCCAACAGTGTTCTCGAGCTTAGCTTTTGTAAGCTGATCTCACCTCCAAAGCCTATATTAGGTCTTGTCCATTCTGACCAGCCCCTCTATATTTCTCTGAGCAATTAAGAACTCTCTTTGGCTCTTGCAGCACTGCAACACCCACAGGAGGTACATGTCCATATCTCTCTGGTGTGTTTTCAGATCCCCACTACTCTTGCTCAGTGGGTACCAGTTGTTCTATTTCTTGCAGCAGGCATGTACTTGCTCTTTTTCAGCTGTTCCCAGAACCTCTTTTTAGCAGCTCTCTTGCCAGATAATCTGGCAACTCAAAGTACAGAAGCGAGTTCTGTTATCTGTTCCAAGGGAAATTTTTCCAGGAGCACTCAAAGATGCCAAAATCATGGACGAGTTGTTTACAAAGGTCAGTACACACTGCACCAGCATGCCAATCAGCTTCTGATACTCAGGTCAGCAAGGGTTTATCAATGTAAGTAGTGGGTCTTGTTGGCTGTAGGAAACTCATTTCATTGAGCCCAGTCAGCCCACAAACAGAAGCTGAGTGGCTGTGGAGTCCTGAAGAAAAGAGCAGTAAAATTAAGCCATTCCAATGTATCATTGTGGTCTCATGGAAAAGGAGAGATATGCCAACCTATGGTCATCACAGCCATAACACACTGGGGGTCCTATCTGCTGTCTCCTACTACTCCTCATTCCATGTGCTTAAGATGAGACAGAGGCCCTGCACCCCAGCACCTCCACCCTGTGCTATCTGTACAGCATGCAGCATGTTTGTATTGATATGCCATCTGATATCTATCCCAGCAATATGGACTGATTGGTACAATGGGGCTGGGGCTACACCTCACTTTCAGAGTTGGAGAAAAATTCAAGCACAGTCCACTAAAAACCACTGGAGAGCATAATAAATTAGGAAAATTCTATGTCAGCACAAGCCCACTTCTATTGACCCCTTTCCCTGGACCCACTTATCCCAACACAGTGAGGAGAATAAACAATATTACCAGGACACTTTTGCCATGGAAAAAGAACTGTATCTATGCTATTGCACATCTCAATGCAGATATACAATAACTAAAGCTGGTTACGAGTCATGGTGGAAAAACCAACCACACAGTACATCTGTCCTTTGTAAATGTGAGGCTGCTGAAAGCAGCAAACAACTTCACATCCAGATATGAATATGGAACACACACTACACAAACAGGTATGAGCCCTCACTGTTACCAAGGGGTATTGCTCCACCAGGATCTGCCTGTTCTCATGGATCAGCATTGGAACATGTGCCTATGCCTCATCTGCCATTCCTCTTTAAAAAAAAGAAAACAAACAAAACTAAAAACTTCAGGGCAACATCTGAAATAAAACATGGTAAATGGATTGATATAATTTCTTCAACTTAGGTAAGTTGTAAGCCTATCTCTGTATAGAAGAGAAATTAAAGCAGCCCCCTTTCAAAGCGTGGTGACAGAAAAGAGCCACAGAGCCCATTTCCTATGGCAGACTTGCCTAATTTGGATAACAGACTGTTTTTGAATTTGTGTATCAGACAAGAAACAAAATAAAAACATAATTTAAAGGCATCAAACTAAAGACACTTGTACTGAAAAATGAAGTTATGTTGATAGAAGCAGTTATATATTTGTATACTTCCACCTATGCTAAAAAGTTGCACGGCATTAACTGCATTGGTTTCTATGTTAATAAAGCTATCAGCTCTAGCTATATGATGTGTATAGATAAGTATAGCTATATACACATGTGTACACCCACCCACATCCTGTTCTCCCTTCAACACCATACACAGAAATTCACTGTTCTTTTCTGTGAAAGACCAGCCATTTCTGGAATATGGAATATGGAAAGGGCAATTTATATACAGTATTTTCCAACAAAGATCTAATTTAAAAACAAGACCCAAAAGAGCATAGATTATAATAAAGCACCCATCTAGCCAGTATTGACTAAAGTTTTCTATCACAAGGCACTTCAGAAATAAGCATCAGAGTCCCACACCACGACGTACACTCACACAAACACATATGCGTGCACACATGCACACACAAAGGCAAGACTAACAGTTATTTGTATTTCCTACTTTGAGAGACAGGAAACCTCCCTTTGCATCTGCTTTTTTCTCACTAAGAAGAATAATTTTAATTACAGACACTTGGCAGGAAGCCAAGTTTGATTTTTTTTTTAAATGACATCTGTCTAAGCATTTTTAAACTTCCTGCTCAATGTAACTTCCTTCATTTTATAGACCAACACCCAGTTACAGCAAAAAAGAGAAGGGAGTAGCAAATGATTTATTCATTTTTCGTGTTAACTCTTATCAGGTATATCAAGCAGTTCATTGTTCTAAGAACTGATGGTACAGAAAGCAGATTTACAGGGGGAATTTAGGACTCATGCAGTCTGGGAAAGGAAAAAAAAAAAGAAAAATCATGCATGGAAAAAACCAACACAGTTGTAACTTAACCCTAAAACAACTCAAGGGTTCCTGTTTCACAGACTGATTTTCCTCAGTTGGGCTAGGCTTTTTTTTCAGGGGAAAAAGAGGGTTGAGAATGGGGTAAGAGTTAGGGCAACATTAAGCACTTAAAGCATGAGGCATCAGGCTATGTTTGCCAGCTAGGCTGGCTTGGCACCAGGCAAATTTCTGCTCCAGCAGTGAAGCTCCTCTGGGCTTGGGCAGTGCCACAGAGGCAGAGTCTGGACTCAAAGTCCACATCCCAAGCTGGCACAGCCTCCTGCCTAAGTCAGGCTACTGGGACAGGAACAAGGAATCCTGAGCACCTCTAACAAAACTGGCTGCAGAAAAAGCAAACATTTCATTTTCAGATGCTGAGCATTAAGGCTGCCTTCCCTCCTTTTCCTTTCATTCTGTCATTACTCACGGCTCACAAGGCTGTATTGCATGGCTTGCTGTTTTCCTCCTGCACATGGGGAGCTGAGAGGTGAAAAAGAGGGGGCAAAAACACTGCTAGAGAAGGAAAGCTGAATAATGCAGGAGCAGGGAAAGGAGAGAATGCAGCAGCAGAAACCAGGAGAGATGAATTCAAAGTGAGAGCTGTGTGATGGAGGGAAGGAAGCAAGGACAGAAGCAAAGGTGGACGAGGTGGCAGGGAAGCCACCCTGCCAGTATTCACAGCTTTTCAGGTAGCTCAGCCTTCCCCTGAGATTTAGCAGGGAACCACAGCTCCTGGGCTAGGAGAAGCCTGGGGTCCAGGCTGCACTGGAGCAAAGAGCAAGAGAGCTGGTGAGGAATGTGGAGGAACTTCTGGCCACTCACTGCCTGCTGTGCTGGAGCTCAAGCCACAGGCAGGTAGCCACAGCTGGCTAACAGGAGTCCCAGAGGGATGGGATTTATAACACACATCAGAAATGCAGCTGGTGTCAGCTGTAAGAGTATCTGTCTCGTGCTGGCCCCACTGCTGGGACACAGGTGAGCCTAATGAATTGTTAATGCCTTGACACCAAAGCTGCATTTCCCTTCTTTGCTCCAGAAAACCTAGATGGTATTCTTTTGACTTGCATATTTTCTCGAGCAAGCTAAATCATCTTTCAGGATACATGAACAACATAGAACAAATGGCCTGGGAAAATTGAGTCTCCCTCCTGTACTTTTTACTCTGTGGAGATGTAACCTATAGCCACCCTGAAAACACTGTAAAAGCTTCCATGTGATTTTTAATTTCCTGATCCTGGCTGGAACAAGAACTGTGAATCCTGCAAGCCTCTGGAGGAAAAATTGGTATTGTCAGATTCTGCCCTAATTTTCCAAGATTCAGGGGTTTCAAAGAATATCTCAGCTCTTTAAGTGTTTGGAGACCTCAGTCTCACAAGTGCCTGACTGCCTTCTGACTTGAGTCAACACAGCTGGAAAATGGAGCAAAAAAAAAAAACCAACCCTGAAACCTCACTGAAAACCAGATGTTGCCATTGAGCAGAGCTACTGTGTTAATAAAACACTAGCACCCCTGCGCTCCCTGAAACAAAATTAATAGCCCTAATACATTTCCCAAACTGTGCTTTATGCCAGAAAGAAAGCAGGAGAAAATTTTTTTATGTCTTGAAGGGACTGTGGAGAGGCATGGTTTGGTGCTGGCACCAGGATTACAGTGCAGTGGGAAAGATCTCTATTTTTAGGGAGGATGGGCTGTGCTTGCCATTTGGCAGGAAGCGATCAGGACCAGTGATTGCAGCATTATTGCTGGACACGAATGATGTGTCACAACACAGGGCTTGGTACAGCACACAAATGTTGCTGATATGTGCCTAGTGTTGTGTGCCACACAGTTTAAGCAGGGTCAGGAGTTTATGCATACCCCTGGGGCATACACTATTCTCCAAGTGGTACTCATATTGTAGCTGTAAAAAAAACAAAACAAACCATCTTCATGCTGTGGGCAGTAAAACAAAGTTTTTTGAGCTCTTTTGCTTAAAAAGTAGTGGAGTTGCTTTTCATACTCCCATCAAAGTTATTTTTCTATCAACTACAAATGCCTCACAGGATGTAGATGCATGATGTGATATGATGCATACATAGCTAAGCAGGAATGCAAGCAAGAACTGAAAAGCAAGAATGGTTTGTTTAAAGGCCCTGTTCCATCTCATCCAGCCACCATCTCATTATGAGTCACAGGGGGCCAGCTTTCTGAGGCCATCAGGATGTCAACAGTTGGAGAAAACATTTGCTCAAATGCCCCTGGGTTTGCTCTGAGAGCAGTCACTGACATGACCTCCACAGCCCTCTGCACCAGGAGCAGGAGTGCTGATTTGTAAGCATGCGACTTGGAGTGGCCACAAAGTAAGAGAAAGCTCGTGTCTTTGGAGGAAAAAGCTGACCTCTCTCCTTTCTATTGTGCACAGCATCCCCATCTTTTCTCCTCCCTTGGCACAGCAGATAAAGGGTCGTTGGAACTGATGAGGAGCAAAGACAAGACCCACACTCCAAATGGCCACAGCTCATGTGCCTCAGGCCCTGCACCAGCAGGCTCCAGTTGGTTTGGTGTGGACCAGAAGCCAAGAGAAAAATTGGTTTCACCCTCCACACTGCTCTGGTGTGATGGAGCCCCAGGACCACTGGCAGTACTGACTGCTTTTAGCACTAATTTTAGTTTGATTGGCTGATACGACTTAGACTGCTATGAACACCAATGTCCTTAATCTGTGTGGGTGGTTTATGTTCAGCAACGATAACAAAAGTAAAGCCAAATTAAAAGTGTAAATATGATGAGGTGTTCCAAAGGCAGGGATGTACATTATAAATAATGTGCTGAATGGATCCTGTGCTCTGGTGCTTAAGAAAATAAAAATATGGCATATTTCATCTATTAATCTCCAGTCATTAAAAAAAAAAAAAAAACAGATGGAGAAGCTGACTCATGAAAAAGGTAAAATGTTTTGCGTAAGGTCACAGATCACAAATTCAGTGCTAGGAAAAACAGTTCCTTAAGCTAATTCCTTTGCTTTGTCACCAGATTATATTGGCCACAGTACACTTGAGCAATAAATTTGACTTAAAAAAACTCAAGGGCATTAGCAAATTATAATTAAGCACACATTCTGCAATGAGATGAATTGTTTTTATAATAAGAAGCAGCAAAAACTAGTGCTTATAAATTACACATTGCAGGAGAGCATTACTCCTTCTTAGAGACAACAACAAATACTTTTGGCAGATTTTGAAGATACAGATGTGTGTGTACGCCTGTGCGTGTTTAGAATACTGTAAAAGCAATAACAGCCTGGCTGCCCTCTCTGCTGTGCACCTTGATGGGGAAGATAAGTGATACTAGAATCAGAAAACACTTCAGGGTTTGGCTTAATACAAAAATACACAGTATTTTTTACATTAAGACTGCTAAACATGTGAATTGTATTTCTTGGAATGGATGATATATGCAGAAGCCCCAAAGAGGCACCAACTGTCTTTGATAACTGCATAAACTGCATTGACACTCAGCTATTGTTTCTTTGCAGTTGGATGCTGAATGCAAAATCAGCTATGACATACCATATTCAAACTTTGAATGAGATGCTAGACTGGGACAGGCATCGTAATTTTTTTTGTGTGTGTGTTAAAGGCACTGAGCATGCAAAGCTCTCTTTCACATTGGTGGAGATTGCTGGTGGTTGGTCCCTTTAACAAACTTAAGCACCTATTTATGTGCTTAAATATAGAGTTAGGAGACTAATTTTGGGCACCTGTGACTGAAAATACCACTGCTAAATACTATTTGTGTAGGCTGATGCTGAAATACTACCACGAACTTTCCACAATGTCACAAAAAAGTAGGAGATATACTAAAATTATAATAATATGTTCTCTTCCCTAATGCCCTTTACCTGAGAATCTCAAACACCCATTAAGATAAATATAAGCATGCTCCATTTACCACATGAACAGTCTTAAAGCAAGCCAGAAGTTAAGAAAGAAACAAGGAGCTCAAGTAATATTAGCCAACTACCACTTCCCTTTCCCTCTCTGCTCAGAGGTAGAAGAACACCAAGACTCTCAGCCTGCTCCCTGTGGTCCTTCTGAGGAAACCAAGCTTTGGAACAGGCTGCCCATGGAAGAGGTCAAGTCACCATCCACGGACATATTTAATAGACATGGCACTTAGGGACATGGCTTAGTGGTACTTGGCAGTGTTAGGGTTATGGGCTCAATGATCTTTAAAGGTCTTTTTCAAACTAAATCCTGTGGTTCTATAATCATGGGTGCCATGGTCAGGCCTGAGGGCATGCCAAAGTTGAATCAAAAGGTAACAGCATTTCCAGCTTAGAGTTTACAAAAAAACCCTCCTACTGACAAAGGAAATTACTCTGTTGCTCACTGTGCTCTTTCCTGATTCGTTCCCCTTAAACCAGCCCAAGGTACCACCTTCCCCTGGCAGGAGGGCTGGTCAAACATATGCTTCTGCAGATGATCCAAGTGCCAGCTGGCACAGGGTAGGAATGGCAGTCATGCACAAAAAGCCTGGCCCACGTCTTCTCCTGACTCTGAAGATGCTGCTATCTCTGTCACCTGCTCCAGCTCTTGCTTCCTCCAATAAGCAGTGAAATGGTGGGTCTGCATCCTGACTTGCCACTCTGCTGGGCAGCCATCTCTCTTTCTCAGGATTAATCACTTAGATGCCACCTGGGTGCTGCTACTGGGGAAAGCTTATTACAGCTTCTGTTGATTAAGCAGTTAAAATACATGCTGCTATATCAATCTAACAAACAAAGCCCATGTTGTTCTTTGATACACTGACAGCACCAAAGTGACATTCATCAGGTAGAGAAGAGAGCTAAGGGACGTCTCAGCAATCATTAACTTTACAGCTACATGACTTCTAACACACTCTAGAAACTCGAGACGGGGTTTATCCCCCCTGAAATCTTATTCTCTTCCCACTGGAGCTGTACAACCAGAGTTTGACTGCCAGGAGCTCACAGCCAGAGCTGTGTGCAGGCTCCCACTCAAGGTCATTGCAGGCACCTTTCTCCTGCCAGGAGGAAGGGCTGGGTGTGATGGGCCTCCTGCCAGAGGTCTCTGGGACTCTCCCTAGGTCAGTGGAGGGACAGTTGCACTCCTGCCAGGCAGTCTTTTCCCATCACAAACCACCTGGGCTCTTCCTGCGGGAGCTTTAGCTCTGACTAGTTCAGGGAGTGAGAAAGCAGACTTATGCATTTAATTCAAAAATCTAAGTGGATACACATCCAGTGGTGGATGCAGAAGCACCCCTCTGCACCTGGGGCCAGGACAAACCCCTGTCACTACAGCAGCGTGGCCCAGAGAATGCACTAAGTCCTCATTAACAGTGTGATAAGTCTCACCTCATCCGGAAAACAGCATGATGGACAGAAGAAGCTACTTCCCTCCCAGCCCTGTCTTTGCCAGTGGTTACACTGCAAAGTGGTTATCAGCTGGCGCTGATAGTTCAATCCCAAATGGTGAGTTTGACCTCCCCAAGTCCTGCAGGGGCTTTCAAACAGAGTGAGGAGTGTGCTGCACACCAGTCCTGCATGGCTTTTGGAAGGCACAGTGCTGCTCACATGGCATCTGCTATTTGTGCTTGAAGCAGGGCAGTTTGGGGTGATGGAGATTGTGGATGGAAAAGGGTCAGCCCTAACTTTCCTGCAACCCTCTCTTCTGTTCTCTCAGCCTTCTCCATGAGCAGCACACACAGACCCTGCTCATTGAAACTGCTGCAGCAGAAAGATTGAATGAGACAGGGAAAAAACTGCTTTTGTGAATTCAAAAACCTAATATATAAACAGCTTGCCTTGCTGAAGCAGCAAAGCCAAGCATTGATGGGTATGGCTACTTCCATTTCACAGAGGAATTGAAAGATCATTCACAGCAGCCTTGAACAGATAATGTTTAAGATCTCTTTGTCTGTGCCCCTAGGGCTGCCACTGCGGGCACCCATCAGCTGGAACAGAGCTCTGGGGGTTCAGACCTGCCTGACCTGCAAGTTCCTCTCACCTGAATGAACCCCTGACCCTGCAAATTATTAAAGGCTGATAATCCTGCATGAATTCATCCTTTTTCTTACTCCCACCATGGAGTGGGCTCTTATCTCTAGCAAGGTGAGGTCCAACCCCAGCAGAACCTTACAACTTTCTGTAAAATATTTGTAAACTGCATTTGTAAGTCCCCTTTTCCCCCTGAGGGGATACAGTGCCTCTGGTAGCACCCAACCTGGCACCACAGCAGTGGGAAGGAGGCAGGAGCTGCAGGGCAGCCTGCAGCAAGGTTTTCCCTGACCTCTTCCAAGCTCATAAAGACAACATATGGCACCACGGCCTGAGCATGAACATGGCCCACCGAAAAACTTTACAAGGTCCTTTACAAAGCTTTTTTGTTTTGTTTCTTTTTCCTGTTTGCCAGCATATGACAACAAACTATTCTCATCTTGTTTACAATATTTGAGTAATGAATAAGCTGCATGTTTTTGTTTTGCATGATAATTCTTTCTCAAACCTCCATTGCTTTATTTGTATATGCATGCAAGCACAAGATCTGCCAGAAAATTGCTGCTGAAATCTTCACCAGTTACAAATATTAGAGCCACCTCTTGTACCACATGGAAATGTCATATGGGGTTGGCTCTCACAGTTGAGCTTTATTCCAGTGGTAAATAAAGTTATTAATACTTCAGACAGCATAAATAGCTGAGTATCTATTTTTAAACATCTGTAATTATCAGTCTGCTAACTAATAGTTCGTTCCTTTAGATTTTTCCAAACAGGCTTAACTAGGACACAGACAGTCTTTATTTCTCATTTAATCCCAGCTATTTCAATTGGAAAAAAGTGTCTGCAAAAGGTGACTTATTTGCAATGCCACAGTATCTGTCAATATGACATTCTGATTTAATATAGGGCAGGTATGCTTTATTATGCTGCGGCCATTTCATGACATTTGCAATTACAGAAGTAATAGTGTTGATCTTATGAATTAGAAATAAATAATTGTTCATTTAGTGATTGATATTCACTGAAAACAAGATTATCTTTAATGTAATTGAATAATTAGTTATTGATGAATGGCTCATGATTAATTACAATTTACCTGCCTTAGCAGGATTTTAAAGATCAAGTATTCATTGTTTTCAATGACAATGAAGAAAGAAAGAATGTGACTGTTAAACTTCATGATTTCAACACTGTGATTTTTCAAAGTAGTTAAAAAATCTCAAAAACCTTCCTGATACATTAAAATCAAAGCCTGCCTCAGCAAAGATGGTAGACCTCTGCCTCTGGGCTACACATCCCTCTCCTTTGTGTACTCCCGAGCCTGAGGCTTTGGGGCAGGGTTTCAACTGGTGCAAATCAGCATAGCTCCTTTGAAACCAGTGACACATACAGAAATAAATCAATTTAATTGGGCATTTGTAGAGGTCACTGAGATAACTTACACTTTGTAAAGAACTTGGATGCCAAAATTATGGAATCAATGGGAAAATACCAGCTAAATAGTTAACAGCTGTCATCTAATCAATCAACATTGGATGCAGAAGGATTGATTTATTTGACATTCACAACACAGTACCACATCTATGTTAATAGTATCCAGGAAGGGAAAAAGGAAGTGACCATGTTCACACATGTCAACATCTTATGAAGACAGATGTTGCTAAAAGCCTGGCTAGGTTTTATCCCTGTTGCTTTCATTTCTGCTTGCAAAAGGAAGTATGAAGGAACTCTGACACTGGCTAAAGAAGATGTTCAGAAATGTTTTCAGGCTTACAGATGCTATATACATTATTTTTCCTAAGACATCCATTCCTTCGTTTTGGCTTGCTAATCAGTATCCTCATTCCTAGTAGTCCTTAAGCAGCCCAACAACCTCAGTGTGTTTTCATAAGAGGGAAGAGAAATGTCAGATTCATCGCCACAGATCTCACCACTGGGAGAAAAGCAGTTCATTCATTTAGCACGAAGCATCACTGGCTTTTTGTCTGTAGCCAAGAATGAAAAAAGTGATGGGATCCCTCCCAAGAATATAAGAGAGGATCAACTCCATGGAAAATAAACATGTGAACACAACAGGTTTGCAAAAAAGCACTTAATCTAGCTGAAAAACTAACTCTGATGCAGTTTACTCAAAACCTCTCTTAAAATTCTTTTGTTCTGCAGGACAATTTCTCCTTATCAAACCTGCTCTATTTCCTATCTTTGGATTGAAAGTATTTCACTATGCTCCTTTCTTCCCCACACCCCCTAAACACCAATTCAGAGGCACACCTTGTCCCTTCCCTCCCCTTGCCTCCCCAGAGCATAATTTAAATAAAAAAAGGAGAAAAAAAATGTAATTTACAAGGTGGAAGTAATATAACAAATGATGCCTTATGGGGAAACCCCACTGCTCTAATAAAGAACCAGTAGGATCTTGGGATCATTCCTTGTTGGGGAGGGTTAATGGAGGCCCTGCTCCTTTGCATCACTGCATTTAACTTGACATTTTTAAAGGAGAAAACACTCCCCACCACAACATAAAAGGTTTTGCGCACAGCACTGCCTATATGTGCCAGTGCTCTTACAGTGCAAAGCTAAAGCATAGGAAGTTATAAACCACTCTGCAGCCACTGCCAGCAGACAAAGGACTTTCTTCAGAGAAAGGCAGAGATTGTGGCAAGAGTTAAAACAAACCATTAAGATTGCACAGTTCACTTCATTTTCCCTTAGGAAACGGAAACTTCCCTTTCATTCTACTCCTGCACTCCCTAAATTAAGTTCAACCCACTGATATAAAAGAGCCACAATATAATATCCTTAAGGAAAACATATTCCAACTGTGAGGTGCACTGCTCATATCTGAAGACCTTGGAGGTCAAGGCTGTACTAAAAGAGCAACCAAAACACACAGGAGCCTGGAGAGTTAAGCAAGAATCCTCTGCAGCAGCTGTCAATGGAAATCCAAAGGAAACCTTGCATAAACTGATGGCTTTGGGGAAGCCACTTTGGATTGTGTGATGGCAGATTCAACCACTGCCTAATGGGAGCATCCTGGAAATTAAATTTTCAGAAAAATTAGCACTCAGAAAAGGCCCTCTTTTTATGACTTGCACGGATTTGGTAAGCTGTGAATATATAATTTCCCACTCTAGCTTAGAAAGATTTCACTCACTTTTTAAAGGTTAATGTGAAAATGAAAACCATTAAAAAGATATCTGCACTCACCAATGTACTAATAACAGCTTTGATCATTAAAGATGAGTTTTATTTAACAAATGCCCTGCTACTGCCACGACTTGAGATCTTGATCTCTTTTTCTTTCTTCCTGTGATACATTATAATTGCAGCTAGTGATGTTTTAATAGAGGTTTCTAGTTGTTTATGAAGGCTTGGGACATCTTCTATGATCCACAATATGTTGGTGTTGTGTGGAGAAGGAGCTTTGTGGATCTTTTCTAATGAGATTCTGAGTGTCTGCTTCCTCATGAAGGCACATGCTATGACAACCCATGTGTTCTTCCTGGGTTCTTAAGAAAGGGGTCTAAAAATCTCAGATTGCATTTTCCCTTCTTGCTATTTCTTAAACTTTCTGAATCTGTTCAAGGCACACTGGAAATCTGAGTACCTATTGAGGGTCCTAATGTTTCAGTGTTGTTTTACTGAAGAGCAATGGCCCACCCATCTTCTTTTCCTGTGTTAGGAAAAGAGTCAACATCCCTAACATCAATACACAATCTTAAATCTACATTGTTTTGTCAGTTTAAGTACACACAGTAAGCTTTTATGAATCTATGTCCTATCAGGTTTTTTGAACATCATACGCTACAATAAAATCCAGATTGAGGGTGGGAATTCTCAGTGGTACAGTAGCAATAATCACAGGAATAAGGATTGCAGTGACATTCCCTCAGGAAGTCTGCTTTGCTTTCTGGTTCCCATGCAGGAGGGATGTGTAAATTATTAAAATGCACCATGCAGGAAAAGAAGGCTTGCATGAAAATAAGTACAATTGTTATTTAAGAAGAGAAGGAAATAATGAAAAAGGGGCTTTTTAAAACACATCCGTAATTTTTTCACAAAGCAACAAGTTGAATTTTTACCCAGAACTATTTACTGGGAAAGTCTGTTTTGCTTGTTCTATAAAAATAGGTATTTTTTAAAATCAGAAACACCAGAAACAGAAGTACAAAGCAAGTGTGAGGGAATTACAAGCAAAAGAGTAAATTTAAAATATGACAGTAGCCACAAACCTGTTCACTTATTTTACCAGCACAACTCTTTAAATTATCAAAGTTCATTTTACTCGAGCTTGCACCCATGATATACATTTCTCTGCTTGTTCTGGCATGCAAGAGAAAAACAGGGAATTACAACTGACCTGGCACAAACCTTCAAACCAAGTCCATGACAGCATTTACAAAGCTAACGCTGTGCGACATGGCTAGCAGGTCAAATGAATGCAAACCAGCAAGTGGAAGTAAATGATGTAAGAGAATTATTTAATTTGGGGAGGTAGAACAAGACTTCAACTGCTGTGTTGTTGCCTTAAAAATAATGCTGAATGGATTCAGAACTCTAAATGGAAGAAACAAAACCTGCCAGCAGCAGCTGCACTTTACACTTGAGTAGCCACTGGGGAAACCAGGGGCAGGTCCTCAGCCAGGGTAAATTGCCCTCACTCTGAATGGGACCTGAATTCAGTGGGAGTCTATCTGTTCACCGACTTCAATGAGCTGTGAATTGGACCCAAGAGTGCCAGGTTTCCACCATTTCAGAATGCTCTCTTCCTCATTAAAATGTACTTACTAGTGACAGCAGCCAATGTTAACCTAATGAACAAGGAAGTTCATTACTGACAAAAAGTGCTAATGCATTTTTATGTACCACTCATGACAAAATCATCTTTGAAGAAAGCAGAGCAAGTTCCTCACCCCTGGCTGGCTTGGACAAATTCCTCATCCAAACATTATGAAAGATCTGCAACAACTGCCTTGCAAGCCTAAATGCTAGTACCACCTTGTTGAGGAAATTTGTGAAGTATCAGTGCTGTGAAGACTTTATCTGCCTTTTCCTGAAGATCCTGTTTTCAGTCAGATTTCCAAATCAGTCTCAATACTAAAGTGGGTGTAGCCCTTGCTCTGGGGAAGCTGAAATAAGGAAAGGTGCTAGAAGGATGTTTTGGGGATTTTTTTAGCATACAATTTTTAAAGACTATTTGATTCTACCCCCTTTGTTCTGAAAACCACACGAAGTTTCTTAAAGTCTATACTGGAGTTAAGGCCACTACTGTTGTGGGTGTACCAGATGAGGCAGCTGTGAGCCAGCTCAGAGTAATGCAAACCACACCAGAAGCAGAAAGTCAGTGAGAGCCAAAATTCACCTGAGTAACTACAGAAGGGCTCAGGTAATTAACTTGTCCTGTTGTCTGAACCATGGTTACTTAGCTAACCAAAAGCTAAACAAACCCTTTCTCTTGGTTATGCCACAGCCACTTCTCCACACACATAGAGAAGTGTATATGTGTAACTAGTGTAACTAGTGAGAGCTAGATGAGGACATTGCAGGGGATTTTTCAAGGCATGAATGCTTGTTTGTCTCCCCAGCTAGCACTTCAGCTTTTAAGAAGTAGCTGTCTGTCCTGAATCTTCTCTGTCCAGCACCCTGTCAAAACAGTCATACTTTTACAAGCTGAGCATAAAATGCACCCAGATGTGCTTACCTCAGAGCTGCATAAGAAGGAATTACACAAAAGACATACTCCAGGGCACCAGGCTCACCAGCTCCTTGGATGGAAGATGAGTGATAGCAGAAGTCTGTAAGTGAATCTTAAAAAGAACTTGAGTCACCTCAGGACAACTCAATTCAAACAGCCCCCGACAGACTGCAGAATAAGAAAGGATTACTGCACCCAGACACATCCTTCAGCTCTCCAGCATGCTTTCAGTATAGAGCACACTGCAGGCAAAAGGAACATTATTACTGTACCACACAGATCACACTCAGAAGCTGGAGACACCTTGAAAGACCCCTGGTCATATTTTTGGCTTGTGTACCAATAATAAGGAATGAAAGAATTATTTTAAATACAAATCCAATCCTAAGCTCCACCTTCCAAACACCAAACCCTTAACCAGCACTGGAAGTATTAAGAGTGTTAATTGCTCTACATCTCCAAGAACTCAACCTCCTGAGAGCATTACATGAAAAGATAATTCTGGCTACCATCTCACAGCGCTGTGCTGAGCAAGAAACCCTCACAACCTGCCATAAATGGAGAGGAAATTCAGCATTGCTGTAAATACCATCATGTCTCTGAGCAAAATCATAATGACAGGCACTCTGGTCTGCTGCAGTTTACAATTGCATGAAATGGGGGTGTGGGTAGGGTACTGTAAAAAATAACAGGTATACATTTCAAAACAGAGAAACCCATTATTTGCAAGAAAAATGCAGGCAAAAGAACTGAAAGGCAAAGTGTATTGATGGAATCTTAAGTCTCTGGGTGTTGATCTTATTATGCTAGATAATTACTTTATCCCCTTATCCACAATGCCATGTTTACTTAGCAGGCATTAAAAAAGGAGGAGAGGAAAAAGGGTAAAAGAACAAAACCTACAATGACTGAAGCTAAATTTATACACACAACAGAGACAGATAAAGCATCCCAGGGGACCTTATCAGTTTTACACAATAACCAACAGGCTGTTTCCTGTATATAGCAGCTTAAGGTCGGCGGATGTTTATTAGAGGCAGAGGGGAAAGGAAATGCAGTATCTTTGACTGACACAGCATGGATATATGAGAAGTGCTATTTATGCTTTTGACTTGAATGAGAACCACAGTGACTCATAGATGTCTTATAGTTAATACTCCCATTAGTGCTCCAGGAACACTGAGCAACTCTGTACCAAAAATGGGGGGCTTGTTTACTGCTCCTGACAAGACATACTAGAGGGTAGGAAGAATTTAGGCTTCTTCAATCCATTACCATTCTTCAGTTAATCCCTGGGATAGATCAACCTCTTTTCACCCTCTTTGATTTTTAAAAAGAGACATTAATTATTAAACATTTGTATGGTGTCCAGTGGGAATCCAGTCTAGGTTAAGGCCACACTAAATACAGCTCTGTGGTGTGCTAGGGAAATCAGCTGTCTGTGTGCTAATTCCTTTCATTCCTGGAAGCCTTGGGGAAACATGAGAAGAGAGGTAGGCATTTGGTCCACTGTTTTTCTATGAATCAAGCTAATACATTATTGAAGTGGGAGTTTTGGAAACACAATGGGCATGGGGGGCAGGGATATCTTGTTTAACCACAGCTCTCTCTCTGCTGTGTGGTTATGTTGGGAAGCTCAAACCAGAGGTGGGACAGCAAGATGGAGCAATTAGGAACATACTGAGGATTTAACTGAGACCCTTTCCCAGAGAGCCAATAGACATTTCCTTGCTATCACTGTGGTGAAGGTCTGAGGAGCTCCACTGGCACAAGTTACCTTGCACAGAGCCTGGGGGACAGCCATGGGTGCAATACTTCAGACTCAGAGAGGTAACAAAGCACACAATTCTTCATATTTCACAAGGAAACAAAGCATATGGAAAACCACCTCAGCACAATGGGGCAACTGGCTCCTTGGTTGGAAAAGGGGAGATAAGTCAGTGCCTGCTGGAAATTTGAAACTAAAGGACCAATATTTCACTTTAGAGAACATGAACTACCCTGCTGTACGTTAAAAAAAAAATGTTTCTTTTGCTTTCCCCTCCTCTGTAAGACAGTAGAGAACAATGACACTTCTCTTACTTATTTTTTAAACACCAACCACTTCTCACAGTCCTGTGCAGAAAAATGAACTGGTCACACTGCTCTTAGGGCTTTACCCATCTTGGCAAAGGACATGACTTTTTTTATGATTCCAGACAGAACTGACAGACTCCCTGAGGTCAATGGCACAGGATTTTCCAATTCCCAAAAGCCCCCAGAGGGACAGAATGGTGAAGGCAGCAACAAGGCTGAAATGGAACAACCAGTCTTTTCCTCCCACCTCCAGGACAACATAGGCTTGCAAATAAGAAAGGGTGTATGCCACAGTTCTAGAGGGGGTGTGTAACTGGAAACATTGTACAATATCTGAAAAAAAAATTAGCTGATTATTATTATTCTCTGCAGAAAAAAAAAACCCTTTCCTCCATTACACTGGACAAAAAGACAAATATCCACCCTTTGCCCCAGTTACCTTCCACAAAAAGTTTATTTGTAGAACTGCACACAGTTTAACCTTATTCTAAGACACACTGGTGCCAACCTGTCTTCTGGATATGAATCATGCTTCCTCCATGGTGGTGGTGTGTGGAGGGGAGGAAAGCTGTAACTGAACATTTTTTAAATATTTCAAGTAATATTCACAATAAATTGGATGAAAACTTGCCTCACACGAAGGACCTCTGCTCTAATTAGGAACACCGATTTCTAATCCTAATTCCTCATTTTGGAGCTGTGTGTTTGTACCATGATCCATGCTTGCCCTGGGTGCTCAGGAGGGTTTGGTTTTTGCAGAAGGTTTCCAAAGAGATCTCACCTCCCACCTAGACATCCTGCAAGGGGCAGTCAAAGATCTGAGACTCAAAGGGCACACTGGTCTCATACTGCTATCACTGTGTGCTCGATGTACACAGCTCTCCTGAAAGCCTGAGTCTCATGTGAGTGCCTAAATGGGGAAAACTTTCACAGAAGTCAAGTACAGTTAGGCTCATACCTTTCTTGCTCTGCCTCACAAGCTGGACATCAGCTGGGTAAAATAAGCTGGACATCAGCTGGGTAAAATGGCAGCAGGCCAGCTTGGAATTAGTAGCTTCAGGCCAGCTTGGAATTAGAAGCATGGTCCATAAATACTTGATCCAGAGATCAAGTACTCCGAGAGCCCCTGCCAACACTTATGCCCTGACAACCCCTCTAGATTCAAGCCCCTTGTGGCTTCAACCCATCTGGATGTCAGGTGTCCACCCAAAGCTTCTCTATCACTCCATTCTTTCACTAGATGGGGAGGGAAATATAAGGAAAGGCTTTTGGGTCAAGATAAGGACAGGGGAGTCACTCAGCAATTACCATCACAAGCAAAGCAGACTCAACTTGGGAAAATTAATTGAATTTAATACTAATCAAATCAGAGTAGGATAATGAGAAGTAAAACCAAATTTTAAAAACATACTTCCCCCATCCCTCCCTTCCTCATGAGCTCAGTACCCTAGAGCTCTCTACCTCCACCTCCTTCCCAGCTGTGCAGGGGGATGAGGAGGGAGGTTTACAGCTGATTCATCACACGTTGTTCCTGCTGCTCCTTTCTCCTCAGGAGGAGGACACTCACACTCTTCTCCTCCACCAGCTTGGGGTCCCTCCCACGGGAGACAATTCTATATGAAATTCTCCAATGTGAGTCCTTCCCACGGGCTGTGGTTCTTGACAAACTGCTCCAATGTAGGTTCCTTCCATGGGGTGCAGTCCTTCAGGAACTTCAGATTGTTCCAGTGTGGGTCCCTTGCAGGGTCACAAGTCCTGCCAGCAGACCTGCTCCAGTGTGAGCTCCTCTCTCCATGGATACTGCCAGGAGCCTCCCCCAGCTCAGACTTTCCACAGGGTCACAGCCTCCTTGGGGCACATCTACCCACTCTGGCATGGGGTTTTCCACAGGCTGCACGTGGGTCTCTGCTCCCCCATGGACGCCTCCTTTCTCTCATTCCTCACTGACCTGGCTGTCGGCAGAGTTGTTTCTCTCCATATTCTCACTCCTTTTGTCTGACTACTGCTTCTATTGCACAGACTTTTTTCACCCCCCTTCTTAACTCTGTTGTCCCAGAGGCACTACCATCATCGCTAATGGATTCAGAATTGGCCAGCACTGGATCCATCTTGGAGCCAGCTGACATTGGTTCTGTTGTACATGGGGGGAGCTTCCAGAAGCTTCTTACAGAAGCCACCCCTGTAGCCCCTCCACTACCAAAACTTTGTCACACAAACCCAATAAAAAGCCTCACCTCTGTTCCAGCATCCTGCATGGACACCTCTCTAAAATTTAGGCCAATATTTGTACCATGGAAAGCCACCAAGCAAATGTTTGGGAAAAAAATCTCTTCTCAATTGCAGATGCCAAGCACTGCGTGGAAGTCAGGTCCTCTGACAGTTTTGGAAAGGGAAGGCAGGTGGAGACCTTGACCTATGGAGCAGTTAGCTTTGGCTGCCCATCTCCAGCTTTTCCAACAAGGAGAAGCAATGTATGTCTCTAGCTACGTCCAAGGGCTCAGCCTTGAGGAACACAAGTCAACTTCTTGACCCTCACAGGCCTGCTTTGAGTAAAAACAGGGATACACTGAATTGAAATGACTGAAGTTGGAGATGGGAATGAGTTTGCTGTGAATCACATGGCTGCAAAAAGGGTATGACATGCACAGCCTCCTGTATGGCACGAGGGAGGGAAGACAGGTATCGCATGAATTATGAGTAAAGTGGGACAATTTAGAGAAAGTTCCAACTTTAAAAAAAGGGGAAAAAAAGAGGAGACCAAAAGCCATTAGATACATAACCTTGTAGTCTAATATGGCCATAAATTAACAGCTGCACTATATTATGTAAATTTATGTTAAATTATTCACTACCTGTCACCATATCTCCATAAAAAATCTACATACTGACATTTACGAAAAATGACATCTTCTGATAATAGTTTTGCTACGTATTTCAGTGGCTGCAATTGCCTTTTAACCATCTTGACTGCTGCTGAGGCAAACACTATTGAAACAGAGATGCTTTAGGAGGTCTAATGAATTCATTAGTATTCACAGATTCACTCTCCAGGAGGGCACTGTCCATGTAAGTCAGTGTCCTTAGGCATCACACCGCTTCCTTTAGCTTCAGAACTTGCTGGAGAGGAGCCAGGAGGGATCACACAGGTCCCTCCATCACTCTAGATATGGGCTGGAATTAGATACCCTGTAAAGACCCTGGCTGCATCCACTCAGTGTGGAATGTGCTGGTCACTGAGCACAGCAGGGCCATGCTGGAGGGGCCTTCTTCATTCATAGGAATCAAAGTCATCATCCAATTGTGAAAACCTGAATCAGAGCTCTTATTGAGATAAGATGCTTTATGAATCACACCTGGTTTGAGATGGACCTTCAGCTGCCCAGCTGTGTGCTTCTGCTGACTGGAACTGACACACATGAGTGGGGTGCCCCAGCAACCCTGACTGCAGTGAGGCACAGCACACAGGGACACATTATCCACGCTTATTCTAAATAGGAAATACAGTGGGTTTGGGAACTGGTGTGTGTCTCATCCTCCACAGCTTCTGAAGCAGTGCTGTCCTTCCCCACCACTTTGTAATTCACCAATTACAAAGGCAGCTCATGATGTGCCTTCACATGAGCCTCACACAGATTTACTCACCCCACACTGCCACTCTTCAGAGATGGTGAAGCCTGAACAGCAGGCTCTGGCTGTTGCCCTGCTCCTGAGGGGTCTAGGCAAGGAGTTCTGGCTCAGCCTTCCACTCAAGGAGGGAATCTGACTGGTTTCACCATGCATTTGCTGGCTGACCTCTAACATCCAGCTAAAGCACAAACAGACCTGCACTCATAGAGCACCTATTTGCTACAGGTGTCTCTGCTGGGGCTTAAGGTAACAACAGCAACTGCAGTCCACTGAAAGACTTCCAATGATTCACGTTGGAGCAAGCCAAGGATAAGGGAAAAATTCTGTAGTTCACTAGAAATGGAAAAGAAGGTCAACTTCTTCTGCTTCTTCCTGATAAATATTGAGTATAAGCTAAGAAAAGAAGCAGAGGGCAAAAGATAAAAGAAAATTCAAGCGCCCTCCTATTAAGCCAAAAATCATGCTATAAACTACTAATGTACTTCCAGGGCCACTGTCCCTAATTTGACCTTGCAGTTCTGCTCAGAAACATTAAGCCAACATTTCAGAGATGGGAGAAAGGAAGAGGGGATAGATGTGAAAGAAAGAAAGAAGAGAGGGAGGGAAGGCAGAAGAATAAAAACAAGCTTTTGCAACAGCAGGAAGCTCTCTCTTAATTCTGAGATAATGAAATGCTTCTAACCAGGCCCAACTGCTGAATATTACAAGAGCCATCATCTCATGTGGATTGCATGCAGCTTTATTTTCTACTCCCCTGCATGGACTGAGTATGATTCACAGCACAGTCACAGGAAACAGTCATTACTATTTATTTGGAGTGAGATGAGTGACTGCTCTAAACAGCATCAACTGCACCTGCGATAGTGCAGAGAATCTTTTTTTATTAAGCACACCCATGCCCTCTTTTTTCCCTTCTGCTCTTCAATATTCTCTTCACAAAGAACATTTCATTTCAGTGCTGGCTGCATAGATGAAAAAGGGAAGAGGCAAATTTACAGCAATCGTTAGAGAAGATGCAGAAGCATGGCAGCAAACCCTGGCTTCACCCCCTCATCTGCACAGAAACATCCCCACACCATGCACATGCCACAAAAACAGTCTGTACACAAAGAGAAAGAGACAATCCATGAAGTATAGCCACTCATAATAAAATTACAATAACAAATGCCCGGCTGTGGATGAGCCTGCTTGCCCCCATTTTGTACATTTGCTGCAGCTGGAACATGTCAGAACACCCTGAACTCCCTCTGCTCCAGACAGCCCTAAAAAACAGCTCATCTTCCTCAACCTCTGAGCAGCTCCTCTGTTTTCTTTACAAGACACTGCTCACAATTTTGCTGCAGCAATTTATCTCTGGCTCCACAGCGAGGTGGGCAGCCGGCTCCCTGGCTTGCTGCTGCTCTTTCTCCTGCTGTACTTCAGCAGCTGATGCTGAAGCCTCCCCGGCCCCCACATACTGTAGCTAGGAGGTGACAGAGCCTCAGTCAATTCCCACAACACTTTATTCTCCCCTTTAGCAGTCTCTGCTGATGAAGGTACTCTTTAGACTGCTATTTTGAATTTAACACACAGTTATAGAGGATCCAGAGCACTCAAAGCACAGACCTCTCTCTCTTCTATAGCCTTTATTGCCCAAGTGCATGCACCTGATGTGCTTACAAAAAATGTCCTTGCTGGTAAAATCCTCTTAAAATGGCTCAGCTCTGTTTTTGCTGGTTTCAGGCCAGCAGTAGGAAGAAGCTAAGGCCATTTCATCCCTCTGCTGTAGGTATCAGTATCTCAAGTACCTGCATCCTGTGATGCCATTAAAAGCTTCAGGAAATTAAAAGTGTGGGTTTTCTTGTTTGTCTAACAAAGTAAGGTACTTCACAGTATAATGGATTGCTCTTGAAAACTAATACTCCTAATAGCAGCAAACAGATGCACAGACTGGACTGTTTTATCCATATTGAAGTTTGGTACTTATTTTTTGTAAATTATGTATGGTCTCTGGAGCGAGCATGATTTCAGATCACAGCAATTAGGGGAACATTCTATTTTTTTTCTTATTCTCCTATGTAATCATTCTGATGCCACATGTGACTGACACAAAACTGGCAGCAGATCAGAGCCCAGCA
The DNA here is from genome assembly GCF_023055355.1 of Agelaius tricolor. Lineage (NCBI taxonomy): Eukaryota > Metazoa > Chordata > Aves > Passeriformes > Icteridae > Agelaius > Agelaius tricolor. Next base: position 8,873,619 of record NW_027269263.1, read on the forward strand.
CCTTCATGGATGAAGGCTGTGGTGAGATCAAAAATACAAAGGAGAGCATAAATGAGGTACAGAGCTTGGAAGTGAGGACAGATAACAGAGGGAAGAAGGGGTAGCAATGACTTTGTGGTGATTTCTACTCTGTTTACAGTACAACAGCGTGGTAATCACCTGTATATCCACACCCAGATGCTAAAGCAATTGGTATAGATAAAAAAAGATGGTGCAAAAAAGGCAGGTTGGGAGAGTTAATACCTAAACCACTAAAAATCCTTTTGACTCACTACTGTTCCCAGCCATTACATCCCATGCTGTATATTTTTCCCTAGCTGGTATTAAAAAATCTCTTAGTACTGCTTCTCTCACCACCACCTACCAAAGGATTACTAAAAGATAACTTACTTTCCACCTCAGGTCTCAGCAACTGCAGTCCCTGCCCTGTGAGGAGAGCAGCACAACATTCTTCTCTTTCTACCAGGATGAGAGATCTGCTCCACCATCCACATGAACATCCAAGCAGCAGGCGTGGCCAACCAAAAAGTAAGGACACTCATTTCATTGTTGCAAGAGCATATAGAAAGTGATAGCAGTATTATATCAGGCAGGTGAGAACTACATCATTGGAGAATTAGGTCTTTCCTTGATTCCAAAGAGAACATTTTAAATCCTAAGTCAGGAGGATCACCAAAGGCAGTCCAAGTTATGCCACAGTTTGTTTTGCAATATAGATATTAGCTCACTAGGCACTGATCCCAAACTCTTATCACTTCACTTTTGCCTTCAACAGCCATTAGTCAAGCATTACCTGGGGACAGATTCACCTCCTGGTTACAGCACAGTAAACCCCTGAGCTGACAAGGTTATTCCATATTTATACCCCCAGAACTGAGAAGTAGGTCTCATATTTTATTTCATTTTGGCAGCTGGAGGGAGCTGAGGTACAACATGGGAATAGCCTCATAGACAGGAGCAGCACAAGGCTGTGCCCACAGGCCTGCATGGAGGGGAACAAGCTCTGACCCAGCTGGAAATGAGCTGCTCCACATCCTCGGCCTGGGGAGCTTCCCAGGGGACAGGTCACTGTCACACCAGCATGGTGAGGGCTCCAGTATCCATCCATTGCACTTGCCATTGCTCAAAGCCTTTCATCCTCAACACTGTCAGGGTGCAGCCTTCCTTGTCAAATTATTTTAAGTAAAAGCCACGGTTTGAGACAGAAAGTGCTTCTTGACATGTGAACTCTCAGCCCACGAGCAGAGTGAGAGCTACAAAAGATTCACAGGCTCCTCCCTCCCTCACAACGTTTAAATGATTAAGTAACAATTTCTAGAAAATAATTCATAAAAGGAAAAAGGGCAGATTTTCAAAACTATCAGCTTGTAAATTAAGTAGAGCCAATTCTCTGGCAAGCTGTCTAACAAGGTTTCACATTATTTGTTTTATGCTTCCTAAAGATCTGTCCCTAGCCTAAATCCCAGCAGGAGGAGACACCACTGGAGTTTAATTACACTCCAGCTATGGGAAACATTCAAGAAACAAGGATCTGAAAAAAACCCTACAACTTTGTCTAAAAAGAAAAAAATATAAAAATGAAAACAATAATCTGATTAAAGCAATGATACGAATGTACTGTACCTCCCAACCACAGGTTTAAAACATTATCTTCTTACAAGTCTCAAGGCAAACAGCCAAATTGTCTTGTGAAGCAAATTGAATAGTTATGCCATCAATTTACAACACACATTCAGCATTCAGGCCTATGGCTTAAGTAAATCGTTATGAGACATGGCATTTTAAAACGTTTTGGTGCTTTGTTTTAGTTTTTTTTCTTTTCTATGAACTAGACATGCCACATGCTGTGCTGAAAATCCTTGATTCAGGACAGGTTTTATCTTAGAAATAAGCTATAGTTAGTATTTCAAGGGGTTAGCACATGGCCTGTGCTCTCCTGGCTGTGGTGTGTGTGTGTGTTTGCACACCCACTCACAAACATCTGCCGGCCCCCAGCAGATGCTGAGGCACATCTCACCCTGGCCAGGAGGGTGGGCATGAGTTGAGGATGTGCACAGCAAAAGCAAAAGGGGCATGCACTGATCCACAGCACGGGAACCTGCTGCCATCAGCACAAGTGTGAAGGAGATGGAAAGAAAACTGCAGGCAGCCTCCTCCAGGTATAATTCTTTAAACCTGGGAAACCCATCTAGCTGAAATATCTTTCTCTGCAGGAATAGGGCAAATGACTCCTGTGCATTCAGCTGGGACAGCTGAGCTGTGGAGGAAAAAAACCACATTCTAAGCTGAGAGGAAAAACTAGGCATTGTCACTGTTCCCCCTTCTGGTACCCCCAAATCACCCACCTCAGGGTTCTGTAACTGGCCATGATGAGACCCAACCTCAGCACCCAGAGAGGAGCTCCCACGAGGGGCTGCAAAAGGAACAGTGAGCAGCACTGACTGTCTGGAGTCAGCACCATGTCCTGCCATACACAACGGAGAGACTTGCCACTAAAGAAGCACTGAAATATTTAATCATTCGAAACATTCAAGTGCGACAAAATTATCAATGAAACTAATTAAGAATCTTGAGATAATAAGCACTGATGACAAAATGTTCCACTCTAGTGCCTGCCATCAGGCAGTCAGGATTTAGAATATCAGTCATTTATAAAGCTTATACCCTGAAGGATCTCAGTGCACTTTCAAAACATGTGCCTCCACATCCACATAGCCCTGCTCCCCAAGGTGACTCAAACTACTCATGCATACCCAGCAAAGGTTCCCAATTAGGGGTGAGGACTTCAGATGATGACAACAGAAATGTGACTATAAACGGCATGGCGAGCAGAGAAGCTGGGAAGGGCCAGCTGTGGTGCCTGCAGGGTCAGGTCCTGAGGTCTCAGCCAACCCAGCTCTATCACAGGCACCCAGAAGGGCAGGCCACAGGAAGGTGAGACAGCTGTGCACAGAGCAGACTCGGGGAGGAAGAAGGTCATGGGTTTGATAAAAAGAACAGGGCGCCAGCGTTTTATGCACTGGGATTTTTCAGCAATTTAGGACAGGAAGTGAACCGGTGTCAGGCGATCAACACTGCAGATGGGTCTTTAAGCAGCCAACATGTAAATGGGTTTTGGCAAAGATACCGCAACTAACAGTCTTTTTTTCTTTCTTTCTTTTTTGTGAGAACTGCCATTTTTAGGTACAGTCAGAGAAATGTTGCCTTCTGCCTGCTAGAGCAGGTGTACAGATGTCGACAGCAAGTTCAGGCAAGTGCCAGGTACTCGAGAATCATCACTGGGTATGTGAGCCGCCTCACCCATCCCCAAGCTTTTGCAGGAGGCAGGTTTTACTTCCTGCTGAGGTTTCCAACGAGCAGACCCTGTCTGTGGGCTGAACTGCTCAGCACAGCCTGATTTTTGTTTTGTCTTTGTTTCTAAGTTGAGGCACCTCGGGCAGGCCAGCTCCTGAGCGAGGTGGGTCGCTGTGAGTCACCCGCGCAGCTCCCCGGGAGCTGCCCACCAGACAGGCACAGCTAATCTGGAATGACGCCTGGTAACTGCAACAGCTAATTTCAGACTCAAGGCACCAATTTCCCAGTCACTTTGTAGCTACACTCTGCTACCGTAACGGGTTCTTTGCACAATTATCGCAACACTTAGTAAGTTATTCATTTCTGAGAGAGCTAAGAAGCCTTGTAAATTATTTTTACTTTAAAGAAAGCAGACATAATCCTCTCTGGAGGAAGCAAATAGCAAAGTTTTTCACCTATATTTTGTTTATTATTAATGTCTGAGAAATAATATTATCTCATCATTAGTAAAAAATATCGTTACTTCAAAAGAAAAATGTAGTAAACGGGCAAGAATTTCAAACCCAGGTGCACGTGCCATTGTGGCAATGGCATGCATCAGGCACAGGCAGTTTGAATATTTTATGCTTCATAATTTTTTTCTTAAATAATTAACTACCTTTAACTAGTGATTGTCCAGCCCTACCAGTGCTGTGGGTTTAACTGCATCTCAACAGCTCTGAGTGTTCCTTTGGTGGTTCTGCTTCTCCCTGCTCCAAATCCAGGCTGTCTCCAAGCCCTGCTTCACTTTTAGGTTAGAGATCTCTTTCCTGCTTCACCCTGTAATGGATGTAAATCCATTTTCTACAGCTTTGCCCCCTGGAGTGGACTCAAACAGCTCCAGTTAAGATCTCTCGTGTTCACTGGCTGGACCAGCATTCAGTCTAGTATCTCTTAGCACAGTAGAGAACCCTGCCCTCTCCAGCTGGTGATGTGGGGTTATTTGGTTCTCTGTTTGCCTCTTGCAGTGCAGAAACAAAGAGTTAAAATGCCATACCTTGGTTTGATTACTGCATTGCTGACAGAAATGCAGATTAGGATGAGGAGACAAGATGTACTGAGCCACTTAAGAGTTGTACCCTTTGCACAACTAATTGAAATTAAGCCTGTTCTCTCAAAAGCTTTTTTTTTTTTTTAAAGTACTACCAAAAATGACCTGGTCTATAATTATCCTCTCATAGAATAGTCCAGTGCTGAAGGATATACAAGTGTACATATATTTAGATGCATAAAGATGCCCATGAGGGCTTGGTAGCCTTTGCCAGTGCAAAGAATTTGCTTAGAATACTTAGATTTTGAATATCTGCCTGTGCACAGCAAGGGTCTCATGACCACCACATTTCTCTGCAAAGTCTGAGTGTAAGTGGGATTAAAATTATTACTTCCTTAACCTGAAATGCTAAATATGCAAAGGACACAATTCAGATTTCTATTCAGTTTCAAGCAACCACTATGGCAATTAGCTTTGACTTGATAAAAGATCTGGTAACAATGTTTTCCTACAAAACAAAACCTTAACCCCCAACTTAAGCGACACTTCCCATCTATTTTCTCTTCATGCATTTATAGAAATATAGAAACAGAGAATAAATACATCAGCAAAAAGATCTAACAATGCTTAGAAACACTTAACTGCAACAACTACAACACTTGAAACCTGAAGGGCACACTGAGCAAAACCAGGTCTGTAAGATAAGCTCAGTAAGATTTCACACTAGTAGAAAATTGCTTTTAGAATGCTCTATGCAATTCTAATACCCACATTTTTCCAAAGGATGTTAAAAACCCACAGGAGAACTTCTGAAAGCAGGCACACATCCCGTCCAACTTCTAAAAGAAATATATAAATAATTTTTTAAAAAATAAATCATTTTAGGGACACACAGTTTTAATACAAGAAAACACTAACAGGTGATCACTGTGGTTTACAGGTAATATCTTAATCTTTATTTAGGAGAAGGATAATTAACTTAGGAGAAGACATAAAGCAAAACTGTGGTAAATTCATGAGAAATTTTTGCCAGAAATATTCGGGTAAGAGGGCAGGACATATTCCCAGCTATTTTTATGCAGGATGTCAGGACTGGTGGTGAGATGAACCCATACAGCAGCAATGGGGATAAAAACAAGCCCAATTCCAAAGGTCACCAAACATTAAAAAAGTTCACATCTGAATGTTTTGGCCTGGATCTATCTATGGTTTTTCTTGTAAAATCAGAGCTAGGAAAGAAAGCAGGACGTTCACTTAGCACCAAGTCTCTGTGTCCTTGCATTGTTCTCTCTTTTAAGTGCACTGCTAAGGCTCCACTGATAATAAAAGATTGATTTAAAAGACCATTCCACAGTCTAAGCAAACAGTGAGCCTGGCTAATGTTACATATCATATCCTCTTGTCATTTACTGCTACTCTGTGTGTTTACTGTGCCTCTCACTCCCCCTCAGTACCAGCCCGAGGTTGCAGCAGAGCAGCTGCTCCTCCAGGGTTGATGGCACAACTCTGCAACTCTGAGCCCAGCAACAGCAGCCTCCTGATTGATTGTAAAAGCACAACCCTGCTCTCAGTTAGGCTCTGAACCAAAACAACCTCCTCCCAAGGCTTTGGGTCAAGTCTTTGCAGATTTCCTAAATGACAGGCACCCCTATGTCACAAGGTGAACCTTACCTCTGGTAAGATCCAAAATTTAACCACATTATCTGCATTCCTCTCTCAAGGTTCCTACTTCAGTGCAAAAGAGATTATGAAAGTAGGTTGTGTGAAAAAAAAAAAAAAAAATTGTATCCACTCCATCTTTAACTTCTATCAGAAAAGCTATTATATTGCATGGATTACTTTTCTTATGGTAAATTCAGTACACAGCATGATAAAAACATCCATGCTCTTCCCATTAGTACAGGAGGAAAACTTAATGGAGTGTGTTATGTTTTGCTTTGTCTTTCTCTTACCATTTTTTGAATTACTGGTCTTGCTTTGTGCTCCTAGCCAACATGATGAGAGTATTGCTCCTTTCCTTCAAATAACTGGACTGTGGGAACAAAGAGGTGTGTTTTTGGAGCCTGAATCTCAGTTTCTCTAAGGTCCTACCAAGGCAGCAGCAACAGGCCTTAGCACAGTTGCAAGCCCTCTTTTGTGAAATATAACAGCAGAAATGAAGTGAAGTGAACCCTACTGCAGGTGAAGGATGAGGTTGATGTACACACACCTTGATGGTCCCTTCCCATTACAGGAACAGGAAAGAGAACACAAATGTAAACTGAGAATCTGGCTTGGCAGTTAGCCTGGATACAGTTTGTAGGATTTATTTGTTTAATTAGAGCAAAAGGTAGAGACCTCCAGAGTCATATGAAAACAATATGTTAAACAAGGTTTTGCCCAACATTTCTAGAACACCAGAGCTTGCAACAATGGAACAAGAACAATTAAAAAGATTACTAAAGCATTTTGTTTTGCTTGTTCTTATTGGGATCTTTCATTTTCAAGTCAGGAAAGACATTTAATGCCACCTAATTAAAATAAGTGTGAGGGTTTTGGTTTTGTTCTTTTTTTTTTTAAACAGATACACTAATTAATTATTACAAATAAGTCCTGTGTCTTTGGTTTTAAACAAGATTAGACTGCACAATAACAAATTCCTAAACTTAATATGTATCATTTAATGAATTAACAGACAATACCTCTTTTTCCCCCATTGCAGAGTGAAGAAGAATGTGCTTAGTAGGGAGTACTCAAAGCACTCTTTAAAACATTTTGTGTTTCTGTCCTTGCAGAGGGTGATGCATGTACATCCTTCAATTTGTGCACATCAGTAGATCTGATGACTTTTGTGTTTTAGATCTCCAATGAAAATCATTGGTTTTTTTTCACTTATATCCATGGAGGAAACATCAGATGATCTTGCAAAGGATTTCTTGTGGAATGTAAGTTAACCAGAATATGTAAATACTATTCCATGAGTTCTCTATGTCTCACAACAAAACTTTTAAATTGTCTGTGCCTCCCGAAGAAATAGGACCATGAATATTACAGGACTTGTAGGTACTTTTAGAGGTTAATGTTTATGTACCATATGGATGTTAACAAATGAAAAGTGCTAAAATATCCTAGACTATTTAGAAAAGATACAGTATCTTTGCTCCTGCTGTCTCAAGTCTGCTAAAGTGGCACCAGCTTACCAAACCTAAAGAAAAGAAAATCAGTTGTGTGACAGTTACTGCTCAGGTTAAACATTATTGAAACCTGTAGGAAAAGCAACCACTTGATTCTGTCATGGAGCTTATCTGCTTGTTATATTTATCCAGAGGGACTGGTCAGGAGGATTAGAGCCCCTGTGCAAAATGACTGGCAAGGTTTTGTGCACAGCACCTGTGGGCAGAGTGGTTTGTCAAGGCAGCGCTCTGCACAGAGCTGTGTGTTCAGGGAAGAAATAAAAAAATCAGAAAAGGAAAAAAAAAAAAAAAAAAGGAGAAAAGAAGCACCAGGCACTGTCTCAGTGCAGCAAACACAGCTTGGTGAGGGACTGCCACAGTCCACGCTGCTCCATGGAGCTGTGAGAGCAGGAGCCATGTCCTGCTGCTCAGTTCCTGCTGGGATGGGCAAAAGAAAAGTGTGCACAGTCCTTGTAAATAAGTAGGGTCACTTCAAAGATATTTGGCTCTAATCCAAACAACCCTGAAATTTCAGCCAGCAGCTCAGCTCACCCCAGGTGAGCAATGTAAACAGCCAGCAAATTATGACATGGCACAAAATCTGACAAATGTTGGCATCTTTCTCAGCTGACAACATGGCCACATCCACAGAGGTGCACCTTTCAGTAGGGGAGTTCAAACACTCCTTTGGCAAGGGATAAAGCATGCCTGGTTTGCACCCAGATTGTGCACTTGGTCTCAACATTGAGCTTGCTCAGACAACAGGCAGTATTTTAGGTAACTACTACTTCTTGCTCCTCAAATTTCCATAGAAAATTGTTGGCAGTCATGACTTTCTTATTACAGAAGGTATCAAACACATAGAAAAGTTTTAAATTAACGAGCTGTTGGGGAAAATCCGCACAACACAACCTGTGACACTATCTGAAGACACCCATACAACTGGTGTCAAGCTGTGCCACTTAAAGCATGTTTTCAGCACCCACCTAAGACAGCCTGGCAGTGCATATTTGAGAATTTATCACAGGCAGGGAGTAAAATGCTTTTAAACATTATCGTATTTCCCCAGTGAATGCTCCTCCCAGCAGGGAGCTCTGCTGGCTGGTTTCTACCAGGCCCATTGAGCAAGATCACTTCTAAATAATAACTCCTTCCACAACTTGATTTCCTTGCCCTAAAGCCTGGTGACATGTATCTGAACACTGGGATGCCAGCACCAAAAAATACCCACAGCTCAAAGCAAGATATGCTGGAGCAGTTTGTGATGCTCTGGGTCTGGCAGAAAGCCAGCCTTGGGGTCAACACATTCAGAGACTTTGGTGGTGAAATCCAAGGAGTTTGAACATTTCTGGAACATACATCACAAGAAAAGCTGGTTGTGAAGATGTACTTTTCTAGAGTGGAAGGGAACAGTGCAAAGCTGGAAGAGAGTTGTAATTCAACAAACTGTAAAAGAGTAGCTGTGCCCTCCTCCTCAGAAAAACAGTGGGAAAAACTCACCTTTGGGTGAAGGGGCATTCATACAGCCTGAAAATTGTGCAGTGAAATTCAAGTAACCCCTTGTGACTACTCCCCCGTCTTCCCTGATGCTGAAACAACATCAGAGCTGTCTGCTGGTGGTGCTTAACTGCTTGTGTTTTTCACATTAGAGAGGCAGGAGTTTTGGACCCCCCGATTCCTATACTTACATACCTTTGGAAATTAGCATAAACATCTCAGCTGGCTACCAATGTGATTAAGATGTGCCTCCACTTTGCAATTTTTTCTTTGAAACAAAGCAAAGGCTTTCGTTTGTTAAGTGAAAATTCCCCAGTGGAAACCCCTCTCTCTTTCCCTCCCATTTCTGACCCCATACTGGGCACTTTAATCTAATTTTGGTTTGAGGTTTAGAAGCTGAAGGCTGCTTCTGAAGATCACTGAGGGAAAAGAAATCACTGGGAGGAACACCACACTTTGAACTGAACGTCCCTGGCACAATGCATATTGGAAAAAGAAAGCACTAAGAACATTTCCCAATCAATGTAGCTGTATTTTTCACAACCAGTTAGAAGAAATGGAAACCTATGGTAAATAAGGCTGCTTTGTACAAGTCCAATTACCCTGAATGATAAATTGCCTAATTATTTCAGCTCTAGAATCTTTCCCAAGTTTTTTATCCTTTTCTTTGTAGTCACTGTCTGCAGAACAAGAGCGTTTGACTGTTACTAATTAACAAGAGAGAAAGATGCAGGACATTTAGTAAATTCACTTCTGTTTAAATCCATGTTACATTATTTTTCCCCACCAAAGGGGAAAAAAAAAGTAATAATTTATTTAAAAGCTGCTCTGATGGAGAAAATTTTTCTCCATGACTACTCTGTGATATTAAAACAGTCAGCTTTTGTTTTCAACGCTCCCTAGAATGCCAAAAGATTAAAGGCACAGCTAGGTTAGATTAGCACCTCGAAATTATCTGTAAAGTTCTCTACTTATCAAGCTATTAAATCTAAATTCATGACTGCACAAAATCATCTTCTTATTGTATCCTGAGTGCACATGAACTTGGATGAAACAAGTTCCAAAAAGATAAAGCTTTTAAAAGTGTTTCATTCCAGTTCACTATGCATTGACTTTCTGACATCTTGTTTCTTCCTTTTTCCTTCATTTAGATCAACAACAGCAGCAAGGGCTTGTGGATAATAGTCCCATGTTCAGAACTTTTTTACTTCTTGATTTTTCTCCTTTAAATTTAAAGTGTAGCTAGGAGTATGAAAAAGATATTAAATTTTATCCAAAACCTCTATTGAAGAAGATCAAAATCATCTTATTGTATTACATTTTTAAACCTGATAGTACGTAAAGCATTAAAAAACAAACAAAAAAACAAAATCTTTTTTTTCCTTCCTGCTTATTAACAGAGTCTTTTCTGAAATCTGTTTTTTAAGATGTGTGTAAAAGCAGAATGTTTTACATATAAAATAATATGAATATTTTGTTGAATTCTGAAAGCACAGTTTCCATACAGGTGGAAAACATTGAGTCAACAGGGCCAAAGAGTGAATTGCTTGCACATCATGCCTTAATGTGCCACGCCTCAGTGACAGCCAGGGAGGATAATTCCTTGGACTGAGAAAATAATTGAGCTCTCAGTCTCACTGCATCTGAGCCCTGACTAAGGATGGTAAACATGCAAGCATCTATTTATCTACTCAGTCTTGGTTAAAAACCCAACATTCCAGTCCATACAAGCAACTGGAATTTCTAGTGTAGAACAGTTTGAAGTCTGCCCTGATCAAGGCCCCAAATGCCCATCCCAGGGGCTACTGCAGCAGTGAAATTCCACTTCTGGCCATACTGCTGGCATAGAAACCCTTGTGGGGCACTGGCCAAAACATTCAAAATACGACCAGTTATACTAACATACAGGATGGATTTTGTTGCTTTAAAGGATTTGATTTTGGAGAAGTCCCATAACCTGTCTTATGAAAACCAGACATCAAATTAGTTAGTAATAAGTAAGATTACAACCATGGACAGTTAACTTCAGCCACTTCAGGCATCTTCTTGGAAAGATTCCTTGGGAACAGGCTCCACAGGGAAGAGGCATCACAAGGATCCTTTCCTCCAGGCTCAGGAATGATGCATCTGAATGAACAAGAAGAAATTGTGCAGAGGGGACAAGAGACCCACATGGATGAATATGGAACTCTTTTCATTTCTCAAGCAGAAAATACACAGGAGATGCAGGGCCAGGCCACTTAGAATGAATATAAAGAGGTTATCAGAGTAAGTAGAAATGAGACAAGGAAGGCCAAAGTCCATCTGGGGGCCAAAATTAAATCTGGCCAAGAACATCATAGACAACAAGAAAGGCTTTTTCAAATACATCAACAACAAAAGGAAAACAAAGGCAATGGGCAGAAACTGATGCACAGGAAATGCCACCTGAATTTGAGGAAGAATTTCTTTACTGTGCAGGTGACCAGGCACTGGAACAGATTGCACAGAGAGGGTGTGGGGTCTCCCTCACTGGAGATATTCAAAAACCATCTGGACACAATACTGTGCCACTTGCTCTAGGAGGGTCCTGCTTGAGCAGGGGGGCTGGACCAGGGCCTCCCCTGTGGTCCCTTCCAGCCTGACCCATTCAATAAATATCAGTGAAAAATTGTTCTGTGACACAGTAAAATATATTAACTGATTTGAAACTGAGCAGTCTTCAGACAGGATGTGTTTCCTACATTCCTTTGTGTTTTCCTGACTACTCCCTTTGCACCAATCTTTCCATCTGGTTAAGCAAGGAAATGTTCACTCATATCTCTGGAAGACCACCACATTTCTAGAGCAAGGGCACACCCAGAAACACCACCTTTCCTTTTTTTCCACGTTAAAAGAAAAGCATAAGATGAAGCAGGGCAAACAATATAAAAGCCATCTCATGCTAATTAAAAATAGCAAAATCATATTGTAAGAAATAGAAATTATTTAAATACACATGTTCTGCTAGGGTGGTAAAAAAGGGAGAAAAAAAGGGAGAGGAGGTCACAAGAAGTTCAGTCTACCAAAAAACTGCTTTACATAATCATGAAATGCAAACTAGTTTCCACTCCTTCTGGCACCAGCTCATTCAGCCTTCACTTCAAATGCTTATTGACAAATAAATGGACTGGTTGCTTCCTATTAATGCTTCCTAATTTATGTACATACCTGGAGGAAAAATTCCATTTTGACCTCACATTCATATAAGCTAAGATCATTTTTAAGCTATGAATATGATGAATACAATTTTAATTTCTTCTTTGTTGCTGTTGGGGATATGCTGTTTCTTAATAAATTAAGCATGTGTTCTCCTCAGCTCAACTTTTGCACCTTATGCATTTAATACCTGCAATTCAGGAATCTGTGTGAAACTTCCAGATGAAAGACCTTCTTTTCTTCAGTCATCATTCATTCTCTCCCTCCTTCTCTCTCTCATGCAAGCACAGGTGCACAAACAGGATTTATTTTATTTATGTTCCCCAGTACTTCTCCTTCTCTTCCTTTGCCCATAGAATCATACAATGGTTTGGCTAGAAAAGGACCTTAAAGCTGATCTAATTCCAACCCCTCTGCCATCAGCAGGGATATCTTCCACTAGACCAGGCTGCTCAGAACTCCATTCAGCCTGGTCTTGAACACTTTCAGGGATGAGGCATCCACAGCTCCTCTGGGCAACCTGTGCCAGTGCCTCTCCACCCTCACAGTAAATAATCTCACCTAAACCTACCCTCTTTCAGTTTAAAGCCATTGCCATGTGTCCTGTCACTACAGGCCCTTGTAGAAGGTCCCATGGAAAATCCCTATCATGAAAATGGCACTTGTTTTCAGAAATCTCAAGAGTCACTATTGTCTTTACAAGGTAAAATGCTGTTAAAGCAAGATTTTACCCCTTGGTCTTGAAAGCCTCTCAGAAGCTGAGAGTTCAGTGGAGATTCCTGCAGCAGATGAAGATGCCAGGGCTGGGCCAACACCTTCATGCTCTGAAGAATCTGCCTTTCAGTCTGGGGACACACAGGGGTCTCATCCCAAATGAATGTTAACTAACATACAGCTTGAATAGGCTTCTCTACTTAGCTTAGTATTTAATATTTCCCAGGAGACAAGTTTCTGCCTGATGAATGCAATTGGCTGCTAATGCTGAGACACAGGGTGGGGTCCTGACACAGATGTCCAAAGCCACCCTCTCTCATTTGTAAGTTCTTTCAAGGGCCAGATGGTTTAGCTTTTCTGATTTTTTTTGCATTGAGGTTGTGCCTATTGCTAGCTGTTCTCTTTCTTTGCTAAGTATTTATGATACAGCAGCAGATAACTTATGGGAACTTTCAGTGCCTAACTTCCATGACAAAACAAACAAAAAAAAATAGTATAATATCTTTTTGGGTTTGACTCCTACTTCACATTGAAAAACTCCGGAGGGCTAGACAGGCTGCCACTCTCCTCATTCCTGAGAAATCATGGCATGTTCACCTCTTTTCCTACCATGTGGCTTGGCTGGTGAGAGTATGTCCCCTCCAATGTCATGGAGAGGAGCAGCTTATCATATTTACTGTGATTTAGCTTATCTCCTTGCTTCCTTCTACAAGGCTCAACTGCCCAGTGCAAAAATGTGATCTACCAATTCTACCTGGGACTATGTCCCACCCTGCACCCTATGATGTTACCTACCTGCAGCTAAAAGGTTAACACTGATATGAATATAAAAATTTATTGGACATTGCTTTGATATTAATTTGGCTTCCTTTATCCCTGGAGGAAGCTTGTTAATCACCATATACAGGGGCAGCTGGGAGACGAATCCTGAAGAAAATTGTAACAAGTTTCTTGCTCAGCAGTGGTATTTTTTCCTTAAATGAAAAACAAATATACTCTTTTCTCCATAAAAGCCTGAAATGGAAGGGGGGAAGGAGGGGGACAAGGAATAGAAAGACGCGGAAGATGCATCCTTCCCTTTACTTTCTTTTTAAACAAATCTGTGTAATCACATTTAAAGTGCTGCATTATTAACATCTTCGTCATTAAATGTTCCATGTCACTAGAAAAATTTATTCTTTAACATGAACCCTGCAGCAGTGATAGTGGGTCAATTATTATGAGGATGGCAAAATACCAAGAAAATTCAGGGGTGAAAATGAGTATCTGTCTAGCATACATTACCTGAGACTCAGTTTTGCTCAAGAATAGCAATAAGGCAGAGTCATTGAGCAACATGTGACATTGCAAGCAAAAGACAAATTAGTCTTCATGGACAAGAGACTGATAGGCCTGAACAAATGGAAAAGTAAAAGGGTTTTTTTCCTCTCTTTCCTCTTTATTTCTTTTTCTTGGGTGAAAAGGGGTAAATGAACTCTGCAGTGTCAACAACAACAAGAAGTTCCTTGAAATAAAGGTACATTAATCATCTCAACAACACCTCATTCCAGACCACATAGAATCACCTCTTCTCAGCTGTGAAAAGGATTTTCCTAGGAAAGAAGTAAGGTTTGGAAAAGTCAAGGAAGAAGTACAATGTCAAGATACAACTGGGGTTTAAAATGTGGAAAGTGTTCCTATAAGCTAACAGTAGACTTTCCAAAATAGCAAAGCCAAACCAGACTTACCAATTGTTTAACTCAACTCTTTGCATATCATAAATAGGCTGACTCTCAAGAAAGGCTTTACTGTCTTTGAAAGTCTTTATCCCCTTTGAAGAGCAGGCATCTGTAGGTAGATACAGTGTAAGAACTACAAACACAAAGCAAGCAAGGAGAATTGCTCTCATGCAGCTCCTGGCTGCTCATGCTTCAGACAAAGGATGACTGTGGCCCTACAAAGCACAGGAACAAGCAACAAAGGGATCTTCCAGACAGGCCTCCAGGACAACTTCTCTGCCTTCTCTGCTGGGAAGGTGCCTGGAGTGGAAAGCAGCCTGTGCAAAGAGGTATCTTCTAAGGCTTGCACAGTGAGAAAACTGAGCCCAAGCTTTTCCACCTCGGTGCTTCCCCTCAGCATTTGAGCCTGGGAACAGGTTTGGAGTAAAGTGGACAAACACTTTGCAAGCTTGGACTCAAGGCTTTTCTCCTGATACTTCTCTTTGTACACCAGAGAGTCAAGAAGTAGAGATAACAAAGCCCCGAGTCTCAAAGGTGCTTAACTGGCTGACATTCCGGAAGAGTTAAAAGTCAAAACTTTTAACTCTCTGTCCAAGAGAAGTGACTTTGTGTCTCTTGAGTCCAAAGCTTGCATCGTTTCAAATCAATATATTCTAGACACTTACAGCAGAGGAGAAATGTGGGGAAAGGCTTATTGTCTTCTCCTAACTTAGCAACATTTGACTGGTATGTACAGAAGCACCATGGGACTAAGATAAATAACTGATTTCAGACACGGAGCAACTGCATGAAGAACTGCAGAAATAGAACCTAACAGTACTCAGTCTCTACATGTTTAAAAGCATTTCTCTATTTGTTTTAAAAAAAAACAAGTGCTGACAGCTGACATTCATAAGTGATGGGAGGCTCTGCAACACTTTCTTAAACAAATAGAGCAATCAAAGAGTGTCATTTCATTCAAGAGAATAAACAGCAACAACAACCAATATTGTTTGTGCTTCCTGGTTCTGTATGTTTTGTGTGTGGATGTGTATGCATGTGTAGCAGCAACTCTCTTCTGTAGACTTTTTTCCTGCACACTGTTTACAATTCAGTCTCCCTTGATAAATGCAAGCCTTCACTGTCAGCAATATTTCCTTAGTGAAGCTCAGTCTCTGTAGTTGGGAGCTTCTGAGAGCACAAAGCCTTGAGATACTGCATGAAAGGCACCAAACTCATGCAAATTGTTGTAGTAATTCCCTGACAGTGACATCTCTCTGACTTTCACCTCTCATTTTCATTAATGCTCAAAGAAAGCCGACTGTGCTACCAAGGAGACTCTCTGCATAGACTGCTTAAAAATCTAAAGTACTCAATCAGGCAGAGAGACACCATAAAAATGGTCCTACCTCTCTCTGCTCTAGAAATTTTATGGGAAGGGAAAATTTTGAAATGGCAAAATCCCTTTTCAATAAGACATCTCCAGTAGACTGCAGAGGTATTAGTGAAGGAGCTTTTCAGTGTGAAGAACAGAATCATAAGCCAGTGTAAAGTTTAGTACAATTCCACTTAAGTCAGTGAAAACAATTACTCCAGATGAGCAATTGCCACACCCAGTATGTCTGATGAATTACAGCAAAAAATTATCAATCATAAATGAGGAGTTTATGCATCAGTCCAGTTCAACCTGGGCTATTCACAACTCACTACACAGAGCAGTTAAAAAGGAATTAAACAGTATTGTTTCATAAACAAAACTATGGATTGCAATGACTTTGGAGTAGCATCATTCAATATTTTCGACATGAAAGAGTACAGATGAAACAGTCTGGTCAACATTTTCAATAAAACATATTGAAAATATTCCTGGGTCCTAAAGCAATACAAAACCAAGTGTTTATAGGAATGAAGATGTCTTTATATCAAAGAAAAATCTCCAAGTCTCCATTTAAATAAAGAGAGAGTATGGCAGGACCTTGAAGTTTCTTTAAACTTTACAGTCTCTAGACAGAGGTGAAAATGTTGATAAGTCACACCAGCGGTGAATTGTTACACTAGTACTTTGTGTGGATAGGAAATTTGGTGGAGTAGAGACTGCTATGTCTTTTCCTGTTCTTCATTCCTCTCACACTGATGTTTCTAAATGTCATATCAAGCAGTGATAAGTAAGAGTAGTACAAAGCTTTTTTAAAATAGAATGGAAAACACAGTCTTGCAGTCTCCAATCGTTGTTTTATGGTAATAGCTGCTCTTTCATGTATTCACTCTTATTTACTTCTCCTGACTCCTGTGCTCTCCCTCACCTTTGTCAGGGCTCCTGGAAGTATTCCTAGGCATCAGCAGCAAGGAGCAGTGAGCTGCTACTCTGTCCTTCACCAGACCTGAAGCCTCACATATCAGTGCAGCAACACATCTCAGGTTCTGTAATGCTCAGTGCAACCTTTTTCCCGTGGTTCTTTAAGTAATGACATGTTTGTATAGATATGAGCTAAAAATCCCCCAAAATTGTAGCACCAAATCTACCCATAAGTTAATGCGAGGCTTGGCTGTCTCTTACTGAGAATAGGCAGTAAATTATTCCTGAAGGTGAGATTAGAATTCAGGGAGCCCTTGCTCCAGGCTTTTCTATGCTCTGCACCATCAGGCATGGATTTCTTTATTGCACAGAGACAGAAAAGATCGTTCTCACACCTCTTTTGCCCTCCTTAGCTGCCCCAAGCAGGCTTGCTTTTCCCCCTCAAGAAAATGACCTCGTTTCACTGGTTTAACCTGATGTGTTTACTTTGCAACTGATCAGGAGCACATACCCACACCCACTCACCACATTCCACATCAGGGTAACAAATAACTTCTTATGAGAAGCCAGCTTGGTCACCTGTGGTTTTGCACTCTGTTTTGTGCCATTACTCTTCCTGTCTAAAATTGTGCAGTCCAGTAAAACAACAACAAAAAATAATTCATAATTGTGAATGATTCAGGCTTGAGAACAGGGACAAGGAAGGGAGAGAGATTTTAGCATTTTTAAATGCTAAAATGGGAATAGAGGAAAAAAGAGAATCCCCACATTGAGGGAATCCCCAGCATGGAAGATGCAATTTTTCATGCCCTAAGCTCTGCGGCTTAGGACATAACACAGAGAGCAGCTCAGAGCACACAGTGGCACTCAGAAGCAAGTGTTCATATGCTCAAAATGAATGTGTGTGCTCCAGGCTTTCTATGGTTTTGCTAAGCACACACACAGACAAACAAAAATCAACTTGCTTTTACAATAAGATAATCAGTCACATGTGCAAAAACTGTTCCTAAATATGTCTTGTGAAGGGCTCCTTAAAACCTCTGCACGGGGATCATTTTTGACTGAAAAGGAGAGGTGAAGACCACGGGTGCATTCTTTCTCACTTGGTGAGTGTGGATAAAAAACATCTCATTCACAACTGTATAGCCTCTAACAGTTCAGGGATGGTTAGCCACAAACACTGTAAAAATAATCTGGTCTTGAAATAGCAACCTTTCTCTTTTTTCCCCCATGCCCTCCTTTACTGGTACATACCAGGCTTGCTTCTCAGCTGATGCATATCACCATACCTGTACTAATACCAAACATGTACCAGTTTAACCCATCTGAGGATCTGACCCCTCTCTGCTGTCCCAGATCTGTGGTCTCTGCAGAAAGCAATATTATTTTATGCAGACACAGAGGTAGGCGTCCTGCCCCCACTAGTTCATATTTAACTCTCTTTTCATCTTGTTTATTTTGCTTTCATGGTATCAAAGCAAGCTGCACACCCAGCAACAAGCTTGCAGCAAATAGGTGCATCTTATTTTTAGCAGATTGCCCTTCACAGGGCACACACTACACTCCCAAGGGATTTATGAAGAGGGTCAGGTCACAGTCTTTATAATTTGAATTTTTATTTGTGCGTTAGAAGAATTATGCTTGTCTTTTCCAGTACAGTTGGAGCACACACAGGGATTCAAAAGTAGTAGGGGAAGATACAGTGTGTGGTGACAAGTAATCACCACTCAGTATTTTGTCTTTCTGCTTCCCCAGAGATGAAAAGCCCTGCATGCCCTTTCTCTACACCCTAAAGACCCAGATAGAGGTGAGGGGGCAATGTCCTGTCCTCTACAATAACTGAGGCCAGGAGCTTCTCCTGCCTGCCAGACTCTAAAATAGGGCAGGTGCCTCTTCTCATTTTGAGGCAAAGAGACACCATGAAGCCTCAGCACTGAGCTGTCAGTCAAGAAAAGACCTAAAATGTCCTTTAGCAAGCAGATGAGGATGGTCCTGGAGGTAAAAAGAAAAAGATGACAACCCATGAGTCACTCAGACACTGTTTTCTGAGGACACCTGCCTGGAAGTGCCATCTATTCAGGCTGTGTGGTAGAGATTGGCAGTGAGACCTCCCAAGACAGCTCTGAAACAAACTTGGCTGGACACAACAGAGCAGGATAACATGGTCCTGTCTCCTCTGGGTATCTGACTCCCAGCACTGGGACTAGACACTTGCAGCACCTAGCTTTGTGTTTCTGCACCACACTGCAGCAGACTGCACCACGCCTGGCCAGGGATCTCTAACCCAGCATTGACTCAGCTTTCTCCATCCCCTTTATGCTCTCCCAACATACCCACTGTGCAAGACAGACAAATGAAAATCACAGCAAAGGCAGGGGTGTCCCCAAGTACAACACCCTGAGCCACCAAAATACTGCTGTATGCCCAGATGGACCAACCTTGCTCCATTACTGGCTATTACAAGGTCATCATGCTTTGTGTTTTTGACTGGTGTGCCAAAAAGCTGGAACTGTGCCTGTCATTTATAGCACCTTTTCTCAGATAGCTCTCACATGTCTTTATAAACTTTGGTAAATGAGTATATAAATCACTCTGTCCACCACCAAAGTACAATCATCTCTGGGATGATACACAGCAGCTGCTGTAAAATCAGACTGCAGCTCCACACCACAGATTAGGGCAATAAAACATTCTGCATCAGCCAACTGAAATGGATGGAGGACAGAAGGGGGATGTGGTAGAGGACATTTTGTAGTTATAATTACCTGAGTACAAATTTGGCTGAAGAGGGTACTGTGTTTAATACTTGCATATCTGCAAATCAAAACAGTCTTCCACCACATGTCAAAACAATCTGACTGTACCATTCCCCATGTTTTGGCCTTTTAAAGCCCTTCCTTTGTGAAAATTGCAGAGCACCTTGATAAGAGCAAAGCAATAACCTAATCAAATTTCTTAGCAACTGACTTGATAACTAACTGAGCCTGTAGCTTCTGTGTCCCTCCCTTCCTCTCTCTTGCATGACAACTGAACACAGCATCTATATATACCCAGTTCTAAAATAGCTGCTGCTCCCGTAACTCACAAACCGTTCACATAGATCTCATTTTCTAGGCTAAAAGTAGTTAATTGCAGTCACTGAGGGGACTGAACTGCTGCACCCTTTTCCTTATTCTGGGATGGGCTCCCTGAGCAGTGCATTGCCCCCTCCTGCCCCCCTGCCAAATCATGAACTGTTTATAAAAGGAAATCTTTTGAAGGATGGGGCTGCAAAGATCAGATCTACAAATTTCCTGTTATCAAGGACTGCAGATGAATCATTATCTTTCTTTCCCTCTCTTCTACTTGGCCATACAGCCATATATGCACCATCTAAAGCCAAACCTGACAACTCAGAAAGTACAGGGAATTTATTTGAAAGGTACTTCCAATCGATCTATGACATGGGACAGCATGATTTGGGATGAGGACACCAGTTTGAGTTGAGCCTCATACAGACTTTGTACAGAGCAGAAATTAATTTGAGTGCAAACTCTCTGCACTGACTAGGGAAACTGCCACAAGTGTCCCTAGCTTCATAAATTCTCCTAGATAGTGCAAAAGCTGAAATTATCAGCAAAATATTAATAGAGAACCAAGAAAGTCAAGAATTAAGCATTTGAATTTGATTATTATTGAAACATTGCTAATAGCGAACGGCAGCTCAGTCAGACCATACACAAGCCAGGATCCATTTAGTTCTCCAGCTTGAATCAAACTCACACCCACATGTGAACCTCTTGCACTGACTCACACTGCAGCCTCCAAGTGCACAGCAAGGGGTCCCTTAACTGGAGTTGGACCAGACCAGCTGCTAAGGGAAATTTGGTACACACAGAGCTAGTCTTTAACTACTCCAGAATAAACTCCTGAGGTGCTTAGAGTGTGTACCCAACAGCCCCCACTAGCAGCTGTGCTGGACGATGAGTCTGTGCCCACAGGAGCACACTCCCTGTCCATGTAGACATGGCCATATGCATGGACTTCCTATGTGGAACATCCTTAAGGAACCAGCCAGATAATGACTGATTGCACTCAGATTTCTACACACTTTCATGGAAATGTTTACTATTTCACATGTCCATCTACAGAAAGACGTCATATGAATGATGTCACACACCCATCCTGCAGAATAGCTCTCCCAGCAATTCCCCTTTGGTTTCCTAGGCTTTCAGCTTTCAGGAACTGATGAGGAGATTAACCATGTTTTCCTTGGGGCTGAATAGTAGGGGGTTCTGTGTGCAACTCTGTCCACAGCATTACCAAGTAAACTGCTCATACTCCAGGCCAAGCTGCAGCTTCACATCTTGGCAGGCCTTAAGGAAGTCAGCTGAACTCACCAGACATGAGGGCACAATTAGGCCTGCCATGTATGAATGAAACAAGTAAATAACTCCAGCTCCTGGAAACAAAAATGCCCTTGGCAAATACAGATAGTGGAGAAGTAATTTGAACGCAGTATAAGAGAATTACATACCGTGATTTTTTTTTTAAGCTTACACATATATTCTGCTGCTAGAAGAAAAAAAAATAAGAACATTCAAAACAAAACTTTGAAGCTTCTGATTTGCAAGGCCACTATTTATGCTCCTACAAAGACCAGTAAATAAAATTGACCACAAAAACAGTAGAAGCAGTTGTACAAGAGGAAGACAATAGAAACGTGTAGTTTTAGAGCCTGACAACAGCTGGTTGATTTCAATAATGTAAAATATTTTTTAAAGGTTAAGCATTCACCATGACACAAAGTTTCTAGGCCATCTCTTGTGTTGATACATTTCCATTGCCTTGCTCTCTGCACAGAGCCCCAGAGCAGCAGATCATACTCACATGTTTTGCAGAGAACTCATCGACCTCCCGCAGCACCTTCTCCTGGCACTCCGGGTTGGTGGCCAGCAAGTAGGTGGCAAAGGACAGCGTGCTCGTGGTGGTCTCATAGCCAGCAATCAGGAACAGGAAAGCTTGGCCTGCTATCTCATCCTCTGTTAGCATCTTCTGAGCCTTTTCAGATGGGGCTGTGCCAGCCAGAGGCGCCTCATCCTGTCTGGGAGCAGCAGATGGGCTGAGCACACCCAAGCACCCGGCTACCATGGCTGAGTCACAGGCGTCAAGCATCCACTGGAGAAAATCTCTGCGCCTCTGCAGAACAAGGAACATGAGGGATGGGTCACAGAGCAGTGCCTTCCATGGGGGATGGAAACAGAGAGCTACTTCCTATTTATAGTGCATGCTTGGCTCCTACAGAATGGCCACCAGCCTTTCAGTGAACGAGGAGGCTTCTATAAATCAGCTGGAAATGACATAACTAACAGCCTGTCCTTGCTTTCTTCCCAGTGAGATGAGACTGATCTGCCCCCAATTCACAAGAGATATGTTATGTACCCTTCACAGAGGATTGCTAATGGCCAGCTCTCCACAGACCTTATATTCTTAGGCTGAGTTCTTGGAATTTGTTGGGAATCAGGGGACTGACATAGAGACTGTACATGCAGGCTCCATGCGCATCTGCCAGATGGAGGCAGCACAAATCATGCTTGGAGGAGCTGGTCCATCTGCTTGGATGCACCACCCTCATTTGTTGGTATGGTCCAAAGCTTGGAACTCACCATCTAAGTTCAGGGTTGCATCTACATTACTTTCTATACTAGCTTAGTGTGACAGGGCTAAAGTCTAACCTCAGTAAATTGGGAGATCTTTTTATGAGAAAGTACAGCTATGAACACTTGTAAGAAGATAGCCTTTTTTAAACAATTATTTAACAACATATTTGCAGAACCATATTAAAACTGCAAGCATTCCCCTACCACAAAACCTGCTTGGGCAGTTTGTCTTTGCAAAATGCCCACTGAATGATCCTACTGTTATGAGAACACTTTCTTTCACACTTATTTCTGACACAGAAGCTCTAATAAACAGACCTATGGCCAAGAGTGAGCTGACTCCCAACCAGTGTGGACAGCAAGCTTGATTAGGCTTTGAAATATAACCCAAAAGGTTTGAATTGACTTTTGTGAGTGGGCATAATAGAATTGTGCTGAACCTAAGCCATAAGGCTGTGTGATTGATTTTCAATTCCTCAAATACCAACAGAATACATGATAGCTCAAGGACTTAGAAGTGACTGCAGTGCAAGAACATGACAACTTGTGCAGTGGGATGGACAACAGAAGGGACCAAGCTTTTCTTCAAAAGAAAAGAATATGCTGTAAACTGTATTTTTCTGTTAAAAATTAATCATTTGAAGGATTTCTTGGATGTGATGTTTGAGAGATAAAGTAGAAAAAAGAAGGGCCAGAGAAAAGGATAGGCAAACAAGATAAGAGTAAGGAAGAAGTAATTAATTATAAATGTCAGACAACTTAATCAGATTATTTATTTTTCACATGACATGGGAAAAGAGAGCAATGAGACAAGAAAACAGGAGAAATACTCAGTGCTTAGCTCTGCTGCCAACAAACTGTTCTGATTGATCTACAGGCAGAGAGGAATGGTTATTTTGGGGTTTGAAAAACACAAGGGATTGGAATAGTGCCTCTTTAACAGCTCCTTCCCTCCACCCCAGAGAACCTTTCCATTAGGTACCTTGTACCCAATGAGCATCTTTCACCCTGGTACACCCAAAAATCAATGCTCCAGATAGCAGCCAGAGCCTGCTGAAGGACTCTGCACATTCACCAGTCAGACTGAATCACCTCCAAGGCATGGGAGACGTGCTTTTCTCCAGCAGGTGAAGGCACACAAAAAACCATTACAGACATTGTGCTCTGCAAATGAGCTGCAGCTCTGAAAACACCTCCTTGTGCCTAGACTTAGGCACAATTCCCACCAGCATGATAGGATACCTCTGCTCCATTATATTCCTGTAGATTGGAGGAAGTAAGACTTCATGCAGACTTCAGATGTGAATAGCTCAAAATCTTGTTCACTTTTTCTGGGAAGGAATAGTTTGTTTCTGGGAATAGTTTCTGGGAAGGAATAGAACATCCTGGGAGTTCATGTATTGCACAACTCAGAGTCCAACTCTTTGGCATAGCCTGTGCTTCAGGGATTTCCCTGGTACATATATTTGTATTAGGCCATTTTTAAAATTGAAAAAAACAAGCAAACAAGAAAAAAAAAAGCCAACCAAACCAACCAAACAAAAAAAAAATTCAAAACAAAAAAAACAAACAAACAAAACCAAAAAGAAACAACAACAGTAAAAAAAACCAATAACAACAAAAAAACCCAAAAAAGCCAAGAGAGTCCAGTTCCAGTGTGTTCATTAGTGTGTGGATAAACCAATTCAAAATAGTAATGAACCACATCTGTAGAGACAGTCTCTTTATCTGCAAGACTAGCCACCATCACCTAAACTACCTTCATAACATAAAAATGTTTAATTACATTCCTATTCAGTGGAATTGTAGCACTGTAGCCTCCTGCAGCTCAAAAGGTGTAACATTGGCTATGGCTCTGCATCCATCCTTCTCTAGCTGTGAATTTCCTTGTAAACAAACCCATTGCCCTCTAAGGGTTTGCTGTTCCCAGTCATGAGCTGTTAGACAAGCCTGGTCTTATATTTAGACAATACACTCTCTGGAGACCCTGTAAGATGTTTCTCCAGCCTTAAACAAAATCAGGTCCTGGCCTTATACAAAGCATCGGGTTATTGCTGTAATAGCAAAGTAATAATCATAATGACTACTGAATAAAATTTCATTCATGAGAATTTTTGCTGAAAGCAAACTTAATGAATACCAGCGCAAGTGAATATTCCCAGGAATGTGCTCTGAAATGCCTCTGTGGCCATTTTGAGGAGCTCTTTTTATTACTCACGTAATATATTTGGTTAGGAATTTAAAAGCTTGTCTTGTTGCAGAATCTGTTTTTAAGGTCATCCTATCCAGAAAAAACTGGATACCCGATCTGTGCCATCTAATTTGCTCACAGGTGAGCAGGGGTTGCTAAGAGCAATGGCTTCATAAACAAACCTTGCAAAAACAACATTCATTTGTAAAAACAACTTGAATAATAGTAGGGGGAAAAAAAGTATTACATTAGAGAGAAGTAAGCTTTCTTCCATGATAGTTCTACACAGTGGAAGGAGCTATATTTCAGCAAAGCTTCTCTTCCTTATGCTTCATTCTGCTTCATTTTAGGCATCAGTATAGAGTGTCACATAAAAAATCGTCCTCAACCCAAGCGAGAGAAAAGATTTCCAGGGTTATAACAAGTCATAACGAAACATATTTTTTTCCGTGCCATCAGGATGGAAAAATCACTCTGATTCCAAAACCTAACAATGGCAATAGAGACAAATACTAGCATAAACCCAAATATAATTGGATTGTTAAGTGCTAGAAATAAGGAAAAAGCATCTCATGAAAATTCACAGAGGGGAAGGGGGAGGTTCCTCCACTTCAGCTGACAGTAGAAGGAAAAAAAATTTTAAAATTACATTTTTTTCTTAATTTAACAACAGACCAGGTACTTACAGTGCCACTGCACAAAAACATCCTTTGGTCATCACATCCAGCTGCTGGCTTCCTTTCTCCATCAGGGACATTCATTTGATTTTTCTCACAAAAAGCAGGAGCCCATAATAGCCTCCATCCTGTCCTCTGACACTTGCATAGTTATGTTACAATGGCCTCAAAAACAAATTCCTGCCACAAAAGAATGGCGTGCTAATGCGATGGACTCTTGATTTGCCCCTGTACAACACAGAGCCCGTCATTAAGCCAATGATAATTGAATGGAAAGCTAGGATTTGAACAAAACCCATATAATTTGAATGCAGTGTGGGACAGGGCGAATGTCTAACTCGGCGGTGACACAGACATCCCCTCTGAAATATATAATAAGACAAGCTCCGCTTACAGCTTCCCCAAGATAGACACCTTGCAGTATATTTCCTGACACCAGTGTTCTGGGCCGTATCATTCCTCTCATTAGTCTCCTTAGGCATCACCTGGCCCTGCAGAGAAGCGGCTCTGCACGGAGGCGGAACGAGCGCGCGGCGCCAGGGAAGGCCAGGCCGCCAGAACCCACCTCCCCGTAGCCCCACATTTCCCTTACAGAGAAAAGCAAGGCACAATTCTTCCCAAGAATATTCTCATCTCACTTGCTGTGCCTGTGTTTGTGCAAAAGTAGAATGCAATTTGGAGATTGTTTACCCCAAGTGATGGTGTTTTGTTTCCTTGGCCTATCAGGGCCTATTGTGTGTGTGTGTCAGGACTGTCGGCTGACGGTCACAAGATTCTATGCTGTTGGGTGCAGAGTTGAGTGCTTGGTAGATTCAGTTTAGATGTAATATAACATAGTGTAATATAATATAAAATAATATAATAAAGTAATTAATTAACATTCTGATAAGATGAAGCCAGATGCACCATTTGTCTCCCCCTCATCGGGGGTTGCCTGTGAATTCAGTACCTCCCCTCCTCACATCCCGGCTCTCGAGCCTCGCAGCTGTCAGAAGGAGAGAGATGTACCACTCACACACGAGATGCAGCATGACTTTTCTCACAGGAGGCAAGGGATGGCTCCAGCTCTCTCCCTCCTGAACAGGGAGTTGTGGTTTCATATCTGAGGCTGATGTGCCAGCTGACCTTCTGGCAAACTCACCATGCTCTGGGATCCAGGGGACCCTTGGGTCATGCCTTTGGTAGAGAGATTAAGCTGTTCAACTTCTCTGCAAGCTGAAGTAAAAAATTACTTAAGGAAAACTACCAAATATGTATCAGTTTGAATTTTAGTTCTTAATGTTTTGATTTCAATCATGTTTTCTGTAAATTATACTCAAATTTTATACCACTCTGATAGTTCAGATCTGTGTTTTGAGTTCAAAATAGCCCAGAAACACAAAATTCATGATGAATCAAGGAATCAAAATAAATGACATAATTGGTCAATAGTCTGTAAAGCACTTGCTGTGGTGTAAAAGTCATGCAAATGTGATGCTGCAAATATAATGCCAATCACAATAAACTGTACAGACCTTCCTGGTCTTTCTCAAATTCTCTGATTCAAACTCAAAATGATAGATTTCAGAAACCTTATCTATCAGGTAGAAAGCTCACATCTCATATTATTTCAGCAAACTTGTACAAACACTGCTAAGTCAATGTATATCCAGGAAGCTTTTCATAAGCTTGATTTGGCAACCCTCTTTTTAGGTAAGACAAACCTGCGTCACAATGAAGTTATCAGTCAAGCACTGCAGTAGCTACCCAGATCCTTTTGAAAAAGAAGCACAGAATGCAGTCCCACTAAAACTATCATTTTGCCAATCATCTTTGAAAGGATCAAATTCAACCTATAACACTTGCAGGCTTCATTTGGTTTCTCAGTGAAATCAGAAAAAATAAAAGGACAGTTTTCTCTGGCAATATATCCAATTCCAAAACATTCCAGAGAGAGTGTCCTTTTGCCTTGTGCTTGAACACAGAAGCTCAAATCAAATAAGAAGCCCTCAAATTTGTATGTCTGAAGCTTGAGGACATGATGCTCTCAGAGGTGATACTCAGCTCTGGAAGGACCTGGACTCTGTTAGACTCCAGGGTATGGCCATTGCT
Organism: Agelaius tricolor; assembly: GCF_023055355.1. NCBI lineage: Eukaryota > Metazoa > Chordata > Aves > Passeriformes > Icteridae > Agelaius > Agelaius tricolor. Next base: position 8,901,074 of record NW_027269263.1, read on the forward strand.
CAAGAGAGGCTGGGAGAACTTTTCAGTCAGGCAGGTAAAACTCTTTTGTTTGCATTTGTTAATATCAGCAGAAGAAAACACTGCAGTGTTTTTATTGTGAATGGGCCGAGGGTCTGAGGGCAGGCAGGTCTTACAAAGCAATATAACTTGTGTAAAACAAAAAAGAAAAATTCACTGGGTGCTGATTCAGAAAGTGAAGCCTTTTGCCAGTCTGATCTGATCTTAATACTTATAATAAAACAAGCTGAGAAGATTTCATATGAGTTTGGACTTGCTATTTTCTTATATTATCATCACTAATCTTGTATGCAATTTTTTGACAGTAGTTCACATCCATAAGAGAACCCTGGGAGCATTTAATAACTCTGCATTTGATGTCAGAAGCCACAGCAATGTCTTTGCTTGCTACTTGAAAGGAATGTGTCCCTACAAAAATGTTGCATGAAAGCAAAATGAAAGCTACCCCCAGGAGGGGCAGGCTGATCAGCAAATAGATGAAGGCACCTGAACAGAAAGTGTCAAACATGGCAACAAAACAGATCTTCTCCATGTGACCAATGTTCTTCTAAAAAATGAAAAATAAAAATAAAGCCAAGAGTAGGCTGAATTAGATAGAATATGATACAGATTTTATTGGCTGAGTTTGCCACTAAACCTGCAAAGTGGCCAATATGATTTACTGGTTAAAGCACTGCCCTTCCACAGAAGCTGAGATGCTTTAAGCTGCACTCCCTTTTTTGCCTGTAAAGCAGAGTTATAGCTGGTGCAGCTTCTCCATCTGTAAAATCGGTACAACAGACATCAAATCTTATAAAACACCGTGAAGAGAAGCTAATGATGATCTCAGAAAACCGTTTAAGACCTAGGATAAAAACAGATTTACACAGACTCAAAGAGTTTAAGGCAAAAGCATCATCATAGAGGAGAAGGAGCCCTGGAAGGAACTCAGCAAGTTATCTGCTTCATCCCCTTGCCACAAGGCAACATCAGGCAAACCAGCACTGACAGCTGTTTGTCTAACCTGTTCTTAAAAACCCAGCAAACCCTGACTTCCCACAGCGTCCCCAGGCAGTCCACCCCAGCACTGGACCTTTTCAGTCACTGCAGAGGTTTCCCCTCCTCCAGTGACTCACCACAGATATTGCAAATCATTAGATTTCACCAGCTACATCCATAATGTCTGCAACTCCACAGCCTGTACCTGTTCACAATGTATGTGTGTGTATATATAAATATATAAATATATATATATATGTTTTAAATATATCTTTAATAAAGCATGCTGATAACATAAAAATCAAACTGCTGAAAAATACAAAATGATTTGCACATAGCAGTGCTTCCATTCATGAGGGGGAAGAGTCCACAGGTACCGGTGGTTTCTTCCTCAAAAATTTTGCACCTTTCTGACCTTCAAAAGTAAAAGCTTTAGTAGCATACAGAGGGATTAAGCCTAATTCAACCTGAAAATAAAGCTGAAGGGATTTCTTAAAACCAACATTTTGTTAGTGACCCACCTCCCCCAGTTTATACTGCTGCAAGTAGCACTAGAGGGCTCACATCTTGAAAGACAGCAGCCTCCTTCATATGGTCCCACACAGACCAGGGATGAAAATCAATTTGAATTTCAGATCTAACTGTTAGTGAATTAAGAGAAAGAACAGAACTGTTTGTAGTTGATATAATCTTAATACAGGTGTTTACAGCTCTTTCAGGAGCAGACTGGTTTTTAGATCCTAGCCAAAAGCCAGACTTGGCTGAAGTGCTATGTAAGATACAGAGATACCACAGGTATGGGTGGGAAAAAATAAGATACACTCCTATTTGGTTGCTTCATAAACTGTGTGGGCCCACAGAGAAACCCACAGCTTTCCATGAGGGCTGGAAACCCTTCCTGTAGCTGTTCAGTGTAAAATCAAGGGATTGTCTGTAGCCAGGTCTATTTACACCTCTAATGAACTGGCCACTGTCTCTGACTCTGGGAAGCTTCCCCCTAGTACCAGGCTCAGGTATTTAAGACAAGCACTAAGTTTTTCATCATGAAATTCAGCTTAATGGTAAGGAAATGTCATGGAGTTCGTGGCAGCTGCTTGGCAGCTCTGCCACACTGGGCCGGCAGTGTCAGCCCAGGTCACAGCACAACAGCATAACCAGCACAGCTCCCTCCATCACACACACACACACTTGGGGAAGGATCGGAAAGCAGCCCAGAATTCAGGGGCTGGAGAGACCCATCCAGCTTTCCCAGTCTCTGCACTGTGATGAGCAAGAGACATTGGCAGCAAATATCAGTGGACAGCAACCTCCTCGTTCTGTATTTGCAAAACATTCAGGATAACACCACTCTGATAATGACTCCTGGCATTACTGCAATGCAAACAATAAATATTGGATTTGTGTGTGTGGTAGCTGAGCTTCCCTTGCCCCTTGCAAAACATGTGTTTTGCTGCTTGAAGGGGGAGAAGTGACATTATCAGAATACACAGTGTGGAGAGATAAGAAAAGAAATAACTGAGTGATGGGGGAAAGAATAGCTCAGGCCAGGCCCTGCCATGGATGCCAGCACGTGGAGCAGGCACCTATGCCCCAAACAGCAGCAAGCTGTGCACCTTACTTCACATTGCATGCATGCATCCCCTCCCAAAGCTCATCTGGCCTCCCACTAAACCATCTGACTCTCCTCCCCTCTGTTATTTGCACGAGGAAGGGAGGATGCAGGAAGGGAGTGTTTTAGGCTAAGTGTCTGACATCCAGAAGCTTGACCCTCTGCTGATTCAAACTGCTGACTAAAGGCTATGTTGCTGGCAGTCCTCTGCTCTTTTCCACTTGCCACAGATTGCAATTTTATTTTCTTAAATTAAATTCCCGATTAATAATAATTTCTTGTTTTAGCAGTTGACTCACATTCAAGAAAATGCACAGGAATCTCATTATTTCTTTCTTGCTCTTTGTTCTTCCAGCCCCATATGCTCCTTTTAACATTCTTGCAAAGCTCCACCACTCACTTTGAAGAGCCATCAGGATATTTCAGGGCCATTCGGGGAATTTACTGCTCACATCCTGCTCTCCCTCATTTTTCTCAGGGTTTGTTCAAGATCCTTTCTTTCTGCATCACACAACATATAGATTGCATATGTTTTGAGGGAAGGAACAGCTCATTATTTGGTTTTGTGATGCCCTTAAGTATTTTCAGGAAGCCAAAAAAAAAAAAAATATTTTCTTTTAACTAAACTGATCATGGTTTTGAGAGTGAAATAAATGCCATGTACTGCTTCAAAAAAAAAAAAAAAAAAAAGGTACAACTAATGTTATTCATATTCTGTATTAACAATATGGGGGAAAAATTTTCATTATCACTTCTTCAAGCAACTGCTCTCCACTGCTGGCAGGCAATCCTACTGCCAGCTTATCCATTCATGATCACACCTACACCCTACATTAGGATTTATCCCGGATTTTCAGCTATATTAAACTGGCTTTTACCTAAAGTACATAAATCACATCTATATCTGACTCTCATGACTTGTGTGCATGAAGGGATACAGGCTTCTAACACAGTGGGTGAGAGCACTGGGAAGGAAAGGATTATTTTCAGCTAACCAGTGACCAATAACAAACTGTGTTATCCTCCACAGCTTCACGGGTGCTGGGTTCAGTTATGGGTTTTATCCAATAGATGGCTCCTCAGTAGCAGGAAGGATTCTCCCCCTGCTCTCCTTCCCTTCACAGAGTTTCAATATGACTTTCTAATATTTACACAGCTATTATCTTGCAAATATAGGCATTTTGTGCACACTGATAAACACACAGAAGCAGCACGTGTGCGTGAATTAAAGAACAAAAGAAAAACTACATGACATTTTATATTACTGCCTGCCACTTTGTCCTCTGCCAGTACAGGGGTGCATGAAAAATGATAGCCTGGAATGCTTCCTAAAGTCAAACTAAAAAAATAAAAAAAATAAAAAAAATACAACTATAGAAACATTAACAGCATGCCAAATACAAGCTGTCTTTCTCCCCAAATACATGAGGACATCTCCCATATCTTACATATCCCTGACTGAGCAATACTTAAGGAACTTACAGGCATCATTACTACTCTGTCAACAAAGGATTTTTCACAAGAAAAAAATAAAATCCTATGTGCAATTATCGATATAATGACCCAGGAGGGTTCTGTGTAATTGGCAGGGTGCAAGTTAACATCATCATGAGTAAGGTTAACATTTCTGAGACAGTGAAAGTGAATACATTTTTGTTGTTTTACAGAAAAACATGATTAGAATAATAACCCCCAAGATATTCAGAAAAATCCTGTTTATCCCATATAGACACTTCTCTGAATCAGAAGAACAGTTCCCAGTAATTTCTGTTCTGAGATCTATCCTGCATCTCAGTCAAGATCCTGTCAAAACCTGGTGGTAACCTCACTTTGGGATTGTGACCCTCTGGTCCGGCCACATGATCAACAGAAAACAGAACACCCACAATAAATAATAAATTGCATAGAATCCAGATGATGGCTGTTTAAATTCCCATGATTTAACACTTTAATGGGGCACAAGTACAAACCCCCTATACCTGCTGTTAGCATCTAAAATAATATAATTCTTAATAATAACCTTTATCCTTGAAATATTAAGCTGCTTTGAAAAGTGGGGGAAAGATATCATTTTACTACAAATACACATATAAATATGTAGCATCATAACATTAGCACAATTACAGCTGTAATAACTGTCAAGAAAAAAAAAAATAACTGTTTCATCCCTGTTCAAAGCTGAGCACAATCACTGGTCTCATTTCAGCATTCCAAGAGGACTTGCCTAATTCCATGCCTCAAGTCAGCTTTTTGCTGGCTAAAACCTGGAAAATTCAAACCAGCTGGCACCTCGGTCGCTCCAAAAGAAGTTCAGCAGCAGCATGCCTGACCACGGGGCTGTGACACTGCTGCTCTCCTTTAGCCCCGAGCAGACACCCCAAGCAGCCCCCTATCCTTGCAGTGCATCATGCAGAGAAACAGCACAGTGAAAAGGCAGCCTTATGATCTGGTGATCCCTCTTGGGCTCTTTGAATGCTTAAAGACATTGCTCTTAAACTGCATGGAGCAGATTTAAACCCTGGCCAGTCCCAGTTGTGGTGAAACACCAAAGCTCCATCTTCCCACTTGGCTCTCTCTCCCAGGACACTGCAGCCAGCAGATCTCACCCAGCCCCAAAGCCAAGCCCGCAGACTTTGAGCCACCTTGTCTCTCTTTAAGGGGCAAATATACAGGCATGTCAAAAAATCAGAGTTCACAACTGAAATACTGACAATCATTTTCACCGTGGAGCAGTTTAAAAGAGGCAGCAGTGATATTCATTAAGCTGTTAATAATGGATTGTGGCACAAAGCAATTTATCAAGTTTCCACTGTAATTAAAATCACTGAATATTCGGGCACTTGCAATGCACCTAGCTCTCCCTGCTTCTGAAGCTTTACATTTTAATGTGAATTATAGCTCCCTCTCCCCAGAGAGCTACTAAAAAGCCCATTTTAATTGGTATGTTTTTAATTGAGATTACATTATTAAAAAGTGTAAATTTCTGTTGAAGAGAGAAAGGAGGTGCTCAGCTCCCCTTTAGTCTGTCTCCCTTAGATACAGCTTGCTTATCCCAGCAGGAGGGAAAAATGAAGGGTAGATGCTGTGAAGGAAGAGGAGAAAGCCCTGAACACTCACAGGCTGTGAAGCCAGGGCAAGGCATCATTGTCTGCCACAGATGCAGGATTTCCTAGGTGGATTTTCGGGAGGGAGAGGAATCACCACCACCATTCAGGCTGCTCTTAACAAAAGGCAGACGGAAAACACCATGCAGGGATTCCTGCCTCCTAGCCAGCTGACACTGAGGGCACATTTCAGCAAGCCTCTCCTCAAGGTTACCAGTGACAGACAATCTGTTGCTTTCCATAAGTAACTCCAATATCAAATTCTCCTCAAAATCCACATACAGTCATGAGCGGATGGGGTCTCGCAAAAGCCTCTGCTGGTTCCAGAAGGCTGAGGGCAGGCAGGGAGAGGCAGTCCCAGGGCAGCCTGGACAGGGTGGCAAGAAGAGAAGTGCCCCAAGCAAACAAAGCTGGTTGCCTTTGTGCACAGATGTGGTCAGACTGAGCACGTTAAAAAGAAAAGTGACTTCATGCACTTGGCATCCAAATGCTGGCCACTTAAAGGGTTCTCCTGCTGGCAAGATGGACTGTCAGTGCCTCTTATAAGTAGGAGTATGGATCTCCTAAGGTGAGTAGACATGAGAGAAAAGGGAGAAATATCAAAGGAGTGCAAAGTAGATGGAAACAGCTGAGACAGATCAAGGGAAAAACCTCCAGAGATCAAAACATGCCAAAAGATGGACAAGATGGTTGAGCAAGAATGAAATATCATGGAACAGCTTTTTCATAACTGCTTCAGGAAAGGTCATGCTGTACTGCAAAAAGAAGGCAGTGCATGGGGCTGAGCGAGGTCACTGTAGGCAAATAGAGACACAGAGAGACTAAGAGACAAATTCAAAGATCACCCACTAATACCACAAATGCAGCAACTCCCCTTCTAGTTCTGGAAGTGACTCAGGAAGGAAGGACAATGGACCAACAGCATATAAAAGGGGAAAAAAGGATGACATGTGAAAGACAAAACTGAAATTGTTAAAACTGACAGAGAAAAAGAAAGCTCTGTTACTACAATTAGGTCAGTAAATCTGTGATTTTTTCTAAATTAAGAATTTAGATGCTATGCTCTAGTTCCACATGTCAGAGAAAAGCCTGCTTGTAGTGGGAAAGTACCCAAACATGCTATTACTCTGAACAGCAAGGTAAAATTAATATATGAAATTCCTAGTCCCAGTCAATAGGCCCCTTGCAGATTGAGATCAAAAGTAAAAACAAACAAACAAAAAAAAAGACCATGTAAACAAAGATTAGATCTTATATCCCACCTTGGCATTAAAGACCACTGCTCTGCTGTGCAGAAAGATAATCTCCAGATTATTTAATTTAATGCAAGATTCCTATTGCTTGCTGATTTGAAAACCCCACATCCAGATCACAGATGAAGCAGGAAAAGGAAGGGCTTTCAGAGACCTCGAGTAGAATCTTCTGAGAAACCTGTGGGAGCACACTGTAAGGGTAACATAAAGAAGATATGAAGAACTGTAAGAGAGACAAGTTACAAAAGAAAGGGAATGTGCACAACTTCAGGGTAACAATTTTCCCTTTCAGCTGAAGGGGTGAATATTGAGACCATACCATGAAGGAAAACAAACAACGGGAAGCAAGAAAAGATAGGCTGGGCAAGATTTGCTTTATGCCAACAGAATCACAAAGAGAAACTGTGCTTCCAAGCCTATAGAAAGATGACCCTGAAAGACAAATTTAACTCTGCTTAGGCTGACTATTTTGCACAGATGAAAACATGCAGCAGAAAGGCCAGATTACTTACTGATTTGGCATGTACCAACAGATATATGACCACATCAGATTCTACTCGGAGTGCTATAAAAGAAAGGCAGCTGGATGTGCTTTACTCCCTTCCCAGAAAACAGAGACCTTTTTCTTAGCCCTGAACACCACAAAGTCTCATTGGTTATGTGAAATTTCTGTGGCTTCAGCATCCAGGAACATTTCCCCAAATATATCCAGTGACCCACCAGGTTGCAACAGCCCTGGTTCAATTATTTTCTCTGATAAGAGTATCAGGAAAGTTTCTAACTAACCAAGGGGACAAACTTTATGTCTAAGGTCATGAAAGAGCAGCATTGAGTACTAGGTATAAAAAAGTATTAAAGCCAATGCCACATCCTCCTCAAACAGATGGCCTTTCAGAAAGATTTAATCAGACACTGAAATGCATGCTGCGAATACTCATTACTAGCACAGGATCAGGCTGGGACAAGTGGCCAGCACTGACGTTATTGCCTACAGGGAATTACCACAGGCATAAACAGGATTTGCTATGTTTGAACCTCACTCTGGATAGCAAGCACAGGTCATGATCATAAAGGGGGGTAAAGCAAAAAAATTATGATGAGGTGAGCCAGGTCTACATGGCAGAGACCCAGGCCCTTAAAAGAAGCAACCTCCTAATTTCTTTTGCTTTCTTATCCTCTTTTTTTCCCTTGCGCTCATCACATCACCACAAAACTCAGTGACAAAGGCCAGTTTTCTCTGGACACCACCTTCACAGCACAATGAGCTCTTGCTCACCTTATTTTACTGGACACATAAAATAGAGCTGTGACAATTTCATGCCCTTCAGTATCAAGAAGAGGAAAAATAGGATATCACCACAACAACCAGCGTGCAGAAGAAGGAAAAAAAAGAAAAAAGGACTTTTCATCTCTCCTTCAGTGATGGGGGTGGCTTCTTTGAAAAAGCAGGTTTGCCTTTCAACTCTTTCCTCTTCCAGTTTTTCAGAGAAATTTTACTGCAAACATTATTTGGAAGAGTCCTTAAGCTATCTTTTTATCTGGATTTTCAATAAAAGGTATGTTAAGAGATTGATTTTACCATGCAAACACAATTCTTAAAAGTCTTTAAAACCTTGACATTACCAACAACTGAACGTGTGATTTTATTTATTTTCACTCTAGATGACAAAGCCTTTTTTCAGTGCTAAAGATCCCACCCTTCTCAAATAGAAGACATTTTTAATATGCTGTAGATTGGCAAAGCCAAATGTCCATCTTCACTTCCCACAACAGCTGGTGAAAACAAGAGGAAAATACACACAAAACTTATTGACAGAAGCACTTAAGTCCTTCCTCCTTTTACCTCTGAAGGCATCCCGTTGGTTTAATGACTTCCTGTGGATTAAGAGTGCTACAGGGAGCATCTGAACCTCCCGTTCTGCCCAGAAAGGGCCAAACTTACAAGTTTTTTGAAGGCCCTCTGAAGGAGCTCCACCACATATCCCTTAGAATATGAAGTTGGCTTTTCCTGCATAGATACTCATATTCTCCTGGTACTATCTGCACAATCATTCTTGGCAACTGTGGATATGCAAAGACTTAACCAGATTAAACACCATGAACACCCTGGTGCTTCAATTTACTTTCTGTCCATTAGCACAAGTCTATGGTCTTGCAAACTGAAGCAGGTCATGAAGCATGGTCATCACCTGCACTTGGCACTGCTGAGGCTGCACCTCGAGTGCTGTATTCAGTCTTGGGCCCCTCACTACAGGAAAGGCACTGAGGTGCTGGAGCACGTCCAGAAAAGGGCACTGAAGCTGGAGAAGGGTCTGGAACACCAGTCTGATGAGAAGCAGCTGAGGGAGCTGGGGTTATGTAGCCTGGAGAAAAGGAGGCTCAGGGGGAACCTTATCACTCTCTACAACCACCTGAAAGGAGGCTGGAGTTAGGTGGGGGTTGGTCTTTTTTTCCCCAAGTAATATGAAAAGAGAAAATGGCCTCAAATTGTGCCAAAGAAGGTTTTTGATTGGATATTAATCTCTTTGCCAAAAGGGTGCTCAGTTGTTGGAGTATGTTGCCCAGGGAAGGGGTTCAATTACTAACCCTGGAGGTATGTAAAAGTCATATAGATGTGTTTAGTGGTGGACTTGACAGTGCTGGATTAAGGGGTGGGACTTAACGAACTTAAAGGTCTTTTATAATCTAAATAATTCTGTGATTCTGTGTGAGCGGTGCTCCAAGAAGTCAAGGAGATGGCACCTTGGACCCCAGAGTATAGCTGAGGTGGCTGGCATGTGTGAATTATGGGATAGGGACATCACTCCTGAAGAAGTGGAGATGGACTGCAGTGCTTGAGAAAAATCAAAAGGGAATGGAGAGAGGCAGAGGCATCAGAGAAAGAATCACAGATGCCAAGATTATGTTGTTAGGGCTGCTGCAGGGTTTGCTGGAGTGGGGCAGATAATATATACATGATACCATCTGCCTATTCCTTGTCTAGAGTCCATGAAGCACTCTGAGCCACAACCAAGGAGACAGTAAAACATTGCCTGAGAGCAAAGGGTCAGCAACAGCAAGCAGAGCTGCTTGTGCTTGCTGGCAGCAGGCAACCAAGCAGACATTTGCTAACTTCCTGTGGCCATAGTGCCCACAAAGCCCTGGGCTCACAGGTGTTCTGGGCTGTAGAACTGGAACAGATGCAGCAGTAATGCAAAACTCTTCCTGCACACCTCGGGGAGGCAAGAAAGGCACCACTCCTGTTACTTGTTCTGTCCTTAATCTCTTTTGAGCAGAGAGGCTGCAGAGCTGCATTTCATGATGAAAGAACCTCAGCCAGACACTTCAGCCCAGGCCTGAAACCCAAAGATCACATTTGGTAAGCCTGTAGTTCCTCCTTGGAAAGATATCAACAGGGTGATCAAGAAATTTCAACAGGTGCCCAAAAGTAATAGGGATTTCAAGTTCATTTCTATTCAAGGTTTTGTGGCTTTGTTATGTTTAAATACCCACTTCAGAAATCTTGAGAAAGTTATAAAACTCATTACATCTTCAAGAAAAATAAAATAAATAATTTTTAAAAATTACTCAAATATGGGAAGGAAGGAAGACAAACCACAAGCAAATGGCTTGACTTTTAAATAAGGTGAATAACTAAAATTTATTTTAATACAATGCTACTTTTTTTTTCTTCAGAATCACTGCATGCTGCCCAAGCACAGACACCAGATTTGATGTTCAAAAGTTTTTAAACATATTCTAGAGCAATTATACTCTTCTGCTAACAGCAGCAGAAATAGAGGTTTCAGAACTGCGTTCAACTCCATATTTAGCCCACATTTCCTCTATATCTTTAAAACACACATTTACCTCTCTGGAAAGTCCACACTTCCACCTGACAAAGGCAGTTTATAATGGGATGATCAAACTGTGAGAACAGCCCAGAAGAACAGAATCACAGCATCTCTCCAACAGACTCAGAAAAACAAAAGGATCAGACTGATCCTTTGTTTTACTGACTTTATTAATCCATAAAATTAGATTATTTAATATTGCCATATAGTGTGTATCCTTACATGGACACCACCACAAATTTTGCTTGGTTTTCTACAAAGGCAAGAATACTGCACACTATTAGAAGGTGTCTAATCCTCCCATCTGCTGTTTCTGTAGAAAAATATTTACTATTAAACATCTGTATTGCATTTACACAGTTCAAACACACACACATAGCTCCTGGAATGTACATAGTATTTAGCAAATTTTTAACTAACTTTTCTTTGTAATTGTATAGTTTTCCCTTGACAAGGAGAGGATCAGACTTTTTCAGGAGGATTACCTCTGCTCAACTCATTTCAAGCAGCTCTTGAATAAAATAGTTCATTAGTTCATGAAAAGGAAAGACTCCAGGGAACTGCTGGGGAAGGAAGAGAAAAGAACAGAGTGTCACAGTAATTAGGTTTTCAGATTGTCACTTATCCTCCAGAATGCAGGTACACACACACATGTCCCTCTTCCCCTTAGGGGAGATCATTGCATGTTTATCCCTGGGAATCAGTGTACCAGAGATTAAAACTCTAACCCAGCCATAATTTCCCAGAAAGATATTAAAAGTTACTTCTTCTTTATAGCACGTTTCCTTTGCTAGTCCTTAGAGCAAGAGAAGTCCACCCCCCACTTTGCAAGTATTTAAATACCTTAATTTCAGACTTACTCAAAATGCAGTCTTCTGACCTTTTTAGGCTCCCATAGCTGATGCTGAAAAACCAAAGGACTTCCCCTCACTAGGAATCCCTCATGCCTGCCCAGGTGTATGGGCAGCCTGGGAAAAGCAGAGCCACTGACTGTAGCTACCAGTGATCAGGGAAAAGACTGGCCAGGAATGAGGATGGAAAGCAGGGAAAGCTGGAGGAGGTTGCAATTGTTGACCAGAGGACAACCTCTTTTGATCTGTACCTGGCACAGCAGATTACAGAGTATCCTAGAGCCACACCAATTAAAAGGAGGCCAAATCATCACCAGGACTGACACCACTGTACAGTTTCTGAGTGGCTTTACACCACAGGGCTCAAAGGGAAGCATGGCTCCCAGCAGCAGAGCCTTCACACTCTTCTCATGTTGTTCCTTCCGTCTGTTCTGCCTTTGCATTAAAAACACTCAAGTAGTCCATAAGGCTCCAGCCAAATTGAGTGAACAGCAAACTGAGATGCCAGAGAATAGTTCTGGTGATACTTTCCCTGTGCTTTGTCACCCTCTCATTCCAAATTGTCTTGAGAACACCAAGAAGCAGCTGATGGCCATCAGAAACATCATCAGATCACTACTGGCCAAGCATGGATTATGTGACCTTGAATTACACATTCACAGCAGGCAGTATGACTGGAAAAATCAGGAAATATCAGAAGAAAGTGTTGAAGCCTCTATGAATTCTCCAATTCTCCTTGCTAAAGGATGCGCATTTTCAATAGTGGATTTTCCAAAAATAATCAATAACCTTAAATTGTTACAGTACAATTGTTGTTATTACTATGGATTACAAATGAAACTCTGAACTTTCATCTGCTGACAGGGGGCTTACTTTCAACCCACAGTTGCTGAAGGAGTCTCAGTTTTGAGCACCATGAAAGACTCCTTCATCTAAACATCATAATTTAAAAGAAACCAGTAGGTTCAGAACCGAGCTATAACAGGATATCAAAATAGCTCTAACACAAAAACAATTTGTATATCAGATTATTAAATGAAAATCTATCAAAGTATCGTTTATTGAAGTAAACAAATAGTCTATCTGCCCTGTCTTTGGAAATATTTTGCCTCAGGGAAAAATTTAAACCTGGACAGATAATCAGGGTAAAGTATTTGAACATTTAAATCTTGCTGGATCCTTTAAAGTAGGTGTTAAGTGGTGCATTAAATTTGTGCTGTTTCTTGTGAGCTGAGTAAATTTGCTCTTCTGTAAATAGTGGGAAAAGCCTTTTACAATAATTTGAACCCATGAATAAATGTAATGTATTAAAATTTCTAAAGTACAGGCATTAAATGTTTTTGTACATAAGGCAAATGAGTGGAATATCCAGGACTAGAATTATTTGAGTGACCACAGAAAGATAATATATAATTAAAATGACATCTGCACCACTAACCGAGGGGATGAGAGAAAGTGACATCACAGATCTCATATAAGCTGCAAGCGTATTATTAGATCTAAACCTGGCTGTAAAATTACTATCTACCCAAGGGATTATCTTTAGGCATTCAGAAGCATTGTTTCATTTACTGATAGAAAAGGGATGATAACAGGCTGATTTTGCTTGTCACATTGTTTTTTGGCCTTTCTTTATTCTTTGTTCACATTAGCTGTAGATGAGAGGAAGACAAGTTTCAGCTAAATCACTGTAGTGGAGCTTTTCATTGTTTTACACTTTGTTCCAAAGGCTTTTTTTATCCTCCCTCCCCCCCTCCCCTCCAGAAAAGAACCCCAAAGCATTTTTAGTGGTGATAAAATCAATGGGGAGTAAAAGATGCACATACAATGTAACATCTAGGAGTGTAGCAAACTAAGGAATACCCATTGGCCTAATGCACCTCAGGGAGACCATAAGACTTTGCTTATAGCTCTCATTATTAGCACAAAGAACCAGTGGCTGCTAGTTATATCTTGGCCTTATTAAAATTCAGTGCCAAAACTCCAACTGGTTTCAGTGGGTACATTTCATCGTACGAGACCTAGGACAGAGGACATCATTCTCATTCACATGCAGGGCTATCTGGGACACCTCATTTCTACAGATTAATTTCTGCATTAAATTGAAAAAAACCTGTGTTTTGTTCTGTTTTACACATCATTTTTATGTCTGTGGCAAATATTAGTTGCTTATATTTGTAACAAGACTCATGTGCCACCAATCTAAAACATTCAAAATTCTATAAGCAGATACAGAACACAGGCAGTGAAAAGGGAAAAAAAAAGAAAGCTTCAAACTTTCCAGTCACTTTTGAACAATAATGATCCTGACCTGCAAAGGAGACTTAATTTGCATTAAGAAATCTGTCCCTAGTAGTCTAACTCCTAGTACTTAAAATAGCTCCCATATGCCAATTTTGCACACTAAGCAAAAGCCCAGGAGCAGACAGGTCTGCAGGCAGCCATGGAATTGTGCACACACTGCTAAGGCACACACAGACCTTGCACTTTCCCCCACATTGTCCTGGTGTTGGGCAGCTACTACCATGTGTTATCTCTCACAGACCCTCCCAATACCCCTCCAATAGAGCCTTAAGCCTCTGGCCCATCAACCTCTGTAGCCTGCAAACAGGCTGCATTATGCAGATTTCTGCCTCTTGATCTTGTCACTACAATCTTGCTTTTTTCTGTGCTGTCCCTTTTTTAAGGGAGTGACCAGCATAGTGAAGGGTTTAGCCCATGGTGGACCCCTCAGTGCTACAGCCACAAACACACTGCATTTCATTAATAACAGTTAACACAGCAACCACTTTTAATCCACATTAGGTTGTTTCATTGTCCCTTTTATTCTTTCATAATTCATATACAGAACAGACTTTCCATGCAGACCCTATTGGCATGAATCTTTGATTTAAAGCTGTCCATACCTACAGCCACATCTGCAGGTCATTAAAAGTTCACACTGGACCTATGCAGTAGAAATGAGGTGCCTGCAAGCAGTTTATACACATCATCACTGCCAGAAGATATTCCTGCAGCACTCAGCCTGGGCCAGGAACCCTGTTTATGAAACACCAGCTGTTTGTGGCCACTCAGTGGTGCTTACCATCCTTCAGATGAAAAGAAAAGCAAAGACTGATGAAGGTGGGCTGAAGGAACAGCAAGCAGCATGTAGGGATAAACTGCAACAAATGTAGAAGTGAGACATCGCTGAAGAAAAAGTCAAAGAGCAGCAATATATTTGAATATAAATTTAATTTTTTTAATGTGTCCTGGAAGTAGTGTAGGGTAAACCTTAAAATCTATTTTATCCTGAAAAGTGGCAGCTGTGGAGTGAAGCTGTGAGAATAAGTTGGGAGGATCCATTCTCACCCGTGCTGTTACTCCATCAGCATTACTCTTCATCTCAGAGAGGCAAGAAGCATCTCTTACACCTCAATATTAACAGCTTCCTTCATGTGGATGTTGTGTGTTTCATGCCAATTGTTATGCAAAAATTTGTTTCAGTTACCTCAAAAATGGAATTCTTACCGATATTCTTTGTTTCTCACTACACATCCATATTGCTCCATGAAAAGAAATGAAATGAAACTTCATGCAATAAAAGGAAATGAAGTGGAATGCAAAAAAAAATTAAATGAAAAAATATGAAAAGAAATGAAAGGAAACCTAAAGAAATGAAATCTTGAGATTTCATATCCTTTCATCAAATGAAAATTCATTTCATGAAATAAAATGAAAAATCAAATAATAAAATTAAATTAAATGAAACATCATGGGATAAAGGGAAATGAAATTTTATAAAAAACAAACTAAAAAATGACAATAAATTAAATGAAACAAAGAAATTAAATGAAATCTTGGGATTTCATGTCATGAATGAAAATGAAATGAAAAGTCAAGGAATGAAATGAAAAGAAATTCAATGGAATTAATTGAAATGAAATGAAGTTAAATTTAAAGAAGTTAAAGGAAACATACCAAAATAGAATTAGATGAAATCTTGAGATTTCTTTTTCTTTCCTTTCATGAAAGGAAATGACATGCCAAATCAAAGAATGAAATGAAATTAAATTAAATTAAATTTAGAAAACTGAAATTAAAAAATGAAATTATTTGAAATGCAGCATTAAATTAAATGAAATCTTGGGATTTCATTTCATGAAAGGAATGAAATGACAAGTCAAGGCATGAAATGAAACGAGATGAAACTTAATGGAAAAAAAGGAAAATAAAGGAAAAATAAAATTAAATTAAAAGAAATCTTGGGATTTAATTTCCTTTCATGCTTGTTCTTCTTTTGTCCAAAAGGAGCTTTTGTATCACAGAACCAAAGCAGATGTCTACGTTCCAAATGCTTCATATATCAAAAATAGAGAGACTTTAATGAAAAGTGTATATGCCTTCACATACTTCATAAAACAAGACTGACAAAAACAAACACAAAAAACCTCCTCAGCGTGCCTTATGTCCAAAAAAACAGGTAACAAATGATTTGCTATCGATGGGCATCCATTTGTTTGTGCACTTCAGGTGGTATTTACTACCTTTCTATTTAGCCATCTCAGCTCAAGTGACTGCTCTAAGCAGACACTCAGGTTCTTCCCAAGTTCCAAAGCAGCAAGAACTGGCACAGGGCTCTGTGAAACCTGCTTCAGTTCTTAGGGAGAAACTGGGTTGAAACACTCAGTGGGTTTTTTTCCCCCTCTGGTCCTTGAGGAAAAGTAGTATAGACATGACACATGACTTTAGAATGGAAAAAAAAACCCCACAGGCTGAATCCTTCCTTATGGCTCTAGAAACTGGGTTGAGAAGTTATCCCAGATCCAACTTTTCTGCATCCTTTCTTAAAGAGAAATACTAGGAGAAGCAATATTGGAATGTGTTAACAATTCTGCCTGATGGTACACAAAGCTAAAAATTAATCAAATCTTCACTAAAACACTTTGAATGTTCAGAGAGATTGAGTTTGTTTTTCAAACAGAGGCTTATGCCACTTCCAGTTTTTCCTGAAAACATTTGCTTATCCATATATTTATAACCAAAATAGTCTTACCTGAGCTGCATCTTGCTGGTGTCTGTGGACAATTGCATTTTTTATGGTTTGGATAAAAAATTCATTAAGTTCCTTTTGTTTCTTGTTGGGAAAAATGCGTAGCAATGGGATCATTATGAATGGGAAAGAAACTGGAAGAGATTTTAAAGAAAACATTGAATCAGACTGTGAGGGCATATAATAGTCACCCTTTCTCTTCCTTAATATTATAAAACTTATCAAGTGGGATGTGTTCCTTTTATGAAAACTGATTGTTCCTCTCTTCCTCTCCCTTTAGCAACCTGTGAGGCAGAAGAAAAAGAGCATTCCCTTTTGGAGATGCCCTTCTGGCCAGGACTCCCTTTCCAGACAGATGCCTTCCAAGTTTGTTTCCACGATGCCCTGGGATTTTGGTTCAGATTTTTGGTGTCACAAAACCACCACAACAAAGGGGAGCATTATTCCCCTACCTGTCCAGACAATTACATAGGGAAAGTGGGGGATCTTGAACTGGCCCAGCAGCTTATGGCACCAACATGTGAAATTGGGTAGTTTTCATTCCTGTTTACAGCGCTCCAGCATTAGGGACCTATATGAAGGATGGGGCTCTTTAGCAGGGCCTCTTGCAAAAGGACAAAGACTATGGGGTTTAAACGAACAGAGAGCCAATTCAGATTAGATATAAGGAAGAAGTTCTTTGCAATGAAGCTTGTAAAACAGGGCCACAGTTTGCCCAGGGAGGTGGTGGATGCCTCACCCCTGGGAACATTCAAGGTCAGGAGGGACGGGGTTCTGAGCAAACTGACTGGGTTGAAGACATCCCTGCTTATTGCAGGGGATTGGACTAGATGACTTTTTAAGGTTTCTACCAATGCTATTGTGTGATTCTATTTATTTGGTTCTCTAAACAGGCCACAGACTTAGGAAGTGGTATATTATCAAAAGGATGGTCTCCAGTTTATACTTTTACAGTCACAATCTAGAAACCTGAGTGAAGCCTTATATTCTAATAAACCCCTCATTAACTTATGAACAACTTAAGACTAACAAATCAATAATTGGAAAAACCCTGTCCTGCCAACAGGGAACTACATTGTGGAAATTCTCACATTAATGAACAAGCAGAAAGAGATGAATCAAGGAATCCAACTCCAAACATTTCAGAAACTTTTCTTTAATGAAGGACACACTGCTCTCAGATGTATAGGGGCACATTTCTGTCCCTTAAGAAATTGGTCACAAATCACATTTTGCAATCAGGTTAAATGTTAACCCCAGGGCAATTTGGATACACAGCTCCAGAAGGAAACAGTTGATGTGCTGTGAGTACAGGTGCAATCTGTAATGCCAGCAGGATCAGATGGGCACAGGAAACTTTGCCACTGTGCCACCTGATACTACTGTGTGCAGATAACAAGATGATAAAACCTCAAAAGCCTTGATTATGCTATGGCTTCCTCAGCTGTGATTCTTACTGCCCTTGAATTATCAGGATCACCACCACCACGAAGCTTAAGCTTTCATGGCCTAGAACTACATGGTTTTATACCCCACTCTTGCATTGCCTATCTATTAATCTAAAATAAATGCACTCTCTTCAGGATGCTTGTGATCTTTATCCTTCAGAGCCATCAACCAGGATGTGGACAGTGTTCAAAAAAGAATTGGAAGTATTTACACAATCTGTTTATACTCTTCCACCTCTTTTCTTCAGTGGGTTCATAATGGGTGGGATTTCAATCTCTACTAAGCAAATCAAGTGCACAAAAATTTTACACTTAGGTCCCAAAGGGTAATTACTCTGTTTTAGTGAGAAGTGTATTAAAACAAGTACTGTAGAAACTGCAGGACCCAGAAACTTTCCTGTATAGATGAACCAGGAGCATTGTGTTCCTGGACTCTCAGTTTCTGGAGTAAGTTTCATTAATGGTGCCAAGACCTGTAGAACACATGGTGGCAATCTCAAGGGTAGAAGTGACCAGTGGGCTGCATTCTGAATCCCTCTGAAGTAATGTCAGCTATAATATTTCCTACTCTGGCTTCAGCATGAAGCAATTTTGCAATTTGAGAATGACTTTTATGAAATTACCACAAGAAAGTAGACAAAGGTAGACTATACTCACGGATTAGAATGAGAAGAGGCTTAAACAAAGACATTTCAAAGAATGTTCTGCAATTCTTTACAAAGGGGTCATCAGGATTCTTCTGAGAGTCCACCTCAGTATCAAAAGCTACGCTACCAACGACATCCAAGGTAAAGCAGTTGTAACACCTGCATTTAATTGAAGAATGATAAATTATTATCTACAAATCACATACCCATTAATATCTTGCTTCTACGAACATCACACAGCATTAATTTTTGCCACTGAGTTTCCTTTTGCTTTTAGATTTGAGCTTTGCCAAAAAGAGATGTTTCCATCATTCTGACAAATGGTGCTGCTTGACAATGATCACTTTTTCCAAACCTACAAAGTGAACATATTTTCATACAGCTCAGTAATTCCAGTAACATTTTATTGAAAACAATTTTATTTGTTATGACCTAGAAGTCAAATGCAACACATCAGAGATGCATAAGCATTTTCTTCGTAAGCACTCTAATAAATGAGATAATTTCTTTCTCATTTTTAACTGCAAAAACCACTCCTATTTCCAGTCCAGTCTAAACTCTCAGAGACAAGAGGTTCTTAGGTAAAATTAAGGTCCTTAAGGATTTCCTTCTTCTTCTTCTTCATACCTCTTTTGTAATGTAACTCTGTGGACAAAACCAAGAGAAACTGACACCATGTGAAATCTGTATCTCTGCAGAGGAGCTGCCAGTGCTTTGAGAACTCCAAATGACCTGTGGATCTAGAAACATCAGAACTTACTAAATGGCTCCCTGCATATCTCACCCTCAATCCAGTTGTCTTACCATCTTTATTTTCCTAGTACACTTTAGCAGCTCTATTGAGTTTTGAGATGGGTGGACTGAGAATGTGAAATATCCTTGGAATTTGATTCTTCTGATCTGTGGTGAGGTAAGCAATGTCTGTACTTCCATGATCCTTAGGAAAGGCTAATATCAGTCCCTGGTGTTTTAATCTGAGTGAGCATGTATGAAGGGAAGAACAGGAGCCAGACCCATTATATCCTGCATATACTATATGAATCAGTATTTCTAAATTACAATCTTAGTGACCTCTCATTCTGATCACACCAGAGAAGATTTAAAAGATACAATAATGCAAAACTCACTTATTTTGGTCTTCAACTCTTACACACACATAAAAAGCATCATTAGAAGTTAAAATAGTTAAAATGTTAAAAGGCGGGGGGGGGGGGGGGGGGGGGGGGAGGCATTGCTATAAAACAATAATTTCAGAATTTCAATCATTTACCTTTCCAAGGTATTGACAAATAAAACAACCTTAAAAAATAAATTTTGAGCTGTTGGCAAAACACAAAACAGCTAAAGACAACTAAGGTCATAGGAGGTTAGAGATAGGTCTTTTCATGCAAAAAAAAAACCAGCTCCCAAGGCGATTCTGTAAAACTGCGGTGGAATGAGAATCACATTTATAAATATGTCAAACCTGCTGGAATGGTAGTATGGTAAAACAACTGGAAATATCATGTTCCAAGATGGTCAACATCATTCATTTATACTTTCAAAGGTCTTTTCCAAAGTGTCCTCTGAGAGCTGAAACCCTATAATGGATCAATAGATAAAAGACCACTCAAAGACAAAGGACAAATGGAAAAATGGAAAAGACTGGAAGGATTGAAAAGGTCAATTTTCATCACAGCACTAGGCTAGTGTAATGTATCTTGAGGTTTCATAGTATCTCTTCAGAGCTGTTTATTAGAGAGATCTCTGTGCATACACACACACTCACACTTGCATGTGCACACGTACTTGAAAAAAAATTAATCAATTGTGCCTAAATATCCATTTCTTCTGATGAAACAATATTATTGTGCTGCTTTAGTTTGGGGAAACCATGAAGAACTTCAGAGGGCACTGACCAACCCAGCAAATGAAGTGTAGGGAAAATGAAGCAAAAATAGTGCCTGTTAGAAACAATGCATTTTAACTACTACCCAGGATCTTAGAGAAAATGCACCTACTCAGAGAAGGGACTAGACAGTGTTGTGAACAGTTCAGGGAAGACCTCTGATGAAAGAGCAACTGAAAAGATAATAGGATATTAAATGCATAACAAATGAGAGAAAGTACAATATGGAAAATATTAAAATGCCATTTGATAAATGTCATCTGGAGTACTGATCCTGTTGCTTCCCCAAAAGCTAGCATGCCATGAGAGGGGCTTATGAAGAATGTGGTAAGAATGATTAAGTGCTCGAAAAAAACTCATATTAAAAAAAAAAAAAGGCAAAAGATTGATGGACTAGATATATTTGATACTAGACCAATTCTTATGTTTGTACATTATTGGCAGCCTGCAGAGAACAGACTGGACAGGGACTGATGCAGCCTTCCTTTGTCCTTCCAGCTGTTAAAACTTCATTAAATAACTGCCAGAAATACATTAGATGCTTTACCAAAATTACTTTTCAAGTATGCAATGACTGTCCCAGGAAGAAAAGGCTTTTATCAGACACACCCTCCATTAAACTATGATCTCCATTTTTTAAAGTGAGAGAGGAAAAAAAAATCTTTTTTACAGTAAGTGCAAATTTAGAATAACTACTGTTATTGACTTTTTTCCTCTTTTTTAATAATCTGCTACTAATTTTTGGCATGTTGAACATACCTCTGGATATCAAAAGCTTTGCCAGAATCTGCGTAGACTTTCAAGTTACACAGCAGAGTATCACAGATCTTGTTTATCAATGGTGTCATCTGGAAAGGAATATAGTGAATTGTGAAAAAGCATGAAAATGTTAAGAAAAAAACACCAAACAAAATAATTATTTTTAATTCTTTTTATCTGATAAATGGAATAGAGCTCTCAGGTTCCTCTGCAGGTGTTGTTAGGCACTTGTGCATAGGTAAGATGAAATGCTGGCACTTTCTGCTCAAAATAAACCTACACATTACAGGGATGCTCTTATCCAGCTCTGGGCCTAAATGCAAGAGGCTGTATGACTTACCTGACCAATGGTCCTTGTCCCACTGTGGCTACATACACAGAGACCTAACAGGCAAAAATATGCCCCTCTACTTAATCATTCAAAAAATTTATTTTTCATTATTTTTATTTGCACTACATCACATTTAGGTTACTTATGTAACCTATGTAACCTCCAGGGCAGAAGGAATAATGCTTTCCAAAGTCCTGTAAAGGCACTAGCATCGGTTCTATCTTGCCATCTCTCAGTTTGAGGGACTTAACATGTAACTAGAAAGTGACCCTGGATACCACTAAAAGCTGCTGAGGGCAAACTGCTATTGGTGCACGAGGAAAGGCTTTTCTCAAGTGGTGATGCCATTAAATGGAGATTTGTGTGAATTTATTCATCTAAGGGTTTTTTCCAGTCACTGACACATACTGGTCAGGTAGACTTAACCACAGCTTGGCTGTAGCCACCAGTGCAATAGTCTCTTCTTTAGGGCTTCATGGAAACCACAGCACAGGCAAACATCAAGGCCTCATTAAAGTCTCACTTTCTGTCTCTTTAGCTTCCTACATATGAGGAATCAGACACTTCCTTGATTACACCAAATGGGGGGACAGAGGAAGGGGATAGCAGCAATCCAGCCATGAACCAAAAGGAATGATATCCTACAGCTCTTCCCATATAGACTACCAAGAGCAGCCTACACCTTAACACCAGAGCCTTGCCTCAACAACTATGTCAAGCACCAGCAATGTACACACAGAAACTTGCCTTTCCTTCCTCAACTACCTCCTTCAGCATACGGATGTCAACAAACACGAGAACAGACTTATCCTACTCCTCTGACATTATGTTACCAAAAAAGACTTACTGCAGCCTCGCAGAACTCTGAGAGCTTTGCAGCCTGCCCAGCCAAGTCCATTTTGCTTGGCACTTCTACCTCTGTGAAACTGGCACAACACTTTGTGCACGGGCACTCTGCCATCTCAACACATGGGCAAGACTGCACGCAGTCAAAAGGCCAACGCGGGAGCATCCAATATGTTTTCCAAAGGCACAAGGCTGACTCAAGAATGTGTCTAGCTGCTCTCGAGGTCCCCTGCCTATATGAGAGAAATTACATTGCAAAGCCAGGTCGATTTGGGCTTTGCCACAGTCTCACAAGACAGCTCTGGTGCCAGATTAGTGTTTGGTAAAAGTAGCTGTTACACTTTTGGGAGGTGCACACCACAGTTATGTGGCAGCCTTCTTCACCTTTTGGCTTTCCAAAGGAAGTCCCCTGCAGCAAGCTTCTTCTCAAAAGCAGCTTCAACCAAATTAATACATCTCTGTTCAACAGATTGAACCAAGGTGAAATACTTCATAATCTCTGGGTCCAGGCCCCCCCAGTGAACTGAACCAGCCAAGGAGAACAAAATGAAAATCAGTTTTTTAACAGGTATGATGTTTCTGAAACAGATGGTGATAATTTCAGATTTTCCTTTTACTGCCTTATTTTCTCTCTTATTCTTCATCACATCACCAGATCTGTAACCAGCCAGCTGGTTGCTATCACTTTTCAACAGCTGGCAGAGACATCAGGGGCACGTACGTCTGGCCAGGGCATCCCACAGCACCTCTGCACTTTGCACATTCCACCAGCCTCTAGAAATACTGTTGCAATTCGTTCCTAGCCATGAGGTATTTTTATTACTAAATCTAACCAGGAAAACAGGGAGAGGGGGACATGGATTTGATTTACTGTTAGCATGACAATAACAGATTCATGTCAATAAAACAATTATTTGTATATAAAAGCTACAGGGGATATCTACTCTGGAATCCCAGGTTGGGTTTGGGTTTTTTATTCCCCTGGGGGACATAAATTATTGCAAGATTGCAAACTACAAAGACCACAGACTGAAACATTCTTAAGTCTCGTAACACCTCAAAATCTTTGTCCAATTGTCAAGAAAAATAAAGTAGTGTCAGGGGAGGTGAACTATACCAAGCATAGAAACTTGACATGTTGATCTACACTGCCTTGGGTATCAGTTACTTCCCATACATTCTGATTTGCCAGTCAGAACATAAAACCTGCATAACCTGCCTGAGATTCCATTCTTGGTAGGTAAATAAACCCCAGCTGCTTTGTGTTCAGATTGGCTGAGAGTAACAGGATGAAGAAAAATCTAAACAATATGGTCCCTGTAAATATTTGATCTGACAGTTATCTAATAGCAAGAGTAGCCCAGAGTCCAAATTTCTTTCTTTCTGCCAAAGAAGAGCATTTGGGGTTAGGGTTTTCATGATGCCAGGGGCTTTGCTGTATAAATCCTGCCAATATGCTATTTGGCACATAACAACAATTAGCTTCTGATTCTGCATATGCACAGTGCATGTGGATCTTTGCACTATTCAAAGGCATCAGAGTCACATTCCTCTAGTTAGATGTGGCCCTCAGTATTCAGCAGCATTATTATTCCTCTTATTATTAGCATCCAAACTAAAAACTAGAAGGCTGGATCGTATTCACTGTAGGCAGACACACTGCAGACTTTACTGTTCATAGACAGCAAGCAGAAGTCGTGTTGGGCCTCTTGTCCCACAAATGTTATGCAACAGAAAGGAAGGAGAAGGAGAAAGAATACATCCCTCACACAAGAATTGCTTCTCTTTCAGATTTCAAGTCTCTGAATAAAACTAGAAAAAGAGCACAGTGTCAGAAAGGTGTTTTATGAGAGGATTTGTTTCCATCACTTGAGAGTGCAGCTGTGCTATTCCTGGGCACAACTGTACCAAAATGAGCAACTCAACAAGATATTGGCCTGTGGCTCAAGTTTATGCACATTTCACGTTTTTACACCAGTTTTTACATTAGTGATTTGCTTTACCTTATGTGAGCACATTTGCTTTGTCCAGCAACAACAGCAGATTCCAGAAACACTCCAAAAATGCCTTTGACCAATGTGCACAGACGAACAGCAAATCAAGGAAACCTTAATGGTTGGACTGTCAGATCTTATGTCCTAGTGGGACATGAGAGATCTCCATGCCTGAGAGTGACACTAGAGGATTTTTCTGCACTGTTCTGCCATGTTATTACAAGTTCTGCTTTATGTCTCCCTTTCTTTGAAAGAAATTCCTCAACACAAACTCCACTTCACAAGTTATTGAGGACAAGGCTACATTAGAAGAAGCTGTGCTCTCTTCTTAGAAGAAGCTGTGCTCTCTTCTTTAATTTTTGTGTTCAGTTTTGTTAAAATGGTTTGTTAATGGAGGAAAGGATCCCTGGCATACAGATAGGAGATGACAAGACTACTGCAGCACCATCAGAATAAATAAAAATCAATAGGTTTTCTGCTGGTGTTGGCTGTAAAAGAGAGTAGAGCTATTTATCAAGTCTGACAAGAGGTCCAGAACTGCAGGATCATCATAGGCACCACAGCAAAGAGAAGAGGAACAAAATAAGAAATACTAAATAGGGAATCAAGGTTGGTACAGCAAGATCACTAACATGTCAGCTTGTTTCAATACATAACAGCTGAGGAGAGCATGACAGGAACACTGGGAAATGTTTCTATTACTTAGAGCCTCTAGGTGTTATAATTCACCAATTCCTCATGAATTAGATCTTGGATCAACTTTCAGTGATTGGTGTTGTTCCCACTTAACAGATAAAAGTTGTTTCGTGCGCAGAGAATTTAAGTAGCTTCTGTCAGATCACCCACAGGCAGTCAAGGGCAGGGAAGTGACATTTCTTGGGTTTCCTGCCTCCTGTCTCACATTTCTCATTCTTAGTGCTCTCACAGCTATGGCACTATGGGGTTCATTCAGGGGTCTTATTGGAAAGAGCTTATTATTAGATCTTCTACCAACTCCAGGGGCATCTTACATGGGATGCTCCTCAGTCTTACTGCAGGATCAAGCTTATAAGTCTATTGCTTTATTCACCACCACTGTAGTATTTGTGTTCAATGCTATCCAGCCAAATCTTCCTTCAGCTGGAGTGGACTCCTTTAGTAATCTTCACATGCTTGTTAGAAAAAGAGAATTAAAAAGGGAGAACACCCAAGACATAGAAATCCATAAAAGCAACAGCAAAATGGTGCACAGCTTTTAAAGACAAATTGAGAAAAGAGAAAGCTGTCAGAATCTCTTGAAAAATGTTACTAAAGCAACTCTCTGCAGACACACAGAAATCACTATATTGGCTACCCAACAACTCTATAACCTCTAGTTTCAGTTCATTTCCTGTAACTTTGAAAAATTCAAAATTTCTGGAATCATCTTTTCATTTGCTGGCTGGCTGTTGGAGATATTTGCCATACTACAGGGAAATTCCTCAAGCTCAGTGAACTTCTCAGTGATATTACACCACTTCTTTGAAGTGACAAGGGCAAAGCTCGCCTCTACCCACAGCCCCAGGTGTCTCTGTGGAGCACTGCAGGTGAAATCTTAGCAACACACATTAGCTCTGTCTGGAGCCTTGTCCTCCAGCAGCCAGGCCAAAGTGGATTCTCACTTCTCACTCTTGCTAGCCCTGAAATTGTCCTTTCTCGAGTTTCTGAAACAGAGATATCAGGCACCTGTGTCTCAGAAGTCTCTGCCCCTTGGTGCATCTTTCATCTGATATGATTGCTATGGGGAGCACAATGAGTTAACATTTGTTGCTCTGTCACAGGCTAACAGCTCCCAATTCTTCTAGAGCATCCAGACAGACAAGTCTATGTTTGGAGTAGAACCAGGGGCTGCAGCACTCAAGGGGAACCCCTCTCCAAAGACACTCATGAGGTCTGCAGCCTCTCCAGCATCACTGTGGAGTCTGCACAGAGGAACAAAGTTAAGGCAGCCATCCAGAGTGAACAGAGTGGAAGACTTTGGTGTGGGATTTTGTCAAAGCAATTGATATCTTGGAAGGAGAAATAAGGAATGTCCTAGTAATATTTATAAATATGTATAAAATAGCATATCTAGGTTCTTATGCAATAAATTAGTACCAAATTTGTGTTTGTAATTCAAAGCAGAGAGGAAGGGCTTACTATAAACAGGATGTCTTGCAGATAATGCTGGATACTCTGTAGTATGGCCAATACCAGAACATGGTATTTTTGTTTCCATGCTGCTGTAGAGGTTCTGAGAGAGTACCAAATATGGGAGAGTTAAAAAGTGAGATCATAATTAATGAGCATTGATTTCCTTTGTGAAGTGTTGGTATGGCTTCTAAATTAAGCAACAGCAGGAAAAGCACATGGGCAAGGACTTAAGTTGCATTAACTTCAAATCCCAGTATTGCTAACATATTTGGGTAGAAAATGAAATGCAAGGCTGAGTAGCACATCCTTTCAACAGCAGTTCCTAATCTCACACGGGCTTACTGCAAGTGTCTTTGTAAGGATGGACAGAATTCTAGTGAAGGTGTGGGGGAGAAAAGCAAAGTTGACCCTTTCAGAGAGACCAGCCCCACTCCTCTTTTTCCCACTTGCTGTTGAATGGGAGGAGAAAGTGACAATTTCCAGGTCACCCTAAGCCCATGCACAGTCACACGCCTTCCCACAGAGCTTGGAAGAGGCAGCACGGGCAAAGCTGATTATCAGGCTAAAAATAAATGTCTCAATCTTTGCATGCAAGACAGCTACCAGGCACTGGCCAGCCCTCCCTTTTACCTCCTACCATTATTCCTGCAGGCCACCTCCACCAACAAACCATGCAAAGGGAACGCCACAACTTCTCCCAGCCCAGTTGGATGGGCCAGACCCTGCAAAGCCCAGCCCCAAAGCAGGATCCCTGAGGCTCCACTCCCTTGCCCTCACCGTGCTCCTCAGCCAAGCCTGCCTGGCAGGTGCTGGCAGAGGTTGCTCTCCACAAATTGAGGGGAATGCAGCGTTATCTTTTTGTTAGTCCAAAGAGCCGATGACCTGCAGTAAGGCAGATTAATTTCCGCCAGCAAAATGCAAAACTCTGCTCTCCCCACCATGCCATGTGCAACTAATCGCTTGCATATTTAAACACCCTCGCCTTGCTGAAATTTCGTGATGGAGTTGGTGACAGAGCAAATGTCAGGGCGCATAACCAATGGCATTGTCAGTGGTGATTAATCAGCATCTCCGCCAGGCTGGCGGCCAATTAGAATTTACCATAATAAGGAGGTGACAGCCGGCGTTGCTAGGCGACCGCTGTCTATGGAGCTGGGAGAGCCAGACACATTTAGATGTTACTGTGGATTTCGACAGCGGCATGTCAAAACAACACAAGCGTCTGCCCAGTGGAAAATTTTACAACCCAGGACTGGGCACCGGAGTGAGGCATGATTCCCTTTCAGAATAAAACATAAAAAGGAAAAGGTGATTTTGTTTTGGTTGTTGTGGGGTTGTTTTTTGGAGTTCTCCTTGAAAGAAGACTTTAGCCAGTCAATCATTTATATACATTTAATTAAGAGATATCGTATCACTGGAACAGGACTTTGTTACTGGGTAATGGGTTCCCATGGCTGAGCAAATGCTGATACATTTATAGGAAATTAGCAGAAGGTCAGCACAGAGACATTTATTTTCAGTCAGAGGTATTTATCTGGCAATGACATTCTGTTCCAGTGACTTATTTTATTATATGAAAGGATTAAAGAATAAAAGGAGGAGGGAAAGGGAAGGAGATGGAGAAATGAAAATAGACTGACAGCAGTTCCTGTGTTAACATGAGAGTTGCTGACTCTGCACATCAAGAAAAGCTATGTTCCAACTGGGAGCAATAACCTTTCCTGAACTTAAGCTTACTCCTAAGAGGGCAGAGGAGAGGAAGGGGTAAGGGTCCTTCTTAAGTATGCTACACTTTCATGGAAAAACTGACTTAAACAGAGGAAGATAGAGAATCATATCTTCAGATGAGCTATTTGGATTTTCACCAGTCTATGATCTGAACCATGCCATATGGAAGCTCTGCTGCTTGTGCTCTTCAGGTCTAAATAAAGTGGCACAAAGTAGCAGGTTTTACCTATCCTTAATATGGACCTACATAAAGCAGATGCCTGCACAAGTCTTCTAAATTATGAAAGCAGCAATGTCTACACCTTACCTCCTTCAGTTTGGTATCGCTGAAGGCTGGGGTCAGGAGGCTCCGCACAAACTTCCATCTGTCATCACGAAGACAAAGGATGCTATCAAGCATTGGCTTGGATATCAACTTCGGCTTCTAAGTTGAAAGAAAACATAATTCAATTTTAACACAAATGCAACTACAGTTTCTCAAGACTCCAGAACTTGGGAAGATTGCTCAGGAAAGGCATTGCACTGCTGTCCCACGAAGAGAGGTTCAAATCAGTCCCAAACACCAAGCTAAACGTGGATGAGGCTGGAGAAAATTTCTCTTTTGCTGCATGCATTTTCTCTTGGGCTTTAAAAGTCCTGGACCAGCTCCTTTCTCAGACTGCTCCAGTTCTGATGTCCCTGGTGTTCTCCTGAGATCTCCTTCACTGAACCCTGGCTTCTTCCCTATCTTTCTAAGGTGACTGGCAAGAGGACTTGTCAACACTCCCTGTCCGTGTGACATGAGTGCCAACACACCACATGCTGGTGTTGGTGGGGGACACCATTTCTGGTGACAGCTGGCATGTCAGACTGTTATATGCATTTTAAAAGTCTTCAGAAAATATGGTGATTAGAAAGCAAGTCCCAGTCCTTACTCTGTTTATAAGGAACACTCTCACTAAGAAGTTGTAGCCTGTGACTCTTACAGCTGCAGCAGTTGGTCAAATATAGTAGCTTAAAGCACTGCTCCATGAAGTTCTGTACCAAAATGACTATTGTGAATTTACTAAATCTTCCCTGCCATCTAAGAAAATCTTGTCCAGAAAACAGTGATATTCACCAAGGAGTAAAAGGATATAAAAGACAAAAGAGAAAGCATGTCAGAAAACAACACACTTCTGACTGGAAGAAAAATCAGACGATGTCCAGCCCCACAGCACAAAATATTATGTCTTATACTATGTCAGAAGATGTTTCCTAATTGTTCCTGAAGCCCTCCAATAACAGAGATTCAATAACCTCCCCACTCAAACTCTTCCAGTGCTGTACTACTTCTACCATGGCAGCACAATCTCTCTCTTGCTGGAACTTTTGTTTTTGTGCTGTCCAGGCACAGAAGGAGGGTTATTCTCCCTATCTTTGCAGCAGCCCATACATACTGAAGGCTATAACAACCACTAAACATATTGCAGCCATCTACCCCACATAACACCATTTCACTCAACACATACTTATCAGTCATGCTATCTAGGACTGTTGGCTCAGTGTTGGTACTGTTCCTCTGCATAGTCTTGCTGATTTACTTTTTTCTTAAGGTACAGTCCCTGTGACCCAACATGGTATTCCAGGCAAGAAAGGATTTTATTCCCCCCCTCCAGGCTATATTCCTCTCTATTCACCTTGGAATAGGACATACCACAGTATGACACTGTACTCATGAACTGGTTTGTGGTTCCCTGAAACTTTCAGGCTTCTTTCTGAACAATCACTCCCTAGGAAGTTATCCCCTGGCCTTTATCCTTAAAGCTGGTTACTCCCCAGAGTCATATGTAGAACATGTCCCTTTGAACTACGACCTTTCCCTTTAAGATTATTTGTGCAACTGGATAACACCACCTCGAATTTTAGCCCTTTCTTTCATAGCCTCTTTCATCCTTACCAGCTTTCTACATAAATTATTAGCATACTCAGTGCCAACATCTAAATCATTAACAAAATTACAGAACAATACTTGCAAAGAAGGCACCCTGTGCTCCTCCCTTCCCTTCCAACAGTGGACTGTTCCAAAATACATTTCAGGCACTGTATAGCAATGCCCTCCAGAAAAACCACCCTAAGATTGGTGGGTGTGGGCAGAAGGTCTACACTCCTCTGGTTACCAAGAAGTACAGAGATATTCACTTTTGCATGTGAGATCTCCTCGATACTGCAGCAGTACAGTTCCCCATGTTATCAGTGGAAACAGTGTCCATTTTACTGGGAGAGACTCAAACAAACCAATGATTTTGGCCATCCCAACACCATCTGTTGATCCCTTTTGTCCTCTGACCTTTCCTTTTAGTCTTTCTTTCAATACAACAGTGCATGAAAAATGAATTCTTACAACCTGTAACACACCTGGATACTTTAATATCATTTTGTGCCTCACTATTTCTGACTTTATTTGCCACTACCTGCTATTTTTTTATCCTTTTTCTTGGAAATCTGACCTACTTTCCACTCTGTTAAAAAAAAAAAAAAACAACTTCTCTTCAGGAGCCATGAAGAACTGGCAGTTTAGCTATGCTGGTCTTCCACTGCACTTCCTTAACTTTCCTCCTTATTGGAAGAGTTTGCACTTAATATCATTTCTTTAAGGAGCTGCCAGCTCTCCTTAACACCTTTTTCCTTTACACTTGCCAAATTCTTACTACACTGCATAAGCTTGTAAAAAGCAGAAGCCTATTTTATATTGCAAACAGGCTAATGGGATAGTTTTACATTCTCAGCAACACCATCCAGTATAGTAAACTAATGTCACTGGGACAACACTACAAACCAGTTTTGAGCAAAGATGAGCAGCTTTCAAGCAGAAAAGTACATATTAAGCTGAAGGAAGATATTGACTTAGCTACTGTCATCAGATGACAACTGTAAAACAAAATAAGGGCACTTTTAAAATGTATGTATAGACTATTTTATTTTGTACAATAACAAGGAAAACCTTGGACAGGCTGTCAGAGTTGAAACATCTTGGACTGTTTTCTCTGAAGAGCCTCTTTAAATAAATAATCTGTTTTCTAACTTGTCAGTAGGTATCTTTCCTGAAGATCACAAGGGCAGCTAGAAAGAACATCACTCAGTGGAGCACTCCATCATTTGTTACAGATATTCAAAGGCACAGTATAATCAGAAGAAAGAGCCTCTAGACAATTGGAAATGAGCATCTTCCTGTCAGAAAGTCCTGTATGCTACCCTCTGCTCCACAGCTCTTCTGTGCTTCTAGGGCAGCCATTTACACTTAATCTCGACTCAGCTGGTCACTAAATGAGTGTTCCTTCTATCTTCAGTCTTCATTTCAAACCCTGAGCCCAGATTGCAGTGCTCCTGAGTGCTCACTGAAATCAACAAGAGGGAAAGTGCCTTGATCCTCTGAATGCATTAGTCCAAGAAATCAGGTCATTGAACGCAGCCCCCAAATTAGCAAACACTCTCAGAGCTGTGTTTCAACCACCAGCCTTCACTTCTGCTTTATAAAGTGGATATATCACATCACCTCCTCAGAAATGCTAACGATACATTAACATTTCTGAGGCACTCAGAAACTACAATGAAAGAGCAGAATAACAATTCCCACAAGGAAATTACCAATTTTGTCTTCCAAGCAAGGTTTAAATAGCACACAGAAAAAAAAAAAAAAAAAAAGGAAAAAAAAAAAAGAAAGAAAACCAGAAAAAATTACAGGGCAACACTTGGAAAAGTATTTTGCATCCAGTCCTAAATTGAAGGCTGCCCAAACTGTGCACTCTATAAGACAAATCTCCTTTGCAAGACAAAGCTCCACTTAGATAATAACAGATGTGATATAAATCTCACTGCATTTGTCTTGAAAGCAAATGCCCTTGCTAAAACCAGACATTCACCCTAAAAAGTGTTCCTAATTGCATAAAGACTGTATACAGCACATTCATAGAGAGACCCAGTTACTGAACAAAAAGCCTGTTAACTGTAATATTATAACTACAACACTAACTATAATATTGCCTTTTTAGCACTCTACTTTATGACAGCAATGCTCCCTTAACATAATTTTGGTGTGCACAGTATTATACACATATAAATGCTGCAAGAAAGGAAAACCAGCTTTGGCCATGAATTATTTTACTCTGTATCTTTAAAACTGGGCATGCAAAAATATGTTTGTGTTTATTGGAATACCATCAGCATGACTGACAGTGTATAGCACATTTCATTTATCAAGTTTTCCTTATTGTTTCTGCAAACACTTTCTTCCTAATTGCATAACCTGTGTTGCAGGTTCACATAGCAGGAATGAAAATGGATTTGGTATGAAAATGAGCCTGAAATATCTCAGTGAAAGATGAAGTGTCATCTCTCTTTCCAAATGGACAAAGTACTATATGTATCTAAAAAGTCTTGATCTTATAAAAATCACCAAACAATTACCATAGGAGGCAGCTGTAATATTTTCAGGGGTGGTATTTTGGTTTTGGGGCAGTAAAGGAGGCTGTTTTTAAGTCAAAGGCAATCAGGATTATGTTCCATCTAGCATTATCTAAATACTGAACAACTGCTCTGTGCTTCTTTCTCCTGTGTAATCAACCATTTCTGGTACAGCAATGCTCCATGAAAACTACTGGCAGCATGCTAATCTCTTGCAGTGTACCTGCAAGTGCTGCTGAGTTCCCACAATCACAGACATGCCATCAACCACAACAAGGAAAATTGGAATGATTTGCTTGCAAACAAATCCTTTAAAACATCGCTGCTTTTAAAAGAAAAAATGAAATAATATTTGCACATGAGCGGCATCTCTACAATTGATGCAAGAATTCTCTCCCCCATAAGGTGGTTCCTCAGGATGACCCCTCAGATCCAGTTATTGGCTTGTTTGTCATCAGTCAGTTTGGCTTCCTCTGTGTTACTAAATAATTCAGGCAAGTGAATTTTGGCTCTAAGGCCAAGTGGAACAGAACACCCCCTGTCCCCAAAGTTAAATCCCTTTCCCAAAAACAGTGGAAATATCCAAACTGCTTCTGGTCATGGTACATGTTCTTCTCCTGAACTGTGCCCAGACTATGCCTGGGAGATAACTAATCAATACTTAACAAAACTGTGCTAAGAAGTATGTCAAATGGATATCTGTAGGACCTATTCATGCATTAATATCCTGTCCCTGTTTTATCTTGGAGTAAAACTGTAGCCTTCTGTGATTCATACAATATATGCTCCTTTCCCAAGTTTGTCCCTAGCAGGCTAGACTGAACCTCTGACACACAGCAACGACTGCCTAGAGCAGAAAGAAGGGTAGCAGCACCGTTATGTTCCCTTAGACACCTCTTCTTATTTCTTTTGGCAGAAAAATGAGGGATAAAGTTTTCCCAGCAGAAGGCAGTTAATGCAGCCATGCACTCTTTAAGTATCCTGAAGAGATGAATCTTCAAAGAAGCTAAAGGGTACCTTTAAAGACCTTTAAAAACCACTCACCTCCACAGAACCAGCTGCTAATCTTCTCCATGTGCTCTGACAACACAGTGAGAAACAAAACTCTAGAAAAAACAATACCTCAGACACTTTGTTATCTCAAACTTAGACTTAGTCATAGCCCACTCCTAACAAAACCAATCAAAACCAATTTACTTCTACAGCAGCACTCAGTCTGCTCAGATTCAAACAAGGAAATAAGCTCTAGAGCACCCAAAATCCCAAATCCAAACAGTAACTCCAACACTAATTCTGGCATTAGTCATGCCTAGCAAACAGCATTTGCCTGCATGTAAGCTTTCTTCTAGTCCCACAGCTGTTGTGGGATCCAGCTTTAACTAGAATCCCATGCCCACACTCCCCTGAATTTTAGCCCCAGTCTCACCCCTACAGCCCACACTGAGAGCCATTTGCTCCTCTCTCCTTCAGTACCCACAGGGATTTCAGTATCCAGAGTTAAATCTAACTCTGGGTTCCTCCCCTTTTTCTCATTTTAGGGAAATTTTGGGGGTAAATTCCCAGTGTGGGGGGTCATCCTTCTCCCAGTGGGGGATGGCTTCCTCCCTAAGGCAAGTTCCAGAAGTGATGAGCAGGCAGCAGTGCTTGCACATCACTGGGTTAACTTGTTCATCTTCTTATTTTCAAAAAGGTTTGATGTCCTTTTCTTGCTAAAAAGGCCCTTGTGATTAGGCATTACCATCCTGTTTAAGAAATTGCATTTTTAAACTGAATTTAATGAAATGAAAGTTAAGAAAAAATGAGATAGAAAGTTCGTAGCTTGAAGACAAGACACTATCCCCATACCTGAGACAGGAATTATAATAAAATCTGTTCTTAAGATTACTCATTCAACTCCCCTTGACTGACAGGTCATCACCTCCAGTTCAGCCAGCAGGTGGAACCAGCAAACCCACGAACTGCCCATATGGTATTTCATCCAGTCAGTGGCAGTGGCGTGACACTTAACATAACACTTGCTCTTAAAAAAGGCAACAGAAAAAAACATCCCTGAGATATCTGCAGGAATACATCTTACCAAGCTTGCAATAAGTAGATCATGAAAGTGGGAAGGCAGAAGATGCCTCCATATATTAGCTTTAAAAATTCCCTGTTGGTAAACTGATACAGTCTATTCCTTCCAACTCCCTTGGTGTTTTAAGTCATGCTCAGCTCTCCCTTTATTCATGACATTCAACGACATATTCTCTGTGTGGTAGCTTTTGACTGAGCCAGGAAAGAACTGCATTGCATGATTTCCAAACCCAAAACAGAGCTCATTTATGTCACATACCCTGTAGCTCGTTGCTGTTTCTATCCGTAAGGCCCTTGCAAACACAGATGTTATAGCCACATCTCTTCAAAGCATGTAAAATTTTTCTCTTCAGAAATCATCATCTCATAATGGAGCAAGACCAACTCCTCACCCCAAGACCCAAGCCTTTGCAGAGGGCAAAGGGCTGGCATTGCCCACTGAGGGCTGTGTGCCAGTGTGGGAGACCACTGGGCCTCTCCCACCCCTCTGCTGTGACTGTGAGGGGCTTCCCATCCATCTTAAATCCGAGGGAATCACTACACACAGGAGTTGTCTCTCCCAAAGCAGCCTCACTCTTCCTTTGCCTTTCCAAAACTCTATTTCCAAATCCTCAGATGCCACACATCCTACACTGCTGCTCCCAGGTAGTTGAAATCAATCTTTCCTTGCCCATTAAAATGATTTAATTTTAAAAATTTAAAATTTAAAATTAATTTAAAACTATTTAATTTTAGTGGTCACAGACACTCTTTCACAAACACATTGCTCAAAACCCTCCTAGATCTCCAACTCTGCTAATAGTCTATTACACTTTTGTCCCCTCTTCTTTGTTAGTCTAAAACAAGTTTGATTTTAGTATGTATGATTCAGAAGGTGATCTTACAGCTTCAGAGGGGAAAAAAAATCACCAAACTTACTCCAAAACACTCACATTGCTTTACAATTTCATAAAAGTGTTAGTAAAAGTTTTCAGCTTAATTTGAAATCAACATGCCTGCAGAGAAGAGGAGAAAATGTCCATGGATTATCTATTTCATTAAGCTTTTAGGTTTTCCTTGGTCATTAAGGTTCTTCAAAAGAGTGACAGGGTAGAATTGGTTTCAGTGATTACAGCAATTGTCTTTCATTCTACTCTATAGATAAGACTATACAAAAAGGCATCTCCAAGCAGGTTCTTTTGTTATCAAGTCAGGATCTTCAACAACTAATAACTACTATTCCTAATTACTCATTGGAAAAATGGCACAGCCAACCCCAGCTTACAAGCAAATGCTGGCTATTTTTCCCCTCTGTGGCAAGCAGCCTGGAAACATCTGTTCTTGTCTCTGCAAACATTCTCTTAAGTCATGGTTTTGTCAATAGAAACCAAAGCGAGTCATTGCAATGAGGTAAATATAACCATCCATAACTGCTAAAACAAACACATATGGCCTCCTGCAGTCTGACCCAAACTGATGCAAGTCACATGTTCCATTTGTTGGTGTAAGCAACGCCAAAATTAAGCCCATGCATTCATGAGTTTGCATATGGTGGTCAGTTTGCACATTTGGGATCAAAAAAATCACAGCAAAGAAAAAAGTACTTGCTCTTAATTAATTAAGAATTTTGGTATTATAAACAAGTTCAGGTTGTACTAGAGAACCCATACTCTATAGACAGTTTCTGTTGAGAAGTAGTTGTTACACATGTTTAAATCCACTTTCCAGCTGACATAACTGGATTTTAATATTGGATAAAGTTATAAGACTATTAAAAGCCTCTCTGTTTATACACACTTCTCCTTAAGGAAAGGCTGAGGACCAGAAAGTTCCTTTTACAGTACGTAAAGAGTATTTGGAAAAAAGCAGTCCCCAATAACTTTTGGTACACAAATATTGCCATGCTTTCAGTCATTGGCATATGTAGGAATGACAGGCAATGCCCATAAGAACGTTGGCTAGGTCTTTTACTTACATTGAGTTCCATGCTCTGCTCATCCAGGGACATACCTGCAGTAACCTTAAAGTTTCTGGAGAATACCAAGAGAGACTTTAAGTACCACTCACCATCCCACTGCCTGTCCTCTTGGCTGCTGACTCAAATGCCTTGGGTATTCAGCTAGATACCTCAGAAAAAAGTTCACCAAAATGAGCACAGACTTATCCAAGCTGCCATGACAGCAACATAGGAAGAGTCCTACACTTCCTTAAGGTCTCACCCTCTTTCTTCTCATGGACATAACAACAAAACATATTCCAGAAGAGAGGTCACTACAGCTGTGATCAGGGATTACTCCCTTTCTTATAACTGCAGAGTGAAAAAAGTCATGGTAGTAACCCACTTTCAAATGATCACTGACAGAACAAAACTCACAGTGGGGGGAAAGGCTGTGACTCCTTCCTGTGGATAAGGATGGGAAGAAAAATAAGGAAATAAGAATAATGAGGAAAGAATTATTACAGCAGGAGTACAGGTTAGGGGAGGGAGGGATGCTCTGAGGCCTATTAGGCTGCAGAGATTCACTAACTTCTCCTTCATGAATGGTCATAGAATTTGGCATTGATTCAACAAATAAGGCTGTAAGTGCATTGTCTCAAAGAATCACCTATAAGTTTCTAGGTGGGGTGCTTCACAGAGAGATGAGAGGACTGCCTTGGAATGATTTCCAGTGGGTAAATGTGTGAAAGCCTTTCTCCTTCACTCTGGGCAATTTGTCACAGGGGACTGCACTGGTGCAGCCTGGCTCCACCACTTTGTGATTCAAACAACCACGTTTATTGCTGCTACATTTTCTGCAGTGCCTGAGCCACCAGCCCATTTCAAAGGCACATGTGAGGGCCATCTCCTCTCAAAACATCATATTCATAGATCTCCTTCCTTGGACAAGTTTCAAAACTGCTAAGCTTCCATTTGGTGATTTCAACTGCTGAAATCAGCATCTCCAAGGGATTTGAGGCACCTCAGAACATTAGCTATGGTTGAGCAAGAGTTTTAAATCTGTATTGTCAAATTTAAGCTCCTCAAATAGGGGTTAAATGCTTTGAACTAGCACAGGTAAGCATGGCAGGTGAAGGGGAGGCTTACCACTGGCTTAGTTTAAAAATATCACTTGCATGCAACATTTTTATTTGGAGAAAAGTATATATAAGAAATGTCACTTCTTCATATACTTCATATTTTATTGACAATTTTAGTTTGACCTCTTCCACTCAGATGTTGCAATACAGAAATAAAATTATATACAGGCCTGTGTAACTTAAAATCTCAAAGCACCAAGAAACACTGAAAATAAACAAGTGGCTAAGTAGTTAACTACGACCTAAAGGTGGAAGACATTTCAAAGGGTCTCTACCACTCTTCCAAGTTGCCATGTAGCACCTAAAACTTGTTGCAAATACCCCATTTACCATGTGACAACATCTTGATACATAAAATGTACTTCAAACTGTCAATTATCTAATTTGAAACAGAAAATTTGGGATTGATATGGCAAACTGACAATGTCCAATATGTGCAAAACAACCCAAGGAAAATGTATTTCACCTTTTCCCCCCAGTGCCAAGAAGAAAATTTCAAAACAATGTCAAAAAAGGCCAATAAAAGTTTTCTT
Organism: Agelaius tricolor; assembly: GCF_023055355.1. Classification (NCBI taxonomy): domain Eukaryota; kingdom Metazoa; phylum Chordata; class Aves; order Passeriformes; family Icteridae; genus Agelaius; species Agelaius tricolor. Next base: position 8,939,629 of record NW_027269263.1, read on the forward strand.
GTGAGGCCTCCTAATGGTTTAAAAAACAAAAAATGGGTTCAAGATGATATTTAATTCAAACTACTGGAAGAAAAGGGGTATTAAAAATTAAAAACATGAATACAGCTTTCAGCTTAGGAGTCAACCATGGGCAGTCAGATGTTAGGGGCCATTCTACAGGAAAGGGTGCTCAGCACTTGCTCTGCTCTTCTGCTCCTTCTCTAAGCATATGCTGCTAGTCCAAGTCAGAACACTCCCTGGATAAATACTTTAATTTTTATGTTAGTTTTCCTTTGAAAAGTCATACAGAAAGAAAACTCCAGGTCAGCTGTAATGGCAGAATGACAAGCTGTCAACAAATCACATTGGCAGTACCCGCTCAGCTGAAGAATTTGAATTCCCTGCCTTCTACTTCACAATTCTTTCTAATTACATTAAGTGAATATTTACACATCAGGGAAAAAAAATAATCCAAATTTTATATAGTAAGATTTCCACATCTATCTGTCAAAACATTAATGTATTTTCCTGATAGCAGTAGCTGCTTTTGTTCCTCATTTATTTGTCCCTCAAGAAGACCTAGGCTATAAAACTTCCTCAGGAGTTGCACAGCACACTTTCAGCATTTTATCTTCCAAGATTTAATATTTGAGGTTATTGTCTAGTCTCAATCAATTTTTAAAAAATCCTAATTTATGAAAACATGTTTTGACATGTTTATATGAAATAATGTTTGTGCATTTGCCTCTTACAAATTAATTTGAGCATATCCAGAATTAAATGTTTGTCATAAGATAACTTCAACAAAAATAAAGTCCTATTGTGCACAGATAGCATTACAGGACTTATCATGAGTTCCCTAGAGCTCACAATTTCTGTAAAACAGCTTTAGTTCACAAACCACCTGTAAGCAGACTGTTCTCACATCACTCTTACTGATTTCTTCAAGGAGAGAAGTTGAAACACTCCTCTGAGTATCAGCAAGTACCTCATCCAAATAAATTACCAGTATCAGCTACTTTTGTATTCTTAAACATTTAGACTTGTAATATGAAGCAGCGTGAATTATGAAACCTAAAGCATGTCACCATATCTTCTTATCTTAAGAGTTCTAGGATAAGATAAAATGTTAAAAAAACCCAAAAACTCCACAAATTGGAGCCCACACCACAGAGCTCACAGATCCCTTTCTGGCCAAGCAGGCCTCCTTCAGGTGATGCAGCATTTAGGAGGCCTGTTCCACTACTCTAGCTTCAGTTTTAGTGCCATGACATGAAACCAGAGGGGTGGATCAGAGCCTGAATTCTCCCCACTCATGGTGCCCCAAAAGCCAGCACCAGCATTTCGGGTACAGACAAGCTGGGAGCTCAGCAATCACACACGAGGGCAGAGCAAGATTTGGGATTTAGATTCTCTTTTATCGAGTGCCCGGGGAAGGAATGTGTGCCAGCCATGAGAATGAGACACCTGCAACCTTGCCCTGAGGATTAACCCCCAACAGCCAGGCACACACAGAACAGCAATGAACAGCCTGGCTGGAGGTTCTGCCTGCTGGGATTTCTGTGAGAAACAGGAAAGAGGCCTCACTCCCTGGAAGGAGCAGGCACCAGTGAAATTGCCAGGCTGCACCCATACTCAGCACACACATCACACTTGACTGCATGCACCCAGTATGCCATTTCTACTTGCAACTTATTAGAATCTGCACTTCCAAGGCCAGCTCTATTGGTGGGTGGGAGTTGCAGTTCCCAACCATCAGTGCTGGCCAGCACAGCACACACCCCCACACCACAAGAACTCGTTTTGCATCTGTACAGCTGCTTCTCTCACACTTGAGGTTCATTCTGAACACCCCCAGCATCCAGCAGCCTGAAAAATAAAAGGGATGTTGAAACTGAAAAAAATAACCCTCTGAGACATGTCTAAAACCCTGCTGATTTTTTTACATAGAATAAATCTTAACCCAAGGACAAACCAAAGTTTTTATAACCAAAAGTGCCTGTCACTGCCAATATAAGAGAAATGTTACCACAAGCATAAAGGGAAGAGCTGAAAAAAGTGAGAGAAAAAATGAGAAAATGAAAAAATGAGAGCTGCCCCACTTGACTACAAGGAGGGTAAAACAAATGAGTGCCATCCAGCAGCCAGGGCATTTAAAGAACATGTAATGTGACACAGTGAAACACCAGCTAGGAAGGGTACATTCCTTTTAAAAATTCAAATCAAACATTAAACAAAAATAAAACCAGAGCTGGTGAGAGAAACTTAAATAAAGTCATGAGGCTTGCAAGAAACTGTCAATATTGCAAAATCAATTTCTTTCTCTAGGCTTTCTGGAACAAAAGAAGGAAAAAAGTTCTAGAAACTACCTTTTTATAGATGTTTTTGGAACAAAATAACTAGCTTGCAAATTGAAGCTATTTTTTTTATATTAAAAGCTGTAACTGAAACTAATTATTTCAATCAACTTTTTCTTTTTATTTTGGTTTTAAACTCTTCAAAATCAGATATGACATGAAAATTCTGTCTTTCACACATTTCCTAATCAAATCTCAGAAATCACTAGGGCAAAGGGTTTGTTTTTTAAATTCTTACTGCTGACAATATAGTATACCATCAACTCCTACTGCAGTCAATTACAATTGTATTAGGAGGATACTGGAGAGCAAAATAAAGCATTAAGAGATTTGAAAATCTTAGGCTTGGTGCAGTCCTTGTATCCTAAAGCAGATGCAGAAATGGGTCCAAATGGATCCAATTCTTTAGTTATGTTATTATATACAATTTTTCCCCCACAGGATCTCTACTTGATTTCTCACATTTAAGATTTCTAGAGGAAATAATATCCTGAAAGTTTTTAACATTGCACATAAAACCCCCAAAACTTTTCATGTGAAATTAATCAGTCACAAACTCAAGGTTCTCCCCCTTCAGACATAAAGCTCACACGATGACTTTTAGAAATTCTTTGTCATTTGTAGAGTTCTGTCAGCAGAGAGCGATAGCAGTAAGTCAGTCTCCTCTAATATTTTTTTGTTGAGTCTGTGTTTACTCAGATTCTTCAGGGGCTTATAAACTTAAGCAGTTTGGTCAGATTTTCAAAGTGGTTTTTATATCCAGCCCTTAACACTAGAGGGAACAAAGCCAAAGCCAAAGAAATAGACTCTGGGTTTATTTTCCTCACAATCGATAAATAACCCTAACTTTTCCCTAGGCATGGTCTCCAAAATAGCAAGACCATTTTGACTGAAAAATTCTAAATGGAAAATACTAATTGAAGCAGTTAAACTATGATAATCTACAGAAAGGAAAACATTGTAATGGGAGACATTGGGCAACTTTAATTATAGATCTCACCATTGCCTCTGCAGCAGTACAGCTTCTTTGGAACTGATGAAATACCAGTATAGGCCTGATGACATTTCAACTTGACTGAAGGTCAATGACTGGTTAAACTGGAATGTTTCTGAGCCACTGTTAAATTATTCAGAATTATTTTAGGAAAGCTGCATAAAAAGTGCAAGAGTGCAGTTTTAGCTTCATCTAAATGCACACACTGAGAATGGAAAAGGAAATGGGGAAACTGTCAGTTGCAATTGCCTTGAAAAGGGAAAAAAATAATATCTTGTGTACCATCAACTTAAAATTAATCTAGCAGAAGAGAAGACTGCAAGATAGTTCTTGTTTTTAATATTATTTCCCCAAACCCTTTACTCCAGGAGCAAGCATGAAAGGGAAAGAAGAGCAATGGAATATTAGTTCAGTAAAGAATGTAATTATTTTTGTTTCTGTTGCTTAACACCAGTGAGAAGAGGTTGGCAGGAGTAAATAATTAACAATAATAGACAAGGCCTTACTTTTGCTGCAGGACAGCTGTTTCCTGATCTCACTATATATGTTGCTGAATATGTGTCTACGAGGCTAAATGGAGTCTCTTGGAGCCACCGCCGAGCCTTCAGAAACAGATGAGCGAACACGAAAACGCGCAGTGGCCAGGTGTGCTCAAAGTAAGGAGCACTCATTACGCTGGAGAGCTGTGAGACATGCAGTGTAAACACTCCAATTTTACACCCCTCATCCCCTTCCCTTTCCCTTCTAAGTGTGGTGAATCAAATGCTGACAATACATCAGCAGCTGTCGCCAGTGTCCTGTGACTTTCCTTGGTCATGGTCAGGAGCTGTGTGCTCACGGCGCGGTGCTTCCACGGCCCACAACCCACAGCAGCCCCATCCCCTCCCAAGGCTTAGATCAGCCAGGATTTGCTATCAATTATTCACAACAAATGGTGCCAAGACATGTGGTTGCTATATAAAGAAGAATCCTGGCTAGAGAGTGAAACAATACCTGCCGACTCATTCCTCACTTGTGATCCTCCACACTTGTAGCTGTAGCACGCAGTCAGCACTGAGGAGCTCACAATCTCTGAACATCCTTTACCATGGAGGTTTCATTCTTGCAGAATGAAACTTACATAGTGTAGATCACGAGCAAAAAAAAAAAAACAGGGTGGCAGAAATTTTCACTTAGCACAGAGTTAATTGCTAGGTAGAAGAGAACTTTCCAGGCTGTGGTTGAGGACCACTGCAAACCAGCTGCATCAATATAAGATGCTACGACCCCATCAGCTGTTCACCACTCCCCCTCTATTGGAGATAACCACCATTGAAATGGAGCTGGTGGAGAGCCCTTGGGAGCACTTGTCTGCTTCAGAGCTAAGTCAGCCTGTGTGGTTTTGAAAAAGTCCACACTGACACATAAAGATGAATTATCTTCTGAGCTGAACCAAAGAAGGAATGCTCATGTGATCCATGTTGCAGACCTTGCTGTGGAAACAGTAAGTCCAGTTAAGACATCTCAACAAAAGGTTGTTAGCACTGTGCTAGGTAAGAACATTATCATTATATCAAAAAAGAAAAAAAAAAAAAAAAAAAGGACCTTTCATACTTTTAAGTTCAAATATATACATAAATGCAGGCAAATGGATTAAGATATCTCAACGAATGTCTAAAGAGAAAACTATTCCCACTAGTGTGAAGATATAATGCTACCTTTAAAATACTTTAAATGAAGAGCAAAATCTTGCAAGAATTAGCATAATAATTGCCCACATGTACTGCATAAACTCTCACTGAAGAGGAATGGACTTGGGGACACACAAGAGCCCCCAGACAGAACTATCACAGTCAAAACAAAAAGCTGACCCATGAAAAAAAAAAAAAAACCCCGAATCAAAACCACCCATCTTCTGGCATAAGCTTTAATATAAAGGATTCAAAATGGGATGGGGTGGGGTGGGAACAGATTTGTGGCCAATGGAGTGAATGGGGGAAATTGCATTGCTCAGATGCAATCTCTGGCACTGGAAGTCACCACAGCACTGGGTGCTGGAGGCCTGGCAGATAAGCCAGAAGGAAGATTACTGTCACTGTCTGTCCTGCTGTTCTGTTTTGAATTCTGCTGCTGGCCACCTTTGAAAGAGGACACTCAACCAGGCTAACCAGATCTTAGGCATGACACATGACAACCATTCAAATATTACATACTGCCATATTACATCTACTCCAGGGCTGAACTACCAGACTCCCAGGTATGTTCATGTAAATCACCTCTCTGTGCTGTGAAACATCATTTCTAATAGACTTAAGAGGGTTCTTGTATCATCAGATGCTTCAAAAGGACTTTTTGTACATGAGCAGCTGAGTTAGCTCCAAATGTGGTTAAAGACATGAAAACAAAGCAAAGTACTGGGTCTGAACTCTGACTGCTCAAGCGTGTAAAAAGGCCAACTCGGATGCTGTGATCTGTGCCTATGTCAATTCTGTAACAAGTGACAAACTAATTACTCTTCTAAACAAAAGCAGACTGGGAAAGGCAAGAATCAAAGGACATGACACTCTACTATATGTCAAAATAAGGTAAATGAAGAAAATTGTAAACCAAACAATCGACTACTGTCAAGTAACAGTTTCAGAAGTCAGAAATGAAGGACTGGTAAAAACCTGTGATATTAGACTGAATAAGTTTCCCAAAATATATTCTCACAGGAAATGTCCAAAGAACTAGGATAAGTTGAATTTCCCTTTAAAAAGAAACAACAAATCAACAGAAATCAAAGGTCAGGACCAGCAAACACCAGCAAAAACTGCATTTGCACTCCACCTACTCATAACACAGTCAGCTAAGGGAAGGATTAGATAAGGAAGCAATAACGTATTTAAACAAGAAAAAACATTAATCAGACTTAAGATTTCACATATTTTATCCAACAGTAAAACATGTTCTTTAAACAAGGAACAGAACCCTAGGAATAGATAGTCCTTTCTTGCCTATAAGTGTTGTTTCCCTTCATTGTTATTATTCAGTATTAAAAAAAAAAGTGCTGCAAACCCAGTAAATAAATAGCCAATGTAGGTTTGATGAAAGATTGGCTCAGAAGACTGCTTTTGGCCTGAATAGAAAGATATGCTTTCATCCTGTTTTTGACTATACTCATACATTTACCTAACATAATTGGATGTAGTTAATATTGCAGGAGCCTTCAAGCAGCGCACATTTCCCTCATTAGTGGGTTTAAAGCCTTAATGATATCTCCTGTGCTGCAGAAAAGCCCAATGTAGGCTTCAAAAGTGATTGGCAAGTTTCAACAGGAGAAAAAAACTGGAGGAAGGGAAGGCAAAACCTAATAACACTCTGATCTTGTCCTCGTCAGTTGTTTAGATAAGGAAATCTTGCAGAATGATTGAATAAAGAAGAAAACAAAGGTAAGGATAAACAAGCCAAAACAGATAATTTCAAAAGCTGACCTCTCAGTGACTCAAATATGTGAAAGGAACAGGGAGTGGGTAAAAAAGGGGGAGTGACCCTTCACATACCTGCTACACATAGAGACAGCCACATACTTAGTCCTACACAAACTCCTGATGGCACAAACAAGTGCATATGCACTGCATATTTTCAAATCAGCATCTTCATGCACCTGCAGCAAAATCACCTTTTCACAGTTGCATTATGCAGTATTTCCCACCCTCCCTTCAAATCTCAGTAGTCTGGCAAGGAAGCCTTGCATTTAGGAAACAGAATGTCACAGTATACCACTAACAAAGCACGTGCAAAGGGTTTGGGGTTTTGTTGTTTGTTTGTTTTGTTGGGTTTTTTATTGACTAATTTTGACCATTTTCCAGGAACAGAAATTTCACAGGCTGATTTAGCTTCAAAAGAAGCGTAATTATGTACAGCTGTATTCAGTATTTCTTGACTGCCTTGAACAAGCAGTGAAAGGGAGATTTGCACACATTATCAGCCACTATCATTAGTGCTGTAAAGTACCTAATCCATCTGGTGTTGTGGTGTCTACCTAGGAGCAGGTATTGAACCACTGATGGCTGCAGTATAACAGCAGAAAGGCAGAGGGTTCAAAATTAACAAAACAACGCAGAAAACCAAGTCGTTTCTTGATGCTGGATTGTCCTTGGGTTTGTGTTCTGCCATGGTTTTGCAAAGCATTTTTATGTGTACAGGCATGGAGAGTGGAGAATTAAAAATGTAAATTTCATCATGTGGTTTTGCAGGCTTCACAGGGGAAGAGGTAGCAGGATACCATGGTGATGGCAGCACTGCAGCCCATTAATAAACCAGAGAAAGACTCAGGGATAGATGCAAATATTTAGACCCATGATGAAAAATAACTCATTTCATAATAACTCCTGTGAAAAATAAGAGGACTGTGCATCTCAGCATCAGCTGTGGTCTCAACATGCTGACTCATCATTTCTCCATGGGGGGACAAGGAAAAAGGAAACTTGTTTTTAAGTCTTCTAGCCTCCTTACAGTCAACTGCATTGCTTTTATATTGCCAAGGTTTATGGCCCATAGCATTTGAAAACAGACAACCCATGCCTGGGAAAGAGAAAAAGTGGAAAGTTTTTATTTTGTATTTCATCTGTGTGTAACCAATCCACTTCTGCCCTCACTGCCAGCCCTTCACATGGGGAATCAGCCAGTTTTATTTGCAATCTTACCTGGAAATGTGAAAAATATTAGTGCTCATTTACTGAATTAGAGATTCATAACTCTCAAGAAAACAAATTCATATGACCTACCTACAGAACAATATGTTAGCCAGTTAAAAGGGCAGCCTCACTGGAAGTGTGGCTTTCTCCAAACTTAGCTTCAGTCTGTCCCCCACTGCTGGGGAATGTGCTGAGAGCTTCCTCCAGGCACAACAACACAGGAACCCTTCCTCAAACAGCAAACTGCCTAAGCCACCACTCAAAGGAAATACATTGTCAATTAGAGGGTATCTTCAAGTCAGTCAACAGGAACATCCTCAAATTAATTAGATTTAAGTACAGTCAGTGTTTAAAGATCGATTGCTTGTAAGCTGTTCTATGGCACTCCAGCCTACTGTTATTTGTATCTTCCTAAACTTTCACAAGTCTTTATTGAATAGTCAAATGTTTGAGAAGAGACTGTGTTCACTCTCTTTTCTATGAGAGGCAAAGAGAAAACAAAGTCTACCATTTAAGGGAAAATCCCAATTCTGGACAGAATAAACATACTTGTGTAAATACACATCATGGCCCCCTAAATTAAATGAGAAGTAAGAACGTGCACAGATGTAAGCAAATTCTGACATCTTTTTATGAATTGTGGAGTTGTGGTTTAGGAGTGGTACTCCCCAATTCTGGCTCCCACTGAGATCCCCCAAACCATGCTGCCACCCTCCTGCTCCCCTGCTTTCCCCTCTCCCTCTCCCTGGAGCAGGATGAAGAGGGGAACTGGAGGCAGGAAAGGTAAAGATCATGGGTTGAGTGAGAGTAATTTACTGGAACCAGCAGTGAGATAAGCAAATGAACAGTAACAGCAAAAATACCAGTGAGAGGGTACAAGAAAAGAAAGGATTCACATGGAAACATCCTGAAAATAAACAATACTGGATGGCTCCTTCCACCACCTTTACTTGACCAGAAGGAACCCCTTCTCCCCAGAAGAGAATCCCTTTCCCCCACCCCTGGCAATGATGTGGCATAGAATAACCTTAGGGTCCTGGCCATGCCCCCTCCCAGCTACCCAAAAAACTTAACCTTGTCCTGGCCAGAACCAGGACAATAGGTAAGCAGAAGCAGGTGCCAGGTGTTCCAAAGATAAAGACAAATGAGCTCTCCCACTTCACAGGACACAGGTTACACGTGGTTTCCTGTTCTGAATTAGAATCACAAAAAAAAATTACAAACTCGAGATGATGATCCTCAAATACACTCAATTAAATCTGATAATGCTAACTTTTCTACTTTAGCTTTTTTTAATACTTCAAAGAAGAAACTTACTTAAAAGGGGGGAAAAAGAGCTTTTCATTAAAACTTTTTAATCTGCATTTCTGAAGCTTCTTTTAAGAACAAACAAAAAACCCTCCCACCACAGCGATTTGAATTAACAGATAAACCAAATCCCAACCCATTGCCATCAGTCCTGAAGCACTCACATCCACTAGTGCTACTCTTCAGCTGGAAATTCCCAACATACTCTTTTACATTTATTAAGGTGACAAAGCACTTCCTAAATGCTTTGTCCTTGTGAACACAGGAATTCTGTATCAAGGCCAAAAACTGAGCTCAGAGCTCCTAAATCCTAACCTAGAGCCCAAATCACAAAACCAGACCTCTTCTCACTGGGATTTCAGAGGATCAGGTGGCTCACAGAACATAGTCTACGAATACATCAGTCCTTTCTTTAAGGGTAACTGAAGGCAAAGTCTGATTAATTTTACAGCCAAGAGCAGTGATCATTTGACAACATTAGTTTTGTGCTATTAGCTTCAGCATATGGGGAATAAGGGACAATTTGTTGTGCATGCATAAAAAGACTTGCACAGTGTGAAAGAAATGACCCTCTCAATATTTATTATTTTAATTTTCAAATGCCTACTGCAAGCATATGCACTGCTACTTTAAAACATTTAAACAAAACTGAATTTAATTGCTCAGAAAAATTAACCTGCAAGCTCTCAAAGCAAAAAGGGGAAAGGAAAAAGGAAATCCTGAATTAAAAGTGATTTTATGAGGTATGGGAGGCTGCAAAATAGTTACATATATATCGACCACGCTAGAAAGGTGTTCTAGTATGTCTAGAAGACAGCCATGGAGACACACTTGGGAAAGAAAGCAGATGTTAGGGTTGTTTACCCTCAGTGCTCCTGAACCATCAGGTCAAAACAAGGATAAGAGCCCTTGCTCAGTTTCCTGGCACTGGAAAATCATTCAGGCATCTGCACTCCTGTGCCTGTATAACAGCACCTACAAATATGCAGTCAAACAAATTAATATTAAACAGAAAAGTGCCATACAGCCAAATTCATTCCCTGCTAACATGATTCCCTTTCTATACTAGTGTTGTACCAGACAAGATTTCAAACTAGCTATGATCTAGAAGCTGTATAAAACTGGTAGGCAAAAAAAGTAAATCTTAATAAATTCACTGCTTGGACACCTTTTCACTTATCCTCCCAAGGCATAGAATGATTTTTGGAAGCACCGAATATTCTCAGCTCAGTGAGACCAAGGCTTATTGTACACGTGGCAGGATTGATGCTTGGATTTGTTCTACAAAGCCAGGGAGGGAGGGAAGAACATCTCAGCTCTGCATCACAAACAACTGGATGTTCAAGGCACAGCCTGCCACCAGGCATGATGGCTTTACTGCATCAGGAACTCAAATGCCACCATGCCATGCACAAAAAGGCATATTTTGTGACATTTCCATAATAAGATATGGCACAATTGATGTCTACAGTGCTCTAGGGAATGGAATAGAGACTCAGCCTCTCCTCAAATCACAAGGAGATCCCAAATCAATATATGTGCATCTGTATGCATCCATAAATACACACAGATATGTATTCAAGCTCACATGCAGACATAGCAACTAATCATGGGACATTTTGGCTCCAGAGGTGTTATGCCAGTCACCTTCCATGTCCTTTATTAACCAAACAAAAAACAAAATTAAACGAAATGAAGGAGTGGAAAAATGAAAATAAAAAAATCTAAACAGAATGAAGCAGTGAAAAAAATTAAAGCACATTCCTTCTCTCTGCAGCCACAAACCCCAGCATGTATTTAAAACTAGATATCACAATCAAACTAAATCAAACTATTCACACACACCAGATCATCACTTGTGTACGAAGCCATCCCCCTGAATGGTCATTTTAAAGCATGGAAAATGAGGACCTCATTATATATATATATATATGTGATGTTTTCTCATTTGTTTGACTCATTTTCCAAGCACTGACTTGCCTGCTGTCACACTGTGTCACTGGAGCTCCAAACCATGTGCCCATGCAAAGGTAAGTTTCCAGCGAGGTTCATTCATCCCCTGTTTACAAACTGAGTTCATTGAACTTTACAACAATAATTTCTAAGTAAACAAAGAAATTCACATGAAAGGATGAAGATGGCATTGACACCACCAGAAATAATCATAGGAAGTTTAACTTGAAGAAAAGAAACATTTCTAAACCAAACAACCAAAGGGTACAGGGTCAAGGCAGCATGCATATGTTTCTTTTGGCAACACTGTAGAACTTTTCATCCCTTATGAGACAACATATGAGTATGTTTGGTGGGTTCATTTTTCAAAATAAAACTGTATTTGTTAGAGAGACGGAACAGCCCAGCCCATAAGCTGGGTAAGACTCCGGGTTTGGATAGAAAATTGAATCACCACTTTTTACTGAAAGTCAGCACATCAGTGGGGCTGATGCCTGTTCTCTGAAAGTCAAGGCAGAAGGCAAGAAAGATCTTGCACAGGACATGCATGTGACGCTTTACTTGCAAAAGGTGAAGAACACACCAGCCAGCTCCTGAGCTGAGCTCTTTGAAGCCAGTTCTAACATCCCAGTCCTGCTCTGGAGACACTTCATCATCATCAGTCAGTGCAGAGTCATCTAAAGTTAATATGTTGATTTCTGCTGACTGAGGTCCTGACCCAAAATTCACAGAATTACAGGATGGCTGAGTTTAGAAGGGACCTCTGGAGGGCATCTTGTATCAAATTTAGATAGATCTTTTGGTACAGTAATATACAGTTTTCTTTCCTCTAGCAAGAGACCAGAAAGAACAGCCAGTTCACGAATATGTCAGGCATCCTGGACCACAACTGAAGAAAATGCAGAAAATAGGTTCCTTCCTACTTGGTGGTTGCATTTTATTTGTTTAATGCTCTAGGTAAGCCTGAAGCTTTATAGGTTTACCAAAATATAGATGACGATGATGAAACAGCTTAGTGTAACAGACAAATTATGCATGTGAAAAGAATAATCAGATCTTATGTGGATCAACTCAAAGATGAAGAGAAAGAACAGATAAGCAAAAAGTAAAGAAGCTCAAGCAACTCAACTTTCCTTCAAAAGGGATACAAAGACCTTGTGTCATATTCTATTCATTCCTGGTACTTCTTTATTCTTATTTTTACCACTTCATTATTGTTTGCTGTTAATCCATTATTTTTACCAATGAAGCAGCAAAGCTTCTGATGACAAGACTGTGATGTTTTCTTAGAGCAACTGGAGTTGGTGTAGATTTTTGAATTTAAAAATGTCACTCTCCCCCAGCTGGTTGGCAGGCAGATTTAAGGATCTGGTCTGAATCAACCACTAGTTTCCACTTGTGATAGACACATGAATCCTGGAAGAGCACCGACTCCTGGCAAACCTTGGCTAGCCAGTACCTACTTTGCCTTAGGGCTCACTGAATCCACATTTCTAGGAAATATTTTTACAGCCATCTGAATTATTTGAATTATGTACCACGTAATGTTTCTCTTCACATTGTTCCATCTTAACATTCTGCTCCTACATTTTTAAAAGTATACTCTAATGATTCTCAAGTACTAATTGAAAAACAAATTTTCAATGCAGAATTAAAAACAATCTGAAAACAGATTATGTATCATTATCCCACCTGGAAGAATGCAACAAACATCATAATCCTATCTCACTTGCAACACAGTAATGAAGTTAAAAATGGTCTTAGTGCTCTTAAAAGGAAGCTTCTATTCAAGAGACAACACAGTTGTGAAAAAAGGTATCATTTACTCCAGCACAGCCCTGCCTAAATGCTGGCTGAGGTTTCCATGGTTAACCTAAATTAAAATTAATTCCATATTTTTTGACAGAAGGTATATAAAGTAATTCTCATATTTTCTTCTGCAACTATAATTAAGAACATGGGAAAAAGGCCTCATATGCCTCAAGTATGAAGGTATATTACAGCAGACATTTTTGGTTTTGAATGGCTCTAACGCTTATGTTAATTGAGACGAAATTAAATGGGAAAGCAGAGTGTCATTATTGCCTTCCTGTGATTATACAGTTCACAATACACATACCCTGTGCCTACAAGGCAGAAACAGCCTGTGTGCTAGACTTGGTTGCTTGCTCTAAAAGGAAGAGAACCTTAATGCAGATTTGATATGCAGTCACCAAACACTTCTGCAAGAATTATCAACCAGTAATTCAGAAACAAGAGAAGATGATGGGGGAATATAAAAGACTTTTTATAGCAATTTTCAAAATATAACCATAGCAAAGATGTGAAATATATAGTATCAAAGGGAAACATAAAATGAAGAGTAGTTTAGCTTGTGTTCAATGCAAGATCTACTTTGTCTATATAATGAGTGAGCAGACAGGCTCAATGTGTGAGAAGTGCACAAATGGTCTAGGTCTTTCAGGATGCAGAGACAGGACGCAAGATTCCAAAAGAATCTTCTCAGCAGATTAAAACCACTCTCATTCCATAAAGGCCTTCTGATGACTTCCCAGAAGGGAGTCCACAAGTGCACAATCCCAGATTAAAGTCATCCTGCTGACGAGCACTCAAAGGCATGACATCACATTACAGAGAGCTTTAATAAAAACTGTCAGAATCCACTGAATCATCATCATCTTACTGGCTTCTACCAATAAATCCACTGTTTTCAGCCCTTCACATGTTTGATTTCTCATTGTTTCTTAATCAAATATGTATATCTTTTACAATTAATTGAAAAAGCAGCAAAATAAACAGGGAATAGAAGTTTTTCTACTCTTAGCTTTTAGAATTAGTCTTGAACATCCTGAAACTCAGTGACAATTTGTTAACATACAGTTGCTACAACTGCTACAGAGAGAATAATCTCTCTTTTAGGCATTCTATATTAGAGAACTCACCTTTCACTCTGATGGATGAAGCTGGATTTTGGAAATGCACATGGGGAGGTGAGAAAAGAAAAGCACAAGTGTGTTTTCCTAAGACCTGTTCAAATCCAGTGGTCTCACCTGCTTTCCCATCCTCTCAGACTAAAAGGCTGATTATCTTAAACTACAAAAAAAGGCTCTGGGTTGAAATAATAAGCAAGTGCCATGTCTGAACTGGAATATTGGCCTAACTTTGTGAACAGCACTGACTCCAAAGTCAGTTCTATAACCATTCTTCACTGGGGAAAGAGTTCATAAAACAAAGCAGGGGGATATTTTTAGCATTTTGAATTCTCCACTAGCAAATAGAAACCTTCATTCAAAGTAGAGGAGCTTGCTTTGAATAATTTTAAAATATAAAAACAGAAGCAACCCTATTAAAAGTCTTAAAATTACATTTATTCAGTCAATGTGGTAAGAAAGAATTCTATTATTCTTGGAAAGTGCTTTTCTCACTCTCACCTTTCAATCATTATTTGCATACAACCCAAATCACATCTGAATAAATTTCACTGGCCTTCCTTACGTACCACCAAGCATTATTTATATTCATGTAGGATTACTAGTGTACAGGATAACCAAATACTTCCCCAAGAGACCTGACTACAGATTAAAGAGGAAACAGCTTCCTGTGTGAAAACTCCAGAGGAGGAAAGATCCCCAGGTTAGATATGGAAAGATCCAGAAAGAGAAAGCTTCTAATCTTCAGTAAGTGAAAAGCAATGGCTGGAAGAGGGGAGGACAAAGTGGAAAGTGAGAAACTATCAATGATTGTGGCTATGTGAGAAGACCATAGGACAAGCAGATGAAAGCATATAAATGAAGGAAGGTCATTTGACATAGACTCATGGGCATTAAGCAAGACAGAAATAGCAATCCTGCACAGGGGGAAAACTGCTAATTTTGCTAAAGGGAGAGCTAGGAGTTAAATTTTCTCATCTGACATAGGCTTTCTGGTTAGTGGCAGGGAAGTCACTCTGTGTCTCAGTTCCTCATCAATAAAGCAGGACATTGCACAGAAAAGCCACAAATGATTCAGGGGACAGTCAAGCAATGGGTGCAAAATGTGAACCTGCAGAGACAGCTCTAGCTAATAGATCTAATGAAGAAAAAGAAAAGGAGAGAGAGAGAAAGAGGACCTATAGTGACATAATCTACCTGAATTTTAGAGAGGAACACAGATGTTACAGACAGACCATGACAGATGGACACACAACCACAAGAGAGAGAAACCTCTGGACACAAAAGGAGAGGAAGAAAAATTTCACTAACTGAGAAGTGTGACAATACAGAGAAAGATTTATCCAAACGACCAGGCTGACTAAAGTTCTAAAGTTAAGAGCACAACAAACCTTTGAGTGTCTCCTCAAAAGAAAGATTTCTAATTTCAGGGAAATGTTATTAGATCACCAGCTACTACTAGGTGTAGTGGGTACAGTCTATTACTACCAAATATGTAGAAGAAAAGCAGGGGAAAGTTATAGACAGGAAGAAATAGGGTTCCTGCTTGGGGTGGAAGAAGGGAAGGGATGGAAAATTTCTTCAAATACAGAGAAAATGGGGAAAAGCCCAATGTCACATATAACAACTTCAGCCTAAGAAGTCTAAAAATAGAGTCTTCCTTTAAAGTGTGAGCTATGGGCAGAATGGGGGGCAGCTGGTACCAGTAGTTATTCAGTAAGATATAGGCAGTCACAAGATGAAATTCATGTATCAAAAGAAGCAAGAAAAGGTGACAAGCAGTTTGCAAACAGACTGACTGATTGCAGAGAGGATCAGAGGGACAGAAGAGACAGAAGCTGATCAGAGAAAAAATGTTCTTGAAGGGCACAAAAAACCCTCCTGAATACATGTGAGTTGGTTTGAGGAGGTTTGAGTGTACAAAGGGCCCATAGGGAAGCAGGGAATGGATGGGACTGAGGCAGCACACAGTGGCAGTATTCCCTTGTAAAATGCTGGGCAACTGCTGGAACTCTGGCCATCCACCCTCATTATTTGTTCTAACCACCTCCTGAAAATGAGCTTTCCAAGTGTAACCAAGAGCATATGTACAAATTCTTGCTAACTCCAACTTCCTTCTTTGCTATTTATTATTTTCAGGTATGACTAATACACAATAGCTGTGGGAGGCACGTCCTGGTCCCAAGCAGACTGCTCCTGCCCTAAAGTCTAAAAGCACAAAACAGATCATGTGGGGGAGAAAGCAAATAATACCATCTCCATGTTACAGCTTGAGAACTGAGGAAGAGAGCTAGTAAGTGATTTCCCCATGATTTCACAGGAAGTCAGTGGCAAAACTGGGTATTGAAACCCTCTCTTCAACATCCATCTGGTGCTTCAGTCACAAGGACAGTGTGTCTCTTCTAAGGAAATCCCCTTTCATCCTCAGAGTGTCTGGTAACAAGAATCTTTGACTGAACATATATATTGAGAGTATTTAGCTTAAGGTCTTATTGAACCATGATGTAATTTTGCCTCTATTTCCAGCTTCCTTGTAGCCACTTTTGGTCTGAGCTGGAATTAGCAGTGCTACCAACTCCATCCACAAAGCCAACTTTTATAGGTACTTACAGTTCTGTTGGTGAAGTTACTAAAATCTGCCACTAAGATTTGCTTGATCATCTCTGGTGAGGACACCACCACAAACATCTGGCGACCAATATAATACCTAGAAAGAAGTAAAAAATCATTTTAGCAGATGGTGACCCCAGAGAACTATCTCCTTCCCTAAAATCTCTTTCTGCTTGAATATACTTTCAGTGAACAAATACCACAGAAATGTATTTCCTAGGGTAAAGCAGTATCTTTCCAGCCCTCCCACAGTTAAATTAAGATGCATGGACCTGGAATTTAAAGGAAACAGCTTAAAATCTTTTACTGATTAATCAATACTCAGCCAACATTTTAACATAAAGGTTTACACACGCTGTGCTCACTCTGAATTCTGTGCAAAGAGATGTAGTATCACTAAACCAAACTGTAAAGGAGCAAAACATTATAAACCAACTGAAATAATCATGAAAGACCTACAAAATTGCATTTCCTGCCATCAGCCACACGAAATGGCTTTTCTTGGCTAAGCCCTGCCTCTAATGAATCTTTCCAGAAGTCCCCCCAGTGTGACTGTAGCAAAGCACATTTCCACCACTTCTATCAGCACTGGAACTGAGTGCATCTCAGGCTGTGCATTACCATGGACATAACTTACATTACACTAATAGGGAAGGGGGGAAAAGTTTTACCAAATCTAAGGGAATTAGTAAAACTTCAGAAGAAGAATAGGTGATAGGGGTGTCTCTGCCTGTACACCCTTTATCTCCCTGCTCCCACTGCAACATGACCTTCTGGAGCCAGGGTCTGCCCTTCGGGGTCTTCACACCACTGTGGATGCTGCAGAGTCACTGGGACCTGTCCCAGCCCTACAACTTCTAGGGGTGCAGAGCTCCCTTCTCCAGCACCATTTCTTCCAAGGCCCAGAGGCACTCCATGGCTGGCTGCTCTGCTGGGGGAGAAAAAGCACGACCAACAAGCAGAGGTCACTTGCAATCCCTGCCTTTGTGGATCGCTGGACCAGAAAATCTATTCAGGACCAGAAAATCTATTCAGGCAGCACTGTCTTTTCTCCAGCAGGAGAGAGGAAGAAGAGGCTGGAGCAGGCACAGGAGGGCCAGGCAGCTCATAGCAGAACACAAGAACAATACCACAGATGCTGCAGTAAAACAGTAATATCCATGCCTAATCATTTGGCCATGATACAGCTCAGTATCAATATATTATTTATCACCTGTCTACACTGCAACAACTGAATAGACAAGCAAGTCCTGGACTGAATTAAATATAGTAACTAGGGGTTCCCATGGCAATGAAGCTGCAGCAGCCTGATTTCTTCAAGGGCAAACAAATTAGACAAATATCTTGATCCCAAAGCAAGTTTTCACAGTCCAATTTGACGTCCCTACCACCCAAACGTGTAACAAAAAAATGGCAGAGAAGAACACAATCCTTCCTTCCTTTAGGAAGGAAGACATCATCTTTTCTTCTCTCATGGGCTTTCAGAGGGAACTTTTATTTCCCAAATGCAACCCACAGGCTCTGCTGGAACATTAGATAAGGGTGGTGTGATCTATGAGGGTAAACCTTTTTCACCCCTTCCGGTTTGCTCAATCACAGCAAAAGTAGCTGTCTGTAATGGTCAAACTTTTATTCAGAATCCTCATAGGTGCATAAAAAAGAGCTGATGCCTCAGATTAGAGAGGGTTTTGATTACAAACTTTAGCAGAAGAGGATAATGCAACTTTTGCATGTGTTTTGTACAGTTTTTCTGACATCAGAGAGGCAACACAAGCTCTCAAGGCAAAGACATGCTGAACCTACTGCTCTGAATCTACCCAGAATGACCAGCCACAAATACTGACCTCTCATGCTCACACCGGGCTTTTCTTTTTCTCCCTCCAAGTTTAGCAAGTTCCTTGTCACATTTATTGGTTAGTGACTGATGGTCCTGCAACAAACAGCTTTTCACATGGACGAGCTTCCTGACATCAGATTCCAAATCTGAATCAGAAGCTGGTTATGTCTACCCAGACAGCTTAACTCTGACCAGCAAGGGGCACCTCACAATACATCAGGCAAAGCATGTGTGTTTAAGAGACACAATTCCAGTTTATTTCAAACCTGGGAAATTGCAAAGCTCCAGCTCCTGTCCACTGGGATAACAGGATGCTACTCACAGCAGGAGTCTTTATGTCACAGTGCACTTTGTGCTTGAAAGCATTCAGGACTAAAAATTTGGGACAGGAGCATCTCCTACTCAAGCTGTTTTTATGAGAAAGTGACTCACAAGCCAAGCTTATGCAAACAAAATCTATTCATCATCCTCCAACTCAGACCAGTCACCCGCACTCCCAGTTCTGTTTCCACAGCTAAGCTCTTACTTTTTTATTTACTCTTCACTAACTTTCTAGCTATAGGCACCTGCTTCTTTCTTTATGCAGTTATAAATTAGGGCAGAGAAGGAAAAGAAGGGGGAAAAAATCCCTTACACCTAATAAGCTGA
The DNA here is from genome assembly GCF_023055355.1 of Agelaius tricolor. Lineage (NCBI taxonomy): Eukaryota > Metazoa > Chordata > Aves > Passeriformes > Icteridae > Agelaius > Agelaius tricolor. The sequence continues at coordinate 8,958,903 of NW_027269263.1, forward strand.
AAATGCTAGGGAAAAAAACAAACAACAAACTACTTAAATTGATTTTTAAACTAAGTTCTGCTTTTTGTTAAGGAACGACTGCTATAAAGCACACACATTATTGGATCTCAAACAGCAAAAGCTGTCTTCCTGCCTTTTTTCCATTCTCCTACTTTCTGTATACAATCTTTCTAACCTTTTCTGGGACATAAAAAGATGAGGCTGTGCATGGGCATACTTTGGAAGTCAAAATCCATAAGCCAAAGACATTAATTCCATGGTCTTTCCCTGAAGTTAAGGAAAAAAGACAAGTAGAACTAACTGCAAAACAAAATCACCTGAGCTATTTCATTCAGCAAGCACAGGCTTGGAACCTGAAAAGCTGCCAGAAAGATGCTTAACTGCGTTTTAATATATTTTAAATCCTTTGCAGGATCAAGGCCTCAATCACAAAACAAGAGGCTATCTCCCAACTAGGTGTTTTGGGGTTTTTTTCACTTGTTTCAAAATAGCAAGTAAAAGATAAAATCCTCCTGAACAATAATCTATTCTTCCCAAGTAAATAACAAATTCACCCCTGCCATGTAACTTCATTTTGATTCTGTATTACTGGATGAGGATATCACTAGTCCCACGTAGACTTAGATTTATTATTGAACAAAACCTGATATTCTTGTCAGATTTTAATAAATAAGAGTTTGAGAAAAACAAAAGCCTCTGGGCAGGTACATTGCAAATGGATTCATGAATAATTTAGGACAGCACTTTTTATTAACTTTTCCTAGGTTAATCTTTCCACAGGGTTCATTCACACACTGAAGTCCTACCTTTAGCTACAGTACCACCACACTGCTTGACCCAAGACTTTATAATATTTTTATCTAGGGCTTTTAGGGTGCAAAGCAAATACTTGGGAATACCTAGCCTGCTCCTGCAGAGAAGCAAGAATTCATGCATGTAGCATGACATCTGTGGGGAGATGCAACTCTGTCCTCATGGAAATCAGTTGTAACTCTGCCACACCAGCAAAAATAAATTTCATGACCCACACATGGAAGCAAATTTTCCTGTGTAAATGAGGCATTGGTTAAGTAAGTTATGCTGTTGGGGCAATTTCTATTATATTTCAGTTAAAACTGCAGCCCTCCAGAACAGTAAAAGAACTTAGCATTTTAGTCAAGTAACTTTAGCTCCTTTGGAAGGTGAGGCAGGAAAGACCTGATACCAGTACATAAACAGCACAAGTACAGTGTGAGCTTGCTCCAGCAGATGAAAACATGGATGAGGAGCCATTGTCCCAGCAGGCTGCTGGTGCACAAGCCAGCAGCCTCGTGCCACATCATCCCCAGGATGGCCTGGCAAAAGGGCTGACACAAGCATTCAGCAGAGGGCATGGGTCTATTCCCAGAAGCTGTGAAAAAAGTAACATTTGCCAAAGGGCTTGCACGTCAAGGAGGTGGTTATATCACAGGGTACTGAACAAAATAAGCCAAACTTCATCAGAAGTGTTTCAATAACTGAAGAGGCTACAAACACCCTGCACACCCAGCTGCAGCAGTTTCACTCCTCAGAGCAGACAAGCACCCCTCTTAAGGCAATTCATGAGACAGACAGAGGTCACTACCTTTTGTTCAGGGTTCACTCAGATGTTGCAGTCCTCTTTACAATGATTTAGTCATTCACTAAACACATCTTTTTCTTTTATCCACAAGAATAAACAGCAATCCAGCAATGATACCTTCAGGTCTGCTCATGCACCACCATTGCTCTCTGCAGAGGTGTGGCCTGGGTGTCTCAACCCCACACCCAGTGCCTGCCATGGCCAGGGCCACAGAAGATAACCCATGGAGGTAAGAGATGCCTGCCAAGCCCAGCTCTCAGCTGAAGTAGGAGTGATGAGACAAGGGGCACATTGGACTGCCCAGTCTCTCCTGAAACACTGCAGCGATCATATTCCTTCCCCAAGTTTGACAGAGACCCCTAGAATGCAGATTTCTGTTCTCAGATCAGAATCAGCTGCTTTTCATTTGAAAGACCAATTCAGCATCAGCATTTCCATGCTCCCAAGACCATTCTGGCCACATAGCATGGTCATCTGCTGCCCACAGCATCTCCCAGCTCCTGAGCAAAGCTCACAGCAACGTGGCCTTGTTGCACAGGAAAAGTGGAGAGCACACACAGTGCCTCATGGCAAAGGGCCATATGTTTTTGTATAACATCCATGTGGGAAACACCTGCAACCCTTTCACCTTGTTTACAGTGCTGCTGCCAATTCACAGAAGACTTTGATCTTCCTATCTATTATCAGCCCCCATCATAAAACATATATATGCTGTTAGGCAATAAGCAAGGCTTTGTTTTCTATGCTGTGGTCTGGTTAAGTACACAAAGATCACCTGTAGAGCCATATGAAAATAGAATATTTTATTACTGCTATTTTCTTCTAGGAAGAGCAAAGAATAAAGACAAAAAAAAGGCAGTGGGGGGAGAAGGAGAGGTGTACAAAGACACAGAGATACAGTGGGAAAAAGCTGATTTCCTTAGGCAATTTTTCCTTAAAAGAAGTTCCTCAATCACTCTGCCTCTTTTGTTTAGAGACACCCTTCCATTGCAGGCAGAGAAACATAAAAACAAATAGCACAATGCTTGTTTAAAACAGGCCTGAAGCCCTGCCTTATTTACTTAAGTATTTCAGAGGCCAGCAAATTGATTTGTCATAGCACTGTCCCCTTTCAGTGCTCGAAGGCAATTCAGATGTGGTAGGACTAAGCAATATATAATGAACAGCTGCAAAACCCAAACACAATCTGCACAGAAAGGGTTAGCTTGGGCTGAGAGGAAAGGAAAGGAGTGGGACAAATTTGTCTAGTACCATGAGTATTGTTTGTATTATTAGCAGCTAAAGGTCTCCAAGAGCCCCCTATCCTAATTTGACAGGAAATATTCATACATAGAAATCTTTTTCTAGGTCTGTAAAGCCTACAACTTAAATAACCTAATGTGACAGCAGGGAAAACAAATAACATCTTCCATTTTCCATCTGGGGGACAGTCAGGTATGGAGGAGATGGGAATTGCCAGCAATCATCTTTTTTTTTTCCTGTTGACACCCTGTGGGAACAGAGCTTCTCAGCTGCTATGTACACCTGGAAATTGCATGCCAGCTGTCTTTGGGAAGGTTGGGAACTAACTCCTGTGCCATTTGTTCTGCATCCTAGGCTGTAACTCTAGTCAGCAAGGTGCTTTCCTGGACTATTCTTATAAAGCACTCACAAGTTGAGTAGCTCCAGATTAGAGAACCACAAAACACCCATTAACATTTAAGAGAAGAGAAACCAAAAAAACCACCCCAAAAACACAACACCCTAGAAACAGGTGAAATTACTGCATGTGAAAATGAAGCCACAGTAGCACTGAGAAGTCTCAGGCACAGTGAAAAGTTTCAAAGCACAGCTGTACCAAGACACACACCTCATCCAGAGACTAATCCAACCCATTGTGTAAATTCATGAAAAAAAGAGGCATGGCGACACTCATTTCTATTTACGAATAAATTGTTATTCATTTCCTTTTTTAATGAACTAGATTTCTTTCTATGTTGTGAAAGCATTAAAAGAAGCACATAGGACTATTAATTTAATTCCTGGGAGCATTAAAAATACCATGTAACATAAAAAACTTGCTCACACATACTTCCTGCGCTGCTCTGTACAGTTATGCACCTAACTCTTTGTCCACACACCTGGGATTTAAAATGCTATCTTCTACATACCAAGAACCTCAGTGCTATCTCAAACTCACACCTTGCCAGAAGGCCTCTGCCTTCTGACATGCTTAAAGAAGTATCAAAAAGAAGGAAGAAGATTCTGGGATTATTTATCTTCTCCCCACCACTAAAAGCACAGCTATCTTTAAAGGAGTTCCTCCCTCGTCAGGTGTAGTAAGAGACTTGTGGTATGAAAGTAATATATTTAAAGTTGACAACGAAGAGAAGGAGGGCTGATTGAGGTCATTATAATGTACAGAGTTGGTAGAAAATTTCAAGTAACTTATACCAGGGTGCAAATAAAATCTGTTTCTGAGCATCTCTAACCTCAGGGTTTAGCAACATGAGGGTGAGACACACATTTACTAATCCCTTCCCTCGACCAAGTGAGCAGCGCAGGAGACACAGGCTCTGTATGGCTGTGTTAATTCATTCATGAAATGAAGTAGATGACATTTACCCACATATAAGAAATGACAGAGATTAAATTAAGCTCACAAAGTGCCACAAAGAGGGAAAAAAAAAAATCTCTGAATTATACAAGCATATTCAGCAATCTATATCCATTTGGTTTTTGGAGGCAATCTGGGTCTAGACCTAAGCACAAATACAAAAACTTAAGCCCACATTCAGGGGCTGGGGAGAGAAGCAGCAAAAGGGATGGACAGGAATAGCAATTGTTTATTTTCTCTGTTCAGGTAGGCTGCAGCAGAAGCTGGGTTCCAGGGCAGGGCAGAGCCACAGGGTTGTGGGCTGTGCTCCTCCACAGCCAGGGAGCTGCCTCTTCCCAGTGCTGGCAGGGGTTATTTTTATCCTGCCAACTGGGCTAAGATGATTGCCGCTGCCGCTCCGCATGCTCGCATCACACCGCTAGCGCTGATTAGCTACATCAGTATTCCACTTCATTAATGCCAAGTGAAGGCTGTAAATAAGGCACTGCTTTTACAGGATGCTACTGGAAATGAGAAGTACTGTAATATTAATAAGAAGCCAGTCACTCCTCCTGCGTGGGTGCGTGGTGCTGTTGTGACCGGGTGACGCTCAAAGTCGTCACAGCTCTTCACCTCTGCAAGAGTGCCAGAACAATGTTTCTAATTCTTTTCCCATGGTGCTTCCCATCAAGTTGGGCTGTATTAGTCTGTGTTTTGTTACTTCTGTTTAGACTGTGGTATTTTCACCAGAGCTTGTTTTGTCTGCGCTCGCTAAAGCGCGCTCTGCCTGACTGGCCTCATGTGGCGGTGCAGCAGGCGTTTGTTTCCTGTGGGTTTCAGCATATTTCTGTGCCTGGCCTTTCTGGGGCTTGTCGAGATTCAGCGTGAGAATGGCCTCATCTCTTTGCACCTCATTCACTACTAAAGTACTCCTTTGCCACACCTTGAGGGAAAAACCATGAGGTTACTTTTTCCAGAACAGTGGATTATTATTTCTAGGGAAGGCTACCTCTGGAAGATAGCAAACTGTCTGTGTCTCCAAACTTTACTTGCTACTGTGAACACAGTGTTCATTTGTATGGACTTGTATGAGCCTATTATTTATATTCAACAGTGCTACCTATTTTTACAGTGAAATGAAAAGAAAAAACTTACAAGATGGCTAAGGACGGTAAGTAGACAAATGTTACTTAGTCTAAGTAAGTGAAGGGATAGGGTTCTGCTGAATGCTTATCCTGATTTCTAGTTAGCTTCCTTTGACAGACAGGTAAGCAATTTCTGGGAAACAACAGGCAGCCTTACCCCGACAGGGCTAAAGCCATTTCATACAAGATAAATGGAGACAGAGCAGCACACTTGCAGAAGATGAGGGATATGACTGTGATGCTACATCGAATAATATGGCTGAGAGAACATGGGGAGGAGGGGAATGCAATGCAGGGCTGCTTTCTAGCAAAGTATGGGGGACCTATCTGAACACACATCCATGGAGCCAAGGAGGATCCTGTGTCCCAGAAAAGAGGGGGCCATGTGTGTGTCACAGTGCAGGATGCAAGAAAAATTTGGGGACAGAAGGCAAGAGGAGAGAATATGTGCGACTATACAGAGAAAATGAAAAGGGAAGGTGGTCAAAGGATTTAAATATGATTTGTGATACTACAACATCACAAGAAACAGCAGGTGATAAAGCAGGTTGACTATAATAAAAGCAGAAGTGTAATAAAGTTTATAGTTACACACCCATCACTAAACTTCATATAAGCAAACATTCCAGGGTGACTAAAACAAAACCCATGTGATGTGATCTGACTGATGCCTCTCAAAGCCATTCTAATCATGATAAAAGTGACTTTGTGTTATTTTTCCTCCCCAAGACCTGACATCAGGGTACACAGAAAAGCCATCCATAACTCTGCCTTTCTGCAAGCTTCTTCTCATGTATGCTTTACTTATCATGGCCAGAACTCAAGTGTGACTGGAGTTCTTCACTTCTCCAGTTTTGTGAGAAAACTTAGCCATTTTAGCCCTGGAGGAAAGAAAAGGCTCTCAGAAAAAGACCTGTCCTCATACATATCTTCAAAAGCAGCATTCAAAACAGAGACATTCAAAATCAGTAGGCTGTTTCTGTTTGTTCTAATTCTGCACTTTATCTTTCATTTCTTTATAGGAAAGACAGCTCATCTGCCTCCTGTAAATAGGATCAGCAGTGGTGGACAAAACAATATTTTATTTTTGAATGTATCTGAAATAAACATGTAAATAATTTTCTTTCAGTCTACTCCTTCTTACTGGCATTTTGATCTTAAATCAATGAGAGAGTTACATTATATAGTACACCATCCCCTCTTAATACCTTTGCTCTGCTTATGTTAATGCAGATGCATGCATTTCTGAAATAATACTGTCTTGATATTAGAATATTTTAATTCTTCAATAATAGATAGGACTCAATAGACTGTTTTTTGTTTTGGTTTTTTTGTATCATGAACATAGCGTGATGGAATGAGTCAGCCAAACTGAATTTCATGTAACTACACATGCAACAGACCATCTTGAAGAATAAGAAGTGACACTTTGACTTGGTCATGGTTACTAACCTGAAAATATCTGAAGTTTAAGCAAGTGAAATAGGGTTGCATAAGTGGGAAGGCACGAGCCACTCATTCATTTGGTTTGTGTGCAATAAAGACACAGATCCCAGCCAACATGGGACAGCCCTACTCAGGGAAGGAAAGGCTTGTCAGACCAGCCATGAGGGGACAGTCACTGGGACTCACTTTTCTTGCACAATCTGCCTAAAAAAAATATGTCTAAACAAAGGAAAAAAAGATAGTAACCACCTACTGAGCTCTTGGGAATAGACTTTTTTATGCTACAGCATACAAAATGCACACGGGAAAGATTAATTTTTTACCTATAGCAGCATGTACTTTTTCTATACATTCTCAAGATAAACACACACACAAACCCATTTATTTTGTTAATGCATTATTAAATGTACACTAATAAAAGTAATTTCCCAATGCTTGATGCATTTATCACGAAACCACTAGCAGAATTCTTTACAATAAAAATGCTAGCAGTACACATGGCCAACCTAAATTATCTAGGGAAATGGCTAATATCTGACCACACAGAAACATTAGAAAGCAGGGTTTTGTTATAGGATAGAAGGAGAAAAATAGATGTATTTTCTTACAGAAAAATTGCAATGATAAAATTATTTTTAATAGAACAATGCTACAGCTCCAGGAAATTTTCCTGAATCAATTCAATCTGTGTCGTGCAGGACTTGAAAAACCCATTAAAAATAACCGTGATAAATTTCCTAACCTCTTTCAGTGCACCACACAGAAGACAAAGGGAACTGCAATTCAACAGAGATAGAAAGAAAATAACAAAATCCTGATAGCTTGTGTATCAGCAGTAACATCCTCACTAACAACAACGAGCAAATCTCTACCACAAAGGACAAGAAGAGCAGGAGTGATGTGTACAGCTGACAATGGCACTCCAAAGTAATGACTTCCAGGAAAATCTGTGTTACAAATGGACAACGTGCTGCTGAGAGGTAGTTGAGTCACAGCTTTCATAAAATGGCAAATTATTCAGCCTAAGAATGAATGTACCAAACCCCAGGGTGTATATGGGTCTGGTAAGGCAACTATGGGGATTACATCCCACAAACATCTAATATGCTCACCTGGTTTAAATTATTAAAACCTCACTAAAATCCATGCAGGTTCAGGGATTTTTTCCCCCATATTTAATGTGTAGTCATGAGATACAGATCATGTTTCAAACCGTAATACTAGTGAGTGCACTGCCTAGTTGACCTATTTTCCATTTGCCATGTTCTACATATCATCAGTTGTAACAAACACACGTCCTTTGCTGCTCCCTTCTTTGTGGTGGGAGAAAGGGGGCAATCGCATAAAAAATGGCCTATACATCACCATATAGTGAAACGACCCAAATCCATGGGGATGGAATAGCACCTGTAGCCCTCTCTGCCACAGCCAAATCCTTTCACCTCGTTGGTGAGTCCTGTTCACCCACTCCTTGTACTGACCCCCAGCTAGAGCTCAGAAAATCACACTGACACTGCTCTGCACATGTGTGAGCTCTCTTCACAGCTGCACTGAACAGCTGTCCCAGGCCCACATCTGGCTGCCTGGGGACATGAGTGAGAAGCAGACTCAAGAATTTCTTCTCTCTGCCTCAGTTATAGCTGCTTGGCTGGAGACTACAGGATTCCCATGTCCCTGCTTCATTTTTGAGTCCATGTCACCATTCTGCCTTGCTATGCTACTTCCCAAACCCTCTGATCTCTGGAGTGTGCTAGAGCAGTTTCCCAGAACCCTTGTCTCCAAACAGTTCAATGCACATGAAACACCACTAGTTATGATTAAGATTTCTGAGAACAGTTCTGAAAAAAAACCCAGCATTTTTAATTGCTCAAAGTTTACTTAGAAAAAGGGGGGAAAACAGTAGATTTGAAGACAGACCAATGTAAACATCTCATGTTCTTTCTAAATATAAATGTATTGGGCCAATTTCAAGCAACTTGATCCTCATGCAATGACAGAGGTACAGCAGAGATACAACCCCCTGAATCTATTCATAACCCCTATAAACAAAGCACAAAAAAAAAAAAAATACAAGCACAACTGTAGGATGAGCCATCATTGAAGTAAATATATTGATCTATCAAGAATGATTGAAGACTGACAATAAAAGGGTTATAAATTCCTAGAAGAAAAAAAAAGCAAAAAGCACAAAACCAACCCACTGAAAAACTCCCACCTACATTCACAGGGAAAAATAGACTGAAACAATAAAACACAATGGCAGTGCCTGTACATCTTTGATAGCTGCCCCTCCCAAAAGCTGGAACAATCCTGCTATAAACCAAGCAAATGAAAATGTAAATGCATGAGCAATCGTCTGGGGGATTCAGATGCTTTGTGTCCTGTAGGCAAAGAAGGAAGGGGGAAAAGTAGGAAAACACAAGAAGGCACCACTTTTAATATCTGCAATTATTGATTATGCTCTTCTCACCTGGAGCCTTTTAAATCCAGCAGAGATCTCCCAGTATACAGGCAATGCTGCCCGCATGGCAGGGTCAGTACTGCCAGCAACACCCCTCGTCCTCTGACCTCAGTGTCATCTGCTGCTTCCACTCCTCTGGCAGCAGCAGGGACAGCCCATGGATTTCAGAGGTGCCAGCCTCTGGAAGTGTGAGTACAGCTGCCTGCAGAAATCCAATATCCAAAATGGCAAGCCCAGAAGAGGCAAAGACTGGGAAATACCCTGAGTGCAATGCCCAGAGCAGTCCCATGGGCAGCTATAAACACAGTGGGATCTGCTCCAAGGCTTACCAATTGTGTAGTTGTGGAAATATTTTGCTAAAGAAATTACCAGAATTAAAATTTCACAGACTTCTGTTCTTCACTACTGATGAAAATCCAATGGTATTAGTTAGAGGATGAAAACAAATAAAATGCCAGTAAAACAGGAGAAAATATGGGTCTGTAGTAAGAATAAGTTTAGGTATTTCAAATATTAATCTTCACATTTTGTAACATACATCTCTATTTCAAAAATAAAAATTTAAATTACTTTAATGGAATTTAATATTGAAAAACTAATGCCTTTCCATGTGATGTCACATTACCATCTGACCTACTTTAACATTTGTCTCTGTACTGCACTTGGAGACCTACTTTCTGCCCCAAACATAGCTTATTTCCTATTGGCCTAAATGGCCAGCTGGTGAACATATAAAATTGTTAGGCTGCTTTGGTAACATTTTACTTTGGCCCTCCACACAAAGTATTTCATAAGATGTTCCATACAATAAAAGGTCCCAAAGAACCAAGATCCTCTCACTTTGAAAGACTCTGCAGCAAATCCCCAGTGTCCTTGCCAAGATCTTTTTTCAATAAAATAGATTCCAACATTGACAGAAAAGCTTGGATTATTGCTGAGTGATAAAACGTCTGCTGCTAGACCTTACAGAGTCAGAACATTGCTCCCAACTCACTCCTTTTTCTGTAAACTACTTTAAGAGGTCTGGGTATGCCTTCAGATTTGCTGTACAAAACCTAATTTTATTCAAAAAAACTGAAGTTGTAGAACATGAGAAAGACCTAAACATTGGGTCAAGATCTTCAAATAGTCATGACTCTGTGCCTGAAATGAAGCTACACTGAAGTAAACAAGAGCTTGAAGGTTCAGACCACCTTTCTCAGGCTTGTTTGCATGGGGCAGAGAGGAGATTCTGGTATAAGACAAGATTTTAATCTTAATAAAGTTGGACTAGAAAAAACTCCCATGCAAATGTACCCCAATAATTGCTGGAGGACATGGTCAGTCTTTTCCCTGATGCAGTGACTGTCTTTGCAGAGCTGCTGTGTCTCTGCAAGGGAGGTTTCTTTGACATTACAACAGCTTTTTAATTATACTTGTAGAATTTTATTGGTATGACTAAAACAAATCCTCCTTCAAGAACAGCCTTCAGGTTTTGCCACTAAATTTACTGGAGGGAGAGAAAGATTCACAATCCCCAGGGTAATGGTGGCTCAGCTCATCCCATGTTCCCCAAGACAGTAAAAAAAGAATGAACATACTAACAGCTTAAAAAAACTTCCTCCTCTGCAGTGGGGTATACTTTTGCCTATTTCCTGATGAAATCATACCCAGTTCAGGGTGCCAGCAGGCCTGACATAAAGAAGACTCTCCAGGAAACAAGGTACTCAAACAGAGAAAAAAGGTAGTTTTAGGATGGTGCCAAACCAACATAGAAAAAGGAAACATTTTGCTCCCCTTTCTACTAATAAAATGCAGTAAACTAAAATTGATCCCCAGACTAATAAGTTAGAGGGAAAAACTAAAACCTATATATGACAAAACAATAAAAAAGTAATGAAGAGATTTATGGAATTACATAAAAAATCTTGGAATAATGTTAAAATTGTCAGGTCATGTTACTGTTTTCAATTCAACGTGGATAAGAAAAACAGGGAGGAATAAAAATCAGAACACAGAGGAAAGATAGCATAGAGCTAAAGATAACAGAGAGAGGTAAGAGAAAGAAAAACCCAGAGCAAATATTTAGGGGGTAAGGGAAGGAAGTATGAAAAACAGAGCCTACAAATCAAGGTCATGGATGGAAAAAACCAAAACCAGAACAAACCCCCACAAAGTGGTGGCAGCAATTGAACAACAACATTGAAGGCAGCACTTGATGGGAAGCACCTCTGTAGATACCTGGCTAAGTGTAGTCATCTTCATAAAGGAAAATACTAGTACTTTTAAGAAACAGACATCCCAAACCCATTCCTCTGCAATGCTTTGGCAGCCTAAGGGACAGAGGCCCCATGAGGTCTTGTCTAAGGGCTCCCCAGAATGAGCAGAGAGGCTCTAACCAGCACCTGCCTCCTGGGGCTCCTAGCTGGTGGCATGAGAAAGGGACAGAGCCATGGATGCTCTGGCCTGTGCTGGGCTTGCCAACAGCAGGAACATCCAACACAGCCTGCTGATCTGCATCCTTCTCCAGACCCAGCGTAGCATCTGTGGAAAAGGGAAATCCCTTTTGCTCAGTGCTTCTCGTGGCACAGTCACAACACAGTAACAAGCTGCTTTTGGATTTCTTTGGGCTGCCAGAAAGAAGGGAAACTGGCATTAGGGAGTGACCTGGAGAGGGAGTAATTTGACTCTCCTGTAAAGTGACCAAGTCAAGCAGGAGAAATTCCTGAACCGAGTGTTAAAATTGATCTGCTTCGAAGACTGCCATGAAAGGGGACAAACACACATGCAAACATACTGGGAGGCATGATGCATTTGCCTCCCGCTACGTATAGTGAGGGGAAATTATTCAAGAAATGCATTAAAAAATTACCATGCATGGCACTAGGAACACCAGTTCATAATCAGATACATAGCAAGTGAAGTCAGAGACCATTAATAGCTGCTGAACGTTGCATATTGCATGTATCTGCTTTAGGTTTGCATCAATACTTCTGAAGTGCTGTAGGAAATTCTAATGAAAGCATTTAATATGCACAGCAAAATCTTCAACACTGCTGTTTTCCCATACTTTCTAGGACTTATATATTGAAATAATGCCTCAGATTTTTCAGTCTTTTAGAAGCTCTCCACCTGCTTATTTCCAAATGGTGGAAAAGGGTGGGGGGGAAATTACAAGGGACTTTACACCTTGTGTAAAGGTGTAAAGCTTTACACAAAATGTTGTGTAAAACTGCTTGTTAAAATGTTGAACAAATACAGGTTCCAGTAGATAATGAAGGTGGTAATGTGAAATTGTGTCTAAGGAACAAGTTTTTGTAACTCAGAATATTTCCTCCCCCTTCCTTGAATGAGGATGACACATTGTGGTATGCAGGTGTAACATGATAAGAAGAAGCAATCTGTTCAGCAGTTTCATTCCCTTTAAAACTATCATTTTAACCATTAATTAGCAAAGGAGCAGGCAGCAGAGATCAAAGATCACCCGTGCTATATATTAGCTGTAAAATACTCCTCAGGCAGCACATTTTCAAAAGAAACTTCACTTTTCAAATACTCCTAGGATGAAGCTCACCAGGACTATGTTTCAACAGCTAAATGCTGCACAGTACCAGCATGCAAGGAACCAAAAGGAAACACTTCTGCAGGAGGAAATGGAGGTGAAATCTTCTCCTAGCCAAGGTTGCTATATGCACACCCACAGAAGCAGACCAAGATTTAATCAGGTTCCTCAGAAGCTTAGATATGGTACAAGGGCCTGCTCCTGCTTCCATTGTCAGTCTTAGGAGCTGACAGAGTTTTGGCCAGTCTCTCAGAGCTGTTCCATGTCTGACCAAATCTGCCAGTGAAGCAATTCCAAGCAGGAGATGTTCCTCTAAGCAATCATTCGTGGAGCTATGGTCACAGCAGTTTGTACATGCCATGAGCACAGAAAAAAGCATCAGGAACGTGGTGCAGGTGACAGGCAGTGTCCTTTGTTGCCTTGCCAAGAGCACATGAAATGCTGCCTGTCTCATATGGTTGGATTTCACACTCTTTCCAGAGGTGTAAAAGATTACATCAGGTCTTTGACTTACATTGGCTTAAACAGCTGCAGTAGAGTCACAGAGATTGGATGGAGAAACTTGGGGAAAAGCACAACAGTGAGCACACATCTGCAGCTCAGCCACCCCAGGGCAGTGTCTGGAGCCTCAGAGAGGAGTGGGAGAGCTTTGCACACAGAAGAAACTACCACTTCACCAAAGGTTTCTATTCTAATGGCTTTGGCTGCACTGAGGGCTGGAACTGCAACATTTTGATGGGCTTTTGAGATCTGTCTGTGAATACCTAGAACACAAATGTCCCTGGACCTTCCCAGGGCAGCCAGAGGCTACAGTACCAAATCAAGAACCATCACAGAGTACACAAGCTCGAGTTGCATGGTTCTCGTGGGAGGTCACAGTCCACACAGCAGATTTGTCTGTGGCTGTGAGGTACTCATCAATAAATACCTTTGACAATACTAGTACATTAGGTATCAATTTGCAGTGTTCCAGAGACCTAAGTACATTTGAAACATGCCAGAATTAAACTGGCCAAATAATTTACTGTAAACTTTGCCAACAATCTGCAGCCCACAGATCTGTGTATGCAGAATGTAAAATACTCCAGTAGTGATCAGGCAGCCACAAAAACAATTCCACCTGTGACAGTGGCACAGACTCCAGCTCTCAGAACAGTGTGGTATGCCACCTTTTGGGCATGTCTGTAGGCATCAGTCCCACAGAAGGCTCTGTTTTCAGGAACAATTAACTCTAGAGACAAGAGGAGAAACTGGTGATGATATATACCCAAAAGTAACTCCAAAGACTTGTTCCAGCAGCTCGATTTAACCACTGGAGCCAAATATAACCAATACCTAATTATGTTGAACTGTGGGAATTCAGATGGAGATGTAGCATTGTACCATGAATTCTGCCCTGGAGTTTCTGCCAGGAGTATTGCTGGGTTTCAGTTCTTTTTTTATAAACAATTAAAAAAAATAGGTTACTATTTACAAATTCTCATAGTGATTAAAAGAAAGGCTCCTGAAAGTTTAACTTGAAAACATTAAGATTGTCCTATTGCTCTGCCCATTCATGCAATAATATTTTCCAATTCAGAGGGAATGGCTAACACATTTCGCAGAAGAGCAACAAAATCATCTACATGCAAAGAGAGGGTGGAGAAGAAATATTTTTCTCCCCATTAACTTCTTCCAGGTACAATAGAACTTGGAGTTTATGTGTACCAACAGCACTAAAAAATTTTTAAGGCACAAATGCAATTGTTTTTTATAGCCCTGATTCAGCAAGGTAGACAGACTTCTGGTTAACTTGAAGCATGTTGAGCAATACCATTGACTTTAATGGGATTACTCATGTACTCAAAGTTAGGAGTTCTGCTGTACTGTACAATTTGTAGGTAGTTAATGGAAGAAAGAGATAACTGTAACCCACATCAGCAATTCTGGGGCTGGTCAACAATCTTATAGAGTCAAAGAACCTTATCACAACACATAAAGGAGAAAGCAGTGAGAAGGAAATAAATCTTGATGAAATACGAAAGACCTGACATTAGCCAAAAAATATACTGCTCTTTAAGAACACAAAAATCCAGGCAAGTGAGGCTACCAAAATTCCCAATCAGGTTACATGGGTAACAGATATTATGAGGAGCTATAAAACAGCAACAGGAAGCTTACTTTTCCCTATCATTGTACAGGTATGATTTCTTCTAGCTGAAATATAAAAAGTCAATTCTTTAAAATATCAAAAAAAAGGAAGTACCACACGAGAGGTAGTAAGTCTAGTAGACCCCCCCCCCCCCATTGCAAAAGAGGGAAATCAAACAGGATATGATTTTTTCATAAAACTGAGGTATTTCTTTCCATGAGCCTTCAGAAACAAAGATGAGAATACTTTTCCTGGAATCACTTTTTCCACAGAAAGCAGAGAGGCTAGAAATAGATTGCTTAAAAACTTTGTGACATTCAAATAGCAATAAAGACATTGTTTCTTCAGTTAAACTCGGCCCATGATGAAGACATCAGCAGTTCCCTGCAGGAGGAGATCCTGCTCTATCCACCTTAGGTTTGTCCCAAGGTATTTGATGACAGCAGAAGGAACAAAAAGGCTTTGAGTAAAATTCCAAATGCCCAGATCCCAGAAATGCATGTCCCTCTTCCATCCACAAAAGGGGAAAGCACCAAGCCCCCACAGTGACAAACCAGAGCTTCTACTACAGACATCTTCAGACTTCTCACAGCAGGTTGAAGTTGAATGTCCAAGGCAGAGTAAGAATAGGGTTTGACCTGCTGCAAGCTATTTCAGATGCAAAACAACATGACGGAAGAGTGTCATCCCACAAATGGCACTGAATTTTAATCTGTTCTCACTCTTTGGTTATACACAGCGAGGTCTACGTTATGACCTCTTTACATCCTTCCCCATGTCCAAATGCACTGCTACAGTCAAAGGCAGAATAAGCTCCTTCATCTCAGAGCAATCAACTGCCCACTTGGGGCTGTGTCATATTTTCTAGAATCACTAGTAGTATGTTGTTGAGCCAAGAATATATTACTTATTTTGGCAGATTTCTTTTACTCCAAATCAGTTCTGTAAAGCCATAATGATGCAATTGCAGCAGAGCAGTCAAAGGCATATTAGGTGCATACAGAAAGGAAAACTAACTCACCCTCACATTGTAGAAGTTGCTTTTCCAATTCCATAAAATATGTTGTCCCTCTTTATTTCTCTGTCTGCTTTTATCACCTATTTCCAATCAGAAGCAATTAACCTACAAGTGAAATGGAACACTGGATATGATGGAGGTGAGAATAAAGTAACATAGCATTAATATTCATCCAAAAAATGAGTGGTGTAAATCACTTCCACAGCAAACAGCTACTCTCCTACAGAACTCTTATGTGAATAGGGGAATATTCAAGGCACATCTTAAGTATTAGTACACTGTTTTCCAAATAGGATTCCTTTCAACTTCATTTTTGCTAGGAGAAATAGCACACATACTTTAGAGGAAGCATTTTTATAGAAGGTACTCCAAATCATAGCTAAATCAAAGATTTCCACTGTTGCAGGACCTCTTCAAAAGTCACATCAGTGGCTTGGATTACCCTGTTGAATAGATATGCTTCATTCTCTGCTTTTGCACCAAACCAGAGCTGTTTGTTTCTGCCTTGGCCTCCATCTTAGGCCACCTCTGTATGAAAACAGTTTTCACAGCACAAACTCACAACTGATGACTATTTGCATTGTCTGTCTTTATAAAATATCAGTACCATCACCTCTCCTTTGGATTTGCACACAGGAGCAAAGGGAAAAAAAAGCTTTTGTGACCTACAAAAGCCTTATTTGAAATAATTCTCTCCGACTTGAGGCCTTTTGGAATGGAAGGGATATATTGTTTTGACTTGATTAAAGCTGAAAAGTTGATTTGACATCCTGTTGTCAAGGAAACCAATTCACACACAAAAGAAAACAGTTGTGATGGTATCATTCAGACTATTCAAGTGACCTTAGGAAGAAAAAAAGGCTTCAGTTCCAAAGATTTGTATTCAACTCACTTCACCACTGTAGAAATAAAGATCATTGCTCTTTATGCTTATTGGAAAGCAGTTTTCAATCTGGGAAAAGAAAAATGCCACATCTTCTTCCATCTGCCAGATCCAATACTTTTCTGGGAATATACACCTAAACACACCTACCATTTATTTGCCTGTTTCAAAGAACCATAGAAAGAATCACACTGAAGACTCATAGGGAAGGAGAAAGAATTTCTTTAATTGACAGGACTGTGATAAATACCCCCTGACACATGCCCCACCTATTGAACAGCAGCTTGCAAGCCAGGTTTCAAAACATCTTCCTTCAACTACAAATAGACCTTACCTCAAACACAGCATTGTTTGCATCCAGCTTTGTTTTCCTGGGAGACATGAAAAAACAGCTTTTTTTTTTCTCTGCCAGCCTCCTAGTTCCCTCACAAATTGAGTTTTCCATGCAATGCAATAAATGAAATTTACCTATGCTCACTCTTCCTACCGAGAGAATCCCAAAGAGCCAGAACCATCCTGGCTGACCACGACCACCATCATCCAGCTTTGCAGTCCGTGCAAGTCTCACAGAGGTTTCATTCCCTAACAGCCAGGAAGTAGACTGAAGAAATGAAACTTCCTATCTGCTCACACACTGTAATTATACATCTCTTTCTCCAATTACATAGCCTTGCCTGGCTGAGTGAGCAGACAGATGACTAAATAGCAACTTGTCTCAAATTCAGCTTAGAGAAAAAAATAAGCATGATATTAATAAGGAGGGAAGTATACTGAGGAATAAATGCCAGTGTTCTTACATTATTGTCATTTAAGGGCATCACACCAAAGGTCACAGAGATAATAAGCCTCAGTCACTTTCCATTTGTTACACAACATACAAATTGCCGCAGCATTAATGAATATCTTTTCCCATTCTTGGCCAGCAAAGACACTGCATTATTTCCTTCTAGACAAGTACCTAACCCTTGGAATTCATTATTTCCATCACTTCTTGCAGCACTTTGTCCTTAGGGCTGAGCATAAATGCCACAAGGTGGCTGTGAATGAAGCATCAAATGCCTGAGCCTGACTTCTTTCTGCTAGAGCTTTTTTGCTGGGAGAGCATACAGAGCTCATTGGTATCTTTTGTAATCAAATATGTATACACACAGACATTCATATGTGCCCTCTTACAGGTATCTTAAACTCCTTGCAGACCATGGGAAGAAGAAAAAAAAGACATTTTCATAATTTGTGGATATTGCCAGATACATATATATTGAAATAATAGTTATGCTACAAACACCAACTGAACACAACAATAGGAGATACCAGGGGACAACTACATTTCCACTTAAAATGATGACAACTGGAAAGTAAGTAGTTCTTGGAACAGAAATGACATTCATGGAAATGTGGAAGGGCTTCTATGAAGGGATATTATGCTTAAACCCTCTTTACTTCTAACAAACTGCTAAGAGAGCACAGCTGAGCTATAGAGAGAGGAATGCCTCATTTCTAATCTCTACTTCATTGTATTTTAAGTTTAGGAATTTTGCATAAATATAGATAGCAACAGCTGAACCAAATTCTTACTATTTCATAAACTGAGGGGATTTTAAGATGACAAATTATTATTTCCACTGTTCAGTGAAAGCATAAAGAATATGCAGATGAAAAGAGAATATTGAAGGCTGGTAGCTTTGTACAGTTCTGAAAAGGACTAAACTTTAAGTACATAATTAAAATAAGAGAGAGAAAAATGAAGTGCAATCCCAAATGCTGAACTAAAATAAACCAAGAGTTTTTTCTGCATGTAATCAAACCACCTCCACCTCTGTCCCCCAAACTGAAACACAGCACTCTGCATTTACGATGAATATCTTATCTTGGTATTTTCTCCTCTCCCACCCAACAAACTCAAAGAGCAAGAGCCAGAAAGAAGAAAGCTGACAGCACTGCTAGGCTTACCCACAAACAGGTCCATACTCTCTTATGAGTTTTGTGTGGCTTTCCCAAAAACCCTGGAAGAAAGAAAAAAAACCACAACATTTTAGAGAATTGCTTAGCAGAAGCTCTATTACACACTGTTTCTACCACTCACACAAAGCTTTGAACCTCAGCCAGGAGAACCATGGCATTAACTCATAACTTCACCTTTCTAATATTGTCCATACGTGACAAACGTAGAGTCTAGAAAGGATGGCTGGAAAAGCAAATCCCAACCCCAAAAAAGATCTGGACAGCCATGAAACATGTTTTCATCAATGTTTTATTCTCCAAAATTTGTTACCATTTCGTGATTTAATATTTTTAAATTAAATTCATCATTTTGGTCCTGACTCAATTTTTTTCATATATGCAAATGGATGGAAAACTAACGGATAAATTAATAAGGGGATATGTATATGACTTACTACACAAAAGGGAAGCACAGGGAATATGGCAAGGTCATCTTGTTTTGGTTTTAGTCCCATTATTAAAAAAAGCTTCAAACCTGCCAACTGAGAGTTTAGCACAAGGCAGTCAGCTGGTACATTCCACAGAATAGTAAGCAGATTTCTTTTTTAAAATTTTTACTATTTTTACTGTCTTCCATTTTCATAATTGAAGAAAATTCGTATTCATTTATCTAAATAAACCTGTCACTATACTCAATTGTTAGTGTCTTAAATGAATTCAAATTGATCAATCTAAAGAAGGTGTGCAAAATATATAATATCCCTGAAAATGAACGATAAAAAATCTGTTTTAATGAAACTGCAATATTTCAGGACTGTGCTCCATTGTGTTTGCAACTTGTCTATGGAAAAAGTAACCCATTTGATTGCATTAATCTGCATTTATATTAATGGAAGACAGACTATCATGATCTATTTTCATTCTTAAGAGAAAATTCACTAAAAAAGTAGAATACTTATGTCTCATATTGAATCTTTCTTGTTTTTTACAACATCCCACAGAATATTAGCTAGAACAATACAACTACTGTAAATACATCTACTGCTGACATAAATAAACAAACCCATGTAACGTGCGTATGCTTTGAGAGTATTTTGCCACACACTAAGCAAAAGAAAATCTGGTAACCAAAAATAATGATCCAGCTTAACATCCTTGGGTGATAACATATTGTCCAAATTAGCAAAGCACTTGCCACCACCTACAGACCTCATAGAGTCCCTCAATTTTTTTTTTTTTATTCTTAAAGTACCGTTGTGCCTTTTTTTTTGTAATCCTGGACTTGTAACAAGTTTTTATTCTGCAGAACAATATGTTCCCAGTTTAAGGCAAGAACTCTAGCTTCTCCTTCAGCTACAAAAACCACAGGATGACAAAACCACAGGATGACTTGTAAGAAAATACGCTGAAGATAAAATTATGAAAGAGGTGGATTAGATGACAGCCTGAGGAGAATGTATATTGCCTGAAAATCATATATATTCTCCCCTGAAAAATTCTTCACTACTAAGGTAAGCAGAAAAGCCTCACATATTAGCACAGAGAAGGTAAGGTGGACAAAGGCTTTGTAACACCAGAAATACAGACAGCTAACTCAAAAAGGCTTTTTTGCCTGCAGACGCCATGGGAGGGGAAAAGGCACACACACATTCACACCGACCTGCATTTTTGCTACAGAGATACACAGCCTGCAATTGCTGCGATTTCAGCACTACAAAGGCTGTCTGCTGGTGCAAGGGGGTATCCTGGGGTCAGATTCTGCAGGCAGCCGTTTCAGGCTGGCCCAGCAGGCTGAGCCCACGGGCACACTCTGACCACAGTGCCCAGGAGAGCAGCACAGGCTGCACAAACACAGTGAGACTGCCAGCCACAAAGGGCACGGCTCGAGGTCACCACCACAGCCCCACCAGGGTGCAAAGAGCTGCTGTGTCACAGCCCCATTGCTTGGGCAGGGCAGAGGAACTTCCAGCCCTGTGGGGCAATGCCAAGTCAGGTCTGATCTCCAGCCCACTCCCCTCCTAGGCTGAGCCTGCAGCAAGGACACCCACGCTGCAGCCTGAGCCCTGCCTGCTCGCTGCGCTTTGGATTGCGAGCACGCACATAGGTATTGCACTTGCTGTACCCACCAGCTGCATTCCAGCGAGCCAGCAGGATATTAACATTTTCAAGAAGCCTAGGCTTTAAATGATTCAGTGAAAAAGCCTTCCAGAAAGCCAGCTTCTTGGAAGAACTGCTTCTGGCTCACTACATTAGGGGGGGTCAGGCAGAACACATTTCAAATCAGATCTGTTAACCAGTAACTGGTTTTCCACCTCCAGGACTCCTAAATAATTGCACTGGCTTAAAATTAACCACACTTATTTTTTTTTTCCCTAAAGTGAAAAGTACTAGCCTGCAGGATGGGGGAAGAGAAGGAGTTGAAAAGCACCTGGGAAAGACCATGAGAAAGCATCCTCAGGAGTAAAAGAAGCCTTAATTCTCCACATTCCAGGACACTTTCTCATACCATGCAGACTGCACAAACATACTCACCACTACCAGCCTCCACTGTGCACCCCTGAGACCCACTGCTGTCCTGGCCTCCTCCAGGGCCTGGTAAGCACCTGGTAGCAGGTCTTGTGGCAGCAGGCCTGGGAAAGAGAAGCCAACAGCACACACAGGAGTCCATGGAGCTGTGTTGGCAGGACTGTAAACAGGGCAGAGAGCATGTGCACCTATCCCTTACACACCACAGTATGCCTTTCAGCTAGAGGAAGCTGCAGCCATAAAAAGGCCCCCATGTTTGCTCTTGATAGCCACAAGGAAAGCCAAGGAACCTGCATGGTCTCAGAGTGAGGGGAAATGCCACATCCACATAGCTCTGCCAGTTTTGCAGCATTATCCCCAAATACAGCCTCCAGTAGACAGGTACCCAGAAAACATCCTTGCCTTCTCCCCTGAGTCATGTTTGAAGCTCAGCAAGCCTCATAAGTGCTTTTGGTAACTTACACTGGCTGAGTTTGGTTTGCTTCGCTTCAACCAATTATTGCAGACTTGTCCATGTTTTATAATTGCACTTGTACTTAGTAACTATGACATGACCAAGCACCTGCTCACAATCAGCTGCTGTTTTACAAGAAAATGGGAGTAGAGACCACCTATCTTCGCTTCCTTTCCTCATATTTATCCACTGGGTGATCTGCAGTCAAACTCAGAAATGGCACCTGCTGACTTGTACCCAGTGGCTTTAACCTCCCTAAACCAGGAATTATAACAGAGCAACATGGGGATTAGGAAAAGAATAATCAGGGGAAAATGTAAATATATGTATTCTGGTTTTTTTGAAAAGCAGAAGGAAACAAAAGAAAAAACAGTAGTATGATATGACACCTTGTGCATCAGGAAGAACTGCTGTGCATTAAACACTAAGTAGTAAAAATTAAAAGCGTAGTTAGCAATGATGTTCCAAGCTTAAAAAAAAAAAAAATCACTTAAGGTTTTCTTTGTTTGGAAACTGCAGAAGATGAGCTATCATCATCAACTCAGAAAATGGTTGGGCCAGGGGGACCTGTCACGTGTGGCCCATACAGTAAGGTCAGTCCATCATCAAACAGGATAATGCATGGGTTGGAAAAGCTTCTTCCCCTGAAGAAAGCATATTTTACAGCATCTGGTATGCCATGGAAACAGCAGCTCAAGTGGGCTGACTGCTGCACACCCAGAAGGTTCTTTGTTTACGTATCTGGCGGTTGCCTCCCTGCAGGGAATTTGCATTCTCCCCTTCCTCTGAGCGTGTATCATCGGCTGCATCTGTGGATAGAACCACTCATAAGGCCAAATCCTGCTCTCAGGGATACAGGCACAAACCCCATGGACAAGAACAAGATTTGGGTCTGCACCAGACAAAGCAAAGTCGCTGCCAGCCATTTTGCTTGAGATACCGACTGTTGAAGATTCAGTTTGAGCTGCATCCATGAAAGGGCTGAAATTGCTCAAGTATCCCCTCTCCTTTTTTTCAATAGACTCTGCCACTCCAAGACAGATACTTCAGCAATTTCCTCCTCATTGCATATTCACCTTGCTAGCTCTTCACAGCAAGGAAAAAAATCTGCAGCAATGTCATCTTTCCTCCTGGCTGAAAATGGTTGTAGGCACTAAGCCAAAGTTTTCACAAAGAGGCAGTATTTCAGGAAGAAGCTATGTATTTTGATTTTTGGGGTGTTTACCATGAGGCATATCCAACCTATTCCTTTTAGTTGCTCAATACCTGCAGATCTCATGGCTTCAAATTGAAAATGACTCAGATTGTATGGAGTCATTGTATGGAGGATGCTTTGAACATTTCAGCTTACTGCAGGTGGAAAACAAATTATGTGGTTTATGAACTTCACTGTGCTCCTTCAGGGTCATGAGATAAAATGGTTTGAAGAGAGCCACAAAGCTGGGATCCAGCAGATGCCTGCTCCTGACAGTAACTCAAACCTGGACTCCAAAATGAGTCCTAGAGAATGCAATGAGGGTAGCCCTTCAATTTTGCAGTGCACTGAATGTCACAAAAGGTACTGAGCTCTGAGAAGATGGATGTGATGAGCCCATCAAAATTCACTGCAAGTGGGAAACATTACCCATGCAAGAACAGCCAAGGGAAAAAGGCTTCTTTTGTTGCTCCTTTCTGAAAAGTATCCGATATTATCTGATGTCAGTCACTTTACCAAGACACCCTGGATTCAAACTTGCAACTCAGAAGCCAAAGATGCCACATCCTATAACTAGTCCCATATATGCTCCACCTTTATCACCCTATATCAGATGTGATGCTGTTTCATTGTGATATTAATATTCACAGAATCATTGTTCAAGTGCACACCTCATATCAAGAGATAAAAAAAATCTATACAGTTATTTATGGTACATAATGAAAATAAATATTTTTGCATCAGATTTTCAGCATTCAATGGGTTTTTGTACATCTTTTTTCTTTAGACCACCTGAAAAAGAAAATTGCTAATAACCTAGTACCCAAAATGATTTTTTTAACACAAGCTAACATTTAATTAAAGTAACCTTGTATCAGTCTGCAACCCTCTTTGAAGGAATGACCCCAGACTGTACATCAGCTCCAGTAATAATCCTAGTGAAATCACTAGGATGCCAGCAGACAAGAGGAGGAACACAGCATGAACTTCTAAGCAGCCTGATTCTGAGCTATGTACATAGTTTGTTTCCTTTGATCATTACCATTAATGGTTGTCCTCTGTGTGTAATTTGGTTTAATTTATGTGTGTGTCATTTCAGATTTTAAAAAACACATATAGCCCTTCTAAATTTATTATAGGCAGCCTTCGTACCCTTAATAGTTATTAAGAGAGGTTAGTGTTATGTAATTAAGTTAATCTCATCTGTAAAGGCTAATTAACTGAACACTAATTGAATCTGCATATGAAAATTTGGACAATGTGTTCTCATTACACAATTTAAAAAAAATTACCTGAGCTAAATACCAAACAAATTGTACATTTCTTTCCTTCTACCTTTTCAGATCTTTAATAAAAATTAAGTGGGCAGGTTATTTCTGTGTGCTGCATTAGTCCTTGTTGTCCTTAACAAAGAGCTGTTATCTCACTTCAGAGAAACAGCTTTAATCCCCTCCCTGAAACATGGCTATTCCCCTCTTGCATGAGCTCTTCCTTTCCCCCTCTGCCCTTACCCTGTGCCTTTCATTGCCCTCTTCTTCTTCTGTCACCTCTCCTACTCAGAGAGGTGACAGAAGAAGTCACTACTCCTACTTGAACCCAAAGGCTCTTGGGTTCAAGTCATATCACACAAAGGATAAGAAGGCATCCAGGTATCACCTTAACCATAACACCAAAAGGATCAGATGGCACAATACAATTCAGTTCATGCCCATTCAGCACCCCAGATTAAAGCCACCTTGGCAGCTTTGGCAGGGTGCCACCTTTTTGCCCCCAAAGACCATTCAACAATGGAGTACTCATCTCATCTTTCTCCACCTCAGTGCGCTGGCATTACAAAAGCAAGACATATTTTGGACCCTTTTCTGAGGTTTGTGTTTTCTTGAGACAGTTACTGCTTAAACCAGTCAAGTTTCCAAATGGGAATTAAGAAAAGCACATCATCTTTTCTGGTGTTTGCTGTTTCTCCCCATTAACCAGGTTAATGGCTGATTCTAATAGGCTGGTAACTGAAGAGTTGGAGGGAGGGGGAGCCAAGGAAGAGAACACACAGAGGAAAGCCTGACCTCAATAGCATGCAAGATTTCTCAGATTTTCCTCACAAAACCCACCATATGTTTTTGACATCAGAGTTGAAAGCACCTGCACTGCCCAAGTGGATGGCTGGATGGAGCAGCTCCAGCCAGTTCACAGTCCCTCAGGCACCCCATGGCAGCCCTCTCCACAGCAAATACTTAATGGAAAAATGGGATATACTGCTTTTTATCTTTCTTTAGGAAAAATAAAATTTTCTAGGTGAGGGAACAATGAAGGATGCACACAGATTTCAGTAATGCATTTGGACTGGTGGCTGGGGAACCACTGTCACACCCAAAAGGATGAAAATCAGGATAAAACCCCAAAAAACAGTAAACATCAAAGCTGTAGGGAAGTGAGTATGGACGGAGTAGAAAGAAAAGGTACAGCCAGGAAAGGAAGAAATCCACAGTTTTCTCAAGGGTCAGTCCTGGGACAAACCTTGTTCAGTGTTTGGAGGACTGAGTTTGGCACAAAAGGGAGTCAGGCTTCAGTGAAGTACGTGGTTCTGAACAGAGAGATCCTTTTCTCAGCAAGCAGAGAGACTGAGATTTTCATACCAGAAGAACTGGGTGACCTGAAGAACCTCAACAACTGCAGCAGAGGAGAGTCTTTAGTTGAAAGCAAAGCTTCATGCCCTTAGAAAGAGACTATGTTAACTCCAAGAATTTCTGCAGTAGCAGCTGAATGCTTGAAAATAAGTGAAAGTGCTTGAAAATAAGTGAAAATAAGTTTTTTCACAGAAGTGAAAAAACTGGATGGACACATTAACCATAAGATAAAGATGATGGAAAAAAGTATGATGGAAACTACAGATGTAGAGTATATGGGATAGGCTTGCTCTGGAATGCTGCATGTAAATTTGATGAGCTGCCACATTCAAAAGGAATGAATTAAAAATGGAACAACTGGAGAAAAGGGTTACAAGGATCTTTGGGGAATAGAAGGCCTGTCTTACAAGTCATAATTAGGAGAGTCCATTTTAGCTAACCAAAGGTTCATTTTAGCAGACCAAAGCAAGGAGATGTGCTTGCTGTCTAGACCTATATTGGGAGGAATCAGCAGGGAGAGAAAAATATCTATTTAATATAAAGGTCTACATTACTAAAAGATCAAAGTCATATAAACTAGCTGTGGATAAATGTTGCTTGCAATGAGATAAAAATTATTGACTATTGAAGTTGCAAGATTTTAAAAGTCTTTTAGTCAGGACAGTTGGCAAAGGAACCAAGACGTGGATACTTAGAAAAATGAAGTGTAGGATGAATAACCCAGGTCATCTACACCAGCCCCTCAAGGAGATCTACAGTCACTTCTAGAATAAGAGGGACTCTTCTCATGGAAAAGATTTACTACACATTCACATGTGCACACAGCATTCACACTTCTAGTTGACTCAACTTTCCAAGTCATTCTCATACATTAATTTGGCATACTGCAATGAGATTCTCGCTTTCTTTTTGTCTCTTTTTTTCAATCTCATTTCACTTTAGAGACCTCATTTCCTCAACTTCTTTGGGCTGTTAAATGCCAATCTGTCACAGGTGGGGAGTTGGAAGTACACAAGATTAAGCAATTTGCCAAATGCCACACAAGAAGTCAATGGTAGAGCCAGACACAAGCTGAAGGCTTCACAATCCTCCTCTCCTTGGTAGCTTACAAAAACATTCCTTCTCTGCCACAGAAACCCAGACAGTATATGAGAAAGGAAAGGAATATCAACAAATTTGATCTGTTTCTGAGCTTTCAGACATATCACATGCCTGAGGCTTTGAAGAAAGGCATGAGGAAAGGAGCTGTATATGCACGGCTAAGTCTAAAATGCTTTAAGTAGAGGGAGGTTTCTTCCTCACCCAACTATTACCTTAAGATTGAATTACTCTTATAGTATGCATAGCTACAAATGTAATTAGTCATAAAATGATCCAGACCCTCAAATTATTCCAGCTGCTGTATTTGATTCTCTGATTATTGCAATGATGAATTCTCCAGTCTGATTACACAGGCTAGAATAATATTTCTTTTTATCTGTTTGAAAGTTACCTGCTGTTAGCTTCAACCTTGTTTATATCCACTATAGAGATATAATTGCAAACTTACTATTTTTACTAGGACTATTGTCTAGATAACACTTACCCCTGCCAGGCCCTTATTTTACTTCATAGTAAATGTCACAGATGACACTTATTCAGGCTTCTAGGAACCTTTGTCCAAAACAGAAAACATGTCATTATGAAGACATGTACAAAGAGAATTACAATTTGTTCAATGTGTGTTCATGAAAGGCTCCATATGAGGTCTTACAGACTCAATGCAGTTTCTGATCCTTTGATAAACATATATTTATAAGAAGTCAAGAAACTAGAAGAAAAATAGAAAGGAGCAATGGATTTATTTCTTTTTTTACTAAAGTATGTAATTTCCACTAAATATCTTCTAAGTTGTCTTCCTTCCAAACCGAGTGCAATTCTCTCCTGCACAATCTCTACTTACATGTAATTCCACTGGATCACTAACCACCTTTGCTGCCTTAATATTACTGCATCCTCAAATTACAGCAGGAAAGCAGAGAATTACAGTGCTCTCTATAGGAGGGAGTTCATTGTACAATAGAGGACCACTGTAATGTGGATTTTCACTGTGAGCTCAATGTCTCAGATGGATTAGCATAAGCATTCAGCACATCTCACTAACGGTGAATGAATTTTATTCATTTTCTTTGCTGGCCTTCCTTAACAGAAGTAAAACAGTCATCTTCAAACATAATTTGAAGAAATGGAAACAACTTCTTGTAGGACATACAGACATGGTAGCTAAGTCTAAAGAAAACAAAGATTTGGGGAGTACTCTGACAACACAGCAACACATAACAGTTTCTGGGGGCAAGAAAACGGCATTCGGAGAAATGAAAGTTGACTTCTTTCCCAAGAAAGGGAGGCAGAGATTCCTTCCTCCAAGGAGCTCCTCCACTTCAGAAGAATGTCCCCTTCCTTCTCAGACCTATCAACAGCAGATTCCTTCAGACCGTGAAAATGTCATTTTAAAGGATAAAATGAATTAACCAAACCCATTATGAAAAAGTCTGTCTCGGGTACCACAGAGTGCAAACAGACTTTGAAATAAGCATTGGGAAAATTACACATCCATGTGCAAATCTTGCACTTACAGAATTAGGATGACAATGATTAAGCTTTCTTTTCTGATGCAAACTCTGGGCCATCTCATTCTGTTCACAGTAGTGCCTAAGTGGGCACTCTTTAGGTGGGTTTCAAGAAAACCTCATCTATGGGACACAAGATTAGTCATTCAGTGAGCAATATCTTGGCCTCCTCAGAGACATTCCCCTCATACAGTGCTAGGGGTCTGTGCCTTTGTTTATGAACTGTTTATAAATCCATGCCACCAAATTTTCTGTGACCTCCAAGTTTAAAACTATGAAACATACACTTAAGACCATCACAAGTGAAAGAAGATAATCACAAATTCAGCTCTCAAAGTTTGATCTTTCATTGTGATGACACTAAGACAGAACAGTATCCAAATCAAAGCACTAGACAGCACACAGAGTCCTGCATCGAGGGAAGAGACCTGGAAAGATCGCTACATGTGACAGACATTAATCATGCCACTTAATGCATTACTGAAAGATACCAGGACTATTTCTGTATTTTAACATGGCCAGACAAGCTCAGCTTCCTCTTGCCTAATTCCCACCTTGTATGGATGCAGTTCTCAAGCACAAAAAGAGAAAAACACCCCCATAGATTGTAGTGGCCTCTGATGGAGAGCAGAGCAGGCTGCTATCTGCAGCATGGACAGGCCAGGCATAGGCATGACAGGTTCCTTTTGCTCCCATCTATCACATGGCACCTCTGTAAGAGTCACAAGGTTAAGAACAGACACACACAAGGGCTCGAGGCGAGCCCATATGTTCAGCAGGGCAGGAGGGGGAATGTGCCTGCAGAGCAACATCTTCAGCCTAGCAATGGGAACAAACACTCCCAGTGCTTCATCCTGCTCCCAGAGCAATCTCCACCAGGTAGGACAGATCTCCCCCAAAGCACTATGGACAGAGATGGGCTGTAAGATCCTGTGCAGAACACTTATCTCTTTGGGAATACAACAAACTGTAGCCCTGATAGCCACATTACAGCAGGCAGTTGACTCTTCACCTGTTTTAAAATAACTGTTCCAGCAAAATCTCATTGTTTTCATAAGGTAAGTTACTCTTGATGTTCTGTCTTGAAGCCAAACACTGTTTAAGACCCAAGCCACTCATGCAGTAGCTTGTAGGATTTGAGCACAAAACCCAGAAACACTAGAAAGCCTTATCAGGCCTGCCTGGAAAGGGATTAGGAAGAGGCAGACAGAAACACACAATGCCAGTCCCTGTGTGGGCTGGAGAGAGGATTGCAGAGAGCATCAGGAACTGATATAGCACAAGGAAACTAAACAGGAGGCTGCAGGGGAATGAGAATTTGGGAGCTCTAGCAATCAGTAAGATCACTGGCTAGCACAGGATGCATCAAGCACAGTCAGTTTCAACTGTGACAATTTCATAGACAGAACAACTCAGGTTTGGAGGTGGGGATTCAATTGGCTCCTGTCAGCCATTCATTTCTGTTTCTAGATCATCACTAAAGGCTGAATTCTGCAGCAGCACCAGAAAAAAAGAAAACCAAAAAACTCCTTGTCAAGCCATCTGGGCTTGCTTCTTTTTTTAATGAATGATGCTGCACACCTGCAAATACCAGATATTTTACAGAGGAACCAATGCATTTATCTGTCCTTTCATAACTGAATTCATCTGCACAGGGGAAGGGAGAAAGGTGATTGGCACCCTCATTCAGTACAACACTTATGCAGGCCCAGATGCTTTGGCATAAGGCACAGAGTCCAGGGCAACAACTCCTCCTCCATATCCCTGTGAATTAACCACATCCCTAAGAGACTGGGCCACTGGCAGACAGTAACCACTGCCAGGGATATAAAACAACCTTTCCATCACATCCTCCCCATAAAGCAACCACCTGGAGGGACTGGAGAGGACAAGAGCACAACCAAGCTCCTGATGCTTCCATCATCTCAGATGGAAAACTGTCAGCACTCCTTCTCTCTCCTGCTTTTCTTATGTACGCAGAACACCTGCACAGAGCAGAGGGCCTGCACATTCCCAGGTCCAAGAGAGTCACCTATTTTAGGTAGTGCTTTCAATGCAGGGGCTTTCTTCTGAAGGCCCTCAAAGAAAAGGGGGCTCCTGCTTGGTAAACAGTAAAAAGATAAATTATGGGACATTTGAATGACTAAATATCTCCAGAAGTAAGAACCAAAATAAAATTACATGCAGTTAGAAGAGGTGCTCAAAGTTTAATCTGTCTGACATCAGTATTTTTCCTACAGAAAAAGGCACGGAGGAGTGACCACTAAACAACATGGCATCCATTCATGTCCTTGGAAGTAAAGGAACAATCCCACCATACCACTGGGAATAGCATGGGGCACCCTACAAAAGCCATGGGGAAGCTCCTACCAGTGCAACATTTAGCAACAGTGCTAGCTGATCTCTAAACCCAGCTCTTGATCAACATGAAATACTGCCATGATCAGAAGGAGAACAGACTCCAGATCTACTGCCAGGATCCCAAGGACCTTTCATAGACACAGGATGGCTTAGCTGCTTAACTTCATGGATTAAACTGGGAGGTTTAACCAATTGTGCTGGTTTTGGCTAGGGTAGAGTTATTCTTCTTCACAGTGGCTAGAATAGGGCTACGTTTTGGATTTGTGCTGAACACAGGGTTAATAATATAGAGATGTTTTTGTTATTGCTGAGCAGAGCTTACATAGAGCCACTCTAAAAACTTGGCTTCTTCATCATGGATTTGTGTTAATGCCTCTTTTTAACTCAAGATATAAATTACAGGGTTGCTGTGGAAGTAAAGAGCAAGACCCAGATGAAGAGTGTATATATCAGTCCTCTGACTCTCCTGCCAAAATTTCAGGCTAAAAATGTTATACGTACATCTCCTTACTTACATGTAGGAAAGTATCTCTATATATTCATAACAACCTCAGGTTATTATTTATACAACAATGTAGGATGCACGGGAGAGCCAGGTCCCCTAAAATACAGGCAAATATCTCAGCTCCTGCAGAACAAGTCATTCCTAGAGGATGATAGATTCAATTCAATTACAGGAACAGATATGAAGCACTGTCTTTAGAGCAGAGTTCCTCTCTCCCACAAATTTTTAACAGAGTAGCTGGACATTCAGTTTCATTACATGCCAAAATCTTTGTGCCTTGTAAAGAAAGAGGCAGGAAAAGGAATGTTAACGACCTCTTTTTACAGTAGCCAGTTGTCAGAGGGGGTGGGAGAAAACAAGCCACATGGAAAACAATTGCCAATTTGTGGTCTTGACCATTTAAAAATGGATCCCAAAATAGTCTGCTGAATTGTTTCACCCGGAGCAAAATTACCCATGAATACATATGCATGCACACAAAAACAACATCTCTTGACGCAGTGCTGATGGTGACTGCAGTCAAGGAAGAAGCGTTATTGCATTCCACATTGTGCAAAGACCACAATGCAGTAATTATTCTGAAAGGTTTTCACAAAGCACAATTATTAAGCTAACATTGTCCTATTATTGTTTGTTGCTATGGAGATAATATAATCAATATATTTTCTGGATTGATATTTTTAATACTACTAGCACATTGCCCAATATAGCAAGATTTAACTCAATGCATTAACTGATTTTAGTTTATGACTGGCAAAGTCTTGAGGCAATAGATTTCAATCCATCTCATGCCTATTATTCTATCAAGACACTTAATGTCAAAATCTCTGCTGCAAAAGCAAGTTTACTTGTTGAAAATGAGAAAAAGGATAACAAATCTGTCTGAAGAGATACAATCTTTTAAGCATGAATTTCGACTTATTTCTATTTTTCCTAAACCAAATGAAAATTACCAAACCCACTACAAAAGTAGTAGAATAGCAAGTTGGGTTTGAACTCTCAACTTAAGGTACTTATTTATCCCAGTGAGGATGTTTTGAGGCATTATCCTCCTACATGTAACACAAGCTTTTCCTGCAGCAGCAGGGACTCTGGGAAGGTGGCATCGATTGTGGCACTGTGCCAGAGGCCCCGGGGTGCTGATGCACTGGGTGTCCACGGCCCTTGTGACACCCTCTTCCTGCACAAGCTCAGGAATCACTGGCTGCCTGTGCCCATTCCCAGTGAACACACTCTTGGTCTCAATGCGTGGTGAAGCAAAATTGTTACAGCCACAGCCCTCAGTTTCCTTGCCCATAAAACTGCAAGCACGCTTCCTTTCTTTCAAGTCTCCCTCTCCAGATGATAAGGTTTCAGCATATTAAGGGAATGCTGTGTTAGGACAGTGGTAAGTCCACACAAACCCAAGTCTCAGATCTTTTCAAGACAGTAATATAATCTATTAAGAGGCTTCAATTCTGACACTGTTTTTCCAGTCTGTTACCTCGCCTGTCAAAAGATGGGCTTATCATTGCGAAACATCTTATTTAACATATATTTGCTATTATTGTTCAGAGAAGGATTTTATCATGCTTTCCCCTCCCACATGGCCATACTGGGATGAATTGCCTTTTCATCTTTTTGGTCATAGAATAGCTTGGGTTGGAAGGGACCTTTAAAGGCCTTCTAGTCAAACCCCCCTTCAATCAGCAGGGACATCTTCAACAGGATCAAGTTGCTCAGAGCCCTGTCCAAAGTTTTTGGAGATGGGAAACCTCAGTTTCCAGAAACCTGAGTCCTAAAGGTGACCATATTTTTTCGGCATAGTATATGCTTAAGACAAAATTAAGTGCAGCAGGCTAGACTTTGCATAACTAAATAAAAGGAGTTGTAGCAACATTTTGAACACCTGTTAACTCCTGTGACAAATCCTATGGTAACATTTTTGGGTACCAAAGCACGGCTTTAGCTGCCTTGGGTTAGACACCAGTATATAAGCATTTTGTCCACGGAGCATACAGATGCTTGATAAAATGTGAAATCACATCAATTCCACCTTTTCCCTTCCCTAAAGGCACTGGATTGGGTGGTCTTGTCCTTCTATGTAAAATAGGCTGGGGCTCAGTAATGTAACTTTTGGACTGTCTGGAGGGGATCCATCAGGAATGATCATTCACAGATTAAATATGTTGTCTATGCAATGCAACACATCTGGTCCTTCTGGCCCAGGGGATAAGTAATAGAGTTAGGAATGCACATTCCCAGCCCATCCCCTGCAAGTCTGCTGTGCTGACACTAATCCATGCAGATCTAGGGCTGGTTCGTGAGCCACCTCTGCCCTCTCTGCTCTGCCTGGCACAGGACATTGTCTTCCATCACATTTCTCTGTGACGCCACTTGTATTCTAAATGACACCTAATGGCTGTCCGGGCACGTGCCACAGCGTACAAAATAACCACATACATTGGGTTGCTTGCCTTCCCACCTTGTTTACTTTTGTGCTGATTTATAAACGTTTTTTTCTGCTGGACAGGGCTTAGACAAGCACACTAGAGACCGTCCTGGTTACAGAAAGGGTGTTGAGTTTCAGCACTGTGCGGGTGTGACTGCAGTTATTCCATTCCTGTGAGGAGCTTTCAGCAGCAGAAGTCAGGCACCCTTCTGTTCCCTCCCTTACCGGAAGGAGCAGGGCAAGGGAAGCGGCTTCTTTGGACTTTAATTTCCTCCTGGTGCTAAAACTAGCATGGATACTCATTCAAACAGGCTACTGTCACATGTTCAGCCTTAAAGGACACCATCTGCTAGTGCATCCGCACAGTAAAGTACTGCTTAAAGACACACCTCTCTGTCAAGTATAAGGAAAAACCTAATTTGTTTCAACACGACGCCTTAGCATGCAACAGCCCAGAAATCCTGCTAAAATAAAAACTCATTTAGCTGGAGTCAGGCAGGGAATATCAATTTTGGTAACAGGAATGATACAATTACGTTCCTTAGCAATTAGTCTCAATAAAAGACAGACAGTATCTCTAGTAAATTGTCTGCAGGCCAGATTTTACCAGTCTCATTCATACCAAGCAGAGCCTACTAGCAAGACCCCCTTCATCTCAGTGCTGGGGGAATAAGATATTACTTAGCAAAAGTAAAGCAATCAGTGTCAAGCTGAAAATGTTGAGTTTCGTCACACTTTGCTCTGTTAAACCCTGTAATTGCTAAGTACCTCTTTCTAGGCAAAGATCACTTTTTTTCTTAATTTGATCAAATCATAAAAATTATTATTATTACTCCACAACACAGAGGTTGAACTTTGCTGTTGAAGGGTAATCTCACACATAGCAGAGTCATGCAGCAGCAAAAGACGTGGCACTGAGACATCTGTTGGGGCAAGTCGCATCCCTGCACAGCAGAACTTCTCCTGGAGCTCAGATTTGGCAGCCTACCTGTCCCCAGACACCATATTGATCCAGGAAGATACTGGGATCCTCCAACCTTAATTCCACAACTTCTCCTTTGCACACTAGGAACAATTTCTGCACCAAAAGGGCCGTCAAGCGCTGAGCAGGCTGCCTAGCAAAGTAGTTGAGTCACCATCCCTGGAGGTATTTAAAAGACATGTAGATGAGACACTTAGAGACATGGTTTGGTGGTGGATTTGTCACTGCTGGGTTAATGGCTGGACTCCAGACACTTTTGCAACCTAAAAGACTCTATGTACAACACAACCTTAGCAGGAACAGAGGAAGGACAGCCTTACACAGGTCCAACCATGCTGCAAAAGGTTCTTGTAAACTGCCTTCTCTACTGCCTCTGCAGCTAAATCTAACTGAACCTGAAACACTTGGCCCATGCTTGTGCAAAAAGGTGGGTTTGAGATGGGAGGTTGGAGGGGAAGCCTGCACCACACATTGCAGAGCTCCCTTGCCGGCTCCAGAGCAATGCTGTGCTCTGGGAGACAGGAGCTGTTCAAATGTTTTGACAGAACACGCCGATTCCTCGGGAATGTTTTTATTCTAGTCGATGTGCCAATTCCGCACAGATTTCCAGCAGAAAGCAGGCAGACTGTCTGGGTCTGCTGAATTAAAACGACTTCACCCAGAAAGAAGAAAAAGTTGCATTTTCAGACTATTTTTACTCAATCCATCATTGTAGTTGTTTTAGTCACTTTGTCGGATTGTTTTCAATTTTACCTGCAAATTCCATTTTTTAGCAGGATCTAAAGACAGGCCAAAAGGCATCAAAACACTGTAGAAAATTAAGCTCAAGCAGAAGGCCTCTGAAGACTTTTGAAACATAATTTTGTTATGTAAACAATGCAAAGAGATAAACAGGGAAACCCAAAAATTAACCATGTTCTAACTAGAACTGCTTAATCTGGTTCTGCGAGAACCCAAAACCTCCATTTTTGCATTTGTGGTTGTCTTTCAAAGGCTTTCTTTTTTTCCCTTTGCCTTAGGGAGTTATTTATAGGGCTATTATAATTTGAGGTCTGGTCTTCTCGTGGCAGGTCCTCCATCCAGGAAATGAAATAGCATTAGAAAATGAAATCTCACGTTTATGAGGTCTTAGAGATGGCTCCCTGGGGCACTGGAGAGGAAAAAAAGACGTAGGGAAAAATATAAACACAAATATAACTACAAGATACTTGCAAGGTCCCTAATTCTATTTGTGATGAACTTTATGAGACTCTTTATTAAAATAGAGACCTTTGGTATAAGGTCACCAGCAACTTTTTTTCCCAAAAGCTCTCCCATTTCCCCCTTCTCTGTGATCAAGTGCCTTTTCCACTCCACCTTGGCTGCAAGGTGTTTCTGCCCTAGATTGTCTTCAGAAGTGGAACAAAAATAAGGAAAAATCAAGTGCTACCCTCCCTCCTTCTGCCTCATCACACACTTTTCATGATGTACCACTTGTTGGTATTAACAGATATTAGAGTATTAACAGATCAAGTCAGATGTGTTCACATCTCTGTAAAAATCATGTATCAATCACAGATTTCTTATTCATACCCCTTTGTGCTTCTGTCCTACTCTCCAGAGCCACAACATCCTATCTGGGGCTTATCACTCACTGCTTCCTCTAAATATATAGAAATAAAAGTAAATAGAGGCAAATCAGGGAAGACTTTGGGGCTCACCATCTCCTTTCTCTGTGAGTCCAAAGAGAGACTTCCCTCAGCATCTTTTCAATATCTGTATTTTTAATCCAGCTTACCTCAACAATAACCCTAAAACAATCAAATAAATTTGGGTACAAGTAAGCAAACCAATAGTACTTCTCTTACATTAAATAGATGATTAACCAATATCAAAAATGTAAAACTCTACAAAACAGAATAAGTTTTCTTCTACTAGTAAATAAACAGAGGTGTGAAAATTTCAATGGAATGTATTACATAAACCTATCTAATCATTCAAAATCCATTCATAAGAACATAGAACAATTAAAGGAAAATATAACTAAAATCAAAATTGATGATAGAACATAATTAAATGATCTACTCAATAACTTAAACCTTACACCATAACAAGAAAAATCAAAAATAGGTGTGTATATATTAATTACCATCATAATTATAACAAAACCTTACCTACTCCAATACATACAAAAGATAATTAACAAAATCACCAAAGGAATATTCTTAATACAAAAAGAAGGGGGAGATGTTGGAATCTGAAATGCAGGGAATTCTCAGAACTTCAGGGCCTGTAAGCCAAATCTTGGAATTAAACACAGGATTTGATCTGAAACTTTAGAAAAGGTTTCCAGACTTAGGTACTAGAAATGAGAATTTGGATTTATACTTTAAAGCAGAAACACATTAAGAAATTTTAGAGTTTAACACACAGAAAAAATAAAAGTAATTACAAAGGTAAACAAGAAGTTTAGAATACAATACTGTAGGTTTGTGTATCATAACATGATTAACTTAGAGAACTTACACTGTAGCATGAGTCCATAAGACAAAATATTTAAGGATTGGATCAAACAAATATCCTTATTAAGTGTTTTGTTAGTCAATAAATCCTTAAAAAGTCCTATAACTAGAGGTTTTACAAGCTTCTGAACCATACAGTAAAAATGTAAGCCAAACTCACCCTTCCTATCTATGTAGGAGATAAATAAACCACATCATCTAAGAACTCAGAGGTCCCGTCTCTAACTCATTGAGAATTCCTTGAAAAAAATCCCCATATTTTCCCTTTTGAGTGGAACAGGAAAAGCACCATTCAGCAGAAGACTAACACCTATGTTTAAAGTCCCACTCAACTTCGCAGAGAATATTTCAACTCATCATTGCACGTGACTTCTTATGGTTCCTTTACCCTAACTTCCAGTAATCCTACCTTTATCAACCCAGGCATAATCCTTCCTGTGAAAGTTAACAGTT
Source organism: Agelaius tricolor (assembly GCF_023055355.1). Lineage (NCBI taxonomy): Eukaryota > Metazoa > Chordata > Aves > Passeriformes > Icteridae > Agelaius > Agelaius tricolor. Next base: position 8,996,285 of record NW_027269263.1, read on the forward strand.
TTCTAGACTCACAGAAGCAAAAAGTGCCATCAGATATAATACACAAAACCTATGGCAAATAGCAAAGACTATTTTGCAATTATTTTAATGTTTATTTCTTGCATACTTTATTTTGAAAATACATAGTTGAGATTCTTCGAAACATATAGCTTCTTTTTCTCTTGTTTATAATTTTCAATTTTCTTGAAGTAAGGTAAAATAAGTTACCAATGTTCAGTGAGTTGTTTTTGCTACCTGAATATTTAAAACTGTCCCAGGGCAACTGTCCAAAGAACACTTCACTTTTCCCTCTGCCTTATCATAAATCTCCTAAAATTCATAGATTATTACAAAATTACAAAATCTAAGCAGGAAAAAAGGCTAATAGTTAAAAACAGAATGAAAAGTTAGAAAGTCCAAGGACAACCCAAGACTATAATTAATTCACTCATCCATTCATCAGCGTTGTATGATGACAAAGACAGAAAGAAAACAACAATTTGAAATACATTTCTTTTTAAACCACACAGGTTTGTTTAGGCTTTCTGTTGATTTTTCTTTTCTAAAAGCCAACCAACCAAAAAACCACCCAACCACAATAAAAACCTAGTCAAGTCACAAAAAAACCTGATTAGATTCAAACTCTAGTTGATTCTTGTTTCACATTACCATCTAAATTTAGACATGTGCCAAGGCCTCTAAGGCTGTGGAGAGACAGATTAACTTTTGAACTTTCTACCTCTCCGATAAGATGGGTCTTTTCTCACTCTTCAGTGTCTTTCTAGGCAACTTGTGTTTCTGGATCAAGCTGCAGAAATGCTTATAAAAAAAAAAAAGATTCAAAACAAAAAGCCCTCAAGAAAATAGCTTCTCATTTATTTCTGAGGAATTAGGAGAACAATTAGCACGCAACAGCCAACTTACACCCGTGCCACTTTGCAGCTACTGAAGCCCTCACAGCCCTGCACAGTGCCCACCCTACAAACTCACCCTGCCTTTCCATCACCACACCCATTTGACTACAGGCCACAAGTATGACCTCATTTCACACTCAGTACCTCTTAGGAAAAGTCATATTTCAACTCTACATCCTGCCTGGGAAGGGGGAAAGTGGGAAGAACCTGAAAGGTCATGAGTCTTATAAAGCTACCAGGTGGTGATGCCATCCAAAGTGCATCACAGCCAACCAGAAGGCAGGTGTTGAATACCAGGGATTTACCAGCAAGTGTTTGAACAGGCAGTTCTCCAAAGCCTCCTATTATTCATTTTAATACAAAGCCTTGCAGAAACCAAGCCTAGCTAGATGCAGCAGATCAGACCCACAGCAGCTGTACCTGCCTATTCCCAGAAAGGACAGGGAAGTATCTTGCTTGTCAACCTTTCAGGATGACTTGCTGTACAGAAAGCCAGCTTCTTATCTGAAAAGCCATATCATGCTGTAAACATTTCTAGTGGAGCTTGGGTTAGTAGCACTTGTAAGAAAACCCTAATGAAAATAAATTGTTATGTATTTACCCATATGCTGAGGAGCATATGGCTAATGCGTTTAGACACCGCTAATGAAGTTAAGACTCTGCTAAATTTGTTGGCTCATGGATAACAACTGTTCACAATACCCAATCTGAGCCTGCTATAATTTTAGCATTACAACTGATACCTAGCCATTATTATACATACTGGTCTTGCTGACATAGAAGAACTGGATTTCTGGATGTGGGGTTCTCCACATGAGATAAGAAGGTGAACAACATAGGATTGTTGTTCAACTCCAAATTGACAGGTAATGTGAGCAAGTTACAATTTCATGTAAAATAACAGAGTTGCTCTTATTCATCGTATCCCTGATGCTGTTGCTTTCTTTCCTAATTTCAAAATTTTATCTATTCCAACCCCTCTCCTTCCAGGCCAGTGCAACTACAGGCAAAACTGAAGAGAAGACAGTCACACTCAAGAAATTGTCCTGCTTTTTCACATTCACATGCAAAAGCCCATTGAGTTTACTACAACAGCTATTGGAATCCTCCTGTTCAGACATCCCTACTTTGCTGCTTCTCAAGGGATACTTGCTGAGTATCCCTGCTTCTTCTGGAGCTCAAGGTCAAGTCCAGTTTGTGACAACACTGGCTCTACCTGTATGCTACTACCTTTGTAACTACACATTATCCCATTCTCCCAGCCCAAACACTGTGTAGCTCAGCTGTTTGGGTTCACTGCCGCTGCATGTCAGGCCAGAGCTGGCTTTAATTTAGCAGTACACGCTGCTTGAAGAGCAGGCTGCATAGCAAATTCCAGAGGGTTATGTGCAACCCTCTGGAATGCGCAAATGATGATGATGAACGTGCAAATATACTCTCCAAAAGACATAACACATTGCAAACATCCATAGACCATTCTCATGAGCCAGGTGTCATTTTAATGATGCAGACCTCTGCTCCCACTGATCTTGGGTAGTCATTTGGCAGCTGCCACCAAAAACCCATCAGAGGACAGTGGTCAAGTATGGCATAGAAGAGAAGTATCCTTCAGCACTGTTATATTGGGGACCACCTCACTCAGATACCTTCATTTGTAGGCCAGAACTCAGGCCTGGCATTAATTCACAGCCTCACTTGCTCTGTGAATGTTGCAAAAAAAAAAAAAAAAAACAAAAAAAAAAACCAACCATATAAACTCCCTCTGGCCTTGGAGCATCCCAGTCCATTCAAGACAGCAGCAATATGAGCTTCCCCAAGCCTAAAAGACCCCAGAGAAGTTGTCCAAAATGTTTCACCATAACCTGGATCAAAAAGTAGACCTATCTATTCCACAACATCATCTTGATCATTTTGCAGGTGGATAAAAGAGGCTCAAGGTGAAGCAAAAGACATTTGCTTACCCAGAAAATAAGAAAGCTTTGCCCCAGTCAGATTTGCCCAAACACAAATTCTGAGGAAAGCCAGGAGCATGATCAGGGAGTCTCTTCTCACTCGCTGTGCTGCCACAGAAACATCATCCTCTTTCCACTTTGCCTCAACCATTGCCTCTTCCCCCCATGCAGCATTTAATAAGGCAAGCATGAAGTGTGTCAGAAAGAACAACCAAAGCATGGGTTAAGGGATACCAAAACCATGATGGTGCTCATCAATGAAGTCTGCATCTCCTTCTAGGGGCAACTGCTGAGATCTGTGGGAAGCATTGACACAGTCCTGCACAAAAATAAATATTAGAACTGCTCTAGGAAAAAGCCACACCATTAGCACACCATTCCTTATAATACAAAAAGTATTAAGTTGCACAAAGCAACTGGTAGGTTTCATGTGATAGAAAAAGGGGACGAATCATCACTGCTTTACTGGTGAATAATGGTGACCCATGCAATGAAGGTGGTAGTGGTCATGACAGATGCCTTTGCAACTTAATACTGTCTCAGCATCCATAAGTGTTATTTCAGGTTCATGTCACATTCATAGCAAACACAGTTATGGGAAACACTACAAGGGCAAAGAAGCCAAGGACACAGTGTCTCTACAGAAGGGTCTCTGAGGTGCACACACTGCTCCCCAGATGCCCTGCTGAGACCCCCCACTAGTGCAGGGACAATCTGGGGTGAGCTACAGCACAGCTCTACCTGCTGCTTATCTCAGAAACTGAGGTCCAGCCCTTGCTGGAAGCTGCAAATAGCATTTAGTCAAGTGGGAGACAGCCAATTGTCTCCATGTCTTGATTTCCTGCTTTAGGCTCCCACAAAGAGACACTGCACCAACTTTGTCAGGTTATCTGACAATGCTAACATCTGATCAAAGGTAACACAGACTATCAGATGAAACTAGGAAAATACACATCTTTAAAGGGGAGAAAGACTGGCTTTATAGATGTAGAAATATACATGTAAACTCACATCTAACCCCAGGTTTTCTGTCATGTTGCAGACAGTGAAATGGCTAGATTTAGATCTGCACCAAATACATGTTCATCCCTCCCAATCTAGGGTGGTGGCATTCCCAGGATGTAAGAGAAGACCTGAATCACCCCAAGAGGTCTGTTCTGGCAGTCAGCAGCCCATAGCAGATGCACACAGGCAAGTGGGGGAGACAGACAGGTTGGTTGGTGATGCTACAGCCAACCTTTCTGGTTCCACACAAATAGCTATCAAGTTGCAAAACACACACTCCCTATCTCATTCTTCTGTTGTTTATCTGCACAAAGAAACACAAAACCATATGCAGGCTTTCACTGTCAATATAAGCCATATTATTCTTGTAATTCAATCCAGGTCCAGAGCCTGAGAGCTCCTTTTCCTCCCTTTTCCTCCCCTTTTTGCTCCCCTCACCGTTTGCCTCTCTCCAACCTTGTTTAGGTTTGAATGCTGTGTCATTAAATTCCAGAGCAGTAAACACTGCAGCCTCTCTCTCTAAGCACCCACACAGTGCTTTCTAGGCTAAAAATTAAACATGGGGTAATCTCATTCCTGAAGGACTCTGCCTTTTATTTTCCTTTATGTCCAGTTTGAAGGATGCTTTTGGCAGATGCGTAATGAAGGAAAAAAAATGTTTTCTCTCTGCTTCCTCCCTGCACTCCCCCCATTTCCACTCCCACCCATCAGCCATAAAACAACACAGCCCAGCCAGATCCCAAACTGAAAGCAAGACAAAGCACCCACACAGCCCCCACTTCCATTCAGCAGAAATGGGCCACTCCGGGGTAGCCCAGGATCTACAAGTAGGCCAGACTGGAATAAACAGAGTAAACAAAGGGTATCCTGTCCAAGCTGAGAGGGGCTAAAGAGAGGGATGTCTTTCATTAACATGCAAGGCAGGGATGCAAGCACACAGACAGTCAAAAGCATCACTGGAGCTTGCTAGGAGTAATAGGAAGAAAGAAGCACATGATCACACCACTGTAAGCCAACCAAAGCACATCACTCAGCTGCACATCCCACCTAGCAAGGACCAAAACAAGGCAGCAACCCACACACCCACCACCACCCCAGAACATCAGGGGCAGCCCCAAAGCTGCTGCAGCGCAGTGTGGCTCTCCAGGAGGCTGAGTGGGGAGCAGTGCACACAGGTACAGTGCCAGGCGACCAGGGCCGTGCAAATGTCAGAGCCAATGACATTTAAAAACAGCATAGCTGTCATTTTAGGAAGGGAATGGGAAAGGGGGAGAAAAGCACAGCACAGCCATAGCAACAGGTCAAGTGTTTGCCAGAGAGTAAGGGTGATGCAGATTTGTGGCTTCTCAGTTTTCGGGGCATTTGTCACATAATAAAATCATTAGTCTGGGAATTGATAAGAGTTTGGTTTAGTTTTTCTGCAACCTGCTGCTATAAAGCCCATAGAGATCCACATGTGAAAGTCCGTGCTGCGTATATCCCTGTGTCAACCATTACACAGCTATCAGAAACAACCCTCATGTTTTTCCAGACTCATAGGAAAAATGCAGCACATGGCGAGGTGAGCAAACAGTCAGGAATTTGTAGCAAAACAGCAGCCTGTCAGCTGCAAGTCTGCTCAGTTATTGGAAAAAATTGAACATGCTGCTTTTTTTAAGCAGCCTAATCATATTTACTATTACATCAGACTTACCCACCACAAATTGTTCTCATGCAATGGAAGAATTTTTAATCTAATATCTTGGACTCAGATAATTTCCCAGCTGCAGAACTGCAATAATTTCCTATCTTCCCATTGTTGAGATAAGCCGATTAACTTGGATATGTTTTAGTTTCAGAGTGTGATTATCTCCCTTTATTTTACTTGAGAGAGAAGGTGACTTACAGTAAAATAACTTTGTTTTCCCCAAGCCAGCTCTTAAACTCTCCTTTTCTGTGATGGAGATAGGTCTTTCCTGTTGCATTTTCTTTAGCCACTTTATTCTCCACACTTCCTCTTCCTCTCTCAGAGACACTACATTAACAACTACTATTATTTTACTGAAAGAAAATACACTGTTCAAGAAATCTCTGAAATATTTCTTAAAAACAAATAAAAATCTCATTTAAAAAAATCTTTCCTTGTTTAGAATACCTTTGAAAGTTTATTAAATACCCCACAACCCAGCACTACCGGTAAAATCCTGCTTGCACTGTTCCTTTGTTTTCAGGCACACTTAAAGAAGAAGAATTAAAAAAAAAAAGATAAGGCCTGAAGCTCTGATTACATGCACAGTGCAGCAAAACAGGAAACTCCATTTATTTCAGTAGAAGTGATTTACACCCAAGTAAGGGAGAAGACAAGAAAACCCTTGAATTTATACCATTACAAATTGTAAAATACTGCTTAGACAATCTTGGTGAGATTTCTTGACATTTAATGATTTTTCTTAAATTCCCAGGTCATAGATTTACTCTATTAAGTCAAAGGGACTTCCTCTCCTGCTTTATTTCTTTTCCTTGCATTTCTAGCAAACATATTCTAGGAGAAAAGCCTGAATCCATAAGATGACGACACTCTTTGGACTGCAAGACTGCATATGTGGAAGCCTCTTGATTTCCTTTTATCTTCCAGATCTCATTTGTGTTTAGGGCTTTTCAACCTGTGTTAATTTGCAGACCAAATTCAACAAATGTATGAATTACACATATGCAGATTCCTATACGGCACATATCAATTCATTCCTCTTAGTCACCATTCATTAATTCCTTTGAAATAAATGTTCATGGTTGAAAAGCACGAGTTTGATGATTTAATGGGAGTGTGGCTCACGTGTTTTCCCTGCACAAGATTAGCAATACTAAGAAAGAACAAGCCTGTTTAAAGGGAGCCGCTTCAGCTATTTTGGTGGAATGGTTGCATAAACATGGAAGGCCAAAAACTTTAGTATTATATATGGAGCAACAGAACAAAAATCAACATTTTTTTACTTCCTATTAAACAAAAAATAAGTATATTAAGTAAACCCAACAAGCCATTACTCATGTACAGCAGTGTCCCTCACAGCTAAGCCACTAAAACCATTCCTATTTCCAATAAAGTGATGGTCAAGCCCTGGTCCTTGCTTGGGGGAAAGAGAAAGTGGACAATGTCCTCTACTGACTGCAGTGAGGGCACTTGTGCCCCTGAAAATGCTCTCATAGACAAGAGCCTGCAGTATAAAAGCAGGGCTCCCATTATTGGCTCATTGCTATGGGCACTATTCTAGGAAAGCAGATCCAGAAAAAATGGCAAAATACATGAGAGGAGGAAGAAAAATTACCAGGAGCCTGGGCTCCTCCCGGCCCATTCCTACTGGCAGTGATAGCATGGTAGAGAAGATGGATGGTGAAATGCCAGAGTGCTGGACATGCAGCCTGGCAGTGCTTGTGGCTTTGCACCACTCAGCTCCCTTTCAAATCAGTTATTTCTTGGTATCCCAAGGTGCAATTTCTCAGCTACCTTTATTTTTCTTCCTAAAAGGTGGTAAAACCAAGGTAAACTTTTTTGCATTAGCCTGATTTAAGTTAACTTAATGAATGCTATTCTAGCAATGAAATTTGCCTAAGAGATCATATGATCATTTTGGGTAATTTCTCAAAACCTTTACACTTCTATGCTGGCACAGGGCACGCCTATCTAAAACATACCAAAATAACTTTGTCTCTAGGCACCTTCACCTAACAGCAAGTTAGCAGGTAACTCATGATATCTGGATTTCACCACTAAGGAGCTACAGAATGAGGGGCTTTCTGCCACCCAGCTGAATTGAAACCCAAAGAGTGAAGGTGAACAGGTCAGCATCCCATACCACCAGAATCCCTTGCAAGTTAAAGTCACCCTGCCAATTCCAGTTCAAATTAATCTAGAGAGGATTAAATCTACCTTTTATGCTATTTTCTAAATGAAATCAGATGTACATGTAAAACTGGCATTTAAAAGGGTTTTACCTAATAGTGAGTCAGGTATTGACAGAACAATCACCATGAAGACCAAGGTAAGAGGCAATATATTCTCATTAATAATTCAAATCTCAGCATGGATATTGATGACCATGCACTTAACAGGGAAAACTGGGCAGCAGCTGGAGCTGGCCCAGATTTCCTGAAAAGTTGTTGGGCTGCAACAGAGACACACAGGAGAGATTTTACTGCAAGATCCAACCAGAGAAACGGAGGCTCCTCATAATTAGGCTATCTTGGACCCTCAGCAATACCACCAAAATGGAACAAGGAACAAAACACAGCATTAGCAGTCTATAGCAAGAAGAATGGTGAGAAAAATAAGGGAATAAAATCTGGAAGCAAAATGCCACTACTTCCTCTTCCTCATAGCCCTAATATTTGCAGCACAGAGCAACAACATCCAGCAGTACCTAATTCCAGTTACTGCTTGGGAGCAAGCAACATTAAAGGCTTTAAAATAAATGTGTACAATCGGCAAAAGTGCAAACAAACAGAAAGGTTGTAGGAGCCAAAACCACTCAAACTCAAACCAGTTGGGGCTAGTTAACATAATCTGCTCTATTCACATAACTAAGTTTGTTTCACTGAGGGCATGAACTTTCTTGAAAAAGCTCATGTAATTAACTGCAGGAGTTTACACATTTTCTTTCTCTCAAGTTTACTTTACCCTGGAATTAGAGCTGCTTACACACAACTGCTCCTACCAATTCATTCAAAAAGCTGAGTTTTCCTTGTCCTTGTTCCAGAGGGACGTGCCTGAAGAGGTGGTGCCAGTGAACTGTAGGATTCCCTTCAATTTCTCCTGCCTCCTATCCACTCTTCCCATCACTTTGATTGATGCAAAGAGAAACGTATCCTACCTCACGGAAAAAGAGCAGGTTTCCAATGAAGGGAAGAGGTCGAGGATGTTGGATCCCTACTCTGCTTAGTTTGGAGAACGCAGATGTGGAGTACCTGGAAAAAAATAAGGTAGGATTTTAATTTTGGATCTTGTCATGATAGGACTTGCCACAGTAGCTAGTTCAGATGACTTCCCTGGATTCAGAGAGGGACAAGAAGCTTTCTGTGCTGGTCAAACAGAACTGCCAATGTGATTACATTGCTTGGCAGCTCCTCAGGTCACAAAAGCAAATGCAATACACTGGTGCTTCAAAGAGGGCAAAAGGACCAAGTGACTCAAACACAAGCCTGCAAAATTGAGCAGTGGAATGAGAGAGCTGCTCCTCTTCCCACAGAGGGTCTCCTAAGTCAGGAGTGACTCTCCAAAGCTGCATGAGGCTATAAACGAGATCAAAAGAAGCATTTGGGGCTTGACTTCTGTGGCATTGTTGGGAAAGGAACAAGACAGATTTTCGGATTATTTTCTTCTTCCATCACCTCTACAGATCACAGAACAAAAATTCAAACCAGTCTCAATTGTCCATGAGCCAAGACACTGTCAGTATGTTCAAGTCAAGCCTAGTATTTGGATATGCTGATTAAGTGATTTTTTAGAGCTGCCAGTCAGCAAATAGAACAAATATAAAAGAATAAGGGGAAAAAAAACCCAGACTGAAAAGATTCATGCATCCCTTGTTACAGATGAAACTGTGGCATGTTGACAGGGACAATACTGGAAAAAAAGAAAGGCTCTAGGGTTTGGGTTTTCTTTTTCCTCCCTTCCCCCTTTCTTAATACAAACAATGAATTTAAGTCAATGGACTTCAATTAGTGAAACCTGAAAGAGCAGGAGCTAGCAGCAGCAGCTTTGATTACCCAAAGACACAACTTTCATTGTGCAGTTCTGTTTGCTGAGATTTCCTGCAGCACAGTACCTATTTTCTTAATGGATTTTCTTTTGTGAAGGTATTTACAAAAATCATAATCAGGAGATAGAGGTTTAATCATTTTTAAATAGCAACCATTTTCTTTTTTTAATGGGGCAGTACAAACCTTTACAAACACAAACCCTCTCACAAACCCAAAAGAAATGATGCGTATTCAGTCTATGCAAGGACACTGTGTCAAGTATGACAAGGTATCATGGAGTAAAGGCACAGAAGTCAACATTTATTACACATTTTATACATATTATTGATTTCTTGGCTACTTAACTGCTTTAAAAAATATGAGATTTTCCTCAGCTAATACTCTTGGGAAAAGAAATGTTTTAACTTTAAAATGACAAAACAGCCTACATGATACATTTTCATCCCCAAAGAGAGGATTTTTTTTTTGCTGTTGCTGCTGTTTGAAATCTTCCTGAAGGGTCTTTGTGTCATGACAAAGTCCTCATCTTCAGTATGTAAACAGTGAAAAAGATTAAAATCCCTGTCATTGAAAACCTGTCAATTTTGCAGTATTCTATCCTGATGTTTTCACTGTAAAATAGATGGCAAATCACAAAACACCAGGCTACAGTTAACTGTTCATTTCACCACACACCAGACAGTCTGTAGACTTCTGGTTTTCATGTACAGCAAAGTAAAGAGTGACTGCAACAGAGGCTTACACTAGACAAAGTCAGTTATGTGATCACCAAATATTTTCAAAGGAAAAAAAAAATAATGAGTATCGTTTCACAAGGCAAGAAACACAGAGACTGTGAAGACTATTTATACTTAGATGAACAGTTCATCATTGTCAGCTTCTGAACATTACTGGCAGCTTCATACAGCTGAGGATTTGCTTTCCTTTCCCCCCCTCCCAATGTGGTTTTCTCCACTGCTTTTTATTCAATTACATTTGAAGCAGGTTTTAGAAAGGTAGGGAACAGCAGTTTACAATGAGATGGGAGAGGGAAGCAGTGTCATCAAGTTACAGACTGGAATGTAACAACAAAAGGGTGAAGCCAGCAGGATAGGAGTGAAAAAAAGACTCATCAATAAACACATCTACCTCTACTCTATGATTTTACAACATTTCTGGTGTTGTTGAAACACCTGATGCTTTACAGAAAAGAAAACAGTATGCAGGTGACCAAAGACTGACAGGGCAGCACACACAAAAGAAGGATCTAACACTGCACATGTAGCCTTAACTTTGACCATTTCTAGTGCAACAGCTTACCTTCTGCAGCCTTAAATATTAAAAGCTTCTCCCCATCTCTGCAATATTTCAGCTCAGTCTCAGTATTTTAGGTGGGGGAGAGAGAGAGAGGAAAGAGTGGCTTATGGACTTCTTTAAAAAAAGAAGAAAAATTGTCCTGTATAACACACAGTGAACACCAGCAATACATGAATCTGACAGCTTTGTGGCACAAGCCTCTGCCTTTTGAGCCAGAAGAGGCTGATAACTCAAACAGGCCAATTTGTTTGATTTGGTCACTCAGCACCTCCATGACACACCCTTGGCCAGTAACTCAGAGCTGCATCCTAAGGGCACTGGGAAAACACTGTCTGGGTTTTGTTGCTGGGATGGGAGGTGGGCTAGAAGCTGGGCAAGTGCAAAGAGGCAGGGTGGCCTTGTGGGCAAAGCCATTTGTCTGGAGAAGGTGTACATCTAAATTAAACAGCTCCAGGCCTGCCTTATCACCAGTGGCCAGTTCTCACTCTGCCACTTAGTACACTTCTATATTAGCACAAAAATTAATCTGGTATCAGGAAACCCCCTGCTGTTGCTGTGGGTACACAATGACAGTGGAAGATCAGCCAATGGACTAGAAAGGTTAAATCAAATGCAAAATGTAGAAATACAAGAGATGCTAAGAGGTGACCAAGATAACCAAAGATACGGAACCACTTCTGTGCAAGAAATAAGCTAACAGGCTATAGTCTTAATCATGGCAGGAAAAAAGCAACTGATGCAGGTTATGATAAACATTTAATATCATGCAAGGCTTAACAAATAAATTAGGAGCTATTACCCAAAAATTTAAAATGTAGTATGAAAATCCACAAATGAATATTCAGGTGGCAGGGTTAAAAAAGAAACACTTTTCCAATAAATAAATATACTATCTATGGAACTCATTACCACTGATGATGGTACTACTACCATCTACTCCAGAAGCATAAAAAGCTTCAAAAGGTGATAGAATAAACTAATGGGGGGTGGGGGGAAGGAATCCACAGACACTTTAAGCTAGTAAGTTTAACAAATGTAAGAGAAATACATGGAAAACATTAAAGGAAAGGGAAGAAAATTAATCAAATTTGTTTTCTTAATCAAGGAACTAGTCTGTAAACTTCTAATTGCATAATAAGAGATTAGACTTTTATAAAACCTAAAAGATAAAACCTCAGACTCTTCAGGTTTCTTACGAGGAAGAGAGGAATGAGTCTATGCAAAGTGAGGGGCATGAAAAGGATAAAACTCTGATGGCAGCAACATTTACTGGACAATCTAGTACATTCTCACTCAAAAGAGAAACATACCCTAATATTTACACAAGTACAGTTTCCTGCACAACCTTTAATTTTAAAGCTTGGCATTATATTTTGAATTAAGTGACAAGACATCAAAAAGAACCAGAGGAACATCAGCAATGAAGTAGATCAATAAACAATTCAGAAACCCTTTGAAGACATTTAAATGGCCTCTGAGAGCAAAATGCTCTCTGTATATATTAAACGCAACTGCTAAAAGGAAGTTAGCATGCCAAATTCATTCCTGTAGGCCAACATGGCAGATACAAACTCTCTCAAATACTAACTTCTCTCCACAAAACACCACTCAAAAAATTTAAAAAAAAAAAAGAGAGAGAAACAGATAAATAATATAAGTTGAGAAGGATATATCACCAACAGAACCAGCCATCTGTCCAGCCAGGTCAGTACTGACAGAAAAAGTATTATGCTGTCTACCATTAAGGGTGATCAATTTGTGTAGCACACAAGATTACAGTTTCCAATTCTGCACCATGGAGTTCAACATCCTGTTGAAATTACCCCAAATTTCTCCCAATACAGAAAGTGCATCATTCCTTCTACATCTAAGTAATACACAACCTAATAATATCTAAAAAGCTATAAACTGGGACACAGAGATGTTATTTAATCTCATTGTTGGGAATTGGGAGCTGTGTTATTTTGCAAGACTGATTGGGAAAACAAAGCATTTTGCTGAGATAATGGAAATCATTCCTGCCAAACGAGAGACACTCACCATGCATTTTTACCTATTTGCCTCTATTGACGTATTCCCATACCAGATTCCAGTTAACACTGGGATGTATTTTGCTCACAGAGTAGTGATAATGCACAAAATAAAGGTAGCCTCCCCAGCATTACAATGATGGCTTGTGAAAAAAATACACAAAATATACAAGCATCCCTGGGAGCCCAGTCTCACCAAAACATCATCCCAAAGCTGGCTATAGCTCTCAGCCCTCTCTGGGAAATTTTGCATTATGAATACTGCAGCAGGGTCACTGGAGAGCTGCCATCACATAAGTCTTTCCTCTTGCCAGCTCCTCAGAATATTTAAAGTAGAAAATCATTATCGGGTCCCATTCTGACAAAGGAACACACAGAAAACAAGTCTTGCAAGTGGGTGAGTGCTGCAGCCAAAGTGATACCATCCCAGAAGGATACAGCCTGTGCTGATTATTAACTCTAGAAAGTGTAGTCACTGAAAGAAAAAACAAAACCAAACCGCAAAATTAAATCAGCTGTCCATCCCCAAAAGACAGTCTCTCAGAAAACAGAAGAGAGAAAAATGGGGAAGGTAAATCCCTCTTCTTTGGTCAACACAGGCTGCTAAATTGCCCTTTACTGTTACCCAGCAGTACCTCTGGTGGAAAAGGAGGGATTTGCTGAACAAAAATACACTTGGATGTGTAGAATATCAAGCTCAGAGAATGGAACTACTACGATACCTCCAAAAAGAGATACTGAATATCCACAAGTGTACCTCTAAGAATGAACTGAAATTAATCTTCAACAGACACTTTAGTCAGTTTGGGATAAGGAAATTTGAGTGCTGCTATTTGATTTTCAAGCTCAACAAATCGGTACTTTTAACCATGCATTTGTAGGGCTATAATAACAGTTTCAGGGATCATGAGAACTTCCATGTAACACTTGCTCTCCTTAATCACTTGCATGCACTCACAGAGTCTTAATTTTGACATAATTGCACAAGAAAAAGAAAGACATTGCACACACTTGCACCATCTGCCTCCACACAGGCAGATGTTTTCCAGCTGCAAAACCTAAATGATCATTGGACATTATTTCATTGAAATATTTGCTAATGCATCAGGAATAGTGTGCAGAAAAGGCAAGTATATATGCCCAATATTAAATTCATGCCTCATCTATCTGGTAACAATCATCTTTTAATCCATACTGTTCTGGTCTGTCAAGCAATTTCCTTCATGTCTCTTAAGAGAACTGATAGTCTCAAGAGATTGGTTATAATAAGGCTTCAGGTTGTCACAGTGTATTTAAAGTTTTGGGGGTTGCTTTGATTTAAGTTCTAAAAAATGAGCAGTGAATCAAGGCCAATTAAATGAAAAAGCCCAGGCAGAAAAAGCAAGACTCTTCACCATATTCCAGAGTAGCCCTGCAAGAGACAGATGGTCTGTGCAGCAGGTCAATGACAATATTTCATCACCTCTCTCAGAGTGCAACCTCTTCACACTGGGCGGTGACTTTTCCAAATAAAGAGCAAATGAACAAGAGTCATAAATCCACGGCTTCAGCCCTTCTTTGTTGGCTCAACACCTTTAAACAAAATGATGGAGGTCAGAAGCAGCAGGGGCTGTTGGCTCCTTATAGCAATATATAACCTTGGGAAAGGAGGTGGGAGCTCCATCCTACATGAGATGGACAAAGAGACATCCCACCACAAAGAGGAGCCTCCTCACCAGGAGGATTGTCCACAGCAGATCTGAGGTCTGGTGCATCCATGAGGCCATACCTGATGTCTGCAGCAACAGCTGGGTCAGAGCTGATAGCTAAGCTCAGCTCATGTCCCAGCCCTGCTGCCTTAACCACACACAAAGCTATCCTTTCACTCCCTAGGAACCACTGGCACCATACCTTTATTAAGGAGTGGTTTCTTCAAGTGCCTGTTTATCAGACTAATATTGTGGGGCATACAGAAGAAAATGGTACCACCTCAAGGCCATAGATGTTTTTGTTTCACCCAGGAAGACTGAAGTTGGCAAAAACAGGTGCATTGCTAGAAACACAGTGTTCAGAAAATAGTAAAATTTCATTACCTTTTTTTCTCTCAACTAATTACATCTGTTAATTTTGCAAATGGACATCTCAATTAAAAGGACATGAAGTTTCAACCTTATCAGTCTTCCTAATTGCTATGCAAGTTCATATCCTAGTGGTGCAACTCCATTTGCAGAAAACATGGCATCATTTTTTGTATGCATCTCAGTTGTTCCTACACCCCAGGAAGAATTGTACGGATGCAGGCAGCAGTTTCATCTTTAAATTGAGAGAAAACAGTCTGCTTGGGAGCCTGATCATTCTGGCTTTTCATTGACATAAAGAAGGTACTAATGGGCCACTGGCCCATTATCTCATAGGGCCAAAAAGGGGTTGCAGTGTTGTAGTGGCTGAAGTCCCAAAAAGTTATTTAGCAGCACATCAAGTAGTGGTGTAGGTGCAGGCAAAGCCACACTGCATTTCCTCTAGAGCTTACAGACCTCAGCTGCCTTTCTTGTTTTCTTCCATGGAGTTGTGGTCTACCACAGAATTTGCCTGGTGTCTGTTGCTGTCAGGAAACCGGTTTTAGAGTTCAGCTCTCATACCACAACATGCTGCAACAGCACATGCAGAGTCACTCAGTAACACCAGGAACCAGCTGGCACAAGGTTTGCATGATGTCACACCCTGCCAGGACAGCCCTGGGAAAAACAAAATTGCTTCAAGAGGCTCAATGCCCCCCAGTGCTTCAGGGCCAGAGGCATCTCCCTTAACTGGAGATGAGGTGGGGATCACAGTCTTATCCCATTTTTTGAGTCCAGCCTGTCAGCATACCTGTGGCAGGTACCAAAGCTGTGACAAAATAGCTAGAGCAAACTCCAGGCATTTTCCCCCTTGCAATCTCAAATGAGCAGTGGTGACAGACTGCAGGGACAACTCACCTCCCTGGAGACAGGTCTGAATAAATGCTCACACCTCATGATTACACAGCACACGAACTAATTCTACTTATTTATTTTTAAGTTAACACCAGGGGCCACCATCCATCTAGTGCACTGAAGGTGGCAGAGGTCCTATTGACCAGAGACATACATGATCAGAGCACCAGAGATCATTTAATGGTGCTCAGAGAGCCTGAATTAATGGTCCACAGCCTGACTTTGTTCTGGCATTGCCTAACTTGTGTGGGCTTGACTTCACAACCTCAATAATGTGACTTTAATGCAATTTTCTTTGCAAGTCCTCATTTAAAGAAAAAAAACTCATTAAAAATACATCATATTGCATCATTTTGCATCCACAGGGGTCATCAAAAGATCCTAGACTATGGCAAAGACCTTTGGCAAATGAGCTAATGGAAGGCTGACGGAAGAGGCAGGTTGTCTTTCACACAAGGGAGCTGTGAGACACAGCCTGCCAGAGAATCTCTCAATACTTCCTCAAAGAGAAAAAACAGCAAAATTCAAGAGTTCCCATATTAAAATGCTAGACTTCTTTCTGGGTGCTAACATCTTTCTAGTGAGCCCTCATCTGCTCCTCTGTCAGTATCTCCATGCCCTGTTCTTCCTCATCCATGGACCTGCCACCCGCTCCAGCCTCTGCTTCTCACTGGAGCTGACTGCACTGCCACCCTCACCCCGCCCCTGCATCGCCTCCTGTCACGAGCTCCCCAAATGACCCCTTCCCAATACAGTCCCACACTGGATTGTATCAGCCATTCACCCTCCTTCAAGCAGCAATTTATCCCAGTTTCTCCTTGCCTAACCTCATTCCTGTCAGGCTGTTTGCACAGGCTGCCCACTTGCAGTCCCTGTGCCCAAATCTCATTGCCGCTGTGACACCCCAACACAATCCCACTGGAGAAAGGCTTCTCTCAGTTGCTGCACTCAGAGCAGCCAGCTGCTGTCAGGGACCTGCTGCCTGGTCAGCCCTCCACACACACACAGGGTGGGACTATGCTTAGCAAAGACATAATCAGAAACATTCACTTAAAATTATGTATCAACAGAAAAGATGGCAGTGAACGTGTGCTAACTGTAATTTTTCAAACACAATTTGCCCAAATTTGCTTGAGAAAGGCAAAAAGTACATCCAGTGACAAAAGCCCACCTCCTCTCAGCAAATATTGAAACCCTGCTTTAAAGCTAATATAAAAATCAGAATATCACTTTTTAGGAATAATAAGATAATGAAAAAAATCCCAATCCCCAAGAGATTCCCAAAATAAAACCAAACATTTTTCTTCTGCATTTGTCTCAGAAATTATGGAGCTCATTTTAACTGAAAATTTTCAATAATTTCACCTAAGACAGACAGCAGCCCCAGAAAATTTCAATCCTAGCTGCTTGGAGTTTGATAAAGCAATAAGCAATTTAAAATAGAGTTGTATAACAGGACATCACACAACCTTAATTTGTGGTTCTTGCAGACCCACCCATAATTAAGTAAGCCAGACTTAAAATAAAGGAAGTGCTGGCTCTCAGTCTGAGAGCACACATAAAATCTCAGCTCATAGCTAGTTATGTTATGCAGGGTCTAATCCATTATAGCACAGGGGTGACAATGACAACATTATCTGACCCTTAGTTACAGAAAAGATGTTATAACGTCTGTACATACCAGACAGCATATGATAAACCTGAAATTAGTAATGGAGACACTGCCTGCTCCCCATGACTTGGAAACCAGGACTAGTGTGATGTCACAAGGAGATCAGATCTTTATCTCTCTTGCTCAGATTTTGATTCCCTCGTTTCTCTCATCTTTCCATATAATGACAACTAAAAAACAAAAACCACTACCATGAACTATCAAAATGTACTCCACACGTTTCCTTTTCAAATCCTTAGGGTACAGAGGAAGCACAAGCACCTCTGTAGGAGCAATCCCATGTCCTGGCAGGTGGCTGACCCAGGCACAGGAAGCAGCATGGAAAGACCACTGGAAGTGAGACTGCTTCAAGGACCAAATGACAATCTGCTACATCATGAAACAGCACTGATGCTGGCTGCAAAGCCTCGGAATTTAACAAGAAGCAGGTACGATACATGCATCTAAATAGTGCAAGTCCAAAGCTCTGCTTTGCTGCATGATTTAATACCACTAGACTTAAAGTAAAGGGTATACAGAGCTCCTTTCATGAAAAGCAAAGCACGGCACTGGAGTCACCAGGGAGAAACATCATTAGTTTCTTAAGGGAAGAAGACAAAATCCTCCCAACCTCAGGGCTCATGCACACATGAACAGTGAGAGGAAGTACAGAAGTGGGGTTCAAAGCCTTTTGACAATATAAAAAATAAACTCGGCCTCCTTTTTTCCTTTGCATCTTATTCATGACTTCTTGAATACCTGTGGACTGACAAGAGTTGAGCTCACAGAAAAGACAAGTAATTCCATCCTTTCCATAATGTGAGTTCACCTTATAAAGAGGCACAGTAGATAGAGCAAGGAATATGCATAGCATATTCCCTGCCCCAGGACAAGGAGAACACCCTTTAGCAACCACAGGCATGAGACAGGAGGAGCAGTGAAATCATTTTCAATCACCTTTCACTGTGCTTGAGCAGTCTACCACCATCACCAGCCCCAGTAAGCTATCATGGGCCACTAACAAAGGCAGAAAATCATTCCTACAAAACAGAAGATAGTTGAATAGATGCCAAACAAAGCCAAAGGAAAAGCAGAATTTCAAACAGACTGGATGAAAGGATTGCAGGAAGCAAACTTCAAGGAGATCCTCTGAACTTGAAAAACTGCCTAAAAAAAGCAGGCTCAAGTGTTACTCCCAAGTGCCGTCCAGATAAAAAGCAAAACAAAGGCAATTGGGGTTTCCTGGAGCTCTGAATCACCCATTCAAGCCTAAGGAGGCTGAGCAACTGACTACACACAGGAATAGCAACACTGGGTATGCATGAAATGTCAAACGCAGAGCAGAATGGACTGAGAGGTGCTTTACTTCTTTAATCACTGAAAAATGCAGTAACGCTCTGCATTACTTCTAAAACAGCAGGTTGGATGGTTCAGACAGAAATAAACTTTTTAAGCTGACATGCTCCTCTCTCTGGTCTATTGGCTATTAAAAAAAGAAAGAAGTGCTTGTTTCACATTATCTCATCTTTTGACTGCACTTTGAAGTCCATTCTGGCCATTTCTCCATGACAGAGACAAATTCCAATACTTAGGAATAATTCTCTTAACTTCATAAAGAAACCCTTGTTCAAGTCAGGTAATTCTCATGTAGAGGCTGACATGGAAATGGCTTTCCTGGAACAGAGCTGATTTGCATTACTCTGTGTCATAGCACATGACAGCTTACTCTGCAGCCCACTTGTCTGGATCTTCCATGATCCAGACAGCTCCAGTCCCCCTCTCCGTGAAGCAGTTGTGCACATGACAGGAAGAAACTAATTTTAATGAAGAGTCTTTGCTCTTCTATTGGTCCTGTTCTCTCTCAACCTGTGTATCTGGCAGGCTCCTGGATGCAATTTGTAATCATTGCTCCCTGCTAACAATGGAAAAGTCTATTACTGTTGGCTGTCCCTTTGACTCGGGGGTTTTTAACATCTGACACAGCGCTGCACGAGTAATGTAGCGCGCTAATCCATTAAAGACCCCCTTCCCAGCTTCTCTCAAAGGACCTGCTATGGCACCCCTGTCCCAGCTCACCCCCTCTCCTCCTGTTAAACAGCCTCAAACACTGCTGGCACATGAAAGCAAAACGCTTCAACGCCTCCACTGCAAATTCACCGAGACAGAGACCATCTTTCCATTACATCGCACACCCTTCATGTGCACAGCAGAGCCCTGATCCTTGACAGGGGTTCGCTGCTCCTGCTGAAACAAAAATGATAAATAAATCATTAGCACCAGGTCCCCTAAAGTGGAGGGAAGTCCTGTGCACTGTCACTCGATTACTTTTTAACTACCACAAGGAACTAAAATTCCACAGGGAAGGAAGGATGGCAAGTCATTAGCATGAGCAATTCACCTTCAAAGAGAGGCAAGAGGAGAGCTGAAGCTCAGAGAAGCTGGTTTTCTTCACTCTCTCTGCAAGCACCTGGGTGCAGAGCAATGATTTTTTCCAAGGCAGAACAAAGACACTAGATGCTGCCACACAAGGGTTTTAAAACAGATTAGAAAGTTTATTAAAAAAATAAAAGGGCTGACAACAGAACTAGGATTGAGAGCAGAAGAGAATGAGAGCAAGATGTGACACAAATGACAGAAATCCTGGCAGGAAGCAAGAGGCTTGTTGAGGGAAAGCAAAGGGCCTCTTAGGCAGATGAAGTCTCAGAGAAGTCACCTACCTACTGGAGAGGGGACACAAGATCTCAACATCACCTTGAGCAAGATATGAGGAAGAGACTCTGATATGATGAAATACACAAATTCTACTGCAATAATTAATGTATTTCTTTTCCTAACTAAAACAATGATTTTATTTTTTTAAGGCTCATTACAGATCTGCATCATTATTTCCAGCTTTACTTTGTCTCCAAGGAGCTAACTGCAAGACATGAAGTTGGATGCCTGAAGAAAAATACTTTTACTTATCTCTGGGGAGTTGAAGTTTAGTGCCTGCTGTAAGAGAGGCTAGATAAGAAGATCCAACAATGGCAAAAAAAAAAAAAAAGCAATGGATAGAAAAGTTTGAATTGGAAGAACATGAAAAAAGACACATAGGAAAGCATTAGCAAAATCTGCTCAAACCATGTAAAGCACAGTGGTGCACAGGTCAAATGCACCATGTGCAGCCTGGAAGAAGGTGACCCTCCCTGGCCACTACCAGAGCTCTGAAGATGATCTTTACTTTTAATGTCTTCCCCAAGTGATAACTGGGGTTGCAATGAAAAGGCCCACAAAAGATGGTGCAGTTCCATACTGGCACACCACACTGCACAGTGGCTGCTTTATTTACTTTGACACTAGACTAGGAATAGCTAACTCAAGCTGAGATACTTTTGAATCCCTTAGGAAACTGAACTTCTATATTTATTTATATATCTGTATATTTACATTCATGTGCATACATACACACACTCTAAATCTGTTCATTTTCCCATAGAGCAAAATTAACACTCAACCATTCTTTATGCTTTTTCCACAAAGGTTACAATACACCACTGATGGGTTTTTCACTCTGAACATCCATCTTTAACATTAATCTAGCCCTCATAAGTGCATCTGCATCAGAGGTGTGGATGATACTCTGCCATGCATCATTCACACCATCCCCCTCCAGAATGGACTGATTCCCTCCTCCTTGAGGAGCTCCCTTACTGAACATTGTTCAAGGAAAGCTTAATATGCAAGGCTGAAGATCTTCTATGCTATGGTCCCACCAGTTCCAGTTAGTTTTGTTCTATTCTATTATTTGGGCTGCCCACTGGAGAACGTAATCCTTCTCAATTCCTGAGATTTCCAACCAATGCAAAGGACCAGAGCCCATACATGACTACACATTAGCCTAGGATCTGCAAGTTGGAGTAAAGGCTCCCTACCATGGCAACCTCCCTGTCCTCAAGATAAAATAAAAAAAAAAAAAAAAACCAAACCATAGTGATTCTCAGAAGTGAAAAGGGGAAAATAGAAGCTATGTGAGGAAGGAGTTGGGGGATGACTTAATGAATTGGTTTAGAATATTCATTTCTCTTTTGCATCTACAGGCATCAGTACTCAGACAAAACCTCCAATATACCTATTGGATAGATAGCTATCCAATACCTATATAATAGAAAAGGTACAACTCATAACTGAAGAATAAACAAGGCAGCATCCTGCTGAAGATGAACATTTTCAAAAGCACCACATATCATACACCTAACAAAATGGCTACAGTTCTCTGCACCAGCAATACTGATCTTGAACACTAACACAACTCAGAGCATTTGAAAGACAAACAGCATAATGCTAAAATCTAAATGAGCAAGAGGAAAACAGAGGTAACAATAAACCTGACATCATCCTTATGTGAAATAATGGAACTACCATTTTAGAATGCCATTACAAGAATTTTGAGAAGAAATAATTGAGGAGAATGTAATTAAATGCCTTTCAATATTGTCAAACGAGCCTTTCATTTTGGGTTGGGGTGGATTTAGGGTTAGTTTTCTTGACAGATTTATGGGTATGGATGATAACTACAACTCTCCCAACAGCATCTGCTTGGGCTAGCCCAATGTGCTAGAAACATAAGACCACATAACATCTCACCTGAAAGACATTTTACACACTACACAGAGAACTAACATGACACCAACCTAGAGAAGCTAAAAGTGGCTCAATGCTTGACCACAAAATGGGACCCCTAATCATGAGGTATTGATCCACAGGACTCTTACTAGGAGGATTTACAGACATAGTTTCTTACTCGCAAGTAAAAAGAAATCATGAGTTCCAGCTGCTTAAATCTGACCCCAGATTTTCTGTGTCCACAGCCTCTGCAGCACCCTGGTACCACAGAGCTTGTGGCCATAGGCATGGCCACAGGACTTCATTGTCAGAAATCTTTTCCAGCAGCTGTTTGATAGCTATTGGGCATCAAACATCACCAGCAATGGTCCCACTCATCTGAACAGTCACCAATCCACCCTGGCCATGGCATTTCTAAGGGTAAAATTGAGGCAGCAGGTCATCTATTACAGTAGGACTTCAGGAGGCAGCTGAGGCAATCAAAGAGCTGACTGCTGCTGGAAAAAGTTGCAACCTTCTTCCTACAACCCACCAGCCCATATTCCCTCTTGCTGTTTTCTCTATGTTCATCTGATCCCTGCTCAAGCTGATGCAGCCACTAAACCAGCAAACTGTACCTCAACCCACCACCACCAATCTCACCCCCAACCATATCCCTAAGTGCCCTGTCTATGCTTTTTAAATTCCTCCAGGGATGGTGACCTTCCTCTTCCCAGGCAGTTCCAGCACTTGGCAATCCTTTCCATAAAGAAGTAGCTCCTAATACCCAACCTAAACCTCTCCTGGCACAACCTGAGGCCATTTCCTATTTTCCTGTTGCTTGGTCCTTGAGAGAACAGACTGATCCCCACCCCACCACAACCTCTTCTCAAAAAGAGGGCACCAGGTGCAAGTGAGGAAACAACACACGGAGCATTGGGGAAACAACTCTACTGCTACACAAAGTACTGTTCAGGAAAGACATGGGAGTAGTCGGTGGAGCTGAAAGGACATTCTGAAAGATCTAAGGATGGGGAAGAGAAAATAAAGCAAGCTTTTAAACGTCTGTGCCGTATATTGAACAGAAAGTTGAGAAGTGCCTTGACTGCTGCCTACAAACATTTACACTGGAACGAGCTCTAAGAGCAAGCAGCTCCCCATCTTCCAGGACAAAGCCAAAATATTTACAGAGTTGGGTATATGCATTTCAGAAATGAAATCTTGAATTCAGATGCCATTTCCTGGGGCTGAGGGCATGTAAAGATTAAAACAGTCTGTGAGGAAAGCTAGTGGACTCGCTGAGGCTTTCAGCTTTTAGAAGAATCCTCTTAATTTCTTAAACAACAACAAAAGTGTAAAACCAAAAACAAAACAAAACAAAAAACAAAACAAAACAAACAAAAAAAACCCACACCACACAGCACTTTCCCCTACACAGTCTATAGGAAAATACAGAGCCAAGAACCAGGAAGTCAAACTAGATGGAAGCATAGCTCATTCTGGTCTATAAATAAACAAGTGATAAACTATTGCTCTAATTGTGGTAGAAGGACTATTTTCCTCCTCTCCCATCAAGGAGGGATTTGTGCTACCAATACAAATCAGTGACAAAGTCATGGCACTGTCCCCTTCCACAGCAATACAGCCACTCGGCTAAAGGCAGCTGCAAAAAGATTTTGGATAGAAATTGCTCACAGATTATCTGCAAAGACAAATACTTTGCCTCTTAGAATGGAAGCCTAAGCAAGGACACCAAGCCAGCTAACAATTAGCCAAGCAGTCCCAGACACGTTTAGGTTTTTCTGTATTGAAATGTTTATTAGAATCTAGGATTTGTTACCTTGCCCTACCACACTGTTTGATGAAATATATTTCAGGACAAGTAGCCTTCTATCAAAAACAGCACAAAAACTTCTAGGAGTAAAGACAAGTCTCTCTTCCTTATACCAAATAAAGTGTACTTGGGATTCAAACCATTCCACAAGTCTTTCACTTTCTTAATAAATAAATAAAAAATAATTATCAAATTAAAAAAACAAACAAACAGGCAACAACTGGAAATAGCAATTCTTTGAAGAGAAAAAAAAAAACAACTTCTTCATGCTCACAGGGAAATATTATTATTAAAGGGCACAGTTACAGAAATGCCAGACCACAATGTAGTCACCCATTTACAAATCCAGCACATAATCATTAGAGGATACTGTACAACCCTCTAGATCTACGGAGGAATGAGCATGTACAGCTGTAAAGAATAATTTCCAACTTACACTAACTGCCAGCAACCTAAAGCACCTTTTAAGGAAGGGAGAAAAAAGCAGAAAGAACTTACCATTTCAAAGTTAGCCACCCAAACATACTCTCCTGTACACAGAGCACTTTCTAAAAGACATATTGGTATAGTGAATCTCTAACAAACTTTCCTCTCCAACATAAACTGAGAAACAGCTCATTTGTCTAACCTGCTCATAACACTAGACCTTAGAAGGCTGAGTCTCACCTTCACAACACAAACATTCAGAGGAGACCACGTATATCCTTCAACACCCATGCCTGCACTGGTTTACTACTTCAGGAGACACAGGCAAGCAGGATTAATTATTCAATTAGCAGCATGTATTGCACCTGAGACTTGTTACTACGGCCAGGCCATCTGTGGGCTTAACCTCCTGAAAATTAAAGTTGGGTTCCTACTCTTCTCTCCTGACAGGTCAAAGGCAGAAGAAGAGTTGCTTTCTGATTCTGGAGCAAGTCTGTTTGAACAGAGCTATATTTTATGGCAGAGCACAGCCCTTTTTTTTCCAGGTTTGCCTCTGGTTGCTTGAGCACTGGCACAGGCTTTCAAACGCACCCAGCCTAACACAGCTTTTCTTGCTATGGAGCACAGCAGTAAAAGACTGACCTGTGATGTTAGAAACCAGCATCTGAAAGAGAAAAAAAGGAGGAGTTTGATGGCAGTATATGGCAATGGGACAAAATCTGGGGACTGGCTTATCTGAATTGCTTGTGGCTCAGCTTACAAAAAAAGAGTTTTTCACAGTTATAGCTGTTGGCATATTGGTCAAAGAGCATCTGGGACTTGCCTGCACCTGGTTGGTGAAACATTACAACAAGTAGATGGGAGATGACTCAGAGGCCCTATGAAACATCCTCAGACCAGTCACCTGAGGCTGCTGTGGTTCCTATTGTTCCATTAGCAAGTTGTGGCTGGTGATAAAATAGGTTGATCTCTCAAATGCTGCAAGTGTGTGGCAGCTTTTCTTTGTTCTTAAGGATAATTTAGTGCTTATGGAAGATGGCATGGCAGCTCAGGAAGCCAAGGAACTCCGG
This sequence comes from Agelaius tricolor, assembly GCF_023055355.1. Classification (NCBI taxonomy): domain Eukaryota; kingdom Metazoa; phylum Chordata; class Aves; order Passeriformes; family Icteridae; genus Agelaius; species Agelaius tricolor. Next base: position 9,021,707 of record NW_027269263.1, read on the forward strand.
GTATGCAGTAATTACAGCATCCATATTAGCTGCCCCAGCTTTTCCACCTTGCCAGTGAATTGGATGAGGTCTTGTTTCTGTTCAGGCAGCAAAAGAGCAGTTCTGCACACAAATGGTACACCACAGCTCTCAGCTTACAAAGATATTAAGCAAAACAAACTTTTCTGGATTTAATTAAAAAACAACAAGAAATAACCCAGAGGCTGCATATTCCACATCACATTATCCCCACTTATTAGAAACGTATTTCAGTGTTTCTCTCATTATAAAGGAGAAAAATTATATAGTTTGCATTGCTGCCTGCAGCTACATTTTTAAAACTTGGGTGTCAAACGATAAAGCTCCTAAAGCAACACTCAGCTACCCAAATAAAGAGGCTCTCTCAATCAGATATTGAACAGAAATTCTCAAGAAACAAAGGGAAGTGGCAGGCACACAACTTTTTCTAATGAAAAACAGAAATCATCATGTTAGGTACATGTATGTGCCCAAATACAGGTACCTGAAGGTAGCAGAGGAAGTAACTTTTGATCACACTGGCCAGAAGAGTTGACAGAGACACCCAGATGAAACCTCTGGCTGCTGTACCAGTAACACAGGGAAGAAATAACAAATGTAAGAGAGGAAGCATGAGATGAACAATGAGGTATTTGTCCACATCTGAGAAAGGGAGACAGGGCTTTGAGAGAGCATCCCACCAACTCTCAGGCCCGTGGGTCACCCCTGAGAAACGCCGAGTCAGCAGGAAGCAGAATGCTGCCTGTCTGCTGAGTGTCTGCAAGGCAACAAGTGAGCTGCTGGGCTTGCCCTACCTGCTCTGTGTATAAAATTTCTTTAGCCCTCAAAAGCTGTAATTTGAAGAGCAGAGACACAATTTTCACACAGCTGAAACTCACAACTGTCTGTACCATTCCACCAAGTGCATGCCTACACAAACCCCTAATTATCTGCACTGTCATGTGTAATTAGTGAGTCTGAACATGTAGTATTCATCAATATGTGAATGTTAGGCACACTTCATACATTCAATAGCACCCTGTGTTTGTACACAGGCAACTCCCAGTGAGTATAACTATGATCATACGCTGAAAGGGGCAAGCAAAATAAACAAAAGATTTAGTGTCTGTCATTTATGCCAGAACCATACATGAAGAAAAAAAGAAAATTTCTTCCTAAAATATATAATCAACTGTTTTCTATGGGTTTTTTCTATCAAATAATTGGACACAGTGTTTCCATGGCCTGCACTGAAGAGAAAAATTGAAGCTCATTATTCAACCCTGCTGTGATCAATAAAGAGAAACATGAGGACAGTCATGAACAGCAGTCCTATCACATGATTTTTTTGGGTTACTGTAAGTTATTGTGCAATTATCTCAAAAAATAAACATCATGAGAGAAATATAAAGGTGGAAATGGAGGAAGGAAGCACATCTCAGCACACCTAAACAGTCTTTCATGTAGTTAAACCTCACATTTGCAAAAATCTGGAACTACTCAAACACAAAACTCAGCACATAAAACCAGGGCTAACTGAACTGAAGCATGAAAAGCTGACTAAATCTACACCAGCTAGATCTCATCCATCTCTTTCTCTTATTCTGGATATCACAAAGATTGAAGTGTTAATAGCTGTCTTATTGACTCATTACCTTACACCCTTTAAAAATCTGCATAAAAATAGATTTTAAAAAAAATCTCTTATTCAAATCAAGCACATTTGACTGCAACTACATCAAACAGAGTCCCAGTTTTATCAGAGATATGCTGCTTCATGTCAGTGAGTTGACACAACCACGCGTCTGCCTCTGCGCTAAACACATGTGCGCGCAGGAGGAGGGGGACAGGAGGGAGGAGAGCATGAGCACGTATGCAAACACTCTGTTATCTGCTTTTCCCCACTTGGGGGAACATTGTTAGCACAAATCAAACCTATTGAAAAGGGATAGGGACTCTCTCAACCACCCTATTTCAACAAGCTCTGTATCCTGGGCCGTACAGGAAATGTGCTGAAGACCGCGGAGTTCTGCCCCCGACCTCGGTGGGGTTTGGATCTCTCACTCTGCACCTAATCTCATTTGATATGACTGTGTTAATTGGCTGTCCTTCTAGAATAAAAAAGCATCACAGAGCATGAGAAGGGCTGACAAAATCTGATTTCTGGAAAGCAGCAATAAGCTTTAGCATCATAAAGGCAATATAAGGGTTTTGCCCGTGGTATAGAGGTGGTAGAGTGACTGAGGATGAAGCATGTGAATAATTTGGGCAACGTGAATATTACATATTAATTAACAAATAAGTGATTTAACCCACTTCTTAAATTTACTGTGACAACACTGATCATGTTCCCAATACCTCCTACTTTATAAATGCTATAACCAGATGTAGAAATGGACAATGCCAGCACTCCAGTTTCACCTCTGTTCTCAGCCATATCCCAAAACAATTTGAAGAAGCCCTTTTAGCTCTGTCCTTCTCTAATGGATGAACATCCCTATGCAAGACTTTCAGAGAAGTAATGTCCACAGCACACTGTAGATCTGCATGAAAAAATGCACTGTCCAACTTGTCATACTGTATCTTACCAATTAGTTATTTCTGTTTCTGAGTAGAACATTTCTGATCACATCCCCCAACATATGGTATGTACATACTTATCATATTTATAAATCATATACATGTAGTACATAATTAAAAAATTATGTACATTATAAAGCATATGCAAAAATGGAAATTAAAAAAGGGTGAGATAAAGAAGCATTAATCCTTTTTTTATAATTAGAGATACAAAAGTGGTTTTTTTCATGCATGCTAATGGATTATTTTGAACATCCTTTGGGGTGCCTGCTCCCCACTTTGGTACCAATCTGTAGAGGTGACACAGAAGTCTCAGATAAGTTCCCTTCCCCACTGCCAGTGAAATTTCAGTCTTTCCATATACATGCAGACCCTGCCCTATTCTTCAGGCACAAAGCTGCTCATGGGTGCTGGGCAATACAGCAGATGTTTGCTTTCTGCATCTGCTGGCTGTCACATATCACACAACTGCTCCACAGTGCTGGCTCCTGCTCAGTGCTCAGCTTTCATGAGACTGTGCCTGAATTTCCAGCTATAATCAGTGAATTAAAAACCCCCTCCCCTTCAACATGGTATTTATATTCTGCAAACAGAATTAAAAATTTAAGTCCTCTCATCTTTGTTTTTATGGACTGAAAAAATCACACAACACTTTCTTACATCTTTCATTTACTCTCTTTTTGGGTCTTGTCTGTTTTCTACCACAAGCATCAGTCTTCCCATCTTTTTTTTTCCTGTTTCCATAGATATGAGAAAGAAATCTACAACTCTGCAAAAGTTTTCACAAAATCCACCCACTATGCTGAATATTTTGGCCCTTTTACTTCTTTCCTAACCACATTTCTTACTGGTCTCCTAAATAAATTGCCTCAAATTAATGAGGTTTGAGGCACGAAGACAAGGACGTGTTAACTGAGCTTATTTGCATAGAGGAGCCAAATTCACCTAATAAGATGGAGCCCTAAAGTTTTATGAGTTTATGGAAAGATTTAGGTGCCTGCAGTCACTGGGGATTGGCCTCAGCATCTCAGGAGATTCCCAGACTCACCCTGACACTCTTCCCCATCCATACCTTTGACTTTCTTCCTGCTGTTTATTACTGCATTCTAAGCAATGGAAAGCAGAAAACATGCCTTTATTTATATGTTCACAGCCATACCCATTCCTATATTTCACAAGCTTTAAAAACAGCCACGTCAAATTTAGCCCACCACACTTATTACCATTTCCAGCTGAAGGCAGGGCCTCCACACTTGTCCTCATGCTGCCTGCTTTCCCTGTAAGCCATCCCCTAATTAACATCAATTGCAACTCCAACCTCAGAGGTGAAATTAATCCCTGTGCAAAGAGTCAGCAGGTATCCCACTGCAGCCCATCAAAACAGGGCTTACATTAAACTCTAAGTAGCGCTTAAGTCGTGTATTAAGCCTTTGTAGAAGGTGCGCTGCACTTTTTCTGAGTTACATTTCATGCAAGCCATAACACCAGGAAAATGCACTTCAGCACTTAGGCACTATGCAAATATATATTAAAAGGGAAAAAAGACTTTGACAGATAGGTTAAGGGGCACTATAATAGGAAACACTCAAATGGGGTTTTTTGATGCTGTTTTATTCTAAGAATTTGATCTTTTTGAGAAAGTTATAAGGGATGTGAGCTGATAACCTGTGATAAACACAATATGTTCTCAAAAACAGTGGAAAATATCCAGTGGAAAATACCTTCAAGGCTTCTTAGACTACATGAGATTCTAAATACTCATCTATTACTGACATACCAACATGAACACATTATTATGAAAGACCTGGAAAACCCCACTAATACCAGAAGCCAGAGTTCAAGTAAGATCTTTCTTAATATGATTTTAAAGCAACAGAGCTCCACTGACTTCCGTGAAAAAAAAAAATTACCTGATAGGTCTTTAAAGGGAAAAAAATACATAACAGCTTCTCAAAAAACTCTACAACCTCATATTACCTAACTCTCCATGCTGTTTTCTGTTGAGGATTTATCCCAGAACTACAGCTGGCCTGACTCTGGGGTGGGAGGGGAGGCAACTACAGTGTTTTCCTGCTATCCCACATACAGCTGTTGTAAAAGTACAACTGCAGGACAGAATCCATACTGTTATAGGACAACCTGTGTGCCAAATTGACCACACACCCTGTCCTGTGTGCCACTGCAGCATAGCAAACCCACCATGCCCAGGAGCAAGGGGAGGTCTGCTAAGGAACCAGAGCACTCAAAGCTCTGAGAGCAGAGGTGTATCCATCAAGGACCACACATCTTCACTTGTTGTCATCTTATTGCAGGGGTTCCATTCTGTTGTCTCCTATCACAAAAGTTCCATACCTTCTTGGTGGTTCTCGTGGGCAGCTCCTCAGAGCACTGACTCCTTCTTCACAAAGCAGCCACTGACTCCAGTTCCCTTCTCACCCAGCCACCCCACTCTTTTATAGCACTCTTCTTCTCATTGGTTACAGCTGTGGCCTGTTAAAGTCAGGCCTGTTCCTAATCTTTGATAATTGGCCCAGCTGCAAGATTACTCTCTACACTATCTTTATTTTCTTATATTCTATCCCCCTACATTCACCCTCCCTACACATCACCACCTTGTAGTACAGAATCATGCACAGTTTATTTCTACAAGTGCATGATAGGAGCACTGATATGAAAATGTGGGACACATCCTACCCTGGCCACATGGTGCTTCTCTTCTGGCAGAGGGGAAGAAAAATCCAGAGCTCCTTTAACCACTTCACATCAAATTAAAGTACTCCTCCACCAAAGTTTGAACTCACACAAGAGGGGTGACACATCTCTGCAGAGTTTCAGATTCAGGCCCAGGTTCCCATTGGCAAAGCTAGCGTCTGCCTCAGGTATTTCATTAACACAGGCTCTCACTGCTCCTTCCAGAAATGGATTCTGTGCCCAAGAGGACCAGCACATTTCTCCCTTTGTACATGGAGAAATGCCCATGATGGTGCTTTTGTGGATGCACAACCAGGCTGATGCATCTGGGCTGGTAATGATGCACTGGTTACTGATTACAGAATTACTGCCTCCCAGCTAATTAATCATGTTGTCTGCAAGCAAGAGAATCTCACTGATCTTAAAATAAGGGTCACCTGCACGTAAACAGTGAGAGCAGAGCAGAATACAGGAGTGTTGAGCAGTTAATTTCAGTAGGTCTTGTCCTTCACATAAAACTTTCACTGAGTTAATTCATTACAGACAAGATAGTATGGGGACCTTCATACCTGTTCTAGATTAATTTACACCACTTTGGCTTTTTATGAAGGGACAGACAAAAAAGATTGCAAGAACTTTTCTCAAAATTACCAAAAAAATCCGTGAAACTATTTCAATAATTCAGCATAAAGAACATCAAACTTCAAGACAAACCTGTGCAGGATATGCATACCCAGAGGCATAGAAAGTTTCCACAAACTGCTTTTCCTGTCCTTATTTATTTGCCAAAAAAAAAAAAAAGAAGAGTTAAACACAACAAATATGACTGTCCTGTTGGACTGATGATGCACCAGCATGACTGTGCACATGAAGTCAAACATTGTGTCCCACTGCCACCTCCCTCAAGCACAATAGGCAGCAAGGGGACAGTCCCTGCCCAGCAGGCACAGTACAGAAGTCAGAGCTGGCAGGACAAGAGAAGGCAATGACCTACACACAAAAATGTGCATGTATGTGGCAGAATTGAGGGTGGTGCTTTGGGTGAGCCCTCTCCTTCATCAGTCAGTAGCAAATACACAAAAAAGGCCTCAGCTCAAAGAACCCCTCCCCCTTCCTCCCGTGCTCCTCATATTTTCTCCCATAAGCTCCCCTTCACTATTTCCTCCTGCTCTGTTTGCATGTATTCCTCTTCCCCATGCCAAGTGCTGCACAAGCCCATCAGATGAATGAGACCTTTATAAAGCTCACAGGTGCTGTTGTGCTTTGCTGTTCATGTAAAAAATAGGGCAGTAAGCCAGGAAAGCCAAATGATTATATATACCTTTAACGGGTTTAGGAAGGATGGAAGGGTGTGGGAGAAGGGAAAGGAAGGAGGGATATAAGTTTAACACTACAGCATTGTTTTCGTGGATAATTTTGTTGGGGAAAAAAAAAACCAAAATACTGATGTGTATGTGCAATAGAGCAAATGAAAACAAGGCAGGTTTCTGGATTTTTTCAGCATGTGATGAGCTAGGTGAGAGTTGACACGATGCACACAATGAAAGAAATGCACAAAAGGATTAATCGCACAGGCAATTGCAAACCAGAGCTCCCACAGCTGGATGAGAGTAAAGACTAAATTGAGTTGTAGCAAAAATATGTTAAATCAATATTAACCACCGGCAGCAGGAGCAAATCTTTATTTAGAGATCCTTTATTTAGATGGTTTACACAACCCTCCCCCCTCTCTCCCTCCACACCCCCTGATCCCATACAGATGCTGTTTCTGCAAGGTTCCTCAGTACTGTGAGGCATGGCTGGAAGTGCACCAGCAGATCTTACTGAGGAAGGGACTGGTGAGGCAGGATTCATGCCCAGCTGGAAGTCACACCTCGGTGCTGCTGTGCCAGAGCTGTGAGAGCCAGTGAGGACACAGGTGTGGGCACAAGTGACACCTGGGAGGGTCTGTGGTGGCCCCTCTGGGAAACTCATATGGGTACAGAAGCACAAAGCCTCCTCCTTTTCCCATCATGGTTCCAGACCACCTCTTCTGGGTACCTGCCCCAGACTGCCAGGGCAAATGCCTGTGTTAATCATTCAACATGGGGGCCCTTGTGGGGAAAGAAGCTACACAGAGCAGCAGCAGGTGAGCAGGCAGTGAAACATCACAAAACTCTGTTTGCTCTAACAGCAGCCATTTCATGCTGGCAATGCCTTTTCAAAAACAGCCCAGGATGGGAATGAAGTTTGGATGCGTACTGTGTATCCTTCCTTGCAGTTCTCATCATTTACATGGAGACCAAACATGCATCAAACTCACTGGGAACTTGCCTGAGTCCTTATGATCCAGGGCAGGAAAGGCACAGACAAGCCAAGGCAGCTTTCAGACAGTGACAAGGCATTCCTTGCTACCACAACTTTCCCCTCACTCTATAATCACTTTCTGCAGAACAACTGAAATAAGGTTCCTGGAATTTATTATAGAGGACTCACTTTCTTGTCAATGTGCAGGAAGCACTGCAGCTACACTGGAGAGAAGAGATAGTTTCATGCTACTCCTTTTTCACACAAGCCCAATGTAGTGCTTAAGGGCTAGCACACTGCCAAGAAAGCCTGAATTTTGGGTCCACTCTTAGCTCTGATGTGGACTTGTGCACCAGTGGCAAATAACTTCTCTTGTACAAGCTTTCCCACCCTTAGATGGGAAAAACCCCACTCTTGCAAGAATTCCTGGTTTGTCTACTGAGCTTTAAAAGCCTTAAAACAAAAGGCATTGTATAAGACATACAATTCTATGCTAAAGCTCTTTTAGAGTAACTTCTCTTCCCTAAAGGACAAGCACATCTCTCTTCTTTCTCACACTAAATCTAAACACTTTTCAGTATTCAATTTAATTTTAGGATCAATAACTTGGAAATGTGGGTGAAACTGGTCAAGCCTCTCTTATGCTTCCTCCATGGCTTACAAGGAATACTTTGTAAGCTCTTGACATTTGTCATAAGTATCCATTTATCAAGTGTTATTAAAATATAATCTGGTTGGATGAGACAGACTGCAATCCAGAAACAAACCCAGGCAAAGCCTATGCAAAATTTAACCTAGATAGAATGTGCTTGTATTTGGACTTGCTACAAGGTGGGGTATTTTTGACAAGCAGGATTTTCTTGGAAGTGGAGAAAGAGGAAGCAGGGAAGGAGGTTAACAAAGGTATTTATAAACATGCTGGGTTGCCAGCTTCAACAGCTAAAATTCAGGACTATACTGCAACCAAGAAGACCAGATGACACACACCTGAGCTAATGGAAGAAGCTTTCCACATTGCTTCAGTGCCCCAGCTTTTGAAAGCAAAGACCTGTGGGAGCTGGATTAGCTTGGCAAAATAAACGTATACTGGGAATCTGATTTACTTTTTGGGAAACAGAATTAACTTAAAGATATCTCCTCATTTCCCAGTGCTTATTAGCAAGTGCATGACCCATCAACCCCACCAGTTCCCTTCCAGACTGTGATTCTAGGAAGGTGTCACTGAGCAATGTGCAAGGTACAGATGGATTGCTTCCATGTTTATTCTTTTATTAGGAATTTGTTTCAGTGAGCACCTCTATCATAACACAGTCTGATTTATGCACATCTTGCAGCAGGGAAGACAAATGAACCAAATTTTCCACAGAATGAGATGACCTCATGCTTTTAAAAGAAATTTTATTTTAAGAATTTTCATAAGGGACAAGACTTTGCCCTTAACAGCAAGCTGCAACCCAGAACCTATGTCAGTCCAGATGACTAAATACATTACAATCTACTGACAATGTCTTATTTCAAAGCTCTTCATTTCAAGAACCACCTTTATGGTTTACATATTTCTTGGAAGCAAGCCAGTGACTTGGGGCACTGGCAATCCTCATTCCCGCAGGACCAAGGTCACGATTGCACTTTGTTAGGGTGTGGGATGGTAAAAGAACACAAAGCCTTTTCACTTGCCTTTATGTGAGCACCAAGGAGAGGCTTCTCCACTTGCTTCAAAGCAATGGAATTTCAGAGGAGAAACAAATGAGGGAAAGGAACCTGTACAGGGCTGGTAGATCTGCCATTTCGTGGCAGGGTCTGAGAACTGCTCTGGAGAAAAGACCCCTGTAGCAAGTAGACTTGCAGTTAGAGCCTGCAATGGAAAATCTAGATCAGCTCCACTGACAGAGGGAGGGAATGAATTCTTCCCCACACCCCTCAGCACTACGTGCAGAGATAAAGGTTTGCCCCTTGATGCTTAGCAGAAGTCTGACTTTCAAATCAAAACAGTACTGTGTCATCTGGCTGTCTGGGCTACACTGTACATGTGGCGTCTGCTTGATCCTCTCAGACTGGAGAAATGCTGGAGATAAAGTGTGTGCAAATAAAAATAGTTTAAAGAAGAATGCTGGTGATAATGCCCAGTTGTACCTTGTTGCTTCATGCCTCCAAATGTTCTTTAAGAGCTGCTCGTGCCTTACAGGGAAATGGGCAGCGCTTTGTGCTTATAAAAATAACTGACTCTCCGAATTTCCTCCTGCCTAGTGCTATCAGAGGAGACACTGGCATATAAACAGGATTCAAGGGGCTTTTTGGATCAGTAGCAGATCCTGATACCAGAGACACCAAGAGCCCTCATGCTCGCTTTGTAGCACAGGGACTGAAGCAAAGGGTCAAAATGGGAAAAAGAACTGTCAGAATTATCTGTAGCCAAGATGATTGTAAGGTCTGAGGGCTCAGATTTCAGGGAAAATGAGAAGTATGTGACCCACAAAGCCCTCAACCAGTCCAATTTCTATTTTAAATAGTGAAGAAGAATGCAGACTGAGTAGGGACACCTAGAAAGTGAAAAGAGGTGTGGTCGGGCAAACCTTTCAAGAAAAGCAAGAACAGTGTTGTATCATGTGCAAAATAATGGCTTACCTGTATAGCTACCAACACCATGAAGCAATAGAAAGAGGAAAAGACAAATTATTCAGCTCAGTTAAGGGAAGAAAAATACTGAAGCAGTCTTTTCAAAGTCTCCAAACACCAAAATAATTCGTGTAGGTGTGCTGGCTTAGACTGGGATAGAATTTATTTTCTTCACAGTAGCTGGCACAGGGCTCTGTTGTGAATTTGGGATGGAAACAGTGTTGATAACTCAGGGATGTTTTGGTTATTGCTGAGCAGTGCTTGCACAGAGTCAAGGCCTTTTCTGCTCCTCACACCAGCCCAGCATCAAGGAGGTTGGAGGTGCACAAGGATTTGGGAGGGGACACAGCCAGGACAGCTGAGCCCAAGTAACCCAAGGAACATTCCGTGCCATAGGGTGCCATGCTCAGTGTCTAGAGCTGGGGGAAGGAGGAGCAAGGGGAGGATGTTGGAGTGATGGTGTTTGTCTTCCCAAGCCACTGCTATGTGTGCTGGGGCCCTGCTGCCCTGGGGATGGCTGAACACTCACAGGCCCATGGGAAATGGTGAATTAATTCCTTGTTTTGCTTTGCTTGCATGCATGGCTTTTGCTTACCTATTAAACTGTCTTTATCTCAGCCCACAAGTTTTCTCACTTTTACTCTTCTGATTCTTACCCTGTCCCACCAGTGGGGGAAAGAGCAAGTGGCTGCTTAGGGCTTCAGTGCCAGCTGGGGTTAAACCACAACAATAGGTCAACAGCAATAAAAAATAAATCTATGAGAGAGAGAATCACATGAGCCCCTCTGATGACGTGTCCTTCCAAAAATAACCATGGGCACTTCTTTTGCCCCCGAACCCAAAGAGCTGAATAAGATTGTGTTACAGCTGCACAGTCACATTGCAAGATAATACAGGATGTGAGCCAGATTCTCACCTCACACAAATCAGCAGAGCACTGCTGGAGTCACTGCAGTTATTTTGAACAGTCCCAGTGGAGGATCTTGCCACACATTTCTGTGTGATATACACAGCTCACAAGCAGCGTGACCAGCTTTATTAAAGTTCATATTTTTCCAATCGCAAGTGTCTCACATGCTTCATTATTCAAATTTTATATAAAGAAACCATTAAGATCTCAAGGTGCCCTGAGGACCAATGACATTTTAAAGAAAAACTGTTAGAAGCAAGGCAATGAGTATTAAAAGTTGGGGTTTGTGGGTTTTTTTCCTGCTTGTTCTAGTTGGGTCAGGAGAGCTAGCAGGTTAAGGAGAGGATTACAAAAGGCCCACTGGAACCATCTCCTCTCTTTCTTCTTGGGTAGATCAGAATGAATCGGGTTTGTTTATTTTTTCCTGTTATAGCATGGGTCAAAGTATAAAAAAGACTGAGAATCACTGACCTCTTGCTTAAAATCTTTGGGCTCACACATATGACAAGACTAGGCAGAAAAGGTTAAGTTCAAATCAGCTTGAGCCTCTAGGGACACTTTGAAGTACTTTAGGGTAATTGAAATTCATAAGGACCCCTTTAATGCCTAAGTAAACTAACAAATGCTTTTGGAACAGTATAGCATCCCCTAAGGAAAAAGAGCTGTGTAGTAATAATCACTGAAATATCCAAATAGTCTAAAAAAAAATAGTCTGATAAAAAAATCCTATTAGAGCTGCTGTCTTCCTTCAGTAAAGGTAATTGCATTTTTTTTTTTTTTTTTTTTGCTTCTAAAAACAGCAGCCACCATCTTCCTCCCAAAGAGAGTTAGTCTTCAAAGAGAAGTGCCATTCCTGGTAATTGGTGACAGACTATCCCAAGGAAGTTAACCATTTAGGGTTGGACTGTGTACTTGCTGCCAGATCCATACAATGCCATGCTGCCCTGGTCCAGCCATTGGAGAACATTGAGGAATTTAACTCCTCAAGAAGAGCTCATAAACAACACGCTGTATCCTGGCTTTGGACAAAAATGTACTTGAAAAGGAGTTGAATAAACAACTAGTTTGGAAGGTGAGCTCCTTCAGAGCTCTACTGCTGTGTGTTTTGTATATGCACGTTTCTAGAAGTAACAGAGGGAACTCTGTTGTATCTCCAGAAGAGAAACAACAGAATATTTTTATGACCAAGTGACCCATGACACGTTACACTTGGGAGCCATGCTTCCTCCTCAAAACAAACTCTTCATGTTGTCCAAAGTTAGACACAGTTGCTAGAAAAAAATAGAATGACTGCTCACAAACTTGAAAATGCATTTCCTAAGAGAAAAGATACTTTGGGCAGGGAAGTGAAATTAGAGTATGTGATGCAACCACAGGAACATTATTTGACATCCTTAATTCTATGTAATTTCAGAAGGGATCTACTGACCTGCCAGCATGTGGTCAGGAAGGCAAATTCCCTCTCCTGTTATGTGCAAGGAGAAAGAATAGAGAGGCTTGGGTTTTTTCCATTTTCTACAGCAGTGTTAATTCATTTAGGACGAGGCAAGGAAGTTATACATCACACGCTGTTCCTGGGAAATCAGCATGACATTTTCTCACTGCCTCTCTTGCTTAATCCAGCATTTACCCAAACTGGATGGATGTCAGTGCAGCAGGCAGAGCCTTATCCAGAACACTGGCCAGCAGCTATTGGCTGATAGTGAACACAACAGCAGCAGCAGTCCTCTGCTCCAGACCATGGGATCTGCAGAGCAGGAAGGTCTGGAGACCCACTCTGGGACTAGTGCTGTCAGCAGGAGTTCTGACCCAGCCACCTGACACAGGGGGCCTTGAAGAGGAGGAAAACAGAACAGACTGCCTGTGCCTAGGTCAAAGTGGTAATTAGGGGGTGAATGATTCCCTGTGAGAGGAGTCCAGTTGGGATGTGGGAAGAGCACATTACAGAGCAGAATCTTGAAGTGTGAGTGAAACAAACACAACAGTTTAGCTAATTTTCTCCCCAAGGTAACATCAAGGCTTCCACTCCTTCCCCTGAAGGTGAAAGCAAAAGGGGTTGGTAATAATGGTCTGGATCAGATTCCCATTTAAAATGGCCTCTAGAGAAGTACAAGTGTTTCACATCAATGACCAAAGCAGCTGTGGAACTAATTGCAACATTTTGCCCAACAATTCAACAACTAAAGTAAAGACCCTATATCCATATGCCATTAATAAAAGTCAAAACAAGGGTGTTAAGAATTGGAGTGGGGGAATTATCTATCATTTTTGCTGGAGACAGGGTCCTGGTAAATTCAAGGGGTGGTTCGTAACTAGTTAAATTGTCTGGAGGAGAAGGATCTCTGCTTTGGTCAAAGACAGTGGCTCAATCAGTGGAAGGACTTCTAAGTGTGCTGGGTTTTGTACTTGTACAGTAGCAGTCCCCTCTGCACATGAGCTACTCAAAGCAGGGAGCCCAAACTCTGCCAGATGTCCCATCCATCCCATGGCCTCACATGGAGCAGCAATGGCATGTACTCACAACAGTTGTGCAACTCACACACAGGATCACTGCTGGAATTATGCCCAGATTCAGCCCTGGTCATTCATAAATATGGACAGAGCACAAGTCCTTGATTATAAACACTCTTACATGCAGTTATGCAAGTGAGTGAATAATTCAGGCTTTCTTCCCAGATACAGCTTTATATTGAGCTATGTAAGAAGAACACAGCTCTGCTCTGGCACAGTCTGACATCTCCGTACATCAGCCCTTTTCTCCAGCACAGCTTGTAAACTGGGGAGGAACAAAGTGTACAGAAAAGCCTACAGAAATGTGACCTCTCATGGCATCACCCCCTCCCTCCTGAGCATCCCCCTCTCCCCTGCCTGGCTCCCACTGTGTGTTTACCTTTTGCCTAACACCAGGATCCCAAGAAAAGAGAGGTATACCAACAGCCTTCTGGGCTGACACATGCCCACAACTGGCAGTGTTATGCCAGCAAGACTGTGGCATTTTGAACTCCAGGGAGGGTTTCAGCAGAAGCATGCCCATAGCCAAGTACAGCTGTATGGGCTGCAAAAATGCAGCCCAGAGAGAGAGGATCATTGTGGGAAAGTGAACTCTAATCCCACAGACTCCACCACAACCCATCGAATCCATTTCAATATCACATATGCACTTCACAGGGTTGCTATAAGAACCAGATAGCTGAAAGTAAGAGGAGTTTAAATTTAACAAAGTGTTTCCATCTTTAGTAGAGCAGAAAATACTACCAGCATTCCCCACAGTTACCCAACACCCTCTACCGAAACACCATTTTCTCAGTCAGGCACCTCAGTATTGACTGACTTCCTTCCTTCCTTGATTCTTCCAATTTTCCCTTGACTACACCATCTTTGAAATCCATTTCCTTGACTCATACTGTGCCATGACACCATGTGTCACAGGCAGAGAGCTCCATGAAAGCTCCCTCTGAGTGCAGTGAGAAGTCCCCTGGCAGCCCAGCCTCACCCTGCCCTGCTCCAGGACCCAGCTCCAATTTCCTGCCCTGCAGCCATTAAATGGTGCTGGCTGATTTAACACCTCAAGAGTCACATGTGAAAATGCTCTGGCCATGCCTTTCCTGCTATATGTGTGTGTATTCAATTTGCATACAAGCAGTAAGGCAAGTAAACACAAAGTGCTCATTACTTTTCAAGGTGACTTTACAGTCCCAGTCAAATTCAGCCTTTTAAAAATTTCCTTGGAAAAGTACACTATTATCTACATGCTTCCTACCAGAAAAACAGACAGCAGCTTTTTGCAGGTTTAGTTATTTGATCCCTGCAGCAACACACTCCTGACACAGTTTTATAGCACTCTGTGGAGTTTTCTAGCAATACTTCTTCCATCTCTGTAACAGACAGTGGAAGTGGAGCACGCCTCTCGTAGGGATGTAAGCATGTTTCCAGACTTTACAGCCAGCCCACAGCTGCATAATATTAAACACAAAAGTAAATTATCATTCCCTATTGCATTATATGAAAGGGCAGAATACAGCTAACTGCTTAAGCCTCTACATAATTCTTTTAACCTAGAAGAGAGAAAGTGCATGCTTTGAAAGATATTTTTCTTTGAAATGTTCAACTAGGTCTGCTCTAGGTGAGTATTTAATATAGATAGTGCTTAGCAGAAGAAATAATTCCTTCCATACTTCTTCATAATACAAATTCTGATATAAAACCACATTCGAAGTCAGCCTGATAAGAGCTCAGATACTTTACAAATGCTCAGCTGATTCCTCAGATATTCACAATAATATAAAAAATTTTACTTGTTGCCTTGCTATGAATTTGGGCTATGTTTGGCAGTTTTGTTTTGGTGTTGTACTATGTTTAGCAAATGTTTATTAATTTGGTTTGGTGCTTGATAGGTAACCACAGCAAGAAACAAACACAAGGAAAAAAAAAAAAAACCCAGAGCATTTAAATTATCTAATTGTACCATAAAACATCTACACACTCATGGAAAAAATAAAAAGCTCCCACCTTAAAGTAATTTATTTTTCTGCAGCTAAGGACCATTTTGTGGCCAGAGGAAAAGGTTCCCGAGTTCCCGAAAGTGTTTCTTCCAGAGCTTTGTGCACACTGTAAAAACCTGCCAGGGCCAGCAGAGACTGTTCTCCTGATCACTTTTTATGCCTGCACTGTGCAAATGCTACATATAAAGTGGGTGAGTGTGTTTTTTAAAAACAAACAGAAAAAAATCTTAAAAAGGAGGTGCTTCAATTCTTTACTTCAATTTGGATGAAAGCTTGAGGTATTGTCTGTCTTCCTCAAAGAACAGAACCGTTTCTCTACTAAACACAAAACATACTTTAAGGACTTGTAACTTGTTGCTTACTGTACACATGAAAGAGAGTATGAACTAACCTTCACTTCAATGTATTCAAGATTATTGGGCCAGCAACCATCTTTTCATCTTTAGTTTAGCACTCAGTACCGTGGGGCCAGGTTTGCTTATCCCAAAGACAGTCTCCATGGAAGTGTTTGTTTATGGGGAGAGAAAGCATCATGGGATTATTTTTGCTTGACTTTATCGGGAGCTGTGATGTCTCTCTGGATGCACCTTATATTTCTAATGCCAGTTCACATGTCTAATCAGCTTTAAACCTCCCTAGAATATACTCTCAGATCGTGTTCAGAGGGACACAACACTGGCACTCCACACTGTCTTCCTCTTTATTTTTAAATGCTTCTTACTCTTATGCCTGTGGGGAAAGGAGACAAGCCAGCATGCCTGCAGAGACAGTGCTGTGGGCTCCCAGCTCCTGCCAAGCTCTGCAGCAGCCTGGATTTTTTGCCTGGCTCCAACTGAGCTCTCACTACTCACCCTCTCTGAGCACTGCCTGCTACTGCTGAGTTCACAAAGATCCCCAAATGAAGAGTTAAAAGCTGCACAGGAAAGTTGGAGCAAGCCTGCAAAAACATTTTGATAAGCTTGTGTGCAAGTAAAAAGGCAACAGTACACAATAGCCAGGAGCCCACGTGCTCTGCCCTGGGCTAGACATAAATTCTCCATCTCTCTCCTCTGCTCTAAGTGATTCCAGGTCACATCCATACATCATGGAGCTTTACTGTTGTGCTCACGGTATTTAAACTTGGGGCAGGAAGCAGCTGGGCTCCAGTGTATGATCTCATATGGATCTGGGCACATATTTCCATGGGACCGTGGTACAGCTTTAGCAGGCTTAATTTTTGCTCCATACCTATTTTTCTGCTGGGGAAGGAAATGCCATGTGGACTCTGGCACAGGCAGCAGAGAGCTGATGGCAGAGTATCTCCAGAGAGAACCACTGTGTTATAGAGATATTGAAAACCAAACAGCTACCCAAAATTGAGAGAAATATAAATTTTGACCAAAAAATAGCAAAGCACAGGTTCATCCCTGGGCAGACCAAGACCACAGACAGCTTTACACAGAAGTGGAACCTGGGGCAGACCCAGGTCCCACACTGGAGGCTTTGCTCTCTTTGCTTGACACCAGTACCGTGGGCTTCATTGCACAGAGAGGTGCAGAGGAAAGCAGCACTGAGCATGGGAATGGGGCATCCCTCAGTCTCTGCATGCAGAGCCTGGGAGCCAGAGGGTCCTCTGCCTCGTGCACACCACGAGTCACAGCACCTGAAGTCACCTATCTATTGGAAGGGACTTTGATCCCCAGTTAGTCACAGAATATGCTGGGTTGGAAGGGATCCACAAGGATCATGGAGTCCAGCTCCTGGCCCTGCACAGCACCATCCCCAAGAGTCACACCATGTGCCTGAGAGCATTGTCTAAATGCTTCTTGAACTCTGTCAGCCTCAGTGCTGTGACCACTTCCCTCCCATTCCAGTGCCCAGCCAGTGGGAAATACTCATTTTTATAAACTGACACCAGAATAATTAACAAAAGTGTCACGAGAAGTTCCCCTATTGCCTACATGCACACTAACATGCAATACCCAGTAAAAGCAGCTGTGTTTTCACACAGTTAGATCAAAGAGCCTGTGGATCAAGAAGGTCATGGTTTGGTTACAGTGTCTAAACAACTAAATCAGTGGGTACCATTGGGCCTGTCACCTGATCTCATTACCCTGATCTCACCAGCTCTGGAATTTAGTGACCTTCCCAGATCAATATTTCAGAAATGACTGAAGTTTTAGAGTATGCAGAGATTCTCTCAGAGTTGGCTAAATAATTATATCAAAAGTCCAGGAAAGGGGAATATTTGTCCCCCCTTTCCTGTTAGCATACATTTTTCAATTGCTCTGGAATACAGCATGCACACAGAGGGAGTAAGGATTTTCCTTTGCAATTTGAATCAGGGTATTTTTTTCATTAGAACATTTTTGAGATTTTTTTCTTTAATCAGATTGGTATTACAGGCTCTCTTATATTTTTTTACCTCATGTTTTCCAGGACTGTGCAAAGATATATAGGAAACTTTACTCTCCATTTTTTTTTCTGATTTTCCCCTCTGTAAACAGAAAGTCAGGCTCCTTGTCTGTCAACATCTAATCACGTGCAACTGTATTTCCTTTTGCCAACTTTCATTGTAATATCATGCAAGCAAGGAGGAGGAAGCCAAGACCAGTTCATAGCCAACATACTGATACTGCTTTGTTTTCTATGCACCTGACACGTGTTTGCCTGGTTCCAGCTCACCAAAAAGCCTATACTGGCCACACGAATTAAATTAACTTGAGTTTCAATCTCCAAGTTTTGGGTTTCTTTTTTTGTTTTTAATTTTGTTTTGCACAGTAAAAAATAACCTACTTTTAAAAACTTGGCTAAGGATTCTTCCTTAAAGTTTTATTAGTTCTGCTTCACAAGAATAAACCTGGCAACAAAATCTCACAGCTTTATCATGAATCCCTCATTATTTGGATTTTTCTGAAAGCATCAATATTAAAATTGCATGATTGCATAAGGAAGTGAAGTTTGGGCATGGATAAAGAGCCCCAGACAGAGTTTATTTCTAGGCTTGTCATTGCTTGGTAGAACCAAAATCAATCTCAAAGTCCTGAAACCTGAGAGCAAGTAAAGACATGCTTATGGCTTGAATAGCAAAAGTGGGAGTCACCAGGGTTAGGGTTACCCCCACTCCTTGCCAAAGGAAAAAAAAAATTCTGCAGAAAGATTGCACAATATTTTGGAGTTTGAATAATGAATCTAAGCATTCAAAACCCTGCAGTTGTTCATTCTGCCGATGGCAATGGCGTGCAAGCTTGAGAGGCTTTCCTTGCCACCTGGAAAGATAACACCCACCCCCAGCAGCACTGCACCACAAACTGCCATCCCTCTGAGATGGCCAGATGGCTGTCTCAGCAAAGAGACAGGTCTTGAAAAGCAAGGACTTGCGCCAGTGGAAAGTCTCCTGTTCTCCAAGAGACACATTTCCTGCCAGAGCTGCGAAAGATTCCCCCAACACTTCTGTTCCCAGCATTCACACACTGAACAGTAGGGATGATGATTATTTAGGAGGTTTGGCTGCTACCAGAGCATTCTGTGGAAGAGCAGTGACATTTCTACTGCTAACTAAGCTTCCCAAGCCTACCTACAATGCTGAGATATACAAGCCCTGAAAACTGATTGAATGCAGTTAATCCTGCTGGGATGATGCACTGCCTTGTCTTCTCCAAGTTAAAGTGTATAAAGTGAATTCATTCTGCTCTGTATTTCAGAGTTCACACTTCAATTTAGAGCAACTCCATGGAGTTCAGTGGTGCTACTCTTGCTTTACAGCAAGGTAATAAAGATCATAATCAAGCCTTCTATACTGCTGAGGTATTTCTTACTCGATCATGTTGGGAAAGGTATATTCCTCTCATCACAAAGGCATGCACAGCTAGATACCACGTTGTGTAAAGATTATTTCTCCTGATGTGGCTGGCTCTGACTTTAACTGGGGCATTTGAGCACCCTTACAGACTAAGCATAAACAAAAAAATGGTCTTCGGAGACAAAAACGAATTTAAAAGAATCCATTTAACTTGTATTTGACAGCTAGAAGAATGCCAGTAGCTTGCTTGCTTTTAGATAGTGAGGTTAATGACCCTTCAAAAACAACTCCAAAATATGCTGTGGTGACATTCCATGAATAGTGAGGGCTGAGAGTTCCCTTTTAATTTCTTTTTTGGTAGTCAACAGTAAGGGAAATTATGGTTTCAGTAATTTATCTCACTCTTCTTGTACATGCATATCCAAGTGCCAAACTTCATATACAAAAGCAAAGCTAGAGCTGTACCCATATTCACCTGTGCCACTGCTGAACTCCCTGTTCTACCCAGGGATTCCTCACAGAAATCAATAATATCTTGGTGGTTTAAAAAAAAAACAAACCCAAAAACATATGCTTGCATATCCAAGTTTATGAACTCAGAATTAAATAATGTAAATAATGTGTAAAAGTTGGAAGTAAAGGAAATGAAGCTATAAATGAAGAGCACAACAAAGGAACTACTGAAAAGATACACTTCTCATGTCACTGCACTTTGTAATATTGAAAGAAAAAAAAGAATGGGTGCACACTTTTTAGAAATGTGTCTATTAAGAGACACATTTACAAGAATCAGTGTTTTACACAACTTTCTTAGGCCAAATTTCAATTTCAGTTTATATGGTCCTTCACTAGGATAAGACTTTAACCAATCTTCTAAACCATAAGTTTTCACCTTATTCTGAAACACAGTCAAGATTAAACATGTAATAAATTCAGCAGCTGAAGAAACAACGAGACCAAAAAATGATGTATCATCTGGGGTTTCAGCTGAGGACAATCCCAATTTGTTTTTTGCTTCTGCATATAGATTAACTCATTGCTAAAGGAATGACCCTAATTACTGGGCCTCCCCTTTGAATTTTTTTTTTAGATACAGCATGCACAAAAATATTTTTAAGGGGAGGAGAGAGAGGGAGGGAGGGAATAGGAGAAGGAGAGGGAGGAAAGGGGAGGGGGAAAGAGAGAGAAAGAGAGAGACAGAGAGATGCTCATAGGAAATGTAAACAACAGTCAGCTAGTAATTGAAAGAAATAATTGTTTCCCATTATCACTGGCAGGCAAAGCCTAGATTTAAAGTGAAATTGCAAAAACACAAATTATGCAAGATGTGGTCTCCATCTAAGCAAAAGAAGTCTGTTTCTCTGAATGCTGCAGTTTCAGAGTTGAGTGCACTCATCTTGGGACAAGCTACTAGCCAAGTTGGACCACATGTACTCCCATTAATTTTTTAACACTGCTAAAAATGCATTTGATTTTCACACAGCTGGTAGCCAAATCTTTCTGAGTAGACATTGTCCGTGCAATGCACACATTTAATTTAAAGTATGTTAGTTAATTTAAAAACTGCACTACTCAGTGAGATAACACCCTGTAGTTTCAAAAGAATAAGGTTTCATAAGCAGTTCAAGGAGAGGAAGGCTAGTGGGATACTAGTTTAAATGAAATGAAGGCTGTGAAAATAATTAATTACACCATGTACTACCAAAATCTCCTAATAAAAACAGAACAGTCAGAACATGTCTCAAGCAAAGTGGCCAGCAGATAGTCGAGGGAAGGGATCTGGCCCCAGGATTGGGGCCTGGCTGGCCAGTAGGAAAGTGCTCTGGGCATGCTGGGAGCTGTGCAGAGGACAGGCAGGCATGGTCAGGCTTGGCAAGATTAGGTCAAGTGAAACATCACATAAACATGATTGCACAAATCACATCACTGACAATCTCCATCAATGTATCAGCAGGCTGAGCATTCAGAGTTTTTCCATCCTTGTGCAGATCCTCAGCTGAATAAACAGGCATGACCTGCTGAGCCGTGGTCCTGTGGCTCCAGCAGTGCCTGTGCCACCTGCAGCCATTCAAGTGAGATAATATTCTTACGTGGAGGGAATACAGCTGGCACCTACCTCAGATCCTGACCAGAGCAGCAATGCAGAGGTGTCTCCACAAGCAAGGAAAAGAGCATTACCACCATCAGAGGGTTAACTTAGATGGGTTGAAGCCATGGCCTTGTCTCTGCAGTTGGAAGCACTGAGCTCTACACTTGGGCTGTTTAAAAGAACTCCTGCTCAAGCAGAGACTGAAAGTTCTCCCAAGCTAGTAGTGAACTGGAGTTCTTCCTTTTCCACAGTTTTAAAAGCTTGTACAAATAAAAATAGTAAAACAAGCAGTGGTCTTGGCCCACCATTTAGCACCTGGTTGTGCTTCAGCTCAGTTCCAAGCAGAAACTGCTAGAGACTAAGGGTCAAGACAGAGCATTGGGAAAGCTGTGATTGATTGAATGTTTAATTGGATTATCATAGATCTTTTGATGTCCAGCCCCCCAAAATTCTGCAGTACTCCAAAGCTGCTCTCCAGATTCAGTGTGACAGGACTCAGTGGCGTGCAGCTGTCAATAAGTGCATACACTTCATGCTTACTTGCTTTGCCTAAAGTACAAATCATAAATAGTTGTATGTGACAAATTCCCCAGTATTGAACCTTCACGGCTGCCAAGCAGCATGCTGCAGAACAGAACAAGGAGGGCTATAATTTTCTTTTCTTCGTTTTGTTATTTGACCTTCAATTTTTCAGTTGTCCTTGGATCAGTCTGGAACTAAATATAGTCTTTTCAGCATTATTTATATGTTTAACCCAAAGCTCCCCACATGTGTCAAGGGACTATCACAACACTCTTCTAAGTTGTTTTAACAGCTTATTTTAAATTGAAAAATGTCATTTTTGAAAAACCATTGTCAATTAATTATGATTCCACAAACTCCTACCAGCTCTCTTGTGTTTTGTAACAATTTGCTCACAGCCTACAAGACAAAGCCTCCAACTTGCTCGGAGAAAGCTCTTGAAACTGCCCAGCCCTTGAAAATGCTGACTGATCTTTAAATTAACACAATGATAATGATTTTGGCCACCAGCTATTTACAAATGCAATGCAATTTAAAATTAAACCCCCCATAGATGGATCAGCTGCCTCCTTGGGAATCAACAGTCACAGGGGTTGAAACATCCCTTAGTTTGTGGAGATACAATTCATTATTTAGAATTGGAACCAAAACCCACCACATTCAAAGGAAGTCATTAGTGTTTGGTTACATACAGTAATTCCTCCTGAACTGAGCAATATATTTTTCAGTCAAAAGGTCTTTCCCAAGCAAGGAAAAGACAAAACAGTCACTGTAATGATCCTCCGTGAAACCTTGAGAAAGGACATTTTCTGCCTCGGGGTGGGGGGTGGTTCTCTGGTGTCTGTATCAGCTACAGAGCTAACCAAAACAACAAAGAGCTGGGTGGGGGGACAGGTACAGGGGCACACATGGCCACACACAATTTCTATCACGTAAGAGAAATTTCCCCTATATCATCACATTCTGCAAACAGCATCAATTTTCTTTTATTTACATAACCAGTGTGAGCAACTTCAGAGAAGGATTTATGGTGCAGCTTGGGTTTCTGTGTGGGTTGCTCTTTTACTGTATCAATATTATGTTTAACAACATTTTTCAGTTAGAAAAATGTCCATGTGAAAGTTGAAAGGTGGGAGAATTATGTTCTCAGGTAAGAAAGAAAAAACCCCACAATACTGTTTTATCACTGGTCTAAGCAATGCAAGCTAAATTCACCCTATGAATTTAAAGGGCTTGCACTAGTAAATCAGCTTAGAGCTGTTATTTAAGAGTTCAGAATTCCTTGGATAATTAATGAGACAGGCTGTCCATGTAAACTTTACCAAAACGGTTTTACATCTTACAGTCAGCTCTATAACTCGACCCTAAATAGTGTCACCCAGAAAAACAATCAGACACTGCTACCAAAAATTGCGACAAGATTTCCTGTTGTTAACCACCTCCTTTAAATCCAGATTTTCAAAAATACGAAGCCCCTAAAATATTTCACTTCTGTGGGAAGAAAAAAAAAAAAGTCAGCTATGTTACAACACAGCTTTCATTTCCTTAAAGCTCTGAGTTCAAGCTCCACAGATACTGCAAGCCTAACTGCTCAGACATAAGCAAATCATCTTGGGAGACACTTTCACAAATACAAGTTTAAAAAAAAAAAAAATTATTCATGTGCACTTGTCAGTCAGGGAAATTTCTACAGAACTTTTTTTGCTGCTCCCTAACTTTACCAGGGCAATTGAGCAAAGTAAACAGAACTCAGTTCTCACACAAGTTTGAGACCCTGTTTTAATGATTCAGTAAACTCAAGTTTAGGGCAACAAGCCTCTGATCAAAACCGTCTCAGCCACACCACACAAAGAATTGATTTGGTAGAAAAAAAGTTCTTTTTAACTGAAATTTGTTAATTTGGAAAAGTGAACTTCAAACCAGGTACAGCCTTTGTTCTCCCAGTAGCATAGCAGAAATGGTATCAGTTACTTTTCTTGCACCCAAGTTGAATAAATCA
This sequence comes from Agelaius tricolor, assembly GCF_023055355.1. Lineage (NCBI taxonomy): Eukaryota > Metazoa > Chordata > Aves > Passeriformes > Icteridae > Agelaius > Agelaius tricolor. Next base: position 9,045,680 of record NW_027269263.1, read on the forward strand.
AAATTGTCTCATGTGCCCAGCCCTGTCCTGATGAGCTCTGCCTTGGAGAATGATCTGGTGCTGATGAGTGTGAACCCACAGCCTGGTGCTGCAGTGACAGATCCTGGAGGGCTGGGGAGAGACTGCAGTTTTTCAAGAACACAGAACAACACATCAACACCAGAATGAAGATATACAAGGCAAAACCGAGGCAGTGCCATAAAATACACTCAGGGTCAATAGCTAACATCTCTGTTATAAAAATTCTATTGGTTTTACCCAAGGTTATTTCCTTAGCTGCCAGGAGTCATTTGGCTAGAGATGGGATAAGGGGGTTGCTCTGGGCACTGAACATGATCTCTCCAATGATCACATCAGTTACGTTTGGCTGCTTATTTAGAAGCTGTTTGTTCTGAATCACTTGCTATGTGTTTATATATAAGTGCAAATGTATACATATATGGATACTTGCAAGGTGTTTACATGAAAGCTCTCAGGAGCTTTTTGGATGTGAAACCACAATATTTTCCTTCAGTTCTAACCCCTGCTTTATCAAGACGACCAAAAGCAATGTTGCCAAATTTTACTGCCCTCCTGTCCCCCGGCTAGTTCCAAGTTCTTTCATATCTCAGAGGCTACTCTTTATGGCAAAAAGACAGCCCATTAACCTAGCAATGTTCAAACTTTTATCACCTTTCCCTGCCCCTGCAAGGATAGAAACTACTCCCCCCGGGTTCCAGCCTAGGAACATCTGGCTTGGCCACCCTCCTCCTGCACAGAAGCACGTCTCAGGAGGGGAGTCGAGCAGAAAGGTTCTGCTGAGATAAAATATACCTGCAGCTGCACCTCTGCCAAGGGCTGACCTGGGACTATTCCCAAGCTTCTGGAGATCTTGCTGTCCACTTTACCTACCAGCTCTTCATCCAGACAACCCTCTGCTCTTTCCCTTGCATGATCTCCTTCCATGGCACTTTGGGGTCTCAACCCCCCCCCCCAACTTTTGGTCACCCACCTCAGCCTTTGAGCTGTTCACCATGGCCAGACTAAAGCAGGAAAGCAAGAGGTGACATCAGCCAAGGGCTTACAGTAGGCTGAAGGGGCTAATTCCTATTGTCTTCTACCAATCTCATGCCTGCAATAAGCTTTGTGCCCAGCTACAAATCTGCTGCAGCACAGGAGAGGATCTCCTCACTGACACAGGGACACATGCAAGCACACACAGAGCAGCAAACTCTGAATGAGATTTTTTTGTTGTTGTATTCTCATCTCTGCCATGTTTATGAGGCACTCAGCCTCCCTCAGATTATTTCTGTCCCTCATCCTCCCACAGACAATAGTCCAAATCCATTCAGAGGGAAGATGCAATGGCTGTGACTGCAGAGTTCCTCCAGCATATCCTCTAGCATTGCTAAATTACACACTATTTAACAACCAAGCATCTCAATTTTATTAGTAATCTTATATTACAGCATTGTAAAAGAAAAAAAAAAGTGGGGGAGGGGGTTTGGTGTTTTTTGTTTATTTTTTTATGATGAAGCTACCACTGTCTGGAGGAAACTTGTGCTTTGCACACACAGAAAGGCACACACGTATTTCATATGGTGCATTGCAAGCTGCATGGAATAGAAAGCAGCTGGAGGAAAATGGCTATAGAGAAATGGTTCTCCTGGGCATCATCTGTTGATTTGTTTTGTTTATAGAAGGAATGAGATTTTTATCTCTGCTCAAAATATAAAATGCTTCCATGGCACTGAGCTCACTGCTTGGCTATGCTCACTCAGGAACGTAAATAAAAAGGGGGAGAAGGAGGGGAAAAAAAGGTTTTACTACCCAGAATCCCTAGCAATGTCAAAAATCAAATAGAAAATGTCCACCAGTGACACAGTTAAAGCCTGAAAGAGGAACCAAGTCGCCAAGCTACCATGGAAATAAAGGCCTTCTTACCATGCTTGTTAACAGTAGGAGTCTCCTAAAGCTGGGGAGGCAGGTTAGGGATAAACTACCCAAATCCCAATTCTCAAATCCCAGACTGAGTCCTGGCAGGATGAACCTATTTACATGGTAAATACACCTTACAGTCCTTATGAGATTCATGGCCTGAGAAGGAACAGGTTCCTACAGTCCTTCCACCATCTCGTGCCCACTGTTAAAATTCCAAGCTCTCTCTGCATCCTTGCTAGGGGAGGTTCCTCACTCCTCTGTGCCTGACACCCAGGATCAGAGGGTCTCTTTCAGTTAATGCCAAACAACATCTCTGTGTCCTAGGAGAACACCAGATGGCTGCTTTTCCACTCAAATTGAGAGCACTTCCATTCATATTAAACAAAAATTACAACTCAGGAAAGAAAATATATTGTGAAACCACTGAATACTTAACTACTGCTAAAAATTTAAACTTTTTAAAATTTCAAAACACAATTATCAAGAGACACAACTACCGAGGGACACAACTACACAATCTGTGGGAAATTACCTGACGTCTAAAACTTTCTAGCAGACAAACAAATTTTAAATTACTATTCTTCTGAAATGGGAAAGGCCCAAGGTTTGTTGCCATATCTAGGAATAGTTCTAGTAAAACTGAGGATTCTTTATCTTTGTACCACCAGTTCCTGATTCTGAAGAGGGGATGCAAGTGAGCAAGCCAGACACATAGAAGTGGAGGCTGCTGAATGTTACTCTAGAACAACCCTGTTTCACGAGCTACAAGAGGGGATCCAAAGCCTTTCTGGAACCACCAAGAAGTGTTTGCTCTTCCTGAAGCTGTTGGCCAGAGCTCTGGCCTGAATGGCTGCTGAGCAGCTCAACCAGCAGACTCAGCTCAGAGTCCCATACTGAGTACAGTTCATCATAGCATTCAGAGACATTAATCAGTGCAGTACAGTAGTGTTACACTCACTGAAATCTATCCTAACATAAATATGCAGCTTCTCAGTTTTGCTACTATGAAGCTTATACTGAGAAGCCTGTTGGGAGAGATTGCTTCATCTCAAGCCATGATGAGTATTTCAGAAAATCCTAAAACAGAGATTTGTTACAAACAGAGAACAAACAGATCATATCGATACTTTAAAGATGGAAGAGGGCCCTTGCAGTTTTTGACCACCATCACTGTCTGTCATGCTAGCATGCAACCCACTGAAGATCCTTTAGCTGCTCCTTCCTCTCCCAGGATGGCTTTATTTCATGTCTTTTCCACATTTCAAACCACATGCCTCGACGACCTCTTCAATTGTTATAGCTCTACTGAGAGGGTGTTTACATAAAAGCTCTTTGGAGCTTTTTGGATGAGAAACCACAAACATGCATGCACAGATTACATCAGATTTATTGCCACCGAGCAAAGTAAAACAATTCTGAGGGTTACAGGTTCAGAATCTGCCAAGAGTTCTCATCCAAGAGCAGTCATTCAGCAGGAGCTTGTGATCATACAATTACCAATTACTCATCTCCTCTAAAGTCTACTGCCTTTTCATCCTTCCCACGCCCCTCAACTCATAAAGAGCATCACAAGGTTTTTAGTGACTGAAAAGAACTATTCTTTCCAAGGAAGCAGACTTTGCTTTGTCCATGTAAGCAGCCACACAGACACTGCCCCATTTCCTACTCCCAACACACATCTCAGTTCAGCTCCTTTCTTCCAGCCTCAATTTGCCCAAACATACTTGACCTCAATCTGTAACAACCATCTGCAAATTCATTTGGAGTCATATCTTGCTGTTCCCAGTCATTCTTTCCAGTCTTTTCCCAGCCATTTCTGGGCATCCAGCTTCTATTCCTACATAAAAAAAATAATATTACAACTTTTGCCCTTTTCCTTGTTTGCTGCTTCCTTGCTCCCCCAACAACTTCACAGGTTCTGCAGAACCATGAAAGCAGCACCTAACCAGGAAAGAAACTACCAAAGGAATGGATGTGAAGAATCTCCCTCATGCTAGATGATCCTTTCATTAAAAATCTTGTATTCTTATTGACCTGCACATCACTACAGTCATAGATAGCACATGCCAAATAAACAAGTAAAGCTTAAAAGAAATTGCCACCAATGTAAGCAATGACATATAAAGCAAGGGAAGAAAGAGGCAGACATGGAACATCATTTTCTCAAGCCCCTCTGCTATTCCTGGGAAAGTGAAATAAATGCATTTCCAAACTCAAACCAGAAAATTTTTTGAGCTCTTTCAGTTGCTTCACAGCAGTTAGCATATACTGAGCTTATGGAACAGTAAATATTGTTTTCAAATGGGAAAAGAAACCAAAGAGAGAACTAGGGAGATAAGAGAGAAAAATCCATGTAAAGATTTTGGGTGTGTCAAGGGGAACAGATAAAAAACAATCTCTCAATAAGATGTCAATATTTTAAAACATTTTTAGACAGCTCCATTAAATACTATATAAAACTCCCCTACAGAAGAGCAAGGCATGGCAATCAAAGGCATAAATTACCTGTGAGCCAGCAGTGAGGACAAAACAAACATTGGTATGGATGAATTCTAATGCAAAGACAAAAAGGAGTGAAGAAGAATATGGGCAATTTTTTTTAAATGATGGGAGCAATGTTAAAGGAGACAAGAAAAAAAGAGAACATAGATCTATATTTCAGCACTCTGAGGAGTTCTAACCTGATAAAACTACAAACTGTTTTAACTTTTCATTTAAGAAGGAGCACAGGCAGGCTGGCAGGACACTTTGTGTGCTATCTGAAAGTGGAGTGACAAAAATCCACACACCTTGGAGCACAGGAGGAACAACCAGTCTCCCCAGTGCAGGGCAGCCACAGGAACTGCAGTATGCACCCCTGGGCTTCATGGAAGAGCAGAGCTCATGGCAATATTTCAAGACTTTGCAGCAGACCTGAGAGGCCCCTCTGAGCCTGGCAATTTAATGCACAGACAGAGCAAGAGACAGCCCCAGTGCAATGGATGGAGTGCTGCACTGCTTGCAGAGCCTTCTCTCTGAGGAAGTTGTTCACATTGCCTTCTCCCATCATCTACTTTCAATTCCACTCAAAGCACCACCAGCAGGGTGTTAAGTTCCTCGTGTTCCCAATACTGTCAGTAGATGGAGGCAGGAGCTCCTAGAAGATAATTTGGAGCACCCAAAATCAGTTTGAGAGGGGCCCAGAGAGGGGCAAGTTAAACAAAGTTACCTACCCAAAGGCAAAGACCAGATCAAGAGTTAGAACCAAACTGCAGGTCCAGAAGAGCTGAGCGAAGCTCCAGAGCAGGCAGAAGTTGCCTGATGGAGAAGTCAGAGTCCTTCCCTCCCTTGCTGCTCTCTCCTGCCTATGCAGCCCAGCTGGGAGCAGACCCAGGCCATTCCAAGCCCCACAGGAGGTGGAAGCAGAAGCTGGATTAAATGCTCAGGGGCTGAGTCCAGCTCCTGATTGCTCTTGAGCTATTCGTGAGCATTATCCAGCTTTGCAGATCACTCCATTGGACATGGATCTGGAGACCACAGCAGAACACAGATAAATATACCAGTTTTGTGAAAAAAAAAAGCCATCCCAGCCCTGTCTGCCTTTACATACCATTACGGCTCCAATCTCCACTCACTAAAATCAAACTATGCTTTAATTTGGGATTTAATGGGGAAAGGCATGAAAAAGTTCAGGGAAAAACAAAAACCACAAGGAATTAATAGGCTGGATATTGAGTTTTTTACACAGAGTTTTTAGGATAAAGTGCACTTTCACAAAAGCAAAAAACAACCACTTGAGACCCTTCAGACTGCTGAACATGTAATCTCTAAATTGAAAACAAAACAAAACGAGCAGAGACAGTTTCTGAGTTTTGCAGTGCAAAACCAAAGCTGCACAGCATGAAAGGCCCAACACTTGTCTGGATAACCAAGGGGTTATAACAGCCTCTGAGGATACCCCAGAGAACCTAGGGATCTGAAGCTGCAATAGCAACAAGAGAAAACTGTTCTGCTTCTTCCTCCAAAAGTAAGACAACTTTGTTTACCTAAAAGCAGCATAATCAGGGCACTGAGTGAACTTCATTCTGGATGATCAAATCTACACACATCTACTTTGTTTTCAGAGAAATAAAGTATTTAGTCAAATGTGGTATGGCACTTTTCCAAATTATAATTCAGTAATTTATTCTGTTCCTTCTCAAGCTTACCTAGAGATGCTTGATTTAGCTCAAAGACAAGGCCACATATTACACAGCTGTGGGATCAAATTATGTTTGACACATTAGTGGGAATTACAGATTTTCTTGATGTGAAACTGCATGACAAAGACAATTCAGAATCTTTTAGGTGTTCTGTCATCAACAGCGGTTTGCTGGTGTTTCCTGTTGAGTCAGATCCTTCTAGTTTTTCTGATGGGACATTCGAATGAAGGGGAGGGAAGCAGAATGATTTCCACTGATAATGGACAATTTAGGGAAAAAAATGGAAAAAAACCAAAACAAAACAAAAACAAAAACAAAACAAAACAAAAACCACCAGCTGGGGTTAAGAGAATATTAAAAACCCCAAAACTTCTCAGCCTTCTGACCTTGCAAACTTGATCCTGGGTTCACTGCAAACTGAGAAGCTACAAGGTTGTAACACAGGAAGGCTCCTTAGGGACCATAACCTGAGATCCCAGCTCAGCGGTCAGGCTTTGCTGGTCAGGAGGATGTGGGAGACAGAGACAAGTGCTGCAGCCAGAGTCCAGCAGCAGTACAGGAGCACCAGTGTCACAGACATCTTTTATGAAAAATCCTTTCCTTAGGATTTTTTTTCTTCTGAGAAGCTGAGAGGCCTCAGGACCAAATGGTTATCTGCTGCTGTGGAATGCAACAGGTGGATCTGTGATTGGTCCCGTGTGGTTGTTTCTAATTAAGGGCCAATCACAGCCCAGCTGGCTCGGACTCTCTGTCCAAGATAAAAGCCTTTGTTTTTCATTCCTTCTTTTTCTATTCTTAGCTAGCCTTCTGATGAAATCCTTTCTTCTACTCTTTTAGTATAGTTTTAATACAATATGTATCATAAAATAATAAATCAGCCTTCTGAAACATGGCGTCAGATCCTCGTCTCTTCCCTCATCCTCGGACCCCTGTGAACACTGTCACACACCAGCCCCTGAGCACTCTGTGTCCACAGAGCTGTGTCTTCTGCCAGGAAGGGAAATGAGAGCTCTGACACCTGATGGATGGATGATTTGGGATGCCTCTCTGAACCTCTCACCTCGAAGAGCCTGATGTAAGAGCAGAGCTGTATGTCCTTCTGAGTGTTTGCTGATGCTCCACACCCAGGCCTGTTTCCAGCCCAAGGAGTCCTAGCAGCCCGGTGCCTTTGATGCATCCTTTTGGGCCCACCTACCCAAAAAGGATGCAAGTTTTGTAGTGCCTGTCCCTGAACCTGTCCAGAAGTATTATCTGGATGTGTTAGGGAAAATAATCTACTTCCCTTATGCCTGCACTCAGACCATAAACCTAGAGTTCTAGCTGTCAAATATCATTTGTAAATAGTGATCTTTTGAGGGGCAAAAGTTGGTCCAAGATCTGGTATTAAAAAAAGAAGTTTTAGCTAACTCAACCCCAAACAGTACAGTTCTCCAAAACCAGAATGAAGTTTTTGCTGGAGAAAGATTACCTCTAAGCTTTCCCTTTAGAGCCCTTTCCAAAACCACAGATGCAAAGTAATGCTAAACAAGCTATAGCATTGAAGTCACCTGTATGGAAATGCTGCCTTGTTCTCAGATCTGCTGGTGTGGTTTAGTGCAGGTATGGCCCCAACTGAAGAACTCTAACACATGTGCCCCATTGTCTAATATGTCCCCATCCAACTGTATGCAAATGGATGAAGGTCAGAGGAGGAAAAATATTAAGTCTAGTTTTCATTCTTTTCTATCAGACTGCAAATTCTTTGGGTCAGGACTGACTTGTTCTGCACTGGGTGGGCAGTACCTTGATCTAGGGAGACCCCAATCTCTTAGTCTCTATACTTGTCTCTAGCACAAGTAATCATTAATATTACTTCAATGTAAAAATGACATCTTTCTGAATTACTTAGCTTTTCAGAAACAGACAGAAACACCACTAGTTTATGTTTTGCTATGTTTGAAAGCATGCAATTAGACACGGATCTTACAAACATAAACAAACACTCCCATCCAACCTCCTTGTTTCTAAAAAACCCCAGGTTTGTTTAGACAAGGGGTTGATAATCCAGTTTGAACACAGGTATCTGAATGCTGTGACAGCTTCTTCATAATGCTCAGCTTATGGTACATTAAACTTTAAAGCAAGATAAACTCCTGCTTTCATTTTATCAAACATCTACCCAGACAGCAAAAAGAAAGACACAAAGCAATGTTTGCAGCTACAGCCAAGCATGGGATATCCAACTCAGCATATGTTTGAAATGAAAATGAACAATATGTTGCATAGATATACTACTGTATTTTTCAATTGAGAATATCACTGGGATTTGTAAATGTTAAACTCATTCTTCCCTTAAGAGTTTGGTTTTATTTCATGCCTAAAAAAGCCCCTGAGATTCACAGAGATTAGGCAAATAGAGACAGCAGTGCTTGCAATTGAGAAAGAAAGTGCTCTTAAAAGAAACTGCTCTGATAATCAGTTTGGGTGGAAGAAATCACAGGGGAGGACACAGACAAGACATTTTTTAAGAGTGCTAAGTGTTGTGCCACTGGTATTACTGAACTTTGGTAGTTAGCCATATTATGCCTTTTTGTGGTCAATAAAGCAGCAACCTGCCTATCACTATAATGATGTAGCAACAGACATCCAAGAATCCATGATAAGAAATCTGCAAGAAACTTTTACCTACAGAGAATAAGAAGCAAGAATGGGGAGGGTAGTAGATGACTAAATCCTTCAGGAATGGGGGATAGCAAAGAGGATTGAGCAGCCTCCTAATTTAACAGACTACCAAAAAAACCAACTTCCCATTCAAATCCAAATAGACTATGTACCCAGAAAGCTTCACAGGTCTTTCTAATCCCAACATTTTATCAACTACCTTGCAAAGCCTCTCCTTAGAGCTGACTTAAGGTCATGCAGAAGACAAACACTGAGAGGTTATAGTTGCTTCCACTGATTTAAAATTGACACATTACACTACAAGCATCACCTTCATATTACACTGAGGAACAACACATGAGAAATCAGAGATGTGCTATTACATGATTTGCTATAAAGAGTTATTATGTTCATTGTACCATAAACAACAGCCTAAAAATTATCAAATCATCCAAGTTTCTAAGAATTGTATAGGGGAGATTCAAGTCTTTAGAGAACTTGTTTCTAAGACTTCTAAAGAAAAACTTGTATCTTCCCTATAAGTTAATTTTTATGCAGCTGCAGCCTCTGCTTCCCTTCCCAATCAACCCTTTCTTCTCTCCCTCTTTCATATGACCTCACCATACCCAAAAATGTGAAGAGATTGGTCTTATCACAGTTTAGCAAGATACCACCTGCCAGCTGAACTGTGACAAATCCCAGCTGGCCTTACAATGCCCACACTCACAGGGACTGAGGCTGAGCTGATGGACAGCAGCTCAAGGCTGTTGTTTAAACCACTGAGTACCCCCATCCACGAAAATTGTGCTGAGGAAAGAGCTCAGTAAGATGAGTGTTGCCATGACCACATTCCTATTCTAGTGTGCATCAGATCTTTTTACTCTCTCCTGTACCTGCAACTGCCTTCTGTTGAGCCTTGCTAAGCCTTTTACAGCCAACAAGGTGGACAAACTGCCTGTTCTTTGTACTCACACAACAGTTGACACAATGTGACCCCAATCAATCATAGGCTACGACCACAACAAAATTTACAACAGCAAATATTCATTCCTCCCTTTCCTCAGGACTGCCCTTCTGAAGAGACACAATCCTGGAGAAAAAAGCTTAAAAAAGAACAATTCAGTAGTTATTAAAAAATTAGGAAAAGGCTTATAAAGAAAACCTCAAAGGAGCCTTCAGAGTTATTACTTTATTATTACTCCTGCCATACACAACCCTCATGTTTTCTAACTCCTAGAAGAGCCCATAATCAGGTATGAAACATGATTGTAATAAAAACATTTTCTAGAATTAGAGACCTGCATTTCTATTAGCAACCATTTTACACACTGTTTAAATAATTCCTTGAACCCAAGGTTTCAGTCATGAATAAAGGAAGATGTGAGGATGCACTGAGTTTAACTGATTTGTTTAAACACACAGGGAGTATAAAAAATTTCAAGAAAATAGACTCAAATTAGAAAGTTGACAAGTTTGAACAACTACCACACTTGCAGATGTGCTTCAAGACTTTAACCTTACAGGATCAGGCATTGCACTTTACTGAGATACATAGATGTGAACAGCTCAGCCCTTTGAAAGGCAAACCTACCAACAGCCCATAGCTTATTTCATTGCAAGCTTAATAATCACCAGCTTCCCATTGGAAGAGTGATCTATGGGCACCTGTACTTAATAAGCTACTTAAACTTGAATCTGTAGATCAACAAGATTGGTTAGTTGTAACCATATAACTTTTCCCATATAAAACTTCTGCTGCCTTTTCTTGATGCTTTCACAGAACTCATCTTCAGCCAGGAAAGCAGACACACTGAATGGGCTGTCTCTACTGTTAGACAATTTCCCACCTCACTGCTAAGTTGAACTTTCTGAAACTTTTATGGTAGGCCCTCAATTCAGCAGTAACTGACTACAGCCATGAGTCTGGTTTAACTCTGTAATTAGAGCGAGCTTTGTTAATGGCAAGACCAAATGTGCACTAAACCACCATGTCTTAACTTCAAGGGGAGGAACAGCCTTTCCTAAACTGAACCAGAAAATGAGGCCCTGGGCAAACACACACCAGACAGTGTCTGAGATTTACAAGGAGCAGTTCCGGGTCTTTGGAGATCTCGGCACATCCGGACATGAGCTATGGGGAAGTATCAGGCTATCTCAAATGATTCACAAGTGGCCAGAGCTCACCAGCTGATCTGCTGCTTTTCTGAACTGTGGATGTGCCTCTGTCCTCCCTCTCTCCCTCTGAAGCTCCCAGAGATGTCACAGGTCTGCAGCTCAACAGCATGGTCTTAATGATCTAGAGCTACCGTTCTTTTTCCCAATGAAATTCAGAGGATGTAGGACTTGGATGTTTGCAATTATTTGGGCAGATCTTGTTAAGAAAGCAGGCTCACCCACCTATTTGATGCAGCAACACATGTCAGATATAGATATGACTCTTTTTAGTCTCTCTAGACTCTCCCTGAACACAGAAGGAAGCTGAACAAAGCCCAACAGGGTGAAAGAATGACAAAATATATGCAAAGAGATCTGTCATTTACATTGCTACAACAATTGTGCTAAATTCATGGTGCCATCGCTATTCTCTTCCTGATTAGCTTTGGATTTTTGGTGGATTTTTTTTTTTTCCCTGCAACAGTCCCTGAAACCTTTTCTTGAACACTCATACAATTGAGAAAAACCCCATTATTTTACTGGAAGGCAGGATTTGAAGATAAATGCAAGTGAAAAGTCAGAAAAGCACTCCCAGTTCAGCTAATATAATTTCTGAAAGAAATTATCAGGACAGGGGGAGGGTTGGTTTTTTTTTCATTTCAGCACAGCTCACTGCATTGCCTACTGTACTAACCATTACAGCTGCTGTTATTCTGATTTGTGTCTACTAGTCAGTGTGGAAAGAACAAGAGAGGAAATTCAAGCAGCAGTTTAAGTGTCTGTACACTTAAGCCAAAAAACAAGTGTGTGCAGCACAGTAGAGAGAAGAGGTCCAACAAGTACTTGGTTTCTTTTTGACCTGGACCAATGTTCCTGCTACCCAAAGAAATTAATAAGAAATCAACAAATAAGTTCTTAACTTAGAAAATAACTTTTGTTAGCAGTTGGTAAAGCACTTACAAGACAATATTGCAAGGAGAGAATCCTCTAAAAGCACAGTGAGTTTTGTGAGTATTTATTGCACTCTCTGCTTCCAAACCAACTCCCCCTCCATTTCCCTCCTAGGAAATTACCTTCCAGTTTCCCCTCATGGATAAGACCCTACAGATGCTGGGTTTCAGCAGGGTTTGTGTCTGATGTGTAACCCATCTGACTGCTCTCACTTACCAATACAGCAGGACCAGGAGGACTGCCAGCAGCGCCAGGGTGGCTGTGGTACTGCTCATTTCTGGGGAGGCAAGTGCCAGAAGATCTACAGGCTCCATCTTCCTCCACTACAGCTGCAGCCTTGGGTGCTGTGTGCAGGGGAAAGCCTCCACAAGGGCTGATAAAGCCTTCCACAGCTAAAGGAATGACATCTGCAACAAAACAGGAACTGAGAGAGCAAAAACATGTCATCACAAACAGCAAGCCTTCCCTCTTCTCATCAACTGCACACTCTGAGACAGATCTCCAAGGTTCCCCGAATGGCAGAATGTAGCAATTTCCCCCTTCCCACTCTTGTTGACTGTCATGCTAGTAAATATTTACATACCCACTGCTTGAGACATCAGCCTTGCTGAATGGGCTTTTAGACCTCAAGTATGGGAATCTGGGAAATGTATGGGGAAAATAAATGGGGAAGACAGCCTGACCATTTCACAGATCATGGAAGAAAAATAAAAAGGCAATTCAGGGGTGTCCTGACATACAAACAGTGGAGTTCTCTAAAGTAATTAAAATAGAGCATTTTTGCAATATGAAATTTCATTAGCTAATTTCCAAGCTGGTTATACCTTGTAAGGATGGAACAAAGTAAACTTTAAATTACCACAACTAAAAGGAGAAATTAGAGGAAAGCTGGTCTAATGTGACTTCTAGAATGCATATAAAGAAAGACCAAATGAGCAGAAAACCCCAGGTTTTTGGGGGTAGTACCAGATCCATAAGTCAGCATCTGCCACACTGGTGAGTCCACACAGACAGCACTGTTTGGCTGTATCATCTCAACTTCACAAGGGCTACAGCAAATTTTCCTGGCTCAGTGCACTGTCCCCCTTGGAGGCATCACTAACCAGGCTCTCCACAGATACGTTGGCTACCCCTACAAATAGTTGTATTTCTAGTATGAGATTTAACAGCAATATGGTCAAATCTGCTATCTCTGCACTGTGGCACAGTCAGGCTGCCACAGCCCCATGAACAACCTGCACACAACCATCAAGTTTTGGCTGCAGTTCTGGAAGTGGTTTGTTCACTGTATATGAATTCTTCAGCTTTCTTCCATATTTTCCTACCTGCAAACCTCAAGCCTGTTTTAAGCATCTGATCCAGTCCAATTAGAAAGGTAAACCAAAGAACATACCTTGAAGCACTTCTACAGGAGAAGTCCACCAACCTGTTACACACCAAAGTAACCAAATTCCATGAGCGAAAAAATCTTCAGGACAACAACATCAGAAGCAGCAGCCTGCATGTAAACACCTCTGCCCATGATGAAATTCCCTGAACTGTCCAGTATTGTTTTTTACTTAAGAAACTATAAATTCTCATATATGTGCTTTGGAGTTTCCACCCATCCTAAAAAAAACCTATTTGAAAGATAAGAAAATCAATGCTATACAAAAATTTGGTTTGTGAATCATATGGTAACCTTGAGAACCAGAAATCCTGTACAATCTGATTCTCCTAACATACCTGATGAAGAGTGGTTTCCTCTCTGACTACCCCAAGACAATAGCTTACATTTAATGTGCGAGGCTTCTCCAATATCACTGTATTACACTTCCTGCTTTTATCAGGGAAGTTAATAATATAGGTATCAAAAAAGTAAAGTCTTTAACACAATGGAGTTTAATTTTAAGAAGATTTGGCTCTACTCTAAGTGAATCACTGCTATTTTGGTTCTTCATGCTTCACAACTGCATTAATTCCCTTCCCGCCTGAGATCCTTACAGAATAAGTAGAAGGTGTTAACCAGCTCATCAGCTCCACAGAATTGGGAGGAAGCTCACAAAAAACCCTGCTTCAGGTATTAACAACTCCACTGCTATTCTAGGTCAACAACAGCTCTGCTGGTTTGCTGCTGCTACTGCTGGAAAGTTCTGCAAGAACAACTCCAACAAGATTTAACACCAGTGACACAAGAAATTAATCAGTGGGCACAAGCTAATCCCAATAACAACCAATCCTGTGGGACTTTCAGAAAAAGAAAAAAAATCAAACATTGATATGCATCAAAGTCTTTTCTAAAAGACTTTTCTTCTTTTCTTCTCTTCTTTCTTTTCCAAAAGATTTGTCTTTTCTTCTACCACAAGGGAAGAAGGCAAGAAATAATATTCCAATTTTACTTTATTTGGCTTTTTAATGACAGACATTTTTCTGCATATAGAGGACAGATGTTCTCTTATTAAAATCAACTGCATGACTCCTATCAGCACACACGGGTCAAGTAGAGACCTCACCTGATTTTTAAGGAGCACTGGAGTCTTTTCCCAGTCACACTGAGAGACAGGAGGTATGAATAGTTCTTAAACATATGCTTAAGAAAGAAAATAGGGTCCCACATCAGAATCCAGTTTGGAAAAGAACACATAATTAAGCTTTTTTTTGCTTTTATTTTCACCGTTTTACTTTTTAAGCCTCATCATCTGTTTCTTGCTGAAGGATTTTAACTTGGCACCTCTGACCATTAAGGAGGGTGGCAAGCATTGACTCTGAAACCCACCTGGAGCACTTCTCATCACAGACAGAGGCACTTACAGTTATCATCCTGGAGTTAGGGACCTCAGCTCTGTGAAGAGTCACATAAATCCACATGATACTTGTGGGAGGGAAAGGAGTCAGGGATGCAGAGAGCAATGAAAACAAGCTATTTATCAATCCTGAGAATTCTCTTTACAAGTTTTTTTTATGTGAGAAACATCATCCTAATTAAGACTTAATAGCACAGATATTTTGCACCAACCTCCAAGTCCCCTTTGCAGAGTCACGCTGGCCAGCATGGTGACAGTATCAAGGAACTAGAGAGACACATACAAATTCCCCCCTGACCGCAGGCTGGAGGAAGCCAGAGACAAGCAGAAGAGAGCCTTTTCCTGTCAGACTGCTGTGAGTCAGCAGCAGTGCCTGCATGGGCATCCACGAGGCTTCCCTCAAAGCTGCATCCACCAAGGTTTGCAGCTCCCTGACACGGTGCCATCCACGCTCTTCCCTTCCGTGGCGATTAAATTCCACAGGTCACCACCTCGTTCACCACAAACAGATGGTGATAAAACCTGCACTGAAGGGACCCATCTCACCCTCCATTCCCCACCACTCACTGCCTGGGAGCTCCCCAGCAAATACAGAAGGAGTTTGGTGCTGAGCTGCCAGGGCTGCAGCCTGCACACACGCCCGCAGCAGCAGCAGCAATTAAACAGGGAAGTGCACAACAGCATTCAAAGTCTGAGAGGCTGAATTGTTCCTCAACTGAAAAAGAACAAAAACCTGGCACCCAGACAATCCAGGTTTTACAGGAAGCCTTCGTGCTTACAGCCCTGTCTGAGTCCAGTAATATTTTCTGTAAATGCTCTTCCAAAACAGTGCATTTCAACTTCTAAAGGAATACAACTGTGGCTGTGGCCTCAGCAATGCCTGACATGCACAAGTATTGTTCCAACATGAAGTACAGAGTTTATTAAAAAGCAGGATTATAGACCTTCCCAGTAAACCTAAATCACGTTAAGGATTTTGACCTGTCTTCAAAGCATATCAAATGGAAAGTGTAGTCTCATCTTTCAGGAGCTACTGACTGCACCAGCTAGACTAACCACATACTCCTGCTAATGACCAAATTCAATTCCTCTTCTGCTATTCTACCTCATATATTTTAGGTCTATAATAATCTAATTAAGGCTGAGCCACACCAGCTTTATGATAGATGAAGGAAGTCCAGGAAGATGTTACATTTTAATTTTATAGCAGTTTGTGTCCATAGAAATTTATAGCACAGTCTTCAGATCAACAAAATTCTGCAACAGACAGCTTAGACACAAAATACTGCAGACAAAATACCACAGAACAGCTTAAAAAAGAGATTAATCAGGGACTAGTTTATGTATAAGCTTTAACAAAGCCCAAGTAACAAAACGTGTAAGTATATGATGATAATTTATCTTAAAGCAAAAACCTTTCCAGAGCCAAAATGAATTCTCAATGTCTTGAAGGTAGACCGATCAAAAAACATTCCAGAGGCATATTTCACCGAGGTTTTCTTTTTTTTTTTTTTCTTTAATTCAAAACAACCTTAATATCCAAAGTACTGGGAATAATAATGTATTGGAATAGAGGGATTTACAATGGCCATCTGTGACTTAATTATTGCTATCCCTGTTCAAGGGTTGATTGAGCAGTTTAATCAGATGATTCTGTACTCCTGCATGATAAACTATGACAAACTACCCAACAGACAGACCACCAAGGCATCAGAGCCTCCTAATAAACATCCTGCTCTACATTCAGAACAGACAGGGGCACCAAAAGGATACCATGAGCTCGTGGGAGATTCTTGAGTCACCTTGAATAAAGTCACTGCAGTAAAGTGGATCTCAAAAGGCAAACACAGTGACTGTAAAACCACACTGAGGAGCCACTTTCATGACACTTCCGACTGAGCAGCAGAAAGACACGCTTTTACACTTAAATTGTTTTGCCAAGTCAGAACCTGGTTATATTAACCTAAATCCTTCTCAGGAAACAGGCATGCAGTTTAAAACTAGGAAAGCTAAAATATTATGCAAACTTGTGCTTTGCTAACAAATTTAATCTTAGCTGCCTAAAAGTTATGGTACTTCAAACACAGTCAGTATCTTAGAGTCTAAAAAACTCATTATGCTAACTAAATGTAGTGCCACTGTACTAAGTCCCCTCTAAAGCAACAAGCTGTGAGATATCCTAGTTATTTCAAAGAACTCCTCTTAGAAATAGCACAGATTTTGTGGTCAAAAGGAATGACAGTTTCTTCCTCTTGCTGTGAGAGTTTGGAATGAGTTTCTAAAATAAAGTTACCTTTGCTAATAGTGGCATTAAGATCTTGCAGCCCCTGTGAAATTCCAGAGAAAGCAGAAATTAGTGTAACATCTGCTGCCTGTCACCAGGCATTTCTAAGTAAATTGACTTTATTAAATAATTGGTAACTTGTTTATATTTCTATAGCTTGCTTTAGAAACATTGATTGATTCAAGCAATCCTATAATTTCATTGTCCTATAAACTTGACTGGAGATAAATATGGATTTATGTTCACAGATCAATAGCTCCACAATCACAGCAAAAGCCAAAAAACCCTGCCTAGACTAGTCTTGTAGTTGCAGAGACACATATAAATGTTTGCAAAAACATTATGGTAAGAGCTGTAAAGTTTTAATTTTTTTTTTCTGAAGCTTGGTTTTTAAACACCATTAAAAATGCCTAACCTTCTCTGTCTAATTGAAAAGCTACTCTAGATGACAAATTCCAGGCTTGAATTCTCAAAATTATGTTTTGGTGCTGGAGTACAGGTCAAAAGAACTGTGAAAAACTTAACATAAGTAACTTGTTCTATAACTTAATTAAACAAACTTATAGACTAATACAATGCATTTATCAGTACCCTGTCAAAGTCCAAAATGACAAATAGGAAATGCACCAAAAGTCTCAAAAACCTTGAACCTCAGACAAGGTAAAGAACTGTTCTTCACCTGAGGACCACCACTGTTTTTTTTTAATATCTCATGCTCCCATAAGAAATTCCACATATGCAAATGGAGAATGTGCCCATGGGCTGTGGCCTTCAGCCTGACAAGAATGTCAGAATTCTTCCCATCTGGGAACTGTGGGCAGTATCAGCTGTCCCTTCATGCCTTATCTCTAACTGTCTAAAACCAGGGGGTTTAGTTGCAATTGTCCCTCTGAGATGAATAAGACAGCAAAAAGAGAGAGCAAATGAATGTTCAATGTATTAGGTGATACAAACATGTCAAAACCAGAACAGGTACTACATCTCACAACTGCCACTAGTCTCTGCACAGAAGAGGCAGTAAACTGGCAAAAAGGAAAAGAAAGGTGGCAAGGAAGCAAGTCAGACTAACGCTATTGCCACAGCAATGGTTCTCATACCTTGAAAAGCCCAGAAACTCTTAGTTTGCATCCACATGTAGAAATCCAACCTGACTGCAAAGAAACTCAAACTGGCAGCAAAAAGAATCACTGAGCTCCAGTTCTTCAGCAATTATTTAATGTCATGTAAAGGACCACTTCTTAAGATGCAAAAACATCCCTTCACAGGACATTCTCCTGGAGATCACCAGGTGCAGGTAATGCTGCTCCAACTCCTGCAGATATGTCAGGGGAAGCTTTTGCCCTGTTGCCTCTCTTGCCTTTGAAATTGTTCCCCATGACAAGCATTTCCAAATGACAGTAACTGCACTGTGTACAAACATGATGAATATTCTCAGATGGCAGTAAGGCCACAAAATGTGTGGGGCGCTGGAACACACAAAGCTGGGGCAGGAAGACACACTGAACCTTCACACCACGGGGCAAACAGAGGCACAATATAAAGTACCTTGAAATGCCTTATTTTCACTCATGCCCTATACAGAGTGTATCTGCTGCCTCAATGTATGCATCACATGATGAATAATTCTTGGTAGATCGTGCCAAATGTTCCCAAAGGCCTTCCTGCCCATCTGAAAGGGAGCACAGATAACTCGTGCAAATTGCAGCCCCCTTGTACGTGGCCAAGAAGCACTGCAACATATGGGCAGCTCTACTCTGGTTCAGCCCTTTGTGCTTTCCCATTCATTGGGTTTTCTTACTGCAGACTTTCTCTCTGACCATTTGTACACTAGTTCACCAAATCAGAAATCCCTTCAGCTTCATTCTCAGCAGATATGCTGTAGCACAGACATGCATAACTGGCAAGGGGAGAGAAAAAAAAGAAAAAGTGAAAAAAAAAAAAAATTATGCAATCACAAATCCAGCATTTCCAAACCTCAAGCTCTTTCTGAACTCTTGGTTTAGCTGAGTTTTTTGCTACAGTGTTGGTTGTTAATTTCTGCAATTGTGATAAATACAGGTTTTACTGGGGGCAAGGACTGTCAAGCTCCAAGCAAGGAAAAAAATGCTCAGAAGCTGTGAAACTCAAAGGATCAGGGCTAAAATACTAATTAAACTATTTTAATTGCTCAATTTATAAATTGCATGTTTTTCCTGCAGTCTCATGGATCTGAGAGTAAATCTGTGATTTTGGAATGCTTGAGGCTAGCAATACTTACAAAAGGGCATGAACCCAATAAGCTGACCTATTAGCCAAGGGAAGAAAGGTTAAGTGGAAGGCTAAATAACCTGATGTTATGAGTTGAAACAGCAAGAAAAACTTAGTCTCAACAAGACTTCAATCCTGCTGACACTCCTTTTAACTTCATCTCTCAAAGATGTAGATGCTGTAGTTGGGATCTGAGCCTAAAGTTTGCAGTGTTCAGCCTCCTTCCTACCTTCTGATGCCTTCCACCCAGTGGCAGATAAGGCCAGCCCATTATTGTAGTTGGAAGGAAATATGTTTCCCTCTCAGGGTATGGGGAACTTCCTCCTCAAGAGCCCCAGCTCTGTGTGTGGCAGCTCAAGCTAACTAGAAATTCCCAGGCACAAAGGGAGGTTGTGATGAGCTGTAATTCAGAGGGGGTCCCCAAAGATGCATGAGTATTTTAAGGGTGTAGCAAAGAATTTTTGGAAGTCTGGAGCAGGTAGATTCCCTCTGTCCTCGTGTGATGCACTCAGCTCTGTGGATGGAGAGCACCAACTCCGAACATAAAATACTGTTTTTTCTCTCAGTATGTAACTCCAGTGAAACTTATTGGAGCACTGAGGGTACACTGAGAAGATTACACTCCTTAATGTGCAGTTACAGCTGTACTGCAAATGCAACATTACATGCTTTCTATTATGGTTCAAGACCACTCTGCTCTTCAAGACTGTTATAAACCTCAGAAAACAGGGGTTTATAATGGAAATGCTGAAACACACAACTCTAAAAACCCTGGCAGAGAGGAAATATAGCCATAAATTCAGCTTTTCTTTTCCAGCATACACATTGGCAAGTTATGAATAATAGGTATTTCTACACTTACAACAGACAGATGCACACACTGCTCAGGGTAACCTTTGCTGTAAAGGTGGAGGATGGAAAGAGCTCAGAGTGGAAAGAGCAACCTTTCATCTTGTGTTTTACAGCGTTACTGCAACTGCAATGATGGCATAAACCCAGCAATTGAAATTTAGTGCCCTGTGCACCAGTGCTGAATTTTGAATGCACTTGTTTTAGAAAGGGTGTGTTATGTTTCTCTGGTCAGCAAGAAAAAGACATGAGCCCCCTCAAATCCCCTCAGCCTTCTTTGTTTTTAAAAAAGACTTGGCTGCTAGGATGCTGTTTAAATGACATTGCAAATCAGCTTGCTATCCATTCAAAAACAGATATTCTATATATATATTCTTTTCCGTATATTGTCTGGTCCCTATCTTCTTAACACTACCAAGAAGCAAAATTTGCTTGTAATTACTGAATTTGTTACTGTAAAAACCCCTGCTCTGTTTGGCAAGAAAAAAATGGGCAGGCAACTGTACTACCACTGAGGCATTTGGGGATTTCTTCAGATATTAACAGCAACAGCAGAGGTGGGTCAATACAATCCCATTGGCCATATCATGCTGTGTGATTTCTGATGCGTATGAGGAAAGGAAAACCAAACCAACACAACTGCCGTTGGGGAGGAGTGCTGATGTTGGGTAAACAGGGAAATCCATGCCTGATTTAAACATTGCAGCCTGACAGTCAGGTGGGGAAAGGTAGAGCAGGGAGGTCCATCCTCCTTCATCACCAGGAGGGAGGGGGCAGAGGCGCCCACCACTGCTGCTGCCTGCACAGGGCTTGGTGCCATCCCCACCATCCTCCTCCTTGGTCACCTGCCCTGCCCCAGCAGCATCCCCAGACATCTCACTTCTCTGGAGACATCCTTGCAGGAGTTCTGACACCCTGGCTTCAGCTGCCATGTGCAGAGAAACACTCAAAGCTCAGCAAGGCTGCCTGCAGGTATGATCCCTGTTTTTTTTTATTAGTCCTGTTCACACTTAGGAAAGTTTTCTGAATATGTAGGCAATGCTTTCAGATTGAGATGCCCCTATAAACTAATTTATCTTCCAGTTCAGATGCACCCATAAGTTATTTTCTATTACAAATATATCAGCTGTGACTGTGTTCACAGGGGTCTCAGGCTGAGGGAAGAGACGAGGATTTGACTTTATGTTTCAGAAGGCTTGATTTATTATTTTATTATATATATTATATTAAAACTATACTAAAAGAATAGAAGAAAGAATTTCTTCAGAAGGCTAGCTGCTAAGAATAGAATAAGAAGGAATGATAACAAAGGTTTGTGGCTCGGACTCTCTGTCCGAGCCAGCTAGGCTGTGATTGGCCATTAGTTAGAAACAACCACATGAGACCAGTCACAAATCCACCTGTTGCATTCCACAGCAGCAGATAATCAATGTTTACATTTTGTTCTTGAGGCTTCTCAGCTTCTCAGGAGGAAAAATCCTAAGGAAAGGATTTTTCATAAAAGATGTCTGCGACAATCAGCAGTGCCACTAATTGGTCTATGAGGGACATGAAAACTTCACCTGTAAAGCAGCCCATGAGACCTCTCCATCAAAGAATAGAATTTTTAAGAATTTCTAGCATTAAGAATGCTAGAATTTTTAAGGTAATGGATTAATTGGTAGAAGGTTTAGAACTCCTTACCAACACCTCTAACACTAACTCTATCATCCCCATTTCAGATCTGAGGGCACTGCATTTAACCTTTCTGCATGTTTGATTCATGAAGGACACCAGCTCTTCAGCTTTCTGCATGACAGCAGCCCTGATGCCACAGTGTGCAAACCCCACACACCCAAATCTATACCTCTCACTCACCCAGAGCTGCTAAGCCTCTCAGCAGGCTCCTTGTCCAGACCTGTTCAGTTCAGCATTTGGCAACTTCTACAGAGACCAACAGCAAAGCTCCTTTATTGCCATTAAAAGGGCAACACAATTCCCAGCAGAACTGAGAACTGCCTTTCACATCTTCTCTTGGGTGACACCTTTACTAGGAGGGTCTCCTGTCTTCACTTCCACCTTTTTTGTTTAAATAGGGTCTTGCACCAGTAGCCTGAGCTAAAATCTCCCACTCTGCTCCCACAATTTTCAGCCTGCCCACTGCTTCACCCCAGCAGCAGCTGAGAACCAGTCTGACCATGAGAGATGCACACAACAAATCTATGGTCTTCAGAATAATAAGCAAATTATTTGCAGGAAAGGACCACAGGAGTATAATTGTGTCATAGCACCAAGTCTCTACACACAGGGCGTTACTATCTCATGTACACTTAGCCCTGGGAAGTCTTCAGTGTGTCCTTTTGACAGGTATTTACCACAACTCTGGCAAGTTTACACTCAGGTGTAAGGACCAACAGCAAGGCTGGAATAGTTTCCCTGGCCTGCTTGCCAGATGGTCACTGGCAAAACGTTCAGAAGTGTTTTACCTTACCCAGGAAGCACACAAACCCATTTCCCCTTCCTCTGCTATCTGACCAAAGCTCTGTTTTATTAAGCAGCGGGGTAAAACGGAAGCATTTCCAAGGATTTTCCCTGTAGTGGTCTTAACAGCCTGAAACTTTGAGTTGCCTCCAGTTGAGCAAACAGCAGATACATTGGAAAAAGGAAATTTACGCAGGCAGAGTCTATTGCAGCCACACATGCAAAAGGTGTACTTGTCAATGTCTCTCTACTAAGACCTCGAAACTCAACTTAAAAGGAAAAAAAATAGTTTAAAAACAAGCTTAAATTTAGCAAAAAGCTGGATGCTCTAAGACCCTTATTCACTAGAGAAAGATTTACAGCCTCTCTAGGGGAGTGGGATTCCTACCCTCACTTTTTCCAAGACTAATCCCACTAACCTTTCCCTGAAGGAGCCAAGACATCTAACCATGGCTGAGGGGAAGAATGGCACCTCTGCCCGGCCCCACACGCTGACTCTGCCGCCAGCCAAGCCCAACTCCCATGCCTTTGCCCAAGGATGCGCCACAGGCACGGCCCGGCACGGCACGGCAAAGCTCCTCAGCCAAAATCACGGGGCAAGGAAGACTAGGGCGGACCACATCGAAAATCCCAGGAGATCCTTACCTTCAGAGGTGTCCCGTGCCTCCTGCAGCGGTTCCTGGTTGGGATGCCAGCCGCAGCTGCCCGGCAGCAGCCTGAGGGCAGCAACGGGGCGCGGAGCCATCGCCGCCTCCACACAACACACAGGTGCTGGGACAGCTGCCAGGTAGGGCCGCGGGACTACAACTCCCAGGAGCCCCCGCGCCTCCCTGCCCAGTCCCCCTGGGCTGCTCCCCGCCAAGCCCTCTGGGGGCTGTAGTTCCACCACCACCCCCAGCCTCTCCGGCTGACAGGCTCTTGGTGGGAAAGGAGGATTTGCGTGGCCGCAAAGGAAGCTAACACTCCGAGACCTTTAATATGTTTCTTTTTTTAAAAGTCTATACGTGTATGTCTGCGTCACAAATTAAAAAAAAAAAAAGTGCAAAACTCAGCAAATATTTGTATCTCCAGCAAGGGGGAAATGGGAAGTTAGTGTACTTCCAATTGTCTTCCCGCTTCTGGTGTGGATTCTTTGGTTTGCCGTGAAAGGAGAAGAGAAAAAGTGAAAAATAAGAGCTCATAAGCAAGTATTGCCAAATAGCTTTGCAAAATCAGATGGGAAAAACTTAAATGTTCCCATACACTGATTAGTTAATGACTGGCTTCCAGCCTGCAAACGTGCCGATACTTAACTGTATCCTCCACTGAAGTGAATGCAATTGAATCTCATACTCCAGTTGTTCCAGAAACTCAAGGCCTCTAGAAATTATAAGCATGGCTTAGTAATGCTGAGATTTTAAAAGTAATTAAGGGCTTATCCACATTGGGAGTTGCTGCAGAGTAGCTTCTCTTGCGTAACTCCCCTTCCCTGTGCTGGACATGAATTTCACACTAACACTGCTTTATTCTGAATTAGTTGGCCCCATTCAGGCTTTCAGTTCACAAGCTACCTTTGCCCACATTGATGGACTCATGCAAGGTGAGCCTAAATTGTGTGTTCTGTTTTCACCCTTGTGTTCAAGCATTCATTTAGGCATGTGCTCCCAACAGCTAGGCATTTCTTTTGAAAACTAGACATGAAGTTTCTCACACAGTCACTGCTGCCCTGAATTTGGGAGATCAATAGGATCACTAAATGCCATGAGACTCACAAAAAACCCCTTTGGGAGCATGGCCCTGTTTGCCTAATTTTGAATGTTTGTTTTTCTAACACAAGGCTGTGCAAATGAGAGAAAGTTCCCCTTTCAGAGTAAAATCTGCTCTCAGTAATTAGTCCTTGTGGGTAGCAAGTTTTACTTCACAGAGAACAAAAAAATTCATAATCTGTCCAGAATATAGCGAAAGCTTTAAAGTTTTTCCCAATTTTTATTAATTGCATATGTATAAAAAATATCAACAGTGTTAATGTACAATGAGCCAGAGAATTTCTACCAAGACCAGTAGGTATTAAACTCATGGATGTATCAACAGGTCCCCTTTACTCCAGGTGAAGAAGAGGAGAAGGAAAGGTCCAAAGTAACAGGAAATAATAATAATAAATGAGTGATGCAGGAGGTTTTAGTGTACAGACAGGTGCCAGGGCCATCTCTGTGTAGTTGCAGAGCAAAGTTTCTAAATGAAGAAGACTTCCCAGATGAGGAGCACACGATGCAGAGGCAGAGACTGAGCCCTGCCAGAGCTGCACAGGACCCACACTGCTCCCTGATTTCCAGCTTTGAGAAGCTCTGCAGGGAACTGAAGGGAAGCTGCAGGATTTCTGCACCAAATCAATCCATTGGATGGCTTCTGGATTCCATCTGTCCCGGGGAACTGTTCAGCTGCTTTGCAAGGCACCACAGCTCATCTTGTACTTCCAGAACAAATTGGCAGCCCATGAATAGCACACTCGAGCCATAACCCGGATAAGTCTTCCAGGATAATTGAGATTCTACAGTATGTGACTTTTTATAGTAAATTTTCATAGACTTGCTAGAAAAATGTGAGTTTTGACCTAGCACTTTTCATTCCAAGAGTTCTGAATGATCTATTTTAATGCAGGTTTAGAAAAGAAAAAGAAAAAAAAAAAAGCATGTTCTTTTGACTTCAAGTTCAATTGATAGAAGATTTATTAATCACCATCATGCAATTTATATCAGAATGCCTGTATTAAAGCAGATACATGGAAGGGCTGGAATGGATTGCTTCCCGAAATCTTGTGGCATTAAGAGTGGAGTTATGTTTTCTTTCCTGTTTTGTTTTGAACTCTCTAGCACTTGTTTGACTGAGACAGTCTCTCATTAAAAATGAGGTGTAAGAAAACTGCTTTTGTGAATGCACAGGGTTATTACTTATTCCAACAGGTATTTTGCTCTTTTCTGACTTGCATAACGACAAACACCATGACTAAGTCTATTGAAACTGCTAAGGTCCATCTAATGCTTTCATTTTCCTACTTCCCAAAACAACAATGGTCTCAGTCATCTATTATTTGCAAGAATTCACAGATAATATCAGAATAAAGAGGAAGCATGGATAATACAGCACCAGGCCCTCCTATTGTTTCACTGGAATAGGGAAATCCACTGGAGACTGAACTTTCTGTAAACACTGGTCTGATGCTGGCTGCCCTCCTTCCCTCCCTGAGGAGCTGGCTGCTGTGGGGAAGCTCAGCCCACCCCATTCACCTGATTTCTGTAACCCAGAGCTGAAAGACCTGCCAGATGTAAGGACCACAGCAGGATGAACACATTTCTTTTCCCATCCAGAAAAGAGATGCAAATTCCAGGTGCAGATGATTTCCCAAAAGCAGAAGGCAAGACAATTGAAAAAATCATTTAATGCCCATGCTGCCAGAGCTGAAAAACGCTTTCACAGGGGAGCTGTGAACACCCTGCATCTCCATGAAGGGTCAGTCACATTCACAATGCCATGCAGGCTCATACATGGCAAAAGCTTTCCATGTTGCTTGCATATTTTGAAAAAAATCAGAGCTTTCCTCAGCCTGTTCTCCTAAACACCTAGTAGGCAAGGGAAAAATGGAGGTAGAGCCCCAAATAATTCCCTAGCAAAGTGCTGAACAGCAAAGCAAAGAGCCAAAGGACTCCCATTTCCCCTGAACACCTTTCACAGCTGCACCCTGGTTTCCTGGGCACTTGGCTGAGGCAGCAGCTGGTGCTGCCACCTCCCCTCCATTCCCATCAGTATCCCAATGTGCAGCCTTGCAGGGTATTTCCATTGGGTTTGGCTGACCACAGGTGAGCAGGGGAATCAACTTCCCAGCCAGCAGACCAGGTAGTAAATACACGGCACACACAGTACTTAATTTGTAACTTTGATGACATATTAGAGGCTAAAATAGAGGGAAACTCATGGGAAAGCAGGGATCCAGAGATAAGGGATGTTCTCCCTCCTGTGTCTGGGGGAGGGGCTCTGCTCCGCATTGTTCCTGCCAGCAGATGGAGCAGGGCTGGCACGGGAAGGGTGAGCAGCAGTGGGAGGCCTCCCTGCCTCCATCCACGGCTTCCTCTCTCCCAGGAGCTTCTCCTGAACTAGACGGGCTCCCCTTTCCTGCAGGAGGTTTCTCGTTCCCTCTCGTGGCCAGCGGATCCATCCCAAAGGTCTCTCCCGATGAAGGTAAGCTCCCTGCAGTGATGCCTGCAGAGAGCTGAATACAGCAATGAAGGCTGATGAGTATAAAAGCATCTATCTCTACTTCTCCACTGGTGTCTGCATGTCCATGCTCACATGTCCACAGTAGGCCACAGAGTGTGGCCTCTCACATGTCCACAGCGGGCCACAGAGTGTGGACTCTCACATGTCCACAGCGTGTGGCCTCTCACATGTCCACAGTAGGCCACAGAGTGTGGCCTCTCACATGTCCACAGCGGGCCACAGAGTGTGGCCTCTCACATGTCCACAGTGGGCCACAGAGTGTGGCCTCTCACATGTCCACAGTGGGCCACAGAGTGTGGCCTCTCACATGTCCACAGTGGGCCACAGAGTGTGGAATCTCACATGTCCACAGTGGGCCACAGAGTGTGGCCTCTCACATGTCCACAGTGGGCCACAGAGTGTGGCCTCTCACATGTCCACAGTAGGCCACAGAGTGTGGCCTACTGTGGCCTACCCTGAGTAGACAAAGACCTTCAACACAGCCGTGCCCACCTTCCCTTTCTCCTGCACTGGTTCAGTGTCACTGTCTCCAGCTGTCAGAAGGGTTATTTTCCACCCCTGTGTTCCTGCTGAGTCTAAGCCAGGATCAACATGAAAGATGGATGTGTTCATGTCAGGTCAGCAAATTAAACCTAGTGAGCTAAGAATAACCAGATTCCAAAGGTGAAAAAACAGAGATAGGGTGGAAATGGAGAAGTGCTGTTTTCCTGCTTAGCCCTGGGGATAGGAATGGATGGAAAAAAAACCCCATGTAACCCTCAACATCCCCTTAGAGCCCTTCTTCACAACCAATTCCCCTTACCCTCAACACCCACTTCTTCATTCCTTTAATCTGCTTTTTTGGTCAGATTGTGAGACACAGGTCCTTCTGCAGCTCCCAGAACATCCTATATGTTTCAGCCTTTTAAAGCCAGAGATAATCCTGGTGGTCCCTTGAGAAGCACCCACCAGTGTGTTGTCACCATCCCAAGATTCCTGGAGATGTGGTCACACAAGGGTGAGAACAAAAAGAGCACTGCCATTTGCATTTTTGTCTGCCAGTTTGAAGAGGACATGCAGGTACCAGGCATCCTCATGGCAAAGCTGCCCTTCTGTGCCCTTACAGTTAAGACTCAATGCTTATTTTTTCCACAGATAATGATATATATATGTATGATATATATATATGTGTGTATATATATATACATGATATATATATATATGTAATGATATATGTGTGTATATATACATATATGATATATATACACATATATATCATATATATATAATATATATTTTTTTTTATATATATAGTGAATGTGCACAAAGTGGGTGATCCATGTGTCATTTTACCAATATTGCCCATGCACTGGCTTGAGGAAGGACAAGCAGGCTCTGATGGGTGGGCAGTGCTCAGTGAGCATTATAATCAGGCAGTTTAATACACATGTAGTGCTGCTGGTAGGACACCATTCAGTGCACATGAAAAGACAATGACAGAGCAAACTATGCAGAATAAATACTTTCTGGTTGGCAAAGGGAGACATTTGCAGGTAACTCCAATATCTACGTCGCATTCTTCCTTCTTTTGCCTTTTGGTTTTCATTATTCTGCTTTTTGGAATCAGTTCATTCTTTCTCAAAAGAGTTGGAATATTTTGTTCTTCTCTTTTTTTTTATTGTTGTTAAAAAGCATCTCTTTTGTTTATGTCACATATATGAGCTTTACCATCAGTAATTAAGGCATCACCTAGTGTTATGCCCATAGGGGAAAGGCCAAGCTTTCTAAATGGAAAAGTACATCAGTGTCTCATTTGCTTTATAATAATCTACACATCTGAAGCCAAATGGTGTTTGTGTAGCCCTGGTAGGTTCCAAAACTGCCATTATGGTGTCATTTATTTTAGTGCGTTATAGAATAAAATAGAGATGATTGAAAATACTAAAGCTCATACCTGAGAAAGAGTACAATCCATGCTGATTTCTTGGTGTTCTTTCTTACACTTTTTTAGTGGCAGAAAGAGATTTTCTTGCAGAAAATGCCTTTGACATAGATGTTTGAGTGATCTGCTACATTGACAGTAAAGAATAATATTTTATAAGGCTTTTATGGGGTATTAAAAGTCCAAGGTGGCCAAGTTTCCTAACAGAAAAGGCAAAATATCTCAGGGGTTGAACCATCTGCACCAGAGTGATTCCAGACCAACTCACTGTGAGAGTGCATGTCTTTGTGTGTGTGTGTGTGTGTGTGTGTACATGTGTGTGTGTGTGTGTGTGTGTATGCACTTCAGAGGGACATTCTTTGTTTCAGTTCCATTATAATTCCTTTAAATATTTATTACTGGAATGTAAATTCTGCTGAAAACTGAGGCCTCTGCTCTGGAAAAAATAGACCATCACCTACCACGGATGTTGTCACTCCAGTGAAATAGCCAAGTCCCTTTTGGAGAAACAAAAGGATTTGGTTATATAAACAAGTCACTGCACTGAATTATAAGAGTGGGGAAAAAAAGAGCAAAAACCTGCTGACTGCTGGTTGAACTACTCCTTGGCTACGTGTGAACTGAGGTTGTGCAGATCTAGCAAAAGCAGGAGCAATATTAAAATGAATTGGTTACTAATAGTGGAAATAGTCCAGCAAGCACATTTACAATATCCAGCGCTAAGGATGGCTTTGTTTTCAGATTGGTTTGTCTTTATTTTCAATGTAAAGCATTAATAAGCTTCTTAAGGAGATTGGGGGTGGGAGAAAACATTGGCTGATCACCTTAAATCCCAGGAAAATAAAAAAAGTTCTCAGGTTGCTGGATGAAATAACAAATTAGAACAGGTTTATACTTCTTCCACTGCTATGAAAGCTTTACTTCTAGATCATTTCCAGACACCAGAAAGTTATTAAAATTCACAAAGGGAAAAGAAACTCTACATTTATATGAGTTTTAAAACTTATTTTGGGACTTCAGCTTGATACGAGTGTATAGGAGAATAAACTTGTAATGTGAAAAAGCTAGTCAAAAAGAGGAACCAAGGACCAGTCTAGCACTACAAACACTTGGGAAGGGATTTATCAAATAATATTTGGAGTTACATTTTATTCTGAAGAGTCAAAACTGGACCAGACTGCTGTGGATAGTACCAGCACTTAGGCTCAGGTATTTGTATCACTTTAAACCCTACTGTCATTTCAAGGATATAAATAGGCTTGGGAAAATCAGATTATTGGAAGGATTAAATTGGGATCAGTGTCAGTAATAATCTATTCCTTTGTGGTGACACCAATTGAAACAGGGAAAGTTTGGGGGAGGGGAGTGACACTATACAACATTGCCTATGGATTGTGTGGGAATGAGGAATATAAACAAGGGGAAGGAGGGTTAAATAGCACAGCTCTCGTGTGCCCAGCAGGCTGGGTGTACATAAGGCCAGAGAAATCCTCCCTGGAAACAGCATTGCCCAAAGACACAGCCTCACCAAAGGCCAGTAACGTGATGGAGTGCCAAAACACATCAGTCTTCCTAGTTTGTCAAACTAATAAAGTCTCTGTGTGCTGTGCTTCCACACTTCCAGTCCCCCCACCCAGCATGCTCTAAGAGCCACAAAATCTTAGAGGAATCATAAAGGAACTTTATTTCCTTTTTTTTTTTTTTCAATCACATTGCCTACAGTGTCACTCCAGTTATCTCCTAACTGGAAAAAAAGGCAGCAGGTACCTGGCTGCCCTGCCTCTGGGGATTCTGAATTATCCCAGGCTGAGGAATGTCCTTTGGTCTCCAAGCACCAGCACCTCCATCACCAGCCCAGTGCCATTACCCCATCCAGCCATCCCCAATTGCAATCCATGCAAGTGCTGCCTACATAAGAGCTAAGTGAGCAGCAACTGGCCCAGGTTCTTTATCATTGTCCAAAATACATTTCTACAAGTAAAATCAAATTTACTTGGCTCATTTGGATCCAGAATTAATTTGATAGTGGTGACTTTAATTTGGTGACAAATTGCCCACTGAATTTTCTTTCAACCAGAGTCACGTCAGCAAGGTACACAAGGTACCTTGTGGTGGCTGAGCACAGAAAGCATATTTAGATTTGTCTTCCATCTTGTCTTTCAGAGAAAGTTAAAGACTGGGTTCTCAGTCTGGAGCTCTCTAAGTGAAATCCTGCCTCCCTGATAAGCCATTTTCTGCTTAATCTGAAGATGATTAGAGGGATGGAACACCTCTTCCATGAGGAAAGGCTGAGAGAGTTGGGGTTGTTCAAATTGGATAAGAGAGGGCTCCTGGGACACCTTATAGTGGCCTTCCAGTACCTGAAAGGGGTTTGTAAGAATGATGGAGACTACTTTTTAGTAGTGGCAATAGCAACAGGACAAGGAATAAAGGTTTTAAATTGTAGATTCAGACTTGATAAACAGGAGAAATTTTTTACAATGCAGGTGGTGAAACACCAGCACAGGTTGCCCAGAGAGGGTGATAGAGGCCCCATTCCTGGGAACATTCAAGGTTAGGCTGGACAGGTCTCTGAGCAACATGACCTAGATGAAAATGTCCCTTTCTGTGGAAGGGGAGTTGAAGCAGATGGCGTTTAAAGGTGCCTTCCAACACAAAGCATTCTATGATTCTATGGGAAAGGGTATTTCCCTGGGTAGGAGTCTTTATCCTTCCTCTGACCACTGAGTGGACAGTGCTGGGAGATTGGTGGCAGTGCATCTCAGGTCTTGGAGCAGGTTTCTATAAATACACTGACTATAAGCAAGATAGTGGTGAGAAGAAAGGAATGCAATGGAGTATTTCTTGGAGTAAATAATGTTTCACTTATACTGCCCTGTGACAGGAGCAAAAATCATAGGGTGGGCAATTCCCAGCATTGTTCCCAGGTGCTTTTCCAAAAGTTTGCTTTAACTCTGTACAGAATGAATTATTTGGGTTTTTTTACTGTTGAAGAAGAAATGGTTGATATTTGGAATTGCGCATTTATAGCTTTGTCCCTTCAGAGGCTTCCTCATAAAAGTGGTTCTTTTCACATTTCCCACTCGATTTTTTTTCTAAATATGCATTTAAATTTCTTCCTCTATTTCTTTAGATGTAAAATGCAAGCCTCTGCATCTACAAAAAAGCTCATGAGCTTCTCTTTTCTTTCAGTCTTTCAGCTTCCCACTTTTACTTCTGCTCAGTTAATTACTCACTTATAATTATTTCCCTCTTTATTTACGTGGGCATGTGTTTTCCCATATGGGAAGCCACTGCCTGGTCCTTGGGAGTCAGTGTAACCTGACTCCAGCCCTGCTGGCTCTCTGTGAACCCTCTGGCGTCACGG
This sequence comes from Agelaius tricolor, assembly GCF_023055355.1. Lineage (NCBI taxonomy): Eukaryota > Metazoa > Chordata > Aves > Passeriformes > Icteridae > Agelaius > Agelaius tricolor. Next base: position 9,077,688 of record NW_027269263.1, read on the forward strand.
AGCAGCTCCCAGCAATGCAGGGGTAGGATCAGTGCCTTGCTTGGCACTTGAGCACTGGGTGCTGGGTGCCCATTCCCTGTTTGCCAGGTGCACCCAAGCGTCTGGAAATGCTCCATCATCCCAAAAGAGCCTGGCCTGAGGTGGGTAGTGAGGCCAGAAAACCCCATGTGGGCAAAGCAGCAGGGGCATGAGCGACCTGGGAGGGTGAGGAAGGGGAGGGCATCCCAAGCATTGCAGCCTTCATCCCTTCATCTCCCTCTGTCGGGGTGTCTAGTTGGTCACAGTGACCCCGAGATACGTTAGAAAGTCTCTTTTCCCAGCCCAGCGCTTGAAGAAGGAGTCAGAACTCTTCATTTCTCGGTCTCAAGGTTGTTTATTGTATCTTATCTGTAAAATTCTTTCTCCTGTCCTGCCGAGGTCCATCCAGCAGGACAGTCCAGAGCACTCTGCCTGCCCCCATGGTGGTGTTATGTCTTTATACTAAAAACTACATATACAATATTTACAATTACTTTCCAATACCTATCACCTATGTTAGACAGTGAGCTTCTACTCTAAACCAATCTGTAAGTGCCAACATCACAGCAGAAGACAGAGGCCAAGAAGAAGAAGAAAGGCTGGACACGCCCAGATCCCTCCATCTTGCCCCCCTGAATCCCCATTCTAAAAACCCCAAAATCTACTTTTTCACCTTGTGATAAAATCACTATCATTCTACTTAATTTGGCTTGCAGATCTTCATCTAAGGTTGGCAACTTGCTCCACGGGTCATAATCAAAACCACAGGCATCTTGGGCTCTATGCCAGGGTCTCTGAGACCCCTGGCAGGGGTCTTGGCTGCTCAGGACAGCCAGAGGGAGGGCCTGGGTCCTGACATCCCTCCTCCATCCCTTCATCTCCCTCCTCCATCCCTTCATCTCCCTCTGCCTGAGGAAACCAGGCTGGCAGCAAAGGCACTTTGTGCTTCAAAGGGCCCCGACAAGCACGTCACTGCTATTTGTGTAATGGGCTGAAATTCTTGAGCGAGCAGTGGTACATAAAGGAAAAGTCTCAGCATAATTACTGATTCTTACAGCTTTTCATTCCTGAAAATTTGAGGGTAAGGAAATAGCTGTAAGGGTAAGTAGGAGATAAATGTTGGTACATGGAACATTCCTTATTTAAACATTTTCAGCATGTCCCGGGGTTGCTGTCCCATAGCCAGGGCTTACCAAGGGTGCAATTCTTTTCCTCTTCATCTCTAAATCACCAAGTTTTCTCCTTGGACATCAATTAGAACCATCAGAGCTGATCAAAAAGAAAAAAAATTTACACAGATCCTCCATCACAATTTCCTTTCTAAATTTTTTTGGTTTTATTTTCACATTTTAAAAACTAGTTTTGAACACTTCTTTCTTGAGGTTGTGAGAAAATTTCCCTTTAGCCTCCCACAATCAAGTAATAACAGAAACAAATACATCCCCTTCTATATCCACATTAAAGAAATTTATGTCTGTCCCACTTAAGAACTGGCTGCTACCGTGACCTGCATTTTTTTTCATGTCATCTCCACTTTCTTGTGGGTTCACATTAATTTCTCTGTAGTGGTAGAAATGGAGTTCCAGGCATGTGTTTTTCTCAATATCAGGCTGAGACTGAATCTCCGGCCACAGCTTTGGTCAAGTTTGGTCAAAGGGTTGAGTTTGTCTGAGAAGCAAACTGTCTCTTTAGTGCCAGTAGCCAGAAGAAATTCTTCCCATTAATGCCAGCCAGGCTCCAGCAGCCCTGTGCTCCATGGCAGTTTCTTTCTCCAAAGAGATCAAAGCTTTCCATGCTGTCTGACTGGGACACCTTCTGCACAGGCTGGGAAGCAGCACCCCAATTGATTTCCGCTCTCCCAGTTGACACAGTTTGCTGGATTTTGGAAAAAAATTCTATGGAAAAGAGTTCAGCAGCAGCTGGTGTGAAGGCCACAGGCTCTGTGGGCTCTGCTCCCAGTGCCAGCAGTCACAGAGCCAGTGCCATGGCTAGCATGAGGGATGGGAGCAGGATGTGATCCGAGATGGAACCAGGGGTACCAGGTGCAGCCTGGGGTACCAGGGACAGCCTGGCTGAGCTCACAGGCCAGAGCTGTTCCACAGCAAAGCACAAACCTCGCTTCTTCTCAGGTGCCTGCATCTGAGCATGAACCAGAGGACAAAGTCTCCACAGTCTCCCACTGTGGGTGGGAAGAGCAGAGTCCACGTTCCATAACTTGCCTGCTTATCTCAATATTGTACCTGGCACCACGGTGCTGTAGTGATTGGAACCCCATAAATACCAATGGCAGATAGTAATTAGCACCCCATACATACCATCCACACATGGTCTTGCCACTAGGAAGCAAGAACAAGTTCTTCATACCCAACTGGCTGAGCAAGCTTGAAGGTGAAAATAACAGGAAGATGTAAAAAACCCTGTTTGAAAACAAAGATCTTCCTTTGGAGTCAAACTTTTTAATGAAAACAAAGCCTCAACCAGCAGCTTTGTACTAGTAGCCTTTGGCTCCAAAATGCCCTAAGTCAGTTTATATGTGGCTGATAAAAGGGTAGTTGATTGATTCATTACAGCCAAAGGCTCAGCTCCTAGGAATGCATGGTGCTTAATATTTTTTCTGGGATCTCTTTGATCTCTGCTGGAGGTTGAGGAGCAGGCTCCAAATTATAAAGTATTTTTGGAATTATATTGAGACCATTTTTCAGAAAAGTCACCTTCAAGTCTCCAAGATTCTCTCTGGAGACACAGGGATGGTGGAAAACTTCTGGCATGACAATTTTATCTGAGGTAAAGGAATATGACCAGTCTTAAAGGAATGGTAATCCAATCACATTTGGACAGACACTTGAATGTGGACCTAGGACCTAAAGTTTTCTACACATAAAACCCAAAGCACAAGTTTCTCTGAGGGTATATGGAAGCAAAAATAGATTTACAAATCTCTGTAGATCAGCTAGAGGAAGACAGGCATCCTACAAAAGGCACATGGGAGAAACTCACCATTTAATTCAGTGTGTTAAATTCCAGAGTGTGTTCAATTTGGGTTGACAAAACACAAGAGAGGCATGGCATCTGCTCTCTACCATTCCCCCTCTAGACAGAGCCCTTCCCCTCCCCGCTTGTACCTTAGAGCCCAGAGTATCTTTCACTTTGTCCTGTCTGTCCTGTCTGCCAGATCCTGGCCACATTTGCCAGGCTGCTGGAGAGCTCCTGCCATCAGAGCAGTGGCTGAGAGTCTGCTGGAGTCTGGGGGTCTCCTCATCACAGACAGTGGTCAGCAGGACAGGAACCTTCAGTTCAGTATCTGACAAGTGCTCTGGCAAAGCAAGGCACGGAACAAGGAAACCTCCTTCAGCATAACTCTAATAACCTCCCCCACAATACTATAGAAACAGAAGACTACATTCACTGACTACATTTACCCGAGCATTACAAAATATTAAATAGCATATTTAGCAAAACAAGAGCTTTCAGGTATTCTCTTTGGTAGGCAATTGTCAAGGGCAGAGCTGCATGTCGAGTTTGTATCTGCCTTGAAACCTCCACTGACTTAATTAGGGTAAAATGCATGAAGTGTAGTCATTATAATCTGCTTTGCAATGACACAAACATATAAAAGCCATGTTCATATGACAGGAGTGTCCAGATTTTGCATCCAAGCCCTTGACAAGATTTGGAGGGGAGAAGAAGGAAGGAGGGGAGAAGGGAAGATGGGAAGAATTGCTGAGCTGATATTTCTAAAACCCTTGGAAACAGCCGCTAAGTCTTTCGCTGCCTCCACCCTTCCCTGTAGTCTCATTATGGTAAGTAATGTTGCACTTGTTTGAAAACTCAGGTTTTCATGAGGCTGCCTGTGCAGGGGAGCCAGCAGCACAAGTGGTGCTGAAGATCTCTGCTCCCAAATGCTGAACCCCAGCGCTCGTGGCCCTTCAGTTCCCAGGAGCATCTCTGTTTTCAGGGAGCGGCTTGAACTTCTGCCTTAAAGTAAAAGCATATCATGACAGATACTCTAATCACAATGTCTAAATATAATACAAGGGAAGACAATTCAAGAGAGCTCAGCTACGCTTTTTAAAGCAACTGTCAGGAAACTGACTCTGTGGCTTGCTGCTTTAGAGTAAGATTAAATGAATCAGTCTCACCATTTGAATGCGTGGGAAGTCAGAGACAGCAAAGTGACAACTAAGGACAGTTTATTTATAATTGGGCCCTCCTTCTATAGCTGTTTGTGCACAAGGCTTGTGCACTAAGTACAAAAGTACCTGCCCTTTATGTAAAGTTACTCACAAGTGCTACCTGTACGTCAGGTAGATGGCTATGCTGGTTTGGCTGATTACAAAGTTCATGTAATTATTGAACTGTCTAGTGATGTTTGGGGAAAGAATACAGCTTATTATGCAGCAGCTTCAAAAGGCTCTGACTCCACGGTCCTTCAACCAGGAGTCTTTCACAACAAGGAAGAGCCATTGGTGCCAGGAGATGTCTGGAGGGATGTCATGGAGACTGAGGCACCATCAGTGCAGCAGCCAGGGCAGGTCTGTGAGGGCTGGAGGGTGACACCAAGGCAGCGCTGGTGGATGCTTTATGAGCAGGGACCTTTGATATTTAAGCTGCAGGTCCCCACTCCTTGGGCTAAAACTCTTCTGATTTTAACCCAGAGGTCTCCAAAACAAGGCCTGTCACCGAGGGTCAAGAGTGCTGTAGCTGCAGATGCAATCATGAGCCTGGGAGAAATTCAGTAGTTTATGGTACTGTCTGAATAATGAGCCCAAGTAGAGCAGCATCACAAAGAGAAATGGATTTGTCAAAGGAAAAAAAGGTGGGTTTCTCATCTCTACCTCCTCAGGATGTGGTCCTCATCTTTTAAAGTGTCCTTCTGAGTGAGTGAAAGGCAAAATCCACAAATGTGAGATAAAGCTGCTGAGAGAAGTACCAGGGAGTGGCTGAGTCCCTTGGAAAAAGTGCAGCATTGCTCTTTGCCCAGCCTCCAGGTGGAAAAGTCAATGGAATGAAGCTGACCTCAAGCTTTTATTCCTCCCCACTTTGGCAGGCTTTAATCTATAGCATCGGCCTGCACCCCTAACTGGGAAATATTATTAAAATGACATTAAATATTAAGAGAGACAACACAGCATCTCTCGCAGTGAGGGAGCTCCTGACACAGCAATCTCTTCCTAATAAACTGCCTTGACAAACAATTCACTTATGTTCTTATTTCAATTAGATGAACTACATTGCAGCAGTAAGGGTGAGGGTGGCTGGGTGTTATTTTGAGAAGTTGTAAATATTTATTCCTCTCTCTCTCTCTGTGGAAGAGGGTGGGCAGCAGGGTCTCAAGACAAGACCTCATGATCACAATTTTTAAAGCTGTGCTACTCACAGGTTGTGACTAATCAGCAAGGCATGATGCTTTTGTGTCAAACGTTCACCAATAGCTTGGCTTTTGGTGCAGCATTAAATGTAGTGGGCAGCATGGCCAGGTTTGGCTCTCATAGAGATCTGGGCTGGAAAAAGGGATAATATCCACTGCATAGCCAAATAAGTGTACATGCTAGAAGAGTTTTCCACCCCTGGCCAGAAGGATCCCACCAAGCTCAGGGCTGTGTTGTGGCTGGCACTGCCTGTACCAAATGCACTCCTTGGCCCACAGCACCTGAGCACACAGAGTCCCCAGATCCATGGTCAGGTCATTGGTTCAGACCTCCAGGTGAGCAACGGAGGGATGCAAGGACAGGGGAAGGACTGCTGGAAGGAACTCAGAAATTTAAAGCAAAGAAAATCTCCATCTCTGCTTTCTTGGAAACTTTGCCTGCAATTTCAAATATTTTCTGTTGGCGGCATGAAAGGCATGGAAGTAGACACGTGTGCTTGTCTTTGAAACACTGCTGGTCTGATGACCATTTTGGGAAGGGGGATAAAAATGTTTGACTTTGGAAAAGCAGCTGCTTTCCAGAAAATCCCTTGAGGCTCTGCACATTGCACAGGTTGGAAGCCACGAGGTTTCTGTCAGCACATCCCTACTTCTCCCTGAAGTATAGCACAGAAGATCAGCTCTGGCAAAGTGCCACAGAAAGTTTTATTACTTTAAGGTCACTGTTTTTGTTTTATAAGGCCTGACCAAAATTTTTACATCAGTCTGTAATTTTTTTTTTCCCATATGATAAAACGTCTCTCTTTGAGAAGGCGTTTTTGGAGGCTGAAGAGTAGTGGGAAATCCCTTCCCTTGTTGCTGAAGCCACGTCTGAGATGAAATATAGCTGCTCTTCACTGGAAAGGCCACGCAATGGGATTTTTAAGGTGGAGAGTGAAGTGGAATAAATAAAGCTGAGCAGTGAGGTGGGGTACATGAGTGGGCCAGGCAGGCATTGCCAAGTGGGAATTTGGCTTGTAAATGATTCTGTTAATAACTCCATAGAGCCTGTAATGATAGGGAACCTCACCTAATGCCTCATCAAAAAGTCAACACACTTTGCAGAACTGGGCATCCCTCATACAATCCTCTACAGCACTTAATAGAGTGAATCACAGCCTTGTATGGAACTTTTTTCTTTTTATATGTGTTGCCCTTTTAATCTGAAATAGTGGCTTCCTTTCCCTTTGACTGGTGTTCTGGAATGGACTTTAAATGGGCTTTAGTTATAAAAGTTCGGATCCAGAAGCAGAGAATTTGGGGTACAAGATGATTCATCATGTGTGCATCCACATCCCTACAGAAATGAAGTCTGGAGAATGTGTTTTAAGAGGCTGAGCCAAACTGTCCACTGGGTGCTTGCATAAGTGTCTGGGGGCATCACAGCATCACCAGTACCAGCAGAGCCCCACAGGATGGCAGGAGCTCAGGCTCTGCCCACGGGGCCCTGCTGATGCCACTGGCCATTAAAAAGGTTAAGTTGATGCTGGCAGAGACTGTCCCTCCCTTGGAAATGGCAATTCCAGTAAGACAGAAAGCGTGAGCCAAAGTTTAGGGGATACACTGATGGTTTCACCAAAGGAGAATGAGGAATTGCAAAGTGAAAACAGGGTAAAATTTAGAAAGATATAATTTGAAAATTTTCCTGTTTAAAAATTTGAAAAAAAAATACTGGGGGAAAAAGAACTATGGAAATAATATTTTTTTTTTTTTTCAGCAGGATACGAGGACTACATTTAATTTTTTGTTGCGTGGAATGGACTTTTTTTTCCCTTGCTCTAAGTGTTCCTTTTAATACAGCTTTAAAGGTGGAACAATTAACAAAGCCTGCATCACAAATGTGGTGCTCTCAGGAGCTAGGAACTGATGTGCCCTTTCCCACTGCAGCAGAGGTAGGTAGGAGGGTTTCCAGTGAGCTCTGGGAAGCAGGAGTCTCTCAGGAATTTCTCAGCACAGCAAATGCACCAGTAGGTGCTATTGGGGATTTTCACCAGAAGGATCTTCTTCTATGAGTTTTTCTCTCTTCCAGCCAAGGACAAACCTCTGACACTAGCCCACATTATTGTTTGAAGAAAGATTGAAATCTCGTGATTCTGACATCGTTTTATTTTTAATTTCCACACTGCAAATGTCAGGGGAAAAAATACCCTAAAAATTATACTTCAGAAAAGTCTATAATTACTTCCAATTAAATCATGGCCCTGGTTGTTTGAAAGAAAACCACAGCTAGAATTTCATTATCTGATAAGCACTTTTCTTTAAAATATATTTCAAAGTTTCTTTTATTAATAATAAGAAGAAAGGGATCCAAGATCCTGCAACAATACCTGAGCCAAATGCAAAAGCTCGACGATGGGAAATTGTGTTTAACCCCTCAAACGGAGAGGCCACATCATTTTTAGGGCATTTATTTCAGCAGTACTCCTGCTGGGGAAGCAAGCTGAGGAATGTGATCAGATGTGGTGTTAGGCTGGGCTGAGGTGACCCAGATCTCTGCCTTCCCTGGAGCCCTGATCAGGCTGTGTGCTTGCATTGCACCTTCCCTCCATACATGTTACCCAAAGCGTTTCACAGCATCTGTCCCGCTTCTCCATCAGGGTGCATCTGTTGAAGCCACTGAGGCTTTATCAGCCTCATCTGGTTTCACAGTGGGAATTGAGTCTCATCCCACTGTAGCCCTGCACTGTAGATCCATTTGTTACCCCCTGAAAGGGACATTTTCATCACATGAGCTGCACTGAGGAAGCCACTGATGCTCAAACTGAGTAAAAATATCTGACTTCTTATAAAGCTCCACTTGCTGGTGCATGGGATAATTGTGCTGTAGGTTTTTGTGGTGTTATTTTGAACTTCAGCTCTGACAGAGCCATCGGTCCCCAGCCCTACTCCAGTATGCAGCATATTTTCCATATGTGTTCAAAGATAAGGGCCTTCCCTCAGAACTTTACAAAATAAGCAGTCATATCCCAGCCCAGTACACTGGCTGTTTTCTGGTGTGCTTGGAAGTCCATCTAGATCATTTGCTGTGTGAAAGAGGGACACAGGGGCTGGAGGGAAGGGGCAGGGGGGCTTCCACAAAACACCTGCCTGGCAAAAAAGCTTCTCTGTGGAGGGATAGGTGACATTGAAGGCCTCAGTCACTAGCAGCAACCCAAAATCCCTGTCACAAGGGACAGAATTTTCTCCAGGTAATGCCAAGAGGTAACCTATAGCAAGTGGTTGCTAACGATGATCTTTGTGGGTCCCTTCCAACTCAGAATATTCTGGGATTAGCAGAATGTAATGGACATAACATAGCAGGCTGCCTGGGCATCCACAGCTTGCACACAGAACAGACATTCCTGCTAACCATGTAAAAATCCTTCTCCAAATATTCCACATCACAGTGGCTACTTTCTGAGCTAGTCTTACTAGGTGGAAAGAAATTAAAAATTACAATTGACTCACCAGTAAAAATATGTGAGTGTACCCAGCAAATAATGTAGATTCCCTCAGCACTTACCTAATAATTTTGCTTTTAATTAAACTGTCCATTCCCTCACTGATTTACATTTAAAAAGAAAACAACTATGTGTATTTCACTGCGAAACCTTCTCCTGGTTTTCAAAAAAAAAAAATTTTGCTTTGCTTAATGTGAAAGATTTGGGGCCCGATTCTTGTTAAAAACTTGCTGCATCTCAGCTCCACCAAAATGAAGCACTGTGAAGGCAAGCTGGTATGAAAGATTGTCACTGAAGGGGACATGCTCACCCTGTGTGCTTCCAGCCTTTCTCTTCTGCTTTTTGGGGGTTTTTTTTTTGGTTTATGTTTTTGTTGTTGACGTTGTTTTTAATGTATCATATAGTCTTTTATTAGTACAGTTTTGGGCTCAAACTCTCCAAAGAAATAACTACAGTGGATGGGCAGTTATTATTACATTATTTAATATTTTATTATTATATTATTTATTATTATATTATGGGCACTGAACCAAGAGAGCTGGGAGCCACAGACCCCCCATCTTTGAGGGAAAGAGGAAGAAATTGCATCTCAGCAGCAGGCACCTCTGTCCATGCCCCACAAGCAGGGTCTGGCAGAGGCACCAAAGAAGAGGAGGTGATACCACCCTAGCATTTCTGGCTCTGAGAGACCAAAGGGCATCTTGTTTCCACTCACACAACTCCCCTAAAATGGGAATGATGACCAAAAATTATGTTTTAAAACTCATCTGCCTTTCTTCTTAAACTTCTCTTTCAAAATCTGTAATTATTTCTAAGGGGAAAGAAAAAGAAGCCCAAACTCTCTCCAGTTCCAGCAAGAAACAGTAACTCCTGCTGCTCCCAGTGCAATTAAGGCTCAGGTTGTTACCAGCAGGCCCCTGAGACACAGCAGTGAAACACCAGGTGCCTTTCTGGAGCAGTTAGATGCCAAGACCACCAAGATTTGTGTATGTGGAGCAGAAATGGAGATCCTTTGAGTGCTGTAAAAAGGGTATCCCTGGCTTAGTGCCTGCCACCATCACCTGGCAGCCAGGTCAGACACAGCAGGTCAGACACAGCTGGGCATGCTGCTGCCTTGGTGGCTCCATGACACAGCTGAGCACCTGCACCCAGACTAGGGCTGTGTTCATGGGAGACCCAAATATGCAAGTGGAGAAATGACAAAACCTCCAGATGAGGCATTAAAAGGTGCTTCTCCTGTGCTGGCTTGCCATCCTCCCACAAAGTGAAGGGGACAAAGAGAAGAGGTAGTCTGTTGAGGTGGGAAAGTCTCTCAGGATTCAAAATTTCAGTGACAGCCCTGCAGCCCCAGGCAGGAAGAGAGAGGACCATGATGTCTCCAGCAGAATGGCCTTGCCCCAGGGCTGCTGCAGCTGTGCTGCTGCTGACTGCTCCTGACAGGTATGTGCACACCACAGGCATGTTCACACCACAGGTGTGTGCACACCACAGGCATGTTCACACCACAGCTCTGGCCTTGGCTCAGGGACCCAGATGACAAAGGCAGTAACATCCTTGCATGGATGCTCAGTTTTGGGGAGAATGGAAAGAAGGTTGTAGACTCAGAGCTGGGCCATCTCCAGAGTGCATCCCCATCTGTTCACACAGTCAGGAGGAGGCCCCTGTGTGAGCTGGGGAGGAAGGCTGTGCCTGGTTGGGCAAATCCCTGCTCCCTCTACATGCCCAGAAAACACCAGCATTGTCTATGCACCATGTTTTCACAGCCAGTCTGGGGCCGAGGTCAGGACCTGTTTGGGCTGGGTTTTATTTACCAAATGTGGCCTCATTTGGTAACAACATTTAAAAACATGTCAGATCAGAACAGTCCTTGTTGGTGAAAACATGCCCGTTAATTTTCCTATCTTCAGACAAATTGTAAGTGGATGAGAGTCTATAATGTCCCAGGTGATATTGAACCTAAGAGGCATTCAGGAATTGCTGTCCTGGACCAGCCAAGCAGTCCATCAAGTTCAGCACCTTTTCCTTAAGACAAGCAGATTAACCTGAGCTTTGAAGCCAACAGCTTTAGCATTTGCCTAAGTATGTAACACACAGGTTTGGATGTTCCTGTGTCCCCCTTTGTGCTACACCCACCAGCCACAGGGCCAGGGGGCACCACTTCATGGCCAGGCCACACATGGTGAGTCCTGCAGACATCTCTGACAACCCCTTCCTCCTTTTCTTCTGGCAAGGAGTGGGTTTGGTTTATATTTGAAGCTCCTGTCATGCCAGCTTTGATGGATGTGGAGTTAACACAGACCCCACAGGCTATGGGATAGCCCAGGGTGAAAGAAAGGAAGAAGAAACTCTCAGTGCAGTCTGACACAGCAAAGACTGGTACATCTTCCCCTGTTCTGCAGCTGAGGAGAGTGAGGCTGATGTGGCTGACCTGGAGCCATGCTGCAGCAGAATGCAGTGCCAAGAAGTGAAGCTGGTTCCCATAGCAGCCCACTCCTCTAGTCTTCTCCTCTGCTCTTCTCCAAGACTTCTCCAATACTTTTCCACATTTCCTCTTGTGTCTCCCCTTGCAGGGAAGCAGGCTGGGATCAGAAGCATCAGTAGCCTTGGAAAGCAGATAAGGTTCTCCATCATAAAGAAGGCAGCGGTGCAGAATTACAATGACCAGAAACATGTTTTAGTAAAATATGAGGCTTTCAATTCATGCCTAGAGCTGAACCCTGAGGGTCGCCATAGCTAAATAAAAGAGGGACAGGAAACAAGTTCAAATACTGTTCCTGCTGTCATCTGCATGCTTGCCCTCCATCTCTGGCCTGGATTTCTCCAATGGTCCAGCTGAAGGCAGGTCCATTTCTTTCCAAGATTTAGTGATGGTTAATCTCGGGATCACGCTCAAAATGAAGCGGGGATGAGCGGGGAGAAGGTTTTGCTCCCTCTGCTGTACGTACTCCTCCAGTGCCATCCCAGCCCACTTTGGAGCCCTCAATCGCCTCCACCAGCCCTGCGTGGCACTCCCTGACACATTTAAAATGTATCCTCAGCTTCATGTTGCAAACAGAATGCTAATGGGGCGTGAGACAGCTCTCCCGTAGTTTCAGGCATTTTTCAGCGGAGGGAGAAAAATCATGCAAAACGCTGAAGATACCTTGCAAACAAAGATGGCCCAGAGGAGCCTGGGGATCACATCCTCGGCAGCACAGCCATGGCCATCCTGCTCCATCGGCCGGGCAGCATGGATGTTCCCTGACTGCTCTAGTCTGCCAGCCTACGCACCCGCAGCACCCCGAGACAAGGGCCAGGCTGGCTGGAGCGCCTGGCTCGCACTGAAATCCCCCAGTAAAAGTTACCTCTTGCCTCGTCCTCGAGACATCAGTGGGAGTAGCCGGGTGCTGAGCCCTGCTGCGACCAAGTGCTGCGGTGGGAGAGGTCTGGGAGGCACCAGCAGCAGCGAGAGGCAGCGTTTTGGGGGAATCAGCAGGAACAGCAGGCACAAAGGGAGTTAGGTCTTCACCGGTCCAGTCCCAGACTGCTCATCTGCAAGGAGCTCCAGGCAGGAAGATCCAGACGGCTGTTAATGCAGGATCACAGCCCGAGGTTTTGTTTCCACCTTTGCCAGAGGCTTTGCATGAGTCTCAGCTTCCTTTGCCTGCGCAATGGGTACCTGGTGACTGACCTTCCTTTGTAAAGCTCCTGCCAGGCAAAGGGGGGTTCCTGTGCCTTCACCTACAGCTTTCCTCTATGCACCGACAAAAAATGATGCTCGTCGGGTTGGTGCTCCTACAGCAAGAGCTCAACCGGAGAGAAGGATGATTTAAAATTAAAAAAACCGGGGGGGTGGGGGGGGGGTGGGGGGGGGAGGGAGGGGAGGGGAAGAATAGCCTGTCAATCTCAGTTAGTAAACACTTCTTTGATGTGGTTCCTATTAAAAACAAAACAAAACAAAACAAAACAAAACAAAACAAAAACACAACCTGACTCCTAAAAGCAACAACGTATGTTTATTTTAAATGCATCCGCTAAATATTTACACTGCGAGTAAGCTAAACGAAAAAAAAAAAAAAAAGATAAATTGGAACTTTTGTCAGTGAACCAGATTGTGAAATGCCTTGAGGGAACAGAAGATTTATTTGGGGAGAGGGGGAGAGGTAGGAATTTTCCATGCTATTGTAAAGCATGAGTACAAATTATATGATCCCCACAGCCAGCGAGTTGCAAAGCTTCAATCAGCTGCCTTTTTATTTTTTTCCTTTCCTCTCTTTTCTATAAAGAGGAGGGGGGGAAGACAGAAGTGTTTCACCAACTTCTGTTGACTGTTCCTTTTTTCTCCTGATTGAAATGTGTTGTTAAACAAGATCCCACATAATCTCAGCAGAGGGTTTCTCTCGCTCGCTCCCGCTCCTTCTGGGAAGCCGCGATCGGTGCCATCGGCGCTTGATTATTTGCAAACTCCCTTCGCTGCTTTTTTTTTTTTTTTCCTCCTCTTTTTTTTTTCCTCCTCTCCGTCTCGGTCTCCGTCTCCCTCTCTCTCCCTCCGTCTCTCTCTCCCTTTCTCTCACCCCCAGCGCAACTTTTGCAGGCGCCCCGGTACACGCAGCCATGCCGCGCTGAGAGCGGGGGCACGGCGCCAGCCCCCCTCCTTCCCTCCCTCCCTCTCCTTTCCTCCCTCCCTCTCTCCTTCCCTCCCTCCCTCTCTCCCTCCCTCCCTCCCTCCCTCCCTCCCCAGCGCCGCCGTCCCGAGCCGGGGGGGCCCCGCCGCCCGCCGCCCCTGCCCGGCCCCGCGCCTCGCCCCGGCCCCGGCCCGGCCCGGCCCGGCCCGGCGCCGCCGCCCCCCGCCCGCTCGCCCGCCCGCCCCGGCCGCGTCGGAGGGCCGGCAGCGGGGCTGGATGTGCCCGGCTCCCCCCGCGCTGAGGTGGGCAGCGATGCAGAAGGCAGGCGGCAGCTTCGCCTCCGCCGAGAGACACCCGCTCAAGATGGCAGATGTGTGTTGAGTTTGGGGGGCTGCGATCTCGCGTCGTTCGTGGCGGCGTTGCCATGAATAACAGGCGTCCTTGCACCGATGGCCCCCATGTACGAAGGTAAGCCCCGGCCCGGCCCGCCCCGCCGGCACCCCTGGCCCGGCCGCAGCGGGGGAGGGAGGGAGGGGGGAGCAGGGGGTCCCCGCCGCTCGCCGTGCCCCCGGCCGATGTTGCGGGAGGCGGCGGGGCACCATCGCCCTCCCCGGCGCCCGGCGGGAGCGGGGCGAGGCGCGGGTCGCCCCCCGGCTCTGCCGGTGCCCGGCCCCGCGGTCCCGGGCGCTCGGTCCCCGGCGGGGGGCGGTGGGTGAAGTCCGTGCCGGTGCCGAGCAGAACAATGAGGTGGACGGAGCTTGCCTTGCGCCTCCGTGTGTGTGTGTCTCTGTGTGTGTGTGTGTGCCTGCTGCCTGCCTGCCCCTCGCCGCAGTTCGCATTCCCAGGACCGGCTGCCCCTCTCCTTTCGCCGGTTTCCCAGGAGTTCCCCCTGCCGCGGCTCCTCTCCTCCGAGGCGCGGGGACTCCGCGGGCAGCGGCGGCGGGGGACGGGGCTGCTGGAGCCTGCTGTCAGCTCCTCTGGCTTCTGCTTCAGTCCAGCCCGGGCTGCGGCGAGAAGCCCAAGTACCCCAACTTAGTTTCTTTCAGGTTAAAAAAATCACAATAATTATATATATATATATATATACATTTATATATGTGTGTGTGTATATATACGGCTGTGTGTGTTAGATCGATGTGTAGTACAGGGTGTCTGTTCAGAAAGAAAAATTCAGAGATGTATTGAGGTTAATTTAAATCCCCTCGCGACGCATTTACCCTTCCCCGTCACCCCTCCCGGCTCGGCGCTGCCCGGGGAGCGTTACATAAAGCGGAGGGACATCCCCCGCCGGCCGCGCCATCCCGCCCGGGGGCCGCTCGCTCCGTGGCGGCGGAGACCCGGGCGCGGAGGGGGGCGGCACGGGGACACGGCACTTTCCTCCCCATGGCGAGGCCGGTAAAACTTATCTGAGGAGGAAATCGAGCCCGGGCTGCGGCGCCCGCGCGGAGGGCGCTCGGCGGGCGGTGTAAAGTTACCGGTGGCCCGCAGGGTTATTTCTGGGCAGCCCCGGGCTCACCCGCTGTTCGTAGTCCGGACCCCGCCGGAGGCGGGCAGACAAAGAGGAGCATGTTCGTTAGCGCACACAGCACAGCCGGCCCTCCCCGCGCCGGCCGCGGCCGGGCTCGGTGCCGCCGGAGCGCGGGGCCGGCGGGGAGCCGGGGCCCGCGGCGGTGCCGGGGCCGGTGCCGGCGGAGGGGCCGCGGCGGGCCCGGGGTGCCGGTCGAGGCCAGCCCGCGGCGGCGCCCTCTGGTGGCCGCGTCTCGCCGCCGAGCGGCCCCGGCCCCGGCCGGGCAGCCCCCCCTCCGCTCCCCGCCCCGCGCCCGGGCCGCCCCCGGCGCCTCCCCGGCAGCGGGGCCCCGCCGCGGGAGGGGGGAGCCCGCCACCGCCGCCGGCACCCGGCGCGGCGCGGAGCTGGCAGCCCGGGCGCGTACCTGCCCGGCCCCCGCCCGACGGCCCCCCGGGGCCGCGCCTGACCCCCCCGCGGTGTGACCGGGCCGGTGAGGCTCGGCCGGCATCGCACCGGAGACCCCCAGCCCCTCCCGGGCGGGCGCCGCCGGCCGGGGGGGTCATGCGGCGATGGCTCTGAAGTTCGCTCCTCGCCGGGCCGCATCCGGCGGCGGTGCGGGGCGGTGCGGACGGTGCGGTGCCCCTCGGAGAGCGGCGGCGCCCGGCGGGTCCGTAGGGCCGGGGCGGAGCGGCCGCGGGGCCTGCGGTCAGCCCGGCCGCGCTCCCCTTCCCGGCGCGCCGCAGTGGGCGAGCGCCGGCACGGCCGCCACCCCGGAGCCGGGCAGGGCAGCGGAGGGGAGGGGAGGAGAGAGGAGAGAGGAGAGGAGAAGAGGCCTCGGCCACTGCCGGGGCGAGCAGGGCGCCGGCTTCTTCCTGAGGAGGGGGCGGCGGTGCTGCACCGGAGCGTGCGGTGGAAGTTTAGCGGCTCCTTAGAGCATCCTAACTTCAGCGGCGCCCCTGCTTCTGTCTGACTGCAAAAAGAGAGCAAATAGGAAAAAATGCCCAGAAAGTGACCCGTAGAAATGAATTCCCCGCAGCAGATACGGAACGGTCTGCGGCCAGGCTCTGCAGCATGCCTTAAGCCTCAAAATAGGTGAATATCCTAAATGGCAGGAGCCGGAGATAGCGTAAACGCTGATAGAAATTGTTTTATCTCTGTTGTGTTGCTGTATGCTTGCGGGTTAAATTGCTGCTGAATGGCTTCGAGGGAGGTGGAGGAGGGGTTAATGATTGTTTTTCGCCTCCTAGTTGCCATGAGAGGTCCTTAGAATTCCCTGCAATATCGCAGTGCATAGATAAAAACTTACTTATCGCAGAGGATGCAATTTCCTCCTTGGAGGGAGGCAAGGACCGCCATCCTCCTCTGCGAGCCTCACGTTTGTGTGCATAAGCAGTTCGGTCTGTAGCCCTCCTCTGGAGCGTCAGGTAGAGTCAGGGCACTGAGGAGAGCGCAGGAACCGAGGGCTCGGATCGGTGCTGCGATGGGCAGGCACAGCTCTCGGGTGGCACACATGCACACCCACCGCCACCGCCGCAAGGCAGGCGAAGGGGAGGTGAAACCGTATCCCCGCCGTACCGATTTCAGAACATAGGCTCTTTGACAGAAAAAGCACCCCGGGAGGAAATGTGACACCTCAAAGGCCTTATGAAGTGGTTCCAGTAGAAATTGAAGTGAGTGGTAACACAGAGCACAAGCAGAAAGTCACCCAGCGTTCTTGATGTGCAGGTGAGGGTGGTGTGTGCTTGTGCAGAGCAGCTGGCTGAAATACCATTTCTGGGAAGCAGAATGGTGCCTCACCTGATATTAATAGGCGAGGCATGATAAATAAGTGACTATCTGGTGTGAAATCCTCTCCCACACACACTGAGCCAGGAGAATTTTCCCATTTGTTTTAAAGAATTTGGAGGTTTTGCTCTTTTTTTTTCTTTTTTTTTTTTAATTTTTTTTCCTAGGTGGTGGAGAGCTTAGCAGCAAAATGAAGGACATAAAAATATAACAAGTGAAACAAAACAGAAGTAACACTGCTGCGCAATGTTTGACCTGGTTTTTAGTTTCGTTTGTGAGCTGTACAAGGAAATGAGTTGAGTTTCAAAGCAGACCTCATCAGGTGTAATCCTACATGGCCTCTGCTCCAGACTTGGGGCAAGCTGGTGGCTGCCATCCTTCTGAGCACCAGAGATGTGGCTTCATCAGGAGTGGCTGTACTGGCTTGGTACAGAGGAGCTGAATGGCTTGAGCCAGGCAAGAATCTGGTTCTCTGGACCCTCTTCCAGGCAGTGTTACTCTGACCTGTGCACTCACCTTGTGACGTTTCCTACTGTGCAGAGAGCAGAGCCAGGCTCTGTGGTCCAGGGGAGACCCCAGTTTAAGAGGGGGGTATGCCAGACATCACAGGCTGTGGGTGGATTTTTGCTTAGGATGGGTGTCTCCAGCGATTTCCATGGCGTCTGCTACCTGGCATCCTTCACAATTGCGTAAAGAGAGGTATTTGTATGTATTAACCTTTATTTTCTAAACAGTGATTACCTCTGTTTTGGTTTCGTTCCTCTTCGCTTAGCTCCTTACTTATTCTTGACAACTTTGTTGCAATTGAGGGTGTATTTTTAGCAGCCGCATCGGTAGTTTTCTTTGTGGGTGGCTCATGGAATTAATCTGGGTAATGTTTGTAAATTGCACCTCGCCACTGGTGCGGCTGCTGGAGCTGAGCACAGGCAGGGACCTGCCTGCATGCTATCCTTGTCACATGTGGGGCCGGGAAAGCTGGAAAATCTGACCCTGTCCTCGTTGTGGATCAGATCCCATTTAATGCTAGAAACAGGCCAGCCCTGCTGGGCTTCGAATGCATCCTTAAATCTCACCAAAGCACACAAAACTTGCTCATCAGGGAGGTGGCCCCAGTGAGGCGGAGTAAAGGTCTTTACCCCAAAGTTCATGCAGGGAGATAACTCAGAGACACTTCCTGTTTATGAAATAATAACCAGAACTAAAGCTATGTCAGTGCTGGGACTAAAAGCCTGAGTTTTTATTTGCTCAGGATATGGCTATAGCCAGGATAACAGGAAGCCCCCTCCAGTTAAAATTATTGTTCTTATCATGCTGCTGTGTCTAGTGATTAAACAAGTTTGCTATGTAATGGGTGAAAAATGCTGTTTTATTTTCAGAAGGGGAAAGAGCATTGCTGGGACTAGGGGCTGGGGTGAGCAGACAAAGAGGCAAGCTCAGGTACTCACCATAGTCATCAACCCTTGGACTCTGTGCATTGCATTCCTCTTGGTGGTTGTGACAGGTGGGAAAGACTCACTTTGCTTCAGCTGGACACCTCAGCTGGCCTGGGAAATGAAATAATTTTCATTTTTCTATCACTAGTTTTCCCCATTGTTATTTACTGCCCGGTTTTACGTGGTGCTGTGAGACCACTTGATTTGGTTCCATCCAAACGGTGTAAGAATTGCCTGTGTCTGATATTCAATGTAGGTTCTTCTACTGATGGGGAACAGCCTAGAGACCTCCTTGATGCCTGTGAGGCTTTGGAACTTAAGCTCAGCCATGGGAAGTTAGACTGTGTATTTGGAGATAGGTAATGGACTTGGGAGACTAACAGAATAAGGCCTGATTTTGACCACATCACAGCAGTAGTGCATAAAGACATGTGAATATTTGGTCAGGAGGACAGTTGGGAAGTCAAATCATGACAGGATTGGTGACCTGGGCCGGGAAGTAAATCCCTTTCCTGATTGTGGACTTCACCAAGTGGGTTCCAGGTGATGGTGTTAGAGCTGTCCTGCCAGATGGTGAGGTCAAGGAAGGGCAGTCACCTTCTGCTCAGAGCAGGCTAAGACACCAGTATGAGGCAGATGAGACAGCTTCTTCTAGCTGCAGGACTCAAGGCAACTGTGATGGTGCTGCCCATGGGCAAGGCCCATGAGAAGAGTTTGCAAAGGCATTCAGTGGTTGGCTTACAGCTGTTAGGGTGTCCTGATCCCTGTGTCTGTAGTGAACAGGTAGGCTAAGAATGGCTTGCTGGGGTTTTTTTTAAGGTTTGACGCTTTTCCTCTCTGATCCCAATTTAAGAAGATATTTTCAGGTCTGTGCCTAAATTTAAGCTCACAGACAGTGCTGCTGACTTCATTAGGATTGTTTATGCCTTTAAAGCTGGCCGCACGCTGGAGTACCTTTCTGACTCATGGCCTCTATAGCCTAATCACTCCATTTATAAAATGAGGTTGTTTCCTCACCCTTACTAGGAAATCTCTGCCCTCTGAATGCAAAATATTATTTATAGGTCTTTCTCTTACTTTTGGAAGGATAGCTGGTCAATAACAAGAAGTGAGAATTAAACATTGTTTAGAGAAAAGGTTGTTTCTTGAGCTGTTTACACACCCTAATGTGGACCAAGGTAATTAACTGGAAGCCTTCTCTTTTGAAACTATTTCCCCTAGCAGTACAGAATTCACCTTTTCTTTTGAAAATAAACACAGATGATAATTTCACTCCAGACATGGCATTTAGCAATTTGTTTGTCAGGGAGGAAGACCAGAGGCATGTTACTGCTTCCCCTCATTTACAGCATGGAGTGCCCCTGATTACTGCCTCATTTGGCCATATCAGCAAACTGAGGTCCATCCTCAGGAAAGCACAAGTACCTCTCTTTGGGGACCACTCCTGAATTCAGGTAGCCTGCAGAATCAGGTAATTTTGATGGCAAAACCACTTCTGCTAAGACTTGCCCATGCACATGAGTGGAGGAGCAGCCTCTGTCTCCGTAGGCCATCAAAGGCATTTCCACATCTCAAAATAGCTGGGAAAGTCCACAGTCAGGACTAAATAAAAAAGCTGTGTGTGCCATTAGGATTTCTTTATCGAAGGGAAGTAACAATAAGCTGTAACAATGTGTATTTATACAATGCTGTATATGTTCAAGGTGCTGTATAAAGAGTGGCTGTCTGATCATGTCACTGACTGAATGATGCCAAAGAACAGTCTTTTGCTTGCTCACAGGACATGTGCAGAATAGCCAAAGGGAAGCATCTTCCAGAAGTGAACCCCTTGAGCTAGATTCTGATCCAGATCAGCAGCAGTGTCAGTGAAACCCAGGGAGCTACACAAGGGGAAGCAGGGTCTGCACGTGATGAGTGTTAGCCTGTCCATGTTGTGTTCTGGAGCAAGAGGGAGTTTTATGCTGGGTGAAGGATGCCATAGTTTGCTCCCTTGGTTTTCTTCAGCATCACCACTGAGTGGGACATACATTTGGAGAAGCTGAAGCTCATTCTATTTACACATTGTTCTCTGTCCTGCTCACCTTCCAGGGCCTGTGCTGACGTCTGTCTCTGGAAGGACAAAATAACAGCAGTCACATCCAGCTCCTTCCCTGAAAAGCAGGAAAGGTCATCCCACAAGGCATTGGTATTTGCCAGAGATACTTGGGAAACCATGAAGGGCAGCTGCCTTCTCTGTTCTTCATAGATTTCAATCCATAAAGGTGCTAGCAAGATCTGGAACAATGGTGTTACCTGGAAGAGCCCTGCAGGCTAGCATCTCCTTTGGTGCTGAAGGCTGACAGGTTGGGCTCTGGACTATGCTGAAATGCCAAAGAAACTTACCTCTCACCAAAATCATTTAAATCATAGGAAATGGGCAAAGGAAAGATTTTTTAAAAGCAGAGTATCAAATGCCTGTACAGCATGTTCTTTAACTAGGCTTACCCAGCATATTCCCCATGTGTGGACAGTCCACAACATGTCCAGGCTGTCATCGTTGCCCTTTGCTTTGTCACTTAAAGGATTTTACCCCTCTGTAACTCCTCTCTGCTTTGCTTGCTCTGATTCATTGTCCTTTTTACTGTGGGTGTAGGAAAACCATTCCTTTGTCTTTGTCATGTCCCTCCTTTGTGTTGCCTAGGCTAAATCATATCTTGAACGCGTTCTTCAGCTCTTTCTCTTGTATCTTTTCCCCTTCAGCTCTGACCATTCTCCTCGTTCTCTGTGCTCCCTTCAGCTGGTCTATCTCTCTCTTGGGTGGCACTGCTAGAGCACAGTGCTGTATTTGGGTTCTGTGCTGGCCAAGGAGAGCAGAAGTGTTCCTTTGTGTCTGTTACAGTCAGTGTTCCTACTTGGTTTAACTTCTACATTATAACATTGTTCATCTCTGTGCAGCTTGTGGTGTGCTGTGGCTCACAGATCCTGTCCAAGAAGTCTGATGCCTCATGAACCATTTTCTGTTGCATGTCTGGAGGTAGACTTTCCTACCTAAGTGTGTGATTTTTGATCTCATTTGAATGTCATCCTGTACCCTTCAATTTGTCGTGATTGTTTTCAGATTAGATAATTCCCCCGATTTTGTAATCCTGCTTGATGTCACCTGCCAATTTAAAAAGCACAGTCTCTGTTTATTCACCACTGTAAGCTTTGTTGTCAATTCTGCAGTCCCAAATATAAAGTACAGAAGAGAAGAAATGGTTTCATATAAACCAGAAAGAGACCCTTGCCCACAAAATATAAAAGAAACTGGAAAACACACACAACACTTGGCATTGTTTTCATACCTATTCTTTTACTCTACTTTGGTGCTTTTAAGGTGTTCCTACTAACAGTTGTATTTGTTGTGCCAAGCAAAAGCAGAACCTTATTGTAGTGGGCATGACATTGACGTGAAGGGGTAGATAGTTACCATCCCAAAGGATTTGCATTTCATATAGATGCAGAAACAGGAGGGTGCATCATACAAATTGCTGGGACACTTTCAGGAGAGGAAGTCAGAATGTGTGGGTTTTCCACAACATTTGTGACAGAGGTTGCTCTGGGAAAGGAAAGGGTGGGCTGAAGATTGAGAAGGAGTAAGTCAGTAGGTCAGGAACAGGAGGAGAGAGACATGTGGGAAACAAAGATGAGGGCAAGTGACTGTAACAGAATAGAGTGAGATGATCCCTGAGATCTTCAGGGGCTGAGGCTATCACAGCCAAGGCTAGCAGGAATGGAAAATTCAGTGAAATGTTGAAGATCCCATCTTGGACTGTTTCTGCAGTTGCCCTTACTGACTTCAGTCTTTCCCACTCTCTTCAGACTTCAGTCTCTCCCAGTTTTTTCTGCTGGAGTTGTCTCTAACATCTTTGGAAGAGAAGGTGAGCGAGGACAGGAGACACTACCTATATCCTAATCATATCTTGATTAGGATTATATCTGCTCACAGGCAGAATAGAGAGTCTGTCTGGGGATTCCCCATCTGGAGCTGACACCAGAGGCAAAACTGATGCTGTGGCATTCACTTAAAATCTCTGATCCAGCTCACCATGCTCAGGAAACTCTGATGGGACAGAGATTATCTGAAACACCAGCACTATTCATTGATCTGAGATCCTTGTGGTTTCCTCCTTCCCTACCACTTCTCTTCCCATGACAACAGTGTCTATGCAGGACAAATCTGATGTGCCATCCTCCTTCCTCCAAAATTCATGTTGAATTTTCCTTCAGCCTGCATATGTTGTATTTAAGGACATATGTGACTGCCCCACCCTCTCTGTCATCATGTCTGCTCTACTCTCACCATCAGTCAGGGTGGCCAAAAAAAGTTACAGGCATGGAAACCCAGTCATCAGCACCTGAGCTCGTGGGTGAGAGCCACATGTGCATCCTCGTGCACATGGGTGTGCATGGCACATCTCAAGCATGTGAGGCTCAGCACACTGTTCTCTCTAGTGGCATGTCAGGTGTGTCAGTATGTTTGGCAGTGAGTCTGTAAGGTTGTGGTCTTTCTCTTGGGTGAAGACAGCAAGAAGAGCTCTTTTTTTCCTTATAGTTAGGGGTCAGGTTGTTTGTTTGCTGCTGGATGTGATCCAGTGGATTCAGCATGTCTTTGCACAGAGAGGAAGCAGCAGAGGAAGCAGTCCAGGAGGTTCCTGGAGTGTGTGGAAGATAACTTCCTGACACAGCTGGTGGGTGAGCCGCCAAAGGAAGGCTCCCTGCTGCGCCTGTGTCATGCAAACAGAGAAGGACTTTTGGGTTATGGGGTGTTTGGAGGATGCTTTGGGTACACTGGTTGGTTTTCTGTGCTCAAGAAGTGAGGAGGAGGCTCAGCAGAAGGGCTACATTGGACTTCTGAACAGGTCAGACTCTGGCCTGTTTAGGAGACAGATTGATAGAGTCCCTTGGGACAGACCTGAGTGACAAAGGAGTCTGGGAAGCCTGGATGTTTTCCAAGAAACAAAGCTTAAAGGCACAGGAGCACTAACAGACATTGAAGTGCCTGTGCACATCCAGAGAAGGGCAGCAAAGTTGCTGAAGGATCTTGTGTGCAAGACTTAGGAGGAGCAGCTGAGAGAGATGGGTTTGTTTAGCATGCAGAAAAGGAGGCTCAGGGGAGACCTTATCTTTCTCTACCACCACGTGAAAGGAGGTTGTAATGAGGTGGGGGGCAGCCTCTTTCCACAGGTAACAAGTGACAGGACAAGAGGAAACGGCCTCAAGTTGTACCAGGGAAAATATAGATTGGATGTTATGAAAAATTTCCTTATGGAAAGGGTTTGTCAAGCACTGGAACAGGCTGCCCAGGGAAGTGGTGGTATTTAAAAATCTCTGGAGGTATTTAAAAGACGTAAAGATGTGGTTCTAGGGGACACAGTTAGTTGTGTTTGGTTAACTGTTGGTCTCACTGATCTTAGAGGTCATTTTCAACCTAAGGAATTTTATGGTTCTGTTTATTTTTGCTTGAGGACATGAGGGTTTTTTCTAGTTACAGGTCGTAGAGGCATACACAGGATGGGGAATAGCCAGCAAGCTCCCTAACTATTGGCTGCATTGATGGGGTGTTCACTTCAGGAGGGAATGTTACAGCAGATGATGGAGCAGCTTGGTGGAGACTTGGACTCGAGCAGCAATACTCAGAGAATATCCAGTCCCAGAAAACTTGCTGAACAAAGAAAGTTTGTTTTTTCAGGAAGGTCCTTTAGCTTGCCCAGAGTATTTTTAATTCTAGGCAAAATT
Source organism: Agelaius tricolor (assembly GCF_023055355.1). Lineage (NCBI taxonomy): Eukaryota > Metazoa > Chordata > Aves > Passeriformes > Icteridae > Agelaius > Agelaius tricolor. The sequence goes on from NW_027269263.1 coordinate 9,101,639, forward strand.
TGTAAGCATTCTTTATTTTTAAAGTGTGGTTTATATTCTGCTCTTGTCTGCAACAACTCCAGCACGTCGATGTATTTATCTTTTCCTTGTTAACACTTACCATTCCTGGAACATCTCCTGCTCAGCAGCTGTTTGTAGGTGGTTTTTTTTCCTCTATCATCATCTTGTACCTTTCCTTCCTGTTCAAGGCATCTATAAACCTCTTGTAGTGACATCATAGCTGTTTCCATAGCAACAGATTATGATACTAGAACAGAGGATAATATCAAACAGGAGGAGGAAGAGATAAATTATGGTGTTTGTGTGCGTGTGTCTGAGGGCTTGATTATATTCCTACATCTCTTCCAAGGATGTTGTCTGCCTAGCTTCTTCTCTGTTTATCTTACATGCCTTTTAAAGGTTAGGAAAATGTGAAGGAAAAAAGATCTGGAGGTCAGAACAATACAGACGCATATTTTTGATGGTCTCTGTGTAAACCTAGTAGGCTGAGATTTATTTTTTTTACCTCTGGTAGCTTTCCTGTGTTTCCTGAGAGTAGTCTGGAGAAAACTTAGAGGCACAACAATCCCTTGGTATGGCATCACTTTTACTTTAATTACCAATTATTCATAGCCACTAGCAGCTGGGATCCGAAGTCAAGGATCTCTGTGCTGCAGATTTTCCAAAAAATGGACAACTGTGACATGGCATTGCCCCAGAGAACACACAACTGTGTTTGAGAAGGGATGTGACAGGTGCTCAGATCAGCCAGAGATGCCATGGGGAGAAGAGGGACAAGGACCCAGAAGGATATTAGGGAAACTGTGATTTCTGGACTGTTTCAGCCTGCCCAGAGAGTGGTCTGAGCCTCATCCCAGGGTTAGCTTTTCGCAGTGGTGTTTGTGGAAGAGCTGTGCCAGGATGGGTTGTGGGCTGGTTTTTGACCATCTGTGTGGTTCTTCCATGGCTTTGGGCTATCCCTCTGCCAGGAGCTGACAGCAGCAGTATTGCAGAAGGGTGAGTGCCCACAGTGCCTCCATATGTATGATGGCAGGAAGGCTGTTTGCTTAAAGCAATAGGCTGGAGGAGAAGAAAGTCCAGCTAAAATACATGATGTTTTATTTTCTCCTAGGCAGCATTTAGTGTTGACAAATTCCACATAGATTGGCAAGGATTTTCAGCAGGTCTCTGGTTTACCTCCAAATAGTGGTAATTTCCAGCCATCATTGCTACTTTCCTATACAGATGTTAGACTTCAAAAGCTGGAGAAAAAAATTCCAAGAAAACCGTCTTTGATATCCTCATAGCTGTGTGTGTGTGTGTGTGTGTGCAACCTTTAATCTTCCTCTTGTGGCAGAATTTCTGGGGAGTTAAATAGCCATTACTAGTCCTTAGAATACCTGGGGCAGAGTGGTCTCTAACTAGCAAATCTCTGGTGACACACTTGAGCTCCTTAGCACTGACAAACAGAACTGATCCCACCTTGAGGCACCACCGTGGTGCCCCAGGGAGGAGGGAAGTGGAGGGATCTGAGCACAGCAGTGCCAGGTGATGTGGCAGCTTGCCTTGGCAATCCAGCTGGCTGGGGCAGCGTGCAATGGTGTTCTCTCCATTATGGGAATTCACCACATGATGAGCCCTGGGTCAGCAGCAGAAAAGTGCTGGGATGAGGTGATCCTGCAGTTCCCAATGTGTCAGTACACAGGAACTTTCTGGTAGTTGGGCAGGCTGCTGGTGTGCTTGCTGGTGATGCAGAGTGAAGTTTTTGGTCGAGCTTAGTGTTGCCAGGATGGGGAGAAGGTGGCAGATCACACCAATTGCCTGAGTCACTCAAACTCTGCAAGGCCATCGGGAGTAGAGCTGTACAGAAGGTATGAGAGCACACAAGACCTTGGCAGGAATTAGTAGCTAAGTCTCCTTAATGGAAGCTTATTGGGAGGCAGAGACCACAGAGGGCTGGTTGGGTGTGCTTCCCCTGCAAGCACCCACATGGCACACTGGGCCAGCTTCAGAACAGGCTGGCATTGTCCTGTGGGGAGCACACTGCCACAGTCAGGCCTCAGGGTGATGGAGGTTAGGGAAGTGGCAACAAGGTCCTTTGTGGAGAGATGAGAGATCACAACCTTTTCTGTGAAACCAAATTAAAACAATAAGACAGCTCTTGGCTACAGCCAGCTTGTGGATAGCATGGAGAAACCAAAGACCTCATAAATCCTCCAAGACTACAAAGAAACTGGGGATCACATTTTTTCATGACTACAATAAAAAAAAGTCTTCATCTCTTCTAGCACAATCCGTGGCACCACCAGAAACCTGCCTTCCCCACCTAACTCCCGCTCTTCATTCTTTCAACAGCAGAATATGTGTGTATTTAGCAAGTGCAGATAAGAAACAGGCTGCAACCCCCATTTTAAAATAGCTGCACCACCTGGAAAGGACAATGTGAGACCCAGACACAAGCATATCCCATTGATGATGACAGCACTTCTCTTGCAGTGTCATTTTCCTGTCGCTTATCTGAGGCTGTGAGCACCTGTGCAATGAAAGTGAACCTTGCAAAAGCCTGTGCTGCCTGCGAGCACGTGCGAGTCAGAAGGGACAGCAGGTGCTGTTCTTGAGCACTGTTTGTGAGAGCACAGGTGGAAGAATGTCTGTGTGTATGTGTGTGTGTGTGTGTGTGTGTGTGTGTATGTGGGACTCCTTCCATGTGTGTAGGCACCTCCAGGAGCGTACACACGTGTTTGGTGTGGCTTCATCCCCTTTATCTATGGGCCTGATTCTCCTTAGCGCTGTTACACCGTTTTTCTAACAAACTGTATTTGTAGCAGGGCTCTTTTCCACTGCAGTGAATGAAGAAGGGAGATTTATTGTAAATATAAATTAGGCTTTGTGTGTGTTTGTGAGCTGTCACAGCCTGTGCAGGAGGAAATATAAACAAGGTGAATGCAGGGTGTTTATGTGGAGCGATGCTGTGGCAGTGCATGTGTTGGCAGGAGTGCTGTCTGCAGTCTCTGCATAAGGGCTTGTGTTGCCAGTGTGAGTGTGGAACACTGTAAATCACAGTGTGTTCAGGAGGGGACACTGCCACTCTGCCTGTAAAAGGCAGGAAGAGATTTTTTTTCCAAGCAATGTGACTTTTCAGGCTGAACAAAAGGGTTACTAGAAATCCAAGCTTGAGAAAAATATCATTCCAGACATTCTGATGGAGGATACTCTGTAATCCACATCCACCAGCTCATCTCTATCCTGATGCAGAACAGCTGCATGGCAGGCATCTTTTCTCATCTTCTCCCAGTGCCAGGTTTTGGTGGCCTAACTGGACCAGTTCTTGGATATGTCTTCAGCTAAGCATCTCAGGTTTATCTCTGTATCCTCAGTTATCTGAGACCTCAGCCACTGGTGGGATGTCACTGGGGTCTGTATGCAAGTACAGTATCCCCTGAGGAATCTGTATCCCTTCAGATGTGTTTACTGTACCACTTACAGTGTATCTAATGTAGGTGAGACTACCTCAATAAAGGAGCTGTATCTTCTCCAGTATCTCTGCCAGTGGGCACCTGAATCCTGGCTTTGTGCGTGCTCAGCCATGAACTCGAGATACAGAGTGTGGAGTTCCCCTCTTCAGGACCAGGCTTGGCTTAAAAGTTATTTCATGTTCCTCTAAAATCACTGCTGTTTCCCAGAGGAGCACTTGAGTCATTACCAATCCTTGCATTTCCTTTCAGCCAGGAAGGGTTGAAGGGGTTTCAGGAAGAGGATGCTTTATGAGGAGATGTCTGCTTTCCCTTGTCATGCCCTGTTGCAAACAGACACAGAGACTCCTGCCAAAAAGCTGCTGCCTGTAGAAAATAAAGTGTGAGGGAAAAGAAGATGGGATATGAGTGAATGGCAGGAGAGGGCATGATTTCAGGTGGGGATGCCTGATGCTTTTCATACCATGTACAGTAAAGCAGATGCTTGTGGCAGCACTGATGGGGAGCTAGGAAGTGTGTTTCCTAGCCACAGTTGTTACATGGCATCACTGGAGCAAGTTGCAGGTCACAGTTTTTCATGTGGGTTTTGTTGCGGTTGGTTCTCCTGTCCTTCTTGCCTTCTTGTTATTGCAGAGCTTGTGAAGGGGATGGAGCTCTTATTCTCCTGGCGTGTTTTGTGTCCTTTCTCCTGTTCCTGGCAGCTTCTTCCCCTGTGCTGCCCCCTCCCCAGCCCAGCCCTGTCATATTCAGCTGTCCTTGCTGGAAGGTGACCAGCCCCCCTGAGGTGTTCGTGGCCATGCCCTGTATTGAGAACACGCTGACTTCACGTGGGAGCTCAGTGCTGCATGTCAGGCATCCCAGCCCATGGGCTGGAAGGGTTGTGGTCACCCTGTGGTCACCCTGGGGCTCAAGGTGAGCCATGGGGGGTCAGCAGAGATGTGGAGGAAGAAGAACACAGGCTTGATCACAGAAGTAAGATATTCTGTGTTTACCACAAAATGCTCGCTGAAAAGATGGGTATTGGGAGTTATTTGGCTAGATGAGGCAAGGGAAGCAGAAGCCTGTCCTGGTGATCTCAGCCCTCCTGTTTTACCCTGCAGGGACATGGGAAGGGCTGCAGGGATCAAGGTGCTCCCCATCCCCTGCTCAGGGTGTCTGGGTGGATGGACTGCCTGCCAGGCTGCCTGCAGGGCACTCATCCCCTTTTCAGGGGGAAGTGGCAACCCAGCAGCAGCTCATGAGAGTTGTGAAATCCAACCCTGTGTTGGGACAGGCTGTACTTAAGCCCCGTGTAAGCCCTAATTTGAAGGCTTAAAGGGAGCTGAAGTGTGACACTGAGTGCTGTGTCTGAGCTTCACCCTTCCTGAGCCACAGCAGCCTATCAGGAGGGGAACCAAGGGGCAGGACAGCCTCTGCCTTCCCAGCTGGGCCAGGAACCTTCAGCTGAACTTGCTTCCAGCAGAAGTGTTGGATTTGGTTGGGTTTTAAACTGTAAATGTGATAAACCATGGCTGGCAGTTCTGGCTGCTGTGGCTTGCACTGTATGCCCAAAGAAGCTGTGCAGTAACAGGCCTGTTCTGGCAGTCCAGCAGGTCTGCATCTGTCTAGGTATGTTCATGCCTATAGTTCTGCCCCTGATAACTGCTTTTCATCGCTCCAGCCTGCTTGCTGCTTCTCTTTGCAGGCTAGCAGCAGGTAGCAGCACCCCTGTGAAGGCTCCTAAAGACCACATAGCCACCGTGGTGGTCCTCTGTCACAGGAGCCCCCCTTTCCTCTCATGCTTGTGTGCCCTTCTCCCCACACTTGCTGTGTGCAAAGGGACCCCTTCTATCTGGTGCCCCTTGGGGGGATGTGTGGCTCCCATGCTGCTGGGGTGGGTGAGCTGCCCAGCACAAAGTTAGTCACAGCAGGCTCACTGTTTCATCCTTTTTGATTTTCAGCTATGGTGCTTGTTTATTTCTTTGTGCCAAGTATTGTTGCTTTCACTTAGGGTCACTTCAGCAAGGCATGTCTTTGTTTATTTCAGAGTCTGGTCACTGCTCAAAGCACAGCCAGAGTTTTAGGAAAGCCACAGAGTGTGCAGTGCTACACAAGGGCTTGGAGGGGGATTTTGACAAGGGGCAAATCTGTGTCCTTGTAGTTCCTAAAGGTGGTGCCCCCCAGCATCGTGCCTGCTATATTGCTGGGATGCACAAATGTGCATCTGTGTGCCCAGACAGACCTGTGTCCGCACGTGTCCCTGGGACTGTCCTGTGACACAGTGTCCACCCTCCTCTCCCAGCCACGGCTGTGGGACTTTGGCCAGTACACCAGAGAAAATATCACTGGTGCTTTTCAACCTTTACAAGAAAACAGATTGTTTTTAAGTCAAAGCTAAGACTGTAGCACTTGCTGGAGGCTGGAAGGTAACTGTAAATCCTGGGTCTCATTTGCACAAACACATTTGGTTCCAATCCTTAAGGGCATTTTCCCTTCCTCTGCTTATGCCTGTGTTTCAGAAACATGTAAATTTTGTTTGGATTTGTTTTTTTCAAAACACTGCAAAATGTGGGAGGGGGGCTTTTAAATTACATTTGGCACAGAAGAGATGAGGAGTATTCTGGATGCTCCACTGGGTAGGAATCCGTGGATGGTTGTCATTTAGGCTCTGTCAGTGAGAAATGCTGAGGAGACTGGATACACCAGGAGAGTAGTAGTGATGTTTGCAGTCGCTTTCTTGTAAGTCTGCTGCTCAGATCAGACCTCTCAGCTTTCTTCTGGCCCAGCACAGGAGACCCCACATGGTGGGTCTTGTTTCTGGTGTGAACCTTATGCGCAGGGTCATTAGATGGATAAATGTCCTGTCATGTGAAGGGGTACAGGCTCTGTCGCAAGGTTGCCACAGGAGTGGGAGGTGACACTGGCCAGTCCAGGGCAGAGACTTGCAAGATGCTCCTGCTGCTGTGGCTGTCCCCTTTGTGTCAAGGTCCATGGAGTGAAAAAAAGGGGCTTGATTTATGCCCTGAAGAAGTTGGAGGTACAGACCTACCCAAGAGCTCAGGAGGAGGCAGCATGGCAGTGATTGCTGGCTTTGCTGGGGGTCACCAGTGATGGCACATTTATACTGCTGAAGGCCTTACCCCCTAGCAAAGGTTATGTTCACACTTACTGGCTGCTTACGAGATCTCAAAATTGTTTAAAAGAGCAACAGACCAGCTAAGACAGCCTGCAAGGTGAGGATTAGGTTGGGCTACCCTGCTGTGGTTCCCTCTGGGAAGGCAGGAGGACCGTGCTGGCAGGGGTGTGTGGTGGGAGCTCTGCACCAACATGGCTCATACAGACTGTGCTTCATGCTGTTTCCAGAACTGCCAGCTTGGTGTCTCTCACCTGCACTGGCTCCCTAGAAGGAAAGAGCCAAAGGAGAGTTGGTGGCTTGTCTACACAGAGACTGGCTGCTGTAGGAACCACCCCAGCCTGCCTCAGAGATGAGGAAGAGGTTTGTGTCCTCTCCCACCTTTTAGCCAGAAGGAATGCATGTGCTTGGGGGCTTCTGCATGCTCTCTTGCCATGCTGATGGGTTTCATGACACGACTTTTAGCACCTGAGGATAGGTGTGAAAAGGGAGGAGGTAGAGAAGTAGGAGGTGGAGGTGGTGTGAGTTAATACAAGACCCAGTGGGAAGCAGCAGCAGGCAGTATTATTTCTGTGGTTTGAGCCAAAACTTCTCTCTCTCTCTCTCTCTCTCTCTCTCACACTCATTAAATTACAACTAATGCAAGTAGCATTGTCAAGGAGGAATTTGGGAACTGTCGTTCATCATTCAATCGTTTGTAACGAATGTGCTGCTCAGTGCCATAGCCCATAGCCTTGCTGAGAAGTAATTCACTTGGTATTTGCAGGCATGACATGCATGCCATAAGAATTCCACTGTTAGCATTATGCCAGCATTAGTGAAAGGATATGAAAATAAATGATGAGCTTTTGTTTTTCATTATTAAGTCCAGGCTTTTCGCTCATCTTGCTTTTTTTCCTCCCTGCATCTGTGAAAGGAGGGGCCTCTCTGTTCTTTTCGCTTTCAGATGAGGCAGGTTGTGCCCTCACTCTCCCAGATCCCCCATCCTTCTTTCAGACCAGCACCCTTTTGCTGCTCCCTCCAGCTGTCTCCTCCTGGGTTTGGAGATCAGCTGCAGCAGTCCTTTAAATTGCTATAGGGTGTTCCCACAGAATGATATGACATCAGAGTATTTTGTATAATCTCAGTATTTTGTTCTGGGCCTACAGAACTGTTTTGCCCTCACCATCCCTCAAGGAGACCAAGCCCTGCTCTTCGTGGTTGCACTGGAAGGTTCAGACTTCAGCGGTGGGTCAGCAGTTGGTACTTTCAGGTCATCCACAAGCCTTAAGTGACCCTTCTGTTGTTAAAAAGAGGGAGAACTCTTGAGGCAGCTGTCAGTCTGAATGTGCAGGAGCAGAGCTGAGCAGCCTCTGTCCATGGCCAGCACTTAAAAGAAGTCCACAAGGCAGAACAAGGATCTGTGACCCACAGTTGTGAGAGGCATCCCTGTCCGTTCCAGTGGGCTTTCCTGTGTTTCCTCCAGAGCTCTCTATGTGCAAAGGACTTAAACATTACAGGGGAGTGAGACAGATAAGTGTTATTTATCCCTGGCTTTGAGTGGGGGTGGCCAAGGAAGAAAGCATAGCAGTTTCAGAGATGACCCCTGTTCTGGAGTCATCGATTCATGGGGCTTATTTAAGCTGTCACACAAACACCCACCTGCGCAAAATAAAAGACTTCTTTGGAAAACTGGGCTTAAATATCCCCATGAAATCCTTGAACTGAGTCAGTACCAGCACTATACAGGATTCCTGTGCTCGTAATCTTATTCTTAATCAACTAACCCAGGCAGTCTTTCATGTCAGTGAGTTGCTGCTCACTCCAGTGGCCCCAGCCCACATTGGCTGTTCAGCAGAAAGCCTGGCTGAGCTGAAGGCAGATGGCAGGGTAAGAGCTTGTGCTGATCCTACTGCTATTAACTCTACCACTCCTCTGCACAGCAAGCTGCTCCCTTTGAACATCAGCAGAACCGATTTTAAAAGCCCTGAGGCCCAGCCTGGTGTGACATAGCTCATTTTGAATAGCTCATTTTGTCAGGGAAAAAGATACCTCGGTAAACTTTTGAGTGGAAGCTGTCAGGGGCAACCTCAAGATGCTGGAAGAAGCAGCCATAGGCTCTGAGGAAGAGCAGCAGCCAGCTGCAGGTGTCATGTTCCCACCTGAGAGGGGACATGTGAAAGCCAATGCTTTTTTTTCCTCTGTCCTCTTTATTCATGTGCTCACAGGAGCAGCGTAAGCACCGGAGCGTTGTGTGACGTTGCTTTGCACGTAGTGGTTGTTATGAAATCCAAAGCTGCTGGGTCGCCGTGCTTGTCCTACCCCACGCCGTGCTGCCAGCACACCCTGGCACACACACAGTGACCTGTGCTGCAGTGTGGCCAAGTGCAGCTGTGACCTGTGGGCCTCCCAAAATGTCTCAGGCCAGGTGACTCTGTGCCCCACGTCTGCACTCACTGACGTGCACAAGCACAGATGCAGTGCATGGCCTTTAGCACCCATAGTGTGTGTGACTCTCAACAGGTCACTTCAGGGCAGTTGCAGTGTCTTGGAAACAGGGAGGATGTGTTCCTCTGCTTGAGCTCCTCCACATGGCCCTCTCACAGCCCTTGCAGTGATCAAGTCCTTTCCACTGGGAATCAATACCTGCATTTGATTCTTCTCGAATTTTGCAATATGCATAAGTGGGGCGGTTGTGACATTGGGCTTGAAGCCATCAACTCATATTTACTTGTGATCTAAGGCAGTGATTTCTGTTCAGACCTCAAAGGGCAAGCTGGTGTGTGATTTAAAGTCATGCTACCAGCAGGAGCATATGACCTCATGGTATGAAGAAGCAGGAGGAGATTAGCAAAGAAGTTTCTAAGGTACACAAATGTCCATGGGGAAGAAAAAATGAAATACATTAACAGGAGAGTCAGTCTGTCTGTGTAAGAGAGGGCTGGGGAAATGACTAATATGTGCAGTTTGATTCAGATGTTCCCTCTTTGATTCAGATGTTCCCTGTTTGATTCAGGCCCCCTCCTTTGCTTTCTCTACCCCCTACCTCGCCTTGGATTTTTCTGCCTTTCAGAAGAGAGCGAGCGAGGGAGAGTGGAAGGACTCAGTGAGGAAGGAGTTAAGGGAATGCTCACTGGGGATTATAAAACAGCCAGGCACTTGGAAACAGTTAAGAAGAGAGAAACAGATCTGCCAGGAGGGAGTGTGGCACTGGAGCCGGTGGTTTATTTTCATGCCTCCCTACACAGCAATGCAGAAGTCTCTCCTACAATGGGGACGGAGGTAAGGGTGGTGGGAACGGGGTGTGAGGGTGTCAAGGTTAAATGGGGAATAAACTTCTCCAGCACCAAGTTCACCAGCCTTCCCACTGATCCCTGTTGATGGGCTCTGCTCTGGATGTGGACTGTTCCTGTGTGGGTGGCAGCAGGTAGCACCTACCATTGCCTGGGGGCAAGACATCCTGTTTGCATGTTGGATGTAAGGAAGAGTGGTCTGTGTGCTCTTGGCATCACCCTGGGAAGGTGGACACAACAAACTTGCAGTGTGCTCAAGCGCAGCACCAAGAGCAAGCACAGTGTGGGCAGGTCTGTGGGTACGCCCACGTGAGCATGAGCTGCATGCAAGGTCTTCTGTGAGCATGGCTGTGGGTGGGCAGCTTGTGCAAGCCCACCTGGCCAGGAGGAGCCTTCTGTCATGCTCTGATGAGGTGGCTTTGAGTCACAAGGAGCTGGGTTTTCACTCACCCTGTATTCGTGCCTCGGGAGCCAAGCTGAGGCCTGCTGCACATCATGTCAGGCACCGGGCACCGTAACGGGGGCAGAGACTCCTGGTGCTGGAGGGAAAGGCCAACGCAAAGGCGGTGTCACCTGGCAGAGCTGGTGGCTTCAGGCTTCTTCCATCACCTTCTCCACGTGCCTGGGCCTGGAGCAGGAGCTGACTTCTTCCTAGCGTGAGGGACACTGCTACTGTGATGGTGAGTTATGAAGTGACCTGAGGGCAGGCCCTGCCATCACCTCCTGGCTCCTTGGCTCTGTGCATGAAAAATGGTGGTGTTTACAGCCTCCTGGCAGCAGGAGCTTACAGGGAGCGACCTGTCACCCTCACAGTGACCACAGGGACAACTGCGCCTGTGCAATGCTGAGATCCATTTTTCATGAGGGAAAAAAGCAGATGCAAATGTTAGAACCCAAGTGTGTGCACAGGGGGTTAGTCACTCTGCAAGTGTCAGGGGCTTGTGAGGAAATAGCAGGAGTTTGCTGACTAATGCCAGTGATGCTCAAGGAGTAAATGAGAAATACGGAGGGAAAACCCTCTGTTTCTCAATTTGGAAGAGAAAAAAATAATGAGGGGGGAAAAAAAAAAAAGGAAGGAAGATGTACAGTTACTAATCAGCCCCCAAAGTCTCTGACCTATATCTCCCTCCTTTCCCTGGAGCCATTCTTAAAATGAAAAATTAATAGAGAACAAGCAGGTTTTACCTCCAGGGTACCCTTTCAGGCTGCCACGTACTATGGGCTGAGATGAGTGGATAGGACTTTGGGGTCCCTCAGCACAATGCAGAAAGCAGAGTAGTCTCAGTCCAGGATGTTGCAAGGATGTCCAGAGAGACTGAAAGCAAGAAGGTAATCTCCTCTCATGGAAGGATGGTCTCTGGCTTCAGGTGGTTGGGAAGAGGATGCTGAGCTGACACACTAGGTTAAAGCAGACCAAGGAAGAAGGATAGTCCTTGAAGTTATTGTAACTTTAGCGAGGGGAAATGGAGGTGAGAAGGGAAAAAAAGTCTATCAGGTCATTAGTCCTCTGAGGGCGAAGTTCATTCTGTCTACAGAATATTCCTTCCTCTTTTCTCATTTTTAGTTTTTTAATGAGGGAAGAGAATCCTTATTTAAGAAGCTAAAACCTAGGTTTGTGGACCAGAAAGTTTCATTTCCCAGTTCTGATGCTGCCTTGCTCCTAAAGCTTAAGCAAGTCACTTTGTTCTGGCTCCATTTTTATCTCTATAGGATGTGGATTGTGATATCCTTTGCAAAATATTTTCAAACCTACTGAATATACATTTTCTGAGGTGAGGAGGGCCTGGGCACTGCATTTTGTGTGCTGTGTGTTGTGCAGGAGGAGGAGGGCTGATGCTGAGGGGTTTTTGCCTGCACTGGAATAGGCTCTGTGCCCACAAAACACGCCCACAGCTTTGGTCATTGCCGGATTCGCCCTCCCACGTGAGATGGGAGGGATGGAACCGTGGAGCTGTGGAGTGGCCTGGGAAGAGGTGTTATCACCCACTGTGGCAGCAGGGCTAGGTTAGCTTTGAGGGCATCTGAACACACGTGAAAATCTGGGCCTTTACCATCTTCTTATGTTGGATGACCTGAGCTTAGGTGCCCAAGGCTACTAGCTCTGTTTTATGTACAGGTCTGGATGCATCATGTTGTCTTTGTTGTGGTCCTTCAGAGCCCATCTCCTTAGATCTTTGCAAGATATCTCACTTACTGTTGTCTTCTGTGATAAAGATCCTCCATAACCCTGAAGGGCCAGAAGCTGAGCCATCCCTGCTGTCTCTGCATGGACTTCTGCCTCTTCAATATTAGGATGCCTTATGCAGCTTGAGAAACTAGGTTATATAGCAGCTTTAATGGGGCTTTTTCCAGACACTGATTGACCTGATTCCTTGGACCAGCTGTTTTATTTATTAAGCAAAATAGGAGAAGAAGAATGCATCTCCTACATAAATTTGTTTAATTGTGGAGTATGTTTAAACTATTTTTTTTCATAAATTGATATGGAGCTCTTTCTTTATATTGATTTTGTAGATATTAATTTATGCACTAGGAATGAGGAAGATTTGCCTCTTCATCTAATCCTATTTCTAGAGAGAGATTTACTTAATGTGCAGTGTAATTTGTCTAATGTGCAACTTTGTATGTAGAGTGCACCCAGATTCAGCAGAAACACTGGGTATAATAAAAGAGAGCACTGTAGTGCAGTGCTGTAAATCCCTCTGTAATTAAAAATACTAAATTAGTCTAAGTTAGTGCAGTCAGGAGACATGACTAGCTCAAAAGCAGGGATATACAGTGAGGGTTTTCAGTGCAGGACAGAGAAATTTGGTCTGTGTTCCTCTCTGTGTGGATATGGTATGTATCAGGGGAAGGAACACTTCATAACACCATTTGCCAGGAATACAGCTTGGGTGGCAAAGAGGAATTGTCAGGAGTTATCCTAGGGTTGTCCTTGCATGTTCCCAAGATGATGGAGGAACCAGTTCTGCCAGCTCCCACATTGTCTCACATTGCTGTCCAGTGTCATGTATGTCTGTCTGTGTGTCTGTATGTGTCTGTGTGTCCCGAGTCCTGTGCACAGTTGCAAGGTTGGATTTTAGGCTCCTACAAAAGTGTCTCTAAAATTATTTCATTGCTCTGAAGAAGGCTGGCACCATCAGTTGGTTGAATTATACCCACCCCCCCACCGTCTGTCTTTTTGTCTGTCTGTCTTTCTTTGCCGGTGTTGGCACAGATAAAATCACTGCCTGAAATTTTCAGATGGGCTTTTTTTTCCCTTATAGGAATTTTTGAATCTCCCTGCAAATAATCAGGGGAAGGATCAGTTTATATCAATGTAAGATTCACTACCCCTGAGTACTGTCCATCTGCCTGTCCTATATCCTGCTTATGACCGGTGCTGCCAGAAGTGACTGACACTTGCTTTCTCTTTCTGAGAGAGCAGGAGGAAAGGTGGGGCTTATTCTCTAAGCAGAAGTCCCTGTTTGGAATTGAGTAACAAGACTTTGTTGTGTTTTAAATGTAAGAATAAATTGATCTTGTTTATCTGAACAGAACCAGGATATAAAATAAAGTTCTAGTTGCAGTTTGGGTTTCAGTTTGATTTGATTCTGTTAGTGTAACATCTGTTTCTTCTCAGAAAGAGAAGAGAGAAAAGTGAGAAGAGAAAGAAAAGTGTATTTTATGGCAATGACCTGTCATTGAGGCCATCCAACAGCCTTCCTATTTTAAGACCTTCATTTTTAGTTGTTCACAACTTTACTAAACTTAAACTGTCTGGGCAGAAATTTTCCATCCCAGCTACCTGCCTCAGAATGTATATTTAGAAAACAGCTCTTTTATACCTCTCCTGAATTTTTTCCTGATGCGTGTTAAATACAACAAATGTACAAAGAAGTGAGAAAGCAAGCCTCCACATTAACAACCCAGTAAAATTTGAATGGTACAAATGTCAGGGATACCACTTCTGCTATCTCTGAGAGCATCAGCCCAAAAGAATGGTTGTCACCACAGCCACAACTGGCAAAACATATCTCTGAAGAACTTGCACTTAAGAGTTTCAATAGAGCATTTAAAACTAGTGGAAGCTTTTCACATTAATCTCCCTGTGCTTTGCTTCCCTGCCCTTGACATATGGATAATGCAGTGTCTTACTTTATAAGGGCAGTGCAAAAATACATTTCTTTATGTTTGTGGAACATTCAGTTACTCTAATGATGCGTACTGTAGGAAGGGCCATGAGTAAATTACCAATTCCACCTGCAGAGCAGAGCGTGGCGGGTATGCAGTAAACAAGGCTGGGGCCACACCTCCAGCAGCACTGAGAAGATGAAATAGTAACTGGGTGCTCACCTACTGAGCACCCCAGATCCTGCTGCACTGGGTGAGGCCAAGGTCCTTGGAAAAATAGCCTGTGATTATGTGATTAACAGCTCTGCCATGGTGCACGGGCAGGAAAGAGGGTCGAAGGTTGCACAGGCAGCCATAAAGCTGAGTTCTCCTAAGCCTTGTGTTCTTGGTTTGCAGCTTAAAATAGTCTTGCTTTCACCCATCTCTGTTTTCTGTGTAGTTGTTTGGTCATGCAGAGTGGGAATGAGGAACAATAAACAGCTGTTGCTTCTGGGAGAAGAGACAGGAAAGCGTTTGGTGCCGTTTGTCATCAGAGAGGAAAATTGGTGAAGCCTTCTATCCAGACATTCCCTGTAGGAGCAAGTGTGACCCTTGAGGTAGAAGTTCAGGGTTGGAGGAAAAACACAAATGAACTGAGATACCTTTTTCTCCCACATGACAACTGTCTGGTTTATGCTGTTTTTCTCTAATAATGCTCTGTACCATTGAACAGCAATGCCACAAACCAACAGACCTGCAAGTTATTTTGAGGCAGAACAAGTTCATGCCATTGCTTTTTCTTTGGGTCTTGTGGGAAGGCGTTTCCTGATTTTACCCTGGGTACTCCCTCTCCCAGATCCTGCCCTGTGGAAGTCCCAAATGGTACACTCATGAGACCATAATCTTTAAGCTTGGGAAAATGATCCAGACTTGACTTACAGGCAAAATCAACCCCAAATCTCTTTGTCTTTGTTCACTTTGTTACATTTTGCTTTCCTTACGTTTGTGTTCTTCCCTCAGGTAGGGGTAAGCAGTGCTGCCCACAGCCTGTTGAGTGTATGTGGGCAGCAGCAGGGGAGGAAAAGGCTCTGATTGAAGGTTTGCAGTTGGGATAGTGATAATGGCACCAATGAGCAAGCTCTGGGGTGGCTGTAGTGCACACCTCAGAAGTTTGCCCATGTCTCAGGAGTATCAGCTGTTCCTTCTGCACTAATTGAGGATGGAAGTAATCCATCTCCAGTCCTGTGGAGGAGTTGGGCATGGAGAGCAAAGATTGCCATCAGCTGGGAGCTGTGAGATACAAGAGAGTTGTATAGATGCTATGACTTTAAAGGGTTACATACTCACTGAGCTGTTTTTAAGTTGAGGAAACTTGCTCATTCTCTGCCTACATTATGAGTCAAACTAGGATGCACATTTTCTTGAAATCCCTAAACCCTTCAGCCCGTGCATAAGAGCCTCTTCTTGATGTGGTTTTCATAATTGATGTTTGGCTATTTCACAGTTGCTTTTCCCCATGGAATTTCTCTTTAAAATGCCCCATATTTCTTTTTAATTTTGACTGTGCGTGGCAAGTTTATATTTCAGAAAAAATATTCAAGCATAATTTTTGTAAAGCTAGGACATCATTAGGGTACTTTGGGGAGGGAACTGCTTATTATTTGTGTTGTCCCCTGAGAAGCTGGTAACTGAAGTCCTACCAGTATTTCCCCTTCTTCTGCATGTGAATTTTCAGAAAGGTTTGTCAAGACAGACAGCAGTATCTGCAAGTTGCCTGTGTATTAATGAAACATTTGGAAACATGTGCACTATTTTCTGAGACATTCCTCTACACAGCAATGCTGATTGCTGAATCTGGGACAATGACCAGACAAGAAGATTTTAAAAACAAAAGTAAAAAAAAGAAAAGAATAGAAAACGTGTATTTCAAAACCTGAAAGGGTCCCATTTCTTAACAGAACAGAAACAAAATGACAATTCTTTCAGTACTTAGTTGGACCTTCGAGATACTTGCCTATTTTTCATATATTTATACTTCTTCGAGAAAACCATAATTGTCAGATGTTTATATATACTTCCTTCTTTTTTTCCCCCTCTTTTCAGGGAAGGCTGTTTACACCAAAACAATATCTTTGTTTTCAGAGTTCATCTGCTCTGCTGCTCCTTTTCCAGCTGAAGTCACAATACTCAGTCTGTGACATCACTGTTGGCTGCCGTGACAACGGAGAATTTTCACTCCAGGTGGAGAATGTGCAGCAGCAGCAGCAGCAGCAGCAGCCACTCTGTCAAGAGCAGAGAGAATGTTTTTCTATCCATATTGCTAGTCATGGAGAAGGAAGGGAAGGAAAAATTGCAAGAAAACCAAATGTACATTTTCTGAGTGTGCTGCTTGTGGGGTGGGCACGGATACTGGAAACTTCACCTTCCACAGGATTTCTTTTGAAATCAGTTCACATCAGTTAACTACAGATTATACATTCGTAGAGAAGAACTTGCTTTTCTAAAAGGGAGAGTGGAGGTTTAATTTAGATTAATGCATCACTTGGATACCTGAATTATATCCACAAGTTTTATGGAGGTTTTTTTTGCTTTTTTCCCCACAAAAATTCCCTTTCAGAACCCAAGGGCAGATGATTAATGCACTGTTCCTGCTAACGTTTACACATGTAGTGGGCTTTCAGTGCATGAGTCGTCTTGATGAAGTCAGTTCAGGCAATTCATGTGCTTAAACTCAGACACAGGCACATGTGGCAGTAGTGTGAGGGTCTAGCCAGCATTCCTAGGGGAGCAGTTAAATAAAGATCTTACAGAATATTTTGTGATGCAGACACTGTCTTGGAAGACACTTGTCACCTGGAAAAGCTGAAGTCTCTGGACTGAATCTGCCAGGAAAAGCAAACAGACTGGCCATAAACCTTTCCCCTGTGCTTTTGTCTGGCTAATTCATCTCATGGTTCACAGTCTTGCAGTTGCTGGTTGGAAGGTGAGGGGTGTCTGCAAGTCTTTGGAGGATTGTGGCTTAAGAGGCGACACCACAAGATCATTAAATAGCAGGGAGGAAAACAAGATGGAGAAACGGTCACTGTACCCATTGACTGTATTGCAATGATACAAGTGAAAAATACATGTACATCCAAAGTGTAGCCACAGGTTCATGGTATGAAATGGTATGCCCTGTTGGCCCACAAGCATGGATGGAGCAGTCACCCACTCCCAAGGCTGCCCTGAAGGGCACAGGCAGCATGCAAGTCCCTCAGATGCACTTGTAGCATTATTTCCATGCTTCAGTCTCATGGCTGTACCAAGGACTACAGGAAAACCTTAAGCAGGAAAAGATGCTCTTGTTTCTGCTGCATAACTTCCTGGGCAGTGTGAGAGAAGCAGCACCTCCAGCTGACTAAGTGCACTTGGAGATGTGCTTTCCAAAAGACCCTGAGCAACCTCTGCAGGCACATCCCTCGGTGACTGATGTGCCTTTGCTAAAGGTGTTTTCTCTCACTTCCAGCATCCTGGAAAACCCAGGCATTTGCTTGGTCATGGTCCAGGTTCCCAGTGAGTCCTGTTGGTCCTGCTTTCCCATGGCCCCCTACTACAGCTCTGCTGAAGCATTTCTGAGTTGTCACAAGTCAGGAGAGAGTATATTTTTCCAGGATTGCTTTGTAGTATAACTACACTGGCAGCCTCAGGAGAGTGCCTTTTACCTACATCTGTGTTTTGAGATGTCTTAGGATTGTTTGTTTGTTTGTTTGTTTGCTTGTTTGCTTTAGCACACGCTGGGTTGCTGTTGTGGCAGTCCATATGATTCATGTCTCGCGCAGTCTGACAGGTTTATTGTAGCTCGAGCGTGCTGAGCCGCGTGCCGCGGCTGCTGCTCTGCTCGTGCTTGGTGCCAGGCCAGCCCGTGGGGCCAGTGCAGAGCTCTTGGCAAGTGCCAGGACCCAGAGGGTGATGTGTGTGGGAGGGCAGCTCCAGCGAGCTGCTCGCCTTAGCTTTGGGAAGCGGAGAGGACATGAGAACACTTGCCTGGGCTTTATGTTTTAAAACTCTGCCAGGAATAGCATGTTCTTTGAAGCAGGCAGAGCAGAAAGCAGGAGGGTCAATTTTGGGATCTAGTGGTGCTGTCAGGATCCAGTTTCACATTTATTTTCTGTCTCTGCAGAGCATGGAATAAGTTAGCATTTCAACAGCTTGGAGTCTCTACTACTGAGCCTTTAAAAGACTAAATAATACCAGGTTCTTACAACTGGGATCAAACCCCCATGGATTTTAGGTACTTTAATAGCTTCTGTATCTTTTTACTTCAGTTTCACTTAAACCTGTTTTTTACACCAGTTTTTATACCTGCTTTTGTCAAGTGTTACTCTGTCTTGTGGAGTTCATCATCCACTGATGCCCACCTGAACCTTTCAGCTCTTATTTTTCCTTTTTTTAAAAAGTGGTTTTTATAATTTTGGCAAAGGAAATAGGAGTGAAGGTGCAGAAGGCTGGGAGAAGAGGCACAGCAAGGTGAATACATCATGGCCTTGCTGAAACCCAGGGATGAGCTGGCGAGAAGAATCAAGACAAAACAGGAGTGACATCATTAGTTGGGAAATTTTGAGCAGTTTCATGAAAACCTGTTTGGTGTCATTTCACATTTAGTCCCTGAGCACCATTTGCTGGTGCTTGGCCAGGTGAAAGGAGTGTCATGGGAGCCTCCAGCCGGTGGATTTTCTGGGTGAGCCACAGAGGGACCTGTGCTACTGATGTGCCACACGTGCTATTCCTGTAACCCCCTGGTGCTTCAGGGTCCTCCATGCTTGGCTCTGCTGTGGATTGTGGCATGAGCTCTGCAGGGTGACAGCAAGCTGTGCAGGAACAGGGTTCCCAGCCCCTGAAAACTGGGGCTGTTTTTCCATGACAGCACAAAGAGAACAACTGTCCTGAATTTGATAGTTAAACTTCTGTAATCACCATAAAAAACCTGCTTGGTAAATAAATTTTCTCTGCCCAAAAGCAACTGCCCCACTCCTTTTTGTTCTGCAGATAATAGACATAAAAATGAAACATGGACCTGTGTTCTTAAAAGGTCACAGTTATTTGGTTGTCAGGGAGATTGCATATCGAAATAGGTCTTGTTAAGATTTGATGATACGCTAGAGGAATTGGATGAATTGGAACTTTGGTTCATAGAAGTTGGAAAATGGGCTAGGAATATCTCGTGATCTGGAAGATGGAGATGGCCATCCCTTTTTCCTAATGCCTCTGGAATGGGGAAAGTGGATGGAGAAGGGCTTTGTGTCAGGTGCAGGACCAGCAGCCGTAGAATCATTAAAGCTGGAGAAGACTTCTAAGATCCTTGAATCCAGCCTGTGACTGGATACCACCGTGCCAACTAAACCATAGCACTGAGTGCCATTCCAGTAGTTTCCTGAATGCTCCAGGGATTGTGACTCCACCACTTGCCTGGGCAGCCCATTCTAATGTTTATCCACCCTTTCAGGGAAAACATTCTTCCTGATGCCCAGCCTGAACCTGCCCTGGCACAACTTGAGTCCATTTTCTCTTGCCCTGTTGCTGGTTGACTGGGAGAAGAGACTGATCCCCTCCTAATGTGCTACAATTTCCTTTCAGGTAGTTGTAGTGAGTAATGAGGTTAACCCTGAATCTCCTCCAGACTAAACAACCCCAGCTCCCTCAGCTGGTCTTCATAGGACTCACTCTCCAGACCCTTCACCAGCTCCATTGCCCTTCTCTGGACATGCTGCACCTCAAGGTCTTTCTTCTAGTGAGGGTCCCAGAACTGAACACAGGATTTGAGGTGCACCCCCACCAGTGCCAAGCACCGAGGGACAGTAACTGCCCTGGTCCTGCTGGCCTCACAGTGTCTGATCTGGTTGCCCCTGGCCTTCTTGGCCACCTGGAGCCACTGCTGGCTCATGTTCAGCTGCCAGCCAAACAGCACTCCCAGGTCCTTTTCCTCTGGGCTGTGTTCTGGCCATGTTTGTCAGCTCTTGTTTGCATTGTCCTAGTTTCATTTAAGACATGCCTGGCTGACAGTGACAGCTCATGGTGTCACTGGTCTCCAGCCCTTTCTGCCCAATGCATGGTGGGTTGCTAGGGGTGCTGCCGTCATCCACGTCTCAGTTGAGGATGTGATGACCACACATTTTGTATTGCTTTCCAAGATTTGGCTGGATGACTCAGCTGATCCTCTGGTGACTCATTTCAGTCTCCCATGAGCCCAGGAAGAACTAAAGAGGGAAATGGGGCTATTTTCAGATATGAAAAATTACCAAAACCAAGGACTGTGTCCACAAAGGAGTACTGCAAACATTGAATTAATTGGGCATTTAAACCGGGTGTAAATTTGCTGCTTCCCACTGAAACTCTTTGCACAGTTATTGTGCTTCTGTTGCATCTAGTTTTCAGTCTCCCCTTACTTCTCATCCATATGGATTTGGAAAGTTTTTAGTGAGTTTTGAGTTCATAAGGTCTAATGAAAGTTCACAGGACTTTTTAGTTCCCCTGGCTGTTTTCTTTTGTTTTGGTGGTTTTTTTTAATGGCAGTTTCCCCCTCTCATTTGCTGGGAGTGTCATGGTTTTTCTAGCAAAACCCATAGGCCCACCCCAGGTCATTTTACCCCCTAGTCATTCCTATGACTATGGCAAAGCTAAGATGCCCAGTGTTCTCCTGGACCTCCTGAAAGTTCTTGTGATTTCACCACAAGTTTTTATTAATCTGTTTTGATTTTTTTTTTCTGCAACTTGTGGAAACAGTGGTATATTTGCTCCTTGTGAGAAAATCATACAGAGCTTATTTTCCCAGAAACTCTTCTTTCCCCCATGACTCAGTTTGGCCAGACTTCCCTTCCATCATTAGTCAAAACCCACAGGTGTGACTGTGGACAGCTTGGCTGCAACATCACCGACACATTGGTGATTCTGAACTCATTGTCCCGCTGCATCTGAGCTGAATCCTTTCATTTCATTGCGTAGGAAAAGGAAAGAATTGAATGTTCTGAGTTGAAAGCACATGGCTGCAAAACAGTTGTAGCAGTGCCAAAAAGATGCTTCTGAAGAGGTTGGGCAAGTGGCTGCGTGCTGCTGGAGGCGCAAAGTGACACGTCAGTTCTTAAATGTAGCATCAGGAATGAGGAGAAGGCTTGACAGCCCCTTTAGCTGGTTTGTCATCTGCAGCCATCCTTTCTGCTGTGGATTTTTGGTTCTGCAGGTTTGGTTTCAGCAGGAGTGCTGCACAGCAGGTGCTCATGGTCAGCACTTGAACAGGGCCTGAGGTGTGCTCTGGTGCCTGGGTCTCTGCAGGGAGCTGTGCAGGGCCTTGAAAGCACTGAGTGATCTGGAGCAAGGTTACACCAAGGGAGTGTTTGTTGTCCAGGCTGGCTGTGGGGTCCCCATTGCAGCAGGCATTTGGCCTGTGTCATCATGGATCTCCATGTTTAGCTTCTCTTCTGTCATGCTCTAATTTTGACAGTGCAAGAAGCCCAGCAGCCATGGTGTTAAGCACTGCGGAGCTGAGTAAATAAATATGTCAATAAATAATCATATCCTGCACAAAGGAGAAACCTGGGGGAGAGACTGATGGTAGCCAGGGAGTTCTGCTGATACAGGTGGAGATTTTTATTGTTTTGTTTCTCTTAATGACTTCCCTTGGACTGATTTCTTTTCTTCTAGAGCTTTGAGGGGGAGTAGGCTGTTAGTGCTGTCCCTGAGTTTCTTCATCACACACAAGGGCCTTATATCCTCCTTTCTCAAGCAGATAGCCTTTCCTGAGCTTCTGGGTGTTTACTCTTCAGGGCTCTGAAATCCTTCATGTAGTTTATCCCCCAAAATCAGGGGGTTTTTCTTCTAAGCAAGAGCTTTGTACATCACCTAGGCTGTATTTCCTTGGCCAAACAGGCCTTTTCTCTGTACGCTGATCTGGCCTCTGTTCCATTAGACCTTGCTTAAAAATGAAGTTGATGTGAAGACAGCCGGAGACCAGGCGTGCACCAGCCCCAGCAAGCCAGCCAGCACTGGGGCAGGCAGGTGTCCAGAGGCACTTCTATGGGATTGTTTGGGGTAGCATCACTCATTACTTTTGGGGATTATGAGATTCACTGCCTTTGTGGGTCATCTCAAGTGTTTACATGTCTATGTGTGCCTGAGTGTGACCATGTGCTTTGTATGACAGAGGTCAGTACAACCCCAAATACAGCAAATTGAATCATTGCTTCCCACAGATAAACCTTTCAACACACTGTGTTCTCATGGAGGCTGCAGCAGCTCCCTATCGCTGTGTCTCACACGAGAGCCACTCTCCAGTCTCAAAGGTGAATGGACCAAGAGAGGCAGTTGTTTTGGGGAGAAATGAGTCCACATCCCAATCCTGCACCCTGTGTCTCCATGGTGATTTCTGCTTTGGGCCAGCTGGCTCAGTCCTACCGCGCCTGTTCTGGTTCCAGCTCACAGCCCGTTTCACATCATGCGTTTCTGGGTTTATAGTCCTACTTTGGAATGCAAACCAAAAGCCACAGGTGACAGCAAGAAAAGATTACTGACTGGTTTGGCCGTAACTTTGGGGGTGTTTCTTGGCCCAAAAACCTGGAAGATGGTGAAAAATGCTCAAGGTGTTTTCTTGAGGAACTGAAGGCTTTTGTCTGTGCAGGTCAGGTGTGATGATGGGAAGGCAGGTTATTTACAAAATTGTTGCAACTCCTTAAACTGGAGGTCAGGTGATCAACCTGCACTATCCTTTCTCTTCATTTCCTAAAACACCCCACACCCTCAATGTTTGAGAGTTCTGTAGGTCCTGTGTTTGGTCATTCTTACTTGAAGGTGGTGTGTGGCTGTCAGGAGGTCAACAAATCAGTCTGTCTCAATTTTCTGTTTTGGCAGAGCCCTGTGCCCAGCTTCCCCACCTTTCTCCTTGCATCTTCATCTTTCTTTTCAGGGCAGATCTTGTGTATTCCATCCAGACCTCACCAGGGGCTTGTTTCCCTCCCAAAGATCTGTATCCTGATGGAAATCAAATGAAGGAAGAGACCTTGTGAATAGGCAAACTGATGTTTTCAGCCCAGCTAGAGCTGAGTTTCAGAATTCATAAACAAAGCAGGGGCTGAATGTCATGCAGTGGCCTCTTTGCAAATAAAACAGTTAGGAAAAAATCCTGTGAGAGTGAGAGGCTCAGCCAGAGACTCCAGTGAGCCTTGCCCATGTCTTGCCTTCACAAGTAGTGTTGTTTCTAACAAGTGAGGTATGCGAGGTGCCAGGCATTCCCTGTGGTTTCACCACACTTGCAGGCCAGTTGGAGTCATTGACATTACAAAGTTAATATTTACAGGTGGAAAGTCATCCAGGTGGGGAGACAGCCATCGTGGAAAAAGCCAAAATATCCTTTCCACTAGGCAGTTGTGGGAAGCCACAAATGTGCCAGTTCTGTGTGGGTGAGGGGGGGCACAACCACAGCAGCAAAAGAAAACTGATTTATTTTGGTTCTGTTTTGAGAGGCCTTGGTCCCTTTTCCCAGAAACTGAGATAATGGAGGGCCAAGTGGGATGGCCAGTGAAGTCTGGGGTTGGGAAGGTTGAGAAAGTCCTCTCTTTCCCCTGTAGGATGGGGTACTGTGGTCAGCCCCTGTTTGGAAGATGAGCAGCAGAGACTTGAGCCATGCTGCCTCGAAAGCAGAGCCATGCTAAGGTCATCCTTCTTTCAGTTCTGCTTTCAGGATGTAACTCTGTTAGCAGGTAGCAACCAGAGATGGAGCTTGTTGGAATCTAGAGGTTCCTGCCTTACAGACCTGTTTGGAGGTTAAATGTAGGGATCAGACATTAGGCTGGACTACAAGGCAAACTATGGCCAGTTTCACGTTTGCTGCAGAGACTGTCTTGTGTAGTTCTACAGAGGGAGCTTTGGGTGCTATAGAAATGCTGCGGTGACTGTTTGTTCCACTTTGTGATGGTGGAGGACAGATGGGAAGGAGGAAGGTGCCCCAAACACGTATGATGCTGCCAAACAGTCCTACCTGGCCCATTGATGTGAGTAGCTGCTTTTGGACTCTTCTGGCTCCATTTTGATTTCAGGATGAGGAAATGTTCCTTGGTAGCTTGTTTTCCCCATCTCCTCTGGCTGTACCCTGTGCTTCAGGAGCTCATTCAGGCATGGCATTATAGGAGCCTCATCATGTCATGCCTCATTTTCAGTGGTGCTGTGGGTGTTGCCGCAGTCTTCAGCTCTTTAAACAGATGTGGTGCTGCTCGTGGGTTCCCCAGCAGCCTGCAGCACAGCCCCAGCCAAGCATTCCACACTTGCCTCAGCTCTGCTGGGCCTCTCTCCAAGAAATCTGAACGAGGGATTTCTTCAGCAAAGCATTTGTTAGACATCCTTCAGTGTCCTCCAAAGATAAAGCTTCAAAGCAGGGCTTCTGTCAATCCCACCTGTCTGATCTCATCTTTTTCTTTCTTTCTCATCCCATCTCTGACTCCCAAGCAGACTTTCTTCTCCTCAGAGGCTCTTGGGAGTACTGATCATTTGGTTGTAAAACTTCTTCCTGACTTTACTGACACCTGCTTTCCAAAAACGTCTTTATGCTTACATTGTGCAGAAGTTCCTTCACATGCTCATGCAGACCTTGGAGGCTTTCAGGTGCTGCCCCTGCCTCCATCTTTATTGTTCACCACCTCATTATGTTCTTGGGACTCCAGAAGTCCCCCCTGGCTTGGAGGACTGTTGCTCAGCAAGGTACCTCTGGCAGGGCTATGATCGGCCTTCTCAAGCCCCAGAGACCCGACATGGGCACTGCAGACTCCCAGGTTTCTCACTTTATGTCTGGAGAGCACTTTGATGTCTTGGTAGGGTGTTTGCAGTCCCATTTCATGATTTCTGTAGAGGTGACAATCTTTCTGTCAACTTTGACAGACATGGTGAGGGGTGTTTGCCTACTAGGGTCTGACTCTGTTTTGTACACTATTAAATTGTATTCCCTTGCTGCCTTCATTTGCTTTCCACACAGTAACACTGAGGTATCCTGAAGAGAAGTTTTGCACTATTCCAACTGTGCCCAGTTTTCCCATAAGAAGGTATCTAGGGGTTATCTTTCAGCTCAGGGGAGCACAGACTGGACTGCTGGACCTTCTCACACCAAGACCTAGAAACTGATGTCAGGTCCACTTACTGCAGCATCTACAGGGAAGTGATGGGGCTCTCTGGTGAGGTATATTTTAACCTGTGTTCTCAGGTGTTGCATAGTTAATTAACTATAATGTGAAACATAAACTAGTCATGTGATTAACTGAGGAAATCTGTAATATCTCTTGTCATTACTGCAGTTTATTCCAGTGGGAGATGGAGGTGACCCTGAAAGAATCTTGCACTGAGGTGTAATAAAGTATTCAAATGTAAATGTATGTATTTGTCCCTGAGATTTTGCTTCATGTGCCTAAAACCAGGGATACGTCAGAGGAGCCCACAGCTTGTTATTCAGGCTCATCTGCCCCTGAGCCCACCCCAAAAGGATGAGTAAGAATTGTAATGTTTCCAAATTACAGCTAAGAAGCTTTCAGTAGCCAGCAGACAATTTGCTCTGGATTTAAGGAGTTAAAGGGAGAGTGAGGAAGGGAATAAAGATAATTTGTGAGGAAAAAATAGCAGTATCCTGAGCCACATGCCAAAATAACCTGATCAGGCCACAACAGGGAGTAACTGCCTACACCACCTCCATGCTCAGGAGTACTTAGTAAGTCCTGGTTGATAATTTTCATCATACCTATAAAGGAGAGTCATGATGTGCAGAATGAAACAGGAAGCAGGCTTGTTGATGCTATAAATGCAGGAGAGGGACATGTAGGAGGGCAGTTGGGTTGTCAGGGAGATAAGGGATTTGAAGGTGATGATGATGAGGGTGTCCTGGCCATGGCACTGGAGGGATGTACTTTTTGGGTGGGGATGAGAGGGAAGGAGATGGATGCTTGGCTTTGTCCATTTGGCTTTGTTTATGGCTACTCTGTGCATTGGGAAGTCTTGCTTTTTCATTTGGCTATAAGACATGGATCAAACATGGCAGGTTGGAGCCGTGTGAATCCAGGTCTGGAGCAGTGCAGGGGATGTGCTCTGTCACATCTTACATCTTTGAGAACTGCTGTGCACTACATTTAGAAAACTACTAATTAGGCTGAGACAGTTTTACTAGCAGGACAGGAAAAGCAGAACAGGAAGGCAGGGAAATTTTCACCTGGATTGAAGGCCCCCTTGACATCTTAGGCTCACCTGGAACAGGAAGGAGCTGAGGCTGTTGAGGTCTGAGCTCTGCTTTGAGGTTGTCTCCAAACATTTGGCAGCACAAGGGAAAGAATTTGTATAGCCTCCAGGGACATAAATTTTCAGGAGGTTCTGAGAGTGCAGTGGTGTTGGGGACAATGCCTCAAAAGGAGCCGCACAGAGGCCATTGTGAAGGAGGGTGCTGTGCTTGAGACATGGCTGTTTTGAAGGTGCAATGCATTAGCCATACCTGGCAGATCCCCTTTTCACTGCCTTCTCAGCCTGGGCGTGTGTATGGGTTTGCAGGCTTGTGCCTCTCTGGGGAGGAGTGGAAGATACTTATTTCAGTATTGTCTTGCGAGCATCATTTATATGCTGAACACACACCATGTGCTCTCTACAGTATTTTTCAAGCAGGCACTGTCGTTCTGGCAGCAGCCAGGAAGCAGCCTCTGGTTACAGAGCACTGGCAGCTCTGCAGGTACTGCAGAAGGTCTGACTTCCTTCTCAATACAGGGCACCAGCTTGGTCTCTTGCCGCCTCAAAGGCCACACTTAAAAATCAGCAGTAAGTGCTGGTAGTAAACCAGAAGAAAACATCAGAGACTTTCAAACTGTTCCTTCTTTAGTCCCCAAAGTGTATTTTTTGCCCTTTGGGGTGACGTGGGTGGATAGGGAACTTTACCTCATTTGCTTTCCTGAAACCTGTTAGAAGTACAAGTGGGGCGGCTGCGTGATTTGTGTGTGCATGCAGAAGAGGGACATCTGAATTGTAAATAGCACCTGCTAAATTATTATTAAGTGAAAGCTGACGTGGGAGGAGTTCTCAGGAACAAAAAACCTCAAGTCTTTAAATAAAAGTCATTCCAGCTGTTCTAACACTGTCCCCTGGCTGCACCCTACCTACTTCAGCTCATGTAGATGCTATGAGGAGTTATGTGAGTCATATCAAGGACAGGGAAGGCCCCATTAAGTCCAGTTACTATCAGTTTTGTGAGAGCTTTAAATGACTACACTAAACTCATTATTAAAGAAAGGAACTATCAATTTTATTTAATGCATGGTGCCCAGCCCTGATTCTGCTCCCAGCCCAGAGATTCGCTGTGCTCAGGGGTGATATAAAACTTAGACTTACACTCTTCAGGACATGCATTTAGCTGTTGTGGCATCCTGGCTTCATCCTGGCTGGCTAAAAGAGGCCTGCCTTGCACCCATGCCAGGGCAGGGAACAGCTCAGTTGGAATTCCCACTTGGCTTAGTCCAGCCAAAGCTTTTGGTGGTGTAGGTGGGGCTGCTGAGCTGGGCTTCAGGTGGGCAGGAATGCTCAGTGGGTGAAGCTGCTCATGCCAAATATCCTCACTCCCTCCACTCCTGGCAGAGTGCAGAAAGATCAGGAGCCAGGTGCCAGCCTTGGGCATTCCATGCAAAATGCAGCAAGTTAACTGCTAGGATCTTCCTGCAGAGAAGGGAAGTGATATGAGAGGCCCAGCCTTGCACAGGAGGTTTCTTGTCAGACCTGTGAATGGGGGGTTAAGAGAACTTTTCCTGAGTGAAACATCCCATTTTCCATCCTTCAGCAGTTTATGGCCCCTCTGTCTTTCCAGGACCCCAGGAGCAGGAATGCTCCCCGGGGACATTCCCACTGTCTCTAAGGCATTGGTGCCACTGGGCTTGGCTGGCATGGATCACCCCATTACTGCTGGCTTGTTCCCTCATGGACGTTGTGGCAAGCTGTTGTCAGCCCGTGTAATCAAAAGGCTGAAGGTGTAAATCATATTACAGGCTGTAATGAGGAATTTGATTCCTGTAACAAAACCATACAACTTTTATTCACATTTATTACTATTCCTGCTATTGCCATGGAGCAAAAATCCTTTTTGAAAGAAACAACATGCCACCAGCACAGTTTTATTGTGTCCTCAGGAAATTTAGGATTGTGTTTTTCTCGCATTAACTGCACAGGAAAATTTGCAATAAAAATTACTTTTCTGCAGAAGCCGCCTTTTCCCATCACCAAGCTGTCAATCACCCTGTAATTTCTTGGTATCGGAGTGTGCTGAAGAACTCACGGAGTTATTTTCCTTACAATGCATGCCCTTAAAACCTCAAACGTGAGAAAATAATTTTGGATGTAAGGAAGAAGATTTCCTAGTTCTTTTTTTAGAGAAAAAGAAAAAACCTTTTCTGTGATGAGACGTAACCTCTGAGGAGGGCAGCACTGGCAGCAGAGGAGTCCAAACTCCTCGCTTTATCCACAGAAGCACTGCTGCTTTCATCCCCTCCATTTTTGGGGTGAGTCAGTGTTTATCCCCTGTTCCTGTCCTCTGCTGAGGCTGCCAGCAGTGTTTCAGGGACAGCAAGGGGCTGGTTGTTGATGTGGAAACCAGTCCCTAACAACAACTCGTTTCACCAAAGGGCACAGGCAGCAGCCATCTGACATTGACAATGTTGAGTGACTGCTGACCTTGTTTTTAGCATCAGCTGATATCAAGTGGAGCCCTGCCAGTTTGCACCAGTTGAAAGCCTGTCCCTTAATGGTGGCGATTATCCTGATTTTTACAGTGGCACTGAGAAAGTTGCAGCTGCTGTGCTTCACATCCTTGACTTTAATTTGCCATGCCTCAGTCTTTTGGTGTTATCTTTAGAGGAGAGTGCGGGAAGAACGTCTCGCCTTGTTCTGCGTCAGTCATTTTTTCCCTTTTCATTTTCTACGAGGAGAGATTGCTCAAGCACGCCGTGGAATGAAAGCCATAAAACTATAAATTACACCTCTGCTAGGTCCACAATATGTTACCAATTACATCTGCCATATTATTTGCGTCCAGGGGGAAAACATACATCAAACCACCCCCTCTCTCCAGGCAGGTCAGTACTGTACTAGAAGGAACACCGTGATTCTTCTTAATCAGTGGAAAAACAAACACGGTTTTGGCTCACTCACACACGATCTTTGTGTCCAGGATGCCAAGTTGAGTAGCACTGCTGTGGTGCTCTGAGCTCACCACCCACCACATGCCATGGCGTTGGTGATAGCATCATTGCCCTGTGGAAAGGAGAGAGGAGAGAAGGTACTTCTCTAGCAGGGCAAGGAGCTGGAGGGCGTCTGAGCATCCAGTTGCAGCCAGGAGGTTGGGGGAGCAGGGGGTAAAAGGAACAACAGTAAACAATCCTAAATCCACTTAGAGACACGAGTCATGTCTGCAGAGGGGAGTATGCTATGGTTTCTATGATTTTCAGGGCTTTGTTGCTAGACTGGGATCAGTGGGGTGTTGTGTGCTGTGTTCAAGCCCAGGGGAGGGTTTCTGTCGCAGACATCTTTTGTGAAAATCCTTTTCTTTAGGATTTTTCCTGCTGAGAAGCTGAGAGGTTTCAGTGACAAAATGTAAACAATGGTTATCTGCTGCTGTGGAATGCACCAGGTGGATCTGTGGATCTGTGATTGGCCCATCTTGGATGTTT
The DNA here is from genome assembly GCF_023055355.1 of Agelaius tricolor. Classification (NCBI taxonomy): domain Eukaryota; kingdom Metazoa; phylum Chordata; class Aves; order Passeriformes; family Icteridae; genus Agelaius; species Agelaius tricolor. Next base: position 9,131,259 of record NW_027269263.1, read on the forward strand.
ACAATTAATGGCCGACCACAGCCCAGTTAGCTTGGACTCTCTGTCCGAGACACAAACCTTTGTTATTCATTCCATTCTATTCTTAGTTTAGCTAGCCTTCTGAGATGAAACCTTTCCTTCTATTTCTTTTAGTATAGTTATAATGTAATATATATCTGATAAAATAATAAATCAAGCCTTCTGAAACATGGAGTCAACATTCTCATCTCTTCCCTCATCCAAGAACCCCTGTGAACACCGTCACAGGTTTGCCCATGTGTCCTGAAGGGGTTTTCTTCTGCATCTGCTCTGTCCTCAGAAATTCATCACTGCGGAAGGGGTGAAGGCAGGGGTGCTGAAGCAAAGTGGAGAGATTGCTTGGCCTGTTACTTCTGAGTAGTTACTCATTGTAGGTTTTGCCTCACCACAGCACCCCTCTCCTGAGCCCCTCCTGGCCTTTGGGCTGCTGGGAATTAAGTGGAAAAAGAGAGTTGGGTGTGTTTAGATCTGTTAACTTGACTACTGAGCTTTGTGAGTGTGGAGTGACATTCACATTTTTCAATACAAGTTTATGCATGCATGTGTGTGAGTGTGTCTGTGTACACATGAGCTCCAGAAAATCTTCTGAAGAGGAACACGGACTAGTGAGGTATGAGGAGGCCAAGTCAAAAATTGTCATGCCTCCACATGAAGAAGTCATCCATGTGCACTGCAGGCTTTGTTACTGAAGCATTCATTCAGCTTTTAACTTTTTTAAGTTGAAAACAAGTCAAGGTTATGTTTGTCCTTAATAATTCAACAATGGTGCCAGCTCAGCATATTGTCTTTTTCTTCCCTAGTCATTCTGGTTTATTAAAAAGAAACACTGATGACAGATAGAAGGGTGAAGGAGGCTGTGCCTTTCTGCTCTAACTCCTGCCGGGTGCTGATTCCTTCCCCAGAAGTCCCCATGGATTTGTGTTCTTCACAAAATGTTTGCCCCAGCAGTACTATCCCTACCCTGGGGAGGGAAAGCTGGCAGCAAGTCAGGACTTAGCTGTCCCCTTCCCCGTGCACCACATCTTTTCTTCTCTGAATAGGGACTTTTTCTGTTTCAGTGGAATATTACTCAGAATCCTTCAGTAAGTCTGTCTGAGTGATGCATTATTTTCACTTTGGTTATGAGGTTGTGGGGTTGTTTTTTGATGGTCTGGGTTTTTTTAAAAAAAGATTTAGAAGATCATTAACTCTTCTGAAACCAAATAAGCTTGCATTAAAATAGGATTTTGTCTTTCCTGTAAAAATAAAGCTATATTAGGAGCTAATTCTGCCACATGCTAATGTGTATGTTGCTTCATAAACAATGCTGTTCATTTCCAGGGGATCTGCTTACCAGTGGTGGTATTGTCACTGTGAATAAGAATAGATGAACAAAATTTTATAAATCTGGGAGCACTGACAGCACACAGTGAAGCTCATGTTGTGTAACTCCCATCTCCAGTGTCCCTGAGCACAGACTAGCATTGTGCACAATTCCCACTCACAGAGTTGGCAAGCAATCTGAAACATCATCTTCTTCTATTCTGGCTCCTCAACTTTATCTATGCACCTCCATTTGCCCACAGTGTATCATCTCCTGGTCCCATCTTCACTCTTTGCAGGCCAGAAGCTACACACTGGTTTTATGGGCACAAGTGGAGGGCTTAAGTCAGATCCACCAAACTGCTTAAGATTGGATGAGCCTGAGGATTTGAGATTTGGCTTCTGTAGTCAGAATACTTTGCAGTATTTGACATGAGTTCTTCCAGAGAGCTAGATATATTCCTGGAGACAATGGGAATAGGAGTCTCTTTAGGCAGAGGAGGTAAAAATAACATGTACATTCCTGTTATTAAAAATGAAAAGGCAGAGAGCAAGACAGCAGAAATCTTGGATGTTGTTAGTATAGTTCAATCTGGGGTAAGGATTTATTTTAGAGCATAATATTTTACTTGTGTCAAATACATATTTCTGGAAGAACTTGCTTTTTGTGTGTGTGCATGTAATGTATCTCAAGCTTGTATCCCATTTCCCTTTCCTGCCACTGGGCAAATGAAAAAAGCTGGGGAAGGCATCTTGACTCAGTGGTTTCACTCTGATGTTGTATTGCAGGTATGGCCTCGCATGTGCAAGTTTTCTCTCCTCATACCCTTCAGTCAAGTGCCTTCTGTAGCGTGAAGAAACTGAAAGTGGAGCCGAGTTCGAACTGGGATATGACTGGGTACGGCACACACAGCAAAGTCTACAACCAGGGCAAGAACGTGCAGTCCTCCCAAGCAGCCGCCGCAGCAGCCGTCAACGCCTCCCTGCAGATCCCCAACCCCAGCATCCCTTACGAGCAGACCATCATCTTCCCAGCAAGCACGGGGCACATCGTGGTTACATCTGCCAACAGCACCTCCGGCGTGGTCGCGGTGTCTGGGCAAACGCTGGGCGGGCCGCACAACCTGATGCGTCGCAGCACTGTGAGCCTTCTGGACACCTACCAAAAATGTGGACTTAAGCGCAAGAGCGAGGAGATTGAGAACACAAGCAGCGTGCAGATTATCGAGGAGCATCCGCCAATGATTCAGAACAATGCCAGTGGGGCCACTGTAGCCACCGCCACCACCTCCACGGCCACTTCCAAAAACAGTGGTTCCAACAGTGAAGGGGATTACCAGCTGGTGCAACATGAGGTGCTCTGTTCCATGACCAACACGTACGAAGTGTTAGAGTTTCTTGGCCGTGGAACCTTCGGACAAGTAGTCAAATGCTGGAAACGTGGCACTAATGAGATTGTGGCTATCAAGATCCTAAAAAACCACCCTTCTTATGCCCGGCAAGGCCAGATTGAAGTGAGCATCCTGGCTCGGCTGAGCACGGAAAGCGCGGATGACTACAACTTTGTCCGTGCTTATGAATGCTTCCAGCACAAGAATCACACATGCTTGGTATTTGAAATGTTGGAGCAGAACCTCTATGATTTCTTAAAACAAAATAAATTCAGTCCCTTGCCCCTTAAGTACATTCGGCCAATTCTCCAGCAGGTAGCAACTGCCCTAATGAAGCTGAAAAGCCTGGGACTGATTCATGCTGATCTCAAACCAGAGAACATCATGCTGGTAGACCCATCCCGACAGCCATACAGGGTCAAGGTCATAGACTTTGGTTCAGCTAGCCATGTGTCTAAGGCTGTGTGTTCTACTTACCTTCAATCCAGATACTACAGGTAAGAGACTGGGCTTATGTAACACTGCTAGAAGAAGTATTTTACCTATGGGAATTTTCTTGCATTCATTTAAATGAGTGAGATTCATCCCTTAATTCTAAACAGAGATGGCTCTTAGATTAGCTTATTGATGATAAGAAAAAATGATGTCCTAACCTCTTGTTAGGAGTTTACTTGCATTGAAAGCCATTTAAGTTTGTAAATCATCATGAAGTGTTGCAAAAATAGAGTTTCCCAGTTACAGTTTAGAAAGTCTTTCACTTCTATCAGTTTGTTCTCTCTGGAACTGTTTCCAGGAGAGGGGATCTCCACATTTCCATTCCAGGTCAATGGATATAGGTTCTTGGTTTCAGAATTACTTGAACCTAAACAGTCAATCAAACAGTCTCAAATGTGTCTTCCAGTTGGTACTCATATATGAAACCAGGGACTTAACAAGTGTAAGGTTGGCCCACAGGAAAAGTATATGGTTGCAGAAGATGGTTTGTCAAGGGCTAGTTTTCACACAGGCTCTGAGTCAATGGGAGTCTTCTGGCTGGCTCCTGTCAGCTCTCCTCCAGGCAAGTATTGTCAGTGATTTGGTGTTGGAGTGAGGACCTGTTGTCTTTTGATTCCCACTCACAGTGCTTTGTTACGGGCTAGCATGGAGCTGTGACCTCAGCACAGGTGTGCCTGAAGTGAAATGTGTGAACCAGGTATATTCCTCTTCAGCCTGTTGAACAGTTTCATCAGAGCAGCCTCTTTTCATAGCCCCTGGCAGGGCATCCTCACCCTCTGTCTTGACTCCCAAGACACAAAGTCTCCCTTGCCGATGTTCTCAGACCCTCTCTTTGGTAGCAGTCAGCTTGATTCAGCATTCTAGGGACCCAGAAAAGCAGGTCTACTGCTGCTTCAGGTGTGAGGGGAAATAGAGAAGGGGGTGAAGGGAATTTGCCTTTAGATAACAGCTGAATTTAGAAATGCTCAGACCACATTTTTTTGTCGTTGTACTTCTGTGAAACAGGGGCAAAGAGAGAAAATCCAATCCTCCTTCATGACGGATTTAATGAGAATCAGTCCTGGCAGCATCCACGGCTCATCAGATGGGTTACAAAAAAGCAGGGTAGTTGGTAGTTGATCTGTTTGTAAATAGAGAAGAAATCTGTCTCATACATGGTGAGGACTGGGGTTGAAAAACCAACATGAGTTGGTAACAGACTCTTTTCCTACTTAATTAATTTCACAGTGACAAAGCCTACCTGAACTCTGAGCTTGGAGAGGGTTAATTTTCACAGGAACAGGAACTTAGTGCAGCACTGCAGCAGCTGATCTTTATCTGCTTGTCCTTTGCTCTGAAGGAGGCCAGGAAAAAATCCCCAGCCCTAGTTTATACCTTAGAAGAGGCTTATTAAATAAGATATTCTATCTGATGACAGTCCCATCCTCCAGGAGAGACATGTTTCTGTGGTAAATATGCAAAAGCTTTTAGAGTTGCAATTACTTGACAGACTAGGATAAAAAAAAAGAAAGATAATACAGGCATTTTGTTGTTGAGTTACCTGTGATTCTGTGTTAGCAGCCTATGTCCCTAGCTGAAAGACAGAAGGGGCAGCCGAAGTGAAATATGTGACAGAAAGCAGACATGAAAGAGAAAAATTGTTCATTGTCAGTGACAAACAAGGAATATTTTTGTGGCAGTCTCTGGGGAGGAAAAGACTTCATAAAATTTGCTTTTTATATTTTAAATGTTATTCCTACCCAGTCTGAAGAGCTTGATAGATAGTAAGTTCTGTCTAGTTCCTCCCTTGTTTTCCATGCCTGAATTGGTGGGAGGAGGGGAAAAGGGGCAGCAGCTCACCAGGAAAAAAAAAGAAAAATCTCATAGGGTTGAATTACATCAGCAGGGGGCTGCTGATTAAGCTAAATTCAAGTCATGAGGAAAATTTATGTTCTTCTTCATTTTCTGATGGGGAAAATACAGCACAGAGTAAAGACCCCTTCCACTCTAAAATGAAAGAACTTTCATGGTAAGGGAAACACTGGGCTTTATAAAGATTTCACGTGTCTTCCATTTAATTTACACTTGTTCTGCTTGCCAGAGTATAAAAGACAAGGGGATGCCTTCAAGAAATGGCACATTTAAGTTGAATGTGAAGGAAAAGCTTCCTCAGACTAGTGAAACCTCTCAGACACTAAGCAGTCATGCTCAAGGAGTGACAGAAGCCCTGTGCCCCTTGCATTTAAGGAAAGATGAAGCAGAGCACAGGGGACTATGAAGTAGAAGCTGTTATCTCAGCTGGAGGTTTTTTATCATGGACTTTCACAAGCAAATTCCTAAGCTGTCTCCATATTTTATTAACAGCTTGCTTTTTCTTTTTCCTATCACTGCTTTTGAGAATGTGATGGCCAAATCCTTGGAAGGATTGAAAGGTGTGTGGGATCCTGCTCCTTCTCAGAGCAATGTAAGGCCTTTCCTCTTCCTGTAAATGACAGGCCCATTTTCTTCTCCTGAATGTGGAAGACAAAATGTCTTTAAACAAACTCTGTGCTTTTTCTTGACCTGAATCTGCATAACCCAGCATAAACCAGAGAGCCCCAGAGCTGCTTACAGACTTTCCACGGGTGATTTGCCTTTGTTGCTGTGCTCTGAAGATGAACAGGATCCCTCAGCCCAGTTTCTTGTCAGAAGGGTGGGCAGATGCTGTTGTGCTGCTGGCACTGCTCAGGGGCCTCAGGGGCTGGGTGCCCCAAACCCAGAACTCTTTCTGTCCCAAGAGGGATGTTTCTAAGCAAATGCACTCTGGAAGGATGGTAATGGTATTGAGGTGACAGAGAGGGATGAAAAATATCAAAAATGAGATTAAAATGTCTTTAGTCCAGCAGAATTTAGCTCCCAACCCTCTTAAGAGGATACAGCCTCCTCCAAGCTAGATCTGCTGCCACAGGTACTACTAAGGAGATCTCTCTCCTTTACTCCTGACTGCAGGGAGCCCGTGGGAGGCAGAACATGACAGCCTGGGGTGGGCTTTGCAGGAACTGCCCTGCTGCCAAGAATCCCTGTCTGGGAGGGCACTGCTGCTGTGTCTCCAGTGCTTGCTGCAGGCCTCCAGAGAAGGGAATGAGCCCAGCAGGGTCACACCAGGGGCCCTGCCTGATGTGACAAAGGACATCACAGCCACAGCCTGTGGTCAGAGTTGTCATCTGAAAGAGGGAGTGCTATGAAGAGGATCATCCTCCTTCTACCCACCCATCTGCAGCCAGGGGTGCAAACCTTGCTGTGGTGCAAAGTGGCATCCTTAGTCTGTCGGAGGATAGAATATAAGTAAATAAAGGTAGTATAGAAAGTAATCTTACCCCCAAAAGAGATGCAGCTGAGCCAATTATTAAGGCTTAGGAGCAGGCCTGATGTTAACAGGCCACACCTGTAGCCAGTCAGAAGAGTGTCATAAAAGAGTGGATTGGCTGGTTGAGGGGAACTGGAGCCAGTTGGCTGCTGTGAGGACAAGGAAGAGTCAGTGCCTTAGAGGAGCTGCATACAAGCAACATCAAGGAGGTATGAAACCCTAGTAATATGGAGCCCTTGCAATGTAATGATACTAGAACTCTTGCACTATAATGACAACATTAGTCAGCGTGTGTAGGACCTCACTGGTGGCCATCCAAACATCCCTTACTTAGGGGAAGGGTCCCAGCCTGTCCCCCTGATCACCATAGTCCTTCTTCTTGTTCCTTGCCTGATCACCATAGTCCCTTCTTCTTGTCAGCTGCATCAACCTTGGCCTGATCACTGACCCTTCAGGGAGGTTTGTGGTGGTGCAGCCATGGTCTGGAGGTGCCAGAAGGAGAAGGTGAGGAACTGAAGCTGATGATGGAGGGCTGCTCTGCCCAGCTCAGAGTTCAGGAGCAGGGCTCTGCACTTGGCAGGTTTAGCTAGACATGCTTAAGCTAGAAATGAAGCCCTGTTCAGAGAATAATGAATCAAAAAGCTGCAATAGCCTCTGCATCACAGGGTAACTTCCTAGGATTTTATTTTGGTTCTTTTCATGCTGCAGTTGGAAGGGGAGATCATTGAGGGAGTTTCTATGCTCTCCCTTTTGCGGAGGGTCAGAGGGATTAATGCCTAGCGAGATCCTTTCTGGGTTAATCAGTTATTTATGACCAGCTTCCTGGGAGGACCCATATCCTGAGAAATACAGGGCTCAGGCTGCAACAGGTGGCTCTTTGTCAGAGCCCCCATTCATGCACCCAGGTGGAAGAGGGGGTACAGCCCTCTGGGGTGGTAGAGGTGAAGTCACCCCATGTTGGAACAGGAGCACTTCCCTATCGTGGGCTGGCAGCATGGGGGTGCTCAGAGCAGTTGGGCTGCTCATGGGAGCACTCCTAGCTTTGTTACCTTGCCCTCTTGGCTTTTCTTTTCTGTTCAGCTGAAACAGCTGCTGTGTTGGCACCTCGGGGATGACAGTGTTTTGCTAATTAATGGTGTAAACACCTTATGAGAGTTTCAGAATTTGCAAAATATTGTAGGTATAAAATAACGGCTGTCACCCCTTTACTATTAGCAAATAAATTCAGGTTTGGTTCCTTGTTTTCAAAAGGCTTTTGGTATGTGGCTTGTCTGGCTTGGGTTGAGGTGTCTGCTTTGTAGGTAAGTGGCCTTTGATGAAATGTTTGGATAACAGAGAATGAAGCTGAGTACCAGTTTGAGGAGGTGTTTATCAGCCTGGTTTCAGACACTGCAAGGAAACATGCATGCATAAAGGCTACGTGCACGTTGTCAACCGCCCATACAGAGTGTGCAGGTGTGGCTTTTAGCTGGGTGAGAGCAGGTCCTGAGGGATACAGGGGGTTAAACTGGGTCCCTCTTGCCACACATGGACATTGTGCCGTGACAGGTATTAGTCTTTCAGCCCTGCTGACAGGAAGCCAGAGCAAGGTAGATTTCTGAGCAAAGTCACAACCTGTTCCCCATTGTGTGACTCACAAATGTGTCACTCTGGTCAAAACTGCCCTTTAAATGAGGCAGTTGTAATGACACAGGGATGGGCTGTGCTTTTTTGTTTGCTCACTGAATTGGCATCTGCTATGTCCTTCTACAACACTTACATTTCAATGCACTTGTATTTCAAAATCTTCTGCCATTCTGGACTTGCAAAAACACCTCTGTCTTAGATTTGACTGTGTTTGCAGCTGTGGGAGCCAGTCTGTTTCACTCCTACCTGCAACATTCACTGCTTTCCTGACTCTGCCTCTCCAAGGTAAAGAGCAGGATGGTTTGAGGAGGAAAGTTTCTTGTGGGGATTGGAGTAAAACCATGAAGTTCATTGCTGAAGTTAAGCTCAGTTTCACTTGGTGACAATCATGCCTGGTAGGACTGCAGGCTTGCAAAACTGGCAATACATTGCAGAAGACTTGGTGGAGGAAAGCAGACTTCAAGCTACACTATTTTAAGCAGTTGTTAATTTCTTTCCCAAGGACCCTTGGAATTTGAAGTTGTTTTTTTCAGAATCAAAATTCAACAGGATTTTTTTTTTCAAAATGAACATCAGGATTAATTGAATCTCAGCTTTATTGTACCCAGACTACCAAGTCTTGGAAAGCAAGAGACATTTAGCTGAAAGCTTTTGGCTTTGACCCACCTTTGGGATGGTCAGGCCAAGTTCGTTTTTGGTTTTGCAGAACTCAAGCAAAGATAGTTCTCTGCTAAGTTCCTTTGTGTGTAAGTCACCTTAGAGAAGGGATGGTAAATCAACATTGTGCTCATGGTGCATCCAACTGGAGATCCACTGTGTCTGTACTCCCTACCTGGGGTCTAATTTAAAACAAAACAACCTGTATTTCAGCCTAAACAATATCCTCACACTAGACCCTCCCTAGTGTTTTCTCTGCTGAAACCTTCTTACTATTTCCCTAAGTATTTTTTATTTTGCTCTGAGCAGATAGGCCAGCTCCTCCTTTATCTTCTCAAAGCTGGTGATGTGCCCTTTTCCCTGGGCTGCCACAGCACCTTCCTGCCCAGCTCCAGCTTGTGATGCTGGCCCTGCTCTGAGAGGAGCCCTGTGTGGAGTCAGAAGGGCTGTCTGTCACAGCAGGGCTCTGTTTATTTATTAACCAAGGGAATAAAATATGCCCTGTTACGTGCCTCTGGGCTCAAGAAGATTTGTACCAAAGGTCTGTTTGTAAGGAGCCTGACTGGGAGCCTTTCCCCAGCAAAGAGAAGGCTCTGGTAGACCAAGGAAGGGAGAAGTCTCATGCTGTTTCCTTTTACCTCATCTGTGTCTGAGAGGTGGAAAATCAAAAATCACAACTGAGTGCTCAGCAGTCCCTTCAGTCCCTCTCCTCCCTCTGGAAACAGCTCCTGTATGGCAAAGATGGGGCACTGACAGTAATTACTCCTGCACATCTCAGTTTTGTCCTGGTGGCTGGAAAGGAAGGAACCTCTGTGTCCACAGGCAGGGATCAATTCATTAAGGGTGTTTTGGATCAGAAATGAGTGTGTGAGCACAGCCAGAGGCAGGTACCAGGGTTGGAAGCACTGCTCTTCTATCAGCTGGTGCTACCCCTCTGCCGAGGGGCTCTGGTGTAAAAGAGCAAACAAAACTTGGGGAGAAAAAGGTAAATGTAGTTTTCCCAAGGCTGCTGCAGCTTTTAAACTCATCAGTGACCCCCACAAAGGGAAAGGCAGTCCTCTGGATGTAAGCAGCCCCATTCACCCTCAGGGGATCTGCCCACAACGCAGGCAGGGAACAGGAGCAGAGCCATGGTGATGTGGCTGCTGACCAGGGTTCAGCAGACAGGCACGAGATCTGACACAGGTCCTGCCCAAACTAGGGTAACTCACCTCATCCTTCTCCACATCACCTCCAGAGGGACATGATTTTAGACCTGTGCTCCCCTTTCCCTCCACCCCCTCTACTCCAAAACTGACACATTTAGGGGAACCTTCCCTCTGAGGCCATTTGCACCACCCAGTGCCACACCTGGGGCTGACCTCCCCAAAACCAATACCTTACAGTTTGGAAACAAATAACATTTCAGATGGGGTAAGAAGGAGTTCCCTGTGTGCTTTCTTTCAGGGCTTGCAGAGAGGAGGCAGTGTGCAAATACACTTCTTACCAGTCTGTGTACTACCCTGGGAACTCTTAATGTGAACATCACAAACCTTCTTCTTTTCAACCCAGCAGAGAATCCTAAACTACTCTCTACCTTCTTTACTCTTGCTCTCAGAGTAGTTTCAGTAACATTGTGAGGATCAGGGAGTGGCTTGGAAGGCACACTTTCCCCAGTTGTAATTTGGCTACAGGTGTTGGGTTGTTGGGTTTTTGGTGTTTTTTTTGTTCCTTTTCTTCTTCTGCTACTGTTTCTCTCTCATCACCACCAAAACAAGCCTGTCACAGGATTTCCTGCTGTCTATTTTTCTTCTCTTAAGCTTTATAAATACAGTAAGTCCTGTTAAGGCAGGAGCCTGGAGAAATGATGTGAAAAATCAAGGTCACTCTTGTATTTACTGTACCAGGGCAAGCCTGAAACAGATACAAATAGCCAGCTTGTTTTACTTGAAAAGAACTATTTACCTACAAGAAATCAAAACCCTCCTATTGCAGCTATTGGCTGTAGCACTTCAGACTCCATCTCTGTAGTACATAAAAGACACACAGTGTTTTGGTAAAGATACCTGTGCTCAGCTCAGGGGCTGGGACGTGACCAAGCTCAGTGTGGTGACAAGCAGCTGCAGTGACAGTGTGAGTGAAGGTACAACTCACAGGGCTACAGAGAGCCAGCTGCAATCAGAGCTGCCTGTGTATGAAAAGCATAAAGTTTGGTCTCTGCTTTTAGCTGCTTACTTCAGTGGTTTTGTGTTTGCCCTCCTTTCTCTCCTCCCACTCAAGTCACTTCCTCACCAAGTGCAAAGGAAGCAGAGCAGGGAGAGGATGCTCTTGTTTTCAGCTCCAATGCCAAAACAGCAGCAGCAGCTGATAGGAGCAGCGGGGTGGTGACCACAGATGTTACTCCAGCAATAGATGACCAGTGAAGGAGTGCACTGCAGTCACACTTATACACCAGCAGCATTTTCTATGTCTTCCTACATCTATTTCAATGTGTATTTGGGTCAGGGCAGTAGCTGGCCAAGGGCAGAGGTGGCTGCTAAAAAGCAAAATGAGGTGAGGGGCTGTTGGGATGAGATTGGTGCTCCAAGTGTGAAAATAAAAGAATTATGAGCAGTGAGATTCCTCATCCTCTCCTGAGTATGAAAAAGCATTAGCAACACAGTTTGCACAGGATTTCAGGGCTACTTTGCTCAAGTACCATGTATTTCAATCCTATCAGGTTTTTACCTCCCCCTGTACATTTGCTCAGTGCAGGCAAGAGATGTAAATGTAACATGGAGGAAGCTTACTGTGGATGTCTGTGCATTCATTAGGTTCACAAGTTTTAGGCCCCAGCACAGCAGTGCTGGAAAGCTGAATTACACTGAAGAGCATTTTCTGGTTAGAAAGTATTTCTGCTCTGCTGCTTATTAGCAATGAGGTTAGAAAAGTGACTGGCATTGGTTTATAAATGAATGAGTCATTACCAGATGAGAGAAGGTTACCTGAAGAGAAAAATTACTTGAAGATGCAACAATTAATATGGGGTTATACATTCCCCAGCTTCAGATCCCTGAATGACATGATTTCAGACCCCTGAATGACATAACTCCAGTCCCCAGTTTCTGTCTTCTCAAGCCATTTGCTGCACTGATGCCTCAAATTAGCCTAAGCTCATGTAAAGGCACCTTATTCTCAGGTGGGGGCTCAGTAGCTGCCTCCTTCTCCAGGTCATGCTGGGTAAAAGGAGTAACTCTCAAGCAGCTGAGAGTGGTTATCTTGCTTGAAAAACACTAATCTTGTGGCCTGACTTAGGCTGAGTTATAGCCACAGCTGTTACCTGTTTAAGGGGGATGGTCAAGGAAATGTCCTTTGCCTTTCAGGCCAGATCCTACAAGAGTTGTTCTGTGGTGCTTTAAAGGAAAAAAGAAATGCTGAAGAGAGGCATCCATACTAACATATATATATATATATATAATCTCTCAGCCACAGTGAGAGATTCACAGTTCTGAGAGGAAGAAGTAAAAAGGGAGAGGTTCTAGGAACTGAGAGAGGGGAAGGGCAGAGGAGGAATCCCCTTACAGACCATGGTTACCTGAAGCTGCTGTTCCCCATATAAGGAAAGGTGTGGGAGGAAAGAAAATGAAGTTTCCCCCTTCTTGCTATTTGGAGATTTCAAGGCCAGAGATAGCCACTTTCCATCAGGACAGCATCCTTCTCCTGCAATGGGCTGGAAGGTAATCTGTGAGTTCTTGAGTAGCAGCTTGACCTTTTCTTTTTGCTTATGGAAGGACAAAGGTAATTGCAGACATTGTTTTACCTGCTTACCAGACATTGTTTTACCTACAGGCATGAGTCATTTGCTTTACCTTTAATTTTTTGTTTTGCCTCTGTGACTGCATGGGACAGCACTTGGGTGGACATCCAGGTTCTGTCCCTGCTTCTGCTGCTTTGCATTAGCCAGAGAGTAGCAGATTTCTACCAACTACCAAATCTAGTGTTTCTCTCCAAAGGCTTCTGCTCAGGGAGAGAGGCAGAATAGATGTGGTGTAATTGATCTGAAGCTAACTGAAGTGACTCTGAATTGAAAATTCTGTAGTTCAAAGAGTTGGTTAGCTCCTTGTCATTATTTTGGTTTTTGTCAACCACTGCCATTTGTAGCTGATTTAAAGCAGAAGTTCTCAAAAGCAAGTATAACACCCCAGGCCTGATGAGACATGAGAAGTGCTGAAAGTTTTGTACTGCCATCACTGAATTTCTACCTTTGTGAGAGGTTTGGGGCAGTTTTCAGATAATTCTAGTGACTTACCCAGCTTCAAGAAGGTCACCAGCTGAAGCCTTTTGAGGATAAGGAGAATTGTGTGTTATAGCAGATGATGTTTGTGCTCACATAGAGGCAGGCAAGGAGAAGTTACCAGTGTTTCAGCTGACATCAGGAGGAGCTGCACTGCACTGAATTGTTGTAACTGCACCACAGGATGGTTGGATGGCTTGTGGTATTACTGCTGAGCAACACCATGTTTTCTGCCTCCAGTCTAGATGTGTCTGTGCCATTTACCTTGTGCTGTTCTCCTGGAATGCTGTGCTTGCTGAAGCAGGGCAGTGTTTACAGCACCTCGTGCACAAAGATTTTGTGGCTGAAGCCCTTGAACAAAAGGGTGGTAGGGTATAACAGTACATATGACAATGAGGGGTAGCACACGTGCTAATGGGACAGGTGGTGTACAGAAGGAAAGCTGATGGCCTTTTTTGGATTCACCAGGGTAGGAATTTGTGTTTCCAATAGTTGCTTCCATGCAGAGCTTTGCACTCAAAGTCTGGGAGAGGGGTGGCAGGGAGAAGGAGCATCTGATGAGTTAAGAAAAGTTTCAATATATTTAGTTTTAAGAGTGTTTTACTAGCCAGTGGGAGACTGCAAACAGAGAATAGTCATCCAAGAGGAAAATGCAGTATTTCTTTGGTGCTCACAAAAGTATTAAGAGGGGCAGATGAAATCTAAAATGTAAACAGGTTCAGCTGAGGCTAGATGAATTTGCTGGTTACTGTGCTAAAAAGTTAATGATGAAATACTGCCAGTTGATTTCAGTAGGTAGAAGGAAATAATGGTGATGGCCTGTGTCAGAAATAAAGCTTATCTAAGTGATCTCATCCCCATAGTTGTCAAAAACACAACTCATGTCGTTGTTAGCCTGTTAAATTAGTGGACTGGATTCTGAAGGGCTGCATGAGCACAAGCAAGAGCAGGAGGTAGTCATATTGCTTTTCTGGAGGCTCATTTGATAACCTATCTCCTCTTGGCAGGTGTGTGAGGGAGCAGGGAAGAGAATGGCACTATGGGCTGGATTTCACTTAGCAATGCCAATGTGGGTGCAGGGATGTGGTGGCTCCAAATGTATTCCTTTGTAAGGAGGTCAAAGTACAGCTTGATGTGTAAGATATATAATGAGGAACAGAAAGAAAGGCATGTTAACTGTGTTGGAAGATAAGATTCTGTCTTTGAATGGATTCTTGTTATTTTTGCTGATGTTACTTTCAGCGAAAAAAATTATGTTGAAATTATTCTTTCTTCTCCATTGTTTGGCTCTTGTTCTCAGCTTTGTTATGGCCACAAAGAGAGGATAAAAATGGATTGGCACAAAGTTGAGTTTCCTGTATCATTTAGAGTTATGTTTTCAGCCCTTAGCACTTTGGTAGAGTCTGTTCTTCATTTTGAAAATAGCAATAAAAGAGCAGAGAACATAAGAAAACACAATTCTATTTTTTTTTTTCCTAATGAAATTGTCAGTGCTAGCCTGAACTCTGCCTCTGATCTGTATGAAATCCCTGAACTGTACCATTGGAAGAAAGCAGGTCCAAAAGGAGACATAAAATATCCATGTGCCTGGCTACTTTAGGAGGTAGTAAAAAGCTCCCGACATCTTGCTTGTTTTTAATCTGTATGTTTATGTCTACATAAATCCTTTGGGAATGAACTTTAAACATTTACATTGGATTTAGAGAATTACCTTCCAGCATCAGTACCTATGATCCAGCAAGAGTAACTAAGATTAAGTTTATGTGAATGGCCCTCTTGGCTTTCAGAGGCGTGGGTAATGTTCAAGATGTGTTGAATTGCTGCTTAAATGGGAAATGGTAGTGATGAGCATGAAGTGGTGCAGTGGATTTGCTGTTTGTGTGTGCGTGGGGAGATGGCTCATGGCTTGGGAAAAGGATCCATCTGCAGTGTGTGGCAGCTAAGCATCAAGACACAGCTGACAGCCCCCACCCTGGGCCACTTTGGTGGGGAGCTGCTGTTGAGTGGCCCTTGAACAAACCCAAGCCTTCAGCCCCCTCATCAGAGAAGGGAGAGGAATTGCCAGCTGCTTTTCCAGCAGCTCTAGAAGTGCAGCAGTGCTGCCCCATCTAAGTTGTCAGGATCTTTTCCTAGCACCTTGATGCCCATCTCAGGCTCTGAAGAGCAGCCAAAGTAGAAGCCAGAGAGGGGAAAAGCAGCAGCAAACCCAGGATATGAGAGGTTGGTTCAGATGAAAACAGAGGGTGGCAAAGGTCAGCGTTGCTCTAGGCAGCCAAACAGATCACTCCTTGCAACCCTAGCCTGTGGTTTGGTCTTAACATGGGATTTGAAGAGGTTTGTTTCCAGTTCAAGGTGTGCTTTTGAGCAGCTGTTGAGTTCTAGCTCCTAGACATAGTCACAACTTTTATCTTAGCCTGGGGCTACAGGATCTGATTACTGCCCACAAAATGACATTTGAAGTTGTGTAAGAATCCTGTGTGGAGGATATAACTCTAGTCACTGCTTTTGGAAGGGGGCTGTCACAGCAGCACAGAAGAGCCCAGTGCCTGGTTTTCAGCAGAAAATATCCCTGACTTGCTGTATCACACAGATCAAATTGCATGGCAAGTGAGGGCTGTGGGGAGTGGGGATGGCTGCAAACTTTGACTGAGGTTTTCAGAGCCACAGGTATGCTCAAGTATCTTGTGAAATGGCCACTTCCATGATATTTCCTCCACACTTTTGCCTTTTGAGACATCCACATGGTTGGGTTTTTCCTTCCCCACCAGGAACAGTGCATTTCCTTGGTCCTGTGTTGCCTTGCCTGGCGTTTTGGAGCTGTGCCACACTGTAGTATTTGCTCCTGCCATGGGTAGCCCAGCCAGGCACTGGGGTGCATTTCTGCAGAAGGCTTTGAAAGGTCTGCCCTGCTCTGACTGTGCATGCCCACGTGCCTCGCAGCGAGCCAGGGTTCCTGCATGCCCACGTGGTGGCCAGAGAGCTGGCAAGGAGCTGGCATTGGCAGCAGCCCCCGTGGAAGCCTGGACCTGGAACCCTGGCACCAAAGGCAGGAGGCTGCTGTGGCTGCAGCCTGAGCTTGCTTTGCTTGAAGCTGGCACAAGATTTTCCAGCAAGGCCTTGGCTGACCAGGAGCTTAAAGGCTTTCTTATCTGTGGAGAGTGCCACAGGCTGGTGGCAGCCCATAATTAATAAAGATACTACCTCTCCTTATGCAACCAGGGGATGTCTGACAGCGTTACTAGGTAGTTGCTCAACAACAAGGCGTGTTACAACTAACCAGCTGGGACCAATTATGAAAGCCTCACTAATGCTAGCAAGCACTTGCCTGTTGGCATTGTTGGGCTGAAGTTGGGGAGATGAATGACTGCTGTGCAGCACACGGGCAGGCTCGTGGTTGGGCGTGCAGCTGAAGCACAACCAGCACATCGAGCACGGAGTGTCTCTGCTCTGGGATGTGTTTGCTGGGCATGGATGAGCCTCGGTGCCCAGCACTGTCTGTAGCCTGTGCTCCCAGATGCAGGATGAGGAGGCACCCCCAGGGCTGCAGCAGCATCTCCCTCCCCATCTGCAGCATCTCCCACCCCCTTGCTGCTGCGGCAGCACTGACATGTGCCCAGTGCCTCCTCAGCTGCTTGCTACGGGTAGGAAAAGGGGAGGGAGGGAAGCGGGGGCTCCTACTTAAGGCTGCCTCATGAATTTTTAGTCACTACATGAAGATTTCAAGAGTGTGCAAATAAAACATAAAATGAAGCAAAAGACTAAATGGCACGGCACAAAAGGAGGAAAAAAAACCCAAAACACTGAATCATTGTCCAAAAGGTGCAGCCATTAGAGAATAATAATAGTTTTTGTGTGCTGTGCAGCTGGGGCCACAGTTGCAGAAGGAAGATCCTCGGTGACCTGTATGATGGCTCTGTTTGTTTAATGTGCGAAAACAAAGCACTGAAAAGCAGGCAGGGTCCTTGCAGATAGTCACAGGGCTTCTCTCCCGGTTCCTGTGTCCGTGCCCTCTTTCTCTGTGTGCGTGTCTTCATGCTCCAAATGCAACTAATCACAGCTCCATGCTCGAGGATGCCTCTCGTTGTGCATCCCTTGTCACTGTGCTCGGGCACTCCCTGGTTGTTGACATGCTATTTTTGTGATTTAGAAACTACAACAAATAATAAAAAGTCAAATTTTATTGTCTGTTTTTGTAATTCTCTGTCCTTCAGAACGAGCTCAGCGTAATGACATTACTCCCACCCCTCCATCCTGACCTCAGTCTTTTTCTATCCATTTAGCAAATGCTGCAGTTTGCTCTGTTTTTAATGGGTGGGAATCAATGTGGCTTTTTAAAATTGGATTCTCTCTGCCTGCACAAACAAAATCAATGGTGTTATTGAGCATGTGCAGGTCTGTGTGAACGGGAGCAAGCCAGCAGGGTTTGCCACCTCAGCGAGGCTCGGGCAAAGCCTGTAGTTCACACAGGGAGGATCACTCTATTTCTCTGTCATTTTGGTAAAGGCTGATGAGCAGCCTGGTACTGTTTAGAAAGTAAAGCCTAGGGTGTACTTTTCACCAGGTTAATAAGAGTTTTGAAGTGGTCTGTGTGAGGCTGTTAAAATGGGCTAAAACCAGACCACTTTGAGTGCCCGTAGGAGGTTCGAAGTAAAACGAGGTTTAATCCAAAGTGTGCTTTATTTCAGTATGACTTTACAATTGGTTTTGCCATAACTTTTGGGGTTCTCCAGCCTGATTGGACCTTTGCTCTCAGAAACGAGTTTCAGGCAAAATAGGGTTTTGCTTCCTTCAGGCTAAGCATTTACATACAAACAAACAGGATGGGAAGTTTATGTTTCTGTGTCTGTTTTTTGTGGCAGATTGAGTGTACTAATATTGAGCTTATGTGGGAAGGTTGACTGGCAGGATTGG
Source organism: Agelaius tricolor (assembly GCF_023055355.1). NCBI lineage: Eukaryota > Metazoa > Chordata > Aves > Passeriformes > Icteridae > Agelaius > Agelaius tricolor. Next base: position 9,149,236 of record NW_027269263.1, read on the forward strand.
TCATGGCCTTGGGAGATAGAGGGAAGAGCAGATTCCAGATGGATGGTATTCTTTTTGGGTTTTTATATTTACAACTTCTTCAGATTTAACGGTATCAGGAGTTTATTGTGTGATGTGGAAGGAATGGGTTCTTCCAGGATGTTCTCATGGACACTGAAGTGTCATCCATAAGACCGTGAGGCTGTGGTAAATGATTTGTGGGATTGTAGGAACTGATAATGTGGAGAATATTTTCAATTAAAATTTATCTATGGAGGGTTTATCAGAATCCATGCCATCAGTGTTGTCCTGACTGTGCAGAGCACCCCAAAACATTGTATATATTTGTCTCCCAGGGGACAGAGGGATACTACTGACTCTGTGAGATGGAATAGAGCAGTTTTCCTGCTGCAGCCAGTTCCAGACACCACTGACACAGGTTGGGTTGAAACTGATGACTTTAGTTGTATGTGAAAGACTCCAGAACCTTTTATCAACCTGCAGGGCCATTCAGTCATTTCTCATAAACGCACATGCCAGTGCTTGTTTTGAACACGGCTTTGTTGGGAGCACAGCGAGCTCAGTGTTTTGAGTGAGAGCAGAAATTTCTGGCTGTATGACAGAATGGGTTTTCTAATGCTCCTGGCAGCTGAGGAGCTCTGGGTCCTGAACAGGAAGGGATGCCTAGAAGAGACCTTCTCCTACTGACTGCACCTCCAAAAATGTTTGTTTTGGTGCGCTATGTTTACAAGATGAAATAAGAGTTCATTTTAAAATGCTGGAGTAGTGATGAGTTGAAAGGAAGATTTGTGTTTCTAATGTCTTCATATCTCCACAAAAAGGAGGAAAACTTAAACTGGTGTTTGGTTCCTGACAGTAACTTCTGTTGGGATGACAGTCCTGGGATTTGTCCAGTGAAATCCTCTGACTTTGCTTTGCCTGACCCACTTCTAATTTCCTGATTGTTTTTTGTTTTAAATACTGTAAATCCCTGTCACTCCTGGATTTAACTTGTAAATGGAGGGGGGGGGCACATTTCTAAGAAAACAAGGAAATTAATCTTCTCCGTCTGTTCTCTGTTTGAGTGAGGATTTCTTTATGGCCATCCTTTAATTGTGTGATTGTGAGTGGCCTGGACAAATGAGACAGTTTAAGTGTCCTGCACTCAGTATAGCTCATCCATGCATACATTATGAAGTACACAGAGCAGCTATAAATGATGCACGACTTGTTTCTCAGTGCTGTGCATGTGTGTGTACTGGTGGACCCCCTTTTTCGCTGTGCAAATACAGTTCTATCCGTGCAAGAAACTTGGTGATCATTAAATATCATTTAAAAGAAGCTAAAAATGTATCTTTATTGGCTTATTTTCTTACCAGAAACAGACAACAAAGGTCCTACTTAATTATTTTCAAAAGTTGGCAGGAGTGGGGTTTTCTGTGGCTTTGCAAATCAGTGAAAGAAGCTTCCCTTGGCTGAAATGTGTTCAGCAAAGGGTCCAGTCATATAGCAATTCGTTAACCACCTAATTTCCACTTGTGATACTATTTTTAATCAATACAGCAGGTTGTTTTTTTTTTCATATGTGCTGGTGTGCTGATTAACTCTGCAAACAACTCAGTGTATTCTAGAATGTGCCAGGATGTGCTTTTTCCTTTTCCTTTGTGAAGTCCCTAGGCTAGACAGGTCATTTTTATTGTGGAGAGGCCTCTGTTAACTATGAGGACAAGAAGTTTCTCGTGCTGCTTCTCTCCAGTGACAGCAGTGTGCTTTGCTGGGAGGGCTGGACAATGTTTAAATCCAGGCAGAGACTTCCAAATGTCCAAGCAGGAGTTCTGCTCCTTCCCAGGCACTCCTGTTGTCCCAGGTTCCCTGTGAGCTAGTACAGGAATGGGTATAATATGTTGGTCAGTCTGTGCGTAGGGGGGAAAAAATAACAGCAGATTATTTTGTATTTCAGGTTGGGATTTATTGGGTGGAGCTTTATGATTAGAAACTCAATTAAAATGAAAAGCTAAGCTTTTTTGATGAATCCACATCTGAGAATTAAAAAAAAAGTATTGACTAGAAGAGTCATCAAATAATAGTAATAATAGTGTTTAGTCTTCTCTGACTTGTTTTGATGTGAATAAGTGATCTCATATAAGTCGAATCAGAATGTGAATTCCTTCCAAAATTCCACTTCATCAAATTTTTTATGAAAAAAAAACCCCTACAACAACTACCCCATCTTTTTCTTCCATTCTAATTGAAAACCTGCCACTATGAAAGAAATTAAGTAAATGAAATTTCGGGTTTGGCTTTACTGTAGCATTTTTGGTGGATGAAAAACCAATCCAATTTTACTTTATTGAAAGGATAACTTTTGCCTTTTTTTTTTTTTACAAAGCAAACCAAACCCTTATCCTCTTACTACCCTCCAGACTGTATGCTTAAACATCCTTCAACATTATTCATTTTTTAAATTTTAATTTAATTTTTTTGCAGTGGAGTAAAAATAATATGCTGCAGTCTGAAATAGAATTGTTGCTCTTCAACTTCTCAAAGCAGTAAGGGAAAATAGATCACACTGCGAGTTTTAAAAATCAGCCAGTGTGTGGGATATGCTACACTGAACCTCTTTTCAGAAAAGAACTGGATTGCAGCCTTTAGGAACTGTGTTTACTGTAAGAGAAACTGAATTTAGACCAAGCAAAGGATGTGGGAAGCACCAGCTTGGTACTGCTGTGATGGCTGCAAAGCAAAAAATTAAAGAGGAAAAAAAAAAAAGCACAGCCAAAACAGGGATTTTCCACCATGTGGAGAAATTACTGGAAATGTCTGAAAACCATTTGTTCTGGGAAGGTGCATGTCAGAGTCATTTCTGCTCTCCAGCAATCCAGCAAAGGGTTAAAAGTTTGAGCGAGAATTGATTGGGGAGAAGATTCTGCCACAATGCTAAAGACTCATTTATTGGGAGAGCGTTATGCTGCTTACTGTAATTGCAAGAAATTAAAAGAAAGCAAATTAGCTGGGAGCTTTTCAGAAGTCTTCCTCCTTTTGCTGACGTTAATGAGATTTTCCCCGTACCAAAGCTGCATTAATAACTTCTGCTGCGTGGCTTCTGTAGGAGCCGCCGCTCGCAAAATGAAACAAACCCGGTGTGACAGCGAGCTGGGGAGCGGGGAGGGCCGAGGGGACGAGCACAGGGAGGCTGAACCCTTTGGATGGGTTATAGATTTGCAAATCCACGTGTGACAGGGATGGATGGATGGATGGATGAGTGCTCTCCCCGCATTGTATTGTGTGCTGGCTTCGGGTGGGAGGATTTCGGCGAGTGGAAAGTTTATCTAGTAAAGGGAAAAATGTCACAGGCTGTTCTGAGGGCTGTATTTATAGCCAAGGCATTTCCAGGAAGACCAATTTCCTAAACTGGGGTGGAGGTCGAGGCAGAAGGGAAGGGCTTGATCGGGATCAGCTTCCGTAACAGGAATTCCGATCTCAAGCAAGAATCTGCTGCTTTCCAAGAAACTGGGCTTTTCCACAGCTAGCAGAAGGGATGCTTCAGAGGCAGCAAGGAGGAGAGCGAAATTATCCGCATTTGGAGGCCCCTCTGTGGGGAAACGCTGAGTTGCAAGCGAGTTGCATTGCAGGGAAAGGCTTTCAGGGGAGCAGGAACCTCCTGTTCTGCTCCTGCATCTGCCCCAGGAGGGAGGTGGCCAACAGAGTGTGGTCCCTTTGAAAGTGAGGCACGGAGGAACTGGGGTCCCAAAGTACTTCTGGGATGAGGGGAGTGGATGAAAGCAGTGAGGATGTAGCTCTTGCTCTCTTCAAGTGCAGCCCTTCCCTGTGAAGGGACGGAAAAATACCTTTGTTTTTCTGAAAGCTCATGGATGCAAATGTTTGTTTATGGTGGGCATCTCTGTAGCTATGTACACACAGACCTAATGTATACACACACGAGTGCATGTTGAGTGGGAGTAATATTTTGTAATTTCTAAGGCACTCCTACATGAAGAGACGTGGGTGCCTAAGAAAACATAGCTGAAAGCAAAATCAACATGACCTAGTAAACAACAGCTATCTAGCACATGTGTGCCTACTGTAAAGCAGATCCTGCCTTCCTCTATGGAAGCATATCCTGTGTGGGCTCTACATGCTTTCTCAGACACTGAGAGAAGCCAGCGTCATTTTCACTGAGAACTCTCTGTAAGATTTTCCTGAACTTGGATGGTTTTTCTGCAAATTTTCTTTTGCATTATTTTGCATTTAATACCCCGGTGTCTGACTAGAACAAATTGGCACCCAAGGGCTACGCCTGATTTGTGGGAAGTGGGACCTGCTTGGTGCAGTGCAAGTGGAACTGGGTTTTGGCTGTTGCTGCTTGGCACAGGCACCTTTCTGGTGCTGTCCTGTGCGTGACAGCACAATTTGCAAATTATTAAAAGTTGAGGAGGATTCAGAACATCTTATTCCAAAAGTTTCTAAGTATTTCATGCTTGTCATCTAAAGCAGTAGTGCTTCAAAACAGCAGGGGAAAAAAAAATTACACATTGCATATTTATAATACGTGATTGTTGATATCTGTTGACATTTATCTCTGCTCTAGAGAAGAGACCGGATAACTCGTTTGTGGCAGGGAAGCTAAATGTCATAACCAGGATAGCCTGTTACAGATGTGTATTAACCCTTTCCATTAATTTTCTTAATCCTTTCCGGGGCTTCATGAAGGATCATGTGATAAATCTGGCCCGTGCTTGTGTTCTGCCACGTAAAGGGAGGCACAAGAGAATTTTCACTGTTCTGGGTACAGGCACAGAGATGTGAAACGTAAAGTTACTCCCAATGGATGATGGCAGGAAACAAGGAACGAGTCCATGGCTCTGTGTGCCTTAGCAATCAGTGTGGCCAGGTGGGAGGTGGTTTGGAGAGCAAATCCTTTGTCAAGGACCCAACAGCCTTGTATGGGACAGTCCAAGGGTGGCTGATTTGGACTAGGTCCTGTTCAGTGGGTGAATGCTCATTTGTGCTCATCTGAGACAACTCTGCAGTGGGAGCAGCTGAGAGGTTTACCTTGAAAGTGTCCAACTGAAACACTGCACTTAATTGTTACTTTATGTTTTCATCAAGTCTTATAATCTGCCTTTTTAGTTTTGGGGGTTTTTCTTTTTCTTTTTTTTTTTTTTTTTTTTTCAGGTAGGGCATTCTACCTACCTGAGAGAATCTGGGTTTCAACATTAAAAAACAGTGAAACATTTCTAGATTTCAATGTTACTGCAAAAAAAAGGAGCTTGAAAACAAGCTAGATATAAAAATCTGAGTATGTTCCTAGAAAAAAAATGTTATATTCTCATGATTTGGGTGATTAGCAGGTGACTTTTTAGGTTATTTTTTCCTGGGAGAAAACCTTCAGGAACAGCCTGGGTGGGACAAGAATACGTCTCTGGCTTTCCATGATATGGAAGTTAGAGGAATTGCTTCTCTTGATTTAAATCCATGCATCTCCACTGCAACAGCTGTGGAGTTATTTGTGGTTCAGGTTCACTGAAATAACAGCTCTTGGAAAATCTGCTCTCAGAATTTTCCTGAGTTCTGAAAAGGAGCTGCTGAGGAAGTCCAGAGTATGTATGGTTTTTTTTTGGTTGGTTGATTGATTGGCTTGGGTTTTTGGGGGTTTTTCTGCTTTTCTCAGTTTTACAGAACAATCTCCCTTTGCCTGGGGGGGATGTCCCGGGACCAGTGTTTTTGCTACACCTTTTGCTTTGAGCACGCCCTGGGGTATCCCCTGTGAACAGGGCTTTGGGGCGGTTGATGTTATTGCCAGCCCTGGCCCTGGTGAATGGAAGCTGCCCAGGTGAGCGTCCTTTCTCAGTGCACAGCTGCCCAGAGCCTTTCAGACTCCTAAAATCCACAGCATCCATTGAGGGGAGAAAGTGAGCAGAGCCAGGGGAGAAGGTGATAAGCCCTGTGCCAGGAATCCCTCAGGGTAGGCTAGCCAGGTGCAAAACAAAACCCTGGTGTAGGAGAGAAGCACAGCGAGGTTGTGCCTGCTCTGTTCTTTTCCTCAAACCTCCTTGTCTGCAAGTGCCAAGTACCAAACCCTCCACTGCCTCCCTGCACTTGCTGCTTCTCTCAGAAATGTGCTTGCAGTAAGGAGGAGTTGAAGAGACCAAAGTAATGAGACACAGAAACCACGGGCACCCAGGAGGGACAAAACCACCCCACAGTCACAAACCAGTTGGGAAGGAGGGGTTTGATGGTGTTGCTTCATCTGTGCACTGGCCATCCCAGGCAACACATGGCTTAAAACCCAGAAGAGAAAAACAGAATGGGCTGTAGTGGCTTTGAGGGATGTCACTGTGGCCTGGGGAACTCAGCTAGGCACCAGAGTCCTGGAGAGGGAGAAACAGGCTGGATTACCATGACCTGGATCATGACAAGACTGCCAGTGATTTATTAAACACATAAAATTCCCACTAGGGTTTTTTTCCTTTTTCTTTTTCCCTGCTACTCTGGAAATGGGGATTTCATGTGTAAGATTTGGAGGTTTGTACCTTCCTTAATCAATACAGTAAATCAGAAGTGCAAAATGCTTCTGTAATAGCAAATCACCACCCATTTGATGATATAACTTCTGGAAAACTGTATGTTATGGCCAGGGTTTTTTAAAAATATCTCCACATACAATTTTTAAAAGGTGTTGGTAGTTCAGACTCAAAAGGTCTCCCAATTTGTAACTGCCTGGATAGTTCTCTGACTCAAAAATCCAAATGCATAATATGAAGTTCAGTATTTTGTACATGTATTAAATACTTTAAATATTCAGAGAATTTTTCTTTCAGATTAAATACTTCACTTGAGGACTAACCTGAAAGAAATAATCATATACCATTGATTATTGATTTTTTTTTTTTTGCTATGTGTGAGGGCAAGTAATTAATAAATTGTATTCCTCAAATAATTTCTAGTGTGTTGCAGTGACGTAAGCCACAAAGTGATACAAGCTTTAGCATCAAACTTCAGGAAGAGCACAAGTAGGGAATGGGTGTTCACTGAATGAAGTGAATCTGTATTTTGAAAATTCCCAGGGCACTTTAGAGGTAATGCTGAAAAGTTAAATGTCAGAAAAGGGCGTATTTTCACCAAAGAGAAAGGTGGCTTCCTTTGACTTGTAGCTCCGTTAGCTTTGTTGAAGGCAGTGTGACTGTGGGAAGTGTAAATCCACCCTGAATTTGGATTAGGCATCTTGTGGATTCAAGACAAGCCTTTCCACAGCTGTAGTCCCTATTAATTTATTCCATTAATAGAGGAATACAGGTGAGGGTTCATGCTGCTCTTGTCAATGCAGTTACTGTCTGCCAGACTGAATGTCAGCCACTCCTTATTCTTGTGTCTTTGGGATGTTTTTTCCCTTTAATTCACGTTTCTGACTCAAGAAGAGGAGCCCTTAAGAGCGCAGCCCGTCACGGCTGGAGCAGCTGCCCACACAGCTGGGGTGTGACTGCGTGGCTTCACTGGTTTCCACTTTTGCTTTTCACTTCGTTCTGGGATGGGCACCCACTCCTTATGACCCCTGTGCTTGCTCAGCTCTGTCCATCACGTTGTGATCTGCGGGGTCAGGAGGGAAGGCTGGGGCTGTTCCCCACTGCTTTATCCACTCCCATCCCATGTCCCAGCAGTGACAGTCAGTGCCTTGTGGTCCTCCACCAGCACTGCAGGAAGGTGGGCATGCTGTGATGGGCCACTTCCCAAGCAGCATTCTGGGCAGGAATGCAGTGGCACAGCTCCTGTGCAGGTCACCACGGGTACCGGGGAAGAGCAGGGACAACCACCCTGGAGCAAGAGGGTCTTGAGCGGCTGCTGAGGTCAAAATTGGTATCAGTACTTGCAAAAACTTGGAGAAGAAGAAGGCAAATGGAGGATGTGAGAGAAGCTTAGAGGCAGAGATAATCTGCAGGATTAGTTTTGTAATTAAGAGAGAAAAGGGAAGTAATATAGACGTTGCAAGTTTATTCAGAAGTTTTCAGTCGGAAAGGGCCCTGCCTAAATCAAAAATAGCTTCCCTTTACGGAAGAGGCTTCCTTGCTCATTCTTCATGTATTTATATCTGACTTGGGCTGGCTCAATGGACAAAATGTTCTGTACTTATTTCCTCTTTTTTTTTTTTTTCCTGAATGAAGGCAGCCATCAAGTGAAGGAGAAGTGAAGCCATGGGAACTTGCTCTGTGTGCCACACCAGGGCTGTCCATTCCTCACTCACCGGGACTAACACCCTGTTTATAGGGCAAGAGCTGCCACTTGATGGAGATCTTTTCTCTGTACCTCTGTGCATTTGCCATCAGGCAGAGGAAAAAGAGCTGTTCCTCTGCCTTTTTCTCTGGGCTTTTTGCTTTATTGACCAGTGAGCATCCACCTCTGCTGTGGTGGAAACAAGGGCAGAGGTGAAGGATGGTGAGAGCAGCAAGGCCAGTGTGAGATAACCCTACAGGACTGTGAAAGAATGTGTGGAAATCTCCCCCTGACTTCTATCAATTAAGGGGAAAAGGGGAATAGTTTCGGCATTGCAATTAAAAGAAGGTAATAGAGTCTGATTTACATTTCAGAATGTATTAGCTTGGTTTTAATTGGAAAATAATTTGAATTGCAAGTGAAATAATTAGATTAGAAAGTCGCTCAGCAATTTACTGCTCGTATTTCCCCGAACTGGACTCACAGAATACTGTTGAACATTAAGGGAGGTGTGTTTGATTTCCTTCTTTTTTTCCCTCCCCTTCACTCCTCTCCTAATGAATTACATTGTGGAAGTAGAGGCACATCTTCATTAACAAGTGTATTTTATGTCTGAGCTCTTGGCTGGTTGCAGGTGCTTTTTGGAGGTATGAAATTTGTGAGGACTTGTGAAAAAAGGGCAAGGGGAGTTATTCTGGATTCCTCCAAGCCATTTATTCCAAATCTAGGTTGTAAAAGAAAAGTAATTGTCAGACCCTCCTCGATATCCCTCCTTGAGGTGATCAGGGTCATTCTGGAGTTATTAATTGCAGGAAAACTGGCACTGAAGACATGTAGTGCCTGCAGTGAATACATCCAGCAGCATAGATGTGTAGCTGGTGCTTCATTTCCAAATGGCACAGCACATCCCCGAGTACCCTGCAAGCCAGGAGCCCTAGTTCCATGCACTTGTATGCGTGAGTGAGCCCAGCCATCGTTTCCCTCCTCCTTGCTCTGGGGTGAGCACTCAGGGATGGGGACAAAGGCAGGCTGCAAAGGGTTTGTGTCCCTGACAAGCACACAGCACTGCTTCTGTGGCTACTGGGTGGTGCTAATGGTTTTGTGAGATTCACTCTTCCTATTAGAAAGGAAAATCTTTTCCATCCCTGTCATGGGGAAGTACACAGGGGAATCGTATTTGGGCAACTTACCTATTGCTGCTTATTAATGTTATAAATCATTGTTTACTGGCTGATAAAAACAATCTGTCATAAATTGCAGGTCTCTGAAAAAATCCTCATAGATGTGAGACAGAAAGCAATCCATTACTGCTGCTTTTTCTCATTTCTTCTCTATAGACCCCAGCAACTGCACCATCAGCCTATGTTTATTTCTAATTATTTATTTACACACAAAGCCCCTGCCTTCTCTTCCAGGTCAGGAATGCTTCTTTCACTTGAGGGATAACTTAAAACCAGTTTGATTGGGCATGAAGAGTAATTGGACGTCATTTGGAGAAGCAATCCCTCTCCATAATCCATCACTGTTGTCACGCTAGCCTGTCTCTGAGGCAGAGCAGCATTCACTCCTGTTGTTCCTCCAAAGCAAAGGCCCCTCTTCCATACTGATTCTTTTCCAGTCTCTGTTTATTTCTTTAATGAATGAGTCAAAAGCAGATATTGTTAGATAAGTGTCTATAAATTATTCTGGCAGCTTTGTATAAAGGCATGTGATAAATTTTCAGCAAAGAATTTGTTGCTTCTGGAGCCAAAATGTTGGTGCCAGACTAAATGGAAAGAGCACATATGAGACACCAGTTGGGGTGCTTCCTTTCAGCCTTTCTTCAGGTGGGCACAAGTCTTGGATGGGACAATGCTCTGGGCCCTGACCTCTTCCCCAAAGCCATTATCTGCTCCTCTTCCTGCTGTTTCCTCATCCCCTTCAGTATGTGCAGTCCTATCTCATTCTTGGGGGGTTGTGTTTTCTTTTTTTCTTTTTTTTTTTTTTCCCCATCAGCCCTTCACAGTCTGATTTGATCTCAGAAGCCCTGCCAGGAGCCCTGGATGTGCTGGTGGGATTTCACACACGCGTCCATTCCCAGTGGTGGCCTGTGTGACTGGGACATGGACCACATGGGCTGAGGATGCTGCAGGTGCCCTCCTGGAGCTGGGCAGAGCCAAAGGAGGTCCAGCAAAGGCCAGTAGCAGGGCTGTGTCCTGAGCCTGTAGTTCCACCATCAGGAGCTGCTCCTCCTGCCTTCCCTGGCATAAGCACCATAACCCAAGCCTCACAGTACTGCAAACCAGGCAACAGTTTGAATTCCCAAGCTCAAAACCTGCAGATTCCTCCATCTTAAAGAGCTATTCTTCCATCTGTAAGCTGGGAACTCATTTGATTTTTAAATTGTGTTTTCCTGTTGAAAGTAGAGACGCAGGGGAAAGGCCCCCATGGCAGGACCCTCACCTCTAGCAGCAATGTGCACACATTGTAGCTCCCATTAGTTCTTGTCCTCTCCAAGTGGATTTAACTTTCATTTTTAAATGGCAGCATTTGAAAGGCATATAGGGCTGAGCTAACCATGTAAGTAATTAGACTAGGAATGCAAGCAGAGGGGGCCATCAGCACTCATTATTTAAGAGCCAGCGTCATTATTTTTACTGCTTGGATGCTTATCTTAACATCAGCAGCTGCTTTTATTTAAAGGGGCTTTGCCTTGCAGACTTGATGTGCCTTGCTAGGCTCGCCTGGAAGGGCACTCAGAGATTGCAAGCCTTCCTCAGAGAGGTGAAACCAAATTAGTTTGCCCCAAAAAAGATGCTTCCCAGTGCTGAGGTTTCTGAAGTATTTGCACCCTGTGCAGGCTTTGTGCCCCCATACCTGGAACAGTGCTCCCACCTTGTAAAAATAAAATGCTCTTTTGCAGCACAGGGTGTTTTTTTATTAGGTCAAAGCATGAAAATTGTCCTGGGCATCTAAAATTGGAAGATTATGAAGTCTGTAGAGAAAAGCAGTGTCAAAAAACACTGTTGCAGTCCATCCCCTCAAGTGCTTGCAGTTATATACCCATCTTTGGCTCCAAGCTTCTGTTAAATTTGACTTAATATAAGGGAGCTGCGCAGTCCAGGGTGAGCCCAAGTGCAGTGGTAGCTTTTATTCTGACACCCTTTATTGCTTATGCATGTGCCTAGAGCTGTATTTTGGTGGGAGATTAGAAAGGGGGAAAATAATGCAATATTGTATACCAAGTGGTTGTACCAGTGTGCTGCTGCATCCCTTCCCTGAGCCCTTTCACTCTCTCTCCTGGTTTTTTATCATTGTTGTGTGTGTGGTGGATGCCTGGGCTCTGCTTCTGTGAGTGGCCTGTAGACAAGAGTGGGCCATGAAGGAAGAGGGATATGCTGCCAGTCTTCAGTAGGAAAACCTAATCTAAAATGCTAAACTGCTTTGTGAGGGCCTTTGAGATCTATAAGCACATGCAATGCTCTGGAGTTCTTCTTGTGCCACCCAGAACCACCTGGAAATTTGAAGACCTCTTCCAGGAGATGGTCTGGCTGTTCTTTCAGCAAACCCCTGGGTGCTGAGCAGTGTATTTCTCCAGGCATCTTGGGAAAGCAGAGAAGATTCTGTCCTTTACCTTTGCAGTTTCCTGCATGCTCTGGTCTTTCTTCTGCAAATTCGTGCCCAGCCCGGCAGAGTTAAGTGCTGCCGCGTTGCGTGCAGGGCTGCTTTGTTGCCATGTCAACTGTGCATGTCATTTGTTTACATTTGATTTGGCAGAACATTTCATGATAAGCACCAAGGCCTCCGGGCAACTTTGAACTGGGGGGTGACTGGGCAGGGGCACGGCAGGATGGGGAGCGAGGGAGAGGGTCTGCATCCATCTTCTGCTGGTCGCCCACCACATGAGCAAGGGGAGCTGCTGCCTGGGACCTTGTCACTGTAGTTTCCAGGAAAATAGGAACAGGGGAAATAAGTGTTGATTGCCATATTAATATCGATAACAGCGTACATGAACTCTCAGGTGGCTTCTTGCAGTTTGACCCGTGGAGTGTGAAGGTTATTTCACAGCCTGTTGCAGCCAGGGTTGCCACAGCTAGGTAATTTCTGTGATCCTGCCAAATTCCCAACAACCAGATCTTGATTGTTTTCATGTGTTAGTCAGTGATGGGAAGAGATGAATCTTTACAGGCAAAGACCCATAATTTGAAACAAATCTGTGACAGACTTTCCTGAGGACTTTCCCCAAGTAAAAAGAATACCAGGGCTTGGCCCAGAGCCAGGGAGAAAATATGTCTGAAGGAAAATCTGCAAAGACTGGAGTAGTATGTGAACTCCCGAGTCAGTGCTAAAGCAATTCAAGAAAAGTAGGTGCAAAACTAATTTTTCCAAATTCCATCAATGACAGTGGATTGATTTTTTTGTTGTTGTTGCTGGGGGTTTTCTGTAAACAGAAGCAATCTGAGAAGAGGTTGGTAATGCATGAGAGATTTTCCTCCAAAGTACTTCTGACTGTTTGGCAGGGATGTTTTTCTCCGTATATGTTACCTGATCAGGAGTGGTAAATTTTCAATTTCCTTCTCAGTGCTGTTCGTTGCCTTCTGAATGTGAAATGCATTGTTGGTGCTCTTGGTGGGAAACACATTCAAGATGCAAGTGCTGGGAAACTGGAGAGGTGATGAAACTCCCCCCTTCCCTCTGAAAAGAGATGTAATTTACTGTGTGCTATTATGAAAACCCAAACTCGCCTCCCTGGCGGCTCCACGGGCGAGGGCAGGGGACAGCACAAAGTCTGGGATCCCTTATGAGGTTCATGCCTCTGCCAATCCCTCCTCTGGGTGCTGGGTGAATCACAGCCTACTCTGGCAGGCTGCCTTCTGGGGGGTTTTTGCTTTCAAGAGGAGAAAATACCTTTCATCTGCAATTAATGTCCAAACCACCCGGCACCACCTGAAAGACCGCGGTGCCGGGAGCGTAGGAGAAATGAGCCGTGGGCCAGCAATGTGTTCCCCCACTTTGATCTCTGTCACTCTGCTCATTGCTCTGGCTTGATTTTTACATACCTGTGTGTGATAGCTTGGTCCTGAGCTCACCAAGTTGTCTTCTTGGGGCAAGCTCACCCACGTGCCCTTTGGTGACAGCGGCTGCCTGAGAACTGCTGCCTCCCTCTCCCCATCTTATCTCCCCGGTGCGTCAGAGCCTGTCTGCCCTCCCCTGATCCACTGAGAATTTGTATCATCTTGTCATAAGCAGCAGGGGAATCTGGAGTTTGGGGCAGAGGCTGGTTAAACCAGCAGTGCCACCAGGAGGAGATGTGTCTGGAAACCAGAGCCTCCGCAGCAGCCTGGCTGGGGCTGTGCTTCCCTGAGGTTTGCGTGGAGGTGAGACTCCAACTCTGCAGGTGCTACTTGATGTCTGACTAGAGCTGCACAGGAGTTGCCTGTATTGGTACCTTCTTTGTTACTCATCTCTGTTAGTCAGGATGTCTTCCTCCAATCCAGAACAGTTAAGGTTGGGATGCAATGGAAGGTGGGGATTTGGGTAGCGTGACCAGTGTTGGAGCAGGGGTAAAATTCCTGTTTTCTTTTTTGTCTTGCATGATCTGGAGGGATTGTATCTAGGTAAAGAGCTAAGCCAGCCCTATGATTCTCTTGGCTTTGGTCTTTCTGGAGCTGCCCAGCTGTGCTATCAAAAGTGACTATTCTTGTAAGGTAGGTCCGGCCCTTGGCCATTGACCAGCCACTCATTCAGGTCTTGAAACAAAGCACTGAAGAATAAAGCCTGTCAGGTACTACCAACATGTGTAGGGTTCAGTCTGGATCCCAGCTTGTAGAAGGTTTTTATTGGGCACCAATGATAATTTGATGTGTTCCAGTTCTAGCTTTTTAATTTTCTACTCAAGGGTGAGACTAGGTGCTTTCCGCAGAACATGAGATTCTTTAATTTTAGACATGAGGTCTGGCACCCTTTGTGGCAGCCAGCTGTCTTCTCATTTTCTTAGCAGTGCTTTCATTCTTCTGCATTGCAAGCCAGCTCTTTTTCTGTGTGGGATCCTTCTCACCTCAGCCCTTTCCCAGTTACATAAAGGAAAAATGCTAAAAGACTGGTAGCACCAAAATTTGAAAAATAAAAATAAAATTGTTGAGGCCCTTTCTGACGTGCTGCTACACGCCAGATGCCTGCCTATGGATATTTATAAATAAAAGCCCTGTCCATGGAGCAAGCATAGAACTATAGCATTATCTGTAATAAAAAACAGTATGTGGTATAACAGTATGGAGTACAGTTAACAGCAAAGTAACACATCTTGGGCTTGAATCAATGATCACCAGAGACAGGATGTTGCTTTGTAAATATTTCAGTTGTTACATTGTTTTGTAACCTCCTTCTTTCTCTTATTTTGAAGTTATTTGCAAAAAATCTAAAACCCAGTGCCTGGAAGAAAGATGTGGAGAGAACTTGTACAAGCCCTTCCTTCAGGCTCAGTGGTGGTGTCAGCTGTAAGAGATGCCAGTAAGGGATGCAAGGTGTTCTGCTCAGTTCTTTCCTGAGCTCCAGCTCCTTGGAGACTCATGGTTCCTGTGCGAAGAGCAGGGACATGTTGTTTCAGTATTTATTGGGCAAGACAGATGCCCTCGTTCCTTTGCCATTTCTAGCAGATGAGCTTTCCAGCTGGGAACCTCATTTCCAAATAGTTCTTCAACAAAAATCACATTCCTTGGACTGCTTGTTCTCAAAAAGTGCACCAAGTGACCTTAATGCGTTCTCAGCTGTCCTTTACAGCTGAGAAGTATTTCTGAAGACAAGGTCACCAATTGCAGTGATATTCATTACTATTAAACTTGGCACTTGTATCCAAAGATGATCTTTTGGCTAACATACAAGGCTGGGACAAAGGAAGTTGTTTTCTTGTTTGCCTCTGTGAACTTGTAATTATTTTTTTTGCTACATCTCGTAGGCTTCCCAGCCATGAAGTGGGATTAATAAATTGCACTTGCCTTACCTGGGTATATTAAAGTTTAGAAAGAGAATCCAAGAGCTGTCTTCATGGAAATGGAAAATGTTTGAGTTTTTCTGATACCACCCACACCTTAAGGGCTGACCTGCTGGCTTGCTTCTCACAGATAGAGTGAAATGGAACTTCATTCTGCTTGCAGGTAGCTATAGCAGTTACCAGCAGCTCTGAGAGCACCCTTGATCTACATCCTGCTCCAAGGGGCCAGACAACAAATGTGTCAGAGTAAAATTTCCATTCTGTTCATTGTCTTCAACACTCTTGGTTGAAATACTTCTTCCCCTTGTCAGTGTTGTACCTGGGGACCTGTTGATTGCCAGCAGCAATTAATGCAGTGCTGGTAGCAGTGCTAGGGAAGGAATGGAAGTGATTGACTTTCAAATTCAGGGTTTCTGTTTGCAGGCCGCTGCTTTGGGGAAAACCTGTAACAAGGCTTCTGTCTAGAAACTAAGTATATCTGATGTGAAATACTAAACAGAGAAATAATGTACAGGAAAGCTGACTCTATTCCTTTAAGTGAGCAGGGTTGTACTTCTAAGTCCACTTTAGAATTAGGTTTTGCAAGACAGAGCCTTAGATACTTAAGAGGGCAATCCTCTCAGCATCCCAAAGAGAACATTGCAGCCTCTAATTAAGCCAAGTATTAACTACCTTATCTCCTTGATGAAACTTGGTAAACTCTGCCCTGACAGACGTGCACACATGGCTTTCTCCCTGGAAATCTGGAAGCTAAGACATGCTTTCTCTATCATCTATATGATTTATTTTTCCCCTGGCTATTCCTCTGGAGTTGCAGTAAGGCACTGAACCAAGTGCAGCTGTCTTTGCGTTGAGCTGTATTTGCATAGAGCTCTATTTGCATGTTGGCTTGTGCTGCTGTATAATATTAATAAGGTATTAAAGGAGAGCAGGGAAGGGGGAGGGGCATGTTAAGATTTCAGTCTTGTCTAAGCAGGGCCATGCAAATATGTTTCCTTTTATCCAGAATTAATGACTAATACGTTAACGGGCCTCAGACTGGGGTTTTGCTTGCTTGGGAAAGATGTCTGCAGCAAGAGGCTGTGTTTCCCCCTCTCTGTCTTCCACACCCTTGGAGACATGAGTGGGTTTGTCCATTTTGGATGGAAGCTGCAAGACTGCTCAAGCGAGGAAATCTCTCTGTTTACAAGCATGCATGTCTCTGGAAATAAATGCAGCCAGTAGAAAGCCACAGCATGGGAATGGATGAGAAAGAAGAAAGGGGGTGGGGGCTGGAAACAAAGGAAAAAGTGTGGTGACTATCTTGACATCTGGATCTGTCCTTGCCCCAGCGTTAGCCTGGCCTAGGCATCTGTTCTGTCTGGTGTGCTGGGCTCAGCAACAGTGTGTGCTAACTGAGGAGATGGAGCCAGCACCTCACTTTGCACTGCTGGCTGGGCATCCTGGACAGTGGGCAGGGAGCAGCAGTGGAGGTGCATCCCTTGTCCAGTGTGTTCCCAACAGGGGCGTGCCACTGTGACCAGGAGAGCCGGGGGGACCTTGGAAACTCAGTATTTGCACATAGCAAGCTCTTAGTGATGACAGTCTGGCTGCAGGAGCCTGGGAGCCCAAGCAGTAATGGCTGCTGTGGGGGGATAGGGGGATCTCCAGGCAGGAGTCACCTTCAGTCTGCAGGGGAAGGAGGACTTCTGGAGCTGCCACACTTGGTCCATTTTTATCAACAGCCTGAAGAAGAAAGGGAGCTGTTCTAGAAGGACCTGTTTATAATCAGGGCTTTATTAAGTTACTCTGTTCTGAATATATGGATGATTATGGGGTGGGGGGGCACAATTCTCATGTGTAGGAAGAGAGGTGCCTTAGCCCCAAGCAGCTTTTGCATTACCTGTCCTTGGGTTTGGTGGGCCAGAAGTTTTCCAAACCTAGCTTGTCACTTGTGTAATTGCCTCCTGTGCTAAGTCTGAGTCAGCTTTCCTCAGGGTGCTGTCCAGCTGAACCAGGCTGGCTTATCTCAAAGGCTTGGTATTTTAACTCAGAATGGAAGGATAGGCAAGGTGGGGGTGCAATGCTCCTGTCTCCATGGTCAGTTCATGCTGTGAACATTTTGGTATTAACCTGATATTCCCACAAGTGGCTTGGTGGAACAGTTTGCTCTTGCTATGGGGATTGTGCCATATTATGGGGGAAGCTCTGTTCTTAATCAGTGCAGAAGCCGTGAGGGGAAAAACAAGTCTGCAACATCACTTGGCAACACAATTATTATAATAGGGTTTGCTTCTTCCTACACTGCCCAACTGAATTATTTTCTCCATATGGTGGAGCTACTCTGTTTTTAACTGGTTCTTCCTGCCCCTTCACCAGATGGCTGTTTTTCTGCAGGACCTCTCAGCTCTCGCACATTGTGCCTGCCTTGCTGAGCTGAAAGGAGGGAGAGGAATTCTGGTGAAAGCAGGCTCAGGACAGGTCCTGCCAGCTCTGCCTGGTCAGGGGGAAGAAATACATCTGGTGCAGGACCTTAGGCATCAGTGAGATGAATATTCAGTGTTACCTAACAGGATAACTCAGAGCAAGCATCCTGTTTATATTTGGTGGTGGTGAGATTTTGATGAGATCAGGGAGTTGAAGGAGCTGTAAATGGGCTACACATGGGAGTCTTTCCCTTCTTGGTTTCCAGCTCATTTCAGGCCTGACCTGTAACAGCTCATTGTCATCCTTGTCTTGGGTGTTAAGCACATCTTGACTAATACATTGCAATCCTGTCTGTCTTCTTGCTATTTTTGTCTTCCTAGGGCAGGGCACCCTACCTGTAAGCTTCTTGTTGCTCTCCACCTGCCAGGGGATCCTAGTCCTCTCCACAGCAAGCCTCTGCTGCTTGAGTGCATCCTCGTGATGCCACAGAGGAGAAAAAAAATAGAGACATAGAGAAATTCCAACAGGAGGTACAAGGTGTTTAGGAAAGATAAATCACTACTGTAATTTACACTTCAGGAAGAAATAGCCTATCTGTGTTCTGTCCATACTGGACATCCTGCAACTGTATTCAAGAGCCTTCCTCATTTGCTTTTAGTCTGCTTTTTTACAAAAATGAGGTGTATGTGTGTGATCACACAGCTGCTTTGTTCCCCTGAAGTTTTGAATCTGGTGAACAAGTTCAGCAAATTTGATGCAGGGGGAGAGGTCTCAGTGGTATTGAGTTCTACGTGTTCCATGAAAACAGGCAGCTGGGCAGAGCCCCTGTTAATGGATGGCCCAGAGGAAGGGCTGTGGTGTTGGCTTGAGGTTCATAAATGGTGTTGGAGGAGTGTCTCTGTACAGGAGCTCAGTCCTGAGACCTCTCTCTGTAGGAAACAGCAGAAGTCTTTCTCTGGCCTTTTCTTTTTAGATTTTTTTTCACTTGGTGAGACTTGAAAATAAAAATAACGCTTTTCATCTTCAAAGAGGTTTAGAAACATCAGTTAATTAATCCTTTCCTCGTCTAGTGTGCTGCTTCAAGGAAAAGTGGGAAAGCAGGGATTTTTCTAAAAGTGAGTGAGACAGATCCTCAGAGGACCCATCTCAATTCTGAAGGGTCTGTGGCTGTTGCTCCACTCTGAAACATGTGGCTCTGTACCATGTTGTTGATTGTTCTTTCTTTCTGTAACAAATAAGTAAACAATGGAATTCAAAGAAACAACCCAGAAGTGTCCTCAAGTACATATGCCCCAGCTTATGGATAAACAATCAACCTGAAAGAACTGTAAGTGGGCTTAATCAGGAAGGCAAGAAAATTCCCATCATTAAATTTTAGATTTTTTTAAAATAAGCATACGTGAGATAGTAACATTTTCTCATAAATTTTCTTGCAATAAAGGCATTTCCTGTTCTTCTCTCGATGTCCCTGAGGATCTCACAGGCAGTGTCAAAACCAGAAGCTTTAGGGAATCTCCTGGTCACTGTTGAGGGTTCTCTTCCCTCTTAGTCCAACAAACCATAGGGGTGGGCACAGTGTCAGTCCTGACACTCATGTGACAAAGTCAGTGTTGCCTTATGGATTCAGGGGCTGATGATTCACTGACATTGTCCCTCTCTAGGGGAAGAAGGAAGATCACTACAATCCAGGATCTGCCTGGTTTCTTCCAGCCTGACTGGAGAAGTCAGCACAGGGGGAATGGATGGAGGGTGTAAATGGCTTTCATTCACTCTCTTGCATTTAAATGAGCTCTGTGATCCATCTTTTCTGCTGATGGTAATTCTGACTTCTGGTCAGGAGCAACACATGCCTTGTCTGTGTGTGGGATGGACACCAGTGCAAAAAGCCAGGGCTTCTGGTGGGTTTTCCCTTGCTTTCAGCCATCAGCCAAGTCTGGCAGAGGTGCCTGGATTACCTCCAGTCTCAGGGATGTGTTGTGGAGCACATTTCACGCAGAGAGTTAGCTCAAAGGGCTACAGGTCAGCAGATGCCATGCTTTTGGTTTTTCTTGGCGGTGTGGCTACACCTCCTTGGTTTTTCTGGATCCTACTTGTGCCAAGTACTTTGCTGTCAGGATCCTAAGGTGAGCATCTCCAAGCTCAACAGTGTCAAAGATGCTGCAGAAGCTTTCGATCTAGGTTTTTTCTCAAGAGGAATTCTGTAGTTAATTTCCTCTTGAGTCTACTGCTACTGGTTTTCCAGGGTGTTTCTTTTTTTTCATTACCTTTCAACAGGTGTGAACTTCTCTGTGGTCCAAAACAGGACACACATGCAGCTCTGTGTCATTGTGCTGGCTTTTGTCATGCAATCTTTTTGCTTTTGTCAGCAATTTCTTTTCTATTCCCCTTTGCATCAACCCTGAGTTCTCTTGCAGAAATGATTACAATTAGAAAATAATGATTTTAAAACTGTTAGAATATAAATTAATTTTTAGTTTCTGGTGAGACAGGAAAAAAGCAAGAACAGAAATTACCTCTCAGTCAAGCAGAAGTTTTCCCTATTTTATACATATTTACTATTATTCTACAACTGAAAAGCCTGGATCCAGAAATATTGCAGAAGGATGAAGTGGTGATTACAGAATGCATGTTCTCAAAGGAGGCTATTTTAGGGTTCCTCAAAGCAAAAAAAAAAAAAAAAAACAAAAAACCCCTCAGGCTCCCCTGAATCAGGAATGTGATGCTGTACTTTGAGTAGAAACATATTGGGTTCCATGCAAATTTGTTGTCTTCAAATCATTGTCTTGCACTTCCCTTGCCCATCTCTGCATAACTCTAAATTTGGCTGCTTGTGTTTGTTTGCATAAATACGCAAGAAATTAGTCCAGAGTGGCTCTTGAAGCCGTGGCTGGGTTTGCTGGACTGGTAGATAAAAAAATTCCTTTTTGTTCCTCTTTTTCCTTTTAAACTGAGACATTCAGATTGGGCATCAGGAAGACACAGTAAACAAGGAGCCTGGCATTGCTGTTTTTAGACAGGCACCGTTCAGAGTAGGATTGCGCTTTAGGAGGTGCTAAGTATGTTCAGCAATATTGGCATTTTGTTTCAGTTGGATGAAGATCCAAGAGAAATCTGAGCCCTTCATGAATGGAAGCAGTCTTCCCTCATATGCCCCTCCATTGCTTCTCCCTCTCTCTGCTGGGCAGATGTAAAGAGCTGCATCCCTCCCACCTCCATCCCACCTCAACTGGATATGGAGCTGGTTGTTTCCCCTCTCTGGTGAAGGAAAAGCAGGAAAGCCCTGCAGCTCCCCTTCCCTGGCCACACCACCCTGCGGAGATTGCAGAAGTTGTACCACTTAATCCTGTCGCTGCTGTAGCATCTTGTGGGGCGGCGACAATGGGCATGAGCAAAATACATAATTAATAAAGCAGCAGTGGTTGGCATTTGCTGCCTGCCGATGGGTGGGATGCGGGGAGAAGCGGCAGGGTAATTATAGATGTGAAAAATGAGGCAGGAACACGGGGTAACCTTTCTAGGGTAGCTGTCCCGGTGATCAATGGGCCTACATTGTTTCCTCGCTAACCTTTTGGTGAACCTCCCCTTAGAACAACAGGGGAAATACATTTATTCCCTTCCCCGTCTTGTTTCTTGGTAAAGCACTTATGTGTACCACCTTATTATTGCACCCTGAATATTGCTGTGTGCTGGCAGTAAATCACAGGTGGGCAGTGAGCTGCCCCTCAGGCAGGGCCCTTCTGTCCTGCCCCCGTCCAGCTGGAGGCTCCTGCCCGATGTGCTGCAGGCACCAGCTCTGTCACAGCCCCAGATAAACCAAAATGACAGCTTTCCACAGCTAAAATGGGTGTCAGGGAAGCTGCAGGGATAGAGCTGGGGAAGGATGCAGTAAAGGTAACAAAATGTACGCTAAGGTTTTATGATGGAGGGACAGGGAAGCTCCAAGACATTGGGACAATAAATTCACAGGCTTAAAACTGGCTGAAAGTGTCTTTAAAGGGAGGTTTGGTCCATTTGCATGCCCTGCTGCTTGAGCTCTTACCTATCAAAGCCAAACCTGCTCTGTTTTCAGTAATTTTTTAACACAGCTCTCATGTGGTGAGGTTTCTGAGAGCTGCAGTCAAGTTTACGAAGCCTGAACTGCTCTGTCAGGAGGAAGAGGGTTTGGTTCAGGCATTTTGGGGGGGAAGCATATGATACACACCAGATAAAATTGCAACATGTAAAAAATGTGAAGAATGCCAGGAAATGTTCTTGAACCCTGCAGTTGACTTACAGCGAGCTAAATGTTACAGGCAGTCACAATAATTGAAGATAGGAATGTATACATAGGACAGCCCCTTCTTTCAAGAAAGGGTGGATCTTTGCCTTGATGTCCTGGGAAATACTCTGGATTGTTGTATTTATTTCTCTGGAATAATTACTGAACTTCCTGTCAGCCAAAAGCATTCCTGATATATGGGGATTTCTTCGCCCTTTACAAGGACAGTACCGGCTTACAAAACAGTGAAATTAAAAAATGACATCCGTACTGCAGTGAGATCCAAGGACAAATTAGAAGTTAATCAGATGGGAATCAGTTCAGATTCCCCCTGTGTATAGTGAAAAGTTTCTTTTGTATGATGGGTTTTTTTCCCTGCAAGATTTGTCTTTCCAAAATTTTTCTCATAGCCACCTTAGATTTTAACATGCGGAAAATGTTTATGTTTTTTCAGAGCATCAGGATAGCTTTAAGAATTTGTTTTGGCAAGAAAAAAATGAAACAGTAAAAGGAGAAAAAAAAAATTTGAAGAGTCCTAGAAACAAATATATGACTATGTGTTGACATGTTATGAAGGTGTTGGGAGCGACTCCTTACTTAAAATTGTGTTGAAATTTGCACTTACTATGGATTTAAATTCATCAGCTTCACACTTTAATGATTGAATTTAGGTTCCTGATTTGGTACAGAGATGCGTTAGAGAACAATTGAATTTTCTATGTGATGGTTTTAAATAAAGAATGAACTTAACTTTGCAGAAGACTTTGTCTTAAAAGTCTTTCCTCTGAAGAGGTGCCTTTCTTCCCACAAGCATTCATGGTTCCTTCGGGACTATTTGCACACCACACTTGCATTGTTGATTGTATCCTGGCTTTCTGTCTGGCTCCACTGAGATGTGTGACATTAATAAAGTCAGAGTTGTTCTTCTGCTACAGCTACAAGGGCCCTCTTCCATCTCTGGACAAGGGAGCAATTACAGTCTTTGGTTCTAAAATATGGTAGCTGCAGGATCTAGACTCATAGTGGTCA
The DNA here is from genome assembly GCF_023055355.1 of Agelaius tricolor. Taxonomy (NCBI): domain Eukaryota; kingdom Metazoa; phylum Chordata; class Aves; order Passeriformes; family Icteridae; genus Agelaius; species Agelaius tricolor. The sequence continues at coordinate 9,172,086 of NW_027269263.1, forward strand.
CCCCAGTGTGTCAGATTGTGTTTTGTTCAGCCTTGATTGCAGCTCCTGTCTTAGCAGATGCTGAGCAGCAAGTCCCAGAGCTTGTATTTCCAGGATGATGAGGGATCCCAAATTAGGCTGCAAGTTTTTTAGTGCAAGAACTGTTTTCTTCCATTTTTTTTACATCATCTAATAGCGTAGGGCTCTGCTTAACACTTCCAGATGTTAGCCCTAATATAAATGCAATAGAAATAAATTAAATTCCGAGTGGATTTGCGTTTTTGCAATCTGTGCTGCGCCCTGCTGCCTGTACAGGGGGCTGTTGTCACCCGTTCCACCAACTGTGCTGACTCAAGTAGGGCTTGAGTTGAAAGTGGGAATTTTCAACCCTCTGCAGCAGGAGTAACCAACTGGGGCAGCTCCGAGGTGTCCCTGCTGTTCCCTGCCATGCAGATCTCCATGTGTAGATGAGCAGGCATTCCCAGGCTTTTCCTTAAACTCCTGCCTGGACCAAGCAGGTCCTCAGAGCATAGGCAGGGTCCTGGGCTTAAAAGTGGACCTTGGGTATCATGTGCCGTTCCCAGCATGGCTGCTGTCTTGCTGGGTGGTATTTCATGTGGCTTTCATGTGCTGGGTGGTATTTCATGTGGATTTCGTGTGGATTTCATGCGCTGTTCCCAGCATGGCTGCTGTCTTGCAGGGTGATACCTACAGGTCATTTTGACCTGAAATTTGCCTTACATCAGTAATACCCATCTGTTTCAAAAGAACCTTCAAATCCATGTATTATTATTATTACTATTCTTGTTGTTGTTGTTGTTGTTCCCTGCTATAATAAGTAGGAGTCGTGGTCTGACAGATACAGCACGCTGTTCACAAGGACCTTGCTTCTTTTCTTGGCTTTGCTGTGCTCTCACTGTATGATCTTGGGCGAACTGCTCCACCAATCTGTTCCCCTGTCACCACACATTGTCTTAGATCATCAATTCTCTGGAGCAGACACAGTGCCTTAGCACGTTTTAGCATCTAGCATTGTGAGGCTCCTGGCTCTGCTGAAATACAAATAGTTGCAGCTAATAATAATAATAATATTATTAAATCTGCATGCCTCTTCAGAGATAAGTAAAGGGCAATGCTCCTTTCTCCAAGGAGCAGGCAGGATAAGTACTTTATTTTTGTCTTTGTCTTCTTCTAATTATAAAAAAAGGCAGCCAGTAGACATGATTAAAAAAAGAAAAAAAAATAAAAGAAGGCTGCAGTAATTTGATATTTTTAGCCTCAGACCTGCTACTTGTTCTGTGAAGCCAATCTTAGGATCATGGCCTGAGTCTGGTTCGTATCCGTGTTTGCCAGGGATAGAAATCTTTTGGAGCCTTATATTGACAGTTGGCTCAGTATTCAGGCTAATCCTATAAAAGCACCATGCAGCTTGGTGCAACTTTCAGTATTTGCTGTGAACAAAAGTGTCAGGAGCGTTGCAGATCAGACATGAGAAGCTTCACTTGGCCAGTACATGGCAAGGCTCTGGGCTGGGACGATAAGGGCTTGGGATGGAACTGAGCGTGGCAGAATGGCTGGAGAGAGGAGAAGTCAACTGTTGTTTGTTTCTGTGTGCTGTGGGATTTTTTCAATTATTATTTCATTTCCAAAGAAATGCAACAGCAACAACAAAAAGTCTTAAATATTTAGCAGTGAAAACAATAGATTTGAAAAGGAAAACAAAAAGTTAGAGCCAGCTCTGGCATTGGTGGACACTTGGCTCTGAGGGAAGCGAGAACAGCTTGGATTTGCATAAATTGCATACTGCGGGTCAGAAAGCAGAGTCAGAATTATGCTTTCATTGCAGTGGCATGAATGGGAGCACGTAATTGGCATTCTTCCCCTCTTGATCAGATGCCTCCTTCAGGGGATTTCTGCACCCAATACGTTGAGGCTCATCCATTCACTGCCTGGCATGGATAGGGCTTTTGTTTTCAAATTATGATTTTTCTATTCTCTGATTTCTTCCATAACCTGGGAAAGCCCCAGCCCTCCCCCCCTGCATGGCCCTTTGTTTGGGAGAACAACCAGAGGTCAGGCTGTGCTGAATGTGGCTCTTGTTGCATCACCCCCTGTGTGTGTTTCTGTGCTTCTGGCTCAGCGTGGAGCCCTCGACCCCCAGGGGGATGGTCCTGGTGCTCCGTGTTGGGCACCTCCTCTCAAGGTTATGGAGTCCTGCATTTCTGAGTGCAAAGAGGTGAATATGGCTGTGGTCAGTCCAGTGGGGCTTCCTCAAGGGATATACAAAGAGGCTTGGCTGGGATAAGCTTATCAGGCTCTTGGTCATACCCAGGGCCTGGCTCTCTTTTCTATTATTTGGTTTATTAGCATTTTTTTGCCTTTTGTGATTTTCAGCTCAATCACAGCAAGGACGTGCTAGGGAATCCAGGTTCAGCAAAACACGAGTGCAGGTTTAACCTGAGCTGCAGCCAGGCCCTTGCCAGGATTCAGGCATGTATTTGCTTCAGATGATGCACCTGGTAAATGCTTCCAGCAAGTGCACGTGGTGCTGCTAGAAACTCACAGAATCACTAGGTCCATCCAGACCCTGGCAGCCACATGGAAGCCTTTCCAGTGGGATGTCAAGTCCTGGTTATCCCCCCGTGTGGTTCCTTCTCAGCACTGCTCACCCAGGGCTTCCAGCCTCACCCTGGATGCATGGTTGCAGTTTTCTTCTCCTCAGAGCCACTGGCCAGACCAGGTGCCTCGTGCCCCTTTGTTCTGTCCTTTCCTGGGACCATGCCCACCCTGCTGCTGGTCTCAGGTCTGTTCAGCAGCAGTGGCAAAGAGCAAACAGCAACTAACAGGTATTGATGACTGAGGCCTGCTTCTTCATTTATTCACAGACAAATGTTTTAACCTGTCAGTGTTAAGAAATCATATTGATTGCAGAGATTTTGTTTTATTCCTTAGGTCTGTTAGTCAAAAGGGCAATTCCTCCTTTAATGTCTTCCTGCCATGGGCTCGGTTCCACTGTGCCTTGTCCAGAAAATATTTTATTTTCAAGGCTCGGGGAAAATGATCTTTATAAAATATAAACTATGGGAATTTTCATTCCCCTCTGGCTTTAGGAGGAGGAGAGCAGCTGGTAGAGAGTGGATGAGAAAGGCTTTATCTGCTATATTTTGGTTACTGCACTTTGAGTGATGGGTTTAATAATTGATAGAGCAATTTAGCAATGATCCATAATCCTGAAAGAAGCCTACGCTCCCCTCCCTTTCTGTCTCCCTCCCTTTCTCCTTCCCTTCGAGACTGACAGGCTGCTCTCAGTGGTTTTGTCTGCAAAATTTCATCCCTTGGTTTCTGTAAACAGCCTGACATGGGAGAGGGGGGGAATAAAAGCAAGTGTTTCTAAATCTTTTGTCTTGTTTCCACAAACAGCTGCACTGCTTTCTCCAGCTCTGAGCTTCAGTCATTTGTTTGCTCCCATGCTCTTGCTGAGGGGAGCCAGGAGGTTTTCTTTAAGGCCCAAACCTAAATGAAGTGTGTATGGACAATGTAGATAGGAGAGCAGAGAGGTGCAGAGCCTCCCAGCAGGGACCCCTCCCTCCCCGTTGAAACCCAGGCTTTGTTCGTGGCTGAATCCAGCTTTCTTAATCCCAAGAAAGGTGCATAGGGATGGCAAGTGCTTGATATGTAAGTGTGGTTTACTTGAAGGTCTTCCAGGATTAACCTATGGAAATTGCTTTTTCCAAGAGCCTCGTGTGGGTGGTGGCAGCGAGCAGGGGGATCCTATTGGGGTCCCTTATAGGTCTCTTTGTGACTCCCCGTTTTTCAAACTGGATGCAAACCCACAGCAGCATAGGGTTGTGCACCCAGGTGCAGGGTGTGCACCCCCTTCACAAGGGTGGGGGGCTCCTGTGTGGGATGTCCACAGTAAGTGTGGGAAGAGAGGAAAAGATGGAGCAGGAAAAGGAGACGGACATAGTGAGCAAGAGAGAAAAAGAGAGAAGGTTATAGGTACTGAGTGTGTGCTGAGGCCGAGGCAGAGTGAGGAGAGGGAGGAGGTGCAGCCTGGCAGAAAGCCAGCTGTAAGCAAAGTCAAGTGAGATGTATTAAATTATGTTTTTCCATATGTATTACATAGATGCCAGATTGACAACAAGTTGTAATTAAGCATGACATAAAGTCAGCTATGCACAGCTGTATTATTCCTTAGAATTACAAGGGGTGAGCTCCCTTGGGGCACTGCAGAGTTTATGGATGCTCCACCATGGGAGGTCTCTGGGACAGGCTAGCTGAATGCTTGCCAGGAGTGACACAGGCATTGCAGGGAGGGAGTGGGTGACCTCCCTGAGGTTCAGGCTGGCCCTATCTGCCTCTGACACCATCCTCTGGAGTATTTTCACCCTCTCCCAGTCAGCACCCCTGTGGAACATGAGCAGTGGCCAGGGGTGGGTAGTCTAATCTGCTTCTATGAGTTATTTGCTATTAAATACCTTTAGCTAGCAATGAGAGGATCACAAGGCTTGGAAGAAATCATTGTGTAACTTGCTCTCTGTTTTTAAAAGAGATGACTTTGTGCATCTACACTTGATTAAAATACACCTGTACCACAGGAAACAGTCCCAGCTGTGTAGGATTTCCCCTGTGTGTTGGAGGATCTTGGTGACCTTCCTAGTGAGAAATGTTAGGTTGCTGGACCTTATAGGGTTAGAGATGTTCAGGGTACAGGAGGCCCTGGGAGATCATTTAGTCCAACCTGATGGGCAAGGTAGAGTCTGCCATGAGATCAAGATCAGGACTTCATCTTGCTGGGTCTCAAAAGCCTCCAAGGTTAGCAACTGCAGGGTCCCTCAGGGCAGCCTGTGCTGGTGGTTCATTGATCTGCACAGTGGGGGTGATTCCCCATTCCATCCCAAACAGAGGGATCCTCAGTTTGTCTGTCATCTCTGCCTTCTCCTACCCACCTGAGGGAAGAGCCTGGCACCATTTTCTCCATGTGGCAGAGGAGGAGGAGCAGGCTGCTGTCATGGACACCATGAGGTTGCTCCAGTTCACCCTCCTACTGGGATCCCCGTGCCAAGCGTGGCGTCCAGATGTGGCTGGAGCTGGGTTACCACACTGCTTGGTCGGCTGGCCCTCTTTCAGGGATGCTGGTGGTCCTGCTGCTGCCAGGGTCTTCCTTTCTAGTCCACTGCCCCTTGAGTCAAGGTGCTCATGGCCACTCCAGCTGAGCAGTTCCCCACTGTCCCAGGGGCCAGACCTGGCATTTCTCCTGGCTGTATTTCAGAAGGTCCCTATCAGACCATGCCTCCCGCCTGTCCAGGTCCCTCTGGGTGGCAGCCCTGCCCTCACATGCATGGCAAGGTATCTCCAGTGTGGCATCACCCACAAACTGGGTGGGAATGCACTCTGCCTCCTCCTCAGGTCAGGGATGAAGATGTTAAATGAGACCAGTCTGGGATAAACCCCTGTGGTACCTCACTGGTTACCAGACTCCAGTTTATATTTATGTCCTGTAACATAAACCATCACTGAGGGCTGAATGGATCCAGCTTCCAGTCTTTTGAGCTGATTCAGATATTTTTTGTAGTGCTGCAGACTAATCTTGAGGCATGGGCAAGAGCAATGTGAGCAGTGCACTGTTGGAGCTCCCTTGTAGTGGTGGTTGTACAGGTGGCCTGGCAGCCCTGGAAATGGCTCTGGTTACACCCACAGTCCTTACACCCAGGAACCAGTGTACTTGTGTTTGACCTGTGAAATACAGAGCCTTCTAGGAGCCCTGTAGTGGCACTACATCACTCAAACCAATAGATCTTCGTGGGTAAACAGTATACTGTGGCATTCCTCTGTGGTCCTTTCCCTCCCTCAGGAGTAACCCTGTGCTGACTGGCCTCTCTGTGGTTGGAACTTTATGCTGGAATCTGAAAGGCATAGTGTACCTGCATATTCTGGGATGAGTCTTGTCTACCAGGGCTGTCCCTTGCTCAGGGATGCAGGAGAAATGCAGAAATCCAGCAATGAGGGTGAGCCCAGCATTTCCCTGCTGGGTGACACGAGTGGGGCATAGAGCTGCTCTCCTGCCCATGGGATGGGCAGTGAGCAAGCAGGAGCTGTTGGGGCTTGTAGGTGTGTCATGCCCTGGCCCTGGTGGCTGCCTTTATCACAGACACAAAAGTCTGCAGATGCCCAGCCCTGGAGCAGAGGATGGCCTTAGTCTGGGGGTCATCCATATTTGATGTCTGCATCCCTTCCAGGTGTCTGTGTGAGTGGAGAGGTGAGGGAGATAACAACTGCAACATTTTACTTCCAGAATATGAGCCTGTCTCCTTTTACATCCCTTCACTTAAGAAATGATTTGGAGTCTGAGAAGTACAGAGGAACAAAAAAAAGGTTCTCTGTGCATTCCACCTCAATTTCCTAGGAGTTAAAGGTATTCTGCATTCTACAGTACATGGCAATAAAAGGTGGACACCTCCACAAAATACAAAAGAGTGAAGTGAGCAGGTATGAGAAAGAGTCCATAAAGATGCCAAAGAAGAGTTCATCTGAGAGGAGGATAGAACTCCATCACTTGAATAAAAACCCCTTTGTAAGACACACAAAGGATGCAGTTCCCTGTCCTCACAAGAGGTATCTTGGTGCATGGGAGTGCCTGAGTTCTGAGTGGGGTGAAGCCCTGGGTGTGCAGCTGGTCAGTGCATCCCTGCTTGGGCAGAGCAGCTCAGCTTCTGCCTCTCTGCCTCTGCCCAGGGCTTCCTGAGTGGAGATGTGAAAGCTGCTGCTTCTCAGAGTTCAGGCTTTAGTGAGTGAGACAGGAGCTGTGTGTTCAGCTCAGAGACATCTTCACTGGAGCTCTGTCTGCACTGCCTTCAGCTGGCCCCAGCCTTCTTCTGGGAGCAGGAGCACTCTCTGCTCAAGGTGCCAGCAAGTATCAAGCTTTGAGTTGTATTTTTGTCTGAGGTGTATACTTGTCCATGAAGGACTCAGCTGAGACTGTCACACTTGGCCATGAGATCCAACCAGAGGTGGTAAATTATCCCTGAGGAGGGCAGTTTGCAGGGAAGTTTTAAAATTCAGAAAGAGCCCAACTCTCTGAATCTGAGTCTGTGGAAATGAATTTTTTTGGCATCTGTTTTTAATGTCCCGTGATGTGTGGGTGAAAAAGCCAGCAAGCTAGACTGGTAATTAATTTTCCTGACAGAAACACCAGACAATGAAATTACCCTGCCACAAAGCAGGGTTGCTAAAGTAAATACTCCACCAGCAGCAGGCCTGAGAGCAGGACCGGGGTCGTGTGTGAGGTGCAAGCAAATGATGAGGTGGCACTGCTGCCTCTGGGGACCTGCAGGTGCTGCCAGCCCTGCTGCCCAGGGCACCAGCACCAGAGCTCTGTGGTGTACACAGGCACATTCAAGCTGGGCTCCAAAGGATGGGGACTGACTGGACTCACTGCTGAGCCGAGGAGCAGGTCACCCTTTGCTGTCCAGGCAAGTAATTTGGCTGGAAACGGGTAGGGATGTGGAAATGGGGATGGGATGGCTGCTTCTGTCCTAGAGATAGAGGCTCTTGGCAGGGCTCTCCAGTCTTTCCCAGGCTGGTGGCAAGTGGTTTCTAAACCTTTGGTGTGATTTGTGTGAGCTGTAGAACAGGTTGTGCCTGTACGTGCAGAAGGGGAGTCTCTTTTTTTGGAAGATGTCAAGGGCAGCAGCTCATGGGAGAGGAAGGACAGGAGGGCAAAGTTTTCTGTTTTCCTTCTGTGTGTCTTGTACTGGAGGCAAGAGTTGGCTGTGCCAGGAGTGTTGCAGATGCACAGCCAAGAAATGGGCGGAGAGCAGGAACTGGGGATGTTCCTGCATGTATTGAGGTGTCTGGCAGCTGGCTCCACTGTGTGCTGTCAGGCAAGATCCCTCACCACAGTCAAAAGGTTTGGTGAGTCTGTATTAAAAAACCTGTATTGTTGGTACAGAAAATACTTCTCTGTGCAGTCATGGAGAGATCTGCTGAAGATTTCAGTGCTATTTGGGAGGATCTGCTGCCACGTGAATCGTCCTTCCGATTTATGATCGCAATACTCAGATGTGCATTTTCATAGGGCATTTTCCCTTGTTACACAGTGCTAGCAGCTGCAGAATGCAGAAATCCCACACAAGAACTGTTTCAGACATGGAAACTGTTTTCTTTCCCTTTGGGAAAGAAAAATACACCATTTTTCTTGCTGAACTAAATCTGGATGCTTTTAGGAAAGCAAGAGTCAGTTGAGGAGTGGACTGCATGTGCATTTTATGGCCAGAGTTATTTAATGTATTCATTATCTGTAAAAAGTGCTGGACCAGTAGTGAAGTGTTCAAGCATGCAGATACCACATACTGTCTTAGGTTAGGCTGCAGAAAAGAGCAAGGAGCATTTAAGGGACTTGATCTAGATTACAGAAAACATTATGCTAGATCAGTGCAGTACGGAAAGGCAGTAAACATTAGAAGAGAAAAAATGAACTATTTCTGCATAATTCTATGTCCTAAATTAACTGCAGCTTCTCTGGAGAAAGGACTGTGTGTCTCAGAGGATCTCCCAGATAAAACATCTGCTGAAATGCCTCGTGTCACTCCAAAAGCAAACAAAATACTAAGCTTAGGGAAGACTGGAACGCGAAAGCATTCTGCAAATAGTGTAAAATAAGTCTGGGGAATATCCTTGTGTTTTAACTCGTTCTAGGTCTGTTCAGCCTGTCTCCAAGCAGTCATGTCAGGAAGAGCAGTTGCAGGGTCAGGCAGTGGATTGAATTGAAACATCCATGGGATGGTACACTGAAAAGGCAGAAGCTGCTGCAGACATGGGAGAACGGGGCAAAGATATAGAACCAGCTTGTGGTAAAGGACAGGTGATTCAATCATTTCCATCTTCACCTCTAAACTAATCAATGTGAACAGAAAGTGAGAGGTGACAAATTTAAACCCGATGAAGGAAAATCAAGCTTTAAAAAGCTGAGCTAAGATGCTATGGAAAGCAGAAGGTTGCCTGTGGAACTCTGTGCCATAACATGTGATGGAAGTCAAGCTCTCACCTTGTCTTAAAAAACTGACATGCTTATGTTAAGAAAGAGAGGAGTTGCATGTTAGATACCATGTGCAGAAGGATGTATGCATCCATAACTGAGTATAAAGAACAATATCCACCACAGTGGATAGTCAGAGGTATTCTGTCTGTGGAGAGGTTATTTCAGTACAGAGCTCATAGCATCCTGCCCCAAAATGTTTGGCATTGGCCATTTCAGGCAGGCAGAGCACTGCTCCTGGTGACTGCAGCTCCCTCTTTCCCACAGCAAACAGGAGGTATCTGCTGGAATTCTGTGTGGTGTCCACTACCTGTTGTTCTTCAGGTGTCTTAATGACTACTTAATGAAGTTAACAAGATCTTTTTGTCTTAGGGCCACTCCCTCTCCATGGAAAAATCACAATGATTGCATGAAGGCTGGGAGAAAACCTCAGCAAGTGGTGGCTGTGGTGTATGTAAGGCACCATATCACCTAGATGTAGCCTCTTCTCACAGGCATTCTCACCATTGTTAGAATTCATAGAATGAGTGATGTTCTGTTTAGTTGCACTCTTTGTGTTTAAATAATATGGACATGGATTTGTGCTTTTCTCCCCAGTAGCGAAGATGGAAAACTTCTGCATGTAAAAAATAAATTCTCTCCTTACTACTTCAGAAAGTGGGGCTTTCAGGTAAACCCACTTGACAGCCAAAGACTCAGGAGAAAAAAAAAAAGAAGAGATTTTGGAACCTCAAATTCTAGGTCATCCCTTCTTGCAGGGGTCTGAAGGTGTTGGCAGCCTAAGTGTGGGGAGAGAGGAGGGGAGGTGTGTGCTGCATATGACAGCAGTGCAAGTGTTCTTTTATGCACAGGGAGTTTTCCACACAAAATCATGTTGGGAGTTTCCCTGTAGTCCACCCCTCCACTTGAGTTAATGGGAGGGATCTGAAGTTGAGGCGATTCGTGGCTGAGTTCTCATTAGTGACCAGGGACATTTCCTTCACAATGTGGAAGGCAGGCAGGGAGAGGCAGATGGCTTTGAATGCAGGATTTACATAGTAATGAGATTCAGGTCACCATAGCTGTCTTTTTCTCTCTGCATTTTGTCTAGGTGTCGGGTAGTGTGTAGGGATGACAGGGATGACGGAATAGGGAGGAAAAGAGGAAAATTAACCCCTTGTTCATGAGGAGAGATTGCTGTTAAAATAAAAAGTTTGTCACAGTGGGCTAAAGAGCGATAGGGTATGACAATGACAAGCACAGATGAAGCTAGAAGGAGTAAAGGTAGCCACTTTTTAAGTTTCTGACTTGTTTTTCGTGGGAATGGCAGAAAGAATTCGAACTTTAAAATCCCAGAATTTCCTGTAATTTTTATGTTCTGCATTGCTGGTTTAAAAAGAGGTAGTTTGGGACTTTTATGACTACAAGTCCCCCCAAAACTGAGGGAGTTTGTGGACTGAAGACAGGGCATGGATTCTTGCTACAGTCTTTGCTTCTTTGGAAAAAAATTACCATTTTGCTTGGTTTCTTGGCTAAAGACTTGCCTTGACATGACTATGTAATGGTGTGATTAAAACATCATATTTTCCACTGCAATTGGTAATCCTTAGTATGATCTCACTAGTGTCAGATCTTATCCTGATGACAAATGGGGAACTGGGAACCATGGGTCCTATTTCGAGCTTTGCTTGGTGGCACTTGATTTGCTCAATAGCCAACCATAGGCATTTCCAAAATATGCATAAGGGCCTGAGAAATCCCAAGGCTATATTTAAAATGATGAAAGTTTTAAATCAGTGTGTGTTTATTTTATCTGTCTTCTGCTTTTTTCTTTCTTTATAGTTAGAGGAGTATGGGCGAGTAAGTTGTTCATCCTGCTGTACATCCCATGACACCAGAAGCTGGGGCTTTAGAAGCATTGCAAGAACAGGAGAGAAGCTTTAGGAGATCCTTGTAAAAATAGGAACTGTGTCATATAACTGCATGTGGACATCTAGGCAGAGGTGGGATAAGTAAGGAAGGTGTTTTGTGTATAAGGTTTTCAGTATTTGGAAAATATTTTTGGTTCTTTCACACAGAAGTTTTTGAAACGCAGAATGTTTGGGGCACATAGGTCAGGATTCATCTTGTCTCACCTTGGCCACTGGAGTTGAGAAGCTCATCTAACCTCATCCTCTAGTCCTTTTCAGCATCGATGGAGAAGGATTCCAACCACCCCAAGGCAGTGGGACAGATTCCCCTGCAAGGGGAGGGACCAGAGGTGCTTTGGTGGCATCTCCTGGAGCCAGCAATAAATGCATAGCCAGAGAGCTGCTGCATTTTGGCTGTTTGGGCTGAAAGGGAAAAAGAAATCTAATCAGGTGCCTGGGACAGACTGGGAAAGGAAGGCTTCTTGGCTACTTCCTCCTGAGGAAAAGGCTTAGGTCTAATAGATCTAATTACATTATTTCTTTGTTTTATTGTTACAGCCATTTGTTTAAAAAGTCAGTAATCCTTTTATACCAGTCCTGTAATGATTATTTAATGTCTGGCTGTTTGTGAGCCCACGGAGCTGTGTGAACAGAGGATGCTTCACCGCAGGGGATCTGCACAATTCTCCACAGGACAGTGAGCTGGGCCTGAGAGCCTCGAGTGGGGGCCTTGATTGGGTGCCTGCACATCCACTTGCTGGATGAAAGCAGTGGTAGTTCCCTCCTTCACAAAATGCTGCCAGATGTAAGGCTGTCTCTTGGCTCTATATGGCCAGAGTACTCTTCTCTAAGGCTAAATATTCACCGACTGAGGTTTGGTTAGCAGTGCCGGTGACCAGTGAGTCCCTCAGCTCTGTCACAGCAGTGACACTTGTTGGCGGCAGCTCTGCGAGTGTCACGATGGGCACCAGCTGCCCAATGCCAGCTGAGCAGCTCTGCTCCCCTTGCTGATGTTTTCTGACCTCTTTCTCTGCAGAGCCCCTGAAATCATCCTCGGTTTACCCTTTTGTGAAGCAATCGATATGTGGTCGTTGGGATGTGTCATTGCAGAGCTGTTCTTGGGCTGGCCCTTGTACCCAGGAGCTTCAGAGTATGATCAGGTGGGTGTGGATATTGCCCTGGGTGCTGGTAAGTGCACATATCTCTTTCTCTTCTCCTGTCAGAGTGAGCAAATGCCAACTTTTTCACTTTGGCTAATGATGGATCTGTATTTCTTGCTCTCCCAAGTCAACATTGTCATTATGCACCTGGGTATTTGTTCCAGGTAACCAGTGTGCAGCTTGGTACACTGCCTTTTAAGACCAGGCTGCCTGAGTGAAATCTCACTCAAGAGTCAATGCTGCCATTGACTGGAGAGCTCTGTACATGTCCCTCCTCACTGAGCAGAGCAGGCACCCGTTCTCTGCTGTAACAGCAAGTGCAGTATAAAGCCTTATTTGTTAGAAGAAACTGCATGAACTCAGCTGCATTTCATAACCCCTTTTATGAGAGTGCATATTAAAAGCAATGACAAGAAGGAGAATGTTGGCATTGATGTAGGTTTCCAGTTAATATAAGCTGTCGTCCCTTTTCTCCCTATAGGCTTTCATGCCCTTTTTGTAGTCCTAAAACCGATAATGCAGCGGCAGCTAGAGCCAGGGCTGTAGAATACTTTGCATTCCCATAGTATTCAGGCTGATCTTAGCTGTCTGAAAATGCAGCCTGAAAAGGGTCTTTTTTCTTTCAGGAAATAAATTTTTGAAAAAAGGAAGGAAAATAAATAAATTTTTCACATACTGAAATGTTTTCTCGACTTTTCTTTTGAAACCAGTATTTTTTTAATCAGAGCTCTAAAGGTAAAATTTGGCAGGGGAAATAACTTGCAGCAAAGAGCAGGGCTATTAGTGACTCTGAAGGAAATCAAATGTAGCTGAGAAACTTACAAGCGTTTGAAAATCACATACCAAGCATGAAAAGTAGATTTCTTTCTCTTCCCCGTTGCACCCCAAAAGCCATAAAACACACAGCTGGAAAAGAAATCACCGTACCTTACTGGCCAGCTTGACTGCCCAGCACAAAGCTGCCTCTGGTAAAGTGTGACGAGGGCTCCTGGGGAGCTGGGGAAGGGGTAGGGGCTGATCCTGGCTGCTGGCTGCAGCACTGGCCCTGGGCTGCAGGCAGGATCCTGGTGCCTCTGAGGTGTGTGTGAGCTCTGATGGACCTGAGAGGCTGAAGAGCTGAGCAAGCCATGCACCGTGACCCAGGGCCTGAGTGCTTGGAAATGATTGAAAGCACGGCTGCTTTCGGTGCCTTTATGTAGCTGATGTTTTTATCCCTCTCTGTTTCTTCTCTCAAAAACATTTTCCATTCTTCCCTAGCGTTTTCGAGAGTAGGTGACTGGTTTTAGTAGTTTTGCAGAGTTTGCAGCAATTTTGCAGAATGAAGCCATGCAGGACACAGGAGGTGCCAAAGTTAAGGTTTTGTGTGGCACCTCAGGCATATGTGACATTGGTCTTTAATTGTGTAATCACAGACTCTTTTTCCTTTATAAATAAATAAAAGTTTGAGATCCTAGAAACACAAATAGTGTATCTTTTAGCTGTGTGGGTGCCAATGAGGTCATGCTTGTGGATGTAACCCAAATAACGTCATGTAGTCAGTAGAGACAAGTACTTTCCATACCATCAGTTGGTTTGAGTGTATATTTCACCTTAGTTCAAAGGCAGTCACTTCATAATCCTCTGTTTGGAACTTCAGACTGCTCCTAGGGCAGGATGTGTGCTCAGGTGGAAGAAAAATGGCAGAAGTTAGAGAGCAAATATCAAATTTCTGAAATGATTTCCTGGAGAGGAGAGGGTGCAAAATGTTGAGACATCCCATTGAAATCACTGTGTGGGTCCTTCTCTTTGAACTTTAAAAATTTAGGAACTTTCCTCTTTTCATCCTTAGGCCTTGTGGGAGTGCGATCTGAGTGTGAGTTTCCAGTGATGTATGCGATAAATGGAGGGAATTCCATTCAGAAATTCTCTTCCTCTCATTCCTTGCACTGAATTTTTTGGCGTGAAGTTTCTCTACATGCTACATCTTCTTTTTTTGTCTGTTCTGTTGGTTCAAATGCCTCCTGAATTCCTTCAAGGAAGACCTCCAGAGATCTCCACAGGATGAACAGTGACCTCTCATCCTTCTCTTGCAGATTCGCTACATTTCACAGACGCAGGGCTTACCAGCAGAGTACTTGTTAAGTGCAGGGACAAAGACCACGAGGTTTTTCAACAGGGATACAGACTCACCATATCCCTTGTGGAGGCTGAAGGTAGGAAGACATTCCCTTGCTTCTTTTACCTTGGAGTTGTTGGTTGGAAGTGAGGAGACACTCAGGTCACCTCAGAGCCTAAGTTTCTGCTTTTTGCAGTCCAAGAGAAACATAGGGGTGGGTACTGCCCAAGGTAAAACTGCCATCCCCAAAATTTGGAGAAAATAATACACCTGCTTGGCATTGTAGAAAATTTAAGTCCAGAATTGACCCTCTAAGTAGTCAATGATTTGGTGTGTAGTGGGCAGACTTTGCTCTAATATCTAACTCATTGTGGAGGGGCAGAAAAAGGCAACATCTTAATTCTACAGTCAAAATCTCCAGTAAAGCAGGTGAGCGCCGAGTGTCCTGTGCCAGTGGGTTTGGCTGCATGCTCTCCCCAAGGAGAGAGGCCAGTGGGTTTCTGGCTGGGATGGGATGCTGTACCTCAACACCAGGGTGGATGTAAGACCCACCATAGTTGGGAGGACCCTCAGAAGTGAAACAGAAGAGAAATCACATTGTGACATAAAAAGATGTCACATAACCGTGATGGTGTAAATGGTGTCTGGTCAGGCAAGAGAGGCATGATGGTCCCTGATGAGGACAGGATGAGGCACATATGGGAAGTGGCACATAACATGCAGCTGGTTGCAGGGCAGTGTTGGTCAATGCCTGTGTCCTGTTTTGAGCAGACGCCAGATGATCATGAGGCAGAGACGGGGATTAAGTCAAAGGAAGCAAGAAAGTATATTTTCAACTGTTTGGATGATATGGCACAGGTAAGAGCATTGGTGAGTAACCAGCAAAACTGCTCACATGCTTTCCAGCAACACTAACAAAAGGGAATTATGCAAGTTCTCTGTGTATCCTGTTCTGGGGCCAGCTCCTGAAAAACACCAGGATTATGCCTACCAAATTCGCTGTTATGTGCTGCTTTGTAGGAGTGACTGCACACAGGGGTATGGGTGCTGTAGGAAAGCAGCCTTGGAAAGTGGCTAAGGCACATCTCTGAGTGTTGAAATCGTGCATTTTCTCTTGTCTCTCCAGTGCTCTTCTGTATGACCACTGGCAGGTCACTTGCTTTCTCTATGCTTTAATATTCCCATTTGTTAAAGGGTGACAGTGGAAATATTCACCATGGCCACAGAAGAGTGTGCTGGCTGGGGGAAGAATGGGAAGTACTAATTCACTGTGTCAGTTCCATGTCGTTGTGAGAGCTAATCCCAGCATAACCACCCCTGTGACAGGAATTTGTGCTGACACACCAGTGTGCTAAACTGGTCCAGCACTAGCACCAAACTGGAGTTTGTGCTAGCAAGGTATAGACATTGTAGCAAGTAAAACATGTAGGCATGCAGGAATGGAGGACTGGAATCTGAGGAGACCGGATAATTAACGAAATAATATAACAAGTCTTTATTTCCTGGCACCTGATACATGAACGGGATGTTTCTCATAAACCTACTGACAATTTTTATGTGTTTTATATATTTTTTTTGCTCTTAGGACACATAGATAAGTATCTGATGGCACGGTATATGATAAATATTGTGATTATCAGAGCTTGCCTGCTACCACATGGAAGCTGTTCATCCTCAGTGGAGGGTGACTAAGTGTTTCATTAGCCACTGACCCAGGCGAGCTGAACACTTAAGAGTCTGTCTGGAGCTGTGACATGCACCAGCCAGATGAGTGGCCACCATGGAACCTGGCGTAGTGTAGGAGCATGGGGGGTAGGACAGTTGGGATGGACGGAGACGAGAGATCTCTGCAGCCAGGTCATGGAACTTGGGGTTTATTGCACAAGGCCTGGGTGCCAGAGCCCTGCTGGGAGCTGCCAGCCACAGCTCAGAGCAGGCGCGAGAGAAGAGAGGGGTAGAGAGGATGAGAGGGGAAGAGCGTAAGAGAGACAAGAGAACAAAAGCATAAGAGAGTAAAAGGGGTAAGAGCATGAAGTTTTTGTTAAAATACAATAAATCTTCTTCTGTGTTGAATATTCTGCTTCTCACTAACTAATCTAGTACAATATACAAATGCTGTAGCATTTACATACAGCCTATAAGAATCACTACATCACCACACTGTGTTACATTTTAAACCCTAAAAACTACTCTTTGGACCCCTTCTGCCAACTAGTAGGGTCTGCTCTGACTCTTGGACCTGTCTGCAAGCAGAGGGTATTGTTTCATCAAAAGGGGATTACCTTCAGTCCAGCCACACCATTGTTTTCCAGTTGCTCAGTAACTGAGGTATCTCAAAGCTTGCTTTCATTTCAATCTTGCTTATAGCTTCTGTATTCTCAAAATCTTTTGCCAGACAATCATATTTATAAGGCTTTCCTGTTTCATCTTTCCCAACAGCGTGGCTCTTCAGCAGCCACTCCTTTGCACAGGGAGGCTCTCAGGGTGTGTGCTCCAAGGAGGAGTGAACACATTTTGCTGGAGACCTAACCATCTGCTCTTCCCCTTCAGCACTCACTGCTGTCCCTTCTCCTTCAGGTGAACATGACAACGGATTTGGAGGGCAGTGATATGTTGGTGGAGAAGGCAGACCGGCGGGAGTTCATAGATCTGCTGAAGAAGATGCTGACGATAGACGCGGATAAGAGGATAACCCCCATTGAAACTCTGAGCCACCCTTTTGTCACCATGACACACTTGCTCGACTTCCCTCACAGCACACAGTACGTGGCTTTTGTTCCCCTCGGGTTTTGAATGGGGGGTGAAAAGGAGAGCTGGTGGCGGTGGAGACCAAGTGTATCTGAGGGGTTTTGTTAAGATGTTTAATCCCCAAGTTTTAATCTTTTCCTGCTTAAAAGGAAAAGATGATTGCCAACTCAAGGTTGCAAGAATTGTGTTGTAGGTGCTTGGCATTTAAAATGCTGCAGTGTGTGCTACATTAATTATGTAAATATTCAGTAATTACATATTTTTGCATTAAAATGCAGGAGAAATTATGCAATTAGTGCTGAAAGTATCAGTCTATTTCAAAGTAATATAGTCCTGATTGTTACTGGAGTAATCAACCTTATCTGCAGTGGGGAGCCGACCCTTCCTCCCAGAACCTTCCCATCGTGCCAGGAGTCAGCTTGGGGCTGTTTGCTTTTTAAGGGAAGAGCTGATCTGCAGCAGGCTGTTTTACAGGCATAAGCACCAGGACAAGGAGTTCAAATTTCAGCTTGGTTGTTGTCCACCTGTGTCACCTTAAATACCATGTTCTGACCTCATCTGACACATGTAGAATGAGGACGGGCTCCACTGCCTGATGGAGATGAGAAGTCACATCTTCAAGCCTGACTGCCCTTCTCCTAAGGCTGCACCACAGAGCACAGCAGCCTGAAATGCAGGATACCTGTCCCCAGCCCACTGCCCATGTCCAGTTCACACAGGGACAGGCTTCTCAGGTGTAAGTGGAGAAGGCAGACACGTAGTGGGAGTTTTACAAAGCATTCAGGACACTTAGCTTTGAACATCCTGCTTTACAGCACTTAGCAGATCCAGGTGCTTTCACAGGCTGTCCCTTCTCCTTGACAGGAGAACAATTATTGGCACAGTGCTGTACTTTCTTTGGGTGCTATTTGCATGAGTGTTTTAAAGGCTGTCAGGAGCTCAGGTACAAAATTAAAGGGCGCTGCTTGAAGAGCTGCAGAGCAACAGGTAACCGTGTCAGCTCCCCTGCCTGTATGGGTGGCTGCAGTATTTTGAGTTTAAGGTAGCTTTCCCCCTTTGAAGGAGCTGTAGCTGCCTTTTTGTTACATTTATCACAAGATAAGAGCATCTGCTTACCAGAAGGTAGTGGGTGCACGATCTGTGTAGACCCAGACTTAGCCTGCACAGCCATCTTTGAGCATTGTTACCTATAAATAGATAGTAAGTGATAAATGAAAACAAGATGAGGCATGATTGTGCTAAACAGGGAAAAAGTAAAGTTTCATATAAAAAAAAAATCATGAATAAAATATGACAGCAAAAATACTGAGTGAGCATCATAGACAAAAGTCTTTTAATTTGCAACAGTCCTTCTGACTGTGCAACAACTGATTGTGTAAGATAGGAGAGATTCGTGAGCTAATGCATTGCCGTCAGAAATCTTTCCACTAACGCAACAGTCCGTAACCACATCTTCATTTTTGAAGTGCTTACTTGTGGCTGCTCAGGCAAAGCCCCAGAAAGATTGAAAATATCATTGGGGCCAACAGCAGTGAGAATTTTAGCCAAATAAAGAATTCAGCATCACGTCTCTGAATACCAAGTGTGTGCCAGCTGGGTGTGTAACCCCACAAGCCCCTCCACACTGGAAACAGTGACTGGCAAAGGGAGCAATAAGCTGTAACCAGCATGGCAAGTGGATGGAGCTTTTGTTAGTGATTACTTGTGCTTTGGAGAATAGAAACTTCAAAGCCTTGAAAGATGCAGGGAGCTATAATCTCTCTTGGAAATAAATTGGGCAGCAGAAAAAGTGAGAATATACGGAAGCTGTAGCTTCTGGGAGGAATCTCTGCTGTGGCACGTTTCAGAGAGGCTGCAAGTTCAAGCAGTGCAAGAGGGGCTGTTCTGCTTTCTTAAAAGCAGACAGCAAAGTGAGCTTAGCTTCCCATTTCACATATTTAACTTCCTTGCTCTTAAATTGCTAAGTGCTCCTCAGACTTTCTGTCTGTTTTGCTTTGTCCCTGCTGGTTTTTTCTCCCACCTTTTTTTAAAGTAAAGCAGAGAACTTGGTGTTGCATTTGTGGAACTTACATCTTGTTACATAAAACCATTTGGTGACACACACTATTCACCATGTACAGAACCTATACTCCTCCCAGTGCTTTCTTCTTTGTGCAGGGAGAATTATATTCACACTTGACTGAAAAGAAGTGATCCAATAGCCTTCTGTATTTATTTGATGAGTGTTTTGATTTTGCTGGATATTCTGTGACCAACAGATATAGTTCTGGAAGTGAATGCACATAATGGGCAGCTGTGCACAGTGTCCTGAGCCTTGCTTGTCTGCAGGTTGTTTATGGCCCAGATCCAGTTACCAAGATGTTACTTGTAGGATAAGAGAGGTGACCATTTGAGTAAGAGACAAGACAGGGATAAAAAGATCTAGGTCCTCTTCATCAGCCTTAGGGATCATATAAGGTTGTTCCTTCTGAAGGGACACTGTTTCTTAAAAGTGATGTGAGGATATACCCCCTACCTCCAGCAGTTCAGCTCATTACAAAATGGTCAGCATACAGCTGATTTTCACTGCTTGGAATTTCTCTTTCTTCATGTTGGGATAATGGAAATAAAATAAATGCCTTTATACTTTCTGAGGTTGTGTTTCAGACTCTGAGGTCATTTGTAAAAACAGTTATTGTTATTGTGGAAAACCTGTATTGGTTTTCAGATATCAAAAGTGAGGTTGTCCTAAAAATACAGTGTTGCCCAGGTTCACTGTGTTGCTGTCTCTTAAACTCTGTATGCTTTGGTATTCTAATTAATGAAATATGGTCATCTACCAGATGCCTGCTGTGCTCTAGCAATGTAGAGAGTATTTAATCTCCTTTACTGGAGCACAAAATAGGATACTTCTCAAAATTTCCATTGCTATATCAATAACATTTAAGGGAAAGGCAGTGTAGAGGAAGAAGCTGTAATCATTCCCCCAGAGATCCAGTTCTCAGTGTGAGATAACCTCAGAACCAGATTCCCTCAGGGCATTGAGGAATTTGCTTTGGAATAACTTTTTGATATTAATTGTCCCATTGACTGCAAGAGGAGATGTCATGCTTCAAGATAAGCATCTGCACAGGCATTTAGCCAGACAGGGGCAATGTTTTAACTGCTTAGCTGAACTCAGCTCTTGGTGAACAACTATTTAGAACAACAAAAATGACTTTTTAGAGGGTCTCAGTGATCAAGAACAGTAAAATTCTTCCTTGCAAGAGACGCATAAAACTATCTTTACACTTACACTGGGGCAAAAAGCATGAGTTTTCTTTTCCTCTCAGGCTCCATCATCAGGAAAAAAAGTTTTTCTTTCTTGCTCTCAGTCTCTTTCAGTCTTTTCATGTAGCCACTTTGTATTTCTTGCCCTGTCCCCTAAAGAGCAACCAATTTGCTTGCTTTTGTGACTTGTATTGCAGTGCAGAGACCCGTGGGAGCACCCAGGAGTCCCAGGGCAGCTGTTCTCATCTTGGCCTTCTTCAGTAGAGTGTTAATCTGACTCTCACCGGTTAAGAGAGACCTGCATAAAATAGCAAAGGGCTTTAAGAGCCTAGAAAGTGCTAAGCCTGCCGTGGAGACCTATTGCAGGGCCCCTGTGATGAACTGTAACCTGTGTGAGTCACTCGGTTGATTTTCCTGTGCCTTCCTTGTCCCCCTTTCCCCGCGCAGTGTCAAGTCCTGCTTCCAGAACATGGAGATTTGCAAGCGGCGGGTGAATATGTACGACACGGTGAACCAGAGCAAGACACCATTCATCACCCACGTGGCCCCAAGTACATCGACCAACCTGACCATGACTTTTAACAACCAGCTCAACACAGTCCACAACCAGGTAAGGCCATCAATCACAAGCAGCCAGCGCTTGAAACATTTATGTCAGGAGGGCCTAGAAGATGAAAAGCAGAGTAGCATCCCATTTAACATGCCTGCCAAGAGATGGTGCCTTTCTGCTCTCCTTCCTCTGCTTTTCTCCTCATTCTCTTTTCTTCAGGCAAGCAGTAATCTTGTGACATTTTGTGTGACGGTGAAATGTTGCCCTCGTTGTTTATGTTGTCGTTGGGGTGATAAATCCTGCTTACTTGGGAGGTTGCAATGGGGAAAAGCTCATTAGTCCCTTAATGCAGCAAGCAGTACTTCGCTCCCTGGGTCAGGCAGAAGTATTTGTGATCTTACAGCTCTTCTTCAAATTGGCATTGAAGTAAAATGAATTTAAACCCTCTGTAACAGACACAGCACTGTAACTGATCAACAGGAAAAAAGAGTTCAGCGATAATAGCGATAATAATTATTCTTATCTCTCATTGCTTTTACTCTAGGGACCACAGTTGATATAGGGACCATGTGCATGTGATCCCCACTGTGAACACATTGCACTCCAGTTTGGTGGGCTCTGGATTTATAGTCATGCTTTGTATTAGTTTTACTTGCCCCAGTGTTGGGGGATGCTGCATTAACAGATTTTATGTGGCTAAGTTGTTTGCTGTGGTACTGTATTGCAGCAGTGAAAGGAAACTCTCCAGGGAGAGCACTCTAGGAGACAGAAGCTCAAGAAGTAGCTGCTGCTTTGAAGCCTTTTGGGAACAGGCTGCTCCAGATTCACTCTAGAGATAGCAGGTGGCATTGTGGAAATGGTGTTTGGAAAGGAAGGGAGCTAAAGGAGTCTGTATAGATGTGTAGGATGCTCCTGTGTCAGTGAGAAAACCAGACTTCTTGACTCAGGTCTTGATACATGTGATCACAGAAGGTCTTTTGAAACAATTCAGGCAGGCACAGACAGAGACAGGTCATGACTTGGTGTGAGAGGGTACCAGTTACAAACACCAGGTCCCTGTCTAGGCTGTTTCTGAGATGCTGCCTAAAGCAATGCATGCTACGTGCTCCCCTAGGCCCCAGCTGCAGAGCAGAGACACTGCTTGTACCACAGTTACTTGCAGGAAAGGCAGACTTGCTTTCATTTCCTCACTTGACATGAAGATCAGCTGTTGGCTGGGGAGATCCATGGTCATTTCTGAATTCTCATAAGGGGTGTGTGTTCTGAGCAGAACCAGTATGCCCAATGTTCCTAGAAGAACTGGCAGAAATATTTCCAGGAAGGGTGTTTTAATTTGAACAAGGTCTAAGCCTTTCACAATTCTCTTCAACATACCACTTGTCTTGGCTTTCGTTTCCTGTCTCTGCAAAATATCTGGGGATTGTCTCCTTCCAGTTATGGCTTCTGAGATCACAAGTTTGGGAGCTGCTGTGGTTGCTGCTCAGTGTGTTGCACAGGGGAGCAGATTGCACTGCACAGCCCCTGCACTGAGAGGAGATGAGGAGGAGGAGGAAATATTTTGTTGTCACATCCTTCATGGCTGTGGCAGTGCAGTGTAGGTCCAGTGGCAGCCAGTGCAGTGCAAAATGCTTAGTCTGCTCTCTCCTGCACCTTGATCAAAGCCTCCTCCTGGGTTCATACATTCACCATGAGAAAGTGTTGTCTGAGCTATCTCCAGCAGTGTTGCTGGGCATGTTTGGACAAAGGGGAAGGATGGGCTCTGGTCTGCTAGTGTGGTAGTGTCTGGCTCCCTAGGCATGCATGCGAAGAACATGTATGTGGAGCAGTGGCAAAGCTGTCTAGTTGCCTGCAACTGTTAGACTCGGTCCAAATAAATAAAGTTTTAAAAAAGTCTTCAGATTTCTAGACTTTTGCAGAACTCTGAGTTGATTTTCTTGGCTTTGAAACGTCCCCAAATGGAGTTTCTGCTCTAAGAGATTTTAAAGACAATTCGAGCGAAGTTTGGACTTTGCAAGTATTAGCATTACCTCCTGTTATGCCCTCTGATTACTTCAAATTCCAAACATAATTCAAGAGGCATGTTCCATCTTAGATACAAGGTATCTAAGAGGAAAGGCCAGAATGGATTTTCCCTCTCAGGATGAGATTTCACAGGGTATGGAGGTACTGAGTCTACTTTCCCTAAGAAATGTGAGTAGCTTCTGGAGCTATGTACATGAGGAATGAACAACGTGATTCGTGGATAGCAACATTTTCTGAGCTCATCCTCCTCATGCTGCAAGTCAGAGGCAGTTGGGTGAGAGGTGGGGCTGCAGTTCTGCTGTAGGGAATGTGCTGGGTCTATGGGCTGGAGGTCCCATGGCATGGTACAGCAGTGGCACACTCAGGCAGATTGTGATCCTTCCCCCAGCACTGCCCTTGTCTCTTTACTCCTCAGTGTCCTGTTCTACCCCTTGTTTGCTGTTTTGTTTTGGTTTTTATTTTATCTTACGCGACTTCACTTTATTATTTTTTTGGATTTTGCTTCTTCCAGCCTACCCACCTCCCTCATTTTTTTGTTTGTTTTTTTTTTGTTTTGTTTTAATTCCCGTCATTCCTTTAGACCACCAACCTGGCTCCCACCTCCTCCAGTGCCACTATTTCCTTAGCCAACCCCGAGGTCTCCATACTAAATTACCAATCTGCACTCTACCAGCCCTCAGCGGCGTCCATGGCTGCGGTGGCCCAGCGGAGCATGCCCCTGCAGACGGGAACAGCGCAGATCTGTGCCCGGCCAGACCCCTTACAGCAAGCCCTCATCGTCTGCCCTCCAGGCTTCCAAGGTAAGGGACAGCCTCACCAGGCCTTGGCCTGCTCCTTCAGCCAGCTCTTGTTGGAAATGAGTTTCCTCAGTGCAGGTCATATGGCAGAAAAAAGGGCTGGACTGGTAAATCAGAGCAGCGAGGTTGTTGTTGCTTTGGCAGAGGATCTTGCAGGCACCTCTAACGTCCTGAGTTGGAGGCAGCTGATACTGAGAAGGGGCTGGGGCAGAATATGTGGTACTTGTCATTCTTTGCCCTGAACAAAGTTTAAGACTCTTCTGCCATACTATGGTAAACTTGAAAGCTTTCCCACACAATACCAGTAAATCACTACATATGTATGGAATGGGTCATGCTGTCACTTCTCAGTGACTCCACTGCTGAAAGGGGAACTCATGAGGGTAACGCAGCAGGGAGTGTGCTGCTGGTGGATATGAGGGTTCTCCCCCATAACAGATGCCATGACCATTTATGAGGGCAATTCCCTCAGCTCCAGCCTTGCTGCAAACAGCTCTGCCTGTGTATACTAGTGGTAGGAACTATTGTCAGACAACTTGGGAGATGCTCAGTTTTAACCATTTGTCCTTCTGTTAACTTTTCATGCTGTTGCAATTTGGGAAAACTTGCCAAGTGTCTGTAGGAAGTGGTCTAAATAGACCTCAGTTCAGCTCGTGCAACTTCTGCTCTTCATATCTACAAGCCTGTCTGTGCATTAGTCTCCAGGCACTTGTTAAATGTTCTGCAAGATTATCAAAGCTCTTTTGAACTAGAGAAGTTTAGCTAGACCTCTTCAACATAGTTAAAATGCATCTCAAGGGTTTGAGTTCAGAAGTGGAGGATATAAGAGACCATCCTCAACTTGCTGCTTTGAGAAGGCTCCAAAGTAGAGGAGGCAGCACAGGCTGTGCCATGCACTGAGGTGCTGGAGAGGGAAGCTTCCAACAGCTCAGTTAGGCTAATGTGGGGCTCAGCCAGCAGTGACTGGAGTTTGGGGTATGCTAGAGCCTTTCAAATATGAGTCCCAAGAGCTGTGCTAGAGAAAATAATCTGTCCCCATCAAGGCTGAGGGAGTGTGGAGTTCTGGATTCCCATCCCACTTTGGTGCAAAGAGAGCATTCTCATATAACAAGGGGTTTGCCTGATAAAGACCATTTCTTGTTGTTAAACCAGAGAATATGGGGAAGAGAAGCCATTCACTCCCCTCTTTTCCTTTTTGCCTGTGCACATTGTATTGCAATATTTCCCATGCACTTGAGGTACCCTAAAATACAAACTCAGCTAATCCCTTATTGCCTTTGGAAATGTTTTTTCTGCACTCTTATACCCATATAATTTTTGTGAACATTTGCTGGACATCTTTGGGCCAGGGTGTAACAGGTGGCACTCTGATAGCTGATTATTCAGAGGGACTGAACATTGCAATTTAAGTGGACATCAGGGAGTGCCTTTAGGCTCCTCTGAGAGCCAGCCCCTGTGGCTGGCAGTGCTGCTGGTGGCTCATGCTGTCCCTTGTGTGCTGGTGGAACAGGGTTACAGGCGTCCCCTTCGAAGCACGCCGGGTACTCGGTGCGGATGGAGAACGCCGTCCCCATTGTCACCCAGGCTCCTGGGGCCCAGCCTCTTCAGATCCAGCCAGGACTCCTCGCACAGGTAAGGAATGCTAAAGGCACTGAGCTCAGCAGGTATTTACTGTGTTGTTTGGCTCTTGGAGGCTGAGGAGAGAAGCTTTCTCTGAGGGCCTTCTGTGGTGTAGTTTGGAGACTTGGGCAACTGTATATGGGTCTGCAGCTTTCTCTGAAATGTCAAAATCTTCCCCAGCTCATTGTTCAGCTCAAAGACTATGTTAGAGTTGCAAAAGCCACTGGAAAAACCCTTTTTCTTTCTGTTTTTCTACTGAAATCAGTGGGAAAGCCTCAGGGAAAGCAGTGTCAGGCCTCTGCTGAGAAGGAACCTATAATAACCTCCTGCATCCTCCTGAACTCAAAATCTTGGGGGTAGTTTGCAGCCAGGAGTTGCACTGGTGAATTGCATGCTGCTGATAAATGCATTTCATGCTTTAAGTTTTCACCATTCTGTTTTATGAGAACCTCTGCTCATGAGGTATATGAGAGATGTAGGAGGCAGAGGCAAGGGCCCCACACTCAAGGAGCTCTCTTGTCAGCAGTTCTTATTGGCACAATTCTCTGAAATGTTCTCACAGGAAAAGCATGGTTCCTCCTTAAAAAAAAAAAAAAAAACAAACCAAACAGGAATGGGTATTACTGATTGCATGCACATCCTCAAGGGGTACCCCAGCTCCTCAAACCAGAGGAGCAGTTCATTCCTCCTTGTGCAGGCTTCAGTGAATCTGCCTCAACTGTTTTTGAGCTGGCACCATGGTACCTCTGCTGATACCAGACAGGGAAAAAAAACACCTAGTATACTTGAAACTAAGTTGTGCAAGCTGAAAAAGATGACCAGCTAGTTACAAAGGCACGTCTCTGTCTCAGGCTTGTTTGATCTGCCATGCCAGCACATTCATATGCAGTCAGGAACCAGCAGAGTTCAGGGTTTATGCCTGCGTGTTGCACTGCTGGGGTAAGCACTGTTGGTGCTCTTGCCTGTCGTAGACATTTTTTTGTGAAAATCTTTTCTTAGGATTTTTTCTCTTCTGAGAAGCTGAGAAGCTTCAGAAATAAAATGTAAACAGTAGTTATCTGCTGCTGTGGAATGCAACAGGTAGATCCGTGGTTGGTCTCGTGTAGATGTTTGGGATTAGTGACCAGTCACGGCAGAGCTGGTTCTCTCTCTTTGTCTGAGCTACAGACCTTTGTATTCATTCCTTTCTATTCTTAGCTTAGCTAGCCTTCTGAGGTGAAACTTTTCCTTCTATTCTTTTTAGTATAGTTATAATGTAATATGTATATGACAAAATAATAAATTAAACCTTCTGAACATGGAGGCAACATTCTCGTCTCTTCCCTCACCTGAAAACCCCTGCGAACACACTTGCCTTCCTTTGCCAGCTGCCAGTCACATTTATCTGGTAAAGACAGATCAAAATGCAACTTGCAGCCTGTGTGATTTCCATCAGCCCTGCCCCTTCCCAATAGAAGAGCCTTTGTCAGAGAGCTGTCTGAAACATCAAACCAATCTCTGCTGCAGCCTGTTGTAACAACTGACATGGGCCACCTCCCTTGTTTGGTGGGAAAGAGGAGCCTTAAAGGCAGGGAGACAAAAGCCATGGCAAAGCAAGGAGCAGTCTGTGCAGGCTCAGTGGCTGGCACCTCTTGCTTGTGCAAGAAGTCAGCCAGGGCAAGTGAGTGAAGGAGGTCACTGAGCTAGCTTTACATGCCCCCACCATTCTGCCAGGACACACACACTCTGTGGTGTGCTGCCCTTTGGGGCTTGAAGGGGTGAGGGTTGGATCTGAAACGTCTCAAAGACAGCAGGATCCTGAAGGATCCCAGTACCTCCTGCTCCTTCTTTCTTCTCGTGGTGGTTTTGCTGGGCTCTATGCAAGTGGGGAATGTTTGGTGGTAAAGCTCCTCCTGAGCACCCTCCTGCCCACAGGTTACTGATTTCATTGCTGCCTCTGCCACGTGAACACCTGTTTCATGGCTGTCCCATTTCATGCCTTCTACTGATATTTCATTCACTGTCACTTCCAAAGGGGAGTTCTGGCTGTTTCTGAGAAACACTCCTCACTTGCACAGACTTTTAATTTTTGATGCAATAAAGGAGAGGAGATGTGCCTGTTGCTGTGCCCGTTTGTCTCGCGCGGTGAGAAATGCGAGCTGTCTCTGAAGGCAGGGTGCTCTGATTGATGCCCCTGGCATCTGGTGTCCGTGGGCCTCGCTCGGTTCGGGCCGAGCAGCTGCTCTGATAAACAAATCTGTACCCAATTCCAGTTTCCTGAATGGAAAAACACAGCTTCTTTGTGATGCATTGTAGTCACATCTGATCTTGGCGGCTGCGTGTCGCTCTCCCAGCCGAGAGCTGTTCCTCTCATGCACAGCTGCTTATCTAATGCTCTTCAGCCTGGGCCATGCAACTGCTGTGAATGCAAGAGGAACTGGCCCCAGCAGAGAGTGCAGTGCCTCCAGAGCCCCCTTCTGTCTGTCCCCTGCTTTATTTGTCCCACTGATGAGGCATGGTGCTGCTCCTTGTGCTCCCAGCACTGTGGAGTACTGTCAGGCTTTCTCCCCACGTGCCCAGCACATGGCACAGGTTTCCGTGTTTGCACTCCTCAGATAAAGCCTTACTGCATCCCAGTGCAGCTGGCATGCAGTTCCCTGTGCATTTTGTACAAGACCAGATGTCCCAGATGAGGGACAGAGGGATCCAGGGCAGGAGGCACTGACAGAGCTTGAGCATCGTGTCTGGCAGCTGTGTGTCTGCAGCCTGTGGCATGGAGCTAGGCAGTGCAAGGCAGAGCAAGCAGCCTGCAAGATGCAGGGTCAGTGGCTAAAGTAACTTGTTTGTAACTTCTCTGGGTCTCCTCTGGGTCTCTTTTCATCCTCTCAAGCAGGTGTGGTCCACATATCGTATGCACAGAGACCAGTGAAAGGAGACTGATCCTGTCTTTACTCACAGCTCACTGCAGCTTCAGATTTCAAAAGAGGCAAAGCTGTACAGTTTTCTAGCAGGCTTCTATGGTGTGACCCAGAACTGTCCCCTGCCCTTGAATAACACCCTGGATTCTTGATTTTCTCTCCTTTTAACTCCTTCCCAACAACATTTCCTACAGAGTTCCTGCCACTGGCTTTCAAAATGTTATTGTTAGTTGTTCCTGCTCTATGTCTGGAGTACAATCTTGGTCCCTTCAGGGGACCCACCAGCTCCTGAGGACAAGGGCCAGAGCATTGCTTCACCACCCCACCAAAATTTCATAGTAATGCACTGACTGGGAACAGGCTGCAGCTGCCAGGACAAGCCTTCCATGTGTAAGCACAGCACACAGTGCTGGTGGATCAGCCTAGACAAGTCTTATCTGCAGATTAAATGATTCAGTGGTCCTTACCTAATAAGTGAGGAATTTGTGCCTAGGCCCTGACACTGCATCTAAATTTATGCACTGCAGTCGGACAAGGAGCTTAGATTTGTTCCATTCCCTTCCTGAAAAGGGAGGAAGCAGTTGTGTCTGCAAGTAAATCCAGGTAGTCCCCTGGGATTGACTTCAACAGTAGTTCAGTCTCCTCTTTTAAAGCAAAGCTGAGGTAAAAAAAGGAAAGAGAATAATAAGAAGGCTTTTTTCTTCCCTGATCTTTTTGTGCCTTTGCCTCATCCTTTTACCTGCTCCAAGCATCACCAGTCCATGGTTGTGGCTCCCTTGATGAAGGGCTCTCAGGAGCCTTGTGACTCTCCATCCTTTGCAGATGTTGCTGAGAGGCCTCACTATAGCAGCCTTTTGATGTAACTCAGCAACACAAAAAGTTTCAAGATGATCAAACTTAGGAGTAGAATTGGGAAAAAATGATTTTTTGCAGGGTGGATTGTTTTGGGGTTTGTGTTACTGGGGGACAGGAGGGAATCATGGGGACGGCTAACACAATCCTTGTGAGGGTGGGGAAGGGGATAAATGCATGCCTGGAAGAAGCCTCCTCTCAAATTTAGCCTCCTTAGAGCAGTGGGATAACACAACACAGCTCCAGTACAGTAGTGCAGGTTGGGAGTAAGGTGGGCTGTAGTTGGTACCCCTGAGTTCCTCAGCCCAGCAGCAAAAAGCTGCCAGAGCCACATTTGGGCAGCACATAGCTAAGACAGTTTCCCATGTCCAAAAAACCATCATCTGCCTTGTGTGGAGTCATTGGAGCAGGAGCAACCTGAGTCATGCCTGTGGCAGCACAGCTGGAGGGGTGATTGCATAGCAGAATGATGGCTCAGCTCAAAGGGCAGAGATTTTCCACCCTCTAAGAGGGGGGGAAAAGTTGGAGAACACGTGGAGAGGGACAGGTATGCAATGTGTAGCTGTGCATTACTTGAGAAAGTAAGCTGGCTGTATAGAAAGGGGAAAATAACAATGGAGCCATAGTGTCTAGCTGGTCTGGAGAGTCAAAATTAGAAGGTGCTAAAAAATTTGGTGTTCGGTTAGAAATGCCAGCAAGTTTTGATCCCTTCTATTCCCTGTTTAACCTAAAACACAGTTGCTGCTTTGTATGGCAAGGATTTTTTTTGCCCCTCCTTTGCATTCTCTATATTTATAACTATACCTGCTTATACTGTGGTTTCCTATCAGTGACTGAAAGGTGGTAAGAGCCGTGTAGCATGACCATGATCTCTATGAGAGGCCCTAGATGAGTGTGGACCATCTCTCACGTTCAGTGCTCGATGCCTTTTGCTAAGGAATTGCTTTCCCTCTGTCTGGCAGCAAGCATGGCCCAGTGGCACTCAGCAGATCCTGCTCCCTCCTGCCTGGCAGCAGCTGACCGGGGTGGCCACCCACACTTCTGTCCAGCACGCCACCGTCATCCCGGAGTCCATGGCAGGCACCCAGCCGCTGGCAGACTGGAGGTAAACTGGGGAGGCTTGGAGGAGCCATGAGGGCTGGGGTCTTGCTAGGCTACAGGGCAGAAGGGAGAAGGGCAGCAGCCTGTGACACAACTGTCTGACAGGTGTGGGAGACTTCTCTGCTCCATGCCCTTGGAGTGGAATGCTGTGCCCACACCACGCCTTCAGTCTGTTCCCTGGGGAAAAGGCTCCGTCCTGGGAAGGCTGGGAACCCAAGAGGCCCTGGAGGAGAGGGCACCTCAGTGAAGGGTGGTGGGAGGCTGCGTGGAGGAGCCTGCAGGCTGCAATCTCACCGTGTGCCCGTGTCCCCGCTGTGCAGGAACACGCACGCCCACGGCAGCCACTACAACCCCATCATGCAGCAGCCCACGCTGCTGGCCAGCCACGTGGCCCTGCCCGCCGCCCAGCCCGTCAACGTGGGCGTCGCTCACGTCATGCGCCAGCCGCCCGCCGCCTCCGCCAGGAAGAGCAAGCAGCACCAGTCGGCTCCACGGTGAGTGCCACGGCTCCAGCCCGGCCCCTTCTGACCTGCTGGCAACAGGGGTGCTCCCTGACACCTGTGGGGCAAAACAGGTTTAGTTCCACAGCTAGAGAGGGATTAGATCACACATTCCATGATGGGGGTCTCTGCTGCCTCACCTCTTTGGTACCCAGGGGTGTTTTATACCCAGCGAGCATCATTTTGTGTGGGAGGTAGTGGCTGGAGAAGATGCAGAATGAAGATGGAGGCTCAGGACCTGTTCATACAGCTTGTTACACTGCTGCAATTACCCAGAGCCTTGTGGTCACGATGATTTAAAAACATAACCATATTCTCAGGTCAGTGTGACGCAGTGCCAAGTTGCCACACCTTTTCTTCCCATGTCCTCTGGAAGAAGCACTCCTCAGGAGTTGCAGTGTTGCAGCTTGAATGGCTGCTAGCAAAGTCCAGGGTAATGAAACAAAAAAGGAGTTTGCATAATATCCATAGATGTTTAATTCAGCCATGAGGTGAGATGTTCCCCTCTCCAACACTCACTCCCCCCCAAGGTCCTGCTCTCTCCCCCAGGGGCCTCCCGGCTGACCTTGGCCTCCAGGCAGCATCCAGGTGAGGCCCAATCAGGGAAAAGGGAGGGAGAGCCTCAGGAACACCTCTGAGCATAGGAACAGGGGAAGGAGCCAATGGGGTGTAACTTAGGAGAAGCCCCTCCTGGGCCTCCACTGTGCAGCACGTGCACCTTGAGGAGGCTGCATCTTCAGGAGTGTGTGCCTGATGTGCACACACAGATCTGCCCTTTCAAAAGCAGTGGGGTGATGCCAGTCTTATGAGCTTTACTGCCACGGGGAGTGGAGGACTGGGGTGCCTTTAGGCCACCTAAGCTCTCTAGCTCCTAACATAGGTCATTAGCCCCTCTCTTCAACAGTCCACACCAGCAACAGACACCCATTATTATACCCTGGCCTTATTATAGTCATGGCAGCATAAAACAGGGAGCTTTATAAGGGTATCTCATACAGAGCAGTCCTTAGCATGTCATCTCTCAGTAGGACCATTTGGCTCTGGAAGTAGGAGAAACTCTGGGGTTTCTTGCACAGCTCCGATGGTAGGATGGTTGCAGTGCCTGTCACAGCACTGCAATCCTGTTCAGAGGACAGGGCTCATTAAGATGTATGTGCAGCTGCTCTGGAAAAGGTCCTCTGGGCTGTGCAAGTAACACACTTCTTTTTTAAAATCAAAAAACACAAAACATTGCAGGGGAGAGAACCAAAATGGGTCACCACTTGTGCAGTGGCAATAGCTTGAGCTTGTGGTTTTCCTGGGTGACTGGACTGGTGCCAGAGTGGCTCTGAGTTCACAACCAGTTCAACTCAAGTTAAGAGGCCACTATTTAAATCCTTCCCATTTATCTGCTCTCTAATGTTGGATTTACTTTGGGTGGGCTCCAGCTGTCTTAGTCTATTCATAACATAGAGAGGCAGCTCTGTCCCCAGCTAGCCAGCAAAAGAGAGTGCCTGTGTCAGCCAGTGTGCCTGTGCAGGGCCTCCCCTCTCCTGTCACTTTAGGGTGGGGTGGCTGTGTCCAGCAGGAATGGGGCACTCTCAGAGTAAAGGGTTTCTACAGCTTCATTGACTGTGACTCTTTTTGTGCCAAATGAGGAACCGTGCTCCTTTGGAGAGGAGGGTGCTCCACGCTGCTCATTGGTATTCAAAAAGCACTTTGAATGCTACTGTGCAGCCATTTGTTATGCAAAAGAGCCTGTGTAAGTTGGTGTAGTGTGATATACTGCCAGGGTGACTTCCTTTTGATGGATGCCACCTATTCCTTTTGTTAGCTTTCGGGCCAGGCTGAACATGCAGCCCAGGCCCCACAGGAGAACAAAACCAGAACTTTGGGGTTTTCTTCCTTTTTGAATCTCCAGATGTTCTGCAATAGCAAAAAGAAACACAACCAAGAAAGGAAGTGTGGGAAATGAGTGAAATGGCCTTTAGTCAGTGTGCTTTGGTAAATAACCCCATCTGTAGACCCACACTGATAGTTTGGCTGATAGTTTTGTGTTTGGATCCCTGATCCAAGTGTCACTTTTCCAACTGGTCAGGCAGGGAAGCTGAAGTAGGGAAACTGGGAATGTTTCTCTAATGTGTAATAAATATATTGTTTATTTCTTTCTGATTTATATGTTGTATGCTGCTTCACACAGGAATGAAACTGAGTATATGTCCTCCCATCTGCCTGCTCTCATCTGTGGGACACCACTGTCCTAGAGGATAAAGTATTGAGCAGGAAATGTTCATTGAAAAAGATCCTTAAACAGCAATTCATTTCTGTTGATAAAAGCGGTTTTCCTGATAAGTGTTTGTAGTTTTCCACAACAAATTCTAATTTTACCTCTATTTTTTTTCTGGCCAAAAACTATCATGATGAATCCATGCAGGATGCAGGAGGAAGGGATTATCATTTGGGTGGTTCTTCCTCCTGTGTCAGCCATGCTGTGCCTGCCTTTGTTCTGTGTGTCTAGGCTTTGTGGCTGGCCTTTACCCTCCCAGTGCAAACTCCTGAGAGGCAGCAGTTCTTATCTGGAAATTTCCGGGGAAAACAAATTTGAATTTTTTATTAAAATAAACTACTTCTCAGACAATTACATGAATAAGTGATGCAAGGCACTGTCTTCTTTGAAGAGGTGACCGTGCCAATTTTGCAGTTTCCCTAGACTCCATAAATCAGCGCTGCTGAACCAGGACTCCAAACTACGGCAACAGGCGCCTCGAGCACGCAGAGTTCTAACCAAATAATGCCTTCCCTCATTTCCAGCAACGCATCCACCTATGAAGTTTCATCCTCCCAGTCCATCAGCTCGCCCCAGCGGTCGAAACGAGTGAAGGAGAACACGCCTCCTCGCTGTGCCATGGTGCACACCAGCCCTGCCTGCAGCACCTCGCTGACGTGCGGCTGGGGGGACGCGGGCGGCGGCGCGCGGGAGCGGCAGCGGCAGACCATCGTCATCCCCGACACCCCCAGCCCCGCCGTCAGCGTCATCACCATCAGCAGCGACACCGACGAGGAGGAAGAGCAGAAGCATGCACCCACCAGGTGAGCTGCTGCTCTCTGTGTGCAGGGCAAGGAGAGAGGGGTGTAGAAGTGCCGGGTTTGTTGTTGTTGGAACAGCTCCCAAGGTATTAGAAGTCTCTTTTTACAGCCCCACGCTCGAAGAAGAAATCGGGATTCCTCAGCTCTGGTCTTCAAGGTTGTTTATTTTCTCTTATCTAATATATGCTTTTTCAGACCTGCAGAGGTCTGTTCAGCAGGTCAGGTTGAGGCACACTGACCGCCCTTGGGGCAGTATTATCTTTTTATACTAAAAACTACGTGTTTATTTACAATAATTTTCCAATATCTATCACCTATGTTAGACAGTCTGTCTCTACCCTAAACCAATCCAAAAGTGCCAACATCACAGCAGAAGATGGAGAAAAAGAGCAAGAAGGAGAAAGAAGTACATGCCCAGATTCCTCCATCTTGCCTCCTGAACCCCCATTCTAAAAACCCCAAAATTCTACATTTTCACCCGGTGATAAATTCACTATCATTCTGTTCAAACTTTTGTGGCTTGTAGCTCCTCACACAAAGTTGGTAATTGTTTCCATGGGTTAAAATCGAAGGCACAGATGTCTTTGATTCCTTGCTAAGGTCTCTGAGCCCCTGCCGGGGTCTCAAGTCCTCCAGGGCAGCCAGAGGAATGTCCTGGGTTCTGACATAGAAGTGGTTCCGGGGGCTATGTTTGCGTCTCATCAGCCAGGTTCTCTTTGATTTGTGAGGAAAATGACTAGCTGAGGACTATAGATTCAGGTGATGCTCCCTTCTCTGCTGTACCTCTGCTGTGTTACCTTGGAGAAGTGCAGTAGTCTCTCATCTGTAAGAGGAAAGAGCAGTTTTCTCTATCTCCTTTTTGTGGAAAGAAGACTTTAGCTAGCCTATGGTGGTGAGCCTCTGGAAGTTGGACATCTGTTTGAAACAAGGACAGAAAGAAGGGCTTAGAAGGAAGGGACCTTAAATTTGCCTTTTCTCTTTCTAAGTGATCCAGGCATCCGTAAAGAGCATTAAATGACATCTTCCATATGTTTCTTTCATGTTTTCTTTCAAAAGCTCTCAAAAACAGCAGTTCTGTCATAAATACTCAATAATGATAAATATATTGCAAGAGAGTTGCTCAATCTTGATTGTGTTGCCAAAATATCTTTGAACTGTAGTAAAAGTGGCAGAAACTGCTTTCTGTCTGACTCTGCAGAGAGGCATAGATGAGGCTAGGAAGTGGGGGCTGAGTTTGCTCCTCAGAGAATTAACTCATCCAAGTGAACAGCACAACCCAGGACTGCTGCCATCGTTGATCATCCCTTGTGGATCAGAAAGAACTTAATTTTCTAGAACTGTCCTTTCAGCACCTTTCATTACATGCAAGTGCTCTGGGTTTCCCATCTGATGCCAGTCACAAGATGTCACTCTGCTTTATAAGATGTAGAGAAGTAGCTTTGCAAACAGCTGAATAATTATACCATCTCTATATTGGTAACTGAGATAGGAAACTTTTAACCTTATCCTTCCAGTGTTGTTGAGAGAGGATTGTTTTTTACTTATTTAGAACTCAGTCTAAATAAGTAGATTTAGATTTTCCTTTAATCACCAGAGATACCTCTCTGTATCTCTGCATCTTTGCAGTGTGGTGATAAGTAAAGCCTGCAAATGTGCACAGAGCAGATGTGACACATTTGGCCCCCAAGAGCTAAAAATCTGTAAAGAAAAGCCATATGATTCAGGCTGGAATGTCAACATGCTTCCCAACAGCCACCACTATTTCCCATTCCTCTCTCTGTGCTAGTGAAACCACTGGGCAGTAAGGGCTCAGTGCCTCTCAAAGCCAGCCTTGCCATGAATGTAGTGGTTCACAGGACAGTGTAACATATTTCACTTTAAAAATAAACTAAAAAAAAATTAAAAATTGCTGCCACATTCCATGCTTAGATGGGGGAAGAAAGCATGTTTCCTGAAAGAGTTGCATGAAGACTGATGTAAAAGTCAGGGGGACTGTAAATAAGGAGCCCCTACTTCCAGGGCTCTTCTGGGAAAGGAAGGGTGAGACAAAAGAGATGCTGAAAACTCAAGGGTCATGGGAGCTCTTTTAAAGCAAGTTTACCCATAGTGCTGATTCCAGGCTTTGGGACATTATGTGCAAATCCTTAAATTTACCATCTGAGTGTCATTCTTGGGTCCAGAGAGGGGTGAAGGAAAGAACTGGCATACTGCAGCCCCTTGAGCCAATGGTTCTCTGCTCTGTTTCAACTTTGCTGCCATCTGACTAATTTTGTTACTCAGCACCTCTCCAGAAAGACAGAACAAAGTTCAGGAACATGTCTAGAAACTGAGTTGAGAGTTTGAGATATTAAAAGATTAGAGTCTGCTGAAAGGCTTGAAAAGTTGTCCTGGGAGCCAGACATATATAAACAAACTGGCTTTGATATGACTAAAGCATATTCCAGACACGTTCCTGCCTGGGATCAGATCCCTGGCTACTTTTTGTATCCATATGGCACATCTATAGAGTGCCAGGGTGCCAGCATTCCAGAGAGGCCAGAGCTTAAGAGCTAGATTTAATTTCTGAGCCACATGGAGACACTATGTATGGACCTGAGTGAGTTAAATTTCCTGTGCAGATGTAACCAGAGCAAATGGAGAATCAGAGGTAGAGACACAGGTTAAAAACAGCATGGCCAGAATGAGAATTTTTTGGCTAAAGTCTCCAGGAGAGCAAAATCAATTTGCTCAGTACCTTTTGACATGGGTAGATGTAAGACCAGGTTCTCAGCTGGAGTGAGAGTGTAACTTCCAGTCAAGGAAGCTGTATCAGCATTTAATGCCAATGAACTTTGTCCCTACTGAAGTTGTTTCTCATTGAAAGTTTGTCTCATTCAGGAAAATGCCTCTAAGTTTTCTTGCCTATTTTTTTGGCTCCAAGAAAAATGGGACTGACAGTGAAGTATGTGTTTAATGTAATCAGGGCCCAAAGGTTCAGGATCTGAGTAGAAAATGAAACCATGCAAAGAATGCATTGTCTGGCTCATATATTCAAATATTACCATATTGGGTAATAGCTGTGGTGTGGGGGTGAAAATTTCAAGGAATCACTTGAAACGTGCTATTTTTCACATCCTAGAAACCTTGACTTTTTCTAGGTTAGAATATAGAAATCAAATGGCATTTGGCAGATCAAAGGTAGTTGCCTGATCACATCTTACTGATAGCAGTGGTAACTTTGCATTACCTTCCCTGGCATTGAATCAGTTCCTGAATTTGCTACAGCACCTCTTTCTTTTACTTCTTCCGGGGCTAGAAATTGCCCTTTGACCCATGAGACTAAAAATGTTTATTTTAGTGATTCCTCATTGAAAAGAGATTGGTTGTGAGAAGTAGTAGATCCTTTGCTGATGTACAAGTTTGTCAGTCTCACTTTAAGAAGTGCTGGTAATGTTGCTAAAATATGATACTGCTGATGCAGTAAAGGAGCCCTGCAGCTTGGATTTACTCAGACAGAAAAGCCTTTCTGTAATACCACAGAAGCAGAGAGAGCTTTTCTCATACAGGGAATGCACATTTTTTATTGGTGAAAGAAAAATCTGAAAAATTGTGAAGTGGGTAGGATTTTCCTTTTCCTGCTGAAGGGTAGGAAGCATTGTGTGTTTATGAAATACCAGCTGATCAGGAAGGCAGGACAGCACATTTTTCATTTTGCACTGTTGGTGAGTGTAGCTTGGTGTAATCTTGATAAAATCGATAGTCATCTCAAAATGTTGGGCTCCTGTTGGGTCGAGGGGCGGGCAAGGAGGTGTGAGATGAGCTCTGGAGGACCTGCTCGCTGGAGCCTTGTCAAAGGGGGCCATCTACTGGGCCCCAGCCCTGTGCCTAAGGCACAGTCACTCAGCTACAGGGCCCAGCCTCACAGAGATGGCCAGAGATTTTCAGGGGGCAAATTCCTGATTAGAAAAGCCATTTCATCAAAAACAAGGCGTTCTTGCTGGCTACGTTGAGGGTTTTTTCCTAGTAATACCCTCAACACAGTGAAATCTGGAAGAGCTTCAAAACTACAAAAAGTTTCAACCTTGGTTTAAGGGAAGAAAGTGCCAGGAAGTTAACTAATTAAGTAGCAGACTTCTCTTTTGTGGTTTAATGAAGTGTTTTGTTCCTTCAAAATGTAAGCAAATAATAGGAAAATTAATTTGAAATGGTCAAAATAAAAAGGGAACATTTTTACCAAATGGAACTGTTTTTGCCTGGTTTCTGCTGCTCACAAAGTTTTGCATGTAATATTTTGTCCTATAGAACAGCAGGGAAATAGTGGCTTATAAAGAGCATTTTAAGAACAGGAACCAGTTCTGTCACTGTTTGTTTAATGAGCTTGTACGCTCTCAGCTCAGAATACTTTACAGAGAGCTTTCATAGGCCAAAGAGATTTCAGTGTTGTGCTGTAAGACAATAACTCCAACTGTTACTTATTCTGAATGGAAGATATTAGGTGTCTAACCATTACTTGCAAAGCACTGTGAAGAGAGTGAGACAGAAAGCAGATTGATACCTGTTTTTAAAAATGTACTCCTTTTTAATTTCCCTACTTGCTCTTGCAAGAAAGTCTAGTGGACGGGGCAGCTGACTGATGGTGCAAGTGCAGTCACAGTGGTCGGAGCACACACTCAGCAAGTAGCACATAGTAGGGGTTAACTGCTCCCCAGCATGCAGCTTCACCTGCTGCACTGGTTTAAATGTAAATCCTCCCTTGATTAAATATTTCTGAAGCTTAGAAGTGGAGAGAAGGCAAGAGCTGAGACATGGAACAGAGAGGCACAAAGGCACCTTGGAGCTGTGGCAGGAAGGGCGAGCACACAAGGTCCTGGGGAGAGATGCACTGGGCTGCACTGGTGGTCCAATGAGGGATATTTCTGCATCCATGCATTGTGCTGCACTGGTGGTCCAATGAGGGATATTTCTGCATCCATGCATTGCAGAGCACGGCAGGAGGAAGGGGTGGAAAGAAGAGGAGTGGATGTGGCTGTTGTGACATGCCCAGGTGACCTCCCCTCCAAGCAATGAGGGCAGCAGTTAAGGAAAACATGACTCTCCTTGAAACAAAACAATGATGGCCTTCAGCTGTGTGGTTTTGGGGATGCTTCCAAAGAGGCAGGAGAGCCCCTCAGTTCCCCACTGCCTGTGCTGGTGTCATAGGTAACATCACTCCAGCTTGGTTTTCCATGGGATCCTGGCAGTAATCACTGTATTTCTGGACAAGGCAGACTGACCACTGCTGTTGTGTTGGCATGCTCATTGACCATCTTCACTGGCACAAAATCCTTGTGGACTTGTGGGGTTTCCCCTCCCTCTTAAGATGGCAAGCTCTGTGGTGTAGTTTCTGTGTGAGTCTCACCTCTGTAACAGAGCATAAGCAAGTTTTTATTCACCTTGTTCACGTCGTAGTGCAGTGGTGGTGGAGCCCACTTCAGAAGACTTACACACAGAAATTGCTGGCAGGCACAAACCAGGTGTTTTTGTCAACTTGCTGATGTGCATGTGTGAGGAGCAAAACACCATTTGTAATTCTCTTTTGACATCCAGCCTATTGTGGCTGTGTTCTGCTGTGCATAGTAATGCACTGACTCTGCATAGCAATACACTGACTAACCACAGTCATTTGGTTAAAAGATTGCTGCCTTCCATCTCCAGAACACACTGACATGCAGCTAATACTTAAAATTACAGAAATAGACAGTAGCTCTGTCAGCAGACCTTCAGCAGCAGGACCTTTACAACCTGCTCAGCAATTCAGTTTTTATATGACTTAAATAGCAATGACACATGCTGTATAGCCTAATAAAATGGCCTCAGTGTAGTACTTGATAAATATTTCTTACCATCACGAATTCATAAAGAAGGTGAGAGCAGATTAACAGGTCAGGATGGAGGTTGAGCTGAAGAGAGGGGGCACGTTCCCAGCACTGAGCTATGCATGGCGTAAGATTTCAGCATGAGGAGACTGATTGCAGTTGTGGTGTGAGTTTTTGTTGGCTGACTCCATGCTTTCCTAGAATAGGTGGATTATTCTGAAGCAGCAAACTGAAAGGGTTTCATGTCATTAAGTTTTCAGGGACCTAGAACAGAGTTTTTGTGATGTGAGGTAAAGCTAACATGCCCTGGTGTATATGCACACCAGTTCAAAGGTATGGTTGTGCGATGGCTGCCTTTATCCCCAAATGCTGGTGACCTTGAGAGCTAAAAGGCTCTGTTGCTACAGTGTCAGCAGCACTGAAAGGTTTGTAGCTCTTGGAGTGAGCCATTTGCTGAAGAATTGCTCCCACTAGACACCATTTGGTTTTTCTGCGATTCTGCTGTAACTCAAGGTATTCAGGGAAAAGAAGATCCCACTCCTACAATGCTGCTGCATACCAAACTTTTGGGGTGGGCATTCAGCAAGTAAAAATCATCTCAGGAGTTGTTGTCTCTGTCCTTATCTTTGGCTTATTGAGGTGGATTCAGCATTATTTTAGCACCTAGCTCAGCATCTTCCTTTCCTTAATTTCTATCACTCCTTGTTCTCAACATCTGTCCTCAGCACCTTTCCATTAACACTATCTCAGGTGACCGCCTTAGTTTCTTGCAGGCTGCCTGTGCACAGATTGTCTTCCTTCCTTTTCCTCTGTCAGGCTTCTCCTTGCTGGAGGGAATAGGGACCCTCATCCATCTCTGCTGGCACTCCCAAGGATGGTATATGTTAGAGAGCCATCTCCAAGACCTGCTTCCACTTAAAAGGCATGGTCATGCTCTGTGTCTGCACACTGGACAGACATGAACAGGTTTGGGTCTAAGTTTGAGGATAAGCTCTTTAGGACCAGGTGGAAATGGGGTACTACTCACAAACTAATAATAAACATACAAAGCAATGCTCATTTTATCTGTGTTCCCCCAAAAGGGCTGACACAAACCCTGGCAGTAAGGGTTAAAAAGCCTACCTGGCTCAGTGCTTTTCATTCTGTGTGGATTGATTCTCTGCCATTTTACCAGTCTTCCCCCCTCCCTCCTCTGGAGAATTTAAATACACCTTCCCACACGATGCAGGCAGGCACATGAGCTGCCCAGGAGCACAGACCAACTCTCCAAACTACTAAATCACGTTTGCTGCTGCTTCTGTGCATGCAGGAGGGAAAGCAATTACCAGGCTTGGAGAGAGCTTAATGGGAAGGGGGCAAGACTTTTAATAGTATTTTTCTGTGTAAGCACAAACATCCCCAAAAGCTGTGGCTGAGTTATAGGAATACAGTAAGCTTGCTGAGTAGGCAAGTGCTGTGTCAACAGGTAAAAGCTCTCAGTCCTGATAGTTTGTGAGCAGGGATGGTGATCCATCAGCCTGGGCCTCACACAGATAACTCCTGGGTTACTGCAAGGTGGGAAGAGCAGCTGAGAGGGAGCTGGAAGGGGGAAAGCTGCTGGCTGCCAAGAAGGCTTTGAGTAGGGGGAATGCTAACTGCTCAATTTTCAAAAGCCTCCATTTTGGATTAAAGTGTATCTTTAAGCCTGTGAATCAACCGATTTTCAGCATGAGTTGGGCCTTTGATGTTTTTGAAATTCCCACCCTTAATCTCTGGGGAAGGCTCTGGTATAGCAGGTGCTGAGCTCTGGGTACCTGCTATACCAGAGCCTTCCCCAGAGATTAAGGTTGGGCACGTGTGATTAGTCCAGAGTGAGGACTTCTCTGCCTGCTGTAACATTCACCACAGTTGTTACCTTTCCTAGAGACAGAAATCCATCTGCTTTCAGTGGAACTCCTCGTGTGCTTGACATGATGCAGCCTGCTGAATCGAGAGGCTGATCACTTGGGCCCTAATCCTGCAAATATTTACCCATGGGCTTTAGCTCTGTTACAGGAATAGCCCAGTTGACTTTGGGAAATGACATGTATTAGTAGTGCTGAGCACTTGCATAAGGCCTGGCAGGACCACAGCTCTGGTCCTTTTCAGATTCCCATCCATGAAATGAGTTAATACCCTGATATGGTCCCTTTCTCTGGAAATGTTTGGGTTTGGGGTCACTTACTTATTTAATCAAACAGTTATACTTGAATTTTTTATTGTAACCAAGGAGCTTTAACACTTTGAAGGAGAAAGATCCCATGGTCCCTGCTTTGACAAGCCCTCGATCAAACTGGTGAAAAATATGCCCATACTAAAACAATAAATAGCACAGATTACACAGAAAATTACCCTTCCAGTTCTACAGCTCAACTTTCTCATGACAATTGTCAGCTGAGAGCAAGTATTTCCAGTTCAGCAGCTCAGCCACTTAGATCAGGAAGGGACTGTAAAAGAACAGTTAGACCTTATCAGTTGTCAGAAAACTCTTTAGTGACTTGATTTTTCTTTATAAAATGTAATAACTGTCAGAGATAAAGAATATATCTCTCTTCCCAACTGGCAGCCAAGGGTAGCTGCAAAGGGCAAGCAGCATGGATACTCATAAATGTGTGATTACAGGCCTTTCTACTGATGGAGAGGGGAATATTGATGCAATATTAGTCATTTTTATTGGCTTAATATTCTTCTTTCATAGCAGCATATCCAAACTGCTACATCTTTCTTCACACACAGTCATTGTCCATCTAAGATGCACTGCTGCTCGCTCCATTTCTAATCCAGCGCTTTCCAGCTCCTTGTGAAAAGCCAGAATATGAGGGTTTGCTGTTGTACATTTTCCTTGTCAATCCATCCCTGCCCCTGGAAGGATTTCTTTCCAACTGTGCAATAGCTCCCTCTCCTTCTCTATCATCTGCCCAGTTTCAAGTTACAATCTTTTAGGATGGCAGGGGCCTCTCAAAACATGTTTTTCACTGTGAGTAGAGCAACATGGTCCTTTGTCCTCCTTGGGGCACACCAGGACCCTGTGATGATAGCCCAGGGAACACCTGTGTGATGGGAACTTGGTTGTGAATGCAGCAACCCAAGGTGTTCTTTAAAGGGAAAAGAAAATAGATTTCCAACCCTGAGTCTTGGGATATGGGGGGTGAGTTGCAGGTTGTGAAAGCTGACAGAGAGGCTTTGGGCATGGGCAAGTTGAAGGGAACCCACCAGTGCTCCTTTAGGACTGTGAAAAATAAATAAGGCAAACAATGTCCTTGGAAGGAAACTGTTCTCAGTGTCTGCTCCACCTTCCTTTGGGAAAGAAGCAGTGCTGAGACCAGGGAACAAACAGCCCCATCACAGACCAGATTAATCAGCTGTTCCCTGACTGGACTAGCCAGACTGAGAAAATGGAGAGGGCGCTCCATGGGAAAGAGATCTCTCTCTGTTTAAAGTGCACACTCATGAAGTTAAGATTCCTTTTTCTCCATGGCATTTCTGTTCCTGTTGGGGCTGTTTCCACCATTAAGCCTAATTACTTAGCTTTTTATGTGCTATCCATTTCTTTTCATCATTTTAAAAACTTCAGTTGCCATAACAACATAATGCAATCAGTGAAACATAACAGCTATTTTCTGTAGTCAAGGTCTGTGCACTGTCAAGGATGTGAGCCATTTAAGCAAATCTTCACCATCCCCCTTCCTCCCTCCTCTTTCTCACTCTCTCTTTTTCTCCCTAAACAAGCTCATAACAGGAAGGAGAAACCATGAGGAATAATTAGACACAATAGCCTGAGCAAATCCCAATCGTACTCATGCAGTCTAGTCTAATGAACTTCCAGCACTAATCTTGGAAGTGTTGATGTGCCTTTTTAATCACTTTTTTGATGTCATAGATAGATTAGTTGCATCGATAGTTGCAGCAGGACCTTGATAATCTACACTAGAGTCAGGAGAATGAGAGCCTGTTCAGAGAAATTGAAGAAAATCAAGAGCATTGCATACTTTGTTCATTTCTCTCTCATTCGTTCCTCATTTTCAAATGCTTATTGAGAATATGTGTCCATTGTACCATCTTCGTAAATAGAATGGTGTGTGTTTTGTAGATTCATGGAATTCAAGCATGAAAAGTCATAGCATCTATTATTAAATCATTGCTGAAAGGCTCGGAGAAACCGCCACGTTTTTGTGTGGGTGGTGAGACTTGCAACAAAGCATAGTATAACTGCTGGGCTTCTACTGCACACATA
The DNA here is from genome assembly GCF_023055355.1 of Agelaius tricolor. Lineage (NCBI taxonomy): Eukaryota > Metazoa > Chordata > Aves > Passeriformes > Icteridae > Agelaius > Agelaius tricolor. The sequence goes on from NW_027269263.1 coordinate 9,215,734, forward strand.
CATAAAAAGCAGTCTGAAAATAAATCTGGCAGTCTGGTTCAGTGCTATTCTAAGCAGTGTGAATATAAGATATATCCACAACATCTTACTCACTCCTTGACCTCAGTGAAGGCTTTCCTGGAATAGTAATGAGGGAGTTTTGAAGCCTAGGATTTGGCTTAAGCAGCCTCTCTCCGGCAGAGGACTGAATGCTGTGCTTTGTCCTTAGGGAGCTCTTCTGCCACGGGCAGAGCCTTCTAATGGTGTTGAGTTGATCACTGCCTGTTCACTCTTTCCACTTGTCTGCTTGTGTTGCAGCACCTTGTCCAAGCAGAGGAAGAATGTCATCAGCTGTGTCACCGTGCATGACTCCCCCTACTCCGACTCCTCCAGCAACAACAGCCCTTACGCCGTGCAGCACCGCACAGGGCAGAACAATGGGAACAGCTACGACACCAAAGGGGTTCCAGAGACTCACTGCAGTGGGAACCCCCGAACCATCATCGTGCCACCACTGAAAACCCAGGCCAGTGAGGTGTTGGTAGAGTGCGATAGCCTGGCACCAGGTAAATTGCACCTCTTCCGTCAAGAAAATTAGTAAGAAATAAATGATTTATCTTGGAAGAATCTCATTGTTCAGTTTCATTTTGTTTGTTTGGTTGGTTTGTTTTCCAAAGAAACTGTGCTCCTGCACTTCTCTCAAGTGACACATCTGTTCTTGGTAGCCATGTTGCATTATTTGTGTGCCCTGGTTCACTCAGGAGTCGTGGGTCAAGTGTCGGTCCCAGTTAGTTCTGTACAAACCTGAGAACAGAATGCAGCCTTTGGCCCAACATTTGACATGAAAGGCACCCAAATGCAAGTGTGAACCTTTGCTGCCTTGCCTTTCCATAGGCTTTCGTTAAAACGGGTAAGAGATTGAAAACGTGTGAATTTTCATCCCAACTTGTTGATGTTTCAGGGAAGAACATTTCCCCAGGATCTTCACTGTGGACTGATGAGGTTTGCTCATCCAGAACCTCTGCAATGCTAGATAGTGTGATGTGTTGAAAAGGGCTTTATGGTGGAAGCCTGGCCTGAAGCTGTGGGCTTTGAGCTACCTGGCAGTCCTTGCTTTGGATGCACTGCTGGTGAACACAAAGGCTCGAAGGGCGAGCTCCCCACCAGCTTCTTCTCCCTCCCTTCCCACTCACCTGACGTTAGGCAAGCCAGGGCTTTTTTAAGCTGTGCACACCATACTTTCCTTCCTCTCCTTGGGATTTGTACCTGCGTTGTACAGTTCTGCTGGCAGAACATTGTCTCATGGTTCTGAAGGATCTATAAAGCCTGCTCCAGACCTGCTTTGGGTCCAGTTAATCAGGTTTGTTTGTCTGCCTCTAGGATAACAGGTCTGTCGTGTATATCAAACCCTACTGAGGTGTTCTGTTACTTGAGAGAAACAGTTTTCTTAACCTGCTTCTGTTGTATGTCTCCTCCCAAAAGCCACTCTGGAGGAGACTCAGTGAGGAAAAGGTAGGGTGAGCAATTAAACAATGTCATGTAAGCTACAAATGTGTTTCCTTTCCTGGCACAGTCACCACCAGTCACCACTCATCCTCCTACAAGTCCAAGTCCTCCAGCACCGTGACCTCCACCAGCGGTCACTCTTCAGGGAGCTCGTCTGGAGCCGTTGCCTATAGGCAGCAGCGACCAGGAGCACATTTCCAGCAGCAGCAGCCTCTAAATCTAAGTCAGGTAAGTCAACCAAAACTGATTTTGGTGGTGCATCATCCAGCTATTACCTACCACTCCTCCATCGAGGGCTGTCCTGTTCCAGTCTAGTGGCAGTAGGACCCCATGTTGAGTTTGATCAACTTGTTTCTACTTGACTGCAGACCTTGATCTTCCAGCTCAGGCAGCAGAGGTAGTGCAGATCACACCCCTGAGTGGGCTGGGGGTGCTCTTCCTGTGTGTTCTGAAGCCTGATGGTCTAAAAGAGTGAGTGGGAATAACAGGAGAGGGGAAATGCAGAGACTCAGCCACAAAGGAGTGGAGCAGGAGCATGTAGGAAGGTCTGAATTCTCCTTAGCTGTAAGTAACTGTGGGGAGAATATCTTCCAAGTGAAGAGAGTGCATGAGCCTGGCTTTGGGACTGGGAGAGAAGTCCCCATCAGGTGGGCCAAGGCAAACCAGAGCCATCTATGTATATAGGTGACCTCATGTAATGAGTTTGATCCATCCTGTGATAAAGCTGGGCTGAGATCTGGACAAATCCCATTTCTTGGCAGCATGCAGTTCTTGAGATGTTTCCCAGTCTGTGATCAGAACTCTCAGGGAGCTTCCCAGGAGCTGCAGGAAATAATGCCCTTTTCACATCCTGCACCTGGGGCCTCTCTCTTCCCAGAGGTGAGCTGAGAAGAGTAGGGAAGTTACAGCTCAGGTACCAGTGTTTCAAGAGGAGAAAGTCTGGAGAGCTCAGAGGACAGTGCTGGCATGCATCCAGAGGTGGATATTAGCAGAACTGTTTTTTAAAAAGAAAACTAATTTGATGGAGAAGAATGTCTGTTCTCCTTCAATATGCAGAGGAAATTTAAAAACGTGAACAGATTTTAAATAAAAGTGGGTGAAAATGGAGGAAGTGGGCAAGATGCTCTTTGCAAGAGTTGGGGAAGAGTGTGGCTACCATATTTCCACAGTAATGGCACAGAGAGTACTTACAAAATAGATGAAAAGGTTTGGAAGAATAGAAGGAAATAGCATGGAGCATTTTCCTTCTTGTCTTCTAATTCCTGCTTTATTAGTAATTTAATACTCTGACTAAAAATGACTGGGAAAACTCCCTACATTTGTGTACAATGCAAGAAAACAACTTAAAAAATCCCTGGAAAAAAAAAAGTACATTGGTCCCTTCCCACTGCCAGAAGTTTCCTGTGCTCAAGTAATTTTAGCTAAGGACAATGAGGGCACCAGGCACCTGCAGGATCTAATCAAGCTGAGAGTTTTCTCCTTAAAAAATAATGTGGTTCTTTTTACTAACCAAGGAAATCATTAACTGCAAATAAATTGCCTGTTCCAGGCATAGTTAGGCAATCTCATTCCCCTGAGCTATCTGTAGACCACAATTTGTCATCAGAGAGTTCACCAGCAAAAAACACTTGTTGCCTGAGCAACTGGACTTGAGGAAGATGTACTTGGGAGCTGGGCATCCAAGGTTGTGTCTTTTGGTAGGTGTGTCAGCAGGTTGTAGCTCAAACTGGGGACTTGCTTACCTTCTGGGGGTCATTTTGGTCCATGTATGAAACTACAGGGTTTCATACCCTGTAGTTTTGGTCAATGTATGAAACTACAGGGTTATCCTGGGCTTGTGAGGGTCCCACTGCTGTCACCCGTTTTCAAGGGAAGACTGGCTGGATGCTGAGAGTGTCAGGAGGAGCTTAGGAGACTTTCCTGAGGTTCTCCTGGTGTTGCAGGGAGGCTCCCAGACCCTACTGAGGAGGCAAAGAGCCATCTCTTGTCTTGTAACCACCTATCACTGTTGCTGTCTTTATCCAGGGCCAGCAGCACATCTCGACTGACCGCGCAGGGAGCCACCGGAGACAGCAAGCCTACATCACTCCAACGATAGCTCAGGCCCCGTACTCCTTCCCGCACAATAGCCCCAGCCACGGCACGGTCCATCCCCACCTGGCCGCCGCCGCTCACCTGCCCACCCAGCCCCACCTGTACACATACACGGCCCCCGCCGCCCTGGGCTCCACGGGCACCGTCGCGCACCTGGTGGCCTCGCAGGGCTCGGCCCGGCACGCGGTGCAGCACACCACCTACCCCGCCAGCATCGTCCACCAGGTCCCCGTCAGCATGGGCCCGCGCGTCCTGCCCTCGCCCACCATCCACCCCAGCCAGTACCAGGCTCAGTTTGCCCATCAGACCTATATCAGTGCTTCTCCAGCCTCCACAGTCTACACTGGATACCCACTGAGCCCCACCAAGGTCAACCAGTACCCTTACATCTAAACACTGGAATAAAGAGCGAGAGAGACACACCCGGCCCGGGGGGAGTGAGGCAGCCGCTTTTGTATTGAAGAACATGACAAACTAACAATGCAATGGGAGGCTCGCGTGAAACTTGAACGAAGGAGACTTTAGGAAGAAAAGAAAAAGAGGAAAGAAGGGGGAAAAACCAATTCTACAATTTTTATTTAAAAAAAAAAGAAAATGGAAAAAAAGAACAGAAAAAAAAATAAACCAGAAAAAAAAAAAAACCAACCATTCTGCACCAAACTAGAGAGAAAGAGAGAAGGAGAAGGACCCTCCAGCGGGTCCTGTCTTTTGAAGAACTTCACCAACAGACTTTTAAAGGTTATTTTCATCCAATAGTGAGCTGCATTTAGAAATTTGTTGTCCAGAACACCTAAAATGAAATCCATTAGGTTTTTAATCCTGTAGGTATATGGATTAGGGATTTATCCAGCATTTCAAAGGGTTTATACAGCAGTTTTTGTATCCCAGGATATACATAGGTTTGGGGGGATTTTTAACAGAAAAAGAAAGTGGGTAAGGGAGGCTGAGGGTGGAGGACAAAACATTGTCCCAGTGCTCTAAATTTGGGCCTAACACTGCTACCCTTAAACACACCTGGGCAAAACAGGCCATGCAGCACTGGTTGAGAGCAGAAGCAATGGGGGTGTTTCTCCCTCTTCTTGAACACACTGGATAAATCCCTGAGAAATGCTATTCCTAAACAAGATCTCTAATAATGTATGTTGGATTTCAGTTGCTTTTTTTTTTTTTTTAGTTTTTTTTGTTTTGTTTTTTTGGAAGTGTTCCTTTTCAATCCCTATCCATTTTAGTATAGGAGGAGACATTTTAGCTGCCCTCAACCCCCTGCCCCCAGCCCCGGTAGAATGTAGCACTATACAGGTCATACCCCTTTTTACTCTTTTGTGTTGAACTTCAACGATACCAATAGACTATTCCTCAATGTGATTGCACAAAGAAAAGTGATATAACATAGGCATGTAACAATGTGATTGTCCAGGTGTGTGTGTGTGCGTGCGTGTGTGTGAGTGCAGATGCTGCCTTCTCTCTGTGATGTGTTCCTCGGCACAGCCATTACAACTGTCACAGTCTTAGTTTTACATCATTCCCTCGTAGTGCCTTACCAAACTACAGAAGCGGTTTAAGGGTTTACTTCCACTGGTACTCCTAGAAACTGACTGAGGCTAGTTGGAATTTACTCTCAGCTCTTTTTCTTTCTTCTTCTTCTTCTTCTTTTTTTTTTTTTTGGGGGGGGGGGGGAGGGTGGGGGGGGAATTGTTACTGCCGATTTTCTCCTGCTGGTGGTGTTGGGTTTTTTTCTCACGTCGTCAGTCGTAGCTCACTTGGCGAGGTGTTGGGGTGGCTCGTTGGGGTCAGAAGTGCATATAACTGGGTGTTTTGTCAAGCACTGGATGGGCTAGAAGCAACCAGGTCAGTTGTGAGGACCCAGAGAGTCTGGGGACTCATTTGTGGACTGGTCTGTTTCTGTCCTGTTGAAATAGCAGGTTTCCTCCCTGGAAACTGAATTCTCATTCTGCTGTTTGCCGATGTTCTCGATGGAGTGGGAGGACAGTGTCCACCCTCATCATCAGGTTGTCCTGGTCATGTGTCTGAAATGGGAACAAAACTTTAGTCCTTGATAAGGGGAAACACTAGTTGTTGCCAACATCTCTCACTGTGTCTGTTGATGAGAAAGGGTCAGGAAAGGGCTGGAGTCCCAAAGCAAGCATGAGAAAATCCAGTTGAGAGAGTCAATCTCAGGTTTCTTAAGTGAAAAGAGTATTGTAATACATAGAGCCTTACCCACTCTAACATAGCTGTGACACTGTGTGCCTCCCCTGCTCTCTTTTCACCCACACCCCGAAAAACTGCCTGCAATGGCAGAGTGACCCTGGAACTGGAGAGTAGGTTGGTCCTCCACACCAAGGAATGCTACATGGTTGTTTTGTTTTCCAACAGTAGCTAAAGAGAGCCTTTCCTGTCATTGGTTTGGTTCAGCAGGGAGTTTCCCTGGTAATGGCACTTGCACTGGTGCATCAGTACCATCATGCCTGTGGATGTCCTGAGGAGGAAGGAGAGAAAGGAGTTTGGTAGAACGTTTCCATGAAAGCTGAAATCTATGGGGCTGCTCAGTTCCACTCTACATTTCCTTGTAACTAGAGCATGGAGTAGTCAGGTGTTTTGCAAGATGCTGGAAAATAGCAGGTTTGTTGGCAGGGGGGTGAGGGATGGGTTCCCTGAGTGGCAGTGAGGAAGGAGGCTCTCTCAGGTTGGAAAAGCTGACAGAAGGACAAGCACAAATATATTGTATTGTGGTAAGTGCTTGGCTGGCCTGGAAGACGAAGGGATCCTGCTATGCCTAGGCTGTTCAACAAGGCCATTGTCTTCTGGCAAACCACCAAATAACCTTCCTGGTTGCTAGCTCTGGTTCCTGGGCTACTCTTGCACAGTTTTCTTCTCCTGCCTGTCCTTCATTCCAGCTCAGTATACTGTAGATGAGGATGCAATCTCCCAGCAGCCTATGCACCTTACCCCCGCTCTTGTTTTGGAAAGACATGTCCCCTTTCATCTGAGGCAGGAAAATAAAGCCCTGCTCTCTCTCTTGCATTCCTCTCCTCTCTCACCAGTTTGGGAGCGAGAGCATCATGCTGCTTATGTCATGAAAAGGAAAGATAATGTTATTTTATTGTATGGTTATTATGATTATTATTTTATTATTATTATATTTTACTCTGGGTTTTAATTGCACACGCATTCCTTAAACTTTGTGGGTTTTTTTTTTTCTCTTATTGTTGTTATTGTTGTTTATTTTATTTCTCTTCATCAGTGGCATTGGAAGGGTTACTGTGATTATGAGAACTGCAGGAGGAAGGAGAAACGAGATTATTCCGATGATGAAAACTCTGCCACTAATCTGGGGGAGTGGGACCGCTCAGTGAGAATGGTTACAGCCTTGAGGAGCAGGAGTTACCCTCTGGGTCACATCTGCATTTCAGGATAAGTCCAGAAACATTCATTCAGAGGCCAACACCTGCTAGCAGCTAACATAATGATCTGTCAGGAGAGCTGGATCAAAGGCAGGTAAGGACCTTGGTGCCCCAGGGTCCAGCTCACCATCCCTTAGCTTGAAAGAACATTTATATGAGATTAAGACTTGTGCTCCAAGCCATGATCACTGAGACCTTGCAAAGAACACAAGGCCACACTACATATTAAGGGTTTGGTTTTCCTAAAGGAGGACACGGTTGGATGGCTCTCCAGAAGCAGGGCTATCGAAGGAGCCACAGCAGAGCTGCAAGGGTGGCTCTCAGTCCCATCTCTGGATAAAGCACACTGGCACACACAGATGGCATTAGCTGGGTAAAGCAGGGCTGCAGACAGGGCAGTGTTGCTCACCTGCTCTTTTCCTCTCACTGAAGACTAATTAGGTGTCCACAGGCCAGGATGCTTGGTTTGATTTTTTTCTTTGTTTGTTCCTGATGTAGATTTTCCCTTCTTTTACAATTCTTTGTTGTGAAATTTCGTTATGCTGTTCTGGTTGCTACAGTTTAGGTATTTATGGTTTGATTTGCATCACCTGCTCTTTTAGAATAGGGGGAAGCAGTGACTGATTCTGAATTCCATCAAAAAAATATAGGACTTCAGCAAAGACTAAGAGTTAATCATGCACTTGAGTGAAGAACTTCAAGTTAAATACTTTTTTATGTGCTCCTCTGGCCTAAGATTAGCGAAGCATGGAAGGTTGCAGTCTCAATCACAGTAGTGCTTTACTTGTATTAATTGCATTTTCCCTGTGTACCTATCTGGCCTGCTCTCCCACATGGGCTCAGATCTGATTTTGGGGAGTATTTGGCAGTGGAACTGTTACATCAGCACAGACTGGCAGAGAGAAGGGTTACAGTGCATGTCAGAGAAGCCACCTTTCACATTGTCCATCCTGGAGCTGCTGGTCTGCCAGACTGTCGTGGTGATGGGATGCTGCTTAAAGAGAAGCACAGCACAGCCATCAGATTTCTTTGATGGTGCAGCACTGTGTGAGAGCTGTGTTTTCTGGTGGGTATAAGGGAGCTGAGCAACACCTCCTCCCTCACACTTGTAGAAAGGAATTGTATGGATAAAGGTGTGGTTGGTCATAGGGGAAACACAGTCATTTCAGCAGGGGAAATAAAAGCTTTGCATACTGTCAGTACCACACACGTAATAACAGCCAGCTGGTTTTGCTTGCAGAGTCCTTTGGAGAGGAAATGGGATTGGCATGGTTTGGGTCAGTTGGTGTTCCTTGTATGCATGGAGTACATGGTGTGGAAACTTGAGGGGGTAGGAGAATGTTTAGATACTGGAAGTTTTATGGGTGGCTTATGGCTGGCAGAGTGAAAAAGTGGTTCTTTTCCCCATTATGTCCTCTTGCCTTCTGCCTGTGCAGGAAGCAGAAGGGAGCACAGACATTGTCTCTCCTCAGGAGGATGTTCTGTTGCCTGCTGTGACGTCAGAATGCAGGAGGGAGGATAGAGAACCACTGACATGAGCAGACTGGAAAACCCAAATGGAAGCAGATTTGACTGTAGAGTGGTTAAATCCAGTCATTTGAGAGAGCAAATGCAATTGAATCTTCCTTGGCAGGTTTTACCTGCTTGTACCCAGCAAATTGGGCTTTGGCAGGTCTCTAATTCTCTCTCTTTCTCTAGTAGTTTTGGTGTAATACACAAAACATTCCAAGAAAGGGACACTTTTGACTGTGAAATTTTTCCTTTTTTATATATTCAAGGGATTGTGTATTGTAATTTGGTTTGAAGGCAATTCCATTAGCAATTTGAAGGGCAATAAACCTGTTTTTTTCTTTAACCAAAGAGACTTTATTTTTTTTAAAAAGAGAGAAAGAGACTCCCATCTACTCCAGAAATTAAATGAAGCCACAAATCATGAGCACCAGGCAATGAGGATACACCGTGGAACTCAATCTTTCCATTCACTTCTTTTTTTCTTTTTCTCTCTCTCTCTCAAGTTTCTGACATCTTTTTGAGTAGCTAGCTTGATAAGCAGAGCAGAGAAATTCACACTAAATATTGCTGCTATCCTAAACTGTAGGGGATGTCAAAAACTTTTTTCTTCTCTTGTTATTGTTCACATTGATTTAAGTGTTTTAGTGGTGACATTGCATTGTGCAAATGGTGAGCTCTGTAGTGGGGATAAGCTTCTGGATGCTCTGCATGATTCTGTAGTGTCTCCTCTGGATTTAGGACACTGGTTTTGTTCCTGTGGGTTCATAAAATCATAGAATATGCTGAGTTGGAAGGGACCCATCAAGATCAAGTCCAACTCCTGGCCCTGCAGAGGACACCCCAAGAATGACACCATGTGCCTGAGAGCATTGTCCAAATGCTTCTTGAACTCTGTCAGGCTGTGTGCTGTGACCACTTCCCTGGGAAGCCTGTTCCAGTGCCCAACCACCCTCAGGGTGAAAAACTTTTTCCTGATATCCCAAACAGTGATGCTGTGGTCAGGCCAGGCACAGCTGGGCGTTGGACTTGGGCTTGTGTTCTTCCATGGCTTTGCAATCATTAGAGATCTGCAGTGTTACTTGTGGGCCAAATCCTGGATACCTGTATGCAAGGTCTGCTGTGGGTAGGCAATACAGATGGGAAAGGTGTGGGAAGGGAATGTTTTCCCTCTTCCTGTTGACATAGCTGTCCCTACCATGGTCCCATTTGCTGTGTGAGCTTCAAAGCAGTTGATACGTGGTCCTGGGCACTTATCCACGTCACCCTCCTGGTGCTCCTGTGAGAAGGACCTGTGTCCCAAGTACCTGGAATCCCCACCTTATTTCTCAAGGCCCACTTCTGTGCCTACAAATCATTTTTCTCCCTCCAGACATAGGGAGGAGATGGTTCTCTGCTGCTGAGGTTCCCCCACTGCTGTACTCCAACAAAGCTGCCTCTGATGACGGTGACAATTTCACCCTGGGTTGCAGATGCTGAGTGAGGTGCTCAAAGAAGTGGTGCCAGTCCTGTTGTTGGTGGCTGTGCATAGACTCCTTGCAGGGATACTGCACTGGGTGAGAGGAGCTGGGCTTTCCATGCTGGTCTCCATCCCTGTGGTCCATCCTCCCCACCACTACCTGTGTGTGTATTGCTGTGTTGCCACCATGCTCACCAGGCACACAGCGAGACCCACAGCAGGGGTGGCTCTGGAAGGAAGGCCTGGCAGTGTGCACAGGAGCTGCTCACAAAGGCTCTGTGCTCAAGGGTTCCTTGTCCCCTGTGACAAATGTGATTGCTGTGAGGGACCCCAGAGGCAGTGGTTACCTGTGAGGAGCTGCTGATGCAGGTGGTGGTGTGAGAACCAGTCTGAAGGTAAACTGACCTGGGTTCTGCATGTGTCAAACGCTTTCAGCGGGAAGACGTGGATTTAGAGCATTTGTGTGTGTTGAGAGTGAAATTTGAATGGTAGATTGGCTTGGTTCTTCAGAAGTCTTATGAAGCATACTAGGAGGTTTTGTGTTCGGCATTTGTGGTTTGAAACTCCTGTTTCTCATTTACGGGTTAGCTTTGTCCTTCCAGTTTTAGCAGTGCTGCTATAACAGACTATTCATGTGTGTTTGAAGATAAAGTTTTTGTTTTTAATCTTTTGCTTATCATAGTTAATCTAAGAAAGGCAATACTAAAGGTATATTTTTTTCCAAAAATGATATTTTTTACTGCACTGATAAATATTGTGACATCTCTGTTCTTAACTCTTTCGCTGTGAGGGGAACTGTGTGCAGATTCACACAAACCTTGTAAATATTTGTGTGTACTTCTGACAGCCAGGGATCGATCTTCCTTCCTTCCTTCCTTCCTTCCTTCCTTCCTTCCTTCCTTCCTTCCTTCCTTCCTTCCTTCCTTCCTTCCTCCCTCCCTCCCTCCCTCCCTCCCTCCCTCCCTCCCTCCCTTTCACCCTTTCCTCCCTCCCTCCCTCCCCTCTTCCTCCACCCCTTCCTCCCTCCTTATTTCCATTCTCATTTCCTTCTTCCTCTTCTTTCTTTCTTTCTTTCAAACAAGGTTTCCTCTTTGAAACAGAAAGCAATGGGGCAACAATGCTCAGCAAAAGCAAAGCTTATCCCACTTTTAGAACGTAGCCAAGGAGTTTTTGCAGTGCTGGCATAGAGTTAATATTTAAGCCGATGTATTTTGATTTTTCAGCAAACTGTTTAGAAAGGAATAAGATGGATAGAAAAGCTTCGGTCTGGAATTCTGATCAGAAGAGTTACCCATCTATTTTATGGCGTTTTCTTTATGGTTTCCTTTTCTTTAAAAAAAACCTTAAAAATTAAAAAAGGCTTGTTGCAGGCTTGCTTGCCTGAGCTCTAGGCTGGTTGGTGGCTGTTCTGGGAGTGCCTTGTGCTCTGGGACTGCTGGCTCCTTTGGAAGCAAACCCACTGATCAGGATTCTGGATTCTGATTGCTTCAATGGGTATCCCCCAGTACTGTGGGATACTTTTGCTTTTTTAAAAGAAGGATTTAAATACACTTATATTACGCAAACTGTGACCTAATGGCAATAATTACCTCAAATGTGGGCATTCATCCTGGTTTTAGCCTTTCTGAAATCATGTAGCCAGCTTGAACTTTGATTCAAAGACTCTGAACTCCATAGGGGCAGAATAGCGATAAATGCCCACCCTGGTCATTGTTGCTTGAGTGAATTCTGAAGACAGTGAATCTTTAAAAAGAAAAAAAAAATTAAACCAAGGAATAGATTACTCTTTTATGTATTTTAATCAATTGTGATGTTAAAATGCACATGTAAGTATATATGTTTATAGCTACTGTAAAATGCTTTGGCCTTCTAGAAGATATTTAATGAGTCACATTTTAAACCAATATGAACTGAGTAATAGACTGTGGCTACTTAAACAGTTTTCTGGCTACATTTTATAGTTACTACAGTGTTTTATAGTTTACATTTAAACTGGTACTTTTTAAGGGAAATCTTGTGTTTATAAGTGACACCTTCAAAAACTCAGTACAGCTGCCTCTTTTTTAATTTTGCCCGTTAAAAATAGAAAAGTACAAGTGTGTTTTTAATATGTATATTCTGTTTTGAGATATAACATAGTGTTGGAAAGTCAGTCCAGAGATGAAGTAATCCAATGTGTTCCAAAATCTGATTAAAAAAACACTCCACCCGCTTTGAAGATTTAGTTCAACAGATAAGCTATTTGTTTGTTTGCTTGTTTTAATAACGTGCTTTATCAGGCCTCCCTGGTTTGAAGCAGGGAGCATGATAAAAAATTCACTGTCCTATGTAAGATCCTCATTTGGATGAAGATACCCACATTAGGAGAATGAAGGATATTCATAAGAAGGATTGTATTGTACTGTTGATAAATCATTAGCCAAACAAATAATTCCTGAGTTAGTGAATGCTTGTTTTATTTGGGGGGGGTGGGAGGGGGTTGTTTGTAAGTGTGTGTGTGTGTGTGTGTGTTTGTGTGAGCCACTCAGAGGCAATGCTGTAATTTGGCTTTCATCTGTTCACCCCTTTCTTACAAATGATGCTCACCACCACAGAAATGTTTTAAACCAGTAAACAAAATACAAAGTTCACTCACCATCTCCGTGTCAACTCTGTTTTCTCAGCACATGCCAGTCCCCATTAACGCTGTTCCCCACTGCTGCTACCCTGTACTTTGCATTTTGATATATCACATTCCCCACTCCCTGGTCTCACTTAGCTGTCTAGTTTTTTCTGTTGTGTTCTCTCACTTGGGTAATCAATGAACATGGTATAAATGTCTGCTGGGCAAAATGGTACTTTGAGGTCCCGAAAGTACAGGAACTGACATTTAAAAATATGTATATGTACATCTGGGCTTCAGCTGTGGAGCTGGGTTGCTCACGGGAGGGCTCCTTTTGCGTTTCCACCGTGCTGTATTTGTCAGCTGGCAGCAGAGGTGGGGAAAGGAGCAATCGTGACGCTTTGCAGCTGGGCACGGGTGCTGCTCCCAGTACAATCACAGCCCTGGGGCCGGGGAGCTCAGCCTGCTTCCTCCTCCTCCTCCTCAGCACCGTTCCGGTGGTTGCCATTCCTGCCTGGTCGCATTGCCAAAGCCATCAGGTGTCACACGGCAAGGCAGGAGTGCCAGCAGCACTCGGGCCAGCTGGCAAACATCCACCCTCCCTCACTGTGCCCCACCACTCAATCACCAGGCTTCACTGCCTGGCTCCTGCCCGGTCCCCTGTTCTCCCGGACGGAGTCACACTCACGAATAAATGCCAGCACACTCCAGGAGCCACAGAGTCTTGTTGAATACCTTGGCTTGCAGCTTGTTAAGCAAGAAGGGGTTTCCAACACTGGCAACGCAGATCCCATAGGATCTGGATGGTTACATACAGCACCTCTGCCCTCAGCAAGGAAAGAAAGCGCTTCTGCAACGCTTCCACCTCACATGGTTACATACAACACTTCTCTGGCTTTTCTTTTCCCCTGTTATCCCTTATGTGTTTGATTTTTTAATTTTCTCTATATATTTTTTTTACTCTGTATTCTTGAAACAAAACTTCCACAGCTATTCCAGGGCACAACCATTTCAGGTGTAAAAAAGGATCTCCACATCCCATGTTTCACCAACAAAGCAATCAAGGCGTTTTGGGTACCAGATTCTACTTGGGCAGAACCAGAATGTAGCCTGTATATTTCATACCAAATCCAATTTCTGAAAGGAGAGGAAGTGTCATTAATAGCTTTAATAAAGGAGTGTGTGTGAGAGAGAGAAAGAGAGGGAGTGAGAAAGAGAGAAGAACAAGGGGCATCTTGGAAGGTGAAAAGTCTAGATTTCGGGTAGTTAAAAATGAACCAATGGGTGAAACATTTTTTTTTTTTTTTAATGAGCTGTAAAATCCTTTTAAAAACAGGAGGGGTGAAATGGAGGGAACATTTTATGCCTTTCAACTACCCACAAGCCCAGCATACTCTGGATGGAAAGTGGAAGTTAATATACACTGCACCAAAATTATTAAGGGAAGGTGGGGGCAGAGCTGTGAGAGGCAATTGCAGTCGCAAGGGAAAAGATGCCCCTGCCCCAGCTCTGGATCTCAAGTGGTTCTTTCTCTACAGTATCATCTCAGCCCAGTAACCCCACGAAAGCCCTGAGCCGTTGTGTTCCTTCACTGTACGGTTTCTGTAATAAGAGTGTTAATCCATGTTAATCTTTGTGGAAATTATTGTGTGCAACAGTATTTTCTTGTGTACTGCTTTTTACCTATGTGAATTGTCCCTTTCTGTTTTCTTTTTTTTTCCTTTCCTTCCTCTTTTTTCTTTTTTTTTTTTCTTTTAGTAATATGTCTTTCTTCTTTTAAAAGAAAAAACAAAAACGAACTGATGTGTTGTAGACCTATATGTAACCTATTCCTTAGTCTCATATTATAGGTATGTTATAAGAATGGATATTTTACTTGGCTTTAGAATGTTTTACAAGAAAACTAATTCTTAACCAATCAAGTTCTTGCTACTAAAAAAAATGCTTGTGTTTTTCATCATGACGTTGTGTGCTTCTAATTAATAATCATTTTCGTTGTAGAAAAATGGAGTGAATTTATATTAGTCTTGGAAACTAATAATAGCATTGTAAATTTATGAGATGATTTTAACAGAAAATACATTATAGAAGAATATAGTTATTTTAATTGTAATATTACTAACTGTAGGGTGAGAAAGGAGGTCCCGTTGTGGTGAACTATGTTATAGCTTGTTATTCACAGTTTCTTTTTGATCATTTTTTCAGTCTCTGAGGTGAAACGAGTTATTAATCAGAATTTGTCAACTCACATATGCATATTGTATATGTGTAGAAATGTAATCACACTTTGTCTTGGAATTACATTAAACTGTTTTAAGTCACTGCAAAGTTTGTGTGTCTCTGTCTTCTCACTAGTTAAACTGTTGGTTTAACATTTGGTTAGTTTTCAGATACTATTATTTAAACTCCTCAGTCAGTTGAAAAAAGAGCCCTAATAGTACCACTAATAATAAATACTCTTCTCTTTGAGGTAACATGTTTGGATTTGTGAAATGCATTTTTTTCCCAGGGCAGAAGAGCATCTGCATTCAGATGCTTCACTGAAGCACAGGAGGCTGCTCAGAGCTGCTGTGTTCAGCTGAGTCAAGAACTCCCTGCTATATCCTGCTATGCCAAATGGAGTGTGGTCATCAGCTGCAAGAACAGGTCTGGATTTTCTTTTAGCCTGAGCCCTCAGTTCATTTGCTCCCTTTCCTCTCTTTGCCAAGTCCCAGCTGACCTTTGAAAGGCTTATATAGACATTAAATGCTGAAACCAGCCTGTGTTGGTAATTGCCCTTTTGGGCTGGGCTTGATTTTCACCAGGAGGTCTGCTCAGGAGCAAGCTGGAGGCATCTGCAGAGGGTCTCCTGTTATACCATAGTGTCACCCTGGAGGAGGCCAAGGGCTCCTCAACAACTCCTCTCAACAGAGGGAGAGTAAGACCAGCTTGGGTTTGTTGCTGGCCTTTCCTAACATGGTGACAGGGTTTCCAGCCCATGGGGTTCATCTTGTTGGGTCAGCTTCTCCCATCTTAGGCACAGCCTGAGGGGTGCTCCAGGAGCTGTACTGGCTGCCCATGGTCCAGGGCCACACTCTGCTTTCAGGGTCTGGCAAATGGCTGCTGCAAACACCATCACTGCTAGATGGCTCTGCTTATCACTGCCAGGTGAGGGGACTGCCCCAGGATGCAAACCTGGAGATAGCACAGGAGGCTCCTTTATCAGTGAGTACTGGCACCTCGGTTTTACAGCCTTCTGTCTCATGTTTCCTTGGAATAAGCAGGGAGCACTGCAGAAACTGTTGCAGTGAATTTCTAGGTGGAGATGAAACTTTTGGTAACAGGAGGTCATGGACACTTAACTGACTTAAGCTGGCTGAGACCCAGCTGAGCAATAGCAGCTAAAACTGTGTGTGTCCAACAAACCAATTAAGTCAGTGTTTAATTTAAAATCATGTGTCCTTTTAAACAGCTAACAGGTAATTGCAGTGTTAAGTACTCTAAGGGAAATGAGGAGTTTACTGGGTCATGATATGAGAGCCATTAGTGAATGATCTAACATCAGCAACAGATGTAAATCCAGAACAGATAGTTTAACTAGGGTAGTTGCTCCATGTGCATGTTGTGTTATGATGTCTTCTTTATTTGTTTCTTCTTTTTGTAAAACTTATCAATAAAACTGTAAAAATTATTTGTCACACTGTTGTCCAAGACCAAAACACATTAAAAATGCATTGTAGTTGGAGAATGTACTTTCTGACCCTTTTTTCCCAGGAGGGAGAGCAGGTTCTCACTTGAAGCAGGCTTGCTTTTAGCAGAGCCTGTGAGAGGAAACAGCAAGGGCTTCAGCCACCATATAAGAGACTGGGAAGGGTCTTCTCAAACCACTGGAGCTGCAGTAAATGTCAGCACCTGGAGACCACAGTCCTGAGCAGCTGGTAAAAATTACCACCAACAAACCTGAGCACATTCAGCTCTTTCTGGGCCACAAGGAATCTCTGTTGACGCTTTCAGTGTTCACCTTAGCTGAACCAGTTTATTCCAGGTGGGTATGGGTCTCTTAAAATTGGGAAGGTGGAGGGACTCATGGTGTGGTGTATGCACAGTGGTGTTTCTGTTCCTGGCATGTGCTGCTTGTGCTTTCCAGTGCAGTGGCTATGCTGGAGTCCGAAGTTTGGCACCTAAATTAGTATTTATACATATAAAAAGAGCTTGTTTTATGCACAGTGCAGCTCTGCCCTCCTGATTGCCATTAATGTCAAATTAAACTGTTAATGGGGTTCTGGTAGAAGGAGAATGGTCCTGCTCTGTGAAACACAGGCTGCTGTCCTTTGGTTACTTGTGCAACTGTGGAATCTCCACAGCAAACCTGTGCTGGAGCAGTGGATCTGCAGCTTGTAAATTCTCATTCTCTGCTGGTCACGCCAGGGCAAAGACACCTGCATCAGCATTTCCTGCAATGCGCTTTTCCCTTTATGTTTTCTCCTGCAAGGTGGCTGTGCAAATAATGAGCCATAAAGGCTGTTATTTAAAGGCCCCTGCACTGCACTATATATCAAAGGCTCTGCTGTTTGGGGCTTTTGCTCACAGGAAGGCAGCCACAAGAGGGGCTTGATGCACAGATCCACACTTAAATCCATTTGGCAAAGCAGCAGTTACAGGGACACAGGAGCAGGCTTCTCCAGGCAGCACTGCCAGCCCTGGGAGCCCAGCACCAGCAGCACTCCATTCCCATGGGGACTCTCACCCCTGTGGTAATGGTGTAAGGAGCTCCAGTGGAAAGGCACATGGGGTGGCTTAAGTACACTTAACTGCAGGCTGCATTTGTGCACAGGCTTTTCTAGGCACATCCAGACATGTGTGTATGGGGTGCAGGAGGCTGCAAGTCCAGGAGGCACCTGGAACACTTCCCGCTTGGACTTGGACAGCATATTGCCTCGGGTGTGTGAACTCTTTAAATACAAAGAAGTCATTTTATTCCCTTTTCTTCTTTCCAAGCTCATAAAAAAATAAATTAAAACTTGAAGTAATGTGTCAGAGGAAAAAAAAAAGGGAAGAAGTGCAGTTTAAAAGAAGGACTTACTGTAATTCACAATACGGTGACAGGACCCTGCACTGAAAATTCTCATCCCCTCTTGACAGACATTGCCAGTCTGAAAACCACAGAGAAGAATTCCTGCTCCCACAAAGATTGAGTATGCTTACTGAATTGGACTTCCAATGACCAGGGTTTGGGGGCTGCTTGAGAAAAGCTTGCATCAGTTCTCTTGAAGTTGTTTCTTCCATGCCCAGCTATCCTCCATCTGCCTCTCTCCTTCAGACATCAATAGGCCTCCTCAGGAGTTTACAGAGCAGGAGTGACAGGAACAACAAAGGCAGGCCTGCAAGGAGACTGCAGGAGGATCGATGAAGGTTCAACCACACTTCACCTGCATATGCCAGATTATTTGTCTGTCCTGTACCCTGTTCTTTGTGATGGGGAAATGCAGATGCCAGAGCTCTGCTCTCCTCTATCGGTCTGCTGGTCACATTTCCCTGCTTTATCCCTGTTTTCCCTGGGTTAGGATTACCCCCTCCTTCTTTTATAATGACCCCTGTCCTGCATGATCCCATTTCCTCACCTCCTTTCATGTCTCCCAACGTGGTGCTGACCCCAGGGTGAAGGGAGAGGGGAGGAGATGGGAAAAGCAAGCGCCATAGGGCTGGGTTTGGTTTTTTTAAGACTTTAAAATAATATCAGGAATGACAGTGTTTGCAGGTAGGTAAAGGCTGGAGACGCTGCCTCCCGTGACAAGATGTGTGAGGGGGTCTGGAATTACTGAGAATGATGGATAAAGGGGATGAAATGCTTTGAAAGCAGATACGAGGGGACATAAAAGACAACCGAGGGGGGAGCAGGCTGAAGAGAAGTAGAAAATCGATGGGAGAGTGAAAATTCTTAGACGTCCTGAGTTTCCACTGCTGGGAGTGGGGCTGCAGGGGAGGGTTGTATGCTCAACGCCTTGGAAAAATCCGGTCCTCTCGCCATCAGATTTCTCCATGCAGCCTATGGAGCGGGGTGTGCACACAGCAGTTCACGGGAGTGCTGGAACGAAGTGTTTTTCTCCCGGCTGCGAACAGCGGAACCCCCGGGCACGGCCTCTCAGGGCAGCGGCCACCGGCGAGCACCGGGCCCTGACGAGGCGGAGGGACCCGCCGGCCGCCAGAGGGCGCCCGCACCTTCGCTCGGCTCGGCTCGGCTCGGCTCGGCTCGGCTCGGCTCGGCTCGGCTCGGCTCGGCTCGGCTCGGCTCGGCTCGGCTCGGCTCGGCTCGGCTCGGGTGAGTGGGTGTAAGGCACACGCTGTCAGTACCAAGAAGTGAAGGGATTAAACAAACCCTGCCTTGTTCCTTAGCTGTAATTAAGGGGCACTGGAAAGTCAGTCTTGGCCAGCATGCTGTGCTGGGTGCTGTGCATCCGTATGGCACAAAGTAGTTTGGTGCTGGGTAACACTTCAAGAGCTGAGCACGGTGGGAATGGAAATAGTCATGGATACAGGGGTGAAAGAAAGCTAAATTGAGATTAAGACACTTTAATAAGTAAAGAAGAAAACCCGAAGTGATGCAAGGTCACTCACCACCTCCCACCAGCCAGGCAAATCTCAGACAGTTCCTGGGCAACCTCCTTGGAATCGCCCCCTTCTCCACAGTTTTTATTGCTGAATGTGATGTTCTGTGGTATGGAATATCTTTTGGTCAGTTGTCCTATCCCAGCCTCTTGCCCACCCCCAGCCTTCTTGCTGAGGGTGCAGAGGGAAAAACAGGGAAAAAAGGCCTTGACCCAGTGCAAGCAATGTCCAGTAATAGCTAAAACACTTCCATGTTAGCACTGTTTTGGACACAAATCCAAAACACGGAATTATACAGGCTGCTGTGAAGAAAATCAACTCCATCCCAGCCAAACTCTGTAGAGCAGGGCAACATTGTGGAAGACATTATAATCCAGGGGCCTTGAAACAGAACTAGCAAAAAGGATTCAGAGAACATACAATCACAAAAAAAAACACTTACAGATTTCAGTCCAAAAAATAGATGATACTAGAGGGAAAGCAAAAGCGAACAGAATATTCGTTCAACACTCAAGTAAGGATATCACTGGTGCTTTTCTCTAGAAGGAGTCAAACACACACCTTTGATCACAGGGCTTGCTTTTGATCACAGGCAACAGCCCTGTGCCTGCACAGAGGATATATAGTACCTTAGCTGGGTATCAAATATTAAAAGTTCTGACACATCTAGTGCTGGAACCATTGATTGTGATGTTCACAGCAAAATGATGGAACTGCCTGAATGCAAATTCTGGATGGCAAAAGGTCACAAGGTTCCCTTCATCCATTCCTGTTGCCCTTCCTTTAAATTGGAATGGGAGTCCCTGGCTTCTTAAATCCATTGCTCCTAAGATGCTTTTGGCTACAGTAAGGAAGATGAAGAACACAACTTCTGATGAAGGTGAGGAGCTCTTTGGATTGCTGGGGTCTTTTCACAACTTTTCCCAATTCCCCAGTATATTTCACTGCAAAGGCAGCATCCTGATTTCAGCCCCAAGAGAAAAAAAAAAACCAAAAACCAAAACTAGAGAGTAGAGAAGTGTGTCTGTTTTGGATTTTTCTCATTACCACTTTCAAAATTTTCAAAGGAGACCAGGCTTTCACCAAGAAATCCTCTAAGGTTTTGATCAATGTGAAAACACTCAAGAAGCCAATGATCTGCTTTGCAGAAAAAGTGTATCTTATAAGGAGTCTCTGAGAAGTAAACTGCTCTCAGTTTCCACCTTATGTTGAATGAAAATTTGGGGAAAATTTTTCATAACTGTGTATGACCTTACAGTGAAGGTTACAGAGAAACCTGTAACAAGGTGAAGGTTACAGAGAAAGGATCTGGGGTTTAAAAGAGATTTTTAATAAGGTACATGTCTCCTTGCCCTCTAACTCTATGCAGACAGTGCCACAGGTCAATGCACACACTTACTATAAAGCTGAATTTTCTGTGACTTCCTTCTCTCCCACTTTTCTTTTTTCTTCTTTTATTTATTTTCTCCCATCATTGTGATTTTTCTCCTTGTGATAAGCAGAGTTATCAATGGTCTGAGCTGGTCTGTGCTGAGCTCTCTGTAATTGAGCCATCTCACTTCCTCGCCCAGGGCACTGTATTTACTCTCTGAACTGTGAAGCAGTTGCTCTTTAGTTTATTATGGCCTTTGTCTCCATTTATTAATAGGTTTTCTCACCAAATGGCACTTGAAGTGCTTTGCTGAATACACTAACCTCGTCTGAGAGCAACTCTGCTGCATCTGCCCTCTGTACAGTGCAATGTGTGTTTCTCCTGTGCCTCTTGTGGTCTGAAATATGCACTTTATACAGGCTCATATAGCAGGTTACCTGGATGGGACAGCTGCAGGATCTTGAGTCTGTTTCCTTGTGAATAAGCACTGATTTCTTTCAGGATTTGTGTGGAAAATCTATTTTAATCTTCTGGTGAATCCTGAAATCAGAGAATGTAGCTTGGTGGAAAGGAGCTCCACCAGAGGCTCTGAAGCTGTGTGCTGCATGAAAGAGGCCTGGTGAGTGGAAAGAAACCCTGTAACTCCTCTGGAAATGCAAATGCTGCTGCTGTTCTGCAGGACAGAACTGTGCTGAGTATCCCAAAAAGGAAGAGGAGTGCAAGCATCTTTTACATCTCCAGGGAAATGCAAGAATAAACTCTGATCTGATGCTAATGAAAGGACTCTAGCAGACTTTGGGATAGGCCTGCAGGTAAGGAGAAATGATATAATTTGAATCTCACTTCTGCTAACAACCAAAAGGGTTGTCACAACCAAAAGGATTGTCACAATCAAAAGGATTCTGATAACAACTAAAAGACTATGCCATCATCAATCATGGCACAACTGTTAAACCTTTATACAAAGATTAGGAGCAGTGTAAGCAGGGGCAGCAGAACCTCCCAGCTCCATCTTTCTCACTTATCCCTTTTTTTGGGTCAGTCTGGTCCCTCTTGTGACCAGAGCTGTCTCTGGATCAGAACAACACATTGTGGAGGTGCCAGGGTGGTTCTGTGGGCTTGCAGATCTCCACAGCTCTCTCTCTTGCCCCCTGCCCTGCCTCCAGGAGTGAAAGAGAACCTGCTACTCTGTGAAGGAGAGCAGGGTAGGGACAGTCAGAGAAAGGTGGGGTCAGGGCACATTAAAGACACGGAACAGAGGAAAAAAAGACTGGTGATAATTTTGCCCCAGTGAATGAGTCCAGTAATTGGAGGCTGGCTAGACTTAGTTACTGAGAAAGTAGAGGAAAGCTTGTATGGATCAGTCAAGAAAGAACTAAATGAAAGAATACAAATAATTCCACTGACAGAGTTTATGGGACCTATAAGCAAACTTTCAAACAAACCTGATTTTTGTGCTTTGATGAGACTATGCATTTGGTTGACAAAGGAAACTGCATAGTGATAAGGTATATGAAACTGTGTTGGGCACATGAGTCAGCAATACACTCACTGCCTTTTCAGCCTAAAAATGACATCAATACAGCTTGTGTGAACAGCACCAAGAGGAGGCTGAATGACACACCTCAGGATAGCCAGTGAGAAGCCCAGGAGAGGCTCATGCAGATTAGGACAATGCTGGGAGCTGTTTAATCCATTAATGTAACAATTTATTATCTAAATGCACATGAAATCACTTGGTAACAGCAGGGGTTGGCAATGAGTAGCAGGACAGAAGACAGTGATGCAGACAGTCACGCAGAGTGATCAAGCATGGTCTGACAGCAAGGGGCTACTTAGGCTTGGAAAGCTGGGAGATGTGAGTGGGAGTAGACAGGGAAGTTTTAGCACAGTGGGTGGTGTTGGTGAGTCTGAAACATTCAAGATCTGAGAGGAGATTTAGTGAAATGAGAAGGTTTTGATCCAGAATGCATAACGGGTTTGTCTTGGATCCAGAGGCAAGATCCAGGACACAAGACCTCCATGATCAGGACCCCCTCTGACTCCCTCTCAAGCTTCCTAAGTAGCAGAGGGCCTTTTCCTCCCCAGTACATCTGCAGACAGGGATGTGAAGAGGACACTGCTTCCTGCATCCCATTGCCAAGACGTCCTGTAGTGCAAACAGGAGTTGAAAAGTTTCAAGCCCATGTGGAAAAAAGAGAGCATCTTCAGGTTCTGCCTCCTGCTGCCATTTGCTTGATTAACATGCTCAGGTCTGCCACAGGGGAAGATTGTGCTGTGTCTGTGAGGAGTAGGATCACTCTCTTTTTGCAAACTGATACCTTTTTCCTTGCCTTCAACCTGGCAGGGGCAGGCAGCAGCAGGAGAGCGGTCGCCTGGGAAATATGCAGCACAACCCAGTGGGAGAAACAGTAGAGTCAAGTGACAGTAAACCTTTCTCAGGTTTACCTGTTTGTTGGGGGGATTTCTTGGGTTTTGTTTTGTTTGCTTGCTTTGTTTTGTTGTTATGGAGTTGCTTCTCTTGTATGAGAATAATGAGCTCTCCCACTTGTGTACTGCTGCCTAGGGGAGGAAGCACAGGCTTGTGAGGCAGCTGGCATGCTAAGTCATGTCATGTCCCTGCCAGCCAGGGATGGTTTTTTCCCTCCACACAGTCCCTTCCAGGGTAGTTGAATACAGCACTCACCATGTGAATAGAGAAGCCAGCAGTGCCTGCTTTGCACTGCACTGACCCAACGCACTTGGGGGCTCACAGCACTGACTGACCCAGCAGCTGATCCACAGGGCTCAAGAATATATATTTTTTTCTACAGAAAAGATGTTTATTCAGCCAAAGGAAATCAGAAGATGAAACATGAGATGAAACAAAGAGAGAGCATCTGTACATAAGTCTTACCAGAAAACACATTTGTTTTAGCAGTTCTCACAGAGCATAAACACACCTGTTCAAGGTCAAGTGCCAAACCCAACTCTCTCTTAAAGACTGACATTTTCTGACTCATCTCAACACTGCTGTTCATCCATTCCCTTTGTCTAGCTGTGCTTTTCAGCAGTTCAGTGTCTTCTTTATTCTCCCAGGAGAAGGGAGAATAAAGAAGAGAAATTAAGAGAAAATTAATTTATTCAGGAGAAATTAACACTCACCTGCCTGAAGGTATGTGGGAAGATATTCCTCAATATACCCCTGTTAACAGCACTGTGATATTTGAAAACTGTATTGGTACATTGTTGTTGTTTTCTTCCTATTTGCTTCCCTCTAACATTCTTCTGTACAGCCTGACAGAAAAATAACCAAAAAGGAAACTGAGATATTGTTGACATTCATAAAAATAACTTGTCTTCTCCATATTTTTTTTTTTTCACACAGAGATCTTACTACTTCTGTTACAAGCACCCCAAATCATTGGCAAGTGATTTCAGCAGAAAAATATTTCAGGGATTTTAGTATGGTGCATCTTTCTGGGCTACATTGTTTAAGTGCAGTGCCTTGAACAAATGGAGCCAAATGGCCAAAAAGTCCAGATTTCCCAGGCTTGTAGTGAGGATTGGCACAGCTCAGTCCCGAGGCATAAGCTGGTGGAAGTCCCAGTAGAGGCACAATGGCTCTGCACATGTGCTTGGTGTTTCCATGGTGGTGATTGTATGAGAACACTCTCTGTGTAGACATGCATGGTTTGGCCATCCTCAGAATCTTCCTGGTATGGCTCATACACACACAGAATTTTAAAAAACCCTCAGCCAGCTCCAAAATGAGTGTCTAGAAGAGGAAGGCGTGAAGCATCTCTCCCTCAGCATAAACAGCAATTGTTTTATTAATGTGATCTACCTTGTTTCTCTTTCCCTAGACGTATACTCTGAGGAATATTTCAGTTTCTACGTATCTGACTTTTTTTTGGTCATCTGATATTTCAAAGGTTTGCAAGGTAAGTCTGCTTGCCTTTAAGTGAGCTATTGTTAGGCTACTTATAAAAGCATGACAATTACCCTAAGTGATGAATTATCAAAAGGCAGCCCTCTTCCCCATAAGCTTTTTGTGGCTTTTCTTTCCCTTCCTGCAGTTGCTGTGTTCGTCCTCCCTCTTGGGCACACTGAGGAGCAGAATACACTGATAAAATTCTACTGAATTTGAGGGAATACCTCAGATTACAAATTACATTGGTGAGTCACCCTTCTGTCCTTCACACAGTCACCCTGATCAGAGTTGTATTTAAAGTCATAAAATCAGTGCAACTGTCAGAAGCTATGAACTATCCAGGTGGAACACATTAGACCTTAGGGGACCACGCAGATCTGTAACTTGCCTGAAGGTAGCCAAGTTTAACCTCCTGAGACTTCAAAATTTTCTCTCTGGCTGTGACTTCATCTAATTTATTCTCTAGTTGATGCAGAGTTTTTGCCTTCTATCTTCCTCCTACACAGTTTCCCGTCTTTTGCATCCTCCTTTTTTTTCCTCATTATTGCTTTTGCTCTTCAGCTGCATGTTATAATAAAGTGTGTTTTTTTCCTCAAAGCATTTCTGCATGAGGTTGTAGGGAAGCTAAGGCTATGGTGAAAGAAAAGATACCACAAATGTATCAAGTGTTAATTTAAATTACACTGCTGAGTAATTTAAAAAATAATATGTCTTATGTTAGTCAAACAATAGAGCATTTGATAAGCTATCTGCAGCTGAGAGGATCATTTTCAAAGGGCTGTCCACCTGCAGCACAAAATTCAAGGATAGGAGGTAAACTTCAGACTGAACTCCCAGCCAAGGATCCTCAACAGTCTTTCCTTTTCTTTCTTTGTGGTGGAGGTCAGGATGCAAGAGCTGGAGACCAGAACATTTGACAAGATTCTTTTTATTGTAGCAAGAAACAGCAAAATGGGAAGGAGGCATAAGGATGGCGAGGGATGGAAAAGATTGATAATTGTTTCCTTGGCAACTGAAACTGTGGAGCCTCATGCAGGAATCCCTGAGAAAAATCCTAAAAGATCATAATGGTCTCTTCTGCCTTCAGACTCTGTTCCAGGCTAAGTTTACACATCCCAGTGTGGTGCTGCATGAAGGGATCGAGTTAGTGCTAAATGGAAACCAGAAGCTGCATGGTTGTAAAAAATCCTTGCGAAGAAGAGAAGCACTGTTGTCTCCCTTTCATAAAATGGGGAACGTTTTATATTGCAAAAGATGAAAAGATTGAATAACTTGGCAGGGATTATTAAAAATGTCTTTTCAACACAGAGGACAGCAACATACAAGTCTCTGCCATCTCCCACATCACTGCAATGAGAACATAACCCCCCTCAACTGAGACTGCACTGTCCAAGGAATTAAAAGAAGGGCTAAGGGAGCAGGAAGCAGGTGAAGTGGTTGCTGTTTAATAAGTGCTGTTTGCCCATCATGGAGTTCAGTGCTACACAGGGCAGCACAAAAGGGTCCCAGTCCTGCAGTGTTCGGCTGCAGCAGCAGTGAATCTTCATTAGTGAGTTTAAATGTAAGAACTGGGGCATATATATGAATATTAATGAAAGAAAGATTGACTAACTTCATGCTATTAAAAGATTTCTAGTCTCAGAGAGTAGGTGGAGTCTTTTGAAAAATGTATAATTAAATACGATATGTGATACACAAGAAGCTTTATGAATGTGGATTTTGATCTCTTCCAATTTTCTGGAAGAAGGAAATTTTCTTTAATAAGGAAGTAGGAAATGGAAAGATGCCTTCATTTGAACATGTTTCTTTTTTCTCCTCTATATCCTACATGCAGGTGTTTGTTAATGCAGAATTTCATGGCCATGCATTGTGGGGAGCCACTTGGCAGTGGGCAGCTAGTATTGATTTCTGCTCCAAAAATAGGGCATCAAATGCTTGTATATTTATAGAAGTATGGGTGCATGTATATATATATACATATATATATTAATGAGTGTTGCAAAGATGTGAAAGACAGAGGAATGTTAAATCAAAATAGTAATTAATTACCTTGCCTGTTCCAATGCAAACTGTTGTGCTAGCAATGCACATAACAAATAAATGCTAGAAAGCTTTTATACAGTTCCATGCCTGTGAAAGGCATTCCTGAGGAGAGGCTGGTGTATTACTACACATTCACTAGAAACCAGAGATTCAGGGCAGCAGAATTTCCAGACAGTCATGTGAGAATGAAGTGCTGCAGCATCAAGGCAGCCAGTCCACTTATTTCTGTCTGTTCAAAATGTTAAATAATTGCCAAGGCCTGCATTGCTATCAGTTGCTTCTTAGAGAGGCTTAATGAGAGGAAACCAGCTTTGTGAGTGATTCCCTGTGCAAGCGAGTGGAGATGTTACACGTGTCTGTCTCATGCTCTGCAAGGAACGAGCAATTGTGGCAGCTCTAACAAAGCAGACAGAGCAAATGAAAGGATCCTGAGAGAGCCAATATATATTTTTTTATTCTTTGACATCTGTGATGGGGATGGCTGGCACATAGCACAAAATGAAATTTGTTTTCCCCAAGACATTCTTCTGGGCTAACAGTAATTTCACAAATAAAATCCTGTGTAAGTAAAATGCCAGAGTGGCCATGTTTGCAAGTTCAGTGACAAGGGACTAGTGTAGAGCATGCCAGCCAAAATAAGATGGGAGAGTCATGCCTTACTATCTATAGGATTCCATAAAGATAATTAATGACAAGGGTATCTATGTGTGTTTATCCGGGTGCATGATTATATAAGTAGTATATAAAAGGTGAAATGCAAAGGTAAAACCAGTGTGTTTGTTCTTTATTGCTCTCCTGCTTAAAAATTTTCTGTTCTTTTTTTTTTCCCTTCCCTCTTTTTCTGATTATTTTTCCCCCCTTTAACAACCAAAATATGATGTCTCAAATTCCTCTTCTATGATGAAGGTCATTTGGAGACCTGAATAATGATATCAGATAAATATGTAGCTTTTATAAGGAACAGAAATTTCACTGCCTGGAAAGGCAGCTGTTCCTTTAGGGCAAAAAAAGATGGAAGATATTTAAGGCAGCAAAAATGAAAAAGGAATTTAATTTTACTATTTTGAATTATGGCTATCCAAAATATGACATCAGGGTTGAGATTAATTTCATGTAACATTATCGATGTACAAAAAAAGCCCAGGTTATCAAAACCTTCCTCTATAGACAAATGAGAGAGCCAGGCAAGGCCAGAGGCTGATATCTGCCCTATCTCATAAAGAAATGAATATTATTTCTTTCAATTCACAACAAAGGAATGGAGTTTAGAGTCTCAGTTTCAAAGAAATGTAGGTAGGTAACTTCAGTTAAAAATGATCTATTACATCTGTCCTGGTTGAATCAAGCAAGGCTTGTTCCCTCCAAAGTGGATGTAAGAATGATTTCCTCCTACCCAATAGGTCTGCAATCGACCAAAAGCAAAAGCACAGTAAAAGAGCACAAATAAGGAAATGAAGGATAGGTATTTCAGAGGAACAGGAAGAGTGGGATGTACTAGACCAGAACCAAACCCTGCAAAGCTTCAAGGAAGTACACTCTGCAGTATGGCACTATCCACATTTTTCAAGGTGCATGTTTTCTTTCCAGAAAGGCAGGTCAGCTGACTAGGTTAATTCATTAACTTGATTTGGGGAATATAGCACATTGTCCCTGGCTCTTACAAGTTTCAGCTTCTTTAGTATTTTTCTTTAAGTTCTAGTTCCTGGAGTCATATGATTTAATAAATCCTGGATTTTACTGAAAAAGAAAAAAAAAGCTCACTTTTTTTTTCATAGATTGTGGACTAAAATCTCACAGATACAAACTGTAAAGGCCCAACAAAGGAAAAAGTAAGTACTAAACCAAACCAAACCAAACTTACCAAAAGTAAGTACTAAAACATCTGTGAACCCTTAGCCAGCCTCAGGATATCTTAATACTCAGACTTGAGCACCAAGTTGGCACTAATGGAGTGTTAACATCATCCACTGCTTGCCTTTCAAAACTGTGTTAGCTCTGTTATATATGTAAGGAAAAGAAGATGTAATTCTCTGTATGGCCTTCCTCTTTTCTTCCCCTGTATATTCATAAAGCCACACTTTGCCCCACATGTGCAGCTCAGGAGATATTTAGAGGTACAATTATGGTGCAAACACAACTGGCTCATTACCACAAAAACACAACAAACCGCTCCAGCTAAAGTATATGTATTGCAAGGCTGTGATGTTAAAATCAGATTTTCTTCAAGTGCTTTTGGTTGCAGACAATGAAAACAGCCTGCATGGCAGAAGACCACTGAAAATAACTTCTAAAGAAAGGTTACATTTTTACAATAGCAGCGTTTCATCTGAGCTTGGTTCATAATTGAAAGTGAGACAGCCAAGGGAACTAGTAGGATTAGGTTATGGGAATTCAACTGAACAATGTTTTGCATTCAGATAATTGCACGAAATTGGGCTATTAGTGTAAGTTTTGTAAATTGCAATAAACATAAAACAAAGTAAAATATTCTCTGTGTATACATTCAACTAATATGCTGAAAGAGAACCCCAACTGACTTCAGACAGAGGACAGAGAACCTCCATTAACTCTTCAGAGCTGTGTCCAAATATTATTCTGTTTCACAGGTTCCTCAAATGGACCTTCAAAGGGAAACTCTTTTTATCAAACAGTAAGTAAATAAACATAAAGTAGTAGTGAACTTGTGGTTTTCACTGGCAAGAACACTACTAATATGTCCTTTATCTGACCTTAATTTAACATTGCATAAAATATTGCTGAAAAGAACTGGAGGAGGAAAGAGTTTCGTCTCAAATTGCAGCTGCTTGCTCCAGTAGCTCTCCTAACAAAACTTTGGCAGCAGCTGCAGCTCGTGCCTTTTTAACTTTTTCTGTGGCACAGGATTATTTTGTCCTCCTTTGTCTTAACTTCTTGGTGTCTCCTCTTTGTGCTGCCTTTTCCCTTGGGACTAAGCCTCGGTGTTTAGAAGGAGCATTTACAGAGTTTTGGAGGCAGCTTTGACAAGGCAGCTCCACCCCAGTAAAGTCATCACAGCAGAAAATACTGGCCCACCACTGACTCAGGCTAATTATTCTAATGCTTTAACCCCAGTCTGGGTGATGCCTGCTGCCATGGCACCTGAAAAGGAAGACTGCAATTAGTCATGCATTTATCTTTATGGAAGACTTGGCTGCTCAGGAGCATGTGCCAGCCACATGTCTCACTGCACTGCTGAGGCAAATGCCCATGTCACTGATGTCTCTCTGTGCTTCAGAGGCAATTTCACATTTGCCTATGTCTTCTCTCCCATTTTTGAAGGAAGGAATATAATTTTAATAACTTCTGTGATGAACATAGAATATGATAATATCAAATAGCCAATTAATGCATCTGTGTCAGTAATTCAATCTTGTTCACAAGGTTTTTCAGCTTAAAATCTGTATCAGAGTACAGAAGAAAACACCAGATCAGCATCCTGTAATGAATATTAAACGTAAAAGACAGTTGAGCTTGAATAAGAGGTACCTTGGTAACATCAGAGCTTTCAGCTCATTTCTCTGTCTCTGAATTTAGCAGCAGAGTAAGCCTTTCATGGCATCTAATGTTTTTCCCTGGATTCTCCTCTGTGCACAGTCTACATGAGCCTTGAAATTCCAAAGGAAGAGGGGATTATTGCTGTTCTTAGAGGGTGATTTCCATGCTGGTTTATCCCACCGCCAGAAATTTTACCCGGAGGTTCTGACTCAGGTCTGGCTTTTTTGGATTAAATTATTTCTCTTTCAAACATTGTCTTTACCAAACTCTTCTTTTTCTCGTCGATTAAGGCTTTTCAAGTGTTTTATGCCTCTCTATTATGCCTGCCTGTCACAAGTCTGTACAATGGTCTTTTAAAGTTTACTTAGGGCACAGCTGCACTGTGACACACCATGGTGCAAATATCCCTGAGGCAAAGCTGAATGAGCCAGCTCCAAAACTGGGATTTGTACTCTGGCTGTTTAATAAAGAGAGAGAGACAAGGACCATCTTTTCTGGTTCCCTTTGCTCTGTGTCTGTTGAATTTGATACAAAGGGGTCGTGGTTTGCAGGCAGGGTTTGTAAGCTCTACTTTTGGAAGACAAAAAAGTAATGAACGTAACAAGGAGTTGCACATCACCCCGACTGCAGTGTTCAATGCTAACCAAGGGTGTTCAGTGGGGGACCCTGTTGTCAGAACAAATAATGTGAAACATGGTTTAGGAATCACAGAATTTGGGTCTCAAGTATAGTAATAGAAAGTACGTTTCTTGCTTAACAAAGATTTGGATGGTGACATTTCACTGAAAGGTGGGAAAGCAACAAGGGGAGAAAAGGTCTTTAGGGTGATATAAAGGTAGGGAAACTGTAGGAAGATGAATGTGAGCAAAGAAAAAAAGAGGAGAGAACAGAAGTATAAGTATTGTGTGACAGCTATTGAATGGGAGGGAGCCTGGGGTTGGAACTTCTAGAGGGACCAGAAACCATCGACAGTAGGAAATCAAAGTGGATTTGAGGGAAGGGAAAAGGGCTGCTAAAGCGTTTCTCTTAGGAAGATCAAGCTAGCAGCAACTGTCAGCAGGTGCAAAAGCTCACTAGAGGGGAATGGCAAGGACAAGATTTTGAAAATGTTCCTTCCAGCTGTTCCTGCTAAAATCAGGCAAAGCATCTACCAGTTGCCTGATTTAGTTATTCTTACTTTCCAAAAGACACTGGTCCTTGACTCTAGTGAAACTTATTGATCTGCCCTGTTCATTATATAAATTCGGATAGCATTTGATTAATCTCTGCTATAAACTATATCTGGGCCAGACAGGAGAAAGCCTTATCGTTTATATGAAGTTCAAATGGTTTCTGGAATGGGATGGGAGATGTATCCTGAATTATAAAGTGATAACTAGAAACAGATGTGGGGGAAGATTTTGCAAAGTCTGGGTATTTTTTGGATGTATTTATTGACATTGCATAAAGTGACAGGAAGGTTCATTTATTCTGTTTTGTGGGAGGAGCTTAATGGATATATGTGTAAGTGACCTTTTCAGTGAGCACTGTGTTCAAAATGGGATTACCAAGGATATTTTATAGTAAATCCACTGTACCTGAAAATTGCTTTTTTTAAGTTACACAACTACAACAGAAAAGATCTAGCTTGCTCTTTTTTATGTGTGTGTCATTTCATAACACAGTAAAATAATCTAATTGCTAATATGATCAGTGCTATAGCATTATTGTTATTACAGTGTTATTTTAAACAGGGTAAGTTAGCTAAGGAGAGATGGAATTATTTACAGTTGCTCAGTGAATAAGAATGAAGTATAGTTTGATAGAGCAAAATATATCTGTGGTGCAATAATTTCTGAATATGGTGTGTCTGTGTGTTACAAAATGATAGATTATGAACAAAATAGGATAGTTAAGGGTGAGGTTGGCTGAAGGTATGAAGGAAAACTGACCAACACTTCAGACATCTACACACCTCTACTGGAGGAACACTAAGCCTGTTATTGTAACGCATTTTCTCTGGAAGAGAAATGAACTTGAGATAAAAGGCTTTGGCAGGTAGTGAAAGTGAGGGAGTCAGGGAAAGCAATCAGAGTAATCAATCTTAGGAGGAATAGTATGAAGCTGTATATCAGAGATGGGTTGCAAACCCAATGCCAGAGGTCCAGGAACTTGATTAGGTATTTGCAAGAAGATGATGAGTCTGTCAGAAAACAGAGATGCGCTCGGGCAGTCTCTCTAATGTCTCAATGAAATTTGTAGTGGAAAATGTAAAAGAAAGACATTTATTGGACGACACCTTTTTCAAAATGCAAGGCTATTTCTCAGAGTTACCTCTGTATATTCATGTATTTCTCCAGCTTTGAATCTCAGGATTGCAAACAGAGTACACACGCATCTCTTGTCTTTTTACTTTTAATGTAGGGAGAATCTGGTATTTGTATGAGTGTTTCTGGTGCCAGTTCCCAATATCGCTTCTTACACTGTTACAACATGAGACTGTACAGGAGAGTCTTGTTAAGCTACTGGAATACAAACATTGATACTCTTAGAAGGTTTGGGGGGTTTTTTCCTTTCACTTTTTAACCTAGAAAAAATACTTTCCAGTACTTTCATTGGACTTTTCTAGAATAAAACCAATCTGTTTCAAAGTCGGCTTTTTTCTCTTGTGCCAGCAGTTGTTGCTACTGTACTTCCTCAGCTAGTTAAAAGGAGTAGGGCAGAAGTAACCCAGAGCACAGGTTTGCATCAAGCAATCTGTGAGAATTCAGAAATAGAACATAAGAGCACAGTAAGACTGAGCTGTATTGTTCTCTAAATGATTTGAGTCTTTTTTATATCACATACCATGTGACTTTCCATAGCACACAGCTTTGCAGAGACTGAAAGGAAAACATTAATTTTAAAAAAAGCATTCTCTGCTCCTTAGACACAAGTGTTGGTAAGAAAACTAGATGTCTGAGAGCATTGGAATAGTCCAACAAACTGTTTGAAGGTCTTCACAAAGCCAGGCTAGAACACTGCCATCAAATATTTTTTCAATGGGTAGTTCAATAAATTGGAAACATTCACAAAAAACTATTTCTCCACAAATTTATGCAGCAGCAAAAGAGCAGGAGAAAAAAAAAACTGTTGTTTTTTTACACAAATACTGTTCACAGAAGGAAAATATATCAGCAATAGCACTGGTCACTGAGTCCCAAACTAGAAATAACTGGAAGTTAAATTACTGGGCAGTTGTCTGGATCTGTGGGAAATAATGTTGATGATTTCTGATTCACTTCAGTGTCTCTGAACCAGGGTTCTGATGTGCAATTTTGAGAATTGTGTTTCTGGATTTGGGTATTACATTTGCCACAAAAAGCGAGTTGATTGGAAAGTGTTTCCAGGTTGGCAAGAGGGTCTAATTTCATACCTTTCTTTCCAGCAGAACCTGGATGTGAGCAGTTCCAAGAAGAGCCTTCTGAGGACGCTCTTGTTTCTATCACTGCAGTGTGGGTGCACATTTCCACAGCTGAGGATGCAGCTTCTGAATGTCCCTCCGTGTATATTCACTTGTAAGGTTCCTATCTAAAATGTTGTGGGGTTTTTTTCCCTCCTTACGCCCTTCACAAAACAAACTCTCAGTTTCCAGGTGAAGCCTGTCATCATTAATCTAATCATACTTTGCACAGCCTTTGATTTTTTTTTTGCATCCTCAGCCTTGACCCAGTGATAAATCAGAGTAGCCGCCACTGTAGTGGAAAGCTCAGTAATGTCAAAAGCTTCCTGGTGAATGTGCAATGGGAAGTCATTCAGCAGTAAGTAAATAACCCTTGCAAGTCACACTGTTAGAAAAGATTGCTTCTACTCTTCCCTTGAGCAGGATGTCTCATATCTTGCTCCATATCACCATGGATCACAGCAGGATACCACAGGGAACAATTTCTCACCTTCAAAGTCAGTTACTTCTTATGATAAACGCATTTGCAAGCTGTAGTTTAAAACTTAGTTAAAATTACAGCTGCTTTCACTCTTTGAGTTTGCAAAGTTCCACTATTTCTGGTCTGTTTTAATGTCCTAACAAAATGTGACATTATTTCAGATTTCTGTTTTAGTGGAATCTGAAGTGTCCTATAGGTCTTTGGGAATTTTGTTTGTTTTGTTTTTTTATATTTATATAATTTACTGTCCTTCTTAAGATACTCATTAGAAGCATGTAAGGTGTTTTGGCTTTGCTTTTTTTTTGCTGTTCCAAAGGGAAAGGAAAAACACAGCCTCCACCACAAACCCCAGCATGTAATCTGAACAAGGGACATCTGTGTGAAGTTCTTGATGGTTATTCTGTAGCATCTTTTATCTGTGCATCTGCAATAGGTGAAAAGGAGATGAGAGAGAGGGAGAGTAGGCAGTTGGTCTTAAATCAGTGGGAGTCAGCTACCACAAAGATGCCAAGTTCATGTGCATAAATCCCACCCTGGTTCATCAAGACAAATGGGTGAAGTAAATGTCAATCAGGTTGACACAAGTGATGTGGCTTTCCAGGACGGCAAAAATTAAAGAAACTAAACAACAGTACAAAAATCCTAAAGTTAATGTAATTACTAAGAGGAATAGGACTTACAACTGCAAATGCATTGCCCCAGTGTGGCAAAGTATGGCTCTGGTGAAAGAGGAGGCTAAACAGGACAGAGGATCATCTGAGATTAGGGAAATTCTTTCACACCTTCTGGGAAACAGCAGCCCAAACCAGAGGATGAACTGTAGCATAACAGGTAACCACCTCACAGCTCCTCTTTCAATGCCTGGTTATTGTTTAACAACAGGACTTTAATTTGGAGGTGTCTGCTGGAACGTGTGAAATTGCAAGGGAATAGAGAATATGTGATGGAATGTGACAGTTCTTAAATCGCCCCAGGAAGCGGGAAGTAACAGAAATACCAGTTTGGTCTCAAAAGACGCAGAAACTGGGGAACAAGAACCCAAATACAAGACAAGGAGATTATTTTCGTGAACTGAACTCTGGGAACTGGAGCAAGAAATCGTGTTAGGTGAGACAGTGAATGAGTTAGTGGTTGCAGAGTATTTCATTATGGATGACATCTTAGAAATGCGAGAGAAGTCTCACACTTTAGTCTGGAAAGTTACCTCTGGATCTTGGTGAGACAAATTATCTACAGGCAATCTGAAATGTACTAAAGGCAGCATTAGGTGCTCTGTTACTAGAGGCACTGTTAGGACAACAGTGAAATGTGGTATCTTTAGGTGAAGATGATAGGCAGGGTCTGAAATGTGTTTTGTAATTAAGCATTTCAAGGGTCTTAACTGCCAAATCTCCCACAGAATCTGAAGGAGGGATGGATTCCTGTCCACTTACTGAGGGCTAGCTTATTAAAAGAAAAAGAAAACCACATTTTGCAAACAGAAAGAGTATGTGACTGCATGCTCCAATGCCAAACATGCATGCACACAGCTGCTTACAATGAAGTCATATTGGAATGATGTGGGATTTTTTAAGCTTTTGGTGGCTATTGTTTAGTCTGCACTGCAGATTTGCAGGAGAGGTTAGGGAGGACATGAGTAACTAACTGAAAGAGATGGCAGCAATGAAGTACCTGACATGGCTTGTATCCACAAATGGTGGGTATGTAATTACAACAAAAGGCTAGAGTGCTCTTTTGAGCTGAGCTGTTTTCAGGGATTGGCAAGTCGCAAAGAAGAAAATTATGTCCTAATGGGTTCTGGTTTTAGTAAATTAAAAGGAATATCAAAGCCATTCTTCTGTCTATCAGCAATTTAATGCAACAGAAGTAATCCTCAGGCCCTGATTTTTTTATTTGCTCAGATAAAAGGGAAAAAGGGTGATGTGATGCAAGTTTTTCTGCCTCCAGTTTTCTGTTAGATATTTCAAAAACTATGGGGCGGAGGGGGAATTTGTCCTACTGTGGTCTTCTTTTTGCAATGTTTAACATCTTTGCATGAGATTTTATACCTTAGATGTTTAATTTAGAGTGAAGATATATGTTGTAAACACCCATGAAATATTCTGTAAAATGTCTCTCCACTGTACAAATTGAAAAAAATTATATCTTGCTGACCAAGAATGACTTTTAGAATGAAATTATAGGTCAGTATAGTAAAGTATTGTGCTACAAGGCCTGAAATACTCATCATAGTTGATTGCTTCTGATAAAATGGCATCTGTGGACTTTTTGACCCTGAAAATGTCTAATGTAAAACTAGGGTTTGGGTTTTTTTTGAGATTTCCCACCCTCTCTTTACTTGTGGTGTCTATATTGAGCCACACCTTCAGCTGATGTGATTTCAGCTTTGCTTATTTCCATTGCCAAGGACTCACCATGCTTTATTTTCCTTTGCTGAGTGCGATGTTCATTGTGTGATGTACAGTTATAGCTCATTGTTTTACTTCTGTATGTCAGCAAAATGAATCCTTCTCTCCTTCCATCCATCTCTGGGAATGAGGTGTTTCTGTTGCAATGGATGTGTTCCTGATGAACTGATACCCTGGTTAATTGTGAGTGCAGCTGAAAAATATGTGAGCCCAGCTCTAATCTGTAGTGGGATCTTTTCCCAGCTGTCCCTGGTTGGTGCTCCTTAGTGGCTGTGTGCCCTGGCAGCTAAAAGAGCCATCCATGCCCTGGGATGGATCCAGCACAGCATCTCTGGCCAGTCAAGGGAGATCTGCTCTGCTCTACACTGCTGGAACCTCACCTTGAGTCCTGTGTGCAGTTTTGGGTGCCACAATATAAAAAAGAATCTAAAACTATTGGAAATCATCCAAAGGAGGGTCATGAATATGGTGAAGGGCCTTAAGAGGAAACCATAGGAGCAGCTGAGGTTGCTTGGTCAGTTCAGCCTGGAGGAGACCTCATAGCGCTCCACACCTGCCTGGGGGGGAAGCAGAGTGGCAGGCACTGATTTCTCTCTGGTGACCAGTGACAGAACCCGAGGAAATGGCCTGAAGCTGCGTCAGGGAGATTTGGCCAGGATATCAGGAAAAGGTTTTTCCCCCTGAAGGTGGTTATTCAGTGGAACAGGCTTCCCAGGGAAGTGGTCACAGCACCAAGCCTGACAGAGCTGAAGAAGTGTTTGGACAACGTTCCCAAGCACATGGTGTGACTTTTGGGGCTGCCCTGTGCAGGGCTCCCCTCACAGCTCAGTGTATTTTGTGCTTCTTTGACTGCTGCACTCACGCCTGCTCCTGAGGAGAGCAGGGCTAGGACAAACCCTGCGGTGAAAGAGTCCCCTGTCCTTACGTCTGCAATCCCCTGGATGTCCTGTCACAGAGCTCCACCCTCATAGCCATGCCCGGTACCGTTCCAGCTCTCAAACTTCGTGCACTGCCTGGGGAAGAGCCCAGGCACCACTCAGCCTGCCCTGAGGGCTGATAGACGGGACTGCTGGCTTGCCAACCTCGCTGTGCCGCGGGAGAGCGCAGTCAGGGAGCAGCGGCTGCAGGGGCACCCCGGTTCGGGAGCAGACAGCGGCAGCCACCGGCCATCCCGGGGCACTTCCAGCGCCGTCCCGGGTCGCGGCGGGCGGGAGGCGCCGGGCGGAGCCGCAGCCGTCCCGCCCCTCACGGCCCTGCCCCCGCTCCCACCGCCCCGGCGGAGGAGGCGGGCCGGGCGCGCCCCCGCGCAGACGCGGACGCGGCCGGGAGCGCGCAGGTGGCGGGCGGGCCGGCTGTGCGCGCCGCCGCGCGCCGGGTTCCGCCGGGGGCAGCGCGTCGCCGGCGGGCGGGGAGCGAGCGGGTGCCGGGTCCGGGCTGCCGCCGCCTTCTCACACGTGAAGGGCCGTAGCCGTCCCGCCGAGGAGCCCCGCTGTCCCGCGGTGCGGGGGCTGCCCCTCCGCCTGCCCTCCGGGCGCCGAGCCGCACCGCTCGCCCTCCCCCGCCGCTCTTGGGAGGCGCCGCGGCGCTGCCCCCGTGAGGGCTCCCCACGGGGTGGGCGTGGGGAAGGGTGGGTGCTGCGGCGGCCTCCCGTCCGCGGGCGTCCCAGCCCCGCCGGCGGTGGATGCGCCCGGGAGGAGCCGCCGAGCCCGCCCAGCCCTTCCAGCCCCCCGCGGGGGGGACGCGGGGACCGCCGCGATGACTTGACGCCGGGCCGGGCCGTGCCGTGCCATGGAGGGGATGACACGCTTCGCGGTGGCCGCGGCGCGGTGGCGGCCGGCGCTGCCCGCCCTGCTGCCGCTGCTGCTCGCCGTGCCGGCGCTGCGGGGCTCTCCCGCCGCAGGTAAGGGAACAAAGAGGGCCCGGGGGCAGGTGTGCGGGGCCCGGGGGCCGTGCCGGGAGCGGGGCGGTGCGGGGGGCGGCAGCGCCGGTAACAATGCGGCGGTGCCGGCGGGCGGGGGCCGGCGCGGCGCGGCCGGGGAGCTCCGCCAGAAAAGGCGCGCATTGTTCGCAGGCAGACCGCGAAGGCTCCGGTGCGGGGCCGCGGCAAGCCCCAGGCTCGGGGGCTGGCACCCGAGCCGCGGAGGAGGAGAGAAGCCGTGCGGGGACAAAGGGGACAGCCGGCGTTTCGAGCTTGGAGGGTGTCCTGTGCCGGGCAGTGGTCACCGCGCGTTGTGGCCTCAGCGCCCGGGGCGGCTGGAGCTGCCCCGTGTCGGGCTGCGGTGGCACCTGCGGGGTACGTTCAGGGCAGCCTGGCTCTCCTCCAGCTTTCGAGTAAGGAGGCATTCGGAACCTCTCGAAACGCCCAATACGACTTTCCAAGCACAGCCGTGGCATGACTTGTGCGTGGAGAGAACGGTTCGGGCTCCAGAGGGTGGTGTATTCAGTAGGTGTTTCGGAAAAATCATGAATCAGTGACCCCTTTTTTTTTTTCTCTCGTCTTTTCTCTTGTGGCTCTAGGTATTCAAAATTAGTCTGTAGTTAAGCAGGCAGTTTAATCACAAAGATGTCTCATTTGGTTCTGGTCCCATAGCACTTATTGGTTCATCTTTAATACTTTAAAAAAATAGTAATAATTATCATTTCATGGAAAGGTACAGTTTTGCTGTGATTAGATTTTCATTTTAGTAGATAACAGGTATAAAGTAATACATTTTACTCAACATCAGAAAGTTGTTGATAAGTGGCAATAAGTGATAAGAGCCTGCAGTAACCTGTGTCATGAAGCAGACCAATTAGTGTTGACTCTTTTGTTCAAACACAGGAATTGTGGTGATTATTGTTGGGTGTTTAAGAACCCTTGGTGTTATAAAACATGCTTATCTCTTTATAATAATCCTTTATTCCACTTCAGAAAGTAGTTCATGATTTGGAGGTGACTAGTTAGCTTTTCAGAGAAGTTACACTCTCCTCCAGCTCCCGTCCTAGCCTACGAGAGATGTTCCAGGCTACATGAAAATTGATATTCCAGTGTAAACCTCAGTGATTTTTCTTAAATAAAACAGGCTTTGCATACAAATAGAAGGCAAAGCACTAGGTTTGTAAGTTGGAAATTTACCTGTGTTTTTTTTTTTGCCTCTCAGAATGGCTGGGTTTCTTCTGTGTTTTCATAGTAAGTCATTGAGGGCTCGTTTGTTTCTCTGGTATATAGTAGCTTTTAATGAAACGTGGCTGTGAATTTCTGTAAACATTTGTGTGATTCTTGTGCATTCTTGTATAACTTGAAAACAGCAGTAGAAAAATTATGTAACTCAGCCAGTGTTTGAGCTGCTGGAAGAGAGTACTTAGAGACAACAGATCTTGCCCAAAGCGCTGCTTTCCTGCTCAGTCCAGGGCAGGAGCCTTTAAGCTGTTTTGATTTGAGAGTCCTCTATGTTTTTTCAATTTCCACTGGGCATGTGAATCATGTGCAATGAACTTGAGGATGCTGTGAGTAAACTTGCTCTTCAGAGGATGCTTTTTTTATTGGCATCTCAGAAATGGCCCATTGGTTGCAGAGATTTAAAGTCTGTAAGTTGAAGAGAGCAAGGATATTTTGTTCCTTTTTCTTAAGGTGAAATGCTTTATTTAAAAGCATGGCAGAAGTCTGATTTCTCTTTGTGGGGCCCATAAAGTTTAGAAAACACCATCTTTATCATAGTCTTATCTTCAGTGTTGAATGTTTTGATGGGGTAATGGATGTTGTGAAACAGAAGAGCTGTATACTGATCAAATGCCCTAGGTTTGGGCAGCATTCACTTAACTGATCAACAGATTTACAATTCCTGTAAATCTCTCTAGGGTGCAGTTCATTTGCCTTTCAGTGCTATATGGTCTTGACCAGTCTAGGGACAGCAAGAGCAAACTCCTATAGCTCTGAGTTACACAGAAGGAACATACAGTAAGAGTGGAATGGCCACTTACTGCAGTTGAAATAGCAAGGACAATACTTAAGAAAATTTAGTAGTTAAACAACTTGGGTTTTGGAATGCTTGATCCAGCTCCCACAAGAGTCACATGTTGCTGAATCAGGGCTTCAGCTTCTCCAGTTAAGCAGATGCTGTGCTCTTAGTATGTGGTTGGGCACCAGTGTGCTGGAGGTAGGTTTGCCTTTGAGCACCTCAGCGAAACAGGGCCTTGGCCAGGCTATTTGAATTTCTTGCTGCTCAGCACAGGCTGTGTTTTTGCTTTTGTTCCATTGCACAATCTGCACAACTCCCGCACTGACAATCAGGAGGATTTATCTTGTCTCGCCGTGCTGTTTTCATGGGAGGGAGGAGAACTCTGTGTTGTGGACTCTGAAAAGACTGCAGTGAGTCTCCTCAGAGACTCGGGGACCAAGGGCAAGTTGTGGAGGTCAGGCAGGGAATCAGATGTAGCTGTCTTATGGGAGAGTTGCAGGATATTGTTTATTCAACTTAATTGCATTAGTCTGTTGCAAACACTTGAGTTGGCATCACATCTCTTGTGGCCAGTTGAGCTTGTCAAGCTTGCTTCCAGTTCATTTTCACAGAAGACCCATATGGTTGGAGGATTCTCTTTATGACTGCTTTCTATGCTGTGCTAGCTTTATTTATGTCAAGCCTCGTGTCTACAAACTACACTTGTAGTCCTGCCAGAGGAAATGTGTTTTTTGTTTGCATGTTCTTTCAAGAAGTAAGAATGCTAAACAAGCTAGTGGACAGTGCAGCTTTTTGTTCAGTGATGTCTGTTTTGTGAGTGCTTTTTGTGAAGCAAAGTCTTTGACTTCTCAGGCAGGGCTGGGACTTGAAATACAGCATGACTTTAGCAAAGCAGGCTTTGACCTACCTTGGGTGATAGATTTCAGGAACTGGGCACACTAAAGAGCAGTGACTCCTGCTGCAGCACAAATCTTTGTCTTGGGAAGCTGGTGATTGTGGTAAATGGCAGGTTCTGACATCCCAATTCTTGCTTGTCAGTTCACAATGTGTGTGCATGTGTGGGAGTTGCTTGGGAGAGAAGTGAAGCAGAATAGACTTCTTAATAATACAGTCTCACTTCAGCTGTGGGAGACATGGCTTTCCTTCATTTGAAAGTAAATCTCATTGTGGCTGATGTCCTAAACTAGCAGAGAGTCTCCAGCTCTGCCCATCGTGGCAGACAGAATGAATAACACTGGTTGTGTAAGAGTTATTGTGGATGGTGTCCTTAAGTACCAGTGTGTCTCCAGCCTGGCCTGTTGTGGCATACAGCATGATGAATGCTAATTGCATAAGAGTTATTAAATACAGTGTGTCCTGGGAACCTGGGTATGAGGAAAAAAAGCTGCAAGGAAATGGTTATCCTTGAAATTTTGTATTAGTTTAGTAAAACAGTAGCATTAAATGAACTTAATTATGCAGTCAATTTCTATTTTGGCTCATGTAGAAGAATCCCATTCTCATGGAGTCCTTGTAAGTATGGACAGTTTTTCACTCTGGAGTTACCTGATATGATGCCTTTCTAGCTCTTGAAAAGTC
Source organism: Agelaius tricolor (assembly GCF_023055355.1). Taxonomy (NCBI): domain Eukaryota; kingdom Metazoa; phylum Chordata; class Aves; order Passeriformes; family Icteridae; genus Agelaius; species Agelaius tricolor. The sequence goes on from NW_027269263.1 coordinate 9,257,539, forward strand.
ATATATTTCTATGCTTTTTTGCAGTGATTGCCAAACACACATGAACTCAATAACAAATTTGATTGATACTCCCTATATGTAGGGAGTATTAATCAAATATGTATATATGTAGGGAGTATCAATCATGTGTTTTCAGCTGTTGATGTTACTGGAGACAGCTGTTTTGGAAGACTAAGGAAAAACCTTTTATAAGAGCAATTCATTAGTGGTGTCTTTTTTTGGTAGCACATGAGATTAGGGGGAAAGAAAAGATAAATTTGACTATCAGTACTCATTTGTCAGTGTAATTAATGGCATGTAAAATGCCCAAATAAATATTGGAAATGGGCCTGACTGTCCTAGATCTTACTTAAGTTGTAAGGTGTGTCTAAGAAATATTTCTGCTTTGCAGTGGAGTTGAGAACAAACTTAAATATTTCAATTGAAATTTTGTAAAGTGTGCATTTAGCTACGGGCTGGAGCTTTTTCTTCTTTGCAAAATATCAGTTGAAAGAGTTCAGCAACTGCTGATGTTGAGGCAAGAGGAAAACAATGGCTTCTGCTTTGAGTTCTGCCAGCTTCTTTTCTTAACAACTTTAATACCCTTATGCTTTGGAGCAGTGCAGTTAAACTTTGCTGGATTGTGTCTGCTCTGAGGGGATGTTTTCTCCAGTCTTGCTTTAAAAGTGATTTTTCTTTTTTGAAATGTAATGACTGAATTTAGGTAGACATGGCTAGATTAGAGAAGATGACTTTTTTTTTTTTTGGCTGAAGTTTGAATATGGACTATTCTTGTGGGCTGTTCTTGAATATGGATATTCTCACCTACCTGTCAGTACTGACCTGGTGTATATGTGTTGCCTGGGCAGATGTACTCAGCACTCTTCCCGTAGTCCAGAATGGTAGGTGAAAGATTGGACTTTGCTCTGAAAGTCTGTCTAAGCTGCTCCAGAAGTGGGACTGGACTGAGCTTCAGGACTGAGAACTGAGCACCTGCCTGCCTTGTTTTTAAGGCCATGTGTCTGTTATGTAATGCTTTACTTTCTTTAGGGTGTCTTTGGCATCTGCCTTCTGGTGCTCTGTTGTATGGTGGTCTTTGATTGCATCAGGCCCAAGGGGGCAAACAGAAATAAGTCTTTAGAAGGAGCCAACATGGGACTCAGGTTTAATTTGGAGTAGGGTCTGAGGATCTTTCCAGTCACTCTTCAGCTTGTTGATGAGATTATGTCCAGAAACCTGGAAGTTGTAGGAGGGGAAGAGACACAAATTGCAAGAAGCCTTGTCAGATGAAAGAAACTGGAACTGGCAGGGCACAAAGAGTAGGATGCAGGACAGTGGGTCAGCAGTGTAAAATAGGTCTGTAGATGAGGGAAACTGCAATGCAGAAATTAATCCTAGGTGAAGCAAGCAATGCAGTTTGATGGTAGGATAAGCACACTGGGAAACACAGATGGACTCAGTTTAAAAAAGGAAAATAAGCATCAAAGAAAATAGTGTTGAAAGGATGAATCAGAAGACAAGGAAGACAAGGGACTGGGACAAGTCTGGAGGAGATGTGACCAAAAGCATCAAGCTTGCAATTTAGAAATGGGAAAATGTGTGCCTGCTGCTCTGGGACACTTCCTTCAGAATTTGGCACAGATTTTAGGGCTTCAGAGTGTTGGTCCTTTTCTCCTCTTAGCCAGAAGCATGATAATCTGCTGCTGCTGCTTAGAACATTTCATGAATGTGCATGAATCAGCCTTGTGACAGAAGTGTTTTTCTAAGTTTGTTTTAAGAACTGGAAAAATTCCGCCACAAAAATTGTAGCAGCATATGAAGACTGCAGAGACAAAAATCAGCGAGTTGGAAATATTGACATTAAAATAACCTATTAACCCATACAGTTGTAAACTTCTGTACCTGCAAGCTGTTGTACAGCTATGGTGACAAGGCATGTATCCATACAGATAATATTTATAGCTATAGAGACACCTGCACATGCACACACCTACACACAGACAGCACCATCGTTGTGCTCAAGGACTGATCCTGTTCTGGGGAAAGATGGGAACTGGGTAGCAAATGAAGAAGTCTGTAGGACTCTTGCTCCTTCTGTAGCAGATGTTTGAGGTGTGACATGAAGGGAGGGGCAGGGAAGTTTGAATAAAGGTTTTGCTGTTAATGTAATTGTCCTAGACAATTGAATTGTGTTGCTGTTGCAGAGTTTCAGTGATGCTCAAGTTGCTTAAACCAAGCTTGCCACAGGTGGTCACTAGCTGTGTGTGTTCCTCATTTACTGGATGTCAGACCTCTGGGATCTGTGTTGCAGAAATACTGAGTGCTTCCAGCTGCCAAAAAAATCAGGGGAAGCTGTTCTTAAATAGATGTTGTGTCTTAAATTCTAAATACTAATTAATGTTTCAGATTAGGCTCTCAGAATTTGACCTTGTTTCTTAGTTTTGCCATTTGTAAAATGTGATTTCTCAGATGCAGTTCCTCATTTGATTTTCGAGATCCTAAGCAATGTCCAGATGCAATAACAGTGAGCAAAAAAAGTTGGTCAGAAAGCCAGATTTTTGTCTTGAGAGCAGAAAAAGATCCAGCAGATGATAAACCAGTCTGCAGAACTTGACTCTACAGAAAACAAGTATAAGAAATAAACTAGTTGTTAGCAAATAGAAAGTAACCGGTGATGGTGTAGCATGATGTATTTACCACACTAAGACTTTTTTAGGGAGTTAACTTCCCTTAGAGATGGGAAGATGTATTATGCTGTATCGAAGTGCAGTAGGATTTTGATGTTGGAGTTTTTTATAAATCAAATATTCTTTAAAGAAATCATGGTTACTGATGTTTGCTCACTTTCAGTTTTAGCAGTTTCAGCTTACATCCTCTACCTGTTTGCTCTTCATGTGCAAACTGTTTTCTAGTCCTTTTCTATTCTCCCCTCTGGTTTAGAGAGGCGTCTCTTCTGTGAATTAATATCCTGTATAGAGCTTTGATTTGGCTTCAGCCATCTGCTCAAGACAGCATGTTAGGTCTTGTGGTTTGAAATAGATAAGAGGCTAAAATTCACCTGCAAGTAAGGGCAGCAGGAGGGAGGAATGGTGGAAACACAGTAAATCAAGAGCCTGAAATCCATGCTTTTCAGTAAGGAACATGCATAATAGTGTCATACTGAAGGACTTGAAAACCTGCTTAGCTCTAGGATGGGGACTGGACAATGCAGTAGTGTTGCATTTAGGGGCCTGGTGTCTATCAGGGATCATGGACAGAATGGGATTCAACAGGATCCCAGTGATACTGGGCCTCATGAACACATTGGTTTTGAACTGAGCATATCCTGTGTAATAACTCATTTGTTTTCTTAATAGCAGAAGAGCTCCAGCTGGAATGCTGTGTCTAGTAAAGGGCCTTGGCCTTCAAGGAGCACAGGCTACCAGAGACAGTTCTGTTCACAAAACTATTGGGACTGTATAATCTAGAAAAAATTCCAGGTGGACAGGACTTTTTTCAAACGTATAGAATATTAAACATAAAGGGAGATGGAATAAATAGTTGTTTATGTTGAGGAAGAAAAGAAGACTTGAATTCAAGTGGACAAGACAGGTTTTCTAACTGCTGATCTTTTTAACAGTGGGGATAATGAAACTGTGAATTGCATGGTTTGGGGCAATAATGTCATGTGTCACTGGAGTTGACATGAGCTTGTAGAATGACCTAACAGAAGAGGATTGTAACAATGATATGAAATACTTTGCAGTTTTGTTTTTGTGAGATACTACAAATAATAAATAACAAATAAATAAATGTCATTTATGTGCAGACTGCAGCATTGGGACTAATATCATTAATTACTGAGAACTTTGGTGTACTGATGAGGTGAAAAAACAATCTGTGGTTTTCATGTTGGTTGATTTTTGGGATTAACATCTTTTAAGGTTTCAGAGAACATTTTATAATCCTTGTTATAGTTTTTTTATCCATGGTACTAACAGGCAGGATGAACACCCTGACTTTGTAAGTTGCTCTCTGTGCGAGGTCAGTTTGTGAAGCCATTTAGAATGCTGCTTCACTGAGAGGTTATCACTATCACTGAGACAACAGCTACTAAGTGGAATGGATGTGAGTCTGCATGTCTTTATTCATCAACTGAATTATTACTAGTGTTTTTGTATCTCAGAGGTGGGAGAGAGAGCCAGTATTGAGCTCAAAACACTTTATTGGTATTTCTATGAAATGTGTAGTTGGTCAAGCTGGGAACTTTTTCATCCTGGCACAGAATGTAGGATTTGCCCTTGTCCTTAGCAAAAGGAGTGATGGTGCAAGCAAGAGGCCCAAAGTGATGCAAGACAATTGGGAGACTGGGCAAAGAAATGGCACCAGACCAAAGCTTTCAGCTGCCACGTTCTGTGTGCTGCCATCTGTGGGTCTGTGTCAAAGGGAGAAGACAAATCTTTAGCTCTTCAGAAGCTGAGAGACATCAGTTCTCCCACCTGGCATTCTGACTGGAGCAGCAAGTGCTAGGATAGCAGCAGGGGTGTCCTGGCCAGAGCTGGGAGCTTGTTGGGCTGGGCTCAGGTGTGTCAAGTTCTCAGTTCTGACAAAGCTTTTCTGGACAGTTAAAGCAGCGTGGGGCTGTCTTTGTGCCCTCTCTCTGAAATTCGTTGGTGTGGCAGGGTGAGAGCAAGGAGGGGGATACGAACTTTGGTCAGGAGGATACTGAAATAAGGAACAGCAGAGATAACACTGGGCTGGAGCTGTACTCAGAGCGGGTGAAATTGGGAATATAGATCAGGGTATCAATAATAGAAGGCTGAGTTGGGAAGTTTTTTGAGCTAAGAGGAGGGCTGCTTGATGTTGCAGATTTGGAGGGGTTTTTGTGGCTGCTCTGAATATTTGACTTAAGCATCCTCACTTTAGAGCTTGCCTTAGAGCTGTGGAGAAGGGCTTTATCTAAATGGGTAGCTGGTCTCAGTTATAACAGAAAACTCTCAGATGTCTGGTAAGATAAACTCGAGAACTCTAAATGCACTCTGAAAATAAATGGTCACATAGAACAGGTAGATAGTACAGGTAAAGATTATTTTTCTTAAGCAGTATTGATACAATTTACAGATTTTGTTTTCAGCCTCTTTTTTCTTAATTCACACCGTCTTGGACTGAATTTCTTACTGAATCTTTTGATATGGAATAAGAAATTTAAACTGTTACAAATTCTAATAGGAAAAGAAGGCTCTCCCTTTTTTGCTCCCCAGCCAATTGTGTATTGAGCTGGTATGTGGAGAGTCTCTAAAGTTCTTTCCTTATTTAAAGGCAGCTGTTTAGTGCTGCAGGGTGGTTGGGTGTGAACTTGATTAGATGTTGAGCCTGTCTCACCTTTTCCTGTGGCTCGTAATTCTCTTGTAAATAAATTCCTCCTCGTGTATGCAGATTGCAGCGAGCTCTGCTCAACGACAAAGCCACAAGGATACAGCTGAGCATTGCTTGGAGACAAAGCTCCAAGCATTTATGTAGCAGACCCCTCTGGGCTGGTATTAGGTTACTTTTTGAATGGGAGGCAGGCCGTTGTTTGTCAGCTACACTGGATTCTGGTTGGGTAACTTCTCCAGTGATGGCTGTACTTAAAACTGAAGCTGCTGCTGAATTGGGACTATCTTGTGTGATATATTAGGATAGAAATTGCACGTCACAGAACAAAATCCTGATCTAGAGCAGAAGTCTGGTTTGAAGATGTTTTCAATTAAAATCTGTCAGTGACCTTACTTCCTGTGCTTGTGGTGAAGGATGAAACAGATTTGGGCTTCCAGCCATTGACATTCAATTTTTAGAAGATGTAATTTGTTCCATTCTGAAAGAACAAAAAAGGATAATTTTCCTTTGTCTTCTCAGAGTATGTGTGCTTTTTATAGTAAGTTGGTTTTAAAAATTACATAAATGCTTATCAACATGGTAATCAAAGTTTTCTCAAGAAATATTTATCCAATATTAATACAAGCAAGAAAGTTTCAAGAAAATAAATTCTATTAGTCTGTCTACTGTTTGCCTCTGTGAGCAGTTACTTTGTTGCTTCTACCATGACCATGTTCTTAAAACTGTAAAATTTGTCAGAAGGATTAGGAAAGCTGAGGAATGTGAAATGAAAGTAAATCCAGTTTCTTTTTGAATTGACTGGATTCCAAGCAGACGGTGTCACTTGAAGGTATAATCTTCTTAACATCCTGGGAGTATTAGAAACTTAGAAACAAAACTGAAAAAAATTTCTGTACTGACCAATTCTTGTGATTCTTTAGTATTTACCATGTATAAAGTTTAAGCAGAGGAATCAGGTGAAGATAGGTCTAGAAACCGTAAAGAGGATCCTTCAGATTTTTTCTAAAATAAAACTCAAATGATGGTTTTGATGTATTTTTTAATGAGCAAAAGCCATCATTGAAACATTCTATTGATGTGTGAAACTGCACTAACAATTTAGAATGGTTGTATTATTTTATATTTGGAAATAAAACTCAGTCATTGAAGAATAGAATGCAGCCTTATGTTGGATCATATATTCAGTAAAAACATCTATGTGACTTAGATGAGATACTTCAGAAATATTCCTCAGTATTTTCCTTCATTCCTAAATAGTATCAGCCTTGGAGGCCACATGTAAAACTTGTTCTCTGTAAATATGATATGTAAATATGAAAGTTAAATAGCTTTCTAGATATTTTCAGAAGAAATAAATATTTTACATCTTCCAAATGCAGGTGCAAGAGTTAATATGTTTTATGAAGCCAAGTATGCTGAATTGAGTGAATACTTATAGCTTGTACTTCCATTTCTCCTAATCAAAAATTATATTTCTAATGCGTTAGTGGACTTGGGGTTTATGAAAATGTATTTTGAGATTTGATGCTTTTAGTTTTGAGAGAGCTGGTAAAAATGAGGATATTACCAGTAGGATGAAAGTAATGAATTAAATACCAGCAGCTATTTGGATTCTTAGAGTGTTTAAGATCAGTTCTTGTGGATGGAATTATTTGTAGGAGGACAGGTGAAAAGCACAGGTGCATGCTAAGTATAGTTTGTTGCAGACAGGGAAAACAACCACCCAAACCAGCAGGTGTTTGTGAAACCCCATCTAGGCTGAGGCATGTAGTGCTGGGTTATGCTCATAATTCATTAACATGTGTGTTTTGGATTGGTTTTGGGGTTTTTCCCCCTCCCTTGGGAGATAAGAGACAATATTCAATCAGGTAGTTTATTTTTCATGACTGAACGGTGCATAAAGGTTGAAGCCTATCTGTGCTGGTTTGGCCAAATGAACTCTCCTAAAGTTTAATTGGAAGTGCTGTCTCAAATTCTGTTTCTATTGTGCTCACCTTGGGAGCTACCTCATGCAGTAATCTGAGAGCAGCTTTACTCTGGTAATTCTACAGTGCCTTCCTTAGGTTTCTTTTCCTGCAGTGGGAAGGAGCAGGAACACAGGCTGTCAGCAGGAAAGAACAGGGAGCATGTGGAGTTCATGAGATGGGGAACCCCAGTGACTAAGGTTCCCATTTGGCCTGTCTGTAAAACCTGCAGTGTATTTATTGTGCCAACTTTAGTATGATTTATCTTGCTTGGAAATGGTATAAGGTCATAAGCTTGTTGGTGCTTCCTGATTTGTTTCTGCAGTGGAAGACAAGTGGCATTATTGCATCCTTTGTAACTTCTTGGATTGGGTTCCTTACTGCTTCAAAACTGTTGAGGCAGAAATTTCCTTTCTCTTCCAGTCTAAAGAATATAGAACATTTAAATTGGAGCTCTGTTGTCTCAAGCTAGGTGGAAATATTGAAGTAGAAGTTTTGCTTGAAACCTAAATATTTTAAAAGAACATTTATTTGTTTTTTTTTTTTTTCTGATTTGCTTTCATGAAAGAATATCAAAGCCAATGGAATATGTTATTAACAATAAATGTTGTGCATGTCTCAGACTCCTGTTCATAGTCTCTTGGGGGAGCAGGTGGGGGTTCTCCTTAATGTGTCAGATATTTTTTATATTGAGCAGTTAAAAAGGACATGCTGAGTGTATTTTATTTTTAATTAAACACTTATGTTCATGCAGAAATTGTTCAGTGGCCATGTAATTGAGTTAAGAGTAGCATGACTTGTGATGATGTAGTCTCTGATAGCCATATCAATAGTCTGTTTGCCATCCAAAAAATCTTGCAGGCTTCCTCATACTATTCTCTGTTGGTGTTTATGGAAAATGGCACATTTCTAAATAAAAATCCTGCTTTGGTAAGTGGGTTGTTCATGAAGCAATCAATTTCTATTTTAAACAAGTAAACCCTCTAGATTTTCCACTGTTTTTACACATTACAGCAGGTGTTATGTATATTTAATCAGAAGACACAGCAATAATAGTCAAAGCTAGTCTTTTGAGCTCAGCCTTGTTTCATATCAATGTTTTATGTTTGTCTGGAATGTTGAATTGTCATAAAATGTGCCTGTTCAAATAGAGACACAAGACCAGGAGATTTTGCTACACAAACATGGTAATATGGTTTCTTCTAACCAATATAGTAAACTTCAATTACTTTTTTTTTTTGGGGGGGGGGGGGTGAGAAAATAATTTATGGGATTTTTTTTGAGCAAACATTGCCTTCTCTGCTTTCCTCAGTGCTTCTCTTATTTTCCCCCATATATTCTGTCCTATTTGCTACCTCTTGTGTCTTAGAGTGAAAGTTGCAGGGAGTTCCATCTTACCTCTTACTGAAGACCAGGAGGAACGACCTGATTCCATCTTGTGTTGGTTTTTGCATTCTGTGTACTTCTTCCAGGCTCTTAACAGCAGAATTTGTTAGGCATGGGTGGGGTTTTTTCTTCTTGGGGAAGGGAATACTTGGAAAAAAGGGGAGGAGGAAGAAGGAGGAGGGAGTGTAGTCTCTTGCCAGACATGAATGATTCAATTTAAGATGTTTCTGTTACTTCTGTCTTAACTTGCCTCATCAGTATTTTTTTTGTATGGTTTTTGTATATATTTATTTTAAAGTAATTTATTGTGATATTTTTACTGTTTTGGTTTTGCCTTTTCCACTTTAAATGGGATAGTTCTTAAAACCCTTAATAGAGCACAGTCATGCAAACAATTGTATTGGCACCTCTGAGTGCAGCAATGAGTATCAGGGGACAGAAGGGAGCGGCAAGAACCTTTCAAAACACAGCTGCCACTGACAGAATGGCACCACAGCTCTCTTTTACTCCAAAATGAATTTGTTAAGCATTTGAACTTGCTTGATGTTAAATAATAGCCTGTCTTATTGAGAAACCTTCATTTCGACAGCAGCTCCTTTCTCGTTTGTACTGCATAACTTACTAGTAGTTTGTATGAATTGTTGGTCATTCTGGAAGTTTTATTGACTGAAATGAAAATGGATTTTTGTTCAACTCAGAGTACATAGTAAAAAATTTTCTTTAAGGAAACATTCCTATCAATGATTGAATTAAAATGTCCCGTTGGTCCTCAGTCCAACATAATTTGTATAGAAAGTTTAAGCTCCATAAATTCTCCATAGATGAAGAATTTTCCCTTTTCAAGCTGACAGGTATAGAGAGCCAGTGTTGTTGCTCATGCATTTTGGTACATCCTTTTTTACAGTTGATGCCTTCTGTTTCAGTCCTGGCTTCAACACTTGCCCTAGCCTGAGAATTATTTACTGTTCAGTCCCCATGTGACAGTTCCTTTCTTCACACTGTTTCTGCATGTGCTCTCCCTGTGCAGCCTCATGGGCCCAGAGCTTTGCCAAAGTGCTCAGCTTCCCTCCATCTGCTTGCTGCCCTGAGCAGCAGCACTGCTCCTGCCTTGTGGAGGGCTAGCTGGGCTACTGGCTAAACCACTGCTGCTCTTGCATTTGTGGCTCTCTTCTATTTCTGTACACTCAGCTGTCCAAAAGGAAACCACCTTGTAGTTACACCTGTATTACTGTGTGTACAAATCAGGCCATTGCTAGAAATTTGTTCTGGTCTAACGAGCCAAGCTTGTCAGCAGGGCAGCAAATGCATGCCTGGGTGTTCTGAGGTGAATCCAACACATCTCAGAGATCTCAGTGCTCCTAATTCAGCTAGCTAGGACCATGTGAAAAGCAAGAAAATGTTGGGGTGACCCAATATGAAATGGTAAAGGTCTAGCACCTGACTGCAATCAGGTGTTCTGTCATACATCATGATGTCTGCCTAGCACTGCTTAAGATGTTTTCTGCATCGTCCAAGAGAGAGCAAGCTTTCAATTAGTGAGCTTCAGCTTTAAATAGGTAGTGGAAATGTTTATTTTTCTGCCTGACTCAATGTTACCATGTGAGAGACAGGATTTGAAAACACTGTCAATAGTGGAGACAAAATATTTTGTAATGAGCACACTCATCAATTCCAGCAGACTTTTGCAGTTTTTTCAGCAGGATCTTGCTGGCGGTGGCTGCTGGTGGCAACTTTCCTGTGAGCATAAGAGTTGAATTAATGGTGTGGGGCAGCATGGTGGCATGTCACCCCTTTTGATGGAAACTAATGTATTTTACAACAGAAAATGCATGAGTCTTCCTGAAGGTTGTGATAGTGTGGAGGGTTGGGAGCAGAAAAGAATACTGAAATACTGTGGAGAAAAATATAAGTGTAAATGGTTTTTATTTTTGTCTTTATGGTCTTTTTAAAGCCAAATGATACAAAACTCAGTATTTTGTTTAATTTGCATGTTGGCTTAATGATGGAAGAGTGTCTTGGGGAGAGGAAGCCTCACCAGAGAAAAACTAATAGAAGTGAGATATTTGAGGCAGTGCATATTGTAGGTCACTTGAGAGACTTGTGTGAAACTGGAAGTGTTGCCTTTGTGGTTTTGTTATAATGATTTAAATATCATCACATGGATGCAAATGTTAAAAATTCTAAAGCATTTCTGGCACTGAATTTAAAAAAATCATGATTGCAGTTCTCAGTGGTGCCTAAAATGGAGGAGGACTTTTTTTGCCATTATAGGCTTTCTTTGAAAAACAGAGTTCCTGATATGTCCCTCCATAATGATGTAAAAGATTTAGACCTTTTGCTGTTTTCCATAGTTAGCTTCAATACTAAAATTTTGTGCTGCCACCAAGAACTAATGCAGGAAAAATTTCCAGAGGTATATATTTCAGCATAGAATCTCAGTCAAATTTAATTTCCTTTACACTGAGAGTTTTCATGGGTTCTGTTCAATAACTATTTGGAGATCAGTAATAGGTGCTTCTCTGTCCATAATGTCTGGTGGTGTGGTCTTTGAGATACTCAGGGAAATATGGAGACCTCTCATGATGCTGACTCTAGCAGGTTCAGGCTCTAATTAGGGCTGGTTTATGTAAACCAGTTTGGGAACTGACAAGTTCTCAGTTTCCTCATCCCGTGCAGAGAAAGGAGGAAAGAAAAAAAAACAAACCCAGAAGGCTCAAGAGCACCATACAAATCTGAACATGCTGACATTTTAAAGAAAACTGCAAGTGTTGGAAATGCCAAGCTTTATTAAATTTTTTCAGGTTAGATGGGCTTTACTGGGACCTTTTTTTCGCACTGAAGCAAACACCAAAAAGTGGTTTTGCTCAGAAATGGTACTGTAGTGAATATTAAGATGTTCATAGCTTTTCTTTAAATTTTTGTTAATCCCTGGCCTGTTCCCTGTTGTAGAAATAGTGGTGTATGACACAAAATTGAGGAAGGGGTAAGAATTTAGGTGCAGATTTACCAGGCTCCTGTAAGGAAACTGTGGCACAAGCTTGATGTAGTGAACTGCTTCTCATCGGTCACTTGCGTACTAGAGAGCAGGCATGAAAGTAAGGATGCTGTGAGATGTCCCAGATGTTTGGTGAAAAAATGGTATCAATGGCTTTTAATATACAGGTTTTTCTTCTTCCTAGACCAAGCTTCAGTCAAAAACACAGGTGCTGACTTTTCAGATAAACTTGGTTCTTCTGTCAGCAGCATCACTTTTTGGCACCCACAACAGAGATGCTGACATACTGCTGGCATTTGATAACCTGGGGCTACTTTTTATAGGCTTAATGTCTTGAGAGTGTCATTTTGGCTTGGTTAAATACAAAAGTTTCTTTCACTTCACATGTACTTCGGTTTATGATGAGATTAACACTCCAAGAAATGCAATTTACCTCAGAAATGCTTAAAATGAAATAATCTCCGGCTTAGAGCCCTTGGAAACTGTCTTCCATGCCAAGGTCTAGTGTCTTTATTGAGCTGGATCTTACCCTTCATGAATAATATAGCTGGTGCATGTAGTGAAATGCTTCTTGGTGAAGGAGAGAAGGCAGTGTTTCTAAAATCCTCTAGCTTGTTAAACCTGGAAATGTACTGGATAAGGGGGGAGGAAGGGCAGAGGAAATGAAACATTTTGTTCATTGGCTTAACTTTCTAGAAAGTGCATGGACCAAGCTTGAATCTTGGCATTACAGTAGAATAAAACATGGTAAATATATTTAGTCATGTGGTTTGGAGTCTTTTAGATCCCTAATGACAGAGGAGGAAGGAGGGTTCTTTTTTTTTTTTTATTTTTTTATTCCTGTCTTGTTTAAAACCCTATTTATGTGATTTTATTCCCCAGTAACAGAAGTTAATAGAATAAAATGATGGTGAGGAGAGGGAAGGACTCTTGTGCAGCTCTCTTTTGGCATTGTTGACATTATCCAATTTCATATTTGCTGGGAGGAGCAATTGTTAACTGTGCTTAATGAAAGATACCACAGACATTTTCATTTACCATAACTGGATTATTGATAGTGAGTAACTATCAATAATAATGAGAATGATAATGATAATGAGAAACATTACTGAGTATGTTTCTCCCTTTTATTCTTCCTTTGTGGAGACAGGAGCATTCAGTTTTTAGGTTACAACAGCATCTGCATTTGTGTTGAAGTAGTTTTAGCCCAGCTTAATGAATGAACAATTTAATATTTTGAGTATAGCCTCTTGTTTTACGACTATGGAAAGACCCACTATTGCAACTCCACTGGTTTCTGTGAGATGAATCCTTGGGTAGCATTTTACAGGTGTTCTGTGCATTGTCATTTACACAGCACTGCTGCAGTTCTGTCATGAACTATTACAAACTATCACCCAAGGTACCAGGCCAGTGCATGATAAATGTGGCACACTGCTTGCAAACATGAGAGGGATGTTGCTGGTTTAGGGTTCATTAAGCTTGTCAGAGATGTTGGTTTGTCTGGAGGTGTGAAAGAGACATGAGGTGACTTTCTGAATTGCAGAGATGTTATTGGGAGTTGGGAATAACTTCTCCTGTGGGAGCTGAGTCCTTAAAAGGTACATCTGTTGTGATAAGGTATTAGCTTTAGATTAAAAAGCTTATTAAAGCCATTTGTTTAGAGATGCAATGGAACAGTCACCAGCATGTTATACCAAGCTTTGTTCACTAATATTTTGAGTAAAATATGTGTAGGAAATTTCATTTTGATTGGTTTTGTGGGTAGGTTTTTAAATAAATAGCACAGGGAGACAGAACTGATTTCTCTAGAATAAACAGTGAAGTTCTGTATTGATAAGACGGCAAAAATTTCTGAAAACCAGTCATGTAGGGCTGGAAGGGAAAGTATCAGGAGGAGGAAGAGTTTGGTGGGCTGTTGAAGAGGAGCTCACCGTGCAGTGGTATGGTTGGGAAAACAGTTTAAATGTGAGTGGAAGCTGGGAAGTTTTCCCACCTGTGTGCCAGCTGTGTGGTAGCTACAAACATCAACTGCTCAGGAAGGATGTTGATTAAGTGGGAATGGTTCAGAGAATATCCCTGTGATGCTTTGGAAAGATGGTTCCAGGTGAAAATGTCAAAAATAGCAGCCTAGTTACTGTGCTCTAGAAACAATAGAGATGTGACTTAATTTCTGGTTGTGGAAAATATTAATTCTGTAGTGGAAGGGCTCTTGGACCAGATAGGAGAAGTTTTCAGTGAGGGGAAATTGAAGCTTAAGAACATTAGAGTGGAAGTTACAAGATTTGTAACAATGAGGAATAATTATCTGTAGAGCAACTTACTGTGTTGGAAACTTTAAAAAGCAAGAGTTAATTTAGGCAAGATTTATGAACAAATTAGGCCAGAGATGGGGATGGAAGATCACATTGTCACTTTCTGTCCTTAAAGGTTTCTGGCTATGTGCTGTAAGAGAGTGACATTATGGAGTCTAATCATGTAGTGTGGAATGTAATTCTCCTTTCCCTTGACTCCAGTCACCTTCTATTGGAATAAATGGCAAAACGTGCTCCGACCGAGAGCATGAGACGTTGCTTGTGTTTGTTTCCCTTGGCTGGGATTTAGAGGAGATTGATGCAAATTTTTAGTGGTTTGGAAACATTCACTTGCATACCAAAAAATATCAAGATGGTCATGAATTGCACTAAACTTACAGAACGTGACATTGAAGCATAACATGCAGCTTGATAAATAAAACTTTGGCTTATGTAACAGTTTGCAGTGTCATTCAGGAACATACAATGTTCTGGAGAGTGACAAGGCACAGCATGGATGCTGGTGGTGCCAGCAGTGGGGAGCTGGAAGTGAGCTGGGTCCCTACCACCCAGGCTGCCTGTGCCTCTCCCTTCTTTTTGGAAGGTGCCAGAGAGGAGTAAAGGTGTTACACAGACTGTTGTGTACCCATGCTAGGAAGGGTTCTGTGGGTGTAGAAGCAGATGGTTGTGTTTGGATGATATTCTGAATTTCCATGGAGAGTCAAGAAGGAAGAAGGAAAGGAAAAGAAGTCTCGGAGTCAACTTTTCCACCAAACAAGAAACTCCCCAGAGATGTAGGCCACCACAAGTAAGAGGTAGCTCTAGAAATAAAACTGGAAGTAGACCAAACAACATATTCTTCCCTTGCTGAGTGACTCTTCTATAGCAAAGGTTTAATTTGCTTAGCATATTTGTAGTATTTCTTTAAAAAAACCCAAAGTTTACATGTTACTGGCCATTATTATTTGTGGAAGGCCCGCCTCAAGCATATTCTGTACACTGGCAATTGTTAGTATGCACAGAGTGGTGAAGCTGGAGTGAGTTCAGCTGACACTTCTTTAGCAGTGGAAACTTATTAATAAATAATTCAGTGCAGCACTGTGGAAGCTGATATCTGTGGTGAACAATCTCAATCATTTTAATGACTCTCTCTTGCTTCATTGCTCTGTTAGCCATTTAACAGGAGTATTTGTCATTTTAATCTGTGATTGGAGGGGGACAGCAGCAGCTCAGTAGTTTTGTGTGGTTTTCAGCTGTGACCTTTAAGGTCTCTGTGAAGTTAAATGGTAGCATAGGGTCTTGCTGTGCTGTTCTGAGGAGAGGTCCTATTCATCTTGTAGTTGCTGTGCTGAAGATGGCACTATCTCACCTAAACCCTTCAGGCCAAGCTCATTTACTGTTTGCTAGCTGAACTCGTTTGTGTTTGTTCAGCTCAGTTGTTTAAGGCTGAATTTCTACCACGTTCAGAAATCCTTACTGAATTTACTGGTCCACAGGCCATATGCAGCAGAGCTATGACTCTCTAACTTGTAGACTTTGAGTAGCTAGGAAAAGTTGGTGATGATAAGTTTTTCCCTTCTGAGTTTGCTTTTGTGGGTGTTTTGTGGTCTTCCTCAGGAGACTGGGAAGTAATGGTTGAAAAATCTTGTTGTAATGACTTCTGGGGTTCGTGAATCCAGTTTTACACCAGATTTCAAACTTAGTGCAGTGGTTGACCAAGAAAAGCAGTGACTGGGGGAAAGACCAGCTGGATTAATATGAGGCAACTTTTACAGCTTTTCATTGGAGAAATGAATGTGTCTTGAGAGTTTTTTATTGCTGCTGCCCTTTATTTTATTCACGGATAATAGAAAATGTGAACGCTGGGCAAGAATGTAAAAAGTGGGAGGGGAAAGATGGTGTGGTTCAACGGGGTTGTGTTCTGAGAGGTGAGGGCAGAGGACAGACCTGAAAAAGGCATGGCAGATAAAGGTGCAAATAGAACAACAAGAGCAAAAAAAGAAAGAACAGAGAATAAAAATAGGATTTTCAAAACCACTTTGTCTAGGAATCTTGTGTTCCCTTGAAACTAAATTAAAAGCCTCCATTTCTATAGGTAGTGGTACATTTCAGGAAAATTATTCAAAAGCTCCACTCCCACACCCAAATACATTAATGTGCAAGAATTGTCTGACAAAAAATATTGCCATTTATATGAGCATTTGATGAGGAAAAACCACTAGTGTGGAAGAAACCAAGACAAGTATGTGTCCCTTATGTTTGTCTTGAAATGACAAAACTTGATTGTCAGTTAAAACCTGACAAACCTTTAAAGGTATGCTGTGTTCATGACTTAGTGAAACTTGAATTCCTGTTAAACTGAGGGCTGTAACTTGTGTTGCAATATGTTGCATACAGAACAGCATATTCTAAAGTAATGTAACTTCATGGAATACATATTAGCTAAAGATTGATAGTGTTGGAATGAATGATGGCACTTCCATGGAAGTTGTGGGGCAAGTTTTCAAGCAAGTGTTTAGATAAAATTCTTGAGCTAAAATTCTCAAATCTTCCCTGGTCACATGAGGAGAAAGTTGACTTTCATCAACCAGCTGCAAATTTCTTAAAGGAGGGTAGTGATTCCACTTTATGTGGTTGATATTTCTGCTACTGTAAAGGTTCAGATTAATTTCTGAAAAGAGTTCTAGGAGGAGATAACATTTTACCAACAAAACTTTAATTCAGAGAGCGTTAGAAGTGTTTTAATGAACGGTTTAAAAAGCACCATAGGTTTTGATAAGATGCACATCTACTTTCATGTCTGGGGCTGTGTGTTTAGTGTACTTTATCCACATGGCAGATCCTGAAATCTGTTCCTGCATTACTCCTGTCTCTGCTGTTTTGTAGCAATGGTCAAATTAATTCTTTTTACTCATAACTAACAGAGCAAGCTTGTAGTATTCATTTCTCTGATGTTTATTCTGGTTTTCTGCAATTGAATGCAGCATGAATATGAATACAGTATTTTCCAAGTGTTTCCCTAGGTTTTTTTAAAACTTATATATGCTCTTTGGGCTCTTAACATCCTATGGCATTGAGTTTCACAATTTCATTATGTTTGGGGAGAATCTAATTTCTCACTCTTAAACTTACTCTAGTTGATACCTTTATTGAATTTTTAAACGATTTATTCTGAAACATTGTAATTTTTATTTTAAATTCATCACATCTGTCCTGCTTGTGGTTTTAGAAACCTCATTCTCATCATTTCACTTCTGTTGTCTCTTCTCCAGTCTGAAAAATCTTACAATGGAGTCAGCCTGTACCTACACTTTATCCTTAATTTTCTCTGAGACACCTCTGTTTCTCTATTCTCGGGGTGATAATTATAACCATGCAGCACTTGAGATGAGATCACAATGTTTGCATATAGTGTGGCATAATAACACATTTCTATTCTCATTCTCTTCTCCTTTCCTAGGAGTCTTTAGTATTCTGCTTTGTATCTTTGACTTCTGATGAGCACTGAATGGGCATTTTGAGATCATGGTGGATCATGCTTTACAATCTCTTTTTCCCAAGTTAGTAGTAGCTAATTTGAGCTTATTGTTGAACGTGTAGGTAGGGTTTTCTTCCTTTCTATATTTTGCCTTCACCAATATTGAATTTTACTTAACCTGACGTAGACCCATCACATTGGAAGAGCCTTCCACTCTTTTTCAGTGTCAGTTTCCAGTGGGGACTTTCCTGAAACACTGTTGGCAAATGGCGTCAACTTTACCTCTTTGCTCCTGATCACATTTTGAGGACATTTAGCATTCTAGCTGCACCTCTGCTGAAAATATTTTTGCATTCTAAAGCTTTTAATTGGTTTCTGCTGGCACCTTGAACTTACTCCATAGTGGTTAAATTCAAGAGTTTTGACCAAGAGCCTTGCTAAAGATTCTGAAAATCCAGTTTAAATTGTTTCAGGTGCATTAAGGCAGACTGCTCTTCACTGTACTGTCACTGAGAAGTGAGAGACAATTTACTTCTACTGAAATTATTTGTGAACCTCTGAGATTGCAACTATTAACTCTTTGACAGAGCATTGTCTTTAGTCCATCTGTGCAACACAATTAGGTAGCAGATCCAAAATAGAAATGTTGATGGGTTATAGGGAACTCGATTCTCTTGAAACTATCAGTCTGAACAAGAGTAATCTTTAGGTGGCTTTATTCAAAAAGTAGGTCTTTTTGGAGGTACTCTCAGCATAAGCTTGGGGGCTTCTGTCTCCTGTCAATAAAACCCTTCTCCAATAAGAGGCTGTGTGTCATTGCTGTACACCCAGAATTTGGGTCTATAAGCAGTGCATCTTGTGAGATTTACCTTTGAAGTGCTTGGCTGCTATCAATGGAAAGAAAAGTAATTTTACTTATTCTTTTGGCTTTCTTGGGGATTGGCAGCCATTCGCAAATGTTTTACTTTTTGGTTTATGCTATACGTATTTGCATTCATTTGGTAAACAATTCGGAACTATTTGTACCACTAGCAAAACCTGTGTGAATGAAAGTGATCTGTGTGAATAGAAGTGTTCTAGTTTCTTTTTTTATGTGTATGTACAGCCATGAAACAGCAGAAGTGAATAATCAGTATGTTTATTATACCAGTTCTAAGGAGGCTGAGAATTTAGTTGAAATTACTTAAAAGTGAATATCTGGACCTCAGGATACTGTGTGTATCTGAACTCAACATATCCTGTCATTGATTTCCTCATGTTTCTCTGATATAAATGTTTATCAGTGAACTTAAGGATTGTATGTTAGTAGGCATCATGGCCCATAAATTTAAGATCCCACAAAATAATGCTGTGTATTAAAACCCATACATTTTCAACAAATTTTTGACTCACAGCTTAAAATCAAACAAAGTGTGTTTAATAACCTTCCAGTCTGCCCTCAAGCAGCTGAGTTGATGTAATTCATCAGATCATCCTATGTGGTGGATGTTCTCTTGTGAAATCATTCTCTTAAACATGGGGGGGGGTATAGTTTTCTGCAACTTTTGAGTGGGCTCTTGATACAGGAAACCCGTTTATCTCGGATACGCAGCATATGTGCATACATAGCATCCAAATCCTGCCAACTGTTGCTGTGGAGGAATTTTTAGGAGGAGGTATCTGGAGGAAGTGAAGCCATGATTTGTTGTCTGTTCCAGAATTAAGTGCATAACGTTTTTGCATTATTATTAGATTAATTATTTTTGGCTATGTGTGGTTTCCCATCGCCCTTGGAGTGGCCTTTGCTTGTTCAGATGTAGGTGCAGTTAGCAACCAAACCTTCTGGAAGGCTTGCTGCAGGTGTGAAGGTAAATGGGTACTGGATTGTCATCCTCAAGCAGCTGGAGATATGCCAAAGGTGACAACAGCATGCAAAGCATTTTTAAAAATTGTGTAAGCCACTCTAATAATCTCAGTTGTGAAGGCACCAGAAAGGTTGCTGAAAAGACTGAATATTTTCATTGTCAAGGCCACTTATGAACAAGGTCTCATATTATAAACTTAGCTGTCACTTTTATCTGATTTTGCTTATTAACAAAGATTAGGAGACCAGTATAAATGGTAGCCATCTCTCCTCTTGAAATCCTCAGAGGAAGTTATGTTCAGGGTCATATAATTTCCTTACAAACTGTACACAACTGATGTTTACAATCCTTGCAGATGACAGCAGGCTGATAAGCCATGCAGCTGGCTAAGGCAGGCTTTTTATTTTGCTTAGGGCTTTTAAAATAAGTCTGACCACAGAGTTTGTGGGTTGATACTGCATAGAGAGCTGAAACTAGGAATTTGCTGTTTTCCTTGGAAGTACTTGATATACAAAATGCTCAATTTCTGTTTTTCTTGCCATGTTTGCTAATTGAGAAGAATTTTAGTTTATTTGAGATGCCAGACAATGCAAGAAAATGTGTGATCATGTCAAAGTTTTTTTCTATTCTGATTCATACTTGTGTGATGGAGAAGATTGGGGGTAAGAAAACACCTGACACATGAAGTTCATTAAAAAACCTTGACTTGCAAATATGCTGACAGTTGTTTTCTGAAAATAATTTGCATTTTGAATGTCTTTTCCATTATGATCTTGGTAATTTTTTAGTATTTTGGCATTCATGCACAGTTTTGCAGAACCTGTCTGTATAAAACTCAAATTTTAGTTTCTGTAAACTTACATAACACACGAGAGAATGCAAACTAATCCAGACAAAATGTCCTCAAACTATCAGAGGTGTTCTGTTGTTCTGTCTTCAAGACCTTGCTCTTACAGAGCTGTGAACTGTGTCAAAGAATATAATCCATTTACTAGAAGAAAGATTAATTGAGTAGTACAGTTTGTCATTATTTTTTCCAGTTTCCACATAGCAGCCAAATGGAGCCTTAAAATTCTGGTGCAAGGAGTCAGTGCCTGAAGATATTTTTCATGTGTGCCCCAACTGGCTGAAATAAGAGGGATGTTAAAGCACAGTTCCTATTTAAACCACATACCTGAAATATTAAATTGTCCAGTGTTTCTTCAATGGAATGAAAGATTCTATGGATGGTTTGTGGGAGCAGTCGATACTGGAAGTGTGACATATCCATCTTCAACTCTTGCAGTCTGTGATTTTGGAAGTAAAAAAGAAAATAGAATTGATGCAGTGCTGGCCAGTGTTCTCATGATAGATGCATTTGTTGTTAGTAGTAAAATCAACATACATAGTGTGCAGCCGAACAACTGGTCTGAGTTATTTCTACAGGTTATTTCTACAAGTGTTGTGTATTTTTTGGAAACAACATGATTGTATTGACCCTCCTCTGTTGACGTAGAACCAAATCCCATAGTTCTGAAATGCAGCAGACAGCAACTGGTTTGGTAGGAGAAATGACTTGGGCCAACATCTCAAGCTGTAATGTGGCTGTACACTTGTTGTATTTATTTACTTCCCTCCATTTTGGAAATCTTAAGAAGTTGGAGTTCCTTGTCCCTCCTATGTTCCCTCACTTAGTGCAAAAGTATTACATAATGCTCATAAAAGCTTGTCAAACATGTGCATCCTAATGGGAAAGTCTGTTTTGAGAGCAATATTTTTAACTGTCTGCATCTAGGATACTAGAGAAATTTCCAGTTAGGATACTGAGAACATGCCTTTTGGTTCAGGTTGGTTGATGTTCTTTAAGGCAACAGCCCTACAGGGTGCCTTGCACCATCTACATGTTCCTGTGTTTCTTGATGAAAGTACACAGATCAGAAAGGTATCATGATAGAATCTCTTTGAGTATCCCTGGGTGTATAATGAATCCTACTATACTAGAATTTAAATACTGAGGTTAATTTTTCATTGGTGTCAGTGAACCTTTTAGTTATCTCAGCTGGGAATGAGCTCACTGCTCTGTATAAATATTATGAGACTTATTAGGTCTATGAGTGTTGCTGTTTAATTGGGAGAGTAAAATGAAACTTCAGTGCTACCTAAGGCATTGACTTAGAGTAGCTTTTCTCATTAAGCTTCTGAAAGGCACCCTTCCACTTGCTTTCCAAAGCACACTGTTGATGACAGGGTTCTTAATTTTTACTATGTAATATATAGTATATACTGTATAATAATTACAGTGTGCTGTTTTCTTTTGTAACCCCTAAGCAAGGAAAAATTATGATTTCCCAGCTGTGTTTAGTAGCATGGGTTCCCTACCTGTATTGTTCTGTATCCTTAATATGGGAGATATGTAAGTGAGAGCTGTGTTTAAGTAGCATAACACTTGCTTCTGTCTCACAGTGACTTCTATTAGAGCAGTTGATAAGATTATTTGCATAAATAGTGACTGCAGAATTGGGAACAAAAATGTGTTGATGGAAATCTCTTTAATTAGGTTGCTTGCTAGCTTATGGAATGTAATTGAAGAACTCTGCATGCATTCCAGGTTATCCAGCTGTTTAAGGTACAAACCTTACAGTGATGCTGAGAACATGCAGAGCAGCAGTAGTTTCAATGTTTGTGCTTCTGTGTACATGCTTTCTAAATGGACTTTTTCTTTTGATCTCAAGTGACAGCTGTCCTCACTTGACCAAGGTCCGAGATCAGACATGTCTCCTCTCACTACCCTTTGGTGTTGCAGGGAGCATTTGGGGTGTGCTGCTGTGGTTTCTTACTCTGAAGGCCATGTGGAACTTCAGCTGGCCCTCCCAGAACTTGGATTATAAACCACCAAGTTTTGGAAGAATTGAATTGCCCCAGTATAAGGCTGCCTCAACTGCTGAAGGCTTAGAAGTCTGTTGGCTGGGCTGGTTGCCCAACTGTTGCTCACTGTGTGCAGAGTTTCATCAATCTGTTGGCTAAGTGTGTGGTGGCAGCTGCTAGAGACTGAAACATGCCATGTTGTGTCCTTGTACAGTCAAGAACACTGATTTCTGCATCCTCTAGGGAGTTAAAACAAAAGATAGCAATTGGAAAGGGTCTTACTGAGAGTTTCCTTATCAATTACTAGGGCAAACAGAGTAGAGTGTGTCATAGATTTGTAATATGTGAATTCTGAAAGATCCAAGTGTATGTTTTGTTTTGTTTAGCAGAGGTTAGAGCTGGGGGTGATGTGGGGGTTGCAAACTGTTGCCTGCTGGTGTTCCTGATGGCTGCCTTGCCTCTATCAAAGGTTCAGCTACAACAGTTGGTACTTTGTGTCAGGCAAAATGTTGGTTAGATTATACCCTGTTATAATGCAGCTGTTTTCTGATGGGGCATGGAGTCAACAGATTGATCATGTGTCTTTAGTACTGAATGTTTCCAGGCCTTATGGCTTCATGAATTATCCTGAGTCAATGAACCTGAAGCAGTTGGGGCCTTGGGGGTGTTGGCAAGGACAAACTAATTTAACTTGAATTTAGCCGTTGTTTATATATTCTATACAGCTGGTGTGATATGTCTGCACATTGTTATGCAGATCACATGATACTTAGTGAGAGCTTGTAACAGAGTCATGAGGGAAAACAGGTAATGTTTCCATCAAAATATTTTGATGTTAATTTACATTTGTTAATTTTAATTTGGAAGAACAGAAGACACTGGCTAAGATTTCTTGTATAAATCAGTGTATCAGAATGATGGGGTAGCATAAGCAATTGCAAAACACTGCTTCTCTGAAATACTGTAGTGTCTGGAAATGTAATTTCCAGCTCTTGGAATGAAAGAGGAAGGGGTCTGTGTCTAGCTGAAAGCAACGTAAAAGAGGTGTCAATGGTTGTATGTACAGGGAGGGCATAGAGTGATTTTGCTTTCAGGTCTATAATAAGCTTTTGAAATTAGGAAGCCTACATAGGCTTGTATGAAGTATATGATTTCTCTTTTTAAATTGACATTTGCTTGTAAACTACTTAGTGAGCCAAGGCATTTACATCCAGTGTTGAAGAATTGTCTTTACATTTAGCTGGAACCTAAGAACTGCTATTGGCTTCCTCATGTGTTCCCTATGGTCTCACTTAAGTCCCTTAATGAGTCATTATGTCATAAATTTCCTAAGTTCAACAGACTTATTAAAGAAACAGAATAATCTGAATTTTGGATGGTTGTTCATGTTGCTGTGTTCAGTACATTATGCTGCTGTTAGTGAAACTTCAGAAGGGACACATGTGCTGCAGAGCTGGCAGGCTGTGCTGAGGCTGTGGTACAACCTGCCTAGAGACCTGTTCTGGTCTTGGCCAGTGATGTTACTTGAGTTATGTAAATTTTAAGTACTAAACAAGCTGTGTTCTCAGCAAAAACTGACTTCTATAATGCACTGAAATGTTGGGCCAAAGAATCTGTGGTTATCAAATCTGGTTGAAAAGGAAATCTTGCCCCATGAAAGACAGAGAGTAATAAAACTTTTTATAAGTATTTTGTGGAATACATAAAAATATGATGTAAGAGTTATGTCCAAAAACACAGGACTCTAAAGTGTAAAAAGCTATGACCAGAAAGTTACTAAGAGCTGTTTCATCTGCCTATCCAGACTTGTGAGTTTGAGCTAAAGGGCAGATGGGGTATGGTAGGACAATATAAACCAAGATCTTGCTTGTGCTCTAGGAAGAGAATAGGGGTTTTGATTCCATAGTGAAATCGAGGTAGAGTTATATTAAATGCAAGGATTTATTGTACATAAACAATTATGTTTGTGTATGGGGGAAGCCTTTTTGAAGTTTTGCTCCCATTTGCTATTTGAAAATTGCTTTCTGGGTTCCTCAGGATTACTGAGCAGTGCAAATATGCAGTAATGGATTTGCCATAATGGGGATCTTGTAGACCCTAGATATGTTGACACCTGCCTACATAGATACATATGTATATAAAATTGCTAATAGCAATCTTTAAACTGCATTTTTCTTTACAAAGCAGACTTGATACTATATCTCTTTATCATGAGTCATCTGCTTAAATCAGACTTCCTTTAGCCTGTAGAGTGCATGTTGATACAGCAGAGTTTTCATTTTAGCGTTCCGTAGACTTTTCACAAAGGCGCAATTGAGCGCCAGGCACTGGCTGTCTGCTTTAATGGAATGCGTGAGTTAAGGCAATTTCCTGTTGCACAGAGAGAAACCTTAAGTAGATTTACTGAATGTGACAGGAGATGTACGCAAAAAGCAAATTATTTAGTACTTTGGAACAAGACATTATGTTGCTTTGGAAGATTTGACTGAACGACATGTTACATAACAGGTAATTCTGTAGAGTATTAAATATATCACTTTGGGGTAAATTATCAACACAAAGGCACTTTTCTTGTGCCTCTTTTACATGCTGGATGATAAGGCATATCAGACAAGACTCTTGACGCTGTATTGTCCTGTTCTTGTCCAATTTCTCCTTCTGATGGTAATGGAGAAGCGTGACACTGTGGTAAAGTGCATCCAGTTGTAGGTAGTATTTAATAAATGTTTCTCCATTGTTCACAATTTGGCGGCTGTAACAGTCCCTTTTAATGGCAGGCTTGTTTACAGCGTCAGCTGTCAGAGCACCAGGTTGCTTTTGAACCAGGTTTTTGTTACTTTTTTTTTTTTTTGCTCCTGTGAAAGGATTTTGCATTTACTTAATTCCAGGGAAATAATTTCAGGGATTTATTTTTTAAATAAAATGACTAAATGCCACGTGTAGCTTGGCTGAAGAGAAGCCAAGAATTGACAATTTTAAACACCAAAGTTGTGCAGGCTTCCCCTCACGTAGTACTGCTCGTAAGTGAGAGTGGTCCATTGAAATAGAGAGATGGGGTGGAACAAGGAAAATGTCCTTAGCTTGTGGCTGGCCTTGAGGGAATTAGTTGCAGCACAACAGTCCATTTATAAAATTAAAATGAACAAACATGCAGTAAAAGATGTGGGGATAAAAGCATCACAGTAACCTACAGTGAAGCAGAGTACGTGTACGGGTGGAACACACAGGATATGAGACATCTTTTGCCACTTCTGTTTGTTTAAAACCTTAGCTAAAAAGTTAAAGCTCTCGTTTGTTCTTTCACGTCCAAGGATTTGCTAAACGTTCACATTTTGAAATTAATGGAAAATTTGAGTCTGAGAAAGGATTTGTCAAAGGTGTTTTCTGTTCTCTTTTTTTTTTCAATGGAAAAGATTACTTTAGGAGTAAACACTGTGCTATTTATTCCTGTTTTTTCAAAACAAAAAACAGGGTGACTGTTCAAAGGTAATTTTGAGGTCATCTGTTATAAATAATTTTCATTTGAGAATTACTTTGCTGTATATGGCACGAATTCCTTTAATTGAAAAAATTCATCTTCCCTTTTCTTGTGTAGCTCTGAGCACTAGCACTGTATTTTGTACAGGCATGTGAAAGATGCATGCTATAGCAATGTCCTGGTAGAATTTTCCTCTTTTCAAGGAAACCTAGTATTTCAAGAAAATTGAAGCCACAGATGTTTGTTCACTGTGAACTATTTTTCTATAGTTACATTTTTTACATTTCTGTAGTTACACAGAAGATGGTGCTGGCCTTTGAGATCAAAGGCAAAGAAGGCTTTCTGTCTTCTCAGCTCCATTTGGGGTGTTGCCAGTGGGCCAAAGGAGTGATCCTTCTGTTCAGGGGAGCCCACACCCGGAATACTGGGTCCAGTTCTGGGCTTCCCAGTACAAACAAGATACGGGCACCCTGGAAAGAGTTCACCAAAGAGCTGCTAAGGGGTTGGAGCATCTCCCAGTCTGAGAGGGCTGGAGGCTGTTCAGCCTGGAGACAGGAGGTTGTGGGGGGTGAAAATCAGTGTATGTTAGTGCTTGGAGTGAGGGTGCAAAGGAAACTGAGCCAGATGCTATTCAGTGATGGCCAGGTGCAGGACAAAAGGCAGTGGGTACAAACTGAAGCACAGGAGGTGTCCCTGAACATCAGGAACTGCTCTCTGTACCTTGATGGTGATCAAGTATTGTCACAGATTGCCTGAGATGGTTGTGGAGTCTCCATCCTCAGAGATACTCAAAAACCTGAACATGGTCCTGGGCAACCTGCTGGAGGGGAGGGAGGTTGGATGAGATGATCTTCAGAGGTCTCTTCCAGCCTCAACTATTCTGTGATGACAGAGGTACATTTTGCTGTCAGTTAAATTGAACCAATAAACAAGGAGAGATTTCTCATTCTGTTTGTGTTTGTTGCCTCGAAGCAAAAGAAAGCTTGAAGAAATGATAGATTTCCTAGGAAGAGACCTCATCTTTTTTTTTTTATACTTTTCTTAAAAGCTTGATATGACCATAGTTAGCCTAATCTAAGGTTATGCCATGTGAAATTATGTTCCCTTTTAAAAGAGGAGTCTTCTAATTAATGTGCGATTCCAGTATGGATAAGATTGCCCTCTCTAGATCTGAGAGCGCCAAAGCAGGTGAAGTAAAACCAGGTGTGGTAGTTTCAAGTAATCTGCAACATGTATCCCACTGTTCCTTTGGAGCACTGAGAGGGAGTGGTGAAAGTGGTTGTACTGACAGCTCTGCAACAGAGTTATCTCCTAAGGCAAATGAGTATTTTAGTTAAGAACTTCCTGAAATGTTGAGATGGATGGCAGTCCTTAATTTTTTTGTGAGTAATTTTTTTTTTTCCTGTGAGATGTGCATTATAAACTAAAGTTGCTGGTTTGGTTAGAACTGGGCAAGGGAGCATTTGAGTGTTTGTTCAGGCTGAGCAGCATTATTTTGACTTCAGCTCTCTGGGAGATAATGAGAAATGAGCTGTCTGCACTAATACTTACTTGCTTTGTTTTATGATGTAAAGAAAAGAGAACTGTCATGTTGCAGGGTTTTTTCCTTCCTTTGTCTTGTCATGAAAGTTCAAGAAGAGGAAAAGAACTACAGTGCTTTGTGACCTGATCTAATGTGTAAAAGCCAGGTAGGGGGCAGGTTGTCATCTGTGTGTCCCCCTTCTTTGCCTGCTTTTCCTTCCAAGACATTTCTCTGGCACTCCAGAAATATTATGAAACCTGAGCAGCTGTGAGTTCTAGTCACTTACTATGTGTAATTTGAATAAATGCAAACTATATTTAGCATTACTAGAGCACAGTGAACACCATGTCATAGGAAGGATGTCTTAAGCTACCTGGTAAGTCATTCCTCTGAGCCTGAAGCAATGTGTTTCATCATTCTTGAAGAGAGTTTTGAACTATTTTGGCTCTGTATATGCCTGTGGAGAATGTGTTCTGCATCAGGGTGTAACCTGCCTCTAAAAATTATCTGTTAAAATGTCTTCTGATTGACAACATGGGAAATAAAACATGAGAAAATAAAATGGTTGCGAACCCAAAGTCAAACCTTGCTGTACAGATACCGATTTCTACAGAAATTACTTTGGGACTGAGAATCCATTTTGTAAATTGTGACCATTAAAATGACCCACATTGTATATGAAGCTTTATGAAACCCATTATTATATACGAAGCCTTATGAAACTCATCTGCCAGAGAGCCTGGTGCTCCTGTTATTGTGTTACAGGGGGACTAATGCACACACCCTACCACATAGGAAAAGGTAAGGTAGATTTTTTTTGGGGTTTCTATAGCAGGCAGTGCTGTGGAACTGTAACTTCCTGCTTGTCTGACTATTGCTGGAGAGGTTAATTGAGATATTGCTTGATATAACATAAATATTTCAGAGGTAGGCAAGGGATTCTTAGTGCTCTCTGTTCAGCTACAATTCCCTGTAGTGCCTTTTACATTCTTGTGGCTCCCTAAATTTGTGAGTTCAAACTCTGCCAGAAGCTTCAACTACACGAAAATCACACTTTTGTTCCTTTTGACAAGTGTGTTTATATTAACTGTACCAATGCTTCTGTAAATTGGTCCAAGTTAGTTTTTCAAAAAATAAAATATCTCAATTATGAAAATAAAATGGGTCTCTTTTTTTATTAACTCTATCACAAATTCATGGCTTATGGTAATTCAGATAGTGGAGAGGATGAATCCTGCTGCTGCATGACTAAGGCTTCAATGAGCAATTAATTTGTAAATGTCCCACCCTACCTGAAGCATACTGGTGGTCTCAGCTCAGTTCTTGGAGCTCTGCTGACTGCTAGCCAGTCTTTTTCTGTCTTTTTAATTGGCATTTGCACTTTAAAACATAAATGACAAATCTGTGGAGAATAAGGGGCCCTAACACTACCACTCTCTCCTACCCATCACATGAGGTGAAGTTCCCATCAGCATGGGGGCTAAGCAATTAATTTTGTAAATGTTTAAAGACTGTTTAAAAAATATTCATAAACTAAGTCTTCTTCAGCCATCTTGCTCCTCACTAAAAATGAACATCCTACCCTCTTCCAAAAAAAATTATCCAGTAACGAATTAATTTAAATAAATGAAGGTATTTGTCATGGCTTTTGTTACTAAAGGCATTCTTACTATTTGGGTTTTCACATGCACTTAGTTGGGTAACTTCTGATTTCTTCTTCAGAGGTCTCTTTCAGCTGTCCATTTCCTGGATGTGCCATGACTTTGTCTGTAAGGACTATATTGAACATAACATGCTCACCATACAAATGCTGAGGGGTTGAAGACCTGCAGATTTCTGTACCTCCCAACAATTCAATATCACTTTGTCAATGTTGAGTTCATGTTTGTCACAGTAACATGAATAAATGCTTTGATAGGCTGTCTCCCTCTTCATCCTGAAAACCCCACTCTGAAGTACTTTTTGAGTAGGAAAATACATCAAAAGCTCTGTACAATAGAAGTTTTCTGAGTGAAGAACAGCAGTTTACTGTTTGTGATCTTTCTTGGAAGTGCACTATTTAAATGGAAGTTTGTGCTTGCCTCATAGAATGATGAAATAAATTTTAAAGCAACTAGTGTATTTTTAAATGCACAGTTACAATAACATGCATTTAATGTAGGCTTTTCTGTAAATTCTTTATTAATAAAGAGTATGATTTCTAGTTAGCTGCAGTGTAGTGGGGATAGAAATGCCCCCATGCAAGACATTGCTGATGAGGACTTTGCCTTGTGTGGTGGGTGGGAGAGAGTGGTACTGCCAGGTACTCCTTATTCTCTGTAGATTTCTTATTTGTTTTCAACTGCAAGTGCTAATTGAAAAGACAAAAAAAATTGTGGCTAGCACAGCAGAGCTGTAGGAACTGAGCTGAGACCACCAGTATGCTTCAGGAAGGGTGGGACATCTTAATTCTTTCTGTCACTGTCTTATGGGCATTTTGGCCCTGTTGCCTGTCCTAAGCAGTGATCTGAAGATGTGCACCACCAAACGTCATTGCTGTGGGAAGCTTCTTGTATTGGAATGCATGGATGTTACAGGGGAGGGTGGAATGAGCTAGAAATACCTTGCAGGACTACCACAAGTATGGCTCCAATCAGTCCTGAATCTTCAGGCTCTTCATCTTGATAAAATCCCTGAGAGCTTTTGAAAGTAAACACTACTGTGTTTGAAAATGATGGCGGCAGCTCACAGGAGGACTGTATCTGTCCCTGGTACTGCCAGTTCACCGGTAATTCTTTAGAGATCTTGAATCAAACCCAGTTCTAGAGGCTCAATAAGCAGCCTAGTCTCCTTCAGAATCAACTGCATTCAAAACTAAGCAGAACATTTTGGAATCTAATGGAGTTCCTAAGCTTAAACGAGCCAAGTGCCTGAACTGTGCAGCACATAAATGGTTTGTTATCAGGTTGAAAGGTAAGTCTTGGAAAGCCTTTGTCCACTCTTTGTTCCTCTGAGCTGTGACTGCAGTACCTGTATCAGGCACCTGTCTGTTATTCCCCACAGAAGTGCATGTGCAGGATGCTCGAGATGTGCTTCAGCAGAACCAGGCCAAGCAGGTTCCAGTCTCTAGGGCAGTCAAAAGTCACACCTAGAGAGAATTTCTGTGTTAGGGAAGCTGGCCTATTCTGTCCTGTCCATTTTATATTAAGGGTCAGTTATGTGCTCTGAGACTGGAAATTTTCCTAATCTATAGTTTTGTGTGGTTGGTAACACAGTGATGAAGCTAGGTGCAGCTTGTTTTTTCACTCTGTTCAAATTAGCAAGGTGTAAGGAATAGTGAATACATTTGTTTCAGGACTAATTCTTGTGCTACTTGGTACTACTCTTGTGCTGCCTAAACTGGAGAAATTTCCACAGAATGTATGTGCTTTTTTGCACTTCTGCAGGCAGAGACACAGACTGAAGCGTGTCAATAGTATTGACATTTCTGACTGAATGGGACTTGATCTTCTATGCTAGTTGTTGTTGTTCATTGGTGGGCTTTTTTCTTTCTTCTTTCTATGAGTCCTGTTGGGTTTTTATTCCAGCCAATTCTTATGTCTGCAGCTCTCAGTATGGTGGCTGTGGAGAGTTCATAGGGGTTTTTTGTTACAACTTGGTAAGCGTATTTATTTCAGGAACTCTTTATCCTTGTTTCAAGGCATGAAGAGCTCATATGGCTTCTGAAACTACTTCAGCTGAAGTCTGTTGAGGTAATTTATAACAAACAGGTAGTTTTGGTATGACTGTTTATGTAAACATAAGCCAAATAAATACTAGTTCATTAAGTACACTTATGTTAGATCAGATGTCTTGACAAACTTCTTATCTTAAACACGGTAACATTTGTAACATCATCTGAACCCACAAGATGCTAAAATATTTATTCTGAATATCTAATTTTAAAAAACAAACCACTTACTGTTGTATTTTGTATTTTGCCTGGGAAGTAATGAGGTAAGACTTGCAGACTTTTCCATGACAGCCTTATCTGAGCACTAGAGTATTGGATGTAGCAGGAACCTGCTAGAGATACGAGCTCCCAGAGGTGAATGTCTCTCAAGCCTATTTAGGTTGTGTATCTCCATAACTTGCTAAAAGCCTTTATATGAATAAGAAATACTTTCGTATACGGGAAGTCTGAAGGCCGTGTGGTGCTAAAAGCATTGGCTTTGCCTGGCTGTCACTTTCTTAATTTCACAAATAGCCTTGGCACAGTCGCTTTCCTCTATCAGAGCCCTGTGGCATTTCAAGTAAGTATTGTTTTGAACTTAACTGATTTGCCATTTCCTCTTCAGTATACACTTACTTCAGAGGGAAAACTGAGCAAACTTGAAGTGCACAAGCGCTTCCTTGAAATGGTGAGGGAAGCGGAAATGATTTCTACCTTGTAGTTTATTTAATGTGTTTATGGGCTGCCAGTGCATTGCAAGGGCATGTTTTGTATGTGACTGAAATGTTTTTCAACTTTTTTTCTCATACAGCTCAAAAATACATTGGTATTCAGTCAGTTCAAAAGTGTTTTGGGAGTTTGTTCAAGTATTTCTGCAGGTATAGCTTTGATTTTTAAGTGTTGGAAGTTGAGGTCCATTTTCTCTTTTCACAGGACTGCTCGCTCTGTATATAAGAGGCCTCACTTTCCAGAAAAGTCTTAAAACAGTTATGTGGACTACTTAATAACAAAGATTGTAACTAATAAGGAGTTATTTACAAATGCAGGAAACTTAGGGATAAGTTTGTTTTACGATATTTCCTTGACTTGTTCTATAACTGTCAGGCAAGACCATTTACTCTCTGTACTGCAAATATGGTCCCTGCCAACAATGTTTCAAAAAAGCGACTGGCCTAGTGCCAGCACCATTATCCTGTCATTATTCTGACAATAAAGAAATGCAGATGTGCCCAAGTTCATACTGCCTGAAACACTGAAGAATTAAGAATGATCAAAGTACATCTGATAGGATTTTGGCGCAACCTTATCTCAGGGGAATCTGGAGGGGAGGGTGGGGTTGGTTTAGCTCCCTTTTTCGTCTGCTTATTGTATTTTAAACAATGCTGGCTCATTCTGTTGGTCATGGAGCTAGTGGCAGAAACGGACTTTCAGGTACTAAATTAATTTTATGAAAATGGTGTTTTATAAAATGAGAAGTTTTCCCAAATAATGTTGTCTTTTGAAAAGTCTATATGCTCATAACTGTATGCCCAAGCATTATGGGAAATGGTGAGACATCCTTATCCATGCTGGAGACTTAGACATCTTAGCACAACTAATGCTTCTTAGCTCTTCAGAGTGTCTGGAATACTTCACTGCTAGGACTCTTAGGTTTTTCAGGCCTGGCTTTGTACCTTTCTAGTTGCTGGAGATTGCTCGTACCACACTTTAATCTAGCTGAAGATCCCTGACTTAAACTTTGAATCTCGTGAGTGATTCAGCGTTGGAGTAAAAGTTGTTTCTTTGCAGAATAAATTCATTTTAATGTTTTAAATATCTTGAGGTGAAGGCTGTGTGACTCCATCTGACTTTGCTCTTGAGGCAATGCAATAATATAACCTAAGTGGTAGGTTATATTTCACTTGATGTGACTAGATTGCCCTGCTTGCACAGACAATTCTTCTGAGCAGTGAAGCGTTGAAGATGCATGGGCAGTGATTTTGAGCCTTGGCTGGCCAACAGTGATATTTTGAAAGACCTGAGAGGGAGCAAGAATTGATGTAGACCAATAGCACTTTTGAAGTAAGACACGTGAAGTAGCTCTGATGCTGTTCCACTAAATGTGAGCTAAACCAGTGTTCCCAGCAAGGTGGAGCTGAGGCCTTTGTGTAGTATTTGACACTGGTGAGCATCTTGGCTTAGGTGAGGGAAACATTCAGTATCCCTCGAGAAGAGCCTGTTGTCTTCCTTTCTTTTAGCTTGTTTTACATCTGGGAAACATGAGAGACACTCAAATGAAGTAATGATCTTGGGAAAAGAAATTGTGGTTAAGTTTTCATAGCAGCATGCTTCAGTCAGTACTTCTAGGCCTTTTGATTACCAAAAATGGCTTTACAGAGGTGCCTTTTACAAACCTCTGCATGTAACCCCTGATTTATATCTATTGCTTTAATCGATAGTCACATCTTCCCAAAGTATCTGCTTGGCTGAAAATATTGAATAAACAATAATGGCACTGAAAGATGATACTTGATGTATTAGCAGGAGAAGAAAAACTGTCCCCACAAACACTTTACCCATTTAATTAGGCAGAAAATGGGTTCTGTAGATTGGTTATTAAAAAAGGCTTTTTATTAATGTGATTGTTATTCCATTAGTAATTGGATTGAGAGAAGTTCTCTTTCAGTCTGCAAAGAAGGAAGAGAATACAGATTTTAATACTTGGGGTTTTGTGTATAACCAATTAGAGCTTAGGTTGATGATTTACATAATGCTTTCTTGGTTTTTAAATGCAGTGGAGAGAACCTCTCCATTATTTATCTCTTGCTGCAGGGTGGGGCCCACAGTTTTAATTATCTTACAAACCACTTTCTAGATCTTTGTATTAACAGTGAAAGATCTCATTTAATTTCTTGTTCCCTATAATTTCCTAGTTTGCAACTACAGGTGGTAATTATTGAGTTCTTCATGGAGATGGCTGTGTGCTTCATTTAAGGAAATTTCTTTGGAGGTCATCTGTAAGTCATTTTGAGTTCCTTCTGGAGATTCACTTTTGCCAAGATTCACATTTTGTTGAGAAATTGGGCGACAGAGAAGGTTGCCAAAAAAATAGCATGGGATGTCTTCATGACTGTCCAAGGCATGTAAAACCTTGGAGAAAGAGAGCATTTCTTGCTTGTCACTTTGACCCTGTCTCCCTTATATGGTTTTTACCTTTATCTTTTCGCTTCTGTGAGAGGAATTTGACAATAGCTGTGTTTAGAAATTGTTTGACACTTTGGTTATGTCCAAGATGGCTCCATGCAAAGCAGTCTTAGATGTTTGAAAGGGATTGCTTGCTTTGCAGAGCTGCTCTGCTGCTGATTCCAAAGCCAGCACTTCTCTTCTCATAGTCCTGCTGCTGAGCTCACGTATCCTGCTGGGCCTGTGGTATCCAGAGCAAGGTTTGTGCAGGCTGTATTCCCTCTTTCCTCCTAACTCAGTCTCCTAGCATGGGAGCTTAGATAGTCTGTGCATGGGCAAAGTAGAGCTGATCTACTGACAGAAAAGCAGCTGCTTACTGACAAGTGATGTAATCTGTCTGCCATGGTATTAGCACTTACACAGTGTCCTGATTCATCAGTGTATTTTTGTATGGGTGTTTTTCATATGGTACTTTTATAAGTGCAGGTACAAGGAACAATAACTTTACAAGTCCAGAATTAGACCTCTCGAGTATTGTTTGCTTCATTCTCTGATGTTATGGTGTCACAGAATGGGTCAGATTGCCTGACAATGGATCATCTGCTCAAGCAGGGTCATCCTACAGCACTTGGCACAGGATTGTGTCCACATGGTTCTTGGATATCTCCGGTGATGGAGAGTCCACGTTCTCTCTGGGCAGTCTGCTCCAGTTTCTGGTCAGTTGCACTGTAAAGAAGTTCTTCCTCATGTTCAGTTGAACTTCCTGTGCATTGGTTTCTTCACGTTGGCTCTTGTGTTGCTCAGCACCATGGAGCAGAGCCTGGTCCATTGTCTTGACACCCTCCCTTCAGATACTGAGAGACATTGATGATGTCCTGTCTGTCATCTCCTCTCAAGGCTGAATGGGCCCAACTCCGTCCTTCCTCATAAGAGAGATGCTCCAGTCTCATCATCATCTTTGTCACCCTCTTCTGGACCCGCTCCAGGAGCTCCGTGTCTGTCTTGCCCTGAGGATCCCAGAACTGGACACTACACTCCAGATTGTTTCTCACCAGGGCTGAGTAGAGGGGCAGGATCCCCTCTCTCCACCAGCTGGCAGTGCTTTTCCTGATGTCCCCCAGGATACCATTGGCCTTCTTGGCCCCAAAGACACACTGCTGGCTCAGGGACAGCTTGTTGTCCACCATCCACCACGACCTCCAGGCCCCTCTATGGAGAGCTGCTTTCCAGCAGTGACAGGCCCTCCAGCTAGACTCAGTGCCATGATCAGACCCTCTGGGGTGTGCCTTTCAGCCAGCTCTCCATCTGCCTCACTGTCTGCAGGTCCTTGCCTATGACCATCTTGTTGAAAGTCAAGGTGGACAATATCCACTCTGCCCTCATCTATCTAAGCAGTTGATCATAGAGGGGAGATCAGCATGATTCAGTGGCTACATGCTGACAACTCCTGATCACCTTTTCCTCATCCGTGTGGATAGAGACAGCCTCGGTGAAGAGGTGATTCCATCAAGCACTGTTTCCTTTTAAATTCAGACCCTCACAGCAGTGAGGAAGGAAGAGACAATAAGCACCGAGTTCTGAAAAGTCTGTCATGTCTGTGGTGAGAGCTGGGGCTGCAGAGGAGGCAGGATGGCTTTTGTAGCAGCTCAGCAGCATTGAGTATGTCTTTGTCAGTTCATTTGCATTGGGAGCAAAAAGCTTGGGAATACATTTTACATATGCAGAAAAAACACCAAACAGAAAATAGCAATCTTAAAGTCTTGAAGGAAAAGAGGATTACTGCATATGTAGCTTCTCAATGCTTGTGGCCTAATTTTTTTTTTACCATTTAAAGCAAGCAAATCTGGTTTTATACCACAATGTGCAGCTTAATCTTAGAGGAGTTTGAGTTGAAATAAATCTGGCCTTTCTTGTGGACAGATATCACATTTGCTAACCTCCAGTCACCCAGGGCCTCACTGGTTAGCCAGGACTGCTGACCACCAAATCACACTTCAGAAGTGATGAGGGTCTCTTAGTGAGAAACTGACTATTATTTTAGTTAAAATATTGCTGCATCATATTTTATTCATCATTCTCATTAGCATGGCTAACTTCATGTGGCATTTTTAGTATTGTTGAATCTTAAATATTTTGAAGCTTTGCTGGTTTTTACTAGCTAGGGAAATCTTGCTACCCTTCAGGGATTAAGGGTTTTTTTAAAGTCATGGTAAATATTTCAAATTGCTTTTCACTTGTGATGTAATCTGTTTTTTAAATGATGATATAAAGATTTTTTAAAAACCCAAACTTTTATGCACATACTAATTTCAGCTTTCAGAGTTCTGATTGCAAAGCAGAAAGTCCAGTCTT
Organism: Agelaius tricolor; assembly: GCF_023055355.1. Classification (NCBI taxonomy): domain Eukaryota; kingdom Metazoa; phylum Chordata; class Aves; order Passeriformes; family Icteridae; genus Agelaius; species Agelaius tricolor. Next base: position 9,293,883 of record NW_027269263.1, read on the forward strand.
GTCCAGCCAAACTTTAAAAAGCTGTCCTATTTTTTCCCTGTTTGCAGTGGGTGGTAGGCCCATATACATTAGAAAATAAATCAGGTCACCTCTATCTCAGCAGCATGCTTTACATGTAATGTTGTAGCTTCTAGTTCAGCAATAAACCTGAAATGCTACCAGCAAGCACTTAATGACTTGCCCCCAATCAAGGGGGATTGTAAGATGGAATCCCCAAAGTGTAAAGGTCATTCTGACTAAGTTACTCAGAAGATTCAGTTTGTTTTACATATACTGATGGCTCAATTTTTATTTGTCCAGATATTTCTGTCTCTGTATGTGTACAGATGTATAAATATATATTAAGCGTGTGCATGCAGTAAATTTTCATGAATTTAAACATTTATTATCCATTTGAGAACATCCTGCCTTTGAAATGTTTCTAAGTTTTTTTTATAACTAAATCAACTTAAATATTTAAAAGATTAAGTTCTAGAAGTTATCACAGGCATCTTGCTTTGGTAGTTTCACTTCTTCCTTTCTATTTAGTTGGAATTCACTTACCAGAGCTGCATTTGCTGTTTTTTCTGCACCTTTGATATACTCTCATATACACCATTGCAATCGAATAGTAGTTTTCTCTGTAGAAAGACTTGAGACGAATAAAAAATCTGCATAACAGTGTACTGTATGTCATCAGTTCAGATTTTTCACTACTAACTGGATGACCAGTCTGACCTAAACTTGAAAATCTTGATCCTGACAAAAGTACTGAGCTTTTGAACTTGGAAACAAGGCTTAGTTTGAAAAAGTATGACCATGTATCAGGTCTCCCATTGCTTCCCAGAAAAGAAGTAAATTATATGAAGTATATGTAATGTCAAGACTTGTTAGTACTTTGCAGCAAGCCTGACTTAAATTTTAAACATGAATTTTCATCAGGATATTTAGAACCACTAAAAAGGAAAATAAGAATAATTTGCCTTAATAATAGCTGGACTTGGAAGAGCTTAGAATTTTCCCATTTTGGCACATTGGTTGAATTAGTGAACCTTAACTGCTTTCAATAGACTGCTTCTAGTTGTAGATGTGCTAGTAGCTAAAACCTCTCTCTTGCTGGCATAAAGAAATGCAGATATATTTCAGTTTTCAGTATTAATATCACTGCTTCCTCAGTGTTTGACTTGGATGAATAATATCCTGCCACTATCGCTGAGGACCAAGTGCAAAGTATCTGCAGCATTCTCCAAGCACAGAGTGTCCTTAGCAGTGTTGTGTAGATTAATGCTGCAATTGCATATTCCAGATGCACGATCAAGACACATTTTTTGAATAGTGAGCAAAATGATGAGCAGCAGATGCACCTTCATCCAGGCCCAAATGCTGTTCTGGTTCTGTCTGACATGGCCTGAGATCTCCATGGAAAAGCAGATGATGATGTTGGAAAGAGGGGAGTTACATCCTATTCTCTGTTGGAAAAATTCATCCTGCTTTCAGCCAGAATGGGTTGCAACTGTTTAGCTCTAGATGAATTGCAGATTTGCATCAATAAAAAATTAATGACTTGCAGCTCAGTCTAAATTAAATATTTAAACTTCTCCATTGTGCCCCAACTTTATTGTTGCAAGGAGAACTTCAGTGTTTAAAGTTTGTCATTTGTATTGGGCAGGACCTCTTATAAAATACTCAGTTTTTATGTAAAGAGGCTTAATTGCCTTATAGGTTTCAGAATTAAAAGCCTTACTCAGTTAGCTATTTGCTAATTCTGTAATGTGCACCAGAGCTGAGACAAACTACATTTTTGCTAAAAATAAACAATCTTTCAAAATTTCAGCTGGACAGTATCTGGCAGTCTTAATTTTGAAGTCATGAGCCATGCTAAGGGCAAAGTATTTTTGTAGTGAACTATTTCTCCTCATGTTATCTCTTGCCAATAACAAGAAAGGGAATTTGTATGTATTTCTGGAGGCACAAATTAGATTCTTTGTTAGCATAGGATAAATGACAGGTTTTGTATATTTAGCAAATAAACCAACTAGCTGTACATGCTTTTGCAGGTGTTTTACTTTTATTCCTCACTAAAAGATTGTGGTGACACATGCAAATATTCTATTTAACATTTCATGTAACTTAAAATGTAAGATCACTTATGTTTGTAGTGTTACTGAACTGTTAGCACTACTGTCCACTTCTTGTTCTGTAACCAAAAGAAAGGGATGGTTTGAAATGAAAAAAACAAGTGATACTTATTCACCAAACTCTTTGCTGTATGGACAATATATACATCGGATTATTCAAAGATGCAGCTCAGTAAGATCTGGGAATAGTCTTGGAGATCTTGGTTTTGAGGTGTACCACTTATAACCTATTGTGTTCAGTCAGTGTTTAATGTACTTTCTTCTGGCAGAGAGCACTCGGAAGCTTGTAGGAAGAAGCTCAGTCTTAAACCAAATTACATTTTTTCCAAGTAAAATGTAAGTAATCTTTAGGTTTTCAGAATAGAGAGGCATTTGAATGCAACGTGCATTTGACATATTTTGTAATCAGGTTCATTTGGGAAAGATGCATTTTGAGTAACTTAAAATTGTGGTATCAGGTTACTAAAGTGCTGACTTTATTTCTGACCTTTGCTTCGGTTTCCATAGTTATGCATATTCACTGCTGCAATTCCATATGGGGCAGCTCTGAACTGCAGTGTATAAGAACATCTGGTTATGCAAACGATTGTGGATGGAGGGAGAGGGGTGCAAGTAAATTTCATGTGCTAAAAGACTTCTGCCTTGAACAAAAACTTTGCATGTGGAGTTCAAGCATAGAATGAATTTTGTTTGGTTTTTCTTTACCTAAAACATTTTCTAAAATAACATGTGGTTCTCATTGTATAGTTCTCCAAGTGTTTTATTCTTTCTTTAGCATACATAACTACCTAAAAATCAAGAAACAAAATGCTCATCATCTCCTTAATCCCATTTTTAAGACTCCGGTTTCTTCTGGAGAATAGAAAGGGCTTGGAGAATGCCAGATTGCTGAACTTTCCTGAATATACTGAACATAACCATGTGATGCTGGGATCTGTGAATTAAACCTGTCTGATAAAAGCAAAGCCCTTCGGACTATAGGAATATCAAAGTATTACTGTGGAGTCATGAAATAATAATGTAGGTGGAGGAGAGCAATCAGGTTTTACCTTGATTAGCTCCAAGGGAAATGCTTTTGCACCCTAAGCAGTGATTAGTGTTTCTTCTGGCACTTCCTTCGTGGATGAACCACTGATAATTGGATCTTTTTGAGTAGGAACTGCTGTAAGTTTCACAGAGTGGTAACAAGCTGTGTGTGCATTCTGTTCAAATGGCTGTGTCTTCCCAGCTGAATGACTGTAAGGAACCTTTAATTTGAAGCAGGTACTTAAGTGAAAGATGCATTCGATATATTCATTAGAATTATGTACATATTTGATATTTATGTAATGCTCAGGATATTCTTTGCTGTGGTAACCAGGGGTGGTGGTTTTTTATTTTGGTTTGTTGTAAGACTCTCCTGGAATCTCTTTATCAGCTTAAGGGTAACATAATTGAAGTCTTTATTACATTTAAAAATAGATAAAAATCATACTCTTTTATGTGATAAAGCTGACAAGCTGTTGCAAAACATGAAGTGCTGCATTGTTGAATATCTAGATAAACATAGGTAAGTGCATCTAAGTGGTGACTGTCTTGGATTTAAACATCTATTCTTGCTCATGTGGAAGAGTAAAGAAGAAAAGGGAGATGGCAGGTAAATCTCAAGATTTAAGACTTCAGAAGACAATTTTCTTTCTCCTTTTCTTGTCTAAATTGTAGTGTGAGGTTGGAGTCTATTAAGGAAAAATACATGGTAGTTTTTTGTGCAGCCTTGGGGATTACATCTTGTTGTATCATCAACACATCTGTTACATTGCAATACTGTGTCATGATTCCATTTTACAGGAGGGAAAAAAGAATTAGATCAAGTGATCCTTTAAGCTCCCAAGGATTTAACATTCTGTTTTAAAACATCTTGCAGCTTTAAAAATAAATAAAAATAAATAAAATTTAAGTAAATATAAATAAATACAAACAAAAAGGAATAGCTGTTTAATATTTACATTGCTGTCTTAATTAGAGGAATATGAGAAGCCAAAATGAAATGTTCACAATTTACACAGCATTAAATGTAGGATGTACAGAAGTTAATCTGGAGTTAGAGAAGCCTGTATGGCACTTCTGACTTGAGAAAGATTTCTAAGCCCTTCCAGGATGATTGCAACAAACTGGACAAAAAAAAAAAACAAAAAAAACCCAGGTGCTTTTTTTTTTTATCGTGTAGGTTTTTCTTGTTTTCATGATGAAGTGCTAGAGACTCTAGCAGGGCTAGAAAAGAAAATGGTGGTGAAGATGAGTAGTTGTAGGAGCTTTGCTTTAGAGAGGCTAAAATCACACTTGCTATGTTATCTGTTGTTGGGAAAAGCTTTAATGAGCTGGCATCACCCAAACCAGGATGTCATTTTTGAAGTTAAGTAGGGAATCAAAGGAAGTATCCCAGTTAAGAGATGAGCTGAAGGAGAGTGCTCTGAAGAGAGGATGGGAGGTATGAGGAGGAAGTGCAGGGGTGTAAAGAGTGTGGTTTTTTCCTCCTGACAGGTGTGTTGAATTCAGGGAACCTTGGGGTACTGAGAGTTGCAAGTCAAAAAAATGCAGAGATTTTATTAATAAATTTTTGTTCCAAGGTTTTGATTTCAAGGTACTGATAAATCTACTGGATTTAAGTGGTTTGTGTTTTGCCAATGAACTTCAAACCTGTGTTCCTGAAAGCAGACTTGTATGTGGTGCACTCTCAGCTGGACTGCTGGGCTAGCCAAGAGCAATTCCCTGAAGGCTGTGGCTCGAATTTTTACTTAGAAACCAGCAAATTGGAAATGATTTGGAGTTTTCATGCCTGACGTGAGAACTGCAGGAAGATGCTGTGATAGAGCTTTGTTGATAACCAGGTCAGTGCTGAACCATGGAGCACTTGAAGGTTATATTGGTCGGCAGAATTTACTTATGGTACAGGGAAAGTGTGTTAAGCATAGAGCTTGATGGGGGGAGAAACAACTGCACAATGAATCAATCTACCAAAATAGGTAAAATCATCACAGTGGACTTTTGCATATTAAAAAACAAAACTGCAAATTAAAACTGCAAATTAAAAAATGTTCTCCTGTGCAATTTAAGTTCTGGTGTTTTGAGTCTGACTCAGTTTTCCTTCATGTTTTTCCTCATGGTGAAGGCCAGATAATGCTTTATTGTGGCAATGGTCCTAATACATGTCAATCTGATGTCAATGATTTGTTTTTAAATGAAATATGAAGAATGATCTCCTCTGAAATTAACCCTACCCAGTGATTGGAATGTTTAGATTTGTGTTGTTAGCATATAGAAAAAAAGCAAAAGGCAGGACAAATTTAATACTTCATTTACTTATAAATCATTCAGCACCAACAGCTCAGTTTTGCTACTATTAAGATCAGACATTCTTTCTTACATTTCTCTAGAGGTAGAGCATAAGCTAAACAGATTTTGTCTGCTCAACTACATGATCTGAACCTGGTCTTATTTAATTTTCCCTTTTTAGGTTTTTTCCTCTCTTTTTGGTGTTAGCTTTCTGTTGCTGCTAGGATACTGAGCTGGCTGAATTGGTTTACTGTTGCTGAAAAAGGACAGCTCACTTGACTTTCTCCTCCTTCCAGTGTTCTGAGTGTTGGCCAGCTTCACTTTTTCAGTGGTTCTGATGTACTTTGGACTCTCCACTGAGCCAGTTCATCCAACTCACGCAGCAAAACCATTTTGCTCTTGCCAGGTCTGTGCTGTTTGTAGGCTGCTCACTTGTATAAACTAGCATTATTGTTGGACATGCTTAATACCTTTCAAAGAATTTTGCTGAAATAATTGTATCCTGCATGTTGTTGCCACTTTCAGAGACAGGACATTAAATCTGTTTTACAGAATTTTAGAATTTTCAGTAGTTATACTGACTTTGAAGGGCACTGCACATCACCCAGCACAAGTGGAATTTGCTGTTGAATTGTACTAATTGCAGTTCCGCTTTTTGGATTTTTAGAAACTGAGCACCAGAAAAAGGAAAAAAAAAAGTAGATCTGGAGTTAACAGCTCAAAGAAATCAGAGCCTCTCATTATTTCATTCTTCAGTTTCTGAAATCAAATGCAGAAGAAGCAGGCTTGAGACGGATATATTTTTAATCAGTAAAGCACCAATTGTGTTTGTTTCACCTTCATAGCTGAGCTTAGCCAGACTGAGCCTGGTGTCCTCCTGATTTCTGTCATCTGAAGTCCTGTGCAGTTTCAGACTTTACATTTATTGTATTTGCAGTGCTTCAGTACTTCCGTTCTTGGCACCTCAATAAACATTTTGTGATGTTCCCTCTCCATCTCATCCTGTATGGCTTCTAGACTGCTGTGTGTAAGGAAATGAGGAAGAGATTACATCCAATTTGTCTTTGCTTACTGTTGTTGTTTGTTGGGCAAATATCAAGCCAGAAATTATCCTTAGATTTAGCTAGCTATTCAGTTACATAATTAAGTGATAGAGCATCTCTTCAGTCTTGTTCTCTCCTGGGATTTCATCTTATCTTGCTGCTCCATGATGTAAAAGGGGCATGTTTTCCTTGACTTCTATCTTGTACTGGGTCTTATTCCTTGTTATCTCTCAGGAAAGAATTAATGTCTTCATTTTTGGTTACACATATGATTTTAAGCGACTGCAGGTGGATGTGTGGAGTGTTTTAAGCACTGTGATCTTCTTTCTATTCTCCTTTCAATGTAAGCATAGTACTAGTATTAACTGGAAGTAATAGCCTATGTTATGAAAATTTCTATCACTGCTTAAATTTCAAGAGTTGATGCTTTTTTCATGTATTTAAAAGAAAAACTTAAATCCTAAACTGTTAATAATGCAAAATAATTTAGTTTTATTTCAAAAGTTCAAACCATAGAATGTTAGAGGGTCTAGGATTTTTTTAATCTGGTTCTTGTCACTGTAGTGTTCAACATATAATTGGAATTTCACCTAATTTCATTTTCTCTTAGGCCAAGGTGCAGCAGACAAATTCTGACTTTCTTCTTCAGCCTCCTCCTCCCTCTTCCTCCCTCAAGGACTGAAATGTCCTTGCAGAGATCAGAACCGTGCACTAAGAATGCGGAAATTAGTGCTGTGCAGCTGGTTAATTCATTAGCCTTTCTGATTCCTTATGGGAGTTAAATTTCTGTTGGAAAGGAAGGTACACCACCATGGGATTCTTGAATGCTGTGCTAATCAAAGCTGGCATGCAACTTGGGTCTCCCAAATCCTATATTTTTGAGAGAAAAGATCATTGCCCTACTTAGTCACAGTGCTGCACCAACATAATTTTCTGAGTAATTAGAAATAAAATAGCCTACTATATCTTTTTCTGGTAGGGTATTGTTTGATATTAATTAATTATTTTTTTTAACAGACACTTAGCAGAGGCTTGGTATGCTTTCTTTGCTGTCTTAGCACATTCTCTTCAAGGGCTGATTCGGTTTTGCTGCTTGGTGTTTTGACAGGCTGACTTCTGACATGACACGCATAAAATGATGGTGGCAGTTTTGGTTTTATATAGCTTACAGATAAATCTTTTGTACGTATGTGACTTGATTTGGGAAAATAGCCCATAGATTTTAGACTTCTGCCCCCCTATAGCTGTCTGTCAGTTCCAGAATCTAACCTGTGCATATTGAAGTTCTGATTGTTAAGCTGGAGTGTGTAAGGAGCAGGAAAGCTGAATGCCATGCCTTTAGGCCAGATCTGACCTCTTGATGTGTTCAGGGACCAGTCCTGTTTAATATCTTTGTTGATGATCTGGACAAGAGGGTCGAGTGCACCCTCACTTTTCAGGGAACACCAAGTTTTGTGGGAATGTTGATCTCCTCAATGGGCTGATGCCAACTGTGTGAAGTTCAGCAAGGCCCAGTGCCAGGTCCTGCCCTGGGGTCACAACAACCCCTGCAGTGCTGCAGGTTTGGGGCAGAGTTTGGAAAAAGCTGCCAAATGGAAAAGGACCTGCAGGGGAGTGCTGGTTTGACAGCAGCTGAACATGAGCCAGCAGTGGGCCCGGGTGGCCAAGAGGGCCAGTGACATCCTCCTTTTATCAGCAATAGTGTGGCCAGCAGCACCAGGGCAGTGATGGTCCCTCTGTTCCTGGTGAGGTCACACTTGGAGTGCTGTGCTCAGTTTGGGGCCCCCTCACTACAAGAAAGGCATTGAGGGGGTGTCCAGAGAAGGGCACAGAGCTGGGGAAGGGTCTGGGACACCAGCTGCTCCTTATTAGACTGAGGGGGAGAGCTGGGAATTTTTAGCGTGGAGAAAACGAGGCTCAAGGGAGACTCCATCACTGTCCACCACCTCCTGAAAGGAGGTTGTAGTGGGGTGGGGATCAGTCCCTTCCCCCAGGTAACAAGTGGTAGGACAAGAGGAAATAGTTTCAAATTGTGCCGGAGGAGGCTTAAATTGGATATTAGAAAAAATGTCTTTACTGAAAGTGTGGTCAGCCATTGGAACCAGAGCCCAGGGGAGTGGTGGAGTTGCACTTTCTGGAAGTGTTAAAAATCCATGTGAATGTGGCATTAGTGCCATGGTTTAGTGATGAATTTGGGTTGTGTAATGGTGGGAGTCAGTGATTTTGGAGGTCTTTTCCAAATGAAATGATTCTATGATTTATCAAGATCCAATAACAGATTGTGCAGAATTTAGCTTATGGTTTGGAAATAGAAGTAAATTTCTAATCCATAGAAGCTGAAAGGACTGACTAAATTCCAAATGTGCATATAAATACAGTGCTGCTCTAAGTATCCAGAAATAACAATTCTCCGATGAGGACTGACTGCTAAGCCTAATTACAGATTTTCCAAGTCAAATTATTAAATAACTTAAATGCATTAATATACACAGAATTTAATTGTGCACATAAATTAGGGCCAGAAGGCTTTGGAGAGTAATGAAGATGCATATTCTCTATCCTTCTCTCCTATCCTGAGTGATGCTGAATTTAGTGCTCTGACTAATGCACGGTGATGTATTCAATTCTAGCTGTTACTTACATCTGACTCATGATCTCTGTAAATCTGAAGAGAACATCTACCTTGTTGTAACTTTGGCCCCGAGTCCAAGTTATACTTGTAGTTCAGTCTACTTTAGTTTTTAGTTTATAACCATACTCCTCTCCAATTTATTTTCTTTTATACATGTCATGTAGGATGCTCATTTTGCAATTTTATATTAATGAAATTATTTCTTTTGTGAAGTGAACAAAATGTTCAGTAAGAATGAGAAAGGAAATCACTCTTCAGAGGACTTCAAGCTGCAGGCTGAAGTGTAGGCCATGCTGGAGCTGTGTATTACTGTTCCTCTGTTAAACCAAGAAAGAAACCATGCTTACTGTCGAGTTTTTGCAGTATTTAGAGCTGGAAACAGAATTTGGAAAAGGGCAGATTTCTCATAGATACAGGAATTCATTTTAGTGGAAGAGGGAACTATCAAATACAATAGTTTTCAAAGAAAATTTTGGTTTTGAGTAATATGGAATCTGCTGTAGGACTGCCATCATTTCATGTATGTTCTTTCTGTAATGGGAACAGGAGTCAGAATTGGAATAATGTAACAGCTTCATAAAATCATCATCATCATCATTGTTGTCAAGCAATTGTTCTAATCTTTTCACTTACCTAACAAGTGAATAATTATTTGGGGAAAACAAGATTGCCTCTTTTTTCATTGAGTGAGAACCCATTGTTTGTGTTGGGCATTTGCTGTCTTTGGCACCCTGAGGTGATCCAAACACCGCAGGTTGAACCTGTACAGCTTTTCCTTCTTACACCTGTCTTGAATAGGCTGACTTTGGGAATAAACCTCTGAACTAAAAAGACCTTGAGCCCCTCCAAAGAAGGCCAGTGAAACTGGAGTAGGGGCTGGAGCAGAAGTTTTATGAACTGAGGGAATATTTAGCCTGGAGAAAAGGAGGTGCCCTCCTCCTTGTCTCTTCTCACAAGTAACAGGCGACAGGATAAAAGAAAATGGTGGCTTCGAGTTGTGCCAGGGAAGGTTCAGATTAGGTATAAGGAAGAATTACTTAATTGAAAGGGTTGTCAAGTTCTGGAACAGGCTGTTCAGGGAAGCCATTGAGTCACCATCCCTGGAGGTATTTGAAATACATGTAGGTGTGGCTCATAAGGACCTGGTTTAGTGGTAGACTTGACACTGTTAGGTTAATGTTTTGACTTAATCTTAAAAGTCTTTTCCAACCTAACCAATTCTATGATTGTTTGCCAGCTTGAGCTTTGAGTCTGGAAGAGTTGGGGTGCTCGAACCATATGCAGAAGTAACTTGGAAGTAGGATTCACTTTCTGAAGTGATTAGGTTCAGTGTTTTGTGCAGCCAATTGAGAAACTGTTGTGACTAGGGGGATTTGGGGTTTCTGCACAGGACAGAACTAAGTGGGTGGATGGAAGGACATTGTGATCTCAAATAAATATATTCCATGATGGGCAGAATTTATGAATCCTAGTACCTTGACACTAGTGTTCTGTTTCCCTCTCCTCTCTTTATCTCTGTCCAACCAGGGCAGTCACAGAAGATCAGTGTCAAAGAGATATTTGAACTGGGCAGCAAACAGTACATGTGGTGCTATGTGTGGAACTGTGGGTATGCAAGCTTGCTAGCCACCTGCTCCCAAAAGGCATCTTAAAAGCATGATTTCTGCCTGAGCCTCACTCTGGGGAGAAGGGCAGATGAATGATTAATTTATACTTTCATCATCTCAGATGCTTATGTTCATGAAATATGAAAGTGGCTATTTCTGAGTTTCTAGACTTCTGTTGAGTATATTTTGAATTGGCTGTTGGATTCAGAAGTTACTGGAGAAGGCAGAAGTAGAATAAGTTACTCCATACTCGCTTAGGAAAGCAGGCTTAGTATAGCGATTTTGGATTATGGTCTGTGCATCGTTGGCAGCTGTTAGAAACAGATCTGCAAAGAAGGCTCCTGCAGTGTCTCCCAGAGACTGGGCTGGCAATCATGTTCCTCAAATTGCCCATTTCCAGTGCTGCCTTCTGACAGGAGGAGCAGCATGCTTTATTTACATGTCTTTGGTTGTTACTGCTGGCTGGTTTTCTTGTAGCCTTCCTTAAGATGATAATTTCACTTACTATGCCAAAGGCCCTTGGAATTTTTAGAGGTAGATCAGTATCGATGCAGGCGCCCCTGACATAGGGAATAATGTGCTCTGACTCCATGATTCAGGAGGCTGAACAATTGTTTATGAAGCTATACTATATTACACTAATACTATGCTATGTTAAAGAGATACTATGCTAAAGAGATACTAAAGAAAAACCTGTGTCTGTCTGGCCACAGTCACAACACAGCTTTTACCCAATTGTCCAGTCAATCCAAACAACCATCACAGGTGTCCAATTAACAAATCACTTTGTGTGAACAATCTCCATAACACATTCCACATGTGCCAAACAACAGGAGCAGCAAGTAGAGATAAGAATTGTTTTCTCTTCTTCTCTGAGCTTCTCACTGCCTTCACCAGGAAAAATCCTGGGAGAGAGAATTGTGTCTCTCTGTTCAGACAATGTGAATACCACAGGTCAGGATCTTATAAATCTTCACAAGAATATTAAGGTCTTCATCTTGATTTAGGTTGCTGAGTGAAAATTGGGCAGAGGAGGGAGAAGAGAGATGGAGATGAGGATTTAAGTCTCCATAAAATCATAGCAGAGTTTGGATACGAGTGTTATGTGATTCCCTGTACTTTGATCTCTTGTGTGAAGACAGAAGAATTTGTTACTGAAATAAGAGCTGAGTCTCAGGCTAGGAAATGGTGAAAGATCCCAGCTTTAAGCTCTGTTGTGTAGGGAGGACCCTTAGAAATGACCTTGAACATGCACATATTGATGTGTTATGTGTATGTATACACTAGAGCTAATATATGTATGTTTATGTTTAATGTTCTCTTCACCTGCTTTTTCCAAGACCTTTAACTGTTCATATTTTCATGGCATGAGATGCCTTCCATTTGCCTTCATCCTCATGGTGATTTGTATAATGTGACATTTCAGAGACCTGGCAAACAGGAAACCACATCCCACATCTCTGGGCATGGAAACTGCTAAAACTAGAACTGGCAACTGCAGGTAGTTCATTGAGTTGTCAATATTTTTCTCCTGTCTCCTAAAAGGATAACTGGTCCTTGACCACAAAGTGTGGTTACTGTTTTTTGAGTTAGTGCTGCAAGGTATGGCAAAGTGATTTTTTGGGGGGTTTTTTGACAACTAGTGTTAGCAGGGACTTCTGAGCACATAAGAAGATTGTGGAGGTAATTATGGGGGTGCCTGGACCTTGAGGGTCTCAAGGAAGCTTTTTAGAAGCTGAATGGGTGCTTTAGTGACACAGCTGCCTGTGAAGATGATGGTGCTCTGGTTTTGTAAATACTTATGATAATATGGCTGTTTTTCTGTATGTTTTTTGTTTCTTTATTAAGAAGGTTGTGGTTTGACTGAAACGTGTACTAGACCTGGCTATTTATTTTTGAATAAAGTTTTCTTGGATGGAAACTTTACTGCTTACACCTCCCAGCTGAGTTTGGTACTGAGTATTCCAGTCTTTTAATGTCATTCATTTTGAGGAAATAATAAGCAAAACCATTTGTGGGTTAAAGATTTGATGATCTGATGGACCAGAATGGAAAATATTGCTGGAAATAACCTCAGATGTTACTGTTGAATCTGTAGAAAGCTTACGTGGCCATATGCTTTTAGCTTTTTCCAAATCCTAATTAATAAAGAATGAACATGTGTATGTGTGTGAATGAATAAAATCTAGGCTCATCTCAAGCTGAAATGGTGCCAGGTGGTTAACTTTACAAGGAGGGAGAATAAGAAGCTAGAGGAAAAGATCTTTTGGGTCTCGTTTCAGCAGTTCAGAATAAATTTAATTTATGATATTATGGCTGAGACAAAACTCCTGCCAGCACTTAGTGTATCTTTCATTAAGCTGGTTTTCATGGAACAGGTATTGCCAAGGCCTGGAGTCTGGGTCTCTGTTGGGGCCCTGTACGTGGTGCCACAAACCAGCAAGTGAGAGCAAAATCTCTTTCACCTGCTTTATCTTGGAGCATCTCCAAGAGTTCCCTTTTTAACTTATCTGCCTGTTGGGGGTCAGTGTATTATACTAGAGGAGGCAAACCACTCTTCTTTGATCCTAGGATGGCAATGTTAGAATAGCTCTATCTCGTAAGGCAAGAAGTGCATACATATATTTTCTTCCAGTTTTACTTGCACAGAAAGAGCAGCAGCCTCTGTTGCCTTCCCAGCTGAGGCTGAAGTAACCTCAACTGCTGCAGGTGCCAGAGCCTTGACCCTACAGCACACAAGTGTGACTGTCTGAGTCCATTTCTCATCTGAGTTTTGCAGGTGGAAGCATCATAAAGGATAAGTTTGGGTGGGAGGGGGACAACTTCCAGTGCAGTATATGCTTGGAAATTTATCTCACACCATTTTTGCCAGCAGTGATAGGAATTTGAGGCATTCCACAGCAGCAGGAACTGTCCTACTGTGCTCTTAATCTCTGTTTCCAGGGCTGCACTAGTTGTTAAAATGTTTGTAGTTTTGGAGGTCCAAGCAGGTCTTGGGAGTGCAGCTGAGGATAACCACAGCCTAGGCTGCTAAAGAAAATTCTTAGCTAGCTGTAGGAGTCCAAAGCAGCTCAAAATAGATTTTTCATTTGGTTTCATCCTTTCTGTAGGTATTGTGGGAAGCAGCAGGGTGGGGGAAGGAGAGGGTGAAATGGCCTCATGAAGTAAAGGGTGGCATGTTTGTGATGGGGATGACTTTTTTGACTTTACAATTGTATGGAGGTTTGTACTGGATGCTTTTAAAATGTCTGTGGTAATAACTAAGAAACTGTTATAAGTTCTTTCTCATGGTTGTAAAAAGATGCAGAAACAAATTCTGGGGAGCTGAACATCAGCTGTGATTTGCTTACAGGTGGAAATGCTGCTTGGTTTATTTGAGTCTTTCATAACATTTGACTTGTTACTCCCATTGTAATCAAGGACTGAACAGTGTGGCCTTTGAAAGAGAATGGGCAATGCTGGAAGGCAAAAAAGAGAATTTGGAGGCTTGCCTCACTTGAGAAAGGTCCCTGACAGCACAGCTAGACAAGTTGTGCTTCTATAATGAGTTTCTGTGGTTGTTCAGAGATACTGTAAATAACACATTCACCACAAAGGATGCACAACTGGTGACTAAGTCCTACACATACTGCTTTCAAACACTGGTCCCTTTCACTGCCAAGTTCTCAGTGGTGTGAAGTTGTTTGTATATGCTTTTATCCAGCTGAATACAGAACATATTGTTCTGTTGCTCTTCTAGTTCTATGCACTTTGCTTACTACCCATGGGCAACTAATGGCCAGTTAGGATTAGGGAATTCCCTATAATCACTAATTAAAATCCCCACTCAGCATACCTTTAAGTGTGTTAGTTTACCTTTTCCTTGGCAACTTCATGTTTATGGTGAATATATATATATTTTTTTGTATCTACATCCATATATCTATATATCTCACTATATATAAGATAATATTTTTGATTTCACATATCCTAGAGAGGTTCCTTTCTCAAGTAGTGGGAAAGTTTGGATGTTCATAAGCACAGCCTGTTGAGGAAATAGGTCTGAAAGAAGTATTAAAGCAAGAATCAGCTGAAATTATAATTCCTGATGTGGTTCTTTTAACTGTTCTTAAAGACCTGTAGTGATGAAGGCTCCTGGATCACCTGGAGCAATCCTTTCCAATACAGACTGGCCTTTGGAAAACATCCTCATGGCTAGTAGTAAATTGCTGAGCTATCCAGTATAGATGTGGAAAAGAGATTACTACTTCTTTCTATAATTTTGCATAAGCTTGAAAACAATTGGCATGTTTTATTCTGCACCTTCTCTTTAGACTCTAATAATTTTTCTTTTAGGATGATTAATCCCAAATTTATCCTAGTTGTTTCCTCATTGGAGCACCTCTGTCCCTCCACTTGTGTATTTTTCTTTGGATTATTTATAATTAGACCATATTTTTCCTTAAGTTCAGCATCTAAATCTAGACAAAGTCACACAAAAAGCTCATTTAATTCCTTTTCTAGTATCATAGCATGAGACTACCCACTTGGGTTTGTATCCCTTCCTGAAGAATCTTGTGCAGTCAGCTGGAGGAGAGCCACTGTTTCCTAAAGCTCTCTGGGGGCTCTGCTTAGGACTGCTAAGCTGAGTTGTCCCACTGTGGTGGCTGCCATGTCATGTTGGCCCTGCAGGAGAAAATCTGCGCAGAAAAGAAAATTCTTACCCCAAATTTTGAATTAAGGCTCAGATCATTGCAAGTGGAAATGTTTAAATATCACGCATTTGAATTGAAAGCAAAGCTCAAACTGTGATACTTCCAGTGCTTTTTCTCTTTTCATTTTAATTAGCAGGTTTTATCTGTACCACATCCTTTCCTGGGCAGTCCAGTATTAGTTAATGAACTGAATTCTCTGTGTAGTTGAAGTTCTGTGTGCAAACCTCCCCAGGTTAGGATAACAGCACTTGACAGATGTGTGAATACCTGTGTCAGATTAAAAGCAAAGGATAACCAAGCACCTGTACTCCAAAGTCTTTTCTTTAGACCATTTTGAGCCCCATCTGGTCCACTTTAAAAGAGTATCGAAACTTCCCTGTGTTTTCAGAACAATTTATTCTAATTATTCTTTGGGGGAAAAACCCTCACTGAAGTGGGTTTTTTTCTATCCAGGGAGTGGAGAAATTATGTCTTAAGTCTATGGTAACTGTATTTGTGCCAGTCTGTATATTAGGTCAGTTTATAGCAAGAGAGTATTCATGGGATAGTGGGAATATTGCAGTGAGAGATAATTAGGCTAAATGTCCACTCTCAAGTGACTGTTTGTTGTGGGGGGAATTGAAAGCACAGGGAATGAAATAGAGTAAATTGTAGCTCATAACTTGTGTAAGACTGACCTGCTTTCCTTTAGCATAAATAAAAATTTTATGCTAGCTTGACAATACAGGCCAGAGTAGGACAGAGTGTGTGTGCTGTGATCCATAAACACTGGCCTTTTTTTGAAAATGGACACCTAGGCATTGTGAGTTGGGAAAAGCCAAGCTTTGGTAAAGGGAAAAAATACCCATATGCATGTGTAGCCACTTAAATAATTGAAATCAACTTCATACAGAAGACATAATTGGTTGTGGCTGCTCTTCTCCGTAGGAAAGTGTTTTCTCATGAGAGAATTTTATTTATTTAACTGTATTTGAAGTAGTTGCTTCAAGAAATTTAATTTGGGGTGTCTCAGCACTTTTGGTGGTTTCAAAGGTGTGGGCATATAGTCATCTGTAATGTTATTTCTTGGGATTAGGTTATTAGAAAAAAATGCATCAACTGTCAGTGGGGATCTTGAATTTAGCCCTTCCACCTAAGAAAGGGGAATGATCCCAATGTACAGGATCTGGGGTTGGCTCTTAAGAGAATGTTTGGTTATACCTGATGTGCTTTCCTTTAGCAGTCTCTGTCCTTTAAGGCAGGTGTGGATTTTCCAACTTTCTAAGGGATACGTGAAGGAGCATTTATGTACAGGTGTGGATTTTCCAGCTTTCTAAGGGATATATGAAGGAGCATTTTTGTACATTGTAAATACTCTGTCGCAAACACTTACTAGAGAACATTAGTGTATTTTCCCTTTCTTTTGAACCCATTTCAGGTTCAAATAGGACTCTTTTGAGCAGTAAGTTTCTTAAGACTGATATACTATGGAAATTATCAGATGAGTGTTATTTCTTTATCCAGTGTATTTTAACAATACTGTGTATTTTATCATTATCTTGGATAAAAGTGGAAGTAGTTAATAATATGTGCACTCATTTTCATTTCATTTTTGTTTGGAGACATTGTGTTGATAAGCCAGTTTTTTTGAAAAATCAACAGAAGAAGCCTGCAATTATTTTAAATTGTACTAAGCATGCAGTAAAGCAGAATAGCATCTGTTTTTTTTCTTGGAAAATCATATATATTTTCAAATTATAAAATGTGCATCAGTCTTGTCTCTACTTTGTGTTCTTATTCTTGAAACTCAGGTCATTATTCCCTATAAAACTGAACTTGTGCTTTCCCACAGCTCTGTCTCATTACAGATATAACTGAATTTATTTCCTTCCTCTGGGAAAATCTGGAAAGGGAAGGGAAATACTTTAAATGTATGGTACCTTGTGGAGAACAGTGGCAGCCTCAGTTTCAATGCAGTGATATTTTTTAAGTAGAAAGGTTGTAGCTATTTGTGACATCAACCCCCAACTTCTAAATTCAGTTTAGAATCCAGTGGGTGGCTCTTTCAGCTTCTAAACATAGTTAGTGTTGTCCTGAGGTGTTCCTATGAAAGGAACCTGGTACTTCACCAGATTCAATGTGACAATATCTTTTTAAGTAGATAGATTGAATTAGATAGGTTGACCACATCATAAGCAGAAAAAAACCTACAGTTTTTCCAAGTTTCTTGGTAATCTAAGGTGTATGTATTTCAGCTTCTAAAATCTTTGTGTACTGTCTTGAGAGGTCCCACATAATGAAGGAACTCATCACACTTCACTAGTTTAAACTTCTGTGTTGTCCTAAAATGCAGATGAGATTGTGTCAAAACAAATACCAAGGTCTGAATTGAAGAGAAGCTTGTATACTTCTCGTGACACCCATGCTTACTGTTCTGGATATTATTCTTTTTACTTGTCTTTGTCTTGGAGACACAGCAGCCAGAATGCATCTCAGCCCTGTTCCCCAGTTGCTTTCTCCAGAGTGCATGGGAATGAGGCTGGTTCTAACCAGATGTGAGATTCACCTGAGTACCTTTTAAACCTGGCCCAGTTTTTTTCAGCAGAGACTGTTTTTACCAGTGCCATGTGTGGTACATAGAGTGGTATCTCTGGACCTGTGCTTGATCAACGTGTGCTGCAATTTCCAACCCTTGCTGTCTCATGTCTGTAGCTTTACTGAGCACTAATGGGGGGAGTTTGGAACCTTAGGTAGTCTTGCACAGTAGAGACGTGGAGGGATGAGATGACCCAGGGAGCTAAAGGGCCAGGAAAGGTCCTGTCAAGGACTTGGAACATTTCTTCAGTGTCATCATTTGCCTTGGTAGCAATTCCCAGCCAAGCTGTACTGCAGGATCTTGAGTAGTCGTTGTCAGCCAAGGTGACAAGTGTGCAGTGATTATTTCTGAATGTGTCAGTCTGGCTGGTGTTATCCACCTGTGAATGATGCCTTGCCCACTTTTTTCCTCCTTGCTGCTTTAAGGTAAATATGTTTTCTTGAATGCCTCTGACAAATGTCAGTTATAATACAAACATCTTCTCCGAGCTGTGCTGTGGTTTCTTCGTTTTTTTAATGCTCAGTTGTTCTGAAATGTGTTTCAGTTGCTCTGCTGGTAGTCTTGCCTGAGAAAGGCACATGAATGGATCTGTTTCCCTAGATTGTTTCTAAATTGGCTGGTATGTGCTAAGTTTTGGTAAGAAGAGATTCCTTGCCTGCCCTTTTTATTGTTGTTTTTCCAATTCCAATATATGAATTAGAAAGTTTTACTTTGTGATGTTTCTGAAGAGATATTGTTCCTGTAAAACATGCTGTGAGCAGACTGCCCCATAAAGTATGACTGTGAAATGCTTTCCACTCCCATATACTTCTCTTGACAGTTGTTTGGTTACCTTCCTGGTTGTCCTGTACACAAGAAATATATAATCTATGCTTAGATTCTCTTTTTGGATTATCTATATATTCATCGTTTCCTCCAGCAGATCCTTTTATGGTTTATTTCTGCTACTCTTAGTAACATAATGTTTACTCCTTTTTTTTTTTTCCTGTTGTTAACTGAGGCTGTGAAGTTTCTAGGGCCATGGAGAAACTGTAGTTCTTATTACAGGATAGTCTTACTGCCATGACTTGGGGACTTCAGTATCCACAGCTCCTTTATGCTAAGTTTGGGAGGCCACGCGACACTAAAGCAAAAAAGAGTACCGCGAAGTAGAAGACTTACACCTTACAATCCTGGGTATTTTAGTAGGCATGTCTGATAACTGGTGGTGTCACAGCTTCACCAACTTCTGTGCTGGGAAAAGAGGGTCTAACCTGGCTGGAGCTGGCTGAGCTGAACTCATTTGTGCTGGTCATGAAGTTGTTCCCAGGTCTGGAAGCTTGGGCAGCAGTAGCTCAGGATAACGTGTTTCCAGCAGAGTGCTCTGAGAGCACTGATGAGGGCTGTTGGATTGCATTAAGGACGTGGAAGGAAAGGCTTTGGGCAAGTTTCATTTCTCTGCAGAAGCAAGCTACTGCAGTTTCTTTACTTGTCATCTTTGGAGTATGTTGCTAAGGAGAAAAGAACAAAAAGACAAGAATGAGTTGCTAGATCTTGAGATACTTGCACAGGAAAACATCCTTGATAAAATAATTATTCTTAAAGCCAGTGCAGTTCCAGAATCTCTAATAAAAATATCTGCACGGAATTTGTCTATGTTGTAAATGGATGCCTAAGTTTGACAACCTCTAGAGAAGGTAATTTTTGTTTGTTTTGCTTAAGTTCTTGTATGGGTCTTATTGTTTGAAGTAATACTTCTGTTGCCTTCTTTCTAGTAATTTTGCCAGGAAATTGCCTTCTGGAAGTTCTATGGGTATGAATTATGGCAGAAGTCTGATCTTTGGTGTCATGCAGTTGCTCTATTACAGGGTGGGATGTCTTTTTTTTTTTTTTTTTTTTTTAATTTCTCTTTTTCCAGGTGAGGTCAAGGTCAATAACAATTGCACATTGTAAAGAAAAAGCTTAGGTAACCTCCACTTAAATGTACATGAGTACTTCTTGAATTTCTGTTCCATCTCTTTGAATGTCCCTTTTCTTTCCATGTTTTCAGCACTCTTTTGGTGAAACGCTTATTTTCAGCCTCAAAGGCTGGGGTAGCTGGGACTGTTCTGCTCTCTTTCCCAGCTTTTCTTTGAGATCTCCTTTTCCTGTGAAAATGCGTTGACAGATTCTCTTTCATGTGCCTTGATTTGCCAAGTGATACATGCTGCGAGTACCACTAAATGCCTTCATATCCAACTGAGCAGGAGATTTTTGGTATTATTTGCTTATTCATATACAACTGTTTGAAAAATTAAGCATGTACAGGCATATTGTTGCGATCTGGCCCCGGAGCAATGAAGTTGTTGTTCTGAGTTCAATACAGAGTGATGGTACCCTGCCAGCTGAAAATCTCATCTTCAGATTTTTTCATCGTGCTTTTGTGTCTGTAGCGGAAGGCTTATGAATTAGCCTCTCACAGGAGCTGCTTTCAGGTGCTGCAGGTTGGGGCTTCCATTTATTCCTTGAAGTAACAGGATTTTGGAGCAGCAAGCCTGCTGACCTGAGCAACTTAAAGCTCAGTCAAGGGTATTTTTCCTCTGTTGGTAGCACAGCACAGTTAAGGATATGTGTCAATGAAGAGAGTCCCTGTGGATAACCGGGTTTCTAGGATACAGCGTATGATCTGTTTTAATTAGACAGTTACTCTTGTCTTCAGGCTCTCTCATTTCATTGCTTGTAGAGATTTTATAGTGATAATGCAGTGTAAGAAGTAAAATTGTTTCGTTTTAAGGATGTATTTTTTTGCTTGTGTGCAAAATGCCACTCAGCGATCTGTCACCTGCACTAAGAAAGAGGCTGGTAGGAATTTATTTGGTCTTTTCAGAAGCTTGCAGGATCTGCATTTTGGTGGACACTGCAGTGTTGAGTATAAACATAAAGCTTTTCACTAGTCATTCAGTTGGATGAAAACTGACACTGCCTGCTTAGAGACTAAAAATCAAGTTGCTGTGCAGAAAGCAATTAAAAAGGAAAAAAAAAAAAAAGGAAGTGGGGGGAAGGAAAGCTTTTACATTTTAAAAATGTGACCTGGTTATCCCAATGAGCAAATCTGATGAGAGTTTTTCTTAGAATTAACATTTGTAAAGTCAATTCAAGTTTGTGTGTACTTTATCTCTAGCATATGGCTTCCCACACAATGATGTCATGTACAACGAAGTGCCAAAAAAAGCGTGAATGCTCCCAGCAAAAGCTACACTTTGAACTGGGATTTGATGTGTGGTTTCTGTGCCTGTGTGTGCGTGGCCAGACAGCCGGTCCTGTTGGAGCACCGAGCTCTGCATGGAGGCACTGCTGTCCTCAGCTGTGGGTGATGGTCTGCAGAAAGGCACAGTGGCCATGGAAGGCTTCAGTGTCAGAAACATCTACTTTTCTCCTCTCTGAGATGTTGGAAAGGGAGTGAATTGTCACAGCTAATTTGCTTCAGAGGAGTTCTAGAGAGGGACTGTCAGCTCGAGGCATCTTGGTGCTGTAAGAGCTTCATGCAGTTCCACAGGAGAGGATTTCTGTATCCTTGGGGTTTGCAGGTGTTGTGTAGGCATAGCAAACTCTTCTGTGCATGGGCTTTGTTCCCAGCCCACTTCTTAGCTGAGTCACGGTTTTCCAAAGGTTGTAGTAATGTTTGGGAGGTGGATCTCGCTTTGTGCTTGTGTTTATGGAGTGGATGGTGGAGTGGCTCACTCTGACCCCTTCTCTATGTTCTCCTGGCCATAATGCCTGACCTGGTGGTCTGCTTGTTGTTACCTTCTGTTACAGAAAGCTTTCCTTGGGTTGCACAGTTTTCGATCTTTCTCATGCAAAACAGAATGTGTTATAGTGGCATGAAATAAAGACAAACTGTGGGTTCTTTTTCTTTTAGTCTGCCATTTACTGTAAACTACTAAAGGGTCCTGTTCTGCTTCAGCAGTGGCTATGTTAGGAAGATTCCTGGATCAGAGCATAGATCACAAGTTTCCTCCTGAGCTCTTCCATTGGCCATAGAGTGGAAGTTGGAATCTCAGACTGCCTACAGGTCTTTAACAACGTGATGGTTACTAGCAAATGTCCTAAAGGAAATTTTGAGGGTGGCTTAAGTGTTGGAGAAGGAAAAAAATGTCAGTGCCAGTGCCTGCTGTTACAGGTTCATTGGTATTGGCTGCCAAATGCAAGAGTTCATGAGGATTTTGTAGTGTATGTTTTGACTGGAGTATGAAATGCAGTTAGGCTGCCTTCTAAACCTCTTTCTTTACAAAGCCTTCATAACTCTGCTGGCCAGCAGGTTTGTCTTAGCCCCTTTGTGCTGTGGTGCACGTTTTCTCCTCATACAGAGATGGAAGCTTGTGCTTGTTTGCTGTGCAGCAGGGAGAGGTTCTTGTCTACTTGCACCTGGGCAGCAGCTGAACCACAGCTGTGCATGTGGGTGAAGAATGACTTCAAGATGTTCCTGATCTTTTTTGGCTATGTATTCAAACCTGAAATATGTAAAAGTGAGCATGTGTGTACCTAGGCACTCACTTTGCCTGCTTCTTCCTAGTAACACTTATTTTCCTCATAATACAGATTTTTGTGTCATGAAATTTTTTCATCAACTGCAGTGAGAAAGAGGTCTGAGACAGCATAATTTTTCAATTTCATTACTTTCTCTTTCTTTTAGCCTTTCAGGTGGTACAAGCAGCTTCATTAGTTAAAATTCATATGAGCATCTGGTAAATGGTGAGAGATTCTTTTACAGTAAGAAAATCAACATCTTTGAGAAAGAACTGTTGAGACTTAGTATGGTTTGTGTCCCTTGCTGCCCTGACGGTGCACTGGGCAGGGGTGCAGCATATGCTCCAGGGACCAGAACCTTCCAAAATCTGCAGGGAGCCCCGCAGAGCAGCTGTGAGCTGGAGCCTGGGAAGGGAGGGACAGTTCAGGCTCCCATCCCCTCCTCTCCCTGGCTTTTGTGTGCCAGGGGTAATTATTGTCACTGTTCAATCCGTGCCTAATGCCTCCCAGAGAAGAAAGCAGACAGCTTTTCGTCTGCACATGCTTCTGTGACTGGTATTTTCCTACAAGCCAGACACCTAAGAAATTTAGTTAGAGGCTTGCACAAGGGAGCTATATAAATTTTTTGCAATGACCTAATGCATACAAGCTTTTTTGGTGGAAGCTGTACTAAATCCTGTTAAATAAATTAGGAAGTTATTAAGTGTTAAGCTGTAGGAGGAAGAGTTAAGTTTTTTTTCAGATCCATTTGCTTCTATCATTCTTTCTACCCTTGGGTGGTCTTGAGTCCTATGCTGCATTCAATTTCCTACTACCCATTTCTGGAAGAATAAGTTAAAATATATGTTATCAAAAGCTTCCCTTAAGTGGGATATGCTGCTCCATGCCGTAATCAGGTAAATGTTTCAAGTGGTGACTATTCCTAGTGAGCTCATAGCTTTAATTTTAATAATTTGGGAGCTCCTATTATGTAGTTAGTCAGGAATTTTACCGTAATATTTGGAATGTATGTAGCATTGATTTCCTTTTTACCTAAAACACATCTGTTTGAAACAATGGGTAGCAGTAAAAGAGCAGTTTTTCTCCTTGCCTTAAAAACATAGCTACTAAAATTTAATTTTGTTGGTCATTGTGTTAGTACACTGAAGATTTTTTTTTAAGTGATACTAGTTTTGAACTTTTTTGCTGCTAGTCTGCTGGCATTTTCTGTTGTTTGCAAACTTTATTATTCATAACTTAGTTTCTCAAAAATAATAGAGTGAAAATTACTTGTTCTATTGTTAAGGCCTAATTTTTATTACAAGTAAAGATTTCATGTCTTTGTTGTCATGCCTGTACCTGTCTTTGATTGAATATCATGATAATATAGAAAATTACTGACTTTTTAGTAAATATTGAGAATTGTGGTAGTGTACAGTTGCCGTATCTTAATAGCAGAGCGCAGAAAAGTGATGCAACTTTTTTGAAGTCACATGAGGCATCAGTGACAGAAGTGAGATTACATCTGGATCCTGCATTTAAAAAATACGTGGAAGAATATTTGTTATAAATGAAGAATATAGAAAAGCATATCAGTATATATATGTAATGTATATATGCATGTATATATACATGTATATTACAAATATATGTTTAAAACATCCTTTCTTCTATTTATTACAGGTTACAGAGCAGACATTACTTTTTAGCACTGCAGCTACAGGAAGGTAATGCAATCTGCATCCCTGTAATTGCTATCTGGAAGAATGACTAGTCTAGTTTCTGGTTTATGAACTTGCTGTAGTTTTCTGGCGTGCAGACATGGTATATTTTTGTCACCAAAGAACTCTGTGGACTGCAGCAGTCCTTTGCTGTAGTCATGAGAAGCTTCTGTCCTTGCCAAATTCACACGTTGCAGCAGCCTTAGCAGGGCACGGCTGTGCTGCTATAATTTCAGATTTGGCAGTTTCAGGGGTCGCTCATTTCAGTGACAGGTTGCATTACTTGTGACACCAGCTAGTTGTTTTGGGGGGCAGCAGGAGCAGCAGAGAGCTTGCCCCCCCGAAGGCCACCAGCAGATTTCCTATGTTACTGCTCCTCCCATGTCCCAGTGTCATTGTCTGAGCTGTGGCATTGTAGCAGTGCCATCTGTGACTCCTGTGGCCCCTGCCACTAGTGCTCGTCTTTCCGTGCCTTTGCTGTGGCTTGGGATCACAGCTTTGTTCCCTAAGCTATCTATTCTTTTTCATATTGTTATCAGCCTGGTGGAGTTTGGCTTGTCTGATGTGAGCCCATCTGAACGGGAACGGGGAGCAGTCACCCGACAGTGACAGCTGTGCAAGCAAACAAGTCAGCGTTGATATTCATCAATAGCTTTGTGCAGCCACGGCATTGAGATGCAGCAGAACATGTGCAATCTGTCTGCTTCCTTTGTCCCACAGCACAGCCAGAGCAGCCACTCTGCGCTGACTGTCATGCCATGGTGTGCCTTCTCCTCCTTCCCTTTCTCCTTTGCTTTGCCTGCCTCTTTGTGGGCTGTCTGGCTGCTCCCAAACACATCTGCCACGCGTCCCATCTGCTCTCCCTGAGAGGCACGCTCAGTCCTGACAAGCGCTATTCAAGTGGTGCACTGTTCTGTGGAGTTGACAGAAAACACTAATTTGTATTATTAATGGCGTATCACTAATGCTCCCTGCTTCTGAAACACTGAGCAGAGTAAATAGGGTGGAACATCAACTTGTAAACTTGCTGGTTGGTTTGTTTCAAAATCCTGCATGCATAGGCGAATTTTTCCTATTTCCACTCACCATAGGTAACAGTGCTCTTACTTTGTCTTAGAGCTTGTAACTTTCTCAAGACACCGTGTGTTTTCCTTCCAAAAAATGAAACATTTATTTCAGAAGTTGTGTTCTTTCCTTCCTGGCATCAGTGGCAAGATTCTTTACATTAAGAGGCAAGGCACAACTGTGTGATGAAATATTAATTTACTATTCCTTTGTCTTTCAAGGAAAAAAAATATTATCAGACCATCCAAAAAATTTAAAAACCATATTCTAAAGCCAGAAAGAATTTAAAGCCTTGCCTGTTCTACACGTCTGTTGGAAAGCTTAGGGTTATGCACTTAACTCTTCAGAGCATCTTTTCTGTGACATTCACTTACTTCCAGCAGGATCTTGCCATGTGCCAGCTCCCCAGTCAAGCTGAACAAAAATAAAGTGGCTCTCTGTGGGTGAAGGAACATGGTGCACAGTATAGGCATAGCCAGGCAGTAGAATTGTTTTTGTGGCATCACCTCTAGCTTTGAGTCAAAGATTTGTGGAGATACCTGATCAAAAGTGCAGTTACTAATTAGTATGAGTATTCAGCTCTGTCTGGTCATATTAACTGTCAGCTGTATTCACTGTGCTCATTATGTTGGAGCTGTCACAGCTGCCTTGTGCACTGCTGCAGAGATTTACAACATGAAGCTGTGGTGAAGAAGGAGTAACCTTCTCTGGTACCATGTTTGTCTGCAATGTGGAATTCACTGTAAGCAAGGGTTTGGTGTCCAAAGTACCAAACCTGGGCAGGATTTTACAGGGCTGCCTAAAAGGAAATGCACGTGCATACAGGGAGAGAAGTGGTTCATTTTGGCAATGTTTGGTCCATAGCCTTGTAAGTCTTCCTTAAGTAACTCCCTGCTTACTCAGAATGTCACAAAGAGAAAAGTAAAGGTTGGAAGTGTAAGTCAAAGCAAAGAATGAGGCCAAGGAGGCTTTTAGCAATGAAAAAAAAGTTGAGCAACTTTTGGTCAGCTAGCAGAGCTGTGTCAGGGTGCATTTTGGTTCTGTGCTTCTTGGAAGCTGCTTTGTCTGGTACTCATGTTAACTCTTTGTGAAAGCTGTTATTCCATGGTGGCTGCACTGTTCTGCACTGTGTCGTGTTCAGGCATCTGACCTGTGCTGAAGAGGTTGAGGATAGACTTGTTTACTTGTCTTACATAGCTTTTACAAGAGTGTTTTTCTTGTCTTCTTGTTCTTCACCTTAGAGCATTGTAAGGCAGGATATCTTATCATCATACTCCAACTAAGCATCATAAAGCTGGTAATGCCTACAGTGAGTTTGAGGAGGAAAAAAATGGATTAGGACTGCTTGAGAGAATAGTATCTGTTATGCTACAAAACGTTGTGCGTGGCATTTGTAAAATAAAGGATATAATCACAGCATTCACTTAGGTGTGATCAGTGGTAAGCATTAACTCTCCTAGTTGTGCTTTTCAGATCAGCACCTTCAAAATTTATCAATTCAGTGTGTCAGCACTTGAAAAGTTGTGTCAAGGAGTTCAGCAGAGAGACCAGGGAGAAGGGGATAGGAACAGCAGTTTTGTCACCTCTGGAAAGTGGTGTTAGACACTGGGAAACAGATGGGTGAGCTATTCCTGCAGGACTTTCTGTGAGTTACTGAATTCAAGGCATCCTCTAAAGGGTTACAGATGTGGTTGCAGTTGAGCTGTGTGCTGTATCACTTGTCCAGCGCTTTATAATGTGTATGCTTGTTTTTACTTTAAACTGGTCCCTGGTGGTTTAACTGGATGTGATTCCTGCCCCTCCAGCCTTGTTAATGGGTGTTGCCAGTGGGTTCCAGCAGCACTGCCTGGACACTCCCATGTGAAAATAGGGTGATCAGGCATGCTAGATAACTTAAAGATGAATGCTTTGTGTGTACCCTTGAAAAATATTCTGCTGCAGTTTTCTGTGATTTCCTTTAATAATTCAGCTCTGAATGCTATTAATCCAATCTCAACATTTCAGGAAAGCAATCAGCCTTTTCTCTGCCAAACTCATCTGTTCTTGGAAAAGCTTATATACAGATCTTCTCTGTAACCCAAGAATGCTTTTTGAGAGAGGAGAGTATTTTATTTGTTGAAATATGTAGTGAATTCTCAACTTTTTCTCCTTTGTGTTTGAATCTGGCCATTACTACTTGAGCTCTGCAAACTAGGGGAGTGAAGGCTTTATTACAGGTGGCCTCTTCTTTATTCTTCATTAGCAGTCCTATAGAGGGCTGTGAATAAACATAGCAATTGTGTAAGGAAGCAATTTGTCAGTGACTGTTAACAGGCCAGACTTCAGATGAATGGTGGACAATGTAAAAATAACATATTACAAATGTGTCACAACATGTTAGCAAATTCTTCCTGTTGATACCAGGCCTTATGAAAAAGGGAACCCTTCTTCATCTCTGGTGTCACTCATTTCTGATATGAGGGGGAGGATCTGGTTCATGAACAGAGTAGATCTTTTAGTGACCTTAATATTAAGAAAGAATGAAATCAGAGGAAATTAAGGTATACTAAAGGAGAGGAAAACACCTAAAATGATGTAGATTTTCCCGTGAATTGTTCCTCATTTCCTTTTCTGATGTGTTTGCTTTGGGAGACCACTAGTTGCCATGGAGTGTAACCTTGCCCAGGTAAGAGGGAGGAGGCACTTTCTGCTCTTCCACAGGTCTTACTGGAGTGCTGCTGTAGAGACATATCAGTGCTTTGAGAGGAGCTTGTGTTGTCCTGTTCATTTCCAAGGAATGGAGTTTCACAAAAATTCTTACTATTTGTGCTGACTTGCTTGTGGAGGGTTTTTACTTACTTTGTCTTCACCCTTGAATTCTGGGCAGTTGTCTCCAGAAATATTCAGTGTGACATTTGCTCATGGCAATCTTGCTGCTTGTGCTGATCTGTTGTGTTTTGGCTTTTTTTTTTTTTTTTCTCTCCCTCTTGATTTAGATGAGAGATCCTTGGAACAGCAGAATTTTTCCTTTTTCTCAACGGTGCATGAAAGCATATCAGGCAGCAGGACACAAACAGCCTTAGCAAGAAGTACTTTGGAGTCCCAAGAAAGTCATTTGCTTCAAACAGTTTTATCATCAGTTACCACTTCCTTTGATGGGACTTTACTTAGCCAAGAAGAAACAGCCATGATTTCAGAAGGGAGAAGTACGCCGTTGGTAGATGTCTCTGTAAGGAGCAATGAGGCATTCCTAAGTGATGATGAATTTATTAGCTCCTTTTCAAAGGCACAGTGGACTCCTCCCGTGAAGTCTTTTGCAGTTTTAACAGATCATCACTCAGTTAATACAGTAGAGCCATCAAGAGAAATGTTAGAAACTGTGTTGCTAACACCTTCATTATCTGTCCTTTCTTCACTGTATGATATCTCAGAAACAGCACAGCAGAAGACTCCCTTGAGTGCTGTCCCTGAACGCAGCCACACTCTTATGGAGCTAAAGCCTTTTGTACCAGATCCTGAAAAACTAACAGCAAGCAGAGACTTGCTGTTGTACCCTCCAAATACAGCTGTTCCTTTCACTTCCATTCCTTCTGACACAGGAGTTGTGGCACAGGAAAACATCAATGCAAGTTTAACAGCTCTGCCTTTTGGGAATGCTTCAGAAGGATCTCCTCTCCATCTCAAGCTGCTGGGTGAAACCAGCCCTGGAGCCCCAGATGCCACAGTGCAAGGTGCAGACCTGTATGGTGATGTTTACACCCATGTGAGTAGCAGGGCAGCAGAATCTCTCAGTCGAAGGACTTACCCCACTCCAAGCATTCCCTGGCTCACACCAGCTTCAGCAGCCAGTGCTGAGCCTGCTTTTTATCCTATTAGTCTTCCACTTGTGTCTTTCCCTCTTGATTCAGCTGCCATTTCTGTGAACTCGAATACAATTCTTAATGCCAGCCTGTTTACACATGACTTCTCCACTACAGCACCAAATTTGCCTGCTGGTTCAGAAATACCAAGTCAGTCAGAGCTTGTCAGTGAGCTCAAGAGTCCAGTGCCTTTCACGAGATCCTACAGTTACTGTCTGTATTGTGACTCTGTTTCCCTTCTGCCAGAAGCAGGCTTTGCCCCAGAACATGATGTGGGCTCAGGCGATGATGCTGAAACTTTGTCCATCAGAGCCTCTGAAGTACAAGGCATAACTGCATTTACAACTATAATTACTGATGGGTATGAATTAGAGGAACCTACACCTGAGATTTTTGATACTTCTTTTCCATCAAGACCAGTTGTTTCACTTTCTTCAAGACTTGCAGAAATCCCTGACTCAAGCATGTTTTTATTAAGCACTACAGACACTACAACACCTATAACAATATCTCCCTCCTTCTATCAGCTCCCTGGGGAAGCATCACTGAACATCTCAGTTTCCCAGACCCTCCCTGTTCTGGAAACAATTTCATTGACTCCAAGTGCTCATGTAGAATTTCCTGGTGCCACCACTGCTCTGTTGGACTCTGCCATCACCCCCAGTGAGCCAGTTGTGTCGTTTGCAATCAGTCGGACAACCTTGCTGGAACTGCCAGAATTAATGCCATCAGAATCCGTGGTTTTGCTTGGCAAGACATCTACAAGTGATGAACTGTCTTTAAATATTTCAGATTTTCCATCCAATCTTTTATCAACACCATTTCTTATTGAATCTAGCTACTTGTCTTTATCACTGACCATGCTAAATTCTTACTCTGTCACACAAAGTGATTTATTAACACTGTTACCTCAGACCTTGTTGACTGGGACATCAGTACTTCCTGAGGATGTTACCAGCTGGGACTTAGCTACCACTGTCAGCTCTGCCACTGATGCCGAGGTTTCTCAGTTACATCTTAGCCAAACACCATACTTTCATTCAAATACATCATCCCTTCCAGATGCACAGGTTCCTGAAATAATGCCATCATCAGAGTTTCACTCAGAGTCATCTGTGTTTCTGGAAGCATCCTCGGTACTGCCAGTGGGCTCTGAAGTTGTGTTTACCTCAGCTGCCACAGGAGCTACCTCTCAGTTGGAGCCTTCCCTCTCCACCTCTCCCTCTGTGGCTCCTACCCTGGTGCTGCCCACTTCCGACACCCAGTCTGTTACCAGCAGCATCTTGCTCAGTGAAACAAATCTGATCTCTTCGTTTACTACCTTCCCAGCAACTCCTGTCTTAAACATATCTTCATCTCTACTTTCAACTGCTCTGGGTTCTGATGAGGATATTGGTGCTACAGTTAACCCCACGCTGCTTTTAACATCTGGCAGCAGGGGCAGTGTCCTCACAGCCCTTCCTCCCGCAGACCCTGACATCCTTGCATCAGATGCTGACACCATCGGCATAATGCCCTTTCCTACAGCATCTCTGTCCATGACCTCGTCGTTTGCTCCCACACAATTCCCTCTGACTGCCAGCCCTCCCCCTGGACATGAGGTTCCATCAGGAAGCAGTGTAACTGCTGGTGCTGATCCATCAGCTCCTTCCACCGCTGCCACCAGTGCTACAGGCAGCCCAGGGACCATCTCCTCCAGTGCTACAGGCAGCCCAGGGACAATCTCCTCCAGTGCTACAGGCAGCCCAGGGACAATCTCCTCCAGTGCTACAGGCAGCCCAGGGACAATCTCCTCCACCCCTCTGAGGACCACTACTTTGTCTGAAGTGGTGGCTGTGACCTCTGCTGTGACAACCACCAGGCAGCCGTACGTCTGCGACATCACCGTTCCCGACGCCTACTTAGTCACTGCAGGTAAGATATCCCCAGCATTTTCATTTTGGTTTTCAGAAGCCACTGTAACATGAACCCCTAGCTAAATTGCAGATTTTGGATTAACTAAGTGAACCTTCTGGTGTAAATTTAGACAAAGAGCTGTAAAAGCATTGATTTATCATTTGTTGTTAAAAATAATAGAGTTCACTTGAAGGAAGTCCATTGTGAGAGAGAGTTACAAATACATTACACTGCACAGAGAATGAAATTGTCCTCAAAAATTGCTGATACAAATGTGCTGAGTTAGAGGCTGCTTTATCATTTCATTGGTTGTAAATGAATGTTACTGTCATGGTACTGTTCTGCCAAACTGTTTATTGTTCTGACTGAGTAAGTTTCTCCTTTCAGTTGTTGCTGCTGTTTATTAAAAAACACCTGCATGTGAGGTAATGTTGTCATATTTAAGAGGAGAATTGGTTTAAAAAAAGTTTGGGTTTTGCAACCATGTTTATAATTTCACCTTACTAGCTTATGTTTGTATCTTACCTCCTCCCATACTTACTTTCAATTGGATTTGGTGTGTTTGTAACCAGAAAAAGTGACATTAGTGTGTTTGAAAATTAATTGTCTTAGCATCTGTGTTTGCTTTTGTGGTGTTTTGCTGCCTCTTCCTAGCTTGTTAACAAAACAGTGCCAGCAAACTAATCCAGGGCAGCTGCAGAAGTGCTGCATTTTTGTGCTGAGCAATTTTTTTTACTCTCAAGACTTAGTTGCAAGAAATAAAGCAGAATGAGCATAATCTCATCCTCCAGATATATAGGTGATCTAGCTATGCTAGTAATGAGGAAGGCTTTTTTAAAATGTAATTTGAGTACTTTTGTAGGCAAGTAATTGATGGAAAGTAAATGCAGGATGACAACACAACACTTTCCAGTTGTTTGCTTAACCCACAGTCACAGTGTCAAGTGTGACTGTAACAGACATGACATCTATTGGGATGTAGGGATTTTAAAGCTCTTTCTAACTCTCTGGATATCCCTTTCATTAATTAATGTCATGTTTGCTTACTTTTTATTTAAGAGAAAAGTAGATGCATATTTTCTGTGGCTTTTGTCTGACCTTATCTGCATTCCCAGTGTTGCCTACAAAACTTTTAACTGTGTTGTGACAGCAAACTCACTCACAAGTCAGACCAAATATGCTGCTACTTTCCCATTTGAATGCCTCAGTGGCTCTTTAAAAGTTTCTTTTATCAGAAGGCTGAAGACATTAGCTGTGGAAAAACAAAACAAGAGAAAATAAACTTACAGTTCCTTAAACTTTACAGTCACTTTTTAGGATACAGTCACACCTTCACCCCTATCCTTGTTGTTCATCTTACCTGTTTGATGCAACTGATCTCACTACCTGCTTTTTCATGCACTGCACAGTTGAAAATGCAGCTTTGAACAAAAACCTTAGAGATGAAGCTAAAAGGTATTTTCTGACTGACGTTAATTTCTAGTGCTGGCCCGAAGAGCTGTTCTGCGAAATGTCAGTGAATCCATCAGAGAAGTGCTCAGAGTTCAGTTCAGGAGATCAGTAGAGCTGGAGGTAAGTGGTATGAAGTGTGTACAAGTAATCTTTGGTCAATATAATGTAGTAGGGGTTTAGTTCAAAAGTTAAAACAGTAATTCAAACAGTCTATAGATACTGTATCAGAGAGAACTTTAAGTTAAATGTTAGTCATGTTTTGGTTGTTCTGGTTGTTTTTTTTTTTTTAATTTGAACATGATGTCAACTTTTTTACTTTTAGAATGCCATCATTTTCTAGGACAGACCTTTCTTGGTTTTGCTAGAGGTGAGCAAGTCATGTCCAGAATCTACTGCTCACCTCCTTTGCATTGTGAATTGAAACTGAAGAACTTTTACCCTTCAAAATACCTGTTAAGCAGGTCTGTTTGTTCTGCTAGCTGATTACATACTTGGCACTTTAAACAAAATTATTCCTTCTGCACAGCCTTGTGCTATTTTATGTTATAAGTGAGACCATCAACACTTGCAGGGGAGGTGGTGGAGTCCCGAATGCCTGATTTGGCAGATGGAAAAGGTAGGGGGGAAAAAATCAGGTGTGCAGTAGTAAGATGTTATTTCTAAGCCTTCAGGTAGGTGTAACTCCTGTCCTTACTTCCCTCAGGAGTAGCTGTACTCTTGGGGTTTTCTGAAAGTTTTCTCTGCTTTGGTATTCAAGGAATCATCTTTGAACAAGATTTCAATATTGTTTTCTAACTTCCAATTGTTGAAATAAGGGTTAAAGGCTCTGTTCCCTCTGTGTCAAACCCTCTGAGAGGAAAAGACACAGGGGTAGTTTGGGGGTACCTTAGTTGTGTAATCAGATACTTCAGTGGTGAGGAAATACTTCAGTAGAATTATTGGTGTAGATGACATTCAGCTGCACTTGCAGTTTTGCATGTCTGTATTCATCTAGTTGTCACAGCCCAGTACCAGATGATCTTTTGTGAGTCAGTGATCTCATTTTTGTTCTGTAGTTAACTCAAGTAGCAGTTCATTGAACATAACTTGCATTTCTCTGTGCACAGAATTGCTTGGTGCCTTTAATTTTGGCATCTCCCTTGATCACTGCACTCAGTAATTAAACAACTCCTGTCTGATGTTTGAGGATGCACATCTCTACTACTCAGTCAAGATAGGAGTGTTATAAATTCCTGCCAAACTTCAGCTACAGTGAGCTGCCTCTGTAAATTATGAGTAGTTTATTTTTTAGCAACAACTGCTCGTGAGCTACTTAGATTTTTTACATATATATATATATATATATATATATATAAGAGATTTTTCTTCTGGTTCTCTAAATTATACCTTTAGTTTGTGCAAACTGGAATAGTCAAGAAGAAGTCAGATGTTCATAATGATAGAAACATTTAATTTTCAGTGACCTTACACAGCTCATTAATATGGAAGCACTTATGTTCTTATTATTAACAGCAGTAGGACAAAATCAATTACTTAATATTTGAAGGTTAATTGGAACAAGCATTCAGTATACCACTTTATATTTTTCCCTTTAATTTCCTGTCTTTCATGCCTACTATTGCCTTGTAAAGCTCTCAATAGGGAGAAAGCTTCTAAGAAGTCCTAAGGCTTCTCAGAAGTAACTGTTTTTATAAATAATGCAGCTAGTCTAGCTTCATCCTTTGGAAAATCTTTTTTATCTAAAGGAAAGACATCTTTGCTGAATCAGTTTTGCTTATTCTAGAATGCTGCTATCATATGGGTTCTGCACTAAAAATAATCACTAGCAAATATGTTTTCACCTCTAACTGTGGAATACTAACAAAACTGTTGGTTCAAAAAAGAGCTGTCTATAACAGCAGTGTGTTGAGTGGTGATGTAATGCAGTATTTTAAACAGAATTTCTCCATCTTGCTAAACTTAATCAATCAAACAGACCTGACCTTTGTTAGTTGAAAGTACCTAGAAACCATGTGTGTGTTTGCAAGTTATGGTAAAGCAGTGCACTTCTCTAAGCTGCTTTTTTACTGTGTCTCTTATTACAGCTCACAGATGTTCCCTTGCTGTGATGTAATGTACAGTAAATCAGGAGACAGTCCAGTTAAATTTAACTTTGTAGTAATGTATGCTTTAAAAATAAAATCCATGGCTGTGATGGCTATAACTGCTGCTCACTTTAAATAAGAAGCAAGTTTAGCAGTGAAAGGAGGATTAAAGCATTTCTTGCCCTCAACTTTTTCAGTTGAAACTTTGGCCTCTGCTACTTTATTGTTTCAAACACTGTGAGTTGCTGAAGTGGAAAAAAGAGGAGGCAGGATCCTGCCAAATGAAAAAAAACTTCTGTCACTTTTTTCCCTAGAAAAATCCTTACAGCAAAGTGAGAATAACCAAAAATTTCAAAGTTTTTTCTAGTTGGTCTCAACATATTGCATCTGCAAAAGAATAAGACCCCATTGTCTGAGTAAGAGTAATTTTAGTCAACACTCTGTAATGTAAAGCTTATGACACTTGGGTAGGATCTGTTAGACAATGTTCTCTTGACTTGACTTGAACTGGGGTGTAAAATAAAATAGTGTTGGCAGTAACTCACTGCCAGGACCCCTGGTGCCATTAAGTTCATGCCAGCAGGAAAAGGGTTTTTGCCAGCCTCATTTGCACTTGGAAATTTTATCATGCATCTGGCATTTTTACCTTAGCCACTAGGTTGTTGTATTTAATGTGGCTTTGGTGGTGTGTCCTTAAGCTACCAGTTCCTATATTCCCAAATCAGTGAACTCTGCCTCCAAAGTGTGGAGTTCAGGTCATTGCCAGGTAAATGCTTCTTCCAAAGATGCCACCTTGTGGGCTTGCACTGGCTTCATCTCTGCTTCACTGAAGTTGTGGCTGGTATTGTAGAGGTGTGCAAAACCAGTGAGAACTGCTGCCTCAGGATCCTAACGTGCCTAGAAGCAGAAGCTTTATTTTATTTTTAAGACCTGTGAGCCTTTGTAGTCCATCTTCAGGAAGTTAAACACCCTCTACAGGCTCTTTATAGGATTCTTAATAAGGTGGTGGTGAGAAAATCAGTTGTTGATGCTTTCTGCCAGATGTTTACACAGCGTAGTACAGTGGAGTGTAGGCATGGATTGGGTTGTGGCAAAGGTGCATCTGGTCAAGTATTTCAGCAGAAAATAATCAATAGCAAATGCTTAGGAAACATCATAAGGGACAAAGAAAAGATACAGTCATGCTTTTCCTAAATACTCTTCTAGCCTTTGTAAACTGAGCCTTAAAAGCTTTCTGTGCTGGACGTGCTCTCTCTTGTGAGGGTAGCTTGGAATGAGCTAGGTTGTGTCCTGGGAACAGCAGAGTTGGGCCAGTCATTGCACTTGGGAGCAGGGATAGCTTAACTCGAGGTGTTGGAAGAGTTCTCTGCTTCTGCTGAAGGTTTCTGCTTTTGCAGTGAGGATGGCTCCAAACTGCACGTGGAGTTTTGTGTGCTTCTCTGGCTTTCTGGCCCAAGGTGCTAAAGTTAAAATACTTGTACATTTTAATATAAGAAATCCATGCTTGTGTACTTTAATAGTGACACTCTAAAATGTGGTAGTTCAGCCACCTAATTCATTAGCATCCAGCTGTCGTAGCAGTAGAGGTGAAACTTCCAAGAGAGAGCTGGATTGGGTGGCTGGGTCTGTGAACCATTAGAGCTGTGCCAAGAGCAGCTATTCTCATTCATGAATCATGATTCCAGAGTCATGAGCTGTGCTCATCTAGCCTTGATAATTTTGTAGGCTTCTCTGTGAATTAGCTTTTAGACAGCATCAGGCTGTCGTGGGTCTGTTATTTCTGTCATATGGATGAGGCTGAAGAGAGCTAATTCTAGACAACCCTGCAATACCTCAAGCAGAAATAGCTATTGTTTTGACTTGTAGTGGTTCTAATCTGCCTACCTCAAAATTACTGTTAAAAGTGGATTTTTATTTTGGATGTCCATTCTGGAGTTGCTGTTGCTCTTCTGATGCAGTGCAGCACAGAAGGGAACCAGTGTTAACTGTTGAGCTGAAAAAGTTAATTCCAGGGCTGCTTTCCTGGTTGTCTGTGGGGCAGCACAACCAGTCAGAGATGGAGGCAGCTGAGTTGGTTACAGAGGTTTGCTTTTGTGTCTGAAATACCCAACTCCCGTGCATAAGTATATGGTGGCTGCAGCAACCCTCTCTTCCTCAGCATATACTGCTTCAGAAATCACCAGCAAATTGTCACTGAGATTTGTAATTCTAATTCCTCCTTTTCTTGCCTTTTAAGCAGTCTCATTTGCAAGTAATGGGCAACTTTCTTTTGGCATGTGTTACCCATTTTTAACTGCTGTTTGTTTGGCAAACTGAAGCTGCGGAGATTATTTCATCATGAGATAAAAGAATAAAATTTCAGATAAGAGGAACTGAAAGGAGCTGTGCACATTATTCATATCAAACAAATTTGAGTTTTATGGATCTAAATCCATTTAAAATAAAAGTTGGATGTTGCATATATTTGTGGGCAAAAAAAGAAGAAAGGCATAATGAGCAGCATAGATTATTTTTTCTCATTTCCTTCTGCTGCTGAGGTAGTTTCTTCTGGTGGAGATGAGCTCTCTGAAATGCAGGCATTTTAGAAGACAGGAAGGAGCTGCTTGCTGTCTCATCTCAGCAGCAGTTGCCATCACTTTATACTACAGCAGAAATACCAAAAAGGAATATGTGGGTCGCAATTTAGTGGCACTGTGGTTTTCTATAAGGCTGTTCCTGAAGCTTAAGGTGTTTAACACATCCCTTCACCAGCATGGCACCTGCAAGGTGCTGGCATCCCTTCAGTGAATTTATCAGAAACTCTGGGTCTCTGGTTTACATGATTTATCCATGAGGCCATCATGTTGGATATACCAAAATACTTTTGAAGCGTGACTGCCACAGGCAAATAAAGCAAACTGGGGGAGTAACCCAGGAAGGAAGAAAGTAATGGTGGGGAAACAGGTGTTCTTTATGTTCAGAGAGTTTCTCTGAAGGAGGGAAGACACTGCAGTATGTTTAAATAAATAAAACCTTTCCGTTTGTTCTACTTAGGTGGCTGAGAAATGATGGATAAGAGTGTCTGCATGGTTCAAGGTTTATATTTAACTTGCAATCTCATTTCTTTTACATGATGTGTAAGGCTCCTCAGGGTTTTTAAGAAGACTCAAAGTCAGGACATGAATTGGAAGAGGAGAATTGTAATGTGGTAACTGTGTTGAAACAAGCAGATAGAAATGTTCCCTGGAAGAAAGTTTCTTGAGTGTGAAAATTATATCTAAAGAACATTGTTTATGTGTATTTTACTCCTTGTGCGCCACATATGAATGGTATAGGATGCATTCACTATGTGATGTATGACTGAAATGCAGAAGCTATGCAAGCAGTTCAGTAAGTAAACAGGAATTTTGTATGGGAAATGTTATGTACACCAGGGGAACGTAGGCAAGGGGGAGTGCTAATATGTGGGCATGTGATAAATGAAGGAGTGCTGAGATTGGTGTGTTGTACTGAAGAGATTCCAGCAGGTGCACCTGGCACAGGGGAATTGTCTCTGATGCACTGGAGCAGAGACTGCAAAGCACAGCACTTGTGTTTGTGCTTCTGCTGCTCTTTGAAAAATAAAGACTGCATTTTCTTGCCTCTCAATGAGGTGGCTTTGAACTGCATGGGACTGTGTAGGTCTAAAATGTTGCCAGATTTAACATATTTGGATTTTCTTAATTTCAGATTTTTTTCTTTTTTTGTAGGTTTATAAAATTTCCCCCAAATTTGCTTTCTTGGTGACATCTGGTCCCTTTGTTTAC
Source organism: Agelaius tricolor (assembly GCF_023055355.1). NCBI lineage: Eukaryota > Metazoa > Chordata > Aves > Passeriformes > Icteridae > Agelaius > Agelaius tricolor. Next base: position 9,332,169 of record NW_027269263.1, read on the forward strand.
ACGGCAATAGCTGTCATAAATGTGCTTGTGAACAGCAGTCTTCTTCGTGGGGAGGCCCCCATCATCCTCTCACTGCACCCTTCTTTCACTGTGCCAGACAACAGATTCCAGGTTCAAACAGGTGAGTTCCTCCTACACAGAGGGGAAAAGGTAGCTCCTGTTGATTCGCACTTCTTCACTTGCCGTGCAAGGTCAAGTCAAAACCCTATTGTGAATCTTAATTCTTTTTGTTAATGACATAATTTACAGTTCTGTGGCAGAGAGGTGGTAAATTGTAAACAGTTAAACCCATCACTTCGTGTGTTTTTTCAGGATTTTTTTTGGTACATTGCAAAATAGTTGTGCTCTTTCTCTTGCTTCTCAAGGTGAGAAGAGGAAAAAAAAATCCATGAAATGTTTATTCATAAAATCACAGTGCAGCTACTTTGTAATACTTGTGTCAATTTCAGATTAAATTTATGTTAAAAGCTGCCTTTTTGTGTTGTTGTGGTGTAGGAGAATTGGTGAGCAGGAGGATTGATTGCTCATGTATCACATGAGCAGGAGGGTTGCTTATGTAGTATTCAGCTTTCCATGGCTGCTGTATTGCAGCAGTTCATGCAAAGTTTGACTGCTAATAATCTAAAACAAAAGAGTACCCATGTAATAGATATTGAGAGTCAGTGTTGTCATTTAAAATCTTCTTTGGGCCCTGTTTGCATGATAAAACTGCTTGCCTGGTTGGTTGTCTGTGTAATGAGGTAGTGACAGGGACTGAGCATACAAGCAGGGTTAATAAATGTCAACATGGTACTTTTGTTCAGATACGCTTTGTGTGTTGTGCTGTGTTAATAGTTGTATGGCAAGACATCACTTCAACTGTGCAGGTGTGATGTCTTTTTCCTCTGCTTAACATGGTTATATAAATAGACAGGAGGTGTATTTTTTGGGTTGGAACCTTGTATAACATTGCTGTTAGGATCTGTAAGCTAACTGTAGCATTTCTTTGGGTAAGGCTATATGTGGAAATCCACAGATGTGCGTGTAGTTAAGGTCTGTGTGCCTGATCACCTTCCACTACCCTTACTCCTTCTGTCTTGTGCTCTTTCTTTCTCCTTCTGAATTTAAAGATGTCTGTATCTAAATTTAACAGATAGCTTACTAAGTGTTTTGAAAGTATTAGACAAATACTAATGTGCATTCATGGATCCAATATGTAGTCTTTTAGGCAAGCTAAATACTGTATTTCAGGCTACAAGAAAGAGATATTTGTTGCTTTATTTTCTGAAGATTTTCATGGATTGGCTGGTTGCTCAGAATTTCAGTGTGGCCAACTCAGTGGTCAGGTGAGGTAAAGTTAGGCATGTGTATATAGTGAAGGTCTTTTAGTATACAAGAGGAAACAGTATTTGTCACTAGTATCTTTTAGAGATCTAAAATTACTGCTGCAACCAATCGTAGTGAGCAGAGAATTTACTGCAGCAACATAAAATGTGTTTTTAATGTATTTTCATCTGGTGTTTCACTGAAGGTGTCCTTAGCTTCGTGAAAGAAGAAAATGATAGCCCTGTGAATTCTCTTGTTCTGTTCTCTCTCATGGAAGTACTTTTCTGTAGGAATAATTGCCCTTTGCTTTCAGTGCTTCAGTTTGTACCTCGAAACGTGGATATTGGATTCTGCACCTTTAGCCAGCGCATTGAGAGGGGGCTGACAATGGCATTCCTGGAGGTGAACAAGCACCAGGAGTCCTACAACTTCACTGTGCAGGTGAGAGGATGAGCATGGTTTGTATCTGTCCCTTTCCCCCCCTCACCTTTGCTTGTCCTGTGTTTCTTCCAGACAATAAAATGAGTTAGGTGTTCTCTGGCTGTCACTTGCAGTCTAGGTCATGTAGACCTACGAGGCTTTGTCATGAAGTCAGTTGGGCTTTTCCCCCTAAAAAATAACAAGGCACATGTTACAAGCTTTTACAAGCTTCTTGAAAAAAATATCCAAGGTGATGGTTTATATCCAAAAGCGTTATTGAATATGATAGGGTTTATAATTTCCCAAATAAAAACTGTTACAGCCCTTACCAGAGTCACTCCCATCATAGTTTACTATAAAAGACTAAGGTGGGGTTAAAAAGTTTTTGTTGGAAGAAAGCTCTCAGGTCTCATTGCCATGCTGTTTTTCCCCACCCTGTTAGGGAATATAGGAGTTACATGACCCTGCCATCATGTGAGCAAACATGCTGGTTGCTTCTGAGATCTAGAAATACTTACAGTATATGATGTCTGGGACAGCTGCTACTGGAACTTCACACATGAAAGGTATTGCACATGTGCAGAGCCCTGAATCACACAGCAGAGCTCAGAGCTCCCTGGAAAATCAGTAATTCAATTTAATGAGATCAACTCCCTCTTCAGTTTGAATTCTTAAATTTATCTAACTTTGTTGTAATACCAAACTCAGTAAAAATTTTATTATGTTGTTTAACTGACACCATAAATACCCATCTGTTGTACACTAAAATAAATTCAGGAAGAAAAATGACAAATTTTAGAGTGTCTAAAGTACTATGTAATACATATAGAAGAGTGCTCACAACTTGAAACACAGTGTCACTGCATAGACTGAAGACAGAACATGTAAAACAACTTTTTGGACTATTAGCTTAGCCAACTTACTTTAAATACTTCTTATTTTTCAGGTTTATCTACATGAATACATTTGCTGTTTATATTGTTGCCACAAAAAGGCTTCTAACAACTGGTGGATTTGGGTGTGCGTGGTGCAGGAAATTTTTACCAAGAGAACATCCATTTTCAGAACTTTTTTTGCCATAATCAATCCCTTTCTTCTGTTCCATGTAGTTTGGAAGACTTATTTATGACTAGATTTATTTTGCTGTCTGTCTTGCTAGGTGTTTTTTTCTCATCATTTTCTGGGCTGTAGCTGTCAGATCATTCTGGATTATGATTGACCTTAAAGGATGACTCTTTGAAGAGAAATTCACATGTAACTTTGCCTCTTCTGAGACTCAGCTGGCTGAACCAATCTGGAGCAGATGTTCCTCTGTCTTGATGTGAATTGCCCCCCTCTTCATATAAGAGGAAAAAGAAAAGTCTGTCAAGGAAGGGATGGAAATGGCAGTGATTAGATTTTGCTGACCCTGCTTCAATGCTGTCTTTTCAGATACTGAATATAACTCTGAGCAGGCCTGGGGTGGCATTTCGGCAGGGCCCTGTGAGCATTGTTTTTGCCATCCGAGACAGGTACGGTTTTCTCAATGGGTCTGAAGTCAGCGAGCAGCTCAGGAACTTGTCTGTGGTGGAATTCAGCTTCTATCTGGGCTTCCCTGTGCAGCAGATTGCTGAACGTGAGTATTTGCTGTTATCCAGCACTGCAGAATGCTTCTGTCCAGTATTTTCCCTCTGTACAATTTTTAAATAATTTCTTGCATAAGTGATAATGCAGCTTCAAGTACCTAACTTGAATAATGAGTTCTGCAGGGCAGATCTGTGCCTGTTTCTGCTCACATTTTGGTGCTACAGCATCTTGCTGCTTTTGTCATCATACTTTCCTTGTGTGCTGGGTCAGTTGTGCTTAACCTGGCTTCATCAGTTCATTGGTCTTAGTCCAGATCTAAAAATAAGAAAATCACTTAGATCAGTATTGCTGTGAAGTGCAGTGCAAGGTGTGTGTCTGTGCTTATGTCTAGAGAGACCTTTGCTAATTCTCAGGAGTTTCAGTACTTTCAGCTGCTCTTAACCATGTCTCTGACTTCTAGAAACTCCTGGGACACTGGCTACATAAGTTGATATTTGCCCATATAGTCTGAATTAATTTGTCTATGCAGTCTGTTATGTTTTAAAGTATTACCTTTCTCACTTTTTATGTACATTTGCATGGCAAGTCTTTTTTTTCAGACCACCATCATCCTAAACGTAGATGAGTGGGAACTGCCTGCATAACAGAGCTTGCTTGACACTTGGCCTTGACAACTTATGTTAGATTTTAGATTTTTCAGATGACTCAGGAGCATAAGCAAGATCATGGGAGAATAGTACTTGCCTTTTCCTGCTGGTGGGTGTCACTGACTCAGTCCATTAATTCCCCATTTCTCCTATCTCACCATGCTTTTTAATTTTCGGAGTTATTTCCGTGAGCTGTAGAGATGCATAACATCTGACACAGTGAGTTTTATAATATAGTTAAACATTTAGTGGAAAATCAGGTCTAATAGTAGCTGGTGTTCATTATGCAGCTGTGTATGTCAGTGAAATTACTGTAAAGAGAGTCACTGTCAACAGAAAAGTTGCTCTCCTTAGCAGCTTTCAATCTAGGTAAGGTGGTTGCACAGGATACTTCCCCATTTACTGGAGGCACTCTAAACATACTAGTTTTTTGAAGCTTTTTATTTCATGTTTTCAGCATTTTTGATCCCTCTACTCCCATAACCAATTAAAAGAAGTATGAAGTTGTTGACATATTGCTGTTAAGCATTTCTGTTCTTGTTTGATCTCACATAAAGTGTGAGCTCTATGCAGTGGTAGGTCTATTTAGTTGAGCCAGGACCAAGTCTTGAGAATCCCTGTCCATAGATGACCAGCATTTCTTTTTATCTTGGAAGCCACAGAACAACTCACATTTGTGGGCTATGGTCTTTATTGCTCACTGAATGCAAATAAAATGTTGCTCTTGCCTTGATTGCTGGAAAGACACCTCTCTTTACTCTGTGTCCTCTCTTTTATGCATTTGAGCTTGAGTTTAGGTAGCTTTTAGTCTCTAGTAATATTCTTGGTGTTGAGGGACCCTTTTGTTCCTGTAAGAGCCTACATCAGCTCTTACAGCTTTTAGTCTTGTCCACATATTCTGAAATTATATTTGTGCATTTGCAGGTTGCCCATTGCTGAGAATCCATCTTCTGGATTGTGCAATGGAGCTACAGTGCAATTAAGTGATAACAGAATTTCTACCAAGGCTGGTGTAGCCTGAAAGAGAGGCTGGTCACAAGGGGAAGACATTCCCATTAAAGATGAATGTACATGCTTCTCCTTGGGCTTTGAACTAGGTGACCTCCAAGGTCCCTTCCAAACCAAACAATTCTATGATTCTATTTTCCTTTCCTGATGGTACTTAGGAAATTTGAAATTGCTTTAATGCTCGTATCAGGAGCTGTCCCTGTGTTTGTTACCTGCATGTGTACAGTGCCTGTTCAGTGGGGATGGTGCCAGTGCCAGTGGAGCCCTGTGGTCACTCACATGTCAATTACAAAACAAAGTAAAGCAGGATGAGTGGAGAGCTCAGGATTTTTAGGAACTATGAGATCTTTCCAAAGATTGCAATGTAGAAAACATGAGGATTTGGTGGATAAGGTGTCCTAAATTAAGGACCATCTTGTCAGCAACTTTCTTGCTGTTAGGAGAGCTCACATTTACTGTAGATTGAGCCCATTGTAGGACAGCACATTTGGGTTTGAACTGGTCTAGTTTGGTCTCAGAAGTTCTTTAATGGGCACTGTTCTGGAATACCAGCTCTGGTGCTGTTTGGTAAGTTGGCAAAGTGGGAACACAGTTTCTCAGATTACTGGAGCTGTGGGTCCTTCTGTCAGCAAGCACAGAAATGATGAATGTAGTTCAGACTCTTTTATCAGTGAGACAACCACAGCCAGTTATTTTTAGCTGTTCCTACAGTTTTTTACACTGCTGCTGTGACTGGATTTTGAGCCTAAGGGTTTTAGGTCTTCAGATTCAGAGCCAAAAATCCTGTGCAAAGGCTCAGCAGCATTGGGCAGATCCTTCCTGAAACATCTTATTCAGCACACTGTTGAGGGTGACCAACAGCCAGATCCTCAAAGCTACTTTAGCAGGGAGATGCCTAAATGTTTTTGTTTTCTAGGCCCTGAAGTCTACAGAGCAACTGTAGCAGGGAAGGTGTTACAACACCTTAGATTGATATAGCTGCTTTGGTCTGTGCCAATTAATATGCAAACCTTTGCTTTCAGTGTGATTTTTTTTTTCTAGGAATGTTGGATATTTACATGTAAACCATTTATGTATGTCAATGTTCATATGTAAATATGAAATGTTCCATGGCATACTACTCTGTGCCATTTGTGCCTTAGTTTATCAGGCATGCTAACAATTCATACTCTTGGTAGTGACTTTTCTTTTTCCCTTAAGGACTTTGTGCATGATCTTGTAAGCTTTGTAGCTGCATCTAAAGGAATTATTTGTGGGTGAGCTGAGTGCCAGGGCTCAACCCCCAACCTTGGGGGTTGAAGTTGATCATACCCAAGAAAAGCTACTTGTGCATCTCTACATTGTTAAGTGAGACCATGACATCAATATCCCAAATATGAGCCTTGTTCCAAAGAGTGCATTTGCTTCTTGCCACTTGTTCACTTTGCATTGTCTTTCACACACTGTCCTCACATGGTTTTTATTCACATAAATAATATGTCCTGTTTATAGTTTTAATTGTGTGGTTTGTCCCATCATTAACACCAGGAATTCTTTTTCAGTTTTTTCCCCAGTCACATAGAGTCAGGATCAGGAGTGAAAGTTGTTTGGCAGATGTGGACTGTTCTTTGCAGGAATAGGGCTGTCAAAATGGCAAAACCTGGAAACTTCCAGACTTTCTTCTTTCCTCACAAGACTTCTAGGTGACTTAAGCAACATGTTTCTATTCAAATGTCCAGTTTACACCTTCCTCGTGCTTATTTTTCATTGTCCACCTTACAGCTCACGTTTCAGATAGTAAATTGGTTAGATGGTCATGACCTACAAGTCAGCAGAAAGAAAACCAAGTCTAATCCCAGGGTTTGGGTGCTAGTTCATTAAAAATAACAGGAAACTATATATTTGGTATCTCTTTATGGCTAGCAGATTTCTTGGGGTACAGGTAAAGGCTAGCTGTGGAGTAGATGGCAATATTTGCCTTCATGAACTTACCCTGAATAAAGCTCTTTGTTTTTCTTAGGACTTTTAAGTAGAGAGGGTTGCCTTGGGACTTGCTATTTTTTCAGTTCTAAGTAGCACTTTGATGCATGTCATCTATTTTGGCTATCTTAGAGATGTTGCAAGGCCAATAGGATAAATATAAAATTGTATGATATGGTCCAAAGACTGCAGAAATATTTGGCATTTTTTTCTGGGTGGATTTTAGATCAGGTTTTAAAGTCACAGTGTGTTGCTATTGCCCACACCCCAGTATCTGCATGGAATCTTACTTTTCATTTAATGCCTTCTCATTTCACATCCTGCATTCCCTCCATGCTTTCTACTACTGTTCTCTGTTGATCAGAAATAAGAATGATCAGCATGACACCAGTTGTATCCTGCATGGTGCCACACATCTGTAAGAGAGAGAGATCCTGGGAACATCTGGCAATGGCCACACTGCCTGAGTGGTGTGCTTTAGACTGCTCTTAGTAGGTCTCTGCTGAGCAGGTGACCCTTTCCCTTTTCATTCAGCACCAAATCGATGCTGTTACACGGTATGGTGCTCCAGGGCTGCCTGTTGGCATCTCCTAATGATGCCAGCATCTACTTCATTAATGCATCCAGAGTCATTAGCAGACCAGCTGCAATCTAGCTAATAATTGCATTTTGTCTATCCAGCTTCCCCCTCAGAATAACAATCAGTCAGTGCTGTTTGTAATTGTTAGTTCCAGAGGACATCAGAACTCTTGCAAATTTGATCTTGCTGCAAGTGCTGAGACTCCAGATGAGCCCAAGGTCTGTGTGTCAGTGAGACACTAGAGTGACCTGTGGTATAAGAATTGGAACCTGGATTGGCTGACTTCTGGCAATTTTCAGCATTCTTTGTCAGGTTTTAGAACCTAGTCTTAGTTGGCAATGATCACAGCACATCTTCCTTTTCAATGTCAAGATTTTCTGCTCAAGTTGGTTTATTTTTAAGTTGCGTTAATTCCGTGGAAAGTTTAAATGAATAGTCACCCAGCAATTTGCATGAATTAAATCATTTTCAAGTACTAATTAGAAAAAGTGTGAAGAGCACAGTAAGTATTGAAGTGAAACATGATTTTGGGTTAAAGAAGGGAAAACTCAAAATTGCTAGGAGTTCAAAGCATTATGGTCACTGGAAGGATTTTGATTTCCTTATCGTGCTCTTTCCATGCATTGGAAAACAACAGAATCAGTTTTCAGTTTAGTTTATGCTTTTTTTTGTTCAGCTTCCATTTCTAAATTGAAGTAAACAATTGCATGACTAGAGTAAATAGAATTTCAATCTAAAAGCTACAATCAGAAGAATTGAGTATCAGGATGCCAAAAATAAATGGGAGTGTTTAAATGGACTCTGAGGTGCTTTTTGCTTGTCTGAGAGTTTTGGAAATTTAATGCATTGTGATCTGTTGCATAGAGGGCCAGTGTTTCTTGTTCAGAAAAAAAGGACCATGTTCCAACACCCTTCTGAATAGTAAGTCACAGAGTGCCCAGCCCAGTGGTCATCTTGAAGCTAGTGGTGCTATTACTGAAATAAAGCTAGAATAACCAAATTTTCTTTTATTTTTTTCTTCCAGTAGGAGTTAGTTATAAATCTGTGAAAATAAAAGGTAAAATGTAACTAATGATTCTTTTGCTTTTACCTTAAACAAAAAATTCCTAAGCTTTTTAATGGGCAAAAGAATCAGATTTTTGGTACACTGACAGAGAATGGCTTGTCTACAAATTCTTGCATCATTAAATTAGAAAAACTTCAATTTTCTACTTCCCTGAAATGTGGAGTAGTGGCAAACTAGTCCACAACTGTAGACATCTTTGTTCTAAATTGATCCAGCATGGGCCAGGTCATTTAATTGTTATGTGCTGTGTTTTTTTCTGTTCATGAAATGGTTTAAAAATTAACCTTTGTATAATGCTTAGCAAACTGCATCTGGATTAAATATTTTGAGAAAGTTAAGACCATTCCATTTCCTTATTGCCATAGTGAAGCTTAAGACTTCCCTTGAGGAAACTGTTGGCCCAGCCCCCATCTTCACTTCTTTCCCAACATGTCTTTACTGCTCTCCAGTGGAAATCTTGGGAAAAATCTTATCTATACTGAAGTCAGTAGAAATAGACTGTTTTCCTTACTGGGGCAAGGATTTCCCTCTAGAGCAGAGCTTTTTTTTTTTTTTTGAAAAATTGAGAAATTAGGAAAACTTGAAGCCACCAAGCCAAGCAGAAAAGCCACGAGGTTTGTCTGTAGCAGTGTTATTTGTGGGTTTTGTAAAAAAACTGCACATGTCTGGAACACAAATCATATATGTTTAGTTCTCTGCTTTACATTTATTGTTTCCTTGTAGTTTCTGCCTCAGAGCAGGTCTTATTTTCATCCTGAGACACTCAGGAGCTGCCTCACTGCCCTTTGAGTGAGAGTCTGATCCTGCAGCTAGCTCAGTAAGAGTCACAGCTCAGACAGTGAGCTTTTTAATTCCTGGGAGCAATGAGCTCGGTGCAGCAGCTTGGAGTCTTTCACGTAATAAATCTGACTGTTTCACTTAGCTTCTTTTTGTTAGAGACAAACTCAGCAGTGTACACTGGGAGCACTTCCCTTGCTATTGTGTCTGCATTGCCTCAGGAGCAGAAGTGCATCTGTGTAAATAAGATGCTTGCTGACAGTATAAATTATGTAGTGGCTTCTGGTTTTGTGTACGTTGTTTAGAAAACTGTTCTTATGGATGTTTTTCTTCCATTCTGTTTTTTTCTTCAGCCTTTCATTATCCTAAGCTTAATGTGTCCCAGTTGATGAAATCTTCCTGGGTGAGAACAGGTATGTATGGTCTCTGTGAGTAAGTAAAAGTGCAATTAGTTTTGGTAGTGGGATAACTAGCCTGCATAAATATCAATAGCTTAGGGGTGCTGCATTTTTATGAGGTAATAACATGTCTGAGCTGAATAAATTCTAAAACCAAAGGCCCAGTGACCTGAAATATCTGGGAAATATAAATCCCTGGTCTAGAATTAACTACTGAAATTCCTTGGTAATGCACACAAAGCACTTTTTGTCTACAAGGCCGTTCATTCTTAGTGAAACAGCTCAGACTGTCAGGCATAAAGTATCTACTCTGCATGTTGTCAATATGCCACATTGATTTTTAGGTATCTATTTTAAGTGAAAATTAAATTTTTATTTGTGTGACACTTTCTACCAAAACATGCCCAGAATAAAACAGAGAGAAAATAGATGAATTCTGAGTACATAAAAGAGTTTCATCACATTTCATTGATCTCTTCTGATTCGTTCACAGAAGATCCCTCCCACCAAAGTCTTCTGAGTGTTTTATTCTGTAATTTACAGATGTGCTTGAACTGTCACATTTAGGTGCTCAAAGGCTGTTGAGGTTGCCTCCCTCCTGTAGGTCTTACCTGCTGCTTTTAAGCCTGATTGGTGAGGAGGCTTTGCCTACCAAACTTGTTCTTAGGGTGCAGGTGCCCCACTGGATACTCTCTTGTCTTCCTGCAGCTTTTATCACCTCTAGTTCACCTGTTGTATAGACTTGCTCTTTTTTCCAGGTTTCCCCATCTCTTCCCACCAGTCACCACTTCACTCTTTAAGCAGGAAACCAAATTGCACCTCAGTTTCTGATGTCCACATGGTTTGTTTCAGAGAAGAAAGATCTAGAATTTCAGATAATGCTCACTGATGTGGGAGAATCTCCTACATGTGTCTCATAACCAGTGGCATCCTTCCTTAGAGATTTGTGTTGGCTTTTTTGGCTCCACCTGCTCCCTCTCTTGCTCAGCCTTAGGATTGTCCATTGCTGCTGAAAATTCCCTTAGCTCCTACAGTAAAAAAAGGGTTCTTCCAGCTCTAAAATCACATTCCCTTGGGTTTAAATAAAGTTCTGCCTGTAAGATTTTGAAAGCAAATTGCAGCAACTTTTTTTTTTTTTCCCTGCAGAGAAATTTTTTGTAGTCTCAGTTCTTGCAGGATTCTGGGAAGAGCTGGTAGACTTTGGCTGAGTCATTGCTTTCAGTCAGTGTTTTGTATTTTAAGGGTAATGAATCATGACATGGGAAAATGATAGAATCTATGCATGTAAAGATTTTTTAATATCAAATTACCCCGATATACGTGCATGTATCCCAGTAGTCATAAAAAGCTGGGATATACAGTGTTCTCCCTCTGTTGTAGAATACAATTCATGCTATTAAACATAATTTATTGATACTGAAATCCAATACACAGGCAAGAACAGTTTTCTGCTTGGTGTGTATATAACAGCCTTAGGTCACTGTCTGTTTTGCTATTTAATTCTGAGATACTTAGTCTGTGATTGAATTCAGAAGACAGATACTGTTGATCTGGGTGAGAAATCATGAAAATGTTTCCTTTTTCTGACATCTGCAGTGAAAGCTTCAAATTGAAAACGTGGCTTTAATAGATTTGTTTAAAATTTTAAAAATTTAAAATTATATTTAATTGATTTTATCAACCTGGTGGCTTTTTATTAAGCTCTACACTTAAAAGAATAAATGTGCAAACACAGAAAAAGCAGCTTTTAAAAAATACATGTATTTTTAGTGGAGGAGAATTAAAACTGAATTTATTTGATGCAGTCAGCAGTGAGTTGGTTTGCTGTCCTGGAGGATTGTTCAGTTGGATCATTTGAATGACTACTGCTCCATTCACTCCACATTTCTCTAACTGGATGCCATCTTGCTAGTAAAAGTCCACCCTTTTTTTCATCTTCCTTCAGGGATTCCTCTCAGCATTAGCTCCCCCAATGACCATGGGTACCTGGTTGCCAAGTAAGCAGGGCTGCAAACCATTTTTTTTGTGCTGTGATTGGCATACTTGTTAATCTTGTCTGGGGGAGTTGCATTTGAATACACAGCTTCATTCATGTGCTGCTGTTCTACTTTTTCTCCAGGACTCTGAACCCTTGCCCTCCCCAGCTCCATCTCGGTACACAAGTGTTGGTACCTCTCCAACACAACACTTTTGACTGCAATTAGTTGAAGCAGATGATTTAGACTAAGTTTTCTCTTTTAGCAGTTTTTAAAAATTTATTGGATACTCATGATTTTATGCATTTTTAGAATCAAAGTAGTTTTCTTATTATCCTGGGTCTGTCTAGCCTGTTAAGGTTCCAAAAAATCCTCTACCTGAATTCCCCCCCCAAATTATTTATTTTGGGGGAAAAAAATTCACTTCACATTTCTCTAACTGGATGCCATCTTGCTAGTAAAAGTCCACCCTTTTTTTCTTCTTCCTTCAGGGATTCCTCTCAGCATTAGCTGCCCCAGTGACCCAGGGTACCTGGTTGCCAAGTAAGCAAGGCTGCAAACCATTTTTTTGTGCTGTGATTGGCATACTTGTTAATCTTATCTGGGGGAGTTGCACTTAAATACACAGTTTCATTCATGTGCTGCTGTTCTACTTTTTCTCCAAGAACCTTGCCCTCCCCATCTCCAACTCAGTATCACTTCTGAACTCAACACTTTTGACTGCAATTAGTTGAAGCAGATGATTCAGACTAAGTTTTCTCTTTTAGAAGTTTTTAAAAATTCATTGGATGCTCACGATTTTATGCATTTTTAGAATTTAAATAGTTTCCTTACTATCCTGGATCTGTCTAGCCTGGTTAAGGTTCCAAAAAAATCCTCTGCCTGAATTTTTTTTTTCCCCCAAATTAACCAAATGTGTCCCTTTTCCAGCAAGTAACCTCCGCCTGAACAGGTCAGGTGCTCTCGAATTATCCCTGAGCTGTCCCAGGGCGACTCAAAGCTTGTAATTGAAGTTGTGGAGAAGGAACTGAGAAGTTTTACTGATGAATTTGTTTTCTTGGGCTGTTTTCTGTGCCATGCAGTTCTCCTGGGCGTGGTTGACCAGCGCATTCAGGAGGAAGTGTTCCGGGCTGAGATGGAGCGGAAGCTCGCTCACCTGTTCAACGAGGCTTTGCTCAGAGGCAGGATCTGGAGACGGGCCAGCTTTGCAGGCAGCAACATTGTGCAGGTATTAAGAGGATGAAAAATAAAGGATAATAAATTACTGAATTATTTAACATGAGTGTTAACAAAGTGCTCAGGTTTTGAGTTAAGAAATATAACTCAAAAGCATGTGTCACCTTTAGCTAGTTGGTGATATTTGTGTTTTGCACCTAAAATATGGGTCTTCTTTCAGGCACCACATATGTCTTTTAAGCTAAACATAGCAAATGCAAATAACTGATTACTAAAAACTTCTGATGGCTTCATAGAAACAGCAGTGAAAATTGTTTTACCAACGTCTTATTTTAAAAATGTTCTGTCTTGTTTGGCTTACATGAGGCGCCTAGCAAAAGGAGACAGGATGATCATCTGAAAAACACTTATCTTCTGGGACAGCTACTTCACAGCTCTCTGAGATGTTTTGGCAGTGGTGGAGAAATACAAAGTAGAATCGTGTGGCTTGGTGCAGCAGTAGAGTAGTACATTCTACCCCTTAACTTCTTATTTGTCGCAGTACTCCTGGTTACAGGGTTGGATTTCAGGTAAAAATGATTATTCATACCAAATTTTGCACACATAGCAGCTTCTGTTATCTGAATTCCAGTGCTGCTTTAGAGTTTTAGAGTCACAGGTGGATTTATTCACATAAAGTCCAAGAAGGCTTTACTATTTAATTTAAAGTTTTAAATTCTGATGTGTTCTTTTTTTTCAGTTCAACAATCTGAAAGCCAGAGTACTTTTTTAATGGCTCATCTTCTTAAAAATTACCATTTCCAACTAATTCATTGACAGTTGGTTTACCTCCCAGATGCCCTTTTTGCATTTCAGACCTATTGTCTTTATTTAATTTAATCCTATGGTTTTTGCTACCACTTAAATTTCCAGATGTTGGGGTATTCTTACTTCTGCTTTCCTGTCTCAGAAACATCTGTTTCAGTAATAGAGATTTTATTTTATTTTTCTTTTGTACAGCTTCGAATTGCTGCTAATAGGTGTCTGCTTCAGATCTCCTATTCCCAGCACCTCTTATTGCACTTTGTTCATTATGCCTTTGTCCTCCTTTTGCATATAAATTAAACAAATATTCCTTATGTTGCTAGTGAAGATACCACAGCCTATAAAATGTATATGTTTAGATTACAGTTTTATGACTTTGCAAATAAAGCTCAGGTAGTTTATTTTTTCATGCACAAAATTATAGGCACATCCTTTTTAGATAAGGAGTGGTATTTTGGAAAGTGAAAATGCAGCATTTTTTTCTTTTGACTTTGTGTTATGTACTGGGACATAAGATAAGGTCTGCAGCTCATGTTCCAGACAGCAGTGCTGCTCATTTATGCCACTTAATTAGTGCAAAGAGCCTGCCAACTGCTGGCTTTGGGCAGAGGAGGGTTCTATTCATTACAGTCAGCACATCCTACCATCACAGGGCTTCTCCAGGTGCTCCCAGCCCACCCTTTCAGGTGGGGTTAGAGCTGAACAAAGGAGATGTGGAGGGAGGGAGGCTGAAGAGAAACCTTGCGGTGAAGTGTGTGTGCTGGGTGTGCTCAGAACAGCAGGTACCTGCAGGTGCCACAGCTCCTTGGTGCTGCCTTGGCAGGATGTTCAGGTGTGTGGCAGGTGAGACAGCCTTGAGAGGGTGTGCAGCTGCAGTGATGGTGAGTTCTAGACTGAAGGATAGTTCCTTTCCAGGATGTTCCCCTGTTAGCTGAGGATCTTGTCCATAGGCATCTGCCATAAACCTTTTACTGCTGTTAATTCTGTTCCTCTTAGCCAAGTTTATAAGCTGTGTTTGTATCTTCTGGGAGAGTTAATAATGTTTCTTGTGCTTTACATTCACATTTTCCTGCACACAAATCAGTGACTGCTATGATAGTAGAGCATAATACAGTGAAAATAAGAAAAAAAAGCTGCCAGCACCAAAAGTGTTGCACAGTTTTAACAGAACATGTTTATATATCCATTAAAGACTAGACTCACATTTCACTTGCCTTGTGACCCTCTAGACTGGAGTTTTTCCTGAGGTGAAATATATTTATAGTGTATTGAAATGTGACATTTCTAAGCTCTGTGGAAAATCAGGACTGCAGGTCAAGAGGTGAAGCAATTATTTGTGAATGTTACTGCAGGCATATTAGTTTCCTTTCACGTGCTCAGGAAATAGAAGTGATACCTTTTGAGGTTTAGATTTCATTTCTAAAGGCATGTGTTAGTACCTAAGAATGTGAAAAATTATGCTTTAAGCCTGGGCAGTCTGAAGAAGAGCTTTGGAGGGTACCCAAATAGCAGGCTTTCCCCTCCTGTTTCACTGTCTGTGCTAACAGGTGGCACTCCATGATAAAAAGAGAAAAAACTCTGTAACCATTATGTACAAAAACTCCTGCTGAAGCCTCACACCTGGTTGTTGTATTTCTGATATTTCCACTGATTTTTGTGTGACATTGTATTAATATTTCACAGAGTAGGTCATGCATATTTTCAATGTGCATCTTCTGTTGCTGCAAATTTGAAGGCATGTGCTTACTGTGGCTTGCATTGCATCTGCAGACATCTGTGCTATATTTATATTTTAATAGCTACAATATATATTTTATTATATCATAGTTTACTATAATAACTCATTACATTTTTTTAGGAATTAGAGGGCTTAATTGTAGTTTAAAAATACAGCAGCAGCTAAGAAAAAAAATAATTTTCCTTTATTTCAACATGCTTTGTCTGTTGAACCTAATAGAAAGTGAAAAGCTGATCCTAGTGAATTAAACAAAGAGCAATGTTCTGATTTAAAGAACATGTTAGGCAGCATTTTATTTGCAATGTGTGTGAGGAGTAGCAGCTTATGAGAGAGAGAATGCAATGACTGAATTGAGCTTTTCATTAAGGCAAAAATTTGTTCTCGTGTTTTTCTGCTGACAGCTTGTGTGTCTCTCCTGGCTGAGGAAAGCCTGTCTTGCTGTGAGTTTTTAGGTTTATAAATAAAGGCTTGCTGTGAGTTTTTAGGTTTGTAAGTGAAGCCTTTGGGCACTGCTGCTGCTTCACCTTTTCCTCTGAGGCTTTTTGCCCCTCCAGCAGCCATCCCAGGCAGCAACTGGCCCCTCCTGTCAGGTTGCTCACAGCTTGCTTGTACCTCTGTGTGCTGACCACAGTACAGCTTGAATTAATTGCCCAGACACTAAAATCCTACTCTTAATAAGACAGAAAGAGCATCTTTTTCAATTATTTTTTTTCCAGTATGATGAAGGAAGGCAAGAAAAGGAAATAATGCTCCTGCACGAGCCCTGGAGATGCTGTGTGCATATCTGCTTGTTTCTCAGTAGTGCTCATGCCTTCCAGACCCTGAAACAGCTCACCAGGCCTTCCTTGCTCCTGTGGGGATTGCTGACCAGGACATCCCACTAGCTGCCCAGGACTCTGAGAATGCCTTGGAAGCTTCCCCACCACTTGTATTTCCGTGCCTGAAATTACCAACTAGATTTTGTTACCAAGGCAACTCTGTTCACTGACCTATGATATTCACTTGAAAACACTTTTTAAATTAAATTTACTGACACCTGAACACAGTTAAGCCTTTCCTCTGTGGAGGTTAAATGCACATCTAGTATCAACAAAGATGGTATCATTTATGTACACAGGAGTTGAATTAGTCTTTTCTTCTTTTTCTTTCCCCCCCCCCCAACTTTCTGCATTTAAAATTCTTCTATCTCTTCTCTCCCTATGTCATCTCTCACTGCCAAAGTGTAAATGTAAAATGCTTAAATGCTTCCTTACATGTAGGCTGCTTTGCTGGATGGCTGGCAAATACTATTTGTCTCTGCTTGCATTCTTATCATTCTCAAGGACAGAGACTACAGCAGTCTGAAGCTGCACAAAGAGTATAATTTGGAACCATGTGTCACAAAACTTAGAATCCAGAAACTCTGTAACAAACAGGCACAGTGACTGTGTGCCTCAATTCCATGACCAGATTTAAAAGAGTTCAGGCCCAGTATGCCATTTCCTGTGTTCCAGCAAACTCAGAGGCTAGTTACAAAAATCTGTAAGGAAAATCTAGATGAAAATTGAGGTACTGCTATTGTCACAGGTACTGGGTTTATGTACAAATCTAACTGTCTTGTATTTGCTCCCAGACTACCCTGCTAACCACCAGCTTTCCCAGAATAGAAATCCATAACCATCTCCCCATGGTTTTGAAATTTTGTCTGCAGCTTCTCTCTGTGAAGCTTCTCTCTCTGTATGGTGTGAGCAGTCATAAAATACTGTGTATTCAGAAGAAATTATTTCAGATAAAATTTAGCTTAAAATAGTGAGTTTAGTTCATCAGCAGTAGCCTGTACCTCCACTGAACTTTTTTGTGCTTGTTCTCCTGTTCTCTGTACTGTGCTGAAATACCTCCAGCTACTTATTCCTGTCTCCACTCTCACTGTTCTCACGCATCCCTGTTCCTCAGCATAGGGAGCCAAATGCTGTTGTTTTTAATTCTGTGTTAAAATTTGTCCAGTTTCCATTGTGACAACTTGCACCGAAATCTTGTCCTTCTTACCCTCTGCCTTTTCTAAAGGCAGCTGTGGAAAAATTCCTTTGTTAACCCATACAGGCAGCTTGGTACCATGACCTGATATGGGTAACACACATAATTATACTCCTTGGATTCTTCACAGGCTGTAAAATATATGACAGCTCAGTTTAAGAATTTTCTCATTTTCTCTGATTCTCTGGCTATGCACAGAGGAGCTTCCTAAAATTAAAACTAAGAACTCATTGATTTTCAGTCCCACATGGCCTTTCAGCTCCCTCACCCACCATGTGAGTTAGGTGCTGTTTGGGAAGGTTTCATCTGTGCTGGGAGCAGATACCAGTCTGTACATTCTGCTGCTCTGTGCACTGAGACCAGGCTGTGGCAACCCTCCTGAAGCAGATGTAATGTAATATATAATACAAAGCTGTGCACATTTGTTAACCAATTGTATATTTGAGGTCAATGAAGCCAGATTTAGCTTTACAGCTGCCAAATATGTGTGTTGAAACCTCATTTATTGATGCTGTTTTGTTACCTTCAGTCAGGGATTTGTTTTCCCTTAGCTGGTAGAAGAGGGAATGGTGTTCAGGTGAGCAGCAGCATCATTTAATGGGTCCTGTTAGCAGCTCTTGCTGCATTTCAGAGATCTGCACATTTTTCTGCTCTATTTGTAGATATTCTGTTTCTTCCACCAAATATGGCTGACACTGAACATTACTTTTTGCTTTCACTTGATTTGTCCTAGAAGATTTTTATGACAATTGTGCTTTCTCTTGTTTTGTTTTTCTCCCATCTTTTCTTTTTTTTTAATATACATGTATTTATATATACATCTTGTTGTTACCATTACTGGGAATTCTTTTTTAGGACATGTTGAGTTGCTGTTCCCCAAAACCAGAACATCATTCCTGTTGAGCTAGAAACGGTACTTCTTTCCTTCAACATGATTTGTTCAGTTGGAAGCTAGGAAAGAAAACAATATAAAGATTTGCTTTTGTAAGCCTCACATGCAAACATTTGTGTGTTTGCTTTACTTTAGGCCTATGGGCAGTTTCTGAGATGATAATTTATTAAGTATGTACTTCATAGCAGAAGGATAATTCTGAAGGAAGCAAAATACTTCGCTCTATTTATGTCAATTCCTTCCAGAGCCCTTCAAACTCTTAAAAAAAAAATCACATACCTCCTACTGTTTATCCTAATTCTAGTTTGAGCTCACCATTACATGGTAAATGGTTAAACAGAGGAGAGTTGTTATATAAAAAGATGTAATTTTACAGGAATTCAAAGTTATGTGGTTCTCATATGCAATGTAGATGTTTGATGGTTAGAGAGTATCTACAGGGCTTCCTCATAGCATGCATTCTTTTGATTATTAATGTCTTTAGATGTAGGTAGGAAGAATTCCTTCCCACAGCGTCCAATACATTCCTTCCTGAAGAAGGGTGGATGCCAAGGGGAGCTGTGTGCAGGATGAAGGTGATTGTGCAAGTGCTTAAGTTGAAACAGAGCAAACAGTTTTATTTGATGCTAACAGAATATTCACCTGTGTAGCTGCTTAACATTTAGAAAAACTGGAGCAAAGAGGTGTGTGTGTTATGACTAACAAATCAAAGTTAGAGCAGGCATTTAGAGAAGGGAAAAGTGCAGTCACACTTCTTCTAACCAACCATTGCTAAAGGCAGTAGAGGCTTCCAGGGTGGCACAGTGTTGGCGTCTTTAGAGTGAAAGCAGTTCTCTTACTTACAGATGTGTACATTTTTATGATTCAAGTAGTGGGGAGAAAAGGAAAGGATAGTCATAAAAATATATTTTTTAAGGGATCACTTCCCTTGAAATTTTCCTTTCAGTTACAACAGAGGAGAGAGAGTATGAACTCTTGAAACAAAATGTATGGGAGCTCCAAATAAATACAACTTAAAATGTAAAAGCTTTGCAATTTCTTTTCAGATTGTGAACGTGTCACGCTTAGTTGGTGTTGACAACCCCGTGGAGCTGATCTACTTTGTGGAGGACCAAGATGGGGAGAGGCTGAGTGCTCTGAAGTGCTCAGACCTGATGAACAGAGTGGACATCCAGCGGGCTGCCATCATCCTTGGGTACCGCATCGAGGGCAGCGTTGCACAGCGTAAGCCCTGTCCCATCCATGCCACTGCAGAGCCCTGTGCCATCCCCACACCACTGCCAAGCCCTGTCCCATCCCCACCACTGTCAATCCCTCTGCCATCCCCACCTCTGCCAAGCCCTGTCCCATCCCCACCACTGCCAAGCCCTGTCCTATCTCCACCACTGTCAATCCCTCTGCCATCCCCACCTCTGCCAAGCCCTGTCCCATCCCCACCACTGCCAAGCCCTGTCCTATCCCCACCTCTGCCAAGCCCTGTCCCATCCCCACCTCTGCCAAGCCCTGTCCCATCCCCACCACTGCCAAGCCCTGTCCTATCTCCACCACTGTCAATCCCTCTGCCATCCCCACCTCTGCCATCCCCACCTCTGCCAAGCCCTGTCCCATCCCCACCACTGCCAAGCCATGTCCCATCCACACCTCTGCAGAGCCCTGTGCCATCCCCACACCACTGCCAAGCCCTGTGCCATCCCCACACCACTGCCAAGCCCTGTGCCATCCCCACCACTGCCAAGCCCTGTCCCACCCACACCACTACCAGCAAAGGCAAACTGGAGGGGTGGCTGTACCTGAGCAGGTTATGGCACTGCATGGTGCCCACTGTTGCTTTGTTTTTGGGGTGCTGCAGCTTTGCCACTGCTGAGGAAATGAATTTTAGCAGCCTTGCAGTGAGCTGTGCAGTGCTGTTTTGCCTCTCTGAGCTAAGGGTTGCAGCAGGGTCTTTAAGCCCAGCCTCACTGCATTCACTATGTGCTTGTGCTGGAAAAGCACAGTGCTGACTAAAGACCTTCCTGCCATTTTCATTTCATCCTGGCTAGGCCAGTATTTACAGTTTGTCTTGTCCAGGAGCTTGGACAAACCCCACAGTTGGGAGATGGGAGTGCATGGGTATGAAATGGGTCTTTCCTTTGGTTGAGTGTATTCTAGTTTTGAGTGTTTCCTTTAGCAGTGTATTCTAACACCAGTCACTGCTTTTTTGTCTGAATTATTTTTTCTGTGAAAGATGTACACTAAGGGTAGTTGGGACATTTATTTCTTCTGTGGAATATGATTGACCTTGGTTTTACTTGTTTGTCCATCAGCAGTATATAAGCAATATGATCTTTAAATAAATATAATATAAAAGTAATGTGATTTTTTTTTACTAGATACCCATCAGAATAAATAGGATAGGTCATGTAAACTCATATAATTACTTCATTCAGGAGGCTTGGTATATAAATAATTAAACCCATTTTCAGTTAGTAGCGAGACAGAATACCTACTCAAAATTCCGTGTTACCTTTAAGTTTCTTTCCTAATTGTATCTGAGGAAGAGACAAGTATGGTCTGCAAAATACCTCATTGGTATGAATGCTTAATTACCTTTTCTCATTTCTGTGCAATATGGAGGTGTGAGTTACATGGTACCACAGGGTATTTTGCCAACAGAACAAGCATGTGTCTGAGATTTAAAATTCTCTGCAGAAAGAAAAGAAAGAAAATAGTAATAATTGTACCATCTGTATATGTTCCTAAATTTTGTCCCTCATTAAAACAGTTGTGTACAGATAGGTCAATAGCTCATATACATCTCCTCAATATCCATAAATGGACTGTAATGCTGGTTAGACAGAAGTGAAAAACATTGCAAGAATAAATTCTCTTTACAAAAATGATAAATGTCGAACAAACTTCATAAAGTGTTCATAGCTTATAGTGCATGTTGAAACTTTTTATCTTTGACCTGTCATTTAAAAGTTCTTCTAAGAGTCACAGATTCATAAAAATCTTTAAGTGCTTCTATTGGAAGAAACTAGACCAAAAAAAGAATTTTTTTTGTAACAGAAAACATAATGCCAGAAATGAACTGTTAGATATCTAAAACACAAGAATTCTATGTTCTTTAAGTTCTAGGCTCATCACTGGAATGATTACTAATAAAATGATAAATAGAAAAAAAATAGAAATACTCTTTTTACCTTAAAAACATCATTTTTACAAAGTACATAAATTTGACTAGAAATGTATTATTGCTATGGTTTTTAGTCCCATAATTAAGCACTCTGCAAAATTAACAAATAAAAGTTTTTCATTTATTTCAGTTTACCTTTTGCAAGAATAACTTGTTTGATTACACTTCCCAGCAGTTGTTTTCTGCTTGGGGCCAAAGGATCTCACACTGACAATAAAACAGAGAGAAGAAAAAAAAGTAATCAGCAAGGCAGAACTATACACCTTGTGGAGGAGGTTCAAATTGGTTTTGATAACAGAATGTTAAAGAGAAGAGGCAGCTGGTAATACTGCCTAAAGCAGGGAACAGGCAGCAGTGTTGGACAGTTTATCTTACCTTTGCTAGTGGTAATTTTTTTAGACCCATTTCACTGTGTCAGCTTAGTTTTGGGTTACAGGATGATGTGGCAGAAGAGCCATTTTCATTAGTATTTTAAGTAAGCTCTTCAGAAGGTGGGCCAGGACAATTGATCTCCTGCCCCATGCTTCCTGAGCATGACATCCCTTAACTTACAGTGGTATGGCATTTCCTGTGATGTGCAGCTGGTTTCTGATAAATTCCTTAACTAGCATTTACAGGAACATAAAAATACATAACCTTGAAGTGTCCTCAGTTGGAAATATAACCACGTAATGTGTTCCTTTTCACTTTACAGCTGTGGAGAGGCTGAAGGAGCCCACTTCAGAGACTCAGAACAGCAACCTCTGGATTATCGTTGGGGTGGCAGTCCCAGTTGCTGTGGTGCTCCTGATTGTTATTATTTTATACTGGAAACTGTGCAGGACAGACAAGCTGGAGTTTCAGCCAGACACAGTGAGCAACATTCAGCAGCGACAGAAGGTAAACGGGGAAGCTGTGCTGAGAGGAGCTGGGGTATTCTAAAAACAAGGAATGTGAGACTCTGGGGAGCACCTGGCATCCTTAACTAGCATGTGTAAACACAGTTTCAGAGCATTCCAGTTTAGAGGGGAAAAAAAAGAAGGAGGGAAGCAGTCTAATGATAGTTGAAGTTAAGAATCCCATAGTGTTTTATTTATTCTCCTGAGTATTTGATACTGCATTAGATAGATCCATCTTTCAGAAATGTGGGCACTGAGGCTGAAAGGAAATCGTCTTTATCACTTCATTTCAAGGCTGTGGCTGGGACTGAATAAGAAGAAATGTACTGAGTCTTGAATCACTGACCTTGTTTTCCCCAGAAGGCTGAATTTTTCTTTGGAGAGTTTCTGCTAACCAAATCTGACAGCTAAAGTGCACCACCCATCATACCTCATACTGGAACTAGAATTTGCTAGAACCTGTCCTGGCTGCTCTATGTTCTGCCAGGTCTCTTTTTGTTGCAATTCTGAGAACCTGTTGCAGTACTAGGACATAAATTAGTGGATCTGTGTGTGCCTGCATAAGTGAGTTTGTTGGCCAGTGTTGTTTAGGATAGTGAGAAATTAAGTACTCTTGTCTTTTTCTTGCCCAAGAGTGTAAATCAAAAAATTTGTGATCCAGGTTTTTCACAAAGGATGTATTCAGTAAAAAGAATGATAAAGTGCCTGAAAGGCTACTTTATTTTTACAACCAAAGAGAACCTATGTGTGTCAGAAATTCTTGTTACAGACTATACCTTCAGAAGCATTAATAAAGGCAGAATAATCTGCCTGTGCTAATCCTGTGGTACTGCAGTCACGTTCTGCACTGTGACCTTGTGTTCAGTCACACAGTTTTCTCCATAACAAGCCTTGTCTGTACACCATGCTCTCTTTTCAAGATAATTAATGATGTGAAAGATGAGAGAAGCAGAAAGCGCTCACACTTCCAAAGCAGTCAGAACAAATCAATAGCAACTTCCACTTGTCTTGTGACTGAGAACTGTGTGTTGGAATCCAGGCTGGCAACAAGTGGTACCCTTTGATGAACACCACCCCCTGGTACCTTGTTTCACCTCTGCTGGGGGAATATGTAACACACGTTTTTGACTGAGGAAGTTCCCCACAGTAGTTTTGACTAATTTGAGAAGGGTCATACAAGAGAGGCAAGAGAGGGCTGTTACCCTCAGTACTCTGTTTGATCACATTTTCTGTTCCTCTCTGCTAGCACAAGCTTTTTTGTAAGGAAGCAGTTGGGTTGTACTGACTGTAAGGCCAGAAACATCTTTCATGTAATTACTTCCTTTTAAGAAAATGGCTCAGTTGCTTTTCCCCACTGCTTCCACAGTATTCTTCATCTTAATCATTCATGAGTCAGAAGCCTCAAACTTGTTTATATTCAGGTCTCATTTTGGATTGCCTAGGGAACCTGTCACTTTGCCTTCTTTGGGGAAGTTGCTGTAAGCAAACTAGAAAGAACCAGTAAGGACATCCAGCTCAGTCCTTGTGCCACTGGAGGTAAAGCCATAAAAAGCGTCTTAAATTTTTATCACTTTGCACATCAAGCAACTGGAAGAACCTACTTTGCAGACCATTTCCTCCTTTGCCTGGAATAAAAGCAGTACTCTGGCTTCCTTACTATCAGGCTGTCATTGGGATTTCATGTCTTCGAACAGTGGGTTGGAATTCTTGGTCAGAATAGGGTGTATTCAACCACCCCCTAAGACCCCCAGACACTCAAAACAGCATTGAAATTATTAGGGACATTTGATCTGATCCTTAAATTTTTGATCTGCCCTTTAAAATTTTCTATGTATTTTATACTTTTTATTAGAGTAAATGCAAAGAAGTAATCAAAGGAGTGTCATCATCAAAGGTCTGGGATTTATGTCTATAAAAATGGACTAGGCTTCCTCTTCCTCACCACAGCCACATTTCCATTCTCTATTTTCAGAGCTTGACCTTGGTACTGAAGGAAGGTGAAAGCCTGCACTACGTCTGTAAATAGAAAGATATTTAGATTAAAGATCTGAGTTTTTCTCTTGGAATCTATATTTCATGTTTAAAAAACGTAAAGATGCATTTATAGTGTGCTAGCTCTTCTCACTTCCATTAATATTTAACAAAAAATTCATGTAAATATAGAGTTTTTCATTAGCATAGATAAGGCTGGAAATAGGAGACAATACTTTTCAACCTTGTGATAAGTCTGTAATGTGTTTTGTGCTTGAAAATGTGCGTTGATTGGAAGATAAGAAACTGAGACACCTGTTTCTTGTTCAGCTGATAGCAGATATCCTGGATCTCCAGGGGTGTCACCAGTCTTTCTTCAGTGTCTTCAATTAGCCACTTTAACATAGCAGTTCAGTGGGCAGCATAATGATCTGTTAGACTTTACAATAGAAGCTAAGAGCAGATTATGTTACCTGTGACTTAAAAGAAGCCTGTGTGCTTCGTGCTGCAGACAAGACTAAAAGGCTGATTTCTTGGAACATGGAGGGAGAGAACTCTGTAAATGTACTGTAAATGCAGATTGCATAAGTAAGCCACAGGTTATGCAGGAGCTTTTTATTCTTCGTTAGAATCTCTCTTACAAATTGCATTATCCTCTTCAGGGAGATTCTTAGACCCTACAAATTTTACTGGATTCCATAGCCCCCTGTGTCAGTCATATGCTTCCTTTCTTCTCTGCTTTCATTTAATTGTTTCATTCTGCTTTGAAGCTCCTGGATTTTCCTGAAGCATTTTGGTATTCACTGAGGCAATATAAGTTTTATTTTTAATCTTTCATATGTAAAGGTTTACTTATACAGAGTAGGTGTGATTTCTGTGTTCCTATGGTCACAAATAAAAGTAATTCATAAGCTTCATAACCTCACAGTCTATCTTCTGATGAAGGAGCCCAGTGCTGTTATCTGCTGGCATTTAGACCCTACATGACTTTTGGGTGTGTGGGGTTTGGCTGCTTGGGTGCACCTTGGTGAGGTGGGTGAGGCTCACCAGGGCATTGTTCTACACAGCAATTCAGTCATACTCCCAGCATATCTTGCCAGCACAGCCAATTGGGTTTGATCCCTTAAATGCTCTGTGGACACCCCTTTAGAGTGGTTGGGTCACAGTCCCTCACCTGTGATGTTCAGAAATAGCAGATTTCCCACTTGAGTGGACAGGCTGTGTTGAAAAATACCCAGATCCTGTGGTGACAAGTGCACAGAATCTCCCAAGATTGCATGAATACTGATGTGCCACAGCAGCCTTGAGGCTAGAATTGAGTCCAGATGTGCTGCTTGGCCCCACCCTGAAGGCCAGCTCATTCTCCAAGGCAGTGTAGATAAAAACAGGGATATTTTGTTCTGCACTTTGGCTGTACCACTCCACCAGTTTGTGTTCTTTCCATCTGGCCTTCCAGCTTCAGGACAGGATCAGTGTCTTGCAGACAGGATGGCACAAGGATCCTGCTTAAAAGGCTCATAATGTTACTTCCTGCAAAGAATATTGAGATGAAGCCTGTTATTAAGGGATTTTTTATTTATCTGCTGCCTCAGTGAATATAAACATAAATACATGGGAAAGAAATCTTTTGTGGGAACTGATAGTAGCAAAACCAGGTTGCATCATGAAGTAAGGAAAAATAAAGGATCTTGAAGAAATTGTGATTTGCTAATCCATCCCTTTGCGTCAGAACAGGATTAATAACACCTGTAAAATGTTAGGTTTCCTTTTCCATTGTGGAGATTAAATGGGAAAAGATGCTTAGATCAAAGTTACTTTTATGCTTTTTAAACTGAGAGTTAAGGAAACAGGGAAGAGCAGTGAATCTATGCAAGATTCATTGGTCTGTGCAAGGATAATTCTTTTGAAGAGATGATACTAAGATATTTAAAGGGCACATCAAATATTCATGACTTGTTCTGTAAGCCATAGCATCCTACTGGAAATTCACCTTGATATGACCTGGGCTGTTGCACTGGATTAAGATGTCCTTGCCTTACGAAATAAAAAGATGCACAAGTGGTATTTCTAAATAACAAGATTTTCTCTCTTGCCATTGTCTATATCCACCATAACATTGTCCCAACCTTTTGCTTGTCCCAAGCCTTTTTTTTTTTCCTGCAAAGAAGCTGTGCCTTTTGTGGGCAACTGAATTTTTCTTCATGAAAAACTCGATGAATTTCTTTAATGCTTGAACCATCATTTTGCTCTGTACCTGTACTGGGCCTCTGATGTTTTTGTGCAAAACCACTTCTTTTCTCTTCCCCAGAGAGCAAAACAACCATTTTACATGTTATTCACAATGGAAGCAGAGTCAGCAGTATTATTTCTTTCTCTCTGGACATCCAAAAATTAAAATGGAGCCTGCTTCTCTAGGGGTTTCACTTTCCTTTCTGTGTTACAAGCATTTGAAGAAAAATATCAGATCCCTTCCTAGGACTTCTCAGAGATAATTTCAGCTATAGACAATTATTCAGGGAAAGGCTCCCTGCCCTAATGGCAAGAACTGGACAAGCTAATTGGCATTTTATATAGAATGTCTTGGATGTTCTCCTGTAAATGCTGGGTGTGCTGAAGTCATTGCTTTTGCAGTGATAGCTTTGAGTGGCTTGCTCAGTTCCTTGTGTATCCAAGGGTGCATCATAAAACCCATGGGGAATAATGTCTGCTTCTCCAGTCAGATGTCACTCCTCTCTGGAGCCTTCTGCATGCCACTGTGCTTCCTAGAGACTGACTGTGTCTTTCTGGTTCAGTGCCCCTCCTGTGGGTGTTTACACCTGGCACAGGTGGAGTGTTCAAAGCCTTGGACAAAGTCCTGCACCTCCTCCTGGAGCTGCAGCACAGGTAATGCCAGTGCTGGAGGGCTGTGCCAGCATGGCTCAGCTCAAGTGTCATCATCTCCTGGGGACTGTCACCAGCCCTTGCATGTCTGCTGTCATCTGCTCACGGTCGCAGGTAATGAGTCATGCCTGCTGCAAGATGTCTGAGAGGCACTTGTGTGGATTTTTATTTCCACCCTCTAAGCAGGAATATCTGATATCCAAATGTCATGTGTCAGGTGTAACTTTACACCTCTGAATTGAGAATTTTGCTTATTATTGTATAGTCTGTAGACTATCTCTTGGATGTTTCCAAGATCAGAGGCCAGCCCTGCTGGAGGCTAAATACTAGGCTTCTGCTCCTGATGCAAATAATTCTTGTGATGTTTTGACATCCTGTAATCCTTTTGTTCATCTGTCTAATGTCAAGGCAACAGCTCTGCGTTGCAGAAAAATTCAGTCAAAAGAGACTCATGTTAAGAAAGGCAGCTGACACCAATCTTATAAAAACTACTTGAAAACTGACATGAGTTTATGCAAGAGATTCATGTTTGCATAACAAATACCATTCATTTCTAATAGCTACCTTGACTAACTATCCAAACTGTTGTCTTCTTGGGGATGGCATACAGGATCTCCTTCAGAGTCAATAGCTGGATTCTAACGAGGGATAGAGTATTCAACATCTTAATTACTTCTCAACAATACATTTCTCTGATGGCAATTCCTCTGAAAGAACTCTTTTGTAGTAACTCTTTCTGTAATGAGGATTAGCTATTCACAAGTGGTAGAAATAAAATGCCACACTTAGATATGCTGCTTATACAAATAGGTATTAAAAGTAAAATGTCTCCATCTGCTTTCTTAGAAACGTTTGAGTATCTATCTTTAGATCATTCCAAAAGGCCAGCTAGCCCAGATGCCACAAGGAAAAGCCAAGAGAAGGGGAGAAGGACAGGGCAAGTATATGGATTGTTTTGCCTTGAGTAACTCTTCAGCCTCCAGTTACTTGTGGCTAGAAGTGATGATATTTAGCAACCCTCCACATAAATCTTTTCCATTAACTTGTTTGGTCCTTCTGAGCTCACCTCAGCTGCTGACAGGGGTTTCCACAGCATGTTACATGAGGAACCACATGATCTTGTTTCACCATGCTTTTATCCTGCTAATTCTAAGTTTTTCTGTGATGGCCCTTAGTCCTTGTATTGGAGGGGGCAGGGAACAGCTGATTCCTAGGCACTTCATCTTTGCCAGTCTTGACTTATAGACCTCTGTCATATTGCTGTCTCTGTCACCTCTTTTTCAAATCAGAGGAGCCCCAGTTTTCTAATCCCAGTTTTCTAATTCTTTTGAACTGACATTTGAACCTTTAAGTAACGTGAACATTTTCTAATTCTGTTCCATTTGTTTTGAGAGGGAAAGAGTAGAATTGAATATACCATTCAAAATGTAGGTGGTCAGGGGATTTATGGAGTCATGTTTATGTAGTGGTTACTTTTCAAAAGGAGTTAAACAAAAAGAATCTGTTTTCAAGATACAGGTAAATGTTGTGCCATCCTAAGCATAATAAACCTCTGAGATGAGATTAATACTGGAGAAATAAATTTTTCTCTCCTAAAAAAACATGATAGAGAATCTACTGTGGAATTTAGCTGTTTTGGGAGCATGGAAATGCACCAACATTAAATCATTGTGCCCTAAGGTTTTAATGCACTGTGCACTTGTGTTTGAAACATGCAGTTTGATTTCAGCAAGCAGAGTATTTCTGCAGTACATGGGAATGTACTTTCTGTGCACATTAAACCCCTCTTAGGTATATAAATATGTGAATCATTTAACCCAACAAAATACCAGCATGAAAAGATAAATGAAAATTGCTGACCTATGCTCTGTCTTGGAAGTCTAGTTAAAAGTGGTAACATTTCTCTCATTATTTCTAAGAGGATATGTTTTTGGACTGTGTTATGTCTGTGCAGATGGTGAGAGTCATGTTAGAATGTATTTGTTTGTTTCACAAGTTTAGAAAAGAGTTCCCTTAATTTGTAATTTTTTTATGTGTAGTGCTCTTAGAGGTTGCAGTTGGTGTTGGAGTTATGTACGTGGACTTAGAGGAGCAATTGTTAACATAACCTAGGGATGAAAAATACCTGTCTATTGTATAAAGTTACCAATCTTTTTCTAACTTACTTCTGACACTTCTCTCCAACCAGTGTGCAAAGGAACCTCACAAAGTATGATTAAGATAGTATCCACCCAGAGGCATTTCTGTCTGAGAAGGAAAGCTAAAACTGTGTGATTCAGGAACAAAATTCTGCCTGTTACAGCAGTTATCTCAGCAGCCTGTGGGCATATATGTACTCAGAGTTATGGGCTTTCAACAACATGATCCCTCTTGTATTTTGTGAAAATTACTGAGCTGTCATGGTAATATTAGTGTGGCAGGAAGAAATGCACAAAGGAGAAGAAGAGAGATGATGGAAATCCACGAGAAGAATCCGTCTTAAGAAAATATTTCAGGACAGGTGTCTTGAGAATCTCAGGCTTTATAAAGTTTTGTAAGTTTGGGTTTTTCTTTATTTGTTTTTAATCCTACTCCAGAAGCAAAATTCCTGAGGAGGTATTTTCTGTGGGATTCCTGCTTTCCTTACTGTTTGTTTGGTGGTAAGCAGTAACACAGTTCTGGCTTTCCAGCAGAGGGAAAGAGGACCACAGGCTGTACATCAGCTTGTTCTGATTTTCTGTGCCAGTGCTGGCTATACAGGGTGCTACTTTTTCCCAACTTGATGAGAGAAACCCAAGCAGCTCTAAGCATATTTCTTTTCCCCAAGGACAGGTTTGCTCAACTGCTTTACCTATTCCCAGAGATGGCAATAGTTGACCGAAGCGCTGTTGTGATGATGAATGGGAAATGTAATTTGTATAGAGGTAGTTGGTCTAAGATAAGAAAATGGGTGGCATTTTGGACCTGCAGCCTCTTTTTTGGCCCACAGGTCTCAAAATCTTGCTTCTGGTTTGAGGCTTGCCTCAGAGGGCACAGGCTGTCACCCCAATGTAGTGGGAGGGTGGTGGCATCCCAAGTAAGATGTAATAAATACAGGAAACTGTCATTGCATGTGCACTTCTGTTTACATACCAACACTGTTACCAAGTAAAGGTATTTAAATTAGAGACTACTTTTTGTTTTGGTCCCTAAACATATTTTCTAAACCAGCAAAATTGAAGGAACACCTCTGCACATTACTCAGTGATGCTTAGTGTTGGGGTTTTGTTTTAAAGAAGTTTGGCTTATGGTACAAATACATTGTATAATATCCCATGTCAGAAAAGAAACACAATGGCACAAAAGACACAAAGGACAAAAAGACCTCAAGGGATACAAGTGGGTCTTTTTTCAGTATTTTGAAGGTGT
This sequence comes from Agelaius tricolor, assembly GCF_023055355.1. NCBI lineage: Eukaryota > Metazoa > Chordata > Aves > Passeriformes > Icteridae > Agelaius > Agelaius tricolor. Next base: position 9,362,785 of record NW_027269263.1, read on the forward strand.
CTGTGGAGTCAGAACTCTCCTTCTATGAGATCTTCTAATATGCTTTTCTCATGAATGAAGGGGTTTTGTGTCTTAAATCAGATATGCATTATTGTTACTGAATCATATGTATATATTGTATGCATACTTTACAGGCAGTCCCTGGCCATCATCCCAAAGGGGTTTATGTCAAAGGAGAGCAATGCAAACAAAAATACAGAGTTTGTACTTATGTGGAAAGATATGTAGGAATGATAATAGAAAAATGAGCTGAATAAGAAAATAAGACTGGAATGTGAACATGCCTCAGTACTTCTGAATACTCATTTATTGGTAGACTGGTAGGTGTTTTGAAATATCTTGTGGAACAGTGACTGCAAACCATATGGATGAATGGTCCTTGTGGGAAGAAGATATAGATGACTTTTTGGATGAAATAGTAGACACATAATGAAAAAAGAGTTAAAATGAAGAAGACTCTACCAAGCACACAAGCAACTACAAATTCTTATCCTTTTTGATGCGTCATGAGAGTGATGCAAGGAATTCACACTATAACTCATGTTATGGTGCCCTGGGGATATGAGCAAGAGTTTGGTTGGTGTGAATGTCAGGTTGTGAAGTCAGTTGGCAATGTGTAGTAGCTTTAGGCTGTCCTAAATCACGCTGACTTACATCTTCAACCCGCATTAATTTTAAGAGCAGTGTGTCTCGTTGACTTGCTGTATTTAAGCTTATAGACTTTTTTTTTTTTCCTGAAAAGTTTCTTTATCCAATAACATTCTATATGCTAGTATGACAGTAAGGTGGTAAGTCAGCAGGACTTCTTTATAGGGTTTCTGTTGTGTCCTGTTTGCAGGTTATGCACTGACACTAAAGCACATGCTTAGCTCCTCTGTTTCCTTACAAATGTATGTTAACAGACTCTGCTCAATTCATCTGGCTCTACAAGGAGCAAGGCAAGACCATGGTATAAAATCAGTGGAAAATGGTCTTGATACGTTATTCTTCATATTATTCTTCATATTCTTATTGTGTCCAAATTCAAATGCTGCTTGTAGGAACTACAGGGAGAATACTGAGTTAAGTATATTTCTTTTCTTCTGCTTTCTGCTGCAATTACTCACAGAACTGTTAGCAGCATTTGCTTTCTTGAAGACAGGTTGTTGACATTCCTGGTGTGTCTCTGCATCCAAAAAACAATATATTGGCAACCATTTTGTATTTCAGTGGCTTGAACAATGCTGAAACTATTACCCTGTTTTTATGCAATAAGAGTTAACTGAGGTGCACAGATTTTGTTGGCTCCTGCAGAAATTATTTGATTTTTCTCTGAATTGAGCTTCAAATACTGGTTTGGGTTTTTTTTTTTTTTTTTTAATATTTCATTCAGTATGTAACAGTAGAATTAAAAACTCTCTTGACTTAGAAATATAAAATCATCTTTCTCTAAGATTTTGGCAGGTTCTGCATTTGTATAATAATGTAATTCCTTATGAGTGCAGTAATTTAGACACGCTCATTTTGATGGTAAGCTTCAGAGTAGTTTACCTCTTTCCTTTTCACAAGTATATTAAAGACAAATTAAAACCTCTAACAACTTATATTTAAATCAAGAAATCTTTGTCAAGACTGGTTTTGTGGAGTCCTGGGTACAGGCACCTGAGGCTGGTGAAAAGATGCTCATTTTCAGTACCTGAACAAGTAACAGTATCAGCACAACTTAATTGCAATATCAGCAAAACTTTAGAAGTGCTCTAGGAAAGCTACCACATTCTTTTCTTGGTGATGATTAATATACGACTGATCCACACATGGTATCCTGACTACCAGGCCCAAGATGGGCAGAGTGATGCAACCTGTTACATAACTTGATCTAAAGAAAAGAAGGAACTCAGCAGGTGACACACAGAAATTTCTAAGAAAATGTTGGAAACATCTTCAGTCAGGAGTAACACCATTCATTTCACTGAGTCAGTGATCTGTCTTTTTTTTTTAAAAAGCAGAGTTGTGGTTCAGTGTCTTTCAGACACTTCTCACTGGAAATGTGGATTTTGGCTGCTGTCATTTCTCACTTAAGTCATAATGTTGTCGTGGCCTACAAGGAGAAGTATGAGAAGCGTAGATTGTGTTTTTAAGAAAACAAAGCAGGCTTATGTCAATGTTATTTCTACAGTAGTAATCCTATTATTATTTCTGTTTTTCAAATAATATTATTTTTAACAAGTGAATTTATAATTTTTGAGGACCATCTTTCTATTGAGTCATGTATCATGTTTTATATGTATGTATTGTCATCTTTTTCTATCATGTTTTTTCATTCATGTGCACAAACACATACATACATGCATACAATCTTTGTATTGGCTGAGCTGGTAGTGCCATCTGAAGTTTTTTTAGCAGGAGATATCTAGAAATGTTTGGCTGTACAGAACTCTGTAAGACTTGAAACATTCAGCCCATTTCCATTCAAGTATCAGTTTGGTACTGAAACTATTTTTTTAAGATGACAAGGAGTGGTTTTTTTCCAGAGAAAATGAAAGAGAAAATGAAATGCTCGGTCTGAATTTTAAAAATTGTTGTGGAGAAGCTCTAGTGCACATTCTGGGCCTTAGGGGGTATAGGTTGTTGAAGAGAACAAGAAGGTTGTTCGGTGTGAAGGAAATGCTTTTGCTGCCAGTTTCTGGCTTAAGTTTTAAAGGTTTAGGAAAATGTTTGCATGGGGTTGACAAAGCCCTGTTATAGATTTACCAGTTAAATTGTCAGAGGATTACAGCAGTTCTGTGCTTATGAGGTCTGTAGAGCTGTCCTGTAAAGCTGAGAGTGTTTTTCCTCCGTTGTGTTACACAGAGCTTGTTATGACTCCAGGTGTTGAAAGTGTAAAGACTGATGAGCCTCAGGTTCTTGGGTGCTGTCAACCAGCACTGGCAGCTGGCAGGAAGAGAGAGTGGGGCAGAGAGAATGGTTCTGCTTGTCAAGGGAAGAGTAACACCAGCTGAGTTTACCTGGCTCCAACTTAAGGAAATACCTATATATATAAGGAATATATATATATATATAAGGAATATAGCTATAGGTTCTGTGGCGCCTGGGGTGATGATAGCTGAGCTTGGCCAGTCCTCTGTTGCCAGCCAGTGTCCATGAAACTCTAAAGTCTCAGCCACCCTAGCTATAAACATGCATAAAAGACTCATCTTGCATCCCCTTCTCCTTTCAGTGGGGTTTGCCAGCCTCTGTGTGAAATGAGATGGGGATCCTGCTTTTGCAGATAGCATTCTTACATTCTGCCCAGCTCTGACTAACAGCAGAAGGGCCAGTCTATGCCAAGGATCCAGCAGGGTGGGAGAGAGAAGGAGGGTTTCTGGAAGAACTGAATTTATGATGTTCTAACTCAAGACTTTATTGCAATGCTTGTGTGTGAGAGGATCCAGTTGTTGGTGGTTGTTTCAGATAATCTTTACTGCCATTTCTTACAGGGGGAGTGCTGGTCTCTGCAGTACTGACAGCCTTTTAATTCAGCTGCTGTGTGGTCTGTTTACAGATAAACATTCATGCATACATATGCTGTGGCACATGTGCCTGGACACATAAATATATCTGTTCCTGTGACTGTGCTTAGATAAAAGGTCATGTTGGACTGCAACTACGAATAAGACTATTCAAAGTTGAAAAAAAAAATGAAAATTTTATATTTTTGTATGTTTTTTTACTTCCAAACAGGTTTACAAACTCAGTCTGCTAGAATGACTCCAGGATAGGTTGAAATTCATGTTTCAGACATGGAGCAATCTTAGTAAAAACATCCTGGTAACTCCAGTCTTCCTGCAATGTTTGTCTCTTCAGTTGTCCTTCCTCACCCCACCCATCACACTATTCAAAAAGCAGGGGTAACTTTGCAGGTTGACAAGAAAAGGGTAGAGAACCACCAGACTGATTTGTGGAAGAATTGTGCCTAGCACATGGTGAAGAATGTCATCATCTTTGAGCTAAGGGCACTGGAGTCTGTGGAGGGGAACGCAGTGAACCAGAGAGTGTGATCATTGGGAAGCAGCAGCAGGGCTGGGCAGGCAGGGAGTGTGAAAGGGTTGGAAAAAGGGAAGCCACTGGAGGCTCAAAGGAAGAATATCATACACAGGAATATCTTCTAGGAGAATGGACATAAGACAGGCCCTAAGTGAGGTGGGGTAGCTAAGAAGTTTCAGCAGTGGTGCAGGCTGGCCTGATAATTCAGACAGCAGAAGTGAAAAGTTTGTCTTCAGAAGTGTTTGGGGGAGGGGATGGGGATTTTTGGAGGGTTTTGGGGGAGGGGTTTTATGAAGTAAGCAAAGTCCTGAAGAGAAATGTTTAACGTCTGAAAGGGAGAAAATTTCAGGAAGGCTTCACTAGCTGACAGTGACTCAAAAAAATGGAGACACAGTTACACCTTCAGCTAGTGTAGCTCCCTGGTGCCTTTATGAATCCGTGGTTGCAGTTATTTGCATAAATTCAATAAATAAATCACCCATAATGCTGAATTGAAGGGACTGTTGTGAAGCCCAGGACAAATGGACATAGCAGAAGACATCCAGATTTGTTCCAATAATGACCTTACTCATTTTGTGAGAAATTAACTCCAAAACCTCAGCAGATAAACTGTTGGATTTTACAGAAGAGCTTTTATTGCCATCTACTGGCTTAAACAGGCAGCTTGCTCGAGTGCAAGAAACATTTGGAAAATGTTTGCTTACTGAGAAAATATTTTGAAGAGATTGTTTCAGAATATTCCTTAGGCAAGCTTATCTTTGGCATGGTATCAGAGGAGTGTGTTTGCAGTTAGCTGTGCTGGCATGCCAAGCTTTATGAAAAAGAGTTCATTTAAACATCTGGAACCAGATGCACCCATCAAGGCACTCCAGCACTTGCTTCACTTTGCAGGAAATCAGCTCTGGGAGCACACAGAGGATTTTGTGCCTGTGGTGTGCAGCAGGTTTAGTGTGCATGTGCTTCTGAAACTGGAAGTTGTCAACGTTTCTTTCTGCTTTCAACTTCTAAACAACATGAAATTGAGTGGGGTTTGAGGAAAAACTCTTTTAATTAGTTCTTCAGATCTTCCAGTTGCTCCAAAGCCCCCAAAAAATAAGCAGAGAGCTTGAAACTTGGAGCCTTGATTAAGTCTGAATCAAGTCGTTGATAAGGTGAGATTAGCTTTTTTTATAAATTCAGTTATGAAAGTAAAAGGCTGAATTCTGTGTCTTTCTCAAGCAAGATGCCTATTGAATAAGGTCTTTAGGATAATTTCTCTAAATCCCAAATCCTTTTGTATATTTCTCTGTCTGTTCAGTATGAAATTCATAAAAAAATCAGATTTTCATTTTTTTTCTGGAGGCATCAATACTGGCTGACAAGTCATTGCCAGGCTGCTGTTTAACTCAGATCTGCAGAGTGTTTATCTTTCATCAGATGAACTAGGTGTTTGTATAAGCACTCACAGATTTGGGGAGCTCAAAATGAGAAAGATCAGTAGTGACAGTATTCAAATTATTTAAAATCCTGCATCCATTTTGGTTGGAAGAAATGGAAATATGACCTGGTGGTGGTGGCCATTTCCATCTGTACACAGGTGTCTACAGCCTTGCACTCAAGAGTACACAAAAAGTTCCCCACACAATGATTAAATCTAAAGAAATAGCAGTAAAAACAGTAGCAGCATCAGAAGTCTGTTTTTTAACTAGATTTATTGATTTGGAATTTTGAGGTGTCTATCATATACTGCAGTAAGGTGACAGAATTGTGGAGAGTTTCTTTTTCTTTTCCCTAGTGCTCTCGTGTTCCTTCCTGAGACTGCCATGGCCTGACCATCCTCTCAGTGGCCATTGTTTGCAGATCTGAACCAAGGCCTTTGTACTCATTGTCACTCACTGTTCCTGTTTCTTGTCTTTGTTCTTTTCTCACAGCTACAAGCCCCCAGTGTGAAAGGCTTTGATTTTGCTAAGCAGCATCTGGGCCAGCACAATAAAGATGATGTCCTGATTATCCATGAGCCAGCTCCTTTACCAGGACCTATTAAGGACACAACCCCATCTGAGAACGGAGATGTGCCCAGCCCCAAATCCAAGACTTCCACAAAGCCTTCAAAGACTGCTCGACACAGAGGGAGGTCAGTTCACAGATATAAAAACAAATTGCAGCAGACAACAGTTTATTAAGGGCTGCTGTATTTTTAGGGCAATTTCAGTGGAAAGAGCTGTTCCAGAGCTCCGGAACTCACATTTTCTAGTGAGCCACCACGGTTACATCTCGCCACTCCTTAGTACAAGATTGAGAATTTAGTGTTCATTTTTCTTTTAAAGAGAACATACCCAGTTAAGAGGGGTATTTAAGATACTGCTGAGCTGACTGGAGTCAAGTCCTTGCTTGGTCACTGGAAACACCAAGTGTATGTTTTGCAGTGCAGTCTCTTTGTGATCTCTAGCCACTAAGGCAGCAGGTGGTTAAAAACAAATGAAAACCACTAACAAAGGTAATGTATTTCCATCCCATTAATAGTGATCAATACATGTATGAGGAGTCAGGATTTCCAAAACTAAGCTGTATCTCCAAAATTCAGGGAAGATGCAGAAATGTTGTTATGTATGATTATCTGGGGGGTCTCATAGCAAATGACTCCTATTCAGAAAAAAGAATGGTAATTCACAGCTGTGCAAATGGAGAAGGGTCTGAAACCATCAGCAGAATTTGCCTAACATTTTCCAATAATCACATGATATGACTGTCCCTTGCTAGAAAAAATTGTGTTTGTAGGATACATGATGTAACAAAGCTGTGCGGTAGAGATGGATCTGTGCACAAAAAAATGTGGGGAAAAAATGGAACTCTGAGAAGACCCCCTCTGAACTACACTTTCCAGTAATTCTTCTTCCTTTCCCTCACTCTCACACTTCTTTGTCTCCAGCTCTGCATTCCCTGTGCTTATATCATATGTGGTACTGCACTGTGGGAGGAAAAAAAAAGCAAACAATCAAGAGCAGGGTTAGATGAGCTTAGAAGGAAACTAATGGTGATTCTGACTGGGCTGCAGGTCTCTGCAGCACAGCTTGCTCCTCTGTTCAGCCCTCTGTGCTTCTCTAAAGCCCCAGTTGTCTTAAGATCCTTGCTTCATTTTCTCCATGTGGGCTTCCTGAAGCTCAATTTCCCCCTTCCAGAAGCGAAGCCTGTCTTCCTAAATCCCTGCAGGCCTTGTAAGTAGAAGACTGCCAGTGGTACAGTGGAAGGTGGACAAAACTGGAAAATAATGGAAGAAAAATGAGCTATACTAGTTTTGGTGTAGCTTACATAAATTGAAACCAAGTAATATAAATCTGAAAGACAAGCATTTCTGTGTTTCTTTTGAAAAGTTCAGAAGTGGCCTAGGACAGAGATGATACATGGATGAAGGGAAGGCATCTATATTTATATGCAAATAAGCAAAAGAAATAAGTTTAAATTTAGAGTTGCTACTGTATTTTGTCTGGAAAAATTCAGAAGATTAAGCAGGAGAAATTTCAGAAGCCAGCATTCTAATGATAGGCTGTGGTACAAGACCAGCAAGTAATTCTGGTGTGATTTGCCCTTAGTGAAGCCATGTTGGCTGTCACCAAGCCCTTTCTTATTTTTTATGTGGCTTAGCATCATTTCCAGGACAATCTGCTCCATGATCTCCCTAGGCACAGAGGTGAGAGTCATTGACCTGTAGTTCAGACACTTAAAATGTTTTCAGAAGAGAATCTCCCTCTTCTCCCTCATATTCCCTTGAGAGCAAATCTTCCTTTAGGCTTAGCTATGGAGATGTTGCCATCATCTCCCTGCCATGCCGACGTGCCCGTGTCAGCTTGTGATTTGAAACATTTATTCCCCCAGGCAGAAGTTGAAATGTGAAATGGTATCATACTGTGTTGTGTTGGGTTTAGCTGCTTGATGTTTTGTGAGGAAATACAGAGCTCAGTTCATCACAGTTCAGCTCTGGATTGTATGTTACATGCCAGGAAATCTAGTGGTGATGTGAGTACACGTTCTGTGTCTGTAGGAAACAACAAACAAGAGCAGCTGAGTTCAGAAAGCTCAGCATCCTTAGGCTCCAGCTGGGAGTTGGACCTGTTGTTTTGACTTGAGAGTATATAAGTGCATATTCCTCAGGACTTACAAGAAATGGCTGATGCTGACTCAACACTATTTATGTTCCTGTTACTTGGTGGCAATTTGGATACACTGAGAAGGGAGTATCATGGGAAATGCAAAGCACAGTGAGATGAAACAGAAAGTCAGTAGGAGATCTGGACACAGAGCTCCAGCCTCATACTCTGCTGAACCAGGACAAAGGTGATGGAGGTGATAGCTCTGCACACCCTCTCCCCCACAGGAAAAGATGCAGTGATGCAGATCTCTGAGCTCACTGAGCACCATTTATCCTCTTTTCCCTGCTATTATTTTTTTTTAATTGGGATGTGACATTAGTATTACAGTCCTGCAGATCAGGGCATTGTTTAGGGAGGAGAAAAGGGGAAGTTGAATTCAGAGCTGCAAGAAGTCGATTTAACTTCAATGGACTTGTCAGGCTGCATATAGTTATCTTAGTCTGGGTGCTTCTGGGCAGGTTGATGTTTAGCCAAGAGCCTCAGTAGTTCAGATATACCCATCTAGCTCAAGCAAATCCTGCACTAATGAGGTTGGTGCACAGACATGTGCACACTCTCCATGATTTAACTCCCTGCCAGAATAGAATATGAGTGTTCACTGGACAAAGTAGTCACTAGAGACTCTATCACAAAGGCTGATCCCATGTGAAGAGACAGGCTTTGGTGTCAGGCAATGGTGTGGGCCCTGTATTTTTTCTGTTTTTATATTATCAGAATAATTTTACAGCTGAAGATCATGGTATTTTTCTATATTGCCTACAAGAGCTGTGAGCACTGAGATGGTGGTTTTTTTAAATAACAAATGTTCTTAAAAATCTTGTGACTGCATGGAATAAATACATAAAAGAAGCATTTTTGATTTGCCTTACATTTGACTAGTCAGGGAAATATTCGCATAGATTTGTATTGTTAGCAAGAGAGCACCAAGTTAGGAAGGCTGAATGTTAGACTAGTTACCTATGTGGGTTTCATATTCCTAGTACAATTATTTTCTCTCTAAGAGGTAAATTGCTAGCTACAAATGCAGAGCTTTTTTCTTGTATTTTTAGCAAAGATTACTTAATAATATTGTCACATGTGAACTGTGGTGCAGTCATGTTTCACACACAACAGCAGTAACAACCTGACAATGAATATCTAGCTATGGTAATGCATTATACATTTACTTACAAACAGAGGAAAATTTTAGCAGACTTCACAAGGTATTTTAGCACAAGATTCTTTGTGTGTGACAAATATGTCCCCTTGCAAACTTGTGTTACATGTTGGTTTGTTTGTTTTGTCGTGTTTGTGGCAGAATTTCGCCATCAGATGCTGAATCCACAGCAAGTGAACAATCCAGCGGGAGAGAGACGGGAGAAGAAAGTGCAAGACCATCAACTGCTGCAAACGAGGGCAAGCCACGAAGAGCAGTGAAGAAGGGTTTGTTTCCTTTTTTTTTCCCCCTCCTTGTGTGCTGTCCTGCTTTACTCAGGCTGAAGAGTTACTTTGGTGCTGTAACTTTTCTAAACTCATCTTTGGCTGTTGATTTTTCTGCTCCTTGCCGCAGAAAATCCCTTCATATTTGGTTTAGTTTCTTCTGTTGAAACTGGGGAGCTGTACATTCCTTTCATTCCAGCGAGCTTTTGAAACAAATGGCTTAGCTGGAATGAATCTTGCCTCCTTTTGTCCTACACACCCCCAGCAAAGCTCTGCCCAGCCTGGCCTAATTGTGTCTCCCGTGGCAGCAGAACTGCAGACAGTTACATGGGCAGCAGAGGTCACAGCAGGACTGCAGACCACAGGGGTGTGTCTGTAACAGTAACTTTGAAAAAGTGATAATGAAAAAAAAAAAGACACCAGAGAGATCAGTGTTTTACAAATGAGTTGGAATTCAATCGTCGAAATGCCTGCATGATTGTACATTGGAAAGATCAAAATTCAGTGCTGCTGTGTAAATAACGCTGGTATTTTTTTAGAAAGAGCCATCTTGTTTCCAGTTAAAGTGCCACTATTTTTCTTGGAAGTACTTTAAAATAGATATATTTTAGATATAGATATATATTAGATTAATAGATATATATTAGATATATTTATATATTTACAAAGATGGGAAAACATCTCAGGAGGGTTTGAGTTCCTCCAACCTATCTGACTTGAATTCTGTTGCTCTGTTTTAGTGTTTTCCCTCCCATTTCTTTTTACGTGGGAACTCCAGATTCATCTCCTTTTTCTTTCTGGCTTAAAACTTTATGTAACATTTAACATTTCCTTTTGGTGTAGAATGTTGCTGCATCTGAATTACCTGGTAAAGGCAGCAAGGAGACTGTGTAAATGTGTCCTTTCTACCTATCATGCCCTCACTGGGGAAAATGTACTATTTTTTCAGCATTTGGTGCCCCTAGTTTGCAGATCATAGGGACTATTCTTAGCATTCAGAATTTGAGGCAGTGTCTGCAGAGAGCTCTCTACTAAATGGGAGATTCAGTTCCCTTTTTGTGCAGCTGAGATTTGGCAGTTTGATCCAAATTCATGCATTCCGTTCAAAAGTAAATGCAGTTATCTTACTGCTGTGGTTTGTTTTTTTTTTTCAGTTGCCATTCTAGCTAAATTACTTGTCATAATTACTGTGTTGTCTCTTCTTTTTCCTTTATGTTGTCAGGAGCAAACAGAGTGGGTAAGTAACCAGAGCTGGTAGTTGAGTACAAATATGAATAGGGGTGTTGGAGTAACTGCAATTATGTCTTAAGGATGGAAGAGTTTGTCTTCTGAGTCTAAGAAAATAAAACTGCTTTTGAGCTATTGAAGTATAAAAAAAGTCTCAGTAACACAAATTATAGTAATCCAGCACATTTTTCTAATTTTTTTCCTCCCAATTCTTTCAAATTATTGAGGAAAACATCACTGTGAAAGAAGCAAAACTCATGCAGCTGTTGGTCCTGAAACCAGCTTTGTATAAAACAAGTTGGAGATAATATTAGAACTAAGGTAGAATTAATTAACTGGAAGCCCAAGAAAAGCATGAGCTACCTGCAAAGAAACACAAATATTTTGTTGTGAACCAGTGTTTTCTCTGCCAGGGTTGAGACATGGCAAACATAGGGCAGGAGAAAGCTGCTGCTGTCTCTGATAATGTATAACACATCCAGTGATAAAATAAGAACTGTGTCCTCTGATAGCACTGACCATCTTAGAATAGATGTCAGACCCTCTGTCTGTCCTTCTGTGCTCTGTTGCTTTCCACCGGTGGGTGTAATGAGTCATCAGCTGCATCCTAGGGATGTCACCTACTGGGATACAAAGAAACTGTGTGAAATTTATCTCTAATTGCTTATTCTGGCACGGTTAAGATACCAGTGGATGAGTTGAAGAATCCCATTGACTTTATCTGATTTTGGATGAGGCCTTATGCACCTTGGTTGCTGTGTCTCAAGGGTGCAGGAGGCAGTAGCCTTTCTCTGTCTCCAGCTGTATTGCTTTTCATGTGAAATCACAGCTTCCTGACATTTCAGTTAATGGTTTCAGCTCAGGGAGCAGTGATGAACACTGATCCTGGCGTGTGACCTGTATGGACTGGTTGTTAAAACATGATCTGACCAGTCTTGGGGTATTAAGTACCTCTCCATTATTCTTTAGCCTCAGCTGAATTATTCTGAAATCAAAATTTCATTCATGTAGTTCCATCCAACAGCTTTTTAAGGAAGATTTTCTAAATGTGAATAATAGTGTAATAGAAGAACTTTGAAATGAGAAATTGTGCTTATTCTCTCTGTCAAAACTTCTTCAGGACCTCGTTCTTATGTTGGGTTAGAAACCATTTCTCCTTTTGTCGTATGTATACAGTGCTACTCTGTTCCTGACTTTATCTACTTTTCTGTGCTTCCATCTTGGTTTGTATTTGTAGACACATTGGGTGTAGACACACAGAGAGGATTTAAAGGTCATATGCAGCTTATGAGGGGTTTTTGTGTGTATCTTTTCTGTAAAAAGGAATAACATACAATGTTACTGTATGTTATTACCAAAATTTTTCAGTGGGACTTCTGTTTTACCAAATGAGCTTAAGAACCCTTTCAGCTAAGAGGCCCCTGCCAAGCACTTGTTTATGTGTGTACAAGGGAAAGTTACGGATGATGTTATAAAGATTCAGAGTGAATGCTCAGTGTAATTGAAAATATTGGATCTCGCTAACCAAGTAATACAAAAATACCCTTACAATTTCATGCTGGAGGTCAGTGAGCCTGGGAGTGCCTGATAGAGTGAAAAGGTGAGGACAAAATGACTAATGTTTGGAGAAGATGGATGCAGAAGTTCAGATTTATGTTGACTACATCATTGCTCTGAGAAGTTCACACTAAGTCCTTAATATATCTTGTGCCCCTCCCTGTGAGAGGCAATTCTTGCAAACTTCTGAGAGGTGCATGAAGATGGGGCTGTGAAGACAGCAAATGGTTAAGATGATAGAAATAGCTGCAGAAGAGAGATGGATATGTTTCATTGAGGCTCTGTGTCTTGCAAAACATTTGGGGCACAGAGGTCTTGAATGGAGCTGTTTACCTTCTTTTTAAGAACACTTGTACAGAGAAATCACATTTATAAATGATGCATGCCTTTTGTAAATGTGTTTGTTTGACAATACTTTGATCAAGTCTGAGAAATAGGAATAGGGATTTTGCTTAACTTGTGGCCAGACTGCTCTCCAGCCCCAAAGTAGTGTGCTGTGAATGTAATAAAACATACTATTCCTTTCTGGTCCTGCTCCCTTGTGCTGGAAGAGGCAAAGGAGCAAGTCATCTACTGTGACCTTCCACAGAAGATAGGATTCACTCCTCTTCTGAACCCTATCCTGCATTACCAGCACATGTTGCAACAGCATCACAGCAGGGACTATTTTATTTCCCTTCCTGTCCGTTGTAGGTGGATCATATGGATCAGCAATTGATTCTGTATCAGAAGCTGATTTGAATATTGAGAACCACATTCCCTTATTAGAAGTCTGTGGAAAGATGTGGGACTCAACACTGATGTGTTCCTTCATAAGAAGGAGAGTCACGAGTCTTGATCTCTCATTGCTTGTATTTGTTGATGTCCCTCAACACTGTTGTGTTGCTTCTTAAGGAGAGTCATTAGTCTTGATCTCTCATTTCTTGTATTTCATGGTGAAAAGCAGATTGAGAATGTGTGGCTTTATCACATGGATAAGACAAAAAGTTATTTTGAAAGTTTTCAGTAGCTTTTGCAAGCCTCATCTGCATAACAGTTTCTGATGTAGGTCTAACTCAGAAAAAAATTACTAAATCTGTGCTTAACTGCAAATCACTGGGGTGATCCTGTAGATTTCAAGTCTTTTGAGGGATATGACCCATTTCTATTGAAGTAATTAACTGTTGGCAGGACCTGGGTGCACTTCTGTGCATATTGGTTTCTATAATGTCTTTTGCTGATTGTATTCGAGTTGGTTTAACCTCTTCAAGAAATTACAACATGACAGTATTAATGCAGCTTGCTTATTATTATGTGACTATTTATCCTGTCACAGAGAAAAAAATCTGCTTCAAAAGTGTTAATCAGTAAAATGTCTCTAAAAATCTTTATATTTTGTGTGGATTTCTAAGGGGTTTTTTGTTGGTTCCTCTATCACTCCTATCACTTAAGAAATGCATTTTGCATTGAGACATCTTTCATTGCTCTTTGAACCCCCATTTGAGCAATTTGCATCTTCTTAAGTACTGATAAGAGGAATCATTAGCAGAATGTACTTAAACAGCTTTTTATGCAGGAAAGTAGATTGAGATTTTGGGGGTGTGCAAGTGCCAAGAGCTTGATTTACAGAAATAAAGAATGACAGCTCACCTTCTGGAAATATAATGGGAAAATGTTTATAATTTGCAAACCACGGGGTAAACTTGTTGTACACTAAATGTGAGTCAGCTGGAAGGCCTGTAGGGCAAATTAGACACAGATGGAAAACAGGGCATAGTTTTTGTAGCACAGCATCTGTAGAGCTTAACATTTGACTGTGCTAACCATGGCAGCACTGCTTCACTCTGTATTGGTTCTGATCATTTAGGACCTCCTCAGACCAGCAGTGGAAACGAGCAGCACTCCTCAGCCTCTATCTTTGAACATGTGGATAGGATGTCCCGTTCCTCAGATGCCAGCAGACGTGTCCCAAGCAAGATCCAGCTGATTGCCATGCAGCCCATGGCAGCACCTCCAGTTCAGAACTCTGTGCTCTCCGATCGGGTGGCAGAGACCAACAAAATCAATAAAGAGGTAATTCTGACAGTGCTTTGCATGTTTTTGGAGGATTCTATGCCTAGCCAAGTGAAAAGCAGCCAGTTTCTTGTTATCAGGAGTTCCCTGTAAATTCCTTTAGTTACAGGAATAATCCTGTTTCCATCCAGAGAAATTATCTGACCTGTTTTTAAGAGATGCCTGAACTAAAATTTAAACACAGAGAGGATCTGATGGTCAGGATATCTTTGTGTTAGCATCCTTTTGCTAGTCAGCAGGACATGACTTAAAGACAAAGTTGTGCTAATTAATATATGAGAATTGGAACATATGGCCCACCTTGGTTTTCATTCTACACTATTCTTTCACTTTTCAGGACTCGGGATGTTGGTTATAAAAAGGAGTTGTCTCAAAACATTCCGGGGTGTGAATTTGCAGCCCAGTTCATTGCTTTCATCTTCTAATATGTTTAGCTGACAGTAAACATTCAAAATTTCCTGCTTTCTCTGAGGCTTATGTTACTATTAGCAGAGTATGAGCATACCTGGGGCATGAGGAGAGGTGATGTACCATAAAACCACATCATACACTGCCTGACAGTAGCACCTACCTGCATCAAGGTTTGGTATAAGATGACATTTTTTCATAATTCAGAGTGGAAGATTACTCAAACATGTAACTGAATTTTGATTACTCAAAAGTGTAACTTTGTCAAGAATCTGTTTCTCGGTACCTTACTGAAGAGAGGCAAATATAGATATCTAGGATACAGAGGCAAGAGGAGCCACAAAACAGAAATCTGTCTGTTTGGACAGAAGACATATGATTCTAACTATAAGCATAAAGAACAAGTCTGACTTCTGTCCTCTGTATGCTTTTATTTTTTAGCATTTTCATGAGAGAATACATAAAAATCAATTTTTATTTGGTTCTTAATTTGCTGATGCGTTCCAGAACTAGTCCAGGACAGGCAGGGCAGTTGTTGCTACCTAATCTGGTGCTCAAGTGTTTACCAGTGATAAGAATCATTTCAGGGGGTTTTGGGCCAGGACTTACAAGTGTGGTGTTACATCAGCTTTACCCAGATAATTAGATGTACTCCATGTAATTTGAAAAAAGGTGGGAGAGAGGCATGAAACCTCAGCCTCCAGGATGATGCAGAGCTGATAATGCCCTGTTCAGCTGGGTATCTGGGCCCTTGTTTTGCTGCTGTGTTCCTGCATAGCATATGGCAGAGCAGAGGCACCGAGTTATGAGCTCAGTTGGCTCTTGAAGTTCTTGCTTCTTATGTGATGAAGGTCATTAAAGGGAAAGAGTGGCAGATTTTAACACTGTTGATCAAATATCTGTTTGCCTAGCATAGCTAAGTACAGACTGGTTAGTCTTTTCAGAGCAGTGTTACGTCTGGCAGACAGGAGTTTTTTGTGTTCCTCCTGCCTTTTATTAACAAACTGCCACTTCCCTCTAATTGCACCTGCTGTGCTGGCAATCATGCTGTGTATAATAGTACATCTACCTGGGGAGACAATGGGGAGACTGCAAAATATCCAGGAAGGAAAGTGTGCTCATAAATTGTGTGACTTATTTTAGTCCTTCAGAGATTTGGGGGAGGGAGGCAGGGGCAGGCAGAGAAGTGGGGAGGAGAGGTTTACAGAAGAGCAGCAAAATCCAGTTTGCAAAGTATACAACTGCAAAAATATTCCTCCTTTTTTTTTTTTTCTTTCCTTCTCCTTCCTGAAGATACAAACAGCCCTGAGGCACAAATCCGAGATCGAGCACCACCGCAATAAGATCCGCCTCCGCGCCAAGCGCAAGGGGCACTATGAGTTCCCAGTGGTGGATGACGTGGTGGTGGTTGACTCCAAGGAGCAGCACAGGATATATCGCAAGGCACAGATGCAGATTGACAAGATCTTGGACCCTGGAGGCAGTGTGCCTACTGTCTTCATAGAGCCCAGGAAGAGGTAGGGATTTCAAAGATGGAATGAACAATTTTCTTCTAGAGTCAGTGCCCAAACTGCATCAAAACTGTACTTCTTAACTATCAGAGCTGGAAATCATTTTGATCACTAGTTGAATTTGAGTTGTCTAGGTGAAAAGGATTGGGGTGTTCTAGACACTTTTATTTATTTCTGTATATGCCACTATGTTTTGATTTCAAATTATGTTTTTACAAGTTCTCAGCAGTGAATTCTTGATAAATAAGCCCAAATGTATGAAAACAGTCTTAAAACAATTTAGTATTTGCTCTGCTATTTGTTTGAATAATTCCTGTGTGGTGTAGAGGGATCAGAATTGCAATATCAGCACTAAAAAAGAAACCTGCAAGTAATATATATGCAAGTAATATAACCAGCAAGTAATAATATTTTTATAAAGCGGGGGGCAGGGAGAGGAATACGTAAAATAAGGAAAACCCTGAACAACCTAAAAAGCCTGAAGATTCTGAATGTTAAAGGCAAATTCACAAATCAGTGAGACTACCCAGAGGGAATACATAAAAGGTTATGAGGCACATCTGTCAGCTTCACAGATCTGCCTTCCTGGCCTTGTATTTGCAGAGAAAGTTTTCCTGCTGTTCTGTTTTGGGCTTATGAATACAGGCACTTTGTTCCTGGAGCACTGGTGCCCAGTGGGTGCTTCTGCACTGATAGAAAGTAGCTTTTCTCCAGGGGTTTGGGCTCCTCAGCTCATTTGCCTGCTGGGGTTAAACCTGTTCTGCAGCTGCAGATGTGTCGCACATTGGGCTGGGGAGCTGGAACACTGGCAACCTGGACAGGTGAATGTAGGAGGGAGGTGAGAATTTAAGGGAAGAATGGGATGTTCATGATCTGGAGAGAATTTAAGGGAAGAATGGGATGTTTCAGAGAGTTGCCAATGAGAGTGTTATTAAGAGAAGCTTGAGGAAAGAGATTTTAGCTACCTAATGGGACTGGCATGGAATACTGGGAAAGGGAAGAGAAACGGGGCTGAGGCAAGGATGACTTGGAGGAAATGGGCAGAGGAATTCAACCTTGAGAAGAAAAATTTCAAAAATAATTGTGATTACCTTTGTCTTTCTCTCTCTGTTTTTTGGGGTTTTTCCTGTAAAGTTCTCGTGCAAAACGTTCTCCCAAGCAGCGCCGTCGCCATCAGATAAATGGGAGTCCAATTGATGCTGAAAAGGACAGGTTAATCACAACTGACAGTGATGGGACATACAAAAGGCCTCCAGGAGTCAATAATTCTGCATATATTGTATGTATGTCTCTTGAATGGGAGGCATGTTCTGGTAATGATGACAGCTGTGACACTGTCAGGTTTTTGGCCTTCTGTTTGTGGTCCATATGATGTGGTTAGTTTCAGTCATGCAGTTAGCATGTAAATCAAAGTGAAATAAGGATTTCATTGACAGACTGTCATTTTTAAGCAGTAAAATTCTGCTGAATATTCCTTGGTATTACAGAGGCCAAGAACCAAAGCCTTGTTTTGATTAATGCCACTGTGTTATGCACATGAAAGTGTGCTGGATATGTTCCACGATATCTTGAACATAGTTTCGCTCTAGTCCAATTTGCTGGATGTTATATATTCATATATTACAGCAAATTTCATCCTTTGCTCTTACGGAGTGGAAGACTCAGGTCTTTTGTGAGACATTTTCTCATCTTTCAAATGCAGCAATTAATTATTAATGACAGAGAAACACGTCTTTGTACTACAGTAACTTGAAACTATTCTAGTGCAATGTCTTGAAAATTAATTTTGTCTCACATCTAAAGAAAGAAATACACTGGAGAATACTTCTGTTCAATCATATCCATGTCACAAACAGTACTTAGGCATCTTTAACCACTTCTAAGCAGATTCCATGAAGCCAAATGCTAATATTGGAAGCCCCTGGACAGTTCTTATCTTTAAAGATGGTTTAATAATTTTAAGAATTTCACTGTTCGTTGCATATGTGGTCAGGTGATTCTGATGTCAATTTCTGCAGTTTCCCTTTGCGTTCAGACATAAGTGATGATTTTAATGTCATGCTGCAGTAGAATGAATTATCATCTGAAGCTGTTTAATTAAGACATGGCACACAGCAGGCTCAGCCCCTTTGGCATCTGCAGTGAGACTGCTTGGAATGCTAAGTTCCTAATAAAGTAGAGGCTTGTGCCTCTTGACAACTGATTTTGCAGTCTGCATGCAGTGGTAAGAATGAGCTCTGATAATAAGTCTGCTGCTGTAAAAGCTCGTTTAATTTCCTCTCACTGATGAACAATAAGCCCATGTGGTAAGATCCCAGGTAGTAATTATGATGCATGCCTAAGGTATTGCTGCAATGAAGCACTTACATGAATCCCATTCAGGTGATGCACCCAAGTTCAAGCTCCATGCAGGTTACCACTTAGTTCCTTAACAGCTTCCTTTCTGCGTTTTTCTAGGAGGTGATAATTGTTTAATGTTACTGCTGATGTGGTCAGTTATAAGCTAAAGACTGAATTAATTTCTTAGAATTGCAAAGCTGCAAAGTCATAGATGTAGACAGAGCTGATTGGTTTTTTTCTGGGTGAAGAAATGCTCACTGCATGACTTCCTTACGTGCTTGCAAACCACAAGATTTCTGTTATAGCTGAGTAACTCCTGCCCAAACTCTGCTGCCTTACCTGAGATCAGAGTCCTTCAGATCACACTGAATGAAGTGTTTGAGTGTTGAATGAAGTGTTTGGTGTTACATATGTGCATGCAGCAGCAGGGAGGGCAGGTGCTGTAGTTCTGGCCAAGACTGTGTTGCTCAGCCTGAAGACCCGCAGGGGCTTGGAAGCCAGTTAGATCTTCTCTGTGGCTGCCCTTCACCTTCCTTCTGTCTCTCCAGTCGGACCCAGACCTGCCTGCGGAGCCGCAGACCTTGTCCTCGGCGGAGGTGGGGAAGTTTGCGGGGCTGCCGGCGCACGCGGTGCCGCAGTACGTGCCCCCGCAGCCGTCCATCGAGGAGGCGCGGCAGACCATGCACTCCCTGCTGGACGACGCCTTCGCCCTGGTGGCTCCCAGCAGCCAGGCCAGCTCTGCGGCCGTGCCTCCGCCCGGGGGCTCCGCAGCACAGCCGGTGAGCAGCTGCCAGGGAGCAGGGAGGGACCGCCTCGGGGCTGGCTGGCCTATTGGAATAATACCAATATTATTGGGATTTTAATACCAGTAATACCTATCTGGCCCTTGCTGCTTGACCAAAGGTGGCAGCTGTGGTGGTTTCACCTCAGAGACGCCTTCTGGCTATCTGGATGTCGCAGCTGGACACACGGAGGCAAGTCCAGACGTGCAGGAGCTCAGGTTTACCTCTGGTGGAGAAGCTTTAAGGCAATGGTGAAGGAAAGGAGTCGGTTCTGATGGAGGGTTTCGATCCAGAGCTTTATTTCTGGCCCACAGGCCTCTGAATGCAGCAACAGCTCCAACAGAACTCACCAAACAGTGTGGTTGCTGTTCCTTTTAACCCCAGGGAGAGGGGGAAGGAAGGGGCACGAGGGGCTACCAACCAGGTATGGGGATGGGGAGAAGTCTCAAAGGACAAATGACACCTGGATGGCCCAATGTCCTCCAGGGGTGAAAGGCATCTTTTGAATTCTGCCCATCACTCCATGCCCTTCTGGAATGCCAGGATTGACCAACAGCACTCAGCAGGGGTCAGGGTGGGGGAAAGGAGAGGTGGCTGACACACCTGGGGAAGAAATATACAGGGAGAAACCCGAGGCAAACCATGACATCACACCGCAACACTGGGCAGGTAACATCCCAAATGTTTATTTGGGATGCAGTTCTAAAGGCATCTCTGGGCAGGGAGTTAGCGCCGCTTGAGCCACGGCCGCTGCAGTTGTGCCCTTGCTCTCAGGGCTTAGCACAAACTAGAACGTTCCTGGAACAAGGAGAATTCAGAAATGACTGTCACAAGATGGTGAACTTGCTTTCTGAGCTGTTTGGTTTCTTTTTCCCTTTTCCCATCTCATTTCCTTCAGGATAATTTCAGTTCTTCTCAGTTATGGTCTTTCACAAGTCAGTCTTGCTGTGTCTAAGAGTCAAACTTTTTTTTTTTAGTATGTGTAGTAGATCCTATTTTGACAATGAAAAAAATAATGTATTTGGCATAGGTCATATTTTTCAGTAGGATATCCAAAAGCTTTCAGGAAGTGAGGGATAGGGAAGCAGTGTTTCTGTATATGATTTTTTTTGTTTTGATGGAGCACTGAAACACATGGATAATCCTGTAGGTCATCATAAGTTCTGATGAATCTGAGCCCTGTGATCTCTTTGCTGCAGTCTGATGCTTTTTGAGGTCAAAAGAGATTTCCAAATGCCAAGGTTGGTTTTTTGCTAAGTAGATATTGGAGCAGCTCTTGATCTTCTGCAAGTGAGAAAAAGTATTTCTGAAAGGTTTTTAAATTAAGACTCTGCTCACACAGAAGAGACTGTAGCTGCTGTAGCAGTGATTCCCAGATCTTCTTGTGCTCCTTTGTTTGTAAAACTTAAATTGTTAGGGCTGCCATCAAGTCCTACATACAGGCTTAGTGATCTCTGCCATTCATCATTTAAAAGGCTGACTGTGGAGTTCCCAAGGTATGAATTTTGATTTTAATTTGGTGTTTTCTTCATTCTCCTGACAGAGATACATGGAATTTGGAATGACTCCTCCAGCAGCACCAGGTCTCCTACCGAGGTAGCTTTTTACTGATCAAATTATCATTTATTATTTTCCTTGCAATTACTTCAGATTTCTTACTGACAGCGGTATATTATTATGCAAAGTACTGCGTAAATGAGAAGTAACAGGAGTCCAGATCCAGTCTTTGTTATTTATTTATGAAGCATAAATGACATATGCATGCTGTATGGAATCCAAGCCTCTGTTTAAAAGAAATGTATTTCTGGCCCCTCAGCTATAGCAAAATCCTTCCAATATTCAGTAAACCACTGAGTAGGAGCTTTTGGAGAGCCTGAAACAGTTACTCAGATGCATGTAATTCTCCCAATACTCTTGCTTTCATCTTGTTTCTGTATCCTCAGGGCAACACTCACTCACAACAGCTTTCATATGACTAACAGATTCATTCTATTTTTAACCAAGTTGAGAATAAATGACAGAGCACAGTGACCCTCACAGAGAAGGTCTGCCTTGCAGCCCTATTATGATAAAATCAGGGGAAGAACAAATTTTCCATCTTCTCCTGCCCTTGCCATGAGAGAATTGTGTAAAGGAGAGAAAACGTTTGTCCAGGTGATTGTTAATTTCACATTTGGTTTGTGTGTTTTAACCACATGTGAAGTTGGACTCTTGAGTCGTGGTACTCACTGGAATGAAACTTGTCTCAGTTTCTCCAAGCTGCTGCAGCCAGGCTGGTCAAATGGTGGCCTTGTGCTGATCTCTCATTGCCTTCTTAGAGTTCACCATGTGAGATGAAATCCCACAGCTATTCATGTCATTCATCAGACCACCCCTGATGTCTTCACTGCCTTGGAAACTTGATGGTAAAATAGCTGTGAAGAACTTTCCTTTATTTATTGTTCTGCAGCCTGATTTTGAGAAGACCAAGTAGAAAAGGAGGAGTTTCTAAGCATCTTGCATAGTTCTTGGCTGGAGGTGACAGTTTCAGTGTGAGTGGAGCAGACATGAAATGGCACACAGTATGTGCATATTCAGGGAAAATGTGACAAATTAATCATGAAAGTGCTGTTGTCCATGTTAATACACCTGAGCAAGATAGTGTCTTCACAATGTATTTTTGTTCAAAAGTTTATCATTCTTTGGCAGCCTGAATTTATGTAAATCACAAAAGGCCAAATGCTGGCTTTGCCAGTGTCAGCAGAGTAAGTTAACAATCTCCAAAGTCATTGATCTGGACAGAAAGAATTCCTCTAAGTTTTCATTAAAATAGAAAGCTTCCTAAAGCTTGGTCACTAGAAAACAAGTTGTCATGGTTGTGCAGTGGGAGTTATTCTCAACATCTGAAGATAATGATAAACAATTTGATAGAAGCAGTGCACCAGCTAGAGGAAAGAAAAATTACCCGAGGAAGGAAAAATAACCTGATTAGGTGGCATGTATCAATGTCATAGTCCATTGGGTTAAATATCCAATGCATGGAATACCAGTTGGGTAAGCATACTGTTCTCTTCCCTGTAATAACACCATCAGCATCTTTAATGGGGTGGAACCAACCTGGGGAAAAAAATTAAATGTAAAAGACCTAGGTCACATAACAGCTAGGCGGTCATAAAGGCACAATGAACAGCTTTTGCCAGGAAATGGGTATCAAATCATGCAACAGGGATAGATATACTGAGCTAGAGTGGATTAGTGGTGTAAAATTGATTCTTGGAGCAGTATCTCCTGACTTAAATGACTGGAGATAATTTTGGGGTTTTTTTTGGATGTGCAAAAATTGAAAGCTGAGTTTCAGTCTGGAAATAGGAAGGAGCACTAGAAGGCCTATATGATACAGATGCAGAGCTGTATTCTGGTTTTAAGCTCTTATGTTGAGCTTTGACTTTATAGAGGAGCTATAAGTATCTATTATAAAGAAGATTGAGAAGGTGAAGCCTTTTTAAATGTGAACCTTTCAGGTGCAAACACATCAGCAATAAAGAATTTACTTCCCGTCCTCTGAAAAATTGGCACAAAAAGAATACATTTGCAGTAATGTTGAGAAAATATTTTCTTTAGACAACATCAAAAATTGTAGTAATTTATCAGCTTCAAAATTCCAGCTCAACACTGCAGGCATAAAGGGCCAGATGATCACATCCTTTACTGATTACAGTGATTAACATAACAGAAGTGATGTTGTTAAACATTACCTAGCCATTGAAGCATTTATTTTAACTAGCTTGTGTGGTTGGAAATGGTTTCCTCTGGATCTGCTGAGTGGACAGGTGGGGATTGGACATGAGGGAACTGGGGAAATTCTAGGACTTCCACAATGGGATTGTTACAGCTTGAAGCCCTTTAACCTCCTCCATCTTGTAACGCTGCATGCCAAATAGCTGGTACTTTTATTTACCATTACTTGTTTGTGCTTTATTAGGCAATTTATTATGTCAACTTTCTTTGCTATCTGGCTGTCATATGAAGGTGGGTAGTTTTCCAAGTAAAGCACAAGTCAACAATAGTCTAAGCTAGATGCAGTCACAGGATTTTGCAGTAAAACAAAGGGGTGTAAAATTGAGATCTTGAGAAATAGTATACACTGCAGACTGTAGCCTAGGAGGGCTAAGATGCCACTGGGGTAAAAGGCATGGAAAACTCATCTCTAGCCCTCACTTTGGTGTAGTTCCATGTGCCTGAGCCTGGCTGCTTGTCTCACTTTGCTTCATTTACATTCAAACAAATAGTGAAGTTGGATGGATTACAGTTTCTGTTGTTAACTCTTTTTAGCAAATACATAACTGTCACTACCAGCGCCAGCCTGATTGATAGGAAACATTAATTTCAGTACACATTGCATTTCTTCATATGTGCTAATGCTTTGAGTTGTTTCACAAATCTTAAAGGGCACAGTTTTGAAAACTTCCTGAAAAATTATCAGGATACTTCATGAAGGAATAGTTGTTCACAAAATACACATGTAATGCAGCTTATGCTTTGGTTTAGACCGAAAGTGTGTGCCTAGAAACTCTTTGAGTACAGTCAGCTTTGTTGCTGAGGTAAGCAGCTACATCACTGCTGAAGTCTTACTTTTCTATTTTTTTTCATTGAAGATACTTTTTTCCCCCAAGGGGAAAACAAGATCTCAAGATCTGTGAACTTTTTTCTCTGCATTGAGGAGACTGCAACATGTGAAAAATTTTACTTGTGTAAAATTTTGTTGAAACACGTTCTTCAGGTGTAAATATTTTCCTCAACATTGAAGGTTACAATTACATTAAAAGGCCTAAAGAACCACTACATTATTGTTTCTAATTAGGGATTTCACTTCTTTTAACCTTGCCTCCTTTTCCACAGGCAGAACTTTGGGCCAGGTTTCCTTCAGCCTGCAGAGTTGATGCACGGAGAGCAGCCACCCCCTGAGGTTCAGTACTCCTCCAGGGGGATGTACTCAGAGGAAATGCCATCAGTGGCACGGCCACGGCCCGTTGGAAGCACTGCAGGTACACTTCACTGAAGTTGAATATGCAGGAAAATAACTGAGCCTTTCCTCTATCTGTTCTTATGCCAAGGTCACCACTAAGATGTCATTCTCCTTCAGCTGCTACATGTGATATGGTCTTTGTCCTCAGTGCCCAAAAAAGGATGATCATAAAGTGAGGTTAACTTTACTTTTTGTAGGACCCTGCGTTGCCTCTCTTTTAGTATCTTACAAGCACTGGTTATCACAAAGTGTATTTCCACAAAACCCCATTTGCTAAGAATGGAAAATTACTTGTTTTAGAGATTACAATGTATGCTAACTTTCCATTTTGAACTAATTTTTGCATCCCAAATCAGCATGCTAAATAGCAAAATTTTTTAATACTACTCTACGTCTGTGTTTCTTCTTTCTCTTTGTAGAATTGTGTGCATTAAAGCAGTATCTCTTAGTTTTAGATTGAATTATCTATTTCTGCTGTCCCCCATGGAGTCACCTTCCCTGATCTCGTTGAGGTAATTTTGATAGCAGTCACCAATGCTGTCATGATGGTAACATGACATGGCAGCTAAGCAGCAAACAATTCTAAGAATAAAATGTTGTATTGCTATGTTACAGGTGATTTTCTCCCAGATAAATATTTTCTTCCTTGAAAAAGACTGGAAGTACGATCATATACTTATATCAGAAGCCCAGTTTTGATAGTTGCTCTCATCTCCCTCTAAATGTTAAACGAATAAGAATAGTAGGAATGTTGTAACTATTACAGCTTAACGATGGCTATTTTATTTCTCTAATTCACACTATTGTCTAAATGTTCATATGTATTCTGCTTTAAAGTTTGGAGGTACTTAATATATTTAGTTTCTGTCCCTCAGCATAATATGTGTAAATATCAAACTTCTCAAATATTGGCAGGTTTTGAGAGAAAATAGGGAAGTGATCAAACTGTCCATCCCGTAAATTACACTGTTGTTTTTGTCTTTTCGTCCCCTTTTGTACATACACACACTTTTATGTATCTCTGGCTTAAATGTGTTTCATCTCTAATGAATAATGAAGTATTAACAGTAATTTTAAGAATAAAAATGTAAATGACATTTCCCTGTGGGAGACAATTAATGAAGAAGGAAAGCTGGCATGTTGTTACGTATCTCTTGCAATTAATGGTGGCAGCTATCCTTGCATATGTTTGAAAGCAGTGG
The DNA here is from genome assembly GCF_023055355.1 of Agelaius tricolor. Classification (NCBI taxonomy): domain Eukaryota; kingdom Metazoa; phylum Chordata; class Aves; order Passeriformes; family Icteridae; genus Agelaius; species Agelaius tricolor. Next base: position 9,388,417 of record NW_027269263.1, read on the forward strand.
GAAGGAGGGAAGGGAAGGAAGAGGAGAAAGGAGGAGGTTGGCTTTCAGGCTGGAAGGAGATGCAGGGTGTTCTGACCTTCTCTTAGTTAAGGACAGCATGGTTTAATATTTAACCACAAAGCAAAGCTGAGAGAAGCACACTCTTAGGTAGTCGTGTGTTTTATTCTTCAGAGCCACACAACAGGAGGCAGTCTGCAGAGTTAGGGTCTTGCCAGTGTGATGCAAATAAGGTGTGCCACAGAGCAAATGTCCTCTCTTTGCTGCTGAGTAATTGGCATGAAAGCATTGCCAGAGCTTTTAGTAAGCACTGTTTGGAAAGGGCTGGCATGTTTTTGGAATGAGTAGTAACCCATGTCAGAGATGTCTGTATCTCAACCTCTTCTTTCAGTGCAGTGCCATGAAATGCATCACACTCACATGAACTGCACAAAATGCACATAACCTTTCTGTCTTCATTCCACACTGACAGCCTTCTTTCTGCTGATTTTTATTAACTGCACAGAAACAGAGCTCCATTTTCTTCTCGTCTCCTGCTTCCAACAAAGTTTTATGTTATCATATGTCTGCCCTGCAAACTTGACTGTGTATGAAGATGAAAAAAAAAACAATATTTGCTTTTAAGGTTCTCAGATACAGCACCTCACTCAGGTGGGAATTGCTAGCAGGATCGGAGGTCAACCAGTGGAGCTCCCCTCAGGCAGAGCAGGGCATGGCCAGCCGGGGGGGCCAGGGTGGCCCCAGTATCGTGGAGAGGATGAATGTGCTAGGCGAGATGCAGTGAGTACTCTTACACATTTGCATAGTTTCCAAAGTAGTGATTTGTTTGGGTATTTTTTTTCTTGCATTACTGTTTGGAACTTTTTCCCCCCCCCGGAATACTTTTAGTTGCTTCTCTGACATCCTTTGCTTTGCTCTTCAAACCCTTGTTAGCCCTTCTGACTTCTGCTTGCTGTTCTTTCACCTTTGCTTCTCCAAATGCTTTCTCTCATTTTACCCTAACCTTTTTTTTTCCTCACTCGAGGCCTTCACCCATTAATTGCATTAATCCAGTTCTGCTTCTGAGCTCCAGCAGAGGTGGATACTGCTTTCCATTCCTTCTTTGAAATATGCATCTGTATTTTGAGATCATTGTCATTAGAAAACATTGAATTAAGTTGTCCCCGGCTACCATCCTATTTTGTGTGCATAAAGTTCTTTTATCTCCTGTATCAGTGCTAACAGCAGGAGTCAGGGCAGCAGAAAAAGGTACATACTTGCCCATAACATTGGAGGTGTTTCTAAACAAGTTTCTTTCCTAGCCTAAGTCAGCAGGAGGTGGTAAATGAACACATGCTCATTTACCTGTGTTGCCCAGGCAGCCATGGTGATGTCATGTTCTTGGCAGCTGTGCTTCCAGAGGTTGACATTTCTGATTCAACCAGATGTGTGAGGTTGGAGATAATATATGGCCTTGCCAGGAGAGAGACACTTGGCTGCTAACAGTCCCTCTTTGGTGCATTTGCATCCTGGAGCAGACTGACCTGTGACAGGTTAATTGCAGTACTCTTGAGAGTGACAACTTTGTGCTTCTTCTTTTGCTTCTTAGTTTAAACTATCTTCTTCTGCTTTCTTCCTTGAGGAAAGAAAGTGGGATCCCCTCCTTTTGCATATTTAGGGCAGTATTGATGTAGTAGTGCCCCAACACTACTTGATGTTGCTTTGCAGTATTGCATGATCATGACATAGCTTTGCAGAAAGGAAATGCAACAGGATGGGCTTATCTCTAGATTTTGGTGAAATTGAGCTGCCTCCACTCCAGATAAACTCAAGAGGAGCAGCATAAGTTTTTGAGAACTGGGTATGCTGTTTAATAGTATTCAAAAACTTCAACTGTCAAAGCTGAAAGATCTGTTTCCCTAATTTAATGTGCATTCTGTGCTTGAAAGTGTGGCATTTGAATGCAAGATCATAATTTCAGTTTACATCTAAAAGAGCACTTGCATGAGAGATCTCAGTGTCTCAAGTTCCATTTTCAGAGACATCTCTGGGTTACCATTTATTGACCTTTCTTTATATTTGTCTCTCTTTTCTGAAAATGGCTTTTCTACATCTGTGGGCGTGTTCCTGTTCAGGTCATTTAAATCCAAGCTGTTTTTCTTTTGGTTCATCTCAGTTTAAAGATTTCCTCAGCTTTGACAGCATTTTTTGCTCACTGGTTGCTGCAGTTCATATGTTACTGAAATGTGATTTTTTTCAGTTTGCTATTAAAAAACAGGCAAAAGGAGGAGATAATGAACTAAAACTTATTTGAATTTGGTGTCATGCAGTTGTAGGAGAGCTCACGTATTGCCTGAACTTTCTTTTTCCTGTGAGCAATTTTTTTTTAGAAGGATTCTTCCCATTAAAAACAAAAAGGAAAAAAAACCCACCAAAACAAACAAAAACTCATGGACTTGTAGCTTTCTGTAGTTAAATAATTACCTTCACAGTTTGGATTTTTCACTAGGACAGAGCTCTAAATTTGTCTTTCCTCATTTTGGCAATGAGGCTTTACTTAATGATGGTCATGTTCTTTATGGTGCATTATTCAGCTGATCCTATGCAAACCTTGTCTTACTGTTCCCTCATTCTGAGCAAGTTTCTAAAATTAAACTCTGCATTTAGGAAGATTGAAATCTAGAGCATTCTTCCTGCACACAAACTGGAGAGGGATCTGCATTTGTCTTCCTGCAATAGTGCTTTTCCTCACAGCATCCTCCCCCCTTTATTCCTGAAGTCAATACCTGATTTTCTGCTGGAACATGACCTCTCACTTGTACCTCCCAGCCCAAAGCCAGTGTGCAGGATACCATCAATTCACCTTCATTCTCCATCCAGAAGGCCCAGGGCAACCAGGAGAAGGACAGCATTTCCTTAGCTGACACAAAATACAATCCTGAGCAAGTGCTCATCTGAGCAGCAGAACAAATGAAGCCTGGCTTCTTACAGATGGGCTCAGTGTCTTGCATATCTGCACCTCCCTCCACCACTGGCATCACCTCCTACCCATCCACAGTCCCCTGGAGCTTTCCAGTGTTCTCCCAAGCCTTCCTGGAGGTTTCCAGTGTTTCCCCCAAGACACTCCTACCCTTTCACTCTATTTTTCTACTCAGCTGCCCACTCTAGTGTCTCTAAAAAATCTCACCAAACTTAGTTGTCTCTCAAATCCCCAAGATCAGCCCTGTGAGATCCATGCTGGCTAAGAGATCCAGCAGAGCACAGCCTCACTTGACTTTTCTGCCACTCAGATGCAGATTCAATGATAACAAATAAGCTGATAACAACTCAGAAGATGTCTAATTAGCTACCTGGTTTTGTGAATTTTATCTGTCTGTTCATACACAGGTATGTCTGGGTATATATTTATACATTCAGTTCAGTTGAAATTGGCCAGAGTTCAATGGGTATTAAATGGAGATTAACAAATTTACACTTTCATCTCATAAATCTTCATTCCTTAAGAAGGAAGATTCAATAAAAATATTTTTGTCAGTTGTTTCATACTGCTGTTAATTATCTAGAAGTTTTTAGATAAAAATGTATAGTTATTATATAGAACTATATATAATGTTATATAACATATCTTTGTGTGTTTCTGTTAGTAAAGAAATTTTTAAAAATGGCAAAAATTATTTCAGATTTTTATTCCTGTTATTTTGCTATTGTAGGTTAGTAGAGGTTAGGTTTCTAAACCAATGTACTACTGAAATTTTACAGGCCTGTTTAATCCTGTTGCTAAATGTGAAACACACCCTTTTTCTGAGATATTTAAGAAAACCTTGAAAAACTTAGTGTAAAAAACAGCCACTGTGGTCATCAGACTCCCTAACTTCCCTTAAGAAACCATTCTTATGGTGGTGATTTAGTGCAGTGTGAGAGAGGAGCTGAATCACATAGTGCATTTTAATGTGAAAGTAACCTGAACATAATTTAGGTTGCTGTTAAGACTCATGTATCAAGGAGTGTTTCCTTTTAATATTTTTTTAATGTCATCTCTTCCCCATAAACCCACAGAGTACTTGTCAGGTTTGCCAACTCTAGACTGCATGTATGAATTAGCTTCAGGTTTCACTGCCAAATGAATAATTCTGAACAATCAGGAGACCCATTCATTCCTTTCTGATACTGAAATCACCTCTCTTTTATAAGAAATAAGACAGGATGTTACTTGGAAAACCTTTACCTATCATTCTTCTATTAAAGCCTCTTTTCCCCTTAATCTGTCTCTCAGAATTAACAGTATAAAGGAGGAGTGCTGTATGTGAGCTGCACAAGAGATTCAGAATCTATTATTAATTCTACTTTATACAAAATGGCTTAAAATTTCTTCCTTTGTATTATGAGAGATGTTAAGGAACTTGCTCCCATGCATTTTTGAGTGTTCCCTGCACATGCTGCCACTGTCGCTGCAGGTCTCCCGTATCCTTCCCAGGCTCTGCTTTTGTAATGTCTTCCTTCCCCTCCCCCTTGCTCCCAAATCCTCTTTTAGCTGACCTTGCTGTCCTTTCTTCCCCCATCAGGCTGCTCTCTCTGCTACTCCTTAAGGCTTGTTCCCAGACCAAGGTAGTGCTCACGGACTTGTGGTGGCTGTGCTCTGAGCCTGCTTCTCCCCCTGCAAGGGGATCACCTTGCTTTGCTCCCACCTGTGCCTTCCAGTCCTCTGTGTCCCATTTTCTTCAGGCTGTCTCCCAGCCTTCAGCAATTTGAAGCAAGAGGAAACACTTGCTTCAGGGTTGTCAGCTGGAATCTGGATTTTCAAAATGTGCCTTGTTTGTGTCTGTACTGGGAGTTGCTGCAGTCTCCCTGTGTACTGTAAATCCATGCTTTGTTTTAGTGTAAGCAGATTGTCTTGCAGAAGGACAAGCCATAAACTCAGGCTTCTGTTCTCTGTCTCTCTTGTTTTGTTAGAAAATGTACATTACTGAACGAAGGCAGAATTAACCCCTCCCTGCCCTGAAACAATGATTGTCCCTAAGCTGGGATAGTGTTTCTCAGATATTGATTATGGAAAAACCTAATCTTTCAAATCCTAGTAGTTTTCTTCTGCTGCTTCTTCTGTTGACAGTGTTTTCCTGGGCACTGGTCAGTCACAGAGTCCTCAAACGTGTACAGTCTGAACAGGCAAAGCAGGCAGGAAAAGGGAAGGTGGAAATAGTTGTATCTCTGCTTATAAATAATATGGAGAAATGACAGCCAGGGAAAAAAATTATTTGCCTGCTGTCTTTTAGGAAGTTGATGGAAGTGGATGGTAAGAGAAGCCAATTCTGTTGATTTCCAGTCCTGTGGGGTTTCTCCCCATCTCCTTCCATTTCAGTTTCTAAACATACTGTAGATTGGAAAGGGGGGGGTCTCTGAACTTGAGGCAGTCCAGCAGTTTTGTGTAAACTTGTTGTTTTGTGCTCCATAAGAGACATCACTCATTCATGTAACAGAAGAGCCGTTGCAGCAGATACAAGCATCTCCATGTTGTTTTGCCCCCTGTTCTTTGCCTTTTTGCATTCTTGTCTTTTCTGGGATAATCACGTTTATTCAGGAAATACAATAATGGTTTCTCCCTTTTTCCAGACGCATATGCATGGACACCAAGAATATTCCTCCTCACCAGTATTCCAGATGCAGAGGACTTCAGCCAGGCAGCCCTCAGCACCTCCTGCTCAGCTTCCACACAACAGCCTTCAGGGCCAGGGCCTTTGCTACACCACCAGTTCCACTGAGGACCTCCAGCCAGGTCACTCGTCAGCCTCTCTTATCAAAGCAATTAGAGAAGAACTTCTGCGGCTTTCTCAGAAACAGACAACAGTGCAGAACTTCCATAGTTGATTTAGCATTCCCTTGCAAATCTGCCAGGTATCTGCTTCCTATGGAAGCAAAGACTCAGAGGAAATCAGCAATGTTGTTCTCACAAAGGAAGGAACTTCCACAGCTCTGTTGACAGCACTCTGGAAAAATCAAAAAAGGCAACAAAATGAGAATTGTAAGGAGAGATGGGGGACAAACAGGGTAAATCATCAGTGTCATCACAAGTAATATTAATTAATCTGCTAATATTACGGTGCTCCTCTTCTCTCCTTACTCTCATTCAGGCTAACACATAAATAAAACCATAGGTCAAGAACTCAGTACTCCAGCAACAACAACAAAAAAAATTACAGGAACTATCTCCAAGAATGATGGACTCCTTTTTCTAAGGAAGTAGGTGATGTTTTTAATGAACTGAGATGACATTTTGCAAGAGATTACAAGTATTCTTATCTCTCCAGTGCTTATGGGGAACTGGTTTGTGTTGCTGTTCTGCAGGATTGCAAACTGTATCAACTTAAGGGTCTTGAAGGTCCAGTCTCACATAGGAATCACTTTGGTTGTCAGGAACAATGGGACTGCTTAGAAAAAAAGTCTTTATGAGTTACTTGTATTAAACTGGAACAATAATTGTTACAGCTCTGTGGTTCCGAATGGAGCTACCCTCTGCACTCTTCCTTGTTTTCCTTCTGGTGCTGAAGCTTCAAGTGTTCCTTCATCTTCAATGTTTGCAAAGTGAAACATTGGCCTTGTATAATTAAGAAAATACTTGTAGACTCATTCAGGCTGGAAAAAGAAAGCAAAGCATACAAACAGAAAGGGCTTGGTATCTAATTTGTTTAAAAATTACTGAAAACTGGAAGGGGAGTATTCAGCCACAGTTGAATTTGGGGAAATGTGTGTGTATATCTTTAAAACACCATATTTGCATACTAAATGCTCTTGCAAGACCAGCGATAAACTATTGCCACTCTGTAGTTTGCTTTGTGGACAGAAACCAATCCAGCCTGACTGGTACAGGGTCACCAGCATTATGTTATAAATTGATGTCCTAAATCATTGCTTATGTTTGGATCTGAATAATTTTAGTGGAAGTCAGTGACAGTTTAGAGCATTAACATAGGCTTAGATTTGCAGTTTTGAGACAGTTTCTATATTTATACTTGTTTCCACTGTCCCTTTGGACAAAGGGTAAGCATTATGCCCATGGTAAGAATGGTACGTGCCATGGAACTGTTTTGTCGCTGTTTTTTTCAGAGTTTTTATTTAAAATTAGCTATGAATTTACTAATATTGGCCATTGCATAACTGTACCTGACATAATACACACGGACATTTTGCTTAAGTCACGATTGGTTGAAGTGTTTTCATTTTCAGGTCAGAGTGGACTAAAGCTACTAAACTGGCACAGGGATGGAGGGCAGGCTCAGTGTTGGTGAGGAGGCTTGGGAGCCCCACCCTAGGGCAATGGACAGCAGGAGAATTAGGTGCTGCAGTGTTTCAAACACGAGCAGATGGCAGTGCTCAGGGGTCTGAGGAGCAGAGATCTGCCAGAGAGAGCACTGAGCAGCCAGGCAGGGGCTGCATTTGCCTCACTTACTGGGGTAGAAATGGCAGTGGTGAAATACAGGTACCATAACACCGGTGTGGTGTGGTGGTCCTTGGCTGCCACATCTGCTCCTGGCTCCAGTGCACGGTTCACTAAGGACAGCAGGACTAAGACTGAAATGAAAACAACTGGGAGGATGTGGTGGAAGAAGTCCATACCTTATTCATGTCCTCCATACCTTATTCCTGAAGTGTGTCCATCATACTCGCAGCCGAAACCAAAACCTCCGTTGCTCGCTGATGTGGAAAAAAAGATGGTATGTCTCCCTCTTTTCTAGGAAGCTCTGATATTTTTCTGTTTACCTATGATCATCAAAATGCTGTATGAAACTGTTTTGAGGGACTTAGAGTAATGAAGCAGTTATTATAATACTGAAATTAATTTCCAGTTCCCTGGCCTATATGTGAAGCCCTCATGAGCACCGGTTGAGGTTTGAAAGGAATCAGGACACCAGCATGGTTGTAACAGCAGTACCAACAGGTCACTATGATTTGAATTTTTTAAGTTTTTTGTGTGATAACTCTAGGATAAAAATAAACATTTGTTTTCTGCCAACTTTGTAAACATGAATGTTGCCAATACTTCTGCAAAATGCCAGGTTTTGCAGAATGAAGAGTGTATCAGGCAGTGTTCATTTGGTCGTTTTGACAGCACTGAAGACTGACTGTTGCTAAGTGTTCCCATTAAAACCATCTCTTTCAGACCCCATGTCCTTCTCCAGTTTAATTCTGTAGTGAGCTCAGAGACCGATGCTTATAAAAATATTAGCACATTACTGTGACTTCAAGAAAATGTGGACTTCTAGGAGGTAAATTAATTTTGTTTGGTTCCAGCTATTTAAGAACAATATGTTCTCTGTGAAATGAGAGCTTTGAAATTTAGAGGTACTTAAGCCACTTCTCATTTTTATTTTTTTTTTGCTAGTGATGGTGATGATGCTACTGTAAAATTCCATCTTCTTATATTTGGATGTGTATCATTTCTCTTTTCAGTTCCTAATCTTATGAAGAACACAGGATAAATATGTATTTGTAAATAAAAGAGGCTTTCTGATGAAGAAAACTCTCTTTAAAACTTTCAACAGGATAGTAAAATATAAGAAAGCTGTGTTTGGAAGTTATGTTCTCAGGTTGGCTGGAGACCTGATCCAGTGTCCAAAAAATTGGTATGGCCTAGTCGGTATCTTCAAATAGGAAGAAAAGTAACATCAGTTACCAGCCACCAGTTCCAAGAACAGCCTTAACAGGGAAGACCCACTTTTTTTTGCAGCTACAGGAAAAGCTGTTTTTTTATGTGCTACAAAAGGATTCTGAGGAATGCATGTGCCAGAATGTGTTTCCACTTGGAAATTCTGGGGGGAGAAAATCTGTAAGTTTCTGCATCCCTGTGTGCTTGACTTCTTTCACCAGTTTTTTTTTTATTGCCCTATTAAAAGGCAGGAGGGTGAAACCAAACAAACTTAAAGTATCCTATATTTAAGTATCTGTTAATGAATCTCCTGGTCTGTAAACATCAATCAGATGAAAAGTTGGTACAGGCACAGAAAGCTGTTACCAACTGTTGCATCCATTTCCATGACTAAACCATCTGGTTCATGGAATCCTCGGGCTCTTCCCTTTCTTCACAATTTTCCTTGACATTTGTGTTTAGTCTCTGTTTAGTTTGGCACATAAAAGAACTTGGCAAGATGAAAACTACATAATTTAGCGTGCTTGGTTTCCTTTTCATGGCCAGAATGTTGACCCCCAACCTGCTTCTTAGCTCCAAAATTTTTGGAGCTAAGTGAAGTGTTACAGTTATTTTTCATACACTCAGTGTGGAAGGTGGGGTGTGCTTCAGTACTATAAAATATTCTCCACCAGGATGTGAAATGTGGTCATTTCACACCAGTGGCTGTGGGCTTTTTTTCTCAGGGGAGAAAACCTTGCTTTTAGGAGGAGCAAACTGCATAGGTGCTGGGCTGGAAATGTTAAAAATGGCCAGTCTGGAGCAAGAAGTGGAACCTTAGTGACTCTTTGCAATGTGTTGTACTTGCAGTGTTTGGATCAGGCTCCTTTCAGAGGTTGGGGAGCAGCAGTCAGTGTCAGCCAAGGTCTGTGAGTGTCACCCTGCCCCAGGAGGCTGCTGTGGTTCTGGCTACCCCAGTATGGTGACATTTATGGACACAGGTAAATAACAGAGTGATCACCCAAAAGTGCATGTTCCTGCCCAGCCAGTGCCTCTAAACTGCACCATGAACAGCAGAGAACCTGTCTTAGAAAGAGGCTGTGTACAGCAATCATAACTCCCCAAGAACCACAACAGCTCACGCTGCTGTTGTTAATTCATGGCTTGAAAACACGTTTGGTGGATTACATAAGGAAGCTGGGTGTATATTCAAGCCCAAGGGAAGTCACCAGTTGTGTGATGTGGGTGACAGTAGGCAGCTGAACTCACTTTTTAAACTTTTCCCCTCACTACATTCCTCGCTTCTCCAGCTATCATAGTTTTCAGCTCAAGGAAGAAATGTGCATTTTCTGTTGTGTGCCTTAACTAGCAGTTCCTTGTAAGCAGGTGCCAGTCCTTGAAAATTCCCTATTTTGGCCAAGAGCTTTGAAGTGGCAGGATGAAGAACATCTGTGCCTTTGAGGTGGGGACATGTTGTGGGCCATTTGCAGATGCAAAGAAATGAATGGATTTTTTTTTTTAAATAGCACCAGTTTGGTGTGTTCTGAATATGGACAGAAACGTGGAAATTGATTAAGAATAAAATGGATGACATCTGATTGTCAGAAGGCAGAGGGCACCAATCAGGTCTCCAGGACCACTTGTGACAGTGGTCTGTAAAGAGAGATGAAATCTTAGGGATTTCCCCCTTGTCCCACTCAAGCAGAGTCCATGACAGCCCCTCTTTGCAGTTCTTCACCACTTGCAGTGCTGGTTTGCATGGGTGAGGAACATCTTTCATCAGTAAGACTCCCCAAATCAGTTCACCATGGCTGTGGAGTTTCTCCGGGACTGTGTAGATGTGCCTAGAGCCCAGCAGCAGCTTTGAATCGCCTAAATGTGGAAATCAAACTCCAGTTCCCTTTTGTAGAGAGTATGTTTTTTTTCTTCCTGTTAGATTTTATTTAGAAATGGAGCAGATAGGATGGGGATGTATTCTGCTGTCACCAGTAGACCTGTTCATGGCTCAGCTTGAGGCATAGGATTGGCAGGTCAGATCCAAACATTGCTCTGCATGTTGCCCCTGGCTGCACCTACATGAGTTCCACTGAAAACCATGGAGCCACATGAATTGGAAGAATTCATCCTACAGTTTCTTTAGTGCAGTTTGGGATGCACTTGGCAAGATGTTCTAGCTCTGCTGTACAAGGTACCAGGCTGAGTTTACTCACACAGGGTAAGAAACTTGAGAAGCAACAATCCCATGGACTTGCACTGCCTTTTTAAGAGACTTTTCTGGAGTGGGGCTGCAGTCCCATGAATCCCACTGAAGACTGATAGATTAAGAGGTTACATTAATGTTAGGAAAATACATATTTCTTTGCACTTCGTAGTTTGTGGAGATGGAATGTTTTGTCTTGACTTTTGTGTTACTTTTTCTTGGTACCTTTTATGCATCAAATATTTTTTCCTTTGTAATGGCCACTCATATTTAGTTTTGAGTAGTTCTTACTCCATAACTGGAAGTCTGTGTTTAGGCTGTTGCATCCAAACTGGAATAAAGTATTGGCACATTTGAACAATGCTCTGAAGAATCTTTTAAAACAAATGCAAAACCTCCTTGGATCCCTGACATGGTGGTTTTTGAGTTCACTTGCAGAAATCCTCTTATTGCCACATGTAGAGCAGGTGAAATGAATTGAGAACTAAAGAGTTGAAAGATGAAAATTATTGGTTTGCATTTCCAGATATATTCAAATGTACATACTTCTTAAGAGCTCTGTAGTGTTCCCCAGACGACTTCTCAGATATTTCCATCCCAAGGCTTCTTGGAAGTTGGTTTCCTGATCCAGGCTGTTGGAAGGATTTATTGCTGTGCATGATTTAAAAGCAGTAGCTGCATGTTGTTTGTGTTTCAGGAGCAATTTTTTGATATTGAAGGAGAATTAATGCTGTGTTGTATTTGGCAACACACAGCACTCTTTTGGTCCTAAAACACAGATCTGAAAGAAACTTGACTAAAGAAAACATTTAAAAATAATGTGATGATGAAAAAGCAGAAAGCTTTTAAGGAACTTAAGGAAATAGGAGAAAGGGTGTGGATTTGCCACTGTCAGTAGTAATTCAGCATAGTCACCAAATATGAAATAGTTCAAGTTCAGTGCAGTACAGGTGATGTGAGCATCCACAAACTTCTGAACTGATTGCTGGATTTGTATCCATGCAGTCCTGGATAAAAGGGTTTCAGAAAAGTTGCTTTGTATTTTGCATGGAACACTCCCAGTCAAGCATTCCCATGGATGATTTTGATCCTGACAATTATTTCTGTCTTTGGTGTTGATGGTGGCATGGGAATCTCCTGTTTAGAAGATCTGTAATGAACAGCCATGTATTGACTTTACTGCTGCATCCTCCCGCACTTCACTGCTGTGTGGAAGAAAATTTGCTGGGGTGCTGGAAACGATGCTCTTGTTTTTGCAGAGTAGAACTGCAGTGAAGTTACAAGAAGTTCTTTGTCACTTCCAGCAGACAGCATCACTGACACAACATTGCTTACAATAATCTAGCTCTGCCAAGGAGCAGAGAGTGCCGTTTCCTGTCTGTAGCTGAAAGAGCACTCAGCGCTAGTACCAGTGGGCATTATTTAGTCTTCTCAAGGAGGAGCTGACCTCTCTTAGCTAATGTTGTCACATCTGTATAGTATTGCTCAGTTAAAACATGGTGCTTTCTTCATGTATTTGAGCCCAGAGGGTTGCTACATTAGAACTTGCATAGTTTTGAACTAATCTGACTTATATACACAATGTGTTGAAATGCCATGAAGGGGGAACAGTCTAGTAGAGGTGGAGCTTTGCAGGTGTCTCCTTTCTCCCATTTAGACAAAGCTGTGGAAAACCTGAAGTACTTTAATTTTTGCTCCAGAAGCCAGGCTGTCAAGGTCATGCTGTCAAATTGGACAGGAAAAGTCACAAGTCTCTTACAGCTGGTTTTTTTTTCAAGTAGTTTTCAGACTTGCAGTACTGCATTGTTTATGTTGTGGTTTATTTCTGGATGGTTATTGCAAACTAGGAGTTGGAAATTAGCTCATTGAACATGTTTGATTCTGGGACAGAAACCTGCAGTGAGCTTTGAATTCCACAACAGATACTGGTGCCACAAATGCCAAAAAATAAGCAGAATCTGGAGTGTAAGGATAAGAGAGGTTGGTTGCTCCCCAAGAATGCCTATATTCCATTCCTTGGTAGTAACTAATGACTAAGTTTTTGAAATCCTAGATTTTGTAATGACTTTATCAAAATTCCTACAGAGTCCCAGCACAGAGCACCTTTTCTTATGAATTTAACCTCTGTCTTGTCTGTGTGTTTCATGTGAGTAGGGAGCCCAGATGCTTGCCAGTTTTCATTCCTCTAGTGATTTGGCAAAGTGTAATCATTGTAAAGTGCAATTGCTTAATATGTAGCTCATTCACTAAAACCCCAAGGATCAAGGCAGTGAGTAATGTGAGTCATTACCAAAGCAGTGGTATCTGAAAGGATGAAGAGTCATGCATCAAGTACCAATCCATTTAGGCTCAAATTCAGAATTGTTTAAAAATCACTAGTTGGATGTGATTGATATTATCTCCAGGCAAATTAAAGCAGTTACCTGCAATGCTGTGCTGCTGCTTTTCTCCTTTGTTATTAAAAGTACTGCTCAGTTACATGTCCCCAGTGCTCTGTTTGTCTGTCTGAAACACTTGCAGACCAGCAGCTTTCCCAGGTGCCATCTGCATCTCCCTTCCCTTTTCAGGCACTACTTACCATCGTGCCTGAGATTCAGAAACTTGGTGCAGAAAACAGGAAGAACTCTGCTGATGTGGTCAGCAGTGCTGTGGTTCAAATTTGTGAATTTTATTCACACATTTTTTTTTTTCCCAGCCAGGTTTCAACAATTTTCTTGGTTTTCTTTGTACTAAATCATAAGAGCAGGAATAGATTTTTTTTCTCCATCTCGTTCTGCCTAGTGCCATGAGGTTGTATGTAGCAGTCTGAGGGGGCACCCAGGTTTAACACAAAAAGGATTTATGCATGCTGATAAATCAGTGGTTATGCTTTGCTTCCAAGGTTTCCTGTGGGAATAAAAATGACAGGGTTCCTAAAATACAGTGAAAAAACCCCAAAGAACAAAACAAGGCATGTGCTGGATGTTAGTGTAGCTCCCTTGAAGTCAGCAGGGGTTGGACAGCATTGCACTAGTTGGGATCTACAATTAGAGGTATTAAATTGTGAGTGATATTAAGAGCGTGAAATAATACACAATAAATGTGAACATCAGTCTGCAGCTCTGCTCATGGACCACTTTTATAAGGCATTGTAATATACAGTCATGTGTATTTAATTTGTGCTTTTGTATGTTTAATTTGTGCATCAAGACCAGACCACAGCCTTCAACTGTGACTCAGTTGCTCTTAAATGAGGGTTATAACCCACAACCAGTGCTCCTGTGTGTTCCCTGGATAAAATTATTCCAGGAAATGTAACAGCAGACTACAGATCATCTTTACATTTTAGAAATCAGGTATGTATAATCCATTTTTGCCTACTAATTTCTGTCTTTATATCAATTTCTCAAGTCTGTCAGATGCAAATTTTTAATTAAGTGCTTTCTGTAACTGGACAAGCACTGACACCACCATTAGGGCTTTTCTCCTCCTTTTGCAAATTGAGTTGTTTTGCACTGTACTTGTGATTGCCCTTAGGATCAGTACAGCACAGAGTGTGTACCTCAGAGAGTCCCTTTAAAATAATACTTTGCCCTGTAATATGTAGAAACAGATAAGATGTTTCCATTGATATCCTTGGAGCCTGTGGAACACTGTCACCTTGTTTAGGGATCCCAGACAGTGCCTTCATGAGATTCATTAACAGCACTGAGTCTTTCTAAGTGGCTCCATCAAATGATTTGAAGGAGAAGCAGCTGCAGATCAAACCTGACAATGTCAGATGTCAGAGTAGGTGATGCAGGAAGAAGCAACCCTGTCACATCAGATCAGAGGTTTACAGGTCAATGATCTAGAAAAAATGTACATTTCACGGCAGAAATTGTCTGTGAGGCGTACTCCATTTTTATACCTGATTTTTGTGGCGGCTTGGGTATCACCTCTGAACGCAGGCACACAAAATCCTTGAGGGCACTACATTATGACAAAATATGGAGGTTTTTTTTCTTTTTCTCCCCCCCCCCATTTGGTTGAGCTGGGAATCCTCAAAGGAAGTTGCAAGAAGCAAAACCTGAGGTTTAAGTCCACTACAACCCTTGAAGGTGTCTGCACTGTTTTGGAGAGTGTGAAGAATGAACAAGCTGTGCTTCTACAGGCAGGCTTTAGGAAGCCCCACAGTTGCCCAGTTGTGCAGCTCTTTGTGGCTGTTGTTCTCATAGGACATCTAGAGCTTGCATCACGTGCTAAAAACTCAGAGACATGCAAAACGTGTCTTTGAAACATGAAGCATGTTTCTATGAAACATGTTTGTTATTAAATATATCCCCTCAAAGATGAAGAGCAGTGCCATATCCAGCAGGCACTTCTGTGTTCCCAACCCAGAGAAAAATGCCTGTAAGAGGAGATTTGCAGAAGGTAGACATGAAGGCAGTAAATGGAGATTTTTTTCACAGTATCTTTCACATTGCTTTCACATTGTTTTCTGTTATTAAAACTAATATAACAGGAAAAAATTATGTATGTAGCTAGAAGACTTGTAGTACATGAGTGATTGCAGTGGTTTAACTGTCAGCTCACTCTCTTTACATTTTGGTGTTGGCTGAGAGCCCTTTGTTTCTGTAAGTTTGTGTGGCAAGAAGTTGAGTGTCTCCAGCACTGAGATTTGTTGTGTGAAAATTACTTTTGTTTCAATTGCTGTGTATTGAAATGTTGAGAATTGAGCCCTTCCCTTTCAAAATTTACTTTTCTGACATGAGCATCTCTGTTCAGCGTTTCACCCTGAAAGAATTTTTGTCTTTAATGATAACAGTGATAGGGAAGGATGTATTTTCTTTTCCTCAGTGTCTAATTTGCCCCTGTTCCTCTTGATGGGGGCTAGTTGATAAGGGACAGCTGCCCATCACTTTGAAGTGACCAAATTGTCCTGATTGAAGTGTTAATTGTGCCAGAATTAGTAGGAAGAGTCTTAAACTGATTTCTGTCATTTCTCACTCATGAAGTTACGTACTGATGAGCTGATGGGAGAGTATAATTATTTCTAGCAGATAAAGATCTCCAATGGTGTTTTTTAGATTTAAAAGTAACTTTTTATGTTTAATTTCAGTTGATTTCTAGCAGGTTTGCTAACCTTGTGTAGATATAGGTAGGTTTAATGCTGATTTATTGAGATAGAAATAAAACTGGTGCAACTACACCAATCAGAGTTTGACTGCAGTGAGGCAAACCCTCCTGCATGAATACATCTTCTGAGATTCCTGTTTCTAACAATTTCTAAGCCTTATCCATATAAACCATTCAGTGAGAGTCTTTCAATCAATAAAAGTGTTTATTATCATCTTGGATAAATAGGAACAGTTTTGTGCATGAATTGGATATGCTGGTTTAAACCCGCTTGCCACAGTTCAGCTTGGCTTAGTTTCAGGCAGGTGAAAGCTGAATAAATACAACCAACATTCAATTCCTGCAACACAGTTCACATCTAAATAGCTCTGGAAAAATTAGTTTTATTTTCAAACCAGCCCAAACAATCCCTAAGTTTTCCATAAGTCTTCCAATGTATCAGTTTATAGACTTTTAAATATCACAGGTTAGTGAGTGAAAAGGCTTCAGTAAAGTCAATTAATTGCTTCCACTTATTGATGTGACCTGGCCTATAGCTTAGTAATGGCTCTGGTAATGTTGCTGCTCCAGAAAATAGCTTTATTTGCCAAGTTTCTGTGTAAAACCCAAAGGCTATGTGCTATAGGCTGGTCACTGGTCCCTCAGCCTCTCGCTGCTGTGCTCACAGCAAGCATGAGAGGGCTCAGGGACAAGTGGGGATTTTGTACTGTGGCAGGTACGTGGTGGCTTTCAGGGACTTGCCTGCTCCACACCTTGCCTGGCAGCTCCAGCCTGCCAGAGAGGGTGAAGCCTCAGCAGCTGCCCTGCCTGGATCTGGCCTTTTTGGGCTGGAGGTGTTTTCCCTTTCCCTTTTGTTTCTCAGCAAATATTTGAAATGCTCTGTCAGTCTGCCCAGTGCTGCTGTTTTCTGGCTCGCTCTGCTTCAGGCCACCAAGTATTTGGGTTCGTCAGGCCTGAGCTTCATGATCTTGTCCATGCAGAGCAGGATGAGGGTGAGGAACCAGAGGCTCCAGCCGACGGCCGCTGCGATCCACCCGTAGTCATCCATGCCCGAGGGGCAGCACGTGGCTGCCTGCCTGCAGAAGTTCACATCTGGGGGAGGAGAAGTGAAGTGAGCCCACAGGAGGCTGAGTACATGACAGGTTTCCTTCACTAGAGAGGGCAGATGGCTTCTGCCCTATCACTCTGCCTTGGCAGCTTTCTTCTAAGCCTGGCTCTTAAGCTGGTGGATGACTCTGGAGGAGTGGTGGGACCTCGGGTTGTTTGGGGCTGGCTGTCAATGCAGGGTCCCCCTGACCTTGGTGTAATTAGCACTGACTCCATGATGCAGAAGGCTGAACCATTGCTTTATTCCTCTATACTCTATTAATACTATATTCTTAAGAAACCCATAACCCCTTCTAGCCAGTCTGATACAGCTTTGATCTCATTGGTCCACCAACTAAAACACCACCGCCTCTTTGGTAAACAAATCTCCATAACACATTCCACTTTTGCCTGGCAACGGGTGCAGCAAGTGGAGATAAGAATTGTTTTAATTCTTTCTCTGAGCTTTCTTATAGCCTTCCCCAGAGGAAATGCCTGGGAAGGCCTGTCCCTGCTCTCTGTGGCCAGAGAGCTGCTGCCCCAGCTGGCTGTTTGGGGGGAAAGGGGCCTTCTTGGGAACCCCTATCATGCCTGCAGGCAGTCTGGCAGGGAGCTTTAGGACACAGACTGGCTATCAATTATTCTGTTCAAAGCTATCAGTCTGTCTCAATGTACCTAAGATATCACACCATGACAGTGGAGGAGTCTTAGAAATGCATCCTAGAGGTTGGCCCACAATGGAAGACTTGAGAAGAGATAAATCCCTTTCCAGGACAGCTTCTCAGTCACTGTGCAGACTCATCACCTAACTTTAACAGGTAGTAATTATTTATGAAGACTTACTAAGACACGATGGTTCATACTCAGTTGTTGAAACATTGGAGATGTCTTCAGCTGCTGCCAGAAGGAAAGCACAGGACAAAAGGTAAGTTGGATTAGAAAAGTGATGTTGGGCATCAAGCAGGAAAATCTGAAAGCCATTGGCCTTGTAGAGGTCTGTAGGGTGGAAGCAACTTATTTTCTTTAAGTTCCTGTCCCTAAACATTGCTGTATTAGGTTTTGCTTCCTTATCCCACCACTTTTAACTCCAGCTCCAGAGACTTGCTCTAGCAGCATCCCTCAGGAGCAGGTGAATCTCTGCACCTCTGCCTTGCTGTGACCCTGGCTGAGCCATTCCCTGGGAGCTCAGATTAACCACTGTCCTTGCCCAGGCTGCAGGGGCAGAATGAGCAAGCACGGAAAGGGGAGACACCACTCAGGGGCATGGAGAGATCCATGGCCAGCAGGCTCTACCTCTGCCTCCTTTTACCCTTGGAAAATCACAGAGTGCACAGGAGTGTGGCAGAGCCGAGGGCTGAGCCACCTTTGGGGAGCCTCTGCAGGTCCATCAAGGCCCCAGCTTTGGCTTTGCTGCAGGTCAGAGCATCTGAAACTGCTCTGGCTGGACTCTGGTTCCTACCAGCACGGTAACCAGCTCAGGGTGGAAAATACAACATCCAGAAATAAGTCAGGAGGGAGAGGCCTGGAGCTTTGATGAGGGTTCTGCCTCTTTATCCTGCTCCCTACCCAGAATCAGCACACACACACACTCTGATACAACTCTGTAGCTGGTGTCCAGCTCTCCAAATCTGCTCATGGTGTCACAGGCCAAACCCTCCTTAGTCCTCTTAATACTGCCTTGCCCCTACAGCACTGCAGGATCAAACCAGGACGCCTGCAGGGGTAAAACACAATCTGCACTGGTCCCTGTGCATCTGCCCCACTACAGAAGGAAGGGGATCAGAGAAACACCCCTTCCTGTCAGCAGCACAGTTAAATTCAGCCAGGTAGAGTATTTCCTGCACAGACATGAAAAGTGGCCTAGGGAGGCTGCAGTAGTGAGGACTCCTGCTGCATGGAGAAGCCCTAATGTGCTGCTGGTCCATGGACCAGGCAGAAGCCATGAGAGATCTATTTCCAGCCAAGGCAACACAGCTGGTAATTTGGAATGTAATAGAGAAAATCAGCACCAGCTTGGTTTCACCAAAGACTAAAATAATAGCTCAGGTTTAGTTTCAGCTCAGGAAAACAAAACAGAATGAGACAAATTTGACCAAAGATTTGCTTTGAGTTTGGTGTTTTCCAAGTAACAGCAAGTAAACCGAGGTTGTCCTGCAGGACATGTTCCCCTTGGGGTCACCTGCTCTTGCCCAGCTCTGTGTTTTGAGTGACCCATCATCAGCAACACCAGAGCTTTCCCTGTGGCTCTGCCATGCTCAGAGTGAGCCCCTGGGCAACCTGCTTCAGGGAAGGGTCCGACTATTCCCCATTCTTCTGTCTGACTCTGGTAGGATTTGCAGAATGACCTTGGCCAAGCCCATGGTTTGTTTTCTCAGTTAATAAGTACCTCACAGAAGAATCATTAAAACCTGTGTATGACCTGTGGAAGGAAGTACTGCAGAATGCCAGGTGCTGGTTTGTGGTTTTAAATCTTGCAGCCCAAAGAACAGACTGTCAAAGCCAGCCCATCTTTAAACAGCTGGCAGCTCTCACCTGGTGCTGATATACAAATGCAGGCAGTAGCCTGGTGAGAAAGGAGCAGCTCACAGGCCTTATTTACATTTTGGTTTTCTTCTACAATTAAGGTGGCACTAAAGCCACATTTTCTGCAAAAAGCTTGTCATGAAAGTGAAATCAGACTACAGTGATCCTAATGGGGGGTATTGCAGGTGGTCCTTTGCTTCAGCAAGCAGGAGAAGGCCAAGTAACAGTGGCCTCTGTCTCCTTGCCATTCAGAGGAGCCACCTGCAACTCAGTCACAGTTACAGTGGCTCTGTAAATAGCTGGCAAAAAACCATCCCTTTACAGTGTGATCAGTCATGTCTAGTAATTCTCATCAGCATTAATTAATTAATTCCAGCTCTTCATGCTTTTTAGGTGAAGTGAGGGAGTGCCCCCTTATTTTTAAAGAACAAATTACTGTTGGTGGGCAGTACATGAAGGCATTGAGAGGAGCAGGGGAGAGGGCAGGGTATCGGAGAGAAGAGAAGGGAAGGGAAGGGAAGGGAAGGGAAGGGAAGGGAAGGGAAGGGAAGGGAAGGGAAGGGAAGGGAAGGGAAGAGAAGAGAAGAGAAGAGAAGAGAAGAGAAGAGAAGAGAAGAGAAGAGAAGAGAAGAGAAGAGAAGAGAAGAGAAGAGAAGAGAAGAGAAGAGAAGAGAAGAGAAGAGAAGAGAAGAGAAGAGAAGAGAAGAGAAGAGAAGAGAAGAGAAGAGAAGAGAAGAGAAGAGAAGAGAAGAGAAGAGAAGAGAAGAGAAGAGAAGAGAAGAGAAGAGAAGAGAAGTACCTGCAGAGCAGGAATCCCAGAGGGCAGCGGCGAGGCAGAGCACAGCGAGGGCTGCCCGGGGCTCACAGGACAAGCGCTTCATGCCGAGGGTGCCACTCCAGTGTCTCCACAGAGCAGGTGGCTGTCACTGTCGCTGTCAGATCTGCTGCAGCAGTCCCTCGGTGAGCTCAGGGAGCCGCTGCGCTGGGCAGAGGGTGGAGCAAGGGAGCTTCCTACTGCCAGGACACCTTGAACTTCCCTGCCACAGCCAGGTGAGGAAAGAGAAGGGCTCTGACCAAAACAGCTTCAGTGGGAGGTGGATACCAGGAGGTGGCCCCTGAAGGTTAAGCCTGAAGGTTTCTCTCCAGGATATGCTGCAGCTAGAAGGAGGAAGGGCCTCCAGAGCCAGCCCTTCCCAACAGGGTCCCAGGCAGCTTCTGTCTTTTGAGTCCTCTGAAGATGGTTTAATAGAGCCAGAAAGGAGCAGAGGACTGGAGCTTTGTCTCCCAGTTTGGTGATTTTTTTTTACATGTTCACTGGCTTGACTTGCAGTAAAGTGATGCTTTTTTGGAATGGCTGTGTGGAATCCCAAAAACCAGCAGCATTAGGTCTGCTTTTGTTCTTTCCCTGTGAGCGCAGCTCTCTCCCTGCCTCCATCACCCTCTGCAAAGTGATTCTGGAAGGGCTGTTCTTTCTTCTCTGGTGGCTATTGCACCTCCTCCTTGGGATGTGCCAAGCAGAATCTGAGCCTTCCTGCAAGCATAGCTCTGTCTGCACCCAGTAGGGATGACAGAAAAATGATGCTCTCTGGAGAGCAGGAATTTTTCTGCAATCCTGGCTGGAAAAGTCACACTGTAAAGTGCATGTGGTGTTGTCCTGGTCTGATGAGCAGCACACTTTGCTGCTCTTCCCCAGGCTGTTGGCTGTGCTTGCTCCTATCTTTGACATGATGATATCCTTGTTAGAGGAAACATCGGGCATGAAATCAGGCAGGAAGGCACTGGCAGAGGTGAGCTCTGCAGGGAGCAGGTTGCTGGTGCTCTTCTGCAGTGGTCACTCATGGCTTTGGGTGCTCATGCTGGAAGGGACCTGGCTGGGATCTGCTGTGGATTTGCAGACATTTTAGGGGAGGCATGGGGCAAGGCATGTGGGGCTGCAGTCCTTGTGGGACGGAGAGCATTTAACAAATTTCTCTCTTTTCCCTTCCATATGGCTGAAACCCACAGGAAAGGACATAACAGGCTTCCCACATGAATGGCACACACCAGGGTACAGCTCTGCAAGGCTGTGAGGTTGATTTGGTCTCCCTTCATTTAAGGAAAACCTTGACAGCAAAACCCACATGGGTTTAGCCCTGCCCAGTGTTTCTGTGGGGTGAAGCTGCTTGTCCTCACCACCAAAAATGCTCTGCTCCCACCCAGCTGTGGATATTTCCAGGATGCATCAGGACAAGGCAGCCAGATGTTCCCCAGGCAGAGGGCACACGGAGCTGCAGGTGAAGGCAGGTCAGGCGTGTGTGCCCAGCCTGTTTTCATGTCAACACTCCACCACCAGTGCTGGCAGAGCTGGAGCTGTGCTGGCTGGTCTGTGACAGCCCCCTCCTGCTGCTGCTGTCCTCCTGTCCTTCAGCTGACACCCGAGGTGTGGCACCAGGTGAGTCCTGGGGCTGTGACCCAGCAGCCACCGCCCCCGGTAGTCAAGAGTCACAGCAGGAGAGATGCTGTAAAATGCTCAGAGCTGCTTGAAATTCACCCCTGGGATAATTTTCCCTCTGGCTTGTTTCAATGTCTCAGCCTCCTTTTGTGGAGGTTGCCTTTAAGTTGCATATTTTCCTGAGCTACCTGTTGCATCAAAACTAAACTTTAACTCTTTAAGTGGGAAGGCTCCTCTGCTGTCTGCCAGATTTGCCTTTCCCTTTTGAATTTCTCACCTTCTATTCCTACTGAAAAGTGACCTGGCAATTAATTTTGCAAAAGTAAATGAATTCAAAAGTATTCTCTGCAGCACAAAATGCTTGAGGAGAAACAAAAAGACAAAACTGATCTGCTATTGCATGAATGATTCCATTTTTAATGAAATCTCTTTTGAATTTTAACTATTAACTAAATACTCTTTGTCAGCTTGTAGGCAAATGTCCCCATTTCTAAGGGATGCTGAAGATGCTTTTGCACAATTAACATAATGTGTTTCCTTTCTTTTCCAAATGGTGTTCCCTCCGTGGCTCAGAAAGGGCTGCTCCAAAGTCTCCTGAAGCAGAGAACAGGCTGCGCTTGGCTTCAGTGATTTTTGGATCAGGTTGGAAATGAAGGCTCTGCTTGATAAGTTCAGACACAATGGGAGCTCTGCAAAATCATTTCCTGACACAGATTTGGATTTGTTTCATTTCTTCTCTGTAACACGTTTATATTTCAGGGCTGTGACTGCCTGGAGAGCGATAAGACACTCCAGAGCCTTCCCCTGATTTCTACTCCCATCTCCCTCCACGAGGGTGCCCTGGCATGTGAGGCACAACTGCAGACCCTGCAGAGATGGTGCTTCCTTTCCTTGGGCTCCCATTTCCATGCTGTTCTCAAGACAAGACTCTTTACTCTAAAATTAGGTCCTTCCCCAGCTCTCCTCTTGGAAATTCTTCCACAGTGTGTAGGGCTGCTGGGCAGCTTTCCCTGATGGTTATGGAGGAGGCAATAGCTACTGTGGGGTAGATTTTGTGCCACAGAGAGCTTCAAGGCTAAGATTCTCTGGTGACCAAAGTATTGCCCTTGACACATCACCAGGTGTGGCTCTCAGGAAGTTCTTACCTTTATCACACACAAACACACTCGCTCTGTGTGTGTGTATACATATTCTGTTTACATAGGCAACTGGTTTGTATTTCTCATTCCAAATGAAATCTGATTGCTGCTGCTGAAAAAAAAAAAAAAAAAGCTCAAAATCTTAAACCTGCTGCCAATAATGTGTCCATCAGGGAGGGGGCCAATTTGTTTGCTGTTTTCATTGATGTGAAAAAAAAAGCCATCTAAGATAAAGCTACCTGTGAACAGGGGGGTTGATTTTTAAAACTCAGACAAAAAAAAGTCAAAACCACAAAGGTTTTACTCTTTAATGCTTAAACTCACAAAGTTTTTACTCTTTAAAAATGAAAGAAGGGGAGAGGGGATGTGCTGTCACACAGAGGAAAGCAAGTCTAGCATTTTGGAAAACAGCACAACCCTGCCCTTTGTGTTCTCCAGTCCAGGCTGGGGGTGGTATTAGACAAATGTTGAGCCTGTGGCCCTGCTGTGACCTCATGCTGTCCATCTGGAGACCCCAGAGAGAGGGCTCCAGAGCAGCCAGGCAGTGAAGGGCTGGGAGAAAGGCTGCCTTCAGCTCACCCAGGCAGAGCTGCCCGCACCAACAAAGAGCCCACTGATGGGGCTGCTCCTCATGGCCAGCCATCATCATCATCTCATCTGCATTAATGGGATTATTAGAAAATAATGTTCTTACTTCCACATGCCAGAGGCATGAAACAGGATATGCTTTCTTCTTCTCTCCTCTCTGCTTCTCACCCGGGGAGGGTGGGGGAGGGCAGCAGAGAGGCTTTATCCCTGCTCACTCCTTGGCCAGCAGGATGGAGCAGCCAGCTTGCTGCAGCTTGCTCTGGGGATGGACTGTGCTTTGGGGGGCTGAGGAAGAGCAGCAAAGGAACAAAGAGGAAGCAAAGCCTGGTGTCATCAGATGAGCACAGGGGGAAGAATGTGGTCAGAGGTGAGGGGAGCAGCCTGAGGAGCTGTTTTGTTTTGTTGTGTCAATATGCACCAGTTTGGGACTGAATGATGACTCCTGTTGTTTGGTATCTCTCCATGGGCTGGAAGGCAAAGTCCTCCCTTTGCCTCACCAGCTTCTCCCCAGCCCTGTGGGGCATCCACACAGTCAATGGCAGTGACTTCACATCTGCCTGATCAAGGTAATTTCCAATTTCCTGACAGAAGGTGCTGACCTTCATCAGCCTTTAGTCCCTTGCTTTGGTAGCACTGATAGAGAAAGCAGAGCCCACCATGGGCAGTGGCTGGTCCAGGAGAAGCACAGAGCAGCCAAAGGGGGTGGGAGCCCCACAGCCAGTTCATCTGGGGGGTTTGCTGAGCAAAATGCACGTTTTATGCCCACCTGTCAAAAGTACCTTGTAATTTTTAGTATCTCCTTTTTGGGTCACATAGCTTGATACAGAGCAAGCTTGGACTTGAGCAGGTGGCAGGACCCTTCTCACCAAGCTGACCTTGTGAAGTGGGACAACTCTTTGTTGCTTTTGAATAGAAAACCCCTGCAGTGGGAAACCCTCTGCTGCTACTTGTTTTTTTGGCAGTGTTCCCATAGACTAACTAAATCCTTTGGCTTGTTGGGCCAGGGTTACTGGGTACCTCCAAAAGAACAGGTCTGAGAAAGCATTTCTTTAAGGCTACTTTACTATTTTATATAGCCATGCATTTTGATTAGTTCTTATTTTGGGAGTGTGACTGTGTTTGCAGGGGTCTTAGGATGAGGGAAGAGACAAGGATCTGACTCCATGTTTCAGAAGGCTTGATTTATTATTTTATGATATATATTATATTAAAACTATACTAAAAGAATAGAAGAAAGGATTTCATCAGAAGGCTAGCTAAGAATAGAAAAAGAATGATAACAAAGCCTTGTGGCTTGGACCTCTCTGTCTGAGCCAGCTGGACTGTGATTGGCCATTAATTAGAAACAACCAACATGAGCCAAACACAGATCCACCTGTTGCATTCCACAGCAGCAGATAACCATTGTTTACATTTTGTTCCTGAGGCCTCTCAGCTTCTCAGGAGGAAAAATCCTAAGGAAAGGATTTTTCATAAAAGATGTCTGTGACATGGGAGGGAATTTTTTTTCTGGGTGCTAGATTTAGTACTTTCCCAGCTTGCCTTTTTTTCATCAGGATGAAACTCTGCCTCCTCAGTGGGAGATAAGCCACTGGTTTTAGGTGGGGCCAAATTTCTCTCGGGACCCCTTGCTTTAGTGGCCGAAGTGGCAGAGAGTCTATAAAGCCCCTTTTGCCCCCCAGCAGTGGTTATGTCAGGGCTTGCGAGTCGATTTCCCTGTCAGCACTGTCCCTGTTTAACAGAGCCCCTGCCCTCCCAGCCCTCTCCCTGCTCCGTCGCTCTGCCCGTCCCCCAGCGCCAGGAAAATCATTAATCTCCCGTTGTTTCCCTGGCCTTTCCCGGGCTGCCTTCGGCGAGGAAAAACCAGCGAGAAACAGCGCTCAAGCTTTTCCCACCCCCCTGGCCGCTGAGCCTCCCCCGGAGCTCGCAAATGCGGGGTCAGCGCTCCGCACCCAGCGGCTCCCGGGGCTCCCAGAGCTCCCCCGGGTGCCCGGGGCGGTGACAGCCGGGTTGTCCCATCTGTTGTCAGTCCCAACAAGCTGAGCTGCCACAACACGCCTGCCACCGCCCTGGCACGGAGGTGGTGACC
This sequence comes from Agelaius tricolor, assembly GCF_023055355.1. Lineage (NCBI taxonomy): Eukaryota > Metazoa > Chordata > Aves > Passeriformes > Icteridae > Agelaius > Agelaius tricolor. The sequence goes on from NW_027269263.1 coordinate 9,414,163, forward strand.
GAGCTCGCCAGCGTTCGGTCCCGTCCCCCTGCGGGCTGTCTGGGACACAAAGGGTTTCCCTTCTCTGGTCCAGACCGGTTCTGACCTTAAAAGCAAAGGTTTGCCGTGCCCTGCGTGGGACGGGACATTGGCCAGGGCTGCCCTCCCCTCCCGGCAGAGCCGCTGCAGAGCCCCGCTGTCACTGTCCCTGCAGAGCCCCGCTGTCACTGTCACCTGCGCACGGACACCGGGAGAGCCGGGGACAGAGAGGGCGGACGGAAAGGAGCGTGGGGCTCACAGGTAAACCCGCGCTGGCTGACTGGTGTACCCGGGGTGGCTGGCAGGTAAATCCCAGTGCCTGGCAGGTGAACCCGGGGTGGCTGACAGACAGGTACACCCGTGGTGGCTGGCAAATAAACCCATGGTGGCAGACAGGTAAATCCGTGGTGGCTCACAGGTACACCTGTGGTGGCAGACAGGTAAATCTGTGGTGGCTCACAGACAGGTAAACCCGGGGTGGGGGCTGGCAGGTGAACGCGTGGTGCCTGGCAGGTAAATCTGTCCTGGCTCACAGGTAAACCCATGGTGGCTCACAGGTAAACCTGTGGTGGGTGACAGACAGGTACACCCGTGGTGGCTCACAGGTGAACCCGTGGTGGCTGACAGATAAACCTGTGGTGGCTCATAGGTAAACATGTGGTGGCTAACAGGTAAACCTATGGTGGGTGACAGGTACACCCGTGGTGGCTCACAGGTACACCCATGGTGGCTCACAGGTACCCCCGTGGTGCCTGGCAGACAGGTACACCCCGGTGACACCTTGTGCACCCTCTGCCCTGCCCAAACGCGGGAGCGCTTTCATGCATTTCAATGGGAAAAGCGACGAGGGATTTCTCAATTAACTGTTCTTCTGCCAAAGCAAAAAGTGGGGGCGAGGGAGAGTAGGGAAGGGGGAAGTACTTCTGTCTGATTTTGACAGAAGTATTGCTGGCCAGCAGGTGCTTTTGAGCTATCCCCTCCTGCATCTGTGGGGATAACTGAGGGCTGAAAGCTCTGCCTTCCTTGGAGTAGGTATTTCTCTCATTATGAATCAATGTGAAAATGAGCTTTTGGAGATTTCCCTGACAGATTAGCAAGGAAGAGTAGAATCCTGGTTTTGGATGCTTTGAAGCAGCTTAATTAAGATATTTCTAAATATTTTATTTGAGTTTTATTCTATTGTTTCTAAGGATTTAGTACCTTTTTTAATGGAAGCTAACTGCAGGTTTAGAAATACAAACTGCTTTAGATTATAGTTTCTTCACACTTTTCAGTCTAAAGAAATTAGGATTGGACGCTTTGATGGTCTCTTAAACGTTTTTATTTACTTACCACAGATTTACTTTGCATGAGTAGTGGGTCTCTTGCAGCTTTTGTCTTTTTCTCCTGTGAAAAAGACTGTTTGCTGGAAAATGTTCAAGCAAATTTAAAATGTATATACTAAATCCATAAATCCATTTAAGTTATCACTTGATGTTTTCTTTTAACAAGCTATTACTTATCATGTGCTGTATTTTCAGCATCCTAAATTTTAGAGTGAATGGGTACAGAGAGTAGGAGAATTCCTGGAACATTTGAGCAAATACAGACCTGTGACTATTATGCTCCTGTTAAATAAGCCTTTAATATCTTGAAATGCTTCTCTCATATTTAAGATTAATCTTCTTGTATATTTTAAAAACAATTCTTAGAATCCACAATTTATTTTAAAAAATGCTGAAATATAAGGTTCATAGAGACAGAAGGGGTTAAAGATAATTGACTTGCTACCCCTGTCAACAAGTAGAAGTGAGGTTGTGAAGGGATTTTGTTTTGCTATTTATAAAACGTACACTTGCTACAAAATTAAATGCATGCAAGTGTATCTACTTGCATGTTTTTCTCTGGAAAAAGATAATTACTGTGTTTGTGCATGCTGATCAGTTAATTTTGTGTGAGAACAACTAAAGACAATTTCTATGTTCAGGTTATTCAAAGTAAATAATAATAAGCATAGAGATGATGGGAAATTTTATGCAATGCATGCTATTTCATGTATCTCATTTTGAAAACAGTCCTTTATGGGGAAAAAATTCTTCTAAAATCCTAAAGGTTGTTTTAATTTAAAGAAAATAATCTGCTCTTCTCCCCACGCCCATATGACATGCTCCAGATGGGTTTGCAATGTTCGCACTATCAATGACAGTGACAAAAAAGCAGCCAGGCTCTTTCACTTGTCTAATTGCAAGGTGAAATCACTGGGGTTTGTTGCTTGGGGTATTTTTTTTTTTTTGTCTGTGCGTATAAGGCAAAAGAAATTGAGTTCTTTCCAATCACAGCATCCAACACCAAATTACAGAGCCTGAGTGCAGTGGTCTGGAGTGCTTAGGTCCAGCAGAGGACAGGGCAGGGAATTTGCTCATCATTTGTCACAGGAGACTGGTGACTGCCCCCTTTCCCTGTGGCATGCACATTCCTTAGCATCTCTCACTGCTCTGGTGGGATGAAGCCTCATGTGGGTCCAAGGAGGCTTTAGAAGGGGGAGAAACCCTTTTGGAGGATGTGATGGGCAGCACTGGGTTATGTGCCAGCACTTTGACTCGGTGACCCCAATGTTCCTGCAGAGCTTGGCACCTTCTTGCACCTGCCTGGGCAAGGAAGACAGAGCTGCTGCCACGAGGACTCCCAGGGCCTCCCAGGCCAGAGAAGAGCTTGCAGGATGGCCTCCATCTTCCGGAGCGAGGAGATGAGCCTGAGGCAGCTCTTCCTGCAGGTGGAGGCTGCCTACTGCTGCGTGGCTGAGCTGGGGGAGCTGGGGCTGGTCCAGTTCAGAGATGTGAGTAGTGCCTGGCTGGTGTGCTGAGCTGTTGGAGTGGTGCTCCAGGGTGTGCTTGTCCTTCCCTCAAAGCACTTGGGAAAGATGCACCTGTAGGGAGGCCAAAAAGTCCACGGTGAAAGCGGGATTTCCCCAAGGCTGATCTGAAACCCAAGCATCATGCCAAGACCCCCACCCATCCCTCAGTCCCCACCCAATGCTCTGCATGCCCTCTGTGCAGCCTTGGAGCCACCCTTTGCATCATCAGGACTCAGAAGTGTCTCCATGAAGGCCCCTCTGTGATTCTTGTTGTGGGCAAGGCCACCTGGGCCACGATGAATCCCATGGGATTTCCCTGCCAGCAGGACCCTCTCACACCCAGTGGTGCTTGCCATCCGCACCAAAGGCACTTGTCCTCTGCTAATGTTCAAAAATGAGCACAGCACTGTGCAGCCTTCAGCCCCAGGCTTGTTTTCCCTCCTGTTTTTAGCTGAATGTGAATGTCAACAGCTTCCAGAGAAAGTTTGTGAATGAAGTGAGAAGGTGTGAATCCTTGGAGAGAATCCTGCGTGAGTAAACGCTTGTCAGATGCAATCGGCTTCCTGCCAACTGGTGGTGTGGGATTTGTTTCTTTAAGTGCTCTCACACTGGGGAGCAGAATTAGTGGCAAAATGGTGATGTTTTCATCTAAGCCCCTGGAAATGTTTTCCATGCATCAGCTAATTACCACTTCACCCCATATGGGCAATAAATTGTTGCCCTTGTTTTGAAAATGGTTAACTGAACTTAAAACTGTTAATTAGCTTTTATAAAATCTCAAGATAAATCTGAGGCTGGTCCAGATTTAATCTGACTCTTACACCAGTGCACCAGGTTTTGGCACACACTTCTTCTGGCCAAGGGCTTCAGCCTTGGGATAAGTCCTTAAAAAGCAAGCAGCAGAGCTTGTGATACCCACAGTCCTGTGGATGTGTGTCCTGGGAGCTCTGCACTCTCTCCACCACAGCGCTGGTGCCCACTGTACCCACAGTGGCAGCACCTGGCATTGTTGGCCAAGCAGTGGAACCTGAGCTTTCTGAGTGCCTTACTCACTGCCCCAAATAAAGGGGGCCATGGTGGCCACTTGTGCCAGGGGGAATGGGAATGGGCACTGTGACTTCAGAAGAAACAGCACTTCCACTGAGAAAGGAGGCTGGGGGTGTTAATTCCTTGGTGGCTGTGTTTATGCACTGGGATGATGGCACTCATGTATCAATTAATCTTGTCACAGCACCACAGGATGCCTTGGTCCTGGCTGAGCAACAAGCTGGTGACCAGGATGATGCACCAGGGATGATTCTGTGTTGAGAGTTCTGTGCCCTTTCCTTGCAGGTTTTCTGGAAAATGAGATGGAAGATAATGTTGAGATAGTCAAAGGAGAAAAGTACCCAGAGACACCCCTGCCTCGGGAAATGATTGATATGGAGGTACAGAATTTGGAGTGGAGCCAGGAGAGGGAAGGGTTGTGCACAACAAGGGCTCTCTGTGTAATGTGCTCAGTAGAACCCTCCCTGCGAGGAAGAGTCTGGTGCCTGAGGCTGGCACAGCTCTCCCTGCCCAAGGAGGTGCTCCCCAAGTTGCTGCCTCAGCACTTAGGTTGAGGCTGGTCCTGCTGCCTGTTCCTAAAGGAGCCCAGTCTTTTTACCATGCCCTGTGAAACATCCCTCTGGTCCCCCATATTAATGAAAAAATATTACTTTTATTGAATGCCTCATCGTCCTATAGGAGAGAATAAGAAGGGTTTGGTGTTTTACCAAGAGACCTGATGTTAGAACCCACTTCACTGCATAAAAATCCCAGGACTGCCTGTCCTGCTGGGAGTGTGATTGTGATGCTGGGGCCTGACACAAACACTTGGGCCTCGCTTTTGGATGTGCAAGGGATGCTTTATTCTAGCCCAGCTGGTAGCAGGGCTGGAATAAAGCCTGTCATTACTGACAGGGTAATTTTAAAATGCTGCATATGAAGGTGACTAGAAAGGAAAATCAAGCTTTCCAAGGGCTTCAGCTTCACAAGCAATGTGATTTCCTGGTGTAGTCCCAGCCCCATATGATCATCTAATTTCTGGCCTATGGCTAATGTACCTAAACTAATGTAGGTTGCTTTTGCAGTCAGTAAAATGACAGCCAGTCAGTCTGGGGTGTGAGATGCCTGTGAGGAACCACAGAGATACCCAGCCAGGCTGAGACACCTACACCACACACACACACACCTACCTGCCTGTGCTTGGGTCAGGGGCATCAGAACTCCAATGCCAGAAGAGGACAGCACATCCATCAGGGAATGTTTGCAATGGAAAAGCGATGCACTGGCATCGACGAATATCTTCTGTTTATCAAACTGTTTGTTGAATATTTCTGTATTCTCTCTTGAAAAAAAAAAAAAAAAAAAACCAACACAAACCCAAAACTGTTGTTTGAGATTTGGTATCAGCTTGGGAAAGAGCCACTGATTTGCTTCAGAGTTTTTCTGGATGTGCTTGGACCCTAAACAGACAGTGCTAGAGAAACTTGAAGCTGAGCTGCTGGAAGCCAACCAGAACCAGCAAACATTGAAGCAGAACTTCCTTGAGCTGACAGAGCTCAAACATCTGCTGAAGAAAACCCAGGATTTCTTTGAGGTGAGAGGCCTCTTTGCTCTTCCAACAGAGAGATGTGGAAAGTTCTTTAAAGTACTTGCACTTTCATTTGGTGTATGTTGCGTTTAGAGGTTTCTACCACAAGCCATGATGAGGTTTGCAAAAACACCTCAGTCACTTTGGAGCCTTCATTGCTCCATGAGTCAGTGGGACTCAAAAACTTAGCTCACAGATCTCTTTGAAAATAGCATTTATGCTTTTCCATTGCTAAGATATAGCTTACTTTTATTGGTTTTCCTTTGGTCTTATCTCCATGGAAATCTCCATGGAAAGCTACCTTTGGGGAAAAATTTTTAAGAGAAAAATGTGAAAATAGTTTTCAAACTGGCAATGCTGAAGAGTGTTTTGTAAAACTAATGTTTTCCAGGCAGAAACCAATCTACCAGATGATTTCTTTAGTGAAGACACATCTGGACTGCTGGAGCTGAGAAGCACTCCTGCTGCTGCAGCTGCCAAGCTGGGGTGTGTATTGGTGATGGCCTCCAGCTTGGCCAGACTTTCCCCCTGTGCTGCATTGCTGTGACACTGGCACAGCTTCCTTCAGCTTCTTAGCAGAGGGTGCTCACCAGCCTCCTCTGCACAGCTGTTTCATGAAGATAACCGAGAGACTGTCCTCAGAAACTGTCATCAAAACTATGGTCAGGTTATGGGTCAGTGGGACAAGTGGACTTCTGCTTCCAGGCCACCAATTCCAGTGATCCCTTAGTAGGTATTGGCTGAAAATTTCTGTCTTAAGGCACCTCACCCATGGCTTCTGGACTCAGGCATCTGGTCCTCATGGATGGATGTCTAACCACAGAAAAAGCCATGCTATTGCACTGGGCTGCAGTCAGATCCTTTCTCAGAAAAGGAAAACAGGAGAGTAAAGATAAACCAACACTTCAAAATTTCTACCTCCTGCCTCTGCCATTCAGACACTCTCATTTTTGTGACTCTAGGCATCTCTCCATTCTTCCATTTCTAGCCAGAATTTTCTCTTCACCTTCACCTGTTTATCTAGGAAAGGTATTTTTTTAAAGAAAGAACCATAGAATAAAGTCAGTAGATTGAGATAAAAGCCAGGCTTGAGCAGGGAAGGTTTTCCTAGAAGTGCCTGCAGCAGCAGCAGCAGAGCCCTGGCTAGCACAGACTAGAAAACAAGGGCTTGTGAAATCATGTGTGCTACAGGCATGGAATGGGCTTGTAATTAATTTATCCTGTAACTCTGCTCAGATTCACAGCAGGGGTAATAAAGAGGGAAAGGATGATCCCCTTTGAGCGTTTACTGTGGCGAGCCTGCAGGGGAAATATTTACCTGAGGTACACAGAAATGGACACCCCCATGGAGGACCCTGTGACAGTAGGTACCAACCTGGTTGTGCTTTCCTCTGCCCTCTGTGGGTGCTTGTGACCTGCAGACACAAAACTGGGGACCTGGACCGTGCTGCAGCACTGGCTGCCTCTCCAGAGCTCGGTGTCTGAGCCTGTAGGGCAAGTGTGGGACAGTTTGAGGGTGGGAGAAGTTTCTCTGGCATTGCTTTCCCCTCTTGCTCCTGTTGAGGTGGTTTCCTTTTCCTGCCTGTCAAGATGCACACGAGGCCTCACAGGGCAGCTGTATTACAAGGACCACCATGGAAGTGGACTGTGGCTGTCCCCAGCTGGAATTAGCCATGGAGGGTCAATTCCACTTGGTGTCTCTGGGGTGAACCCTGTGCCCCAGTGGAACTCTGTCCCCTTTGCTCCTTCCCCCATAACCCAGAGCTTCTGCCCATGCCTGTTTCCTGAAAGAGCATCTGGGGAAGGCACTGCTGATGGGAAACTGGGGATGGGGGATAAAACAACCAGTGCAGAGGCTGCCAAAAAAAAGATACCAACTTTTCTGCACTAGACTCTGGGTGTGTTCAATGCTGCTTGAATTGTGTGTTGCAGAGAGAAGAGGTGAAGAAGAACGTGTTCATTATCTTCTATCAAGGAGAGCAGCTTAAACAAAAGATCAAGAAGATTTGTGATGGGTAAGGCAGGCCTGTGGGTGAGCCACAATGGATCCCCTAGAGGTGGTTACTGGCAGTCTGGGCTGCCTGAATTTGGAGCTAGATGTCAGATCTCCAGCTGTCAGCTCTGCAACCAACCTCCCTTCCCCTCCTCAGCTCTGCTGCTCCTAATCATGACAGACATCCATCACTTTAGCACTTGGAACTTGAGATCCTACATTTTCCAAAGTGGCATGCAGCTCTTGAGAGCTTCAGCTGCTAGGTTTTTTACTTGTAACATCTAAAATGGGATTCTTTAAAAAAATACCCAGCATTCTTCCCCTGAAAATCAGGGTCCCTAACTTGAGGACTGGAAACATGGTCCTCATGTTTCCAGTCAACTTGCTCTCAAGCCTTCCTGCATTTCTTCAAAGAAAGATGATGCTGTAGTTTATTCAACCCCTTCCCAAGGCCTTTGAGCAATATCTGTGTAATCAGAGACAGAGCCCAGGAGAGAAATGAAAGCTTCATACAACCTGACTTGTTTCCACCCTGTTAAGCATCTTGAAAAGATAATTCAGGCTGAATATTTTGTTACTCTTTCATAACACTGATGACCAATGAGCTTTGTTGCAGTGTAAATCAGATTTGATGAGAGGATCTGTCTGCTGTCACCAAACCCATTTCAGGTACAGCTCCTCAGCCAGGCAAGGCCAGCCAAGAGCCTGCAGTGAGAGGCTGAGCAATTGCTCTTCCCTGACATCTGCACTCAGGGCAGGCCTTTCCTTACATCCTGCCTTTCATCAGAATAAAAGCAGGTGGATCTTTCATCCAGCTGGCATGGCTGACTTCAGTCCCAAGGAGTGAGAGAACCCTGGGATCTGTTAGCAATTCCTGCCTTGCAAATGGGGCCCTCCAAAGTACCTTCTATGAGCAGTGGAGGGCAAGGACCATCCAGAGGGAAATTCAGCCCTCCTGAGGTGGGCATCTGTGCATGAAGCAGACATGAGGGAAGACCCCCAGCTCTCAGTCACTGATTTCTGCCCCAGTAGCTCAGACATACAGGGAGTTGTGCCATAGCCATTGTGCAGGATCAGACTGCTGCTGCCAGTGACCTTTGAGTTTCCAGCAAGCCTCGTTCTCTTTCTGGATTACAATTTAATGCCTATAATAGAATCATAGAACACTTTGAGTTGGAAGGAATTTTAAAGATCATTTCATTCCACCTCCCCTGCCATATGCAGGGACACCTTCCAGTAGACCAGGTTGCTCCAAGCCCCATCCAGCCTGGCCTTGAACACTGCCAAGGATGGGGCATCCCCAACTTCTCTGTGGTACCCTGTGCCAGTGCCTCACCACCTTCACAGTAAAGAGCTTCTTCTAATATTAAACCTAAACCTATTCTCAGTTTAAAGCCATTCCCCTATGTCCTGTCACTGCCTGCCCTTGTAAAAGGTCCCTCTCCAGCTTTCTTGTAGGCCTCTTTAGGTACTGGAAGGCTGTGGTAAGTTCTCCCTGGAGCCTTTCCTTCTCCAGGCTGAGCAATCCAAATCTTCTCAACCTTTCCTCAGAGCAGAGGTGCTTCATCCCTCTGAGCATCTTCCTGGCCCTCCTTTGGACTTGCTTCAGCAGGACCATGTCCCTCTTATGTCTCATTTCTTTTCCTGCTTTTTAAATGCTGTTCAGACCCCTTCTCCCCTTCTGCATGGGCAGTTGCTGGTGGGGAATGCTTCCCATTGGATTTTCCCCTGAGCCTTGCATTTAGAACTGGCTGAGGTTGCCCATAGAGTGCTGCAAGTTCTCCATTTTGGTTGTGACTTTTTTTTCCCTGCAGCATTTAAAATTCCCTGCAGTCAAAAGCCAAAACTTTTTTCCTGGGATGGGTGTAAAAGAACAAGCAGCACAATGCCCGTCAACATATTCATTGTTGGATTTGGGACACCAAAATCCCCCAAACCATAGGCACAACCTTCTGCAGCTAGGGCTCAGGCAGTGCTGGAAATGTGGGCAGATCCCTACAGGGAGGTTGTGGTGTGCAGTTTCTAGGACCTAGTGTTGCAGATGTATGTGGTGGTAGGTTTGTAGGAGGGAACTTAGACTGGTTTCTCTCAGACCCTTGTAACTCAAGGAAAATACAACTACCAAAGGCAAATCCACAGAACACTCTTTGCAGTGCTAATGAAGTAATCTTTTATGTTCTTTCTTAATCTCAAATTTTTTGGTTGCTAATATGCCCATCTATTCAGATGTTTTCCTGTGTGGCAGATCTCTAAATGTCTTAATCCTCTGGCCCTCCTTTTGTGCTCTGTGGGCCATCAGCCACCCCTGGTACCCAGGCCAGGACACCTTAGTCTGGTCCACCTTAGTCTGGTCCACCTTTGAGGCAGGCATGACTACACCTAAAGCAGATGGCAGTGTCGTTCCAGCCCCAGCAGGATATTTCTGCTTAGCACTAAGTCATCATTCATGACAAGTAAATATCCTGCAAAAATCATGGGACTGGTCTGAGGCAGCCTCCTGCAAGGCAGGCTAAGATTTGTTTGCAGAGCTGTGTGCCTCAGGTTACGCTTGTAGTCCCTGCTTGACTCTAATTGGTAACATTAGTCTGCCAATTTCAGGAGCATTAAGTCCATGCACAAATTTATTAGTGAGAGGTGTAGAGGGAGCAGGAAGGAGGAAAACGTAAGAATTTTTCTTTTCCTCCTTTTCTTGCGGCTGCCTCAGTACTAATGTGAATACTAAGCTGAGTTTATCAATGTAAGGATTCCCTGCTGAATTCTCCTGGAGCTTTCAGAGATGTCTGTGCCATTAGGGCAAAGCTGATACTCAGTATGCAAAATGGCTGTTAAAAGATCAAAGCAGCACTGCTGCAATAACGTTATTGGGAATGGGGGAACTGTACAGCATGGAGGAATAGGCTTTCAAGTTTGATTAAAAATCCTTATTAAAGATGAACTAAGAGCTGTGAAGAATAAGGAGATGGAAATAATTAGGTAGGGTGAATAACCTTTGGAAATGAATACCAGGTGTTGAGTGAGGAGAAATTTAATTCTGGAAAGGGAAGTTTAGCTGAAGAGCACGTGCTGTCATTACACACACCTCTGGGCTGATCTCTAGGAAACTGCAGCATGTTTTGTTCAATTTGCAACTGTACTCACTTGTATGTGTGCTGGAACTGATTTTGTAGAGCAGGTGGTGAAATATCCTGTGCTCAGATAAAGCCAGAGTACGATGCTTATCTGCACACAGAGCCTGTACATTTTTGTCTCTTAAACAGGGATAGACCCTTACGACCCTGTTACATGAATTAATCTCACTTGCAGAAAGACAGCCCTTCAGCAACCCTTACTCAGCATATCCGTGGCAGGATGGTGGAAATGTGTTGCCTTAGGTCAGGGGCAGGAGATCTCTGCTCTGCAAAGAGGAAAGATCTCTTCCTGCAGATCTGATGGGTGATATCAAAGTGGCAGGGGTGGCACATGCACTAGATATCACTGAACAAGCCAAGAGGTAAAAAAAAGGAGGGATGTCTGCTATTTTAGTTACTGCAGCACCTCAGCTTTGGCTTGCAGGAGAGAGCAGCAGCAGTGCACCCTGTGGCCTCTAAGATCCCAGGGGGAACTCCTTGTTCCTTGTGCCCACTGTTGTGCATGAAGAGTACTCTGGGACTTGCTCTGCATGCAGGACAGGTAGCTGCACACTTCTCAGAGAGACATGCAACTCATTTCTAATTGTCTGTGCTGGGATCGTATGGTGTCCAACACTGCAGTGTGCTGCACTGGTGGAAGCAGCTTTGCCCCAGAGTGACCTGCAGCTGTGCTAGAGAAGGTCGAGTTTCGTGCTACAGCTGAAGCACTACCTGTGTGGAGCTAAGATTTTCACTCAAATTAGAATCCCACATTAGTCCTTCTTATACCACACTAAACAAACCCACTGAATCTTCCAAACAGAACCTTGGGGGTAAGCTTATAAAAGCTTTCATAGTGGTTATCTAAGCCAATGTAACAGACATGCTCTCAGGTGTTTAAAACCCTTCATCTATCCTTTCCTTGTTCCCAAGGTGTCTAGCCAAACAGGTGGACCAGAAGCATACAGCCATTCTCCTATTTTATCCTGAAAATGCTGTTCTTTTGTTTGTTTGCTTGCTTGCTTGCTTGTTTTCACAGGGTTATTTACTCATGCAGCCTGCCCGCACAAAGGGCGTTTGCTTGCAGTGCAGCAGCGGCTCAGCTGATGCCTTCTCCCAGTGCCTGCAGGAGGGTAGTGCAGAGACAGCCACATGGTAATTTTCCAACCTCGGTGCAACAGAGACATCTGTTGGCTACTGTGTTAGCGAGGCTGCCTTTGCCAGGATGGGTTTTTTTGAGTCTCAATTCAAGCAGCTTGTGGACAGAAGGGGGGTGTCAACATGTTAGTGCTGACCTCTGTTTGACATCGGGTTCTTGTATCACCTAAGACAAAGAGGGTTTTTCAGCTAGAGCAGGCAAAGGGATCCTTATTCTCATCAAGGGTTAAAGGTACCTATTTGCACCTTTCTGCGAGACCATGTGTAACTTTGTGGTATGTGAGAGGAGTATACTGCTGGGTCAGGAATGAAGTCCAGTTTCCCTGCCTTTGAGCTGAGAAGAGTACAGAGGAAGAAAACTCAGTCAGGTTTTATATAAAATTCACATAAAATAACAAGTGTTTCTCAACTCTCTCTTACTGAGGCTAGATTTCGTGCCACAGTCTATCCTTGTCCAGAGTCTGCCACCGAGCGCCGAGAAATGCTTGATGGAGTCAACACAAGAATCGAGGATTTAAACACAGTAAGTGGCAGTGGCTTCACTGAGGACTGAACCCTATAAGTGGGACCTGCCCAGATATTTGTCCTGTCTGAAACCATGCTGCAGACCACACAGGTTGTCTTCCTGACACCTAATCTCATTATCTCCCTCGTTCACTAACGCAGCAGCACTGTGGTGGCCCCATGATGTGTGGAGGTCCCAAGAGCATGAACTCTAGTTCTACTCATGGGTGTGATATTCCCCAGGTTTGTGGCACAGAGCTGCCTGCAGGAGATGCCAGCTTGGGAGCATGTGGTGAGATGTGGCCAGTCTGTAAGCAACTGGGTAGGGAGCCAGTCCCACAGCTAAGTAACCCCCAGTGGTCTCTCCTCTACACTTCCAGTGAATCAGGACCATGCAGGGAGAGTTCTTGGTGAGCAGCACTGTGCACCTGGTGTTGAGTGATCCTGTGTCCACACCTGCAGATGCTGCTCTCCAGGATACCCCACACATTCATGCAAATAGCTCCTTTCCACCTGCCCTCTCCAATTAACTGAGTAGCTCCTGCCCCCTGTGCTTCCCTGTCCTGAGTGTTGCCCTGTGTTGTGCTTACAGGTGATAACACAAACCGAGTCCCACCGCCAACGACTGCTGCATGAGGCAGCAGCCAACCTGTGGGCCTGGGGGATCAAGGTGAAGAAAATCAAGGCCATCTACCACATCCTGAATTGCTGTAACATCGACGTCACCCAGCAGTGTGTCATTGCAGAGATCTGGTTCCCAGTGGCTGATGCTGACCGGATAAAAAGAGCTCTCCATCAAGGAATGGTAAGAGAGCAACAGTTTGGGTCCTTGAAGCTCTCACCCACACTGAATTGTTTATATGTTGAGCATATGTTCAGACAGGTCTGTTACTGTAATGTGTCCCTTTTCTAAGTTGAGGTTGTCCCATTGTCATTTGACCTTTCATCTTTTGACACAGCTTAAGGTCAGCATTAAATGTTAGCAGGTTTGTGACAGACTCTTGAGCCAGAAGTTGTGTTGTGGGGCCAATTCTTCCATCCACTCAGTGTCTGTCCTTGTCACTGGGTTTGCAGGAACGCAGTGGCTCCACAATTGCCCCCATCCTCACTGCCATACACACCAAGATGGCACCACCCACCTTCAACAGGACCAACAAGTTCACAGCTGGGTTTCAGAACATTGTGGATGCATATGGTGTGGGCAACTACAGGGAGATGAACCCAGGTGAGAAACACTCAGCTACATACATCTGGTTTGCATGAGCCAAAGTAAAGCCTTTGAGCTCTTTCACTACCCTAAAAAATGTACTCGCTGCTGATTGAGAAATCTGAACCATATTGGAACTGTTTGGTGTTTAGGCATGGATTTTCTCAGGCAAAGAATTTGGCTGTTGGTCTTCAATGAATGATTGTGATGAAAATAAGGAACTATACAAATACAGGATGAAGAATAAATGGTGAGGTAGCTGGTCTGAGGAAAAGAACTAAGCTCATAAGGGAAATGTAAGTTGAGCTCACTGTGTTGAGGCAAAGAAGGCCAAAAGGACCTGACAAAAGTCTGAAACAATAGTAGAGAATTTCAGACCACTGAGAATTAATAGAAACCTAGAAATGGGGGCCTATGTGAAAGGGTGAGATTTAACTCAGATTGTTGAGGCTGAGCAGGTTGAGAAACATGATAGCAACCTTCAAATACATTTTTGTGTTGCAAAACAGAATGCAGTTGTCTACACATGGTGTTTATTATGATGAAGTAAGAAGCAAAAGATAAAACTGCAAGGAAGGTACAGGTCGTACAACTGAACATTCTCTGTGATGGTAAAGCCAGTTCTGCACTAGATCTGACTGCCGTGTGTAGGGGAGGAATTGAGGAGGCCTTTTAGGGCAGCACCTGTAAGGAATGGCCTGCTGGAGTAGACTGCTTCTTTGATGAGGCCTTTTTGTTTAGAGAGAGCTGAGCTTCTTGACCTTTCCCTCCTGCAGCTCCCTACACTATCATTACCTTCCCCTTCTTGTTTGCGGTGATGTTTGGGGACTGTGGCCACGGCGCTGTCATGCTGGGCTTTGCACTCTGGATGGTCATTAATGAGAAGAGCCTTCTGGCCCAGAAAAGCACTAATGAGGTGAGTACCAGGGGTGCACCCCAGGGAAAGGCTCATCAGCCCCACTGGGTAAAGGGGGCATCCAGCTTCCCAAGGGCTGTGTGGAGATGGTTCAATGGTACCTGTGAGGCAGAGGCTGGCAATTCTACCTACTCACACACCCAAGGGACCCAAAATTTTCTGTGAATAATTGTATATACACAGACTAGTACAATCAAGTCTACTGTTGGTTGAGGCCCACAAACTGATGGACCTGCAGGTACTTTGGTCACTGGCACTGCCTTCTCCCCCTGCAGATCTGGAACACCTTTTTCAGCGGGCGCTACCTGATCCTGCTCATGGGCATATTCTCCATGTACACTGGCTTCATCTACAATGACTGCTTCTCCAAATCGTTCAACTTCTTTGGTTCTTCCTGGCACATCATCCCCATGTTTAAAAATAACACTTGGAAGTAAGTGGTAAATGTAGGAAGGAAGTAAAAACACACCAAATGGAGCATGTAGGCTTGGAAAGAGAGACTGCCTGTGTGGGGAAGGGAAAGACTCCCTGCTGTGGATGCAGCCATGAATGAATCAGAGGTTTTGTCTGACACACACAGATGAACTCACTATTGAAATGGAAATGTAGAGTTCCCGGGAACACGCCTGTTTGTTCAGGCACTGATGTGCATAAAAATCTGCAGGTGTCCAGGACTGATGCATAGAGAATTATCAGTGTCAGGGAGGCTGCCATTGTGTGGGGCCCATTTACATGCACACAAGTGCAGGATAACAGGTCACAGAAAGGCTGGAGTCAGCTACAGATATCCTGTGGTAGTCCTCAGCACACCTCACATAAATATACTGTGGGCTTTGATGGAGAGAGTAAGCTGCAAAGGTCATTTCCCTTTTCTCTTGTAGTAAGGATGTGCTTCTAGAAAATACAGTGCTGCAGTTGAATCCAGCAGTCCCAGGAGTCTACTCTGGAAATCCATATCCATTTGGAATAGATCCGGTAATTAAATTAAATTGCTCTAAGATAATTTGTATTTCAATCCTGTTTCTGCATATCAGGTACATTAGTAGCTCCCTGCACTCTCTCCTGAAGCTGTGCTTTTCATTTCTTGCTCTTTGTTCCTTATATAGTTGTGGTTTAACCCCAGCCAGCAGCCAAGCCCCACAAAGTCCCTTGCTCACTCTCCCACCAGTGGGATCAGGGGGAGGATTGGAAGGTGAAAGCTGGAAAACTTGTGGGTGGAGTTATAGACAGTTTAACAGGGAAAGCAAAAACTGTGCACACAAGTAAGGAATTAAGTCATCTCTTCCATGGGCAGGCAGGAGCTGAGCCATCTCCAGGACAGCAGGACCCCATCACATGTGATGGTGACTTGGGAGAAAAAACACCATCACTCCCAACATCCCTCCTTCCTCCCTCTTCCCTCCACTTCATACACTGAGCATGATGTCCTATGGTCTGGGATATTCCTTTGGTCATTTTGGGTCACCTGTGCTGTCTCTGAATCCTCCCAACCTCCTGTGCCTCCCACCACTTCCTCACCAGCCTCATGAAAAGCAGCAAAGGCCTTGGCTCTGTGTAAGCCCTGCTCAGCAATAACAAAAACATCTCCATACTATCTACCCTGTGTTTACAAATCCAAAATACATCCCCATACTAGCCACTATGAAGAAAAATACCTCTAAATCGGGCAAAATCAGCCCATCCCACCCCTTATTCCACACTATTTACATCGTGCTCAGGTACCACACTATTCCATACAACTTCATTAACCACCACTCACCTCCCCATTCATCAGTCCTTCTGATGCTTTCCTTTAGCAATTAGCAATAGATATATTGCTAGCAGCTCTGCACAGGCAGCAGCAAAATAGTAAGCAGGAAGGAAGTTTGATTTTTCTGGAGAGTGGTCTTGTGCTACAGTTTTTTTCTACCACACATCTGCTAAACTCTGTTTCCTTACTTGAGTACTTAACCCATTCCAGAGATAGCTCACCCGTTTGAAGGCAAACTTCCAAATTTCATGCAGTCTATTTGTTGCATGGAAGGTGAAATAAATGGCAGTATTATACCCCCATCCCTGCTGGTTGCACTCTCATTTCAATTGGTCACCCAAAGGAACTCTGTCTTCCCCTGGTTCTCAGAGACATTGACCTTGTAGTCAGTTTCTTATAAACTCAGCTCTAAAGCTCTGCCTGGGATGTGGGCAATCTGGTTCAGAAAATTACCTTGGAAGCATCTGAGTTTTCTGTATGTTGCTCTGATACATCTCTAATTTATGTTGACCTAGACTACCTCTTCCAGCCTGGCTTCTCCCTGTTCAAGAGTGTAAAAGTCCTGGCTGGGAGGGAAGAATGGCTGAGCAAGTGCTGGAAGGGAAGGGGTGGACAGGAAGCACCAGCTTCCAGATGATCTCTGAGGAGATTATCTGTGTCATCTGCCCTGAAGGATGGATGGCTCTTTGCATTTTGCAAATCCTGCTGGCATGACTGAGGTGTATCTTGGAAAAAACTCACCCTGAGATGAAGAAGCTAGGCAGTATCTTTGGTATCCAGAGAAGAGGCAAAGCATGTCAAACAAACATGCAAAGTGTGAAGGTTTCACCCTCCAAATAATCCTCCTTCCTCTTCAGGTACTATATTTAGTGTCTGAAAAGTGGTGTCTACTTACTGTCTCTGAGGACAGTAGAAGAAGAAGTCGAAGACTTTGGGGTCTAGGAAGTTTGAGAAGAAATGAGAAACAACCCTGAAGCTCTGTAGCATACAAAAGGCAGGACTGAGAAGGGATGTATGTCCTAACATAATGAAAAAGTTAGTGCAGGGAGGCAGGCAATAAGCTGATCTCCATGGCCAAGGAGTTGAAAAGAGTTTTTTCTGTTCAAACAAAAAGTTTGAAAATGCTCTGTCCTCAGTACTTCTCTGGTGAGGGTGGAACTAATTTTGGTTGCAGCAGGAGGGATTTTCTCATGCCTTTCCACTTTTGCTAAACATGATGACTCAGCCTAAGGACAGGAAATGACACAGAAATTATCTAGGTTCTGCTACCAGTCTTTGCAGTAGTTTCCGGAGGACTGAAGTCATAGGATCATTTTAAATCCTCATTATTTCCCTTGTTAAACAAGTTTAATACTTTGTACGTTTTAGATTAATACCTTGGCAGAGTGAAAAGTAATAAAAGGAACATCTAGATTTCTGTGCATTACATTCTGTACCCTCTTACTAGAACTGGTAGGAGTAAATCGATGGTGCCAAAGCAACAACTTCCACAAACCTTTTATTGATAAAACACCTGAAAATCTTGTTCTTTCTCTCTCCTTGTTCCTTTACCCAAAGATCTGGAATGTTGCAACGAACAAGCTGACTTTCCTGAACTCCTACAAAATGAAGATGTCAGTTGTCATAGGGATCGTGCACATGGTTTTTGGGGTGATACTCAGTCTCTTCAACCACATGTAAGTTCATTTCAGCAAGCTGTGTTGCTGCAGCAGCACACAAGTCCTCATCACTAAACTGGTGTCCTTCATTGAGAGAAAGTCATATTTTGGAGTGATGATCTGAACTTTGACCTTTCCCTGGTGTGGGTAGAAATGTCCCATACACTGGCTGGCTCACACAATGGTTAATATACAGTGCTATATCCAAAGGACAGCCATAACATTGCAGGTATTTTCTTCAATAAACTCTTTTTTTAACTTACTTCCTTATATTCTCAATTCGGCAGAAGTATTGAAGCACACTAAATTAAAAAGATGCAGCACCTCCCACTTTTGGCAACTTTTCTCTTGAAAGACAAGCTCTTTTGGCCTAAACCAAAACACACTGAAATCTTGCAGGGCGTGTGCATTTGGCCTAGTTTAGCAGCTCTTGGTCAGGATTTGTGGGTGTACTCAGCTATATCTCTGCCTCTATGTTTTGCAACAACAAATAAAAAATGGTGATAGAGTGCAGAGGCTGATGCTGTTGTGTTGAGAGACTCTCCAAAGCTGCAGTATATGTAGTGACCTTCAGAAAGTGTTTTATACCTTTCTTGGCATATAATAATTATATATAATTATATACCTTTATATTATATATAAAGGTATATATTTAAATTTATATTATATATATTATATTATATATTATATTTATTATACATAATTATATACCTTTTATATACCTTTCTTGGCATATAATGCTCAACTTTTGAATAAGACATTTTTTGAAAATTGTGAAAACGGTGTAATAATCTTTTGAGGTGCTGAGATACTGATAGGTCAAGTACAAAAACCTGAAGATAATCAGTATAACAGAGCTTTTGTATTTAAACAATGGCTTTTACTGATAAAGCCTGTAATTATGGACTTCTTTCTTGGCTAGTGATAGTTGTAAATTTGTTAGGTTATTTTCCAAAAATTACGTACTGCCATACTTGGGTGCAAACTTGTATTAATATCTAGTGTATTAACTCTAGTTTTCTTTCCTGATTCTTTCCAGCTACTTCAGGAAATACATAAACATTATCCTTCAGTTCATCCCAGAGATGATTTTTATTATCTCTCTTTTTGGCTACCTGGTCTTCATGATTATTTTCAAATGGTGTCATTTTGATGTCCATTCATCCCAGAGTGCACCAAGCATCCTCATCCACTTTATCAACATGTTTCTGTTCAACTATAGTGACACTTCAAATGCTCCATTGTATCTGCATCAGGTATGGATCAAGCAGCCTGAATCCAGTGTAGTTTTGTATTTGCAGTGGGTGTTGTGGAGAGTGGGCACAAAGATACAGGCTCAGAAGCTCAATCACAAGTGTCAGTCACAAAAGTAAAGTTTATTCTTCTGGTATTTGTGTTGGTCTTGTCAACAGGGAGGGGAAAGCAGCTATCAATCAGTGATGCAGAGGAAATCTCTTTCCTAGTGTCATTCTGACAAGAATAATGATGCAGTGGAAGATACTATTGGGGGAAAAAAAATCAAAGTGTGACTAGAGATACAAAGCTGTGTATTGCAGGCATGCTGTCCTGCAGTCTGGTCACAGTGCTAGAGACATCTTCCTATTTCATCTTTGGAAAGCTTTAATACTTGACATTTTCCCTTAAAAAAGTAGAAGTAGCTAGAGGATTTTCTGGCAGCTTTTTGTCAGAAATAACTCCTCTTGGGAGTTCACTTAAAAAAAAAAAAAAGGCAAGCAAAAAAATATCCCCTAAGAGGAAACTTGTTTTAAACTCATCTCTATTTATATTCTCAGAACATGGAATTTTTTTCTTTGATTGATTTTACATCAGCAGCATCAATGAATAATCTGCAAGCAAGTGTTGCATCCAGCCACATTTGTGCACCCACATCTATACAGTTGCACACTGGGCACTCCAACAGGAGCTCAATTTTAGGGATAGCTGGTGAGTCAGAATTAGTAGAGAGCCCTGATCAGCTCCAAGAAGCTGAATTAAGGATTATGGGGAGTTTGGAAAAACACAGTCTTCCCAACCTTTAAAAAGTCTTTAGGTAACATTTTGCTTTGTAACAGCCCAAAGCTTTCCCAGGGTGGCAATTTTTTTCTTATATTCCTGTCCCCCTGCCCCACCACGAACAGAATGTGCCATCTGCCTGGGTAGTCTGAAAATATTGTATGAGCCCATCATAAGGTGATCAGACATCTGAGCCAGCTTTAAAAAATGCAGAAGTTGTGGTTTAAGGTTTTCTTTGTTTGTTTTGATGTTGCTGTTTTCTGAAAGTACCAACAGTTTTGTCAGGACAGCAACAGGGGTGCCATACTGCAGTGTAAGAACACCTTATATTGTGGGGACAATCTGTTACCAAACCCAAGCTATGGGGATTCAATTCCTTCTGGAACTGCAGATGTGGAGTAAATCCAGGGCAAGACTTGAATGACCTGGCTCTTACTGCAGCCTTTCTACACTGATCAAAGCAAGGCAGCCTGACCGACTCACACAGAATTAGAACATTCACTTGGGACACTGAGTAGCCAGGTTCAAGTCAGTAGCATGAGATTTTGATAAATTAACCTTTTTCAGCATGAAAGCCTTTTGTCTCCAGATCTCCAACCATCTCTAGCTGAATGTGCTTTCTGGAGCCTTAATCACTATACATTTATTCTTATTCTCACAAGCAGAGGATACACAGCCACATACAACAAATACAACAGGGAGTTGAGTTGTATTTGTTGTATTAAAAAAATTAGCATTATATAGACTCAGGTTTCTAACCATAAACCTAGTTGGCTAAATGGAAGTAAAGCAACTTTTTGCTCTTGTTGTTTTGTCTTTTAGAAAGAAGTGCAGAGTTTCTTAGTCATATTTGCTCTGATTGCTGTTCCCTGGATGCTCCTCATTAAACCTTTCATCCTCCGAGCCAACCACCAGAAGGCACAGCACATGGTAAGGGATGCGGATCAGCTGGGGAGATTCAGTACTGCAAAGGCAAAGCTGGGGAGACAGACCCCAAAAACTCTTTGCAGTGATGTAATTCTACATTTCTCTGACCTCAGGCATTCTCTGAAAATTTCAAAGTGCACTTTATGCCACATACGCCCAAGACATGTGTATGGACACGTCTAAACCATCTAAACTAGAATCAGAGAATGGCTAAATTTGGAAGGGATCACTGGAGGTCATCTGGTCCAAACTCTCTGCTGAAACAGGGTTACCTAGGGCTCATTACTCAGGTTTGTGTCCAGACAGCTTTTGAATATCTTCAGTGAAGGAAACATTTCCCTGGAAGGAGGAGCTTTGCTGGCAAGGACATACCCTATTTGTTAAACTGACACCAAGCTCTTTCACCTGTTGTATCCAAAACCAAAGCTTTAGAAAGATTGAAGTACTGGTAAAGGAAAGACAGCGAAAATACCTAAGTTGTCAGTCCACAATCTCCACTAACCATTAGTTTGCTCTCTGAAGAAATGGGGCACCTGTGAAAGTCCTGGCCGTGGAGAGAGCAACAGTGCTTGAAGGAGAGGTTTGATTTAAAAGCTGTTGCCTGCTTTCTGTAGTTCTTTCTTCCTTAAGTGATTGCCTTCACATTAACAGAGCCCTCCTTCCCATGGGCTCTGTGGTTTGCCCACAGATTCCCAACACACAGCTGTGGCAGCTGCAGCTTCCCAGCTGATCATTAATTCTCTCCATTACTGCACTAACAGGACTTTACTTGTCAGTCAAGATTTACTTCTCTTTAGAGTTAGAGTTAGTGGCTGGAGTACCATTTATAGGGCACAGATGTTTCCATTTGAAGAAAGAGATGCTGGTTTTGCTGCTTGACCTTTTCCAACTCAGTCACTTCTGACCTATAATTGAAAGCCAGGTCCCTGGGAGACCTTTTCAGCCCTGCCTCTGCACTGTAATTTCTTATTTTGTCATTCTTCTGGGATTTGGATGGAGGCTTGACATGGCTGACTCCATCTCCTGCTTTTATGCCACGAACATCTGACATGTTTTACCCACCTCCTATTGTGCCCCCATATTTCTATTCCTAATTTTCATATGTTAGCTGTCTGATCACATCCTGCATTCCCCTAGGTTTATATGTTTGCAGCAGAGTCTGTTTTCTGTGCTGACATTCAGGTAAAGCAAAGATAAAGTGGGTGTGACAATCATTACTGCTGCACTAGGAAACAATATGTTGTCAGGAGACCTTTCCCATGAAACCTGCTGGAGGCTATAAAGGGTGACAAGGCAGAACCTGACAGAAGCCATGAGGTCTCTATTTAGTTATGCTGTATAATAGGACTTATTAGATCAGGTTGTTCAGGCCTCTAGAAAAATCCTGTAAATAATAATTGTAGAGAAGTTGACACAAGGTTTTTTGCCAATTTAAAGTGAATCAAGAGCATTGAATTTTATTTCTGCCTGTATCCAAGAACTGTGTGACCTTCATCAAGTCATATGATACCCTCAGGCTTCGGTGTTCTTTTGCTTGACACTAATTCCTTTGATTTGCACCCATCTAATTGGGAACATCAGCTTTAAAAGTACCTCAGTTTTCTCAATTGCTAAAAGGGATGGGTCTTCTCATGGTGGGATCAAAGAGTGCATTGTGACACTAGAAACTAGCTACAATATAGTTTGAATCACTGGAAAATGCTCTAGGATGGAAAACATTTAGGTATTAGTAACCATTTGGTGGGAATATTCAATTTCTGCTGTCCTTGATGACTATTGTTGAAACTGTCTTCATGTTCATGATATAATCCTTCACGTGTTACCCATCATGAGGTTATTGAGGGAGGACTTCTTCATTTTGGTATCAACCAAACATACTGCATTTTGTTTCTGAAAGCTCCGTTCTCAAGCCATCTCAGGAAACTCAGGAGGTGAAAATGAGGTAGATGTTCCAGAGACCAATCACCCCAAGAAAGCTTCCCAGGGAGACCACAGCAGCGGCCATGAAGGACATGAGGGTGAGGATGAAGAGGTAAGAAACTTTGGGCAGAAAATTATTCATACAAACACAGTAGTAGAAGACACAAAGTCAAGCAGAAGACTTTTGCAGAGTTGCCAGCCCTTCTTTCTAACAAGATATCAACACATACTGTTGTAACAGTTTGTGTTTTCAAACAGAATAGGGTTTGAACTTTCATTGAATTAATTCCTCTGAATTTTTCCTTTGGTTTTGCCTGGTGGTGGCAAGCATTTGTGCAAACCTCAAGCTTTTACAAACCTCAAGGTTTTGTTTCCTCAGGGGTGGTTGTTCACTTCCACATTGCACCCAGGGAAGGTCAACTCTTTCCCAAGAGTCAGTGAGCTTTCCTTCCTCTAAATTGCAAAGAAGCACTTAAAGTTGGCAGCCAGAATTGTTGACTAGGGAGAGAATCCTTCCTTTGGCAGATATTGTCAAGAGCTTGTACAGTAGGGAACAACACAGGAAAAAGTGACAAAAATATTTGTAGTAGTTGGGAGTATCAACAATATTGAGTGTGGATAGGGCTGGCTGTTCCCAGTCACAGGGAATCTTCACAGATTTGCTTATTCATTATTATGAGATACAGTTATTCAGTGATATCTCCCAAAATGTGTATGCCCATAGGCAGATAGTCTGAAAGCCCCTATTTTACATAAGAATTTCTGTCTCTGTAAGAAATCACAGAGATTGGCAGCAACTGGATTGACATTTAAGGATTTGAAATCATAAGAGTGGAACATGAGCTGTTCCCCAAACATTTAGTTTTCACTGGAATTGGATTTCTTCAGTGAGAATGTATGGGAAGATCATACAGAACTGACACTTTTCAGAGGAGTCTCTTTTCCTGGGAAATACCTTTGTGTTGCTCAGGACATAGCAAGGAAAGGAGTAAGAAAAGCCTTTGGTGGAGTGTTGCTCTGCTAACCAGAAAGCCCTGAAGTGAGAACTAATAAAACTTTTTTGGTTTTATATGTTTTTCAGTTCAATTTTGGAGACGTATTTGTCCACCAAGCTATCCACACCATTGAATACTGCCTTGGCTGCATCTCCAACACAGCCTCCTACTTGCGACTCTGGGCGCTGAGCTTGGCCCATGCACGTGAGTGATTGTCCCCCTTTAGTGTCCTCACCATGCTGGTGGACATGGCTTCTGCTGGTGTTTGACTATTCCTGCAAATTTCTTCATGAAATCCCAGCTTGTCCTTGTGGACATTTATGTGTGAGGATGTTTTGCTTCTGAGGTGATCCCTGGCAGCTCTGATTGCATTCACTGGCTGGGGCAGTTTCCTGCACTTTAGCCACCCCTCTGACACGGTGGGAGGTGCAGTCCACCTGTGTAGTCCAGTCCATGGAGGTGAAGGCAGTATGGGAGCCATAGCTGCTTTTCCCAAAAGCACATGCTGTAGCCTTAGGGTATGCAGATGAATGCCAAAATTACTTGAAACAGTAATTTTGATTCTGTTCAGCAAACAAGAAAGAAAAGGTCTGGCTCAAGAGCTTCTGGAATTTGTCAATTTCACTGGGATTTTTCCCAGAAACATTCAGTGGAACATCACATTCCATGAGAAATGTACAGCATTTCAATGTCTTTTGTCTTGGTTTGTGATAAAAACAGATGCTCAAATACTAGAAATTGCCTCAGGGTGGAACTTAGATTTTCAATGTTTCTAATTTTTCTAAAATGCTTTTTATTAATATTGCTGTAATGCCTCTGGTGAGGAGTTGCACCTGCCCTAAAGAATTGTGCACACAAAAAAAAGGAAAACAGAAAGGGGTGGGGGGCAAGGAGGGGGGCTATGGTGTGGCGTGCCATGGATTGACAGGGCTGAGCTGTACTTCTTGGCACAGAAATGAGCTTAGTAAGAGTGGAGTGGAAGCTGATACACACTAGCTTTACATGTAGAACAAATACCCAAATAAAATAAAGCAACTAAATAGCTTAGCTAAGGGCATACGTACTCTACACACTGAGAAAAATGGGTGAGCTGGCAGACTGCATGCTGTGTCTCTCCGTAGCAGCTGCTCAGCACTGTTTTCCTTTTATTTCCTTCTGCAGAGCTGTCAGAGGTCCTTTGGACCATGGTGATGCACAATGGGCTCAGCAGCAGCAGCTGGGCAGGCCTCGTCGCCATCTTCATCATCTTCGCGGCATTCGCGGTGCTGACGGTGGCCATCCTGCTGGTCATGGAGGGGCTCTCAGCCTTCCTGCACGCCTTGCGTCTGCACTGGTACGGGCAGAGCTCCTCTGGAGCTTTTCCAGATCAGGCTGTGGGAGGGAACAGGCTGTGGGAACAGCTGGGCACAGTGTCAGACATGCTGTGCCAGTGCTTTGGACCATTAATTGCCTTAGGCAAATGAAGTGAGGGAGGCTGTTCCAAAGGGAGCTCAGGGATCCCTGCTCTGACCTGCTCCCTGGAGCAACCTGCTTGTCCTCCTGCACCTGTGGTGGTTGTCAGCATGTGAGACAAATGGCAACCTGCAGTTCTGTCCTGGTAAACTTGCAGAGCCACTGAGGCCTCTTTGTCCTGCATGACAAGGCCCGAAGGCAGCACAGCCACACCACTAGCTGTGTATCTAACCCAGGGATCTAACAAGACCACTGCCAAGGGCAGCAGGAGTTCAGCTGGGAGTGCAAAACCTGATGAAAACCTGGGTCTGTGCTTGTGTCATCAGGCCAAGTTGAGCTTCGGGCTGCTTAGGCTTTGTGGCAAACCAGATCCAAGTTAGCTCCTGATCATCGGTGCAGGCAAGGACAGCGTAGGGGACCCACCATCAGCACATAAGCAAGACCAAGGTGACAAAACACCCTTTACCACCACTGTAACTCAGTATCCTACCTGAGCCCCAAGCTGTGGCCTTTTTCACCAAGTAATGCCCTAGCACAAATCATAAACACTGCCAAACCGTGGTGCAGGTGCTTGTCATTGTGCAGGGAAGAGGAGGTGTCTGTCTCCCTCCAGTGTATTTAGCAGGTGATTATCTCAGCTCTCAGAGCTTCTAGAAGCAGGTTACCAGGCAAGGTTCTGCTCATTGGCCTTGTGATGAGCATTTCCAGTCTGGCTCGACGGAAAGTCAGAGCTGATGTGTGCCATGTTGCTCCCTGGGCTGCCTGTGTCTCAGTGCTGGTGCCATAAAGGGCACACATTCGCAGCTTAGAGTCCAACATCTTGTGGCCTCCCTTTTCCCATGGGTGCTGTATTTCAGCCTCTTGGCTGGCTGTAGGTCCTGCCTACAGGCAACTCTGATGCCTCCCTCTGCTCCTCCCTAGGGTGGAATTTCAGAACAAGTTCTACGTGGGAGCTGGGTACAAATTTTCTCCATTCTCCTTCAATCACATCATCAATGGCACTGCAGAAGAGTAAAACCAGTGCATCGCTGCTTCCCTCCTTAGACCAGGCTCTGTTTCCTTGTGGTGGCTCACCCACAGAGTAGGATGCATGGGATGAAAGAGAATGGGGCATGGCCCTTGAAAGAAGAGCTGTAGATGAGTATGTCCTAGCTATATTCCAATACACTGCTGTATCAGCTAAGAGATGACCTGTATCAGCTGGTCTGGCTGGACCGTTGGCTGAGACTTCTTTGATGTCTGCAAGTACCTGGTCCTCAGCATTTGATGGGATCAGCTGCCTACTGCTTGGTTGAGAAGAGGAAATGCAGCTTTGGAATTAAATTGGTGATTAACAATCGACTCACATGTGTTCTGCTCCATTTGCTGCCTTGTCGTTGTGGTGCATTTCTTTCCAAGGAAAATATGTTTTGTCTGTGGTTGATCGTATGACATAATCAAGTCCCTTATAAGATTTCAGCCCTTCATTTAGCGCACAATGCAAACCATCTCAAAGACAGATCATATTGCAGACTTGCAATTTTCCACATGCTTTAACAGAATAATGCCCTTTTTCTCTGATTTGCTCCAGGGCTTGACAGCACTGGATTATAGAAATGTACACACATCATCACTTAACAAAAGTGTTAGTTTTGAGCTGTGTAAACAAAAGTTTCTACATTGGCAGCCATTTTATTTATCTCAATTGACTTGTTTGTCACTGAAGACTCAAGATGTGCTGTATTTTTCAAGATGAGTTGTTAAAGCAGATTGTGCAGAAATGCTAATATCTAATGAACAGAAAGAAAAGTGGAATCAAAACAGTTGGCGTGAATTTGAAGTACTGATGTACTGCGATCTTCTGAAATATTCATGAATTACTAATCCTTCAAACTGAATAATGTTAATCATAGCAGGCTATGATTTTTTAACCCTGAAATATGTAAAGAAATTGGAGTACACCAAGGGATTTGGAGTGGACAGTGCTCCCTTCCAAGGGGTGTGACCAAACAAGCCCTTATTTTCAAAACTCACTGCCTTGATATCCAGCTCCACCAAAAAACCCATATGGAAGTGTTCCCAGCAGGACACACAGTGTTATACTCATCACAGGTTATGTTTCTGCAGTAGTCAGGCTTGAGAGTCACCTCCAGCTACAGTGACAGGGGAGAAAATACAGCCTCAAGCCAAGCAGGAGTCCCAGTTTTTCCCTTGGGGCCTCAAGAAGCCATACCAACCTTTTCAACAGCTTGGTCTTGGAGCAGCAGCTGGAGCTGAGAAGAGGTGGGCACAGGAGTGTGTCCATGACCCATGCATGGTCCCAGGTCACCAGTTCTTTGGGCATAAGCAACCTTTGGCCCAGGAAAAAGCTGCAGAGACATGACTGCAGATGGTGTCACAGTTGCTCAGCATATGCACATCACCTTTGTTTCTTCCTTCCAGCCTGTTTTGTCTATTCCTACTCAGGAGAAAAGCTGTCTTGCAGAAAGAATGGCCAAAGTAGTTTGGTGCATTATCAAACGCAGAGAAAAGAATTTGCTTTATGAAACAGTGGGTGAATTTTCTGCACAAACACACATTTTATCTTAATTGCAGCCTTCCATGTGATTGCAATGTAACTGAGAAGATGATTACCAGCAACAGATTATCCACTCCTTTCAGAGTTTCTTGGTGTTTTGCTCTTTGTCTAAGGCTTACATTTTAAGCAAGAAAAACAAGTTATCCTGTGAATACCTCAGGTGACAAGGTGGTCCATTGTTTACTGTACTGAACAGCAACTCAAACATTGGGCTTAATTGTGTATTCAGTTCTCTCTCTTTCTGTGTGCAACCAAATAACACAGCACAGCCTGTGTCTCACTTGAGCATCTGTGATACAGGAATGATGCTTCCCCACTCCACCAAGCCCACTAATATTCCAGAAGCATCCAGATTGCTGAGAGGCAGGATTGCACTGACACACTTTGAAGAGAGCCCTGGGTTTCATCTGGGTTCTTTTTAAGAATTCTTTAAAAACCTAGAAATGTTCCGGAGAGTGCTTTGCTTTTGAAAGATTTTCCTGCAGCAGATGAGGAGGATTTTGGAGTAGAGCAGTGACTGCCTGTTCCCTGCACAGCTGCTGAGTGGAACATGTTGTTTAGCTGGTTCTGTGGATGTGGCCATCAGGTGTGGTCAAGTCCAGCAGAGACCATTCTTGTAGACTAATAGACCTTCTTGGTACAGCAGCCCAGTGTCTTTAACTGGACTGTACCCAGTTCTGGAACAGCTGTGACTTGTGGTTACTTGACCCAAGCCAGGACCTCAGCATGCCCCTCTGCAGCAGAATCAGGATCTGTGCCTATGGGAAAGGGTGCTTCTGGACCCAAAGCTCATCCCATTGCTAGGGAGTAGTTTGTTGCTGAGAACTGGTGGCATGAGTTTCGTCATTTTGTAGGGAGCAAATATTAAACAAAGCTCATTGAATGACCTTGTAGAAAGAAAAGGCAAAGAAAGGAAGTCAAGCAAACTGGTTTTAGTCACTCACAGTCATTCTTTCCTGAATTTTTTACACCTTCTTTTTACACCTTCTTGTGAGAGATGTTGCTCTGCGTGTGTCTATGCCTTCCCACCAGGACAACTTTGTGATGTTGTGATGTTGGAAGATGAAAAAAGCTGGGTTTCAAGTTCTTGTCCAGTCTCTTAGGTCCTCTGGACTGGTGATAATGAACTAGCTTTTGGACTGAGGTTTCAGAAACTCCAGAAGTCAATAGTTTTTTGGGATTCAGCCTCTGGCTCCTCCAGAAAACAACACTTTCCTCAGTCTTTACCTAAACGATGGCTCTCCATTGTGTCCTTGGCCAGCATGGAGACCTTCCTTTTCTCTGTCCCACTCTTTTGTTTCTCCTGGACCTTTCATGCATGTAAGCATTTCCATTTGTTCTTCACTCTGACCAGCCTTTGCCTTTCCATGGCAAATAAGTATAATACCATGAGGTGGTTGGAAAAATGTAATAGACATAGTATCCCTTTGTGCAATCCCAGACACCTGGGCCTGAAAGCTCATCTTTGTGGCTTTGAACTTCACTGGAATTTTGGTCATTTTTTCTCTTCTTTGCTGGGGAGCTGGAATGCTGAAACATCCGTACCCTCCTGTCATTGCACACGCTGTTGGAGTTTTTGCAATGAAAACAAAATGGTATGGATCTGGCAGCTTGGATGGTGCAGCTCATTCAGCAGATGCCAATAACAGCTGAATATTAGATATTATTAAGAAGAAGAAGATATAAAATAAAGCTGTGAGATAGCATATGTTGGCTGGTAGCAAATATCTTCCAGATGCTTGTAAGGATGGGATTCAGCTTGGGAGTTACTTCAATAAAATTATTGCACCATTGCAGCCAGCTCAGTGTATGTATTCAAAACAGAAGGATTTTGGAAACCTTTGTGAGACCCATACCAAGCCTGAGTAGTAAATGTCAGCACATTCCTAGTCAAGAGCCCACAGCTATCGTGGCACTGAGATTTGCTGCACAGCAAGGCTGGGATCCCTGTGGCAGTTTAAAGCCACGGATGCTCCCTCCATTTTGCCACCCCATCAAGAAATTTAGAAGGATGAAACAGACCTCATTTTTCTCATGGTGCTGATGCCTGGGTTGGTTTTATCTGGCCTAGGAAGAGCTGGTGGCTGCAGTGCCCCGGCAGGGGATGGCAAAGGTGCCTTACATGGGCACTGACTGCTGCACAACCAACCTCTGAAACCTATGAGCTAAGATCTTGCTGGTGTTTCAATAATGATGTGTCCCAGCACCCTCCTTCCACCTGCTTGGAGTTATCCTCACAAGAAGGGATGAGTAAGCACCAACACCTGTGGTAGGCAGTGCCTGTTAAGGACCTGCAGATGCAGTGAGACGAGCACAGGTCAGCACTTGGGCACCCTGCCTGCAGCACCTACCCCTGGGTGGTGGAGGTGGGTGGAGAGGGACCTGCCTGTGCCCAGCAAGGAGGAAACCTGACTCCTGGGAGCTGGATCCCAAAGAAGCAGCACTGTCAGCACTGTAAAAAGTAAATAGCAGAGGAGAAACTGTCAGAAAAGAGAAAAGGTCTTCTCCTCCGAGCCTGAGACACTACAGAGGTAAGAAAGCTTCGCTAAATAAAAAATATTTAGTAAAAGCTTGCTTAATATTGGGGGCATATGATCATTTGTATAATCAGATAGCCCCACTCTCACCTGCAGGGAAAATTCTCAGCCAGAAAAGGTCTCTGACCTTACTGACAGAGTTCCCAGGTGGTGTCATAGGCAGCACTGTATGTTGTATGGCCTTTGTGCCTCACAGCCCCCTGGGGAGGGGTCACAGCATCATTCTGATGGGTCCCAGCAGCAGTTTCACTGTACTTTTGGTTGCTCCCTTCAGCTGGAGGATTTTTATTTTCCTTGCCAGCAACAGCTTTGTCACGGCTGTTCTTTTGGCTCTTGTAGTTGGTGTTTAGTTGGATTTACAAATAGAGGGAAATTTGTGACTCCCTGAAGATAGACACTGGCTGCTCCATCAAGGCAAACAGGGCTGCAAAGGTTTGTGATGAGCAAAACTCAGGTTTGGTAGGAAAAGTTAGGAGGTTTACTGTGCCTGCAGGGATTTCTGGTGTTATTTGAGGTGCTGGAGAGTGTATCCCACCTGCTTACCAGCGGCTGTTTGTAGCTTTATTTGTGGTAGAGACTAGTGTGGTTCTCACATTAGGTGCTATCCACCATCCTGCTGCCTCTGAGGGTGTCTGGCTATTGTGGGGTGCTGGAGGTGGCCCTGCAGCTTTCTGCTTGAGCACCCGACCCTCACTGCAAGTTCTGCACAGCAGCACCAGGGATTGGGGTTCCCTCCCCTTCTGTGGAAGAGTTGTGGCACTTCCCAGAAGGAATGCCCATAGCCCAGAGCAGCAGAGCAGGCACCAGTGAAATGCTCCAACACCCCTCAGCAAACAGTAGCAGAATGGGTGGGCAAAGGCCCAGGCCTTGATGCTTGTCCTGCCACCACTGTGGGCTGTGCCTGCCACAGACCTTTTGGAGGACAGTGTCTGTTTAACCTGACAGAGTGTGATGTGGCAGCTTAGGGCAGAATGTGTTTGCAGGTCTCTAGGTATAAAGGAACAGAAAAGGAGAAGAACAGGTGCCCAGATTTTGTTGTTGCAGAGCCTTTGGCGATTCAGACACACAGTAAATCTTTACCTCTTCCCGTGGGCTCTTCCAAGCACCTTGTTTGGTTTCTGTTGAGCCAGTTCCACTTGGAAATAGTCTCTAGCTGTTGGCCATGATAATCAGCTGGTGGCTCTGTGAGCTGCTGGCGGCTCTTGCTGCCTCTGAGGGCACTGCTGAGAGACAGATGTAACCAATATCCTTTGCATAGCCTTTGGTGCTGGACTGTAATGACCTGTGACAGCAAGGTCAGTGCATGTGACCCAGCTGACTAATCTGCCATTAGTCCTTGATGACCTCCTTCTAACTGTACCTCAGTATAGGATCAAGGTGTCCATCCTGGAGTACTGTAATTCCATGCTTTCTCTGCTCAAGCTGCCCTCTATCTCAAATGGAATTTTGTATCTTTCATTAGATGCTCTCAGCCATTAATTCCCTCCAGCTCTTGCCGTTCTGCAGTCTCTGCTGGTTGGCTGTGAACACAGACTGGGCCAAGCCCAGCACTCCTGAAGGGAGGTCATCAAAGGAGAGGGGATCAGCAAAGTGCAGATGTGCTGAGCCCCCCTCTGCAGTTTCCTGAGCAGCAGGAAAGGTTATGGGTTTAAGCAACCAGTGTGCTTAGGATTAAAATAAGTTTTTCTGATGAGGAAAAGCAACAGTGGTGAGGCCAAAAGATCTAGTGCTGAAAGCCAGAAACACTGGCAGAGGAATCGAGCTTCCAGTTGCAATCCAGAACACTTGGCTGTGTTTATGGATGGCGTGAGAGGATGGGGATTAGTGTGCCAAGGGGTGAGGCAGAGGGGTTGGTTTGCAGCAGGAAGCTGTGTGCTGCTTGGGTGAGGAGCCAAGTGCTACCCCTGCCACCCTCAGGGGTAGCTGGGGTTAGGGAGCTGGCTGGGTCACCTGGCTCTGCCTCAGTGGGGGCTCCCACCACACTGAGCAATTGCAAAGTGCAGCATCTCTACTGCCCATTCAAACCCAGCGCCACTGGGGAGCCTCCTACAGGGGCAACCACTACTGGTTGTATCATGTCTTGGCTCCTGGAGGTGCAGCATCTTTTAGACTGGCACTGCATTTCACTGACCTCTGGGCTGGGGAAATTGTCACATGCTCTCTTGTCTTAGCAGGTCTCCAGCCTTCCCTAAGGCAATGCCTGGACTTTCCATAAAAACAGCCAGTGTGATGTGATGACTGATGTCTCTCAGTTAACTAACTTACCCTGTGATGTTTCTATGTGTTTTTCACCAAAACCCTAATGGGAAGGACATCTTCCAGTAGCTGCATGAAACTCACATTTGACTGTATCTGAAAGTTTCCACTCCAGTGTGAGAAACTGCTTTGCTGTTTTCTTGCTCAGGTAACCGTTCTGAGATCTTACAGGTAAATCCTAGCCCTACCTGCAGTGACAGCAGGAGCTGAGATGGCCACTGCACCAAAAGAAGCAGAAAATGCTATTGGCTTGGAGGAAATCCACACAGAGATAAAAGAACCACCAAAAGGTAGGTTTCTATTGACAGGACTAGAAATTTGGGTCCTTGTTTAGCTGGGGTAGAGGGAGGGTCCTCAGTTGTGCCATTCCAGACACTTAAAACCTCTGTATGTGGAGCCACAACATCAGCACCCTACATTCCCCTCCCACCACACCTAACAGGCTGGTAGCTGCTTCCTGTGGCAGTGGGAAGAGCTGGATGGCTTGGCTTTTCTCAGGCCTCTGCTTTGTGTAAACATTTTATTATATTGGATATTTGAGGATTCATTTACTTGGAATAATTTTTGAAATGTTAATCTGTTTCAAAAGCATTTTAAATAGTACAAGGCTGTCCTTCCTCCGTTTGCACTGGCTGCTGTTTCAGCCCTGCCACCAGGACATCCAGAGGCTGGTCAGTGGACATAAAGCTGGTAGATGTTTCCAGGCTTTTTCCTGGTGCAGTCCCACAGGAGCATGAGAAATTTTTTATGAAGAGGAGGTACAATTTGACTGCTGATAGGTCTTGTCTCTTAATTTTCTTTTCATGTTTAGGACAAAAGACATTTACAGTGGAAGAAGCTGTGGAAACCATTGGGTTTGGGAGGTTCCATATCATGCTTTTCCTCATCATGGGCAGCACTGGGGTAGGTATCTGCAGCCATCTCTGCTGGCCTGAAAAAAGCTTTCTTCTCATTTTTCTCATTGCCGTGCAATAACAACCATAAGCACATACTGCTGCCAGCCCATTTTTTTCCATACATACCTTCTCAAGCAGGATTTCTGCTATTTTAATCCTTAGTGAAAGTAGATTCCGGTCCTGTTGATATCAGACCCATTTCAGGGCAAAGCTGAGCAGGTTGGCCCAAAGCATCACAGTCTGGCCCCTGTTCTGGAGCACTGTCAGGACACGTCTTCAGTTAGCACCTGAAGGTTAGATTCAGCTTCACAGTTGCATTTTTCATGTCATCCCCCTGGCACCCAAATCCTGTGCAATCTGGCTCAGAAGGCCTGGCATGTTCTCATCCCTGGCCAGCTGAACAATGTCATAACTTTCAGGGTCTTGGGTTAATTGTGTATCTGTTTTTGGGAACTTGGGCAAAAGCTGGAGGCCAGGCTAGGTTAAAGATGTAATGAGGGTCTATCCATGAAGATTGCTGCAGCTAAGGTGAAAAAGTCTGAAGTTGTGTGTAAATATTCAGCTCATTCCTAACTGAAGCCAGCACTGGGGCACACAGCCAATGGAGCAATGATGGTTTTAACCAAAAACAGTTTTAAGAGTTCATGTTATATGCCTGAATCCACACAAGGTACCCAACCAAGCAGGTTGGTTTCCAGAGATAGTTGAAGGTCTTCCAATAACCCAGCAGGGTAAGAGTCTTCTCTGCCAAGGATGACTCTTTCCAAACTTCCCAGATACACAGTGTACCTGTACCTGCTTTCTAGGTGTTCTTTTCTCTCCTCCCTGTCACCCAGACCTCCCAGGTCAGGCACAGGGCTCAGACCACTGTGGAGGTACCATGGCTTCACAGAACTGTTCTGACATGGTGGAACTGCCACGGCTGCAGGCCTTGTAGGACTGAGAGACTTTTCCCTGTGGGCTTCTTGTGGTTTCCCTTCTTGCTAACACACACATTTGTTCCCAAAGGTGGCTGAAGCCATGGAGATCATGCTGATAACTGTTGTGTCCCCTCTCATCCGATGCGAGTGGCAGCTCCAAGACTGGCAGGTGGCTTTAGTGACGACAGTGAGTGACTCATGTTCCCCCAAACAGGTCATCCACCATGTGGCCATAGTCATGGGTAAAGCACATAGTCACTTGGAAAGCACATTTCCCAGCAAACCAAACAAATTCCTAGGGCCTCTTTACAGGGACAAGAACAGAGTCACAACTGCAGACATCAGAAATGAAGCTGATGAGGGCAGATGTCCATGCCCAGAGTAAGCAATGCCAAAGCAAATCCCCACTTCCACATTCTTATTTTGAAAACCCTGCCACCCACCCCCAGCTTTGAGGGTTGCAGCAGTGAGTGCCCACAAGAAGCCATCCCCTGAAAGGCTCTCCCTTGTGGTTCTGGGTGCCACAGTTCATCCTGCTGCCCTGAGAACACACAGTTCTCCTGCAGCTCAAAGAGCAGAGCTGCCCCATGTCTCTGGGAACGGGCCCTCCACAGCTGTGTTCCAATTCCGCTCAGATGGTGTTTTTTGGCTACATGGTGTTCAGCATAGTGCTCGGGCTCCTGGCCGACCGGTACGGCCGCTGGAAGGTGAGTGACTCCTGGGGGCCGCGCGTCCTTTTCCTGCGCTCCACAGGAGCCGTGCACCTGGCTGAGCCTGTGCCTTAATGACCCCAATTCCTGCCCTTTTGCAGATCCTGCTGCTCTCCTTCCTCTGGGCAGCCTATTTCTCCCTGCTGACCTCGTTTGCCCCGTCCTACACCTGGTTTGTGTTCCTGCGGGCCATGGTGGGAGGCGGCGTGTCGGGCCACGCGCAAGGGTAAGGCTGTGCCAGCCGCCTTCCAGAGAGAGTAACGGAGGGGCTGTGAGGGGAAAGGGAACCAAATTCCCACATCACCTTCAAACAAAAAGCCATTCTGTAATTGCCCTAAATCCCAGTCAACTGACATAATTTGCAGTTCCCGACGACTCCTGAGGCCTGGAGTAGAGGGGGCAGCTGGTTTGCATTAAACTGGTGACAGAGGGGTTATTAAGCACATATAAAAACAATTAGGTAACAGATGCTTCCTCCTTAAAAAAAAAAGTCACAACAATTCTGCTTAAGTAGAAAATTACTTTTGAATTTTATGAAACTTTCCCAATGAAATTAAGTTTTTGTCTTGTTGGGGCAGAAAGGAGGATTTGAGGAAGAAAAATTCACAATATTAACAACCACTTCACTAGGGGCCTAGAAAAATAGGGGTTTTTTTGTTGACTCTATTATGGAAACAAATCAAACATTTCAGCACCATCCATGGTTCCTGATTTTTGCCCACAAAGGAAAGCCTCAAACTGGTCACATTGACCCAAAAGGCCTTTGCTGAAGGAAAGGACACAGGGGAGAGAGGTGCTGTTGGGAGAAGGCACCCACGCCTGAGTCATGCATCTGCTGAGCTGCTGGCACAGCCTCCCTCACAGGAGGGCCCCCATTCCCTGGCCATGGAGGCTGCTCATGAGCCTCATGAGGATGGAAGGAAATTGAACATTTTATAAAACACTTCACTGGCTGAGACAGAAGGACCCACTGAGGGCCTTTTGCCACCTCTCTCTCCCTGTCCAGCTAAGGAAACACAATTCACACTGGGGACCTTGAGAGATGCCTGTGCCACAAGCCCCATGCCCCAAGGGCATGCCAACCATTTAAAAAGTGGAACAGAGTTTTCCTTACTTCATGGAAAAAACCCTTTACTAAAATGTTCATTTCTATGAACATATCTATGCCTGTGCTGACACCTCAGTCACCCCACAGGACCTTCCCATAGGTTTCCTGATGTATGGACTGCAGTGTTTACCTGCTTGTATCCCACAGCCATGGGCTGGAAAGGAATTGTGCCTTGTGTTTCCCTTGCATGTAATTTGGGGCTGGAGCAGGAGGAATATTGAACAGGGAGTCCTTGTCTCTGGATGCTCAAGGTGGAAGAGGGATGGTATTCATTCTGTGAGGTGAGCTGAACTGTTACTTGATCTGTATGGAAATTCTCATTGCAACCTTATTTCTGCTTTTTTTTTTCCTCTTTTGCTAGACTTATCATAAAAACGGAATTTTTGCCCACCAAATACCGGGGATACATGTTGCCCTTATCTCAGGTAAAAGTGAGCACATTCCTTCTGTCTCCAAGTCCCAGGAGATTTGTCCCACCACAGTTTGGAAGCCACGTCTCCAGCACATCAGCACTTCTCCCAGACTAATCCCACTTGTCTGGGTCTGAGTGAGTGTACACTGCCTCCTGCACCTCAAAGTGTGGCATCTGTGCTATTAAAGACATACACAGGAGAGAGGCAATATCTTCTCAGATGATTTGATGCTCCAAACATTTCATAGGGACTTTGAGTGATGGCTGACACCCAGATTGTCTTGGTTGTCCTATTGACAATGGGACTACCTGGTCTGATGGGGCCAGTGCTGATGGACTGGCAGGCACCAGAGCTGGTGGCATTCCCAGCCCACTCCAAGTTGAGGTGTATCCCTGCTCCCTCCTCTTTGGACCCCCAGAGATAACAAGTGGTTTATGTAGTGACTCCCAGGTGAGGTCCTAATCTGCTCCTCTCCCTGCTCAGGTTCTGCCAGGGGCTTTGCACAGGAGGGTTAGCACATATAGCCCCAAATTTGGCCTGATGCATGCTGGGAGGGTTGTGCCCAGTTGCTGGGTCATTGCTTACTGCAGACTTCTGCAGTGGGCAGTTGCTGCATGTGCAGATGGTCAGTGGTGACACCTCTGAGTGCACAAATTCATCCCACTGCTCAACCAAACTGTATGTGTCAGGGAAAATTTACTTTTCACTGCAACCTGATCCCAGGACATCATTACCAAAGTGTCATCAGAAACACACAAAGGTTTATGGAAGAACAATCTTGTATTTCTCCCCAGAAATTTGTTATTTCTGTCCACAGGATATTAATTAACTTGCTGCAGCTTTTGTGATTTCTGGCTGAGCTCCCTTGGATGGTTCCCTGGAAAGGGATGTGTCTCCTAATGGCAAAAAGTGAACCTCAGAAAGGAATGTACTTGCAGACCAGAGGCCAGATTCACTGTTGGTATAGCTGGGCATTGAGTCTACTGGAGAGCCACCAACTTTCAGCAGTGGAAATCTGGCCTGGTTTTGCCTTCTGAGCTTGTAAATCTCCTGAATCCTGAGCTTGTAAATCTCCTGCTTCCCTGCAGAGACCTAGACAAAAGGAAAATTTGTGAGCATGAGCATTAGCAGAGAAGTGACTGAAAGGACAAAAGCAGTGGCTTTAAGTACAGGCGCATCCACAGCAAATTATTGGTTTTCACCTGGAGCTGATTAAGACTACCTTCACTGTCCTTCCCCAATCTTTTGTCTTTCCCTTTGCCCTCCCACCCAAGCCCAGCTTCTCAGACAGCCACAGGATGGCTCAGTTGAACCTCAGCATTTCCTAGCACAGTTCCACATCTATGCACAGAACCGGACCAGAAGGGAAGAAAATAAACAAATCATTGCCATGTGTTCATGTTCTAACCCCTTGCTTTCCCTTGGAAAGGTGTTTTGGTTGGCAGGATCCTTGTTGATCATTGGCCTGGCATCAGTGGTGAACCCAACCATCGGCTGGCGGTGGTTGATCAGAATTGCCTCCATCCCTGGCATCCTTCTCATCCTGGTGTTCAAGGTAGGAAGATCTCCACTCTCCACTCCCTGCTGTACTGCCACTGCCCTGATGTCTCCCCAGGCACCGTTGCCCTTCCTCCCCTTCTTCTTAGGGCTCTTCTTGTGTTCTCCTTTCTCCTCTTCAGTCCTCTCACTCAGCAGCTTGGTAAGGTCCTGAAGTCCTGGCAGGGCTGCAGTCCAGCCTCTGGGAGATGCCACCTTGCTGGTGATGGCCTGGCTTTACTGGTCTGCTGTAGCCCTCCAGCAGCCCAAGCTCCAGTGTCCAGGCTGCCAGCAGCACCCAGGGATTGTGGTGACAGGCCAGGTACCAAGAGGAAGACAGGCTAGATAGTATGAAAAAAATGACAAATAATACCTTCAGTCTAATGCTGGGCACAGCACACTCTCTTCATTAACATTTTCTAGGGCTGAGGAAAGTAGCCTCAGTGAAGTGTTCACAGAGTGCCAGGGTAAACCACAGTTTCCCCAGGTTTCCTCCTGCTTCAGAAAAACCAGCCTTGG
Source organism: Agelaius tricolor (assembly GCF_023055355.1). NCBI lineage: Eukaryota > Metazoa > Chordata > Aves > Passeriformes > Icteridae > Agelaius > Agelaius tricolor. The sequence goes on from NW_027269263.1 coordinate 9,452,680, forward strand.
ACATGAGAACCATCTGGTTTGTGGAGGGTGGTGTGGAAAATCCCTGCTTACAGTGCTCATGGGCACTGCAGTGCTGAGCTGTGGCTGATGGAGGCTCTAGAGATGTAAAAGCTCTTCGTGCAGCTGGGTGAATGCACAATTCCATCTGGGGTGCTACCTGGGCAGGCAAATGTAAGGTTGCTGAGATTGTACACCTGTATAACCTGGATGTTTAGTTTCCCTGATTATTTTTGCCAGAAAATTTGGATAGCTGAAGTTTGTCATCCAGGGGAAAAGAAAAGACGGAGTTAGTATACATACCTTTAAAAAAGAGGCCTTTAATTTACATTTGAGTGAAATAGATGTAATTGTTTATCATGTAATAGAGTAATTTAATTAAAAAACTATTTTATTTTGGAAAGAGCACCAAATACTAGTGACGAGTTACATTTCAACCACTTCTTCTTTCTTATTAAAATGGCCTTGTTGTGCCTTCCAAGACTTTTGCTTCAGCAAGTAATAGGTGCCTCATCTCATTTTAGAATGTCAATTAATTCAGGATTGTTTTTGTTAAACCTGTGTCCTTGCCTTTCACCTTTCACAAGTGCTTGACCCCGATCAAGTGGCAGACCCCTGGGAGCTAGACCAACAAATGGGTTTGTTTGGCAGGGTGAGCCCCCCAGCATGGGGAACTGGGGGCTGGGGCACACAGAGTACCCCAGGGCATGGCTGGGCAGGGAAGGACAGACACAAGGCTGCCCCAGCTCATGGAGTGCCCTGTGCCAACCTGAGCAGGCTCCTGGGCATGCTGTGAAGCTGTGAGTAGGACAGGAGAGGTGCAGCAAGGCTTCCTGCTCTGCTTGCAGTTCATCCCAGAGTCGGCACGGTACAACGTGTCCACGGGGAACACGGGGGCTGCACTGGCCACGCTGCAGAGGATAGCCAGGATCAACGGGGCAGCTGTGCCAGAGGGGGAGCTGAGGGAGCCTGCCCAGGTGAGTCCAGGCTCTCCAGACCAAGGTGAGTCCAGGATCTCCAGCCCATCCATCCCAGGAGGGCTGCCAGCATCTGGGCTTCAGGGAGGGAGTGGAACTGCCAACTACATCTTGCTCTGCCTCTCTTGTCCTCCTTGCCTGATTCTTTTCCAAACAACTGCTGAAAGTAATGATGAAGATGTCAGTTTTCTTTTGGAGAAATAGTAACCTTGGCCTTCAAAATGGAATGGAATTTTCTGCTCTTTTTTTCTTTCTCGGTTTGTGTTTGCTCAGAAAAATATTGGGCTAAGAAAATAGTTGCTTCCTTTCCCTACTGGCAAAGCATGCTGTTCCTTATTGCCCACCCATCCTGCAGGGGTGTTCCCTCTGCCATGAGATCTGGGCACTGTCCCTTGGGGTATCTCTCAGTGTTGTGACTGGGCAGGCTGCAAGGATCCTGCCATGAGGTCAACCCAGTGCTCCCAGAGGCTTCTCCAAGCCCCTGGCCTGGCTTGTCCACTGTGTCCCAGGACCACAGATCCTGAGAGTGGAGCCACAGACCAGCAGAAGAGGGTCCAAGGAGGAGAGACTTTTTCACTGACAGCACCACATGTACCTGTAAGCAGCTGAGCAGCTGCTGGACTGAAATGCCCAAACATGTGTGGGTGCTGCAGGGGGGGCAGTCTCCCCCCAGACTTCTCCCCCTCTCATCCAGTCTGGGCCCTGCTGACTGAGGACTTGAGTGGCTCCTTTGACCCCCAAGACGGAAAGATAAGACAAATCTATTGTTCAGGGCCTCAAAATTATTCAGCTCTTTTAAATCCCTTTCCTGGATCTTTTTTTCCTGCATATTCAACCCCACAGGCACTGAGTATTGTCCTTAGCAATTCATGCAAGATGCTGCTGTTGTATTGGAATTAGTTAGGATTAAAGCTTCCCTGTAATTTAATTGAATTTACGTAATGGACCCACATTGGATGTGGGAAGGGCTTTTATTAGTTTTGCCCTCTCTCAGGTTTAAGCAATAATGAGGAAAATAAAAATAAAGTCAGCCCACACCATCCCTGTGAACTTGTCTCCCCTCGGTGGTGGGACCCTGGAGGGCAGCAGGCCAGGCAGGGCCCCCAGTGCCTGCCAGTCTCTGCTCACTGGCACTTCAGGCTCCCCAGGAAGATGTATGTGTCCAAAAGCTTGCTTCACAGGCAGAGCAGCACCCAGGGCAGCGGGAGCTAACAAAAGTCCCAGCAATGCTGCTCCCCCCACAGCAACCAGGGCCCCCTCTGGCACCATCACAGTCACAGTGGGACCAGACTGCTCAGATCTGGGCATCCTTTGGGGCCAGGAGAGCTCAAGAGACTCTCTTCTCCCCTCCTCCACCCTTTGCAATGCAGCTTCCTGTGGGTTTGTTTTGGGAAGCAGGGCTTTGCTCTCTGGAGGTTTGATGGGTGCTGGGTTGCACCATCTGTGACTCTGTGCCACAAGCAGCCTGGGGACAGGGGGGGAGCACAGGAGGGCCTGGCGTGCCAACTGCTCTCACAGATGCCTTTATAGAAACTTCTATTTCTATTGTATGATTTTCAGGAAAGAAGGGGAAGATTCAAGGACCTCATCCACCCCAAATACCTCAGAACCACTTTGCAGATATGGATCATATGGTAATTTTTTTTTTGTCTCTTGCTTATCAGCTCATTCTCTTGGTTGACAGTGTGCAGGGAGCAGAATTCTCCCATTGACTCTGCCTTTAACAGGACACCACTCTGCCTCTGATGGTGGCTGCAGATCCCTGGCAGCTGAAGGGACATGGATCACCATAGGTTTGTCCTGTTTCAGACCACACCTCAGACACCCTGACTGGTTGCTGTTAAGCTAGGCAGAAAAGGGCTGGACTTCCAGGATGGTGCTATGAGTCCTTCCTCAAGACAGAGCAGCTCCTAGGAGCCAGGGGAGAGCCACGGGGCAGAGCCCACACCTGACTGCAGTGGGACCAGCTGTGTGCCTGCAGCTCTCCTTCCCTGCTTGGGGAAAATTTATTCTCCCCAAGGATGGCCAAAGGACTGCTGAGACAGAAACATATTCACCATTACCAGTTCTACTCCCTGGGGGAAACTAAAGTTGAGGAGACAGGTTTCATATGCAGTGTTCCCAGTAGCTGTATGCAAGGGTAATACATGTTTCATTGGCTTTGCTCTCTGGAATGGAAATGTATAAATAATAATTTTGTGGAAACCCATCAACCCGAAATATTGTGAAGTCAGGCCTTGAATTTTTTATGTTTTTTTTCCCCTTGACTTCTATGAATGTTAGGAAATATATTTTTGATTTTTTGAATCTTTCTTTGTCTCCTAGTTGTCCCAGGAGTTCCTGGTATGTTCTCAGGTCTGCATTTCCATCCCCCCCAGCATTCCCTGCCTTCCCTCGTGGCCCAAATTCTGCTGCTCATTTCTGAAACTGCCAGGGGGGATAAAAAAGTGAAAATTACTTTTCAGCCTGCTTATGATCAGGTGTATTCTGAATTACTTGCTAATGACAAAGCAAAGCTGCCCTCACCTGGGTCCCCCAGGATGTCACAAGTCCTGCCAGCAAACCTGCTCCAGCATGGGCTGCTCTCTGCACAGACCCACAGGTCCTGTCAGGAGCCTGCTCCAGCACGGGCTTCCCATGGGGTCACAGCCTCCTTCAGGCACCCACCTGTTTTGGCATGAGAACCTCCAAAGGCTGCAGGTGGATCTCTGCTCCACTGTGGACTTCCATGGGCTGCAGGGCACAGCTGCCTCACCATGGGAAGCATGGGAATCTCTGTTCTGGCACCTGGAGCACCTCCTGCCTTTCACTCTTTACTGACTTGGGTGTTTCTCATGCCAGAGATGTTTCTCACACATGTTCTCACTTCTTTCTCACTTCTCTCTCACTTCTTTCTGGCTGCTTGTTGCTCTTGCACAGTTTTTTCCTGTTCTAACAAATGTTATCCCCCAGGCACCGCCAGTATTGCTGATGGGCACAGCCTTGGTCAGCAGCTGGAGACAGATGGCATGGGATCTGTCAGTCATGGAGGACTGAAGCTTCCCATAGAAGCCACCCCTGTAATCCCAACCCACTGCCAAAACCTGGCCATGCAAACCCAATACAAAGCTGAGCTATGAGCTGGGGTGAGGTTTACTGAGAAAGAGCAGTGCCTGGATGTAGCTAGGAGGGGAGTGCCATGGGACAGGTGACCAGTGGCCTGCTGGATGCCTGAGCCACCTCTCTGCTCAGGCTAAGGGGTTCCATCATGCAGAGCTGGTGCAAGCAGCAGCAGAGTGTGGTCACCAATTGTTGTGGTGCTGTTGTGAGGGTCCCCAGGATGAGGTGAGAGATGAGAATTGACTCCAAGTTCTTAGAAGGCTGATATATTATATTGTATTGTATTATTGTAATATATTGTATTGTATTATTGTAATATGTTATATTATATTATATATTATATATTATATATTATATATTATATATTATATATTATATATTATATATTATATTATATTATATTATATTATATTATTGTAGTATATTATATTATTGTAGAATATTATATTATTGTAGTATATTACATATATTGCACATATATATAACATATATAATATGTAACATATATAGTATATAGTATATTATACATTACATTATATTATATGTTATATGTTATATTATTATATGTATATTTAGTATAGTTTAGTATATAATTTTCATATAATAATTACATATACATATATATAATAATTACATATATAATATATATTATATGTATATTAGTATAGTTTTAGTATATAATTTTCATATAATAATAATATATATATTATTATATGAAAATTATATACTAAAATTATACTAAAGAAAGAGAAAGGAGACATCAGAAGGCTAGACAAGAATGAATAAGAAAAACTCAGAGAGTCTGACACAGCTGGCTGTGATTGGTCATTAAGTAAAAACAATTCACATGGAACCAATCAAAGATGCACCTGTTGGTAAGCAACTTCCTTAACCACATTCCAAGCAATCAGATAATTATTGTTTACATTTCTTTTCTGAGGCTTCTCAGGAGAAAAATCCTGGTGAAGGGATTTTTCATAAAATTTGACAGTGACAGCAGAGATTCCAGGACACTCCAAACCTGCTGCATATGAGTTTCCTCACCTTCCCCACCACAGCTACACCTCACTGCAGCATTTCTCCTCACAGGCTTGGCATAGCTTTCGCTTATTACGGCGTCATCTTGGCCAGTGCTGAGTTGCTGGAGCGGGACCTTGTGTGTGGCTCTGCAGCCCCAGCGCTGCAGGACTCCAGCGATGACTCTGAGGAGAGCCACAGCCCCTGCCACTGCCGCTTGTTTGGGCCTGCTGCCTACCAGAGCATGATCATCAGCACAGCTGGGGAGATCGCACGTAAACCCTTCCCCCATTCCCACCTCACAGTGCTTGCTGCAAAGCTTTGAGCTGTGCCTGCACTTGGTCACAGGGCCTGACATGAAATGGGCACTGCTGGCAGCTTCTGGGATATACAAGACCACAAGCCTGTGGCTCCTGGTTGAGCAGGGCACTCAGTGGGACACACCTCAGGCTGGTTTGTGGGCAGAGTGTCTTGGTTTGGAAAGACAGGAATCTGCTAAGGAAGGCAGGAGCCTCCCCTGAAATGGACAATATAAACCCTCCCCACCCCTCCAAATTGCTATAAATTTCAAATTAAGGGGCTCTCAGGCAAAAAATATGGGAGCAGGAATAACAGTTCTTTATTAGGGAAGAAAATAAAAAATAAAAGGATAATATAAACAATGCAGTACACTAGAACAACACTGACAGAATCAGAACACAATCTGACACCCTGTGGGTCAAGGGGTTGGTAGCAGTCCAATTGGAAATGTGGCTGCAGCCCTCCTGGAGTGTCAGGTGTGGTTCTGTTGGAGCAGGGATCCTGTAGAAAAGGGTGTAGTCTTCCTCTGAAGATCCAATGGAAGAATAGACAGCTGTTCCTCTGGGAAATCCAATAGAATCCGTGCTGGTGTTTCAGAACCTCTGGACTATATCTGGGTAGCAATGCTTGGCTCCTCCCTCTGGGTGGAGCATCTCCCGATGGGATGCTGTAGTTCTTATTAGTCATGCAGTGACATTCAATAGCCTGTTATCAGCAGATGTCCCCTCGCAAGGGAGGAGTGATTGTGATCACTCAGAGAGAGAGATAAGGCAAACTGCCCACTTCACAAAAGATAATCTGCCATACAGATGGTAAAAGAATATGTCTTGCCTTGCAATCTGGAACAGCAGAGGGAGCAAAACCACCCAGGCCTGTGCTGCTCACCCGGCCGTGCCTTCTTTGCATGGCTCAGCACAGACATTGGTGTCCTGGCTCAGCACAGCCGATTTCAGAGAAGCACGGGCTTCACCATCTGAGGGGACGGGTGAAACACAAGGGGCATGGGGGTAAATCACAAACTTTGGGTGCAGGAAGGGAATGATAGGGTATGTGCATTTTACAGGATGTTTGGTAGGCACTGGGCATGCAGACTGGTATCTTTGAGTCACACTGTGTAAGGTCTGTCAAGGCAGACAATCATTGCAGTTAGATCATCAAATGTTTTATGGTTTTCCTTTTTATTTCCAGTGAATCCTGTGAACATTCTCAGCATCAATCTCCTCGGAAGACGTCTAAGCCTGTGTATCACCATGGGATGTACAGCTCTATTCTTTCTTCTCCTTAATATCTGCACCTCAAGGTACTCTATGGGTCTTGTTTGAGGGTATGCAGTGCTGAGGGCAGGACCTCTGGTATTCTCAGGTCACCAGTCTGTCAGGCCAGTAATTCTTGTAGGTGTAAGAAAAGCCTCTGACTGGCTCTCCTTTTCCTGGGAAAGCTGTGGCAGCAGATTTTGTGGTGCAGTGGTGTGCAGAGGGGCTTGCTTGTACTACTGAGCCCACATGGCTTCCCCTAAGCATCCAACAAGCTGCTTTCTGGCACAGTCCAGAAAATTAAAAAATGTGTAAACAACATGCACTGGAAAGAAGTTACATTTTTCATTCCCTTTTTCCCCTGTTTCTTTCTTTCTGGCATCTCTGCTGATGCTGCTTGGTGACATTAACTCTGCTCCACATGGCTTTCTCTCCAGGGCAGGCATGGTTGGCTTTCTCTTCATGCTGCGTGCCTTGGTTTCGGCCAACTTCAACACCATCTACATTTACACGGCAGAGGTGGGTTCTCCTTGAGGTATGTTGAGCTGCTTGGAGGCTTCAAATACCATTTGTGTAGAATAAGGAATCAGAAAACCAGCTTGGAGATGACAGGAGTAGATGGAAGAGGCGTGCCCTACTAAGCCAGCTGTCACTCTCCTCCTATAAAACATTATTTTTGAGGATGTTGGGTACCACTGTCTTCCAAAACCCACAATCTTTCCCCCAGTGAGAAAACAGACTACCACCAAAAGGAACATTTTCCAGCACTTAAGGGGCTGTATGAGGTAGTATATGGGGTTATGATTCTTTTCACTTAATGGAAATTGCTATGTTCTGTCTGCAAAAGGTTTTAATCCTTTAAAGAACTTTTCTTTCACACAACTTTGGAGCCATGAATTCTGTGAGTTAAGGTTAAATTGTTGGGGTTTTTTTGTTGTTCTTTTTTTTAAAAAAAGATTGTATGGTGTTAAATGGATTTCCTTGTTAATTGACTAAAGTGATCCAAAGCAAACAGAAGTAGCTCCCTTGCACTTTTAATAGTGCACTGTAATATTTAAACTTGCACCTGGCTTAAATACCACAATTTTAGTAGTTTTGAATAAGTTACTGTTGATGTAAAGACCATTGCTGTAACAGCCACACCATAAATCAATTCTACTCACAATTTAATCAATGATCAAAATCTTTTGAGCCAAGTGCCTGGACTATTCTTTAAAACTTACTCAATTTGCTTGGCCCAGTAAAGTATTAAAAAAGGCTTATATGTGTATACTTGCTAAAATCTGTGGATATTAAGAGGACTAAAAGTTCAGTAAAATTCACATTTAAGTGTTTCATTGGCACAGGTGTTGGGGAGGTGTGAAAGATAAACAGCACAAAGCATATTTTTTTAAGCCTGACTATTTCTTACTGGGATCTGTTGCTCTTTTTCTTCCTTCTAAACAAAGGTGCTGTTGATAAAAATGAATAGGCAGACTTGAATGCTGCAGACAATATCTTTTCTTCCTGCTTCCCAGATAGAGGGGGGCCCAGCAGTAAAAACAAAATTTTTCCTATAGCATCCAAACTAACCTCTGTGATTTTGATCATAGAGCCAGGACATAAAGTGGTGGTAGTGGTGTTAAACAAATGCTAAACAAAGGGGATTCACATCCAACTTTGACTTGCCCTAAAACTTTACTTGGGGCAAAAAACGATAGATTTGTAATGGCTCAAATGAGGCCCAAAGGAGCTTTTATTCCTTTTCATATCTTATCGCACTGGCAGCCCTTGATAACACAATGCGTCTCTCTGATAAAAAATTTTAAAAATAAAAAGAAAAGTACAGATATTGCAGATTGCTGTTGCACTAATCCAATTTATTTCTGGCCTGTTTTAGGTTTATCCCACCACAATGCGAGCACTGGGGATGGGGACAAGTGGGGCATTGTGTCGTGTGGGAGCAATGGTGGCTCCATTTATATCACAAGTAAGAGCATGCTTGATAATGTTGGTAAACATTGTGCTGAACACTACTGACGTGCCAACTGCTCTCACAGATGCCATCAAATACAGAGCTGTCCCTGAAATTCATCCAAAAAAAAGGGATGATGTAATCAGTTCCCTCCCAACACCATATACAGAGTACTTGGGTGGTCCTTGCCAGATGCAGCTTTGAGTAACTCTCATCACAGAGTTCAGCTCACTAATATTTGATACTTTCTGAAAGATCTTAAAGTTCACAAGATACTGTTTTTTCTATTGTGGAATCTCTCAGGCACTTGTGACCCTTTGTCCACTCTTAATTGCTAATTAAGTGCCAGCCCCCCCACACCAACGAGCTGCTGTTTGATGTTCTTTGACCTGCAGGTTCTAATGAGTGCTTCGTTTTTGGGAGCCCTGTGTCTCTTCTCCTCTGTGTGCATCATCTGTGCCATCTCTGCAGTGACACTGCCCATCGAGACCAGGGGCAGGGCCCTGCAGGTGGGTACCACCCCTCCAGGAGCTCCTGTGGATCCAAAAGCTGTTAGGGACTTGTAGGTGATAATGCAGCCAGAATCCAAACCCAGCTCTCCTGAGGTTTCTCAAGCCTGTCAGGCACTCACAGGAATGTGTTGCTGCAGCAGCTTCAAGCACTCTTATCCCTGTTGCCCAAAGCTTGCTTCTTGTGAAACATCATATCATATCATATCATATCATATCATATCATATCATATCATATCATATCATATCATATCATATCTATTTTAATATACATGAAAATAATATATACAATTATAAAAAGTAGATATATATTCTATATATAATAGTAAAATACAATATAATTTGTATTAAAATATATTAGAAAAAATTATAACGTATATGCTATAATATATATATTATACATTATGTACTATAATAATAAAAATATTTTACAATATATATAATATAGAATAAAAAGTATAAACATAATATATAACTGTATTATTTTGCATTATATTATATCAAAATATAATAGCATATAATAATGTATCATATTGTACAATACTATATTATAATAAAATATAGTAGCATAAAATACATAATATACCAAATAATAAAATAATGTATACTATATTGTGCTATATTATATGTAATATAGTATATATAATAAAATATATATTATACTATATATTATTAGATATTATAATTTAGAATAATATATAATCTATTAAAATATATATCATATATAATAAAAATTATATATTATATTTTAGTGTATCTTAATAAAATAGCATATCATAATGTATCATAATATACAATAATACAATATAATAGCATAACATACATAATATAACAAAAAAGAATACATAAATAATTTGCTATGATATTAATATATTACATAATATTATATAATGAAATATATATTATATAATAATATATAATAATATAATATATATTACAATACATATAATTGTATACAAAATCTTATATTAATATATAATTCAAATTATAAATATAAATATTAATCTATAATTATATTATTTATTATATTAGATATCATATAACACATAATAATATCATATATAATACAGTATATAATAATATAATATATTATATAATATATTAGGTTATTATATTATTATATTATTATGTTAAAATATTAAAATATATAATATTAAGATATATAATATATATTAAAACATATTAATATATATTCTAATTATTATATATAATTGTAACATTATATATAACACACATGATAAATAAAAATTATGTAAAATTATGATGTATTATTATATATTATATAATGATGTACCATAATATAATAGCATATCATAAAATACTATAATATAATAGCACATAATAGCATATAATAGCATTTAATATAATAGGACATCAAAATATAATATTATATTACTATAACATAATATGGACTATTATGCTATGATATAATATATATTATATTTGATATATTATATATAAATATATCGTTATTATATATATATTAATATATATTATGATCTCTATAATTAAATTATAATGTAATGTATTATATTAATATAATATATTATTATTTTATATATATAATAATATATATTATTATATTGATATATATTAGATATAATTATATATAATATATCAAATATAATTATACTTATTATAATAATATATTTTATAAATGTTATAACATATAATATAATATCATATCATATCATATTTATTAATATATATTAATTTATATTATATTAATTAATATTATATTAATCTATTTTATATTATAATAATATAACGATTATAATAGATATTGTAATATGCATTAAAATAATATATAAAAATTATAAAATATATACTATATTATATTTATTAAATTTTATATATAACATTAAAATATAATAAAAATTATATTATATTATATTACAAAAACTTATACAACATATATTATAATATATATATTTTATATTAAGCACTATAGTAATATAGATATTTTACAATATATAATATAGAATCTATAAAAAAGTATAAAATTATAATAAATAAGTTTATTATATTGCATTATATTAGATCATAATATAATAGCTAATGATAATGCATCATCTTATACTATACTATAAAATAATAAAATATAATAGCATAACATACGTAATAACACAAAAAAATATAATACATAAAATATTTTCCTATGATAGTATTATATAATACCATATGTAATGTAATATACATAATATATTATAATAACATATAATATAATATTATTATATATATTTTAATATATATTATTACCTAATAAATTTCATCTTAATATAAAATTGTAATAATAGATATTAATATAATTATCTGTAATAAAATTTATTATATTATATTGTATCATATCATATTATATTATATTATATCATGTTATATTATATTATATTATATTATATTATATTATATTATATTATATTATATTATATTATATTATATTATATTATATCATGTCATATCATGTCATATCATGTCATATCATGTTATATTATATATCATATTATGTTGTATTAGATATCATATATATTGTATAATACAATATAATATATTGTATATATTACATTGTGTTATTATATTACACTAATATAATTATTTTAATATATAATTATTATTATTTTATATAAAAATATTTATTATATTGTATTATAATTATATAATATATAATATATAATATATAATATATAATATATAATATATAATATATAATACGTAATAGGTAATAGGTAATATATATTATATTAAATTATGATATTATATCATATATTATATATAATATAGATCTTATCAATTTATTAATTCATATTCTATATCACTAAATATAATTATAATATTATACATAATATGCATAATAAATACAATATATAAAAAATATGATATATTATTACGATATCTCAGATCATAATGTATCATAATATAATGGCGTATCATAAAATACTATAATATAATATAATAACATATAAAAGTATGTAAAATAATCGCATATCATAATATAAAATATAATATAATATAGAATATTATGCTAGGATTTAATATGATAAAATATAATATTAGATATAATATATATAAATAAATCTAAAATACATTATTATATTTCTATTATTATTATATTTATAACATAAAAATAAATATATTAATATATTACAATATATTACATTATAATTTTAATATATAGATCAAAATATACACTATTATATGTAATAATATTTATAAAATTGATAGAATATAATAGAATATATATTATTATACATTAATGTATATTATCTGAATATATATTATATTTATATTATTTTATGCTATATTATATTAATAAAAAGGTTATGATAGATAAAATGTATATTAAAATAATATATAAATATATAATTTCTATAATATAATTATAGAAATTATAAATATTATATATACTATAGCATATATAATATATTTTATTTTATATATAAAATTAAAATATTATATAATTAATATTAAATATATATATAGCATATGATAATGTATCGTATTATACTATACTATATTTTATACCATATAATAGCATATGATATATAATATAGCATATCATTATATAATATATACTATATTGAGCTATAATATTATATGTAGTATAATATATAATAAAATATATATTTTATGTATATTAGATATTAAAATATAATAATATATTATAATATTTATAATCTATAATAAAAATTATATATTATAGTATATCTTATATAATAGCATATCATAATGCATCATAATATAATATACTATAATATAATGCAATAGAAGTGCATAACATACATAATATAACATTAAAAAATATAATACATAAAATATTTTGCTATGATATTATTATATTATATAATATTATATCAAATATTATATATATATAATATTATAATAAAATAATATAATATATATTAATATACATATTATTATACTAAATTTCCTATTAATATATATTTATAATAATTTATATTATTGTATAAAATAATCTATATCAAAATTGTATATTATAATATATTATTCTTTTATATATCACAATATCATATATAATAAAGCATATAATAATATAATATAAAATAATGTAATAGATAATATATTATAAAATGATATTTTATGTTATGATATTATGATATGATACGATATATTATATATAATATATTATAACATATTATTAATATATATTCTATTTTAATATGGATAATTATAATATTGTATATAATATACATTATAAATAAAATATATGCAAAATTATTACATATAATATTATATCATACTGTATCATAATATAATAGCATATCAAAAAATCATATAATAATATAATATAATATAATATAATATAATATAATATAATATAATAGCATGTCAAATTATATAAAATAAAATATACAATATTATGCTATGATATAATATTACATTATATTAGATATACTACTTATATATATTTCTAATATATATATAAAATTATATCAATATACATTATTATATATATCATAATAATATAATATATTAATATATTGCAATATATTACAGTATAATTTTAATTTTTTGGTCATAATATATATAATATTTATTATAATATTATATTCTTTATATATTATAATATATATCATATAATATAACATATATTAATATACGTTAATATATATTAATATACGTTTATATATATTATATTATAATAGATAATATAATATACATTAAAATAATATAGATAATTATAAAAATTATAAAAATTATATATACTATTATATATATATATTTTATTATGTATATAATAGTAAAATATAATATTATTTATATTATAATATATTAGAAATAAATTGTACCATATATATTATAATATATATATTAGATATTATGTACTATAATAACATATTTTACAATAAATATAATATGGAATATATAAAATAAATAGAAAATTATAATCGATAACTATATTATATTGCATTATATTATATCACAATATAATAGCATATGATATCATATTGTACTGTAACATACTATACGATAATACAGTATAATAGCATAAAATACATAATATAGCATATAATAATATAATATATACTATATTGTCCTTTGACATTCTATTATTTGTAATATAATACGTATAATAAAATAGATATTATATTATATATTGTTAGTATAATTTATGAAAAAATATAATATATTATAATACATATAATCTATAATAAAAATTATGCATCATAATATACTGTAATATATTACAATATAATATCATAGCATACATAACATAACATAAAATTATAAAATACATCAAATATTTTGTTATGATATTATAATGTAATATCGTATATTATAATATAATATATTATAATATAATTTAATATAATATCATACTATATAATAATATATAATAATGTATAATAATTTATAAAAATATATAATATAATAATATATATAACAATACATATTATATACTTAATTTCTTATTAGTATATAATATAATAATTTATAAAAATATATAATACTCTACAATTATATTATATTTTATATAATAATATAATGTATTATGATATTATATAATCTAATATGATATCTTACTATATTATGATATTAATTTATTATGATATCATTTCATATAATATATTATATATAATATATATTATATAATATTAATATATATTCTATAATATTATATATAATTATAGTACTACATATAATATACATAATAAATAAAATATACGTAAAATTATGATAAATATATTATATATTATTTCATTATAACATAATGTATCATAATATAATATCATATCATAAAATAATATAATACCATACCACATAGTAGCATATAATAGCATATAATAGAATAGCATATCATTATATAATATATAATAAAATATAGAATATTATGCTATGATATAATATTATAATTTATTAGCTATATTATATATAAATATATTTAATATATATAATTAAAATAATGTATATTATTTTATATATATAACATAATATAATATATTACAATATATTACATTATCATTTTAATATATACATAGTTATATATATTACAATAATTATAATCTTTTTTATAGTAATGTATTTTATATATTATAATATATAACATATATTATATTATATTATATTAATATATTATCTCTGATATAATATATAAAGATATGAATATATATAATTTATATTTTTATATCATATAGTACATTATATATATTATAATAATTTAATATATAATTATAATATTATATCTAATATATATTATAGTACATATAATAAATATTATAACATAATATAATGTAATAGAATATGATTATATATATTATATTATATATACTATCTATCGTCTATTATATAATTATATATAATATATATTTTAAATATAATAGTATACATTTTAGATATATTATATATTAAATACTATATATCATATACATTATATATAATATATATTATATGTTTTATATAATGTTATGTAATGCATATTGTATTTTATGTATTATATACCAAGTATGTTTAGCTATTATATTATATTATATTATATTATATTATATTATATTATATTATATTATATTATATTATATTATATTATATTATATTATATTATATTATATTATATTATATTATATTATATTATATTATATTATATTATATTATATTATATTATCTCTGGTATTATATGATATGATACAATATGATATAATATATTATATATATTTATGTATTGTAATATAATAGATATATACTATTATATAATATAATTTATATATAAAATATATTTTTTTATTTTAATGTATTATATAAAATATATATTTTTAATATATAAAATATATATAATTCTGATATATTATTATAATATATGATATGATATAATATTATAGTATTGTATTTTATTATTTTATGATAGAATAGGATATATAGCATATAATAATATAATATATATGCTATGATATTATAGTATTATATCATAGTATATATAATATAATATATAACATATATATTATAATATATATTATTATACATGTGACTCTCTTGCCAGAGGCCTGACTCAGCTGGCCCATGATTGGTCATTAAGTCAAAACAATTCACATGAAAGCAATCAAACAATGACCCGTTGGATAAACAATCTCCAAACTGCATTCCAAAGCAGCAAAATACAGGAGATAATAATAATAAATAATGAGATAATAAAAATGAGATAATATTGTTTTCCTTTCTCTCTGAGGCTTCTCAACTTCCCTGGAAAAGAAATCTTGGCGATGGGATTTTTCACAAAATATGATTGTGACAATAGGCTAAGAATAATCCATATTCTTTAGCAGCCATATTCTTAATAATCCATATTATTTAGAGCATGACAGGTGTTTTATCAAGCTAGTTTAGGGGGGCTTCCAAAACAGAATTAAAAAACCCATCCCTTCAAAAACAGGGATTACCTGTCAGAAGTGAGACCTTTTGGACATATCCAAACACTTTATTTTCCATATCCATTCCTGTTGAGGTTTATGTGCATTTTATTAATTAAATGTATTATTTTTTCTTTCCCTATTTTTAGCAAGTAAAATGAGAGGAATGTTTGATGTTGAACTGGATAGGAAAGAAAAATAGACCCCTGCTGTCTGTCACTTCGTGTGAGCTGCATTTGATCTTCATTGCTTCTCCATAACGTTTCCATTATAAAAAAAAATGCAATTTAACACCATACGAGCTATTATTTGTGTAAACAAATGGTAAATTTCTCAAGGACCTTTCCTTTCTTATGATTCAATAAACAGATGTTTTCTACCTTTCCTGGGAAGTAAGATGAAGATTCTTTATTTCTAGTGCTATCAATAGTGACACTGCATACATAATATTTTAAAAAAAGAGGAAAATCATTGAGTGATTTGAGGAAAAGGGGGGAAATACACAAAGCAGATACAGTCCCTGCCATAGCAGCTTGAAAGGATGTAGTACTTTCCTCAACTTTTTGTGCAAATACGATCTGCATGGAAGTAGTAAAACTTGGATCTCCAACCACACTGCAGTGATGATTTCTGATCATTTTTTGGGTGATATTTAAGACCACAAAATGAAAGGTGAGTCAGATTTTTCAAGTGGATTATTTGAAAAGAATGATTCTCAAGCAGTTTACAGCAGACAGGTAAGTAACTGGATGTGGAGTACATTCACTCTTCTCAGCGTTTTCCACAGGGAGAACAACTTGAGTGTGAAGTTGGATCTTTAGGATTTCAGGTTGTGGTGACAGCACCTCTTTATTTTTTTTATTCTCTGCTACTGTAGAATCACTGTGTGCACTGATCACACTTCTGTTACTAGAATGGTCTCCCTCACCGTTTTGTTCTGCTCCTTAACTTCTCTTTAACTGTTTTCTGTTTCCTGGTACTTTGGGATAGTATCACATATAAGCAACTCTCTTCAGGTAGTTAAAACTTTCCATAAAAAACCAAACAGCAATATTTTTACAAAAAGAAAACAAATAAAAAAGACTCTAGGCAGCCTAACAATCCACCACATGATCAGACGTTTTGTCAAAGGCCTGCTGCAAACACAACTGACTAGTTTTTGGGAGTGTCCTCCATATTTTAGTGTGCAGTGCCACCCTATGACAAAGACAGATAGGCAGGATCTCAGCAGGTGAGAGGCAAAAGGAGGCCTTTTACTCACTGCACATGTACACAGCAAAGAGGCAAAGAGCATCTTCAATGCACAGCACCACACCAGAGCCTGATGATGTTATTCTGCCTGTCAACTTCGTTGTGCTGAAAATTGCTCTAAATTTTAATAAACCAACAACAAAAAAATCTGCAAAATCAGCTCTTGGAATTAGGTAATATTTGGTAAATTATTAAAGGATGTTTTTAAATCGAAGTCTCTCATATCTAAAAATGCTTCAAAATCATGGAAAGGTCTTCATTATCTGTTTATCCCTTAAAAAAGAGGGGTCCTTCCATCCAGACGGGCTCCTGACCATGACTGAAAGGTCTGTCAGTGGAAGACGGGAATAGATGTACTCACAAGTCAGCTGAAAAATGTTTTTCACAGGTCCTGGAGGTTGATCTGCCAGGTGTTCCTTGGAAAGCTCTGATGCTGCATTTCCTCTCCAGTTTCTGCCACTCTCCCCCACAGCTCTCGTGAGCTTTATTTGCAATATCAGCCTCATTACATTGTTTAGGCAATAGGAAGATGGCAAAACTCACGGCCAGTAGCAGCCAAAGATTTCTTTGTTACAATGCATCTTAAAAACTTTTTAGCCAATAGCATATTGCTAGAGCTTACAAACACCTGTTTTAGCCAGTTACTAAAAGTACAGGTACACCTGCTTCACACAATCCTTGCTTGTCTTCTTTCTATTGGCTTTTTTCTTTATTTTTCTTGAGATTCGGTAATTTGTTCTCTAAAAGTATTCGTTCATATTTTAGTAAAGTATTGTGGGGTGTTAAGTTTATTGTAAGCTGAAAGTATTTGAGGAAGAGTTGGAAGTTGGTTAGGTAAAGTTAGAATAATTTTTTGTATTCTTCATTTGTATTAGTAAAAGTAAGGATTTTAGGAATGTAGGGGTGTGTTTGTTTGTTTGGATACTTTTTTATAACAGCTTGTGTTAGTTCATTTTAACAAGTACTGTAGGTTTTTCACTCACTTTGTATCATTGTAGAGTAAGCATTTACATGAGTATTGGTTGGTTCAATGGTGAATAACATTTTTCCTGTAGTATTTTTAATATCTGTAAGTACATGTTTAGGTAGGATAGTTGTTTGGTCACATGGATTTTTGTTAGTTAATTGAGTAATAGTAAAATGAGTATAAGGACTATTCACTTATTTTTTAAATAACTTGTTGAGAAGTCTTTTCTATTCTAAGTCCTATAAAATGTATTGTGAATTAGGTAAAATCAGAGAAGTTACATTATGATAATCTGTTGGGATGAGGCTATAAGAATTAAAAATATTTTTCACTAAATTTTCAAAATAAGGAGAAGCTAGCTTGCTATCATTTATTATTTGTTTGAGTTTTTTAGTATGATGATGTCCCAGGGTTTTATACTGAAGATTATGAAGGGGCACCATTTGCAGAGTTTTTTTCCCCTCACAAACAAAACAAGATTGCTAGAGTACATTCCTTAAGCTTTATTTGCAAAATCAACCTCATTACATAGCTGAGACAATAAAAAAATAAAGATCACATACACCCAACAATAGCCAAAGATTACTTTGTTACAGAGCATCTTAAAAACTTTTTAACCAATAACATTTTACTAATGTTAAAAACCTTTTAAAGTTAAAAACTTTTTAAACCAAAAACATTTTACAGACAGTTGTTTTAACCAATTACTAAAAATACTCATAGACTTACTTCACACAATACTTATCTTCTTTCTATTAACAGTACACCATTATTAAGCTTAAAACCTTCTACTGTCTTGCTAAACACATTTTTCTACAATCTTAAAATCTATCTTGAGCAAGCCTAAAACTCAAACTATTGTTTCATATCTTTGCTTACTATACTATTATAACTTTTTCTACCTTCAAATTAAAACAACTAAAACTAATTCTATGTTTCTCTACTCTTTCTGTTTCTAAAGCCTACATTTCCCAAGTTTCTAAAAACCTTTTTTCCCTTTACTATTTCCCACAACTCTGACTGACTTTGAAGCCCCAAATGCTACCTGTGACCTGACCACAGGACACAGTAGGAATGAGATCTATTTCCTAAGGAAACTGACCATTATTCACATCCTGTCGCATCAACTGACAACAGGAGGCAGCCTCCTATATTCACAAACCAGGCAGGATTTCTCCAAAAACCAAAGGTGCCAGCAACTAGCACACTGCAGACCCTTACAGCCCCAAATGCCACCTCTGGGCTGATACCCAGAGCTTGGAGAAATAACTTCTTTTTCCTGCGGAAAACGACCTCTGTTAGTGGCCACTCACTAGGATGATAGAGGTGTGCCAACCTAAAAATTTGCAAACTTCTCTAGATTTCTCCACAACTAAAGAGGGCAGCAATTAGGAACCTAGACTTTTACAGCCCCAAACACCACCTCTGAGTTGATGCCCAGGCCCTGGGGAAATGACTTCTTTTTCCCATGGAAAATGGCCTCCATTTGCAGCCACTCGCGCTGGACGACAGTGGGGTGCTAACCTAAAAATTTGAAAACTACACTGGATTTCTCCAAAGCTAAAGACACCAGAAATTAGGACCCTGGACACCCTTACAGCCCCAAACACTACCTCTGAGCTGATACCCAGACCGTGGGGAAATCACTTCTTTCTCCCATGGAAAATGACCTCCATTTGCGGCCGCTCACATTGGATGACAGTGGGGCGCCAATCTAAAAATTTTCAGATTTTGCAGGATTTCTCCAAAACTAAAGGTGACAGAAACTAGGACCAAGCATTCCCTTACAGCCTCAAGTCATCTCTGAGCTGACCCTGGGGAAATTACTTTTTTTCTCCCATGGAAAACAGCATCTGTTTGTGGCCACTAGCCCTGGACGACAGTGGAGTGCCGACCTAAAAATTTGCAAACATTGCAGGATTTCTCCCAAACTAATCTTGCCTGCAACTAGGACTCTAGCTGCACTTGGAGACCCAAACACCACCTGTGACCTGACCCCAGGCCACTGGGGGAACAAGTTTTTTCCCCTATGGAAAATGACCATTTTTTGTCTCCTGTCACAGCTGGTTGATCATGGAGTTCAGCCTCCTAAAATTGCCAGCATTGCATGAGTTCGCCAAGACAAAAGCTGCTTCCAACGGGTAGTCTGACTACTCTTGGAGCCAAAATGCCACCTCCTACTTGACCCCAGGACACTGGGGGAAGAAGTTTTTTCCTTATAGAAAATGGCAACTATTTGTGTCCAGTCGCATCTTGGAACAGAGGGGTGCCACCTCCTAAAATCGCTAACATCGCAGGATTTCTCCATGACAAAAGCTGCTAGCAGCTAGGAATCTGACTGCCCTTGGAGCCTCAAATGCCACCTCTGAGTTGACCCTGAGACACTGGGGAAATTAGGTTTTTCCCCCAAGGCTAATGGTCACCATTCACATCCAGTTGCACTGGCCAGCAGTGGGGGTGCTGTCTCCTAAATTCACAACTGCCACAGGATTTCTCCCACAACAAAGCTGCCAGCAAATAGGACTCTGACTGCCCTTGGAGCCCCAAACACCACCTCTGAGCTGACCCTGACACACTGGAGGAATGAGGCTTTTTTCCCCACAGAAAATATCCACCATTCACATCCAGTCACTCTGGCTGACAGTGGGCTGCCACCCCCTGAATTTGCCTATTTTGCAGGATTTCTCTGAAGCCAAAGCTGCCAGTAACTAGGACTCTCACTGCCCTTGGAGCTTCAAAGACACTTCTTAACTGACCCCAAGACACTGGGGGTATAAGGGTTTTTTTCTCATTAAAAGTGGCCAGTTCCACTGTTCCAGTCCAGTTCCACGTGGCCTTATCACAGCTCTACTCAAAAACACAAATTGGCAGCTGGATGTGGATACTTGCAGGCAGGTTCAGGCCACTTAGAAAGCTTCAATTCCTGTCTTTCCAAGGTCCCATCACAGATAATGAGCTTTTTAGAAATCTCTTCAATGGCACATTAGAACCCGAGTAAGAAATTCAAATCTAACCTTTTTTCCTTTGGTCTTACAGCTTGAATTCCAACAGGATAGATGCGTCCCTCTCCTTGGAAGGCAACTTCTGCCTTCCCCAGCTTTTGGTGACCATTGTCTCTATCCTCCCACATATGCTCATCTCCCTCCTCAGCAGGGTTGGCTTCTTCATCCTGTGGAGCAAACACAGGGACAGTCACCAGCCTGCTCATTCCAAACTTGGGCAGCACACACAGACTTGTGGGACCCTCTGGACGTCCCTGTGCTGAGCACTGAAACGGGGTTGGAAATTTAACTCTGGGTAGAAACCAGTTTTGGATTTACCTGGCATCTGCTTGTTTGGTCTGGTAACCTGTGTGCTCACAAAAAGGCCTGCAGACAGAACAAAGGAGATTCAAGGTGTTTGTGACCATCAGAGACTGAAGCAGTGAACAAAGCTCCTATTCCCACACCCTCTGCCCCCCAAAGGCCTGCTGGGGCTGGACAGAGCAACAAAAACATCTAAGTTCCTACTAAAAATTTTCCCCTTGTACCCATAAACCCAGAGAAATCATGGCTGTCCTATCCCTGGAAAGGTCCAAGGCCAGGCCAGATGGGGCTTGGAGCACCCTGGGCTAGTGGATGGAATGACAGGGTGATGAAATGTAGTGATCCTTAAAGGTCCCTTCCCACCCAAACCGTTCCACAATTCCAGGACCTCTCCCTGCATTTATTTTGCATCATTTCCTTTCAAATATGAATTCCCAAATTTAAATGATTTTTTTAAAGGAGTACTTTAGAATTATTCCAGGAATATGAAGGACAGCATCAAACATACAGGAATCATTCCTACGCCCATCAAATTATTATTAATTGGAAACTTATTCCCTCATTTCTGTCCTTGTTCTCCTTTCCTGAAAAACCTCATGATCCCACAGTTTCTCTGAGAGATCTACTGGGATTACTGGAAGCTTTGCTCTGTCAGAGAGCCAGGGGGGTTTACAACACTTGTTCTTCCGTATCTTTATAATTTAACCAGCTTTCCCCCAAAATGGTATTGTGGGAGAAGTTTAGAATTACTAGAAATGAATCAGTGTCACCTTTTTTCCCTCATTCTTTTCCAATTAATTCCAAATCCTTGGAATTACCCTCAAATGAGGCCTAGAAATCTACTGTAAAAACATCAATCAGAGGAACATCTTGAAAAGAGAAAACAACATCCAACAGCAGCCAAAACAATCCCATTTCTATTTTTAACTGGTCTCCAGGTGCTCCTTCCAGAGCTCCCAAAAGCCATTGCCATTCCATGAAGGTGAGGAGGCAGTTTTGGATGTGTTCTTTGCCATAGGATGGGATAACAGAGTCCAGAGGGTCTTTTTGGTCCCTTCCAAGCCAAACTACCAATTCCATTCCAGAAATCACAATTCCATTCCTCCCATTAACCCAAAAATTTTCCCCCCTCCTCTTTTTGCTCCACATCAGGCTTGTGTTACCGAACGCCACAGGCACGGGATGCCTCAGCATTCCCTGGGGATGCAGATCAAGGCTGACCTTGTGGCCTCACTGCTCTAAAATGCCCAGCTGGCCCCAATTCCCAGCTGTAATGTCTCAAACAGCAGTGTGAGGGTGTTCCCTCTCCCATCCCACCACTGGGACAGCTCACACAGAATGCAACTTACTGGGTTTGGAACTCCTGGCTCAAAAAGCACGTGTTGGAATATCTTCTTCTGGGTATATCCACAACACCAGGAGACTCCCTGGAAGCCATGGATCAGGGGCAGAGTCAGATGAACAATCCTGAACTGGTCTTCAGGGGATGCATCCACAGCATGTGGCTGAAACAACTTCAAAGCTGTTCCTTCCCTTTGTGACAGCCAGGAAGAACATCCCAATCACGGATTTCTGACAGGAAAAAAATCTCACAACTCCAGGCTAAGTGGCTCCTCCAGATCCAGGCCAGCACTCCAATGGGCTCTAAAGAATAAACAGGCAAGACCATCTCAGGGCACACACCATGGGTATCACATTCCTCACTGGAACTGGGGTGTTCCCACATCCCTGTGACAGTCAGAAGTATCCCCATTTGCTCCCTCTTCCATGCAGGAGAAAGAGACAACAGAGCCCTTAAACACCCAGTGTGTAATCCCAACAATGCAGGGAAAACTACCTCACTCTGGGGAGAAACAGCATCACGCCCAGTTCTGGAAAGAACCAAAGAGTACTGGAAACATTTCCAGGCTTGGAGCCTCCCAGCTCTGGAAATGCAGCTCCCAGGCCTCTTCCCATGGAAACCCCATTCCTGCCTGGCACTGGGCTCAGGGAGAAATCCCCACCTGTTTCACCAGCCTGGCACAGAGCATATTCCATGGACATCCCAGGAGGGTGTCCCTGACCACGGAATGGGGGTGGAACAGGATTATTTCAGGAGTTTAATGTGGATTTGAGCCACTCCTCAGCTTGCAGCTCCCAAGCCATGTCCTCTGGGCTGCCTTTCCCACACCTCACTGGGAAACAGTGGCTCCTCTCCCTAAATGCCTAGTTGCTGTGCCCTTCCCAAAAAACACCAGAGGACACAATCAATGGTCAATCCACTGTCTGCTCTGTTTTCCATATCCAGCACTTCAATGACTCCAGAGTCAGACAATCAGGATAAATCCCAGGTTACAGGTACTGGCACAAAGCAGCTGCTGCACTGGAAGGGACAATTTTGGTGGCTCCTCTCCCCTCAGCTGGGAATTCAGTGCTGCCAAGAGCCTGGCAGTGATCATGGATTTGTCCTTTCCTATGGATTAATCCCCAGCATTCACTTCCAAGTGCTGCTGGAGCATCTCTCCAGGGAAAAAACTGTGCCCAGTTTCCCAGGAAGGATGGGAAGCTGCCACTGACAAGCTGGATCTCAGGAGAACTTCAGTAATTGGCTGAAAGCTTCTAAAACAGGGATTTATTTCCAGGTCTAAGGCAGTTCAAATCCTATGGATCACCAGGATTCCTAATAAAGTGCATCAAAAATGTGTCTGTGTGTAGGAACCTTCCCTTAACCCAGTTTCAGGCTCCAAGGGCAGCCAGACTCTTGTCTGCTGGCAGCTTTGGTCTGGGAGAAATTGTGGGTTTTAGTGGGCTGGCTTGGCAGGTTCTCAGAACATCACAGCAGTGGCAGCAACTCTGTCTTACTATCCCCAAGCCAAACTCTTCAGATAAATGCAGAGATGGAAGACTGTGCTGCCACCTCTTAGGCAGGCCCCTCTTTGCACAAATTACAGTGCAGTTAGGGTTGAAAGAACTGTAAACAAGTCTTCAAGAAAGGTGTTTAAACTCCTCATTCACTCCTTTTCTACTAATAACAAAGTCAAAGCTGATGCTGTAAAGCAATTTAGTGGCACTAGAAAAATCTAGTATGCAGAGGTGTTTTACCACACACAGTACTTCTTGCTCCGTGGATGTGTTAAAAGTTGGGAAACTGCTCATGGGGAATTGGGTGTTTGGGTTTTTTTTTTTTTTAAAAAAGAGATACACTGCCTTTTTAGGAAAAGGGACCATCTGAAAATAAATGAGGCCTTCTAAATTCAAAGGAACCCTGCATTGAGTAAGGCTATGGACAATTGTTCACTGATATCAAGCTCTGTCCCCCAAACAAACAATGCTGGGAAACTGGTAACAATAGATCAGGAGAAGGCTGAGGTCCTGAGCAGTTTTTTTACCTGTCTTCAACGACAGCCTCTCTTCCCACATTTCTCAAGTGGATGGACAGCAGGATGGGTACTGGGAAAGCAAAGAGTTTTTACCCTGAAGAAGCATAGATCTGGTTTGCTTGACTCAGAGGGCCACACCTCTAGAAACAGAAAGAAAAGAAGGCAGAAGTTATTGCTGAGCTGATTGGAATGACTTCCTAAGTCCCACGCATGAGAGAGTGAGTATTTCCCATAGGTGCCCCACCCTGGTGCAGTGCTTTCCCAGAAACAGTGAGGTTTTCATCACTCTTCCCAGAAAAATCTGGTATTCCAGGCTTTAGACCTGGGTATTCCAACAAAATGACAAATCTGCTTTTCCAGTACAATTCATTATACACTTGGATCTCTTGGGAAGCCAGCACAAGCAAAACACAGCAGCCCTAGGAGGGGAAAACACAGTACTTCATATTCTCTTGTATAGGTAAGAAAGAGTCATGGATTTTGTTCAGCTCTCCAGGGATTCCTTCTCCAATGTTAAACGTGGCAGTCCATAACTTCTGAGCTCATCATCTGATGGATGATGTGCTTGGAGAGAAATGAACCTGAAAGCTTTATATAGAACTTTGGCATTTTTCATCTCATGTCATCCCACAGACACTGCTGCATCTTAAAATCCTTTGTATTCATTTTCCTGCAAAAATTTCCAAAGGATTCAACTTTCTGAAGCCATAACAGGCACTGCAGAATAACCAGTGTTTCAGGGGCCCTCTGCATTGCTCTTACATTGCAGTTACATTTCATACTTGACTGGGAAAAAAGGCCAACAAATTTATTTGTCACTGCTTGTGAATATCCATACTATATTCTTATGACTAATTATCTGCTGGCAGCACTTCACTGCAAACATTTCAGATCAGAACCAAGAGATTTAATTTTTCTCTTGGCAAGGGGATGGTTGAACTGTCCCACCACAAACCTCTGCAGAAGTTTAAAAAGTACCTCAGAACAACAGGTATTATTATTTATAATAATTATTATTATATGTCACATAATGGTGAAAATTATGCCAGTCCCAAACAGCTGTGCAGCCTGGATGGATTATTCCTACTCCATACACAGGATTTCCTATGATCTACAGAGGCAGAGCAATTGTCCTGTGAAAAACTGCAGTTGGGTGAGAAGGAGAGGTAGAGACTTCTAGGTGTTATATTAGAATCACCATATAAAACATTGCCAAAGATGTTGTAGGTTACAACCCCAAAACTGCTTTAATTAGTGGGGAGAACCTGCAAGACAGAGGATTCCATCCTAGCACAACACATGGGATACACTTCTGAGCCTCTCAGAAGAAAAGCTGTGAAACACTTTGTCTGCCAGAGACAAAAAACTTCCAAGAAGCTGGGAAGACAGACAAAATGCCCTCCTGAGGGTGAAGGAGATGGTTAAAGACTGCTTTCCTCAGTGTCAGTGTACTAAATCTAAAGCAGGACTGTTCCAAATTATCCCCCCACAGCCCAGGAGAGAGACAAACCCCGCTGAAGTTGCATTGAGGTGTCAGTAGTCAAAAAGATAGCAAAATTTAACTCTAGTCCAGGACACCTCCCATTATTTCACCAGCTGTTTTAAGAGAATATCTTTTATTACTCGTGTTTTTTATGGGGGTCCTTTCTTTTCTTAAGAAGCCTTGTTGAGGGCATGTTTGCTTTCAAGATGCTAAAGGCTGTTTTTGAATGGCTGCTCTAAATTGTCTAAGACAGAACAGAATATAGCTTCCTTCTGTCTGAGTGCTGAGCAGCTTTAAGAGGCTCATATTTCTCTTAATGCAGCTGGACAGGCTTTCTTTCAGCAGAAGCAGACTTGAAAAAGTGTTTGCTGCTATATCATCTCATTTTATAATCAGAGATTGCCTCTCAGAAAACATAAAGCAGTAGGCAGTCTAGAAGAAAAAGGCTGAAACTCCAAGATGCAAAAGCATTTAACACCAATATTTGTGAGGTTTCCCTTTGGCATGCTCAACTGAGAGGATGAGAAACATAAACATAGGAAATTCCAACAAAGCATAAGAAAAAGCTTTTTTTACCACAAAAGTGGCCTGACACAGGAACAGGATGCCCAGAGTTGTGGAGTCTCCATCCTTGGAGATATTCCAAACCTCACTAGAAACATCCCTTTACAACCTGCTTCAGGTGACCCTGCCCTGAGCAGAGCTTGGGCTGGAGACTTCCAGGGGAGCCTTCACACCCTGGTGGCCCTGCAGTGCTGGGGGGACAACACTCAGCCTGGCCCCGGGCAGCCACATGTCCCAGACTCACTCTCAGGGAATTTTCCAAGGCACTGATGGACATTGAGCCTTCCAGAATATTCCTGTGACAGCTGCTAGACAAGGGGTTGAAACCAAAGTTAGCCACAGAACAGCACGTTGTGCTCCACCTTGTGTAGGTCTTTAATGCAGCTGTGTAGGCTCATTTCATTCTCACCTTCAAGGTGAGTCAAAGCTGGAAGTTTGGATGAATTTTAGGTGAGTATGTCTCTAAAAACCAAAAGAAAGCTCTGAATGCTTTATGTTCTTATTCTGTTGGCCAGTAGAGGGAGAAAAGAGAGAGGAAATGGAAAGTCATTCTTGATTCTCTGTGGATGAACACCAATTCTCTATCATACAGGCCCCAGGAGTTCACAGCCCTGGGGCCAAACTTCTTCTGTCAGAGCTAATGTAACAGCTAAACCCACATGATATTTAGTTATTGGTTTAGGTATTGTAACCACACTGAACATCCTGCTACACAGCTAAGGTCAAGGACTGAATCCAGCTGTAATCTGCCCTGGCAGCTGACCCATGGCTCTGGAAAACTAGACTCAGCACAGTTTTCCATACACCTAGAGCTGCATCTGTTGCATTAAAGTCTGTGTTTCATTTAAACCTTTTCCCTTTAACAAGACTGTAAAATGATCAAATGTGCCCCAGCCATTCACAAGGATTTTCTCTGATACAAAGAGAAAGAAAGCATTTTCAGGTGCTTACTTCCAGCAGCTATCCCTGGACTGAAACGGGACAGGCAAGATCAGCCCCTCACCCCAAATTTTTATTGCTTGCAGTATTTGATGGCAGAGGGAAAGAGTACTGTCCTGAAGCCCAACCAATTGGCAAAGTGAGGACCTCATGAGGGGTTTGTTCATGTTCAATACTGATACAAATTCACCTCGCAAAAGCTAAATTTGCATCACTTCTAACAGAATTGCATCTCTATGCTGCCTTTTTATATAGCAGCAGGTTATAAATGCTTCATTTATTGATTAAACAATAAATAGAAAGTCATTGATGGACAAATATAGGAGAACAAGTTATAGTTCAATCTAAAATTAGATCATCCTTGTCTGTGTCCAGTTTCAAATACAGTTATCCACTTGGCTCTGGCCTGATGGAGCCCCAAGGTGAGCAGGATCCAGGTCACGCTGCTGCTCCAAAGCTGCTCTGAAATGAAACTGCACAAGCTGCACCAGACATCTCCAGCAGTCCCTCTTCCACTCTAAAACTCAATTTTGGTAGTTTCAATAGAGCTCTGCTCTCAAAACAATATTTCCAGAGGAGCATAAATGGTGTTGAGTACCAACTGCAATTTCCAGAGCTGAATGTAGGGCACATAAAAGCCACTCAATGAGCCTGCAGTGACACAGAATCTCCTACCTATAACTGCCTCAGGAACAGCCCTTTGGAAAAGTTTTGCCAATGCTTGAGCCTGGTTTTTGATTGAGATTGCCTGTCCCGCTAGAGTGAAACTTCTGTCTGAGGTTTGTAATTTGTCATGCACACTTAAGTAAGGTTATGTAGAAGTAACCGTAGTTATTCCTACATAACCTTTTCTGGAGGTGAAAAATGTACACCTTCTGCAAGTCATTCAGGAGAAAAATAGGAAAAAGACAAACACGATGGAGATTCTCTGTCCTTATCTTGTCCTTTTAACGTGTCAGACTCCACCCCTGCTGAATTCTATGGCAAATGAAGAAGCACGTAGTGCACAGCTGAAAACTGCAGCACAACCAAGGATGGAGGGGATTCTTCTGAGAGATTAATACAAGCCTTAAATAAATGAACACCGAGCCGTGCCCACGCGGTGGCAGCAGAGGAAAGCGAGGAAACAGCCACGGGCAGCCCCAGGAGCAGCATTAGTAACCTGAGCTGAAGCATTCCTTAGTCAAGGGCACACCTAACAAACAGCACGCACCTTCAACATTAGGGTGATCCAATGTGCCGAGCATCTGTGACCGCCCAAACCCAGTCGGAAGTCTGAGGTCCAAACAGCGCTGAGATAAACGAGCACATCCTCACCTGGCACTGCTTGGGAGCAAAGATGCTCTAAGGAGGGAGAGCAGATGCCTGAGTTTGCAGAACACCACGCCACCAACCATGAAAGCACATTTATTCAGAGGGTATAGCAGTGCTGTGATGGGATGATACATCTGACTCTATTGCTATCAGAAGGCTAACTAATTACTTTATTATACTCTATTATTCTATTAATCTAAAACTGAATCTGCCAAGCACTCAACTCTGCTCACACTGCACAGAATCTTGTGACTGTCACCCAACAATCCTGAAACACACACACACTTGACCCTGACAGAAACAAAACACCATCACTTTGGCTAAACAATCTCCATATTGCACTCTACTTTTGCACAAACACAGGCACAGCAAATGATAAGAATTGTGTTTTCATTCTCTGAGGTTCAGAGAATGTGAAACCCAGAAATATTCTTGGGAAGAACTGTGCCTTGCTTTTCTCTGGGAAGAGAAATTGGGGCTTTGAGCAACCTGGTCTAATGGAAGGTGTCCCTGCCTATGACAGAGGGGTGGAACAAGGTGGAGCTTTAACATTCCCAAACCACTCTATGACTGATTTTCCTTCCTGTGCCTCACAGGTTCTCCCAACACCCAGCAGCACCTGGAAGCCAGGCACAGATTTCAGCTGGAAACTGAGCAGCAAGAGCAGGCAAAGGGCAGCAAGATCTGCCAAGGTTTCCCTCTGTACCCAGAGGTACAAACACAGTGAGGTCTGCAGCCTGCCACACATATCAGCAATGTGGCCTTGGCCCCTAAGGAGTCTCTGCTATTGCTTGTAACTCTGGGAAATAAAAATCTCAGCTTTAGGGAAACCTGCACCTCTCACTTGGTCAAGTGGGATGGAAGAGCTGATGGGAAAAAAACAAATGTGCCAGGACCTGCTTGGCTTCACAGCCTCATGTGGAGACCACAAGACAAGGGTGGTCCAGATTGGACCTGAACTGTCCAGCATCCTCCCCACAACAAGCTGGCCCACAGCTATTCCCCACACATGCATGCCCACACTCATCTTCCCTCTCCCAGGAAAACCCTTTCTGCTGTCACAGGTCAGGAATAAAGAAAGAGGAGCTTAGTAAAAACAAAGGTGGACAAGAAAAACCCACAAGTAAATAATGGTTTTCTAGTCTGAGAAATATGTGGTCTAACTGAGACCGTTGTATCTTTTTAGAAGTTATCATCTCTGCTTTCCCTCTTACAAGCTGGGTGAGTGCACTCTTCCTTCTGCCTCACCATCTAGAAAGGCTCTCATAGACAAACCAGTCCCAGGTTTCTAACTGGTGGTGGGCCAGGTGGATGTTTCCAGTGAGGTCACCTCTGAGCAGATCTCCCAGGGATTACAAGGGAGGAGCAGGACACAGCATATATATTTTGCCAACTGTCATGATTTTACCTCGGAGGAAAAGAATGTGCTGAATTCCACCTGAGCAAGAGAAGGGAGTGATAGACTAAGGAGCTCCTCAGGCTTTTCACAGGAGCTGCATTTCCTGAGAGGAACTGCTGGGAGAAGAGAGGGACATTTACAAAGGAATTCAGGCCAGGAGCTTGCCATTATAATTTGCTGTAGTGAGCAGACACCTATCCATAACACGCTGATTTCCAGACTCAAATTCAAAGTCCTTAAATCTGGCACAGTTCCACCTGGCTGGTCAGAGGCAGCAGCAATGACCCATCACCCTTGTGCACAAAGGGGGTAAATACAGGCTGAGAGCATTTCTCTAAGATGCCTTAGACAAGGAAGTGAAAAGAGCTGGAGCTTCAATCTATCTGTGCTTTGGAACCACCTGAGAGAGGCAAAACATGGCTGGACATAGCTTAGGACAGGATAAGTCAATTAACAAATAACATGCACATCACTAAGTGCTTTGAGTTTTAAAAGGCATTTTGAATGGAAGAGGAGCCTGTTTCTCCAACTCTGCTGAATCCCCAGCTGATTTCTACCTTATATAATCACCTGTTTCAATAGACTGGATGTAAGTTGGTACTTACTAAACCAGAAACCACTATTGTCTCCAAAACTGCAAGCTGAAATTATTTATGCTACCCTTGACATGCATGAATTTCAGGATCTGCTAGTCAGCAATGGATTTTTGCTGGGTTTTTTTACAGAAATATGGCATTTAATAGGTCCATTCAGGACTAGCAGCCAAGCAACTGTGAGTTCCTCTTGAGCAGGCAGGCCCAGCTAATTTCAAAATGGATTGCTCTGTGAAGGAAGCATAGCACTTCCCAGATCACAGAAATGGTTTACTGGCCCAAGTCTCATATAAAATAGTCTCTTGGTGAGAAGCTGAACAGTTTTAAAATGTGTCAGAGAAACCATTAGGTGATAAAAATTCACAGAGCAATTTTGCAAGAGAAAGAGCATAAATAAAAAGGGTATAGTTTCTCTCCCAGACTTTCCCGTGAGTCAGCTGCATTCAAAGAGATGTGCCACAGCTAGAAATGAGCTAAAGGCAATTAAAAAGTTTGGCTGCCTGTGTCAAACCTTCAGCTTGTACTCATGCACTTTAATCAGAAAAGCAGCAATTACATAAACAGTGCCACTAAATTAAGGGAGAGCAGAGAGAGCAGCCAGCATAGATCAAACCCTGTACGGGTCTTGAGAAGGAAAAAAATAGCAACTGATCCTTGTTGGTGTGTGAGAGCATTCATTCTGCATCCAAAAAAAACATACATACAAAGAGCTGGCTCTTGCAAGGAAATGTAGATGCTAAAACACAACTTCCAGCCAGCACAGGCAATCTTACTTCAAGGATATTCTGATCTGCTTTTGATCTGGTAAGGTTTTAGTTACGGCACTGTTACAGATTCTTGTTGGAGGCCTCTCACATACAAACATGACAGGCTACTTGGAGTGGAAAAAGGAAGAAATCTGAGCCCCAACATTAAGCACGAGATATTCTGGGGAAAAACGTAATCAAAATTTCCCACCACTCATCTTAACCCAGCACTAGCTAAAATTTTAAAAACCCCTGCTTATAAAAGCAGTAGCTTGTAGTTTCTTACTAAGCTACTTTTAAGCAAAGAGAAAAAAAATCCACAAAGAGAAAAACTAATCAGGAGAACACCTCCATTGCAGTGAGGCAGAACTTCCCTCTTTGATAGGACAACCAGCTTGGTGCAGTAAGTGCAAAGAGCAGGACATTTCTGGCTGCATCAGGATGGCTACCTGACAAATTGTGATGAGAAGTCTGTTTGGGATTTCCCAGTCCCATTTCTTGTGCCATAAAAAAGTCACGTGCAGCATTCAAGCAAACGTAACTATTGCCAGGCAGAAACCCTTCTTCTCTCAAGGCGTTGGCATACAACCTCCAGAGCCATGGACCCAGGAAACCAGGCAGGCTTGAGCTACAGCTTGGGCTGGTGCAGGATTTGGTGGTCAGGAGAACCTTCTCCTGGTTTTGAATTCCTGTGTTGACCCTACAGTCACATGGCATGCAAGAGTTGCAGCTGGTACAATAAACACCTACTGTGCCCCCGTTAAGCCAAAAAAACATCAGTGCACAAGTTATTTCTGAAGGGAGGAATCAGGAGCAATATTTGCAGTGTGGTAAAGCTGCTCTCCTGCAGTGAAGAGCTATTCTGAAAAAAAAAAAGCAAGTAGCAATGCTGTGTAGATTAATTTATTATTACCCTTGCTTCAAACAAGTCTGGAACTGGAGAAAAGAGCTCATTAGAGTCCACACTAATGGGAATTACTTGTCACACTTAAATTATGCAACTCTCCTTTCCCCCAACATCTATGACTCCTTCCTCAGTATTGCAGTGCCTCTTCCTTCAAAAGATGTAAATAATTCTTGGTTCTGCTGCTCCCTTTCCCTCAGGGGTATATTTAGAATATAAGAGCCAGACTCACTTGTAAAAATGTGGGAAGGGAAAACTCCTCTGCACAAAGTGCTGCACCTCACCCTGAATTGTGTGTAATTCTTCTCTTACCAAACGCCTCTGTATCAAACAGATGGTCCAAAAGAAGACCATCCAACAGATCTTCAGACACAAAATAAAACCCAGCAGATACCCTACACGCATTTCAATTCTAGCTCTGCACTGGAAGTCCAAATTATTTTACCTGATGACACTTTCCTTAGCAGGCCAGTAGTTACACCCCTGGCACCCAGCTGCCCATTTCTAGGTCAGAACAGTAAAAATGTTCAGAGGAGGATTGATTCCTGTTCTTCAGCTTTGCCAGAAGCTTTCCTAACCCTCTTCCTCCAGTGAAATTTAAGGTATAAGGTCCCCTCTGGAAGGCCAGGGGGTTCTGTTACCACCACAATCATGCCTGGGAGCCTGGTTTCACCCTGCAGCTCTGTCCATCTCCCAAGGCACAGGGAGCACCATGGCTAGGGTGAGGCTGTCACCTCACTGGGCAGCACATCTGTGGGAACCCAGGCCCTCCCTCTGGCTGTCCTGAGCAGCCAAGACCCCTGCCAGGGGTCTCAGAGCCCCTGGCATAGAGCCCAAGATGCCTGTGGTTTTGATTATGACTCGTGGAGCAAGTTGCCAACCTTAGATGAAGATCTGCAAGCCAAATTAAGTAGAATGATAGTGAATTTATCACAAGGTGAAAAAGTAGATTTTGGGGTTTTTAGAATGGGGGTTCAGGAGGTAAGATGGAGGGATCTGGGCGTGTCCAGCCTTTCTTCTTCTTCTGCTTGGCCTCCATCTTCTGCTGTGATGTTGGCACTTACAGATTGGTTTAGAGTAAAAGCTCACTGTCTAACATAGGTGATAGGTATTGGAAAGTAATTGTAAACATTGTATATGTAGTTTTTAGTATAAAGACATAACACCACCCTGGGGGCAGGCAGAGTGCTCTGGACTGTCCTGCTGGATGGACCTCGGCAGGACAGGAGAAAGAATTTTACAGATAAGATACAATAAACAACCTTGAGACCAAGAAATGAAGAGCTCTGACTCCTTCTTCAAGCACTGGGCTGGGAAAAGAGACTTTCTAACACATCTTGGGGTCACTGTGACCAGCTAGAGATCCCAACACAGATCCTCTTTCCAGGTGTGAGAAGTGGTGGCTGGCACATCAGGAGCCCTGAGAACAGGCTTCCTTCTGCCAAGCTCCCTGCCACCAGGAGCAGGCACCCAACCCATCCTGCCCCTGCTTCCTGGAAGGTTTCGGTCAGGATGTCACTCCCCTAATGCCACACACATTTTCACAACAGGAAGCCTCCCTGCTCTGTGATACAGCACTAAATTACAAACACTGAGCTGCTCTATTTGCACAGCTGAAGACACACTGGGGAAATCACATCTTTAAGCCAAAACCCCAACACATTTGTTGTCATGATGGCAGAGCAGTTTTTTAAAGTTGGTTGGAACACGACAAGTCAGTCATCAGCAGCAGCCTGACAAAATACTGCAATTTACAGCTCTGCTAGTTCAGGAGAACTATTATTTTTGTAAGGATTGACTGATGTTTTCTGAACTGTGCTAGAATATGAGGTTTTCTTTCCAAAAGCAGCATGAGATGAGGATAGGAGAAAGAAGGGTTTCTTTTAAGCAACAAATACACTGGTATTTGGTACATCTAATAAATCAAAAGTTGCCCACACGATCTTTTAATAGTTGTACCAGAATGAGCTGGTATAAGGGCAGGCTGAAGTTCTTCAGCCATTTAGCAGCAGATGGCTGCCAGGTTCACTGGTTACATGACACCACATTGCTTCACCACATACACTCCTATGCTTGTATTTCAATATTTATGTGGACTATGATAAGCAACACAGAGATGGGAAAGAGCCTGCTCTCTTCTGTTTAAAACATAGATGTGTATGTAGTGCACAGCAGTGCTGAAACCAGAGGAGATGGAAGCAGGCAGATGTTTCCTGGCTTGTAACTCATTGATACAGGGTTATAGGACTGAGCATTAAAATCCTTCTTCACAACCACACTTCACTTCCAAGTCTAGTTTTTATCTACCAGTTCACAGGAAACTTTGAGTCAGACACCACCCTTCCCTCTCCTAAGAAGGCACATCTAAACCCTTCCACTTAAAACAGAGAAAAAACAACTGTTTGGCAAGTGGAAATCGTGTCAGTATGGCCCCCTTAACATCAGAGCCAAGACTAAGAGCTTGGCATCGATAAGTCTCTCTGAAACCTCAAGACATATTTAAAATGGATAAGCCATGTAAATGGATAAGCCAGCACACCAAGTTCCAGATCAGTTCCTTTCCAGCAAGAGAACACTGCAGCCAGAGCAGCCCATCTTAGTTCCCCGTGCTGCTGCAGCAGCTACTTCCCTCTGGTAAATCAGGTTATCCCAGAGGAACAGGGCTGCCAATTCTATTTTGACAGATGAGCACCACTGGTGTGCAGGACTTGGCACTAGCCATGCACCCAGATGCTGAAGGATAATATTTCCTGGGCACCTTTCAGGAACTGAATAGATACAAGCACTAAGGCACCTCAAGGTTTACTGTAGTAAAAAGATGATTTCTGAAACAGGGTGTTCAAGTCTGGACTTCCAAAGAGGGAGGGTTTGGAGGGAAGTTACCCAATTCCCAAACATTTACCCAGCACACATGACAACCTCTTCATGGAGGAAAAATACACAAAAGCCCCACACTTCAATACTGGCCAGCTTTGTCAAACAAACAGCTGTGTGGCCACCAAGAGCCTCCCTGCAAAAGGAGAAGGAGATGGCCAGAGTTTGTCAGACAGGCAGAGACCAGCTCAGTGCTGCACTCAGACAGCTCCTGGCAGAGGGGCAGGAACTGTACCAAAGGAGGGGTGGTACAGCCCTCTTCAATTTGCAGATGAGGGGACAGGTTTCTCCTCCCCAGACACTGAGGTGTCCCAAGGAGACCCTGGCACCACGAGGTGTCTGAGCAGCAGCAGGGGTGACATGGACCACTGAGATACCATGAGAGTGATCCCATCTCCCCTGAGTTCACTGCCCTTTGCTTAGCCTCCACCTTGGCCTTGCCTTTACCAAAGTTTCCCAACAGAAGAGACAGCCTGGCTCCCAGGTGAAAAATATTTCACACACTGCAGGCAACATTTAGGGAGCAGGGGAAATCTCTCTTGGCAGTGCTCCCAGTCTGAGCTGTCACTGCCCTCCATCAGTCACAGGTGCTCTTCCATGTCAGAGTAACCCACACTCAGTGCCAGCTCCTGTCTCTCCCCATCCTGCTAAGCATCTCACAGCAGTGTTTGCTTCAGCCCCAGCACCTGCAAGCAGGCTGTTGTCAGATCTGCCTATGCTGGAAAGCAAATTCCCA
Organism: Agelaius tricolor; assembly: GCF_023055355.1. Taxonomy (NCBI): domain Eukaryota; kingdom Metazoa; phylum Chordata; class Aves; order Passeriformes; family Icteridae; genus Agelaius; species Agelaius tricolor. The sequence goes on from NW_027269263.1 coordinate 9,489,575, forward strand.
TCAACCCCAGCTTTCCTGCTCTAACTTCTGTCAGCCCACTGCTTTTCTTGCTTCTTAGCTCACTGCCTCATCTCTCCATCCCACCAAATATCTCACATCAACACTGCAGAGCAGATGAGACAGAGCTTTGATAATGCATCCATTCCCTTGCTGTACTTGCTGGATGCCTGAGAGCACTGTTTTAATGAATCACAACAGGCTTTCTCCTGGTGCCATTGTTTGGGGCCACAGCACAGCCAAACTGAACATATTTTGAAAGCTGTTTCTAAGAAGATGAGGGATGAGACCCTCCAAAGAGACATGGGTCTGGGGACTTGAGTGAATACACTTTCCTCAGGCAAGTTTGACCCAGGGCATCACTCCTTTGGTGCAGAAGCCTCCCATCATCAGTGCACACAGTTCTTAGAATAACTGTGGAATTTTCCAAGAGGATATGGTGAAATCCATGTGCTTTACAGCCTCCTTATTCACACACTCTGTGCTCATGCACTGGCTCTGTTCAGACTGTATTTCACCATGCCTAATGTTTGTCTTCAGTTCTTCTCCCTCCCTTCCCTTCCCCCAAGTCCTGCCCCAAGCTGTGCACAGTAAACTGAAAGGGGCAACTTCCCTCAGCCCTGTCCAGCCTTTGCACTTTATATATACATATATATAAAATCTAAATTATATGCCACAAAAAAATATTCCTCAACAAGAATATCCTGGGGTTTAGACAATGGGTACAGACAACTTAAAAGCTTTCTTTTAAATTTCACCCCCTGCCATGTCAGACATTAATTTACTACCAGCACAGAGGTGCATATTGTGTTAGTGCTGTTCATACCAGTCTTCATGGAGGGAAAAAAAAAAAAAAAAAAAAAGAGAACAGCTCTCTAGGGACATGCCTGCTCATTTCTGGCTCATTAACTTTAATGTCATACACAGCTCTGACAGGTTGGGAAGACAGAATAGGTGATCTTTGCTATTCTCTAGATCATGTCTAGCCCACACTTTTACCTTAAAGTCACATTCCTGACCCTGTGCTTTAACCAGATAAATAAGTAGCAAGCCTGCCCAAAGGTTTGCTGCTCATTTCACTCTTAGCATCACACACAAGCACTGGGCCCCTTGTCAGAGTGTTACTATAATCATTAACCCTGGCACAGCTGAATTGCTGGGACTCCAAGTGGCACCTGATGCAATGGGTTTCTGCAGCTCTGGGGGTGCCAGGCCACTTCCAGGAGGAAACCCACCCAAACAGAGTGTGTACACAGCTTTCACAAGCAGGGGGCTTGACACATTTGACAAAAATTTTTTTTTCCCCCTCAGAATTGTTCTGTCTGATGTTGGGCAAGGAAGAAGGAAAAGGAAGATTTTTTTTTTTCTGTCTAAACCTCCCCCATAATTCAGACAACAGGAAGAGTCAAAATTTCACTTTTAACATCTGCTGCCAAACAACTCTCATGCTTCAACCTGACATCATGGGGACACTTCTGGGAATACCAGTGAGGTCCCAGTGCCCTTTGTGCTGTGCTGACACAGAACCTTAACTTGTACTCCAAGGTTTTGCTGCTATTATGATCAACACAGGGAGTCCTGAGGTGAGACAGTCTCTCACCTTCTCAGCCACCAGACCCCAACACAGATGGAGCCCACATCAAATCTACAGATCTGATGAAACATTCTGCACCTATGCCACCATCATTGGGGTATCCCATAAAACAGAGACTAAGGTTCAACAGAGACATGGGTTACCTCAGCCTAATATGATTTACCAGGTAGACAGCAAAGTGCATACTCCATCCATCTCGTGGATGCCACCACTGCCAGCAGCACAGGATGCTGCACAGGAAGGTTTGAGCTGCTGGGGAGCAGCCCTGGATGCATGCAGACCTGAGGGGAACAGTAAGGCCACCTGTTTGCCAGGACTGGCAAGATGGCTTAGAAATGTCCCTTGTCTGGAGGCTAGCAGGGTGTGTACAGGCTGGCAATGCCCTGGGTAAACAGCTCTTCACAGATTTTTCAGGGAGCCACGTTCTGCAGGTAATAGTAATTTCCTCACTCTTTCAGTCAAAATGGTATTTATAAAGCATTTCCATTACAATAAGTCTTCACTTTCCAAAATTAGCTTGCCAAAGTGTTTCCAACCATCTCAAGTAACAACAGCAAATTAAACAGTGCATAAATAACCTGCATCACACGCCCACCAGCTTCCAGTGATCACAGGGGGCATGAGAAAGGAAAGGAACAAAACTGGAAGTGAAGAATATTTCCTTTCCTCAGAAACTAGTAAAGCAGAGGATGAATCTGGGGGGGAAATAAACTTTAACAAATTAAATCCCCTAAATTATTGCTATTGGTAGAGCTGATTCAGAGAAACCTTCTGAGAATATTAAGGTACAGCACATGGCTCTGCTCCCCCTCTTTTGGTGGTGCTCTGGGTCATGTCATGAGAACTGACCTTTTCACAGTGGGCTCCCTCTACCCCTTCTGTGTGCCCCAGGAAAAGGCACAACCTTCTCATAAGAGCAGCCGAGCTCTCAAGCAAAAGTTAGCACAGGTGGCTTCAGCTGTTTATTTTTCTACTTCCAGTTTAGAGTGTCAGGTTGCAGACAATGGTTATTAATTAATTAATCAGAGGTCAGTTCCATGCTGAGACCAATCGTCCCTCCCAATAAGCACCTTTCTTAAACAAACACAATCCAACCCAAAAAGGAGTTTAAATAATCCCTCACTCCTCAGGGATGCTCCTGTGCTTGATTTGGTGGCAGCGCAAACTGCAGAGATGTGGGGACTGCCACCCATGTGGGAGTGCCTGGGGGGAGCACTGAATTAACTTGCTGCAGTTTTGGATACATCAGAGCATGGAAGAGTATCTTGGAATGATCTCAGGCAGCAGCTTAAGGCAAAGCACATTCAGCAAATAAACATTTTTATAACAGCAGCACTGCTTTGTGGCTGCCATGGTGTAACCCCAGCTGGCAGCCAAGCCCCATGCAGCCACTTCCTTGCTTCCCCACCAGCAGCATCAGGGACAGAACTGGAAGAGTAAAAGTGAGAAAACTTTTGGGTTGAGATAAAGGAAGTTTAAGGAGTAAAACAAATGCCATGCATGCAAAGTAAAATAAGGAATTCATTCACTATTTCTCATGAGCAAGCAGCTGTTCAGACATCCCAGGACAGCAGGACTCCATCATGGGTAAGCGCTACTTGGGAAGACAACCATCACCATTCCAAACATTTCCTCCTTCTTCCCACAGCTTTGTATGCTGAGCATGATGCCACAAGGTGTGGGGCATCCCTTGGGTCAGACAGGATCAGCTGTCCTGGCTGTGTCCCCCTTGTGCAGCCCCAGCCTCCCCACAGGCAGGGAGGTGTGAGAAGCAGAAGAGGCCTTGGCTCTGTGCAAACCCTGCTCAGCAGTACCAAAACCATCTCAACACCCTTTTCAGCACAAATCCAGAACACAGCCCCTTACTAGCTGCTGTCTAGTGAAGAAAATGAACTCTACCCCAGCCAAAAGAAGCACAGTGGCATATGTGAATGGAGGGGGTACCTCACCATTTTCAGAGCTCGGGTTAGAAATTCACCTTGGAAATGTGCGTGTGCACATGAAAAAGCAAACAGATCTATGCTGATGGTGCTGCAAGTCTGGTGCATTTTAATATGAGAAATTTAATTGCTGTGCTTTACTTCTGAAGCCCAAGACAGTTGCCCAAGCAGATGTGCTCATTCACAGAGCAGTGAGGAACACAGGTAAGACAGAAGAAAGGAGGATGGGGAAGATTAGACATGGCTCAAATAGCTAGAAAGGCAAAACAGTTTGCTTCCACAAAACAGAAGAGACAGACTGGACACATCTTTCCAAGCTCCAAGTTTCTCTGATCTGAGGGTTCAAAGTACTAATTTGCTTAATGATGCCAAGGCAGCTCTGCTCTTCAGAGAGAAAACTGTCCACCCATGTTAGCAGCTGTGCCCTTGCCTGGGAAATGAGAGTGAGGGAGGTTTCCTTTTGTCTTTAAGCTCAGGGCCCAATTAACTGTGTGGGTCCCTGGGCCTGTGGCAGAGATGGAGGCTGGGGAGGCGAGCAGTGGTAACAGCAGCACCTGGCAGAATTAGTGCCTAGCCAGGGGAAGAAGCCTGAGAGAGATCACAGAAGCATGAACAGACTGAGCAGGGGGGCAGGGGGCTCTGGTTCTGTAGAGCAGGATGCAAAGGGGCAGAAAGAGAGCAGCAGCTACAACAGGTGTCTCATTTTTACAGGTTTACACTGGGAAATGAGTACAGTCATTAGATCACTGCTTAAGCATTCAATCATCAACACTCAAGATCTCAAATAGATCTCTTCTTATTAATGGCCATTTCTCTTCAGAACAGACGGATTAATTCTTTTACATAGAACAGCCATACTTTAAGCTCTACTTTGCCATCCTCACTCCAAAATCATAACAGACTTACCAGATGATGTTTTCTGAGTAGAACAGTTGGGAGAAAGCCTTTCATGGCTGCCACAGCCCTTTGAAGGAAGGCCACTGTCACTGCTGAACCTCGAGATTTTATGGGACCTCGAGATTTTAGAGGAGTGCCACCACAGAAGTTGCCTGTAAAAAAGACCAGAATGGGATGTGAACCTTTTACTCTTGAGGGCTGTAAGGCATAGTCTTTCAAAATGCAGTGTGAGAAAATATTTCCCCCCTAAAAACCCCCTTAACAGAAAATCCCCATGTCATTCAGCTTTGAGCTCATGCATTAGGCTGCAGACATGGCCAGAAGAGAGCTGGCTGTACTTGTAACCAGAATGGTGGCCTCTCTCAGACAGACAAATAGTTACAGACACCCCCTGTAACCACTACAAGTCACCAGTGGCAAACACCCACTGCCTGGACCACTCTGGCCAGAAGAAATCCCTGCCCTGACAGGCAGCCCCTCCCTCAGGATCCTTTGTACAAGACACCATGCAATGCTCACAAGACTGCAGGGCATCCATATCCTCTGGGGAATAAATCACTTGGAGTGTCTTGTCACATTCACATTCTCTGAAAAATCCCTTCGCCCAGGATTTTTCTCCTGGGAAGCTGAGAAGCCTCAGAGAAAGAGGAAAATAATTTTATCTCATTTGCTTCTCCTGTGTTTTGCTCATGTGGAATGTGTTTGGAATTGTTTACCCACAGGTGATTGTTTCATTGGATTCTGGTGTGAGTTGTTCTCACTCATTGGCCAATCAGGGCCAAGCTGTGTCAGGCCTCTGGAGAAAATCACGAGTTTTCATTATTATCTTTTTTGCCTTCTGCAAGTAACCTTTCTGTATTCTTTAGTATAGTTTAGTTTAGTATTCTTTAATATAATGTAGTATCATAAAATAATAACTTAGCCTTCTGAGAACATGGAGTCAGATTCATCCCTCCTTCCTCCATCTGGGGGCAACACAAATACAACAGTGTCTCACACAGCTGACAGCTGGCACTGAAGAACCTTGTATTCATAGTGTTTTAACAGTTTAAATTTCCAGTCTGTGCTTTTTCTCAGGATAGAGGATATTTGTGCAGCTTCTCTTTCCCCACAATGTCCTAAAATGTCCTACACAATGTCCTACAAGTCAACAGTTCTTTAGTCCAGTTGGTACCTCCTCATACCCAGCAGAGCTGTAGGAAATGCCCTGCCTGCCCTGGCCCCTCTCTCTGCCCCGCTGCCTTGTCTTTGGCACACAGCTTTGGACACACACTGCAATTTGTCCACCTGCAAGTTAAAGTCTGGGAAAGAGTATCCTGCACAGACTCACACAGTGCCAGGGCACAGCCATGCCATGATTGGGATTTCATACCCAACAAGCTGGATTACAAAAGTATTTCTAGGAAGGGAAAGGTGATTAGGCTAGCTGACATAACCCCAAGTGTTACCAGAAATTCCTCCAGGAGCATGGAAGTGAGCCATGTAAAAATCCCTTGTCTGTCAGCAAGAAAAAACTTGGTTAAGCTCCCCCATTACTCTCACCCCAACATTAATGTGAGCTCTCTCTTACCTAGTAACTCTTTGGTTAGCCCAAATCCTTCACACACCATCAGCTGGCCATGACAATTAGACAGATTTCTTTCAGTCCAGAAATTCAGGACTTCAGGGGGAGTAACAGATTTTAATGGGGCTACAAGTCTCCCGTGGCAGCTGCAGCACAAAGCAAAGAACAAAGTCACAATGCTGCATATTTAACAATTGGCTCTTATTTCCTAGGGATAGCTATCAAAATGTGAGCAAAGGCAAAAGGGATTGTAATGCCCTTTAAAAAGAGAAAAGAAAAAAAAAATCAAAGGCAGGATACTGGTCCAAATCTATTTTGGTCATATTATTCATTACTTCTGAAGTTAACCTTTCATATGGTTTAGAAGTCTATGGTATTGCCACATGAATGAAAATTTATCTCTTACCCTAACTAGGCACAATAAGGGAGGAAGAAAGGGAAATAGATGAAAGTGCCAGAAGATTTTTAGCACCACAGTTTAGCATTGCTATTGTTAGCCCCTCACTTCTGCCACGTTCAGGCCTCTGATGTGCCCTGTGGTGAGAGCTTTGCCCAGAGGTGCCGGGCTTGTCTGCTTTTTGCTGGAAGCAGGATACTGGCACCCACCAGCTCTCCTAACCCTCTCTGAGGAACATGCCCAGTTTCCTAGCATGCAATGGTGCCCCCATGGATTCATTACAAGCCACACCACAGATGTCTGCAGATTTTCACAGGGGAGTTACAAAAGCCAGGAGAACTTGGATGCTCACCTGGTGGCGTTTGTGGCTCACAGGGGCGTCCCAGGGACTGCATGATTCCTTCTCAATCTGGAAGGATGACATCCATGCCAAGCTCATCTCCTCAGGAATTTTTGGGGCATTGAGAGGTTTTGCCCTGGGAAGAATAAGAATGTAGAGCATTAAATTAATTCCTAACATTAAGTTTTAAAAAGACCTTCACTAGGTACTAGAAGAATTCCTATATATGACCCTCATTGAAACACATGGATCATGGCTGAAGACAGTCTGAAGAGCAGAACCTTAAAATACTCATTTTAAAAGTTCATCTGGCAACAAAAGTGTTCAATTAGATGGCAAACCAATTAGGAAAACTCCCACATTCCTATGTTGCCAGGCCTTGTTCATTATAATCCTACAAAACTCAAATTCACTTTAGCCTTGTTTCCAGCTTCAGCATTTTGCCCTTACTGCATCTCCACTGATAGGTACTTCCCTTGTTATGCACATTAAATTGTTTTCTGGTTACTTTCTGCCTCTTTGAATTTCCCAGCCTCCTGCTCCCCTGTCATAACAACATCCTAAAGTTCTAGCTCATTCTGACACTAAAGCCTAATTCTGTTTTTTAGCTCCTGGGTAAAAGTAATTTAGTTTAGGGACAGGCATCCACAAACTTCTGTTATTCACCAGCTCTAGAGAAGGAGGGGGGTGGAGGGAAAAGGAGAAAACAGGCTGTTTCAATATGTTGGCACATAAATAGGCATTGAAATCTACTTTAATATAACCAGTCTTGAAAAACTGCCTGCCATAACAAATGCTATTACATAGCAGCGAGTCTGTGTGCCGGAGGATGCTCCAGGGAGCTGTCTGAGACTCCCATTCAGGCAAAACTTTGACTGATGGCCCCATTTCTGATAGTATTTTCCACTGTACTGCATGTAAATAGTTATGATAGCTCAACTGCTATTCTCAGCTGTAATAGATATACTTTTAGAATTTTTTGTGTGCTTTTACCAATAAGCTCTTGGAAGAAGATAGTTGTGGAGTGCTCCAAGAGCTCCTTAGCATCTCCTCTCTCTTTCCCCCTCTCCTGTCCTTTCACTCCCAATTCAGAGTTAATTGACATGCTAAACTGTAGATTTGGTGGGTGGTGGGTGCTTTCTTGATGAAAATAATATTCCTAGCATGTTCCATTACCCTAATAGCCTTCAGCAGGAGGCATTGCTGCTGCATTTGGTAACAAAAGTGTTCTTGTTCAAGTGTCAGGGAAAAACCAGCTTCTTGCCCACACCTGAGAGCTACAATGAACATGCACATCCATTCAGAAGTGAAATAGGGCCTCTTCTCTAGAGCAGGAGCCATCACCACTCCTGTGATGTTAACAGCATGAGGGTCTACACCAATAGGTCGCCCTGTTCTTTTAAAGTTCTTCTAAGCCTTCTGATGTTTACATTTTGGTAACGGAGTTTCTCACATACTTTTCATGTAAATAATGACTGTTTTGCATTCCTTTCTGGAGGAGGAGAGAATTGATGGACTGTTGGTTTGACTGGCGTGGTTGGAGAGGTGGCAGTTTCATCCTCCAATCCATGGTCACTTTTGGAATTCTATAAATATCAGAGTTGGGAAATAAACGTGCCTTTTTTGCCTTGGACATCTCAGCATGAGTGTTGTTCATTTCGTGTCGTATTGCAACAAGTTACTATCCAAAACCTCTCTCCAGAGGCATCACTTAATTTTGAAAATATTTAGAGAAACATGTACGCTAAAATTCACCTGCAGCACCCCCAAAGTCTGGTGCTGGATTTCTCCACCAGGCTTTGTCTAACAGCAGATCAGTGTGGATACCTACAGAAATTAAGTTCTTCTATGTAACATCTGCAAACTCAGTATATTAAAACCACACAGAGGTAGAATAAAAGGGAATGAAGGAAGGGAAGGAAAAAACCCACAGTGAAATGGTGTGAGGAGATGCTGGGAGAAGAAGCACATTCAGCAAACGAAATAAAATCCCTGCAAGATCAAGTTTCTTGAGTTTTTTCCCACTCCTTTCCTACTACTTCCTCCTTCCCCATTTACCTCTTGTGCCAACAAGTTCCAGTTATTTCCTTTTGTTTCCAAGTTGCTGCTAGACACAGCACTTTTCCCCCCTCCTCCTTCTCCCCTACACTGTTTACAGACCCTTTAAAACAGGAAACAAAAAGCATTTACTCAGTGTATTTTAGAACGGAATTACCTTGATATGCTCCTGCTCCCTGTCTCACTGCATTTCCAAGGAGCTTTTACTTAACTCCACAGCATCCTGTACACATGCAGATAGAGAGGCCCCAGAAAGTTTACCTTGCTAGTAAACAGCATTAAAGTTCTCACTTTCTTTTTAATTTGTGAATTGTATTTATCTAGACTACTGTCTCAGTGATGGGATTGCACCTCAGCAGGATCAAGGTGAGGAAAACAAAGCCTTCTGCACAGAAGTTAATACATTTTTTTGGCATGAAGATTGACACCCAGACCCCTCAGTGTCATCCATTCCACCTCCAAGAGGTAAATCATGCAGCATCACTGTTTCAGAGGATATGGAGGATGGGGCTCACCTTTGAACATGAAGCTGACAATACAGCAGGTCACAGGTCACTTATGTGGACAAGTGTCCCTGAGGGGATGCCCAAACACCACAGCTGACTCCTCTTAGTCCCTTGCACTGTTCCCTGAGTCACCAGGAGGGCTGTTCCCCTGCTGGATCCATGCAGCATGCTGACACAGGGATTGAGGTCTTCAGCCAAGCTTACAGCCTGGGCACTGCAGCTTAACCTCAGGCTGCCAACACATCAGAGCCCAGCAACTGGAGCTTTCTGAAACTGGCCCAAGTCAAAGTGGGAGAACTTCTAGGACTGAATGTCCTCAGCTGTATTGTTTGTTGTTACCTGGAACTTTTCTTCCTCTCTGACTCTCTCCATAAATCCCAAGAAACTCCTCTTGGCAGTTCAGCGATGATGTTACTGAGGGATACTTTACAATGATCTTTGCCATGCCTTTCAGAGACAGAGAATCCAAGGGCACTCTGTGCTTCCCCCACAATGTGATGAGGAAAGAGCAGATATAAATCCCTGGGGCTCTTCCAGCTTCACTTCTGATGCCCATTCTGTGGATAAATGTGTGCTTCAGTGATAAAAGCATTAAGACAAGACAGTAAGAGCTTTCCACAAAACCTGGCAGTCCTTCCCATGATTGAAAGAGAGTCTAGCAGGTCAATAAAGTTACTGAGAAATGGGTTTCCAAAATTTCCTTTTCTTTTCTTATTTTTTAAACCTATTCCTCCCCTGCCCCAGTATTACTGGACTTGGTGGAAGCCTGAAGATGCTGATATCACTAGCAAGAGCACAGGTACTTACTGGAAAGGTAAAAATGATGAGAAGGCTTAACCTACATATGTCATCTCTATATATATATAAATATTTAAAGCCTGTTCTGCACAGTTGGATCATTTCTTGGGTTCAGCATTCAAGCTGGTACAAGTCTGCAGGAGCTCCTGAAGTGTACCTGATCACACAGCAGCCCTGCTGCCTTAACCTTGGAGACCCAGGCAGAGACACAGGCTAGGAGCACAAAGGAGTGAGCTGCTGGGCCTTGGGGGAAAGCAGATTTGCTTGCAAATCTGCTCTGAGCTGTGCTTTAAATCAATGCCTGGAAAAGAGATAAACAGGTAACAGGCTGGTCACTTACCTGGGGCTAAAAGACCTACCAACCTCAAATACTCACTATTGAGGAAGAAATGCAATTTTTTCTTAATTGACCTTGTGACCAGCTCTTGAGAAGAGTTATGAAATATTCTACTTTTGTCTAAGAAGTCCCTGATTCTCCAGAAACACAGGAGAGCAGGTCTAGCCAACAGCTTCATGTACACACAGTGCATCCAGATTCAGCACTCGTTAAATAAGAGACCAAATCAACAGGGAAATATTCGGAAGCATCTGAGTGGTTATAACAGAGCAGGAGGAGAGAAAACAAGATCACTAATGAGAACTGTGTGTCCCTTTAGTACCAAGCATAATAGGGTTGTTTGCCTCCCAAGGCAGCAATTTTTTAAGTCATACCCTCCACAGAGCAGCTGAAATTCTGTGTCAGTGTGCTCCCTCCCACAGCAAGGTTTTATGAGCTCTCTGCTCAGATGGGATGCTGACACCATGCTGTGTCTCTGTGCACCTGCACAGGATACCAGGAGTGCAGGGAGGGAGGGCTGAACCCTCCTGCTGGGGCAAAACCCTTCCAGTGCAGAAGAGAGGTGAAGAACATCTGCCTCGGAAGGAAGGAAGGAAGGAAGGAAGGAAGGAAGGAAGGAAGGAAGGAAGGAAGGAAGGAAGGAAGGAAGGAAGGAAGGAAGGAAGGAAGGAAGGAAGGAAGGAAGGAAGGAAGGAAGGAAGGAAGGAAGGAAGGAAGGAAGGAAGGAAGGAAGGAAGGAAGGAAGGAAGGAAGGAAGGAAGGAAGGAAGGAAGGAAGGAAGGAAGGAAGGAAGGAAGGAAGGAAGGAAGGAAGGAAGGAAGGAAGGAAGGAAGGAAGGAAGGAAGGAAGGAAGGAAGGAAGGAAGGAAGGAAGGAAGGAAGGAAGGAAGGAAGGAAGGAAGGAAGGGGCTGTGGTGGGAACAGCTCTGCCCAGCAGTGCTTGGGAGAGGGAGCACACAGGGAAGGGGCAGGAGCCTAAACCCCCTGTGGAAGAGAGCTCAGCCCAGCTGAGTCACAGGGAAAGTGCCCTTCCCCACCGAGAGCTGGCTTCAAAAACACCCAAAGCTCTTCCACCACACTCTAGGTTAAAAGCAATGAGTCAATCACACAGTTTTGCACGAGAGCTCCAGCACACACCCAGCACTTCTGGAGGATGTGGTCCCTGTGCTGGCATCAGGGGACAGCAGGGAACACCAGTGTAGGGCGTGTGCTGCAGTCTGGAAGATGACAAAGCCCAACAGGCTGAGCCACAAGGGCTCATCTCTAGGTTCAGTTTAATGGTTGTTTTTGCTTACAGGTTTCTGAGCTTGCCATGGCTTTGAGCTCATCCAGAGATGAGCAGCTCAGCTGAGACATGGCTGATTCAGGGTGAGCAAGAGCCTTTTGCACAGTTCCAGCCTCTGCTAAGCAGCCCTGAGCTGCCAGTGATGTCCCCTCAGCTGCTGGCTGTGCTGCACTTCCCTGTGGAGAGAAATTATCCCCACCTCTTTTGGAACCCAGGACACTCCTCTGGCTGCCCTGGAGGACTTGAGACCCTGGCAGGGGGCTCAGAGACCTTGGCATGGAGTCAAAGACACCTGTGCCTTTGATTTTAACCCATGGAAACAATTACCAACTTTGTGTGAGGAGTTACAAACCACAAGGGTTTGAATAGAACAATGGTGAATTTATCACCGGGTGAAAATGTAGAATTTTGGGGTTATTAGAATGGGGGTTCAGGAGGCAAGATGGAAGAATCTGGGCTTGTACTTCCTTCTCCTTGTCCTCCATCTTTTGCTGTGATGGTGGCACTTCTGGACTGGTTTAGAGTAGAGACAAACTGTCTAACATAGGTGATAGGTATTGGAAAATTATTGTAAATAAAGCACATGTAGTTTTTAGTATAAAGACATAACACTGCCCTGAGGGGCTTCAGGCAGGAGGAGGTGCAGAGGAGATGGTGGCCCCATCTGAGCAGAGAGCTCATAAAACCTTGGTGTGGAGGACAGGGCTGTTTGCTGGCTTTTAGAAGCAGCAGTGAGCTGACAGTGTCTCATCCAAAACCACAGCTCTGTTTAAGTAAAGTAAGTGTACAAGAGATTCAGCCCAAACCATGGAAGATAAAAAAAGCAATGACTTATTTCAAGGATGGTAAGTGAGGCGGTGTTTGAGGGTCCCCAGGACGAGGGAAGAGATGAGAATCTTGACTCCATGTTTCAGAAGGCTGATATGATATTATATTATATATTATATACTAAAACTACACTAAAAGAAATAGAAAGGAGACATCAGGAGGCTAGCAAAGAATGATAATAAAATCTCATGACAGACTCAGAGAGTCCGACACAGCTGGCTGTGATTGGCCATTAATTAAAAACAATTCACATGCTGGGTAAACCATTCTCCAAATCACATTCCAAAGTAGCAAAACATGGAGAAGCTGAGGCTTCCCAGCTTGTCAGGAGAAAAGATCTGGCAAAGGGATTTTTCATAGAATATCACAGAGAGCAGATTAAGCAACATACCCAAGCATACAGGAAATCTGCAGCACCAGTGGTAACAGATCCCTGCTCCTCTACTTCCCACAATAGGAACACAATCATACAAAGGTCAGATAAAGGAGCCAACTACCTGTATACTGAAACTCTGAGTCAATATCTCGCTCAAAGAACCCTCAGGGCTTTGAACCTTTTGTATGTAGGCCTGTGTAAGAGCTGTGTGCACTTAGGGAAAGACTTACACCACAGAGCTGAGCAGCTCCCTGCACTGAGTGCCTGGCCAGAGAGCCCTTACTGCCTTCAGCCAGTTGTGTCAGATCCAAGGGGATGGCCAGCCAGCTCCCAGCTTATCTGTGGGGATGACCTGGCTACCACACAAATGGTGACTTGTTTTGGTGATTGGTTTTAGCTTAGGAGAATGTTCTCCCTTAGTCAGCATCTGAACTGACATCTCTGTTAGGTCAGTGTGGGACTAAGGAAGATGCCACAAGGGAGAAAGGCAACTGCAGCACAAAGCAGGGGCGTTCAAGTGTTCATCTGATCTGAGAGTGGATCCACAGCATGCTCTTTTCTTTAATTTCCTGCTCCTAACTTGCACCATATTTTATTCAGCATGCAAGGAAAAAAAAGATGAAATTTATTCCTATCAGCAGGGGTCTTCCATTTACTGCTGGCAGCAATAGGAAAAAATGTAGGATGGGCAGAAACACAAACACTCTGTCCAGGATTAGGTTTTTCCTCTTAAGAAATGACAAGGGACAATCACACCTATTCATTAATATAGCTGGCTGTATGTGTGCACGTGCAGGGAAGGAAGAGGGATAAAACTCTGGAATACAAAGATTTTGCATCAGCAGTTTCTTAGTGCAACTACTTCAAGCCAAAAGGAAACGTTTCTCTAGAATGACTAATTTATTTAACATGTAAAAAAAGATACTTGGAGCTACGTCTAGAACATTTCTGAAATCTCTCAAATCCCATCAGATTTGATTACACAAGATGAAGTAGTGGATTTTTACATTTGCCAATGAACCCAAAAAGCCAAATTCCCCTTGACCTGAGTAGGCTCAGGAGAAAAGAAACTTTTGGGGAAGAAGAGAGAGAGCTGGTGCAGGGAAGCAGAATGCCAATGCTGGGTTCACATGGAATATTTCAAACAGGTTTTTCGCCCCCCCAGTTCTCTGTATGAGAGCCCTCCAGTTTAAGAACAGGGGCCTCTTCTTTTTGTAAGATGCCATCACTTTTGTGCAATCAGTGCTTATTCACTAGCAAATGCTACTCTTTCTCTGGCAAAATTTATCCTGCAGACTTTTGAATGTGTTGCTAATTATATCTAGATACATAAATGCACAAGTTCAGCTCAGAGCATTTTCCCAAACTCTCCTGCCCATCAAAGTGTAGGGCTGGTAGGAATTTCCACAAGCAGCTGCTTTTTACTGAGAGAAGTATCTGTCCAAAGTTTATACTCTATTTGAGAGTCAGAAGTGTAAAACACAAGCCTGATGGTTCTGAAACTCCCATTCTAATTTCAATTAAGCTTTGTTTAGGGGAAAGTTATGAGGAAAAGGAGGAAGTAGAGCCTTGCTGGAAGAAATCACCTGCATCTTCTGTTCCTTCATCTTAAGTTGCCTTAAAAAGCCTACCAGACAAAATCCCAATGCATTTGGAATATTCTGTACATAGGCATTATATTCAGGACTCATCCCAGACAAAGACAACTCACCTTTCTTCAGCATTCCCATCAAGTCCAGGAAAACCCTCACCCTTGAAGAGACCCCTGGTTTCTTTGGGCTGGCACCACCCCCACCCCATCTGACAATGCTGTCCAGTGTAAATGGTCCATCTCCAATGCTGCAAACCAAAGGGCCTCCAGAACCATCCTAGGAACCAAGAGAGAGGACCCAGCAACCTCATTTGGCCTCTGCACTGCTGCAGGTAAGAAGAGAACTGTTGGAACCCTATTTTCCCAGAAAAGCCCTCCTGCAGGAACTGGGAATAGAGCTACTGGTGCCACTCAGCAGCAGCCTGAGTTGTTGGATTAGGCCATGACATGGAGCATTACAATCAAGGACACTCCTTGATTTTCCTTTTCACTTCCAACCACCAATAAAAGAGAACCACCACAAAGATATCACTAGACCGTGTTACCACCAGAGATGAAAAACTCACCTACTAATTATCAATATTTCCTAAAAGCTTTGTCTCCAACCCAACAAAAACACCCACAGTCAAGAATTTTACACTACATAAATGACTTACTCATTGCAACGGCAACTCAAAAAAAATAGAACAGACTCAAGACAGTGTTGTTGCTGAAGTTCAAAACACTAGACTAAAAATTTCAACATCAAAAATACAATAAATGTCACCCTAGAGATGTTTCTATTTCTATCACTATATTATAGTATAAAAAGTTTTAAATTAATTATCTAAAATTACCCCTCATAAGTCTTGCTACAACATATCTTTCATAATTCTATTTCTTTAAAATATTTAATCTTATTTACAAAACCATCTTTTAAAACTTATTTTTAGTTCTATTTCCCTCTTAACAATATCTTATTTTATAATATTTCTAAATCAACATATCTTATCTCAAAATTTACATACAAATACATACTATATAAACTTTCTATTAAACTTTTAAAATTCTCTATGAATTCATTTCCAACATGCAACAAAGAGACTGATTTAAAGGCTTGGTTATCGTTGAATGAGGACTGAGCACAGGCTGAAACAAAGTATTGTTGAAGTGTGCTCTTTAGTGTTACACATAATTTATTAGGCCACCATAAGATTGTGATATTGAGCAGAACTCATATTTTAGCTTGACAATGCCTCAGTCAGAGTCACTTTGCCTTTTATTTACTCAGCTGTTCTTACCCTCTTGCCTTGTGATTTTGGGGAGATGAGTCACTTCTTCAGCAGTACTACAAGAATTTTATAAAAAGCAATACAAGTCATAGCTTACCTTGCAAAAGAGTGCTGTGAAAAGGAGTTCCAAGCAAGTGACAATGGGAGGTGTTTCACTGGGATCACAGATGGGCTTTGGGATGTGCAAGTCCCCCCCAGTCTCTTTCCCTAAGTGACACACAGGCATTCACATGCAGACATTTCCAAGAGCACTCACCTCTAATGTTTCTTCCCCTGACAGGAGTCCTGCTCTCCCAGAGAAACAAAGCCAGCACAAAGGATCCTGGCAGTGATCCCTGCAGGGTGACTGAAGCATGATTTATCTCACAGACTCCATTCTCAAGTACAGGTGCTCATGTCTGCTGCCACTACCTAGCTCAGCTCCCATCTGGCTGGGAAATAAATGTGAGGTTAGGTCTGGGCAGAAGAAGAAAATACTTCTGAGAGAAATGGAATTCCAGCAGCATCAAGGGAAATGTTGAAGTCACAGCTCAGCATGCCTAAGTGGGGATGCACCCCAGTGGTCTTCACATGTCTCATCTGTGACCAAGGCAGAGAGGAACAAGCTGCCTTTTAAGTGCAGCCCAAATGGATACTTGTAAAGGAAGAGGGGAAAACAAACCCACAGATTATGACCAGCCTCCAAAGAGGTCATGAAAAGAAATTTTAAAAAGGTTCAAGGACTCGGAAAAACAAATTCCCCACCTCTCCAGTCAGTTGAAAAGACTACTGAGACAGATTACAGGGACCTCCTGAGACTAAAGTGAAGGCTTCACTGTGCAAACACAAGCCACTAAGGTTTTGCAGAAGCCTAGTGTGAGCTGCTTGAGCTTCTTTCCCACATGTATTTCTTCCTGTTCCCCATTAGGAAGAAAGAGTCAGCAAGGTTTTTATAGACAGATATATTGCTGGGCACTAAGGGAGTAAGATGTTGAGGGTACACAGTGATCTCTGTTAGATTTTAAGACTTTTTACTGCCAGCAGTAAGGACCAGGTATAAAACATACTTCCTTACACTGCAAGTTAGCTGAATGAAACCAGAGTTACTGGATTTCAGTCCTCATTCTTCAGCCTGTGCTACTTATCAGTCATTTTGCCTTGCTGCCAACACTTTTATCTGTACATATAGATCTGGTTTGAGGAATATTACAGGGTCAAATACACCAAAGTCAGCACTTTTGATGGTATTGCTTGGATTTTTACCTGTTCTATTGACTCTTTTAGAGCTTCACAATGCTCTCCTGCTGTCACAGTCCAGTGCAAGGGTTTATTGGACCTGCATGATAAAAATCAAACATATTGATATGATGATATTGATGTTTGATGAAATCAAACATATTGGAGTTACTTACAGTCAGCCATAGAGCTTCCTAACTCAGCAGTCACACATTCCTTCTGGCTCTTCTCTAACTAGTCACTTGTTCCCAGGACTGCTGAGCAGGAGCTCCTCATGGTGACAACAGTGTTCCATCAGTTCTGATAGCAGACAGTCCAATTAACTTAATGGATCTCCTACAAGGAAAACCAAACCCTTCCCATCTCAAAAATCAATGTTCATGGAGAAAGGGCAGATGAAAGGTTTTGCAGAGGACAAAAAGACGTGAATTTAATTTATTCACATTTATTTAGCTGTGCCCCCAGCTTGGAGGAGCAGGGGAGTGGGAGCAGCATGGGGAGAGGAGCAGAGGGGGCCTGGGAACATGCTGGTCACAGCCCTGTCACACTGGGCATCTCCAAGCAGCTTCAGGGCAGCAGTGAGGACAGCAGGACAGCCTCCTCAGTCCCACTAATGTGCTTCAACAGTCACTGGGGAGTAACTGGGGAAAAAAACATGGGTGTCCGCAAAGGAGCCAGAAATCTCTCCATACCTTCACTGGCAAATTTCTTGTTTTCCTGGATAACCTCACACCATGGAATGCAGCAAGGCCAAAGATGTAGGAGAGAGAAAAATTGTCTGCTCTGTCTGGAAGTACTGGGGGTAGGAAAAAAATCAGTGAATGAAAACTTGAATGCTAAGGAGCAGCTCCTTCAGGGAGCAGTTAGGCTCAGATACTGAAAGAGGATCTCTGCCACACTCCACCCTGTGCTCCTGCTCCCAGTGGGAAGCACAGGCTACCAGAATGGAGAGGATGTACCACAAGTATGGATATGAGTGATGGAGTGTCACAGACATGTTTTATGAAAAATCATTTCCTTAGGATTTTTTCTCCTGAGAAGCTGAGAGGCCTCAGGAACACAATGTAAACGATAATTATCTGCTGCTGTGGAATGCAACAGGTGGATCTGTGATTGGTCTCGTGGTTGTTTCTAATTAATGGCCAATCACAGCCCAGCTGGCTCGGACTCTGAGAGTCACAAGCTTTTGTTATCATTACTTTCTTTTCCTTTCAAGCCTTCTGATGAAATCCTTTCTTCTATTCTTTTAGTATAGTTTTAATATAATATATATAATAAAATAATAAATCAGCCTTCAGAAACATGGAGTCAGTATTCTCGTCTCTTCCCTTGTCCTGGGACCCCTGCAAACCACCCAATGGAGCACCTATGAATCACTTTTCATCCACACAAGTGCACAAGAGAGGACTTGAGGTCAGAAAACAAATGCCTCAATGCATAATCCTCTTATAAGTTAGAGGAAAGAGCCTCAGACTGAATCAACTGAGCCAAATTTAATTTCTTCTTTCAGGGGACATCCTGAAGATTCAATATTGGTGCAGTTAATCCTGAACCTTCTCTCCTGCCTCCTCTGTAAGAGGAAAGAGAGGAAAGAAATAAGAGCTCTAACTTGGGTCTATAGGTCTGGCTTGTCCCCTCAAAGTCCCCACTCTGGAAGGCAAAAGTCTCAAGCATCAACCATCTCAAAAAACCATCTCAAAACCCATCTCAAGCAGCAGCTGGCACACACTCATGAAAGCAGGAAGCAACAACAGCAAAATGGTCCCCAGGATCCAGGCTCTCCTCTGTAGTGAGGTTTTCAAAGGACATATCAGACTGACAGAATTAACAAGATGACTTGTTTGAGGTAGCAGATGTTAGGCATCTCATTTCTCAGCGAGAATAGGAAAAAAAGCACTCGATTCACCTCCCTTATTCAGCAAAGGGAGCTCTGCTACAAGTAACTATTCTGTTTTAAAGTTACCTTGACATAATGCAGCAAGATTAAGCAGGAAAATAAGCTCAGGTATTGAAGGATAGCTGCAGATGATGTGGAAATCCTCAGACACAGCAAGCATCTCTCTATTAACAAGTGAACAAAAGTGAGCCAGGCTCTAAACGCTCTGAAGCTGTTCTCCCCATCACTTTGAAAATGTTACCAGCATGTACTCCCTGAACTCAGCACTGGTTTGGGAGCTAAGAATGCACAGAGATCACCTGCAGGAATGAACCAGAAACTGTATTTTCAAGACGAGAAATGTCATCCCGTAAGCACCTGTGGCTTTAGCTAATTTAGGTTTCTAAAAAATCCCAAACCATAAAGACTTAGCAACTTTCTGATTAGAAAGCAAGAACAGCCAGGATTAATCTACCATAGTTATGCCACATGTACATAAAATCAATCCTAATTTTTTTTTACAGAGGAATTACAAGTGGTCTTCAACACGCAGTGCGAATGCCCCTCATTACACAAAGCAGAATTCCAACCCAACAAATCACACTTGAGAATTGAATTTGCCACCATCACAAGCAAAGTCTCTCTAGAACAGACTGTGTGTCCAGGTTAAGGACCCAGAGAGCAGCTGCCAGACTTTTCTCCCTACTGAGAGCATTCAGTTTGCATAACATCTGAAAGTCCTGTAGCTGCAGCTGGATAGGAACATTTATTCCAGAGGAGGTTTCGTGTAGGAATCTGAATTTCTGATGGCTAAACTGTTCTGGAAAGCATCAAGGGAAATGCTCCAAGAAGCTGAAAGTTCTCCCATGAAAGATTCCAGATCCAAAATTGTCAGCCTTGTTCCTCCCACCTAAACAGTCCTTTCCAATGGAAATCAGATTTCTTTTTGCAACTGTAGTGCTAATACTCATGCAGCACTTGGTAAACACATGCAACTAAATTACCACCACAAACAGATTCACAGGGACCAAATGAAAAATAGAAAAAGGGGAAAAAAATAGAACCTTTTGCCAAAGATCACTTGCCAATGGCAGTTCAAGCCTTTTACCCATCTTATTTGGTAAAAAGGAAAGAGCACCAGGGCCTGATCACTCTGCTCTGGTTTCTGGTTAACATACAGGTCTGTAAAGAGGCAACCAGAATCCAAGTCAAATATCCTCACTTCTGAGCACTAGATTGCTTTTGACCTCAAGAATAAATAACAAGGTCTGTAAAAGTGAGTGTGGTGCCTGGGATCTGTTTTTTGAAAAAAAAACAGGCTATTGCAATGTGCTTTCTTTCCATCCAAGTAAGAACAACACCTGGAAATACAGAAATTTAAAAAAAAAAGGAAAGTGAAGAACATTTCTTTCACTGAAGATTTTCATATTGATAGAACTGAAGCAGATTTAAAGTGAGAAATTAAAAAATATTTCCTTCTGAAAGTGTGGGCAAAAGATGCTTCAGATCAGTAATTTTTTTCATTAGCGAATCTTCAACAGAACTACTTCAATTTACTAAGAATCCATTTCAGTAGGATTAAACACCCACCACCAACCGTCCTTTCACTCTGCCTTTCTTGATCATTTTTCTTTTCCAGTGGCACTTAGAGCAAGGTTCTCTGGCAGTTCTGGGAGAGAACACCACCAAAAGCCAGGTCCAGCATCCCACACCTGTGCACTCCATGGGCTCTGCAGCCCTGCACTGGCAGCAGGCTCTGCATGGGACAGCAGGACCTTGGACCACAATGGGGGATCTCTGTCACTGTCACACCTTCTGAAAAATCCCTTCACCAGGATTTCTTCTCCTGGGAAGCTGAGAAGCCTCAGGGAGAAATAAAAACAATAATTATCTGATTGCTTCTCCCTCTTTTGCTGCTTTGGAATCTGGTTTGGAGATTGTTTACCAACTGGTCATTGCTTGATTGGTTTCACATGAATTGTTTTAACTTAATGACCAATCACATCCTGCTGTGTCGAGGCTCTGGGGAGTCAAGAGTTTTTCATTATCATTCTTGTTAGGCCTTCTGTATGTATCCTTTTTCTATTCTATAGTACTGTAAAATATAGTATCATATAGTAAAATATAATAAAATATTATATTATAAAATAAAAATAAAATAAAAATATAAAACAAAATAAAATATTTTTAAAAATCAAATTAATAAAATATAAAAAATAAAATTAAAAAACTGAAAATAAAAACAAAAAATAAAATAAAAATTAAAAAATAAAAATAAAAAATTAAATAAAATAAAAAATTGAAAATAAAAATAAAAAATTAAAATTAAATTAAAATAATTAGGAATAAAAATTAAAATTAAATTAAAATAATGAAAAATGAAAATAAAAATTAAAATAAAATTAAAAGAATTAAAAATAAAATAATAAATAAAAATAAAATAAAATATTTTTTAAATTTTTAAAATTAAATAAAATAAAATTTAATAAATATTAGAAATAAAATATAACAAAAATAAAATTAAAAAATAAAAATAAAGAAATTTTAAAAATTTAAAATAAAATCTAATAAAAGAATAAATAAAAATAAATAAAAATTATAACAAATTTAAAAAATAAAAAATCAAAATGAAACAAAAAATAAAATAAAAAACTAAAATAAAATAAATTTTTTACACATTTAAAAATTACAATAAATAAAACAAGTTAAAAATAATATAACATAATATAATATAATAGTCTTCTAAGAACACAGAGTCAGATTTTCAATTCCTCCTTCATCCTGGGGACCCCCAAAAATACCACAGGATCTCCTGTGCTATGGCACACCTGGCCATCATGACAGGCAAGACAAAAGGACAAAGCCTCAAGGCTGCTGCAGAAATCCTTCCAGAGGTACAGAGTACCATGGTA
Source organism: Agelaius tricolor (assembly GCF_023055355.1). Classification (NCBI taxonomy): domain Eukaryota; kingdom Metazoa; phylum Chordata; class Aves; order Passeriformes; family Icteridae; genus Agelaius; species Agelaius tricolor. The sequence goes on from NW_027269263.1 coordinate 9,511,356, forward strand.
CCACACAGCATATTTTGGTGATAAAACATGCCTGTTTCCACAGAATTTCTAATTAAAGTCTGAAATAATTAGTGCTCACACAGCTAAATAGTAACTATATCATAAATGCAGCCCAGGCTAAATTCCACAGCAAAGTCTTCCAACTGCAGCTGCAAAGTGGACAAGAAAGAGGGGATTCTCAAGACTGAAACAATTAAACTTCTTAAACGTGGGCTGGGGGAAAGGTAGATTTTGGAAGAATTTGGCAAGGCTTCCCTTGGTGAGTGTGTCACAGTTTTCATGGAAACAGTCTGGTGGCAATCTTGGTCTGACTGCTGTTCCTGTGCAGGGCTACTCACAGGTCTGCAGGGGATGATGCTGGCCTAAGCTTTGTCCTAAGGCATTTCAGCTGTCATCTTCACTGCAGCCCTGTACTTCTGAAAGGTCAGTGCCCCCTATGGAATGCTCTTCCAAGAGCTTTTCCTCCAAGCATGGGAAGTGTGTGATTTTCCATTCATTGATTTTGGTTTTAATCCCAGCTGCAGGTTCTCACAGCAAGAGAGCAGCAGGAAAGCAAAGCAAAGGTCTCCATATCCTCAGGCATCCCTGGGTTTAACCAAAGCAGGCAATGAAGCAGCACACAGCCACTCACACACCACCACCTCTCCCCAGATAAGGGAGGGAATTGGGGAAAAAAATAAAGGAAAAATCTGTGGGTCTGGGATAAGAAGAGTTGAAATAAAAAAAAATTATAATAATAATTGTAATTGGAGACAGCAAAAAGAGAGAGATAGGAATAAACCCCAAGACAGACAAGTGATAGACAATACCAGCACTGACCAATGCTCAGTCCATCCCTTGTGGAAACCCAGGACACAGGGAACATTTCTCTGTCTGCTCTGGGATGCCCTGACCCCCAGGGGAGCACTGACTTTGACCCTCATTCATGGAGAAAGTTTCCCAGACTTCAAGATAGACTGGAACCCACAAAAGTGTGAAATATAGATCATAGAGAGTAGTGTAGGTGTATCACTTGGTGAGAAATTTAGCGTTTGGGATTCTTAGTACCTTTGTGGATGGAAGCAAGATGAAGGGCACAGGGGGTCATCCTGGGTTTCTTCTTCATGATTCTTCCTTCTTCTCCATGGGTTTGGGTGGCATTTTGCAATTGGGCAGAAAAGTCTGCATTGGGGGCTCTGTGGGATTAGTTATTGGGTTAAAAGGGAAAATAATCTAGGTGTCCTTTCTTAATTGGATAGTTTAGTCCTAAAAGACCTTGTAACAAGAGATGGTTGGCTATTTTGTGCCTTCTAATGAAAAGCTGCCAAACTCACAGTAATGAGACTGTTTTACTGATAAGAAATAATAAACACCTGAGTGCAAACATGAAATACTGTCTCAGGTGCCTTCAATCCAGACCCAAAAAACCCAACAACTAAAACCACCACAATCCTTCAGCAATGATCAGCAGCTCCCCTGATTTATATACTGGGCTCAATATTCCATGGGATGGAACATCCCCTAGGCCAGTTCAGGTCAGCTGTCCTGGCCACGCTCCCTGCCAGCTCCTGGTGCCTCTCCTCACTGGGAGAGCCCTGAAAAGTCCTTGACTCAGGGTAAGCACTACTTAGCAACAACTAGAGCATCATTGTGTTATCAATGCCATTCTCATCCTAAATCCAAAACACAGCACTGTATTAGGAAGCAAATTCACTCTAGATGAAACCAAGACACACTGGTTTTTTTTCAGGAAACATGTTCCTGCCTGGAACAATGTAAATGGCAACAGGGCTCACCCTGAGCTTGGTGGGTCCTTGCTGTCCACAGGCTGTTATTTCTTGATGCAGCAGGCAATAAGAATGAAGAGATGCTGCTCCTGGGAGTGGGGAATGGTGTCAGACAGCCCATGAACAGTGAGAAGCAGGCACTTTGGTGTGACCGTGTTCACAGGGGTCTTGGGATGAGGGAAGAGACGAGGATCTGATTCCATGTTTCAGAAGGCTTGGTTTATTATTTTATGATATATATTAAAACTATACTAAAAGAATAGAAGAAAGGATTTCATCAGAAGGCTAGCTAAGAATAGAAAAAGAAGGTATGATAACAAAAGCTTGTGGCTCGGACTCTCTGTCTGAGCCAGCTGGACTGTGATTTGCCATTAATTAGAAACAACCACATGATGCCAAGCACAGATCCACCTGTTGCATTCCCCAGCAGCAGATAACCATTGCTTACATTTTGTTCCTGAGGCCTCTCAGCTTCTTAGGAGGAAAAATCCTAAGGAAAGGATTTTTCATAAAAGATGTCTGTGACGCTTTGGTACGGAATAAGCAGCAGTTTGTGGGAGGGTTGACACTGCCATGAGAAAAAGGCTAATTCTATTGTTTGCAACATGCTTTCTACCTTCCCTTTATCCTCAGAGCTGTGCTTGACTTCTTGACTTCCAGGAAAAGCTGTCCTGAGATGAGCCTGGTGCCTACAGGTTTCAAGCACTCACAACAGTCCCAGCCCCTCATACAGGAGTTCAAAGGTGATGTCTAATTGACAAAATATGCCCTGCAAAGAACCAGTGACCTGGAAACTTTACAGTCTTGTGCATCACAGATGCTTCTGGCAGGATTTTATTGAATTGCTCCCCTGAACAGCTCTCAGCACAGAGGTTTAAGTGCAGCTTCTCCTTTTATTACCTTTACGACATACTCTGCTGGACCTTCAACGAGCCAGTGGCACTTCATGTCCCTGGGATACAAGCCAGGCTAATTAGAAGTATCAATCTTCCCTTCTTCCACTAACACTGACACTGCCACAGCTTGAGCCTGAAACACTCAGACAGCACAGAAGACAATATAACACATGGTACTTGCAATAAACACAATCCAACAACTTGATTTTTAAGGGAGCACACTAAGGAGGAGTTGTTATTTTAAGGGAGTCAGGAAGGAGAGGAACAGAGTTTCTACAGCATCAACAGGGGCACTTGCTTCAGAGTCCTTATGATGGCCATGAAGGTGGGCTACAGCCACAGCCAGCATTGCTTCCATCAGAAGCAAACTGTGGTCTGGTCCAACCCAGCTGGCAGAGGGGCTGGGAAGACACCCCTGCAAGATTTACCCAAGGGGACAAGGAATTAGTTTAAGGGTGGGCTAAACGTACATTTATCCAGACAGATCTGCCAGTGGTTCACCAGGCTAGATCCCACAGGGAAGGTCTTGTCTCAGATCAAGAGGAGAGGCTATTTGACTTTCATTACCTGTAAAATATTTAGAGGTGGTACAAAGGAACTGAGGAGATTGGACTTCATCCAAAAGTCCAACCACATGAACAACCAAATACTCCCAAAGGATGAATTGCATGATTAAGGATCAGCAGTACTACCAACACATCACCATTACTGAGTTAAAGAGCAGGGGCAGTCTGTATGCACAGGAAATATTTATTACCACTTCAGGGGGAAAACAGGCCCCATTTCCTTGTCTCATCTGCAGCTCCCGGGAACCTGAGTGCTTGGTGTGCCATATGACCAATTCTGAGCCCAGAGCCAGCCCTTGAGCTGTGTATCCAGCACTTCACTGGCCATGCTAGCACATGAGGGGCTGCTCTGCACATGCCAGCTAAGCAAGGCTGAGCACTCCATTTCTGCTGCTACCCAGGGTCTGTAGGAGTGCCACATACATTGGACACAAGGCAGACAAGGGCACGTAATTATGCACAGCTGAAAGTTGTTCTTGAGACACCCATCACACTGGACTAAATGCCAGCACAAACATGAATACAACCCTTAGGTCCAGCTGTCCTGCTCCATTTGGGTGTTTTCTCCAGCCCTTTAGATTCATACTGGAAAACACAAAATGCTTTCAAGGGCCAGATAGATTTGCTCTTTTTCATGATAAGGAATTACATGAAATCATACCCAGAAACCTCCCACACCTCCAGTCAGACTTACTATTAGCTCTCTTCCATTCAAATAGAGGGACACACATTCAGGGTCACATCCCAGCTGGTACCCTACACATAATTTAGTGAAGAGTCTGGAGGTGATTTTGTCTTCTAGCATGGTACAGGTGCACAGGCTAGAAGCAAGCAGTGGTAAGAGCAGGTTTCTGCATGGCTGAGCTTGGCCCTGTCCGTCCCACCACAGGTTGGGAACATCACACAACAGAAGCTGATAACTGATGGCACTGGCTCCACCTGGCAAATTTTCTCTTCCCCCTTGGCATCAGCCAGCTGGGGAGGGAGCTGCCAGCAGCAGAGGGCTGCCATGAACTTGCTCAGCACTAGTGGGGACTTTATGCTTCTTTCCAGCAGCAATAGCTTTGTGCTGTGTGACTGACACCTCCAGCCCCATCCATCTCATTCCCCTGTGTCCTGTAGGAGCTGAAGCTCACACAGCTTTGTGTGAGCTGACAGTGACACACCCAGACCAAAGGACAAAGGGCACAACACACCTCCAGGTGCAGCATGGCTTGTACAGCATCTGTGTTACACACAGATTTTGTGTCCTACTGCCTTCCCATACAGCATCACCCTGCCCAGCAAGCAGAGCTGGGGATCTGCCCTGCAAGGAACACACACCACTGTCACCCAGGCACTGCTGAGAGTGGGACCTGGGCTGCTGCTGACTGGGGCTTCCAAGCCCTGGGAAACACTTCAGGGGTGCCATGAGGAAAATTCAGTGCTTGGCTCTTACAGCCAAACTGCAGCCACCTGCTGTGAGGGACATTGTGCTCCACAGCCAGGGGGTGCAGAATGAGCCCACCTTCTCCAAAGGGGAGGGAATTATGTTATTTGGGGTTATGTGGGGTACTGCAGTACAGGCACAACTGGCCAAGGCACAGGCTAAGATACTGCAGCTATTTCAAACACAAAGCTTCTTAACACACAGATGAGAGACACCTCAGAGGAGAATATGCAATTTCCTTCCCAAAGTCCTACTTAAAAATCCCAAAATTTCCAGGAGTTGTCCCACCAGCTGTCCCACAGTGGGCTCATATTCATTCAGCCTCCTCAGATGTGACATGGCTACTCCAAGCTCATTTTTAATCAAGTACCACCTGTATGCCAGCCTTCCCTCCCTCTTCTATGGGCACCTGGTGTATGCAGATCCTGAAAGCTCTGCTTTGCAAAGGATAACACCCACTGCATAGCCACATGGCCTCTGCTCCTTGCAGTCACTGCTCCCAATTAAAGGCACTTTCCTGGCTGCAGATAGTGCCCCTTTGAAAGCATAACCATTAAGGATCCCTAGGAAAGCTGTAATAGGTTGGGTATTAGTTAATACCAACACCTCAGCTTTGATGGCTATGACAGAAATAACACCATCTCTTTAATAACTTGTAATTATCTGCACAGAAAAATACAAGTGGCCAGTGGGGAGTCACTAAACCTGTGCCCAGCTATAAAAGGCTCTTCCAATAAGCCACAAGAGCCACAGCACTTAATGTCATGCCCCTCTTCCCTTTTATATTCAAAGTTGTGTTTGATGAGGAGATAACCCCTGATCAGTCCTGCATGCTGCTTCAGGAGCACAACAGCAGTTCAGATTTCTAGCTGGCAAGCTTTCAAAGCAGACTTTTAAGAGAGCAGGGCTGATATGCAGCATTCAAGGGGCACCTCACCAAACTGGAAGGGCTGCATTCAGCCAGAAAAAGGGCAGCTTGAAGCACCTTCTGCTTTTTCTTCAGGGGATGCAAGGGTCAGACTTGCTATTATAACATGGTTTCTGAATGGGGACTTACTTGTTTAAACCCTTGGGTTTGCCATCCCAGATGAAAACGTAGTAAACCTTCCTGCTGATTCAGTGTCTGAAAATTGAACAGAACTGCTGTGGTGGAGAGGAAGGAGACAGCATTAGCAGAGCCCTTTGGGTCCCTGTAGTGCTAAATGGTGGAAAAAAACTCCCAGTACTCATAGCTGCTCTGTGCTGGGAAGGAAGTCACAAGTGCAGCCCCCTGTGAGAAGATGCCTGCTGAGCTCTGGGCCATGGTGCCTCTCACAAGAGTATCTCATCCCCTGGCACAACCTGTGCCAACAACACCACACCAGTGTTTGGGTACCAGTCCTCTGACACACAAAGGGGCCTCCAGAGTTACCCTGTCCAAATGCCACTGAGCAGGAAAGGTGCCATTTATTCCTGCTCCAGCAGTCCCAGCTGTTGATGCTACTCCATGACATGCCAGCTTTTCCACACAACACAACCTTGCTTGCTTCTCCCTGTCATGGGAACCTGGCACCATCCCTGCTCATTCAGCTGTTACCATCTAACCCAAACCCCATAATTCTAAGCTCTGTTCTTGCAGTCCCCCAGTCTGACTTGTACTTTGGCAGCCTGCCCTTCCCCATACACAAACCCCTTTTTTTCCCATGAAGAATGTAAAACTGAAAGCCATTCTGCCAACATCAGCTGTGGCACTGATTTGAAAATATTCAAGATATGAATATACCAGAGAGCAGGGAGGTTCTCAAGCTACAGCCTGGTTGGAAAAAACCATTCATGCACGTACATCCAAGGAGACAAGTGACATCCTGACCAGCAGCCTACCCTAGGGCAGGGCAAGTCTGGCCCTGTTCATGTTGTCAGGACCAGCAGAGAAGAGTTTGGCACTGAGCACACTCCTCTGCTGCAGCCCATTGCCCAGTGGGACTATCTGAGCAAAGGTATCCAAAGGCTTGAGTGGGTGCAAGGGGAGGAACACCAGGTGGGAGCTGCCTTCTTTCCATCCTCCTGATGGCATTGCCCATGCCAGGTTCCCTTGCCCACTGCCTGCAGTCCAGCCATGAAGGTCCTCCCTGGCTTCTGCACCTGCAGAGATGGAGGTGCTGCTGTTAGAAATGCCCAGGGCAGGTCTGGGGAAGAGCCAGCATCAGTGTCCTGCTCACATCCACATTCCCACCTGGAAAAGGCTGCTCCTGCCTTCATTATCCTGAAGCTCCTTGTAAAGCCCTTGCTCAGCACAGTGCTGACAGCATTCTCAGTGCTGTTGCTCCCCTCTCTCCCCAGGAGAGGAGGAGGTTTGCAGGTGGACAGGACAAACCTGCTGCCCAGAGGAGCCAGGACAGGGGAGCTGTCACTTGGCACAGCACGGAGCCCTGCACCGGGGCAGGTCCCTGCCACTCGGATCTGGCAGGGAATGAGGGGCAGCTCCACCTCCTGCAGGACAGGAGCAGTGCCCCCACCCTCAGAGGATAGCTCTGCAAGTGACAGGCTCCAATATGCACACATGAATATTCACAGCAGCAAAGCCCAAGCGTCCCTGATGCCCTCCAAGGTCCTCAGCTGCAGCAAAATGCTGATCTGCACATCCCTGCAGAGGCTGGTCCTCTGACAGGCAGAGGAGACCTGATGAGCCAAGGGGTGCATGAATACTGCCTTTGGTGGGAGGCACCTTCTCTTGCATTTCTATTTGTGAAAGTCTCCTTTCCTGTCACCATCATATTTTCTGAAAAATCCTCTTTGCCCGGGATTCTTCTGCTGGGAAGCTGAGAAGCCTCGGAGAAAAAAGGAAAACAATATGATCTCATTTGCTTCCCCTGTGTTTTGCTGCTTTGGAATGTGGTTTGGAGATTGTTTCTCCAGCACGTGGTTGTTTGATTGGTTTCATGTGAATTGTTTTTACTTAATGACCAACCACAGTCCAGCTGTGTCAGGACTCTGGAGAGGGTCACGGGTTTTTCATTAGTATCTTGTTAAGCCTTCTGTAAGTATCTTTTCTCTATTCTTTAGTATAGCTTTAGTATAGCATTCTATAATATAATATCATAAAATAATAAATTAGCCTTCTAAGAACATGGAGTCAGATTCGTCATTCCTTCCTCCATCAGGGGACCTCAGAAATACCACACTTTCCTGTATCCATTACTGTTCCTGTGGCTGTGACCAGGTGCCATCTGACCACCCTCAGACACCTCACCCCAGGCAGTGGGCACACACAGTGTCCCAGCTGAGAAGTTTTCATCCCTGTGGGGAAGGCAGATGGGCTGAACTCCATCCCCTGCAGAGGAAAGGGTGCACAAGTGAATGCATGAATAACATGCTTCCAGGGAAGCATGTCTGTCTGATTTACAGGCACAATCTTCCTTCAAGTCACACTATTCCAATAATTTCCTTCCCAAAACATGACAGTTACATGTGGGCATTTATATAATGAAAATACAAACTGAAGTTCATCACATGTAGTTGAATATATAGATGCCAAATTGAGAATATATATACATGCTAAATTGAGAGGCAGAGATTAGGAAAACTGAATGTTAATGTAAGCAGAAGGATATTTGGGAAGACGACAAAAGAGGTGGAAGAGTCTAGCAGAGACAAGGAGACTGGACTGCCTCTCTCACTCTCCTTGGAATGACTCGGTGCTTGTGAGAAACTCTTTTTATGTTTCTCCCCAAAGACCAGCACTGATCAGATCAAAGGACTCGTGTAGGTCATGTAAAACTCAAGATTCAGCTCAGTTCAATCCAGAGTCATATTGGTTTGCTTTTCCTTGATATCAAGGGAAAAATGGATCACAGTTCCCCCTGGAAGCTTTGATGGGGCACTGGCAGTGCCCAGCCTCCAGGGCAGCAAATCAGGGATCCCTGTAGCTTCCACAGAAGCTGCCCAGCCTAGAGACACAATTGAATCACAGAGCACAGCACACAGGCAGCCCTCAGGCAGCCTTCCTCACACTGCCCACCAGGATGTTTGAGCCCTGAAGTGAACATTTCTCTGGTCCTACAGCCCCTGCTCCTGCCATTATGGCCAAACTGTAAGGCTATTGCCACCTCAGCCAGTGCTTTGGGACATGACAGGGACAGGCTGTTAGTCTGTTGGCTGCTCTGCCATCTGACGGCCACAGGCAGTCACAGTCAGTTGGCTGCAGCCCTTCCTATCTCTAGGAGACAGGGGGAATGCCTTTGAAAAGATTAGGAAGTTAGAGACTTGTGCCACATCCTTAACTCTATGTCCTGGATTGCCAAGCAAATTGTATTCTATTTGCCATCTGTATGGCAGTTGTCTTAAGTGGGCAGTTTTCCTTATCTCTTCCACAACCACTCCTTCCTCTGGGGAGACATCTGCTGATAACAGGCTATTGAATGTCACTGCATGACTGATAAGAACTACAGCATCCCACTGGGAGATGCTCCACCCAGAGGGAGGAGCCAAGCATTCCTACCTGGATATAATCTGGAGATTCTGGAACACCAGCACTGTTCCTCCACTGGATTTCCCAGAGGAACAGCTGCCCTTTCCACTGGATCTTCAGAGGAAGAACGCACCTTTCTACAGGATCCCTGCACTCCAACAGAACCACCCCTGACACTCCAGGAGGGCTGCAGCCACATTTCCAATGGGACTGCTACCAGCACCCTGACCAACAGGCTGGCAGGTTGGGTTCTGACTCTGTCAGTGTTGTTTTCGTGTACTGCATTGTTTATTTTATCCTTTTATTTTCTTCCCTGATAAACAACTGTTATTCCTGCTCTCATATTTTTGCCTGAGAGTCCCCCTTAATTTCAGATTTAAAGCAATTCGTAGGGAGAGGGTTTACATTTTTCCATTTCAGGGGAGGCTCCTGCCTTCCTTAGCAGACTCCTGTCTTTCCAAACCAAGACACTCTAACACCCTGAAGTTGCCTCCATAGGCTCTGCCTTTGCCTGCAGAATACTGGAAGCAGGAGTCAATCCAGTTTGCTCCTTGGTGGGCAACACTCTTGTAGCCCATGGCTAGCCACTAGCCCAGGGCAATGGCCATGGGAAACCCATGGCATTCCAGCAGCTACCTGAGAGGGAAACAGCACCCTTGTAAGGGGAACACAAGGACACACAGCAATCTCACAAAGCAACACAGGCAGAGCCAGAGCACAGACCCCGAGGGACAAACTTCTGGGACAATTAATCAAAGCCTAGGACAAGAATTAAACCAACTGTGCTACTTCAATAAGAATTAAAGGCATGACTGAGAGGACACTGAGTCTGCAACCCTGCAGTGTGACCCTGCCCTGAAATCTGGGGCTGGCTTTCAGTAACAGGACAATAAAATAAAAAGAAGAAAAAATAAAAACAATAATAAAAAATAAATTAAAATAAAATAAAATAATAAAATAATTTAAGAAATAAAAAATAAAAAAATAGAATGAATAAATATTTAACAAAAATAAAAGAAATAAAATAAAAATATTAAAAATAAAAACTTTAAAAAATAAAAACATTTTTAAAAGTAAAAAAAAATACAATTTTAAAAATAAAATAAATAAAATATAAAATATAAAAATTTTAAAAATAAAATAAAAATAAAATTAAACAAATTTTTTTAAAAATTAAAAATAAAATAAATAAAAATAAAATAAACTTTAAAAATTAAAAATAAAATAAATTTTAAAATCAAAAATTAAAAAATAAAATTAAAAATTTTAAAAGTTAAAAATAAAAATAATAAAAATAATTAAGAAATAAAATAAAATAAAAAACTTAAATAGCCTTCTAAGAACAGCCTTCTGGGGCTGGCTTTCAGTAACAGGGCTTTCAGCCAGGCTGGTTTCACATTAGTATCAATGCAGAGGATTCCCTGACCTCCAGCTGCAAAAGCTGGGAGTTCTCTCAAATGGATAAATGCATTTCCTGTTTCATCTACTATCCATCAAGCCACTGTTTGTACCTGGGAAGCTCAGAGCTGCCAGGAGAGATGCCAGCAGATTGCATTGCTGCCAGCTTGGTAGCAATGCTTCACCTTGGCACTCACAGAGCCTCCATGCCATTTTTGACCTTGAAACATCAAGCTCAGCTTTGGTTACCTGCAGCCTGGGATCCTAAAAGACACATGAGAAGCCTTAAAAGCAATGGGAATTGTTTGTCAAGTCTTTTTGGCCCCATAAATCCTCCTAATTTTGTTATTGGTGCATTTAGGGAGATAAGCAGAGGCCTACATCCAAGAGCTTTATGGTGGTTTTAGGCACCTACATGTAGTTTAAATTAACACTAGACAAGCATATGGCCAATACAGTTTTTCTGCATATTTTATAAGCAATATAATGTCACAGTTAAACTCAGTGCAAGCAGCTCCACCAGGGTTTCCATTCAGCATTTATTTTAGCAATTTAGTCGACAGACCCACTCTCAGGGCAGTTACCCAATGAACAGATGAACAGTAGATCCCATCTTTAGCATTTACCCTCCTCTAGGGATGCAGAGTTTTAGTGCGGGGTGGGACAAAAAAAGTCCAGCTGCTGAATTACTGTTGAATTATTGAATTACCACCATGCTATTTCACCCATGCAGCCTCTGGAGATGGCAAGTCCAGGCAGCCTGGCAGGCACTCACTTTCTTGTGGCTGTCTGCCCCTGAAGTGTGGCCTCAAGCGTTTTGAATCAAGGTATCAAGGGTTCAGCATGAGCCTCTGCTTCAATGCTTTCGAGTAAATTAAGATTTATCTTTTTCCCACTCAGGGAAAACCTTACTTTCATTTTCTAATCACTTCCAGCCAAAAGTAACAGACCCAGTAATGGCACAGCTCAGCCTTAATCCCAGGAGGCTGTTTACTGGAAATGGAAAGTTGCCATGCTTCCCAGCAAAGCCTGACACCGGGACTGCCTGGCAATGCAAATGCTGCAGTAATGGGAGCACAGCAAGAGCACTGACAGCAGAACAGTGGAGAGCAAAAGCACTGCCTAGATTTGCATGGAGTAGAGAAACAAGGAGGTTGTGACCGTGTTCACAGGGGTCCGAGGAAGAGGGAAGAGATGAGGATCTGACTCCATGTTTCAGAAGGCTTGATTTATTATTTTATGACATATATTATACTAAAACTATACTATACTACATATATATTATAGTATATATATTAGATATATTTTATTATGACTATACATATTATCATATATATTATATTAATATATTAATATATTATATTAATTATATATGATATCTATTATATTAAAACTATACATATTATATTAAAACTATACTAAAAGAATAGAAGGGAGGATTTAATCAGAAGGCTAGCTAAGAATAGAAAAAGAAAGAATGATAACAAAAGCTTGTGTCTCAGAGAGTCCGAGCCAGCTGGACTGTGATTGGTCATTAATTAGAAACAACCACATGAGACCAATCACAGATCCACCTGTTGCATTCCACAGCAGCAGATAATCATTGTTTACATTTTGTTCCTGAGGCCTCTCAGCTTCTCAGGAGAAAAAATCCTAAGGAAAGGATTTTTCAGAAAATATCATGGCTACAAGGAGGTGCCTCATTATGAAGGTTAATCTTGCACATTGAAATTTCTTTACCAGAGCTACTTTCTCATTATTTAACATAGGTCCTCAAAAAGGACGCTCAAGTTGAGCAAGAAACAGATGTGAAGATGACTGGTCTGCAATTACAATATAATGGGCTATGATAGGGCTATAAAACTCCTAAAAATTAAAAAAGAATACCAATTACCACCTCAACAATACACCACCAACAATACAACTGAAATACCATAACTGTATCTACAATATCATCTAAAATAAACTTTAATTAACAACACAAAAAAATTATTCCCAACTCAATAAACCCACAATACCATAATCCCCATCCACAAAATAACTCAAACTTAAAAAGCACAAGAAATCAACAAAACCCACTCACCCTTCAACAACCCCATTTAACCTATACACAAATCTAAAAGAAAATAAAAATTAACCATAAATTTACCATACCTTAAATAAAACAACTCCACCATTGAATACTACTATACCAAATACATTACAACTCCAACACAAACTAAAGCTCCAAAACAACACAATAATACACCACTATTGACATTACCAATACGTTTTTCTCCATTCCTTTAACAACAGAATACACACCTCAATTCACCCTCACATTAAAAAGTGTGCAATACACCTAAAACCAACTACCCCAAAAATAAAAACACAATCCTACAATCTACCATCAACTAATCCAAACTATACTAAAAAATAAAGCTCCAAAACATCTACAATACATCAATAACATCACTATATGAAAAACACAACAAAAGTGCTTAAAGAAATGATCCAAATTCTCCTAAAAGCCAATTTCACCATCAAAAATAAAAATTAAAAAACCGACTCAAAATTCCAATTCCTAAAAATAAAACAGTATCCAATTCCTACCAATATCATCAACAAAATCACAATATCTCCAGCAACCATCAAAAAATGCGCAAACTTTCCTAAACACCATAAACTTCTAAAAAATACACATTCCTAAAAACAACCAATTATAAACCCTCTCTATCTAATCACCCACAAAAAACCAACCTTCCAATAAAACCCAAAACAACAAACCTTCATCCAAATCAAAGAAAAAATCCCTCCTACAATAGCCCTGAATGCACTCAAACCCAAACTAAACAGAAAAAATTCATTCTACAACCAAAAACCATCATCTAGCCTAAAACCTTTAACAAAAAACACCCAAAAAACCTCAAAAACAACCACTACAATTTTAAAATCAAAATTAAAAAATATCTAAAACCAACTACACTCCACCAAAAAAAAAAAAAAAAATTAGCAACCTATGAAAAATCCAAACCACGTCAAAAACAATTAGCACTAAAACACAACTCCTCCTGACAGCCCAACATAAAAACTTTAATCTCATCAACAAAAAACCAAATAACACATACTAAAAAACCTCCACCATACCACCAACAAAAAAACCCACATTACACTCTTTTTACTAATAGTTCTGGTCACATTATGAAAATAAAATAAAAAATAAAAAACAACCATATAAAACCCAACACAACAAGTTACAAAAACCACTAAAAGAAAAAATAAATCACGACAACTCTCTAAACTAAAAACCATTCAACTAAGCCTAAACATTACTTTAAAAAAAAGCCAAAACTCTACCTCTACACTAATTCATGGATAATAACCAATACTCAATAAAAAATAAAAATAGCTTAAAAAAGCTAATTAACATAAAAAAACAATTTAAACTACTAAAAAGTAAGAAAATATTACTACCAAAACAAGAAAAACTACCTATAAAAATCCACCATATAAATACCCATAACCCCAAAAATACAACTTATAAGAAACACCAAAAAACCAAATCAAACTACAAAAATAACTGTCAAAAATAAACTTGAATAACAACACCAAAAATTATTCCTAACTCAATAAACCCATAATACTTCAAATCATCAAAATAAAAATGCTCCCTCTATAAGTAAACTCAAAACCAAAATATCTAACCCTAAACAATATTTCTCAAATTATCCATAACTATAAAACATATACTGCCATCAAACAAACCAAACAATTCAAACCCCTAGAATATAATAACCAATAATCCAAATAGAAAAAGCCGAATGAATTAAATCGCTTGCACTGTCCCAAACACACCAAAACAATCATTCCACGCTCATAATTATAAAAATCACCATAAAATAATTCAAAACCTCCCCTGGACCTCACACTACACTCCATAACACCATCCTGAACCTTCAAAAACAAATCCTTTAAAAACATAATGCCCCTAAAAAATTAAACCAAACAATAAAACTCATTTCAAAAACAACCTCATTGACACCTAAACTAAAAACCGTAACATGAAATAAGTGTGCCATATCCCTTACCATACACCAACTACAAACAAAATAAAAAATACAATCAACTATTAAAAGCCACTTTAAAAACATTCAATAAAAAATCTTTCAAAAATTAAAAACATCAAACAAAAGCCACCTACTTAACACCCAAAGTTCCACCAACCAACCAAGCCCTACCCAACCTAAACCCCTACATACAATAAACAAAAACTAAATCCCAATACATATCAAAAATGTATTAAAACCAATTTAAATCAGTTCTACCTCAAACACAGACCAATCCATTCATAAAGTTATCTTTACTCAAAAACCAAGTTACGCATAGTAAATAATACAAAAAGATAACACAATACACACCTCAAAAATATATTGAGTAAAAAACATATATAAACATCACTATTTACTAAATATTACTACCATTATCTATATATAACTATATACTATATATAAATGTATATATAATGCATGTGTTTACAAAGTTCAAATCTCTATTAGTTTTAGTAGGAAACTGACAATATAGAGATAAAAAGTAGAATGTCCACAAAGGAAACTTTCTGAGTTTGTCATCTCTTTTACAGCAGCAAGAGGTTTTATTGTTTAATATTGTTCTTTTAGTGCTAGTGAATGCTTTGCCTTAAATAAACAGATTTTTCCACTTTTCTCCAATGAAATCTTTTCCCCAAGCAACTGGGAGAGAGGCCCCTTGACTCTGCTTTCTAGAGGAACCCTTTAGAAGCTTTCTCCCAAATCTGCCTCAACCAAGACACTCCAGCTTGAATTGCAAGCTGAGTGCTGGAATTGCTGAAGGCAACTCCATGGAGATCAATGAAAACACAGAGAAAATTGCAATTCTGTAGAAGAAGCTGATGTGTGCAAAGCTGAGCTCTCCCGTCAGGTACTTTCATCCTGTGTATGCACAGCCAGAAAAAAACCCCAAATTTAGATTTCATCCAGTAGCCTAATTATTCTTAATGAATTTCACCTGGGACTAACAAAATTAAAAAGTGAAGCAGGTTGTAACGACATCACCAGACTTCTCCAAGTTTATTTTTAAAAGCTTCCATGCCTAAAGCGCCCTGGAGTACTTAGCCTGTGCCATGAAGTCACCATCAGAGACGTTCCTGAATGGAGCTGGCCCAGCCCTCAGGCTCAGCTTTGCTCTGGACCAAAGAGGAGACACAGCTTCCTTCCATCTGTGCTCTGGACCACACCCCAAGGAGACACAGCTTCCTTCCATCTTTGCTCTGGACCACATCCCAAGGAGACACAGCTTTCTTCCATCCCTTTTGGCACCAGCTGTGCCTCAGCAATGTGGGCAGGGAGCACAGGGACACTTGGACTTGGGGACAGCTGGCTCTGATTAAGGTTTTGATGCTTCACTGAACTGTGCAGTTGGAGATAAATCCATGGCAATCCCACCTATGTTTTCTAGGGAAAACGCCTCCAGTCCTCCCCCAGCAGGGAGTGACACACACAGTGACAATGCCAGGCTGGCAGACCCGTGCTGGGTGGGAGAATAAGGGGTGCTGCTCCCCTGAGCCAGCCCAGAACAAAACCATCACCACCAGGAGGATCACACAGCAGAAGTGATCTCCAGCACCTGGGACACAAAGAAAAAAATTGCAATTTCCCCCACCAGCTGGAGGTCTGCTCCTCCATGCTGGGGGACAGGGCTTGTATCAGGCCTCTGGCTCCCCTGCTGATAAGAGGACAGCAGCTCTTCCCCAACTCCATTCAGCTGGCCTGTGTCTGCACCAGCTGAAAATCACTCCTTAATCCCTCCTGTCTGATGTGTTTCTCATGCCTAAAGGAGGGGTCCCCCACCTCTCCCAAGCCAAAGGATAAAATGGCTAGTCCCAACCACACAAACATAAGCAATGCTCATTGTGGAAACCCTGGGCTCAGGGAATATTTCTCTGTCTGCTCTGGGGTGCCCTGACCCCCAGGGGAGCACTGACTTTGACCCTCATTCATGGAGAAAGTTTCCCAGACTTCAAGATAGACTGGAATCCACAAAAGTGTGAAATAGATCATAGAGAGTTGTGTAGGTGTATCACTTGGTGAGAAATTTAGGGTTTGGGATTTTTAGTATGTTGGGGATGGAAGCAAGATGGAGGGCACAGGGTGTCATCCTGAGTTCCTTCTTCGTGCTTCTTCTTCCTTCTTCTTCATGGGTTTGGGTGGCATTTTGTAATTGGGCAGAAATTCTGCATTGCAGCTCTTTAGGATCAGTTATTGGATTTAAAGGGAAAATAATCTAGGTGTCAGTTCTTAATTGGAGGGTTTAGTCTGAAAAGACCTTGTAACAAGAGATTGTTGGCCATTTTGTGGCTTCTAATGAAAAGCTGCCAAACTCACAGTAATGAGACTGTGTTACTGATAAGAAATAATCAACACCTCAGTCCAAACATGAATTAGTGTCTCAAGTGCCTTCAATCCAGACCCAGAGAAACCAACAACTGGTACCCCCACAGCTCATGATTTAGGAGGTACTCACACTCTGCTTGGGTGAGAGCCTGGAATAATTCACTAGAGTCCCCACAAGACTGAGACTGGATCCAAAGTGATAGCACTCCAGCCCTCCCTAACTTTGGAGCTGATGCCCTCTGTGTAGGCTTGAAGGTGATGCTGTTTGATGAAGGCTGGCAGGCATTAGACATCTCACCAGTTTCTCACACACCCTTGTGAGAGCACCAAGGAACCCACAACTCCCTCTGCTACCCAGACCATCAAACACTCTTTGACCTCAGCAGTGACCAGCAGGACTCACCCCACAAGGTTGTGGGGATCCCTGCACAACTCCTGCAGCATTCCAGGCTGTAGAGGGGCTCTGCTGCCCTGTTCAGACCAGCCTCTCTCTCTGGCCTCAAAGCACCTGACCACTGCAAAACCCAGGCACAATTTTCTAAGCCACTGACCTGGACCAAACTCTCCCTTAGTGCTTGGTGCTGACTGGCTTTTCCAACAAGAGACTGTGGTGATTATTGCTATAGCAGCAAGTCCACTAGTGAAGCAGAAAATAAACAAACTTTATCAAGGTGGTCAATGATGGAGAAAACACCATTCCCTTAGGTGGTGAGAGAAATAACATTAGCAGCAGGTCCAGCACCATACTGGAGCAGGGTGGTAGGAACTGCAGATAGCTGGTTAGCCCATCTCTTGCCTCAGCAGGAGAGTGTTTGTAGCACTGGCTTCATTACCAGGAGCAAGTTACCCTGAACATCATCATTCTCCTGCCTGGCTTGAACCACTTCACCACCTATCTAGTGCCTATTTCCCTCTCCCACCCAAAAGACATGAATTATCACATGGGTGTAGAACAGGCCAGACAGGGAGTTATGAGTACATTAGCCACTGCAGGGGGATGTGCAAGAAGAGTTTGACCTGGTGCCCCAGGGAGAGCAGTTCCCAAGCTCAGCAGGACCAAACTATTTGTCTTTCTTTCACAGCCAAGGGACCACATGGCAGCTGGGCTGAGGAATGGGTCACTCACCCCAGCAGCCAAGGAGGGCTGTGGTAAGTAGCACCAGCACAGAGAGGGCACAAGAGGCTCTCAGTCCCCACACAGCTACAGCAAAGGCAGCCTAAAAATCACTCACCAGGGCAAACACACCAAGCCCTCGCACAACCTGTGACACTGACTGGCTACTTTCACCTTTTTGGTACCTCCAAAGAGCAGATGACACCAATGCTCACCCCCATAAACCCCACACTGGGGCACTCCTCCCCACAGACAGGACTCACCACATAGAAGAAGGCACACAAGCAGAGAGGAGTCCTGCTCCCACCACAGCTTAGGAAAAGTGACCAGTGCTGGAGCCCTGCTCCACCTCTCACAGGAGGAACAACTCAGCTGATGAGCCCTTTTAATGGCCATGGGGGTCAATCAGTGCTAGCAGCTGAGACTGCAGGGCTGCAGCACAGCTGGGTTTGGAGGCTCTCACACCATGTCTCACCTGTTTGGAGTTCACTGCCCATTTCCATGGGCAGCAGCAGCATCTAATGTCCACCCCCATTGCAGCCACCAGACCTGAGGTGCCTCAAGCCTTGCAGAGGATCCAGGTGGGCACTGGGTAGAAGCTTTGCTGTTGGGATCTGGGAGAACTTCAGGGTGCACAGCCTGACTTCAGAGCATACAATTCCCCTTCATGCTACAGAGCAGGAAACACCATGGCATGTGTTCAGGGCTTTTGAGTCTCTTTCGGGTCCATTTTCAATAGAGGTGTTTATCACTATTACTATCCCAAGTGAACTCAAACCCTGGAAGCATGCAGGAATGTGTGCCAGGAAGAAGGGATTTACAACAAAATTAGTTTATTTTTAATCTCAGTTTTTTTCTCTTTGCACTCTGTGGATTTGTTTGACACATTCCTGACAGAGGCATAAAGCCTGACATGAAGAGCTTAAGTCAATATAACATGTTCAATCATCAAGGCTGTGTGAGCACCAGCCCACATCTTTTCTCAGGCTCCAAAAAATGCTTGCTCCAACATTTTTATATGCCCAGACTCAAACACACATGCTGCATAGTTGCTCCTACATGACCAATAACCTGGAATTCAGGGCACATAAAATATAAATCAAGTGGAGTAAGAAACTTCGGCCCTTCCACCTCCAGAACAACTTGTTCATGGCTGGTCCTAAAGAAAAAGAATGAAACCAGGCACAGCACCTACTTTTCTTACTTTTTATATAAAATAGACATTTACATACATTTTCTTCTGCAAAGACTTCGAGCATAACTCCTTGATGTGAAATCTAGCCATAAATCCCACCGTGAAAAAAAGCAAAGACTTTGCAAATTCCTGCATCACTGACATACATCCAGCTGCTGCTAAGAGTGAATTTATTTTTAAAATATTTCTAATCCACGGGCTGTTTTCTTGTGGTTTTGTTTTTGTTTGGTTGTTTTTTTCTTTCTTAAAAAGAGATGCACAGCTAATTTAAAAAATTAGATACAGAAATAAGAACCATATGAACAACAGGCAATGCAAACAACTCCTGCATGAGAGGAACACACAGCGTGACATCCACTTCAGGCAGAGATTTCTACAGTAATACAGTTGTGTTACAGTTGTAACTTTTACAGAGGATACCACTGGGGGTATTTTCCAGAAGAAAAAAATCTCAGCAAGTCAGTACAAACATGGCAATGAACTTTTGCACAAAGTTATCAAGGTTACCTGAAGCAACTTTGCCACATTAAAACACCAGTGAATGCCAAGCGCTGTTTTTTTTCTTTTTTTTTTTTTTTTTTTTATCTTTTCCTGCTGGGTTTAAATGTACATGAAAGCAAAATGGTGCATTTTGAAATTGCTGCAAGAGACTGAAGGTTGGGGGAAAAGCCCTCTAAGGGCTAATTTTTTGAAAGATTGTGCATAATTGCATATATGAAAGATAGAAATTGAGCACTTGGTCAACTTAATCACATAAAGATTGAAGAGACTTAAGCATACACCAGCTGTTTCAATGAGCTGGAGGACAAATGGGGCAAAAGACCATATAATAATATTATAAATTGCTTAATTAATAAATTAGACTGACCATTATCTTCTTTCACCAATATTGTACACCATATCTGGCCTGATTTCTGTAATTGTGGAGAAGCTTTCATAGTTTTTAGATCATTTTAGGGGCATCCAGCCTC
This sequence comes from Agelaius tricolor, assembly GCF_023055355.1. Taxonomy (NCBI): domain Eukaryota; kingdom Metazoa; phylum Chordata; class Aves; order Passeriformes; family Icteridae; genus Agelaius; species Agelaius tricolor. Next base: position 9,531,545 of record NW_027269263.1, read on the forward strand.
CCCTGCAAGTTAGCCTCTCTATTTTGAATTTTTTTGACTTGTACATCTTTCTACTCCCATGCATGCATGCCCAGCCCCTTGTCCTCCTCTGGAATGAAGGCCATTTGCACTGCTGCATTCACTTACTGTTTGGCCAAAACAAATTTCCTACAAATTGCCTGCACATTTGTAGGAAAATCTAGTCCAAGGAGTCCATGAGAGAAAGAAAATACCCCCCACTGCATCATTTATCCTGGGGGACAGAAAAGGGATGGAAGCAAAGAACACTGGAATTTAAATAAGCAATAAAATAAAATCCATCAGCTGCAAATATTATCCATGGGGAAAGGAAAAAGCAACACAATTATTATGTTTCTCATTTAGGATTAAAATGTACAGTGAGTACATGAGAGTCCTGTCTAACCAGCTTTCCATTAATTCTCTGCTTTAAAATTAGTGAGCATTGAGGTTTATCCAATGCAACTTGCAGAGAGCATGAACTCTTCTCCCCCACCAGGCAGATCTGCAGCCATTTATTAATCTGCAATCTCTGCTAACCATGCTGAGCACTGGAACTGGTAGAAAACAATGTATTTATAACTCTTTGTTTTAGAAGCTGTGCAATGCTAGAGGAAGAGAACATTTCCTATGATTAATTAGGATAATATAAAGTTATCACAAGGTAAGTTGCTTGATTTACCTTGCACAATTGCATTCCATGTTGGTGGAGGTAACCCATTTCATATCATACTCTGTTCTTCTTTGCCTGCAATGAACCTTTGACATGACTGATGCCCTGAACAAACACTTCAGGGCATCAGCATGGGTGCCAACAGGACAGGGAGTCAGCTCAGAGCTTCACAGGGGTTTAACTGCTCTGACAGCCCATGGTCTGAGCCATTCTCCCCATCTGCTGCCAGTTTGCAGACTGTCATCCTGCATAGATGGGGTATAAAGTGCTGGTTCAGGAATGTGGGGCTCATTATTGAGCTCTCCTCTCTGCAGAACTACAAACCCAGCTCCAAGATGTGGAGGGCCGGCCTTTCAGCACGGAAATGTAAACTGCTGCAACTGGCATTAAAATCCCTGGCTATCTTACCAGCCTGGTTCAGGCAAGTGGATATGCCTTGCCTTCCAACAAACCACCTCCCTTACTGGGGCATCTTTCTCCATTTTCTGCAAGTAAGACAGTGTTGCACAAATGGTAATCAATCCTTCTCCAGGATCTGGGAGGGGAGCATCCAAAGCTGTATTACACTTCTACACATACACGAGTTTTTGGAGGTCAGGATCGCTTTGATCAGGTTTTAGGACAAGCAGGAGACAGTAATTTCTACCAGGTCTCTCAGGAAAGACAAACTAAGATTTACGCTGAAGTTAAAAACATAAAACTAAGTCTTCCCCCTCACAAAGCATTGCTATAAAAAATACAACTTCTGTATTTGAAAAAATATGTTTCATTGGCCACTATTTAAAGCCACAAACTGCAGTGAGGCCTGTATAATATATAGTATTTATTTAATATATCTTTTGAGGCAAAGTTTATAGCCGATACACATTTTTAAAGGAGGCACATCTCCCCCCATGCTACCACTGACCTTCAGCTGGCTGCTGCAGCACTCTGCAGATGCCTCCTCCCTGGGGGGCTTTGCACGGTTCCACTGTCAGGGCAGCACCAAACACTGCTCTGCCAGCCCCCAGATTCACTGCAGCACAGCCAGCCTGGGCACACAGGCCTTTGGGAAGCTGTCCCAGAGACAGGCTCACCTTGGGGACAGGCACAGAGCTTTCTGGTCCAGGTACCTCTGAATACCCCAGCAAGGAACCATCTATGACCTTGCAATGCATGTTGGGGAGGTGATTGCTGTCAGAGGCCATTTAAGCTTTGGTGTCCCCATCCCGTGGCACTGTGCTAGCATGATGTCAGCTCCTCCAGACCATCCTGGCAGCCCAGGGGTGTGCAGATCTGCTGTGTGCATGGCAGCCAGCAGAGCACCTGCACTGGGGACCCGCAGAAATGAAATGTCAGTTCAGCCAGTCCACAGAGCCACAACAGCTGTGTGAAAAAACAAGAGAGGGGTGCTGAGCCAGCCCCAGGAGCTCAAACCTGCCCCTGGCCCCATGAAGTAAAGTAGGCTGTTTGGGCTGGGAGCAGAAAACTCAACAGTGAAGCAACTTGCTTATTCTGATCCCAGTGCTCCCCTGGAAGCTGGTTTGGAGGGAGAGAGCCCGAACACGTGTGCTGCCACCTCTGTCCCCCAGCAGTCTTTCACTTCTGCCCAGCTGTAGCTGGCTGCTCTCCTTGGCCAGTGGGGAACATCCAGCCTGGTCTCTGTGGATGCACAGCCATGGCTCTGGCAGATCCACAAACCCTGGCAGGGCAGACAACTGCACCACCTGTGAGCTCCAAACACAGTTGGAGTCACATCAATAATTCCTCAGTAACCTGACCATCACCTGGGCAGCAAGACACCAGGCTTTCAAAGGAAGCCAGCAAAACCTCCAGCACGTGGCTGAGCCATCCCACTGAGGGAACTTGGAGAGTGCTGAAGTGCCATGGCCAGCTGAATCCGGGCACCACAGCGGTGCCAGGCTTTTCCTGACAGATGTTTTTTAGGGTGTTGTACACTACCTGAACTGTACTTACTAACAATGCCAAACCCTGGGCTGCTGACCATAGTCAAGCTCAAACAAAGCAACTTTTCCAGCAGTTTAGTGCTGCAAGAGGAACAAACTGGTGACTGACCCTGGTGTCCAAACCCAAAGGCAGGAAGCAGATCCCACTAATGCTCCCTGGGAACTGGTGCAAACCCTGGTGGAAGCAGCAGAAGTGCTGCTATTGCAGGGCCAGTGTGGTCCAAAGTGTTCTGCAGCCACTTAGAATCATGAGAGGGAATTATTCCAGCACGCCTCACTGATACTCCCTTTTCATAACTTCAGACAATATGAGTCACAATGCCCAACTGTGTGGCCAGCTGTGAGGGATATTGCCCAATTCATATAAAACAGAGAAAATATATTAATTATTTGATTATTATAAGTTAAATAAATAAAGCTCAAAAATAAAAGCCTCAGTTCTGAAGAGAATCTGTTTTCCCACATCAGTATTTAAAAATATAGATTTATGACTGATCAGCTATAGGTCATTTTCTGTATCTCTTAGGGGAGTGGTGAGAACACTTTGGCCAAGTATTTTGTCAGTGTTATCACCATGATAAATGGGCTTTGTCCCTGCACACCCATAAAAGAGCCTCCTTCGTACCTTTCCAGGCTAGGAAATGTTCCCTAATCTCCCTGTGGCTTTACTTTACCTCTTATATTGATTAGATAGGTTGTTTGTTTTCCATACTGGGGACTGAGCAGGAGGACAAGTAATCCTAGAGCTTCCCATTGCCTTTGGATGCTTCAGTGTTTTTCAGAGTAATAATTATTTGGCCTGGAGGGAGAGGGCAAAGGGTAAAGCCATATGATATTTGACAAAAGTGACATCATGAACCTGAATTACTACAAAATTATTGTCTAATTAATAAAACATTCAGGCTAGGTTTTCCCTCAAAGGATCATCTGTCCTACTTGTAGAATCATCCTTCCAGGGTGATATTTAAATAGTTTCCCCTTTCTTTTGAATAATTTTCAAGTCCCATTTAGAGCTGTAAAAGCGACCACCATTTCCTCAGCATTAACCCCTTGGAACCTTTTTTATGTGACCTGTATGACCATCTTTCCTGTCTGCAGCACTTGCAATGAAGCCCATCAGTGGTGCTCTACATGGATGAGGTGAGCCTGTGTGTGGAGGAACAGGAGGTGCTCCTTCACCCCTGCTGCAATGGATGAGTGCTTTGTCTCCATGGTTTCCCTGGTGACAACCAAGATACTGAAGGTTCATGTCCCACCCACACTCCCGGTGTGACTAGAACGGGTTCAGACTAGATGTAAATCTTGATTAAAGGAAGGTTTTCATTCATGCTCCAGCATATCCCACAGGACCCAAGGATCCCATGATCCCAAAGGATCCTGTAACTTTGATTGAACCTAAGCATGCGTTCGAAGTTTGCCTTCCATAATTCTGAGTCCTATCAAAGCTCCTTCAGCATCACTTTGAGCAACAGGCTTCCACCACACTCTTCTCCAAGGGGCACGAGTGTCCTCCTGCTGGTGACTGATTGCTATGTTTGGTCTTTCTCCTGGACTTCTTGAAACCGTTTCTCCAAGCGATCCAGTTTGGCCAGATTCTCCTTCAGCAGCTTGCTGTTTGGAACCAGCTGCAAGGCTTTCTCGTAGTAGTCACGGGCAGTGATGTAGCTCCCCTGCAAAGAAAATGAGTGCTAGGTCTCATTCACATTCCACACAGAAAGTTTGTTCCCAGGGTAAAGTGAAAAACGAGATACAGGGGAAACAGAGTTTAAAATACCTGACATTGCTGGGTTACAAAAATACTTCTTCTTTATGAAATAGATCACCAAGTGCTGTTGACCTAAATTTGATGAAACTCACACAGCAAGAAATAGATTTACATTTTTCTGTTGAGTTGCACCAGAAGAGTTAATTTTACTCAGCAACAGGATAGCTTAAGGACATCACACAATGTGACTCCTTAAGACCCAAATCATAATGATATGCTAAAGTATTCAAAAGAATAAGCAACCACAGGGTAGGCTGCCTATTTCCATAATTTCATGCCAGTATTCTGCATTAGACATATTTATTAAATTAATTAGGTAGAGAAGAACCTTAAAAGTCAACTCACGGTGACATTTTTCTAAGGTAGGTCAACAACTGAAGCAGGAAAGCTTTTAAGAGGAGCAGGTTGCTCCTTGCAGCCTGCACTCTAAAAATATGAGATTTGCTTTACCAAGAAACCTGGTTAGGAACTCTAGCTGGGGTGAAGAGACTTCCTTCCTTTTTGGATAAAATATGTCAAGGGACTTGCTGTTTACAAACATGCAACTCTTGGCAGTCTGAAACCAATTTAACTTTTTGTCCTGTGAAGTAATGTCTGCACCTGGCAGCTTAAGGAAAACCAAAACTGTCATACCTTGATGTGCTCGATGCCTCCCATATTCATCCAGGCCTGTGCTTGGTCTGGGTTGAGCTCCACAGCCCGTTTATAGCTCTACAGAAACAGGAAACATTTCTAGGTTAGGAGTCTGACTCTTCAAACAAAACCAGTGCTGGAGGGGAAAGAGAAACACAGTTTCCTTTCCTGAAGACATTCAGAATGGAATTCAAATTCCTCTCATATACAACAAAGTGAATTTCAGTTTCTTTGCAGAAGAGGCACAGAATGTGCTGCTTCATGGCTCAGTTAATCTCATAGGTTTTCCTTGCCAATGTGTGTTTTTCCCTGCACTCTGAGAGGAGCCACACCTGCCACCCTGCCCACTGCACCACTGGGGTCTCCTGCACATCAAGGTGATTTCCTTAGGCAGTGCCACACACAAGCCCTGCCAACTACAAGCCATGTGATTGCTCTTTATCTGCAAGGCTTTAATTTGGAGCTGGCAGCAGACTCTGGGACAGCCACTTGTGTGGAGGTTTCACAAGGACCTGAGGGCAGTGCTTTCCTTCCCCACTGACACTGAGAGTGGAAGCAATTAGGACCTTCTGGAGTCTGTCAAGCAGCATTGTTTTTACATTGTCACAACAGGAAAGGATTTTCAAATCAGGATTAAACATCTTTAGGGATATTGAGAATATTCAGAACAGTCCAATTAATATTTTCTGAAGCAGAGAATAATGGAATGGTTTGGGTTGGGAGGGACTTTAAAGATTATCTACTTCCAGCTCCCCTCCTACAGGCAGTGACACCTTCCACTAGACCAGGTTGCTTCTGCACTATTATTAATGCTAACATAATTTCTGAGCTATCAAGCATCCTTTTTCACAGGATAAGCCAGCCTCTCAATTATTGGCTTTTGAAGTGAGATATAACAACATGGTGAGCTCTGACAGCTCCCCAAGCTTCCAGCTGAGCCACCTGGAGCTGGTCACTGACAGCAGGAGGGGCTGGGGCTGGATGGAGCAAAGGTGAATTCCACCACAATTCTGTACTTAACCTCAGAGCAGGGAGCGGTATTTCCATACAGGAATGAGGAAAAAAGTTGCAATTAAGTCTGGTAAAGTTAGCTGCCTCATAGCTTTCTCTGTACCAGTGATAGACTCTGAGCTCCCAAGGCCAACAGCAGCCAGGGTGTATGCACCAGGGAGTTTCACACACAAGGAGCAAACTCTGTCTTTTAGCCTATAAAACCACCGGTAGGTCTTAGAGCAGTCATACCTCGAAAGCCTTGTCAAGGAGATTCTGTTCTCTTAGCTGGTTTCCTTTAGTGAAAAAGAGCTCTGATATGACTTTTGGATCCTTTGGTTTTAGCTGAAGCGCTTTTTCTATAGCTTCAAGTGCCTGTGAAAAAGCAAGAGGACATTGTGTGCCTTCCATTCAGTTCCTTCCCACTTCTCATTCTTTCCTCACCACTATGGACTACCAGCATAAGAATCATTTTCCTCCATCCTTTGTTTGCCCCACACCATTAACACACAGGGAAACGTGATTTTTAAATGCCTCTGTTGGAACCCAGGACATCCCTCTGGCTGCCCTGGATGGCTTGAGCCCCTGGCTGGGGGCTCAGAGGCCTTGGCACAGAGCCAAAGACACCTGTGGCTTTGATTTTAACCCATGGAGAAAATTACCAACTTTATGTGAAGATCTATAAGCCACGAGAGTTTAAGTAGAATGAGAGTTAATTTATCACAGGATGAAAAGTAGAATTTTGGGGTTTTTAGAATGGGGGTTCAGAAGCCAAGATAGAGGGATTTGGGCATGCCTTGTCCTTCCTCTTTCTTCTTTTTAGTCTCCATCTTCTGTGTGATGGTGGCACTTTTGGATTGGTTTAGAGTAGGAACAGACTGTCTAACATAGGTGACAGGTATTGGAAAATTATTGTAAATAAAGTACACAAAGTTCTTAGTATAAAAAACTAACACCGCCTCAGGGGTGTGCAGTGTGCCACGGACCAACCTGCTAGACAGACCTCAGCAGGTCAAAAAAAGAATGTATTAGATGAGAGAAAATAAACAACTTTGAAAACCAGAGCTGAGGAATCCTGACTCCTTCTTCAATTGTGGGGCTGGGAAAAACAGACTTTTCAACATCTCGGGGTCATCTTGACCACAGAGACTCCGAGGCAGCCTGGGGCTGATGGGCACTGGGGCTGACAGCAGCAGTGACAAGAAAACCACACTGCTTAGCTTCGGTCTTAATACATAGATAAACTGAAGGTTTTAGTGAAGAAATAATCCAATGAATGTGCACTGAGGCACGTGACTTGTCCCCAGAGAGATGGAGTGTAAAATTCAACCTGAGCTCTGTGTGTGAGCCCTTGGGACAAGGGTATCCCACACCATGGTACCTTGGCATAGAGCTCCTGCTTGCTGTAGATGGCTGACAGGAGGCGGTAGCACTCCAGGCACTCTGCATCCTCATGAAGGATGTGGTTCGTCATCTTCTCGGCTTCCTTCGTCCGCCCCATCATCGCCAGAACCTGAGCCTGTAACAGAGCCACAGTGTTACACTCTTGACCAGCTGTCCTAGGGGGATGTTATGATGCTTGTATCCCTGATGCAGTTCATTTAGGGGATCTCTGGGGGGCCCCTAAGCTGTATGTTTGCTGGTAGCAGCAAGCAGGCAAGGAGACTCCACACGGCTTCTGAGGATGCTAATTAGGTGAGGGTTTATTGGGGGTCCCACCCCCGGGAGCAGCATGGCTTCTGAGGGAGAAGGGGGAAAGGGGGAGGGAGGGAGAGCCTAGAGAGGAAAGGGCTAAGAGAGATTCTCATCTCCCCCACACAGCTGAACAGCGAGATTCAAAGTGGGTGCGGAACAAGCCTTGAGCCAATGGGATTACAGATAACTGATACTTCAGGGGAGGATCACAGGCTTGGAATAAACTGTACATTTTCGAGGGGTGAGATAGAGCATACCATTTAACTAAAATGTAACACCACATATCCCCAGTCAGGTGTTCTGTTTATGCTGGATATTATATTCTGTGCCTGAGAGTGAAGATGGGGAGAAGAAACAGCAGAGTTTTGTTATCGGGGACTGGACTCACTCCTCCACAGTCTGCTGGAACACTGTTGTTGTCTGGGCACGGATGGGGCAGAACACCGTGCTCCTTTTGCTTTTTAGTTAGTTTAGCTAGCTGAGGCACTCCTAGCTTTCCCTGGACTGTTTTTCTTTCTCTTTTCTTGGAACCATTCGAACCTGCTGCAGACCGGGACCCAGGAAAACACCAAGAGCTCACACTTTGCAGCCTGCCAGGGCCCACTCTTCAGCCTTTCCCAGTTCCAGAGGGACTGATAACAGAGTGACCACCCACCAGAGAGACTTTCTGAATTTGTCATTTCTTCAGAGCAGCAAATGAGTTTTGTCATGGGGTATTGTTCATTTTGTGTGCTGGGAAGTGCTTTGCCTGTTACACAAACAGTTCTTTCCATTCTATCCGAGGAAATTTTTCCCGAATCAGGTGCGGGGAGGGGATGTGTGGGTTGGCTTTCTGGGGGTTTTCTCCCAAATTTTCCCTGAACAAGGACATCATCTCAGCCCTCTGCCACAGGCTGGGCTGCAGGCAGAGGCTGCTGCTGCCCTGGCCCCCGCTCACCAGCGCCAGTCGGGTGTCCTTGCTGGAAGGCTGCAGTGCCGCCGCCTCCCGGTAGACCTGCAGCGCCTCCTCGTAGCGCCCCGTGTTGTAATACAGGGCCCCCAGCGGGGACAGGATCTCCGCCTTCCTGGATACCTTCAGCGCCCTGGGGTTGGGAAAAAGGCAAGCTTCAGTCATGGGAGGAGCAAAGGGGAAGAGTGAGGTGGGCTTGTGGTGGACGGAGAACTAAAGCTCTGCACCATCCCAGCCTGGGAAGTACAAATTGCCTGGGGAGGGATGAATGTGCTCACAGCAGTAATCCCACTAGCCAGCTGAGAAGAAGGAGAAGGAGAAGGAGGAGAAGGAGGAGAAGGAGGAGAAGGAGAAGGAGAAGGAGAAGGAGAAGCCACCTTCAAAGTGCCCTCAGTGAGCCTGCAGCAGGGGTGGGGATGGTTGACAGCGATGAAACCTGGGCAATGTGAGCACAAATCTATATGCCAAAAAGAAGGCAAAAATACTCCCACCCAACCCATCCTGCTGCATACCAGGAGTCAGAGCTCGACTGCTGGAACACTGCTGGGAAGGGCCAGAGTTCCTAATGGTGCCAAAGGCTTGGTGCTGAGCTGTGCAGCACTTCTGGCTGTTCCTGGTGCAGCAATCACAGATCACCTTCAAGCAGGCTGGGAGTTGTGGTAACACAGCCTGCTCCTGCCACCAAGAAACCTCCAACTTTATCATCAGAGCATCCCCCAGCCAAAAGCAGCAGTGTCCATCCTGGGGGCTTGGGAATAGTCCAGGGAAATCAACACTACCTGAGCCCATGCTGCCTTTCCAAGCACTCCCCAAAAATAGTCAAATCTATTTCAAAGAGATGGAGAATGAAGGGAAGAAACCCCACACATGCACAGATATATCAGCACAACAGAAACTCTTTAGCAGAGCCAAGCCATAAAGGGGCAGGAGGAATCCCTCTGTCTCCCAGGCCAAATCCTCACCTCTTGTACCACACTTCAGCCTCTTTGTTCTGCCCCAGGGAGCGGTGAAGCCTGCCCAGGTTCACCATGGCCACATGGTGAGCAGGGCTCAGGAGGATGGCCTGCCTGTAGTGGGACATGGCTCTCTCAGGAGACCCTAGAGAGGAAAACAGCCATTAAACCAGAAAAAAACCCTGTGCATCAGAAAAAAAATTGTCTCAAACTCAGCACATGGTAACACTCAGGCTTTCTTTCTTCTATTGTTCTACGCATGTGTCCTGGGGTGACTTTATGGTGCTTGTATTATCCCCACTTATCTGTTTAGCCCAGGAATAAGTTTTGCATCTTTAAGACCTTCTGAGAGCGAAGAGGGAGAGAGAATAAGGGCAGAGTTTGTTATCAGGAACTGCACTTGCTTACCCACATCCCTCTCACAGACTGTGTTGTCTGCAGACAGCAGGACAGAGCTCTCCTTTGCCTTTAGTTAGTTTTTAGCTAGCTGAGGCAGAGAAGTTCCCTGGACTGTGGTTTTTGTTTCTTTTGGACCTGTTTAACCCTGCTCTGGACAGAACACCCAGCAGAGCACCAGCAGCTCCAGCTGTGGGCACCGGGCCGGGCCTGGGCCGAGGCATTTCCAGCGCTGGAGGGACTGATCAGAGACTGAGTGAGCTGAGCTACTGCCCACCAAGGGACTTGCTGAGTTTGTCAGCTCTTTGGAGCAGCAAGAGGTTTTATTGATTAATATTGTTCATTTTTTGTGCTGGTGAATGCTTTGCCTGCTAAATAAACAGGGTTTTTTCCACTTTTCTCCAAGGAAATCTTTTCCCAAACCAGTTGGGGGAGGGTCCACTTAAATCTGCTTTCTAGAGGAACCCCTTTGGAGGATTCCTCCCAAATTTTACTTAAACTAAGACAGCATGGAAACATTTTGAGAAAGAAATCCTGCCTCAGCATTTTGAATCTAAGCATAAGAGAAACTGCTGTCCAAACTAAAATTTAGTCCCCAATATTCAGAGACAATCCTGAGAAATAGATTTTCTAGGGGTGGGTTTTTTGCAAGTTAAGGATCCAGTCACAACAAGATGACTCCTGACTGAAAGCACCCTTTGATCATGCAGCAGTGGGGACACAACCCCTGTGCTAAGGACAGAGCCCACCTCAGGGAAGGGGCTGGGACACATGTGCCATCTCCTGGTGGAGCATCCTTTTCACCCTGGCCCACTGGAGAAATGGGCAATGAAGAATGAAGAACAAGCCCCCCAGTATTCCCCACAACACCACCAGAACTGCAAATAGTTTCAGCTCTCTCCAAACAGAGATTATTCCCTCCAGCTCTGCTGTGCTGCTGCTCTGAGCTCTGAGCTCAGTCTCTGTGTATTGCTCAACAGGACTGGGAGTAGCTGCCAGGGACCAGCTAATTCCCACTCTGGGCAATAAATCCCAGAGCAGAGGTGTCCAGGTGGTTGTTTTGGAGCACGTAGGCACCATCTCTGTGCTGCACAGGAGCCATTGGGTGGCACTGCTTCTCTGTGTGAAAATGTGCAAGGTCCTGCAGCCCATGACATCACCAACACCACAACAAAACACAAGCAAAAAGAGAGGTGCAAGATCACTACCCCAATGCATAAAGTTCTACTTTTAATAATGTATCGTTATTTAGCTAAATAATGGTAGAAGTATAAAGCTCCAGCATTAAAGCAATGCAAATATTGCGTTTTTAATCCCAGGGTCATTTAATTGGCTTGCAAACTCCAGACCAGATAATCTCCTGATGAAAACCATACTAAAAGAGCTTTGTCACCAACAAAGCTTTTCAGTGTTGGCATTTTTTTAAACCGATTCACTTCACAATGTATTTAATTCCATTTCAAGCTGGAAAACAGATCTCAAAAAAAGCCAGTACATGTTGGGGCACTGAACATGCTGCTGTGGGAATTTTGTTTTCATATCTTCACAGATCTAGTTTAGTTTTTTTGAGACTATCTATGCAACTTAAAATATACACTGGCACATCTCAGCATCTCCTTTATAGCAGTGAGGAGGAACATCTGTGCAGAGGTTTAGAAGTGTTGAAGACTCAGCCAAGGCTGAGGACATGTTGTTCAAGGTACCACTTTTTCAAAACATCCAGCAGCAGCCTCGATCTTTCCCCACCACTGAGCAGGCAGATGTTTTTGAAAATTATACCTACAAAACATCCTGGGAAGCAGCTGGGCACGCACTGCAGCCCCTCAGCCAGGCAGCACCTCCCCTGCTCAGCACACAGGGTTAATATGCATCATTAAGGGAGACACACTCAGTGTCTGTGACCACTGCAGAGCTGTCTGCAGTTGTGGCTCCCCAGAGCTGGCACTTGCTGCACAGAACCCTGCGTTAATTGGCGTGGTGCTCCACAGCATCTCCCTGTGCCGCCGGCGCGGAGCGCAGCCGGTGACAGGCTCAGCAGCAGCCACTGCCTTCACGCCTTGTCATGCCTCTAGCAGGGTTATTGGCACATCAGGCCCCAAGGAGCAGGAGTCAGTGGGATTTTTTCCAGTTGTTTGTCTGTAGGGAAGCGTAGGAGTAAACCAGGAAATGATAGTTTTGACTTTGGCAGAGTACGAAAGTGCAAAAAAACAGAAAGTGCTCTGCACTACATTTGAACCACAAATTTTGGCAGGAATAGGACAGTTTATCTGGGTTGGCAAGCAAAGATGAGTACAACATGAGAGGGAAATTACTCAGGAATTTTTATTATTTGCAAGCTTGAATTTTGCCAGGGCCCAAATTCAGAACCTGAACCTCTCTTGCTAATGCCACAATGCCTCTTTTGATTATGAATATTGATTCTGGTTTTGTACTTGTTTCACACTGGTACTACAGAGGGATGATGGCCAAGTGTCAATTCAGAGGCAGAACAGCCAGTTGCAGACTGACAGACACCATCATCCCTTCTTCCCAAGCACCACTGGAACTGGGCACATGTGATGGGGAAAGAAGGGGTGGCAACCACACACTTCAAGCCTACACTGTTTCACCACTGAGTCTTGGCTCTGTTCTGGAGGGACCACAGTGAGACAACAGTCCTTTTCCACTAGTCATTTGTCAAACTTAGCTTTGCTTATAAAGCTGTCAATAAAAGGTGGCAATTAAAGTGACGTTTCCGTTGCTGTTATGTGAATGCCAGAAAGTGCCAAGGAAGTTGGATGGGAACCAGGAGCCCAGGAAAAAAAGGATGCCATTACAGAGCTCCTCAAAAATCAATTCACCCCACAGTGTATAAGGTTTTGTTTTCACAGATGATTGTGGTTTAAAAGCCATGTTCCTTTCTATAGTGGTGGCACTCAAGCCTTACAGTCAAAGAGCTGCTTTGTCACCAAGTAGGGCTGCACGTGCTCCAGAGACCATAATGATCCATTTGTGTGCCTGTGATTTGATTTGATGTGGCCATGCCTTGCTGGAAAAAAGGCAGTACTGTCAGGGTGCTGCCCAGCTCACACTGAAGAGGCCAACTGCCTGTGTGAAGATGGTGACAAACACTGAGGGGAGCAGGGGGGCTGAATGAATGCTCCTGCTGCACAGTGCCTGCACTGATTACGAATTCCAGTGTGCTGTGCCCTCTCAGCAGCACAGGGATATTTATTTCCAAGCTACCATGGAGGCACATTGCCTTGGAAGCTTTTGACACCCTTTTAGATGTGCACTGCTGAATAAAATAAATCAAAGCAAAGCAGACAGAGAGGGAAAAATCCCGTGCTCCCTCTCACTTACCGGTATCAACCAGGAAAACACCGTAGTTGTTGTGCAGGTCGGAGCTCTCTGGACAATTCTCTATGCCAGCCTTATAGACCTCCTCAGCCTCCTTGAGCCGTTCCTTGAAAGAGAAGGAGGTTTCTTAGCCATGGCAGAAAGTTTGTCAGCACCATTTGCTGCACCCCTGCATTCTGGGACAGCTCCATCACTGCAGGGGAAGCTTGGGGAGTCCACACCCATCCCACCTTCCAAGAGGCTGAAATTTGACCCCATGGCATGGATGTGCTATAGCTGCCATCTGGTATCCCAGAGCAGTTCAGACAGCTTTCCCCCATGCCTCTGCTACCCATGAAACACCTGCAAAAAGTGGTGCCTGTGCAATGCCACTGAGTCCCCAGCTGGGCGCATGCCCAGCCAGGAAAAACACAGCAACAGGGATTGGGCTGGTTCTGTTGAGAAATATCTGTCATCTGGGAGAGGATATGTTCTAATTTATTTGTTTAATGAGCATCTCAGGCATACTGGCTAACTTTTCCCCTCTGGAGCTCTGCTGTTCTTTCCTCAAGCAGTGAGGAAAATACAAGGAATGAAAGCTTGCTGTGTGTGTGATGGCTAGGGAGTGAGTGCAGGGGGATAAAGGAAGCTGGAGAAAGAGGGAGAGTGGTGAAAGAGCAGGGAATCTGACAAATCAGATTAAAACCAGGCATTGTCAGTGGGTGAGGTGGAGGTCACTGGGACTGATGGGACATGCCATCATGCTGATTCCCCAGATGCACTGAGTTCTCCTTTTGCATAGATTTTCAGGGAGGTTTGCTGGCTCTGAACACTTCTAGAAAATTCAGATCTTTTCTTTGGAAACACCCTGCCTACAGACAGCATCCTACTGGCTGGGTTCTGTCTAGCCTGAGCTATGGGCAGCCTAGTTCTGAAACAACAATCAGGTTTCTCCTGTGGATCAAAGAGCAACTTAAAAAGGTTTCCACTTCCCTCCATAGTCAGACCACGTGTGCCCACTGCCTGCATGCTCACCAGCAAGGGGGGTGCCTTCCTTCCCCCCACCTCAGAGCCTGGCTGTTGGCTGTGCTTGTGGAGGGAGGCTGTGAACAGAAGAGACAAGCACAGTGCAGAGGGGTGTCAGGAGAGCCTCCAGCACCAAGGATGCTCCTCTCAATTCTCCCCCTTCCACTGAGCAGCACAGCCCTAGAGCAACAAACTCCAAACCTCCCAAGAAAGCAAATTCAGTCAAGTGGCTCTTCACTGAGCAGAGCCTGCAGCTCCCATGCTGAATCCACGCTGAAATAAGAGGTTGGTCCACTCCCAGCTATGGACTGTCCTCAAAGCCTGCAAATGGCTGAGCCTCCTGGGCTTTCCCTGGATTTAAAATCTGTACCTGGCAGCAGCTTTTGCTCCACAGCTGCTTAATGTGAGGACTCTTTTCTCACCTCCTATCTCAGAACTAGAGAGCTGGAATAAATTGCACTGAAAGAGGATGACTTGATCAGAGAATCACACAGCCTGCCACAGTTAAGTCCCTTCACATTTACATGATAAAGGTCAGCCAGCAAAAAAGATAAGTGTGCAATAAAGCACAGAAACACGTTTTTAAAAAGTGCTTAACTTTGGATGTTTTGGATAAATTGATGTGAATTTGACAACATTATCCTGCAGAGTCAGGGAAAGTGTAGTGATCATCAGAATTTACTAAATTGAAGAGCAATTTTTTGTGCATATTTTCTAAGATTTATGTCTTACTTTCTTTTCCTCTGCTTTTAATTTTCAGCCAATGAATGCAGCTTTGTATGCATGTATGTCAGCTTATTTTATTTACTGAACATAAACCAAATTTTTTAAGCAAGGAAGGGCTGTGTTCAACTAGATTAGAGTGTTCCATGTCAAAACATTCACCAACATCGAGCATTCTAGCACTTTTATGGTGGTTGCATTGCTTTTTTGGCACCTAACATCCTGAGGCACCTAGCATGCCTCAGGCTCATTGCCCAGTCTAACAAAGTGTTTGCATTAAGCACAGTCAGAAAGTGGCAAGGGTGGAACCTGCTATTTCTGCCAGAGCTTTCCCTCCTCACAGCCTCTCCTCTTCTTAGCAGAAACAGAGCTCCAAGTTCATCAAGGCTAGATTCTCATTAACACTTAATAATGCCACTCCCAGACCTTCATGAAACATTCATCGACCTCACAAAACTCAGAAGAGACTGGCATAAAAAATGTATGAGATTTTTATGATATTAAAAAATTATGCATATGAGAATCTTTCTGTTGAACTCCAGGGTTTTTAGGTCTGTTTTTTATAAGGCTCAGTTTTTCAGTTTGATTATGCCTGAGTAGGCTCTCCTCTGCAGCTAAGTGGGTTATAAAGTTTCTTTTTCTAAGAAACACACATACAGAATCAGGTGAAGCTAGGGCCTGGGAAGAGCCACCAAGTAGCACAAACCGATGGATGAAACTGAAGCTGGGAAGACGGGAAACTGTGGGGAACCAGTGTTAGAATGTTGTGAAAACAGGCAGCAAAAATGTTTGATTTCTGTTACCAGCACCACTGCAGTGATCACAGAAATCAAGGAAAACTGCAATACATTGCAACTGAGTTACAATTCCAAGCAGAAGGAGCAGCCAGAAGGGCAAGCATTTATAAAAGGCACAAACAAGCCAAGCTGTTCCATACAATACAGAAGTGTTTTTTTGTCAGCTCTGGCTTCAGAATCAGCTATACAGGAGAGAAAAGGGCAATTACATCAAGGTACAGGTTAATTCCCTGGCATCTGAACCCTTCCTCTTAGCAGCACTATTTACAGGGATAGGAGGTAAGGAACCATAAGGCCTATTTCAGATTCATCCCCATTAATATGGGGGGAACATGCACCCACCAAGACAATCCTAGTGCTATTTCACTCTGTCCACACATTTCCCTTTTAGCCTTGGAGCAAAGCTGGAGAAGCAGAAGTTGTCATGGGCACCTCATGCAAGTTATTTTAACACAGCATTCAACATTATTATTTAACCCTCTTTCTATCACATCCCAGCAAGAGGGACTGTCACCATGATTTTTCTGAAAAATCCCTTAGCCAGGATTTCTTCTCCTGGCAAGATGAGAAGCCTCAGCTTCTACATGTTTTGCTGCTTTGGAATGTGATTTGGAGAATTGTTTACCCAGCATGTGAATTGTTTTGACTTAATGAGCAATCATAGTCCAGCTGTGTCAGGACTCTAGTCTGTCACAGGTTTTTATTATCATTCTTGTTTAGCCTTTTGATGTCTCCTTTCTCCTTCTTTAGTATAGTGATATAATATGATATATGATATGATATGATATATGATATGATATGATATGATATATGATATGAGATATGATATGATATGAGATATAATATAATATGAGATATAATATAATATAATATAATATAATATAATATAATATAATATAATATAATATAATATAATATAATATAATATAATATATCAGCCTTCTGAGAAACATGGAGTCTCACCTCATCCTGGGGACCTAACACCACAACAAGGGAGCCAATGGTGCCTTTCCCAAAGCTCCACTGTGATGCCATCCTGTAATGCCTGGCCTCCCAGATACCCCTACAGCTGTCACACAGGCTCTGGGCCACAAGGAGACACAAAAATACTCCTTGGAACTTTTAGCAGTTTTCAGCTAAAAGTTTTTATTGCTCAGACAAAGAGGAAAACCCAACACTGAAAAAACTTAGCTCCTCTCATCATCCTTTGGGCTGAAGATGCCAAAAGTTCTGCCTGTACCCCTGGAGGGTGTGATGCTGCAGCTCCCAAGGCAAGGGCAGCAGCAGCAGGTTCTGTAGGACAGACCCTGATGGACCCTGACCATCCTGTGCTCAGTAGGATGGATGTGTGAGGCAGGAGGTGCACAATCAAGTAGGCACCTGCTGTGGCTGATCATGAGAAAGTGTTAAAAGTCTGCAGAAAAATTGCTGTTTTCTGAGAAAATTGCACTAACTATCTTTTTTGCCTACCACTTACTGAAGTCACAAGAGGATGAACAATCCATATGTAAGAGATGAATTATTGCTGGACTTACTAATGGCATTTGCTTTGGGCAGAAGGTCTCGGGACTCTATAATGGTTTTATTGCTCTGCTGACCTTGCAATCGATCGTTCTAATTAATAATTTCAATTAATATTAAAACCAGGTAATAGTGCAGAGGACTCATTTCCTATACTTGCAGGACACTCTTCATTGATGGGCTTATTCAAAGCAGGGCTACCATTCAACAAGGCTTGTCTTTAAATTCATACACCATATTTCGAGATCCCTGCAGGTAATATTGATAATACTTGAAATTCTCTTAAAAGGGAAAATAAAATAAAAATAAAAGGGAAACTAAAATAAAAGGGAAAATAAAATAAAAATAAAAGGGAAAAAAAAAGGATGCCATTACAGAGCTCCTCAAAAATCAATTCATCTTTCAGTAATTCACATACATCATAGGTGAGTTTTGCAGAGTGCCTACATCCTTGAAGAAGATTAAACAAGACCTCTGCCTATAGTTTTGCTGAAATTCATCCCCTTCCCTTACACAGAGACGATTTCACTAACCAGAATAATGGAGAACAGCAAAAGATACCATATTGCTTTGTCTCTACTTATATTTTAAGAAAGCTTCAGCACCCCATGCCATGGAACAATTAGATCTGAAAACTGAAGGAGGAAAAAAATTCAGTTTTCAAAAGATTTGCAGAGTTGTGCTGGAGCTGTGCAGCTACAGGGACCTTGTCATCCACCCCCAGAGCTCCACAGTGGGACCATGGCACAAAGCACAACATCCTTCACCTGCTGCTGCAGGTGTGGAGGGAAGGAGAGCTCAGTGGCCCCAGTGTGGGCACCCACGCCTCCACGGCTCCTTCTGAACTCAAGGATTTTGTGCCTCAAGTTCTCTTTTCCTCTGTGGGGACAGTATTTCACCTCACAGGGATGTTGTAGAAATAAATTATCTAACTACAGCGAGTAGGGAGAGCCTGAGTAATGAGCGTGGGGAACAGGCCTGAGAGGAAATGAGTAATCCTGCCTCCAGAGCACAGCCTGGCAAATAAGGCCTGGAGGCACCTGAACCACGAGGTTAAATAAAATATTGAACAGCCACTCATTAAGAGCAACATAAAGCCAGGGAGCCTTCCCACCTCCCTGCTTGTGATTATCTGCCATGGTAATCAGGGGCTGTGCCCTGTGTGTGAGTGTGTGCAAGGGGCAGAATCTGGGCTGCAGAGGCCACCTGGTGCCTGACAACCCCCAGCTCTGGAATGATTTATTATGCAATCTCCAGGCTATCTGTGTAGGCGTGTGTGTGTGAGGGGAAGCTCGCCTCTCCTGCTGTCACAACATCCAAGGTGACATGGATTAAGACTTCTCCACAGAGGCAGGGAGGGGATTTACTCACAACTTCAGCAGTGATTTAATTCAGAGCCACACCATGTGGGTGTAATTACCCACTGTGGATGAGTTGCCTCCCATCCTGGAAAAGCCATCTGTAGAGCAGCCTGAGAGCTCTGTGCAGACAGCGTGGACCCACGCCTGCCACCACGGCTGAGTGAGGCAGGGTGGGAGGTGCAGGAGGGGCTGTGGCAGCAGCGCAGGCCTGGGAGGTGCAGGAGGGGCTGTGGCAGCAGCGCAGGCCTGGGAGGTGCAGGAGGGGCTGTGGCAGCAGTGCAGGCCTGGGAGGTGCAGGAGGGGCTGTGGCAGCAGTGCATGCATACCAGGGCAGAGGACCCGAGCCATCTCTGTTACCTGCTCAGCCAAGAGCGAGGCCAGGCTTGAGTAAGCATCTGCGAACTCCGGGCCGTACTTAATGGAGTCCCGCAGCAAGATTACAGCTTCCTCCTTCTTCCCTTGGGACCTGCAGGAAGGAGAGAAAAAAACCCAGAAAGGAATATTCCTGTAAGCACTTGTTTAGGTTATCCCACTGATTAACTACTTTAAAGAGAAGTGGAAGCGCCCGGCTTGCCCTTTTCAACAAAGACAAATGATTCATTCACACCTCCTCTCCACAATGTGAGCACCAAGGATTTCCTCAGGACAGAGGCTTTAATGAATCAATACAGTTCAGTATCTGAAGGGAGGGCACCGAGAGGATGGAGGCACTGTGATCTGGGAACAGGACATTCCCTCTCACTTCAGTGGGCTGGAGACACTGAAATCCCTCATTTCCTTTACTAAAACCTTGAGGAGACTCTGCAGTTCCTAAACAAGTGCTCTTACAGATCCACTTGCAACTCCATTATTTTGAAATTAAAATATCTGCAAGTTAAATCTGGCTGGGATCTTTAAATAATTCCTTAGCAAGTCGATGATTAGGCTGGAGGAGTTCTGTCCTTCAGATCCCAAGGATTATGAACAGAGACAGCTGAAAGGTGGCTGTGCTGATGGTTTTTCCCTAGCATTGCTCTGCATTTATTGCTATGGAAAATTGAAAAGGTTTCCCTAACAAAAATCTTGGGATGTTTATTTATTTGAGCTACAATTTCTCCCCTTTGAAAAATGAGAAGGTTTCCTGAACAAACATCTAAGGATGTTTAGCTGGGCTGAAACAACATTTTTCTTGTGCTGGGCATACAAAGAATATGAATAGGAGAGCTTAGAAAAAGAAACAAAGGGCTCTGGGGAAACAGAAAATATGTGAACACCTTGCTGCTTTGGCCTTGGATTTCATCTGAGTGGCATGGTCAAGTAACCAGATCTTGTTTATAAGGTGCAAATTTCAGCTGATAATATATGTGGCTTTGCAGATTTTTCCCTTTTCTAGTTGTGTAACTGGAAGAATATTTTGCCTGTGCATTAAGCTAAGTAAAACCAGTCGTGCTAGCCTTTTTCTTCTTCCAGTGCTGTTCCACATAAATTACACGAATGAAGCAAAAACAAATAAAGAACCACTTTTCTCCTACACTAATTAAAGTCGAGCTAGCTTGTCAATTTATAAAACTTTGGGATCCCTTGGCTGGAGTTTCATGACACATTTTTATAAATCAAAACCAGATGACTGCTTAATAAAGGTATTGATGCTTGGCAGAAAATATAGGAAATGCCTGCTACAGAAATAAAAGGATTAAGTGATCCACTCAACAGCAGTAAAAGTTCCCATTAACCACAAGCATTCACTCTGAACGTGGGGCAGCCCTCTTAATTACTCTTTTATTCCAAGATGGCCTCTTTTTTTTCTCCATTTGATCCAAGGACAATGTTTGTCTCCTGAAAGTGGGGGTAAAGGGAAAGATGATGGCATCTTTTTATGTGACAGACTGAATCACATTTAAAAAAGCAGATCCAGTAGTTTCTCAGAGGGCTTAGGCCTGCAAGATACCAAGTGCTCTGGCCAAGCACTTAAATGTGTACTTAACTTTTATGCATGCAAGTTGAAAATTAATTACTGGTTGAAGTGCTTTCCTGGCTCAAGGCCAACACTTTGCAGGATCAAGGCCATCTCATATAAAAATCTCCTGCAATTTGGGAGAGCATAGAGCATTGAAAGAGCAGTCCAATACACTAATTTACCATAAACTGGGGATCTGGAGCAGAAATAGTTAGATAATGTATGTCTTTACTGTGATAGAGAGAAGAACAAATTCAACTGACAGGAGCAATCTGTGACCACTTATTCCAACTTTTTACCCAAATTACCGTGTTTTATAAAGCCCTCTCTTGACTCCCTCTCCCACCTGAGCTCACAGCCTTGCCTCTACAAACAGCATGCTCAAGGAACAGCTCTTTACACTGAGAGCATCTCTCCCATATTTTTGCAAGTTGGAGAAGCACCAGGTTAAACCACCCTGCCAAAGCCTGGCAATGCACAGGGCTGCTACCACTGCAGCAAATTTCATCTGCAGCAGAGAGCAACCCAGGAATTAGTGCTCTGAAGGACTTGGTAACTTTCATCTTTTATTTTGTTTAGTTATTGAGACTGTACTAAAGCCAGAAACACAGAAATCAACAAAGGCCCCACAGCTGTTCTGAACAAATTTTTACAAGGATACAGAAAAGCCAGAGCCAAACTCTTGCAGAGGTGCACAATGACAGGACAACAGATGCCAGAGTAGGAACATCCTGATTAGATAGCAGGAAAAGTATTTTTCACCACAAGGGTGGTCAAACACTGGAACAGGTCACACAGAGAGATTGTGGCATCTCTGTCCTTGGAGGGATCCAGGATTCAGCTGGACACAGCCCTGAACAATCTGATCCAATCAGACTTGCTCTGAGCAGCTAGCTTGATCTCCAAATGATCTCTAGGGACCCTAGGTTATAACAACAACCTAAGTTATTTTTTCAATCTACTGCAAAAATTAGACTGCCAGAGTTTGTGGCGGTTTTTAACCAGTCTCCAATGTGTATTGTGATACTGAGGGATAACTGCAGCACTTCACGAGACACAGAGTATCCTGCAGAGACCATTCAGTATCACTGAACATCAGCACTCAGTTTGCTTCTGAAGGAAAGGAAGGAACATTTCACTTGCTAAAAGGTCTTAAATCTCAATACTTGTAATTTCTATCTGATGTTTTTCAGATAGAAAAACATCTATCTATCTATCTGTTCCAGACAGTTCCACAAGGCTGTGTCAGCACACTCACATCAGAAGCCTGTATCAGAGAGGGCAGACAGCCCTTCCTCTTCTGAATAAATGGCTTTGCTCAACTGGGACTAAATCACAACAACAAACACTCAGGACATGTTGTGTGTTTCTCCACATCCAGAAGAAAATCAGTCCTTTGAGTAAACTCGAGATTCAGTGGAGATTGCTTCTAGGCATTTCATTTTCCCCTTGAAAATGAAGCCATAACACTCTCAAAGCATGTGAGGCCTTTCTTCATAAGGAGCAGGGTACTGGATATTGCAGTGCTTTAGGTGTGGATTGATACACTACCACAAATCAGAAGGTCTTGTCCATTATTCCTGCAACAGAAAGCTGAGATTGATATTCATTTCAAATGTTCATAATATATTATTTCTTGTCTCTTTACAGAAATACCCACAGCCTATAAATTTATGAGGTATTCTGAACAATATTTATCTGTATCTCAACGAATCTGAATTTATACAGAGGGTCAAATACTCAAAACAGAAGAAAGCAGCATCAGGCTGCTCTGTGTCACTGATCACACAGACCATGAAAGTAGAGAGATTTCTTACTTTTAGGTAGACCATCTTCCAGGTCTATTTTAAGTAAGAAATCTGCCGGCATTGTTTAATTATCTGCTCTCCAATATTTATATTAGGCACAAAAATGATGACATACAACTTTATTTTAGGATATGTAAACAAAACCAGAGGTTTATTCAGCCATTACCCTGCAATACTTCCTGAGAACATTCATCTTCTGGCACATAGCTGTCTTCTTTATGTGCAAACAGAAAATGGAAACATCATTTTTCATCTATGACTTCCACAGAAAATAACTTCTAAATTCCACCCTATGTCCTCAAAACAGTTTTTACTCAAGTTTAAATCACAAGCAATGGATGCTTAAATAGCTTATTTGCATGGAATAATGAAGGGCAGATTCCCACATGGCAATGACAATCCCATCCTTCCAAAATCCTGGACTTCCCTCATCTTAGCACTCCAGAGGAGATGAAATCTAGGCTCTGCCATCAGATTTGCACACTGTGAGCAGGGATGGGTACAGGGAACTCAGCAGAATTCAACTGGGGGTTCCCCATGCCAGACAATTCCATTCCATGTCCCAGTACAAGCTGTGGACATGCCTAAAGTGTTGCACATCTGTCCCCTCCTGATCTGCCCCATGCTCTGAAGCCATTGTAAAGAAGACAGAAAATGCTTTTATTGCTTGACCATTTATCTTCTCTCTGACATATGTTTAAAAATCAAAACACTCTTCGTAATGTTTCATAACATAGCCAGAAAGTAATATCTATCTGTAATATTCTGCAGATTTCCATTTTATTTAATTTATTACTCATATTATACTAGCATTTAGTGTCTGCAGAATACTGGCTGCCATATATATGCACATTTATATATATATGAAAGGATAATTGTAGACACAGGTAGAAAATATAAATAAAGACATCATTGTAGGAAGAGGAAATGTGAAATCTCTGCCTTGTACCTGTCTGGTCATCTCAGAAGGTACCTCATGCTCCAGCATGGCTGATGTTCTTTGCTAAGCTGCTGGATCATCTAGGAAAGGTGCTGGCCAAAGGGTTTGGGATCCTGTTTTAGGGGAGACATTCATACAGGATCTGCCCACAGAGCACCTGCCTCACATATGTGCTAATTCCTGCACTGCAAGCTCCACCTATTTTTTAGCAGGTTTTTTAAAACTGAGCAGGGAGATGAGGGCACTCAGCTTCCAATACAATTAACACTTCTGCTGTGTCCAGATGCACTACATTGTTTTGGAAGCCTAAAGGAAGTTTAGAAAATGGGAGCAAATGGATGTGGGGAAAGGGCAGGAGGATCCTGAGCGCTTGCTTTTGACAAGTTTAGCACAAGCATCACCCACATTTAACATACTGCAAAATGTGGCACCACAGAAGGATGCAGAGCACAGCCAATCCAACAGGACACACAATATCTTAGGCATCACAATGTGAAAAACATGACATATTGCACAGAAAACAAACAGCATTTCTAAGACATTTTCCCTACACATCTCCTTTGTGCTTTTCCAGTGCAACAAGTCCAGTTTTTGTCCATCTGCTGGGTCATAAGAGCCCTTTGACAGGCCAGATTTAAGCATAATTGACATGAAATGTCCCAGTGATTCTACTGTCTCAGATCATTTGTATTAATATTTTATATTTTAAAAAAAACCTCCAAAACATAACAGAGAATAATAACTAAGGTACACATGATGGATTTAAAAGACAATATGTATTTTTAAACACCATTGCCACCTAAAATAATTTCAATCAACCACACATAATACAAAGACCTTTCTTTTCTCTTGTAACATGACTGTACCACTTTCCTTCCTTGTATTTCCAGTAAAGCACAACTTTCTATTTAAGATTACTCATTTCCCATATTCTAACCACAAACCAATAGATTTACTTGTAATATTATTCTGATAATTTCTCTGCTTCTGAACAGACCAGGGAGTTCAGCAGCCCACTTAACATCCTTTATACAAATCCACACTCTCAAAGTTACATTTCAAGACCAGAAAGACCAAGTTTTAATGACACAATGGCACTTTAAAACCAGTTCCACACTAAGCCTGTCATGGTTTAACCAGCACTGTCTGCTCTAAAAGATTTACCAAGACCTATTATCAGCAAAATAAGAGCAGTTCATATGAGAAAAAATGTACTTTTACTGCTGTAGTTTATGCAGTTCTGACAGCAAATACATCACAATATCCTCACAAAACCAAGGACCTTTTTGCTGGTGCTAAACAGAGATGTTTTACTTTTTTTAATTGAACCCTTTGCAGATCTTATCATACTGGCTTCTTGTACAGATCTAAGTTTAGTCTTTAGATGTGGTTAGTCAAATTAATTTGCATGATTATGATTGTCTGCTATTCTCCTTGCTACAGGCTGACACTCTAAACAACAACAAGTGAAGTAATGAGCTCATCAACTTGTTTTTAACTGTTCAGGAATGTAAACCAGCCTTCTCCTCAAATCCAGACCTACCTGCTCTGCAAGGAAATGAACTCTGCTGCTCTGAGCAACTCAGCACAAGGTGCTTATGCCTAAACTATACAACAATACATATACAGCTAATGAGGAGAAGCGGGAACTTGAAGAGAGGGATTTTTTGGAAATGTGTTATTTATTAGCTCGGCATCTGATGCCTACCTTTGAACAATACAACTTCCTCTCCTGGAAATGTTCACACATCTCCACCAGGATGGGGATCTCAGGTGCCTAGCTGGGTTTAGGCAACTCATTTCTGATGCCTGGAACAAATGAATTTCCTACAACTGGAACACCCTCGTGAACAGCACCTGGAGTGATGTGGCACACAGCACAGGGACATCCACAATAAACCACACCTTTGTGCCAGCACTTCTGGATGGCACTAAGAAATGACACCATTTCTTCACCAGCTAGCAGAAAAAAACCTACTTGGGTGATGTGTGCAGGGGCAATGTGAATTTTCTTTGTGCCCCACCTGCAGTGAACTTACTTGAGCAGGTTGCCGAGGTTGAAGAGAGCTCGGTTGTGCTGGGGGTTGAGCTGCAGGGCCCGTCTGTAATAGTCCTTGGCCTCCACCACGTCTTTGGTCAACGTCCCCAGGTTGTTGAGAGCACTTGCGTGACGAGGGTACAGCCTGGCAAAAATGGAACAGCAAGTTACAGATGCTCATTCATTGACAAATAAAGCTGATGTGGCTGACTCTGTCACCAGTGCTCTTTGGCACTCAATAGAGGGAAGAATGTCAGCCAAAAAACCTTCTTTTCCCTTAATTTCCTGCAGGTCAGTTGGGATCCTGAGGACCCTTTTCAACTCCTCATCAGATTTCCTATGGTTCCTATGTATCTCCAGGGCAAAATGGAACATTTGGAAACAAATGGAACAAATTGAAAACCTATCATACCCTTCAAGCAAAAGGCATAGTGACTAAAGCAGCCTGAATGTTTTTATTAAAAATGCTTTTGCAAAAAGCAAGAACCGCCTTGTCAAATAAATGTTTCCACTGGAAATAGGTTTTGATATACACAGAATCCAACACAACACTGTTTAAAATTATTTGTTGGGTTTTCGAAATTTTTTTCACAATAAAACTGATAAAAAAGTGCAAAAGGAAACCTGAAATCAGCTGTCGAGCAATGCTTTCAGGACCAAGCAAAATGGTAAAAAAATCTGGAACCAGACTGCTCAACAGTATGAATTCTCTAAGCTTCTTGCAGCATTTGGTTCAGTACAGTTCTCCTTTTATCTGACCTGTTAATCTTCACATCTGCCTGTTTCAGTTACATCATTGAGCCCAATGCATCTCTGTTAAAACTCTCCACAAATTAGGCAGCAGGTCATGGTCCATTCAGCAGTTTAAATTCTCAAAGTTCTGCTCCTACATTAATATTTTAGTTTGTAGGTCTTTTGCCAGAAAACTCCAGAGGTGGAAGTGATCCAGGGCTTGATGAAAGCACCCAGGACCCTTTGTGTGATAGGTAGGTGAAAACTGAGGGTCATTATGATAAGGAAATAAGTTTTTGACAGACACCCACAGAGGTCCCTGGAGACCAGCTGTGTGAGAAGGTCTGAGGCTCTGAGACCAAGGCATCTGACAGTTCTTTGCCTTAGGTCCCTGATCATGGGAAAATGATGTGGAAAATGACATTAAAAGTAGTTGGCCATGAAAGCACAGGGTACAGCATGAGAAGGGGCATTTAAAGGTAGAAAGGATTAAGACTCTATAGTATAGCCTGACTAAAGTTTGCAATTGTTTTTAATCCAAGACTTTCCACTGTGAGGTTTGGGGTTTTATTTGCCTGGAGTCTTTCACTATGTCAATTCAGCCCTAGCATTTTCTGTGCTTAAGCACCATGAATAATTTAGCATTTTATACACTTCTGCAACATTTGTATCAGTCACATTTTCACTCCACAGCTCATAAATTATTTTGGCAAGGTCTTATTTGGGGGTGAAGCTGGAAGCATTCAAGGGAACTCTGGGAGAAATGGACATGAACCACTAACAAAACCAGGATGTTTCCTACCATTAAGTAAGAGAAAAGCTCAAGTCCTTTTTTCACCTAGCAAATAAGGACTGCAAAGCCACACATTTGATGAGAAATTGTTCAGGGATGCAGCCACGTGTTTTTTAAAAACTTGAATCTTGAACAAAGAACATCTTAGGGCAAATGGCCACAGGCTCAGTCTTGTTTCCCATTTCCTCCAAGGGATTTTGACATTGTTTTGGACCAAGAAAAAGGTCTGGGAGTTAAATTTTTCAGCCTTTTTTACCAGATGGCTATGATAAAAGTGTGCACTACTTCTGTCAGTACTCACACATAAAACAGCTCCAGTATTTGACATGAAGTCACTTGAGTTATGAGTGGGCAAAAGGATTTCAGGCAATTCTTGGGAAAGTCAGAAACAGATTAACATTTTACAACCCTAAACCTGATGGTTTTTCTCTCAAACTTTCAGAAATTAATTCTGTTCTCGGCCTTTAGTGCTCCTGTGGCATTTTAGGCCCAGGAGATTTGCTTGCACCAATTTGGAGTGGAATGAAAACTCAAGATTAAAAAAGGGAACGGATTTTACCTTTAAATTGCACAGTTCTGACCAGCAGCTCCATAAAATACACTTCTGAGTTCAGTGCTAAAACCTCTCAACAGCAAATCACAGGATGCAAACACATCTCCCATGTATCCTGGACTCTATTTCTTGTGTTTTACTTTTATTCATTACATCTCATTGCCCTTTCCAAGAAATGTAAGTGAAAACCCAGAACCTCAGCAAGCACAAATTACCTGCCTAGCATCTGGCCTGAAGAACTTAGGAGATCTGCAATTTTACATGTCTGAACAAAAGTTACCAGAAATTCTGACCACAGCAAGATAAGGTGGTGGTGTTGGGCTTTGCTGCTCTTTTATTTCTCTCCAGATATTTTATTTGGAATATTTCTTTGTTATGGTGGTAGAGCAAGCTGCCACTCAACTGAGTTCAGCAGAACAACCAGGCCTAAGAGAGCATTACCTCTGGTGAGGTAACCAGAGCCAGAGTCCGAGCCCATGACCATCCATGCTGTTACAGGATCATTGAGTGATTGAATGTTTTGGGATGTGAAAGACCTTAAAGACCCTCTGTTCCAATGCCCAGCCACTATGGGCAGGGACTCCTTCTACCAGACCAGGTTATTCAAAGCCCCATCCAACGAGGCCATGGACACTTTCAGGAATGGGGCATCCACAGCTTCTATGAACAATGTGCCCCAGTGCCTCAAGATTCTTGCAAGAAAGAATTTCTTCCTAAAATCCCATCTAAACCTTCCCTCTTTCTGTTTATGCTGCTTTCACACCACCCTCAAATAGGTCCCAGGAATGGTCCAGGCCTGAGCCCAGATCAGGGTTTGGTCCCAAAAGCCAACTTGGACTTGGCCACTGTCTCTCAGAGGATACAAACATTTACTGAATACTTCCAGGTCAATTTATGCCAGTTGACCTCAGGGCTAAAGAATGTGCACCAGATCATTTTTTTATTTATTAATATGGATGTTGAGTAAAGGACTGGCAGCCCTATTTAAACTGCCCTTTGTTCAGGCACACCCACTGCTGTTAACAACAGTTCACTGGGAATAAAAACACAGCAGAATAGTCTTGTGGCAGGATTTATGCAGGAGCACAAAACTTGACCACAAGCTACCAAATTAAGCAGCATTTACTCAAGAACTTTCAAAATGGTTCTGCAATACTTGCAGATACACCAAACTTGTTTGCTATTGCTTTTACAATAACAAACTTGATTTGTTATTGTAATGGAGGGAGACACATGTACTTCTCCTGTTTTGAAGTTATCAGGAGATTTGTGCTGCTTATCAAGACTTCTGGAACTGATCTCAATGAATCCTTATATTCAGCTTTAACTTGTTTTGATTTTAAGTTCTCTAATGCAAACATTGTCTCTTCCTCATTCTTCATTCATATGAAAAATGTATTTATTTCTTAGAAGGGTTAGAAACACATACCAAGGCAGGAAGGTCTCCAATTAACCTGGAGTCTTCTGTGTGCCACAATAATGGCAATACTCAGAATCCACACTTCATTTTATAAACCATCACTGTGAAGACACTGGGATGCAAGAGATCAATTGTTGGAACACATCTAGCTTGTTTTGCAACTTTTCTTAAGAAACAAAGCTTTTTATCTGGATATATATAGGGCTGTGTTTTCCTTGCCACCACCACTGATAATGGTAACAATCTGCAGGCAATATCCTTCTTGCTATGCATCTGATTAGGTAGAAATTCCTCTAGGCTTCACCTAATCAAATGCAAGTGCTGCATTATTTATGAAAGAAAGCTGAATTTCATTAAACTTATTCTACAAGTAGCAGTTCATGTAAGAAATCAGTTTATCCTTTCCTTTAGAAATCAGAATAATTTTCTTTAAAAATCTACATTCAAGGATAATTATAATAGAAGTCTTGAAACAGCAAAATTATGGGAAAGCAACCTATAAAAGTATATTTTAAAGCAGATGGAGATTTCATTTCTAAAGAGAAGACAAGTGGGTTGTTTCCTTGTTGTAGAATGAATAATTCAAATGATTCCTCCAATGCTGTATCTGCAATTGTCAGAAAAATTTCAGCAGCCTTCCCTTTAACTATTACAGGTATAGACTGCACAAGAACTCCTGTTAGTGATTATCCCCACTTCTTTTAGGTTAGCAAAATTCCCTCTAATATCACTGAACAAAAGCCCTACTGACTTGCACAGTCAAGACATTTCCAGTTTCCTAAGACAAAACCAGGTATAAAACATACAGTCATCAAAATGCTGATGACCATTTATTCTGCTTTTTCATTTATTGCCACTATTACCTGAAACATAAGGGTTTTTGAAAAACGTTTGAAGGGCTTTGTTTGGCTCCATATCTGAATTACAAGACAATTACAGAAAGAAGAGAAAGGGATGAAATTTGTTGTCATGACTGCAACCTATGATCCACCAGGAATTTTAATTCTTTTAATTCAGATTGAGAGAGACCACTTAAACAACTGGCAAGCTCTGCTCACAGTCCTGCCTGGTCTGGTGCCAGGGGTATTCAGGGGAGGAAGGCATTAGTGTGACAACTACCCACTTGCTCTTAAGAGCATTATGTGGTTTTTGTACAGCCATTGCTGTGTGGATAGCAAGCAGCAGGGGATGGGGCCAGACTAGCATGCAATTAGCCTGGAAAACTACCATGGACAGCAGGGAAAAAGCTGTAATGTCATCTTGCAGGGGTGTGGGCAGGCCCCCACAGCCACTGCACGATGAAAGAGGTTATTGAAAGCAGCCCAGAGACACTTCTCAGAGCTGGGACAGCCCTGACATGTCACATGAGGGTGACTCTTCCTGATGCCCCAGCCCTTCATCACTCTCCAAGGGTTGACAATAAGCCTGTTGAAAGCACATTCCCACTGACTTACAACATGAGTTCTTATAACCATTATAAAACTTGTAAGCAACTCTGGTCAGCATCAACCCAACAGCCATGCCATGGCTGCAGCAGCAGAAAGACAAAAAAAACTGCCTGTATCATCTTGCATAATATTCAAAGGAAGTCCAAGCATATTAATTTCTTCTATAAATTAAAATAATAAGTGAAAAATAATTTAAAAATAAATTATTCAGTCGGAAAGATCTAGTGTGCCTGGTTTTTGTTAACACAACTTTTGATTAAACAATGCATTTAAACTTAGCACTCACATTGAGGCAGCTGTGGTAAGTCAGCCCCCCGTGCTGCAGTACAAAACAGGCTGTGTTACCTCTCTGTGGCAAGAGGAGAGGAGACCCTGAAGAGCCCTGGGCCACAGCCCTCACCACTCCTCCTCCATACAAGAGGACACTTCCCTGACAGCCACTCTTGGCTCTCCTGGTGCCTGTCCAGCCCTAAACAAAGCTCAGCATCCATGGGGCTCCCTGCAGCCACGTCAAGCACAGGGACTCAGGCCTTAATTACCCAGGCCAAATTACTTGCTGGCAGCATGGCAATTTGCTTTTAAGACACATTTTGCCCATTCCAATATATACTGTAATTATTGGCATTGTTTTGCCAACTAAAGTAAGAATGTTATATGAATAACGTTTCTATCTGTGCCAAGTTTTAATACTGCCCATTTTATATTTACTCCAGCATACTATTTCAAGCCAATTTTCCAATTTTAATATTACATCATACTCATTTTCATGTATTTATGTAAGTTCTCAATAAAGTTCTATGTCAGGTTGAATTAAAACATGATCTGATGTAATTCTGAGACCAGCCATCCTTCTGGGAACAATTCTGCACTGGCAACAACTCAGGTCATGGCCTCATGATGGTGTGGCACCTTGTTTCAAGAGCTGCTCTACATGATGTGGAGATATGGATGGCAGAGCCTGTGTCTTCCTCAAAAAGGTTTTCAATTTGCAACATTTTAATTTCTTTCAAGGAAGGAGAGGTGATCCTGCAATATCAAGCAGCAGCCTATTTTTTTTTGAAGAGTTCTAGCAGTTGCATCAGTATTTCCTCTAAGGCAACACCTTCAGCTTGGCAGAAGGTTTGTGGCAGGCTGGTATTTTTTGTATTTAAAAAAGCACCTGGAAATCCTGTTGAAAGTCAGGCAAGTGAGAGATCTAATGCTTTTAGGTTCCTTTGAAAGCCTCAGGCATAATCTCCTTCAGTGAAAGCGTGACAGAGCAGCGAGACTCGCGGCTGTACACAGCACAGCCCGGAGCTGGGAATTACATCACACCCATTTCCACACACTCAGCTGCCAGGGGCTCCTGACACAATGCCAGGCACGAGGCAGGGAGTGATGCCATCCCAGCCTGGTGCTGGGGGCTCACAGGGCATCCCTGAGCAGTGCTGTGGGTCCTGCTGTATGGGCCAGCCCAGCTCCTGAGGGAGGGAGGTCCTGCCCAAGAAGTCAGTGAGGGTCATGCCTGACCAGCAGTGCCTCCAGCAGGACCTTGATCTAACCTGGGATCTCCAGAGGCTGAGGTATAAATAGCAAGTGCTGAATCACAGCCAGGGATCAGTGGAAGGAAGTAAGGTCCTGGCTTTATGGCTTTGATGCCTTGTGCAAGCTGACCTAGAACAGAGGCTAGGCACAGCTAAAGAATAAAAAATTTATTAAAAGGCCTCAATGGATACACCTTGGGCAGCACAAGAGCCCAGCCAGAGCTACACCCCAGATGAACCCAAAATGGTCACTAAATTCATGACCAGTCACTTTTATAAGTTCTGATCCATTTGCATATTGGAGTTAATTGTCCAATTATAACTTCAGCTTATGAAATTCCATCCTTCTTTTTTTTTTTCTCTCTTCAGTCCACATTGTTTATGCTCTTGGGCCTGAAATTTGGATCATTTGTCCTTGGTCCCCAGCTAGAGAAGGAATTGTTTTGTTTCCCTACTCTGTGAAGAGAGCTCACCATCCCCCAATATGAGGCTCAGAACTACACACCAAAGCAGCACAGAATCTGAAAAACATAAAAGCTAAAACCTGAGGCATCAGCTTGTCCCCCTGCCCATCAGCCAGGAAGAGCAGCCCACAGGTGCACTGCTACCAGCAAACCCTCTCAGCAGGGTGAGCCTCCCAGGCTGAATTGCAGAGCACCCTGATACTGAGAGAAACCTCTCCAGGACAGAAATGGGGAAAAAAAAATAGAGAAGCTGAATAGATTTAATCTGTACATTGACAAAAGCCTCGTGAATTCTTTGAGCTTGACATCCATTAAGGAAAAAATACCCCCAACCTACAGCAATATCCAAAAGCATGCCATTCAAATAACCAAGCAGAAGCACACTAAACAATATTATAATTTATAAATTTTCAAACTTGGGCAGGGGTAGAAGCCTGAGAGTTAGAGTTGAGGAGGAAAAAACAGGATTTTAAGTCAAACAATACCACCACTACATATAAATAAATAAAATCTCTCCTGCTAAACTTGCATGTTCCCTGAAGAGACGAGGCAACATGAGGTTATCAAACAGGGCTGTCTGCTTGTTCTCTCACATAAAGAATTTATGCAGGATCCACGTAGTCCTGAAAATCCCAGAAATCTCAACACTCCCAAAGCCCAGCAAAGGACTAATAATTCACAACATGCCTGACTTATAGACAGTGTGAACAACACAGGCACCTCCATGGAGCCCACAGAATCTTCAAGGACACCACAGCAAACAAGAGACCATGGTGTGAGCCCTTCAATCAAACCTGGCATGAGGAGGATACAATAACAACATACTCTCACCAAAGCAGATGGGATGAAACCACCCAGGTGCTAGGGGA
Organism: Agelaius tricolor; assembly: GCF_023055355.1. Lineage (NCBI taxonomy): Eukaryota > Metazoa > Chordata > Aves > Passeriformes > Icteridae > Agelaius > Agelaius tricolor. Next base: position 9,564,812 of record NW_027269263.1, read on the forward strand.
AGCTTTACAGCCCCATACTGCACAGTTTTCATCAAAACAAGGACAGCAGGCTAAGAAAAAAGCAGTGGCTGTGGGAATGAATAATCAACCCTTGGATTTGAGGTTATCATTAGCCAAAAGTGAAAGGTAGACTTGAACACGTGCAAAATACAGTCACAAGCTTCTCTCTGCATACCCCACAGGAGAATCAAAATAGATCCTCAAAAATAGTCAAAATAGATTTCTTAGTGTCCCAATAAGAAAACATTTTTAATTAGGGACACATTTTTCATTACCCAGATTTTTTTATCAGTCCCCAATACATAAGAAGGCAGAGCTTTGATGCAGTTCTGAGGAAGGCTATGGAGTTGTCATCCTCAGAGATGATGGGGGCTTTTCTCTAAGGTGATGTGTTTGAAAAGCCATCAAGTCCTTGAAGGGCAGCACAAAAGGACCTGCACCCACAACAAGACACCACGGTGTAGGAAGGGACCCCACCACCTGTAACCATCAGTGTCCAGGGCTGACACATCCATCTGTCCATCTCAGCAGGCACACCCAGCTCCCGTGGCTCTACATGCACACACACTGTCTCTGCATCATGGTTGCACATATACCAGTTCTGTTTCCAAGTAAATAAAAGCCTGTGCATTGATTGCTATTTTGTCACTAAAAAGCAGAAAAACTGAGCAGAACTGGAGCAGCCCTCAAAACAGGCAGGGATTAGCACTTTATATAGAACAGGTTCAAAAATAAATTACACTCACTGAAGTAATTTGGTCATTGTCCCATGCAACGTGTTGTAAAGGCCATTAAGTCTCTGATTCAAATTACAAGGCAGCCCTTTCAGCCATCAATTACCACTAAAACACTCAACAATTCTGTCCAGCTTCAGGACAGCCACCATCCCTACCCAATACTTCTTAAGCCCACTGTCAAAGCTCAAATCAGAACACCACAAAGATATTCCCAACTGCTTGGACATGATCCACCTCCAGCCCATAATATCCACTAACACAGAGCATTACCTGAAATCTCTATGAAGATGTTCCAGGCTTGCTCCAAGGGCCTGACCTAAGTAATATCAGTGTCAGAAGGGCACTCATAGTTTCAGGAGCAAAAGCAGCCACAGCAAAGCAGCAAATGCACATTTTTTACTCACTGTAAAAACAGGCTAACAAATGGTGCTGGTATTTTAATTCTTCCCAGAAATAAATCACAGATGGTATCCAAGGCCACCTGCAGTCCATGCTGAGAGGCATTTTAAAGGCAAATACATTGACACACACACATAAAGTGCTGTAAGAACACAATTTTTTTTACTGCATGGAGAGTGCAATTTAACAGAATTTAAACAACCCCAGATACCGTTGATTTAAGACATATAAAAACCCAGCAGGAAGGTATGTGGGAAAGCTTAGGAAGAAACCTGAGTCTCCCTTACAGCATTAGGGCTTTATTTCTAAAGTGTAGTGAGGTGAAAGAACAGCCTTGCTTTTTTTCTTTCCTACCCATTCCACTGCTGCTATGAACCAATTTTGTTCCCTCAAATGAGACATACAGATAAGCTGCTTACACTGTTTTTCCTTCTCCATCTAGCCTGTGTTTGACTACTAACCATGATTTCATGATCCTTACTGATGCCACAAAGCAGCATTCCCCATTTCCAAGCTGTATGCAATGCCCTAAGATGTACTACTTGCAAGCTCTGTGAGAGCCAGACCACACAAGCTGCAGGACCCAAGTGTTTCCATACTGGTTTCCCTGCCTCCTGGCCCACTCTCTCCTCTCTCTCATGGCTGAACAGCAGAACAGCTCCCTGAACTGCAAAGAAAACCAGTCCAAGAGTTCCTACTTCCCTCCCCCAGAAGATGCCACAAGGGGAAATTAAGGTTTCTGCATGGCAGGCTGGTCCCCTTCCTGCTCTGTTTGGTCAGCAGCCTTTGGCAGGGGAAGTCCAAGGGGAGCTTGTGGTTAGGAACCTGTTGATGGACATGTACACACACAGAGGTAACACTGCAGCACTCTCAGGTACACACACCAGTGCATTTATGTAAATAAATCCACAGTATCACACTGCACAAGGTGAACACCTCCTGCAGGACTCTGCACTGTCAGGTATGTTTTAACATCCAGAAGGCAAACATGAATTTTTAGATGATGACCTTTTCCCAGACACAGAAATGTAGCACAGAAATACTATTAGCATGTGTATGCACCCAACTCCAGCAAGGAACTCGGCAACCTCCCTCAGCCCCACCTGCTGATGCTCACACTGACCTGCCTCCCATGGGAAGCACTGCCCTGGAAACAAACACAGAGAGGGATGGCAAGAACTGCTCTGGGAATTAAAATGTTGAATGAGTGCAATTGTAGGAGGTAAGGTGAATAATTTTTCTCCCCTCCATTGTTAAAAGGAGATTGATTTAATTGATAACGAATGTTCACCAATTGGCTTTCAAGGCTCTGCTGTTTTTCTCTCTCTGCATGTCAGCCCATGTGCATTGCTGAAGAGCAATACAACAGTATCAACAGTGACATCAAGCACACAAGGCTGGGGAAAAGCAGGACAAAGGCTTGGTAATTATAAACACAGCAAAAACATCTTCATTAGCACATCAGAGTTGTTCTTATTTGTGTGAGGTTGTACGACCTCATATTCTGACTCACAAATGGGAGACAAGTGGTGAGATAAATTTCAGATAAGATCAACCCTGTTTGATCTCCAGGAGCAGAGGTTCTCCAGAATTCCTAACAACAGCCACAAACCTGCAGCAGAAGCAGCAGCAAGAACGTTAAGGCCAGCTTTCAGAATAGCTGTAGTCACATCTCAGATGGACTATTTCTGGCCTTTACTTTCTGAAGGAAAAAACCCCAAGGATCTCCTGGGGTCACTACCATATGTCAGGCAAACCAGTGAAGCAGCCTAATGCAGCAGTGTGTTTTTCTTGCTTTACTGTAGGTAAGCTGAAAGGTTTATAACCCACTGTACAATTGCTGAACACCAGCTGTTTGTCGGGGCTGTTTTATGGGTAACTCATCTCTGAAGGGCTCCACTGCCATTCCCCTTTTAGGAACTGCATATAGGAAGAGCTTTTCCTTCATATAAAGAATTTTTGTTCTTTTCATTCTCCCCATCTGTCAGAACCCAAGATATTCCTCTGGCTGCCCTGGAGGACTTGAGACCCTGGCAGGGGGCTCAGAGACCTTGGCATGGAGTCAAAGACACCTGTGCCTTGGATTTTAACCCATGGAAACAATTACCAACTTAGTGTGAGGAGTTACAAGCCACAGGGGTTTGAATAGAATGATAGTGAATTTACCACAGGGTGGAAAAGTAGAATTTGGGGTTTTTAAAATGGGGGTTCAAGAGGCAAGATGGAGGAATCTGGGCATGTTCTGTCTTTCTCCTTCTCCTTCTTGTCCTCCATCTTCTGCTGTGATGATGGCATTTCTGGATTGGTTTAGAGTAGAGACAGACTGTCTAACATAGGTGATAGGTACTGGAAAATTATTGTAAATAAAGTACACGTAGTTTTTGTATAAAAACACTGCCCTGAGGGCAGTCAATGTGCCTCAACCCAACCTGCTGAACAGACCTCAACGGGTCAGAAAGACAGTGCATTAGATAAGAGCAAATAAACAACCTTGAAAACCAGAGCTGAGGAATCCCAACTTCTTCTTTGGTCTTGGGGCTGGGATAAAGAGACTTTTCTAACACCTCGGGGTCATCTTGACACCAGAGACCTCATCACCCATATCCAATTCAAACATCATTCTCCATTTTTGCATTTCATTTCAGTGTTCATTTCCCTCACTCCTGGAGAACATAATTAGATTGCACTAATTACCCAAGTCCAGTTAGGTCAGGGTGTTGTGTCACTGGCCTCTGGGCTGGACTGAGGAATGAGTTTTCTGATGGGCCACCTGCAATGGTGCTTGTTGGGACTGATTCCCAAGTTTGCCTTGGAAACCTGCCCTGCAGTTCCACTGTCAGAGAAAACCCCGTATTCTCCTTCACCACTTTCCTGCCCTGAAGTTAACAGAGATACACCAACATTTGCCAGCAGCAAATCCCACCTGTCTCTGAAAGCAGGAAAGGGAGCAGTTAAAGCATTGGGGATCAACTTTCCCAGGATTTAGTACCAGTTGCTAGAATTTCACTAGGTAACCTGCGTGCACTTCAGCATCCTTTCCCACAGTTACAATTTCCCAGGATTTAGTATCCATTGCTAGAATTTCACTGGGTAACCTGTGTGCACTTCAGCATCCTTTCCCACAGTTACAATTTCCCAGGATTTAGTATCCATTGCTAGAATTTCACTGGGTAACCTGTGTGCACTTCAGCATCCTTTCCCACAGTTACAGCTTCCCAGGAGGAAGGTGTTGCTTTGCTGAGCAGACACATGGCAGCCAGCACTGCTGGCAGAGCAGGAGCTCATGGAAGTGCCTCCTCACCTTGGTGGAGTTGGTGGAATGGCAAATTGCTCACAGTTCAAGCAGCAGTGTGCAGACTGACAAGATCACTTTTTGTTTACTAAACAATGAAACTCATTCACCAGAGATCAAGCAGAGCTGCACTGTCATTTGGCACAAAGCTGGAATAGGGGATGAGCCATCACCCACTGAGGCAGTGCAGCTCTCCCTTTCCTGTCTCCCAGGAGCTCCCAGGCAGCAAGCCGTGTCCTTATCGACTCCAGTTCCTTATTAATTCCCTATTGATCTGCTCACTGAGCACTAGGCAGAAATAATATTTTTATCTTCTGTGCTCTTGGCTGTGCTACCATTGGATTGTGAAGCCTCCTGAGTAGCTTGGGTTTTCTGTAACCTGGGGAGGATGGATCCACCCACACTCACTGGGAGAGCAGGCACTCAGTGAGGGGTACCTGTGGGAAATCATGAAAGCTTGTTGTGAGAATACCTCAGCTGCTGGTCTGCCTACTCCCTGACATGGAAATTTACAGAGTGGTAATTCATCTTTCCAGGTCAAGCCAGTGGCCAAAAATACCCTGAACTACCAAACTCTGCTCAGGATATTACAGCTACTACTTGCTTCTCTCTAATTATGGAGATTGGTCTACAATCAGAGCAGTCTGTGAGGAGCTGGTGCCTGTGAGGATGGGGAAACAGCTCTATAGACACAGCAGCTGCTTTCTGTGATACCTGGGGATGCTCTGGCACTGTATCCACCTGAGGCTGCCTGCCCACACCCAGCAGCTTCTCCACTGCTTCAACACAGCCACCAAATGCAGGCACCCAGCTAACAGAGGCTGCAGGGCTCACACACAAACCCTGGCACTGCAGGAAGGGTCTGACTGTCTGAGGGGAAAACACAGACATTACAGAATGTAATTCTCAACAGAAGAACACAGTGCACTTTTTACTTACATTGTTCTGTTGCTCATTACACAGACCCCAAATAATTTCCCTGTGCCAGAGGGGGGAAGAAGGAGTAAATATAAGGAAAATGTAAGTGCAGAGATACACTGTGAAAAGTAGTGCAGCTTCCCAGTGATGGAGAATTTCAAGTCCTGGCCTGCACTTTTGGGTCAAAAAGAGAATGTGCAAGGTGAGTTTCACTTTTCCAAACTGCTAGCTAATGCTGAAATTACTGAAGCAAGTCAAGTGCTAGCACCAGTGAGACACCAAGCACCTACAGAAGAGCAGAAAGAGCTCCCAGCCCCAACAAGGCTTCAGATGCTCTATAAACCACCAGCATGAACAGTGCTCTGTAATACAGCGGAGAAAATGTTTGCAATCAGCTCTCAAAACAGACTCTTTCATAATTGAAATACTGCAGAGCAGAAAACAGCATTATAATTACAATAAATGGGTGCTGCTGAGTTAGAGAAGATCTTTTGTCTGCAAATCCCATTTACACAAGCAGAGGCAATGGTGGTAAGAGCAGTTACATTACTCTGTGCACTCCACTGCAGGGCTTGGATAATTTTTGTCATTCTCTTCTTTTTTTTAACTTGCAATGGGCTTTACTGGTAACTTGGAAGAAGTCCAAAGACTAGATAGAGGAACAACTGGAGGACTGCAAAACTTTGTGATGCTGAAAAAGCCAGCACCTATCAAACAGCAGGTTAAGGGAGTTGATCACTCTACAGAAAACAGAATTTTGGTAATGGGATCTTCAGTGTGGCATTGAAAGGTGTAAACAAATTCAATGACTGGAAGCTGATGTCAAACAAATCAGTCTAAAAATAAGGGAGGACATTTTCAACAGCCAATGTAATTAACCTTCAGTACCATTTACTGATGGTTGTGCTGGATTTTCCATTGCTGGAAACTTTAAAAAAATAGAAGGCTTTTCCAAATGACTTCCTAAATGCCCAGCATGGCAAAAGATAACAGGATGTTGCTCAAAAAAGCGAAAAATCACCTTCACCCAGGTTCACTCCCTCCTCAGTGACAATGAACTCCTGTCCTCACAGGTCAGCCTGGGTGGGATAGGAGCCCTTGGAGAGCTTTTATCATAACCCTGTCAGCTGGCCAAAAGACAAAACATACATGTAATTTCTGGAGTTTTCTGTCACATCACATGTCAGGAAAGAACATTTCTTCCACCTCTTGGCATGCCCTATGAGCTGAGCTCTGCCCTTGCTGTCCATCAGAGCCACTCTTGACCTTGCATGCCCTTCCCAAACATGCTTCTATTCCTGAAAACACTATCTGTGCACTCCATGCTTGCCACCATGCCATCCCCCCAGCCTTTTCCTTGCATTCATCCCCCAGAGGGGCTTGTGCTCTCTCCCAGGCCCCAAGAACCAGAGGGGAGAGGTTTGGGGATCTAGGGTGAGCTGCTTGATGCACTGAGCACTGCCTGGGGAGCAGCTGAGCTGCAGGAACAGCAGAGGGAGGAGGAGCAGCAGGGGGAGGGAAGCTGCTCACAGACAGTGACCCCATCTGTGTGTGAAGGGAGGGTCCTCCACAGGCACCACAGCCACAGGACGTGTCCCAAATTATAGCCCAGCCCTGGGCCCTGATTTACCATTCATCTACAAGCAAGGCAATTCATCCTGCTGCCTCAGCTTCCCCCTGCACAGAACCTCAGCAATGATATCTGCCCTGTTTCTGCACAGGAGCATTTTCAGGATCAATTAGCTTAGCATTCATGCAAAGCTCTGTGGACAGAAGCCTCAACACAAGCAGTAAGCACCATTATTGTTACTGCACTTCAGACGGCTACTGCACTGACATTTTCCAGGCATGCACCATTAACAATTTACAAAGATAAATGGGCCAGGAACCTGAAAATGCATTTAGGACAACTACCTCCTGCTTACCAGCATACATTCAGCTGTGTAAATGACACCTCATCACTCAATGTGTAGCTATGGTAACATTTCTATCTCATGTACTGAAGTGCACACACACACACACACGTGGAGCTGGAGGGAAGCCAGGCTACCTCATTTTATGGCACACAAACCCCAAGCCAGGGAACTTTCCCAGGCTCCCAAAGCCAAGCTGCTCCCATGGAGCCAGGGATGAGGAGCAGCCAACTCACCCCATGCCTGTCAGGAAGGAGAAGGGTTAACAGCAGGAGCCCCCACAGGCCCTGAGAGACTTACTTGAGAGCAGTTTTGTAGTGGTAGATTGCTTCAACGTTACGGCCCTGGTCTTTCAGAAAATTGGCATAGTTGTAGTGCACCTTGGCGTTGTGGGGCAGGGTCTTCACTCCTGAGCTGTGAAGAGGAACAGAAGCAGGACACCGTGAGCAGCCAGGTTACCCCACCTTTCCTGGGTGCACCTTCTTCTGGCAGTCCCTCCCTTCTCCTGAAAAGCTTGCTGCTGATCCCAGCACCTCGTCACCTCCTGTGCATTTGTGCCAGCACAGCTCGTGTTTGAACTCCCAGCTTGTCCCCTGTGCCAAGTGCCCTAGGCAGACATAAATGTGTGGCAGCAATTCAGCTCATCCTGGTGGCTGTCACTGCAGGCACTTCCAGCAGCAGCACTGCAACGCTCCCTGTGGCCAGAGGCTGCTCTATTCAAAATCTGAATTACTAAACTGAAAAGACCAAAACCTCAATGGTTAATATTTAGAGGGAATGCATACAGTACTTTCTAAAAACAGGGTCCCTGCTTAAAAACTTGAGTGTCATGAAGCATCTTGATTTAAACCTGGCACTGCAGATACCAGAAAGAGGGTATCTTTTCCATGTGCATCAGCCACTAGATGGAATGCATGGCATACTCCAAGTACCAGCACATGTGCACTGCTTGAGGCTGAGCAGAGTGTGCCCAGGAGGTGAGGGCTAATGGGAACTCTAACCCTTAGGTGGCAAAATAACACTCTGGCATTATGATACATGACTGAGGATGTCTGGCTGAACAGCCACCCCATCCCTCCCCTTTGCCTCCCCTGCCACGTGTAGACTGAACTCAACATTTGGAATTAATAATGAGGGCACAAAGACAAAAGCAAGCATATGCTTATTTGCTTAATTGAGAGCACAGAAAGCAAGGTACACCTTGCACAGCCAGAGGAAATGCTGTTTCAAGGTTAAATAGAGAAAGAAATCACAGGAGCACGTACACTGTGGAAACATTTCCCCTGCAAGAATCCAGAGAAGTCAGTGCTCTGTTTAATGGGGGAATCCTTTCCAGCACATAAACAGGGGCTCTCTGAGGTAATGGGAAATAAGGATGGATTAATCTGTTCATGTAAAAGCAAACAAAGTCCTGTTTCTTGCTCACAAGCAGATTCCTGCCAGCTGATCTCTTTTCTACTCCCAGCATCTACAATCCTTCTACCTCAGGTAAGAAAACCAAGGACTAGAAAATTCCCAAGTCTTGTTGCTTTGCCTGGTCTGCCTCTCCCATTTAACTTTAGTTAGCGTGGAGGTTAATCATACTGAGACAGGGTCACAGGCAGCCCCTGCTGTGGGGTGCACACCCTCTTGTATGGGAAAAATACACCCAGAGCTGCAGAAATCCCCTTTGAGGGGGATTTCACTGCAGAACAGCACTGAGGAATGGCAAATATGGTATTCTTTTGGTTATCTGCAGCCAGTGGCATCCAGCATCACTAACACCTACTTGTGAGAGCTTCCAAAGCTTCGCCCACAACTGCCTTGCAGAGTTCAGCTCAACACAGCCACGGTTTGCCTTCTAAAATTAAAAGTACACCTTGCATTTGGCTTCCTAATAATCAGGTATTTCCAAATTACTTACTGGGAGCACTACAGGAATAAGACATTTTGTGACTAATCGCTGAATTAAATCAGTTAATTGATGCTATTCTTAAGAGAATGATTTTCTATATTAGTTTTCACAAAGATATACTGCACCAGCAGCAAGTAATGTGTGACTGCTATGGCTGTGTTAATTTCCATTGGCCTTGGGAGCTATTAACTACACACTTACAACCTCTGGGCATTACTGGAATATTAATTCTTATACAGAGAGGGTTTCATTACATCAGCATCAGTGTTACAGGCACAGACGTGGCACTCGAAACTGCTGCTCCCTCCGAGCTACGTGCAAGGAGCTGCTCTGCTACAGCCTCTGCTGAAACAGAGCAGGCTGAGCTAACAGTGAGGAGTACATTACACATGCACCAGCACTTCAGTTCTGATGAGATACAGTTTTAACAGCAAGATACATACGTTTAAGTATTTTAATTCTGGGCTGTTTTCCTTTAAGTAAAATTTATCACTAATTCCGCTGGTTGCATTTATTACAACATCACTAATAAAGCTTCTTGCGTCTGTGTGCTTCTGCTGGTGGCAGGGGTGACACAGGAAAGGCAGAAATGGGTTTGGGTTCTTAAGATGCTCTATTCTGCATCACACTGACCTATTTATTCTCCTCACACAGGCAGGGAGGGGGAACGTTTCATTTTGCAAATGCACGTGGCAATGACTGAAACTGCTTGGAGCCTCTGCACTGGGGGAGGCAGCAAACACAGCACTGGATGCAGAGGGGAATTTTCAGGAGAGTTTAGGAGTTAAGACTCCTGCCAACTGCTTCCTGACCAGTCGAGAACACTGCTCATTGACAGAGGAAACAATGATGTCCACAGTGAAAGCCAAGAAGGAAAGGGTGGAGTATAAATAACAAAGCAGAACACAATGTTTTTCCATTTCTGCTTCCCACAAGCTCCCAGTCTCTCACAATTTCAATATAATTTTCCAATGTGCTTTTCCAAACTCTCCTGTTCCCCTGTTGCCCAGCCTGTCACACACATGCCCTTCTGAAAACCTACGGGACCAATCTGGCTCCAGCCAGAAACGAGCCCACTGCCACGGGACGTCACTTCTCCAGAGGATTTCCTTCCCTTCTGACTTCTACGACAGCAGTGAGCAACAGAAATGGAAAATAAACAATAGGCAAACCTTTTTACGTAACACTTCCTCCCCAGGGAAAAACAAAAAGCCTATTAGCCATAAATCAAGGAAATTAAATGCCACTGGTATTTTCCAACCTCAAATACCAGCATCATCCAAACTCCACTTCAGTTGGAAAAAAGCCCTGAGATCCCCTCTCTTGCTTTCCCAAGTGCATGTTCTGCTCTACAAGGTGACTGGGTGCAGGGCTGAGGTTTCATTGATTTTCTGTGATATCCATGTGAAAAGTGCTCAGTTTAGAAGAACATGAGACCACTCCTGCCTCAGCAGGAACGCTGGGAAACCGATGGCGTCTCCTCTGCTTTGGGAATCATTATCATCAACAAAGATTCTTTACAACAAATTATTCTCTGGATGACACAAACAGCCACCTTCCTTGGCCTCCTACCTTTGTACTGATGTCACAGATACCTGGTTTTGGGCCATATTAAACATTCCTATAGAAGATGCCCCAAATGCAACGGGACTTGCTCTTTTCAGCCCAGCCAGCTTGCAGAATTAACAAAACAACACAGCAGTAAATGCCACTTTGGGGCTGGAGCAGTTTTTGCAAATTCCTCAAGTCAGCAGACCTGGCTTGGGAAGGGGAGCTGCTGACTAAGAAAGCATCATTTTTGTACAGTTCCTTTGCTGGTTACAACTGGGTTTCCAGGCACTGTCACAACCGCGGGCAGCGCGTGCGGACGCTTTCCAGGAGCAACAGGAAACATGGCAGCTTGACAAGCCTGGAAAGGTCAGGACAGAGGATGCAGAGATCAGCCCACAGCTCTCCCCTCCCTCTCCCTGGCTTTGGACACTGATGCTGACCACAGTTTGAGTCTGACCTTCTGGCCCATGCATTCACTCTAGAGGGCAGTTCCTTAAATAATTAACAAGTGAGTCCTCCCTGATCACCTGCCAACACAGTAAGACAAACTGCTTGGGGCTTCTAGAGATGTCTTGGAATAATATGCCTCAAATATCTCTCTATATATTTGGCTGATGCAGTCTGATACTTGTGGTTTATTTGCTTCTCATTTAGTCCTTGCACACATGCTTGTGCATGTACGTGGAGATGCATCATTTCCTCAGACAGCAGCAGCCTCCCCCACACTGCTGCTTTCAGCCAGCACCCAACTACAAAATTTTGTCCCTGGGCTGAAGACTAAGTGGCCACAGTGGCCCAGAGATGGCAACAGTGTCACACAATGTCAAGATGCTGTCAGTTTTAAGAAAGGGATGGAATGGGGTACAAGCACAAAGCTGGGAACACGCTGATTATACAAACATCTCCTGGAGCAGCACAGAAAAAGCATATTTAACAGAACAGGCCTGTTAAAGCCAAGGGAATTGAGACAGATCAATCCTGCAGAAACAAGCAAACAGAGGCATAAAAAGTAGAGGTGAAAGGAAAAAAAAAAACTGAGAGGAGGAAAGAAGTAGTAATTAATTAAAGCAGCAACTGGAGAAAGAAGAATGAGGAACTAGGATTGTGAGTAAAGATTCCCCCAGCACACACTTCTTAAAAAAAATTCAATACACACAGAGAATACCAAGTAGGTTGATTGTATCTCCTTTCCCACATCTATAGATTTGCTCTGTATCCTCCTCCTGTTCTGTCCATTAAAATTTATTGTTGTTTCACATACCTCCATCTACTTCTCCCTCCTCTCCTCATCAGCCTCCTCCCTCTTCCCCACAGGGGAGATCTCTCACTCCTGGAATGACATTATCTTCTTGCTATACTATTCTTCTCTTGCATTTCCTTCCCATCAACAAGGAGGGTCCTACCACATTACAGACTTGTGAGAGATGTGCAACACCTATCAAAGAAGATCTTGAAAGGACAACAAAAAGGCCCATAAGGGTAAACAGCACAGTGAAGACAGCTATGAGAAATTAAAACCATTCTTTAAAAAGGAACAGCTACAGAAGGAAAAAGGAAAAGAGCATAAACGTCAGCCAGTTAAACACAAACCATAATTAGGCAGACCAAAAGAGATTTAAAGAAAAACTTGCTAAAGCTATCAAAGCTAATAATGGAATACATCAGATAGAGGAAACCTGCCAAAGATCCCCTAAGGCAAATAAATGATGGAGGTCTAAAAGTAGTGCTTAAAGAAGAAAAGACCACAGCAGAAAAGCTAAATGGATTCTCTGCACCACTGCTGCTAGAGGGAAACCCAAGGAGCTGCCACACAGGAGCCTTTCCTCTCAGGGCAAGACCCAAGCACTGTCTCTGACTGCAGTGGCAGTAAAAGAGGCTTTAAAGCAAATCAACACCCAGAACAGTTATGAATCCATTGGGCCTGGTAGAATGCATCCAGAGGAAATCAAACAGGCAGCTATTAGCTGTGGTAGGTAGCCTATAATTTAAATGAGACTGGCACTAGGGGAATGGAAGTTGATGAACATGACTTCATTTGGCTCCAGGGAAGGGATCTTGGGGGGAAACAGACCAGAAAGTGTGATTTTCACTTCAGGTAATTTGGGGAAAACCATAATAAATCGTAATTCTAGCACTTTTCTGGATAACTACAGTCCAACAAATAATTAGCCTTGCATACTGCAGAAAGAAGTTATTTGGGAAGCTCTGTTGGTGTTTTATAGACTCATCGGGTACATACATGTTATTGAAACTATGGGAAGCCTTTATAAATACCCAAATATAACCCAGTCAATCAAAATCACATACACCAATGTTGAGCACCTAAATACTCAAAAAGGGTTTTTTTCTAGAAAATCCCTCACTAAAGACTTCCAATTTCTTCAAGGCGTCATGGAGCAAGAGGGGAAGATCCTCTCATGAATCAATACTTAGCTGAAAGACAGCAAGCAAAGAGCATGACTATGTGAACAGTTTTTACAGCAAGAGAAGAGTACAAGCAGGACTCCCAGGAGACATGCAATGGCACCTGAGCTACTTCAGGTGCTCACAAAAGATCTTGAAAGGGCACCAAACAGGAGGGGACACGTTTGCTGATGACACCAATGTGAATCACACTGCAAGAATTAACTACACCTTGTTGCAGAAGGATCTCACTGTATTTCAATACTGGGGAAAAAGATGGCACAAGAAACAAAGCATCAGTACAGACACAAGCATCAGAGAGTGTGTACACACACACTCTAAATCTGCACACAGATTGATGTCTAAAAACCTGGCGTTTCCAGTCACAGTAGGTGTAATGGAATTTGCATTGAGAGTGCTGTGAAATTATCAATCACTGCTTAGGAGAGGTCATAAAAGGCAAGCAGAAAATTAGGAACTAGTAGAAGAAGAGAACAAAAACCAGAAAGCAGTCCTATGTTATTGTGCTGCAAAGATGGTTCTGGCCCCTTTCTCAAAAGGATGGATTAGAGTATGAAAGTATCCAGAGAAGACTGACAAGAGGAATCAGAAATGCAGAACAGTTTCCATGTGAGGGGAGTACAAGACCAGCTAACTTCAGTGTGAAAAGGAGATGGCCTTAGGTGAGGCCATGGGGCTTCAAGGCATGGAAGTGCCTTTATCTAAGTGACAAGCTGATGGCTACTCACAACTCATTCAGCACACCAGAACCAGGGGACACCAACCAGATAATCAGGCAGAAGGCTCACAGCACACAGAGGGAAATCTTAGTGTGCACACTCTGTAATTTAACAACAGAGCCCAGCGCACAGGATGCTGTAGAAGCCAAAACTATAAATAGATTTGAAAAAGCAGTCAGAGACATTATGGAAGAAAAGTCCATCAGTGGCTGTTAAGAGCAAAAATAGCAAGTAACTCCTGACTCAGGAAGTCTTTAAACTGCAGATTACTGCAAGCTGGGGAAGAACTGGAGAGAAGCATTATTGTTGCTGGCCCTGTTCTTACAGTGCTTTTTTCAGCAGCTGCTGCTGATTGCTCTCAGGGGCAGGCCACAATAGGAGGTGACCCAGCAGGAATTTAAGAGTTCTGCCATTCCCTCAAAAGCCTGGGGCAGACCTCTCTCCTGGTACTGTCCCCAAAAGTCCTGAGCTGGAGAGGGAAACAGCTCAGGCCAAAGCACTGAGCCCTGAGTACTGCCCTGGGCTACCCCAAGTCCCTCCCTGGAGGTAAAGGTGTGTTAGCTCCAGCTCAGAGCTGCACTGCAGCAGTGGCACCACCTCAGAACTGGAAGTAAACAGTCATCCTGCTTTAAAAGGAGGCTGGAAGGACAAAATTCCATTTATATCCAATTAAGCAGACATAACCTTACCCCTCTCTTCTGCCACAGATCCCATAGCACTCCATATTGTCCCTAGAATGCTCCTTACTAGAAGGCAATGTCCTCCTGTCACCTGCTACAGTTTAACATCATCATTCTTAAACCTGGGTGACCACAGCTCTTCACAACACAACACCATATGATGCCTGCAAGTCTGCAGATGGAATTGTCATATTCCCACCTCCCCTTCAGTAAGAGAGTGGTCCAACTTGGAAACCCTCCTGCTTTCTCCTCCAAGTGGCCAGGTTTGGACTGCTGTGTGAGTCCAGCCCTGTCACCACTGCCTGAACAGCAAACAGTGTTTGAGGGAGCCAGCAGGGAGCTGAGATTGGCCCAATGGGTCAGAGTGTGCTGTTAACAGTGCCCAGGTTGTGGGTTTGATCCCAGCCCTCTATGGACCATTCACTTAAAAGCTGGATTCCATGGTCCTTGTGGGTCCCTTCCAGCTCAGAATATTCCATGAATCGTGCAGAGGGGAGAAACCCCAGTTCCAGATTTTTTAAAAAACAGCCCCACTAAGAGAGCTCCAACCACTTTAGCAGTGTTTGCTGAAGACCAAAGGGTACACATAAAAAACAATTTCATACTTTTAGTGCTGCATGAATTAAACTTTGCTCTGGCCAATCAGTTAGGAAATAAAGCTCAACCTGTGTGCAGATCACCTGTGTTTCTGCAATTACTTCACGATTAGACAACTGCTGAAAGCAGCTGGAGGCAAATGCAATACATTTTCTAGCAAAACACAAAATGAAACAGTCTGTTTCAATGCAAGAAAATACATAAATGAGGCTGTTAACAGAGCTGTTTGGCAAAGAGTAATCAAATAAAATGAAATATGGTACATTAAGTTTGGCACTTTGTGGCATTTTATTTTTGTCATTAGAACATTGCTAAAGAAATTTCAATATATTCAGTAGCGTTACTATGGCATTCTGGAGTGCTGCAAAAAACTTTTGCTATGTCTTTAGAAACAAAGGCAAAATGCTATCATTAAATCTACAGAATCAAAGTTATTTAAAAACAGCATGTCTTAAAAATGTGACTGTCAGAACCAAAGTTTGTCCATCAGCATGTAAACTGCTGACACCAGTTTTTGCACAGTTATCACACAACAGAAAGTGCTATTTTATGGTAATAAAAATGTTAATTAGATCAACGCATCAATCGCACAACTTTTTCTAAAGAAAACTACTCCATGTTACAAACTTACTTTAAACAACATAAAAATGCAAGTATTATCCTGTGGCCACTCCTACCTGAAAAGGGATTCTCGTGACAGCCAGATTTCATTCTGTTTCACGGTCTTCCAAGAGAAGAGCAGCAGCAGCAAAGCAAAGAGGGTCGGAACAGTAATTCTCCATTTATTTAGCCACGTAGACAGCTTTTTTAGACCGTGGACAAAAAGGATGCAGTACCCCATACTGTGGGGGAAAAAAAAAAAAAAAGGAAAGGCAAAATGTACCTAAAGTTATATTTCAAGTGTCTGGTTGATATGCAAGACCATCCACTACTGCATTTATTATACAATTACAGGGAATTTTTGGACTAATGATATTTTCTGGGCTAACAAACTTCAATTCACCAGCAGCTTTCCTCAAGTCACTACACAATTTCCAAATTAATCTAAATGATAGACCCGGATGCCAAAAGTACAGTCACATACATAATATAACCCAGCATAATGGTAGCTTACACCAGCCACAGAAGGCAGCTGCTTTTCTGAACAGCAAGCTAGGAAAGCACCATGTAATAACAGTAATACTGAGCACTACTGGAGCAGTGTGGAAATGACAGGCATTTTAACAGGGGGAAGTCTCCAAACAATCCCAGTGGTGGCTGCTATTAATTCCAGTTTACAAATTGTGAAGCTGAGGCAGGAGACAGAGAGCTGTAATCAATGCTGCTGCAGGAGCAGGTGACAGAGAGCACCAAAGGGCAGAAGTGCCTCTCTGGGTCTTGCACTTCTATATCAAGGCCAGCCCAGAAGAGCTGAGATGTGCTGGCAGATCTTCCTTGCTGCCCTCCCATGAACTGACACACAGTCATCTCCAGCCCCCAGTGCTTCCAGGGCTCTCCATGAATAACTACTGTGGCATTTTCACAAGCCAAATTTGGACTGAAGTCTTACTCCTGAATAAATTTACATCAATTCAGTAATTATTTACCTTAATTCAATGGTTATGTTAATTCCTCCAATGACGTCCCTCTGAGTTGAAAATTCAGTGCTTTTGGTTGCTGTGCTTTGTAATCGCTAATTCTGCTTGTAATTTTTTACAAGGAATTTAAATTTCTATTGCTCAACAAATTGCATTAGCTTATCTAGCACACTTCAGGTTACTTAGCACCTGATTTAGTGTTAGACTTAAAGCCTATCTTAGTCCAGGCAGCTCTCCCTGATGAAATAAGGGAGCAGAAGGCTCTCGAATAAACTTGGGGCTTCAATAAACAGAAGCATAGCCCTTCCCAAACACTGGTACACCTTGAACCCCAGCTGAATCCACATTTAAAAGCAGGCAGATCATTGACAGATCTTTGCACCTGCCCACACTTTGGCCAGATCTTTACAGGCTTTCCTGATGTGTACAGAGATGTTGGAGCAACTTCTAGGAACAAAACTCCCCTGTCAGAGGTGACCTTGCAGGCAAGCATGCAATATGGTGAAAGTCAATGTGGAAATCAGAAAAAGGAAAGTGTTCCATATTTGAGGAGCTCTCTGTGTGCTTCTTGGCATGGCTTCTATGCCCTCCTGGAGAGCTGGAAACATTGCTATTGCTTAGGCTTCCCAAGGATGGAGAAGGACAAGAATCCTTCCTCTCACTGAGAAAAAACCTGCCTTTGTTGCATGTACTGATCTGCACCAGTGCACTGTCTCTGCACAGCACAGGTGCCTTACAGAACACTGAGAGAACTACAGACATATGGGGCAAATCCAGAGACAACAGCAGATCTGCTGATCAATCAGAACTCCTTCACTGCTGTTTTTGAGTTCTCCCATTCTTCAGAAGTGGTTACCTGATATTTATGTCAATTAGGCTTGCATTTTGCTGTAACACATTTCTTGTTGTACATGTGCTGTTTTTTTATTAACTCTTTTGCACATATATATTTATTGCACCTACATTAACTGCAACCAACATTTGCAGCTATGGAGATGTTGATGCCAAACAATCCATCCTTTAGTTATTGAACCCTACTTTAAAACCTCTGAAAAGCTAGTATCAGTAATAATCCCTCCCTTTCCAACAAGAAATGCCTCAAAAGTCTGCAGACGGTTTTCACTCTGTTATTTTGCCTTTCCTCAATTTTATCCCTCCCTTGGAATTAATTATTTGAAATAAATATTATTTAATTGCTTTAGCACAAGGCCATTTTCCAAGTGATTTCCCTATACCTTCACGTATTCAAGAACAGACTATTCCTACAGAAACAAAAATGCAAAAGTCAATATCTTGGTATTTATGTCAAATCCTGTCCCAGCTGTTGGGAATTTCTGCCTTAGCAGCAGTACTCAGTCTGAGGCACAGTCAGCATCACATTACACCTCCTCCAGATCCCGTGATCTGCTCTAAACAAAACAGTGTCCACACCAGTGTATTAAAGCACCTGTCCAAAAACTATAATTATATTACTATTGTTTCCTAGTTCCAAAGCCAGATGATCTGTCATACCTTGCTTCACTTGTTTCACACTAGACCCAACAGTCCCAGTACAGAAATTACCTTTACCACAGTGATCATTTCAAACCAGTGAAGCACCAAACTTGTGAAGATGGAGCAGCAGCCTGCCCTGACAGTCACTGCAACTGGAGAGCCCCCCCATCCCAGGTTCATCCCTCTTCCCTTGATCCCAACCTCACCAGGCTTCAGAGGAGCCCTTTGAAGCTGCTCTGACTTTTATCCAGCCAGCAGCAGCCCCAGCAGTTGTACCCTGGTGGAAAGAGCCTGTGCAGGTGAGGCTGCACTCGATTGATGAAGGTAACTTGCCAGGTAATGCCTCCTCTGTGGTTAATTCTGCTGTGACCCTGCCACTGCCTACAAACACAGAGAACATTTCAAACAGATTTGCTTTTCTTCTCAGAGTGATGGGGGACTTGACTCTGTATCAAATCTTACCACTGGCCTGCCAGGAAATCAGGTTTTATTCACACACACAGGAAAAAAAAAAAAAAAAAAAGAAAACATCTCAAAAGGACTTTTCATCAAAGACTTGTTTGCTGCTTGAAAAACTTACCCTTAAGTACTACATTCCAGATATCTCTGTAGCTAACTGCATATGTATTGAGGCTGCAGCATTTTGGGTTTGGGGGCTGTTTGATTTCTTAGTTAACTCTAGCACTTCCTAGGGAGGGAAACATTTCTCCTGAAGAGCTTTTCTCTCAGCCTTGCCACACAAGCACTTTTCTGAAATACTCTGTAGCAAAACCAAAACAATAGGAAACGAGCAAAATCCCCAAACCACTTTCCTAAATCCATTTTCCACTGGATTATTGTAAAACTGCTAGGCTTTTTTTAGGATAAGCAACAGCCTGCTACAGCAGTGACAAGTCCATGCCACCTTGGTCCCTGGAGTCCTGAGAAACAGCCCACCAAGTTCACATGGCAGTAGATTTCACGTGGGCTCACAATGAGCGTGCATTACAGGAGAACCTGTAACTTCAGGAACTCCATGGTGCAGCAGAAAAGCTGGGCAAATGGACGAACAAGCCAATGATTTCACGATTCCTCACAGTTTCAGACTCCTGCAGTATTCAAGTGGCACTTTAGGCATGCCCTAAATCACAGCGAGGGCTGAGGGCCAGGCAGCCCAGCAGGGAAACCCTCTGTGCCACAGCCATGTGATTCTGGCAGACTGCACACAGGGAGCTGGGTAATGACACATTTTTGTCTATCATTTCTGTGCCTTGGTAATATTGTTCCACCTGTAAGGCAGCAAAGTGATGGGAGGCACAAGCAGATGGGAATGCAGTGGCATATAGACCTTATTTCCCATGGTGCTCTATATGCATTGCCCTATTAAAGCTAGAGCCAAAACAGCACATATTTAATATTTGCAAACACATCTTGGGTAATTAGATTGCAAATTCAACCTTTCCTTTGGCCATTACAGCTCCTTTCCCAAGGCAAGGCTGTTCCTGAGCATGCTTGCACACAGCTCTGCTCTCTATGGATGAGGTTTCTCCCTTTTCAGTAAAAATCAGGAACAGTTTCACTGCATTTGGCTCTCGTGGTGATGGCATTTCATCAAAGCCACATGTGCCACAGCCCTGGATTACCAGGATGCTCTGCAATAGCAGTCTGCCTGCAGCAGAAACCATTTGACCTCCTTCAGGAATTGTTTGGAGACCAGCTGCTGCTGTGGAAAACTCCTGAAGAGCAAAGCATGTTCTAGTCATGCTTTCTGCTGCATTTTCCAAGTTGTGGCTCTGCACAGTGCACAGCCAGAGCAGGCTGAGAACTGAAGTTCTGAGAGAACCAGCCTGGACACCAGCAGCTGCAGTTCCACCCTCTTCTAACTCACCCAGGTAGGGCTGTAAAAAGGAGTTTAAAAAAGGTGGGGGAAACTATGCAGAAAAGATGCTTCCCTCACACTTTTTAATGTGAGGTAATTTTGTGGATGTCAAATCTTGTGAACTAGCTGCTTGGGGTTTTTTAAAAAGTGATTTAATCTCAACTACACAAATGTAAACTTGGAGTAAATCCACTGATTTCATCAAAGCAGTTACTCCAGATTTCATAGCTCAGCCTAGATAAGAATCCAGATGCATCCATGCATACATATCCGTTTGGGAAAGAGTTTGAGAAAGCAGCCTGTGGAAGCATAGAAGAAACACTGCCACGTTCAGGGGCTGCTAACACAACAAAAGGGATTATATCAAAAGTATACTGAGACCAGAAAATGCACTTGGCTTCAACATTTCACCCAGGAGGCTCTTTCTGGGCTGCAAAACTCCTTCTTGATTTCCAGCACTTATTTAAGATGACTCCCTTACCCTCCATAAAAATCAACCCTCGCTTCCAAGCTGCTCTGAGGCAAGTTTAACCCTTGTGCTCTTGACTAAATTGCACGATGCCCTTCAGAGAGCAGCGAGCACAGCCCTCCAGAAAGACCCTGTCTGCTGCCAGCTCCAAATGCTGAACGCAAACATTCGGATTCTCTCACTTCTAGAGCTCCCCACAAATTTCTAAGCCTCAGAACCACACATATATTACCTAGCACAACACACTTTACATGCTCCTAGTCCCAGCTACTCCAGCTCTGCAGCCTGAGCAGAGGAAAGGAACTGAGAGGAAGAGGCAAAGGCAGCTGAAATGCAGCTTGCAGGCAGGGCTGTTGCTGCAGGGGAAAAGACAGTTCATCCCTGCAAAACTCATCGGCTCTGCTCACACTTCTCTAATGGAGAGTAATTGATTGCAAAAAGCACGCTTGGCATGCCCCGGGGGCTGCTCCTGCCTCACTGCAGCAGCCACATGTGGAACGGAGTGCTGGCAAAAATCAGCATAGCCACGGTGGCTCTTTCTGCCCCAAAAAGCACTGTCAGGCACACAGCTCCAGTGATGAGCTGTGCTGGCAGAGTAGCAAAGATGCTGCTTTATGAAAAATGTCAAGTTTTTCAAGGTTGGAGCTGTTTGGGCCAGAATGAATTCTGGCCTTTGAAAAAGAATGTTTCCATCTGGAAATAGAGTGTACTTGTACGTGCATGCTGGGTCGCACTTGAGTCATTATATCATAGAAACATTAAGGTTGGAAAAGACCTTCAAGATCAAAAAAAAAAACCTAAAAAAAAAACCCCAAACATTTTCTGGATCACCCAAAAGATCCAGAAACTCAGAAGCTCTGGCACTTCCTGCAAACTGGATCACCTGGATTCAAAGCACTGTGCCAGGTCAGTCTCAGACCTGGGGATGCAGGTGGGTGCACATGTAGGGTTTTGAGTCCCCAAAATTCCCCAGCCATCAGAGCCCATGTGCTGATCTGGAATAACCACACTCCATTGGCCCAGGTTTTCCAAAAATTCAGAGAAGTTTACCTTGCACTGCCAAGTTTGCTGCTGGATTGAGACTTGGCTTCACAGCTGGTACAAGGACAGCCTAAACCCAGCAAGTTACAGGCTAGAAAATGTAACAAAAGTGCAAGCATGGCCTAGGTCAGGTCTAGATAAAACTGCCACCACTGAGTGCTCCAGCAGGGTTTAGATCAGCACTATTTATCCCAAAAAGGTGCTGGGGATGTGGCAGATAAACCTTGATGTCCCAACTCTCAGATGGGTGTCCCCTTCCAAAGGGGCATTCTGGGCTGCTCTCCCCAACCATCCTTTTTGGTGTCCATCTCCTTTTGACTGTAGCTTCATCTTGGGTTGGAGAAGTCCTTTGTTTCTACTATTTTTGTCTAAAGTTTCACTACAGTCAGCACACCTTGGGTTAACTACAACAAGGTCTTTTTCACAGGATGATGTGAGTATCAAAGTACCGAAACTTGCTCAACCAGACGGTACTAGAAGGGAAAAATCTCTTTAACAGTCATGATTTGGACTAAATGTCCAAAGACAAGGAGGATGTGGGGTGTGTCTCTGTGCCACAGAGTAAGCCAGCAGCATTCACTGGCATTGAGTTTTGGGAACAATGGGAAAAGCATTGTTCAAACTGCCTCTCTCTCAGTAAGGCTGCCATGGAATTGATATACATTTTCTTGGTCACTAGAAGTTTTGAAAGACTTCAGGAAGACCATCAAGATATAACAGTTAACATACCAAAAAAAATCCCACTGCAAAAAAAAAATCTCTACAGCTTGGAAGTATCAGTGTGACAACCAAGAACCAGCAACATACTTAGCTTATAGTGATCCTGCTGAATAAAACGCCAAATTTTCACTGGAATTAAGCAGGCTTTTCCTGGAATAAAGTCTGCAGGTCATAATACAAAGGCATAGCAAACTATAAACACTGGAAGAATATATCTAACTTGGATAGGTACCTTATGAGTTAGTGCTAAGACTTTGTCACTGACTCTAAATTAAAATCTATGTAGGCCTGTACTAAAGGTACTTAGACATGATCAGCCAAGTAATCAAAATGATTTACCTTTACTAGCAATGTGGTCTTCTAGGCAGAACGTGATGTAATTAGAGAAAATGCAGGAACTTTTCCTTATTAGAGAGAAAATATGGACTAGAAATTAATGATTTCACCAACCCTTGAATAGCTATTCAACATTTGGATGCATTTTCCCTTCCTTCCAAAAAGTCACGTGATAAACAACCCCCTCCATTAGAGTGTTTGAGTCCAAGGTTTCACATCCAACAGATTTCTACCTGAAATATTTACAGGTAATACAGAAACCTTTCAGGTTTCTCATTCTATATGAATTATGGAAAGAAAATATTTTATAAATGAAAAATCCAATATAATTCCATGAGGATTCCACAGAAATTTCCCTACATCTTGTATATTTCAGTGGAGATGGGTCTGTATGCTAGTTTTAATTTAAATATTGTCATAACTTCTGGAATTCCATAATAGGAAATAATTTCCCATACGGTTCCATCACAAGTCTCCAAAAACTCCAAAAATATAAGAATATTATCTATGAAATTTCACAAGGCATCATCTTAAGGCCAAAGTATTACCTTGTAAATCAGAATTCCACTTTTAATCATGGCCAAGTAGACTACTTCCACAAGATGACATTTTTAAAACCAATATCTTTATTTTTAAAACCAGTATCTTTACCTATCTCTATTATTTTCAAGAGCAGAATAAATGCATTTGAAGGTTTTCCTTTAGGTTAATCTATCACAACAAAACCAGAAATCTTTCCACTATAGCCATTAGTGCTCATAACTCCACAAAAATAAAGCTTTTTCCTGTACAAGCCCAAAACACAACACATTTCTCAAAAGCACGTTTTAAATTTAGTTAAAATAACTCAATGCAGCAGCCTAGACCAAACATGCCATGAGCTCATCTTTTCCAGCTTTGCAGAATCATTTCAGTTTTTATTCCTACATCTTTACTGCCTTTTGCCAAAATATATGGCACTGGCATCTCAGCATTTCTTGCCTGCCTGCATTAACAGAGGTTGGTTGCTTTGATTTCTCCTTGAAATGTTTAATAGGGATGGGGGAAACCTCCAAAGGCAGGAGCTGGACTTTGGACAAGCATCTGCAAGGGAGCTGCTCACGGCATTGAGCCTTTAGAAAGGAGTTATTTCTCATTTATTAATGAGAACTCTCTCTGCCCCCTTTTCAAGGGCAGAGTGGAGTTATCATCCCTGTTTCACAGATGGGGAAGCAGCACTGGGTCACTTGCCCCAGCTGAAGTCCAAAGCACCTCGCCTCCAGCCACGAGCCATTTTTGCAGAGTGATGCTCAAATTGGTACCCTGCAGGGGGACAGAGGCATCCCTCACTGGAAACTCAGCTGGGGCTGCACTCTGGCCTACTGTCATCACATAATGGCATCCCATTTCACTCCCAGTGCCCTCAGGTCTGCACCTGAATTACAGGGAATATAATCCACTTCACTTCTTTTGAACTTTGGCTGCCCCGTGACCCCCGGAAGAACGGCAGCAACAGAGCAGGCAGTGAAATCATGTCTGTTTCCAGTAAATGGAACAGGTGTAATATGGATTCCATATACAAATCCCAAATGACTTGTGGACTTAACGTAAAAACTGGCAAAATGCTTAATTGTGTCATTGAATTGAGATCAGGGAGAAGATAAACTGGCTCAACGGAGCCAATGAGACTTTCACTGCTGACTTCGCTGGGTCAGTGTTTGACTCCAAATAAAAAGAGAAGCTTCTTCTGTAAATCAGATGATCCCTTCACAGGATCTGATCTAATACTGAAAGAATTTGGAAAGGCAAACAGAAATTCAGCTCCTGGTGAACTTGTAGCTTCAAATGACAATAAAGAAAGGAGTGGCACAGGAAACTGAAACCCCATTGCACAACTGGTCTTTAGGAAAATGAAACTAATGTGAAGTACATGACATGCTCCCAGGAGAGAAGCACCACTAAGTCCCATCCCCAAATGGCTACCTTGTAAGCACTGGGCACTTCTGCTCAGAAATTATCAGGTTCATAAAAGTTACAGATGATTCCACCATGTACCAGGTTACCTTTTTTTCCCCCCCTCCAATTACATAAGTTACTAATGTTTGGGATTACACCAGCTGGAAAAAATGCATTTGCACAAAGGATTAAAAACATGCTCTATGCAGAGGCAAAAATTTATATGGTCTCTGCGTTGCTACAGCACGAGGAAAACTTTACCATGATGTGTTAATTTCTTGAAAAATACAAGTGTGTTTTTTCCTGGATGATGGCTTTCTTGCAGATTTTTAAGATAGATGGTGAAGCAAATGCCATCCTGTATACAGCAGTGATCTCATCTCCCAGTATTGTCAATTAGGGTTGCAACATCAACTCTTGATATAGTGAGGAGCTGGCAAAAAAACCTGACAGCAACCTGTAATTGCCTGTGCTGGGAAAGAGTAACTGTGCACCCTGCAACCCACTCACTGCAATATCCACCGCGAACAAGCGGCCATCAAAATGGGGCAGGTATCACTGGATTGCCTATTGCTTTCAGCAAATTGGAAATAACCCATGCAGGGATGTTTTGGGTGATTTGTTGGTTCATATGAGGCTCTGAAAACAGCTCAAGTTGTCCAGCTATGACACAACAGCTCAGCCAGAAGCCACAGCTATCAGGGTAGCAGTGAAAGACGAGGCAAACACAGAAATTGCTCTGGTAGGAGAGGTCTGATCCCATGAGGTGAGGGCAAGCCCAGCTCTGTGGGAATGTCAGTAGAGCAGGCAGCTCCCAGATAGGCCAAGAGTTTGCATTGCTGCTCCTGTTTCTGCACACTATACACAGGGGAAGAGCTGCTGCTCCTGCCTGACTACAAATTGCTCAGGACTCAGAACAACTGCCTGCCCTCAGTCATTCTGCAGTTCCATACAATTATACTGTCTGTGGGGTTCTGAGCAGCATTTGCATTGACATTTTGAAGAAGGAAAAAAAATGCAATTTAAGTCTTTCACTGACTCAGCTTTTTAAGTGATGCCACTTTGTAAAACTGTCCTAGAGAGTTGTATCCTGTTCATCACTCCCTAGGTATTTCACACCTTTTGACCTCCTGAAAACAAGTTTTCCCATCTTCCACAAGAAAAAACAAACAAACAAACAAAAAAGCCAAATTAAAAGACAATAAATTGTTTTCCAATTGAGTTTTTTCACCTAAAGTAATACTATTATTTAAAATTCCTAATTTAAACGAGTAATTCCTAATTTAAACGAGTATGCCTGTAACCTTCAAATGAAAAATAAATACAAGAAATATCTTCTCCAAGTATTTCTGTTTAGCTGAACACAATTAAAGAAAACATCCAACCATTCTGACATAGTTTGTGTGCTTCTCCCCTGAGGCAGGGCTGCAGACAGAAGAGGAATTGTTCCAAATACCCATCAATCCCCAGAAGGCAAGGCCCAGCCATATAATTAGACATTGAGCAAAAGGCTTATTTCTTTCTTCTTTCTATTTATAATATCTTTTACATAAATCCTTGGGTCCTTACTTAACTTTTATTGAAAAGAAAATGCTTGACATTTTCCCCAGGTACCTACTGAGCACCGCTGAATTAGGACTGCAGGCTGTGTCACACATACGCCACTGTCCCATCCGTAAAAATGCAGGTGCCACATCCATAAGTATCAATAAAAAGCTATGGCTTGAAACAGAGAGAGGAAAGTGCCTTCCAGCATAAGCCCAAAAACATAGATCACCAAACCCCCTGAATCTCTTTGAGGACTTTTATCTAAATAAAACTGCATGGCAACCTCTGAGTTGCTGTGTTTTAGAGACTGAAGGGCAAAGGATAGGAAAACCCCTTTTCAAGATGTAACTTGAGAAAACTGCTACAGGCTGTTCTAAATAAAGAACATGAGCACTTCCTTAGCCATCCTTACTAAATTGCCATCCTCCTGAGAGAAAAAGCAAAACAAAACAGAATCACATTGTTTTTGTGTTGCCATAGTCATGAATGTTAGCAGAAGTTCCCCTCATCATCCCTGCAATTTTGGACCTGGAGGATGCCAGAGATGCTCAGCTCTCTCCAGATCATTTGGCAAGGAAGTCCCCACCTTTGCCATGCACTGCCAGGGTCTGCCTTCCCTTTTCATGCCAGCTACCTGCCAGCCTGGGCTGAGAGCAAAAACCAAATGTTGCAAAGCAGAACAGGAGCGATCTGAGCCAAATATGAGATCCAGGGACTCTGACACGG
Source organism: Agelaius tricolor (assembly GCF_023055355.1). Taxonomy (NCBI): domain Eukaryota; kingdom Metazoa; phylum Chordata; class Aves; order Passeriformes; family Icteridae; genus Agelaius; species Agelaius tricolor. Next base: position 9,591,640 of record NW_027269263.1, read on the forward strand.
ACTTACTCCAGATTTAATTCTTCTACCTCAGTCTTTCAGTCTTTCTAATTGAAAAAAAAAAAAAAAAAAAAGAAAAAGTAGCAACTATCAATCACCTACTTTGTAGGTCATAGATTTGCAAAGCCCTCAGGGAGATGAAAAGCATTATACAAACTATATGCACACATGGTAACGCTGATTAATTTTCTCTGTGCAAACATACCCTTTTTTCTTCTTCATTGCCCCTCCTCTCATTATATCAGCAGTCTCATCTGGAGGAGGACGAGGAACTGCTGACAGCTGAAGTATTTTCCGCAGTTGTTCTTTTGAGATTCAGAAATGCAACCACTCAACACAGCCCTGTGTTCAGCTGACTGTTTCCTTAATAGCTTTGCTCTTTCATGTGTTTCCTCATTTTCTGTTACATGAATTTAAAGCAATCTGATTTCCAAGTTAATTTGAAATGATGCAGGATCCATTAGCTGAGGGTACCATTTGCAAAATAACTCTGAGAGACAACTTTCACTCACTATACTTTCAGGTGTACCCTCAGCTAACAAAGGCAGGGCTAGTGATGTGAACAAAGGCAGTAGAATTCAACCTAAAAAGCATGTCTGTGTACAGAGGCACAGGGATACAGCCTAACTGTATAAGAGCCTTGTAACACGTGCAATAGCTCCTCCACAGCCTGAGGCTTACACCAATGAGCAGCTTTTTTGTGACAGTGCTTACACCAATGGCAATCAAAAAATGTACAGCTTTTCAAAAGACTGTCTGTAAGCATTTTTCTTAGGATGTTTGGATGCACAATTCCTGAGGAATAGAATTTAAATGTTTTGTGGAATAAAACTTCTGTTTCAGTTGTCACAAAGTAACCCAGGGTGAAACTGAGGACTTCTGTTTTGTCATCAGCTCTGCAGTGGCAGTTCCCATGTGATATAACAGAGGCTGGCCCCCTGCACCAAGGGTAGAATTGGGATTTCTAACTTGCAGCATCCAAGACACAGCATTTACTTATGGAACAAACTACACTGGCACAAGTTTTCCAGAGCTGCTGTGGAATCTCCCTCTTTGGACTCAAAGCTGTTTGCACCTGGTCCCAGACAACTGGCTCTGCTTGCCCAGGGGACTGGGACCAGATGACCTCCCAAGGTCCTTTCCAGCCTCAGCCAGCCTGTGTTTCTGTCAAATGGGCAATGGTCTGGTGCATCTTGGATGAATGGCCTCTGAGTGCCACTGCAGCCTCCGGTGTGGGCACTGTGGAGATGTCACACGGGACACCTCAAAGCTGTCCCTGCATAAACACAATTGGGAGAACCCAGACAGCTGAAGTGAGAATTGTTAGAGGCTGGAAGCTGAGGGGAAATTCAGAGCACTGGCTGAGGGATGGAGAAGTGGCTGGATTTTCCTCCTCCTGTTCACCAAGTGCAAATCTCCACTCTCAGATGTGCATGTAATCAGTAGCTCACAGGCAGGAGCCCATGTACATATCCCACAATGAATCCAGGAGCCTTTTGAGACAGCAGAAGTCTCCCTTGTATTTACTGACCACCTAATGGAGTGGGAAAGCTGAACAAGAACCCAATAAAAGCATGACAGGCTAACTTTCCAGCTGCTGTCTTTAAGATAAAATCATTAAGGAATTTAATTTGATAATGCTACCAAGAAAAAGAGTCTTGGAGGACAACCCTCAAGAAACAACACCTCATCTCTGTATTAAGCTGTGTCAAGCACACACACTAAAAAAACCCTGTGTTTAAAAAGAAAAGCAAGGATTTTGAGTAGCTTTGCTCCTGCCAAGCAATCTGCTCTCAGCTGACTATAAAATCTCTCATGCTTTAACACCAAAACTCCCAGGCAGAGAACACACTGGCTCGCAATATAATGTTTGAAGTACTTAAAAGGGAAGAAGCAATCATGCCTGCTTTCAGAAAATGAGATGGTGGTCTCATTAGCAAAAAAAATTCAATTGCAATAGTTACCTCGGCATGTAAAGGACTCGCTCTGCCACCACAAATCCCACCCTGAAGAAGAGGTTGCTGGCTGGGATGAATGGGAAAACCAGGAACAACAAGCCAACCAAAACTTCTTTGTGTTCCAGTTTCTGCAATAATACAAAATTAAACAATATCAACTAAAAAAATCCAACTTGATTCACCTCTAACTTTTTTGAGGGTCATTAAAAAAGCAACTTTGATTAACATTTGGCATGTTTTTGCATTTAAGAGAAATTTTTACAAGACCCTAGTCTTGGATATTTGTGCACTCCTGGTGCATCTAATATGCCCAGAAAGTGCACAAACACTACCCACTGTGTCTATTATTACCCTTGGTATCTTTCCCAAGGTCAGCTCTACTATATGCATGGCACAGCTATCACCTAAGATAAAACTCCTATTGGTAATATGTAAGCACAGAGCAGTGTGAATGTATACATTAGCATGTCTACGACAGTGTGACTCTGTGTAAATACACAAATGCATATCCCATACACACAGACTGCTGTGTTCAATCCTAAATGTTTATACCAGAGAAAAAGCTGTTCAATCAGTCACATTTTATGTAAAGAAAACTAGCCTTAAGTGACACATTAATGCAGTCATTTTATCTCTTTCAAGGAAAATATCTACACTTGAAATGATACTTTTGCACACAAGGTCTCCACAGTCATACAGAGTCAGAAATTTGAGACATGCTGTATGCTAAAATTAATGTTTTTCACTTGAGCTCAGTTAATGCCCTCCACTTGTACTCACTTTAATGTTAGCTGACTCTTTAAGGAGGAATGGAATTACCAGATGCAATTCAAACCAAGTGTGATCCATGGGGCCAGCCCAGGGATGCAGTGGCCACTGGTCCTGCCATGGAGAGACCCAAGCCTCCTTGGCAAGCTGAGTGTCAGGTTTAGCTCCACCCCAAGGGGGTAAATCAGCTCTTGCCTCTCAAAGAATGACACCAGGATAGAAGTGTAGCTTCAGGCCTGTTCAGTCACCCAGGCAGACATCTGTGCTCTCCTGGCTCAGATGCTGCTTCTCACTGTCTGCAGACACCCAGAAAAGCTTTGTCATGCCCAGAAACAGATGCAACCAGAATCACTTAATGGTTGCAGCACTTTCTAATTGTTGTGGGTAATTTCTCCGTTTTGGAGAGCAAATTGACTTCTCTTTACCAGAGGGAGCTACATTTAGAAATGTTGAACAAGATTTTAGAGTAGAGAAATGGAGTCCAGTCAATGATGAGGGGCCAAGCAGTACAAACTGTCCTGCTTTTGCACAGACTGCAGCAGCAGTTACCTCTGGTCTAGAGAGTGGCTGAAATTCAGGAGTCCTACTACTAAAATGTATTCATCCTATTCTATGGCAAAGACAACAGGTCTTTTCTGTGGGTACCAAAAGCAAGGGTACAAGTCAGGAGGCTCTGATGTAGCTTTGGAGGAGCTGAACCACAGGATCACAAAAAAGTGCACGGATTTCCCCTGGCTCAAAGAAGAATCATGAGGCAGAGAGAGGAGTAGAATTCACGTCTCCAGACTTCTTTATCAATATGTGTTTTAAATAGCACCACAGTTATCTATAGTACTCCTATTATCCACTTTTTCAGTATCCTGGATTCAGAGTTACTAGTGCCTACATGCAGTCACAACAGCATCCAAGGAACGTTATTCTCAGAGCTGAAGGAGACATCAATCCATAAAGATGACGAGCAGAGGTGCCTGGTAATTACAGCAGAAAACTGAGTTGGGGGGAAAAAAAAAAAGTATTAAAAATTTCTTCTCAATTCTGAATCAAAATTACCAGTTCTAGCTCAACTTCAACTTCCCTCCCCACCTAGATCTGGAAATATACTCCATTTTTCTCCTGACATGTGGCTCCCCCTTCCCACCTTGTGTCTCTGACCTGATCATGGTGCCCATCTTCTGCTACCACTCTACCCCAGGGGTTTGACACTGGAGGACCAGGAGGCACAGCAAGGTATGTTGGGCCAAATACAACGTTCTCAGCCCCCAACATACAAATAGCTGGTTTGTTTGCTTTCAAATAAACCAGCTATCAAATATTTCTCCAGTTGTTGATCATTAAATCAATAATTGGGAAAACAGTCTCTAGTTAGACATCTCTAGGAAGGGCATGGTGTTATTCAAGGCTGCAGCACTGCAGATAAGCAAAGGAAACTGAATGCTAGAGAAAGACAAATAAAACTCGTACATCAAACAGCAAAGAGGAAAATGTGGGAATTAGCTCAGCTGAAGGATCAAATGGTTCTGCACGCCCTTTTTCTCCCCAGAACAAGTCACAACTCCATGCTAATGCCATTGAAGGCTGCCAGCTCAGTCCCTTGGGCAGACTCAGGGACTGGAAGCCAGCACACACAGACCAGCCTCATGGAGCAGCAGATGCCTCCATGGTGCTCCTTATTTCTGAAACAAAAAACACCTGGCAGTGCTCTTTTTAAAGCATTCCATTAAGGCAGAGGTTTTTGGGAAGAGCTGGTGCTCAAAGGCCAGGCCCCAGCTGGTTCTGTGCTATGTGTGGTTGTGCCTGTGAGCCACTGGTGGGGCTGCAGGAGCAGAGGGCAGCAGCACCTCCCATGCAACACAAGCCATGGGAAATCCCCTCCATGTGTTTTTCTAAATAAAACAAATCCAACCTATACATAACCTCTTACATTTTCCTGGCAAAGAAATAAAAGAAATATTAGGACCATTTCTTCGGTTTAGCTACTTTGGTCATATGATCCCACTTGAGATAGCCGAGGTAAGAGTGTCAGAATCAGCATCTTCCAGGTGCCCAGAGCAGGAGTAAAAGCTTTTAAAGAGTAATAGGCAATTCTGTTTGTCTTCCTTTCTCCTTAAAATAAAATAGTTAGGGCTAGAAATTATAGATCACTGCGTTCAGAGAGACAATTCCTTTCCTCTTAAAGGCAGTGCTTTCTTTTGGAAATACAAAGCTGGTTCTTTCTGTCACTGTAGTCTCTGGTGGTGGGGGGGGAATCAACCAACACGTTTGAATTAACTTCAGAATGATATCTCTTGTCAAAAACAAACCAACTTCAAATCAAAATAGCATTTGTTATAGTAAATAGCTTGGTGGGAGGGAGGAGTTTTGAAACCCACATCTAACTCATTACAATTAGGCCTTCATTATACTGTAACAAAAAAAACTCACCAATAAAACAACAAACCAAACCAAAACTGATTTTAAAAAGTTTCTAACTTTCTTTTCACAGACTTATCAAAGAACTAGAGAAAACTATTTCTCCCAAGGGCAAGGCAAAAAAAGTGTCCCACTGTCTCAAACAGAATATCAAAGAATCACTCCAAGGTCAAACATCATCAATACAACAATAAATCTCAAAAATTGCTTCCTTAGCAATGTGGGGGAAAAGGAAGAAACTCTAGAATTTACAACTGAAGAGGTCTTTCCATTTTACATGTAAGACATATTCCTAAGCCATAAATAAGTATTTGCTGCCTACCACTAAAGCACAAGTCTCCTACAAGGCAGAGCCCTCTAAGTGTGAGTGCAGGAGGTGCACAGGTCACTTCAGCATTACTGCCATAACTGTGGGCTTGCATAAGTGAATTCCTTACTCTTCCCCTGGAGGAGGCATGGTCTGAGGTGCCAGATCCATGAAGTCTGCACTGTGCTGACAGGACTGATGTTCACATTGCCTGGCACCTCCAAGGGCTGAGGCACTGGAAAGCAGAGCTGTGAGGACAGCATTTCTCCTGGCTGGACTGAGCTGCACCTCAGGGAAGACAGCAGCTGGGCAAACAAATCCAAGCAAATTCCATTCTGTTCTACCTCAGAATGTTTCTGAAGGTGTTCATACGTGCTTGCCTGTTTGATGGAAAGGCAATCAATTGGGTTTAATTCCTTCCTCTAACTGGTTTTTTTTTTTTTTGAGAATGAAAGAAGTGTCACCTCTCCACCAGCTAGATCCAACAGCTCCATGGAGTAAAGATCTCCTTCCTACCAAAGGCAGCAATCCCTGTGACAGTGAGCTCTGGATGGCCCAGTGCAGACAGTGAGATGTTCTGCTTGGAACACCTGACTGCATGTGCAGAAAAGCTGCATCCAGGAAAGCTGGTAGTGCACAGCTGTACAAAAGCAATGATTGCTATTACACATTTTCAAACCCTTCCAGGCCTAGGAGGTAAGTGCATTATCCATCAAAAGAGACACAGAGACTCAGAGAAGCTGCATGACTCTCTGCAGACCACAGACAGAGGATGACACTTCTTCAGTGTATTCCTAACATCCATTTGTGCAAACCCTAAGTGCAGAATGCACACAACTCTGCTTCATCTATTCCTGCTGTGCCACTCTCCCATGAAGCCACAAGTGGCTCAGCAATGTGACTCCTCACCAGCCTGCATCAAACCACTGTGAGCATCTCACCTGGCAAGAGGTCAGCATCTGCAAACATCCACTCTTGCACTTTCCACATACACAGCATTAAACATAAAAGGGATGGTGTGGAAGCATGTCAAATTCACTCTCCATTCATGCATAAGGTGATAAAAAGAAAGCATTGAGCTAATCAGGAATTAACCCTAGGGATTGATTCCTTCAAAGGCAGGGAAAAAAAAAAGAAATCTCTGTGGTTGTAAAGCTGACAGGAGCTGTGGGTGTTTCCAGGTCTCACCTGACTGGTGCACACACAGATGGGCCATGGCAGAGCTGTACCACGCTCCATGCACCACCAGCATGCTCTCCTTCAGGACACCAGCAGAAACATGGATGGGACACACATATCCTTATCTACTGTGACCAAACAGCAGGGCACTGTGGAGCTGTGGTTATTTCACTCTGCTGCCTGTGCCACTGCTTCCAAGTGAATGATGCCAAAAGTCAGGTGTCAACAGATGGTCTGAAAAACTCAAGCACTTGGTAAGCAAAAGGTAACTTACCAGCTTCAAAACTACCTCAGACACCTGTCTTAATCAGCTTGCTCCTAGAAAAAGAGCCACAAATTCTGTAATCACTACACTTTATTAGGAGTTTTATTTTCTCATCTCATTTAAAAAAACAAAATTAAAAATCAGCATCTTCAGTAGCAGCAGCTACTCGAATGCCAGGCTTAGTAACTCGCTCATTTCCTAAAATAACTAAATTTTTCTTGGTGATCATCTAGTTTTGATAGAAATAGCCACGGATTTCTAATGCTATTTTGATAATCACTGCTGATTGTGTATTAACTACCTGACACACTGACACTGTTTGAAGTATTTGGCAACAACAGAATCTACTTTCCAGTTCACCAGCTGCAGCACCTCTTCAGGAACTGGTGCAAACATACACCAGAAACTGAAACACACAGTCAGAATCCAAAACCAAAACCCCAGAAAGGAGCACTGGCTTCCTCACCCAGAATTATCTGAAGAGAAATCCTTGGCACACATCTCAGACCACCCTAACAAGATCATTCCCTCTCTGTTTCCAGAAGGAAGTCCTGGTCTGTACCAGGTAAAACAGCACAGATTTCAGAAATGCTGAAAATGCCTAAAAACTTTACCTGCATGAGAATTGTGGGTGCTTAGCACTTCTGGAAATTTGACTTTCAATTATGGAATTAAAGCAGAAGGCAGTACTTTCCCATTCCCATAACAGGGTACAGAAATATATCCCATAATATTTCATATTTTATATTAGCATCTCAGAGTAAAATTTTGATATCTACTATTTTCTTTTTCCCTGTAGAAGTCAGCTACCCATCCATTCAGCTGTGTGTTTATGGTCTTTCTCACTCAAGCTTCTGAAAGTCCCTTAAGATATAAGCTCATTTTCCCAATCCTTAATTTCTGCAACCTCTAATTCCACTTGACAAGCCCATTTGAGCAGGATGAAGAAGCACACAAATCTTTGAAAGAGAAGTGGAACATTCCAAAAGGAAATAGGAAAATCAACAAATTGCTCCAGGAATTAGAACAAGCCTTTTCACCTTGTGGTTGCTTTTCATTCTTTGACTGCAGGCTGCTTGATTAGGTGGGGAAAGCAAAAAAAAACGAAACAGGTAAAATTCAATGCACAAATCTGCAGTACTTAAAAGCACGATCTTTGGAAAAGCAACTTGGTTCATGGTGAATTTGCTCTTGAGAAGGTAACAGGGAACAAGAGGAGCCTAACAAAAACCAAAACCCACACAGCAGCTTGGCACCCCAACGTTTAACTGAGGCCAAGGAGCCACAATGAATACTCATTACCCCTCCCAGCTGTAAATTTCTTACTCCTCATTTCACCTACACTCTCCTGCTCACCCCTACTACTGTGCCATTTCAAAACCTTTCAGCTCTGAGTGGGCCTTGAAATACTAACTCAAATCAGAAGAAGAAAATGGCAGATTAAAAGGAGTAATTCAGCCTTAATATGCTGAAAATGGCAGACCTCCCTGCCCCCGTGATAATTACCTACACCACCCTGCTGCAGGCAGTGAGAGCCCATTTGGTGAGATGCTGAACATATTCACAGGGAGCCAAATCAGAACTGCTTCAAGCTGTGGCTGTATTTACTCCGAGCACCACGCTCCAAACCTGCTCTTTCCAAACACCTACCGAGCAAAAGAAAATCCGACGCGCAAGGTGTTCTGACAGTTCTTGTGGCTGCTTTCTGAATCCAAACCAGCAGTCACATGCAGACCAAGGCAGCTTTTCCCTTTAGCTTGAGTCTGTCAGCTGGCACAGAGAGCTCCCTGGGAAGGCTCCCCTGCTCCTGCCAGCCCCACCAGGGACCCGCACGCCGCGGACACGGCTGCGGCGCTCGGCGGAGCAGGAAGGCAGCACTCAGTGAGCTCGGGGTGCCTGCAAGGGGCTCCCCCTTTCCTCCAGATTTCACTGAACACTCTTTCTGGCTTATTGCTCTCTCCCTGCAGCAAATATTAACAACAGAAGCAGCACAGGAAAAAACTCGCTGCAAAGGATTAAGAACATCAGTCCTGACCTTCTCTCTATGTGGAAGGAATTCAAGTGGCCCTCAGGAAAATGAAAGCAGGATTTATTTTAAATGGACCTTTTATGGAAATGACTGTGGTTTCCAGCTCGTCAGATAGACTCCATCAATAAATAGCCTTATTCACCTTGCTGTGCCTTTGAAGCAGGTATTGTTCTGGAAGTGTTGTGGCATATAAATTTTGCTAGGCATACTTTCTAACTATGCTGGTACTGCTGTAGAATATTAGAAAAGGCAATTGTTCCCCAGAAAGGTCCATAAGCTGTGATTTATTAATGAAATGCCAAACCTGGGAAACGAGGCAAAGGTCTCATGAGTGCAGGGTAAAGTAAATAGCATGACAAAATACACATAATGAGTGCTAGCAAAAACAACAGAAACATGCACACAAAGAGAAGATGCAAATGCATTCCTCTCCTGGATGATACTGAACGTTGTCAGCCAAGAAATTTAGTCTGAAAGTCACTGAAGAATATGCTCAGATGCTATCCACACATATAATCCACCAGATAAATGGCAATATGATGCCAATTACAGCACGAAATAAAGTCATCACAATATGGTATAAAATGCCTTGTCTTGGCTAAGAAACACCATGCAGGGAAATTCAAAGAGGCAGCATCACCTTCAAAATTAGCTCTGAAATAAAAAACAACCAACTGTAGCATATAAAAGATCAGGATAATACATATGTCAGTCACATGCCATGAATATAACCTGAAAACCATCACAATTTCCTGTACCATATGTAGCCACATCACACAGAACAGCCAAGCATGTTCTCTATAAAAGTTATATATTTTATATATATATATATATAAAATATATTATTTATATATATTTATATAGATTATATATATTTTAGGGGGGGGTTTTGTTGGTTTTTTTTTTTTTTTTAATTGATGTGAAATGTTAGTAGCATGTCGTCCTCGGACATGAGCAAACTGCTGCACATCATTATGTGCTCGGGCTGAAGGAGCAGAAGGTGCTGTGAACCACCAGAAGGCACCTTCACAATGCTGGTCACGAGTACAAATGTGTGAGGGCTGTCAGTATGAGGTGCAATACTCTCCCACACTCCCCCAGATTGCCCAGGTGCAAAAGCCACTGCTTTAAGTCAGTTTTCCAGATCACCCCACTGAATTAGCCCATTACACACACGAGTTTTCCCACAATCAGCCCTCCATATGTCAGGTACCACAGGGAAAATGGAATCCCATCCATCACGTGCTCTGCATACATACATTCACAGCTAAAACCGTGGGACAAGCTGCTAATTAGGCAGCGACCTAAAAATGCCATGCAGAGTGGAGCTTCAAACATCTGAAGGGTCTTCCCTTTCATGCTCATTGAATTATTATGACATGTCAAAGAAATAACTGTCATCCTGATGATAATGCCAAGAACTGTCCTCCCTCCAGTTCACCAGGTGCTCCCCGTATCTTCCAGCAAAGAAAGGCAGTGCCACGGGCCCTTGGCTACCCCAGTGGCCTTCTGAAGCACCAGATTATTTTTCTGACCTTGTGACTGGCATGCTTAACATCCACTGAGAGAATGCCTCATCCATTTCCTGGCACCTCTGTAATCCATCTGGAAGTCACACCACAACCATTCCTCATAGCCAAGGCTATCTTTGTCAACGAACAATAAATGTCATCCTCTTTTCCCAACTATTAAAATTCCTCCAGGATGCAGGCATTTTCAATAGCACCCCGAGCCTTTGTCACGTCCCCAGCACTCTGCCTGAAGCCTGTGTGAGGACATTCACTGCAAAGAGTTGAGCAGAACAAGTCCTGCCTGGGGAGCTGCTCACAGGGAGCTCTCCAGCTGGTGAGAGGGATTCACACTACACAGGAGAAGCAACCCAGAGAACACAAGTTATACCCAGTTAACAAAGCCATTTTTTAAGTGATCTCCTCATTAAGTAAAGAGGAAGACAACAGTGAAGGTTCACGAGCAGGATGAGAAGGGAGGCCTCTCTCTCCAAACAAACTAGAGAACTGCCTTCTCTTGTTTCTGCAGTTTCCATCACTAAATCCCCATCTAGTAACAGACATGTTCCAAGGAAAGCACCCACGGGTGGAAATCTTCCACTGATTCTCTTTCTGAGGTATAACAACGTTCACAAAATGAAACAAGAAAGCTTTGTGCCTTAGATGTCCTTTATCAGCACCACACATACATGCCCAACAGAGTTATTACCCTAATCACAAACGTCAACAAACTAGCCCTGGTTAAAATTCAACGACAACAAAGGCAGAAATCCAATCCATGATTCTCCAATTACAGTCCACACAAAACATTCTGTGAGTCTCCTGTGAGTCTGTGTTGTGGATGCACACACATCACCTCTTGCCACTGAAAATCAGTTCAATGTTCACTGGACCAATGTCTTCACTGCTGCCAAAACAATTTCCAGCATTTCCATTCTCTGTGCTGCAGAAAGGAAAGCAATGGTGCCACTGAGAATGAATATGAGGTTTCATTCTCTCTTACCCCTGCACACCTACACTCTAAAGAAAGAGGCACACACAGACTGCGTGCCTGTTCACTCTACAATCATTCCCTAGGAAATTGCAAGCTACCTCTTCCAGGTGAGACCTTGCAATGAAAAAGGAGAGAAAAATGGCTGCTAAGACTATTCTGTGTGCTTCCAAAACAAAGCAGAACATCTTACACTTTACCAAATGTGAGAAATCAACTGATAGATCTTGTGCTGCCTCTAAGCTGTAAAGCACCGAGTAATAGCTTGTCTGGGGCTTGACTGAAGGATGGTCCTTCCTGGGGGAAGCAATGCCCTGTAAAAGGCCACTACTGCTGCATTTGGAGATGCTTTCCTAAGACCCCAATACAATGAATTGTGCCTCAGTTCATGTGCCCTGAACTCCCCTCTCCTTGTTATAAAAGGGATTGTTTGAAGTCAAATGGCATCATTTATTTCCAGGCAAAGTGCTGCTTCCTGTTTGCTTTCCTCGGTAATTCATACCACTCAACCCAACACTACCACTGAAGGGTAGTACCACAATTCAGAGATTGTGGAGTTGTTAAAAATAAAACAGAAAATAGCATCAGAAATGTAGAATTTCCTGAAAAGCAAAATATTTCCAATTATACTTCTAATTATGTATGTACATACGCACCATCCCTCAAAGTGTTCAAGGCCAGGTTGGATGGGGCTCTGAGCCACCTGCTCTAGTGAGAGGTGTCCCTGCCCATGGCAGGGAGGTTGGATCTGGATGGTCTTTGAGGTCCCTTCCAGCCAAACCCTTCTGTGACTCCATACCAAGGGCTGAGGGAAACACGTCTAAGGTGATCCCCAGGAATCATCACCAGCTCCATGCTCCCAGCTGGAGGCTGCCAGTGCTCATGAGAGCCCTTTGTCAGGATGGTTCTAGTTTTACTGGATTAGATACAAAAGCAGATCACTTCAGATCCAATTCATTCAGTGTTTGGGGTTTTCAAGGCTAAACACAAAGGAATCTTTAAGATGAATTTCAAAGCCCAAATTCAGTGCCCAAATTTCAGTGCCCAAAAAGCAAAATTCATGTTGTTGAACATTAACAGTGGTCAAGAGAAAAACTGAACTTCTCACAAAAAAATTACAACTTGCAGTTTCAAATTAAACAGTGGTATTCATAAATCCAGACTGAATTGTTTTTTTTTAAGAAGTAATAAAAATATGATAAAATCTTTTTCAAGAAAACCAACAGTATTAATCCTACATATAGTTCTGACAGCAGGAGAAGAAATAAAAAGCAAATAAAACTTCAATGAACATGGAATAAGATTTTTCAGAAGTCTTCAATACTGGGCTAATGAGAATTTTATCATTAACTTTCTTGAGAACAGGATTAGGTCTAATACAAACAGTTCTGAATATTTCTAGCAGTGAGTAATGGAGGCAGGATGAATATGAGATGATGTACAACCTGCAGGTAGAACTGGTGAATACCTAATAGGGTGTTTTCCCATATTTGCCATACAGCATCTGTGAATGTATTATCTAAATTAATAGCTCTGCAGTCTCAAACTGTTTTGGTTCATTTTCTGTCTCTTATCAGGAGCACAGGGAAGACTGCCAGGGTAGAATGAAAACGTACATGACCTGCACATTTTAGCATAACAGGTATTAAAACCTGACACCCTTCAACTATGCTTTTCAGCCATACTCACATTTAAGGAAGAGAAACTTTTGTGCTATTTCCAAAGTGAGTACTGACACCTCTCCTAAAGAAGCTTCCACAACTCAACCGAAACAGAAACAGCTTGTAACTCCCTATGATCCACAAAAAAGACCCTTCCATGGAAGTGCATATCTGACTTCTGACAAGGCTTATACAACCTCACTTTCACTTCTGTGATATGATTAATGGTGTCTCTGAAATGCTGAATTGGGAAGTATGGCTTACCAACTGTATTATTTACACTAAAGAACAATTTCCAGGTCATTTCCGATTTCCCACATTCCATTACTCTGCTGATAAAAAAGATCTCCTCATCAAGATGTATGCAATGTTTAGGTTTTAGAAACCTAGCAAAAGTGCAAATAGAGGAATCGATTTTATTTTCAAAAGGCTCTGCAAATGACAGTTCCCAGTCCTGTTTAAAGTAAGTGACAAAAAGCTTAATGATTATGGGAGAGGCAGAGATGCTTAAAAACTTCAGTGGGGTTTGGATCATTAACAATAATTGAATGCAGTAGTCCGGGCCAAGTTCTGCCCTCAAATCAGACCAATTAAAGACTGAGACATTCAACTAGAGAGACATTTTCATCAGTTGAGCTTGCCTGCATTAGTTATTACTGGAATGATTTTTCACCTCACTCCAATGCATTCCAGAGGAAAACATGTGCTTACCAACCATTTCATCTGGAGACCAGGAAACAAAACACTTTTGTATTTATTTTCTTTTTAGGTTGTACTGCACGGCTTTTGGTGTTACCTTGAATGCAGCAACGCAGTGTAGGCTGAGCAATGTCATCACCAGCAGCAGGAACACCGTGGCCAAGTTCCTGACGTCCCAGATGGACTCCACCAAAGGGATGCTGCCGACCTGCCAGTCGTAGCACAGGGTGATCGGTGCCAGCAGCAGCCACGCATTGAAGGCCAGAAGGTAGGAGTAGGTTAAAAACCTGCAAATGAAAACAGGTCATGTAATCCATGGAATGGCTGCCAGCACAGGAAACATCCTCCTTTGGCATTTACCACATACAGGAGGAGGAAACAAGAAAAAAAACTAATCAACAACACTGCCCCAACAGGCAGCACCACACCTCCCTGCAAACAGAGATGCTGCCATAGGTGAGGGGCACTTTAACAGGTCATTTGAAGAAATAGCATAAGATCTGTAATAGTTACATGGTTACATGCACCAGCCTTTGGAAAACTAACAGAACTTCAACTCCCATTTGAATGTTAGATTTTTGAAGTGACTTTATACCAATTTAAACAATAAATGAATAACTACGCAGGTACATACATATATATTGAACTTTTATACACTTCACTGCATCACTGCTGCAAATATCCCTTTAGCTGTGTTTAACTTACAATTTAGAATTTTTTTTATCTGCACAACATGGAGCAATTAAAGTCAGACCCTTTTCTCTTTGCAAATCAAGGAACAGGGAGAAAATACAGAAGAAAGGAGGGGCAGAGTGATTCTTAGCTGATCCCATCACAGTCTCTTAGGGCTGGGGCCAGATTGCATGAGATGTGCCATAGAAGTGATGGTCAAGTAGGGATTTCAAATTGTTGCAATCTTCAATAATTGTTATTCTCAAGAGAGAGGAAATTAATGGGGAATGGGAATGGGGAGAGTGCTACCCTCTGGGAAGTATGCAGGGCTTTCAAAGGACTAAAAAAGAACAGCATGTGTGCCACTGGGTTAAAGAAAACAAGAAAAAAGACAAATCAAACCAACATCCCTCTGTGCCCCAGGCTTTTGCTTCTTGGCATCTACTTGCCAAAAAGCACATCTAAAGTTGAAATAGTTTTAAGTACAAGAGACTGCAGATTGATCATTCCAGTAATTGTGAAGTCAACCAAGTAAAATTGTGACAGCCTTCAAAAGAGACAAACCCATCCCTTGCTTGCTAATGGAATAGTCCAAATTGTACACAGCACCAAAAGTGGCAAATACTCAAAAAAAGGAAAAAATTACATTCCATCCTGCCTAGGATTTCTTCCATCTGAGCCTGCTTTGGCAGCTGTTATCACACCCAGTTGCCATGGTACCTTACAGGTTTATTAAAATGGTAACAAAGGATGGCAGAAATGTCAAGGCAGGTAGACAGAGGATTGTCTCACTTGCCACTTACAAACATGGCCCTTTGTGGCAAAAATGCAGCCTCTTACAACAGCACTTACAACATCAGATTTGTTGCAGAATGGTAGGACACTGAAGCTCAGTGTGACTCCAGGCAGGAAGTTCCCAGATGGGTGTTGGGCCCTGAATTTCTGTGAAAACATACTTAAATAACTACAAAGTGAGGGTATCAGTTTCTCTTCTCATCCAAAAAACAAATGTCTCCAGCAGCACAGTGACCCAAAAGCAAGGAGGCTTACTGAGATGGAATGTGTCATTGTAAACAGTCACAGAGGCACATTCTCATTTTCCCACAGATCCTTCTCAACTCCCAATTCTGGGAAGTGGAATATTCCCACATTTTTAAGGTTTTCAGCCATTTGATACACTTCTCTTCCATCCCCTGCACTTTCCTCACCTTCTCACCCTGAGGTACTAAACAAAAGGGAAAGAAAGAAAATCAATCTTCTCTTAACAGAGGCAGCGATTAAAAAGCCAGTTCCTATTTAAGAGAGCATCCCTCAAAAACATAACCTAATTTTGCTCAAGCGATTCTTAAAATTTTGATTGTTCACTCTTCCTAAAGAAACAAATGTGTTTTCTAGTCACCAACCCTTCTGGCACACATTACAGAGAGACACAGCAACACAAAATCCTCTGAGACTTAATCACACCAAGGCACTCACTCGTGACATTATGTGTGGCCTGACCCACCTCTGCTCAGCCACAATAAAACACACTTCTCCATCACCCTCAACACATCAGCTCAGAAAAGGCTGCCAGCATTTATTTACAGCTACTTACTTCAAAGCCAAACTCAGATCCATTTCTGGCTTTATTGTTAAAACAAAAGCATGTCTTTTCAAATGAATCTGGATAATGTCATGGCATATGATATTGTTACTACAAGTACGTATATTTGACAGGATTTCCAGAAGCACTGAGTTAGTTTGCACTTGATGCTTTAGAAGAGCCCAGTTTTTGGAGGGAGTGTCCTTTTATGCCCTGGCATATATTAACATTTTCAACAGGCATCACAATATTCATAGAAGTTTGTTTGCAAACCACAACACACACCAGAAAACCCTCCCCTGCTTCCTCAGACTGGGCTGCTGGGTAGGAAGGAACAAGATGACATTTGGGATCTTTGCAGCACTGCAGTGAAGGACAGACTAGCTGCTTTTCTGCATCTCCACTGATAAGGCAGGAGCTGATAGATCCTTACACAGCACAGAATAAATGAACAGTTTGCTGCCATAACAAATTGAGTCCACTTAATTTCAGAGGTATTCAGAGTTGTCAGATCAGTGTGAGTTAATGCATTTCTACTGGAAAGGTAGGACTGCATTTC
This sequence comes from Agelaius tricolor, assembly GCF_023055355.1. Classification (NCBI taxonomy): domain Eukaryota; kingdom Metazoa; phylum Chordata; class Aves; order Passeriformes; family Icteridae; genus Agelaius; species Agelaius tricolor. The sequence goes on from NW_027269263.1 coordinate 9,608,224, forward strand.
TACTGGAAAGTTGCTGTTGAAGATGGGAAGACAACTCCAGGCCACTGACTGACGAGGACAGGTTTGTAAGCAAGTGTCTGTTTCCAAGTGCTTGTGAGGTTTCAGTCTTCCTTGGGAGCCATATGCACAGCTTGCTCCCAGAGGCAGCTCCTGAAGGAGAACCATCGCCCCATTCCACTATGGCAATAATTAGCCCTTAAATACTCTCTTCCAACAGCAGTGAAACATTTTAAAGCCTGTGACAATCATCACCACCAGTGTCCAGTTGGGTGGCTGGCCTCTGCAGACACCCTCCTGGGGCCACATCTCCAGGCTGAGCCCACGCTCCCTCTCTGAAGGCGCATGTGACATTAGCAGTCATGGCACCTGAGAGCCATGGAGGCACTGCCTGACGTTTGGAGGCACTCAAACAAAGCCTTCAGCAGGCTCTGAGTCAAGCAAAAGTTTGGATATGCCTTCAGCATTGGTAGCCTGTCCTTGAACATGATGGATGGCCGTATAAAATAAAGCATTTATAAACTATTGCTATTCTGTGTACCAGGAACAAAAAAATAACAAGATGCTAATAATAGTTACTGACAATCCAGGGCTGCTTTTTATTTATGGCTCTCAAAAGCATATGATATTCCTTCACATCTATGTGGCTCTTGTATCACTAGACTAAGGAGAAAGCTAAACACAGGAGAAAGTTTGGAAGAAACCTCTTACCCAAAGCCAACACCTCAAGGAACTAATTTGCAAATTTTGAAAAGACTTGAAGATTCTGAAATCACTCCAGGAGCTAATTACATTTCAGCAGCCTACCTGCAAATGGCAACAAGAGTATTTTCTTCTAATTAGTTGACTGAGTGAATTAGATTTTAAATTAATGATCTTCTTGATATTGCTTCTAGTGTCTGCTGGAATTCCAAGGGAGAAAAATTCCTCCCACTCTCTCAGTTAATCCCATGAAAATCAGAGTATTACTGGTGAGGTGACTGGAAGATTCTGCCTCTTAACTGGCAAACAGTTTTCCTCCAGGCCAGGTAACAGCATTTGCATTGCAGCAATTTTTTAATTTGCAAAATGAACATGGAAATCCACATTTCAGTGGGTTTCAAGTGTTCTCTTCAATTCTCATCATCGCTGGCATGCTCAGAAAAACACAGTTCCTCCTGTAGGTAGCCAGTGTTGTCATGGCAATCCAGTTTGTTTAGCTTTCATTTTTTTTAGTTTCAATGTTCTGTTGCATGCTTTGAGATAAATACAGGATGACTCATATCTAGAACTTGTTGCAGAAAACAACATCTGAACTGATTGTTTCTGCTGCAAAAATGAATGCAAAAGGGTACTACTCAAAGCCATAACAATATGACAGGAAAATACTTGAGGAATTGCTGTAACAGAGACCAAGGAGCTTGGAAAAGCCTTCATCTCAGCTCTGCCAAACCCAGGCAATCAGAGCACAAGGAATCTGAGACTAGGTAAAAAAAAAAAAAATACAAGATTTATAGAAATGTATGAGGCTTTTCCTGTCTTTTCTGATTTTGGAGCAGTTTAAGCTTTCTCCCCACAGCATCCAGGGACTATGGATTTCTTTCTAAAACTGTGCTGCAAGAGTGATCACAAAGCTCTGACCATGTCCCACCAAAGCTGCATGGAAAAGTGGGGGCCTATATGATAACAGTGATATAAAATAAATATATAATATGCATTATATGTATATTATACATATAATTACAGACATGTACATTATAGATTACATGCATATATAATAGTGATACTATTTTTTCTAAGTGCATACTGTGCTGCAACCCACCAGACCCTCAGTTCTGGGCCAGCCCATCCCACTCCTGGCAGACAGCCCCTACCCACAAAGACCCATCAGGGTACCCACCTGCAAGTGAAACATCTCCCAGCACTGGGGATTTTAGCAAAGCAGAGGCAAACCATCCTCCTGGTTGGGGAAAAATGGGCTTGTCTAGAAGGCAGGTAATAAGTGCACTTAACTAGTACTTGGGGAAAAAAGAAGGGGAGGATCTATCTTTATGGGGGGAAAAAAGGTGGGGATCTGAAACAGAAGCAGGAATACAATTTTTGCCCTTTCAGAAGTCACAGAACCTGTGGTTATGCTCTTCTGACACAACCTGCACACTGCCAGGCACTCAGGGAGATTTCAGTTCACTATAAGGGTAAGAAGAGCTTTTTTATTAGGGAAAAGAGCTTCTCATTTGTATTAACAGCTGAACTGATTTTGGCTCAAGGCTCTCTTCATCCTCTTACAAAGCCCTAAACCCAAGTGTGTTTGACAAGGCAGTTCACAATAATGCCCTCCTAGGATACATGTGGCTGCAATTATAACCAGGTGGTGGTATTTTGGATATTGCCTTCAAATTGTAATATTTACACTCCCCCTAGGGAACTCCCAGTCCAGTCATACCTTCCCACACGAGTTTATTTTTCTGCTCTGTATATTGTCAGCCTGAACATTTTCTTTTCAGAGCCTTAGAAGAAAAAAAATTCCCACTCTGTCTATCCAGCTCATTCAGAGATAGTGGAGTAAACTACACAAACAAGGAGCAGACAGACAAATTCCATTTAACATCCAAATGCGAGTATTAGACAGAAAATACTTGTAACTAGAAAAGTACCTGTGTATTCCCTTTCACCAAACCTTCTGCATTTAGGTTTGCAGAGCTGCCAATCAGTAGGGGACAAGAGTAGGAAAGACAGGGATGAACAAAGTGCTGCAGCCTGATGAATAGCAAGGTAACTCCTCTGGAAGGTGGGCTTGTGTGCACCAGGGACATGGGGGAAAGCAGACATGCTGTCTTCTATAGCTACACTGCCTGAAGAGCTTTACTCTGTCTCTCTCAGTTGTTTCAACTCTGTGGCTAAGAACCTGAAAAATACAAAATTCTCTACAAGAATTTGAAACAGCCTGTGAGTTTCCAGTGAAACCCAAGCCTCCTGTCAGAATCTCAGTGCTGAAAAACCTGGGACTGACTTCACAGTGTTTTCCCCCTGTGCTGTGGATGAGGATGTGCCTTGTGATCACACCTGACCCTCAGCTCCTCACCAACAGCAGCACATTCCAGTGTCATGCAGCCCAAATTCACCAGCAGAGCCCAGCAGTGGGCAGCTGCTTCAGGAGAGGATCACTGAGGCAGCAGCAGATGGAGGGTTCTGTGGACAGCCACTGAGATGCTCAAGAAATTCAAAACCAGACCTCATAAACCTGCTGGGGTAATGTTTCTGGAAATGGCTCACTGTATCCCAGAGCACTGCCCACCCAGTGCTGCTGGGAGCCAAAGGGATGTTCTGGGCACGCTGCTTTGCCTCAGAGGCTGGCCACTCTCCACCCCTTCTGTGTGGAAGGGTTTTGGAAAGCAAATTCAGACACAGGCTCTGGCAGGGAAGGCTTGTTGTGTAACCAGCACTTGCAGCAAGCACCACAGCCCATTGAAATGCCTATCAAATCCCACAGCAGCACTGCCAGGGTCTGCTCATCACACCAAGAACTCTTGGCTGAGAGAGATGGTGAAATCTTTCCTGTGGCTCTGGGAGTGCCACCTTCTCTGCAGGGCAACCTCTGCTTTGGAGAATCATCTTCCAAGCCAGGCCTTCCCCAACTCCCAACATCCAGTGGAATAAAGACTACAGTTTATGCTTAATGCATGGGCTGTCTGGCCCCTGGGTAGGCATGAGAGCAATTTTTACCAACATTGCTGTTCTCTCTTTTGTTAGAAGTGAGCCCTGACTGCTGGGTGCCTGCAGGTATTACACGTAGGGCTGAACTTAAACACCTTTGAGCACGCAACAGAAAGCACTGACAAACCAGGCAGAACCTCACCACCCAATCAGCATGTGCCAGCCTGGCTGATTAAGAGCTGGTATGTCTATTTTATAGGGGTCTATTTTAATGCTATTTTCTAGCCTAAGGTCCATGAAAACTCCATATCAAAGTAGTTGCTACACTTGACTTCTATTTCCTTGGCAGAACTGGCTGGCACAGGGACCCATTTTCCCAGCACAGGTCCATGGTTCCCCTCTTGGTAGTTCATTGCCTTTGAAGTTACAACTGGGATGATTAAATGCAATGCTCAGAAAACAGTCATAAATCTCTGTGAAAAGGATTATGTGCCAGTTTTTATGTATAAGCACTTCTTCAGCTTTCTGCAGCACTGAATTCTCATTTACCTGATTGAAATAGCAAAGCAATACAGAAAGCCAGCTTACAGAGAGAACAGTTCAACCACAGGACAATGTTATCTCAAGGCAGTCCTAGCAGAAATGCATTAACTATTTAAGGAAGCACCACAAATAACCTGCTTCACGCCCAGGGTGATCAGCCACCAGAGATCACAAGGCAAATGCCAGCAGAAATTAATATAACTTGACTCCCAAAGACATAGCTTTTTTAAAAAGGAGACTTAATTAGAAGTTACAGGTAAAATTCAATCTGTTTCTCACAGGTTGAGACATGCTGCACAACGGATTTTTCCCTTGTCTTGCCACAGTATTGGTAATAAAATCTGTTTATCCAGAGGCCTCCTACTTCTTTCCTCTCAAGAAGGGCAGAAGAAAAAAACATTGAGCAAAACATCTGAAGCATGTCAGCCCTGCACTCAACACCCTCCTGACTTGGACCTGCACTTTTGGTACACTGTTTGCATAAAGCTGGGTAGCCCTCAAAACCTTTCTAGTTGCATTCTCCCTCAAATTCTGTCTGATACGAGCAAGAATGTTTGAACAGAGGTTTGGGATTGGTTTTTCTATCTCAAATATTGCTTACCCATTGCAGATTTTGAGATCAAAGTCTGTGTTGTTTAAGGTAAGGCCACTGGAGACAGTGCATTCTGCAACAGCCTGGATGGACAGGCTTCCATGGCAGGGCTTAGGAATAGAAGGATTCCCAACACCTTCACTTCTGCCTCCACTGAGAAAGGCAATGACAGACACATCTCATCTCCTCAGACCACCTTTGCCAAGCAATACATTGAGGGCCATGGAAATGTGGCTCTCATTTGTGCCACTAAGCTTTGAGGTACTTGGGAATATCGCTGGTAATTTTAACAACAGTAACTTAGTGAGCATGCTGAACAGATGACTGCTTCTAAAGACTGAAAAACTGTCATCATTTCAGCATATTATGCCCTTCAATTGTTAAATAAATTATTATCTGTCTACTTTAATTTATACATTTGTGTTGTCCAAGATTGGAGACAAGTTACATAGAACACATAGGCATTTTCTAGGGCCAAACTGAGCCACATCAAAGGTCTATCCAGCAGTGACCAGAAGTCCATGCCAAGTAAAGCATAAAAGATGATAATTTTCCCTCAGTTCCTAGCTGGAGTTTCTGAGTTGGATGTGGTCTCTCCATATTTAGTAGCCTGGATTTCTTATTTCAACTTGGCAAATCTCTCTTAGACCCTGCATAAAGGTTCAGCACACACTTGGTGTCCTGCAGGAGGGAGCTCCAGCTCAGCTGCCTGTTGTGTGTCACACCCTTGGCTTGCTTGGAACCTGTCTCCTCTTAGATTCCTTTGATACACCCTAAGTTCTACATGCACAGACCCCTCACACCCCCAGTCCTGCACTGTAGGCTGTATCAGCTCTAAGGGATCACAGATTCTGACCTCACAAGTCACTGCTTTTTCAACCCCCTAACTGACACCTACCCCTAATGGTGGCCCCAATAAACCCAGCCAAAGTTACAGTGCTCCGCTGGGTTCATCCTGTGTCAGCCCAGACCCCAGCTCCAGGCCTAGCTTCATGAATTTCACAAAGGCTGCCACACATTTCCAAACTACTGTTTTTCTTTTTTATTCCACTGTTATCAGCCTTCCTTCCAGTCCCACAGAGCTGGCCAAGTCTTAGAATAATTTTCAGCTCTGTTGAAAAGCATAACATTTACCCTGGCGAGACATACATAAAAACCACATTTCCAGCTCAAATAAAGACAACTCTTTGAAAACAAAAAACTCCCATTTGTGACCCAAATAACCTTCAGAGTTACAAAACAACTTGCCCACTGCCTGACTCTAATCCTTGCTTTGACTACAGTAACGATGTTACTAATCACTTCAAGAGCACTACCCAAAACTGATCCTTTAGTTTCTGTCTCAACACCAAACTTAGCTCTTCCACTGCCTTCTTCCCAATTCAACCCAAGCTGCAGTTAACATCTTGGCTTCAATGCTGTATGCTAATTACTGCCTTCAAAACCTTGTTAAAAGCTTCCCACACCAGCTCTTCACATGCTGCTGCTGCTGTAGCTGTCCACAGGTGAGGAACACACCCTGCTTAGGAGCTTCTCTGAAGTAGCACAAACGCTCCTGCAGGACAGTAGCAGGGTGTCCCCCAACTGGGGAATAACCTGCAATGACTCCAGTGATCTCAGCAGGCTGAACAATTCCTTTATTAAGCTTCCTATATTATACTACATACTAATAATATACTATATTCTACACTAAAGAAAAACCTGTGACCCCTTACAGACAGTCACAACACAGCTTTGACCTAATTGGTCAATCAATCCAAACAACCAACACCAGAGTCCAGTTAACAAATCACTTTGGGTAAACAATCTCCATAACACATTCCACATGTGCCAAACAACAGGAGCAGCAAATAGAGATAAGAATTGTTTTCTCTTCTTTCTCTGAGCTTTCTCACTGCCTTCCCCAGGAAAAATCCTGGGGAAGTTGTGCCTCCTGGTCTCTGTGAAGAGAGCTGTGACCACACCTGCAGTCCTCCCCTGGACTCATTCCAACATCTCCATGCATTTCCTGTGCTAAGGACCCTGGAGCTGGATGCAGTGTGCCAGGAGGGATCTCACAAGAGCAGAGCAGAGGGGCAGAACCATTTTCCCAGACATTCCTGGAAACCCCACCTATGTCACTTGAACCTTGCTAGCTCCACCTGTTATCCCAGTCCTGCACTTGGGATGAGTGGCACAAGGCCAGCTGGGCAGCAAGAGCTCCAGCTTTGACCACAGCAAATCTCAGATGAGAGTTACAGTGTGAGTCTGACAGAGGAGGAAGGACAAGGTTTGCTGCCAATACAAGGGTAAGAGGGTGCACCATGGGCTGTCAGTTCAGAGATGGTCACTGGGTCTCAGAGCACCTGCAGGACTGACACTCAGACCTGCTGAAGGGACGGGTTTCCTGAATGGAGGATAAAGCCTTCTGGGTAAATTGGCTAAAATGAGGATTAAGATCAAGCTCAGCAGAAATGGAAGAGCTGGGATAATTAAAGGGTTTTAGAATCCCTTCAGAACAGTAATACTGCTTTTTACTGGAATGGATTTCCTTAATTAGGTTTGGAGTGGGTAGGTGTTGCTGGACTGCAGGTGAAGCCAGGGCTGCTGCTGGGGCCAAGGCAGGACCTCAGCCAGCAGCACTCTGACTTGTTTTTCCTAAGGCTGTTAATAAAATCCACAGTGCCAGTGGTAAAAATAGTCACTGTTTCATACCCTGAGAGTGACTTAGCTTTTGGGTTTAGAAACCCCTCCCCTGTCATTACAAGAGGCAAAGAGACAAACACGCAAAAGAACATGTGCAGCACAGAAGAGGTAACTGAAATTAGGCCAGGCTCATTTGTGACCTGCTGACCCCCATCTCAGCATAAACATATCAAAAAGGGACAGCAGCAAATCCTTCATGCTGTGCTGCACTGAGTCTGGTATTAATAACTCCACCAGAAACAAACACGTCAGAGCTTTCCAAACAAGACAATGTGCTTCCTGGAAGCACTTCTAGCCTTGATGGTAACAGGAGCTGTTGCCACGTTGTCATAAAGGTTCCCCAAATGAGATCCAGCCCAATTCTACAGCAGATGTTGAATAAGGATTTCTTGGTCTTAACCTGTGTCTAAACTGCAATTTCACTGTTGGAATGAGGAGCCAGCAAGCCAGAACTGACACATAGGAAGACTGCTCCCATTCTAATCTGAGACATCAGGAAATTCCTCCAGAAGGCTCCAAAGTGTCCTTCAGTAGCTAAACAGAGCAAACACTCGTGGCGCATCCACATTCGCTGCTCAGTCACTGATATTACACCAAGAAGCATGGTCACCCCCTTTTTATACAAACTTCAACTGAAGCCAAAACTCTCCATGCTTCCATCCCACATCTCAGGAGCAGCCAGTTTTAAGATTTAGGATTATGCCTCAGTTACTGGGCTTTCCAGTCCTGTGCTCAGGCAACTAAACTATATTCTTTGGGCTTTGCATAATAATAAGCACACATTTTTCAGTAAGAAAGCACCTGTAATACAACCCTGCAGGACCCACAATGTGCTTTAGGGTTCAAATAGTTTTGGTTGCTTTCTATTCCAATAGAGAGAGAGAAATACGAAGAACTAAGTCAAGGCAACACAACGCGTTTTTTTCATTGTCATCTGCAAACCATTTTAGTGTAGGAAAACGTAACATCAAGCCCACACTTTTGAAAGCTTCTGTTTGACTGCTGTCATCATACCTTGTCAGTAAATATGGTGAGAATGAGGCTGGATTGTCCTGCTCTGAAAACATTGGCATGGAACCTCCCATTATCCAGAGGCGGAAATACAGCACAAGCATCACCTTCAAAGAAGAACACCTCAGTTAGCAATGCACTACTAAGGAGAGCTAAGGCCTCCAGCAAATGTTTTGTTGTGACAGCTCTCCACGCTGCGCTAAGCCAGTCAGCTCAGCAGTTTAGGCAAAATTCAAGCTTGCCACCTTACACAGGGTGACAAACCCTCAGCACAGAGCACCCTGTGACTTGGTGTGTCCCTCCTCCTGTCTGCATTACTGCCAGCAACTCACACATCTCAGTACCCACCACAAGGGCAGCACTCTCAAGGACAAATCTGTCGCTCTGCTGCAGTGTAGACTGCAGAATTTTGCTACTGATGTCTACCTAAATGCAGAGGGGAAAATCATGGGTAGATGTCTTAAAAGTTCTTATCATTTATCCATGCTGGCGTAGGTGTAAGGATAAGCTCCATCAGTGCTTCTCATGCTGCACAATCCTAATTCCTGGAAGGATTTCTGCAAGCTGCCACTCCTTTACCTTTCTGGTAACCACTTGTCAAAGGACAAGCAAGGGGATCTGGCTCCTGGAGCAGCACAGGGAGCTGCACACCCGGAACATTCCCATGGAAGAGCTTGTTTTCTCCTCTGCAACATGTTGAGTCCTGCGTGCAGCACATCAAGCAGCAGTTTTTCTGACAACTCTTACCTGCAGTGGCATTAACAGCATGTCACTGACAGGGCAGCCCAGTGCCACAGAGCCCCGTGTATTTAGGGCAGGAAATACCTGCAGATGATTACATGGTTACAAGGGCAACCACTATAAATCAAAAGGTTTGAAGTGGAAACACAGTAATATTCTTGTTTCTGCGCAGCTGAAGTTTTCTAGACTAATTCCCAAGCCTAACTTTGTATTAAGAGCTAACATGTGAGCTTTCTGAGTCTTTTGGGATACCACTATGCATTGTTATTCTCACCAAATACACGGTCAAGTCCATTCATACTTACGTAGCTTATCACCAAAGCAGCTCTCTTCAAAAAAGGCCTTGCAGTATACAAGAAATTCTGGTTGTTATTTGCAGTCAGGTAGCTGAAATACAAGGAAACAAATGTTTATTGAAGTACTTTGGAACACTAACTCATTTTTCAAATGGAGAAAAATGTGTATATTGATTTAACCACCCTAAATACAATAATAATGACATCACTCCTACTCTTCAAAGGTCCTTCTACATAAGTAAAATATTAAGACTAGTTCAAGTAATCCACACTATAATACATTGCAGTTTTGCCATCAAAATCTGGTTTAGGTGTGTTTGTTGGTTTGGTTTTTGGTTGTTTGTTTTTAAATCTTCAATTACCCCTTGATCCTCAGAAAAATCCCAGGTGTGTCTCAGTGAGATTGCTGTCTTCAGACTCCCAGAAGACTATACAGAGACATATTTTCAAAAGGTCACCCAAACAGAGCAATTCAATGTTAGACTATGATTAAAATGCAAAAACTCCTTGTTCCCAGCTCTCTGCTCAGTCTCTAGAGAGGGGAATAACTATCTAGCAGAACCGATTTAAGCATTTTTTGGGAGCGCATTCTGCACACTTAAGTTTCATCACAAGCCTGCTGACAAAGTGCTATGATAATTAATTGTACAGAGAGAAACACACATGGCATACTGTTGTAGGAATGTTCATAAAACCCTTCCTGTTTCTCAATGAGTAAAATGAAACTGTATTTGGAGCCAAAACTATGCATTTCTTTTAATAGAGTAGAAGCACTTGCCAAATTCTAAGGAACTTTCTTACTATAACAAACAGTGCCATATCCATGGCATTAATTTCATGATAATTCTGTGTCTATTGAACCTTATAGATGCTCCATCATTGTAATAAAGCAATAACAAAAAGAAATACAGAAGAGACAACAGGAATATTTTAAGCATATAGTAGGTAAAAAATCTATTGAAAAAATGACAACTTATTTTAAGAAGATATAAATATCAAGTCAACAAAATAAATTCAGAAGGAAAACCTTTGCAGGTTCTTCTGTATAACTTACAGTCAGTATCAGGATACTCTATTTAAATGATTTACAAAAACTGCAGTTTGTATTGCAACACCTTCAAGCAAGCTACCTTTCCAAGCATGAAATCCTCATATGTTTCTCCTGTGAACATGGAGCATATAAAACACATCTTATTTCCTCTCCAAATTCCTTTAGACAGTCTATCACCCGATTGCTTCCACCCTTCAAGTCTTTGAAAAAACAAGACTGAAGCACTTCTTAATGCAGCCAAGAGTCTTTAATACCTGGGGTTTTGTTCAAATTTTCTAAAGCAGAAAGTTTGCAAGCCTGGTCACCATGGCAAGATGAAGAAAAGATTACACTGCAGAAAAAAAGCACCAGGGCAAATCCAGCAAGAAACAGAGGCAGCATTTACCAAGATGAAAGAAGTACATCTGGATGCTCTGTACAAAGGAACTGCTCTTCAGAAAGCTTTCCCTAAGTGCCATGCCTAAAACTAAGGAACTAAACCACACAGCATAAAGCAAGCCAGACAACTTTCAGTCTTTGGAGTCTACTTACTGTGAAATGTTGACATTTAAGCACCAAACCTGACTTAAATGTCAGACTAGTCTACAAGGGCTGAACGCCTCAAAGTGCAAAGTTTCTGGAGTTCCCACTGATTTTAATCAGGCTGCAGCAAGTACAAGGGAGGTGAAACTAAGCCTTCAGCTTTGTCTCCCCATGAAAGGTCAGGTTGGCCTTCAAGTGCTCGCCATGGCCCGGCTCCAAAGCCCACCGGAACCAAAGGGAAAGCCTCTCACTGACTTTAACAGCATTTGGACCAAACTCCAGGCCTTTGTCCCCTACTGGAACCCTTTATGAAACTCAACCCCCTTGTGATTTGCAGCAGGAAGTGTTTGGTTGCACTTTGTTTACATTTTTATGTGTGGAGAGAGGAGAGCCCTCTATTCATCACACTGCCTGACTCTTCCAGAACCTGTTTTCGCTCGCTTTTACTTTTAACTCTCTGCAACACTTTAGGCAGGAATTTTCCATTACAAATGTTTGCTTTGGGTAGAATTATTCTGGGAAAAGATCAACTAGAACAGTTCAGCTCTTTCTCCAAGGCTTCAGTTACAGACAGAGGAGCACTTTTATCAGTGTAAAGAAGTCTGCCAACTTCGTCCTTGAGAAGCAGCATCACCTCACACCAGTGACCCAAAACTTGTGAGGTGGCCATCATCTCCAGGCTGTGTGTTTGCCCTCCTCCAGAGAAGCCACCTGTGGTCAGGTTGTTCAATTAAAAAGTGAAACTTTTCCATTTTGAAAAAGCTGCTGTCCTGAAGTCTGTCTGGAAACCACAAAAGATAAGGTGGTTCAATGCTCAGCACGCCTGCTCTCCACCCACCAGACTGACCTGCAGGAGTGGCATAAAGGACAGGTCACACTCAATGCCTCAAAGCTTTAGAAGAACCACCTGGTTTCACAGAGCACCTTACTGGGCTACCACTTGTGTCAGGGAAGGTAGCCAGTGAAACATCTCAGTCTGGTGCAGGTGGAAGGACAATACACATTTTGTGTAATAAAACCAAATGAACTGCAAACAGGACATGGATGAGGAAGTTTGTTAAATGTCCATGACACACAGCATGGAAAATGCAGGAGTTTTTTACATGTAAAATTGCAGCAGCTTTTTCCATGTAAAATCTCAGCTTGCAAACATATCTGAGGTTACACTGAACTTCGCTCAGACAACCTTAAGATCAGCCAAAGCTCTTAATTTTGTATTTAGCTAGGAGAAGCAAAGAAATTACTATTTTAACAGTTAAACCATTTTATACCCCTTTTTAACAGCTGTCTTGTAAAAAAGCCATTCACTGGTCACATTTCCACACATTTGCCAACCTCTCCAGGCTGCCAAACATCCCTCTGTTCACAGGAACCACTCCCTATCACCTGCTCCACCCCAACCAGCACAATTGTGGTGCCAAAAACATGCCAAAACACACACACACACATGCATTCACTCCCACATGAGAGTGGGTGTGGGACAGAGTTAGAGAAAGTGTGCTGATGGCAGCACCACACAGCAATATGCTGCCTCCTGAGTATGTGAACATTTCAAGGTGTGGGTCTTCCAGATCTTCCTAAAAAAAAATTATACAATTAGAGGAGAACATCCAGCTCGTCAGGTTCGCTAAACAAGTGCAAGAAGAGCCCATTTGGGCAGAGGTTCCGCTTCCACTTCATGCCAGCTTTCCCACAAAGCAACCCAGCATGTAATTGCCTACTTGCTCTCTTTTAAAAGCCTTTCAGGAATACTTCCCAAAACAACCAGAATCACAACAAACAATAAATCCAAGAAAAGCTTAATAATGCAGGGACTTCTCTCGCGCAGTACGAGCAGGAGGCCAAGACAGATATTTGGCAGTCCCAGCTTCCCGAAAAGCACAGCTCATCCTGGAATCAGTTACATCACCAGGGCACTCCGAGGCTTTATAATTGAAGACAGCAGGGTAGGTGGCCCAGTAAAATTCAATATGGTGCAGTTTATAGGAACATACACTTTGCTGGTACCAGATGGACGCTGGGTTAATCAAAACAAACTTCTCTAAGAAGCAGGCAGCTATTTTAATTTGCCTGTGCCACTGCAGGCACCTCGAGCTTACAGAGCAGTGTGAGGCAGCTCCTCAGCTGCTGTTCATTGCCATGGTTCTGGGAGCTATTGCAGACCACTATTGGAAACAGGTTTATCCCACACTGCAGCTGACTCAGCTCTGGCATAAAACGTGAGCTTGCTCTGTGCTCTTTTTCAAGGCTTTCTCAAGGGAAGTGAATAAACAATTAAGATCTGTGATGGACTCTCCATCAGGAATGTCTAAAAGACCAATATAAGTAAGCCTCAGAACAAATGTTAGTATATCAAGAGATTGTTTTGGCCAGGTCACTTCATTCTGAGAGGATCATTGCTCTCATTTATACTCTGCTTAGGAAACAGATCCACTTCCCAGCAACAGCCAGAGTTTTGAACTAGCAATTTCAAACCCCAAATACTACAGGAAGATATTGGAAGGATGAATAAAAAAGCAAGGCTGTTCTCTTATTCCTAATTCTTGATAACAGTAAAACACCTATAATCAAGAACATTTTTAAACTTAGAAGGGGATATTTTAAGTGCATGTCAAAGCTTTAGGTCATTCATAGATGCACATCTAACCCTAAATCAGCTTGACAGACTCCCCTGCTGAGAATAAGCAAGTTTTACAGGAGCCACATTCTGTCTACAGAGACCACCTTACCTCTCCTACTTAAAGAGGACTTCCTTATCATCAGTCCAGCTGCATCTTTTATTGGAGAAGCATCTTTTCCACCTAGCTCAGCCTGTAGACCTCCTTGAGGATAGCCCTTGAAGAGAAAGTGTGTGTGTGTATGTGATATCCCAGGGAGAAAACAAGAATAAAAAAATCCATCATGGAGTAAAAAGAACTGAATGGAAAAAAAAAAATCAATATATTCTACCACGTCTGGATATTTAACTTGCTTAAAGTACTTGTCAATTCAGGGAAATAAAATACCAGTCATAGCTGCAGGTTTTGCAAGGGAGAAGAAAAGCCCTCCTGCTTCCCTCTTTATGGGTAGTGTTGACCTTGCCCACAGCATGTGTGTGGCATCCTTGCTCCTTATCTCCCTGGAGAGCCTCAAACCCCAGCTACCACTGCCCACGCAGACCTAGATGCAGAAACACACACAAACAGCAGCAGTTTTACTGACTCTTTTGGGAGCCATGGAGAGGTTTTATGAAAGTCACAACTGTTTTAACGCATTTTCACTGATAATGTAATGTATTCTTTGTGTACATTTCCAATTGTGACCGTATTTGGAATTCTTGCCATTTATTGGCTTTTTGGGGAAGGCAAGGGCAGGGCATACACAGCAGAGAAGCTGATCCCACTCACAGCTTTTCCTTATTCTCTTAGGCAGTACATGCTTCATTCTGTGTGGGATGAAAGTAGAGAAGAAAACTGGGAGGAACAGGGAGAGGAGGAGAGAGAGGCGCAGTGAGGGATGGGGAATAGAAAGAGAAAAAAGGAAAGCAGCAAAATGCACTTAACAGATCAAAGATGTGACTGAGAACATGAAAAAGGGTTTCTCCTCATACCAGACATTCCACCCATGCAAGGAGGAGACAAAGTGGAGGAGGGCTAACAGGAAAAATAAGACCTCATCAAAGTATGGCCACCAGATCTCAGGAAACCAAAGCACCAACGCTGCAGTTTCATGCTTCCATCGATTTCAGCCATTTTATTTCCCCTGCACCACACACACCTGAGGCACAGGCTCATTTTTCCCTCTCCTAGCCCAGTGAAGGGCTCCTATAGACATATTTCAAGTAACTGCACTGATAGCAGCTTTGGCTGCTCCCCACATTGAGCTACAAATCCCTATTTACAGCTGCTTGTGTTTTTGACAAGCTTTATTCATTCAGGCTGAAATTTTTCTCTTCCAAGAGTTTATGTTAAGCTGAAACTGCTTTCTTCCTCAAAAGTATCAGGTAAAGCAGTTTGGCTTTTCCTGAAAAAAACAGCTGGAGAGATTTGCCTATGTTGACCAAGTTCTGAAACCACTTTATTGGGAAAACTCAGTGGTTCCAGTTTGGAGCAGGGATTTGTTGCTCAGTAGAGGGACTGCAGAGGTGCTGCTGGTTTTGATTTCAGTGACAACTGACTGTTTCTGGGCACGTGACAAGCCATGGGAAAAGATCTCTATTTACAATGCTCACTAGAGACCTGCAGCAATTCCCCAGCTCTCCAGCCCTACCAAACACCATCTAGAAGGAACAGCATCAGACTCTCCTTGCATTGCTCCTGCCATTGAGGTAGGAGACTCTCTCCTGCAATGCCTGTATCCAGCCTGGAGACCATTTGCTTGGACTGCAGAGGGCTGAAAAGGTGTCTGAAGAAGAGGCTCTGTGAGTATGTGGTACAAGGAAGAGAGGGGATAAAAGGAGAAGAAAGAAAGGCAGGCACAAATGGAGGGGTGTCACAGACATATTTTATGAAAAATCCTTTCCTTAGGATTTTTTTCTCCTGAGAAGCTGAGAGGCCTCAGGAACAAAATGTAAACAATTATTCTCTGCTGCTGTGGAATGCAACAGGTGGATCTGTGATTGGCATCATGTGGTTGTTTCTAATTAATGGCCAATCACAGTCCAGCTGTCTCAGACTCTCTGGTCAATCACAAGATTTTATTATCATTCCATTCCTTTCTATTCCTTGCTAGCCTTCTGATGAAATCCTTTCTTCTATTCTTTTAGTATAATTTTAATATATAATTTTCTTTTACTATAATATATATCATAAAATAATAAATCAGCCTTCTGAAACACGGAGTCAAGATTCTCATCTCTTCCCTCCTCCTGGGACCCCTGCAAACACCACCACAGAGGGGAAAAAAGATGAGTCAGGAAAATACATATGGCCATATTCAGACCTTTGCTGCTGTCAGAGATCCAGTGGCAGTACCCAAAAAATCTGCTACCACTGGAGCTCTATTCCCTGGTGTCCCCAGTGAGCTCTCAGGAGCTGCACTGAAGCACAGGAAGCAGGAAAATCCCTGCTCCACTTGCAAAAGCAGCTGTGCCTTCCCTGAACCAGCCTGGCAGGAGCAGATGAACCCAAAGCCACAGAGGACTCCAGGAGCCTGACTGCTGCCTTTGTGGGTGCACAGGGCAGGTCTGGCAGCACTGGAACACAGCCAGCCCCAAGCACAGCACCACATCCATGGGCCACACTCACTCTGCACGCCCAGGCTTAGGAAAGGGGCTGCTGGCACAGGCAGGGAGCACGAGGTCTGCACGGTATCTGAAACACTCTCTAATCACAAAATACTCTCTTACCTGACAGCTTTTATGGGAAGAAAGGAGGAGGTTATCCTCCTCTCATGCACAAGGCTCAGTTATCATGAGTGTAAATTATTGAGGTGTCCCTGGGAATCAAGTGTCCCAGTAAAAATTTACAAACAAGCCATAAAAGATGTGGCAGCCTGCTGCCTTGCTTTGATTGCTCTCTGTAAAGGGTTTCATGTCACTAAACACACACTGATCCAGCTATTTGTTAATTTACAGAAGGAACCATGGTAGCTTTTACATTATATATGTCTGTTGTAGTGCGTTCTTATATTTTGTAATACCTTGAAGTAGTTGGTTTTGTATTCCCATGTTTTTCCCAAATGGTTTATCCCAGACTGCACCCCCCCCCCCCCTCCTTTTGTGTTATCCCTTTCCCGGGATAAGATCTCCAAAACCCCCACCCTGGCTCTCTGCCAGTCACCTCGACATCCCAGCCCCCTACCTAGAAGTTTCGGTCCAAGTTGTCGAGTGATTAGCCAGGGGCCAAGGGTCAACCCCCCAAGTCCTGCCCCATACGCTGCTTTGTATGTCTGTCCCCCCAGCACCCATCCCCCAGAGATACCTATTGGTCAGTAGGATTTTATCTATGTTAGCTTCCTCCCCCCTTTAAATGTAAGCTCCAAACGTCCCCCAGCGCTCTCGGCAGGAACCCCCTGAGGTATAGGAGCTCGCTCGGGACTCCTTAATAAAACCTTGGAATACCCCCTGCTGGGAGTCGGCCCCTTTCCTCCTCCACCGACGTCTCGGTCGTCTCTGCTGCAACGAAGGCAACCAGCCTGAGTGCCCTCAGCACCCTCGGGGCACAGAGAGTGTCTCCCCGCAGTCGGCCGTGGTGGGGTCACCCCCCCACTCTCTGCCGACCCGGGTAAGGCCCAGGGACTCGAGAGGCTTGCAGAGAGACTGGGACAGCTTGGCGCCCAACGTGGGGCTCTGGGACCATTCCAGGAGCCCACGGAAAGGGGCTCGGACATACTTTCAGTCTGTTCGATAAGCCTTTGGCCGGCAAGCTACCTCGGAAGAACACACTCCGTTTTAGTGAGTTGCTCTCCTGTGGACGAAGCTGGGAGCTTCTTATGTACCCTAAGAAGTCAGCTTTAGGTGGAAATCAACATCCCAGGCTTTTTCGTTCCCCTCTCCTGCAGTTGGATTGGTAAGTTTTACCCTTCTCTTGTTTTTCCCCTCTTTGGGAGGGGGTGTTTCCCTGCCCTTTGTTCTCAGCCCCGCCGCGGAGGGCTGAATTTTTTTTTCTCTCTATTGTGGGCAGACTGCCAGCTGTAGGCTTTTCTCCTCCCCCCCCCACCTGGGTTGCTGAAATTTGAGATACAAATTTAAAATCAGAGCCAAAATGGGTGCTAGGCTTTCTGTATCTCACAAGGGTGTCTATTATCATCTCTTAAACATTCTTAAGAGTGAAAAAATCCGATTTTCAAAAACAGATGTTAAACAGTTCGTCAGATGGCTTTTCCTTCACTTCCCTGACGTGTCCACTGAAAATCTCAGTGATTTGGCTTTTTGGGACAAAATTGGTAGTGAATTATTGAAGGCAGGGAAAGCAGGAGACATATCTCCGTCAAAATTTGCTTTTTTAGCCCTGCAGATAAGAAATGTTGTAAAATTTAATTTAAAAATGCAAGAACAGCCATCCGGCAACAGTTTCAATATCTCTGTTTCCCAAAAACCCGATCTACCCCCCTCCGAGTTCGGTTCTCTCTCCCCCACCCCCCTTTCCCCACTCCCAGCCCCTGCACAAACCCCTGCTCCCCCCCCGAGGTTCCCTGTCTCCAACCCGGACACTTCTGCCCTGAATTCCCGAAATCCCACCCTCCCCCCTGCTTCCACAAGTTATAATACCGTGTCTCACAACCTTTGTGCCCGCCTTGGTACCCCTGAGACGCGCCCGGTAACTTCTCAGGACCATAATGGCGGACACCACGTGGCAATGGTGGTTTCCTCGCCTTCCCATAATCCCTTTCGCTCTCCCAACAACCCATTCTGCTCGGAGCACCCCGCCCCCGAAACCCGCCCTCCCGCCCTTCCCCCGTCTCCTCCCCCGGCCCCTCCCACCCTTCTCCCGGCCCCGGCCGCCCCTCCTGCTCTGGCCCTGGCCGCCCCCGCCCCCTCAGAGCTCTGCCCGCCCGCCGCGGGCTCCCTCCGCCCCCCCCACGGCCCGCCCTCCGGCGCTCAGACCAGTGTGATAAGAGACGCTGTCGCTGGGAGTCAGAACCCGGAAACAGGACAGTCCTTTTCTGCTGCCCCTGTCTCATATATCCCTGATTTAAACGGGGCATTCCAGCCAAATTATAGCCCCCTTTCTGTTGATTCTGTTAAAGAACTAGCCAAAGCCCAAAAAGATTTTGGGAGATCAAGTGAATATTTTAGAGGGCTCCTTAAAGCTACATTATTTGCTCACATTTTAACCCCTGCTGATATAAAACACCTTTTTTCCTGCCTGTTATCCTCTTCTGAATATCTCTTGTGGGATGTTGCATGGCAAAAAGGATTGAGAGCGATTTTACCAGCTCTGTGGGCTGATGAAGCTACTGCTCGTGATGTTTATGGTAATATGTTATCCCTCGATCATCTCTGTGGACAGGGGGGTTGGGAAAACGCCGTGACCCAGGCAGAAAGCATTCCCACAAGGGCTTTCAGAGAAGGTGCTAGAGCAGCTGAGAAAGCTTTCTTTGGGCTCCGTCCTAGTATTCCAATTGAAAATTATTTGAAAATAACACAATCTCCATTTGAGTCCTTTTTGAGTTTTGTGGAAAGGTTGAGAAAAGCTGTTGAATTGCAAGTTCAGAATGAAGGAGCCAGGATGGAAATCCTCACCGAAATTGCTAAAGAAAATGCCAATGAGAAGTGCAAAGCTGCTATCCTCAGCCTGCCTCTTGACCCAACGCCTACGCTGCAGGCCATGCTTGAAGTGTGTGAGAAGAAAGTTACCATCACCCTCGCTGACCACGACGAGAGACCAAAACCACAGAGAAGGATTGCTGCAGTGGAAACCCCTGAGCCACCATTTACCAGCCAGCTCCAGCATGTCACGATGCCACAAGAGAGAATCTCCAGCTCTAATAGACCTTGCCATCTTTGTGGGAAGTTGGGGCATTGGATGCCTGGCTGCCCTCTGAAAAAGCAGTTTTTAGACTTTAAATACAATATGCTTAAGAACCAGAATTCCCCAAAGGACCACCTCTCAAAAAACTGAGTAAAGAGCGCTCCTTTCCCCAGCGCTATGACAAAAATAGGGTGGGCTCAATTCAAGTACGGGGGAGGGAAAAGAAATCTAGTGTAAAAGATGTATCGGTGCCAAGCGAGGCACTGGCTTTGAACAAAACAGAACATTCATTTCCTTGGAATAATCCCAGACCAATTTTAACCACTGACTCTTCACATAATCCTTACAGGCTGGCGTTGACCGAACCTCTTCATCTCAGAGACACTAACTGGCATTTCATATCTGTTAACCCTGAACAACCAGGTACTTGGACACAGCTTTGCCAGAAACGTCACAGTAAGTATGTCGTCCTTGGGGACACAAAACACACACCCCAAGAAATTATTATTCCTCCGGGTCTCATATCATCAGACCCGAAACAATTTGTCATATGGCTTCACTGTACTCATCCACCCGTGTACTTGCCCAAAGGCCAAATCATAGCCCAAGCCATCCCAGTACCCGAGCCTCCATGGGACCAGGAGCAAGCAAACACCCTCAGAGGTAAACTCCGTCCCAATGTCTGCTGGACTCAGGTATTGGGAAAAGAAAAACCCAAGCTATCATGTGGCTTACACCGTGGTGGCGAGTACAAGTCCATACAAGGACTTTTAGATACTGGAGCAGATGTCACGATTATTCCATCTAAAGAGTGGCCATCACACTGGGAATTGCAAAACGTAGCAGGACACGTGCAAGGTGTAGGGGGAATTCAATTGGCAAGACAGTCAAAAAACGTTGTTCAAATTGAGGGACCCAATGGCAAAATAGCTTCCATTCGCCCATTTGTTTTAGACTACACAGAGCCCCTCTGGGGCAGAGATTTAATGGTTCAGTGGGGAACCACAATTGACATCCCAGAAAACCCGCAGGTTTTTCGGGGAGCGGTCGCTGAGGTGCGCCATGCCCAAAAATTGACTTGGAAAACTGATACTCCAATAAGGGTAGTTCAGTGGCCGCTCAATAAAACCAAATTAAAGGCGCTTGAAGAACTTGTACAAGAGCAGTTAGAAAAAGGTCACATTGTGGAGACCACGTCGCCGTGGAATTCGCCTGTCTTTGTCATTAAAAAACCAAACAAAGACAAGTGGAGACTACTCCATGACCTCCGTCAAATCAACAACGTTATTGAGGACATGGGCTCCCTACAACCAGGGATGCCCTCCCCAAGCATGCTTCCACAAAATTGGTCTTTAGCTGTAATTGACATCAAAGATTGTTTTTTTCACATTCCCCTACATCCTGACGATGCTCCGCGTTTTGCCTTTTCGGTTCCCACCATTAACCTGGAGGCCCCAATGAAGAGATACCATTGGACGACCCTCCCTCAGGGACTTAAAGTCAGTCCTGTGATTTGCCAGAGGTATGTCTCTTCCTTGTTGTCTCCAGTCCGTGAAGCTGCAGGAGATTCCATCATCCTGCACTACATGGATGACATCCTGGTGTGTGCCCCAAGTGATGACATGCTTACTCACACACTTGACCTGACAATCAATGCATTGGTTGCTGCAGGGTTCGAGCTCCAAGAAGAAAAGATTCAAAAGATGCCACCTTGGAAGTACCTGGGCCTTGAAATTGGAAAGCGGACCATTGTGCCGCAAAAATTGACTATCAAACATGATATCAAAACCTTAGCGGATCTCCATCAACTCTGTGGATCCTTAAATTGGGTGAGACCTTGGCTAGGCATTTCCACCGAAGACCTAGCCCCCCTTTTCAATTTGTTAAAAGGGGGAGATGACCTTAGTGCTCCTAGGACCCTCACCCAGGAAGCGAAAACCGCACTGGAGAAAGTTCAGGAAATCATGTCTACTAGACAGGCCCACAGGTGCCAGCAGGGTCTCCCCTTCAAATTTATCATCTTAGGCAAACTGCCACATCTCCATGGTATGATTTTTCAGTGGGAAACTGTCCAGGCAAAGAAAAAGGACCAGGTCAAGAAAGATCCCCTCTTAATTATAGAGTGGGTTTTTCTCAGTCACAACAGGTCAAAAAGGATGACAATGCCACAGGAGCTGATGGCAGAATTGATCCGGAAAGCAAGGATACGGATCAGAGAATTGGCAGGGTGTGATTTTGACTGCATTTACATTTCCTTAAACCTGAAATCAGGCCATTTGTCTCAAGCAATGCTAGAGCAATTTTATCAAGAGAATGAAGCCTTGCAATTAGCCCTAGATAGCTACACAGGCCAAATTTCAATTCACAGACCGGCCCACAAAATTTTCAACTCAGATGTTCAGTTTTCATTATCACTGACAAGTATTCAGAGCAGGACACCTCTAAAAGCACTGACAGTTTTTACTGATGCGTCTGGTGCGTCTCACAAGTCAGTGGTAACTTGGAAAGATCCCCAAACTCAACAGTGGGAAGCAGATATTGCCAAGGTGGAAGGATCACCCCAAATTGCTGAGTTGGCCGCTGTAGTCAGAGCTTTTGAGAAGTTTCCTGAGCCTTTAAATGTAGTTACTGATTCAGCTTATGTTGCAGGTGTAGTGTCTAGGGCAGAGAATGCTGTGTTGCAAGAAGTTTCCAACATTCCTTTATATGAACTACTTTCTAAGTTAGTAAGAATAATTTCTTGCCGAGAACACCCATTCTATGTGATGCATGTTAGGTCACACACAGACCTGCCGGGGTTCATTGCAGAAGGTAACCGGAAAGCTGATGCCCTTGCGGCTACAGCCAAGATGGCCCCGCTCCCAGAGGTATTCCAACAAGCAAAGATCAGTCATCAATTTTTTCATCAGAATGCACCTGCCTTGGTCCGACAATTCCATCTGAAGCACAAACAAGCCCAGGCCATCGTAGCCACCTGCCCTTCTTGTCAAAATCAGTCACTACCTACCTTAAGTGCAGGTGCAAACCCTAGGGGCTTGCAGAGCTGCGAAGTGTGGCAGACAGATGTAACCCACATCCCATCATTTGGCAGATTTAAATATGTCCACGTCTCCGTGGATACCTTTTCTGGTGCCATCTATGCTTCTGCCCACACAGGGGAGAAGGCCAGTGAGGTAAAGAAGCATTTCATGCAAGCCTTTTCCACATTAGGAATCCCTAAGGTCATCAAAACAGACAATGGCCCAGCGTACAAGTCCAAAGACCTTCAGAGCTTCCTGCAGCAATGGGGAATAGAACACAAAACAGGCATCCCCTATTCCCCGACAGGCCAAGCTGTGGTGGAGAGAGCCCATCAGAATCTAAAAAAGGTTCTTCACCGACAACGTGAAGTGATGAAAACAGAGACCCCTCAAATCCAGCTGTCCAAAGCGCTGTTCACACTGAACTTTTTGAACTGTACCTTTGAAAACCTTAACCCACCTATTGTAAGACATTTTAACGAGAACAGTCAGCACAAATTAAAAGTGCGTCCGCCAGTCCTCATAAAGGACCCTGAAACTTGGAAAATAGAGGGGCCCCATGAGCTCGTAGTCTGGGGTAGGGGATATGTGTGCGTATCCACTCCCTCAGGCTTGAGATGGATCCCCTCCAGGTGGGTGAGACCGTACATTCCTAAGGTGTCAAAGGACAAAGCTGCAACACAGGTAGCCAGTGCCTGCTGGAGGAGGAAGCGCCGTCAGACTCTTTAAAGTTAGATTGTTGTTACCTGGACCTCATCCTTAACACTTTTTATTTTCAGTTTTAGTGTTTTCCTTTGATCTGAACTCAGCCCTGGTGTCATCAGAATGAGCCCCATCCTTCCGTTGCTTCTGTTGACAGCCGTCCATCCAGGTCAGATGTGGATCGTTCCACAACCCCAAGCAAATGTGTGGACCACCCTCGCCAGAGTCCTCAACCAAGACCACATTTGCCTGTCAGCCTCTTCTGTGTCTGACCCGATGTCCACTTGCCTTGTGGGGATCCCATCTAAATATGATGAATTTCCGCCAACAGTAGCTGCTCCCCATCCCCCAGTATATAATCCGTTATCCCCTTGGTCAAAATTAATTGATAGACAAGCAGTAGCAGAAAAAGAACCCCAAGAATTTGAACTCCTTGGTTCTGCCAAGGCATTCTATTGTGTTCAGTTTACGTTTACACCAAAAGATCAAGTAGATTTGTACCATGAAGTCAAACAGTTTAAAGTGAATTATACAGCAAAAATTTGGTGTAAGAAAATTTCCCAAGTAGGAATACCTTCCACCCCTGATAATAAGCCCCGTGCCCTTCCTAAGGGGTTTTTCCTCATTTGCGGGGACAGGGCATGGGCAGGCATCCCCTCTCGTCTAATCGGAGGTCCATGCACCATTGGAAAGCTGAGCCTGTTTACACCCAACAAAACCCAAATCATGGATTGGCGAACCAAAACCGACACCCGCAATTCGGCCCGCAAAAAGAGAGATTTAAAGAATCTGGACCCAAATTGCGATTCTGAAATTGTACATTGGTCCAAACCAAAAGGAGTTGCGATCACCGTGTTTTTGCCATGGGTGTCTGCAGCTAAAGCTCTAGGCGAATTATCACATCTAGAGTGTTGGGTTGCTAAACAGGCCAATATTACATCAGCTGCACTTTCAGACCTCCTGGCAGACGATGAAACAACAAGGCAAGCCACCCTACAAAATCGGGCTGCAATTGATTTTCTCCTCTTGCTACATAATCATCGTTGTGAGGAGTTTGAAGGTCTCTGTTGCCTGAATCTGTCATCCAAAGCTGAAAATGTCCACAAAATCATCGGGAAGATGCAACAAATGGTCCAAGACATCAAGCAAGAAACAGCGGACTGGATGGATGGACTCTTTCAGGGATGGGGACTCTCGGGCTGGGTCAAATCCATTTTGAAATCTGTATTTTTAGTTTTGCTTGTTCTTCTTGTTATTTTGATCAGTTTTGGGATCATCAAGAGCATTGTGACCAAACTGATCTCGAAAGCTATTTCCCCTTTAGAGGTCAATCAGGTGACTGTTCCCACCTCTTCTGAGGAAGGGACAGAAACCTCTGCAGAATTTACAAAACAGCCTTGGTTTGCTGATGATTGATAGCACTCCGAGCTGAAATTTAATGTTTAGGTGCCTCTTCCTTTTTTATTTAAACGAAAAGAGGGAGATGTTGTAGTGCGTTCTTATATTTTGTAATACCTTGAAGTAGTTGGTTTTGTATTCCCATGTTTTTCCCAAATGGTTTATCCCAGACTGCACCCCCCCCCCCTCCTTTTGTGTTATCCCTTTCCCGGGATAAGATCTCCAAAACCCCCACCCTGGCTCTCTGCCAGTCACCTCGACATCCCAGCCCCCTACCTAGAAGTTTCGGTCCAAGTTGTCGAGTGATTAGCCAGGGGCCAAGGGTCAACCCCCCAAGTCCTGCCCCATACGCTGCTTTGTATGTCTGTCCCCCCAGCACCCATCCCCCAGAGATACCTATTGGTCAGTAGGATTTTATCTATGTTAGCTTCCTCCCCCCTTTAAATGTAAGCTCCAAACGTCCCCCAGCGCTCTCGGCAGGAACCCCCTGAGGTATAGGAGCTCGCTCGGGACTCCTTAATAAAACCTTGGAATACCCCCTGCTGGGAGTCGGCCCCTTTCCTCCTCCACCGACGTCTCGGTCGTCTCTGCTGCAACGAAGGCAACCAGCCTGAGTGCCCTCAGCACCCTCGGGGCACAGAGAGTGTCTCCCTGCAGTCGGCCGTGGTGGGGTCACCCCCCCACTCTCTGCCGACCCGGGTAAGGCCCAGGGACTCGAGAGGCTTGCAGAGAGACTGGGACATATGTCCAATTAGGGAATTAAGGATATAACTTTTTTGCTGTTGTCTTTGACAAGGATGCCAATGAGCAAACTTTAAAAAGAAAAACAACCGAAAAGCAACAAAAATACGCAGACAAAGGGCACAGAAATCAATGTCACTGGTTTGGTGATCTCCTTTCTACTCCAGGCATCATCCCTAAAAATGGGATAGGCACTGATTAGAAGCAAAGGGGTAGGCAAGAGTCAGCTGGTTCCAATCCCAAACCTGAAACAACTTTTTAAGGAATTTAAAACATTTTACTGGTACAGAGTTTGACTTGAAGAAGGAGGGGAAGAAAGAAAATGTTTACAGGCAAAGCTGCTCTCAATCAGGGCAAATGCTCAGTTGTGGATTGTTGGGTTTTTTTCTTAAATATCTTTGCTCAACTGAATTATATTTTATAAGTCATCATTTGGGATCGGGTCATCCCCCAAAGAAACCTTTTGGAAATGCTTGGAGAGGCACATAATGTTTTAGCTGTGAGCATTTCTGGCAAATCAAGAAGAAGGGGTAAGCAAAAGTCTGGTCTCAGAAGGAAATATGGGCACAATTTGCAAAAAAATGCAGGGAGAAGATCACTTGAACCACTGGGAAATGTAGCCTTAAGAGTATTGCTTTATTTCAAAACCTACTTGTTTGGACTTTTTTAAATTCTGACATTATTTACTTGTAATCTGAAACTACATGTAAAATGCAATTTAAATCCATATTTTGCACTTAATCAAGGAGAGGGGGAAATCAGGCATTCACAATTTGAATCCTTGACTTTGAGATATCAGGATGAAAAGAGGAGCAGTCATCAGACTGCTCTGATGGGGGAGGAGGACTATGGACCTTCAGGACAGTAAAACAAATGTGTATGGGGAGATTGGTCCCTTTTCCAAAAACTGTTCCCATCCTTGAGCTACTTTAAACACAGCTTGCTGCATGTCAGTACTAAATACTTCAGAAGGAAGGTATTTCCTTTCCAGAAAACTCCTAATCTGACATTTTCTCTACCCTGTCCCTTTGCTTCTGTGAGATTAAGTAAAGCAATCCGTAAATATGCCAAAGCCATCCCTAAATACAAAATAAATGGTAAAAAAACTCCCACCTTCCTCACTCTTTTCTCTTAGGAAAACGTCTGCTATTTTTAACATCCTCAAAAATAGCTTGTTCTTTTTAAACACGAATGACACGAGTCTGTTAGCAATATAGTGAGAATCAAAATAACATTCTTCTGAGCTGATATCCCTTCAGAGAAACTTTTTGATGTTTGCAATCAAATGCAACTCGATGCCAAAGTTTTACTGCAACACAGAGAGAATCTGAAAGAAAACAATTCAAACATTGGCAGCCAATTACTTCTTTTGTCAGCAGCCCTGTAAGTAAATTGTGCCTGTGCTATTCCTGTTGGCATGAAATACCAAACACTGTACTTCCAACAACTTTTATCTCTGTTGCTTTTCCGTACAAACATCTACAAATCCTTCAATTCTTCAAATTAAAAATGGACTGGTTCTTTCATCACATACATTTGTGGTTCAGTTATGACAGGGTTCATCTGTGAAAAATAAGAATTAAAATCTGCAATAGCCGGTAAAGATTAGTGGCTCACTTTAAATGGATTTCCTCTGCAAAGCTATTCTTTATATCTCATCTAAACAGATAATAAATGGTAAAAGCCAAAAAGCACATCAATAAAAAAATAATTCTGAAACTTGGCAGAATTATAAAAAATAATTACATTTTATCCTATTTTGACTGGGATTCAGTCTCATCTATTGCCAGAAAAATAAAACCACAAACGTTCCAGTCTTCTTTAAGTCACTAAGATACAGTCACTTTGAACTGCATTGGCAACTTCCAAAAAGTAAGCAGTAGCAAGAAAACAAGACAATTTTGTAGTCTCCATTTCCACAGAAGTGGGCTTAAATTCTGAAATTCAAAAGCCTGGCAAGCATGAAGGATCCTGCACAGTTTCTCACGAAAGTTTATGGAATATTGCACTCGGCCAAAAATACAAGCAGCTTCTGCCTTGGGGATTTTGCCACAGCCTGTAACACACCCCCAGCCTTGGGCAGGATGGGCTGGAGCTGACAGTGAGTAAGAACACCTTCCCTTCCCACCTGGCTGAGAGCCTCTGCTCCAGGCACCCCCTGCCAGAAGCACATCACCCACCTGGACAGAGGGAAAACACACTGGGAACTTTGGTCAGGGCTTGTTACCTTCCAATGCTGCAACAAAACCAATCCAGAGACTCCCGTTTGATTTACTCACAGGAAACAGGAATCTGCATGAAACTAAGAGATTCTTTTTCTTTCCTTGCTCTCCTTTAAGATTTGTGCTGCATATGTTTGATCCTATCATTAAACACAAAAAAAAATAGCCTTTTTTGAATAACTAAGTGATAAGTACCAGCCAGCATGGATAAAATTGCCAACCAAGAAAGACAGAGAGCTGCTATTATTTCTGTTTTTGAGTTATTGATTAAATGTAACATCCATAAAGCAGCCATCAGAATTGCTATTCCACAAGCATTCCTAGAGAAATAAAGACTTATTCCAAGTGCCAATCACATACACTCCTGTGGTTAAAATGCAATTAGACAAGTAAAGGATCTAATATACCTACAAGCCAGACAAAAACAAATAATGGGAAGCTGAACTGGGAAGTAAAAACAAAGGTAAGATTTTTAAAACATAATTAAAATTTGGGAAGTGTCAATACAGACTGGTGTTTGTAAGTCATTGAAAAAACTTTCAGGTTATACCTATATGTATTATTTATACTCAGGAAAAAGGGCCCTTTTACAAAACATGTCTCAGGGCAGGAGGTTGCTGCAGTGTTTTCTGAGGAACAGAGAAGCAGTGGAGTGGGGTTTACCTAAGTGGCTGCTGCCTGTCAGAGCTCACTCCAGAAAGCACCAGCTCACCCAAGTGCACTCTGCTTGAGCAAAGCTATTTTGCCTGCTTCAGTTTGGCTTCCTATCCAATTGATAGCTCAGGGCTGTGATGGAGAAGACACAAAAGGGCACTTCTCACAAGGGCCAGAAAGAAAGAAACAGATTTTACAAGGTGGATGGAGTGAAACAGGGCAAAGCCTTGATGAACATATTGTGCTTCAGGCAACTCTGTAAAACTCACATTACAAAAATCACCGTAAATCGCCGGCATGAGTTTAAACTCTTGCCCAAACCATCCGTGCTGCTTTACCCTGTGCTCACCTCAGGGACAAAGAACACCTCTGCCCAACTCAGCAGGACCTCTTACAGAGCAACAAAGCCCTGCTCCCTTTTTATTTTTGGTTGTTGAGGGTTTTTTAGTCCTAATGATCTTGTTTTAGAGCCCCGAGCAGATCCAGGAGCCCCTCCCTTTGCAAGCAGCCACCTGACAGCACAGCAGAGCAGCTGTCTCCAGAATTAGGACAGAGACATCGAAACACACAGAGGCAAATTGATCCCATCGATCTCTCAGAGAGTTGAGAAGCACACAGTCCTCAGAGACCTTTATTATTTCACTCTGCAATGAAAGGGCCTGGCAGTAAACTACAGAGAGCCAGTTTTATAAGCTAGGAGGGAAATGATTATAGAACATTATAGAACTGTAGCAGTTCAGGGATCTTCCAGCTGGTTTAAATTATTTGGCTTCCTTACAAACATATTGAAAGGGGGAAAAAAAAAAAGGAAAACTTCTGAAGGTCAGCCATTGAGTGCTGTAGGTACCCCATGAAGCAGAGTTACCAATTTATTCTCAAGCATTTAATGTAGAGATGGGAAAGGGGAGGAAGGAAGAACGCAGAGGGAGAACGGAGGTTACTGCATCCATTTGCAAATATGGATTAAGGAATACCTTACACAAATGAGCAAAATAAAGAGAGGGGCCAGAGAGCAACACAGCTCCCTGGCCCCTCTGAGCTCCACTGACCACAGCAGGCAAATGCTCAGGTATAACTCTGTATTTCCCCAGGAAAGTTCTGAACTGACCCCACTCTGCCCTGGCTCTTGCTGCTGAGGGAAATACCAGCAATTCCCAGAAATTCCCAAAGAGAACAAGAGCTGATTCTTTGCCTCCTTCATTTGATTTTCCTGTTTGTTACACAAGCTTAGCTATTATATGTGCCATACTGATAGTTTCGCAGGATAGCAGTAACATATCTAAAATGCCTGGAGAGGAAAGAAGTGTTTGCTTCAGTTGAAACTTTTTGATTATTTCAAGCCAGATTTGCAAATACTTTTGCCAGCCCCACACTGCACTTGTGTAAGCTCCAAAGAAAAAACACATGGAGTTGCATTGACCAGCCTTCAGCAACCCAGGCTGGTGGGAACAAGAAGGAACATCTTAACAGCTTCCTTTTTCTATTCCACCCCTGGGAGGAGTGTGACTGTTACTGAATCTAGCTCTTTTTTCACATTTCTTATTTAGACAACATCCAAAATAGAAACAAAACATGTTGTTCACTAAGAAATTATTTCTTTTCCATTTTGGGACAGGGGTGATGGTGGCATGTTGTAGATGGTTAGGGCTAAAAACCAGCGTCATTTAAGCAAAGATTTCTAGGATGTCCAGGTTGGTTTTTTTCATTGGGATGAATCTAATAAATTACTTTTCACCCTGCTGGGAGTCAGCAGGAGCTCACTCATGTTCCCTCCCTCCTCCAGGCTACCCTCTGCTTTGGCTCCTTGCCCTCTGTGCCCTGTGCCTGGCACAGAGCTGGGCTGATGGCCAACTGTGGGGCTGGACCTGATGCAAACGTGATCAGAATCCTGTGTCTGCCCCTCAGTAACATCTGCAGGACGGGGACTGTGCTGCACCACACCACACAGCTCACCTCCACCAACCATCTCCCAGCTGCACACAAGCTCACTTTAAAAATCAAACCTGCCAGACACCTCACTTATTTCAATTTCTCTTTCTCTCTTGGTGATCTGTCTTCCCGACTCTGCAAGGCCAGATCTGATAAAAATTATATCAGCATCCAGCAAGTTATGCTAGAGGAAGTCAAAACCCTACAGACCCCATTCCACTCTCACTCCTGTCAACAGCTAGCTCTTGCTGACCTCACAGCAGGAACCATAACTTCTTTCCCCTTCTTTATGATTATTTTTTCGAGCAACTCCTGGTAGAGAGCCAGCACTTGATGAAGAATGAGGCAATCCCACCGGGTGCTATCCATCCCTGTCCTGCCAGCATTCCTGGCGCTGACCAGCCCAGCATTCAGGATTTACAATGCTCAGCGAGCACATCACAGCTCAGGATCACCAGCCCCACCCAGGAGGGGATGATGCCTCTCCTGCCTTCTCTGCTCTGCCCCAGACAGCGCTCAGTGGGACTCTGACAGACCAATCTATTCACACAAAACACCCCGAGGCACACACTAAATCCTGCTGAAAGCTGCTCCAAACCCCTGCAGGAACAGTGGCAGCAGAGGGGGTACAGGCTGACTTTAGCCAAGGGAAACGGGCACCCCATGCACCCTTGTCAATCAGCAGTGCATGGGGAGGATGGCTCTCCTCTGAGTCATCTTCTGGGGACCCTCTTTTTCCCCATCAGCAACACAGAGCTCATCTCCTGTGGACTCAGTTCCCCCAAACCCCAACGGTCCAAATGCAGCTCAGGCTTGATAAAAATAATTAGAGTGAGTACTGGAGAAAAACATCTTTTGGATCTGGCATTTCTTGTGCACAAGAGTGCAAGATACTTCCACCTTTTTGGCACATCTGCCTTTGAGTTCACAGCAACTGATGCCAGACTGACACATTTCAAAGTTTCCTTTGATGGAAAAGTATCTTGCTGAGCCTCAAAAAGCACAGGGCCAGCTTTCCCTTTGCTGCTCTATGGGTCAGTCAAAGAGACAGATTCATAAAAGGAAAAGCTGCTGTCATCTCACAATACCAGCACACAGACAGGCTGCCTTCTGACAGGGGAAAAAATACGATGACTACAAATAATGTTGATATGGTAACACATGTTTAAAATCAATAATGAGTAGGCCAGAAGAGAGCTTATCCAGAATCCTAAGTGCCAGCCTGTCTTGCAGCACTTTGGCAGAGGCAGCTCTGGAAAAACAAGGTGGAGATACTTGCTTTATGGCCTGCAGCTTGTCTGTGTCAATGCAATCCCACCTCAGCCATCTGCTTCAGCCAAAACCCGGGACCAAACAGCTCCTGGCATACAGAACTGGGGCAGGCTCTTTGGGACCACACACCTCAGGTGTGAGGGGGAGCACCTGGCTGCCCCACAGCCCCTGAATCCCTCCAGAGCATCCCCCTCAATCACTGCCACGTTCAGCATGAGCTGCACTGCTGGGCTTCTCCTCAGACACAGATTTTGGTAACTGTCACCTCTGTCTCTGTGGATGTAGGCAAGATATCCTGCCTGCCACACCACCTATCCCTGGGCTCTCCAGGAATGTACAGACCATGGTCGTAACTCCCATCAGAAGTTTCAAGGATTTCACTTCCAGAATAGCAGAGTGAATTAAATCAACCAATCCACAGCAACATCACCACCACTGGAAATTAAATGGGAGGACACAGCACACAAAATTCCTTGTGCTCCCTAAAGGAGGAGCGTGTGTGTGTGTGCTTGCTACAAGGCACCTTCAGCAGCAAGCAAACATTTTTTAACAAGCAGCTTTTCGTCCCAAATGGCTTCCCTGCAATTTCCAGAAGCACCAGTTATCCAGCCTCCCAGATGTCCTCAAGCTGCTTCATGGACACTTTCAAAAACAAGCATGTGGAAAATGCAGAATGTTCCCATGATGAAGCTAACCATTTCAGAGGAACCACAGATGTGACTCCTAACACTGGTTTCCATACCTGTATTTTGTAATCCAGTCAACCATGCCAAAAAAATCCCCAAACACTGCAGACACCTTTCTTACATCTGGGTCAACACTGAGAAGCGTGTTGAGCTCTTCACCAGTTTTGTCCTGCTGCTGATTTACATTCTCAGCACTGTGGTAACAACCTCAAACAGAGACCTGCTTGAAAGCATTCCTAATGGAGACTGGGAAAAAGGGCATTCCCAGCCAGCCTGACCTGGCATAGTTTATGCAGGACACACTCAGCATCTTTACCCTACTGTGGACTGAAAGCAAGCCAGAAGGTTTTGTGGTTTCCACTCCTTGCTTAAAAAAGGGATGTGCTCTATCTTTGAAATGTGTCAGCTGTTCTCTTAAAAGTTTCCTTTTAATTTCTATCATGAGAATAGAATGGGAAGGCTGTGTAAGGAAATAGTGTTCTGGAAATAAACCAGTGCAATACGAACATTGCTCCTAAGATTTCAATAAGGATGACTCCCACCTTCAGGAAGAAAGACACCCAACTCCACTACCTAAAAAAAAAACCAACTGTTTTTATCAGACTAAAGTTTCAGATAATGTGAAAGAAAAACAGAGTTTTTTTATCCCACCAAGTTTGGGCATTTTACCTGTCTTTTTATAAACATAAAAACCTGTTGTTTTTTTTTTTTTCTAGACTCCAAGGCATACACTTTTCTCCAGAAGACTGAACCACTGCCAAAACCACACTGCTATTCAAGGATCTTAACAGGCTTTGCAAAAACATTAATTAAAACTCACACAGCAAGAAGAAGGGAGCAAGGCAGGATCTTTCATTTCACAGCAAGGAAAACTTCACCACCAAAAAAAAATAAAGGGACAAAAAGATTCGACAACATACCAACAGCCTCAGACAAAGCTGTGCTGCAGAGAATAGCAGAGGGGATGCTGGGAGGGCAGAGAAGTGCAGGAAGAAGAGTAAAACCCAGCATTTTATCTCTTGGCAGTGCTTTTGCTAGACTGTGCTCCTATTAGGCGACATTAAGTTGGCTGAGATTGAAAATAGCGATTCAAGAGTCGGTTTCCTTTCTCCTGGCCCTCCTCTGCTTTCTCACCACACCTACACAATTGCTGCATCCAAATACAGCATCCACACCCGCCAAACAAAGCAGTTGCTAATTGTCGTCTCTCGTTACAAGGACGTCTCATCTGCACTTCTTTTGAGATTTATCACGCAGCCATTATTCCTCTCTGCAGCCTGATTTCCCACTCAAGTGTGGCAAAATAAGGCAATAGCTATTTAAATGCAATTTGCAACATGGTCTGCCTGTATTAATTTCTTAGTGTCTTCTGGGAAGACGGTACCTAATCCATAAATACACATCCATTTGCTTAACCAATTTGTGGACAAAAGAAAAGTAGAACTAAAGGGACAATTGCATTTCTACCGAATTTTATACACTCATTACTTCATAATTCGCCAGCACCATTCCATCAAAGTGAACTAAGGTTTGGAAAGCCCTTAATACATCCTTACCACCACGGCAGGGCTAGAAAGGAAAATAAAGGTGCTCATTCACATAATTTGCTGCTTTTGTAATTGTTATTTCCCTTAAAGAAAGCCCCCAAAAGCAGGTTCTTGGTGACTGCTCAGTACTCCTGCAGGCAAAAAGCCTGCAAAGCTGTGAGTTCAGCAAAACAACAATGCTTTCCTGGAGGCAGCAGGTCAGAGAACATTGTGATTCTCTATCCAGGAGGCTGGCACACATCCTAAGCAAAGGTTCTATCCCCTGGAGCCACCCAGAGCAAGCACAGCAATGTGGGCAGGAAGGAGCAATAAAGCAGCTGAAACTGGGGAGCAGGGCTGCTTGGGTTCTGTTTCTTAACATAAACAGCTCCATATAATACATTTTAGCAAACCAGAATAGCAAAAGAGTAAAGAAGGAACCTGTAACCCCTCACATTTGTACATTTTCAGCTCTTTGGGCCTCAGTACAGAAGTGACACCGTGGCTGTTACTCAGTGTGGCATCCATGCATGAAGTCATCTCTGCCTGACACCAAAGCTCCTCCTTGCAACACAAGTGTTCAGTCTTCACATCAGGTCAGGAGACTGTACCACAGAGTCTATTTTTGTTACAGAAAAGAATGTTTTCAGATCAAATTTGTTTCCAAAACAAAGGAATTCACCTCCCAACGCCTGCCAGGCAGAGGGAAGGACAACATTCTTTCCTCTGCTCTCAGGAAATTACTTACCCAACTGCTGGGAGGTGTTAAGAAGACTGAGTCTCTTCCTGATGCCAATATTGGAAGGTGTCAAATGCCTTCATGTCACTCTGCTGTCAGAGCACCACACATCCAAGCTCATGCAGAAAGTTTATTTTGTCTCCTCTGATCCAGAAACACTTCAGACCACTAATACATGCAGCAGCTCCAAGTTATTTCCTCTCTGGCTTTTTTTCCTTTAGCTAGGAAGGAGCTGGTACCATTGCTGAGTGATGGGTGCCTCTTAGTCAGAGCTGGAGAGCCTGAAGCTGATGCTCAGCAGCTGAGGGACAGAACAACCCAGCCCACAGAGGATTTCCCTCACCCTGAACTCCAGCCCATCCAAGAGCAGCTGCTGCATTGTCCCACGTGTCCATGGAGGCCAGCTGCAGCCAAGGAAAGGCCCCAGCTTCACCTCATGGCTGAAGAAAAGTCAGCCAGCCCTGGGGCTGGGCTGAGCCTGGGGATGACTGCGGCCACACATCCTCCAAGGGGGACAGAGATGAAAGAAGAGCACACCCTGCTTCCCCTGGAGATTTAGCATCCCCTTCAGACTCTCCAGCCAAAAAGGAGCAAATCACCCTTGTCCAGTAACAGGCAATCTTTCTGTGGGACTTTCTGGATAGAAATCCATGGCAAAGACAGAATAGGCAGATGTCTCTCTGGGAAGAGAACCCTCTGGGACCCAGAAGTACACTGCTACCAGGAAGGGAAGGGATCATCCTTTTCTTAAACCATGACTATGTTATCTCTGCTCACAGGCTAAATCATCTTCACAACCCTTCAGACTCTGACACAACAGGCAAGCAGCACCCCCTCGGCATGGCAAAGGAAGCCTATCCAACACTCATGGAAAGGGAACTGGGCTCTCCAAAGGCCTGACACAATGAGAGCTAAAGCCTCTGGGAGACCAGAAGAAAACAAGAAGCAGCAAGTTTCTTCACTAACATGAGGGGAAAGTGTTGGTATTTACATTTTGGTCCAGTTTTAAGTTTCAGTTCTCATCTCACTCAGACATGCTTTGCACTAGTGTACAACAAGGCATAAGCACGAGCCACTACACAAAATAGTTCAACTTCATTTTTCCTGCAAGCCAGTTACCAAGATAAAGCAGGACTCTCTTTCTAGTGCTTCACTCACCTACAAAATTACCTTAAACATATCTGGTGGGGATCCTTTTGGCATTTTTTTCATCCCTTACATTTGCAGTTGATGTTTTTTGTTCTGGGCTTTCTCAAAATGGTTGCAAGTCAGAATGAAAAGCTCAAGTTTCTGAAACTGCTGAGATTCTCATGGCACTAGACCAAAGGACATAAATAAAAATGAAAATATGCACTCCATACATACACTTCTCCTTGGCAAAAGCAAAGGCAAGTTCTCTGGAGAGTCTCAGCCATTGTCACTGCACAAAACCTACCTGGACAAAGCCAGTAAGAAGGTTAGTATGTTATTTAGTAACAAGAAATGGCAATCCTGGGTCCCCTCTCCAGAAACCCTTGGGAAATAAAGAGTTGTTGCTGGATTCTCAGACTTTAACCCCAGTTTTGTACCTCAACAGTCCCTCTAGTTCTGTGTGCCCACACATCAACATGCAGGCAGGAAAAGGAAGGAGGATAAAAGAGATGCACAAACATAAGGATTAAGTGGGCAAAAATTGGTTACTGAGGCCTTTAGGCAAGGAAAAGCAAGCTTTCCAGGCAAGCTTGTCAGACAAATAGCCTTCCAAGGGGAGCCTTGGAGACAATCCAACTGGACACACACAGCACTGAGCTAGTCTGTGAAAGGAATTAAATAACTGGCTGTGCATGATAAGAGGTTCTATGCCTGATAAGCCAAATAGTCCCTTACCACCTGATGTTCATTTGACAAAAGTGACCATTTGCAGATTATCTCCTGGATCGTGCTGGTTTCCATAGGTTTGGGGCTTTTTTTCTTTTACTGAATCAGGGAGTGTATCTCCCTTCTTGCTAAAGCCACAGCAAGTCCCATCAGAGAAGTGGTCCAAGAAAATCAGCATTAACCAATTGGGAAAGGCCATTAAAACCAATGATCCAAAATCCACCAAGCCCAGTTTCAGGTGAGAAGAATCTCCAGAGGGAGGTTCAGCGAGCTGGTGAGATCTGCACTGCCAACCATCCCATTCCCTAAGCCTGCAAGCCTTGCCATGAGGACACTGGAGATGTGGAAACCTCATCCGTGCTGAGCACAAACAGAACTGCAGCAATTTACACCAGCTGTTCTGCTGCACTGACCCAGTAATCATCATGATTATGTGTCCCACTTACTGGGGGACTCTGCTACAGGGATTAGCAGATTGTGATCATCACACTAAGCTCTGCTCACAAAAGCATTAAATGTAAGGGCCTAAACGTGCAAAATAATGTCCTGATAAGTACCTCAGTGTTTGGGGTGCCCAAGAGGAGACAATTCCTAACTGGCAGAGAGCATTACCCTGCAAGTGATTGCACAGGGAATCCCACATCTCCAAAGCTGGCCCTGGGAGCACCATCTGGACTCCCTCAAGAGCCCTGCAACATTATCCAGTTGAAAAGGCTTTGCTAAATCCTTTCACACTGTCTCCCCAGAGCATTTCTCTGGAGATACTGGCAGCCTATGGTCTGGACAGGTGCAGTGTTTGTGGGGTAAAAACCTGGCTGATGGCCAGACCCAGAGAGTGGTGGTGAATGGAGTTGTGTCCAGCTGGGGACTGGTCACTGGTGGTGCTCCCAGGGCTCAGTGTTTAATACCAGCTCTGTTTAATACCTTTATCAATGATCTGCACAAGGGGATTGAGTGCTCCCTCCATCAGTTTACAGACAACACCAAGCTAGGAGGGAGTGTTGAGCCACGAGGGCAGGAAGGACCAGGCTGGATCAATGGGCTGAGGCCAACTGTGTGAGATGCAGCAAGTCCAAGGGCTGGGTCCTGCTCCTGGGTCACAAGAAGCCCTGCAGTGATGGGAGCAGGTTGTACTGAGCTGGGGGTCAGTCTCTTCTCCCAGTTAACAACAGGACAAGTGTCCTCAAGTTGTGCCAGAGAAGGTTTAGATTGAATTTTAGGAAAAATTTCTCCACAGAAAGTGCAGTCAGACATTGGAATAGGCTGCCCAGGAAGTGTTCAGAAACATTTTGGGGTTATAGTTCAGTGGTGAACACTAAACCAGTAGTTCAGTGGTGGTGCTGGATTAATGGTTGGACTCCATGTCTTTGAGGGTCCTTTTCAACCTTAATGATTCTATGGAAACTAAAGTTGTCTTCAAACATGACCTGGGGGATGACCATGCCATGCTGAATTCTCAGGACTCCTGCCTTCCCTGAAGCTTCCTTTCATGTCCTGGCAGGATTACCAGGGGGACAAGAACACGCTGAATCACCACACTAAACCAACATCAGCAGTCACAAACTCTCCTGTCCTCCCGTGGCAGGGAGACATCTTTTGTCAAAACATCTGCCTTCAGTTTGATATGGAAACAGCTCCCTTTTCCAAGCTCTCACATATGTTTTTTCTTCCTTAATACTTTTTTAAGTAAGATACTAGATATAAGATCTGCCACCTACTAAAATATAAGCTTGGAAGGCAGAAAACACTTCCAGAAATTATCTTAAGAATCTTACTGAACTTTATCAAATCTTGAGTCATCTTTCTTTTCATACAAGTGCGCACTTCATTACTTGGTAATGGAACAGTAATTGCTCTTCAGTTATGCAAGATGCACCTCTAATTTGTAAGGGGTTTCTGGAGAGGTGATGACAGATGCTGAAAAAAAAAATCAAGTATGAGAATAGGAAAAGTGGTTATGTAAAAGATAATGGTAACCAGAGAGTAGTCTGACAGCTGGGTCACAGTCTCAGTGGGTATAAAGGCACAATGCAGATATTCTGGTCTTATGCATTCTTAAACACTGAACCTGAAGCCAAATTATTCATATTACTTTGCACTTTAGTCTAACTGAATCTCACAAATGAAGCATCATCTGTGTGGGTCAACACCTGACAGCTTCCTACACACTCTAGGTAAGGCTGCCAGCAACTCTGCAGAAGGCATTTTTCCCCTCTGAAATTACACTTCCTGATTATAAAACATGTTGGATATGAAATAAAGGCATCAATCTATCTAATTTCTGGTTTCTAAAAGTAAATTCAATGTAAAACCTGCTAGGAACTACATTGTAAGGGACAACCTTGTGTTAAAAGGGACAACCATTCTAAATTTCCTCCACTCCCTTTTCCCCAACTTTACCCCTGTGAGCAGGGGCTCAGTGCAGCATTTCAAAGACCACATGTTGGCTCACAGCCTTTCCAGACAAAATGTCAACTCCAGAATTGGAGCACTTGCGTTTGCTGATGCGTGGCAGCACTCCTAAGATCAGGAGCAGCACACCATCCAAATGTCATCTGTGTGTGCAGATGCAAGATCAAGTGCACCTCCTCATATGACTAATTTTCCAATTAAGATTGAAACACTTTTGTGCTAAAAACACAACAAGCACATGGGAAGAGCTTGTTCTTGCTCCACAGGGATTTATTATCAAAGATACGCTGATTTTACCCTAATCTAGTTGGTTTTACTCAAAGCTTTTACAATATGCCAGTTTTGTACTGCAAAACATAACTGCATTTTACTGCTTTCAAACAGCTTAGCATGACATCCAAAGGAAAAAAATTCTAAAAAACAAACAAAACAAAGACTGGCAAATGCTTAGAAAGCTTGCTTCATCCACTCTGAGCTCCATGCCAGTGCAGACACATTATTAGCAGGACCCAACTATCTAATGTGAGACTTGTTCCAAACCAAATACACAAACTGCATCACAACAGCAACTGCTGAGTGGATGTACCCAGAGGAAGCCCAGCCTTCTGTCTGTCTGGAAGAACAATAAAACCACAATCCCAGACTGCAAAACTTTCAGCAAGGAGAGCCCTGTTTAATCTACTGGAAAAAGACATAATGAGATGCAGCGCTTGGCAGCTGAGATTAGACAGATCAAACTAGAAATAGGGACACTTTTAACAGTGAGAAAAGCATACTGCTGCAACCATTCACCTAAGGATTATTTCAAATACTCCCTCACACTGAGTCTTTAAAGTCTGGGCTGTTGACAGATGTGTGACACAGCTCACAGGGAAATGCAGGCTTCCTGCAGTCATTCTTACATGGAGTTCTGTCTCTTGCACCATGCTATAATTCGGATTAGATGATCATAAATGGTCCCTCTTGACCTTAAAAATCTACAGTGATGCTCAAGTAAGGGTAAAAATTACTTCAAGGAGTCACAGCTCTGCATAAGCCAGAGAGGTCACAAACTGGGTGACATTTCTGCACCAATGGCCTGTGTCATTTCCATCCCACACAAACAGGCTGAGGGCCACAGGCAGAGCTGGGCTGGACAGCTGGCAGTCAAGAATCAAATTTAGTCCCTTGCTCTTGGGTTAGCAAAAGCTGAAAGAACTGTAAAAAACCCACCATGTACCTTGAAGAAGCACTTCCCCCCTAAAACATCAGCTGCCTGAAGTGTCAAGGACTTGGAAAAGAAAGAAAAACTGGTCTAATACACATTTCCCAGCAGAGGGTTGCTACAGTGTGGTCTTTATAAAAATGGCACAGGAAGAACGACAAAAAATTCTCTCTTCCCCAAATAACTGAGCAAATCTAAAATAGTTAATCCTGGAAACATTCTCAAAAGATTAGCCATGGCTCAACTAACTTTAACGATGATAATTTTTAATTTAATTTAAAGTTGAATATCCTTGTGCAATAATGGCAGAGATGAAGGACTATTAGGGAATAATCTTGTTTACGGATCAGTGAACTCAGAAAATTGCCAAGGCACTGTGAAACATATTCCTTATTCACACCTCATAATTAACTGAGTGTTCTGCTGCAATATTAAAGTCATCTTCCTTATGAAAGAGCTGCTCATTTGGGCTGGTAGGCCACTGAGGGAGTCTCACTCTGTTCTGGCATTTCCAAACTCCCAGAAAAAAGCACCTTCAATCCATAAAAACACCAGACTCCCAAAGAGTAAGGGAAGGCAGAGAAAGCCTTTGGTCCATGACAAAAGCACAGCTTGTGCAGAGAAAAAACCCACTTCTCTCCTTCCTCTTAGTGCCACCTGGGAGCATTTCTCTTTTAAAGGCAATTGAAAGAAGAAAATACAGTTCTCTTAATTAATTCACATTGAAAGGCACTTTTGATGGAGTCAAGAGGCCAAATCAGATCAAAGTAAATAATGCCACAAACAGTGACATGAAAGCCATGGGACAGCAGCTCTCATGGCTTGCACTGTCTAGATCTCAGTACTCAAAAGCAACAAATGCTGAAGCTTCAGCTTCCAGGAAAGCAGAGGATAACAGGGGGCTCTATCCTTTCAGCAAATTTTAAGAAAGAAATTGTCAATTTACTGGGAAGAAGACTTTTGTTGAGGTAGATCTGCTTAAGATTTGGGAAATCCTGGATTAAGTCTCTGCTTTAAGTCAGATTTTATGTTTGTGAATTTGGGCAAATGCTCAAACTTTCTGCCCTTTGTTTTAGAGAGGTAATGCTTCTCCCTGAGTGATAGAGCATAGACACAAGGGGATTCCGCCCTTCGACTCAGCCCACAAGGCTTGCCCAAGCTTTCTTGGAGATATTACTGATCCCCTAAGAGCAGTTAAGAAGAGAAGGATATATTGTAAACCCACATCTAGGTAACTGAGATCCAGATACAGCAACTACAAACTTTGATGGTGTAATCTCTGGCCCCAAAATCACCCTGGCTCATCTCAGCTTAGTTCAGCATCTCACTCCAGCCCTTCCCTTGTAATGGGGAACAGGCCAGGCAGATGCAGCCAAAGCCAGTACACACAATAGAAAACACAGTAATAAAATATGCTCACATTTTTCTCATTTTTACTGTACATATTATCTAAACAGACTCCAGTCAAAACAAAAGAATAAACAATAAATAAAAAAGTAATGCCATAAATCAGCACCAAAAAAAAAAAAAAAAGCAGCTTGTGAAAAACAGAAGTAATAATGCAATGAATAAAAATCCAAGTCCCAGCATCTGAAGTACTGCATGATATTCTGAGACCTTCCCTTCCTCTGCCCATTTCCCAAAGGATCTAATAGAGATCAAAGAGGTCCAGGAAAGGGTAATAAGGCTCATCAGACACATGGAATGGTGTCTGCGTGAGGAGAGAGTCAAGAGAACAGGGCTCTCCACCCTGGGAAGGGAGCACACACAGAGCCACTATAAAATTATGAGGGGCCTGAGGAAGGGAACCAGCAAAATTACTTTCTACTTCTTATCACACAAAGTCAAAGGGCTTCCAATGAAATTATCAGGTTTCAAGCAAACAAAAAGATTCCTTTATATGGTGTGTAATTAAAATCACAGAACTCGCAGTGACAAGAGACCCTCAAAGTCAGGGGAGAGAAGGGTTCTAAAAAGGAAATTAGGCAACTCCACAGAGGACAGGTCCATGGAGAGTCTTAAACACAGTGCTCC
Source organism: Agelaius tricolor (assembly GCF_023055355.1). Taxonomy (NCBI): domain Eukaryota; kingdom Metazoa; phylum Chordata; class Aves; order Passeriformes; family Icteridae; genus Agelaius; species Agelaius tricolor. The sequence continues at coordinate 9,650,084 of NW_027269263.1, forward strand.
AGATACAGCATCCAGATCCATGGACTCTAAATCAATGCCTGGCACACGTTCAGCAGCCAGAGTAAGGAAAGATAACCCTGTCCTGGCCCCACTCCCATCCTTCTCCTCTCTGTAAGCACCCAGTAATGACCATGGTGAGAACACAGAGCTAGATGGATCCCTGGTTTGATATGGTGCTCCCACAGTGTTCTTCTGTTTTGTTAAATATACTAATAGGAGTTCAACAGACAAATCCTAACTTCAAGTAAAACTAATTCTTTGTTGGGTTGGTTTTTTTCCCTTGAAGAAGCATCATGCAAAAATTCCTCTATTTACATTAATGCACAGCACTAGACCAAATGCATGAACAAATGCCCTCTGGCTGGAAAGCTATCCATCATCTCCAATGAATGAAGGAATTTCACTTTCCATAGTGAGTAATTCCATGATGGAGATACCACTCAGGACCACAGGCAGGGTCATGACAGTGGATCCACAGTGTGCCAGCCAAGATCAGCAAAGGAATGCTGATCATCACAGACTGATCAGAACGACCAGCATTAGCAGACATTTAGACCACAGACCAGGTGACAGCTTTCTAAAATGAAAATTCCGGATGCTTTTACCAAAAACATTTGTATTGTAAGCAACTCATCTGCTGAAATTGAATGTTTGACATAATTCACAGTGGAGAGAACAGGGGACAAGAGGGAGAACAACAAATTAATTGAGTTTACTACCAGAAAACAACAAAAAAAAAATCTCTGCTTCCATCTTTTACAGATAACTCACAGCTGCAGTGATAGAAGGTGCTGTCATGAGATTAGGCAGAGATTATGGTAAATGCAATTAAATCAGCTAATACCAAAATATTCCAGGAGAACCCAAGGCCATCATGTTTATACCAGCTTGGTCTCTGCAGAAATTCCTACATGGCCTTGAAGGAACTGTATGTGTAACAGTGGTGTATGAGGGGATAAAGCTGTGTTTTATGGAAGGATATAAAGGTAATGTTCCATCTCCCATCTCTAACTGATAATTACTCTTTCCCTGAATTTTATTGTGAACAATTAGTGGAAAAGTTCTTGTCAAGCTTTTCCTGCTAATTTTCCCCTTTGGAAGAACACCCAGAGGTTTGTTGGCATCTTTCACAGATTAAATGGAACAGTACTTTATTCCATACTTTTTATACTAGCACAACCAAAGTGCAACCATAGTTAGTTTCAAAGTAATAATTTTATGTTTAATATCTCCTTATGCGAGAGCTGATTTGCAAAACCAAGGGATTTCACAGGTCACAAAAGGAGAGATTTGAGCAGACTTCAGCCCTCAGCCTGAGCAGAGGATCTACAGCAAACATGCTGCTAACCAAAGCTTTAAACAGAGGGAACAACTGCATTACCCACGTGGCAAAAGAACGATAATTCCTTAAGATGACAGAACCTAACTTTTAGAAAGGAGGTGAAAAAAAAAAAGGAAATCGAAACAGCCACCACAGCATATTCCAATAGAAGGTTATCATTTAAACCACTGCATTATCAGCTGTGGCAGGCAATGAGAACTCATAAGGCAAAGCTGGGTGCCACCAGATGCTGTGAGACCTGTCAGACCTGGAAAGCAAACACTCAACAGCAGCATTCCAACAGCCCAAGCTCAAACCTCGCCTTTCTCAGCTTACTTTGGCCAATATCTGAATTTTAACATGGATGTTTGGGAATGCGGAATGCATTTTACAAGAGTCCCTTCTGCACTGCAGTTTCCTGGATATTCACATTCTGGAAATTGCTTAAAAGAATAGAAACAGAAAATCTGCATTTCAAAGATCAAGAGAGGAAAGTGTGTTCCAGCCTTTCCAAGCCAAGTAGAAGATTAAGGTTTCTAATGCACTCGTTGGAAAAGAATATTGGGATAACTGCATTAGAAATGTGAAAGAGGATTTAATACTCTACTTTAGATTAAGTTGAAGATTAAGTTTCTAGTCAGGGAAGAATCTGTTCATCTTGGAAAGCATACAGGGAGGATGGGAGAAGCATTACACATGCTAGCAGATTTTTTTTTAGACTTTTTAACTAAATATTAAATCTCAACAGCTACTTCATATTAAAAAAAATCAAAGTAACCCTTATCACACAACTGAAACCATCAACCTAAAGTTGCACTTGATGAGATTGGTGTCCTTATTTTGAGCAAATGATTGCTTGTATGAGCCTGTGAACATTTAAAGCCAAGTAACTTAGCCCTGAGAGTCTGCTGTCTCTCCCTTAATACATGTTGTGATTACCAGGCTCACAGAGGAAACATGGACCAGCTTGGAAAGCATCAGTCATTAATGAGGTAGGTAGGTACAGCTGAGTCCTTTACTCCTGAGAACAGCCTAGGAGTTTCCAAAAAGATGTCAAAAAATGTGCCTGGAAGTCAAAGTGTAAGAGAGAAATTGTTCAATTAGATTTGCTATCCAGGGAAATACCTGCAATAATCTCAGTATCATCCATCTTCAGGTGTTGTGCTTGGGTTTTTTTTTTTTATTTCCTGGGTGACTGAAATACTGTTCTGTGCCAAACTAACCCAGATTTACTGCAAGGAAAATGACCTTGCAAGCCATTAGGGTTTGTTCCTGTTTCTCAGCTGCTGTTAATTCTTTGACAGTGGTTTACAGGGCTTTCAGAGAAAGCCAATGGACACGGGCACACTGCTGCTTCAAACGCTGCTTTAATGAGACTGCCAGGAACTGTGAATAGAAAGGCAGTCCTGTGAAGCAAAGGGAATGAACAGAGACTCCTGTGAGTCAGCTCTGGGACACACAGGCTGCACCTACAAATTGGGGATTTCCAATTAGCAACACAGGGAACAGAAGAGGCTGATGTACAATGAAGTGACTGCAACTGCAGGGCTTAAACGCAATTCCCATTAATGAGAGAGAAAAACCTTCTCCTTCTGCACACGAATGAATAAGCCATCAGCATCTTTCAGAAGATGGGGAAAAAGAAACCCAAAACCAGTCATTAACTTTTCCTCCTGATTCTTGTTTTGCACAGCACCCTTCTTCATCCCAGGCACAGTTTCCACAAAAATGGATTTTCATGAATTAAATCAAAGTCTAAAGAATCTTTAAAAGACTAAGTAATCTTCTCTAGAGAAAAAAAAAAAAACCAACTAAACAAGCTAGAACATGTTCAGTCATCATCAGCTAAGAAAAGTAACATCAGACTCAGTCTCATCCCTTTTTTCTGACATTCAATGTACATGAAGGCAAACGACTTCAGTTTATTTGCTGCTTACTGAAATAAACTGGGCCTCTTGGTACTGTCAATGTAAGTAGTCCAGGAGAAGTTATTTACTTTCCTCTTCCTTCTAGGAAGTACTTAAAAAGAGGGAGAGAGGTGTTTTTCTGCACTGCAAGAAAAGTGCTATCCAGAACAGTGGCTGAAACAGATCCAACAAAGGGTGTCAAATTTAAAACCAGCCCTCTTCTATTCAAACAACTGCATGCACAAGTGCCTACTTTTCCAGCCACAGGGAAGCCAAGAGTGAGATCAGCTGTGGCTCCATGCCACCCCAAGCACCAGAGCAGAGCAGGCTCCTGGCTTCTGCCTGGCTCTCCACGCTCCCTCCTCCTCAAACCCACGCAGAGAGCACAGGGAAAACTCCCAAGTAAAAAAGCAGTGTATTAGCTATAGGGCAGAAGAGAGCTGAACCCCCAATGCTGGAGAGATGAGGTCAAAAAGAAACTGGGGTTTGCAGCCCATAGAGCAGAAACCCATGCAGAGGGGAGGAGAAGATAAGCAAAGACAATGAGTGCTGAAAGCTGAAAGAATGCAGAGGGAGCTCACCCCCATGCTAGGCAGAAGACTGAACTGCAGAGATGGGAGGAGTTGGGAGCACAGGAAGGGCACCAAAGGCAGTACAAGGACACAGATCAGGGCCCTTGAATAGCTTGGCAAGGACTTAGGGGACAGGAGAACAGGAGGGACCTCTTGAGTGAGACTAACACAGTAGCCCTTGAGGGAAGCAGCAAGATCCAAAAGGAAAAGCCTGAGGAGCAAAGACTGGCAGCAATTACATGGCTAAGGAAAAGCAAACAAGAGAAGAGATGAGGACAGGCTGCAGCAGATGAGGCAGGGCAACTAAATGGGGAGAGAGGAAGGAAAGGACTGCCAGAAGAAGCTGCACATGCTGGGCTGGGTTCATTCCTCTCCAAGTCTGGAAGGGAACAGCATATCATTGTGCCTCCTCAGCCTACAAATATCTAAAGGAAGAGGTCCCTCACCTCTCAAGACTGACTCCTACAGAGCACAGTCTACTGCTGCCTCCAGACAGTCTGCTTGCTCAACCAGCAGATGTCCATGAAGTAAATACAAAGGTGAATCCAACTCAACATCCATGTGGTTCCCCACTGTAAAATTTCTGGCTATTCACTTTACTTTTTCTGAACAGTAAGGAAGTTACACATCCAGAAACTATGCCAAAAGCACTTTAAAAGATTGCAGACCTAAGTAACAAACTGCAAGGAAATACCAGCACTTGGTAGTGTGTACACAGAGGAATTACAGAGAAGTTGTAAATCTGTCTCAGAGCAGGACTTGAATAACACGAAGTAAATAGGGCATGGGGCAATGCTCTGGACCAGGAAGAAACAAAATATCAAATAGTTACTCATTAACTGATCCCCATCCATTCTGGGCAATGACTAGAGCAGGGATTGTGCAAAAAAGAAAAAGCCATGTGATAGTGTAATTAAAGACTGTCACAATAAAAACACACAAGGAAGCCAAAATTAAAGCAGATCTTTCTTATCTGGCTAGTGCATATTTTTGCAGCACAATGAGGTCTAAACAAGTCTTTTTTCTGCATTCATGCAACCTTAGTCATCACCATATCAAAGCAGTGCTGCTCTTAACTGAACTTCAGTCTGCAAGCAATGAGTTCAGTTACTTGCACTGAAACAGCACTTGAAGATTTCAAAAATTAAGACACATAATGGCACAAGCATGCCTAAGAGAGAATCCTTGGCTTTGTTTCTCTTTTGGGAGGGGGACAGAAGACAACCAGCACATCACACAAATAGAAGAAGAAAAGCAGCGTGCATTACTGTGCCTCATCTTCCAGCACATGCCATGGGAACAGAGAGATGTAATTATTTCCCCAAGATTACACAAGGGTTCTCTGGAAGACAGTTTCAGGCCAGAGCATGTTAATCCTTGGGCTGAATCCATGGCTGTAAGCACAGGGGCACCCACATCTCACACATTTCTAAACTCTAGCAGAGCCTTCTGGTAGCCTCAGGTACCATCTGTGCATGACAATAAATATTGTCACTGACTGCAGGGGAATTCCTGGCCTTCAGAAAGATAGAAAGATTCACTCAACATTTCCTATGCAGACTGTACAGACACAGCAGCAGAGAGAGCTATTGCTCAAACTCACAATGGAAAAACCATCTGAAGAACTGAATTCAGAGAAGAACAAACCACAGGCCGAATCCACCTCTGCAATCCACCTCCCCAGAGGCAGCCAAACTTCATTCATAACTTAAGCTTACTAAATAGCAAGAATGACAGAGCCTTAGCAAACCTGCTAGAATTGAAACAACTTGCAACACCCCAGAAGCAGCATCCCACAGATCCCAGGATAGCAATGACACTTACCTAATCTGCCATCTTTCAGCACACACTGTGCCTCCCCAGGCCTTGGGACTCAGGGCCCTACTTGCCTTTTGGAGCAAACTTGTGTTGTCCTATTCTCAATTCAAGTTTAAATATAAATTAAGGAAAAAAAAAAATAATCAGCCTATAGCCAGTGACAATGCAGCACTTCCTTTCCTCTGCTTTCACACAGAGGCAATTCATACCAACCTTTGCTCAGAGCATCACAGACTAGGAGCTTGATCCTTTATTTGTAACATCTTGCAACCCTGAGGACATCACCAGTGACAGAAGAAGAAAAAAGCCTGGGCTGGCTCTAGTGCTTAATGCTCCAGATTACTTGTTTTGCTTTCCTAAAGAAGAAAAGCATTTGGACTGCTGGGCTCCCAGATGTTGCAGTAAGGTAGAAAAATCATAAAGAAAGGCTTCATAAAAGCAAGCCTGTTCTCCTAACATCAATGGCTGGCCTTGTCAGGCTCGCATTTTGCAAGTTCCCATGTGAAAGCAATTCTGGTGTGAGCAGTTCGTTAGCATAACAATCTGCTCCTGGCTGAAAAACAACTTGCACCTGTATAAACTGTTTTTAGGCAGAAAAATGAAAACTATCTCTCACAAACAACTTTTCCTGCACGTACACAGGGAGGGTTTGAGTGACCAATCAATAGAGGGTGACAACTTGTTACACACCAGTAAGTGTGTAACAACTAGAAAACTATTGAGCAATTGGAGTCACACACAAGATCTGTAAAACTGTATAAAAAGGAGTTATGTGAATAAACAGGGGACTTTTTTCCACCATGAAGGAAACGGAGTCCATGTGATTTATTCCCATACCCAGACCTTTTTCACCACAGACAATCCCAAACTGCCCTGGAATTTCTCCACCAGCTTTTGCACTGATGTTTGCAAAGCCCTTTAACACTTCCTTGCTATTTCGCTGCTGCATGGCAAGGAACTTTCAGGCCAGAGACAAGTACCCAGGTTTCCTGCCTCATTTTAGTCAGGGGCAAACACACCACATGAACAATAGTTACCTCCCTGCTGCTTTTCTCAGAGACACACATTGCTTTTTGCTGCTGTGCTTTGCACTTGAAAGCAACCAACACTGACCTCCAGGGTGTGTAAGTGCAACTGGGAACAACTCACCAAAATTTAAGGAAGTTTGTACCCCATCTAACAGAAAGTGTTCTCCTCCCACTTTTATAACCCTGGCAGTTTCATACCCACGCTTTCCTATCATACACCCTCTAACAAATTCAAGAAAAGGTGAAGTTTGCACACATGAAAGCCCACATCTGGGAAAGTGGTCACACTGTTCTGTCCTTATCAGTTACAAATTGAGGATGTAGCATTGCACTGTGTGGCATGGGAAAGGAACAGAAATTCAGCTGACACTTCTGCTTTTTGAACAGTAATTTCATGTTTAAGCAGAAATGTGCTATACTATCATATTAGTCAAAAAAAGAACAAAAAAATTAAAAAGCATTGCTACACAAGGATTGGAAACAGAAGCAGGCAGTGAGGAAAAGCCAAGCAATTGCTGCAGAGCCCCACACTGTGTGTGCCAGTGCCTTCCCTCCACCTCTCCCTCTGCTCTTCCCTCATGCTGAAGGACAGCATCTGTTTCAGCTCAACCCCTGACCATGCACACTGCACAGGGACTCAGGGAAGATATGTTATGACCTCAACATATTTTTCCTCACAGTCTATCAAACTTAGGGCCAGCACAGACATCCCTGGAATGCACCACATTCTGCAGAGCATTTCCATCTTCCTTGCCTTGCTACTGTAAGAGGAAACAACAGCACCACCAGTTTAGTCATCAGATCCCATTTATCCCTGCTACAGCCTTTAGGATTTCATTGGATTTTGGATCAATGGGGTTTTGGGCCTGGATCCCACAATGCTAATGAGTAGTGAGCTCCCACACTCTCTTTTACACACACAACACAGATTTAAAGTGATGCTGTTGGGCACAGCTCCAGGGACACCTGCTTTTTCTGTAACCTGACAAAAAAATTAAAATTAAATACATAAATAAAAATAACCTACAAAAACACCATGCAACCATTCATACACATGGAAAATAGCAGCATTATTTCCAGTCTATGGTCCACTGCAAGGGAAGAGTCTCACCACCAGCAGACACAATAAAATTGAGCTTCTAGGAAGAGAAGAGGAAAAGAAACAGAGGTTTCAGTTTCAAAAGTAAGCAAGCTATTGTGGAATCTTGTTTTTCAAGAAGCTTAGACTGCAGTCCCCAATTATTTATATGGCCCAAAACCTTCAGAGTGATTAGGTGGCTTTGAGGTGTTCATGGGCTGGACCACACTTAGCAACACAAAGTGTAAGGCACATAGAACATGGAATAACCAAAACCAATTAAGAAAAGAAAAAAAGGTAAAAAAATAGATCCCAGTTTTCAGTGGCTTCAACAAATGATGAAAAAGAGAATTAGTGACGATTGCCATTGACAGTGATTTTTAACAGGACACATTGCACACCAGAGTGAAAGCACTGAGGCCTTACCCCAAACTCAAGTACAAGCCTGACATGAAAGTTCCTGTCTGTCCTTCCCCATTTATATCATATGGAAATGCACACACACTCATAAGCCTCCTTCAGGTTTTAAAACTCAGGGAGATGGATCAAACCCACAAGAGATTCTAGTCATCTCATCTCAGTAGCATATGCCAGCATTCCCCAAAATTGCAATAAATAGTGGTGATAAAACCTACAACTTCCTCCAGACTAACTCATTCCTTACTCCTAAAGGCAACTGGGACTGCAACCCACATATTCACTGGATAGCTGAAGATAAGAGCAAGTGACAATAAAGAACAAAAATACCTCTGCACCAAGAATTTACATAACTAGCTCCAGTTACTGCTAATTAGACCAATTCCCTTAATTCCTCCACTACATCTTCCTGCATTTTTCAGCTCTAGTAAGAAGAGGTATAATAAATTATTATTAAATAGGAACCTACTTGATCACATTACAAGTACTTAAAAGTACAGATTAGTGCCGTACTACTTTATTCTAATTAAAACCTTACAACTAGTAACCTGGTGGACTAAATAAGATACCTGAAGCTACTTCACTGTGCAAAGTCTGTCCACCAATTTTGGAGCTTCTGAAATATTTAAAGCTTTTTTTCCCCCCATCCTTTTGCTATGCAAGAAGACCTACACAAGTCAGACAAATGTAAATTACACGGAAAAATTGCATAATGAATCTTACAGATTCAACAGCAACTTCATATTTTCTTTTTTCTTCTATAGCAAGGATTTTTTTTTAATACAGAACATATTTTAATGGAGAAATTGTATTGAGTTCTTCCTGTTTCATATCATATGTCAACAGCACAACCCTCACAGGCACGCTTCCCTCTCAGCCACTGGGACCAAGCCAGCTCCACTTTGGGCATCCCACAGCCAACTCTCACAGAGCAAGCCATTGCAAGAGTGCTGTACACAGTCAGTCACTTGAGAAGAGAGCAGCTGAGCAGCTCACACCACCACGCGAGCCCCTTTTCAAACAGAAAGCAGCTATGTACACGCAGGGCTTGGTTTGCCATGTGCAGAAATCCTTCACAACACTTGAAGAGGCAGCTGCCAAAAAGCAAATGCCAATTGGCAGCGTGGAGGAGCTCACTCTGGAGCCATCCCACGTGCACAGGCTCTCCAACTCAGCTTCTGCAGCCTCTCCTGAAGAGGCTGGGAGGCGAGAGGCTTTCCCTTTGTGCAAGAAAGGGATGTTCCCAAAAGCGGGGGCAGAGGGAGGGTGTCTGGAAAAAAGTACAAAGCAAAGGAGGGGAGAAAGCAGTACAAAAAATCAGGAGTGAAAGAAACAAGGAACAAGATGATGGAACAAGACAGAAGGTATTTTTTATATTAACCTCCTGCCCCCTGTTGTGGGCATCAGTCTCTCCCTAGTAGCAAGCAACACAACAAGAGAAAATGGCCTCAAGACATGCCAGGGAAGTTTAAAATTAGATATTAGGAACATTTTCTTCACTGAAAGGGTTGTCAACAACAGACTGGCCAGGGAAGCAGTGGAGTCACCATTGCTGAAGTTATTTAAAAGATGTGCAGATGTGGCATTAGGGACATGGTTTAGCAGCAGGCTTGGCAGTGCTGAGGTAATGGTTGGACTCTATAATCTTAGACATCTTTTCCAACCTGAACAATTCTATGATACTATCCATCAGGGAAAACAGAGACAAATACAAGGATCAAAGAGAACAAAAATACTAACGTGTCCTCAGATATTTGTGGGATTCACATTCTCTGAACCTGAGAGAAGCAGTGAGAGAAGCAGAGAAAAGAATGATCAAAACAATTCTTATCCCATTTGCTGCTCCTGTGTTGTGCCAAAGAACAATGCAATATGGAGACTGTTTACCCAAAGTGATGGTGTTTTGCTTCCTTGGCCTATCAGGGTGTTATAGATGGATGATGAGATGATTGGCTCTCACAATTAAAAGATCACTATTGTGTGAATATTAAGAAAAGCTTTAGTGCTGTACAGTTATGTTATTGTAGTTTAGATGTCCTCTGTTCTCCCCACAGTTCCTTTCCCCCCTGTACTGTTGCCATCAGACAGCCTGGGCTGTCCAGGACAGGTACAAAGAGGTGTCCCTGGCATGGGGCAGTGGGGAATGGAAAAGCTTGGGGGTGCTCAGGGGGGCAGCACGGCAACACCTGACCTCCAATCCAGTTACAAGCAAGCATCTCCACTGATCAATGGCAAAGAGGAGCTGACTGACAGACTCTGGGAGGGGCCAGGGCTGCCTGATGCCACCCCAGGGGTGTAAAAGACTGAGCATCCATCTTGAAGAGGAAATGGCCATGTGGTGTGCATGAGGGGCAGTTCTCAGCAGTGCAACTTTTTCCCTGTGTAGTCCTTTGTTGTATTTTTGTCAAGGTTTAATAAACCTTTTTAAATTTTCAAAGTGAGCAGTTGTTTCTCACAAGGGCCAAGCGTGAGTGCAGACTGTCAGTCAGCAGTCAGTCACGAGATTCTGCGCAGTTGAGTGCTTGGGCAGATTCAGTTTTAGATGTCATATAATATAGTGTAATATAGTATAGTAATATAGCATAATAAAGTAATTAATAAACCTTCTTAATGCAGCCTTGGCCAGGTTTCAGGGTATCCCTGTGGGCTGCTACAGGTCCAGATAGTGCCGTCCTGTTCAGCACAGCCTCAGTTCCCAAGGAGCTCCCAGCCACAGGCTATCTTAGCAAGTTTAGGTGATACCAGACCTTTTGTGATTATCAGCTCATTTTGTGATTTCAGCTCTTTGCTTGCTAAGTGCCTTTGGCAGACACAGGGAGAGAGAGGAGAAGGCTGCGTGAGGTTCCACAAGGGTGACTTTACTGAGGTCTTCTGTGAAGGTTCGCAGGGAGAGCTCTTCTGCCAAACCAGGCAAAAGCAGCTCTTTATATAGGGTACAGGGGTTTTAGGAATTGTCCAATAGTAAGGGTCAAAGGAAAGTGACCTGTAGCCTTACAGAGAGATAAGCACGGGTCTGGAGGCGGAAAAAAGCACGGGTCTGGAGGCTTCTTAGGTCTAGTCATCATGACTCAGCATCTCCTATCTTAGTCTGCTGACCACCAGAGAGGCCTTGAAGGCCCTGTGCCTGCTACACCTTCTGATACCCATAGAGTCAGATGCATCATTCTCTCCCCATCACTGGGGTTGCCCTGATTTCCAATAGATATTCTCCTCCTTTCTCCTTTAACCCTCCTTCCACCTCCTCCCGCCTTCCCCTTCCGGTAACACAAGAACAACCACAGCAATTTCAGGATAAAAAGGGCTAACACAAGGCGAACAGAGCAGGAGTGTGCAGCAGTACCTGCGGATGGCCCAGATGGCCCTGCTGGGCACGGGCAGGCTGGGCTGCTCCCGGGGCACGGGCGGGTGGCAGGAGCTCCAGGCGCCGCGCTGGGCACAGCGCTGCTGCTGCTGCTGCTGCTGCTTCCCGTTCTCCCGGCCGGACGGCGGCGAGCCCCACGGAGCGGGCACGGGCCTCTGGGGAATGCCCCCGTTCCTCCTGAGAAAAGGCAGAAAAAGGAGGGAAAGGAGGGAAAGAAAAGGATGTGAGGACTCGTACTCTTGGCACTTTCACTCATCCAAAGGTTGAACGCTGTGAAATCGGCACAACGCGGTATCAAAGTGTTAAAAACGAGAGCAGGCTCCCGGTACTAAAGTGATTTCAGTGTTTATTGTAAGAAAGAAAGGCCTAAAGCAAGGGGCCCGGGCTGAGCAGGAGCGCTCCTGCTGAGGATGCTGCAGCGCCGGCGCTGGGGCTGCTCAGCAGCGATGGCCCCGATGGAGCAGCGCACATTCAGTGGGCCAGAAGCCCCTTTCTATCCTGGTTTTTGTCCCTTTGGATTGGTTTCTTTTTGGATCCTTCATTTGCACGAAGGTTTAAGGCACTGGATTGGCCCATTACAGCTCTGTCCAGGCTGGCTCGGGGAGTGCTGCACTTTACTGAGGTGTGTTATGGTACATTTTGTACCATATTTCTTGTAACTATCCTTTAAACCCCTTTTACAATATAACAACCAAACTAACAGTACATGTTTAACAATTATCAACTATTTTACTGTCACAGACACATTTTATGAAAAATCCTTTCCTTAGGATTTTTTCTCCTGAGAAGCTGAGAGGCCTCAGAAATGAAATGTAACCAATGGTTATCTGCTGCTATGGAATGCAACAGGTGGATCTGTGACTGGTCTCATGTGGTTGTTTCTAATTAATGGCCAATCACAGTCCAGCTGGCTCGGACTCTCTGGTCAGTCACAAGATTTTATTATCATTCCATTCCACTCCTTTCCTTTCAAGCCTTCTGATGAAATCCTTTCTTCTATTCCTTTAGTATAGTTTTAATATAATATGTATGATAGAATAATAAATCAGCCTTCTGAAACACGAAGTCAGATCCTCATCTCTTCTCTCGTCCTGGGACGCCTGTCAACACCATCACATTTTACAACAGTTTCTAACCCATTTTTAACAAAACTACAACAGACAACATTACTTCAATCCATAAAAAAAGCCTTTGTGTGCTGAGAGGACAGTATTTATTAGTTCCTAACTAGAGCTAGAGACTTGACAGCAAGAGAAGATGAGCTCTCCTGTATCAAGCTGTTCTCTGGACCTCTGTTAAGATGGGAAGCACTGTGGTGTCACTCCTAATTTTTTGCTCCAGAAAACAAATGATGTTCCACCACTTTTAAACAGAAAACAAATCTGGAGGGGTTGGAAGAAGGAGCAGGTCAGTTTTCAGCAGCACATAGAAGGCTGTTTGTTTTCTGCTGCCCCTTAAAGTCAAATGCAGTCATAAAATCTTGAGCATCACAAAGAGATAAATGCACAATACATGCAACCAGAGGAGATAACACAATACAGCACATCTGGACAAAAGAGCTTCATTCCTACAAGACAAATAGTGCCACATCTGGGCAAGTGGACGCCACTGAAACAAAAAAATAGCTTGAAGAGACCCCCTGGAATGTGGGCCTATGGAAGGGGCAGACTGAGGAAAAGAGGGAGGAGGAAGGCACAGATTTCCCTGCAGTTAATTAACAGTTGTGTTCCCTTTAGCCAGGCAGCTCCCAAAACAGCCTGTCAGGGTGTAAATACAAGTGTTAACAAGCAAGCTGGCTGTCAGCCCCCAGAAATCTCCCTGGCTCCTTGCCCACCAGTCCCACCATTAGGAACTACTTATCCAGTGAAAAGAGGAGGAATCCCCTGCCTGCTGATTTCTAGCGCTGCCAGAGGGCAGGTCTGAAAGGTGCTCTGTCCCCATGAGGGCCTGGAGAAAGGGCCACAAAGGGAGGGGAGCCAGGATGCTCCTGAGAGTCCCCCTTCTCCTCCCTGCAGCTGCTGATCTCACCTTGTGCCAGCTCTGTTCATTTAATTTACTGCAGAAACACAAATTCAGTGTCCTTTTTATAACCCAGATACACACAAGCTCATGTAGGGTGTGACAGGTTCCAGGGCTGGTGGGCAGCACCAGTGGAAACACAAGCAATGATATGAGGAGCAAGAACTCCCATTCTCAGGAGCACTGAGCTCTTACATTCACTCATAGATCTGCACCAAGGATGTTTTGGGAAAAAAACAGATAAAACACATATGTAATGGTTATTATAAAAATTTTCTAATAAACCAGGACTTCTGACTCTGAATGGAGATGGAAAACAGCATAGCTATTTGTGACACTAAGTGGGTGAGGGGTACAAACTTCAAAGTATTTTATTTTTCTCCAGTGACTTCTGAGAGCTGCTAATTATTCCAACCAGAAATGGATGGGTATTTTCCCTCTTTTTCCATCCTGAAAGGACAGAAAAAATATCAAACCTGATTTTACCACTAAACATCATGTAACATTTCTAAACCCATGGCATTGTGATGGAATAATCAAGCAGACATTGTGACTGGAAGGAGTTAAACCAGAGAAATTTTAGGATGTTGATGCTTCAGTCAGAACTCCCACACTAAAAATAAATGTTAGCCTTGCCAGGGTGAATTCAGCATTTCAGGGATCAGTTCTTCACATCTGGTCGATTTACCCAGCAAAAGTAATCAGGCAGCAAAAGAGTAACCAAAAATTTAAAATAAAAAAAAAATTAAAAAATAAAAAAAAAACACCACCACTAAACACAGAAAGCAATTTTGGGTCATTTTGGGTCCCTTTAAATTTGTCAAATATCCATCTAATTTAACAGGGCAAGTCCATCTCCCCCCAGTGCTGTATACCATAATAATACATATTTTAGACTACCATCTAGGTGAAAAGACCTGAAAAGCACCATAAGCCTAAGAAGTTACTTACAATTTGAGTCCATTGTAGGAGAGGGAAAAGAAGTCATAAACCAAGCACACACCAAACACAGTGACTCCAGTTTCTTTCACCAGCATTGCACACGTCCCAAGGAATAAACTAAGCAGCAAAAAGAATGGGGAGGCAGTGGGAGGGAAATGTTCCCCAACATAAAGCTGATCCACACTCCTGAAAAACAGAATTGACATGAAATATCTTAACTTCTCTGCTATTTTCATGTGTATTACAGTCACACAAATACTGAGACACTTTTCCTTAATGCCTTAAGATGGGTGGCACAAACATGTCAAGACATGAACGATCTAAAATGAGAAAAGGCTTAGCCACAGGACAGGAAAGGCAGATGAAAATATGGGGAGCTGCTGCAATTCTTGGTGCACAAGAGGTGAAACAAAGACAAGCAGAAAAATAAAGTAGACTTGAAACAGTCAGGGGAAGGCAAAGTACAGAAAAGGCAGGAAAACACCTGCTTTCTGTCATGTGGAACACACATGCTTAATTCTCCTTCTGGGACAAAAAGCACTAGGCAAGCAAAAATTCCTCCATCCCACCCACTGTCCCCTGAGTCAGAGATGTGTCCTAATCACTAACAGACTGGGCAGCAAGCCCCTATCACATGGGAGAAGGCAGGAAAGAACTGAAATCAAACAGGCAGATTCCTCTGGGGTCACTGTGCTTCACACCTTCTCAAGAAAACAGCACAGTGGGTTTGCAGCGGACAGCCCCACAGGGATATCAGCAGTTTCTCCCTGTGGCTGTGATGACATGGTGCTATTTCTGAATGCAAACAATGTTATTTCAAACTGTAAATAATGCAAAAGGTGCAGAAAGCCCATCCAAGGCAGCTATTTCTGTATCTATACTTGTTCAGTTCCAGTTTTAGAACACAGAGCAGCAAGCAGTGCCAAGTTTTCACCTGAAAAGGATGACTAATGGTCTAGACACACTCCTTAACTCTCTCAGACCAGGTGTTCCAGAGTCCCACAGTCACAGCACGCATTTGAAAGGCAGGCATGTGTCTGCCTGCTCTTCACTCTAAACACAGGCAATTTGCCTTCCATTGAAAACATTTTTTTACCATTTTTACAAGCCCTCCTCTGTTGCATGGTCAGCAGCAATGTCAGTGGAAGAGGGATTGTCAATGTTGACTCCTGTTTTAGTGGTTTTTTGTTCTCATAAGCATCACCATGGCTGCAAGCAGGGGCCAGGACAATTCCACACAGCAGAGCTGTGGGAAGCACCTCTGCCAACAGCCATGAAACACTGACAGCTGCCTCTGGTGCCCTCCTCAGAACAAAGAATCTCATGATGTTACCACGTACCTATTATAGGAGAGAAAAGCCAACAGAAAGAGTAGACAGGCGAGGACGTCTGCTCTGCCTACTATACCTGTTACCTGAAAGGAAAGGAGACACACAGGTGTAAAAACACATCTAAAAAAGTACAAACACTCACTGACTGCCTCAATAATCCATGCTCAAAGCTACTATTTTGAGTTTTTGATCTCTCAGTGTTATCCTCCCTCAGCATACCAAAATGTTATTTGGACAGTGTAGTGTCACAGACACATTTTATGAAAAATCCTTTCCTTAGGATTTTTTCTCCTGAGAAGCTGAGAGGCCTCAGGAGGAAAATGTAAACAATGGTTATCTGCTGCTGTGGAATGCAACAGGTGCATCTGGGATTGGTCTCATGTGGTTGTTTCTAATTAATGGCCAATCACAGTCCAGCTGGCTCAGACTCTGGTCAGTCACAAGATTTTATTATCATTCCTTTTCTATTCCTTACTAGCCTTCTATGAAATCCTTTCTCCTATTCTTTTAGTATAGTTTTAATATAATATATGTATATCATAAAATAATAAATCAGCCTTCTGAAACATGGATTCAGATCCTCATCTCTTCCCTCTTCCTGGGACTCCTGTGAACACCCCCACAGTGTAGGGTATGCTCAGTTTTGTCTGCTGCATTTCTAGCTTGGCAAAACAAATGAGTAAGCCAACAGTAAAGTCATTCCTTACTTAATAAAATATTAATTAAGCTATAAAGAAAATGCCAATTTTAAGGATTTGTTTTAATTTTGTATAATAAGGCTTAGATGAGAAATGCATCCAACTCCCAGTACTGAAATTTGTTAAAGAAAATTACTTACTATATAAGTAACATTGGAATGAACTTTATCACCAAAAAGGGATCGGACAGAATTTATAGAATTTATTCCTCCTGAACAATCTGAGTTTGCAAGAGTTTCTTCCTACAGATTAATGAACAAAATCTTTTTATAAAAGGGAATACTAAAGAAGAATAGATAAACACTTTTTTTACAGTTACTTGAATATCCTATTTCATAAGGATCTAAAAATCACCCATAAAGCAAATAAAAGGCCCTTTGAAATCTCGCCCCTTTTGAGATTACATAATTAAGTTATATTCAGAGCTCTGGCATTTATTTTAACCTATTAAAGTTCTGACCCAGACAAAAATAAATTCCAAGAGGGCCTCATCTAAAACCTCCCTTAAAATATAAAGCTGTATTATCAAAAGGAGCCTAGCTGATTAGTTCACACAACACAGCACAGGGAGTAACTCCAAAGCTTGTGGCTTTTTGTTATTAAGGTAATCTCTCCTCAAAAGTTCTCAGCCACAGGAGCTGTTTCCCTCCCCCATTTACAAAGGCTTGGAATGAGAGCAGTGTGATGTCAGTGGTATCTCAGCTAATGAGAGCATTTCTTTTTTACAGTGTGGAAAGCTGGACATTACCTTGTCTTCTCCAAGACAGCAAGACTCCTTTTAGCTATACAAGTGTCTCCTAGCACTAACAGACTGCAGTTTTGGAATGATTATGTCTTTTAAATGTTTCCTTATAACAAACAGAAAGATTTCCAATATGAGCTGCTGTTCTGTCACTTATGCTGGTGTTCGTGAACAACTCTTTTTCTGAAAAGGATTCTCCTAGCTTTTCATTGGAATAAATATTAATTAATCTGTGAGTCACACCACCTCTGTCTGAGAGAGCTCCTCCAGAACACACAGTAATGCTGCCTTCACTTTTCCTCCCTAAACTGATGGCTATAGGAGATGACTGAAGGCATGCAACAATATCCCAGCAGGAGAGCACAGCCTCACTGAGGTCTTTGGTTTCAGAAAACTCCTGACTGTCCATTTATTCCCAGCAGGGCTGATTAGGACCACCATTTAGAATTCAGTTCCAGAGCACAAAGACTGCAAGTATGAATGTGCTTCTTCCTTAATGACTCCTACAAATTATTTTAAATAGAGTACATTCCCACCTTTGCTCCCCCACAGCAAAAAAAATCACAAGTAAAACATTCTGTATGACTCAGAGATTTCCTTAAAAAAAAAAACTCAAAAACCTAGAATCTTGAAGAATTAATTTATTTTTAGGCTTGGTGGCACATACTTACAGCCTCGGTGTGAATGGGGTGCACAGCAAAGAAGAGCGCCGTGACAAAAGCAAGGCGACAGTCCTTGAACACAGCTTTGTCACAAGTGTACATCAGCACAAGAGTCACCAGACAGTGTAAAATTACATTCACTGCGTGGAAATACACGGGGTTCATGCCAGCCAGCAATATGTTTAACCTGGAGGGAAACAAAACAAAACCATTGCTAGATTTGAGAGACCTTCTAATAGCAAGGCAGCTTTCAAATACTCTAAATTATGCCTTTTGCCCCATTTGCAGTCATCTAATGTTAGTGCTATTAATCACTGCAAACCGCTCTAAACTTTGGTTTATTTGATTAAAGAGGAGCCATTTCCCCAATTTTTATATTGTGTGGTTGTGTTTGGCAGCCTTTTTGACAGAGGTGGGAGAGTGCTGTGCCCTCCCAGCAGAGTTTACTGCAGTGAGACCACGCCTGTGCTTCCTTAGCAGCAAATCACCCTGGCCAACATCATGGCACTTGTCCCATCTCCCTTTTGGCATCTTCTGTGGTTCTGTTGGCCACGTGGCAGCTTTACAACATGGGTAGTTATTTTCTGCTCTGGAAGAGATTCTTTTGCCCAGGAGCAGCCAAGACAAGGACTTGGTAAGGTGCTGGAGCATCTGCTTTTACACGGGCATTTACTCCCATTTAACTTTCAAAACAGTGTCACACACTGAAGGTTAAGCCTTTATTTAAATGCTTTACTGGCATAAAGAAGCTTGTCTAATAGTTCACTTAATTTTTATAAGGACAATGATGGCAAAGATAAGTTAGCTAACATCACCCTAGACTCAGTGAGACAATTAGGGTTCATTATTTCTGTCGATCATAAAAAAAAAAAAATAAAATGTAACAAGCTGTTATGACATTTGTTTGACAGCATGTATTAATACATTCTTCTGGTTACTGTTTTTTTACAGCCAGCTTGCTTAACAGCTGCTGACAAGCCTTGCCTTACACACAGTTGAAGATAATTCTCTTAAATATTAACAACATCTGTACATTTGGACAAATATATATATATATATATATATATATGTATATGTATCTACACAAATATACACACATACACATGGTGCCTATCTAGGGAAGACTTCATATATGAACAAGGAACCTGGAAAAATGTCTAACTAATGTTGAAGGATTTTTTTCTTTTTCTAAACAAAAGACAAGATAAGCAGTGAAAAGAAGAACTCAATCTAAATATTTTACATGCAGTTATAAATATGCTATAGGGTCAATAATCCTTCCTGTTGTTACTAAAAGACTTCAGGTCTCCCATGACAAGCATGATGTGACAGCAAGGCCAGTGAGCTGTTGCTACTATAAAAAACACCTTAGGTGTTTCTGTGAGACAGAGGAGGTGTGAAGAGGCCTGTGAGAGCCAGACAACTTTTTTTTTTTTTTTTTTTTATAAATAACTCTACATTTCTTATTCATAAGCAAGGAAGTGCTAGCTGTCCTGGGTTCGATTTTCCAGGTCAATCCAAATTTACCAGACCAAGAGTCTTACTTGTGCATTCCTGCTGTGCTCCTACTGGAGCGTTTGTGGAGGCAACAGATGAAACCCAGAGAGTTTGTGAAAAAGTGAGATTTTGGCATGACTTGACCTTTCCCTTTGAAGTATGGGTTGATGTAGTTACATTTTGACAAGACATCAGTCTGTGTGATTCAAGAATACACAAAGAGTTTGGAGGTTTTTCTTTTTTTATCCCATTTCTCCTGCAAGCCACTTCAGGGCAGCAACATCCATCACTTTCCCTCATTTCTACCAGCACTGAATGACAAACCACAACAAATGGCAGTAACACACACCCAGCCAGAGCTTCAGCTGCAAATACACTGCAGCAGCAGGAACCCCCAGGCCAGAATCTTGTTTCCAGCACAAGGGAACAAGGGGCAGCACAGGGCCACCCTGTCCCTAAAGGAGCCACAGTTCACTCCAAGGCACCTGCAGATGTGCACAATGACAGGGACCCTCTGCAGGAGACATCCTTTATACAAATAAATCATTTCTAGCTGTGTATCAGCTGAAGCAGAGTCCACTGGTCCCCCTCAAATGCCAAAGTGTGATCTGGGAACCTGATTTCTGGAGAAAGCAGATGCAGGCAGGTGAGGACAAGTGCTCAGGATATCAGGAGATATGAACTTGTGCACCAAAAGGGGAGAAATTCTCATTTAGTTGGCCAAGTTGTGAGAACCAAACACTAAACTCATGACATGTGGCAATACTCTTGAAAATTCTATCATCAGTCTCCATGGATCATATCTGATCACTTTCCCATCCAGCAAAACAGGTCTGCTGGCAGGAGAGGCAGAACTTTACAGGAAAGGGATCCTCCTACCCCTATGCCAAAGGTGGGGTGAGTCCTTCACACCCCTTCTTAGGGTGAACACCAAGGCAATGAGGCTTGTAAGCTGTGAGTTACCTGATGTAAATTATTGAGAACAGCTCTGTAAAAGCATCGGCCTCACAGCCTGGCTGCTCCCCTGCGTGTTCTGTAAATATATAAAAAGCAACAGAACAAAACACAAACATAATACCATGCTGTTCAGGTAACTCTTCCCCTAAACAGCAAAATCAGCCTGCAAGTGTGTTTTAAATACCATCTTTGGTGGTCCATGAACACTAAACATGAGGGTGTGCAGGTGCTATATTCACACCAGTGCTCTTTGCTGCTAAAGCTCTTTGTCATAAGAAATTAGGCCACATGGCAACGAAGGAAACATTCTTTAGTCCTGAAACAATCCCAGCAGAACGATGGTGAAATGTTAGCAGTGGTTAAATTTATTGCATGTCAAAAATCTGGGTCTTCAAACAGCTCTAATCCAAGTCACAAGAACTCTGCAAAGCTGCCCAGCTCACACAGCCATGGGGGAAAAAAGGCAGCCTGCTATGGAATGCCAAATTTGCTCCACTGCAGGGGAGCTGTGGAGGAACTTCTGGGCAAGGGAGCCAAGAAGGGGATGGGTAAATAAAAAATTACTTCTCTCCTCTTAATCTTTAATACCCTAACAGAGAGAGCCAGTCTTGTTTACTGGCAGCAGCGTGCAGCAATTATACACAGCAGACTGTTCAGCAAACAAAGGAAGTAAAACAGAGATATGAATCTCAAAATTAAGGAAGGAGTGGTCTTTCTCCAACATAATGTTCATAAACAGAAGTTCTAGCAAGCAAAAACAGTACTACACTGGAAGGAGGTGGTGCTGTCCATGCATTTCCATACTCATGCATTTTCCATACTTATACTGCCTCACAAATGGGGAAAATCATATCATGTAGCCATTTCTGTATGAAGATCATAACCTCTGCCTGAGCTGCAGCACAACTTGTAAGACACATCTTATACAGAGATTCCACCCTGCACTGAAAGTGGGTATTACTTTGCATAAATTTTGCCATATTTAACACACAATTTGAACAGGAAAAGATCATCACAGGAAACTTAATCCATCCTTATGTATTAAATTAATTGATATAAATCTGCATGTGAGCCTTCCTTATAAAAACTCTGGGGGTTTTACCTTAGTATGGGATGCTGTGAGACTTTCCATTAAGTGTTACTTCCACATCTTGTGGCCTTGTTAGAGCACACAGTGAGGAGAGGAGGTGCTCTGGGCTGTATGAACAGGCTGCTCCTCAAAACAGAGACATGTTTGCAAACAGCATCCTAAAGATCTGGGGCTGAACACAGCAAGTGATAACACTGCCAGGAATAGAGACCCTCAAAAGAGGAGATACAACCATCTCAGACATGGAGGTTGTTCCTCAGAGGAGCCACCCACTAAACACTTGGAGAAGAGCTTTTACTGCTTTGGCACCTCTGCTGGAAGAGTTGCTGGAAGCAAAGATTCGGCCAAACCTCCTGCAAAATGGCAAAGGGCAGTTCAAATGCAAAGGCCCTCAGAAGACCCAGGGAAAGGAGAAGAGCACCAAAGCTACACCAAAGTGCAGTGTCTCAATACTAGGGGACACTGACACGTATCTTCTAACAGATCTGACCAGCATCATCCCTGCCACCACCAAAACAAAAAAGTGAGTACAGAAATCTCAGCATTGATCACATGTCCCAGCAGGGCAGACAGGCTGCACTGAAACATGTATTCAAGCCAAGACCCAGCACTGTTTTTGTGCCCACGTGTTGCAGCAAGTGTAGCTCAGCATGTCACACCCAAGGCAGAGCACTGCCCAAAATACACAGCCATGCAGGAGGTACACCAAAATAAGAAATCCCTTGGTTTTGTTAAGGCTGATGGATGTTCTCCAGGAACAGTGGAATAGCACAGTTTTGCCAAGTGTAGCAGTTTTTCTACCATTCCTCCACCATCCACTCTCAGAAAAGGAATTGCACAGCTTCACTCTCAGAAAGAGAGACCTCCACAGGCAGCAGCCTTCTGTTGAAGGTTCTCTGAATAGAGGCTGTACAACAGCTCTCCAGAAGAAAGCAGATCATTCTTATAACCTCCATCAGTCCCATCAGATGTCCTGCAGAGAAGTTGCCAGGGACACATCAATTCTGGGTAAGCAATTCCCCACGGAGAAGGCCTGGAAATGCAGTGGGACTCTGTGGCTTCATCCTCACAGACTCAGAGTCAGAGGGGTCCATGATGCAAGAGCACAGGCTCACAGACAAATTCCATATATACCCACTTATTTACAGTATATAATCATCAGCACTCCCCCCCCCCCCCAGCTCTTATATAGTGCTTTTCATCCACTTGTACACATGAAGATTCATTCAACCTTTCTTAAGGTCTCTTATGATTTAATAATATTGTATACCATAATTGGAGAGTTTCTCTTTTTATAGACTTTGTTATTATCCCTGGGCAGCTCTTGTTTAGTTTAATCTGTTTTATTATTTTCAGAAGACTAACAATGAAACACAACATGTTATGAAACAGAAATGCACAGGATAATAATGGTAATTTGTTATAGCAAGTAACACCTAATGGAAAGTCTCACAGCATCCCATACCTCATAAAACCCCCACAGTTTTTATAAGGAAGGCTCACATGCAGATTTATATCAATTAATTTAATACATAAGGATGGATTAAGTTTCCTGTGATGATCTTTTCCTGTTCAAATTGTGTGTTAAATATGGCAAAGTTTATGCAAAGTAATACCCACTTTCAGTTCAGGGTGGAATCTCCTTATGAACTCCACAGATGCATGGACTTCGTGCCAGGAAAATGAGCATTTGCACTCCAAAAGAGGTGCAGCTGCATCAGTGGCAATAATGGTTAAGGCTCTATGTGGAAACAGCTCAGAGATTAATGAAAAACCTGTAGCAGCATACAGGAAATAAGCCCCTTTGCACTGGTGCTCCTGCAATGGCCAGTGTCCACCACAAAGAGCAAGAGCACTTGGTGCTGATTTGTGCTGATAATCTTCCCACAGTACAGTACAATGCCTGAGAATTAAATGGACAACAAGGCTTAAAAGGCTTGGTCCTTGGTTTGCTGGGATGGCAATGGGTGACAAGGCAGAGGCTGCATCAATTCCCCCCTCCAGCCACTGCCTCAGAGCACAGGAGTCATCCCTTACAGAGCAGAGTTAAGTGCAGGCATTCAGAGCAGCTTATTGCTTTCCAGCAGGGGTAGGGAAAGAAAAAAGAAATCACAATTAGACTGGGAAGAAGCAGCACCTTGAAGGTGGCAAATGTGCCAGAGGAGAATTTTCTGGTAAAACCTCAGCAAGTGTGGTTTGATGATCATTCCTGTGTTGCAAATAACAAGGGTACCACTCACACAGCTTTAGGTTTGCACCCACAAGGGGCCTTGGTAAACTGAGTAGAAGAAAAGAAATCCAGAAGAAAGCAAATCATTCTTATGATGGGCCTTGGTAAACTAAGAGAAGAGAAAAATCCAGATGACGGCAAGCAACAAAATTACAAACCAGGTGTCATTTTATCTAGAGAGTGAACAAAATGCAGTTTGTCTTAAAAAATATTCATAAGTAGCACCTCAGCCAGAACTGAGGAAACTCATGAACCTCTTCAGCAGCCATCCATCAAAGCGTGGAGAGAAGAAGGGATGAGATGTGATCAAAACCAAGCTAAGACAGTCAATCATCAAGAAGAGAAAGCAATAGAAACCAAAATCTAGTATAAAGTTATTAGTCCTAAAGACAGTATTTCAAACTGGATGTAACAGTTCTTCACCAAATATGAAGTCAGTTTGAAATAAGTTGAAGACCATGAAGGAAATGCCATTCTAACTTGCAAAGAAAAAAGGTAAAAAAAAAGGTATAGTGAGCAAAAAGAGAACACCCTTTTTTCTTTTCCCTTTCTTTCTTTAAGACTGTGAGACAATAAAGAGAAAGCTCAGGAAAGCAGTCAGAAAGAGAGAGAGGAAATGCAGAGAAATGCCTTTAGGTAACCAGCAGCAGGCAGAGTACTTTATTTTCAGGGACTCTAAAGAGTATTGACAAGGATGCTCCTGTGGGCAAGAAGGCTGGTCGAAAGCTGAGACTTTTAGCTAAAAGATGGGCAAAGAAAATTAATGGTGACATTGGTGCAAGAGGAACAGAATGCCCAATGAGAGAAAATCTCCAGGAATTGGTAGGTGTTAAATAGAGACAAGACACCACTGAAGCAAGCAGCAAAGATAAGCGTGACTGCATCCACCTCAGCCAAGTTGTTCAGGAGCATTAGAGAACTCTTTCTCTCATAAAAGGCTTTAAATTCAAGAGACAGGCAAATTTTATTCAGGGCTGACAAAATGTGAAGGCAGACTCCTTCATGCTTTGTACACACCTCTCCTACTGAGCAAATCCTCACCTCTGCAAGCAGCATGACAGCATGGACCCCAGCCAGGTCTGCATCCCCATCCCTGGGCAGGGAGCCTCCCCCCACCCTCCACAGGAGCCTGTCCTCCTTCCAGGGAGTGCAAGCAACCCCGAGAAACACAGCCCAAACTTACACCCACAAACATCAGACACCTGCTACAAAAATTACATTTGTGAGGGAGACTTCTTGTGCACCTGAAACTGGGGGAAAAACCCAAGCTTTGAGGCACCAAGCTTTGGAAGACACCTAAAATCACTGTAAGGCATTCTGCTCTGGGTCAAAAGAAATCCTTATGTGCTTAGGGATGTATCTGTATATTCCAGTTATAACACAAGCAGTTTTACAAAAGAATCTGCTTTTCTTCACCAAGCCCACCTCTTCCAGTGTGGCTACACCAGCACTACATCAATTTCATGGCAGGTATCACAGCAGCAGTGTGGAGAGTGAATGCCACAGCATGAGTAGAAATAGTAGACTAAGCTGTACAAGAGAAATACTGACACAATCTTAAACATTGTGATGTTCAGAGTGAAGAAAATACTTGTGCACTGTGTATTTAACCTGACACATTATAGCTCCACTATATTACCCTGCACTGTCAAACTGTAATATAGCATTAAATCAATAACAAAGAAAATGTGAGGTCTTTTTTCCTTCCCCAGGTTGTTTTGGTTCTCTTAAGCTCCCTGTCCTTGAAACTTATGCCACTGATACAGCTGAAAAAACAGAAGGATCAGCTGTAAACAACCAGATAGATCAGAAGGCTGACAGTGAGTTATAGAATCAGTTCTCTCTTTGGCTCTGTATTTACCTCTAACCCAGCTCACATTCACTTAAGGCTTTGATCCAAAGCCACTGGAGCCTCACTTGAGGCTCTCAATGCCAACCCAGAATACTGAGCTGCTGCTGAAGGGCCCTGTTTACTTCCCAGGCAGGTACACACCCAAGCCATCAGTGGCTAGCAGCCTTGGTGGGCAGACCTGGAAGGTTACCCATGCTGCAGTCAGCACCTGAGCACAGCCCAGACTTTTTAATTTATCCTTTTCCTCATTTTTTTTCCCAGCTAGGGTACTAGTAGGATGGCTCTCTGCACAAACTGTGTCTCTTCAAATTCCCTTTTGCAGCTTACTCCCCCTCCAGCTCCTCTCCTCCAAGGAGTGGAGTGGACACTCTGACACCCTCCCCAGAGAGCCAGGCACATTCCCAGTGAACACCACTCCCACCTCCTTTGGGGAAGACCAGGTATCTGCTGTGCTTCCCTGCCATGCCATCCTCCCAAGTCTTTGTCACAGCCATGTGTCCTAGATGTGTCACCACCTTTTTCTTCTGTCCCTGGTGGGCTGTTCCTTGAGACATCCCTCACCAGCAGCTGCCTTGGCACCACCACCGAGGCTGAGCACACAGGGCCTTCACTTCTCAGCCACCTGCAAGCCAGGAGGCTCATATCTGATTAAATGTCTTGACATCTTGGCATACAGAGGATTTGAAAGGCTTCACTCTCACCATTTTCTATCACTGTGTACCTTCACTGTGCTGCTGACTACACCAAATCTTCATCACCTGTGTTTCTGGGTTGGAGAATCTATCTAAATGGGGATTTGGCAGACAGAAAGAGAAAGAGGAAGGGAGACAGCATTGAGGATTGCACCTTCTGCTTCAGCAGCTGAGAAACATTTCTGCAAAACCACTGGAAACAAGGAGTAACTGAAGTGCTACTGAGGGAATAAATGATTCAGTGAACTTCTGTTAGTGGAGGCAAGGTGTAAGACAGAAAGCACCCAGTTTAAATATAAATCCTGATTGAATTACAGAACTGGCAGTTCTCTTTTTTGCCTTTTTTTTCTACCTTTCATCTTAACATTTTATAGGGAAGACACCAAAAGATAGTATGTTCTGAGTCCAAGAAGTTGCCTTCTTTAGAAAGAAGTGTATTGAATCACTTCTTAGAGAAGAAAACACCTGCAGGTAAGTAAGTCAAAGTGATAGCAGCTGGAGAAGAGAGCATGAAGTAAGTTTTTCTGAAGGACTAAGCAAAACCACTGCCTACCATCTCAGCTCCTGTGCAGATGAGGAGTTCTGCTAGACCTGTCACCTAACAGCTAACCATGTGTAATAGGAATGCTTCTGAACCAACTCATTCAGCATTCCTTTATTTTATAGAAGTCAAGAGAAAAGGCAAGAGAAGTTCAAAGACACAAAACAGACATTATTTAATTCAACAGTCCATATGGAGGCTTTTTCCCCCTTCTGATGTTAACCCACACAAAACAGTGCAGCAATACTGTGAATATTTTAAGTTTTGCTTAATGGTTCCAGTGGGCCACTCTTTTTTTCCTCTGATCATTCATACTGTCAGATCCAGTGTGAATAATGTCAAATACTTGAGCTCTTTTCACTGTTTGGCTCCAGAGCATTAGTCTACGGGAATGAGGACTGTCACTTATGATTTCCAATTCATCAGGGACACTGAACTACTGTTACACAATTTCAGCAATGTCTGCTTCAGATTTTTCTGACAGATGGGTGATAAATTTTTTTAATTGAGATCATTTCAGGAATATGTAGCTTATATGTAGGATATGTTCAGCCTAATGAGAAGTCCACGGGGCATTTTGAGTCCTGCCTCTTACTTTCACAGCCACAAAAGGCAGAAAAGAGACTGAGACAAAGTTTCAGTAGATTGATGAATCTGTAGATATAAATTTCAGCACACCCTTCACATCTGTTCTGTACAGGCAGTTTGGAGATCTCCCAGATGCTTTAATCTTAATGCAGCAAGATGCAAAACAAGCCTTTACAGATGAAAGTTTCATGCAAGAGAAGCAGAGCCACTAGGCTGATATAAAGTTTCATGCCGCTATTGAAATGCCTTGGATTTGACCAAATGAGCACCACAACAAGATAAATTAAATAAAACAAGCAAATCTACAAACAATAAAGATACCAGAATACTTTGGTCCTCTCTTCCCTCCTTCCTGCACGAATCACACAATTTTCTCGAGTATCTTAAGTGGCTGGAGTAAATTCTAACAAAAGTATTAGCAACGTTCATTTCCATTCTGTTACCTATCAGTTTCTGCTAAGCTTTTAACGAGAATCAGGGTAAATACTTTTTTTCCTTCTGCAGGAAGACAGAGAGCAAGCAGCAACCTCCTGCTGGGCAAGGCAGGGGCGGATGCCTCAGGCAGGCAGAGCACGGCGGCTCAGCCACAGGTTCAGCACTGCTTGGCAAAAGCTGCCCCAGGCTTCTTTGGAAGCACTGGGTTTCACTGAGGATTCACTCCACCCCGTTCTCAACATCTTCCTCTGACACCCTACTGGTAGAACTGAAATGGGAAGAATGTGGACACTGGAAGGCTGGAAGGATAATTGGAACACAGTGGATATCATCTCCCTCTGCAGCCAGGGAAGACAAACGATTCCTTCCCTATTCCAAATGCAATGCCAAGTGGTGAACAAATGACTCTGCCTTTGACCCAGTGTCTTGGCTGTATGGTTATTATAAGCAGAGAGGATTAAATCTTGTTCACAAAATTAGTGTCATTTCCCTTCCAGAAAGGACTAGGCAGAGACAGCACTTCATCCTTTTTTGACACACACCCCTTTAAACAGCAAAGGCAAAACCAGTTCAAGTACATACAAATGGGAACTGGAACATTTAGTTTCCATTTCGTTATTAAAGTTTAAGTTCCTTTTGCTCATTAGCATCACAATCTCAATCCTGCAACCTGATCTAGGAGGCCAAGTCCAGCACTCCAGCACTAATATTGTGTGCAACGAGGTCAGTGGTGATACACACACGTTCACTCTTCCCTCCAATTACCCCCAGGTGTGTTGCTGGAGGAATGGATTAGTTACATAGACCCCCAAACTACAAGAGTTTGGTTGGACACATGATGGAGAGAGAAGGCACTCTGTGTGCACAAAGCCAGCTCTGCCTGCAACTACCTACTCCCACCTCGCTCTTTACAGAAATGGGCTGAGATGCCCTTCAAGGAGAAGGTACAAAACTTGTTCCAAAAAATCCAGCTTACAAGGGTCTGTGCTCTTCAGCTTTCCTTTATGAGGAGCATGCCAGCCTGTGCCCAGACAGCCAACACTGATGGCTCTTGGCTCCAAGTCCACCTTTACAACCACAGAGCAGCAAGTGCTCTGCGGGAGTGCCAAGGGGACGTTCCATTTCCCAAAACTGCTCCCGCTTCACAGAAACACTCAATTTCCACAAATTCATGAAATTCTATTTATATATCCGGTGCACTAATGAGTTACTCAATCAGCAGAGTGAACCAGGAACCGGTAACACATCCCCCTGGCAGACCTGCCAATGCACATACCCTTTATTCCAAACACCTGCTGTAGTTTGTAATGAGCATCTACCGATCACCCAGCACTAGACATCACTCAGCCACACCACCAGCTCTCCAGCACAGCTCTCTGCAAACACATGCATCATTTCTAAATGCTAAAATGTGCTAAATATTCATCGTTAGTGTTCCATCAGAATAAATTAAATAGAGAACAAGCTAATGGAAAGAATGACAAACTGTACGGGTTGTAACTGAGCTGATTTGCCTCAAATTCTTCTCCTGGGGGAGAGAGGCCAGCGAAGGTTTTCTTTCTAGGATTAGCGAAGGTAGCTGTCCACTTTACTGCCTCTCAACTTCCCTTTATTCCTGTAAAACCGAAACTCCTCCTCAACAACTTCGCCCGGTACACGGAGAAGGAACATCTGAAGCAGGGAGGCTGCAACTCCGCGGCTGACAAGGGAGGCTGGCAGCTGCCAGGAGGGATGCGCGGAACGGCGCGGTACCCGCGGGGCTGACCCCTCCACTTAGCGCTAAGAACAAAGGCAGGGATAACTACGGGTCTGTTTCAAAACACAACGCGGGAAGTTTCTGGCACGATCGCTCAATTGCGGAGAAAAGGTACTCGAGATAAAGCACAGGAGGAACTCACGAGGAATTCATGTGCGCACCTTCCCCAGCAAAAAGCGATTTCTGAAACGCTCCGTTTTCCCTTTTATCCCTCCCGCAGCCCGGCGAAGAGGCGCCACCTGCTCCCAAACGGCGGGCAAAGAGAGACACTTGCCGGGAGAGCGGCGGACTCCTCCGGAGCGTCACCTCATCACTCCCCTTCTCCGGAAAACTTGCCCCGGGCCGGGCTGCGGGACCGTGGAGCCCCCGCCCGCCCCCGTCCCGCAGAGCCCCGGGCAGAAATGCTGAATCACGAAGCCGAGGGCGCGGGACCGGGGGGCTCCCCCTGACCCCCTCCCGGGGCCGGCCGCCCCCGTCCGCCCGGGCACGGAGCCGGGGAGGCTCTGTGCGGAGGGGAGCCCCCGCCCGCCCCGCCGACACTCACTTGAAGGTGAGGACGCAGAGGGGCCGGTAGGACTTGTGGCTGGTGTTCTCGGCCATGCGCTTGCCCCAGAAGTCGTTGGCGAAGGCGGCGGACACGGGGGCGGCCGCCCGCACGTCGGGGTTGTTCACGATGGCCCAGACGTCGTCGTGCACGAACTCGCCCCGCAGGGAGTTGCCGTAGCAGAGGACGCACAGCCCCGCCAGCACCGCCGCCGCCGCCGCCCCGCCGCGCCGCCCGCCCGCCGACGGGCAGGGGGCCGGCGCGGCTCGGTCCCGGCTGCGGGAGCCCCGCGCCGAGCCCGTCACCATGGCGCGGGGCTCGGCCCCGGCTGCCCCGGCTGCGCCGCCGCCGCGGCGCGGGGAGGCAGCGGCGCCCGCATGGTGCGGGGCGGGCAGCGGGACCGCCGCCGGCCACTCGCGCTCTGCCGAGGCGCAGCCCGCCCGGCTGCAAATAAACAGCGGCCGCCTCCCCGCGCCATCCCTTCTCCTCCTCTTCCTCCTCCTCCTCCTCCTCCCCCCCCGCGCCCCCTCCCGCACGCATGCTCCTTGCCGCGCTGTCACACGGCCGCCACCTCCTCAGCCCGTCGGCGCGGTGCGCTCTGCCCGCGGGGCGCTCTGCCCGCGGTGCCCGCTGCCCGCAGGGCGCTCTGCCCGCGCCGGCCCCGCCGCACAGCGCGGAGGGGACGCGCCCGGCACGGCCCGCGGCGGGGAGCGCAGTCCCGCTGCGGCGCTCGGGTCGCCGCTGTCCCTGCTCTCTCAGGAGACGCGTGCAGGGCTGTCCTGCCGCCTGGGGCCAGCGCCTCCTCCGAACCCCCCTGCAGGCAGCCCCCTCCGCAGCTCCCCTGGGGACCGTGCTCACCTGGCCGGCGGCAGCATCCCAGCCGGCTCCACGGCACCCACGATGCTCCACAGCACCCACAGCGTGCATGATGATCCGCTACCGATGCTGTTGCTGCACCGCATCCACGCTGCTCCACGGCATCAGTGCTGGGCCACATCCTCCACGCTGCGGCGTCGGCTGTGCCAAACAGTTCCCCACTGTGTCCTGCTGGAGGAAAAGGCATTTTCGTGCCACAGAACTTGTTTTCTCTACTCTGGTCTATTTCCTGTCTTTATTCCAAAATCGTTTGAGAGCTGTAATGTATCTATACCCTCCCACGGATGACCTTTCCTGTGTTAGTGATAAGCCCCAATAACTTAAGGAAAGGCCATGGTCAGATCATCTATTCACCCATTTATGAAAACTACATAGTCACAGATTTTTCAAAAACCAGAAAAACAAGGACTCTATTAATGGGCTTTTACCCTTTAAAGAAAACCTTCTGCCTATAACCAAACAAAGCAATAACACTGCTTGGCAAAGAGGCTTCGATTCAATTTGGTGAATAACAGCCTGGACGCACTTTGAATTTGTTCTTGAGAAAAGATGCACTGGGCAGGGCTCAGCAGCAGCCTGTGCAGCTCCTAGCTGCTCCCGTGTGAGCGTGCCTGCTCCCGTGTGGGAAAGAGAGGGGAGCGGAAGCCTTGGAGAGTTCATGCAGGCTGTCCAGGGCAAGCCTGCTCCAGGAATGCTTTTTCCCCCAGCCTATTTGGCACTTGGAGTGGTCTGGTATTTTCCAAGTGCAACAGAGCAGGCTTTTCAGATGCACTTTTGTTATAGCTAAAAATAACAGTTAACTCTGCCTAGGACAGTGTGTTTATATCCGGGACAGAAGGAAACTCCACCACAATCAGAACCATTAATGCAAACTTTCTCTTTAAGCAGCTGATGAGATTTAGGCAGCTGGCTGCATGGAGTTTTCATCAGCAGTGGGAGACCACTCATGATAATGTATTGGTCTTCATTTCCACCAAAGTTTCAAAGCCTAGGCACGCAAACCTAGACTCCAAAGTCAGTGCATAGGCAGAGGAAGAGAAACAGCCTGGTATCCAGAGGCACTCAAGTACCAGAGCCCACGAGGACCCAGCAGCTCTGGAAACAACCTCACTATTGCACACATGGCTAAGAGGTGGGATCGGGACTTTTTGTTGACATAAATTAAAGTAGTGTTTGGGGGGGGATGGTAGAGAGGAATAGACTGTCATGTTGTTGAAAGCAAAAACAATGTATAAGATTTAAAAATTGAAATTGCCTTACAGTAGACAGCAGGTCATATTTGAAATTCTAAGTTACTCAGCTGAACAAAATCTGCAATCCTCTAGCGCAGCTGGGCCTCAGCAGGCTGTCCCTCCCAATAAGACCCCCGTACCTCTGGTCCTTCACCTCCAGGGATCAGAGTCCTCACAGCCTTTCTCATCGATGTCTTGCAGCCTTCTGTCCTTCCCCATCATCGCAGGCTGGGGGCAGCCCACTGACAGCCTGCTCCTGCCACAGAACAGGGCCCAGGGCTGCCACCGGGCAGCTTGGCACACGGGCAGGGACAGATCTCTCCATTTGTTATCCAGGGCTGTGGGACATGTCCCTGCTCTGTCACAAGCTCTGCTGTCCACTCCTTCAGCTTAATTAGTTCTTTACAAAAAGCTCACCAAAAATGCAGAGTTCTAAACCAGCAAATGATGAAGAGGTGATAGAAAATAATTTTCCCATCAAGGAATTTGCTGACAGTATCTTCTGACAGTATCATACACAGCCATCTAACATCACATAGTACAACAGGCACACTCCATGAAGTAAATAACGTTGCTTATGAATACAGAGCTACAATATCCTGCTCTCTTCCATAACCCACCACGCTTGATTAACACCAAAAAGAGAGAGATGGCAGTCCTGACCCACTCAGGACTCCTTCCCTTCACACTCTTTAGGAGGGCACCTATACAGACCATTGGCTTTTATCTGGCACATACCTAGACTTTGCAATGGAGAAAAACCCAATGTATTTTTAAACTGTTTCTTATGTGTTTATTGAAATGTTATGCATAACATGTAGTCAACACTGATTTGCCAAGTCCTTACATGACAAGAAAATCTATTCTCACTTCTCCAAGACAGACCAGTTCTTTCCTTTCTTCCCTCAAGCAAACATCTGAAAGAGACAAAGCAATGCTCCAGCCAGCCAGTGAGGAAGACCTCCTGTTCTTCACACCAAGACCCACTGAAATACCAACACATCATCCTCTACTTTCTCCACAAAGGGGAGCATTACCTCTTCATGCACCAGTCACCATCACAGATTGAATTCAAGATGTTGTCTGTTGCTAGAAGTCTTGTCCACCTATAAAGAAAGTATCAGCAAAAAATTCAGAGAGCAGAAGAAATACTGAACACTGCTGTGTTCTGAATGTCAGATCTGTACAGATATATGCAGGCATAGACACAGAGGGAGATGAGAGAGAGAGAGAAAGAAGAGACTACAGAGATGGGATGATTTGCTCCGAAGTTGCTTTGTCACTTCCAAAAATATGTTATCTAATAAGATGTGTTTCCTTCTTCTGTGAGCCTTGGTTCTTTCTCTACCTAAAGTAACCATGCCATTGCTTCTGAAATGTGAAGCCAAATTGCTTCTCAGAAAAGCCGAGCTGGCTTCTGGAATTGTGTGTAGTTGAAGTACTCCAGCTATTTTCCTGCTTCCTTGTGTTTGAATCACAAGTTTTGTGCCAGCTATATAAAAAAGATTAACAAATGGCTGTTAAAACTAGAGACCTTGAAACTAATTATGTGCGATGCTCGAAAAATCCTTGCTCTGCTAATTGAGCAGAGCTCGTTACTTCCAAAGCAGGAAAGTTTTGCCTCCACTTGGAGTAAAACATACGGCAGCCAATGCAAGGCAGGAGACACATTTGAGCAGATACACTTCAAAGGGTTGAGCACTGATTGATCCGCTATTATCTGACAATTGCAACTGCTCAAAGGCAGAGAGAAACTGCAAATGTTTTGAGTTTCGAGCTTAAACACGGAGTTCTGAAGAGTCAAGCTTTGCATTGACTGATTAAAGTATAAGAATGCAGTAAATACAATTTAAAAGTTAAATTACCATATGGTCATAGCTAGAGGTAAATTTCAAAAGTAGCACATGTAAATAGTTTCTTGCTGTCTGAGCAAATAATTTTACATTTAAATGAAGTCATTTGGTAACTGGTCCAATTGATTTCTGCTTGTAGTCAGTTACTGCAATTCATTTCAGTTGCCCCAGGATGAAACTCTGTATCTGCCACACAGAGAATCTTCAGTGGATACAGATTATGTTTGTATGGTTAAAAACAAATTAGGAATCCTAAATCCAGTGTGTTGCCTGTGCTCAAAGAGCTTTGGAGAGACAGAAAGCAATCCATGTGGGCCTGAACCCCTCCAAGGGGTTCAGTGCAGGAATAATTTGGTTTAGTCAAGTAGGATTTGCATTTTGGAGTTACTGGGAGCAAGGCAACTGTGAAAGGCTGTACTGAGATTTGCTGGGAAAATCCTAATTACGATCCTTTTTTCCTTCTTATCAAATTGCCTCTAAGTCTATTCAGGCAACAGAAAGTTTCTCTTTGGTGAATTCTTCCTAAAGCCCAGTGAAAGTTCTATGTTTTTGCTTTCACTTTCAGCTGTGGCCAAGAGCCAGAACATGCAGGAGAGGAAAGCTTAGTACCTTGGTCCTGTGATCCTTAGGAGACAAAGAAATCCAATATCCTCAGGACGACCTATCCTTTTCAAAGGGGATATAGTATTTCAAGTTCAGCCCACAACCCCCTAGCAAGCCTTCTCACCATGCCAGTCACAGATTGTGCTAAATATCAGCCCTGAAAATTCCACCCCCTCAGTATTTACCAAGGGATACCAATAAGAAGATATCACATGATAAGCACTGCTTGGTGGATCCTCATGGATGCTCATTTCCCACCCCTGACACAGATGGGAAGTAACAGAATCCTCTGTGACCCATTTTCACATCCATTTGTCACCTGTTTCATATGCTTGCGCAAAATGAGAGATTTCGAGCTCAGAAAAAGCTTGCCATAGTTGTTACTGGATTAGAGGGAATCTCTTTTTCAGCTCATACAACAAATGCATTTTCTGCCTTTGAAGAGACCTGACTTAAGCCTTGGTCTATGGGCAGGATTGTTCAGAGTCTTTGAGCACCCACAGTAGAGGGAGCATCCATGATTTGACGCTCTAC
Organism: Agelaius tricolor; assembly: GCF_023055355.1. Lineage (NCBI taxonomy): Eukaryota > Metazoa > Chordata > Aves > Passeriformes > Icteridae > Agelaius > Agelaius tricolor. Next base: position 9,685,260 of record NW_027269263.1, read on the forward strand.
CAGCAAATGGTAGAGTGACTTGGGTTATGTAATCTCAGTTCAGAGGTCAGGGACAATACAAAGGTGGGACAAGCCCCAGTAATGAGAATAATTGGATTCTTCATCTCCTGAGAGGAGGCAGACTATGGCATAGGCAGATGAGATTCCCCACTCCAGCAGGTTCATCCATCAGCTGAGGGGATCAGTGCTTTCCATTTCTGTGTGCATGGTTTGGGTGCTCAGAAAACCATGAAACACGGAGTGGAGGAGCAAAAGCGTTTTTCTTTCCTTACTTAGAATGGATCTGCACTTTTCCTCTGCTGGAAGCATTGAAGAAGTTTCCCAAAGCCAAAGAAAGTCCTCAGCCTTGCCCTTGCCTGACAGATCTTTTTTATTGCAGCAGAGCAAGGGAAAAGTACAGGCAATAGGGTTTGAGTCATAAGAGTTATCATTTGCAACAGTCATCTATTTATTGCTGATTAACTACAAGACAGTATTATAAGAATTTTTATGCACTTCATGGAAATCAGTTAATGACTCAGAACCACAAAAATTAAAAAGGGAAAACCCAAGATAGGCCACCCTCTGGATAAGCAAATGAGGGATTCTTATATGACCCAACATTTTTTTTTCACTTACATTGCATAGCGCTGGATGACATTTTCACTCTTCCTGGAGCACTGTTTCCAAGCAGAATGTGTGTTTAAAGAGGCTGTTTAAAGAAAACCTTGCTAGAGAGAAGTTGTTTTAAAAGGATAACTTTCCCAAGAAATGGTCATTAGTAACTCAGTGGCATGCTTCCCACGAGGCTGTGCAAGGACACGTGTAAATTGTCTGTGGCTGTACTGCTGCATGCTGAGGTCAAGTGCAGGGTAAGACACTCTGATCAATATTTAGTAGTTGGGATTCATATTGCTCCTGTAGGGAGACACTGGATTTGGAAGATAAACCTGATTTTGGTGAGATAAAGGAGGCATTTTGGACTGTACTGAAACAGTTAATTTCCCCTATAATCAGTCTTCAGAGTTGGCTGGAGGTTCCCCAGTGCAATTGTCTCTTGAAAGTTCATATGTCAAAATAAAAGCAGAGGTTAAAGCCCCTGAGTCTGTTCCCCATTCAGATTCAGTTAGTTTTGTTTTCTGTGAATCTCTGAGCTGGAACGCAGCAGCAGTTCTCTCCTAAAAGTAACTGATTTATACAAAAGATCTTCTGGCATCCCTACATTTGATTGAATTGCATTCACTGCAAAAGCTCTGGTAAAATCAGACTGTTGGATAAAATCAGGAAATCTCTACATTTATTCTCTGATTACCAGGCAAGCTCAATTTCATCATGGTGAAGTAGAAGCCAGTGGTTGCAATTACCTTTCTTTCTTTTCATACATTTTTTAATATTTGGGTTTAGGATGGAAAAATTACAAATTAATAAATCTGCACCAAGTCCAGTCAAGACTCTCTGTAATATTATTATTCATATCTCTATTATTAGCAACAGCTGGAATAAATTTTAGCACAAATATTAAACTCCATATTGTAGAATAAGCCACATGGAGTCACTGTAATTTGAGGAGGGTGAAAGTTTCCATAAAAGCTACTGTGAAAGGAATATGACATTATCTTTTTTCAGGTGACTTCTTTGGATTTTATTTTTGCCAGCAGCTACAGTTCTATTTTGCAATAAATTAACTCCAAATAAGCTTAACTTTCTAGTGTTTATGTTGAACAAACACTCCAGAAAAAGCAATGCATCAAGCATTCATTCTGGGCTCTGCTTCTGCTTCTCTTGCACTGAGGTGTAGGGACCAGCTCTGGCTGTGTTAAAGCAAAGGTAAATCCTCAAGCACAGTCACAACAGCCTAAGCCAGCTATGCTGGCTGGGGAGCTATCCCACCAGTTGGCTTTTCACTGGTTCTGTCCCTGCTCTTTTCCCAAGGCATTTGAGAAAGTATCAGCCAACCAGTAAATCAGTTAAAAATCAAAGCAGTAGAACCCTGTACAGCCTGTCAGAGGAAACAATTTGAAAGCCTGATTGAGGGGGGCAGCATCAGGAGGAAGCAGGATGGAGAAGGAGGCAGCTGGGAATGATTGGAATAGCTTTTCTGCCTTCCCTTTTCCTTCTCCATTGTTTGCACAGACCATGCATCTAAGTGACCCTCCAATTGGTAGTAGGATAAAAGAATCACTCCCCAGTGATCCCTGCTGTTCAGCACAGCACTCATCTGCACTCTTGTGAGTTTGCCGCAGACAGGCAAAATTTATTGTAATACTCAAGGAATTTTTAATAAAAATATTGAGCCCATTCTGAATGGAAGTGATTATTTAGATGTGGAAGCACCAGAAGGACCAGCAGAAGTGCTGTGAGAATGGAAGGTGCAGATGACACCTGGGGCATCAAGATGCCAGCACATCTTTGTGCAGCTTATCAGGACCTCCCTAAACTGCAAACAGAGTGAAACAGAGGACAGACTATAGACCAAAGCCCTAAAGTAGTGATGAGAGGCAGCAAAGAGCAGACTTAGAGCTGCTCAAACCCCCAGACAAGAAGAGGAAAATAAATCGTAACCCATGGATGAAACAGGACAAAGAACACATGAGGGTGTGAGAGCATGTCCAAATCCTGTTTTGTTTTGGCTAAAATCACCTTTCCCTCTTCCATTGGCTCACACTGAGATTTGTTACATAGTTACTGCACAGTTCTGGGGCTAGAAATATGGCAATGAAAAGAATTATGAGCCATATGCTCCAACAATACTTACACACCTTTTATCCAAGTGAATGCAAACTCTTGGCTCTCCTGAAATGCTCTAGAGAGACATATGTGTGACTTTCTCCAGCTTTCCCTAAGACAAGTGCACACTTATGAGCTCAGGGTTTCCAGCTCCTCCTGCTAATGGGGACTGAAGAATTCCCTCCTTTCAGCCTAAGGAGATGAGCCTCACTTGCTTTCTTATGGCCACTCACACTCCCTGCAATGTTTCAGATAATTTATTCTTCCTGGTTCCACTCCAGTTTTCTTCTCAGTCAGTAGAATTTCTAACCTTTGCATTTCTATTCAAACATTTTAAAAAACAAGGTACTGAGCTTTGCCTAGTCTAGAGCTTACAAATTTCCCATGGCTTCAGCCCAAAGCCATCTGCAGTTCAGCTGAAACACTCCTAGGATCCCTCAACAGGAGTCTGCAAGCTTTCTGGACAGCATTTGGAGCCTGGAAGGCACAGAAACCAAAACAAGTCACAGTTTGGGAGCAAATCTAGCAAACTCAGCCTTACTGAACCTGCTTGGCAACACCTCTCTACAGGATTTTCTGTCACCTCTAGAAGACCACTCCTAGCTCATTACATCTACCCCTTCCTTCCATCCTTGGGACACCACATCATATTCAGGGGCCCATCTCAGGCTCTTCTGACCTCCCCAGGTCCTTCTTAGTTTTTCCTGTGTGCTGTCCAGAGGCTTCCAGAGATGCTCCATGGCCCAGCATATCTTAACTACTGCCAAGTTCATGCCACAGCTCTGTTCCTCAGGCACAAGGCAACCTTTTCTTTTGTAGATTAGAGGTCATGTGCACTGAGACAGAGCTTCTCTGGAAGCTGCTTCAGGAATAATGAGTGATTTCTGTGCAAGACCTAAGGATTTTTGTGACTCTCATCAATATCACCTTCTCAGGGCAGAAAGGCCAACACTCTTCAGTATAAACCAAGATAATAGCAAACAAACCATTCTGCCAAACCACACTACACCTCTGTACTCTTCATCCTTCCTTGGGAAAAGACAAAGAAATTAATTACCTGAGAGCCAATTTCATTTGTATCACTGCTGCTTAAACAGACCTATTGGTAAAAAGGGTAAAAACACAAGAAAACGAATACTTTTATAAGGGAAAGGACTGGAGAGGAGCCTAAAGGAAAACTCAGGCACAGCCCAACTTCAAAGAAGTGCTGCAGAGATCCATGCTTTGTAATTTGGGCCTGTTTCTTGTTATCTCTGTACTTACATAGATTGACAATTGTGAAGAAGAGAAAAATCATAAAGATGAGGGTTGGTCTTTTTTTGGCATGAGGCTGGCGTCTGCCCTGGGAAATTAATCCATGCTAAGCTGCAGTGAGCTGAGCTGCTGAGTTTGAATTTGTGTCACTGAGACTACTTATACTCATGGCTGGTGTATAAACTCTTATTAGTCAGACATGACAGTGGGTGACATCTTGATGAAAGCAATAGCCTATGGATCACCACCCATTCACTAACAGTTTATAAGAATAATTTTAAATGAGCCATTTTCCCAAAGACCACATATCAAAATATTTTGGGGAGATAATTAAAGCTATACTGGGGGATTTTTTTTTTTTTTTTTTTTTTTTTTTTTTTTTTTTTTTGAGAAAGGGATTAGAAGGTCCCAGAGTTCTTTGTCACTGAAGTAACCACATGTGTCAGCCAAATTGGCTGAGCTATTATATTTAGATTCTAGGAAGAGTTCCTTAGATGTTGAGGTCTTGGATACCTCCCAAAAGATTTGCTCTCTGGACAGTTGAAGCAAAATAAAATTAGAGGAGAAAAGTAGTTCACAGCCACAGCTAGTGTTTTCACTTTTTCTGAATATCACATGGTACGAGATGTTGATGAGAAAAGACTGACTTATGAGGGGTGACTTGACAGGAATCACATTTTCATTTCCTTCATAAAATTTTGTAAGGTTTTTTCTCTCTCTCCAGTGGCCACCTCGATGTTGTTGCCTTTTGGAGGCCAATATGATCCTCCCTATGAGAAAAAGATATCCCAAGGCATTTCCTTTTTTCTTTCTCAAGATGCAGACAGAGGATTCCATTAAATTTTTTAATTTGTTTAAGTGGCTTCTAATTTTCCAGACTCCTGTCATGCCATAAAACTGCCTGATGAATGACAGGGCCCTGCTAGGTTTAGCTGGGGTGTAATGTGAGCTCCCAGGGATGGAAACAATAAAACAGAATTTTCTGAGCACCCGGGGTTTTGCAAGAGACTGCTAGCTCTGACTTCACCACACCCTTTCATTTTGTTACCTCCAGTTCAGCGAGTTGCTGCTGGATTTTGCTACATTTTCTATCATTTTGAGCCCTCTGGTTCCCAAAAGTAGGAGAGAATCCTCCAGATGGCTCAGGGTCATTTAAGAAGATGGCTGATAAGTGCCATGACAGGGACTTGCTGTGCATGTATGGGAGCCAGAGTATGGGTTTGGAATGACATGGCCAAGGCTCACACAGCCCAAGGCTCACACAGCCCAGTTCCTAAAGAACATTTCAGAGGAATCAAAAGGCAGCCTCTCACCTCCCACACTGACCTTCTTTGGAGCTGCCCTACTCTGAAAATCCTCCTTTTTTTTTTTTTTTTTTTTTAGTTATCTATACATTTCCATGGATTGAAAAGAAGAAAGAAAGAAACAAACAGTAGATTTCATCTTTCAGCAGTCATTGCCACATGCTGGTTTTGGAAACCAAGTGACAAGATGATCACGACACAATTCAGTTCACTGTCACTAACACAGTCAAGTTGTCCTGGAAGAGAAGCTTCCTCAGAACTCAAGACTGATTCCTTGGCTTTCTACAGAAACCCAATCAGATCTGACTCATTCCTGCAGAAAATCCTCCTCAACATCCAGGCAGAGGCAGCAATAACTATTTTTGCCCTGTCAGGCTGCCTGCAAGTAATCTATGGATCTGGAACATTATCATTCATAATGAATTGGTCCATCTAGCTGAAAGTGTCACTAAGCAACTGCAACAGCAAGCCTCCAGCTTGGGGCACCACCCTGCCAGCTGTGCCAGCCTGGCCTGCCAGCTGTGCCAGCAGCAGCAGCACAGACACTGACCTCTCAATAGGGCTGTTGTCACAGGTCCCAGGAGTGCCAGCAGCTGTTTCTCTGCCCTGGCCAAGCACAGCCACAGAGCATGGCAGAGGCTGGAACAAGGCTTTCCCCAGCCTTTCTGGAGTTTTCATACGGACTTTTCCAGTCTTTGTGTCCCAGGATTTTGAGATGGGAGTGAGACAGGACTTGCTTGGGAGGGAAAATCCTGAGCCATTCCCACTGAAATCCTGTGCCCTCCTGCTGCTGAGCTCAGGACAAGATTAACTGCAAATCAAGCCCTGAGCAAAATCCCTGTGGGAATAGAATAGGACTGTTCCTTGTCTCCAGCATCTTGCAGCAGCCTGTGCTTGTGTCAGAGTCTGCAAAGCAGGAATGCATATGCCCTTACAGTGACAGCATAGGGGATTTTGCTTTGGTTTTTAATAAGAGATTGATAGGGTAAAGGCAATTGTGGGGGACAGGTCAAACACAGCTAATGAAAAAAAGTAGACCCAGTCTTCATCCTGCTTTATTGCTTCCTAATAGAGTAGTGTTTGGCAATAGCTTGTGTGTTGTAAGGCTTAAGGTTATCAGCAGACTGACTGCAGAGAGCTAGTTAGAATTCATCCTGCATCTGGGACTGTAATCTGGCAATTTAAATGAAAACATGTACTCTGCATAGGTGCATGACATAGACTATTACTATCATTAATACAGGCAATAGTCATAATAAATCACATATTGAGTGTGTTTGTTATTGCAAGGAAAACTTAATTATAATTTCCAAGCTGACAGCATTTGATTTGCTTTTTGCTATCTGTGTAATTAGTTTCCAAGTTACAACTGCAAAATCTGTCTTGGTGGGGGTAGGAGGTGTGGAGTTACAGCTGCAGCCATCGCTCTGGCAAAGACAGCTTTTCCTTGAGAATATTAATTTTTAACACAATAGTAAAACCCAAGTAAAATTCCTCTATAAAGGGGGGGGGCTGCTTGGAAGGCTCCTCTCAGGGAGCCTCCCCTCGCAGTGCTGAGCTGTTTTTGGTACAAGGAGCTCTCTAGTGTCCAGCTGTAGTAGTGCAGCTCGGGAAGAGGATGCTGTGAGCACATAACCTGATCCAATATATGTGCCAGCAAAAGGCCTGGGTCTCTTTTAGGTCCCCGGTGCAAATGTGCAAGGCAAAAAGTTCTACTTAACATCACTATTGTCCAAACCAATAGAGCACCCAGAAGTTTGAAGGCACAGCACAGAGGTCTCCTTCATTCCCTCCTCTGTGGTGGTGTTTGTGGGTCCCCAGGATGAGGGAAGAGATGAGAATCTTGACTCCATGTTTCAAAAGGCTGATCTATTATTTCACGATATATATTATATTAAAAGAAAATTATATGTTAAAATTCCACTACATTAAAGAAAACTACACTAAAGAAAGAGAAAGGAGACATCAGAAGGCTAGCAAAGAATGATCATAAAATCTTGTGACTGACCAGAGTCCTGTGATTGGTCATCAAGTAGAAACAATCCACATGAGACCAATCAAAGATGCACCTGTTGCATTCCACAGCAGCAGATAATTATTGCTTTTCTCCTCTGAGGCTTCTCAGCTTCTCAGGAGAAAAAAATCCTGACAAAAGGATTTTTCAGAAAGTATGTCTGTGACACACCTGTCTTTCTCCACCTGTTCTTTAAAGGAGCTTCTGTTGCACTGCTGAAGTGGCTCCTGCTCAGTCTGTGGGGAGAGGATGGATGTGTGTAGATGTCTGTCTGCATCCAGGCCATGGAAAAAAGGTTTAAACTTCTGCTTTGCTCCTCTCCAGGGACAGCAAAGTGCCTGCCATTTGTGGGTCTAAGGCTGTGTGCTCATACTGGCTAGAGGCAGCCTGTTTGATATGAGTGAATGCCTAATTGCACCCCCTGACTTTTCCTTTATGCAGCTGATTATGTGAAATTTTCTCATGCCAGACAAAATATGCTCATGATCACTAACCATAGAAAGAAAACACCAAAATATGTGTGGGCAGTAGTGTCCAAGGGCAGATCACTTCCCTTTGTTTCTAAAGTAAAGACCCGAACATTTTAATTTGCAGTTGTGCAGGTTTGAGCCCCTGCTAGAATAACAATATATTGTCTTCACACTGAGTTTAATGCTTGCATTTTGTTTTTTCAATGTGTTCGTGATGAACTCACTAAAAATGGATGAAAATGGATGAAAAATCTCTTTGGATATCACTGGGTATCACAGATGGAGAATAATGACTTGACAAATTGGCAAACTGAGATTATCTGCAAATATTATGAGAGGCGCTTGAAGCCCTTATAAAATACATCATCACTTTTAACAGCATTTTTGCTATTATAGCACCTCCCTTGTGGATTCTGTGGTTTAACATTGCAAAAAAAATAATGCCAGAGTTGAAGCTTTGCCACTGAAAAGCATCATCTTGTGCTTCCTATGCTCTGCTGCCCACAGCAAGGTTTATTCCACAGCAGAAAATAAATTAGGCTGTAATAATTAACTAAATGCATTTCAAAGGCAAGAAATCCCACGCAGGGCTACGATGCTCACCTTAAATCACTGCAAACAAAACGAGGGTGGCTTTCCTGTAAGTTGCTGTGAGCCAGAGGTCCCAACATTTTGCCTTCAGAGGGGCTTGCAGCAGGTTTTCCTTTCCTGCCATCGACCTTTCCTTGTCTGAGCTCAGCTTGCAGAGAATCCACAGTTGTAGAAGCTGGAAAACAATTTCAGTGATACAAGCCACAAACAGCAAAGAATCCTGCCAGATTCAGGCCAGTTGTGACAACAATAATTTCTTCTCCACTTAGCATTTTAGTTTAATATTAAGGTGATCATTCTTAATAAATGCAAAACCTATCACTACATTAGTATGTCCAAGCACCCTGTGGAATAGCTGGGATAGGGCAGCCCATTTTCCCTTAATTTTTGCAAACCTGCAGGCATGGTGGCAATGGTTTTATCATTTTCAAGGCACCTTTTCTTTGTTTCTTTTTTAAAGGAAACAAAACAAGACAAAAAACCCCTGCTGATATTTTCAGATGAGATAATTAAAGGAGAGGTCTGCCTCCTCCGAAAACTTTTTGTAAAAGCATCCTCTGATGGTGAATCTCAAAAATATAGGTTCCTTTTTCCTCAGGAATTAGGTTAAAAGTGACTTTTAAGATCTTATTGGAACTTCTGCATAATGCAGGGTGTGGGGTTTCTGCAAAGTCCATGACTAATTTCAGTTTTATTTGCAGTGTTGCAGCACAGAGCCCTCACTCCCTGCTGATTGAATTCAGTCCCCCTCAACTGAATTCAATTGCTATTGAATTCAAGAGAACTGGACCAGAGCCTCAGAAAAAAAGAGCAGTTCCTGGACTCCCAGCACCATTTGTCAGATAGGACTTGGTGTTTTACACTCTGTCACGTTTGAAAATGATAAACTAGAAGATGTGTCAGATGTGTTTTAACAAGAAGAATAAAATCCATAATTCAGGACAGCACAGAAAGCACCTGGTTTTATGCTTCGTTTCCATGTTAAAAAACCAGAAGAGGCTCAGAGAAGCATCTGCTGAGCTTCTGAATGGATTTGGATCTGGTGCAAGTGCCCATCTGCCAAAGGCACGTCCAACTCAGACATGAAACCAAGCAAATCTCAGTGATGCTGGGTCAGTTTCACATTTACATCTCAAACCCATAGCAAATCTGGATTGGTGGCAAATGGATCTGATCAAACAACAACAACAAAAAAAAAAAGGCAGAAGCTTTGCATGTCCTTCACAAAATGAGATTCATAAATATCAGACAGTTACAGAAAGCACTTAACCATTTGGGGGTTCATGTCTGTCTTTCTCTGTATTTATGGACACAGAATTATGGAAATCTCCATCTGATCAAGATTGTCAAGTCACAAAGAATATTGTTGTTCCATGAATAATTCCAGTCCTGTAAGATAAATACATTGCTAATGTAAAATTTCAGACTCTGGAGTACTCACAGCAGCTACCTGAGCTCACTTAGCTACAGCCTGAGGACACAGCAATTTCACTGGAAACTCCAAGAGCAAATCAGTTTTTGGACTGCCACAGACTGTATAGAAGAAATGTCTTAATTTGGTTGGTATAGAAGCCCTCCTGAAAACAAACAAGCAAAAAAACAACAAAACCAAAAAAAAAGAAAAAAAGTTACTTGTAGTAAAGAAACAATAATGTGTTTGCCTTGCTCTCGAGCTCAGCTGTGAGATTTTACTCTCCTCAGCAGGAGCAGTGGCAAACTGATGAAGGAACAGATGTGCTAAGTCTGGAATCACTTCTGATCTGCCACAACCAGCACAGATCAGCCAGATCTGGCAAAAGCCAAGTTATTTGTCATTGCCCAGGGAATAATAAGAAGACATCCACCTGTAGCACCCATAGACACCAGCAGAGTCCAGGCAGGGTCCCAAGCCCCAAATCTGAAGGGAACTACTGCAAGTAAAAACATTGCGAGGGGCAGGAGCCTTGCGGGCTTGGGTTGACCCTGCTAAATGCATCTCCTGCTGCCCCTGAACTCACCATGGCTGGTTAGGGAAGGCACTGGATGATGCAGCCCCAGAGCTGGCTTGGTCTCTGCTGCTGTGACAGAGCTGTCTTGCAAGGCTCGTGAGGTGTTTTTGCCCAACACTTCCCATGGCTTCTCTTCCCAGGGTGACAAATCTCTGAATCTCTGCAGCTCCCCAACAACTGCCACTGCCCTGAGTGACAGTGATGCCTTTGGAACAGGCTCTAAGCTCCTTTTACACTCTCATCCCCACACAGAGCTGTGCATGTAACACATAAACAACATGAGCAAATCCTGAAACGAGTGCAGATGATTTGTCATCTTTAATAGCTAGGAAGCTGTGGTGGTGTTTGCAGGGCTCCCAGAACAAGGGAAGAGATGAGAATCTTGACCCCATGTTTCAGAAGGCTGATTGATTATTTTATGATGTATATTATATTAAAAGAAAATGATATGCTAAAACTATACTAAAAGATTAGAAGAAAGGATTTCATCAGAAGGCTTGAAAGGAAAGGAAGGAATAACAAAAGCTCACGACTCTCAGAGAGTCCGAGCCAGCTGACTGTGATTGGCCATTATTTAGAAACAACCAACCATGGACCAATCAAAGATGCACCTGTTGCATTCCACAGCAGCAGATAATTATTGTTTTTCTTTTCCTCTGAGGCTTCTCAGATTCTCAGGAGAAAAATCCTGGCAAAAGTATTTTTCGTAAATTATCATGGCAACAGGAAGCCACTTCATAGAGCAAGATAGATGGAATTGGCCTGCTCAGACCAGAATTTGGAGAAGAGGTTCACAGGTTTAAAAACTTAATTTCTTCTTAAAAACTAAATAACCATAATAACTTATTTTAAATATATATATATATATATATAATCCAACTAACTAGTTGACAAGTTCTCTAAAGAATTGTGAAGGCTTTCTTTTGCCAACAGGCTAGACACAACAGCACACCCTTTAAAGCTTCTGCCCACCCAATCTAGCAAGCTTGCTTAGATTTTCCTGCACTCTCACTGGGAGCTGGTAGGATTAGTGTGAGCATCACATCTGAATCCTTGGCAGACCTCCCCCAGCCAGCAGCACTGTGGTGGCACAGTAAGGGTCCAGGGTGGGAGACTCCAAAAGGCAAAGGATCTGGTCTTGTTGCCAGCGTGTCATTCAGCTGCTTCTGCTGAAAATTAGTCTCTCTCTCTCCCCAGTTCTGATGAATATTGATGAACTTCACAGCATCAAAAGAAGCAAAGGCAGGACAGCTGTTTGAAGGGACAAACACTTCAGTTCTGGATTGCAAGGAAAAGAGACAGAGACAGCAGAGTGCTTGTGATGAGCCAGGCCTTCTCCCTTGCTTGTCAAAATGTGATTTACAGGCACACTTCCATTCACCCTGTGGCTGCCAGTTCCCACATCCTATGTCCACAAATCTCTCTTGTTAATTGGATAGGCAATACGTGGGCTGCCTCCTCTATAAAAAGCTTCTTTAAACTGGGATGCTTCCCAGCTCATTTTAATAAATCATGTCTATAATTACATTCTTTTGCTGCATATTTCTGCAATAAAATCTGTATCATTCACTTACTGGCCTTCTTTACTGTCCAGCCATCATTTTGTCTTGCTTCTGAAGCTGCTTTTCTTGCCTGGTCATTCAAAGACTGCCATTTGCTTTGAAGCCCTAATCTAATTCAGCTGCTTTTTCCTTATCTTCAGAGCCTCTCCTCATCCTGTCCATCCCAACAATCCCACTTGTGCCTCCAGCCACTTTTTGCCATCAGAGACTACTGCAAACCACTCCTGGTAGTTGTGCTCACTAAGGCTGTCCCGCTGCCTCAAGAGCCATTCTGCCACCATGCCAAGTGCCTCTGAAGCTGCCTCTTCCCAATAGCCAGCTGGCAAAAGCTCTTCTTTACACAACAAACCCCTTTGTGATGGAATTTGCTGCTCTTCTTTTGGGGAAGTGGCTGTTCTCCCTTAAGGACTTTAACACAGATCAGCTCAGCGTTACAGCGAAGCCAACAGAGTAATCACCATCCCCATCCAAGTGAAAGAGCTTTGCCAGGCTCTACAAAGAAGTGCAATCTGGAATTGCATTGCCCTCGGGGATGTGTAGGGAGGGGAACCACTAAAACATCTGTGCTGAGTGCTATGAGAAGGAAGTAAAGAGGTTCAGTTTGCTGACGTTCCTCGTAGCTGTAATTCCCCTTTTACACAGCCAGAACTGGGGGAGGATGCCCTGAGCCAGGAAATCGTGCTCCTTTTGACTTTGGGGTGCAGTCTGGAGAAGTAGCCAGGAGCCCTGTTATAGATGGAAAATGAGATGATTGGCTCTCACAATTAAAAGATCGCTATTGTGTGAATATTAAGAAAAGCTTTAGTGCTGTACAGTTATGTTATTGCAGTTTAGATGTCCTCTGTTCTCCCCACAGTTCCCTTTCCCCCCTGTACTGTTGCCATCAGACAGCCTGGGCTGTCCAGGACAGGTACAAAGAGGCTGCACAGGTGTCCCTGGCATGGGGCAGTGGGGAATGGAAAAGCTTGGGGGTGCTTAGGGGGGCAGCATGGCAACACCTGACCTCCAATCCACTTACAAGCAAGCATCTCCACTGATCAATGGCAAAGAGGAGCTGACTGACAGACTTTGGGAGGGGCCAGAGCTGGCTGATGCAGCCCCCAGGGGTGTAAAAGACTGAGCATCCATCTTGAAGGTGAACTGGCCATGTGGTATCCATGAGGGGCAGTTCTCAGTGCTGCAGCTTTTTCCTTATGTAGTCCTTTGCTGTATTTTTGTTAAGGTTTAATAAACCTTTTTAAATTTTCAAAGTGAGCAGTTGTTTCTCACAGTCCCATCTCTCAGCTTTAAATCCCAATCCATCACCACAAAGCTTCTCTTCGTTTTCCTTTTCCTAAAGGTCCTGTCACAGTTCTAATGTCTGGAGGTAACAGGGCTCATCTTAGGAGCCATGTTTTGGAAAAAGATGCAAAAAGAATTAAGAAGGAAAAAAAGAGCAGACAAGTTGGGATGGGATGTGGGTCAAATGAAGCAGTGTAAACATTCAGTCTGCTTTGAAACAACCAGAGCTTGAGACATGAATGTGTGAGGGAACATCTTATCCTATGGTCCTTAAAAGAACTTATCAATTTCTTTTTTTAAGACAGAATAATTTTTAAAAGTGAAAACTTTGTCATTTTCCATCTCAAAAGTACTATGTAAAAAGTTTTAATGTGTAAAGAAATAATGTCAGATTGGTTTTATACTGACACTCAATTTCAGATTCAAAACAGATCGAGATATGCCTCTTTTTTGCATAACTCCAAGCTCAGCTTCAAATGTCTAAGTGGGAAAATTAACATTAAAATGAATCCTTAAACTGCAATTACTTGGAAGATGCAGAGCATGAAGCATTCAAATGGCTCTCAGTCAGTGACCCAGTTAAAATATACAGATCAGTACTGCAATTTGATTGCAAACATTTCAGTGACTTGAGGATGTGGGGGCTCTATCCTGCTCCCAGTTTTACTCTACCCTTGGTGCTGTAATGCAGCCCAAAGAAACAAATACCTGTCCAAAACACTTTTGCCTTGAATGCATTTCCATTAGGTTGAGATCTTCTTCAAGCTTTATTAGGGAACACCAAAATACTCAAAAGAGCAGGTGAGCTTCAGAGATGTGTCAGTGTGTCATGTAATCACTTGTAATATGAGACAGGAACTATTTACACTGGCACTGAAAATTCAACTGCTGCACTGCATTATTGTGAAGTAAAAATGTGTTTGATTACAGAGAAATAAAATCTCAGTATTTGCTATTACATAAGAATGGCTTTGCTGAAGGAGGCACTGGTCAAAGTATTATCCAGATTCTGAGAGAAAATGAATTTATTTTTTCCCTATTTATTAGAACAGGCATATTCAAGATACACCAAGAAGTAGAGTGAGATAATAGAGTTGTTAGTGTGAAAACAGTCCTTCTCCTGCAAAAGGGTAGCAGAGCACACAATCAGTCTGAAGGACCTCATGAAACTTTGCCCTCAAGAACCCCAAGTTGTTTGACTTCCTCCTAAAAAAATTCTCACACCATTACCAAGGAAGCAGAAGTGAGCAAGCTGAAATCTTTTTCCCTCTCTCCTTTGTCTCCTTGTCACTAGCCTTGTTATTTTTAAGGGGAAATGCAAATGAAGGGAGCTCACAGCCACTGTAACACCCCTGGCAACACAAGGTAATACAAGCAAGAAGGAACCCCAGCCACTCCAGCCCCAGATTTCTCAGAGGGAACCAAAGGAATAACCTCATCAGCTGACAGCAACAGCAAGGCTTGTTTTCCCTGTAGTTTATCTGCTAGTGGAAAAGGAGCAGGATGTATTTGGCAAACACTGCATTCTCAGTGCAGCAAGGCACTGTGCCTGCATTCCCTTTCTCTCCAGGGCTGGCTTTGGGTTTCATTTATTTTTTTTCCCTTCCACATCCACTGGCAGCCGCTGGGCAGGGTCTGAAGGAAGCAGTGAGGAGTGTGACCTTTCTCACAGCTCGGCAGGGCTGGGCTGCAGACGAGATAAGCAGCGTGTTGTTCTGCAGGCACCTCCGTGCAGCACTGACATCATTCGGGGACCGGTGCCAGCACCTGTGACAGCTCCTGGTCACACTCATCTCACAGAGCCTGCACTCCACCCCCCTGCTCAGCCGAGCAGGCTCTCCTGGTGCACTTTTTAATTGCCTCTGCAAATGACAGACTGTCTGATAGCGAGGAGAGCTGTGAGACAGTAACCTGCCTGCTAATGCCCAGGTGGGAAGGAATCCATTGGCTTCTCCTTTCCTGGTAGTTTGAAGGTGTTCCCGCCTCTCCTCCAGCCATCTACACCAGCCCTCCTCACAGGGCTTTGCCCTTCTGCTTGTAGCAGGGCCAGACCAATGAATAACCTGATGTTTGGGGTGGGTGAGGTGATTAGAGGGTTCTTCAGGGGGCAGGGGAACGTGGTGGGGCACAGGGACTCACAGAGAACTGGCCAGAGAAGTACCAGAGTCCCATTCCTTTCCAGCTGCTTCTGATCTTCTCAGTAGACATGTACCACAGTCCTGTCACCATCATATTTTCTGGAAAAGTCTCTTTGCCCAGGATTCTTCTCCTGGGAAGCTGAGAAGCCTCAGAGAAAAAAGAAAACAATATTATTTCATTTGCTTCTCCTGTGTTTTGCTGCTTTGGAATGTGGTTTGGAGATTGTTTGTCCAGCAGGTGGTTGTTTCATTGGTTTCATGTGAATTGTTTTGACTTAATGACCAATCACCATCAAGCTGTGTCAGGACTCTGGAAGGAGTCACAAGTTTTCATTATTATCTCTTGAGCCTTCTGTAAGTATCCTTTCTGTATTCTTTAGTATAGCTTAGTATAATATTCTTTAATATAACATAGTATCATAAAATAATAAATTAGCCTTCTGAGAACATGGAGTCAGATGCATCATTCCTCCCTTCATCTGGGAACAATACAATAAATTGCAAATACAATACAGTCCTGTCTACTATCCCAGGGACTGGGAAACAAGTAAAGGAGTGGGAACCACTAGTGAGGGAACTGGAACTGTACAAGGGTATTTTATCCCCCAAATCCATTTTGGGAATCAAATGGTAATTATGATTACAAGGCAAAATTAACACAGCTCCTATGATATGTGCATTTAAGAAGAGTCATTCAATATAAAGCAAGAGGTCATGTCTGAAATCACTCATTTCTGTGACGAACTAACTTTTCAATTTATAAGCAAGCCTTAATGACATTAATTAAATATAAATATTAAGAGTGATAGAGCCAACCTCTCTGAACACAGCACTTGCATTTGGTGAGGGCAGGGTGAGACACAATGCACAGCACCAAGACACACCCAGGTGTTCACAGGTTTAGGTCTATATCTATGTTGCAAAAGTTGCAGGGCACACATATTTCTTTTGTAAGAGACCATGAACAGCTGTAACTTGAATATCTAAACAGTCTGATAGAGAAATCTCATACACAGGAGAAGATTTAATACAGGGGCACTAATAAAAAAAGGCAACATTGAATAATAGAGAGAAAAGTTAGTCCATCCATTCCATTAAAAGCAGGACTACCTTCAACATTTTCTCAGGGTCTTGTAGAGTCGAGTTTTGGTAATATTCAGGGTCTCCAGCCTCTCTGGGCACCCCTGCATCTCTTTTCAAGTGAAAAACTTTTTTCCTCAGACACAATAGGAATTTCCTTGGTTCAAGTTTTCTCTCCAAGCACCTCTCAGCAGCTCTGGTGTCTCTGCAACCCCCATTATGCAGCCCAAGGTAACCACAAGGTCCCACCTGAGTCTTCTCTTCTTAAAGCTGAACAAACCCATCTCCCTCAGCCTTCCTTGAACATTGGAACTCCTGCCTACTGACCACATTAGTGGCCACTCACTAACATTGCTCCACTTTATCAGAGCTTTTATCAATACTTTTTAGGAGCCAGAACCAGGTGCATTACACCAGATGTGGTCTCACAAGTTCTTAACAGGGAGCAATTCCTGCCCTAGCCTGCCAGCTGTGCTGGCACCATTGCACCTCGTGTCAGGTGTGGTTGGCTCTCCTTGTTGAAATGGCACATTTTTGACTCACGTTCAGCTTCGTGTCCATCAAGACTCCAAGTGCTTTTAGTTTAAGCTGATTGCCAGCCAACCAGTCCACAGCTTGTGCTGTTGCATGAGGTTATTATTTCACAGCTGCAGGACTTGGCCTTCTTATATTTCATGCCTCTGTCATCCAATTTCTCCAGTTTGTTCACGTCCCCCTGAATGACAGCAGCCTTGCCCTCCAGCATATAGTACTCCCAATATACAAAATAACTGGAAGCAACATCATGGAAGAGATGATAGCAGCTTAATGGTACTGTATAAACTCAGAAAGTGCAGGACTGACAGCTCTGTTATATTCATCCTGCTGCTGGAAAACAGCCTGTGCTGCTGTCCTTCACGGGACAGTTGATGCCCTTACTTTTCAAGATGAAACCAAAGGATGATGCAGTTTACAGAAGAAGCTTAGAGAATTCCTGTGAGAAGCTTTAGAAAGGACTAGTAGAATTAAGGTGCCTTTTTATCTCTACCTTCTGTCCCAGAAATCAAAATTATTAGCATAGCCCAAGGCATGAAGCACATCATGCAATCTGGGAAAAAAGATGCACTTTCCTGTGACCTTAACTAAGTCACATAGGTCAGGCAGCAAAAATAACAACAAAGTAGAGCTTCCCTGCATTTGTCCACAGGAAAAACAAAAAAAGGAAAACACTAAACAGCTATATTTCCTCTTCAGAGCTGCTTGCTCACTCAAATAAAAAGACAACACCTAAGTAACAACAAGCAAGAATTAAAGAGAAAATAATGCTGCATTCTTAGTCATGCAAAACCTAAATACCCATTGCTTAGGGCAAAGGAGAAAGGGGCTCCTCTCCACGAGCTGTGCTGACAACTCTATCTTCCCCTTGCACACACAGCAGTGGTTTTGACTCAGCCCATTTGGGTTGTCTCTCACCTTATCTTGACACACCATGCAGGAAATCAATACAAATCAATTATTAAACCCGTCAGAAAGAGTTGAGCGCATGCTTAGAAAAACCCAAAGAAAATTGGAACTGGAGCTTACCAGCTCAAAGAGAAACTATGCAACTTCCAGTGCTGAGACCCAGAAGGCAGGAAGAGCAACTGTGAGGGCTCACCCACCTGAAGGTTGACAGCTTTATTGAGCAGCCAGAAATCATTTGGAGGGGCAGCAGCTGTGGATTACCCTCCTCTCTCCACCTGCCCAGCCTTCATGCTCTCACAGATGTTGAGCTGAATAGATCAGGGAAATCCCATCACATTCAAAGCAAGATCACAGTTTTCGCTGAGCTCAGAATAGAGTAGGCCCTTTGGATCCAGGTTCTGCTGCTATGACAGAACTGCATCAGCTCCACTGGGTACCTTGCTTCCACAAATGGCAGGGACAACCAACTGTGGTGCTCAGGAATCTGGGATACCCTGCAAACTGTGTGTCAGAGACCCTTTGCACCCACCCAAGGCAGATCTCATCTCTGCAAGAAACAGGTTCCTGACATCTGTCTTCCATCAATTTCAGGGTTCAGCAGATTCCTGCCTCCCATGGCATCTCTCTGCTCTGAGGAGAAGCTGCTTTGGGCTGCCTGCTCCTGAGAGTGTTCCCTGCTGAGTCTGCAGCCCTCTCCAAGGCTCCTCATGTCAGAAGCACTGTACAAATGCAGGGTAGGATGCAATGAATATTTTTGCTAATAAAAAAGCAATTTCAATTTCCTTGAAACCCCAGGATGTCTGCAAGCAGTTTTCTCCAAGGAAAGAAACCATGACCTTAAGTTTCATGTTCATCAAAATGAACCTTTTCCTTTGGAGGGCCTCCACTTGCAGCAGCCCTTGCCAGCCTAAAGAAAAGAGATGCTGCCACAGACCACTTCAGGGACCAAGTTTTTGGCAGTCAGGTGGGATATCAGCAATCCCCTTCCCTAAATTAGGGCTGGGCTGACTGACTCCAATTCCCTTCCAGCACCCTGCCAGGTAAATAGGGAGGCTTTGGAATCTCTCTGTTTTATGGGACAGGAGAATGGCTGCTGTCACAAAGCCCCATGAGCTCCTGTCCCGAGATTTCATAAGCAGGACTGGAAGGTTTCTGCTGGCTTTTGAGAGTCTTTAATATTCAGTTGCAGGGAGTCATTCCTACAGGAGAAAATAGGCCTTCTGTTGGAGTCAAGATCAAGTAGTTTTGCTCCACTATTTACCCTACAGTGTTTCTTCAGAATAAACATTTAGCACATAGTAATTTCCTTGGGGTTCCTGCCTCCTTGGCTCTTCCTTGTTTGCATATAATCAGAGCATCTACCTTGCTTTCCAATGAGCTTTTCTTTCTCTCCAGAGGGAAAGCTAACCTTCTCATTTCTCCATTTTCACTCAGTGGGCCATCAAACCAAGGAACAGAGTCTGTGTAGTGGAAACTCACTGAAGTGCTGGCAGCTAGACCTGCCTGAAGGATTTTCTTTTGTCTCAATTTAGCTGCTGGGCCCACTTTACTCTTTGGATGAAAAGTACACCATGCAAGTGCTGTTGGCTTGTTGTTCCTGGGACAGAAAAATAATCAGCCTGACCACAGAGAAATTACATACATTGGCTTGTCAGGCATTTCCTCTCCTCAACTCAACATCTTCTTTTGTTGAAAAAAAACCAAAACAAAGGGAATGCCCAAATGGGAAAGCAAGCCCTTGTTCATTTCTCGTGCACAGTGAACCTGAGCTCCCTTACCTGCCCAATCCATGTGTTGTTCCCTCCAGAGTGCAAAGCCACTGACTTTGCTTGGTCCCTGCCCCACAGCCACCCAGAAGGATCCAGAGCAAGTGGCAGAGGCTCAGTAAAATAGATGTGCCTCACTCTGAAATAGATATGGCAAGATAAGCTGGTGAGGAAGAAGGAGCCAATTTGTCTGCGGCCCCTGTAAAATCCCAGACTGTGTTCTCAGTAATATGATCAGATTTGGGGCTAGATGATCAGATTTGGCAGTTCTAATAGAGTCCATCTGCCAGCACTGTAATTGTAAACACAACCAACATCTGAATATAATAATAATAATGATAAAAAGTAATGTTACCACGGCCCACACCCACTGGGACATCTCATTTTTGCTTTGGCTTTAGGATAAAGGATGATGAGGATGTTTGGACCAACAGCTTCATTTCAGCCAGTGTTTCTGATAAGTCTGTCACCACATTTGTCTCTGGAAAATATTAAACATAACATAGGGCTCATTCCTAGATGATATACAAGCAGCTTGTTTTTCTCATTTCACCACAAATCTTATTTATATATACATTGCAAATGGATTCATACCACACACAGAGCACATCCATAGAGCCTGATTTTCCAATGTTATACTAGGTTTATGATCTTGTAATTCCATAGACTTAGATGAGTTTTACCAGAATAAATCTGGCTCCTAAAAAGAAAGGATATATTATGGACTTGTACATATTACTTATGCATCCAACCAGAAATTAGTATAGGCAGACACCTGGCACAGATGAAATAGTTAAATCTGCCTCCTACTACCTTTCACAAGACCCTGATTTCAGTTGCTTGCAACTTTCAAGCATTCAGTGTTCAGGCAGGAATGTTCCTCTGTAATATGCTTGCCTAAGGCTAAGTATTTTTCAGAGAGTTCCAGCAAAATTAGCCGAGCCATTTGGAGGATGAATTTAGGGAAAACCACAGTGTTTCACTAATAATAAGAAAGGCTCTGCCTGCCTTATTTAGAAGGCAAGGCTTTCAAACACTGAAAGGAAGCACTGAGCTGTATCCCAGGAGTGGAGGTGCTGCTGCCTTGGAAATCTGTCCACAATCCTCAAGAGAAGTGCCCCAAACTCAGCAGGTTACACTCAGCTGTTTGTGGCACCAGGCCCTCAGTTAGCCACGTGTGAAGAGATCTCTGTGCTCACACAAGGCATCATCACACAGCAAACCCCCCAGGGGGTGTTTATAGCCCCATTTACAAGGAGTGATCAGTGCTGAAAGCCTTCTGGGACACGAGCACGTTGTGTTTGCTCTGCAGGCTGCAGTGAACAGAGGCTGCTGAGTTCAGAAGGCCAGAGCTGGCAGCTGTGCAGTATGGACAACCAGCAGACTCTGGAGAAGGACAGAAGAGGGGAGTGAGAAAACTGCCCTAAGTTAAGGCTGTGTGGTTGTGTGGTTTTTTGTTTGCCTGTGTTTTTTTAGTTTGGTTTGGGTTTTGTTGTTCTGGTTTTTCAAATAAATAACTACCAGCAATGCCCTGGTTAGCACTGCCAAAAAATCCCTTCTATTGTCTTTGCTTAGGCAGAGCTACATTAATTTCAGCTGCTCGTCTCTAAGGAAATACAGAAAATCCTGCAGAACTATGTACTTGGTACATGAGCAATCTTCAGACAACAAAGAAATAGTAAAATTTAGGCTGGATCAGGCCTCTGGAGTTAAAAGCTCTAACAGCCCACCATCAATTTAAAGCAGAGCCAAGGGCCAAGCAAGGATTTTCTGTAATTCTCTGCTTCTGGGGGTCACTGTGGCATAAGACAAACCAGCAGCATGCACAGGTGGCACCTCTCTCTTGGTGACAGCACCTAGAGAGTGCAGGTAGAGGGAGGTGACTACCCTCACCAGAAAGAGAGTGATGGACAGGAGCTGAGACAGGAGGGATGTCTGTGGATCCACTGGAATCAAAGCTCTTGTTCTGCAGAAGAGCTCTGGAGAACTGATCTGAAGAAATCCCTAGCAAAGAAGGTGATCCACCTTCTTCTATCAGTTGGCCACAAAGACCAGCAGTTCCCAAACCTTGCAGCCCAGTGGTTCACAGCAAACCCACAGCACACCCTCTCTTCTTCAAAGGGGATACTCCATCTTTAACATACATTTAATTTGATGTTTAACACATCTCTTGCAGATGAACTGCTGACCACTCACTACAGCCACTGACAGACGTGGGCTGCAGACCACCTTGCCAGAGAAAACAACTTTTCAGTGCTCTGGCTGCACACTCTTAACTCAAGTGGAGGTCTCTGCTAGGTTGTCTAAATAGCTCAGCCATTTTGCTGGCCCCTGTGAGGGTACATATGGTTCCATATGCTGGGAAAGCTGTTTTTTTCAATTTGCTCCTAAAACAAAGTGTATGAATTTATACACAGACCAATGTTAAAAAAACATTAAGGTTGCAGAATCAAGCAGTTAAAAGCCAGGAACTGGCTGACAATTCTTGGTCACACAAAAGAGAGATCTAAATAAATGTGATTTGATAGCCAAAAAGTGCTCTCTGGAAGACAGGCTAGATAAATAGAAATAAAAGAATGAGGCCGTTTTGTTTGAGAGCAGCTTCTTACATCATGATCATCTTCCCAGACCATTTCATTCTCTCCTCCCTAAACTTTTGCCAAACTGCAGGTAGGTTTAACACGAAGATTTCACAAAAGGTTAATCTTAGCACTCAAGAAATAAGCAGAGTTTGAGCTTCAGAGGTGTTTTTCTTTGATCATTTTGAAGAGTTATAATGGTGTAAATTGAGTACCTTAAATTTACCACACTGGAAAGCTGCAGCACTACATCATTCTTCTTGCAATTTTTCTTCCTCTACAAAGATGACATAAATCCCTGTGGTGGGTCTGCTACAGTGTTGGACTTATCAAGCTGAAATCTGATTTCAGCAGAAAGAGGAAAAAATATTTGAGAAGGAATGTGTTTAGGGTTCTGCAAATAACCCCATGTCCCAATCCTGCCCTCTCTCCTTTGTCATCAGACACACCCCAAATAAGTAAAAGACACCTCTAAAGGCACTGCTGAGAACCCATCAGAGCACAGCCTACAGGAGACACCAGCCAAAAGGCTTTGAACAGTGGGCAATACATAGGAGGTTAAAAAATTTAAAACATCCCAAGCCCACCCCCACCACCCCAAAACTTTAAAATGTGGTAAAAACCACAAAGAAGTCATATGAAATCAAAACAAGTTCAAACCTTTTTCCCTGATAACTCCCACAAGCCCTGCAGCAGCCTGTCTCCAGCAGGCTTCACAGAGGCTTATCTGCAGGTCAGAATGGGCACTGAAGCAAACAACCTTGAAATCTGGTGACCCTGCTCACACAGACCCTCTTGGGGGCTGAGCAGGATTCCCAAATCCCAACCTGGTTGGAAACTTGTAGAGGACAGGAGTACAGGAGCAGCACAGGCTGCCAAAGGTTAAATGTAAAAGGACCAAACTGTAGGACAGCCCCAGCTTGAGGCTGGGGTGGGAGTGGAAAGGAGAGGGTGATGAGTAAAGGAAGGCCCATTTAAAATGGGAATAAGTCTCAGTCTTACCTGTAAAATTCTGTCTTTCTCCAGTAAAGGCTGTGGGTTTTTTTCCTCAGGAGCATTTTCACTAGACCCCCAAAACTGCAGACATCAGTGCAAACAAGATGATAGCTCTGGAGAATGGCCAGCAGAGTTCAAAGCCCCTAGCTGGAAACCTAAGCAACACTGACAGGCATTGAGGGAAAATTTATGAGGTCCTGATTGTTAAAAGCATATGTTTGGGATCTAAAAAAGTAACAATTATGCCACCCACGCTGCTTATTCTTTTCTTGTCTGAGGAGTTTTGGGCTAACATGTTGAAATGTAAAACAACCTGAGCACATTTTAGGTAGGATTTATGGCACTCCCAGACTGACATTTAGAATCATGGCTTGCAGTTGAGCATACTATTCAACAAGCCACCTGCCTCTATAAATGTCACTATTTGGGCTCAAAATTGGTTTTAGTATAACTCAAAGCAACTCCAGTTCTTTCAGCTCCTGCCTGTTTATAGGGATGTTTCATGGCATACAACACTGAAAAAGACAATTTGTAGAAAATAAAGGTAACAGTCTTGTGTGATTTATCTTGTTTGAAAGCAGTTGAAAGGGGCATGTGAAACCTGTATCCCAGTAAAGATGCAGGACTGACCCCTGAATTAATTGGCACTGGCTTGTGCAACCAGCAACCCTGTGGGGAACCCAGGGAAAAACCCACTCAGAGAGAAGAGCGGTGGAACACCAGGTGGGGTGACAGGTGACATTAGCTTTTCATGCCTGGAGATACCTGAGCCTTCCACAAAACACCAGGGGTACCCAACAGGGCTCTGTTGGGCTGCATGGATTCTTCTTCAGAGGAAGTCCTGCCAAAAAGCAGCCATCCAGCCACATCCATGGGAGCAAGCAGTGACCCCAGCATGGGATGCAGGGTGCAGAGGCATGTCAGGACTGCAGTGTGCTGGAGTGCTCAGGCTGCACAGTCCCTGCACACCACACCACAGTCCCCAAAAACTGTCCCTCTTGAGTGCCTCCATGTTCCTCAGAAGAAAGGAAGGCAGCACTTGGAGACAAACTTCTGCCCAAGGGCAGCTGCAGCAGCAATGGCTCCAGCACTGCTTGTACAAAGCACCTTTAATGCTGGCTACATGCTTAGGGAGCTTTATTGGAATCATGGAACAATTTAAGACTGACAGGGAGGTCTGCAGGTCATCTAGGCCAATGTTCTGCTCCAAGCAGGGCCAACTACATTAGGAAGGTCTTGCCTTCGTGCATTAGGATGAACACACTGCCACAGCTAATCTGTTGGCTCTGAAGACCACAGAGACATCACCTAGACATGTTCTCCAAAAACAGAACATTTTGTACACAGCCTTAGGGGTGTGGATTCTGTTGGGCAGTAGAAGCCACTGGCAAATTTACTGCATAGCTGTATCACGGTGAAGCACAGAGAGAGCTCACCAACAAGCTCTCATTCCTTTGATAATGCACAACTGGCAATTTCCTGCTTTGCAGGGAAGAAAAAGCACATAAAATGTTTCTGCAGTCTAGGCACTCCAGAGACCAGTGAAATTAGGTGGTGAATAGCTCTGGAAAAGGAGTGCTAGGTTGAAAACCATTGTCTCTCTCTAAAATCTCCATATGAATAATCAGGTCAGAAAACTGATATTTCATAACAGAGACATAACAGATATTGCTCTGCTTTAACAAAGCTTTCTTCCACTTGACAGAATATGCTTGCCAGACAATCATATCTTACTTCATTTAAACATTGTGGTGTCTGAAAGTATCAGGGATCTTCCTGCAACCACCATCAACAAGGCTTTGAATACCGCAAAGAAGAGGGAAAAACCTGTGTCTATCATCTCATGCAATCAAACCTAATAAAAAATTAGCTATTTGGGACTGAAAATTTGACAAATTGGCGACATACAGAATGAAAATCATCTTGATAGCTAGCTGAGATCTGCCTGACCTGATCTTCCTATCAGGAATCCTAAAATAGGATCACTATTTTAAAAAACCCCAAAAAATCACGTGTACACCCTTCTTGAAGATCCCAGGATGAAAAATTATACATTAGGCATCCTCAGGCTCGACTTTTAATGGGAAACATGTTTTTCACTTTGTCACAGGTTTATAAATGGCTGTACTCCACTCTTGGAGCTTTTCCTCTATGGTTGACTCTCCCTATGCAGAACAGAGTCCTGCAGGCAAAGACTGGGTTATGGCACATCAATTGCTGAAATGAGTTCTTGCTTGATACAGGCAAGATGAGTAGCCTCCCTTGTACAGCCATTACTTGAACATGTGGGGAAAATGAAGCAGAGATTCCTAGAATCACATGAAATTGAATATATAACACAAAAACATCCCATGCTAACAATACTCCTGAGGACAAGCCCTTATGTTGAAAGTAATATTGTTGTAGATGAAACATCACCTCCTTCCTGCAAGTGCAAGGAACAACACACACAGAAATAAAGCTATTGTATATCAAAGGCTGCAAATCAACATTGTGACTCTTACAGCCAAGGCTTTGCCGTTGTGAATAAAGGCATTCTGTCATTCCCTGAATTAAACTGAAACAGGACCCAGTGCAAGATAAATGTAGGAACGGAAGGGAAAAGTGTCCTAGACTACTAAAAATGGCTTTTCAGAAAGGTGCCAAAAGGGATGATTGACAGAAGTTACAGCATCAGAAAGCATGTGTTTAGAGATCTAGGATCTTCTGCTCTCACATACTCCTTCCTTGGATGCTCAATTGGTCTAGGAAATCAAGGTGATGCTGGGTGTTGAGACTGTGAGCCTGACTGCCATACATACTCTGTCAGAAGAAATCCAAGGACACCTAAATCTATCTTATTCTAAAAAGTTTAAATCTCTAAATGCTGTGCACCTACAGAATGGTACAGTTGAGTCCAACATGGAGGACCATGACAGAAGCATGAAATAAAAATAAAACCTATAGAACTATCTTTTGCTATCAGCTTTCCTGGGAACTGCTGGACTCAAAGCAGCACTTCAACACCATCAGAGAGCTTGCACCCATTTAAACAATCACACCTCACAAAGAGCTTTCAGTACTACAAAACTTTGAACTCTAAACAAATTCAACATGTTAAATAATGAGGGAGACTCTTCCTTTCAATGTCACTCCTGACTGTCTCTCTCCTGCTTTCTGGCTCCTGTAGCATGTCAGGCCCATGGTGAAAAAAATATTTCAAGCCAGTGGGTGGCACTCAGTATTGTATGCTGGATGTGTTGCAGATAGTTTGAATATATCAGATATTTTTAGGTACTGTGAGCAGTTCTAGGCAATCAAGTATTGTAATCAAGAGCATACAAAAGCTCAGCTACATAAGTTCAGTCAGGATTTTAAGGATTCAGGTTTTGTAACTCTGTCAGCTGATGTGCTGGGATGGTATGAGAGGAGTTGCTCCTTGCTATGGTGCAGACATTTTCAGCAGAATTTCACTGAATTTCACAGGCATGTTCAGAAGAATCATCCTTCTGAGAACTCCCCACTGTGCTCAGCTTAGCAGACAGTTATTTCCATAATAGCAGCTTTCTGTGAGGAAATAGGAAACCCGGCTCTAGGTGGAGATATTCAGAGTTACCTGCCACGGTGAAAATCCCTGTGTTCCGGCGGGCCACGCCATTTGTGAAATGACACAGAGATGTTATAGGCAGGAAGATTATAGAGCAGCCCATCCCTAGACGACGCAAGAAGCCAACGGAGGCAGCCCCGGCACGGCGCGCTCAGCACCGCGGACAGCGGCACAGCCGCTCCCTGCTGCCCACCGTGCTCACGCACACCTTCCCTCTCCCTCCCTCCCTAAACTGCCCGTACCTGTGTATCCCCTCTTCCTCAATGCCACCTTGTTATCTACACCCTCCCACAGCCCAATCTCTCCCATCTGGCTTTTCAGTACATCCAGAGAGAGGCAATACATTGTACGAACTTTATGCCAATATATATATAAGTATATTTTGGTATAATTGTACAAACTTATATAAGTATATTCAGTATGTACCTGCACCTCTCATGAAGGGAACATGTGCATCTCTATGCTACAGGCAGCACAACTGTTTTGAGCAGTTTCGGGGTCAGGAATATGCCTGTTTTGAGCAGTTCTCACCGACATGTTTTATGAAAAATCCTTTCCTTAGGATTTCTTCTCCTGAGAAGCTGAGAGGCCTCAGGAACAAAATGTAAACAATGATTATCTGCTGCTGTGGAATGCAACAGCCGGATCTGTGATTGGTCTCATGTTGGTTGTTTCTAATTAATGGCCAATCACAGTCCAGCTGTCCGGACTGTCTTGGTCAGCCACAAGCCTTTGTTATAATTCCTTTTCTATTCTTAGCTAGCCTTCTGATGAAATCCTTTCTTCTATTCTTTTAGTATAGTTTTAGTATAATATATATGATAAAATAATAAATCAGCCTTCTGAAACATGGAGTCAACATTCTTGTCTCTTCCCTCATCCTAAGACCCCTGCAAACACCATCACAAGCAGTTTCAGGGTCAGGAATATGCCTGTTTTGAGCAGTTTCAGGGTCAGGAATATGCCTATGCTTTCCCTGACAGTAACACAAAGCGAATGCCTGCAGGTACCTTTCATAACCCTCAAAAGCCACTATTTCCCTGTCTAGCCTTTTCTCCTTCACCAATATGCTCTGTCTCCTTGGAAAAGAACATGAGGGTCACAACCCATCTCCTTGAAACCTCCGGAGGTCCCTCCATCCATCTGGTTCTTCCATGCTTAGATCTTCTGTCAGAGAGATACTTCTTTTCTCCTGTGAACAATAAGCCTCCTGCTTCCCTCAGCAAGCAGAACCCACCAGACACCTGCTGACACGTAGCAGTCCAAACAGCCACTGGTTTCTCATGTGGATTCTGCCTTTACTCCTTCCCTTCCCCCACAGCTCTATAGTTTGTGATGCCACAGAACTCTACAGTTCATGCTCCAGCTTTTGGCCTGCTCTGAGGAAGTGACATACCCTTGTGACTGAAGCCAACACTCCTTGAAGTGAGCTGTGGTTACCAGAGCTGGAAACTGCATGGTAGTGGGACTCCTGCCTAATGCTTATTGCTTTTCCTGATCATTTCCTTTCAAATGCAGAGGCTAATTATCCTCTGCTGGAAGCAGAGCCACTTCATTCAAGATTATTGCCATTATCACATTTTGAACAAGTCAAGCACCTGCCCTCCTAATGATCTCTGCCCACACAGGCCAACCAAGCTACTCTGCTACCCTCAGATTCCCCCGTCCATGCTACAGAAAGAGCAGAAAGACTGGCTGGATAAAATTCTGAGCCATCTTCTCTGATCTCCAAGCTGGCTGTGCTTTGGGCAGCAGGCTGACTAGGAATCTCCTAAGCTCCCTTCTAACCTGAACTAAGTTCTCCTTCTAAGTCTTCAAGAAAGGATAGCAATAGAAATTGACAGAAAATTCAGCTCTGTAACATATTTCTCCAAGGGCTCTGTTTCCTTTCTTTAGGGCTTTCTCCTAATTCTAAAAGACAGATCTGGACACCATTGGCCCAGGGGCTCAACACCTTCAGTAACTCAGAATCAGAACCTTACATACCTTTAGGTGCTTCTGTCCCATAGAGTTCCAAGCTCTTCATGCCAATGGCCTTTTCTCAAGGTCCTGCAACTTTGGTGTCCATAGATTATCTTTCAAGAGTGCTGATGAAGTGCTGGCTTGAATGCCTTCCAAGTTTCTGAATGCTGTAGTATCATTTACTCGGGTTAGAGAATCCACAGTAAAAAGCAAAATTAAAAAGCACCAAAAAGTCATGATAAATGGTGCAATTAAGGCAACATAACACACTTTAAATCAAGAAGAGCTACAGCTCAGCTCCTGGGTATGGAAAGGTTCCAATTTACCGTGGCAAAGACAAAGCATATGCATCGTATTAGTCATGTTTCAGAATCTCTCTTATGCACAAACATCAGCAAATCTGACTATCCACTTGCACACTACCAGCAAGCAAGATGTGGAGACTTTTCTTCTCTAATTACTATAGGTTATAAACCTTTGAGTGGTTCTCTTTCCCCTCAAAATAACCCACCAGGGGTGCACTTACAATAGCAGAATTCCCCACCCAACATGGATGGCACATTTTCCTGAGCTTGCTTTATGAAAAGGAAGCAGGTTTTGCCAGAGGGTGACATCTGATGCCTTAGGAGCACAACCCTCACTCTCCTAACAAAAACCTAACAAGATAAGCCTCCTAATCTAAATTAGGTGCCTAAAATTAGGTAGTGTGCTTATTTTTTTTCCTTATCTACCTACTAGCATTCCATATCCTAGTGCTCATCTGTATATCTTCAAAGGTCCACAGTTGCTGATTTTTGCCCTCTATTTTTTCCTCAACCAAAAGGGGGATATTTTTTAAAAAGTAAGAAAATGTTATTGTACAAAGTTTTGTTGTGAAACAGAAACCATTCAGAGAAGGATGAAATGCTTCCCTGTGCTTTAATATAGCTTCAAAAATTCTTTAGATTATGAACTGTTAGTGTACTGCTAGGCAATCTCCTGCAGCAGAATAAATCTTGGACTCAGGTGTCCCATGACACAAGCGACCTTGGATGGAAGGCAACAAAATAAACTAGCACACATCCTTTGACATTAAATAGTTGGTGCTATATTTTCCTGTAGCAATGCTGTCATAAAGTAAAATCCAGAGTTAAAAGTCAACTACAGGTCCATACCCAAATAAAAAGTATAAGCCAATTAAATCTTCCCCTGCCCAAAACTGGAACAAAGCAAAAATATGGAGATATTTTAAATATAAATACTAAGCAAAGCAATACTCTCTTCTTCTTGTCATAGTTAATCTTGGATGTATTTGCCTTAGGTTTTCTGTACCTTCCCCAACCTGCAGTACAGTAACAGAATTTCATCATATAAGGATTTTGGCCTTGATTCAGTAATTTGATCCTGAAACACTGAAAAAAATTGCACAAAATCTATTTGAAAACATTTTACATTGAACCGTATCTAATGAAAGTAAGAGAATCTCATGATCCATGCTTTATGGAAGTATCTATTGACAGAAAAAACTAGCACCGCTCCACAGTTAGGTTTCCTACTTCAGCAAATCACAGTCACAAACCCCAAAGAGGTGCACATGTGAGAAGTGGACAGAGGAATCCAGGATCACAGTGAAGTGAGAAAATTTCTGTGTTTACAAAAAGCAAAAGCTGAAAATCTAAGACAACATCCTGATGCCCTGGAAGATCACTGCACTGTGAAGCTACAGACCAGACAGCAAAGTGAGAGGGTAACAAAGCCTTATTAGAGCAGACAGAGACTAACACAAGCACTCCTTCTGTGACAGGCAGCCAGGAATGATTTGCAACCAAAACCAGCTGCTACTTCAGCCACACAGTGACAGTGGTGTGTGTATTTTATTAGAAAAATATCAATCACCAACAGAAAATCCCATTAAACAAAAAAATCAAATGAGCCTTCACCAGACTTAAGAAGGAACCACAATAACAGAGGCAGCCTGAGACTGTGCAGAATTCTCTCTTATTGACACAACAACCTTTGGCAGCCAGGAAAGTTCCTTTAGAGCCTCCAGCCTGGTGGCTCAGACAGCCCCAGTTCCAAAGTACTTACAGATCAGAGGAGCACAATAGGAAAGTATCTGCAACCTCTTTACCTTAGATCTACCTTCATGTAATCAGTAAACCTTTTGATTAACAATGCATTGGGATAAATATTCTGTAACTGAACATCTGGAATAGTCGCTCTTCTTCGCAGTGATTTCCACGCTTGCTGTTCCAGTGAAATCAATGTTTAGGCTATTTCTTGTGCATGGATTCTCTCCTGGCCAGGCTGGTTTTTTGTTTTCCCTCCATCACAATGGTGCAGACAGATCCTTGTCAGTTTTTCTTCAAAACAGTAACAGAAACAGAGCTAATCCCGCTGTTCACCCTAACTGAGTCGATTCTTGTTTGGCAGAATTATGGTCCTTGCCACACCGAGGAACCAGACTCCATGTCTCTGTTTAATCTCACCTCATGCTGACACATTTCTGAGTGGTCTATACATAGCAAAGGATAGCAATAACTGGTTCAGTTCAGTGCACAGTCAGATGCACTGCAGTGCTCTCTGATTAGTCTCGTTGCAGTTTTGTTAAACCCCCTGCATCCTCCAGGAAGATCCTTAAGGCAGGAGGAACATGAGACACAGGATTTGCTCTCCCTGTGAGGACAAAACTCTTGCAGAGCACAGCCACAGCTGCTTCTGAGAGCCCAGTGCCAGCCCCATGGCTGTGCTCAAATCCCTACACAAAGGTGCAGACATTTGGCCCCATTACCACACTTTGTACAACAACCTCTCAGGGCAGGCAAGGTATGCTGTGTAAAAAGGACAGTATGGAGTATTTCTATTTAATAGAAACTGCTTAAGGCATCCTTTGTTGTTGTAGTTGCACATTGTGCTCTACAAGGTGCTGCGAGATAGAAGGCCAATGCATTTAATAAAAAAGGAAAGAATCCATTATTCATATACTGAAATGACCTTTGCATTCTCTGTATTTTGCTCAGAATCTCATTTATATGACTATGGAGTTTTCCTGATGTGCACACAATACCATGCAGCTTGAGCTCTGCCAGAAAAAAAAAATCAGCAGGAAACCATATGACATTGGGTAAAGTCCCAGTAATTTAATCAAATGGGTAATTAAATTATTTAAATTGTTCATTTAACATACCTGGCAACAAGAGAAAGCAAACACTGATCCTATTTCACCCTTGCTGGGGACCAAATGGTACAAGTTACCATTTTAAGAGACTAGGAGTTAAAATTCAGGTTAAGAATGTGATTCTAGTCCAAAAAAGATCAACACTGTCAGAGGGCAGGAGGCAGCATAGGAGCCAAATATTTACTTGGGTAACAAATACACTCTTCATAGCCTGTTAGAAATGGCAATCACAACCTGCAACCTCACATGCAATCCAGGATGTTTGTTAGTACCTGCAGAGGAGCTCCCCAGCCTGCAGCCTCACACATGGTGCAGATGATACCACCAGTCATCCGGAGTTCTGCTTCCAATCCATCAGGTTCACTTCAAAGCCTCAAGGGGAATTAGCAATTGGGATGTCATTCATCACCTTGCTGAGAACCATTTTTCTCCAGGAGAGCTTGTCATACCAAGCAACCCACACAAAATACAATTAAACAGTGTCACTGCTAGACAGATTAAAATTGTGGTTCAATAGTGGAACTCGCTGTTGCTGAGCAATTTCATAAATTAAGTATGTTCTGGTAGAGTTTCTGTGGAAGGTATCAGCAGTAATCCAAACACCAGGACCTAGCAAATTGCATGGGTAAAATCCCAGCACCATTAGAACCAATAGCAAAACTCCTAGGCACTTATACAGAGCCAGAATTTTAATTTCTCATGCCAGCTGCAACACGTTGCTATGGCTTTGGGCAAACTACCCTAATTCAGCCTCCCTAGTTCAGAAACATAGACCACTAAGGACTGCTTTTAGAGAGACAGACTGGAGGACACAGAAGTGGTCCATACAGTAAAGGGCAAGCATTATCAATCAGTGCAATTTAACAAACAGGCTACTTCAGCAACTTACCACCAGAGAAATACTCCACTCATACAAATACCAGGCCTGCAGTTCCTGCCTGGAAAATTCATTTCTTGTCCTGTGGAAGTCTGGTAACAGTGCCTTCTTTATGAGCTGCATGCACAGCAGACTGGCCAAAGCTCTGGTGCAGATGAATATCTTCACTAGTTCGATATTTTGAGGGTTGTGTTCGGGTGTTCTGCATCAAACATCAGTTATGCTCTCTCCCAGCCAACGTGTGTAAGTGAACAGCTGCCTTCACAGGTCAGAGATTAACAAACACTGCTATACAAATGCACTTATTAACTCTGGGTAACACACACATTTGTTTAAAATGAATTCTCGGGTGTTCTTGCAAAGAAGTTTTATGGCTGTATGAAAAGCAGCTATAAAATGAGATTTGGCTCCTTGGTAGGTGGCATGTTACAATTTTTTAAGAAATATTATTCTTTCCATATAAATGCACAACAGATGTAACATTCGACCTAAGCAATAAGATTTATTACTGTTTTTAAAGCAAATTCAGCACAGCTTAAGAGAACACTGTACAGAACTCTTTAAGCTAGGAAGAGGTTCTTCTTGTCATCAATGCATGCTTTGCA
The DNA here is from genome assembly GCF_023055355.1 of Agelaius tricolor. NCBI lineage: Eukaryota > Metazoa > Chordata > Aves > Passeriformes > Icteridae > Agelaius > Agelaius tricolor. The sequence continues at coordinate 9,718,619 of NW_027269263.1, forward strand.
TTTGTCAGTTCTTGCCCTCAAAGCAAACCCACAGTTTAGTATTTCAGGCTTTTTACAAAGGTGATGATCCTGCAATTCAATCTGCTAATGTAGCACATAGCAGGTTCCCTCCAGTCACAGCAGTCCTGGGCTCATCTCCTTGCTTTTAGTATCAAAAGAAATGTGCATGGCCTCTTTGGTCTCTTTTTGAGCCCCCAAAACATTTCATGTGATTTATGTTAGGTGTTATTCCAACAGAACATGCAATCAAAAGTAAGTGTCACACATTGTTTGGCAATGAAAAATAAACATTACAGCTGTGATCAAAGAACATGTCTTGCTTATATTGTCTTACATTAATTTCTTTACCTCATGCACTTTCGTATAAATAGTGACGGTTTCATATTTTCTTCAGAAGCCACAGTTCTTCTGTTTTCTAAAAATAACCTGCTTATGCATAATCTTCTCTTTTCAAAGCACTGTTCTTCTTTTTGTTAAGTTCATTTCCAAGATTTCTGTGCATGAAAAGTGGTGAAAGAGGATATGTGCAATTTCACTAACAAACCTGTTGAAAATACCTAAAAATGAGGAACAATTCCTGGATGAACACCTTCAATGGTAAACAGTTCTGTGAGAAATGAATAGGCCTCTATGTTATGCAGTAATTTTACATTTTGTATAAGGGCACGAAACATGAAAATTAAAACATACCTGAGAATAATAAAATCTCATTTCAAGAAAATTTTTGTTGCTCAACAGCTTTAACTATCAAGTAGTTTCACAGTTTTTGCATTTCACTTCATGTAACCTCATCCAGATGGTCTAGCAGGCAGCCCCTGACTGATACTCTCTCAGGTGAATCCTGCAGCTGACACTGCTGTACTCACACTTGAGAAATCCAAGTATCTGGAACTTCAGCTCCTACCCCACCATGAACAGAGCCAAACTCTCAAACTGTGAACCTCTATACAGCCTACAAAGAGAATTCTAGCATTAATATACCACTTCCACCTCATTTTTCTGTTATGAACAACTTGTAATCAAAATTGTTTTCTGATCTCAAGTTCAAAGCACTGCACGAAATTTGGGGCTGCCCAAGCATATTCTCTTCCCAAAGGCAGGCATGGGAAAAAGTTCTTGGATGCTGCTCTAGAAGACCTAGGCAACATAGGGAATGCTGCAGATCTCAGGTCATATCAAAAGCATCCCCCCAATTTAGATGAATCCTTTCCCAATTCATCACAACCACATATGCCTGCAGATTCTCTCTGAATTGGTGTTCTCCAAAACTCTTCTAGTCCAAGAGCAGTTCATCTGCCAGCTCCCTAGACAAAGAACACTTTCAGTAGCCCTTTAGGAGGTATGCTGATCATCTTTAAGAAAGATGGTAATCCCACTGAGTGTCTCACGTTGGTGATTGCATATTAGTCAGGACAAGCAGTTTCCAGACTTTTTAAAGAGATGCATCTGATTTCTGCCAGAGAAAAATCACCTTAAGTCTTCACCTCTCATGCATGGCTGTCAGTCAGGGTACTGACATCCCTACAGATGATGCATATTGGATCTGAAGAGTATCTGTGCGTATTTGCAGTGAGTATCGGAAATAAATCCACAGGCCAGGAAAGTTTCGGCCTGCCCAGTGCCCAAGCACTGCTTTAATTTTCTTTCATTTTTCACTGGTTTTCCCTGACTAGCTTAACAAAAGTAGTAGCAGTGGAAGAGGTGTCCAAAGCAAGCAGCTTGGCCTCCTCACACATCCCCTTTACGATATGGTTTTATGCTGAGACTTTTTGGTATCTGGAATAGCATCTGGCTTCCTTAAACACAATGGGAACATGCACCTCTACTGTATCCCACCCACCTGGGTTAAAACCTGATATCCCAGAGAAAAGAATGCTATTTTCACTCCTAAGATCATGAAGTTCATAGCCATACCTGCTGGATGCTTTTCTGCAGAGAGGGAAAATCAATTCTCTGCCTACCTGCAGAGACAGCCTCTTGGGCCTGAAGAATGTCCTCAATCAGACACAGAGATCCTTGAGGAACTGACCACCTGACTGCCAAATATTAACAAAAGATTGACTGGGGCACATCTCAGATGACGACTGGGTACTCCATTACAAAGTGCATTTTTGCCTATCCTTTGAGCAAATTTCAGTCCAAGGTATGGGGATTTCAAAGTGCCCATATTAAGGAGTAAATCACAGAAAGGCTCATCAAACCACAGGCACAAGTGAGGGGCTTTTGAAGTTCTGTATCATCTGTGTATGTCAAATGACAGACTGTTCTACAGAGAGAAATGCAACTGATAAATTGCATTGTTTCAAGAAAAAGATTTTATAAAAATTGCTCAAGGTTTACCTTTTCAGGTCTTTTGAAAATTCCCTGAAATATCCAACATTGTGGCTTGACAAAAGGAGAAAAGAAGGAAAGAAAAAGACAGGAAAGCATTCTGGAAACAGGACAGTTAATAATTCATGTTGTCTACAATTCCTTTGGCTCAAGACAATCTCAAGACAGACTCTGGCTTTGTAGTAAGAAAAAAAAATCTCTACTGTCCTACCACGTATGATGGAATCCAGAGCCACAAACTGCCAGGACTTCACAGGCAAAGGGCATGTCCTAAAGCAGAGCATTTCATGGCTCCCTCACACCCCACAGGCAGCCTTTTTCCCTAAAGCAAAGGATCTCACAATAACATTTTGTGTGACATTCTTTAAATATTTTCACTTAACACTCCCCACGTACATTCATTTCAGTCAGATTGTGCACATGTGGGTTTTGGGGGATTGTTGAGGTTTGGGGTTTTCCAACCTTTTCCTCAGCTTGATATTCTGCACTCTTCCTGGAGCTGGCCATTGTGATTAAAGATTCTGCTTTGTAATGAAAGCAAGCAATGTACTTCAATGCTGAAAGAGAGACAGTAAAAAGAGGCAGCCAAAACATGTGGTGATTCTTATTTTCCTTTCACAAGTGACAAAACAGCATATGCAGTTCAACACCAGGATCAGTTAATTTTATCTGGAAAAGGAGCTTATGCAAGTTCCCATTTGCTATGATTACAACCCCCATTACACTAATTTCCTATGTGGAGCCACTGTGGTGCCCACACAGATCATCTTTACACTTTGGGATTATGGGCATGGGGCAACATAAGTCACCAGTTATCAGCCTTTGTTTTATTTTGCAATACATTCATGATTCTCTTTCCTTCCAATGCTAAATACATCTTGCTTGGTTGGCAGTGCTGGTATCTGATATGCCACGATTACCTCGGTTCAAAGTGAGACAGTAAATGCACATTTGTGTTACTCTCCCTTTAATGTAGTACAAAGCTGGACACAGCTCAGAAAGAAACACCTAAAATCCATTACCTATTTATGATCATGTACAAATGGGTATTTATCATGTTAAAAGAGAACCATATGTTAAAGTGGAGGCCAGAGCCCAATAAATCTTTTTGGATGAAAACCCTTTAAAAAAAAAGGAATAAAACAATTAACATTTGCTTTTGCCAGTAGAAACATTTGCTCATGAATCTTCTGGGAAGGGAAAGGCATTTAACCTTTTTACATGCCAGTCCCTCAGACATCTCTGACCCCAATGCAAAATAGACAACAAAGATTCCCAACTCCACAATGCTGATTAAACTCTTGTATGAAACATCTGGATGAAATTTTCTTGGCAGCTGATTTGAAAAGTATACAAGAAGCAGAACTAGGGAGCAGCCATAGTTCAGCTTAGTGACACCAAGATGATGCTATGCAAAAGCAGATTTTACCTTGAACACATCAACTCCTAAATATAAGCCTGTGACAGTGCAAGCAACCTCATTAGCAGAAGAAAAATAAATGCATTTTCTACTCTGCACACCAGTATAGAGAAGGCAAACGGGCTTTGAAAGAAACCCAACTTCACAATCTTGTTTCTTTTAATAAAATAATAAAGGGCTTAAACAGTTTACCTGCCTAATACCTAACTTCAATTGACAGGTAAGAGAGAAGTCACCAGTGCCCTTAACTTCCAAAAACCATTTCTTAAATTCGTGAATGATTTCAAAACTTCTGAGGTTTCTGATAAACTCCCCAACAAACTGGAGGTATTGCTTTCTTACTTACTGTCTCGGTCAGTACATCTCCAGGCCTAAATTAGCAAGTGACCTGTAATTTTCATAACCTGACATTCCAAATAAAGGATATCTTGGCCGTCTTCTGCTTGACCTTAAAGAGCCTGTCCAGTGCAGCTCAACAGACTGTTCTTTTTTAGAAATACAGACCCTGGAATTCTCACTGTTTCCACATGCACAACAGGCCTAAAAACGAGACATTTTCACTGTTGTTATTAACTAAGCAGCATCAGTGAAAAACCTACATGAACCAGGCCAACTTTACTCTGTAGCTGCTGGGGAAAGGAAGGCAAAAAAAAAGAAAGAGGAAGCAGCAGCACAGAAACAGCCTTAGAGTCTGACAAAAAGGTGCAGGAAACAGGAAAGTGTAGGGAACATTCTGCCCCACAGCTGCCAGGCCAGGAAAATTCCAGAAGGAACGGGAAGAGATCCTCTGGCCTTTTCCAGAAGCCAAGGCACAGAGTGCTTCAGATTTATCAGACTCACCCAGAATAACAAAATGAAAGCTTCAGCACTGCACAGAGCCAGCAGTCTGTAATTTACTGTAGTTGAAGAAAATTTGATGGGGTATGAGAAAGGCTTTGACTTTTTATTTGGGACACTGCTGTAAAGAAATAGATTATTAGTATGTGTTTAAAACTGATTGGTGAATATTTTTAAATTATAAAGAAATTAACACAGAGACAAAATCTGGTCTAAACATTTTATCTCCAATCCAAAGTTCACATTCTAAAGCACCCCTATTGCTTTTTGCTACACCACTGTGATCCCAGTAGACCTAAAGGAGGGGCACCTATTCAAATTAGTACTGCTATCACTTCCTCTCTAAATGAACTTCTCCACAAACACCTTGTCCTATAGAACCCATTAGGTTGGAAAAGACCTCTAAGGTCATCAAGTATAACTGTTAACTCCGTGTTCACTGCAAAACCCTGCCCCTAAGTGCCACATCTATGTGTTGCTTAAACACTTCCAGGGATGTTGATTCTTCCCACTTCCCTGGGCAGCCTGTCCCAATGTCTGACCACCCTTCCCATGAGGAAATTTTTCCTAATATCTAGTCTAAACCTCCAGTGGTGAAACCAGTCTTCAAAATTCAGGAAAAAAATCTGTCAGAAATTTTAGCATGGAACAAGAATAACCAACTGCAATGCAGACCAGAAATACAATCACAGAGTGTAACAGTAAGAAGTAAGTTTGAAGCTGTTCTTCTTCTATCAAAATAAATAAAATATTGCAAATATTTTGTACCACATTATTCAGTACTACCACTGGAATGGTAATGAATGAAAAAAAAACAGAAGAAATTATCCCACGTATAATCCAATATTCATCAATAATAGCAGAAAAAAGCTGTCATGTAGAACATCTACATGAGAGGGCCACACCATTTGTCCAGGCAGGAGCTAATATTGATGTAGATTTAGGATAGCCACCTGCCAGGCAAGCCACTGTAACTCAAGCAAATTGAATTCATGGCTAAGAGAAATAATTTAAGACTACTGCATCAAGGGAAAATCTGCCATTTTGTTAAGACCCTTTGACATAACCAGTGTTTGCTCTGCAACTCCAACAGACACCTCCCTCTACGTATTTGGTCTGCACCAAATCGGGAAGGTGTGCTAATATTGTGAATCCAGCAATTTGTATGCAACCAACAAACAATGAAACCGAGCAGTAAAAAGCAGGTGATTGGAAAACATGGAACCAAGGCTTACAGTGTATCAAGAAATGTCCTTACACTTAAAAAATTATAATGCACTCCAAAATCCATTTGTTCAGGCAATCCATGTACAACAGAAGGCACTGTTATCCATATGAATCTATCAATTCTGCACAGCAAAAACCTGAGAAGTGCAACTCAATTAGATGCAGTCTGGCCCCTCCCGGTCATCCAAGTTTCTTGAGGACGAACATTTCCTTTCAGTCCATCAAATTATAAAAACACCACAAGAATTTGTACATTACAGTAGCTGGTTAGAAAGAGCATTCTGGTGGGGGAAGCACACTGCTATTTCCCAGAAAACCTTCAGCAGCATTAAATTACCCTCCCCTATCACTCAGAAGTCAGGATGATTTCAAGAAAATGTAATGATGAGACCCTTCCCATTGACCTTTGTAGCCGATCCTTCAGTTGCCACCGGGAGTATTTCCAGCAAAATTAAATGCTGTGATCAGTCCTTTGTTGTCAAATGTGTAGCCACTTTGTTGTTCTATTGTCTTAGTCTCTAGAATTCAAAGAAAAAGGATATGAAAAATAAGTCTACAGAGAACAAACATGTGGTGACTCTTAGAAAGTAAGAGACAATACAGCTCAACTATGAATGCAAAGTTATGGAAAAAACTCTCAGCTGAGTCAAAATTTCATTCCCTAAATGCAATGACAGGAATAAATTACACTCACGTTTTCTCTGAGGGCATAAATGTGCACACCTCTACAACAGAGTTGAGAAATTAATCCTTTACTGAGTCAGTCTATGCTACACTATTCTTTTTGATTAAGTCTGAATTTATTTTCCATGATGCAAGCTTCCTACACATCTAAAACCTCACACTAACTGCAAGGCAACATAAGTAGTTAAAAAGTTAAAAAACTGTTAAACACATAATAACTGATAGTAATCTTCATCAAATGTCTGGCTGCTGATAGATATTGCCTTAATTTGTTCATCATTTCAAATGTCAGATTGTGTAAAACTAGTTCCTACCCTGTTGAAAAAAAAACAACAGCACAAATCTATGAGAAGGTAATTAATTAGAAACAACAGTAAACTTACTCTGAATAACACACACTTCCAGGCAAGGAATAATGTAATCATGATATCCTGCTCACGCTTCCTAGAAAATGTTAATTAGCACAGAGGTGGTTGTTACAGATTAGAAGCAGTTCCAACATCTCTGCAAGAGCTGAAAGGGGCCCAGGGAAGTGACTCACCTGCAGCAGTTCTCCGGTGCTCTGCTAATGTGTAGATCTCCTGCAGCTGTTTCTTCTGATCCTCGCTCAACGGCGCGGTCAGGGAGTGGTACCAGGCTGCATCCCGGCTCTGCACCGCTGTCAGGGCAGCAAGGCAGGAAAAGGGACCATCAGCTTACATACAAGTTCATTTCAGAGTAACAAACTGAACCACATGAAATTCTGGCTGGTTTTAAAACAGAATCTGCACTGCAAAACAAGATCAGTATTCCTGTCGGTTCTCTTTGCACAGAATTCCCACTGTAATAGAGGCAATCCATTTTGGGGAACTTAATTACATCCTCTGCTTTCTGAAACAGAACGTTAACCATGTGGCCATTATTCATGGACAATGTGAATTGAATCTTCTCATTTAAAACTCATATGAAAACTAAAAGCAACTGGATTAGTGAAAAAGGAAAGGGAGAAAATAATTTCTCCATTAACATCAAGAAGGTGACAGATATTTCTCTATATACTAGTCCCTCTAGTGACCAAGCCCCACTTACTTAGGCTGTGATTGAAAAATTCTGAGGGAGAATGTGAAGAGAATTAATCTTTGGCTCTATTTGCTACCTTTTTTTTTTGCAGCACTAGTAAGCCAAAAAATCTTAGGACTAACATTAGAAAGTGAGATCACATTTTACCATTTCAGTAATCTAAACCATTATTCATAACAAAGAAAAGGGTTTTCCCCAGTGATGACCCTAAACATCTCCAAATTAAAGCATGATTTCATCATGTTATATCATTCTGCCAACCAGCAAACACATACTCAGAAGTGCTTGTGTAAAAAACTGGTATTCATCAACACCATTTTCAAGGTCAAGAGGTGTGCTGAACCCTTCAAGAGCAGTCTCCTCCAATGCATCTTCATCCCAGTCATCATCATCATCATCGTCTTCATCCTCTTCCTCTCCACCTCCAGCACTGCCACTTCCTCCTCCACCGTGGTTCTCTTGCATTGCCTGGCTCATTTCATTTGTCTCATCCTCATCGCTCGGTATCTCTTCTGCAAAAGCATTGATATGTTTTGGAAAACAAGGTTTAAAACTATAAGGAAACACTGACTGATGAATTAAAAACAATTAGTAAATCTAGGTTTTGGCTGGAAAGGGGACCATCTGTTAACACCCCTTCCCCAAAATCTTAATAGTCTTATGTTAAATGTTAAAACCTTTCCTACATTCAAGATCAGTTAAACTTTTGTTTCTATGCAGACCCGAGGAATGTGGAACTGCCATCTTTTTTTTTCTTTCATTTATGCAATCATTGTGCAATTGTAGGGTCCAAAATTTTTGAGGAAATGTCTTCCAATAAATGGTCCATCACTCTGCTTTTTAAATTACAGAGACTTGCATAGAATTCACAAATGCACATAAAACCATGAGAAATCCATCTGTAGACCAACTGTAGCCTTCTCTTCTTGAGTGTTGCCTTATGTGAACACCTTAAGTTGGTGTTACCTTCCATTCTGCTTATGAAACTATGATCCCCTGATTTAAATGCAACTACAACCTGCAATTCTAAATACTGATTTTTGTTACTTAAGGAAAAGCATTTCTGACTTATAATCAAGATTTTAAAAAACCAAAACCTTCATTTCCAAACCTGCAGCTCTTCCTGTGTTAACAGTTTAGAAAGAATAAAGATGACTATAGATGCAGCAAGCAGGGACTGGAATCACAGGACAGAGATTTGAACATTTCTCTGCTGTTTCCATACTGTATTCCTATGTATTGAGAAGAGTTCTGTGATTCCATTACAGAACAATTATGGGTGAAATGTGAATGGATTACATAATCTGCTTACATTCAATCTGATTTTCAGACCTCAAAGCATCTACTCCTTGTCAAACACATTTGCCTGCAATGCTGTGGATAATTCCCTCCCCTCAATTTCCTCTGTAAGGTATTCTTTGATGCTTTTTCTCTTCTGGCAGACACAGAGGTTAGAGGCCTGTGTGCTCAAGGAACCTCAGCTGTCTCAAACCCTACTCTGCAAACAACCTTCCATTTGGACAAAGAAGACCTGCCAGGACCTCCTTCAAAATTCAATCAAAAAGGTCTTTCAAACAGCTGGGTAGTGGAACAGCTTCTTTCCAGGAAATAACAATATACCTAGTGGAGTCCTGGCAAACTCCTGCTGCCTATGTGAGAAGATGGTATATTCCCAACCCAAAAGAGTACACCTGCAAGTTACTCTTGAACCAATACTACCCTTTCACAAAATGTTAGCTGTTACATCTTGAAATACTTTGATTACACTGGTTTTCTGGGAGGAAAAATCAATTCCTAAGATGGTATTTCAAGCACCCAGTAAGCTGAGCTATTTTCAGCAGACTAATGAGTCTTAAAAATGAACTGCAATTTCTTACCCCCTTTAAATTAAATCCAGACAAAATCCACAATGTGAAAAGGGGAGATTTTACCATTATCTTCTGCAAAGTGTTTTTCATCTTTAGCATGATCCTCATGTTCTGTGAGCTCTCGTGAGGCGCACACTTGTTTTAAGCCCAAGAAGAGGAGGAGGATTGAAGGAACAATCTGGGCAGCCACAGCATCCACTGCAGGTGGTCGGTTCTGCAATTCCATTAGGATGCTCAGTCCTATTATACACATCTTTCTGTCATGGAGTCTGAAACAAGACAAAATTGTTAGACAAAACCAGATTTTCTGCAAGGATGTATAAAGAACATTAAAATCCTGGTGCTTGACATGGCAGAAGACAATGTCTCAGAGGCTATGTTCAAAGATCCTACACAAACTATTTTCTTCATTTTGAATGCAAGTTTCCCACTGGAAAGTACTCATCCAAGAACAATTAAACAACTTTCAAGCACTGGTCAAATTCCTGGAGCAACTTTTTCTGATTACCAAATGCAAAATTTGTAATGCTAAATAAATACTGTTTAATAATTATGTAGACTATCTTGTCTTTAATAAAGCATTTGATACAGATTATCATTATTAAATAGGATGGAAAATTAATTTGCCTTGGCTTTGATAGCAGTACTGTTTCAGGGATGGAAATTGGCAAAAACTATTAGTGAAGAGCAATGATAAGTGGGAATGCATTGAATTGCAGGGTACATTTATGGAATGCCCCAGGGACAACTGAAGTTAAATTATGAGAAATCCATCAGAATGGCTTACACATATTTCAATATACAATTTCTAATGCTAACTTCAGACACATTGCTAACTCTGGTGAAAGCAGAGAAATAATTCTGTCTTATCAAGAGTAACTGGCAGTATACTCAAACTGGGAACTTACAAGTGAGTAGCCCTCCAGTAAAACAAACTGAAGACAATTGATGGGAAAGAAATTAATTGAATTAGTAGCAGAAAGATTTTTATGGGACCACAGTCAGGAAACTAGGTAAGAACCTATGCTCTTAAACATAAGAATTTATTTTCACTTCCAGAAACAGGAATTTCTGCAAACAAGATGGAAAAAAATCTCTAAATGCCTCTGCAGACACTCTCTGGTTCTCCTTTACTGGAAACACCAGAAGTATTCAACTTGGAGCTAACATTACAGTATTCTGCTATTATGGGCTTGAGAGAAGCTTTTTTGTTTGAACTATTCAATTTGATGCTGACAGCTTCTGTGCAAGCCTTCTGCAGCCAAACCTAGAGAAACCAAGCAAACCTCCAGAGCTGGGAGAAAATGCCTATCCTCTAAAATCTTGGGATACTTCCATTACTGAACCAGTTTTAATTTGGAATGAAGAGAATACAAGGTGAGAGAGAAGAAATAAGATGGGCACCACAGGCTGCAATAAAGCTAACAGTGGGACTACCAGCTCAATCCACTTCAAAAATCACTACAGAGATACAGCTTTTCAGTGCTGAGTAGTTCATTACCTAAGTTCCTATATAACATGCTACTGAACTATTATATCCTTTAAGTAACACAAGTGATCTTGTATTGCTGCTTTCTAAACTTTACTTGTGCTTAAACAAGGTTGGAGATCTGGAGGGATTTCATGACACCTCCCATGTTGTTAGTCCTGTTAGGATTTACTGAAGTGATTCATTCTCAAGAGTAGCTGACAGCAAAAATAAATTATATATGACCATGCAGAACACTATGATCCCAGCAGACCTTCCAAGAACAACAAAGTCAAGCAGCATATCAAATGACACACTTTGTCACATTGGGTTTGGCTGCTTGGTTACACGTGTCGAAAAACGCACCAAGGTGCAAGCAGGAACACAGCGTTCCTGTAACCATAATCCTCTCTTTTCAGATGGCATGGGTCACAAAAGAGGGCATACAAACCAGGGAGACTGAGATAGAGGAACAAGGTCTGCTTTCATGAGAAAAAAACCATAAATCCCTTACTCCTCTCAGCTGAAATGACCAACTCCTGCATGTTAAAAACAAGGCATTCGCTCTCATGCCGACACTTTGCAGACCAAAAGCCAAGCTAAAGATTATGCTACCTATAAATGAGGGATAGCTGTTATTTGGAAAGTTATCCTTAGTGCAAGTACAAATGGAAAAAACTTTCTTTACCTCCTCTTTTTGTCAGCACTGTCATCCAAGTGTGACCAAAGCTCTGTAATCTATGCACAAGATTTCTATCCTGCATCTTGACACTGGGAAGCCATGAAATTTCTTCAAGACCCAAATGTACAAAGAAGGAACTTCAGCCACATGCACCAGAGTAAACTAACAACTCTTAGCACTATTTTTTATCATACATTTGAAAAAGCTACCATTGTACAACACAAATTGCAAAATGCAACAGCAAAATGTTAAAAAAAATCTTAGTATTTAATGGCTTAGCTTCATATGAAATTATCAATTTGGGACAGCAAATCAAAGTACAAGAATGAGGCCCTGCTGTTAGAAAGGGAGTCATCATTGGGAAGCAGCCCAAATGACCAAAACCCACAGCACATTTGTCATGCTCCACTTTAAAGCTGCTAAAGAGAGAAGTTGCAAGAATGAACACATCTTCAGAATATGCATGTTATGAGAAGGCCCTGCAGGACAGCAGAAATTGAGGCATTGAGCCATCTTTAGTGAACCTGAGCCAGAAGGAGACTTTTCTTTCACCTGCCAGCAGAGAGAAACAGCAGGAAAAAGCATCTGCCTTTCCTGAAGTTCAGTATTCTACTATACCCCAGCTGTATGAGGGACTGAACAAGCAAAATGGAGTTTTATATATTTTCATAATAGCAAAGAATAGCTTCAGGATCATTCCCTTGCTATCAAAAGGCTCATTATTTCAGCACCCTTCCATCTGCTCAAGGGAGCCTGGATGTGATTCTCCTTAGTAATTTGTGCTTTGGGATCTGTACTTATTTGCTCAGAAGCACACAATAGCCCTCCCTAACAATCAGGGACTCTGCTTATTCCTCAATGGTTTATCAAGCCTGGAGTGTTAAACACACAACACACAGCCCTGCAATGCACGACTCCAAGCCACGTCTATTTTTAACAAGCTGTGTGTGGTCCTCATAATCTGCAGGACCTCCTCTTGCTAACACATATTCCTCTAATACAGCACAAAGGATTTTAAAATCTTTTGTATTTTAAACCAAGCTGAAAGTATTTCAGAGAAAAAATGCTAAGCCTTTGCTTTTACTGTGAAAATCAAGTTTCTTTCTATTACATCAATCCAGTTCCTGGACAAACTGCAAATAATTAGCCATTTCCTTCTATTTGCAAAGTTGGAACCAACAAAAGACTGGGATTTTTATGTACAACTCTGAGAAACCTAGGATTTTTAACTACTCAAACTCCTATCAAATATATAAGCCTTTTCAGCTTCAAAAAACCCAAAAGCACTTATTGAGGGTTTTTTTGAAGCAAGTGAGATTTTCCTTTCACCCCAGTTACCATAGAAGAACTTTTAGTATGAGAATAAGCGTAAGTCATGCAGATGTGTCATCCAAACCTCAGCTGTCAGTAAAAAGGTAGAAAGTGGTAAGGAGCAAATGTTTCTGCAAAAGGCTTTCCAGTGTGAAGTTACTGCAGAAAGCATTTAGAAATACATACAATATCCTGTGGCGTATAGGGACTATCAGCACACAACCACAGATTTGTGATTTCCACTATGACATACTGAATTTATGCACAGTCTTACAAGGAATTCTAAGTTCTCCTTGCCTGGCTAATTTTTAATATGCCAACTTTGTAACACTTTTTCAATAGTTTCCATGGTTTTAATAACATGGAAGAACAGCTACTTATCTTACCATAACTGCTTTTCCCTTGCATTTTTCCCATGGATTCCATCTCATGTGTTTGCATGTGCTGCTCCAGAAATACTGCATTTTTTTGGCAAACACCAATGGCTCCAGCCTGAACATGTGCAGCCATGCACAACCCTACTGCTGGCAGAGCACAATCTATGGGGACTAAGACTTCACAGCTACACAAGAAAGACATAGAATCATGGAACGGTTTGGGTTGGAAGGGACCCTAAAGGTCATCTAGTTCCAACTCCTCTGCCATGGGCAGGGACACCTTCCACTAGACCAGGTTGCTCAAAACCCCATCCAGCCTGACCTTGAACACTTCCAAGGATGGAGTGTCCACACAAAAGCATGTGAGATTTATGTGGACAAGGCATCTTGAACTGCCACAGTCACCCCCATGTTCCAGATTTCCTGCATGGCTGACAAAGAAATGACAGCAAGATTCACCTGGTCCTTCACATCTGAAGGTGGATCTACTTTGATCTTGTTCAGTTTCTCTAGGATCTGTGAGTTTACCAAATGATTTGAATCTGGGCCTAAAACTGCCTCTTAATAGAAAGTAAGCTAAGTGTAAACCAAAGCAACAAATGGCAGCTGATGAGAAAAAGGGCTGTACAAATAAAGGTGCCCACTGCTCTCTGATGAAGACATGAACTTGTTAGGGGAAGACCCAAGAAAGGGTTTCAAGAACACCAAATTTTTTTGCACTTCTGTCTTTTCCTGTTCAGTTAGGCCTCTGAATCTGGGGCTCCTTTAATACTCCTAAGAAAACAAATGGTCTGCTAGAAGCAGTGCTCTCCTGAGGGAAAGGGAGGAAGTCCCTTAGAGCACATCACAGTGCCTCACCAGCAGTACCACAGGAAAAGCCCTACCCTACACCTGGAAGCCACAAAGTGAGGAGACAGCACAGAAGGAACAGTGACTTTTAGATTTAAGCAATATTATAGATAATTATTTCTCTGCTGGTAGCAGCAGATCAAAGAGAGATTTCTAACCCTCTGCTGCCATTCAAGTGCACTCTGGGTAGAATGATGGGCATGACAACCACGTGTTTAACTTTTCATTTTCACAGGCTTTGTTAACCTTTGTCTCAGCTCCAAGTACGAGTTTATTTGAACAGTAGTTTCAGTAGCTGATGCTTTTTGATGAGCAACACAGAAGAACTGAAAATTTAGCTCACAGTAGCTCACAGTACTCTCTGAGATTGGAGCCTAGTCAGACCCTAACATTTTTCCTCTCTGAATCTGACTAGCTTCTCAGTGAATGCTCCAGGATGAACTCTTTCAGACTATAAATCTCTTTCAGTTTACCATCTTAAGGAATATCTTCTTTCCTACCATCTCTCTATTTGCTCAGCATGTGATATGTAGTAGAAAAAAATGAAAGCACAAAGAGATGAAGGCCAAGAACTTTGCTTCAGCCATAAAAGAAAATTGGTACACGGAAATCCTAAAATGCCTTGCCCTTTTCTAAAGCTGGAAGATATAAAAATAATTTAGCAATTACCAATAATACTACCACAAGGTGTGGAAGAAGCAACTTAAGGAAGACACCCATCTAAGCCTATCCATACACCTGCAGGCAGCTGTCAGCCTCCAGTAACAAAACAAAACTCAAGCAGGAAGGTGAGAGGTAGCTGTTAACTACATCTGTCTGCTTTGCCCTTAAGTAGATGTGAATCTCCCAGTTAAGACACCACATCTCAGCTGAGAGGCAAGCACTGGCCTTCACCTCTGCTCAGCATCAAGTGCAAGCTTTGCTAGGTGATGACAGGCTTTGCTCTCCTTCATTAACTTTACAAATGCTCAGCTCCTGCCTGAGCGCACACCAGTGCAGCACACACACATTCAAGGGAGGTCACAGTGACGTTTAAGTTCAGCAGGATGCTAAGAAGTCAATGGCACAACGATAAACATGCAAGTTGATTGTGAAAATTCATTTAAAATCAGAAGTGGGGTTCACTGCAAAGAGTAATGTTTTTTTTTAATTAAATGGAGCAGTTAAAAATAACTTACAAAATACAGAACAGAAAGTATGTACACAGTGTTTCAGATAAAAAGTTAACATGTTGTTTGTTATAAATGATAAATATAGTTACTGGCTTTCTAATCTACATCTATGTATTAGCTTTTACAAGCTATTATTGATCACAAAGATTCTGATATAATATAATTTGTAATTCCTTTTAACTGCTTTTTGGTATAATATAGCCTGTCAGTTTATGTATGTACTGTATAGTTTATATAAATAATAGTGTGATAAATATATATTTATCTTAGGCCTTAGCATAATATTAAAATGAAAACTGAATAATGTATTAAAATGCTTTTATTTGTGTAACTAGCCCAGGTAATGGTGTGAAATAGCTAGGTTGTTTCTCACCTTTATGGACCATCTTATCTGAATGATAACAGTGACAAGAACCAGGACACCAAGAGAAAAAAATTTACTACTGACTCTCCAATTATTAAAAAGTGTCAAAACAACAGAATGGAGCATCAAGAAAAAATAAAATATATTGATTTAATCTACAAGATGGCATACAGACAAGTCTAGGTTAAAACCAAGCAAAAGGGCTTCCTAGAACATGTAAACTCACAGGAATCTTTGAATATGCATAAACTCTTATGAATATGCATGTAGCCCCTGTAACATAACAGTATATAGAGAACATTGTTTTAAGTTAACAATGTGCTTTTGGCAGATTGCCAAACACCCCAGTGCTGGATATTGTCCTTTTGTCCCTTACTAAACTTTTAAAAGTTTTCAAGAGTGATCATAGTTTCTCACATTGTTGAAAACCAGCTGGTCAATATTGAATATTGTAAAAAAACCCTCTCAATACTTGCCCAAAAAAACAATCTGTGTCATTCATCCACTGGTTTATGAACTGTGCAGTGATGGGCTCAGGATTGTGTGGAAATCTGATGTTCTCCAAGGTGTGCAAAAGTAGGTCAGGATTGTAGTAGAGTGCAGCTATGGCAACTTGAAGACACATGGTACGGAGCTCGCTTGTTTTAACTCCTCGAGTCAAGCGCTCCAGAACAGCCTCCACAAAGAGGGGAATACACTGGGCACAAAAGAAGACAAAAAGAAAAGGAAAAGGAAAAAAAAAAAAAAGAAAACAGTCATTAGACATATTGCCAGATTATACAAAATTTTGTAATATTTTTACCAGAATTATGTCCTGAGTTACCCAAAGTTCAGGTATAGAAGAAAGGCACACATTCCTTTCACTTTCTAGCCTTTGATCACAGGCTTATAAATGTTCCCCAAAACAGCTCTTCTCTGAGCTAAAAATTGCAGTGTTATTCTGAGCACAGGGGAGAATATTTCGGGCCATTTGGTGGAGTTTGCTCTAGCATGTTGAAAAGATTTAGAAAAAGACTCAGACATTCTCATCTTTGAAGGAAGATACTAAACTATTTCAAAACTAACAGGCATTAGAAATTAAACTACCTAAATTCATAACATAGTTAGGAGTTTTTCCTAATAAATGTAAAGCGATGTTAAATTTTTTATAGAAGTTTAAAATGAGTTTATTCGGATAAAAGCAAACATGCACAAATTTCTAAACAATTAAATAAGCATCTTCTAAACACATGTATATTTCAATGGGCAAATTTATACATTACAAAAATTTGGCAAGCATTACAAAAGTTTTAGTTTATGAGTTTCAGTTCAGCGTGCAGCCATTTTAATTCACAGAGTTGTACAGCTCTATTAAGCCTTCCACCACATATTTATTTCAGTGCAAATACATTGAAGTCACTTTAAACTCTTACAGATTTCCTTTAAAAAATCTAATCTTTCAGAGACCGTTTTTATCTTCAATTACTTCAGATTTACACCAGTAAAGTTATATCACTTTCAGTGAAATTACCTGAAAACTTATCACTGAAATCCATGGATTGTACTGTGGCAACATCAAACATGATATGTCAAGGTAATTTAGGCTCATTACATGAGTCCAGAATTTGGCCCTTAATAGGAAAAAGACTACTTTCTAAAAAGGTGTTCTAAGAAACTCTGGAAAATTGTGATTATGTTTCTCCCTGCAATCACAATCAAGCCATGCTAAAAAATCTGCATTTCCAAATGCACTTAGTAATTTAAGACATCAAAAAGTTCCCATAGCTTGGAGAAACAACAGCAGTTGGATATGTACAGTTAAACTCTCAGCCACAGTAGTTTTAAGTATGCGTTTTGCATCAAAAGGGAAACTCTATTAATAGAAAGGAAAAAACTACAATCTTGCACAACATACTATATATCCTTATAATTCAGTCCATATCCATTTTTGGTCATGCCCACTAACATCTTGTCTCAAAATCAAAAAACCCCAACCTTACAAACTTTCCTGAGTTCATTTACTTCTTTCTGTCTTTCTCCCCACTGTACATTTCCCTCAAATTCTCTAATTTCAGCTGTTTCTCTCAGGAGTCATGGACCATTAGAAAGCAATAAAAGAGAAAACCTGTTCAATATATATCACCTGGTCAATACCCCGTCCTTTGCACTGAAGAACAATCACTTCTAGGAGTTTGGCTGCATGGCACTCTGCATCTTCTCCTGCATCTCCTGTCAATACCTAACAATCAGAGTGACAATTTAATTTATCAGTAATCACTGACAACACTGAGAGCAAGTGCTCCTGTACCTGCATACATCCAAAAATCTCTACACAGCATATACATATGTATTCATGTTAAATTTTGTGAGGAATTAAGACACATAATTCATCTCTACAGGACATAAGCAAGGATAAGTGGCTAAAGGTGAATTTTAAAAACTAGAAGAAATTACTGTAGTTCTTAAAGAATATTATATTATTTATATGTTCTCACTTTCCCTTTTTTAGAATGAAATGTCACTTAGAAGAATCACTGATGTTTTCCACATGGCATTTCCACTTTTTCACTTCAATTCTAATAGTCACTGGCAGATTAACAGCGTGGCAAAGTGAAGTGCTATGTCTAGGCTAGTTTCTGATTAAGAACAAGATGTATGCAATCATTCTGTGTGTAGGCACATACAAATGAAACTGAGTGCTTCATCTCAATACATTTCAACCCCATGGTCACTGTCAATCAAACCTGACAAAAGAAGCAAAATTTTCACAATCAAATAAATACTCCAAGTTGCTTAAAAATAAGCAGGTAGCTAGATGCCTAACACTCTCTAATGCCCCAAATCAGAGGAGGACTGCAGCATGATCTCATACTTTATTATACATGAGAGACTCAGCATGAAAGAGAAACAAGATAAATGTAGGAAGAACTTCAAATGAGTTTGCACCTTAGCTGACAACCAAAGAGTCCAACTGCAAGATACACAACCCAAGGAAATCAGGCTTCATTAATTCCCTACCTACCAAAATAGCTTCTCCATGGAAGAGAGTCAAGATTAACAGCAGCTTTCTCCCACACAGCTTTTTGCATGTAATTTTCTTTAAGCATGTCACTTACAAAGTGTGAAGGTGCTGTGTGTGCTCAGAACTGAGTCAAGACCAAAATTCACTTAATTCTGAAATGCTTGGCCACTACGTGGCATGTTCAGGTCACTCAGCTCCTCTAATTGTTATGTACCAGTGATAAAAACAACAGTAAGAATCACAAGCCTTACCTTTTTACACATAGAGTAAATGATTTCTAAATGCTTTGGGTTAGACAGTAAAGTATCGGTGTCAATGGTCACATAATTATGCAAGAGAGGCATCATATCTGCAGAACAGGGAGAGCAAAAGAGAAAAAACTTGCAAAAAGTGCTAACCAGAGAGGTAGTCCTGAAAAGGGGAATTCATTAGCTGATGTTCTTGAATAGGGCTGGAAATTCAAACTCTGTGAAAGTCTTTTCTGGAAGAATTCTTCATAAAATGCACTATGTAGGGTGCATTCTTGGAACTAGAGTAGGATCACATCTTAATGAATCAATTTGTAGTTTCACATTAACTTTGAATATTCAACTTTCTTTGAGTTCAGGACCCCTACAACAACTGATCACACTGACAGATTTGCTTCTCCTACTTAAATATCTCCTGTTCCACTCCCACACTAAACAGACGGGCAGGGCATGACTCAAATACATGATCATTTTAAACCATGACACTAAATGGAAGAGACCCTGATCTGCTAGAGATGAATTCTCAAACAGTAAAAGTATCATTAGAACAGAAGTGAATTTACCTGCAAAGTATTCAAAGCAGTCCTGCTGGAAAACCTCGTACAGAACACCTAAAAGCTGCCACATCTGAGGTGAAATCATCTGGCATGTTAAGCTGAAGGCCAAGGACAGAATTTCTTCATAAAACTCTGCAAAAGACAATTTGTAGCAGGGTGCTTTACAAAAAAAATTTAACTTGCAAATACCTTGAAATCTGAAACTGAGTCCTGAGTCATGTAACAACTAGAGGACAGCAATTAGAAACTAAATCATACATAGAAAAATAAAACAAATTGTAAAAGACTCCTTCAGACAGGTCTTGTGTTAGCTATAGTTACAATGATATGCATAGTTTTCCACTATAAATACACACCAAAAAATATATCAGCAGCACATTAAAGACAATGCTTCTAATTGATTTACTGAAAAATATATTTTTTCCTCAGTCTTTGTTTTTCTGAACAGTCTTATCACAAAAGTGTAACTTTTAGTGCAGCATACTGATGAAGCAGTAATTTAATTGCAGACCATGTCCATAAGAGACTAATGTAATTTAGACATTGTCCTTTAACACAATTAGGCAGAATTATAATCAGAACAGCATCTTCAGCTTTTGACCTCCAAAACACAATAGCCAATCTGACTAAGGTACAAGAGAAGATCAGGAAAAACAAATTACAATGGTAAAGTAGTGTCTTATTCTCTAAAGAAACACACACAAAAAGATGAAATTCTGTTCTGGAAGATAACAATAATTAATTTACATGATTTTACATATCTCAAAAACATACCTATAACGTGTTTCTGCAAAACAAGGCCAATGATCTGTAAACAAATGCTCTCGAGCTGTTGAGTGATCTGAAATAAAAACATAAAGCAGTTTTATTTAAAAAATTAGAAATACAGCAATCAAATAAATGTATTTGACTAATTCAGTTTGAGAAGTTCTTCAGATCAAAAAGGCTTTTATCATTTTTTAAATGCTGCATTAACAATCATAATATTATGAAATAAGGTCTCCCTGATGCAGAAAGAACCTCTCTACCCTGAATATGTGATTTGTGGGCATATTGCACCACAACTTGGGAGACTAATTCCTAGGAATTATACCCAAGATATTGCTGGGTCAACTAAAGATATGGGTCATCACTGTAAAAAATTAGGGTTCTTCAAAATATTTCTTTTTAAATTCTACTTTAATGCTCTGTAATAAAACCAGTCACTATGAAGAAAATTAACTTTATCCCAACCAAAACCAGCACATTCCAATGAAGTGTTTACCAAGTAAGGGCTAAGAATTTTACCCTTGGGACATAAATTCCCTTGAAGTTGAAAGCTAAACAATTAATGAATCACAAAAGTAAACTGGGCTTTAGATTCAAATCTGTCAGCGATGGCTTGGTACCATCCTGCTGCAGTAAATGACATTCATGGCAAATAATGCAACATACACAGAAGTGCTTCTTGTCATGCATGAAAGCAGGAAAGTACCAAGGAAAATCTCACCTCCTTGTGATCTTCCACAACTGTCAGGATTGTGTCAATTGTGTGCAAGATGCCCATGGCCATAACAGTTTTGTCCTCTACTTCCTCATATTCCTCGCTCTGAAGTACTTTACCAAATATTTCAGCCTGTGAACAAAACCAACCAACTTGACATTCAAGAGCAAACCCATGTTTCTAATTTGTCATTCAAAACCAAGGCAGTTAATGCAGCAGCAGCAATGCTTTATCTCTAAGAGCTGTCAGCACTGAAAAATATGCTTGCTGCTTTTGAAAGGGGAACGTAGCAAATTAAAATCTCCTCTTTTTTTTTCAGAAGTCTACGTTAAGTCATTTGAAATGCTAAATAGTTAGACCACGGCTCATTAAAACCAGTGACACAAATCAGTGTCTTTGAAAAATCTATAGGTTTTAAAAATGCTTCATACAGAAAAAAACCCACAAATACTGCAAATACTACCAGTGGACTCTTACAAATATTACTTTGAACAGTGTGTACTTCAAGCAGAGTTCTTTAAATGTTCACCAAAGTAGGCCCACGCTTCTGAGTGGAGTGGTCATTTACTATTGCTCTCACCAGGTGCTGGGTCATGTCCACAGCGATAGTGGCGACTTCCTGGCTGTACTCATAGATCATCTTCTGGATTACATTCGTGAGATCATCGTTCTCTGTCTCCCTCACAATGTGCAGGAGCTCATGCATCACTGGCCTTACATAAGGCTTCACATATTCCTTGGCTAAAAGATGAATAGAAAGCAGGTGAAATCAGCTATCCATAAACACAAATATACTGCATCCATAAACTGCCATGGTAGCTGACTATTCTTGAACAAAGTAAGTTTTTAAAATTTGAATTCACTAAAGAAATAAAAAAGCCAAAAAACATACCAAGGCAATTTTACAGTCCATAACTAGTAGACAGAGTAAATAAATTGTGTAATATTGAAATACCACCTACAGCTAAAATCCACTTTTGAGGGAACACTTGCTCTCATACATAAAGCAGTGCTCATTTTTAAACATACACACTGCTTAAGTTCACTAAAAAAAACCCCAAAGATGGGTGATATTTACTTTATAAAAACATGCTGATTCTAACTTCTTTTGCATCATAAAAACTTCAAGTCAGAATTTTGGGATGAAATAAGCAAGTGAATCTGCCTAAACATGATAAAATATTCTGAAATCTATGTCTTCAAATGACAGAAATGTTTAGATAAATCTGCACCAACCTCCTTGTCTTGACAAAAAAATCAATAGATCAGTGTATACAGCTGATGAATCACTGCCACATACCTTGCTCTTGGTTGCATATTAAGGTCTGAAGGGCTATGGCTGCTTCTACTTTGACAGGCATCTCCTTATCATCAATCAGGCTCTTCTTTGTCAGCTCTACTGCATTCCTCAAGTTCATCTCATTGTGAAATTTCAAAGCACTGAATGAATGAAGTACCCAACAGGACTGCAAGGCAAAAACAGAAGCAATTTAGGGACTATGGCAATTTTAAGCATTTTTAACTGAGTCAAAACCAATGCTAACTATCTCTGTGCTTGCATGCATTGTTTTTTTCCTCCCATTTATGAATACACTTATGGTGTATTCTTTCATTAAATGTAGCACAGGTTTTGCACTCAAGCAGTTCTTTATTATCCTTTCCCAAATTTTAATAAATTCAGTGTGCACATAATTTGCATTCATTGCTTTGGTCCTTCTGGGGGAAACAAAATCATAACAAAACAATGAAAACTGTTCGTCCGTGACTGATATCGGCACTTGGGGATTTTCTTCAAGCAACAATCAAATTGATGTTACCTATTTGTGGAAATCCTGCCTGCTCTTCACAGCCATCTCTGC
The DNA here is from genome assembly GCF_023055355.1 of Agelaius tricolor. Lineage (NCBI taxonomy): Eukaryota > Metazoa > Chordata > Aves > Passeriformes > Icteridae > Agelaius > Agelaius tricolor. The sequence goes on from NW_027269263.1 coordinate 9,741,416, forward strand.
TAATGAAAAATGGCCACAATTGCTGCTCAAATTCTCAAGTTTGATTGAAGAGGTGAACATTAATACAACACAGACCCTACATCAATTCCTTTAACTGAAAAATCATTTTTAAAACAAAATTATGAAAAAAAGCCAGCACAAGAATGTAATTTCAAATTTTACTATGTATTTACCTAATTTCTTTCAGTAACATTCAGAATGAAATCAAACTGCAAAGGAAGGAACCGTGGCAAACACTGGAATTGATGTAACAGGTGAACTTACTCGAGCTCTGAGGTATCCCAGGTTAGACATGAACAAGGGAAACACGTGATTCTGCAACATCAGCTCCATTTGATCCTTGAAGACACTCTTCTGTTGGAGTAAGGAAAAATTAATTTTGGAGACCATTCATTTCACATACTTCTTTCTAGCCCATCATGCATTTTTAAATATCAACCATGGGAAACACAGTAATTTGTCTATATAATAAAGGTATCCTCCCACAAAGAGAAGTGGATCCCTTACCTTGAATAGAACCAACTCAAAAGCACAGCAAGTTCAAAACCAGGTAAGTGAAAGAACTGTACATACAATATTTTACTTGGCATTATTCATTACAACATGTAAACTGGAATTCTCATGTTATTTAAGGCAATTAATACCAGCTGATTTTTCTTAAAAACTAACAAGGATCAATAACCTAGTTATTCCATTCTTCCTACAAAGAAGAAAATATAAACCTGAAGATAAATATGGGGTTAGTATGGAACAGATCTGAGTTTCAAATGAACTACTGCTACTCTAAGTATCAAAACTTACTATCTTGGACACTACAGCAACAAATCTCATCCTTTTTTGTGTTTATTAATGGATGAAGATAATTCCTTTGTGACAGAAATTTCCTTAGCTGGAGAAGGACATTGGATGAGAGTTATACTTCATTATTTCAAACTTAGCAAATCCCAAGATTCTCACAGGAAGCTAGAACAAGCATGGAGATTTTAGACTTTCCTTACAGTCCAGAATAATAGAAAAGATACATGCTAGGGATGTTGTTACCATCCAAAGGAATGATTCAGTGGCAAAGACAGAGAAGGGTGAAATGGGACACTGAATACAACATGTATCTTGATTTCACCAATGCACACAGCATTTTTTCCACACTCATTCCCCAGCCTTCACAGAGCTGGATGAAGGACTGAGCAGAGAGAAAAACAGAGAGAAAAGAAAATACTGTTCTTTTGTGCATACTGGCCAGAAGTTTGTAGGCTTTGAACTGGAGCTGCTGTGGGGAGCCAGGTGGCTCAGGCAGGCCCATTGTGTCTGTGAGCTCCTTAGACTCAGGATCTCAGTCAGCTCAAGAGCCAGAAAGCACTTACAAATCCAGGATTTGAGATGGAAGCAGCTGATGGAATGTTTCAATATGTCAAATGCCAAACACGAGAAATTCAAATTTTAAAGGGGTCTGTGGTGTTCAGGGTTATTACTCTTTTATAAAGTACAATATAACCTCATGTTTCAGGATTGAAAATTTCAAATAGGAGCAGAATACTGGAATAAATCCCATTTTTTCCCCACAGGACAGAGATAATATGTTAATATGAAAGTCTCCTCACAACACAAACAATGTTGTCCTCATTCACTGTTATACTCCTGCATGAGGAAGGGCATTTACAATCCAAAATAATCTACAATAATTCTGCAAAAGTTACTGATGCTTCAGGATTTAAGATCAGAAAATAGATTGGTAAAAAAACAGATGGTCAAGTGTTGGTGAGATGTTGCTCGTAATATGAAGACAAATCCTGCACAGTGAGACAATTCAGATAAAATATAATAAATCAATTTTTAAAAGAAGCCTCCAGCACAAGATCACCATTCTCATGCTAAAAGTGATAATGCTTTGTCAATTACTTTTGACATGGAGCAAAGGCATATTTTGAACTCCACCATCTACAAAAGCACCAGGCAAACTGTAATCAATTTCAATTAGAGAGCAACAGTGTGTATTAAATTTGCATTCAGATTCCAGAAATACACCCAAAATTCTGAAGATGCTGTCTATAAAAAATGGAGGAAGGCTCCTTGTTCTTTTCAGCTTTTTTCAAACTCCCAACTGGCAGATGAAATAAGACTTAAAGCCACTTATTGAAGAGTGAAAAAGTTGGAAAGCTAGACAGAACACCCCTGTAATGTGTTAAGTAAACCTTTTCCTGGAACCAGAAGAAGCCCATAACAGTGCAGGCTGTTGGGGAATTTCATAAAGAATCATAGGCCATGTTGCTGATGGAATGCATGTTTGCTTTCTTAACACTTCCATTTTCCTAGTAAAGCAGCAGGGGACCAAGGGACTGTTGTGTAACAAACAACTAGAGCTTTGGAAAAACATGAGAAGGAAAAATCTGTGTGTAAAAAATTGTGATATAAAAACCAGGAAAAAATGTTAATATTTTTAAATAAATAGACTCTCATATTCTGATTGCAATCAGAGTGCAATCTCTCTACAGATTTTTATAAATATGGCTAAGGGCTAGTCATACTTTATAAAGTAAGAGTATTTTTATTTAAATCACAGCTGATAGCAAGAATTGCAAACTTTTTTCATTTCTTTACCCACTTACCTTCAGTAAAATATCTGCTAGGGATCCTATAACATGCAAAGCTCCATCTTTTTTCCTTGGATCAATGTTTGGCTCTGTCAGAATCTGGTAGCAATATGCCATCATTTTTGGTAATACCTGTGCAGGACAGAAAACACACAATCCCCTTTAGTCAAGTTATTTTAATAGCATTGTTTAAAAAATTCCTATGACATTTTCAAGAAGAAATTTTGTCTTGGCCAGAGCAATGTGAGGTACTAAATGCAGCATCTTTCAATAGCTAAAGTGTAGAACTTTGGAATTCTCAACTTTTCAGCCAAACTGATCAAAATTAGATTAATCTCCATTAAATTTCTCATTACTAACAGCAAGTAAGGTATTTTTGTCACTGTCTTGAAGCAACTAAAAAAAGTGATGAAAAGGCAAAAGGCTCAAACAGAACCTCGCCCACTTTTTCTCTTCTTTTCTGGCTTGTCTCACACATAAATATAAATACATATGTGTGTGTGCATATATCTATGAAAATACATATATTTTCAAGGAGAGCTTGGACTAAAATCTCATAAACTTAATTTGACCTACTGATTTTGGCAGTAGTTTCTAAAGTTGACTAGACTTAGAAAAGTTTCTTGGCAAAACCAATGGCTGAATGTGATTTCCACACTCATTATGTCCTTTTCCAACATGCCACTGGGATGGTCTAAATATAAATTATGAAAATGAGAAGGAAGATCAGTGGACAAGAACTGTTTTGACAATAAAAAAGTAGAAAGGTCATATTCCACCTATTCCACCTAATGTAAAGACTGTGTTCTCCTCTGAAAATCCATCTGGAAATGGAGCTCCATGATTACTGGATGTTAAAATGGAACCTAAGAAAAACATTTGCCATTTTAGCCAACTGTGTTTCCAGGGGGCTCGCCTGAGTATTTTTGTACAGGTAACTGGAAATACAGAAAGATCTACAGAAAAGCTATGTCCTCATTTAAAGAATAACTATATGGAATGGGTTTTGTCCTTGCTAACTTCATTGCTGCTAAGAAGGATTTTAAATAGCATCAGTGGAAATTAATAAGGATCAGATCCACTTTCCCTCCTGCTACAGTTTGTGATGCTGAGAATGGCTGTGACAGAGGCTGTTTGTAAACCTGGGAAAATCTATTCCAATATATCAATTCCAACCCATTTTGTATCTGGCAGATGCAAGAAGAATCTACTTAGTATTTATACACACCATATTTTATCTCTCCCCAAACTGATAGCATTCAGCCAGGAAACACTGAACTATGTAACAGCAAGTGTATTTTTCAAGATTAGCTTCCTGTAGCATCTTCAAATATATGGGGAAATAACTTTATTAAGGAAAATTCAAATAATTTAAAGTTGGCATCATACCTCTTTTCTCTTCTTTGCAGCAGTGTAAAGGAGATTCTGTGCTGCTGTTGTTGTGGATGCATAGTCCTCAAATACATCTAAAAATGGGGAGAAAAGAGCATTAAAAAAATTTATTTTCTGAATAATAATTTTTTTCTAAACCACCTTGGTTTTGGGGTATCACAAAATCTGGATGAATATATAACCTCAAAATTATTGCCATGATTGTCTTCACCTCCTGGTTAAAGAGTCAGACCCAAGCTTATGTTACACACCTTACTTCTTGCCTTCCAAATCCACTGCCCCTCTTCATTCCCTTAATTAAGAATATTCTCTTTATTCATTAGCACTTTTGAGACCATATACAAGGGACCAAAAATCCTGTCTCTTTTTTTAATTAAAACCCCTATAGGAAGAAAAACAATACACTCCAGTACCATCTGTATACCACATGTACACATTTTTTACTTGATTTTATTAAAACATCATGGGAAACTTTTTGTACATAAAATCTACTTAGATCTGGAGTAGCTTTAAGTCTGTTGAAAGGTCAAGTTTTTTAGTTTCATTCACTGCAACTAAACCTCTGCTGTTCATATTGAAAGTGTAATTTATACCTTGAAAAAAAAAACATGCAAACATGTTCTAATCCAAACATCCCCACACAAATTAAACCAAACTAAAAGACCTTAAAATGCTATCTCAAAATCTGACTCAAATTACACACCAACTCTTCCCAAAAACTTTTAGATAAAACATCATTAGGAAATACTACCAGACCACTGGAATCCTTGTTCCAAATGAAAAAGTGCCTCAAAAAAATTCCATTTAATGTACTTTGATATGTGAGTGTAATGTACTTTGAGTGTTTTTTTACCTTCCATGATACAATCTGAATCTGTTTTTAACTGCCTCAGCTACACATAAAAATAAGATTCACTACTTTCACAGAAAGAACTGAATTCACACACCAAATATCAAGGATGTATGTATACCCTAGTGATCAACACTATACTGTAATTAATTTGTTGCATAACAACTCTCCAAGCTTTTAAATAATTCTATGAATATTTAAATTCCATTTTCACATACACTAATCCCAAATCAACTAATTAAAATTTCCCAAATGCTGCATATATATCTCTGTGGTGCCTGGCTTGCAAGAGTTTTCCAGCTAAAATTGCTGTACTTTTAAAGTACCTTTCTCTTTTTCAATGACATGAATCTTTTAATAAATGCAATTATTCATAATATGGCCCTATGTGTTATTCCCAAGATTTTGCACTGTGTCTTTTGAAGGAATATATATATCTAATTATCTTACAATTGAGTAGTAATAAGTGGCAGAAGAACACTAAAGGCACTGACAATTTTCAGCAGGGAAAGAGTAAGTCAGGCCTCTTCTGGTCAAAGTGAGAGCTGCAGGAACCTGCAGACAGCTGGCACATCTGCAAGCCAGGATTCTGAAACAGGCACTAACAAGGGAGCAAGCCAGTCTGTCTGGGCTGTTCTGAGCACAAGTGAAGTAGAAAAAAACTCTGAGAGAATCATTTAAATCAAAGCTACCAGCCCCATAGCCCAAACTCACCTGATCTGCCACATGGTTTTAACTACAGATTGGTGAGATTTAAGAAAAAAGTTTTGTTCTTCCCATTGTTCAGGTGAAGAGAGACATTACAATGGCCATGCTGATCACTGGAACTACAGGGTACAGTTATGATGAAAGCAAAAAATAAAGCCAAATTACCAAATTTCATGCGGATATATTCATATGGATCCTCTTGCCAGAGCTCCTCATCCTCATCTTTGTAGCACATTAGAGAGAATATCACCTCTTCTGTTATAGTCTAATTTTAAAAAAGCCAAATACAAGTAAGTACACATAAAATCCAATTCCAGTACAGCTGCCCTCCACCATGCACTAATTTATTAGATTATTTTTCTGGAGAGTTACATTCCTTTAAGCAGCATTTTTTTATTTTGTCTACCAGAAACAAATTCACATTATTATAGGTACTTTCCTTTTGAAACAGGCCCAGACAGCAGCAGTAGTTATACAATCTATCGTTATAATATTACATTACCATGCACAAAATACACTTCAGGACATGGTCTGTACACAGCAGAATATTACATTCTGCAGAAGGATCTCACCAATGCAATACTTAACATGAGAACAGATTTCAGAGTCCTTTCCCATAAAAGTCATGGAATTAACTAACTACAAAGAGGATCTTATGATATGAAAAAATAAAAGAGCAGGAAGATTACTTTTCACTTGTTCTTTAGTTCACTTATAAAACATGCCTTTAAAAGAGGGTTTATCTCCTCTTAGATGAATGTTCTCTTTGTGCACTATCTTTGCACTACAATCAGAAATCTATGACAATTCTGAACACCAGTAACTAATAAAAGCCAGAACAGCCAGAACACTATGACTTTCTAGCAGACTGTAAAAACTCAAATAAAGAACTTATGGAATGGAATCTTTCCTTGAGTTAACATTATCTGCAATAAAGGGTAGTCATATATTGCAAAACACAACCACATTTGTGTAGAAATGTTATTTTATTTTCCAGATCAATTGCTGAATGATTAGTGAAATCTTTAAAAACACAAAACTTGGGGGGCTGGGGGTGTTTTTTAACCTCTCTGATGACATGCATTGTTTATGACTGGGTTTTAAGCACTGACCTGTATGTGTGGCTTCATTTGCTTCCATGTGATAGAGTGAATCACCCCTTGGTTCAGATAGTTCAATGTTTGCTGAAGAACACGTGGTGCAACATAGTCTTTTTGCCTGTACTGGTCTAAGATTCTTAAGAGAACCTAAAGAAGTGACAAATTGGTATTTTTAAATGAAGACTGAAAATTCTGCCTCATGCATAAACATGCAGTGCACTTCCTCAGTGAATATACATGAACAGATAAAGTAGTTTTACAGCAGATGTTCTAGCACTAGAAATCATTATAATGCCTTTGATCCAAAAATCATAAATAATTTAAAGATCAAGGTTCTAATCCTGCAAACATTTATGCAGATGCCCACCTTTACTACTAGCCCTACCATGTGATCACTTGTGATTATAAACCAAAGCTATACTTCAACAGTGAGAGGCTCACAGTTTAAAGAGGCCTCAGCAAAACCGGGAATAGGTAGGGAAAAGGCACAGTGAGATTTTCAAACTGGTGGCTTCTATACCTGCTAAGTGGTGTCTGCATTCATAGTTAATGATAGGTCCCTAAAGAAGATTAATTACTTTGGAAAAACAATGGAGAGAATAGAAATACTAAACCAGGAAAGAAAAATAGGTTCACCTAAGCCTCTGAATCAGAAGAGCTGCAAACCTCTTAACTTCAATTACTTATTGTAGCTATCAGATAGTATCACCTGACATGCTATTACCAACTCTATCACACAAAGCTTCCTTGGTAAAAAATTTTCCTCTACTAAGAAAAAAACACAGTACAAAGCTACTAATCTGCACCAATGGCAGGTGAATTATTAGTAAGTGTAAAGAAGTGGCATATACATGAATAACAATAAAAGTCAAGGGCAATGCATAACAAAATTTTGAGTCATATGCTTTCAGCAGAACAATTCTGCTTTGTAATTCTTCAGAGCATTATAATAAATTTTATTTTGAATATAGCTCCTTCATTAGGAATGCTAAGTTTGATGTTAAGTCTTTTATATGAAATGCTCCAAGGACAAGAACTGTCTAGATCTTATACAGACTCCAGCACAATGTCAGCACTTATCAACTGATGAATAAGTAACAAAGGCTTAGTCATGTAATATTCACAACAGAATTCTTACCAACTCTGCAAGGAATAATGATAAATCACTATTTAAGAGCCAGAAATTGAAGAAATGTGCAGATCATCCAGTACATTTATCTTGAAAGCTAAACTGTTCCCTCTGTAACATAGCCTAATACCTTAACAGACAAACTTTAAGTATTTCAAATTATAACTGCCCATGGGAGTCCATTTTTCTGCTCAGAAGTTACACACTGCAAGGCATCTAGAAAGGATATTTAGTTATTTCCCTTTTCATTTAATTTACAGTCTTACCACAACCATTCCCCTCCTTAGTTCTTCCTGATGGATAAACTATTCTGTTGTCAGACTGGATGAAGAAGAGTAATTTTCTTTAGCAACTTTATCAGAACTGAACTGTCTCCACACACCATGTTAAACACAAATAATTAGCATTCCTAACAAAAAATAATTTCCTTGTAAATGGTGAATTTAGGTTATATTTTCACATAATATGCTTTCCAGGAATAAAATAATGTTCATTGCTGTTCTCCACACATCTTCTAATCTGCTTCTATCTTCCTGAAATAAAACAGTATCATTGGATAAGTGTGACAGGCCTGAAAATACACCCTTTTGTGAAATGAGGCCTCTGCACCAAAAGTGTTCCTCTCAGTTGTACCTAGAGTGCTTATACACGACAATAATACCATTTTATCAGCACTCACCTTTTCTGAGAGTTTTCCTGCAGTGTTTTTTGAGTTGCTGAAAAATTGTGTTATTACACCTCAGCTGTATGGCACTGAGTTCTAAAGAACTTCTCAGTCACTACAAGGAAAACCTGCCAGACTCTCATCATTTTTGTTCAATAAATGAACCTCAACACAAGCACTGTTAAAAAGTAATACATTTCTTCAGTCAAAATAATGCAATTCATAAAAAATGAACTGTGCTTACCTGTTGTATGCCCACAGCATAGGTTTTTAAAAAGAAGTCTGAGAATTCAAAGTATTCTTTAGTTACATTTCCAGGACTTCCATATCTTTAAAAGGAAAAGAACACAGATATTTACACTGTGAGAAGTCTATGGTGTCAGGAAGATATAGTACTTCCTAAACCATACAGGACCCTGAGTGGTCTTGCATCAACAAAGGAAAAATTTACCACAGATTCCTTCTAAGTCATCCTTTCCCATGTAACACCTTACTTCCCTATTCTTAAATTATCCCAAGATAAGGTATTATACTGAAGTAAACATGGCTTTTTGTCACAACCTCTGTAACTTCCAAGTTTATGAATTTCTTTTCAAATCCTTCCCTGCCTTTATGCTTGAGAATATAAACACTTGTAGCTGAGTGTATTAAAATAAATATGTAATTGGATAGATTTACTTTTCCTGTGGGACAAGTTTCTTGCCATCTTAAGGGAGTCCAATCATTTCACTAAGAGCTGAGACCAGCAGTTGTGCCAGTGCAAGGCAGAGGACAGCAGCAGGAAAACCTCTTGAGTGACCAGGAGCTGTTAAATTTCTCAAACTGTCTTCTCTACTTGCATGCCAAGTAATGGTATAGACCTGTAACCCAAATTTAGTTTTTAATCAGTTACCTTTCAAAGAGACGAGCTACAATATGCAATGCCCACTTCTTGCATTTCCACCACACCAGCTCTGGTCTATCATCTTCATCAATTTGCAAAGTCTCCTACAAACAAATATATTTATTTTAAATTAGTTATGCCACTTGTTGAGAAGCAATTATGTTTTAAATATTCCTTGCTAATAAACTAATATAAACACACAGCATGGACTAAAGCTTTCGTTCTGTTAACAGTTATATGAGACTCAGGAATTTTCAGTTATCTTAATTAGGCAGTATAATGTCTATGTGCAATACCTGCACAATGCCTGTACTTTAATTTTAAAATTATACATATTTTAAAAAATGCAGATTCTCAGATACACTTGAATACCACATCACTCTGGCTCAAAAATCCAAGGATAAGAATCTTAAGAAAAGCCCACTTAGAAAATCTTTCCACTGACTGTTCTTCAAATGCCAATACACAAGTTTCAGAGGTCTTCACAAAGCTAGAACTCACCAGTGGTACATTTCTATCAATGATGGTCCGGAAGATTTCCATCCACTGAGTCATAGTCTGGTTATTCACCAACTGGAGGGGCAATGCATACTGCAATAAGGGAAAAAACAAGGTATGAAATACTATTTTTCTCTGTAAAAGGCAGATCTTTCTGCAGCAGTTACATTCTAAGGAAGATGAGGTTTTAAGTAAAATTAAAACCAATTAGGTTACATATCAACACTACTCTAATTGCATCTCTCTTGGTACAATTTGAAAAGGAATTTCTGAGCAGACAAATTGAGGAAACTTCCTCAGTCTAAGAACTTGCCAACTGTGTTTGTTTTTCTTCTTCACAACAGCCCAGGTACTTTTTAGGATTACAGCAGTATTACAGGGCTTTGGCAGACTAATAGCATTTTAGCAAGCAAAATGTACTCACTACTGACAGAACCAGAGGACACAGCCTTAAGCTGTGCCAAGGAGAATATAGGCTGGATATTAGGGAAAAGTTTTCTATGGAAAGAGTGATAAAGTACTGGAATGGTCTGCCCAGGGAGGTGGTGGAGTCACCATTCCTGGATGTATTTAAAAAAAGATTGGACATGGCACTCAGTGCCATGGTTTAGTTGAGGTGTTAAGGCATGGACTGGACTTGATGATCTTCAAAGTCTTTTCCAACCTGCTCATTCTGTGATTCACTACTACTACCAAGCTACTATCCCATAAACCTCACCTCTCTACAAAATCCAAAGAAAAGTAACAATATTCAGCCAAGGTATTGAAAAGAAAAATAGGATCTTGGTATTTTTTAAATTCTCCATCCATTTAGAAACAAACTATTTTAGCTTTTCAACACACCCTAAGAATTTTCAGGCTCTTCCTTATGAAGGCCCTGGTTTGGTTTCTGATTGTAAATACTCCTTCACAAAACTCATCTCAGTAAAAGCCAAACTCATCTCTCTGAAGTGCGTGTGCCTTAATACACAGTATCTGCCAGATTTTCAGCAGGTAATGAGAAATGCCTCCTACTGAATTGCAACATTTGACAATTACACTACAATATTCATTACTGACACTTTCAGAGACCAGCCATATGGTCTAGATACCTAGTTTGTATCAGGCTATGTGCAACTTTATAAAAATAGGAACACTTCTCTAGTGAGCTTACAGATACAATGTGCAGAAGCACCCTCCATTCATTAAAAATTTAATCTGGGCAATGATGTGACCAGCTTCAAGGTAGAAAAATCTATAAATATCCTATTTTTATAACAGCTGTTTATTGTACATGACTTTTCCCATCCAAAAGGGTATTCTTATTCAATCACACCTCTGAAAGTAGTGAAGGAGGTCACTGTGCCTAGCAAAGTAAAAGTTTCTTTTTCCTCTACACAGATGCCAACCTGAACAAGAGCATAGAAGATTTTTAAGATTTGTTTCTGAAGCAGTACAGAGTAATGGGAGTTATCAGGCAGAAGCTGGATCATCTGCTGCTGAATCCGAGGCAAAAATATTTGCATGGCTGCTATGAGGGGATCTCGTTCCTCTGCCTTTTTGTACCTGCAATGGAAACAAAAATGTTGGTCCAGGATCTACACACTGGCGATTATAATGCCTATTCCCCACCAAAAATTTAATTTTGGTGCCCTAAAAAAACCAAAAAAAGAATATCCAGCACTCACTCAATCACTCTCCCCTCCTCTAACCCCCATCTGAACCCTTTGTGCAAATTCACTAAAAATACCTATAAATAAAAAAATGGAAAGCAATAAACATTGCCTTACACAAAGGCAGTTACTGAGAAGAAGAACTACTGTTCTTTACTACTGAATTGTCACCTCACAGGGGCAGGGACTTGATTTTCTCTGCTGTTCACCCAATGCTAAACCCAAGCTGGGTGCTGAACAAATGGAAGTGAACAGCCATTGAAAGGGAAAGACAATTCCTTGCTTTGGAAAACATTCTCTTTCTCCATTTACATTCCTTTTGTGTGGTTTATACATATGTTTCTAATAATAGGCAATTTTAAAAAAATATGAGTGATAAGCCCCACTACACTGCTCCTAATTTATGCTGTGTGGATTTAGACTTCTTGCCAGGAAGATGCTACAGGTAACAATATGCAATAGCAGTATGTGACAATGACAGCACTGTATTCATGACATAAAAGCAGAAAATAATTTGCATTCATACATTTAGAATTTGGGGTATCTTCAAACAAAGAAAGTTATAATCCTAAGGATTTTTTTTACAGCCAAATCAAAGTATGAAGTCTGAAGAAAAAAGTTGCAGTAAATTCATACAGACTATTGCTGGCAGCTCTGCTTTCAATTTACTAATGATACAAAGATGATGAATATTTTTCATTTATTTGCAGGAAAGGAAGCATATGATAATTATTAATTCCCATTTTCTGTCTGAAATCCCTTGTAGAACTGCCAGTGCTCTTAAGAATGTCATTTTCAGTAATCAACTTCCACTGAAAGTACCAATTCCTCATTTACTGATGGACATCAACTTACTCATAAGTCTTCACCAGCTGATAGAGGCACAGGAGGCTCCCAAGCCAGCTGCCACTGTTTGGAGACTGCAGGTAGTATCCTATCTTGTCTACCACAGCTGTCCAATGGCCAGGGAAGTCATGTTTAATGATAGCACGGAGGCACATTGTCAGCTGGGCTCTAGTGCAGGGAGGGAAAAATATGTAAGTGAATGCGGTCATGGCATTGTGTTTAAATTAAAGGATAAATCCCAAATCTTGGTTTATTGGCTACAATACCTGTATTATGTCATAAGCATCAAACATATTTTGAGAGCACTGAAAGAGTTCTGGGAAGTAGCAGAGGAAAAGCAAGAAAAAAATCTGACTGGATTTAACTTAAAAGAATAAATTAATTTCAGAACATTTTAACTACTTTTCTCCCTCCCTCTTCACATGTATCAAGCAGTATTTTAAAAGAATTACTTGCTCATGGAACCAGCTAGCTTTGTGCTTTGACAAAGAATGTTTATACTTGCTTATCAAGCTGAAAGCAACCACAAAAACACAAATTCGTATGTTTTCATAATAGAATAATGGCCTGTGTTATGATCCAAGCCACTGGCTCCTCAAGAAATTACAATTTTCCTGGGACCTTCTAGAACAGCACTTTTTCAACCTCCAAAGCATATGGCAGAGCCAATTAGTTGAAGAACATCCTTCTGTTTCTCTCCTGCCACACACCTTTAGAGGCCACTCTCAATGGGGAGGCAAGGCAGAACTGTTGATTGACTAAACTGAGGTGTGGGTAAAAAAGCTGAGCAGTGCTGAACTAGAACCTGTGGAGAAATACTTTTAGTTCTGCTAAGTAATGAAAAAACAAAGCCTGCAGAAAATATCAATTCCCATCCTATCAGCCTCACTTTAATTAAAGGGGTGAAAAATCATAACTGTAGTATGTCTGTGATTCTTAACCATTCTTCCAGCAAAAGCAGAACCACAATTCTTCATTCTTTTAGTACCGTAAAACCAAGAAGCCTAATAGTTAAATACTGGGGTTACATATAAAAATTGGTAAAGTAATTAAGAAAAGGGCTACTAGAAAAAAGGAATCTTGGACAGTATTTCCCTGAATGGTTAATTCCATATTGCAGACAGCCCTGTATATACTATCTGCCTTGAATCAACAAACAGACAGGCTGTTACTACAGCAAGTGTTACAAGATACTTTGAACACCTTTAGAGGATAAACCACATCACAGGGCTTGCTGCCAGGTTACTACTTTTCTGAAAAACACCCATGAATAAGTGTAAACAGATTACTATTACTTTGGCAAAAATGTACTTGTCTCATCTTCCAAAACATAGAGATTCTCATGTTAACAACTGTGGTGGCGCTTGCAGAGGTCCCAGGATGAGGGAACAGATGAGAATGTTGACTCCATGTTTCAGAAGGCTTGATTTATTATTTTATCATATATATTATATTAAAACTATACTAAAAGAATAGAAGAAAGGATTTCATCAGAAGGCTAGCTAAGAATAGAAAAGAAAGGAATAAATAACAAAGGCTTGTGTCTGGGACAGAGAGTCCAAGCCAGCTGACTGTGATTGGCCATTAATTAGAAACAACCAACATGAGACCAATCACAGATCCGGCTGTTGCATTCCACAGCAGCAGATAATCATTGTTTACATTTTGTTCCTGAGGCCTCTCAGCTTCTCAGGAGAAAAAATCCTAAGGAAAGGATTTTTCATAAAACATGTCTGTGACATACAACATCGGACTGGCAGGTCTGAAAACCTGAGCAACAGAACCATCTGTGTGCAATGTGAGGTACCTCACTAAGTCAGGAGAACGAATGATTCCCTCTACAATGTTATCCCGAATCTGCTGCCGATCGTTCTCATGGATGTTAAACGGGAAAACCGCTTCTCCAGGGGGTGGCTCACGGTCTGGCCAGTACTGGGTCACCATGTTCTTCAGGTAAATGGCAGCTAAGGACAGACAGAGGGGAAAGAACAGTTTAATTCTACACATTGCCCAGTGCTCAACATGTAGAATGGCTAAAAGTAGAGCAAAGAGTTGAAAAGGCAACTGAAAACCACCACCTGAATTCTTAACAATTATGGGCACTGAGCACAGCTGAATCAGAAAAACATTTTTCTTATGATTTCACACAAGGTCAGGCTCAAGCACTTGATTAGAACAGACCAGGATAATACTTCCATGAGCATCTCTCAAGGTACATTTTTACTACAGCAGTCTTCCATATGAAAATAATGTCCCATCATTCTAAACAAGCCAACAAAAATCTACTTATGTGTGTTTTCACTCCTTCCTAAAACAAGGACTCAAGCTCAGTAAGTGAAGTTTTGGAAGGCTCGTGTAAACAAATCACTGCACACACAGATGGGACACTCTGCTTGGGGAAATGCCCAGTATGAAACTGGCACATGGCCTACCTTCTATTCAGACAGAAATGTTTGTTGTGAATTCCCTAAGCTTTATTTCACTATTAGGATTTCCCATAATACCTTCGAATTGTTCCCTTCTGTCTCACATGAAAAAAACCAAGAAAAATAAAGTTAATCTTCAACAGAAAATAAAGCAGCATTAATGCATCAGTACTAAAATGCCTGAAGGCATTCTTCAGGAAACATGAGAAATATGGTATGAGGCATTAAAGGAATGTTCTTAATAAACTCTTATGCCTGGACACTGTTTTGGTTGATTACTAGCTAGGGTTTTAAAGTAGAAATAAGATATCCTTGGGTACAGTCATTTCTTTTGGTGATAAGAAATTGCAAAGCATGAAAACATGTAGTCTGTAAAATACTTTATAGGAGCAAGAGGAAAAAAAGCTCTTTGTCTATGACATGCCAGACTAGTCAGACAAGAAACAGGTCCTGAAAGACCAGCCCAAGACTTTAATCTATTTTGTCCATAGATCTTGTTGTTATACAAATTTTTGGCTTTTAAAAAATTCCCAGGGAAATCTGTTGGCTTGCAAATATGACTTAAATGTGCTTCTCCATTTTACACCCCTCTTCTGCAAAAAAAAAAAAAAAAATTACATTCTACATAGTTGGTCTTTTCCCTGAATGGTACTGAAATGAGAGATTAATTTATAAAAATGACCTTATGGAGTTTAGATTAAGCTTCAAACTTTACCACAGAATGGACTAACAACACCATTCAAAGTTGGATTATCTTTGAAAAAATAAAGGCCAGCATGACAAACAGAATATGTCAGCACGCTCCAAAGCACTCAGGGGATTAATGGGATCTGTACAAAAAAAACCTCAACAGTGCTTCTATGGGAAATGCTGTTCCACAGGATAAAAACAAAGCTGTGAATGAAACAGTATTAATTAATTTACTGAAAGGCCTGAACAGTCTCTGTATCTGACAAACATATTACAGAGGAGTAGTTAAAATGGATTATGAGAATTTAGAATCTGATCTTCCACAAATGCATACAGTAAAGTTAACTGCACCACTATACCTGAACTCACACACACAGCTGAGCAATCCTTCCAGACATGCTCAGACTGTAACTGTGCAACTTATCCGTGATGTGACCTTCCTTCACATCTACTTATTTAAGCCACCAAGATACTGACTAAATGTATGTGGCTACCCTTGATCTGTGAATTAAGGAATGATTTTCCTTTTACAGAAATTTTCACTTTTCCAGAGAAAAGAGATTCAAATAGAGAAACATGCACTCAAATGTGATAACCTTTTCTATTTTTAAATTCACACTTGTCTTGGCATCATTACTGCTGTACCAGCAGGAGAAATAATACCTAAGGGTTCTCAGTTTTGAGTAGAAATCATGCTTTTTTCCTATCAGTATCACAGCAATCCAGTAGGGATCACTATACACACAGGGAAAGCTGAAGTAGGACTCAATCCTATACCCATGGTTTCATGTGATCCTCACGATGGAAAGAAACACCAAAGTTAGATCCTTTTCATTTCCTCCCCAGAGCAAACCTGAACTGACTTACATTGCAACAGTTCAAGAGTCTGTTCAAGGAGCAGACTGACTGAAAGAAAATGGAACAAGGGATTTCACCTCACCTGCCTGACGCACCGGAAATTCGACTTGGTCCGACACTATGATTTGCAGCAGACTTGGAGCAAAGTTGATGATCTTATAGGACTGAAACACACAAACAACACATTAGTAAGTTTAAAGTATGTTTAAAGTAGACTGTATTAGCAAATGCTGAATGAGGAGCACAAACTAAGGATTTTGCACTGCTTTTGCATCCTCCTCACGATGGATGAAAGGTTTCGGGACTTGAATTTACCCAGACCTGCAGAAATCCAAATAATTCCTCGTAAAAGCAAAGCATGTAATTGCACATGGGCAGAATAAGTAATGTGAAGAGGTCCTCAATTACAGATTAGTGATAAAGAATATTTAAATAATTCTAAGAATACATAGCGAAAAGCACTAGATATCTGCCTTTGAATTACTCAACTTAGCTCCATAGGTCAAACGGACATTGACAAGCTTCACCAATACATGCCATTTATTAGCAAAATAGTGTGTGGCAGAACAGCAATAGCAAAGAGATTTTAAAAAATCATTTAGAATTGTTTTCAAGTGTAAACAGCATCTGCATTTGCCATATGCAATTATCTTTTAGCAAACTAGATGCATAGTGCATCTCAATAAAAACTGGGGAAACAGCGGGACAAACATTTTCAATTAAAATCAAGTGTAGGCAGATAACACTTCAAAACCCACAGCCTTCATGGGAACTTTTCAAACGCTACATCAGCCATGCAGCTGAAGAATTTCAAAGAGAAAACAATGCTCAGTGAACTTCTGAGCAAAGCACACCAGATTTAAAAGATGTGACAATCTGATAGCTTTATCCTGCTGCCATCCACCGGGGCTCCTCCAGCGAGGAATCGCTGACTCAGCGTGGTGCAGTTACTACTAAGCCTTGGCAGATCAGTACTGGTAGGTCAGATCTTTCATCCCTTGGATCCATGTGTTTTATGTTCAAAGAGAGAGGTTTCTTGGGGCTAGATGGCAGCAGCTTTCTGTATTTCACCTTTTATAGTGTTTCCTCCCACTAGATTATACCTGGCAGTTCTGTGGTTGCTCCCAGAGTTGTGCTCAAAGGACAAGTATTGAACATCCTCCTATAGAACTCTGCCTCATTCAAAAGCTGTGAAATAAAAGATACTTTCTGCCCTTCATGTCCCCAGTTCTTTGATCTACCATATCCATAACAAGGTGAAATTACACTGCTTTCATGATGTCTAAGCGTCCCAGCTGCATCGCGACACTATCATTCAATAATTTCACCAAATCACTTAACTTTCTGGCCCTCATTTTATTCACTATAATGATAGTGTAATTCTAACTCAGAGACTCATTTGATGTTTATAGAGTAATCTGAGATGCGAGATAAAAGCAGTAGTGGCAAATCAAAAGCATACTCTCCTGCAATTTCCTTCTCTATAAACTTTAATTATCCCTAAGAAATGTTCCAAATAAAGTAAAAGCTGTAACATCCAGCATAGGAACTCTATTTATCTACAGACATGCTGAACTTGTTGAAGCATACTAGATTACAAAGATCACCTTTTAATCCAGTAGCCTGGAGTACAAAGCTTGCCCTTCAGTCACTACTGGACAACACCGGTGTGTTTTGAAACGGCCACAGTCGACTGCAGCATCCTCCAGCACTCAACACCCAAGTTGCACAGAGATAAGGAAAACACGAGAAATCACAGCAGCACAGAAACCCAAAACCATGCATGAACTCTAACCGTGCTTTTTGTTCTCAACTGTGCCTGTACACTGTTCTCAGACCCAATCTACAAAGCTTTTACTACTATAAACACACCAATTAAAAATGCAGCTTTGGGGGGTTGTTTTGTTGGTGATGGTTTCCAGCTGCAATCCTACCAGTACCACACTTAGGCTGGACACAGTGCTAACAATATTATTTCCCTTTCCCTGTCCTAACAGTTTTTACTGAATCTACATTAAAATCACTGCTAGCTCAGGAAGCTTTATGAGTACTACTTGTGCTGGTGTACAACTGCTCTCCCTGAAGTTTTGCCAGGATCTACACAAATATGGTCATTTGCCTCCGTGCCAGATCGGCTCAGCAAGCACCCGAGCGACAAATGCCCTGTGCCGCAGGCGGAAGGCACAGGGTCCCCGAGGGGGTCCCATCCCCACCAGCACAGCGCTACCCGCGTGTCTTTACACCTCACACACCGCCACCCCTACAGAGATCGCCAGGCCCGTTAAATCCTTCTGTTCCCTTCTATTGTCGTGCCCGGAATTTACATTTTTACATAGCTCTGTTTACTACTCGTTATCGGAAACAAGAAGACTGTAGAGATCAACAGAGACTGTGAGCCCACGTTGGAAACAAGACACACGATTCTGTTGTATTTGTGAAGCTCAAATTACATCCTGCTCATTTGTGCAGCAACAAACCCGGGTCAGGAAAACTACATGCTGCTTGCAGTTTTTAGAACAGAGGACTTTTTAAAAAGCTGCATGCAGCAACATTTTTCCTATACCAGCACATTCTCGTCTGTTTAGTTGTCATGCTAATTGTGATCCTGGGAGGTGTCCCTTCCCTGTTGCTCCGGACATCAGCAAACAAAGCTGGACCTATCACGGGAGCAGGTGCAGAGCAATTGTCAGGTGTATATTGTGACATGGAAATGGACATGGAAGAGACCTTGGAGCTGGATGAGTTCAACAGGACGGTTCTTTATATCACTGCAGCTGCACCTTAACAAAAGGAGAGCAGGAATACTGTCAGTGCCACAGAAGGAACACAAAACTATCGGCTGATTTTGAAGAGTCGTGCCCAGGAGCCGCAGGGAGGCACCAGATGGCTGAAAGAGACCTTCAGCACAACTCCCACAACACAGCACGGTGCTTTGTGCACTTGGTGAATAATTACACTGCCCTGAACCCACATTGCTGGGATCTGGTAAAACTTCTTGTGAAAAGTGCTGATCCACTGGGGCACATGTTTATTTTGAAAGAGAAAGTGAAAGTTTTTGAAAAGCAAACTTTCACTGAGTACTTACAAAGAGCAATTATTTCAAAGCTGTGTAAAACACAGGCTGTCATTCTTGTATGAATCCCAGATCAGAGCATTTATCTTAAAAGAGAATCTCACTTAATTTCCACTGGGATTAAGAGGATGGGATCCAGGAGTGTGCAAGGCTAGCAGCTACACTGGGAGAGGCATACAGCACTGGGAAGGCATAATTGGGTAAATTTAGAGCAGAGAAGAGATGCGTATGATCCCTGCATGTTGTTCCATCTGTGTCTACTATCTCAGGATCTGTGCACTGCAGCTGCACAGCTTTTTGCACTCTGTTCCTTCACCTTTGGCCTGATGTATCCTTCCCTGCATCACCATCACAGCTCCAGGCTTCAAAAGATCAGAGAACACATCTTTTTCTGCCTATCTCCTCTTCCATTTGATTAGGTACAGAATATATGACAGACAAGTGAGCCTCAGGTGGGCCACTGAAAAACATCAAGATGAAGACCATCACTTGTAAAGGGCCAGAATACAAGGAGAGATAAGTAGCAAAAAATACATTAAAATCTCCCCAAATAGATCCTACTGAAGCAAACACATCTCACATCTGATGTTCATATTTGGCCCCCAGGTTCTCACACATCATACACTGCTAAACTCATTTCATGAAGCATTATTCTTCTGTCCTGCTTGCTGTCATATTCAAAGACCATAACTGCTCCAGAATCACAAGAGTCAGTAACCTTCTCACTTACTGATGGCAACCACAGTGCCTGAGTGCAGAATGGCACTGAAAGGTTCTTCTTCCCCTGCAAAATATCAGGACACTCTAGGACAATGGATATGGGAAATCTGGAAGCCTTCCTTCACATTCTGCAAGCCCAGATCATCCTTCCCCACCAATAGTAAACATCATTTTTATACCATCGCTGAAAAAACAAGGCACTGCATCTCTGTTTGCAAAAACAAACACACAGAAGAAATTTGTACCTTGAATTAATGAGAAATGAACTTTTTACAAACATAATTGCAAGGCTTAAATACATATGATCCAAATGCTCAGCTACCTGGTTTACCAAGTCTTATATTCTGTTTCTGTATACTGAAAATGTATACTTAGAAATTCCACTGGCAAACTTAGGAGTATTTCTGCAGTTGTTAATAGCATTTTCACTCTTGTTTTTTTACACTGTCAGTCAGAGACAGTTGTTAAAACAAACCAGAACTTCAAAAGATACTTTTTTCTTTCCCTGCCTATATGCAAAGATACTATGTAGAGTGGGGAAAACACTGTTTTCACAAAGTGAAAATAAACTTGCGCAAGAACCCACCTGAATTTCTTTCCTGTATGGATTCTGCTGCCAAATTCATCCAGGATCAAAGAAACTTCACTTTCCACATAACTTTTAATTATCCAAGTCAACTTCCTCATCAAATTGGTCTCAGATTTCTCCCTCTAGGTATCATGAAGTGCTCACTGGCAGTTACAGAGTGGCCTTAAGATCCCTGCCTACTATAGCAGCCAGCTCAACAAAGATGTGGAAAGATATGGAAGGAAGCCAAACTTTATTCTGGATTCTTCTGCTTTTGGGTAATCTTTTCACACTTCTTCCAGCACTGCTATTCAGTTGCTGTCAAAGCCAAATTATGTAACTCCTACTCAATATTTAAAAAGCCCAACTGTATTTCTGCAATTGAGTTCTTGTTCTCTCCTTTGCTACAGGCCAAAGGAATGTGTTACAGCATGTTGGGCCACTGAAGATTAATGTAGAAAACCTGTATGGGAATCCTATCTGAACTGGAATTAGAATGACTCTGTATGTTCAGTAAAGTATATTTCACAGCACTCCAAGAACTGGCACATGAAAGCAGTATATAACCATAATATAAATAAATAAATGAACCCAGCAAAAGTCCTTGAAGTCCACGAGACAGATGTAACAGGAGTAATAGCCTGGAACAGATACTGACAAATTATGCACAAAAACTGAGTCTATTTCTTGGTATGATAACTAACCATTCTTCTAAGTAGAGTGTGAGTGATAAATATCATCATCAAGTGCACTCTAATTACATTACAGAGCTGAACTAAAAAAAGGCAGGGCAGGGAGGCAAAAGAAAAAGAGGGGGAAGGAAAGACATGTACACTTAGAAACCCAAGAGTCTAAAAGGGAAATGGCAGCAATTACATGAGATAGACACTGACTCGGCAGGAGGCTGCTCTAGTTTAGCAAGAATCAGATTTCAAATAAATCCCACACTTACAGTTGTGTTCAGACCACAGAGAGAAGTGAAGTTTGCTAATGATTTCAAAGTAGCATCAACCAAGGAGAAAGATCAGAAAAATCCTACTAAGAACTGAATGATCTATAGAACTGCACCAACACAAATGGTGTTGGGTAAGAGGCCAATGTACATGGTCAGGGACTCAAGGATGACACAACTTCCCCTAAAAACTTGAGGTTTGTGAGTGAAGAACAGCAACAGAATAAAAAGATCAAGGGACTTTGGTATATTGAGTGATAAGAAACAAGTAGATGTTGGACACAAAGAAGATAGTTGTAGATTTAGTATTTAATGACGTATTAGCAGCTTTGAGCACAAGACTTTCTGGAACACTGCAAACACAAATGACCAGACTCCACAAGAAGGATTATTTCAAAGGGAAACTGGTGCAGAGAAGAGCTGTGCTCCTATTACTAGATTTCATAAATTCAGTTTTATGATATGGCAAAGGAAACATAGCCTGCTGAGGCTAGAAAAACAGGCTTCTAGGGGATCAGCCTTTGACAAAGCTGTCAGAGAGGGTACCAAGAAACCTGAAGTAAGATTGGCACAAATAGATATAAATGGACCATAAACCAATTTTGGCTGAAAACCAACACTTGGTTCTAGCTGCAAGAGGAAGAAAATTCACAAGCAGCCTTCTAATAGATATAAAAAAGGACAAAAAAAAAAAAAGGAATCCTGATTCCATTTCTGAATGAAGTTAGGCGATAATCCAGGAGGCTGACAGCAAGTTCAGTGATTTGGGTGTATCTTTATACAGAAGCAGGAAAGTACAGAGGGGAAAGAAGCATTTTCAAACATGTTGGGACTTCTTACACATAGAAAAGCTTTCATTCATGTAAACTCTATCCCCCATGCTCTATACTGTAAGCAAACTGGAATCAGGACTATTAGGCTATTGCTCTAAAGGAGCAATAAATTGTTCTGGTACAGCACTGGGGTGCCTGCAGACAGGCACTGTCCTGGTGCACTAGCAGGATTTGCAGTGTCTGGGAAGCTCGTGGCACTACCTGGACTCAAAGCTGAATGCCAGTGTACGCTGCAGATGAGCCAACACAGGCAAATTTTACCTCAGCACCCCTGAAGCTGTCTCAAGAGCAGCATCCCTGCAACTATGACACAGAACAAAGGTGACTCCTGTGCTGTTCAGCCAAGGGCTCCAGCACCACTTATTGACAGAGAATTTTCTGTTTGCTTGGTGGATTGGTCCCTTTGCTAGAACAGCACCTGGACTGCAGCCCTTGCAGGAACACAGGGACATGTCAACACTGCTATCAGATACGCGGGAGGGGAGTCTGACACGTTGCTTTGAAGCCTTGCTTCAAAAGCACTAAAAAGCTTCAAGATGTCAAAGTCCCACTTGAGCAACATTGCTCGGGAGCATTTTTGTTCCTCTCATCCAGAGTCACGTCAAACCCAGCACTGCATCAGCACATTATGTCACATACGTCATGCTTCACCTAGTAACAGGAAGCCTGCACAAAAATAAGAATGTCTTAATCCCAGGATTCATTCTTCATAATAGTTAGAAAAAAGAAAATGCATCAAGTATTTTAAAAGAAAATTCTACATCTCAACCTGTTTTCAGCGAGTCTGCTTGCACTCTTGAATCTAAAACCTGTGTCTTTCATGAGAACTGCACTATCCATCACTTAAACTTAGAACATTTTACAGCTGTCAGCCTTAAAATGCTTTCAAGACTGCTCCTGAGCTTCCCAGTAGTTACTGGTGATGACAGCGTTAGGAGCAGCACCCAGGAACCCAGGAGCTGCCTCTTTGTTCTGAACAGAACACTGTAGCAGCAGTAGTTTGTATTGTTGTTTAGACTGCTGTGCAACAGGCTGCTTACAAATACTTGTCATTTCCCTCTCAGCCCTTAACAGTAGGGATAAAAACAGACACTGATGCATTTTTAAAGTAACTATGCCAAAAAGAGGAAAAAAGCCTTGCATCCTTATCTAAATATTCACAAGAGCATTTTCAATGTCCAGCACTTAATCCACTGATTTACTAAAGGAATTTACCAACTGCTAAAGCAAGGATTAGCTATATCTAATTCAGAAGGAGTTTTAAGTTACCTAAATATAAAACTAAGCTGGAGGAGCAATCCTGAATAGCATAATTCCTGACAACCAATTCTCACTGACTATTTTGTTAACACACCAACACAACCAAAAAATCCCAAGTCCTAAAAGAGAATCGATCAAATATTCCATTAAAGCATAGAAATTAAAGTTTCACTAATGCTGTGCAAGGGAACTTTCTCTTTCCTCAAAGGTTCAAAGGTTGGGGTCACAGTTTCATTTAGTGCATACTGCTACTACTCTAGGAAAAGGTTTTTCCCCCAGAGGGTGCCTGGGCACTGGAACAGGCTCCTCGGGGAAGCGATCACAGCACCAAGCCCGACAGAGTTCAAGAAGTGTTTGGACAACATTCTCAGGCTCATGGTGGGATTCTTGGGGATGGTGCTGGGCAACAGGGCCAGGAGTTGGACTCGATGATCCTGACGGGTCCCTTCCAACTCCGCATATTCCGTAACTCTATGATTAACTGCAGGATGCCAGGACATCCACTGCCCACGAAACCTAAGGCTCCTTGCTCCAAGTTCCCCTTGCCGTGCGGCCGGACGGGACAGAACGCGCCCCCGAGCGTCACTGCCGCCCGTCCCGTGAGCGCCAGGGCCGCAGCAAATGTCATCCCTCCAGCGCCGAGCGGCAGCGCCCCGGCCACGCCGGGCTGCCTCACTCGGGAGCGCCTGGAGTCCCAGCACCGCGGTGACCGCCGAGCGGGGGCAGCGACCCGCCCGGCCCCGCTCCCGGCCCCGCTGAGGGCGGGCGGGCGGTCCCGGCTCCGAGCAGCGGTCGCCCCCCGCCCCTGGCGGCGGGGCCGGACGCCCCCGTGCCGCGCGTGGGGCGGGCCGCCCGCGGGTCCCCCCTCACCTGGTTGAGCTCGTTCTCGGCGGCGACGCGCAGCTTGGGGTCTATGGTGCCCTTCAGCGCCTGGATGATCCTGTTGGGATCCATCTTGGCCTTCGGCCGCCGGCAGGCAGCGCTTTCCCGGGGCAGCAGGACGCGGAGGAGCCGCCGCTAGCGCCGCCGCCCCCCCGTGCCACCAGCGCGGGCCCGCGTCCCCCACCCCCCCGGCCCCTCTCCACAGCCATTCACCGGTTTGCGACAGCTGGATATCGGGAAACGGGCGCTGCTTTACGGCCGCGGCGCCGCCTTCTGGCTTCGGGAAGGGGTCGGCGAGAGGTGGCCGCCATCTTGTTGTACGGACAGGAGTGCGCCGAGAGGGCTGCAGGGGGTGGGGTCTGCGGGCCGCCGCTCCATGGGGGCCGCCATGTCGCTGTACGGAACGGCGGGGGCGGCTCCCGCCGCGTCCTGTACGGGTTATTTTTAAATTAGGATTTCAAAATCCCATTTTTCTTTCTTGATAGTTTACTCTGTTTTTCTAGGTAGCGTTTCAGCTTTCATGGCAGGCTTGGGCGCTCTGTATTTGTTATCCCGCGGGACAAGAATGAAGAGTGAGAGCACGGGGACTGAAGGAGGTGATGAGG
Source organism: Agelaius tricolor (assembly GCF_023055355.1). NCBI lineage: Eukaryota > Metazoa > Chordata > Aves > Passeriformes > Icteridae > Agelaius > Agelaius tricolor. The sequence goes on from NW_027269263.1 coordinate 9,766,593, forward strand.
TCAGGTCCGTGGAGGAGAAGTGACACTGGTCACACTTATCCAGGTGCCACGCACAAGAACGACTGACAGCATCCAGGAAGACAGAAGTTTGCTGCAAGGAGTTTACTAAAACTCCCAGTTGGGTCACACGTCGTAATTCCTACTCTGCTTCTGAGCAGGTTTCTGTGGGATGCTTGTCCTCATCATTATGTAGATTAGTAGAACCTGAAAAGGGTTTGTATATCTTAATGCTGTTTGTGTGTGAGAGGGAGTGGGAGATGCTTGCCCCTCAGGCTGTCAGGAATATACAAACACCACCTCCAACGCTCCTGCCCCACCCTGATTCTCCACCTCTTGCCTATTATTTCCTCCCTTAAATCCTAGAACATGCTAGTGAACCAAAGGAAGATTTAAGTGCAGGTGTAAGAAAGAAGTCTGTCAAAGGTGTAACTCTCAGGTAAATAGACCAGAAAAACCTCTGACTAATGTGGTTTTGGTGAGCCAAATCCTTTGGTTACTTCTGCAGGTGATGTTTCACATAATGTATACAAACCAAAGACGTGTGATTAATTGGTTGGAAGAACAGAAAGACTATTTGCTGTGCTTAAGAGGAGTGAAACACAACAGCAATTACAAGATCATCCCATTATATAGGTGTCTTAATAATACAGTTGGACAATATGTCATTTGTTCATTGTAATTGCAGTATAAACCAAAACCTTAAAGCAGCTGGCACTATAGTGACTTACTAATAATTTTTAAAATGTCCCTCAGTAACTTTGCCTCTAATTAAAAAGGAATCCAGCTGTCACAATAAATTGCACCTACCTGGCACAGGGAGATGTGCTCTCTCTTGTGGTTTTCATCATCTTTTGAAGTGTTGCAGAACACCTGATCATTATCTTGCCTTTCACCTGGGATGCAGCTCTACAGCATCTAGCAAGAAATCTTAGGCACTTCCATTGACCTTTCCCTTTCTTCTTAAAAGCAGATGACAGTATGCTCAGTAATCATAAAATTCAAACAAAAACAATGTTAGTGTAAAAATTTAGTATATATATTATTAACTATGGTAATTCTTTGTTGCTGACCCATTTTGATTAAGGTAATGAATTGTCCAGGGGGAACTGCCCAATTAAAAAATCTTGGATTCCATATCACAGCAAATCCAAATTGCTTTAAAGGATTCGTAGTGGTGTATCTCTATTCCCTTTTCCCAAATTACCATGTTATGGACTGTTTAAGAGCAGTTCTGCTTCATTCCATTTCTGTGTATTCATCCGTGGTAGATGAGCTTAAAAGTTATTAAATTTATTTATTGAAGGACTTCTGCAGAGCTAGTGATGTAAAACATAGCAATAAAGAACAGAAAATCTTTAAAGGGTATTATAACATCTTCCTAAAATGAATTTTATTGCACTTACCACTTATATTTAAAATGGCACTTTCAGTGTTGCAAGCATTGTAGTCTGCCTGTTTTCTGGATGCCCAATACTTCTTTCTGTACAACATGAACCTTCATAGATACCAGTGACTATATTAGTCCAAAAATAAGTTTAGTCATTAATTGAAATATTTTAATGTGACTTCATAAACTTCAGGATGAAAGCAACTGCTTGTAAGCAAGACCTCATATGCCTTTTTGTTAGAGCAAAGATTCTGTTAATATTTGGCGTTTCATCTACTTACAATGAATGTTTGAGTTTGGTTTTTTAAATCTGTTCTGCTACTCTGCAAATAAAAAATCTGAGGTAAAATTCAGAGATTTTTCCTGTCAGCTGCTGGTGACAGAAGATCCAATGTGAAGGGACAAATGAGATATTAAAAAACTAAAATTAAATCCAAGTTGCACCAGTATACAAGGAAGGGGAAAACAAAAAGAATGATAGTACCAGGGAGATAGGGTGATAATGCAAAGCAAAAATGTGGGTTTTTTTAAAGCTCCAAATCTTTCCAGGTGTGCTATAACAAGTTTTGTGAAGTATTTAGAACAAACAATCTTATTTTAAAACTCAGTTGTGAAACCAAGGATTTTCAAAGTAACCAGTTTGACCTGAACAAAAATTAGACCTGGTTCTTTACAGAGTTGCCATCAAGACTACTGTATTAAATTCAAGAACTTTGGGGAAAACTTGAAAAGCCTTACATCTTGCAGGTTACTTGTGATTAGTCCTTTGACTTTTGGTGGCTTTGAAATGCACTCTGGTGGGCTCTCAGCTGCACATTACACACTTTCTGTGGCATGGAACAGCCCCTCTCTTTTCATGCCAACCAAGTGCCTTTAGGACAGCACCTGTCAGCTGTGGTTAATAACAGACACTCCTGAAAAAGCATGAGAAAGAAGACAGCATTCCTCTGTGTGATGTGCTACAGGCTGAAAGCAAACCACTGCTCTCAAAGCAGGCTTTATTTCATTGTAGTGAATTAATGACTAAATGATAACTAATGATCACTAAAGTGATTGGATATGTGCTTAGCATAAAGCTTTCATTCCATACCAACCACTTCTCAAACCTTACTCTAGGGCCCAAAAGCTGTAGGACGTGCCAGCTGTGGAAAAGCTGTGAACTAATAGTTTCCAACCAGATTAGTACTTCACAATATTATTTTTTCAAGTACAACACTGCCAGGAAACATTCAATCCACAAATACAAATGCCTAAGGTTTCTTGCATTCTTAACAGAATCGTTTATAAAGAATAGTTATAAACAGTATATAAACAAGTTTATAAACAATAGTTGGGTGAAAATTAAGTTGATCAGAGACTTGTGAACAAGTGTGTGACTAAAGGTTAATTCATTTTTACCTGGTTATGGTACTGCATCTCTCTAAATATAATACACAACAGACTTTTCATATCCTTCACAAGACATTTATAGGTTGAATAAAGAGCTAGCAGATAAATGTATTCCAATCCTCCAGACACAAACCCCTTGATCAGAGTTAAAATGCCAAAGCATCTCCCTCTCTGACTGGTTTGTTGGCATAGCTATAGGTAACAAAACAGTCAGGGAGGAAGAGGCAACCTAAACTTAACCAGCAGGACACGGCAGTGACTTCTCTGCAGCACCACTGCAGCCTGCAGGATGGAGGTTTCCTCAGCTGCAGGAAGTCAGCCATGGCAGTGGTGGTGGGAGATTATTCATTGTCTCCCCTCACTTCCACGACCTGAGAAAAACCCCACAAAGGTCACAAGTCCGTTAGAATTTTGAAAACTTTAAGAAAGCCTTTGTCACAGTTGAACCCCCCTAAGCTGGCAGCTCAGCCCTACCCAGCCACTCCCCTGCAATGGGAAAGGGAAAAGAACTGGAAAGGCCAAAGTGAGAAAGCCTGTGGGTTCAGATAAAGACAGTTTAACAGGTAAAGCAGAAACTCAAGCAAAGCCAAGACAGGAATTCATTCCCCACTTCCTATGGGCAGGCAGGTGTTCAGCCATTTCCAGGAAAGCAGGGCTCCATCACATGGAACAGTGACTTTGGGTGTCAGACACCACAACTCAAATGTCCCACTCTCCTCCTTCTTCCCCCAGCTTGTATTGCTAAATACATCATCATCATCATCGTGTGGGCTGGGGTATCATCCCTTGGGTCAGTTGGGATCAGCTGTCCTGGCTTTAACCCCTCCCAAATCCTTGTGATCCCCACTCACTGGTGGGGCAGTGTCAGAGGCAGAAAAGGCCTTGACTCTGTGCAAGGCCTGCTTGGCAATAACCAAAACATCCCTGAGTTACCAACACAGTTTTGGTCACAAATCCAAATACAGCCCCATATCAGTTACTTTGATTAAAATTCATTCTCTCCCAGCCAAACCATTACACCCTCCCATTTCAGGGTAGTTCCAATATTTCACTGATGTCAAGAGAAGGAAACACAGAAATTTACTCCTTATAAAAACATAATGTTTCTTACCTTAAAAGTTTATCTTCAGCAGGCTGCACGAGAGAAGCAAATCAGAGAGAATTTAGGTGGTATCCAATTTGCACAGCAGACAGCAATAGGAAATTTAGCAGAATGATGATGGCCTTTTGTATGTTTTAATTAGACCCAATTATAATCCTTACATAGTGAAGGCATTTTTCCTATTGAAATGATTCAATCAATTTCATTTAACAATTACTGAGGAAAAAGAAGTGTAAATAGAACTTACACCGTCAGACAGCATTTACATGAAAACTACACAGTAAAGTATTTCCAGGTTGTGAAACTCACCTGTTAAATGCTTTGCCCAAAAGCAGAATAAAGAAATAGGTCATTGGTCTGGACATACTGACTAGACTAAAACTGTGTCAGTAGAAAATGCACTGAAATATTCTGAAGTTCTTTGAGAAGCTTTCAAAAACAATTATTATAATTATTCATTATCTAGAAGCATAATGACATATCCCTACCCTTGTGCTTGTCATCATAGAAAAATTATATAAAAATTTTAGGTATTTTGGGGATCAGAATAGCAATTTTCTACCAGTGGATTTTGGCCAGCTATGTGTATGGAAAAAAAGTGTTTGGCTTGGTCTTCTGTAGTGTTTTTTTAAACAGTCTTAGCATTTAAGGTTCAGTTACAGCCTTTGGAGTTGCTTCTAGTCTGAAACCTTCCTTAGGACAGTACCTGTTCAGTTGTACTTACCCTCCTTTTGGTAACAGAGGTTAATAAAACCTCAGTTCACAGCTGGCTAAAAACACAGTGAAAACAAACAGTTCTAGCTTAAAAAGTTGCATGTGTGAAACCTACAAGTCAGTCATATTTTTTAGTTATTCTAAGGGATGAGACTTCTCCAAGTTATGTATTCTTTTCAAATAAAAATAGCAGGACAAACCAGACATTTTATTTTAAATTATCTACTACTGTAAAGATTATTATGATTCAGGCTAAAGCCTAAAAATGGTCACTTTTTAAAAAAAACATCCATTACATAACCTATGGTCAAGGAATTGTATAATTAAATTTTCTATATCATCTTACGTGCACAATTCTGGCTGTAACTGTGTACTCCTTTTAGCTAGGAATGAAAAATGGATCTTAAGATACAGCTATGAAACTGGAACATTTACCTCTTATCAAGTTAAACTGACACTAATTCTGTAGTGTGTGCTCTAGAAATAAGCCTCTTTGTTGCCTAAAGTCAGAACTAGCATGCTTTAAAATACCAAATACCAGCTTAATATACAATAGATAAGGCTTGACATTTTTGTACTGGTAAAAACAAGGTTTCCCAAAGCTTGTCCTACCTCAACTTCTCTCAAAATTTGCTAAACCCCTACTTGAAATATGAGCACCCTTCAAAATCTGTATGAAAAAGAAAGTTGAGCTTGGAACAAGATCTTTATGCCAGTAACTTTATGAAGCCATGCCAGACTGGTTTTGGCATCTGCATGATAGCGAGGGCAAACTGAAGTTGGAAGCTGTGAAACCACTTAGCAAGAAACAGCAGCTTTACACCAGGTCTGAAGTTTGTTCAGTTAAGGTTCTTACTTTTATTTAAATAAGCAGATAGCTGCTTTCACTCTGCATAGTTCTGCTTCAGCCTTAGATATACCAGTCAGGCTCGTGCACTGGCTAATTTAGTACACTCAGATCAAGTGCTTTCTACTGTTAAAACAATTTACTGAAGCTTTTGAAAGGAGAGAGAGACACTGACCTACCTTCTTACTAGTTCATATTACCATTTTAAGCATTGAAACTATTTATAGTATTTGACACAGCAGCTTAGACAAGGACATACATCATGGCTGTTCAGTTCTCAGGCCACAGGAGGGCTGAAGGCTGGTCAAAAAGCCCAAGAGCTTTACAATAGGGATTTCAGAAACACTTCCTACCATTTGTATTCAGGTTTGGTGTAAAAGGCAAGCACCAGGCTTCAACTACAAATACCAAGTTCCTCAGCAGTTCTCTGAAATGAGGAAATAACCTGTATTAAAATATGATTCAAGTCTCATGCAGGGGGGAAGCCATACACATTTATGCTTCATAAAGTTGAATTTAACTTTAAAATATATTGCAGCTGAATAACAGTGTAAGCCAGCCCCTTGAGTGATGGTTTGCAGGCTTAAGAATTTCAACTACTTCACTTCTGAAAGACTGATGCTATGATGACCATACTAGGTTTTGACAGGGTAAGTATTTAAAAACAGTAGTTCTAATGAAGTATGTAGCATTGCACTTGTAATTTCTTGACCTTTAGAAAGAAAAAAGGTAGCTAAATCTTGAATTCATTTGATCAAGGTAACACTCTTGAGAATGGCATTAAATAGGAACTAAAATAATCCCAGTTAAATACAAACTACCCTAAGTTATTGAAACTTGGAGACCAGTTCTATGTAATATTCATATTCACCCCACATCAGGAAAAATGTCAGTGATGTGTCTTAAAATTAAAACCACGGGCAAGATTAATACTAAAATGCATATTAACTTGTTTTATTGAGGCACAACAAGGCATTGTGAATAGCCCATACTTGAGGCAATCAATAGTGTAGTAAGCTGGACATTAATACAGTTTAGGGTAAGTGCAAACAATATACATTCACAGCTTTATTAGCAAGGCTACATCACAACTGATAAAGTGCCAAATTAGTGCTGATTCAGTACCCCAACTCCATGATTTCACCTTGCAAAACAGGACCACCATTTCCCACCAATAATGGAACCACATATCCTCTATAAAGTCAGTAATAAGTGCAAAGCTAGTCCCACCCCCCTCACCAAGGTGTTTGGAGCAGCTCTTTTGTAAACATTGCACTGGATTTTAGTCCTGATAAAGGAGGTATCCCGAAAAGGTGGAGTATTTCCAGCTACTTCCATAGATGGCTCCCCGATGCAGCCGTAGCCAGATCTGATCTCCCTGGAAGAGCTGCAGGACCGCGTGGTTACTGGCTGTCTCATGGTCAGGAGCCCCGTCATTGGCATAGGCCGACACAAGGACCTCCTCATTCTTCATGAGATTCACGTACAGAGGGACATTGACAGCCAGTTTCAGCATGTGGAAGATGAAGACATAGGTACCATTCACTGGACAGTTGAACCTCCCAAGCTGGATATCAAAAGTTTCTCCAAGGTTATTGAGCAGCAGGTCAAACACAATGGGCTGGTCCAGAGTTCCAGGGGCCAGGTTGGACGTTCGGGCGGCGGAGAAGGCGACCCTCATCTGCTGCGGCAGCGGGTACACGTGCACCGGCAGGATGGTGGCGGCCTGGCTGGTCACCGGCATGTCCACAGGCGTGATGCTGCGTGAGTCCCCCTGCCCAGAGTCCCCACTGTTAAAGGTCTCATTGTCTCGTTCTGGGCTGCTCACCTGAGAGGAGTCACTCCACCCTGCTGTTAAAAACCATTAGCAGCACTAAGTATTGTAACAGGAGGATACCCTTAAGCCTGTGGGCATAATCTTAAGTGTACAGGCTTTGCAGCAGATTGATCTTTGAGCCAAAGCAAATTGTCAAAGGACCCCAGTGAAAACACAACTTGGAAGCTGGCTCACATTCATCACACTTGCATTGAGCAGGATGAGACATAGCTGAACTATGAACAATTACTTCTTGTACTTCCAAGTAGGAGAGGGCAGCAGGTTGTAATTATTTTTGCCTTTTTTTGCTTTTTTGCATATGACACTTAACTTAAAAAGCATATGCTAACTTCTGAGAAGAAATAAAATCTAACTGCTGAAAACACCGACAAAGTTAGAGGCAAGTTATTTTCAAGATCTCTATTTTCACTTTATGTTACTCAACACTGTCCTTCTGCAGTTGCATTTCTCATAGACCTTGTCAACTTATGATGCTAGAATATTTTAAGTCTGACAAACCAGTGTTGCTTTTAAATCTTCTGCACCTCACTCCCCAAAATAAAGCTGTTAATCTTGCCAAATATCCAAGTTAAAAGGGTGTAGAATGAAAACCTTATTAGAGCTGAGACATTTAGAGCAGTCACAGTCAAGCTACAAACCATTGTTATTTTCACTGGAAAACAACACCCTAAGACAGACATTAAAATAAGTGGAGTAGCTGTGAGATCCTAATGCTAATGAGTACTTTCATCAGCTGTTAATCCACCATCATCTATTTAGTTCTCTTCTGAAATATATTCTGTCCCTCAAGCTAGGATATGACCTGTGTAATCCTAAAACAGCTTCGACAATACACTACAATTTCTCTTTAGTCTCTAAAATAGAGATCTACAGCTACTCTTCATCTCACTTCTCACCTGTAGCACTGGAAGTCCATATTTTTCCAGCACATACAGCAGAAACAATTAATCTTGTTTCCAGCTCTTCAAAACACATGCTATTCATCCTTGGACACAACTAGCCTTATTTCTTTAGGTTTTGTACTCCACTATGGAAATACAAATACCTGTATTACCAAATACATTTTCATAGAAAAAAAATATTTTACAAAGTCTCTGTGACGTGATAGCCTACCCAGAATAAGGGAGGAATACACAGTTACGGGGAGACACCCAGTGCTCCTTCCCTGAACACAGGGAACTGCTGTTTTTTCCTAGCCAAGTTATTTGTGAAGTTCAATAAGGTACCATCGTGTCACAATTTTGACATGAAGACTCCAGACTAAAAATAGTGAAATTAAATCCTCTGCTGTGCAATGCTGTGGAAGAACAGCACTGAAGCCTCCAGCTAAGCTCGGTTAGCTTTCACCAAGCTTGATCTGTTAGGTAAGGGATACTGTTCTGCTTTTCACACTGTTCCCAGTAACACCCCAGCTGCAATGCCTAAGCACACACTGGACCCACTGGGGGCCTGGTGTTGGCCTTACCTCTTGAATTTGCTCGAGGACCACTACTTATCCCACCTCTTTTATAGCACTGCTGGTAATTGACATCCTGAAAGAGACATGTTAGAAGATGGCTATAAGCAAATCTGAACTCAATTGAGGTAATACACTTTGTTCACAAGGAATTCCATCTCTAAAATACAACGACAGTTCAGAAACAAAATGCAGATAAACAGCTTTACTTATGGAAGATTCACTTATTATAATAGCTTGTATGAAATTAAAGATCATTTTGATGCCAGTTGAAGCAATTTGGCTTCTGAACAGTTGAGATTACTGAATCTTAAGTCTGTTCTAAGTCCATGAACCTGCACAGAAGACATGGACAGACTCGTCTCACACCAGGAACCTTTACCTCCTTAATTTTTTTTTATTATTTTTGGGGTTTTGACCTAGCCACATTCTCAGCCAGTCCATTCAGGAGTTGATTATTTTACATTACAGAGGCATTTTAGTGAACCAACTCTTTTAAAATAATAAACTGGGCCCATACAATATGTTATTTACCATCTGTTTGCATTTCAAAGATGCATTTCAGACTAAAATCAACCTGTCATACAGAGATGTTACCTGTCTGAAGTGACTTATTTCAGCTGCTGTCTACCATTCCACAAAAGGGTTTGTCTGTGAAACAAAACTAACCTCTATAGCTTGTAAATTCACCTGTTAAGATAATTAACAACTACCATGTTAGAAGATTTGGCTCCTATACAGTGGAAGGCTACTGGAAATAAAGTCAATACCTACCCTCTGAGAATATGGCATTCCAGCATAATCTCTACCAGGAAACTGTAGCTGGCCATAGTTGCCATTGGTTAATGAAGGTGAACCTCTGTAAGCATCAAAACCTGTTCAAATAAAGTTGATTATTCAGTATCATTTACTGTTTGATTTACAGTACAAGTCCAGAATTTAACTACAGATGTTTTTTGGCAATTATGTACATTAAGTTATGCAGTAACAGAGCTATTCTTAAATGGAATTGAATAGGAACCTTGCTACTCCTATAACAAATGCATTTCACTAGCTATTCATAACATAGACACTATGGCTATATCAAAATTCTGTATTTAAAAGTATTAACATCAGGCCCTATCCATTGCCTGTGATACTAATGGGATGTCAGAACAGCTGAAAAGCTTGCTAAATCCAGCAGTGGGATTAAGAAACACTTTCTTTTCTGTTACACACACTGAGCTATTACTGGTATACATTTAGGGGCTACTATAATATTTTGCCACTTAAGCTATTTTTTAACTACCAAAGCAGAGCTGCAAATAATTTCATACCAGACACCACCAAACCCAGGACTGTTATTGAGTCAGAACTATAAAACTCATCATCTGTACATGTTCCTACAAGGTACTGAGCAGGCTCAGCCCAACAGCTGAAGCACCTATCACAGACTAAGTGCCCTTCACTTCAAAGGGGCAAAGGCCACAGCCTGCAGCTGGTAGCTACCAACAACCTTAATTTAGTAACTGCCTAAAGTCTGCTGAAACTCTCTAAAGTACTTCAGGTAGCAGCCAAAGAATAACTGCTCTGCAGAGACCAAATAAGCTTTCTCATAGAACTCTTCAGTTTGTTATTTGTCTAGAAGGGCTCTTTGCTACTGGGAGCCTCTCCCCCATCCTGGTTTCTGCTGGTAATATTAAAGGGAGCAGTGCTAAGCAAAAATTACTTTATTTTGCACAAACACAGTAGTATGTGAAGAGGAAACTGGCCTGCCCAGTTTGTCAGCAAGATACCAAGAGAAAGAATTAAGTTGGTAAAAAGTTCAGAAAGAACAAATGAAATTGCTAACAGAAAAGTCCATATGAGTAATCTAATAACCTATTAGTGAAAGTTTCCATCTCCATATTCAGGCAAGGTGTGAAATTGCTCTGCCATTTGGCCTGACGCCTCAAGTAGAGGGACCACAAATAAAAGGTAGAATGAACTTCCTTAAATTCTACAACAGAGGGCCCCATTCTCTGCACATTGCCCTTAAAGTCTTGTTTTGAGACATTTCACATACAGGACATGAATTTAATAGTGTGTTGTGTTAAATCACATTCTACTGGCAGGACATTAGATCTTCTTTAGGATGATAGTAAATACAGACCTACCTTTGTACCCACCAGGGGGGCGATAGGAATTAGCCAGTGACCTTCCACCTCTAGCAGACCCTCTGACAGACCCACGACTGTTGAGGTAAGGCTGAGGGGGTCTGGGAATAACATTAGCCTGTGCTGGATAAAAGGCAAGGCTACCATTGCTGACAGGAACAGCTCCATCAGGTTGATAGTTCACTGCTTAAAACAGAAGGCACAGATAAGTCAAAGCTTTTTATAACTGCAGTGAGTTACCACACACAGAAGCAAGGGCAGTATTAGGACATTCAGAGACCAATTAAGCTGCTCTGAATAGTCTGTTCTTCTGTCCCTTCATTACTTCATTTAAGTGATTGGATCCTTCCCTTTGTTTTGTAAAGTGTAGTGCTTGTTAAAAGCTTGCTCTGAGTGCAAGCCCCTAATGCATTCAACAGGAGTCAGTTGCACAGGTGAGAACCAGCTTGCCAGCAGCATGAAAATAGCCAATCTAGCTTAAAATCAAGTAACATTTGATTAAGAATTTCCACTGATAAACTAGGTCACCTCAGGATTGCACAAGGCTATTAAAAAATTATGATTTTCCACAAAAAAAAAACCAGAAGGCTTACCACCCATAGTCTCAGCGATGAAAAGGAACACTGAAGCTAAACATGCTTTCCTGATTGCTACACTTACACTGTTCTTCATGTCTCATTGACTTGACACACTCTCAGTCTGTTTCTAGTCTAAGACCTGTGACAATCACTCTGGCAGAACAACAGTTGTAAGTGACCTTGAGCCATTTCATTATATTGCCTTATAAATACAGATCCTTAGTTGCCACTTGCTTTCACCCTAAAACCTCAAGATATTTAGGGGCCAGTTTCATGTCAAATTTAGCATTAGCTATACAAACCCACCTCTTGCAATACCTGAACATCAAGTAAGTCAGGTTTGTGTTGAAGACCCCTTACTAGCTCAGTATTTCTCAGGTCAGACTGAAAACTTATCCCAGCTTTCCTACTTAGCATTCAGCAGCTCCCAGCACTGACAGCACTATTACCAGAGACAAAATTAATGGTTCCAAATAAAAGTATTTCATCATTTGCTACTATTCCAAGCAAATCATTGTTTGACTGGCAAGTATCACCACATATTTGAATTTCTCACCTACTGGGAAATTCAGGCATGTAAGTGACAACAGTCTGTTCATCTCATATAGAAACAAGTTTGAACCAGCCTTTCATCCTGCTAGCAGTTTTTAAATTAAGTTTACATACCATCAACTACATTAGAGTTGATGTATGCCTAATATTAGACATTTTATGTAGCACCTGTTAAGAATTTCACTGGTTAGAAGTATTCACAGCACATGATAGTGAATTTAAATACTATTATAAACTGAACATATTGAAAGACTACTTGAAATACAGGTGCAAGTGCAGTTCTTACCTGAAGACAGAGATTCTTGTGAAAGAGAGGTTTGTTCTGCAACATGAGAAGATTGCAGCTGGCATTGAGGAGGAGTCTGTGTACTTGCTGTGGAGAAGCTCTGGTTATATCCCGCTGAATATGAAGAATCCTCTTTAATTTCCTGGTCTTTACGTGGAGGCAGTGGTGCATTCACTTTAAACACCTACAACATATTTGATAACAAGTGCTTAACACTACCAGCTAACATCCCTAATGCCACCACCCTGCCATGCTGTGGTTTGAATCCATATGCTTTTTAGCTTATTTCCAGAACACCAGCTGTTTCTTAAAAATAACAAAAAACATCATACATCAACCCATCCTTTTCCCTCTCAGTAAACTTACAGAACTCACTCCTGCTTATGGAACTACTACCCAAGGAACAACTTGATTGACCATAGCTACTGTACTCTGTCAGCAGAACAACTACCATACAACAAGCTATTGTCCTTCTATGGGAAATCCTCTGTGAAATCCACTGACTACCTGTCCTACAGCTCAAGCTGCTCAATAGGGGCAGCCTATTCTGAGATGAGATATTCTCATTTGGGAAGAATTTGGATCTTTCTGCATGTCTTGGAACCCGATATAAACACTGCTATCCACTCAAACGCCATATTAGACATCATTTGCCTCTTCAGTAAATGGAGCTCCATCTTTCCTACTCGTTTAACCTTCTCCAAGAGTAAACACTTAACCTAAGTAAAGCTTGTCATTCAAATGTTATAGTCTGGGCAGTACAATGATGAGCAGATACTACTGCTAGTTAAATCTAATAACCCAGACTTCAGTCGCTCCAGTGACTGTGCTACTTTATAGCCAATAACACAATTACCAGAAATAATGCTGTGAAAAGTGACAACTAGTATCAACATCAAATAGGCAACATCTCTTTTGATTAAGAGGATCTAAATTTCACATAAAGAGCTGTCAGCAGTACTGGTACTGCTGTACCAGTAGTAAATGGTGTATCTAACAAGACTATAAACTCTCTGAAGACAGACTTGGGCAAAAGCCACAGCTAAATGATGCAAGAAACAGCTTCACAGCTTGACAGTTCTTGCCATTTGCAGATGCCCTTTTAATTAAAAAAAAAAAGAAAAATAATACTTTTTCCAGGGTCAAGAAACCCAGTGTTGCCTCTAAGAGGCAGTAGAAATGCCTGATGATACTGAAGTGTTGAGCATAAATTTTGAACCACTGTAAAGTAAAACTGATTTGTTTTATTTTTAATTTTTGATCCTTTCATCTGGTAAATAAAGTGATCCAAAGCTATTCTTTTCCTAAAATGAATTTGAGAAGGCAGGGCAGTCAGGCCATCAACACCCACACTCTGAAGAATTAGTAGCAAGTGGCCTGCTTTTTCCTGCAGTGAGGGTTACAGGTGGAATTCAAATCAAGGACTAGGGCTACAGGTCAAGCCTGCCTTTAAGCTTCTGTAAGCACAAGAGCAGCAATGGGATGTTTGAGGACCTGTAATCAGATCCTTCCATTACTGTCACTGTGATACTGCTATTTGGCAGGGAATCATCCTGGCTTATCTACTCCAGTCCAATGGCTGTGCTTTCCTGGCAGCAATGAGAATCCAACCAATGTAGGGAAGAAGAAAACCCTGCACTGCAAAGTTTGAGATTTCTACCACTACAAGAGGAATGAACGTCCTTGTGACTGAGGGACAGATGTTTGCCAGGTTTCCCCAAATATCCCAAGAGCAATCTCAGACATTTAACATCTCTGAAAACAGGGTAATAGTTCAAGTGAATTTTCAGTGATATTGTTATGATCAAAGCACTCTGAACACAGACAGCAAGTTCAGACCTAACCAGAATGACTGAGACCAGGACTCCATATTTGTACCATGACAGATGCTTATCTTATAGACTGGGTCCCCAAAAGACTCTGGATTCCTTAATCACAGCATGCTGCCACTTCTCCACTTTCAGAAAAATCACCACCCAACCACTTAGCATAATTTAAACACATGCAGCTTAGAAAAAAACCACCTCCCTACCACAAGTTGCTTCATTTGTAATGTGTATCACAATTCTGTGCCTCTGAGGTAGGTTTGACTTGAGCCTCTTCTACAAATACAGAAAACCAAGCAGAAAAAAGTCAATGGATTTTACTACAGGCCACACCAGGATGTCACAGAAGTTTTAATTGTTAACTCCTGTGATTTGAAAGGCCATTAGACACCTTCCTCCACCAGTTCCTAGCACATCAGTCTCAGTACTGCAAGACAGAGGCCAGCAAGCTGTGAACTGTTACTGTTGTGAACTAACTGGTACTTCTGTTACAATGGAGACTGCCTTTGGAGACACTAAAGCTTGCTTTTGAGAAAAAACATTAAATCAATGTTTCTATAATCTTCTGAAGAATGTTACAGAGGAGTAAATAATGTTACCTTTCCTGTACTTAAGGAAGACCCTTCCTCTGAACCTCTCTAAGCCTGCACTGCATATTACTAGGAAGTAGCAATGTTTGATACTATTTTTTCAGGCCATATATCATTACAGATTCTATTTGCAGTGAACATCTCAGACTGTGTGGTATATTTCCTAGATATGTACAACTGACTACTTGTTAACAACATAGGATAATGAGCAACACCAGTTTTCCAAAAACATATTTTCCAGGATTCCACTGGACTGAATTTTACCTCACTGAAGCAAACAGTATAACAAGACAAACTCAGGCTTCTGAAAGCATTTTGGCCTAATGTCTATATTCAGGATTCCTTTTCTCCAACAAAGTCTGTTGTATTTGAAATCTTTTCCCAAGAACAGTGTATGTGCAGTTCACCTTACTTTAGGGCACCGCTACCAATCTGTTGATTTCAGGTCTGACTTCTCCCTCTTAGCTCCTTAAGGCTACTAAGACACCCTAGTATTAGTTTTTTGGCACTATGCAGAGCAAAACCAGGATCTTTGTTCTTAGATGATCTGTTTTAAGTTCTGAAGAGAATCAGAGGACTAATCTAGATTTTACTGTTAAAACAAAATGACTTATCAATTTCTGTACTATCCTAAGAGGAGCCAGCTCCTCAGTGTTAGTCCCAAGTTACTCACATGGTTGTCAGTTCTTTCTGTATGTTGCATACTTACAGTCTGCATAGCCTGAAAGGGAGCTGCTGTTATTGTGACAGAGCTGCTGCTTGCTGGAGGAGACTGAAAGCTTTGTGCTGGTGGCACTGATGGCATGGGGGTGCTTGAAGTAGGCAATGGCGACTGTGGCTCACTTGGGAGGGGAATAGTTGCCTGGGGGAAGAACAAATGTAATGAAAGGTCACTTGATAATTATCAGGCAGTAACAGAAGCAGTTAATTTGTTCTAAAGCCTAGACTGACAGAAGTCAGCAGTTTCTACAGGATGACATTTGGACATAGTAGAGCTACAAAATAGCTTTTGCTTACAATTTCAAATCTTGCTGTGCATCCTCAGCAAACAGTACTTCTATTGCAGTCTCTGCTGATTAAGTGAAATGTGCCTATGAGCTACTATACATACCATTCTTTGGAATAATATCACAATAAAGAGACATTAGGTATTTTTCTCTCCACTAAGGACACACAGAATGCTTCTGTTCCATTTAGTAAAAGAAGATTCTTTGGCTGATATTAGAAATTACTTCTCCTTTCTGGAGGAACTTAGAAAATTTAGGGGTTCTGATTTTTTTCCCTTTCCAACTTAATTATGTTTCAGATTAGAAACAATGCTGACTTGTCCAGACAAAGTATTAACCAGCATCAGGCCTCAGCTGAGCAGACGGCAAAATGAAGTGTTGATTTAGAACACCAATATTTACACAAAACAGGAGTCAAAAAGGGACATGTCTAGAGCCTTACTATTTCAGCAACTTAAATATTTACACTGCTTGTGATAGCTCACCTGGGCAATTTCAATCTTTTTAGGGATCAGTGGCTCAGAAATACGTGAACTTGTCTGATACAGAGGCTGGGAAGTATATTTCTCATTCTCTTGAGAAAGTGATGTTGATGCCTAGAAGAAGCCATAATGCACCTGCTATTATGAGCAGTACTACAGAGTTCTGGTAAAGCTATGAAACACCAGTTCCTAAGTTGAAACAAATGGATTTTGAAAGACCAGGACAAACATTAATTCCAAAGCCAAAGTATTAAACAGTCATCTTAACCAAAGCTTCAAGTAATTAGCTTTAGAGATTCAGATTTAGATTACTCTTCTTACACAACTGGTTGCACAACTAGCCCTGCAAAGTCAGATCATTTTAAGAACAGTAGATTGCTTCAAGTCCTTACAGCAAAGTCTGCAACACACACCTGTCTCACTGAATTAAATGGAAAAAAATGGTAAGCTCTGTTGAACAAGGCTTTACAAAGCCTGCGTGTCCTAGAGTTAGCTCACACCTGTAATGCTACATATAGGAGTTGCTTAATGCTTAAATATGGAGCCTACGGCTAAAGGCTACCAGTCCTGTGCTCACCATGTACACATCACAATGCCTCAGACAGCACTGGGGTGTACCTGCACACCAGGAGGAGCACTGCCAGCATGGAGTGTATTCCCTGGCTCTGCTGGGACCAAAACTTAGCTACTGCTTTTCCTACAAAAGAAAGACAGACTCTAGTCTTCAAGCTGAAGGGACTAGAGATAGGCTGGGCACAAGCAACCCTAATTTCAAACAATAAGTTCGTATTCTACAAGAAAATCGGATGTTCCACTTTATAGCACAGCACAGGCCTTCTGGAAACAAATTGAACAGCAGAATTATTGAATTTTCGTCAGCACAAGGAGTCTCATGGCACTGTAGAAGTGATAGAAAGTGTCAAGAATTGGGACAAAACTGCTGATTCAAGAGGTTGTGAGACTAATAGCCCTATCAGTATATAGGATATTAAGAAATAAAGCACTACATACACAGTATGCTGATAACATGTACATCAGCAAAACAAATGTAAAAAGAACATTTCCCATTATAATCTACACACACTGAATTACAGAATCCAACAGGAAAGGGCCAGCTGTGTTCTTAAACACAGCAACACAATTCACAAGAGATCTTTAAGACACTGGTCTGCATAAAGTGAAACTTTTCAGCTCTAAACACTATTTGAATGTTTATCTGCACATAAATAGAATTAAGCAAGCAAAGTTTTAGGTCTTAGCAGAACATCAGGAAGTGAGATTCCTGGTATTTCTTCAGTTAGTGTTTGAGAGAATATCTCAGTCTTCAGGTTACACACAGACTCTGCAATTTCATGACAATATCCATCTCAATTTATGCAACCTCTTTGTCATCATTAGATGGAATATTCTACCCTGTAACCAAAGCAAATATTTATGCTACTCCCATATTCCCACAAGAATGTGCACCACACTTTTTAGTGAGCACTTTTCATCCCACACCCTTCCTGTGTCAATAAGCAGACTGTTCACTTTGCACTCATGCAGTATTAGCAAGAATTTGCCACCCATCTTTAAGTATGCCCGACTGTAGGCTGTACCACTGCTGTCACTTGTATGTTGTTCCAGCCCAGTTATTCAGGAGGGGCCCAGCTGAGCTTTCTCTTAGGGCTGGCTGTCACACAGATCTGAATGCCAGTGAGCCCCAGGGTATGGTACCTGTGGTGTCACCAAGTCTTCAGCTTCAGAGCCAGAAAGAGCATGATCAGCAGATGCTAGGGAAGTGTTCGAACCATGCAGCACCATTGATGAAGCAGCAGCCTTGCAAGGAGAGAAAACAGACATAAGGTTTTGGTAAATGTTTGGCTTCACTAAAGCTCACGCCCTCAGCATGTCCAAGTAAACCTCAGAATAATTCAGGGACTGAAGTGTCTTGACCAGTCAGTCAGTCTTTTAGGAATGCTTGCTCATGGTAAGGAAACACATTTAAAAGCAAAAGTCATAAGACATGCAAGCACAGTGACTGAATTTAAGGCTCATTTAACCACAACTACCAAAGCTTGAGATACAGTCTTTGTTGTGTGTTTTCATCTTCAAGATCCTATCTAGGAAAGAAACTAGCTGATCTTCTGCACATGACTACTGGCTATGACCTGAATCTAAAGGGAAAATATGCAAACTATTTCAGTGTGTTTTCAACATACTTCAAGAAACTTCAAGCATTTTTTGCCCCTTTTCAACCAAAAGAGCAGCCAGCTTTGTCAGCATTTGAGTGAGCTTAGACTCACAAGCTACTACATGGTATGAAACACAAAACTACTGGCAAGAAAAACAACTCAAGTATAAGTCCATGTTGGTAAATAACCTCTACCTGCCTCTTCAGGGCAGTCCTAACTTCAACTTACTTGAAGGGGCTGTTGAAGAAAATCACTCTGACTTGGCAGTTTCTGCTCTTTTGAAGCTGTAAAAATAGAATGCATTAAGCAACATTTACTTTTAAATTCAAACACTACATATAGTTTTGGTCTGCAGTTCTGGTTTTTAAAAACATTTGGTATGTGAAGATGCAAACTATTCTTATGTGGAATTCAAATATTTAAACCAAGCATCAGCAAACTACACCCAATTGAAGACTTCAGGTTTTTGGTAAAAGAGGACAGGTATTCAATGACAAAAATATTTTTACCACAGAAAAGATATCCACTTACGAGATTAAGAAAGAAAATTAATAAACTGGGTAATTGAGTTCTACAGCCCAAGATCCACCCAGTCTTTCAGCATGATCTGTTCTTTATATTTAAACAAGCTATCTTCACCAGGCCTACAGCCCAAGCAAATCCTGTCAGTGCTTGCAAAATTGTACATACCATTTACACTTATAGTACCACCTACCTACAGGACTACTTGCTGGAGTAACTGAAGGAGGTTGGGATGAACCAATGGCACTTGGTGAAGCTTTATCAAAATCCAGAATGGACTCCTTTCAAAAAGAAGATCACCATTGGGAAGAAAAAAAAAATTAAACTCTAGAAACAAATGAAACATTTTCCCTTGACAAGCTGCTTTTAGCTAATTAGGGCTAAATTCATTCATTCAGTGCCAACACACATTGTCAGCACTGTTCTCCCTAACCCAGTAGGAACAGGAGCTTTGTGCTGCAACAGCAGAGAAAAACATACTTGCATGAAGTTGTAAGTCCCTTGTATCTGAGTCATCAGATCCTGAAGCTTTTCCCTTCTCAATACTGGATCTTTTGGAAGAGTTGAAGTAGAGCAAAATTCTGCAGCTGGCTGATGTACAGGTTTAGGCACCTAATAAGGAGAAGTTACATTAAATCTAATACTGGAAGCAAGACAAGCTCCTTATCCAATATACTTCCAGAGTAACCTAGAGGTGTCACACACTGTGGGCCAAGGAATTCTGTGCTGTTATTGGTATTTCCTGAATCACGTTTTCACTTTATTAGAAAAAAAATCAGCTTCCTGTTGCTACAACTAGTTAAGCCACAGATTTCATAGAATGCTTTGGGCTGGAAGACAGCTTGAAGATTACCTAGTTCAACCCCCCTGCCATGGGCAGGAACACCTTTCACTAGATTAATTCAATTCAATTTCTTATATCCAAATGTTAAAAATTAAGTTGCCTGCATCTAGTGCAAAATTAGGCACTTCCATCTAAGGAAACTTGCATTTCAGTTAAAGGCCTGAACAAACTTAAAAATCAAAGCTACATCACTCAAGGTTTACTTCTCCCAATAGAGCCTACAACAATAAGTGCAGATCTTTTATTAGGAGGGCATTTTCAGACATTCTGAAGAAATTGCACCCAAGAGATATATTGCAAACAAGTAAGTCAGGATGAGACCAAAGTGTTTCTACTAAAAAGCCCGATAATCTCAATGCACCATCTCCTGCAGAAAGTATTACATCCCAGTTTGGCATAAATACACCCCTGCTCCCACACAAGAGCCTAACATGGACTTTTGCAGGGCTTTATTACTCCTTGATTATTTCAGCTGGTTCCTTAAGAGTTCATCCCAACTGGTTCTCACTCCACTTTAGAAGAGGGAAATGTTTTGTCAGGGAACAAGTCAGTCTAAGGTAACAGAAAAATCACTATAGTAAGCTCCTTAAGCAGCAGAAGCCCTGTTATTTATAAGGTGACAATAATATTAGACTGTCTAGATGGTCTAAAGTCTTTTGAAAGCAGCATGGAGAGGAGGTAGGCTCATTAGAAGTATTTTAAACCCATAATTTTTTTGTGGTTTCTCTAAAGTTTTACTGTTCTTATGTTGGTCTGTGCAGCTAGAGGGAGGCAAATCTGAAGACATTTAGCTGCATTATTTTAACTGGCCCAAATTTTGAGATATACAGGAACATGTGAAAGTGTTTTTTTTCCCTACAGGACAAACAGCTGTGTTTCTAACAGGAGGTTACAACTTCAATATATTGTACAGCAATGTTATTATTTGCATAGTCATTGGAAAATATAGGGCAGAAGGGTATTTGTGTTATGATGACAACTGTCACACTAAATCCACCATAAACTGATGAAGTGCTTTTTGTTCACTTTTAGGACACGCCTAAAACACTCTTGAGTTTCCTTTCAATGGTTTTCTGAAACTAATCTCTGGCCTTTGCAGCAATTCCAATGCCATACACAGGCAAGAAGCTTCCAGCACATTATTAACTCTGCAGGACTCAGTTTCTACTATCTATGTGGCCCACATGACAACTGCTTGATGAGCTGTGAGAAGTTTTGCTTCATTCTATAGTTAAAAGAGTGCATCTTTGTAAAGCTCTATCTTAATTAGAAATTCCACTGCACAAACACTATCTTGAACTACCAGTTAAAAATACAAGTTTATATTGCTGTAATTTCCAATAATGAACAGTAACTACAGCTTTTAAGGATGTAAGTGTAGGACAAAAGATACAGTTGAATTAACTTAATCTCAGTGAGTTATAGATTAAGTTACTGGCAACCTGGATCTTTCTGTCCATCACTTTTAGTCCTCACTTACAAAAAGTCTTAATTTTACAACACTCCCTGTCATAGTAAACCCATTCTGGGTTAAACTGATTAATGCTTTTGTTACCCTCTTCCTCCTCCACTACCATTTCTACTAAGACACAGGGACATGACCAAACTGGTTCTGTGTGTTTGAAAATGGGTAACAGAAGCTCTTCACCTTTAGGTCAAGTCTGGCAGGGCCTAAAGCTCTTAAGATAGTCCATTAGCTATGTGAGTGAGACTTGTACATTAAACACAACAAAGTTTAAAAAGCCCCAAGGGCATGAAAGCAGAAAAGACTGGTCACTTTTACTTCCAAATATGATAAAATTCCTGTATGCTTGTACAATTTGTCAGAGCTTTTATCTCCTTCCCTAGCTCATACTCTATGCATTCTGTTGGTAGCATTCTTTACTACAAGAAGTACAAAAATGCAGGATTACATATATGATATCAGGGCTTTAGGCTAGGACTGAAACACTGAGACTTTCCATTCCATAGAAGTTATTTTCTAGTTCATATAGATATTAAAATACACCAGCCAGAAGAAGGTGCAGTGAAGCTATCTCATATTGATTTGCTGGTACCTAGGGATTCAAAACTACAATATTTAAGTGCAATATAAGATTACATAGAGAAAAGTATCAGAAAATTAAAGTACTTCAGTTTTTATGCTTTTTAATAAAATGATGCTTTGAAGAAGAGCAGGTACTTAACATTCTTAAGATGTTTTCTTTCTAGCCTACAACCAGATGCTGTTTCTGGTAGTCATTAAAAGCTAGCAGCAGACTCTGACCTATTAGTCTGGCTCAGATCACCTAACATTAACCTGAATGCTGCTTGAACCACTACAGTTGAACAGCACTGGTAAATTCAGAATTTCATTTGTCATAAGAAATGTTTCTGAAACCTAACTTCAACACTACTCATACATTCAGCAAAATGTATCTTGACTTACATGCAGAGAACTGACTAACTGGAAGTAGAGGTGAAATATCTTGAAAATTTTTTTCCTAGGACCAGTTAAGCCATTGCAAATAAACCAACAGCCACTTTGGAATTTGGCTAGTCAGAATGCAAATTTACCAGGGACTCCTGTCAAAGCTGGATTTTTTAGAGACTGAAGGTCTACTTACATGCAACACTAACATACCACTTCAACCATCTCATTTACAAGTGAAACTTCATCCTATGGGACAGGACTTTAATTCCTCTTCAGGTTTGTCAGTTATGGAGTACTAAATGAGGTGGAATGGTGATACTGAAGCTGTAGGTAGTGATTGCCATTTAGATACACCATTAAAATCACATTTCTACTCAGAGCAGCATTCACAGTGGGTGTGAATTGAATGACATGCTGGATGACAGCACAAACCAAACTGTTTTGCTTTCCCATACCAGGCCACAAATTCAGCTCTAACCAAGCTTGCTGGTCCACAGGTTGCACAAACATTTAAACAGAACAACAGTTAAACAGGTTGCATATCAGCTCACCCTGCTGTCTTAGGCTCAGCTTCTTAGGTACTCCACTTTACAGTATATTAAGTTAAAGAAGCATAGTTTAATATCTCAAGACAGTCTTTTAAAGACCTCAGAGGTCTAACAGATTCAGCTCAGCAGGCAGCAGCAGTGGCACAGGTCTTATCTGCCTTGCCTACACCCCTGCACAAAAGTGTTTATAGATTTTCTCAAACAGATCTAGCTACAGCACTGCATTGCCTCTCTTTTACATAAGCAAGGGCAAAAGAAATTGTTATCTGAAAAGCTTAACATGATTTTAATTGTTCTTTGTATGCACTTGAAGTCAAAGACATCTCTTTTAAAAAACTGGTTATGGAAACTAGTTATGTTGATAGTACATTGTTTTCTACTCATTCAATATACTTTTAGGATTATTAGGATTTCTCAATAGCTATTAAGCAAAACTAAAGGCAGCTGATGTTTTCCTATGGTCTCTGTAAATCCAAGTTTGAATACTTTAAAAAATGCTTTGTTTACTTAGTTCAGCAATAACCCTTCAGTGACCTCACATTCCAGCAGTTAGTTTAGTTTTGTCTGTATATTGAAACCTGCACACTATGGGGGAGATTCTGAAGCAGTTTGTAAGTTTCTCCAGATGACTGGAGACCCTCCTCTTTACTCACTGCAGCAGTTGTCACAATCACTTGAGCCATCCATCTATCCATCCCATATAAAAATAAGAGGAAGCATCTTCTCATTAGGAACCATCTTGCATTTAAGGTAATCTGACACCAGAAATTCCAAGGGACTTTACAAGTGCTTGAGACTATTCCTGTACTTAGTTTCAGTTACAGGAATACTGTGCATAACTGGGTGCACAACACCTATTTGTGCTCAGAGTTACTTAGTGAGGCAACCACGTTTTCCACCTCTACCACCACCACCAGTGGACATAAGATTCTACTCAGCTTGAGAGTAAAGATGGCTCAAGCTGAAACACCTTAATCCCATGTTGTTACCCAGTGCTGCATCATTACATACTTTTTTAATCTCATATTCAACCTTCGGTTTGCGGTCCCGCCTCTAGACACAAGAACATCCATTTTTTCAGTTTTGCCAAGTTTACTGACAAGATACAAGCTTAATCATTTGCCATGAGTAACGTGGGATATACTGGCTCCTGCTTGCTTGCACTAAGACAGTTGTGGTTACAACAGTGTGTACAGAGTTGTACAGCTCAATTCCCCACATTTTCTTCCTGAAGTCTACCTTTAGATTAACATTTCTCTTAGTGACCTAAGGCAGACATAGCAGAGCTCAGTTATCTCTTTTGACAGTGACCAGTGTTCCTGCTACCCAGGCACAGGTGAGAAAGAAGGTAATGTGACCAAAGGGTAGCAGCCTCTTCAGCTGTAAGCCATGCAATGGCTTTTCTTTTATACTTCTAACACTATGCTATTGTTAGACTCCCAGGACAGCAGTATGGTTTATGCATTCATCTGGAAATACATATTTAAGCCCCTGTACAGTTGGTATTGCTTGATCTAGACATTAGATCTCTCTTGAATCAGCAGCTATTTTAATCAAAAGCCTAAAAATTACTGAAGTGTTATTCACATGCAGCCACAAAGTATTTGATCCCTGGATGAGTCATACCTGCTTTGTACTGCTAACAGAGGCCAGAGCCAATAGCTACAGATGAACCAAGTTAATTCTTCTGTCTTATGCATAAAGCAGTTATTCAAGGTTCAAACACAGCAATACTGTGCTGATGTAAAAAGCAAAGCAGACCATCTTGCTATTCAAATATAAACTTTAGCCTCCAGAATTATTTCCCCCAAGAAAGAATGAAACTGGAGTCTATAATATTGGCCTACAAAACACACCTCAGATACCCTCTGCTAACAGGTGGCTTTATTCCAATACACCAATGTCAAAAGCTTATGACAGATAATACTACATATGCCAACTCACTTCTTTGGGTTCCATATCAAACTTCTTTGGGCCCATCTGTTCCTTTGGCCCCATACTGGCAGCTGCCCAGGCCTTCGGAGGGTTCTGTAACTGCGGAGATGACACTTGCTGCTGCCTGTCAGCTTTTTCCCAAGCCTCTCGAGTCTCCTGCTTCTTTTGTTCTGGCTCCTCCCTAACATGCGCAGCCCAAGCCTTCACAGGCTCCTGCTTCTTTTGCTCTGGCTCTTCCCTAACAGGCACTTCCCATGTTTTCATAGGGTCTGGCTTCTTTTGTTCTGGTTGCTCCCTAGTTTGGGTTACCCAAGGTTTTGGAGATTCCTGCTTTTCTTCTGGTTCTTCCTTAACTTTGGTTACCCAAGGTTTTGAGGACTCCTGCTTTTTCTGTTCCTGCTCTTCCCTAACTTTTGTTACCCATGGCTTAGGTGATTCCTGTTTCTTCTGGTCCTGCTCTTCCCTGACCTTTGCTACCCAAGGTTTGGGAGACTCCTGCTCCTCTTGGACACGTGCTACCCATGCCTTTGGAGCTTCTGGCTTCTTCTGTTGTTCCTCCTCCACACGGCTCTCCCAGGGCTTTGCAGACTCACGCTTCTGTTCCTCCTCTTTACCATGAGCTTCCCAAGGCTTTGGAGAATCTGGTCTCTTGAGTTCTTGCTGTCTAACACGAGCTTCCCAAGGCTTTAAGGTCTCTTGTTTCTGCTTCTGTTCCTGCTCTTTAACATCAACAAGCATCTCCCAGGACTTTGGAGGTTCTTGTTTTCTAGCACACTCAGCTTCCCAAGATCTGGGCTCTTCTGGCTTCTTCTTGACAGAGTATTCTGCTTCAGGCAAATAACGCCTGTTGAGAAACTATATAGACCAAAGAAACTTAATGGCTCCCAAGAACACATTTTGCTACTACAGTTCAGGTCAGTTAAATAAGGTCACCCAGCTACTGAAAACTGCTGACTCAAAGCAGAGCCTAGACAGTCTAAGCACTAGTCATAGAAACTGTGGCCATGGCTTTATCCTACAACACTGCAGACTAGCTTTGCTTGGCATGCCACAGAGAAACAGGGAACAGTGCTGAACAGCACAAGTAAAATCCAACTGAGTGAACCTACTGCCCTTATCCTCAATGCTACCTCATGTTCCTAGGCAGTAACGATATCAAGTTCAAGTGTGATTTTTATAAAAGTAGCTCTCCTTCTAAGCACTAAAAAGCTCTGGTACTATATTAGCAGACATTCTGCTAAGCATCCCAAAATATTAGACCCAGTAACCAAGTATAACCCTCATTCTTAGTGGAGTTTTGATACTAAAATGTCACCAGAATCTCAGATTAAATACCACGGGACTTCAACTGCAGGCTGCGTTTAGTGTTAAGTCTGAGCATTAAATGATGATGCCCTAAGCTTTTCTAAGTTACCACTTGGTCATGAACAGGAAGTAAATACATGAAGTGAAGAATGTACAAGGCTCACTGGCTGAGACATTTTTCTGGCTAGATACCAGATAAGAGTCAGGTAACAGTGTTAGCAGTAAGTTACAAAAACTTGTTCTAGAGTACACCCTCTAGTGGGATACCTGGGAAACAGGGATTCAGCATTTTAAGAACCAGTAATTCCACTCGGAAAAAGACACCCCTCCCCACCTTTTGAACCAGGCCTAATGATTTCTATGGTACTGACAGTCAAAGCATAAGTTCAGGAGTCTGAAGTGCTGCTGAAACTGGTCTACACACCCCCGTGCACACAAGCCTTTCTTGGGTTTCCTACCTTCCTGACAAATCAGTAAGACCAACATTCTCAAACCCACCAATATCAAGCCTACTGCAACAAGCTTAGCTTTTCAGCAGATGTCTATTTTCTCTATTCCATAGTACACAAAAGATCAATGTTCCCACTCTAAAGGCAGATGCTTTGTTTTAGTCAGGAAAGTGCCAGAGCAATAAAGTACTATACTGCTTCATGTAATCCTTCTCCATTCATCCCAGAATACAACACCAGATGCCAAAATTTGGGGTTAAAAACAAATGCAATCAAGTCTTTAATGCTTCCTACATCAAGCAACACTTAAATTACTGTTCAGACACCCTTTTTAAGTTTAAAAAAGGGCAGCAGAAGAGCATTTACAAATGTGTCTGAAAAAAAATCACAATACTAAAAGGCAAGCAATTAACAGTAGAGTATCTTACCTCCTGTGGCTGTATTTCAGATTTCATAAGCTCCATAATGGATTCTAGAGAAAGGATGTTAATTTGTTTCAACTGATCAAATGCAAAAGGGCAGATCAAACAGAAGCAGCTCTTTAAATATATTTAAATAGCAGTACCAATTTGCTAAACCAGATATTCTGAAAGCTCAGCTTGCCATTCAACATGCTATTTCTAGACAAGCTTTAATTTTCTAAGTTTTGCAGCTGCAGAAGTTTAGAGTTAAACAAGAAACATTTTATAGTATTCATAATTTTGTTATTCTAATATGTAACTTTCCCTACACACCAGACAGTCCCCACATCTTCAACTTGCTCAGAAGGCAAAAGCACTCTATTACTATGATTTAAAGGGGTTTTTTTATGTTACTAGCTAAAATAGGGCTGCAAGCCCTGCAGGTTCCCTTTCAGTTACTACATTGCAAGCAAACTACAGCACAGCATTAGATTTAGCACCAAGCTATGCAAATTCAGTGCTCGGTTCAGGCCTTTCCCAACACTGATATAAAAATTGAACCCTGTAATATTTCACCTGATTCTTTGGCAGACTCTCCTTTTGACAGCTGTCTTGTTTTCTCAGGTTTTCTATTTACTTCTTCCAATTCTTTTACTGGCACAGTGGTGCGAGGAGTTGGGATACTTTCGAAGTAGCCAGAGTCTAGAAGCTTGGACAGCAGGTCCTTCATGTGTTTATCTAAAGAGTAAAAACCCATAAAGTTAAAACAGCAAAATCTGAAATTAAGAGGCATTCAGATTACAGATTAAGACTTGTTACTTGCTCCCTTCATATGAACTGCAGTTACTCCAAGTTTACACATCTTACCAAGCTATAGCAAAATGTTTTAGTAAAGGAAATTATTTATTAGACTGCTTAATTTAATGCAGTTGAAAACATCTTTGCAATTCCAGGGCAAGGCTGCAGCCTGTGTTTAATGCCCACAAGGTAAACACAGAGCCACCTGGTCTCCCATATGCTTGGAAAGGGCTTTGTTTACCACGTATAAGCTAGCCAGCTTTGATATTAAAATCATGTGAGACTGCAACAGAGGTAAAGCTAAACAGTCACAATGGAACTACTCTACAAGACACTCTTGCTGATAACAGGACTGTGTCTCAGAAAGAAAAGTTAAGAACTGTAGAAACAAGCAGGGGAAATGCAAGGGAGTGATCCCAGAATGAACTTACTCCTCTGAAGCTGGAAAAGATTCAGAGCTGACATGGTTGAACAAGAGCTTAACTGTACTCAGAAGCACTGTCCCGTTTGCTCCTCTGTGCAAACAAGAGACAGCAGCTCATAGTACAGCGTAAGACCTCAGAAGTAACAGTGGTTCTAGAAGTTGTTTCAGAGGAGCTGGAAACAAGACAGCCTTGAAAACAGGAAGAACTTTCAGTGAAAGATCACTCCTACCAGTGACAACCACACAAACAAGAATTCTAGCTAGAATTTACTATGGCTATAAAAAACTGTCTTCCAAGGAAATGGATGCTAATAAAACAACCTAACAGCTTTATCTGAAGTCTAGCTTGCACACAAAGGGATGCAAGACAGACACTAAAGGGACAGAGACACTGATAAACAATCAATTCATGTCAACAGATACAAGGCTAAGGTTACCAGCCTGTAGCAATCCAGGCATGCAGTTTGTCCAGAACTGCATGGGAAGATTTAACACCTAGCTGCCAGTTCAGCTACCTGTATGTGGAAGTTGAACAGGTCACACTAATGCTCTGTTCTAACAGTTACTGACATTGCTGTCAGGAATAAATGGAAGATTGCTGCCACACAGCTGCTACAAGACTGGCATAAACACAACAAGCAAGGGCTGTTTGCAATAGAAAGATACTACAACTCAATTAAGGGCAGTTTCCTCACAAGCAAGTTGTAAACAGCAACACAATGTGTATGTTGGCTTACAACCAGGGATTTTGGAATTGTGCCACAAATGGAAGAAGATCTGCAGAATCCTACTCTTGAAAAGTAAGGACACTTCCATTACATCAAAGAAAGACTGCAACTGTGCATGATGAGAAATCCCAGCAAATTCCATTAACAACTAGTGTGGCGTCCTGCACTGTAGGGAGAGAAGAGGTATGAGTCTAGAATTCCTACAAAGAAAGGAGACTCTTCAATGCTGTGGAACCTTCAGCCCATGGCCAATGAAGCTTTGTAATATGTCAGGGTACTCAACTAAGCATTTCGTGGCTGGGAACTGTTCCAAGCTTTACCCATTTGCACATAACTAAACAAAAAGCTTCCCACTGTTCTGAAAGGTATTCATGCATCAGGTTTTGAATTGCTACCATTAGTATTCCTCAAAAATACACTAGTACACTGATTGAAGAGTAAATCCTGACTGGAAAATGAAAGCACATGGCATTGATTGACCTGTACTTAACTGAACTGGGAACAGCCATTCATCCTTGGATAATCAAGATACACACATCACCTGAAAGTAGTTAGTTTGGTAACCTCCCATGTGTATTCACTGGCTTTAAGATGTTTAACAAGGACACAAATTTTAGATCTTTAAGTTATTTCTCTAGATAAGACACTCACATGTTGTTCCAACCACAGGTTTCTCACTTCCTTCTAGAAGGTCCCAGAAGTAGAGAGATGATTGCTCCATCTGGTCTTCAACACTGAAACAAATGACAGTTTTACCAGGTAGAACCATAGCCAAGATCAAGTGCTGCACTATCCCAATAACCCTCATTTTACAACATTCACTAATGTCCAGCCTTCATATATGTCCTGCATACAGAGTGAATAGTAAGCCCTGAAATCACTGGAAGCAATTCAGCTGTCTCTGTTTGCACAGAGATTTAACCTAGCAAACCTAACTTCTTTTGTTGGCCAATATAGAGATCCTAAGCACTGTCCCACAAAACCACATGGCTGAATTTCATTACAAGCCAGGATTCCCAAGCAGGGCAACAACTGCTGTTTATGCTGTTTAATCAGCTGGTCACATTTACTGCATGAACTTGTACAGGTGCAACCAACAACAGCTGCCATTCTCACTAACTAGCAGCTCCTGGAAAACCTTACTATAGGTCCAAGATCCACCTCCTCCAGAAGATGGAATTTTCAGTCCACTGCAATGAAAGACAGTATCCCAAAGGAAATGATTATGCTTCTTGTAGAAGTAATACCAAAAGAGTAAACTAGAAACAAAGTTACTTCATTGGGATGAGACAGTCCTGTTGTGTAGCTTTTTGTAAGCAGCTGTTCTTTGGAAGTAGTTAACTAAAGAGCAAAGACTAGGCAAGTCTAGTGTATGACAAGTGACCAGAATTTTGAGGCACCTAAAGAATTAGTCCACAGTCAAACATGACTTATCCATAAAGTGTCTCAGCTTACCACTTAGAAACTACTTATTCCATATTCAAATACTATTCTTGCTGCACTACCCTACCACACAGGCTGTCACACTAAGCATGAGCCATCACAGCACCAGAGCAGTGCCACATGAGCACTGATTCTGACACTACCTCTGTAACACCATGCATGACATTTAGTGCAGAGGTATCAAAAACTTTAGGCAATTTTTTAAAACTACTTTGAAGCTAACAGCAAGAGCACCTCAGGAGCACCATCTTACATTCCTTGGAATAAAGAAGCACACCTGAATCATCAATGTAAATGGAATACAGAAAGAGTTCTGATTTTACTGCACTTTTTTCATTTCATGAGCAGTGAGAACTCAGAGAAGCAGAACATCCCCAGCCTCCCTGCTAAGGATGGTACTGGACTGTGCCCCCTCAGTCCCACAGGGAGATGTAAAATGGCAAAGTCTGTCTGTAACCTGCACCTGGGGCTGTAATTATTGCAGCTTCCCTCTAAAGCTCTGAGTGAGGTAAATCTTCACATTCCTAATCTCAGACAAAAGCAAGTGTACTGAAGAGAATTTTAATTAATGTTCCAAAACATGGTATTTAAAGACACAGCAGTGTCAAACAGAGGACATTTACCACAACATATGAAGCACACTAATAGACAAAAACCCCTGAACTTACCTCAAGTTCTCATTTCTTTCTGGACATGTCAGTTTTGCAAATCTTATGAGGTAGTCTAGTTCTTTAGAAGGCAGGTATATTGCACCATTCACACCACCTTTGAAATCTTTCTGAACATGCTCTTGAGTGAAGTTCTGTAGCACATACTGGACTTGAAGTATTGTACGCAGCTTCTTCTTCTCTGCTTCCAGCTTCAATAGGCTCTCTCTCCTCTGAGCCTTCTTCTGTGCTTTCAGCAGCTATTTTAATGCCAAATTCAACAATTAAACACAATTTACTGTCTAATCCTGCTTAGTAACAAGATTCTGGGACAAAACATTGAGTTCTAATATTGATTATCCTACAATGAGGAAACTAACTGTTTGTTATGGTTAGATAAGAGAAGCCCCTAATTCCTCAGATATCCAGAATCTTTTCAGCTCCTCCATTGGAAGAGCTCTCCATTTATCTACTGTCTACACATCTAACTTTCAGTCAAACTGGATACTAGTAGCTTCACTTGTGATAGCCAGACCCTGATTATGCCTAATAGTTGTTTTATTGTAACAGCTTTTAAAGAAAATGATGGAATTGATACCAATGCATCAATCCAGGCCTAGCTGATCTTTAACATTTACCACAGAGTTATAGAGGCAGAAGTTGTCTCCTAGTAAGTTGTCTCAAGTTTCTCCTAGTAAGACAACTGCTCTTCATTTTTGAATACCCCAGCTTAAAGGATACAGCAGAATCCTACAATTATTTCTGTTAGCAGAAGGCTAAAACATTCATTAAATAAGCAACAATATGGAATTACAGAACACATACAGAATATGCATTCAAGTCTCTCATCATGCACTAACAGAACTACCCAGCAGAAGCTATCCAAGTAACTGCAGAATTTAAAATGCCTCAATATGTGTCACAATCTATGAAAATTTTGTTCCCTACAACACACTGCAAAGGACGC
The DNA here is from genome assembly GCF_023055355.1 of Agelaius tricolor. NCBI lineage: Eukaryota > Metazoa > Chordata > Aves > Passeriformes > Icteridae > Agelaius > Agelaius tricolor. The sequence goes on from NW_027269263.1 coordinate 9,798,379, forward strand.
AAGGATGCTGTTGCCAGAATGGCCCCAGTGTTCCAGTAATGGCTATTGACTGTAGAATCCATTTCAATAGAAGCAGTGCCAAGTTAAAAACAAGGTGGGTTAGCCTTTAAATACAGCATAAGTTCAAGAACAAACATGAACTGGTAGAATGCTGGATTACTTAAAACACCTGCACAAAGATACACTGGGTCATAAAGTACCAGTCCTTCAGCATTCTGTAGAAATAATGCCAGAGCAGTGACTAATCATGTTTAGCTTCCCTACCACTACCTTGGATCAAATCTTCTATAAGTGTAGAATTTGCTTGAGCCAAGAGACCAGTTTCTCCAAAGATAAAAACACTTGCTTGCATAAAAATAATGTATGGAGTGGCTTAAATCCTGCACAAAGACCTAAATAAAGCACTAATTCAGTGTCTTGCCACTATTAGAGACAATTATGGCAGATTGAGTAGCAAACTCCACAAGCTTCAGTTAAATTTTACTGAGGGATGTACTTCTCATTGAAGTCAAAGTGATTTAAAACCAGCACTTTCCCTCACCAGAAGCAGTAAAAAATTCAGTTTGGAAGGGATCTTGGGACATCATCTATGCCAACCTCCAGAAAGGCTACAGGGAATCCAGACCAGATTGCTCGGAGCTTTGTGCAGTCAAGCATTGAAGAAATCCAAGGACAGATTTTACCACTTCCCTAGGCAGCCTGCTTCTAATGTTTAATCACCCACTGAGTGACCATTTCCTCCTACCTGGTTAGCATCTATTTCAAGTAATGATCATTGCTTCTCCTACCACATCTCTCAGCAAAAATCCCAGCTCCACCCTTTCAGTATTTGCTGTCTGAAGGATAATTGTGCATCTCCTGGCAAGCCTTCACTTCACCAGGCCCAACAAGCCCAGATGTTCCAGGCTCTCCCCACAGGTCTCATTTTCCAGGCCCCAGCAATTCAGGGGCCCACCACTGGAGTCACTGAAGCTTCTTTAGACTTTGCCTACCAAGTGATCAGAAACAGACAACTGGTTAACAAGCACCAAATAATCAGTTCTCCTTAATCAACTGCTCCTCATATGCCTAAGCTTCACTGCTGCAGAGAAACCAGACAAGAACTTCCTAGCAAGGGGTGCACTGGAATAGAAATGTAGTCATTAAAGTAGTAGCACAAAGTTCTGCGGTTACCTCCTGTCAATATAGAGAAGAATAGTTATACTTACATCTTGGCTAAGCCCTGAAAAAGTCTTGTGAAGCTCCTTGGCAAATTCCAGGTTGTGCACTACTTCATCATATTTCTCTACTGCCTCCTACAAAGGAATAGATTAAAAATGTATTTTTCATGCCTAAGAGTACTGATTGCAACTCTATTGCCTTGTACTTAAATTCTAATTGTGAAGAATTTAGTGTGTTCTTCTCTGAAACTGTGGCTTTTTAAAGATACTGTGTCAGGGGCTGGTACTTTAATTTCATATATCATTCACCTGTAACTGTCTGAGATGCAGTTCAAAGCCAGATCATACCACCAGATAGATATCCAACAAGTTTTCCTATATAGGTCTTGGCAATCAGAGGTAAACAGCTATTTAAAATCAGACTGGTCTAAAAACCTGGAAGGAATACAGGAGAAATTCAGCACAGATCTTCTACCCTCATGCTTAACTGAACACCTTTAAAGAAAATTTGTTCAAACTTTAGAAATATACACAGCAAGTCATACTTCCAGAAATAAGTCTTTCCAATTTAGTTTCCACAAAAGAAGCCATGTTCCTGTCTTTACTAATGACTTGAACCAATATTTTACTGGCTAGTCTTCAAAAATAATTGCAGTGGATTATTAATTGCATTTTGATATACCCCATTTTTAATGGGTTAATTAATTTCTCCAAGTTCCCTTGTCAGCTCTGAAGATAGCAAAATGCTGTAGTCCAGACATGCTGCCCATATCTTCACACCACAAGGCATGAAGTAACAAGTTTAATTCCAGTTATTCACAGGTGTTTTACATCCAGTTTGGTTTATGCTCCTGACATGATATCACAGGTTTTTCTAGAACAGGCCCATCAGTCTAACATAAAGCTCGTTCACAGCAGTGTTAGTGTTTCATCAGTGCAGTGACAAAAGCTTAATCTACTGTCCCAATAAGATTTGGGACATCTGCAAATTCCATATGTGTTCCTAAGCAACTGAAAAACAAGTTATACATTCATTTGTTCAGTTTGATTGCTCAGTTCCTTTTATTCCCTTGTTGGTGACATACTAGACACCACCTGGACTAAATGCTACTCAACACAAAGTGCAAGCTCTCACCTGGTAGTTTAGGTTTGTCTTCACACAATTTACCAAGCAGCTTTGAAGTACTATTTAGCAATTCACTCAGCATTTGAGAGAAGGACTTCTAAGAATCCAATGCCCACATATTTGAGGAAGACTCACAATTCACACCAACAATTTACTAGTCAGGTTACAGCAATTGTGCTTTTAACAACACAAATTGCAGAGTAAAACTCTGCACCTGAAAACACCAAGAACAGCTACCACTGCTTTCATGCCAGGCTGGACCTCAGCCCACAGGAAAGCAATAGCTTTCTTCTGTCACACCTGTTATTAACATTCATTAACAGCACGTTGGAAGAACAGCACTGAGGAAAATCTGCTCAGCTTGCAAAAAGCACAATAAGCTGCTGGAAGCTCCTCATTCTTGAAACAAATGTTTCCTAATGTAAGGCTAGCACACACATTAGGTCTGGCAGGCATGCACCATAAGTAATTACAGCTTAATCCAAATTGCTTGCAAAACAAGTTCATCACCAGACATGCACTTCTTCCTCTGTGTGAGAAAATTAAAGCTATAGATGACATCAAGTCATATTAAGAACACCACTGTATTACAAGGCAGCTGGTTTCTTTAGGTGTTAAGTTCTATTAAGCTCTACTCCAGCTTCAATTTGTACATACACCACAAATTTGCATCTGAAAGTTACAAATGCAGTATCTTTCTATATCTTAACCACTGAAGCAGGGGACTTTACAAGATTATTAATTAAATATTGAGTGCATATGTGCTTCTACAATGGTCACCTTCACTATGAAGACTGAATTTAGTTCTTCATTTTAGTAGGCTAAGAAACTCCAGAAACTGAGATGAAGACACTAAAATGCAAAAAGTGAAGCTCAGCTAGGAATACTAAAAACCAGTAATCAAATTAATGCCATTTTCCAACACTGTCACCTAACAGCTTCTCACAGTCCAGGGCATATATACCAAAGCAGTCAATACATTCAAGACTATTCCAACTTACAGAACATTGTTCAACAGTCTCACTGTTCATGGCAGCAAACAGATTGTGAAGAACACCGATGATCTAAACACAAAAGTTTCTTGCCCACCTGATTGAAGATTGAGTTGAGAGGAATTGAAAGGTCATCAACCTACTCCAAACCATCAGATTTAATTAATTTACTTTTGCACTTGATATGGCAAGACACCACATCAGATTTTGTAGTTAAGTACTAAGTGACAATTTACTCCAGCAGGTTTACTCTACTTCTAAGAAGGCACCATTTCCCCCCTCTTATCCCACTTATGTCTAACTCTTTTCCAAATGATTCACAGTAAGAAAATAGAATTTGTGTTCTGACTGCTGCACTGTGATAAAGTTAGCAATCAGTGACATTTTTCCAGCTGGTTCATTAGCAGGATCAGCACTATCACTGAAGTGTCAGTATCCCTCATCAGACAATTACTCCTTAGCATGTGTCCACTACATTTTAAAAATATGACTCCTGGATTAGTAGAGCAATAAACTCTTTGGATTATGTGACAATACTACTCAGCTCTGCTAAAGTTTTCAAGTTACAGAAACTTGGTTTCAGATCTAAAAATCCATTCCAGACCAAGACAAAAAAGAGCCAACACTGTCAGTTATATTAACAGCTACTTGTAACCAACAGCACTGTGCAGACAACAGGCAATTTCAAGTAATAGCTGCTAATGAAGAAATCATGGGGATTAATTAGCCATCTCAGAATTCTTGAGGCTTAGGTTCTGGCACTGCACTGCCATATAGATCAGCTGCACACAGTTACCTCATTAAGAAACAGAAGTGCAGGAGCACTGAAGCTGAAAGTCTACAGAGCAAAGATAAACAGGGATCTTCTATTCCTTCAGGGAACACCATGAAGGTTAAAACAGGCAATGGAGCTCATGGGCTCAACATTCAGCCTGATAACCAATAATTTGTTAATTTGGTTTTGTGAAAAATACCTTTAGGTACTGCTTCTATAAAAACACCCTTGTCTCCTTCAGCAACCCATCCTTCCAGATCAGAAGGCTTTGAGGCTTTCCACTCCTGCCTAAAAAGCAAGAGCTTACCAATTGGTCTTGATTGAGGGCTTCCCCCTTCTTCAGACGATCTTTGTAATCTTCGAGTTTGAGCTGCAGAAAATTCAAAGTAAACATTATACAGAAATCAATACAAAAAATTAAGCAAGGGGTATGAGTGAAATACTGTAACATAGAACAGAAAACCTCCTACTTCCTCTTGTTTCTGGAGAAAAGAACACTGAGTTTTGCTATGCCTTTGATTCGGCAATTTCAGTCTGCAGGACTGTCTACTTCCTTTCCCTATCACTGATCTTTCAGTTCTTACTTGCTACTTTTGTTTCATTTAGGAACTATTAATGCATTGATCCAAGATCTTTAAATGGCTTCAAATACATCCAGTGTCCTTGTTTAAGGTAGGCTTGTTTAGCTTTCCCAAGTCAATGCTGGAATTTAGTTATATCATCCTTGAATAATCCTTGTTACATCTTTCAAAAATTTGGCTTTAGTTACATCAAAAATTTATAGCCCTGCTCCCTAAGAAAGTGGACAAGTGTACTCAGGGAGGAAATAAGATTTATTCCCAATATACCAAAGCAGTCTTTAAATGCTGATGCAAATAATACAAAACCAAACCATTTGGTATTGCAAAACTTTTTTAGGGAAAAGAAAGGTGACTTCACTGCCATGAAATCAAATACTATTCCATTTGTGTATCTAGAGCTTCACTGACACAGTACCTATAGGAGGGTAAGACTAGGAATACTTCCTACTCATTTTAACAAGTCACAGTTTTATTTGCTGATAAGGCCATATTGTCATTCATGTGAAAATCAAAGGTACCAGAGAAATTCACAACAAGAAGCTTCCTTGGACAGAATTAGAATACAACACAAAGTTGTCTAATCATACAAAGGAAACCTGCTTGTCTGATGCTATTCAAAATTACAGCATGATGCATGACATGAGACAGCAGTAATACCGCATCTCCTGCAGGAGGATCAAGTCCTCTAAGCACATGGCCAGATGTCTGATCTACTCTCTCTCCTTGCCCTAAGACATAACTAAAAGCTTTTCAGGCATTTAGAGCAGCACAACATATTCACACAATTGCTTTACTTGTAATCCTGATCCAGCACTGAAAGCAACAGCACCTTCACATCTTTTATTCTACAGAAAATAGCATTCTCTCAACTCAAAGCCAAGCACACAGTCACCTGCCAATCAGCTGAAAAGCCTTAGAATGCAGAAGTCTGATTAGCCACAGCTACAATGTTTTAGGGGTATAATTATCTCAGTTATTATTCTTACTAACACTGTTCTGTTCCCCCAGCCTCAGGAAAGCAGAGGTTAAAATGAGAGATCAAGTTTTGGAGGATTTCTGTATAAGTTTTCCAGTCAGTAACATTTGCCTGTATTTAAAATATGTAAGTCAAATATTTATGCAAAATAAAGGGCAGTACGTATTTAATATAATCTGACATTTCCACTGTCAGAGGAAACACTTGTTCTAACTTCCAATTTTACAAACAATTTACATCTAAATTAATATCAGATGCATATAATTGATGAAAGATTTCTGCAAGACTACAATCACGTTTAAATCAGATGCAACTTTGTTCTGAACTGATTTGGTCAAGAGAAGCATCTTCAGTTTCAATCAACATATATCAGCTCTCAATATACACATAACCTTATTCCAGCCATTAGAAAGAATGAAAATAACATGAAATATTATTTTAAAGGCAATGAGCTTTACAACCGGCAGCTTAAATAGGCGGCACGGGCAAGAAAACCGAGTTACCTTCTTTTTCTCGATGTTCCTGATCTTGTGTTTGAGGCAGATGAGCCCGTTGTCGATGTAGATCTCGTAGGCCTGGGAAGGAGAGGCCGCCGTGCTCAGCGCGGACTGCAGGGGGCTGGCGGGAGCCGGGCTCTCCCCAGCCGGGGTCACCTGCTGCTTGGCCGCCTTCATCCTCTTCTCCTCCCCTTCCTCCGACCGGCCTGAAGGTGATGATGGACGATGGAAAGGGGCTTGGGAAAGCCGCACCATTGAAATGGATGGAGCTGCAAAGAAATTCTTTCATTTAGCTCTCTCACACCCTGCTCCCCCCTTTTCAAGTCATGCCTTTTCTTGTCACAGAACATTTAGCCACAAAATTGAGTGTCGGGAAGGATCGACCAGAATTTTTCCACGCTTCTCCCTCCCTTTCAAAATATCTGTAGCAAGAATTTCAAAACAAGGCAAACTTCGTATTGTTCGCAGCCTCCCCACCCATGCAGACACCAAAAATCCTTTACATAGGCAGAATTAGACAGCACAGGGGATGATTCCAGAAACTCAATATAGTGACCATATAAAACTAGGCAGGTTTCCTGCACACATCACCCACAGGGGAAAAACTGCAAGCAAGCAATTGCAAATCACACCGCCAGCCTGGCATCCGGGCTGCAGCCTGAATGAAAATTTAGAAGGGCCATGCCTAAAGGCATAGCCCCTCTTCTTCTCAATCCCCTTAAATCGGTTTACCCTTTCATGACCTCCACAGCAACCCAACCGAGAACTTAAAGTCAATTCGATTAAAAAAAACCCAAACCACACAGACCAAAAAAAAAAAAAAAAAAAGAAAAACGTTTGATAAAGCAAACTAAGCCAGCTTAGTTACAACAGCATCATTCTTCCTGAGGAACTGGTCCCTGCCTACACCCATCCAAAAAACGTGCCTGTGCCACGGCAAGACACCGGCTTCCATTGGAGGGGCCGTAACCTTGAGCAGAGTTTCTGCCAAGACATGCTCGGCCACCCTCATCTTCAACTACTTACGGACACCTGCTCCTGGAAAGCAATGACACCACAATTCTGCCTGCCCGCCGCCGGGGAGGCCGCACCACATCACCCCAGCGGGCAGCCAGGGCAGAACCCGCCTTTCCCCGGGACAGCCACCGCCGCCGGGGGAGCCGGGGCGAGCCCTCCATCGCGTCCTTGCCAGGGATGGCCAGGGAGCTCCTCCCGGGGAGGAGAAGGGCACGGCCGCCACGGCTCCGCGAGCGGGGCGGTGGCGGAGGAGCGGGGAAGGGAGGAACAGCGGCTCCTTCCTGCCGGGGATTCACCTCCTCCGCCTCCCGCCGCGCTGCGGGGCCCGCCGGCCCCACACCGCCCGGCTGGCTCACTCCCGCCTCCCCGCTCACCTCGGTGCCCGCACACGCTCAGGCCCGCCCTGCCGCCCGCCCCTCGCCTCATATAGCGGCGGGGCGGGGCGGCTCCGCGCCGGTCACCGCCCGCTCCCAATGGCCGGCGCCGCCTCACCTGCCCGCCCGCCCAGCGCCGCGCCTGGAGGGCGGGCCCGCGGGGCGGCTCCCCTGAAGGTCGGGGCGTCCGCCCGGCAGCCGTGTGGGATGCTCTGGGCTCCCCAGGAGCGAGGGAACAATCTCTCGGGTGCTCTTGCAGAGACCCGAGTGAGGGCCCTGGCGGGGCACGGAGCGTCCGGGGAGAGTGGCCCTGTCACCGGCTTCGTGGGGAAGGGAGGTCAGGTGTGACACTCCGCCATGTGCCGCCCGTGAGGGCGAGGTTTGGCACGGGGCCCTGGCAAAGCCACGGTGCGCTGTCGCATGGCGTGTATCGCAGCAGCCTGGCACCACAGTGAGCCCGGGGAAGGCGGGCAGCGCTCCTCGAACAGCCCCACACAAGGGCTCCATCCTCCCAGGGCAAGAGCATCCCCTTGGCCCTTTCAGAGCCCACTGTTCAGTCACACCCTGTGACAGGAAAAGTGTTGGTCTGTGCCTGTAAACCAGCTGAAGGGCGCCTCTGGGCCCATAAGAAGTCCTGGAGGAGACCTGCAGGACTGTGGGTTACCTTACATAGCAAAAAAAGTGAATGTCCTCTAATAATCACAGAATCTATTAGATTGGAGTCCAGCCTATGACTGAACTGTACACTAGACCAAGGCACTGAGTGAGGCACACGCCCAGCCCTTCCTTAAACACCTTCAGGGACATTGACTCTGCCACCTCCCTGGGCAGCCCACTCCAATGTCTAATCACCCCTTCTGTGAAGAAATTCTTCCTAATGTCCAACCTAAACCTTCCCTGGCACAGTTTAGGACTATCCTCTCATCCTATCTCTTGTTACTGGGGACAAGAACCCAATTCCCCACCTGGCTACAACCTCCTTTCAGGTCCCCCCTGTTTCTTTTTTCTCCAGGCTGAACACCCACATGTTTCTCAGCCACTCATTGTAGACAACCCAACTGTGTAAACTCTTGATAACTAGTAAAAGCACTGGAAGTGAATTGAATATAAAGTAATCACAAAGAAACTTCTGTTGACCCCTAACAATCAATGCTATGGAAGGCTGGAAGACTAGGGAAAACAGACCTTCCAAAGGTCAGAGGACTAAGCCGGAAATCTGTTTTCTGTGTTTCTGTTTTTGTGGCCATTACCACAAAGAATAAATAAACTATATGGCAAGTTCATAGCAATCCTGAAATTTGTGAAAGTAATGAAAATAGAGACATTTTGAAAGAGAGAAAAGTGAGTTAGTGAGGAAGGATTGCAAAGACGGGTTTTACAGAACACAAGATGCATTTATGTAGTATAATGGATAGATGAGAGAACAGGGGAGGAAAGGTTATACATTAGAAAGATTGCTTTTTGAAATAAAACAAGCAAATGATACATGATTCAAACAATAAGGAGAATTCACAGAGTATCACAGAATCAGATTCAGTTGCATGCACCCACCTGTAGCATCCACAGTCTTGCCATTTCTCAATGTGTCAAATTCTTTAATCACATGTCCCAAGAGTTTACATTTTTTTAAAGCCCTGGCTCCTAGAATTGCTAGAGAACTCCTAGAGGTTGCTTTGTGAGGCAGTTTTCATGACTGGAAAGAAATGCTAATGAGTAAGACACAGCTTGTGTCTAGGATCAGCAGTGTGCTCTGAGAGTCCTTCCAGTAGATTTCTGTGGAGCTTTTGCAAAGCTAACACAGATGGGCTAGATCCTTGAAAAGTAATTATGAAATGAATGATCAGTTAATGCATTTGTTAATAAGAAGTCATAATTAATGTTCATACACCTGGGACTGTTCTGTAAGTCATAGTTACTACTGACAAACTGCTTTATAGTGCACTTTCACAATTATTTGTATAAAGGAGGAAAAATCAAAAGGAAAATTCATACAAGCCAAATCCATATTTAAAATTAAAGAATATTTTAATTTCATTTTTTAAAAATAGACAGTAGCTGATTGAGACTAATGCTATATACATTTATAATATATCCATGGTCTCTAGAGCACTGTAAAGAGTGTACTAATGTGGTGAGGTCAAGCCCAGTGAAGTTAGGAAATGCCAGGATTAAGCACAGCCTAAATTAATTAAATTCCATCTTGCAGATCCATTGTGAGATCATCTCTAAGATGGTCATAGGTTATGATAGTCAAGCCACACATCAGTCATAGCTATGGGGATCTGTGCCTTTTTCTCTAGGATCAGAAGGGGAATACACTCTAATGGCTGAAGACAATTGTTCTGTTCTTTTTGTCATGTTTGACTGATTCTACTTATCCCCTTCCACTGGGACTGCCCTAATTTTTCCCAGTCCCAGAAGTTTATCCCACTCTCATTTTTCTCAGAGTCTAATTTTCACTCCTGAACCCCAGGCTCAGTCTTTCTCCCCAGGTCTGCATGCTGCCCAAGTCACAGACTCCTTTGAGAAGGAGGATCTCCTTTGGACACAATTCCAACCCTTTGCCCAGCCACTTCCAGCTTTCCCCAGCCCACTGAACCCCTCCCTAATGCCAGTGGCACTCAATGCCAGCTGTGTTCCTCCAGCTGCAGTGGGCCAGCCCACAGCCAGCTGTGGTGAACACTGACACCAGCTTCCCATTCTCACTCCCTGCCATCCCTCCTGTTACTGCATTGTGAAACTCCAGCAAGTCAGTGTGTAGAATAAGATCAGCTCCTTGTTAACTTCAGGAAAGAGAGAGACAGTGAAGATGTTGCAAAGATTATCCACCAATGGACTGGAGAAACCTGCTTCAGTCATGGAACATATTTCAGACAGAAAAGCTAAGGAATTCTGGATCCAACATGAGATGAATACATTAGGTCTCACAAAGAGGATTGTTAGTCAGAATTACACCCAATTTATTGGAAGGCCCTGGAGAGGAAATATGTTGCTACAAGGCTGTTTTATGCTACAAGGAGTTTTTTCCACATATAAACCCTGTGGCTGCCTGTCTGCTGTTCAGAACTCAGAGCCAAGAGGTCTGGAGAGAGTTTGTTCCACTCAGCGTCCACCATTGCCTTACACAAGCTGCTGCACCTCACAGTGACTTCTAACTTCAGAAATGCTTCTTAAACATACACTTCTCCCTTTACACTCCAGCTCCTTGTAGTCTCTGTTTTTGTCACAGGATCCTGATTGCAGTTTCCTTGTATAGAAACTTTTCCTCCTTTTTTACCTCCATGTTCAATCCTGCCCAGCAAACTGGCTCATGTTCCTGCTCTTTGCATGGAACCAGTGCCAGGCATTTCCATTCCATTTCCTTTCCAATTCCCAGATTGTTTCAGTTGCCTGGCTCACTTCTCACCTCACCAGAATTCTAGATTCTATTGATTCCTTTCCATTCCTCTCATTTCGCTTTTCTTTTTTTCCACTCACTTTCTGTGTTTTCATCAGAAAAATTCTCCCAGAATTTTCAAGGGAAAGAAGAAGGAGCAACAAAATTAAACAGAAACAGTTACTGTGCCTGGAAGCAGCCATTACAAGCTTAGCCAAATTTCACCTATGTAGCTCCAGGCCAAACAGCATGTGTTTAATTAAGGTCCATGTTAACACCCATAAGATCTGCAAGGGAATGGAGTTATGTTCCCTGGCAGAAGCTGAAATTCCTGTTTCCAGGCTGTGGGCTTCTGGAATTTCAGTGAAAGTGTAGAAAGGATCCTGTGAACTGCTTGTTTTTTCAGTCCCACCGGGAATCACCAAATGATTGGGGTTGGATGGGACATCTAAAAATCACTTAATCCAAACCCTAGTTTGTCTCAACTCAATTTGAAGCACTCACCCAGAATGGAAGAGTTCATTTAGAACTGAAAATGTCTTAAAACAAAAGCAAATTTCAAAAGTTCTGGGCAAGCTTAGTAAAAAGAGGGCACAGCTAATCGGAAAGATTATGTGATCTGAGCAGTGGAAGCAGCAGAACCTGCCTCTGTTAATGTGTCTGTCCTTGCTTAGGAGTCAATCAAACATCAATTGCAAAAGGGGAAATGTTGCAGAGCAAGCATCCATATGGGATTTCTTAATTGTGTGGGCTTGAGGGAATTTTTTTTTTAAAAAAGATCACTAATTTGCAGCTGTGAGATTAAAGAGTCATGTGCCTGTAAATGCCTCAAAACAAGGACCAGTGCATGAAAGTGGATTTATTTGAGTCAGAAACATTTCTTTTTGGTACCTTGATACATGAACACATATGGAGTGTTATTTTCTCCACAACACCTCTCCTATCCCCTTTTTCTGTGCCTGGCGTGGATGTGACCTTGGAACAAAGCTGGGTTGTGCATTAAAACAGTTGAGTTCAGGATACATCCCTAGGTTTTGCAGGATTTAGAAGATTTACAGTGAATGAGCAAAATAACTGCAGGAAAAGAGATTTTTATGAATAATGCAAGTGAACATTGACTTTTAAGTTAAACTTCTGAGGAATTTTACATGGATGTGTTCTTCATTTTCAAGATGAATTAGGATCTGGTTGGAGGAGGTACAGAGCACTAATGGCTGCCACTAGCATAAGCAAAGGGGATGCTTTCAGCATAATAGGGTCCTTTGAATACAAATATCCTGGAGATTGAGGAATTATGTCTTGAATTATGTACTCAAAGTTAGTAGCATCTGTGACTTTTGCCTGTAGAAAAGGGGGATAATCCCAGCTCTACCATTCACAGGAATACTGATTTAAAACTGCCCAGGTTATTTGTCCATTTGAAACCAACAGTGTCTCCAAAACAGGTCTTTATTATTTCATTTTGTTAGTCTGTGGAAAAATGTTTTCTTTTTCCTAAAAGGAAAGGAGAGTTCTGTGGTGGAAAGAGTATCTTGGAAAGAGAAGCTATAGAACTGCACATGCTCACAGTTCTGCACAGGGATTAACCACATGTTACTGAGATACTGAGTGTGCTACCTTCATCTGCTCCCCTGGAAGAACCTCGATAGTCCAGGGATTCCTTGCTTCCCAAGGAGTGCCTATGAATTGCTTGGTGTCCTTTTCCTTCCATCCCAGCCCTAAGAGCCCTTGGATGCTGCAGCTCTCCATTAAAATATTACTCTTACCTTGTATTTTCCTGCTGCAGCACTATGGTTTTTTGCTAGGGTTTTCACTTCCATGAAAGTCGCTTTCCAACTGTTTTTAAAAATCTTTCTCAGGTCCTTCCTTTTCAGATTTCTGAGTTCTTATGTGATCACATTTTCTTCTCCCAGAATTTGGGTTTCTTGTCCACTGACTCAGCTGCAGAATCCTTAATGGCTCGTGGCTCTGGTCTCTGTGTGGCACCTCACAAACATGAATCTCATACTTCCTGTACACTTACAACCAGAAATATTTAAGTTAAATAGGTTTTAAAAATATAACAGCCTGACTTGCTTGGGGTTTTGATCCAGTTAATCATCCTAAGTATGGTTTAGATAGTAATGATTTTCATGTCTTTTACTCCACAACCAATAATCTGGCTCCTCCAGAGAAGCTAATGGAATTTTATTATTCCCAGGGAAATGCTAATGACAGATTTATTTCCTTCTTATTGCCACCTAAACACCTTTGATTTCAGGCTTTTCAGGTGGACCAGTGAAAAATGTTTTCACTTGTGTCTCCCTTTGGATCCTACTGTGTCACTGATGCATTCTGGGACTCAATTAAACTTAATTTAAAAGTCTGATTTCAGACCATTGAAGATTATCTCTGCAATTTGGTAGCTTCCTCTGCATCATTACCCAATAAGTTGAGAGGAAAGGAAAAAATAGGCCCCACATTCTGATTTTTTTTTCTCATTAGGAAGAAAGGATGACTGGTAGACATTTGACATTCCTGAAATCTCTCTGTGACCTGAATTCAGGACTCCATTTCTGCAGCTCCATTTTTTCCTGCTTCAAGTTCTGAGCAATTTAATATGCAAAATGTTGTGCATCTGTATGTAATTGAATAAAAAGAGGGGCAAAATTTGGCAACTTCACAAAGTACTATTGTGAGATTCAGTCAGGAGGGATAAAAACATCCAAAGTTATTAGTGAACAAATCTTGAAGAAATTTTTATTATCAGTTAACTTATTTAATTCATCTGTGTTCCTGTAAATACTTAAATTTTACATGAAATAACAGGGTATTTATATGGGGGAAAATGTTGACAAAATTTAACATGCATGGTAAATAGAAATTATAGGGCAAAATCACAAAGCAGAGACCCAAAACATCTCTCTGGTACTTTTATAAAACAGAGGAGTGTTTTCTAATATGTGCATGCATATGTGTAATTTTATTTTGGCTATTTTGTCACGATATAAAACAATAGTGAACACATGAATGCAAATAAACCCAATCAAGATTTATAGAATAGGCCCTGTCTTTCTTGAAGGTTTCCAATGATTCCTTGCAGAATTCAAAGTACAAAAGCCAATTTTGGTAATAGTCCTTCATTTTTCTACTTTTTAATAAAATCCAGGCTCTTCATTCATTTATATTCTAAAAAGATCTTATCCTGCAACCATTATTTTCTTAGACTCACCAGCAAACAAATTGCTCCTAAATCTATCACTATATTTATAAAAAAAGCCATCGATTTTTATGAGAAATAAGAATATCGTTGGCAATTTTTAACAAGGCTGAAACCATCCCAACAATTTCATAAAGCTTTCAGAGAGCAGCATGCCTTTGTCCAGGGATTCTGACAAGTTGGGTCTTAATATTTTTATACTATCAAAATTAATTCAATATTGGCCATTGATTTAAACCCCTGCCTCATCTAACACCCATTTTCATTTACTTTTGATCTCTGTTACAAAGAAAGCTCCCTCTTAAAATGTCTGCATAGAAACTAATCTGGTTTTCTCTCACCTTTTTAAGTTTTGCCACAAGAAGGAAGCTTTCACTTGAAGCAACTGGATTAAGTAAAATCTAAGTATGCTTCATAGTTTTTGATTAAGTACTTGGCATTTTTTATGTTTGCTCTGTTGATGTAAGTGCAGTCATTCACATGGGTGTCAGAACATGAAACCACAGGGAGTATAAACTGCAGCTGAACCTGAATATTATTTTTTTTTAACCAGGACCCTTATTAGCCATCTGCATAAGCCCATGTTTAACCCTGAGCAATTGACTAATCCCACTGACTTAATTAAGGCAATATGCAAGTTTCATTTTTATTAAAGATTAATATTGAAAAGCATGCAGTTTTTTGCCTTTGCTGGTTTTCCTGTTCACAAGAGTTGTGATTTTAATGGGATAGTTCATCTTCTCAAAGAGAAGTAGCAAGTGCTTCCTTGAGATATAAAATCTAAACAGCTTCCCAGGACAATATTAGGTTGCCAATGAAAAAAGCTACATTAAAGAACTTTACTTAGAGTGTTTATGAATAATTATTTATTCTTGGTATTATTCCTCCATCTAATTCAGATACATAGGTATTATTATTTTTTAAAGGTTATAAATAATGGTCAATTCAGACATCCTGTTAAAAAAAAAAAAAATATATATATATATAAACCAAAACCTTAGTGTTTCTGCAGCATTTAGAGCATGCAGAGATGTAGTGAAAAAAAAGCAAAGAATAATGTCAAAAGCATACTGCTCTCATACCTCCTAGAGCCAATGGAATACCAGGAACATTTTCTGGTAAAAAAACCACCAGAACCATCTCTGAAGCCTGACAGGATAGAGGAGAATAATTAAATTTTCCTGGTTTTCAATGGGCTGCACACTAGATAAAAACCCTGTGAAATAATGAGAGCCTTCAGCCTCCAGACAAGGTAACAGCAGCAGAGTGTTTTCAGACCCTCAGAAGAGCAGTCTTGCACTATCACTGCTGATAACAAAACAAAGAGCCAGGAGTGAGCTTGGGAAAACTATAAAAACCACATCAAAGCACAAATGTTACAATAAGGCTGAAAGGCAGCACAGACAGATCTTCATGTTTCAATGATAAATAAATATATATTCATTTCACAGAATAAAACACCTAGACCCAGCAGACAGCACCACCACTAAAATCTCCACTTCCAGAAATGCTGAACCACCTAGAGCTCCCTCTGACATCAGAAGGAACCAGAAAGGTCCAGCCACTCTGAAAACCAAACCAAAAGCCCCATGGTCTGTAGGTATTTGTTCACAGGTTTATGTTGAAGTACATAAGTAATCCTGCAAGACATCACCCAGCCTTCATTGAAGGCATTGGGAATTTTCCTGGGGGCTTCTCACCAGTCAGTATTTTGCCCCTCACTCCCTCTGTACTTAGGTATTCAGTGGAGACCTAAATTTGACTTCTGTGCTCACAAAAAAGTCCCAAACCAAACCAAAGCAAACAAACAACAAAAAAAACAACAAAACAAAAAAAAAAACCCTCACTCTGAATATTTGGATGTATTTTATGAGAAAGATTTTAAATTAAAAATGTCCACATTCCCGCTTACTTTGCCTTGGTGCCTACACAGGATGCTGCTGTTAGTTTCACATTTCCAAAGGTTTACCAGTTTCAGGTTTGCATGTTGAAAGTTTGCTCCTGTTGAAAGTTTCTTTTGCTGTGCAGTTCAAGTTTCTTGTACCCTTACAAAAAAGTCCCCCAAGCAGTGCCTGACTGCAGGTAGGTGGATGTTTCTGCTCTCTGCAGGGAAACACACAGTAGAAACTGAGAGGATCTTGAAAATCCACTGGAAACTGCATTACTCATCCTGATTTTATAAAGATACTCAGGTGTGATCGCCGTACAAAGTGCCAATATAATTTAGACCCGTTATTTTGGCAGTTATTATTTGCCTTCCTTCAGTGGATCACAGGCTGAGTCTCAGATTCTCTTACTTAAGAGTTGTGGGGCTTTTTAAATGACACAGGGGATCCACGGACCTGGAACATCCCCAGGAATAAAATGGCTCTACACAAGGCAGTACAACACTGCTCAGCTCCTCTTTTGCTCTTTGCTTTACATGGTGGGATGTAGCAGAGAAAACTCAATATACCAAACCCCAAGAATTATGAATGACCTTAGGGTGGAACCTAAATTGGTTGCCTAAATTTCCAATGCAACTTAAAGAAAATATTTTTGTGAAACTTCTGCCCCTCCAGCCTCACAGCAAATGACCCTTCTCACAGCCAAATAATTTAGTGATTATTTACAGTGAAATTATATATACAGACTTCAAGTAGAAAAATTATAGCAATTTAATGGGCTGCAAAACATTTCTAAATTTCTTTCATGTTTAGCTGATGTTACTCTTGCTATTAGGAACTCATTCAAGGCAGCAGGTGCAGTTGAATAGAACTTCACATGGGAACTTCCCTTGAAAACTGGCATCAAGGATAAAAAAATGTGTCAAGTAGCAGATTGAATTTTGGCAAATTGACTAGATGCCTTCCAAACAGCCTGCCCCTCCAAATATACAGAGGAGGAAGAAGTTGCTGTACTATTACATAACAATCATCAGGAGAGGAACATGTTCTTCACTCTGTGTGTGTAGGAACAGGGGGTGTTTACATTTTGTAGATTGAGAAGAAATGGGAGTATTTCTAAGTAGATGCATTTTATGTGATTAGTGTGCTGCCCATCCAGCAAAGCACAGGCTTAAGTGCACAAGAAATTAATTTATTCCAATTTAATTTAGCACCATTATGTGATTTTTTTTTTGTTTCCTTAGGCTTTTAAAAATATACTGATTAGTTAATAAGTGGTTTGTTAGACTCATGTTAATTGTTCCAGCAAGTACTGTAAGTGCAGCATTCAGACAGAGCTCAGTTAATTTTATCCAGTACCTTTTATGGGAATCTCATGGTCGTCTGGAAGTTTCCCATCCTAGGAGAGAACATCTGTGATGATGGATAGCATTCTGATGAGGGAGGGAAGTTAAACTATGTTTTTTAATCATCTGTTGATTAGTTTCATCCTGTTTCCTTTTTTTATCCATTCTCCAAATATTCCATGGTCCTTAGGGGGTATAAGACCTGTGTCCAATACATCATTGATGCTGCTTCTTTCTCATAGCCCCAGGCTACCTGCTTCCCTTCTCCATCAGACAATTACCCATGATGAAATGTGCAGCATGAAGTGGAGGGAAGGAAAGGATGTCTTGAACTCATTATCTGGAGAGATGCGTAACAATGAACTGTTTGTGATGCTGTTGGAATAACATACGAAATAAATCAAGTGGAATCGACTTTGCAGTTTTGCATGTGATAATGGAGAGTCTTAAAGCAATGCTTTAAAAAAATTATGAAGGTGATTGAAATTATTATACATTTGGGTTCTATCTCATACATTAATAAGAGAGTTGTGGCAGTGATTTCTAAATAGATAATAGAGAAGAGTGAACTCATACACATGCTGTAAAACCGTGATTTGAAAATTTCCCACTTCATTGCATAGTCATGAGGCTTGTTACTTGCACATTTAATTTGCTTTGAATCCTTTTAGCCCAGTGAATGTTTATAATTATTAAATGAATGTACTGAAAACTGAAGAATTTTTTATTTTTGATAGACACTAAGGCAGGTAGAAGTAATGATGAATATCTGGGGTTTTTAAAAGCCAAACTTACTTATTCTGTTGGACATAAGTTCTCAACTAACCTGAAAATTTAAATGAATTTACGGTTTACAAGAGATGACAGAAAGACAGTGCTGAAAACAGAAATCTCATTTTTCTTAGTGTTTCTCAGTGGTTGCTCACAACAACTGCTGTACTTATAAGAGCTATGGCTGAAAACAAGCAGTAGTCAGCTAATATCCACTATTAATTTGTATATTGGTTTTGTTTGTCTGGCTTTGGTGGGGGTTTTTTGTTTGGTTTTTATTTCAAAAAACCAAACAAGCTTTTAGAAAACCTGAAGTTAAAAAAAATTGAAATTAGGTGGAAATTCCAAGGGGAAGGGACAGCTTTATAAAGTTAGCAAGGAGCCTGGGTAAACCCCCATCTCATGCACATACATATATAACTTACACTATTGCTAGACTATAAATGAGAGAAAAGACTGAAACAAAAAGATGCAGTTTTCACTTTTTTTGAGACAAAAGCAGACCGACAGCACAATTTTTGTACTGCCTTCCCACTAGGTTTAGCCAATAACTTGGCAATAACTGGCCAGACTCCTCTAAACAAGGAGACAGGCAATAATTTACAGTTTAAAATACCATTTCCATACTCATTACAGAGCACAGAGCTATGAGAGCACCCATCCTGGCTAATGGAGTGGGTTCATTCCTCTGCAGCCACAGGCAGGCAGAATGCATAATCCCTTATGCAAACACTGTCCTTTCACTTTGGCCAGCTCACAGGTACATAATCTCCACATCAGAATATCAGGAGAAATCCACCTCATGGTTCACAGCTCACAGACATTGCTGCTTTTAACCTCATTCAAAAGATGCAGGACGTAGTAAAGCACTAATATGAAAGGAGAAGGAATGATTTTCCTGACATTTTTGTGCTAGAAAATCAAATCAAATCTCACTATATACCCCAGCACCAGAATCACCTTCCAAACCACACGGCAAAAATTTCACCTCCAAAACTTCTCCCTGGCCCCTCAAAGCCTACAAAGCTCTGCATTACACTTTTCTGCATGGATGTGAAATCAGTCCTATTTAGTTTCAGCTTCCTTTCTGTGCAGCCTGCAGGTAAGGCTGGCTGTGAAGGATGCCCGCGGGTCGCTCGAGGGACAAAGCCAGAGCTGTCCCCACGCTGCCATCGGCACATGGGCACACAGGCACGGACAATAGCCTGGGGTTAGCCCGGGTAAGCCAGCAGAGGTGCTGCAGAGGGATGCGCTCTGCACTCGCTGGCACAGAGGATAAAGCCCGTCTGTCTGTCTGTCTGTCTGTCTGCCGCGGAAAGCTGCGGACACACAGCAGGACAGGCTCTCCTGCCTCCCGCCTCCCCATGGGGGCCTTCCAGAGGAGACAACTGATGGTTGCTGTGTGTGAGCACTACTGAAAAGTTGTTCAGGTCCTGACGCTTCTCAGCTCTCCTCCTATTCAGTATTCCCACTTATATCCATACTCTCCCAGACCCTTCCTAAAGGCACATTCCTCACCTGCAATAGAAGCATGCATTATACTCCTGTTTACATTTAGGCAAAAAACATCTTTTCCTTCATTTAGAAAAAAGCCCATCTTATCCTTCATTTACAAAACGTTCTCTTTTCTGTTGTTTTTTTTTTTTTTTAAGAGGCACGTTTGCTTAGCCTTCCCATGAAATCCATGTGGATTCTCTGTTCCCGCTTTCCACGTGATCTTTGTCTCAAACATTCAGCTGGTGCCAGGACTGCCATCTACCCCCAAAGCTGCAGAGTCAGCGGCAAACCCAGGATGATTAGTTATCACTCAGACTTCAAAAGTGTGTCCAACAGGCTAGACAAAAATGACAGAAACACTAAAAGAGACAAAGCTGAGAGAAAGGGAGAAAAGAGGGGACAGGATCAGACTACGCGGGTGATGTTACTTAGGAGAGTTAGTAGACAACATGGTTAGATTTTACTCAGGTTTTTCTTTCTAGGGTGCCTTGATCCCTGTTCACAACTATTCTGAAATTTCTAGAAACTCTGGAACTTTAGAATATGAAAATAGCAGAAAGGAAAAAAAAAGAAAGAAAAAAGGAGTAAACAGGTTCCAATTTTCCTGGAAAAAGTTTCAGTGGGACATAAAGGAGCACAATAAATCTAATGCCCCTTCAGGACACAACTGCAGTAGTGTCTCTGCCACAGCAGCTTCAGGAACAATGCCTATCTTGTTTTGTTTCGTCCCCTGGCATTTCTGCCTCTATGGCTGGCTCAGCAGGAGGCCACAGACTGGCTGTGTGGCACACATGCCACTGCTGTGCCCCGGGCACATTGCTTTGTGCACGCATGGAGCAGCCCTCTGCAGGTGCAGCCTGTCACACTGACACACATGGCACTGCAACCCCCCAGAAGGGTTCCTTGGCACAGAGTCCCCTGAGCCACAGGGAATTGTCTGCCCCGGGAGGTCACCATCCCTGGATGTGTTTAAAAGATTGGATGTGGCACTCAGTGCCATGGTTTAGTTGAGGTGTTAGGAGATGGGTTGGACTTGGTGATCTTGAAGGTCTCTTCCAACCTAGTGATTCTGTGAAAGGGTTGGATCACAGGCATTTTGGTAAATCAGGCATAAAGAGGCTGCATTTACTGTTAATAATTTACATAAATCTAATTAGGTCCTTGGGTAATGTGCTCCACCATTACCAGGTGGCAGCCTTTCTGTAAAGGTTGTGGTTTGCTCTCCAGTTCCTCACAAGGTGGCAATCCCTGTGAGGAGCCATTAGTGACTGACCTGTGATGCTTCACCTGGATTCAATCCACTGTATTTTCCCAATTACTTAGTGAGGTTTCTCAAGCAGGTGGAAGACCTCTTCCCACCAGATCAGAACTCTGCTGCAGCAGCACCAGACTGCTGTGGAATGCAGTGGCCTAATTAAGGCAATGTTAATGAGCAGCAGGAGCACATGGATGTGAAATCTCGTTGGAGTTGAACAGAAGTTGTTGATTCTGGTTACGTAGTGTCTGGGAATCAGCTGTAAATTTCACAGCCATTTAATTTGCACCTGTTCTCAGATGAAAGAACAGGGCCTTTTGAGTGTGATTGGTGATTGCAGTGGCCTGCATCTTTGAGCAGGATTTGGCCCAGTGCTCTGCAGGTTTTAGATGCCATGTGTGCTTCTTGCATGTCCTGCACTTCCATTTCTTGAAGGAAAAAAATCACAGAAGGCATGACAGCAGTTATGGGGCAACATGGAATGCCAGAGCCTCCCAATGTAGCAGCAAAGCCCACCTACTGGTTTGTGACCAGATGTGTGCTCTCCCTAAAGCATAGTTGAAAAAAGCCTGTAGGTGGATATAAGATCTATTTCTTTCACAGTTACAGGTGATAGGGAAGAGGTCACAGTCCTTGGTCATTTCATTTCAGGCAGAAGGGGAGCTCAGAGATCATCACTTGGAGGCAAACACCCAGGATCCAGCTCCTTGATCAGGCAGAGCCATCAGGAAGCAGTTACTGCCTAGATGTCAGAAGGTGAAACACTTGCTAGGTTAAAATTCCTGGGAACAGACCTGGCAGCAGGGAAGTATCTCCAGCCCAGCTTCTAAGAAAATTGCCTGCCATGTGTCCCAGCCTGCAGCAGTGCTGGGCCTGTGCCCTACTTTGCTGTGGAGGTTGGCCAAGCAGAGAGCTGCTCTCAGAACCTCACAGGGCAGACACATCCACACATCCTCAGAACAGCAGCACCCGGGCCAAATCTGGTGCCTGGCTTGGGTGACACAATGACACTAATTTACTCAGGCTGACAACCATGAACTTATGTTTGCCCAGGTAAAAACTTGCTCTTTCTCTCTCTCTCTTTTTTTTTTTTTCTTTTGTGTCCAATAAGTCTTTGCCGAGATGAAATTAAGGCAATTAAAGTCCCAGTTTCCCGCGCCTGTGAGCAAGGAAGAGCAGCGCTGAGGTCTGCGCTCGGTTTTTCGGCGGGAGAGCGGGACCGGCCGTGCCGGTGCGGGGCGGAGAGCCGAGCGCTGCCGGCGATGCCTGAGCCGCGACAGCTCCCGGCTCGATCCCGGGGCTCCGCCGGGACTGCAGAGGGAAAGGAGCACTGGCACTGCAGCTGGGCATGGCAGGGATGCTGTACCCGCAGCCGGGAATGCCCGGGACGCTGGCACTGCCCCTGGGCACGGCGGGGATGCTGTACCCGCAGCCGGGAATGCCCAGGACGCTGGCACTGCCCCTGGGCACGGCGGGGATGCTGTGCCCACAGCCGGGAATGCCCGGGACGCTGGCACTGCCCCTGGGCACGGCGGGGATGCTGTACCCGGACCAGGCGCTGCCGCTGCCTCCCAGCTCCGGGCCGGGCCGGACCGGCGCCACCTGGCGGCCCCGGGAGCGGCGGGGGCCGCGCCCCGTCCGCGGCACGGGGCGGCCCCGGTGGCTCCCGCGGGGCCGTCGGGGACTGAGGTTTTCCGACCTCCTCATAAACGCCCGTGGTCTCCCTGGTGTTGTCAGGCCGTGCTGTAGAGGTCGGCAGTGAGAGCCACCCGTGCCACCCCCTTCTCTGCAGCGCTCAGAGTGCCCGATTCCCCCATTCCTCTCCAAGTCTCAGCTACGGCGTGTTTTCCTGTCCGTTTCCAGGGCTCTCCCATCCTCTGGCTTCTGTAGGGATGCTGGGCCAAGGCTGCAGTTGAAATATGAAACCAAGTCTGTGGTGCTGAGACACCAGCAGCGAGGGCAAGGGCTGAGCAGGATCATGAGCAGCCCCTTCCCACACCCAGAACTGAGGGTTAGGATGCCTGGGCAGTCTGTCCCTTTCCAGTCACTCTTCTGCTGGGCCAGAGGCAATGGCAAGGAATGTCCCACACTCCTGTAGTGATAACCTCTCTCTCAGATACAGCAGAAAGTATTTGCCAAATAAGTCTCATTAATAAATATAAAAGAGGTACAAAACCTAAATTCACAATGATAGGTGGCATGAAATGTTAGTGTCGCATTCATTTCAAGCACATTCAGGATTTGGAGTACACAAGGGGTTCTGCTTACCTTTTTATTCTCAGAATGTGTAACTTCTCTATAGACACATAACTTACTCCATTAATGGAGATCAAAGCTGCTGCTGGTCTACACAAACATGGAATTTCCAATAGAAATGCCACCAAAGAGCAAAATGGGATTTCCTGAAAAGGTTGGGTTGGCAACATGATGCCCACCATTACCAAAGAGCGCCACATCTTTACAAACCCTACATATAGTTATCCTGAAAAGGAGCACTGGTTTTGTGTTGCTTTACTGTAGACTGTTTCTATGGAGGAAGCCAGCAGCATTTCTCTGGTGCCACTTCCAGTGTCTGAGAACAAGGAGCTGGACAGAAGCTGGACACATGCCCCTTCTCCTCTTCATGGACAGATGTCCAGGGAAAGACAGAAAACTTTAAAAAAGCCAAAAAGGAGTTAGTTGTGTCTCTGGCATTGACACTTTCAGGACCAGGTCTGCAGAATACATGTCAGACTGCTCTTACCCCTGATCTGGACAACCTAAAAAATTGTGTTCGGTGATACAAGAGCCATTTAGTTTCCCTTTTTCTTACATTACATTCAAATGAAGTTTTTATATGACTTGAGAAGAGCTGTAATTTTTTGGTCACTGGGACTGGATGGGACCCAGTCATCTGCTCAGAAAACATGTCTCAGGTTCAGTGTTGTAGAAGATACAGAGGCTTCAAAATTGTACAAATCAGAATAAAATTACTCTTCACGCAGCACCACATAAAAGCAAACAGACTTTGCCATTGCATGCTGCAGCAGCAGAACTGGATGCCCAGCTCAGGCTTTGGAAACCATGGTCCACTGGTGACCTCCAACAAAATATCTTCTTGTCCCATGCAGTGTTTTTCTCATCTTTCAATACAATCCTCTGTAAAGCACCTTTATAGTGTGTGCTTTGTGAAGCATTTTAGCAATGCCACACTTGTCATTGTGACAGCTCAGCCAGGTGAAACACAGGAGGGCTTTACACCCAGGATTTTGTTTCCCATTGCTCTGAAGATGCCTCCCCATTGTTCCCAGAGGAGCTTCCTCCTCCACAGCTGTAACCCTGTTGGGTTTTCTGCCCCACAAACTCCTCTATCCATCAGCACAGATGCCCTCAGCACCCAGAGGTTACCCTGACTGTAGCTGCAGTCACTGGTGTGCAGCAGCAGTCTAAGGGAGAGTGAGAAAAGGAACTAATTGTTTGAAACAGGGTGGAAGGTTGCAATTAATGGTTACACAGTAGGTGACCTGCTTTAAACCACTTTTTAGTGCACCTGCTTCTCCTCAGTGACTTTACATAGACTTTACATGTTAGGTGAACTGAATTATGCCCAAGGTATATTTAGGCATCTACAGCAGATAATGCAAATATGTCAAAACCAGATGCTATTGTCTTACAATCTGGCAGTCTATGCAGTTTTCTGAAATTATTTCTACATGTATCTCTGAATATCATCATGCTCAGTTTGTAAGAAAACAGCCAACACATCAGCAGGAATAAATCAGCATCTCCACTGAAGTCCAAAGTAGCCTCTTGCAACAAGCCATCGTGCTTAAGGTTGCAATGTTTTCCCCATTATCTTCTAAATTCAGTTACTCACTGACAGCTCCTACCAGAGACCTTGCTCCCACCAGTCTGCTGGAGCTCATCCAGCTGCCTATGCCTACCGTGGGAAGGGACACACACCAGGCTCCAGCTTCAACAGAGCAGCACAAGGCTCTTCCACAACTCCCCTGGATTTGGAAAGGGATGTTTCCAAATGCTGTCAGCACCAGCCCTTCAATGCTGTTACTTCAGCTGGCCTTTGATGAATGCTGGAGAGCTAGACAGAGAGCAAGGCCCCATGGAATGCCAGCACCACCCACTCCAGTAAAGGAATGCCTGCCACACAGGCAGTGCCAGGGGAAAGCTCTGTGACTCTGCCCTGAGACAGCTGTCTGTCATAACAAACACCACCTCCTTCCCTTGCTCTGCTCTTCTTTCCAAATTAAATAGGAAGGGAATTACCTCACACCCCCTCAAAAAAGAGGCTTGGTCTTGTTCAAATAGAAACATGGGTTGCCTGGGCTGGCTCCAACACTAAATCTAATTAACAGAAGAACAGAGCTGAAATAAACACATGAGAAGTTGCTTATTTTCTAAATAAGACTAAATTTATTCATTACCCTAGTAAAAACAAAGTTTGGATTACAAGTGTCTGAACAGTATAAAAGTACAAAACAGGTTCCATAGATTTCTAATACATTAATACAAAGTGCATGACTACTCATTTTGCATTACTACCGGGAATGGAAGAGGTGGGAGGGAGTAGGGGAAGCAGCTGGCGGTTGAAATCTAGCAATAAATAAATAAATACAGAAGAGATGATCCGTATCAGAGCACATCCTACCACCAACACTGCAGCCTTCTTAGGTGTACAGAATTACTGATGCTGAAAACACAAATTCACATGAAATAGGTGTCTGCAAACACAGTGAGGACTCTTGCTCAAGCCCTTATTAGACATGACCAACCTAGTTATGCCTTTATACAATCAAGTATCCATTGTAGCTATGGCTGGACTCAATGGGCTTCGGTCTTTTCCAACCTGAACGATTCTATTTGGTTGAGAATAAAAGCAAGGTAAGCAGCTTTGTCCTCCCTTAAGAGCCCCAGAGTTTAGGAAAAACAAAATGAGTCCAAGGAAAGCTTTAAGCTGTAAGGCTGTGATAAGTCAAAGCCCTGTTTCCCCTGATTTTCTTTCTCTCCAGAGATTGGCTGACCCAACAGGAGAGGAAAAAAGAAAGAAAAAAAAAGCTTTGAGGGTAGAGGCTCCTCTTAAAACCTGCATATCTTTCCCTATCTATATTTTCATTTGCTAAGTATTCCCGTTTCAGGAACCGAGACTACATGGAAATCCAGTCCTAAACCCTACCCACCACAGTATTATGCCAATGACTCTCACAAAAAAGGAAAGCTTAGAATCATAGAATATGCTGAGTTGAGAGACCCATCAGGACCAACTCCAACTCCTGGCCCTACACAGGACACCACAAGAATCACACCGTGTAGCAATCCATTGTAGGATATCCCAAAAGAGTAATAGTAAAAACCAATCCTCCCTCCCTCTAAAACCAGGAAAAAACCAACCAAACAAAAAGCAGAATTCCCAACTCACACAAGTAAAACCTTCATAAAAGGAACGTGAAGCAACTGGGAGCTAAAACTGCAGCACAACCTTCCAGGAAGCTGCTTCCACCCTAGAGGCAAAGCAGAGTTTGAAGGAGTGTCACATGAGCTTGTCTGGGAATCAGTGTAGAAAGTATTATCTTTTGATCACATATGCAAACAGAGCTGCTGCCTTGATTCAGCACAGCACCATTCTTAGCAGAACTTTTCAGATTCAGTATTCACAAATGTGTTGACCTGGCAGTTGCTTAAACAAACAAATGGAAAAAAAAAAAAAAACAAACCCAAAAACCAACAAAACCCAAACACAGAGAAGCACTGCAGAGGAAGGGTTTCAAAACAGTTATTGTGAATCCAAACCCCAGGCTGCAACCAGATTACGTCCCTGGACCAGAGCCTAATGTGCTTAGCAAGGGGTTTGGTTCTTTGTCAGGTCCAAAACCAGGAGGAGTCTTGTTTGTGGTCACATTTCAGCTGCACCGGTCCTACAGAGAGCAGTTACTCAGTTTTGGCTGCCATCTACACCTGACTTGGGCATCAAGGGGTTTCTTGGTCCATCTCTAACCACCAGGGGTTACTAACATCAAGCCCAGGGTGCCTGCTGCTGGCTTAAAAAAAAGTAACCTCCCATTTTGCATGTTCAGTTCTTAGGTAAATCTTAACCCTTAGCTAAAGGTGGGGAACTCTCCCACCCCTTCTCAAGAGCACTTTTATGCTGGAGGCCTTCTCAGATAGCTACCACTTGAAGTAGAGATGTCTGCAGATTACCAGTCTGTGCCACATGGGAGGGATGAAATATTTGTCTTTGTTATGTCAGTAGTACAGGGTGAAATCGCCACACCTTCAAAAATATATATTTATATAACTAGAGAGGTGACTTATAACATTTCTATGTATTAATTCATCTTATTGACTCATACATGTCTAAGAATGAAATATTTTCTTGGGAATTTAGGAAGTTTGCCAACCAACTTTTAAAGAAATAAAAAAAAAACCAAAAACAAAAAAACCAAAAGGCTTCCAACCACTGCTTCTTTCAGTACAGAAACATGAACTACATATACTTTAATATACAAACCCCATCCATTTTCACTTGGGAAGTGAGTGTGGGGGAAAATTAGACAACCTTGCAGCAGCATTCAGCTTTGCCAAGTGTTCCATAGCATCTTAAATATTATGTACAGTCTTTCTGAAAGGATACAAACTGGCTTCAGAGTTTGTGGAATCGTAGCAGTAAAACCCAAAACAGTTCCAGGGAATAGTCTTTTGGCAGCATAGCAGGTGTCCAAAGTGAACAGTCACTTTTCTAGTATTTTTCCAGAGAATAAGAGGATCTGTATAACCTTCTGCAGCTATCCAAGGAAGTCACCACTCCTCTTGGGTGGAGATTGCTGGAGATTGGGGTCCTTCTTGTTCTGGCTTTTCAGTGGCAGACTTTTTATTGCTACAACAAGGTTTGAAGAGATGAGTGTCTATGAGGACTTCTCCAAAACGCCCTTTGTAAATAATTCCACAGCAGACCTTTTGCCTGGAAGAAATGGCAGGGAGACAGATACTTTGTTTAGAATATACAGAATTCACAAACATGCAAAAAAGCAAGTCTGACCCCAGACACTGCTTTATTGAGCTTCCAGCCCAGAGGACATGGCAAAAAGACTGCTCACAAAGAGAAAACAGGTCTGTGTCTAAATCTACAACAAGTCTTTGGGGGGGGCAACCAACAAAGAAAAAACCCAAACATGTCTAAACAAAAACCAAGTCTCCAACTTTGCTTCCCAGAGAAGTTTCAGACACAACCATCTGGTCTGAACTAACCTTGGCTACAATGCACTTGCAAATATTATTTGAGAGGAGGCAGCAAAGTCACAACAATTTCAATTGAGCAATTAGCTAAACAAGGGATTACTGTGTCACAACATGCAATAAAAGATAACAAGCTCGTCAGCTCCCAGAAAACACTGTGGTTTTCCTCCCACTCCAGGTTTTTGGTTGCTTTTTTTTTTTTTCCAAATGACTACCATCACAGGTCAACCAAATCAAATGCTGTGTTTTGCTGGCAAGCTGGGAGCACTCTTGTATGTAGCAACACATCATATCTACAGGGCATAGTTTTAATAAGAGATAATGACAGACAGAAATATAATCTGCTATTCCCAAAACCAGCAAAAATATTTCCCAGCAACTGTTTTAATGTTTAGGGAACTGAAGGGAGATAGGGGAAAATGCCTTAAACACGAGGCATTTCTTTCCAAGCATGAACAGACAGGTGCTGCAAATTATATCCTTATACCAGATCAGGATGAAGAGGCAGAATCAAGCAGCAGGTATGCAAAGTGAGCTTGCTGCCTGCACAGAGGGCAGGTTCTGCTGCTTTTTACCTTTTCCAGTAGGTGAGATCTAGGAAGGAGAACACTGGTGTTCTGCTGGCCCCAGCGCTCAGCTCCGTGTCAGAGCCGTCGTCCGACTGGTTGCTGTAACAGGGCGACTGAGCTGGGGAGGCACTTGAAGTTGTGCTGTGGGCATCAGAATCTGCAGGGCAAAGAGGAAATGCAAGGGTCAGGACATGCATCCAATGACTTACCCTCCTCCTGACCTGTGGATTAGGAGCAGAGGTACAGAGGTGCTTCAATTAACAAGAAAAACCTAACAATGACAACCCATTTATTTCACTTGCTCCTGCCTGTTTCAGCATAGAGAGTGTCAGGATTTGTGAAAGAGCCTTCAGAAGTGGAAGGAGTCCTTGTACATGAGGGATTGGAAAGAGGTTCAGGATCAGGCTTCAGTTTCTGGCTCTCACACCTAGCCACGCTCTGAAATCACTGGGAGATCCCTCAAGACAGTGAAGATCAGTGCTCCAGACTCTCTCTCACTGTACATTTTCTTTCTCATCCTTTCAGGTAAAGTGCTGCAAAGCTCTTCCCAATAGTCCATTTTATATATATTCTATAGTCTCATTATGTGTTAGGTAGTGTTGAGCTTTTGCTGGATCAAGACCAGGAACTACAGACCCAGTGCAGACACACACCTTAACAGTGTCTGCTCTCCCACCTTTCAGCTGCCATCTCTGGCAGCTACAGTGACAACATTAAATTAACTGCAGTGCCTTAAATGAGGAGATAAAAGCTCATTGGGTCAGGGCCTTCACTGATTCTTTGGAGACTTCTCCTTCTGACTAGGCAGGATAATTGAAAGAGAGAGACCAGGTCAGCAACAGTGAAGAAGCTGGAAGGTTTGCTTTAGAAGAAAAGCCTTAAGTACTGACACACATTTAGAGCATAACTGGCAGATGGTTTTGTTGGAAAGCTATGAATCCAAATCTCTTTGGAGAGTCCTTATACTACTGGAAAGAAATCACTGAGACTGGCAGAGGAAGATGTAAGGAAACATGGTAGGAATTTAAGGGGGTGGGGCCTAAATCTATGTTTAAAAGTACGTATGGAAGAAAAAGACTGCAATGTTTTTTGGGAAAAGAGAGCTGAAAATGGCCACAGCACTTTACTGAAAGCAGGAAGAAGCCTCTTCCAGCTTCAGTTTCAAAGAGGTCTTTGCCCAAGATGTTCTTTCTAGAGATGTGTCATTTAAGTGTTGGACATAAGCTACAGCTGCCTGCACTTT
The DNA here is from genome assembly GCF_023055355.1 of Agelaius tricolor. Classification (NCBI taxonomy): domain Eukaryota; kingdom Metazoa; phylum Chordata; class Aves; order Passeriformes; family Icteridae; genus Agelaius; species Agelaius tricolor. The sequence goes on from NW_027269263.1 coordinate 9,828,246, forward strand.
CAAGCCAGACTCCTCATGCCCCCTTGCCACTTCCCCACCTGTCTTGCAGGCCACCCTGCACACAAGCTCTTCCTTCTCATTCCACACCCTCCCAAAACTCTCAGAGGATAAGAAGCTGTGAAAACAGGGAGAGCCCAAATGTGGGAGTGCACACAACCAAATCTAGGCAGTGATTCATCTTGGCCAGTTCACAGTGAGCTGTGTTAGGGGAGGCTGAAGTTTACTGCCAGAATCTCTCTGGATCCACTTACTGTGCCGCTTGAATTCCTTTTGCAGTTTGCTGATTTGATTGCTCTTTATTCTGCTTCCAGAGAGGGTTTTCATTTTCTTTGGTTTCAATGTTGTTTTAAGGCTGGGTCCAGCCCTGGCATCTACCACCTAGGACAGAGAAAATGCATGTCTGAATACTTGTGCATCGTGCTGAGGTATTATTGCCAGAGTCAAGACACAGGTACTGACTTAGCAGAAGGTGTTCCAAACCCCCTTAGTTAATCCAAGGCAGTTCTGTGCACTGACGCTCTCCAGTTTCATTTAAATCTGGCTAAATCTCTGCCTCTGCAAGAGGCTGAGCCTGCAGGAAAACACGGCAAACTAGTTTAAAAAGCACATTTGGTTCTACTTCTGCCAACTTCCCATTTTAACACATTCAGTTTAGAACCAAATAATTGTTTAAGTTAATACAGGTCCAGTTAGGAGTGTCTGCCAAGCGTTTGCTCTGTGGTTTTTTTGGAGCTTTTTTTAGTCATAAATTTAACTTTTGAGCAAAGCTAGTGGTAGTATAATAACCATAGTTATGGCTCCCATTACTGTCAAGGCATCCTGGATAAAAATTACACAAAGAATCCTGATCATCCTCCCAGCCTTAGGCCTGAATTGAATTAGACATATCAAAACAGAAGATATGAGTGAAAATAGCTGCAAGATTATTAGTCATTGTAATTAAAATGAGATTGATTAATGTGTTGCTTGAGCAAGTCACTTTGTTTGGGGAAAAAAAAAACCAACCAATTTTGGATAAAGGCCAAACTTGATTTGTTTTTTGGTTTTCTTTTTGTGTTTTTTTTTTTTTTTTTTTTTAATGTCATAAGAGACTTTTGGACAAAGTTATGAGCTTTTGAAAACAAGGAATTACAAGGCAAGTTGGTCTGTGACTGCATCTCAGGCTTGCACAATCAGCATTTGCACATAAGCCTGTAGGAGCCACACTGTAGTAAATACTCCAGGAAGGATTTAGAGATGTGTGGCTGAAAGTGCAAACCCCAAACCCCTGCCAGCACCTCTCCTCTCTAGAGTTTGTTTTGGGGCAGAAGAGAAATGAATTACTAACGTGATTCCAGTTTTTTTTGGATCCTGCTGGTAATTTTTTCCATCTTTTCACCAAAAGAACACAGGCATTGCAAATATCTCCTGAGCGAGCCTCATGGAGCCTGGCAAAAACAAAAGCAAAGATCACTTAACAACAGTTAAAAAAAGCACACCTCCACTTGCTAACAGCAAGAAGGATAAAAACTGATGAATAAGAAGGGTTCTGAAAATCTGTTTTTCTGACATTACAGTTCATCTGGGATGCTCAAACAGTGCCATTTAAAGATCAGGTCTCACTTTCAGGAAGCACTTGTCCACACAGAAATAAAAAGGTGTCACCATCTGCCTCCAGAGGGGCACTGAAGACAACAGTCCCATCACCTGCAGGTTTTGGAATCTTTTCCCCCAAAACCAAGACACAATTGCAGTGGATTGGTTCGTTTGGAGCAGGAGGAATAATCATGTTATTCAAACGTACACTTGGGAACAAACATCAAAAGCTTGCTCAGGTCTTAACTTTCCCACAGAGCTTCAAGGATGAGTAACAAACATCACCTAACACACTCCCACACGAGCACAGGATAAGATTTCAGAAACAGCACTCACTGGAATGACAGCAATATTTGCTCCCTCTAACAAGCTTTCCTCAGGAACCATCTCTACTGCTAATCCATGCTAAAAGAAATATAACAGGGAAACACTGCAGAATCTTTCAGCCAATTAAATAGGAAGCCTTTGGATCATTTATAGATGAATGAGGCAGGCTCAGAAAACCATTATTTGCCCAGTGGTCAGTCTGCATTTTTACCTTGGCAAACATATTTCAGATAGCACAACATCAATGGTCATGGTAAACTGCAAAATGCTTTGCTGCAGTTAAAAACAACAACCACCAAAAAAAAAAAAAGCAATGGATCTGCACACAGCCTTTGACTGCCAAGGACAGTAGTGAAGAAATATGATAAGGAAAACTGCCAGCACCAGACTTGTGTACAAAAATCCAAGGTAAATACAGAGCACTCTAAAGTTCACTACATGAAAAGAGTGTTTCTAGAAAAAGTGGGAAAAATTTCTGAATTTTATACAAAATTTCAAAGCTCTTCAAAAGTATTCAAAAAAATTTAAAAGATCACAGTAACTGGTACAAGAAATCTCTAGTATTTATAGTTTTATTTACCAGTGCCTTCAAGTAGCATTACCTAACTGGAAAGCTAATCACTTTTCAAGAGAATGGTTTTCCAATGAGAAGTTTTAATAACACATTGCTATGTCCTATTTGAACAAAGACACCAATATTTGTAACAGGGTACTCTGCATAAACCCTGCTGAAACTGCTAAATATTTACTCATCAAGTTTTATCTAACATTCTTGAATTTTCAGACCCACAGAAAGCCCCCGTGGATGTGTAGAGTTCATTATTTTACGTAGGTGTTTACACACCTAATCTTTCAGGCTTTCAGAGCAAGAAGGACACTACATCAGGTTTGCAGCTTAGAGATCAATGCCAAAACTGCTGACCAAGGTGGGAATCTTACCCAAAACAATTCTGGAAATCCTTTTCATAACGTTTGCTGTCAGTGAAACGAGAACTGGAAGACTTAGCTCTGCAAATACAGCAGCCCTCTATACTCCGGTACATCTTCGGTTTGTGAAAGCCAAACATCTTTTCCTCCCTGCTGTACCCTCCTGTGAAAACAAACAGAAACTGGTGTTAATTATCACTGTTAGATAATGAAAGAAAAAAAATCTATGCTAGATTAGGGCATAGTTTTTTCATCCCACGTTGCCTCAGAAGAACAGATGCACCTAGAATGCAGTTGTTAAGAAAATTATATAATCAACAGCTGGAATATTAAGCAATACCCAGCAGGACCCGTAACAAGCTCATTTACTGCAGAAATCTACTCCAAGGGCACATCTAGAGGCAGCAAAGCCCAGATGTGAGAATGCAGCCAACCTGGCCACTGAGAGGCCTGTGCATGTGGCAGAGCAGGCTGCAGGACAGCCCCTGTGTCCAAGCCATGGATAAGGAGCTGGCAGCTGAACTCTGGGTCACTGAACTACTTCATCACCACCACCACCACCACCACCGGTGCTGTTGGAAACACCCCTGGCAAACTTTGCTGAGAGTGAGTAGGAGTGATTTTAAATGAGCTGCAGTCATACCCCCGGGCTGTAGGGCAGACATACCTGAAAAGCTGCTCTAAAAACAGCAGGGTGGAGTCGCACCCAGCCCTCAATGGCCCTGTCTGCACTGCAGGACCCGGGAGCACTCCTCTGTTCTCAGGGCCTGGGTGAGCATCCCAGCTCCATGTCAGCACACGCTCTGTTCTCAGCCTCCTGCCTTCCCCACCCTGCTTTCCATGGGAAGGAAACCGAGCTAGGAAAGAAAGGCCAGGGAGCAGGACCCTGGGGCGCATCTCAGCATGTGCCTAGCACACATGCCCTGCCAAAAGGATGGAACCCCAGTCACAGGGAAGTTGCTGCTTTGAAACCACCAGCTCTGCACACTTGGTGCCAGCCCAGCAAGCTGAGAATGCCCTCCTGCTCCTATTCTTTTCAGTACACCAAGGATGGGATTTGCTATCAGAGCAGGTATCATACAGTGGAGGCATTTTCCAGGCAGAAACTTCTCAAGTTAGCCACTGCAGCCACCATGACCCCCCACCAAACCAGCTCTCCCCTAAGTTGGTCGTGGCACAGTCTGACACAGCTTGAGCACAGTCAGAGCAAACAGGGTTCCCACAGCGCTTCAAAAACCCAAACCAACAACTGAGCAAAGCTGCTGCTCTCCTGGCACCAGGCCTGGACACACAGCAAGTCCTCACAGGCCACACAGCATCAGTCTCATAATGCAGGCAGGGACTGTTCCAAGATGTTCTCTTTTGAGCAGAGCCTGCTGCAAGGTTTGCCTCCACCACCTGCTGCAAGGAGCGAGCAGCCACCTCTGCTGCTCACCACACACCAAGGGCTCAGAGAGGGGGGCACAGGCTGCAGGAAGCTCCAGGAGAATAGGTTCCCACTGCTTTAAAAAAAAATTAAAATTGGATGGAGCCGTGCAAATAACACAACATTTCCCTCTCTTTCCTTAACAAAGGCCAAGCTGCTGAATTCATTAAGAAGCTGACCAAAAAAAAAAAAAAAAAACTGAATGACCCAGCAGCTCAGGAAGGACTTTCAGGAGAGGAGAGGAGCAACTGTAGTGAGGAGGAATTCAGTCACTTCCCAGTCCCAGGTACTACCAAGTCCCAGTAACCCAACTCAGGTTACTGGTTAACATTTGTGCCATAGACATCTGTCCCCAAATCTTCCACCTTCAGAAAGGTAAGGGCTGTAATCCTTTTACCCTCCAGTGGTACAGAGAAAAATCATCTGAAATCTTGTGCCTACGCTGCCAGGACTTGCCACATCATTATGGCAATAAAATATTTTGAAAGACAGGTTCAGGTGAGGTCAGAAACATGCTTCCACAAAATGATCATACCCAGCATCACACTCATCTGACTGACAGGGGGATGGTGTGCAACAGGAAAAGATCCTGCACACTTCTGTGGGACCACAGCAAAAGCTAGGGAACCACCCAGGACCAGGCACAGTCCTGTGCAGAGGTGAAAACACATCCCCCTACCCCAGGGGGGAAGATCAAGAGTACAGGAGCATGGCAGAATAAACATGCAGTTTCCCAGACTCCCGAGAGCAAGAGAAAAGTAAAAACTGTATCCAATATTGTTGGCTAATACTCTGACACAAAATCCATCAAGGAACCTGTTTCCAGCTGAAAGTGTGCATTTCAGTCTAGAATACAGAGACCACTTGGGGCTCACTGAGGTTGTGGCTCTTTGCAATTACTACTGCACCAACATTTAGGAAAACTCAACTCTCCATAAAGCTTGCCTTGACTTGTAGAGCCTGTTGATGGCAAGGCACTTGCTCAAGCTGAATGCCAAGGAGATCCTCCAGGCCTAGGAGAGAGATGGAGAGGATAAGTCCTTCCTTCCCTCCTGTCCCAGGTCATGCTGTCTTCCACAGGCTTCAAGTGCTGAATTCCTTTCTTCACATTTACAGCACAAGGAGCTCACCTAGGGCTACATTCTCCCGAGGTTAACTTGTGCAAATATCCAGCAAAGTCACCCCAAATGGTGTCAGGCTTTTTAGGAGATTCACTGCTCCCTGTATTAGTACAGCATTGGCCTGAAGGCCAGGAGTAGATCTAGTAAGTAAAAGAAGGTATCTGATAGTGACCTGCTGAATGGACTCATGGAGGGATGGTTACTCTCAGCCTCTGCTGGCTGTGCAGCAAATGAATGCACAGCCAAATCAGGCAAATATTCCTGGCTTGTCAAGGAAATAAACAACAGAGTATCTAGGCAAACACTCTGAGTATTCAGTTTCTTAGCACCTGATGTGCTGCTTCAGGAGATACTCTTGAGGACATTGCTCAACAAGCCTCTGGAGATCCAACAGCGTGCTCACCTGGGAATTTTCAACTTCCAAACAGCAATTTTAGATGTTGCACGACTACTCCAATGTTAAATCTGTGGTCTGGTACTTTTCTTTAGAAAGTCAAAGACTAATTGCAGACACAAAGTTCTCCCGTGCTGCCAAACTTAAGTGGCAAGAAAATCTTGACTGCTACGTGTCAAGAAACAACTATCAACAATGCAGTTTACTTTCTAACCAAGTTTCTTCTAGGAATCCAGCAGTGATAAGATGATCTCTGTCACCAGCTGGTATTTACACCACAGTAGAATAAGATGCATGTTTTACAATCAATGTTCTGGCAAAGACTGGAAAACACATATATTCTGAAAATATTTTGGCTTGCATCATTGCTACCATTCTCACAGGAGCAGCCTTTCAACACCATCCTTCAATAGAAGGGAAACTAGTGCCATCTGTTTCCCACTTGATGAATGGTCAGCAATGGTATTACCACACATCATGCCTGAATGGGGAAGAGCTAGTAGCAAAACCACAAGTTAAACAGACTTCTCTGACAACTGCATCCAAGTGCAGTCATAAATGGAAGGCGTCAGTCCAGTTACACATTTAATCCTAAACAGTTGCCATTTGACCATTATACACTCAATTTTCTGTCAGCTGGAGAGCTTAATAGCTAATATGGACTTAGAAGTAAATATGACTGTGCCATTTAAAAGGTTTAACTTGAAAGCTTTGCAATTTAGATATTGAATTAGAAGCAGGCAGTTAGGATGCCAGCTGCCCTAACACCTGAATCTTAGCTGTGGAACTTCAACAAAATTTGGGACAGATAAAAAAGATGGCAAGTAGAAACGAAGTAACTTGCCTAGAAGTTAAAAAGCATGACACAACATAATTCTGCCAAATTTAAGCATGCCATTAATGCTATTTAACTTTGTTATTATTTGCCAAATTTAAGCATGTTATAAAAATGTATCAGCAGTTGCACAGAAGTGAAAGGGACAGATCTCAAAAAAAGAATCACAAATCTCAGCAGAGCATTATCTGTCATTCTGCAGAAATGAAGAACTATCTGCACTAGTGAGAAAGCAGTATTCCCCCAAGCCAGGGGAAAGGTGATCCTCTTCCCTTCCTGGTGTCCCTCTCCACAGCTTCTCCATGCAGAAGTTGTTATTCCCTCAAGCTCTGCTTTATATAACTGCCTTAGCAACCTGAATGGACTCAGAAAAGTCCCCAGGAAAGTGCTCTCACCATTTTTCTGCTCTCTCACTTTTGAAAAAGCAGCATCAAAAATAGAAACTTGTCTTGCAAAAGAGAATGGTAAAGTCAGGAAGAGAAAAAGTAGTGGGAAATAAAAAAAAAAAAAAAAAATCCCCACACTCTGCTTATTACCTTTGTGAAAGGCTGGTACAAAGAAGCATGTGTGTGAAAATGGTTTCATGTTTTTGTTACCTGTCAGGACTAGAATTCGGTGCTTAATTTTCTTTGCAAAATTTAATTTGATGATCTAAATTAAAAGGAGGCATTGCTTCAGATGCTCATTAAGTTTTCAAGTTAGGGAAGAACTTCTGAACGCTTTCAGATCTCAGAGTAAGCCGAGCCACTTTCATTTGCTTTTCCAGATTCCTTCTGCATTCTTTCTGATCACCCAAGAAGAATGAAAACCTTTTATAATAGAAAGGATGGAATTCCTAGAAGACAGGCACGTCTCACTTTGTAACACAATTACCAGGCCAGTGGGAACGAACACGCTCACCTGCTTTTTGCAAAGCTGAAAGAGAAACATTCCCTGGAGTTACAGAGGAGCAGAGGCACGCCAGTGCAAATACACAGTATCCTCCTCTCTTCCCATCTCCCCTCTCTGACCCGGGATCATTCATCCTTTGTGCAACCCAGAACTGCCAGTACCTTTGCCAGAGAGGAGAACAACGATTTGATTTCCCTTTCTGTGTACACAACAGCCTTGGCACAGCCTCCCTGAAGCTGGGCTGAAGAAAAATACCATCTACCCTACATACCTTGATGCAGCCGGTTCCTGTCAAAAGTAAAATTCTCACAATTGTCATCCCTACAGCATTTCACTGGAACTAAGAAACACAGCCAAAATTACATTTTTTTTTTTCTCTTTTAAAGGGAACTAAACAGATGCCTTAATATAGAAAGAACATAGGTGCTCTGGCTTTTGCATCTGCAGGAGCATACACCCAGGCACATGCACACACATGAAAAATGCTTCCAGAGCTGTCCACGGCGCCAGAGGCAGAGTCACCCATCTCACAATAAATTCTTGAGCCTGTCCCTCTGCTGAAATAAACTGCAATACCTCTACTGCAAATCAACTGCAAGACAGAGAACTGTACATCAACAGAGGAACTGATCTGTATCAGAGGCTCAACATAAACATACCTCCCCTGAGTTCACAGGCTGCTGCAAAAAACCCTTGGAAGAGAAGTTAAGATTGGATCCCTCAAAAAAAAAAAAAAAAAAAGATTTCAACATGCACAGAGCCAGAATGCTCCAAGAATGGTAAGAGACCAATCTAATTGGAGTAATCTGAAAATGCAACTTCAGTATCTTCAAAAATATTTTTTACTGTCATCTCTCCCTATAGTTCAAAACAGAAGCACCAATAACCAACAACCATAACCTTGGAACTGTGCATACTGTACACTCTTCTGGTCCCCTGTATCCTCAGATTTTCCTTGCACTTTCCTTCCTCTCTCCACCCAAAACAACTTTACTTGGGAGGAAAGCTGTATTTACCAGGAACATCTGAATGTCACAGCATGCTTCCACTTGATGAGTTCAGCAAAACCAGAAAAGGTGAAAACCACATCTTCAGGAATCTCTCCTCTGACAAAATAAGCAAGTCACTCTTTTGCTGGTAGATGTCCACAGCTACTGTTGTAAGTGAAATCTCAGCACACCCAGTGCACCTAGCAGCAACTATTAAGCATGTATCAAAAATCAAATTGGACACTTCTTTCCCATGTCTGAGTCTCCATGGCATCCTAGCTGGATCACAAGCTGTTCCTAGTTACATTTGCAGAAGCAGTCAAGTCATAAAGAAGCGTACTCACCTGTTGGATCTTCCCTGGGAAGGAAGTTCCAAACTCATTTGAGCTAGAGAACTGAAAGGCTAAGCCACGTGGGTGTTCCTCTGAGCTGCCATGTGGTTCATGCTCCAGAAGGGATAGGCCAAAGCATGAAAACAATAATCAGCAAGATTTGCATAAGGGGGAAAAAACTTCCAAACCTGTCCCACCTGCAGACATTCCAGCTTGAAAGATGACTTCCCCCTGCCTGAAACTCCTATTGCATAACTCACACCACGCTCAGCCTGAGCCCGAGCCCAGCAGGGAAAACTGGGATGTTCTCAGACATGTGCAGGAGTTCAGGCTGAGATGCTTATCTGGGTGCAGTCACCACAGCTGTGATGATGCCGTCTGCGAGCACCTGCTACTGAAAAAGCATCACAGCCACTTCAGATCATGAGACACAACAGCTTTGGTTTGTGTTTTCTGGCCAGGTTCTTTTATGTTGTTTTTAAAGAGGACAACATACCTGGATGGGGACTTAAACAGACGGAGCAGTAATTATTTGGCAGAACAACTGAAGTGACTTCATTAAAAAGGATACTTTTCCGTGTCCTTAAGCAGTATTACTGGTCATTTCACTTGGACTTTGGACTGAGCACATTCTACAGAAATGCAAAGGCTTGAGTTGTGAAATGGAGCCCTGCCTGGGCAATTTTCAAGTCCCCAGCTCACTGGCTTCTTCTTTGTGTTAAAAAGCAAGTGCTACAGGGGGTGCAAGAATGAAGCTGATTGTCAAGTAGGACCCTGCGGATGTTGTTCATGTCATTATGAGAGAGGTACAAGAAATGAGGTGCTAAGAATCAATGCAAAGCAGAGTTAGGTAACACAGAAAGAGCTGTTCGGCATGAGTGAGACAACAAACCGTCACAGTTTTAACTTTATTTTTAACCTCTGTGAATTTATCAGCTTTTTTAACGTCTTCTGCAAAGAAGTCACGGATATTTTCTTCTTAAAGGAAGACTGAATACATCGGCAATTAGCTTCTTTTAGAGAATGAAGTGAGGAGGAATTTTTCCCAGAGGCTCTGGCACTCAATCCCACCTACTTTCAGTGGGAGCTGGATGTTGCATGCCTGTGGGTGTGTTTGAAAATCCCGACTTGTTACTTGCTGCTTTTCTACCAGGTACCACAGATCCCAGGAAAGCTAGAGCTCACCTGTATACCAAAGGAGCTGAGTGTCCACATGGTATCAGAAGAGAGGGACAGACACCGAACTGGAAACCTCTGGCGCACAGTTTGTGCAATCTCTAATTTTAAAAAGCTGTAAAGCACACAGTGGATCTGTCTGCCTGCAGGGTGGTGAGAAGGGGGTGCACACACCCTGCACACGGCTGCCAGGAGCAGTCTCAGCTTTGGAAGCAAGCAGGAAAGGAGTTTGCTGAGGAACCATCACCCTCACCGACTGCCTTGTCCAAAGAGCGAAACACTCGTGTGAAGCCCGGCTGTCAGCCTGCCACCTTCCTAAGCGCCCAATCAAAGTAAAAAAGAGCATCACAGGCTGTGCTCAAGCACAACCACTGCTGTTGCAGTTGTGGGCTCAGGGCAGGACGCTGGGCCTTCTCCTGCCGCTCCCAGCCACGAGGGGCCGGTGGCACGGCCCGGCCTCCAGCGCAGACACGTGTTCAGGGCACGGCAGCATCCTGCATCGGCAGCCCTGCACAGCCACAGCGCCCAAGCTTTTAGCAATTGTCATGTAAATTGGGTAATTTCGGTCCGAAGGACGGGCCAGGAGTCGGGGACGAGGCTCTTTGTAGGATGAACCGGGGTTGTTCCCGCCAGGAACGCGCCGCTGGGGGGGCTCCGGGGCAGGCGGGATTCAGCCCCGCTCGCTGCGTAAACAACAGGTTTGGCAGGTCCCTTTAAATCCCCTCATCAGCTGCACGCACCCGGACAGGGGGCTACGAGAGCACACGGCAACTTTTATCTCGCCAAAGCGAGAGCGCAACGGGGAGCGCTTTCCTGGCGCAACGCGGCGACTTTAAAACAAAACAAAACCCCACCAAACCCTGAATAACAACGGTGAAAAACGCCCCAGAACGGCAGAGCTCGGGCCACCGCGTGGCCCCGGGTACGGCCCCGCTCCCCCATTAGCGCCGGCGGCCGGAGCCGGGAACAAAGACCCCCCCGGGGCACACGACCTACTTTGGCGGGCGGCCCCGCCGGTCAGGTGGAGCCGCGGGAGCGCACACGCGGGTGCCCACGGCCCCTCCCGGCCCTGCCGAGCGCTCGACTCGCCGAAGGACGGGCGAAATCACAAATAAATGAGAAGAGCACAGGAAGGGGAAGGCGGCGCGCCAGGGAGGAAAGCCCCGAGCGCGGAGGTGGGCGCTGCGAGCCGGCCCCCGCGCTGCAAACGCCGCCCCACCACGCGGCCGCGGAGCAGCCGCCCCATCCGGCGCGGGGGGAGCGGCGGGAAGCGGCGACGGAGCGGCGGCCGCCCCGCCGAGCCCCGGGAGCCCCGTTCCGCCGCGGTGCCCACCGTGCCCCGCCGTCCTTCCCCCCCGCGCCGCGCCGGTTCCTCATGGCTCGGCCCTGACGTAATTCAAACATGGCAACAGTTTCACTTCAAAGGGCCGTCGCGGACCTCCCGGCAACGCGGGCACGCCGTAACGGGGGCAAGGCGGACCCCGGAGCGCGGGGCGGCCCCGGGGCGGCCGCCGGGCCCTGCCCGCCCCAGCGCCGTGCGCGCAGCGCGGAGCCGTGCGGAGCGCGCCGGCAGCCAAAGTTTCACCGCCCCTGCAAACTCCTCCAAAACCGGCGGGCAGCCCCTAAAAAGCAGCGTCCCGCGCACGACAAGTGTCACCCCAGCGGCACCCGGCACCGCGGGGCCGAGCCCCCGCCGGGCGCGGAGCAGCGCTGTGCCCCGGCGCGCCGGGGAGCCGCGCCGCCCGCAGCACATGCGAGCCCTTTGTTTTCCTGCAGCCGGGCGCTGCCTACGTGCCGCGCCGGGGGCACGCCGCCCGCCCCGCCGCCCTCCGGAGCCCCGAGTTAAAACTTGTTGGCGCCGGCAGGAACGGGAGCCGCTCGCACCGGCACCCAGCTACGGGAGCGGCGGGACGCCATCGCCGCCCGCCGCACCGGCCCCACGCCGGCAACGCCGCGCACCGGGCCGGGGGCAGCACGGGGAAGGCCCCACGCCGCGACCTGCGCGACCGACAGCACGTGTCCCGCCAGCCCACGGCCGCACGGTCTGCTCCTGGGCAGCGTGCACGGACTGGGACTCCCCCGCAATTACCAGCGATAACTGGAAACAATAAGAAGTGCCCCGCTCTCCCCACGTGAAACACGGCGAGGAAGGGATGGCGGCACCGGCGGGTCCCCCTCCCCTCCGCCGCGCCGCTGGCACCAAGTTGAGCGCGGGCGCTACAGGTGTGCGCTGCGGGGCGCGCCGGGGCCGCACCTGCGGCACCCGCTCCGCACCGGCGGGGCCGCGCCACCCGCGTGGCGAGCCAGGGCAGCCGCGGCCCGGGAAAGGCGCCCTGCAGCCCGTCATCGCCAAACAGCCCGGTTTTCCAAACCCGCTCCGCACCTTGGGACTGCCTGCGGAGTTAAATTATGGAGAACTGGCTACTCTTTCCTCCTAAAGACTTGGAGATTTAATCGTACTTTGGGATGGGGGGGGGGCAGAAGTCAGAGTTCCAGGGATGGGTCCGCAACAATGCGGGAGGCGTTCCTCTCCGCTCGCGCATCCTTTAAAACTCTACTCATGGAAGAAAAAACCGGGCGCAACGCCGCTCGCAGCAGCCACACGCGTGTCAAAGTGTTTCAAGGCGGCAAAGTCTTTTTGCCGCTGCAAAAACTGCGGACAAGCTCCGGGGAGTAACTTGGAATGAACATAAACCACCGGCTGCTGGAAAAAAATAAATTAAATCCCAACACCGCCAAAAAAAAAAAAAAAAAAAAAAGAAAAGGAAACCCACCAAGAGCGAACAACACAGAACAAAAAGCCACCCCGAACAACAAGAAGCAAGCAGGGAAGGCATCACTCACCGCCGCGCTGCGCCCACCAACTCCCGTCCGTGCGGAGCGCGGCGCTCCCGCCGTGCGCGCGCTCCCGCCTCCCCGCGCTCTGCCGCCGGCGCGGGCGGCCGCGCGAGCCCCCCCACGCCCCGCCCACCGGGCCCGCCCCTCGGCCGCTCTGCGCAGGCGCCGTTCCCACGGCTCCGTTTCTCATCAATCGGGCCCGGCCGGCTGCGCGCGCCCCATTGTCCTTTTAAGGCAGAAAGGGCCGCGCGGGAAGAGCGCGCGCGAGGGGGCGGCGCCCGCCGTGACGGCAGAGGTGACTTCACGCACGCGGCGCGCGCGCGCCCCCGCCCCGCACCTGCCTCGCGCCGCCCCGCCCCGCCCCGCGCCGGAACGGCCCCCGCGGGACCGCCCCGCAAACACAGCCCGAAAACAGCACCGCAAACATCGCTGCAAACACAGCCCCAAACACAGCACACACCGCAAACACAGCCCGAAAACAGCACCGCAAACATCGCTGCAAACACAGCCCCAAACACAGCACACACCGCAAACACAGACCGAAAACAGCACCGCAAACATCACTGCAAACACAGCCCGAAAACAGCACCGCAAACATCGCTGCAAACACAGCCCGAAAACATCACCGCAAACACCGCACAGCCCCACAAGCACAGCCCTCCAAACATCACTGTGAACACAGCACAGCCCCGCAAACATCACTGCAAACACAGCCCGAAAAACAGCCACAAACATCACCGCAAACACAGTGCAGCCCCGCAAACACAGCCCCAAACATCACTGCAAACACAGCACGGCCCTGCAAACATCACCACAAACACAGCCCCAAACATCACCGCAAACACAGCCCCAAACACAGCACAGCCCCGCACACACAGCCCTCAAACATCCCCGCAAACACAGCCCAGTAACACAGCCCAGCACTGCAAACACAGCTCCGAAACACAGCCCCGGCGACAGGCCGGTGACAGCCCCATGACAGCCCCGTGACGGGCGCCCCCGTCCCAGCGCATCCCGTCCGTCCGCACCGCGCTCCGCGGGGTTTGCGCCACCGCTGCCTCTCCGCACCGAGCCCCGCGGGCGGAGCGCCTCGGGGAACAGGGAAAGGGGATTTTTTTGTTGTTGTTGTTGTTTTTTTTTTTTTTTTCCGCTCCGGGTTAATTTTAATGTTCGCTTTCTAAAGCGCTCCAAAAGCCGTCAGTGGCTTATGTAACTTTTCCTGCAGCGTCACAATGGGTGAATTGAAAAGTCGCGTCATCGCAGCCTTTGGGTTCACGGCTCTTTTGTGCAATTTTGGAAGAGCTGCTTGGCGAGGCGGCCGGCAGGTTATGTTGAAATAGGTTTCCTTTGAAAACTGTGTCAGACGGATTAGCGTGTGATATACAAGGTAACACCTAAGGAGTTATGATTTAGCACCATCGCAGCCTGTGACTGCAATAAAGCTGCGAGCTGCTCCCTCCCGGGCTGGCACTCAAACCGAGCCCAAATATGGATTCCTCTCTTTTGAGCTACTTAAAAGTTTAAAAGTTTCCCACAGAATCGACTGCAGCTCAGGCACCACATGCAGGTGTTGCTGAATACTCTAAAACACTAAAATAATGCCCATGAATATTTCTATAATAATTGGATTTTTTCATGACAGTGACCTTTTCAGATTAATCCTGATTTAGGCACAGAATTAACAACTCACCAAGAACTTTTGCTGAAATTATCCTTTTGCTTCCATCAACAGCACTAGCTGTGATATGGCAATTTTCAGAGAGCAGGACAAGTTACTGTTCCTTACCTTAGTCTGAGGATCTTACATCATCTCTACTTGCTTGTAAACCCGTGGTAATTGTACCCCATCTCCTTCCTCAGTGCTGCCAAACCAGCCAGTTTGGGCACAAAGCACAGGAGAACACCTCCCAGGGAACCCTCTAGGTTGGCATTTGAGTTTTGGGGTTCCTTTTGAATGATCTGAGTGCTGCCTCTGCTACCAGGGGCTTCCTTCCAGACACACCTGAACCAAATCATATTCAACTTGTGAGCCACGGGTGTACCAAATGCTGAATAATTACTCAAAATATTTCTGTAATTTTACTGCTTTTAACTGATCTAGGGAACTCTACCAGCACTTTCGGCAACTTTTGTTTGTATAGTATGTCTGATTTCACCTGCCTCTTTCTTTTTGATTGGAGGGAGTGGTTCTCCCAGATTTTCTCCCAGTATTTCCCCATTTCTTTATTCTAGCACACTTCTCAAGGCCCCTTGGTGACATTCCTTTTAGTCCAGCCATCACCTACATAGCATTTAAATCCCCAAGTGACAATGAAATGACATTTCCCGGGAGAATTCCCTAAGATACCAAGCAGAACCCAATAGAACAAAATGGATCTCTTGGTGCCAGCCAATTGCTGCCCTTGTCACCACCATGCTGAATGTTCACAGAATATCTCAGGGTGGGCTTTGAAGGCAAACAAACCAGGGTCAGGATGACTTCTCTGCTATTTATTTCACAGCTCTGCGCCCTTCCAATCCCAATCTCATGAGGACAGGTGTTGCTGTAACCTGGGGAGGATTTGAGTTTCCAAATTCGGTGCTGCTCCAGCCTGTGAACAGCTCCATCATCCCCGTCCTCTCAGAGGGAAAAAAATCCCTTCTACCCACAGAATTCCAAATGGCAACACAGAAATGAAAAGTGTGGTCCAACCTTCATTTCTGAAGCATCTCTGGTTCCCCTGAAGTGTTTGCTGAGGACATTTCAGGGCTCTGCTGTGACTCCACAGTGGTTTGAGATTTAATTTTTGGCTGATAGCCAGCTTGCAAATAAAGAAAAGGCACTCAAATACCTAATGAGCTTTCATCAAGGTTCCCCTAGCCCCTTCCCCTTGAGCAAGCCACGTGTGCTCTCCACAGCATCAGAGGGACACCTTGTCTGACCTCACTGTTTGGAAAGAGGGTGATGAAAAATTGCCCCCCAACTTGGGACAAACTTGGAGAGTTTAATTTAAAAATGCAGATATCTGAAACAATGCATGCACCTTTACACTACAGGTAAAGCCTCATTTCACAAGGCTCTGTTTTTAAAAATTAAGCATCTTCCTTTCCACTCAGAGCTTGGTATAAAGGAGGAATATGGGATTTCACAGGGATCCCAGGTGACCTTGAATATGAGCTTTAGACCAGAGGATTTATCCTCATCCAGATCACTTCTGAAAAACATTTACTTCAAGAATGCCTGTGGAAAACTAATTGGACTGTTGCTGTGCTCCAGCTGAACTGGTACCTCCCCTGCCTGGACTCTTAATTATTTTATCTGGAAAGCTAAATTATGTCAATAGTGTAATAATAAAGTGAGCCACGAGGGTTTTTAAAACTTAAAACCTGCATGTATCGTCAATGCTGAGGCAGAGCTGCTAACATAGAGAAAAAGGAGAGCGTTTGCCAGCCAAGACATCTGATCCTACTGTGTTATTTTTCAATATTAATGAATAAGTAAACACAAATAGGCTACTTGTTTTTAGGTGAAGAGCAGCTGTCAAGACAAAACCCAGACAGCTTTTCCTGCTTCAAGGAACTGCTCAATGCTCCCCAAAACTGTAAAATGCTTTCTTGTAACTTGAGTAATTTCAAAATTTACTTTCTTGGCTTAATGATTGACCAAAAGATTTTGAAAATATTTACCAGGAATTCTTTAAGGGAACAAAAAACTGCTGATTGACATAGAGTTGTAAATAAGGTTTTGCTAAGGAGTACAATTTCAGAGTGAGATGCCATCAACAAATGAGTTCTTTAGTTCTGCTTTCACCAGTTGCCCACGTAAGTAGCAGCATTTTAATTTTCTGAAGGTGCAAATGCTCTGAAAACTGGTAGTTGTGAGCAAGCAGGTTAATAAAGAAATGGGATTTTCACCGTTTTCTGTTTTAGGCCAAATAACAGATAGCTACAAAAAAAATGACAGCAAATCTTGATGATAATCAAAATTGATATTATGACATTCATGCTTCCAGAATGAAGTACTCAAGCTGTGAGGCTCAGAGAGACAGGACCCTGAACTGGCTTACTCCTAGGAGCAAGGCAGATCATTTATAGCCCAGCCTAAGAAATCCATCAGGGCTTAACAGAGAATAATAACCTTTCTGAAGCATTTTTAATTGACATTTCAAATTCCTTAAGAGGAAGATAATTCTCTTAAATTCTTAAGGATTCCTCAAATTCTATAGCAAAATGACCATTTTTTATTACTGGTTAAACACCTTTAATGCAGCTTCTCAAGCACTGCTGGTTTCTTTGCAGCACTATTGCTTTCATACCTATTAAAGCCACTAAGACTATTCTATGGGGATTTATATTAAGGAGATTTGAAGACACCATTAAGAAGATCAGCCCTCTCTGCCTGCCAGGCTGTTTCCTGTCAATAAAGTTATCCCCCCTCATCCTGTCATTTCGGGTAGTTCTGGAAATGGAGACCGTGTTTGGAAACATAAAAGAGATTCCTCCTCTGAACAGAGACCCCCATCTTTCCCAACAGCATGGGGAGCAGTTCCAAATCTTATACTGATGATTCCAGAGTAATCTCTGGGGAAGAGGAAGTTGATAACTCCTTTGGAGAGTGTTGTGTAGTGTGGGAGCCCAGGGAATTCCTCTGGCTGCCCTGGAGGACTCGAGCCCCTGCCCAGGGGGCTCAGAGACCTTGGCACAGAGCCCAAGACCCCTGTGCCTTTGATTTAGCCCTTGGAAAAAATAATTACCAACCTTATATGAAGAATTACAAGCCACAAAAGTTTAAGTAGAGTGATAGTGAATATATCATGGGGTGAAAAATAGATTTTTTGGGGTTTTAGAATGGGGATTCAGGGGGCAAGATAGAGGAATCTGGGCATGTCCAGCCTTTCTCCTTCTATGCCTCCATGTTCTGCTGTGATGTTGGCACTTTTAGATTAGTTTAGAGTAGAAGCTCACTGTCTAACATAGGTGATAGGTATTGGAAAGTAATTGTAAACATTGTACACATAGTTTTTAGTATAAAAAGATAACACCGCCCGGGGGCAGGCAGAGTGCTCTGGACTGTCCTGCTGGATGGACCTCAGCTGGCCAGGAGAAAGAATTTTATAGATAAGATACAATAAACAACCTTGAGACTGAGAAATGAAGAGCTCTGACTCCTTTGACCACCAGGCTGGGAAAAGAGACTTTCTGATTTTTCTTGGGGTCTCTCTGAGCAGCGAGAGACCCCGAGAGTGTAGGTCTCAGGTGGGATCACTTAGGGGACAGAATTTGCTCTTTGAAGTTTCTTGCTGAACATAAGACTCCTGACCAGGTACATCCATCTCCTTAATCCTATTTTTTACTGTATGGCCTGAACACAGACAGAGCTGGCAGAGGGAAAATGAAAAGCAAGGCTAGGTAGTGGGGAGAGCATCCATGGTTGTCCAGGAAGCAAAGCAAAGTGTGACAGGATTTTCATCTTGACCTCTTTCTTAACAGGAATCAAGAAGGTAAACAGGAATGCTTGGGAATGGAAACTCCTAGGGGAGAAGGTTGGTTTTTGTCTGACATGTCTGATGCCTGAAATCCTCTGCTGGGAGCAGCCAGCATAGGGGGCAACAGGGCCTGCCAGGAAGGGTTTTCTTACAGGTGTAAGGTACTCTGCCAAATAAAACCAAGAAACCTGAGGAGTTCTTTCCAGGTTAAAGCATCTCCCATTCTTCCTTCAGAAAGGTTTGTCCTCAGTGACACTACTTAATCTACAGCACCAGCAGGCAGAATGAAAGGAACAAAGGCACTTGGAGAGGTGACAGAATTTCAGATTTCAGACTTTGACTGCAGAAAGCCAAAGAAACTATGGAAGACATGTGTCTCTGTGGGCAGTTTTCAGTGAGCCAAAGCAAGGCAGAGGATGGTGATACCTCTCCAGGCTCAGGTACAAGTGAGAAGCCTCATGAGGAGAGAAAAGAGCATGGCTGACCTTTTTGCCAAGCTGCCAAAGGCAGACACAGTAATTGTGAGTGCCCTGGTGAGGAAGAAGAGCCGTGGGCAGACTTGGCTAGCCAAGGAAAAGAGGCAGCTGGAGGAGCTGGTCCTTGCAGGGAACTTGCAGGATCTGCAGTTTGGATCACAAGCTTTGATCGAGCAGCCAAGAACCAGGTGGGAATCTACCGCCAAAATCTGGAGGGAGGAGCTGGAGGCAAAAATTTTTGCAAGGGTAGGAGGGAATGGGGTTGACTAACAAAGCCACCACATTAGAGAGATAACTTCAGATAGCTTAATTGGATTGAATCAGTTAATTGGACTGCAACAAATCAACCAAATCTGGCACTCAACATCCTCTGAAAAACAAGCCAAGGGCAGGTGGAGGGAAAGAGCAGGCAGGGAGAATACAGCACAAAGGGAAGATACATCCCCCTTCCTCAGGGCAGAGGCATCCCATTCTGAAAGAGAAAAGAAGATAAGAAAAGGTGAGAAGCTTTCCAGGAGGAAGTATTCACTCACAAAGCTATGTAGATAAGGGGAGGGCAGAAGCAGGATGGGCAAGCTTCAGGCAAAATTTGAGCACGAATTGATCACGGGGATCCCCAAAACAAGTCGGATCTCATAGTGGATGTTCATAGTCAGGGGTGATGAAATAGAAATAAACCCAAAGCAGGACACACATGTGACCTCAGTGATGTCCCTCAGGTCTGACAGCCTGTTCAGATTGCAAATTACAGCACAGCAGAGAAGGCAAAGGACCCAGATGTTGCCTCCAGGGCAGAGGTGGCAGAGCCTGAGCCACAGAGCCCTGTGCAGCATGACCCCCATGCTCCAGAGGCACAGAGTGATCTGATAGACATCTCAGGGCCAGCGGGAAAGTTCCTCTGTCTGCACTGTCCCCATGCTGCAGGGGTCACCAGGGACACAGTTCCTCTGTGTGCACTGTCCCCATGCTCCAGGGATCACCAGGGACACCAGGACCTCTGTGTGCACTGTCCCCATGCTGCAGGGATCACCAGGGACACCAGGACCTATTCCATTTGTGTGTAGAAGAGAAGGGATACAGGAGGGTACTGCCCTGCAGACTCAGAGTATTTTGCAACTTATTTCCACCTCCAGGAAAAATGTAAGAAGGCTCTCAGAAAGGAGAGGGTGGGTTTTGAATCAGGAGGGTTTAGGACTTGTATAGCACATACCTTTTACCTCCCAAAGAAGTTTCTTTGGTTAAAGCCACAGCTGGAGTTTTCTGTCTCTTTCTCAGTCAGTAGTGATGCCTTGTGAAGGCTGACCTAGAACAGAGGCTGGGCAGAGCTAAAGAATAAAGTAGGGATTTATTAGAAGGCCTCAATGGATGCACCTTGGGCAGCACAAGAGCCCAGCCAGGGCTGCACCCAAGATGAACCCAAAATGGTCACAAAAATGCACGACCAGTCACAGGGTCTCTCACTTTTATAAGTTCTAGTCCATTTGCATATTGGACTTAATTGTCCCATTACAGCTTTAGCTTATGAGGTCCCATCCTTCTTGTTTTTCTCTCTTCAGTCCATGTTGTTTATGCTCTTGGGCCTGAAATCTGGATCATTTGTCCTTGGTCCCCAGCTAGAGAAGGAATTGTTTTGTCTCCCTCCTTTGTGAAGAGAGCTCACCACTCCCCAAGATGAAGCTCAGAACTACACACAAAGCAGCACAGAATCTGGAAAACATAAAAGCTAAAACCTAGGATGTGACTGGGTTGTGTGTAAGGGTTAGGGCTGATTAGGAGCTGTGGGAGAGCAAACACTCCAGCTTGGGCTGAGCTCACCTGGGGAGGCAGAGGGGAAGCAGTGCCTGAGGCACTTGAGGGTGGCTCCTTGAGCCAAGGCATGCCCAGGAGTGGCTGAAAAGGAGCAGCCTGCAGGGATGACCAGGCTGTGAGGAGGTGCCCTGGGATGGCATTGTCCTCCAGGTACAGGCACTTTCTGAAAAACAGCTAAACAAAGCGATTGCTATTTACAGAGTAACAAGCTGGCTGGTCAGAAACATTGCAAAAACTGGCCTTTCTAAAACCACCTAGCAGTGTGGTTTCTGAGATGCTATTTTCAACATGCTGTCAAAACAAATCTCTATCCATAGCTGAACTGACTCTTCCTGTCAGGATGACTACCCTTAGTAGTGGTTGAACCAGTCCTAACTCAAGGCTTCAAAAGCAAGAGCAATATTTACTGGTTGATTTGCATTATCTGTAGGAGGAAAGTGGGAAAACTGGATAGCTCTGGAAGTGACCTCTTGTGCTGATCCTACTTTGCCCTGCATATGTCAGGGCTCAGTGCTCCACTCAGAGTGGATTGGGGAATCACAAACATCCCATTCACACCCTGTAGTAAAAAAAAGTTTAAACAGGGGCTAAATCCCTCCTGCTTGGACCAATTGCTTCATGGTGAGCAAAAGAGTTTGAGGTCCCAGGTAATTTCCTCTGTGCCATCTTGTGCCAGCCTCTGTCCCAGACAGACCCCAGACTGCAGGTCTGGCCAGTGAGGTGTTCCCTCTACTTCTAGACCCTCAAGCTGCTCCAAAACACAGAGACCTGACAGTTCAGCCACACAAAAAAGGCAAGGAGGGACTCAGCTGCCACCCTCAGGAGCAAGGGCGCCCATCCAGCAGATGTGTGTGAGGTGGGAATGTCCAGGTCTTTCCCACTTGTGTAAGTGTTCAAATGCTTCTCACTTACACACTCAGGCCAAACTTACCCTCTTATAAAGCCCATCCTGTGGTAAATTAGAATAAGTAGCCATTCATAGCAGGTCTGCAAAACAGGAGGAGTTTTGTTTGTGCCATTCTTTAAGGCAGCAGCAGCCCTTTAAAGCCTCTTTTATAAGCTGTGGTAAATGGGCTCCCAGCATGCTCCTTACACTGAGTCAGCTTGTAGACACTGACTGGGGCACTGGAAACAGCATTCTTAAGGTGTCCTGGCAGAGAGACACCAATGGCCACACTCAGAAGTCAACTTCAAATCAGTGGCACCTATTTATCTACCCCATACAGACTAAAATGTCAGGATGTGAACCTGGTGCAGGCAGACTCAGCTTCTTGGGGACGGAGGGAAACAGGTCAGTGCCACAGTGCCCTTTCCTTAAAATCCCCCTGCACAGTGCCCCTGTCCATAGGCACAGACCCCTGAGCTCTGCTAAACACAGCATGGGTTTGCAGTCTCTGTGCTGTGACAGTCCCCTCCATGGCCACCGTCCCAGGCTCCCAACACCCCTTGCCTTAAGGCTGGGATGCTCCTGCCTGGCTTCTACATCCATCCCACATCCTGGGGATCCATCCCACATCCTGGGGACACAGCACTCAGTGATACCTGCACAACTGTTTCCTCCCAAGTATTTTGGTGTGGCTTCATGCTGCCAGCTTCTGCTCTGCAACAGCACCCCTCCCTGCCAGGTTTATGTAATCTACCATCACCACTGCTTCCTGCTCCACTGGTTTTAATACTTTCAATGCAGAAGAAGCCCCAGACTCCCCTCCAAGAGGTAGCTGCAGTCATGCTTCAGGCAAGTCATCCTTGAAACAGCCCAGGACCATTTAGAGGCAGCAGTTATGATACCAGTTACTCATTTTCCATTCACCAGGACTGTAATGGTTGGTAGACCATCTGCCTGTGTGAATTTCAAATACAGCCCTTGCAGAAACACTGGGAGTAGCTGGCTGTAGCATCTTAACTACACTTCTCAGAGAAATTTAGGCTGAGTTGCTGGAGTGCAATCTGTTACCACCAATGGGGGAAGGAATTCCCTGCAAAGGAATCAGTCTGATGTGGTGGGGGGTGACAGATTTGAAAGCATCCAAAAACTTCCTGAGGAAGCATGATATGTTCCCTCCACTGCTAGTTGTCTGCTGGCACTAAGGCTTATGAAACTCACCTGTTCTGTGTGTGCTCCTGGCACTTCCCTCTCCTTAAACAGGAAATAAGAGTAACTAATTTCTTCAAGGTAGTCAATAACCTGTTGCTGGAAAACTTGTGTTTCTCTCAAGTAGGATCAATAAAGCCCAGAACATCAGTCACAGGAAATTAGAAATAGCATTAACCAGTTCCCAAGTACATGTACCATAGAATGATCTTACAGCAAAGGACCCTCCAAAGTGTTCATCAAGGGCAGCACCCATTCCACAGAGCTGTCCCAAAAGAGACACAGGGCCACACGTGGTGTGTGAAGCAGAGTGGAGGCTTCTGCCCTGGGAAAATAAACTGCATCATTGTGGCCAGCTAAGAAATTAACCTGGTCTCTTCCCAGGAAGCTGGGGCTGGCACAGAGACCATCCCTTGTTCCCAGGTTGTGAGGTGTCTCTGACCAGCTTGACCACAACAGGGATTAGCTTTTGGAAGGCAGAAGGAAGCAGCACCTGGATGTGCAGACTGGTTCTACTGCACAGCCAGCCAAGCATGCTCCAGTTATTCTCTGCTCAGGAATTGGAGACTGCTCTGGCTGGATAAAAACCACCTGATCTAGATTGTATCAGGTGAACCTTAGTAAGAAGGTCATAAAAAATCCTGTCAGCTTTCATGTCTCATGCTGCTCACCAACACAGGATGCCCAGGGTGAGACAGAAAGTGAGAGTGATAGAAAGGATAAATCAAACTGGTAACTACTACCTGATAATTTCTTCCAGACTGTGCAGCTTGTAAGTCCAAGAGCAGCTTACTCTCTGTATGCACCCAGGTTGGCTGTGCAAATTCTGGGTGCTAAACAAGGCTGGATTCTGACATAAAGCAACATCTTGGAACAAAGTTTTTCACTAGACACAGAGACAGAATCTTCCAAAACTAAAACAAGAGAGGAACTGTGATTTTTGGTTTGACCAAGGCATAGAATGATATTTTTGATCCTAGTCTGCTTGCAAGATGGCAAACATTGACTCAGTGGGGTATTTGTGCCTCTGGATCTGATTCTTTGGGACAAGTAACTTAAACTGAGATGAACTCCTGCACAATGCACAGAAAATACATTTTCAATCATCTGTTCTCATCTGGAACTTTTACAAACTCTTCATGAATTGTTTCCAAAGCCCTGCTCACTGCACTGTAACAGTAGTGGCAGGACCTTGTAGTGAATGGGAAATGTTTTGATTCTACATTAAGGCAGAAGCACTTCCCCAAATGTCTCCATATTTCAAGAAACAGGTATTCAGGATGGCTCATACTGTCTGCTTTGCAAGGCTACAATATGCACTGGGCTTTACATGCTCTTGTAATCCCAGAGTTCTTAGTTTTGTTATCTTTAGAGGTTCGATATATTCAGATTAGAGTGCTCAAAAATTGGATCAAATTCTTTCAAGCTAGTCTGGCACTGACACAGCTGAAGAATTAAATCAGGCCTGTTCCATAGCATCTTCATCAGGTGCAAGGAACAAGCAAGGAGTTTCACTCACTGGCTTTTGCACCAAGAGTTCATTCTGTGAGTGAAACTCACTTGGATTTTGATAGAAATGTGAATACACAGGAGCTGTGTCCTAATAGTGGACTTGACTTTATTCCTGGCTTCACATTCATGGCTTTTTCCCCCTTTATTTTACATTACAGCAGATCTGCTGTTGAACAGGCATTGTGCATTTAGACAGAGATTCAAGAACACTCTCTTGTCTCATCAAAACTTTTTTCTCCTGCTTTGATGTGTTTTGTCTTCCTGTTACCTTGCTACTTGTGCTAAGAACACAATGCCCTTGGAGAAATCTTGTTTCACTGCATATTCCACACCCTGTATGTCTGTGCTAACTCCAGAGAAGGGCAAAGCACAATGCAAAGGTGTTCAGAGTCCTTTGGCCTCTGCCAGCTGTTTGCCCTCTGAATTTCATGCATTTTTAATTGTACACACTTCTGTCTGTCTCCAGCTTAATGCTTTCATGAAGAAAGCCTGGTATTCACTTGATTTGCAGCCATCCACTTCTTCACAAGCAAAGTCCTGTTTCATACAGCCTTTCTGTAACATGGGTGCTGGTTATACCACAGAAAAACGTTTTAATAAATGTTATTTACATTTTCAGGGTAGCTAGAGGGGTTTTGGTTTTAATTAGCTGAGTAAGAGAGTCATGAGTTGTTATACAGACACAAAAAGAGCTGCTTCCATCATCTCCTTACCCATGGCTCCAAAGGAAAATATAGTTCAGCCCCTTGCAGGCAAGTATTTTTTTGAAAGAGGGGGAAGGAGAAATTGATTAAGATGTTACAGAGTGTGTGTTGTGCCTGGAGTCCTCAGTAGTTTTTCCTTACCTGATCAATTGACTAAGTCAGAGGTAGAAATTCACTTCAGCTTCAATTTGGGAGGAGCAAAGGGAGTGCAAGCCCTCCTGCCAGGCTCCCCCAAGCTGGGGGGAGGTCAGAGAGGTGCCTGCATGGGAGCACTGCCTGCTGAGAACCACTTCAAGTGAATTATGGACTCCCTCCTCCCCCCATTGCTGCTGCTTCCTTCTCCTTCCCTTCCTAACCCTGATCCTCAGCACAAAAGCCTCTCAGAACCCCCCTGCTTATGGAACTTGGAAGGAGCAAGGTCCAAGGGACAGAGGGGCATCCCAGGGAGCTTTGGGAGGAGGACCCTGCTCAGCAGCTCAGCTTGTGATATCTCCAGGAACACGGCCAGCTTGGGTGATGAACAAGGCATGAGGCTTACAGGGCACTGTATGTGCTGCATTTTGGTAGCCCTGCACCAATTTTTGATGAAAACTTCCCAACACTTTGGATGCTCCCAGGAGCTGGTCCCCTTGCAAGCAGATTGAACCTTAATCTCACAGGAAAACTTAATTTGGTTACAGGCCAAGTGCAAGTGAAAGATGGATGTGTGCATCCTGCTGAAAAATGCTTCTGATAACCAGAGGGGACAGAAGGGACATGCCTGTCCTCTGTGGGCAGGTCCTGCTCTGCCCTGGGGAATGAAATGAGGGCTCAGATTTGCCCCCACTTGCCGAGGGGGTTCTATCTAGAACATCCTGCACTTGCTGATAAGACAAACCCTGCAGCTCTCAGCTCCACCCAGAGTCTACACCAGCAGCCCTCACTGTCAGTGCCCTGCTGGCACACCCTGTGTCCTGCCACTGCTCTCTCCCAGGCTCTCTGAGCTGAACAGATTAACACCAGGCTGTACAGTATCTTCCCTAGCACAATTCTGGCCCCTCACAGAGATAACTATTTGTACTTAAAATGCTGACATCATCCAGAAGCCAACTCTTATGTGGGGACTGGGACTGCCCTAATAAACATTGTGTGTTGAAAGCAGCAGTAACAACAGTCATTTTATGATTTTCCCAAAAGAGGGTCACTTCTGTGCACAAACTAATAGGCTTTGCAGACTACATTGTGCATGAATGCCTGTCTAAACCCATCAGTTTTAGGAACTTTCACTGACTTCAGCAAGCCATGGTGGATCAACTTGTATTTGCACTTCCAGGACACACATTTGAATTGAAGATCAGCTAGTTGACTCCTCACTTTTTAGCATTGTGCCAGTTAAACAGAAATGACTAAGCCCAGAGCAGCTATCCTATTTCCCACTGAACACAGCTACCCACACTACCCCTGTCTAGCTCAAATTCCTGCTGACATCTGAAATTCTCTCCTAACAAAGTCCATCCAGAGGATGAATGAAACAGCTTCTCTGGCCTGCAAGTTTTTCCTAGTTCTCCTGTATTCCTGTTACCACAAATGGAAACTTTTTCCACAGCTTTAGGAACATGAAAGCTGGGCAGAGCCATAGGGCAATGTTTCCACTTCCATTCCCTGAATGCAGTTTTTCTTTAAGCCATTTTATGGGCTGGGGGAGAATATCCTGTGCACCACACCCACTTCTAGCCAGCCTCACACTATTTACACAGCCAGGAACCACAAACCATCTGTGAGAAGTTCAGATCTCAGGCAAGCCAGTACCCACACTGATTCTGAGCTGGAGGGCTCCCATTGCATGGTCCAGCTTAGAGCACATGCTGTTTATCCCATGGGGCAATGGCAGCTCAAAAGCTGCACATGTGCAAGCAGAAGAACTCAGGTGAGAGCACTGAGCACAAGAAACAGGCTAAGGAGACTCCATGGGAGAGTTCACACTAGCTCAAGTACAGAAGAAGAGTAATTTGGAGAGTCTTCAAGTCATTTGAAGAGTCTTCAAATGACTTCCCAGTTAATTTGAAATTGAATCCATGCCTTTAAAAAAACCCCACAACCAAACACCAGCACCGAAGATGGCTCTCAGTGTACTGACCACTGTTGGAAATCTCTCCCTTGCACTTCACAGGTCTTCCACCACACATTGATTTTCCGGTATGGATGTGGTGGATCTGGTGTGATCTGTTTGGGATTGCAGTGAGCAGGGACAGGCTGTGGGGCAGAGAAAGGACAAGATTAACTCTAATTAACATCAAGATGTTCATGAACGCCTGTACCTCCTACAAGAGCTGTGGACTCAAGATGAAAAGCCATGGAAAGGTGCTTTTGCAAAGTATGTTTCCTCCCTTTTGGTAGGGAATCACTGCCATCCCCACACAACAGCCAAGCAAGGATTTTTATGCATTTCTGCAGTGCTTAATCACATTGCTGATAGCAACCATAATTCCTGTTTTGTAGCTAAGTAGGAAGAAGAATTCCTGTATTGTAGCCTGTTCTTCTGTCTGGACAATGACAAAACTCTCCAACCACACACAGCTTGACAGACTTGCAAGCCCAGAATACCACGAATCAACAGGTTCACCAATGCCTTTAAACTGGATTTAAGCACAGATGAGACCTCAGGGCACTTCTGTCACAGCAGCACTGAAAAGCAGCTCTCAGCCACACACCTGTGGATGCTGCAGGGGCAGGTGCTGGACCCCAAGGATGGACAATCTTCCTTGGTGAGGCAGAACTGGCTGCAGCCAAGTCCCCTCACTCTGTACATCAGCTCCCTACCTGCAAGGTGGGATATCACACAAGCAAATTGCTTAAAGCTCTTGGGGCAAGTCAGGGAGACTTAGAAGCCACATTTTCTGGTCTCTATTGTGTGCCTCTGTAAGAAAAATAAGGAATTTGTCTTTTAAAATTGATATCTAAATTATCAATATATTGTAAAAAATAAAACCTGCCTGAGTCCATCACATTTAGATTTTACTCTTGTAAACATTTTATTTTTTTGATGTGTAAATGTATCACAATGTATCACTTGGGTGCCTTTGAAGGAATGAACTCTGTATGAGAGGACAGTGCTGGTGGGAATATTCATAAAGATTAATGCCTGCACAGCCTCCAAGGCCAAGCTGCCTCTGTTGGACTTCTTTAGGCATAATTAAAAGCAGCCCAGTGAGGTTTTCTCCTTGCAAGGCCTACTGGAGGAACCCATCTCTTCCCACTGGCTGCAGGGGCAGGGAAATGGCTTTCCTAGGCTAGCACCAGCCTTTGTGGAAACCTCTCTTTGAAATCAGGAGAATGCAAGGATTGCAGGGCACCAAATGCAACATCTGGCTGCTATTACTCAGTTTAATTTTAGTTTAGATTTGTATAAGCTGGCCATGGATGCAGGGGAAAATCTGCCACTGAATGTTCTGGGTGAAGATGGGGACATCTCTTACAGATTATTCTGCTACTCAGTGACTGGTGTGAACACCTGAGTCTCTCTTATGCAAACCACAACTATTTTACATTTATGGACCCCACTGAATCCATTATTGAATGGTAACATGGCAGTCATTAGATCAGCTAGCAGTGAGCTCCTTTTCAGCATGAAAAAGAGCTGAAAAATACAAAAAAATACGCTGTGGGTAAGGATCAGGGGGGTTGGCTGTGTTTCATCCTAAGGCTTTTCCCTCCCTCTCCTCAGGACAAAGCTGGGCTTGGTTCAAGGCAAAACCAATTGGCCTGGTCACATTCTGGCAGAAAAAGTTCATTGAGAGGCTCTGAGATGCCCTGTGAGTCTGCAGGGAATGCAGATGGGCCCTGTGCAGTGCAGAGCCTTCCTGCAGAACCACTGCAGCTCCACTCCACAAAATCAGCTCTGCAGTGGCTTCAGCATAACCAGCCACCAGATAGCAGACCCAGACAGGAATTTCCCCATTCCCCTCACCCCCTGAGCTGGGCTCAAAGCAGCTCATGATAGACGGCTGACAGAATAGCAGGGGAGAAATCAGGAATGTCAGCAATGAAATGCTCCCTGACTGCAGCCACAGGAGCCTCTGAGCTGATGGGGTCACAGCCAGAGAAGCAGCTTCACTCACCATTTCACTGAACACCATTTATTTTTTGGTTAATTGAACAAGCTTACCTGAAATGCTGGAAAGGAACAAACCAGATTGATGAGCTACTTCAACTCCTACCCATGTCAGTTTTCTCAGTTTTTCTTCTATTCCTCCTTTGCAGAAAACAGTGCAGTGCTCCCAGACTGCATCAATGACAGCACAGCAGAGAGGGAGTTATTTGCACTTGCTCACCTGGACAAGCTTAGTTCTGCCCTACTTCAAGCACTGACTGCCTTTAAGATGTCAGATCTCTAATTTACACACATTTATTAAGGAGTTGTAAAGGTATGGCCACCCCACCCACTGACATTTGACAATATGCAGCTCTATAGATTTTATTCACATCTACAATGTTGGTAAGCACCAGTATCATCACACAATATATTTCAGGATCCCCACCTATGGTCCCAAGCTCTGAGACTTTTAGTCCTCTCCTGAAATTCTCTGCCTCTCTAAACAGAGCTAAAGTAAATGAACAGACATGCTGCACCTCACATGTGCCATGCACACACTCATGCAGGGCTCTGCATTTCAAACTGTCAAAGCTTCCAAAAATTCTCTCCTGTTTTTGCCAATTCCAGCATATCTGAAGCTGGGAGGGACATGGGGAAAATTTCTGAAAATCTAGTCCAACTTAGAATAGAGGGCATTTCACTATCTTTTCTTTTTTTTTTTTTCTTTGCACCTTTTTTGTTGTAGGCATCCATCTCTCATCCATCAACCCTCCTCCTACCACAACATGCTGCCTGACAGACTGGAGAGCTTCATCCCAGCATTCTAACCCTGACTTCAAATATCAGAGCAACTCATATCAAGAGAGGAAAGAGACCCTTTTGCTGCAAGTTAATCCCATCCTCCTTCTCCCCACTCCTCCAGACACCAAGGGCAAAGCAATCTTATTGCTGAGCAAACGTCACCCTGATAAGAGCTCAGCTTCACTGGGATCCCATTTCTTCCCTGTAATCAGCCACATTTTCCACCCAAGCCTTGGAATAAAGACTGTGCTTGCTCAGCACAGTCTCTACCTCCCCTTTGTGTCAGGGCAGGCAGAAGGGCTGGTTTTGGGAACAGTCCCTTACACCCCCTTGTCCCCAGCCTGGCTCCAGCAAGTTCCCAGTACCAGAGTCACCACTAGTTGGATCATTCTGTTTGGTTTGTCCCAGGCTCAGAGCAGCTCCTCAGGTGGAGACCCAAATCTCCTGGTTCCTCTGCAAGGAGAAAGGGACACCAACCATTATTGTCACAGTTTTATTTGTAAAGGACATAGCATGAAAAGCTGTATTTCAATGTTCTTCAAAACCTGAAAAACCCATGTCGGTTCGTGGTGTGTATGTTAAAGTGCTTGATATAACAATACTTTTACTAATGTTGTCTTGAAAATAATCCAGTTCTTATTCAGTAAGTAATAATGTAAAGACAAAATATACTCAATGGAGACATTTAGGGATCGTTTTAAGCTATACAGGGCACGTTTGTACATTTCAAGTGTAACACACAACATTTCCCCTCACGATGCGCACCTTCGTTTGATTGAAAGAAGGAATTCCCTCAAACACGCTGCAACTACCCTAAAAACACATTTCTGAACAATGATAGCTAATTACACAAACCAACTTGGAATAAACATGAGCAGATTTTTCACTAAACAGTACAACTTCATTTATTTCAGAGAATTATAAATACACATTTTGTACATAGTGAGGCATTAGATTCTCTGACTCCCTCAAGTTACCATGCTGGCTGTTAGTACAACTGGACTATGCAAACTCAAGACATCTGTAGATGGGCATTGGATAGGATTTTTTTTTGTTGTTTTTTTACAAAGCAGATACCAGAGAGCTTTGGTCTTTTCCAAGATTCCCTTTCTCAACCAAAGAAGGTGCTTTAACACTGAAGTAAAAGCTATGTTAGCTTAGAAGAATCCTGATGGGTTTCTCACCATTCTAGTGGGTAGAATGATTTCTGTAAACCTTACAGAAAAAAACCTCACAGTTTCCAATCAACAAAAGTAGTCCACGAAAAAAAAAATTATGCACAGTAGAATAAAAATTCTCTATGAAGAACCATTCTCTCAAGGCTGTCAAATAACTACTCCAGGAATCTGAGGCACTCAGCTGTGCCCCTTTCCACATATCTTGGGGTGGTTTATTGCCTACAAGGAAACATGAGACATACATAATTTTAATTGTATTATTATTAATATTATGTGAAACCTGACAAAACCAAACAAGTCAACACTTGCTGAAAAAGCTGAGGTGAAGTTGTGTTAAGTGCTAAAGGTTTCTTAATGCAGTCTGAAATGGGGAAAAGCCCTGATCTGAATTTTAAAAATTCTCAGGTTTTGACTTCTTTTAACTTAAGAAAGACTTAATGTAGTTATTGCCTTTTCTCTCTGTATGTGGTTTATTCATTTAAATGAATGACCTTTAGAGGTGCCTACATTTCTCCTTTATCCTGCTTGCACTTAACCCTTGTCATGTCAGATGAATGTTACAACTGCTCCAGTCATACACAGCCTTTGGAGAAGTCTGCAGCAATGTACTTTGGGAAGCTTCCAGCCTGCAAATGCAGATGATGCTGTGAAGAAATCCAGCGACTAAAGAGGTGGTTATTTCAGTAAAATGAAAGTCACTTAAACTGGGCTGGGCGTGAAAAAATCCTGTACAGCAGTCATTAGACATGAAAGGCCTGAGTTGTAATAGAAATCAAAACATCCTAAGCAGTCATTACCAAATAATGCTGCCACATGGTTTCTGGTGCTAAATGTATAATTCATTGATAGAGTTAAGTACAGGGACACATTTTCAATTGCTGCTGAAGGGCTGTCATGCTTTGCCTGCTGACTTTAAGCAGACATGCCTGGCGACACAGAAAATCCTAACACCCCAAATTTCACATTTCTGGAATTGTAAGAGATGTCACACAGCTGTGGGCTCTGGCTACTAACTCGAGACAACATTCACAGCCTTTACATTAGTTACTCACACCCACAGCAGTGACATGGCACTGCTGCCTGCAGTATTTGGGATGAGTTCAGTCAGTTTAAGGAAGCACAAGCTGAGGAGGAAAGAATGGTTATTGAAAGCTGAACCCTCATTCAAGTGGAAGGCTCCTTGACAGTGTTATTTTACTTCTTTCTTAGAAACAAAAAGACTTCTACAACATAAAACTCTCCCATGAAACAAAGTCACACAAAGAGTTTTCTTCTGGCTGGGAGTCTGACATGAAACTTTGACACTGAAGTGAGTGCTGTTCTAAGAATCCAGCAGCAAAGGGACCACAGGAAAGCAGAGAAGCTTGACAAAAGGCAGGTGAGAAAGCAAACCCTAATTTTCATCCTCTTTCTTTTTCCTTATCTCCCATCCCCCTTTCCACCATGTGGACACTATGCCAAGACCTGCCACTGTCCACCATTGCCAAGCCCCTCCTGATGCCACTTGAGAGCACAGTGCAAGGCAGCACGTCCACAGAACCAGTCAGGGGCCTTTCCCAAGCCTCAGCTGACAGTGAGACCTCCAGAGAATCCACTGACCAAAGGCCCAAGCTTGTAGGGAATAAACAAGTGAAAGCAAAAACCTGTATTTGAACTAACTTCCAGAAATTTAAACCAGGTGAAGCTAACTGTGTCATCAGACCCTTCCAACTCCCATCCACAAGAATGGAAAATACACTCTGTATTTGCTGCATGGCATTCACAAGGTGATTTTGATATAATCTCTTGTTCAATCTGTATCATACAGATGCTCCCAGCTCCTCATCAAGAGCTGTATCTCCACATATGCACTGTATTAGTAACATTAACTGGAAAGAGTGTAGGAGAGAAGCCTCAAAATACCAACGTGAGATTATTTTTTTCCCTCCTTTTGCTTAATTCCTTTTCTTTTTGTAGCTGGATAATTAAAAAAAAAAAAAAAGTCATCCAAGATCCTGTACTCCCCTAGGAACACTCATTCTGCAGAATAAAGGAAGACTCATCACCTGTCAGCATTTCAAAGCCAGCTGATACAGTTTGGTAGCACAGCAACAGCAGCGTCTGTTGCTCTACAGCAATGATTCTTCTGAAGTACAGCAAGAATTTGGCATAAACCAAATTCCTCATCATGAGAAAAATAAAAAGGTCATCCACAACACAAACTGGCTGAGGGTGAATCATGAGAACATCTAGACAGGGAAGGGACACACTGAGCGAGTCAAGCAAGCCACCATTCCCCATCTCAGGCTGCAGCAGCAAGGCTTCCACAGGTGTCTCATCCTCTGAGGCTGACAGCAGTCCTTCTCTCCAGTGTTTAAGCATTCCAACACTTGTTTCCCCTTTTGGAGATCAACAGGAGTGACACAAAAGACCTTACAGAAAAAAAACCAACTACTCACTGCTTCCATGCATGGGAAGGCGAGTCATTGAACAAACAACAAACTAAGAGAGACCATGTACAGTAGGGTAAACCAGCATATGCTTACAGCATTTCCAAGAGTGACACGATCACAATGGCTACAGAAGGATATTTGCTGTATTAATTTGCAA
Source organism: Agelaius tricolor (assembly GCF_023055355.1). NCBI lineage: Eukaryota > Metazoa > Chordata > Aves > Passeriformes > Icteridae > Agelaius > Agelaius tricolor. The sequence goes on from NW_027269263.1 coordinate 9,861,775, forward strand.
TACCTGAAAAAAGCCCTGCTGAGTTTGCACTGTATTTACACATCGATTGGCTTCTTCCTTGCAAGCAAGTAGCGGCATCCCTTCCCACCTTGGTCCTTCCCTCCCTCCCCCAAGTCCTGCCCCTGGGTTTAAGCTACTCATAGTCAGAACAAGAACATTCACTCTAAGAAAAATTTCTTAGAGTAATATAATTTCTTAAAGAAAGATAGCATATTTACACACATCTAACACATGAAAATATTCTATTTTTTTTGTACTAAATTTCTGTTTCAAATAAACTACAATACTGCATCTTAGCTTTCTGCAGCTTTAGAGGCCAGTCCCCATCGGGCACAAACTGAGCTTCGCAATCCTGCTTCCACCAGCAGCTTTGCCTTACAGTGGTGCACTACCATGGCATTCAAGTCCTGACAGGTCTCCAATTGTGGTTTGCTTGTTTGGGAAAGGAGTAATGAAGTTCTCAGCAAAGCCATGCTAAACATCCACTCCTTTAATGAGCGACCCTTCTAGGATGATGTTGAAATCCTGCAATGTCTGTAGGACCCGGATTAGGGAGTTGACAGTCATGCGGTCCCGGAGGAGAGCGTTCTCCTCGTACATCCTGGTGATGGGCGGGCACTCCGCCAGCAGCGGGATCCACTGGGACAGCAGGTGGTCCCTGAAAAGGGCAGCACAGGAATTGTTTTAGCAACAAGTTTTACCTCAGATATCCACACTGGAATTCTTTTCCAAGGAGAGCACAACCCAAAACAGGCAGCCCCTTTTGGTGAGCGGTGGGTGTTGTTTGCATGTATGAGTTTGCTGCGTGATCGCAACCCTTGATTTGGTTACTAAAATACTACCCACTATAGAAATGAAAATTGAAAGGTATTAGCAGAATTGGACATTAGTAAGAATTCAGGGACAATTTCAGATCAGGAACAGGGAAAGTAAAACTCAAGGAAAAGCTGACACACTGTTTGCCAACTGGCTTTCCAAGTATCCAGACAGGTAAGACAAAAATGGTACTTATTTCTAGATATACCAACTTCTACCCTCCAAAGTACAACTAAGTCCCACCCTCCCACCCCTACCCAAGACAGAAAGTGCCCTATTAGGAAAGAAAGGTTCATCTAGAACAGTTCTGTCAAAATTATAACAGGCATCCAATTTTCACAAGCATTTGAATGAGGATTTAGAAATTCACTAGCTCCTGAAAAGGAACTCTGCATTCCCAAAGTCAGTACTTCATTAAAAAAAAAAATAGCATTTCAAGACAGATTTCATACACATGACTGTCAAGCTAACAACTATAAAAAAAGCTCAAAGCATTTTTAGCAGTTTAGACACTAGCCATGTATTATTAGGGCCTCTTTGCTCCAATTTTTGACGTAGTACTAAAGGTGCCTAAAATAGGCACTGGATAATAGATAGGCGTGACATGTCTTAAAATGGAAAACTAAAGGCAATAACAATGGTGGAAAAATATTCTTCTAGTCTAATGCCAGAGGACACATATAATGAAGAGTAGTTGAGTACCTTGTCCCCAGGCAAACCAGGATTTGGAATTTGCCATCCTTTCCAATGTTCCTTGGAGCTGTATTGATGGCATTGACATAATGACAGAAGGTTTTGCATGAAGATCTCTGAAGCAGAAGGGTTTCCTCATTGTCTCCAATCTGATCACTGGTTTCAAAGTAAGCAACAGCTTTCTCTGTGGTAGGGAGAACATCAGAACCCAGTGAGAAGCAGCACTTCATTGAGGCACAGAATCACACGAGGGAATCCTTAAAAACCAACCTGCTGAGAGCTATTCCACAGTTTATCTATGAATTCCTGACTCTGAAAACCACAGGTAGGTGGTCACCTCCACCTTTGCCATGGCATAGCACTGGTCAGCCTGGCTGATGTCTAACACAGGTAACACCAAGGAGCAGCACCAGTGCACCCCTCAATGATTTCACTCTAAGTGACACCATCAGCACTGATTTTTCACTTTTTCTGAGTAAACACCCTCAGGCTGAGCATCTCTGCCTGCAAGCCTGTTCAAAGGGAGGAAGTACATCTTAAATTACCCCTACACAGGCCTGCAGGTAAGGATCACCAGTGCAATGATTAAGAGAGTTCTCATGAACCAGGAATCCAAACCTTTCACTCCCTGCCCTTTCGAACACTGATTGCTCCTCCACCCCAGCCTCCAGTCTACCTTGTTTCTCTCAGAAAAGCAGCTGTTTGAACTAGGAACTCTTAAATTTCTGTGCAGACTCACACTCTTCTCTTACACAGAGTTTAGTACTTCTCATCTGCCATCAGGTTTCTCATTGACTTTAAGCAACCTGGAGCAGGTGCTTGGCAGGAGAAAATGGCCCCCTAGCTGATGAGGAGCCAAGGTCTGTGTGTGAGGAGTCATTTTGCCCTAAACCTTCTCCTCCAAACCAGATACCAGCTTACCTATGAAATCCCAGATGAAGACATTCTTATGAAAAATGCGAGCTGATTTGAACCCATGGTGGAAGACCTGCTCCAGTGCTGCAACCAGACCATTTTCCCCACACAACAGAATGGTAAGGCTCCCTCTCTGTGGAAAAGGGAGAGCAGTTTAAGTACAACTTGCCTTGTCTGGATGCCAGAAACTTCATATCTAAAGGTAGTACCTCTACTGGTACTTCAGTGCCATTTCTGTTTATAAAAATTTGTAGACAAGTAAGAAAAAGTAGGAATTACCTCTTTCTCTGGCTTGTGGAAGTGCTTCACAATGTTGTTCACAGCTTCCCCAATTCCCTCTTGGATCTGCCCTGCATTAGGCTCTGTGAAATGATGGAGAGCAGACTAGCTGAATGTTAATCTTTGCTTGCTTGACATTTCAGTACTCATGTCCTCTAATTTTACAGGAGCTGGACAGATGTACGAACAGGATCTACACTGTCCCATCTCTGTGCTTTAGCACAGAATGCCTCCTGTGACCCTCACAGTCCCGTGTCCTGTTGCAGCCAAGTGCAGTTACTCATAAAAGCTAATTTTAGGGATGTGAGGTTGATGTGCCCTGGGGTCCCTGCAGAGATAAGCTTTGCCAGAAGGCAGCTCCCAGCAGCCACATCAAGCTCTCAGCTGCCCCCAGACTGCAAAGTGAGCTGGGAGGCTGAGCAGCATCAGCTACTGCAAATTCTGCTGCCTCCTCCTCCTCCCTCATCTCCTATCTCCATGCTCCAAAGAAAGAGATTATTATCTCTCAGCAGTCAAAAGGGGACATGAAAGAGGCAACATGTACGTCACAGAGCAAACACCAACCAGGGAGGCAGGAAAAGCTCATTGGCTTGCAGCTGCTGCTCTGCACCAAGCCTTGCTTCAGGATGAACCTTCCTGTTCACACAAGTGTGGAAACCCAGGACACAGGGAATATTTCTCTGTCTGCTCTGTCCTGACCCCCAGGGGAGCACTGACTTTGACCCTCATTCATGGAGAAAGTTTCCCAGACTTCAAGATAGACTGGAATCCACAAAAGTGCAAAACAGATTATAGAGAGTGGTGTAGGTGTATCACTTGGTGAGAAATTTAGGTTTTGGGACTTTTGGTATGCTGTGGATGGAAGCAGGATGGAGGGCACAGGGGGTCATCCTGGGTTTCTTCTTCATGCTTCTTCTTCCTTCTTCATGGGTTTGGGTGGCATTTTGTAACTGGGCAGAAAAGTCTGCATTGGGGGCTCTGTGGGATCAGTTATTGGGTTAAAAGGGAAAATAATCTAGGTGTCAGTTCTTAACTGTGGATAGTTTAGTCCTAAAAGACCTTGTAACAAGAGATTGTTGGCCATTTTGTGCCTTCTAATGAAAAGCTGCCAAACTCACAGTAGCGAGACTGTTTTACTGATAAGAAAAATCAACACCAGAGTGTGAACACGAATTACTGTCTCAAGTGCCTTCAACCCAGACCCAGAGAAACCAATGACTGGTATCCCCACACAGAAGCTTTTTTTTTCCAGCAGTTGGCAGCTGATCCCTTCCCTACAACGCTGGGGAGGAAGGCAAGGACTCACTGGTGTTCCTCCCAGTGAGGGAGGTGATGCTCAGGCGCCGAGTCACAGTGGGAGACTTCTGCTGGGGCGGGGTGCGGCACTGCTTTCCCAGCTCCTCGTCGGACGTGGAGGACACCAGCTCTCCAATGAGGATTCTCTCCAGACTGCCATCATCCACGCCTTTGCCCAGCCACCGCCCACAGGGGAACCTGCACACAAGCACAGGACAAGCACAGGTCAGCCACACACACAGAGCAGCCTGGTCTCAAAGCTGGGGACAGCTGGCACCCAACAAACACTGCTAACAGGCAGGGAATGCTTTGCTCCCAGAAAATTCTCACCAAGCCCCTGCACCACAGCTGATCGTCCTTAGAAACAGGGAAATATGCAAAGCTTGTGTTACACGTATTTTATGGTTTGCATCTTGTTTTCTGCTGAGTTATTCTGCACTTTGAGCCACAACTGATATGCAGCCTTGAAGAGCATTGTGATGATTAACAACCAAATCCCCACAGAATTTCCACCCAGCTGAGGCTGTGACATCTCCTACTCAGACCTCACCTCTCATTTTACTGCTGTACCTTTGGACCCCATACACATCCCTACTGAAATCCATGCACACGTCAATACCCAGTCATTTTATCCCATGTTTTCCTACTTTTCCCCTATACACTGTGGCCAACTCTGAGATCTGGAGCTCAGCTCTCTGAATTGCAGTTTTCCACATTCACATTTTTTAAAAAAACAGTGTCTGCTTAGCCTTGTTTTGCAAAACCAATGGTGAATTAGGAGACTATTTTGACACAGAGGTATGTGCTCAATGTAAGATTAAGAAATCATCAAAATTTCGTATTTTCTCAATATTTCCCCCAGACTGTCATTTCAGCTCTTGGAGTTTCAAGAGTTAATTTGTGCCCAATTTTACCCCACTGCTTTAAATCAAGAGATCAAATTATTAGACACAAATGTACAAATCACTTCAGAAGTATCCATACTGTCTCTCCCGTCTCAGAAAAATGCAAAGAAAATCCTGCATTCATATCTCATTAAATATTTATCAGATTATCTGACTTCAACTAGGGCTACTGAAATGAGAGGACCAGAGTGGTGGGGGAGACCAACCCAACCCTATCAGGGACCCAAACAGCTGCAATCAGAGTTAAGGACAAGGTGAATGCCTCCTTGCTTTCTCTAAATGCAGAATTTCTCTAAATAAAGAACTTCAGACAAGGAAAATGACGACTTGTTGCTTACTTGTACGTGTGTCCTGTTATTTCATTCCTGACCATGACACAATCAACCAGCCACTTGGCCAGCAGCCCTGAGTTGTCATGACCAATCTGAACGGTCGTCAGCTTCCCCAAGTTCTGGCACTGAAATGAGTAACAGTTTTTGCTTCATTTAAAAAAGAACAGACAACACACACCCTCACCACATGCAGGCAGATGGTCAAATATAGGCTTTTATTCAGTTTTCTAGTTCTCTGTGATTTATAGAACAAGTGTTTTCAACCAAATATGCGGAGTATTTGCAAAAGCAGCATAATTATTCTAAGACAAAAGAAAAGAAATAAAACTGTTAAAAGCTTGAGGAGAGATTATATTCTTTGTTGGGAGCACTCACTCTGCATATTTCTGAGAAGTATTAATTACACATTTCTGAGTAAGGCGATAAAAAGGTGTGCTTTTGCAAAAGAAATAGATCTTTAATACAAACAGCTTTTCAAAAATCCATTTGGACTATCCTGACCTTCAGCTGACTCACTCCACACTATGCAGCAGTCCCTAGATCCTTTATTATTTTCTAAGACTTGCTTACTGATTTGCTATTTGATTTACTTATTGTTGGCTCAAACAAAAACCACTAACATGAGACTCAGCATCATAATGACACAGAAGAAGGAAAACAAGGCACTGTGAATTCCACAGCAAGATGTAATTGTAGGTGGGGCTGGCAACAACATCTGTTAATGTCACCTAAACACTTCCCTTGAAATACCTTGGTTTTCACTGCTTCTGATGCTGCCAAAAAAGCAGCTTGGGCTGACATTTTCTACAAGTGGGTGGCTACCCAAGTTAATATTTTAGGAAAGCTTCAGTCAAAGGAATAATCCAGAACAGAATCAATATGGTCCTTAGAAATATCAAAATATGTCATTTAGCCTGTTAGAAGCCTGGAGATCTTTTCTACAAAACAGTAATATCTGAATGAGACGTGGGCATTTATCTCAAAAATATCCTCTCTTTGTCAAAATCAATCTGTATTTGGCAAGAGGCTTTTCTTGCTATTGTTGTTGAAGATCTGTCTGCATATGCTCAGTGGATGCAACCTCGATTTCAGTAGCAGATTTTCCTACAAAATGACTTCTTAATGGATATGGTACAGCCTGGAGTTAGAGGAGCTTGATGGGGCTTTCCCTGCAATTCCCACCACCAGCTGCATGGCATGGCAGTGAGCCAGCCTGAAATTGCTGGGTGGGAAAGCAGTGGGGAAAGCAAAGAGAAAATCCCAGCGAGGCCAGGGGAGAGAGCCCAGTGGGGATGGCAGCTCCTGGTGTGCCACAGACAGCACCTGAGGCTGGGATGATGAAGAGCAATGCCAGACAATGGGCTCAGAAGAAATTTGGGATTGGCCAGAGGTCAAAAGCGACCTGGGTGGTGGTTAGTGGAAAGACAGAGTGAAAGAAGGGAAAAGAAACTTGGAAGGGAGATGAGGAGTTGGAAATAAGCACTGAAGGGGAAAATTAGGCAAGGAGGTGTGGAAGGGAATGAGATGTGGAAATAGATAGGCAAGGTGAGGAATTCTGGGCTGGACAGGGACAGCAGCAAGGCCTGTGGTTAAAAGTGATGTGCGCTCACAGGAAACCTTCATCTCATGCAACAGGGGCAGGCTATTTTCCTGTACATATCTGAACCTACAGTGATGCTGACAGGACAGAATCTGAAATGCTGTGCTCTTAAAAACCCCTTAAGAAATTCATATTTATTTGGAAGCATGTTTCAAATTGTAAGGAAATTGTGAAGAGCATGTACTCACCTCAAACGTCATTTCTAGGTGGTTTTTAGGAATCTGCATGACACCACTATCTCCCAGCTCTCCTGACACACATATCCACGGGTTTGATGTGGTTATTGCATTGCTGAGTTTTTTGATGGGAATTATCACTGACCTGTAAGGGATCACTGAGAACAGGCAGAGTGGGAAGCACGTTAGTCTTGATCTATTTTTTTTTTTCCCTTACAGAAATCGCAGTTTCTGGGGCAAACCACGCCTTTCCCTTGAAGGCAAGCTCTCGTTGCCGGTGTCAGAAGCGGAGGGGACCCTCCCGTGCGGGCGGGGTGAAGGGCAGCGGCGCCGCACGGTGGAGCTGCAGCCCCGCGGCAGAGCCGGGACCGCGCACGCTGGAGGATGCGGCAGGGCGGGAAGGGGTGACACAGCCCTTCAACAGCCCGGCTGGGAAGGGACCTCTAGAAGCCATCTATCCAACCCCCTGCAGCGAGCAGACTGCTCGCAGCCCCGTCCAAGCTGACCGTGAACGCTCCCAGGGATGGGGCATCCCATCCTCTGTGTCAGGATCTCACTACCCAAAATGTGAAAAAAAACTTCTTCCTTGTATCTAATCTAAACTGACCCCCTCTTTAGTTTAAAAGCTTCACCCCTTGTCCTACTGCAACAGGTAAATGATAAAATGTTTATTCCCATCTTTGGTATAGGCCCCCTTTAAGTAGTGCTGACACCACAGCCAGACTCTCAGGTCTGCTGTGTCTCTGTGGACATCCCTCTCTTTATTCTCATTCCTGTTCTTATTCTCTTACTCTTCTGCTTTTCAAGCTGTACCACCCATACATGCTGAAGACAAGGACTGCCACCCACCCCAATTTGGATTTGGCTCTGACACTGCACCTCCAGCACTCCAAAACCCACTCTCCCTGTATGTTTCACAAGCTGCTTTTTGGACTAGGGAAGCCAAGCCAATCTCTTTTACTTTTGTGTGTCAGCCAATCATACTGCACTCAAAAAAATACCCTCAAATTCCAAGCACTTGTCCTACAGAAGAAAGCTGTTAAGCTGCATGCCCCACAGAAATAAGGTAACCAAGGATGAATAAATCTCTTTGTGCTGCGGTAGTTCTGAGGGATTTATTGCTTTTAGAGGAGAAAAAGTAGAATGAGTGCCTGTTTTGACAACCATGTAAAACTTGTTTCACTTCACTCTGAACAGGCAAGAAAATTAAAAATAATGGCTGCCCAGGTAAATCTAAATTAGGTCACCTAATGGGATCTTGCTTTTTCTGCATCGTCCTGGAGAGTACTGGAGAGACAAAGATTCATTTCCAGATATCAATCCAATCTCTGCTCTTCTCCTTACAAGAGAGAGTGAGAAAGGGAATCTTTCTGGCATTTGAGAAGAGACAAAAAGAGATTTAAGATACAAAGAGAAGCACAAAGTATTTCATCCTCTAATCTTGCATCTCCTCCTCAGTCTGAGGAGAGCAGACTGCTATGCACACTTAATGAAGGCCAGAAAGAAGCATTAGGAGGTAGAGGACTTGTCTGGGAGGGAAGCTGAAAGAAACTATACAGAGAGCAGCACTCCCTGCTGATTGCTCTCCTTTGTGCAATGCTTTATCCAGAGCACTCCCACACAACCCTGCCTCTCCAGCTGGTTTCCCAGAGCAACACCCAGCACCCAGGAGCCCCACAGCAACAACCAAGGCTCCCAGATAAGGGCTCAGCTACTCAGGCACCAGCAACATCATCTCTTACAAACCATGACAGCAACTAATTTTTAGTCAGGGGGAAAAAAATTGATTCTCCAACTCACTGATTGTAGTGAAGACACTTGTGAAGCAGAAGTAATCCACAGCATTGAGTGAGAGCAGGTGATACAGAAACTGCTCCCGTTCTTCTTCACAGCGCAGGAAAGCGTAACGCTTGTAAAGTTTCCTGGGAGAAACAAGCACATGGCATTTGTGTTGTTGCTGTTGAAAAAGCACCAAGCATCTTAAAAGGTGTCTGAATCTCCAAACACCAAATGAAGAGTGGCTCTTAATGAGAGGTAAGACCCTCCCCCCAAACCAGAAGCTGCTAGAAACTCACAGAGGACATGTAATTGTGCTACAGATGTTTTACAGAGCACTCTTGGCTCCACGCTCCCACTGCAAGGCTGCTGAGTTATCTCAGTTTGGGGTTTGCTGCAAAGCACAGGTAAAAACTAACACTACTCACAGCAGCAGATCTGAACCAACACACAGCAACCTCATTTCTTCCCCACACCTTCCCACTGTGGAATGGTCTCATCTAATAACCACATTTCCTTCTGCTCCCTACTGTGACAGCAAACCCAGCAGGATGCACCAAGCAGCAGCTGGGGCCCTCCCACCACCCTGTCAGTTCAAGATCTGCAGGGCTGCAGTGTGGCTTGGAGCAGTGCAGGGATCTGACCATGAACTATTGCCTCCTTCCTGAAATCTGTGATGTGCTTTCCATGCAGATGAGCAGATTTTGCCCTGCTGGGTGGGCAGTACCACCTCTCCCAGCTCCTCCCTGCCCTTCAATCACTTCTAGCTGGAAACCACAGTACCCAAACAGGGTGCCTGGCCGTACCCCAAGCAGCAGCACCTTGAGACACCACCTTCACAACGTGGAAGTGAAGGTTTGAAGAAAAGAACTGGCTTACTTTGCAAGTGGCTGGTTGGAAAGCAGCTGCTTCAGGTGCTGAGACAAAAGCTTCTTCTCCAGAGAAAGTCTAATCCAGGCTCGGGCTCGCCCCACATCAGTCTTTATCTCACTCATGTTCTGAACGTGCCTGAAGTGTGTGGGGAAGAAAATAAATAGATGAATCATAAAAATTCTACATGCTTCAAATGGCAACATCCAGCATGATGATGCAGCAAGTGAACTGGAAAATGTCTTCTGACATGATTTCTGGAGAGATCCCCAGCAGGGCCCCCAGAACCCTGCACTGTGGCAATGAGATCCCTGGCAGCCCCAGGCTGGCACCAGGACACGTGGCAGCTTTTCCTGGGCATGGCAACCCATAGGAGCTGCTCTGTGGCTGCCTGGCCAAGGGAAAGAGGGGTAAACCTGCTTACCACCCCTCATTGCCCCAGGGAGGTGTTCTCATGGACACTGCTGGGACTTAAAAACAGCAGTGGGTTGTTTAAAAACAAGAGGCACCTTGTGAGACCCAGTTAGATCTCAGTTATACCTCAAGCTGCTGACTTGAACGGGTGTGTCTGGGAGGGCAGAGGACAAACACGTGTCCTGAGAGTTTCTCCAAGCCACAGTGGCTCTGAAGGTTCTAACAAAGCCCCTTGAGAGCAGCAGCAATGGCACAACTGAGAAAAGGAGGACTGCTGAGGCAAAAACAGCAGCAGGAAGCTGCAAGCAGAATCACATTTTTAGGGATAGAAGAAGCCTTCCTGTAAGTGATAATTTGAACAGCCCTCCATATGTTTCATCTGCAGGAAAGCAGAACTGTTCCATAGGGGCTTTCTTCTACAGTTATGCATTTTTCTTTTTAAGCTTCCCATATTTCAGTTTGGAGAATGCCAAAAATTCTAGCTTTAGAGTGCAGGGAGTTTTAGAAGAGGAAGAGAACTGCCATGGCAGGACGAAGTTGCTTCCAAAAACTCCCCACTTGGTTAAATAAAAAACAAGAAAAATGAGTAACAGGTTTCAGCAGGGGAAAGAAAAGGCTCAAATTTCTTCATTTTCATGCAAACTGCATGGTAAGTGCACAGGCATTTCAGCCCTCCAAATCTCCATGGCAGGCTCCAAGTACCATCAGCTGAAGTCTGAACTAATCCCAATTGCAATTTACTGTCCAACTCCTGCAACTTCCTTGACAGCCCTCCACGCATTGCTAAGTGTTGTGGAATGTGGCAATATTTACTCCAAAGGAAATCCAACAAAGTCATGCTGTGACTGATGCTTTTTACATTGACTACTATAGTCTCGTGCTTTCCCCCATCTGTTACACCCAAGTGTGTGCTTTGTGTTATATTTAGTCCCTGCATTATTTGAGAAAGCTACTCTCTTGTTTATAGAGCCTCTAACAGAGCAAGCCCAGGACCTTTAGGGCAAATTTGCAAGGAGCTGTCCAGAAATAGGAGTTTTCTCTGCACAAATGAAGAGCATGCAGAGCCCAGGAGCCCTGCTCTGTGCCAGGCTGACCTGCAAGGCTGAAGCCTTGCTCCTGGCAGGGGAAAGCCCTTCCTGGCTCAGAGCATGGCAGCCAGCATTAGACTTTCCAGCAGAGAGCTGGACACGTGGCCCCTGCAGTCCTTGAGAAACAGGATGCATGCTACAATCAACTACATCATGTTGAGACACCCTCCTCAGACATTTCAAGCCTTTTGAGATGGGAAGATCAAAGCACAGACTATCATCTCCCTCCCCTTCCCCTGAGTGCTCAGCTTGAATTACATCTAATATGAAACACTGAGCAGAATATGTTATTTCACTGGGAGAAGATTCAAGTGCAGATGGACTCAACCTTATTCCATGCACGCTCTGTGCCTCTTCATTACCTGTGTCTGGTTCAGACTAGATAAGCATTAATTGTGCATTTGGGGAAAAAAATAAATATCTGCAAGCATGCAGCTCGCCAGAGATATTAAAAAGATTCAGTAATCAGTCTTGGTGTCAGCAAAAGCAGAGTGTAACAGAACAGAGCATGCAGGAACCCAAATTTATTTCACTGTCAGTTGTGAGAGTCAGAACAGCTCTATTTTTATCAGTGACCTAAGAGTAAGCACCGTATGCTCAGCACTGCACAGCAAATTCTTCTTGTCATAGCACCGAACAGCCATTTCGATGCAGCTCCCCTGGTTTGGACTTGTTTTTAATCCCATTAGTAATAAAGAAAAATCTATTTGCCCTGTCAAATGTAAGCCTGGGGTATGGTGAGACTAACCCTGTGCAAACAGCTGTGCTGACAGCAGAGGTTAGAGCTGCCCAGCACCACCGTGCCCCGGGGATGCTGTGCCTGCTCCCATGGCAGCACAGTCAGGAAGGAGCCTCTAGCTCACCCCAGGCAGGCAGCAGGTCTTTGCTCAGCCTTCTTTTTGAGCACAGCAGGTTAAGCATTGCTGCTGTGGGCCCAGCTCACATCCTCCAGTGCAAGCTCCCTCAGGAGGGAGGCACAACGTGGGCATGAGAGCAAGTGCTGATAGCAAGGAAGAGCTTGCCCAAAGGGGAAGGATCAGAAACTTCAATCCAGCTGGACCAAAGGTTTTGGGGAGGCCTTGATGTTGACTGGCCTGCTGGGATGCTCAGCAATGCCATGCTGGAAGCAGGCTGCAGCTGGAAGAGGGGTTGGAGAGATGGGGCAGACTGTGCCACAGGAAAGGCTGGAGGGAGAACCCTGGGCTGGCTTGTGCCACTGAGATTCCATGCACAGAACCAAAACAAACACCCTGAGCATCTTCCTGACCACATCTGAGATGCCTGGCTTTTGGTGGGGGGAGCACAGAAGACACACCACAGTACCTGTGGCACATGGCACACTCAGAGCATGACTGTGAGTCAGCCCTGCTTTTAAGTTGTTTACATAACCTTGCATGAGCCATCAGAAACAAGCCCTGCTTAAGGCAATGCTTAATCCTCCAGCCATTAGTTCAGTCAGCACCACAAGCCCTGCAATTTAACAATTACCCATCCTTCAACTTCAGCCTGGTGTGCAAACAAATATTAGGCAGCATTCCTTCCAAGCAGGAGAAAGTATGCCTCGAGATTACAGGTGACAAATTCAACTCACCATCTGCCCAGCATTTTTCTATGACCACACATGTTCATGGACAATCACAAATACCCGAGATATTACAAAAGCTAATGTTCTGCTTCTGTACTTTTTCTCTGAAGAGCAGCAAGAAAGACTTTTGTGATTCAAACAAGAGAGCTCAGATCCATGCTGGGCTTTCATTACTCCAGAGGAAGACAGACCCATGCACGCAGCAGTGAGCACACACAGCCCCCTCTGTCAGCAACCCCCCAGCACAGGAGTTTCCGCTCCAGATCCCCCTCCATCCTTCCCTCAGACTGACCCTCTGCATGCCTGTCAGTCTCCCAGGACTGAATTAAGGAGAGAGCTGCCACATCCCATGAGAGGGATGCTAAAATGGCAGACACATGTTCAAAATGACCTCTTGCCACTACACCCCTGATTACACTGTATGTATTCTCTCTCTCTCCCTCTTTTACATGTTGTTTTAGCAGTAAATGGCATGTCATGCTCTTTGAAATCAGAACAAAAGACTCAAACTACAAAGCATCAAACTAAAAGATTGCACACTGCAGGTGGGGAGTGCAGTGATTTTTTTTTTCCCCAGAAAATTCTGACTAATCTATCAACCCACATAGTAAAAATCACATCACTGTAATCAGGGTTTTGTGAACTAACTACAATAAATCTTATTTTTTACCCTAAGGTTGTTTTGCCATATTTTTAGGTGTAAGAAGAAAGTAAGAAACAGTACTCATGTTGCCTTACACGTTTAATTGCTCTCAGCTCTTTACAGATGAGCATTATTGCATTACTCCTCCTCCCTTTTCATGGCATGTTTATCCCACTGCAATCCTTAGCCCTGGCAAGAAAAGTGTCAAAACAGTGGCCTGACCTGGCAGTGGCTTAATCAAGGAGATGCCCTGAAGAACTTCTGCCTGCTGGTGTCACACCAGCCTCCACCTCTTCTGACCCTCTAATCCTTCTGGTTCCAAACAAACACTGCTTGAAAATGTCTCCAGAGCCAGGCTGTGGTCCACTGGAGAGAACCTGCCCTAACTTCACATCCCAGCTTTAAACTCACCCAAATTCTAGGTCCGAATAAACTTCTAAGCTATTACATTTATTACTTTCTGCCATGAAATGCTAGTTGAAAAGAAGGAATATTGCTCAGGCATTGTGAGCAAGTTTTTATGACTCTTTGCTTTGCCTATCAGCTGTACTTGCTGGGTCAGTAATTAAAAAATGAACTGAAAGAAACAAACTGAAAATAGCAAGGAATTTAACTTATTTGCTGTTATTTGTAGAAGCTGGCTTTGTTACTGGAAGAACCCCCCTGGGAAAACAGAAATTGCAGTAACACATGTGTGGTTTTTATTCTCTGTTTGCTAAAAAAGATCAAGTGAACACACAAAAAAGTTTTTCAAAAGAGAAAGGCAACACACTGTAGATTTGAATGTGGCCTGAAGAGAAGGTTTAACTCTCCTTAGCCTTTGTAGGCCCAAAGCCAGTGAGGATCTTTACCTTATGCTACACAATTAAACCCACAATTCATGCTTTAGGAACCAAATTGCATACCTCATGTCTTGTATCAGGGAAACCCTCAATGTAGGCAGAGTAATTCCTGTATCAGACTTTCGTCTTTCTGTTCCACCACCAACTACAGTGGAGAAAATACACATAATTAACACAACACTACAGTAATAGTCTGCAATGCATTTGTTCTACATACAGCTGAAAACAATCTTAAGTGGCTGGTAACTGCACTGTGTCTGTGCATTGTCATTAACTCTATCCTGGAAATGTAGAAGTAGACAAAATGAAAATTCTGAATCTATTACCTATGCCTTCCTTAACCCAGCACTGAACTTGGGAGATCTAGCTTCCTTTTTTTGTGTGTGAAATACCTTAACTTAAATCTGTACAGCAGTGAGTTTTATTAGTAAGAAGTTTCTATGGAGAGCTCACAACTGAGAACAACTCAAATAAAATTAAGCTACAGTAACATATTCAATGCAAAGAATGCTATGCATTTCTGTGCTCTGCTCTGATCAAACCACTTTGTGGTGACACATTTTGCTCTCAGGAATTTGTGCCTGCCAGCCAGATTGTTTAGTGCATTACTCATTGAAGCTTATTAAAAAGTTCTTTCATGGGAGAGACTAGTTTGTCTATAAATGCCTCTTTGAGGACTGATCATAAAAGTTTCCATCTGCAGGATCTGAATTGGAGAGTCCTTGCAAGATGACCCACTGAAGTTCAGAGACTTTTACTACAATACCCCATCTCAAGGTTATCAGAAAACCTCTCTTTAAACACAGAAGTAATTTAGTGACTGTAAGGGGCCCAGCCAAAGCATAAAATGAGCACCTAGACTGATGGACAGAGATCAATTACACAATTTCTGAACTGTACCACCCATCAGTATAGAGATTTACTGAACACAGAGTTATTCATATTGGGATTTGAGAGACAGATTATGCTCACTGAAAGAAAAATGTCAGCTCTCTTATGCCCAGCTCCACACTTTCAGCTTCTTCAGAAATTATTTCTCATGGAGACACTGCTTCTCAAACCTCACTCAATGCTCATTAAAAGGGAATGAAGGTAGTGCACATACATCAAGTGATTTTCCAGACAAGGATGGAAACTATGTGCCTTGGCCTCCAGTGATTTCAATCCATTTTGTCCAGACATCAAGACATCCCCACAATGGTTATGAGAAATCTCAAAAGGTAAACGTGGCATTTAGAAAGCAAATACACTGCAAATCCTGCACGGGTTTCATCTGGTTGCACTCTTCCTCCCATGGCAGAGTTCATTTGCTGAGATGAACTCCTCATGGAGTCACCTGCCAAGTACTCACCTGGAGACTCTGCACTGTGCTCTTGCTTCTCTTCTCTCTCCTGGTACTGAAGCAAATGGGACCACAATGCAGATTTCCCCTGAAAATAAAAAAAAAAATATATAGGCAAAAAAATAACCAGTAATGGCCAATAAACATGGCAGAATAATGGAATGGCATTTGAATGGGTAAAATGTTCAGTAATGGAAGCCAACCCTCCTCTCTTGGGCCATGAAACCTCAAGAGAGAACCACCACTCCCCACTGATTCAGCAGTCACACCACCCACCTTGTTTCTTTTCCTCCCTCTGGGTTTCCTTTGTGAAGGTTGAAAGGGAACAAACCTAACACGTACTTGACAACATCACTGCAACGTCCAGAGGGGAAAACCCCAAAACAATCCCCCCTCAAATAACCCAAACACCCAAAACTCCCCAAACCTTTGCAAAATATGAACCAGAGACACTGATCCCAAAGACACCTCCTGCTTTATCTTGGAGTTACAGCATTGAGTAGCAGCTTAGAAAGTAGAGATGACATTCAATATTTACCAACCTGCTTGACCTGCAGACCATGGCTCCAGATTCTTTCTAGCAGATCACAGAGACTGGCAATCAGTGTATTTTCCTCCAGACCTGTTATGTTGGCTTCTCCGTGTCCCAGCTCAACTGCTTCATGGCCCATTTTCTCTACCAACATGCGTTTAGTCTATAAAAAAAAAAAAATTCCAACAGTTTCTAAGAATATTCTCCAACAAGGAACAGAATTTACAGATGAGTTTACTTACACATGCTTAATCTAGAAACCATGGCTAATAGGGAGAAAACCTATTTGCAGAGACTGTAAATTAACAAAAATAATTATATTTAAAAGTTTTGCTTAACTACTTTGAATCACAGAATACCCTGAGTTGGGAGGGACCCAGAAAGACCACATCCCAGCTCCTGTGCCTGCACAGGACAGCCCCAAGAGTCACACCATGTGTCTGAGAGCTTTGTCCAAACACTTCTTGAACTCTGGCAGAACTTGGTGCTGTGACCACTTTTCCCTGGAGAGCCTGTTCCAGCTGTCCTACTTCTATACCCTTTATTAATTGTCCTATTTCTATGCTGGTGATTTATTACCAAGCAGAGTACAGAACACACGCTCAGTCTTAGCTTCCATTTTAATTCTTGTCACAGCTAATAAAGTTTAACACTCAGGTAAAGGAGTATACTATCAACTGCAACAGACACAAAGAAGTTCTATGTCCATGGCTATGAAAGCTTCTTTAACACCAGGAACTGTTATATTTCATTTGCTCTGCATGAACAACATGCACAAGCTACTCATGCTGAATTCTTCCCTTTTGACCACAGGTCTCCAGGCCTTTCTGTTTAGGCTACATGTAAATATGAACAATTAAAGGAAATCCTCCAGAAGATGTCTGATCATGCTGATTCTCCTTCCTGTCCTTTCTACTTCCATCAACTTCAACTGCATAAACAGAAGAGAAATGAAAACACATTCCTTTCAAAACACGTTCCTTTCTCTTCCAGCTGTTGAAAAACACTACAGGCCTATCCATCCTGCAATAACCAGGTATTCCAGAAGAACCCATGCCATTCCAGCTGTGAACCAGGAGAACATCTGCAGGTGCCCTTTGAGCTGACTGCAATCCAGGGGAGAGCACCCAGGGGATGACCTACCTTCATGCGACATTCCTTCAGCAACCCTTCCACAAATTTCCAGTTGGTCTGTGCAATCACAGCTGGAGAGAGGTCTGACAGTTTGGGCTGCCTTAAATTTTTACCTAAACTCCTTGCCTCCTGCATGTATTTCTAAAAATAAAGAGAATAATTTTAGATATTACAGGTCAGAGTGACTCTTCTCATCAAGCAAGCAAGGTGATGAAAACAAATGAATTAGTGTTAATCTAGAAACACAATCTTGATTTGTCTGATGTTTAGGTGTCAGGCTAGAGAAGTGAAATGATCCCTTCTGACAACAGAAAAAGCAAGATATTTCCCTGGATTGGCACAGAATCAGTCAATATTAGCCAGTGAACTGTGCTGTTAGTGACTAGTATGAAGTTAGCTACAAGTGCATAAAGTGCAATACCTTCGTTCAGCAATAAAGCCAAAACACCAAGGAAGTTTCTTTCCACTGTTATTTCTCACTTAAAAAAAATTAAAATTGTCTAATTTGTGACCAGACTATATATGAATAGGAAAAAAAACCTGAAAATAAATTATGAGAAGCAGAAATACACTTAGTGAATGAGAAACATTTCATCCATTACTTTTCATCTAGATAGTTTATGCAGGAAAAATGAGACTTGACCTTATTCTCAATTAACTTATTGATTACAAGTGAAGCTCATTTTAAACAGAACTGACACTTGGGATCATTCATGTTCTTACTATAGTAATTGTAAAATATGGACAAAAATCAGCATACTCTTTAAAAAAAGATCCAAGCTATAATTGAAGACTTTCAAACTTTTCTGTTCCACTGCCTTGTCTTCAGGATAGGGTATTTTTTGTTTTGGTCTGGGTTTTTTTGGGTGTTTTTTGTTTGGTTGTTTTTGGGTTTTTTTTTTTTGTTAAGCCAAAATCCACAAACCCATCAGCACATGAGCTCTGACCCCAGCATCAGTGAGAGAGCTGCATGCTGAGCAAGGCTGAGAAGTTTGCCACAACTATCAAAATGTTGTTTGAGCATTATTCGTCATTTTGTCTTAAAAAGAGCAAGATAACAGAATATTGCCAAATAAAAGTCTTGAAAAGCAGTGCTCATCGCCTGGAGTGGGAATGCTCTGTTTCCACAGTGGGTCTGTGTCCTGTTAATGATGCTTCTCTGGGGGATGGTATGTGACAATGTCCAGTCTTTCCTGGAAGGAGCAGATCACATCCCTCCAGGGAATTCTCGCTGCTGCTGGCTGGGTTTTCTGGGGAACTGAGAAGTCACTATGGCTGCTGCATCCTTGGAGCTTCCTCTCTGGGCAGAAAATTTATTCCATAGAAACACAGAATGGCTTGGGTTGGAAGAAACCTTAAAGATCACATAGTTCCAAACTTCCTGCCGTGGGCATGGACACCTTCCAGTAGATCAGGAAAAGCAAAACCAAAATCTTAACATATTGAAGTTAATTGAAATAGCAAATAGCTCTCCCCGCCACCCTTTTTTTTTTTTTAATGGAAGTGCAGTTTTTCTGATGCAATCAGATTTTCTCAACACAGAAATTTGGACAAGAACCACTTAGCATCTCCCTAACAGGCCCGACAATAATGTAGGGATCTGCCATGAAAAAGCTGTGTTCCACTGAAATTCTCAGTTAGGGAACTACAGTTTCAAAAATACTGTAAGGATTTTATAATAGTTCAAAAACTACAGGTGGGAATAAAAGAAAAAAGTTACAGACAATGAAAGTATGCTGTCCAGCAAGCAACCTCACAAGTGACTTCCATCTCAGTGCAAAAATTAACAGCAAAATCAGTAAAAAGTAATACAGGGAATACATAACTAGAAAAATTAATATTTCTTTCTAAATGTGAAGGGATAAAAAGTGTGGTTATAGTCTGAAGAGTACAAGACACAGATAACCTTATTCATTGTATAGCTCCTTAATATATTCAAATTAAAAAAACCAAAACCAACAAACTCTAAGGTTCCAGAGAAGACTAAGGGTGGGCTGAGACAATCAGCTGATTGCCCTTTGCCTGTTGCAGCATCCATGCACCACCACCCTTCTTGCACACTGGGATGCAATGGTCCAGCATCCATATAGCAATGCTCTTGGGATGTGACACCCTAAACTGAATAGCCAGGTGAGCAACATGGCGGGGGAAAAACCCCAAAGCAAACTAAAATTCTTGTCTTTTAGCCTTGGAGCCACTGTGTTTTCCAGGGAGCTGGTGTGGAAGCTCCTTTCCAGCTACTTTTCTGACTATAACCACACTTCCAAGCGCTACAGGGACGTGCTCATACTCTACAAAAAGGGGCAGGTTTGAGAGGCAGCAAAGACGGAGGTTCCTCATGCTAACAACATCTCAAAAGCAGCTTTCAACAAGAAGAACTAAAACATACCAGGCAGCATTCAGAGAAGGATTTTTTAGGAGGCCGTGCAGGAGGGGGTGGTCCCTGATCCCACTCCCAGAAGGCCATTGAGTTCTGACGAAGCAAAAGCTCCTCCGAGGGCTAAGAGGAGGCAGATGCCCCAATGGCAGAACAGCCAGAAAGAAAGAGGAGACAAAGCAAAAGAAGCATGCATATGATCCACAGCCAAAAAAAAAGAAGAAAGTAAATACATGACAAAGTACTGAGAAGGCTCTGCTGCCATATACACGCACGAGGCACTGCTTAAAATATACTTGCAAAGCCATGTTAGCAAAAATAGCAACAAACAGGTACAAGTGCTGTTTTGCTGTGTTTCCATGAAACATTGTTCAAAACTATGGTTGAAGAGTCCTCTCATCCACTCAGGTTCTTTTGGAGAGCAAACTCCAACACTGACTATCGGTACTGAGTGAGTTTTACCACAAAACAGCATGAATGTTATATTTTTGCTAGTGACATACAATAGAAGCATATGGACATCAATGGAAAAATGTGGCAGAAAAATATTTAATGAAGAACGAAGAACTGAAAAGATGGGAAAGAAACACATGTATGTGACTGACATTTACAAGATGCATGGGAGTTTCCAAGCTTTAGGCATAAAAAGGCCCCAAAGTCTTAACCTTTCAAATATGTAAAAGGTTAGAAATCTACGTAAAAAGAAAGGAAAAAAGTTCCTTTAAGAAAAAACGGAAGAATCCTGCCTCATTCACTTCTACATGGCTGACATTTACTCAAGGACTTGACTTTTCCAGAGACTTCCACCCTGGCCAGAGTTTGGCAGCTGCACTGCCAGGCTCTGCTGTCTGTGTGCAGTAACACAGCCAGGGTCTAAATCAGCAAATCATTTCCCTGGTGACAATGGGGCTGTCTTGTCCCAAAATAATAAAAGCACTTTATTTATGTTGCGTGCTTTGAAGTTGTGTGGCATCGGTGACAAGCGGAGCAGCATCCAAACGGCTACAGAGACCCAACCAAACCATAGAGTAGCCACAAAACTGCCCCAAGGAACGGGCACATTGTTGTCCAAACCTCCACCTCCTGGATCACAGCTCATGTGAGCTGCCCCCAGAGGAGGCCACCCACCTCCCTCATGTCGTTGTCCAGGGCGATGTGCTCCGAGTGCTGCCGCAGGCGGTCCTTCCTCCGCTGCGTGCTGGCGCTGCGGCTGGCCCAGCGGCTGCAAAACACACAGGGGAGACACAGTGAGCACAAGGAAAGCAGGGGGGAAAGCCTGGGTCAGGAGCTGAAGGACAGCCAGTGGGTCTGCAGCAGAAGAAGGGAAAGCCCAAGCTTGGACTTTGCAGTGAATGTGGGTGTGAGATGGTGCCTGGCCTCCCCGTGGGAAACCACCTGGGAGGTGACAGTCCAGCACTCACCCAAGGGACAAAATTCCCAATGGAAACGTGGGCAGCTGCCTGCCAGGGTCTCCAGTGAGAGCTCCTGGTACCTGAAATGCAGGTCATGCCACAGCATTGATGACATCATTAGGTTAGTCACTGTGCTTAGTTACCCAACACCACTGCTGCATTTAATGAGGCTTGACAAGAACAGCGCCTTTAGCAAAAAACAAAACACAATGATTTATTTTGAGTAGCAATTTCTATGATTGTGCTTTTCTGTGAGAAGTGCTACTTCTCTGTTCTCCACTTTCTGTGGTATTTCCAGGAATTATTTGAGACAAACTTTGCAATTTTAACAACTGTTATTGGGTGCACCTATGTCTAAAGGTTATAAACAATACTGATGTTCCTAGGATTAGTCATGTTGCTATTTTCACCTTAGCTTTTTTTTGCATTTAGTTCCTAAGTACCACAGAAAGCCTTGGGTTTTTTCCATCTGTTCATGTACACCCAGTTGACCTTTTCCTCTCTCCGCACATGTGGCATTGGTGAGGACAGCACTCTCCAGATCCCAAACCCACATATTTTTGTGTGCACTCCAAACAAAAGTATATACAAATAAAATTTGGGATCTAACAGTTTGGGCAAGGAGTTTCAGCAGATGAATGCCTGGGGAGGAAACTCTTGCACAGTGCTGGACTTGGGTTCTGACATGTTGGGCAAAACACTGGAGATGTGCAGGGAGGGGAATCTGACCCAAGAGTAGTGCAGGGATGTGGCCCCTGGTGACCAAAAAAAGGCCTCTGTTTCCAGAGAGAAGAACTTTGCAAACATGAACATAGCTATATTCATCAGTTCCTTGAGAGAGTCAACCAAAGACTGAATTTTGGCTCACCACACAGATACAAAGGGAAAAAAAGCCACAGAAACTGTTATTTAAACAAGTCACACTGAAGTCCCGTTGTACCTCACAAATAACATCAAGAAAACAAGTACAAAGGAAGAAATCTGGGTCTGTATGTAATTATGATTCATCACCTCAGTATCCCATAAGACAACACATTTATTTTTAAAGCATTTTTTTTTTGTGGCCTCAAGTCTCTGCTAACAAAATGAAACAGCCCAATAGGTGTCTGCACAGCAAATGCTGATACCTTCTCAGAGGAACACATCACTGACATAAGTGTCTTTGCACCTCCGTCAGTCACCATTTATTTTTTTCCAGAAGCAACAGCCAAAGCCTCGTTAGATGACAAAGAGGGGGAAAATAAAACCTTACATTATAATAATCTCAACAACCAGAAATGTCACAGAAAAACTCTGTTGAACAGAGGATATTAATGTGACTTTAGCCACTTGGCTCTGGAAACCTTGCATTTATTGCAAGCCAGGACCATGTTTATGTTTCACACAACAGAATGCCAATAACACATTGGAAATTTAAGTTATAGATCAAATATTACCCCATATCATAGTTTTTCTGCTCCAATTTATATGGTTATTTTCTGAATTCTAGACAGAGCTTGGATCCATTTCCATCTGCATTTACTGGAAGATGGAAGAATTGCTTTAAGTGTCCTTTGAGGGAAAACCAAAGGTGAAAGCAGAATGAAAGCCACAGAATAATTACAAAATAACACACCACTATTAAAGCATTTTCAGTTCATTCCAGAGCTGTACTTCACCTGGGAGATAGCACAGACCATTTTCCAGGTTATTAAACAAAACTATTTGAACGTTTTAATCATACAAAAGTGAAAATTGTTGGATGTTCATGCAAAAAAAGACTGCTGCTCATTAGCTGGAGCAATTACAGACAGTGAGCTGCACGTTCCCTCTTTTCCAAACTCTGAAGTAGAGGAAGAGGAGCTGTTGAGTCACTGGGTGAGGTCTGTACATTCAGATGCTGCTCTGAATCTCTCTGGAAGGTTTTGTGAAGATCTAACAGCAGATAAGCAGGATTAAGCAGCTAAATCTTTTAAAGCCTTTTCTTTACTGGGTCACATAGAATTTTTTTTTCCCAAAACAATGCTTCAGTATTACAATAACCATTCCCTCTCCTCAGCAGTGACTGCATTTCAAATTGCTCTTCCTCTCCCTGCAACCACTTGAAGTGATTTTAAGGGGGATTAAAGCCCCAGTGGTGGCATCACCTCCCCATGGAAGCTGAAATCCCATGTGGGTGCCTCTGCCGGCCCTGTCATCAGCTGCTGCTCTATTCACACCTCAGCCCAGGTGCTGCCAAAGCAGCAAAGAAAGCTGTTCTCCCTCCAGCAGCCCTTTGCTTGTTGTTAGCCCCTAGACTTGGGCTTTTCAGATAACCCCTGCTGCCTGTGTCCCTCCTCTCCTTGTCCTGAGGAGATGAAGCCCTCCTGCTGCTCAGCCTGGATGCTGCCCAAGGACTCCCCAACCCCAAAAATGCCTTCTCCCTTTTAGTTTTTTGCTGACAGGGCCATGAGCATGGACTACTGGCAGGTTTCGTTTATTCCTCACAGTGGAGGCATTGCTACAAGCACCAGGTCTCTGGGGATGGAGCAGACACAGCTTGGGTGCTGCAGGGAGCCCAGGGACAAGCTGCCACCATGGAGAAATGAGGAAAGGCTCATTTCAGTGTGTCTGTCTGTATCTAACTCCCATATCCACAGATGAATGCTCCTCACCTCCAGGGACTGTGGAAAAGCAGTGATATTTCAGAGCAGGGACCAGGGAACACTGCTCTGTTCAACATATGGAAATGAAGTAAGGCACCTCCAACTAAGACCTTTGTGATATAAAAGCAGTCAAGTCAGCACCATTTAGTATCAAATTAGACCCAACAAGCATGGGGATAGGTTTGCAGAGGTTGGAGGGAATGTAATGGTGACATTTGAAACATCCCATGTTAAGTATCATCTTTTACATTTCTATAATAAAGGAGGTAAGGTAGTCAGCAGCAAAGCTGCACTGTCAGAAACCATCTAGCAAGACAGCACCTCACACCAGGGACTGGTCATGCTGTACTGTGACCATGTGTACAGATCTCTTTCTTCCCACACCTTCTCCCTGCCCGCCCCTTTTTAAAGTTCCCTTGAGAAATGAAGAAATTATGTCTTCCCAAATCAGACATGGGTGCAGCAGGCAAGATTTATACTGCAAAACATGAACATGCTGCAAGAGAACTTCTTTCTCAGATGGATTTAACCAATATTACCCATCACCATGAAAATCACTATTGTAATTTACACTCCATTTACAGTCATCACAGAGAGAAGGAAAGAGAGAAATGCATTTGTCTATAGGACAGAACCTAAATCTCCTCATATACACCATCTCATGAGGCATGCTGCTATTTAGGTCTGCAAATCATGACAATACCCATTCTACCTATAGAGATCCATCAAAGGAGTTATCTGAGTTTCTGCATTCTAATAAATTAGCACACAGCTGTAGTACAGCCCCAGCAAACCCCCCTAAAACATGCACACATCAAACACACACAGCCTGCACATACAAACTCCTTTCAGGGCTTACATGTGTGGGGCTGTACACAGAGATTCCAAGTGAAACACATGTCAGACCAGACAAGAAAAGGAACATTGAAACTGAGCTCCACCTGATCATGGATGGGGATCCACAGTATCAATCTGCTCCACAAACACTGTTCCATGCTAAGGAGAATGAAGGCTTAGATGGAGACTTAGGCACCTTTTCCATCTCTGCCATAGGGTGAAATAGGAAAGCTCTGAAACTGCTCATTGGAAGGACAAAAATTAGTAAAATGCCTTAAAGAGAGTGGCCTTGCACTGACAGGCTCTTTCAGCAGTTCATATGAAAAGAAGTGATTATAAAGGGTGGCACACACAACTGTCATCCACTGTAAGGAAGAGCTGTAGTGAATTGGCAGCATCACCTGCCCTGAGGAACCACTGTCCTATGAGGTATTTAATTTGCAAGTCCCTTGGGACAGAAGTACTATTCAGAGGAGAGCAAATGGAATAGTGGATGCAAGGATGTCAATGCCCATTTTTCCCTGTCAGCTTTAATTCTGCACAGCTATGTTAAAATGATCTATTAACTCAAAGAAGTTAATTGCACTTTTCCTGCCTTGCACCAGTTGAGCAGAGGATCAGTAGCTCAGGAGACTCACCCATGAGGTTCCAAGTCACCACAATGTGTATTTCCTACCTCAGAGACCTTCTTTAAGCACAGACTGTCAGTCACACTTTATTCCTGCAAATGAATGTATTTGAGTACAAATGGTTCATATTTTCATTGCACCCATCAGTGGTTTGCTACATTAGGTTACCTGAAGTATAGTAACTGCTTGTTTCAGATCTTCTTATGTAAAAGGTGAACTTTTACTACTCACAAAATTTAAATAACCTCAGTGCTGTGTGTGGATGGCTCATTGCTGACTCATTTCGTGCCCACCTAGATGTGCTGCAGAGATGCCACTCTATATTACTTGCAATTGTTTGGCTTGATTAAAAAAGATTATCTCTTCATTTAACACAGCCTTAAAACAGTACCAAACAGACAGGGGGGCAGTAAAAGGCCATATAATATGAAGCACTCATTAAAAGAAAAAGACCATTTGGCATACAAAAAATAATTTAGTTAAAACAAGAACAAATTCTGTCATCACACAGAGACACATCAACCCCTCTGTGTTGTATATACATCATATTTCCTTGATAATCATTACTTGATGTTAAATGCCAGCAACAAGCAAAAAAAGAATCTGCCCCAGGCATATAAACCCTGCACAGCTCCCGCCTTGAAGGAGGGGGCTGAAGATGAAGAGTACAGGACAGTGCCCACCAAGTCATGTCATAAAACAGAGCACAAAAATGAACCAATTCCATACAGTCCTACTGCATGGGTTTTGTAAATAAATACTGACACAGTGGTCAGATCAGAAAAACACAGCTTGGGAACAAATGGAAGTGGCCAGGGCAGGAAAGAAGAAACAATATGGTCGGCAAAGTAAGCAAGGAGGAAAGCAGGGCTCCAATAAAGAAGTGGGAGGGAAAGCAGGCCTAAACAGATAGGAAGGCAAAAAAAGGGTAATTAAAGCCATTTTGTAAATGTGTAACAAAGCAAACCCTTCATTTGAAAACCAAAAGAAGCGAGAAAAAAATGCATTCAGTTGTTCTTTGAAGGCATTCAATACAAATTGCCAGAATGCAAATATATTCCCATGCTTGGGAATCACTGTTTTCCTCTGCAATATTTAATCTCATTTATCAAGCTTCTTAGTACAAATTAAGTTACAAGGTAATCAATTAGATTGAAAACACAGCTTGTTTCATTGTTTTAATTTTGCACTGTAAGCATATTCCCCCTAATTTAACAATTAGCTAATCAAAAACCATGAAGTGTTTATGTAGCTTGGCTTTTTGTCATTCAAATTCCACTCCTGCAAATGCCTCAGCCAGTGGAGCTCCAGCTACAATTTTAAAGCCTGGCAGAAAAAGCACACAGGGAAGAAGGGAACACATAGAAACCACAGTGTGGTGCTGAGGTTTGAGAAAGGAAATGAGGGCTCTGGAAACCACAGCTCTTCTCCAGAAAAACAGAGAAATAAGCCTGAGGGACTGCAGCCTGTTTGCTCCTGGGATGCTTTCTAGGAGGACTTCTGCAGAAGCCACTGCTTTACATAGCTAGAGCAGTGTGGAGGGGATGCTGTTGTACCCAGAGGAAGCTGCAGCTGCTCCCTGTAGATTCAGAAGGTTTTCCCATGATGTGGGAGATGTATCAAAGGCAAGCAGCACAGAGGGAGTCCAAGTGGGACACTGCTGCCTGATGGGAAGGAGGGTAGAATTGGCTTTGGGTTTAGTCTAAATTGTTTAAATCACATATAGGATCTAGAACTGAAACTAGAAGTGTTTGTTGTCTGCATTATATTTGTGATTTAGATATAACATATTACACATGTAACAGCCCAGTTACTGAGGTATTTTCAGTGCTCCTCCTGCTTACAGGAAGGGGACAGCTAGATAACATTCTGAGCTCTGGTTATGTATTTGTTAGTTTATCAGCCCAGAAAGGAAAGCTATAAATCCCTGATTGCTGGCCACTGAGGACATCTTTTCATTAAAACAGCTTTGAACTGGTTTATTTGCTGCTGTCCAGCAACAATTGAATGCAACGTGGGAATTATTCCCCATTTCCCACAAATATACTTCCATACCAAATTCAGGACAAAATTTGCTATGTAAAACTGAAGCCTGCAAAAATAATTCTCATCTACGCAGCAATATCCTTTGCCTTAATTTTATAATATAAACACACAACAGCTACACCTGAAGAGTCTGGAAATGTAGCTGGAATGTTCTCTTCGCCCATGCTCATAGGCAAAGCTCCAGTCCTGTATCTATCTCCAAGAATCATACACTGGGAAATTGAAATTTATGGAAGACTATACTTCAACTGGTTTTGTGGTCAGAAGAGTCACACTGCTTTTGCAGAAGGCAAGGAAAAGCTGTTCTATACATGGGTGTAAAATCAGCAGAATTACACGTCCTAAATGGGAGAGAAAGAGTCTTCTCAGCTGCTCACATGAAAACCAGGCAGAAGAAAGATATAAACAGATGGTCTTGAGATTTTCCAATTACAAGCCTTTTTGGCAACATACAACTGGAGGAATTCCAAACACTTGTCACTTTGACACCGCTTTGTGGTAAGCAATGGGATTTTGGAACTTAAAAATTCTGAAATATGCTGTGATCTAAATCAAAATCACCACTCAAGGAGTTAAAGTCAATTTAGAACAGGTACCAATCTAATGGAAGCAAATCTCAAAGAGCATAAGGAAAACTATTTTTAAGTGATGCTTATTCATAGATTCACTATGATTTTGCAATAGACACAGAAGATTTAAGCAACTTTATGCAGGCTAGGCACACTCTCACTGTTGCTGACACTGTGAAATTGAAACCCACCCATAAGAATAAGAGGCAGACTGCTAAATACAGCATCTCACAAGATGAAGAAATCCTCCATTCCTGAAAGGACCATTTCCCATACAATTCTATCTCCATTTGCAGGAACCCTGAAAGCAAAGGAACTTTGAAATATGAATTCCTCCTCTGTGATTGGTTCTGGGGTTTTAAAAATTTCTTTTAAAGAATTCCATTTCTTTAAACATTCAGTGCTTAAGGATCTCTTTTATTATCATTTGCAATTTTTATTCCTAGCAGGTTATTCAGAAGGGCTTAGCTAGCATTGGTATGCACAAAAGGTGTTTAAATAGAACTGAGTGGGCACCTCATGGAGAAGCTCATGTGCATGCACATGTCTAAAACAAGAGGCAGCTTTAACATTTGGACAACTTTGAACCCTTTAAAGCTCTTGGATTTCCCTGCTGTGTGCTCCCACATTTTGACTACCTGAGGGCTTCAGCTGATAATTTAATGAGCTTGTAATCAGTGATGCACAAATATTTCACTTTTGAAGAGGGAGAAACCTCTCATTCATAGGTTTTGCAGGAAGAAAGACTAAAAATAAAGGAACTCACAGTACTTATTTTGTATTATAACTGTAAAGTGTATCAGTGCTCCAGGTTCCCATTTTGCATTAGGTAAAGGAGCCATCTAATGGCATGCTCAATTCCACAGCTATAGGTAACACTAGCCTCTTATCAAAGTACATCACAGAACCTTATCAGATTCAAAAAAGAAGTATGTGACATACAGACTCACATACTTTCCACCCTCACCAAGTTACTCTTCCAGGGTATTCCAATGTGGTAACTCAAAGAGAGCTACAAAAAACTCTGGGTCACGTAATAACAGCTAAAGAAAAGAAAGAAAAAGAGCGGACACTAATTTCATTCCACATGATGGTGTGAAGGTTTCAACACCAAAATTTCTTTCAGAATCTGAATTTTGGCTTGAGTTCCCAAATTACTGTTTTTAGTGCAAAACAGTCAAACAATTCATTTGAAACTCATAAGACCAATTACAAAAAAAAACTATGTATGAGAATACAGAATAGTTACCACTCAATAGAAAACAGCAGTGAGGAATCTTCCCCAAAACAGCTAATGCTTCCTGACATAACCCAAACTATGGTCCTATTTTCAAAAGTCACAGCCCATGAAACGGGCTGAAAAAAACCTGAAATGGAAACAGCTGTTAGTTTTCCATTCATTAGACTGGCTATATGCCATCCAAAATTAGGACTTCTGTCCAATGATGTGAAGCATTTGTATGAGAAACCTGTTTTTAAATCCAGGAAATAAAACCTGCGCTTACTTGTTATTGGTGGGTCCCGTTGCCAAGACATCTGATTGCAGCTTTGGGAAAAATCCTTGCTCGTATTTCCCTTGGCCAATCTTCATGTCGAGCAGGTGGGGGTGGATGGCTGTGTGGTCAATCTTCATCAGGCGCTGCTCGATGGACTGGGCTGCAGGTGACAGTCACAGGTGAGCAATTGTGTCACCACCCACCCGAGGGCACGCGCTGCCACAACAGCACTGGTCATGCTCAGAGCCCTGGAAACCCACTGGAGTTAAATGGTGACCTTAGACACAAATCTGCCACTCGCAGAGGTGAGGAGACACTTGTGCTGTAGGGATCTTAATTTTGCTTTTAGTTTCTTTACCCAACACAACGAGCACCGGTGCAAGCAAGTTAGCTGTTAAGCAAGCAGGTATTTACAGGAGCCTACGAGATGCATTAGGAGCTGGCAACAGCAATGCCATCTTCCCCTGAAATTCCTTGTTTGATTTTAAGGCTTCTTCAGCAGAACAGAGACCTCCAAGGCCAGCTGCAGCCCTGTGGGACTGGGCACCTTGCTTAGCCCCAGACATGTTGGTCCCTGGGCAGATGCTTGTGGAGGGACACCTGAGTTTTGCAAACATCTGGGACTATAAATATCCTCTTCCTGAATTTAGATATGCCTTTACTGGATGGCAGGCCTTCAAAAAGCATAGCTAACTGTAGTAAGACCTAAGCAGCATCAGGAAGATGAGCAGATTCTTGGAAACAAGGAAGGCTATGGTAAGATGGGAGAGGGCTCCCCAGGAATCTCAGCTCCACTGAAACTAAAGCAGTTCAAAATCCTTTGCTTCAGGGATTTGAGGGTTTCAATCTCAAACCTCAAATAGAATGAAAATTAAACCTGTCACCCTCTTAATTTGTGAAGAACTTGGGAAAGGAGGTGTATGGGTAAATTCAGCATTTAATTAGCAACTTTAATATTCAACTCTTTCTAGCCCATCTATTAACGGGCAGGCCTGTTCCTTCAGCGTATCACAGCTACAGGATACATATGCAAAGTGTGGAAGCTAAACCTGTTTTCCATTTGTTAAGAATAACATATAACTCATTTCCTGTTTTATAAAAGTGTGATGGGAAAGAAGCTGTCACAAGATTTACATACATTATCATTAGAAACTCAGCAAGTATTTTTACCCTTCTAAAAAAAATAAAAATCACTTTGTATGGTTCCATTTTGGAGAAAAGGAGTGGGTAGTGTGGGGTCAGAGGATTTGAAGGGTTCCAAAAATAGTTAAACAAACAGGTGTTGGATCAGTGCTGGGGTCACATATACTGTGAATGGTAAATATGAAGGAAAATTGATATTACTATCAGTTTGCTGCTTTTCACAAGACAGAATATGAGGTTCTGGTGCCACAATATCTGCCAAAACTAGACGCTGAATAGACAGCTGACCTGCAAATTAGAATTGGTTTAGACAGAAAAATTTAAACAGACACAGATTTCTATTTCTGACATGTTTACAGCAAGTAAAACACTGAAGGAGTTAAACCTAAAAAAAGCCCCACGAGAAATATGTTTGCCCTATCTTACTACTATGTGTCCCAACAAATTTAGGAGTATCATTTCCTTGTATTACTTAGAAATTAAATAAATACTTGCACAAGCATTAAACTAGAAATTCAAATATAATTTGGAAAGGCATCCTGTGACAGTAACAGAAAAAGATTCCAATCCTTCAGTACAGTGTATTGTTCATTAACACTGAACATCTATTGCTAGAGGTACTAAATATGCCACACAGGATTACATCCCCACCCAGCATCCCCTGCTGCTCTAACCAAATGGTGTAAGGCTAAACAATGTCTTTTTATGGAAGGGGGAGACAAGGCCAGTGGACCAGACACCAGGGCTTGACTCCTCCGTGTGGCTGGCACTGGTCCCACCACCAGGGTGAAGGAAAGCTCTCCTGGAAAAGGAACAGGAGCTGCCTGAAATGAGAAACTGTGAGCCAGTTCCATTTGGGTTTGGCTTGATTTTATTAAAGGCACCAGCCCTGGAGAGCTCAAAGAGAAGGCTCCTGCCATTTCTGGTCTTTAACAGGATGATTAAGTTGCAGCTGAGATAAGGACACTGCTGAGTCCTCCTCAGGTAGCTCCAGGACTTTATCAACTGCAACACTCAGATGACTGAGGACCTATATTTCTTGGTGGCTGACATTGTACTTGTGAATATTTTACCAGCCCATCTGAACATACCTGCTTCTTTCAGAGTGCTGCATTTCTGGTAGTTGGATGTCCGCAGTGCAGGGGCCCTGACGTTATACAGCCTTATTTTCTCAATTCTGGAGTCAAAAACTCGTAGAAAAGGGTCCTTCTCCTCCCACTGGGACATTATCTTATTGTCTATGAAGGTTGCAAACATCTGTGTTTCGATGAAGTGTGAAAGGAATGGGAGGTAAGGCTCGGGTTGGTCCGAAAGGAAGGAAGCCTGAAATACAGAACAGCTCATTAGTGCCACATTCATGCTCAGCACTGATGTGCCCAGCCATCCTTCAGCAGAGAACTGATCCAGCAGCCAGCAGGAAGGCTTGGACAAGGCTTCCCTCACTGCAGAAACACCTCTCAGAGAGCTGTGAACCCATCTACAAAGGGGTTTGGTTCACAACTGTAAGAAATAAGCAGTCAGGGAGGCTTTGACAGCTGGAACAAAGGGGTATCAAGTTACTAAAGTAGTGCTCATACTGCCTGCTTTTTCAAAGCAACCTAGTAGCTCTCACCCCCAGGAATAAACCCTGTGAAATGCATGGCAGACGATCACATGTGCCCCCATGGCACCTCTGGTCTGGGCATCATTGCCTGGAACCATATCACTTAAAGTGTCATACATATCAAGGGGTGCACAGTGCTCTTCAGTGATGTTACACAGCGCAATTAATCATGAATTTCCAATTAAAATTGACTGTGTGTCTAAATCTCTAACTGAGCTTTGAAAACTGTAAACTTAACAGCCCATTTTATTGCAGAAGCACTAGCAGAGATTGCCTAAACAACCCCATCCTTTTGAATGCTACACTGTTTTAATGGCCAAAACCAAACAAACCAATAAAAGGCATGGCAGCAATTTTTGTAAATCAAAAACTGACTCAGATCAGTATTTAGTCTGTTCCTCACTGTTCATCCTCTTAACCTTCTCCTTAGAGAAGGACTTGGACCTAAAAAAGATGATGGCTAAGAATACTATCTGCTTTGTAGGGTCACTCAGCAGCTGTGCAAGGTTCCCAACATTTCCCATTCTTTTTGCTGTCCTCCCATCTATTTATATTCCCATTTCTAATCTCAAGAGATTCCTTTTCCCTCTTATGCGTACACAACAACGGAGTCATAACAATACTCTTTAAGTGACAACCTTCTTCAGAACAACATCACCCATTACCAAAACCTCTACCATGAGATTAGGAAAAATGAAAGATTAGATTTGGTTTTTTATCTCAAGTGTGAACCTCTCCTCCCAGCAATCAAAAAAAAGAAAGAAAGACAGAAAAAGAAGTCACTTAGCATTGTTACCCTTCCACCAAGCCCACAGGAGCAGCCCCACGAGCTGGGCAGAAGCCTGCCAGCTTGCTTTGTACAAGCCAGGATGGCTCTGAACAGCTCAGTGGATGCGCTCCGATTCACTCTGGCAGGAGATCTGGCCCTGTGTAATGGAAACGGACAAATCTTGCAGCGAGGCAGATGAGGAACGGCAGACCAAAGAGAACCTAGGCTATATTTACACAAACACAGCTATCCTCCCTCCCCCTTTTAGATGGAGACATGAACACATGGCTATCTTTACTTTGTCAAAGTTTTGCATTTGTTCCCTGTTTGTCAGCCACGACTCCATGTCGGGGGCAGCCTGGATGACGAAAGCCTCGTAGTCTGCGAACAGCTGCGTGAAGCGGTTGGCGAAAACCTCGCGGAGCTGCACGTTCAGTTTGTAGTCCCTCAGCTCCAGCTCCTCACAGGACAGCTTCCCATCCTTCTCCTCTGTGAGGGGGGGGCTGATGGTCATTTTCTCCATGGTCACGCCTGTTCTCTTGGCCAGGGCCTGCAGGCGGGCAATGGTCTCGTTGCCTTTCAGCAGCTCGTACATATTGAGGGCATTGCTGGGGATGTTCCCGTTCTTCTTGTCGTTCACCAGGTCGCTAAGAACCAAGTTCTTGAGTTTGGTGGCGCTGTCACTGCAATGCAGGTTGCCTTCTGGAGGGATCCCAAACTGCAGGAGAACCTCAGAGATTTCCTGGATAAACTCCAGCTTGTTGGGGAACTGTGGGAATTCCTCTGGCAGTTCAATGAAATGGTTATCGATGTCTACAAAACACAAGTTTGCCTGCAATACAAACAAAAGTTTCAAAATGGACACTCAGCACTGAACTGGTTCCCCTGTGATGTAGCCCTTTCTCCCAGGGTGCTTCCAGACAGAAGGGTAAGTGCACACATATGCAGGACACTTTAGCTGTGTTGTCTAGCCCATGACATTTCAGACTTCAGGAAAGCTGAGGGTCAACTGCATGACAAATAAAGGCTCCTGCATTCTCCTGTTTCCCCAGGGCACGCAGACCCCAAACTCTCCACTACAAAGATCTCATACACCCTCTCAGAGCAGCCAAGGACACACCACCAAGCAGGAAGTGCAGCACCACTTCTCAGCCCATGCAAATACCCTTTGTGTGAATTACTGCATCTCACAGGCACATTTATTTTACCAACTGCAAGAAGCCTCTGCAGCTGTGCTACCAGGAAATGAGATGTTCAGTGAGAAAGATGATGCTGCTTCAAGCAAAACTACAAAAGAGGGTCCCACAGAAATCCTTTGGGATTATGTCTGAGTACAGTTTGTCCACTAGAGGCTGAGTCTTGTCTCCCCACTCCCCTGACCCTCTGTTTCCATGGAGGCTTTTAATAGTGGCAATTCCTCTGTCTGAGATTTAAAGAGAGTGCTCTTAGCTTTGCTATGAATGGAGATGGATCTCAGTCTGGTAAGATTAAAGTTAAGTGAAGACATTAATCTAGCAGGGCAGATACTTTTACTAGGTAAGTGTCAATGGAGGGATAGAAGAACCCCACATAAAAATTAATTACATTGCAAATGCACCCTCAGGAATAACAGCAGAATGAAAAACAGTAATTGATCTTCAGAATGGTGGCTTACATCTAAAATTCACTGTCTGAGTGCACTGTGCTGAGTAAAATCTTAACCCAGGTCAGATTCCCAAGGTGCTGAGCTCTGATGTGTTTTATCCTGGCATAAAACTGCAGAACAGGAGATGCAGAAAACCCACAGGGCAGCAGCAGGTCTTTGTTAGCCTGATTTGGCCATTAGCACAGCTCCTCTGCCTTCTTTCAGGCACTTTTAGTGTTCTTTACTTCTTACCAAACACCCTAGACTAATCTTCAGGTTATGTGGAAACAAATTAATTATTTTCCTTCATTTTTGAGAGGTTAATTTTCAGCCAGACAATACATTCCACAACAAATATGTTTATAATATATTGGATATCTCAGGGACATGTTTATTAACATTAATCATATTTCACATAGATACTTTAAAGCATATTAGGATTCATCTGGTAAAGGAGAAGTGTCCCTTCAGCTTTTTTTAAATTTAGTTTGTACAAAGAAATGCATTTCTCCATACAAAACAATTTGATTAAACTATGTAGCTATTACACAGTTGTGGTATGCATCAGTACAGTTCTTTAGCTCAGGGACTGCCTTCTTATCTATCAATATTTCATTTCAAAGGCTTTTTAATTTCAGCTCTGCATATCATTTACAAAATTCGAAAAATGAGATTTAGATTCAGAAAACCCTTGGGGAATTGGTCTCACTTCTCTCTTCAAAAACATCTGATGATTAAAGTTAATGCAGGGAGATTAGTAACCTTAAGACAGCATGATGGCCAGTTGTTACAATTTTTATCTCTAACAAACAAATGGTTTATATTTAGAGCAAGAGCTTGAAAAGCTAGCCCCTGGCCTGAACAATAAAGGAATGCTGATGTGAACAGTGCTTCATCACTGCTCGCATGCTGACGGGTTTTTTATTTTTTATTGTCTAGAGGAATTTGAGATTCAGGATCCTCCCTGTTCAATGTGTCGTATTTCTTTTCCTCTCTCACAGCTGCTGGACCTGTGGTATTCCTAAATGCTGATATTTTTCACTCATTTGTTAAACATCATGGAGGGGGCAGATTCCACCCCGCTCTTACTCTTTTCTCCCTGGTGGTATTTGTTATTCCAACGATGCTGCAATACTAAATACTGTCACATTAACATATTAATTTAAAGAAAATGACAGCTTAATCTGCTAACCAAAAGCATGTAACTAATAATTTTAAAAATTGCAGTGATTATATAATATTAGCATGGTTTTACTGAGGAGCATAGCTAGATAGCAGCCTTGCTTCCACACCAGCGCAGATTTCATGTGCTTCAGTCACTGTACCCAGGAGGTAAAACTTGATTTGCAGTTCCACACCACTGAGGCTGACTCAGCCACCTTCATGCAGTATGTAAAATAGATCTTTATTAAAAAATGTATTTCCCCTGCCCTGTGTCTATCCCTCCACTTCCACACAAAAACTCCCACTGCTGCTGTTCCCATCTGCCATCTCAGTCAGAGCAGGTATTTGGAATCCTTAAGGACTCTGCCCCCAGGAGAGTCTCCTCAGCACAGCCACTGGCAGGAGATGTTGCTGCTGTACAAACAGGTACTTTTGGGGTTCCCACTGATTTTAAGAGGAAACCTAAGTTTAAAAGCACATGGTATGCTCTCGTTCCAGTCACCCTCTGGAATGCAGACAGGTGAGCCATAGCCCAAAGACTCTGCTGTATGGCCAGGTTAAAATGTGAAGCAGTTTTAATCACCTTGTCAAATTTTGAGGAGGAAAAAAACTCC
This sequence comes from Agelaius tricolor, assembly GCF_023055355.1. Taxonomy (NCBI): domain Eukaryota; kingdom Metazoa; phylum Chordata; class Aves; order Passeriformes; family Icteridae; genus Agelaius; species Agelaius tricolor. The sequence goes on from NW_027269263.1 coordinate 9,897,920, forward strand.
ATTCACTCTCCACCACTACCAAGCATTTAACCCTGAGATTAAGAGGATGACCTCTCCTTCCTTTTTTTTTTCCTCTCTAAGTGGCTCATAGGCACAGTACTAATGCAAGCCTGGCTTGTTTGAGGCCAGGACACTGGTCTAGTAAGAGACCAGGAACACAGGGGCTCAGCCACAGATGGGATGAGGCTGGCAGGACACAGGAAGCTCCTCAGCAGCAAGGGGACAGGTTTACACCATCTAGCACCTCCACCTGAGATCCAGACCCATCGAGATCCTCCCCCAACAAAATGCTCTTCAGCCCTCTGTCAGTAGGGCTGTGACACCGATGGAGTAACAAAACCTGGTGGAGTGCATGATGTAGGGAAAACCAACAAAATTTCAGCTTTGTCACCACAAACCGGAGAAAGAGAAGCATTTAGAAATCAAAACACTAAGTGGTACTCACAAAATTCAGAAATGGACCAAGAAGGGCAGTGGAGACTTCCCTACTATGTCACTGCTGCTGGCAATCAGTATCCACAGCACCAGAGAAGCCTCCTACCAGCAGGCATTATTTCCCAGCAGTAATTCACACATCTATTGGGCAGACACTCCAGCAAAGCCCCCCCAAGGTGGGCACTGACCTCCTGAGGCAGCTCCAGCTTGGAGCGGTCGGTTCCCTCCTTAGACTGCAGCCCCATCAGGTAGGGAACAGGAGCATCCAGGAAATGCAGGAGAGAGGCAGGAAGGATGGGGACATAGACGTGCTGCCACTGGAACGGGAACAGCAGCGTTGTGATTCCCTCTGCCACCGTCATCAGCCGCTGATAATCTAGACATGGCAGAGAAAGACAGATATTGAATTATCTCCCTGTGTTCTGCTTTTGAGATCTGTTTGGCAAGGATATCTGTGAAAAAACAAGACAGAAACCATGTATATATGGTAAGATGTTGTTTGGAAAATAAGACAGAACTTAAAAACCTTAAACATTATTTCAATCTGTTAAAACTCACTCCTCCTGTAAAGAAAGAGCTGAGCATAGGTATCATACCTTCTCTAGATCTATTCTATCATTAAATTAATTTATTAAAAAGATACCAAAAGTTCTGTCTCTAGTACAGGATTATACTCTAATTCCATAATAAGCATGTATTTTTACATGGGAAGAAAAGGAAAAAGAAGTGAATTTCAAGGAAACATCATGGTTTCTGGCTTGCTCCTGCCTGCCTGCTTCTGCTCCACTTGCCTTCTATTTCCAAAGCTGAGTGTACTTTCCAGAAGATTTATCTTGGTCACATAACAGCATTAGTTTACAGTCCCTAAGTATATAAAAGCAGTGCTTTTAAGTTAAATCCAAACAGAAGCCCAATATAAATTTAGTTCTCAAATATATTCTGCACAGCTAGTGTATTTATATTATGTTACTTTCCCAAATTTGTCTTTAACCCACTAGTTCATTGCTTTGAAATATTTTGATTTTAGTAGGCACATAGTGCATTATTTTTAAATTAAAATTTCTTTTGGTCCAGCTGAGCTGAATGTTTCAGAATTTGGGTAACAGAAAATTATTTAACAAATATCCAGTCAGCATGACGCAATAGCACAAGATATTTATTAATACAAATGAGGGGATAAATTGAGCACAATTTTTTAATACAAATAAATAAATCACATACTGGTCTTAAAGAGATGGTCATCCTTACAGCAAATCTCAAACTGCAGACCAACCATCGGGAAAAGGTAAAGACCCCTGGGTTTGTAAGCTCCATGGCAGTGTCCAAACCCAAGCCTCATCAGTGCCAGGCAAGTCTCACAAGCTCTGGCTTGAACAACCACAAGAACTTCCCTCTCATAGAGGCCAGACCCAGATCCTGGGTAACACTTGGGATGTTGCCCATCTCTCCTAATTCTCTCTGCCCCACTCCAGGAGACGAAAGATATCTGTATGAACACCCTGGTTCTGAGTCAGGTGAGAAGGCTTTTTCCTCCAGCCCCATTGACTGCTTTTGCCTGGAGAGGATCCCAGCTTTACCCTTCCCATTTCCTGAACATCCCAGCCCGAGACCTTGGCAGACACCAACAGCAGCAAAAGTGCTGTCATCTGACACTGCTCAGCTATTAGGAGGTCACTGGGAAGATGTTCTTGAATAAATATGCAAATTCCAACAACAAATTGCATCACCCGTTCTCCTTGCTAGCAGCTCTCTGTGGAAAACCAGCCATGATCTGCAGAAGGTCAGCTGGCAGGGCAAAAACCATTTTTCATCTTGTCTTACTAATAGCTATTCAGTCAGCCTGCAAAATTGTCATGCATACAAGTCAGTCTCAAGGTTACACCTCCAAAACGCTCCCAGCTACAGATCAGTCACTTATGAATCCCTGCCCATGCAATGGTCTGCAGCTACACTTGTGCATTCCCTGTCTTGTTGAAGAGCACTTACACAAACTCAAGTTATAATACCTACTTGGAGAAGCTTAGGAGCCTCATAACATTTCATAACTATGAAAGCTTTAAAGGTTAAAAAATCAAATAGAAAAAGCAGCATGTCCTAGTATGTGAAACATTTTCCAAGTCTGTCGTGATCTACACAGCCACAGGAAGAAACAGGTCTCGGCAGAAAAGATGCAAGCATCATTTTGAATAAGGGTATTCAGCTCTGGAAATGCATGCTGACTTTTCTCTGGTGCTACAGATAATATTTAACATGGTCACTAGCACAAATTTTGTAACCAATTTATTATGAGAAAAGCTGATTAAAAAAAAAAAAAAACAAAAAACCTAGTGATGACTAAATTATTAGACTAGCAATGCTTGTCAGTGATTAGCAGATGAAAAATGTTTATGTACCCAGCAGTTTTGACTGAAGAGAGGCAAGTTCCAGTTTCCTCCAGAAAACAATATACAAAAATCTGTAAATACTTTTTTGTTATCTGTTTAAAGAAGCCAAACTCTAATTACTTTTTACATACTTTCAAGCTATATGAGGTTAGATACCTATCTTATAAAGCCTGAAATAATTTTTGATGGAGGGATTCTTGTACCTATCATCATTTGAGGGAAACTTACATGGCTACTGAGGACAACCTGGAAACAGCAGATTGAGCAAATGGCCTCAAGTTGTGCCTGAGGAGGTTTAGATTAGATGTTAGGAAAAAATTTCTCCACTGAAAGGGTTGCTGAGCATTGCAAGAGGCTGTCCAGGGAAGGGGTTGAGTCACCATCCCTGGAGGCATCTAGAAGACGTGTAAAAATGGCAATTAGAGACATGATTGAATGGTGGGTTTGGCAGTGTTAGGTTTACAGCTGGAGTTGACCTTTTCCAGCCAAAATTATTCTAAGACTCTTCATGTTCAAAGCTCCATCCCCATTTTGTTCAGAGAACATTTTCCAAGAGAAACTGCTCAAGGAGGAGAACCCCAGGGCAAAGTGGGCCCTGGGGCTTCTACTGCAACCACTCTCTCCTAATATCTTAGCTGGATGTTGTGGCATTTGCATTCTCTGAAAAAATTCCTTTGCCTGGGGTTTTTCTCTTGGGAAGCTGAAAGGCAATGAGAGAGGCCTCAGAGAAAAGGAAAATAATCCTTATCTCATTTGCTTCTCCTGTGTTGTACTTGTCTAGAACGTGTTTGGAGATTGTTTACCCACAGGTGATTGTTTCATTGGTTTCTGGTGTGAGTTGTTTTCACTCTTTGGCCAATCGGGGCCAAGCTGTGTCAGGACTCTGGAAAGAGTCACAAGTTTTCATTATTAGCTTTTTAGCATTCAGTAAGTATCCTTCTTGTACTCTTTAATATAGTATAGTATTCTTTAATATAATGTAGTATAATATAGTAATAAATTGGCCTTCTGAGAACATGGAGTCAGATGCATCATTCTCTCCCCTCGTTGGTGAGAAAGCATTTACAATAGGATGTGGTGCAGCATTGTCTCTCACACAACCTTTTCACTAAGTGATGGGCAGCAGAGTCAAACTCAAAGGCTTTGGATCCACCTCCCTTTTCCAGTACCATCACCATCCTCCAGGGGATCCTGGCCAAGCACCTCAATTCCCTGTGCAGGACATGCCAGGGCTGCAGGGACCTGCTCCCCTGCAGGCTGGCAGTTCTGCTGCTCCAGCACCATCCTCAGCCATGCTTTACCCAGCTCTGGTAACATTCACATGGCTCATAAGAAAAAGGGCTTAAAACGCACACCCTGAGATATTCCTGTAGAATTACCAACCACTGTTTTCTGCTGGAGATGGAAATGGTTCCAGCACTTGAACATCAGTTCCCTACAAATGTTTTTCTGAGAGAGGACAAAGCTTGACAATTTTTTTGTCTTGGTGTTGATTCTCCATAATGCAATAACAGGACAATAATCAGTAAGAAATATCTATTCCAAAGACCTTAAAGTTCAAACACAGGCAGTGACTGAAGAAACAAAATAATCTTCTCTTCATTGTACATACTGGGGAAAATCTCTGAGATGTTAAGCAATTCATAAAGCTCAACATAAAAATTACTTTTCCTGCCACCAAAGTCTGGTATCTCAAAATCCTTCCCATGCTGCAGCAGAGCAAAACCAAGATCCTTTGAGAAGGCAACAAGACATCAGTGTTATCCCTGCTCCAAAGAGCTAAGACCACATATAGGTTCTACCCCCAAAACAGAAGAGAATGTCACCTGAGACCTTCTCAGTAAATTCCCAATCACAGGAACTGTGTGCACAAGGCATGTGTAAGGGCACACACACTCATTCTCCCCAGAAATGGTGTTCCTGCTGGGAACAGTGCACTGTTACTCCAGTTTCAACACCTCCAGCCTTCCCAATGAAAGCAGAGCTTGGCCATTTTCCAACTCTCTGTTCCAGTAACCTACCAAAGGTAGGGCAGAAAGCTTACCACAGAGCTGGAGTCACAGCCTGGATCCTCTAAATCCAGTCCAAGGCTTTTAAAATAGACTGCTTCTTTATTTTCCTTTTGAAGTCTCACTTTACATACATTTTGAAAGCACTTGGAAGCATTTGAAGAGATGAGTTACCTGGACACCACTTCCTTTGCTCTACTGCTTTTAGAACACACATAAAGGATAACAGCAGCTTTGCAAAGCCACATATTTAAAAATGCACCCTGGAAGATGATAATCAGATGGTATTCTCAAAGAGTACCTTATCAATATGCACAAAACAATTGTCATTAAACAAAATAAAGCAAACCAACAACAGAGAACAGAAAAACATCAATGAACCTGAATGAATAAAACTAATTCTTTAGAGGCAAACACCTGAACAGGCTTTAAAGCATTCTTGTGACCAACAGTTTTTCCACATGCTTCCTCTTCAATCCAAGTATTATAAGTAATTGTTATGCAACTGTCTTTTTTTTTTTTTTTTTTTTTTTTTTGGAACAAGATATGAGTTAGATGAGTCAGGTACATTGGAAAAACTGGAAAATAAATTCTTTTCCTTTGAGGTCTGAGTATGAGTCAAGAACATCTCCAAACCAGACCTGTCTTGGGTCTGGGTACCTTCAGATCTGTAATGTTTATATAAAGCACACTGCAGATGAAAAACTAAATCTGAAATTCACATCGGAGACAAAAATTGTTTATGAAAGCAAAGGTTTTCAAATCAGATCTCAACAGCTCCACAGAAGCATCACACACAAGTGCTGCAGACATCAAAGTGCCCTGGAAGCTTCCACCTTTCATCTGATTTGTCTGCTGGCAGCTATGACAACTGACAAGCCAGTCCTGGTGACTTTCAAGAGATGTTCAGATAAAACACACAAAAATGGTGCAGGAAATGTTTATTCACTGCAGAAATCACCTTGCAGGTGTGCTGCATTCAGGAAACCTGGCCAGGTGCCATGACATGGGGCTGTGACCAGCAGCCTGTCCTGAGGAAATGACCCCTGGCACCTCAGTCCCCTTCCACCCCCAACGGAAAGGTGCATTCACCAGTTATATGATGAAAGCAGAGGGGCAATTTATGCAAATATGAAAATACATATTTTCCTAAACAGAAGGGTCAAGACAAGCCTGCATCTAATTGCCTGAAGAATTAGCCTCTCAAACTGGGGGTCAGCTCTGTCCCAAGGGAAACATCCCAAGGCCAATACTCACCGAGGCCAGTCCTAACCCTTTTCCTTGTTGGCCAACGCTTAATTTACAAAGCTTCTTCTTCAATACATTTCCATTTATATAATTTAACTATGTCCCAGCCTGCCATCAGTGGCTCAGCATGAATTTATGATTAAGAGCCATCCCAAGAATTAGCTCCCATTACCAGCATGGTTAAGTCTCTGAGAAGAGGGCAAAAGTCTGTGCCAAGGCTGCCAAGTCTGTGCCAGCAGGACACATGAAGGTGCTCCTGAGCACACAGGGAGCCCCTTGCTCTCCCCCATGGCTGCTGGGGCAGAACAGGCTCCCCAGCCAGCAGCAAGAGGATGGGGAGGACAAAAGAGTCCACCAGGGAACAACTTTGGTCATGATCACTTTAGACTGCCATGTTATTTATCTGGTATTTGCCATAACTGCAAAGGCCTAATTTAACTTTCTTCCCCTCATTCTGAAAAGGTAAAGATGTTTCATTGTGGGAAAAAATGAGATCCAATTTCAAAAAAGAAAAGTGGAGAGGTTGTGGTGTGTGTGTGGCTTTATCTCCCTTTACAGCTCACTGTGAGCACAAACAGGAGTGGGGCTGTAGCACAGACCTGAACCAGCTCCTTCTCCTTTTTTCCAGATGCTTTAAAAGCTTCACTTTTCAGGTCATACTGACAGCTAACAAAATGGAGCAACTTCTAATTAAAAAACAATTTTGCCATTTCACCTAAGTTAAAAAGGAAGGCTATATGTCATTCTCTGATTTTTCTACCCAATTACTTTTCTTTTTTCCAGGGAAACATGCACTGCTGCCTCTGAGTGTAGTTCTACTGAGGCCATAAACCCAGGTCTCCTCGACAGCACACAGATTTTGTCCCCATATAATTTGTTCTCTGCAATAGCCTTCCACTGATTTGGATGAATATTAGTGTGGAGGGCAGCTGTTTAAATAATGAGTAGAAGAGCAAAGGTTTTTCATGTAACTATTTGATGTAAAAACACTTTAAAAGGCAAACACATTATGCATGTACTAGTTTTTAAAAATCTACCCCAAAACAGACCTCATAAGAAAGATCTTTCAGACACTACACTTTCTAGGCAATGGCTTTATATATGCATAGTCATTTGTATTACAATTTCTAAGATCAAAAAAAAAATAATGTAAAGAATATTTCAATCTTGGAGGAGCAATTACTCAGGCCCTTGGAAAAAACAACTTGGAAAACGCTCAAAATTATAATGAGTAGAAACAGCCTAAGCTCTAAGAAGTTTATCTCTGTCTCATCCACACGTTCCCTCTCATGCTTAAATCCCTTGAAAGGCAGACATACAAAATGGATTGCTGAGGTTTCCACAGAGCTCACAGTTTAATTCATCTCTCTCCAGCAGGAATCCCACACCAGTGATGTTTTGTTACTTATCCTTTGGAAATTGTAGTAGCTGTTGAAGAGTGGACAGAAGCAAGACCTTCCATCTGCACAGTTGCACGGGAGAGCTGTGCTTTGAATAAAGGGCACTTACAAGAGCACTGCAAAGACTGCACCCAGAAGAATTGCAGAGAAAGCATGTCTAATCCCTCCCCTTGGTTTTCAAAGCCCAAATGTTGAAAACTTGCCCTATTTAATATTAAAAAAAATTCTCTATATGCAGAAGGAAGGAATGAAAATATTCTCTATACACAGAACCTGAAGCTGCAGGAGTTCACATAGAGTGAAGGCAATTTTAGGTACAGGTTTCCACACCACCTTTGCAGACCAAAGTTGGCACTTCCCACCAGCAGCTGTTGTGATTAACTCCCTGGAAGTCCACACAGTCTCCAGGAGCAGTAAGGGCTGATCATTTCAGTCTTACCACTGAGGTGCAAGCACAGGTCTCTGCCAGTTACTCAGCCATGCAGTCCAAAACATATGGGAACAAAGCAGCTTAAAAACTGAGCTCATCATTCTTTGCTGCCAGTCTCTCTTCAGCCCTCTGCTCAACCACCACAGCTGTAAAGTGAAGGTACAATCCCTGCATTTTCCCAAGTGATGGGGTACCAGTCACCCCTAAGACACCATCAACGGTGCAACTGGATACCCAAAGAGGACTGTAGCAGCCATGGTACAAACAGCCACTCAGTGCTCCTGTCCCCAAGGCAGAGCTGTGCCAGACACTCTCATATCATGCTGGGAACACATCCAGAGCAAGCTGGATAAAGTCACCCAACACCCTCACCTCTTCATTGACTTAGATGCCTTTGTTCAGGCTGCTGGAAGCATTATGCCCCAGGGTTAAAAATAAACTTTTTCATCCTCAACTCCTAGTTCCCTTGAGAAAAAACACTTCAGAAAAGCCAGTACAGTCTCTGTGCAACCTTTGTGCCAGCCTTTCACTGCTGTTATTATGAGCTAGGCTTCTTTGTATGGTTGGGGTTGTGCAACAATTTATATTTTCACTCCACTTTCCAAAAGAAGCCTTTATTCTACAGAAGAACTAAATTTTTGACAAGCTTAAATGAAAAGCTTCCTTCCAACAGGTCTAGGAGAACCACAAAAAAGTCAGCTTACATTTCCCATATGTGTTAACAGCAGCTCTCACTGAAATAGTTTCATGAACTGAAGTAGGTTTTGCTCCAGCTCTGATTTCTTGAGCATTACATGATTATGTCAGTGAATTGTGATTTTGTGTAAATAATGCTGTCTTGCTTGAAATTGCAACCAGAGGATCTTCTACTAATCTCTTGTTGAGTTTGAGAAGGTTGCAGGGAGGCCAGGCCTCTGGAAACACAGTCCAATGAGTCCACCCTCTTTAAAGCAGAAAAGCAAAGAAGGGTGAACTTGCAAAATGCCTCTCTCATTTGTTATTTTGGAACAAGAGATATGTCAGCCAAAGCATTTTCATCTTTTGCCTTGAAAGAACTAGGGAGCTAAGAAAGTTTTTCTCCCCAATGGATCTCATGTCACCATTACATTTTCTGAAAAATCCCTTTGCCAGGATTTCTTCTTCTGGGAAGCTGAGAAGCCTCAGAGAAAAATGAAAAGAATAATTATCTGATTGCTTCTGCTGTGTTTTGCTGCTTTGGAATGTGGTTTGGACATTGTTTACCAACTGGTCATTGTTTTATTTGTTTCATGTGAATTGTTTTTACTTAATGACCAATCACATCCAGCTGTGTCAGGACTCTGGTGAGGGTCACAAGTTTTTCATTAGAATCTTGTTAAGCTTTCTGTATGTATCCTTTCTCTATTCTTTAGTATAGTTTTAGTATAGCATTCTTTAATAAATATCATAAAATAATAAATTAGCCTTCAAAGAACATGGAGTCAGATTCATCATTTCCTTCCTGACACGGGGGACCCTGAAAATACCACAATTCTCAAAGCTGAAGAGAGCAGATTTGGGTACATTCTAGGCTGGTTGTATTTCAAATCGGAAGATAGCTGCTGTTTTCTTTTTCAGGAATTGAAAGACTGACATTTAAAAGAAGCCTCAGTGCACAATTAGCCAAGCACTCAGCTATCAGGGTATGCCAAAACTGAGGCTTTGCACTTGCCCTCCACTCCACATTCCTCACCTCTGGGAACCAGCATTATGCTGCTATTTACATAATCACAGAATTTCCCTAACACAGCTATATACTTTCCCCCATGCACCATCAAATTGTGTCTGTGTTAGACAGGCAAGTAAAAGTCATGTCAAGGACATCCCTAGATTCACAAATAGAAAAGAAGAGTGGGGGAAGAAAAAATTCTGAAATTTGAAGGGTGGAAAGGATTACTTCTCACTATCTCACTTTTCTTTTAAACAAACGCCACACAATGAAACCAAAAACCAAGTAATAAACCTTTAAATCATAAGCAATAATTGGAAGAACAACATTTATCTAACATCTGGTGGACATGAAGGCTGAGTCAAAATTATTTAGTAGATACTTTGTATCTGTCTCAATGACTATTACAAAAGTAATGCATATGGAGGCTGCTCTCCACATGCACAAAATATTACTAAAATGTAACCTGACAAGCACATTTTTCTAATGCTGCTATCTTTCAGTGAGAAAGAAAAAAGAAAAACACCATTCTCAGTTCTCAGTGAGTCTATAAGCTGGGACCAGGGTGGTACTGATGAGCAGGGATGGGTGAGAGGCATTTCAGTGGTGCTGCTGTTTAATATCAAACCCCAGTGCAAAGTGGCAAAGGCAGCATGATTCAAACTGAGGAAGAAAGGGGATAACTGCACACACACACAGAGAAGCAGGAGGGAGGGGAAAAGCAGCCTAATCAAAACTAACAGCAGGATTTCTGCTCACACTTCAAACTGAGAGAAGATAAAACCTTTCATTTTCAGTTCTTGAAAGCAAACCCCTGGAGTCCATGTGGAGAAGAGCTCTGCAAAGAACTACCAACCCTTTGAATTCAGTCATTTGCAGAAGAACTACCCTTTTCCCACCTCCCTGAACATTGCTCCCCATTCTCAGTCATTTAGTTATTAGCATTACCATTACACACTTCCTGACCTTTTCTTTTATATGACAAACCCAAGCAATCCCTTCTGGAGTCTGAAGGTTCATTATCCATACCCATTTCAGCCCATTTCCCATCCTCTCTCCCTGCTCCATTTCAAGCTGTCTGCCGCTCAAACCACTTCTCTTGACAAAGCCTAGATATTCAGCATCTTTTCCTCTTTTCACTAAAAGGCATCCTGGCTCCAGGTTTTTCATTCTCCTTGATGAAACCACTCCCCCCACCCCCAATTGCTCTGATGCACATTTTCCTAATTTAGGGTCAGAATCAGAGATGCCATTTGGGAACCCAAATTACACAAACAGGCTTCCAGTGAGACTTAGAGGAACACCCAAAAAGTCTGAACATCCCCTTGAAAGTCAGCAGGAAAACTTGACCTTGACATGTTGGGCATCCCAACACCACCAGGACCACACTCACAGGAACCAAAATCTTGGAGGAAACAGTAATAGGAGTATGAAATCCCAAAGCATGCCCAGTGCTAAGTCAGGATTCCCCAAACCTGCAGCAGAGCGTTGCACTATTACAGAAAGACACAACCATAAGAGAAAAGGTTTGCAAAACCACATTTTCCAAAGCTTGCTGGCACACTTCAACATGGAACATGGACAGGCTCTGTGCAAGCAAACTTCTGACAATGCTTGGCCAATTCAATCTTAGCATTTTTGTCAGCAACATTCCCAAATACCTCAAGCAGGACTAAAAAAGGAATGACCAGTAGTTCCACTCAGTTTCAAAACCCATTAAATATTTAGCCTCCGAGTGCTAAAACACTCAGTGTTTTAACAAGAACATATCCAATGTATGGGAAGCAGGAAATTACACTAGACTTCAATATGCTGCTGAAATTTGAAAAACAAAGTAGCAGCAAGAGTGTCTTCTGCAAGATCTATTATTTTCTGCTGGTATTTCTGAAGAAGATAGGATTAATTTCATGCTGTCTTGCATGATCAAGGGCAGTGTGAGGATAATAATCAAATGTATTCTATTGCTAGCTGCAGCAAGTGATAAATACAATGCATAATTAAACAAGCAGCACCTAGACTGCCTGGAGGAAACAATTATTTAGTGCTTCCATTAGGATACACTCATTTCTCTCGTTTTTTCAATGCATTCTCACATTTCAAAAATCAACCTTAGCTCCACATAACAGGAAATCCTACAAGCTCCTGTGGCTGCAGCTGCCCAGGAACTGCCTGCTGGAAACAGACACTGCTGGATGAGTGCCCACCTTGTGAGTACAGAAGGATCTGCATCTCCAGAAGAACACAGGTGAAGACCTGGACCAGGTTCTCCAGGCCCAGCAGCTCGAAGACCTCCCTCAGAGGGTAGTCAGAGAGGGGCAGCTCGTTGGGCCCAGGTCTCTGGCAGATGATGGGCTCATAAACCCCATAAAACTTGAGCGACCTGCCCGGGGGCGGCAGGGGCACCTCGTAGAGGATGTTGTGGATGTAGCTCTCCAGGGGCAGAGGTGGAGGCTGCTGGGAGGTCACTGCCTTGTAGAGCTGGATCAGGAACTTCTTGCAGGCTTGCATGAAGGGCAGAGGGGTGATGAGGCAGATGCACTTGGAGACGTAGAGCGTGTCCCTGCTGATGTCGTAGGAGTTGTAGCGCTGGAGCTTGGCGAGGGACGTGGCGTCGCCCTCGTCGATGCTGCTGGCCAGGGAGTCCATGCTGCAGGAGGAGGAGGCGCAGACACTGCTGTACTGCTCTGCATTGTGCATCTGGTACAGCGTCTGCATGGCTGTGCAGATCTGCTTGCTCGTGACCTCCTCGTAGAAGGTGAGCACAAAGCCGTACGTGCGGGAGCCGTCCTCCCGGGTGATGATGAACGAGTGCAGTTGCGGGTCCCTGTTATCCGCCTGCGTCCTGAAGGACAGCCCCTTGGGCATACACAGCTAAGAGGGGAGAACAGAAATTGACAGAGTTACCTAAGACACAATTTCATTTTGCTGGTTTTGCTGTACAGGCACATTCTATTCATCCCCTGCATCACAACAAGCCATTTAGCTTTAAAAAAAAAAAAAGTATCCAAGAACAAAACCACTGATGCTACTTAAGAGGGAGACATGACTGAAGAAAGGAAAGCACCCTCCAAAATAACCCATCCATTAAGTCATTACGACTCATTTTCATTACTTGCTGAAACTGTTTTCACTACTAAATTGTCTTTGTGCCATTTATTTAAGCATCATATAAAAACATCCAGCTCTGCTCTCATTTGCATATATATGCCCACAGTACTCTAAAAATCAGAGAGTGAAGGAAGCATCTTATACCACTGGATTTAAATTACATAGACTTCTTGGAATTCTTTGATCTTCCCTAATTTTCTGGGGGAAGAAAACAACAAACAAACCAAACCCCAGCTGACTGGCAGCTATTACATTTACTTTCTTCTCTAAGTGCTACCAAATAGCTTAGACTGGATAAAAGGAGGACAGGGAGGGAAACACCCAAAATCTATGAAAGCCTCATTTTTGATTTACCACTCAGCAAAATCCCTTGCAGTGATTCTGTTACACTGAGTGTTTCTCTGAAGCATGGCCCTAGTGATAAATTAAGGCATTTTTCCAGACATTCTTTGGGAATGTTATCAACCATCTAATACAAAATAACAAACATCCAGCAAAACTCATTTGAATTGTGCATCAGCAGGAAACTGCTCATGTTCTAGTTAAATAAGTATATTTATAAACAAAGGACTATAGCTTTATTTGTAGCATCTGAAGAAATAAAAAGAAAGAAGGAGAATCTTCAAAGTGTTCCTTTTCAAAAAAGGCAACAGTAAAAGCCAACTTTACCACAGTATGTGAACCTAGGCACAACTGAGTGCACCCCCTAATGTCTCACCTTGAGCAGGAATAAACTCCTCTGGTGCTAGAAGAGATCAGAAGAAATAACTAGGTATTTTCAGGCACATCCTACCCTGAACTTCAGCAGTGTACCTTGCAGAGACCATTCAAGAGCCTGGTAAAGCTGGGAATTAGGCAAGTGGTCCAGACTCCACAACAGGCTATCAGACCCCTAAATTATCTAGGGCAGCTCTTATGTATTGCTCAAAAAGGTAATGTGTAGGGAAATAAGTAGCCTGGAGTTGGCAGAAGAATTTAATTCAATTGATGGCTTTGCTGACACAAACCATGAAATTGCAGCTTGAACTATTTCTGAAGAGCAGCCACATTTTTATTCAAGAGCTTTTTTATTGAGGCATTAACAGCAGTGCCATGGTTAAGGCTTCTCCAATAAAGAAGTAGTAAAAATTCTTGTTTCACACTTTATTTAAATTTATTCTCCACAGTAAATATCTCTCTTAACCTCATTTTTTGTCAGGCTTCTTTAATAAAAATTTAATTCTAGAATGTGGGATTTCAATGATGGCTGTAAGCCTTATCAAAGCCAACCAGGCTGAAATCATAGGCTTAAATCTCAATGCTATCAGAGATTAAATTTTCTTCACTTTACAGAAAAATACCTGGACAAGCAAATTAGATATACTATTACAATCAGGCACAGATAGGCATCAGGGAAATTCAGATCAGCTGAGACTGTTTCAGAAGGCTGTTTAAATAAATTTCCTCCAAGCCTTAATTATTATTCCCTTGTCCTTTGTATACTGGGTAAGCACACACAAAGGGATGCCCATCTATTAAGTTTCAGCCACAACTTGACACATGCAGAATATTGACCTTTTAAGACCCTGGCTGCAAACCTTGCCCCAGAGACTCCTGCTGTTGTTAGACCTATAAGAGGACACAGGAAAAAGCAGAGGGGAAAAAAAAAAAAAAAGATGGGAAGAACTGAGACAGGAGGAATGACCAGGAGTCACTTAAGAAGCTAAGATCAAAAGGAAGAGCCTGTAATCATTTTCCAGCAATACAGAAAGCTTTGAATTTGTGGTTAATATATGAAAACTTTCATCTCAGTGCCTCGGACATCAATCACTTCCCATCTCATCTGTGTCACACATGCCACAGGAGAGTGTTGGGAGAAGCTTGGGATGTGCTAAGGGGGGGTGAAATTTTAGCCTGCTGGTATGAATCTGGCTCACTAATGCTGAGAACACAGTCACCTGCATTGAATCTTTGTATAAACACTGAAAACTACCCAAGATTACTGATCAAAGGACAGCATTTTGGTTTTACTTTTCTATTTGTATTTAAATGTATCCATCAGCAGAAAACCATGTAATTACACCAGATTTGCAATAAGGCTTATAACCAAGATCGTTTGTAAAAACAAAAGGAAGATGCACCAGGATAGATAAAGAATAAAGACAGCTAATCCATAACGTGTCTCTGGAAGTCCTGAGCAGGAGATACCTCTTCCCCAAGCACAGAGGCAGGACACACACACACACATCCCATAATCCCTCCCTCCTTCTCCCAGCCATCATCATTTGCAGGTATTTCTGACCCAAAGGTCCTCTCTGGACCACTCTCCACCAGCACTGGTTCACCTCTTCTCCACTAGATCTTTCATTTCCCTTTTTAAGCCTCTGCATCTTTCTCATGTTCACAACATGCTGTGGCAGCAAGCTCCATACCCAAACTGCACTGTGGGCGAGGGGGTGGAGAGAAAGATGCTTTGCTTTTGTTTGTGTTAAAGCCTGCTCCTTCAAATTCCACCAGGGAACCTCTAGTTCTTTTATTTCAGTGCATGAGACATTAAACAGATAATGCTTCCTCGAGTTTCAGAAATACAGGCAAAGATTTATATACCTTGGTGAATCAGAGGATTAAAATAGGAACCTTATATTCTAAAAATTTCTGTATCTCTTTACTGAGAACATTAGTTTGGTACAACACTTACTTGCAGAATGGCCACAGAAGATGGTGTGTGAGGTTAGGCAGGGAAAATCACAAAAAACAGCGGGGGGAGAGACACAATTTCCTATTAAAGAGAACTCAGTACTTTGACATATACTTCGAAACAGAGAGAAAACATGACTCCTTTGCAGCTTGATTGCTTGGAACTTCAG
The DNA here is from genome assembly GCF_023055355.1 of Agelaius tricolor. Taxonomy (NCBI): domain Eukaryota; kingdom Metazoa; phylum Chordata; class Aves; order Passeriformes; family Icteridae; genus Agelaius; species Agelaius tricolor. The sequence continues at coordinate 9,913,467 of NW_027269263.1, forward strand.
GGGGCTATTTTTAAAACAACAGGATGGTTCCAGAAGGCAATTGAAATTCCTTAGGCATCCAGCAAAGCCAGAGTTCTCACAAGTTACCCTTCAAGGATTCATGCATTTTCTTCTCTGAGGAAAATTGCTTCTGGAAGCTCACATAAAGCAAACACATAGGCAGAACTAATACAGCAAGGCAAGATCAGAAAGGCCAATAATTGCCTCAAGAGATTCCATGGAGGTGGATATTACTTAAAATTATGTTTCAGATCAAAACAATAAAGAAGTTTTCAAAAAGATAATTTAAAAGATCATTAAATACTGCTGCTGTTAGTAAATGCTTTCTTTTTCTCCAAGACACATTGCAAATGAAAGATGTGTTCAAGGCAGCTCAGTTCAATTATTCTAATAGGTCTCTTGCTGGTTTTAGCATTCCATTTTTGTCCAATACTGTGATCACACTTCATGAATATTAGACATTCTCCACTGTAACGTGAGAGACAAATAACACAGCAATTCCAGCTGCTTTATTCCTGCTGCACACCCCTCATTACTTCATACTGGAACTCCCCCAACGCAAAGGCAGGACTAAAAGGCATAAATAACCTTGGCAGTTGAGCTATTACCATCTTAACTGCTGAGGAAGCATTGCTCTGAGTCCTTCATGCCTTCTCTATCAGCACAGGGATGTGGAGACCAGCCCAAATACCACCCCATCTCCAGCAGAGCACATTTGGAAGCAGAAGACAGAAATCCCCAGCTGTCAGCAGGCAGAGGGAGTGGCCAGGCTCATCTCTGCCCTTCTGTGCAAGTGCAGGGCCACAGTATCAGCTCTCTGTGTCTCTGCTGCTCCCAGCTTCCGTGCTTTCCTGTTAAATATCTGTCAGAATGCTAAAAATAAAACTCAGTGGAAATTGACATGAACTCCAGATTTCTACATCCTCATGACTGCAGGGAAGCTCCAAATGCATTTTTTGCATTTGCAAAAGCCAACTTAATGTGGGTTTTATGTATTCCCTACCTCTCCATCTGCTGGGTGAGGGCCAGGAGATTCTCCTGACTTCTCACTTGCACCACACAATGAGGTCAGCTCTGTTTTGAAGCAGGTCATGTGCTGTCCTGCCTTCTTCAAATGCAAAGCTCATCTAACCTAGACTGGGGGAAGGGCCTCCCTAATTTTCCAATGTTGACTTAGACACAACTCACATTTTTGAAAACAGCTATAATATTGTTCAGTGTTACTGTCACAACAATTGATTACTTTTAAAGTAAGAAACATATGGCATTTTCTGTACTGGGAAGCTCAAATACCAGTGATCTGTTGTCTTTGTCAGGTTATGTTCTTAACAAGTGCTTTGGTGATTTTGGAATCATCCTTTAATTACCAGGGCTTCAGAAAAATTCCCAGTGCATCATCAGTATTTCAGCTGTCACTGCCCCCACTCCAGGAACTGTTTTTCCCCTCCTTTCCCAGTCCATGGGACTCAGCCACACAGATGTTCACATCGAATACAACTGAGAGGAAAGAGATGTACAGGAGATGTACAGGTGCAGAGGTGCCATCAAAAGTGATGACCCAGCAAAAGTTGTGCTTTAGCTAAGTTCCAGCTTCTGCACAAAGATTGCTCTTTCCCTTGTCTGCAGAATCAAGGTGTTTTGTACTCCAAAACCTCACATGGATATCAGGATCTTAAAAATTCCTTGGTTTGCCCCCTTCCTACCTGGGGATAGGTATCCCTAGGTGACCCCACCCCTTCTCAGCCAGTCCCTGGGATGCTGCTTGGACTTGTTCTATCACGCAGCACACTCAGAACTAACGAGGGAATGCAGCACTTTGCTTTTGTTGTGCCTGAAAGTATTCTGTGTTTTCACAACACCTCTTCCTCTACAGCTTTCCATGCAGCATGCCCAGTGAGTGCTCTTAGTCCCAGCAGAAGCACCACAGCCACAAGAACACAAGAGCATCACAAGGGCTGGCTGGAAACAACCCAGGAACCTCTCGAGAGCTGACACTGTCGGTAACAATTTGAGAAGAGAGTTTTTCTCTACCTACCATGTTGACAGCATCCTGGTCAAAGGGGTTCCACTCAATGTTCTGAGGATAATGGGCCAAAACTTTGGACTTGAAGGTTCTTCTTAGGGGACTCTGGTCGAAATTCTCTCCTGCAACAAATGAAGAAATAATGACTCGAAACAGCACCGAGGCTTCAGAGAGAGCTGACTTGGGTTTTCCTTTTTTTTTTTAATCAAATCTGATGGACATTTTGACTCTCAGAGGTACTACTTTTAAAAGAGAAATAGAAAATATTCCCATTCAGTCTGACCTTACCCTCTTTCCCACAAAATCTTACTGCAGTTGCAACACAGCTTCCAGTTTAGTATTTACAGAATGGAAATAAATCGTCAAGAGAAAAATCACTGCCGAAATTTTACAGAAAAACACCTTGCAATCAACTGGATCCTTGACCTTCTCCAAAGCTTGAGTATCTAGAGACAGCTTTACTTAGTCAGTGAAAGAGCACTTTCCCTCAAGTTTGTCAGAAGCTGTCTTTAAGGTCAATAAAAATATGAGCACCTCTTGGCTATTATAAATTATTCAAGCATTCATTATAGAGGATATTTTTTACACCATGTGAAAATTAAACATTTATTTTTTCTACATCAAATTTCAAGGACATACTTTCTCCACACAAAGAATCCAGCAAGTGCAAAGAGGAAGACTGAAATTAGACTTCAAGCAGAAATGCATCCAGTTATCAGCATACAAATACTGTATTTCACAGTGATGTTGTTAATGGAGCTCTCCCCACTGGATTGTCTATAGCATGCAAAACAGTAATCAAACCAAGGAGTTCTTAAAATTTATTAATTAAGTGACCATCTATTACACTATCACACAAAACCAGCTCTTCCAACAGCATTAATAGGCAAGTGCATTCTGAGAAAGGGTTTTAAATCTTTTCCTTCCCAAGTAATCTCTAAGATTTTAAAGATATTGTTATTTTTATACAACACTTATTTTGAACACAGGATCTAGACACACTGCAGCATCATAGTAGTGGAATCATCACCCTTGGAAGTGTTCAAAAACATGTGGATTTGGCATTTGGGGATATGTTTTAGTAGCAAAAAGGCAGTGCCAGGTCTAATGGTAGGATTTGATAATCTCCTCAAGCTCAGACCAAGTACACCAAAACCAGAGACCATTTCTCTATTTCAGAACACAGCAGTAGAAAAACCTCTTATTTTGGTCCAAAAGTTCTTTGCAGAGCCATTAAAGACACAGTGTCATCCACCAACTCTCAAAATTTCACAAAATAAAGATCCTACCAAGCAAAGCCAGCAAAAATTTTCTCTCCAGGTATGTACTTAGACATACTCAGCAACACTTTTAGTTCTTAGAATCAAACAGTAATTAACATGCTTGCATAATCAAACAAATATGCACGAGGTTATTTCCCAATTAGCTCTTCAATCATTTCACATCTGACAGAGTTTACTGTGACTTGGCAGAAAGGCAGGTATTTGATACTAAATTTATTTGGTTGCTTCTACTAAAAGGTAGAAGAGAATATCTGGATGACTTAATGAAGTTCTCTACTGCTAGCAGTAAGTGACTGCTGAAGTTTAAATTTCTTTAATGGTTTCCTTTCTCATGACAAAAAAAAATTAGAAAAAGTTTTGGCTATCAAGTATAAGCATTGCTTTAAGAAATCCATCTGCCCAAAACCAGCAGTTACAATGTCCCTGTAGGCTGACAACATGGATTCATTTTATCCAGGAAAATAAATGGCACAAACAACTTACCCTCGTAGAGTCTCTGCAGTGTTTGCATTTTACCATTCCAGTAGTTTAAGAAAAATAGAAACTTTAGGTAAAACACACATAGAGGAAATGTTATTCTCTCAATCAGTGATCATGAGGGAAAAGCAAAGAGCCAAGACACCACACTGGAGTAAAATCAACCTGTCATTAGCTTGAGGAGACATGACATTGCACCCTCCATACAAAGCTGCCTCACAGAAAGACAAGGAGGGCAAGCTTTTAGAGGAGATACATAAATTAGAAAAAAAACAATACAAGGATGTGACAGGAGCAGCCTGTGTGTGAGGGTGAAATGCCATCACTTGCCCAAACTAGCAGGAAACACCCCAACTCCCAGCAAAACCAGATGAAAAGCACGGACCACACCAGCCAGCTCCACACTGACAGGCAGCTGGAAGAGAACCACAGGGAGCAGAATCTTCTTGGCAAAGATGAGGGAAGGGATCTGGACTGAAAGGTTCCTGATCCTCTCAGCTCTCAGCCTTGGTAGCTCCGAACTGCTGAGTCACACGTGGCACAGAGAATTCACTGAGCTGTTACTCTACATGAACAGTGTATTTTCATTAAACCTCCCACATGCTTCTAAGTGCTTCTTTGCTAACTTTCCAAACAGGATTAGCAAGGCACATTTAAACTGAACCAAGTATTAAAAGCAAATTGAATCCATTTGCTAAAATACCAATGGCCAGATAACACTACTATATGGACAGGAACATTGTATCTGATGTGTGCTGCCCATGCAAACAGCACAACTCTCAGAGGCAAATTTAAAAATTGGGTTTGAATTCAATCCTTTTGCTTTCAGGATATTTTTTTAAAAAATCAAGTAGTTTTAAAAATTGTGTAAAATGTGTCAGATTCAGCTTCCATTTCATTTGGATACTACATCCTGCTAATGGTACTCCCAAACAACTTGTGCCTTCCTTTAAGGAGCTGGCTTTTAAAAGGACATTTAGTTTCAAATTACAAGCAAATAGTGAAGCAATGGATGCTAAATCAAGAAAACACTGTGCTAATTTGATTTCAAAACAAAAAGATTGCTCAAAATTAGAAAACAAGCCTGGATCTGTGTTTTGGATGAAAGATAAAATTACTAGGGAAATGCAGCTACAGTCATGAAGCTGTTAATCACCATGACTTTCATAAGAGTGATCCTACATAAAAATTTAGTGATCTTCAGGCTTAAACAGATCTGTTTCAATTATTGTCACAGTGACAGAGGCACACAAAGCTTTGTACCAAATAGGCAGAGGCATCTTCCACCCTCTGGTCCAGGGAATGCCAGCTATCTGTCACTCCTTCCAAGCTCTGGAACACAGACAGGAATGCCTGTGACTACAGAAACAAAAATATCTTTTATTCCTTTAGAGGAACACTGGGAGCACAGCTATGCACAGAGCTCATGGTGACCACCTCTGTGACAGCCACCTCTAATTAAAAGTGCTCAGCACAGCCAGCTGTGGCCTCTCCCTGCAGATGGAATTTTGTTAAGCTTATTTAATAACAGGATGACCCTGCACGAGAAGCAAATAATACACAATGTGTGAGTGAGAAAACAATGTGGGCACAGGAATAACAGTGCTTGGCTGGGAAGCAAGCAAGCTGTTAATTGTCAGGCTCAGGAACTGGTTAGTTTAAGCAGTGCAGAACTGCTCTGCTGCTTTTCTTCCATGCCTCCCCAGGATGCCAAGGTGGCAGGGAGAGGTTGATCAGAGTTCAAGGACATTGTAACTCAAAGCTCTTATTTCTGACCTCACATTCTCATAGCAGAGGATGGAGATGATAAGAAAGGGAGGACTGGGACAAGGCAGACAAAACAGTTTTCATTCCAAAGCTTTAAAATCTGAGTTGTCTGTAAGACAGTAGTGGATTTTGGGGGACTGAGGAGGAGTATCATGGATATATTTTCTGAAAAATCCTTTCATTAGTATTTTTTTGTCCTGAGAAGCCTCAGAGGAAAAGAAAAACAATAATTATCTGCTGCTGTGGAATGCAACAGGTGGATCTGTGATTGGTCTCATGTGGTTGTTTCTAATTAATGGCAAATCACAGTCCAGCTGTCTCAGACTCTCTGGTCAGCCACAAGATTTTATCATTCTTTTCCAATCCTTTCCTTTGCTAGCCTCCTGATGAAATCTTCTATTTCTTTAGTATAGTTTTAATATATCATTTTCTTTTAATATAATATAGATCATAAAATAATACATCAAGCCTTCTGAAACATGGAGTCAAGATTCTCATCTTTTCCCTCGTCCTGGGACCGCTGCAAACACCACCACAGAGGAGGGCAGTGTCTAATCTTCCTTTTGTATGCCAATATGCAAAGGAATTAATGGATCATATTTAAGCAGGAAACCCTAGGGGGATGTGTACCCTATCAATACATCTAAGTTATTTGGAAATTTTTGGGGGGTATGTGTCTATGTACTCACCAGTATGGCTATTTAAATCTATACTGCAAAATAAACTTCCCTGAAGCGTCAGGAAACTTTGTGTCTCTGTAGCAGGATTTGGTAGAGCTGAACCTTCCAGTCCCCCATATTCACAAATCCACATAACTAAGCCTTGTTAGATTTCTGGGTAAGTATCCTGTAAAATGGCCTCATGCAAGATATTGTTCAGTCTATTATGCACAGAGATCTAGCACAGTCTCCTCTCCACCAATATAGTGACAATATACTGACATCACTTAGTGGGATTTTGCTGGAGAACCACATCTGCCAAGAGAGCTTCAAGAAATAGAACAGAAATTTCCAAATATTGATTTAAATTAGGCAAAATAATTAAGAAGTCCAAGAGGTTTGGTTTTGATTTGGCTCTGTGATTTTCAATTTGATTCAAGAGGAGTTAGAAGACTGAAAATAAAGAAATAGATAGGTCCTGATCATTATTTTATCCTTAACCCCTCTTTACCTGAGGTTTTGTCTGCAGTGTCTGAGCTCTTGCCATGGAGATCTGCTTGCAGATATTGGTACAAGACTACACAACATAACAAACAGAAATAATAAAAGCAAATATGAGCAAAACGAAAATATATACAATGTACTGGGGAAGGGAAAAAACATGAATCAGACATTAAATATTCCCCCTCACAATCTCACTTCCCCCAACTACTGGCAAAGGGTAAATCCACAAGATAAATAAAACCTTCTAGGACTGGATTACTGTAGAGGTGTTGAATGCAATGACAGACATGGCAGAAATACTTGTCAAAATTAGTAACAAGATTAAATTCTCAGTACTTCAAACAACACACTGCTTTACAGCTTCCCTATTATGAAAGACATCTTTGTTCACATATTGAGCCCTTCTAGAGCCTAAGAAACTCAGGGGAAAAAACACATCAGTCCTTCAGCTAGTGTTGAGCTAAACCCAAAAAGTTTTATATAGGATAATACTGTTAGCTATGTTGTTACACCTTCAATCCTCTACTGCATTTTCAGGACTTACTGAAGTTACCTAATAGCTCTATTCATCATTTCTGTCTCATAATAGGGAGTTTTTAGACTAAGATTTGAAGAAATAAGCTATGTTTTGGACTTGGATGAACAATTTTAATGTGTTCCAGCAACAGCTACCACTTCTAAAGGAAGAGCTTCCTGCTAGCATGTCTACCTGAGGCTTTTTCTAACTGGTTTGCTCATCTCCTGCAGACAAACAAAAACGTCTCCACAGATGCTTTGGCATTTCTGTGTCAAAAAAAAGTCACATCCACACACTACACAAAGGCATCACACAATCCCCCTCAAGTTCAATCTTTTTACAGAGCTGGCACCTATGTTAAAGCTGCAATAGCAGTGACCTCTCTGGTGATTCACTCTCTAGGCATAAATTCAGAGTAGTTCTGCTACAACCTCCTACTTGAGTGTCAATCCAGACACCAGTGCAGAGGACACAGATAGTTCTGCCAAGGCCAGATTTTTTGGGAAGGCAACCCTCAGCAGAGGGCACAGGAGCTCTTTCAACAGAGATTTTCAGATGTGAATATGTATTTTAGAACAATTTTCTTTAGAAGGCACCTGAAGATAGCCCACACTCAAACCTGCAGGTTGATGCTTCTCCACCCCATATGCCTTAAGTAATTTCATTCTAATTTTGAGCTGTTTGAACTAAAAAGTTGCATAAGTATTAAATGAAATGAAATTGTCAAAACTAGAGAGATGCCCCTTGCTAAATGGCCCATATCCACACTACCTTTACAAGTCTCTCTGCCAGGCTGTCCTTTCAGCTCTCCCCTAAAGATTTTAATTCAAAGGGAATTTGGCACTGAGCTTCCGCAGAGGTAGCCAGCACTTCTGCAATAGGAAGAGTGAAAAGGAGCAACCTGTGAAACAATGTATAACCAGATGCTCTAGGACAGGCTCTGGTTTGATGCCCATTTCAGTACTCTGACCATTTATTACCATCAATCACATGGCTAAGCAGCCACAGAGGTGATGTAAAAACTCCTGCACAGGAAGTCAAATTGCCAGCAATGATAAAAACACAGAGCTATGGACACTCTCCTGGGTTGTACCACCTAATTCTTTACACAAACACAATGTAATTATACTTGGAAAAGGTGCAGTATTTAAAAAATTCTATTAAAAGGGAGATTTGTTCACATAAACATGTAATTGTACGACTAAATAAAGAAGAAAAGGCTCTTAAAATGAGACATTTACTTGGCCATAATCTCTTCCTTCTGTCCTTGATTAAAATACTGAACTATCTGCCTACTGAATAACACTATACAGCATCAACACTGTCAGTCTTAAAATAGTCCCAAGGCCCAGCTGCCAAGAGATCACAGACATGTCACTACATTAGTGAGTAAGTATGAATTACCCCATCCCTTTTACACCAAAATTACATTATAATCTTGTCAAATCCAAAAAAAATCCAATTAGGTCAGTTTGGGTGATTTTTTGCAGTGGAGCAGGTGGAGTTTAATAAACAGGTGCCCAAGGCATGGTGCTCCTACACAATTACCATGGAGTCTGACTGCAAAGGTTGAAGGCATCAGTGGGCAACAGTGGAGCAGGCAGAAAACCAGACCTGTACTTATAAGTACAGGGAATTATTTATACTTTGGGCCTTTATTTTCTCTAGAAATCAAGGGGTGGAATTCACTATACTTTTCATACTGCCCTTTACAAGTATGGGCTCCCAATCTAGGGAAAACATGCCCAGAGATCCTTGGCTTATCCTGTTCACATACCAGTGGCATATTTTCTTTTCTGTTACATGTTTATATTCAAACCTGCTGTATCTTTTGAACACTTGATACAGAATGAATGAGCATTTCTACTAATAGAGAAAACAATCCAAGCAACAATTAAAAGTTCATTTAAATTGAAGTTGTATACATCACAATTCTTAAACTGCTTTCTAAGTCTTTGTTTAATTACATAGGACAGGAGCAAGGTATATAACTATATGAAACTGAAGAGTTTGAAATGCAGCTCTCAGTTCCCAAAAGAACATTAATGATGGCAGAGTGACAAATGTTCAAGCAGGAATAAGACACTGGCTCAGGTCCTTAAACACAGCAGGATGCTAAAGCCAGTCCAGCAAGGGGATCCCTGGCTTTGGAGCAACAGCACCTGAATACTACAGTCTTGGGCTGAACCATGAAGACAATGAAGGTATTTTAGATGCCATCATATTCCTGTGAAGTTTGAACAGCTTCCTACCCACTGCAATGCCAGTTTCCCACTCCTTGTTCCATGTGTTCACCTCCCTTCACAGACAGGACACAGGAGCAGGTGCCCAGTCAGGCCTTTTGCAAAGCACATCTTTCATACCTGTGCTTTCTACTCACTTACAGGGACAGGTTCAAGTTCAAATGCACCTAATTTCTGTGTTAGAATATGATGTTGCATTCTCAGGCTGGTTTTGAAAATAGTCTCGCCAATGTAATTTCTGACTCGAATCTTAAAATAGGTTTTGTTCTCTACTCCACTGTAGAGGTGCACTACAGAGGTAGTATCAGAGTCTTGTCTCAAGATGTGCTTTGTTACAGTTGGAATTTCTGGAGAAAAGATAAGGAAAAAACCCACCTAACCCCACAAACAAGTAGAACCTGTCATCCTGAAAATCCCTATACTACTACTGCTTAGGTATGTGTGCAAAAATGCAAGAAAGAAAGAGGATTTTTTCAGAAAATTTTGCTTTGGGGCTTTTTTAAGACAAGGGACAAAGAATTTTACTTTTATAAAATTCCAGTCCATTCAGTTACCTTTTAAACTGGGCTGTTAAATTAGGGTTTTTTAAGCCACTCTGCAATGTACATACATCATGCACCCATATTAGTCTCCACTCATCAGGATGGCAAGTTTCAGTGTTTTGTTACTTGAAGTCAGAAGCAATTTCACCAAAAATGCATTTATAGAATGTCTCCTGCCACCTGAATTAAGCTCAGCTTGCAAATCAACACAAGAAAAGAAAGAAGTTTAATATGACCTGGACCATTTTCAGCACTAAATAACTTTGACATAACGGAGCAGGAAGATGTCCACACTGCAGCTTGAATACCCAGCTAAACCCAGGGGTTAAGCCTTCTTTTCACCCGCCTCACACAAGCTTGAGAGCTCAGTTCCCTGCACTCAGCAACCTCACCCTGGGATTTCCCCAGATTAAAGGAAGCCCCTTCCTTGCTGATGCTGCCAAGAGGAACATCCCTTGATGTGCTGAGCCCCACTAAGGATGCAAGGGACCCCTGGTTGGTTTTTACTCAGCACTGCCCACATGCTGTTGGCACCAGAAGGAAGCTATCATCCCCAGTTTCTGAGGAAGATTGCTCTTCTTCCAACATCACATTGCACAGCCCAACACTGGCACACAAGATAGACACTTAAAACACCCTGAGAAGGGACAGCCTGTTTGCAGCCCTTTGAAGAGCTGCCCCACACCTGTGAGGTTTACACAGATGGGTTCCTTAGTGGGGCAAAAGGAAGATTTGGAAAGGTTGGGCCCAGAAGTGGCTGCCCACCGCAGTGAGTTACTTCTTTTGCACACCCTTTACAAGCACAGGGTTACAAGAAGGCAGCTGTCACCTGCCAAAGGCTGCAGCTGCTAGCTTCATCAAAACTTAGTTAATATGTGGTCTTGGTGAGAAAAGGGTGAGGCAAATAAAGAGCTTTGCTACTTGCAGCCAACAAAGCTCTTTCATTGGCATAAAGTAGAAGCACTCCCTTGTGTAGCACAAACTTTATTTAGGGAGTTTTGAGCAACTGCTGTAAAAGTTGCTGCCAATAAGGAATTGGCCTTATGACAGTCTCCAAGAGCCAGTCTTCCACCAGTTTTCAACAAATGAATCCTTTTAGAAGACAAAAAACCTTCTGCACACCAAAAAGTCACAAGAACCCTCAGGCAAGGCTTGAAATTACCAGAGCTTCCGGATGGAGAAGGGTGGCAAGCAGGAATGGAGTTGCAGAGAGACAAGGATATGCTGCCTACACAGCCACATTCATGTTTAAAAGCTGATACTTCCACTTAAGAGCTACCTGAAAACCATCTCAATTTGCAGACTGCTCTCAGCTGCTTCAACCCAGCTGTACCACAGTAACTGGAGATCAGCATATTGCTGCAAATGTTTGAAAGTGGGCAAAGCTGTCACCAAAGGACTGAGGCATTTACACACCATGCTGGATGATGCAGTTGTTGTTAGCTTTGGTGGGGAAAAAAGGAATTTTGTCAACTAGAAGTGTTAGAACATTGTTAAAAGGTAAAAACATCATCTTGAAAGAAAAATTAGTTGTAACTACTCCACGAACATCTCTACAGGTGTTAGACAACACCAGCTTAATTTACAATCTGAAGAATGCCAGTGAGTTTACAGAAGGGATCATTAAGTGCATCAGTGCACATTAGTCGTGCATGTAAGCCATGTGAAGAATATTCTTTATGCTTGTGTAAACCTTAAGTAAATCATTACTGGTTACATTAGCTAGATACAGCTTTAGGTTTTATTCATTGCCACAGAGCTCTATTTCAGACAAAGCACAAACCCCCAGATTTAAGCTTGATCACTCCTGCCAATTTTGTGACCAGTTTCCAAGTTTACTGAAAATACAGAAAGCTGACACCAGGACCCAATCACCAGGTCACTGTAAAGTTTCAGTATTCAAATCCAAAGGCTTGGACAAACATTAATTTCTGGATCCAAAGTAGATTCCAGGTGGAAAACTCAAAGCACAGCATCATTTCTACCATGCCTCTAGATTTAGTTCAGATCCCTACAAAGGCTGCCAGAACCAAAATCCTTGGGCTTCCATTAATGCCTTGGGGAGTATTAGGTGCCAAAGCATCTGTGGAAAGAAGGATCTCACTTGAAAAGGCCAGAAGAGTAATTGTCTCTGGGTACAGCTGAAAAATGCCCATGTGCCTCAGATCCTTTCTTCCCTGGTCCCACTCGTCCCCACAGACATCTGGAAATGAAGGCAGTTCTGCAGGTGCAGCTCTGACCCTTGTGCCTCAAAAACAGCGTTTCAAGGCCTCTGCTAGATTTTTTCTCAGGTGTATTTTGGGGTTGCTTGCTCTCCCAACAATCCAGCTTTAAACCCCAGGATACACCTTCCACTGCCATCAACAAGATCTCTTAAAGAACACACAAAAGTGCTAAAGGCTCTCTGTCTTACAAGTACACCCATTGCCAAAGCTCAGCAATGAAAACCAGCGTCTCATCCTTTCTCCCCTCACATTTCTACAGCCACTCCAGTGAAAACCCCTCTATCCATAGATATCCATTTAAGAATGGCATATGTTTCAAGAATGTTTTTAGACCCTAAAGCTAAAAAGACTCATGAGAGCCACAAATGGAACAGGGAGCAATTCCTGGCCTGAAACTGGGTTGAAGAGAGCCAGTAGGACATAAAGAAGAGAGATACACAGAAAGGAGAGTAAGAAATTGAAGCACACTTTCAGCCAAAGTGCATGTCTTACCTATTATTCAGTGCCCTCTTAGTAGAGATGAAAGCATCACAGAGATCTAAACAAACCTAAAATTACTTGGCATTTAAGCAAATGTTTCCTCTTCACCACTAATCCACTAATCTTTTAGTGCCTGGATCCAGGTTGATTGGCATGCTAAAAATACATAGGTAGAATGCACGTAACTGCTGCTCTAATTTTTACATAAGCATGAGCTGTCACCAACTCCAGATCTACTTGAAAACCAAGGCTTTTAGAGCCACCTAAAACAGACACCAGAACCCTCCTGGCCACTGCACACAACTCCTGTTATTTCTGCACGACATATGTTATAGTATTTTACACCTTCCTTTGGCATAAAGTGGAATTTTATGGAGTTAAATAAAATGCTTCACCTAACGAGGCAAACCATGCCATGCTGTTTTGGAGCCTCAGTAGCTGTTACAACATTACGCATTAGAAACGGAGCATTTCACACTGAGCAGATCAAGGCTGGATTAGCCACGGACCACAGCCAAACACACTTTAGTACCTATGGTTTCTGTGACTGTACAAAGTCTGGAACGCCTAAAAAATGTGTGGATGCTGCTTCAAGGAAGGATACACAAAAGGATGCTTCAAGGAAGCATACACAAAAGGAGAGAGAATTAACACAACGTATGGGTGTAGCAACACAACTTAAAAGTAGTGGTGTTCTTGGTGTGACAATGTAGGACAGCTAAATCTGAACATCCTGTTGCAAAAAAAAAAAAAAAAAAAACAAAAAACAAGAGTATTGTCATTTTGCTTTGGAAAAGTTATTCAAATCAAGGCAGAAGAGAGTAATTTGGGATGCTTAAGGATGTGTTTCAATTGTCCCCACTCAACATTCCCAATAACACATAAGCACACCAACTCAATATCATTACTCTGTGTCAGAAAGAGCAGCATGCAGTGTATTCACAACCACACACATGTGCACACTCCCTCTCACACAAAGAGAGGGGAAAGGCAGGAACAATGCTCCAGGATAAAAGCACCTGGGGTCTTCCACAAAATGGCCTGCGCAACAACAGAGACAGTCCCCAAACCTGGACACCAGCTGGCTCCTAATTCCACACAGCAATGCAGTAGCATCAGGAGCTCCTGTGGGATTAAAATTCTCATCTCAAATCAGGCAGCATCCACACATGTCAGATTAAAGAGACGCAGGCATTTGCATACCTCTTCAGGGTTTGACAGGTTGGTGGTGATTTATTCTGTAACCTGCAGAATACACACCAGGAGCATCCCTGATGGATACCTCCTCCATGCAAAGGTTAACAGGTCTGTGTGCATTACATTAAATATTTACATTAAGGAAGCAATTTTTTTTTCCATATTTAAATGGGAAGCACGCACAAGAAGAAAGACCCAAACTAAAAATATTTGTGACAACAAAAGATACAGTTTTCAGCAGTTAGACAGATGTTAACAATAAACTAAGCAGGGGATACCTGAGCACAAGTATTACTGGATATTTGCTAAAATAAACTCTGTAGCTTTACCATCAGAATGAAAATAAAAAATACTTTCTTGTTAAGGACTGTAAGATGATTCACTAATATTAGATTACCACAGACTATAATGAATATTTTAAGGGTTTCACATGTATACAGGCAATCAGTCCAATGGGGCTGGTCTCCAAGTTGTCACAAGAACAGGCAGTGCATGTGGGGAACAGAATTCCCCTTTGAAATTAAAACCACTATGTATGTATGAGATTAAAGGAATCTGAGCACTCACATACATCCTACAGCTGCAAATTCAAGGGTCGTGAAAGAATTTCAAAACACTGAATTTCTGGCTAAACTTATTTATGAGGCAAAACAACGAAGCTTCCAAAACATGCTGCTTTTGCCTCTGATAAAGGCTGCTTGCTAAAGTAGGACTTCACCCCAGGCTTTGAATTCAGCAAGGTTGAGTCTCTGTTTGTACTGATATGACAGCCTGAATGTGACTTATTTTAATGCAGAAATATGAAACTTCAACCTGAATCTGTATTTTGCAGCATCAGAGTATACATTTATAAACAGCCTGAGGAACTGAGTGTTCTGGTGGTGCTCCTGGTTAACCCCTACCCAAATTATTGCCTCCCTAAAGAAACATCCTTCTGCCATCCATCCTGGAGATCTCGACTATTTGGTGTGTTTATCCAGAGATCTTCCTCACCCTTCCTGCTTCCCTTCTTACACTGGTGCTTCCCAACAAAGCTGCTTTAGGCTGCAGGTTAAGCAGTGAGCCCTGTTTCATTCAGGCCAGGAACACTTTGATTTTAAGTGAAGGGGAATATGTACAATCCTGCACTAAAGGCACGAATCCATAGCACCTTCCCACCTCTCCCCTGCTTTCTCCCTGCCTCAAGAGCTGATGGATTTTGATGCAGCCCACAGGAGGAGATCTTGAGCAGGTGAGGTGATGGCAGCAAAACCTGAGCCCCACACAGGTACAGCTCCTCTCCAGGTTAGATCAAAGTGCAATTGCCTTACCCAAATGATAACACACACACTCACATGATCCTGCAATAGTCATCCACGTGGAATCTGAGAGATTTGCACTTTCTTAGACAAACACCAACACTGCTGCATCTCCCTGAACTGTCAGGGCATGTCAAAGAAGCCATGAAACTAATATTGTCTAAAATAATTGATGTTTACTAAGTCTTTATTTTCTGCTTTGAAAAGGCATTTAATTGCAACCATATGTTAACCTGTAGAAACAAAAGCACTGACTTCTGTTCTGACCCAAGTTCGATTTTTCCCTTTCCCTAACCTTTCTTTTATTTAATATTTTTGAAATTATGCTCTTTTAAGAAAGATCATAGTTCAGTAAGGAAACTACAGTACTGGGTATTCCAAACAAAAAAGTACCACAAAGCTTTGCAAAGATCCTCAATAGAAAACAAAACTCCAAAGTCAGATCATGAATTTGGATATTGCTGCACCTCCAGACATTTCAAGTCCTTTCTTCAAATCCCTGGGCACATACAAAACTTGAAACACAGGTGGTCTTTAAGATGGAGAAAGGAGCTGCATCAGCTCAAATTTACTGTGAGGGTGGTGAGGCCCTGGCACAGGTTGCCCAGAGAAGCTGTGGATGCCCCATCCCTGGATGTGTTCAAGGCCTGGTTGGAAGGAGCTCTGTTCTAGTGAAAGGTGTCCCTGCCCATGGCAAGAGGGCTGGAATTAGATGATATTTAAGGTCCCTTCCAAACTATTCTATCATTCTCTGAATTTTCCTGAAGAGCCCTTCTGCTTGAAGATGAAGAATTAATTCCCTGACAAGAAGAACAGCTCTGCACTTCTCACAGGATGCCCTGAGGCAGAAAGCCCAACACCAAAATCTGGAAAGCTTTTTAACACCAAAATCAAATCAGGAGAGTGTAGGTAAGCAAGTAGCACCTCTGACCTCAGCACTGGCCATGACAGGGAGCATCAAACCCCTTCCACATTTGTCAGAGACACAGGATATGTTCAAACAGATCTGCAGAGTCTTGCCACTCTCTCCTGAAACCCAGTTTGTCATCGCCAAGGTAGGAGTGAAATCATTCCAGCATCCCTTTAGCTGCCATCTGTGCTCCCACAGCAAGGGGGCCCAAACTTGTCAAATGCCCTGAATTAAAAAAAAAAAAAACCAAACACCTCTTGCATAAGAAATGGCAAGAGGTGGTAATTTCAGGATAACAGCCTGAAGCCACTGGCCATCAGCAGAGCCCACTGCCCATAACTGAGCACGAAAAATAGGTCCCTGCAGAATCCAAGTGTAACAACTGCACTGGGAAAAGCAATTTTTGAATATCCACACACTAACAGAAAGACTCTGAAACTTAAAGTGGTCAGTTGTTTAGGAACAAAAATACCAGTCTTGAAGGACAGAAGATAAAAGGAGCTTTGGGTTGCAGCAAATCTATTTTCTGTTACTGGCCCTGCCTCATTTAAACAGCCCAGCCCTCATACAAGCCAGGATGTTCTCAGCCAGGATTGGCAAAAAAAAGAAAATAACAATAATAACAACAACTACTATAATAATAACACTAATAATAATGCTGCCTGAATTGGAGACGTTCATACGTATTTTCCAAACATTTCAGTGACTGTTTGAGGATGTGCATTGGAGGCTACTTCCAAAGCCCATCCAGCTCAGTTAGTATCCAGCTGGACAGCAACTTTTCAGAATATTGATGGTCTTTTTGTCTAGCTGGGGTTTTTTTATAACCTTTTACTCCCTCTTAAGAGTATGGCCCAAACGTTTCACCTCCCTCAAGGAAACTGGTGTTCCAGAAGGCACTGCTGGTAGCTAATACTCTTCTGCCTAATGAATAATCTCACACCCACTAAATGTTCCAGGCCATCAGACACTGCTGGAGGAGACCATATCATATATCAGCAAGTACAAGGCAAGGCTGGGCCTCTGGTCCTTTTTTCTTCACTAAGACATCAAAGAGTTTTAGAGTGATGAAAGCATTCAGAAAGCTGCTCTGTTCCTGTGTCTCAGTTCACTCATCTCAGCCAGGTTTGCCTCCAAAGATTTTTCGCTAAGAAGCAGGACTTCTTATGTTGTGTAGCTTATAATTAATTGGGGCACCCTAGACCAGAAGGTCTGCTTGCTCCCCCTAAATCAGCTTTTGAAACAACAAAAACATGCTTAGCATGTGGCAGGGATACGGTTCAAAAGTTCATTTGGGCTTAGCTTTGTACAAGAAAACAGTTTTGACATGTAAATTTAGCCAGACTCATATTTAGCAGAGGTTCAGAAGGCCTAGAAGGCATTCAGAGCATGGCTGTGCCTGCTGTGGAAAACACACGAGCCCATTTCAGGCTGTTCCCAAGGAACTCTCATAGCTGCAGTCAGAGAAGGGATGACTAACACTGAGCATATACACAAACAGACCCCTGACAGAGTTACAGAGGAAGCTGAAGAATTTCAGCTGCAGAATCATCCAAAATACGTACCTGTAAAAGTAGGGAGACCACAATAACCAGATCAGGAAGGTTATACCCAGATCTAGAGGTTATCTGGTCCATGCCCCAGCTAAAAGCAGGGCTGGCTTCAAAGCCAAATCATGGTCCTCAAGAGCAAAACAAAAATAATTTTTGAGATGAAAAACTGCAAGGACAATTCAATAGCTGTAAGGAGGGGAGAATAAAGTAAGACATCAATATTCCAGCATCTTTGGAGCAAACAGTGTAAGGCAGGTTCTCTGACTTAATGCTTGCAGTGCAAACCAGGAGGCACTTGTGAACCTGCAAGGTAAATGCCAGGCAGCAAAACAGACTCTGTGAGCCACTTGAGCTATGAGTCAGCCCCTGCCAAGCCTCTGGTCTTCTCTTCAATATATTTCACCTCCTAGTCTTCATGTTGTTTAGCACTAACACATCCACTATGGTGTAACATAACAGCAGCATCACTAACATCATCTCTTGGCTGGAGACCACACACTGAACTCATTTCATTGTCTGCTGCCTTGCCTCTGCAGGAGAGGAGAGCCCAGCATGCTCAAGGGCATCATTTGTATCTCCTGGATATTGCAGCTCTGAGGACACTGCACCTTCTCCTGGCTTTTTTATCTATGGTTACATACAGTAAATCACACTGATTTCTCACTGGGAAGCCACTTCTTTTGGCAGTTTGCTGCTTGTTGTGAAAGCCCAAGAAAAACACGCTGCACAGTTTCAGTGCCTTTCCTAGCACAGCTGCACCCCAAGCAGGACTTAGGCTAATCCCTCCCAAACAGCCCTGTTGCTCCTGCCTTGCCACAGAGCAGCCTGCTGCAGCCCCTCTGACATTGCTTTAATGCTGATTAGTCCCGACACAATTCTGGTTCAGGCTCCCTGCCAGGCGAGGGAATGAACAAAACTGGTTTGTGCACGGACCAGACGACAGCTGCAGTCACTCCAGCTCAAATCTGTTGAATAAGGACCCTTTTCTTGTTTACCAAGATGAGGCTAAATTAGCCCAGCATGAGACAGAAGGACAGAGCAAATCCTAAAAGCCAGTGATGCCAACCTGGCTCTGAAGGTGTGAGATGAAACTTGGTCAGGCCCCATCACTTGGGCTCAAGGAAGCCACAGGGGAAGTGTATGCTTTGTGTTAAGCAAACCCCCAATCCAGGGAAGAGCTGCAGTTTTAAAAAGAAAGTATTTTGTGGGTAAGATAACAAGCAGAATGCCCCCAGATTTTTTTCAGAGCCAGGGAGACAGTGCATGCTTTTTTGGAGCATATTTTTCCCAATCTCTTTTTCCTCCAGCCTTAAGAGAAAAGCCTCTGGCCTTCACAAACTCTGCTATCCTCCACTGCCCTTGCTTCTAAAATGCAGAGGGGTATCCTGCTAGGAAGGTTTCCTGCTCAAGAATGATCTATTGATTTGATCTGGGGTATCACCTCTTTGCAGAACTAGACACACATCTCTTGACACAAATTACAGAATCCAACATCTTCCCAGAGGCAGCACATGCACAGAAGCAAAAGCTGCATGTGAACTGCTTGCACAAACCTATTGTCAGCAAGGCTGGTATTACTCAGGCTTCTACAAAATGGAAAAGTAACACTGCTGAGCTTTCTGGTCTTTGAAAAGTCTTTAAATCCATATCCAAAACTGGATACAGCACCATAGGATTTTCCTTCTATATTTAAGAAAACCCTGGCTTTTGGCACTTGCAGTTGGCTGCTCGCTGATTGGGGGTTTATGCATTTGTTAAATAACTCCTCCTTTGACCTGGCCACCTCAGCTCTGCAGGATGCTCCATCCCATCCCATTTCCTCCCTCAGCCACCAGAAACAAGGCTCCTGCCCATGTCAGCTACAGTTGAGGCACCACTTTCCCTGGTTCCCAGTCCCTGCATAGCCTGATCCAGCAAGCAAATAAGCTTCAAGTGTTTTACAAGCATCCCCACAAAATGCAGCTACAGTTTTGTGATGGTTTTGGCTGGAGTAGAGTTAATTTTCCTCACAGTAGTGAGCTATGGCTTGGATTTGTCTTCCCAAGTCACCGTCACACGTGCTGGAGCCCTGCTGTCCTGGGGATGGCTGAACACCTGCCTGCCCATGGGAGGCAGTGAATGAATTCCCTTTTTTTTTGGCTTTGCTTGCACAGGCTGTTTTTAATTTACCCATTAAACTGTCTATCTCAACCCTCATTTTCTCATTTCTACTCTTCCAATTTTCTCCCCCATCCCACCAGGGGAGAGTGAGTAAGCAGCTGTGTAGGGCTGAGTTGCTGGCTGGGGCTAAACCATGACAAACTTCTTTCTAAGGGGCTGCTCTAACATCAAATAAAAGGTAGAACACATGCCTTCAGGCATGAAAAATGTGCTCAATTTTCTGCTTGCTGGAGTGAGGAGAGACTGCATCTAAATTTCCCTCTCTTCCTTCCCAAAAGAGGTGATATCAACCAAAAATGGCTTGCTGCACAACAAGAGAAACACACCATTAGTACACTGAAAGAAAACATGCAAGAAGAACCCCAGCCATTATCCAGCTGGATTTTCAGTCAGTCCATGAATGCATTTGGGGGTGTGCTCCCTGCCCAGCTTCACATGCACTGGGATCCTCCTAACCACTCCTCATTTAACAGAAACCTCTCTGTGCTATCTCTCAAGTGGTGTGTCTAGCCATCAAAGGAGATCCCAGCAACTAAAGGCATCTAAAGAAAGATATTAGTCATTTTAGGTTTACTTCATATGTCACCTACAACACTGTAAAACAGCAATATGCCATCTTTTGTTAAAAAAAGTCAACACAAAATAACAAAAGTGGTGGAGACTAAAGGAACTTTGCATTTAAAGCCACTTGGGGAACTGTGCAGAAGGACCTGGCCATGCAAAAAGTAGCCTCAGGTCACAATCTAAACACCTTTCTTTCCTTCTCAGCTGATCAATAGCTTTTACACAGAGGGAAAAGCAAAAACCAGTCTTACTGATGACTTCAAAAGGAAAAAAAAAGGAAACTTTCTAAAAGACAGAAATGGACACAGAAGGGGAGGGGAGGTACAAAGTGAACTTTTATACATCTATATATTGACGAGACAGAAGTGTTACTAATTTTAAATTCAGAATTTATTTGTGCAGTTAACAGTTCTTCTGAAGTTCCCCATTTTACCACCAAGACTTGCTGTGTCTGCATAAATATAACTGTATCAAAGACTGAAGAAGATTTTAAGCATCTGAAGATGAGCACCAATAAACCCCCAGTTTCTGGAACAGTAGTTTCACTTCCCTGAAAGTAGCAGACAGGGCAGACAGGTCTCTTAGCAGTCAGCAACCGTCAATAAACAGTTCAGTAAATTTACCATGGCAGAGTAATTTACTGCACCGGTGCTGGGAACTCACTTCTGCTAAAAACATTATTACAGATGAAGCTCAGCAGAAGTCTCAGATCCAGCACAGGAGAAGCAGTGCCTCCATTGACCCATCATCCCTCAGAAACCAGGCACCCAAGTGAGTCCATGCTAATAATCCCTTTGCTACACTATTCCCTGTGACCAAGCTGCACCAGTTACCTCTAAATGGAACATCACCTGGAGTGACTGGTTAGAGCCTTTGCTGGTATTCCCTGTGACCAAGATGTTACCCCTAAATGGAACAACACCTGGAGTGACTGGTTAGAGCCTTTGCTGGTACTCCCTGTGACCAAGATGTTACCCCTAAATGGAACATCACCTGGAGTGACTGATTAGAGCCTCTGCTGATCTTAGTGAAACTTCAAAGTGTGCAAGGTGCATTGATCACTGTTGCACCTCAGATAGGTTTAAAAGATGTGATATGGAAAGCTCCAGTGATTTGCCATCAGGCCTTTAGGACATAAGGCTTAGCCAGGTACCAGAGCAGCACACAGCTGGCTGGTTCTTAGGGAGATGGGTTAGAGGGATACAAGGATATCCAAAGCAGGGAGGTATAGTCAGCTGTCTGGCTAAGCAGAAGGTGTCCAACAGAGCTCAGCTCTAGTTTTCCTTTCGTCCCTGTTCACCTGTTTTTCTCAACTTTGCAACTGTATTGTCTGCATTTCAACCCCGTGATTTATTCAGTAAAATAAGTTCAAAACAAAATATCTTCTAGGCTGATGTCAAGCTGCTTCCCATTAGAAGAGGTTTCAGGTGAAGCACTGGACAGAAGATACTGTCTTTCTTTGGGGTGGCTATCCCAGAAATGACAGCATCAGAGCACCATCCCTGTATGAGACCCTCTGTCCTCTGGATATTTGGAGTAACCAGCACAGCCCTGAGGTGGCTGTCCCCAGGCTGCAAGGCAGGACACAGCGGGGCACACATAGGGCAGGGGGTGAGAAAACCCTATCAGTGATATTTTTGCCTGACATCCGGAAGGAATGATGAGGAGGACTCCATCTTATCAGAAGACTAAATTAATTACTTTATTATTCTATATTATATTACATCTATATAACATTACATCTAAACTGAATCTGCCAAGCAGTCAACTGCACTCCCCTGCACGACAACTCGTGACTGTCAGCCCACAGTCCTGACACACGCACCTGGATTCAACTGGGCAGTGAATCAAAACACTCACACCAGAATCCAATTACCAATTCCCTTCAGGTAAACAATCTTCCACAATGCATTCCACTTGTGAACAACACAGGAGCAGTAAATGAGATAAGAATTGTTTTTTTCTTCTCTGAGGTTCAGAGAATGTGAATCCCAGAAATATCGTTGGGAAGAATTGTGTCTTGCTTTTCTCTGTGGCTCAGAGAATGTGAATCCCAGAAATATTCTTGGGAAGTTGTGCCTTGCTTTTCTCTGTGAAGAGAAATGTGGCTACAGAACCCCAACCCTGGTGCCAGGTAATAACACAGGCTGGAGCCAAGCAGCTGACTCAGAGAGCAGAGTCCACATAAAGCAATTAATGCATCACAAAGCCTGACTGCCAGATAAGTGTATATTGCTACAGTCTGCTGCTTTGCTGCATTCCCTCCCAATATCCCAACAGCTTGTTGCTGTTCCTAACCCCACAGCCCCAGGTGTTCCTGACACATTACCAGCAATACAAAAGCATGGATTGCCTCAGTAGGCACCATACCATGGGATACAGCTTGAAATTATTCAGAGCAGGAAGCAGAGTCCCAATTCCCAATTTGTAGTCCTCCTGCTTTCCCTTCAGTCCCTTCTAAAAAATCTCCATATTTCTTCACTCGCACATGGCCTGAGTCACAAACAGCATTAAAGAGAGCAAGAAAGCTTGCATGATGTCATTATAATCAGATTTTTTTTGTTCCTTGTTTACAAGGATCTTCTATCCACCCTTTACAATGATGTAAAAAGCAAGGCAAACTCAAGCATCAGAAAGAAGCTGGAATAAACATTGTTCTGTTTTAATGTGTCTTCAACTCCTATTTATAGCAATGTCTAATTACCCTGAGTTTTTTTGCAATACAAAAGCTGACTGGGTCTCCACTCATGCCACAGGCTTGGGGATGTTTTCACAAGGGCAAAGCTTTTGAACAGAAAGTGAAATTGGGGAGACCACTCTGCTGCAGCCCAAAGGTGGATGGGAATGAGACAGGGAGCAGGATACCATAGCTCCCACCTGCAGTGCCATGTGTTCTCTCCCCCAGGAGATGGGACACAAGGGAAACCCCACAAAATGCCCCAGCTGGGAGGAAATGCTTGTGCTCATTCTCAGATGGCAAAAATCAATCATGCACAAGGCAAATCCACAGGAGACCTGGGCTCCATTTGTTCCAGCACTCAAGGAGCTGATGGTTGTTTTCTTTAAATATGTATTATTTCCACACAACAGCAGTTAACATACCACTTATTACTCCCAGCATCTGATAGGAAGGGGTACATTGATGCTGGCTCACAGTTCCCATGTAAGTCACCTACCAGTAACACAGGATCTGTCTCTAGAACTGCACATAAAGAGTGCTCTGCAATTTAAGTTAACTGGTAAATGGGGAAAATATAAACCCCCCTGCAAGCAGAACAAAAGCCTGTTTCCAGGGGGTGTGCCTCCATCATCTTCTAGCTACTGTTTTCCAACAGCACCAATCACTAATCCTCAGAAATACACACTTCCACTTAAAATACTGCACAGAAAATTAAATAAGTTGGAAATTATAAACTTGCAATAATGACAGCAACTGCTACTAGATTTTGTCTGCCCTTCTGGCTCCTACTTAGCAGGTGTCTGTTCCAGTGTAACCATAGGAACAGCAGTGAAGAGTCTCATTTGAAAACCTTCACTTCAGCTGGTAGGTTAAGTTATGAGACTGCAGTGGGTTTGAATATAAAAAACATTCAAATGCCTCTAAAAAAAGCTTAATTTCTATTGCAGGAGAGAGACATCTGTGTTGTAAACAGACGCAGTGCCCCACCAATAAATAGAACAAACCAACCCTACTGATGGAGGTTACTAAAAATCAGGCCCAATAAACAGGTTAAGAACACAAATCATGAATTAACACACTAAAATTGACACCATATGTTTCCTGTAGCTGTTTTTTTGTGTGACAGACCATAGCAAAACAACTGGATAAACAATGACAGTTCTCAGCAACACAACAACTTCACTGCAACATTCACCCAAACATGTAAATTAAATACTTTAAACTTTACTTAATCTTTCAAAGTAAAAAAATGACACTGTTCTAGCACATCATCTTTCTTTTGGGAAATATGAAAAAACCCAAGTCAGCTATCTTAGAAGAAAGCCACAGGAACCAAGCCAACCAAATACATAGCTCAAGCACATAGGGATGTTAAAGGAAACGCAAATAAGAGAACACAGGTAAAATAAATAAATTAGGAACCAAAAAAGTCTACCTTGGCACCTGGTATCTATGCACTTACACCTTTTTCCTAACAAACTTTAGAAAGCCACTACCCTGAAGCATCTGTTACTTTGCACACACTAGCAGTGAGACTCAGCTGAAAACAGAGCTGGAGACACATTCAATTATTCAGCAACAGCTGTTTAAAACACTGTATCACAATAAACAACTGAACAAAAAGCCAGATGGGAACATGTTCATGTTGCATTCACTACAAGGGACAGGCCTGTACATTATGGGAAAGCATAATGTCCATTTTTCATAGATTAGTGAATACCATAAACTTTAAATTATTATGTCCATAATTCAAAGAAAAAGTAAGTAATCTTTTGGTAGTTATACGTTTAATTTACTGCCTCAATTCAGAAAGAGTATTGACATTTTTGAAGCAGTTACAAAATGTATGTAAATGGTACTGAAGCTTCATTTGAGGCAACAGGATGTGCTGTCCTTAAAGTGGCTGCAATCTTTTGCTTAATTTCTTATCTCTGCTCCTGCTCCACAGGCTCTGGCTGGGGAAGAGGCAGGAAGAGATGAATATTCTGTTCTCAGGGCTGTCTTAGCATCTCTTGTCAAGTCTTTAGCAAGGATCAAACACATCCAGATACTTTTTCTTCCAACTCCACTCATTACCATTTCACTGGCCTATTTACAATTTTCTGTCTGTTGCTGCTGCTCAAACACACTCTTCAGTCTGTCTTGCACACATTCAGTTTTAACTAATGCTGAGACTTGGTTCCCACAGGCCACCCCCTGCTTTGCCTGCAGTAATCAGATTTTCAGAAGCGTCTGGGATCACATGGATCCCTGCAAAAGTACAGCTGAAATGGTAAATAACATGGAAAACCTCCAGTACTTTTATGTTCTCTTGTATAATATTGGCCATCTCTAATCAGAACTTCAGAACTATGACCTTTGTAGCATAAGAGAAACTGAATAAAACATGCACATGTCACTGGGAGCTTTTCACAACTAACCCAGAGCTAGCAGCCTTTACTGGCTGGACTGCTGTCAGGAGATTACAGGTGTTTTACCAAGAAGGTTTGTATTGGCTATAAAAAGGTACCACAAACTGTGCTTGTTAATTTTGGCTTTATTTTAAGAGAGAAATCAAAGTTTTCTATTTCCCGTGTCCTCGCTCTAAACACCTGTGCAGCCGAGTCAATTCACTTTGTTATGAGTGCCACAGAAACTTGGACATGCCTGTTCCTGGTTTTCACTTCTTTTTTTCATTAACAAGCCTCATTATTATTGCAAAGCCCCATGCCTGATTTATTTACACATGGTAAATTATGCTATATTCAGATCCACAGATAAAATTTTCATGTTAAACATCTGCACCTTAATTATAATATAAAAATCTCCACAAGCTCCAATGGGTTCCATGGGAGTCTGTGATGCCTCCCAGGTGTTTTCAGCTTCTTTTGTTAAAAAGACACCTGGAGGATGGGGAGGATATAAAGAAAATAAAGCAAACAACACCAGCTTTAAACAGTTCAGGGAAACTCGCTGGTTTCCTTTTTAAAGGAAAAGGGATTTCAATGAGAACGGGTTCAAAATATAAAAACAAAAGACACCCATGCTCTCTAGGGCTTGAGGCCCCAAACTTGTGAAAGAAAACTGCTAGGACACAGAAGAAAGGAAGGTAAGAATGAAATAAGTGAAAACCAACCTGAAATGTGCAATGATGAAAAATATTTAATTCCCTCTTTTTGAAAAAAGGTTCCCATAGCTACCTTACCAAAAGCTGGCTTATGAATGAGGAATTGTGTAGCCAGCAACTCCCTCTTGAGAGGATACTGCTCATTTCCCCCCTCCCTCCCACACACTGCAAAGGCAGTCCAGTCATCAGCTGTTATTGGACATAACTGCTTTTATAATTTATACCAAGGCAACCACTACAGTGAGAGAAACCCACACCTGAAGAGCCTGAGGCTCTTCACTCCTTTAGAACAGCCATCCCTGTGAAAAGCTAGGGACATTTTCCTGTTGTTTTCTTTTTTTTAATTCATTATTGAATAATTGCTGCAACCAAGAACAAAAGGCCCTGTTGGAGATGGATGAACAGTGCTTGAGTTCCCCATATGGATCACCCAGCTGCAAACAGGGTGCTCTAAAGCATTGCCAAGACAATCACTACTCACAGTCCTTCATTAAGGATTGAGGAGTGCTTCAAATGGTGCTTTTGATAACACTTTAGCAAAGGAAAAGCATCATGCCTGACTAAGCCAGAAAGCTTGTGAAATGGCCACACAGACCAGACCTGTAAGGTGACTGTACCTCCACCATTCCCTGGTGACACCACTCATCTCACTGGGATGGGCTTGGCACTGCCAGGTGAAATACCTGGCCCAATCCTCAGCTGGGTAAAGCATGGGGACAAATCCTGGCAGTGTGGACAAGGACTTCAATCTCATGTTGAACAGAATTGAAGTTCCTCTCGAGCTCTGCAGCTTTCCTTAGATCACACAGATTTATGAGCCCCATTAAGAAGGTGATGAACAATTGCTTTTTACTTCCTAGAGGCAAGCTCTTTTCTGGATACAAACCTAGTGACTTAAATCCATGCATGCTGCTGTAGCTGGCACTGCTGATGTCATGCTTCACTTTCTGATGCTTCCTCCTACTATTCTGAAGAGGAAGGGCAGGGGAAATCCTGTTCACATGTATATTTCAGGATGATCTTTGCCTGCCTGAACTCACACACTGAACATCAAATTCTAACATTTTAATGCGGTGGCTCAGCCGTGTTTGTTGTAATTAAAGTTTAACAAGTTTTCAAAGCAAGATTTTAAGTCCTACATTAATATTTCACAACATGCTGCATTACCTTGTGCCATGCCCTACCAAATACTTTGTACAACATGCAAAAACCTTCTGTTCAGCCAGATACTGCAGTTCTCCAAGACTCAGCAAAGCAGTGCCTTGTCTCCTACCCTAGGAGAATGCATTCCTTCACACAGCCCCTTAGAGGCACTACTGGCCTTACATCACAACCAAAAGGTTTGTCCTTGTAAACTGAAGCCTTGGAAAGCAAACTACAGGATGACATTGAAAAGACACATCAACTTACGTTTTACACCCTAAGGATATTTAATCTTTTAATCAGTGATGACTGGGCCAGGAGCTGCCACTCAGAAATCATGCACAGCATCCAGACCCAGCCATGCCATGTGCTCACACAACTTCCACAGAGATTTCCCACCCACATCTTTTCTTCCACAAGAGACTTGCTATAAGCAACCATCACAGACAGTGGGACCTTAAACTTGACATAAATAGCCAAATTCCTCCATATCCCCTTTGTGAGGAGAGTTTTGGCAGGAGGACTTTGTGCCTCCTTGGTCCCACAGGTACTGCACACCAGTTATGATGAGGAGGCAGTGTTGTAGTATCACTACCCCTCTTGAGGGGCAGCTCAGGAATGCTGCCTAGAAAGCAGAAGGGAAGGGCAGGGAAGAGCACACAGCCTGGGAACAGGACTCTGGAGAGGGGCCCTGCCAAACCTTTGTCAGCCTGTGCTCGGAGGTGAAGATCTGCTAAACCCTCAGCCAACCACAACACAAACCCACAAATTAAAATGGGACCTAGAGGCTCTTTTAGCTCTTCCTAGAAGGATTCTGGGGACCCTATGGGGAACTTTCTATAGGCAAGCCTAAATTAGAAGTCTATAAACAACCACATGTATACTTGATTAGCAGACATGCAAAAAACGCTGATAAAAACTAATTTTTGCCATACCAAGCTGCTTCCTGTAAGACTGAGACTGTCTGATGAGAAAAGCTGCATAAGAAATGAACTGGATAAAATGAATGCACCAAAGATCAACATATTGATGGACTCATTTGGAAATCAATTAAATCCATACTGATGAGTCCACCACTTTGTTTCAGCTGGTTTTGTGGAGAAGGGCGGCTTTGATTAACGCAATGATTGCGCTCACCTTCAATCTGCTTAATATTTTATTTCTTCATATTCTTGCCTCTGTTTGAAGGACCATGGTTTGTTAAGCATGAGTAACCAACCATGCACTGAGGGACTGCTGTACCACTTGAGACAGGTTTCCAAGAGGGCAGGGTACACCAACTCCCTTTTGGGGCAATCCACACACTGCTGCTACAGTTTATTAGACTACTGGAGAGGTCCAGCATCTTCCTGAGCTGGAACAGTTTCCTAATATTGTGTAAAAGAGCAGGAAGCATATTTTTCAAAAATGCCAAACCTGCCTGCTATGGGAGTTTTCAGAAAGTTAATCTGGCAGCCTCAAGGAAGAAATCCAAGTAACATTCTCCTCTCTCTCAATTCCAAAAATATCATCAGCTCTGTTGTTTTTCTCCACCTCTAAACTGACTAAACCACTTCCTAAAATAAGGTTACAAGTTGCAATACAGAGGTCATACAGTGATGGGGATAAACCTCCTCCATCAAACAAGCTGAACAAAGTTATATATTAATTATTTCACATGCTGGGGATGATCAGGAATAGAAGAACTCTGAGTCCACAGAGGACAGCAAAAGAAAACCTGACTGATAACAGTAGAGACTGAAAAGCCATTGCCCATGTCTGCCATCACAGCACACTGAGCTCAGCAGAGGGATGCACATGCACACACACACAAGCTCCCTACTATTTCAGTATGGAAATCAACCTTTCCAAAGGGTTACCATGAAGATGTGCTCCCTGCAGGGGAGCTATTTCATAACACTGTCCATGAATCACACTCCACAGCAACAGCATATACAAGCTACTAGACAAGATGGACAATGCACCTGACCAGGACAGGAATTCCCACCTAAGAGTCAACCACCAATAGGGGATGACAGACAGCATCCTGAACCATCTCTGGCATTAGGCTGACTCTTTAGGAATCTACACAGACATTGATATGCAGCACAGAACAGCATCTGTAGCTCAAGCTACTTAATAAACACATGGGATTCCTTGAGTTTTTAATTCAGCCTTCCAACAGAAGTTAACCCAGTGATACAACATATGGCCACAACTGTGATTAGTTGTCTAGCATTAAATTGCTATGTTTCAAAAAGGAAACTGTTCTTCAGAGATGTAGCAAGGTAAAAGCAAAGGCAAAAAGAGTGGTAAGACCTTTCTCAGTTAAGTATTGTGAAGTTGATTTTCACACAGAAGTTCTCTTCTGAAAGGTATCTACTGTCAGAGCAAGTCCTTGGAAGCCTCTTCCGCCACATCTCTCCTTGCAAAACAGGCTTAGAGACCCTGAGACAAACACCTCCCTTTTGTCAAGAGATTGGAGGATAGAAAAACTCCTTTTGAAAATTGTTTTTGAAGGAAAGAATTTCAGACACCAGTGAATGGACAAAGATTTTGAAAATTGTCAAAATCTGCTCCCCATGAGATTTTCAGCACGCTAGTTTGGCTAAGTCTTTTTGTGCAGTTAAGTGTCCCCAGATAGGACAGTCACAATCAAGTCATACATAGAATTTGTCATGCAGCTCTCCTGTTCCTGCAGGCAGTGCTTGCCAGTGCTGCAGTAACCATCAGCACTGCCAGCTCAGTCCTCACTCACTGCTCCAGCAGCAGGACAGCTTGTGCAGCCTGGTCCAGAAGCCATCCATCAACTTGCAGAACTCTGTGGTATCTGCAATGCAATGACAAAGATGATGCAGCCCTGAAAACCACCACCTTGGCTGAAAAGACTCCACCTGCTTGGGAGCTTCAAAGAGAAAGGGAAAAAGCATTGCTGTCAGCCACAAGATGCTTCTAATTTCACTGAATGTTCTACAGAACTTGGATGTAACTGAGCTCATGCTTCCACAGCTTTCTGAATAAGCTTGGGGAAATGACTCCACATCAGAGCCATATCACAAGAAAAATGTAAATGCTGTATTCATTTAAGAAATATTGTGATTTTGTCTGTCAGAGGTTTAACATTAGTCCATCTTGCAGTACAAATATACATATATATATATATATATGAGGTAATCCCTATGTGTCATCTATCTCAATAAATCCTCTTAGAAACATTTACCAAAAGCACTTCCCATTTATGCCTTTTTACTTCTTACCTCATAGATTTTGAGGTATGGATTTTATATTCAGAGCCTTAAGAAAGTTAAGAACATTATCTTGACTTATCATGAACATACATAGAAACAGACAGACACAAAGACTGATTTCTTGTTTCACATTTCCACAACTTTGTTAGTGGACCAGGGACAGAGTGAGGGAAAAAGATGCCAAAATTTCTCAAATGTTAGCATAAGTGAAAAGTTTAGAGAGATTGGTGGAACATTAGGACCTGTGGTATAATGAGGCTCTTAACAAGCATTAGAATTGGTTGTTACAAAAAAAAACCAGCAACATCCACAAACAGTGCCACTGCATATTCTTCATGTGCAAGAGCCCTGGCACCAAATGAAGCAAGCTCCTTCCCTCAGATCACTGACTGGACACCTTATGCAAAAGATTACTACAGTTCTCTGATCTGATGCAGACAAAGCACACACAAGAAGCTATCAGGTTTCCAGGATTCTTCTTGAAGCTGTCCCTGTTGGTGATCAAAGTCATTGTCTCTCATTTAGGACAGCCAGAAACATCCAGTGAATTGCCATTAGTGAGTGGAAAAGGGTCTCGGAGAGCTGTGAGCCTGCAGAAACTTCCTTTTCTAACAAACCAGGTTACCTGGGGCTCTTCTGTAATGGGAAGGAGTAACCTGGTCTGCACATGTATCTGTACACACACACACACAGAAAGAACAGCCACCAGCATCCTCAGCTTTCCAGGCACTGTGCAGCTTTGCTTTGACTTTCAGCACCCCTAACTCATCACTTCTGTTTGATAATCTTTCTTGCCTTATAACCTAAAAAAAAGCTATCAGGTCTCTAACTGGTTTTGCTTATGTCTTAAGCTAAAGACTTCTTGATCTCTACAAATTTCTGCAACTTAGCTTCTCCAAACAGTAGTCTGTATTCCAGCTTTAGTGTGCATTTTATCCTCAAGCTCTGTATCTGGGCTATTTTAGTGCAGTGCATTAAATAAAAGTGAAACTTACCTTAAGTTAGAAAAATACTTCTGCTCATTGCCTTCTATTCTTCACACACACCCAACACTATTCAAGTCACTTGAAAGTCATTTCCTCTGTGTCCAACAGAAGCACGCACCATGGCCCTTAATCCAGGGCATGAATCTCACACACCCACAGGGGCACACCCACAGATAAACTACATCACCCTGCCTCTTGCTGCATTAAATTCCTCCTTTTTGTCAGGACATCTTACTAATCAGCATTTCAGATAGCACAAACAGAAAGCTCTCATTCCAGGACTGGGAAAACAAACCCAGCAGAGAGTCTGTTTTCTCAAGGAAGTGACACAGTCTTCTGTCTTGCTCAGCTGGTAGAAACTGGGCTTGCTCTTCAGATGCACCTCAAATGTATTCAGATATTATATTCAAATATACCTGAAAAACTGAGGTCTCTGCCTTTTTTACCTTAAGAACTTTGAAGAATTGGTATTTACCCTGAACCAGAGCAACATGCATTTGACAAGGCTATTAAAACAATCTTCCCGCTCAGGCTTGAGCCTGTGCCCTCCAATTTCCTTCTCCACCTCAATTTATCTTCCTCCAATTGAAATCGCTGTTAGAGCAGATGAGGTTTATCAAGTTTATCAAACAAAAACAGCAGCTCCTACATCCAAATGAAGCCAAATGGAAGGCATTCATTTGCACACCACTTCCCTCCTTCCCAATTCAAGTAATAACTAATTTGGTAGGATGTGAGCTCCCCATTATCTCACTGGGCAGGCTGGGACTGCTCATCACTGAACTGGTTCAGAACCATCCAGTTGTGTGTGCAAATGACTGCAGCTTCCATAGCCAATGCTTTCATTGCCTGTACAAATAACACATTTTTTCCAGTAGACTGCAGGAATGACAGAACATAAAGCTCCTCAGGACCTACAGTCAATGCCACATCAGGACTTCAATTTAGGATTTAGGCTCCTCCACTATAACCTTTATGCTTCCAGACAAAAGTAATGCTCCTTTGCAGTGGTATGTAAAAACTCCTGCTTTCCTCCTGCAGCTCTCACCTGATGTGAGCTTTCCTCCTCCACAGAGGCTTGGTCAGATCAGATACATTCTCCAGAGCACAGCTTGTCTTGCACAGGTGCTGAGTGCACACACAGACCTCCCCAGGGAAGAGAATCCCTGAGGAACACAACTCATTTTTGTGTGTTGGGCACATGCCAAATGTCCCAAATTGACTCAGGAGGAGGAAATGACCATCACCACCAGGTCAAGAAGGCATTTCAGTGCTGACTTTCCAGTTCACACAGCATTTGATCAGCGTTTTTCATCACTTCTCTGCAGCTCTGCATGCTGCTGACTAGCAAAGGCAGGGGTTGAAACTGCTATGCCAGGGCTTGTTCCAGCTTGGCAAATTCAATTAAGTACAGCAGAAAAAGTTCCTCTGATAGAGCCAAAGATTCTTTGGCTAAGCTGACTAAATCAGCTGCTGTATCTACAAATGACAACGCCATCATTTTTGTCCTCACTCTTCAGAAGTTTATTCCCTGCAACTCCCCCCTTTTAATCTTTTTTTTTTTTTTTTTAAGGTGTAGAAAGTACAAAGACTAAACTAAAAAGATACTGAGGGTCCTACACCTACCACTTCAATAAATTTGACAGCTCCAAAGCTGCAGTATATACACATTGCCAAAAACCTGGAGTCCACAAATGGACTATCAAGAACTTGTTGGCTTCTCAAACTCAATACTCATTTTAGATATAATCATAACACAGCTACCTAGAAGTACTTAGGGCAAATTTCACTTAAACAAAACCCTTTCAATTTTTATCTGATCCTCTTAAGCTAATGACTGCACTTCTGTGAAGCTTCTGTCTCACCCTGTATTTTAGTGAAAGCGTCAAAAAAGTCTCAGCTTTGGAAACATAAAATTAACTGCATGAAAATCATGGGCTTCCTCAAGCATATTTCCAAGGGTCCCATATAGGTGTTGGGACTTCACACCATGGCACTGCTGCACCTAAAAGGAGACAGAAGACTTTCTGCTGCTTGAAAGGAGTTTAGAGGGAGCTGGATGGGCTCACTCCTGGGACATACATTTGATAATTGAACCATCATCACATCTCCAAAGAAAATCATCAGCAATCCAAAGCTGTCTAGGTTACATATCCAGACATGACAAGCCCTTCCTTGGCAAGCTATTTAAATTCCACAAAACAGCCAGGTAGATGACCTAGGAGCCTCAATCAGTAGAAGCAGCCTGCATTCAGACTGCCTACTATGGATCAGCTCTCATCTTCATATAAGACCTGGGTACCACCTCATTTAAATTAATCCTATTGACCAAGAATGCCATTTTTCTGAGCCTCAGGTTTTTGTCAGTAGCATTTTCCACCCTTCAGAGGAAAATTTGGCAGAGGGACAGGCTATCAGCTCCTGCAGCAAAAAGCTCAGTACAGAACCAGGCCACCACATCAAAGACAGTAATTTCCTTTAATTCCCTCAAAAAAAAATAAATCCTCTTTTCAGTGCTGCCTGCACAGCACTGGCTCAGGCAGAGTGCTGTGAGGAGAGCCAGGGCAGGGAAGCAGAGCTGGCCGTGCTGTTTGCCAGCTGATGACTGTGTTTCCTTCTGCCAGCAGGGCAGGAAAGCCAGCAAGCCCCTTCTCCCACACCAGCCCCCAGCACTGAGCCACTTGCCAGGGCTGGGAGCAAGTCTGGAGAACAGGTTAATTCCAGGAACAGCCAGAAACACAGCACTTCAGCAGCAGGAGCACGAGTCCCCGTGCAGCCTGCCAGCTCTCTGCCAGTGGCTGGCAAACACTGGTGTGCAGGAGGGTGACAAGATGCCCGGGGTGTCTGCAGAGGCACACCTTGGGTGCTGTGTTTGGGGGCAAAGGGAAGGTGCCAGTTTCCTTTGGCTGCCACCACAGTCTTGCTATGACATTCAGCAGCAGCATATTAACTCACTTGTCACTACACAGCACTTTCAGCCCCATTTCTAGTGATGCTCCTGTGTACCTGCACAGCTACTGCAGCCACATCAGTCACTCCCCTTAATAAAAAATAAAATGCACTGTAAGAGTGTTAGGAAGGACTGCACCAGGAGAGGAATGGGTTAAACAAATGGGCAGGAGCAGAACCCAGGATCTCTTTATAGTGCTGGAGGTCTCCTGTTCATCTCCAGCTGTAAATAAGAAAACTGCAGAGGCTTTACTGGTTACATTTGCTAAGTCCTGCAGCAGGATGTCTTCCTGCCCTGCAGGCCTGGATTGTGCAGCTCTGTGCTTCCTCCAGTAGTTATACATGGAAACAATCCATTAACAGGTTAAGGCACAGCACATAAATAGACTGTATTTGTCAGCATGTCTGAGCCCTACAGGTCGGCTGGTCACTTTATTTAAGAGACTCTGCAGCAGACTCACTGCAGGAAAGCAGGGATTTCCACTCTGGATTATAGGGGCAGAATACGTTCCACTGTTTTTCTGCTGTTTTTAAGGGAGCATAAGACAAAATTTTATCACAAAAGAAAAATCAAATGAAAGCTGAACACTATTTCTTCTCCAATCTGTGCCTTATATGCTGATGTAGCAGAATAAAGGCAAACAACCTGAATGCACACAGATGTTGTGTTTCAGAGTTTGGGGGGGGGGGGGGGGGGGGGCTGAAGAAAAGAGTAGAACCCACTCTAGGGATTAGTGCATGCATTCTAAAATACAAATATTTTAGAAGACACCAACACATCACTAATGTTATTTGGATGTTCAGCTTGCCTGAGGGAGGGCAAAAGGGAGTCCTGCTATTAATAAACCGTGTTTAGTTTTGAAATTTAAAGCTCAAACATAAGGGCACAGCAGTTTTGAAGAATAAGACCCCAACTTTTTCAGCATGCAAGCTGCATCATTTCTCCACCAAAACTTGCTTTTAGAAACAGATGGCAGCCTGCAAGACCTACAAATCCTTTGTCTGGAGTGGCAAACTAGGCCCTATTGCCCATCAAAGTCAACCATCACATTGTGAAGCACTGACCCTAACAAATCCATTATGTTTCTTTCTACCACAACGCTAAACCAAACAAAATGAGTCAGACTTACTAAGAAAGGGTGAGGGATTTTAAATCCCTTTCCCCACCATCCGGGCAAAAATAAAGACAAAGGGGAGAGTCTGCATTGACCCTCCACTGATGAGCCCTGCCATGAGAGCTGCCCCCTTGGGCCAGGCTGCCCGAAGGAGAATGGATTTGGGGTTGGAGCATTTATAGGGCACAGTGCAATGGCTTTGGGATCAGCACGCTCTGTCAGTCAAACTACCCACACAGGCAAAAGTGAATATCCCAAGCAGGAAAGAAAGGCCCCCATGCTGGCTGAATAATTAGGTCTGATGTGCTTTGTAGTTTCTCAGCCCTCCCTTTCCAGCTCTGCTGAAGTGCTGAGCAGATAGAGACGGGGAAAGCTCTTCACAGGTACTGCAGGGAAGAGAATATAATGTTTCTTCTTGTCTGCCAGCTGAATCCAGGCAATGTGAAGACTCAGGAGCTCATATCAAAGAACTGCTTATCTTCAGTCAAGGGAGAAAACAACAGAGAAGCCTACTGAGGTGGTGATGGACGAGGCGATGATGTGGAAAGGATCGAAAAGCCTTTTTCCTGCTGTGGCTATTTGGTGCATCCTGACACACAAAAGGAAACACCCATCAATGGTACTCCCAGCAGACACCTCCCAGCAAGGAATACTTTTATCAAAGAAAAGATCTCTCTCAATGGCAGTGGGTCCAGTTTATGAACAATTCAAATCACTTTCATCTCACATATCAAAAAACAAGAGACAACAAGAAAGTCAGCATCATCAGAGCAACAGTTTGGTTGGATTCTTCACACCCTGATAAAAATTGCTCCCCATCCCCCTCCTTTACTGGTTTGCTTCAGCATAAAACAATCTCTCAAGGACATGGCAACAAGACACTGAAATTCAAAGCACTGAGATCAAACACATGAAGCTGACGCTCATTAAGGGTAAATTATGTCACCTATCCAAAGGCTCAAGCTTATTATTTAAGACAATACAACAGTCATTAATCACAGCCATTGTGTACTGCTCAAAAGGCTCTAGAAAGCTAAAGAATACAAGGGAGATTTATTATGCTACAGCGCCAGATTTAATTACATGGTTTTCTCCTCAGCATCTCGCCACTTGTAGTTCACCACCTGTTTGCACCAGAGGACCTGAAATAAAGACGTGCTGCCATTGGGGCCAGGCACGCAAGAGAAGCTTGTGCTGCACTCTTCTGTGGCTGCTGTAGCAGAACAGACATTTTAGGGGATGCTGGCAGCCAAATGGCTTGTGCTGAGTTACTGTTTTCCTTTGGAAGTTTTAAATTTCCAGTTCCTTTTCATACATGTGCATATGCAGAAAAAGCACACCCTTGAGCCCACGAGCAAGGAGAAACAGGTTGCTGTCTTCCTCCTAAAGCTGCAGCGCAAAGATTCGTGCCCTCACCACCACAACAATGTATTTAAGCAGTATGTCTGTCTGCTGGCAGCCCTCTGAGTTTGCATTTTCTTCTATAAATATTTAATGTAGAAGAACTGTTCATGTTACCCACTCTGACCGAAGTGTTTTGACAGCCATGCTCACCACATGACAATGATGCTCTATTTAACACTGCAGCTGCAGACAGGAGGATTTGGTTTCAGTTTTATACAATATTGTGAAACTGATGACCTCCTACAAATAAACCACTTAATACATTTTTAAGGAGCAGAATTTAAACGCATTAGCAAGACAATTGTTAGTATGCCACTACAAGAAAGAAAAACAGAAATTTAATTCCTGAATGCAAAAGCCTGCTTAAATTTAACTGCAATTCCTTTCTTATTAAACCTATTCAGATGGTGAAAATTAAAGACAATCTAGTCTGCAAAAGCTAAGTAGCCTCCTGAAATTCTCTCTTATAGCCAGAATAACTCCCAAACTTTCCAGACTATATATTGTCATCAGCCCTCAGAGGCCCCTACACACTTTTACCAGCCAGTTAATTGAATACACACAGAAAATGATGATGGCTCAGTGGATCACTTGGCTGGCCCCAAGGGAGGTTTGGTCCCAGCCTCTCTCTAACATACAAAGACTCAGCATGGTCTAGCAGCAACTAACCAAGAGCCAGTGTTTCACACCTGAAGACAGCAACATTTTTTTCAAGTAAAGAAAAGTCAGGGAAATAAAAAGGCCTAAGTAACCCAGCCAGTCAAACCCACACAAACAGCTCTGCTACTGTTAGTTATGCAGAAAGGCACTTTAACATGGAATCACTTAAGCACAGTTTGGGAAAAAATATGTAATATAAGAGCAAGAAACTGAGTCAGCAATGTTTATCCTTCCCCACATCCCCGGGCCCCCGGGGGTCGTCTCAGTTACCCAGGGGCTCATTAATGCTTTCATCTGTTACAAGCTTGCTGGAAGCATGGAGCAATGCCACTTTGGGGTGAGCAGATTAATCAAGCACAGATTGCCAACCTTCCACTGCAAGGCAATGCCATCTCCTTCTGGGCTATTTCAGCAGGCAGATTCAGCTGGATACTGTCATTTACTTCCAAGACAACTCATAAATGACAAGTGATTAGCCATCCCTTGCAGCATCTTTTACTGGAGTTACTCAAAATTTAATGCACTAAATACAGTTTTATGACTCCTAATGCATCATTAGCACTTTAATATATCAGACTAGAGATTTTCATTCTGAACAATATCATCAGAAAGGTCAGAATAGCATTTTAGAACAAAAAAGCATGAGGATGAGCTGGTTTGTTCTTGAATGTAGAAAGGGGGAAGATAAGAAAAAGATAGTAAAGAACTCTCTTCCCCAGCATATTCTGCTTCTGTATCTCCCATTCAGTATATTTTGAAGAAATACAGAGGTGTTTTTCCA
Source organism: Agelaius tricolor (assembly GCF_023055355.1). Classification (NCBI taxonomy): domain Eukaryota; kingdom Metazoa; phylum Chordata; class Aves; order Passeriformes; family Icteridae; genus Agelaius; species Agelaius tricolor. The sequence goes on from NW_027269263.1 coordinate 9,951,920, forward strand.
TAGACACATCTCTGGATACAATAGCACCAACACAGTCAAGCTTCTACATCCTCTCATTGAGGTTGAGGAAGGACTTGGACCCTGCAAACAACCATCTGAGAACTGCCATTTATTGCCAAACATAGCTTTGTTCCCACTGCCCGTTATCACACTGTAGGAGCTGACACTGAGCAAGAAAGACTAAGGACAATGGCTTTAGCACAGCTATAGGCTTTCACAGGTAGGGGTGAATAGCACCAGGAATTATGCAACAGGATGGCAGGACAGAAGCCACGGTGCTCTCATCTGCAGCTCCTTTTGCTCACACAGGCCTGCTAGCTCCAATAGTCCTTCCTTCCTTCCTCCTCAGTACCAGGAGTTACCTTTGCTCCCCACCCCACCAGATGGGCAGGAGGAAGCACATAATCTGCTTGGATCCCACTCTGGGGCTGCCAATTACTGCCAGGATTCCCTCATGGATGGGCCTCCCTAGCTTTAGAAAGTGCTGCTGCTTTTCCTGCAGCCTTTGTACTATTGTGCTGCAGCATATGTCACAGCTGAGATGGCAAAGACACACAGAATATCACCAGACAATTTCAGAAGGCTTTAAGCACTTGCCCAAACAGAGTAACACCATTGTGCATCAGGTACCTGCCCATACAGAGTAACACCACACCACACCACAAGGTTTTAAGCACTTGCCCATACAGAGTAACACCACAGGGTCACTTCAGAAGGCTGCAAGCATCCACTCTCATTGTTCTTTAGCCCAACCTTTTCTAGCCATCATCCTACATGCATTGCACCTGTGTGCCCTCTGTTCCCTCTGGTGATTGGGCAGTGCCCCTGGGCACTCCATGGGTCATTATCCTCAATGCTCTTCACCTGTCCTGCACAGCTGTAGCACATTGGGGATGAGGCTCAGCCACAGGCCCACTACCAATCACCACAATCCTTGTACCTACACTATTGGAAGGTTAATTAGGATCTCTGCTCTAGCTGCAGGGACTTCACCAAAAAAATTCCTCTTTCTTTTTCATTCCATCTCTGACAAAATTAAATTGACATGTGTGCTCAGAAGTTGGTAGATAAGACTGGGGGGAGGATAAGATTGGTTGGAGGAAGGGTTGGTATTTTGACTTTTTTTTAATAAAAAGGAAACAAGCCTGGTGTGATCATGTTATCAATCACTCAAGCTGAGTTTTGAGTGTGATAACACTGCACTATTAACAACACAGATGGTCTCCTGCTTAGTTAGCATCAGCTTCCCTTTTGAGTTATTCAGTGCATCACAATCAATACTGGGACACGGTCAGAAGTCATTGTCACAAAGTGCTGACAAAATATGAACCAATAACTGAAACCCAATACCCACTTTGAATTGCAGATAGCTTTTAGATCATTATCACCATCATATATGATCTGTATCTTGGACACACCACAGCAATGACTGCTCTGAGGGATGTGCCCTCAGCTCTGGGGCAGACCTAAATCTGTGCCTTTTCTCCCTGGTTCCTGGACAAATGGTTCTGCAGCACTAGCACAGACCTGAAGGCGAGGAGCATGAATACATCCAGGCCCCCAGACAAATGTTTTGTCATTCTTATTCCCACTGAAAGCACAAGAGCTGAACTAATCGGGGCCCCGAGCTCCTGGGTCACAGCCAGGGCACCCACGCCAGGGACCTCGGCCCTTTCTCACCTGCTGACAGGGACAAAGCAGGGCTGAGGGGCCTGAGCTCATTAAGACACAGCTTTCATGGGAAGTTCAGCCCACATGAGGCTGAAGGGATTTTTTTTGTTTTGTTTTGTTTTAGTTGTTTTTTTTTTTTAGCAGTGTGTTACGCTGAGCAAATTTGAACAGGGTTCTTTCCCCACTCAACTCACCACCCTGTGGGCAGCTCCAAGTAGAGAGAAACAAAGATGGGGCACAGAAATGACAGTAAGTTATTACCCAGAACTGCTATTGTGAAAGTTAACATCTCCCACCACCATTCCCCTTTGGCTACGTGCAATAGCAGACCATGGTTACAGCTGCCTCACCCCATGCAGATGTTCATATTCATACAGAAAAAAATGATTACTTAATAGCATTCCCTACACCAGGATTCTTTAATTCTTAGTCATTCCCAAATTTCAGACACAAACACTAGACAACACATCCCTGCTTGAATTAAGAGAGTCAAACAACATCTGCTATCATACTCACTAAAGCCAGAAAGAGTCAATGTATTTGCAAATATGTTGTAAGAAAAACCTATCTTGAACAGCATCAAGGGAAAAGGCTAAACACCTAATCCATCCATGCTGAATAGCTGCTATCCTGATTTCCAGAGATAAGTGTTCTCCCTTAATAGATTCATAGCAATAGTAGTTACAGACAAAGGCTGACAACCCCGAAAGGGGTGCATTAAAGACACTGTAATATAATTCTTCCTGGCCTTGATATTTCTGCAGTGCTTAGAAGGCATCACTACAGCAAAATACACCCTTTACACACAGCTTTACACACACCTACCATCAGTCATTTTTATAAGGCACCTGGCAGTTTTCAAGCAATGTGAGTCATGACCAACATTTAATCTTCAGATCCTCACAAAATTTTAGGGGGTTGGGTATTTTTAGTGTTTCTGTTAGTTTTGTTTGGATTCTTTGGTTTTGGGATTTTTTTTTAAACAAAAAGTGGGAATTATTCCTCAAATACTTGATGCTGTGTATTTTCATACAGCCATACTGGAAGAATAAAAGTGAGAAAGCAGAAAATCTACATTACAAAAAAGTCCCACTCTAGAAACAGTGCAGCAGCCCTTTATCTCTTCCACACCAGCCAGCATCACAGCTTAAAGAAAGAAAGCTGATGTTTTGTTTTTAAGCATAAAATTGTTCTTAATTTTAAATTCATGTCAGAATATTGCACAGCATAAAACAAACAAGAATACCAAGTGGGAATGCTGATAGAAAAATAGTATTGTGTGAATAACTAACTCATCAGCAAATCCTCCCCTCCCTCAACAATGAAAAGCCAAATATTTATTCAATTGCATATTGCATTCTTTGCTCAAATACTTCATAATTTGAATTTAAAACAACAAATCTCAATTCTCTTTCCTGGGCATCTCAGGGGAGACCAGAGGGCCCAGCAGAAGGTATTTACACCATCTGACTGGATTAATCTCGGCAGCAATCTGGAGAAAAAACTGAGAGCACAAGGGGGGCTTTAAGAGCCCTCCACAGGAGAGGGGGGCTCTTAAATGATTTAGAGCCTCCAGGCAGGTTCCAGGTCAGTGAGAACACAGACTGCAGAACCTGTCAGACACCTGAAGTCAGTGTAAGCAATACCTATTTGGACCATGACAGCAGCATCCTCTTCCAGAAGGCTCCAGCTGATTCCAGATGCTGGTCAGTCCAAAGCAGGCTGCTTGGCCCATCTAATCAATATTTCATTGAGGAATTACCAGATAAGTGAGTTCTGGGTTTCATCATTTCATTGCTAAGAGCTCAGCCCTCTTGTGTTCCAGTCACAAGGGACTCAAAGCACCTCTGACACCTGGACAGCCTCATGTAAGGAGCAAACATGTAAGGAACAAAAAAAAAAAGGTGGTATTTGATTTTCCCTTGTAACTGCAGCTCCTGCTCCCACAGGTGACACGGCATCGCGTGCCACCGCATGCCAACCCGCTTGTACGTGCAAACAGCTCTGCATGGGAATGAGCAGGGCTTTATAGAGATGCTGAGGGGAAAATGCAAATTTATACAAATAATTTCAGTCATCCGTGAAAAGCAGCAGCCACTACACACCCATGGCGGTTGAGCTTGGCTCTTTTTTTTTTTTTGTTTAATCCTGTCATTGTTTACACAGAATGGTGTTTCAGATTAAGCCCCCTTACCCTTCCACATGTTAGTCTTTAACATGACAAGAGAATACCAAGAAGGGGGTGGACAGAGGATACTTCTGGCTTTCATGCTGTGCAACATATCACTCACACAGATTCAAAGCATGATTTGACTCCATATCAAGCTTGATATAAAGCTTACTCAGTTTTCTTTTAAGTGCTACTAGATCCCAGAATTATTATTGCAATTTGATGGTTAAAATGACTGTAAAGAAAACTCAAATTCATGCTCCAGGGTGAGGGGGGTGCTTACTCTACAAGACTGACATATTTAAACATTGCCTCTGAACACAAACCAAGAACTGCTGACGTATTTGTAAGAAATTGTGAAGGCTGTTCTCCAGTGAGAGAACAAGATTTCTTTACAGATCCACCAAAAATAGACCCCTCTGTCCAATATTATATTCCAGTAAGAGTTAATTTTTGTACTATCACTTGAAGCAGGTCACTGAGATCTGGCAAAGTACTTCAAACCATAGAAGTATTCTTCCTCTTTCCCATGGAATAGTCTTCCCATTTCACTCTTCAAGCATCTGCTTGGATGTTATTTTTCATGGCTTGGGTAGGCATGGAGGTAGAAGCAAAACCTCAGACCTCAAAGGAGAATGGCTTCATGTTTTCAGCCAGGCATCTCCACCAAGCCTAGGACACCCTAATGAGAGAATCTTCAGCTGATCAGACAGATGATTAAAAATGATCTTTGACTCCAAGCAACAAGCACAAATGGAGTTGTTTATATTTTCATACTGGTAAAATAACAGAAATTTCTTCCAGCCATGCCTATATCTGACACCTCAGCAGTCTATCACACATTAGTCATTCCCCCAGAACATTTCTTTTACTATGATGACCCATCACCATTTCTTCCCTAATTACTTTTGGAATTATCTATATGGCTAATGTGATCAAAAAAACACAGTGAAGGCTTACTGTTTTCCTAATCCAATTTGGTTTTCCTCAATGCAATTTTTCCTACTGTATATATTTTTGCTATTCGCTGGTTAAGAGGTAGATAATGAAAAAACAAAACGGGAGAAAAACAAAAATTGTAGGCTATTTACAGTCATGAGCTATACAAAGACTCACATATTCCACACAGTTCCTCTCCATGCACTCCAGAGGCAGCTCAAGAAGAAACTCTTTCCACATATGTAAGTGGTCCTACATGATCTCAAACAGCACCAGCCAAAGATCACAGCTTTAACTGCATCAAAGTGCACGCACTGTTTGTTTTTTTCCCCTTCATTCACATTTCTCCTTGACTCCAGCCCTCATTGCAACAGACCAGAACTGCAGCAGGAGCAGTGTGCCAGCCACATACCCAGTGCCAGCCCACGCAGAGGCTCTGTGGGCTGTACACTTGCCAGCATGTTTTAGGGACGAGCTGGCATTAAGGACAACTTGATTAGTCCATGACAAGCAGGTGAAAGAAGGCAGGCAAGAGAGCCATGACACAGCCCTGCTGGCTTATGTGCAGCTCAGCCTCTCCTGAAGCAGCTGCTTTTGGAGTTATTCCTGCATGGAGCTCTGCATTGGCACAGGCGAGCTGTGGGAAGGGTGTCAGGGCACTGGCACAGCTCCTGCAGCACTGGGAAAAAGCTCTGGCGAGGACAGGGGAAAACAGCTGAGCACAGAAATCAATATTACAGTCACGCACCGCCCTGAGCAATTCTGACATACTTATGGTTGCTGCTCTTCCGTTTGCAGGGCGGTGGGCATCACCTTCCCCCGGAGGCCACCATCCTCCAGCACCTGAGGACCAGGACAGAGGTGGACACCAACACAGGAGACTCTCCCCTGGCAGCAAGACCTTGATCTCAGGCTCACACCACCACCACGTCCATACCCTCCCCACTGACACACGGCCATGCCGAGCTCGATCCGGCGTTGCCGCACTCCCTGGGACGTGCCACATTTGTGCCACGTTTGTCTCCCGGGGCTCTCCCAAGCACAGGCTGTGTGCCACCTTTGTCTGCCAGGGCTCTGTGCTCCAGGCACAGGCTGTGGGCCTGGGACCCCGTCTCTCCACAGCCACTGCAGCACTAAGCCGCCAGGATGGGGCCAGCAGTGACTTCAGGCTGCTGCGCAGGAACAAGATTAGGGCTGGATTTAGGTCGTTCTTATAAAGGACAGCAGCTCAGCCATTCTGCCTGGCACTGCTTTGATTACTGCTGCAATTACAGTGTGTGAAGGAAAAGGGCTGCTGCCTCCTGCAATATTCACAGGGCAGCTCTGGGATCCTCACTGAAAAAGCCCCCTCACATACACTATCACACCTTCTGCTTCTCTGCTACTGCAGCAGCCACTGGCAGCCAAGCAGCCTCCGAGCATGCAAGAGGCTTTAGTCTGTCTAAGTGGAAATCAAAACAGCAAGCAAAGTACAAGAAATTCTCTTTGGTTTAGCATTAGTGAGTCAGTGCTATTGATAGGAATAATGATGTTTTTCCAACCCAATCAGTACCTTATTTTCAAAGGAATACAGTAGAAAAAACTTAGATGAAGGCAAATGTATAACAGAATAATCACATCAGGGCTGGGTGAGCATTTAAATCCTGCATTTCTCTGGCATATATGCAGATAGAGAATGAAAGTGCTATTGCTGAGACACAGCAATACGTCACAGCCATCAGCAATTCCACAAATTGGTGTGTTATCCAAGCCAGCAAGAGAGAGTTACTCCTTATTAAATGGAGATCATACTTATCAATAATATTGACAGTTCTTTATAAAAAGCACTGACTCCTTTGGCTGCAGAAATCCTCCTATAGGAACTAAGCCTTTAATGCATAATTCAGATTTTTTTTTAAATAAAATTAAAACCTTTGTGGTATTACAGTGGAATTCTGGTTTCCTCCAATAGCAAAAAAGAAGAATGAACCATTACAGCAATTATCCATGTCACCACCTTTGAAGATGTAGAAGAGAGCAGAAACATTATTTCTGTTTCAGCATCCAGTTTTGGTTTTCCAAAAGCAGGGATTATCTCCATGCTCCTTTAACTAGAAAAGCAACACTTTATATATGCAGAATAAGATTTGGTTTCACATGAACAAAATATTAACCCAGCTTAGATTTTTATCAAACAGGTTTCCTAAATGAATACACAGTATTTCCCTATTATTACGACAGTTCACAAAAAATGACAGTTACTTCAATAAACTGGCTAGTCCATCCAATCCCTAATCCATGAGACTTGGTTTTTTCCAGCTATAATGTCAGAAGATTTACTGCTGCATTTGAGCATCACTTCTTAAAGGGGGCTGGAGAAACTCTTGAATTCCATTCCTCCCACAAGCCCTGCAAAGATGAGAAATCCCAAGCAATCAACCTCAACTGCTTCTGAGGAGCAAGTTAAGCTTTGTTAACTTGAACAGCATAAACCATCTCTGCCTCTACTTGCACCATTCTCATCCACATCCAGGTTACTTAATCTGGACAATCCCTCCAAAAATGCTTTGTGCAAGTCTGGACCACACTTAAAAGCGAAAAGCAGAACTTCTGTGGCCTGCTTTCCATTTGCGTCAGTTGCGTAAGTCACGAACAGGAATCGCAACTGATCAGATATTCCTCGGTGGAGGGAAACTTAGTCTATTTCCAGCAAACTAGGAAAAATTCCAACTGCCTATTTTCAGAAAAGCCATGCACACAAGAAGTTGTGTGACTGTAGTAATGCCACCAAGTTTTCTGGCAGCACACAGCCCTGGCACGGAAGAAGCGCGAAGGGGAACGGCGCAGGCGGTGGGGAGGCTCTGCGAGGCGTCAGCACGCAGGTGCCAAGCACACACAAGGACAAAAAAGTCTTTTAGCTTTCTAAAAATAAGAGCCTACTAGATAAGAAGCACAGTTAGCCAGACTGCAGCATGCCCTGTTTGGATTTTAACATTTCATTGAAGGGAAATTAATTACCAATATGTGGATATTTTGTAGGGAAACAGCATAAGGTAGAAGAAATGTGCATTTTCCCCAAGACATTCAGCATTTTCAGTCAGCATGACCAGTATCCACTCTCTGCTTTGCTGGTCATTAAAATAAAGAATTTGATCTTAACAGTAGGGTAATGAAGCTCCCTACAGCTTTCAAGCATACACTGAATAGGACAGTAAGACATTGAATCTTTACACAATGGCCAAAGCTAGACAGCGTAATGTAACATTTACAGTTCATGTGTGGAGAAAAACCCCATAAAAATCTTATAAATCCTTTCACACAGCAAGCAGGCAGCCATAACTCCATCAATATTCCCACTCTAAGACAGAGAAGGCACCATCCAACATGGTCCTTCAAGTCCCAGTTCCCACACTGGCTTACTGCACCTTCTCTTCCTCCAAACTGCACCCTCAATGGAGTCCTTCCACTTCAGAACATCCCTAATTCTCTCCCTACTTGCCTTCAGAGCACTAAATTACTTCCCCAATTAAGTATATTTCATGTTCTTTTTAATTGAGTCATGTGTACTCTGGATTTTTCTAAATTGTAGTTTGTGACACTCAAACAAGATACTACAAAATTTAACATGTTCCCCAAGCAAATGGTAAAAGCTGCTACAGGCAGAAAACCTTGTGCCCTGCACATATAGCTCACTATATATGAACATGAAATTCTCATGGTATGAAAAAACATATGATAGAAACAATTTAATGAACAATTAGGTCTTTTTGTTAAATGCAATGTTAAATATTTACTATAACAAATTCATTTGAGCACATGCAATTCCAAGGCTGATAGTCTCAAAATGGCTTTACCTGAAAGAAGCAGGCATGAAGAGGAAAGGGAACTGAAATTTATTTTCCATCAGCCCCACACATGACAGAAAAGCTCCCTTTACCCTATTTTAGGAGTTCAACAGGGCACTGAAACCAATACTGAAATTTTCATGCTTTTCAAGATATTTCACATCAAATACCCTGCTTTTCTTTTATGACCCCTCCAACTCTTAAACACCAAGAAATCCTTAGATAGTTTCCTTTCCTCCTTCAGTCCCTGGAAAGAGCCTGGAAAAGAGTCCCTGGGGAAAAAAAAAGGGTTTTTTTTCCCTCCATCCTTGAGTGAGAGCTTTGTGATAAGGGCCACAAGTGTTTTGACAACATCATAATCTACACACAATTTTGCTGTGTGCCTGGATACACTAACAAGTTGAGTAATAGGTAAACAGCTTTTAGCTGTTCAAAATTAGTTCACTTAAAAACCCCAAATCAGCCATCTGAAGAGCCAGCTGTGAAGCAACTCACAAAAAAAAAAAAAAAAAAAAAAATCCGTACCAGAAAACAGCATACATGCAAAAGACAAAAAAAAAAAAATCTAAGCAAAATGAACTGTTTGCTTGGTGGAAAATTCTCATCTACCAAGCTTATTTTAAGCCCTGAGCATCCATTCAGTGGAACAAGAACTATAAACCAAAATATTCTCCCCGAAAAGCATGTCAAAATGTTATACAACCATAAATGTTGATTTTATTTCATTTTCTGAACAAACCTATCAACACTACAAGAATCAGAAAAGCAGTTCTTTGCCCTGCTTTCATGAGTAACACTGAAAACATTTCACTTCTTGCCTGATACAGTAGATGAGGATTTTTTGGTGCTTTTTGCTGTTTTTAATTGAAGAGATTTTGGGCTTAAGGCAAGGAAAGCCTCCACACCAGGGAGAGTCCCAGGCTGCTCCCAGCCAAGGCAGGGCACAGGTCAGGGAGCTCCAGGTGACGCCAGAGCTGACTCACAGGCAGCTCCTCAGCACACCATGTACCACAGTCAGCTGCCTGAATATCACCACAGGGGTCACCTCAAATCCTCAGAGATTTCCTAACTTCTGCTTCTCTCTTCACAGGAGAGGCCCTGGGGCCTCCAAAGCAGCAGCAGAGCTCCTCTTGTCCCTTCTCCTGCTCTTTGCTCAGCCCCAAGCAGCTCCATCAGTCAGAGCTGGGGTGAGCAGGGCCCTTTGTGAAAACTGGCTGCCAAGGGATTCATGGGTTTGGGGATCAGCAGGCTCTTGATTACTTTTTTTTTTTTTTTTTGCTAAACTGGGGATGATCTGTGCAGCAGCTAAAGTCACAGCAACTTTTCATTGATGCCTTGTGACTTACCTCAACAAGCTCTTAAAGCACAAGGACAGCAAGATGCAGCTACCACAGCTACATAACACTGAAAGAACACGGTCATTTACTTCCACAAGGAATTTTAAGAATGTTTTTTGAAAGAATAGCCATTTTTGGGTTTCCTGTGATAGAACAGACTTTCTACCCCCTCAAGCATCTTTCTCCCTGCCCATTACAGCAGAGAATTCTATTGTAGTACCTTGGTTTTTGAAACCTGTAGCACAGATTTCTAGATTGTCTCTCACTATCACCTGCCTACAGCAGCATTAGTACTCCCCAAGCTTTAACAGAAATGTTTTCTCAGCTACATCTCAAACCAGAGTTCATTTTTCCACGGCTGTATTGTATTTGTGGCTCACAGCACTCCCTGTTCCTCCCCAGCATTTCCCACTGCTGAGCTCCCAGCTGATAGCAGAAAGCTCATGTCACGAGTCCCTAAAAATATAACATTGCTCAGTGGCAATGTTAAGTCCCATCATATTTCTGTTACTCCACTTCTTCCTCTATCACATCCCAACCCTCCTAAAGTATTAAGAATGCCTCCAGAACTGGCATTACCAAGAGTGTTTGTATGTCCAAACCATATTGCTAGACCTTGCCTAGTTGAAACCAGTTACAAAGACATTGCTTCCAAAATTACTACTTTTGTTAATTTCTCTTTGAAATTATTCACAGCTGCACTGTATTTCCTAAATGGGTATATCCTGTATGTGCCAAAATTACTTTCTTTCACTGAAAAATGAAGAGGGAGATTACTTTAGCTTTGAAATCTGCTTAGTGTTGCTGGAGCAGTTCAGCCAAACCTACTGAATGACCACAGAAGAAGAGCCCTGTAGTCAAGGCATCACATTTGCACAAACCCACCACACTCAGGCTGTCCTTGAGCAGTGCTCCCCAAGAACACAGCTGTGCACCTCCCTGGGAAATGGTACAAAAATGAGCAAAAGACAACTTGGAAAGTCCGGGTACATCAGGGAAGGTGCAGCCTACCAGCCAACACAGCTTTAAAAATAGTTTCTTTTCAGATAGATGACTCAAAGTTTAGGTAGCTGAAACCCCAATAGATCATACCATGCAAATCAAACCCTGCGCACCATCAGCTGGGAGGTGGCTCCTGGGAGTCAGGAGTTTTCTACTAAAAGCACCAAAACTGAAAACACACAGCTGTGGTCACAAGTACATGTGAAAAAACAAAGAGATGAAAGTACATTTAGCTAATGCTTCAACTTGGAGTCCCCAGGGCTACCTCCATACAGTAGTGTGTGCTCACTGCCAAGGGGAGAGACTTAGTTACCCTGCCTTAAGATAAGGCTCCCTGGAAAGTTGTTCCTTGGAAAAATATGTGCATCCACCCCTTTCACTGGTGACAAAAACATGAACTTCAACCAGTGTACATTGACCAGTGATACAGATCGTCGTGTCTTTCTCTTACACAACCAGAAGGCAAGGTACTTCCTGATGCAATAGCTGCATTAGGATCCCATCCTCGGGATCCCCCTGCCAGGCAGAGGGGCTCACAGCTGCCTTCAACTCTAGCCAACACAGCTCCTTTGCCTGCAGTGTGAACGCACGGGAATGGGCAAACATTGGCACTTAAACACTTCCAAACTTGTAACTCCATGAGGAAACGCTTAACTTCCATGCAGTTAAGCTCTGTTATTAAGCCTGATGTTGATCAAACTTTATATGTAAAAACCTGACTTAGTTTCTCTTGCATAAACTAAAGTGACATTGAGGAAGAACTGCTGCCTTATGCCAACATAATCAGCTCATATCCAGTCATGAACCCACCAAAAATAAACATTTTAGAAAATGTGTTTGAGCCTACAGCAATAGTTTTGTTCCTTTTTTTCTGTAACGTTTTTGGGGTAGAGGGGCAAAGAAGAATGCGGGAAGATTATTTCAGAATAGACATAAGGTGCGAATAAACATAAGAAAGATGCGATTCCATTAATATATTCAGTTGTTCCCAGATCCCTCCCCCTCCTTTCCAGTGCAGAGACTGATGAAAACGCATCTGCCCCGGCAGAAAGCTCGGTCATTCGGCTCCCTCCAATTCAGTAACCCTGGCTTCCCTTCTCCTGCCGGTGGCACCCGCCGGGGGCTGCCTGTCCCCGCCACCGTCAGGGACCGGGCCAGCGGGGTCAGCGCAGCCCAGCTTGCGGTGGACGCCGCATCCCGGCGGCCAAACGCTCCCCACCGCCCGGCGGGAGCTGCCCTGGGGGGATGCTCCACCAGCCCCTCCGGAGGATGCTTTATCCTCCAAAATCGCTCCCTCCCAGCGGCTCCCACCGGCGCGGCGACCCCTCCTCCTCCCCTCCTCGGGGGGAGCAGACATTTTGAGGCAGCGCATCCCGAACGCCCGCCGAGAGCCGCAGCGGCGCGGGCGAGGCCTCCAGGCTCACCTGCCAGCTCGTCGGGCTCCAGCCCGCTCTCCGCGTCGATGCCGCACAGCACGAAGTAGTGGGCGAAGCGGCAGGGCGCCGCGCCGGGCCCGGGGTTGCCGCTCCCGCTCATCCCGCCGGCGGCGGCTCCGTGCGGCGGCTCCGTGCAGCGGCGGCGGCGGCGGCAGCAGCAGCGGGGCTCGGGCGCGCCCGCGGGCCGGTCACGGCGCGCCGCCCCCCATCCCCGGCGGGGCCGCGCAGGCGGGCACCGAGCGGCGGCTCCGGCGGGCGGCAGAGAACGGGCGGGCGGCCCCGCCGCTGTCAGCTGAGCGGGGCGGGGACGGGCGGGACACGCCGCGCTGCCGGACCGCCCCCGCGGGGCATTTAAACCCTGCGCGGCCGCCCCCGCCCCGGGCCGGTGTTCCCGGCGTGTCGGGCAAGCTGCGGGCGCCTTTGTCGCCCGGTGTATCCGCGATTGCAGCCTAAAGCTCCCCCGCGTGTGAGCGGGAGAGGTTGGCTTTATTTAAATAAAGCAGGAGATGGTGCCGCTTCCTATGGGGAATGTCTCTTCCCCCCCGCCCCAGGAGGGAGCTCCCGCAGCCCCGCTGCCGGAACGCGCCGAGCCGCGCCCGGCGCCCGGGCTGCGCTGAGCGCTTCCTGCGGGAATCTTGCCGGGGGAAGCGGCTGCTTCTCCTCCCCAGCCCAGTGTGGAAGCGACAGCCACCACCCGCGGCGGATGGCTTTTGTGCGCTCTCCATCCCCGCGCCGTGATGGATGGCACCCGTACCACGTTACGGGAGAGCTATTTCTTGGCTACCCGCACTCCGTTTCAAAGCAAAAATCTAAAATGTTGCTTCGTTCGTAGTTTACTTAAGATTTACTGGCCATTCTGCCGCGTCCAGAAATAAAACAGCATTATTTTACCCCCGCTGCTAGAATCCTTCTCGTTAGGATCGCCCGATGCTAAAATACTGGCAGCTCTGTCCGCGAGCGGCACCTACTTTTAAAGGGGCAGAGATGATTCTTTTGAAGTTCTAACGTTTTCTTCTCCAAAGTGATAAGATTCCCCGCCATGTGTCAATAATTCTGACATCTGAATATCATAAGGATATCATATCATTCAGTATTTTCTAGTATTCCGGTATTATCCAGTATTCTGGATAGCATATCATTCAGTATTTTTACTTTTATCCTTTTGTGTTTCATCTGTTTGTTAGTTTTGGTCCATGCCAACTGTAATAATTACAGTCTTGTAATTTTCTTACTGTGGACTCCCATGACCCCTTTATTTTACCTCTTAGCAGTCTGAATCACTTTTTTTTTTTTTTTTTTTATGGTGTGCATTTGTCCTTGTTCAACAAGTGCATTTGATAAGAAAATGCCTACAAGGAAACTGATAATTCATCCACCTTGTGTCATTTTATGGAGGTACGTGGAGTAACTGTCTGACCTGGAAGCCACCTAGGTCAGCATCTCTCTCTCTCTCTCTTCATCCCATCAAATTAACAAATTGTATGCCCTTTTATTTCTTAGCTTCCTCTAATGTTCTAGTGAAAGCAGACAGGAGCTAAACTAATTTTTTCCCTTCCTAATAACCCAAATCTCCAATTAAAAAAAAATTAAAAACATTAAAAAGAACACAAATCCTCTCTCACAATCCCCAATTCTTGTAGTTGCAGCACTCAGTAACAACCTGAACCTTTCTGGAGCTGCAGAGAAATTTTCTGTGAGACCGGTAAATTTCTCGACTTTGCACCAGAGCTAGGTTGTTTTATTTAGTTTGGTTTGTTTATTAACTTGTATGTATTTGCTTATTCAGCTTTGGGTCAGATGGCAAGAGCTTGACAAGTCAGTCTCTGACTCTCATTCAAAACCAAGTGCTTATATTGTAAGTATGTTTGTTTTTTGAGGCCCAATGGCATGGATGTCTCCAGGAAGTCCAAGACAGAGGCTTCATCAGCCTCTCTAAAGGATGCATGAGTTAAGGCTGCTTCTAAAAATAACCCAAAAATTAACACAATGGTTCTGACCTTTTTACCTTAAGTAAAAACCAGCTGCTAGCTGGTTCTAGATTGCTTTGGTTTAGCTGTCTTCTGTACACAGCATTTTTTGCTTTAATAAAGTTCAGTGCACAGATGCCTCAATCTCAATAAAATCAGCACTGCATATAGCATTAAAGAAGAGGAAAAAGCACAACACATGGGATTGGAGGTGTAAAATTAATAAACTCATTCTTCCTGGGTTAACTGTGAGGTTGAGCTCCCACTTCTATATGTGCAGCTGTCACAGATGTTTTTTTTGTGGGGAAATTTTGTGGGGGCACTGATTTGTTCTCCTAAGACAACTGATCTTCTGGGTACAAGAGTCATTCTAATGAGGCCACTCAGATCTTTTGCCAAGCAGTGCCAGCAGACCCAGCTTGCCTGGGCTCTGGTAAGCCATGTTATGTTCTCAGGATTGTCTCACCTAAACCCCTCCATCTAAGTTGTTCTAATATTTCCCTCCAAGCTGATCTAGCTGAGATACTGCATGCTGCCTTTGGGTATCTCTTCTGCACTCTCATGGGTTTTTTCCCACCTCCATCCTGGCTCTCATCCCAAGGAATCTGTAATTTATTGTATTTTAGCAGAACCTAGGCATTTTGGTTCTCCTTTCACTATCCAAAAACACCCTGTGCTGATCACCAGTGCCTCCTTAAAACAGCTGCCATGCTTTCAATACTTCTGCTCTACTTGCAACATCGAGGGCTTAAATTTTACAGAAGTCACAGCAGGTCCACAAAGGTGCTGTGGAGCTTCTTGCAAGAGTGAAAGAAAAACAGGGATGAGGCCTAAAAGCATCACAAAATGCTGCACATACTAGCTAATCAGGCAAATGCCATGAGAAAACGTTTGTACAGCCTGGGAGGCAGCAGTGCCTGATAGGATTGTGCCATGAGACACATCTAGGATGATCAGAGATAACTGGCTGGGATTATGAGTATTTTTTCCTTTCACCAACAAAAAGTGTTAAAGTTCCACAAGGGATTTGAATAGGATGGGTGTCCTCTAATCAAATCATATCAACAATAACCCTGGGGAGATGAGGTTTGTCCCTGGCACAGCAGAGCACAAAGCAGTGTCAGAACTTCTTATGAGTTGCTCCAAAGAACAGGGATAAGGTAGGACTGAGGATTTCAGACTAGGACAGGCACAAAAAACTTACTAGCATAGACCAGATCTGCCTGTGACCTTTCATTTTGGTCTGTTCTCCCGTGGCAGCAGCTTTGTTCCTTCACCAGCTGGATTGCCACCGGTACAACAAAGCAAGGGAAGGTTTTTGGCTTGGCAGATTTGTTCTTCCTTAGGTACTTGTATCTCTAGTTGCCATGAATATTTCTCTCAATGTCAATTTGGTTCAGGTTTCCCTCTCCGTAACCTCTCAGTGAGTCTTTGTTCCTCAGAACCTGTTAGTTTAAACTGGGTCAAATACTAACAAGCATGTCAGCTAACCCTGCCCTTAGGATCTGCCATAAAAGATCAGACCATCAAGCTCTTTGTCCTACTTCTGCAAGAAGCCAATGCCCAATGCTTCAGACAGGTGGAAAAACCTGCTATTTAAAGGTTATGTTCCTTCCCCTTGCTGTAACACTCTTGCTTCACTTTCTATTTTCTTCATCGTTCTTCCATGAATTGGAAATCATGCTGCTGTGATGGATTGCTCACTCCTCCACACAGCTCCACAGTTCCCTTTCAAAGATCTTTCACAAGCTGCCAAGCCACATTGATTTTCCATTGAAAGCCTCTCCTGTTCTACTCTAGTATCTATGGGGTCATGAGATCCTGTAGGAAGGAAGGAAAACCACTAAGATGCAATATGAATGTTGGTGATGCTCAGGACATTCCAACCCTCGGCTGACTTTCAGTGGAGCAGTGTTGTCAACTCCTTCATGAGGAGCTGGATGTGAATTGTCATGGGATAAGGATGGGTTGAGGATGGACTGCAAGACTGAAATCCAAGTCATTCTGGCACAAAGAGCAGAAAAGTCTACAGCAGAAGTTGGGAAAAAAAACAGCAGCAGAAGATTTTATAAAGAAGTTCATAAAGAATTTTCATTCTCTGAGCTTATGCAAGAAGACTGCTTAGAGCATGGGAGAAGTGTTGGCTGTCTTAGGGTCTAAACCCAAATAAACCATAAGGGATAAAGCAAAGAACACTTCCTCCAGCCCAGTCCATCGTTGCTTAGAAAGCAGATACTGCAGGCACATATTCTAATATCTTATCAAATTATAATACCATTAAAGCAAGCAGCTCACCTTCTATAACTGCCTCATATCTATAAAGATTAAGCTTAAATAAAAGCACATGGTTTTCCTCTGCCACATTGTGTAATTATTATTCATCCAGCAGACTTACAGATAAAGTAAAACATGATTACTTTCCAGAATCTCTGCCATAAGACCTCTGAAGCTCTGGTGATTTAAAATTTGAAGGTTTTGAAATCTCTAATTCCCTATTGTAGCCCATTTTATTAATTTTGTGTACATTCGTCACACACATGCCCTTGCATTGCAAACATATATGGATGCATTCCACTGTTATCTGCTTTCTGAGAGGATCCTTGAGGGAGAGGTTTCATGAGGCAACTGAAATTATGCAATAGTTTATTGCACCTTCTTCCCCCCTCCTTCCTGGGACTGGCTCTGTGCTCCCACTGCTTCCTTCACAAACAGATCTGTAGCCTTGTCTGCCTCTCCTGAGTGCATCCAGTTCACCATCAGCAAACAGATCCCAAAACACAGGCAGGGATGGAACTGTGTTGTCCATTTTTATTCACATCATCATCATGCTGCAAGCCAGGCTTCTCAGCATGCTGCTCATCCCTCTGCTGAGGGAGCAGCTCTGCTTCAGGGCTGGCCTCTCTGGCCTTTCAAATCTCCTCCCATCCTAAATCAGCCTCCTCAAGGGTTTAGTCTTGGAGGGGGGAACTGACAGCAGCCCCCCAAGCAAATAGGGCACACAGAGGTCAGACTTCACACACCGCCTCAGAAACCACTCCCTAGGCAAGTCCTGTGGTTGCCAAGCCTGGTTTCTGGAGGTTTTGGAGCTCTTTCCTCTCCCCAAGTTCAGTGGCATAGTATGGCAAAAATCTGTAGTGATTCCTGCCATTTTCCTCCACTTCTGCCTGTAATTCTATACTGAGCTTGTGAGATGCACCTTCTCCTGCCAAGCAGGTGAGGGCTTGCTCTGGTCCCTCCTCACTTCATGAAGTCAGGAGAAAGATCATATGTAACCATTACCTTTTGTATGGTTCACTGCCAAGATCCTTGGGTCAAAGACCTTATTTTGCTCTGAGTAAGGTACACTTCCTGCTCTTTGGATGTACAAGACACACAGACTGTTCCCACTGTTGCTGAGATAAAACCTACTGAGCAAAGTACTGCTTGGATAAATCACCAGCATGTCATGCACTGATGGAGGTGTTGTGCTGGGACCATCAAGCTAAAGCAGGAACACAGAGATTTCCATCTATCTCTGACAGCATCCCTCACTCTCTGCATGACCTTGGCCAAATTGCTTGTAACCTGACTTGCAGAAGCCCTTGTGCAAATCAGGCCACTGTGTTTCAACTGCCCTCAGGAAAAGAAAGCAAACACTGCCTGAACATCTGCCAGGCACAAAGCTCCATTGTTCCCCAGGCTGGCCCGATGGCGTTGCACCAGGAGGCAGATGCACCTCTGCAGGGCAGCAGCCCCGAGTGCCTCCAGCCACGCTTCCCAACACCATCATCTGCTGGCAGATGCCTTTCACACCAGGCCTGGGATGAGGCAGGCATTCAGTGAGGACAGCAAACCTCTGTTCTTCATTTCAAACTAATTTCTGCTCTCTGCTGAAGGTGTTTGTTTCCCTGCCTCCAAACTCCAATTCCTCTCTTTTCAGTGCTCCAGGACTCCAGTCCTTTACAAACTGTCTGTTGAAAGACCTGAGAAGGTGGAAGAGTCTTGCAACATAATACAGCTGCCCATGTAAAGCATGAGGAAAAGGCTGAGTGCTTCTTTCTAAAGCACTAGAGCTTCAAAGGCACATATTGTGGCAAGGAGAAAGGCATGAGGGGATCCTGGCAAGCTGTTTGGACCACAGGCCCACAGCAATATTGTCTGCAGTGGCAGGGGTTCAGGCACAGCTGTGTCAGTGGTCTGTGCTCCCAGTTAGATCATCTCTGGCACTGGGAAAGTTTCCAGAGAAGATACATTCAGGCTGTCACATCTACCTGAGTAACACCGTTGTGTTCAAAGCCTAGTCACAAATATTGCCTGCCTTTATCTCAGTTACCAAAAATCAGGTAATCCCATGTCTGCCAATACCAGTGAAAGCGTGAACCAACGCCACTGGTTTCAAGTGCTCTGGACAAAATCTGTCCATGAACAGCAGGTAATCCCTTTGTCAAAATGCCTTTGGCATTATTACAAATGTAATTAGAGTCTGATTCAAACTTCCCTTTGAAGCCTCATTCAGTAAGAAGTGCCAGACACCCTGCATCTACATTACAATGCATCCTAGCACACTCGAAAGCCCAAGGGCATGCTAAAGAAATCCAAAGCCATCGAATCCATAGCCAATATACAACATGCAATCAAGGACGGATGAAAAGTATTTCCTGCAATGAATATGCATTGTGAATTGTTATGTCATTTAGCAAGGACTGCCTTTGCTCTGTCCTCTGTGTTCACATCATTGCAGTGCTGTTGTTCTGAATGTTGAAGCAGTTCATACTAATCAAGGGTATCTTTCAATTCCCCTACTAGCGCTTTTAGCAAAAATCTAAACATTTACAACCACAGGTTCAGCCAAATCTCTCTGCCACTTATTCCTCATGCCCAACAACAGCACATGTCCTTGCAGTATTTGCTGCTTAGGAGAGTTACTACTGACAGCAGCCACACTGCAGCTTTTCTCTGCTGGCTGACTGTGCTCGTGCTTTACTGGAAATCAGCTCTGAGCCCACACAGAGGAGCTCAACCAGAAGGACAGAGATCAAAGCAATTTGCTTCTCCTTGAACATCATATTTCTTAGTGACTTCCTTGCAAAGCAATAGTCACAACTTCTTTAAGCCCAGATCCATGCTGAGCAATTCCAGCAGTTCCCATCAAGCACACCCTTTGCGGGTGGGAGCATTTGACACTGCCTAATGTGGCAATGAGCTAGCTCAGTACCTCCCTCCAGGCTAAAATTCAGCTGTTGCTGGGAAAACCCACTAAAAAAGTATTTTTCCAGCTAAATCAGAGCCATTGGCTTCCTGGTGCTTGACACTATCCAGCAGGGATGAAGGCAAGAGATGACCTTTGGTGCCAGGCACTGTCAGAGTGTCTGGCAGCTCCAACTCTGATGTCAGCCCATGGGTGACATTGAAGGGACCCAGACTGGAAACACAACCTTGGAATGGCCTGCTGGGGGTCCATGAATGGACTGGGCAGGACTGTGGAGAGCTACAGACCAGCCCTGCAGTGACATTTATTGGGCAAGGACTGACATCCCCAGAGGTGCTGAAATAGGGTCCTGGGCTGTGGGTAGGGGGTAGGGAGAGCCAGGGCCAGTAAGACCCATTAGTGCCTTCAAGGCCCTGACACTCAGCACACACAGCTGAGATGTGCTGATTTCAGTGGTGGAAGTGCTTACCTTCTTGTCTGGAAGATAACAGAGCCTGTATGCTTCATTATTCCTGGGCCATTTATTCATATTGAGGATTAGTTCACCTGCAGGTGCTCCTGTCCTGGCTCCCCCAGCACCAGTTCATGGTGCCACAGCTGAAGAGGGTCACAGTGACACTGCTGTCACAGTGACAGAGCTTTGTGGTCATGGTGACACTGCTGCTTCCACTCGTTGCAGCTGCTTGCATTGGAGATTGACACCTCAGCTGATAAAACCCAAGACGTGAGATTGCACAGCACCAGGTTGGGGGTTCTCAGGCTCCCTTGCTCTTCAGAGCCCTGGGAGCTGTGACAAGGAGGTGTCCAAGCAGCTCCCCTGCAACCTGCCCAGCCTTGCAGGTAACAGCTCCAGCTGGAAGCAAGCTGCTCCCAACAAGCCATTTGGGTGTCACTGCACCATGTCCTCTGCTGCAGGGTAAGAAATTGCAGTGACCTGCCAACACACTGAACTTGCAGAAGCTTGAGTTAGACAAAGACATTATATATGGGCTAATGTCAGCTTGATTCGTTTTGCAAACCCAGCCCATGGAATAGTTTAGGTGGGAAAAGACCTTTGAAGTCCTTGAGCCCAACTACTTGTCTATTGACAAGTGTGTTTGAAATCTATTGATACAAAAGTGACAGAGTTGCCTGCATCCTACAGCAGAGGAGTGCCAAACACCCCATTTTAGAGGATATGCTGCATAAGTATGGGTGAGAAAGCCAGTGGAGCTAACTCTTTGTAGGATATCAATGAAAATTGAGAGGAGTTTCAAAGATTAAGTTTTTTCAGCTCTTTATGACCTTTCCATGCCTCCATGTGGATAAACAGCAGCTATTCTGTTCTTGGTCACATACAACTTCAGTTTCACCCTGTTCATCATGTGAGGGAGCTGGCTGGTGTTGTGGGGGAGTTTTGTGTCCATTCCTTTCCTTGCAGTGGTATCACTTGATTTCCATGTCCCCTGGATATTAATGCAAAATAATGAATAGCACAGGTCCTGACATAGCATGACCCTGACTCAAAACTATGTTGCTTGAGGACCCTGACACCCTCCCAAGGCACAATAGCAAACATCAGCCAAAAGAGGAACATATTGTGTCAGGTCCTTGGCAAAGAGCTTCCTCTTGATGCTCTAGAGAGTAAGCACCACCTGTCTGTCTTGTCTATCTCAGACCTCTGTTGTTTCCTCTGTCCCTGGGTCCAAATTTCTGGCAGACTAACATGTGGAAGGTGAAAGGAAAAGTTCTGCTGGTGCTAGGATCTTAACACCAGTGGAAAACTAGAAAAGTTGAATTGTGAAAGCAAACCAGCTGCTGTGAACTGATGCAGCTCCTTGAAAATTTGATTTGCTTACCTTGCCCCCTGGCACCAACTGCTTGATCCTTAAAATCTGATGACCAAAGGTACTATGGTTTCAGGATTTGTTCTGGAGTAATTACTCTACCTGGAGAAAAGAGAAGAAATTAGTCATAAGAAGAATTTGTCAAAGACCAATTAGAGGTTTAAACACAGTAATGAAGCCAGCCTGCCTGGCAACACAGAGAGCCAACATTGGGAAGCATCACTTGCATTAGGGCCCCAGCTGGTGGTCATGATCTCATGCTCCAGACTAAGTGTTGGCTCAGCTCTGGTCTTTGACACTATTTTTGCCTGTCTGGGAAAAGCTAAGGACTAATATATACACTGAAATAACGAAATTTGCATATCACCCTTGATATATCACACATAGAGAGAATGTGGGACAAAGCCACAGGGAAGACAGATGGGATAGGTTTTACTGTCCCAGGAAGACAGGGGGGATGAGGTCATGAAGAATGATTTTGTATCATTCAGGAAAATTTAGCTACTTGTTGTCTGGAGACCAGACAGAGACACTCCAAGGTGCTTAAGCAGCCTTTTTCCCTGGCTGCCCATATTCACTCAGCTTCCATCATCTTTCAGGGCTTTGCAGGAGCCACAGATACAAAAAAATGCCTAAAACAATTACATAACCCCCAAACAAAGGCTCTGATGCCAGGCACAATGATTACTCAACTGATTATCACAAAATATTGCTGCAACCTGAAATGCAGGAGCCCAAGGGTCATTACTGCTTGATATATATGAGAACAAAAGTCCCACTAGCTCAAGGAGACTTCAAAAAACAGGCCTTGAAAGTATGAACCCTCTAGTTTGAAGAGAAAAACAAGTATCCAAAAATGGACCAAAGAGAAGCACAAGCCACCAGACTCTGTGCATCTGTCTGATCTTCCTTCACGCTAAAAACGTACTCTCGTGTCTGACTGCACACGAATAAATCCAGCCAACAAAGGCCAAGAATACTTCAACCACAGACATGAACAAAAGACAAAATCAAGAATGAGCTCAGAGATAATAGTTTTCAACTTCTCACTCTTAGCAACAAGGCTCTCACAGAGGAGAGATTTTCTGTGCCAGAAAAACAGCAGCACAAGGGTCAGATTAATACAGTTTCTCCTCACTTCATCCCACTTCCACTCTGAAAAATAGCTGCACCTTACAAATTCCCCTTCTTGCCTCCACTGCTAGAAGGCACTTGAGGCCTTCATCTCTGCTAGCTGCTGCTCCTTGCTGCTGCTCCTTCCTGCTTCTAAAGTAATGCAGCTGGCAAGGCAGTGGGGAAAGGTAATCCTATGCTTTCAAGACACATCACAGGTAATTTGTGATTGTTGTTGTGTTAAGATGCCCATTCTTCAACTGCAAAAGATGTACTGCTATTCTAAAATTGGATCGTAGCTGAAGGCATGACAGAATAACTGAATTGCCTCTCCCTTACCTAGCTAGAGCTCTCAGCTTCAATTTCACCTTAGCTACTTGCACCAGCTACATTGTGATAATGACTTGCTTCCACAGCCTCTGGGCAACCACAAATTGAGCCTGATGTGCACATCCTGACTGTTCATATTGAGTTGCTGGAATGCTTTTTACAAATCAACAGCGTCCTGAATCCATCCATTTTCCCCCTGGTGAATTTCCACTGAGGTCTTTTCACCACAGCAAACTGGAGCAGCTGGCCTTGTCACCTGTACCAGCTGGAAGAGTGACCTGGGGAGCTCACCCGGCTGCTGAACCACTGGTCTGCCTTCCTTTGAGTTTAACCTTTGTATCTGTGAAAACTCATGAGTTGTGGGCTTGCCAATGTGAAGGTAGCTCCTCTCTGCCTTGACTTCCTCTCTGTCCTTGGGCAGCTCCATTTCTTTGTCATTAATTGGCTCAAACAAGATTTCCCCAGACACTTGGGCAGTTGTAGCATCAGCCAGTAATCCCCTAATTCCCTTGGACACCCAGGAGTCCCCTGTGTGCTACTCTACAACTGCATTTTGCAAGTGTTGCACTCCTCCATGATACACCAAATCGATGTTAGGCGGTGATCAAAGACGTCCTTGTCCTCAGAGCAAATTCCAGCACACTTCTGGTACTTTGCACAGGATTCCAGAAATTGTAGCTGCAATTCTTAAGATGTCACCATCTAAAGCAAAAAGCCTTTGGAAATTAAACTTGCTTTCTCATGGATGACAGGCTTTGATACTTTGCTGAAATAATCAGCACAAAGCTTGTCCTGAAAGGTTAAGGGGTTCACCTAGACTCTCACAAGAGGCACAGCAGCTATCACTGGTATCGGGGCTTTCTTGTGTCATGCTAGGAATCTGTACAATCACAACTAATTACTTGTAGTTAAATGAGAAAAAATTCTGGTTCTAACATCCCTGCCAGGGAGGCAAAGACTTTACCCCTCCTTTTTCACCTAAGAAATCTCTCAGCTGGGAGTTGCCAGACAACTTCTTTGAGAGGCTGGAACTAGATGATCTTTAAGGTCCCTTCCAACACAAGCTACTCTGTAGTTTTATGATTCTATCATTTTTAACTGCCTTTTTAAGTGTGATGTTGGTCTGTATTAGAAAGCAGTGACTTCACTGAGGTTCACATAGCTACTAAGTAAAATCATGTATCAGAGGTTCAGAAAAACCAGACCTGAGAAGATCCTTGTTAAAATGTCAATCAGAGGCTGGTGATCTAAGTGTAAAAGCTTCCCTGAGAACCATGTCAGGCATAAAATAAAATGTGCAAGGTAGATCTGTATCATCACCTGTCAACATCCTGGCCCCATATCTTCCATGGCATCCTGAGCTGATGTTGATAACATTAGAGTTCTTCATTCCTAGCATGGTGGTGAGTATCTAGAGGGCACAATTTTTTATTAACAATTTTTATTTCACAAAATATTGCATGTTTTATTCACAATTTTGGGTGTTATGAGTGTTTTCAATATCTACATTCTTGGAGAGGACCAGCAAGTGCTGCCAAAAGACCTTTGAAACGTCACAGTTCCCCTGGGGGCCCCAAGAAATAATGTCCACATGAAATAAATAATTTCTTTGGTCCACACCAAATAAACCACAAAGGTCCACATTTATACATTTTCTAAAAAGACTGAGTGTGGGCCCTGCTTCAGAAGAGCAAAAGGCATGCAAGTATCCCTGCAATTTAACATGTCTGTGGATTCCAGGCTCCTTCGTGTGGCAGGAGGACACCAGCTTCTGTCCTGGTCATTCCACAGTGCAGCATGCAGGGGTCACCTTCTCTCGGGAGGCTGCGGATCGCCCGCATTTAAAGGGGAGATCCTGATTTTACAAGGAGCTTTCCGACCCCAAAGAGTACATTTTAATTGTAACAAGCTCGCAGATCACTAGATGGCCTCGTAACCCCAGAGATTTGGGCAGACCCTGGCTTGGGCTCTGGAATCGCTCGGTTTAAACCCCTGGTACCCTAAGTGCTGCAGAATCATCACTTCGGGCAATGCATAAGCGCCTTTCAAAAATGCAGAGCGAGAAATTTGGTACACTTTGTCCCACCGGAGAGGTAGAGAACCTTTAGAAGCGGCTTGTATTCCCTAAACCGCAGCAGATGGGACTGGAGATAGAGCAGAGACAAGGTGGGAGCTGTTGGAGAGTCACAGGGGTCTCAGAGGGAGGTGAGCCCGTTTGGGGAGATCTCTGTGAACCTCAGAACCTGGGGAATTGGAGGGGATGCAGGTGGCTTTGGCTCCTCGTCCCACACCAATGAGTCCCAGTCACTGCCACGTGAAAATGTGGCCACTTCGAGGCCTCGGAGGAAACACCAGCGTTTGTAGGTGTAGGTGTGCCTTACCTGCCCTACCGAGCTGTGCCTTCCTGAGGGACAGCAGGAGCACAGGGTGGGAAGCCCCCTCTCTCCTGCGCACACCGGAGAGGCTCTGGGGAGAGAAGCGAAGCTTTGGAGCAGCAGGAGTACGAAGGGGACATGGAGCAGGCGGGACGGGAGCAGCGGAGGAGCGGGATGGGCACAGCAGAGGAACGGGCAGAGGTCCCGCTCGCCGAGAGGCAGAGCCGGCCCTGGGCGCTGCCTGTGGGAGCTGCCGCTGTCTCCGAGAGGCTGGAGAGCTTTCCCTGGGCCCCACCGCATTGACAGCGCCCTTGATCTGATGTGCGA
This sequence comes from Agelaius tricolor, assembly GCF_023055355.1. Lineage (NCBI taxonomy): Eukaryota > Metazoa > Chordata > Aves > Passeriformes > Icteridae > Agelaius > Agelaius tricolor. The sequence goes on from NW_027269263.1 coordinate 9,977,425, forward strand.
AGGGCAAAAAAACCCCTCATTTTCCCTGCCGCTCAGCTGGGCCGTGTGTTATTGCTCCTTTTCCCGCGCGGATTTTTATCAGCGTTTTTAAACACAGGGCTAGCTCGCACTGACGCACGTCTTTCCGAAAAGCCTTTCGAACGCATCGGCAGCGGAGCGAGCCCACGGCACCGAGCAGGGCCGCGGACTCGGAGCGGGGCAGGCGCTGCAGGACGGCGAACAGCAGCGGCCCGAGCTGCAGCGGAGGCCGCAGGGCCGGGCGCTCCGGCGCTGCCGCTTTAAGGGCGGGCGGGCGGGCGGGAGCGCAGCCCGGCCCCGGCCCCGGCCCAGCGGCGGCGGCAGCAGCAGGTATGTGCGGGCCGGGAGCTCCGATCGGGCCGGGCAGCGGGCCCGGTTGTCCCCTTGTCCCGACCGGGAGCTGCCCGTGCTGCCGAGGCCTGCGGCCGCTTTGCCGGGAGAGCGGTGAGGGCGGCGCGGCGGCCCCGGCAGCTCCGCTCGGCCCGCGGCGCGGGCGGCGTGTGGGGAGGGCTGGCATCCCCCGAGGGGAAGGAGCGGGGTGGTTGGGCTTTGGACGGCTCTTTCTGCCAAAAAAAAAAAAAAAAAAAAAGAAAAAAAAAAAAAGCTTAAATTCCATAGAAATTGGGCTTTGGTTTAGGATTTTGGAGGTTTTTTGGCGGGGGTGTGGGGGAGGGTGAGGTTTTTCTTACATGTTTTGCTTGGTTTTGCCTTCTGGTCCAAAATCTACTCACCCACTGATTTATAGTAAGACAGGCAGTAGTGTCAAATGCAAGGATATCCACCCTGATTTTATTTCATGTAAAATGGACGGGTTAGGAGTGCCATACACAGGGATATTCATCCTGGTTTTATTCCCTGTAAGATGGACAGGTCAGGAGTGTCCAACACAGGGATATCCATCATGTTATCCATCCTGGTTTTATTCCCTGTAAGATGGATGGGCCAGTAGTGTCAAACACAGGGATGTCCATCATGTTATCCATTATCATTTTATTCCCTGTAAGATGGACGGGCCAGGAGTGTCAAACACAGGGATATCCATCCTGTTATCCATCCTGGTTTTCTTCCCTGTAAGATGGACAGGTCAGGAGGGTCCAGCACAGGGATGTCCATCGTGTTATCCATCCTGGTTTTATTCCGTGTAAGATGGATGGGCCAGTAGTGTCAAACACAGGGATGTCCATCCTGTTATCCATTATCATTTTATTCCCTGTAAGATGGACAGGCCAGGAGTGTCAAACACAGGGATATCCATCCTGTTATCCATCCTGGTTTTATTCCCTGTAAGATGAACAGGTCAGGAGTGTCCAGCACAGGGATGTCCATCGTGTTATCCATCCTGGTTTTATTCCGTGTAAGATGGATGGGCCAGCAGTGTCAAACATAGGGATGTCCATTCTGATGCCTTCCCTCACTAAGCATTTAAGCTCAGTTTGGCATCTTGAGCTCTTGACAGGTGTTTCTGTACCAACATTAATTTCAGGAGAGTAACCATCGTGACAGGCCATGCAAAATAAACACTACAGGATCTCAGCCCTGCTAATTTGCAGCAATTCGTGGAGAAAAGCCAGCATACAGCATTTGCTGACAAGATTTATCTCTCCAATTGATTGCAGTTAACATCATGCTTCCCTTAGGCAGATGAGGATTATAGAGATCTGCCTTCAAGAAGGAAGGCATTTGCTAATTGCATTCATTAATTACATGGACTCTGCTGAATGGCATTCTCCTGTGTGGAAAAATGCAAAATGTTTGATCATGTGTATTTATTTGTAATAGAAACATAAAGCCTTTAGCCAATGATTTAAACAAAGATTTAGTAGGAATATCAGCCTAAAAAGCAAAGTGTGAAGTTCACAGCTTAACGTTTGAGTAAGTGATGAAACTAAAGCCAGTACTCAAAGCAGAGGCCAGCACACAACAAAAATACAGTTAAACACCTATGAATTTTATTCTAAAGATACAGACAAATAAATGTATCTAATTAATTACAAAGTGTTAAGACTGTTTCACTGACATATTCTTCCTGTTGTGTCTTTGTCCAGTTTTAAGGACAACGTGCACAGCTTGAAGTTGTCCATGATTCTTTTGTTGTGAAAAACTGTTGGGGCTGGGATGAAAGTTGTTTTTCTTCATGCATTATTCTGCTGGTTTGTGAAAACCAGTGCAGAAGAGAGAAAACAATTACAAAACAACGAGTTCAGTTTCTTGTTTGTTTGTACTTGCAGCCTTGCTGTTGTGGAAGCACAGGCCTGAAATGCTTCTCTGGTCGTCAGTTTCAGGGGAGGTTCAAAAGCTGTGCCCTGAAGCAAGGAAGTCTGAGTTATTGAAAAGAAATTAGAGAGCAGGTGAGGAAGGAAAAAGGATATGGAAATACTAATGGATGGGTGAAGGAGATCTAAGCAGGAAGGCTGGAAAACATTTCCTCTCCCTTCAGGCCCCTTCTTGCTGAGTGTACTCTCAGGATCAGCACAGGAAAGGCTCAGGGTCTGCAAGAGAAGGTGGGTGAGGAAAGTTTGGTGATAAAGTGCTGAGAGGCTCTTCCTTTGCATCTCAGTGCAGTACTGTGGCTCTCCACTCTCCATGCTCTTGATTCTTAAATGAATCTAAACTCTGACACACCAATCTTTCATTCCTTATTCATTACCTGTGTGAAGTGTTCTACACACCTAGAGTGGTGTGACAAGGGTGTCCAGTCTGAATGTATCACCTTTTAAAAAGAAATCTAAATTTGTTGGATTCAGTTTCTCTCTTCAGACAGCCTGGAGCATGTTTATATAGTGCCTTAGTGGGCTACAGGGATGGAGGTCTGCTTTCTTCTACAACTGACAGCATCCACGTGAGACTACTGCACCATAAGACTAACCAAACCTTTAAAATACAGGCTGAAATGCAATGAATTAGGACCACTCTGGTTAAGATCAGTTTTGGGGTTTTTTTTCTATTTTTGTCAATTTTGGAGCTGGCAGATTGATAAATCTTAGGGAGAAAGAGGAATTCCTTTAATTACTTGCCTTTAAAAAAATGCTTTTGTATAAAGATTCATCGCCATTATAAAAATGGTAATTAATGGTGTCTCTTCAAACAACCTCCTGATAACCACTGCTATGTTCACAGGCCCTGCAATGCCAGAGTCTTCCTGCAAAATCTGAAGATTCAGTGGAAGAACCCAAAATGGGAGTAGATTGCTGTGTGTATATCTCGAGGGCAGAGGGAGAGAGATGTTAAAAGGTTGCACATTCAATTTTTAGCTCTGGCTGTCCCACTAACTGGTTGTTTCTCACTGGATAAGTTCAAAGTACTCTTCTGAATGGGTCTCTTGATAGTTTCTTCCTTGAATACCACTTCTTTCAGACTTAAGACTGGGCAGGGGCAAGGCACAAGAGCACAGGGATCTCCTCTTCTTAAAGACTTGAAGTCACTGAAGAAACATCACTGACATAGCATTTTTCTCCTTTCAGGAATTGTCATCCATCACTATGAAAAACAACACCCTGTGAGTTAGTTTCAAAGTTTCTTCAGATAAGCTCTGCTGAGGAAAGCTGGTGTCCTTGGGGAAGCATGGCCTTCCGTGGCTGGAAGTGGCTCCTCCTCCTGGGCAGGCAGAACACCCTTGCCAAGGTGTGGAGAAACAGGAGGGGAGGCCCCTCTCTGTGCTGGCAGCGCTGCTGCCACTGGAGCTCAGGCAAGCCTCTGGCCCCCGAGGTGAGAGCGTTTTTGGAGGAGAACACTGAGGTCACCAACAGCGGGCACCTCACCCCAGAGATCCGGCTGCGCCTGCTCACCCCCCGCTGCAGGTTCTGGAGGGAAAAGCCTGACCTGTGGCCTTATGGGGACCCATTCTGGGCAATTTACTGGCCAGGAGGCCAAGCCCTCTCCAGGTATGCAGCAAAATTCACCACAGCTGATGAGTCCAGTGTGCCAAGATGTCAGTCCTCGCTCTGTTTGTAGTAATTCCTAGTGGTGTGTGTTTTCCTATTATGGGTGCATTATCCATCCTCCTCTCTGCTTATACTGGAGTGTCCCAGTCTCTGCTGGCTGGTAGTGAGTTCAGCACCTGTTGTGTAAAATAACTTGTACCTTTTAAATAGAAATTTGTTACAATCAGTGGCTATGCATGTGCTGCCAACAGGGCTGAATTTGGATCCATGGAAGGGCTGTGCAGATGCCATCAAAACCTAGTGAGGTGTTTAATTCTATCACTCCAAACAAGAGGATTGCTATTTTGTCATAACGTGTATGGGTTTTTTGCTGGAGTGTGGATGTGCCTCTGGTCTGTTGAGAAAAGTAGTTTAATGCTGATGCACTTGGAGTGTTGGTTAGCCTGAATAAAAACTCTCCTCATCTAGGATTCAGCAGCCTTATTGTCGTGACTTTTTATGGCTTTTAGTCAGATCAGAAGGCACATTTTGATTTTGGCTGCTGACTCTCAAAATGTCTTTAAATGTTCCTGATTCAGAAGAACTAGAGTTCTTTTATTTTGTGAAATCATATCTCTCATTTAAACAGCAGAAAAAAAAAATCTTAATTTTTACAGCAGAGAGCAAGCTGTCAGAGAGTCCCCACATAGATGAAAGGGAAGAATCTGAATTGGGGCGTTACTGTTTTTCTGCAAGAAAGCATAAATAAGAAGGCAGTTTTGACCAGGTAAAAGATGAGTCTTACTGTTAAATTATGAGTTGATTATGCCATGTAGATGAACTAGAGTGCTGCTAAACATGGGGTATATAAAATAGATTAGTTAATCTCTTAATTTTCCTATCATATGTTTTATATGCTCAGATATTTGGGTAGCAATAATAATCTAGCATTTCACTACTTTATTGTCTTACTGTTTATGCACAGGTTTGATGTATTAAGAAATGTCAGAAATCAGTTGCATAATTTGGAAGAGTAAAAAGGGAGCACAAAAACATATGGTTACCTCCATAACTGTCCTCCTATCAGAGCTGGCATTTCCACAGCATCAGAAGTCTCCTATTTCAAGCTACTCTTGGTGTAATCCAAGATTCCTCGTTAACCCAGGAGGGCAGAGAACACTGTGTGTACTGTGCCAGGGGACACAGCAGCATCCAGCTCTCCTGAGTCACCAAAACCAGCAGCAGCAACTCAGGAACCACTCAGCTGGAAACAAGGCATTTGCAGCATTAGGGCCACATCACACCCTTCACAAATTACTAATGGAAAGTCATGGCAAATCCCAGAGGTGCTCCTAGAAAGGAGAAACACAGCACTTCTGTGGAGATCCCATGCCTGTCCTTGGTCCTGGTGGTAAACTGAGGGCTATACTTAGGGGAGTGATGGCCTTGAGGGAATGCTGTTAAACATCTGAGCTGCTGAGCCTGGACACAAACATCCTGCACTTGACAAACTTACTAGGCCTCTTGGTGCCATTGCTGCTGGTGCTTCCAGGCCCAGACATTTCCATCCATCTATTCCCAAAGTACACCCATCTTAACATTTCTGTGACAGTCACCTGCACTGGAGTCCCCCTGCAAAACCTGTGCTTACCTCTGACCCCTGTGAAGAGTCAGCCATCACTCTCCCTGTCAGAAGATAACACAAATGTAGAATCCTTTCTTATTTCTACTTCAAAAGTAGTTATGGAAATTTGTAGTAAAATTATGGCAGTTTGCAGTAATTCATTTCACCCAGGGCTCTTCTCCCTGACACCTGGGGCTTTCCCCTTGGCAGCAAATTGAATTTCATGGCAGTTGTTAAAGTTTTGAACCCTCTGCAATAGTTACAATATGATTCATAGTATTTAACAATAACTGCTACTTGCCTTCTGTCAGTTCTCTACTTCCAGCCTAAAGATTTTTCAGGATTTCTCTTGGCAGGTGTCAGCAATTAGATGAAGATAGCCTCTCTGCTCACCACAGCTCTATTTTTCTCATTGCTACTCAGGAACAACACTAAGCAGTCTCAAAGTACTTGCATCTCTATCTGCATGGCTCAGGAAAAGAAAGAGGAGAAAGTCCTCTTCTTCCAAGCAGTGTTTCAGACTGGTGGGTGGGCACCATATTCACTATGAACACATAATGTTTTTTAAGTCAGATTGCTTTTAATTTCTACAAATCCTTACTTCACTCTTTCTTGTGGATTCTGATGAATTCTAGTTACCTAGAAGTGTCTACTTACCAGTTTGTGTCTACTTACCAGATAAGCTCACCTGTCAGAGAAGGAGACATAAAATGATTGACATAAAATGTTGCTTACTTGTCTGAATTTCTTTTTGTTTGTGGGGGTGGAGGACACTAAGGGAGAGAAATTATGGTTCTTGATTTTTATATCATCTGAGACAAATAAGGAGTTTTGTGGCAGCTGCACATGTGGAATAGTGTTAAGGTACCACGCTTCATTACATATTTGGCAAGAAATTCTTATCCAGTGTACTGTAAACCTGAGAAATTTGCATGATCTTGTTCACTGCTTTAACAGCTTTTCTTTTTCAGGTATATTTTAGATAATCCACGCGTGGTTAAAGGGCGATCGGTTCTGGATCTTGGAAGTGGATGTGGAGCAACAGCAATAGCTGCTGTGATGAGTGGGGCATCCCAAGTCCTTGCCAATGACATTGACCCTAGTAAGGCTTTTTTCCATCTCTGTGTAAAGATACTTCCTAATTTTTAAAGCACCTTTAACACAGACTTTTCTTTGCTCCATCTGGGAGAAATTCAAATTCCAAACAGAATCCTAAGAATGCTAAAAAGAGAAATGGGTTTTTTCAGTACTGGAAGCTGGGTTGTACCAGCCTCTCTTGGCCCAGGTATATCTCCATAGCTCCTTAGAACAAACAGCAAACTTTCTGTCAAGTTTGTGATGCTGTCTCACCATCACAGATGGTTTGGATGAGAACTCCAAGCACAAGCAGCAAGTTGGCTTCTCTGTAGGACCCCATCATTTTCCTGTACTTTCATGTACATCAGGGCCTAGATTTTGCCTTTTTCCTCTAGGCTTTGTCTTTCCATAATTGACTTATGAATACAGTTTATTCATAATTTAATTACTCATTAGTTAGGAAGGAAGTATATCCATAGATTAAGGCAGTTATTATATTCTACTTCAATTCCATGATTGGTTTCCACTGCTATCCATCCTAGGAAAACTTCTTCCCTGTGTCATGGTGCAATGAGGATAAAATTTCATCACTTCATGCTAGATTTTGACTCAAAAACTGTGGAAGCGCCCTAGATAGGATGAACAACAATATTTAAGAGATGAAATTGAAAGATCTCATCACAGAAATATGTAAGAGGGTTGAATGGCAGAATCCTAAAATATAACTTTTAATTTTCCTTTGACTTTTCTTCAGTTGCAGGAATGGCAATGATCTTGAACTGTGAACTGAACCACCTGAATCCCTTCCCCATCACCATTAAGAACATCATTAATTCAGAGGCTGGCAACTGGGACCTCATAGTTCTAGGAGATATGTTTTATGATGAACAACTTGCTGATGGTCTGCATCACTGGCTGCAGAAGTGCATCAGGATTCACCAGACTGAAGTGCTGATTGGTGACCCTGGCAGGCATCAGTTTTTAAGCCACAGCATTCACAGTCAGCTGCACAAAGTTATAGAATATTCACTGCCTGAGTCTACGAGACAAGAAAACTATGGGCTAACATCAAGTATTGTCTGGAGTTATCAGCCCTCAGACAGCTTAGATGATTCTTGAAGCTGCCTTTCTATGGGATTTTGTCTCACTTGATTGGCTTTTTGCAGGTATATAACATGAAAATGGGAATTAAACAGGGAACATTATCTCTTAAAGAAAAGCAGCTTACTGTACCTTCACTGGACTGATTTCAATCATACTCACTGAGGCTTTTGCTCAATTTGATGTAAAAGCTACATGCAAACTGTATTCAAAGGATCCTGCACTGAAGTGCAGATCTACAGACAACTTACACTAGAGTTTGCATGCTTGATGTTTCCCATGTGTATTTGTGTCCTGCTGACATTACTGTGAAATGTTTTGGATGTCCAGCATACTGCTGTGGGGAGAGGGCTGTGGCTGAAGGACTACTGCATTGCTTCTCCAGGCTTCTGCAGCTTATTTATAGAAAATTTCTAAATATGAAAATTATTGCTGTCCTCCATAAAATTCTCCATGAGATTTTTAGCTCATAATATGCTCAACTTGAAGTGCCTTGCTCTTTTTCTGGGTGTCTCTTCTGAATGTCAAAGTAACTAATTTAAATCTCCCCCTTCCCCTCTGTAATAAAAATTTCCTCTTCCTTGAAACTGACAGAGTGATTATGTAGGAGTTGCACCCAAATTTAAACTCTGCTTGTTGACTGCCAGCCAGTGTAAAAGCTGTAATAAATGGAAAGTGAATAAATAGTACCAGCTACGGGGTACCTTCATTCCCTTGAGAGTAGGGTCAAATGCTCTACCTTCCCTACATTACCCTTTGCAAGAGTAAACCAGGTAATCTGTCACCTTGGGAAGCTGCTGAGGGATGAAGAGGTCTTTACTTCTGTGACAAACAGAGAGTAACGAAATAAAAACAGGGAATGCAAGTCTGATATAATTATTTTGCTCTTCTCCTGAGTAGATGCTGGACAAACTCCAGAATCATTCTCAGTTTTATCTGCCAACTAAGAACCAGTTTCATCTGCCAAACATGGTACCAAAAAAAAAAAAATCTGAGCCTCGGGTAAGATGCTGTAACGGTGGCCATTTGAAAAAGAAACCCATCTTTTCAGAGCAGTCTTACAGGAAGTGTCAACTTGAGCAGTCAATTATTGAACAAGTAGTGATGGGGAGCTAATAACTGCATCATAGCCCACCGTGCAGTGGTGCCAGGTGCTGTAGTGAAAGCTTACAAATGTGCAGTAGTGTGTGGTACTGTCATGGTTTGAGAGGAAGTAAGTTTTCTTGGATATGCTGTGCTCACCAATAGGTGTTCAGATTTGAATATTGGCACCTGGTGTGGCCACTGGGGCATGGATACACCTCTGAGAACACAGGGGTTAAAAGCAGAGCACTCCTGGGGAGAAGCTCTCAGGTTCCAGTGGGGAAAGAGTTCGGATCCCTCCCCTGTCCAGCTGCTGCTGCTGGGCAGGGTAGGGCAGCCATGCGGCCGGGTGAGGTAGGCCAGGGCTTGGACAGAGAAGGGAGGTGAAGAGGCCCCCGAGGATGGAAGGGTGGGAGAAGCACCAGGAGGCATCGGGCAGCCCCCCCAGGAGAGAGAGAGTACAGCCTGTGCTTGGGACTGTGCCACCTTGATAACATGTGCCAGCAGCACTGCTGAGAAGGAGAAGGTGGTGGGGGTGCAGTGAGAAGGTGCCCGGCTGCTTGTGGGAGATTCGGGGCTTTCAGACAATGAAAACTTTGCAGAGCATTAACCTTTCCTAGAAGAGAGATAGAGATGAAATGGAAGAAGGAAATGTGTGCAAGTGTGAAGGTCTGGGCAAGTGGAAGATGTCAGGAGAGTAGAGAAGAATTTTAGGTGGGAAGAGATGATGGAGTGGCCTTAGCTGGACTCTTCTTGTTATAGCCATGGACAGAACCATGTTCCTTGTGACACAGAGACTGCATCCAGGGGGAGGCAATGGCTCAGAGCCCAGAGGGTTCAGTGTTGGTACCCTTTGGCCCCAGGGGGTGAAATCTGGGGGGGGACAGGTGTCCCAAAGGTGAGACTGTGCTCTTTTTGGAACAGGACAAAGCATCCTTAAAAGGACAACCCTAGAAGCAGCACTGGTCCATGTTCAGTGGTGAGAGCACTGGACATGAAAGGAAGAGGTCACGACGGCAGATGTACTCCGGGCGGTGCCACGAGTGACATGGAAACACACAAGGTTTCAACAGTGTTTCCTGGGGAAGCCTATGGCACAAGAAGGACTCCTCTCCTCTTGATGATCTGAGAATTGATTATCTAAAGGGTGGTGCGGGACCGAAAGTTGGTGATTTGGGGGAAAGATGTATTGGAAATTTGGTGGGGGGAGGAGGAAATGTTTTTGGAAGGTTTTAATTTTCCCTGTGTGTTTGTTTTTACTTAGAGTTGTAGTTTAGTTAATAAAGTTTTCTTTTCTTTATTTCTAAGTGGGGGCACTGGCATTGTGCCAGCCTCAAACCATGACAGGTACTCACTCAGAAAACAATGGTATTCATGAAGTAGGAGGTTTAGGAGCTTAGTCAGACATACATGGTTCTATAACCAAGCAAGTTTTCAGAACTATCCAAACAGCCAACTTCTGAACTTTAATCTTCCTAACAATATGTGAATATTCTGCAAGACTCACAACAATAATAATGTCCATACAATAGAGAACATGAAGTGGCAAGCACATCCATGAGGTTCTTCTCCCACTTCACCCCGTGCCTGTAAACAAATTTGTTGAAAATTACTGTGAACCAAAAAACATTCCAGTAGAGTCATGCAAATACCAAAAACATAAGCTCTAATGGTGAAGGATTTAAAGTAAGTTACATTAAACTTTCAAACCTAAAATTACAGTGTTACCTCGTTGTAGTGTTGTACAGCTTTTTAAGCACCAGGTGAGGATGTACCACTAAGTTACACATTGAGAAGAGGCTGTAGGGGAAGATGGTAAACGTACAGGCACACTTAAGGATACAGTATAAGCCTCAACACGACAAATCCAAGGTTATATTAGCAAGGAGAAAAAGGACAACTTTGCCGCTGAGGTTAGAAGTAGCATTGTTTCACAGAGCTGCCTAAACAGCTGTATGATTCAATATCAGAAATAGTGCAACACAGATTTATTGTCCAAGAGTTCAAAGGAATGATGGGTCCTGATTGATCCCAGGGATTTCACAGGGCATAATAATAAACTACTCCTCAGAAAAAAAAAAAAATTAAAAAAAGGAAATAAAACCTGGTAGATTAGGTTATTAGGCCTCTATCAGGTGCAAGGATTTGCTGCAGTGACAGCTGCCAGATGCTTGTGGCTACTGTAGCAAAATAATTCCTTGTACCAATGGTTTGTAATGGAGCAGTTACACCCACAGGGATCACAGGAAAATATTCATCACTGGGCTGAGCCATGCAACAAGAGTAAGGAATTTAGGTGCTGGTCTTGGGAAAAAAATGCTTTTACTGACACCTGAACAACTTTTCTAAATAGTCTTGCACTTTCATAAACCATATAATCAACAGAAGAACAAAGATTATTGTCAGACATCATAATATCATTTAATATTGGCAACAAAAATTACCTTCCATGCAATCAGACCTGAACTTTAAATAGATTACTATAAGACTGGTTTATTTCTGCAACACTGAGGTGTGGCTGTGACAAGAGTTAAATGGTAAAGTAAATATATTCCTTATGGTTGCCTAAACTCTTTAGGTTTCCAGATGTCATCAAATCCATGTTAGACCACTGTAGCTAAACCCTTCCACTTCCAGATCAGAGCACCCAGTGTGCTCCATGCCCTTATAAAGCTAAAATAGCTGGCATTAAGGAGCTAAATGTAGAAATCCTAGAACTCTGACCAGTGGTTATGCTGGTTCAGGAAAGCCAAGGAACATGACTTACAATTGTCATGAGAGCACTGCTCCATCATGTAATAAACTCACTCTACAGTTCAAAAATTATTTTTTTAATATTACTATAACTGAACAATAAATGTATTGATATTTTCAGCTTCTGGGGGCCACTGGATATGTAATGAACTGCATACAGCAGAACACACTCTACCATCCTGAGATTTATGTGTTCAGACACTACATTTGGTCCTATTTCACTCACAGATATGCTTCTAAGTACCAGTGTTTTGTTCCCTAAAAGGATTTTCATGTAGAAACACAGGGAAAAGCCAGAGCAAATTAAATATTTGCCCATGTATAAAATCCTGTTCTTGGTCACAGCTACTACTCTGAAACTTGTAAAGTCACCATAACAATTCCAAAGCAAGTTTTTGTTTACACATTCACAGGCTGTACTGCAGGATATGTAAAAATCCAGCAAGTATTTGATGGTAAGTAAGAACAGAAACTGCAGCATCAGTAACATCAGAAGAAAGGTACCTATGTTTTTTACTCCAGACCTAGCAAAAGTACATGGTGAAAGGAGATTCTTTGTTACTACTGAAAGTACATTTGTATCACTGTTAATGCCACCTCCATTCACCAGTTCTGGCTGTTGATTTCTGTTAGATTCAACTCTCAACTTCACAGACATTGCTGTGTGTTAATGTTACATTTGAGCTGGGTACTTTTAATTTTAAGTACCACCCCAGAATACAAACTCAGAACACACACTCACCTAAACTGGGTTTGTGGTAAATTGCTAAAGGATGCTAAGTAGCAGCCAAATCCAGCACTTCAGGAAGCCTGAGCAACAGCCCTGTAATATTAATTATAGTTTAACTTTCCTCTTAATGAAGTATGATCAATGCAAAGACACACAGGGCTCCAAGGAACATCAATGAGAAAGCCCAGGCTCACAGGCAAGGACTGGAATGTCAGTGGAGACCTCCAGTGGGAGGCAGGAGGGATGCAACCTGGTGGAAAAGAAGTCACCAGCTAGTTCTCCAAGGTGCCTCTTTACTGAAGGAGCTGTCCACCTGTAAACTTGACACTCACATGTACAGGATAAATAATCAGTAAACGGTCCATGTTAGTTGCTTGATTTTGTTTGATATGATGAGTTGCTCTAAAGCATCTCGGGACCGATCTGAAAAAGAACAAAGGAATTTCTTGTTATTAATTCAGAATATAAAGGTGGTATTTGGAATAGGCACACAACACAGTAAAGGAATTCTATATCTGCATTTATATTTATTTTGCTATCACAATATCACAGTTCAGATACATGTGTAGTAATCCAAACCCTCTTGGTTCTTTTTCCCATCACCTAACTGTAAAGTATCACCAACCAACAGAAGAGTTAAAACACCCATAGGCTGTCCTATTCCATTCCACTGTTTCTGGAATGGATGCTGTTCCACACTTTTGGAATAGAGTAGGGGTTTAAGATGCTAATATTTTTCTGAAGTCTTTGGGTCTTCATCAGCATGCTGAAGAGGAAAAAACCCATGATTTCCAAACAAAAAAATCCCCTCTCTGAAGGCTGCTGCCACATTTCAAAGCAAAACTCTCACCTTGCTTTGAAAATCTCAGTGTACAATGATTATTTTATCCAGTAAGTTATTATTTGTTTGGGATTACTTATGGACTACAGTGTGCTTTTCAGAAAGCAAGGAGGTATGATTAGCAAGTAATTATCTTCTTGTGATTAGACCTACCTGTTATCAGTGGGCATCCATGGAACAGGAAAATGTGTATCTTGGGACAACAAGTAAGGACGGCTTCCACAGCGATGTCTGTAAGATTCACACAGCGCTCCATGTGGATCTCCTGTTAGGAAAACAGGAATGACAACAGCCTGTCAGAGCACCCAGAGTTTTAGAGGCAAAGCTTTCCTTTGCCCAACCCATTTCAGAGATCCCCAACCAGCAGGAATTACAACCTCTGTGCATTGACCTCGTATATGGTCCTGTACAGAGCAGGAAAATACCCTAAGGAAAAATAAGACAGCTTTTCCGTAAAGAGTCTAAACTAAAATCATGAAGTGTAAGAGCCTGAAGGAGAGATGTGGGACTCAGGTGGTTCTTCAAAATGCTGTTTATTGTATGGGAGATGCTACAGCAGTCTCAGGTCGTGGGTAACAGAGCAATGCCTACAGCTTGCCTTATAGGCAAGCCTGAAGCTGCTTTAGTTGTGATTACAATGCATTATAGATTTTTCTTTGCTGAGCATCTTAATACATAACAACCAATCAGCATCATACACAACACCTTCACTATTACCTACAGCCTATCACAACTACTGTCATTACCATATTACAGTCATTACTCTCCAACCCCAGGAGTTAGTATGTTACAGTTTAAGCTTAAAGTTGGTTTTCTGTTTTCTTTCAGTGGAAAATTCTTAGACCTTTTTCCTACTTGCCACATTGGCATGTTTGTTTGCCTATGGTATCTTCTTTTCCTAAGACCTATTGCTGCTTGGTAAAAACATCTGTTTTGTTGTGGTCAACATATCCTTTGCTTTAGTCAAAAAACCTCCTTCCAGCTTGACTCGACCTTTGCTTTCTTAGTTACTGGCTCAGCAATTCTCAATTTAGACATCTATTGTTCTTCTATATCAAAACTTGCTTCCATCTCTATTCTGTTCTCAGGTTCTACATTCAGAGAGCTTTCTGCCAAGCATACATATCTGTGAAACCTTCTTGTCAAACTTTCATCTTTTCCAACATCAAAGGTGAGTTTTCACAACACACACAGCACTCAAGACATCTGAGTAAACTCTTCAAGGAGATTCCATGGTGTTTGAGCCCCATCACTTTGCCTATGACATTCTCCTACCAATTGCTTGTCCGGGAGAACAGAACCCAAACTGAATTCTGGTGTTTACCAAGTTTTCCCAAAACAGCCTCTGCTGAAGTTTCTGGTGTTTCTATTTATCTACCCAGCTCCTAAAAGAAATCAAAGAACTTCTTCAAGATCAGACTAAACCCTGCTCTTTTCTTAATTTCTCTGCAGCTGTACAACTACTGCCTCTTGTACGTGCCAGGAAAAGAATGAAAAGCAGAATAACAAAACAGGTTATTACCAACTTTTTTCCCCATCTCTGAATTGCCTTACTTACCAATAAATATAACATATAAGAAGAAATGTGGAAAAAAGACCATCAAATCTAGTGAAATTAGGATTTGGTAAAATATACTTTGGAGATTGTAGGATAAAAGAAAAAAGCCACTGTCTTATTGCAAAGTCTTTCCAATTTATAAACTCCAAGGATATTGAAAGAGGACAGAAATGAAAGTCAGTCAGTAAAAACCCTCCCTCCTAAGTAATGCTGCTGATAATAGTAATTATAATTTTAAAATGCAGGTATTTTCCTTTGTTCATCCCTTTGTTATTAGGTTAAGTCAGTTACCTTTAAATTCTTTGAACATCTTCCACTCACTAGTGCTACAACGCCATCATCTGTTACCTGATGGAAACACCACAATGGATTAAAGCTCAATTTCTTCAAGCACAGCTATTTAGTATTTAGATGCAAAAATCAGATTAATTTATTCACTCCCTGCAGTCAGTGAATACACTTAACATTACAATATTTTCTTCCCAGCTAAACTAGTGGAGAAAATATTCCAAGGTGGGATTTTTTTCATTCTATTAAATACTGTTTCATCTTCCTGCCACCTGATCCAGCCTGGCTTTCTGCAAGGATACTTCCAACTGTGTAACTGCTATTTCTGCAGCTTCCTTGTCTCATTTAACAGTGGGTACACTAACATGGACAGAGCATAGCACTTTAAATTTATAGGTTTAAAAAGCATTTCTGCTCTACCTAGACCAATTTGGGTTGGGGAAAAAAGTAATCATAGCAGAAAAGTTTAAAAAATAAGTGTAAACATGTAGTTACTGAAGAAGCTTTTACCTCATTTAAAATACACACAGGGAAATTGTTGCTTTCCTTAAAGGAAGAGAGGCAAGGAAATAAAAAGCAATGAAGTAAGTCTGGAGAAGTAAGAGTTAAATAGCAATAAATAAAAAATCCAAACGAAATATTAAGACTCTTTTGATACCCTACTTCTGGAAAAATCAAAAGAAAAATAGCATCTAAAATAAGAACCTCCTACATGATTTCCAGACTGACATTTCATTGTGAATGCTCAGTACTGGACTCGCATTCAACATAATTACTCACCATCAGTGTCAGTTGAATGCTACACTTACTGCAAAAAACCTTTCCCTCGCTTCATTATCTCCCTGTAATTATGAAATATGTTACAGGATTGCTTTTGCAGCTTGTCTCCCCCTCCTCATGCTAAACACTGTTGTTAAATCTTCTTCCCTGCCATTTCTGACATTTAAAATGTCATTCTTTCAGTGTTGACTCTGTAATATAACTCTGACAAGCACAATCACTCCTAAAATATCATTTAATTATGGAGTGTTTACTCCTACTAGGGGCTTGCATTGTTTGACATCCTAGACTATTACCTACAACAGTTTGTCCTAACTGAAAGCAGGCAATAATCTGTCCAAGATTCTACTTTCTTTAAATGAAATATTTTGGATTACTTAACAACTTCAAGAAAATTATTGCACTAAATAAATATACTAAAAAAATCCCAAGATAGATTCTAACAAAAGTTTTTCTTTGGTTCACCATACATGTTCTAATACCAAAACATGTATTTTTCCAGTCATTAATAAGCAAAATATACCCTTCCTTTTCCTTAAGAGGCAGAAATTAGAAATCAACCATGGTCCTAAATCTTGTCAAGAGTAAAGCTACGGATGATCCCCTTCGAACTTTTATCATGACAATCTTAAAAAAGAAACAAACAAAAGTCAATTGGCCAATTGCTACCATAGCTACCTGAGTAGATGAGAAGTCCACACTGTGAAGAAATTTGCAGTTTTCTCCTAGTGCCTGCAGAGATGCATCCATGATGCCTGAGCAGCTGCCCAAGTTCACTATTTGTAGGAATTGGCAGTTGAGTGCAAGAGCCAGAACTCCACTGTCAGTTATATCACAGCACCTTTTGAAAGAGGCTTCTCGCAGGTAGGGACAGGATAAGGCCAGTGCTATGACTCCTGCCAAAAAACCAACATTTGTAAGTTATTAATTCTCTTACAGAACCACCATGCTGAGTCCAAAGGCTCTGGAACAGGTTTTGGGGAAGGAATAATTAAGATAAAGTGGAAAACATGTTAAGCATAGCATGGTTTTAGTAGAAATCTAGCAGGAGAGTAACCTGAGAGCTCTCTCCTAAGATAATTAGTGCTCTAGGCCTGAAATTTACACCACTGGAGAGACTTTTTATTAGTACTGGGGTAGCATTGGGGATTTCTTTTTTAAGCAATATTTACCCTAGATATATTCTTTGCAATTTATTCCAATCTAACAAGAAAAATAAGCCAGAAATAAGATCCCAGTTGTCTGTGCACAGATAACACACCTTCTGAAGTAATTCCAAATCTGTTCTCCTTGCAAGAATTTAAGTTGATCTTTTTCAGCTGCTTGCAGTTATAAAGCTGCAATAATGCATTATCTGTAATATCACAGTCTCGGAGGTCCAGAGACTCCACAGCAGGGTGCAACACCTGTAATGAAAACCCAGCAGTTCAGTCAAACTCTGCTGTGCCATCAAACACATGCATTTTTACATCAAATACTTGTAACATCAGACATCACATACAAGTTTGCAATAGAGGGTGGGGTTACTGTGGTGCTGTTTGCAGGGGTCCCAGGACAAGGGAAAAGACGAGAATCCTGACTCCATGTTTCAGAAGGCTGATTTATTTTTTATGATATATATTATATTAAAAGAAAATTATACACTAAGACTATACTAAAAGAATAGAAGAAAGGATTTCATCAGAAAGCTAGCAAAGGAATAGAAAAGAATGGAATGGTAATAAAATCTTGTGACTGACCAGACTGACACAGCTGGGCTGTGATTGGCCATTAATTAAAAAGAACCACATGAGACCAATCACAGATCCACCTGTTGCATTCCACAGCAGCACATAACCATTGTTTACATTTCATTCCTGAGGCCTCTCAGCTTCTCAGGACAAAAGATCCTAGCAAAAGGATTTTTCATAAAATATGTCTGTGACAGGGTTACCAGTCCTAGGAACTAAAAACTAAAAAAAAAATCTGGTCCATTTGTGCAACAGTTCAGCTCCTACAGCACAAACTGTTTCTGTGACAATATGGAACAGAAGCACATTAATACTGCCACTCAAACAATGGAAATACAATCTTGGTGGTTCACTTGCCACATGTGTACCCAGGACAATGCCCTCACACATGCCAGCAAAACTTTGGGGGCAGAAATCTGCAGTGCAAAACAAAAAATACTGACTTTGATCAAAACTTCAACCTACATAACAGGCAAGAGTGATATTTGAAAGGTATTTTTCCCTAAAGTATTTTTCTCACCCACACACACTCTTTTGCTCATAAACAAGCACTCTCATTACCATACCATGAAGAGGTACCAAATCCTCATTAAATGGGATCTTTCACTCCCACAAGACCCAGATTGGAATTTTTGTGAAATCTTTCCCAAGAGAACATTTATGAAAGTTAGACCCAAAGCAGTGGAAGGCAACAGATTTTAGTAACAACAGCCAGATACTCCCTTAAGCTTGTCACTCCCATCCTTAACTCCCAGGGATAGAAACATAAATTTCCATAAACTAGCAAAGATAACAGCACAGCTGAAAGGCTTGTTAGAGGCCTATTCCTCCTGTTGTTCACTCTAACAATGTACAATAAAGATACTACAAGGCAAACTGGCTGTTTTGCAAATATATAAGCTTTTGAGATAGACAAAGGGTTGGCTGGATGCAGCACACAAAAAAAAAAACATTTAAAAATACATGTTTATATTTTGTGGATACTTGCTGAATGGCTATATAAAACTTTATGGTAAAAGGGATTTAGAATAAGGAGTTTGGCATGCATGTGGATGGCTGCTCCAAGCAGAGTAAGGGGGGAAAAGATGCATGGTAACACAAATTTGGACAAGAATACAGAGGTAAGAGATAAAATAAAAGTACACACAAAAGTTTAGATTAACAGAATTTCAACTGAAATTCTTTCAGCAAAAATTCTTTTTAAAAATTCTTTAAAAAAAACCCTGAAAAACAGAGGAAAGGCATGAAGGACATGAATAAGAATAAATGGGATACTGCTAGCAAAGAAAGCTAAGTATAATATGCCCAAGGAAAATGATGGATGGATAAGGATATAATTGCAGAAAACTGCATGAACAGAGAAAGAAAAAACACATGAAAAAAGAACCAGAGCAGAATTTCCCAGGGTCACATGGAAAATAGGCTCCAAGAGAAGGCACTGATGAACTGCTGAATGAAGGCAAATACAGAGAAGACTTTAGAAAGAGACAGCAGAAAAGTCTGTAAATTAAGGTCTCTAGTTTATTTCCAGACTAAAAATATCCTAATGGATTTTGTGCATTCATACACACACAATCACATGGCTTTAATGATAGAATCTGTTATGATGTTTTGAAATTATTCCTTACTGAAAAGCTAGTCTAAATCAGATTTTGTCCAGTCAATTTTTCCAAAGAACTTGATTTTTACTCAAACATTTAACTTGTGTAAGCATAGAATCATTTTATCTAAAGCTAAATTGTTTTGTTTGTAAGTTTTCCACATTGCTTCTGCCTGTACCCTTGGCTCCACTATCATGACTGAGAAACTGAGAATATTTATCTCTTGAGTTCCAGGTCTAAGCAGGAATGCACAGGGAGTTGTTAATTTTCTGTTTCAGCAAGGCCAACCTTTAGCTTCCTTCAATTCTCATGCCTCCATTTGAGGCTGAACAAGATAACAGTAAACAGACAGCAAAACACATTCTTCAGCTGAATTTACAGCTGAAGAAATGTCATTAACTGGTGTCATACTGAAACACTGACACACAGCACTGTGCAAAAGGGATGGGATAATTTGAACTATTGATTCCTAGCTCTGCCATCATTATATTTCAAGGAATCAAAATTTAAATAAATTATATGGAGATTGTGTGCTTAGAATCTGTGTCAATAGAATTCTACCAACAGAATTCTAAAAGCTGCTGAAATCCTTTATATAATATATATAATAAATTATGCATGAGCATCTTGAGACACACTTCACTCAGGAACAGACTGGTGTGCAAGAGGCTGCTTTCCTCTCCCAAAACAGACAGTATACTTTTGAATGGATTCTTACCTCACTGATATTTTCATCAGTTATCTGCCCTTGCCTACTCATTAATTTGATCAGTTTATCCTTTATATTGGGTGGCAATGACTTAATATCTGCAGAGTATCTGGAAAGGTTCTTTGTCAAACACTGAAGGCATCTGAAATAGAAGAAAGTTACAATACAGTCACAAAGAAGCATTACATGGTAGAACTAGAACAACCAATCCATATTTTGTAATCTTTTGCACCCAGCTATGGTTCCCTCAGACCTTATCAGCTTCAGCTGTTCCATGTTCCCACTGATTCAGCTGTTGCCCTTTGGGGTCAAGCTGATCCTTCTGTGAAGCTGTTCCCTAAGCAGCTGAAGGCAAAAATCAGCCCCTCAACCATTTCTTTCTGTGCCTTCCTCAAGCTGTCTCTGAAATTTGCAGTTGCAGTGTGAGCTGTTAAGTGTCTGATCTGAATGAAAATCCCCTTGACTTAAACTCTGAGGACACAGAAACAACACTGCCAGGACAAGTGGCTGAGTGCAGGGGGCAGCAGCAGCCTGGAGTAATGCCAAATTAAATTTAGCATATAACCACAGCTCTGGAGTCCCTACAGGTAACTGGTAACAAAAAAAAACCCCACTTGGTCTGGCATCAGAATGCCACCAAACTGCAGGAAATTAAACTCACACTCAAATAAAAACTTTAAAGACATCAAAATATTAATGCTTTATAATCTGAAGGGTGGCACAGACTTAAGGCAGGAAAGAAGGATGATTTCCAGCATGGAAGCATGTTTAAAAAAACCACTGAGGTTCACACAGTGGAGGATGAGCACCTCTAGCAGGTCACTGCAAGGACACTGTATGGAGGAGACAGTTCAAGCAGAACCCAGGCCCTGCCTGCAGACACCAGGCTCACCTTTAACTCATTCCTGCAGAGATGTGCAAGAATTCCACACCTTCACAGAACCTCAATGACTGCTGGATGAACTCAGCTGACTGATCAACAGAGAAGCCTGTACCAAGCTCTGTCTCAGGATATGCAGGTTACACCATCCACATTCTTTGTTTTGAGATTAAACACCTTATCTATATACAGACCATTCCTCTACTTGACTGCAGAAATTTTTAGGCAGTTATTAATATGCCTATTATTTATAGGCAGGCATATTAAGAATAGTTGTTTACCCCTTAAAAAAATAAAATCTTATCAAAGATAATTAACACACCATTTATTATCATCTCTGAAGACCACAGATGTGAACCTGCTCACAGGCAGGATCTGTGCAACATGGTGAGCAGAAAGCAGGGGCTCGTCTCATTAAGGCACCTCCAAAAGGGGCCTCTAAACCAACTGCTTTGTTCAAATCTGCAGAAAATACTCCAAACCCAGCTCAGATACATGGAAATCAATGTGAGCTATGCCGACTCTTACCACGGCATATTAAATTTACCTTGAATGGTTATTAAGATTAATCACCTTCTTTTCAAAAAGCTGGTTGATATTCTCATAGCACAATATTGATCTCTAGTTTACACAATTAATCAGTTAAATTATAAAAGTTTTCACAGTAATTCTACTTTATAGGAAACTATAAAACACTTACTGGCTACACCATGGCAACTATAATCTTATCATCAGTGCTCTAAGGTACAAATAACAATCTAATTGTACTCTTTGCTAGCTATTCTTCTTTTATCTTTCAAATGAAAGATTTTGTTCCCATGCTATTTCTAACTTCCTCCAGAACACAAAGGAATCTGACATTGACAGATAATGCAGAGAATAGAAATATTCAGTTCCCCTTTGGAGTTGCAAGATAGAGCTTAAAGACCAGCTAGCAAATTACATAAAATAATAAAAAAAGTAGACACACAGGATGCTAAATGTAGCTGCAACCAGTAGGTAAACAGACAATGAGGAATGTAGTGGCTTTCGTGCAGAAGTCATGTAACAAAGAACAACTGTGCATGTCCTAAGAAAAGGTCAATGCAAAGTCACCCTTTGCAACGCTGGGGACACTTGGTGACCACCAGAGACCCCTTCAGACCCCCTAGGACCACAATGTCATAAATGAGAAGCTTGACTAGGCCAATATTCAAGCAGCAATCAATTTATTAATTAATATGGTAAAGTATGAGCAATACAGCACTGGGTACAGTGGGGGAAGCTTTCCCTCCAACTGCACACCGATAGTTGAGGCTTACAGGTATTTATAGGGGTACTCATCAGCTTTCTCAGCAGTTTCCATTCCCAATTTTTACGTCACAATTCTATACACTATTGTGATTTAATCTTCTCAGGATGTACATCCTGAAAGGAGTATCCCAGCTGATGGGGTCCAGCTTCCAGATGTGGGTCCACCTTTTGATTGCAAGGACTATAAACCTCATAACAGTGACATCCAGCTTCCCTTGGTCAAAACTATTAATCACTGAGTTGACGTTCATCTTCCTTTCTCAAGCTGCTTTTCACTGTTTTAAGGCATGAGATAAGCATGCTTCCTTTTTATGTATTCTAAAGCTATAGTTTCAAAGACCCTTACTACAAGCAATATACTAAAATTATACTTCAAAAGGTTATGATGGCAGAACTCTTTAAGGCTTACCTACAAGCAGAAAGCTCTTGTCAAAAAGCAACATCTTAAAACTTCAATTCAAATCAACTTAAGACTTATAAAAGTTAATTGTGAACAAAAGATAGATTCAAAGGCTTCTTTCATGCTTCACTTTCCTAAGTTATTTATTAGAATTCGTCTTTATAACTGTCCCATGGTCGGTCTCCACACATATCACAATCACAAATACACACGTTGCCTGTATGTACCTGACATGAAACACAGCTTTGTATTTCACAACAACAGGACTTCCAGTGAGATGTGGATGCATGAAAATTAGTTCTAGGATAGTGACGTTTATGCATTAGCCAGTAAGCATGCTTTAAAGAATATGTATGGAATAGACACTTGTAAGATGTCTATAGAGCACTATGGAATAGACATCTTGTAAAGTGTCACGATAGACTCGCTTAGAGGAAAAATCCTCCAAATGTGTCCAGTTATGCAATAAAGAATGCCTGCTTTCAAATACTTCAAACACCATTGGGCGGATTCTCTGGGGCCAGGAGAAGCCAGGGATCCTCAGCCGTCCCTGCACACCCGGATCTGTCAGCCTCGTCACCCCTGTCACTCCTCCCGAAGGGGCACCTCTGACGATCCCCGCCACCTCTCCCGCAGCTCCCGAGCGCTGCCGGGCCCTGCCCGCAGCCGCTCCAGCACCGCCGCCCAAGGCCTGCCCCCCTCCCTGAGCCCCTCGCAGGGCGGGCAGGCGGCAGCGTGTCGGGGCGGCACTCACAGGTCCAGGAGGAGCCGGACATCCTCGCCGGCGCCGTCCCAGCTCATGGCAGGGAGCGGGGAATGCGGCGGGGAGCGGGGAATGCGGCGGG
This sequence comes from Agelaius tricolor, assembly GCF_023055355.1. Classification (NCBI taxonomy): domain Eukaryota; kingdom Metazoa; phylum Chordata; class Aves; order Passeriformes; family Icteridae; genus Agelaius; species Agelaius tricolor. The sequence goes on from NW_027269263.1 coordinate 10,000,597, forward strand.
GACGCCGGCCCGGCCCGGCGGTCGGTGCCGAGATGGCGGCGGCGCCCGGAGGATGACGGGAGATGTAGTCCTGCTCCCGGCCCGCCATGGGAGCGCCTCCCGAAGCGGCCTGGGGCGCTGAAACACCCCGCAGCAAAAACCGGGACTCTCGCTACCCATTTCCAGAGCTTAATAGTTAGGAGAAATTGTTCTCCTAAGAGGGGAGGCTGGGAGCCTTCAGGCTAGGGCCACAGTGCTTTTAAAGGCTCTTTCCCCCTTGCTGCCATCAGTGGAGGCATTCCACAGCACCGAGTTTCCTATTAGCACATCCATCTGCAGCAATAAGAGCCTGCTGTCTGCCAGCTCTTTCGTCCTGCAATTAATTTTGATTTTGTTTTTTGGGGTTTTCTTGGTTCTTTTTCCTTTCCTTTTTATATTTCTGCTTTGTCTTAGGTTGCAAATACAAGATATGGCTGGGGGTGTGTATTCTATTGCCATCTGTTAGAGGTCAGGCAGTTCTCTTCTGTTAATTGGGCCACCTGTTAAAACCAGGTGGGGCAGTTTTCCTTATCTCTTCCACAACCCATCCTCCCTCCAAAACATCTTCTGTTAATGGGCCATTGAGTCTGCATGACATAACTGCATGACTGATAAAATTACATGGTCCCATTGTGAGATGCTACATACAGGGGAGGAGCCAAGCATTCCTAACTGGATATAATCTGAGATTTGGAACAACAGACACAGCTTTTTCCCACTGGATTCCCAGAGGAGCAGCTTTCTTCTCCACAGGATTCCCAGAGGAAGACCAGGCCCACCTACACCACCAATAAACCTTCAGAGGAAAACTCCACCCTTCTACAGGATCACCGCTTGAACAGATGCTGATGCATGAGGATGCTGCAAGGCCTACAAAATATATTTTATGATTGGATAATTAGAAATAGCCATTAGTAGGTAATTGGATGATTCAAGTTGTACCATTATGGTGAAAGCTATAAAACCCCCTAAAGAAAAATTGCTTGTATGTAACCAGTTTGACTGCAAGACCTCATGCCCATAATTGAATATTTATCCTTGCAATGCCACTCAGTCATCATGAGCTAATTACTGAAACAAAGGTCAACAGGCCAAACAATTTTTGTCTGTTAAAAATGCATTTATGAAGCTGGCTGAGAGAAAGCATTAGAGCTCATGCTCTATGAAATGTTTCTCTAGAAGCATTTCTGTTCCATATAGATTTCAGTGGGTTTATACAGCATGTTTACCACATTTCCCTCCTTCCTTTTTTGATTAGTGTTCAATAAGCAAGTGGTTAGTTATGCATTCCATCAAGCTACTATATTTTTAACCTATTGTTGATGCAAAACCAGCCTGTCTTCCTTATCTCTTACCTGCACATACTACATCCAGCTGCTTGCCTTCCTGTTTTGCCAGTTTTGCTTACTAAATTTCCTTCCCATTGTTAGCTATTCTGTTATACTGAAATTAATGTCTTTATTTTCTTAAGTTATAGTCATGTCAATACTTTAATTCACATCTGTTAATTACAAGCTCCTGGTTCCACTGGCAGGCCTCCCTGGAGATCCCTTTCCTGGGGCCGGGAGACATGATAAAGCTGTAGCAAACTGTGTGGTACTGACATATTCTGAGTGACAAACCTAAACAGCACACAGGCCTGTGCTGACCTGAGCAACCAGTTCTTTTCCTATTTTTCCCAATATTCAGTTCACCACTTTCTCACTCACCAGCAGTGAGTCTGGAAGTGGGTAGTGTTATGAATGAAGTTCTATGTGTCTAATTTAATAAACAACAAAATTGAATTTAGCAGGACTTTTAATTGAACAGTAATTTTGTATAAATGAATACAGTCAAGTATATTAAATATAATCAAGCATATACAAAAATTTGTGATTAAGTATGATTAAGGTTCATATAAAGCATAAGCAAAACCAACCAGGGTATGGGGAGGGCTTCTCACCCTGCCTCTTGTACAAAACAAAGGAATCCAAATTAAACTTATATACTGTATACTAATACATATTCGTCAATATTTTTCCATAAATCTCCTCCTGTTTTCAATTCTTGAACTCTACATCACTGTACTGCACAGCACATGCTCCACTTGTTGCTAGGGGATCTCCTGGCTTTTAGGATCTTGCTCATCTCAACACTACATCCTGTATCCTGCTTCTCACATGTAACATCTGCAACAGGGCAAATCTGTTTTCCCTTTATTACTTTATAACAAATATCTTCTAAAATATTGATATAGTTACAATGTAGCTAGCACAAAACATATCCATTTATCACAGCAGTAATATGGCTGGGGTATCAGCTTCTCAGCTGGAGGTAATTAAATAATTACTAGCCCAGTGACTATAACTGTCTAGCCTCAGGAGCTGCTTCTGAAGCAGGTCATGAACTGCCAAACTTCACACACCTATGCTGTATCTCAAACTGGCATCAGATTATCCCAAGGAGCAGACACATGCTGCTCTTAAACTGGTTAGACTGCAGGCAGCTGCAGGAAGGACTTTGGCCACATCAGCCTGAGCATGTCGAGAAATTGTACTGATCAAGTATCAAGCTATAAAGAATGACTCAGGAAGTGCTCTAACATAGACTCTCTGCAAAGAGTGAGGCTTGTGCTGGTCTGTGGGGTTATTCCTCCCCAGCTGCAGAAGAGCACTTGCTTTGGCTGAGCTTCATTAGGTTCCTATCTGCTGATCTCTCCAACCTGTCAGTTGTCCCTATTCAGAGGGACATTGTGATGCTGCTAGATAAAAAAATGATCTGCACCTTGTGGGCTAATACAATGCCTATTCTTCAAAAACCACTGGCCTATGGAACCATACAATTTCCATTCTGCAAGAAGTACTGGAAAGCAGCCAGCCCATGTGCCAACCTCTACCAGTTCACCAGACACTCAGGCATCACTTTGGGGTCAACCATCAGGGACCTCTTAAGAGACTCCCAGGACAGAAGAATATGTACATAAAGGGGTGGGAAATAGTTAATGATTTCAGGGAAATTATTATCATATGTATATTTATTCTGGAAAAATCAATGAATATGCATGTAAAATACAGCATTTAAACAGGAGGTTTTCTTTATTCAGCATGCACAATATTTCAGAGGAGATATCCCCTTGTGCATCCAGCATTGAATAAAGATTATCAGCTTCATAATACTACATTGGTGTTAAGGGTGTTGTATTATTTTTACCCATTTTTGGGAACAATGAGTAACATCGACCACTATTTCCAATTTTGAATCATCTACAAACTTGGGAGCATGCACTTTGCATGTCACATTGTCAAGGTCATTAAGGAAGATGTGTGATAGGACCTTAGTATTGACGCAAGGGACTGGTCTCCGGAATGTCTTTGTGCTGCTGAGCTTTTGAACTCAGAAGCTGAAGCTGTTTCCAATCTACCTCACTATATAATTATCCAGTCCATACTGGGCTGGAGAGAAACCTGATCAAGCTCAATGGAAACCTGATCTAGTTAAACATGTGCCTGCTCATTGCATGGATGTTGCACTAGATGACCTTTAAAGATCCTTTTCAACCCCAACTACATTATAAAGACTAAGGCAAATATGGCATTGAGAACCTAAATCTTTCTACATCTGCTTTGTAGTGTGAAGTCCTGGTCCAGTTGAATCTCAAAAGGGGAAAAAAAAAAAAAAAAAAAAAAAAAGCTTAAGAGAAAAATATCATCATCTTATTGCAGGGGTTCCATACTATTTTCTCCTTATCACAAAAGTTTCATGCCTTCTTGGTGTTCCTTGTGGGCAGCTCCTCAGAGCACTGACTCTTTCTTCCTCACAAAGCAGCCAACTGACTCCAGTTCCCTTCTCACCCAGCCACCCCACTCTTTTATAGACTCTTCTTCCCATTGGTTACAGCTGTGGCCTGTTAAAGTCAGGCCTGTTCCTAATCTTTGATAATTGGCCCAGCTGCAACTCCTTAGGGGTAAGATTACTCTCTATACTACCTTTATTTTCCTTTATTCTATCCCCCTACAGAAAAGGTGTTTTTAAAAGTTAGTCTTATATGTCTCCTGCCATGCTGGGAAACATGCAATGCAGCAGGACAGTCCTCTCTGGTGGAGCCACTGCTGTACAGCATTCTGGGGCAAGGTTCAATAGCCTCATTGTTCCTCACATCTTTACAGGACTCTTCCAAGTAAAACAAGTTCATCCATCTCTTCTTGTACAAACCAAATGTTCTAGAAGGGTACACACTGCGGTTTGCTGAAAGCATTACACTTTCACACATTCCTGTGGGAACAAGCCCTTACAAAGAGCACACACAGACTGCATTGTTAGCGGCAGCACACATTGTATGCTGAGGTTCAGTGATCCCTCATGCTAACATGTGCTTCTCTGGCACCAAAACCTAGCATTAAATTCTTCCTAAGTTCTACTTGAAGTCACCCACCTTTGCAGTACCTTTCGTGATGGCCCACTGCAGCATTGGTTTTTTACCAGGTCCCAGTCACATTCAGGGGTGGGTGCACATTCTCTACTGTGGAAGGAAGCACTTCTTTTTGCCTTTTACATCTCTTGATCAGGTTGATTTGGTTTTTTGGTTTTCCTAACTCATCCTTGCAGAGTTAGACAGTTCCTTCTGAGTCACCTGTGGTTATGTCCACCTCCTGTATGCTTCCTTTTCATGAGTTTCCTTCCTTGATTTCAGACGAGCTCTCCTTGCACATCCATGCAAACCCTCCTGCCATCCTTTCAGGTTCTCCTGCACAACAAAATAGGCCATTCTTGAACTTGTAGAAAATGAACAAGATTAAAAAAATTCTAACCAATCAAAAACAGTCTTTCTGGACCTGTTCTCTTTCCAGGATCATATCAAGTGGATTCACCAAAGTAGATCCCTGAACATGCTGAAGCCTTTTGAAGTCCAGGACAGCAGTCCTAGCTTTTGTCTTCTTTCCTCCTTTCAAGGTCCTGAACTCCATTTAAATGGAGTTCACTTCCAGTGAAAACATTGTTTTTAGTGTTGAAGGATGCTGAGATCAGCCTGACCAACAATCCTAAGTTAAACCCATCACAGGGATGTGAAAGATAAATGTTTCCTGACAAAGACTGGCACAAACAAGGATGTGAAAGACAGATGTTTACAGAAGGAGAAAAACAAACAAGTGACAACATCTTATTTAAAAAAAAAAAAAAGCTGGTATATCAGTGACTGGCCTAGCAACATGTTGGAATGCATGAAATAAAAGCCTCTCTAAGTTCCTCAGAGAGAAAGGAATGCAAGGCTTGAATTGGAGCCTTTAAAGAAATGGAGGTATATTAAGTCACATTGACGTGAAGTAGAAGTGTAATTTTAGTTTTAAGTAGAAAAATATCCTAAGTGCCTTAAGAGACTATGTTGGCTAGTAAAAGGCCCTAAAGTCTAATTTAAAGGTCAGTAGTGTTACCTTTCACAAATTAACTTAGCTCCAGACATAACAAAAATGTAGCAGAACATTGCTTGCATTTCTAGATAGAACAGATGGAACTATCTGTGTAAATAGATAAAATTATATACATAGATTTTTGGGTAGAAACTGACATTGCTTTCTCACATTAGAATTAGGCCTAGATTGGCTTAGGAAGAATGTTTTAGAGTTGTGCTTTTAGCTGATTGGATGATTTATGAATAAAATCCCTGTATTAGGGTGAGAGAAAAAGTAGAAGAAGAAGAAAAAAGTGTGGGAGCTGCTGCTGCTTTTGTTCAAAACATCGAGACTGTGCCAGAAAACTTTTAGCATGGACTTTAATACTCTGAGCTCCTTGCCTTCCAGGCTGATGTATTCATGCCATAAACAACTGTAGTACAACCAACATCTGCTCTTGTCTCTTTGAAGACCCATGATATCTGATATCCTCCACAGAAACATTTGACTGACATTCAATCACTTTGCGCTATAAAGGCATAGTCCCATGTTCCAGCAGGGAGGACTTGTGGGAATGTGTGTGGAGATTCCTCCCTTGAGTGGGGAGGCCCCTCAAGGTTAATCCTGGAGCCTGGGCAAAAAATGTTTGATCATGATCATCAGTATGGGGAACACCAATCTACTTGATAATTATCAAGATTTAGTTTCAAAGTTTGGAAAGCAAGGGAAGCCTTTCTGAACCTTGTGTTTGTATGCATGTACTTCGGCGACAGCCAAGGTGATTATAAAGTCTCCTCTGTTTGCATAAGCCCTCATAATTTTCTTGATAACTTCATTCATCACATCTTCATTTGATTGTCATCCTCTCTTCCTCATCATTCTTAGTTTAAAGCTCTTACCAGCTTCACCATCCTGTTGGCAAGGATGCCCCCCCCAGTTCAGTGTATCCCAGCTCTTCCAAGCAACATTCAGGCCTCAAAGACCAAATCAGGTTCATAGAAACCAAAACCCCATCCTAGCTGACCAGCAGGGCAGAGGATACACCAGATGGGCTCTTACTCCTCTTCACCACCACTCCAGAGTTATATGTATCATATTTGATGCTATCCAGGTCTCCCCAATAATTAGAGACCATTTGATGCCCACATGAAAAAGCAGCAGGAATCAATAATCAGAGTGCCAGAGAGAGGCTTCTGCAGGCTCTCCACAATAAATCAGAGTCCCTGAAAAGCAGCAAAGTTGCCCCAGACAACAGGTCAGCAGACGGGCCATTCCATTGAGCAGAGGGATCAGCATTAAGGGAGCAGCCCTCCTTCTGGTGCTCCTGTAGGGCTCAGGCAGTTCCCTTGGCAGAGCTCTCAGCCTCTTTTTTCCAAGGACAGCACTGAGCATATTTTGTACTTACAATGTGCAGGCAGAGCATAAGCACTCCTCCCAGCAGCAGGAATGTCAAGCTTCCAGCTGTCACCATCCTGAGAGTTTTTTACATCCCAGCCTGACAGAGTCAGCCTGCCCCTCCCTCAGTGCATAACTCTATGGTTTCTTGAAGCTGTAGGGCCTCAGAGAAGATCCAGTTTCTTTCCCAACCCCTGATGATGCATAGCTGCCTCCTGCAGCTCCTTTGCTCACTGAAATATTTCAAAAGGTGTCTCTCCCTCTGCTCCACACCAGCACCCACCTTCTGAAGATCCGTTGGGGTTGAGACATCCAGCATTACAAGGAAGGCTTTTCTAGCTGAGGACAACAGCTTGTAGCACACTCCCACCACTGCTGAGGAAGTGTGTGCTGCTATGAGATAAGGCACCAGCCCTTCCCACACCAAATGCCCCAAAAGGCATGTGTGTTTTAGGTAGCCCTCAGGCTGAGTGGGGGACCAGACCCTCCCTAACCAGTGCCATCTGGAACAAAACCTCCAAGGGCCCCTTTAATCAAAGAAGAACTGACAGTTCTGCTAGCCCTGCTAGCCTTGCTAGAAGTCAAGGCCTCTTGTCTATTCCCTACAGCATTAGGCAGCCTCAAGCTTCCCAAAGGCTTCTTAGATGTCCCTTGACAATGATCCCAGAGGGCCCCAGATCTAGAAACATGAGCCCACACACTGCTGCTCTCACTGTTCACTGCCCCTTTTAGCTGTGCTTCACAAAGGAGATTCTTGGGACTATAAAATTTTGTTAGCAATGGTGCCAGTTCTTGTTATTGCTCAGTATTAGCATGACTGAGAATTATGTTGGCAAGGAACAAGGTACCAGAGTGCATGTTGGAATAGTAATTTTAAAAACTCTAACCAGCTGGAAAGGAATATTGCAATATCACCATGATCTGATCTGACTGGCAGCCTGTGCTGACATCTGGATACAAAACAAGGGGTTGGGAGGGGACACAGCTAGGACAGCTGATCCCAGCTGACCCAGGGGATATTCCACACCATATGGCATCATGCTCAACAATAAAACCGGGGGGAGCTGGCTGGGGGATGGTGGCCCAGTGCTCAGGACTGGCCTCAAGAGCTGGATACTTGATCCTATACAGGCATTCCTGGTTTGTTTTCTTTAATGATAGCAAGATAACACTTGCAAACAAAGCATTAAAGAATGCCAGATGGATTCTGCATACCTACTTGTGAAACAATGGCACACACATAACTAGTTCATTTTGGAACACAAAGATCACCCTGTTTCCCATGGTTGTTATACAATTCTTGACCAAAAGTTACATGACTCAGTGGCTGGCTGATATTCCAACAGGCAGTGCCTTTCCCTCTTAGACATCCTTCAAGATACATCTTTCTAATAACATAGACAGTGTTTTGCAGATGTGGCATCTTGACAATCTTTGCTCAAGACACCTGTGCATAACAGACATTCTTGATTTAGGGTCAGTGAATAGATTGTGCATGCATTCTTGTCCAAGGTTTAATTTCTTTTAGAGACTATACAAACACACACACACACACTCACACACACAGCTTTTGCATTAGTTATTACTATTTGCTTAATTATGGCAGTGTTACTGTCATAGTGATGTATCAGGTTTACCTAAATGTATTTGATTCCCTTCAGGTTCTGACACCAGAAGGACCTATGTTGAAGTAAGTAATCATAAATCTTACTTGATTTGTAATTCAGAGCTCTGTTTACTGCTTAAGGAGCCAGGAGGTCACTGAGCTGTATATAAAAAAAGGAAACATTGTCAGAGTTTAAATAGCAGTAAAACAATTTTATAGTTTCTACTCAATCTTGTTTGACAGCTTTTTTTTTTTTCACATACACAATGATGGCTTGGTTATCCAGGCACAAAAAATGATGGTATTCACTCAGTGAGGATTTCATTTTCCATGATTTTGAACTCATGTATTGTGTGGGGTCTTGAAAGCTTTAGCCAGCCCAGCTCAGCTGCAGAGCTTCAGAATGACAGCCAGAGTGAGGGATCCCTACAGACATCCCTGTTTGGGAGACTGCAGTTCTCAGAGGTGTTTAATGCATCACATATACAGGGTGCCTGGAATGCCTCATTGTACAGGGTGAAGTCTTTTCCTGTCTTGGAATAAGATAAGGACATATGCCTAAATGGCCTCCTGGGAAAGAAGGGACATTTAGACACCCCAAAGTAATTTTCAATTGATTATTTATTTACAACTGGCAGACTTTTATTATACCACAGATTAAATCTTACTCATCTATCATGTTCAGCTTGAAACCTTCAGAATGGCTTCCATTTTTCTTTATACTACAAATCTTGTGACCATTAACTAACTGTATATTACAGTATTTTTCTTACATAGTGCCTTTTAGCCCACAGCATGTATTAAGGGCTTTCTAATTACTCATGGAGGTTCTGGTTTTCTTGGACTACCCCATATAAAATCACCCTGAGTTCTTCCAAGTGATGTAGCAAGTGTAACATATTATGTTCTTTGAGGTCAACAAGAGTGGTCTCACTGCATACTTTTATTTTGAAAATAATATTTATGGCACTTCCATGGATAGTTCATCGCAGGTATCACATGGTATGAAGAGTGACGAAAAGGTAATCTGAAAATGTCTTTTCCAAAATACTTGCTTTTTTGTTGTTGCAATATACACTTATCCAGACTGCTAGAACAATTCAGCAGAGGCAATGACATTTCATGGAGATTTTGAAAGATATTCCATCTTACATTAACTTAGAGAAGCTAAACACACGTAGCGGTTTATTGCTTTGGCTTCCCAGCTGAGATTTGTAGTAAGAGTATTGCAATTACTCTGAATGGATTACAAATTTAATATTTGTATGTGAAAGGAGCAGGAAAAACAATAGAGGAAGGGTTAAAAGGATGCCTTGTGTTGGTCTCTAAGTAGGAAGATGACTAAGAGCAGTAAATCTGGCAAGCACCAAGGAACACACCGTTCAAGGGTACAGCATGTACCTTATCTCTGATGCCAGAAGGTTTCTTTGCCTAGCAGTCTCTAACTTCTGCTGCTTTCTGGTTTGTTAGGCTGTATGAATTCTAAGATGCTCCCTTGTATCCTGCTTTTGTCCTTTCAAAGGGTGGCTGTGGGCTCAGTGGTGGTGGGCTCAAATCACAGGTCATGGGCAGGTAAGGAGAAGGTACTTTGTACAACAATCATTTTAGAGCTGGAGCTGAGGTGGTATTTGTGTAGGAGACCACAAGCAGTGCTGGGGTACAGCCAATTCTATAGTGATCCATCATGATGATATATATTGTTTTCGGTGTACTTCCTGGCTAATACATAAACATCACCTTCCCTAGAACTAATTTGCATGCATTTACCTCCTACTGGAAGTCCTTTAATGGTCCTAGAGTCTTGTCTGGAAGGGTCTCTGGTGGTCACCAGAGTGGTCACTGGAATATCCCCAGGGTTATAGATGATTTTGCCACTAATTCCTTTTAGCACTCTTGTTTCTCATTGCATGGCTTTGCCACAAAAGCCACTATATCCCTCATTACCTGTCTATCCACTGGTTCCAGCTACATTTAGCATCTTGTGTGTCTACTTCTACATTCTGTTATCTGCTTCTTTGAAACTCATTGTTCCCATACTTGGATAAGTAAGGCATCATTATATTCCATTCCTATTATCAATTGCCTGTCATCAGGAGTGTATAAGGGGGGCAGCCCCCCAAAATACTCTTGTCTCTGCAGGAAGTTGCTTGGTTCATGGGACCAGCTGGGGAATGTAAGTTCCCAGGACTGAGCAGTAAACAAAGTTTTGTGTGCTAAACTGTGGTCTAGATGTGTTGAGGCACTTCCTAATTGTTCCAGGCCTGTTACAATCCGTAAGTGCTCCTTGTTTTAAATGAGGCTGTAACTGAAGCTGAATAAGATGTCCCTGCTGCTCTGTGTTTGTGGATGACAACAGGCAACAGCAGAGACACTATTTGTGGGGCAAATGTAGATCTACTGTCTGGCTTGCAAGTCTCAAACAGAAGCAAGGCAATGCTGCTCACATTGTGTGCAAAATAAACATCTCCTGGGAAATAACGTCAGCTACTGCTAGGAATTGTGTAAGCAGAGGTTAGAGGTAATTGCATATTTGGCACACTGAAAAGGCTCTCAAGTGAAGTAAATATTAAAGGGAATACCACGTAGATATATGAGGGAAGTGGAGAGTAATTGGAGTAATGCAGGTCTTTCAAGAGATGCAGTTGGAAAGCAAAAGGAAAAACTATGTCTAAGAACAATTTGAGGAGGTGGTATTGGTTGCAGGTGAGTTATTTTGATCCAAATTTTTGCAATAAGTAATTTTTTTTCTTTGCTCTTTCTGCTTAGCTTGCAAACTGTCAAAGATGACAAAAATTAAAAATTCCCCTAAAAAAAGTTCTGTTCTTGAATTAAACTTGTATATAACATAAACTGAACTTTCACAGAACACCCTAGAGTTTTCAGGTGATTGCAGGGGAATTGTTTGCAAATTCTGTTGGCTGACCAAGCAGTATGGATGGACCAATACTGGCTGCACATAGGAAGGGAAGAAATATGTTTTTCAACTTCACTGCTTCTCTGAGGATGGCATCCATCAGGAATTGTCTAGGCTCCCCTCTCCTCTGCTTTGAATTTCTTTAGCTGAAGCTTAACCCTTTGAAACAGTCAGCCTGGCTATCTTTGTCCTTGCCCTCCCCTTTTCACAGAATCACAGAATGACCAGGTTGGAAGAGACCTTTGAGATGATTGAGTCCAGCCCATGCCCCAACACCTCAACTAAACCATGGCACCGAGTGCCACATCCAGGCTTTTTTTAAACACATCCAGGGATGGTGACTCCACCACCTCCCCGGGCAGACAATTCCAGTACTTTGTCACTCTTATACTCAAAAGTAAAAAACTTTTTCCTAATATCCAATCTGTATTTCCCTTGGCACAGCTTAAGACTGTGTGCTCTGGTTCTGTCAGTGCTGCCTGGAGAAAGAGACCAACCCCACCTGACTCCAACCACCTTTCAGGGAGTTGTAGAGAGTGATAAAGTCACCTCTGAGTCTCCTTTTCTCCAGGGTAAACTCCCCCAGCTCCCTCAGTGGTTCCTCGCAGGGTTTGTGTTCCCAGCCCCTCTCCAGCCTCATTGTCTCCTCTGGACGCGCTCAAGCGTCTCAAGGTCCTTCCCAAACTGAGGGCCCAGAACTGGACACAGCACTCAGGGTGTGCCCTCACCAGTGCCAAGCACAGGGGAAGAATGACCTCCCTGCTCCTGCTGGCCACACTGTTCCTGACACAGGCCAGGAGCCAGTGGCCTTCTTGGCCACCAGGGCACTCTGCTGGCTCATGTTCAGCCAGCTGTCACCAGCACACCCAGGTCCCTTTCTGCCTGGCCTCTGTCCAGCCACACCATCCCCAGCCTATAATGCTGCAGGGGGTTATTGTGGCCAAAATGCAGGACTTGGACTTATTAAACTTCATCTTATTGGACTCTGCCCATCCATCCAACCATTCGAGGTCTCTCTGCAGAGCCCTTCTCCCTTCCAATAGATTGACACACACTCCCAGCTTGGTGTCTCTGCAAATTTACCAGTGAAAGACTCAGTCCCCTCATCCATGTCATCAATAAAAATACTGAACAGAACAGGCCCCAGCACAGACCCCTGAGGGATTTTAAATCAAATTATCTCACATATGTTGTGTAATTTAGAGAAATTCCATATAAATCATACTTCCAGACTGATTTGTTTCTGTTAAATTGGCACCAAACTTGTAGTGCTGCTGAGGAAATAACATACCAGCAAGACAGGGAAAGGTGGATGGTGCTGCCTGTTCATGCCATACAGAAATGTGTATTCTGTGCCAGATGTTAATACAAACTGTTTAAAGTAAAATAAAAGCTTCCAGAAACAGCTTTGTGGAATGTTTAGTTAATGGTTGCAGTAGGAAAAGCTGTGGTTGTCAATAATCATGCACTAGGAAGGAGACAACAGGAAAGTGTGTCATGGGAAAGAAACCACAGGAGAGAGATTTGAGGATGAAGGTCAGAAAACATATGCTTTTGGCTGCTTAGACATCTGTGTGATCTTTCAGCCTAAATAAGGAGAAGCTTCCTCTAAACTGCATAGTTACATAATAGTGAAACTCAAAAATTTTTTTCAAGTGTCTTTCTCTTTGGTGGTGGCAGGAAGGAAAGAAAGAAAAATAAGGAGCTAAATGTATTTTACAAAAACTAACCACAAAAAGAAGTGGAAAAAGGCTACTTCTCCTTCAAGATAGATTGAGTAAATCTCATTTTTGAAAAGTCTAGTCTTATGACTCTTAACCAACCACAGACTTGCTCACACTCTACTTTATCTACTGCCAAGTTTTGTCTTGGGCAAAGCCACATTGCCTGTTACAATGCTTTGTGTCTAAAAATTACCAGGAATATGGTACTGTTAAGTTGCAGGAGCATAGATGAGGAATACACGGAGTGCAGGTAGGTTGAGTTGCAAGCTGCAGGTTGAGCTCTGGGTGGTGGGAGCCCCAGGCCATGAGAAGTGACCAGTCCCAACCATTTGCAGGACAAAGGGCACATGGGGACATGAGGGCCAGCTGGGTAACTGGACGACCAGAGCCATGCCAGGAGCCCAGGACTCAAAACCCCAGGCTCAGACTGTGAGACTATAAAGGCCCATTTCCCTTGGAGTCCCTTCTTGGAGGCACCCGCTCAAGCTGTTACTTTAGCTTGTTCTCAACTTAGTTGTTGCTGCACCACAATTAAGTTACTTGAAGGAACCAGAGGCCTGAGACTGTGAAGGAGCCTCAGCCTCAGCAGTGGAAGCCTCTGGTGGTGGGAGTGTGACTGCCAGAGTGGCTCCTGCACGGTCAGACAGGAAAGTTTCCGAAATGATGTAGTAGCCTTGTATAATCTGAGGTCTACCCTGCAGGCATGGGGTGATGTGATGGACACATTGACCCTACCTGTCCTTTGGTTCAGACTCACCAATGACAGACCCTATTGTATTTGCAATCCCCCCAGACTAAGGAAGGAATGATGAATCTGACTCCATGTTCTCAGAAGGCTAATTTATTATTTTATGATACTATAATATATTAAAGAATGCTATACTAAGTTATACTAAAGAATACAGAAAGGATACTTACAGAATGCTAAAATGATAATAATGAAAACTCGTGACTCTCTCCAGAGTCCCGACACAGCTTGGCCCTGACTGGCCAATGAGTGAAAACAACTCACTCCAGAAACCAATGAAACAATAACCAGTGGGCAAACAATGTCCAAACACATTCTGCATGAGCAAAACAGAGGAGAAGCAAATGAGATAATTATTGTTTTCATTTTTTCTCTGAGACTTCTCAGCTTCCCAGGAGAAGAATCCTGGGCAAAGGGACTTTTCAGAAAATGTGAATGCAACAAGGCCCCGTGTCCTTGGGGTGCACTTGCAAGCCGTTAAGCCCCTGTCTCACCTACAAGGCAGTGAAGGCATTTTGAAAATATGTTTCAAACGATGGTTTCAAAACCCAAGGTTCAAGATAACCAAAGGTACAGAACGAGATATCAGAGCTAAGACAGGATATTTGTCTTGCTATTGCTGTTGACTTGCAGCCAACTACTTCAGTGCACAAGCATGGAGAGCCCGTGCAAAGTGTTAAAAACGAGAGCAGGCTCCCGGTACTAAAGTGATTTCAGTGTTTATTGTAAGAGAAAGAAAGGCCTAAAGCAAGGGGCCCGGGCTGAGCAGGAGCGCTCCTGCTGAGGATGCTGCAGCGCCGGCACTGGGGCTGCTCAGCAGCCATGGCCCCGATGGAGCAGCGCACATTCAGTGGGCCAGAAGCCCCTTTCTATCCTGGTTTTTGTCCCTTTGGATTGGTTTCTTTTTGGATCCTTCATTTGCACGAAGGTTTAAGGCGTTGGATTGGCCCATTACAGCTCTGTCCAGGCTGGCTCGGGGAGTGCTGCACTTTACTGAGGTGTGTTATGGTACATTGAGTACGGTATTTCTTATAACTACCCTTTAAACCCCTTTTACAATATAGCAACCAAACTAACAGTACATGCTTAACAATCTGTCAGCTATTTTACAACAATTTCTAACCTATTTTTAACACAAAGCTTTGAGCTCCCTTTGCTGAAGCAGAGGCTGCATGGCAATGATACCTCCCTGAGGCCACTCCTTGGGCTTGAGAGATCCCATACCGCCATGACAGGTTCTCAGGAAGGGACTGGGAGCATGCTGAACTCATACTGTGAAGGATTACTGACCTGTGTAGGTACTCAGGTGTTTGAGTGTGGGTAATTCCATTAAAAGTGAACCTGATTTATTAAAAATATATGGATATTGACCTAGTACCTATATCCAACTGTGACAGACAAAAACTCTCTAAGAATTTAGAGTTAGAAAGTTTATTATTGCGACGCCGGGCAGCTTGCAGGATAACTCCCAAATACACACCACAATTTACAGGTGATTACAGAGTTCTTTTATCTATACAAGTATTGAATACTTAAAATACAAATACATGTTCATAACTTTGGTACATCCCATTCCCTGCCTAGTACGGTAATTAGTTCAAAAGCTATTAAGCATGCGTAGTTTGTTCCTTGAAATGGGTCGGTGATTCTTTTCATGGGGAGGGGTCCCAAAATGAGGAAGTAAATGAAGTCTTCCTCGTTCTGACCTTTCTATCTTTTCAATGTAGATATGACAAATGAACCCTTGGTAGAACTCCCATTCCCCATCTTCAATTGGTTTCAGAACAGAGGAGGCCTACAATTGTCTTATGTTCCTAAAAGCTATTTATCAATTTCTATATTCTTCATTATAAACCCAGCTAACCAAAGATTGTGCTGACAAGCAATCAATTATTAGTTAACTACTAACTCTTAACTTCATCAAGGCTTACCCATTTATTTTAATTGACTCCAATAAAGTTTATCTCTAACTAAAATCTTAGCTCCTCTAAAATCCCTAAATTCCTTAAAGTTTATGTCTCAAACCATTGATGGAGTCTCAGACCAAGACAGGATCCAGATATACCCAGGCTCTGGAAAGGAGTGAAGGGATCTACTCAGCACCTCATGACTCAACAAAACAGTCCTTCTTACTTTTCATGCCTCCAGTCCCTGTCTGAGCCATTCTAACTCAATTTTTCTTTGTATGTCTCCCCCATGCAGTAATTAATAAAGTGAATTTTGCCATTGAACTTTGTCAAATTCCATCGAACTTTGTCAGAAATCATTATTCTACCTCAATAAAACATTTTACTGCTTCTCTCTTTTGAGTGTGGTGCATCCTTCTTCCATGACAGAATCTGCAAATATTTAATTTAATTTTGGACAGTGGATCTGATTTGCTTGCCAGATTGTCTCTAAAGAGATGTACTTCACACTTATGATGAGCACAATAAAAGCAGTAGGGGAAGCTCACATTTTATTCACCCACTAAAGTAAAATTATTCTTCTTCACTGGTAGAAGTTCTGCAAGATTAATCAATAGAACTTAAAATCACAGAGTTAGCAGAGCAGAGTTTATTGGGGATTATAATTAGTCCTTTTATTATTCTAAGTTTTTAAATTGCTTTTTAACAATTATTATATATAGCAGCAATGGCTCAAAATGGGGAATTCCTTTTCAGTCATGATCTGTAGGGCCTGGGTCACCTTGAATCAAACAAATGACACCTTGTAACGTGGGGAAGAACTATCAGTTTTATTGATTGTGTCTGAATGTCATCATATGAGCACACAGAACAGATTTAGTGCCAAGAACCCATCTCCTGATATTCTGAGTTCACTGCAAGTTCAGGGGTGGATTCTTCTAAGCTCAGCCTCTTTCTCTGGCAAGAAGGACTTTATTTCATCACATTGTTACATGCTAGAATGAAAAATTGTACAATGGGCATTAACTGTTTTTCACTGTAGCAAGTATTAATAAAATAAAATAATTATTATAAACAAATTAAAAATTTGTTTCATTGGGGTCCCATTCTCCCCCATCATAATTTTCATCAGACCTGACTATAAAAATGTATGTATTCAGTTTGTTGCCTGCAGCTGTCCCCACTTTGCAGGCCCTGTGGCTCAGCATTCAGGTCACAACCCTGTATGGCAAGAGTTAAGATGCAGCAGAAGCCTGAGAACAGGTCAGTCCCATCACCAGAATATTTTCCTCATTCAGATAATCACAGACAGAAGGGATTGAAAATATTGTTTTTGTGTGGTGTAGAATGAAGCAAGGGATAACACATTGAAAGAGATTTATACTAATACAAAACTGGGCTATGTCAGATGTTTGATAAGTGTATGGAATTAGGCAGAAAATAAACCCCTCCACGTTCAAGCTTGTCCTCAGAGATCAGAGGGCCTGAGTGAGACATGTTTTAATTTCTGATTATAACCAATTTGGTAGTATAGGTCATGTTCAATAAGAACTTTGATAATCACAGATTAACAAAAAGTGTAGTTCATTCAAGCAACAGGTTATGGGTTCTTGCTAGATTAGTGGTGATAAATGCACTATGTCCACAAAATATAAGTGTATAGTGCTGTGTAGAGGTGTTCCCAGGAACACTCCAGTGCAGTTTGGTGGAGGTGCAGATCCTAAAAAAGAGATGTTGCTGCTCTGGGGAGGGCAGAGCAGCCAGCCCACAGTCTTGTCTGCAAAGTGGGTTCATATTCTTGTCCTCCCAAAGTAGAGGATTTGAAATATAAAATTCATATTTTGGCAAAATGGAGATGTGACTGTAGTCAAATATGGTTGGTTCAGGAACATTATATCCTGCAAGTGCAGGATTCAGTTCAGGAACAGCTGTATTCTTGTGCTGATATTGGTGGGGATATTTTTAATATTCAAATTAGAGACAATGAGGGTCTTTGGTTACCTTTTTTTAGAAGGAGTTGTGTGACTTATAGAGAAACAGAGACAGAACAGAACCATGACACTTCAGCATCCTCCTCCTCTAGCTGAGGCAGCAGCAAAGGCCATCTGACCTTTCCCAGAGAGTCTTTGCATCCTCATCTCCTCAAAGGACAAGAATTATCACAAGGCTCCCATGGATGAGGGGGATGAGGCTGGTACAGAGGCCCTGTTGTTGTTCTGTGCTTCTCAGAGACAACACTGGGCTGTGAGGTCCCTGCTTCCTCACAGACAATGCTCTGTTGTTGAGCCTTGCCCCAGCCAGGTGCAAGACAAGCATGGCTTAGCTCATGTTTTTGGTCAATCCTCCTCATCAATTCTTCATGAAAATTTTGGCTGCCACATCATGGTAATTATCAATCCTGACACAGCAAGCCTGGCAGATTTCAAGTATCATCTAAAGAGCAAATCAGAAGTGTGGATGAGAGCATTTAGAACTGCTATGAACATTTTACAGATGTGATGTACTCCTGTTCCTTTTCTACCCACAACACAAATGAACCTGCGTGGGTATGGTTTTGAGATGCCCTTCTGGCACACAGCACAGTAGGATGGTTTCCTAACCCATCTTAATCTCTTAAAAATTAAATGTTGACATTTTGATATGCTGAATACCATGGGAATCAACAGAGTCCCCGATGAGAGATCAGCTTGCAGTGGGTTTCAGTGAAAAAGGTCAGAGGGAAAATTGTGTGATTAATCTTTGACAAGACCAATTGACAAATTATTACAAATATTTTAGAATCATGATAGGTCACAACAAAGTGATAGAGCCGCTCTAATATTAGTGTTTTGTGTAACATGTTAAAGATTACCTGCACTCAAAAAAGCCCCAAAACAAACCAAAACAGTAAGTAAAAAGAGTCCTTGTGTTCTTTTATTGTTCCTTTTTTTAATATAAAGGATTTCAGTGTCTTCTTAAATTTGTTGGTTTGGGTTTTTTGACCCTAATGTTTTACCTTAAAATTGTGAGATAGTGATGGAGAAAGTCACCTAGCCTCACCATCTGAAGCTAACTTTGCAGGTTTTTTTGTTATTAATCAGTAACTATATCTAGGCAGCTGGGATTAAGCAGCAGCATTGTGAAATTTATAGAAACTTGTAGGCTTGGCTAATCCTTTGTTTTAAGGAAAAGGGAGCACAATCCCGAGATGAATGGGCTGTCTGGATGAGAGCCATCAGCAGTGAAGTCAGCAGGACTGAGCAGTAACTGGGGGAAAAGTGGTTCTGGCAGGGGAATTGTGACCATGGACCCATCGACCACCTCCTCAAAATGGACCCCCAATGCAAATGGAGGGAAGAACTGTCCACGAGGACTAATCAGCATCAGAAGAGAGAGATACAAATTAGCAAATACAGGTTTGAGTGCTAAATAATGAAGAACTATGTAATTTGTTACCACTTCACACTGAATTGCTTAGTCGTTTGTTAAAATGTGCTATAAATACTAAATGATAAAGTCAAATCAATTATATATATAAATATTAACAATAATAACATATATCACAAATGCATAAATACTGTGAAGTTTTGATGACTGGGGAGTCAAGCCTTTGGGGCTTACCACATACCTCCCTACTTTGTGCAAACTACAATAAAGAAATAGTAATATTTCTCCTTGGTGTATGAATTTGAGTTGCCCACTGGGTAATGACCCTTCATTTGGGACAATAAAAGCACAATGAGGACACAAAAAATATGCTAAAACTCACATTTAGGGGCATAAATGTAAAAGTTCATTTATAGGAGCAATGATGGTTATTGTGAGGATGGAAAAGGGCTCTGTGAAAAGTGCATATTATATGGCTCTTCACAGACATTTACTATATGTATTATGTTGTATTGATTAGTAGTGCTGTATTAACATTTTAATAGTATTGTAAATGTAGTTTTGTAGTTAAAATGTAGTTTTTGTAGTTAAAATAGAAACTATGTATGTGGGATATTTTTTAAGGAGAAGAATGAGGTACTCACACCTAGATAGCAGCCACAGGACACCTAAATCTTTCAGAGAAAGAGAATTTATTGCTCCTTTATCAGAAGAAACCAACTTCTTCCTGCCTCTGACACTGTCAGGATTAAGAGGAAGAAGTTGACACTAAACAGAATCCTTTGTTTGTATGGAATTTCTGCATCATGTATGAGATGTATGAATATGCAACAGGCTATTGCTTTTAAGGGTTAATCCTCTGTTAACGGGTGTCCTTTTTTGGGCTTATTCTGCCCAGAAAAAGGTACCCAGACTGTCCATAACTCTTTGTTTCTATTGTTTCGTATTGTCCTAAATCCTAATTGTCCAAATTTTTATTACTTTAATTATATCACTATTTTAATAACCATTTTATTACTATTAAATTTTAAATTTTACAAACAAGTGATTGGCATTTTTCACAGCTCCTCTCCAGTCAGTTGAACTGGAGATGGTCAAAAGATTGGATTTGACCTTAAGAGAGTTTGGTGACAGGAAATACTCGTGCACCATTGTATGAACTGCTTAGGAAACACCCTGGTGAGAACTTATGGAGGTGACTTGGTTTGCAACAAACTGAAACAAACCTACTTTCAGTCGCCCACACATGCACCAGAGGTGTGTGGTGTCCAAGGAGGCCACCCGGGTTCCAGATACCAGGGCCTGGGCGTTCAAGCTGTGTGACCACCAGGTGGGCACCACGAGGCCATCCAGGCCTCCTACCCAAAACTGTTGTGACAGGGAGGACAAGTGATGCGGTGTATCAAGGACTCCTCAGCTCCTGGGTGGTTGTTGGGTTGCTGACCGTGGGGCAGGGTTTGGATAGTCTTGTGTCTTCACAGTGGTCAATTGTGTTTCTGTCTCTGGGCATCATCAGAAGTCCTTAGAGCTCTTTGTCTCCATGGCTGACCTGTGAAACTGGATGGTTCTTGATGAGCTGCTAGCTGGGTGCTGTTAACACAGGCTCTTCTCCCTGATGGGTGCACTTGGCTCTCTCCACACCCACACATTCCCACTTATGTCCCATTCACACCAATTTTAGCCTTTCTATTACAGCTCTCACCATTAAGCTCCTGGACATGGTTGTTTTCAGCTGATTATGTTGCAAAGATAAGACCTAAGGCCAGGCCTAAATTCCTTTCCTTTGACCCAGAGCAGTGTTCATCACCAGGGTGGTTTTATTTATTTTGTAGTGACACAGCTGTATTGACAGAAACTAAGAAGCCTCAACTATACTAACAAAAGAAAGATCCTGCCAGTGTACATATGCCACTTGAGGATGAATCATTAAAACCAAACATCACAAAGACTCTCTAACTAGTCAAAGTTAGAAAGTGGTATGTTTATTACAGCTGCATGAGGATTTTTGCCTTCTTTTTATTTCCCAAAATAATACATATGCACAACCCCAGCACCTCCCATCCCCACTTTGTATTAAAATGAAGTTATTTGTCCTTCACACATGCACAATTCTTCTCTCAGATTGGGTTGGTAGTCTCGAATTGGGTCAGTGGTCCCAGGGATGAAGTCAGGGACGTCTTCATCAAGTCTCTGTGACCCTCTGGCACAATCCAAGGCCCCCTGCTTCGTGATGGATTGACACAGAGTCCAGGTGCTGGGCATTGTTCTACTGGTTTCAGGATGTTCCTAGAATGGTTCACTTGCTCCTCTTTCTTCTACAAATGAGTTCATAATATAACAATTAGCTTTAGCTTAAGCATCTAATAATCATTAACCTATTGTTGGTGTATCTAACTTCAATATTAATTGGTTCTGTGAAAAACGCCAATCACTTGCTTGTAAAATTTTTAAATTTTAATAGTAATAAAATGGTTATTAAAATTGTAATAAAATTAGAGTAATAAAAATTTGGACAATTAGGATTTAGGACAATAGGAGACAATTAAAAACAAAGAGTTACAAATAGTCCAGGTACCTGTTTCTGGGCAAAATAAGCCCAAAAAAGGACACCTGTTAACAGAGGATTGATCATTAAAAGCAATAGCCTGTTGCATATTCATACACCTCATACATGATGCAGAAATTCCATTCAAACACAGGATTCTGTCTGGTCAGTGTCAACTTCTTCCTCTTAATCCTAACAGCATCAGAGGCAGGAAGAAGTTAGTTTCTTCTGATAAAGGAGCAATAAATTCTCTTTCTCTGAAAGACTTATGTGTCCTGTGGCTGCTATCTCGGTGTGAGTTCTTTCTTGAAAAAAGTATCTTACATAGCACAGTTTCTATTTTAACATTATGCTATAACCTGTTATAAAATTGACTCAAAACGAGTAATTTCCAATCAAAGAATTTATTAATTATTGAAGCAGTTATACTACGTAAGCAAAGGCTCAGCGCTGGGCGACAGGGGAGTCTCCGCTCCACCTACTGCCGCCCCAACTAGTTTCTGATTCAGTCCTTTTATCCTCTCCATCCTTCAGGAGTCCATGTTATCTCGGAGTACTCTGCGCCTGCGCTGGTTGTTGCTAGAGGGTCATCCTTCTGTCTCCTGGTGGTCGGTGATGAAGGCTGCAGAGTCTTCCTCAGCTGCGTCTTCTTCACCCTATGTCCTTATTTGGTGACTTCTCTGTGGAAAATTACCAAGATCTTATGATTAACGCAATATGTGCCCTATTAAGCTTAAGCAAGCAAATATCCTGCCTTGCAAACTGTTTATCTGCCCCTGCCCCTTCCCCAGGTTTTCCCTGGTCGTTATCTCTGTGAGTTATCTGCTTGTACCATTTGTCAGCGGGAAAGGTTTCCCTGCTGGGTGTTAATCTGCCCCTGCCCTTTCCCCAGCCTTTCCCTGGTCGTTATTTCTGTGAGTTATCTGCTTGTACCATTTGCTGGGTGGGACCATGTGTGGGCTCCTGCAACCCCTTCCCTGGTATCCTTGTGGCTCATATCTCATGAAGTAGTACAGAAATAGTCAGCAGACAACTCTTGTAACACACTGGTCTCTTTCTTGTGATGAACAAAATGTAGTCTCTCATCTCACCAAACATCACAAAGACTCTCTAACTAGTCAAAGTTAGAAAGTGGTATGTTTATTAAAGTTGCACGAGGATTTTTGCCTTCTTTTTATTTCCCAAAATAATACATATGCACAACCCCAGCACCTCCCATCCCCACTTTGTATTAAAATGAAGTTATTAGTCCTTCACACATGCACAATTCTTCTCTCAGATTGGGTTGGTAGTCTCGAATTGGGTCAGTGGTCCCAGGGATGAAGTCAGGGATGTCTTCATCAAGTCTCTGTGACCCTCTGGCACAATCCAAGGCCCCCTGCTTCGTGATGGATTAGAGTAATAAAAATTTGGACAATTAGGATTTAGGACAATAGGAGACAATTAAAAACAAAGAGTTACAAACAGTCCAGGTACTTTTTTCTGGGCAAAATAAGCCCAAAAAAAGGACACCTGTTAAGAGAGGATTAACCCTTAAAAGCAATAGCCTGTTGCATATTCATACATCTCATACATGATGCAGAAATTCCATTCAAACACAGGATTCTGTCTGGTCAGTGTCAACTTATTCCTCTTAATCCTAACAGCATCAGAGGCAGGAAGAAGTTAGTTTCTTCTGATAAAGGAGCAATAAATTCTCTTTCTCTGAAAGACTTATGTGTCCTGTGGCTGCTATCTCGGTGTGAGTTCTTTCTTGAAAAAAGTATCTTACATAGCACAGTTTCTATTTTAACATTATGTTATAACCTAAAACTATATTTAACACACTACTTAAAAAAATACAGCATAAACTTCTAACATAACACATATAATATTCATTTTAATATTTGTGAAAAGCCAATCATAAAATACACATTTTTCACAGTTCTAACCCTCAACTAAAATTCTAACCCTTTAAAATCATGATTCCAGGAAACCTATACAAACTATGCATAATTGTCTTCAGCTTTTCTTCATCTTTCTCTTATTTTTGCAATAGCTGTGCCCTGCTTTTATTATAGTTACCATGTAGTGTATATATATCTGTTGTGGGAAGGATGTTAGCAGTTTTTTTCCTTCCGATGATAACAGAACACTTACTACATGTAGCAATGCTGATCAGGATCCAGAGTTCTGCACACCCAGTCCTGGAAAAGACAAGAATCCCAGCAAACCCACACTGTAGAGGCACTCCCACCTCTGCAGTGAGAATGGTTGATTTTTCTCCGGGAGGTTGGGGCTTTCTTTACCTTGGTATCCTGTTTATCTGTAGATTACCCAGGAGAAGACGGTACCTAAGATTCTTCATGCACTCTTGCTAATCAAGATAAGTTTTTTTACTTCAGATGCAGACTAAGAGCTTTTCAAATGTTGCTGTAGGTGTCATGTTTTCCTAAGGGTGATTCTGGATAGCCCTAATACCTTTTTTTGTCTTGTATAGCAGTTTAGAGTTCCCAAATATTCCAATTACACGGTCATTTATTATTTAGTTTACAAATTAAGCTGCAAATGGCTGGCAAATACAAATGTTCTTTCTCCTTCCCTGCCTTCTGAACATACTTACCTGCTCTTTACTTTTTAAGGTCATCAAACAAAGCTGTTAGAGCCAAAGAAAATTAAATCAGAAAATTAAATCCTCTAAAACCCTGTTTGTCTGGCCTTCCTTCCAAACCTATTCCACCCTGGTCATCCAGCCTTTACCTTCAGAAATAATAAACAAGAATGAGCTTTGCTGATGAAAATTCAACAAACATGTGTTGAAAAGTTGGTTTGTTTTTTCCTAACAAAACTCGTGCATTGCTGCCTGCTGAAGCATTTCTGTGGTGCACTGAAGCAGCATACATTGTTTGTGCTGAAAGCAGAGGAAAAGGTATGGGTGGCCTGAAAGCAGAAGTTTGATGGGAAGACTGATCAGTGACAGCTCCAGAGGTGAGTCAGCCCACACAATTTTTTTCAGTCAGTAACTTGAAAATAATTGAATAGGAACAAATAATTGAATAGGAACAATTCATGACATAGTGTAGGCTCATATCATCCTACAGACACATGCTGACTGTGTAATGGGAAAAGCCAGGCGGAAACCCAGGCAGAGGAGATTCCTGAAGTTTCTGAAGTGGTTTTTGGGTGGGCAATCACAGCTTTCCAGAGAGTGCTTCTTTACCTGTCCTCCATCGGGGAAGGCCCCTCAGACTTTAGGCAGCAAAAAGAGACTCAGCCCTTTCAGAGAAAAGTCCCTTGGCCTCTATAGGGGCCTGAGGGACAGAAGTGTGCTGGTGCTGTGTCCATCTGCTCCATTCCTGCACAGTGAATGCATCTGTCCTTGAGGAGGGGTACCTTGAGATGCTGCTTTCTTGTGCAGGCTGTGCTAATGCAGCCCTTGGTATAACCTTTTATATATTCCCCCTCTTGATGCCTTGAGAAGGCTGACCTAGAAGAGACTAGACAGGGTTAAAGAATAAAGTATTTATTATCTATTTATTAGAAGGCTTCTGTGGATACACCTTGGGCAGCACAAGAGCCCAGCCAGGGCTACACCCAAGATGAACCCAAAATGGTCACCAAAAATCGATGACCAGTCACGGTCACAGTCTCACACTTTGATAAGTTCTGGCCTATTTGCATATTGGAGTTAATTGCCCAGTTACAGCTTTAGCTTATCAAGTCACATCCTCCTTGTTTTTCTCTCTTCAGTCCACATTGTTTATGCTCTTGGGCCTGAAATTTGGATCATTTGTCCTTGGTCCCCAGCTAGAGAAGGAATTGTTTTGTTTCCCTACTCTGTGCAGAGAGCTCACCATCCCCCAGTATGAGGCTCAGAACTACACACCAAAGCAGCACAGAATCTGAAAAATACAAAAGCTAAAACCTGAAGCATCACTCTACGATGCAGTAAAAAGCTGCACTTTTAGGGGATTTCCAGCAAGTCCTTTCTGAGCTGAGTCTTCTTACCAGAGAGTAGGGAGAACCCAGATTTCCTCTTGGGGCCACAGTGGATAATAGGCTGAATGAGCCTTCCTGAGGCATATTGTCCCCTTCAGAAAGTGATCAAAATGTGTGTGGGATGGAGGTCCTCCAGCCTGCCATTTGTGCAATCCAAGTGGAAGGAAAGATCTTTGGGAATTATCAAAAATACAAACATCTAATAGAAATGAATGGCACCTTTGCCCCCTTAAAATTATATATAAATAACTGGACTTGATGGTACTACTTCTCTTAAGACATGAACCTGTAAAAATGTATGAAACATATCACAGCTTTTCCATGTTTAGAAAGTTCAGCCCTGAGAAAGAAAGTTCTATTAATCTGCTTTTTATTCAGTGTTTGTGTCACTGTGATGCATTTTTTAGGAAAGATTCTTCATTTGGCATAGTGTAGATGACTGTACACTGCCAGTAATTTTGCTTATTAGTTAAATGAGGGAGCAAACGCTTGTGAGAATACTCTGTATAGATTTTGGTTGGGCTAGTCAATCTTTAAAGGTCCCTTCCAAGCCACTCTGATTCTGTGATTTTAATGTATGTGCCAGGCATTCTGGGAATGCATAACATTTGATTGAACAGGGTTAAAAAGCAAAAGCTATCAGTATAGGGACAGAAGAGAAAACACAGTTTAGCACAGAATAATTGGCTACTCAATCTATGTTTAAATTCTTGGGCTGCTTCTCCTTTACACCTGATATGACCAAATGCTGTTTACGGGAGAAAAGTGTCCAGCTACTGATCTGTATTATTTTGATAGAAGTGCCTCCCTAAATACATTCAGTGATAACATATATCCAGGAAAACAATGGGATTTTGTCAGTTTGTTCCCATGAGATCAAATCACAGCTTCTCTGTGTGACCTTGCCTCCCCACCTTGCTTTTCACTTATCCAGGCAGAAGGGCTTACACTGTGCTTGGAGATAGCATTTAAGTATGAATTAGCTTAGTTGTCCTTTAATGAGCTGGTTATATTCTGGCAAAAGAACAGCTATTCACTCATGAGAAATCACAACCAGGACCACTGCTGTCTTTAGCACTACAGAAAACATGAGCTCAGTGACAGAGCCACCTCTGACACAGGGTGGTCTCACCAAATCCTCTGAATTCCTGGCTTTCCCCAGTAGATGATCATGGACTGAGAGCCATGGGTACATTCAGAGAGGGAAAAAATAAACGTGGTTTGAGAAAATTAATTTAAATGGTACCGTACACGCTTGGGATCTCGAAAGTCATGGGTAGCAAGCTTGCAGGTTTGCTGTCCAAATTCTCAGTGAGACACACAAACCACAATGGTCAAAATCAGAGTCTTACTTGACAGAATCAAATACAGGAACATCAATGTACAAGTGTACACATTTTGCTGCCAGGCTCCTTAAAAATCATTGCTGGTTTTATGGGTTAAGAGTTGCTGCTTAGTGTACATCCAAAATTGCTGGGTTATGCCAGAAGGTCAAGATGACCTAAAGAATCAGTAAAGCATTCAAAAGCATACCTAGGAACAATGACTTTGAAGGCCAGCCTAAAGATCTTGGCTTCAAGGTCCAACTCAAATCAAGAATATGAACTACATAATGAACTGCTTTGGCTCAAAACCAATGTCCTTAAAGAAGAAGTAATTCCAGCAGCAGGAGATTGTGACCAGTGTCTGAAGAAACCCCCTGACTCAAAAGATGAGCAGTAATTATGTTGCCTGCAGGACCAGCTAGCAAACAATGAGCAGGTATTAGATAGGGAGAGAGAGGCAGATCCAAAGCATACAGTTGTTATAAATGGCTACTCCCATTTAGTAATTTAGGAAATTTATTAAATTATCAAAGTATAAATTTGGAAAAAAACACAAGCAATTTATCTCTGAGCCAGGCAATCAAAGTTGGGGAGACTCAGGGTTGGGCCTCTATTGCACCAAAGTCCCTGTGGGTCGCCGAAATGTCATTTTGAAGGGGTCGTTTTATACAGTCTTTTGGGCTCTGGAAGGGGGCTCCTCTTTAGCATATTTTAGCATATTATTGTAGCTTCTTCTTTCTTGCTGCCATGTTTCCCCAGAATCAGTGGATAACTCCTGGAATCCTGTCAGGTGAAAACTTTCTGGGATAAATTTCTGATGATGCCTATCAAATGCCTCCTGCTGGGGTCTTGTCAGATGAAAAATCCCTTGAAATATAGATCCCTGGAGACACTGTCCTCCTGGTGTTTGAATCTCCATTCTTTATCACGTAGTCTATTACTGCTCATTGCCCAACACTGGCTTGATACACAAGATGCTGTGGTTTTAATTTCCTTTAGCACGAATTATTGTATAACATATATCACACGGTTATGCATATATTCTTCAGATGGTGTGCTAGCTTTGTGGAATTACCTCCTAGCACCCAACCTGAGCCTTCAGTCATGTAACTGACACTCCTGCTCCTGTTTGATAGGGAGATGTTTGCCTGCAGCCACACAGCTGAGATCCCCAGGTCCCTGATAAGGGCTTGGTGATCCAGCCCATGCACCCAGATCCCTAATGTGGCTCACCTCACTTCTAGCTCCTCATTTCAGAGCAGCTGGAGTCAAGGTGCATTGGGTGGGATTGGACAGACCTGCTCTGCTGCCTTCTGGTATTTACATTGATTCTTATGGAGACTTTTTAGGTTTACTTGTGTGAGGAATAGCAACTTGTTCTTCATAGTTTAGGAAGGTTTATTAAACCTTGTCAAAAATGTTATAAATGAGAAGCTTCACTATGCCAATATTCAAGCAGCAATCAACTTATTAATTAACATGGTGAAGTATGAGCAATACAGCACTGGGTACAGTGGGGGAAGTTTTCCCTCCGACTGCACACCCATAGTTGAGGGTTACAGGTATTTACAGGGGTACTCATCAGCTTTCTCAGCAGTTTCTATTTCCAGTTTTTACTCATCAGCAGTTTCTATTCCCAATTTTTATGTCACAATTCTTTACACTATTGTGATTTAGTTTTTCTCAGGATGTATCCCAGAAAGGAGTACCCCAGATGGTGGTGGTCCAGTTTCCAAAAGAAGAAAGACAAATCCCATCTGGTGAGGTCCAGCTCCCCAGATGTGGGTCCACATTTTGATTGCAAGGACTATAAATCTCATAACAGTGATATCCAGCTTCCCTTGGTCGAAACTATTAATCCTTGAGTTGATGTTCATCTTCCTTTCTCCAGCTGCTTTTCTCTGTTTTGTTAAGGTGTGAGATCAGCATGTTTCCTTTATATATATTCCAAAGCTATAGTTTCAAGGATACAAGCAATATTCTAAAATTATACTTCAAAAGGTTATTATTGCAGAACTCTTTAAGGCTTAACTACAAGCAAAAAGCAACATCCTTAACGCTTCCAATGCTCCTGAATCAACTAGGGTTAATTGCAAACAAAAGATAGGTTCAAAGGCCTTTTTCCATGCTTTACTTTCCTCAGTTATTATTAGAATTTGCAACTGTCCCATGGTCGATCTCCACATATATTGCAATCACAAATACACACATTGCCTGTACATACCTGACACGAAACACAGCTTTGTATTTCACAAAAATACTACAGAAGACTGAATAAAGAAAAAAGGTTACAGTGATGGGAGCAAAAGATTTTACCTGCCTTGTGCTCAGTCCCCTCACAGTGGAGGTTTTTTCCTTCCTAACCCTTTAACCCCTCCCAAAGTTCTGTCCATCAACCCCTTCTTCGCTGTCCAGTGGTGGAGATCTCCTCCTCAAATCCTGATTGGAGGTCAGGTGTCACCACAGTGACAAGCCAGCCCTCCCAGATGTTCCCACTCCAGCTGTCCCTTGATAACTGCGTGAGGGGCTACAACATAACTATAAATCTATAAAACTTCTCTTAACCTATATACATGATATTTATCTATTAATTATGAGAGTCAATCATCGCATGACTCATCTATCACACTTGCTTTAACAGAAAGGGGCTCTTCATTTGGGGGAGCAGCAGCAGCAGAGAATGCAGGTCCCGGGCTGAGTCAGGAGTAGGAGATGACTGCTTGTCCTGGGAACAAAAGGGTGAATCACTCCCTTGAAAGGCCACTCAGGGCAGAGACATCGAGCAGCTAACAGCTCTTTCAGCAAGCTAAAAGCTCTTCCCAGCTCCAGACACTTGTGCTACCGTGCCTGGATGAGGAACTGCAGTCTAGAAAATTAGAACAATGATGATATTCAAGGGAGAGTGAGCTCAAAATTTACGTTGCTGCTGAAAAACTAATAGATTTGCGAGAATGAGAGTATTTTCTTGGAAGTGGTAGATTTGCTTTTGATTCAGGAACAGGAGTGATAAGATCCACCAGAATGATGTTAGGATCCCACTTCTGGAATAATGTTAGGGTCCAATAATTTAAAAGTTGCCTCTCCCTGAATTAAGGTCAAGATCATATGCCAAAGTCAATGGTACAAATTTTACCTAACAATAAATGTGAGGTAGAGAGAGAGATTGAAATAGGAAGAGAAGCAGAAGAGAGAAAAATTATAGTCACCACCACATGGGTTCTTCCATGCAAACTTCTTGCACAGCAAGAGATGTAAAATACCTTTCCACACCCTCCACACAAACCTCCACTTGCTCATCTACTCAGAATTTTGTGCCTAAATCTGTTCATGTGATTAAAACAGATACTTTGTGGCTAAATTTACCTGTGACAAACACCATAAGATTAGTCAAATGATGTAAAAGAACTCATCATAAACGTTCTGTATGACATAATGTATGTGCACATGGTTCTAAAACCCCACAGAAGTGCAGGTCATTTACAGAGGCAGAAAGGTGGTTGTAGTGGTCATGGCAGATAGGGATTAATCCAACAGTCCTGAAAATCCTCCAAACAAGCACTAAATACCTACACTCGGAAAAAAAAAAAGCCCAAAACAAACCAGCACTAAATAGCTATACCAAAGGAAAAGAAACAAAAACAAACACAAGAAACTCCAATGCTCTCCAGCTTAATTAATTAGAAAAGCCATAGCTTTAATGAGCCAAAGGAGACTAAAGATTCAGTACCACAAAAATCAGGGTCTTCACCATGACTTTTGCATCACTCATGCAGGGTTCCTGCAAACTACAGCAAGGAGAAATAACTATTTGGTTGTCTTTGTTGATGTCATTAACCAGCTAGATTGAAATTCTCCCAGGAAAGGACAGCATGGAGGTTTTTGCCCTTCCATACCTGACAAAATGCATGGTTTCCAGAGGATGCCCTTTCATAAAATCCACTCATGCTTCAGGGAATTAGTTAAACTGATTTGGAAAAAAAAAGAGGTTATAAAACATACTTCATGGTAGTAGAAAATCCTCAAGTTAATACAGATGCAGAGAAATCAAATCAAACCATTGGAAAAACCTGAAAGGAAACAGTAACTGCAGCATTTAAATCATCACAGGTCCCAGAGGCTGATCCTCTACAAAAGCTGCAGCCAAGCTCAGCCTGTCTGAATCAAAAATGGCAAAGGTTCCCCCTTCAGAGCTGGGGTACTCCAGACAACTTCAGACCAATTTACAAATAAACAGGAAAAGCAGCATTCTGTTTAGTATTTAGGTAGAAAGGGAGTGTGTTTAAAGAGGGTTTGTAGTCAGCAAAGGGTCAGATCTCTGAATTACCTGTAAACCTAGCCCTGAACAAGCAAGGCATTACCAGTTGAGCTTTGGGGTGAAATATTTCCAGCAGACTATATCTCACTGGGACTCCTGTGACAATTATGGAAACTCAAGAGAGGAGCTGAACAAATGGTGGCTGGTGTTGTAATAAACCCTATCTCTGCAAGATAACCATCAGAACCCAAGAATCAAGGCCCCTCTGCAAGAAGTGAGAACAAGATGACAACCTTAAATCTGCCAAACAAGGAGATAAGACTGGAACAAACCATTGATAAGGCCAAAGAAAAATTTTGGTTGAACTTTTGCACTAACCTTTAGTTATTTGCATAGTAAAATGCACATCCATAAGCTGTACTATCCCCTCACTCAAATAAGCCCTTTCCCAACAAAGCATGCATGATAAAATAAATGGTGCTATGCCTTTACAGGAAGGTGGGAAGATGTGCTCACAAGGAATGTGGATCTAGACTTGTTTGTAGGGAAAAATCTTGAGGCAAGAGGGTTAGAAATTAAAGGGTGATTGATTAAGAACCGCTGTTTAGAGGATGTATATTGCTTGACATTTGCTGTCCTTGCAAAGACAGAGGAGAGAATGCAAAGATATTCTGATAAGGGAGGAACTGCTTGCAAATGCAGGATGGAAGGAATGCTAGACTTGCAAGGCTATTGACATAGGAGAGGCTCCTTGGACCCAAAACCAGCCTAAACTAGCTTTGTGGCTTGAACTGTGACCAGGAGACCAGAGAGCATGAGCAAGAAGAGAAGGTGAAAACATCTCTGAAGAAGATAAGGAAAAACTAGCTTCAGGGCTAGGTGGGACTAAGAAATGAATATGCATGAATACATTGTGTAACTTGATGCATATGGAACATTTCAGGGAATAAATAGAGGGTGACTTTTCCATTTTTCAGAAGGCACTCAGGTTTTTGTGGAGATATCCCACGAACACCCAGCGCTGAATAAACACACACCTACTTTACTTTACAACTTTTACCAGTTGTGGAGTTTTTCCATCTATCAGTCTGAATGCATAAAAGCAGGTAGCTGGTCTACTGAGTGGGTGCTAGCTTTGGATTTACCACGTTGCACCAGTCTCTGAGCAGACATGAAATAAATATCTGGATTCTATGCGAATTGGCTTCTTGCATGCTGGGTAGACTCCACGTTTGGGGTTGCACTGGGACTGCTGTAGCTGGCAGTCACTGGCCTGGTTTTGCTCTTGTTTTGTCACAAGATGCTCTGTAAGGTCTCAAGTTCTCTGCAGTGTTGTGCATCACACACATATCCTCCAGAGAGGTGAGACAAGAAAGCTGTAAGACTGCTTTTAGGGCATTTGATAAGTTCTGTTCTTAAGACACTACACAATCCTGGCTTGCTAGGTCCACAAATACTGAAAATGCCTTAGCAACTTTTAAAACAGTCTATTAACCTATACTGAAAGCATCCTTACTGTGATAAACTGGATTTCAGGATCATATAACTATCTTCATTATTATGCAAGCGAGAATAAGCAAAGTTCAGCGCTGGGCGGCCGGGAGTCTCCGCTCCTCTAGGCTGGCACCGTTCCTGTCCCCAAGGTTCGCCTTTTATTGCCTTCTTCTCCTGGGGCCAGGGATGACGTGGTCTGTCTTTTGCGCTTGCTCGTTCAGTTGCTGC
Organism: Agelaius tricolor; assembly: GCF_023055355.1. Taxonomy (NCBI): domain Eukaryota; kingdom Metazoa; phylum Chordata; class Aves; order Passeriformes; family Icteridae; genus Agelaius; species Agelaius tricolor. The sequence goes on from NW_027269263.1 coordinate 10,033,466, forward strand.
GGGGTCTTTTTCTGCCTTCTGGTGGTCGTGGGATGAAGGCTCCAAGTCTTCCTCTTTGACCGCTGAGTGAACTTTCCCTTATAAGGCATACCTACACAGTGGAATTTTCAGAACACTATGCGATTCCTGCAAGCCTCAGCAATTGTTGAGAGTTTAGGGATTGTTGTTACAGCCTTCCTCTGTGACCTCTGGGTGAACTTTCCCTTATAAGGTATATCTTTACCACGGAATTCCCAAAGCACTATGCGATTCCTGCAAGCCAAGCAACCATATGTGGCTGCACATTTAAGAATCAAGCGGTTTTAGCTCTAATTATTAAGCTATTGATTTAATTAATGCACAAACATACTGCTACTTATTACACTTACTAAAAAGAAGAAGAACTGGAAAGCATAACAGACAATGCACCTCAGAAGCAAAAAACTTCCCTATGGTGGGTCCAGCTAGAAGTTGTTTGGCAACAGAATAGACAAATACAACTAGCATTTTGACTTATATACATGATGTTTGTGATTGATTGTGTTCAAATCAAAAGCAACCTGGAATCCTAACCTGCAAATGAACCCCAAACTTTTATGTGGAACTTATGCAGACAGTTGCATCATGAAAACTCAGGTTGTTCTGGAAGTGAGAGTGGAAATGTGCCTGGGCAAGTGGAAATATGAGAAGAAACAGTAGAACAGGTAACAAAATGATGGCATATATTGTTATCTAAGGTCAGAAGTTCACCTGGATCACAGTGCAACATGGGAATGATTTCATTCCATGACAGAGAACAAGAAAATGAAACCATGAGATAAGATGATAGGACGGTAAAGAAACTGGACTAGAGCCAGAATGGAACTAAGAAAGGAAAACAAAACCAAAACAATGACCTAGCAGTGTTGTCTGAGACTCACATGCAATGAAGCTAAATACCAAGATCACAGTCACTGTTGACTCTTGAGGGCTAACAAATGCTGTTTGTTTTTAGCAATGAAGAGGAACTTAGGAAATGTAGACAGGATTCAGTACTGGCATCTCCTGTCCAACATGTTGTGCACAAACTGTACTGGCCAGATTACCTGGACGCACACATACTGATACTTCTTCTGCTGGTGAAAGTATGAGTAAACAGAGCCAGCTGATTTATGAAGTAGAAATCACTTTCCTTATCTGTAGGGCCTTGAAGTGAGTTTCATTTCATTAACTGCCATATAAGTTGGCAGGGAATCCAAAGTGAGAAGGCAAGAAGAGATCTTTCCACCACTTCATTGTGGAGGGAAGTGGTTAGACTCATTCATTGGAAAAGAAAGAAAAGGTAGGAACCACAGAGAGTGACTGATAATTTAGACAGAGCATAAAAAAGCTGATTTCTATGTAGTTGTGGGGTCCCTTGATGCAGAAATTTGTGGTAGGAAAACTAAGATGTGCAAATACAAAATGTGTCTGAAAGCACCAGCAGAAATAAGTAAAACAGAAGGATTAAAAAAATTGTGACTGTTGACAACACAGAGGCCAGATTGTTACCAAGACCCCAGAACAGCAGTGAGTATACCAGGAAAATGAAGGATGGAACTGAAGATGTGGAGAATGGCAGGAAGAGAAAGAACAGTATTTGATCCATAAAATCTCCAGAGGGAGACACATGGAGGACTGTATCAGAAAAAGTAGGTCAGGTAGGTTGGACAGGATGAAAGAAAAAAACATTTACAGTCACTGCCAACTCAAGAAGTAGCTTGAAGAGTGAAAGGCACATTCAAAAACCACTTGTTTTTCCCCAGTCAAAAGAGACATGATGAAGAGTTTCAGGTGATATTCCCTTATCATATCCAAGTCATCTTGGCCAGACTCTCTTAGTGATCTGGCCAAGACAAATGAAATATGACAGATATTCTTAGTGGTTGTGTGTTTGATGCTATAAGACCATGAATGGGTGTTAAATCAGTATTGTTTAAAACAAAAAGCACTCTCTCATTCTCACTTTGCTACATTAGCAGCAACACAGACTGAGGGGTGGCATATTGAATAAGGAAAATGAAAGCTCTGGGTGGATGAGTTATAGGTGTTGGCTGATAATAAATAGGTAGAAATAGAAAAGAGAAAATAGAAGTTTTGTGGTGGAACACCCACCTGAATATAACTGAAGAACAGGGGCTTAGTCATTGGACTGATGATGGCATGGCACACTGCTCAGACCCTATCCATGGTGAGGGGGGCCAGCTCTGTGCACTCCTGCAGTGAGTGCTTTGCTCATAATGTCTTCAGTCCCAAGAGCAATCAGATTTGGGATCAGCTTTGGAAACTCCCTTGGCAATACATGCTATTATCCTCCTTACATTAATAATCATACAGCTCCTAGGAAGAATAAATGCAGCTGGTGATCAAAGAGACATGGTGTTTCCCACGGACAGAAAAATATGCTGCACATGTGCTCATGATTAAACACACTGATTAATTAATTGCACAATCTTTTAAATTACACATGTTAGGCACATGAACACCATGTGACTCTTGCTCAATCCAATTAATGAGTGGGAATGGGGTCCTGTGGGGATGCATCCTCACCCCCTCTTCTCTGGCCTGCTTGCATCTGCTCTGTGATCTCAATAATTGTGGGTAAGAGCTGAGCAGTGAAGCACCCCTTGGCTGTACTGGGAACTCTTGCAAGGCTGGGGTGGGGACAGCACTGACCCTACCAGGAACTGCTGCTGCCTGGCCAAGGTGGAAGAGGAGAGTAGGAATGATCTGTCATCCTCTGGCAGCCCAGAAATACCCCTTATCTGGATTGCAGCCTGAGTGGAACAGTACTACCCTTACTGGAATTTTGAAATTTTCAGTAATTGCCAGCCTTGGATTGCGGCCAGAAAATTTACTGGTGACTGAAGCCAACCATCTCAGGACCCTATAAAACAGCATTCCTAAGCAAGACCCTTTCAGCTCTTCTGAAGTGCAGTGGGCTGCACCAGCACCTCCCTCTGAGTGGGACCTCTCAGTGTGTGAACTCCCAGTTTGTGAAACTTGGAGGACTTTTGGCTGGTAATGGGACCTGGGTTAATATCCCAGCTACTCAGCCCCTGCCATTGAGAAACACCAAAAGGCATTAGATGTGGGTGTTTCACTCATTCTGGAGGGAGATTTTTAATAGGTGTGCCTTTGTAAATATACATATCTTTGTGTGTGTGTATTGACTTGAACATTCTACAGCAAATATAGTAGACATGTTATCATGTTGAATCCATAACTGTCATTATTGTCATGATTGTAATTGATTATTGGCTAATATAATATTTAAGGGCTCCTAAATCCTTTAGACTTAAACCATTGACCAAGTCAAAGCCTAAGTTTGTACCCAGCTGCACCCAGGCTCCTCTCTGAGAAGGAGAGAGGGCCACCCTTACCCTTTTCTGCCTTACCCCTTTTACATCGCTGCCCTCCACCCAAATCACCCTAATCTGGTTCTATTTTGCATTTTGTTTATATGTATTATGCATGCAATATGTAGTAGGTTGAACCTTGCCATCAAACTTTGTTGTGCTTTTGCAAATTCATACGGAAATCTGTTTTCACCAAAACCTTTGATGGTGATTCTTTAAGCAAGCGAAACCACTCATTTTGTGACAGGTCCAAGGCAGAAATTGGCAACTTTTCTGCAAGCTGCAAGACTAAACATGCTGGATTCAACACATCCTTCTTAGCCACCGTGCCAACTGCATTGCCAAAGGCAATACTCTTGCCACAAAAAAAAAAAACATCAGAAAACCAGTCAGCTGCAAATCAGGTGATACAGTCCATGTTTGGAAACACTTAGAGAAAACAAATGTTCCAGGTATATGTGGTCAGAGATCCTGAAAACTGCTTTAAGGCATAGCTTATCTGATTGACTGGGAGGAAAAACTTTATTTGATTTGGCATTGCCTGAACAAGAAAATACTTCTGTAAATAAATCTCTTGTCCCAGACAGTTGCATCCATATTACAACAGGCTTCAAGTGGAAGAAATGGGAGACAACACAAACCTCAGAGGTGCATTTGCCCTTACTAAGGTAAAACTGAAATAGACAGCATGGTTATAGAATGGCAGTGATTGATTCTGCACATCTGATTCTGAAACAATGGTGCCTGTGCTATCAGTATTCACTGTTATATTGGAGTTATAACTGTTACCCTGCCTGTGGCATGTGAGCTTTGTTGTTGTTTTTGTTCCAGTCCTAGGCATACATCTAAAGATGGTTCCTGTTCTGATACCAGTCGTACACGTCCTCAACAGACCCTCCACGTGGTCATGTTGCAGGTCCCTTGTGCAATGTTTGAATTACAGGGTTGTGGTTTCCTTTGACATTGGGCTGCAGCATGCACCATTTCTGTGGGCTAAAGAAATACGTTCTACTAGTAAAATTTATTGCTTGCATAATTAATGTCTTAAGAGCAAAGCATTGCTGTCAGTCTGGTGACAACAGTAGCAACATGAATAGTTTAAATACTATAATTTTTGTTAGAAATGAGAAGCTTGACTCAGCCAATATATCAAAGAGTAATTAAATTTTTTAATGAATATGGTAACGTATGAGCAAAACCAGCACTGGGTACAGTGGTTGGGGATTTCCCCTCCAACTGCACACTGCCAGGCTTGCTGGTATTTAGTGATCATATTCATGCATATTCATAAGCTCTCTCAGCAGTTTCTATTTCCAATTTTTTACATCACAATTCTATACTTCAGGACCGTAAATCTATGATGGTGATGGTTTGGTTCCTTTTCAATTTCTATACTCTATTGGGATCTAGTCCAGGTTTCAACATCCCAGGATGTACATCCCAGGATGTGTATCCCAGATGGTGGGGTCTAGCTTCCAGCTTCTATTTTCTAGGACCATTAATCTATGATAGTGATGTCCAGCTTCCCTTTTTGAAATCATTAACCAGTGATGTTGATGTCCATCTTCCTTTTTCAGGATGTTTTCACTGTTTCCTTAGGAGCTTGAGATAGGTTCACTTCCCTCTTTTGCTTAAATCCGTTATACATTCTAAAGCTACAGGTTAAGAATCCTTAATACAAAGCTATAATCCAAAGGTTCTTATTACAAAACAGCTTAATTCTTAATTACAAGCAAAAAACTCTTATCAAAAAGCAACATTCTAAAGTTATAATTCAAATACTCTTACTACAAAAGAGCTTAAGACTTATAATAGTTAATTGCAAACAAAAGATTGGTTCAAAGGCCTTCTTCCATGCTTTGCTTTCCTCAGTTGTTTATTAGAACTCATCTTTATAACTGTCCCATGGCCGTGTTCCACACATTTCACAATTACAATTACACAGGTTACCTTTATTTACCTGACACAAAACACAACTTTGTAATTCACATTTTTACTGAAAAAGCCACATTAATTAGCAGTTAAAACAACTGAATGGAAACTTCCTAGTAGCTGTCTCTGTTCTCTGGTATTAGAATCACTCTCCCAGTACCCCTCTGGCCCCAAAGGTTGACCACGAAATAGGAGATTTGTTGGTGTCTCTTGTTCTTCGTTGGGAGAAATTTGATGCTGGTGGTGGAAACGTCCTCTCTCTAGGGTCTGTGCTTAGATTTATTTTTATATATTTTGTAACACGCACCACATCTTCCTCTTTCTTCATTGCTTCACAATTTCTTATTATAACAAAATTCACTGTCTGCTATATTTTATATTATGTTAGACACTTCCTCTTTGTTCTCTCTCTTTTTTTTCCTCTCCTTAAAACTGGTTTTATCCAGCTCCCAAGGCTACATTCCTTTAGTGACCAATAACTGAGTGCCAGTAATGTGTTTATGACCCTGGGGTCTCTGGTATCATCATGTGCCTGGACTTTCAAGGACTCTGCTATCATCCTGCACTCCTACTCTTCTGGGCAATTCTAGGTCACAGACACAGAATAATGACCTATTTGCACTAACCATAGTTTCACCAAAAAAAAGTTCTAATACAGCTTAGTGTACAATTGCACAAAGTTAACTAATGTCAGAACCAGTTAGATAACACTATATGTAATCTGATTGTTAGGCAACTGCTGTTACAGCTAAACCAACAAATGCAGAGCCCCTTGCGGGCCAAAACAAGCTCAGACAAAGCAACTCTTGGCAAATCTCAGCCCTGAAGCAGTACAGAAATAAACTGCAGCCTCCTGCCTCTGTACCAGCAAACACAACACCAATTTACCTGGGCTTCAAGGCTACACCATCAAAATACAGTGTCCTGACAGCATTTCCATCTGTGACTCCATGGGTTTTACATCTATTGAGATACAATGCGCTGGCAGCATGGCTCATGTTTTCTCTGATGTGACTTGATGCGCTTTAATATACTGTATCTTGATAGTTTTATCTGGGTGCAGAGTTTTAATAGTCTTAGCACACTCAACCTTCAAAATTCACTTTATTTATTAGTGGTAATGCAATAAATACATACATTGCCTTTTTTAAACTGCTTCTCCTTAATATCTGTCTCATTATGGCTTATTACTGGTATGAGTTTAAATTTGATTCTGTTCAGATTTTGATTCCATGCCCTTAGAAAGGAAGGACCAAAACAAGAATGCACAACCACTGTGAAAGAATATCATGTGGGTAGAAGGCTTTGGAGCACGAATTTATAATTTCAGCACAAGCAAAATGTGGCTGGCTGTTAGAAGTTCAGTGTTAAGTGCATTGGATGTGCAGCTGTGAACTCCTGGGCAGATGATCCCAGAATGCAGGCCTGACAGTGATTTTAGAGGTCATGAGGATGACCAAAGGATGAGTGGTTTGAGATTCAGGTTATTGAGTGCAGGGATTATGATTCTGGATATTTGCTTGAGCCAAAATGCAGTGGAGAGATGGGAAATGGGAAGATTATTTCAATAAGTAAAGAGATTGATAAATGGATGAATCATTTGTGGATGAGATTGGAAAGCTCATCAGAGAAACAGGATTAGGAAACTGACTGAAAGAATGGTGGATATGTCTGTTAGAGAGAATGCCAGCCTGGGGCATGTGATGCGGTCAGTAAAACCAAACATCGGTGCCCAACAGAAACAGGAAGATTAAGAAAACAGGAAACTGGAAACTGGAAATACACCCCACATGTGGGGTGTATTTGTGACTCTACAAGTCACTGACTCAGCTGGAGGCCCTGGCTTCAAGGGTTTAGTGACCATGACCGGCCTCCAAGGTCTGAGGATGAAGCAACAGTAGCAAGCGCTGACCTTCAGCTGTCCTGACTACATAAGCAGTGCACGAAAACTGCTACAGAGTTGGAACAAAGACAGTGGACAGGAGAGGGAAGAGCTGAAATTACTGGTTATCCCTGATCTTGACAGTTTAAAGACAATCAGATTGATGGGCATTGGGGATTTAGTTCTTTGAAACCTCTTTCTGCAATGCAGATGCTGTTCATTATGCACTCAGCTTCACTAGAAACTCCTTCAGAGTGAGATATTTTAACGTGGATAACTGAGTTGCATCAGGAATGGTGAGAGATGCAAAATAAAATAGGAAAATACAAGAACAGAAATGATGGAAGTAGAGGTGCCCTTTTGAATATGCATATATGCAGCTTTGTGTTTGAAGTTTTTGACAGAACACAATTTTAAGGATAAAGGTGAAGGTCCTGCTGTGGCTTTAAATAGGATGGGTTGTCTGTCATATAAAATCAATGAAATGACATAATGAAAAATGAGTACTTGCACCACAGTTAAAATGGGTAGACTACAAAAACTATTCTGCTGGTTTATATCCCTTTGATAGCTGTGAAAAACGAGGTTCACTCTCCTGGTAAAATTTAAAACTTTAATAAAGAACAACAGGAGACAAAGATGATAGAGCAAAGTTTAACAGCTGGGTGCTTGGCATTCAGCCAAGAGCACACCTGCTGTTTCAGAGACACCCTTTACATACCTTTTCCATTGTGCCAGCCTATTATATATTCATAAACAATTATGCATATTTAGACTTTTCCCCAAACTAGTTTACATGTTCCAAGAACTGTTTAGCATGGCTCCTCCTCGATCCACCTTTTTGGAGCATGAGTATTCCTTGGCTGTGGTTTTAGTCCATCCTTGTTATCACATCCAGCCTGTGCTTTGGTCCATACTTTCTACAGATGGTGGTTGCTGATAGCTGGCTTATCAGTAGCAGGGGTCTTCATCATAACATTAACTGGATGTTATCTCAACCAAGCAGGCAGTTCAATTACCACAAGCATAACTATATCAGCTATTTCACTACTATGTCTAAGTTTAGTTAATAGCAGAAATAAAAACTGTATCTTTATAGCAAAGTTACTTTAACATTATACATATAGCATCCATTTTAATATCTGTGAAAAGCCAACATTATAATGAATATTTATGACAATAGCCATGTTATTCACTGCAAGAGGAGGACTTGGAAATATTGGCAAGGAGTCAAGGACGGGGCTTGGTGTGCACGACCCAGTCTCAGTTCAGAAATATGAACATCCAGTGCCTGCTGACAACCATCAGCTCGCAGTGACCCCAGCTTCCAATTACTGCAGCATTGAATTGGTTGAGTGCAACTGTGTGGGTGTGATAATCGGCTGTCAAAAAGGAAGGAGTGTGTAACACTGAGCTGAACCTCGGATGCCTTGCCCAGCTGTCTGCTCTTGCCATGGCCAGTGGGGCAGGGCTGGCTGGGGCACAGCCTCAGGGTGCATCAGCAAGGGCCAGGGGATGCACCCAACCAGGGCTGTGATGTGGATCCAGGTAATAAAAAAAGGATACTGTTCAACAGCATCTCCATAACAAGCAGAACACTGTTTCTTTCAGTGAAAACACAATTTCCACCTATTATTAGCAAATATCATGGAAATAACAAGTGTGGGAGTGTGTCTGAGAGTGTAATTATTCTGAGAATTCATGTGTGCCTTCATTATTCTGCGAATTATGGAAAGTCAGTGCAATGGATCAGTAAGGTTTTTTGTGTTCCAAGATGCAGGGAACAATACTGTTACTGATGGTGGGTTTTCAGTGGAATAAAATTAACTTTGTGTGGACTACAAATCAGAGTGACCTGACCAGTTTATTCAGACTCAATCTTGTCAAAAATCAACGTAATGTAGCGCAATTATAAATGGAATCTGAGCAGGTAGATGAGCTGAAACACACAAATATGACAGGCCATGGACTGCATGTGAACCCGAGACAGAATGGATATTGAAACCAGAACATGTTTAGGCCATAGTACCTCCATTTTAAAATGGCATCACTGATAATCACTCCCAGTCCTGGCACCAAAAGATCCCATTCTTCTTTGGTTTTTACCTCATATAATAACTAATTATCCATTTGCTCTTTTCACTGTTCCTGCACACACCTGCCTGTCTCTGCCCAGATTCCTCCCAAGAAACCCAACACTCACCATAGTAATTCTATCTAATTTACCTGAATTCTGCTTCTGCTGATGTTTCTTCTCAACTTGGTGATTCCAACACAGTAACCTTGGCAATTTGGCCCAATGCAGTGTAATGCATATAATGGCTGGACTGCACCAGCCTTCAAGTAGAGCATCCTGACACCACCTTCCAATAATTAATTCATGGTGGTATGTGTCATGGACTCCTTTACTTTTTCAGAGTGCTCTCCTGTGCACAGTTCAGCCATGGCACACACCAGGGCTCAGTATACCTGATTCCTGCAGACTACAAGGTGTAGGTTTCATAAATCAAGCACACAGAGGGACAAAAAATTATCTCTTTTACAAAGTAAAATTCACAGGAACCCATCTAATGCATAGCCTCTGCCTACCTAATGCATATTTATTAGGGATGTGATCTTACACAATGCTTAAGTGATTTGAGTGAATCTTATCAGTTAAAAAAAATCGAAATTCTTCTTTAAGCAACTTCCATTGTAAAAGTTATCTGACAACATCAGTTATGTTTACAAAAGGTGACAGAAAAATTCAGCCTTGGGGGCAGATACCTTGACTCACAGAGTGCTGGTCACACCTCACCGTATTCCATTTGCTGTTTGCACAGGATACTGTGCAAGTGTACATACTTTACCAAGGAGAGGCCGTGGAGGAAGGGGCAGGGGTGCCACACCAACAGCAATAGGCTGGGAGGTATACTCTGATAGCTTGGAACCTGGAGAATGCAAAGGTCAAGGATCCCCAAAAGATTAGGCACTGGCTGGCAAGGAAACCAATACACAATGAGCATCCCAAGTGCATCTGCTGCAGCAGACTCCTGATATCTCTGCTGTGATGGGAAGTTGTGAGGGTGTGCAAGGGTAATAGAAATGTAGCATGATATTGAGTTTGTTTTAATTCAGAAACAAGTTTTAATTCCTCATTTGCACAGGCCCTTGAAATCCCTTTGGCATGTTGAGAAGGATATTCAACTCTGTAGCTACTGATTTTCAGATGACAGAATTATAGTATATCTCAAGTTGGAAGGGACTCATAAGGATCATCAAGTCCAACTGTCTGTTCCTCACAGGACTTTCTAAAACCAAACCATATGACAAGGAGTGTTTCTCAGGTCCTTGAATTCAGACAGCCTTGGGAAGCTTGTTCATTGACTGGGCATCCTCTCAGTGAAGAACCTTTTCCTAATGTCCCCTGTGGACTTCCCCTCACACAGCTTTGTACCATTTACCAGAAACTCATGCATGACTATAGTGGGAAGGCACTGCCCTTAGCAGACGCTTCTGTTGCCTAACAAAGGACAAGAGATAATTAGCCATGCCCTGACAGCCTTGGGACATTACCTGCCTCAATCATCCTGGAGACTGACAGATGACTAAAGCCAAGCATTTTGCAACCCTGTAAGCAGCAGTCTTGAGCGAGACCCTCCGAGCTCTCCTGGATGTCAGCAGCTTTGTGTCCCAGCCTCTGACTCCAGGTGGGACAGCTCTCAGAGCTGCCAGCTCTCACACTTGGAGGACCATCTCTGGAAACTGTGTTGAAAGGGGGCCTGTGTTGATACACCACTCTTCAATGCTCAGCTTGCTCAGAGATGCAAAGGCATTCCTTCATTGACCTCGGTGTGGGGGGAATTTTTAATAGGAACCTTTGTACATGTTGCCTTCTGTCTGTGTGTCTGAGTGTCTGATTGGCTTTAGATCCCTTAGGGCAAGTACTGTATGAAAATTGCCAGCTTAGATTTATAGTTCAGTTACTCTACTTATGGCAAACTCTATTGAATAATTTTCTAAGTGTTAAAATAATGATTAAGTGCTTCTAAATTTTTTAGACATAAAACTCTTGAGCAAGCCTGAGGCTAAGTTTGGCAAGGGGATCCATTCTGAATATTGTGACCCAATGGGTATGTCTCCCTTACTCTTTAGCACTCCCATCCTTTTGTAACCCAGAGTCTGTGAAAATTATTTTAAACATTTTTGGATGCAGTTTTTCTTTGTATGCTTTATTCTATGTGGTAGTAAACTTTGCCACTGAATTCTCTCAGTGTGAAAGCCACACTTTCAAAATATATATTAAAACCTCTGTTACTAATGATTTTGATGATGATGATTCTTTAAGCAGCCAAAATACTCATTCATGATATCCCTCTCAAGGAAGTTGTAGGCTGCCATGGGGACACCCCTCAGTCTTCTCCAAGCTGAAGAAATGAAGTGACCTCTGCCACTTTTCACAAAGGTTACAGTTGAGGCCATTCACCACCCTGGTCACCCTCTTCTGGTCACTCTCTAGTAATTTGATGTTATTCTTATATTGGGTTGCCTAAAACTCACACACAACTCTCCCTACAGTGGTGGGGTCACACCAATACAGAGTAGAGCAAGACAATCACCTCCCTCAAAAGGCTCAAAGTGCTGTGCTTGATATCCACCCCAGGATGTGGTTGGCCCTTTTGGCTGCCTGGGAACTCTGTTGATTCATACCCAACTTGCCATCAATCCAAATCACCAGATCTCTTTTCAAGGGCCTTTTCTTCAGCCTCACATCCCCGCTACTAGTGAGAGATGACTCTGCCTGAATTAAGAGATTTACTAGTGAGAGATGACTCTGCCTAAATTAAGAGAGTTGCTAGTGAGAGATGACTCTGCCTGAATTAAGGTGCAAATGAGACCATATGCTGGAGTCAACTACATGGACTTTATTTAACAAACATGAGGTAGGGAGATAGAAAAAGAACTAGAAAACAGAGGAGAGAGGAGGAGAGAGAGAGAGATATCAAGCAGATCCACCATCCATGGAGCCAGGGGTGTCCCATTGCTCCTTGCTCACCCTGGGCTTCTCAGTGGTGGGGTGATAGTTGTTCTTTTGGTGGTCCCACCTTTATACAGTCCAAGTTCTGAGTATCAATGGAGGTGTGTTCGTGTTCCTAATTTACACACGAAGTGAGGTTGGGGGTGTCTTCATGGCATGCAAAAGTGAGGGTAGGAAAGGTCCTCTTTCTGAGAATGCTTCCTCCAAGGCTTTGAGGGGCTTCTGTTGGTTGCAGGTACTGTCTGTCCATAATATGGGGTGATCTTTGTTTGACCGGTTGTATGTGTATGAGTAGTTGTTTCCTTTCAAACAGCTTGCCACAACAGAAATTTGTGTCTGGATGCATTGACCAGGATGTGCTAACCAGATAAAGCCTCCACCAGGCCTGGAATGGGAGCCTTCCTGTTGTAAATTCCTTCTTTTTGTGTTTATCTGTGGAGGGATAGAATGTGAGAGAATGGTGCAGAAGGCAATCTCACACCTGAGGAGTTGCAGCTGCACTAATCACCAAAGATTAGGAACAGGCCTGCCCTTCATAGGCCACAGCTGTGTCCAATAAGAAGACGAGTGCTACAAAAGAGGGGGTTAGCTGGGTGAGGGGAGAGCTGGAGTTTGTTGGTTGTGCTGTGAAGAAGAAGTTGTCAGTGCTGTGAGGAGCTGCATGTGAGCAATCACTGAGAAGGTATGGGACTTAAGCAGTAAGATGACAACATTTATCCTGTTGCAAGTCCTTCCCTAGCCTTAAACAGTGTTTCAGATAGGCAACTGTGCTTTTTAACTCCTTACAGTCACCGATTTGCAGATGTAACCAGAATTACCCTCTCCCAGGTGATGAATCTAGAACTTGCTCTTGATATACTCATAGAGGTGGATGACTGTGAAAGCTCTCCAGTCAATCTAGATCTCTCTGTAGGATATCTCTAGAAGTGGGTTGTGGGATTTTTGAGGGGGTCTTTGGTGGTCTCAATGCCTTGGTCAACAGCTCATGCCTGCTTCTTAACTTCATCTTGGCACTTGCACTGTTTTGTGGGTGTAGTCTCAGAACAGGGAAGTGGGCCCCAGAAAGGTGCTGCTCCTCCTACATGCAGATTTCCTCTCCTGCCACATCCTGTTCAACTCTGCCCACTTGCACTACAGTGGCTACTGCTGCTGTTTCAGACACAGCAGAACACAAACTCCTTGGTGCCCAAGCCTAGCCAGGGACAGGACACAATGATGCTTTATTAGCCCAAAGAAAGGAACAGTGTGTCTCAAAGAAGCAGATAACAGAATGTAAAAGTAGACACACAAGATGCTAAATGTAGCTGGAACCAGTGGATAAACACATAATGAGGGATATAGTGGCTTTTGTGGCATAGCCATGTAATAGGAAGCAACAGTACATGCCCTAAGAGAAGGTCAAGACATGGTCATCTGTAACACTGTGGGCACTTGGTGAGTGGGACCACCAGAAACCCCTTCAGATAACCCTCTACAATCATAAGAGGACTTCCAGTAAGAGGGAGATGCGTGGAAATTAGTTCTAGGAAAAGTGATGATCATGTCTTAGCCAGGAAGTACACTGTAATCCATATGTATGAGCATGGTGGAATAGCTGCTTTGCTGTAAAGTGTCCTGACACACCTAATTAGAGGAAATATCCTCCAGGTGACCAGCAATGCAATAAGGAATGCCTGCTTTCTAATACTTCAAAACTGTAACAGAAAATTTCTTAAAAAAAAAAAAAAGGAGCAGGCTTTTATATGGTGAAGTTATTGACTGCCAGTCATAGGCCAGCTGTGTCAGCCCAGCAACTTTAAATACCTTATCTGTAGTATCACTTGTTGGCTGCTTTATAAGGAAATTTGCCTGCCACATCCTCACCTGTGCCACTGTTCTTTGCATCCTCAGAATGTCAGACTTCAGCATTGTTGAGTTGTCACCAAAATGCAGGAATAAAACTCCCTAACACCAATGTAGTTTTAAGAAACAGGCATTACTTCATGATGGTGCAGGATGCACTGGGATAACTCCAGTGAATTTTTATTAGTCTTCAGTTGTATGAGCAAATGGCATGAAAGAAACTTATCCAACATCAATTTTATGTTGATAGGAAAAATATATGCTAATATCTTCGCAAACAACTCGATGGGTGGGGGTCTTCACTAAGGATAGAAGAAATAGGGCATTATTGTCTCCAGGAATGACTGAAAGAACCAGTCAGGTTCTGGAAGAGTGGCTGTGGGGGCCTTTAGGGGGAATGGATCTTTGTCTTTATGAACACCAAGCTGAGCAAGTTACAGAAGCCAGACAGCTGGACCCAGGCAGTTTGATTTTCTGAGTTGAGAGTAATAGGAGGAAATCTATTTTGGAGCTCAGGAAGCCTGAACTTGAGGGGAAAATGACCATGCATGTTCAAGAGGGAATATGTAGTAGGTGGTTCAGGAAATCCATGCTTTCCTAATACCTCAGCCAATGAGGAAAGGAACACAGCAACACACAGTCAGGAGTTTAGGATAAAAGGAGGCTGTGCCCTCCAAAACCTCGGGACACTTCACAGGTGTGAAGCCCAGTGTACTCTCTCTCTCCTTTACAGACACTGACTTTTCCACACAATGTGAATAAGCAGATGCTTCTTTATTTTGGCGCCAGGAAAACAGGGAATTACTCCTCCTAGCACATTTTACTTCGTAAACAAAATCCATCCTTTTGATGCTGGGTCACGGTTATGTAAGTTCTTCTACATTTTATGCATAATATGCCTGCTCTTAAATCTAACCTTCACCGTAACTCGTTTTGCTAGTTAAATAAATAACTTCATCAGTATTCCTACTTTAAGACAATTGGGGCATCTCTACTGAGCTCTACTGATTGGAATCCTTGCTATTCCAATCAAGGTGGGACGGGTAGGGGGTTTCCAAGCAGCATAGCTGCTCTGCATGATGATCTCCAGAGTTTCTGGAACAAAACATAAGACATTCATTAGCTTCTTGGCGAGGTTTCTGCTGCATATTTTAAACACAGCACTCCTGGCATTCCCATACGTTACACTTCACAATTTTCTACTTGTAATCACCGCCACCTCTTTTATATTATTAAAACGATTCTTTTATAACATTTCTTCTAACTGAGGTCTCAATTGGCCCTCAGTCCTCGGGGGAATGTGAAAGAACCACTCTATTTTTCTTAAAAAAAAAAAACGTGACGCGCTCGAAGCAGGGAGCTGTGGGAGTTCTCCGGAGAGCTGAGGAGGCAGGGAAAGGGGCAGGGAGGAGGGGCTTAGCCTGGAGGGATCTGAGGACCAGGAGGCTCAATCTATCGCCGGGTGAGCCCCGGGGCAGCGCGGCCCCGATCCCGCAGAGCCGCCGGGCGGGCAGGGCCGGGCAGGGCAGGACGCGCCGCCCCCGCTGCCCGCAGCTCCCGCCCCGCTGCCCAGCCGCGCTCTCCTTCCGTCTCCCATCGGGGCCGGCACTCGGGGCTCCGGACGAGTCGCTGCCTGGGCTCGGTGAGGACGTGCGGCGGCGAGGAGGGAGGGAGGGAGCGGGGCGGTGGGGCCGGGCCGTGCTGTCCTCCCTTCCCTTCCCCTCCGGCCCCCGGGGCTGCCAGGAGCCGCTCCCCGGGAGCTGCCGGCCCTGCGGAGGGCTCGGGGCGGGCGGAGCCCTCTCGGTGGCCGGGCCCGGGAGCGGGGAGGCCGCAGCAGCAGCAGCGAGCGGGGGCCGCGGGCTCGGTGGGGCGGCGGGGCCCGGCGGCTCGTCCGCTGCTGGTCTCGCAGAAACAATTACCATCAATTAGCGAGAGAGTCCTGCGAGTCCTGCCTGAACAAGGACAATGCGATGCGCAGGCTCCGGAACGCATCCCCCGCCCCGATCACCTTAAGGAGGCAGAGGTTTGTTTTTGCTGTTTCTCCGTAGGGTATGACAGTGCAGGGAGATGCGGTTGAAAGATACTAAAAACACCTAAAACAACAACAAACGAGGAAATCCCTCCCTCTTCCTCTCCCTCGAAGAGGAACAAAACTGACAAGAGAAAGTAATCGCTGTCAGGGTTGAAGATTGGCTGCTTCGAGTGTCCTGTGTTTAAATTCTGCGATGAAAGTCCAGCGTTAGTGATTTTTGTGCTTCAGCCTCTCATAGGCATCACAAGATGTGCGGTAAGGAGCCGGTGCTCTGCTTTGTGTAAGAGGGACACCTGCAGTCGTGTTTTATGATATAACTGATAAAATTGTTTATACTATCAAAGAAAAAAAAAACAGAACGCATTTAAAGAGGTATAGACTCGCTATTTCTGCTTTGGGTTGTCCGAGTAGTGCAGCTGATAGAATTAACTTATTTATTCCATCTGCAGAGGCAGATGGAAATATGAGAAAATAGTGCAAGTACTTCATCAATGTGTAGCAGCTTTCTTCCCGTGCTTTGTTGGTCCGTGGCATCAATGAAAACCGGAGACATCAGGTAGAACGTGGGTAGATTTTCTGCCGGAGCACTGAATGTGTTTCAGAAGCCCATAGGAATGCTGGCAGTTGTTTTCCTAGAAGTTGTTAGGGGCTGACTCAACTCTTTCTAGGAGCTCCGTGGTAACTCTGGGCATTTCCCTGCTCTTAACTAGCCTCCTGGGAGGACTTAAAAATAGAATAAGACGAACCCAGCTCGTGATGACTCCTGGTAAATATTTTCTCCTGAGAAAATATTCGTCCGAGAATGATGGGAGTAAAACTTGTTACAAACATCAAAAACTCCTACTGGGCTCTTATCACCCTGTTCCCTTGAACTGGCCAACTGATGTCCCAAAACATTCAAACAGATATTCCTGGCAGAGAAAACAGACTTGTGATAATGGTTGCTTTTTTATTACTGTCTGCAAAATTAAATCCTTTACTCTTGATGCCTGTGCCAGCATAAAAGTTCCCCTGGGTCTCAAGGTGCAAGGTCTTGGAAAATTCACTGCTGTGGTTCCCAAGATGTTTACCAGGACCCGTTACTTCAGTGTGTTTGTGTGGCTCACTGCAGTGATTTGGGAGGCAGAGTTCAAGGATCCAGATCTCTTCGTAGTTTGAACTTAAACAGTATTTTTTCCCTCAGAAAAAATATATTGTCTGATGTCTTGACAGAAGGCAGAAAACATTACAGCATGCTTTATGTCAAGTCTGTTATGGGGTGTTTTGGTCTAAATAAAAGCTAAAACTTTCTCCAGTTCGCTGGTCTGCTGGAATTTTTGGAAGTTTTATTTTTATTGTTATGATTTAAATTCTGTTTAAAACACAGATGCTTTTTCGCTCTTCCCCCTTCCTACTACTCTTCAAAAAAGTAGTTGTAAATCACTAAAATACTCTGATTTGCAGTAGCTCTCCCTCAAATACGGACTCTTTAGAACCCAACAAATTGCTGACTTGGATTGTTTTTTCCAGGCTAAGGTGTTTCGGTAGGAGAATATTTTTATGTGTTTCTAAAATTTACACAAATCAGCCTCTCCCAACTGTTTTATTTGCCTTTTTTTGTTCGGTTTCATTTGCTGCAGCCATGAATGTCATATCAGTGCATTGGGGATGTGAGACTATCATAGGATTTGTGGTCTTGTAATAATTAACCTGTTACATTGATGTTGAGCCTTTCTTCTTTGTGTTGAAGATTAACAGTTGTCAGAGGCAGAGCAGTACTCCCCACCCCATAAATTAAAAGGCATGGATGAAGACACAGCAAAAGGAGTAAAAGAGGGAGCAGAAAGACAAGAAGGTGCAGTTCAATTCTCTTGATGCCTAGAGGAGCTTCTGCTTTGCTAAGCATAGCTATGAGAGCCTGCTGGTGACTTAAAAGGAAAGAAAAAAGAAAAGCGAGGAAAAATGGTGAAAATACCCGTTATGGTTTTTAGCATTAGGTAATGCTAATCTTTGCCTTTTTAAACTGTTAAAGTGAACTGATGAAAGGAGACTGGTGCTGCACAGGAAATTGGAATTCAAAATCTGCCAGGGGATCTTTTGATATACCACTAGTAATCAGGACATAGGAGACTCTGGTGGTATTGTTGGTATGGGTCATTGCTGCTTTGGTAAAAGCAGCACTTGAAGCTTATTGACTGCTGTCCCTTCTAGGAGCCAAGACCAGTGAGGAGCTCCTGTTCCTCCACATCTGTCTGAAGAGACACACAAGATTGCTGAAGTGATTTTTTTTTTCCTTTTTAAAGTGAAATTGTGGATTCCATTTTATTGTCTAATTTGGTTCATCCTGAAGTACCACAAGTGGCAGCATAAGTGCAACTGAAGAGATGGAAATGGGGAAGAAAATAGGGTTAAGGAAAATACAAACTTACCAACCTGCTGTTGTTACTCAAAGCATTTCTAAGCCATATTCAATACTGTTACATGCTGTTTTTCAAAGAACTGTAGTAATTTCCCATTGCTGACAGGGAATGGATTTTTATTTTTTCACCCATTTGATTGTTAGACACTACTATCATGTTTCTGACTATTATTTGTCTTTCTGATAAACACAAGCAATTCAAGTTCTCAGGAGTTTCAAAACTGCATAGGGCAGTGGAAATGTAGAGCAAAAATGCTGCATGAATTTTTACTTTGAGGAATTTCAAGGAAGCTAATTTAATGGAAGGATTGATATTATAGCAGGTAGGAAACTTCACCAATCAGAAGATTTTTAAAGAGACTTTTTAAAAACACTCCTGTGACCTTGAAAGTAGCTCTATGCCTTCATGCTGGATAGAAATGGTCTCCATAAAATGCAGATATGCCAAAGAGGTCTTCTAGTATGTGCTTGTGAAAGATTTCAATGACTGAAATTCAATTAACGTCTTAATTTGCACTTCAGTCAGAATCTCGTACATAGATTGCAAGCTTGTCTCCAATGAGTGGTCTATAGGCTTTGGATGGATGATTAGGGATCAATACTTCTAGAAGAGGATGTCTACAACTACTGGGGATTTAGGACAGTTCTTTAAATGTGCATTGAAACTTGAAAAGAATTTGGAAATTCCTCAGAGGCTGAAGCATGTTCATGGTTTCTCCGCTTATTTCTGTGAAGCACTGAGGCCTGAACAAAAGGCCCTGAGCTGAAGTTGACTCTCAATGAACCTTCCAACCAAACACTGTATAATATTTGTATCCATGTATTACTGAAAGATGCGTGATCACTAGTGAAACATGTAGTGTGATAACAATGTACTTCTTCCTTTGTTTAGAGGCCATGAAATCAGATACCTGGCCTTGTTTGGAGGTACATGGTCAAAGCCAAATCCCTTGGTTCCCCCTTGAGCCCTGGCCAGGCTTTGGGTGGAACTCAGGAGGAGAATGAAACCAGGTGTTCCTGCAGAGAAGGTATGGAAGCTTGTTTATTCACCAGCATGGAAGCTGGACCCTCTCACAGCGAAGACGGAGACCTTGCCTGTGGGTGGACGGGCCTGAAGAATTTCCCAGTTACCAGGAGTGGCTCTTGTGTCCTTGGCTGTGGCTGGAGCTCCCCAGCTGAAGTGCAGATCTGGATGATAATAAAATATTAGGTGATGTACCTTTCTTAATTACTATAGGCAATCTTCTGTAGTAGTGATTATGTGCATTTTTTAGCTTATCTTTTTGTAATTCTTTGCGGTTATAATCTATAGTAAATTACACTTATTTCTTAAAGTTGGTGTTTGTGTCTTTTGTGCTGACCATGTCCACTGGCAGACCAGTGTGATGGTAATAGATAGAAATTTGCAGTTGAAGTGCAGGAGTGTAGGTATTTTCTAAAAATGTTGTTCCATCCAAGACAAGGCAGCTTAGGACTCTGCTTCATCTTTAGCTTCCATCATAGTAATCTTCTTCCATCATAGTAATCTTCTTTCATCATTTTCTTCCATCATAGTAATAGTCACAACCAGGAAAGCATGAGCTATAGATAATACTTACAGCCATGTGTTTCAGTTATATACATGAACTTTTCTGCAGAGGCAAGGATATTCCTTTATAAAGGGGTCTGATGCTACCATTAGAAAAGCTTTCATCTGTAGGATTCCGAATGGAATATTTGGTGACGTCAATTTGCCTGATGAATCCAGTCCCTGTTATTAATGCCTTTTCCCCACAAATCTTTTCTGTTAAATTGCTTTCTCAGGCTTACAGCTATAATTCAAAAGCAATAAATGCTTGGTCGATACAATGAAGCAATCAAATACAATCTTGAAGATTTAATTTTGTTCTGAACAATGGCATTGCTTTTGCTGGTGTTGGTATGTTGCTTGGTGCCATGGAGAACTAGAATGTTAAAATTCCTTGTGAAGCATGGTTCCTCCAAATGCCTGATGTGTCCGTAATGCTTGCACAATAGTCCCTTTTACCTTTCAGAATAACCTCTTGGAGCTCAGTTTAGGTGTTGCTTATGACAAATTCTGATTTTTCTGTATCTAGTGCTTCTGGTTGTTGATATGTGGAATGGTGTTTATCTCCATTAGCTCATTTGTGGTGAGAAGAATGAAAGAATGACTTCTTTATTCTTGACCTCTTGACTATGACCACAGTTCCCATGACACTTATGACAGTGTTGCTGGGTGCAATTAGTCGCTTTAGGAGAGCAGATTAGGACCATTGCCAGCTGCCATGGCATGCCTTTTCCTTGATTTTTGTACTATCCCCTGAAAAAGTCCTAAAATGCAATTACAAAATTGTAATTTCTGAACTGCAGAATTACTGAGTTCCCACTAAGATTTAAGGCACATTCAGAGATTGATGCTCGTTTTGTTGTGTTTCTAAATTTGTTTTGCCGTGGGCAGGGTCAGAAAAGACACAGACACCAACTTAAGGAATAAGGGTAATTTAATACAATATGAAACTGCAAAGAATTACAAAAATATAAGATAATTTAAGCATCAGCTGGGGGAACCTACTGTCACAGCAAAGGACTGGAGAACCACTCCTGGTAACTGGGAAATCCTGCAGGTGCTTCCACCCACAGGAAATGAGGCTTCTGACTTAGCTGTGAGAGAATCCCATTTTTACTCTGCTAAATAAACAAGCTACCATAACTTCTAGTGCAGGAACATCTGTTTTTTTCTTTCTCCTGCTGGGTTTCTTTCAAAGCCTGGCCAGGGCTCAAGGATGAACCAAGGGAGTTGTCTTTAATCCTATACTCCCAACCAAGGCTAGATTTGGCCTTGCCTGGGTTGTAAATACTGAAACCACGTTTTGCCAATGAACAGATACATATAACATTTGGTTGGAAGGTTCATCTAGAGGTCAGCTTTGGCCCAAGGTCTGTTGTTCAGGCCTTAGTACTTCAACATTTCGCTGTTGTTACTGTGAAGTGTAATAAGTGGAAATCTGCAGCTGTAGGCCTGCATCAAACATCCTTGTTGAAATGGAATTTCAAAACTTTTTGACGTAAGTACTAAAATTGAAAATTTGTGAACATAACAGGATGTTCTTTTTGTTTAAGTGGGGGTGAAACAGCTTGAACTTCACCCTACTTGCAAAAATCACCAGTGATGGAGGGAGGGTGGCCATGTTGTTTTTGATGTTAAAGGATGCTGATATCAGCCTGACTGAAACACCTCAAAATTAAACAATGTGAGGATGTTAAGAAACTGGTGTTTCCTGATGGAAACTGGCACTGGCATAGATATGGGAGACAGATGTTTCCTGATATAAGGAACCAATGAGTGGTGGTACTAATCATGTATTTTAAATGAATTATGCTCTGCTGAGCTAGCCTAGCAATGTAGGTCATGACAGTCAACCACATTATCGTATAAAAGCCCAAGATCTCTTTTTTTATGGTAGGGATTTCCAGCACATTCCTTTTAGGAGAATGTGTGGAGATTCTTCCTTTAAGTGGGGATGCTTCTTGTGGTAACTCCTTGGGGCTGAGTGAAAGAGATTTGCCCATGGTCATGAGTGTGGGTGACCAAAACCAATCTCTTCTTGACAATTATTAAGCTAGTTTTGAAAATACCAATTAATAAATAGTGCACTATAATAGCAGTTAGAGCCTTTTGCACTGAGGAAGGTCATGGAGCATATAATCTTAAATGACATCACATGGCACCTATAGGACAGCCAGGGAATCAGGCCCAGCCAGCATGAGCTTGTGAAAGGCAGGTCCTGCTTGACCAACCTTGGTTTAAGGCAATTTAGGGGAATGCTCTAAAATGAATTACTTCCCCTTAGTTTTAACCAATCCCTTTCCAGCAATGTGGAAAAATAACAGTTCACTAAAAAAACCCCAAAATAGCAACAGGCAAAACGTATCAGTAAGAGCACAAGTTTTTTAGGAAGTTGCTGGAATCTCCCAGACTCCCAGGGAACAAAGAGAAACTCAAAATGGCAAAGTGATGGCTTCCCAAGATTGTGCCTGCCACGGGGGAGACAAAGGGGAAATGGCAGCAGCCCCCTCCTCTCCCTTTATCTCTCTGGTGGCTGAACTCAGTCAAGGGCTGGAACTTGTGGAGGGACTTTGCCTTCTCCTGGGCAGAAGACAGCAAGGCAAAGCCTTGGAGCCTTCTGGCCTTGGCTGGGCACTGCTGGTGGGCTGGGGTCACCACGCTGGACCACCCTCCCCACACCAATGGAGAGGGGACTTTAAACCAGGCCGTGCCTCTGCCCCCACCCTTGACAGTAGACAGTAACTTAATTGAGGTGGCCAACACCCCAAAACTCATTGTCATTTTGCAAGTTCTTAAAAATGGCCAATTAGGTCTATTACAAAATGAATGATTTGTTGAATAGACCAAGGAAAGCAGACATAAGATGTAAACCAGACTTGTTACCACACAGGATAAAAAAAAAAGTGACATTACTAGCAGATAGATAATGCTGTGTGATTGAGGTATCTATATTACAGCTAGCAAAGAAATAATATAGGTTAGGATTCAATGTATTTTATCATCCAATTGCTGATGGACTGAATGGTAAGATACATTGAATCTTACATCAAATCTTTCCTCTCAATTTCCGGAAAAGTATCTACAAAGATGCATCCAAGCTTCGTAGGAGAAGCCACACTACACATTTCCAGGGAGTGTGTGAGAGGTTTCCATCTCTGTAATAATTTGTGTGGCTTTTATAGTTGTAAAGAGCAGTGTCTTGGTCAATGGCATTTACTTTTCTTAATCTCTTCCCACATCTTCCCTCCAGACCAAGATGTTGATTTTTAGTTGGGGGTCTCAGCCCTTCTGGCAGAGATGGCCCCTGCCAGGCCTTTGGCCTTGCCTGGGTTATCTCTTCCACGTGCACCAGCCATCTGTGGTAGGGAGTGATGTCCTGTCACAAACAGGGAGCTGGGCTGCTCTGCTTCTGTGGGCTCAACAGCGTGGCTGCAGGCAAGTGTTGCAAAATTCACTCTGAAATAGTTTTTGATTGGGAAATGCAGCTTCTCGAGTTGCCAGTAGAGCCTAAAGGCATGCCAAAGGCAAGAGAAAGCTCCACCTGAGCACCTGGACTTTTAAAGACTGTGGGAATGAAGTGTGCTCACTTCATCTCCAAAGAAAAAAACCCACTAATAAACTGAGAAATACTGTTTATTCAGTATTGGATAACACTGGTTAAAATCACATTGAGAGTCCTGGTCTTGGGAGAAGACAATGTGGAAAAACAAAAAGGAAGGCTGGGAAGGACAGCCTGATGCAACATGAAGGCTACAGGAGTAAAACATAACCATCCTATAAACATTTTACTGAAGTCCAAAAAGATTAATGTACTGGCTTTCCTAGATCAGCTACGTGGGTAACCTTGTTTTAGAAGGAAGTCAGGTGTGGCAAGCTGACTTTCCCTTCATGAAGCTGTGCTGACTGTGACTGATGATTGTCCTCCAAGTGTTCTTCAGTACCTTTCAGAAAAATGCTTTCCATGATTTTACCAGACCCTGAAGTGACATTGACAGGTCTTTGCTTTTCAGGGTCCTCCTTCTTGCTCTTCCTGAAAACTGGGGCAACGTTCACCAGTTTCCAGTCAGCTGAGACTTCTCCAGACTCCCAAGATCATTTAAAAACCATCAAGAGAGACTTTGTGATGACATCAGCAGCTCTTTAAAGACTATTGGATGACTCCCATCAGGATTTGTCAGAAGTCAATAGGTAAAAGGGGGAAATACACTGTTGGAAGTGGTGAAATGGGAATTTGCAAAGAGAAGTGACTACTGGTCTACATGTGCTTAAGTTTACTCTAAACATTCTGTGTTTGATTGGCAATCTGAGATTAAGGCAATTTCCAGCAAATTATCTCATGTAACTAAAGAATTTTGGGGCAGGAAAACTCCTGTGTGCTGGTGCTATTGTGACATCCAAAATGTCTCATCTAAAATGTATCTAAAATACAGTTATAAAGAGAGGAAAATGAGAATTATGGATGTTTATGTACTCCTTTCTTTGTGTGTGTTTAGTTGATTCAGGCTGTTTTTCTATAACACCATAAATCAGATGTGCTGAATTAGATTTAAGTACTTTAGGTTAAATGAGATATGCCACTACAAGTCCAGGAACAGAAACAGGAGAGCAAAATTTTGCTGGCCTGCAGCTGAACTTTTGTCCTTTCAGTTCTTAGAATCTTCTGTTTGCTGAACTATGTTCTGCAGAGGTACAAAATAGCTGTGATCTCAGTGGCTGGCACTGAAATGCGCATTTTATAGGGTTTTGACTCTATTAAAGGGAGCTTTTAGCAATGAATAAGAATATTTTAGAGCTATTGTGAGTGCCTCAGTTACACTTGTTGCAGAGGAGATTTAGACCACTTAAAGAAGCACTGGAACAGATAGCTGGAACGTGGATTTTATTGAAGTAAAATGATGTGAAAGTGAGGCTTAAGAAAGTGCCCTGGGGAGGTTTAATCTTACTGTACAGATACAGTAACAATAATAATTCAAAAGTATTAATACATTATCTTAATGCCTTATGATACAAAGTTATGCACAATATCAATCACCTGAGATCCAAGTTTCTCCTCGAGGAGCAACTTAGAGGTGACCCAGCTCAAGGAGAGGTTACAACTGTGCAGCTGGGAGAGATCAAAAAAAAGCTCACCTGGGCTTTCATATTTGTGGAATAAAATGGTTGGCTTGCAGTCAAATTAAATGTCATGGAATTTCCATGAAATTCCTTGCACCCACAACTTCATTTGTTCCTTACTAATTAGTTCTGGAGGAACTACCTGCTATTGATGTCTTATTCACTTGGCTGGTGTTCCCAACTCTCATGCATCAAAGCTTTTTGTCTCCCCGTTCCTATGTGGGTTTTCAAAGAATAGGTTGGAACTAGGAAAGTGCTTGACCTGGTCATGGCCTAGGCCTTTACCTCCTTGTGAGCCTGAGCCAAACTGTCAATAACTTGGTCAAGGAGTTGAGCTCATTCCTATGACTACAGTCAATCCACTTTATTGACTCTTAAGAGTGGTAGTACAGTTATGTGCACTGAAATGCACTCTGTCATCAGTGTGTGTTGCACTGCACATAAGTGGTGAGGGTACAGTTATTTGATGAGTTGCTTAGCATTAATAATTATAATTAATGCTTATTATATACCATTGCACATACAGATACCAGTATCATTGAATATTTTTAGGAGAAGGGTTGGAAGTGTTTGTGGCTCATACTCCAGTCTCAGGTGCAATGTGTGCACAGCAGGGAATAGAGAGATCAGCCCAGCTGACTAAAACCTGGGCCTTTCATGACAACAGTTTAGAACCTAGAAGATTGATGTTTGCATTTGGAGGAGGGAGTAGATTGGGTAAAGAAAAAAGACTGCAAGACACAGAAATACCTTTGGTACTGGCATGCAAAAAGACTCCTTTAAAAGTTACCCCAACACTTCACATTCTGAGCAGGACCCTGGCATTTACCAGGAAGATAAAAAAATCCTGGTGTTCTTTAAGGGCTGAAATTTGGAGTAATTTCTTGTGTGAGATTCCCATCTACGTGTGGTAGGAAAGCCAGCAAGATAATGGTGATGAGAGACATCGGGAGTGGGAGAAATTTCAGCTAATACTGCTGGAGCTCCCTTGGCATCAATGGCAGGACTGTAGCCATAGCCTGCAGGTAAATGAGTAAAGGTATAATTAATGCAGGTAAATGAGTAAGGTATGATTAATGCCATTCCAAGCACAAGCAAAGTGAGCTTGGTAGGCCTGGTGGGTGGGACACTGGTGTCATGTCTTTAATGTCCAAACTAACTGTGCCTAGATAAGAGGAAAGATAAATGGCATTGATGGTTTTGGCAGCTTTTGCAACTGCGGTATGAGGCAGAGAGGGGACAAAATTTATGCCTAGGTAGCTGTCACAGGCAGAATGGAAGCTTCACCCAAGTTTTATCACGTGTAACCTCCTGTTGAATCACAGGGTGCAGAAAGGATCCAGTTTCTTTCTAGACTCCTCCTCAGAGAGGAGTCTGGGTGTGGCTGGATCCAGTCCTAGCTCCAAACTTACTCAGAGGTTTATGTCCAAAGAATTCCACAGGTGTAGTTGAATCCTTATACAATTTTATCACACAGGATAAGGGAAGGTAAACCAATATGAAAAATTATTTATTTATTTGGTGATCTTATTTATATGGTCATCTTATACTGATGATCTTGATCATAATACTAGTTAGACTAAAGAACCTTCATCAGAGTGAATTACTACACAGTATAGATAGTTAACTATAATTACAGTGACACAAAAGCTGGCAAAATAATCAGGTAGAGATTGATGTTGCTTACTTAGACCAATGTCTGTGGGCATAGCTCTTTAACTCAGCCTCAGGAAATAACCTTGGAGGTGTCCCCACTCAAAGGAGGAATCTCCACACACACTTCTAGAAGGGGGTATGCTAAGAGTGTGGGAACCATGAAACAGTGAAGAAAATAGCAAAGCTAAATATGAGATGGGCCCCACAGATCAGAGCATCAGTGATCAGAGCAGACATGGAAACCTGGTGGAGGTTTTTGTTGCCATGGCATCAGGTGGGAATGTGAAGTGGGAAAGGAGCAGTGCAGTCTCAATACCAGGAAATGTTTTGTACAGCTGCTACCAGGTATACCTCCTACCAAGAAATACTGCATACGACATAGCCGCTAAGAACAGACAATTTGACCACCCACAGCACTTCGCACAATAATGGCTAATGAGGTATAAAAGGACTGATTTTGTGTTCAGCTGGGGGATGAGAATGTGACATGAAAATTGTAGGAACACATTTTCTTCGCCCTCTGCAGAAGGGGCACCTTTTAGTAAGACTTGTATCCTTGGCTGTGCTGAGTGTTTTGACGTGAGAAATTGAGCTTGTGATTGCCATTGTATTGTCAGGGCTATATTTAGCCTCTCTGCAGTTTATGCGCTCTCCAGTTTGTGCTGGCACTCCAAAAGAGCCATGTCTGTTGCATTTAGTAAACCATAGTACTTGTGAACCTGGCTGGTTCTTTTGCATGCAAATAGACTATTGGAGCACCCAGTGCCAGGCCTTTAGTTGTGTGTTCATAACAAGTCTCTGCTGTTAAAAATGGGGACTGGGTTTTTATAGAGATCCACTGTCAGTCAGATGTTTCTGGGCCAACTGTTCCAGGTCAGCAGCCTTTAGCTCAGCAGTGTCAGGTAAATTATCAATATTGTCACTTCTTTGTTGCTTTATCAGGAACTTTTTTACATTCTCACCTGTGTCAATTTCTGCCAGGAAACATTGTTCCTCACATCCTCAGAATGTTCAACTTTGGGATTATTAAATCAGGCTGGTCTCAGCATTGCTCTACACCAAGTGCAGCATGATCCCCCTTCTCCATCCATCACTGACAGCTTTTACAATCAGGGTATTGTTTGAGCTGCTTTACCCCCACGGGGGCAGTGTGTCCTGCTCCAGTAGCCCTGGTCAGATGCCAGAACCCACTGGACTTGTGAGCTGACTGGCTGGGGCTGTTAAAAGGGGAAGTGGGTGCAAGTGAATGCTCACTGTTTTTTCAGTTCTCTGAAAAGAGCCATGAAGAAGGTCTCAACTGGAGAGTCGGCTGAGCAATGACAATTACACCAATGTGGCTACATGTCATCCTACTTTATTCGGCAACTTTGGCATATTTATCTTTCATTTTCAGCATATTTATCCTTCTCTATATATTGTCTCACACCACTAATGCTTAAAGCTCATTGGTTAAGTAGCTATATTCATGCATACGTGTTAATTACTGATTGGTTGTCATGCTATAAGCATTTTTAGCTAAGGTGTGTCAAATTAGCAGTTCCCACAATGTGCTTGGCATCTGGTCTCGTCTTGGCACAATGCTCATTCTTCCTTGTTGTATCTATTCGAGGACAGTACATGGTCTTCAAAGTAACTCTGTAATCTGTGTTGCCTTCTTGGGAAGGCAGCAGTGACCTGGTTTCAGAGTCCAGCACGGCGATCCCCCCCCGGGATCCCTCGGGGCCAGTAACGGATGCTAACACCAATGTGGTGGACGGTTAAAGGCGTTTATTGAGGGGTCTCGAGGGTATTTATGGACTAAGGGGTTTCTCTACGTCAGACAGGGGTTTGGCTATACTTTCTAGGGTTAGTATGGAGTGGAAAGTTACTGGCATCCATAGGTTGGGGGGCTACCTGTTTGGCTACATTCCAAGGGTGATCCTTATCTCTGGGGAGAGGGGCAGAAGGAGTCCTGTAATTTTCCGTCACAGCCCGAAATCTTCCGAACGCCTGTCCCTTACCTACCACAAATCTGCAAGCCAGGGTTGTCCAATTCCTGTAGGAGAATAGCATGGCCTTGTTCTGCTAAGAATCCTTCTACAGAGACACGATGAATTTTGGGGCTCACAGGATCACAGCATGTTAACAGCATGGTCACTGGAGGGGAGGTGCTTCTCAGAGTGCCCAAAGTAGGGGGAGTTTGATTCAGAAGTATGAGGAGATTGTGATTTGATGCTTCCCTGGAGCATCATGGAAGGTCTGGTCTATGACTGGTTCTGTCTGTGGAAGTAAAAAAAACATTTGTACGCCTTTCAGTTAGAAATATCTGCAGCATGGCCTCACTGAGTAAGAGTGGCCAAATTATTGGGGTGGAATACTTGTAAAAGGATGTACTGTCTGGAGCTTACCTGAAGCAATCTGTATGTTACCATTCTTTCTGGTAGCTTACTGCATCTTGTTTATCTGACATGTGCCTGTAGTCCCGTGAAAAACAAGGCATGTAACACAGAGGTATATAAATATAAACTCTGTCACTGACCCAGCTGGGCAAGGTTCAGCTCAGCAGAGGCTGTTACTTGCCTGTTCTTTGTGGTGCATGGCTCTGCAGCTGCATGCAGTGATAAACTGCTGCTGTGCAGACCTGACTGGAATTGTATAGGAGTTACTCCACAGCAGAGGTTAGAACCTCTCAAAAACAGATCCTCAGGCTGGCTGGCTCTTAGGGAAGTCACACTTGACTGATCTTGGGAAGGGCTGAAGGGGCATCTGTAACCTGTGGACTACTGCAGAGGGTGAGAGAAGTGTTCCCCCTCCCTTGTGATCAGCTGAAGGCAGAATTTTGACTGTCCATGAGGACACACAGATGATGATGCCATTGATGATTGACTTTCCAAATGGAAAGTCTCTGTAAGGTATGCCTTCCATGGCACCTGAGAAGGATCATCAGGTTCTGTCTGGGGTGCTAACTGTGTGTCTGGTAAGTCTGGGTAACCAAGGGCTGGGGGGTTTCCGGCTGATGAAGCGATGGGAAGGGCACTAGGGCCCTTGCTCAAGCCCTGGTGTGAAAAGATGCAGCAATATGGGGCTTGTTGGTAAAAGCTGGTGAAACAAATGTTGGTGCTCTGTGTGCTGCCTGGTTGGAATACCTGGATCTAAAGAGGCTTTCAAGATTCCTTGGGTCAAGACCCTTTAGCACAGGCTTAAGGGGGTTTTTAGCTACTCTGACACTAGGGGTTTGGTGGTAACTGTGGCTGCATCCTGACAGAGGAGGCAGGATGGCAGAACAAGCATAGCAGAAAATAGTTGGTGGTACATATAGGTAAAACCTTATAAAAGAAAGGTTGTAAAACATGGTTTAGGCCTTGCTATTCTGGCTAAGCTGGCCTGTTGAGTTCTCATGAGAAAAGAATCATAAGAATGAGAAGCAGTTTGCATAACAATCTCTTTTTGTGAGAAAACAGTTTGCACCTGCAAAAACGAGTCCATCCTGTGAGAGTCCGTGAAGATAAAAAGTAAACATACCTAGAAAGAAAAACATTTGATGGACATGTACGCTAGCCATTACCAAGCAATGAACTGAGTCTCAATGATTTTCTGACCTATTGGATTCCAACATGGTGCCTTCTGATACCAGATGAAATGAGCTGTGTGCAATGAAGATTCAGCTATTCTGCTCGAAGAAACGAGCCTCTCATCTGTCTCATTCCTGTCTCTAACTCAAGGCCATAGTGACAAGCTGGGACCCTGTGGTGCTGGGCACCATGCTAGTGGGCTCTGAAGTGAGCCAGGACTCTTTAACTAGTGGGTGCTGCTGGGCCTCAGATGGAAGACAAACTCATAGGACTTTATTTGGCACATGGGCACATCTAAAGAATGATTGATAACCAGCCTAATTCTGTTTAATCCCAAATCTCTGGGACT
This sequence comes from Agelaius tricolor, assembly GCF_023055355.1. Taxonomy (NCBI): domain Eukaryota; kingdom Metazoa; phylum Chordata; class Aves; order Passeriformes; family Icteridae; genus Agelaius; species Agelaius tricolor. Next base: position 10,064,163 of record NW_027269263.1, read on the forward strand.
GCCCCAGGAAATAGTCAGGGGACCTTGGTCATCTCAAGGCCTTTATCTTTGAGCATATGTTAGTGTAGTGTATCTCAAAACACCAGGTGATTCTTGGGGATGGTCCTGTGTGGTTCCTCTAATAATAATTCCTGTAACATACAACTCAAATAATGGCTTACAAGAACCTCAAGGTATATCCATTATAAGTTATAGGACTTAACATGGCAGTGAACCCCTCCCCTTGTCTCCAGCCTTGCTTCTGTAAGGGGTTCCTAATTTTTTTTGATCTTGACAGTGACAATGGTAGGATTTTACTCTTGTTGAAGTTTTGGGCTGCATGTAGTCAAAGTTCCTCTTCTAGCAAAGATTTTACAGTTACTAATGGTTGGTATCTTAGTCTTGTTTGCCTCTCTCACAAGTTATGTTCCCAGAAAATGTAAATATCTTAAGTTTCCTCAGCATTTGTCTAATTCAAGGATGTGATTTTGTTTTATCCCCAATCATTTTTCAGGAAATACCCAGTGCAATGTTAGCAGCCTGAAAGGTTTACCTTGGATGCTAAAGTCTGTTTTCTTTGCTAAGATTCCTGCATCACTGTAAGTATTGCCTGGACACTGATGTTAATGTTTTTTAGGAATTTCATATGCCACTTTGTTTTCCTGTCTTCTTTTGTTATTGGTGTCTTATGAGAGCAGAGAAAGTAAAAGAGTGAAGAAAGATAGAGCTGTATTTGAATCTTGAAAATAACACCTATAAAATTATAACACTGGGTCTTTCATTTTTTATAGGCTAGATATGAGTGATACTTTTCATTCTCAAATTTGAGATCAGAAGAATCTTAAAATCTAAAAGAGCCCATGAAGGAAAGTCTCCCATTGGTGATTTGGGAGAAATGGCACGAAACATTCTGTTTAGAGACTGTCTAACACCCTGCACAAAGCAAGGTGTTTGTTCTGTGCTAGCTGGGTGTGACCATACTGGGAAGAGCTTGTCAAGATGCAGGCAAACATTATTTCTTGTATTTTGTCCCTGGGGGCTTTTGGGCTTTTTTGTGCATTTTTGGAGGCTGAAATAGTGCTTGGCTTTGAAAATACTGGCCTCTAAAAAACTTACAGAATAACATGCTCACCCATTTGGTTTGTTGGTTGTAGCAGTGGGGGACAAATGACATAAAACGCCTTATACCTCTGTAGGAGATCAGTTTATTGTAGAAATCACACCCTTTTTATACCTTAAATCTCTACCTGACGTAACTGAAACCAAACCCAGACCTAACAGAACTTAACAGAAAGAAGGCACCCATTGGCTGACTCAGCTGCCATGCTGCTGTCCATGCGTCCTATCATCCAATCAGCTTCCTGCTTGTGGGCTGTCCATGTGTCCTATCATCCAATCAGCTTCCTGCTCATGTGCTGTCCATGTGTCCTATCATCCAATCATCTTCCTGCTCATGTGGTGTCCATGTGTCCTATCATCCAATCAGCTTCCTGCTCATGTGCTGTCCATGTGTCCTATCATCCAATCAGCTTCCTGCTCATGTGGTGTCCATGTGTCCTATCATCCAATCAGCTTCCTGCTCATGTGGTGTCCATGTGTCCTATCATCCAATCAGCTTCCTGCTCATATGCTGTGTTATAGTAAACTCCTGGAGCCGGGTCTAATAAGCTCTCGGAGGCTTTTTAACACATCCAAGATAGCTCAGCTACTCTTGGAGGCAAAAAAATCAGCAGGATGGCTTCTGTTGCAGTGTTGGAAACAAAAAGGTTTAGTAAAAGGCAAAATAAGAAACAGAAAAACCGAGCAAGGTGCCAGATGTTCTTGCTCCTGGTAAAACACTTTACAAAAGTGATTACTTTCTTTTTCACTTTTTTTTCTGCTAAATTGCTGAGGCGGGACCTTTTGGCTTCTGTCCAGTTAGCTATCCTTAAGTTTGAGGTGAAGTTTTCTGGGCCTATGAGGTGCCTTTCTTCACCTAATTGAGGAGAGGGACTTCTGGGCTTCTTTTTGAGGGGACAGAGGATAGTTTTGTCACTCCATCAGCCGGGGGGCACACTCCTATGATGCTCTCCACGCATTCCTCCAGCCAAGGACAATCTCCCAGCTGTCACTCAGCTCCCTGGCAGTGCCGTCCCCCCCGCTTGGCCCGACCCCTCAGTGACAGCTGCACTATGGCAGGGCCTGCACTGGGGGAGCCCCCACCCGCTGCTGGTGGCCTCACGCCTCGCCAGAGCACGGCTTGGCCGCTTTCACTGCTGGTGGCCCTGTGCTCTGGCTGCCTCTTGTGGGTGGATGTGCGAGACAAGCGTTCTGGTGACAGCCACAGGCCGGCCATGCTGTTGTCACAAGGCCACGCTTTGTGCGTGATGTTGCTGTACTTGACAGGCCGGCAGTCCCTGATGTGCCTGTGGCTGTGCTGAGGGCTGAGCTGCCGTGAGGGTAGGACTGTAGCAGAGGCTGGCCTGCAGGCCACCTGCAGTGAGCTGAGCACCACCAATGTGCTCACCAGGAGCATCCTGATCCCCACTCACCCTGTTCCCCATCCTTGGGGCCGGCCTGCCTTGACCCCTGCATGCGTGTCTGGAACCCAGAAGAGTGTGGCTAAAACCCCTCCCAGAGTTGGTGTTTTAAGCAGCAGTTGCCACATTTTAGCATGCTCTAACCAATATCTGCTATGTCACAAGGATGTGGGTTATGAACAGCAAGCAATGCTTGTCTACAATCTTCATTTGTGTTTATAAAAGCAAGCTGCTGCAACAGAATAGTTCTGGCCTCATCATCGTCGACTTACCGGGAGAGTGTGGCTTGCAGTCTGTCCAGGAACAGCACAAATTACTGCGCTGGACCCTGTAGGATCTTAGCAAAAGAAGATTAGGATTGATACCCGTTCCTAGGAGTCACCACAGGGCCTGCAGGGCTAGGTGAGCGATGATATCACATGCACCACGTGGGCAGCCTGTCTGCGCTGCAGGGACTGCAAAAGCACTCTGGTCAGCTGTGCAGTGGTGATTGATGGATTTCTGTCCTGCAGCGCTTCCGCCTCAGCTGTACATAGCTCTCAGTAATTGGTTAGCCAGACTGCAAACTGCCTCACTGTTAGAATCAGTTTTGTTATGAATGAGGTCCCATATGTCTAATTTAATAAACTACAGACTTAAAATTTAGCAGTGGTTTTAATTGAGATAAAATAATATGATCAAATGTAATCCAGTAGTTAAAAAAAATTTGGCAGTGGTTCGGATAAAGCATAAGCAAAACCAATCGATCGGGGTATGGGGAGGGCTTCCCACCCTGCCTCATGTACAAAAGGATCCAAATGCAGCTTATATACTGTATACTAATATGTATTCATTAATACTTTCTGTAAATCTCCTCCTATTTTTGATTCCTAATATCTACATCACTATACTACACAGTGCATGCTCCACTTGTTTCCAAGGGGTCTTCTGGCTCTTTGGTGGTCTTTTCACAGGAAGGCTCATGATCTTCTGTCCTTTGAATAACCTGGCAGGTGGCACATGCACATTAAGATTGGTGTTATTTAAGTAAGGCACTGTATTCCAATTAAATCTTATTTATTTCATAGATAAGACCACTATTTTACACTCCCTGTTGGGAATTGTCCCAACTTTATTTAGTCAGTCCCTGCTCTGGGAGTTGTCTTAACTTCAGTTGATGCCAGTTTTGGTTTGGGAGTCTTCCTGACTTCATCCATTCCCAAGGCCAAATCCAACTTTTATATCCTGTTTCCCACTTTTATCATCTACAAAGAAACCCATCTGCTTCTCTAATCACATATACTTTTCCAATTATTTTCCTAAAATACTGTGGGGTGTGAGGACGTATGCAGTGCTGATGGGTTCTAGGCAGTTTAGCATGATGGATTGGAGGATAAACTGCTTTCTTTTACCAGCGCCCTCAGTTCTTTAATTACCTTATAGTCCAGCTCTTAGTATGCTGGGTGTTGGTTTGGCACATATATTACTGGGCAGGCTGTAACAAAAGAGGCCAATTCTGCCTCCTTTGTTGTGGCTTTCCTGCATTTTTGCCATTGCTGGACTACTTCGTCTCTGTCTTGGGCAGGGAATGAGCCTGCTGCCTGCTTGCAATGTGGGAATTCTGCACTGAGGGGGCCAGCTATGCAGGGATTTTTATCAGAGTAAAGCAGCTCTGCAGGGCTGGGATTATCTCAGGATAAGGCAATTCTGCAAGGTTTGGGTCAATCTTGGGGTTGTATTCGGGTTCTGGTGGCGCTGAAGGTTCAGGGGACTCAGCTTCCAAAGCTGTCTAATCAGCAACATTCGCGTGACTTCCTTTAATGGCTGCCATGGTTGTCCCCATGTAGTGAAAAGTGTCTGTCCTACTGCTTGCCAGGTTTCTGATTGAAGGGGTGCATTAAAGGGGAAATCTTAAACGTGATTAGGCACCCAGTCCAGCAGGGTGCTTAGTTTCACATCAGCCATATTAACAGATTGCTGAGGTAGGAGCCACCGTACCTGGCCCAAGCTCCTGCTTTGTTCCGGGGATATTCCACCTCCCATATTTGCTCCCAGTGGGCTATTCACCTTCCAGGTGAGGTGTGCGCACTTTTAAATTCCTGAGTTCCTTCCCGAACTCTTCTCAGATCCTTCCCTAGATCCTTTTCCGGACTCTTCCTGGCCGGTTCCTTGACCTAGTGGGAGTTGCTTACCGGAGCAGTCCACTCACTCTGCAGCACCCTATAAGTCCCAATTTGGGCCAGCCATCTGTAGCAGTGGGGAGCAAAGCGACACAGGCTCCCTTAAGCATCTGAAGGAGATCAGTTTATCATAGAAATCGCACCCTTTTTATACCTTTAATCTCTACCTGACATAACTGAAACCAAACCGAGACCTAACAGAATTTAACAGAAAGAAGGCACCCATTGGCTGGCTCAGCTGCCATGGTGCTGTCCATGTGCTCTGCCATCCAATCATCTTCCTGCTCATGTGCTGGCCACATGTTCCTTCAGCCAATCAGCTTCCTGCTCATGTGCTGTCCACGTGTTCCTCCAGCCAATCCCAATCTCACTCCCAACTGTCATTCACTGGCTCTCTCCTGGCTCCTAACTTCCTCTCCCTCTTCCGTTGACTTCCATGTCTCTCTCCTGCAGCTGTGCCTCTGTCCAGGGCCTTCTGGTGAGCATAAACCTTAACCACTCTGATAATTATAACCCCATGTCCTACAGTTGGTAATCCATGTGCACTCTGGAATATGGCACATGAAGGCTTAGGGATATGTGGCTTTGTCAGCTCCAGAAGTGCTGCTGTCATCTCCATGCTTCATGCTATGGAGATGTCATCTCCATGCCTTCTCCCAGCTGAGTAAGTTAATGCTACCAACAGAATTAGGGGCTCTTTGCTTGTAGCCTGCTAGAGACACATTCTCAAAATTAAACTAGTGGGTCACATTATTATGAGAGATTTTTACTAAACCCAAATTAATTTTTTCCATATATTTCGTTGCATTTAAAGGTGTAATTGAGATTGAGTCTTATTGTCTGAAAACCCTGGCCTGTATCTTATTCTATAGGTGTTTCTTATGTTCAGTTCTTAAGTATTGCTATGTTGTGTTACACATGTGCCTTGGGGTTTTTTTCCCTTTGTTTTTGCATGAAGAAGGCAAATGCAGCAATCTATTGTTAAATTAAAAGGTTGATAGATAATAGAATTAGCAGAATAATGTGAAGGTTTTGTTAGTCATTAGATTGTCAATAGAGTTGTTAGTTGCTTCTCTTTTTATACTTTACTGTGTTCTGGGAAACAATTTATGCAACTTGACATTGACAGCATTGATGTCCACAGGTTGTGCTGGGGTTGCTGTCCTACCCAGCAGTTTAGGTTCAACAGTTCTGTTCATGATGCATTCTAAATCACTTCTTAGTAAGTGAAATAGGTCTTGATCAAAAGGTTGTAATTTTTTATAAAATTTTTTTTCAGTATTTTGGTTTTGCCTGAAGAAAAAGAAAACAAGAAAAGATGGACTGGAACGTAAGGCCAGTCCAGAATGCTGATGCAAATACAAACCTGCAAAGTGAAGGAGCATGTTTCACTCAGTTACTTCCTAATGGACATGGCTTTCCTCAGACAAATCCCAACTCCTCTAAAAATACATGCACTCATGCTGAAAATAACCAAATCGTGTATATGCCAACTATCAATGTTGCCTTCCCTGCTGTAAATGCCGAAGGATTCAAAACTTCAGATCAAACCTCACCAGGAGCATCTGTAACTGGTAATAATTTCTTTATGTCAAAATTCTCAGTTAAAAGACATCAGCCGATGTATGGAACAGGTCTGAAACCTCCCCTTCAGAATTCCCCTTTGCGGCCAGAGATGACTCCGACTTCTTGGCCAGTGTCTAATCCCTACAGTTATCCCTGCAGGAATGTGCCCCCCCTGTCCTCCCAAGTGAACACAGGGAATAATTTAAGAAATGTGCTTGGGGAGCCCCAGTACACCAACACCAACGCTTACACGGCGCAGCCAGAAATGCTGCAGCATAATTCCCTGAGACTTGCAACACTACATCAAGGTGGCATTCATCCCCAGAATAATTCTTTTCCTCTCCCTACTTCCGGGCAACATGTTCAACCCCAAATGTTTAATTCCAATAATCAGTGTAAAGTTTTGTATTCGGTGAATCAAAATACTGGGACAACTGTACAGCTGCCACAATTTCAGCAGAGTCAGATGGCATCAGAAGCTCCTAGAGGATGTTCTGCACCATCTTTGTTGCCTGCCAGCTGTGTTTCAAGGCCTGCAGCACAATCTTCAATGGGTGTACCACAGGAAATTCAAAATGTACCCAATGGATACAACATTACCCAGCAGAGGTTCCCACTGGACCCAAAAAATGCTCCTGGGTTTAACAGTATTCAGCAACACTGTCAGAAGCAGCAACCTGGAGAAGTCAGTCAATCCATCAGGAATGTCTGTAATCCAAGTGGAAGTGTGACAGTAAATCGGTCTTTTAGTGAAAGTTCTGTGTCATCCCCTGGCATTCCCAAAGAACTGCTTGATGTTGTGAAAGAAATAGAAGCTCTTTCTTCAAAGCCTCTGAGTGATCCTGCTTCAGTTCCGGAGAGCCAGACTAGTGGTTTGATAAATGGGCCTATTAATGCTCAGATTTCCTCAGCAGCAGCAACACATGGAGGAATTACAAAGGAGAGACTAGCTTGGGAAGCTGAAAAGCTGAAATGTCTTAAAAAAAGGGTTGTCCTGCTTGAAACGGTTCATAATTATAAAAAAAAAATCTATAATGAAAAAAATACTCGTTCTCTTCCTCCTGGTTATCCATGTTCTCCTTCTAATTGTCTTCCATGTATGCCCAAACAAAATGTACAGCCTCCCCCATCTGAAGCAGTGAGGACAGAGAGGCCCACATTCATGGTTCCACACGAAGAAAGAAATGACAAAAACCTAGCCAGTGCTGATAACAGAAGATTGGAGGTGACTCAAAGTAGCCCTCAGGTGAAGCAGGGAAGTCTTTCATCAAGCTTCACTCCTGTTCCCTCTCAGAGTAAAGTCCCAGCTCAATTTAATAATCCTGAGAGCACCTTGGAACAAAGGGATGTGCATGCCTTGGCCTCTTCTCCAGGAACTGTGACTTCCTCGAACAGTGCTTCGTGTTTTACTCCAGCAGGGAGCTCTGTCAGGGCTGCATCAAAGACTCTGCAAATTGGCCCTGAGAACTCATCATTTCTTCAGTTTGTATTGAGCAGCACAAATGCACTGAAAGAGAAGACAGCTGGTGCTACTGCTGATAAAATACTGACAAATCTCCTGTGTAGTGAAAAACCGCTGCTTGATACGTCTGTCTCGGGTGGAAGCTTGCTAAAAGACACCAGTGAGAAGAACGTAGAAGGTCTGAAAGGTGAGCAGGCATCTGTGGCTCACACAAACTCTGCTGCATCACAAACAGCTGCATCTGGTGATGCTCAGTTGCAGACTGAGGTAGCTCAGAAAAAACCACCATTTACTGAAAATGCATCTTGTAGCCAGAGCAATTGTAGTTACTCTATGGAAGAGGTGGTTGCGTGCCTGCGCCTGTGGGGGAAGTATCCACCAGAATCTGTTAGTGTGGAAAATAAACAGTCAAATGAAAACCTCACAGCAAATCAGGTTTCACCCTCTGACCAAAACACAAAGAAGGGAGAAAAAAATCATGTGCTGGAAAGCATGGATGAGGCTGTTTTGCCTGTAACAACTACCTCTGTGGGACAAAAGCTTGATACACTGACTTCCAGTTTGATAAAAAATTTCGAACCTCAAGTTGCAGTTGTCTCTCCTTTAGTACTTAGTGAACAAAGAGCACTAAGTGAGCAGGCAGGCAAGATCCCAACACCTGAAGGTAAAACCTATCCAGTGATCAACTCGGGGAGCACGTGTAGCTTGCAAGAAGAGGGGGAAAATGGTTTAAGTGTGGCAAGTACTGTCAAAAGAACTGTAGAAAACGGTTGGTCATCACCCACTGATTGTGTTCTGGAACAAATAGTGGACTCACATTTGCAACAGATCAAAGCAGGTGATGAAAACCAAAGCAAAGTTAGCCAATCTGCACAAGATGCAAGAAAAAATCTGCAGCTTGGATTACAAAACAAGGCTCCTCATCCTGAATCAGGCACAAATATTTGTAGTCAAATCTCTCAAGAAGGTGCAAGAGACCATGAAGACAAGCAAGCTGTGTTAGAGGCAGGGGATACATCCACAGCTCTGCTGGAAAATGACATGTTTTGTATTTCTAGTGTATGCTCTCTTGTTGAAGGTGATAAATTTTATAACCCACAAATAGCAGGCATGTTCAAGTCAGTCTATGAGACACAGGCATCAGAAGGAAACACATCTGGTGCAAGGCAAAAGGAGCAACATCTGGACTTGAGTAAAACTGAGCTGAGCAATAACACTGCCCAAAGAGAGAGCTTGCTGCTAAAAATGTTGGAAGAGTCATCAAGTCATTCGGAGAAGGAAAGCAGTGGCAATCCTCCTAAAGCAGTTTCTACCTCTGAACAAAGCACGTCATTCAAGGCATCTGCCAAGCATCCTGAAAATTCCCTAGAAAATCTTGCTAATATAAATCAGAAGTTAGCTCAAAATTCACTGGATTCCTCTATCAGCATAACTGCTAAAACAAATGCACCTGCTGTTTCAGGAGACCACAGTAAACAAAATTCCATGCCCAGTAAAAATAGCATGGAAAAGGAGGTAAACTTTTTTGGAGCAAAGCCTAGTAAATATCTAAAAGATCAGCTGCTTGCTCTAGTGAAGGAGTTTCCATATGGCATTGAAGGTGCTGATATGCTAACAAAAGAAGCAGCACAAAATCGTTCAGCAGCTGAAGGGACAGAGAACCAGTCTCAAAAAGAGGTTAAAATTTGTGACAAGAATTCTCATTTGAAGGACCCAGTAAATCAGACTAAAGTTGCAGTGTTAAGATCTGAACAGGTTCAAGAACTGTCTCCTGGGCACAACCAGCGTCCCTCTAGTGACAGCAAGAGAGAAGTGAGTCAGCAGTCAGAAAAGGCTTCAGCTGACAAGGACAACCTTGAAGGCAGTGTCCAGCCTAGTCAGGATCTATGTGAGCAGGAAAAAACCCCACAAGAAACTTCTAAGCCCAGTGAAAAAAGTGAAGATTGCTCTTTAACGGGTGGTCCATCTGTAGCATATAAAACATCACATTATCCCTCTCAATTAGAAACATCTGGTTCAGAGAAAAATGATTGTCAACTTTCAAAAGCTGAAAATACTGACTCTGCAGAGACAGAAGAAAAATCCAGTCAATCTGATGCCTTGAAAAAGGAAAACTGTGCAGTGGGAGGAGACCTGACAATTTCTGAAAAAATCCCAGACAGCACTAGCAAAAATAAAGATATTTGCAAATACACTTCTGAAATGAACAAAAAACCTAGGCTGAAGGTGGATAATGAATACAAACTGCCTACAACACAGCAGGAAAAAACTGGACCAGTTAATTCCTTTGAAAACCAGGATGCTGATAAATGCAAAAGCAGCGGTTTGAAGGAACATCTGCAAATTGACAAAGGAACCCAAGTGTCAAGTAGAGAATTGAATTCTTTCAAAAAAGAGCACCAGACAGCCTCCGAAGAGTTAGCAGAAAAAGCTGATCATACATATGCAGACAACAGGGCAAAGTTGTCCGTAAAGAAGGAGAGAGTTTTCAAAACTGAGTCCCTTTCAAAAGATACAACCAAACCAGGTCTGACCATAAAATCCAAAACAGACATTCTCCAGTCTGTGAAGTCAGAAATGGTTGAAATTAAGCATTCTGAAGTCACTCAAGGACAAAAAATTAAAACTTGTGAAGAGAACTCAGCTGAAGAACAAAACTGTAGGGAACAAAAGGAGGTGCTTAGGCAAGACGTAGGAATTAGCGTCAAAGTGCAAACAAAATTACCAGCAGAAATGAAACTCAAAAAATTGAGTAGTTACCGAGCCGATGCTGTAAAATTCTCAGATAGTAGCTCTGTAGACTTCAAATCAAGACACACAAAATATTCTCAGCATAAATCTGTGAAAGTTCATCCTTTGCAAGAGCAGCCATACAAACGGAAGATGAAGGAAAATATGGTTGGGAAGAGAGAATTTAAGAAAGCAAAGCTGGAAGAGGAAGGATTGAAACAGTCTGAAGGAAAGAGTTCTAAGCAGCTTGCACACAATTGTTTGCTAAATGCTGACAAAGCTAAAAAACTGAATGGAGAAAATGGTTGGAAACCAAGGAGTTCCTTAGCAGATTGCTCTGTGCTTAAACTGCAGAGAAAAAGGGCTCGATCTTCTAGCATGTCTAAAAACTTCTTTTCTAGCAAAGAAAGACATCTTGATGGTCAAAACAAAGACAAGTGCTCTGAGAAAATGTTTCCTGATAAAAATCTTCTATACCTAAACAGAAGAAATAGACTAAAGCTGCATCTTCAAAAGGAACCCAAAAAGCACTACCTGAACAGAGTGGCATTTAAACGTACGGCACAGGAGCGCATCTGTCTGACAAAATTAGAGACATCACCTGTCAGACCTGTCTGGCATAGAGCCACCAAAGTGCCACAAAGCAGCAACTCAAAAAAAGATGTGTCTGTCTCGACAGTTGAGAAATCATGCAAACAGGAAGTCCTTGAGTTCAAGCTGTGTCCAGAGATAGAGTTCAGGAATCCAGCCCCTGGTGAAGAAAGCTTAGCTGCAAAGAATTCTCCAGAAAGAGATAAAGTCGTTGTAGAAGGTATGATGTTCTCTTAAATATTCATTTGTAAATAAAAACTACGTATTCATTTTTGAATTCATGTTGCACAAAGCTGCAGACAGTGAAAACATGGGACTGTGGAGGCTGAAGGCTGAGATATCCTAACTTGCTCTCTGACAGACCACAGCTGTGTCTTCAGCTGAAAAAGAACATGGGAGTTTTCCTTCAATTTTCTCTAAGTCTTAGTGAATGAAATTAGAATACTTAAGAGCATGGCAGTTTCAAGTAACTTTGGGAGAAGGCTTTCTAAAGTATTTGTAGAACTTGTAGAAAGTAGATTCCCTTGGAGTAGTGAGGTGATCTGATCAAAGGTGATCTGATCTGTATTCCCTGTTCTCCTGCTTGTGCATCAGTCTGGCTGGGCAGAGGAGGGAGAGATCATTTGTGCCATTGAGGAATAGAGTGGGCTTAGGCCAGGTGTATCCTGCCCATAGCCCCCATAATCTTTGCCATCTTTGCTTTAAACATCCATTTTTCCTGCTCTTCTCCCCTACCCCATTTTTCAACATTTTACATGGTGCATTCTGAAGCATATTTATATCAAATGTTGTATTTTATTTTTCTCAAGCTGTATATATCATCACTTGGAAGTCATTTTCATACCCAAAGGAAATTTCCTTTTGCATGTGCTAGTATATGTGTTAGAATTTAATGCTGAATAGAGGCCAAAACTTGTGATAAAGGAACCTCAGAAACATTTTTTGAAAATTTCTTTTTAGGTGTCAAGAGTAAAAAAGAAGATTGGTTAAAATGTGAACCAGTGAAACAAAAGAAACTGGAAGAGATCTCTGCAGGTGAAGTGACTTCTGAATGTCCCATTTGAAATACAAGTTTAATCCTCTTTGCTTGGTTTTAAAAGTTCCTTTACAGTAGTAAACCTTAATAAAGTATTTAAAATTATTATTTACTCATTCTCCTGATTAAATGGATACCATAGAATAGACTTAAAAGTCTCAAAGATTTGTATAGCTTTTTATTGCTTTATGAATATGTTGTTGGAAATGTTGAAATTTTTCTGTGCCATTAACTTGGATGTAGCATTAGTAACATTTAAATACAGTTTTCAATTGTATATAAAGACTCTTTCATGCTTTAAAATATAGAAAGTGATGTAGCAGAATCTAGTGCAAAACCAGAAAGTGATTTTTAAAATAAATCTGACTTTCACAGTACTTTGCTGCTGTCCACACATAACACCTGTGCTCACAAGTTCCAGGACCTGTGTGTCCCAGTAGTCTGGACAAGATAATCTGTGTGACACCCAGAGGAAAAGTGGGGCCACTATGACATCTTCCTCATTTCTCTTGAATGGCAAATTGCTTTTTGGATGGTCTTTTATACCCTCTAGGAATCAACTGTCACGACAGTGGCAACTTTCATCTCAGGATCTTGTTTGTTCCATCCTTTTGTAAATCTTGGGTGAGGTTGCTCCTAGCTGTCCTTGTTTCTTTGCTTTAGGTACTTCTCTAGCTCGAGTTTTGTTTTTCTAGTGGTATAACAGGAAACAGAATGCATTCTGTAGCCTTCTTGCCATCTGCTTCTTAGCTTTAGAACAGAGGGCTTGCATGCTGGTACTTGTGTTGTTGTGGTGTTGCAAGTAACATAGTTTGCATCCTTTGCATCTTTTGTTGCTGTTGCCTGTGTCCTTGGGCTTTGGTGTCTGCCATCATTTTAGCCCTTCCTCTTGCTTCTTCTCTTCCTTTCACAAATGCATGTTTTCTGTCATACCTTTCTTAATGCTCTCCAGAAATCTCTCCTGTGAAGACACCCAAATAGCCATTTTGTGCTTAAGGATGCATTGGAGATGGTTTTGAATCTGAAGTGCCTGGTGCTTTAGGAAGGAAGTTTGTGGCATCCTTTGTTGTCACTGGAAGGTCTTAGGTACCACATGTGTAAGGAGTGGAGTCCTTTGTGACTCTTGCTTTAACATGCTTGTCTGTCTTGCAGCTGAGGACAGTATTCCCCTTGATACAGCTATACAGATCCTGGGAGGAGATGGAGAGACTCTTCACATTCCTGTCAAAGGCTCAAAAGAGATGTTTCAGACCTACAGGAAAATGTATCTGGAAAAAAAGATGCAAAAGTCTTGATAGCACTCCTGTATCAAAGGTCTTACTGTCACTGAGAAAAAAATGCCAACACTAAGATGATTTTTTTTTCTGTTTACTTCATGTTGCTGAATAATTGTAAAAGCCCACAGTTTTCTGGTGGGTAAAGGAAAATTTCCTTCCCCATTTCGTCATATTTGTGAATAATTACCATCTTATTCTGTATTTATTGTCCAGATATTCTTTGGTGCTGTAAATGCTGTTTTAAAACATATTGTTTCTTTTGGCATTTTTTGATTCTTTTTTTTTTTTCCTAAGATAGAGTAGCTCATTGAATCTTGACCGAAAAATAACAAACTCATTTAAACTGTTATAGCCTCTTTTCTTTCCTGATTCTCAAAAACTTCTACTTATTATACTTTCCATTGCTGGCAGTGGAAGAATATTTCTGCTGCAAAGGGACTGCAGTGGATTCCAAAGCATTACACTTCTGTTTCACACTTACGGTAGTCTGATGGTTTTGCTTCTGTTTTTGTAGAAACTTTATTTTTTTCTAAACTGGGAATAGAAATATAAAGGCCTCAATGCAAGCATATAGATCCAGGGGCATTTATGAAGTATTTATGCTGCTACCCAGTTTTGTTACATTTCTTTTTTTGGAGCTTGTATGAATGGAGCTTTGAGTTCATAGTTTGAACACAGTGCTGCAGACCCTTAGTTTACTGGAGACTTCTCTTGCTTTTCTTTCTCTCTTTCTTTGCACTTCTTTTGTTGAAGTGCAGGGAGTTCAAATTCACTCTTGTCTGGATTATGCTGCTGAGTTCAGCCAGACTGTGATTAATTTCTTTGTTTATAAAGTGTTAGGTTATGTTTGCTTACACATTCACTGTGACATAACAGTTGTATTTGTCATTGGCTATCTTTTGTTTAAGTGCCTTTTCACTGTTACTCCAAATTTAAAATCAAATCGTATTTTTACAGAGATTTGGTACTTGATTCTTTCTATCTTATTAAACCTTTATGCTGAACAAAAAACCTGTAGATACCTTACTGAACAATTTTTATACTTGAAATAAACTTTTGAGGACTACACCTTGTCTTTTTTTCCTGAAAATATGAAGTTGTGCTTATTGCAGTTAGTTAAATAGGAATTGAAGATATTCTTGCAGATGAAATGCAGCTTTAAAATAAGTGATGGATCTTCCTGGTTGTAGTTGCAAGTTTATTAGTTTGTTTCTGTCTCTGGATGCCAAACTATTAGTCTGTGGGGAATGTTGCCACTGGAGGATTTTGTAGTAATGTTGTCAACTCTGAAAAGGTTTTTCATTTTCTTTAGAGTTTAATTACCTGTATTATACTGCCTGCATGAAGGAAGATTTATTGCAGCCTTAAGTGTACCCAGTACAAACAAAACAGAGTTCTTATCAGGAATTTAATCTGAGTTTTGTTCTGCACAATGATACATGAAGCTGACATAAATGCTTGAGTGAATTCTTTTCAGTAGGAAATTATTTGATCCATTGACCCATGATGTTTATGTTCTAAATATTTGGAGAAGTCTTCTCACTGATCTTGTGCACCCAATGAGCAAGAATGCCAGTTTTGAGTCCCAGTGGATGCAGCTGTGTCTCCTTCCTCCCTTACACCAGGAAGTGCATCTTGGCTCTGTGACAATGTTTAATGTGACTTGTGCCTGCACTGATTCGCTGATACTGGAATCTCTCTGCTCAATTGCTGTGGCTCCTAAGTTGGCCACTATCCATTCAGACAGCTGCTGGAAGGAAAACATCTGTAAGGAACAGTGGTAGGGCTGCAAGGAGTACCTGCAGAGAAAAGCCTGGAGACCATCTGCTCCACGGAATGAGCACTGTGGATGTGTGCATAAATGTCACATGTAAACACCAGGCCTTACTGTGGTCATGCTGGCTTGACAGACAGATACAGAGCAGACACAGCTGTCTCTAACACTGCCTGCTCCACCTCTGGGCATCTCCAGCAGCTACAAGATAAATGGGCAGCCACAGGAGCCAAGAAGAAAAACTTTCCATAGCGAAGCCTGATGCTGCTTCTCAGCATTTCTGCTCTTCATCTCATGCAGCTAACTATGGTTGAACCTGTTCTGATGTGCAAGTACATCCAATGCAAATTTCTCCCCTGATAAGGACCTTAAACAGCTACAGACAAGATGCATGAGTCCCTAAACCTTAAATTTTAAAACATTATGACAAAAATAAACTTTTTATAGAAAGAGTATGGTAAAGAGAGCATAGGACGAAATGGACATGTTTAACATTTGGAGGTGACTATTCAATACACATGGTAAGTTCTTAGGGTTTAGTGGCTCTGTAAATTTCACTGTTTTTGTGGACTTGTACTCATTTAGTAATGTGATGAAAAGTTGCCATACACAGTGTAGAGAAAGTCTCTTAGGGATTGGAAAGTGCAGTAAGATGAGAAACTCCACTGCTGCCTGGGAGGGAGGCACTCTTCTGGGTTAGTGCAAGGGGCTTTCAGCTGTTCTGTACTCCTGGGAGGCTTTGTGGCAAGGGAGATAAGCAACTGCAGAGAGCTGTTGTGCAGTGTTTTGATGAGAACCTCACTCACTCCATTGCTATGTGTGCTGGGAACAGGAGAAGGGCCAAATGCACAGTTAATGAGCACTAGACATGGGTGCTATCTATACCTGCAAGCGCTGTTTTCTATATGGAGCTGGCCAGAGGTCTTCCTGGGATTCCAGCAGAAGAAATCCCTGTTGTCTTTTTGTAGCCCTGCTCTGTCCATTGCCTCAGTGAAAAAACTGAGTGTATTGCACTGTGCAATGATTGCAAGAGGGGGAGGAGAGGTGCCTGGGGTGATGGAGAGAAGCTGGGCCTGAAATGAGGGTTACTTCATATTAAATAAATATTAAGTATAAAAGGGTTACCTGTGCATAAATATTTCTTTTTTTTTCCAAAAGAAAAATCCAAATAACTACTCAAATGTTTTTAATAACTGGAAATTAATGAACTTAAAAATTCCCTGAGGCAAGTTTCATCCTGTAGCAGGATGCTCTGCCTGGAGTAGGGGTAAAACAACTCAAACCTATTTGGAGAGCTCTCAGTGGTGAATGCAGAGCAGGGTGTCACGTTGCTTCCTCCCAAAAATGAGCTGAAGCACCAGTACCAAAGTAAGTATATCTACTTACCTAACTTGGGAGATTTAGTCTGTGTACTCATGATAAGATACAGAAGGGGAATTCTGTTCTGAAATCACTGTTCTCCTCCTGGCTTCTCTTACTCCAGTGGCCCTTTCAGCAGGGACGGTTTCTGTTAAAAGCTTGGTGACAGGGTGGATTAGCTGTCATCTCCCTGACAGTGGCCACCTGTTAGCAAGGTCTAACACAGACTTGATTTCCAGCACTTGTTGTTAGCTCCTACTTCTTTGTCCTTTTTTTGTCATGTCCTTCTTTGTTTGCTTATCATCATTTGAGTCGATCTCAATTCTTGAAAATTAATTGCTGAAGAAGCCAATCCAGGTTTCTCTAGAGGAGGTTGACTGATTCCTGCACTCCCAGCTTTTATTTAGGAGTCAGCCATGAATGTGGCAATGGGTTTCTTTCCCTGATAGATCAATACTGTGGCCTGTGGAAGATACCTCTCCTTTTTTTTTTTTTCCAGAGTCTCATTAAAATGATTATTAAACTGAATTTTTTTATTAAAAATAACCTCTGCACTCATCCAAGAGGTTTTTGATAGAGCCTCTGAATGCAGAAGCACAGATGCAGAGAAGAAAAGCTGCTCTGGAGCATGGATTATAAACTGTTAGACTGAATGTTTGAAGTTGCATTTCTCCTTTCTGCTCCATGTCAGTGCCCTCATATCCTTTGTTTACAACTTCTGACAAATCCTTTTCCCTTCTCTTTCAGTTTTTTAAGAGAAGCTGCATGCAGTCGAGGGTCACAGAAAAGGGACCATTGAGCTGAGATGGGCCAGTGACAAAATTGCCAAAGCAGCACAAACATATTTAGCATTTCTTCTGTGGGACAGAGACTGGCCAAATCACACACTTACTATAACTGCAAAATGGTGAGAGAATTGCTGACCTGGAGGTAATATATTTAGCTAATTGCTGATTTAACATCTGGTAAGACCATAGGGTTGATGTTGCAAAATCCCAATGCTTGAACCAGCTGCAGAGCGAGAGAGAAGGGATCAGTTGTCTCTGGGTGAGCCTGGGGAGCTGACTCCTCAGGAAAGCAGCTGTGGGATTCACATTCTCTGGACCTGAGAGAAGCAGAGATCAAAACAATTCTTATCTCATTTACTGCTCCTGTGTTTTGAAACATGTAGGATGTGTTAGTGTAGGGGGATAGAATATAAGAAAATAAAGGTAGTATAGAAAGTAATCTTACTCCTAAGGAGTTGCAGCTGGGCCAATTATGAGAGGATTAGGAACAGGCCTGACTTTAACAGGCCACAGCTGTAAGCAATGAGAAGAAGAGTGCTATAAAAGAGTGGGGTGGCTGGGTGAGAGGGGAACTGGAGTCACTTGGCTGCTGCAGGAAGCAGCAAATTCAGTGCTTAGAGGAGCTGCCTACAAGAAACCTCAAGGAGGTATGAAACTCTTGCAATAAGGAGACAACAATATGGAACCTTTGCAATATAACGTCAACATGTTAGAAAACTATTTGCCTAAAAAAAATTACTTAATTAAATTCTAATATAAGTGTTTTATTTTCCTCACCAATCTCTACAAACTGTGTCCTGATGGTCAGTCAGGAGACAGTCAAGAAATCTTGTTGAGTCGAGTGCTTCTGCAGTTCCAGTTTAGATGTAGTGTCATATAGTATAGAATAATATAGTATAATAAAGTAATTAATTAACCTTCTGATATCATAAAGTCCTCATCATTATTTCCTGCATCAGGGGCCTGCCTCTGCCATAGTGGGCTGCCTCTGGGACAGACTCAGTGCTGACTCCCCAGGAATGAGGAGCAATCTGGCTCCAGAAATGAGCAAGTACAGAAGGTCACAGGTCACTACAACCTAGAGGATGAAAGGGAAAATCAAATACCAAGAGGTAGGTGTAGCAAAACAGGATCAGCATTGAAAACCCCACTGTCTGGGAGTCCACAGCTACAAAACTGGACACATAAGGTGGGACACCCTTCACGAGCATGGACCCAACAGCTGCATCTTGCAGACCCTCTTGAACTGGGAGAACTCAGGATTTTGAGGTGCTTGTCATACTCCATGTTGCTAATATTTATCATACCTGCACACTGCCAGGTTTATCGTACTTCCAGACTTGTAAGGTTTAGGCAAACATAACTGGCATAATTTTGTGTTCCTTGTGTTTGTAGTACTTGAATTTATCTGGCACTTTTTCAGAGCAGGAGCCTGCAAGCTGTGGGGCTGGAGCCTGGGGAGTCAGAGGCACTGTGTAGCTACAGACACCCAGAGTGCTCAGCCTGTAGAGCTGTCTTTGAAGCCTGGAGGGGTATCAGAGGGCACTTACTCATAATAAATCTCCAAGGGCATTTATACTGCCCTGACACACAAGAAACTTATTTCTACTCTATTTTAAGGAAAGGATAGAGTCTCCTAAAAGAAAGGGAAATACATTCTGCAGTCACTGGCCAGCAGTGGAGAAATAGCCTGCCTGGGAATTACAGTAGCCCTAAGAAAAAGGCATTGTTGTAGTAAAGGTTTAAAATGATGAGAATAAAGTTATTGTAAAAGGACGATTCAAAAAGGAGAAATCCCAGGAGAACTGGATGAGAAAAGGCAGAAAGTACAAAAAAAAAAAGTTTTATGCTGCAGTTATGTTCAGTGAAATTACAGTGTAGTATTAAACTGAGCTCTGGCTATCACCACTAAATCCACTAGATGACAGTGTGGAGACTGCATTCGGCACTACAGCAACATCTGCCTGTTCTTTAAGGGCCTGTGGCCATTGTCTTGCTCTAGAAACCCAAAGTTTGCAGTGGGCCTCTGCTCCCACCCAGGGGCTTTAGCCCTGTCAGCAGAGAGAAGGCTGTCTTGGTCAGTACTGTAATGTTGCTCTGTTCTTTTAAGTTTTTGTAAGCTTTTTGATGTTTACATTCTTGTAATAGACTTTTTAATGCATTTTTTCCTAAATAATTATTGTTCTGCATTCTTTTCTGGAGGAAGAGAAATTTGATGGACTGTTGGTTTGTCCAGTGTCATTAGAGAGGTGGCACTGTCACCCTCCAATCCACTGTCACTTTTGAAAATCTATAAATGTTGGAGTCAGAAATTAAATGACCTTTTTACCTTGCAGATTCCAGTGTCCTTGTTTTTTTATTTAATGTTCTATAGTGACACTGTAACACTGGCATGAAAGAAGTGATCATCATTTCTCTGGCACTGGCTGCTTTTTCCAAAGCCTAGAGGTCTGGGGACTTGGATTTGGGGAGTAGGAATGAAAAGTGGTCTGAAGGATGGAGGGACACCTGCCACCTCTCTGCTGTGCCTTGCCGCCAGGCAGGGAGGGGGACAGACTTTTTAGCAGAGCCTGTTGTGACAGGACAAGGGGTATTGGGTTTAAAATAGGAAAGGGTAGATTCAGAGAAGATAAAAGGAAAAGATAAGGGTGGTGAGACACTTGCAAAGAGGTGGTGAATGCCCCATCCTTGGAAACATTCAAGATCAGGTTGGATGGGGCTCTGAGTCTCCTGCTCTTCATGTGGTGGCACTGGCTGTTCTTTCCAAAGCCTAGAAATCTGGGGACTTGGATTTGGGTAGTAGCAATGAAAAGTGGTCTGAGGGATGGAGGGACACCTGCCCCCTCTCTGCTGTGCCTTGCAGCAGAGTGGGGGGACAGACTTTTTAGCAGAGTTGTGACAGGACAAAGGGCAATGGTGGTAGATTCAGAGAAGATAAAAGGAAAAGATAAGGGTGGTGAGACACTTGCATAGGTTGCCCAAAGAGGTGGTGAATGCCCCATCCTTGGAAACATTCCTGGTCAGGTTGGATGGGGCTCTGAGTCTCCTGCTCTTCACGTCTACCCAGAGCAGGAATGTTTGGGGGGCACACACTGGTCAGAGGGCACTGAACCATCCCATTGCTGGCAGTGAGGCTCAGCTGATTAGCCCGTCCCTTCTGCTGGGTCTCTCCCCTGTTAAAACAGATGCCTTAGTTTGAGAGACATGAAATATTAATCTGTTGTGCCATTTATTCTAGTGCAGCTTACCATGTGCTGGAATCCCAAAGTGCCCTGAATTTTGTCTTAGCCTCTTACAGATGCCTTGAAACTGGCATTTGGCAGTTGTCCTGGTGATTTTATAACACCCAGGGTTTTAGGATTTTTGATGCATATGCTGCATAAACTTGGCCTTATATGGGATAACATGAAATTCCACAAGTGAGAACAGATGGATTTTCTTTTGCTCTGCTTTTTCTTTCCATCTAGGGGAAGATTTGTCAGTCTAATTTTTCTTACTGCCTTTTCTGTGGCTAGAAAGAGGAAAAGAAATGCCATGAGTGATCTCACTTAATAACAACCAGTCTTTCATGGCCTTTGTATCAGGCAGCTCTGTGGAAAAGGATTTAAAAATCAGCATGTCTGTGAGTCTTTCTTTTCTTCTAAATTAACTATATATTGCAATTTCATAAACAATTATTTCAGTCTCTTTACTTCTCAAACACAGTATTATTTATCATTAAAGGCTGCTTTGAAGATAAAACTATTAGGATGCCCCTTATTAGAGTGGCTTACTGCAGCTCCCTTTCTAATGAATTTTTGCTTTATGACTTGCTGGCTGAGTTTGGGCTCTTGCTTTAAATCACACAATTGATTCAGTGTTCAAAGTCAGTTTATCAGACCGTATCTTCATGGAATTGCCTGCCAGCAGTGCAGCCGAGGCAATGAGAAATTAGGATGGAAAACAAAGTAACCTTGTTTTTATAAATTGTCAAACGTTTGGGCTTTGCTTCTGCAACCCTTAAACTCAGAAGGGTGGGGAGCTTCTGACGCCAGCCCAACAAAGCCAGAAACAATCCTCTGGAGTGGCACTGCTTCCTTCTGGAAGGGATGATGGACAGCCTGGGACTGGGGCAGCTTCTCTGATGGGTTTGTCATGTGGCTGCTCCCTTCTCCTAATTTTCCAGGGAGATGTCTGCAAATGCCTTTGCTGTAAATTCATTTTGGCAGTGGAGTGCACAGGGAAGGTGTCAGGCCCCAGGAAAGCCTTTGCTGATGCTCCCAGTGATGCCTGTCAGTCTCTTTGCCTGTTGCATAAAACTGTGTAGCAGCAAAAGACCCTTTACAAGATATCACAGTTGAAGTGGGGATGAGAGTCCTCATTGGAGAGGATGAGGTTATGGTGGATACTTTAGGAAAAATGTTTGTCTTCTCTCAGCTAGCCTGGTCTTACCTTGGTGAAGCAGAAATCGAGGGATAACACGAGGGAGACATTTAAAATTGTGCTGGGCATAGACTGGGGGGTGGTTTGTGCATCAGAGATCTGCAGTCACAGAATCATGGCATCATTTATGTTGGAAAAGATCTTAGAGATCATGGACTCCAATGATTAACCCAGCACTGCCAGCCCACCACAAAACCACATCCCCAGGTGTCACATCTACACATCTTTTAAATATCTCCGGGGATGGTGACCCAGCCACTTCCTTGGGTAGCCTGTTCCTAAAGCCAAGGGCAAGAGCTCACCTGCCCAGGGATCAGACAACCATCTCATCACCTTGATAATCAAATTTATCTGCTTTTATTTTTCAGTGCATCAGTCACAGCAGCTCAGCTGGGCCAAGCTCGGTATCACACATACATCAGTGGTTTTTAGGCAGGGACAGAATCTGACCCTTTAACAGAAGAAAATTCCATGATGTAAAATCTCTTGGTACTTATGGATTAAGAATTACCATGGTAAGTACTTCCTGAATGTGCAAGTGCTTAATTTGGGTACTTGCACAAAAAACTCCTTGTACTGTGATGCAGTATAAAATTTTACAAATACTTGATTGTGTGATGCTGCCAAAACAATTTGTAATTGGCCAGCAGAACAAAGAGTTAAATAAGTAACCAGGAATAATCCTGATTTTGAAAGAAATATCTCATTTTGCATCTTCTTCTCAGAGAAAAATATTCATATTAAATATACATCAGATCTTTATACAAGTTTTAGGCACTTTTAAAAATACAAATATGAAGGGTTTTCCCTCTAAGATTTTGTTCTGGAAGTGCTAAAAATTTGTGTGAAAACAAAGCAGCTTGACTTTGAGCAAGGGAAACACAGTTTGCTCTAACTTCTTGTGAAACTACAGTAACACAGACCAAATTTTGGGTTTAAATGAGGTAGTGCAGCCCCACTTGGTGTCAATTTGTTGTGACTGCTAACAGAACTTGATTCTATAACCAGTGAATGCTGCTGCACTGTACAATAATCATATTAATATCTTCATAGGGCCAAGTCATATTATCTGAAAAAATAATTCTTAATTTAAAAAAAAGACTTTAGTGTGATTTTTCACATGAAGCTTTTCCAACATTGTGCATTGCATCTTGGATGTTACTTTTGAATAACCTGATGCTATTCAAAAGCATAATTATAAAGCACAATTTTCTGGTCAGACACATTTTCCATAATGCTATGAAAATCCTATGGCTCCCACAATGAAACATTCATGTTTTTTAAGTAAAGAATGCACTGAATTGTGTCACAGATACCAAGACATTAAGAAAGAATGGAGATTGACACTAATTTCTATCATACAAGACACTGCAATGGGCATTTGCAGTTAATTGTAGAAATCCTTCAGAATGAAACATTTTGGGTAACTTGGAAGAAGTTGAAGTTGAACTTCAGTATATTCTTCATTGAGTACAATGAAAATAATATTTCAATTGTTCTAATTGTAAACAGAAAGTTTTCTTAGTGGAAAATTTTAGTTCTGCAAAAGTTGGTTTTATATTCGGAAAGGAGCCAACTGTTTAATGCCAAAAAGACTTTTAATCAACTGTTCAGTACAGGGTCCATATGGCAGAAAAGAAGACCTGTGGTCTTTGATCTTATTTGAGTTTCATCAAAGAGAAGGAAACACATGATCAAGACTACTCTGAACTGTAATTAAACGTTGTCCTCCTGTTGACCCAGTTATCAAGAGCTACTTCTTCATGTGAGCTGGAAAAATCAAAGTAAGGTTGGTATGACAAAGTGGTGCATCTGGGTTTGGAAACCAGCATGTAGTAACTGTGCTGCTCTGATGGGCCAAAAAAGGGCAGAAATGCATTAATTGCTGCTTTGATGGGGCTTGATGAAAAATACATACCTGCAAAAGCAGAAAGGGTTGTAATAAATTACTTTTGACTGGAACCTTGGATCTTTGGGTGTTGCTTTAATATATTCTGTGGAGAAAATAAACAAAGCTCTAGTTAAAGTAATCTGAATAACTCTGTCTCCTATCTGAGGAGCAGGTAATAAGCCTTGCATTACCTGGCAAAGCATGGAAGTCCTCAAGGAAAGCCATGTGGTAGAAAAAGGCAGTTTTTTTTTAGAAAAGGAGTTGTTTGATGACCAGTTCCTGGGGAGAGTGAGAAGGTGGAGATCTGGCCTGGAGCTGGGTGGAACAAAGCTGAAGCTGCTTGCCCAGAAGTTGAGGACTGGAGGGGTGGAATGTGGAAAAATGCTGAGGAGAGGAACTGCTTGCAGTCCTTGCTGTTAGCAAGCCTTAGCTTTGTATAATTTCTTGATCAGTTTTTAGAGTAAATCTGGTGTTTTGACACTCTTCTGCAGGCTCTGTGAGCAACTTGCTATGTCACATCCCCCCTGAACAAGAAAACTGGACCCAGCCTGTGTTCACAGCCTGGAGCACCCTTGGGCTCTGCAGAAACTGCAGGTAGCATATGGATGAGGTTTTCTAGGTCAGGCAAATCAAATACATCAAATTGGTGGCTACAGGACATTTATTTGGAATAAATGGAGAGGAACTGAGAGCACTGGATCTGAAGGACACAGGACTCATGAACAATAACTCATGAACAATACTAGTTCGTGAGTTATTATTATTTTCTTGTATCTATTAGCACAAGATACAAGAAAAAGGAAATTTGGGCTCAGCACTGTAACTTTTGCACATGAAGCTTATCTAGGGCTTTACCAATTGGATTAAAGTTTATTAATTCTGTGAAGAAATAGTGGGGTAGATGATCAATGGAGGAAGAGAGAGGAGATGGCAAAGAACGATTAAAATCTGCAAATCATTATATGAGTGCCTGTTCTGGATTTAAATGTGTTAATATAAATTAATTATGAACTTGCAATCAAAGGGAAGAGTGGAGTATTTATGGAAGGGGTACAAAGTAGCATAATCTAAAAATAAAGTAGTTTGGGCTGAATAAGAGAAAAAATGGGCCAAAAAACTTCCAGTCATCTATCTCCAGCTTCCATGTGTTGATGATAATTTGTCTGAGTTTGTTCTTCAGTGCTGCAGAATATTACAAGATCAAAAAGGCTGACCCATATGGAAATTTCTGCTGGAAAATAAAAGCTATTCCTGCTGCTTTTCTGACATGAATGAGGCCTGATACAATGCAAATCACAGGAGTATAGAGAAATGCAGCTGAAAAAAATTGTTTTAGAAGAACTTCTTCCTTTTCCAAGGAGTATATACATACATCCTTCTGCCTGGGCACAGGTCTTTGGGGGCAAAAAATTCCATGAAAAAAATCTGATGGAATTTATTAGGATTCCCTCTTAAAAAAAAAGGTATACGTGGCCCATCCTCCCAAGAAAAAAAATTGGAAACATTTCAGTTGAAATATGCTGAAAGAAACCCAAATAAAATATCTACCCCTATGCCTAAGTTTTAGACTCTGAAAAGATTTAAAGGTATACAGACATGAAATGGAAGCAAAGCTGTCCTTTGTATCTGGGCCAATTAACTTGATATTGCATTGTATTGAGATACTAATTAGATCTTCATATCTGGTAATGTGATTTAAATTTCAGTAAGATGTGTGATACCAAAAATTACAAATAATCACCACCTTTAAACAACAACATTCTAAAATTGCAAGACTCAGTGGGGATATAAAGAATCTCTAGTATGTACCTGAATAATATGCAGTAATTTTTAGGTTGAAATGATTAATCTAGTTGTCCTGTGGTTGGAGATGAGCATTATCAACTTTCCTGGGCATGTATACTTTGAAGAGTCTTTTCCCAAAATCTGTTAAAGAGGCACTGAGGTAACCAGTGCCTCTATAGCCAGTAAAACCAGTTCATTACTGTAGCTGAAGAAACAAATTTCTCTTCCAGCAATACTAATTTCTTACAGTACCTATTTGTCAAGATGGTTCTAGTAATTATAGTTCCTTATCAAAATGGAAATCAGGTCTCTTGTTGATCAAATTCCTAATCTATCTTTGGCACTGGCTGGGATGTGAGCTGGAAGGAAATTAAATGCTGATGCTTAAGGCAACACTTTGATTTAAGCCTGTCTTAAATTTCTTGGCATCACCTTTAGAAACAATGTGAAGAAAAATGCCTGGTTGTACATGAGTGCTCCATTCTTTATTCTTCTCTTATTTCTCTGCATTTCCTGAGTTTATATGATTTGACGACCAAATTCTGAGTTCAATCAGCTTTTGGAAAAAAAAAAAGTCTAATTTTTCCTCCTACCCCTGATGAGGGAAAAAAATTACAGATATGAAAATGTCATTTTGCCCTATGGACTTCTTGCAAAATCTAATCCTGCACATGAAAACAATGCTGCAAACAACAGAAAAGCTCACAATTTTACTGGAGATCAGATTTCAACCTCACAGGAGGGCTACTTCATTGTGTTCTCCATTTTTCCCCTCACTTGTATAAATTTCTATTGTTCTCATGTCTCCACTCCTTCAGCTTTAAAACTTTGAACTTTCTTTATGATTCAAGATCCATAGATTTTCTCTAAGGGAGAAATAGTGTTGGTTTTGAGTGTTTGATGTTCTCATGGAAACATTCAGTACCAATTATTCTAATAGAATTTCCCATTTCTGACTATATATAGCTTTTGTAAATAGTCATTCTGATGAAATAGAAGATAAACAGCTGTACTATATACATACACCCCATCTGATGTGTTGTCTTTCTACTACAGCACTGGTAGTAAAGAAAAAGTCATAAAACCAATCTTGGATTCATATTTTTTCCAAGATACTTCTCCAATTTCCAGCAAGTTTTAGTTTAGAAACTTTCTCATCTAGAAATTGCATCTATGTAATGTTGTCTAACTGTCCTTAACAGACCTTTCCTTCTAGGAAGCCATCTAGCAGCTTTCAGAATTTATTTATACTTTGGGCATCCAAACAAATCAGGATTTTATAAAATAACAGGATGTTAGGTCCTGCAATACAAATAGGCACTACATGTGCCAGTGGATTTTTTTCATTTGTCTTTGACCTGCTGCTGGATGGTTTTATTGAGTGCCCCAAGGTTCTATCTAATGAAAAATAATTACTAATCATTCCCTTGCTACCTACTCCATGTCAGTTATGTTTTTCTAGACCTCTACCATGTCCTCAGTTAATCTCTTTTTTCAAAACGAGGAAACCAAATCTTTTTGCTTTCTTCTATAGCCGAGATGAGTCACAAATAGGAAACAATCTGACCCTTATCTGTACCCTTTCTAGTTGGAAAATCTCATTTTTGCAGTGGCCAGAGCCTCTCGGAAGCCTGGGTACACCACAGCCTTGTGGGGTACCAAAAGTTTATCCATATATATATATAAGATAGTTAATCCATATATTGCCTTGCTGTCTTTTTGCTGCTCAGGGGATAGAAAGGTTCATCCTGCAAGCGCTGTCTGCAGTGACGCGGGAGAACGCCAGGTGACAAAAGCTGTTGAGAACGTAGAATTAAGGTCACTTCACCGTGTGCACTGCTCTGCATTCATCTGTGCTGCTTTTCTCTTGCTGCTTTGTTAGCTGGGCAGTCCTGCCAGATCTTTCTGCAACTTCTGGCTAGCAAGTTAAATGCTGTTTGTCTGAAGCATTAGCCCTCCTGGATTAAAAAACCCCAAACCCAGAAATGATAGAGGTTTACATGCCACACCTCTTTGAAGGTTTTTTTTGCTCCCCTTCTGTTTGCTTGCAGTTGTTCAGCACCCTAGAGTGAAAGAGACAAAAATAAACATAAGAATTCTTTCTTTTTCCCAACATAATTTGCCTTCCAGATTTTCAGGCAAACCATTTCCTTTAGTTATAAACTGAAGGCAGAGACTAAAGCTACTTTCCCTGATCTACTTGCAGGGACTCCATGAGCAAATTTTTCCAGACCAGGCTATAAAGGCAGCTGCAAGGAGTGGCAGAATAACTGCTGGGAATGGGAGGTCTGTCTGAGAACTCCTCTGATGCTGCAACCAGAAAATCCTGAAGACAGGGGATCGATTTGTTCACAACGAGTCCTTGCTGGCTTTGGCACATTTCATTATACAGAGTGAACAATAATTGGTCTCATTGGTATATAGCTCTTTTATATGTGTTTTTAAGGATGGAGATACATCACATGTGTATTTTATCAGTACTCTGTCAGCACATGGCAGCTGAACCCAGCAGCAATGACAGAATTATTTAGATTAGAGTTTATATATAGATATGCTGTGAATTTTCACTTTATTAATGGCTTTGCAGGACTCCTTGTCTTCTATGCAGTATAAATATGAAATTAAATCACGTAAAGAAATGTAGCTTTTGTTGTATGCCTTCATAGTATCAGTGGTAGGGTGGCAGGAGAAACCTGAGGAAAGCAGAGAATGTAAAAGGGGAATGGAGAGAGGATAAAAAGAAGAGGAATATGCAGAACAGAGTGTTGAAGGTGGATTTAAGAAAAACAAAGCTACTCAAAGACCAAAAAAAATTGTTTTGACTCCCAGGGAACCAATTGAAGCTTCTTGGGAACTACTGACATATAAATCTGTGAGGAAGAACAGGGAGCAGAAATGTAGAACATCCATGTCTGTGGCAAATAATTCTTGTAGTAGGCATGAGCTGGTCCTGCCTGCTGCTCCCTGCTGTTCAGAAATGTCTGCAAGTGATGCAGTGGGAAGTGCAGGAATACACCTGGAATGTACCACAGGAACCTGCCCTGGCCATTTGAGAGACCAAACACCCTGGGCACTGCACAGCTCTGCTGTCCCTGCAGCTGTGTCAGCGTGGAGCTGTGTTAGTGGTTAAGATGATGAAATAGTCTGCGGAGCAGGTAAATGTGATTTTCCACATGTATTGGCAGGTCTGCAACATTCAGCATGAAGGATTGTTTAGAGACATACTCTTTTATTCCAGATCTCATTCCTAACTCAAGGAATAAACACCATTAATTCAGAGGCATTCGCTGAAAACATCAGAGAATGTGATGTGCAGAAAATGAAACAAAAGGCTGCAGAGACCTTTATCTTTGAGGGGTTTTTTTAAATTCCCACTGACAGTCAGTACCTCACGCTCCAAAGATTGAAGCATTTGTTCATGTAGAGGTTAACTGCAGTCAGAGGAAGCAGTTTAGCCATGCTCAGACTGATCCAGAATTGGGACAGCCTGTCAGTTTAGGTGGGAGGGTGTCTGGGGAGCTGTGCCTCGGGCACTGCCTGATCCCAGTGTCCCAGCATCCCCATGCTCCCAGCTCCCTGAGCCAGCCTGGCAGCTGTGATGCTGTGATGCTGTGCACTGAATAAGGTCAGGGAAGTAATCCACCAGCAAATTTTGAGCACCTGTAATACATTTTGCTTTTCTCTTTAAGCAGATCACTGGTTAGAAGGAAAATCAGGAGTCTCAGAGCAGCTAATGTAACCTCTACCTACATTTATTGTATCCAATCATTACAACCACAGCTTATTAATAGCAATAATTGAAAAGAAACTTTGCTTAATAGTGAGGTTTCTTTTCCCCTTAGGCTGCCAACAGCTTTCCCATATATAATCTCATTTTTCAACATAATTTCATCTATCAGGCTGGCTATAATAAGTTTTTACTTCATTTTTTAGTGCTTAGTCACCCAAGTAAGTTTTCTTCTGATATTTTTGTTCAAGCTCCTCTATCAAGACAGCAGAATCTGGAGCACACAGAGACTCAGACTGAAGAGAGAGCTGCACAGGAGAGCAGGGAGCTGGCTTGTCATCCCTAGCAGCTCCTTCCCTGACATCCATTTCCCATGAGAATGGCAGAGCAAGGTACTGTTGGCCGTGTTTTCTGAAGGGAAAGGAAGGGAGGACCTGTTTCAGTGTGTGGTCATATCCCCAGACATTACTGACAAGGATCAGATGGCAGATTGCCATCTCTGAGGACAATTCCTTTCACCCTGGGTTCTATCTCCAATCCACTGACAATTCTCAGCCAGTCACTGAAGCCTCACACATTTCCCATACACTTTCTGATTTTGGTTTTTTTCTTATTGTCATATTGACAAAGACATCCTTCCATCCCTCCTTCTCTTTCCCCTCTCCAGCCCTGATTTTCTAGTTCACATCTACCACAGGTGGAAGAGAAACACCAATGTGGTACTGTCAAGCTCAACCTACTTAGTTCCCCAAGCAAGGGACAGGCTGCACAGGGAAAAACTGCATATACAGGGCTCACACATCATCACCATCATATTTTCTGAAAAATCCTTTTGCCAGGATTTCTTCTCCTGGGAAGCTGAGAAACCTCAGAGAAAAATGAAAACAATAATTATCTGATTTGCTTCTCCTGTGTTTTGCTGCTGTGGAATGTGGTTTGGAGATTGTTTACCAACTGGTCAGTGTTTCATTGGTTTCATGTGAATTGTTTTGACTTAATGACCAATCCCAGCCAGCTATGTCGAGGCTGTGGAGAGTCACGAGTTTTTCATTATTATCTTTTAGCCTTCTGTCTGTGTCCTTTCTCTATTCTTTAGTGTAGCTTAGTATAGCATTCTTTAATATAGATCATAAAATAATAAATTAGCCTTCTAAGAACACGGAGTCAGTATCTCAATTCCTCCTCTGTCTGGGGAACCCAGAAAATACCACAACACATCAGAATTATCTGGGGTCTTCACCATGCACAGTGAGCATGCACAGCCAGTCCTGGAGGAACATGAAGTTGCTCTGCCCAATCTGTCTCTGTGCTGGGCAATGGGCAGCAGCACCTCAGTGCCAGTATGTGATGGTTCCACCTGGAGCAATCTGCTTCCATGAGATGTTGGATGTTTTCAGAGCAATGAAATTTGCACTACTCAGGGACTTCTGGCTGGATGTCAACATAGGCCACTAGCAAATTTCTCCATGAAACCACCTTCCCAGCAGTTTCAGATACTGTTCTTCAGTGGCTTTTTGATCCATGGCCCATTACAAGGCTCACCTCACTATATTTGTATTATCCTACCAATCACAGCTCATGATGCTCAGTAACTCAGCCCCCGATCAAGGCAAAGTCATGATTCTCCTGTAATATCAGTATTTATAAACAAGTGTATAAATAAATGTTTGTCTGTGGGTGTTTAACTCTTGTTTTATGTTTACTTAACACCACATCTCAACTGCTTTTTGTAAAAGACAATGAAAAAAGTATTCTGCTTGCCCTTTTCTTTGGATAACCCTGAAGTGTATGTCAGTGAAAGCTGTCTGTTCCAGCTTTCTGTGGATTATGTCCAAGGATGCCAGCTATGGGCCACAGAAGTCATTCAAGAGACTTGACTGCCCTGACCATTCCAATGTTCAAAACAATTCCCTTATCCTGCTTATTCACTTTCAAAACATGTTTCTACTCTGACATGACTCTCTCTCTTGCAGAGAGAATCTGTGACAAGCTTGCAAATCAAGCTTCCCCTCTGCGTCTATCAGTAAATTGTCAAATCCCTTAAAATGTAGCCATTTTCTCACAATATTAAGGAGAGGGATTGCTCTTAAAGAAAAGTAAGGAGGAGAGGAGGGTTAGTATTTGATTTTCTCCTTCTAGCCAGGCACTTGTATTTTCTTCTCCATGGTGGTGAGTCTTCTTATGGAAGGTGTTTGCTATTTCTTCAGTTGCCTTGGGTGATCTGCAGCTGACAGCAGTAGCTGTCAGTCAGAAAGAAGCAGGAAGGCAATGAGGTGCCCACATTTACTTTTCTATGGCTGTACTGAATGCTCCAGATGACCATCTTTCTTACAGGGAAGTTGACATCCCCATATTTGCAGACATTGTTCCATTCATATCGCACACATAGATAAATGTGATGAGAGCAGCTGCCTGTGTTCTCAGACAGCCTGAAAAGCAGAAAGATTTATGAACTTGTTAATTTTAAAAGGAATAATAAATGGTAGTTGTCAGGCATCAATGTTACGTAATATCAAGATATATTACCTCTGCTCATCAAAGCAGGCAAGAGTGAGAGGTGATGAGAGAAGATGTCAGTAGCAGAAGTGAGCTGCTCTGCAGGACTGTGCACCCTGCTGCCACACTTACTGCATGAGCTTTGTGTGGACTTCCCTTGCAGCCAGGTTTTCACAAGCTATTCTCACTGCTGAATTCAATGTGGGACATCAGGGAGCAGCTGCTTTGCATGTTGTCCTATATAGCCGAGTTGCTTCAACTTTTCACAAGCCTATTTTGGGACTTACCAAGAGCTGAGCAGAAGGACAGCTCCCTTCTTGTAATGTCCCCTTCCACAAGCAGAGCTACTCTCTCTTCCATCTTCTCCCATGCAACCCACACTCACATTTGCCTCTCACAGCCTTTCTGAAGTTTTCCACACAGTATCTCCAGCAGCTCATAAGGGGGAGCAGTAGCAGATGGGTTCCTTGCATCAAAGGAATTGCCATCTGTTATTTCTCTTCTCAATTTTGTGCACTGCTGGCAAGAATTTGACTGCTTCTCCTATTCTCCCTTGATCCTCTGCTGCCCAGCTGGGCAAACAAAGGTAGGCAAAGAGCAGCATCCCTCTTGCCTTTTCCTCTGCTTTTACCAGGAACTGATGTGAGCAAGGGTAGCACCCAGCACCCAAAGGTGGCTGTATCCCCACTTCAAATACTCCCCATGCCAAGCTCCATCTGCTGTGCCTTCAGAAACTCCTGATCATTGAGAAGGAATAAAAAAAACCTAGCAAGACAACCTCACAGAAACTCCCAATTAACTTTATCCCCCTCCCAAATGGTAGCACAGATCAGGAAAGGCTCTGGCACTATAGGACTGGTTTACTCTCATCTTACACTGTATTAAAGTTTCCCAGCTAGATACAATCAGATTGCTATTCTTAAAATACAACACAACCTTCCTACATATCTGCATTGATGAGACTTTCTTTTGAAAGAAAAATGTTTCACCCAAAAAAACCTTCCCATGTTCTCCTCCAGGAGACCTCTAGGAATTCAGTCATGTTTTGGGGACTGTAAGGTGAGGGCTGGAAACTGCTCCATGCTCATGATGTTTTTCTAATTTGCAGGTTTAGTTAGAGTCCATCTCTCCTGGACCTCCAAAGTTCATAAGTTCATTCAATAATCTCTTGGAAGTGTTTAATTTTTTTGTTTGTGGTTTTTGGTTTTGGTTTTCTGTTTTGTAAGAATAAAGCTCTTGATTGTAAGGAAATCTGGAACAAAGTACCAGCCAGTCTTCATTTGGCTCAGAGAGCATAAGGCAAATTATAATAGCCCAAAATATTACAGCAAAACAAGCCATGAAGAAAATATCCTTAGAAAGTTTTATGGGTTTTAATTTTTTTTAAAGTGTTAGATTTCACAATACAGAATTCACATGAGATAATTTTATGTAGTACCTGTTTCAGCTATTGCAATCTGTGTCTGTAGGTTGAATAATGTGATTATTATAAGAAGAAGCATTTACAGTATAAATGCAATCATTGAAAAAGTTCTAGAAAGGATATTAAAGTGGTTAAGTTTGCAGTATCCTGCTTTGTGATAGAACAATCATTTAATCCAAGATGTACCAAAAGTGATTGGGAAAATTCCCACGGAAGTCAGTCTCCAGTTCAAGATCTTAATCTCCTAATTGGACTTTGACTCCTCTCTTAGCTGAGGAAAATAATTGTAGCTTTGATGCAGATGCCTTCTTTGTAATCCATTGTTTTAGTGCTTTGAATACACACCACCCATTCTGTATTAGGTACTTTGATAAAAACCTAGCAAAGTCCAAGTTTATAGGATAGTGTCATAAACCTGGCATCTTTCCCAAATGCCACACTCACTTAATAGAAATGTAATGTAATTTTCTTTGTGTTGTGGGTTCTGCATTCATTGTAATGTGTTTTTAGAAGCTGAGTGATGAAATATTAGCTTAGAGCTCTTGAAAAAAATCACTAAATCATATGCTTTTTATAGTATCTGAATCAAAATTTCTTCACATTATCAACACAGCATAACAGTAAGATTCCACATAGAAATTTCAGTTTCTCTCTCAGTGATCACTGTCTGTAAATGTTTTTAGTCATTGATGCACAATAAGAAATGTAAGGCAAATGCTAGATTTAGCAGAACTAAGTGCCTTTTGAAGCTGTATTTAATAGGTGCACTGCAGATTCTAGGCTGTCAAATTTAAGGCACATTGTTATACAGAAATTTGTTCTCCCACACTAATGACTTCTGAGGAGAAAAACTAGTCAAAATGGGATCATCACCTGCAGTCTGGCTCTTATTTTACAGTCAGATCACATTTCAAATGTGGGATCTACCTATTATTCTGGTTTTGCCAGCTGCTTTTGCCCATGCTGTGGTGATAGGAAGAAGCAGGGGAACTGAGCAGCTCTGCACATCCACTCACTCCAAAGCTGTTGGCGGTGACTTGACATAATAAAAGGAAGAAGAAGACTGGAGGAATAATGTATAACCTCATTTCACTTCCCAGAAACACACTAAAGATGACTGAGAAATTGATTTGTGAGAGTCTGGAAAAAAACACAACAAACCAGAGGGTTTGAAAAGTGCCAGAATAGAGCTGCCAAGAAAAGAGGGCATTGTGCTGTGCCTTTGGGCATTGAGGACAGCAGCGGGCTGGGGGTGCAAGCAGCCATGAGAGGCTTTGGGCATCTCTGCTGGAGCAAAAAGCCTCTGCTCCGTGGAGGGACCAGCTGTTCCAGACAGAAACTCCCTTGGTCATCCCCACAGGTGCTGCACCTGCCTCAGGAGGGTCCTGGCTGGCAGCTTGGCCAGAGATCACTGCTCTGAGGGTGTCAGAGCCCCCAGGCTGTAGCTGGGCTGATGGGGATTGAAGGAAGATGAAGTGGGAGGGAGTGGCCATTACAAAGCAGGGGGAGCCAGGCACTGTGGCCAGCAGGCAGCCCCGAGGAGCACTCCAGCTTCTTGCTGTTTTTGGAGTATTTCTGCTGTAAATCTGAGATAAACTCTGTTCTCCCTTCTCCTCCCAGGTTTGCAGCTGTTCAGTAAGGAGCACTGTGACACTGATTTATCTAGGCTAAATTGCTGACAAGTTGTTTGCACAAAGGATTCTCAGTGGGCAGGTCTTCCTCGTGTCACAGGAAAGTGCATGGTGGTTTAAATAGGCATAATAATCTTTTCTGTGCTCCTTTCAGCCATTATTTATTTGTGTTCTGAGTCCCTGCATAGAATGGAAGAGCAGTGTCCTGGATCTTGAGCCTGGGGCAATGCTGTCAATTAAAAGACTCAGCTTACAGTTGTGGAGCTGAACCAAGACCCATGTGCAACACTCCCTGAAAGCAACACCCTTTCAGGCTGAAATTATTTATTCAGTACAACAGTTATAATTCACATTCTTTGCTGCAGTCTGTAAGTTTTCTATATGCAAGTAGCAGTTGGCTGCTTAGTTATTGCTGACTGTATTTTCTAAATGTTCTTACACTTAATTTTTGTAGTTTTCTTGTAAAATTAATTTTTGAGTCTCTAATCCCTGCTCATTACACACAAAGCATCCTGACAACCATTTTTGTGCAGCCCTTTTCCCTGGTTTCCTTGTTGAAGTGTTCTGTTTTACTCCATTTTTCTTTCAGGTTCCATATGTTCTACACAAGTGGTTTTCAACCTCCAGCTTTTTGGAGCCCAAAATGATTATCTGGTAAAATTACAGTTTCCTGTATATCACATTTAACTCCACCTGAAAAAAGGCTTATAAAAATTAAAATTATTTACCTTTGCAGGCAGTTCACAGAGGACTCACAAAAGGACACATCTGTTTGAAAGCCTCTCTTCTGAATGCTGACACTCATTAATCAGAGAAACATCATTACTTTTTATTATATGCATTATTGTTTCTTAGCTCCTGTGTTTAGTTTCTCTTAACAGTCTCCATAAACTAATTTTCTTAAAACCTATTACCATTTCTATTGGACTAGGATCTCATAATATCTTTTTAAATTTCATTTTCTTCCCAGTGTCTCCCTTTTATCTCTAGGCTGACCATTCATTACAAAGGTGATGTTTATATTCAGTGCTGGAGAAAAATAAAGCTTTGGCAGTGTTACAGTCACTTGTTTATTTCCTAACCAGACCCAGCACAGTTCCCATAGAGACTTCTCTCAGTGCTTTTCCTTTTCTTCCCATTCAGGAAATCAATGCCATTTTCATTAACAATGACAGATTGGTCCTCATACCTTTCTTTTTCTTGTTGTTTTTTTTTCCCCCTTTGGCCACTCTGGTGAGTCTGCCAAACACTGCTAATTAGCAGTTCTCAGTTGGTTTGGGCTCTGGTGCTCTGAGATGCTCCATACAAATGGACTCACAGGGATGTCTGTGCATGCTGCAGGTGCAGATCCAGCCTTCTGCCATACAGTGCAGGCTGCTTTTACAGCTGCACTGTCACTAAGGCACAGAACCAATCACTCATTTCATAGAGGTCATTAAATGCTTCTTAAATGATCTGAAATTTAATAATATCTTGAGTAAGATTTGAATTGTGGAATTTTCCCTGTGCTTGAATACCTGATTGGTTAAAAAAATGTGTAATCAGTACTGGAACCTCTTATCCTTGGTTTAGGAATCCAGTGGTATCACATCTCAGGAATTCAAAGGAATTCAGTTTCATGCCCATGAAATGGATGCAGTCAGAATGAAGCTTGTTTTATTAAAGTATGTGGTATGACATGGAGACAAAATTACTTGAGACTTGCTTGAAATATTCATGTGAAGGTGGTGCACAGGGCAAAATGAAGGAGAGATAACAATGTAGGGTGATATGCCAACCTTTAATAAGACCAGGGTATGCTTTTGGAACCTGGGGAGGCAGAAAACCCAAGAGCATCGCAGCAGGGCTTAAACCAATGTGAGGTGATCACACCAGGGCAGTGGAATTATTTGAAATGCCAGTATCATTGTTTTGGGGCTATCTGCACTGATGAGTGAGCTCCTAAAGGTACCAGAGCTTTGCTGACACCACTGAATCCATAACTTGAATCCATAGTTTATCACAGGCACCCCAGAAAGCCAGAGATCTCCATCAGAGGAGGTCCCACTGCCTCTGTTATGGGATAATCCCTAGGGAATGACCACCTTTGGGTCATGCAGCAGCACCTCCTTCTTTAAATGAAGACTTTGGCTAAAACTTAGATGCTATTTATATTGTAAGATCATCTATCTTTTCTCATCTCCAGAGTCAGGAATGAGGCAAAATCAGAACTCCTTGTAACAGGGAAAGGAGCTGGAATATTTTCCAGATCCATCAGTGACCTTAGTAGTCCATTATAAATACAAATGGAGAATCTTGGTAACAGAATGTAGGTGCTGGTTTTTAGGCCTAAGAAAAGATAGAGAAGTGAAAGGTGGGGTTCACTCAATTAAATATGTATGTCTGAAGGTATCCATGTGTGTGCTGCCCAGCCCAGTCAGTGCAGAGAAACTGACAACTCACAAATGGGGACTTTTCACAGAAGACTTTTAAAGAAGTCAATTTTTAAAACAGAGACAAATATCGCCAAAGAATCCAGGTTTGATATTGTTTACATTTAGGAGGCAAGAAGAGGGATAAATGGGCACTAGTCACAGAAAATCACGGGCATCTTGGTGTTTTCAATTCAGAGGAGCTTGAGGACCTCACAGTCACTGTGCACTGCTATTGTGTTTGCTGGGAATGTCCCGACAAAGGCAGGAATGAGGATTCTGACTCCATGTTCTCAGAAGGCTAATTTATTACTTTATTATACTATATTATATTAAAAATTACTATACTTTACTAAAGAATACAGAAAGGATACTTACTGAATGCTAAAAAGATAATAATGAAAACTGGTGACTCTCTCCAGAGTCCTGACACAGCTTGGCCCTGATTGGCCAAAGAGTGAAAACAACTCCAGAATCCAATGAAACAATCACCTGTTGGATAAACAATCTCCAAACACATTCCAAAGCAGCAAAACAGAGGAGAAGCAAATGAGATAAGAATTGTTTTCCTTTTTCTCTGAGGCTTCTCAGCTTCCCAGAGACAACTCCTGGGCGAAGGGATTTTTCCAGAGAATGTGAATGCCACACACTGCTGCACAGGGCACCACACCTGCCTTCCACACTGCACTTTCTTTTGGGGTGTTGCAGAAAAACCGACACACTGTAAAATACCAGATTTCCCCTCTGGGGTGCAGATGTTCCGAAGAGGTGAGGTTGCCCTTGGCTTGTGAGTGAGATTGTCAACCAAATGATGCTAAGTGGAGTTATACCAAGGCTTGTTTAGCTGTAGGCATCCTGTGCTTCAGCCAGTTTCCACACTATCCTTCACCCAACCACTCATTTTTAGCACTGGTCTCAAAGATGTTTGTTTTCTGATCTATTCCTGTGCTCAATAAACATTTCCATGCACAGGGGACTAGGTGCAAAGTTGAGGAAGGCAACTAGACTAGAACTTAAAAAGGTCTTGAGACAACATTTTGCTTCTCCTTTGAAATTTGGGCTTTTTTTTTTTTTCCTTCTGATTTGTGGAATCTCTCATTGGCTTTTAAGAAATGGGTGTTGAGGTTTGCTGTATCATGGGAATTACAGTTGGGATACTGGGGTTCTCCTCTCTTTTGACATTCACTCATCAATGACAGCCACTCACTCTTCTCATATATTAATATTCACACTTGTTTCTTTCCTATTAATATTCACACCTGCTTCTACAGTAGAATTTATTGAATATGTGCATTTTGGAAGAGGATTTCAAGCTAAAAATTGACAGAACTTCCATTACTTTGCTTGCTTCTTCCACGAATGCTCTCTAGACAATGACAAGTGTTTGTGCAGGCTGGATTACAATGTATTAGTTATGTATGCATGCACATATATTTATAAAATTGATATATGCCACATACTGTATGCATACATTGTATAACTAGTGCTTCCATTTGCAGATCTCAAATAACTTTGCTGAGCAATCTAACAATTTTTACCTATTTCTTAGTCATGGGGAAGCCATGGTAGAAAGGGATTGTGGCTTGTTTAAAACGACATTATCAGGTCAGCAAGAAAGGAAATCTCTGTCTTTGATTTCCAATACAGTGCTGCATTGGTGGGCAGTGACATCCATCTTCTTACAGGTAACTTCTATTTAAAACAAACACCTCAATTTGGAAATTCTAGCTCAGTTGTCAACCTCTAAAAGAGTAAATATAAAAGTAAAAAAAGTCTGTAACACATGAAAAACAGGTCCTGCCAGTTCATAGGGCAAAAATTGACCCATATCAATTCAAATCTATTTGCAGGCCATAGTTTGAAGAAACATTAAATTGGAGTCTAAGACTCTGAGTATAAAAAAAAAGGCTATGACATTGATCCAGGATGAACTCACTCTTCCAGTTCAAATATGTCAAATGCGCCTAGTCTGGTGTGTTAACTTTTTACTGGCAGGCTTTGTAAGAGATCAGTTCCTGTCTGTCTGCACCACTCCAATTTTATGCTGGACGAATAGCATCTGTCTTTCTGCAGTCAGCATAAAGCCGGCATAAAACTGACATAATCTATGCATCAGGTCCCCCGGTTAACTTGACAGAGAAACAATGGTGTGACTGCATCTGAGCTGAATCAGTTTTGTCCTGCTGTCTAATCAGTGGCACCGAGACCTTGCGCTAATGGTGATGGAAGAGCAGCCCTAGCCCAATGCCCCGACCCCGCTGCTGTTTCGCATTCAGGTTGCCTTGACCAGAACCAAACGCACTCAATTCACCGGGAGCAGGGAATGGAGCAGAGCTAACTCCGCTTTCCCAGTTTCCCGAAATAGCAGGGGAATACTTGCTGCCGCGCTCCCGCAGTTTGCTGGGCTGCATCTCCCTTCCTACTTATACCCGCACCGCCGCCGCTGCAGCAGCATCACGGCGGGCAGAACCGAGAGGCGCTGACACGGCGGCGGAGGGGCGGGAGGGGAGCGGCAGGGAGGGGGCCCGGCCGGGAGCAGCCCCGCAGGCGCAGCGCCCACATCCCGGCGCGGCTCCGCACCGCCCGGGCAGCTCCGCCGCCGCTGCTGCGCCGCCTCCCCGCCCGCCCGGCGGCGATGCCAGAGCCGAGGACGCTGTCATCTTAAAGAGCGCAGGGGAGGGACCGTGTGGAAGGGAGGAGGCGGGCGCCAGCGCCAGCAGCAGCAGCAGCAGCAGCAGCATCTCCGCGGGAGCCGCCTCACGAAGGCGCGCTCCCGGCCGCCCCGCTCGCCGCCCCGGCCTCCAGCGCGCCGCCGCCTCCCCGGGCAGCGGGGCTCGCCCGCCCGCTCGCCAGCCCAGGCGTCCCCGCTGCCGGGGCCGCCGCAGGGCCGGGGGAGGCGAGCGCGGCCTCGGCGCGTCCCGGGCGGCCGGCGGAGGAGGAGGGGGCCGCGGCTGCGGCGGGGCGGACCGCGCTCGGCCGCGGCGGCTGCCGCAGGCGGCCCCGACCCCCATCCCCGGGCCGGGCCGGCCGTGCCGGTGCCGCCCCTCGGCCGCGCCCGCCCCCTGGCTGCCTGCTCGGCGGCGCGGCAGTGCCGGCGGGGCTATGGCTGCGGAGGAGGTGCTGCAGGGCGCAGACCACTACAAGAGCGAGATCGAACGACTGACCCGGGAGCTCTCCGAGACGACCCACGAGAAGATCCAGGCGGCGGAGTATGGGCTGGTGGTGCTGGAGGAGAAGCTCACCCTCAAGCAGCAGTACGATGAGCTGGAGGCGGAGTATGACGGCCTCAAGCAGGAGCTGGAGCAGCTGAAGGAGGTGAGGCAGCCCGGGCTTTTGTCTCGGGGGCTACGGGCAGGTGCGGGGCCCCACACGCGTGTCCCTGCCCGGCCCTGCAGGTGGGCGATGCGCGGGCCCCGAGCGGCTGCGGGCTCCGCTCCGGGCTGGGGAGGAGGGGATTCCCGGGGCCGAGGATCAGCCGGGACCGTGGAGCTTAAGGACGGATTACA
This sequence comes from Agelaius tricolor, assembly GCF_023055355.1. NCBI lineage: Eukaryota > Metazoa > Chordata > Aves > Passeriformes > Icteridae > Agelaius > Agelaius tricolor. Next base: position 10,104,695 of record NW_027269263.1, read on the forward strand.
CGAGATCTCAACCCCCTTGCCCTGAGAAATTTCCCCGGGGCCGCGCTCCGGCTCCGGCAGCTTCCCTCAAGTTGTGGGAACGGGCGTTTGCGGCAGGGGAGGGTCCCCCGTCCTACCTGCACCACATCGCCCAAGGGTTTTTTAGGAAGAGCAAAGGAAAGAGTGGGATGAGAGCTGGGCCAACGCAGTGCATAAGGAGTCGGGATGTCTGTAAACAGCTGTCTGCAGTGCGTGAGAAGAGAGACAATTCCTTTTGAAGTTATTTATAGACCCGCTTTAGTCTGCCAGTGAGGGGAACCGCTGCCATTGGGAGGGGGGGCGGGTATACAGCACTCTCGAGGTCACCCATCAGTGGAAATTAAACTTCTGCGTCATGCTGAAAGGGTGAAATATTTGATTGGAGGAGTGATTTGGGGTAATCTTTCGAATGTGTTTTTGTAACACTCCAAGTATGAAGTAGGTGGGTGTTACACCTTGCCTTTCAGCTCTGCTAAACATGACTCTTGACTTCGAAAAATCATCACCGTCCCTATGTTCATCCTTAAGGGAAGTAACTTGAGGCTGGTAACAGTGCACGTACGTGGGAGCTACGGGAGGGCTGTGTGTGCACACGTATGCAGCACTCACGGCTCTGCACCTCATGCTGTTTTTGTACCGCCTCAGAATGTAGTTCCATTCTGACTAGGTTTTGTAAACAGAAGGGAAGGCATCAAACAGATCTTCTCCCAAATTTAGAATGTATCTTTTTGTTCTACAATAAAACCCTGCTATATAGAATGTGCAGAAATTCTGTTAGAATTAATGACATTTCTATTAGGAACCATGAACATATTCCATATGGAGGAAATACACTTAAAAAAATTCAGGTTATTTCTCTTTATATTCTTTAGACTACTGACTGATGCCCTTTTAGAAGTGTTTTTAATAAAATAAGGGTTTCATTTTACTTGCAGGTATATGAGTTATGCCACAGACTTGGTTCAGTGTCCAGAAGAGTTGAAAACATTTTATTTTCAACATGAAGAATAAAGCTGTTTTTCAGGAAAACCTATTGGTCTCCTTAAACTCGATCTCTGCCTCCCTGCCCCCCCTGAGCCTATGGAGTAGGCTCAGGACTTTTGAAACCAGTAATCACAGAGTGAGGGATGGAGATACATAACTTAGCACTGGCATGAAGGCAGTGCTGTTTGAAATGACCTGACAGTAATAGAGGAACAGAATTAAAAGGGGAAAGTGCAATGAAGTTTCTAGGGAAAAAAAAGAAGACGACAAAGAAGGAGATAAGCAAAGCTGCAGGTAGCTGTTACCCACCATGATCTTGTACAAAAGAAGACTGATGAGAAGCCAGGATGGCACATGGCCATGGATAGGAGAGATAGTGCAAGGAACAGAGTTGAAATTATGAAACTAGAGGGATTAGTCAGTCAATGCAATTAATTGAAATCAAAGATGGGCATAAACTCTTTTCCTGTTTGCCTCTCCTTGAAGTCGGTGCATGCTCTGCAACCCTCCTGTGGGGCCATGCCTTCATGCTGTGCCAGCCACAGCATGGATACTGAGGGGATTTTCACAGAAGGAGGAACAGGAGAAATCCTGTAGCTTGCCTGATGCCAACCAAGCAAGAGTGGAGCTTTTCCAGTTTCCAGTCCAGAGCCAGGGTTCTCTATTTCAGAGCTGTCCTTAGCAGCAGGTAGGGCATTTCCATCCCCCACCTAGGGTGCAAGCAATTCTTTTCTTGCTTTTAAGCTTCATAGCAGAAACCACACTGATTCTTACTGCACATGCACTCTGCAAAGGAGAATTTTCTCTTAGCCCTTGCTGTTATCTGTTTTCTACTTCTGTGTTAGCACCTCCATTATGACAGTTCCCTCAGCACAAGTCAGACCTGTGCTGGTGAGACAGAAGCAAATGGTGCCTCCAACAATACCAGTGAGGCAAAATTCTGAAAGCTCTTAAGGGGGCAGAGAAGTCCAGAGACACATTTTTGGTTTAGTAAAGCACCATCCAAAATGTGTGGAGGAGGGTTTTTGTGTCCTTCCTCCAGCAGGCCCTTGCAAGAATGTGCTGCCCAATGGTAGGACACTGAATGCTAAGAGTGACTGACTGACAGACAGACAGGAATCTGTGCTGTGCTCTTACTTCACTGTGTTTGCATCCTCTTTGATGCCATATTGGGGCATAGAAACTAGGCCTCAGATTTGTGCTAGAATAAGCAGTTTGTCCATTCCCAAGGAATAGTAGGTGCAAGAGGGTGGCCAGGATCATGTTAGGACAATTTCCTCTCCTTCTGCAGTCCTTCTCTGAACAGATTCAGTTACTGGGGTTGACTTTTTGAGACAAGTCTTAATTTTTTTAACAGTTTTATTATTGATTGCTTGTGTTCTGTTGTTAGGACCTCATTGTATTTATTACTCAGTTGAAGAGCTGCCTATCTTTAACTTTACTCAGCCATGATTTGGCAGACTGCGATCTGAAGATTTCTCCTATCCTCCTTGGCAATCCAAAACTCCAGTGGACTTGAGCAGTCCTTTTCCATATAAATGGCAATACCTCTGCTGTACAATAATTTCCATCATTGGAGAGTGAAATGGGAAACTAAGGCCATTATAGGATGTTGAAGTAAAAGCAAATCATGATATATTACATTAAATATTAATACTTGTGTACAGGATATATGCTATCTACCCTGCAGTATGAATTGTTTTGGTAACCTCTGATGTTTCTTCTGCTGAGTTCAGAGGTCTCTGCTTTAGCCCAATATTTTGATGTTTTGGGCCATGAAATAAATTTATGTTGCAAAACCAGTATTATTATTTAAAGCTTTATTAATTTTCATAGGGTTTGGGTTTTTTTTTTTTTTTCTCAGTCTGAAAATGATGTTTCTCTAGTCAATTACATCTCAGTCTAGTAGAATTTTGGATCTTTGGTGAAACACTGTCATTTTAGGGCCCCTGTTACCAATGGTACTTTAGCTGATGTGCCTTTTAATCTACAGTCCATAAAAATTCAGAGACTAGGACTTGATATTAGCCATGGGATTGAAGGTAGCTTGTTTTCATTGTCTTGCTGAGCTGGGAGTTTAATTACCATCATATTTTATGTAAAGCATCTTCCAGTGGTTTTATTATATCTGCTCTTACATGTTCACATTGCATTTGCTGTAAGAATAATGTGTGTTGTTAGTTCTATTTCTTCTAATGGAAGTGTAAAATGGCTTCATATTGATCTTCTTGCCTGTTTACTGTAGCTGTCCCTGCTTTAGCATGGAGGTCCCTTCCAACCTCTGCAATTCCATGATTCTCTGATCAGCCACTGGACACTGGTGGTCCATAAAGTTTTTAAAGCAGAGAATTATCAGTCGCATCTGCTCATGATTAAATGGGGATGGAAGGCTTTGGTGTCCAACTCTGCAAGAGTTAGGCCTGGGAAATCCTAGCAGAGATTTCTCTTTGGGAATCAAATCATGAACATGGCAGCTGTTCCTCCCCTTGACTCCCCTCTGACTGACTAATTTAAGCAATATTTCGCTTGGCTTCTTGGCTTTTATGTATTTCATTGTATGGAGACAAACTCTTCTGGGTTGCACAGGACACTGGATATCTGATTTCCAGGCAGTTTGGTGCTTGCTTTACTTAAAAGCAAATTATCCATGGTAAATGCTTGGAAACCAGACTAGTGGTGAGTAGCCCTCTCCTTGGCAGGTGTTTATTTTCTTTACCTCACAGAAATGTTGTATCAATGATCATGAAATGCTTACTCAGTTTACTAATAGGGCTTCCAGAAGTAATTCTTGGTCTGTGTCTGAAAGAGTTTTTTGAGGAGTAGAGCTGAAGGTCTCTCTGGCAGCTTCTTTTCTGTTCTGCTCTTCCTTGCACTATTTCAGCACAGGTGACTCAAGCTCCACCTCTCCTCTTCTGAAGTGACGCTGCCCCTCCAGCTCCCCCACTGTTCTCCAAAACCTCTCACCCTCCTGCTGCTTGAATCATCTCTGCCTCTTCCATCTTTGAAGTGTACATTTGGTGGGACTTCTCTGGATTCAAAAAGGCTGGAGGAGAGGGAGACTCCTCCCAAAAAGTATCCCAAATACAGCCGTCTTAAATGTGGATTCTTATACACACCCATCTACATCACAGGACAGTTAGGAAAGTGTGAAGCAGCTCATAAATTGAACTGAGATGTTCTAAATTCTCCCCAAAGCTAAATGTGTTCCAAATATGGAGCTTGGGAGCTGTGAACTGCTGCCATCTCAGTATATCTTTACACCTCCTTCCAGTGGCAGCGTCTGTGGGCTTGTGTTGGATGAGGCAAAACATTTTGGGCATCTCATCCTGATCTCACCACTTTGTCCTTGGTGCCTGCTCACGTTGAGTCACTCAGAAAGGCTGTGCTGCCCAGCACCCAGCTCAGAGATGAGCACATTCAGTTATTACAGGCTGGGGATGGACTGACTGACTGACTGACTAATGGGTCAGGTCTGTGGCAAAGGATTTGGGAATCCTTTGGACAGTAAGCTGAATGTTGGACAGTGGTGTGTCCTGACGCAGAATTCTGTCAGCATCCTGGACCTTTAGTAGCGGAACTAGAGCTGGTAAATTGAGAGAAGTGGTTATCACTTCCAGACTGGCAGTTGTTAAACCACATCTAGAAAACAGCATCCAGTTTGGGTGCCCTTAATACAAGAAAGACACAGATAAACTGGACTGCATTCTGCAAAGGACCACCAAGATGGTCAGAAGCTGAAGCACTTGCCCTGTGAGGAGAGGCTGAGGGGGCTGAGCTTCTTCAGCCTGGAAAAGAGAGGGCTGTGAGGGACCCAGCATCAACCTGTGCATGGACACAAAGTGTGTTGAGATGTCAGAGCCAGGCATTTTTTGGAAGTGCCCTGTACCTCTAGTTGGAGACCTGTCACTGGTGGTGTCCCCCAAGGGTTGGTACTGGGTCCAGTACTGTTTTAACTCATCAGTGACTCAGACAAAGGGGCAGATGCCTCCTCAGCAAGTTCACTGTGACACAAAGCTGGGAGGAGTGGCTGATACCCCAGAAGGCTGTGAGCCCTTCAGAAGAACCTCGACAGAGATGGGAAAGATGGGCACAGAAGAACCTCCTGAAATTCAGAAAAGGCAAGTGAAGGATCCTGTACCTGGGGAGGGATAACCCCATGCACCTGGCTGGGTCTCTCCAGCTCTGTAGAGAAGGACCTGGGGGTCCTGCTGGACAACAAGCTGTCCATGAGCCAGAAAAGTGTCCTTGTGGCAAAGAAGGCCACTGGTGTCCTGGGGAGCATTGCCAGCAGGTTGAGGGGGGGATCCTGTCCCTCTACTCAGCCCTGGTGAGGCACATCTGGAGTGCAGTGTCCAGTTCTGGGATCCTCAGGGCAAGACAGACATGGAGCTCCTGGAGCAGGTCCAGCAGAGGGTGGCAAAGATGATGAAGGGGCTGGAGCATCTCTCTTACAAGGGTAGGCTGAGTGAGCTGGAGCTGTTCAGCCTTGAGCCAAAGGAGAGGGGATCTTTTCAATGTCAGTAGTATCCATAGGGAGGGTGTCAAGAGGATGGACCAGGTTCTTCCTGGTGGTCCTGAACGATAGGACAAGAGGCAATGGGTAGAAATTGTTGCACAGCAAGTTCTGCCTTAACATGAGGGAGAACTTCTTCACTGTGTGGGTGACTGAGCACTGGAAGTGGTTGCCCAGAATGGTTGTGGGATCTGCTTCCCTGGAGGAAGGGAGGTTGGAGTAGCTGACCTCCAGCTGTGCCTTCCAACTGCAGCCATTCTGTGATTCTGTGGAGGGTGGGAAGACAAGAGATAACTGGCATAAATTGAAACTACAGAGGTTCAGACTGAATTTAAGGTAGATCTGTTTCCCCGTGAGCACAGGCAGTCCCACAGGTGTTGCCCAGAGAGGTCATGCAGTCTCTTTCCATGGAACTTTTTAAGCCCCAACTGGATGCAACCTTCAGGAACCTGGTGTGAGGGCAGAACTGGTCCTGCTGTGAGAGGAGGTTGCACTAGGGGAAGAAGGGGGCAGAGAGAGCAAGGGGGTTTGAGCAGTGCAAAGTCCCTTAAGGGTGCCCACAGTGCACAGTTAAATTTGAGTGGCGTGTTGCTGTGAGTTACCCTATGCACAGTCATGTCCTGCCTGGAAACAGTGACTGTCAGCAGGCCCACAACCTCACTTCGTGCTTGAATTTCATTTTCTCTTGCTTGTTAATAAGTCTGCAGTGACCTGGGGTTACTAAGGGCTGAGTTGGATGTGCTCATCTCTCAGCAAGACAATCCTACATCTCCTTCTGCCATTCCTGCCCCTGTTCTGGCTCTCAGCTGTCACAGCAGGATAGGAAACTAGCCTCAGTTAAAAATAACTGAGGAGGGGTTCTTGCTGTCTGTAACCCAGATTGGTTTCATCATCTGATTCACAATACCTCCCAAAAACTGTTTTACCTTTGCCTAAAAGTCAGCACGAGGAGAGGAGTGAATGCAGAGGGAAGAGGGGGTTATTGATGTTAAAAGAGATGCTCATCGAATTACATCAGGATTGCTTCCTCCAAGAGGAAATGAATCCTGTGCATTAGCCTACAGAAAACATAAGCAGCTGGAATCATGTTAGGGGAAATTAGAACTATTGTTGGAGCTTTGGCAGCACGCAAAGAAAAATGTAGATGAAGCTTTTGGGTTTTTTTCCAGGAACCTGTATTCCCAGTTGCTCTCAGTTAATTGTGTTTTATCCTTAGCAGCCAGTACAGATGAACATGCAATATTAGTCCTCCTATGATAGCCAGCCCTTTAGCAGGGATGGTCAGCTTTCAGCACTGCTTTTCAGGACATATTCACAAAACAAATCTAAATCTTCAGTTTGTTTTCTCCCAATAGTTAAATTATTTTCTTTCATTTTATTCTTTCATCAAATAAATATCTTTCTAATCTGAGCAATTCTGATTGAATCAGTCATCTGGGTTGAACTCTTCAGAGATAAATGGAAGTTACAAGTGGATTTATGTCACGGAAAAGTAAATTTTCCATAGATTTTCTAGGAAATATCGGATTAGTACCAAATCTAATATGACTGATTGATGTGTTAATGGGTGAGCCACACATTATCATTATGAACTACTTCTTGTGTAAGGCCTATGAATGGAAAATTGGGGGTCACAGGAGAGATTTTAATCTGAAGGTCCCCATCTGTTTGGAATTAGGCCTTTTTATAGTGGATTAGAAAAGAAATCATTTGCTACCATCTATTGACCTTCCTTTAGGTGAAATACTTTATCCTTCCCTTCTGTGTTGCTTAGTGGATTTTCTTTTTCAGGGTGTGTGTGTGCAGTCTGTGTGCACAACAGCATCCAGGGTGAACACCTGGCTTTATTGAAAGTGCAAGAGGGGCAAAACAATGGTGGAGAAAATAGGATTTGGCATAAAACAGTAATTTGTGAGCATTCATCATGGTAAAATGAGGAGCATTCTCAAAGTCAGATAGAGTGAATTTGCACCTGGGCAACTTTTATATACCTTATGCAGTTGGAGGAAAATACATGCACGATCATGTGTTTTTCTGTATTGAGGGCTTCTAGAAGAAGAGCTTTCTTCTTGAGATTGAGTGTGGTTTTTCTTCATTACCTCATCCTCTCTTATGTTTTTGCATCAGTGTTTTCTCCATATGGACAAGGAGAGTAAAATCCAAATCACCGCTTGCTCCTGCCTCCCTTTTTCCTCTGTTATAGATTTCCCTTCCCTCTTTGTCTGATACCTGAGGGGGTAATGTTTAATTCAGCACAATTCTGTACTGTACTTTTTTTGGGGGGGGAGTGATGATTTTAAATTATAATGACAGAGACTGAAAAGCATGTATTCATTTCTGCTGAATTGTCTTACATTCCTTCTGTGACTTTCATAGCCTTCTTCTTTCCTCATTTCCTTGAGAAATCAAAACCACTCATTTTATGTGGGAGGAGAGAGAGTATTTGCCTAATTTAGAGGAACTGATATAGCATGTAGATACATGAATGTGCCCTTTGTCCCTTTATCACTTGCATCTCTCACAGCAGATATTTATGAGGAGAAACCAGCAATTTTTTGTACTGTACTGTGAATGCAGGCTGTGAGTACAGACCAGCTACAGATGGAAGTAGCTGGGACTAGTCAGAAGGTGAAAAATGTGCCTGAGCAAGGGCAGGTGCCTAAAGCTGAGGTAGGCAGGTAGAAATTAAGCTAGGTTGCTGATTAGTATTTTGTTGGTGTCTCTACTTCTCTGCAGAGAGCAGTATTAAAAATAATTTTGAGATTATAATATTTATGCTTCTGAATTTCTTTCACTATCAAAGTTTAATTAACTTGGTAGTTAAAAGAAGGAGCAGGCCACTGTCCTAAATCTATGGTTTTGGGACAGACCTATGAGACACCAAAAGGCTTTCACTAAGACTGAAATGTGTCCAATCCCATTTTCTTCATCTCTCTTGGGGTTCCTCCCTCTCTGTCTGCAGCCTGATTCTCATTCTTGTACTGTTCTTGTCTCCTCATGATGGTTTATGTACTTTCACATTTTTTTTCAGTCTTTGCCCTATATCTTACTTGGTGTTCATTTGCTGCTCTCTAAGATGTGGAATTGATTTTTTATATTAAAGAGCCTTTTTGTCATTGTGTGAATGTAAGAAATCTGACCATTTTTGGCAGATTAGATCTTCCATACTATGCTCAGATATTGTAAGGACATGAGGGGCTCCTAGAAATATTGTTGTTTCAAAATACTTTGAAATGTTTTAACATGGACTGAAAATGAAACAACCAAGGATTTGTCCACTTTGCTTTGTAGCAGCCTCACCATCAAAAGCATCCTAGGAAAGATCACTTTTAGGGCAGCTTTAAAATCAGATTGGCTGTGTGGATGCAGAGGAAGAAGACACCTTTCCATAAGGCTTTAGGAAACTCAACCCCCTTTAAAAAAAAAAAAAATGTATGGCTTCTGTAATTATTTGTTTAAGCCCAGACAAGACAGCTGATGCCCAGTGAGGTTAGATAATGCACTCAGACCTTTTGATCAACACTAGAATGGGGCCCATGATCCACATGGTGCTGCCATACCTTCTCCACACCCTTGCTCCCCTGAATCACACCTAAGTTACCCCTGCACTGTTTTCAACCCCTCTACACAGCCAGTAGTTACCTATCTGATAGAGACAACACTGCTGAGCCAAGAAGCATCAAAGACATCCTCAGTTAGCTGAGCTGGTCACCTTTCACTTCAGTCAGTCACCTCTGGGGATGTTTCAGCTAAATTATATGAACTTTATTTCCTGGTGGTTTGGGTTTTTTCAGTCTGTGTTTGTTTGTTTTTAATTCTGTGATCTCTCAGAGCTCACAGGTGACACACAGGTGGCAGGGGCAGTGCTGTGAATTTGATTTGTACTCTTGGAAGTACAAATCTTGTACTCTGTCAGCACCAAACAGGCTTTCCTTGGATGCCTTAGGCACTCTGGATGGATTTAAATGTCAGTGTACTGAGAATGAGCTGCACAGTGCTGCTGTTTGTCATCATTGGCTAATGGCTGATTCCCACTGAGGAAGCTGGAAGCTGCTAATAGCTGCAGTTTTAACTTCTGTTTTGGATACGTAGAGGGGAAAACCCAGCTGCAGCTCCGAGCAGTTGTAAAGCTCAGATAGGAAGACAAAAGCAGACTTTTAAGGATAAAGATAAGAATTTGGGTCAGGCAAAGGGAACAGGTGGCTTGGTGAAACAATTAATTTATAAAAGCTTGGCTCTTGGCCAAACATGAGCACAGCATGATTTGGATTTTGTCTTCTCAGGACTGGAGTATTGTCTACTCACAAGGCAAGGTGCAGGATGCCAAACTGCGCTGCATCCTGGCCCTGCCCAGAGCGGTAGAACTCTCAACCTTTTGGCATTTTGAGTTTTAAGAGAACTGGAGCATTTGGTCTGGAGGCAGATGGAGAGTTCACACTTGGGTTAAAGTGCCTGTGTAGTCATTGCCTCTGGTTCTGAATTTGATGGCTAAGCCAAGATACTTAACAACTGTATTGTCCAACTTGAATCTGTGATTATTTTTATTAAATACGGGCTCTCAGTAGCTTGTGGTTCCTATAATAAATACTATCAATAAAGACAAGTTTGTGGGGCTTATTTTTTTTTAGGTGAGTAGGAAAAGTTTTGCTCATACCCTGAATACCTCCTAGAGTTTTTACAAAGCATTAAAAGTTTGCTTGGTTCTGGATAATTCCAGGTGACTGCACAGCAATGGCAGACATGCAGAGCTCACCTGAGTTTAGTTGAAGGGAACATTTGTATTGTTCTTTCTTTCTTTGATAACTGCTTGAAATTCTCACCTACAAACAGCGAGGAAAGGTTGGATTTAAGCATCCCATGTGAAGAATGCTATCTCTAACAATATACCCTCTATTCAGGGCTGTGCCTAAGGGTCATTTATAGCAGGTATGACTCCAAGACCAGTGCTGAAGTCCTGCCTCCATGGGTAAGTCAAAGATAAAAGGGAGCAATGATTTATTGCTGAATCCCTGCCTACCACCTGCTGGCAAACAGCACTGTCATCAAGATGCAAGGGATAAAATATGTTACAAACTGAGAATTCAGATTTTTTCCCACCAAAGTGGGAAGAACTGGCATAATTATAATTATTGTGTCTCAAGCATGTGATCTTGTTCTTGCAGTTTAATGAGTTGTTATAACTCTGCTGAGCTTCTGTGACTGCTCATGTGCATGCACTTGACCAGCCCCAAATGTGTGAGAACAAGGTGAAAAAACCCCCACAGCCAAACACAGAACACAGCAGAAATCTGAAGGAAAGAGTTTTCAGCTGACATGGATCTTCCCATCTGCAGTAAGCTAAAAATGTGCACTAGATCAATTACTAATCCATAAAATCTCAGTCATAAATCTGGGTCCTTAGTGACAAATTTTAAAGTAAATTGTAAGGATATGGTACCAAGGACTCTGTGAAATAAAGTGTATGATATATAACATTAGAGAAGAGGGACAGAATTTAGATGGAATATAATTGTCTGTGTATACCAGTAAGGGAGATGGAGTCTCGTGGCATTGTTAGGAGTACATTACTTTGGGCATTAGGTAATTCCATTTCTTGGGCATTAGGTAAGCTTTTCATTTCTCTGCCAGCTAAGAGCTGATGGTTGCCATCTGATAATAACAAAACTTTCACTTAAGATGCTGTAAGCTCAGCTGTGTAAAAATAGTAGCAAATCTGGAACAACACAGTTGAGGGACAACATTTTTTCCAAATATGCTGAATTTAATGTTACAGTGATGTTGTAGATTCTTAGATGCTTTGTATTCACAAAATAAAATCCACATTAAAGTAACAGAACTATCAAGTTTAGATAAGATTTGGAAATTTTTCCCCAAAGTCTGTATTTTATTTGTATTGGAAAACATTGGGTTTGCTTTATGAAGCAGTCTGAGCAGCTTTGCACTGAAACCTATATATCTAGACTTCTTTTTGCCCACATACTTTGAAATTACAGATCACATACCTGAGTGATTGTTGTGTTACACACATAGGCTCCTGGCTTTAAGCATTTTTGCTGTAAAAATTATTTAATACTGCATCATGATTTGTAATTTAAAGTATTTTCTGTCTAATTGCTTGTGGAAAGATAGGTATTCAAGAGCAGAAAATGCAGTGATACCTTGATTATAGTTTTAGCACTTGTGTTTGAAAAGTACTTTACTCACAGTTCCCTGGGCTGATGTTAGAGACACTCAGAGGCATGCCTGTGTTTTTATGGTTGTTGAATTTGCTTTTGTAGCAGATTAGACTGATGGGAAGACAATGTGGCATTCACATTCTCTGAAAAAATCCCTTCACCCACGTTTTTTCTCTTAGGAAGCTGAGAAGCCTCAGAGAAAAGGAAAATAATTCTTCTCTCATTTGCTTCTCCTGTGTTTTGCTCCTTTGGAATGTGTTTGGAGATTGTTTCATTGGATTCTGATGTGAGTTGCTTCACTCATTGGCCAACCAGGGCCAAGCTGTGTCGAGACTCTGGAAAGAATCACAAGTTTTCAATTATTATCTTTTTAGCATTCAGTAAGTATCCTTTCTGTATTCTTTAGTACGGCATAGCATAGTATTCTTTAATATAATATAGTATTATAAAGTAATAAATTAGCCTCCTGAGAACATGGAGTCAGATGCATCATTCCTGCCTTTGCTGGGCATTCCCTGCAAGTACAATAACTTAAACCTAAAATGAGCCTTGTTTGGGTACACATAACCATTTTCCTGGGTATAACAGGCAGAGTTGCAGGTGGAGAACATGCTGTGCTCACTTTTTATTCTATAAAAGTCTCTCAGTTGCAAGATGTTTCTTGAAATGCAGGCCTTGGTTTCTGAACCAGTGAGAGCCTGAGGTTGGCACCCCCAGGTGATGCTGGGCTCGGTACTGAGAGCTGCTGCTTTGTTGCCATCACTCAAGGATGTGCTTGTCAAATATTCCAGTCTGAAGAAGCAGGTTTGGGAAAGGGGATCCTGAATTCTGCCCCAAAACCCAGCAGCAGAGATTCTCTCCTGCCATCAGTTATTTTTGTAGCAGAAAGTAATCCACCCCTTGAAAAGGCATCCAAAATCTGATAAGCAACACTTTTAGGAGCCTGCAGTCCGATGGTTTGTGCTGTCTGTGGAGAAAGGAATTGCAGCTTTGCAAGTGGCAGTGTAATGAATAGTCAAGCACTTAGCAGAGCACTGGCACTGGATGGATGCAGGGAAAAGCCAGAGGGAGTGAGTCAGCATGACCTTGGCTGCTGCCAGAGTATCACATCCAGCCCTCCAGGGGCACTGACATTGGTTGGGGTCTTTAGTGGAAGGAGACTCTGGTGAAATAAATCCACTGCAATAATTAACCACTGCTTGTGTGTATTGTATTTGCAGAGAATGCACCGACAAAGGCAGGAATGATGCATCTGACTCCATGTTCTCAGAAGGCTAATTTATTACTTTATTATACTGTATTATATTAAAAAATACTATACTAGACTAAAGAATACAGAAAGGATACTTACACAATGCTAAAGAGATAATAATGAAAACTGGTGACTCTCTCCAGAGTCCCAACACAGCTTGGCCCCAGTTGGCCAATGAGTGAAAACAACTCACAGCAGAAACCAATGAAACAATCACCTGTGGGTAAACAATCTCCAAACACATTCCACATGAGCAAAACAGAGGAGAAGCAAATGAGATAAGAATTGTTTTCCTTTTTCTCTGAGGCTTCTCAGCTTCCCAGGAGAAAAATCCTGGGTGAAGGGATTTTTTCAGAGAATGTGAATGCCACACATGTGTGTCTGAAAAGTCTCACTTGCATACAGAGTAGTTTGCAAAAAAACCATCAGCTTAAGCCAGTTGTAGTTGTTCAAAGGTGGTTTTGTTGGTAAGCAGGTCTAGTTCTTTGTTACCCTATGGCAGCACAGGCTGCACTCGGGGAAAGCAGAAACAGCCTGAAAATTTGGAGTGCTGCTCGTTCAGTGAGCTGCAGTTTGGCATACTGAGTCCCAGCAGGGTGGATAAATGTTATTTATTGCATGGCAGTAACACCTGGGGATTCTGCAATGCCTGGCATAAGGAGTTGCAGGTGTATAAATAGAAGAATAGCGATTTTACTGTGGAAGTAGGACTTTCCACTATTGTGGAAGTAGTCAGGGTTTTGGTATTAAGGAATAATAAGGGGATTTACAGACAAGTAATAGAGGTTCAGAAGTTGTGGTGGGATAGGTTGTTCAGCCATAATTTAAAAGGAAATCTGTGACTAAATCACAAGGAAAACATGGATTTTTCTCAGATTCAGTCCAATCATTTATCTTCCAAATCCTTCCATTTAAAAAAGCCAGTCAGCCAGAAGGCAAGGGCAATCAAGTGCCCTGTGCTCACTGACCAGGCTGTGCACTGGCAGTGTCTCCCACTGGTGCCAGGGTGACCATTAAGGCCATTTAGGAATGGTGTTATGGTAGTTTTGCTACTTTATCACAATCAAAGCTAAAGGAAAAATGAGGATGAAAAAAACAAAGATAAACCTCTTCGTTTGGTTTCTCAGTTCATTATTTGGCAGTGTTTCAGTGGCAAAAGCCCTTGTCCTTAGAGATCATCAGCATCCTTCCCCTGTGGGCTGTAGGGTCCCTTTGTGGTCCCCTTCCCACATACTCTGCTGATCCAGGGCATGTGTAGAGTACCTGGGGTCCTGGAATACATCCCCATCTCTCACCCCGAGCTGCCCTTTCTGCTTTGCTCTTTCCCCCTTTGGAAGCTGACTGCTTCTGGCTGCCATCCCACAATTTGTTACAGTCTTCCTACCCCTTCCCACTTATCTCTTCCTGAACCACAACTCTTCTCTGCTGGGACATTCACATCAGCATTTACTAATCTCAGCAGCTGGTTGAAACCCTTAATTTTTCCTTTGCTCTTTCCATACACCTAGTTGTTCATTGCTGGTGGGAGAAACCAAATTCCAACCACCTCTCCCTGCAAGGAATGCATCTCCTTGCCTGCTGTCTGTGGGTAGCCTCACCCCACAAAGTACCCCTTGTTCCTATTGCTGTATGGGGAAAAGTTAAGTGACAGGCTTTACTGTAGTGAGATCCAGCATGTGGCATGACCTTTACAATGGGAATATGTGGGAAATCTTAATTTAAATCTGTGAGGTGAGACTTTTGCAGTTCTTTGGGAATTCAGGCCAGCTAAAATCTCCTGGGGTGTGTTGAGCACTAGATGAGGCTTCTTGCAGTGCTTGCAGTGGTTAACGTGGAGCTTGGAGCAGGAGTTTGTAGAGGGCAAGGTCCTTGGGGCAAGGCCTGCCCTTGCCCTCCTGTTTCTGCTGAATGAACACACTGAGCCTCTATTCTTGGCTGGGACAATTAGGTTCTATGGCAATATGAGTAATTAATAATAAAATGGGGCCTCTTCTGTGGATGAGCTGTTAGAAATAATTTCCTTCTGCCAGTTGCTTCTCTAGAATGTGGTTTTGAACTCTGAGATCCTGAAAGGGATAGTGGAAACACAAGCAGCTGTCACAAACCTTTAGCTCTGTTTGTTTAGGCAGTGGTGGAAAATCACAAAACTAAATTGTGGATGGTTCACTGGTTTGTGCATCTTTTGTTGTAACATCAAGCTCTTACGCAATGGAGCCCTGTTTGATTAAAGACTCTTCTCACCAAAAGTGGGTTTCAGCTGTCTAGATTTTTAATAAGAATTAAAAAGAAGCAAAGCAAACTACTGATCTCCTGGTTGTCCTTCACCCAGTTCATGTGTGGCACACACAGGATCAGCTGTGATGGATCAGGGTGATGCAGCTGCTGCAGCTGCAAGAGGTAGGCTCTTGTTCCCAGGTGTGGTGGATCTGAGCCCTGCCTTCACCCATGTGCCACCTGGAGCCCAGAGGTGGATAAAGCATTTGGTTGCTTTGTCACACCACAGTCCTCCTTCAACAGCTGTTCCTCATCCCCTTGGCAGCAGGAGTGGCATCTGCCCATGGAGATGGGCTGTGAGTAGTGGCAGCACAGTGCCAGGAACAGTGTGACACAGATCCTCCTGTCCACATGCCTCATCCAGGTCTGAAAACTCCTCTTGTCCATCTTCTTTCCCAGATGTCACATTCACATTTTCTCAAAAATCCTTTTGCTCAGGACTTTTCTCCTGGGAAGCTGAGAAGCCTCGGAGAAAAATGAAAACAATAATTATCTCATTTGCTTCTCCTCTGTTTTGTTCATGTGGAATGTGTTTGGAGATTGTTTATCCAACAGGTGATTGTTTCATTGGTTTCTGCAGTGAGTTGTTTTCACTCTTTGGCAAATCAGTGCCAAGCTGTGTTGGGACTCTGGAGAGAGTCACAAGTTTTCATTATTAGCTTTTTAGCATTCTGTAAGTATCCTTTCTGTATTCTTTAGTATAGCTTAGTATAGCATTCTTTACTATAATATAGTATAATAAAGTAATAAATTAGCCTTCTGAGAACATGGAGTCAGATTCATCATTCCTTCCTTTGTCTGGGGGAAACATAAATACAATACCCAGATGTCAAGGAAGCTGAACATTAGGGGCCTTCAGAGGCTTCTTTCACAACTTTCTTTTTATTCTTTGCCAGACCTCTGCCAAAAAAGATGGCAATGACTCTGAAATTTAAACTTTTGTATCCAAGGGTATGTTATTCCTCCAATTTTTTTACTATGACTAAAAAGAACCTTCTTCCTTCAGTGAGCACAAAGCTGACATTTTCAGGAAGCTGACAGCTGGTACCATGATGCTGAAAATGAGTGACTGAGAATCTCACAATGTCAGTCATGATTCAGGGGTTTAGAGTACTGGGCTCCCACTAAGCAATGCAAGAATGCAAGTATCCTTGGTAAGTTTGTCTAATGAGGAGGATATTCATCCCTGAATTGCTTTTTTAAATTAATGTTCTGTTTCTACTCTGGTAACCTAGTAATTACATTGGAATTTTGTGTTTTAACATATTCATGCCCAAAATCTCTTCTGGTGGTCAGTTTATTTTTATAAAGGTCATGTTATGGCCTGCAGCCAAAAGCACTGGGGCTAATACAGAATGTGATTTCTATCTGTTCTCACTAGGTATGCAGAGCCAGTTACGGTCAGTATTTTTTCAGGTTGTTTTTTTCAATAAAAGTATTGGACTCCATGACAGCAGTGTGAATTATGATCTGCTGCAGCACCTCTCCTGAAAGCAACAGAATTATGCTGGCAAAGAACTTGGTTCTTCATAGTGTCACATCATACAACTCTGACAGTGACTTCATTATGGCATTCCCAGAACTATAAGGTGTTTGGATGGGAGGACTTGGCAGCAGACTGGAAGCACTGGTGACTCAGTGCACAGTGCTCTGCCTTCTGAGTCAAAAATGACCTGGTGTCCTGGCACTGCAGTTTGTAGTTTGACTTTCTTGTTGTTTTTATGAGATGCAAACCCCTCTGTTTTCATGAAATCATTGCATAGTACTTTTTGTAAAGGAAAATTAATATTCTTGCTGCTTTTTTTTTTTTTTTTTAAATTTAATATCAAGATAGCTACTGTTGGCTGCCTGTTTTTACAGAGCTGGTAGGAGAGATTAATCCTCTTTGCAATCTGTGTCCTTTAGTCAAATTTGATCATAATTTGCCATCAAGATGTTTCAAGTTACTTCATCGAAAACAGGGTAAGAATTGTTCCTTGTTTGCCCTGGATAGTTAGGCCTAAATTAGTGTTCCTGAACTTGGCTCACCTTCCATGCTGAAATGCAGATGACCTCCAGATGTCCTTTCCTCTTCAACTGTGGTGTGAGTCTGAGTGAATGAGTTCTTAAAAGTGGCTTCAAAACTCACTGTGTACATGTGAAATCTATGGAGGATCTTTGATTCTCTGTTTGAATTCCCTCATCCCATCCAAAAAGGTGAAGTAAAGGAATGTAGAACAAGAGGTCAGATTTATAAAAGGAGCATCTGACCAGACAAGGCTGCATACTGGATTGTCCCTAGCAGAATTAACTTTTAATACCTGTGGAAGACCTCCTGAACTAGCTGGAACTGAGATACTGGTGTTGAATAAGCACAGTAAATTAATTGGTTTTGTTTTTATGAACTCATTGCTAAACGTTTGTTTAACCATGTCTTGATGGAGAGTGCTGGGGGTGTCATTTTTCCTCATTATGCAGTAATAAGTGTAATCTAAATATGAAACTTGGACGTATGCAGGCCTCTTATTCTCCAGGAACAAACAGCATTCAGAGGGCAGGTAGATCCTCATGGACCAACAGGATCCCTGAAATATCCATCCTTCCCCCTGAGATACACAGGGCTGGATCTGCTGTGGCTGTAATTTGGGCTGTTCTGGGAACCACCACTACCAGGAGAGAAAATGGACAGTGTTGGTTCTTCTTTCCTCAACAAGCAACAGTTAAATAAACAGCAGCTCCCCAGTCCTCTCTGTCTCTATGCACACTGATTTGTAGAAGTATATAAATGCCAGCAGGAACTGGAATGAGATGGCATCTCAAACAAATGTAAAAATCTTCATTTGCAGCAATCACTGTTGTATTTGTGGTCACAATAACTTTGGCCATAATTTACAAGTTAGGCTTGGATCTGTAACTGAAATGAAACAGTTTCAAAATTAAGCTTCAAGCAATTGAAAATAAATTGTGGTTCTGCCTTTCAATTCCAAAGGAAGCCTTTTTTATTTCCCAGGCTGTATCTATTTTGTGCACATATATTTGTCATTTGGAGTTGGTGGGTTTCTACCTTCTTTGCTATAGCAGTGCAAAGTAGTGCAAAAAATATGGGGTGGGGAAAAGGTTGCAGTAGGTATTAATTTCAAGTTAAACTATTATTTGTGTCTTCTGCAATAGTTTTTATTTGTTTGTTTGGGTTTTTTTCCAGCCATAATAGTATAATACATTCCCAAAATATTTCTTCTGAAAATTAAACTATTATTTGTATCTTCTGCAACAGTTTTTATTTGTTTGTTTGTTTCTGCCATAATAATGTAACACATTCCCCAAATATTTTTCTTGTCTTTAAATACCTTTAGAGGGTTGTGAAGGAAAGTGAACTGCATTGCAAGACTATTTTCTAGGATACTCTTCATCAGATGTGCAGGTGATCATGCTCTGTAATGGATGCAACAGAGGGCAAGAAAGCAGCAGAAAAACAGCTGAAATTTACAGTTGGTAAATTGTACTGCCTCTGTCAGCATCAAAAAAGCTGGTTTGTTTCATATCTGCTAAAGTTCTCATCCAGAATAATTTAATCAGTTACAGGCTTTATAATATTGACATTTTAGTGAAGCATTGCTCTGTAAACATCACATTTCTGTGCAGTGCTGCATACCTGTAGTAATTACCACAGCTTAAAGAAGTCTAGTTCATAATTTATGAATGACACAGACATTCCCACAAGTCCTGAGTGATAACATCTTTGATTTGAGCTGTACACAGGCACGAAGAAGCTCATTTTGAATTCACAGGGATTCATTGCTGAGTGAGGTGACAGTTTTAGTGCTAAACATGCCACGAGAGAGGAGAATTTTTGTACATAGGTACATGAAATCTGCTGGTGGCTTCTGCTGCATTGCTGGTGCCTTATTGGAGGTGAAGCCATTTGTGTGCTGCCAGCCAGGGCTGGGTCCCCCATCTTCTGCATGCAGAAATAACTAAAGAGATGTTGAATTTTGACAGCATTTCTTCCAGAGAGAGCACCTCAGGATAAGAGGCTGGTTTGGAGTGTTTGAAGAAAACCAGGCTGACCCAGTTTTTCTGCACATTTGGCATTTACAGGAATGAATTTACAGCAACTCAAAGAGACCAGGTAGTCTCACTCTCCCTCAAGTCCCACCATGAGAGCACAGGAATAATTAAGCCTGCAGTCATACACGTTATTCCTGCTGTTGTTTTGCCAAAATGAGGGATTACTGCCTTTACTTACTCACCCTTACCTATGGAGGTCCTCCTCATTGCCCACTGCTGATTGTTCTTTAATGCAATTCTGGAAACATCATGTGACAAGGAAAGTCTCCAGTCCTTAACTAAAAAATTTCAGTAATATTGTGTGGAAAAGAGATCTGTAGGGGATTTTTTAAATTTTTTTTTTTTTTTTTTGGTGAATGGCTTAGCAACAGGATCAGCTGCAAAATAAAATAGGCTATAAAGGAGAAGGGAGAAGAGGTAGGTCTCGAGGGGCAGAGATGTCCTGTGGTTACAACAGGGAAGTCATGGTGATTCTGATTAAAAAGCTACAGACTGATCCTAAGTAATATTCAAGGAACTATTTCCCTGCCTTAGTTTTCACACCAGAGTTGATAACTAGTGCTTTGATCTGTGCGTTTTCAGTGCCATGCAAAGTAGAGAGCAGCTGGGTTTGAAAGCTTCAGGCAGTCTGTCTGCTTCTGCTGTGTGTCCCTGAAGGCTGGGCCAGCACAGGAGCTGTGATTAAGCCTTGGCTTAGGGTCTGCTGTGCTTATTCTGAAGGTTTCTGATGCTTCAGGGAGGTTGAAACAAATAAATAAACAACCCTGCTGTGTTTGCAGTGAAGAAATAAGATAAACCATCTCCCCAGCTGCCTGCTCTGCTCCTCTGCTTGGCTTCAGCCTCCTGATGCTGGGGTGATGCTGCTGGGGCAGGGAGCAGCATCCTGGTGGGTTCACACTGAGCAAGGGGCTGTGCCTTTTGCTGTCCTGGGGGAGGGCTCCTGGGGCTTTTGGGGAGCTTTTTTTGGCTGGCTGTGCCTGTCCTATGGAGATTTATTTCCCTGCCAGAGTATTGTATTTGCATTGCTCCCAGACAAAGGAAGGAATGATGAATCTGACTCCATGTTCTCAGAAGGCTAATTTATTACTTTATGATACTAAATTATATTAAAGAATACTATACTAAACTATACTAAAGAGTAGAGAAAGGATACATACAGAAGGCTAAAAGGATAATAATGAAAAACTCATTACTCTCTCCAGAGCCCCGACACAGCTTGGCCCTGATTGGCCAAAGAGTGAAAACAACTCACAGCGGAAACCAATGAAACGATCACCTATTGGATAAACAATCTCCAAACACATTCCATATGAACAAAACAGAGGAGAAGCAAATGAGATAAGAATTGCTTTCCTTTTTCTCTGAGGCTTCTCGGCTTCCCAGGAGAAAAATCCTGGGTGAAGAGATTTTTTCAGAGAATGTGAATGCCACACCAGAGAAAAAGGGAGAGCACCCAAGGAGAGTTGTTGGCCTGGCAAAGCTTGCCAGCTGGGCGAGTCTCAGAGCAGTGGGGTTTGGCTGTGCTGGGATATCTGGGGAGTCTCCTCGGGGCTGTGTGTCCTGCTTACCTTGGGAGGAGATTGTGCATTTTTATCAGTGTATATTTACCTGGTTTGCATTGTTTCCTGTGTGGTCAGGAATGCTGGCTGTGGGAGCTGTCTGGTCTTGTGTAGCCTTTCTCTTTGCTGTGTGTCTGTCTTGACTGTGTAAAATATGCAGCTTCTGCTGGTGCCTCCTGAAAGGTATCAGAATATTCTCAGCCCTGGTTGGGTAAGTAAGGGCTTAAATAATGTGATTTCTTCTGTCTTACAGCTTTAGTAGCTCAGCAGTGGAACTGTAACTTGGGGGTGGTAACTGAGCTTCTGGAATCCTTTTTTTCTGGGGCTGTGTGGGAAGGGGTGAACTCTGACTTTCTTATCTGTTGGTGAGTGGTTGGGAATGGTATTTAGAGAAGTGCCTTTTTTCTTGTTAGCTCTCCCATAAAATTCTAAGCATAGAATCCTAAAATGTCAAACTTTTTATCCTCTTTTCTGAGGGAAAGAAAGACAACAGTGGAAGAGAAGACTTGATAATTTCAGCACAAGACTGTGCTTTTATTTTGGCTGCAGTCTGAGTTGATCCTCTGGGCTAACTAAGGGTCAGATATGTGATAGAGTTGAAATAGAGATTGACTTTCCTGCTGGTTAGCTGACAATTTAGTGATGTTTCTGTGTTAGGCAGTGCATGAATGTGAACATTTGTAGCCTGCTCTACAGGAATGAGTTTAAGAAATGAAATATTTTGATGGTGTTTCCTTTCCCTCCTGCCATAATCTGATGGATCAGGCTTCTGTGTTCTGTAAGGTGCTGCATGGGTTGGTCCAAGGACTCAAGTTCAGTGTTAAGGGTTTTGTATTGTGCACCTCCCCTTGCCTGGAGAAGGTGCTGGATGCAGCCCTCAGTTCACCACGGATGGTCTTCAAAGAGATTTTAACTGATAGTTTAGGGTGCAAAATTGGTTACAGACATCAAGTAGCCTGGTTTTTAGGCCTCAGCTTTTTATGTTTTGTGCTATTTGTTTCTGCATACATGTGTAGGGGGATAGAATATAAGAAAATAAAGATAGTGTAGAGAGTAACCTTACCCCTAAGGAGTTGCAGCTGGGCCAATTATCAAAGATTAGGAACAGGCCTGACTTTAACAGGCCACAGCTGTAACCAATGAGAAGAAGAGTGCTATAAAAGAGTGGGGTGGCTGGGTGAGAAGGGAACTGGAGTCAGTGGCTGCTTTGTGAAGAAGAAAGAGTCAGTGCTCTGAGGAGCTGCCCACGAGAAACACCAAGAAGGTATGAAACTTTTGTGATAAGGAGACAACAGTGTGGAACCCCTGCAATAAGATGACAACATACATGTGTATATTAAATATGTAAGGTTTGCCTTAAGGATAGCACAGGCTGTTAAGTTTATGATGATTTCCCTGAAATAAAATGGGGTTGGATGCTTACACATATTTAGGGTTATTCCCCAGTAGCTAGTCTCTGTGCTAGTGGCTCTGATTAAATGGAAGTTGTGCTGAAAAGAATGATTTTCTACAGTTACATTAACACATTTTTTATTAAAAGAATTCTTGATTAGACAGGGCCTTCCTAGTAGAAATTATACTGCCAGGTTATGGTTTTATTTTCCATTAATTAGACCTGTGTTTAGTCTATAGGGAAGCTTGAAATTCTAGTCTTGTCCTTACTATTTGCCTGGGTGGATCAAACTGCTAATAGAAACCTAAAATGTGATTATTGTTATTCCAAATTATTGTTTAGGTTTAAATGTCAGGGGGCACTATGGAGGCCACTAATACTGGAGGTACGAATTAAATGTAAATTCCTACTGGTTTAATTTCTATTGTAGTAGGTTTTTCTAAATACCAGCTAGCAGGTAATTTTTCTAGTCATGGGCGTGACAGTATTTCAGTGTTGTTTACTGCATTGTCTGAATTTTTTACTGCCTCTCAAAAGATGAGAGTTTGTGTGCTCAGTATCAGCTTATCATCTTGTCATTCTTTTCAAGCTACAAACGTATTTTCAAGGGCTGTAAGGAATGTGTGGATTTTTGTGGGTGTGAGATTGTCTGGGTTTTTTTTTTTCCTTAATTGTATCTGTGTTGCAAAGCTCAGGGACTGGAATTCAAGAGCCTTGCCTGCATGGGTGCAGAAATGTGCCCTCAAAACCAGGGGACTGTTAACAGAACTGGGCTTAATGGATAACTGTAATTTTAATGTTTTGAACCTTACTTTGTGTAACTTCCTCTGGGTGAAGCGAGACCTCTAGCATGATCTTTTTCAAACTTGTAATACCATGTAACTGTCCTTTGAAATAATCTCTAAGGATCGTACAAAACATGCTTCTTGCATGGTTATAAATCACACAATGCTGATGCATGTGTGTTTTCTGTCCATCCTTCCTGCTGTGCCACTTTAGTCTCTCTAATTTCCTGTTCTTTAGTGGCTTTATCGTCTTTTTCCAATTACTAGGATTTTCTCTCTCAAGTGTCTGGAGTAAATCTCTGGAAAACTGCATCATGTACAGCTGTTTAGATTTTCCAAAATATTTCTTTGGCTTGTACTCAGAGACTATTTAAGTGTCAAATAAATTAATGGGATTGTTTTAGAAGAGGAAATATTTCTTCACTAGCTAATTTTACATATGTAAAGGGGTATTTAAATTTTTGTGTTTGATTGAAATGAGTAACCAATTAATGGATTTGTCTTTAATAGCGTTACATCCTGTCACGAAAGCTTCTGTTCATCTTGCTCACCTTCTTCCACCCAAATGTTGCATGAGTAGCCTTTGGGGCTGCCCCCTTACCTAATGGAGGGACAGACAGTTGGACTGCAAGAGGTCACTTCTGAAAGTGCTTCTGCTGTGAGGAGCCCCTGGCTTGTTTGGGGAGGGCAGCAGACTTTGAGATGAGTTCATGTTGGGGAAGATAACAACTACTGAAGTACTTACAGCTGCACCATTCAGATTTGCTCTTGGCTGGATGAACAAATTCATGGAGTGCAAGGGTGAAAAAGTGCTTAGGGCTTGTGTAGCCTGGCCTGGGGAGTAAGAGCTGGAGTATAACTCTGCTTTAGCTTTGTGCTGAACCCTATGGGTTGCATTTGTCTTGTGGGCATCTTGTGAGAAGGCATCCAGTCTGCATGTGAAGAAATTGAAAGGTAGACTTGATTGTTTCCTTCACAATTAATTTTAGTAGTTCACTCCCTCTGATTAAAAATTCTGTACCTAATTGTGTTTGGTTTTAAATTTAAATTATAGATGAAATTTTCCTTTCTATGTGCTTTTCTTTGCTTGAGTAAAAAGCCTCAAGGACATTGAGATTTCTGCCCAAGGTGATTTTCTTCTTCCCTTTTTCTTTTTACCAGATGTTGTAGTCATGTCACCCAGCTATTGGCTTTCATCTCCAAATCAGAGTGAGCTCCTTACCCTCGATGCTGAGTTTTCCTATAACCTTGAGACAGAATTGTAATTCTCTGCATCATCTCCTGATTTTTGGTGTCCTTTTTAAGTGAGTTATTGGAACTCTTGGTTAATCCTACATCTGTGCAGCTAATACCTTATTAGGGGAGAAAAATTGCATTCTTGCTTCCTAATTCTTTTCTATATGTCTGAGGATTATGTTTGCTCTTTACTGACAAAGAATCATATAGAGACTTGTGCTGACTTGCTCATCCTCTGCTGTGTCTCATTTTTCTTCAGAGCTTTTGCAGCTGCTGACATTATTCATAAAAATACTGAATAGCATCAGACCTGTGCTTTGTTAATTAGGAACAGTCTCTGCAGCCTGTAGCCTTCAATAGGAAATGGTGAAAGTTTAATGAAAAAGCATCTTTGACCCTGTGTTTCATCTCTTGTATATCATCTGCCTGCAGTTATGCAATTTTCCCTGGATAATACTGTAAAATTGAGAGAAAATGAAGATTTTTGATAGCTAATTTCCAGGATCTTTTTGTTGTTTTTCAAAAGACTGAATTATGAAGGAAAGAACTGCTTTGTATCTGAGATATAATTGTATGAATCTTGTACTAAAATCTTTCAAAGAGCAGCATGAAAAATACTAATATCTTCATTCTTCCTCATTCCATAGCTGCAGATAATGATTTTTAGGTTTTTTTTATAGTATTGTAAAAAGGTTGTATGTTGTAGAAAATTCCAAGGTTGCAGAATTTCTTTTGTGAGGCTACACAATGAAATAAAAAAAAACAAAGAAACCAACCAAAAGCTAATAAAAAACCCCACAAACCAACCCTGTATCCTCCTCCAAAATAGTGGTGCATTTATCTACACCATTATATCCCTGACAGTGTATCATACTAAATTAATTAACTAAGCTAAGAAGAGAAAAAGCTTTTAGGGTACTAATGTACTTCTTAACCAAATCCCCTTTAAGATGGGGGTGGTGGTGTGTATCTAAATCTGTGTGTTCATATAATGTCTTTAAATGTCAATCTAAAATAATGAACATTATCTGGGGCTGTTTGAACAGAAGAATTCCGTTTTGGAAATGTTGAAGCTTAAATCAGAACAAATCTGAGTTTTCTGAGCAGTTAAATTTATTTAGCTGGGAGAGAAAATGTCAAATGAGCCAATGCTTCATCACTCCCAGGTGATCTGAAAGGTCTGGAGTGCTATACTTCAAAACTAAGCAAAGTGCTATTGCTATCCTCTTTAATCTTCTTTGTTTGTTTGTTGTTTTGTTGTGTTTTTTTGGGGGTGGGAATCACCTTTTACTGAGGAGGAGAAGAGATGGGCTGAGGGTTGAAGGAAATTCTGGCAGCTCTTTAATGAGCAACTTTGTGACGAGCAGATGTCTTGGTGCTCTTAAGATGCAGAAGTCATTTTTCGTTGGCACCGTATCTGTTTCAAATCAAGCCTGGTGAGGTAAAAATGATGGTAATTGAATCACACTTTCTTAAGCAGCTGTTTTCTCTTTTTCTGAGAAGAAATGAGCAGGAGCACAACTTGCATTGTATTTGCACTGAACTCCTTTGGTGCAATTTAATTTTTCAGTTTCCTCTAATTTTACCCCCAGCCAGCTTTGGGTACTTCAAGTCAATGGTTATGGTAACTCAGGTGATTGTCAGGATTCTACCAGAGGGTGAGTAGCACCTCCCTGATCTAAACCCTGCACAGGTACAGGGCTAGGAGATCATTCATGTCCTTGAAATCATAGAATGGTTTGGGTTGGGACTTTAGAGATCACCCAGTTCCAACTCCCACTGGGTCAGGTTGTTTAAAGCCCTTTACAGCCTAAAATATGCTTCCAGGGATGGAGCATTCACAGCTTCTCTGGTCAACCTGTGCCAGGCCCTCACCAGAAAGAATTTCTTCCCAACATCCAATCCAACCCTCTCTTCAGTTGAAAGCAGTCAACCCCTTGTCCTGTCCCTCCAGGCCCTTGTAAAATTCCCTCTCCAGCTCTTGTAGCCCCTTTAGACACTGGAAGGTGTCACTGTGATATTTTGTTAAAAATCCCTTCACCAGGATTTCTTCTCCTGGCAAGATGAGAAGCCTCAGCTTCTCCATGTTGTGCTGATTTGGAGAATTGTTTACCCAGCATGTGAATTGTTTTGACTTAATGAGCAATCCCAGTCCAGTTGTGTCAGGACTCTGGTCAGTCACAGGTTTTTATTATTAATTCTTTTCCAGCCTTCTGTCTGTATCCTTGCTCTATAGTTTTAGTATATAATTTTCTTTTAATATAATATCATAAAATAATAAATCAGCCTTCTGAGAACATGGAGTCAAATTCTCATCTCTCACTTCATCCTGGGGATCCAGCACCACAGCAGGAAGGTGCTCTAAGATCTTCCCAGAGCCTTCCCTTCTCCAGGCTGAACACCCCCAGCTCTCAGCCTGGCTCCATAGCAGAGCTGCTCCAGCCCTCTGAGCACCTTTGTGGTCTCCTCTGGATTTGCTCCAGCAGGTCCAGGTCTTTCTTAGGCTGGATGTGGTGTCCCACGTGGGGCCTCACCAGGGTGGCTCTTTAGACTATGAGCCAATGGTGAAACTCTTAATGGCTCGGGTTTTTTGTATTAAAACACTTAAATTTTGTTGAAATAGGTTTTGTAATGATGGATAAACTGGCACCTGAGAGGAGTCTCACTTAAAGAGAAAAATGTGTTTTCATTTGGAAACAAATTCAAGTGTACATTTGATTTAGCAGCAGAATAAATATATTTTTACAGGCAAACACACAGGTGTTGGGGTTGGGATTCTGTTGAAAAACCTTTTTCAAACTGGTACTTTAGTTGCAATGTCACTGCTTGCCCATCACCAGCATCACTTTCCCCAGTCATAGTATTTTATCCCAAGAGGTGAATGGAGGGCTGCAGAGAATCACCTGACCTTGCAGGTCATCAGAAAGGAGTTTTTGTTTTGTTATCACAGGAATTTCATCAAGACACCTGTCCTGCTTCACAAAAGTTTGTCCAGAGAGGGGTGTGTAAGTTTGTACTATCTACTTTGATACTTAGAAAACTTACAAATAAAAAAATGTGCTGTGCAATCTGATGCAGAAGGAAGAAAGAGAGGAAGAATCTTTTGTAAGTTCAGAAGACAATTTTTTGGGGCAAAAGGCTTGTGGCCATCATTAGTCAAGGTGTAAGTGTACTTGGAGAAGGGGGACAACAAGCTCAGTCTTCATGGAATTCCCATTTGGATATAATGAAGGGATAACAACTCCATTGTGCTTTCTGTCAAGGGACTGCACAGCTGGAAAGGAATGACAGGAATAATTTGGCTCAGATTCCAGGGGAATTTTCCTGTAAGGGGCTTGAGATGGAAAAATTAATTGGAAAGTGCCAAGAGCCCTTTGGGAAGATCTTTTCTAAGTGACTGTTTGCACAGGAGAAATTGCTTCCCTGCCTGAGCTGTAGAAGGAGGAATAAATCTTTTGGGTTTATGAACCCCCTGATTATTTACCCCTTTGAGTACTGATAGTTCTGTACTGGGATAGCTCAGCTTTGACAGTGCAAGCCATTAAATTTATATGCAGGTGCAATTTAGCCTGTGAATCTAAAGAAAACTGCCGGATTTGTTAACACAGTGTGGAAAACCTGGTATGTTTTGAGCTCTGTAGCTAATGAGCTTTGCAATCAGACCATAATTTAAATCACATAAATATGTTGTCTTGTGGGTATTTTTGTGGGATTTTTTTTTCGTTGGTTGGTTGGGTTTTTTTTAAGGAAAATTCAAATCTGTCATTAATTTAAGCATAGCATGTTAACTAGAACATTGCTCCGTATAGCCTGTAAATGGTTATTTGCTAAAACAAGATAAAAATACTGCAATTGTTTTGCATCAGTAAGGATGTAAACAATCTGATTGGAAACTAATTAGTTACTGGTTTCTGGTGGGATGTGTTGTTGATCAGTTGGCAATCCAAGTGCTGCTATTTCTCTACATTTTGGTTGCTTCCTGATGTCCTGGAGATTAAATGCAGGTGACCCAGGGTACACCTTTTTGCACTAGTAGTTCTTAATGTGTCCGTTGTTTCTAAAATATCTTTTACATGTGAATGCTGCATACATACATTAATAAAAAATATAATGTTGAGTGGAAAAGTACTCTTTGTGTATGTGGGTTTTGGTGATGAGGTTTGATGTACCACAAAGCTTCCAAGGAATTCACTGACCACTCAAACAGGAGACCTTGATATGTTTTGAACTCCTTTGTTGTGACAAACAAGAGGTACATTAGCTTCTTCAGTTGAGATGATCTGAAATGGAAGTTGCACATTTGCTGTTTTTGTTTGGTCCAGCTGCAGCAAAAGGGGGTTTCACCTTGGCTCGTTTAAAACTTCAGAATATTTAAATTGGGTTTTGATTTTAGGGCATGGAATGGTTTGCCAGTAGTAACAAACAGCTTTCTGTAGTGCTCTTAAAATAACATGGTTATTTCAATGACTTATAGCATTGCATAGTCTATTAGAGTGATAACACTGCACCATGTGATTACAGTTTGTATTTTTGCTTCTGCAGTTCCAGTGTTTTTGTTTCTAATTATTTTTCCTTTCAATTTTCTTTTATGGAGACATATGTTGCTTATTAAGCAATCCACTATGCAGTTAAGTACAGAACTTGATTATTTGCCAGGTTTGCATCAGCAAGGCTGATGTTACATATACTTGTTAGGCAGAACTACTGTGAGCTTATTCTTGCTACCCTGCTTCGACAAAATGAATTTAGTAGCATTGCCAAAGCCTCCACATAGAGCTGCAAGCTCTTCTGTTGAGACTGTTTATCTGCTTAAAGGTAGGCTTTTATTGAAATCTGTGGTGGATGTCCTTGAGGAAGACTATAAACTGTTATGAAAATAAAATACTAAAGCAGCTGCATGCCAGATTGTATACTGTAAGTTAATAAAAAAAGAGTCTGCAGAACAAGTGGAGATTTTGGTACTGTGAAAGGAGAGAATCCCACATGGGGGGGGTAGTGGTGGCAGCACCTAAATAAGCAGGTTTGTACATAATTCCTGACCTTCTTTCTTCAGGCTTTGGCCAAACTCAAAGCTTTTAGCCCATGAGGACCATGCCATCATCATTTAGGTGAGAGTCTTTGTTAGCACCAGGAAAGACTCAGGTCTCTGAGGCTGTGCAGTGACTCTGTTTTGAAGGGTGATGTAAATGAAGTGGAGTGCAAGATTACAGGGATGAGTAACAAATGTTTTAACTAGTTGATTGTTTTTTACTTTAATGAAGACAGATGATCAAGATGCTCTTTTTTGTGTGGGTGATACTGTATCATTTCTATGCTGGAAATCCTCATGCATCCAGGCAGAGGAGATGGGCTCTAATGAGTACATCTCCAGTCAGATACTGGCTTAATGGATCATAATGGGAATTGAGTGCTTCAGATTTCTTATGGAAAAGGCAGAATCTGTAACAGCTGTTCTTTGAAATATAATTTTTCCTTCCAGCAAGATATGAGAGAGATGAAGAAAAGAATGTGTGGAATCAATCCCTGCCAGTTAAATCTCATCTCTTATTGTAGCTTGTTCTGCATTGAACACCTTCCAATGGATGGTTTATTTCTCCAGCATAGCTGCACTCTTCATTTCCTCCTCAAGACTGTTGCTCTCTCCCATCCTCCTCTATGGAAGCACCCCCCTTTCTATCTGTAGCCATGCAAATGATACTGGAGGGATGAGTCAGGAGGAATGCCTGAATTCATGGGAGATGGGAGAACAAATCTGCTTACAACTCCTTTAATCAAGCAGCAGATGGTTGTGTGATGCTGGAGCCAGTGGTTCTGTGTGTCTGCACGAGGAAAAGGAGAAAGGTAAAGCAGCCATGGCAGCCTACCCTGGCAGTAGTTCTCTATTTTTGTGTTTCCTACATAATTAACTAGCTCTGCCTGGATCTCTTTGCTCATCATCCGAACAGCTGATTTCCTGAAAATGCTTCCAGTTTTGTTCCAGCCACCTCCAGCTCTCTTGCTGAGATGTTTCTGGAAAGGAGCCCTACCCTAAACAAACACTTGAGAATTAACCAGAGTGATGGTGGTGGCTTCCTGCTGGCACTGGAGTCCTCAGTGATGACTCCTTGCTTCCCACACTTTCAGCAGGCCTTTGCCAGACAAAGGGATGGCTCCATAACACTGCAAACCAGATCCAAGCTGTAGTCTGGAACAGAGCAGTTACGCTGGTCCTGTGATGCCAGCTGAGCCAGTCACAGGGTTACATGAAGGAAAAAAAGCAGCTTCTGTCTCATGGCAGCAGCTTGTTCCATGAAACACGTGCCTTCTGCCTTTTTACAGGCTGGCTTGTGGAAAGAAGGAGAATTCAGCAGTAACTGCCTTGTTTACCAAAAAGTATTTGTGTATCCACTTGCTTAAGCCATTTAGACTCAATCTGGTGAATGAGTTGCTTAAAGGAGGATGATGAATGTATGCAAACCACATTGTCCAGCTGAATCTTGTTTACCACACTGAAATGTCAACATTATTTTCTGCTGCTATCTTGAAGTGTCAGTATTTCTGTTTCCAGACAATGCAGCATTGCTGGAATACCAATGAGGAGTCAGCAGACTTCTGAAGCTCCTAAGTCCTTATATAAATCCATGTGTAAGATTCACTTCATAGCTGTCATTTTGGGAAATAATGAGGTTTTGGTGCATGTTTATCAGAATACCTGATTTTCTCTCCACTACTTCCAGGGTCTTTAGCCGCATAAGAAGGAATAAAAAACTTTATGGAACTTAATTAGTAATCAGTTCTTAGGCAATGGATACTAGTATGTGACTTATGATTGACAAGTGGGAACATGTTTGTTTAAAATTAAGGATACTATCAAAAGTGTTTAAAGTCTTAAATGATGGGGCTGTCTGCAAAAATCTGATTTTTTTTTTTGTGGTGTGGAACAAGCCAATAGCTACAAACTGGAGAGAAACATGGATTATTTATTTCAGAGTTGTGCAATCCAAAGTGCTTGGTGGAATTCCACAAATGAGGCACATCAGCTATCAACATGTTTTACTACTTCTGCATTTTAGCAAGGAAAAAACAGTAATTACTAGGAAAGCTATGTAACTTGTAGCCAATGAAGAGTCTTCCATCAGTTAATGATTCTCTTGCTTCTCATGCTGGTTAGTCCACTTGCTCAGTCTTTCAGTCCTCTTGGGTTGGTGGTCCTGATCTCCCCCTGCTGGAATTACCTTTTTTCCAGTTGAAGCTGATTTCAGCACAATTGCTTTCTTGGGTTTATCAATTTCTTCCTTATCTTGAGAATTCTGCTTGAAGACTTTGTGGCCCATAAATTCTGCATTCTTCCTGTCTGCTCTCAGTGGGCATCCTTCTTCCCAAGGTTTGCTAACCTACCCCTAGGTCTGAGACCACTGAACTTTCACAAGGTAAGTCTTCCAACAAGTAATCTGGTTTTCTCACACATGGAAGTAATTTAGAGCTTGCTTGTTAGCTGCTGTTTCATGGATTAGATCTCCATTCTTGTTGATCAGATGCTTGAAAGTATGCAACAATCAAAGAACATCCTTTCTTAAGAAAATTTTTACATATTCCCCATCTTGCAACAGTGAAGGTTTTTTTCATTTATTACTTTTAAATTGAGTCTTTACCCTGGTTTTAGTGGCAAAACACAACTTCTTAAGCCTGAGCCTTGAAGATACAGCCAGGATATATCCGCAAGTACTAGTTTGCAGCAACAGACTTGGGCACTTGTAAATATTTTAGGGGCTCAGTTATTTAAAAGTTTGACCTGTCAATGCTTTAAAACTCTGCCAGAAGTAGTTATGCCAGGGAATGTTTGGTCATAAAGGATGACAGTAAAATCCCAGTATCCATCAGAGCAGTTGCTGCTGCTGTAACCAACTTGTCTGTCCTTATGGAGGCAGAGGGAGACACCACCAGGGAGTCTGCTGGAATTTGTTGATATCCAGATCCAGATCCCAGAAGGGAGAAATGGGGTCTGGGGACAGAGCCCCCACGAGCCTGGAGGAGGGTAGCTGGGAGCAGAGGCTTCACTTTGATTCCTAGCCTAGCTCTCTGCACCGAAGCCTCCTGAAGAGGCAAAGCTTGTTGCTTTCTGGTTTTTACCTCAATGCAAAAAAGGAATGCTTGTGGCAAGATGGGTAATGTGTGTGCTTGCTGCTCATTCCCCAAAAAGAGACCAAATGTGCCAAGACCTAATGAGACAGATGCACAGGGAGGCAGAGGAATGAGTACCTTGAACTGGTGGGAAGTACTATTTCTGGGGATCAATGCTTTTGAGACGATTGAATGGGAAGTGCAGGCTAGAGAGGAAGCATCTTAATCAGCTGTGGTTTTCTGTAGCTTGTTGTTCAGTAGCTCTGGCTCTTCCACAGTGCTGGATAACTTTCCAGCATCAGCCATTACAATAAGGAGTTCTTTGCTGTGTGATATTTTAGGAGAATTTTAAACAATATCAGAAATTAATTGCTCATCCTCACTTCTAATTTATATCCTCTAGAAAAGCCTGTTATACTAGATAGTTTGAATTCTAGTCACCCTCTAAGATGCTTTGTTGTATCTGATCTGGGGGATAGATATTGATGGTTTGTACCCACAGTTGTTATCACCTGTATCTCCCAGGCTGATCTGGAGGTGAAAATCCAGGTTGTTTGGAAGTAACACCTGATTGCTGCAAGAGTTTTCTGATAAGGGTTTTGGGAAAAGGAAACCAGATCTTGGTATCTGAAGGTTGAGCTGAAAATTTGATCCCAATCTTATCCACAGTACATTTTTAAATCTTATTGGAGTTGTTCGCAAGGATTGTAATTGTAAATTTAAAGGCTCTAGTGCAAAAAGCTGTATGGGATTTGGTTCTCTGCCTCCAAGTCCTGTCCTAGGGCTGCAGGGTGAATCCTCTACCTGCTGATATTGACAGCACCTCTAAAGGGAGAGAGCAGTTGGAGAACCTCAGAATCCCACAGGCAGCACAGCATGTGTGTTCTCTGGAAGATTCCAGATACTTGTGTTGTGTGATCGCCCCCTGACCTGGGGTTTCCTTGCGTGTGCGGTACCTGAGATGAGCCTGGTGCTGCAGAGGAGGTGCTGGAGTGTGGTTTGAGCTGCACAGCTGCTCCTGTAGCCCTCTTCAGCTCAGTCTGCTCCACAGCAATCTCAGATGTGCCAAAATAAACCCTACTGAACCACCTCCAGCTGAACTCAGCAGTTTTAAGGGCTCTGAGGGTCTCTAGTAATGCTTGTTAGCTCTAAAGAGGATTCTTGATTGCTTAGTGCTTTTACTGCCTTTGTGCTCTTAGCCTGCAAACCTTGCTGAAAGGACAGAGAGGGGGAAGATACAGCTCAGTCAGTGAATTAATTTAGAAAATGCATCTTTGAGAATGCTGGCTGTCAGGGAAACCTCTGCCTTTTGGAAGAATCTCTAAGAAATCTCCAGGAATTGCCACTTCAAGATGTTTTCACTCTAATTGTTCTGTCCATAGTTAAACCTTAGCTCTCACAGAGCAGGTTTGCTCTTGGGCACTTTCATGGTCAAGAACCAGAACGTCTGAAATTGAGTGTTGTTCTATGCAGCAAGGAGAATTGTGGGCTTCAGTGGTCAGAAAACATTGTTTGATTTTAAACATAATTAATGATCCTTCTTGTATGTAATATTGTTGTTTTATTCTCTCTGTCAGCCTGTATCTTTTGATAATTCATAATGAAACATAGGATGCTTTGTAGCTTAGTATTTTTAAAGAGTATCTAGCATAGCAAGAGCTTTTGTGTTACAGTGATTCAGCTAGTAACAATTAATAAAACTCCTGAGGTTTTTCCCAGCTCCTTCTTCCAAATGCCCTGAGACACTGAGCCTTTAAAAAACTCATTTATGGCTCCTTCTTCCATTATTCTTAATATAATATGCCTTTGCAACGAGTAAATTGTTGTTGTGGCTATAAAATAAACTGATGAAACAATTCTTGAATTGTTGATCTGCACTTGGCTCCTCTTGGATAAGTGACTTTGCTTTTCCAAGCTGGAGCATGGAATACCTGCCCATGAGAGAAAAGCAAGGCAGGAACCTTAGAGGTGGGATTTAGTTTACTGTCTAAATGGGAATATATGCAATATTTGGGAGTTTGGATTTGAAGGTTTGATATACACTGGCATTTTAAACTAAAAGACAGAAAATATGATGAGCAACTAAGAGGGAGAATCTAATTAATGCTAAATCTGAAGCATACTGCTGTGACTAATCCATCCAAGTTGTGCATGCTTGGGTTATTGTGAAGCGACCTTTGCAGCATTCAAAGGGCAAAAAATATCTGGAAACAATAATTAAAGCTTTATATTGTGATTTGGCATACTATACTTGGCATAATATACTTTTAGTTGTGCATTGACTTTCCCAAATGAGCTACTTTGTGTTAGCAGCCAAAAAACACTTCCACGGCAAAATTTTCTCTGCTTCCCTGTTTTTTTTCTTGAAAGTGATTGTGCTTTTTCCAATTAAGATGGAATTGGGTAATTTTGTGTCAGGGACAGAGGGCTTGGTCCAAACTGCCTGAGGTTTGATGGTTTGCATTCAATGCAGCTGGGTGTGGAACCCCAAATGCTTTTTTGGGGGATGGGTGTGTTGCAGGCAGAGTGGAAACTTCACAAGTTCATCAGGGAGAGCCTCCCATGAGTCATGAGGTGCAGAAGGACCCTCTTGCTTTCTCAACACCTCCTCCTCACAGAGCAGTCTGGGTGCAGCTGGATCCAATCCTAGCCCCAGACTGAGTCAGTGTTTATATCTGAGGAGTTAGGGAGTATAATTGAACCTTTACACAACTTTGTCCTGCCAGGATTAAGGATGGCAAATCAAATACATTAATATAAATTATTTCAATTGAGTATGATAGTGATTAGACTAAAATATGTTAATCTGAATTGCAGAGCATCCTGCTGCAGTGTTGATACTCAGCAGGTGATGTGATCTGTTTGTGCATCTGTTCAATTATTTATTTAAGAATTGTAATAGCTGAATGCAGCTTCACAGAATTCCTCTGGTTTTCAGGAAGTGTGGCAAAGAAATTCCTATCATGAAGCTAAACTTTATAAGTAGTCTTAAAAAAATAAGTAATTCCACAGTGAGTGATGCTTATGCTTCTGGCATTAACCACATGTGCACTCTATATTTTGACCACAGCAGCATTATTGGATTTGGAAGCTTCAGAAAAGAGCTTAGAACTTTTAGAAGGTTTTCAAAGTAATGGTTGTGTTAGTAAGGCTGTAAGAAGTGAGGTGAGGAAGGAAATGTCATAACTCTAATAAGAGTAGAAGAACAAGTGGTGAAAAGTAAAGAAGCTTTTCAAGTCAAGGAAGGTGCTGGTTTCATCTGGCAAGATTTTGTAGTGCTCTGGCAAAATTAGGAGCTATACTGTAGTCTTTATTGTAGACTGCCTTTGTGTGGCCTTGAATTTGATGTTAGCTGAAATTCATGTAATATCTTTATAAGAAAAAGTGAATTTATTAAATTGCATTCATTTAATAAAACTAAATATTCTAATATACCTAGGAAGTTTTCAGAGTTTTAGATTTGTTGCACTTTTTATGATGTCCATAGATGAATTTGATAATGTTATGCTTAGACATGTAGTTAATTGGGGAACCCCGTGATTGGTCTGAATAGGGACTGATTTTAAAATGGGCTCCTTGGATAAAACATTCTTGCTTACAAGTATATAATAAAGCCTGGGCAGAGAGCAAAGCATAATTTGTGTTCTGGGTGTGGTTTTTAAATGTTTTATTTTGGTTTTTTTTTAGAGATGTCTTAAAATTCCATTAGTTTACATTTCTGCCTCAAATACACATAATTTGTGAAATTCCAAATTTGTCACTAGGTCTGTTCCTAGGCTTTCCAAGGGTATCACAGGCACCTGCAAAAGAGCTATGTATCTCAGAAAAAATGCCTTTATGTCAACACTGGAAGCACATTACCAAGAGACTTTAACCCAATTGTTTGGTTTTTTTATTTTAATAAATTTTTGGTACTGTGCCTGCAGCTTCTTCCTGTGTGAAGAAGTGATAGGTGCAAGTGTAGTATGGCTGTCATAGAGGTGCAGCTTGTGCTTCCACATTTCTTAGGTTGAGCAGAAGCCCCTTGGAAAATGAGGTTCAATCATTTTATAGCCTTTGTGTTTAACACATCATGTTAAATGTATTTGTCCCTGTCCTTTTGGCAGTGATAAATGGCTTATTGGATCAGAGGTCTGGGATAAATCAATAAGGAAACTTCTCCTTCAGTGTTCATATATCTGCTGGTACCTGGAGGGATGTTACTGAGGATCAGAAATGAACTAAAGAGCTCTCTAACAGCTGGCAATCTGCTCTTTTTATCAGATAAGCACACAAGAGTTTTGGAGGAGTTAAAAAAATCTAAACAATTTAGATATAGGATAGATAAGTAATTGCTTCATGTACATCTATCCAAGGGTTAGGCCTCTTGCATGGATCTAAAAGCAGAGGTTCAGTGGAGACTGGAAAATGTCTCATCCAAGCAATCACCTGTGTCAGCACCTCTTCCTGTACTCAGTAGCATGAATAATTGAGTTATTTGTCAATGTCAGTAAGAACTGCTTTCAAAGGTTTCTTTACATTCACTTTCTACTCTTGGTACCTGGGCTTTCCTCCTGCACCCCAAAAGGACTTACATACAGGTGATTCTTTGTTTCATGGTGGCACCATTGCAGAGCCAGTGTAGTGGAGAAAGAAGTGCAGTGGCAGCGAAGTCAAGTCCACTCCCATCCCTATTCCTCCAAATTCTGATGCCAGTGGAGAGTTGTGGCTTTTCTCACAGCACCTTGTCTGTACATTGCTGCCCTGAATGATGTACAGAGGATGTGTTGCTGTGTACTTCTAGGGTGGTTTTATGTTGTTCACAACGATGGAATGCCACTGTCATTTTTATGAAAGGTTCAGTGTAGGGTGTCATTGGGGATTTAGGAGTGTCTGCTGCCAGGCAGAAGTAGGGATAGTTAATCACTTTCATGTTTGTGCTTCTCAATTTCCTGCCCTGACTTTGCAAAACATGGTTTATCTTTGCTGCTCAGAACAGCTCAGGGCTGTGGGAGCCAAAGCTCTCCTAAGCCAAGGGAAGCTGATGTGAAGGAAAGCTGGGAATGGAGGGGCTCAGTGACACTGCTGTTCCTGGGGGGAGTTTGCTTTTGGGTCAGCACTGCTGGCCTTCCTGAGGGAAGGGGAAAGGAAGCAGAGAAGCTCATTTAGGAACGTGTCAGGGCTGAGGGATGCCAGTCCTATCTCTAAAGCAGCAGCCCTAGTAGCAGCAGGAGGGTGGTGACTTGGTGGTGAGGCAATTCAGTGTGATCATGAGCTCTTCTCCTTTTAACATGTGCCATTGCACTGAAAATATATTCCCAGGCTTTTGGAAGTAGGAGGAAATATTAAATTAAGGGGAAAATATTAAAGCCAGCTTGTGTAACTCAAGTAAGGGCTGCCTGGTGAGGTGCTTGTTGGGCATGGGGGTGGTGGTGGGCGTGACAAGGTGTTTGGGCAGGTTCCTAGGAAGGGAAGAGGAGCACTCAGTGGTAAAGGCATCTTGCCTGTGCCCATGGTGCAGTGAATCTAGAGGTTCTGGGAACAAACCCTAGACAGTAACTCCTCAGCCCTGCTCTGTGTAGCTCCTGAGTTGTCCCTTATCAGTACCTAGGTAGGAAACAGAAAGGAAGGGGGGAACCCAAGGAAGTGCTACTTAAACATGCGCAGAGGAAAACAAAATCAACTTATTTAGATACATTTCCTATGTATTTCTGCATTAATCCCAGCAACTGAAGTACTCAAATGCACAGCTAAATGCTTTTCTTTAAAAGAGGATACAGGTATAAAATGCATCTTAAATGTAGCAGGAGGGTGGCAAATGCTGGGATAATGCAGTGTCAAAGTACACAGAGAGCTGGGCTAGGTTGAGCTGGCAGAGAAGCTGTGCTGTATTTTGAAGTTTAAAGTCAAATCAGATCAGCAGCCTGCTACATGTAACAGAAAAAATCCCAGTGAGTTCAGGCATAGAAAAGAAAAAACATGGTAATAGGATTGTGTTATTACCATCAGTGCTGTGGAGGAAAATAGGGGAGACTGTAAAGGGATGGGGCACAACAGCTGTGTCATATTGGGATGGGATGCTGCAAATGGGCTTTAAACACTGTCAGTGGCAGCTGCATAAATGAACTAGGGAGGGGATTTGAAGGGGGAGAGGCAGCATCTGGTTCCTGAGCATGCAGAGCAATTTCAAAATGTCACAGTAAAGCTGCTGTGGTAGCAGCTACAGGGTGCATAAATTCAGCATCTCTGCAGGGACAACAGAAGTGAGAAGGCTCCCCACCAGAAGTTGAAGACAACTCTGAGAGAGCAGAAAAGGAGAATGTCTGCTGTGGGGGTTGGTTTTGGTTCGTGGTGTTTGTTTTTTGGTTGGTTGTTTTGGTTTTTCTAAACAAATCCTGAAAGAGTAGTTAAGGGTCAAATCTTTGTGGTGGTTTAAAGACAGCGCAGGAGACTCCAAGGAAAAGAATTTATCCAACAGACCCTTTTCTGTGATGTACATATCTGTTGTTTTTTCAAACACATCCAAAGAAGTAGGTTACAACAGAAAAATCAAATTATTTTATCCCTTTTGCCATCCCAGTGGAGAATGTGGGAGTTTTAAATGCCCCAAAATCTCCCCTTTGAGGGTGGCAGGTACCAAAGGATTTGTCTTGGTGCCTGTAGAAAAGGTGGCTGGAGGAATAACATAACTAAAATAGATTGTGACATGTCATCACTGTAGTGTGGTGTGCCTTGAAGGACAGAAAAAATTACTTGTAATATGTAGCTGCTCACTTTAATATGATTCACTTAATATGATTTTGCACTTTCAGAAGACTGAAGGGATGGTAAAGGACGAGAGGGAGGCAGTTTCCAGGGAAGCCCAGAAAGCCCATTGTCCTTATCTGGCAGATTGACTTTACTTTTAATCACAGAATTCACCTTTGGGTGAACATAATAGATGGCAGAATAGTCAGTATGGCTTTTGCAACAGCAAGGCTTGCCCTGTTTTTTTTTTATTGGAGCTCTTTGAAGCACATGGTGCCCATGTGAGCAAAGATGATTGTCAGCTGAGGTGATATATTTGGATTTTCTGCAGGTAGTTGACAAAATCACCAACCACACTTCATAAAAAAAAAAAATTAAAAAACCCCAACACTGCAGTGAACCAGCAAGGTAAATCTTCAAATGAATGAATAATGGATGAAAACTGACAGAATGTAGGTGTCAGTAAAATGGGCGAATCTCATGGTGGAAATCAAGCCACCAGTAAAGGGCTGCAGAGGTCTCTGCTGGAGCCTGTGCAGCTCGATGTATTGATGGGTAACTTGGGAAAGACAGGGAACAGTGAAGTGAATGAGCTGCTGCTGATGCTTTAGCATGCAGGGCAGTCAGATGGGACCTGTCTGAGAAATTGCAGACAGGCTTCATGAGGTTGAGCAACCAGGCAGCAGAAGGTCACAGGAAAATCAATGTATTGATTAAACTGCCAGTTTACCTTCAGCAGTAATGCCTTAAGATTGTAAGAGACGTTCTTATGAAAACAGCCTCTCAGTAGTGGGCAAAAACCCCACCCCAAAGCTGAAATCAAGAGGAGTGATCATCTCTAAAATGACACAGCCTAATTGGAGGAGATGTGGACAAGAGCAACAGGGGTGCTTAAAGCAAAGAATGGCTCCTGCAA
Source organism: Agelaius tricolor (assembly GCF_023055355.1). Taxonomy (NCBI): domain Eukaryota; kingdom Metazoa; phylum Chordata; class Aves; order Passeriformes; family Icteridae; genus Agelaius; species Agelaius tricolor. The sequence continues at coordinate 10,144,674 of NW_027269263.1, forward strand.
GTGGCAGGATGGACTGCAGTATAATTTTTCAGGCTGGAAAGGAGCTGCAGTGACAGGTGTGATGGAGATCTGTGATGAGATGTGACTGCCACACAGGGGATGCCTGGGGAGTGAGTGTTGCTGTGCTCTCCAGCAGAAGAGCTGGCAGCATCCCGTGTAGCTGGTTGGCTGCAGGTTTAAAGCACAGGGCAGAAATGCTCTTCTGCACGGTGTAGTTAAGCTGTGTAGCTGTCCCATGGCCCTCTGCATTGGTTCACACAATGACAGAATTGGTTTCAGGAACATCTACTGAAGGCTGTTGAATAGGGAAAGGGTATTTCTGGCTCAAAGCCCTGGCCTCACCAGCTAGAGTGTGTTCTGAGGACCTGGTGCTGCATGCTTTGCCTCTTCATGAGCAGATTCCCTGGGGCTCTGCTGTTGCTGGCTGCTGGAGAGCAAAAGAGGGCTCTTGCCTGGCTTGTACAGCCTTTCATACCTCACTGAAAACAGAAAACAAGTGAATGTATGACAAATACCTTGAGTTACACTGCTGTTCTGTAGACCTTGTGGTTTACAGTAGTAATTTCCAACAAATCCTCTTGCCATCCCTTATGTTTCTAGGGCTACTTTTAGAGCTGCTGCCTTGAAAGGAGCAGGTGAGAGCTCTGCTTTTTTATAGGTAAAGCAGGTAGGGCTCTAGCTTATTTGACCTCAGCAAATAGTAGACAGGATCATTGGTGGCTGAAAAGGGAATTTAAGGCTTCTTTCTTTGGGTTTTTTGAGTTGTATACTGGGTTGGCTTTTTTGGATCCCTGATCTGGCAGTCAGCACAGTTCCATGCATCCCACTGATGGGGCTGTGGAAGGCAGGGGGAAGAGAAGGAGCAGGACCAGGGAAGGCTCTTCATGCAAGCAGCTTAAGCTTGATTTATTCTGTTAAGTTGCACCCCTTGGCCTGCTTTTGGAAGGTACAAACACAGAATCTTTGCTCAAAAGTTGTATTCATTCAATTAAAATTGCTTTGATTTTTGAAAACTGGTATGAAATAACAAGCAGGGTTTCTTAAACCTATGTGAACCTGTTGGCTGCTGGCTTAGCTTACATTAGCAAATAATATCTCTAAAACATGGCTAAAAAAAACCCAAATTATAATTAATGACAAGTTCTACAATAGGCGTTTTAAAATAAGTAATTTTTTAGTTAGGTTGCAAACACTTTGTGTCTGTTTTGCCACAGGGCTCAGAAGCTTCAGGAAAGCTTCTTTAGAAATCTTTTATGCCCATTCTTTGAGAATGTGACCTAGCAACCATTTAAAGAGCTGGACTCTTTAAATGATTTCTATTTTGGGTGTTTGCAGAGCAGAACAGAAGAATAAGCCTGGTACTGGGAAATATAGGAAGAGACAGGCCCTTTACTTCATACAAAATAGGTCAGCATTCCCCACTGCCCTGGGGTAACTCTGGGTGCCCCAGAATATCAGCTGCAGGGAGGATGAGGGAGTTGCATGATTTCCTGAACCTCATAGTGCTTAGCATTAAATAATTTGCATTAAATAATGCAAATATTGCTGGCAGCTCATTAGGAATGGTAGTGTATGAAATAATGTTTTTTATAGCAAAGTGTTTTCCAGTAAAGCATTGAAAAGCAAGTTGTCATCCCTCAAACGTGGTAGAAGTCTGATCCTGCTTATATGGCACATGGGAATTTGGGGTGCTGGAAACTGGCCTGTTACAGGGTATGTATGTGCAAAATGGACATGTTAAAAATCCTATTTTCGATCTAAATTCATCACCATAATTTTTTTTCTTTAAAAAGAAAACAATTCAAAATAATATGTATCTCTTCAAAAGGAGAACTTGCAAAGTAATGTGTAAATGCTGATAGCATTTACTTAATGTTAGTGCCAATAATGGAGACCTACAGAAGGAAATATTAATTGTCCAGATTTAAAATAATCATTATAGTAATTCATGATGTTAATGTTCTTAGTAGCTAATGCTTGACATATAATCAGCTTTGTAGTGGTTTTTCACTTCTTCTCCTAGCCTAGTTCTGTGTATATTTAATTGAGCTAGCATGGCTAATTCAGTTTCTTTTATCAACTCTACCCATGGCGAAGGTCTGTGAAGCTCTTTACATAGTTGAACTGGAATGTGAGGGAGACTTTTCCCTTTCCATAAACTCATGGTTTCCTTTACTAGTGCAAGGTGCCCTGAAACACATTACTTGTGCTGCAAAGTACATCTTGATTGAATTACACTGCTGACATTTCTGCCTATTCAAGCTCTCTTGCTCCTTTTAGGTTGTCCTGTGAAACTGCTAGAAATGTTTTCAGGTTTTTCTTTTTGCTTCTCCTTGAAATTGTGATTTTTAAAAAGATTATTATTATTAATTTGGGTGCATGTAAAATGGGGAAAAAAAAAATCTAAGTCCTGTGTGGCAGCAGCTGCCTGATCCCTTGAAAAGTTGGAAGCAATGGAAGCTCTGAGGAATTAAATAACAGGAGTGAAGATTGGTGCTGCAATAGATAGATTCTTTTTTTTTTTTTTAATTTTTATGTTAGACTTAAACTTCCTTTACTATAGAAACACTGTGACTCAGCTTCATAAATCATGAAGGATTGAATTTGTTGATAGAATCTTGTTGAATAAAGGTTCTTGTTTCATGAGTGACTTTATTTTCACCTAAGTGTGCTGCTCTCATGACCTAGACAATCCTTTGTACAAAATATTCCAATTATTTTTCTTTTTCTGTGCTCACTTCAGTGAAAAAGAAATGGACTCTTTGAAACACTTGAGTTGTGATACAAAGGAGGACCAAATCTGACTGGTCTAACTAAAACGGAGAGGTGGGGGGCATCTGAGGACTCACTGGTACTATCTTCTGCACAGCTGTGACAAAACCCAGCCCAAATCAAAGCACTAAACTGTTTTCAGGTCACCACAGATCCTGGAAGCAGAGATGGTACTTGGTGAACATTTAGAATGTTTTTGAGATTTAAATTTTTCTTCTAAGAATAAAAAAAAGAGTAAAATGGTTTGATAAAATCACTTTTTCTGAACATCACAGAGGATCTGTGGTTGTCATACCTAAGATTGCAGCATAAACTTTTTTCAAATGTATCTTCTCTACAGCATCTTTAGTTCAGTGATAAGGTAACTATTTGGATAGTATTTAAACAGCAAATTTTTTAGCTATTTTTTTTAATAAGTGTTTCCTAAAGTGTACCATATCAATACTTTTACAGCAGGAACTCTTGAGAGCAGTGAGACTTTGATGTCCATAAGGATTTCTTTGCTTAAGAGTATTTGCCACCTTTAAAACCAAGCAAGAAACCCTCCAAAACTTCCCTTTGGATAGCCAAAAATCCATGTCCTCTGTGAGAACCTGTTAAAATTTGACTGTACCTGATCATTATTCTTCAAAATTATTTTTCTGCATGCATTTCTGAAGAAAATAGGACAGCTTATGAATGCTGTAGTTTTTTTAAGTACACAGAAGTAGAAGAACACTAACATAGTTAACTTTGCTCAGAGGTGAAATGTGTTTAACCCCCTGCATCCTTCATTTTGGCCATTGGGCAGAGGTCCCTCTACTGATGACTAATAGTTACTTTTATCCCCCAGGCTTTTACCTGTTTGCAGCCAGGTAAAGTGTAAAGAAAACAAAGTAATCTGAATTTGTAGCGAGGCACCATCCAAAGATAGTGTTCTGAGCTGTAGAACAAGGCAGGTTACAATTTTAGAAGAGATTTGGCAGGAGAGGAAAGTTGTATGATTTCTAAATGAAGTTTCCTGGCTTTTTGACTCTGACAGATGGGGGTATCATTTTTCAGCATTGAGTCATCTTGTATGTTCTAACTATAGTTATAACACTTTTCTGAGAGACATTTCATAATTTATTCACTGACAGGAGTTATCACAGCTGTCTGCCAGATGAAGATTTTTCTCAGCACTTAAAGGAATAGTTGCCCCAGTTTAAGTGGGATCCTGCTCTGGATTTCAGAAAAAGAGGCAGGTGGACCATGGCTGCATTGTTATAGCTCCAAGCCTGCTGTGGTCTCTGCTGCTTGCTGAGAAGGTCAATGAGAGGCGTATCAAATGTGGGGAAGGAAGAAGGGAACAGCCCCAAATACATCATAATGAGATGGGTGGGATTTAGCAGAAAACAGGTCAATAATGAACTAATTTGCCTGCACTTAGAGCATAAAAGTCAAAGATGAATAACCACAAATGCTGCTGTTTTTAAGACTTAAGCAAAAGACAGTTATTTAGACTGATAGGTTTGCATCCAAAAAGAGTTTACCCTCTCTTTTCCTTATTAGAAACAATTCTGTTTAATAATGATGGTAGAAGGTGGCTGAGTTGAGGGAGGGAAAGGAATTGTATTAAAATTTGTCCTGGTCCTACAGGGGATTGGGAAGAGAAGGGTCTGGGTTTTGATGAAGGAGTTTAGTAGCAAAACCTTTTGCCATCAGAATTTGCTGGATCTCTGCAATTAGTTCTGAGCTTCCTGTCTCTGCAGTGTGGTGACAGAAGTAACTCACCTCTCCCCAAATCAGTGGAAAATGGTAAATGTTCAGCATATTTAAATTGGGCAAGCTTAAAATGTAAGACTAGCCATTTAATGGAAAAAATAGTATTTAACTTGCATAGTGAGGAGAGATGGAAAAAAAGAACAAATATTCTGACCACAAGAGCCCTTGAAGCAAGAACTGAAACGTTCATTTAGTGTTGCAGCACCTTGTTCTGTAACTCCTGCAGCTCTGCCAGCCTTCCTTGCCCTCTTTCTTAGGACATGCCTGCGATGTGGAGGTGTCTTTTACTTTGATGATGGAAAACCAAATGACTGGAAGTAGGCATGACCAGATTTTTTTCTTAGCCAACAGTGTTAGTGACAGCCTTTGAATGCAGGATTTAAAATATCTTTGCTCCTTAAAAAAAAAAAGGCAACAACAAAATCCAAAAAACTCCAGCACCAAAACAAAACCTTCGTAATGATATTGGGTGTTGTCCTGCATGACCCTGAGTGTGGTTTAGTATATAGCAAAGAAGTATTTTGCTTCCAGATGGCAGCATGGAGGAACATTAGTGAAATCAATACCCCATTAAAGATGCAGGCTGCATTAGGTTGGTGTGACAGATTATTTTCTCTGAGTGCTGACATCATGTTTTGTGGTGTCCGTTCCTGGATCTCCAGGAGGTAGTGGTGGGGCTGACTCAGCCCTCCTGAGCAGCTCAGTCTCTCAGGAGATCTCCTGCCATGGTGCTGCTGCCTGGTGGAGGCTGCAGCCCTGGGGATGTCCTGGCACTGCTCTCTGCCCTGGCCATGGTGCTGCCTGGGATGGTCCTGGCAGGCCTTGCCAGGTGCGGGGATGGAATGTAAGAAAATAAAGGTAGTGCAGAAGGTAATCTCACCCCTAAGGAGTTGCAGCTGCATTAATTACCAAAGATTAGGAACAGGCCTGCCCTTAACAGGCCACAGCTGTGTCTAATAAGGATGAGTGCTATAGAAGAGTGGGTTAGCTGGGTGAGGAGACTGCTGGAGTTTTTTGGCTGTGCTGTGAAGGAAGAGTCAGTGCTGTGAGGAGATGCCCATGAGAAATCACTAAAAAGGTGTGGAACTTTTGCAATAAGGTGACAAGGTTGCCAGATGGCTGAGTGAGCTAAAAAGGGAAAGGTAGGTGGGAAGAGGTCTGTAGAGAGCCAGCAGAGCAAGGGTGATGCTGGGGAGATCAACAGGACAGGGGATTTCTCTGTTGCCTCTGTTATTTGCATGATGAGGTGCAAAAGCAGGGTACTGGAGTGGGGCTGAAGAGCCTCAGCTTTGCTTCTTAGTTACATCTGTCTGTCTGTGGCCTTGAGTAATTTGCACCCCAGTTTCCCTATAGGTAAATCAAGAAAATAATGTTTCTTTATCCTTTTATGCTACTTTGAGGTGCCCAAAGAAAGGTGGTGAGTGTTGTTATTCACAGACTCACATCTTTTTCCAACTTCTTGTATTTTGCTGCTTAGAATTAAGTATTTACATGTCCTAGTCTGGGAAGATGAATTTTCCACTTAAAGGTGATGTTTCATGCTTGCCAAATCATTGCTTTAATGATAATTGGTCCAACATGCATCAAAGGAAAATGCCAAAATGGTTTGGGATTCAAAGGCACAATGTTTTTTACTGTATTGTGTGCAGTGGCTGGTAGGAAGGCACTTCCCAGCTATGTTTATAGGAAACTGTTGGTCTCAATCAACAAAGTACCTTCAAAGCCCAGGAGTTAAAGCTTGCAGTGTTGTTCATGCAGTTAAAGAGTTTTCATAATTACATTAGCACATCTTGAAAAACTTGGTCAAGTAGGGGAGGTGAGGTGAGAGTTTGTAAAGCAGCTGCATAACTCTTTTGTCTACAGATCAGATCTATGATTTAGGTTTCTGACTTTAGATTTAGATTGTTTATACTCTTAGTATTTAATTTTGGATGCACCATTATAAAACTTGACTACGAAATGTGATTTTAAAATGCCTAATCAGCTATTCCTCCTTCAATTTGATTCTCCATCAATGCAGAATTACATCCTCCCCTCACTAATGAAGTAAATAAATCAATACAAGTGACTTGCAGCCATAAAGTCTGCTGAATTACAAGCTTATGCAGCACCACCAAGTCCATAAATGCACCATTTTAGTGCCTCATCCTTGGCTTATAAAGCAGCAAGTTGAAAAGGGAGGTAATAAGGCTGATGGGCAAGTTATTAAGGCAGAATTTCCATTCTGGAACAGTCCATATTGGATTCTTTCCTGCTGTTCTGTTTGGAACATTCTCTATGGGCTTCCCAGTCACTGCTGCTGTCCTCCACAGGGAGTGTGTGGGCTCCCAGGTGCAGTGGTGGCATCTGCATGGAATTCCCAGTGCTCTGGGCCTCTGCTCCTGCTGCTCCTGCCCTCCTGCTGGCAGGTGTGCTTCTTTGTCTTCTCACCTCTTGGACTTTGCTATCACTTTCTGCTTTTGGCTCCACCCTCAGTGGTTTTTCCTTTGGAAAAACGAATTGCTTCTCTACAGAGAAATGGATTTAACAGTCTGGAAGAAGCAGGTGACCAGTCACCATTATATATGCTAGAATATATATGAAGCATATGTATATCTATGTAAATTTTATAAGTTGTAATATGCAGTATTTATAAAACTGTAGGTTATATCTGTCAAATCTGTATGGGGTGTATATATACAAGTATTTATATAGACAGATGCATAGTTATGCAAATATGTATATACATATGCTGTATATAAATAAATAGAAGGTTTTAATCCTGTGCAGAAGAGGTTTAAAAAGCTGCTCAGATGAAGACTTGTTCTGACTGTGATATGAGTTATTATTTTATTATTAATAATGCATTTATTTTTGTTGGGTCCTGGAATCTCTGTGCAAGATTATGGTGCTGTATAAAATAGATAGTAATCTCTTCACGACAGAAATGGAATAAACAAAGTGAATTGAAGGCAGAGGAGAAGTAGACATGGAGGACCTGGACTCTGCTGTTCTTTGCTTACAACTACTTATTTTTGTAGGTAAAAGCATTAGCTTCCCAAAATCAGGATAAAACATAATATGTTGATATGAGGTAACAATTGTTTACTAACATTTTTCTCTTGTAGTAAAAGGGATAATTGTTTGTTTTTTAAAATTGCCTGTCAGTAAAGAAAAAAACCCTGATGTTGTGGTTTTGGAGAGCAGTATGTGTTACTCTGCTACTTCTGGCTTTAAAGATTAAATCAATGGGAATTATGTCATGCTTTGGGGATCTGATAGGTGGTAGTAGCCAAGCAGAGACCTCAAGCCTGCCCAGGCAGTTTCACACCTGCATTGGTTGGGGTGGAGCAGTGCTGGAGGTAGAACCCAGCAGTGAGGCTGTGGCAGTGTGTGCTCCTCTGCTAATTGCATTTCAGTTTATGTCTAGATCAGATCAGAGGCAGGGCTGGGAAGGAAACTGAATTTTCAGTCTCATTCACTTAGGAATCCTCAGCTTGATGAGGAGTAGGAATAATTGGGAGCTCAGTTTGACTCATGTTCTGATGGAATCCATTGTTTGATAGCCTTGTCTAAAGGCAAACTCTCGCTGGTTTAGCATGATGTGTGTCAGGAGAGCCTGGGCTGTGACTGCTGAACTGCAGCAGCCCTGCTCAGTCTGTCTGCAGATGAGCTGCTGGCTCCTCTACTTTAAATTACAGTCTTTGCTTCCTGAAATGGATGTTCCCTGACTTCCTAGGTCATGGTTTTAGGGGTTGTTGGGAGATGCTCCTGTTTGACTGCCATTTGAGTGTCTTCCATTCTATGGCACAGCAAAGTTCTGTGGCCTCTTGTACGCTGCCACAAGGAACTAAACCAGACAAAAAATTGGAAAGGAATGCTGATTTACTGAATTCTGATGAGTAAGAGAAAAATAAACCTGGAATGCAGAGGAAATTATTCACTGCCTCCCACCCTCAGACTGATGAGTGATGGCTACCTGAGGCAGACTGTCCCCAGTTTAATCCCAGTTTGGTGTTCTGTGGTTACTGCTTCGGGTGGTTGGGGTCAGCTGTCCCAGCTGTATTCCCTCCCAGCTTCCTCCCCACCCCTCTCACTGAGGAGGAAATTGGGGAAGAAAAGGGAACCTTGATGCTCTCCAAGCACTGCTCAGCATTTGCCAAAACACTGGTGAATTTCCAACAGTGTTATAGCCACAGATACAAAACCCAGCAGCATCTGGGCTGCTGTGAAGGAGCTCAACTCCATCCCAGTATACCACGATATGGTTAATTTCAAGATACATTTTGTATCAGCATCTCTAAGCTAATATTTAATTAAGGGCAATTTTTAATGTTAACGAAGTTTCATTTCACTTATTACATGTAACTGTGGGTAGCAGGTAAAGTGAAAATACTTGGTTTCTGTTTTATTGCTGTCTGAGAGGCAGAATTGAAGCAGATGAAATATAAGTATTAGAAAGAAAAACTGTTTCTTTTTAATAAATGCAAGCTTCATACTTTGCTTTTGCCAAGCCTGCAACTTTATTTGCTGGAATATTTTTTCATTCTTCTTAGGTATAGATGATATTCAGATGGTTTTGTAAATGAATTTTGTGTGGAAAGGTTCAGATGCAGGAGCTCTATAACACCTTCTTTAACACCACATTAATTCACTAGGATGGAAGTTTATCATGTCATATAAAATGAAACTCTCTCTTGATGTACACTCCATTCATGGTAGCACCTAATATATTGTTCTTCAGTGACAGCTTTAGTAGGAGTCTGTTTCCACTCTCCAGTTCTCAGATGATTGTGGGTATTACAGCTCCTTGCATGCATTAGCTAAGATGCTGTGGTCTTGCTCTGCTTCTTTGGTTAGACGTGGGGTAAAAGTTAAATCAGAGTTCATTGATGCAGAGGATGTAATGCTGTGTTCAGCAGCTGGATAAACTTTACTTGGCATATTGAAAATAATGTTTTCTGGCAGATACCAGTATGCTTTTCTCCATTCTATTGTTTTTGCTTCTACTGCAGTAAAAAAGGGAATTTGCATAAGACTTCAAAAACATCATGATATCTAAGAATTTATGTGAGTTTGGAGGGTGAAATTGAGGGCTTTTGCAGATTTTTCCTTGTTCTTTCTTGCTCCTACATTTGTCCTTGCCCTGTTGTTCACTGTGTTATTCTTCTTATGTGAAGTGCTCTGCAGGCTTTGGGGTACTTAATCTCTTCTTGGGAAGACAAGGGAGGCATCATGTGTGTCATGGGCACTGCAGTCTGCAAGAACAGTTCCATGGGGGTGATTTTTGATATGAATTTGGGGATAACACTGTCCTAATGGCCAGGCCTACAGGTTATCTGGGACAAGATATAGGTAATTGAGTAGTCTCCCATTAAAGAGACTGTCTGGCACTCCCTTTGTTGAAATAGTACAGAAGAGAAATTATGTAGGAAATACAGTGTTGATCTAGTAATTCTATTATTGATCTTCTAACAGCAAAAAAGTGGCATACTGCAAGATGAGGAAAAGCAGATGCAGAGCTGCCAGAGGTCTGGGTTTACCATTCTAATAGGTCTTGGGAGCGTGCACTTTGAAGGTTTGCATGCTTCTACATGGTTCTGCAAATCATTAAAGAAAAATTGCTCAGATTGTTTTGAGTACTATGCATCTGTAACTTGTTCACTGTAATGATGCAAGAGATTCCTGGAAAATAAGGGCTGGTTCTGCATCCACTAAAGCAAGTGGAGAATGAATCTCACAAGCAGAAAATGTCTGTGTTTGCACCTTCTTGACTTTTATTGATAATTGATTTTGGCAAGCATATTCAAGAAGAAAGTTGTGAAGAACCTAATGTCAGGATCTGTTTGGTACATTTCTTAAAGTAGTACTTTGAGTCCTGTGGAAAGAGGGGGGAGTATAGCGGTACAATGAGAAATTTAGCCTGTTGAAGGATCTGTACAAGTGTTGCTGCTGAGGTACAGCTTCTTGGTTCTCTGCCATCTATGATATAATCACTGTGCTTTACCATGTGGTTGGAGGAAGTCTGGTTGTTATTTCAAATTCATGATGATGTCCTACTGCTATTTCAAACCTTGTGTCCTCAGTTAAACATGAGAATTTTTCTTCTTGCAATTATAAGGTTTAAAATGTTAATCTTCTGTGTTTTCCTCTTCTTTCCGCTGTAGTAAAGTTCATTAGCATCATTCTTGGGAATTAACTGTTTTATTAGTAAGCTTAATGCCTGCCCTTAATTCCCTTTTAAGCAGAAACAGAATGTCCTGGTTTGGGTTGGGACAGAGGTTTTTTTTCTTCCGAGTAGCTGGTTTGGGGTTGTTTGGGTTTGTGACTGAAACAGTGATGATAACTCAGGGATGTTTTGGTTATTGCTGAGCAGGGCTGACATGTTGTTATCTTATTGCAGGGGTTCCACACTGTTGTCTCCTATCACAAAAGTTCCATACCTTCTTGGTGTTTCTTGTGGGCATCTCCTCAGAGCACCGACTCTTTCTTCTTCACAAAGCAGCCACTGACTCCAGTTCCCTTCTCACCCACCCACCCCACTCTTTTATAGCACTCTTCTCATTGCTTACAGCTGTTAAAGTCAGGCCTGTTCCTAATCTTTGCTAATTGGCCCAGTTGCAACTCCTTAGGGGTAAGATTACTCTCTACACTGTCTTTATTTTCTTATATTCTATCCCCCTACACTGACAGACAGTCAAAGCCTTTTTTGCTTCTTGCCCACCCTCACTGGTGAGTGGGCTGGGCTGCACAAGGAGTTGGGAATGGACACAGCTGGGACAGCTGATCCCAGCTGACCCAAGGGATATTGCAGGACCATATGGCATCAGGCTCAGTGTATAAACTAGGGGGGAGCAGCAGCAGTGTGAGGGGGAGGATGTTCACAGTGGTGACATTTGTCTTCCAAGCTAGTCAGGTGTGATGGAGCCCTGCTGTCCTGAGCATGGCTGAGCACCTGCCACTATTGGGAAGTGGTGAATGAATTCCTTGTTGTATGGATATTGCTTTAGTTGTTAAACTGTCTTTTATCTCAATCTCACTGAGGTTTTTTCCCTTTTTACCCTTCAAATTCTCTCCCCCATCCTGCTGTGATGGGCAGTGAAAAAGCTGCAGTTTTGGATTTTGTTGCAGTCTGGGGTGAAACCATGACACAGTCCTAGATTTAAAACTGTAATGGCAAATAAAAAATTAATGGGAATTCATTCCTTCTGTCCAGGGTGGAATGGTTTATCTTTTGGGACAGTTAATAACAATGCTATCCCACGCCTTCAGGTAAATTATGGTCAGGTAGGGAAACAAAATTCCTGTCTCCCTTTCTCTCTATCTGTGGAGTGCTTGGCTGAACTTTGTCCACCCACCACTGTCATTGGCTCTGCCTCTGAGGACAGCTTCAGGTGATGGGACTGAGGTAAAGGCTGCCTTTCAGGATTTAGTGGTTTGATAGTTGTTTTGAGTTTAAAATCCAAATTTGACTTTCTGACTTTTTCTTGTGTGTGTCACAATGTTCTCATGCTGAAAAGATGCAATCAAGCCAGTCTTTGATCTCAGACATTGTCAAAGCAGATGGAAATTATTCTTTCAGGGGAAGCTGGGAGTTACAGGAGACTAACTGTAGGTGAATATACATTTTGCATGTGTATGTCCTCTAAGCATAATAAATTCAGGGGTTTTTTGGTGTATTCTGAATAGATGTTTTCATCTGTCATCTGATATCCAGATATCTCCATTTCAAGCTCACCTGCTGGCCAGAGCCAGCAAATGAGGATATTTGCAAGGACAACAGTGAGACCTGAGTTAAAATCCTCCAAAGTAATGCTGGCACCCACAATCTCTTCATCAGGTTATATGCAAGTGGTAGTAATGTATGATGTGCTCTAGATTTAGGTGAAATCAGTGATTTCAGATTTTTAGATTTCACTCTAGATTTAGGTGAAATCAGTGGTTTCAGTGGCGTTTTGGAGTGCACCTTATTCTGTATGGCTGAAATTTGTGGGTTTTGTGTGTTTTTGTGTACATGTGCACAGATACTGTTGCATGTCTCAATACTGTTTAAACTGAAGAATCTGGGTTCAGTCAATTTTTTTTTTTTAATTGAACAGACAAGTTCTGTGGCTCAGTCCTTATTTTAAAGTTTAGTAGTGTTTTTCAAATGGTTAAAAGAAAGAGAAAACCTTTTCATTACCATGACCTGGAAAGGAAAAAGTAATCTCTTGATCTAAAGAGGAGCAAACAGATTATCATCAAAATCCGATGAGTGAGTACAAAGAGCTGATTTTCATCTCTTCTGCCTTTTAAAATCAAACTTATTTTTGCCGGAGTTCAGCCACAGACACTTTTACAAAAGGAAGGACAAAAGGGTCAGGCTGAGGACAAAGGACTGAGAGTGTCATGAGGAGCAATCCCTGAAGCAGCAGCAGCACTTGAGATGCTCTTGTGACAAAGGAAGTCCTGAGGGTTGGTAGACTTGCAGGGCAGGGCTCAAACTCAGGCAGGAGCTAAAGACAGATTTGCAAACAGAGCAAGCAAGGGATATTGGCAGCTCCAGGAAGGGTAAGGGCAAGGGAAGGCATGAGCAGTGTAGGACTGGAAGGACCCAAGAGATGCTTGTGTCCTTCTGTCTGGAGATGCTTGGATCAGCAGAGCCAACATCACCCAGGGCTGCCAGCTCACATCTAAGGGCCTGAGATTATGCCATGCCTGGATTACTTTGTCATAAGCCATCACTGCAGAGCCTCAGGAGCTGAAATTGGACTGGCATTTTGTCTTTAGTGATATTGCAGGGTTGCAGTCCTTATGAATGTGAAGATGGCTGGGACTTGGGATGTGGAGGATGTGCAGGAGAAAATAAAAATTCTTCCTAAAGAACAAAATGGCTGGATTTTAGGTTGGACTTCAAGATGGTTTTCCATGATGGTGTTTGGAAGTAATTAATGTTTTCAGCTGGGGAATCAGTGAAGAGCCAGGTGGAAGCCTGCCCATGTCATTGAACAGTCCTTGGCAGGGCATTTTATCTTTCCTTTCTATATGCTGTAGAGGAAAAGATTTCCAGTAGAATAAGAAGGGACTTAAAAAAAAAAAAAGCCCTCTGAGTGCCAAATTTATCATCTGCTTTATTAGTATGTCATTTGCTGTGTTTACTGAAAACTCCAGTCATGCTGGGAGTTATCCATCCGATATGATCCATGTGCTGTGGCTCTTCTTCTGACTAAATGTGATTTTTATCAGCTCTGTTTGCACGATGGAAAAATCATGCAACTTCTGCTGAAGCCTTTGAGTGTCTCAGTCAAGGTACTGGAAATACCAGTTCTGAGAGGATCTTCAGGATAAAAAGGAAATACGAATTTTGTCTTTAGGGTGACAGAGAAGCAGAGCTCTCAGAGCTGCAGATAATATTTCTGAAACAATGCTTAACCTGTACTAAGAGTTTAGACATAAGAGGAATACGGTATGGGAAGGGCTCCATGTTCGATAGACTGAAAACATGTCTGTATTGTGATGGAAAGAATCAGTTTGAGAAAACAACAGGCTTTGAGAGTAACTTCAGCTGTATCCCATTGTCATGACCCCCTGAAGCACATAGAAGAGGGAAGAATGAAATACCAGCCTCCTCATCCATAAACTAACTGCAATAAGAGTTACTTGGGGAATTTTTGTGCAAGAAAGTAATAGCTTGTTTTATTTTTTCATCTGTGTTATTCCAAACTTTAGTATTCAAGGAGTGTCTTCCAACTTCAAGACAGATTGGGCTGCAACCCACTTAAGGCAGGAGTTTATGCAAGACAGTGTGTGTGAGATGAGATGTCCTTATAGATGTGAATCCCAATTATCAGAGGGAATACTGATCAGCCACTCCACCAGCTGTGGCAGATCTGTGTCCTGGACAAAGACTGCAAGGCTTCTTCCTTGCATGCTCACTTTTGTGCTAGCTCAGGCTAACCCAAGGATCTTCACCTGGGCTGTAAAACCTTTACTGCACTGCTTCCCTCCTGTTTGCTATCTGTGGGTTTGAACACTTGAATTTGTTAAATACCTGACAAGGCAATAACCTTGTCTCACCATCAAAACCTTGGTAGCAGAAAAGCTCATTATTCTGCTCATTCTCTCCTTTTTCTTCCAGACAGAAACAGTGCCTAGGAGTTTCTTGTTTCATGTCTCTGTACTTACCATTATGACTTCTTAAATCTTCCATTTCTGCCAATTAAATCAAGGTTTATGTGTACAACTGGTACAGGGCTCTGGGTGCTGTAATCAAATCCTTTTTCTTCACGAGAATGAATTATATTTCCATCTTTATTTTTGTCTAGTGCTTAGACTTGTCACAGAGAGAAGCTGACAGGCAGAGGGCACTTTGCTGCTGTGTTTTTCTGGCTGAAATTGAATTATGTCCTTATGAAGTAACTGATGGAAAAGAATCTTTGCTCCTTGTAATCAACAGGTGTCATACTGAGTGTGTCTCATGGGTGGTATCTCCACAGAGTGTAGGCACTGGGGGGGTTCTTTTGTGGTGCTTTTATATAGTCTCACATTACTAGCATCTTCCTCCAGAGACTACCTGTCTATAATTTTCTTTTGCTTAAATTGGCTATTTATGCAGATGTGTATTAATTTGAAATACAGAAGATGTTAGTTCCATATAAGTGCTTAATATGTTTGAGTTAATAAAAACTTGTGTTATTGACTTTGAAATTAATTCTATCCCCTAAAACCCCCGAACTTCTCTTCTATTTACTAGCAAATAGAGGGATCTCAGTTGCTCTTATGTCTCAACAATGTCATCCTACAGCTGTCTGGCTGTGGCCAGACTTGGGGGCCAACCCAGTGCCTTTGCTGGAGCTGGCTGGCCCTAACCTTAGGTCAGAATCCAAAGATGGGTTAAGAACAGCAGTATAGGCTTTTATTCCCTTCCATGAGCCATAGCAGAAATGCAATGAATATTAGTTCTGTTAATAAAGGCATGAAATGTCTGCAATCCAATTAACCTGATTCTTGTGGTGAAGTATACAAGAGTATTTGAAATGTAATAGATGCTTTTTGAGTACATGTGACTTCTAAATAAGAGAAATAGGTGCATAGGCAGCAACTGCAACTCTCCTGTTACTTGCTCTACACTTTTTAAATTTGCATCTGAATTAAAGATGCAAATTATTTTGTGTATGCCTCCTTGGAAATATTGAGGGATGGTGATTCATTAAGTGTTTTTGGAAGAGAAAACTTTTCAGATTAGGCAACTGTCGAACATACTGTGTCTCTCCTGAAGGAAGTTGCAAAAAAAAATTGCTTTCACTTGTGTATTTTGCTGCATTTTTAATCAAGGAGGTAGAAGGGGAATTGTAGCCATGTGCCAAAAGTATGCAAGTTGAGTGAAACATGCTGCCAGCTGACCAGAGGCTTTTTCTGATCCTGCAGGATGTGTATTAGCAAAATCAATGCAAATATATTTCTCATGCCATTCTCTCTCATAGCCTCCATTTTTGTAGTTTGGCTGACTGTAACACCAGAGAAAGTACAAAAGAATAAATTGGCCCAGGGAAAAGCTCTCAACACAAGTGGGTGTTAGATAAATGAGAGGTGCAGCAGAAAGAATCCTTGGACCACGATCTCCAGGCAGTGGCTGTCCTTTATACTCACCCTTATTGATTCACAGAGCTATTACATTTTCCACATTGCTCACTTTGAATCTGCTGTAGTTTGGCCTGTAGGAGGAGTAAATAGATGAATGTACCAAAATAAGGAACTTGATGCATTTTATTTTGTATCTTTTTACAGGAGAAATGATTTGAGGTTATGCAGGGAAAACAGGAAGTTTTACTGAGATAAACAAGCTTGAATTACATCAGAAATATAAAACATTCATTGGCTTTATTGACGTGGCTTTATTCTAGGGGTTTATTCTGGATCCCCTCAGTAAATACATAATATTCACATTAAGATATTTTCTTGATAATTTTTGGAATTGTTTCTCTTACAGTGCTTCAAAATACTTTCTTTTGTTTGCTGTTTTCACTGGAAGAAGCTATACAGGAACTCTTATGCTGCTCTCTCCTCTATTGAGAGCAAAGTGCAGAGGTTAAAATAACCTTTTGTGAATTTGAAGAGAAGTTGGTTTAGATTAAATCCAACAGCAAAAACCTGTCGTCAGATGAACACTGCTAATAACAGATTTGAGTCAAGATTGGGAATATAGCAGGAATTTATTTGCCATGGTCAAAGAAACAACAATTTGCAGGTATTTATATACATTGTAACAGCCAAGATTTTTTTAATAGACACTCCCGAAAGTCCATGCAGTTTATTGCACCATGATGTAGGTGTTTCTTTTAGTTACTACCAGAATATCTCATCTGTCTTAGTTTAATGGAAAACCCAAGTTTTATCCAGCCAAACAGTGCTTTATTAAATTTGCTGTCCTGGTTAGACAAGTTTTCTGAGGTGTGCAAGCCTATGAAATGGCTCCCTTGCTGTACCTGCAGTGTATTAATCAAGTTTTCTGGGTACATAGACCTGTGACTCTAACTCTCTCCAGATATCTCTCTTGTTCTATGATATCTCATTCATCTCTAGTTACATGACAACCATGAAACAATTCTTTATTGAATTTTGTCCTTTGGCTGTTAAGTTCTCCAAGGGATATGGGTCCATGGAGTTCCTTTCTGCAGGCATAGTGAGGCAATTTCTACTGACACTTGGCAAACACAGATCTAAATCAAAACCAGCTAAAATAACAGTCAAATGTCCCTTAACTAATTAAACAGAGTTCATTATAAAGTTTTAAAAGAAAGTCTGTTTCACTTTTATTTCCATTTAGCAGATATGCTAAACGGAAATAAAAACTAACTGGGTGGTTTTTTGGGAGAGAACTGCATGAGGGAAATGATTTGGAACTGGTTGGCAGAGTGAGGACCCTGATATAGGGCTTGGCTTTGGCTGTGATGGCACAGTAGGACAGAGTGGGTAGGAACTTGAGTGCATGTTTTGCTCAGGATTGTATGTTTCCTAAATTTGTTGCTGCTGCTGGAGGAAAACAAATTAGCTTGTTTTGAATTTTTATGCTTACATGGCTTCAGCTCTTTCTTTCATTGGAGCTGTGCTAAGTTATGCTTTTGTTACTGCTGCAGATGGCAAATAAAACTCAATTAGTCTAAAAAGATAGCATAATCTTTTGAGGTGGTTCCCTAATTTGTTAATGGGATGGAGTTTTGTTACAAAGCAGACATGCATTTGTTTCTCTATATTAAAGTGAACCCTAAGCTTCTTTGGGGGAAACAGACCAAAACCCCATTTCTTCTGTGAAATACTCATTTCTGCATATTACTGTCTCTAAAACATAGCTAGAGGATTGGCTGCTTTGAAAGTAGTTACCCATTATCTGATTCTCCAAAATACTGCTAGGGTTGACTAAATATAATAAAGTACCCAGAATTGTGTTACATCGCCTTCTTTTAAATGTCTAAAAAAAGTAAAAGATTGTTTATAGATGATACTGCATTATTGGTGTATTTAGAGATGATGTGAGTTTCCCTAAAAGCTTGGTTATCCCCTGTAATAACTAAGAAATTTTCAGTTTTGGGATTGTGAAAAGCACCCAGAATAATATACTGGTTGGTATATCTGACTGGTCTTTTTATCAAGTAATAGTGAATCTGTCTGTGAATAACCCAGACCTTATTCAGCCTGAAATAATTACTTGAGTAACTGCAAGGAGGAAATACGTTGTTCTGTCCCAATCCACTGAAACATCTTCTTTGTTGTTAGTGCCATGGAAACCTGGAGGCCTATTTACATGCTAAGGTTATCACGTGTTAAGTGCTTTCCTGGATTGAGAATTCTTTTGCATCTTTATTGAAAATCCACTTAAATAACAGCTGGATCAATTTCGTTGCCGTTTTGGCTCCTAAAAAAGATTTTGCAGTGCTGCTGCTTTTGCTCTACTAATGCTGAAACTTTTTTGCGCTGCTTTTATTGTTCTTTGTGACTGGAAGTGAACCTGGTCCCTATTTTTTTTCAATCTTTTTAGGGTGACATGCTTTTCTTACACTTAAAGAACAATGATATTGCTGACAATGTCAGTGCAGGGAACTTTTGTGATGTTGACATTCATCTTACATGCCGAATAAAATCACTACCACTTCATATGGCCATTAAGTTTGTATGTTTTATCAGGTAGGAGAGTAAATCTGCATCTTAAAACATCAGCTGAGATGTTTTGAGCTTCCATTTAAATTTGATAGGGCTAAAATTTCTAAAATCCATTTTAATCCCAAGATGCTTCAGAATAGTTGTCATTCTCTAGGTCCAGGTGAAGAGAAAAATCATGTTTGACAGAAACATCAGTTGTATTTGGGGCAGAGGAAAAGGGAGGACAGATAGCAAGAAAGACTATTTAAGTTTTCTAATGTGCTGAAGGACAACATTTTACAGGATTAATGTGTGTATACTTATTCTTATCTCTTGAGTTGCTAGGGAATTGAACAGCTGTTTCATTATTCAAATTTAAAGCATAAGTAGAGTTCCTAGCCAAGATTTCTGAATGGTGTATGTGATCTCACCTGTGATTAATGCTGGGCCCAAGGCAGTGGGCTGAATCCAGCTTCCTCTAAAGACTTTGATCAATGTGTTTATGTAAGTAGGTGTAGTAACTGCTGCATCTGACTTGCTTTAGGAATGAGGTTTTTGTATCACAAAAAATGTATCTGTAAATTATATCTGTAGAATAGAGGCTGTTAGCAGTTTCTCTAATACAGAAGGAACATCTTTAATGGAAATTTGTATGATAGGAAGGTGTGTTTGTTTGTGGTTGGAGATTTTTTGGAAGGGATGAAGTAAAGGTGATCTTTACCTGCTGGAAGACCCTGCCTCTGGAACAGAATTAATCATTCTTTAGGTTGTGTTGCCTGACCTTAGCAATTACACAGTCAAACTTTGTTTCATGACCTAAAGGAAAACATAGCAGGATAAAATCTGTGGATCCCAGTAACTCTTCAAGATTTGTGTAATGATATTTCACATAATTCAACTGCCTAAATGAGAGCTTGTGAGTGGCTCTGAGTGCATGATGTAGGGATGCCTCACAGCTCTGAAATTACTTCTTTTAAGGGGTGAGTGACTAACCTAAATATAATCTTGTTCTCAATTGACTTAAATTCACTCCACAGCAAAGTTCTTACAGGTACCCGGAAGAAGAGAAATGCAGGAAGTTGCTTATCTAAACTGATTCTCTTGAATCTCAGATCCGCATGGGTAAATCTCTATTCCAAGGCAGCAATATATGAGGGATGGTAAAAATAATCTTGAATAAGCAATGAAGGTATAACATGGGCAGCTATTCTAGTTTCTCATGTTGGATAAAGTTCATATGACTATGAAATCCATTTTTTGGCAGGGATATTTTCTCATGTAGGAACAACAGTTGCCTAGCTTAATTCTCACCTCCTGTCCTGGCTTTCTGGAATGAGTTGGAAAATCTTTGTTAGAGACATCATTAGAAATTATCTTTTTTCCTTGCCTTTACCTTCAGCTGCTCTGTAGCATTGATGACTTCAGGTGGGCAGATGCATTTCCTTTTCTAAGGTTAGGCATCTCAAAATCCATGTATTCCTTACCCTGAGCCCTGTAAATGCAAGCTGTATGTATGAAGAACTGTAGGATTTGTCTTTTACTTGAAACCTACTTGACCCAAGAACCTGCAAACATCTGAGAGTTGGAGGGAGAACAGTACCCAAGCAAAGCTCGCACTCAGTTTGGTGCCTGAGCTGGCTCATTCCCAGCTAACTGGGTGCATCTAAAACATTGGGCAGTGTTTTAGATCTCACTTTGCTGTGTGCTATCAGTGATATTCTCATGGACCCCATCCTGTTGGTGGAGGCTGATACAAGGACAGCCTGTCTCTTTGAGCTGTAAGAGAGGCCTTTGTGTCTTTCACAGGATAGCTTTTATCTTTTTATCTGGGATAATGTAAAAAAATATAAAATCTCAGAACCGACAGCAAATGAAACACCCAACCAAAGCAGAAAAAGGCAAGTGTTTTTTGCCCAGACTTTTTTTCCAGCTAAAAAACTGTGCTTTGAGCATATTGATGTTGTGCCAGATTTTTATCTGTGGGTGGCACTTGATGCTCAGTCTTCCCTTGGAGCCTGGAGAATGTTCTTGGAGGCTGCAGCTCTTGCCAGTGCAATGGGTCAGTCTGCTCCTGTGCCCACCTGAGGAGGCACCTCTCTCTGAGCTGCTCTAGGCTCAGTCACTGGTTCTTCCTCGAAACATTCTTGTTGGAATGTAAGCAGTGCAGCCAGTTCCTCCCCCTGTGGGATTCTTACTCCACCCATGGCCAAGGCAGCAGCTGAGCAGCAGGGGACTGACAAATATCACAGGCTGGCCTTCCTCCTCCCCTGACAGATGTAAGGCTGTGCCCTCTCTTCCTTTAGCACTAAGATGTGTACGGTAGTTACTTGGAGCGTTTTGGATTCAGAACAATTGGTTGGATTTCCTAACTCATACAGGGCTCATTTTTATTAAATTGCCTAATTCACTGAAGTATGAGGTTGTTTTTGCCATCTTATTTCTTTAGCATCTATCAGTCAAGAAAATAATTTTCTTTGTCTTATCTTCTTTTCTGCAATTTGTCAGAAAGGTCATTCAGTCAGGTTTGGTGTTGATGGCAGCCACAATTCACAAGTGCATTTTTTTCTTTCCCCCCTCCTACTTGTGTCCCTAGAGCTAGTCTGCAGCTGAACAGAAGGCTGACAATTCCTCACTGAATTTCCAGGACTGCTGAATGAATAAATTGTGTAGGGAAGTGAGTGGGAGGGAAAACACTTCTTCATTGTGGCTTTTTTAAAATGAAAAATGTATTCTTTAAACTAGCAAAGCAAATAACTATGGAAGTGAGTAACACCAACTATAGAATGGGCTTGAAGTGTGCAGGATGTAATATCCAAGTATGGTTGTTCTGTAGATAAGCCATATGATTTTATTTTTCTCTTCCAAAAGAAGTTAAAAGCGATCTGTGCTTAATATATGCATGGAAAATAACCTTTAGTATTTCATAGGCTACTTTATATTACAGGCTGTCAACTTGGACAAAATCCAAGCAGGGAGGGGAATTCTTAAAAGCAGCCCTTCCCCTGCCTCCCTCCCCCATCTCAGTGAAGTACAAGATCCAACTACTTTAGATGTGCTTGCATGCTCTCACTGCAGTAAATATCCTTATTTATAATTGCTGCATGTGCATACATATCCATGCATAACACTATCTATGAATATTGAAAAGTTTTCATTACCATTATCATAAAGCAACTATGGCATTTCAGCTTGGTGGTGTTTTTTTGGTTTGTTTTTTTTTTTTTTTTTGATGCTGCTGATGTATATAGGGAAACCAAAAAATACTCCTAAACCTTGAAGAATCTGATGCTGTCAATTTGATGCTCAGAAAATACAGGCTGTGCAGGCATGAAACCTCCATGGAATAATAGGAAAGACATTCTGAAATAATAGGTAGAAAGGGATAGGTGATTCAAACCAGCTTGTTTAGTCAGGGAGGATAAACTCAGTCCCAGACCATTATAGAAGATATTGTGAATAAACCCAGAGGGTACCTGCAAAAGGAAATGAGATGTTTTCTGGCTGATAGAGTAAGCAGAGTAATTAGGTGTGAAAGTAGACATATCACAAAGCAGCTTGAAAATATGATTGATGAGTCTCTAACTGGCTCCTAGCAAGGAAATAGGGGACAGTAAATGGAGAGCAAAATACCAAACTCCCTGATTTTCTTTTTCTTTTCTTTTTTTTTTTTTTTGGTCAAAGATGTTTTGATTTTTAGTCATTTTTCTTTGAGGGTAAATCACATATCAAGGAAGACAGAAATGCTATTGTGAGTCTCTGTTGAAACAGCTGTGGTCCCAATAGGCAAAAAAAACCCCAAACAACACAACAGCCAATTATACAGCCAATTTTAATGCTGCTGAAATAACCTCACAATTTGCAGAAAACATCCCTGATTTTCCCCAAAGTACTGTGCATGTCATCTGTGGCTATTACTCAAACCATAAGGGTTGGTGCATTTCTGTACATAGAATTCAAATTGGCAAACCCCTACTACAGAGAGCAGTTCTGAGATAAACTAATTAGATTTTTAAAATGCCAGATTACAGGCTCACTTGCCCACCATGCTGACACCGTGGGCATGTGTTTTCCATCTGACCTATGTATCAGGTGTAGTTTTAATGCAGGGGAATGATCATCTTTGTAGGAGCTTTTCATTTTACCTAGTGTGCTGTGAGATTCCAGACTTAAGTTTCAGCTTCATGCAAAGTCCTTGGCATGCAGAAATTGAGTGGCATTTCATCAGTGAAAGCAGAGAATTGGTCTGCAATTGTTAGAAACATGCTTAGAATTACTGAGTGTTTTTCTCCTTATTTCTTTTCTTTTGGTGTTTTCAGAAATGTGGTTCTGCAGTGCTTTTCACAATTGAAACCTAACCAGCCTTGAAACTGAATTTCCTTTAGCTCTCTGTGTCAGCACCTTTTGTGCTTATAAGAAGCTTCCTAGCTCCCCATCTCTCTGAAGTGTTGAGATGCTTTTGTGGATGAAGAAATGTGACTTTAAATGTTTGAGCCTCCTTCCTTATTTCGCCTCAAAAATCATGAGTGACCTATGCTAAAGAGGGATCTGGTGTAAAGAAGCAGTTCAGGATATTTCTTTCAGATGCAGTTTTGGAAGGGGCAGCAGCTTTGTTCAATAACATTGATCAGGCTGTTAGGATGCACAAATATGTTGCTGTCTCTGCCATGTCAGGAGATTAATTGCTATTGCCATGGAAGAGCCTGTGCATCCTGGACAAAGCAGTTTGCTCTTCTCACAAAATGGGTGTTAGATGTGCTATTAGTGAGAAAATGGGGAAAATATCTGGCCAATTCAGTGCACCTTTCTTTTGAAGTCAAAGCTCATTTGGGGTTCTAACAGCACTGTGTATCTTGGGACTCTAAAATTAGGATTAGTCTTGCTCAGAGCAGATATCACAGGAGTGGGAAAGGTAAGGATCTGAGAGGATCTGTCTTGCAGTGCTGAAGTTCATTTCTCCTCTTCTCTCCCATAGCATTTCCTGCTGATTTGTCTGTTATCCTTTCTGCTACCTTACAACTGATACAGATAATTTCTCATGGAGGAGAAATTTCTCAGGAGGTCTGGGTTCTCTTGCCGTGGTCACATGTGCTGGGAAAAAATTTGGGCCAAAGCTATTGATCCTTGTCCATGAAGAGAGAGAAACTAACAGTCAAAATGTATATATTCAGCCAAGCAGCCTATTTAAAAAAAAATAAAATTGCAATCCTAGTGAAGAAAGTGAGGCACATCTATAGCTGGCACCCCTGGAACTCTGTCCTGTTAATAGGTTCAGGCTTTGGTATTAACATCTTTTTTGCCTTCTAGAAATATGTTTATGTGGAGGTGTGTGTATATAAGTACAGTGTTGTAGCATTATCTAGTATTTAAACTAATGATAGTTTTTTAGGCTCTAATTTTGTGACTACTGAAGATATGGCAAAGTCTTGTGATAAAACATTTAAGTATGAAATATAATTTATTTTTACCCTATTCTGCTTTCCTCATGACTGTAATGTATTGCCTTCTTGGTGAAGTACTTGAAATTAAAAAAAAAGGCAATCTAATGCAAGAGAAATTTAGTGGAAAGGAGACTGTGTTATTTTATAGAATAATGTCCAGAGATGAGTGATGAAAACTGATTTCTGCTTATTCTAACTGTTTCTAGCTAGTTTTGGGAAGCTTGGTAATTTCAGTGCTGTCCTTCATAATAAGCTGAGTGAATGTCACCAGTGCTGGCTTTTAACACCCACTGTCACCTTCTGATCTTTCAGGGACCTTTGTAAAGCACTTTGAGATGGCTCTAATGGGACCTCCTTATTACAGGGTAGTGTCTTATCTCAAAACACTTGTAGTAATGTACTGTTATTAACATAAGGGTTTCTTTCTGGTTCAGCAGAAATAATAGGGCAAGCACCCTGGCCATCACTCACTGTCAGTGTTTTAACAGCTTAAAATCTAATTAGTTTATCTCAGAACTGCTCTCTGTAGTAAGGGTTTGCCAATTTGAGTTCTGTGCACAGAAATGCACCAACCCTTATGGTTTGAGTAATAGTCACAGATGACATGCACAGTACTTTGGGGAAAATCAGGGATGTTTTCTGCAAATTGTGAGGCTATTTCAGCAGCATTAAAATTGACTGTATAATTTTAATTTTTTTTTTTTTTTTTTTTTTTTTGCCTATTGGGACCACAGCTGTTTCAACAGAGACTCACAATAGCATTTCTGTCTTCCTTGATATGTGATTTACCCTCAAAGATTTGTGGATTTTTCGGAAGCATTTTGATAAGTCAGTAAAAATACACAATTGCAGCATCAACTGATGACATACACACAAAATACTTACAAAGTAAATTTTTTTTTGTAATTAGAGGGAACATAGAGTTTGTGGCTTATTTTCTTTTTAAGCAAAATGGTTTTTCCTATCTCATTTAAAAAGACAATATAACTATACCTTTAGTGTGTAAACATGTCTAATTTTTTGTCACTGCTGTTAATAATCTTTACAGCATGTGTCTAGTTAAAAACAGGCTAAAAACTTCTGGTTTGGGACTGCCCTTAACAGAAATTCCATAGCAAATTAAGCAACCAGGTTGAAAACATTAACCCCGCCATATCCTGTTTGATAATTTGAAGAACATATTCCAAGTACATGATAATGGCATCACCTCTTTTGAGAACTAAGGAAATGTTTACACAGCCACAGATTGACAAAATTAGTGTGGGGAAAGGATTTGGATTTTTTCCCCTTTATTAGATCCCAGACTCTTCAAACTGAAAGGTTAATGTGTTTTTTTCACATTTAAAAGAATGAGGTGTCCTAGATAGAGAAGGATTTCTGCTCCATTTTTTGAGGGGAAATATCAACTAGCATTAACCTTTCCAGGAAGCTTCCAAAATAACAACAGCAATGAATTAGTTATGAGTGCCCAGTTTGAAACCAGTTTCCAGGGGATTTGATATTTAGAAAGCACTGACTGCCTGGCTTTTAAAATTCAAAGACCTTTGAGGCACAAAGTAGGTACTTGCTGCTCTTTGGAAAATGTTGGGTATTGCCTTCACTTCAGTACTGAAAGCCATTATCAAAATGATGTGGTGATGTATAAAGCCATGATTGCTGTGGTACCTACTTAGTGTATAAATTAGGCATTGGTCGATCTCCACCATCCTCCTGACCCTCTGAACACCACATTCCTGTCAATATCTTATCATTTATTCATACTGAAGTGGTATCTGTAAGTTTCAGCTATCTGAGGAGGAAAAAGAATTTTTGTAAGTTAATGAATAATTAACTTAGTCGAGTAGTGGAGAGGTCTGATGTACACAGGGGTGATGAAAAATGAGTGTGGTTACAGAGAAAGTTTTCCTGCATTCATAATCTAGTTTATATTTCATTTTGCTTAACTTGTAACTCTGTCTAACTTTTACCTCTCTTCTGTGAAACTCATGGACAACTGATTTCTACATGGAAAGCATTCTTTGCTGTTGAATTGTCTTAGTATCTCAGCTAAGATAGGCTTTTGAGGATAGCAACAGTGTCAGAATAATTGTGATATTAAACTGTTACTTTGAGTTAACTGGAATCAACTCAGTAGTTACCAGCGTAGGTTCTTCAGTGTTAAAATTATAAAAAGAGAAAGGTTAATGAGCTTTATATATGTTTTTAAAAGACCAAGACTGCTCAGAGATGAAGCAGTCTGTAGGCTGGAAGAGACTGTTGTATCAATTTTCTCAATGTGCTATCAAATACAGGCAATAAAATTTCATAGTAATTTTTTTCTATTGAATTTAAAAGCTTATGTCTGGCTAATGTGGTCATAGGGATTTAGCTGCAAGTCAAACTGTTTGTGAAGTGGAAAGGTTTAGGGCTTGTTCTATTGGATTTGGGACTATTGTGTGTATTTAGGATTCAATCTCCTGCCTGCTGCAGCCCTGACCAGACTGCAGAGCTGTGTGTGATGCAGAGCTGCTGCCTGAGCTGCTTTTGTTCTAAACTGCAGTCCCTCCAGCTCTGTCAGGAATCTGTAGTGGCACTGTGGGGCTCGACCAGTGAGAAGTATATATCCACTTGGACACTCCCACCTTTGTGTTTCTTTTGGGTTGGGCACTATTATTGCCCAATTTGAGTAAATCACAGCATCTATTGTATCTATTATAATAGACTGTCAGTTGAATAGGCTCTTCTTCATGCTTTTGAAAAAAAATATAAAAATTCAGCTCAGTCTTCCTGCAAAATGTTTCAATCTTTCAGAAATTATCTGCAAGTTCACCCAAGAGAGCTCCTTATAGCTGCTGGGGTAATGGTCACCTTTAAAAGGTGACTTCATCCTTCTTACACTGTTAGTTTGAAGCTGTCTTCATTTTATTCATGTTCCCTCTTGTTCTTGAGCACAAATGCAGCTACAGTTCCCAGCAGTCACTTTTTTTGTGAAGAGCAGTAAGAAAATGTGGGATCTGAGGGATGTACAGCATTAAGGCAATCTTGATATTATAGCCAAGCCTTTAAAGCACTGCAGGACTCATCAAGTCCATCTTATTAGCTCATTTTTAGTTATTAGATTAGCTTGCATTTCTGAATTGAGCCCAACCCTGTCATCAATTATTCTGGTTCCTTGAGCAATTTGATTTTGATCTGTATTTTACCCTTCCATTGCAGATCACTCATGTCTCCCTGCTTAAACCCTTAACAAAATTTGGTACAGTTTTAACTGGATTGGCATCTAATTTTATTTCAGTAGTAATTTGCTCATTTCTGCTTTGCTCATGATCCCTGGCTCTCTGTATTTAATAATATGCTCTGTTACAAAGTTTTTGCATCTGGCTTATTTGTTCCAGTGGTGTGTGGGGAGAATAAGTATGCTCTAAAGGCCTACAAGATGTTCTGTACAGGTGTTGCTATTCTAGCTCTTTGAATTTCCTTCAACTTCTGTTGCTGTGCTTCTAACTGAGGGTTTATTTTGCCTGTTTTCTGAGGCAACAAGAGGAAGGATGGAGATTTTCAATCTTTTTTTTCAGGATATTACTGGTCAGGTTACCATCCCCTGGGTAACTTTGTGGCACTCAATCATGTAGGTGACTTGAATGTTTCCAACTACCTTGCAGTGAAACAGTGAAAGTAAAAGTTTATAACTAGCTACTTCTATCAAAGCAGAAATGAAAAATTGACTTTGTTTTTTTGTTTTTTGGTTTTTTCCATTCCCTCTTTGATACAGTGGTAGTCATGATACAGTTGAAAAGTTTGGGTTTCTCTCAGAGCTGTGATGGACCAAGAAGATGGCCAGTCACAGGACCTGAGTGACTTCTTCAGTCCATTTAGGGACTTGGCCAGTCCCTGCTGAAACAGGCTGGTAATTCATGTGCAGTGCTGCTGTTTCTTAGAGAGATTGAGTAACATGTTCCCAATTATTTAACTTACCTTCTTCCACAGCAAGGAATTAGTGTTGCTAGGCAGGCTTGCTGTCATTGGTGATCCCTCTAAAAGAAAGCTAATAAATTGCTTTTTGATTAGAAATGCATTTCTCTGTGCCACCATTTGAAATCTTTTATGTAGGAAATGCTTCCAGCAATGTAGGTTACAACAGAGAATCATTCAGTTTTTAATAATTGTTACAAAAGTTTGGTCTAATCTTCTGCATAGCGTGGGGCATATAAAACCTTGCTCTATGTTGAGCTTGTAATCTCAGCCTGAATAGAAGCAAATTTTATGCTTGTATCACAAGATGAAATCTTGCCACTTTTTCTGTCATTTTCAGTCTTTTTTGTTACAAGCCCAGCCCAACAGAACATTCAACAAATGGCGTTATAGTATTTCTACACAAAATATGTTGTCTTCTTATTCTGACCTTGACGAAATCCCAGACCTTCCTCTCTTATATTTCACTGAAGTTCAGAGCTCAAATCCCTGTTTTTCTCCAAATACACCTATTTGTCAGTGAGGGTTGCTGTGTGCTGTCATTCTAATATTTGTGTTTGTGCTGCATTGCCAGGGTCAGCAATGAAACATGATTATCTTGGGATCTAATGAAATAGTTTCCTGCCTCCTGTAATTCTCACAGTGGCGCAGACATTTAACCTTTTCACCCCCTTGGGACTAGCCTCATAATAAATATACTGCTAGGACAGCAGAGTTGTCTCAATTGTTTGCTGTATTTCCAAGAAGTCAGATATTTTAAACACTTGAACATTTTGCTTTTCTTTTAATCCCCCCACATAATGGGGTATTTTTTTTTGAGCACAGACTGATAAACCTAGTATGTGTTCAGTTTGAATCTTAGTATCTACATGAGTTTTAGAGTCATAAATTGCAGCATGCCAGGCATTGTCTGGAAGAATTTATAAAGGCAGGAGTTGAAATATCTTCTTCTATATTGTATGGTTGGTTTGGGATTTTTTTGGCCCATTTTCCATTATCTTTATCATCTCTTTGTCATTAGAATATGTGGTGGGTTTTACCCTAGACATGGCTTGTGAGGAGGTTCTGGTTTTTTTGATTTCTCTCAGTTTTGTGACTGTTCCTGTGATGTCTCTGGGAATGGTTTCATCACGTGCCTGTGTTTGTCAGCTGTGAGAGGGCAGTGCTGGAGCATGCTGCAACCAAACAGACCTGCATGAATTTACTTGGAGCATGTTAGTAAAAATGGATTGAGTAACCCTAAAAAAACCCCAAGGAGTTGCTGTTTTCAGAGCAGTTTGAGTATTGGACAGTCTTCTAAATTAAAAAAAATAGTTACCAAAAATTGGTAAAAAGAACTCCTTAATGCCAGTGCAGCATTAAGAAGCAGGAATTCTTTATTCAATGCTGGATGCATGAGGGGATATTTCCTCTGTGATATTGTGCATGCTGAGGACAGAAAATGTTCCTGTTCCTGTACTGTTTTTTACATACATATTCATAGGTGTGAAAAATGCATATTATATGATTGGCTCTTTCTAAATACTAAAATGAATACTATATGTGTTATGTTGGAAAGTTAGGTTGTATTAATCTTTTAAGTAATGTGGTAAATATAGTTTTTAGGCTACAGCATAATATTAAAATAGAAGCTATGTGATGTAAGATACTTTTTGTAACTAGCTCATGGAATGGATACGATAACCAAGAAATTCTTTGCATAGAGATTACAGCAACAAGACACAAAGATCTCAAGAGAGGAATTATTGCTTCCTTATCAGGAAAAACCAGACTTTGTGGGGACCAAGGGGATTGATTTACAAGATGAGGGGGGGAAGTTGACAATAAACAGAAAAATCCCTAGTTTGAAAGGAATGTTTGCATCATGTATGAGATATATGAATATGCAACAGGCTATTGCTTTTAAGGGTTAATCCTTTGTTAGCAAAATGTGTTTCTATGGCAGAGTGCCAGACACCTGGACATCTGTAATTCTTTGCTTTTTATTGTCCTAACCCTGATTGTCCAAATTCTTATTGCTCTAATTTTTATTACTATTTTTATAACTATTTTATTACTATTAAACTTCTAAACTTTTAAAACAAGTGATTGGTGTTTTTCCCAATAGGTTTTCCAGAAGAAGCATTCCTATGATAACCATTTCCCCAGAGTCATTAGCATATATTTCCTCCCATTGGCACATGGGTTCCTTTTCCCAGGGATCCCTCCAGTGGTTCCTGCTGACCTTGAATTTATACTTTGACAGCCCCATGAACACAGTGCTGCTTTCCAAATTTGGACAAAAGTTGACATAACTGGTGTAGTTCATTAATTTGTGGGTCCTTCGATCAATAAAGTTAAGTTTTACTCCTTTCCTTGGTCAATGTTT
The DNA here is from genome assembly GCF_023055355.1 of Agelaius tricolor. NCBI lineage: Eukaryota > Metazoa > Chordata > Aves > Passeriformes > Icteridae > Agelaius > Agelaius tricolor. The sequence goes on from NW_027269263.1 coordinate 10,175,040, forward strand.
ATCATAGTTTTGATTGTATGGCTCCACAGGCTAATGATTTTGCAAAATGATTCTTGTATTAACCCACCAGGTGCAAACAATTCTTCATCTGGCAATGACTCAATCTCCATGTTGGAGTGTTCTGGAATCACCTGCACTGGTGTGCAATTAGGTGTACGTGCAGGTAATTACCCAGCAGTGTCTTTGTGCTATTTCTGTCTTAAGCAACAGAATCATGATGTGTTAAGTTCATTTTTTTCCTTGGAATTCTGTCCTAATTGATTTCTTTTCAGAGATCTAGCACTGTGAGTCTGAGTTCTCCATATTGACAACCTTTTAAATTGGCATTAGGGCAGAAATGTATGCTAACTTTATACTTGAAATTTATAAAAAATAGTTCATTCTGTTCTTTGTTCCCTGATATTTCCTTCAAAGCTATGCTGAGTGAGGTTTGACTGAAATGTCATCTACACAGATTTTGTATGAAGTTACCACTGTCTTTAGAAGTCTGGCTTAAGATTCCCAATAGTAAAGGTGGTTGCAATGATATTTTGACTCAAGGGAGTATCTATGAATCCAAAAAAATCCACTCATATATATGAATGCAAAAGAAATATGTTGTTTGATGACACTGTATTTTCATATAGTGTTTCTTTTTCTAATGATGTGTGTTCCCTACAAATTAACTCATAGATGTGCAGCAGCTCAGAGGTTCAAGTTTAAGACAAAAAGAAAAGAAACCATTGAATCTCTCAGGAATTGCCTCAAAGTGGGAGTCAACAGGGAGCTCTTTCTCCTCCTCAAATGTCAAATACTTCAATTAACTGACATATCTTTCCAATGTGGATTTGTCTGACACTCAAAAAGCTCTTTGTAAAGCAATGAATTGGAAATGAGCATCCCTATAGCAATCCCTATAGCACTTCTTAATCTAGAAAGTCATCAGGTATGGTACAGTATAAATTACACATGTAGATTAGAAATGCTTTTCCAGTAATAGAAGTGTTTCATAACTCAGGGTATGAGAGGCTAACAATAAATGGAAATTGCTTACAGCTTGTTTTGCACTGAGGTGATCCTGGTTCTTTTGGGATCCAGGTAAGAAATATAAACAGCCATTGGGTATCTAAGTTATCCAATGACAGATGGGAATTATAGTGGGAGACAGGAATCTTGCATCCCTCCTGATGCTGGAACTCTGCCTGCCGTGGCATTGGGTAAGCCCAGGATGGCACAGAGCATCCTGTGTCCCTTCCCTCCATGCTCAGTGTCGCCAGCCTTTTTGCTCACCTGGAATTCTTAGAGGGTCTTGATCATAACACATGTTCATCAATCACTGATAGTGGCCAAGTTTGGAAGATGGGCTTTGCTTTGAAAATTCTCTTGGATGATTTGCTCCACTATTTTCTATCAATAGAATGATAGCTCTTGTACAGCGTGCATATAATATTTCAAGAACATGATGATGCATTTACATGGACTTACAACTGAGTATATATTGTACATATGCATGTTGATTTTGCATGTCCTAATTATGATATAGTGTAGAGCAGCCACACAGTATCTGAGGCATGCACAGGAGCAGCAGTGGTGGTTGGTCTGCCATTGCAGGCTGGTGTGATGTGCTACAGGGACCACACACAGGTGAAAAGGAAGAAAAGTTGTGTGTCACTGACTCCAGACTGCAGTTTTGCAGCTTCACCACTCACTACAACGCTGGAGAATGAATTAAAACTTGTGGATTGTGAGGTGTGCTTTTGGCAAAGTACTCACTGTGTTACCTGCCCAGTGAGCCAGTGTACTTCTGGTAATATGAGGAGGTCTTACAGTGGGTCTTTATGGTTAAGAGAGGTAGACTTTTTTTAAACTTAAAAAAAAGTCATATCCCAAGTGAGGCAAACTATTTGTCCTTCTGGAGACCTTATGGAGTGTTATAAATAAGAAGCTTGTGTTATAAATGAGAAGCTTGACTAGGCCAATATTCAAGCAGCAACCTATTTATTAATTAACATGGTAAAGTATGAGCAATACAGTGCTGGGTACAGTGGGGGAAGTTTTCCCTCCAACTGCACACCGATAGTTGAGGGTTGCAGGTATTTACAGGGGTACTCATCAGCTTTCTCAGCAGTTTCTATTCCCAGTTTTTACTCATCAGCAGTTTCTATTCCCAATTTTTATGTCACAATTCTATACACTATTGTGAGTTAGGCTTCTCAGGATGTATCCCAGAAAAGAGTATCCCCAGATGGTGGTGGTCCGGTTTCTGAAAGAAGAAAGACAAATCCCACCTGGTGAAGTCCAGCTCCCCAGCTGTGGGTCCACCTTTTGATTACAAGGACTATAAATCTCATAACAGTGATATCCAGCTTCCCTTGGTCAAAACTATTAATCCTTGAGTTGATGTTCATCTTCCTTTCTCCAGCTGCTTTTCTCTGTTTTGTTAAGGTGTGAGATAAGCATGTTTCCTTTTTATATATTCTAAAGCTATAAAGATCCTTACTACAAGCAATATTCTAAAATTATACTTCAAAAGGTTATTATTGCAAAACTCTTTAAGGCTTAACTACAAACAGAAAGTTCCTGTCAAAAAGCAACATCCTTAACGCTTTAATTCAAATGCTCCTAAATCAACTTAAGACATATAAAGGTTAATTGCAAGCAAAAGATAGGTTCAAAGGCCTTCTTCCATGCTTTAGTTGCTCAATTATTTATTAGAATTCATCTTTATAACTGTCCCATGGTCGGTTTCCACACATCACAATCACAAATACACGCGTTGCCTGTATGTACCTGACACAAAACACAGCTTTGTGTTTCACAGCGTAGGTGTTGCTAATTTTGTAGAATGAATCAGATGTCTGACTTCCACCAACCCGCAGTCCTTTTTTTACAGATTTCATTCTTTCACACTCTTATGGATTCTTGAACTCTCAAGACGTGTGTGCGCACATGTGGTCACACATGTGGACCATTTGTGTGATAAGGGACAGGGGACATCAGGTCCTTAGCATGTGTCTTACTGACTGGTTAGGACAAACTACTTATGTGCATTAGGAGTGGATGGTGGGTTTGATATTGTGCATTGTATTTTATTTCATCCTTCCAGAAGAGTGAATTTCAGAGTTGTCTTTATCTGGATATTTTATGGTTTCACTCCTGTTCTTCATTATCTTTGCACCTTATCTTTGGGTCAGCTTGTTCATCCTTTTCTTTTACATGAAATCACATCTCTGATACCATAGCAAATACTGCTAACTTTGCTTTTAACCCCTGTTCTGCTGTTTCCTTTGGTGTGTGTGTGAGAACACGTGCAGACAGCTATAAATATCTTTTTGTACTTCATTGGAGCTGATGTTAATTGTTTTGTTTTAAATCTCTTTAGAAAAGCAGGAAACCATCCACCTCCATTTGTAGGAAGCGTTGATATTTGCATTCTGCTGCTGAAGTTGTGCAAATGGCCATCCCACTGTGCTGTGATGTGTGCTAAGTATCACATTCAGGGTCGTGTGAGAGCTTTCCTTTCTGGAAAAGAAAGGGACAGCTCCTGCATCCAGTGCCGGGACAGATTTAGGCAGCCAGCTAAGCACTCCCTGGCTGGCTGCTGACTGAGGTGTTCTCCTGTCTGTGCTGCTGATCCTCTGCTCTGCAGGCTGCCCATCCATGCGGATGGATGTCAAGAGAGGAAAGAAGACTTCCTATTTAATGGAAACTGCTGCTATGAAAATCAAGATGCTAGAGGGAAAATCCTGGTGATGCTGAAGTGGTTTGAAAGCCTCTGTGAAAATAAAGTGGTTGCTGAAAGAGCTCAGAGTGACAGGTTTTGCTGGTTTTCAAAAGTTTGTTGTCTAAATGGTTTGTAATTTGCTGGCTACTTCCACGTGAGCAAATACAGTGAATCAAGAGTCAGAATACAGTATATCATCCAGAAATAAATACCCAAGGGGAAAATGTGAGCTTCACTGAAGCCAGTGAAATCTCTGGTTACTCTTTCAGTAGAGCTAGGTAAGTCATGGAAGCTCACTTTGCATAAGCTTCTATGGTTATCTTACAGTTGGGAAGATAGGTCACCCTGAGACAAAGCTGCTGACAAAGCAAAAGCATTTTATACTCTTAAACTTGTTATCCTTTGCAAACTGCTCACTGGGAGACAATATATTTCACAAACATCATCATCAGGCAGTATCATATGTTTGACACTGTCAGGGAACAAGGCTGGCAAGAACAAGAACTAAAGATTTTGGTTGACCTAAGACAGGTCCATCCTATAAACATGCCTGCAACCCTAGATGTTGCTGCTGATCCTGGTCTCATTGTTTTGTGTGTGGTTTTCATACCCCATCCTCTCTGCAGATGAATTCCTCTGTGTTCATGCAGGAAAAGGCAAATAGTGCAGGGAGAGCTGAGCTCTTGAGTCAAAGCATTGGGGAAGCTGTGGCTGGACACATGGCTTGGGTTGCAGATTTCTCACTTGTAAAGCCAAATCTTTGTTGGATGACTGCCTTTTGCTTCTGTTGGGGTGACAAATGGGATCAGTCTGGAGCCCTGCTGCAGTTGGACGTGTAGGTTTACAAATGCACAGCATGGGGCCTGGTCTGTCTTCTTCAATTTCTCGTTGGGTTGGCTTGAGGCAGACACGTGTGGATGCAGCAGTGCCTGGAGCAGTGCCAGGCATTCCACCTTCTCACGCAGCCTTCCTTCTGTGTCAGACACATCCCTCTCTTCTCCTGAGTAGATCTTCTGGCCAGCAAACACACCAAGTTCCTTTCATCACTGTCTCTGCTTTCGTTGGATAAATGGACAGGTTTTTTTAAAATTGGGTATTTTGTGTTTGCTTGGTGTTTTTTCTTATTAGTTTATGCTAAATGAATTAAAGCTGTCTGAGGGTTGCAATGGGACAATTTATGGCAATCCTAGTCTTTGAGTCTCACTTTTTTGAGGGGGTTGAGTAGGCAAACTATTGTTGCTCTAACATGATTATCAGTTTTAAGGTATACCACCATATACCTTAAAAACTCACTTGCTCTGGAGACATGAGATTATCCAGCATTTGCAGTGAGCACCCAGCTGCAAGAGCATTCTGTGCACTGCGTTGATCAGTGCCAATGGAAGCGTAAGGTTCCCTGTGGTAATTCTGTGGCTGGCAGCACTCTAATCAAACCTTCCTTTGAAAATAAGTGAGAGGTCTGTAATCTTGGCCTCTTGTTCTGAATGGCATGCTTTTATTTAGAGATTTTTCCAACTTTTTAGCATTTTCCGTAAATGCCTGAAGCAGCAGAAATCTCTGGATAATCTTTCTCCTTTCAAACATTTGTTTAAAAAATTATTGTTCTGAAAGTTAATGTGTGCCTCCTGCCAGCTTACACTCCATCTCTGGGAACTGGAATGTGGAGTTCTTTCCCTGTGTTCCATTGTCCGAGGTACTTGCTAAGCACAACTCTGGTTTCCACACGCTGACATTGAGTCATGTGTGATCACAAGGAGAGACTTAATTCTTATTAATTATGTGTGGAGTAATCAGAACTGCTATGCTGGCAATTCACATAAAGAACTGCAGAGAATAGGAGTGTAAGTGTTTCCAGGCAAATTAAGGCTTTAAATTGAATGAATGTGATTACTTTAGTAGGATATACAGAAAACATGTGTTCTCTAAGTGTAGTTGTTAATGAAATTCTTATTTTGGAAGACCTTTTTCTGCTCTGACTGCTATAGGCCCAAGACTCATCTTCCCTTCTTTGTAGAATTTGGTTTTGATGGAGCCTTACTCTCAGGGTCAGATTTTTGACTGCTGCAATAAAACTGGTTGAGGTTGTTGGTGGCACAAGTAGTTAAAACTCCAGGTCCCTTTGTGCTCTTGGCATTAAAACTTCATGTCTCTATATGCTCCATTTAAATAATCAGATTTGTTTATTGCAGTAAAACCACATTGTTCTTGCTTTTGGTCATTTCCAGTTTTAGGTTGGTGTTGAAGATACCTAAGGAAATGGCCAACTGTGAGTCATGGCTCTTTCAGCTGCATGGTCCATGGGAAGTGTTGTGTCTGCCAGTCCTTCCGGCACAGAGAGTTGCTCCCTGAATCATACTGGGATTTAGTTTGCAAGAGGCTCCTGAAGGTGATCTTGTCCATCACCTGACTGGGGTTCAAAGTTAAGTATTCTTCAGGATCCTTGTCCTAGACCCTGAGTTTGGAAATCTCCAAGGATGGAGGGTACACAGCCACTCTGGGCACTTATTTTGCTGCCACGCCACTCTCAGGGTGGGTTTTCCTTTGTTTTGTGTGTATTTCCTTGGTTTCAGATTGTGGCCTTGTATCTTGCCCTTCTCCTGTGCACTGCTGAGAAGGGTCTGACTCTCTGCTCTATCCCCCTTCAAGTGATTCCCTAAGCAACTGGGTTGTTTTTATTATTCACTACCAGCATGGCTTTGCTTAGACCATCCCTGAAATGCTCCATTAATGTGGTCTGACTATGGAATGTGAGTTTACATATGGGGAGCTAATGTGGAATAACTAGAACGTCCCAGTAGGCCGGCAACTCCTAAAGAACTGGATTTTGGCATTCATTCTTTGCTGCTTTATTCAAGCAAGCACAGAAGAGGGAACTGCAATTATTTCAGCCATTTCATAGTTAGAAAAAGAGAAGAAAATCGGTTAGAAAAGAAATAATTAAGATTTTGTAAAAATGGGATTTTGGTACTCCGTGCAAATGTAATAGGGCCTCAATGGAAGGCTGGTTTCATCTCTGCCTTCAGGCACATTTTGTTTAAAAAAAAATTTAAAATCTCTTGATAGTCTTACATGCTTGTTCTGGTAGTGCTTCTATTGGTTTTAATTGAAATTTTTTAATAGCTGGATGTTGGTCTGATAGTAATTTGTGCTAAATTGTAAGCCACCTTATGTTTCATTAACAAGATATGAATTATTTTGTTTATAGAAATAATTTAATTATTGGCCATAGGAATTTTGAATAGAGCTTCTCCACAATTACCAGCATGAAACTAATTTGTTGCATTGTAGATAAGTGGTGCTCTTTGTTACAAGCTTCCCCCTTCTGTGCCTGGAGGGAATGCTTAGGGCTGGGGAATTGAAATCCCCATCTAGAGTGCAGTTAAAGGCAATTAAATGGAAATTCTTACTTACTCCCCCTTTTGCTGGATTGCAGGTGAACAATGGATATTGGCATTGAATGCTCATTTTCATGGTAGTGCTTTCTTCTTCTCTATAAATATTTCCTAACCATCACATTTAGGAGTGGTTTTGTTCCTTATTTATAAAAAGGCAGAGTGGTTGCCTGAGGCCTCACATATTGATGGAAATCAGAGCACTGTGTAGTGGGACTGCAGAAGTATGGCTGTGTCTGTAGCTGAGCTGAATATAAATCTCTCTGTGTTTTCTGAAGGCTTTGTTGGTTAGCATCTGATATAAGAATTTCAAGAGGACTGTAGATACTGAAGGGATCCACTGAGAACAAACAGAAGCATCTGTGTTGTTCACTCTTTTACCCAAATCGTCCTTGGGGAAAAGCCTATGAATTGTTGACATTTGTCCTACTGCTCTACATCAGTAAATAGACTCAGGATTAGTTATGTTTTCCATGTAGCTGATCTCCTTAGCATTTCTGGTAGGGGGTAAAACCTCCATCACCTTGGCTTGCAAGTCCCTTTTGCAAGTGAAATCTCCTATGCTGATATTGACTTGTGTGACTTTATCATTGCAACAGCATTTGCATTTTTATTGGAGAGGGTTGAATTAATAAGCTGGTGTTTGGAGATAAAGCTAAATGCTTTTTGCCTTTAGGTGATAGCTTCTTCAAGTATCCTTTATAGATTTCTCACTTGCTTGTACCATGCTCATAGGGTCATTAAGGTGATTTCCTCTTGTCCTGTCACAACTATAGTATCTTTTATTTCAGATCGTGAATGGATCTATTCTAGCATCCTTTTCACTCAGCAGCAGATACTCTCCTCTACACTTTTCATATGTGAACTTGAGCTTCCTCAATTATCTATAGTAAAGCATGAATTGAAAAAAATATGTCCTTTAAAGTTTAATTTTCACCCTTTTCAAAAGGCAGACTGCTTGCATGAGAACAGATAAGAAACCCCCAGTTTGTTAGCTTGCTTCATATTAACTGCAAAATATTTAACTTTTATTTTTCTGCAAGATGGGGCCTATGAAGTAAAAGGTATGTTGTTATATTAAGAAAATAAAACTCAAACACACAAAAATCCCATTCATCTTTTGTTCCATAGAGCATAAATCTGATTATCTTGAGTCTGGAAATTTTGAAACTACCAATGCTTAGCCAGGTGCTTGGGTGCAATGGAATTTTGATCAATTGTCTGATTCCTTTTGACTGGGGAACAGGCTAAGGCTAGGAGCCTTGTTTCATGTTCTGAGCTGAAAGCTAAATTAGTGATGAGACAGATGCTCAGTCTTCTGCCTCTGCAGAAGAGTTCAGTATCCTGCTTTGCTGAACACAGGAGCAATCAGACAATCAGCTGTTTTCAGCTAGCCTGTCAACCTAGAAGTTCATGATCTAGTTTTCTTGCTTATAAGCCCATGCTGATTCAGGCTGTGTTCTCAATCTGGTTTTGAGTTTTCAATCTGCTTCCCTGCATGTGCTGTCCATCTCACATGCACTATCCACAGAATGCCTATTAATTTTTTTCTTCTGTCATCATTAAGCATGCATCTGCCTGTGTTTTGATTGCAATGTGCCAAGTATTTGCATTTGAGGGCTTTAATAATTTCACTATTGGCTTCCAAAAGGAAATTATTGATCTGTCTCAGCCATCTTGAATGAACGTGAGAAAGTCACGCCAGCTGCATAAAGATTTAGTCTACGTTTTCACAAAATTTAGAGGTCTAAAACTTGGTAAAGTTTTATGAAAGCAGATATAATCTGCTTTCATAATGTTGGGTTTAGATTCAGTGCCACATCACGAGTTATGGAGGAAGCAGCTTTGTACCAACTGAGTTCGAGGGAAAGAGCAGATCCTGCTCAGATGCTGCTCAGCCTTCCCTGGAGGGGATTTTCTCACAGACCTCTCTGCCACTGATTGGTCCTTGGCAGAAAAAGTTCAAAGAATCTTGAGCAGTTTGTCAATGAAACAGAAAAACCCTAGAAAAATACCCATATATAGTAAACTTAAAAAAAAAGAAAAAAGTCTTAGCAAAGGACACAGGATTGCAAATGACTAAAGGAATATTTGGTGATAAATGGGCATTCAAGTTGTGCAACAAAATAAGACCTGTTCCTGGAATTAACCCATAGCATCCTGAGCAAAGATTTCCATCTGTGGTGCCATACTGACATTTCACTAGGAAATATGCTACCCTCTTGGATAATCCAGGCTGTTTTTCCCTGCTTTTGTGCTATGAATGTGGAGGTAACTAATACATAATACATACATGGTTCTGCTTTGCAGCAAGTTAGCAGCTCAAATAGGTAATCATCGGAAGAAGTCCAATGCTGTTGCATTATGCATCAGAAAAAACTACAGTCAGTGTCAAAGCCATAAAGGCAGGCTGCCTGCTTCTCCTGATAGCAGTCAGGTCGTGTTTACTGCTTATTAATTATCCCAGAGTAGAAGAATGAATTTCTGTGAGGCATTTCAGAATTCCAGCCCCAGGAGGTTATTAGTAAAAGTGAAATTCAGAAATAGCAGTCTTCATTACCTAAGTTTTAAACTAATCTTTTGCATGTGTGCTGCTTTCTACACCTACATTAGAAATCTAGCTTCTCTTTTTAGTTTTTCTTGAAATGGTAAATATAATTTTTGTTTTAGACATCATTTTATGTCACTGCACATTAGCTTTATACTGCTGTTTATATTTATCATATAACTATGACATGTCTGGAGCAGTCAGTTTTCTATTGTTCCTTTGTAGATCTGTGCCCATTTTATTCACAGCATTATTCCTGTCATACTTGTTTGCTTCTGACACTGGAATTTCTATTTGAGGTTACTTAGAGTTCCAGTAAATGGTGTTTTTCCTCCAAAGTTACACCTTTCTGCATGATCAAATTTGACCTCTTCCTTGTGTGCACTCACTTTTACTATCCTTTCTCATGACCTCAAATATTTTATTGTTCTCAAAGTTCCAATTTTAAGATGCTTTTGAAAAATCATGGCAGTGTTACACAGTTCTAAGGTTTTAGGAGATACACGTGTATACATAGTTTAATGGTATCTTGTTACTTGACTTTTACAACCAATTTATAAAAAAAACTCAATCAAGAGCATCCTTCCAAACAAAAATCTTGAGAGAAGTGATGGGACCAGAGTAAGGTGAAAATCTGGCTGCTGTCTGTTAGGACTGTCTTTGTTAAAGCAGTAAACTTGCCTCAGTCTTTGTGGCTGATTTGAGCTATTGTGCCCACTCTGGGAGGGGGTTTCTCAAGGAACTGAAGCCCTGAAGGACTGCACAGCCCCTTCTGGGTCCAGACTTGAATCTGGAAAACATCAGGAAATCCCCACGCTGTGATTGCTGAAACCAAGAGCCAACAAGGGACCAACAGTGATTTCTAAGTGGTTTTCATGAGGAGTCCCAGCAAGCAGAACCGTGCTGAAAAGAGCAGTGGTAATTAACTGATACATCTGCACAGTCTAGTACAGCACCTACTCAGAGTACTTGAGTCCATTCCATGAAGATACCATGACCTTATTCATGAATAAGGGAACATCTGCTTTGCTTTTGCATTGTTTTTCCTCTCCCTCAGTGTCATGTCACAGGAAAGCTGTTTCTCCACTCAGGCTTCCATGGCAGGCTGGTATTCCCACATATACAGCACTTATATTTATAAGACTTTTCAGCAAACCAGTTTGTATCCAGCACATGACGTAATTGCAAGTGAACTTCCTTTAACTTGCCATCCAGGTCATCAGCTTCTCATGTGAGCACAGTTACTTGAAATATTTCACATCATAGCAAGGTTGTAAGGTCTTAAGTAAGTGTATTAAGCAAATTATTAAAACATAAAATCAAAATAGAACAAACATTTAGCTACTAGCTGAAAAGTATTGATATGTGATTTAATTTAAAAGTGGTCAATCTCATGGAAGACTTTAAGTGGACATGTCTGGAAAGTTGAAACCTTTTGGTGTTCTGTACAGTCTATGAAACAGAGAAGCAGAACTTTTTGCTTGCTTATACTTAAAAGGTATTTCATATTCATCTCCTTGTTGTGTTGATCTGCATAATTGCAATATCAAAAGTGAACTATGCTTGCTTGCTTTCCTTCCCCTGATTTTAACATCTTGATAGCACGTTAAGAAAGAAATTAAATATTCTGATATGGATGAGTTGGGATCATCATGAGGCTTGGCCATCAAAGAAATTATGAAGAAATTCTACTATACAGGTGACTGAGCACTTGGACAGATTGCCTAGAGTTTATGGAGTCTTCCTCACTGGAGCTATTCAAGAACTATCAGGATGCAATCCTGTGCCATGTGCTCAGGGATGACTCTGCTTGAGCAGGGAGGTTGGACCAGATGACACACAGTGGTCCCTCCTAACCTGTCCCATTCTGTGATACAGTAGTGTTCAAACGGGTTTCATAGGAAAAAAAAAGTTTATATATTTTGTGTGGTACAAGGTAAATTAGAGTACATATTGTATTTGGGTCACCCCCAGACCAAGGAAGGAATGATCAATCTCACTCCATGTTCTCAGAAGGCTAATTTATTGTTTTATGATACTATATTAAAGAATACTATACTAAACTATACTAAAGAATAGAGAAAGGATACTTACAGAAGGCTAAAGAGATAATGAAAACCCGTGACTCTCTCCAGAGTCCCGACACAGCTTGGCCCCAATTGGCCAAAGAGTGAAAACAACTCACACCAGAAACCAATGAAACAATCACCTGTGGGTAAACAATCTCCAAACACATTCCACATGAGCAAAACAGAGGAGAAGCAAATTAGATAAATAAATTTTTCCTTTTTCTCTGAGGCTTCTCAGCTTCCCAGGGGAACGATCCTGGGTGAAGGGATTTTTCAGAGAATGTGAATTTGACAAGTACACAGTAATTTTCCACTATGCTGTGCACCATCCCCAAAATCTATATTCATAGCTGTTCTCAAGCATCACACGTGCTAAAAGTGCACCTTCAAAGTGCATTAGGGAAAACCTGGCATGCATCTGGGAGGCTGTCATCACTGTGTGCTGGTGTTGAACTGTGGTTCTCTGATAGAGAGAGGGCTCCAGGTAACATTTATTCATGAACTTCTCCACCCCTGCAAATCCTACTTGCTCTTCTGCTGTGTTTTGATTTTACCCCTTTACATTTGTCTTGTAGGGTCTTTATTTGACTGGTGCTTTTTGCTCAGTCTCAAACTAGGAAAAGTGAGCCATAAGTATGTAGAGGAAGATAATTTATTAGCAGTGTTCCCAAAACAATTGTCTTAGATTCACAGATATCAGTGCTTAAGTTTCATTAAATTGAATTTCTTGTTATTTGGAAAATCCTATTTGGCAAGTTGCTGATGCTTGCTATTTCAGTAACTTACAGCTTTTTGAGAAGACAGCTGGGTTAATACATTATTGAATATTTTTAGAATCCTTTAATGCTGAGTTCACAGGATTCTCCAAGTGAAGTAGACTTAAAAGCTGAGAAGTTTTTGAAGAGAGTTTTACTTTGAAGTTTCTAAGGGTTGCTTCAGTTCTAGTGCCAGTAAAGCTTAGAACGTGTTCTGAAAGGCTATAAATAGCATCAGTAAAACAATGGATTTAATTTGGCAAGGCAAAGGAGGCCACAGCTTACAGTGGGTTCAAATGTGTGCTGTGGTTTCACAGAACTGGGTAGAAATGAGGCTTTTCAGGATAATTTTTCACTGAAGTAGCATGTTACCATGACTCAAATTTCTCTCATGTATTAGGAGAAAAAAATAATGGTGGTCTTTCAGATGTGTTTACTTGGATTTAAGATACATGAGAGAACTTCTGCCTGTGTTAGGCTAATATTCTTCACATTAGAAGCCCTCTTTGGTCTTTCTCCAGAATCAGGTCATGTTATTTTCAACTAAGTGTCTTTTTGTAAAAGGTAATACACTCTAATCAGTTTTTACTTTTATATTATTTTATTTTTTTGCTATTTTTATTTTATTTTTGTGTCTATTATTTTATTACATGAATTTTTATGTTATTATATTATTTCTGGGTTTTCCCCATTTTTTGTAGTTAAATGATACCTCCATCATGTCTACTATCATGGCCTGTAGGTTGCTTTCTTCCAGGTTGCTCCAGAGCTGTCAAAAATAACATCAGAAATTGTCCCTGAGGAATACTATCTTATTAGATAGATCAGTGTAAACCAGTAACAAGCAGACAAGCACTGAAATTCCCTCTCTATTTAAATACTTCTCAAACAGTTAAATATCCAACAGAAGCAAAAACCACTGAGTATAAATGAAGTGACAGGGCTCACAGAGTCTGTGTTTAGCATCCCAGAGGTGTTGATGGCTACTACCTGATTCTCAGCTCTTCCAGGAACATTTTTCCACAGCAGGAGATGAGCTCCTATAGGAAAAGGTTGTTGGAAATGGAAAGCAATTCAGTGAGATTTGTCAGCTATTTATGCTCTTTAAGCCAAAACAAACCAGGTGTTTATTTTGCGGAGCCAGAGAAGAAAGGAATTGATGAATTATGGGCTGGCCTCGTGCAGGAGGATTAAACACTGGCACTAATTAATGGCCAGTTAGCAGAGCACCATCTTGATCTCACTGGTTGTGAACTGGATGGGGGCCATAAATCCAGACTGCAAACAGGAGCAGCCTCAAGATGCTTCATTCCAGCTAAGTGGGATGGTGGCCCTCAGCTGCTGGGATGGTGTTTAATAGGTCAGAGTTTGGGATTTGCAGATCTGTCCCATTCCTGCTGGCTGTGCAGCTGCTCTGTACTGTAGATGATTGTTCTACTGTTGATAATTGTTGCTTCAGTAGGTTTTTACTGTGCTCTGTTTTCCCCTTGCAGGCGTTTGGCCAGTCCTTCTCCGTGCACCGCAAAGTGGCCGAAGATGGCGAAACGCGGGAAGAGACTCTTCTCCAGGAGTCTGCATCAAAGGAAGCCTACTACCTGGGCAAGATTTTGGAGATGCAGAACGAGCTCAAGCAGAGCAGGGCTGTGGTCACCAATGTTCAGGCAGAGAATGAGAGGCTCACTGCTATTGTCCAAGACTTGAAAGAGGTAAATGGGGCTGAATTTCTTTTGGGTATCATGGATAACGTGGCCCTGAGTAAACAAAATATTACAGGAAATGAAAATGCTCAACTCCCAGTCTGTGATATTCCCAGAAACCTTGTGGCCTGAGAAGGCTACAATTTAGAAAATACAACTTCTGTTGGTTTTAAACAGCACCACCACCTTAAAAATATAATAAAACCCAATTCAAGAAGTTGTAATGCCTAAGCATCCTTAGCAATTTTGCATTGTATTTTATAGTACTGAATTTTACATAAACACATTTTCTGCCCTCTTCTGATATTCATGCATCTCTTCTCTTTTTCAGCATTTAAAAATATAATAAAACCCAGTTCAAGAAGTTGTAATGCCTAAGCATCCTTAGCAATTTTGCATTGTATTTTATAGTACTGAATTTTACATAAACACATTTTCTGCACTCTTCTGATATTCCTGCCTCTCTTCTCTTTCTCAGCATTTACATAATTTTGCAGGTATTCTGGACTGCCTAGAATTAAATGAAGCTTTTGCTGGTTTTCTTCTACTGTAAAGCAAAATTAAAATGCATGCTCATGTTTAGAAAATGGGTAACAGTAAGGAAGCCAGATGTAGTTATTCACCATATGAGACATTGAATAATTTTGATGGAGAATTAAGTAATATTTAATAACTTGCCTTTTTTGGAATTCCCATTGGAATCTGGAAATTATGGAATGCAGCAGAACAACTACATACAGGGGAAGGCAGCACTTGGAAATGAGCCCACATCTTGCCTGCATTCCCTGGGAATGCTTAGACATAGGGATTCTCCCCACTGTCCAGCTGCTGAAGGAGATGTTTCCTATGTGAATCTGGAAAGTGATTACATGATGCATTAATTCGTTAATATTAACAGTTACCATGTTTTCTGTAGCTGGATGGAATAGCATCCTTTTAGCCTACAGAAAGCCCTGGAACAGGGTATCCCTGGAACTGAGCCTTTACATCCACTGAACATTTTTATTGTACCGCACTTGCCCATAATACAGATCAGGTTTCAGGAAGAAACACATGCCAGCTGTTCACATATTCCAATTAAAATATGGGATTGTGATTGCTGTTGCAGTGGTTAACAAAAGAAAATCAAATCTATTTTTAATTATTTTTGATCTACTTGTCCTAAAATCCTGTCCTATAATCTTCTTGGTGGCAGGCCACCAGCTGCTGACAGCCCTACCTGTTTGGTTTATCTCACAGGTCCTGATGACTTGGGGTTCAGACACAAACGAACAACCAAGTTAGAACAAATGCACATTTGTCTTTGTACTCCATGCTTTTCCTCTGGGACTCCTTCAAATGCAAATCTCCCTTCCATTTTCCATCATGGTTATTGATCTGCAGTTTGTTCAGGAGGCAGTTTCAGTACCTGTCCTCCCTGGAATATTGATTGTCCTCGTTTCCTTGGTGATAATAGTAACTCCTAATGTGAAGCCAGCTGCAATTATTTCCTGCTCTAATGCTAAATAGAATCAAGCCATAGTAGTTAATTAAAGTGCAATAAAGGAATTTACCTGAATAAAAATAAGGCTGATAAACTGATTGTTATTGCTAAGATGATGTTGTACCCCAAGTACCAAGTCCTTGACTAAGTGGAACTTTCATTTGTGTTACTACAATCAATGTAGGAAGCATAAATGGAATTAGTGCAGTCAGTTGATTACACCACGCGCTATTATGATTAATTATTTGAATAATAATAAGAGATAGGGGGTGATTGGTACCTACTTCAGTCTCTTTCACACTGAATTATGCTGGTATTTCACCTTGTGCTCAAAGGAGTCTCACTTGTGCTCAACCTGATATCCCTTGGTCCTGTGGCTGTGATATCCAAGTGCCTGCTGAAAGAACATGACTTTCTCCTGTAAGTGTTTATGAATTTGTCTGCTTGGTTCTGCCTCCTGCAAGCAGAAAAAAGCAGACAAAACTTACTCCAAATCTTGACAGCTACAAAGGTGAGGGAAGAAAGTATGAAGTGTCTGGTATGTTTTGGGGTAAAGCCAGAATTAGGTGCTGTGTGGGTGGATTGCTACAATGAGGAAGCAATTTTACTGCCTAAGGAGACAATCTGGAAATCTAATTAGAGAAAAAAATGAAAGAAAAAATATCATTTTCATGTGGGCGTCTGAGTGATGCAAAGATGGATGGGTAGATTCTGGACAGAAGTTACCTGATTGTATCCTGTCTTTTCCCCTCCCTGCTGTTTACCTCTTCCCCTCAAGAAAAACATGCTTTATGGCTGTTTTTTAGGCCTTAATGAGATATTTTATAAACTAAACAAACAAGCAAAAAATAATTGCTTTCACTTTCAGTCTAAATAGAAAGGTTTGAATAGCTGCTGTGTGGTTCTGGGAATAGTGTTTTTGCATGGATGACACAAATGTATGGTCGTTTCTCCATGCATTCATCCACTTAGGATACTGAAGACTGATAGGTGAGTTTTCAAAAAATGACCTCTGTTATTGGTATCACACTGCTAAATAATACACTCAGTGCTTCTCCACTTTCCAGCCTGTCCTGGGAGTTATCTGATGAATTCATTGTGCTCTCTGAATTTGCACAGAAATTCATAGTCCTATGAATGTGTATGAGCATTTTCTGAACCAGTGTTAGCGTTCAGAAACACATAATCATGAGAATGATTGTATGCAGGTGCTTTTATTGAAGAGCTCTGGGTGTCAGGGGTACAAACCCAAATCTGACTCCGACATGGGTTTGGGGTGAACATGTTTTTATATTCTATCGTTATATAACTTTCATGTTAATTATTAAACTTATGTTGTTCCATTGTATACATAGATTTCATTCAAGCATAGGCTCCCCGTGATCCCCCTCATGATTCTCATGAATCTTGTGATTCTTTTTATGATTAAACAATAATTATATTTAATTACTAAACAATCATCACATCTAACAATTATATCATTTATCATATACTGCTTACGCAGGTGCAATTTCACGTGATCTGGCAAACACAAAGCCCAACATTTTCAGAGTCTATTTTTAACATTTTTCCAGGGCCCAGCTAAGTCTAGCTTCTTTCTAATTCCCTGAATTTTATGATTTTAAAACCTTTTACTATCACCAGCAGAATACACTCCCATGAATGCTGATGGCTTTTAGCAATCCTGGGAATTCCATAGCCCTGGAGTTTAAAAATTCATACCTTTTAGCAAGTATCTGCCCTGCAGTCACAGCTGATGTCTGCAGGGCAGCTTGACCTGGATCTCCCTTGCTATAAAAGGGAATGTATCAGGCTCAGGTCTCTGGAGAATTATGCACCTCAGACTGCAAAAACAAACAAGCTGATTTCAGTACCCATATCTTGGAAAAGAAGTTTTCTGAGAACTTAATGACATTAATCCCCTGATGGGCATTAATGAACCAGGAATCTCTGAACATAGATAGCTTTCTACTTCATGTTAAAATGATTAAAGGAATAAAACACCACTAGCTTTATTTTTGATGTAATAAAAATCCCTAGAGTGTTGCATAGGAATCTTATTAGCTATCACCTAACTAAATAAAATATACGTTTTGAAAAGCTGGTAGATTTTTTTCTCTCACCAGGGCCTCGGATAGGGAAGGTAGGCTGTTTAATTTGAATCAAAACTATACAGATTTTAAAACTGAGACCAGAAGGATAATATTTTGCAGTCAGAGACTAGATTTACAAAATCTGTATGTTAGACATCACACAGTTTATGGTGGTTGGCCTCTCTGTATGGAGAGATCATTATGGTTATTTGATCATACAACCTTCTCTAACAGTTTATAAATTGCCCTCATTTATTATAAATATTTAAAAAAATACTTTTCTTTAAAAAAACATCTTTCAAAAAGACAATTTTTATCCTTTTCTAATTTTCTGGCATCTGTTTTTTGCCTATTTAAAAGCACTGTTCACTTAGAGTTGGGAGATGAGTAACTTTTTCTCATTTGTACCAGTAGAGAAAATCTCTTCTCATGATAACCATAAGTATTTTATTGGTGTAGAGAGATGTAATCACCACCTTGAGAAGCTGATAACTGACAGAGGTGGTTATGAAAGGCCAGATGACCCAGCTCAGAAGCTGGAGAAAGTTTTCCATGCCCACAGACAGGAAATCTCCATTTAGAGGTGATGTCTGTATATACTCCTCCATCATGGGAAGGCTGTGAATACCTTGGAGCTGGGCACTTGACTCAAAACAGGTGGCAGCTGGAGGGGAAAGAGAATGAGGCAAAGATTGAAGCAGATGACAGTGTAGAAAATGGAGATGAGTGATGGTACAGTTCAAGATTTGTAGGTATTACAAGACTAGGCTGATGAGTTGTTTGGGGTGGATAGGTGAATGGTCTTGGTGTCTGAAGGGGCTGGCAGGTATGGATCAGCTCTTTCTTCCCTTTAAAACTAGTGAAAAGGAGAAAGCCAGGAAGAAAAGGGTTAAAACTCATAGGCTCTCTACTAAAAAGCCACTGTAGCAGCTGTGGGGATTGCACAAAGAAATCGGCACCTGGGTACCTGCAGCCCTTGAGATAACAGATGAATAGAGGGGTTTATGTGATGGCAATATTAATGGGCCATGGAAACAGCACACACCTGGGTTTCTGGAGGGCAAAAATAGCAAAGAGGGTAGTGGAAGAGTGGGGGGAGAGAAAAATAGAAATTTGTGATGGATTATTTGGTGAAAGCAGGGGGAAAAATGTCTAAGGTGAAGTCGTGCTGCCCTGCTGCCTTTGAAATCAGTAGCTAAACAATTATTTGCTTCAGCAGTACAAAAATCTTGCACTTTGTGCTAATTAGAAAATGTGTGGACATGGTAGCTTGGATTTTTTTGAGGGGAGCTAATGTTTGAAAACAGAAAAAAAATTTACAATTGTTGTCTTCAAGCTGGCTTTCATCTAAAAAGTTATATTAAGAACTGGACTTTCTATATTAAACATGGCTTAAATCAAAATTTGCTGTTTCCTGTTCAGAAATTTTATTTTTTAGATCTGAAAAATTAGGGTTTTTTTCTCTTTTACAATTTTGAGTAAAAACCTAAGACCTTTAAATGTGAACACCTGTAGTCAAAGCCCTGTCATGGTGTAACCAGGGCAAACACACCAATTTCAGATTCTTGTTTTGCTGCTTTGGGTTTAGATTTGGGTACATAGTGCATCTATATAACGTAGGTAGTCTGTAGTAAATGCAGGTCCACCGAAAAGGGAAGAGAATGATGCATCTGACTCCATGTTCTCAGAAAGCTAATTTATTACTTTACCATATTATATTAAAGAATACTATACTATACTAAAGAATACAGAAAAGATACTTACTGAATGCTAAAGAGATAATAATGAAAACTCGTGACTCTCTCCAGAGTCCTGACACAGCTTGGCCCTGATTTGCCAAAGAGTGAAAACAACTCACACCAGAGTCCAATGAAACAATCAACTGTGGTAAACAATCTCCAAACTCATTCCACATAAGCAAAACAGAGGAGAAGCAAATGAAATAATTATTGTTTTCCTTTTTCTCTGAGGCCTCTCTCACTGCTTTTCAGCTTCCCAGGAGAAAAACCCTGGGCAAAGGAACTTTTTCAGAGAATGTGAATGCCACAGTTGTCCTTAGGCCCTTTGTACATTCAATTGTCATCTACTGCTGGAAGCTTTTGCACACATGTGTTTCAATTTCTACCTTTTTTAAAAGTTTCTGTCCATCTAAAGGTCTGGCTTGGCCTGAGGCCTGTCAGTACCCTGTTGCTGCATGTTGGTCACTGCTGTAGGAGCTACTGGGGTCTTCCAAGGAGAGGTTTCCCAGCTGGCCACCTCACCCAGTGATGCACTTCCACTCTCTGGTTCTGTGATTGTGGTGAGGTTTGGGGCTGCAGTTTATTCTCTGTCCTAGGATTTGTGAATCTTCTTCTTTCTCTGAAGGAACTGCCCTAGCAGTTGGTTAGCAGGCTCTTTGTTCCTGCAGATGAAGCTGTTCCACATCATTGGGAGGTGGTGTTTTGTGGGCCAGGGAGAGTGGGACTGAGCCAGCTGATGAGAATGACTGTAGCCTAAAGGCTTAACCACTCAGATGGGAATAGGGAACAAGTCCTAGTCCCTATTTCAATTAATGTTAGGTAAGAAATACTTAAATATTAATTGGGTCAGAGAGCAGAACCCCACCCTCTACTCCTGTGTGAGGTGGCAGCCCTCAGCAAAGGCTGTCTCTGTCCCTCAGAGAGCATGGCCTGCAGCCTGGCTCTCCCATGGCAGGTGGCCTGACTGCTGAGCTCCTGGAGGGAGGGAACTCTGGGCTACCAAGTGAGGTGATGTGAAAAATGCCAATTACTTGGTTTTTAAAATTTTTAAAGTTTAATGATAATAAAATGGTTATAAAAATAGCAATATAATTAGAGTAATAATAATTTGGACAGTTTGGAGTAGGACAGTGTGAAACCATAGAAACAAAGAATTATGGATGTCCGTGTACCTTTTCTGGGCAAAATAAGCCTGAAAAAGGACACATGTTAACAGAGGATTAACCCTTAAAAGTAATAGCCTGTTGTGTATTCATACACCTCATACATGATGCATAAATTCCATTCAAACAAAGGATTCTGGTCAGTGTCAACTTCTTCCTCTGAATCCTGACAGCATCTTCAGGGCTGAGCAAGGCAGGAGGAAGGTAATTTCTTCTGATAAGAGAGCAATAAATTCTCTTTCTCTGAAAGATTTAGGTGTCCTGTGGCTGCTATCTCAATGTGAGTCCTTTCTTGAAAAAAGTATCTTACATAGCATAGTTTCTATTTTAACATTATATTATACCCTAAAACTATATTTAACACACTACTTAAGAGAATTAATACAGCATAACTTTCTAACATAACACATATAATATTCATTTTGATATTTGTGAAAAGCCAATCATAAAATACGCATTTTTCACAGGTGACTTCACCAACTCTGCCTTGAAAAAAGGGCACAAAAGCTAAGTCTGGGAGAGGAATCACTGCTAGGAATGATGTACTGCAGGAAGCACCTTTTAGCTGCTTGACTGTAGTGACAGAGCTTCACTTTTGTTAGCTTGCTTTTCTAGTTGTAGTTGTAGTGTTGTGGTGTTGTGAGGTCCCCAGGATGAGGGGAGAGATGAGGATTTGACTCCATGTTCTCAGAAGGCAGATGTATTATTTTATGATATTATATTAAAAGAAGTGATATACTAAAGCTATACTAAAGAAAGAGAAAGGATACATCAGAAGGCTTGACAAGAATGATAATGAAAGCTCGTGACTGACTCCTCAGAGTCCGACACAGCTGATGGTGATTGGTCATTAATTAAAAACAATTCACATGGAACCAATCGAAGATGCATCTGTTGGTAAATGATCTCCAGACCACATTCCCAAACAATTGGATAATTATTGTTTTCATTTTCTGAGGCCTCTCAGCTTCCCAGGAGAAGAAATCCTGGCAAAGGGATTTTTTAGAAAATATCATAGTGACAAGTGGTTGTCTAATTTCCTTCATGCAAAGAACAGGGAGCCTGTGATTGTGCTCTGGTCTGGTGGTTAGTGAAGGGATTTAAGTGACTGCAGTGTTGATTCTGACCATGCATGTGATCCTTACACAACCTCATCTGCTCCCTTGTGGTGTTGTCCCATGCTTCCCAGTGTCTGCATCCGCAGCCTTATCCCACTCGATCTCCTCCAGAGTAGAAGTGTGCTTTGGCATCTACACTGGTTAAAGAAAGCTTGCATTGTAAATATTTATCTGCTTGTTAATATTGTGGTGGTACTTGCAGCAAGGGCCTTGTATCGTGACCTGGACAAGGGGATCGGGTGCACCCTCAGCCAGTTTGCAGACAGCACCAAGTTGGGCAGAAATGTTGCTCTGTTGGAGGGGAGAAAGGCTCTGCAGAGCGACCTTGACAGACTGGATTGGTGGGCTAAGGACAACAGAATGAGGTTCAACAGGGCAAATCCTGCACTTGGACCACAACAACCCCGTGCATTGCCACAGACTTGGAAGAAAGCTGTCTGGTGGAAAAGGACCTGGGGGTGCTGGTTGACAGCAGCTGAACAAGAGCCAGCTGTGTCCAAGCAGGCAAGAAGGCCAATGGCACCTGGCCTGTATCAGCAATAGTGTGGTCAGAAGGAGCAGGGCAGTGATTGTTCCCTGGCCCTTGTGAGGCCGCACCTCGATTCCTGAGTCCAGTTTTGTGGCATGAAAGACATGACAAGAAGAGCATTGAAGTGCTGGAGCAAGTGCAGACAAGGGCAATGAATCTGATAAAGGGTCTGGAGCACAGGTCCTACGAGGAGCAGCTGAGGGATCTGGGGGTATTTGGTGTGCATAAAGGGAGGCTCAGAGGAGCCTTTATCACTGTTTGCAACTTCCTGAAAAAAAAGTTGTAGCAAGGGGGGATTGATCTCTTCTCCTAAGTAACAAGCAGTAGGACAAGAGGAAAGGGCTAGGGGAGTTTAGATTGAATACTAAGAAAAAAATTCTTCACCACAAGAGTGCTCAAGCATTGGAACAAGCTGCCCAGGGAGGTAGTGGGGTCACCAACCCTGGTGGCATTTAAAAGACACATAGATGTGTTATTTGTGGATGTGGTTTAATGGTGCACTGGCCACGCTGGGTTAATGGTTGAACTTGATGATCTTAGAGGTATTTTCTAACCTGAATGATTCTATGATTTTTAAGGGAGAATAATTAAGAAAATATGCTGAAGTATTCAACATGGACATTGTTAATGGTGTTTTGATCCTAATGGACCTTAATGCAAGCACTGCTTTTTGAAAAGAAGCTGTAGGAGTGAGATAGAGTGAGCTCTAGTGCTGCTAGAGCAGCCCATGGACGTGACTGAGGGGTGGGTGTCAGGTGTCTGAGAAACAAAGTGGAGCTGGGTGTGATAGAGAGATGGCAGAACTGTTCCTCCTGTCAGGAGAGTGCTCACATCAATTTAGGGCATTTTCAACGTAATCAGTGGAGTTGACAATATTTACATTCCTTTGTTTTGGAAGTCACTGTCAACTGGTTAGAACCAGCTCTAAATTAGGCTTATAATATGTGTTATTTTGCCCACTGAGAGGTGTTTTTATTTTCTCTCTCCTGTGTTTAGAAAAGCCTGCCATAGGGAGATTCTCTAGGCCACCCTCACAAATGTTTCTCTCTTCTTTGCTGATGGTGTTAATAGGTGATGTTTTTGCCTTAAGAGGCTGAAAAATTTGCTAAAAATATATTGTTTCCATCTGCTTTCAGGAAAAATTTCAGATGGAGCTTATTCCGAAAGCTTGTTAAATGGTTTCCCTGCTCTGTACATGTACTTTCCCTGTTCACAGGACCTCTGAAAAGAAACAAAATCATTTTCCTTTCTCGGAGACAAAAAAATACAGCAAGCTGTGACTTGTAATCCTACCAAATCTCTCTTCATGCTGTGAAATTAATGGGTATACTAATAGACTGATGCTGTCTCTCTGTGAGAGAAAGAGCTTTGAGTATAGGCAGTAAGACCACTGCAGACTGCTTCTGAGTGTTCCTATTAACAAAGATTTAATTACAGGTCTGCCATTCAGCTCTGTCTTCTGACTGACTTACCACCAAATGCTTTCTTTGGGTTCTTACTTCACAATTTGGCTGACAAAGCACTCAGGTGAAACCTGGTGGCTATGGTGAGATTCACCTTTTTGTTTCCTGAAATGTGGTTTATCATCCTAAATTGCTATAATCACTCATAAGATGGTTGTGTTTCTGAGTTCATACTCCTCATAAGCACCAACTGTAATAGAACAGGAAGGTCAAGAGTTCAAGATAAATACATTTTGTTGTGGCACTGTTTTCTTAGGGTAACCAGCTTGTTGTTTTGCTGCTCTTACCCTCAAATATACTTGCAAGCTACCAAAAGCATCTTTGAGGGTTTGTGTTTCCAGTTAATGAGCCCAAACAAGGATTTTAGATACAAATTTGGGATTTGACACATTCATGACACTGTTTTCTTTGGCAAGGCTCAGGCATTTAGCTCCGCTGGGAATAGCAGAGTCAAACAATGGACACTAGGGAGGGCAAAAAAAGGCCAAGTGGGATAATGGAGCATAACCAAGGGACTGTTGCATAAAAACAGAGTCCCTTATTAAAAATACTCAAATTCCCAGCTCCTTCTTTCAGAAAAGGGGCCTCAAGTAGCAAATGAAAGAGGGTGCACTTTCAGCTGCCCTTGGTAATCTTTGGGCAGTAATTAATCAAATCGGGATCTGGCAGTGCTGGGTCTTACATAAGTTCTTTGAAAGAATGACCCCTTATTTGTGCTTGGTGGTGTTTCCAAGCCCTTTGTGCAGGGTATTGAGTGAGCACGTGCTGAGAGAACAGCTCTGGAAGCCAGAGGTGTTTCCTGGGCTTAAAGAAGAGTGAGGCACATTTCATGGAGGGTTGGGCCATCAGTGCTGCTGCCACCTGAAGATCCAGTCCCAGTGCCTAGGGCTGGTAGGGGATGCCAGGGAAAGCATCTTCATATGATAGTCCTGTTTCCCAGGTATCACACACCAGTGGCTGCTTGAATATTGATATTGGACTAGCAGCTCTCTGAACTCGTCAAAACATTATTTTGTTTTTCCTTGTGGCCTGTACATTTTTAAAATGCATAACTTTTCTGCCTGGCTTTTGTTTCTAGATGAGGAAGCCCTCTTAAGAACTTCTTGTGCTGACTCATTCTTTTCAGTACTAATTTGCTGGTTAAAAATAACTTGGGCTTTTGTCTATTCAAGTGTTGTGGAGTAAGATGGGTTTTGGTATTGCTGGGATTAGCTGCCTTGCCAGTTTTTACAGAATCCTTGCAATGTGATCTGGACTCTCAGGAGCAAGAGCTCAGGAGCTGTGTTCACTTGTACCTTGTGATTTCATTCATTAGCCTGGGATTAAGTGAGGAAAGGAAAAATACCCTGGGTGCCAGACTTTCTGAAACTTGAGTCCAAAAGCTGAAGCAGTCTTCCAGATAAAGTAAAGGCATAAGGAAAAGGAGAAATTTTTGCTGGAAGTCCTCACTGCCTGAGTGCATAAGCAAACAGGGCATAAATTGTGATGACATGTGTCACTGATAAAGAACATTAAACAACAAATGAAGGTTTGTTGCCCCCTGTTCTAATTATTTTCCTTTGACTTTTTTATTAATATCCTGAGCAGTTTTCAGTTAAAAAAAAAAAAGGTAGTTAAAACTTCCCTAAGAGACTTCTTCCCAGTCATTCAGTGTTAGAATGGGCCTGGCAATTGTTGAGTGCCTTCAGTACTCGTTGGGATCTCATTGGGCTTACAGAACAGCAATGTGGATGTATTCCCAGCCATCAGTACACAAGCAGTGTGGTCACACTTCTCCTCTCTTGGGAATCCACACATGCACTGTAGCAAAAATCCTCCACCAACAAAAAGAAACCATGTAGAATCAAAACCTATGAAACCCTGAAAAATATGAGGAAAGTCAGCATCTTTGGGGTTTCTATTTTTGTGCTCTTTATGCTGGTGTTTTCTCATTTGGGTTCATTCAGAGTGCACCTTACAAAACTGAAGTCTGTTCTGTATTGCAGCCTGAGGGTATCCTTAAATGTGATCCTCTGTGGGGCAGGTTCTTCTCTTCAGTTCCCCACTTCTGCCTCCAGACCTCAAACTCATTACCAGTTTATCATTGGTATGAAATCATTAATAAGTTCTTGGCTCCCATCATCTGTACTAATTGTGCTTTCTACACCAAACTCTGTTCTCAAGGGAAGAATTTATAAGAGGAAGGTGACAGAAGGGTGAACAGTAAGAGCCTCAAATATGCCACCACTTTTTCTCCCTTTGCCCTTATTATAATATATGACACAAGCTGGTTATTTTTAGTTATTCTCGACAGTCAGTGCCAGTCAGCATCCAGGAGGTGGGCAGCAAGTCAGGCAGAGGTCAGACAGTGTTATCACCCTTTCATTGTGATGGTCAAATCCACTCTTAAGCTTCAGGATTGAGAGAAATGCACTTTTGCTGGCAAATATTTTAGATGTGTACGTGCAGATGCTCATACATAATCAGAGCTTGTCTGCTTCTATGATGTTATTGTTAAAAAAATCCCCATCAAATAGGTAGGACTAGATATGAATGCAATTTTTGCCTTCACTGCTCTTTCATTCTGCCTGTGTGGCCTTTCCTCTCCTCCTGAAGCACAGTGTGTTGGCTCTTTCAGCTAAATGTGCCTTGAAGGCATCATCATCGCAGAGCTGTGATTTTTCACTTCAGTGGAATGGTCGGGCTGTCTGCTCTGACACTCACTGTGAACTCTGCCTGAAGAGTGGCTGTGGCATTACAGGGTCAGCTCAGAGTGAGGTGGGTTAAAAAGGGGTCATTTCCCACCAGTCCTGCACACCTAGTCACGAGAAGGGCATCCAGAGGCAATGCTCTTCTTCACTGGTGCAACGCTGTGAGGTTTGGCTCATGATACAGGGGTTTTTGCACTTGTTCCTATGGATCCCTTGTGTCTTGTTTTCCCAAGGGAAGTGGCAACACAACAGCAGTGAAGAAGAGATACAGGATTCTCATTCTTTGCTTGGTAGCTGGATGTGATTAAAGTGGCAAGGGCAAAATTCTGGGTCGGTGTGGAGGAAGGAAAGTGTTTATTTCACAAACAGCTTCTCTCATATGCCATGACTATCTGCCCTTCCCAGGTAAGGCTGTGTGAAACAACTGCTCACTTTGAAAATTTAAAAAGGTTTATTAAACCTTAACAAAAATACAACAAAGGACTACATAAGGAAAAAATTCACAGCACTGGGAACTGCTCCTCATGCACACCACGTGGCCGGTTCACCTTCAAGATGGATGCTCAGCTGTATCAGCCAGCCCTGGCCCCTCCCAGAGTCTGTCAGTCAGGCTCCTCTTTGCCATTGATCAGTGGAGATGCTTGCTTGTAACTGGATTGGAGGTCAGGTGTTGCCGTGCTGCCCCCCTAAGCACCCCCAAGCTTTTCCATTCCCCACTGCCCCATGCCAGGGACACCTGTGCAGCCTCTTTGTACCTGTCCTGGACAGCCCAGGCTGTCTGATGGCAACAGTACAGGGGGAAAGGAAACTGTGGGGAGAACAGAGGACATCTAAACTACAATAACATAACTGTACAGCACTAAAGCTTTTCTTAATATTCACACAATAGTGATCTTTTAATTGTGAGAGCCAATCATCTCATTATTCATCTATAACAAGGCACACAGAGATGCATGAGAAAAGCAGGGAAGAAAGAGTAAAAAATTCAAGAAATAGGTATGGATGGGGGTTGGTTGTCAAATAAATGGGAATATATTAAAAGGAAAACTTGATATTTTGGTCTATATCAAGTCACTCTGCTGGTGTGCTCACTCTGTTGGTGTGCTCCACAAATGTGAGAGGAAAATGATGTCCTTGGTTTGTTATCCAAGACAGAAATGCAGTGAGGAAGAAGCACTGAATCTGCAGACCCCTTTGCAAGATGTTCATAGGCACATTGTGGAGCTGGAGCTCACCTTATTTTGGCAGCAATTCCCACTGCCATTTTACTGCACAGTAATTGCTAAGCAGATAAGACATAGCTACAGATGTAGATTTATATGATTGGTGTGTTTTTGATATTAATTTTATTGAAGATCTTTGAGTCATTATCAGAATATTTGAATTTTGGAGGCTAGGATGTACAGCTGTTTTTTATACAACTTGGTTTGACTAGTGCTCTGTAAATGTCAGTGGTGATTTGAAATCAGCCCCTTGACAGTTTTCATGTATTCTGTTTACATTTTTATGTTTTTACCCATTATAAATACTTTAAAAAAGCCAATTATGAGTGTTGCATTGCCCCTTTTCTTGCCCTCCAGAATTTGACTTAGTCTTTCTTCCTCTTAACCAACCTAATTTCTTCCAAACAAATCTGTTCTGAGATAGAGCTTTATGCCAGAGTCATAACTGCCAAACTCTGTTTTAAAATAAATCACTTCATTGGCTATAAGAGAAATTTAATCCTAAATTGCTAATAGAATTTAAAAACATTTCAGTATTGTTAGTCCACTTGAAATTGTATTAACATTTTCAGGAAAGAAGTAATGACTGTACATGTTTTGAAGTCCAAAAAGTGAAAAATTTTAGAGTATTAGAAAGGGAAAATAAAACTAGGTGAGTCTTTAAAATGAGAAATGCACAGCCTTGGGGATGTTTCTGTTTAAGAAAACCTCCACCTTTTAGCATGTTATCAAGAGTAATGAACTCTTATTTTGTGGGCAGGGCAGCTGCACCACCTGCCTTGTGCTGAGCTCAGGCTGTGGATTGCTTGGGTGTGCTAAGGTCCAATTTTCAGGAATTCAATGCAAGCTATTAGCCAGCTTCTCACTGCAGCTATCAGAAAGGCAAGACAAATCCACTATCAGCTCAGCTTCAGCAGCATTTATGTAAATTAATCATTCTTTAACCATGTACTTTGGGGAATCATATTTCCTTTCCATGCCCACTAATTGCATGTTGCAAAGTGAAATGCTGAGTTACCCTAACACAGTCTATATTTTTGTTCTTAGCTGCATTCAGAAATATCAAAAATACTGATTCTGGGCGCAGTCAGAACAACTGCTACAGCCTCTGCAATTCTGTGCCTTGAGGCAGAAAGAGCCATAATCACCTATTTAAAGACAGGATAGTTAGCAAAAAATGTTTTGACTGCAACTGGAAAGCTCCTTTGCAAGGTTGCAAATGTATTGGAGATTGTTTTCATCCCTGTTGTCATTTCATTAAAAATCTTGGCAATAACTCAGAGTGAACTGGGGAGGCAATCTTTCTTTCTGTTAAGAAGCAAATGCAAGGTCTGGTTTATCATTCTGTTTTTCATATCATATTGCACTGACCTCTTCCTCAGGGGTTGTAAGCAATTCCAGGACATTAAAACCAAAATAGGCTGGTTTATTCTTTATTACATGCCCTTGCTTAAGGAAATTTAGCCATGACTATTTATTTTCTGTCCAACACTGCAGCAAAGCTTGTAAGCTACACCATCTTGCAATACTTGTCTTATTAGTGAAACCTAAAACCACAGTCAGTTTTTGTAACATGTGTTTAAGCACTTTTCTTTAACAGGATTTTTTTTTTTTAATGCTGAGATTTATAAGGGAATCACTTCTCTTAGCTGTGCCTTGTAATAGTGGAGGCAGCTCCAAGCATCGTTCCCATCTGAGGGCTGGAAGGTCTTGTTATTTTTAAATCTAGTGCTGCAGCTGAAAAACAGTTCAGGGCCTATAAAGGTGTAATTCAATGGGATGGTAAAATGGGTTGTGAAAACAATAGTAAAGTAAAATACACACATGTCACTTCCTCCACTGAAGCACATAATTCAGGGTCTGTTGGGGTGAGGAGCCATGTGCCTTCTCCTCTTCTGGCTTTCTCTTTCCATGTCCTGTCTGTAATCCATTAGAGACTTTCATTATTTCAGCATGATTGGGGTTAACTTCTAAACATGATTTATTGCTGCCTTCTCTCATGAATACAAAGATGGAACCTCTTTTTTCAGCGAGATTATTCTCCAGCTAGACTGTGATTTTTTTTTTTCTTGCTGTAATTTTCAGTTTATCATGTGGGGTTTTATTGCACAGCCTTGATAGCCTATTATTGTTCCATCAAGAGTGAGGAAAATTAATTTGGTCTGAGAGAGGTTGTATATGAAGCAGACATTTTGATTTCGGTTTTAGGAAGCACTTTCTTGTTGTCCGGAAGATAGACTTCAGAAAAAAAAAATTATTTAATATTTTCATAGAAAGTTAACTACTTTTCATTTAGAAAATACCAGTAAGCACTGAAGCAGTAATTTGACCCATCAGCAAAGTGCATGTGTAATATGAAGTGTCTCTCACCTTCACCTTTCATCCTGTGCTGTAGCTCCTGCTGATGTGTGTGGTGTTCATGCACTGGGCCAGCTGAACAGCAAGCCCACTGCAGTACCAGTATCCAGAACTTGCACATACCTTGGAGAGAAGCTTTGCTGAAAGATAAAAATGTGACCTCTTTCAACAACTTCTGCAGCTAGATAAAGAATAAGCAAATTCTTTTAATAGCAGTGATGCTTTTCCCAAGGTGAACATTTTCTCTGTATTATCTACTTAATTTTTCTCAAAAGAGGCCTCAAACTGCCTTTAAAGCAAATTGTTCATCGTGTATCATTGTCACACAGTCCAAGCCACGTCTCCCCCTTAAATCCAGTCAGATTTAAGATGTAGCAGTCCTGGGAGGTTTACCTGTGATGATGGAGATGTGGCTGGGTGTGCTGAGCTCCATTTTGCATGGCTGGGCTTTCAGAGGGCACTGATTGCCAGAAACGTGGTGCTAGCAGAGGTTTCCTGTGCTGTTGAGTGGCTCTTTGGCAGCACCTGGGGCTTATTTGAAGAGGATTTTTCTCCCAGAGGAGATGGATGAATTTCATGTGACTCCAGAGTGGCTTTTCTGGGAGTGGACAAGCAGAACAGCAGTTGACACTTACGAGGGGTCATGGATATGAAAGAAAATGAAAAGCACTAACAGAGCATCTTCTCTGATGAAGATAATGAACATGAAGAGGTTGTATCTGGGCCTTGTCTCTGGACTGATGGGATGCTAGGGTTTTGTTTGTTTGTCAAGATTGCTGCTGTGTGAGGTAGGTAGGATTGGAGCTGGTGTTTTAGGGGGAGCTAATGGAAAAAAAAAACAACATTTAAAGCTGATTCCAGGTATTTTTTTAGCCAGGAAATGGCTTTGGCAGATGTCACTTGCTGTTGTTTCTGAGTAAAGGGAGAACTATAGATATGTCTTCTCTTGTGGACTCAAACATTTGTTCTGTGCATCCCCTCCCAGGAGGACTCTCTTCCATTCTTTACCTGTGCATTATTGACTTTCAGTGTATTTTACAGCCTTATACTTCTAATAATTTCATGCCTTACTCTGGTCAGATAAGTGCATTTCAACTGTTTTTGGTGTAAAAATAGCCTGAAGGCAAACTTGGGCATGTACTGCATTTTCAACTTCCTTAAGAATCTCCTTATTATGGGAATGCAGTGGTTATGCCCTCCAGCACTGTGCCATTACAGAAAAATCACCATCCCTCAGCTTTGTGCACCTCCCCTGATTCCAGGGGGTTAAACCTCACAGTCATTGTCAAAAAATCAATGCAAGATTTGCACTGGTCTAAAGTTCTGCAGCACAGAAAGCATTTCCAACCTCCTTACATTGACAGAGTCACCCCAGAAGGTCTTTTTTCCTTTAAGGTACAGCCAGCTGGCTACAAGAAGCATCTTGAGAAGACTTGAGAAGCTCTGCTTCAGTCTGTGGCCTCATTTGACTTTGACTTTTCTAATGTTTATGTGAGGGATAAGTTTTTGAGACTTGAAGTGTTTGTGTTTTTTTCCCCTTCCTCTTTGGCATCAACTGAACCATGACTAGCATATGTTTGCCTCGTTGTTTGAAAATTGCTACTGAAAATTGCTCTGTGTTGCTGTTTAACCATTTGCAAGATGGCTTGCTAAGTCAAAGGAAAAACAACTGCACAAACCCTCAGTGCTTCTCTTAACCATTCTGTAGAACTGAATTAATTTTTTTGTCATCTGTGTGCAGCACTTCATTTAGAGCTCACCAATGGAGTTTTTAGCTGTTAATGATAATAGTGATAAAACCAATTTTTTTTTTTTCCTGAAAAGGCTCTGCAGTGCTTTGTAGGCAGGGAAGTGCTTCAGTAACTGCTGTAATTAAAACCTTTCTCCTTTGCAACATATGGCAGGATGGGATAAACAGGCAGGAAGAAGGAAGCTTTGTATGAAACACACAGTGGGAAAAAGTGCTTTGGTCAGACAGAGAAGCAATTTTATAAATTCAAAAAGTTCTCAAATCAGCTATGTTTTCCCTTCTGTGACTAGGATGTTTGCTCCCTGTGAATGCTGTCACACATGTCATGGCTGGGCATGTTGAGCATGCTCTAAACTTGTCTTTTTTATGGGTAAGATGAAGGTGTATGTGCAGTTCAAGATAATCTTCTCCAAAAGAACACCCTGCCTACAAAGAAAGCAAACTCAAAGTTGCTACCAGCAGACAAATTAGCAGAAATGAGCTGTCTCTGAATGGGATTTCCTTTTAGAACCACTAACATTATCATGGTGGACAGTCCATAATCTTTGATTCCACAGAAAACAAAAAAATATTTCTGCCTCACCCTCAGAATGTTGTATTTCATAGGAGAGTAATTTTCTAATCTTATGGAAGTGATAAAGATCATCTCTATAAGTGAGGTCTAGTGATGCCTGGTGCTGCCATCTGTTCAGCTCCCTGCCTACTTGGTGAGATAATTTTACCAATCTGTTCCTATAGCACACACTTATCTTATTCATATGAGGGATAAAATACTGTGGAAATAAATTCTGTTTGAAATAATACCATTTTATTTTAACCAGGACATGTTTTGCCAATTTCCCACCTCTCTCTATAAATGCATGCATTGTTTTGACTCCTAATAGAAAATCTGTGCTGTTTTGAAAGTGTTTTAATTTAAGATGTTTAATTTGTACAGCTTTGTTTTAATGAGGTGATTTTTTTTTCCTGTAATGGGATGTTGAAGCACTGAGGCTCAGATCTCTGTTTTTAGTAACTGGCTGCCCTCTTACAGTTTTTCGTTTCTTTGACACTTGGTGATCTATGTGAGATGAGGGAGGAAGCTTGGAAGAAAAGGGATGCTGGTTGCATCCTAAAGCTCAGAAATTCCTGGGATTCTTGTACCCCTACTACTAACTGAAGTGTGCTGCTTACCCTACCCAAAGTTCAAAAATTGTAATCTTCTTTCCAGTGTTCCTAATGCTTTTGACAGAGCTAGTATCAATCTGTTTGTTTCTTCTTTATATATTGAAAAGGGCACCCAGACTGTCATGTAGCAGCTCTCTTTAACATGTATTTTGTGTGCTTAAACATGGAAATCACTAGCAACACTCAGCACTTTCCCTGATGGAGTATTTAAAGAATCTCCCATAGTTTTTTTGTTTGTTATTCAATTACAGGTTATTACTGCTGTTTTTCTCTTTAAAGAAAAGTTTTTTGCACTTTAAGAAATCCCTTCTACATAAACTCTTCTGTTCCATTTCCCATTTACTTCCAAAGCTGTGTACCCAGGCTAAATCGAAGTTTCTAATTGTGATTCTAGGCAGGAAAAGTTGCATCATTGGCTTTTGTTCTCCTGTGAAAGCCCATACTAATGGAAACTGCCTTATATAAAACAGTCCCCTTTCACCTTGGAAAACAAAGAAGAGTTCCTGTCTGAAACAAGTACTGTGGCATTTCAGTGTTTTCCAAGAGTTGTGCTGAGCTTTGTCCAGAGCCTTGACTGTCCTTACCAGCGTGATTCACACTCAGCACCGGTGTTGTGGTGATGAAATAAATGGCACTGCTACCAGTGGGGCCATCTCTGAGCCACTGGCCAGGGCTGGGAGAAGCCCTCAGGGTTTGTGCAGAGCCTGGCACAGCGTTGGTGCTTGACCTCTGGGCCAGAGCAGGAAAATTGCTGTGCCCAGGCTGGTGTAGGCTTTGAGACCTGCTGCCCTCTTTACCCTTCCCTTCCAGTCCTGCACTCATCAGAAACACAGGATCCTGTTCAAAGCTCACCAGACTGACAGTGTGTCACTCTGTTCTTCTAAGTTCTTCTAAACCTTCTGATGTTTACATTTTTGTAATCCAGATGTCACAATATGACACAAAATGAACGACACTTGCACTCTGGGATGTCCAAGGCAAAAAAGGTGTGTTTATTTCCCAACTCTGATATTTATAGAATTCCAAAAGTGACCATGGATTGGAGGATGAAACTGCCACCTCTCCAACCACACTGGTCAAACCAACAGTCCATCAATTCTCTCCTCCTCCAGAAAGGAATGCAAACCAATCATTATTTACATGAAAAGTGTGTGAGAAACTCCATTACCAAAATGTAAACATCAGAAGGTGTAGAAGAACTTAGAAGAACAGGACAACAACAGTGTGTGAAAGTTTCCTATTTGAATTCCTCTCCTGATTCTCCCAGATTTGGGTCAGACTTAGGATTTCTGTGTAGAAGAAAGGGGATGATGCTGGGGCTTGTGGCATGGGGTGTCTCTTACCCCAGCTGGTTACACCGAAGTGTGAAGGGAGCTCTATAATAAAGGGAAAATAAGATTTGTTTGTGACTAGTCAAGTTCTGACTAGTTTTGATTTATTACCCTTCATCTGAAGCAAACATTCAGGCCCTTGTAAAAAAACCCAACCCAATTATAATATATATGACAGGATATCTATCATATGTCATATATATGATACTATGATTGACTGTTTCCATTGTATGCTGTTAATTTGGGTTGATTAACACACACTGGCTGGTATATGTTTAAAATATGTCTTCTCACCCATGATCTTAAAATGAAGGGAGAATTTGGGAGAAAACTTTAATTGGAAAAAAAGGCATTTGATTGCCACAAGATATCCTGAGGCTCACTAGGATTATTAGAGACTGGTTTGTCTCTCTGCCCATGAGACAGACAACAGTGACAGAGACTGCTACTATTGGTCTTTATTATTAGGGCATGATATTTTCTTCTGTTTTAGCAAATGAATAAACAGCTTAAAACATTTGTCAGGATTGAGATATGAATGCATTTTGTTGATCGGGTTTGGCAAAGCCTCAGCTTGCAAGAATAGCAATCTTTTTTCCTTGCAACTTGAATTTAGTTATTAAACGTTATTTGTATGTTTTCCATTAAACGCCTGTTTAACCCAAATGTCAGATATTGGGAAGAAATTAGTATTTGATGCAAGTTCAGCACACTGATGCCTCTGTTGAAAAAATGGTAAGAAGTAAAGGTTGGAGGGGCAAAAGAAGAAACCATTTTGACAGTCTTTAGTGGGAAGAGAAAGGACCAGAAATGGTCCTTTCCTCGTGGCAGAAATGGTAGTGAGCGCAAAAATGGAATTGGGGGTGTTGTTCGACAGGGTGGCAGGTTTTTATTACTGAGTGTAGAACAAATCAGGGCAGGAAAAGCTTTCAGTACAATGTTTAGATTTAAGAAAAGGTTTACTGGAATTTCTCTGGGTTGCCCAAACACATCCCTGAGAGAGTGAGAAAAAAGAAAATGAAAGCCAGAGCAGCAGCTCCAATCGCTTAATGGGATGGACTGAGGAAAATAGTCAGGCTTTATGCTGCATTTCTTTACAAAAATGGTCCTGGTAGAAGGGGTTGTGATACCATAGTGTGCTGGGCCAATTAACAAGAGCACATCTGCATTCTGTCTAGGTGCTCCTGAATCTCAGCTGATCTCTGAGGGACTCAAGAGTGTGGCGTGGAATCATTTAGGATTCAAAGGCTCATCTCTTATCCTTTTGTTGCTCTGTGAGAGCTGTCTTCAAAAGCTTCCCATTTAGTGATGATAGCTGGGAAGGTCCTCAGGGAAAGTGATGGTTCCCACTTTCTGAGGACTGAGGCCAGAAATGGATTTTTAACTTAAACTTGAAGCTTTGAACTGCACATCGAAAGAATTCCTTACTTTATGGAAATGCAAGGATTTTGACTTTGTACCTCTCAAGGTGCATAATCAATGTCTCTGATTTGTCATGCAGATTTTCTTTTCCTAGAGCAGTTCAGCTTTCTTCCCTGTGCTTGCTGCAGCTACAGCACTCCTGCAGCAGACTCCAAACTGCTGCACAGCGATGGCTGCCCTACTCTGGAATATTACAATGGGTGGCACTTTATTTTCACATACTGGGCAGTTTGGCCACTTGATCTTAAGGAGCCTCCATTAATTGAGGGAGGATGAGGGAAAAGAACAGATAGATGTGGCTGCAGGGTTAATTTGTCCTTGTTGTTTCTGTCTTTCACAAGAGGTACCGTACAGGCTGAAGAAAAAATACCTGTTTTGGAAGTTCTGATGTGATCAAAGGCAGAGACTATTGAACAAGGGGTAATGCATTGCCAAAAGCTGTGACTACACTAAAAGTTCTGTTTGGGGGATTTTTCCCATTCTGCCCTAGTATTTGGCCATGTCCTACATTGCCCTGCCAGAGAGCATGGTGCAGGTGTGCTGTGCATCCCATGATCCATATGTACATTTGTAGGGAGGCACACAGGGTCAGGAAGATGCCAAGTCAATTCTCTGATTGATATGCTGGGTAAACTCACCCTCAGCATAAATAATTAAGAGCACAAGGAATTGTTGCAGCCTGGATTGTTTTCCCTATGGACACCGGTAGCAATATTTCAGTGATGAAAAACCCAACCATAGTCCACAATTGTGTAGGTATGACATAGAATATATTGATCAGTTAACAAAAGGGAGTTCATAAATTTCATCTTATTCCTGTTGCTTGTCTGAATTCTGACCTGGTTCAAGCGTGATGTTGCTTTTTCTCCCTGAGGTTGGCTGTCATTTTTAGATTGATTATTCTCCTGCACTTTTTTGCAGTGTGTAACTGAGTTCAGTTGTGCCATATCAGGCCACTGGGCATATAGCAGAATCAGAACTAAAGAACTTGCATGTAAATAGTTATTTGCTGAAACTGGTACTGAGTTTCATTAGTAATAATGGCATGTTGAGGCCATGGCTGAGAGCTTTAAGAACTCAGAAAATTTAAGAGCACCAATGAATTTGGAGCCATCCTCTAATGTTTTGTTGTGTTTTATATTAAAAATAAGTTAGAAAAAAACAAAGGGAGCTTAAGCTTTCAATCAGCAGTGGTCTAATGGGAGGGTAGGAAGCAGAGGGAGTCATTAAGGCTTTGGACTGCAATCCTTCACTGCCAAGGAAGTTTCTGAGCAGTACCTGGAGATTTTCAGTCCAGAACTCCCCTGTTATCCATGGATGCCCTTGCACCTTGGGGGCATGGCTGAGGGCTGGATCAAGCTGTCGCACTGCCCTCATCCCCCAGGCCACCGAGCTGCCAGGGCCACCAGCAGGGCCAGTCTGGCACCCCCATTTCACCCAGCTGTCACTGACAGGCTGGAAGGCTTGAGAGAAGGCTCAGTTCAGAATTTGGAAACACTGATATTGACATAGATGAGGCTTAGGTGAACATGTCTTTTGAAATTCAGTGTTTTCCCTCTACTTTTCACATGGATGTGTTTTTCTAGGTTTCCATAAATCTGGAAAGAAAGTAGTCCTTCATTTATCAAGGTCATTGAGTACAGCTTCATCAAGGACAAGAAAACTTTCTTTTCTTGCTGCAGATGAGCCCCCAGAGCTGCTGAGTCCCTTTGCTCACGTGTGCTATAATGATCATCGAGATTACTTGCTATTTGCCACTGTCCTCCTCATGCCACAGGGTGTTTATAGAAAATGATCAGTGCTTTAGGTAGATTTATCTTTAGATTTCTGAAGGGCTGTTTGCCAGGTATTTTTGTGGGTGTTCCCAGTTAGTTCTTTTATCTGTATTTTGTTATTGTATCAATGATCTCTTTTAGCAGAAGGCTTCTGCTCTCAGACCCCTAACCCCCATCGTGAGCTGGGTGGAAGTTCAGTAGAAACAAATGGTGAAAGGAAAACAGCAGTGGTTTTAAGAGGGAGCACAAGAGAGTGGAAAAAAATAGATTTAAACATAATTTTTATACCCATTGCTAAACAATCTCATAACTTGCTTGATATTTTACTCCCTGAGCAAATATAGGATTTATGACTTTTTTTTTTCCGTTTTGATGCATTGCAGGCAGTTAATGATACTCAGTGTTTATTCAATTCCCAAAGGAATAATTTGATTCTAAGGCTGTGCAGCCATAGGCAACATGCTTCAATAATCTGTGTGAGAACTGCAGCATTAATAGTCAGTCCTTGCACTGTGTTCTTATGGCAAGTGTTACATCTGTATTTGTCCTGCATGCTGAGCAGCAAGAATCTTGTTTGTGCAGCCTTTAAAGAAAAAGATAGAAAACTGTCAGCATGAAAATTATTACTGTTGACTGTAAGATATACTTACGTACACAAATGTATAAATAAGTGTGTGAAACTTATTGTCTGTATTAGAATAAAAAAAAGGGCAGATTATAAAAGCCAAGATTGGATTTCAAACCAATTTATATTGAACAGTGAAGAATTACACTGTTACAGCCACACTTCCTGAGTACAGGTATTTTTACTGACCATAAATAAATTCAAGTAACCTTCAGTGCAATTTACTTTTTATAAACTCAAGTAACTACAGTGCAAATCTTTTATGAGAGCATTTGTATTCATGAATCACCATGTGTGTTGTAATGAGTAACAATTATGTGTAAAATTCGGTCCTGAAAGTTGTGGTTTACAGACAGATGAGGGACTTACCTTTGACTTTATTTGCTACCTAGGTCATTCAACAATATGCTCTAAAATAAAAACCCTAAGCCTCTGATGGAAAAAAAAGCCATTACACATCAAGCCATGTTCATCTTTTTAATATTAATCAGCTGCTGTTTCTGAATTGATGTTTCTGCTCATGCCATAGAAGAATTAGTGGGGGTGGGTGGGTGCTCTGAGCACAAGGTCAAATAGGCTGCAGAATGCTGTGCTGCTTTTTGCAGCAGATGGGTAATGTTACATGGACTTTAATTACTGAAATTGCTCCTGACTTTGAGGAAGTACTCTCCCTTAATAATGACAGATTTGGCCATGTAATTATATTTAAATTTTGTGGCTCAGATGTGTTTGTTTAAAGATGCCATGTCTTTGCCCATCTGGAGGAGACTAATTAGCGAAGTTTAACTTTCTTGTTGTTCCTGTTTTTATAGCAAGCCTTTATACTGTATTGATATTTTTCAAGGGGAACTTGAAAGAGCCTGTTGTCATTGGGAGGGTGGTGGGTGTTGGTTCCCAGAGCTTTTAAAACCTCTGCAGCTGATGATCTGCAGGAATAATTTTGTTGAGGGATGCTCTGCTATGAGCACAGGCTTACTGAGCTCCTTTGATGTTGAGCTCTCACAGCTCCTCTGCAGCACAATAGAGAATATGCCAGCAGATGACCCCTTGAAATAGATCT
Source organism: Agelaius tricolor (assembly GCF_023055355.1). NCBI lineage: Eukaryota > Metazoa > Chordata > Aves > Passeriformes > Icteridae > Agelaius > Agelaius tricolor. The sequence goes on from NW_027269263.1 coordinate 10,214,193, forward strand.
GTACCTGTGAAGAGGTTTTTTTATCTCCTTTAGCCACTTTTCCACTCCACTTTCTAGAAAGTATTGAAGATCTCTTCTTTCAATGTATTTCTCCTCCAGTGTGAGGAACAGTGAAGGAACACTCTGTTATTTGGGGTCTTCTATTCTTTTCCCCCCTCCAATATCTACATTTTGTTGTAGATCATTGACCATCTCCCTGCATGTCATGCAAGGGCATGTAAAGAGTTTGCCCTGTGGTGGGAGCTATTTGGAATCCTCATTTCTTACCTGCCCTTCTGGCTGTAGAGGACAGAGATGGCTGAAGACGAATAGAGTAGGTAAATGGAAGTCTCCTGCAGAGAGGAACAGATTAATTTGATCCTTGCCTCCTGTGGGTAGGAGAAGAAATATTGTTTTTGTCTTTCACTGTGGAAGACTGTTTCAGATTCACCATTCAAAGTAGATCTGTGACAAAAGCAAAAGTAAAGTCAGGAAGCAAGTGTCTGGGAAAGCTGATGGGATTGTTGGAAGTCTTTAATAAGAGATTAGATAGATATCAGGAATGGCATAGATGTAGTTGCTCTTATCCTGGTAAAGATAAATTGACTACTAGATGCTGCCTAGGGGCCCCTTTGAGATCCAGTTTTTATTTCTTTCATGATCTTTGGTAAGCTGAGGATCAGGACTAGTTACGTGTTTGATTAATTTGAACTCAACCCTCTGCTAATTTAACTGCACTGACCCAGGGACCAGATTTATTGGTACTGCTGGCCAGCCCTGGCTCTGCATGTCACCTCTGTCATCTTTCTGTGCTCTCACCCAGTCCTGCAGCACAACCTGCCCACAACAGGGCAGAGCAAAGGCACTTGTGTGGGGGTCCCAGTTGTTGGTTTCTCTGGGTCTGATTGAAGGCACTTGAGACAGTGTTTCATGTTTGCACTCAAGTGTTTATTATTTCTTATCAGTAAAACAGTCTCACTACTGTGAGTTTGGCAGCTTTTCATTAGAAGGCACAAAATGGCCAACAATCTCTTGTTACAAGGTCTTTTAGGACTAAACTATCCACAGTTAAGAACTGACACCTAGATTATTTTCCCTTTTAACCCAATAACTGATCCCAAAGGGCCCCCAATGGGGACTTTTCTGCCCAATTACAAAATGCCACCCAAACCCATGAAGAAGAAGGAAGAAGCATGAAGAAGAAACCCAGGATGACCCCCTGTGCCCTCCATCTTGCTTCCCTCCACAACATACCAAAATTCCCAAATCCTAAATTTCTCACCAAGTGATACACCTACACTACTCTCTATAGTCTATTTCACACTTTTGTGGATTCCAGTCTATCTTGAGGTCTAGGAAACTTTCTCCATGAGTGAGGGTCAAAGTCAGTGCCTCCCCTGGGGGTCAGGGCACCCCAGAGCAGACAGAGAAATGTTCCCTGTGTCCTGGGTTTCCACACACTTGCTCTCAGACATGGATGTTGCAATGCCTAGCTGGTGTTTACAAGACCAAAGATTGGTTTGTTGTGTAAATTGGGAAAAGCAGAGCTTGGGTAGTACTTTAAGGCAGGGCAGGTTGGGGAGGCTGAGCTGAGAGCCCTGGCCTGGCATGTGCATCCCTCAGCAGCTTGATTACTGGTGTGAGGAGCAGAGGGAAGGCAGGACTGAGCTGGCAGCCAGCTGGAACTAAAACAGCTCCAAGTCCTGGGGAGGAGAGGCAGTCACCGTGGGGAATGGAAAACTTGCAAGGAGCAGAGCTCTGTGCCTGAAACCTGGGACAGTGGAGCCACTGCCCAGCATGCCTGTGTTATTTATAACTCTAGAGTCGTTGGCTTTTGCTGTTATGTATTGGCTTTTGCAAATTATTATTAATCACAATAATTTTGATATAGTACAGTTTGTAATCACTTTTAACTGCTTTAATATAGTATAATTAGTCAGCTTTTGTGGCCAATATATTAATGTGAGAAGCATATATTATAGTTTAGGCTTTGGCAAAATACTAAAATAGAGACAGTGTGTTGTGCATTGTAACATTAACTTTTGAAGAAGTAGCTAATGCTTTTATTTGTGTAACTAACTGACAATGGTAAGAATAAATTAGATAATATTGATGTAATGTAATTGTGAAGTATCTTATCTGTATGATAAGATAACATTGACAAGAACCAGGAAAATAAACTTTGAAAGAAAGAATGCAAGGAGGAATTTACCACCTTCTCTCTGGTTATCAAGAATTCTGTCAAACCACAGAACAGGGCCTCATGAAGAAATAAAATATATAAATTTCATCTACAGTATGGCATGTCCTTTAAGAAGACAAGTCAAAGATCAAACCAAGCAAAAGAATTCCCAGAACGTGTAAACTCAAAAGAGTCTTTGAATATGTATAATCTGCATGAATAGGCATGAAACCAATGTAATGGAAAAATATATAAGAAAAAATGTTTTAAGGTAACTGATGTGCTGCTGTTGCTGTAGGACATGAAATAAAATGGTGCAGACACTGGAACCTCCAAGGTAAAAAGAAGGGAAGTTTAATTTCTGACTCCAACATTTATAGATTTTCAGAAGTGACAGTGGATTGGAGGGTGACAGTGCCGCCTCTGCAATGACACTGGACAAACCAACGGTCCATCAAGTTTCTCCTCCTCCAGAAAGGAATGTAAAACAATAATTATTTACATAAAACTGCGTGAGAAAGTTTGTTATAAGAATGTAAACATCAGAAGGCTTAGAAGAACAAAGGAACATGCCTCTGGCAGTTGCCAAGCACCTAGCATGCTGTTTACTGTCCCTTTTATCCCTTATTAGGCTTTTGAAAATTTTAAGGAGTGAGCCTTGTTTCTCACATGTGGAGGCAGGTTACCACCGGAGCTCTGAGACTATCCTGACAGCAAAAGTTAGGGAAAGACAGAAGAAAGCAATGTGAAAGCAAGGAGCCAGTGAACAAGGATGTATTTTTCCATACCAGCCAAGCATAATGAAGCCTAATATAGTAGAGCTCACCCCTCTTATTTGGGTGCTTTGGTGTTTTTTCTCTTTCCTCCTTTCCACCTTCAGGCATTCACTTTACTGCTCCTGGCTCCTCAATGTTTCAGTGCATACAGTGAAATCTTAGTCCTGCTGAAGGCTATATTTAATTTTATAATCTATAGCAATAGGGCTGGGTTTCCACCTCTGGAGCTTGGAGCAGGTCATACAGTTGTTGCTGAGCAGCAAGCATACCCAAATTAGAAATGACATGTTTTCCTGTTCCCTACCTCCTGCTAGCACCCGTGCCTGTGTATCCAGCCTGTCAGCAGAGTCAGGGAGTATAAGCACCATTAAAACTATCTTAGTTTGTTTTCTGGAGTGGCTTGCTGCCCTTGATCTGGCTGGTGATGTGGAAGGTAGCACTGGCCCAAGGGAGGGTCAGGACCTGGGAACAGCAGCTGTGGGACTGATGAGCTTAAACTGATCACAGCCCCACACCCTGTTAGCACAACTTTTCTTTTGTTGGTTAGCCAGTGCCCCTTTTGGGTCGGGAAGGAGATTTGGCATTTTGGACCTGACAGATGGCTTCTCAAAGAGATACATGTAACTGGCAGATGCTTCTCCTAAGTGATCAGTTAGGCTTTAAAACCAGCTCTTGGCCTCTTGATGAGCTTGAAAAGGCCTGTGCAGCTTCTCCATCAAAAAGCCTGCCTTGAGGCATTGTCATGTAGAATCACTGCTGTTGGCTTCTTAAATTGTATATAGAAAGTGACAACATAATAGGAAAGGTTATAACTGGGGAAAAAAAAATCCATTCAGTCCAAAATGCCCCAGATCCACCCCTTCTTTTTTTTTTCTTAACTAATCTGTCAAGAGCAATTTAGGTTTGGTATTTTTATACTACTACTCATCCTGCTATAAGGTAATGTGGAGTAAGCAACAACCCTGCTTCAGAGAGTGCAGACCTGAAGAAAAGGAGGCTTAGGGGAGACCTCATTGCTCTCCAGAACTACCTGAAAGGAGATTGTAGCCAGGTAAGGGTTAGGCTCATCTCCCAACTAAAGATTGATAGGTTAAGAAAAAATGGCCTCAAGTTGCACCAGTTTAGATGAGATGTTAGGAGAATTTTTGTCGCCAAAAGGGTTGTCAAGCACTGGAACATGCTGCTTAGGGAAGTGGTTGAGTCGCAAATGCTGGAGGCAATTAAAAGATCTGTAAATGTTGCACTTATGGAGGTGGTTTAGCAGAGGCCTTGGCAGTGCTTGATGTGATGGTGATGGAACATGATCTTGTCAGATCTTTGGTCTCCATGTGCATCCTCCCTCCTCCAGCACACACTCTCCCTTGCCATCCCTGACGGGCAATGTGGTTTATCCTAAGATGAGTACACCAGGTGGGAATTGCAGGAGGAGCTGTCTGGATGCTCTCATAGCATCCACAATGTCCTCCTCATGGCAAAATTTGTTCCAGCTAATTGATATTTTACTATTTGCAATGATCATGTGTTCATGCATGAAGCCATTCCACAGAGATGTGGAAGAGTCATATTAACTGAACAGTGCTATAACCCTGGAGTCTGAATTTTCTCTCACACTGTTTTAATAAAATTTAATTTGGTAAAATTTCTCATTCTTTGAAGGAATTAAGAATATTATAACAGTGTTTGTAACAGAGTGCTGATATTAATTGTAAATAAGTATAATTAATACATTGAGAGATAATTTATGTGTAATTTAATGCACTAATTGTAATGCATTAACTGCTATAAATGCAGTCAAATCAAACCATTATTTTTCAGATAATATGCATAATTTGTGGTTCATACCATCTTATGAAGAAGTCATCATAATATTATATGGCCATGATACTCAGCAGGAAAATTTAATACCTGAACCACCAGAGCATTGCTATCTTTAATATATAATGATACATGAAAGTCAATAAAATAGCTACTTTGTAGGGATTTATATGGGGCAGGATTTACAATGTTAAATATGATGGGTTTCAAACTCTGTGATAAGTACATAAATGAGCCATTTAATTGCCCTTGATACAAATTCACCCTACTTCTTTAGATTTAGCTATTCCGATTAAATGCACTGAGCATTTCAGATGATTAAATTATTAGATGTATTGTAAAAGCTTTATTTGAGATCTGTTGCTGGTGAGGGAACTTGAAACATATATTATCATAATCTGGCTTCTAATCTGTATGCTATAGCCAACAAATATTTGGCTTTTTTTCATCCTTCCCTTTGATAGTGCTGTCATTCTGTAAGAATATCCACAGAAGGGAAAGACTGTAAGTACTTATGGCACAGATACATCTTCAAAAATATCTTCTGCACAATAGTGTTTTTTGTTCCTTGGTTTTTAGATAGTGAGTAGTGTATTTAAAGGCAAGAAATGGGAGAATCATACATAATTTCAAAATTATTTCAGTGGTTTCTGGGTTTGGACAATACGAGCTGAATTTGTGTTCTTAAAGTAGGATGCCAGTACAGCTGCTTAGAGCAGATACAATATCATGAAGTCTAACAAAGCCACCTGAATGAAGCTTTTTGAAGGATGAGTCCAGAAAAATTCAGGTTAAAAAGGAGGATGCATACATCTGACAGTCATGAAAATATCTTTGAAATAATTTATTTTGGGATGTAGAGATATCTATGTATTGGAATAGCAAAGTTAGTTCTGTAAGAGATGGTCCAGCCCTCTTAGCTGGACATCTGCATGTATGAATCAGGAGGATTGGGGTGCAAATTCTGCAAAAGGGTCAGATAAGGTCACTTTAGGTCATCCACAAAATCCTTTTATGTTTTTAAATATACCTGGAAGCATGGAAAATGCCATTCTTGGTGTTCAAGTTGAGTGTTCCTGTATATGCAGGAGGGAAACATTAAGGCTGCTGTAGAGGACTCTGGGGACTTAAAATGCTTGATGACAAAAAAAGAAAATGTTTTTGCTCTTCTGTTGTCACTTTCATTCTCCTCTCAACCCCTGTTAAATTAAATTTTCTATCACTATTGCTGTTCTTCATAAAAAATACATATTTTATTTTCCTCTGCAGAATAAAGTAAACATGGCAGAGAAATTTACAGTGAGACTTGTCAACAAACACATAAGATCATGGATATTAGGCTGAGCATAAACTTTCTCTTATATTCAATTTGCTATTCTTATTCTCTTATATTCAATTTCCTAGTGCAATAAAACTGTCATCAGATGGAGTGGGGTTTTATCCTGCATCAGCTAGAAAACAATGCCATTAAATTGGAAGGGTACAGTTTGGGTTGACACCATATATCATTGTTCTCTTGCTCTCTTGTGAGTTATGAAAATTAAAAAGTTATGTACAGCATCCTGCTGTGGATTGCATGGTCCAACATATAAGTAGGGATTTAGTCTGGGTAGTTCAGGGTGTATAATTAATGGATGATTTTTAAGGCTGTTTTTCAGTGTGAAAAATAGTATGTAAGGACTGTAAAAAAAGTAAAAACTGCAGTAAAAGTAAAAACTGCAGTAAAAGTAAAAACTGCAGTAAGGACCTGGAGGCTCTGAACGTTTGTTTTGAACAGAGTGGATTTGTTTGAACAGAGTGGATGGAAAAAGCCCAAACACTAGTGCCACAATTTTTTGTGGGGGGTAAAAAGCAGTAGAAAAAATACAAAAAATAATAAAATAAAAAGTCCTTTATGTATTTCAGCATTGGGGGAACCCAAATAGTTAATTAGAATGCATTCACTTTAAAAAAAAAATGAAAAAAAACCCCCAAGGCTGCCACTTGCCTGAGAAATTCAGTCTATTTTTTCACAGTTCAGGAAACCAGAAGCCATTGGAATTCACAATTCCCTTCTCACCTTGGAGATGAGAGTACTTAGCTTTAGGGGTCCCTTCCTTACCCAGTTTGGTTTTTTTTAGGTGAATTGTTAGGCTACAGGAGCACAAGAATTGGCTTCCTAGGGCAGCACTTGGGAGTGACATGAAAATTGTGTATTTTTTCATACTGTTCAACCTTAGCCACTTCCATTCCTTAATTTTAAAGTACCTTCTCACTTGCAATTAATTGATATTACACAATGTATTGCAGTGTATCCACACGTGATTAATCCAACATGCTCTGTATGTGGCATATGAAATAAACCAAACTTTGTATGTGGCATATGAAAGTCTAGGCCAAATCAAAAATGAACAATATATTAATATATAGCCCATTTAATTGACTAAGAAGTACAAATTTCTGTAATTTAATATTCTCTGAGCATATATTATGTTTAATTTGCTAAGAAGTACAAACTTGTGTTATTTAATATTCCACTGATACTCAGAGATCTGTCAGGATTGATGGCTGGTATATGTGGACATGGTCCATGCCTCTGCAAAACCTAGAGGTGTCTTTCACTTTTCATATATTGCAATTCTGAAAATATATCTGAGTAGCAGTAAATAGGTGACCTGAACAGACTTTGTCTCAACTGAGCCTCCCGTTTTTCCTTTGCCATGGTGTGCTCTGTGATGTGTACGTTCATTAGAGGTGCTGTGGGGCTGACATCTTCCACAATTAGTGCTCATGTATAATGAGATGCATTGCTGACAAGGACTCTCTTGTTTTCTATAGTTTCACTGAGAGGCCTTTTCCTTCTTCTTTGGCACCAATCCATTCAAGCTGTTGCACCATGTTCAGCTGGGTGGCTGCGATTGAAAATAATTTTCAGCCATTAAAACTCGTGTGTCATCAGCTCCACCTCTTGGATTAATTTGGCTTCTGCAGACCCAGTACATAGTTCATAGGGGAATTCTCTCTGGGAATGTAAAAAGTCCTGAGGCAGTGCCTTAGTAAAAGCATCTGGCTCAATTGCTTTGTCCTGCAAGTTCAGTGCTTGATGAGTAGCAAAGTTTAATTGCAAATTCCTTTGCTAATAACTTGGGTTACATTGTCCTCTAGTGGCTCATGTAGATAACAGCCCTGCTGGCAAAATCATTTTGCCTTGTGTTTTTAAATCCTCTCATATTCTTTTCATACAAGTCCACCAAAAAAAATTTGCTTCTTCTTGCCATTGTATCAGTACAGCAAGATCTCTCCTCTATAACTGCAGATATTTTGCTTAATAAATGTGTATTTTGAGGTGTTCAAAATAACAATAGGATTGTGAGAAGTTAATATATTTAGTCAAAGCATTTGATGAAAACCAATATATCCTTCATACCAACACTAAAAGAGAATAAACTCAACATGATGCTTTTTTTTTTAATAGGTTCAGGACTAGTTCACTTCCAGAAAATACACAGAGGTCTTACATAAAGGAAATCAGAATGGCTCTCCACATGTCCTGTGGCTACTCACTCATAAACCTCAGAAACACTGGGTTTTGGGCCTGTGGAGTGGAATCACTGCCTTTCCTGGCACTGGAGTGCTTTGCAGCTGTGTGTTTGCCAGCATAGTGCAGATGTTTGCAAGTAGGAGGAGTGATCTGAAGCATGGAGAATTACTCCTGGGTGTTTGCAGTGATAAAACACACATTTTATATTGCTTTGAAAAGGTGATGCCCTATTCTGTAATGTGCTGAGTTGCTTTGCCCCTGTGTCAGAGCAGCAGGATTCCTTCCAGTAGAGGCCTTGGCCCTGGCCATGGGAAGTGTAGCAGGCAGTGTTTGGGCAGAACATGGCACATGGGATGCTCCAACAGGCAAGTCTTCTTTTTCCTGCTCTTTCTTCCTTGATGAAATGCCATGAGTAAGGACAAATAGAGGCTGCACTGCAGAAGGAGTTTCTCTGTGTGTAAGAAGAGGAGAGCAATAGAAGGTTCTGTTTATATCTCCAAGGTTATGTAGGAAGCAGCAGTTATAAATGGTGGAGAAATGTGGTATCTCTTTTAAAGAAATAGTGGTGCACTCCAGCAAGGTGATAGATCATGTTTTCTGTTGCAGTTTGCTATGACAGGAGGGACAAAGCAGTATTCCTGTCTTACAGAATTCATTTTCAAGGCTTTATCAAGCTGCACTGCCTTGTAGTCTATCAGGATATCAGGATTCTGTAAAAATTCCTTGTTCATATCCTCCATTTCTGGCCACCTCTTTCATTCTTCCTTTTTAGAATCACAGAATCAGAAAGTGGATTGTGTTAAAAAGGACCTTAAAGATTTTGTAGTTCCACCCCCTCCACCATGAACAGGGACACTTTCTGCTGGACCAGGGTGCTCAAGGCCCCATCCAGCCTGTCTTTTTGGGGAGGCCCTCCTTTCCCTCAGCAGTGCTGATGGCAGAAGCAGTTTGGATCATGAGCAGATCTGTCCTGACTGCTGCTGGTGATGGTCTCACCCCAGTGAGGTGCAGGCAGCGCTGGTGGGAACGGCTGCTGAGCTCTTCTGGGATCCTGTCAGGATGCTCCCTCTGCCAGGGCTCCTGGCAGTGTTGGATGGATGCCAGCCAGCTCATTCCCTGGGCTGATCATCCTCAAACACTGGGAGAGTTGCAGAGCAGCTTAATTTACCCTTGACACAGTGGAGTTGAGCATTTGGTGTTGTCCCCACACTGCCACAGAGTGGCACACACCCCCACAGCTGCCACAGCTGGGAATGCAGCTGGGCTGGCAGAAACAAAAGGTATAAAGGCAGCCTGGGGGTATGAAATGCCTTCACCTTTTGAAATCATCTGTGGTGTTGCTCTTACAATTTGTTCAGAGGTTTGTTAGGCAGTGATGGATGGCAGGAATATTTACTTTTAGCTAATGCTCTGTGACTCTTCTGCTGGGAATCTTTTCAGATGTTTTCAGTTCAGAAATCAGGTAGTTTCTTTACTTCTTAATCAGCTGCTAGGAGGAGGGTGGTGGTTTTTAGTTTTCTCTAACAAAAAGTTTTCGTTTTTGAAAACTCTTTGTCATGTCTTGCATCAACATTTTTTTTTCATGCTTTGTGAAATTCTTTTCCAGGGGTTTGTACTTATTTAACCAAGATGCTAAGTGAAGTTTTATCCTTAGTTCAGAATGTGGGGTTTTATCCTTCATGTACCACAGAGGGAGTGGTGCAGATTGATTGATTTAGAGCTCCCTGACTATAATTTCTGCTTAAACATTTGACTTTTTTTCAGGTATCCATCGGGACAGTGGTTCCCTTCTCCATATTGAAGTCTTTTACAGAAACTCATTACTGCTTCCCAGGTGTGCTCTCTCTGACATGCCAGCTGTGAGGGGACTCTGCCCCATCAGTAAGGTCTCTCTGCTATGGCAATGCTCAGGATCCTCCTGCAGGAAAGGGGATGTGATTGACCATGCCCATTTCTCTTAATCAGAAAAATGCAGGCTTCCCTTCAAAGCAGGGCAGGAGGTTGTTCCTCCCAACCAGCTGTATTGGTCACGGTTCTCTTCCAGCTGTGTGTTAACTCCACCTTCCTGTAGTGCCTTTTACACCATGGTTATGCCAGCAGAGTCTTTCCAGAATAACCTGACCTTTGATGACAAACTCAGAGCTGGAATCTGATGGAATTGATTTTTGGTGAAACTGATCCCTCATGTTCTCTCTGATAAGGCTGTCTGGGCTCTGTATGTGCTAATGGGAAAAATAAAATGGTGACCTTGTGTGTTCCCGGCGTGCTGGGTGTGATCCTGCTCAGCACAGCCAGGTGTTTGTCAGGCTTTTGACAAGTGCTTTCCACCCTGTGCCTGCCTGAGAGCCTCTCTGGTGCCTGCAGATGCAAATGTGAGTGCACCTTGCTCCCTAGCAGATGTCTTTGGAGAACAGATGTCAGTGCTTGCTGCTTTTCTGTATGAATGTAAAATGCATCCTACAGTGGAAAACAGGTGGTAATTTTATTTAAATCCTGCTGTATTGGAGAGCAATGAGACTAATGAGATATGCTACAGCTTTTCCAGGGTTTCCATTTCAATAAGCCTCTAATCTTGAAACTGTTTTAATCAGGCTTCTCTATCAGATGCTCTCATTTCTGCATCGCCAGCACCCACCTGAAATGATTGCTTGGCCTCGGATTAATAGGTGATGGTGTTTTGATGTGCACTGTTGAATCATTTCTATTTCAGGATTAATTTCTGTTTGGCCTTTTCTGAAGGCAGTGTTCAGCATTACAGTGGCTGTGTGTGGATTGTAATGTCCTTGTGTTGTCTCCTGCCAGAATAACGAGATGGTGGAGCTGCAGAGGATACGGATGAAAGATGAGATTCGAGAGTACAAGTTCCGAGAGGCGAGGCTGCTGCAGGACTACACTGAGCTGGAGGAGGAAAACATCACTTTACAGAAACTGGTGTCCACACTGAAGCAGAATCAAGTAAGCCTGGAAGGATTCAAGGCACTGTACTGTAAATTGTCACTATTTTCTCCAATTTCCATTAAGTGATCCCGTAGGGCAGTTTGATAGAAGTTCCTTTTTATGTTTGGGGTTTTTTTTCCAGTTGGGTTTTTGCTAATCACTTATTCTAAAATGGTGTTTGCGCCCATTTTTGAAATATGGGCAAGCTCTTATCTCAGTTTTGAAAAATTGTGAAAAATTGGAATATTTAATTGCAGAACTATGGAATCACAGAGGAATTATTAAAAGAGATATATTTTTACTTCATGCTTTTCCTGTCCCTCAGGAACTCAATGCCCAGCAGCCAGTTGTCCATTAAAGTGAGCAAAAGAGCTTTGGTCTCCTGTCAGAAGAGTTAACTTGTGGTGATGAAAATTAAAATATCTAGGTTGGATGGTATAACACTTTCTGCCTTTTAGATGCTGTCTAGGCCATCATAACATTGTACTTCATAACAACCTCTCCTCACTTGCCCTCAGAGGGTCACAGCTCTGCTCTGCAGCTCCTGGTTGTGTCCTGACCTATTGCCTGGTGCTCTTGGGGCTTCTGTGGAAGAGCCAGCCCTGTCACAATTTCTAATGGCAGCCTAGGAACAAAGCTGCCTTATTCCTGCAGGAATAAGCAGTGCTATTTCAGCTGTCTTTTACTGCCTTTTTTTACTGCTGCAGCACAAATGCAATTGAAACACTTAAAACAACAGAGCTGTGCTGCAGGGAATACACAGGTAATAGAAATGGGTGCATAATTTCCTTATTTATGAAGATGCCTAGTCCTTCACAGTCCTGAAATGGAATTCATAGCAGATCATCTTTGTTGCCAGAGTTATTTACCCAGACAGCAAATTCCTCCTTTGAGGCTTGGATTTTTTTCTCATTAACCTCATAGGAGACATTTTCACAATTTCAGGAAATAAACCACCCCTTTATGAACTGTCCTAGTTTCCCCCAGAAATGAAATCTATTTGCAGGTGTTTATATTTGTCATAATATTTCATTCTAACTGAAATCAAATGCCAACAGTCTGTGGAGAGAAAAAGCATTGCCACATTTTGAAGAGCTTTAAAAATCAGTCATTTTGCATCAGAGATTCATGCACTCGTGATTCCTAAAATTACTTTAATCTACAAGATAAATTTTTAAGAGCATTTTATACTTTAATGGTTGAATTTACAAAACCATATGTTATAAATCTTGGTGCTAAAATGTCATTACCTACATGTTGGGGTATTTTGTAGCTTTTTAAAGTAAGAGTCTATGAGAAGGTAACCATAGAGATATAGATCTTCAGCTTTTATGTGTATTTAAAATTTAAAAAGTGTTGGTTGTTTTGTTGGGTTTGGCTTTTTTTCATGTACTTAAGTTATAAATATAGGTACTTGATTGCATTTCACAATTTTTCCAGATGGATCTGTTTCTCCAGTAAGGAAAGATATTAAATTGCCAAATGTAGATTTGAAACTCTCATGGGTTTTCCTTTTCTATGTAAGAATGCCCACTATGACATTGGGACTTTCTTTGTTGTTTGATATGTTTCCAGTTTCTGGGTTTGAAGATTAGTGCTTTGGTTTTTAAGTTTGCCTTTCCAAAGGTTTATGAGTGGAAGACTTTTGACAGGTTGATAAATATTCTACTTCAGTAGGAATGGTGGAGATTTTTTTTGCCAGAACCTTCTTTTAGTTTGATTAAAAATCCATATATGTCAAATATTAAAAAATTCTATACAATGCATTAAGCTTGCAGATAATGCGTTCGACTTATAAAAGTATCAACTGCAAAAAATTCAGGCTTTTTATGGAAACATGAAAATTTGGTATTTTTTCCCTCTTTCACCAAGCTATTAAATTCTCTCCCCTGATAATGAGACTTCTTTTCACTTTGAAATTAAGATGCAGATGACTAACATGATTGGAATTAAATTAAAAAAAAATCAAAATGTCATCATTTTAACCAAGGAATGCTGGTCAAGTGTAGGCATGGACCTTGACAAACAAAGCTCTTCCTTTTCATTGCTGTGGGGTTTTCCAGCAGTGAAAAGGAAGATGAGGAAGGATGGCAAAGGGGAAGCATTCTGCAGTGGGGATCTCTTGCACTGTCTAGCTATTGTTGATCAACTGGTTTTGAGCTAGGCTGGGTTTTTCCAGGCTTTGTTTCTTGTGAGGTGAAATGGAGAGGACTGAACAAGGGAGCTGCCTGTAAAGGACAGAGAAGAAGCTGCTGTTTAGCTCAGCTCACAATGCCCATAAATACCTTGATAAAATACCACACCTTGGTGTGGGGCAGGACAGAACAGTGAGCCCCTCCAGTGCTGCCAAGGGGTGTCACTGGGACACATTCCAGGCACTGTGGTTGGAGCAACAGGTTCCTGTGTGCTCCAGAGGGACAGCTCTACATGCAGTCCAGGGACTGTGGGGGGCTGCATGAGCTGTTTGCTGCATTGTTCTGGTAGTTTAAAAATCTCTAGCAATTTCGGGGCATCTTGGAGTTTAAACTGACTGTACAAATAGATTCCTGTTTAATTTTTAAAAATTAAATGCCTCTGGGGTAATGGAGAGCCTTGTAAAGTGCAGAGAAGAGAGTTGAGGCTCTTCTACTGGTTTTGTACCCTCCATCCATATTTTTGAAAACTACCAAGATACTTGAAGCATATCTTGGTAGTTTTCAAAAATATGGATGGAAGGTACAAAACCAGTAGAAGTCACTCACCTGAGTGACTTTACATCCAGTAGGAATTGAGATATGATGTCATCTTCAGAATATTTGTAAATCATATATCAGGCTATATTAATCCTAAGATCTTTGAATACCATGATATACCAACATTGCTTGTGGTAATTCATAGTAAATCTGCTATTACCAGGACATCTGCTAACAAACAGCCTTCTTCCCATGAGATTTCATTGCTTATCATAAGTTATTCAGAAAGAGGTTTTCTATTTCTTGAGTCTCACATGCTGAAAAAGTGAGCACTGAAGTATTTAACAGAGAGAGCTCCACTTGCACTTTTTGCTCAGTCAGTTCCTTGCAGCAGCAGGCAATGTCTGGTGTTCCAAACCATAGTTTCTCTAACACTTATCTCAACAGGGCTGATAAATGGCAGGTTTCCACAACTCAAGTTTTAGTATTATGAATGTTCTTTGTCTTGTCTAATTCAGGTTGAATACGAAGGCTTAAAGCATGAGATTAAACGATTTGAGGAGGAGACAGTGTTGCTTAATAGCCAGCTAGAAGATGCCATCCGGCTGAAGGAGATTGCTGAGCATCAGCTGGAGGAAGCTCTGGAAACTTTAAAAAATGAAAGAGAGCAAAAGAACAATCTGAGAAAGGAACTGTCCCAGTATATCAACCTCAATGATAGTATGTACAATAACCATATTAATATATCAGTAGATGGGTTGAAGTTTTCAGAGGATGGGGGTGAGCCCAACAATGACGACAAAATGAACGGACACATCCACGGGCCTCTGGTGAAACTCAACGGTGACTACAGAACTCCCACGAGTAGGAAAGGAGAGTCTCTGCACCCCGTCTCTGACCTCTTCAGTGAGCTCAACATATCAGAGATACAGAAACTGAAGCAGCAGCTCATGCAGGTAAGGGCTGAATTTAATGTTCTTGGAGTGTTTAGACACATCCTATGAACCCTTGTGCCACTTTTGCAGTGATCATTCCTGGTGATGTTCTTGACCACGTGTGTCCATTTTCCAGACTTCTGATTTGGTGTTTTTTTATATCCAGGTTTTGCCAGAAATATCCCTAGTAAACATGGTAAATACCCCTAGTAAACTCTACCCCTAGAATACATGCCTGCATAAAAGTCAGTGTGACCTGAGCAGATATTTAGTGCAAAGGGGAGAAAGGGAGGTAGATGCTGGGGTCAGAGAAGGTTGGATTCCTTTTTTCCTGCTTTCGTAGTGGTAAATGTCCGTGAAATTGCAAATGAAATAAGGCATTCTTCAATATGAATAAGCTATCTGGAAAAAAACCTCATTACAATACCTGCGTCTACAGATTTGATTATGGTCCCTTGCAAGTGAGAGGCAGTTTTTGCCATTAAATTCAGCTCAGGCAAGGTTTGGCAGGCGGCCAGGGAGAACAAAAGGAGGGGAGGGCTGCTCTCTGCAGCCGTGCTCCGGGGAGCATGTGGCGTGTGGGCTGTCACAGAGCGCCCTTGTCCCACTGGCAGCCCCGGCGGATGCGCGGCTGCAGGGGGTGCCTGGGGCTGGGACAACCAGCGCTTGTTCCCTGTTCATCCAGTGCTTGTACCCTGCTCATCCGTGCCCAGGCAGAGCAGGAGCCTGGGATGTGAGCCAGAGGAAAGCTCCAGCTGGCAGCCCCAGTGTTGCCATCATCTCAGAAGGGGTGCGGTGCCATGCAGAGAAAGGGTCCTGCTGCCCGAGCTGCTGAGCAGCTCATCTGCCACAGCAGCTTGAAAGGTTTTGGCAACATCAAGGAAATGCCCAGCATCTTCTAGCTTCGGGCTTCTGAAAAGCACCTCTTCTAAAGAGAGGAAATATGGGCCCTTTACTGCTTGAAATGTGGAAGGTTGTTTGGAAGTGAAGTAGAGCAAAACCAATTTTCAGTGCTTGCTAGAGAACAACAAATCCCTATGTGGTCTGTCCTGTTTGCTGAAGAGTTAATTGTTTTACTTATCTCTTTGCCAAATTCACTGTGGGATGTTTTGATCTGAGCTGTGACATGGTGAACATGGGTGATATCTAGTGCTTTGCACCAATAACTTTGACACAAAGCATACATCATTTGGGTGTGAAAGCTTCAAATACAGGATTTTATTTACATGAGAAATTTCGTTAAACTTTTCCAGTTTTAAAGTAAACACAGAGTGTATATTGTATATATATGCACCTGGAAGAACATATACATGAATATATATAATATATACATTTTTTTAATATATATATAGATAGAGAGTGACCCCAATGTAGGGAAAAATGTGCTTTGACTCCAATGATTTCAGAAGGCTGAACAATTGCTTTATGAAGCCATACTATATTACACTAATACTATACTATATTAAAGAGATACTATACTAAAGAGATAGTAAAGAAAAACCTGTGACTGTCTCCGGACAGTCACAACACAGCTTTGACATAATTGGCCAATCAATCCAAACTACCATCAGCAGAATCCAATTAACAAATCACTCTTGGTAAACAATCTCCATAACACATTCCACATGTGTCAAACAACAGGAGCAGCAAGTAGAGATAAGAATTGCTTTCTCTTATTCTCTGAGCTTCTCACTGCCTTCCCCAGGAAAAATCCTGGGAGAGAGAATTATGTCTCTGTTCAGAGAATGTGAATACTGCATATATGTATGTATGTATGTATACATATATATATCATATACATTGTATGCAGCTTCTAATTTGATTCAGAAATAATTTGATTAAATGTTAAAATTTTAAAAACACAGCTTTAAAAGAAATGCTTTTAAATGGTCACATTTCAAAATACACTGTGTTTTAAACCATAATTTACAATGAAATATATGCAATATAAATTTTGAAAAGTGAAAGTTGTTTTGAAGAACGAAAGTTGCTTAGAAATTAAAAAAAAAGGTTGCTTTGTGTATGCTTTTTCTTGATTTTATTAAATTAAGTGCTGAGCATGATGAGTTAGCAAACTTCTCCTTGAAGGATACTGTAATTGTCTTGATCTTCTCTGAGTTAAAAACTTGTATCTCTTAAACAAAGAAGCAGCCTTCTCACAGTCACTAGGAACAAACTTAGGACCCTATAAAAGAAATTATAACTATTTTTGGTCGTAGCATTTTTTGGTGCTGGGGCCCAGCACATCTGTGCCAATGCTGGCCACCATTGTTTGGCATTTACATCCTGTTAAAAGATTCATGGTTTAAAAAGGCAGACTAGACCTCAGTGAGAGCCTGATTCCTTTAGATACCATAAAGAGTCACTGCAAAATGCTGATATTTTATAAAATGATCTCCTTCTCTGTTGAGTTACATCATTTCACATCACACAAATTAAATTTGGATCATACAGATTAAATGTGAAAAATTCGGCCAAAAGTTTTCCATGTGGTAGATGTGAGACTTAATCAGGTTTAAAAGCTGACAAAAGGTAAATCATCAGCAAAATTGGATTTTTTTTCCGTCTACAGTGTCTTTGCCATATGGTGTTCATTCAGCTGTATCTCAGTATTTGGTGTGAGTTCCTCCTGTTTTCTGTGAAGAGGCTGCACTAGGACAGAGTTTCTGAAGGAGCTGATCATTTATTGGGGACTATTTTAATGGCTATAGGACATCAGGTTCCTTTTTAGGATAAAAGTAAACTTCAGATTTGCCATTTTGTAAGGGTGTCTGGCAAATTAATTTTGCTCCTCTATCTCATAAAGAAGACTTCTCTGAAATAGCATGACAAATAGAATTCTTTCTACAGCTTTTGAATGCTGCTGTTTCATGGGCTGTGCTGGTCCTTGGAGACATTTAATTGCACCTATTCCTGTTCCATGTATATATCTGCTGTGTAACAAATGTCCTGCTGAAAAATTTCATATTCTGAGATTTTCTTAGAAAAGCTCAGGGCTTTGTGCTCTTCCTTCCTGTTTGTTGTCCAGTGGAAAAAATTCTTTATCTCATCCTTGAAGTCTTCGTTTCTTCCCATGGTCATGCTTTCCTTTTTTCTGAGGCCACAATCATATTTGGAAAACTTTAGATAAAATTCTCTTTAAAAAGGCAGAAAAATAAAAAGTCCCTCCAGCTCAGTTTCTGACACTCCTCGTCAGCTGCCTTGTACTTTTGTGGCAAATATGCTATAGCTGAGATTCAGGGTTCTTGAGATGAGTTCTCCTGTTAATGTGTTCCAGTCTCCCCCAGGAATTGTTCACTGAAATTCTGATGTTGTTGAAAAAAAAGGAAAAGAAATAAATGGCTATGGTTAAATTGCTTTCCATAATTGCAAGCTATAGATGCAAATTGGGAGGGAAATCTCCTCAAGCTGAAATCTCTGAAGGGAAGGATGTGCCGCAAAATCGGAGACAGCTACTTTTGAATTGCTTTTATTTTCATTTTAAGATGATAAAAATCCATACTGCAGCTACCAATTCCAGTGTCAAAAAATTGCACCAACTGGGCTGCAAAATACCTGGAATTGCCATAAGTTTGCTGTGGTGGAAATAAGAATATAGTATTGTCTAGAACAGGAAATATTATTACTGTATTTGGGAACAGCAGAGTCATTAATATGCAAAAGGTGTGCTCAGGACTGAGCTGGAGCTTTGGGGTTTTTCCCTTGGCAGTAGGAGCATGTATTTATGGTTTTAAACAGAAGGGGATTAGCTTAATCCATTATTGCTGATCCAGAATGAATAAAATTGAGAGATCTGTGAATTTCCTTTTGCTTGCTGTGCAAGTTGATATATGGGTTTTAAAAGTTTAAAATGTTTTCTTTGGAAAGAATCCTTTCTGTATGAAATGAGTGTTTCCAGAACACATTTATGTTCAGAAGAGAAATTATCATAAGATCCAAATTAGCTCTGCTACAGTTTTTCTTCATGATAGGGTATAATGGCTCAGATCAGTAGTCCTGCAGGATCAATTCTGTCTGCTTAATTTAAGCAGGCACTGAATCACTGTGCTGCTTTAACACACAGGTGTTTTCTCAAAGGAAAGCCTTTACTATAATAAATATTATTAAAAATAAATATTTATATTTACATGGGTACAATATACAGTGAATTGGCTTCTTTGTTGTGGACATGCCCACAGTGGACCCATACACTTTAACAATCCAAGTGCCCTTGTTGTGTAATATATGGTTCTTTATTATCACTACAATTTCTCACTATAAGGTTAGAAGATCCTTTAATTAGCCAAAACCCAGATTTTTTGTGCATATGCATAGCTCACCTTACCAGCCTGAAGGAATAAATACCTTCATCTGCTGAGGGCAGTGTAGCTAACACTGAAGCCTGAGATACCAAGTGGTAACAACTGGAGTTCAGCTGAAGGTTTCTAGGGAAAGCAGACCTGGGGCAGGCAGCTTGGTGAAAACAAAGATTAAAGCTGGTAAAGAGACTCCTGCTTGGTTGATCTCGGAGGGTCCCCAGGACAGGCCTGACCAGGAGATCTGTAGAAAGTGGTCACTTTTAAGAAGATGCACTTGGCCAAAGGGAAGTTTACCCTATTTTGGATTTTCTCAGCAAGAGTGGGCTGACGTGGGGGCTGAACAACAGTTAGGTTGGCAGACATACTGGGGGAAGGAAAAATGAAGAAGGATGCCAAAATACTTGTAGTTCTTGGCTGTCCTCTTCTGCACTGATGATGTAGTGCCAAAAGTGGAACACTTCATATCTAAAGAGAGAAACTCTTCCTGGATCATAAAATAATGATGAGGTTTGGCACTGGTTTTTTAACTTTGTGAGAGGATATTAATACCTTCTCAGTTTCTCAAAGGCTTTTCCTTTACTAAGTTTTGTGGTGGCTAATTGGATTCTCTTCCACATACTACTGATAGGAAAGGAAAGTTTGTGTTTACTTCTTTTTTCTTTTTTAAGGTTTCTTCATAATTGAAAACTTTCAATTCTCAGAATTAATAATTCCAGCACTTATGAAGGGAAGTGCCATTTTTACTGCATGTGCTGAATGAGATACTGCAACAGGGGAAGAGAAGATCAATAAACCTGGTAGGCTCAGGGTCTTATTGTAGAAGTCATGACAGGAAGAAGGATCTTACCTCTGTGAGCATTCCTCTGCTTCCCAGTTGACACCTCAGAACAGGACAAAGGCACAGGAAAAAGTTGGAGCATTACACGTAAAACTTGGAAGTCTTTCAGGGATGTTATGATGAGTAGCAAATACCTGAGCAAATCAAACTTGTAGGTTTGTCTTGTTCACTTGCTTTAAAATTGCTGTGCGTTAAAACTTCTAGAGGTGTCCTTCATGATGTCTTCTGTTGTTCAGTTGTTCTGTTGTCCACTTTTCTATGTGGATATTTGGAAAGAAACTTACTAGGTCACAACCAGTGGCTTGTTAGTTGCACTACAAGTCCTACTTTTTCTGGCTTGAATTTAAACAGATGGATTTTGCTTACAGATAAGTGCTGGGGATGGGCAGTCCTGGGAGTTGCCTGTGCTCAGTGTTAACTGTGTGATCTGTGCTACATTTCCACAGGGTAGATTATTCAATCTGTGGAAATGTGCACAGCTAGTTTTTTACTGCATTTGCCTTAATGAAAGTGTGCAGCAGTTCAAAGATATAAATGAATATTGTGAAAGATTGGTAGAACTGTTAAAGGGAAATATAAATTCAAGCTGTATTGAGAAATGGCTTATAGCTGACAGTGATGCAGTTTCTGTGTTCAGGGAACATATGTCCTAATAAATCTTGTATCATCACTCTAGCTGATGAGACAGTGCTTGGGCACTTGGTAATTCTTCAGTGGGCAACATATAAAATTGTGATCTAGTGGTATTGGAGGTTGTAACAGAGCCTGGGACTTCCTAAACCTCTGAGAGTTACACGGTGCTCTATAAATTAATTTTATGTTTTAGGCGTACATGGCTAAAATCTCTCAGAAGCCCTCAAGCTGCAGGCAGTGGTGGGGTGGAAGAGGTGACTGGGACTGCAGAGTTTGGTGCTCAGCATGGGTAGGATGTGATCCTGGGTTTCTCACTCTGACTCTGTTGCAGGTGGAGAGGGAGAAGGCCATTCTCCTGGCCAACCTCCAGGAGTCTCAGACGCAACTGGAGCACACCAAGGGAGCCCTGACAGAGCAGCACGAGCGCGTGCACAGGCTCACGGAGCACGTCAACGCCATGAGGGGCCTGCATAGCAACAAGGAGCTGAAGGTTGAGCTTGACTGTGAGAAGGGCCGAGATTCCGGCGAGGAGGCGCACGACTACGAAGTGGACATCAATGGCTTGGAGATCCTGGAATGTAAATACAAAGTAGCTGTTACTGAGGTGATAGACCTTAAAGCAGAAATCAAAGCCTTAAAGGAGAAATATAATAAGTATGTGGAAAACTACACTGAAGAGAAGGCCAAGTATGAGAGCAGAATCCAGACGTATGACGAGCAGGTGACAAGCCTGGAGAAGTCGACCAAGGAAAGCCAGGAAAAAATGGTCCACATGGAGAAGGAGTTACAAAGGATGACAAGCATAGCAAACGAAAACCACAATACCCTTAACACTGCCCAGGATGAGCTGGTGACGTTTAGTGAGGAGCTGGCTCAGCTCTACCACCACGTCTGCCTGTGCAACAACGAGACGCCCAACAGGGTCATGTTGGACTATTACAGGCAGAGCAGGGTCACCCGCAGCGGGAGCCTGAAGGGGCCCGATGACCCTCGAGGTCTCCTTTCCCCACGCCTTGCCAGGCGGGGGGTGGCATCGCCCGTCGAAGCCAGGACCCCGACCGAGCAGGTGACGAAAGAGGCCGCGGAGCCCGGCAAGGAGCAGAGCCCCACAAAAACACCTTCCATTTCTCCTGTCATCACAGCCCCTCCTTCCTCCCCCGTCTCTGACACCAGTGACATCCGCAAGGAGCCTATGAACATCTACAACCTCAATGCCATAATAAGGGACCAAATCAAGCACTTGCAGAAGGCTGTGGACCGGTCGCTGCAGCTGTCGCGCCAGCGGGCCGCGGCCCGCGAGCTGGCGCCCATGATCGACAAGGACAAGGAGGCCTTAATGGAGGAGATCCTGAAGCTCAAGTCGCTCCTGAGTACAAAGCGAGAGCAGATCGCGACCTTGAGGGCGGTGCTGAAAGCCAACAAGCAGGTAAGGTGCTCCTAACACACTAACAGGAAAGTCTGTTATTTATACGGGTCACTTACAAGCTTTCCCAGGGGTATTATGGAGGAGAGGTTTTACTCACAGGTTATTTAGCCTCTCACTCATTCACAGCAAGGACACACCTTTGTTCCCTCCCCTCCCAGCCTCCTCTTTAAACACTTCAGTTCTGCTTTTCTCAGCACCCACCATTCACTCATCAGAGGTGTAAGCAGGGACCAGCCCAGGCATGCTGCTGTTGTTACCACAAACTGTTGGTTGGAAAACAAAACAGAACATCCCTGGAGAGGCTCTCAGTGGTATGCTCTTCTATTTAGGAAAATAAAAATCTTCAAGGAATTAGTTCAAGTTTTTTTTTTTTTTAAATCTTAAGAGGAATTCATCCAACCACTTTATTTTTGATGTTTCACCAATGAAAAGAAGCCAAAATTATAGTACTTCATATCAAATGCCAAAAGAAATCCATCTTATTGCTGTGTTTTTCAAAAGTACTGTCAATTTTCTTTGCATAGTATATCTACCAAGCCCTCGGCATCCATTAGATTCCAGGTTTGAAAACACTGTAAAGAAATCTAAATTTAAACATGCAAATAGTTTTATTTACTTTGATGCATCTCCGTTTGCCCAGAATTAAATCTGAATGCAAAAGGCTGCAGTGGCAGTGGTTTTGTTCTAGGTTGCCTGGCACTTTCCCCATCTGAAAACAGTGCAGTGATCACCACGTGGGGGCTTGAATCCTGGTTAACAGCTTGGCACTCTGTTAGCTGCTGACAGTGATAGGATTTCAGTGTTAAAATTCCCAATAGTCAACTATTCTGAAGTTACACCAATCAATTAAACTTGAAATTGTATCTGTAACTGCATAGGGTACTGGGGATTTTTAAATTGCAGCCATATTTCATCATATATTGAGTCTTTTATAGTATTCCCCCCCTCTCTGATACAACACGTGTTAAATATTAACTGAAGTAATTAAATGCCATCTCTAGCTAAGCAATAATAGCTCTGAGCAATTATATGTAGATTTTCCATGTAATTAAAATGTAATTTAGATGGAATTGATGTATGTGGGTATACATTCTGTGATTCCGAATTAAAGATTTTCCCCATTAGCATAGAGCTATCATTTGTTTTTTGCTGCTGCCAGAAGATATATCTCAGTCTCACTCTTTTATTGCTGTCAGAAATAATGCATTATCCTAAGGCATGCTCACTGAAATGGAAAAGATGGATTTGCTAAGGAGCTGCTATTAACTAATCTTTTATTTATTAGATAGCAGCATAGATATTGGTAACTATACAGCTGGGTACAGAAACTTGCAATACTTGTTCATGCAAACCTGATATCAACTTCCTCAAACTTTCAAGCTAAAAGACATAATAATGTAAAGGGAAGGAGAAATTTAATGTTGGAGAGGGGAAGAGTCATTCATTATGTGCCAGCCTCAAGTGGTGGGTGTATCCCAGAACCCAAATTCATGTTTTGATTCATGTTCAAAAAAACAGGAGTTAAGATTTATTCTCTTGAGGTCTTCCCCTTCAAAAGAGTAAGTTTCTAAGCAGCAAAAGCTGGGGATGTTTTTCCCTTATGGGGCCCTTCCTCAGGTCTGATATTTTGGACTCTACTAAAAATTTAAGTAAAAAAACATCCTTAACTAGGGAAACACAGTTGGTATGTAGTGTTGGTCAGTAGTATTTGCATATAAGCATTCTTATTTTATAAATAAATATTATTTAGAAATATTATTTTATTTTCACAAAGCTCTAGTCAGAAAAAGAGAGCAAGATTTGGTGTAAGAAGATGCAAACCTAAGTCCATGAAAATGGATTATTAAATCAATAGCCCAAGAAAGCAAGGCACATAGATCTTGCTTGCTTACCTTGTCTTGATTTATGTATCCATTTGTTCATAGCCCAAATTACTGTGTCTGCACCTGAGTGGTGGAATAAACATTAACAATAGCATAAATGAGAAAGTAAAATCAAATTAATGATGCAGTAATTTTTAGGACTGGTTCAATAATGGGTTTGATTTTGATTTCTAATCAGAAAGCAAAGCTGCCTGCGAGGGGAATTTAACACCCTGAAGTTCTGATAGAAAGCTGATCAGTTGTTTTCATAGGTAAATAGTTTAATGAGGCAAAATTGAGTCAGCAAGACCTTCATGTCTGCATTAGTTAATAAACTGTGGTGTCTGCAGCTTCCATAACTGCAATACCCATGAAAGTCCTTCAGAAAAAAATACCTTGATAACCCCAGACATACAGAATTTTATCTATAAACTAATGCTGATACTATATGGACAGAACACAGTAGAATTTCTGCTGTGAAAGAGAGGCTTGATGAAAAGTCAAGGTACAACTTCTGTTCTAAAAATACAGGCTAGTTTTCTGCTTTTTGACATTTTGTGACATAAAAATCCTACCAGTGTAGGACTTAATATTTATTAACAATTATTTTAAATTATCTGCTTCTCACACTGCTGATAAAAAGTAAATGGGATACAAAGGTGTCTTAGAAAATGAAGTCTGTTCACAGAGTTCAGAGCAAAGATGGCAGCCTTGGGGCTGAGTTTGGGCAAACATCTCTTGTGTAAGGATACAGAGGAGGATGGAAGGGCCCCTGTTAGTTCTGGCAGTGCTTGAGGTCCTGGGCTCAGGTGTGTGCTGACCTCAGCCATTTCACCTCCAGGCTGGGCTTTGGGGATGGGGAGGGAGCTGAGCTCTGTGTGGTCCCCAGCTCTCTTTTCCTCACTGATATTTCACACCCCGCTGAAGTCCAGGCCTTGGAGCTCTCTGCTCCCTCCTGGCGTTGCTGTCAATTCCAGGTGACTTCTTCTCCACAGTAAAGGCACAGTGAGCCATCAATCTCAATCTCATGTCTGCAGGTGGCTGGCTCAGAGCCTGGGGACTTCACTTGCCCAGCTCCTCAGCATGACTGGTCTGACAAGAGAGTGTCATGAGCACCTCTGCTGTCTTATTGGATTATTTACTTCACTGAAGAATATTCATGCTTTTTTCCTGTGTTTTCATCTTTTTTCTTGTGTTCCCCATCTACTTGTGTGTTGTGAGATTGCATTTTTATGTGGAAAAAAATTCTCTGATTTTTTTTGATTTTTTTTTTTTAACCACAGCTTTAAAAAATGCCAGGACCTGGCATCTGCTTCCTTGTGGCACCCACCACTTGGAGATTAAGACTCTTTTTTGTCCCATCCTTCCTTTCAGAGAATGCTCTGTATACACTGTTCTAGATTCCCTAAATCTAGATTATCCTACTGGCACCAGGCATAACCAGGCATATATGGCTCAATGGGTACAATTTTGGGGATTGGCTGAGATGGGGAACAAATAGAAATAATTTCAACAAGAGCTGGCACTGGAGGAGTAACATGAAGCTGTGTCTTCAGTTCCTTTTGTCCCTGTTAGTTTGGCACAGTGTGACAGTCCAGCTGAGGAGACCAGAAGCTCTAAGTGTCTCTGGTAGATGGAGGCTGAGTTCCTCTTCTATCCCCTGTCTCCCTCTCCATTACATATTCAGGCTTCAGGGTGTTCTCAGGATTCAGGCAAGTTTCCTGTCTCTTCGGGCTCCCCAAATTTCCAAGAGAAGCTTCCTCAGCTTCTGCTGCTCCCCTTCTTTGTTTTTCTAATAAACCTACTTTTTTTTGTTTTGTTTTTGTTTTTGTTTTATTTGCTTCTCTAGCAGAGCCCTTGTGCCCATTTGTTCTTCACTTAGGAGACTTTCAGGAGGGAGATCCTCAAGCATCTTGGCTGGTGCATGGAGAGACATGAAGTATTTCCCATAGGATTTGAAACTTATGCTTTGTTTTCTCTATGTTGTTTTATAGGAAACTTGAATAGGAAGAAAAAAATCTTTGAAGATTTGACACAGTCCTTCCTCTGTTACTTTTATTCACCAAGCAAACTATATTTTCATCTTCTAGTGTTGCACATCTGTTAACTTACCCTGGCATCCAAACTAAAACATGGGAATCATGGTCTGTCTGATCATGGTGCACAGTTTCAGTGATGTGTAAATTACTGTAATTTATGAGTGCACATTTTTGGTCACAGCTGAAAACAGACAAAAAGCTGATTATTTCTGCTTTATCCTGCTAAGACATAGGCTGGTGTTCACCATCCTACACTGCACCAAAGCATATATCAGCAAGGTTGAAAAAAGCAGAATTGATTTAAATAGATCCCTAAGTGATTGATAATTTTAACATGTATTGCTGATGACTTCAAATCTGGATTGGAAAAACACATCTATTTAAAATGATAGGTGGTTACTACTGCCCTTTAAAAATCTGTTTTCTTAATGTAAATTGGTGTGAAAGTAAGAAAATATTATTGGTGAGTATGCAATTAAAAAAATTAATTATTTTAAAGCTGTTATTTAACAAGACACAAATGAATAAAGTTGTAATTTATAGGAGATTCTGATGTGCCCTTTTGTTAAGAGACCTTGTTAGTGGGAAATGTATGGATTTTTGGAAAACTGGGTTTGAAATAGGTTTCCAGCTGTTTGGTCATTGCCATCTTTTGTCCTGTTGCTGTTGCTAGTTACTTTAACCTGATGTTCTTCTCACCTTCTCTCCCTTGGTGGTGGCTCAAGAGCTCATAAGATCAACAGAGGAAATTGATTGCCTGTATGAATTGCTGCAACTTATGCACTAAATGAAGTGCAAAAAACAACCATAACACCCTCTGAATAAATGTAAAAGGAAGCAACTTTTTCTTCATTTCATTCAAAGCCTCTATAAAACTATCTATTTTGAATGTGTTAAAATGATTCTAAATTCATAAGTAATGCAGAATGTTCAAGTCTTGAAGGTATAAGACAAATGTAACTATTAAAAACGGTACAGTAGTAAATTAAAGGAATTTAATGGGTGAAATTGAAAAAAGAAAGAAGGGTGCAGCAAAAATTTAGGAATGGGACAAATACAAATATTTGCTTTCCTGTTAAATGAAAACTGTAATTTGCAATTTGTGATTTTTTTCTTTTATTGTAAATTGTAATTTTTTTCTTTTATTCTTTTTTTTTTTTTTTTTTTTTTTTTTGGTGATTAAAACTGCTAAAATAATGCTGGTTTGCACAGCAGTGAACATTGCCAGTTTTCAGGCATAAATCAAGCTGCCAGGTCCTGGCCATCTCTGTGCCCAAGGAAAGCCTCAGCCAGCAGGAGGCTTGAGGCCAAATACAGTGATTCACAACTTGGCTGCAGAGGCTGAGCCTCATGTGCTCTGTGTCCTGTTTGCAAAGTGCCAGGGGACACACTTGGATGTTTATTGCAGCTCAAACAAGGTGGTAGCAGCTCCTGTACTAAGTTTATTCACTTGCCTGAGCCCTCCACATACAGCTCCACAGTTTTGCAGAGATACTTGAGGTGCTGAGTTGTTGCCAGTTGCCATTGAAATGGGCTTTGTCCTTTCAGCTCCTTTCTCCTTTTCCTGCTTTCATGGAGTACAACTTAAAAGAAGAAGTTAAAGTGTGCAGTCCAGTGAAGATCAGGTTTAATTTCTTTTATTGTGTGAATGAAGGACATCAAAACCAAAATCAGGCATGGGATTTTAGCTGTTCTCAGATCTCTGTCTCATAAGCACATATCCTTGTTTGTATTTTCAGACAGCTGAAGTGGCACTGGCCAACTTGAAGAACAAATATGAAAATGAAAAAGCAATGGTGACTGAGACCATGACCAAGCTACGGAATGAACTCAAGGCTCTGAAGGAAGATGCAGCAACCTTCTCATCCTTGAGAGCAATGTTTGCAACCAGGTAAGGGAAAGGTGTCACCATCTGGGTCAGCACTGCAAACAGGTGTGTGCTAAGTAAGAACATACTTAGCTCTGTGTATTGGATGCTTAGGAGGATAGAGAAATTATTTTCTGCATGGTCAGGGGTTTCTTGGATGAAGGTGAATGAGTCCTAGAATGCACACTGTGCAAAACTTGCAGGCTTTCAAGTGCTGCTGAGATGTGTGTCTTGGAAAATAAAGCTGAAGAATAGCAATGCCAATACAACCTTGAGTAAAGTGTTATAAATGACAGTATATGCCTACAGAATATTTGCATTTATAGGGTTTTTTAAAGTGGAAATCAAATAGTGGATTTATGTGGCTGATTTTCCCATTCAGAAGTACACAGTGATTCTGCCATGTAAAGCTGTCATATGGTTAATGATGATCTTCAGAACCCCACATTTTCATTACAGTGAGATTTATTACTTACCAGTAGTAAAATCTATTTAATCAACCAGCCTATGCTATAATCCAGTGCTAATAATTGTAAGGCCGCTGTAATTTCCCACTCCAGCATAAATTCTTATTTTCTTCCACTGTGATGTTTCAATTTATTATCTTCTCCTTCACAGGATAAAAGCTTCACTTACCTTCTGTAACATAGTTCCTGCTGGCAGGACAGTAATTAATCAACTTTCATCTTTCCTTCTCCCACATCTTCTTCAGAAGAGCTTTTGATTTTACACAGAATCACAGAATCAACTAGGTTGGAAAATACTTCTGAGATTGAGTCTAGCCTATGACCCAACAAGACCTTGTGATCCAGACCATGGCACTGAGTCAAGTCCAGGCTTTCCTTAAACACCCCCAGGGATGTGATTCCACCACCTCCCTGGGCAGTTCACTCCAATGTCTGATAGCTCTTTTTGTGAAGAAATTCTTCCTAATGACCACCTAGACCTCCCCTGCCACAGCTTAAGACTGTGTCTTTTCATCTTAGCTGCTTTTTAAAAGGTTACCTACAAATCTTTTTTTTTTTTAAAGCTCCAGCATTTTAATAAATAAATTCTTATTTTGGAAATACAGAAATACTTTTTCTCCTCCCTCTTCTGGTCAAACACAGTACAGATTTCTTGTTTGTACTTCAGTCCATAAATGATAAGATATCTTTGTGCCTTCTGCCAACGTCTCTTCAGTGCTGCTGGCAGTGACATCTCACCACTTCCAGCCTTCTAAGGTGCTTTTTTGCTTGGTGACAGTGGCAGCAGCAGCTGGGAGAAGTGGGAAGGAAGGAGAAAAGGGGCATTTATATGTCATGACATTGGTGCTGTGTACAAATTCATCATAGGTCCTTCGTCAGAGGAGTGCGTGTAGCGACATAATGGAAACGAAGACCCAGCTCAGCAGGTGGTGTGAACCAAGGTAGCCTGATTGATTTCATTGGCATCTAAAGGTTTTCTTCCACAAAGGAGAGTTGTGTGTGTGTGTGTGTGTTGGAAATGCATGTGTTGACCTTTCTGTGCAAGCTCCTTACTCTAGGAGACACAGGAATGTTCTAACTCTGTAAGAGCTCGTGGAAGGCAGGTATCTCCGGAGCAGAGGAGTGGCCTCATGAGCATAAAGCAAAACAAGGGTCTTGAATGGGCCATAAATCATCAATATATGAGGTAAAAGTAGTTTTCAAAGCTTTAGAAGTTAAAGGGAATGTTAGATTGTTGGTGTACTGAATGCTCCTTACCCAATCTGGGCATCCTGAGTGCAGACTTCAGTTGGGTTCAAGGCAGATCCTGGAGCTGATGGGAGGCAGCAGCATCCCCTCCATGAGAATTAGGCTTCAGTGATGCCACTCATCCAGGTGTCTTTTCTAGATGTCTTGTGTGTAGGATGTAAAGAAACTTCTGTGCCTCTTCTATGAGCTATAAAAGGCATCTCTGTGACCTGCTGAGTTACACATTTTTAGTTTAAAAATTTCTAATGTTAGTAGCAATAAATCCTGCCCCAAGAATTTACTGCTGTTGGTAAAGTCCATGTAGTAGTGATTAAACACTCAATGTATGGCCTATGGGACACGTCCCTGCCCTTGACATCCTAAGTTTTGCCCAGTATTCTCTGAGCACAGTTATAAAAAATTATTCACTGCAAGGTCTTCCACATCATTATACTCCTATAGATTTTTCTGTTGTAAAATATTCAATTTTCTTCCCTAGCATGGAGTTTAATGGCCTTTATAATTAAATCAATCTTCCTAAATGGTGAAATCATTGACTCATTCCAAATAGTCCATTTGGAAGAGCATTTGTTTAAATGACAGAGAGTTGATATATTCTACAAGTCTTTTGAAGAGGAGAAATCTGTTTGGAAATACAAGGCTCTAAGATTTTTGTGCAGTAACATTAGATGCAGTAGCAACCCTCAGCATAAAAAAGCAATTGTTTAGTCTTTAGTTGAATAAAACACTGGTTTCCATGGTTATAGTGCATCACATGGTAATTATTCCTGAATTTGTACCATAGGGCGATCATCCTTCTGATAGTAGAGTTGTATTATAGATCTGAAAATGGTTGCTTATACTGTTTGATAGAACAATATCCTTTCTCTTTCCATAAAGCATCATTTTGGCCCCCAAGTGGATGTTCATCTGGTTTTGTATGGAACTGTGTATTTCCTTCCTCAAATACACTGGATAAAGGTCATAGCACACGTCCTAAGGAGAGCCACAGCACTTCTGTTTCTGGTCTGAACAGCAAAGTTGACACTTCCCTCCAAAGCTCCTCCGTGCAGAAAGCAGGAGCCTTCTTTTTCTGTGTTTTTCCTGACACTTGTTCATCCTTCACTCCTTAAGCTCTTTTTTCAGTTCTGTGTCTCAGAAGTCATTCTGTCCTGCTTGTCCCTCTACTTTTGCCCTTTTTCCTTCTGGAGCAGCTTATTTGATCCAAAAATCTCTGACATTCTGATCTCTGCAGCTTCCTCCTTCCTCTTTCATTAGCCTTGTGATCCCTTTCTGAGATTTATATGCTTCAGACCTGTCAAGAATATTTCCTGGAACACCTCTCTTAGAAAAAGAAAGCTACAGCATATAAAACCTCTTTTGTGGGATTCAAGGGATTGGCAATACAGAGCTGAAGTTTCTGTTAGATACCAGTGCCATGTGCAGCCTTTAACCTGCTTATTTTGTCATGGGCTGCTTCTGGTATTCCCAGAGAAAATGAGGAATTCCCAAAGAAGCCTTTCCTGCCCCTCCTGTTTCCCCTCACTCTCACCCTGAGTTCTGATCCAGGATAAGAGTGGTTTGTGTTTGTGAAGCAGTGAGCAGCACTTATCCAGAGGAACAATAAATAATAATTTAAAACATTAGTTTTCCAGTCTAGAGTAGGTGTTGTCCTGAGAGAGGAAGTTCTGAGCTGAAGGATAGAAGGAACTACTTTAAAACAGGATCCTTAAGCTATTCAGGAAGCAAACTTCACTGAGTCTGCTTACTTTGCCAGCCTAAATTGAGATGTGTAACAGGAGAGAGCAGGAAATATGGCCATAGTCCTGACACTGCATGAATGGATTTTATTCTTTATCCATCAAAATAGTTTCTTATGATAATTTTAAAAGAAAAATGTGTGCTGAAGAGACTGAGTAGGAAGATTGACCAGATCCTGGAGCTGAGAAAACATTTTTGAACAGAAGAGAATTATGATTATCTAGTTAGAGCAGGGACCTGTCACTGTCAGTGTCACTGGGTTTTAGCTCAAGCTCTGCTATGATTTATGTTACCTAAATTACACATAAGCCTGATTTGGTATTTGGTTTATGTTCCTAGACGAGAGGGATAGATGGAACCAGAAATCCCTCAAAATCCTATATAAGCCTCTTGGATCAGTTCATAAAAAATAAGTGGGCTTATGTGTCTGTCTGCTTGCATTCTGAGATGAGAGAAATGAAAAATAGGTGAAACCTTGACTTTTGCTCCAAGTACACCAGCAGACAGCAAGAAAACAGTGCTGTTTATTTAATAGTCACTTGCAGCTTACAACCTGTCCTGGGGCAAGAGGGAAATTAGGGAAGAGTTCTGACTCAGTAGGACATAACATAAATTTTGCTATCACTATTTGAACCCCCCTCAAACACCCATTCAGAGCCCTGGAGTATCCTGCAGCCCTGCAATGGTCTCTGCCATGCCAGAAGTCATCTTTCCTAGGAGCTCTTTACCCTTTTCTCTTAGGAGATCCTTAACCTTTTTCTTCCTTCTGTGAGACTTGATGAATGTTTATCAAACATGTGGGTGAAAGGCAATATGGATGTGTGCAATGCTTTTTTATTTTTTAATTGGAAACACTTCTCCTTTTATCCCACACTTGCACATAGCTGGAAATACCTCAGTGAAGGGAAATGCTGTGGCTGCAGGCAGTTGTTACCTCCCACTACACAGAATAACCTTCTCTGCTGCAAAATTCCAGGAGATCTGAGGCTGGTAATTCAGCAGTTTCTAAAGTTAATTGAGGCCTTTACTTGCATGATTTAGGTTTAACCTTTCTTTTAAACTTTCTCAAAAAAAAAAAAAAAGTGGGCTTGCACTTATTGGGTCCTTCTAGGAAGGACATGAAAACATGTAATTAATCAGAACAGCTGGAAAATGTATTCATGAGATTGGTGTTGTCTCAAGTATGAGACCAGCTAATAGCATCTAGTATATGCAGATTTCTCAAGATAGCTTGATATAGTTAATAGCAAGTTCATCAAAGACTGCATTAGGAATATCCACCTTCATGGCATGTGTTTCTTAATGATTCGGTTGGGCTGTTTTACAAATCAGATGCGCAAATACCAAAACCACCTTCTGATGCCTGAGAAAAATCAGTCTTTTTCCAAAACCAAAACTGATGTACTGGCATATTAATGGAAGGTAATTCATTCCTCTAGTGGCCGTGTGCCACAGGAGTTGCTGCAGGTGTTACATCTAAAAATTTTCAACAGGAAACATGTTTGGAAACAAATGAGGTCTCTTGGACAAAGAGGAAAGCAGCAGAGAATAAAGGACAAGGATACAAGACCCATCTGGTTACAAGAATGAGACATTAAAGTAAATTAATTTGAAATAAGATATAATATTCAGAATGCTGATTTCATGTCTCTGTCAAGGAAACTGACTTGAGCATCAACATGCATCTCACAGCCTGGAGCAAAATAGGTGTGCATGTTGGCTCTAATCCAGCTGGCATTTCATAAGTAGCTCTTTTCCTCAAGGCTTGGGTAGCAAGAGTCATGCTTATTAAGGTCCTGTAGAAGAAAGATAATACTGAAATGGTAGATGAAGCTGTATCTGACACAGTAATTTTGCTTGCAGTGCCTGAATTGTTCAAAAGGGGAGTGCAATATATATGTAAGTATTTGTGTGTGAAGAATAACTAACTACACAT
Organism: Agelaius tricolor; assembly: GCF_023055355.1. Lineage (NCBI taxonomy): Eukaryota > Metazoa > Chordata > Aves > Passeriformes > Icteridae > Agelaius > Agelaius tricolor. The sequence continues at coordinate 10,247,363 of NW_027269263.1, forward strand.
TTTCAAGTATACTTTGGTTCTGTTTCCCAAGGGGAAGATTAAAATTTCAGAGAAATTACTTTCATCCCTCGGTTTGCAATAATTCAAGTTTATTGCATCACCCATTTTGATAAGGAAGACTAAAACAGTTTTCTATGCTTGCTTTCTGTAAGTGATACTGATAAAATTACATCCTCATCCATTACACAATTGCAATTACACAGCAAAGTTATTTTGATTCACCCAGATCTTGTGGGAAGGAGATCTGGTGAAAGCTGCATCATTCAACATGAAAAATCCTTGGGTGTTTCCACAAATGTCTGATGGTCAGGCAGTACTGCTGTCTGTGAAGCATCTTACTGCTGGAATACATTTAGTTTTATTGCTCTTGGTGCTTACTGATTAGATGGTCTATTGCTATCAAACTGAGGCTATTTCACTTCAAAAAGTGTTTTAAGACAATTTTGAAATGTTTTGCTTTTCCTGTTAACTTTGGGAAGTTTTGCTAAAAGCAGAAATAAATTGAACTTGGTCTTAAATGGAACAAAATCATAAGAAAGGTGGTTTTAGTTCTCAGAGATCTAAAGCAAATGAAAAGATAATTTTTCATGTGGGTAAAAAAGGCTGAGGATTAAAAAGGAGTAGCGATGAACACACCTCCAAGAGATTGAACAGTAAATGTGAAATACCTTCCAGGTGTGGGGTTTCCTAATAGTATCCTTTTAATCAGTGGTAACTAATGGTAATCATGGTAATAAGTGGTTAACAAGGGTAAATAATGGAAGGTTTCTCATTTCACAAAATCTGATGTGTCAAGTGTTCAAACTGCTTGCAGTCTTTTTTTTTGTAATACTCTCTTGAAGTGGATATTACTGCCTGTGGAAAATAGTATTTTCTAATTGGTAGCATTATTATCTATGGTTACTTACTGGTAGAAGCAGCACCCAAATTTGTTATTTGTGGTCTGAACTGGAAGTAATCCCATACCTCCCCTCCAATTGCTTTTTATGTGCATCAGAAACACGTTACATTGTCATAGACTATGTTAATATAGGCACAGGTTGTCTTGCTGAATGGGAAGTTCCATTCTTGCTGAATGGAACATTCAGATCCAAGTCCAAATTGATTCGGAGGGGAACAGAAGAATTCAGGCTGCCTGGTGCCAGGATTAGGGGCAGCAAAAGCTGGGATCTGAGTCTGGCTCTGTAACAGAAGCCTAGGAATGTGCTCACAGGTAGAGTCGGTCCTTGGGCTGCTTCCCCAGATCTCTGCCCTGTTTTTCTGCAGGTGTGATGAGTACGTCACACAGCTGGATGAGATGCAGAGGCAGCTGGCGGCTGCAGAGGATGAGAAGAAGACCCTGAACTCTCTGCTGCGCATGGCTATCCAGCAAAAGCTTGCCCTGACCCAGCGACTGGAGGATTTAGAGTTCGACCACGAGCAGTCGCGGCGCAGCAAAGGCAAGCTGGGAAAGAGCAAGATCGGCAGCCCTAAAGTAAGTGAGGAGGCATCAGCCACCGTGCCAAGCATAGACACTTTCCTCCTGCATAGTCAGGGCCCACAGCAACCAAACTTACTGGTCAGCAGTGGCACTCAGAGGAAAAGGTATGCATGCAGTGATCTTTACAGTACAGTGCAGTAGCCAGACTTGCATTAAAGTCGTTCACTGAATTATGAACATAATGATTCCTTTCTTTATTTTTATTTTTTTCTTTCCGTCCTTTGACTGGGGAGAAGGAGGCGGGGAGGATATGAGTATGAAATTCAAAGCCTGGCAACATGTGGTTCTGATCCACCTACTCACTGTTATTTCCTCCTTCTGAATGCAGTGTTTTAAACTATATTCTGTCAGTGTCTCGGTGCATCTTGTATGTCTTTAATATTAAGTGTGAATGTATTTTCTTTAACAAGTTTTCTTTAAGTTTTCCCTAATGAGCATCTGAAATAAAAGAAGGATTGTGCTCTATGAGCATTTTAGTGCTTAACATGAAAGAAGCTGCCTTCCTTTGTTTAGCTCTGGTGCTCACTTGTTCTTTATCAGTGTGAAAAGAATATGGATGTGTTCACTCTGATCAATTTTTCTACATGGGAGCAAGAAACCTTTTGAATGGGATGGCTGCCATTCATAACCTAATGCAAATATTTTGCTGTTCAAGCTGTGAGCTCATGTCTTGTGCCTGCCCCTGCCAAAACTCTCTAGGTGTGGGCATCTCCATGGTTTTGAAGATGAAGGGGACTCTGTTAGAGAGTCCTAGATAATCATCACCTTTTCTTGTATGCTCTAATCACAATGCAAAATGAAGAGAACAATCAGGGAACCTTGTACAAGCTGACTTGAGGATGCTGAGATACAACCCAACCTCATTTCCTCTTTCCCTAAGGTGAAGGAGGATTTCCAATGCAGGCAAGGTGTCCTGCTCTGGAAATGACATGGGGTGTCAATGATAGTTGATTTTTACCTGTTAAGCAAGTTAAGATGATATTGTCATTCGTGAGGCTTTGAAAGGTAATTAAAGTAAAACTCTTTTGTTTCCATATGTATTTTTCTTGGATCTCCTGCAAGACTATTCTCACCTTCCCTTTGTGATCAGAGCCATCCCAGGACTTCAGGGACCTACCTCCAGAAATTATTAAGAGCCCCCCCTCATCCCGCCTCCACAGAATCATATCTTCTGAGGGGCCCCCCTTCCATGAGTGAATTCATCCATGGGCACCGTCTCAGCAAGGAAAAAAGGTTAACCGTGGCCATACCAGGTAAACATTTTTTCCTTGGGTGCATGTGGTGCTGAGTGGTTAGCAGAGCAGGGGACCCTCCCAACACTGCAGATGCAATTTAATTTGGGCACCTTCTTGAAAAGCAAAATGTCTCCTCCTGTGTCACGGGTGGCAGGAGATGACGTTCTGCCGGCAGTGGCCCAAACTGGTTTCAGATGCAGTGTGGAAAGTCCTGCTGTGGTACATGTGGGTGCAGTCCCACTGGAATCCACAGAGGCTGCACCCCTGTGCCTGGGTGGAGCTTAACCTGCTGGTGGCATTGGTAGTTTCCCCTGGAAGACACAAATCCCATGGGATAGAGGAGTCAGAGGTGTGAGCACCAGCGAGGGAGTGGCTGGCAGTGTGCAGGAGCCTCCACAGCACCCCTCTTCTCACCCTGGAGCACCCAGTCAGGTTTTTCCAAAGGGTGGTGTTCAACTCACAGAAGGTTTTTTTTATACAAATTGAGTCATGAAATTAATCTGTGCAGGAAGGTTTTGCTCTTAATTTCCTGCCAAAACGTAGCATCTGCTTTGAATGAGGCACAGAAAGAAAATGCAAACTGGGATGACATTTCAAAGATGTGATAGCTTTCTCTCTTTTCTCTCTCCTGAGAGTACAGCTAATAATTTCTTATCTTCTGCACCTGAGCAGGACCTTTAGCCTTTAACTGGGCACAGTCTTGTCTGGTGGTAATTTTGTCAATTCTTTGTTTTGAAATATGTTATACACAAAAAACATAAGTAGAAAATATGAAAGCTAAAACCCATAAAAGTAGTTTCTGCTGGAGTAAATGTTTATTCTGGGAAGCTGAGCAGTACCCTGTAGTAGGTTATATTTCTTACCTAGTGCCATCAGTGTCAGAACTGCCTTTGAGGAGTGCCATGCAAGTAACACCCACTCAGAGGACAAGTAAAACTGCAGAGTCTAAACAAGGCATTCTCCTAGGGTGTGTTGCAGTAAATGAATCAAAGAGTTGTCTCCTGAGGAGAAAAATGTGGGAGTGGGGGGAAAGAAGCATCTGATATCTCATGGAATGTCACCTATGCGTGGACCACAGATTGAGAAACGCTGACACAGTCTTTTTGTCCAGTAACAGAGACCAAAGGATGAAGCAGCCTGAATGGTAGAATTGTCCAGAAAGTTGTTTATCTGGAGTCTTATCTGTCACTTTAGGTACATCTCTACATATTTAAAGTGTAAGGGTCTTGAGACAGGTCACTGATTTATGTTACAGTTGTCCTTATGAATCTGCAATAATCTCAGCTTTCTGAATGTATTTGTCAGAATTTTATATCATCCCATGCTTTAGTCTCAGCCTGTGAAACTGACAGGTCCAAACCTGAGATTTTCTGAGCATTCAGATTCCAGTGTTGGCAGGACAAGGTTAGTTCAGGATTAAGCAGGGAATTATTCATCGTTGTTTTTACCAGTTTCTGAAGATTTCTTACTGTTGTTAACAGATGAAAGGAATGATGCACCAAGTAGGATTTTTTGCCATCTGTCTAATTATCTATTTCCTGAAAGTAAGGAACAGTGAAGGATGTTATTCTGCTGCTTTTATTAAGAATGTTTAAAGCCTTGTCTCACAAAGAGCTTTTGTTCTCAGATGAGTTTTGCAGTCAAGCAAGGCAGCAAAAAGTGTAGCAACCCACACCTGCTTCTTCATTAGAGAGGGTGCAAAGGAGTAGCATCCAAACTCAAACACTGTGGAGCAAAGTGTAGCTTGGCTTGAGGCTGAGTCCCCAGGAGCAGAGTGAGAATTAATCAAATCTACATAAAACAGAAACACGTTTTGATTTTGTTCTTTTAAATTCGTGAATTATTTCCTTCACAAGGATTTTTCACCTGTGTGATGTGAGAGCTTCCCTATCCTTTCATGAGCTCCCAGGCATGTGGGGACTGGGAAGCTTTAACTGGCAATGTTGGTTGGAGATGGAGACCAAGAGCCAAAATAGCTGAAGTTGGTGGCAGGACAAGCAGGGCAGGTTCCTCTGCCCCATGAGCCCTGTGCCAGTAGCAAGCCGTGCCTGTGTTTCTCTTGCTCCTTCTTCTGGACTTGGTGCTTGGCACAAGAGGCTGCCTTTGCTTAGACTGCTGCTGGGTACCTGGAGAGGTAGAGATGATTTAGGGCAGAGGAAGAGGAGCTGAATTGAAGCAAGAGATTGTCATGTCCTGCTCCATTTCCGCTTGAATGCCTTCGGCTTTAGATCAGCCCGCAGGTACCTCTGACACAAAGCTGAGGCAGCACGACTTGATCTGGGCTTCCTAATTGAACTAATGGCTCTTAACTGCCCGCAGGGGCTAAAAATACCACTCGGGGCTCTTCCAAAGGATCGTGTTCCGTTTCTCGTTTCTCCTAGGTAATGGCATGCATTTAACTTTGTTCTTTGTTTCTTCTTTGCTTCTGTTCTGCTGACATGTATTTTTAATCTTTCAAGTCTTTATGCTTCTGATAAGAGCCAGTATGTGCCCAGCACAATTCTAGCCCACCTTTGGATGAGTTTGTATTTGTTTTCCTAACTACATGAAAAAGGGCATATAGAAAGCCTAGTGCTAGGTTTGGCAGTGTGTAAACACTGCCAAATTACCTTTCCTTGTGTTGTGTTCAAACTCCTTGAATATGAAGTCAATAGGTGCCTCTTAATATACTACAGTCCCAAATACAAAATATGCTTCTCTCAACCTCTTTGAGGAAAAAACAAGACTAAAAAGGTCTCCTGTAGTATCTGTCTTGACAACACTCTTTTCTCTGTCAGATACTTTAGCGTGGCAGTTCCAAAAGTTGAATATAAAGTTCTGCTATTTTAGCTTAAATTTGAATCAAGATCCTTATGTAGAAGATGTACCTGAAGTGAAAGGTTTCCCAACAGGTTATGAGAAGGACAGTTACCAATGGCTGCAGTTCTCCCTCAGGGTCACCCTCAAACCACCTGAGAATCTCCTTTGTTGGAGCGCTGTCCAAACAAAATGTGGTGGATGCTTCTTCCCCCTATTGTTTATGCTTAGTATTTAAAATCCCACACAGGAAAACACTGTAAAAAGTAAAGTATTTTATATTTTGAAGGAATACAGATCATGAGATCATAATGAGCAATCCTTCCTTTTATAGAAATCTGTATGGTCATATCTATTTTATTTTATCACAATAGAAAAAGGAACGTAGCAGCCTTAAATGTAACAAATTTCCCTCAGATTCCAAGCCCAGCTGAGGTCAGATATCTGTTTGACCCAAGCTAGGATAGACCCATGGATTTCAAGAGAACCATGCTAGTTTGCTATGATCAAAATTGTGTATTTTTGTAGTGCTTAGATTAATTGTTCTTCATTGTTTCATAAAATGCGTCTTCTAAAAACCTCTAAAAAAACCCCAAAAAAGAACAAATCTGCAAAATTTGGTGGTTTTGTAGGGAGGGTCACTCATTTCTGAAAGCACATTAAATCTGAAAGCACGCTTGCTTTTCAGCTGTCTTTCAAGAGTGATTTACAGCCTGGCATTTAATTCCCACAAGAAGAGACTGATGTGGAAGATAAAGACAGCACAAAGAATGCCACATAATAGTACAGCAACTGCTCAGGCACTGAGCTCACCACCTACCATACATAATTAAGGGTATATAATAGTTACTCTTACTGAAAAAATAATCCAAGATTAATTTCTGACGTAGCTCTATACTTACAGCAAATCAAATATGAGTCACAATATGATACAAATAACTAGCTCTTGTTTGTTGGTTTGCATTCTTACCATAAAATTTAGCTTCATTTGTAAAAACTCTATCCCAAAGGCAATTCCTAGAATGTCACCGAGAATTAGCTTACAGCATCTGTAGGTGGAAAGTATTTTTAAAGCTAACAAGGAAAATTAAAATAAAAAATTTCAATGATCCAAATGTTGAGGTCCTAGGAAGTCTTACAATTAAATCTTTAAGCTGGAGCTCAAGGGAAATTGCTGAAGAGTTGTCTTTGCTACTTGCCTTTACACTGAGAGTGGTTTAAAATGTGAAGAATAGGTAAGAAACCTGGGTGTGCATTGATCTGTTTGATGTAGCACAAACACAATTTAACACAACAAGGATCAGAGGGTCTTCTGAGTAGGGTGGTACTTAGTGTTATAGGGAATTAAGGGCTTTTGATTGGCCAGGTGAGGTATTAAGTAACCCCTCTTGGCTCAAGGGATGAGGAATACACTCTCATGCTATTTTAAAATATTTGTTCTTTCTGGATTTTGAGCTTCTCAAAAGTGCAGTGTTTTAGATGTGACTTTCCAAAATATTCTATAAAAGATTATCCTTTGTGCAATCAGAAGCTCATGTTCCTTCTGTATTTTTCTTTAAATAACTTTAAACTGGAACTTTGCATTTGGGGCAAGATTGTTGGTTTTGCCCCTCCTGCTTGCTTCATCTTGCTTAAGTAGTGTGAAGAGATGGGAAATCCTCTTCAAAAGGTGTGTTGTGAGTAGAAGCTCCCTTCCATTTTGGATGCAGAGGTTGGGAAAATGAGCAGAGATTTTTCAGGCTGACACCTCTCTGCAGAGGAAGCTGTTTGGAGAGGTGTGCCTGTGTACAGGTCAGGGAAATACATTTTTGATAGCAGGTTTGTGTCCTTTCCTTGTGTGATGAAAAGGGTTTACATTCAAGGTCTTTAGCTGTGCACATTTTTTGTTTGTTTAGGAATATTTTACCAAAACCAGTTTCAGCTTTGCTTTTGAGCTGAAATACCAATGAAAGTGCCTCACAGATTTCTAAGCCTTGCTGCTGTAGGAATTGCTCCAATATCTCAACTTTGCTTTTTTATGCACATCTCAATTTTGAAACAGCAGGACTGTCAGAAATCTGCACACAGAAAGCACAGCTTCTTTTATAAATGGTTGTGGAGGAAATCCTTTGAGGAACACTGTCAGCTCAGAAATGAATTTTGCCAGGGGGGTGCTTTGTAGATCTTTGTGATTGCTCAGGTTACACAGTGAGAAGTTTTAAATATTTCTTATTTCTCTTTTGGGAATGAATTTTATAGATCGATGAAGAGGAAAACCAACATGATTAGCATCTAGATACTCCTTTCTGTGCTGATTTTAAGTCAGATAATTTTATAATGAGCTCTTAACAATGTGAATTTTTCTGTACATTAAGTGAAAGAGTTTATTCTTGAAAAGCAGGACAGGTGGTTAACCAAGCCACCACTATTATATAAGATATGCAGCCATATAATATTTAACTAGTCAGGCTGAACTGTTCTGAAATGTTCTCTCAGGAAAGTTTGATTTCCTTCATCCAAGCAATCCAAAGCATGGAAGTTCTTCAGAAACATTATTTTTTAAAAAAATCCCCACAGCTTTATTCTGGTAACACAAATTTAGTCTGAGTACAAATTGCATTTTGCTTCATTAGAGATCTACGGATGATCCTTCCAAGAAAGTATGTTGTATTTTTATCTACTGGAATGTACTTGTGTTGATGATGATCCTGTACCTGCAAGATGTCTCTGAGCTTGTGCAATCAGACAGGCCACTGGCTGTTGTGAGAGTCATGAAATATTGGTTTAATCTGTCTCTGTTCTTCATGAAAAATGGATTTTATGTGTTTTGAGTAGGTTTTTTAAAAAGTCACTTGTAAGGGTTTTTTTTTTAAACCTGAATATGATGCTCTTCACAAAAGGGATAATTCAATCATTATTTACTTGTTATCTATGTTCTCTTTTTTTGTTCTGCATTGTCCTGTTTTCTGTGGGTTCTGTAAACATGCCATATTTGTGTGTCTGTGTGTGTTCATTGTTTGATGAGCAGTGTCAGTGCATATATACAGATCCATGTATATATCTTCCTGCTCTCAGGGCCATGTCCTGCATCTGATATGCTCATTTAGCTCAGCTTAATGAGCAGTGCATATTTATGCCACTTCAAGCATGGTGTGTAGTCCCTGTGGAGGCCATTTTGAATTTGAGGAACAGTGTCCTTGCCAAGGACATTGGTTGGCTGTAACTGATGAAGAATTCAGCTGGCTAAATGTACTTTTACCTCTTGGTGCCACTGTGAACAGGACCTTTTCACTCTGTGCTTTTCCTCTCTTGCATTTAGCTTTCCAGTTGCCACTGATGAGACCAAACCCATACATTTCATGCTGATCAACATAATTTAGCTACTTCAATATGATTTAGCTATTATGGCATGAATTCACTGCAGTTCTACAAGTTTAGTTTGTTTTTATTCATGTTTTTTCACTTTATAACGAAACAATCCTGAAATAAAATCTGTTTTTCATATAAGCCCTAATTCGTTTGATAAGACATTAAACAATAATAATAAAAAAAAGACTGCAGTGAAATCCATGCCTTACTGCTGTATATTTTCATTAAAAGGTTATTGACATTTCTCTCTCTGTCTAAGCTATGACATCATTGCTGGATGGAATGGTTTACATTAGCATCATTTGTTGAAGTTCTCCAGTGAAGTCTTATTTAGACTTCTGTTTGTTTGTTTGTTTTTTTGTCTAGCTAAACAAGTACACAGATGACACATCAAATCTTTAAGGCATTTTACCAGATATTTGTTGCTTTCTCTGAAAATTTTAGGCTTTGGAATCCAGTCCTATCAATTAGCTAAAACAGAGATTGAAATATCCTTACAATGTTGGTGACAAAACTCATCCATCTCTATCTTCTTTTATGACAAGATTTGAAGCAGTTTCATGACTTGCTGATTTTTGCTATCAAATACCCAGGAATATTCAATATTGTGCTTTTTGCCTCATAAATTAGGCAAAAGGGAAGTGAGTCTCTGTTTAAATTAGACATGCTGACATTTTAGCTCTGTAATAGAGCAGTTCCTTGGGATGTTGTGGTGTTTGGAGGAAGCTCACAGCAATTCTTAAAACCAGAACTAGTGTCCTTGATTGTAAGTATCTCCCTGTCTGCATTTTTTAGAGGTGTAAGAACCTTCTAATTGTAACTTACATTGTTTCTTTTAAAGCCTACTAAAGTTACTGTTCCCACTGACTTCAAACTTTGGATCAGGCCCTTCTTTACCCATATAATAGTGCAAGTATTTTTGCTCTGGATGATTTTGTGACCTGAAATGTGTCCTTATGTTTCCATGGTAAACAACAAGATTGAAATGTGATAATTTATGTAATTTTAAGACCTTTCTTTTCCTCTTTTGAAATGTTTAAAATGTGTGTGTCTTTTAGTAAGTGTTTCATGAATCATCAGACCTTTCTAAATGTGCTTTTTATGAACTGTATATGAAAGAAAGGAACTATTTTTCAGCTTGTGCCATTTCCATTTCTGCTATTTTACTAACCCATTATTTAGCTTCTCAGTAGATTTAATGAGGAATTATTTAAAGCATTCACAGAAAACCATTTGAGAAATAACATAAGCACGTCGTGATATAGAAAGTGTGAAAAAGGCTACAGAGCTGACAAGGAACCTCTTAATGTTCAGAGCCTGTAACTGGAGAAAAATGCATTTCACTAATTTTGTTAACAATGAGGTATTATTTCTTTTTTAAAAGCTATTCTTAATATGAGCTACAGGAAAAGGCAAGGCTGGGATATGGCTTTGTCACTATACTTCGAGCTAGCAGGCACATTACCACTGAAACAAGTGAACTGATGGGGGAACAGCTCTCTAGATTTTGGACAATTCAGGTCTAAAAGGAAATTACAGGTGAAGTCAAGCAGAATAAGGAAATTAAAGGTAAAAGCACTCCATATAGCATAGCTGCTGTATAGATGAAAGAACTCACTAGGACAGGGAACTCACTCAGCCAAGGAACCTGACATGTTCTGGAAAGCCCCTGAATCAGTGACCTACTAAACCTTGATAGGGCTGTCTGTGCTGTGTGCCAGGCAGGGCCTGAAGTGGTTAGTGATGCCCCATGAGTCTGCCTGTGGAAATCACCAAGACAGACAGCATTTCCCTAAATGCCAGAAGAAAATAGCAGTTAAACTCCCTACCTGCTCTTACTCTTGAGAGTATTTAACAGCAAGCCCTCTGTTAGGTTAACTCTGCCTGATCTTGTCCTAAAGTGCCCAGAGGAGCAGGAGCAGAAGGAGGGCCTGTGTCAGGAGCTTGTGACTGTAGAAACAGTGGGACATTCCTGAGCCTGCTTTGCAAGAAAAAGAAGATGGGCACAGGGAGATGACAGGAGATGAGGATTTTACATGCATCCTACTGCATCTTAGGGCAACGTAAAGATATTGGTATTAATGGGAGTTCAGCAGTGTGCTCACATCTCTTATTCTTCAAATAGTTTTTAAGAAGACTAAGTAGTGGAAGAATTAATTGTTGTTGCAACTTCTCCAATTAAAAGTAATCTAAGCTATTAAGCTTCCTGCATAACAAGCTTAAGATGTGGGTTACCTGTGTACTCGCCCTCTCAACACGGGAATTTCATAGTAGATTATCTTTACCATGAAGAAAGCTGAAAAAGACACTTGGTTGACACATTTCTCTATCTCCAAGCTGTGATCCATTATTCAGTTTAATGGAACTGAGGTGGAATTGAGACAGTGGGAAATCACACATAATGGGGATGCTGGAAAGTGTGCAGGAGCTAAGCAGCACCTGGTGAACTTGTTTGGCTGCCAGTGTGCAGCAGTGCCAGGATGGGGCTGGCCCTCATGGAGTGGTAGAGTGGCCCTGCAAAAGGGCCAGTCCTCCTGCTCTGCTCCTTTGGCTCACAGGACAAGCTGAATCAATCCTGCTCTGGGCAAGCTGGAGTTAATTAGGCCAGCCAGGCTCCACATGGAGCCCCAGTGGCTGCTCCACCAGAGCCCTCTCCTTCCAGGGCAGCCTGCAGGAACATGGAGCTGTGTCCACTTTTCAGCTGACAGACTGATCTGCTGGGGCTATGTGTAGGGCAGAGGTAACTGTGTTATTTACAGACTCAGACTGACCCTGGGAGCAGGAGAAGGGAGACACTCATCTAATCTTTGACCTGTGCCATTGTTTGTGGCTTTTTCTGAAGGTAAGTTACAGCTGTCCTCTCACCAGCTGTTCTTTGTGATAACTATTACCTCTTAAAGGTCCCTCTTATTCTTTGTGATAACTGTTGCCTCTTAAAGTTCCTCTTGGCCTTGAAGAAGTTCAAAGTTTTCTTGGCATTCATTAGAAAAAGTGAAGATAAATTATAAATGAAAACAGCTGTCAAATAATTGTATAAACTTATGTCCTTGTCACTCCTGTAGATAAGCAGTTTGAGGACTTTTTTCATCCTGTCAGATTGCAGCTTGAAAGCATCTCAGCAAGGAGGGCAAGCATCTTAGTACCCTCTGCCCCATTCTTCTTGACATCTCACATTTGTCTTTTGGTTTGGAAATTTTCCTTGTTTCTCACCTTTGAGCAGAGAGGATTGATTTATTGTCTTTGTAGGTCTTGCTCTGTGATGTGACACATTTTTACATCTGCACAACTAGAAGGCAGCTGATCTGTTCTTTGCCCAATACTTTCAACTCATCCCCAGTACTTTCAACCCCTTTATTCTTTCCCATTAAATTGACATTTCAGGGATGAAAACAATTTGTGACCATATTAATGGAGACAGCTTCTCTTGGCAAGTAGATTTTCAATAACAGCTTCATAGACATGTTATCAAATTCCTCAGACTTGGTGGAGCAAGTTCAATTGACATTGGATAGCCTAGCACAAAGTCAGATAGCCTGAAAACTTTTACCTAGGAAAGAAGGAGTTTCTGTTGGCCTGAAGTGTTTAATGGGATACTAGGAAAGGTTTGTTGTAACAGACTGAAAAAGCCTCAGTCTCACATTTGGTCATAAACATTTATTGACAGATTTTCATTTATTAAGAACAGATTTTTCCCAATGTTTTCATATCAGAAATGCAAAATATCTAACTGTACCTGTTGATTGGTTTGCTATTTGGCTCTCTATTTTGCCCTTTCAGATAAAAGAGGAAAAACAATTTCATTGATTAACTGAACAAAGTGCAGTTAAAAGTCTTTTATGCTTATCTTGAGATTCTGAGTAGTCTTGCTGTTTGAGAGCACTGTGTAGAGATTAGGAATTTACTGAGAGTCAAAATGTGCTGAAATGTTCATGCAGTGTGCTGGGTCCTGAGCAGGTGGGACTGGAAATGCTTGAATGTAGATTTTTCACTGAGGACATTGCTGATGTCAACAGAAGGCAAGCCCATCTCAGACACAAATAACCCAATAAAGCAGACCTGTGTTGGTTAGAGTCACCCAGTTCACAGACTGGAGGGCAGAGCACATCTTGTGACACCAGGGAAATGTGTTGTTTTTGTGGCTGAGCCAAAGGGAAGCACAGGAAAATACTCTCTTTTTGGTGAGATTTGCTCTCAGCAGATAATTTATAGCAGCACATTCAGTGCTCATGTGAGCAGATGTGGTTTCTCTGAGCCTGTTTTTTTTTTAAATGCTCTTACATCAGGAGCTGATTAGCCTGATTAGGACTAGGCATTAGGTTCCAAAGAAAAATCAGCAGTGGCTAATCTGGGAGAGAGGAAATCTCGGAGCCCTTTACATCATCTTTGTACAAGTGGCTAAAATGTCAGGAACTGAAAAATTGAAACAGGACTAACATATAGCACAAGTCAAAGCTCACATTTCCAATAGAGCCAGGGGTAGGTGTTGTTGGATAGTGTCACAAGTCCTGCTGAATTCAGTGAAAACTGGCATGTGAATTTCTGCCCTGTGTACAATAGCTCCCCTTTGCCATCTCTGGTTGAAATGAGCACTAAAATTAATTTCTTTGTCATAGGTTTATGGAGTTGTAAAAGGACTTGAGATCAGCCAACTCATTCCCTGCCCCAAAGTGGTTTATTTCCTAACAGCAAGTGAAGATGATGGGGAAATAAGATTGTCTGTATTTAATAACTTTATTGATGATTTTCTTGGTGATAGTGTCAGAAGACACAGCAAGAAGTGTTATCTGTGTCTGTACCCCAAGTACATTCTACATAAATGACAGACTGTCCTTTCACTCTGTGGCTTGACTGACAGGCCCTGATATTTGAGAAGTACAAGTAACAGGGTTCTTTCAATGTGATTTTAAAATTTATTTTTACTTTTTTTTAGTAAAAACGAACATGTCTTTCTTACCTTGTCTTTATGGCATGTGACAATAGAATTAGTAAAGACTTTTTGGAAACTTTTAACCTTCAGCAGAATATTTCAGAAAGAAACAAACATTTCCTTAATACAGGCAGGAGTTCCTTAGTAGAAAGAAGTCATTTTATGATTGTCATGACATTAGAGAAGGGTGTTATAAATCCTCCAAAATACTTAAAAGGATTAAATATAGAAGGAATAAAGTTAGCTCTCGCACAGCTACTTGGACATAAGCAGATAAGAAGCTCCTTTGAATTTGAAATGTGTCTATGTAAGCCATATGCATTCTGCTTAGCTCTTTCCTAGCATAATCCTCAGAAACTTCACTCCTGGAGGATGTGGGAGGACGATTCAGTCATCTTAAGACATGTGGATCACTAGATCTGGTCCTGATGTGAACGTGAGCCAGACTGCAAAAGCTTTGCTGACACCAGCTAGAATAGTGTTTCACACAAAGTCAAGGGAGTATGCTCACTGAAATATTATTATCCAGCTTGCATAATCCTCCCAGAACCTGGCTCACTATTCAAGCATTCTGCCAAATGTAGCAGATCAAGATGCATCATAAAATATTTGCACCATGTTTGTGATATTAGAACAGGATCATAAATCAGGCATTTGTGTTGTTCTGGGAAAGCCTGTCAGAACAATTTCTTCTGTATTAGTGAAACCTTTCTGCACCTTTTCATCACACAGCATTCTATTCTGTATTTCTTTCCTCACTGATGACCTTGTATACCCTATCAGGCATGACTTTACTTTGGACTTCTGCAAACTATTTTATTTAGAATAAGCATTAATTAAATTTTTTTTGCCATCATTTTCTATCTGCAGTTATCCTGATCTGTCTGTTTCTCAGACACCTCTTATTTTATTTGAGCTTTGTGCTGAAATGACAGCCCCTTCAATTCATGACTCAAATAGATTGCCAACTCTTGCACTCCTCTGCTAAAAGATGTAGTGAGGACTGTAGTGACAATCCTGGTAAATGAGAGTGCCAGTGTTCTTTCTTACTCCATTTCTGGTGCCAGCACAAACTCTGGTCTTATTTTTCTAGAAAATAGGTTCCAAACCCTTCTTCTCTGTGCTGAAGCAGGAAGAAACCAGTGATTTGGGTGCACTTGCTTCTTACCCACTGGAGGTCAGCACAGATCTTCACAGGAACTAGGGAGAGGCCCTGTGGGCTGGCATGGAAGGGAAATGTTATAACAGTGGATATGATGCTCAATGTGCTATGAAGATGTGTTGCTCTGCAGTACCTGATGTCAGCTCAGCACTCTTGGCAGCAAATTACTTGTGTTTTCTTCTATTGATTGAGGCAAAGAATAGAAGGGGGTTTTGAAACACATCTACATTGTAAAGAAAAATGAATATTGGCATTGAGCTTTAAGTGGTAACCAATTTAAAAAAAAATCAAATTCTTTCCAAGTATGTGGAGTTCCCTTGTCTTGTTTTTATGGTTTAGGGGAAAATAACCCTGTTCCATCAAACGGGTTGAGAATCAGGTTGAAGCAGGCAGGAAGGATGACAGGTCTGCAAGTCCTGCTGGAGACAAAAAATAATCTCCAGTAATTTTTCATAGGCTCAGAATTTCATCCATAGATTCTAATGTTTGAAAAGATCCTGATGTGTGACAATCTGAATCACACAGACAGCGGAATGAAAGGCCAGAATGCTGCAGGGAAAAAGAGAAATTCTTGAGATCTGGAAATCTCAGTAAACACTACTGAATTAGAAAGCAGGGTTGCCTTGTTCAACTACTTCCATGAAGCCCCACAAGTATTATCCAGTCTAAAGCTGTCTTCATATTTTGAATGTCACAGGAAAACGTAGCAATGAAGGATTATTTGACTTCACTGTTATTTAATAAATAAGAAACCATAATACAGCTTTGCAAGTGGTTAATGTGGAAAGTTCTTTGACAGGGAATTGATAAAATAATTGAGACAAAACAGTGAAACTGACTGTATCAAGTTCTCCCTTTTTCCTACAAAAAACCCCAACCTCACAAGTGTTGTTCAGAAATTGAAAATATTTTCTTGGAGCTCTTTCTTGTATTGTTGTAATGAGATGACATAATTGTTTTTATATGGATATAAGTTTTTTGGATAAATTTTGAGTAGCTTTATTGACACTTTTCATATTAGATGTGAGCAAAACAAGATGATGAGCAGAAGAATGAGAAGTACAAGGTTTAAACCCACATCCTGAATACAGCCCCATTACTGCTGTCTGCTTAAACCAAAATTTGTCAGCGCTAAGGGAAAACAAACAAAAATGTTTCCAGTGCTCCTTCTGAAAAGGAGAAAAAGGCAAGAGCCAATGTCACTGCTATCAGAAAAAAGGTGTTTCTGTCAGATAAGGCACCAAGAGCACATTCCTCACTAAATCTCTCCCTGAGATGCCTAGCCTGTGTAGTGCTGTTACTAACCCTTGCTCTGTAATCTCTCTGTATATATGTCTAATTTATCAGTTTCTTGTAGATTGTCAGCAGCCTGCTGCCTCCATACCGCCACACGGCTCACAACTAGCCAGGGGGCCAGATTGCCAGACTGTCAGGTAAACTCCACTAACTCTCCTCTCTTTGCACAGAGCTGCATGCATGCCTGCCACCCCCCTCCTCCTCCTCCTCCTCCTCAGACAAAAGCTCTTCACTTTTTCTCTAACAGCAAACCTTTAACAGCTTGAGGAACAGTGGTAATTTCTGCAGTGACAGCACCAACATGAGTCACAGCATTCATGCACTTGCTTCCCTGTAAAAATATGGAAAAAATGCCAAGCTGGATCTTGCAGCCCTCATTTGATATTTTGATGCAGTTTCTCAATGATGCCAAAGTAGTAATGAATTTATTTTGTTGCTAGAAAGATTTACTGAAATGGGGGACTTTTAATTTCAGGGGTAGGTGCAGGCTTCTCTTTGGTAAGGTGGCATTTTAAAGGCATTTGTGAGATTTTAGCAGTTCTCCCTGACTTGGAAACTCAGACCTAAGGCAATCAGTTTTTAATCTTGTTTTTAAAAGTAAACTCCTGGTGTCCTTACTCATAGGTGGTGCAAAGGCCACATCATGCTTCTGGAATGGCTGGGTTAATCAAGGCACAACCCCAAACCTAAGCAAAGCAAAAGGACATTACAACGATTTTATCTGTTCATGGCACATTCTGTGCTAGTATTCACTTATATCTATGCTCTCACTTGAAATAATTTACATTGTTTTTAGGCATTTGCCTGAACTGCAGTGACCAAGTTAGTGCCTTTCTTTTACTGCCTGCAAAGTGGAAGTACTATTATCTTCTTTACTATGTAAGAGCAATATGAAAATTTTACTGAGAAGTTGGTGTAAACTCATTATAACTGGAAAGTATAATTTACTGATTTGCAGTTTGGAGTTCTACAGCTCACTGAAAAAAATTACAAGTTACATTTAAAATCCTTAATATGCTGGTAAAGTGATGCTCCTGTATTTTAGATGTTAGAGCAATTTGAGATTAGCAATAGGTGCTTTTGGACACATGGAAAGTTAACATCAACACATCTTATTTTAACCCTATTAATTTAACTAAAGGCTATTCTGTTCCTTCCAGAGCTACTCTCCAGTGATGAATATGCTCAAATACCATCCCTCTCTACATGCAAACCATCAATTGCTTCTGTAATTTTAAAATATCTTCTCAGAAATCTGCAAACATTACCTTGTTCTGAGAATTAAAGTATGGTTAATATTTTAAAAACTTCAGATCAGTCACCCTACAAACAGCACACACCTTACACACTTAGCTGAAAAATTGACTTTCAGGTGGCTATTGTTTTTTACCACTAGATTTGTACTTGTCTGGTGAAGTCAAAACAACACTGATTTTGGTATTTTCACCCTGCTGCCTTGCTTGCCTCAGCCACATCACCTGCCCAGCTCTGTAAAGCAGTGAAGCATAACAATAGATTTAATGCAAGTCAGCATGATGACATAAATTGTTGAGCTGTTTAAATGAAGTAATTGGAATCTGGAGTAAAATTTGAGGGCATTTGAGGACCAATTAGACTTACTGAGGTTTGGATTTTCTAAATGCAGCAGAGAAGGAAGCCAGGAGCTTGTCCACCATTCCTTGTCCTATGATTGTCCCTGAAGTCACTCATTTTAAGAGAGAGCTGTGCTTGTTTTTTCTAGTCTCCAACACAATTCTTGCAATAATGTGACCTCTGAGTGGCATTTCAGCCAGGACTAAACAAGAGCTGGTTAAGGCTTGTGCTTCACACAGATGTTTTCCACATCCTGCAATATCTAATCATGTTGAAACCAGTTAATACACCTGACCATAGCACAAATAGATTCACAGAGAGCTTTCCCTCATTCATTAGCTATACTATGGTTTTTAACTGGGACTTGATAACTCTGGCATCTTTAGTAATTGTGATTCCAGCACACAGGCTTTGGTAAATCTCACTAGATAAGCAAGGTAGTTTCAAGCCAAATGAGACTCCAGGGCAGATGTAGTCAATTCATTTTAGCTTTACATTGGTCTTTTTGCCTGAATCTGTATATTTCAACTGAAATTTGATTGGAGGATCTGTGAGAACTTTCCTTACAAGATTTTTTTAAATTAAATTGATGCAACAGTGCCCAAAAGTCTCCCTCTGCCTTGCATGCATCACCTCAGTTTCTAGGTCTAGGGATATGGGGCAAGCAACCAAATCCAGGCCTGCCCTGACAATGACTAGATTCTGTTCCCCCTTCCCTGGGGTAGCACCTGTAGCTGTCTGTCTGATGGACTGTATTGGACAAGACTAAAATATTGCCATTGTCCAATATCAAAAAGAGCATGCCCATGTTTGGATTGTGTTCAGGTTTCTGTTGAATGCACTGAAAACCTCATTTCCATTATCAGAGGCCAAAACTCTAGGCCCAAATTATCTATTAAAAAAACAAAAACAAACCACAACTCCCCAGTACCTCAAATTAAATCAGTAATATAAAGTAATACAAAATAATGCTTTTATTTATATACAGTAGGAAATAAATTTTTAAAAGGGTAAAATATGCAACTTAACACACGCAAAATTTCTGCATTCTGAAAATATCATTGGTCTGTTTATATTTTCCTTTGGTGATTTGTTACAGTTATAATCAATGCCAGACAATGTTGCATGTGAATGACATCTCTAAGCCAGAACAGAGTACTTACAAACACTGAAGGGCTTTGCACACCATTTTCCAGTTAATTTTAGAAATACATAATTAGTATTTTGAGTGCCAGGGAAATCAAATAAAAGAGCTGCATAAAGCCAGACAATAATACTAACACAAAAAAATTGCACAGACTTTATTCATCAATTGAATGAATACATCCCCAAATGATACTGGCATTTAAAGAGATGTTCACAAAAAGTCTGTAAAAACCAAATGTTTTTAAAACTACACATATCCCATTGGGTGAATGTAACAATGTTCTTCCTTATTCTCTGTTTATAGTCAAAAACTCAAGTTCTTCCATGTCTCTGTCTTGCTTTGTGTTATTAATCTGCCCTGCCATCCTCTGCTGTCTGTGACTGCCAGTGTGTCTGATAGCTCAGCTCCAGGACCTGCTGCCACCAGCACCTCTAATGCCATAAAAAGCACATTGAAGGCCACGTGTCACTTGCTGATTCTGATACATTTTTAGTTTATGTACTGCTACAGCAAATCTGCATTAATGAACTGGATGAATTGTGTTTCTGAAGAGAGGAAGGTATAACAGCAGAGTTTTAGAAAAAGATTTGAATCTATTGGAGCTGCAGGTGATGTGTTTATATATGCTACTATAAAGGTGCCTGATAGCCCTGACATTTTTTTTCTCTTCCTAGTGCCCTTAATATTTATTATTGATTGAAAAGGAGATAGTGAGACAAATTTTTCTATTTCTTCTGTGCACATTTCAAAGTGTGTGTGTATTTCAAAGTAAGAAGCAATGCAGAATTACCAGGAGAAGAAAATTAATATAACTCCAAGCACAGTGCTTAGAATTGCTAATCTGAGCATAGCCTGGGATAGTGTGTAGTACAGCTTTTACAGTCATGGCTGGCTCTATACTGAAGGTCATGCCATAAATTTGTTTATATTTGTGTAGGGGAGAATCTTATGTGTCTCAAGGAGGTTCTTTCAGGCCACTGATGCTGTACATAACTAGTTGCAATTTCAGCCATTTCCTCACCAGTCCTCTCCCTCAGAGCATGAGCATCTTTTGTTGCTTATTTTTAAAGTTAGGAAGGAAGCCTCAAAAGGCAAACACATCTCTGAGCAAGGAATGTGTGTGCTGAGTTTCTGTTCCTCTCTGGCAATTATAGGAGTCCTGTTTAAAAAGAAACAAGGCAGCAAGGGAGAAGACTAAGCCAGTCTTTGCAGGGTTGTGTAATCACCTCCTTGTTTGTCTTCCCCAAATGGGATGTTAAGAGTCTAATTCAGTTTTCTGTCTCTGAAGGAATTAAGGCTAGTGCTTCTCCTAAGCCTATCTTGAAAACTTAGGAGGTGCTGAAGCCAGGAGCTGGCTCTTGATGAGTGGATAAGTTTGAGAGTAAATACAGAGCTTTTGGGTCAATCTGCAGTCACTCCTGACACAGTCACTGGTGTGGAGCAGGTAAAGATCTCAATGAGATCCCTCTGTGGATGCTGTATCTGCATCTGCATGTGGCAGAATATGACAGAAGGAAAGGATGGATACAGCCATGGAAAGAATTACTTCTTCTGAGGGGTCATAGTCCATAACACTACACACTTTGGGCCTGAACTGTTAGACAGCTGAGCATAAAACAAAGCTTGTGTGACCCTGAGCTTCTATAACCCTCTCACCACCCATTTTGCAATCAGGAAACTCATCTTCAGGAGCATTACTGGGAAACAGGATCTAACTTAAAACATGCAATTTTATGACCTTCAAATAAGCCCAGAGGTGCAAGGACTGTAGCTCCTGTAGAATTGTGTATTTGGGGTTAAAGCCTCTCAGATTTTCTGATTTGAAAATGTGGACATTGCCATCAAGTTACTTAATGGTGATGGTGCACACTTTCTTTCTTCAGTCAAACACAATGACATCTCTTTGTTTCCTAAAGTAAATGCTGTGTGTGGAAACCAAAGACATTTTCAGTACTGCTGGCATTTCCAGTAGCATTTTTCCAAACACCTCTGGCATTTCAAATTGATTCATTTCCAGCAATAGGCTAATTGCATTCCTTCAGCCAGAACTCCAATAGTCTGTGCTGCAGAGATAATATGTAAAAGCACAGTTTCTAAAGGAGGAAAACAGAGAAGGCAAATTCTCTTGAAGACAGAGACATAAATGATGGTGCTTTATCATACATCATGGTGCTGAGCTTGGAATAACTTCAACACTGTAGAACATTTGAAGCATTAGGGGAAAAACTCGTCCTAGACACATTAAAGAACTGGGGGGTTTGGTATTTTTCTCCTTTTTTTCCTTTTCCTTCTCTTTATAATGAAATTTTTTTTTTGCATTTTGTTTTGGTATCTTGTTTTTCTACAGCTCTGCACTAAGAAGTGGGGTGTGGTTGTGTTAGCTGCCCCTTTTCTTTGTTGCTACTCCAGCCCCTGTAAGCTGGTTCAGACCTTTCTGCACAATGTGCCAGTGAGTGCTATAAATGCACTCTAGACAGGTGAATTAATTAAGTTGTTATCAGACAAATTGTACATGAGAAACAGTCAAATGACAGAATGAAAAGGAATTGAGCAGCACAAAACCCTGAAGAAAACAAAACATAAGAAATCCCCACACTTCGGGAGTGTAAATTACATAACATGTAATGGTTAAGGGGCCTGATGAAGAAGGCTACACTGTATTTGTACAAATCAATTAGTAAATAGGTGAAATTCAGTAAGATACCACATTTTCACAGAGCTATGAAACCTGATTTCCAGCCTGGCACTGTCCTTCATTTCAAAAAAGGGAATCAGCTGCATATAGAAAATCTTTAATACTCATGTAAAGATGGCACCTGCATCTTGTCCTTCAAATTTGCTCTCCCATTTCACAGATGCATTTTTTTCTCCACACAGCCTTTGTCATCCCAGCATGCAAACAGCAATTGTGTACAGGAATTGTGAAGTGGGATATCTGGTCCACCTCACAAACACATCCAAGTCTCACTGACTTGCTGTGCACTGAGAGTTTTCTGTATGTATGCTGTGTGTCTGAGGATATGGATTTAGAGATGAGGCTTCATCCCTTCTTAAAGTTCATCTCCAGCCCTGTACTATTTACATGCTTGTAAAAAGTTTGCCTTGTATTTTAAGCACTTTTTCTCTTTTCTTTTTAATTTTCAGTCCTAATGCTCTTCCAGAAGAGCAGCCACATTCCAGCTCTCAGTGTGCCCCTCTCAGCTGTCTCTCTAAGCCTCCTCCTTACCCCTAATCTTCATATGCAACGTAAGAGAAAATGCAAACAGAGTGGAGCTCATGCAACAAAGGTTGGGATTGTTCCCAACAAGTGGGTGGACAATCCTGCCTTGTTGCTGCATTGGCAAGTCTGGATTCATATCCCCTGCTCTGGCAACTGAGGGAAGGTTGAGAAGAAGAACACAAAGCACAGAGCCCAACCTATCAAGAAGACTTTTTATGGTTCCTCTGATTGTACTCAAACTGTGCTATCACAACTGAAGTGTAGTGAAATTTAACATCTCAACAAAAATGTTCCTCCCAGCTGCTTGGCTTTACCTCTGAAATGATGAGAGACTTAAGCCAATGTTAAAAAAAATATGTTACAAAAATCCTACCCTCACATCCTCTAAGTTCAGCCATAGGAACCAGTTCAAATTTCTTTTTGTCTTCAAGGGTGTGATATTTATTTCTTACTTTATTTGCACCAGAATTTTGTGTTTATAAAATGTAGTCTTTTTTTTTTTTTTTTTTTTTTTTTGGTGAGAGTTGTATTTAACTAATTTTATTTTTTAAATCCAAGCAGAAATAGCTTCAGTGAAGAATGACTGTGTTAATATTAAAAAAAGGCTTGTTGCATTGGCCAGCATACGGCCAATTTTTATTGCACAAAAATGTTGGAAATGGGTTGAATTGGAATGTTAACAATGACTGTATATTTTGCTGCTGCACTGATATTGTTTATGCACTTGTTGTTTTTTAATTCCTATTACACTAGCTTCTGGTTTTGTTCTAGCTCTTCACTGAAAGATAATTATTAAGCCTAAGAAGGAGATGAAAGGATAATGTACTGATTTGTTTTCAGTTGTTTGCTTGCATTGTAATTATACTTCTCGCATCATGAATTGGTGCTGTTTTTTGGGATTACTTTCTATTTGGTATCTGAGAAAGAAAATCTAAAATAAGTCAAATGCTGTGTGCTAATTGAGAACATTCTTTCCTCCCACTCCCATATTCAGGATCCTAGCTCGAGGCCTTACCAGGAAAGGCTAGTTTGAGTGGGGAAGTCGTGTGCATTTCGTGTGAAGTATTCTGTGGAGAAAGAACTCATGCAGGTAGGGTTGGTGGTGTGGATCAAAGTCAGCAGGACTTTACTGTAGTGCATTTTTTCCTTGCCAAAAATCAACAGACACAGAACCTTAGCTCATGTCAGTTTATGACAAATACTCAGGTGATCAACACTACGCAGACTCTATCGCAACAGTGCACAGTGTTCCTAGTTAAAGATTCTTTCCTGTAAAAGCTGAGTAAGCCTGTTTTTTTTCTTAAAAGCAGTGAGTTTCAGAACAAAATTAAGGATAGAGGAATTTATTTTGCACAGTATACCTGGCAGCGAGGAAAGTGGCTAAACGGAGGGTTCAGCATCTGTGGGTTTCCCATCTGGTCATGGAGAAACTTCTAGCTGGAGAAACTAGTCTGCAGTGCTGCCTACTTGTTGGTAACTAGCAGGCTCCTTGTTTTGTTAGGTGGCCTTAATTTATTTACAGAAGAGAGGCTTGGGTATTTCCACATGTCTTTATTCCTTCTCTGCAGCACATGTTTGACCGACAAGTGGGAAACACAGTACAGCCTAAGGTACAGGGCAGCTGGGGAAAACAATTGCTGCAGGTGTGGCTGGAACAATTCTTTCAAATTCTGCCTGAATCTGAGAAAATGAAGTCAGTTTTTTTAGTAACAGTGCTTACCAAATGTTACAATACAGAAACCATCAGCAGAGGAAAGAATCGGTGACCACTCAGTGTGCCTAACAAATCATTCTTACCATAGTACCAAGAACAAAGGTGCTGTAAATAGAAATATTTTATGTCATCAACAACGTCTGTCGTGTAACCTTGGCAAAGCAGCTGAGCTGTAGTAACAAAACACTCAGAGATAGAGAAAATAGGAACAAACTGATACCCAGTCCTGATCAGATCAAACAGATAACACTTGGCAGTGTTGTGACTTTGTTTTCCATGGGGTTCACATGATTCTTCTCATATACCTTTACATCACTATTCAGTATCATAATTAAACTGCCTGTTGTCTTGTCATAGAAAGGTCAAGTAAAACTTGTTCAGCTCCATCATGGTGTCTGACACTGAATTTAGCTGCTATTTTGATTTTTTTAAAAATCCCCATAGTATTTTGTCTGAGGCAAATTCAGCTTTCAAAAAGCATCTCCAGATTCCTGACCTTGTCTGACTGGTGTAAGAATATCTGTGTCCAACAAAGACAGCTACTGTATATTGTCAATAAGAGAAGGAGTTTGCTTAGCACTTTGAATGCAATTACCACTGACTGCACTTGGAATAGTTTTTCCTATTTTCGTATCCAAATCAAAGGCATTTTCCTACACTTTATTTAAGCAGTAATTCCATGAAATACATTTCCTTTCTACATAGATACAAATTTATTGGGGAAAAAAAAGGTATCAAAACAGTTTAGAAACATATGCATGTCCATGTGAATCAAGAGTTATGAAAGAACATCCAGTGGTATGGAAGTTGTGGCCCTGTTTTATAGAAATAAATGTTTTTATTCTCTTAAGTTTTAAATTTTTAATTCCTAAGTTTTCAATTTACATTTTTTTATATGTAATAAAATGTAATTGTTGGAAATGTGAGAGAACTAGAAACAAATCAACTTTGATGTACAAATGGTTGTAGTTATTGCATTGTAAGTTAAAAAACTCTGTAGGTCCTTGGGACAACTTTTGTCAGTTAACCAGTATAAAATAAAATAAAATAAAATACATACCTTGAACTTAAGATGAAAACCTCTTCTTTATTATATATTGATTGATAATATAAAACTTTGTGAGAGATTTTGTAGGGAATATTTACATGCAGACAAAACCAGAAACAAAAGCCTGGGGTTTTTTAAGGGTTGCAAAATACTACATTTTCCCCATTTAAAATTAATTAATGTTGTGTTGATATCTATTCTGATTTTTAAGGATTAAGAAAAAATGATACATATATTTGTAATGGTTGAGTATACTTAGAAACACTACTATGTGTTCTACTCAGTAAGGAGGCAATTCAAATCCCAACTTTTATGTCTGAAACACAGCTTTTGTTCTCTATGATAGCCTTGAAATTTCTTTGGATTTGAAATAGCCTACTCAAAATAGGGTCATTTAGATCAAAACAGGAGCATTTTGGTTTGGGTTTTATTTTCTGATGTAGTGAAAAATGATTCCTTGTTCAGTGAAATTATCTGCTTGAGGAAATCCAGTTTATAGGAAACGTGTGAGGAGAAGAAGAAAAGGAAAGAAATAGAAAAAAAAACAAATATAAAAGGAGAAAAAGATGAAAAATAAATTTTAAAATATAATAGTAGGGAAAAATATATTTTCTATCAGTCAGAACATATATGGAGGTTTTAAAGAAAGAGGACATAACTGTTTTTCATGCTAATTGTATAGAATTTTCTGCCTTCTAAATGGGGGCAGAAGTGATATTCTTTCTGATTGATCTGATTGACAGGTTGGCATCTCTGTGCTTTCTCTATCCACATTTTTCACAGTAAATTAATGTAATCATAGCTATACAGCAGAGTTCGTAGAATGAAACTGTAATTAACGCTGCAAGTTTTAATGCCAAGTGGATTTTCAGTTTGTTTTTTATTTTAAAAACAATGAAGAAGTTGTTTAAGCCATTTACCATATTAATGTGTGTACATAAAGGAGATTATGTTATGAACTATAACCTCACTTATGAAATTTGACCTCACCTATGAAGGCTGCTCACCATAATTATGTTGGAACTACTTAAGTAAGCTGTTAGTAAAATCTGACCCAGTCCTTATCCCACTGGGAATGACACCCAGAGTCTGGGCCCTAATTTTGGTACCAACCTTCTGGTTCATCCTGCATTGCCAAAGTCAGTAGCTGTGCTGCCAGCTCCACTTATAGCTGGACTGACCATCATCATCATCATCATCATCATCATAAGGTATAGATTACATCAGCCTTTCTGAGGTCTGTTCCTTTCTTTGGCAGAAGATGCATATCCACTGAAGTTACAGTAAATTTCTTTCTTTTGTTCCTCGGGAATCTTTGTTTGAGAATGGCAGGGACTGATGTTTTACCTTTGAAGTATGATAATTGCTATAGTTACCTCTTTAAAAATTCCAGTCATCACTTCTTCTTCAGTTTTCCTTTACTGTGTGTGCAGTGAGTCTGAAAGGGATAGATACTATTCAGATGTTTTTTAACCATTAAGGGTTTTTTTTTTTTTAGTGTAATTAAGCATCCTGTGGAAAAGAAATAAAAAAGCAATTGCCTTTCGCCTTCAGGCACAAATACATCAAAATATGCAATGGAAAATGTGTGCATGACATTGTTAACATCGTGTAGCTTCTCCATATCCATAACTAAGCTAGAAAATTCTTATTTCTTGTGTGATATGCATATTCCTATTGCTAGGAGGGCAAGAGAACTATCACAAAGAGTCTGTATCTTTCATTTGGAGGTGCACAGCTTAAATCCTTATTGGTTTTTAATCTGTTTCCTGTGGAGTTCTTGAAAATCCCCTTTGTGAAATGTAATGGCAACCAAGTGACAAAGTGACAAAAGGTAAAGGAAAAATCCAATATTTCATTACTGGAGTTAATGTGTGGGCAGACTCTGGGTGATAGAGCCTTGTATTTCAAAAGTGTCTTTCTACAAAGCTATTTGTTTTGATTATCATGATTTGCTGTACAAGAGTGGATAAGAGTGTATGTTTTTTCTCAGTGTTAGTAATCGGAGTTTTTATTGAATACGTGGTTGCTCGATTTCAAAAATATTTTGGAAAATCAATAAAGAGAAGCATTTGATAAAAGTTTCAAATAGACTGGCTTGCTAGCTAGTTGGTATTTTATCAGCTATGAGCAAGAAATAAGAATAATCTAGCTTGTTTTATTATTATTTCTCCTATTCACAGATATGGCTATGTGTGCTATGCCAGTGATAAATTAAGTCCATTTTATTACTTATTTCCCTATTGATTTTCAGCCCTGTGGTTTGACTGTTAAAGGGTTAATTAACTTGATCCTTTGTAAACAATTAAAAAAAAAAAGAAAACTGATGTTTTGTGATTTTTGTAATCTATTGAATGTTTCCATTTGCATGATGTTCTGTATTTAATGAACCATACAGATTGCTGTGTTCCTTTCAAAAGAGTTTTAGCATTGGTGGAGTTTGTGACAAACACAAATTTGTATACTGTATGTTTACTGCTGTAATAACTCAGCTACTCCTATGTTGAATTGACATTATGTTGTCCTGCCTTCTTGGGGTTAAATGATGAAGTGTTTCTAGGTGGTGAAGAATATAAAAGTATATATGTTCATTTGCTAAAGACTGAATATTGGAAACTCTTCTTGTTGCTACTTTATGCTGAAAGCAAAAAAGTTAAATAAATCTTGTTTCCAAAAATGCATCCTTTATTTTTAAAATTGAAGTAATTCTCATGTTAACTTTTCCTTGTCCTTGTAGACAATCCTAGATTAATACCTTGTGAGGGATTCATAAAGTCTGTGCTTGTACATGTGTAATATGATCATGCAGTCAAATGGTTGGGAAAAACACTCTAGTGCTGAAGAAAATAATTAAAAGAAGCTGATATACTGATTCTTACATCTTTATGTTCCAATTAAAATTACAGTGTAATGCATAACTGTTCCAGTGAATAAACTGGCCATTTTTGTTCATTTAACACCATTCTGTGTGGTCTACTTCTATTTACAGCAGTCTGCAGTGCTTAGAATTTCACATTCTTAGAGATCAATCAAAGGTATCAAAGAGGAAATTAAGAAGGGAAATCAAAGGAAAAGGGAATCAGAATTAAGCCAAGATGCTTCCTCTGTTTTCTGAGTTTGAGGCAGATACTAAAATACAGTTTTCCCCATATAGTGTTTCTAGCAGATTTGTGTGATCTCTGAAATCCTGCAACCTCTGCACAAACTTTCAGCACAAGGACGCTCTGTAAGATGAAGATCTCCATCCTCAGGGGATGTGGAAGCAAAAGAGCTGAAGTCAACATAAATTTGGCTTGGGAATGCTGTACCATACCTGCTTTTTTACAGTTAGAAACATCCTTTTGAAGGATCAAACATCCTTGCAGAAGAGCCATGCTCTGAAAGCAGAGAGGTGAAAATCCCCCCACGTTGATCCAGGAGCTCGGCCCTGGCAGTAAAGTGGCTGCTGCAGCTCCTCCAGTGAACCTTCCTGCTCCTAGGGTCCCTGAGGGGTAGACCATGTCCAGCTTTTAGAAGTGGGTCAGGAAGATTGTGGAGGAAGGGTTGCATCTCCAAGCTTGCTGTGGTGTTTGACTCAATGGGAACTGTTGGACAGCTGGGTTGGGTTTTTGCTGGCTGGGGAGGTGCTTTGAATAGAAACACAATTGTGCATGGTCACAGAAATGGAGTCTGAAAGCTGTATTTAGCTGGGTTCTTCCCACTTGTCTCTTTTCTTCCTTTTTCTCACCTAGCAGGGGTTGTTCTCCCACATTACCTTTTCTCATTGCAGAAGTGCCTTGGGCAACAGTGTTCCACTGTGATTTAGCAGAAGTGTGACTGCTAGAAATTTTTTACCCTGGCTACTCCTCTTTTTCAATTTTGAGTTAAGGGTTTCTGTGAGTTAAAGCAGACTTCTCTTCTTCAGTGTGTTTTGAAAGCAGTTTCACAGAGGACTACGCCTTGTGGAAATGTTCTGATTTCAAAGATGGTTTGAGAAACTTCTAACCCATATTGCTCCTTCTCCTTTTTCTGTGTCATCCCTTCAGCTGGTCCTGTGCAGGGCTCTGAGAGGCAATGGTATGAGTAAGGTCACTGAAATAAACTGGGGGGAAAAACCCAACAAACTGAAAAAAACCCTCAAAAATATAACTTTTGTTTCCAAAGAAAATGTCTGTGTAATTTCTGCCTTGGGAGGAAGCATTACTCCATATTCTGGAGCAGGAGGTAACTTCTGACCATTGTGAACTGTTGGTTTTCTGCTATATACACACCAGATTTTAATTGGAAAGATCCTGAAGCTGAAGTTTACAGTGCCTGTGGCAGCAATTCTTGGTTTCTAGCTACCTCCCTTAATAAATCCTGCAGTTATGCATAAAGAAATGCAGAGCACTTCCAGTTGTGCCTAAAGGCAGCAGGAGCTGTGGTTTGACTCTCCTAACACTATAAAACACTGACAGGGCACTGGCAAGTGAGGTATGCAGGAAAAAAATTACAGCATAATTTTGAACAATGCTGAAACCTTGGTTTCATTTGACCAATAATAAAAACAGAGATACTAATTATGGAGAGGGCCTGACAGCCACATCTTCTAGCAGCCCATGAATGACAAACAGGGAAGATTTTTTATATAGAACAAGATGGAGGGGGAAAATGGAGCTAAAATAGATAGTCATAATTATGTGCATCCTGGGAAAAATTATTTGGAATAAAGCCAGTTCTCATCTATTTGTTTATGGTAAAGGCACAGGCACAACTGCTTTCTTTTCAGTAGAAGGTTTGAGTGATTGCCTGGATGGAAGAAGAAAGTCTTAACTTTGCACAAAAATAAGGCTCAGTGCTATAGTTGTCAACTCAGCAGAAGCTTAATAAACTAG
Source organism: Agelaius tricolor (assembly GCF_023055355.1). Classification (NCBI taxonomy): domain Eukaryota; kingdom Metazoa; phylum Chordata; class Aves; order Passeriformes; family Icteridae; genus Agelaius; species Agelaius tricolor. The sequence continues at coordinate 10,277,182 of NW_027269263.1, forward strand.
TAAAAAATATTGACCTTTGCAAGATGGATCTTTCCTTCTTGACTAGAGTGGTATATTAGAAAACACATACTTCCTTCATTATTATTTATATATTCTCTTGTATCATAGTGGAAGTATCCAGCTTGAGGAATATGATTTCTTGGCTGGTTTTAGAGAAAAAAACCAGTTTAATTTATTGTAACACCAATTTATGATTGAGAAAATATTTGTGAGAAAGCTCTATGTGAGGGGAGGAAAGAAGGAATTTCATATCCTTTAACTGAGTTATTAGGGACCTTTGGAAATAAATAATGAGACACTTGTTTCCATTTACATTAATTCATAGGATTTCCTACCTGTGGAGGGTTTTAATATTTTTAAGCATTGATTATGTCTCTCAAGGAAATTGATTTTTGCTATTCAATGTTGTCATATTGGTTGAAGCTATTTACTCAGATTGGAAACATGTTATGGAAAGTAACATTGGGTGCAGAGCTTCCTCGAAGAGCAAATTCTGAATGTAGAGGATGTGAGCCCAATATCTGGTGACCAGTTTGAGATTCAACTTCAGCCTTGCAAACCATAACATCAGAATTTACATAAATGCACTCAATAAAAATACCAACAATCTCAAATTCCTACACTACTCAAAAAGGAAAATGCCTCTGTGAAGCCACCATGGCTTTCAAAGGTTTTTGTTATCTTAGACAAATGCAGGGTAACTATTTTTATCTTCAGAGCACTCTATGCATATTAATTCTTTCCCAAAACATCTCTGCAAGTTGGGTGCTGTTATCTCTCACCTGCAGATAGGCAAATTAAGAGTGTGTGATGGGAAAACACCAACACTCAATGAAGTGATTACGTGCAATCCTTCACCTCTCCACATGCCTCACCCTGCTCAAGCTAAATACCAAAGTGGTTTTACATGTGGGCAGGAAGGTGAGTTATGTACTCCATGTGGTACATACACTGGCCCAGAACCTGCCTTGCTCAAGGGCTGGACTTGGTTCAGAGCTTTTTTTCCTATTTCTGCAGTGCTTAGTATTGATAGAGATTCACTATAAATAGCTGGAGTTGAACATACTCTGGTTTTAATTTCTGAAGACCTATGCCCTCCTTCTGACTGTCTGCCAGGCTTGTAAACTAAAATGGCAACTTGACTCACAGACCTAAGACAAAAATAATGCCTGAACATGGGAAAACTTTTCTTTCTCCAACAATGATAGCTCAGTAAAATATAGATGCTCTTACTCTGGTAAAGAACATTAATTTCCTTTTAAGTGACTCAAACCCATTAAAAGGGTGTTCAAAACCATGACTATAAATCTGTGACAAAGCACAAATGGAGATTCTGGAGGTTCTGGAGTTTCAGACCCCTCATCTGTGCAAATGTGCTTAGTTTATCTCTCTCCTGGAATATAAACCCATACCACATTTCAATATGGAAAGGTACAGCCATTTGCAGTCCATAAAGCCTAGCATAGCTATACACTGTAAAGATAGTTTGAATTACTAAGTTCCAAAATTAGACAACGTTAGATATCTGGGGCTAAAAATAAGTTTAAAAAATTATAAATATGAATAGAATGTTATTTTTTTAGATGCAGGATAAAACAGCAAGTTGAAGTTGAATACGACCAACATTTATATCCTTTTCACAGTCATATAATAACATTTTATCCCAGAAATATCCAAGGGAGTCTGTGGAATGCAGAACAGAAAACAAGGGAGGAAAACTTAAGAGGAGTCTGCAAATGCAGCAACAGCTTTGAAGTCTTCCTGTTTTAAGTCACCATAAATTATTAAGAAGTATGCTGAAACTCCTGTGCATGTACCATATGCCTTTTTAGAAGTAATTTGAAGTACCTGACAGCTTGGTTTTTACAACAAGGAAAAACCAAAAGTTAGGACAGTATTGCAATATTAAGACTGGTATATTTTCTTCCAGAGCTGGAAGTTATAATTAGGCCTTTATTGTCACAACGTGTTTTATCAGCCATATGCTCTACCTGTGTTGATTTGTTAAGCAGAGAACCAAAACATTTTGCTTTACTGTTTAGGTAAGCGTTCACAGAGGGACAGTGGTTAATATTTAATGTATCCAGCACCTTAGCAATACATGACTCTTCAAACAAAGTGCCTCTCCTGTGGAGACAGAGGGAGTTGGGGTTGTTCAGCCTGGAGGAGTGAAGGCTCCAAGGAAATCCTAGAGCATCTTCCCACTAAACCCCACTTAAGGTGTCTCAAATGATGAGATCTTTTAAATTGTTTATTTTTTATTTTTTTTATTTCCAACCTGGCTGTTGATTGTCACTACAGAATAAAAGATGAGAGAGAAAAGTAGAACATTTTCTGGAGCATAGCTTGCTTCCTCTCTCCTTTCTGCTAACATGACCTTATGGACCTTTGGTTTTGCTTGTAGTTAATGCAAGTCAAAGCTAAAGCCCTGTTGCTAATGGAATCTAAATGACTGACATCAATTGGATAGTGAGACACAGTTCATTAATCTGTGGCGATGATAATGAGGAATATTCCAACTTCTAAAAGCAATCAGTCTTTCCAACTCTAAAAGCAATGAGTGCTGCTCTGCAAGACTAACAAAACTGATTAGAGGGAGCAATTACTCCCTGTAAGCAGCAATCCTTCAGTAAAACTAAGGGATGTGTTTGATACCTTTATCTCAACCTATTTTCAGTGAATTTCAAGAATTTGCTTGCAATATACCAAATGCTTCTGTGCTGAAAAAAAGGGGTGAGACCAAATTACCAACGAAGCAATATGTAGCAGGGATGTTTCTTCCTTTAATTATCATTCTGCTGTTCTTGCAAGGCTACATGTTAGCACCCATCTGTGTGATAGAGGGAGAAATCTTGGCTCTAGGGGGCTATAAATAGCATTCTTTATTGCAGTAGCTGAAAGTGGACAGAACCTGCTGCTGGATAGTCCCCATCATTATCTTCAATGGGGCCTAAAATGATAACAGGGAGAAAGAGATTAAACACAATATTGTTCCTTCTTACCCAGTCAAGCAAGGCAGAACAGAGATTTGTATTGTATGATATTGTATTAGAAGCATGGTTTGGACAAAAGAAGCCTGCCATGGATTTTCTCCTGAGGGCTATCTACCCATCCAGTTTTGTTCCAGCAGTTAATACTTGGGATTTGTCTGACCCCTCTTAGATTGCTTGTTCTGGGTTACTTCTGATGTTTGACCCCAAATCTCACTGTTGGCCCTGCAGCTCCTTCCTAAGATAGGGCAGTAAGTCACAAAATAGCCCAAGTGCTTTTTCCTATGCTGGAAACCAGAATAATGCCACGCATTGAGGCTCCCCACCCTGTTCTGACACACACACACACACATTGGGTGCTATGCAGGGAACAAGCACCAGGTCTCAGTCCCTCTCCTCTGAGCCACTCCCCAGTCTGAGAAGCAAAGCCTGCAGCCCCTGGCTGGAAGCCCCACTGTGGCTTTGGGTGCTGGGTGCTGCCTTTGCCTGCATCACAATTTGGGGGAGGTCAAGTATCTGCCTCAAATCCTCTTGCTTGGCCTGGGTATCAGTGTCACACACTGCAGTGGCTTTGTGCACTCTAGCTGCTGCTGCCATGGAAGAGACTTTTCATCTGGAATGTGCATGAGGGTCTGAGATGAGTGAAATTCTTCTCTAATTAGTATCCTACTCAATCTTCTGCTCTACTGGTTCTTGTTCTTCATTATACTGCCCTGCCTGCAGAACTGGTTTGTTGGCTTAAATGCAGTTCACACAAGATTCAAACTGTCTGGTGAATTAAACAATAACTTAGGCAGGACTTGGCTTGGTTACCTATGTATCTAATATGAATTTTCTATACTATAGCCTATATTCTAATTCAGTTTTTATTTGGAGTTTCATACCTAACAGAACACATCTCAAGGCATCATTCTCTCCGACCTCTGAGAAGTTACTGTCTAAATCAGTTTGAAATAAACTATAAACAAGTTGATGTTTTTATTGTTTAGAAAGTTTTAGAAATCTTCTTGTGTTAGGTGCTGAGTTCATGCATCTTCTCTCTCAGTGTCCTGTGGATTAATGCTCTAAAACTATGTTACTACACGAATTTTCTGTGGGGTACAGCACAAGATAGTACTTGGAGAAATCAAAGCTAGATGCCTTGAACTGAATCATGGAACAGATTTATAGTGCAACTATGGAGAAAGTAAAGTTAAATTCCAGCAGAAAAAAAGAATCTTGACCAATGGCAACAGCAACAGAAATGGTCTTACTCGAGGAGTTAGTGAAAATCAAGTCTTCTGAATGTTGCTTCCGTTAGTAAAATATTAATCCAAAGAGGTTTACTGGAAGAACAATGGTTTACATGCAAAGTGATGCATTTGTTTTCTCACAAAAGATTGCCTATAAAGTCCTGTTTCCCTGAATGCTTTGGGTCTCCAGCAGCACAAGCTGAATGCTTCCATGACTTTCACGCACCAGAAGCACTCTTTCAACTTTTTCTTGAGGCTGTCTTGCCAGCTGTCCTTGCTCTCCTTCTCCACCTTTGTGGCTTCTGCAGGGTTTCTGGTGTTGCTCCCACATGCAGACAAGGTACAGTTAAATCAAGTCTGCACCACTGCATTTCTCACTGCTTCCACAAAAGCCTTGGAGCTGGATGGCCCAGCTATTGCCCATGCTGGGTTGGCTGTGCCTTGCTGGTGACCAGAGGGGTGTGTAACTCCTCCTGCCCTTTTCCTGGGGTGGGAGGTGTGCTGCAAGGCTCTTGGCCAAGCAGTGCCATTTTCTGACCTTGATCTTTTAAGTAGCATTGACAGTACTGCCTACATGTAAGTTTATTTTTCTGTTCTCAGATCCCTTCTCCAGTTATTACACTAATCTTTTAATCATTTAGGGTGATGATTTCCAAGATAATACTTATCTCTGACTGACCTTTTACACTTAAAGTGTTTCTCCTTTTGCTGACGTTGCCAAAGGACTCTGTCTGTGCCCGGAGATGGAGAACAAGAGGGATTGAGAGTACAGAAAAGGAGGAAGGTCGTGCCAAGAGGGGCGGAAGTTTTTTACCCTGTCAAAGCAGGCGGAACAGAGCAGCTGCTGGTGTACAGCAGCTCAGAGCCAGCTTGAAGCAGCTGCTCCAGGTCTGTGTGTAACTAGCTGAAAAGAAGAGAGATGGTAAGCTGCTCTGGGAACCCTGCACCACACTGCAGAGCACAAATGCTTTGCAATTACTGGGAATTTGCTGTCTGCCTGGATTTCTTCTATCACAGGCTGTCACGTCACTGCTTTAAATATGTCAGCGTGCTTCAGGGGGATTTTCTCAAGAAAAGGAGCTTTTGTGACCAATTTTCTGATGCCACGGAGTTGGCATGAGTCTCTTTTCTGAGGTGACCTTTATTTTCCAGAGTGACACTGTAATAAGCTACTACTCACTGATAACATCAAACAAAATTAGCACAGTTCCTACCATTTGGATAAGATTTGTAGGGTGTGTTTGCCCTTGCTTCCTTAGCTGCTTTCCTTCCAGGAGCAAAGCTCTGTGTTTAAAGAGGTAAGTACAAAGTTCAGTAATAAGTGATACATGCATGTCCATATGCCCAGCCCTAGTCAGGTGACTGAAGTCAGGACATAAATCAGTCTTTTATCTCTGAGCCACTGCTTTTTTTTTTGAATGTTTGCATAAGTCAAACAGAATGTTTGCAATTGCAAGCAGACAAAAAGGATCCAGGAGGTGATCTGGCTGCTTCATTTTTATTGGGAACTGAAGGGGGTGGCTGTAAGAGATCAAGCCTCTTCTGGCAGAGTATGATTACAGAGACCAAAAGACTGAGATCATTGGCACATGGTGGCAGATGTCCCAGCTGCACCAGTTCTCCCCCAACCCCTGCTCGCTGCTGACACTGAAAGCAGAAGATTTACTCACTTGGCTTCTGCCTTATGATCCTTCACTACTTCATGTGTGGTATGGGAAAACCACCACATCCTCTCTCTCCTGCCGTGTCCCCCAGGGGTCAGACACTGCTGGTGCTTCACACAGCTGGTCCCCTGACATCAGCAGGTGGTGTGTTACTGTCCTGCATGCCAAGAAAGCCTCCTGGAAAAGACTCAGCAGGATCCTCAGAGCCCTGTAGTGCAGGACTTTGATGCCCCATCTTGTGGTTCCTCCCTGCAGATGTGCTGTACACATGGCTCTGTGGGTGCTGACAAAAGGTATCCTTGTTCCTTGGGACTCAAGGAAGTTGTGAAGTCAGCTGCTTGCCTGAGCAGTCCATAAAATCTCATTTTGGAATATGTAAAACCTAAGAGTGGCTGTTTGTGTCAAATGAAAGGTCTTGCCTGCCCACTTCCCATCTCTGACAGTGGTCAAAAAGAGATGTAAGAGCAGGGTAAGTACAGAGGGAATCTTCCCCAGTATATTTTCTCAGGCCCCAGCAATTCATGGTTTCCTGGCAATTAAAGGTTGTGTTGGACTGCTGCCAAAGGGATACCACTCCTGGAGTGTAGCTGACTGCACTCCTCTTTTGTGAGGAAATCCTCCAGCTACAGCTGACGGCAAATGAGGCAGCATGCTCCAAAACAGGAGGCCACCTTTAGGGAAGCCCTAAAACCTTGGGTTTCCAAAGGTGAGGAAATCCCTGTGTAGTGGGAACACTGTTTCTCAACTGCTTTGCCCCAAACTGCACCACATCAAGCTCCCTGACAGATTTCAAAGCTCTTAGCAGGCTTGCTCTCACAGTGGCACAGGTGGAGATGTTTTTCCTCTGAACATCGAGTTTTGGTTAACCAGGTAAACAGCTGCTTTCAGGCACTGCTGCTGTAGAACCGATTCTAATCTCAAAGCAGCATAGCCTGCTGATTGCCTTTCCCATTGATGAAAATTTAGCGACTTTGGCAAAGAGGCAAGAGCTCTGGCCGGGATGGAATTATTATTGATGAAAGAATTGCAGCTCCATCCTTGGCATCAAAACTCACTTTTAAGTGCTGGCACTCAGAGATGCCTTGGAGTCCCAGCACCAATGTTCTCGCTGGACACGGGGGACTGCGTTACGGGCAGCTCATTTAATGTCAGGTACGGTGTCTGACACCCCTGGAGGAGCTGGGCCTCCCCTGGCAGGGCCGGCATTGCGGGGGGACAGCGCGGCCGGCCACAGGAACAGGAAGGGGACCGGGGCCGGGGTCTCCCGGCGAGGCTCCGGAGGAAGCAGAGCGGGTGCGGTGCCCTCAGGGGGAACTTGCGCCGTGGGCACCCGGCTCGGACAAAGTCACCGCGCATCGCGGGCCGGGCCGGGGCCGTGCAGGGCTGCGAGTGGCCGTGAGTCGCCATGCAGGCGGGGGAGCTGGCCCGGGGCAGGTAGCGAGGGCAGGGCTGCGAGTGGCCGTGAGTCGCCGTGCAGGCGGGGGAGCTGGCCCGGGGCAGGTAGCGAGGGCAGGGCTGAGGGCGGGAGGCGGTGCCGGGCAGGTGCCGCTCCGCTCCGGGCGAGGCGGGAGCGGCCGCAGGTGAGGCCCGAGCGATGCAGGCGGGCGCTGAGGGAGGCGCTGCCCTCGGGGCAGTGCGGGGGACCCTGCGGAGCCCCCGGCCCCTGCCTCAATCCGTCTTTCTCCGTTTCTCGGCCGCCCCGAGGACCAGCGGAGCGGAGGGAGCGCACTTCAGGAGGGTGGCGATCCGCAGGAAATCCAGCGCCGCTCCCGGAGCCGCAGGAGCAGCGCCCGCCGGAGCCCCGAGCCCGGCCGCAGGTGAGAGCGCAGCGCGCCGGGCAGCGGGAGCATCGCTCTGCCCCCGGGTGGGCTCCCCTGGGCTCCCTGCCTTCCCCTCCCTTCTCTGAAGGAGCAGAGGGTGCTGCTCACCTGCCAGAGCCGGGGAGATTCCCCTGTCCACTTCCGCCGTGCGGGGCTGGTGGCCGGCGTGGGGCCGGGTGAACTCGGAGGCTCATCGGGAGAGAGCCCCCCGGGCCTTCGGAGCTCATACCTTCAGCACGAAACGTACTCAAGTTGTACTTTTTATTCATGTCCATTTACACTGTTCCATATGAGACTATTGTAACACGTATTTTTATATCTAAGAGTTTTGTGCTGGCAGTTCTTAGGATGGCAGGAAAACAATGTTCCCCCTGTCGCAGACCGTGTCTTGCACCTGCCCCTCCCCAGTGCCTCCCTCTTTTCCCCCTTCAGCAACAACCTGTGCTGGACTTGTCCGGCACGTTACACTTCAGGAGGCAGCTGCATAATGTCGAAAGGGACAGACGCACTCAGGCTGGTTACCTGCGTTGCCTTGGCCACCCTGAAGAAGTACTGTGGTAAAATCTGAGCTTCAGAAAGGTGTCCTTTATCAGCAAGTTAACACACACATGCCCACACACACATATTTCCAGGTCCGAGCTCTGTGGTGTGACAGCAAGTGTGATGTGCTGTTCTCATGCTTGTGTGCCACGGCACATTGGTTTTATGGGTGTGTGAGGGCAAAGTGGGTCAAATAAAGCTTGTAATCTCTGCCATATGGTTGTTACCATGTTGGGAATTATGACATGTCAAACACTAGGGTGGGGTATTTTGCTTGGGGACAGTCATTCCATGACTTCCCGGGCAAGAGGCCTGCTTAATTAAACCATGAGTATGCACAGAGAAGAGCAGACTACCACAATGCTGTTCAGGATCCTTTATTTTAGCTTTAATGTGTAGTGACTTTGGATTTGTGCATGAAACCACAATTTTTTAATGATGGCGGGATTTTTTTTTCTCAAGGCTTTATGTGTTCATTTACATTGGGAAAGAGGAATTGGTAATTGTGTTTGCAGCATGTAGACTTGGATTTTTCATCTCCTCCAATAGAGGTATACTTATAACCAGGACTCTGCGTTTTCTGTTAGTTTGCAATTTAGTTCCTTTAGTCTTCTGCAGTTGCTCTCTGTTACCTTAGACTCCTGGGTAGTGTATTTTTACTCATCTACAATCTATTCATTGTTGCTCTTTTCATCTGTGCTCACACTAGCTCCACCAGGTGATTTATCTACTAAACATTTGTGCAGGATGCATGCAGCCTTTCAATGTGACTGCTCTCGTCAGCTGTTGGGCTGCAGGAAGGTTGTGAGGGTCATGATAGGAGCAATATCCTGCTAATCAAATGTCCTTGCACTACAATAACCAAACTCACAGTAGTTTCCTGTATTGTGACTTCTAAGTATGGAAACCTCACAAATTAAGATAAGGAAATGAATTTCAAATATGTGGGAAATAAAAGGGAGATTTGGTGATGATTTCTCCATGTAAGTTCATAAAGCCTCTCTTTTTTCCCACTCATAATCCATTTCTCCCAGAAAATGAGATGAAGGAACCTTCTGAACAGGACTTCTATTCTCAGAGGGGAACTTTGGCCCCCTTCTTCCTGTTGCAGAAGCTGCTGGAACCAGTGCTTCAGCATCCCATAAACCCAGGATAGCTTGGCAGCTTCTCTCTCTGTAGTCAGAATGTGACTGCACTTGCTTCTGTGGCTGACAAGAGCTCACCAGACTGCCAGACTGCCTTGATTCTGCAATAAAATTAATTCACAGTTGCAACATGAAGCCTGATGTTGTTCTTTCTTCTATTAAAAAAAAAAGAAAAAAAAAAAAAAGAAAAAAAAAAAAAAAAGAAAGGCAGGTGTTTATACTTTTCTGGCTTATAAAATACTAACTGGATGTGAAAAGGGTTTTCTAATGCAGCACCATGCCTTTGACCTGCTTGAAAATCTTACAGGAAAGGAGTTAGTGTAGTCCATCCCCAATCCTTGTCTCTGCCAAATGTTGTGCAAGGTGAGAGTTACTGACATTACTGCCTGGGGGACAGTTCTCAGGCAATTCCCTCAGATCTGTATCTGGAAAGGAACTCCAGAAAGTAGATCTGTTTTATGAGCTGTAAATGCATTTGAAATAATTCTGGATGATGCATATGGCAAGCATATCAGAGCACTTCTCAAACTAGTAAATTGTGTGTTAATTAGTGCAGCGACATAATAAAGACTATTGTAACTCCTGTACACTCAATATTGCCTCACAGCTTTTGACATTGGACTGATGAAGGAGGCTATGTGCAGCTTTTATGTGCTGGGAGGCAGAAGTTCAAGGATTGTTTCCATTCTTGGTGTTGCTTGAAAGTATTTCTGAGGCTGATACAAGCTACTGAAGTTTTCTGTTACAGCATCAGCCTTTTGTTATGCACTGCAGTCAAAGTGTTGGACCTGTAACAGAAAAATCTTTTTGCTCTTCCACTTGCTATAGCCCAAATTCACCTTCATTGTCATGTGCAAAGTGGCAATTGGATTTTGTTAACCTGTGAGTTTGAAAAAGCTTGGCGTGTTTAACTGCCTACAGGACAAAGCAAAATTTATCTCTCAATAGAAGTTGACATTAATTTAAAAGTTTAGTCCAAAGAGTACTTGAATCTTCAGAGATACTTTGAAATTGATGGAAAATGCCAAGTTAGGTATCTGGAAACAGTTTAGAAAAGGGTGTTGTGTGGAGTAACATAATTAACAATCTCTTTTTGAAGGGAATAGCTGTTGTGGATTTGGTGCCTTTTTTTTTTTTCCTGCTGAATTAGAATTCAGAGTTTGTGTGACTTGAGTGAAGCTTTGCTTCAAATGTGTGTGTGCATGTTAACTCAAAATTAGGCTCCCACTAGGAAACAGGTGTTTCACAGCTTGCTTGTTCAGCACTTTCACAAGCCAAGAGCTCTGCGAGCTGTGAGGGTGGCACCCCTTGGATTCTGCAGAGGATGGAGCTGTCCTAGGAGGTTCTATCTCCCCCTAGCAGACTTAATCCAGGTGTGAAGCCATCACTCAGGATGCAGGGACACAGCAACTCACTTTCATAGCAAGAAACAGCTTACTCCTGTCATCAGCACAGTCACCTCTGGCCTTGCTGCACATAAACTAGATTAGCTTTTGTGGCATTCAAATCCTGCACTGCTTCCCTGGCTTTGCCCACTGCAGTGCAAATTTTCACCCTTTCTGGAAAGTTTCCCTCTGACCACTGACTTCTAACTGTACATCTGCTGGCTCTGTGCTGTTTGTTGGCAGTCTCAGACATTGCAGAGTGCCTCGTGGGGAGCTGAGGTAATTTGCATTCAGGACAGCACTCACTGCAGCAAGGTGTCTTCTAACACTGACAGGAAAAAAAAATAGTTCCCTGCTGCTGCTGTTGTAGCTCTGCCTGTAAATGGGTATGAAATGATGGATTGTGTTAAAGGAACTTCAGTAATCTTTTGGGTTTCCACCTTGCAGTAGGAGATAAATAAATGAGACTCTAATAGCATGCTGCTCTAGTCTATGAAAAATATCTTTGTTGTTTATTTTTTAAATGCTAGAAAGATAACTGTGCCCTGCCTGACAATTTCTTATGGTTGTTTTACCTTTGAAAATACAACAATGAACATTGGGTTTTGATTCTTCTTGTTCCTGGCTTTATATAACCCACTGCATTTTGTTGACTGGTCTACAGTGACTGAAAATTTGCTATGCAGTGTGTTCAGGAAAAACCTATACAATCATTAGGGCCAATCTTAGCAGTGATTTGCATCTCTAGGTACATTAGAGACCACTGACAAAGAAAAATAGCTGCTTTATAAGCCTTCCTGGGGATTAGAGGCTTTTTGACATTTTGCTAAAACTGAGCTTTGTCAAGGAGTGTTGATACTTTAAAATGTTGAGAGAGGAAGGTGAATATGAGGAAACTGCTTCCAAACATTCCTCTCTTCAAAAATGAGGGAAAGTAATGTGTAACAAATTGCTTTATGCAGAACTCCCATGAAAATGCATTTTCCTCTCATTAGAGAGCTTCCTGTTTTAAAGCCAAATTAATCACCTCTGCCTCTTATTGAAGCAAAGGTGGGGAAGGGCCAAGAAATGGAACTTTGCTTTTGCCATTTCTTCTCCCACTTCTCCTCCAAACATTTAGGATCAAAATGATGCCCTTAAAGCCAGTAAGAGTGTACTGTTTGGTTCATACACTATCCAGTCATGTCTATGTGTATTTTGGGTTGGTTTGATGTTTCTATTTAATTCTTGTCTGACAACGTCTACTTTACCCAATAATTCTTGTTTGCCCTGTAATACTGACTTCTTGGTGATCTGGGTGTTGATTTCCTGAAATAAATTAAAGTTTGTATTCACTGATTGACTTTCAAGTGACAATACACAAAAGATTTCAAAGGAGAGTTGCAACTGACATGGTTTTGTTGAAACTTGCCTGCTCCTTTCTCCAAAAGCTTCTTTTCAACCTAGCCTGAGAGGCCAAAGTCAGGTAAGGTTCTGGTAAGTACCATTGCTGAAATGCTTCTAGGCATTGCTGAAACTGAAAGTAATAATTTGCACACCCAGTACAAATTAGTTTATTGTACAGGATCATAAATCTGATTTCCTTTGTAGATAAATTAATAAATGTGCTTGGGAAATTTCTAGATTGGAAGAGGAGAGCTTGTTCAGGGAATGTGTTACTTTTGGGTAACAAGTAAAATCGAATATTGACAAAGGAAGCTGTTAATAACAAAAAAAACCAAAACAAAACCAAACCAACAAAACCCAGTGGTTTGCCCTTGGCTATTATTTTGTTCCTCTTTCTGTCAACACCCATGCTGCTTGAAACTGCAGCTATCAGACTTTTTCCCCACTTCTTAAGTCCCAGTGAGAGACTATCTCACCTCCCAGCACTGCAGTAAAAATCCTGCTCATAACTGGGCTGTGTTTGGCAGTGTTTGTCAGTATGTCTTGGGTGCAGTGAGATCTGTGATAAAGCCCTCCAACTGCTGTGTTTTGCACTGTTGTGTCTTAAAGCAGTGTTATGCATTTGATAGATAAGTTGTCTTCCCATGATGAAGGTTTTGTCAGAGGGAAAGGAAAAATATGAAGCAAGAAAATTTTAAAATGAGGCAGTTGTGGGCTTTTTCCTCTAGTTCTCTTAATATTGGGTAGATTTTCTTTGAAACATTTCTGTCAATTCAATGTTTTAATCAAATTACTGACTGTGAATTTTGTAGCTGAAACTCTATGAGAAGAAAAAATGGCTTTCTGTTCCAGAATGGGATGCTGTGTATATTAGCTGTCTTAAATATAAGGGGATCTGGGATGAATGTTTACACTCAGATAATCAGAATGATCCTTTTCATCTGTGTTAAATCTGTGAATAAACTTTGCCTCCAGCTCTTGATGGTCAAAACATTTTAATCAAATGCGTAGCAGAGGACAGCTCGATAGATTCATGCCATTGTCAACAAACTCCTCCTGACAAAGGGAGGGAGAAGGAGAACACTGCTTAGGGAGTGTGTCCCCAGAGCACCAGGTTGTGTAAATAACCTGAGCATAAAGGAGGAAACTGAAAGAAGGATTTTTAATGGTTTCTTCACCCAGCTGCCTTGGAAATAGCATTTTAACAGAGATAAGCCTTTAGCAGAAGAAAAGTCTTTTGAAGGAAATGTAGGGAAGGGAGGGTGGGGTTCTGTTGAAATGTTGGCAAGCCATGTAGAAATCAGATGTGGTCCCAGGGTGCAGGTACACAGCAGTAAGGTGATATCAGAATATGAGGAGAATTGAGTAAAAACAGGGGAGAAGGAAAATTACTGCTACAGTAGTCTGCGAAACTAGACATGTAAAGAAATGTATTTCTAATGAGTTTCAGAGCAATTTGACACCTCTAATTGCACCGAAACTCAGTAAAATGGAGCATAAAATGTGTTAAAATTAGAGGCAAAAGACGCTGAGTGGAAGGGAGGACAGTGCAATGAAATAGCATTCATTATAAGTATTAATGCTAAGTATGTCAGATGTTAATGTGAAACAAGTTAAATAGCCCGGAAAGAAGGAAAAATGTGGTGAAACTGTACTGTGGCATGGGAAATTCTGTGGTCTGTTAAAGGCTTCTGAACAAAGGTCTTGCAGCACAGGTGATAATGTAGCTTAGAGGTGCAGCCTTCCCCTCATGGGGAACTGCAGGCACTTTCCTTCCCACAGAGATGCTGGTGTGGCCAGAATTGGATGAAGCTAGGAGAGGGACAATGGTGAACAGTGATTAAAAGTCACTGGTTCAGTGGCTGAATTTCATCTGGCCCTTTTAAGGGTTTGGCTTTTTATTAGCTGAGCATTTGATGTTTCTGTGCCAGGCTTTTGGCTCTGCTGGTTGCCACTGGGGACTTTGTGGCACTTGAGAAGTCAGCAGAGAAGTTTCTGACTGCATCTTTGGTATGTCTCCTGCTTCTGTGCAGCACGAGGGGCCTCAGCCTGGAAAACTTGAGGGCAGATCCCCCTGCCCATTCCTGGTGGCTTCTCAAGGTAGAAAATCCTAGGGTAGAGTGCAGAGCTCCCTGGCACTGCCTCTGCTTCTGGCTCAGCATCCTGACCCGACCAGCTGCTGTTCCTTTTGGGTACTGCTCAGATTTTAAGCTCCAGCTAGAAAGCTGGGGTAGGGAGACTTATTTTTATTTACTTAAGGCTTCATCTTCCTCCTAGGCTGAGACATTTCGTTGCTTAAGCTCAGGAGTCTGTCATATGCCACATGACTTTCTTGAATGCTGTAGTCGTGCCAGTTCACAGGAGAGCAGGCTCCTGGCTTCTCTTCTACCATGAAACAGGTAGTCTAAATCAAAAACCAAAGTTAGGGTCTACAGCAAACTCCTAACTCCATAAATTCCCTGAATTGTAAAATTTTTAAAGCAAACAATATTTGAAGGCAGGCTGCTTTTTAAGTATTTTGTTTTGTATCACAAGGGCTTGATGACAACTTGTTGTAGTGAGTTATTAGAATGTTTTTCCTCTTTGCCATCACTTACCATAATTTACTGTCTTGTCTGTGATACTTCATGTCCTTAATTGAATACTAGTATATATGCATTATTTATATTAACATCAGTAACTGAGTCAGGAAATTAAACTTACTGACTAATTAGGTCTCTCTTCAGAATTGGTGAGTTAAGAATCAAAGCAAAGTCACTGATACATAAAAAGTCAATTGTTTTTGATAGAATTGAATTTTTTCTCAGTTTTATGCAATTACACTGCTATCAGCCTTTTCTTCAGCTGACTCTTGCCAAAATGTCCCTGTCTTAATGCAAACATACTGTACATTCCTTTTTATTCAGTCTGACACTAACTCTCCTTATTAAGTGGTTGCATTTCATCTGTGAGGGTACAATAGTTTGTACTTCAATTATTCTCCTATGGATTAGTGGTACTAGAGCATTCAAGAAAGTAATATGAGATGAGACACCTGGGAATGGCTTTCAAAAGCCTGAAAAATCTTAATTCTTGAAACTTTAAAAGAGGGCTTTTATGCCTTTATGACTAAAGCTTGGAAATTTTTGTGTGAAAATGTGGTTTTAGGAAGGCTTTGCAAAACACCTGTTTTTTTGTGGTATGTCCAATAAAATCAGAATTGCTATCAGTGCATAAAATTATTCAGCATTTGTGTTTTGGCTTATTTTAATTCTAAATCTAGAACAATGTGAATTCTATTAAGATGTACTTTAAACTTGAGAGCAAGTTGCACCAATCTCCTACTAAGAATCATTGTCCATTTCAGCAAGCAGAGCGGTGGGAGTGCAGCAGCTTAAGCTGAGCATGTTCTGGTAATCTGAGCTGACTGTTGCTCTGTAATTACCTCTTGAGTTATGCATGATAATGCAGGAAACAGTGTTCCTCATAATTTATTAATCTATAACTGATCCAGGGGGCAAACAGGCTCACCAGACCTGCAAGTCAAGGGCAGGCAGGTGCCTGGGCTGGCTGTGAAGGTGCTCTTTAAGCCTGCCAAGGTGAGCGAGGCAGCAGGAGGTACTGCCCTGGCTCTTGTGTTTGGGGAGGGGTCCAAAGCCAGCAGCCCAGGAGGTGGGTTGTGCACATGCTTCTAAAAACTTCCCTACATCCTTTCCCCGTCCTGGATCAAGCATAGAGGGTGTCCTTAGAACAACATTGCTGACATGCAGTCAAGGGGGAGAGAAATATCCAAGTGCTGTGGATAGCCAGCAGGAGCCCTGGCTGGTGCTGGTGTGGGCTAACCTTGGTCTTCAGTCTGCAGGATTGCCCCTTTAACTGTTCCTTTTATTTCTTTTCTGTATAAGGGCTGCTTGTGCACGGGATATATGAAAAGCTTTTTTGTTCATAGAAATGAGAACAATATTAACATTGTGTGTGTTAATAAGGAACTTAAAGGAACTTCAAATCCCAAGTGAGTTACCTCTTCAAAGGATTTTCGTGGAGCTTAAACAAACAAGTGTCTGTTCATCATAACTGTGGAGAATTATTATTTCCTGGTTTTAACAACTGTTACCTTTTAACACTGTTATGGTTGCTTTTCCCAGGTGGCCAATGCCAACTGTCAAGTTCACTAGTTTTTTATGGGATTTTTTGGAGCTGTTGTGACTAAATGCAGGTGAGCTGCTGGAGAAAAGTAGCCTACCATTTTAAAACCTGAGTAATATCAGGGTGTTGTAACGTGGTATATATCATGTACCTTATTACTGTGAATATTGTGCCCTCTTTGCTAGGTCCCAAGTGCCATTTAGGTCTTGTATGGGACTGGATCCTGATTAAAATGCATCTTAATTGAGTTTTTTGCCTCTTGTAGCTTACAGAAAATGTTGAGATAGGACAGTGGTAGGTTCTAAATGAAAAAGGGATCAAGTAGTTTCACCATGCATGTCTTATGATTTGTTGGTTTAAAGGCTTACGTGAGGCTTAGAAAACAGGAGTATTTTAGGGGTGTTGTGTCTATCTCAAACTGTCACATTACTTTTTCCTCCCACAAGGTTAAACACTGTTGATTGAAGGCATCTGCCAAGCCCTTAACTGATTGCTTGTGTTCTGCTGGGGTCAAGGCATCTGTGACCAGCATTTATCTGAAATAGCATGCAGTATATGACAACGGATCAGGATTCTGGTATAGGAGACATCAGAAAGTCTTCACAGTCTTCTAAAACTACTTTGATCCAGATACTTCAGACTCTTCTTCTCTAAAAGCTCATTATTTTCACTATGGCTTTCTGAGAAAATATTAATGTAGTCCTTTCAAATAACAAAGAGGTTTTAAATTGGACACAGAGGAAATGACTGGTGTATATAAATGTGGGCTGGTGATGCTGCTCAAGTACCTGCAATGGGGAACAGCTCTGGGGCACAACAGCTTGTAACTATTTTCCAGTTAATTTGTTTAGGTGTGATATTAGGAATACTCAAATATGGTGAAGTTACAGAATCCAAACACTCACTCGGTGACTCCAGAGCAATGCAAGTGAAAATTCCAGTTACTGTGCTGGGACCCATAAAGTGTCACTAGTGTTCCTTTGCAGCACCAGCCTTTCCAATGGTTTCCTTTTGCCTAGAGGTGGAGGCAGGTGATAGATCAGGGAAAAAAAATACAGAATTCTGAGTTAGAGTGTGTTTTTGGAGAGAGTTTTCTGCAGGAAAAAGAATTTGGTCAGTCTGCTGCCCTGTGGTGTGCACTGCTATTGCTCACACTGTTGCTGGCTTGACAGAAAAAAAACCACAAAACCTTTCACTCTTTGCTTCCTCTCACTGCAAGGAAGGAGATTAGAAACCTGAGCAGAAGTAGATGAATTGTTCTCTGTGGACACCACAAGAGAGCGTATATTTAGTAATCATCATTTTCCACAGTGCTCCACTGAGCTCTGTTTGCTTGTACAAAAGTACTTATGGGAGAAAAGAGCCACTCCTGCCCCTCTCTGCTTCCCATACATTCATTCTCAGGTGGTTCTTTGTGCCCCTGTACCACCCTGAATCTATAGTTTGGGGTGGAAATGGAGGAATTTCTCCAAGTACTTTTCCTTCCTCAGGAAGTCAAACAAAGTAGCTGCTTGCTGTCAAATGTTAGCTTCAGTTTCAGGAAGGAAAAATGCTTTTTAAAAATGAGAAGTGAGAATATATTATCCTTCCTGAGACTGAGAAGGACTACATGCTTATTATAGTCAGTGAGCTGACAGGCAGCACTAAGTGTGGGTAAGGCTAGCAGAGCTGGAAACTGAAGTACACAGAGCTACAGAGCTGGGGGATCTTAAATCCTGCAGTTGGTTTTCTTTTTTCTTTTTTCTTTTTTCTTTTTTCTTTTTTCTTTTTTCTTTTTTCTTTTTTCTTTTTTCTTTTTTCTTTTTTCTTTTTTCTTTTTTCTTTTTTCTTTTTTCTTTTTTCTTTTTTCTTTTTTTTTTTTTGTTTGTTTTGCTATGTGAGGGAGAGCATGTTGTTTGAATTTAAAATACAATATTTGCTGTGGCACAGGATACAGAAGCAGGATCAGCTTTCTGATAAGGAGTTTTTTTCAGGTATAGTATACAAGGGATTAGAAAAGCAGGAGCTATTCAGTAACTATGGGGAGGACTGCATGGTGCTGAAAGGACCCAATGCCTAAGGATTTTCTTTTTTCCTTTTTTTTTCTTGGTGCATGGGTATGTATTGAAAGAAGGAAGGAGAACTCTGATAATTAGTAAGCATGTTAAACTCTAAATGAAAACTTCTCAACTGCATTACAGCATCTGCTAGCAAGCCGCATAAAGATAATATATAATAATATATAGATAATGAAATTCTGATCATGAAGAACAACCTCCATTTTTACCATAAGCTTTTGAATGACATGTGCAAATACAGAACCAAATTTTGTGTGGAACGTATGCTTTTCCCACTGTCCTTTTTTTTTTTCTATACGTGGACAATCTGCAGTTTAAATTATGATTGTATAATTAATTATTTGATGAGTGTAGAAAATCAACTTTTACTCTTTTCTACTGATTAACTTGGCAGTGTGGGATTTTGGGCTTGTGGGGTGGATTTTTTTTGTTTGTTATTTTTAAATACTGTTCTGTTCCCTAATTAGGACTTAGCAGATACACTTAGGAATATACAGGCAAAATAACTTTCTGAAAAGATGCATAATGTTTGTTTCCTGATTAGTGGATTGTGGGGAATGACTGCATCTCTCTTCTCTGATTAATTTATTTGATATTAAAAAGGAAGCAGGTGTGAATTCTTTCTATTAATTCTAATTTGGGTGTTTGAATTAAAAAAAATAAGGTAAAAGCACAACTGTATTTTTCAGCTCTTCAGAGATTAAAGGAAGATAACTTTAACAACATTATATCTATGACAAGAATCTGAGTTTTGAAATCTAATGCAGAATTTTATTTTACTTCTGTTAAGGTAATTCTAATATAAAGTTAATAAGGTAATTTATATTTAATATCTTTATTCTGCTTCAGTATCTTTCAAAACATTAGTCATGTTGGTTTACCCACAGAATTGTGCCCTGTGTTGAAAATGTGAAAATTCAGTCTTAGTGCATGATACCTATGTACATTTAAGATATGAGCAGGTGCATATTGCTCTTTATTGACAAATATCAATAAAACAACATGTAGGCAAGTCTTGACATATGAATATTTAACTCCATGTTTGTACACAGACTTAAATAGGGATCCTGTTCTTACTAGGCTCAAAACAGGCAGGCAAAGTAAATGCAGTAATTTTTTTAGTTTTTATTTTTTTACTTTGTAATTGAATTTAAAATCTTATTTCCCTCATGGCATCTCACTGAATTCTCCACCAGCCTTTGCTAAGAAAAGCATAATAAATTGCCTCTGTGCTGGAGCCAGGGAGGGAGGGCTGCAGCGTGCTCACCACAGCAGCTGTGCATATGCAGCAGTGGGAATGGCAGGATTTAGGGCTGGGCTAGCAGATTCCCCATGCTGCTGCCATCCCTTGGGCTGGGGCTGGGGCTGGGGCACTACTGGGTTCTGGCAGCAGGGGCTACTGCTGAATTTCCAGCTGGCTGTGGCTCAGCTCTGCTTTCCCTTCCTGCACTGGCAACCATGGGCTCAAGCTACAGACAGCGTTTAACAGAGTTTAGGGGCAAAATATTAAACTCCTTAGAGGTTCTGAGCTTTTCATGTTCAGGGAACAAAAGGCAAACTGATAACAGCATTAGTTATATATGGTTTCCTCTGTCTTATTTATATGTATCTTCAGATGGAGCTCCTCACTCCAGCATGGTTTTTAACAAAACAGCAAGCTGACTTATATGGAGGGGAGCTTAATACACAAACTGATAGGGATAGGACAAGGGGAGCAGTTTGGAACTAAAAGAGGGAGAGATTTAGATTAGATATTAGGAACTCATTTTTTATTCACTGGGTGGTGTGGCACTGGCACAGGTTGCCTGGAGAAGTTGTGCTCAAGGCCACTTTGGTTGGGTCCTGAGCAACCTGGTCTGGTGGAAATTGTACCTGCCCATGGGGAGAGGTTGGAATGAGATGATCTTTAAGGTCCTTTGCAACCCAAACCATTCTATAATTTTATGGATGTTCATACACTGAACTTTTTTGAACTCTTTGAAAATCTTGAGTACTGACCTACAGCCAGTAAATCAGCTTTAATTTTCCTAAGGTTTAGTTTAACTGTGAATTGTTTGCAAATATGCTCTCCCCAATACAGCTGTAATTCAATAGAAATAGTTGTGCTGAGTAAATTGGCCGTGTCATATGAAAGGTGAAGGGATATCTGACCTGTCTGTTGCATATTTACATAAAATCAGACCTGGCCTTTTTATGATCAGGTGAAATAAATATGACCACGTAGAACATAGGCTTATTTCCCACAGACTTAATTTAAAAGGTTTCTCTTTCACAGATTAATCTGTGATTAATTGTAAAATAGTTACAATTGGCTCAGCATGATTGTTTTCTATCCTTATTTCAAAGTCTAGTATGAAAACAGAGCAATTTACCTGCATATTTCTTTCCTTGAGAGTGGTTACTTGTGAGCTGGAGATCAGTGATGAAAATCTGGAATTGAGGATAAATTGCCTATGGAAATGGATAAAAGGTAAAATATCCTAAACCTTTTAGTGGTTTTGCTGTAATTCCTGCACTATGCTTTTCATATCTGCAGTGTGGTTACTTATGCTGGGTAGTGAAACCTTTCTGAAACTCAATTTTGCTTTCTGCTTCCATGGCAATTGATGCTCTTTAAAAAAAAAAGGCAAAAAAACAAGCAAAAAACCCAACCCCAAAGTAATGCACTTCTCGTTTTCCCTGTGTCTGTGCAACTTAACACTTCACCTTCAGAAACTGCTCCAAGAGCTTGTTGAATGCCTCTCTGAATCCCTTGGTGACTCTGCTGATGCTTGGCAAAATTTGTCTCAGCAACTTTCTTTCCTGTCCCTCCTCTTTGTGACTGAGCAGCATGATAAGAAATTATATACAAGTTATTTGCTGTAGTTTTTTTGGACATGTGAGGCAGATGTACTTGTCAAGTGTGCTTCCATCTAAATAGGAACAAATGATTTTTTAGGACTGTTTTGTCAAATTGGGAGCCAAAATGCTGGATCCTGTACTATACTGGGTCCCAAATTTAGTAAATTTTTGTACATTTTTATTTTATTTTCAAGCAGCCCTGTATAGCAAGTAATAGTGTTTTGAATGGATTGAGGCTCTTTACAACCTATTTATTCAAGCCCATAATGTTTTCATTTGTAATGTTCTCATTTGTATATGTATTTTTCATCTCAGGAGCAAATAATCAGCCTTCAAAAGTTTTGAAAGTATTTCCTTTGATAAAATAATTTTGACCTATTTATCTTAGTCTGTGTGATAAGTATAGTTTTACCTTCAGAATTGTCTTCTCTGCAAAAGAAACTTGAAAGGATCAGAACTCCATTTGCCTTCAAAAAGAGGAAGCAGCTACTGTTTTATTTGATTGATATCTCCATCTTATTGGACAAATAATTATCAAAGCTTCATATTGCTGCATAAACAGCAAGGAAAGGAGTATGGATGAGAAGATTGCAGGTGATGTTTCTATATTTTAGGGTGTTTTTACACCACAGGCTATTACATTAGAGAAACAGTAAATACTTATCAGATTATTGCTTTCAGCCTGCTCTGCTGATACTGAGATTGCTTTGAGAGCAGTGCTGTGAAGAGACATCCTTCAAAACACTGACCCAGTGTGAAATGAATACAGAATGTTTCAGCTGCAGGACTATTCCAAAACTGGTTTATGTGAGCTTATTACTGTACTTGCAGAACTGAGAAGCAATTGCTATAAACTGAGCATTCTTTGTGCCCCAGAGCTCAGAACAAAAATATTACTTCTTCCTTCTACCAAACAGCTGGAAGTGTGAAGTGTGTTTATGACCATCTCCTAAGTATTTTCAATGTGGACGCCTTGTTTTACAGACAACCTGGCAAGGATCAGGTATGGGTGACGAAAATCCCACTTTCTGTTGATGGCAGCTCACTCATTCCTGTGGGAAGGACGGGGAATGCTCAGCAGGCAATGATACTGCTCTGCAGGGAATGATGAGTGCAGCCTGACAATATATTCCTCTGGTAGCCACACTATTGTGCTTGCCATTTGTCTGGGTGGAGTTTTACTACTCGCTGAAGTTTCTGCTTTCTGGAGGAGGTTATGCATGCAGAGAGAACAGTGAGCATGAAGTGGAGGTGTTCTGAGCTTCTGTGGGGTCTTGCCATCTTTCTCTGCACCCACATATAAGAGCAAAATGTAAGAATAAAGCTCTAGCTTTAAAAACATTTTCATGTATTCATAAAAAAACTGAAAAGTGCCATATTCTGGTGGGGAAAAAAAAGCTCTTCCTCTCGTTTTGGCCTTGAAAACCACAAAAGGAAGTGAAAGAGGCAGTGGGCCCTTCAGTCTACAGGTTGTGCAGCCACCTTGGCTGGCTCTGAGGATATAGCACGAAGTCAGCCTGGTGTAAAAAGAATCTCTTTTGACCTAAGGAGAAAATGTGAATTCCCAATTTCTTACCAAATGCTCGTAGATGTCTTCACTGGTAAGTTAATAAATTCCTGTATGTAGACAAGAATCCTTCAGAAAAATAGGCTAGGGTGTAGATGTAGTTTTCCATAGAACTACTTACCTTAAGGCAAATATTTAATGCAGCAAATGTTTAAGTGAAAAAGTAATCAGGGATTTGTTTACTGAGAAACACTGAAGGACAAAAAGAAAAGGGAGGGGTGGAATAGAAAAGCAGTATTCTATTCTGCCAACAATGTGATTCAGAATTAAATTCCTGCCTGCAGTTAATTGGGATTGATTGTCTGTTTCTAAATTATGCATAGGAAAAGGAAAGGTATTACTCAGTGGGGTTAATCAGAGTTGTGAGAGCAAGTTTGGAGTTTTCTATTCTGCAGCCAGGATTTTACATGCGTATGTAACAGCTAAATATCCTGTTTTTCTGAGGTATTGAGATTGAGCTCTTCTGAAAACCGCTTCACTAAGTTACAAGTTTGAATATTGGATTTTTATTTCTAACTTTATACATGTAAACCAACAGATTCAGGTATCTAATTTGGTGGATTAATATCAGTAAGTGAATATCTAGGTATTTTAACTATTTCTGGAAACTCAGAAATGTCTATGCATAAAACAATGGTTTCTGCCCCTTTTCAGCCTGTGAAATTGTGAGTAAAAGCTAAATGTAAGCTGAGCAAATGGCTTCTGTGGACAGCTGAGGTTCGTGCTGCAGTGAAAATGCGAGGTCTAGAATGCAGTAATTAGAGAGGGTAGTCAATACTTGTTAATGAAGGCAGTGCTTGTGATCTGTCTCTGAAGGGGGAGCAGAGCAGTGCTGCCCTTCCTGCAGTGCCTTATTGACCTGCTACAGCAGCCACTCTGCTCAGCCATGGAATAATGGACGTACTTTCTTTAAGAATAAATAACCTCTTTTCCAAAAAGTGATGGAAATAGTTCAGGAAAAATGAAAGGTGCTTGGGACTGCAAGGTGTATGGGTACATAATGTGTGTGTGCAATTACAAGGGGTTTTGGTGGGATTTACAAGCTCCAATAGAGGCCTTTTAAGAACAATTTCCCTATTTTTTAAATGTGACTTTCATTTTTGTTAAATAGATCAGTCTAAAGGGTTTATGCATAGCTCGAATGAGGGAAATTTAGTCTGTGAACAACTTGCTGCTGTGAAAGGGTAATAAATGAAATATGAGGTGTTTGGCAGACAAGCTTCAGAAATGTTTCAGTGATTTACTTCTCTGGGAAAGACTGCTGCCACGTAATTCCATTAACTGTATGACATGGCTGTGCAGTAGCCAGGCGTGTCACTGCCCTTGAATTTCCATTTTGTTCATTCTGTTATTTGTGCTGTTCCCATGAACTGCTTTCCTGCCTCTTTCCTGGGGTGCCAGCTTCTCGGAGGTGATGATCAGAATAGCCAGCTTGTGGTGGTGACCTCTTCTATATTGTAGCTGTCAGAGCGAGTTTGTGAGGATCAAAGATGGAGAAAGGGGGCTCTATTAGAAAATGAGTCTTTGCATGGCATTCCTTTCAAGGCTGTTCTAAATCTGGCTTAAGATGAAGAACATGTCACTGAGGTCTCTGCTATGCTATTTAGTTCCACAATTATGGAAGAAAGTACCAAAGATGGAGAGCTGATCGCTTTCCCATGAAAAGGGAAAGCTACCACTTATTTCCTTTTAGAGCAAGGTAAATGAAAGGGGGAACTATTGGGAATTCTCCTATGAAGTGTTAGTGCATTGTTTTAACCAATTTTGTTCTATGTAGGTATGATGTCATGTGCAGGAAAAACAAGTATGACCCCCCCAAATTCTGCTTGCTCAATTTATCATGCTTTTTATGGTTATTACCATGATTTGGTAGTGATCAAGGCTGTTTTCAGAAGCTCTTACAGCACTCTACACACATGCTGGGTAAGGTCCTGATATCTCACAGTACTCAAAGCTGCTTTGCATAAAGTGAAACATTCCTTCGTTCTGCTGACTCCTGGGCTCACAATGCTCACCATTCCAGAATATATCACTTGGAAGCCTGCAGTGATCTATATGGACTGACTTCTTTTCTTTTTTAAAAATGCTTCAATTATTGACAATATTTTATTTCTCAATTGATATTGGGAACAATGAACACTTCATATCCTACTACTGTTGTAATGGAAATGTCTTTTTGGAAGTGACTTCTGTCAGGACTGCTCTAACTTGGTAGTTGCAGGATAGTCAGTGACAGACCACTGGTGCTGGTGGTGGGCTTTAGATTGCCATCCTAATCCAATGGACTTTTAAAACTTCTTTGCCATGGTGTTTGCAAGATGGCCACATAAACCCGAGTGGGTTTTGCCTGGTGGTATATTGAAACCACTTGTTGACCTCTAATAGGAATGGTTTTCTTTGTAGATGGTTTATGTACTGGTGTTCAGTCTTTTACATTTTCTGCTCTAAACTCATTGTGGTGGGACCTGAATGTGGAGCCCACTTCAAATGCCACTTGTGTGCTCAAAGAGAGAGGGTTAAGATTTCAGCCAGGCCAGAGCCATAGGAAAGGCAGGGTCTTTCTGGTTCACCTGGGGAGAGTAAAAAGGGTAGAAAGTCAAGCTTTTGAGTACACTGAACACCACCAAAAACTGAATGCTGCTGTTCAGACTTATTTTTCCACTTGTTCTCTTTTTTGGTAAATTTTTGCACTGTACTTGAAGTGTATATGGGGTCTTGTTTGGGAAATCATAACCTCAAAGCACAAATCTTATATGACTAAAGAATGAGCTACATTGGTCTACCTGTACTTTTTTGACAGATGAAAAGCCTTATTTAGATATTTTCTCTCTGCTGTCTTGCTGGAACCATGAAGTTCTTCTCTTTCAATGGAGCTGTGTGTGGTTTGAAGCAAGGAGGAAAGAAACTGAATCTTTAAACAAGGCATTTGTATCATTGTAGGAGTTCTGGGAACACAGTATAAAGAACTGATGCTATGTGTATGAAATATCATTTTCAATGGAAAATGTTTGCTTAGAGGAAAGTACATTAATGTTGCTCATTTCAGTTCTGTAAATTTTACAGAAGCCAGGCTGGGGTAGGAGAGTCCAGTTTTGCTTTTGTAAGTCCAAAAACCAAAAGCACAGGTGGCTTCTGCACTTACTGTTTCTAGCTGAAGTGTTGTCTGTCACATATTTGAAAAAAATCAACCTTCCCATCTTCCTAAGCTGCTTGTTGTATATCTAAAGCAAGCAAGACAAGCCAAGCCAGCTAAGGTCAGAGAGCTGTAATTTACACATGGTGAGGATATATGACAAGTTTGTCTGGGTTTCAGACTCTCCATCTCTCAGTTTGCAGGCTCAGCCTCAGCAGGGGAGGCTGATGTGCAAGGTGTGAGGGCAGCCAGCTGATGTCTCCTAGGTTCTCCCACAGACACCTGATCTGGAAAGCTCTTGGCTAACTTGGCTCTGTCATGAGCTCTTTTTTACTGTTATTTCTTCTTTCCCTCTGATTTCCTCAATTATCTGAGCTGGCCATACACAGCTTTGTTCAGGGCACTTTCTGGCTCAAAAGTTTCTATTCTCTCCTGGTCTCTTGGGCATCCTTTTATTTGAGATATCTGCCACAGTTCAAGAAGTCCTAGCTCTGTGCTCTTTTCTCTACTGCCTTGATATGTAATCTTCCTGTGAATTTTTGTCTTTAGGATCCTGACATTGCCTGGAAATAGCTCATGGTAATTCTATTTTATTTTTTTAAATCAGACTGTACTATTATTGTAAGATCTGTGGAACATAGAGGCTGTGATGCACAGCACTGTAACTGCAATGAGAATCAAATTTAATGAAATGCAGTCCTTATGTGATGAAGGTTCCCAGGGATCACCAGATATCTCAGAGAATAGCTTGGGGTTTTTTTGTGAAACTTGTGTCCATTTTTAAACAAAAATTAAAAATATTAAAGAAAAAGTAAGTGTTCCTCATGAGTATTTTATGTCTGTCAAATAGTCAAAATGAAACTGGTAAGCCAGTGTCAGTGTCTGCAGTTAGGTTTATTTTTAAAACTTTTGTCCTTCTCTTGAATGTATTCCAGACATGTATTTTATCTTCACACCTCCAGAAGATACAATCTCTGACAGATAATTGTAAACTTGATAAAGTTTCTTTGCACTTTTACACATCTTGACACTTGAACTTTTAAATATCATTGTTGTATACATATTAGTACAGTGGAAATGATGGGCTAAGAAACACACATTTTGTAAAGAAGGCACTTTTTACTGACTTTTGCAGTGTGAATCTTAATTTAATTTTTTTTTTATATTTAGCTTAAATGTAGTCAAGCCACTGTGTACTTAAAGAAGGCTTCTTTGGCGCCCTGTCTTTGGTTTGTCTCTCTCCTTCTGTGCCCCTTGATAAGACTTTTGAGACTGAAGTAGGATGTTGAGGTTCCTGTTTCATGGACCAGTTTGTTCTGTAAATAGGTCAGTAAGTGGTTGGCTGGCTACTTTTTCATCAGCAAGTTTATACTGCCTTAGAGATTTATCTGTCACTGCAAGTAACATCCATGCTGATTGCTCTGAAACAGCAGTGAAATACAATAACCATGATTGGATTGCTGCTGTTGGGATAATGGTGGAGGGGAGCACTACAAAATAATGAACTGTCAGGTTCCAGCAGAATTCTGCTCTTTATTTAGTATAATGTTTGTGGTTTCCTGTGGCTTCTACTTTTTGTCATGCTTGCTACATAGGTGTTTAAGCTTTTATAACAGTACCTGATGATAGCCATCTAGTCTTTTGCAAATTATCACTTTCAGTGCCGAGTAGCTCCCCACACACATTGGGTACTACCCACCCTTGTTATTACAGAGGAAAAAAATTGCATCTGCTTCTTCCCTCCAAAGTGGTGGATTTTAGGTCATTTGGTTGCTTCTGACTCAAGAGACAGGGTAGCAGAATTTCTGGCTAAAAGTTTGTAATCTGGAATAAATGTTTCCTGGTTGTCTTGAGGGGTTAAAATAAATGTCAGCTGATTGTGGGGGTGTTAAAGGGCATGACACTGTGCTTATGGGTCTGGGTTTCTTCCTGCACCTGTCTTTTCTCTGCTTTTTCCAGCTGATCCTCTGTGATATATTTGAAATCTAAGTGCAGATGTTATACGATGAATCACTTTTTTTGTTGGCTTGTGCACCTTTCCCTCACTTCTTCCTTCATCACCTGTTTGAGGGGGTTTCTGTTAAACTCTCAGAAATATCACAGTGGTGGTTTGATCATCCTTCATGTCTCTTGATGCCAATGCTGTGCCATACAGACAGACTTTTCTCTTAAAAATCCTTAATCTGAAAAAAGTAGTTTAGTTTCAAGCACACTGTTATATGAGCAAAACCTTGCTGCTTTCTTCTTGGATTTTTTGTTTGGTTGGGTTTTTTTACTAGATTTAGGCCTTTTAAGTCCTAAAATACTTGTGAGCTTATTAACAGTCCTTCTCTAAAATATCAACAAATAGTATTGCTGAGAGCCCTGTTCATGAATAATCTTGAAATACCGAGAGAAATGTTATATCTGCTGTCTTCCCAGAAGCCCCGTGCATCAGCCAGTAAAAATAGATTAGTGATGATATAGTAGTAGCAACATTCTCAGTCTAGAAGTTGTTCCCTTTGGAGTGGGATGTGCAGAACTAAATCCAGACAGGCACATGGGAGACTGTGGGTAGGGATGTGAGCAGAAAAAAGCAACACTGGTTGCATTTTTGGAATACCTCTTTTGATGCTGAACCTGGGAAATCATGAGATGACTTTTAACAAAATTCCCGGGATCCTGGAAATTTGCTGTCTTCTCAGTGGAATTTTTCCATACAAGGTCAGTATCTAAACTCCCCAGTGGCATTTTTCAAATGTACTTTTAGAACAGCTAACTCTTGAAACTTGGCAAAGACAAGCAGCTGCCTCCCTAAAATGATCCCTGGCAGTTGATTACCGCTTTCCCCAGCTGGCAAGTTTTCCTGTTGTTTTCCTCTTCCCTTTTGTGTCAGGCAATTGGTGATATTTATTTGTCCTCTAATGGGAAAGCAGTTTCCTCTATCCCATATTAGAACAAAGTCTGATTTTTATTTTGATTCCTGAGGCCTTTATTTTTTTCCTCTCATATGCAACTGCCTAAAAACACCATGGGTGCTGTCAAGAACTGCATGTTCATTTTTCTTGCCTTATAAATATCTGCACAGCCTCAAGTAATTAATGATTGTTTCCTCCTCCTGTGCTCATAGTCAGTGGGATTATTAATGCTGGGGTTATGCACACAGAAGTCTGCACAGAGAACTGAGGAAGGAATATGTTGAAGAAAAAGTTCATTGTAAAGACAAAGATTTTGAACTTAGTTTTCTTGAAGCAATTCAGTAGCTTACCATAGGAATTTTTTATGTTTTAAGTTCTCCATGCAGGATATCATCGTAATTCCATCATTGTTTGAATTACCATATTTCCCACGTTTCTTCATTAATAGTTTTCTGCTTGTTTAGTTTTGGTTTTGTTTCATTTTTTCTTTTCTTTCAAAGCATCTCTGTGACAAATGCAGTTATCTCTAAATTGGTTTAGCACTTGAAAATGAGAAGGAGACAGTGGTGGGAGTGAATTTTCTTCTTTGAAAGGGAGTAAGGTATCATAGTTTCTAATGGACCTCATCTCATAGAAGGTGAAGTCACCTTTCTGAATGGAAAGGCTTTTTAAACTAACTTTACATGTTTTCTATGGTGTCTTCTTGAAAATCTATGATCTCTTGTCTAAACTTAATATCTCATCTAAACTTAATCTCTCTATTGCCCCAGAGTAATCCTGTAAGCTATTCCTCTCCATCCTAAATAAACTGTGCAAGATTTAATGCTCAGCCAAAAGTAAAAATTCTAGATGAGTGAAAAAGAGTCCAAATTTGTTTTTTTTTCCGTGAATTGCATTGTTTTTAGGGATATTTTAGCAGCTGTGCTTATTGTTAGTTTCTAAATTCCCTGGGGCACTGGATGTGTCTCCAGTTTGCATATGACTTTAGCTAAGTTCCAAGGTGGTGCTGCACTTCATCTATGGAAATTATCTGCAAACTTTTTCTCTGTGAATAATGGTAAATTGATATTGCTATTATATTTTCCTAATCCCTGCCCCTCTCTGAATAAAAGCCAAAGAACCCAAACCTAACATCTTACTCTGACATTTATTGTATCAATTTATTTTTATACAAATAGTTGTGCCATGCCTTCATACACCAAAAATGTAAACATTCTTTCTGTTCTATGAAGTTACTGAATTCAAAAGCTCTTCAAAGGACCCTTGGGAAAGAAACCTACCAGAACAGCTTTGCAAAGTTCTTCTTGTCTCTTTCTTTGTTTATGCTTTCTTTCTGTCATGTACACAAACAGTTCAGGATAGGGAAGAACTTAAAACACTTGAAACATAGCAGATGGAGACAGATAGTGACTAACAGTTACTGATGAGATTCTTGTACTTTAAATTATGCTCTAAATAAAGCAATTTGCCTGGAGGTAAACTGGTATTTGAGCTTAGAGGAGGAGCCACCTTATGCTGTTGTTCTTACATTTAGGGAATGTTGCCCTTTGGGTATGGACACCACGGTCAGACAGTGATTCTGGGGGTGGTTTGGCTCCTAAAGCACTTCTGCTAGTCCTTTAGGAGACACTGGTCAATTGATAGGCCAGCCAAATGGCAGACAGGGAAAGAAAAGGAATTCCTTTTTCCTGGGTTAACCCTGACATTGATACTGTTCCATAGTGCTGTGAGCTACCTGGACAAGGGAAAGCAGAGCATCTCCACAAGTTTGGGAATGAAATTACATGGAGAGGGAGCAGCTGATATGGGTAGGGTAAGGATGCTTTTCAGAAGGACTTTTTCAGACTGGAAAAATGGATTGAGAGGAAGTGGATGAATGGATTGAACTTCCGTGCAGTTAATTGTGGGCAAAAAAAAAGCTTTACAGTCTCTGATGGGAAAATCTTGTGCAATAGCAGAATCTGGTGCTTAGAGAGCAATGCAAAAATGGGGAGCTTATGAGACAATAATTTGTGCACCAACTGTGTTGGGTCATGGAAAGTGAACCTGTTGGTGGTCAGACTACATCTGGAATATTGCCTCCAGGTTAGGTGGATATGAAGAGGAGATTCTTTACGGTGAGTGTGGAGAGACACTGGAAAAGGTTGCACAGAGAAACTGTGGCTGCCCCATCCCTGGAAGCATTCAAGGCCAGGTTGGATGGGGCTCTGATCAGTCTGGTGTGGTGGAAGGTGTTCCTGCCATGGCAGGAGGCTGGAACCAGGTGGTTTTTAAGGTTTCTTCCGACTCAAACCTTTCTATGATTCTTTCAAAACTAAACTACTGCATGAGTTGAGGCAGCAGGCCTCAGAGCTTGATCCAGAGAGGGTCTGACAACACTTTCTTGCCTGTTGTGGTCTGCAAATGTTCCTCTAAGAGTTTAAGATGCTTGGCTGTTTAACTGGAAATATAAATGGCCCAAAGCATGGGCCTGCTGAAATAACCTTTCCTGTTAGTTGCTGTTCTTTGTGAGGGAAATAAAGCAGTTGTTGTGCCTCCTAAAGGAGAAAAATATTCACAATCTGCTTTGTCTTGGAGAGCAAAAGAAATCATATTTTGGTCATGATTCCTGCTTCCTCTAGTTTAGCTCCATAGCTGCAAGAACTTAAATTATATTAAATTATATTCTCATTGAATATATCATGTAATATGTGTTATTGTATCTTGAGACATCTTCCTCATTTTTAAGTTACTGTGAGTTTCTGTCCTGAAGGAGCTATAGACTTAAGATAGATAGAATTTATTCTTGAATACTCATTTTTCAGTTTTCCTTCTAAGAGTTCAGGTACATTAAAAAACCAACAGATAAGGTGATAATGAGCTCTAGGATCCAAATCTTGCAAAAATGTATTCCTCAAGGTAGGACAGCAAATACATGCCTGTTGTAGCTGGGTATTTATTTCCTTGATTTTGAATTGATTTCCCAGCTTCATGCATCTGCTTTGAAAGTCTTATGTGAATGTCATCATTCATATAAATAGTTTCAGTTCTGGAAGAGGTAAAAAGTCGTAATTTTCACCCCCGCCTTCATTCCCTCCCCACAGTCTCACATCAGTCATGGTAGTTGATAGAAAGGCTTAACAAAATATTCTGATTAATGTCTTTGACATGTTGCAAGTCAATGAAGATGTTCAAGCCCTCTACAGAAGAGGTCAAAGAAATCCTTGGAGAAGGCAAAACTGAACTGTTATTTGGTTGGGTTTTTTTTGTTTGTTTGTTTGGATGTTTTTGGTGGCTTGTAAACAATTCTGTTATTTTTTGTTTTTAAAGGTGTAAGTGTATAGCACAGAGTATGTCTTTCTGTGTGCAACTCATTTCAGAGTCATAATGATGATGCCCTAAACCATAAAAAGATTAGGAAGCAACTGAAGAATAAGTAACAGTGTTTGCAGTGTAAAATGGTGAGTCAGAGTCACGGGTGCATGCGACCATGGACTTGGCAAAAAGCTGGGCAGCTGCTGAGAATCTGCAGGAAAGGGAAGGGACCCAAATTAAAGTGTGTGTCTTTTTTGTGTGGAGGTGTGCACTCCTTTTTTTTCTTTTTTTTTTTTTCCTTTTATGGTATTGCTCATCTAAACACTTTTTATTTAAAATAAATTTTAGAAAAAAAAAATTCCAGTGTGCACTGGCTGAGTAATAATATGGATAGCATAAAG
The DNA here is from genome assembly GCF_023055355.1 of Agelaius tricolor. Taxonomy (NCBI): domain Eukaryota; kingdom Metazoa; phylum Chordata; class Aves; order Passeriformes; family Icteridae; genus Agelaius; species Agelaius tricolor. Next base: position 10,309,659 of record NW_027269263.1, read on the forward strand.
ATTTTAGCACAAAGCAAACTTAAAGGGCTTTTGTTCTTGTTTAGCTCTGTGAGTAATTTCCACTTTATTTGACTTTTGCTGCATGAAAATATCTTGTGTGCTGCCACTGCTGATTAATATTTTACCATTTTAATTCAGAGGGACACGTAAAGAATGTACAAGTGTAAGGGCAATCAGATGTTGACAACCTGATGTGATTTGATCATGATTAATAATAACCCTGCAGGGCCTGGCTTGTTGATAGGCTTCAAACCAGCCAGCCAGGCAGCCTCACCACCAGCACCCCACCCCCCAGTATTCTCAGATACTAAAAATCTTCAGTGCTTATGTACATGTCAGTGTTCTCTAGCAGCTTCTCTTCTGCTTCCTTGCTTGCAAATCTGAGCCAAATTACGGATTGGACTGGAGGAATTTCAGCTTTGTTATCTAATTTTCCTGTTTCAAGGAGTTAGCACTTTTTTTTCCTATTGGCTAGGGGGGGAAAAAAGTTTTCTTCTGAAACTGGATATTGAGTAGATGAGGGTAAAATACTGCTAAGCTACTGTATCCAGAATTTCTGAAGCTTTCTTCCTTTGCTGTGATGTAGTGTATGAGCAACAAAGTCTAACCCCAAAGTACTCATTGATTTTGGTTGTTTATTTAAAAATAAAAGTTTTTTAAATATAATCAAACATAGCTATTATTCTGTTGTATTCCTGGAAATGGGAGAAACCACAGTGTGAACACAGAAACATTCCTCTGAACACAAATAACAGTTTTGCTTATTTTGGGTTAGAGGTTGGTTGCCTTCCTAAACCAGCATCCAGCAGAGATCCTTGCTGTCAAAGAGGAGAGAGTAAAAATCAAATGTTTATCATCAAGTACTGCCCTCAATACATAGGCTTCCTGTATATCCCAAAAGAAATTCTCAAATCTTTCTGCTTCCAAATCCAAGCATCATAATCCCTCATCTCTCCAGAGAGATCACTGAGGAAGACTGTAAGGCTTCTTGTGGCTCACAGTGTCCTCATAGTCTAAATAATTGTGACTGGAATCTCTTTCAGCTATATTGTTATTTTGTTGAAAAATTGTTATTTTTCAAGCTCTTTGTGAAAACAAGATGGATGAATTTTCCCTTTTACAATCAAGTACTGAACACTGAATAGGAGTCATAGGTGTTTCTAGCAGCCAGCTGCTCCTTTAGAGGGAGGTGGCAGAGGTACAGGATGTGTGCTGTGTTCAGAGGATTGCACTCGAGGTCAGCTTGGCAATCCTCCACTGCTCTGTGCTGTGTTGGGTCAGCTGGGTATTTATAGCCACTTTTAGCATCACTTCTGATAAATCACATATGCAGATGTCTTTGCTGTGACAAATACATGTCTTAAATATAAATGTGATTTCTTCTGAGTTGGGGAGTTGATGCATTTTGGAGATTGGTTGTTTTGGATCATGTAGGACTGAACTGAAAATAATTTCTGGGGTGCTTTGTCTTCATTTTGTAGCTTTCAGGTATGAATGTCACAACTTATTAAAGTTTCTACTTGTCATGGAATAGAGGGACTGATTAACAGCTGAATCTGTAACCTGTTAGACTACAGATTTTGCTGTATTGTGTCCCATGATACTGTGAGATGGCTTAAAATTAAATATTAGTTTACAATTTACTGAAGCAATGGAAATAGATTATTTCAAGAGTCAACACCCCCCCTCAAAAAAAAAAAAGAATCCCAGTCTTACAATATAGCCTTAATTATTTGTCATAAAAAGCTTAATGGAAGCTTAAATAAAATAACATAAGTTTAAATAAATGGCAATGTAATGTCTGATATAATGCTACTGAATTCTTTGTGACTGGAGTCCAGGTGAGTGAGTGCCCTTTGCAGACTGTGGGATGCAGCTGTTTTCCTGTTGATGACAGCAATCACTCCTAATGGTTTAGTGCTGAAGTCAAAGGTAACTGCAAACCACAAACTTTGAAAACCACAATTTTTCTTTCATTAATTTCTGTTCAGCTATCTCTTCCTTCTATAACCTGAAATTTCAAGAAGAGAGAGTGTGAAAATTTAATGTTTTTCTTGTTACAGTCGCAGGAAGTTGTTAGAAGTAATATGATCAGAAGGATCATTATAATTCATACTGGGCTTTCAGATTATAGATTCAGAGCTTGAATGAAAGGGTCAGAAGGGTTTCTGGGTGAAATAGGGGACAGTATTGGGAGATGATGCTTAAACTCTGTTTTTTCATGAGAATGCTGAGGATCTTTGCCCTGCTGGAAGTTAAGAGAAAATGAGAGTGGTTGATTTACACTGGTAGCATCAGACAGCTTTCAACTGAAGAACCATTAAAAAGTACTGTATTCTTCTTTCTCTTCTATTAACCTGAGAGAGGTATGGTTCATACTTCTGATGATGTAGTTTTCTCATATTTATCTTCCCAGGATGGGTTAGACATGCCAATTTTGCTTCAGGGCTGGGTGTTGGACCATGTAGTCTCCTGTTATGTCTTCAGTTTGTGTATTTATAGAACTCTTACTGATCACTAAATATAATTTTTCTGATGTGTAAGTTCTCGTACTTCATGGAGCAACAGTCCAGTAGACACGGACTCCTTTCTTTTTGTTAGAACTCTTAGCTCCTCCTGCTTTAAAAAAAATCAAATTGAGGAATGAACTTCTAGAGAAGCTGCATGGAGTGGGTGCTGTGGCAGGTGAGTGTTTGGCTGTCTAGAGACCTGCTGGCATCATCCATGCCTGATGCTATGGGATTGTATCTTAAGAAGTTTTTTTTGCTTGGTGGTGTTGTTTTTATTTGTTTGTTTGTTTGGGTTTTTTGTATTTAATTGAGGCATGCGGGAAATTGTCAAATTTTTTTTTTTGCCTGAAAATTCTCTCATACCATTTCAATAATGTAAGAGTCAATGCAGAAAGGAGTCAGGAGATTTTTGCAGTCAGGGTGCGCTTGTTTCTGCTGAATTTTGCATGGTGCAAGGGTTGGAGGCCTCCTGCTGAAGTTGGGTATAAAGACCACAAGGATGAGAAGCAAAAATAGAGGAGCAAATTACAAGACCTGTCTTGTTTACAAGTTTCCTGCTACAGGAAAATAACTTACTACTAAACAGTTTATTGCTGTAGAAAGAATAGTGAGGCTACAAGTGAAAGTAACTCATAGAAATCCATTCTCTGAATTTATTCATGTGTTTCCAGCTGTTAACAAACTGACATACAGGACTGCTCTTCTACAGAGTAACAGAGATTGCCAGAGCTGCTCATTATTTTCTTAAGAAGTGAGGGTTCCCAAAAGGCCTTAAAGGTGAGATTAGAGTATACCTTCCATAATGTAGGAAAGAAAAGAACTATTCTTGGTGGCACTGAGACAAACGATTCCCAATGTGTAAGAATTTTTTTTCTTTTTAAAGAGAAATTTTAAAGACACATTTCCTTTGACATAGGTGCCCACTCACACAATATGCTGTTAGTATGTGTTGAAATGCTTCTTGTTGCTTAATTCCTGAGCTATGTCACTAAGTTATGAAATTCAGAACTTCCCTTTTCATAGAGTGAGTTGATAATGCTCATTCTATGCCCACTTTTAAGATTGCCTCCCAAATAAGTAAGTTTACTTGCACAGAATCACTGGAATGTGAGGATTTCTGCTTGTGGCACTGGCATTCCTTTATAAGGCATGGGTAGCTGTAAGTAGCTGTCTTTTGCTTTTGTGGGGTTTTTTTTCTTTAACAGTTTACTGGTTTTGATGTTAAATAGATATCCTCTGGGAGAGTCTCAGAAATATTTGAAAAGATACACACAGTTTTTATCATCTTGGTCTGGAGCTGATGTGTGTGTAGATCTGACATAGAAATCTGCAGGAGGCCAGTAACTTCTCTAGTAGCCTGTGACATGACTTTTCTGTGCAGGAGTAAATCTGTGGTCTAGATGTAGTTTTTCTGCTGATATCAAAAAGAAAGCTTGTTGCTTGCTGCTGTTGAGGACCAAGTCATCTGTTAACATCCAAAGGCAGTTGCACTAAACTGAATTCTCATGGCTTGGGTGAGCAGCAGCAGAAGCAGAACAAGAATGTGTTGATTCAAGGCAGTTACCACTACCAAGAGAAGCAGAGGCTTGTGACCTTCCTCATTGCACACCATGGACTTGTCTTCAAATTTGAACTTGGTTTCTGACATTTTCCTGACCTTTCCTTCCTGTTTTTCTGTCACATGCAGTCTGAGAATAGTGATGATCTTTAAAATTATGGATAGGAGACAAGGGGTGAGTGTCACTATGGTCCCCCACATCATGACTCTGCAGTGCATTTATTTTCCTGGAAGCTAAGTGTAGGTAATACATTTACTAGAGTGCTGTTTAAATATATCAACATGTATTTATATCAACATGTATTTATGGATATCAAAACATTTCTAGATATTAAAATATAAAATACACCCTAGCTGTTTACAATGTAAATACAGGCAGACTGGATGGAAAATATTTTATTGTAGTGCATATATACATTATATATACACACTTGGACTATATTGTAGTAATTAAGGACCTTTGAAATGCAGTTAATTATTCACCCCTGCCGGAACTGCATTCTTTGGACTCATTTTTCTCACCAGTGAAAAGACAATTAAAACTTAAAAAATGTCTCCAAAATTTTTTTTAGTGAACAAGATCAGCTTATTTTGTTTTGTGCGCATGTGTCAGTCTTGCTCATTTCTCAGAATGTGGAGTCTTTCTTTGTAGGTGTGTCTTGATTTATGCTGTTGGTTTTTTCCCCTTATCCTTATGTACAGTAAATGCAATTAAAGGCAACCTATGAAAATTCTAGACCTTTCAAGGTACTACAGTGACTCATGTGCTAATATTCTTTTCTGTTTCCTTGTAGCAAAAGAAAACAATCCTTGCAAGATCCCTTTTTGTTGCATTATGTGTTAGTAGCAATAGTAATACAACCCTTCACAAGGTGCTTGCTGCCTGCAATACTGTACATCAATAGGCTGTGCTGGGCTGATTACTTTTGTAGAAAATGATCTGAAATAGAGACAACCTTCTGTATGCCTCTATATTTGTCAGGAGTCCACCTGGAAGCCCCTAACTGTGACCAAGGTCCCCAGTATTCATCAAAATTTTCTAAAGAGTTTCTGGCAAAACCTCTTTTTCCTTTCTTTTTTCCCCCCCTATAGCTGTGAAACTGGTCACTTATTCTTGTGGGAGGAGGTAGACGGCAAAGAAATCTCTAAGCCATTGAAATAGAAATAAAAATAAAACCCAGGAATATTTTGAGTGGCTCCAGTGGAACACAGAGCTGCTGTTGGCCTAAGTGGCCCTGTAAATTTGGGTTGTAAAAAAGCTAGCTCTCTTGTGTGAGCTAGCATGGGAGGTGGGTAGAATTTTTAGGTTTTGTTGGTGTTGTCTGGTCAGCCACCAGTAAATCTTGTGATGCTGCTTTTCCTTCCTCTTGTCGGTGGAGCTGTCAGCTGTGGGCATGGAAGGAGCATGCTCCAAGTTTGCCTGATCAAATACCCTCCAAAATGAGGTTTCTTTAGGTGATTTTCTGCTCAGTTGACCTGTGGAAGGAGCTTCTGGGTAGGGAAAGGCAAGGTGTATTGTAAAATGAATATGGTGTTGTTCTGAGAGCTGTTACAGACTGCCCAGAAAAGCACTTGTTTGGGCTGGATTTGGCATTGGTGTCTCTAGACCTTAGAAACCTCTGGCAAAGTGGTGCCTGATGAGTTTGGAAAGGAATTGAAATCAAATCAATGTGTATTATATGAGTGTATCTGCTGAATGCATCTCAAGAATTTTTTCTCCATTGTTTGCCACTAATAAGTTATCCACATGCAGTGGCTAAAGCATGATGTAATATTTAGTACTGCTCAAATACCACTGATCCTGCTGTACTTCAGATTACCTCTGCAAAAACTAACTGCAAGTTCTGGAGTTATAACAACCTTTTTTCTTTCCAAGTTGCATTGATGAAGTGTGAGAGCTTCCTGTATCTGCATGGAGGAGACAAGCTCACTGAGTACCCATAATGTCGTGAGTTACTTCACTGTGGTTGCATTGGTTTCTCTACATTTCCTTACTCTCCCACTGGTTTTGGTCATTACTGTAGGATAATTTATAGAGGAGGGAATGTACAGGCTATTCTTCTTCCAGCATTCCTAGCTTTGTTTTGCCAGTTCTGTCCAAGAGCAGTCTTTCCGTCTGTACAGACTTAAGAAACTCTTTAGTGGAGCCTAAGGAGAAAGGAAAGCCCTCTGGCCACAGCTCCCACCCGTGTGCTGCTCTGATGTCTGGTCTGCTTTCATTTGGAACTTAACTGGTAAATAAAAAGCACAGAGCAGAACACCTGGGGTTGGGCTCTTCCTCAGAACTAGATTTAGTCCTGCATTGCTCAGAACCACATCCAAAGAGCTGTCTGTGATCTCTCTTTGAGCCTTGTGAGTCTGAGCTTTGGCTGGCTCAGCTGTCAGACGCTGAATGTCAAACCTAGGAGGCTGCTGCTTTTCCATGGAAACACTCTGTGAAATTGCAGAAATAATCAGGCACGTCTGCTGGTTGCTGTGCCCTATTGTTGGGTGCTTCCAGACAGTGACCTGAATTGTCCTACCTAGACAAGCTGAGTTTTTAGCTGAAATCTGCTCTACTTTTGTCATAACTCTTGCTCTTTCTTTCTTTCTTTTCTTTTCTTTCTTTTCTTTCTTTCTTTTTTTTCTTTCTTTCTTTTCTTTTTTTTTTCTTTCTTTCTTTTCTTTCTTTCTTTTCTTTCTTTTCTTTCTTTCTTTTCTTTCTTTTTCTTTCTTTCTTTTCTTTCTTTCTTTTCTTTCTTTCTTTTCTTTCTTTCTTTTCTTTCTTTCTTTTCTTTCTTTCTTTTCTTTCTTTTCTTTCTTTCTTTTCTTTCTTTCTTTTCTTTCTTTCTTTTCTTTCTTTCTTTCTTTTCTTTCTTTTCTTTCTTTCTTTTCTTTCTTTCTTTTCTTTCTTTTCTTTCTTTTCTTTCTTTTCTTTCTTTTCTTTCTTTTCTTTCTTTTCTTTCTTTTCTTTCTTTTCTTTCTTTCTTTTCTTTCTTTCTTTTCTTTCTTTCTTTCATTGAATGCATTAGTGTGACAGCTTATTCTGCTGTTGTGAGGTAAGCCTCTTGATGTTGGCTTTCCATTTCTCTCCATTCGTGCACCACTTGCAAAGCCAGGTCCAGCCCTCTTGCTGCTGGGTAGGTAGCACCAATATGAGCATTTTCATGCCTTGGATGTGCAAGGCCTGACTACAGTGTGCTCTTGAGGGAGCCTGTGCAATCATACGTTCTCCTTAACAATTCCTCTGTGCACAACATTTTGCTGTTGACATAAAAATAATTCAGTGTTTACAATGTAAAATTCTGTTAATTAGCTGTGTCTTTATTATCAGCAGTTAGCAAGAGGATTTTCTTTACTAGAGGAAGGGGCTGAAATCTAGAGCCTTTAGATGGCTGGATTTCCTTGAAGTTAGATTTTACATCATTTACTTTCCCTAATACTTGAAAATTATATTTATCAATGTGCCTGCATAACTCTAGATGTGCTTTAGTATTGGCTTTAGGAAGAAACAATATCTTTGCTGCAGGCATTACTAACTTGAAGGCAGTACTGATACAGCTCAGTGGGAGAGGTGCTTGGAAATGAAAGCAATTCCATTTTACAGAATGTGTTCCAGTGTATCAGGCTGGTGCCCTGCCTGATCTGAAAATAGCTATCTTTGGAGACATAACAGTAAAAGTCTTGTTTCTTATATTTCTGTAACTGGAAAGTTATTCTGGAGAACTGCCTAAGAGGGAAGGAAAACTTCCAGGCTTGTGGACCAAAGAGATCACTAAGATGGCCTAGTAAAACTTCTGTCCCTGTTTCTTTGTTGTCCTTTAGTGAAAGTTGCCAAAAATAGGCATCCACAGGAACAGCTGTTGTAACATTGGAGGAAGGATGGCTGCAGGGGATGGAGGCAGTGTCACTGAGGAGGAGAGGAGGAGATGGCTCCTCTCTCTGCTGCAAATCCCCTTCTGTACATAGTAGCACTTTGGAAGGGGAAGGTTCAGCACCTGGAACACTGACATCATGTGAAGCAAATACTGCCTGTCAGAACAAAAAGCAAAACAGCTGCCCTTTTTTCCAAGCCCAGCACACATCTCCTCTCAGGGCACTCTGTGAAAGAAAAATAAATGCCATAGTCTTGTTTCTTGTGGCACTGAAGAGCTTGAAATGGCTGGGAAAGTAACGGGAGTGCAGCCTGAGGTGTCCTTTTCCATCCTCAGAGCCTTTATGCCTGCTTATGAGAATAGATGTAATTTTTAATGCTCTTAAAAACTAGACATCCTGTTTCCCTTGAGGTGCACTTCTTCAGTACTGGATGATTTGGAGCTGAAAGGAACACATGACCATATTGTGCCCCTGTACTTGGCACTGGTGGGGCTGCACCTCAAATTCTGTGTTCAGCTCTGGGTCTGTCACTATGAGAAAGACATGGAGATGCTGGAGTTTGTCCAGGGAAGGGCAGTGGGGCTGGGGAAGGCTCTGGAGCACAGATCCTCTGAGGAGCAGCTGAGGGAGCTGGGGGTGTTTGGGCTGGAGAAAAGGAGGCTCTGGGGGGACCTTATCACTCTTTACAACTCCCTGAAAGGTTATAGCAAGGTGGGGTCAGGCTCTTCTCCCAGGTAACACGTGACTGCCCTTCAGTTTGCACCAGGGGTGGTTTAGATTGGATTTTAGGAAAAAATTCTTCACTGACAGGGTTATCAAGCATTGGAACAGGCTGCTCAGGGAAGTGCTGGAATCACCATCCCTGGAAGAGTTAAACAAATGTGTGGATGTGACACTGGTTTAGTGGAGAATACAGTGATGCTGGGTTAACAGCTGAACTCCATGATCTTGGAGGTCTTTTCCAACATAAACAGTTCTGTGAGTCTATATTTATATTAAAGTTGATTTCTCTGTAGAAACAAAGATGATACTATAACAGAGCAGATCAATGTGGTATTGTTTTACTTTGTCTGGCAGTAAATGTTGCAACTGTCAGGAATTACAAGCCTGTTTCAGTAGAACTCTAAAAAATGATATAACAAATGGGCAATAACTTGAAACCATGAGTGTGGGGGGCCTGACATGTCACTTAGATGCTGTGGTTGGTTTTAGTTAAAGCTTTCAAATCTTATGCAGACAATGGTGACTAACTGCTGTCTATGTGTCTCATTCTGAACTCACATAACTTGTTTTGGGTGAATAGATTTTTAAGTGGTCATTACCAAAAAGGCACACCCCATCCCCCATCCAATTTGAAAAACATACATTTCTAAAGCTTAGTTTCAGACTTCATCAACCTGAATAAAATGGCAAAACCTTGGTCTGTCAGATAGCAGCTGGGGCTGGAAAAGCTGAAGCACATGGTGCCATTGTTGTGAAAGACAATCCTTATCCTTACAATGGAATTAGTTCAGGACACCGGATGTCAATATGTTCTTTATTTCCCATTCATGTCTTCCAGCTAAAACCAGTTTAGGAATAGGAAACTTCTGTCTCTGAGCCAAACAAGAAGGAGAGATGACTAAATTCTCTTTTCTTTGTCTGCCTCTCCTCAGAATAATTTTGGATGTGCTGCTTTCCTCTGTCCCTTTCAAGGAGCTTGAATAAAACTTTTGTCATATGAACAGAAGATAGTTTTTTCTAGCATTGGTCCATATGTGTTACCTATTGCTTCTATCAAAGGTTGTAGTGTGTCCTATTGTCCCTTCCCTTGTGTGATGGCTGCTCCATGTAGTTGATTTTTTTTCCATTGTGTCTTTGTAAAATTAGACCTAATAATTAAAGAAATTCCAAGTAAGAAGCTGAAATGGATTCTGACTGCTGTTGCCCTTCATTCTGCTAGCAATCCTCCTATAATGAGTACAGCTAGTTCTTGTTCAAGAACAGATGGTCTTAGGGTTTTTATGTGTATGGAACAGGTTTTCCAATACCAAGATGGCTTATAATATTTCAGTAAACAACTTAATTTTTAAATACAAAGTTGGAATTAACATAAATCTAGAAAACTGTTTTGTAGGAGGTGTCCCTTTCATGATGGAAAAAAGACCGAAACGGAACTTCAATCCCTATAATTTTGAAGTAACTTTGCTAATAATTATAATTGCTCCATTTTTAAACCCCAGAAATGCATAAATGCATAAAAATCTCTAAGTACATCAAACCTAATTTCTGAGTCACTGTCTTTATTTTTAAGAGGCAAGAAGAAAATGCCTTTCATGATGCTTTAATGCTGAAATTTTTTTATTATTAATAATTGGCTTATTATTATAATTAATAAGTTGAATAAGATACTGTTTTTTTTCCTTACTTTATTTTACTGCTGTCGCTGATGGATAATTAAGTTTGGTGTCCATATAAGCTTAAGAATTTTTTGATGATGTAAACATTGCTTATTTAGAGGAAGAAAATGAATGAATTGAAATTACCAGCATAAGTCAGAATGGTGTACTAGTCCTGGAGGGCAAGTTGTCAGACCTGGGTTTTGCCCCACACCCTTCACCAGTATCCACAATAACCTTGTGAGTTCTGTGACTTCCTTCTGAATTCTGGGTCCTCTTCAGCTTTCTGTGGTGGGGACTTTGTGTTGATTTCAGATACTCTTGTGCTGTCAGCATGGATCTGAAAGGCTTCCAATGGTAATGCACCAGCAGTTTAATAGTGGTGTCTCTTACCAATGTAAACTTCACTGGGCTTGCTGTGAAACAAAATAAACATCCTTGTGCAAGGATGAGGAAAACTGAGGATTTGGGTGGGAGGAGAGAGAAAATAGGAGAGAGTGCCTGAAACCACTCGCAGAAGAAGTTGTGCTTTTGTGATGATGAGATCCAGCTCAGGGTTTTTCAGTCTTTTAGAGGAATCAAAGCTCTTCTGCAGGACCAGCTAGAAGATTAAAGGAGAAAGGAAACCATTTTCCCTTCCTCAAAAGAATAATTTTCTAAGTTAGCATGCAGGAACCTGAGGTACAAATTTGGTGCAGCTTCAAGTAAAATTACCCAGTTTTTTGACACGCCATTAGTCATAAGCACTGAGTGGTTTTGAGAGTGAGGCAGAGAAAGTTTGTGTGAGTCAAGGCTATTGTACATTCAGTGTTTCAAACCTTAAATATTTTGAGACTGTGCAACTCATCAGTATTTTAAACCTCAATATGTTCTTTCAAAGCCCTTTTATTTTGCAGAGAAGATCATTATCGGCTGGATGTGAAAAGCCACTTCCCTTTTCCCTGCAGACATCATCAGTGGGAATTCTCTGAGCTGGTGCACACACCTTCACCGTAGGTGTGGAGCTGTGCAGGGTCTGGCCCGGTGAGAGCAGAGGTTTCAGGCACACCTTTGATATGGAAAAAAAGGCTTTTCCAGACACGCCTCTGCTGGCAGTGCAGCAGGGACAGGGCAGTTTTGCCTGCTGCTGAATCAGCATCGATCCCGGCTGATGCAGAGCAGATAGGTCTGATGCAAAACAGAGGGTCTGTGCAATTCTTGTTGAGCAATAGATTATGGTGTCTTGAGGGGAGCAATTTCAAAGTCCGGGAGATAGAGAGCAGATACAGGCAGCAAACGTTTCCAATCGTGCTGAAATCAAACCCATTCAGGGCAAATAAGCCTGCCTTCGAAAATCATTTTGTCAAGGGAAAACCAGCTCCCAGCTCATTTTCCCCGTTTCAATAACAAATAGAACTCCCGCACAGCTTCACCTCCGCCTCGGCGGGTGTTTCACGCCCTGCACACGGCGGGGCCAGGCGGTGCCAAGGTTAAAGCTGGTGGGCAGCTTTTGTTCAGGTGCGGTGCCCGCCCGCGGAGGCAGGGCACCTGCCAGGCATGCCCAGTGAGCCGCGGAGCCGGCTCCGCTGCGCCCGGGCTCGGGGAGGCTGGAGCACAAAGAGCGCTTGTTGCCCCGGTCCCCGGGAGTCTCCCAGCTCCAGCACTGGCTGGGGAGGGCTGGTTACCATGGAGGCTGCCATCTGTTCGCTCCCTGCTGGAATGTGATTATCCTCGCTGCGTTGGGAACCAGCAAAAGCAGGGGAGCGTGTGCTGCCGGCAATTATCTGCAATGGAGTGCGTTAATGGAAGGCTGGAATTAGCTAGCTGGAGGAGCACATAAAAGGATTTTTACCAAAAACTGTTAATGATTTCTAGCCAAGAGGAGCGAGCTTTTTGCAAGGTCGGTGCTAAATTCATTTTGGGTGTAGGTAATTTTTAATTGAGGTAGTGGCTTTAAGATTTGGGGATGCAGCGCCACGGAAATAATGCTTATTGTTAGGAGGGTGTGGGGGGATTGTGTTTTAAGGATCTTCGTTTGTCTGCTGCAGTTCAAGCAGTTTAATCTGGGGTAGTTAAAGTAGTAAGTCAGAACAATAACTGGCCAAACTGACACAAATGGAGCAATCCATACCTCTCATCTTCATGAAATGCTGTTTGCTGCCAGATCTGTTTGATTTACGTGTCTTTTCACGCTGCTTGCTTTTTGTCTGAGTGATTTCTTTTTGGATGTGATACGTGTTTGGTTTTCCTACTGGCACGAAGGGTGAGATGAGGGGGAAATGTTGGAGCAGAGCTGGTGATACAATGGATGTTCAGGGTGTTTTATGCAGTTTGCCCAAGGAAGCAGCGGAAGGGAGGCAGAATGCAGGAGCAGGTTTTCCACTCCTCGTTCCCACCCTCTCTCCCTCTTTCTAACTCACCAACTGACCAAACATTTTGGGCTATTTCTCTTATAGGGCTTAGTTATATAAAGACTTGACATGAGTTTTTGGGATTCTCTGCAAATATTGTGACTGTTTTGATGGCAAGATTTAATATGAAGGGGAAAATAAAATTAAAGGTATATCCTTGTAAGGTCTTCTTGTCCTATAAAATACTTTTTTTTGCTGTGTTGCAGGAGCTAGGAGTTTAATTATTTTCCTAATATCTGCAGGGTGAACATTTTACTGCAACTCAAATTGCTGACTTAAATGAGGGATGTGAAAATTTTGCCCCCCAAAAATGCAAAATGTTGTTTCAGCAGATGGTTTTCATCACATATGGGCTTTCCCTTTTCAAATAAAGGTCTTATGCTGCATCCCTCTCACCAGAACTGCCATTTTTATTTGGTGCAGGGGAGAACACTACTAGAGGCTGTTAATTAAAACTGTGTCAGTGCTAATTCAACCTCTCTGTCCTCTGCTTTTAAGCACTGAAAATGTCAGGGCATTGGAGTCTGGATGGAAAGTTACTGATAGAGTTAATAAGTCACGATTGCAACATATTTGACTAAGATAAATTTTTAACCTACAAGATGCTTTTCAAGTCTTGGTGCCTAACAAAAGTGTGTGTGGGAGATTGAGAGGGTTTTTATTTCTTTGAGTACTTTAACTGTTTGTGGTGTATGAGCTTTTCTTGTGCTTGTGGGAGGCTGGTATGTGTGCCTGAAGTCCTTTCAGACATCGTGTAACACTCTCATGTTGGTGGAATTGGGTGAGCACCCTTAATAAAAGCTGTATCAACTCATAATTAAAAAAAAACCCCTTTTAAAAATTCCTTTCCTTCCCCAGAATTTAAATATTGCATTGCCTTTGAAGTTGATAATTTATGCAAAACTTGCTCTTAATGGGCTGCAGTGGACTTGTTCACACGTGCAAGTGCCAAGTCTGTAATTGCATTGTCAGGAGGAAGGGGGCAGATTGGCTTTTGTGCTTGGAAAGGGATCAGACTTTCACCCTTCAGGTGTTATCCTGGACCTGCCTGGAGTGAAGGGCAACGCTCCCAAGGTTATGCTGCTGTGGGATGTGTTTCTCTTCCCTGCTCTGCTTCCAGGAAGGCAGCTGCTGCCCATAGGATTCACTGTCACTGCCTGTGAATTACTGTCTCGCTGGCAAGCCTTCAGAGACAGCAACAATCCTGAGGGCAGGAAGGTAATGGCTTGGGTACCCTTTCCAGAGGTGATTTCTCCTGATTGCTAACTGGGGCTGTGCTGAGGAGCCTGTTTTCCCACTGCCTCTGCTAAACCTGTGTCAAGGATAAATAGGGGACTGCACATTCTGTGCTCTCCAGCTCATATTCTCATGAGCACCATGCAAATGTCCAAAGAGTCTTAGGGAAACAATTTTTATTTTTTTTTTACATTTCTGTCTTGATTGGTCTATATGTGTCTGTTGGATTTTTTTTATTATTATTAAATATTACTTTAGGTCACTAGGTCAGTGTTGATTTGTGGATGCAGGATTTAAAGGCTAGACACTGTTTAATCCATTTGAGCATCTGGCCTTTCATAGTAGACATCCCATTTCCATGTAAGAGAGGAACTGTTAAATGTCTGGTGGAAACTAATGATGTTTTTGTTTAAGAGCTTTTTTTTTGTTTTTAGTCTTAGGTAGGTTATTACAAGTGGCTCTGATGTTTATGCTTAATGCAAATAAATGATTGTCAATGTAATCTGCTACATGATCTCTTGAAGGAGATTTAGTCTAAAATACAGGCTTTGGGGGCCAGCAGAGACGATGGGTCATACTGAGCAGTGATTTGGTTGGGGTAATTTTAAGTGGGTAAGCTAAACTTAGGTACATCATCTCACAATAAAAGGGCATTTTGAATGAGGACTCAACTAAATAGTGTCTAGAAATGCAACCTAGTATATAATGAGCTCATAATAATCTTGTTTATAGTGTCTGTACTCACTAAGCTTTCAGGAAACTTGTCATTAAATGGTAAAATCCTGAGTCAATATATAGGAAAGTGGCTTGTGCATAAACGATCACAATTGTTTGCTTCAAACAGACAAGTCTTTCTGCTTTTCACTTGACACATGACTGTGGAATGCTGCTTGACATGACTTGGGTTTATTTATACATTGTTTTCAGGCTGCTGCTTGGTGGAGGTTTTAAACACTGCTTCATTTTCAATGCACTTTGTTTTTGCCGTTTACTCGTGTACAGTGAACACTAAAGCAAAAAACCAAAAAAGCTCAGGCTCCTGATTGTCTCCTTACAGCAGCATGGCTGTTTCAAGGTTAAAGCCTGCAGCTCCCTCTGAAGGGCCAGCTGTTTTGGAAAGTCCTGGTGCCTGTTTACAAACTGTTCTCTTTGCAAGTTCCATGGAATAATGGAGTTCTCCAGCCTCTGGATGTGGGAGGATAAACCTGCTGACACAGGCACTGCTGCTGTTGGTCTGTTTGCTGGGCCTTAGTCACATAAAATTGCTGCTGTCTTTTATGCTTTCTCTGGGTGGGGTCAAAATTCAGGCATTAACACTTCTTTTTCCCACAATGCTGGAAAGTGCTCTACTAGATTTTAGAAAACATCAAATTGGTTGAATTTGCTCTAAAGCTGATCACCATCCTAAACCTCTGCAGTGAGATGGTAACTAAATGGGAGAGACTGGCAGATGAATTATTTTTCTGAATTGTGGTAGGTTTTTTTAGTCTTTTCCAGAGGGGCTTGCATTTAGTACAGAAGTACTTCTGTCCTTCCTTGTGCTTCTACCTTGTTAAGGTGTCTAATTGAAGAACCTGAAGACTCAGAGGTGTTCTGCGAATAGTTTCAGAAAATATTCCTCCCAAGTAATTGCTATTCAAAGTTGGAAGAAGAACAGGATGGGAAGAAATGACTGCCAGCAACAGAATATCTTGAAGGGGAATTATTTCTTCCCCCCTCTCCCCCCCAGTTCATCCAGTTGCTCTTACTATATAATTAGCTGTTCATTTTAAGTATAAAAATACTACTTGGACTTACAAGAGCCATGGGAATTGTTTACTTTTTGATTATTATCTCAGCAAAGTAAGTCCTTGAGTGCATTTAGGAATGTGGAGCTCAGGACTGGAAGGAGCCATTTGGTCACTGAGAGGTTTTTGTGTAGGATTTCCCCACTGCCACCCTCAGTCACAGGCAGCCTTATAACTTACCTGCTATTTAGATGATCAGCAGGCTTTTCTTCTGGCATACTGCAAATGTCAGACTCTTATGGCTATGGGAAACAAACTTTAAAGAGAACTTTAAACTCTGCTAAATGATGTAAAGTGAGTGTTACACCATGCTCCAGAAACTGAACAAGAAAGGTTGAACTCATTGCCAGTGCCATGAGATGCCTGTCAGCAGAAAACTTGAGCAGGCACTTTGAGACATGAATTCTGCTCTCAGGATGATGCTTTCTGGGCTCAAGCCAGTCTTCAGTGCCTCAGATGAATGGTAACCCAGGGCAGCCAGATTTTGAATTGAGGGGTGAATAGCCCTCTAGTCCTGACAGATGGCTAGCAGAAGCGCTTTTTCAAGTAAAGTGCTTTTCCAGCTGCTGATCTTTGGAGGAACCTTCATGGCAAGTTTTTGTGTAGTTCTTCTTGCCTATCTGTAGACATTTTCTGGCTTGTGCCTTCTTCAGATTGTACTTTTTTGCTGTGGTTTTCTCACTACCACAGATGCACTTTACCTTCATGGGAAGGGTGTAGGCGCAGCTAACCCTGCTATTAAACAGTGTTGTAACTTGTCTATTCCACTTCTACTTGTAGTAACACTTACCAAAAACCAAAACAAAATCCATGTTCGCCTGCTCAATTAGGTGTTGGTGTGGTTTATTGTTCTAAGTATATTTTAAAAAAATTTAGCTAGGATTGAAACAAAGATTTATGTAAACCTTTTCAGCAAAGGCTTATGACCTGGGGATTGAGGCTGCAGAAGACCTGAATTGCAGACTTTTCTACAACCAGGGGATTTGTTTTGAAGCTGTAAAGTAGTGCCATGGGTGGTGTGGTGTATTTCCTGGAGAGGTGTTGAACATAGCTCCTGTTTGAGTAGTAGAGGGAAAATTAACTCAAGAGATTGTAATAATACTTTAAAGAACAGCTTGATTCTTTAATGAGTCATTCCTGCAGGGCAGAGCCTGAACTTCTCACCTGGAATTTTTCTTCATCTTATCTCCTCCTCAGTATCAGCATCCTTTGTGTTCTCCTACGCTGCTGTCCTATTTTCTACATCAGCCAATATTTATTTTATTTTTTATTCTCCTCCATTTCCTAAGGAGGTCACTGATGCTCAGGAAGACAAGTGAAAGAATGACATGGCTTTTTGTGATTCAAAATAGTTTTTTGGCTTCCCATACCATGCTTGTAGCAGTTACATTGAGATTGAGACAGAGGAGAAATAATTTATGCTCATTTTACTTGTTCAGTGTGGCTGAGTATTGTTCAGCTCTGTAAAGCATCGAAAGGCTTCACAGGTTATGTAAGATTACCTGATGCCTTTCTTTAAAGATCCTGTGCCACTATTTCTCTGCAGCTGAAATAGTTCTCTGGCAGCTCTATGTGTCACAGCAGTTTCCAAGACTAATTTTGATGTCTGTTCTCTTCAGTAGCTCTTGTTCACGCCATTGCTTGGAGCCTTATGTTGCTGTTATGACTTGGCCACCCACTAGAATGTAACTGGCAAGTGTTTTAGTCCCTTGGCTTGTCAAGATTTCTGTGTGTAAGTCAGTTTCAACTGTGGAAGCTGCTACAAACACTCTCAAAGATAGCTGCTGTAAGTCAAAATAAATTCAAAGGCTCAGTGATGGAATTAGAGCCTTGCCTGAGAGCTGAAACACAACAGTTAAAATCCAATAGGATGAATTACTCACAGTTATCAGTGTGAGCACTGTTTGCCCTCAGTGAAGTCAGCAATGCTGCACCCCTCTGTTGTCAGCTAGCACCCTGTTATGTTGGGGAAATGCTCATTTTAAAATCTTAGTCTGGGATACTGTGGATGAAGAGCCTTGCCCACGAATTTTGCCCACTTGCTCTGCAAGCTGTGGCCTGGTTACATCGTAAGAGACTGAACATTTGTGTGTGTGTGTGTGTGTGTATGTTTATAAAGCTGATTTGATTGATTTTAAAATAGTCGTTCTAAATTAGATTTTCCAAGTTTGTCACTGGTTTTACTAGTCTTATTTCTGGTGTTTCTCTGGTTTGCCTGAAATATTCCATGTATTCCAAAATTTTCCCACTGTTAAAAAATTCTGAAAACTGTAGAATACTTTTTTAGTTGCTGCTTAACACAGGACCAAAACTTCAGTTGGCAGCTGAGGTGGTTTTTTTGTCTATGTGTGTCTTCCATGGAGTATCCTCTGCTTGTAGGAGCAGAAGTGTGATATTCCCTCAATCTGATACTAAACATTTTCAGTGCAAAACAATGCCCAGGACACAGTCATGATGAGAGGGAAAAGCTTCTCAATCCAATGTGATCTACTTACTGCTCTTTGATACTCTAGTCTGTTCATCATGTTTTAATGGATTAAGATTTTCTTTGCATTGCTTTAATCCCGTTTATCACAAAATCGGGTGGTGTTTTAGAATTTCCTTCCATAAGAAAGACAGCAATGAAACCTGGCTGTGTCTGTTTTATAGCTGGCATCTTTTCTAATTCCTGTTTTTTAGAGTCCAGAGATAGCAGTAAAGGAACTGGGGGGGAAAGCTTATTGATTGTTCTTGTGTTGAAATAAATGATGAAAAGTCATTACTGTCTGGCTGATGAGGTCTGGTGTGTGGATGGCAATAATTTAAAGGAAATTACAGATTCATTAGTGAGGATGTGGTCTCAAAGGCTATGTTTAACCATCAGCACAACTTCACTATATAAAAACAGTCACAGCTCTCTGTGATCTTTGACCCTGACTGCTCCAAAAGCTGAAATACACTTCTACATTCTCTTATTTGTCACCACTGTCTGTAATTTTACTTCTTCTTTTTTAAATCAAATTGGTTTGTTGAATTCCTTGTGATCACTTTTCTCCGGACAGTTGAGGTACACAAGGCTGGATGGACTGGAAAAAAATCAGCTCTATGTATTAATGGCAGGGCAGAAAAAACCCTGCAAAGAAGGGTCCAATTTGCTGACTGTCCTGCAAATACAAGACTATATTGGCCCTAACAGGACAAAGTAAGGAGACTGGAGCTGCAGATATATTTGAGGCTGAAGGAAAGAATTGTGAACAGATGGTGACATTTTTTTGTCCCGGTCAGGTGAAGGACGTGCTTGCCCATGCAGGAGGGCTGGACTAAAGGGTCTGCATCCAAATCATTCTGTGCTTCTGTGATTTTTAGGAACTGACCTCTTCTGGAGAAAGCTCATCTCATATTTCTTGTAGTGTGACAGGGAGGATGGAGGAGGGTGAAGGGGAAAATGTCTCGGGCTTTCACGTTTCTCTTCCTCAGAAAGCATGGAGTCAGAGCTAAGGTGGAATAGCTTAAAAATGCCTGCACTGTCACATATTCTGTTTAAGAAATGTAAATGGGATTCAGGGAAAGACTAAACAAATTCATGGTGAATATGGCTTTCAGCATCTGCACAGTTGCACAGACGACATGGGTGATCCATAAATTGATGCTGTAAGCCATGGGACTTGTGTGTTTGTTGCCTTCTGCAGTGGATTACCCAAACATTTCCTACTGCTTCTTGTCAGATAAAGAATATTTGACTGTTTTTCCAATCACTTTTTTCCCTTGATCATATTTTGTGTAGTCTTACCTAGCCCAGAAGAGTATTAATGCATTCTACTCTGCTGTTTGTTGTGAACCCTCCATGCAGGTTTTATTAAATCAAACCAAGAATAATTTGTACTTTATTTTTAGTATCTAGCACTGCCCTGATTTGATTTTTGTAGGGAAGTGAAATCACAGTCCCTGCAATCTGATCTGCTTATTTTGTGAGTCTCTTGTTTGGATTTTTAATGTGGAAGGTGTAATTTTAAAGTTAGGAATTCAGCCTTTCACTGTACTGCTGAATCCAATGACAGTTCTGTGTGGTGGTCCTCCTGGATTGGGTCATGGTTTTTTTTGTGGGATGCACATGTGCTTTGTGTGTTTGTGTATGACCAAAAGCTGCATTAACTGGAAAATGAGTCTGCTTCCCTAAATCATAACATGATTTTGTAGGATATATATTTATCATTTGTATATATAGAAAGGAGGTTTTAGAAATAAAATCTGTTAAACTATTTTTTTTTAACAGAAGAATTGTCAAATCACACCCAATTTTTATGTCTAATACCAGAAATGCTTTAACAATTGCTGATCTTTACTGAACAAGATTAATTGACAAAAAAACCACAGATTCCTGGATTTTAGTGGGTTTTTTTTTTTGTTTGTTTGTTTTGTTTTGTTTTGGGTGGTTTTTTTTTTTTCTTTGTTTGGGTTTTTTTTTCCCTGATATGGAAGCTACTTTAAGCTACAGAAATCCAGATTTATATGGTTAGTGTAAAACATAGAGTTACCATAGGTCCTTTTGTAAACTCTAATAGAATAGAAGGCACTCAATGACCTTTGATATAGTTCTCTGATTTCATTGAATTGCAACCATTTCATTATTTGTTTGGAGAGTTTTGTAGTTGCTTGTTTTATTCTTACTCTTGGACTAAACTGCAGACAACAAGATGCTACAGTGACAAATGCTGTGCAAACATAGGACAAAAAGTTCTTTTCCTCTAAGAATTTCTGCTGTGTGTTTTGAGCACAACCACAGGCTTTCCCTTTGGGACACATAATACAGCTGAGCTGAAGGAAAGAAAAAAGGATGGAAAAATACTGTTATTGACTTTCTAATTATGGCATGGTAATTGTTCATCACTTCTACCTTGAGACTGCTTTTCTTGCAATATAATGAAGGCACAATCTCCTTGCATGTGAACCAGGAGAGCTAGGGAGGAGAGTGATAGATGTTCCTGATTTTCAGAATTTGGAGGGGAAAATGTCCTTTCAACAATTGTGTTTCTGTTGGACTGCAGATCCAGTGTCCCCTAGTGTTTCTCACCTTGTTCAGGGTTAGCTGCCCATCTTTTTAAAGATATTGTTGCTTTTCCTTGTTGCAGCAGTCCTGAATACCCATTCCTAGACATCCTCCTTGCCCAGTCCACTTCTGTGTGGACTTTTTCTGGTGATCCTCCTTTTTCTGGTGATCCTCCTCTGACTCCTCCTTTTTCTGGTGATCACTAATCTCTGGAGCTCACTCCCTTAATATTAAGTTTCCCCCTATCCTTTTATTTATTATATGCCTGCAAATCCTGAGTTGTGATGTGGCTGTTTCTTCCTTCCTTACATGCCACTGGGCAAAGCTTGAAGGATGCACTTTAACAAGACAGCATTTTTAAATAAGTTGTGTGGTTTGGGTTCTTTTTTAAATCTATTTGTTTAAGCCATCCAGGCTTCTGCACAAAATCACTTGTTACTGATTTTAGGCTATGCCATGAGTCATGAAAAGGAGAGCATGTGGAAGGTCTGACAGAAGTGAGGGTCACTTTGGGACATGGCTGTGTGGTGTCCTGTAGCTGATCCCATTTCCCTAAGAATAACTGGAACACAAATCCACCCCTCTGTAGAATACTACCCAGCTCATGAGTGGGGCTTTTAACAGCATCTCAGGAACTCTTTGGGGATGAGGAAAAAGCATGCTTTTATTTCTGCCCATGCCCCAGATCCTGTGATTTTCAAGTTCTGAGGTGTAATGGAGAAGAGAAAGGGGAGATCAGCATGAGTCAACCACAGCTGCTCTGTGGGAGCCCTGTGAAAGGGGCCTTCCCCTCTTGGACTCACTGAGATGTCTGTAGATGTCTCACATGGAAAAAAGAAAGCTGGGAGGTGTTTCCATATTGAAATCCAGAAGTTCTCCTTTTGAATTCTGTGTCAGGGTGCAGGTGGGTTACTGATCCTTTGGCTGGGACAAAAATCCCTCCCCATCACTGGCTTACACAAACTGTGCATCACTGTTCTGATGCATGATCCACAGCAAACCTTTCCAAGCACTTTGTGCCTGAAGTGAGTCTGCAGGAAGGAGGAGAGAGGCAGAAGACAGCCACACTGGGGGCTGGACTGTGATTCACTGTCACATGAGCCTGTTTGGTTTTGGGGATTGAGTGTCACAGTGACACACTGCTCACGTAGCTCTCTAATACTTAGTTCAGCTTTCCAGGTTTCCTAACAGTACTCATGTGACTTCCTTCTCAGTTTCATCACATTAAGAATATTCAAATGAGTTATGTACACAGTTCGAGTCCCCTTGTCTCCAAAATGGGGAAAGTACTGACAAAAGCTGGTATTCCTTTGTTTGTATTCCAAGTGCTTGGAGGTGGAAAAAAAGTAAGTGCCTTCTATTTATTGTGAGGTGTTTGTGAAAACTTTCAATTATTGGAGTGAGGCAGTCATATATGAGCCAATAATTTTGATTTGGGGTAACATAGTTTCATAGAACTAGTCTGCTGTGCAAGGACTAAAGGGCATACTGTGTTTAGTCTGTGTAGTTATTCTGATTATACTAAATGATGGCAACTTCTTATCTTAGTAGTATGACTTTTATTAAATTAATTAATGAGAATGTTTGTTTTATTTAACTAGTTGTTCTCTGTGTCTCTTTATCTGCCTTTTAGAGAAAATTAATAAAACTAAACTTATTTTTAAATTAACTTTTCTTTAAAGTTCATAGGCATGTTGTGGTGACAGGGAGACATAGCTGCACCTCTTGTTGATGAGTTTGCAGCTTATACTTGCATTATGCAATTTGCATGTTTCTGCTTTTAGAGAAAGCAAAGTTGGGCGTAGAACACTTGTGAAACCAGGGTAGTAGGTTAATGAGATATTCCCCTTCTAGCAGTTTAATCTCTTCCAAATCCCCTTATCTGGTAGCTAATCAAATAGATATGGAACAATTAATATATTACTTTTTTTTTTTTTTAAGGAGGAGTTAAATACATATTTCAAAAATGGGCAGTGGTGACTTCTTTATACCCGTTCAAATGTTGCTACTTCTGGAAGTGAAATAGGATCCCCAGTTTCCTTCATGTGTGTAAAATTCCTTCTTTTTGAGTGGTAGCAGGCTTCAGTGACTCTCCTTGTCTGTCTTCTCCTTTTCCTTGTGTGACCCCTTCTCTTCTCTTTGCTTGCAGTGGTCAGTAACAATTTATGTGTCGCTTATCTAAAATAATTGCTTCTTAAATTCTTTTGTAGCCATTTGTCTTGTAGTTTTCTAACCTACTATATTGTTTATGTCAATATTGAAACCTATATTGCTGATTCAATCTGAATTTAAAATCAGGTATTGGTATGACAGGCATTATCAGTGGTTTTCCTGGGTTGGGGAGGGCAGACCTGGCTGAAGAAAGGCTGGCAAAGCCCTCACTCACCAGCAGATGGACAACCCAGACTCCTGGGGAAAGTGGTTTCTTCCAAATGTGGGAAACTGAGCAGAAAATTTATCTTCTTAACAAAGGCTTTCCCGGAGCAATAAGGTGTTCTGTTATAAAGGCACTTTATGTGCAAGCCCAAGCAACAGGGGCAAGTTTGAACTCCTGCAGGTGAACTTTCAAAATACAAATATAACTTATGCACTGGAGTCTTCTTGGTCTGATTATGAAACTCAGCTAATGCTATTTATTATTTTAATGGTGCATTGATGACCCAGGTGAATAAAATTTCCTTGTGTCTTTAAGGAGCCTGGGGTTACTTGCTAGAAATATCAGGGATGAGGAAATGCAACTTCCTAGCTCAGCAGTTTAAATACTCAAAACAGAAAGAAAACTGGTAAATCTTGGCCAAGGTGCTAAAAATGTGTTCCATTTAGGTTTCAAATTCATATGTGTGGAGCTTGCATCTGCTCATCTCAAAACGAATAAGGCACCAAAATGTTGAAATGACTGGAGGAAAGTTGTTTTTGTGCTGGTTTTGGCAATATCCCTCTGCCGTACAACATCTGTAATAGAAAGGAAACAATTAGCTGCCCAGAGGGCTGTCCCCTCAGTGACAAACACATTCTCAGGGATTGTTTTGCAAGTGTGTTCCCTGTAACCCTTGGTGCTCACCCCTCCAAGCAGCTCTGCAGTGCTGTGAGCGTGGGGACTGCGAGCGGCTGGAGACGGAAGGGGCTGCAGGGAGCTGTGGTTTGGACCAGTGCAGAGGTTGAAAATGATCTCATCTGGCTGCTATATTCTGATTCATATTATCAGAATTGGCAGGGCTGGATTTAAGTCCCACGGTTTTCCTCCTGCTGAGAAGAATGCGTGCCAGCTGGGGATCACATGGTGTGGGAGCTCTGAACAATAAAAGAAAGTTACTCGGGGTAACTTCCCTTTCCAGTTAATCCTTTTGCTTTTTGAAACAGTGTATTTCTTCAGTTAATAATTCATTCTAATAGCTTTGTATTGTGCCCTGGAGCACGATATGTAGTTTATGTAATTTAAAAACAGATTTTAAATTATTCTAATCAATTTCAAGCAATGCAAAATAAACTAATGTTTCATAACAATTCTTTAATGTCGATTCTTTTGGTCAGTGCTCTGGTATCCTGTGTGTCCTATATACTTAATTCTTGGCATAAATTTAAAGAGAGATTAGTAAATGCAGAGGATTTGACATGAGCACCATGCATTATAAAGGGAGAACAAAGCACCAAACAGAAAAATGTGCTAACTTGTCCTTTAACCTTGATGCTGCTTTAGTTTCAAACAGCAACACAATGAATAGTAACAAAACTTTCATAGTGGCTGAGGTATTAGACAAAACAACTTACAGCAGTCCCTCCTTCTCCTCCTCCTCCTCCTCTCTCCAGCAGTTTGTACGTTACATAAGCAGATTTCTTTGTTTTTCCTCTTTCCTCGTGAACAGACTTCACTCTTTTCTCTAAGCAGACTGGTTTGCTTACGCCTCTCCCCCCAGCACAGGCTGGCCCTCCGAGAGGAGGAGCATCCTGTGCCTGAGCCCCAGCATGTGAACTGTGAGCACAAACCGAGCATCTGGGGAGAACTCCTTTCTGGCAACTTGTAGGGCTTGTCAATGGGATAAATGTGAGCCTCTGGTAGGGTCACTGCCATTGCAAAAGCAGTTCCTCGTGCAGTGGTACTGGATTACGTTTGCAAACAATGTCTTCTGAACCAGGTAAGGCTGACCGGGATGCTCCTGGCAAACTTTATTCTCTTCAAGGCTTGGGGTGTGTTGGTGTCCAGAGACACCAAGAGTTAAACTCTCTCGTCTGAGGCAAATAAACCGGTGAACATCAGCTGCCTTGTGATGCAATACAGCTGGAATGCTCTGGTGGATTTTTCCTCCTATTTGCAGTAAATGAGCTTGAAGTCTCCTGAACTGACTGCCTGATACATCTGCCACACCAATAACCCCGCTGCTTTGGGCTTGTTTTGCTGCTGCTTTCACCCGCTCAGGACTTTATTAAAAGCCAGTCTGTTTTTTGGTGTTTCTAAGTGGTTTCAGTTCCTGGTTCATTTGCCAGATTCACTGAGCTATGTTCATAACTGTAAGGTTTCTATAGGACATATCTATAAGAATTGTGGATATCTTATTACCTTTAAGATTTATATCCTGCTTAAGATTTATATCCTTGTTTTAGGAAGTAGGTATACACTCATGACTTATACCCAGCTTTTCACCTATAATCTCTCAATAATCCATTTAACTGATACTTATGCTACACTTAATATACAGAATTTGCTTCCAGAATTTAAAAAAAAGCCCACCTTTTATTGCACCATCCAGTGAAAGGTTTGGATTTTTTCCATTGTATGCTTGTAAATGGGTTTTAAAGAATACTATTAAAAATACTGCTTTACTTCTGAGTGCATTTTTCAGTTCTGAGAAAAATTCAGCTTGGGGTAAGTTCAATCAAAAGGTATACCCAACCCTAACACTTAATGTAAAACAGCAGATATTCTGAATTAGGTTTTTCACAGAGAAATGGGTGAAGCTGATTCTGTGGAAGGTTTGGGTTTAGCATGCCAGTCTCCCTCTCTGGAAAGCCCTCTGAGGCTAAAGAGAGGGAAGGAAGTTACTGGCAGAGTGAGTTTGAGATTTGCTAGAGAAGCTCAGAGTAGATGCAATAGTTCTACCCATTTCTCCTGATTTCAGTACTTGTGGGTATCTCCTTTTTTAGGGGGGTACAAAGAACGCTTGTTTTAAAAAATTGTATTTGCTTCTTATCTTTTATGAGCAAGTTTGAAACTGCCCTTTCCCCTCTAGCATTTAATAATCAACTAAAAGGATGGGAATCACAGCTTTCCTCCCACTCCTTAAATACCATTTTATTGTATCCAGAGAAGAATTTACATGTGGATCTAGGAAACTTTCTTTCCTTGATCTTTCCCTGATCTCTCTCCTAAGAGCTGTTTTCTAATGTGTATCCTTTTCCTGTAAATGTGACAGGAAGCCTTACGGATCTTTCAGGAAGGATAATGTGGTGTTATAACCACTATTTCCTCTTTCCCTTTGGCTTGCTTTCAGTCTGCAAAGGCCTAGGCCCACAGAATCTTACATGTAACAGTGGCAGTCTGAAGGTCAAATAGAGTGGTGAAGCTGTGACATTTGGGGTTTTTTTTCAGATTAACAATGTGATGCACAAATAAATTTTTACAAGATTTAAGGTGATGTAAATTATACTATCAGGTGTAGGAGAGCTATGGATATAGACAGTGCACAGAGAAAGGGTGACAGCAAATAATTCCAGTCTGTGTGGGTTTTAAATCAAGTGGACAGATATCCCTGTATCCCCCTAAACAGTGTCAGAGAAGCAGTGATTCTCTTGCTGAAGCGTTGACTGCCTCCAGTTTGAAACACAAAGAAATCCTTCCAGTGCTGACTGCTAGGACTGGGTGAGAGGGCAAAAGGAGGGACAGTACCTACAGGAAGTATAAACTCACGTAGCAGTTCATTCATTGTTATCACCATGGGCAGTTTGGGCTGTTGAGTGTCTGCAGGTACCTGAGCAAAGCTGTTTTTCCAAGCACTAAAGGCCACAACAAATATGTAGAATGTACCTTTCCTGGAGTATTGATGTTTTTGAAGACTCAAACTTTATAGATTTATCTTCTTTTAGTAGTAGCATTCACTATAAGGGAAAAAAACTGATTTCAAGCCATGCCTTTTCAAAGGGTCATTGATACCATGACTCAGAAGTCAACAGGGGCTCCAGTGTTTTCATTAGTGCCACCATTATGCTTTTCTTTGTGCCTGCAGCACTGAATCTTATGTTAGTCTTTTACGTGATACGTGCTCTATAAACAGAAAATGTCTGTTGGTTTACACCAATGCTTGTAAACCCAGTGTATTTGTTGAGTCTTTACTAAAAATTCAAAATATTTATGCAATTCTCCTCTCTCTCTCCCCTTCTGCCCTGGGTTTATAAATATTATAAAACAAAGAAGTAAGTTTCTTCAGTGTTAAGAGTTTGGAATTTTAATGCCCATGTATTTCTTACAGTTTGACAGGTAATGCTTGACCTTGAGGACAGGTGGTCAGGAAAAACAATCTTTCCTTTACATTGCCATAAGATATGTAATGCATTATGATTACTCTTGCTTGCCTGTGAAAAACCCCTGCAGTCATGACCCTCCACTATAAAAAAAGGAAACAAAAAGAAGGGGAGGCAACAGCTGGTTTACGTCATGTGAGGTGGAGAGGGATTGGAGTATTGCCAAACCTTGTATTCAAAAAGAAATTAAATGCTTAACCTTAAACAAATGTTACTTTTATGAGTAATTTCGTAGAGTTTATTTGCTCTCTGTTTTGGAAAACTTTTTTCCCCATCATGCAAACCGTCCACTTTTATTAGTGGCTATTACAATGCTCTTTCTACTGATGCCAAGAGCTGAGGCTCTAAGGACAGCACTAAATATTACATAGGAGTGAGCAGCATTCTGTTGGGCTGCAGTTTTGAGAGCAGCTCAGTGATCCAGTGGGCAGCTGCTGCCAGGAGGCTGCCAGGTCCCTTCCTGGAGCTCTTGGGCTCACCCAGAGCCAGCTCAGCTCTCTCCCACTGTACAAAACTCTGGTGTAAAAGCCGTATCTGCTCGCCTGGGAGCTGTGCGGGCTTACCCTGACCTGGAGAGAAACCCAGCGAGCTCTGGGGTGGGTAAGAAGGGAGCAGTGGGAATTCCAGGGATGGAAAGGTGGGACTTCTCATCTTGGTGGGGGCTGCTCACTCTGGGCTAGCTGCAGTTTGGGTGGGAACAGCCTTTTTTTGGTCTGTCCTGGGGCCTTCGAACATTTGCGTTTTGAAAGGTTGCACATCCTTGAGGTGTTTTGGACAAAACTTCAGCCATTTCAAATTTTTTTCTCTTCTTGAAGTCTAGTTGGGCTTAGTGTATTTTTTACATTACATTCCTTTTTTTTTTTTTTTAAATAGCGTTTTTCTCTCCATTTGCACACTCAAAGATAAATATTCATAGGAATATTAAGCTTTTTGGAACAGTATGATAGATTTTCAAGTTTGCATGGAAACAAGATGTTTGAATTCTCCAGCTTTTTATAAGTTTTAAGAAATGACATTCAAAATTCATCATACAGTTGTTGTTTTTCTTATTTTTTATTTAACATGTAAGATTTTAAATGGAGGTCTAGAAAAGAGAGAAGAGAGAACTAAACAATAGAATACTTTTGAATTTTAATCTCTCAGCCTGTTCAGAGCATGAAGTGTAAAGCTGTTTCATCTGTATAATGTTCAAGAGGCAAATGCATTCATGTGCAGGTCTGTTAACCTGGAGTGAATTCTGGACAAAGAGAGCTCATTTCTGGCAATTAAGGGCTAAGGGATTTTTTTTCTCCATTTGGATTCCAGGCAACTTGTATTTGGCTTCCTTACATAAGGATGATCATGAGCCAGTGGGTTACTGTGAAGTGGTGATTGGTTTCTTGTTCCTTACGGAAAGGGGGTGATGTAAAAGCTGGCATAACTATGGTAGGCTTTAAAGAGACTGGACAAGGAAGGTCCTTCCTGAATGATTACACAGGAAGGCTCTAAATGCACTTAAACGAGGCTTTTTGTAGCTATTCTTCACTTTTTTTCCCTCAACCAGGTCAAAAGCAGGAAGCACTTGCATTCTTGTGAAGTGTCCAGCTTCGGGTTCTTTATATTTCTGGTTTGGTGCAGCGAGCATTCCCTGGGAGCTGCTTGTTTGGGAGCTGATGGTTGTTAATGACTTGGCAGGGAGGCTGGAGCCCCTGGGGAGCCGGGCTTGGGGAGGAAGGCAGCGGCCATGGAGCGGCCGTGGTGCTGCACCGCTGGGGCCCCAGGGCTTCTCAGCATCCCCACCTTCCTCTTTATCATAAAGTTCACGGGTGTACATTCACTTCTAACCTTTCATGTAACAGGAAGCAGTGCCTGGTGGCCTGATGTAGTGCTATTGTGCAGTTAATACCCTGCTGCCTGTTCTATAATTAGAGCATATTTCAAGCCATCCGTTTTTAGATAATGTTTGTTTTTATTATTGTTTTCCCTTTCTATCCCTACTGCCTTCTCCAACCACACTGAGATGTGATTCAATAAAATCAGTATTACCTAGTGTCTACTTGCTTCTGGAAAGAGAGTCTTGTATTCCTTTCCCTATCAATAAATTTGCGTCTTTGCCCAAGCTCCAGTGCATCTAAGGTGAATGAAAGCATGGAACTGGCTGCTTTATTTTTTGGGCAGGGTTACATTTCTGATGGCTTAACTTTCCCAGACCACATCCTGAGGCTAGATGGGTGCCAACACTGGTGCACACAAAGTGGTGGGAGCGGGCAGCCAGGAGGAGGGAGGGAGGGGAGTGGGTGGAACAACTTGTGTCCGTGACAGCTGGCTGCTGGATGAGCCCTGCACTGTCAGACGCTGGCAGGACACAGGGACTGCCTCAGCAGCTGGATCGGGGAAACAGTTTCCATCTATCAGTGATAATTTTATTGACTTGTATTGAGTAATTGACTTCTTTCTGGATCTTTGCCTGTTCTGCATTTTGGATGTACTATATTATGTATTTATTTCTTTAAATTACTTCAATGTGCCTGTATTTTACAACTTCTGCCCAGATCTTCTGCAATAATACATCAGTTACAGTTTCAATCTTCTGGAATTAGATACTTTATTTTTTTTCCACTTTGGGTCTGTGGGGGCTTTTTGCTTGGGCTTGTTTAGCATCCTGTTTCTAAAAATGCTTTCTTTTAGTCCTTTTATCTACAGAAATAGCTGATTTCATGTCTCAAAGCATATGGATAGTTTCCAAAATAGCTCTGAGTCGAGATGAAATAACTTTTCAGATAACTGGGCAGAGAACAAGATTGAAGTGTCAGTGACTTGTTAGAGAAGTTTAGAAGCAATGAATACTGTGCAAAATCATGAAATTTGTAGTTAGCTCAAATTTCTCTAAGCACACTGATATTTTATAATGGCTTATGAATTATAGAAGGGGAGGTCTTACTGTCACTGTCTGAGTAATCCCTGCACTTGCCTGGTAAGTATATGCTAATGAATCCTCTTGAATTATTCCAGTGATTTGTATGAGATAGTCAGATGTATTTTCCCTTCAGCTGACCCCAGTATTGCAGGTGCTTTCCTTAATATGAAGTTAAATTGGGCTGCCCAACATGGTGTTGTACTGTTTATCTAATATATAATAAAAGAAAGAAGAAAATAAATCATCCTAAAAGTCGACAAATAAAGTGAAAAAAACCACCAGGTTCAATGTAACAACCCTTGCCCAGACAAGTGATACTTCTGTGATCAGTAAATCTGTTTTTACAAATGGGGTGTCTTGTTTAGTAAATAGGAGCTTGGGGCACTTAGTAAGTGATGATTGCCATCTGTGCAGAATATGCTGGTGACATAAACTTAGTGAAAATTTTCATTGTTGCATAAAATAATAGTTGAGCAGATACTGCTCACCTCATGCAGCTCTGTGGAGAAAACTAAAATGAAAAAATAATTCTGGGAAAATGTGGAGGAGGCGTATCCTGTCAATCTTTTCTTGTGGTAGGGTTCATAATCAAAATGACTATTAATGCAGTAGGAACTCCAGAGAGCCACACAAAACTTGCTCAAGCCCTTCCTCATTGAACATGAAGGAATCTGTAAAGAGAGCATTGCATAGGGAGGAAGTGCCCCCAGATACAGAACTCCCCAGTGCTCCCATTACCTCATGTGGGAAGAGGTTGACAGATGTGGTCAGGGTCCTGCTGCAACTTTGTGAAATGCAGTCATGTGAGAAGCAGCTCTGGAGCTGAAAGTTGCCATCATGAATTATGGCACTGGCAAAAGGCAGTGCTGGCAAGGAGGGAGGAATTACCTAAAGCTTCCTGATGCAGAAATGAGACAGTAACAGCAGGGCAGCTGACTTGGGCTACAGGGACAACTTGCCCTGCCTATTCCTGGAGTGATGGAGCTGATGCTTCTCATTGTACCCATTTTCTTTCTTGCTTTGTGGCTTTGGGTCCTGTGGTTCT
The DNA here is from genome assembly GCF_023055355.1 of Agelaius tricolor. Classification (NCBI taxonomy): domain Eukaryota; kingdom Metazoa; phylum Chordata; class Aves; order Passeriformes; family Icteridae; genus Agelaius; species Agelaius tricolor. The sequence goes on from NW_027269263.1 coordinate 10,340,853, forward strand.
TAGCTACATGAAGTTCATGGTACATGGCTGTAGGGGCAGGATCTGTATTCGCTTGTAAGACTTGTCATCGTAATAAAAGCAAAGAAAAAATACTGTCCAAATCTGCTGAAAGATTTTGACATTATTTCATGAAACACAAACCTTGAGAAGTCTCTACAGGTAAAAGAATACTATTGCATATTTTCTCTCTAGCCTTTGTGCTTGATAATATGTTTTCAAAGGCTAAAGTGAAAACAAGGCTTTGAGGGAACATATTGTAATACAGGAACTAAGTATGTGGAAGAGGAGTAATTTATTCCTCTGAACAGAACTCCTTGCACTCGGAACTCTCCCTTCAGTCATGTGTTTCTGGAGATGTGGTTTGAACATTTATTTTCTCTATGTACTTAAGAAACCCCCATTATTCATTAAATAGCTGATGAACTATTCCACCATCAGCAAAACCATTGTCACAGTGTGTACAAGTGTAGGTGAATAATAAAAACCTCAGTGAACCAATGGTGTTGTTTGGCAGAGGACCTCAGTCACATAAGCTTCTACTTCCAAACTACAATAATTTGAAGTTCTGTACAGTGCTTTTTGTTTTATTGGAACAGCATCAGCGGTGCATGTTATATTATTGTGCTAATCCGAAATTGAAACAAATGCTGAAAGGTAATCCCATTAATTGTTGACTCATTTTAATAAGACTCCCAGCAGATGAGCAGGTTGGCCTGCAAGGAAATGATTATCAGAGCCAAAAGAACAAAGATTGCAGCCAGACAGGACAACAAAGTGAAGGACACTGAGTCTGCCTCCTGTAGCCAGCATTGGCAGGACATTTGTAGTGACTGTGAATTCACCATTCAGTTCCTTGCTCTGTGTGATTCACTGCATGCTGAGACTGAGATCAGGGGATTACTGATAAATCTTATTTAGTTAATATTTTGGTACTTCATCTTAAAGCTTGGAGTTTATAATCTTGAATTTGTAACTTTAAATATGTATTCAACTTAAAAGTGGTGGCATCCATAGCAACTCCATCTTTTTGGTAGAAATTACTGAAAGTTCTATTTCAGTCTAGAAATGAAAGTTGCCATCAGATAGATGCATGATTTCTTCCAACCAAAACAACTGTAATGCTTGGCAAAACATGGGAAAAGCAGCATGGAATGAGCAAGTCTCCTAAATACCTGCAAATTAAACTGATGCAGTAATGTCTCATCTTAGACCAAGTAGGTATGGGAACATTTGGTATTGGGTTCTGTCACTGATGCTCTACACAACCCTCCTCAGTTTATTAAAAATGAAACTATTTCAGAAGTTGTTTCTTCTTTTAAAATAATTTGGGTGTTGTCCACACTTGCTGTAGTTCTTGCTGAAGTTTCTTTCACTTTTCCTTCTGTATTGCTGGTCTGTGTATTTGTTGCCAGTGGTTCACACACTGTTGTGCATACCACAGTCTGGAAACCTTTGCTCTCTGTTACTAAGTAAGGTACCATATCTACTAAGAAGTTAAATATTTTCTGGTTCTTGGCAAGTATCATATAGCAAGTATTTGGTCTGACATTTTGAAATTCAGTAAGGTTTCCTGTTTAACTTCACTGTCACATGTTACAAGTGCATTCACAGGGGTCATTAAACTACAAGAGCAGCAGTATTTATATACTTTTTGCAATCTACAATTTATATCTACCATATTCACTTGAAGATTTATTTACTCCATCCAGAAAAAGTTGTGAGAGGCAGGTAATATTGGTTTGGTAGTTCTATTAATGTTTGTATGCAGTGAGATATAGTTTTATATCGTTTAAATCTTTTTTACTCCCAGAAAATGGTCTACCTTCTTCTGTTGAACTAAGAATATTTTTGCCTGTGTCTGAGGAATAGCTCTGCAAGGAAAAAACCCTACATTTTTGCATTTTGTCAGCATAGGTATCTGAACTAATCCTTTAAAAGAACCTGATCTGCCCCCTATACTTTGCCAAGATTCCATTTTTCAAAGATAATTCTAAACCATCTGTTATTTGCTATTTATTTTTCTGGCCAGCACCTTCTTGCAGGAAGAAAACTAATTTATTTGGTGAGACAGCCCTCCTGACTTCAGCAAAAGTTGTTTTTTTCTCTTTTTGCAGTGTTTGGTTGTCAGCTATTTACAATATTTCAGCAGTGTCTCGCCACAGTAAAGGCTGGCCTGATGTTTAACCTTTATAGCTCATCTGCACAGAGCAGAATATCAATGTGGAGTTTCTGCACTATTCTGCAGCTGAAAACATTCACAATTCTATCACCACTGCAGTGGGAGAGGTGAGGCTGTATCAAAGCACAACTGTGTCATTAACTCGGAATGATAGCTTTTAATAGGAATTGGAGGAAGGAAGTTTTTTTTTTTTTCATGAGAGAAATGTTGACTTCCAGACTTCCTACTCTCCTCCTTCACACTCCTAATAATTCTCAGATAATTTGAGCTTAGTCCAGTTGTTATTGACATTGGGTATGCTTCAGCAGTAGAAGCCTCTCAGAAGCATGTGAGCTCCTCTCACAGAAAGGATAAATCTGTGAAGGGGAAGTAGCAGGTTACTTGAGACTTAGGTTTGAGGGCAGGCTTGGACACAGCTGTGTGCAGAATCTGTGACCTCATGTACTGGATGTCTGGCTCAGCCTCAACATGGGGTGCTGTAAGTGAGAAGCTGCTTTGTGCCTTCTTGTTCGTGACCAGGGAGCTGCTGCTCACTCTTGCTCTGCCCTTGCCAGCTCCTGTAGTGTTTGGTGAGTAGGTGGGTGGGTTGGAGTAGTCTCTGGTAGTGTCAGTGCCACTTAGCACTCCTCTGAGCTGGTCAGGAGAATGTCTGGTTTGGTTGCTGTGCCCGAACCGGTGCCTTGGCAGGGTCTATGTGCTGAACACCCATTTCTGTCCAAGGCTGGCAGGAATCGTGAGGCTTTGCATTGGTGTTACATGAAAAGATCCAGCAGTAGAACAGCCACAGCCACTGGGGTAGGTGCCCTTGGGACTTAACACATGGGGCATGCATAACTATATAATTTAAGAGAAGTCATTTTCATCCTTTAATTTTCCCTCATGTCATAAGAGATTAATACTTCCCCCATTGATTTTTTTTTTACATCCAGAACCACTGCATTTCTTTCATTCAGAATGTATGAACAAGAGTGGGATCACAGTGGCAGTAAAAATTAGTGCTGCAGCAGCAGAGAAGCACTATGTGCTTGCAAGTGGGAATGAAAATAAACATAACAGAAGAGTTAATGGTTTTGAGATTGGCTTATGGAACTGCTGATGGAGGACCCATCAAATACTAAGACATTAGTATAATCTTCCTGAATATAAATAGGCCATTTTTTAATCTTACTGGCACTTCAAGCTGGCTGGCTGTTTGTCTAAATGTTCATGGATCCAAGTTATTTCTAATTAAAATGCCCTGAAAAAAATATATAATGCATCACCTAGCTTCAAACATACTTGCAGATGCAAGCATGTTTGCAAGCATTCTAGCTTCTCATTTCCTTGCAGATGATAAGCAAAGTAATTAAGTGCTTATCAAATTTGCACTGTTTATTTCTCTTTTCTATTAGCTATTATTGCCTCTTTCTCCCTTACACTTCTTAAATCTTTCCCCACTTTTCTCTCCTCTTCAGTGTATTTAATTATTCCTGATTATAAGAGAGGGGGTTTAATCATGTACCAGTCAACACAGCAAGTGGCTGGTAGTATTTGGTCATGCATGGCATTTCTGACTTCAGGTAAAATTTCTCAGTTTTTATAATTCATGAGAGTAGCCGAAGTGCACAAGCGTTTCTTTAATCAGGTCAGAAATAATCATGATGGGGTTCTACTTCAGCCCTGTAAAAGGTGCAGGTTTTTGCAGCATGTCTGCATTTTGGCATATCTAATGGGACTTTACATTTTATTTACGGGGCAACAACTGTATTTTAAAAAGGCAAACTGCTTACTTAAGTCTCGAGAATTGAGCAGCCCTACTGAAATGCATGCTGCTGATTGTGGAGCAAGTATTTGGGCTGTTTTGGGCTTTTGTTGTGACAAAATGTATCATTGTATATACACTTGAATACAATACACTAGATGAAGGAATTTTCACCACAAGTGTGTGTTTCTGCCACAATTTTATTGTCTGCATCACCTGGAAGGTGCTATTGTTCATCATTGTTCATATATTGTTCATTATCATTGCCTGGAAACTAGGGCTCAGATTTCCACAGGTCTTAAAGGATGTGCTTTGCCCAGAGAATTTTCAGTTTTGCATAGAAATATGCCGTGGATAGATCTGTTGCCTTTTACCATTCTGGCTTTACATGGCTTGAGGATGTGACACAATTAACAAAATCACTAGTTTGAAATATGTGTTAAATGTCTGCAGCATGTCCATCTTGAGCAAACATGGCTCCCAGAGGGGAAGGAGGATTTGTTTAATGGCTTGCACAACGATAACAAATTTGAAGTCACTCTATTTCCCCACAGCCCCATGTGCTGAGTTGCTGGTGTGAAGACAGAGCACATCTTGAATGAGAACACTTCTTGTAGCTTTTGTTTCCTGTAAACAGTTGCAAAAATCCCATTCTAGAGAAGCGCTCTTTTCTGTTGCTTGTGGTACTGTTCTGTCTTACAGTGGACGACCTTTACAAAATGGCTTTTGCCCACTGAATGCAACTAATATTGGCCAGTCTAGTGGGGACCATGTGATGCTGACAACAAAATTGGTTCTTAAGGCCACCTACTATTTTTGCATTAAAGATTTTTTTTCAGCTGTTGCTGTTTTTGCTGGACTTTTCATTAAGGCAGTGTGTGTGCATGTGTAAACCAAGTAGAATGAAAGTCTAAACAGCTGCTTGAGGAACTGGAGTTGTGCTGAAATGATCTTATCAGGCAGGTCTAAAGAAGGGCTGCTGCTGCTGCTGAGAGGAGCTGTCCTGTCCCTTTCCAGCCATATTCCCAGCTGTTCCCTTGTGCAAGCAGCAGTGCTGGGGCAGCTGTGAGGTCAAACCCACCCAAAATGCATTGCAGCTTCCACCTGCCCCATTTCTGCTGCTCATCTCACAGTGCAGTGCAACAAGGGCTGGTGCTGGCCCGGGGGAAGGAGTAGCCAGAAGCAGAAGCTGGGGCAGAAGGTGACAAGGAGGGGGGGACCGTGGCTGACCACAGAGCAGCTCTATTCTCAGCAGCAGCTCTGTTTGACTGGGCGTTATGTGATTGTGAGTGATAACCTTCAACAGGTGTGAATGCCTTGATAAAGATGTGCGTGCAAAGCAAATTCCCATTCTGGCCACAGCAGAACCTCATTTTCTTAGGAAATCCTTATAATAAATAAGGTAATATTTTGATGGAGATTTTTAGCCTTGGCCTGAGCAGTTGACACAGCAGTGGCCCTTACTAAGCTGCACTCTGGGAGCTGTGGATTTTGCAGCATGTTAGCTGACAAATCTGCAAACCAATCAGTTTTTAGTAAAGTCTAAGCTTTCACACTTTGACCCTCATTCCAATCTTATAACCGATCTGAATATAGATTTATAAATTGTGTGCAATTGCCTACCCAATTTATACAACCTACTGACCCCACAGGAGTTACTCTTAAATTTGTTTCTGAATTTAGAATTGTCCATTTAGAGTGCAAACTGCAACATTTGTAGCAGTATTTGTATGGGATTCTGTAAGAGAGGGAAATCCAGCCTGTCAGCTCTTAAGTGGAGACAAGGAAAACTTGCTGGTCCAACTCCCTGTACCATCAGCTTGGTCTTTCTAAGAGCTTTCAGAACTCCCACCCCCAGGAGAGACAGATATGGCTCAGATATAGCCTATACTTGTTGGGCTTTGAGGAATGCTGTGGGACAGAGCTCTCAGTGCTGCAGTACAACACAACTTTTTGTGGATGGGAGTGACACCAAAGGAAACAGAGTCAAGCAATCTCTGCCTGAGATTACAGGCATCTGAGACCTTGCTGCTGTAGAGTGGGGGACCTGTTAGATTATCCTCATCACTCTGGAACAGCCCCCTTTATGTTCTGGGCAGATCCCTTGCTGCTTGGATGAACTAGAAGAGGGGAAGATGCTGTGCTGCTGCTGTGGGTGTCGTGCGTGTGTTATCACCCAGTACTGGGGCTTTGGTAGCACGGATTGTTGATCTCACCGTGGACCTCTGCAGGAATCTGTGTTGGTAGAGGCAGCCTCTGGGTGCAAGGCTCAGTGTTCAACAGGAAAAATAGGCTTCCAGGAAATAAAGAATAAATACTTGAAGGTACTGTTGGAATCCAGAAAATGCTGAAGAATCATTAAGCAGCATAGAGCAGTAGTTGTAGTATCCTTTTCCTTTGGTGTTCTAATTCTAATTCTACAGGCTTGGCTGTAGCTGGGGGTGGGCGGACTTTGCAGTGGGAGAGGAAGTTGGATGGGACCAGAGGGTCCAAACTCTGCAGAGGAGTTGTTGTTCAGAAGATATAGGAGGATCACCTTATGAAATGGTTGAGTGGGTTTTGGATTTTTTACGGAAACATGCAAAAAAAAAAAAAACCCAGCAAAGGCAAGAAAATAGAAAGGGTGGTAAACAACAGGAAATAGAGATGCAGAAACTCTACCCTAATATTTTTTATTTAAATGAAAGTAATTATGACAACACCACAATAATTGATAAATGGGCTTTCCTCCTTTTCCTTGCTCCTCCCACAAAAATGTTCTGAAGTATTTTGGATTCAGAGGTAAATGAATATTGACCTAAGTGACATCTCAAAGTCCTTCATACTATCCTTTCAGGTTTTTGATTGTGTTCAGAGAACCAATTTCTTTTAAGCCAGAAAACTAGAGTGCATGGTTTTGGCCTTCATAATTCCCATTACTTACTGTAATAAGTGCTTTTATTACAGTTTCCATTGTTTGAATATGTTTTACTTTATATTTTCTTCCACATTTCTTATCAATAACAGCATATTGATCCTATGAATGAGAAAATGAGAATAAATTCCATTCTGCTAAGAAAGAATTTGTCTCTGGCTTTGTGCTGTGCTCTTTTTCTTTTTTTTTTTTTTAATGCTTATAAGAGGGCCCTTTACTACCAAAAAAGACACAATTAGTTTAGCTGACTTTTGGATCCTTCCACCAAGTAATTAAATAAGTGTTCTGAATATATAGCATTTCGTACAGATTTTGAATACAGAAATAGAATAGATGAACAAAAAACAGAACTGATCCAGCTCTGTTGAACAAGCAACAATTCAAATGGGAAAAATGTCGGTTGGATATTGTCATGTTCCTATAGAAGAGCTTAGGCTAATCATGGTGGAAATATATTCTTCATATCCAACCCTTCAAGGTTTAAACAACAGAACAAATTTCAGTGAAAGGCAAAGAGGGTTTTTAGGATGAGACACTTTAAATATTTTAATAGTCTCTGTAAGGAGTTGTTAGCATTCTAATAAAAGTTCTTGTAGTCATTCTAGCCTATACTCAATCCTGTTTCTTACTTTTGTGTGTATTTATACTTTTATTTAACTATACTTATTTTATATATAACTACTTGTGTGTATTTGTTTTCCAGGCAGCAGCATCTGTCCAAAGCCCTTGATACTGTCCAGAGCTTGTGCAGCGGGTGCCACAGCCAGGCTTGTGGAGCAGAATGTACGCTACGAAGCGGCTCAGGGAATAAATGGAAGTGTGCCACTCAAACAGTCCCCACGCTCAGCTGCAAGTCCAAAGCCACAAGGTAAGTGCTCTCCAATATTTTTCTTAGGGAAGTTGTTCTCTTGGACTTCTGAGAGCAGCAGAGCACCTTGAGAGAATTGTATTTGAAAGAGAGAAAACCATGGGGCATAAGCTGGCTGCTGAAATACAAATGTTCTGTAAATGCCTTGTGATTCTGTAATTCCTGGCTTATTTTTCAAAAGTCTTGCTGTATTTGAGCTGGACACTATTTTTAAACTGGAGTGTTTGACAGTCTGGCTTCAAGGCAAGGGTGGTGGGAAGATAATCAGGGTCTTTGGAGTTCTAGCAGAGATTGAGAGAAGCCTTCCTGCAGGAGTATGTGGAAAGATGGGAACTTCATGTTTGTGCACCAAAAGCTGACAGTAATGTACACAGACTAGAATTAGATCTCCTTTCTCTCTGTTTCTGTCCATAAATATCTTTACTTTTAAAAGCAAAATAGTATATAGTAAATAGTATAATAGTATATAGTAAATATTGTGTGTATATATATATAGTATAATAGTATTTATATATACCTATATATATATGTATATATAAAGTATATATACACACTTTATATGCATATATGTATAATCATACATATATAAAATCACTATTTATATTGACTCAAACCATTTTTTTATGTGGTCTTCTCAGTAATATTGTTGATTCTGCTGTGGCTGATCACAGCTAAGAGTCACTACGTTCCAGAAATCTTGATTTCAAATCAAATCTGGACTGATATCTTTTAGAGGTGACAATGGGAACTTTGATTATTTTAGAAGTTTAAAAAAAAGTGAGTTTTGAAAACATAAATCACAATGCTGCTCAATGCATTGGATCCTGAGACACAGTGCTTATAAGACAGAAATGAGAATTACTTATGGAAAACCAGATGTGGAGAGCTGACCCCGGCTGAATGCCAGGTACCCACCAAAGGTGTTCTGTCACTCCCATCTTCAAATGGACAGGGGAGAGAAAATATAACAAAAGGCTTCTGAGTTGAGGTAAGGACAGGGGAAAGATCACAAACTGATTACTGTCATGGTGAAAGTGTTGAATTTATTATTAACTAAAATCAGAACAGGAGAATGATAAGCAAAACAAATCTTTAAAACATCATCCCTAGGTTCTGTGTCCTTTCCCCAGGGGCAGAGGGAGATGGGAAGGGGGGTTCTGGTCAGCTCAGCACAGGTTGTTTGTGCCACTGCTCAGGCAGAGGAGTCCCTCCCCTGCTCTAGCTCAGGGTGCCCCCCATGGGAGAGAGTTCAGTTCTCCATGAGCTTCTCCAGCCTGTGTCCTTCTGTGTGCTACAGCTCTTCATGAGCTGCACCAGCATGAGTGGAGGGTGCAGCCTTTCAGGCACAGCCTGCTCCAGCATGGGTCCCCCACCAGGTCACAAACCCAGGCAGAAAACCTGCTCCAGAGTGAGCTTCTCTCTCTCTGGGTCTGCAGGTCCCTGCCTGGAGCCTGCTCCAGTGTGGGCTTCCCATGGGGTCACAGCCTCCTCTCAGGCATCCATCCCTATGCTCCACCGTGGGTCTCCTCCATGGTGGACCTCCATGGGCTGCAGGGGCACAGCTGCCTCACCATGGGCTGTGGGGGAATCCCAGCTCCAGCACCTGGAGCACCTCCTGCCCCCCTTCTGTACTGGCCTTGGTGTCTGCAAAGTTGTTTCCTCCCACATTTTGTCACTCCTCTCTTAGCACAGTCATGTCTGTACAATAACTTTTTTCCCCTCTCAAATGTGTTATCAGAGAGGTGTCACTCCCTTCTCTGATTACTCAGCCTTGGCCAGTGGTGGGTCCCTCCTGGAGATGGCTGGTATTGGCTCTGTTGGACATGGAGGAAGCTTCTGGCATCTTCTCACAGAAGCCACTTCTGTAGTCCCCCCCAGCTACCAAAAGCTGGTTGCACAAACCCAGTAATAGAGCACATCTAAATCAAATACAGAAACTAGAATTACACAGACTCATCATGTAGTAGAGTCAAAAATACCTGTATCACTCAGTGGGAAAATGCACCTTGAAGAATTTTGCATCAGTCCTGAGTTTGTCTTAGAGTTAAGGGCAGGAGGAAATTCTCAGAGGTGTCAAGAAAGTTTTGTTTCCTTCAGGAGAATGAGAGCAAAATAAAGCTGTTTTTTTGTTTGTTATTTGTTTTTACAGAACATTTGCCAGTATTGTTAACTAAACTAAGACTTTTTGCCAGTCATATGTAAACATTACTTATCTGAGGAGCCTTTCTGCACCATTTCCTAGGTCTCTGGAATTAATTCTCTACAGCAAAGGGAACATGTGTTCTTCCTAAGAAAAATATTTTAGAAGTCATTAATGGATAAATAGAAATGTGCTATCAATAAAAAGATTTAAAGCCTTTCAAAAACAGAGCCAACACACTTATTATAAAATTTTAGCTATTAGATAAATTAGGAGTTTTATACTATTGGACCCCATTCATTCAAGTTACACAGCTGTTGTTGATCTTTCCTAGCCATGTTTCCTTTTGTTTGTCAATATTGTGTACTCCAAAATGTGCCACAGCCAGGAATAGTGTTGTAGTCTAAGAAATGCAGCTGTGTAGACAAAATTCAATAATACTGTTGTAAATAGTATTTTGTGTCTCCTTTGTTCATGGCTCACTCTCCATTTATTAATATTAAGTATGTGCACCAGATGGAAGTTTTATACTATATCTTTTGTTTGGCTTTTTATTGAATTGAAGCAAAAGAAACCAGAACTAGTGAGAGATGCATTTGGGAGACTAAATGTTCTAAGCAAACTAGGCTGCTCTGGTTTATTGGTTTAAAAGTGGCCGCTATTTTTTTTAAAGAGCTTTCATGCAGAGGTACAAAAATGTTTTTGGTTTATAGCAGCAGGAAACATTTTTCCATATGATTATTCTAGTCATGCAAATACTAAGTGGCCTTTAATAGTGAAAGGAAACAAGATGACAGACCTGAATTGTAATGCCAATGTATTTGGTTGTGGAGGAGCTAACTGCAAAATGACCTTCATCTGACCTACCAAAATAATTAAAATAAGAGATATAAACATGGCTTTGAGGTTGTGTTGTAAGTGTGGTACAGCCGTTTTCAGTAAAATTTGCTTTATTAAGGGAAATAGAGCTGTAACATTGAGGAAAAACGTTCAAAATCTTGCACTTCAAGTGAACCCTGTACTTTTGTCTGTACTTGGTCTCTGAGAAGTAGTTCAAGTATTTGGAAACAGTTCACTCAGGGTAGCTAGGTCAAGTCTGTGCACGCAACCCAATATAAAATTCTTTATTTTCATTTTAATTTTTTCCCCCTGGCATTTCAAGGAGTAAAAGACCTGTCTGATACACTGTCAGTAATAGCAGAATTTTTGTTCTCTAATAATTCCTTCCATCAACAAGTCAGCAATTAAAGTATCAGATTTCTGTCTGGAGCAGAGTTTGATTCAGGAAAATCTTCGGAACAAATTTGCAAAGCCTGAAACTGGCTGAAAAGGTGATGAGGGAGTTGAGCAAAGGAAACAGGGCTGCAGAGCAAAGCAGTCAGAGTCTGTGTGTCTGTACCAGCTGTGAGATGTGCTGCTTTGCCTTTGCACCAATGCAGTGCATTCCCTGAAAATGTGGACTAATCCACACTGGAGGCAGTCAGTGGAAATAGCAAAATATGCTACCACATATGAATCCACAAGAGAGAAGCAAATGGTTAAATAATTTGAAATTTGCCCTTACCTTCAAATATTTTAACCTTGCAATAGCAGAGTTCATATAGAGTGACGTAAAACTTGACTTTTTTTCCCCCTAGTTTCTTCTATTCCTTGCTCTTTGATCCTCTTGCATCAGTTCTTTTATGATCTCAAATTGTTAAATACTGGGCATTGAAACTGCTGTCTGTACCAGGCAGTTTTATTGAAGGATGCAAAATATGTAGAAATGCCAGCACTTCTTCAAAGCAGTGAAGTGCCTCATCAGTTCAAGACTGTGCATCAGTTGCTCATTTAAATTTTTCTAATGAGAGCCTAGGAGTGCTTATGAATCTCCTGCTGAGGCTGAAGAGGCATTTTTGTTTGGGTTGGAGGTGAATTTCCACTCCAAAAGTTGGCCTGGTTTGTGCTACTGTGAAATGATTATGATGTAACAGATTCAACACTTAAACTTTGGCATTCAATTTTAGTTGCATATCTTCTGTGTAGCATGAATCCTGCCTTCCTTTCTCAGTTATTATATAGTCTGTGGTTAAAAGTTGACAGTAGCCTGGGCTTAAAAAAGCTGAGAGACCTCTTAGAGGTCTGAGATATAGACTGTAATTCCCTGGCAAATTAAACTTGTACAGTGAAAGGTGAATTGAACTAAAACTGACAGCTGTTCCTAAGTAGGCTTCTCCAGTCTTGGTGGTCCTTTAAGAAACCTGCTACAAAGTCTGTTTTATCAATAAAACTAACAAATCCCCAAATTATCTGTGAAGAAGACAAATGAGAGAACAAAAGACATCTGATTATTATTGGTCTTCTCTCTTGATATACTATTGAAAGATTCTTCTTGTAGCGCGAACCAAAAATGTGGAAACGCACATCTCAAAGAGAAAATTATTTTTTTCTCTCTTTCTGCTGTGTTTAGGTTACTGGTTATTTCATACTGTTCTTAAGAGTATAAATCTTTGGCATCTATTCAGCAGTGCTCATCTGATATTCCTGGTGATGATGGATGACTCAGCCAGGAGAGCTGTAGTTGCTTACCACAGGAACTTTTAACTTCATTTTCATTGAGTCAAGGCATAGCAGCATTTTTAACCATTGAACACATTATACTTTCTAAGACAAGAGATTAATTACCTTTGCTGATGTGCTTTGGAGTCTGCAAAGGTGGTTGTACCTCTTGAGCCATTTATATAGCAATACCTGACATTTCCTTATGTATATATGCAAAGTTGAATGCACAGCCAGGCACTGCAGCATAAATCTTGATTTTGGCTAGCAGTGTACAGTACCTGCTACCTCAGTATATGGAAGGGTTTTCTTTGGGCAGAATAAGCAGTTCATATCTCCTAATGAGCTCAAAATTCTGCAGTACAGATGCAAGAGTATTTATAGACTCAAACAGAGCTCTGTATTATACAGGTTACTACAATAGGGCAGTCTTTTCTCTTTTTTCCCCTTAAGATCCTTGCTCTGCTCACACTGAAAAATAATCTGATTAAAACAAAACACTACAGAAGTACATTGAGGAGAGAATTAATAGAATTTGCTTTCCATAATCCCTGTTAACAAGGCTGACCTTACAGGAAGGTTTGAGGGTTGTGGATTGCTTTTTTTTTTTTTGCACTACTGATTCTTTTCTTTCCATTGATCTTGTGGCTATTCTTTCTCCACGGCACTATTTCTGAACCATACAGTAGCTACAGCAGCAGCTGGTAGGGAGTAAGGAATAAAATGTTTTGCCTAAGTGAATTGGCTGGTTGGTTTGTGGTTGTCTTCTGAAGACATTAAAGTGATTTTCAGTATATGGGGATTGTCCAGTTTGACAAGAGTTTCCTCATTGCTTGCCATACATAAATGCTGCTTAGCTCTGGTTTTTCAGCTGCACAAGTTTGTGACACTTCCACAAAATGTCCTAGAATTTGATTTTTGTCCCAGTGGATCCAGTATAAAAATAGCTACTAACTAATTCCTTCTGCTTTATCAGTAGACATTAATTCCCTCAAGTTTAGTAGTTTTAATATTTCCTTGTGAGGATATTAACATTTCATGAGATGTGCAGAAGAACTGGAGAGCTGTACAGGTCCATTGCATAAGAGACCTCCCAGGACTGGGGGTTATACAGAGTCCATTGCAAGAGCAAGAAACATTCTTACAAATTCCTGTGGTGCTGGTCAGCAAATCCACTCCGGGTCCCCTTTGCTGTCCACCTCCTCCCCGAGGGGATGGCAGTGCTTATGATCAATGATGTGTCCTGCTTTTCCCCAGCCTGCTGGTGCCTCCTTGTCTCAGCTGTCCCATGGCTTTGTCAGCACAGGCAGCTATTCAGTGCTTGGACAATTATGGGATGCTCGCTGGCCTCATTCTGCCAGGCCTTGCCCGAGCTCCCTGGGAAGAGGGAATTTGGGGAAAGCTGTTCCACTGCACTGCAGCTGCAGCAGGACTGCATGGGGCTTCTCATGAGGGACTGCACTTTCTGCAGCTGAAGCAGTTGCACAATTTAATAATCTGCTTGTTTCAGGGTTGCAAATAACTATTTCAAAAGAGCAGTGTTCTGAGTCATCTTCTATACTGCATCCTTCTCCAAACTTGCTTTTTTTGCCTGTGTTAATAAATATAAAGCTTCTGAGGACTGAGGGTGCACATATGCACAGTAAAAGCATCTGACCTACAGTAATTGTCTTCCTTCTCTCTCTGATTATTTCATCTATCAGCCTTTGCAGTTGGTGTGATTGAAGTCTAAAGCTTTTTATGGCAAATTCATTTCTGCATAGAGTCTCTCATGGTACTTTTCAGACTGTAGTGATCACTGCAATCCCATTAAATTGCAATTAGGTTGTTGGAAACACAGACAAATATTACCTCCTGTATTACCTGTCAATTAAATGAAGGGGAGAAATGAAAAATTGCCCTTAATCACGTGTTTCTTCAAGTTTATCACTATGATTAATATATTTGAAAGAATTTTTTAACATCCCTTTCAAATGTTGGTTGATGGGATTTAAGGCCATTCCTGTGGTGCATGGGTTTTCCAGGGTAAGTTAGGAAGATATTCTGGCATCAGAAATGCAAGAAACATGGCTTTTCCACATCCACCTATTGTGTATCCTGTACTAGAGCTTTTGTCCCTACCACAGGAGTGGTAAAAAAAAAAGGCAGTTCAAGTCCTCCTTCCCTTCCCTTGCTCACAGGCAGGTTTTATAGTTGCTGGAGGGCCAGTGCCTGTGTCCCACTGGAATGTGGTGCCTGTGGAGCAGTGCCTGAGCCCCTGGGCCACTGGTTCCACTGGCAGGATATTGCCTACTCCTGCCAATTTATGCCGGCCTTTCAATAATTTTTTTCCAATTTCATGTCAAATGCTTTCATTGCTCCCACAGTATGTTTTGGGGATGTGTAGGGGAAGGAACAAGTGTTCTCAGGAATTAAGGTACTCTTCCATCAAGTCTTTCCTTTTGATGGAGCTGGGCATTCATTGCTCCAGTGTGGAATGCATTTGGGACCAGTCTGTGATGTGCTTTTGTTGCCCACAAATGCTGCATGGTTGCTTAAAGATTTTAGTGCTGTGACTTCAGTTGTTTTATGTGTCACCTTGTCTTTTGTGTTCTAGTCACTGCTCTATTAAGCAGTGGCTGATCATCAACAATCTAATTAGAAGGACTTATGGTAAGGATGGGGAAAAAGCAAGAATAAAAAAAATGTTTTCAGGGGGGAAGGTTTTCAGCAGTATAATTAGACAAAGGTTCAGTGAATAAGGGAATTTTAAAGCTGAAGGCAAATACCTTTTCTACTGATAATTGTTATTGAGGTCACTAGGGATAAGGTAAAGAATGAGAGCACCAGAGTTTTGGGGCAGCAATTTCCTTTCTCTTTCCTTTGTGCTTAATTCTTTTTTATTACAAAATCTGCAGTCATAAACTTCTTGTATGTATTTCCTACAGTACACTATGAAAACAAACACTCAGAAATAAAACAAGAAAACTCCCCAATTTTCTAGCTTGTTAAAGTAGCATATGGTTCAGCTTTTAGTCAAGAAATGTTACAAGATCCCTAATACCAAACAGTGCATGAAGAATTATATGAAGTCCTTGTATTTGTAAAGCTGCTTTGAGGTTGAATAAAGCCAAGAGTATCTCTCTTTCATTGCTGCAATGAGTTCTTTATGACAAAATCTCATTTGTGAGAGTAACCTGGTCTTGCAGAAAGTATCCCTGACCATGGCAGGGAGTTTGGAACTAGATGATCTTTAAGGTCCCTTCCAACATAAACCATTCTATGATTCTGTATTCTAGAAACTCAAAGGAATACAAGTGATTGATTTTTGTTGTTCTCTTTGCAGTGCCTCCAAAGCCAATTCATCTGCAGAAGGCAACATACCAAACCCCTAGGCATAAAGCTTTAACAAATCAGAAACCAAGAATGGAGGAAGAGACACCTGCTGCTGTTTCTAGTGTCACAAAGGAAAAGTCCAGTAAAGTGTCAGATCTCATCAACCGTTTTGAGGGAGGCAGGTATGTGATAGAATTTGATTTGGTTTGTAATTCTCTTTGTTGAGGGGGGATTATTGGAACTTGAAGCTGTTGATGCCTTGTGAAGGCTGACCTAGAACAGAGGCTAGATGGGGTTAAAGAATAAAGTAGGGATTTATTAGAAGGCCTCAATGGATCCACCTTGGGCAGCACAAGAGCCCAGCCAGGGCTGCACCCAAGATGAACCCAAAATGGTCACCAAAAATGCACAGGGTCCCACACTTTTATAAGTTCTGGTCCATTTGCATATTGGAGTTAATTGTCCAATTAGAGCTTCAGCTAATGAAGCCCCTTCTTCTTGTTTTCCTCTCTTCAGTCCACATTGTTTATGCTCTTGGGCCTGAAATTTGAATCATTTGTCCTTGGTCCCAGGCTAGAGAGGGAATTGTTTTGTCTATCTACTCTGTGAAGAGAGCAAGAGAGCTCACCATACCCTAATATGAAGCTCAGAACTACACACCAAAACAGTACAGAATCTGAAAAATATAACATCTGAAACCTGAGGCATCACTGTGAGGAAGAACATTGGTACTGTAGAGGTAGAGCTCACTCCTATCCCTGCTAAAGGACTTGATGGCAAAACTGCGTGTGTTTTGAAATAGTGAGAACCAGTTGTATATTTGGTTTAACAAGGTGTGTTTTTTCATAAGGCTTTTTCATTATTCCTAATTTTCCTTTAAAGAAAAAAAAAAGAAACCTGCAGTATTTTAAAAACAACCTGAAAAATGTCAGCAATTTGAAATAAGTTTAATATTGAAGGTAATATTAAATACTTTTTTTCTTGAAGGAGAAAAAAATACTTTTATGAGCAAATAGAAAAACCTGAAATACTGGTTTTAATTTCATACTGTCTTAACTTCTTCAATTGTTCATGTGAAGAGGGTGAACTCTACAAATTATTTGTAGTGGTATGGCATACATTCCCTAAATGTATGGCTTGCTTTGTAGTACTTGGTGATTTTGGTGGAAAAAAAATCATTGTTCTTGAGTTTCAATTCTGTGGTTTATGGGTAACATTTGGAACTTTGGGAAAAAAGAACCACAGCCAACATTGCTTTCACAAAATGATGTTTCTTGGGTGACTTTAATTGGATGCACATGATGCATCTCTAAGTAAAGGCATTATAAGCTCTGAAACAGAAGTTTCAAATACATCTGCTCTGTATGAAGAGAGTGACTTTCCAGAAAGCCCATGACAGAGGAACAGCTCAAGAAACTGTCCAGTGACAGTTGTGCATTGCAAGTTTTGGATGTGGTTTTTTCATGTTCCCTTGGGACATGAAATCCTTTGGATCTCAGAAGGGATGCCCCCTGTGGGAGTGAATGAATGATGCACCACAGAGTACATGAATGCATGACCTGCTGTGGAGCCAGAGTTAAAAAGGCTTTCATTGAAAGAATTTCCCCTCAAGATGGGTGAAATTTTAATCCTTTATATGGAAGCAGCTGAGCATTGCAAAAGTATGTTTGTCCATTGGAATAGAAATAATTTCAGAGCTTCATCTGCAAGAAACTTCTATCATTAGGCAGAGACTTGCACTTGGTGATGACAGGTTCTCAGAGATGGGAAAACAAGATTTCTGCAGCACTGGAGGTGCTGTGAAGTCTTTTAGCACCAGTCTCTAATCCTGCTATCACTCTGTTTTCCAGTCTTCCTCCAAAGCATCACCCAGCTTTTAAACAGTGCAGGATCCTTAAAAAAAAAATAATTATCTTTTCTGAAAGAAAACTCTTCAGGTTTGTTGTGCCCTGCAGCACTGAGCCTTGCATTTCTTCCTCCTAGACCTGCCTGCTGTGCTGTGCAGGAACTTCTTCCATATTATGCAATCAAAGGAAACTAGAAAGAAAGAAATAAAACTTTCTTGTTGATAGACCTTTACAAGTAGGGACATTTTGTGAGCTATGGGAAGCTGAGTTGTTTTTGGGCAGCATAATTTATTAGGTACACCAGTAATACCTGTCCAATGACTAAATTCTACTCAAGTGTATGATCTCTGCTTGTGAGAAACTTTTATGATTAGCATGCTGGGTTCTGGATTATCCTGCTTTGGCAGTGGAGGTAATTCTTGGTTTTTTGAATGAGCTCAAACCCACAAAATATGTCTTCTGTGAAGCTGAACTTCAGTTTAATTAAGGATCTTGAGATGGCTATGTTCATGAACTGCAAACTATGATTGTCAACTATAATAACTTATTTTCATTAGTCTGTACAGCCCACAAGCCTGTAGGCATGTCAGAAGGTTAATTAAACCTCTTTGTGCAGGCAACTGAAAAACATATATTAGATTTATCCTGGAGTTAATTTTATTTAATAAAAAAAATAGTCTTTACATAACTAAAGAAAAAGTGATTTAAACTTTTTTTTGTTTTATGATGGAAGAAGATAAAGCTAGTGTAAGTTATTTTTGATCTGTGTGCACAAAAGTGCAGAATATGTTTGCAAAATTTGTGTAAAGTATCCTATAAATAAGGAGTAAAAGTAAAGTTTGTAAGCAGTTTTCATCCTTCCAGAAGATGGAAGTCCACACCAGGAATAGTTAGAGGACAGTCAGGAGCAAGAGATAATATGTTTAAAGCAGAGACAAATTTTGCAGAAAAAAGATCTTCAGAAAAGATGCAGCATGAAAAAAAGGACATTGCTAACTTAGGAAGCTGGAAAAGAAATGAGAAAAAAATGTAAAGGTCCTCATATAATAAATATTCTGAACTAAGGAAAGGGATGCTAAATGTTCTTGATTGATTTTGTTTGATTAATTTTTAATAATTAAAGAGCTGTTAGGGAATGGGCTATTTGTTAGTTTAAGCAGTGGACTAAGACTTGGGAAACCACAAGCCTTGCTCCATTTCTGCCAAAAACCTTCTGGGACACTTTGGGCAAGTTGCTTCATCTACCAGTTTCTTGGTTTCCTGCTGTTTCTTGGAGCTAAGAATAGAAAAATTTAAGTTGCAAAAGATGACTGAATCCAACTGTTAACCCAGCACTGTCAAACCACTAAACCATGTCTTCAAGTGCCACATCTTCACATCTTTTAAATACCTCCAGGGATGGTGGCTCAAAGTCTTTGCTGGACACCCTGTTCCTGTGATATTTTCTGAAAAATCCTTTCCTTAGGATTTTTTCTCCTGAGAAGCTGAGAGGCCTCAGGAACAAAATGTAAACAATGGTTATCTGCTGCTGTGGAATGCAACAGGTGGATCTGTGATTGGTCTCATGTGGTTGTTTCTAATTAATGGCCAATCACAGTCCAGCTGTCTGGACTGTCTCAGTCAGTCACAGGATTTTGTTATCATTCCTTTTTTATTCTTAGCTGGCCTTCTGATGAAATCCTTTCTTATATTCTTTTAGTATAGTTTTAATATAATATATATCATAAAATAATAAATTAAGCCTTCTGAAATATGGAGTCAACATTCTCATCTGTTCCCTCATCCTAAGACCCCTGCAAACACCACCACATGTTCCAATGCCTGATGACCTTTTCAGTGGAGAGTTTTTTCCAAATATCCAATATAAATCTCCCACACACATGGGAGTCAGGACACACAGGGATGCAATGGCTCATAATGGGCAGAGGTCTGGGTTTCTGGTAAGAGAAGCTTGTTTGTAAGTGTTTTATTGCATTTCAGGTCTCAGAACTTCCTAATATTAACACAGGAAAAAAAGATTTTTTGGGAGAAATTGGTTATATGGTGCAACTCTCCTATTTCCCATACCAGGATTTTCAATAAGTCCATATTTAACTCTCCTCTCATCAATGCTTTGTTTGCTTGGTGTTTTTAGCTCACTGAACCCTAGCGATTTCAAGAAAGATCCCTCCGTTCTCCACATCACTAAATCTCAAGGAAGATATGGGTCCACACCATCACCTCAGCCAAAACTCCCCTCCCAGCACTCACTACAGACACAGGGAACCAGTAACACTGACAGAACTCAGGTTGCACAGCTGCCCACAGCCAACGGCGTGGCGGCGCAGGAGGAAGAGGAGCGGCGATCGCCGGAGCGCGGCTCGGCCGCATCCACCCCGCTCCCGGCCGGTGCCACGGACAGCAGCTTGACAAACGGGGAAGGAGAAAGCACCCACACAGAGTCCCTGCCAAGTGTGGCTGCCTGTGAGGAGCAGATGCTCAACAGCTGCCACAGGACTCCCAGCAGTGACACGCTGCTCCCACCCCAAAATGAAACTCTAGGAATTGATGCTGATGTCAAGGAAGAGCCGGCTGAGGAAAGCAGTAAACAAGATCAACCTGTAGAAATAAAGGTAAGGAGAGAAATGCTTTCATTCCTGATATAGCGCTACTTTTTGTATTTTCTCTAGGTTTTTATGTACAAAAATAGGCTTCCAGGAGCAGGTCAGAAATTGAAAATATTTTGGTTATTTTCCCTCTGAAAAAAGATGAGAAAAAAATCTTGCTTGCCTTTTCCCACACTCTCCTCTCCTTTGCTTTTCTCCTCATCCCCTTGGCTCTTTCCCCATTAGTTATCTGAGGTTTAAAAAAAAGTGAAACTCAAACATGTGTGCCTGTTTAGCACCATGCTTCAGCTGTGCTAGCCTACAAGGGACACATGTTAGTGGTGTATATGAAATAAAATGCCATGTGCAGTAAACTGTCATGACAGAGCTTCAGGCAGAAGAGTTGTGTGAATCCCTAACTTGGATGTAGTTGTCAAGTCAAAGCTGGAAAGGCAGTGGCAGTCTGCTAGTGATCAGATAGATGCAATGTTCAGGGTATACTAAATACATGACTTTTTACCAAGGAGAACTTATATCATGATGAATTTGAGCTCCCTTGTGAGGAAGAATTTAAATGCTTAAGTGAAGTAAGTGGGTGGAAGGAAACCTGTCTTGGGAAATTAATTGCTGGAAAATGGTGCATACTTTTCACTTGTGAAAGTTGACTTGTGAGTTTGCTTCCTTTTACCAAAGCAGTAAATGAGATTAACAGTTCTGGTCCAGCCATCCCCTGTTTGGCAGGGGGAGCTTGCCCAGCCTGCCCAGCCTTCCCTTTCACCACAGAGCCAACCAGCTGATGCTGGAAAAGCTCCTCACTGCTGGTCAGGTGTGCACCTGCAGCAGCTCACTGCAGCCCTTGAGTTTGGTTAGCTGGGGGTCACATACATACGTGCCTGGAGGTAAATTTTGCAATTCTGTGAGTGGGAAAGGTGGATGAAATATCCTGGGTAATGATAAGAAAATGATGGGCTGTGTGGTTTTCTTCTTTTTTTTAGGGGTTGGGGTTTTTTTCTGTAGTGTTTTTTTTCCAGTAATGAGTGAATGTTATGATCCCCACCTAAGCATAAGCCTGGGTACAGTCCAAGGCACTTTTGGCCTGCCACACCTGTGATAATGTTTCTGTCTCCTGTTGGGTAATGCCTGTTTCCCCTCTCTGTGCCTATGAAGTGCTGAATTCTCAGTGGGCAACGATGTAAAGCTTGAATCCAAGTCACGCAGTAAGGTGCTGGGAGCATTTTCAAGAAAAAAAGCTGAAAAGGGAAGCAATTCTGTTTTTAAGTTCAGGAAGGAACTGGGCAAATGCTAATGGCAGCAACCTCATTAAAACCTGTCTTTGAGCTGCTGGGACCAGCACATGTGATCTGTCTTATATTGACACTGAGTCAGCTTGTGAGGTGTAATGTCAGTGTACCTAGATGTATATTGTTCACTGGTGCTTGAAAGGTACAAAACCAAGACATAGCCATGCAGGATGACTTTTAAGCTTGCACTGATGCAGAACTGAATCTGTAAAACTGAGCTGGGTCACAGCAACCCTTCCTGAGATACCTTGTGCAACAAGGACTTCCCCTTTAGTCTGGTGGGGTTAAGTATGTCTGCCACCCTTTACAGAATCAAACACTGATTTAGCTTAGATTAATGCAACCTGGAGATGGAAATCAGTCCTGTGGTGGTCTAAGTAGCTGCTGCCATGCTGTCTGAATTAGGAGAAGGATGATGAGCACCAGGAGAGTTCTGGTGGAGCTTTAAGCTGTTTGTGTGTTCGAGCACACACTGGTAAGAAGTAAGAGCATTAGACAATCTGTGATTTTGCTAAATGCCTACTTAGTCATTATAGAATATTAAAACTGGGATGCAGTCCAGTTGAAGTTGCTCCACACAGGATAACAGCACTCTCCTGCCCTTTTGATTAAAAATGTAAGTACAGTTGAATAAAAGCAAAAGGAGCAGATGCATGTGAGTCATAATCAAACTTTGAGTCTGATATATGTATTTTGATGCTGATGCAAAGTATCTTGTCTCTTGCATGTCATGTTTCTTAGTTCAGGAAAGAGCAGAAAGTGGTGCTCTCCCTCTTTGTAAATGTGTACATGTGCAGTAGAAGTAATCCTAAATCCACAGCTGGAAGGGGTGAATTAAATTGGCAACTGGTGCAAAACCAATGCAGAAATTACTTTTTGGACTTGGAAAAGAAGTCTTGTTTTGAAACAGTGTTGCTCTTACAATTATTCCTCTCCCTCTCCCCCCAGTCGCTGTAGATCTTACTAAAGACAGATTATTGCAGGTTCTGGAAAAAGTTGAGCAAAACTTATTATATTTGGCAGTGATCTGAAACAATTTCCCCAAACAGCCAGAGTAGAGTATCCTTTATTTCTCTTATTTACTGAATTAAATACTGAATTAATTTTGCAGGTAATGAAACACAATCATAACAAGCAAAAAGACAATTAAAAGTTAAAACTTTCCTGCCTTGCAGCAGAAACACCTCCTGTCATAAGAATTGGTTTGTGTAAACTGCGGAGGCTGAATAGTACAAGAACATCTCAATCAATTAACTTCCTGAATAACATCTTGTGGGGAATCTGCTGCTGCAGCTAACTGAGGACAAGAGGACAAATGTGTCAGTGTTTGCTGTGGGACTGGTAGGAAATAGGGATATAGACTGCCTGCATGCCACAGATGGGGAGAATCCACTGAACATCTTTTAATCAAGTCCTTATAGGATGTCTTCTTTTAATGATAGTGCTGGGGGGGTCTGATGTTTCAGATGCAGAAACCTGGTGTAGATACTGGATTTCTAAATGTAAACTTTCACAAGTTTAACCAGGGTAAAATTTTTGGTTTTGCAAAGTTAATTCTCTGCCAAGAAATGTTTTGCTGTTGAAAGACTTGAGAGGTTCTACCAGCTCGTTGATTCTACAGTTTTTGGTCTTCTTTGGGAATAGTACAGGGAGCAAAGGTGCGTATCTTCAGCAACCAATATGAATGCATAAATCTTCTTGTGAACAGTCACTACTTTAGGGATACCAAAATTTTCCTGCTTTCTTGGTTGCTGTGCAAGAAACAAGTACAGTCTAATTTAAATTTTATTTCTTCATACTCTACTTCTCTCACCCTGTCTGTGTTGTTTAATATATTCCTTCAAATCCCTCTGGGCAAGGGCTATGCCTGAGTAAGAGTGAATCATATACATCACTGTCATGTTGGCAGGTACAGTTTTCTTGACAGGAGATGGCTCCTGTTTGGTTTGGATAATAAGAAAGTTAATACTTTCACCAGCATTTTTCACACCTCTTCTTACTTTCAGAGTTCAAAATCACTTACTTTAATTTCTTTCTTGCATAGTAATATAATTATTCTAAGGATGAGCAGCTTTGTAATAAAGAACTAGACCCAGCTGACAAATTTACTGTAATCATTGGAGTAGAGATTCAGGTTTGCAGTCCCTGCTGATGCAACTCTTGGTCTCTCACACCGCTGATATTTTGCTCCAGGGATGAAATAATGTACCTGTGTAATGTAAATGTTCTCTATATAGCACACTAGCCATTTCTGCTTGGTTTTATATGTTGAGTTGCCACGTGTTATGGATTGTCACAGAAGTTTAAAATGTTCCTTGAAATAATCGTTCCTTGAAGTTCCCCCCCAACAGCACCCCCTGCTTCCCCACTGAGGACACGATGAAAGAAAAGCAATAGTAGAGTTTTCTGCTATTTTGCACTGATCTGACCCTGTAGGTGTGTGTTCTTAAGCTGGAATAGGAACACGCCACAGTGATTAAAATATAACTCATCTGTGATGTGCATCTTTCCCCCACACAGAAGATCCCTCTGTCAGGTTGTACAATTGATGTAGAAAGGAGGTGCAGGTTCAAGAATTAAGATGTCTAAGGTTGATACTGAGAGGATTGGAAATCTGGGCTCAGCTCGTTTTATGTGATTTTTTTTTTTGCGTTTGTTATGCATGATTTTCCCTCTCTTAATTAGTTCAAGTAACCTTCTAAAAACTATGGATTGCTTCTATAGCACTGCTTCAGGGAGAAAGTGGGGTTCTGGGGTGAGAAAAAATAAAATAAAATTACTGAGGAACCAGTAACCTCCATGGTTTTGTGCCTCAAGTCCACGTGAGAGATCTTTAGTAAATGGCTGCACTAAGCAGCAAGCTGTAGCTGTAATAGCTAATCCTCCAGCTCCCTGCCATGTCTCTTGACAGCACTTAAAACACTGTTCTGCAGGTTACTGTGGTTGCTATGCTGATTTAAACAGATTTAATGAACAGCTTTGAAGTCACTATTGAAAGCCTGTTTTTAGGGAGGAGGTTTGCCATGTAGCAGTGCAACTGTGAACACTGCAGATTAGAACTGAAATACGTTGAAATTTGGAATACTTATTGAATACCAAAATGGGGAAAAAATGCACTGAACTGCTTTAAATATAAGACTATACTTTAATATTCCGTATTCTTCACACAATTTTTGTAAAGGTACTTGCAAATGTTTCTCATAGCCTTGTGGGAAGCAGTGTGCGGCTTGAAATCAGAAACCACTCAAGCTCTGCTCTTTATTTTTTGTTTATGAAGAATTTTTATGGTTTGTCTAGCAATTACCAGTTTCCCATAAGTACTGTGATAATACTGCCATTTATTTCAGGAAGACTCTGATGTCGTTAGATGTGAACAGACTATCACTAGATCTGGAGAAAGAACCTTGTAATGGAAGTGTCAGTTTGTTGAGCCTGACACTTGCAAGCCTGAGGCATTTCCCTAATGTTTTGACATTGTAGAAGGCTGTCCTTTCATTGTTTGTTTTGGAGTAATTTTGCCCAGCAACTTACAATTACATATTCTAACATATTTAGTTTAATATTGAAAATTGAGTGAATGTTTTAAGTTTCTGTTCAGCAGAAGAATCAGAAATATATTTTGCAGAATAAAATATTTTATAATGAAAACTTCCCTTAAAATGCAAAAAATACTTCCATAAAGACTTAATGAAGGAGTCCTCTAATTGCAGTCAATAATTATTCAGCAATGAATGTATTGGTGAACATAAAACATCTTGTACCACATTTTTCAATAATTTTGCTGTGCAAAGAACGTACAGTTCAAATAAGTTCTGGAATGGGGCGGGGGTGGGCACTGAGTGCTCCCATCTGTTCCCTCTTACTCTGTAAATCAGCTCCTCCAGCTCTGAAAGGTCAGTGGTACTCAGTTACCAGGATGTGAGCTGATCTGTTGAGTAGGGAGTTGGTGCTTTGGCAAAGATCCCTATACAAACTGGAAAATACTACATCTTCTAGGCTTTGAATTTTACTTCACAATTTGACTGATTTTTAACATTCTCTGGCTTTTGTATGTGTTGATTAAACTGTGAGAAATTATGTATTTTTCAAAGTTGGTGTTTATTACTAAATGTTAAACTTGTAGTTCAGTTTTTGGACTATAAGGTAGTCATAAGTATTTTCAATTTTTTTTATTATTATTAAATTGTGTTTTCTTCAGTATCCTAAGAGTTGTTCTTCTTTTCTTCCAGGAGACAGATGAGCAGAAACGTCACAAAATTGCCAATGAGCTTCTGCAAACAGAAAAGGCCTACGTTAGCCGACTGGACCTCCTAGATGGGGTACATTTTTCTCAACTTTGCTTTTATTGTGTTGCCTTGAATTCACTCTAATGGATATGTATAAGTGTGGGTATAAATTACATGAGGTGTGGCATGTTTTTCACAATTTGCTGATTTTCCTGCCACTCATTTTCTGTTCCCTCACGGTTTTGCCTTTGCTTCTATTTTAAGAGTGCTATATTTTTAATAAGTATTAGAATTTTGTGGCTATTAATGCAATATGTTCTGTGTGTGGGGATGTCACTTTAAGCAATCATGCTGGTAACCAACAAGGAGGATGGATAAGCATGTTTTGGCTTCCAGTGAATTGGAGTGAATGTTGCAATCACCCATTCATTAGAAAATTACTAAATCCTCCTAATTTGAACTGCCCAATCAGAATTTTTCTTTAGTCCCAAAGAACCTAGAAATTGCCCATTCCAAAAAGAATATCCTCTGTTTTCCCATGACAAATTTAGAAGCAGAAGTTACTCTTCCTGCAAGGAAAGGGTTGGACTCTCATGCTTTGTACAAGCTAGCTGATATTTCTTAAACATAAAAGTCTGTGCTTGAGAATTTTCCTTCCTAAGTCTTGTTTGCTTTCCACATGACACATATACACTTTACTTGGATGTCTCTAGCTTTGCATTGCCTTACTACAGCATATTTTTCTCAGACTCTACAGTTTAAATTTCTCAGATTCAGTGCAGAAGTTTTGTACAAACAGTTGATGAAAAGTAAAAAGTCTCAACTGATACAATAATTGTTCAGGCTGCTTGGGGATCTAAGTAATTGTCCTCAAGAAAGTGGATTTACACAGCAGACCTACATTGTGATGGATGTAGGGTAACTTTTAAAAGCCAAAATATTGCAGGGGAAAAAAGTGATTTAGAGAACTTTAAAAATAAAAAATATGTTTATTTCCTGCATAGATCTTTCTGATGGGTAATGTACAATTATTTTCCTTGATGGCTTTTTAAGTGCATTACTGCTATGTCTGTTTTTCAAATATTAACTGGAGAAAATTCTGAAAAATGAGTTTAAAACACAGCTGCTCAACTGCTGCTAATGAGAGGAAAGCAGAAGACTAGGAAGGGACTGTTATATTTCTGAACTTGGTTAGAAAGTTGTGTAATCTTTATGGTCTTCAAAGTAACTTACTGTCCTCTGGGCAATGCAGCAAACTGGGCATATTTTAGAGTGTATGTGGAGAAAAATGTTTTTTTTTTCTTTTAAGACACTACAGCTGTCTCAGTGGGGATGATCAAAGTTGCTGTCTTCAGTCTCTTTTCTTCTTTTGCAAGTCCTTACCCAGACTTCTGAAGCCTTTTCTAGGGATATACAATCTGTTCAAGCATGGGAGAGGGTGGCAGAGGGACAAGAGCTCTCCAAAAGCACAGTTTTTCTGTGATGTGCATATTAACAGATGCACATTTTGTAGGTGCACCTAGTCAGATTGAGCCCACTGAAGGAGAAAAAATATATTTATTTTTAAAAGATACTATAGTCCACTCAGAACTGGGTCTCTTCTGTACTTTAAATGATACGTGGGGACCACTCATAGTCTACCAACTACTTTGATTTCAAAAGGATAAGGGGATACAGCATTCAAGGGAATTGGTGGGGCTAATGGTGATCAGACATCATGCTAATTGCAAAGAACAGAAGAGTGGAAAATACTGCTGGAAGACTGGGAAAGCTGAGATGATGTAGCTGTTAAAACAGACAGGATGAAATGTCTGGAGCTGCTCCCAAATGGCACTGCTTCAGCTTGGCTCTCCTTGTGTCAGCCCTGCCTGCAGTGCTCTCCTGCCTTACAAGAACAAAAGGGGGGTGTAAGGGGAAGCTTTTCACTTCCAGAGAGGCAAAGGCAATGAATGAATGAATCACTACCCATCTGTATTATTGAAATATTAATCTCGCCTCAGCTGGAGCGGGAGAGGTGGATAGGTGGTCTTCCATTGGTTAAATATAATAGGCTGATAAGTTTGTGGCTCTTTTTCTGTATTGCAGGTATTCTATTCCAGACTCCTTGAGGAAGCCAACAGAGGTTCATTTCCACCTGAAGTGATTAATAAAATCTTTTCCAACATTTCATCAATAAATGCCTTCCACAGTAAATTCTTACTTCCGGAACTTGAAAAAAGAATGCAAGAATGGTAAGAGGCAATTCACTGGTTAATACACTTCTAAAACTGTGTCTGTAGAAACTTTCTTGCAGGGTTGAGGTAGGGAAAGTATCTTCAAATTAGCTCTCCAGGCCCAGGAACCACTGTGAGTAAGAGAACATCTGCTCTTCCACTCTTCCTCAGGATCTGACTCAGCAGAGGACTGGCATCATTTGCTCAAAATAAAGGACATGGATCATGAGTAACCTCACTGAAGCCAGTGAGATTGCTCATGATATTGCTAAATTAGGGGTTCAGACTCAAATTATGTGCTACCTGATGAATTTATTGTACAGAGTACGAAGTTGAGGTAAATAACACGTATGTGGTTTATGATAATGCTGAAGTACAGTAACCTCTGTTTTTACTGCCTTTTGTAATAATGTGGGAGAGAATCATCTTCTTCTATGCTTTAATTTTCTGTTTGAAATTAAAACCCATGCTAGATATATTTCAGGGCCATTTTCACCTCAGCTTTCCTTGACCTCTATTTAGAGCCAGCAAGGATAGAACAGGTGTAAATATACTGTGTAATACTCATGTACAGATGTAGTATTTTTATCCTGCCTTGGTGTGTATGTGTGATTCTGGACATATTAAAACACAGCCATACACTTTTGGTCTCTTCTATGTAAGTAAACAAAAAAAAAGAAAAGGTCTCAAACCATTGCTGCTTCCCTACCTTCTTTGGGAAAAAGGGTAACCTCATTTAAAAAGAAATTGTAAATACAGTTTCATCCAGTCATTTCCCCTCAGCACTTGTTTGGCTCCTATATTCTATGTTATCTAGAATTTATTATGAGGAATTCAAGTGTTTGTCCATACATAATTTCCAGCTACACTATCATATAGCTCCTTTATTGTCAAAAAACACACCAAGAATGAGGGGAGAAAGACCTTTTTTTGTGATATATATGAAAATCTTAGACCATACAGTGGTGCTTTAGACAGCAGCTGTACATCTTCTGCCTCTGTAAGATGATTCCCCTTTAAATGATGGTTCCTTAAAATAGAATATTTCACATGCACAAACACATGGTACCTCTAGGTAGTCTATAATGCAAGGAAGTAATAAAGTGTAAGCATTGTGAAATATGAGAAGTTCCTTGCAGAATGACTTGAGTAAGTAAAAACTACCCATTTCTTTTAAAAATCTGATAGGAAATAGGAATGCCTGGATAACACTAGAGTGCATGTTCATGAGAAGTGCAGTTTAGATGTTTCAAAAACAGCTCACACCACATTATGGCAGTGCTGTCTAATTTGAAATGAGATTCAAGGTGTAATATTAAAATTCTGCTCTAGACGCTTTATGGAGCACAGAATATGGGTTGCCTTACTTTACATATTTGCAGAATGCTAAACTGCTCACTACTATTGTGTGTATAATTATATGGCTTCAAAGGTTGAAAAGTGCTTTTGCAGATAAGCTTTGACTCTTGGTGCAGAGCTAATAAAGGATATCACAAGGATATTATCTTTTCCAAACTGTGTGAAAACAACCTTTGTGCTGTACCTGAGACAGCCTGTTTAAATGTCCTTGAAACACTGCTTTTGGGAGGAGTTAGAAAAAAGGGTGCAGTTGAAGACAGCTTTTTCTGATCATTGCTGAAGGTAAAACCTGGGGTAATTTTCTCTCCCCATCACTGGTCTCTGAAATTGTCTGGAATAATAGCTTCTGCCAGATACAGTCTTCTCAGAAGTTCCTCTCATTAGACACAAGAAATTAAGTATGTTCTATGGGTAGCTTTATGTGCTTCTATTATTCTTTATCTTCTAGCAAAGAAAGCTGGATAAAAATTGCTGACTTTTTCTTGAGTTGTGGTTTAAATTGAAAACTTAGAGTAAAAATATGTAAAGCAGATCAAAAGCAATTTCTTTTTTGGAAGAAAAGGCAGTGTGAATCTAAACTTACCAAGTGAAAGTGAAATTGTCTGGTACCTGCATTTTGAATGAGTTGAGCAACAGCTGGAGCTCAATATCTCTTACAACATATGGCTTGAAAACACCAGAACCAGCATTGTTGCAATATATTTCTCATGAAAAGTGTGTAACAGAGCACAGCAGTGATCCCATGCCATAGAATCATCAAATGGTTGGGCTTGGAACAGACCTGAAAGAACATCTAATTCCAACTCCCCTTCCATGGGCAGGGAGGCCTTTCACTAGGCTATCAAACAAGATAATTAAATACAACACCCTGAGTCTTCTGGACCCAAGGATGACCAGTAGCAGGTACTTGGACATAACATAAGAGCCCTGCATGACTTAGAGACCAACTTCCCACCCTGTCTTGTCCCCTCATTGCCAGCCCCAGCAGCACCCAGCCCTCTGCCAGGTGTTACACAGGATCTCTCTGCCCTGCAGATGCAGCTGCAGCTGGACCAGTTCTTGACAGTCCTGCAATATTCACCGTTCAAGTATAACTCTTCTGTTCTGCACGGCTTTTCTCTCAGAGAAGTGGTGTGTTGGAGTGGGCTGTAGAATTTTTCACTTTAGACTGCTATGAGAACATTGATTTCAGACTTTTAGAAATCCATACTGAGATAGTGATTTCTGAGTCTGTTCGTGAAAATGAGACATGAAATGTGCTTCCTATTGTAGTTCTTGGAGGTGCCTATGTGCTGCTCCACATTTTTTGTGTGCCCTGGGAGTGCAGTTTCTCTCAGCCTCTCCATCTGCTACTTTACTATTCTGTTTTATCTGAAGGTGCCATCAGGAGTTGGGAAAAACGTGGGAAAGTTCTCACAAAAGACTGGAATCCAAGGGATTATCTTTCCTTCATATGTTTCCTTAGATAATTAGTAATTAAAACCCGAATGTTAATACGTATGTTTATACAAGGCACAGAGTGGAAGCTGTACAGAATGGGTTTAGCCCTCAAACTAAACCACAGGTTAGATATTTTAAGGATTAAATTATGGTCAAAAGAAGATAATGGAATTTTAAGGAACTGCAGGTAAAGTAAATTAGGCCATGTTTTGTAAATAAAATCTTTCACGTCTTCAATTTATAGCTTTACTTATTGTAGTCCTCTACATGACCTGTGTTGCTCATACATCATCAAAGGGGGATACAAACACTTTCTAGATTTTCTTATTTTAGTCCTCTACATGACCTGTGGTGCTCATACATCATCAAAGGGGATATAAACACACTTTGCTTGTGAATTCAGATTTAATGCTTATATTGGAACTCCATATGAGGCGATCCCAAACAGAAGGATTCTCTGTTAAACACTTGAAACCTTTTTTAAGCTTGAGTGACTTTTTTTCTTTCCATTTTGCTCTGAGATTCCACCCTCTTACTTTGCAGGACCACCACCCCTAGGATTGGAGATATTCTGCAGAAGTTGGCTCCTTTCCTCAAGATGTACGGCGAGTACGTGAAGAATTTCGACAACGCGATGGAACTGGTGAAAACATGGACTGAACGGTCACCTCAGTTCAAATTCATTATCCAAGACATTCAGGTAATGGGGAGAACAATGGAGATCCTCAAGTGATATATAAAATGCATAGGTTTGTGGATGAAAAAAGGATTAAAGAGGAAATGACATACCAAATCCCTTAGAATTAAGGTAGTTGTTTTTATCCACTTCACACTGCGTTTTTCCCTACTCCTTCCTGCGTATGTGCACAACCCACCCACAAAAATCCAGATTTTTTTCTCCAGCAAAATAGAAGAGCAAATTGTAAAGGTTGAAATATCTGAAGATTATAAAAATAGTGCATTTTGTTGTAAATACCAAAGTAAATACCATTTTAGGGTGAAGTGAAAAGGCAGTGCATCCCTAGATCCCTGCACTGCATTCGGTAATACTGTGTTTTCTCACAGTAACGCTGAGCACTTACAGCTGAAGAGCCCAGGGATGCCAGTCTTTCCCAAAGGCTCGTTTCACACCCTCTGGTGCTCCCTGGGGGTGTCTCTGGGAATTGGCAGGTGTGTGTCCTGCTGCAGTCTGAGCACTTAGAAATAGAATGGAATATTTCTACTTAAATTTTACTGCTCTGTGGGGTCTTTTGGTTGTAAGCCAGGGAAGAAAACAATGTAGATTTTAATGCAATTTTTGTTTTTATAATCTAATTCCATCTAAGATTATGAAAATGAATATACATCTTAAGATAGAAGGGAGGGACACTGCTGAGGGAGTTGACATTGTAAATGAAATTCAAAGAAAGCATTCCCTCCTCAGATAGGTAAAACATACCTTTGTAGCCCATTAGAGTGATTCTTTATATATGTGGTCATGAACTGTTCTTACTAATTTAGGAGTATTTCTCTTGAGTGTTTTACAAACCTATTTTAAAATACACTCGAGTTTAAAAGATTTTTTTTTGTAAGACTGTCAAATACTTAGAAAAGTTTTTGCACTTCTTCACAAAAAAATATTTTCTGATTATCTGGTTTGGTAAAATAGTTCTGTATTTTTTCAGAAGATCTATCATGCATGTCTCAAAATACATTGTTTGTTTCATCAACCATAACTTTTATTTTATGGTATTGTAATGACATTTTTGCCTGCTTCATTGAAATATGTTTACAATTTTTTAGAAGGAAAAAGTGTGTGGAAATTTGACATTGCAACATCACATGCTAGAACCAGTCCAACGCATTCCACGCTACGAGATGCTTCTAAAGGACTACCTAAGGAAATTGCCTCAGGATTCCCTAGACTGGAAAGATGCTGAAAGTAAATATCTTCAGGCCATTAAAGGAGCTATAATAAGATATTAGTAAGAGGATACTGTAAATTAAAGATATTTTCAGGAAAGATCAAGTGAAGACTTACCCATGAAAAGAATGATAGAATTTCTTCAGTTAAATCATAGCATTCCTTGAAAAAAAAATCTGTTTGAATTTAAGTTAATTTTAAAGCCATAAAGCCTTTAGTATTCTCCTGGAGCACAGAAGTTTTACTTTGGTTTTGGAATAGCGCACAGGTTTTGATTTGGTTGCTTTGCAGATGATCAGGGCTTGTGGTGGCTTTTTAATTTATTTTTGTTGGCATTTTGGTTTGCTTTATGCACATTTGGAATGTTTGACTGCTATTTGTAAAAAAGTGAAGTTAGGCTCATTGTATTTTGAAGCTTCTGCAGGGAAAAAGCACAGCCCACTTTTAAATTTCTTCCTCTCTGTATTTACATGGGAACAATTCAAGATATTTGCATGGAGTATTCAAATTCACTTGCAAGATAATTCTTTTAAATGTTTCATTTTTAGTACCATTACAGTAAACACTTGTAAGATGAGCTGTTTCAACTGAAAAAATATAGTTTGACTTTGTGAACTGCTTTGAGAAAAGGAGGGAGATAACCAAGACTGTTCTAGTCACAGAAAAATGTGATTCTAAGTACTGAAGTGCTAGAGTAAACTGCAATAATTCTCTTCTTCTTTCCATATTATTGTTTCTATTTGGTACCTGACTTTTTTTATGCCTTCCACTTTACCTTGTTTCCTTTTATTGCTAACTGAAGAAATTTATTGTACTTTGTAATTTACGTAAAAACAACAAACATTTTTGTAGAATTACCACAGTGCCCCCCCCTTTCCCCCCCCTGTGTAGTACATAAATAACTAAAAGTACAGCTTTTTGGTTTTACTTATTTGATTTTTCTTCTGTCTAGAATCCCTGGAAATTATATCCACTGCAGCAAGTCACTCAAACAGTGCAATAAGAAAGATGGTAAATGATCCTTATTTTCCTGATGACTTTTCAGTAAATTTCAATATTTGGTCAGGCTAGGAGAGTGAATTGCAAATCTTCCCTAAAATGGCAAGAACTGGTTTCTTGGGTCAAAGTGATTGTTCCTATTTAATGTATATATACAGTTCCTGGAAATAATAGACAAAATTTGTCATTGCAACAAATTCTCTTAAGTGGAAAATGGGACATACTTAGGTCTTCTCCTGGCTCAAATCCCTGATACTGCACTGAACTCTTAACCATGTTTCATCTGTTCCTGTGAGTGCAGGACAATGTTTGTAAAGAGCAGTTACTGCTTCTCTGCCTGACTGGGCTGGAATGATAGGATCTTAATTGAAATGTGAGATGTTTTGGGCAAGAAATAATGCAGACTGTATAAACAATTTAAAAACAAATTTTAAAAATTACTAAGGATATAACATTTCTAAAAGTATTTCTAGCTTTATCAACTAAATTAATCAGTCAGACCACACATGCTGGGTATAAATATATTTTCCAAATCTTAACAGTCTCCAGATTTATGCCAGCTCCCATCATTTAATTTAAACTGCATCAAGACCTGTGTTTTCAATTAATAACTCTTATAATTGTGTTTTCACCATAAAGGAGAATCTAAAGAAGTTGTTGGAGATCTATGAGATGCTGGGAGAAGAGGAAGACATTGTGAACCCTTCAAATGAACTGATCAAAGAAGGGCAGATCCTTAAACTGGCTGCTCGCAACACGTCTGCCCAAGAGCGCTACCTTTTCCTGGTGAGTGTGGTGGCTGCTGCTGCTGCTGCTGAGAACTTTGAAACCCTCATTAAACTGAAATGTAAAAGCTTAGGATCTTTGCCCTGATGGATTGGGTGTTGAGGTCCCAGTAAGTAAGTCTCATGGTTCTGTGGGAGCTTTTTGTCGTGGCAGGTCATCCTCTCAGCTGCAGTTTGAAAAGCACAGCCATGCTCCCTTACAACTCCTGTGGAAGAGGTTTGGTGGAGTTTGTTGCTTCCCATGCATTGAAAATTGCTGGTATATTTTTGCTCAGGGGTCTCTGGCATGGCCCCTCTTCTGGTTAATAAAGGGTAGTGACAGGCACAGCTCCTCCTTATCTGTGCTTCAAACAAAAGAAGAAATCATACAATAGAAAGACTTCAGCTGGGGCCAGACAGCTGACTTAAATGATGTTCCCTTCCTATGAGAGGTGACAAGCTCAAATGTGCTGTGTCTCTGATACAGACTAGGCAATAGTCTAGTCAGGTTTCAATGAAATAGGATTGAACTGAAGTGACTTTTCAACTGAAGTGAATTTTTCTTTTCAATAATTAGTTTTGAGAAGAATGAGAGAGGGAAAAAGTGAGAAAATTAAACACTTTATATCTGATTTAATAACTGTACTTCTAGGCTGTGGCTTTAGACATTTAAACATTATTTAAAGTTCTACTTTAGTAAAGGAATATATCTTTGTCCTGCTCTCTGTACTATTTTTTCCCTTGTGATATGGAGGGTTTCAGGGAATATAAACTGTAGGAAATGTTCTTTTGTCTTGGAGAAATGACAAATAGTGTCTTTGAATAACATTAATTAGAACTTGTACAAAACAAAATTATTTTGGTACAGGATAAATATAAATGTATACACTGAAAGGAAAAGTCCTTATTCTACAGTTTACAGTAGGTTTTGCAGAATTGGGGAATAAGAACAGATTTAGTTAGAAAAGCTTTACATTGGCATAGAATATCTGGTCTGAGTATAGTTTGATAATAAATACTATGAAGACTGCTGCACATGCAGAACAATTATTCTTAAATTCACTGAAGCTGTCCTTGAATTTTATTCCTAAAGAAATAAGAAAGAGAAGTTGTCTTGCATTAGAGCTTTGGCCTTCTCATGTGTCAGCTGATCAGGAAAGAACCTGCTTTCTCACCCACCAAGTCCAGCTTTGTGATATTGTCCAGCTCTCAGTGGACAAACTGTGGTTTTATCTGTGTTTTTCTTAGTGCAAAACCTCGTGTTTATTTTTCCCCCCAGTTTAACAATATGTTGCTCTACTGCGTCCCCAAATTCAGCCTGGTAGGATCCAAGTTCTCGGTTCGAACCAGAGTGGGCATAGATGGCATGAAGATTATAGAAACCCATAATGAAGAATATCCTCACACTTTCCAAGTGTCTGGAAAAGAGAGGACATTGGAGTTGCAGGCCAGGTAAGCAGTCTTTTTAGCCAGTTCCTTGAGATCAAATATATACACACAGAAGAGTGGATTAATAGATTTGAAGAACAAGGCAGCGGATTTCATCTTAATATTGGTGTTTTGGAAATAGCCTAGGTTGCCAAAAAATCATGAATTTTCAGTCCAAGAATCTCCCTGAGCAGAAGATGCATCTAGGATGCATAGCACATTGGCTAACCTTGCAGAAATGCCCAAGATAGCTGTGAATGGGCTGGCTGGGGATTTGAGAGCAGTGCTAAGGCAGCTTGTCTGACTGAGGTGTTTTAGGACACTGGGTGTGATAATCACTGGTGCCTCTGGGATCTGCCTTGGTACCAGCGAGTCTGTTCACCTCAGGGCAGGTCCAACAAACAAAGCTCTCCCTCCCAGTGGGTTTACCTGCACACAGAACAGTTTTCTGCAGCAGTAGCTGAGCATCTGCTTTCCTCTGTTCCTCAGCCCCATTTCCCATCTACTTGTTTTCTTCCAGTCCCAAATATTAACCTCCTCCTGGAAGGCAAGCTCTCCTCTTAGTTCTTGGGTCCTTTTCCTCCAGATGCACTCTTCTGACTGGCACTTTTTCTGCTCTCCAATTTATTAGTCCTTGTATCCTCCTTTTGCTGAGTTACCTTCCCCTCACTTTTTTGCATTGCCTAGGCTAAATTGCCCCTGTCTAGACTCAAATAAAGTGAGATGCTCCTTCTCTCCTTTTGGTCCTGCTTAAAAATCCTATTCTTAGCAGTCAGGGTTTCATTGCAGAGAGGCAAGGACTAAATTAGCAGGAAAATGTCGATGGTGGGTATAGTTCTGCGTTGGCACCAAGTATTTGGGGACAAACCATAGCTTGCTAGCCAATGAACTTGCAAGCTTCTTTCCTTTATGGAAAACCTGTAAATATTTAATGAGAGTTACAGCAGAGAATGTGCAAATATAATAGCATATAGGTATTTACCTACACTTTCATTCGATTTCAAATTAAATATATACTTTGAAAAATGACACAAAAAAACCCTTTCCACTAAGATCTGCAAGATTTCTGGGATGGGTTTTGGCTATCAGTCATATCTGCTGTAAATGACTGTCTGATATCTTGCTAAATATTTTATAAATTGTTATGCCATGGACCTATTTCAATGGTGAAAGGTGGCATCTTGCTATACCATTCCTGAAGCATGTTTTAATTGGAAGAAAATTATTACAGCAAATTTGATACAGATACATTTGTTAGCTTTCCTACATTACCTGTCGGGGAAAGTTTATTGCATTAGTTTATTTTAGGTGAGGGAAGCACAGATTTTTATCTTTGCTCTGTGATCATTGTTAGAATACATTAAAAAAACTCTGTAAAACTCTGTAAAAAAACTCTGTAAAAAACTCTGAAGGAATAGATGCCACGAAGCTCTTATTCAATTAGAAAAATCTATATCAATGTGTGAGTAGTGAATGTACCCTACACCTTAATGTCCTTAATTCATGTGCTTGTATTAACACTGTAATAATTTTTAATTTACCCTTGGCATATTCTTTAGTAGGAGGATTATATTTATTTTTCAAACTCTTATTGGAGTACATTTTCAATTACTGTCTTTAAACAGCTGGTAGATTATTTCTTTGGAAGGCTGCTGGTCAGTCACTATGCTTAATAGCCCAGCATTTTGTTTTTATTGTAAGCAGGTAGGAAGAATAATTTTGGCTGCTTGGACAGGTTTCTTTTTCCTCATGTGCAGATGGTAGGTGGGAAGGGCCAACAGCAGTTTAGGTTTCAGCCAGCTTGAAACTTCTGCTAATACTGCAAAACAACAAGTGGGGAGCAGTTTTAATTGAGATGTTGTAAAGGTTCTCTTTGGCGTCCTTCAGAGTAATCCATAGAAAAATTAATTTTTGTATGACTGGTATTACATGGTGCATTAGGGTTTTTTCCCAACACATTACCCAAGGAGGAGGCAACTCTTGGAGAGCCAGATACACTGAAGTGTTATGTTTCTAACTTTTTTCTTCTGGTTTGGTTTGTTCGGGGTTTTTTTTGGTTTGTTTGCTTTTTTTTTTTTTTAAGTTGGACAGTTAAAAATTAGTATTGTTTAAATTCTTGACATTTACTGAAGAGTTACTTGGCTTTTGCAAGAAGTTGTTGATAGTAAGATAATGTTTCCTAAACTAGTCTCAAACTAATGTGTCAAATATTTCTTTTAGTTCTGAACAGGATAAAGAAGAATGGATAAAGGTAAATTCATCTACGTTCTTTATTTTCTAAACATTTTGCCACTCAAGCAATCAGAAAAGTAATGTTTTCTGTCTCTACCTTCTCTCTGCTGATCAATAACTGGTCAGAATGCAGAGTGTGTTTTAAATTTTACCATGTCTGAGGAATTTCTCCACTGTTTCCTTAGGCACTTCAGAGTACTATTGAAGCTTTTCAGCAGAGGAATGAAACTTTCAGAAATG
Organism: Agelaius tricolor; assembly: GCF_023055355.1. Taxonomy (NCBI): domain Eukaryota; kingdom Metazoa; phylum Chordata; class Aves; order Passeriformes; family Icteridae; genus Agelaius; species Agelaius tricolor. Next base: position 10,379,085 of record NW_027269263.1, read on the forward strand.
CTATTGCTAAAGAATATGAAGACATGCCTGTTGAAGTCTCTGTAAGCTGCTCTTATTCCTTTGTAACCTTCTTAATACCCATTGTGTTCTTCAATAAGTGGAAAAAGTTTGGCAGAAACTTTGTTTTCAACCTCGTCATTCTTAAAGCAGAGTAATCACAAAGCAGTCATCTTATTGGTAATTATTTTTCTTCAAAATGCCAAATCTTGTAAACCAGCCTCTTTCTTTCTTGAAACACGTTACAGAGCACCCTTTCAGTGATGCATCACGATTTTTGACTGGGTTCTTTGTTATTTCTTTTATAGATTTCAAAATGCATCTTGAGCTATGTTTTGTAATTTCCTTTCCAGAGGATGAGGAGCAACGGGTCCGGGATAGCTCTGACCTGCTCGGCACAGCTGTCCGAGCTCCTGTTCTTAGCTGCAGGCAACCTTAGCAAGCTTAAGTGTTATCAGCTCTTTAGTGATTATCAGCTCATTGTGATTGCAGGCCTTCAGCTTGCTAGGTGCCTAGGCAGGCAGATGCAGGGAGAGAGAGGAGAAGGCTGTGTGAGGTTCCACAGGGGTGTCTTTATTGAATCTTCTGCAAAGGTTCCCAGTGACAGCTCTTCTGCCCGAGCTGGGCAAAAGCAGCTCTTTATATAGGGTACAGGGGTTTTGGAAATTGTCCAGGAGCAAGGGTTAAAGGAAAGTGACCTATAGTCTTACAGAGAGATAAGCAAGGGGTCTGAAGGCAGAAGAGAGGGGCTTCTAGTCCAGTCACCATGACTTGGCATTTCCTGTCTTGGATTTCTGACCGCCAGGGAAGTCTTACAGGCTCTGGGCCTGCTACAGATGAGAATAACTATTTTCCCTATTTCAAGTACTGTGCAGTTTTTTACTAGGCTTTTAAAATTCTTTTCTCCTCCTCCTGGCCCTCCTTTAGAACGCTGAGCTTGGGAAGAGGGCGCCGAGGTGGATCCGGGACAATGAGGTCACCATGTGCATGAAGTGCAAGGAGCCCTTCAACGCGCTGACGAGGAGGAGGCACCACTGCCGAGCCTGTGGACACGTGAGTGCACATCCTCCTGCTGCAGCTGCTCAGCATTCCTGCCAGGGTCTCCAGGCACCTGCCTGGCTTCTCATGGCTCCTTGTCATCCTACAGTCTTAGAATGGCTTGGGTTGGAAGGGACTTTAAACATCACCCAGTCCCTGTGGTCACCAATTGTTGCGGTGTTGTGGGTGTCCCCAGGATGAGGTGAGAGATGAGAATTGACTCCAAGTCAGAGAATGATGAGAGATGAGAATTGGCTCCTTCTCAGAAGGCTGATTTATTATATTATGATATGATATTATATTAAAAGAAAATGATATACTCAAGCTATACTAAAGAAAGAGAAGGCTAGACAAGAATGAATAATAAAATGTCCTGACCGACCAGAGTCCTGACACAGCTGGACTGGGATTGATCATTAAGTTTAAGCAATTCACATGCTGGGTAAACAATTCTCCAAATCACATTCCAAAGGAGCAAAACATTGAGAAGCTGAGGCTTCTCATCTTGCCAAGAGAAGAAATCCTGGCTAAGGGATTTGTCACAAAATATCACAGTGACAACTCCCAACCCCAGTGCAGGGACCTTCCAGCAGACCAGGCTGCTCAGAGTCCCATCCAGCCTGGCCTTGAACCCCTCCAGGGATGGGGCATTCATCCACAGCTTCCCTGGGTAGCCTGGCCAGTGCTGTGGAGTTTGCTGCTGCACTTGTAGCTGCAAGAAGCAGCTCTGCACACCACCAAGGACCCTCTGCCTGCTCTAGTCATTAGAAGCACTTGTGTATAATGTCCCAAGGCACTGCACACAGTATATTGTTAATTTTGAGAGAACTCTACTAATATGAAGAGTTTCAAGACCATATTAAGATGGCAAAATCCAGCATTATTTCAGTATACTGTTAGTTTTGAGACACCTCTACTAATATGAATAATTTCAAGACCATATTAAGACAGCATAACCCAGCATTATTTCAGGCAGCACTGGTTGGCTCCACCAAAAGACCATAAAACCCTGCAGTTTTTCATTAGGTTAACTTAGAGCTGCTCCCAGCTGGGTTCAGTGTGTAAGTGTGAACATTTGCAACGAATCAGAGAAGGAGGGAATGTAAGGGTGGGGAGAGAATTTTGCTGCTGCTTTCCATGTGGGATACTACAGTAACACATCCAGCTTGAAAGCAGCCATCAGGCAATAGTAGTATGACTTGTGAGTTTTCAGAAGGTAACAAAAAACCAGCAAACACACTGTGCTTTCTTTCTTGCCACCTAGCAGCTCTGCCTGTCTCCACCAGATGGTAGTACAAGCTCAGGTTTAATATTTGTGGTACAGGGTGTATTGTCTGATTTCTTTCTAATGTTTTTAAGTGGCATGGGGGGTTGCTGCATTCATAGTGCTGCTTTTGTGCTTTGCAGGACACTAGAGACTTTTTCAGATGCTCTAAATTATTGGGTTTACAGTTGTCATAGAGGGTTTTTCCCTCAGATCTTTTTGTCTTAAAATTCTGTTAATGTTGAAAGCACGCCCTCTGTTTTTATTTCCCTTTTTGTTTAGACTCCTAACTACTGCCTTCTATTCTAGTTCTATCAGATCTCCTTGTGCTTTATTTTCAAAAGATTTTTTTCATGGGAGTTAATTTTGGATAGCAATGATGGCATTCCAGAAGTGACTAATTTGGAATACTTAACTAGGATTGTCTAGAGCTACAAGCTGAAGGTGGTGATCTGGATTAGCACTGCAAAGCCTTGGTCCACAACAAAGTTTTGTTCAGATGTATTAATGGTTCAAGTCCATTTATCTACCTTTCTTTCTTGAAATAACTTCACTCATATTTTTTTATTCAGGGCATCTTTTTTTCATGTGAAAGAAAAGTTCTGTGGAAAATCAGTTCTAATGAAACAACTTTGATATCTCTTTTTGATATGAGATATCAAAGTTGAAATACTGAAAAGAAAAATCAGGAAAAATCAGTGGATATTGGCTTATTTAGTCTGTGTATTTATGATTTGATTTTAAAATTGTAAATTTTATATATATAGATGTATATATACAGATGTAAACATGCTAATATTTCTTGACAAGTAAAAAAGTAGCCATTTCTGATTTTATCAGCCTTGTATCATTAAAAGATCATCTCAATTGTAGGTTTTTTTAATCTGATAATTTCATTCTGGTTACATAGAAAACCAGGTGGTGAATGTACCTTTTCAGACTGGCATATAATGAAACTGCCAGCATGGCTTGGGCTATATTCTGATTCTCTACCTAACTTGAAACTATAGATATAATTAAAAGCTAAATGTGATTTTATGCAAAGTACAAAATTTCCATCAGATAAATAGGAAGAAGTGCTTCTAGTTAAGAAGTAGTGGCACAAATTTGGAAAATCATTATTTTCAAATAAGTTATTGCTGACATATTATAAAGACATCTTTCTTGTTCTGTATAGTTAAAAATATACTCCAAAATACTTTAATACTAATTTTTATTTCTATTTTAATAGACTTCTATAAATACTTAAATATTATATGTATTTTTTTTTCTAAGGTGGTTTGCTGGAAATGTTCTGATTACAAAGCACATCTCGAATATGATGGCAATAAATTGAACAAAGTCTGTAAGGATTGCTATCATGTTATAATTGGTTGTACAGACAGTGAAGAAAAGAAGAGGAAGGGCATCTTGGAGGTATGTAATTCAAAAATACTGTATATGTATAGCTGCAATCCTTTTGGTTTGTCAGTAGGTGAAAAATGGTAGCATTCTTGCAGAGTTTATTTTCTCTTTAAGAAATAAAAAGTACATGGACCAATTTCATATCATTCCACAGATTTTGGTTTCCAGTACTCACCTTTGCAAGATTGCTTTGTTTCTTGCAACTTGACATTTTTAAGGGAATTATAAACCTTAGAGCTTGTTTGCTTCTTTCAGTTACATCAGCTCCTGTGACAAGATGTAACCTTCCCTTATAAATTTTCAGTTTTCTTCTTCTGCACTTAAGCTTTCATCACACCATACCCTACTGCTACCAGTTGGTTTTTAAAAATATGTACCCAGACTGAAAGAACTGGGGATGAAACCAATCAGAATGGGGGAGAGTTTTCCTCTTCCTTAGAGTAGTAGGATACTGTTTTGATCAGAGTATAAAATGGGCCTTTAAGTTGTCAGGTTGTCCTCAGCTTTTGGCGTCTGAAAAGCCAAGGTCAATGGAAATTTTAGCACATAATTATTTTGTGTTCTTTCTTATCATCTCAAGTTTACTATTTAATTTGAGTAGCATTTTACTCTGTCTACAGGTTTTAAGCAATTAATCTAATCTTTTCTCTAGGATTAGTGCTTGAATGCTTATGTTATTCTTAAAAATGTGCTTGAACTTGATTCTGTCGTAATATTTTGACTGCCAAAGTAGATAAGTTGTCATGTGGGATAGTTAGTGGCACTTCAGTGCCTAACATGGTGCTATTTTGGAAATCAGACATTTTTGTAGATACTCAGATACAGACAAAGGCAGGCTATGGTGGCAAAATGAAAATTGGAGTGATATAGGAGTCTATAATCCAAAGTTACTGATGGAAAAAGGAACATATTACATGTGCTAAGGAAATGTGTGTTGTAATTGCATATGTTTAATATATATATATATATATATCCTTCATAATCTTTCTTGGGTATTTCCTGAAGCCTTTTTGCAGATACTGTCCAAGAGCTGATGCGAATGGCAATATATTTCCTGCTTTTCTGTTCTTTCTGTTTTTAGTCTTTATTGAAGGAAAGTTTAGTTTCCTTTTTTTGCTTTCCACTGTCTCCTAGATTGAATCTGCAGAAGTATCTGGAAATAGTGTCATATGTAGCTTTCTTCAGTACATGGAGAAGTCCAAGCCCTGGCAGAAGGCATGGTGTGTCATACCCAAACAGGAGGCTCTTGTGCTCTACATGTATGGTGCTCCACAGGTATGTACAGGGGAAATGGGAAAGATTTTAATTAATTATTGTCACTGGTATTTGAGGAAGAGAGAGCAAATAGCTTGGGAGTGGAGGAAAGATCCATGTGCTTTCACCAAACTGTACAGCAAATGAGAAGTAATGGTTAGTTGTCTGTTCTTAATAAAGAACTTCTCCTTCTTAGGATGTGAAAGCTCTGGCTACAATTCCTCTTCTGGGCTACACAGTGGATGACACTCCAAAAAGTGCTGACCTCCCCCACAGCTTCAAACTGACCCAGTCCAAGTCAGTGCACAGCTTTGCTGCAGACAATGAGGAACTGAAACAGAAGTGGCTAAAAGTTATCCATTTAGCTGTCAAAGGTGAGACACCAGAATGTCAAAATGAACTGCAAGTGAATTTAGAAGAGCAGCCTGAATCTTCTAAAAGATCTGAATGCTGAAGCACAGGAACACATGGCATTTTTAAAAAATTTTAGTTGAAATTGTGGTTAACCTTTGTGTTAACCTTTCTTTGCTCAATCAAGGAAAAAGAAAAAGAAAGTTCTTACTACCATACACATCTTGGCACTTTATGTTTGGGAAAGAATTCTGGTCTTTTTAGGGATCTTTTTCTTATATTTATGTTCTGTCAATAAAAGTGATGTACAGGTCCATTTCAGAGACTTTTTTAAAAAAATGTGAATGCTATTAAAATACTTACTAACTTTACTGTACTACTTGTTCGTTGTAATGCAATTTTTTTTAAATCCAGTTGCTCTTCAGTTAACATTTAAGAATGCAAATATTTGAAGCCTCCTACTTACATGTTAGGACTTGCAACAGGATAAAAGATATACCTCCACATTGCCAAAATAGATCTGTACTTAAATATGCAGGGACAGTTTGGTTCAATGTATGTAGTTTATAGATTGATTTCCACAGTTCTGTACATATGTTGTATTCACTTGTATCTTTTTAATTAAAGTAATGCAAATTGCTTTCACAGGTATATTGGCTTTTAAGGTTTCAATTTATCAAGGAAACAATCTAATGATTTTCAATGTAGAAATAAATACCTAAAATATGAGAAAACTATATATAATATATGTACAGTATTAAAAATGTACAATACTTGATTATTGCTTTGATTTCATGATACTGGGTTCTTATTAGTGAATAATTTATTTTTTAAAAAGCATGTTTTCTATTTGAAATTAAACACAGTCCTAAATTGAAAAATACTGTTCAATGATTTGTTTTAATAGCTGACACTTAATGATCTTGATATTTTTATGCATCAAAAAATTAGCAGTAATGTAAGTGGCATGCAATGGACAAATGAGTTCCAGTTGTATTTAAACAAGTAGTCGCTTTTCTTCAGTGTCCTATCACTGTTAGCTTTTAAGAGTGCAGTAGTTTGTTGCTCAAATGCAGTATGTGGTTTGAGAAAAGCAACAGATTCTAGTAACCTTCTGGGAATGTGTGTTTTTGCTATTATGGTTATTGGAGCAAAAGAACAATTTGAACTTAAGTTTTTTAATTTTTGTAGATTAGGTATTGTAATGCTTATTTATGACAACAATCTTCAAGGATTCTTGTTTTAAAGTGGAGCCTGATTTATAAAAAATTAGTATGAAGTCTGAGCTTGCAAATCTGAAATTTTATGAACTAACATTATTTGTTTTCTGCTTCTGGGTATAAGGACTCACTGGCTTTACAATATTAAGTTCCTTAAGAACTTCCATTCCTTCAAGAGTTTTTATACATAGAGACAAATGACTTGCATAAAATTTTTACTGTAATATCCTTGAGTGAAATATGGCAAACTCAGAGGTAGTGATTGACTATCAATTAAAATCATTGCTGTCTTTCCTTTTTGAAACCCTTTAAGGAAGGAAAATACATAACTTCTACAATCAGCTTGTCATAAGAACATTCAGAAGTCTTACTTCTCAATAAATCTGCAAATCTGTATTTTAAATCATGTCAAGCTGAAGAGCTCAGGTTCAATTTTGTTAGTAACATGACAGATTTAAATTGTTGGGTTTTTATAATGAGTGTGCTAAGCAAACTATCCACTGAACTCCTACTCCTGCTTTACTCTTTCTGCAACATTATAGGGAAAAAAAAACCCAGCTCATTTTGCGTTTAGCAAGGGATTCGTACCTGTTTGTAGTGTCAGGCACACATGAGCATGCAGTGTCATCATTCCTTCATAAAAATGTCATGTAAGTTAACGTTAGTGGGATGGATTTTGCTCTCACCTGCATAGATCCAGGATCTACCATATCCTTTAGATTCCACAGCTTTACACCAGTGTTAATAATGATCAGGACATGGTATGCTACTAACTCTCCAGCTGACTTGGTGCATGTCCATTCCGAATTCTCTTCCTTGGGTGCTCCCTGGGTCCAGATTGTTCTGGATATAACCCTGGTATTGCTTTTATCTGATGTGCAAGCTCTTCTGTAACTCTCTTTGAGATTTCAAGTTACTTCTACTGGCAGCTGTGTTTACCTTTAGCAATGGGCAGCTCAAGCCTGGTTTGATTCATGTTGGTGAATACCATCAGATTTTTGCCAAGGTAATAGAAGATCTCCCTAGCTAATACATGTAATCTTACATATACCTTGGCAAGGGATGGGGGAACATTCAGGTAAGCAAGCAGAACTCTTGGTGGCTGTCTTTCCTTCATGGCCATCTCCCAAGAGTGGGTATCTTCTACAAGAGCCTCAAGTGCAATTGTGGGATATGGAGAGTTGTCTTCCCACATCCCAATGTATAAAAACAGTTTCCCATGGTCAAGGTGTGGAGTGTAAAGGAAGAAGTTGCTTTAAAGGAGTTCTCAGATAGGAAGGACTGAGATACAGTGAAAATATGATGATGTGACTATAGAGTCAATTAGGTTGGAAAAGCCCTCTAAAATCACTGAGCCCAACCATTGCCCAGCACTGCCAAGTTCACCACTAAACCATGTCCCTAAGTGCCACATCTACACACCTTTTAAACACCTTCAGGGATGGCAACTCAACCCTTTCCCTGGGCAGCCTGTTCCAATGCTTCACCTCTGTTTTGGTGACAAAATATTTTCTAAAATCCAATCTAAAACTCCCCTGGTGTAACTTGAGGCCATTTCATCTTGTGCTATTGCTTGTTTCCTGGGAGAAGAGACCAATCCTCTCCTTGCCATCATCTCCTTCCAGGGAGTTGTAGAGTGATAAGGTCCCTCCTGAGCCTTCTTTTCTCCAGGCTGAACACCCCCAGCTCCCTCAGCCACCTCTCACAGGACTTGTGCTCCAGACCCTTCACCAGCTCTGTTGCCTTTCTCTGGGCCCACTCCAGCACTTCCATGTCCTCCTTCTCCTGTCTTTCATGTCCCAGAACTGGACATGGCATTTGAGGCATGGCCTTGCCCATGCCAAGTACAGGGGACAATCACTGCCCGGGTCCTGCTGGCCACGCTGTTGCTGGTACAGGCCAGGACACCCTTAGCCTTCTTGCCCACCTGGGCCCACTGCTGGCTCTTGTCCAGCTGCTGTCAAACCAGCACTCCCAGGTCCTTGTCCACCAGGCAGCTTTCCAGCCTTTCTTCCCCAAGCCTGTAGTGCTGCAGGGCTTGTTGTGACCCAGGTACAGGACCCAGCACTTGGCCTCGTTGCACCTCTTGGAGCTGGCTTGGCCCATTGATCCAGCCTGTCTGGATCTCACTGCAGAGCCTTCCTGCCCTCCAGCAGGTCAGCATCCCACCCAGCTTGGTGCTGCGTAGTACATTCTGTTTCCTCCTGCAAATCTCATCCTAAGCCCATTCCAGTTAAGGGATTAGAAGTAGCAGTTTCTGTGCTGCCTTATTGGTATAGTGGTGCTGAGCAGTTGAAGTTACTTGGATGGCAGCATCTCCCAGATGAAGCCCAGCATCTGGGCACAAGCAGTTTGAAATGGGAGTTGTTTGTTTGGATGGTAGCCTCACGTTTGCTCTCAGCCATTAAATTTAGTACAGCACAGGATATTTTATTTACCCCAGTGAAACCAGTTTCATGTTCTCATAATCAATTGCTTGGTCAGAATTGTTCTCTTCTGAGTCAGAATGCCTTGGCATTCAAATACATGGTTGTGTGTGTATTTTGTGGGAAAAGTGTGTATTACCAATATTAAAGGACATCAGAAGATGGAGAAATTCTAAATTTAACCACCCTGTTGCCTTCATTCTCCACAGACAAGCCCTTCTAACAACAGCATCCCAAACTTTTGCTTTAAACTGTAAATTATGACTGCAGAGGAACAAATACAAAGTTGTAGCTGCTGTGGCTTAAGAATTATGAAGAAAGCAGTGAAATTAAAACCATCATTCTAACAAGGTAGAAGCTGTTCCCATTTGAGATAAATTCTTAAATTCTTCAAGGAAAAGAAAAAAGGCATTAAATTTGTGAGCATAAAGCTCTGTGTGTAAGGAATAAACTGTAACTAAGCATTCATTCATAATGCATGAATGCATGTGAATGGCTCTGCTGAATTATTTAAGTTTTGCAACTCTTGTGTTCAAGTAATGCTTGTTTCTCACTTTAAAAGTGATCACTCTTCTGTGCGATTTAAAGCAGATCAAAAGTTATTTTAGTGGTTTTATCTGTGTTCAACCAGAACAAGACTTAAATTTATCATTCATATTTTTGGATCATAGCAATATATTTTTGAAATTACTTATTTTTTCCTCCTACCATGGGAAAATAGTATATCGTGATATCTGCATGTCTGCACCATTCCTCCAGGCCCTCTAAAAATTAATTTTTGGTATCAGGTACTCCTGCTTGGTTGAAGAGCTGCTATAAAACCTGTATTATGCAGTATTTTCAAATCCCTTTATGCCAAGTAGTTCTGTTTATTTCTGAGTGTATTTAACTTATATGTGCAAAAAAGATATTGAGAGTACAAAACATTCTCTTCTATTTGGAATAGAATATTAAACTACTTTAATTGCATGTATATATAGTAGCACCTTTTTATGCAAAACCATCTCAAAGTGCTTTATAAATCTCTTCAAAGGTTCTAACTCTTTTTCAATGAAAAGAAAAATTTTATTGCTCATGTTTTTAAGTTATGGATGAAGAAAGGCACTGATTAAATATAGAGTAAATACACTACCACCTAATTAAAGTTTAGATGAGATTATAGAAGTATGCTCCACAGACTTCCAACTGGAGTCAGAAGGAAAAAGAATACATATATTAAAACAAGTGGGAAAGATGTGGAAACACTTGACAGGTTGTTTGGGTTCCTCACCACATAGCTAGCATAAAAAATCATCAGCTTTTCATTTCAAGGAAAGATAAAATAAAATTAAGAGAGGATAGTTATTTCTTGTACTGAAGGAAAGGCTTTCTGGAAATAAATAAACATTCCATGTAGAAATAATCCTAAGCAATAACAAAAGGTCTTTCTCCATATAGCTGGTATAAACTAGCATGGGCTGCTGGAGCTATTGTACCTTCAGTGATTGAAATTCACATAGAATCTGCCTTACATTATATAAGGACACTTGTGGAAGATGAAACTTCTACCAGTTAGGGAGCTGATGAGATACCAGGTCTCACCTGGACTCACACAGCTCAGGTGAACTTCAGATGGAGGTAATGGATGTAGGGGTGAATGTAAACAACTGGAAATATATATCCAAAATAAATGACTGGAGAGAAGTAATTTTGTGGCAGAACTGACTACCCTTAAGGTAAATCCATTGGTGAAATGGGCATCATTCTTAGTCTCTGTGGTGTACTGTTATTTGAAATCTGAAATTAAATACATGGGGTTAATGTTTTTTGCTCTAGTCTGTGGCCCTGTTGGTGTGAGGAATTTATCCTGCTGGTTCTGACCCATGGGACTGTAGTATGTTCCTCAGATAGGAGTTTTAATCTGCTAGTCAGATTGTTTCCTAAATCCTTTTCCTTTAACAGATGATAACATTAATTTAATGATTACATATGTGTGTGTATATACACATATGCATATGTATGTGTGTATATGTATATATGTGTATTTATATATTTGAGACTATTATTCAGATGACTTGTTTTCAAGCAGTATTTTACAATCAAAAAAAAAAAAATACACTGTGCTGCATTCAAAATCGAATGTATAATGATTGTGTTGAGTATGCTTTCCAGAAAAAGATGGAGGTAGATCTGCTATTGTGGCATGTTTACTATTTCAGCCTATAAAAACAAACACAGAAGCCCTCACAAACATGCTAATTCCAGTGAGGCATTTCAATCAGCTTCCTTTGAAACCTTGTGATTAAATTTCTTCCTAGAATAAACTATGGTATTTTGTTTCACCCCTTCCTCTTCCTAGCACATTCCTTCTACATTCCTAGTGAATGTAGAATGTGCTTTTGTCCCCAAATCCTCAAGCAGATTTCTTTGAATAAAACATGTTTTCAGCCACTGCATAACACCAACCTACTTCTGTTTATAGTTCATCCTCGTAGATTCATTAAGTATTTATGGTGGAAACATTCAGAAAAGAGGGAACTATATCAAAGAATTTTTGCATCTATGTGCCCTGGTATTTTTAAGCCAAATTTGTTGCATGTAGAGAACAGTTTGCAATAGAAATATTATTTTTTTCTATCTAGTGTATTTTCTATTCTGCAGCTGTTAAGGCGGATTAATACAGTAATTTTAGTGGGAGCTGTATCAGCTGTAATGTTTGACATCAGAATTACAGGCTATACATGTCCATTTCCCTTCTTAATGGAAGCATTTCTGATTTTAATTGCAAAAAGATTTTCTAAAAAAAATAATTGGAAGAATTGTAAATTTGTTTTGGTTTTGCAATAAAGTGAATAATATTAAAAAGGTGAAATACAAATGCCATTGTAAGTTGTGCAAATGTAAGTCGTCATTTTTATGGTTAAGAAATATATGAATGTAAAAATGTTGAAGATATTGTACATATTTTCTGTAATATATGTATATTTGATCCTAAGGTGGGTGGAGAATTGTAAAAATTAAGCACTTTAATTCATGTTGAGTACTTAAAAAGAACAGAAATTTGTATCCTGTAAAATAAAAACATCATTAAATAAGTATTGCTGATTGACTTTTTTTTTTGTCCACCTACCCATTTTGCTGATAAAATCTTTAAGCTGTATTTCTTGTTGTGTGTGACAGTGAGGACCAGTTTTGCTGAAGTGCTGGTTACTTACAAGTACTGCTAAATTGGTGAAAGGTGTATTCTGAGTTTATAAAGTGTGTATTTAATGCTATGACATCCTAGGTGAGAAAGATAAACGATAACTGCACAGGTTGGTCCAGATTTCTGTAATGGGAATGTGACCGGGATGTTATGTGAGTGCTTTATGGATTTCTGTGCCACCATCCCCATAGAAAAGTGCAAAAATAAAGGAAATTGTTCAGCAGAGCCTCAAATCTTTATTAGTATTACTCAGTACTAAATGATCAGCATGATCTCATGCACTGAACTAAAGTGGTGCTGCAAAGCAAAAAATGATCAGGTAATTAGCTGGATCTGTCCTTTAAGAGTCCAAACCTGGTTGCAGTTGCCTGTGATTTCCATCATCTGCACACATTAAACCTGTTTTGATTGTATCTGATTTATTCTTGGTATTCTTCTGCAGGTGGGCACAGTGTTGCAGAAAACACAGAAACACAAAACAGAGGAAAAGTTACTGTAGTACTTGGTAGTTCCTGATTAGAAAGAATTGCATACAAGATTTTTTTTTTCATTTCTACATTATCTTCTCTTTGCACAAACCATATGGTGTGAAATAAGCACTGATTAACCACAGAGACTAATGCCTCCCTTTCTGTTTATCCAACTTACTGATTTTTCTGATTTTTTTTGTAGTGTACTCTGTTCCAAACCTCATTTTCCCTATTAAGCACAATGCAATGCCTTCTGCATGGAGACAAAAATAATAGCATTAACCCTAAAACTGTGCTTTAATAAGAGAACAAAATTATAAAACTCAAACTACGGGAAATGGGGCACCACAGGTCCTAATCACTTCCTTTAAATCAGCAGGGTTAATAAGCACTGATATTTCTATGTGGCTGCAAATTGGCCAGAGCCCATCAAGCTGGTGAGGAAGTGGAAGGTGTTGCCTCCTCTGGCTTTCCTGAAGAGCCTGACTAACACTGCCCCATTACCACGGAATTGTTCTTGGCATTGCATGAACTTCCTGACACGAGAGAAGTGGCAGACCAGCCTTTGGTAAACACACTATTTGGAGCTGGTTAGGCTTAGGGTGGTGTCTCTAATGGACAAGCAGAGGGATCCTTATGATTGTGACCATTTTATTTGGGAGCTGCTCACCCCTTGCCTTCTTGGCCCTGTGTACCAGGCAGCCATGGCAATATTTAGCCTCACCAGATCCAGTTCTTGTGTTTGGTTCCTTGAGGAACACCACGTCTGTGTTGCATGGTGCTGGTCGCTTTTAAAATTAAATCACTTTAAAAATAATAAATAATAATAATAAGTAAGACTTCTCCTATTAAGCTTCCCATTCAAACTTTCTCATGCCTGCTACTGTTTAGGCAATGAATATTAATGAATATAAACATGATTTGTAACATCTGTATACCAATGGTGGAATGTTAGCGAGGCATTTGGGGTATATACATTTGGGATATATACATTTATTCAAAAAGAGAAAGTTTCTCTTGTGATCTTCTCCAGAGATGACTTCACACTCCAAAGTCTGGCCGTTGTGTTTCTGTCTCAAAAGCACAATGCTCTGGTGTCATGAGCAGGATGTGCTGCCTGCCCCAGTCAGAGTTGACATAGCCTCCAACCATCAGGATCTTATCAAGAAAATTCATTAATATTTTTTAACTGCCGAATTTGAATGGTTTTTTTGTTTGCTAAATGTAGGAAATTACTGCTGTCAGAAGCATTTCCTTATGGAATAGATCCTTAACTGGGAATCTAGGGAAAGATGAATTTCTGGATCCCAAAACATCTCCATACTAATTTTACTGAATACTACCTTATTTAACTTACAGATTCTAAAGGTTTCTGGCTTTGATTTATGCATTTGTAACATTAAAATAACACATGGCTGAATAAATGGAGATTGTTCTGGGAGCAGAATCTGGGATTACTCTCTCTTTAGCCACTAGTAGCCTCCTGTTCTCTCCTGCCCCTTCCTACTCCTGTCTGGGAGCCAGGCAGTTGCAGCACTCTTGCATGGAGAGCATAGAAATGAACTTTCTCTTGGGTTCACTGGACACTCAACTTGTGCCTCTGATTCTGTGAGCTTGTGTTTGGAAACAAGGCTGGAGGTTTGTGCTCTCTTTTGAACATTTTAACATCGTATGTGTGACTCACTTTTCCAAATTCTAGGTAAGGGGAAATTCCTGCTTTAGGGAAATGGGTTTTAGACTCTGACTGCTACTGACCAGGGGAGCCTTCTCTCAGTGTGAAATTAAATTAATGAGCCTGTGATGGAAGAAGACAGGATTTCATTGTAGTTCTGTTTCGATGTACTGCCTAGCATGTAGAACCACCTGCATTACCTCTTTTGTCTCACTTGAATATTTCTTGCAAAGTAAATCCAAATATCACAGCCCAAGGTTCTGGGACACAGCATTTGCAAAAAGCCTGCCACCTTATCTATGCTGTATTTTGGAAGTTGATCTCAGACTAGCACTAAGTTGGTCCTATGAACTGAATGCCCTTTAGGTGCTGAAATGCATCCTGCAGTTGTGTTTCACATGGAAAAATGCATCCCTATGCCTCAAGATGAATCTGCAGTGCAAAGCAAAGCATGGCAGGTGAGACATGAAGTGCCTGCTGTCATTACTCTTATAAGCAGGGTGGGATGTTGGAAATCCCATATGCTCAATTGTTACCTTGCCTACTTAAAATTGTGCCAATCATAAGCACAAGAAATGTGTATCACAAGAATAAGAAATGCTCCTCTTGGCACAATATTTTACCTTAAAAGGACTACAGAAGATAGATTGTCTACTTTAACTACTAGATCCAGAAGTAGAAGACACAAGCTCAATTCCTCCTGAATACCAGCAAGTTTTGGTTGAGGTAAGGTTTGGTTGGGATAAGATTTTTTCCTTTCTGTTTATGTTGAATGCTAAGTTGAATGCTAAGTGTGCATTTTGTTTAGCAATAAAAGTTACTCACTTGGTAGCAGACAGGAGGTTATTGCTTTTATTCCCAAAACCTTTAACATAAAGAGTCCTCACCTGAAAACTGAACTGCAAACCATTGGGGTGGTGAAAATTTTTACTGAAGCAACTGTTTCAGTATTGTGTTTGTTATTTCAAGTGACCACCTCAGCTGCAGCAAGGAGGGAGCACTGCTGTACAGGAATCCACAAGGATACAGATTTTACTTTCATCTCCAGCCTAAGTTTTTATCTCTATTGGCCCTGTGAGAAAAGCTGATGTCTTCCACATACCAAAGTGCTTGGGCTTTGTTACTGATTTATGAGGTTCAACTGCTGTGCTTGCCTTGTGCCTCTTGACCTCTGCTCTTCCCTCCCTTAACTTGAAACCTGCTTCCAGTTTCACAAACAAGTTTTACCAGAAGTTCTCTGACACCCCAAATAGCCAGTGGATTTTCATAGAAAACTTCCCAGTGTTCAGATTAAGAGAATATAAGGAACTCTCAGTTTTTTAGTTCATATTGTCCAGCAAAGTTGCATCCCTGCCCCAGGGTAAGTTTGTTTCCCAGAGACTGGGTGTCAGCACAGGTAAATGCTCCTCACACTCAGGAATTCCTATCAGCACTGTGATTTCTTATAGCCAGCCAAAGCATGTAAGAGAGCCTGTTTTGCCAACTCAGCAGAATTCATGAAATATGGATTTCTGACTCTGACTTCTGTTGCTTCTGGGAAAAGAAAAAAAAAAAAGCAAGATTTTGAATCTCTCAGCCTGGGAAATCTGTGTAGAGCAGCCAAACAAAGGGTCATTCTGTCAAGGGATTTCAGGAATTTATTTATCTCATCTTCTAATGCTGCCTGGTATAAGAAACTGTTACAGTTTCATCTGTGAAAAGGTTGCTCTGGAGAAAACAGAAACACCCTTCAATTTGACTTCACATAAAATCTGATCTCTGCCAGACCCATATAATTGCTGTACTGCATGGCTCCAAAAGGTGACATTAGTAAGAGATAATTTATAGAAATACTTTGCTAGTGGTGTTTTTGCAGCATAAAGCAGTATGAATGTATGAGGCACAAATGCTACGTTACATACTTGATATATGTCAGTAGTAATTCTCTAGACAAAAGAGGATGTCAGGAAGAAAGCTTTGCTGAGGTGCTAGTTTGTGGTTTCCTTGTCTGGCACAAATGAAGTAAATGGCAAATGACTTGTCCATTACTGTCAGTATGCCAATAGAAAAGACTCAGCTGTCTAAGAAAAATTGAAGCAAATGATGATGCAAAACTAAAAAGAAATTAATATCATGGAGAAGAAAGTCTGGAAATGTTCTCCTGATGTCAAACATAAAACCAAGGAGGCTTATATGGAAATTAGAAGATGACAAATACAAAGCTCATATCAAATTGAATTTTTGCATTATATATAATTAGATAATGAAATTTACCACCAGAGGTTGTCATTGGAGCCAAGAATTTAGTGTGATGGGACAAAACCCTATTATATGTTAAATAAAGCAATCTAGTTTGCAGTAACATGGAAGAAATATTGAACTTCAGATCTTACAGCAATATCAAAATAATTTAACATATAGTTTTAGAATGATCTTATTACTGCATTTTTATATTTTCCCCAGAGGGCTAATGCTGGAAGGTCTTAGGTGAGGTCCTGAAGTAGATTGATATCAGGTCACATTTGGTGTGGCAGTTCCTGTGTCCTCATGTCAATTAACTTCAATAACCAGTCTGACTACTATTTTCTCTATCAGAACTTTGAGTTTCTTGCTCAGCAAGTCAGCCATGGAAATTTAGAGTTAAAGCTCCACACAACCATTGCTTGTTAAAATATTTATTGCTTTGGCACAGTCCTCAACAGGGCTGAGGTAACTGTTGGTGCAGGCCATGAAACTTCATAGCAGAGGTATTTCTGGCTCTCACTTTTTAGCCAGAAATGTAAAATTTGTTAAACATAGCATTCTGATGCTTCTTAGCTTTATATCTTCTTTAGTACTTTCTTCTTGCATTCCTTAATTCACTGTGCTTCTCCATTGATGCATCCAGCCCTTGACAAACCTTTCAACATCTCTGCTGGGCAAGCTGGCTTCTCTCAGCTTGGTTCAGCAACTGATATTTCCTCTGTGTGCTCCTTGAAATATTACACTGATAAAATTCTAAGAATAGCCATAGTGGGGCAGGCTAATGGGTGAGAGCACACACTGCTTCTGCATGCTGCTCCCCCAGCTCCCAAACAGTGCCAGCTCAGAAACAGCCCCAGCTAGATCTGATCCCTGCAGGGCTGCTTTTATACATGCAATGCATTTCTCCTTCTTAAACTAATCCATGAAGCATCTGAACCAATTTAAAGTTTTACTGCCTTCAGCATCCTTTGGCAAGGGGCTCAAAAGGTCACCAAAGCAGCCGTATGGGGCTACTGTGTTTTGTTCTGAGCTGGTTCTTATTTTTTTTTTAATGTTCCCAAAATCTGTCTACTGGAAGGGAGAGTAAAGAAACCTGATTCTCTTTCAGCCACTCCAGGTTGCTAATGATTACACAGACCTCTGGTCCTTGCTACCTTGTGCCATTTTTTTTGTAGAGTGAACACTCCTGGCTATCTTAGTTGGTCTTGATATAAAAGCTGTTCCACACCTTTTTCATCATCCTTGTTGTTCTTCTATGACTCTCTTCAGGTTTTACACTCTTGCTGAGATGTCCCACTTCTGGTCTAAATTAAGACATAAACCAGGTTTCACTTTCTCCATTTCACAGGGGTGTCCCTGAAGTCATATAGCAAAATAAAAGTGGTAGGAGAAAAGAGATTTGCATAGAGAAATAAGCTGGTGTTATCCACTTCATAGGGAGCCAGCAGCTTCTTGTCCTGTGCAACTGGGATGCTTTTTTACTTTTCTTTCCTTTCTTCTTTTCTTTTCGTTCCTTCTTTTCCTGCCAGAGACTCAAGGAAGGAGAGGAGATCAGCCTTGACAGGGAACAGCTAATCTTTTAAAAAGATTATTTGCTGTGTCAGGGAAACACTTCCTTTTGTCCTGGAAGCTGGAGAGGTGGATGCCAAATGACTTTTTGGTATTAATGATCTCTGGGAGCCATCAGCTGTGGGATGCTGAGAGCTAATGAGTGAAATCATTGGATAATGTTTGTGTGACAGGAAGCCCTCACCAGTCATTCAGGACCTTCTTCCCAAAATTTTACACGCATTAACTGCTTCTCTCTGTGCTGAATACACTGAATTTGGGAGTGTTTCAATTTGCTTAGCCATCTTTATGCTTTTATCACAAAGTGTTATCCCTCTGACAGACACTGTGAAATTCCTTGGCCAAGAATGAGAAACTTTGTTGAAAAGATGTACAAATAAGAACACATATCTTTGTTCTTTCCATTGACATTTGAGTGTTTCAAGATGTGAAGACTGCAAAAGACTAATTTGTATTGAACAAGAATAAGAATTCTAATGTCATCCAAAACTTGAAACTTTCAGAAGCCTTTTTACTCTGTTGCTTACAAGAAAGAACAAAGTCCAAATCAACTCAGTGCCAGCATATTCATAATTTATCTTTCAGAAAATGCACTCAAAGGAAAGACATTTGAAGATGACACGGCTTATTTGTTGTGATCTCACATCATCACAAGTCATCCTCTGGTTTCATTCTCTCTTTTTATAACACAGTTGAGGATTAGATCTCACACAGTTTCCCACTTCCTAAGACACCTCAACCTAACCTATTATTACACATCTAGGTTACAGAATTTCACATGGTTATCCAGGAGCCTCACAGCAAAACAAAAAACATCCCCAAGAAAGCAAACAGAATAAATATAGCTGTTCCACGTGTGTCCATTGCAACGCTCAATATGTGAACAGAAATGGAAGAATATTCCTTTTACTGAGCAGTTCGTAGGAGCAGATCTCCAGTTCTGTTCTTCCGCAGAAATGACCTCCATTATACCTTGTGAAAAACGCCAATCACTTGTTTTTAAAATTTTAAAAGTTTAATAGTAATAAAATGGTTATAAAAATAGTAATATAATTGGAGTAATAAAAATTTGAACAATTACATTAGGACAATACAAGACAATAAAAACAAAGAGTTACAGACAGTCCAGGTATCTCCTTCTGGGCAAAATAAACCCGAAAAAGGATCCACGTTAACAAAGGATTAATCCTTAAAAACAATAGTCTTTTCCATATTCATACATCTCATACATGATGCATAAATTCCATTCAAACACAGGGTTCTGTCTAGTCAGTGTCAACTTGTTCCTCTGAATCCTGACAGAGTCTTCATGGCTGAGTGAGGCAGGAAGAAGTTGGTTTCTTCTGATAATGGTGCAATAAATTCTCTTTCTCTGAAAGATTTAGGTGTCCTGTGGCTGCTATCTCAGTGCGAGTACCTCATTCCTCTCCTTAAAAAAATATCCCACATACACATTTTCTATTTTAACTACGAAAGTTCCATTTTAAGTACAAAACTGCATTTACCATACTATTAAAATGTTAATACAGCACTACTAATCAATACAGCACAATACATATAGTAAATATCTGCGTAGAGCCATATAATCTGCACTTTTCACATTAGGATGAATTTGTTCACAGAAGGAGTGATTGTGCATTGGGAGATGTATTGGAATGGGAGGTGCTGGAGTCACCGTCCCTGGGACTGTTTGAGGAAGGACTGGAGGTGGCACTCAGTGCCTCGGTCTAGTTGGCATGCAGGTGTTCAATCACAGGCTGGACCCAAATATCCCAGAGGTCTTTTCCAGCCTCTCTGATTCTGTGTAATAAAACCCGGCAGTTTTTGCGAGCCAACAACACCACGGCGCCCGCGCCCCCGGCGCTGGCCGAGCAGGGCGCGGCCTGGGCGGGGCCCCTCAGCCCCATGGCCTACAACTCCCATGGTGCCCGGCGGCGGCGGCGGTGCGCGCGGCGGCCGCGCAGGGGCTGCCGGGGGCCGGGCCGTGCGCGGGGGCCGGCGCCGATGGCGGCAGGCGCAGGGGGCGGCTGAGGGAGCCGCCGGTGCCCGTCGCGTCCATCGACCGCCGACGCCTCGCCCGCCCCGTCCCTTCCCCCGCCGCTATGGAGGCGCTGATCCCCGTCATCAACAAGCTGCAGGACGTGTTCAACACGGTGGGGGCCGACATCATCCAGCTGCCGCAGATCGTGGTGGTGGGCACGCAGGTGAGGCGGGCCGGGCCGGGGGCGCGGGCGTTCCCCGCCCCGAGGGCGAGCTCGGGGTGTCCATCGCGCTTCCGCCGCCGCGGAGCCGCGGCTGCCTCCGCCAAGGGCACGGGGGGACGCGGCGGGCGAGGGCGGGTGGGGCGCCCTCGGTGCCCGCGTTCCCCCCGCACGCCCTCGGCGGCTCCGCTGCCTCAGCCCCGGCTGCGACGGGAGCGCCTCGTGCGCCGCCGCCCGCCCGCCCTTGGGCGCCGCTCCGGAGCTCTTGGAGGGGCCGGGGAGCTCCGCGGGGCTGCGGGCAGGGCCGGTGCCCCCGCACCCCGTGGCTCCGGGCCGAACCGAGGGGATGCGGGTGGTGTCGGGGACCCGGGGAGCGGCAGCCGGCCCGGTGCGTCAGCGTGACCGCCATCGCGCCCGGTCAGTGGCTTCCCTTCTTCGACAGCGGCCGTGCAGCGAGGGCGAATAGAAGGGATGTGCTAGCGGGACGGCATCTTGCGGGCGTGGATGGTTGTCCTTTCCTTTGCCCCGAGTTCTTGTGCCGTTTGGACTCTTTGTCTTAGCTGGTGCCGGGGAGTGAGGGCGAGAGGCGAGGCCGGCGACTGTTGGCTGCAACAGTTGCAACACGTGCGTGTGAGCCTGGTAATGCTCCTGGGCTCGGAGATAGCTCAGAGCCTCTCTATCTCTTCAAATGGGATGCTGCTCTACAGCAGAACTTTTGGCAGCTGAATGTGCCTGACCAGAACTGCGGCGGTCACAAGGGAGTAGAAGATGAGGCTAAGGTTTGAAGCTAAATGGATCTCTCATTTTGTTTCTGTGAAATTTAAATGCGTATTGAATGTGCTGTGCTCCTTGACAGTAGCTTGCTCATCAAAGACTTCAAGACCAAGTACTCTGTACTCAGGATTTTTATTGATATCTTAAAACACCAGCTGTATGTGTAAATGCAATGGCATTTTTCTATGTAAGATTAAAAAAGTTTTTTTTTCCAGTTTCACTTTATGAAATATACGGAAGTGTCTTTTTTAAAAAATACTTTTATCAACTCTGTCCCAGTTACCTTCTCCTAGGTGTAAATACTTTCCATAAGTAAATACTGAGAGTTAAAACAGTATTGACGTGTTTGCCTTCAGTAGTCTCCCCGTCAGTAGCAATATCTATTCAGTGCTGTATCCATGATATTTATGAGCCCTTTGAATTAGCATGAAATTTCCTGTCATGCCAAAACAAAGTCCTCTATGGACTCCAGAAAGATATCTAGCAAAATATCTAGCAAGCTGTATCTTGGGGTGTTTTTGTTTTAGTCAGCGTTGTTGGAAGAGAAGAAATCATCTTTACTGACATAATAATTCCATGATGGTTATTTTATGCAATTAGTTTTAGTTTAAATAAAATATTATTAGTCTATTAATTTGGAGTTAGCTTATTGGAGACCAGATTTCTAGAGATGTGTCAGATATGGCATTAGAGCTGGTAGTTTTGCTGCTGGTAGCTTTTTTCCTTTTTTTTTATATGTGCCTTTTAGACAGTCTTGTTTCTTTGTGAAGTGCTGTGTGGCCTTTAAGTTTGTTCACACAGCTGGTGTGTCTGTAGCCCACTGGTATATGCTGTCTTTGCTTTGCTGTCTTTGAGTAATATTCACAATAAACAGTCTTGAATTTTTCACCTCCATTTTTCTTGTAGGAAGCAAATGCTGCCATTTAAGGTTTCTGTAATTCTCTGTTGAGTTATGCTTTCTTGCTTCCAATTGGCCACTTGCTTTTTTTAAATGACCTTTTTACATATTCAGCAAGGAGAGGAAAAATGCTTTTTGAAGTAGTTTTTTGTTTATTTTTCTCTCCCTTCTCTACCCTTTTATTTGTGCTTATGTCTTTCTCTGCTTCTCATTCTGTGCATTAAGTTAATTCTTTATTTTCTAGAGTATTTAGGACTAGAAGCTGTTCATAAGCCTTAATTCTGTTTCCTATGTTCCCTTTCCCCCACCTCTGTTGTTTGGGATTTATTTCCTACCTTCCTTGTGCCCTTAGCAATTGAAATGTTTTAATTTTTCCTCTTTCTAGATACATTTTGGTGCTAATTGTGAATTGTTTCTCAGTAAATTTTGCCCATCTAGATGGGCTCTTGCACTTGTAGTGGTTTTCCTGCCATTCATTCCTTCTCATTCTCCCCATAAATATTGTGTAAGTTATTTCTGTATCCTAGTACAGGGGCATTTAAGAAAACTGGGGACTGTGCTGGTAGAACTCAGAGGACACCTTCAGACTGCCAATTTTTCTTCACTATTTCAGGGTTTTTCTGCCATTTCCAGATAGGTGTTCTATTTTTTTCCCCAATTCAGTATTCCAGTTCCATTTTTAGAACTGTATGACTGAATTGCAAAAAAAAAAGAAAAATGTCCAGGTTAGGAATATGATATAAAAATATTAGTTCAGTGATGTTGTAATACCCAGTGTTCTGGTTTATACAAATGCTTTATGCTCTGTATTTTAAGGGATAACAGGGTGGTATTGAAGTGCCTCAACTAAACACATTAAGACTACAGTAAAGGAGGCAAGGGGAAGAAAAGTAATTTAGTTAATTATGGCCTTTGTGTGGATAGGTGGTATCACAAAAATTAAATGCCTACACTACCAAAGTGATCATAAGATTTAGAATAAATTCAAGAAAACCAGCCAGACAACAAAATACCTGCCTAGAAGTAGGTAACAATGAATTGTCTTTATTTTTTGTGCCATTAATTCCTGGACTGTGTTTGGGGTTTTTAGTAGTCATCAACCTAGTTTTCTACAAACTTTAGTGTCAGCTTTGTAGCAAAATTCTTCTAATACTGACATTAAAAAAACACCTTTTGGGCTTTTTTTGCACTTGGTAGTGTTAATTGAAGTAGGGACATTGTAGTAAAATTGATGCAGCAAGTGATGGAATTGACAAGTGAGATTTTTTGAGTGACCTTTCTTGTGTACATTTAGGGACTGACTTTTGCTCAGTCTTCTGCCAGTGCCATTTTGAGACTAAATGGGGAGGTGTAGTTTACAGTATTTATTAATTAAAAAATCCATTCTCTTGGATGTTCCCCTGGGATTGGCTCACAGATAAGCATTACATTTATTCCTTTTTTTTTTTTTACTGTTTGGTGTAAGTATGCTTGATGCTAATGCTAAGCCACTTTTTCATTGTAAGGTGGAAGGTTTCTTGATCAGAGGTCACAGCCTGAGCACGTGGATGTGTATAAATTGATGTCCTGGTAAGATAAGTAGTTGGAAGAATGCTAAATTGGGCTGTTAGGAAGTTGACAGCAATGGGAAGGTGATGAAGTCCTGGCTAGTGGGATGAGGAGATGAATCCAGCAGATGCTATCAAAGCATCCTGTCTGAGAGAGACTGGCACCTTTGTCTGGAACTTCAGGTGTTCTGCAGAGCTTCTGGGACTCTCCCTGGCAGGGGAACAGAAATTCCAGCCCCTTAGCTCATTCAGTGTAGCCTACATTGTGTTGGCAAAAAGCCAGTTTGAGGTGAAGGAAACTCCAATTTGTACCAAGCAACAAGGAAAGCCCCATGCCAGGCACAGCTATGTCTTCCTCCTTCCTCTCTTGCTGGGTGGTTGGTTTGATTTTTGTGGGGTTTTGTTTTTGTTGTTTTGTCCAAGGATCTTTCAAGCAATTCAAACAGATGCAAAAACCCCATTTGTATCTACATTTGAATGGAGGATGTAACCAGAGCATTGCTTCCATGCTGGCTGGGGACAGTTTGTTTTTTCTCCCAAATGTTTTGCAAACTTCCTGATTTCATTTGTTTTTTTTTTTTTTTTTTCTTTGTTTCCATATCTGACATTTACAGTCTCTGGTTTTGGGTGTTACTGTTTTCCTTTTCTTGCCATCTTTTGCTCCTGTCAAGTCATGCCCTGACTGTTGTGTTTGTTTCAGACAAGCAGCAAAGTGAGGCTGACATTAATTAGCTATTTGCATTTACCAGACATAATGGAAATGTTGCTGCTGATATGATATAGTGCAAGCAACGTTTAGGGTTGTGCTGTTTCTTTTCTCTCATGGGCTCCCTGTGTTTCTGAACAGCTGAACTTTTTGGGTGCTGAAGGTTTCTGTGATTAAAAGGATGGCATTTTCACAGTTTCTATCTGCAGACTTCATATGAATTAAAATAAAATTATAGGTCTAATAACTTGATCCTGCATTTTAGCATTTTATGATTCTTAATATGAGAACATTATTAAACACCATTTAGAAGATATTAATTTCATTGTTTGCAAATGCCTGGTTATTTTGGAAGAGTGGAGAGTCTGCACAGAATTCACAGTTGTAGAAGGATGTGGATAAAGAAGTCTTGTGCTTTTCTTTTCTTGTTTGTTTGTGTGCTTTGTTTTGTTTTGGTGCTTTACTGCAAGGGCCCTGTTGTGTTCATCTTGTGATTGGCAGTTGTTTTCCTTGGAAAACTGGTGTTTTAATTAGACCAGGTGAATCTTGTATGTTGTCCAGGAGGCACATAACAAAGAAAACATATTATCAGGAAGATGGAGGGGAAGAGAATTAAAACAGCACAGGCATTTGATTTTCACAATCTGGAGAGAAAATGCCTGTGTAGGTAGTTCTTGGAAAAGATTTGTTTGTGTAGTAGCCAGAAGGTTGACTAAATTGGAGATTTGGGGTTTGGGTTTGTTTTAATAGTGCTGTTGTTTAGAACTTTTAAAATTTGAATATGCAAGTTGGTTTTGTTTTGATTTACTTTACTGCAAGTTATGAATATAGCAGTATGCACAGTACTGTGTGAGGTCAGGATATCTGGCTTGCAAATGTGACTCTTCAAATACCACAGTTTCATGATGTAACTGAGAGTCTGTAACTTGTTTCTACTTAGATTAGGCATTTTTTCTTAAGTGAATTGTTGGAGGGCTTTGGGAATTGATGTACTGAGGAAGAAAACATCTGCTAATCATTGCTGCATTTGCAGTTGTTTGGCACTTGTCTGCAGGTAGATATGGTGAAAATGCAGGATTTCTGTAGAGTTTGGCCTGAGCTGTGCCAGTTCTTTATGGCTGGTAGATAAGCTGTTTTATGTGGAGGTAGTTCCTGTGACTTTGAGTCTCCCCCTGACTTATTCAGGAGAGTTCTCTTTTCAAGTAAATAGGGAATGCCCTGCAGGAACAAGAGTCTTGTTGTCTGGACAAGATCTTGCATGTATTTTGCAACAATGAGCAGTGCATTATGCTGGTTTTACTGCTTTCTCAAGTTGGGATCAGCCTGTTGTTTCTTCTGCATCTTTTAGAAGTGTTATTTTGTTTCAAACAATGTCTTAAAATAATCCATTTGGCCTGCTCATAGCTTTAACATTCTTTTTTGATTAGTAAATAAATTTTTAAATTTGTTACCTGTTTAGAGCCAGCCTAGCTTGGGGCATTCCTAGTTTGAATAGGAAAATTTTGTTATCTGTTCCAACTAAAGCAATTCCTTTGTGGAACTCTGAAACTGCATGTGTACTCACCTTTTATTCCAGAATAATTTGTATTTGCAAAATAAGGAAAGAAAAAGAAATACTGCT
Organism: Agelaius tricolor; assembly: GCF_023055355.1. Classification (NCBI taxonomy): domain Eukaryota; kingdom Metazoa; phylum Chordata; class Aves; order Passeriformes; family Icteridae; genus Agelaius; species Agelaius tricolor. The sequence goes on from NW_027269263.1 coordinate 10,404,904, forward strand.
GTTCTTTAGTTATAGCAGGCTGAACTCTTCTAGACTGGCTACTTCAAGTAACTTTTTAAAACATCAATGTGGGTAATATTCCTGTGGATGACATCCCAGCACAAGTGCTTTTATTAGCTTTTATTTCCCAATGATAAAATGAAAATTTAGAAATTTTACAATTCCATTTGTACAGATTGCCAAGAGCAGGATTTACCATCAGGACTTTTGTACTTCTTGTATGACAGAAACTGCAGAACTGCCACCATTTCATCTCAGATGTCAAAGCCAGATACATTGCTTTCCTTAATAGAACTCCTCAGGAGTTAGTATGTCTCATTGAGAAGTGTGTCTTTCTTCACAGCTCCTTACTGTCATTCTTGAATGTTTGTATTGTGCCACTCCAAAAGTCATAGGGAATTCTGACATCACTGCCTCTATTTTCTTGTGCTCTTCTATAAAAAGTCTGTGTTGTGTTGCAGGAGTTCTTTGCATTTTTTTCCCTATTGGATGAAATAGAAAACTTACCAGTTTGCCCTGTTCTAAAGCAATGAGCTAAATTTTACACTCCTTTCAACTAATTTTTGGTTTGGAAGTTTCCCAGTAGTTTATTGGACATTTCCTCAACAAGGCTTTTTCTCCACAGGTGATGTATTGTGCATTGGCTCCACAAAGACTTTATGGAGTCTAAAGATAGACAAAGGAAGGCAGGAGATTCTTGTAAGATGATTTTCTTTGTAAGATGAAGTTTGTTGCAGCTGATTCAAGTCCATTATCAATTTAATAATACTTGACATACACAACAGTCACCTATCCAAGCATGTGACTGTAAGAAATTTGATGGTTCTTGTGCATCAGTGAGACTCCAGGTGAGCCTTGTGTTAATTTCCCTTCTCGCTTCATGGACTTCATAAGAGTAAGGTCAGACTTTGTTTATTTACTGAGCTAATTGGTGAGACCCTGTGAGCTGAAGGGCAGTGAATCACAAGGGACCTGGCATTCCTTTAAGGACAGCCCCATGGAGCACAAAGCAATAGCCCATCCACTTGCTTGGGAAAATGAGTGGAGGTCTAGGGAGAGCAGAATTGAGGGAACTCATGGCTCAGGCTCAGCACAGCACACTCGTGCAGGAGGTGGAAACAAGGACAAGCTCGCTCAGGGATGTAAAAATCCTGCCTGCATAGGCAGAGATGGTATTGAGAAAGCCACTGTTAGTGGTAAGGGCATCAAAGGCAGCAGGAACTTCCAGCACTAGATCAGGAGTTAAGGAAAAGGAGAAATAGGGAAATAAAGGCTTCCTGCTGTCCGTGACAGGTGATCCACGGACAGTGAATATGGACAAGGCTGAGGCGCTGGATCCTTTCTTTGCCCTTCTAGGGTCTTCTAGGCCTTTGGCCCTTTAGGCAGGGTTAAAAATGGAGAATAGCTCAGTGCTGCAAGAGGATTGGGTCAGGGTTCTTTTTTTTTGATATGGAGAAAACATCTTTGCGTTCTGTTTGGTGTAGGGAAGAAAACTCTTAAAATAGAAACACTAACAAGGATTTGGAAATAGAATAAGAAAGCCAGTGAAGTAAATGGGATGGGGTGAATTTGAATGGTTGTTCAGAGTGTTACTTCAGCATTTTTGAGATGGAGTCTCTTCCATCTGACTTGTCAAAGGCCCTAAAGTGCTTTTGGAAGTAACATCTCTGGCTGTTAACGAAGCTGGACAATTATAACATCATGCACTTGCTGTGTGCTGCTTCTGAATTCCTAAAACTGTGGTTTGTAATGCAGCAGATTGTAACCTACGTTTTCTCTAAAGAATTAGTGTAATGGATGGGAGCAAATGCCTTTTGATACTTAAGTGTGCACAGTTGAAACATGCAGGGACAAGTAAAGAAGAAATGAAGGATGGAAAGCAAAGCAACCTCATGAGGACTGTTAAAAGTAGAGGTGCTGGTTATTTGGAGTGGATCACAATTCTTACAGCTCACAGCTTTTTAATTTGGGAGCATAAGTGCACAATTGTTTCCCAGTGACTGCCCTTCATCCTTGATTGTCAACATCATCTTCAGATTAATCAAACCAAAGATGAACATGCAGAGGTGTATGTAACAGGTGTTACAGAGGCAGTGAGAGTGCTGATACGGTTTCAACACACTCTGACAGTACATACAGTGTAAAATACTGAAGTTCCTGTGTGCATCATGTCTTTTTATCTTAGTACTTCAGGGGAAAATGGTTTTACCATCCACCAGACACAGGTGTTCCTCTGTGAAATAAATGGTGGTTGGCAGAGCAGAGTGTAGTGCACTCAGCCATGGTATTTTGACACAAAGGTTAAAGGAGTGACACAAGATGTTCCTGTATTTGCCTCCCTGCTTTTTTCTGAGCAACATCTATTAAGTTCCTCTAGATAGCACAACTAGTAGATATTTCAAGTTAGGATCAGATATTAGGGTCCAGAGGGAAAATCTGCCTGATCACCTATGAAAAGCTAGAGTTTGTTAATGCTTTTTTTGACCCATCATGAAATGAATTCATTTCAGTTCACACTTAAAATTGCGACGAGCATTTTAATGAGATAACAAAACAAGTGTGATACTTCTGCAGACTCGTTCCTTAAATTTCCTTTGGTTATCAGAGTTAGTGTCTGTCTACATCTATTCTGTGAAGGACTGGCTGAACTGACTTTGTATTCTTAACAGACCCATATCCCTTGCTTCCCCCTCACTGGCAGAACAAGATCAGCTTTGTGTTTACTGCTTCCTGCACCGTGTTCCCAGACAGTTCTTGGTAATGGATGCTGAGGAGTCCAGATTAAGAAGTGCGTCATTAGATAATTGTATTCCAACAGCAGATTGCTTTAGTTGGGAGTGTAATGCAATTTGAAAGAATTTCCTGATGCATGGAGCACTGTAATGTTTCATTTAGTGTGTTTGCAGAGGATCCAGATTGTTCCTTCCCCATCCAGAGGTAACTGGGAGTGGTGTAAGACACACTGGTTTGCTTCTATACGTAGCTTGGTGTACCCATTTTAGCTTCCTGCAGTCCCCCTCCTTTGGAATGACTAAAGAGCAACAGTGTGCAGCAGTCATGGATTTTGGTTTCCTTTCATGGTGAGGTTGTTGATAAGGATTCCTGCTATTTGTTACTATCCCTTATGTGCTTGGATTATGTGTTCATGAGAAGCCACTTCATCTAAGTCTGATCTCCAGCCTTGTGAGATTGAGTCATCATTTTTCCCATGCCTAAGAAAATCTTGCTCAAGAGACCACAGAATCCCCAAGGTTGGAAGAGACCTTCAAGATCATCTAGTCCAACCATCAACCCAGAATAATCATCCCTAAGCCATATCCCCAAGTACCACATCCAGATGCCTTGTAATATTTGGAATATTTTTAATAAATGAAGCACTGGTCTTTGTGTTTTGTTTTGTTTTTGGGTTTTTTTTTTCCAATGCAGAAGATGAGCCTTTATCATCTCTCATTTCTTTGGTTAGGCATTTCACTTTTTTTAAGTAAGTTTGTTGAGAGGTGGTTTGTTATTTGTCTCTGTGAAGTTTGTTTTTTCACAGTCTCTAATATCAGTAGTTCTTCAAAAGTGGGCCAGAACAGGAACTTGCTCAGGGAGGCTTGCAGACCTAGTTCATGCTTTGGTCAGGTTCTTAAGTTATTTGGTAAGAGTTCAGTGCCCAATGGTCTGTTATGAGCTGCTTGCAGGGAAGGTGTCCAAAGCTGATTTGGAGAAGGACAGTTGAAGAAAATTATTAATAGCTTTCTAGAGGAGTCTTTTGAAGGAAAAACAAATCTTAATAAGGCTGTATTTCTGCTTGACCCTGCTCTTTTCCCAAGTATTTCTAAATCATTGATCTCACTGCTGTCAAATGTGATTTAGATTTACTTTGAATAATACACATAATCTGTGTTGGTGTATTATTTGCCTGTTGAGACAAATGATATTTTTCATAAATCATTTTTTTTTCTGGACCATAAAGCCTATACAATAAAGTGGTACAATAAAAGAAGGCTTTCATTTGTTGCTGTTCAAACTTTATAGGGGTTTTGCCTTGTATTTTAATATTTATTTTGTCATTTTGCATACAAGCCCTATTTCAGTAGGTTTTAAAGCTCTCATGTAATATATTTGTGTCTTGTTTTACTGCACTAGTAGAAATGTACTGTCTGATAGTAACATGTTGGTTGACCTCTGATCTATTTTTCCGTTTTAGAAAAGTCACCTAATGTCACTAAATTTGTGAGATTTAAGGATATTCATCACTTTTTTATGTCATGTTATGCTAGGTGATATACTCATAATTTGCTTGAAGTCTCAAATCTGTTGCTTCAGAACTGGTAGACTGAGTGGAGGTTCTGTAGCAGTTACATAATGCACATTCCAGCTGTCAGAAGCATCTGTTGGTTTCCTTTTTTGGTTTTGTTTTCTTGTTTGTTTGTTTTTTGACAAGAGAATTGTTTGGTAGTTGCATTAATACAGAAATATTTCCTAGATGGTGGCAATGACTGTCAGGGCTGGTTTTCTCATGGCATCACTACGTAGACTTAGAGTTGTAGAAAATTGGGAGAGTTCAATACAGTGTTATTAAAAAGACAAAATCTTCTCAATCAGATTGAGTATTATGTTGGCATATCTGTGTCTATTTGTTATTCTTAGTTTTAACATGGTATTTATTTGGAATCACTTTTAAGACCCAGGTTTTCACAGCTGCTGTTGGACTGGTTGTGAATCTTACACAAAAGTCCTGCAGGAGAATATTTTAAATGTAGTCTCTCAAAGCATATTTGTAATTACACAGCCTTTAAGTATTTCACAACTTTTTACAGTTTGTTATGAAAATACTTAAATATATACAGAGGGAGAGAGAGTGGGATGCCATGAAACAATGTTTATTTCTCTGTTTAGGGTATAAAACAATGTCTGTACTTATCAATCTGATACAATGCGTTATACCAAAAAAAACCCCAACAAAACAAACAAACCCAAAAACTAACCAACCAAAAAAACCCAACAAAAACCAAAACAAACAACCCCAAAAACCAACCAACCAACCAAAAAAACCCAAACAAACCCCCCATCCAACCAAACCTCAAACAGAAAGGAGTATAACATTGTAGCAGCCTGTGTACTCAGGTAAACATTGTTAATATATGTTTGTGTAATGGCTGCTGCTGGTGTCAATACAGCCAGCCCTTGTTAGTTCTAACAAATACTAACCAGGGTTAAATTCCTCAGTTTACACAGCAGTTTTACTTCAAGATGTTAGAACATGACATAGTACAAGACATCAAATTTCTTTCTGAGCATTATAAAGAAAAGCATTTTTTCCCCGAAATGTTTCTTGAGAGTTTGATACTTGTGGTAGAAAATGTTCAATAGGAGATTAATTTTTGTGAAACTTACTGTGAGTTTAGTTTGACTTTAAGAGATAAAAACCATGGGACAAACCATGTAGACAGAAACCTGTTCTGAGTATCCCAAGCAGGTTTAGACGGTCCCTGGCTTGTAGCAGACCTGTGTCCCTCAGTGCCTGTGCAGGGGCACTGCTCTGTCTGCAGGGAGTCTGTCACTTCTCCTTCAGGCACTCTGCAGCAGAGGAGAAGACAGATGAAAGCAAACCAAAACATCACAGCATTTTTATGTTTCAGAAAGTAATGTAGCTGTATTCCACTTTTCAGAGCAGTGGAAAAAGTTCTGTGTTGGAAAGTCTTGTGGGGAGGGATCTGCTCCCACGAGGTACTGGAGTTGTCACCCGGAGACCCCTTATTCTGCAGCTGGTGCACGTTTCCCCAGAGGATGGTCGGAAAGGAGCTGGAGATGAAAATGGTAAGTGTGATCCAAGAATGTGTTTTGCCTTTTTATTCAAGTCTTTCCTGTCCTTTGCAACAAAAAAATCAGTTGCTGTAATCTTAAAACTCTAGTATGCTTTTTAAAATTTGCTTGGAAGAAAACACAGCTGTTGTCACATCTGTGTTTTCCATTTAGCAAATGTCATGAAGTCAAAATCTTTTGGATAGTCAAAATACCTTTAATTTTTTAAGCTTTCCTGTTCTTGGAAATTTCTTTTGAGAAAAACAGGCATTTCAGTTGTAAAGATAATTGTCTGGAGTGTAGAGAACATGATTTTCTTATGTGTGTTTTTCATCCCCTCCCCTTTTGCAGTTTATATGAGATATTTCATTGAGAGGGTGACGAGTATAAGAGTTTTTAGAAGGAGGGTAGGAAATAAGTGAGTTCTGGAGAAATGAAAACAAACTTGTACTAGATGCAAACAGAATTGAACTGACAAGTTCTGTAGCTTACACATGCCACCCTACTGGGCTGCACTGAGAGACTTCAAGTGCATCAAGCAGGGCATTTTAAATGCTCTGTGGTTTTTACTTTGAAGCTTGTCTTCTGTACTGCTTCTATTTTATCCTTCAGCAGATCAAGAAAGTGATCTCAGTTGTCCCTTGGGAGTTTCAATGCTCATTTTATACCAACTAATGCTCCTGATTAGGAGCAGCAGGGGCATAGCCACCTTCTGATTGTAAGATAAATCTTAAGGGGTTTTTTTTATGTAGACACTAACAACTGCACAGGCTTTTGTTGGCATGATAAACTTGGGACTATAAATATTAATTCTTATTGTGTTAAATTTTTTCTTAATTTGTTTTTACCAATGGTAAGTCAAGGTATCAGGTGTTCTTCACAGCATTTATTTTCCTGTAATATTTATGGCCTTTGATTTCTGAAGGACAGTTCCTTGTATTGTGCTGTTTGAAAGGTTTAAGCTCCAGTCTTCATTACTGTCACCAGCAGAGAACACAGTTAGGGTTCATAACAATTAGCATGCAAACCATGTGAGAAATTGTAGGGACGATTCAGGCTGGAAATTATTTCAGGAGACCTCTAGCTCAATCTCCTCAAAATAGGGCCAACTCTGAAGCCCAGACCAGGTTTCTTTGGTCTGTATCTGCTTGGTTCTTAAAACCTTGAAGGATGGAGAATTCAATCTCTTTGCAAGTTTTAGAAATGGCACATTTGATGTCTTTAAATGCAGTTTTACATTGCTTGTACTGTGCAGTGTATAGTTTGTATTTCTAGAACTTCTCAGAATGCTTGGAGTCTGAGTTGCAGGGTAAAATATTATTTTGCTCTTCTTTGCTACTTTACAGGTGTAAAAGGAGGTTTTGTAATTGGAGTATTCTGAGTCAGGGCAGAGCCATTTTGTTTTAGGTTGCATTTCATTTGGGGATTTGGATTTGAAATTAAAAATTAATAGGGATGTTGGGCTAAATTATTATTTATGATGCCACTTAGATTTTTTTGGGGAAAACGATCAATACGTATGCAATTAATGTTATAATCTCATCTTGTTCTTCTGAGAGAGATGTGGGCTTGTTTGGTAAGAACAGGGATTTGATAAGAACAGAAATTATGATTTACCAATTGAGTTTGAAATGTCTTCTCTCCAAAATTCAGGCAAATTGTGGTCTAAATGGTGTTGTCACTGATTTGGTCTAGCTTATGTTCAGTTTGTGGTGTTACATCTGAGAAGATGGGATCAAGTAGCTTGGAAAGAAAAAAGATGACAACCTCTTATCCTGGCTATGCTGTGTTGTAAGAAGTGCCATTAGAGGTCTATTTTTAGAGGTAATTTTATCTGTAATGAGGTGGATGTTGAGGTAGGGTTGAAGAGGGATTTGGGATTTTCCAGAGGGAAATATCTTGCAGAAAAGGATTTTATCCAGATGAGGAATTTCTTTACAAGTTGAAATTGGACAAGAGAGATCAGTCTTGGCATGCTGCTTTCTGAATGCTGGCATTGAACTCTCTGTGCACACAAATAGTTTTGTACAACTCTCTCTTCTCTTTTGACTTCTGTTTTGTGATTCTCTCCTGTGTCCATCATAATGCTTGCTCTACTGGTATTGTATATTAACACAGCCATTTCAAAATAGCTGCTACTCTGTGGTTCTTACAAGCTTTAATTTATCTCTGTTGTAGTGTTGGCATCCAGAAAGCTTCCCAGGTTTTAACACAAAGCACTTTTGACTGCTCTGCTGTTCACTTAGGGAGGGACAAGTAATACCCTTTGTACTATGATCACTGCAATAAATAAGAGTCAGAAAATATCAAAGATAAATTTTCCATTAAATCGGAAGTTCTGTATTTTTATAGCAGGCTGATCTGTATATTCTACAGAGAATGTGTGTAATTTGATGGGAAGGAAATGTTCTCATCATGCTTTTGCTGTTTATTGTTGGCCTCTAGTGATTCAGCACATATGGTGTGTTTGATGTGATGATACCACACTGTGGTGTTCTCTGATCAAATTGCAAGAGAAGCAACACTTATCAGAGAACTGGGCCTGGTCTTGTGAATTATTAAATTGGCCTTGCAGTGAAGACCTATAATGGTAGTTCAGAAATGGAAACTCAGAGAGAACATACCAGTGGCCAAGTGGTAAATGCTTATAGGTTCCTTTTTTTTCATTTGTTCCAAGAGAGGAAACTGAATATTGTTCAAATTCTGAGTGGACAGAATTGATCCAGAACACAGGAATAATTAATACAGATCCATTGCTTGATAAATCAATATTGTTTTGTTAGCCTTTTGCTCTCTACTTCAGATAGGAATCTCTTACCCCTAGCTCCCAAACAGTGTGGCCTGCTTCACTGGGTTTGGCTTTGTAGAAGCACTAGAGAGGAAGAGCTTTCCCTCAAAAGTGCTTGCAGTCTAGCTGGTGTCAAGGATGGGAAAATGGCACAACAGTTAGTATTTGGGAAGTTCTCATTGCCATGCTGCTGGAAATCCTCTCTGGTGGTGGCCTTTTATGACTCCCAGCAGCTTCTCCCATTGGAAGTGAGTAACATTTCTATTGCTTTAGAGAGGAGATACCTGAATAACTGAAGTCAGTAATCTTTGTATTTTATTGAACTTCTTAAAGGAGTGTTATAGAGTAGGACATAACAAGTACAGTTTGGTGGAGGGCAGTCCTGAGAAAAGTCAAGTAATGTATGTGCTTTTCCTGGGAATTAACTAAGGTTTGCAGGGCTTACTACAGGATATGGAAAACCAGAAAAATACAGACTGTTGCTTTATTCATGAGATATGGTGGGTTTTTTCTTTTTCTGAAAAGCAGGATCTGTTTGTTCTTAATAGCTGCCGTTTTAGTAATTTCTTACAGTGTGTAATACTGGATTTCATCATGACCAAAGTGTCATTTTGTCACACCTTTATCTAGCATTTAATCTTTAGTATAATCAGGTGATTAATTCTTCTGAAGATACTGCCTGAAAAGCTTCCAAAAAGTAACGTAACTGAGGGAAGACTGATTTACCAGTTAAATGAGTGATAAAAAAACATTCTTTGTGGAAACCAGAAAAGTGGGTTGCTGAATGTAGGCTAGCTAAAACACTTTCTCCTTGCCTTGAGCATTTTTACCTTTAGAGAAATGCAAATCCTTCCTCCTTTCCTAAAAACTCCTTTCCATTAAATTGGATCTATTGGGAAACTTTTCCATAGGTGTTAGCAAGTTGAAATGCAGTGTCTCTGACCCGAGTGTGTCTTTTAAATATTTATTTTAAGAAGCTTATAGGTAATACTGAAAAAAAATTATTTATACATAGAACTAAGCCTAGTACCTGAGTGCAGATTCCCATGCCACCAGAAGGAGACTCATTTAAGACTAAAACAGTGTCTGAGAAGGAAATCATCTCCCAAGGAGGGACATAACCAAAGAGTGCTTGGTCCATATCTTTCAAATGTAACACTTGGCAGTATCTTGCTGTTTATTTTTCTTCCTGGCTTAAGGCCTCTCTTTACTCCCTTAGGTTTAATTTTCAAGAGCATATGAGCAATACAATACTACCAAACATATTGTAGTTTTTTCCTCTATGTGCATTTTACTTTGTTTCCTCTGAACAGTAAATAAAACCTGTTAAATAACCTGGAATGTAGAAACCCTTTAATTTTGCACTTACTTTGGAGACTGGTATGTCATTTTGCCTATTTACCAACCAATACAAACAAAAGCTTTTTCCTGATGATGTTTTCTTCATAGCTCTTGTGCCTGCAGAACAGTAGGGGTGAAAGTCTGGTTTTAAAAATTTTTCCTTAACAGATCCAGTCCATAAAAATCATATTTCTATTGATGATACACACACCTTTGACTGAGCAAAACATCAACTCTCCAGATAAGCTTTTCAGACAGATGAGTTGATTATTATTGTACTACCTGAATTTTGTACCAAACCAAAAATATCTTTACCATTTTGTTGTGCTGCTCATACTTTCAGGGTGTTGTACAGACATCACAGGAAAATAGAGTTTTAAATTCATCAGCCCCTCAATAAGAAGTTGGGTGTTTTTTTGTAACGAAATTTCCGTAAATACTTTGAAAAATTAAAAGTTGAGAAGGATAATGCATATGTTGTCTCTTCTTAAATCTGTCTCAGAACTGATGTTGTTCTTTAATTGAGTCTCAAAAATATTGATGCACAGCATCAGATTTCCTTCCCATACAATAACACTACTTCCAATGGCATTAGAAATGTTTCTTTACTCTTTCTGGTTCTTCCTATGAGTAAATTATGAGAAATATATTTTGCCAAAGAAGTTCAGCTCTGTGGAGCTCAGTGGTGCTGTTTTCTGTGTTCAGATAAGAAAATACATTGAGCCGTTGGCATTAGGTCTATGGCAATAACAAGCATCATCAAGTCAACTTTGTTATACAGAGTATCTGATTAATAGGCCTCATTTATATGTGTTTAGTTAAGGTCTTATTTCTGTGCATATTGCTAATATGTTACACACTCTCATCAATTCTAGAATAGCATGCACATCTGTCTGCATGAATTTGTGCTCTTTGTAATTGAATCTGGTACTGAAAGTGAATAAAATGCTATATTAAATATGATTAAAAATGTTAAACACCATTCAATGCTGTTTCTCTTTAACTGCAGACCCTGCTACATGGAAAAATTCAAGACACCTTGCTAAAGGTTGCCTTTATCCACTTGCTTTTTCTCCCTACACCTGAAGTGCATGCTTATATACACTAATCACATACATTTCATGCCACATGATTGATTGATTACACTTTTCCTTTCACACTTCAGCTACTGTGGTGATTATTTTGCTGTCTTGTGATCTGATTGATTTTCAGCTTTCTGACCTTGTCGCATTAGAATGAGATAATTTTTGCTTTTCTTCTGTGCCGTTGCTGCTTCATAGAACTTCCTGCACTTTTAATTCCCAAATCCTTAAAAAAAAACTTTGTTGATCAACTTTCTTAAATTTCAACTTAAGTGAAAAAAATGTTTTGAAAAGATTACTCGATTGTAGGTAAACCATGTGTTTGCCAAAGGGCCAGATTTCTTGTAGACAGTTCTTGTAGAGCAGATGGCTGTGTCAGGGAGCACAGAGGAAATTACCCCAAACTAAAAATTGGAAATGGAACTTGCCTCTAATACTTGGAAACCTAATAGTGAAAAAGTGAATATCTTGCAGTATGACACAAATTGCTGTCTGTGCTACAAAGCAGGAATTGAACAAAACCTCCTTTGCTGTTTCTGGGACTGCTCTTGCATAGTCCCCAAGTAATTCTGGACCTCAGTGGTGACTGACAAGAGTGAAGATGTTTGGTCCTTGACAGATTTGGGAAGAGACATGTTCTCCTAAGGCTTCTTCGTTATGCAGAATTCTTATGTATTTTCTGTTTGCTTGCTTTTAGTTCTACAGGTTTTTCTAACTTTTTCTTTCAGCTGTAATTTGATCTCACTTGCATGGTTTAGAAAAAAAGATGCTAAATGCTAGCCTTTTCTTTCCCAGGTTTTTAAGCTATTGCTAATAATTCTTTTGTTTTCTGTTACAAGCTGATATTTAGTGAACAAGACCATTTCTGAAAGATTGCAGGGTGGGTGATTAGCTCAGTCATAGGTAGGAAGGTGGACCTTGTGTAAGACAAATTAGACATAGTAGTGAGGTGCAATGTTTCAATAGCCAGAATCATAAATCTATTTATACTGAGCTATTTAACACCTAATTGTAGAAAGCTAACTAATTTTTCTTTTGCTGCTTGAAAAAAAAAAAAAACCTCATAGTTTTCAATGACCAGGCCTTGGAAAAAATGTTAGTAAAAAAATCTACTTTTTTCTCATGTATCCATTTTTGTTTCCAGAGGTAGATGCTGCAGAATGGGGTAAATTTCTTCATACCAAAAATAAGGTATGTTTACTCTCTTGCTGAAGTAGCAGTGTCATAAATATGTTAACAGATACATACTTAATTCTGTTATCTCTTCCCTTGACTTTCCTGAAGAGGTTTATTGGTATTATTATACCTGCTGTACTGTATGGCAGAGTATTGAAGAATTTGTTTTGCTTTTCATGAGTAGAAAACTTTTGAAAACATAAAATGTTAAAATATCTGTTGTGTGGGGCATTGATTCTGCTGAGTTATCACAGTCCTTTCTGGGTTATTTTGTTGTTTATTCTATTTTGTGCATTGCCAAAATCAGAATGGATGTCAAAAAGACAAGGACAGATGTAAGCACAAGTCATTTCAGTCCATTGAAGAATTGGCTACTTCAGAGGTTTGTTAGAAAGCTGTGAGAAAGAGAAAAAAGAGCCTCATGTGCATCAGGGTGAAGGAACACAAACTGAGACGACCTAGCACCTCAGGAAGAGTCAAAGCTGCATTCTTGCTTGAAGACAGTAATATTTTTGTTGGCAGATAAATGATACAAGTGTTTATTATTTTCAAGTGATTTTCTCACCTTCTAGGCAGTGCTAGAAATTGAAGTAAAGTTAGAGAGGAATAGAGAGGAAATCAGTGGAAGGATAGCTCTGTGCTAACCTTTTTAGGTCAGTGGCAGGGGAACAGTTTTTACAAGAGTGGAAAAATTTGAAAATGAAACTGCCCTTTGTGCTCTTCACTATGAGAAAGGATTTAGGCTACATGTTGCTTATTAACTTCAAAGGATTACAACTAGACTCAAAATGGAATTAAGTATTTGGAGTTCTCTGTAAGTGGACACAAATTAACAACTTGTGTCTGATATTGGTCATAAGTGCTAATAACTGCCATTTCACAGAATTAGTCAACAGATTAAATACCAATTTCTGTAATTTTTAGCACTGATCATTCCTGTTTACATCAATTTAAGGACTACAAGTAATTCTTACATATTTTTAAAATATTCTGTATACTTGGAGAGTTTTTCACCATCCCTTGGAGAACATTATTTTGCAGTTAAGTAAGTGAATGCTGTCTTTGATTTTTAAACTTTTTTTTTCTTCCTTCAGATCTATACAGATTTTGATGAAATTCGTCAGGAAATAGAAAATGAAACAGAGAGGATTTCAGGAAACAATAAGGTAAATCCTGTACTGTCCATCTGTTGTCTTGCTATTGATTTTCTTGCTGCTTAAACCATTCTTAAAGAGTTTCAGCAGCTGGGAGTGAAAAGCACCTAACTGTTCTAATGAAGAACATGGGAATACTTCTTGCTATCTTGAGATTTTTTTCACTGTGTTCATGAGAACAATTACTTGAGCTGAAAGACAGAGAATTGTTGCTTTTCTTCAAGATTCTGTAATAAAAGTGCAAAAAATAAACTTTCAGTTAAACTTGCTTTAGTTTTTCTACATACCTGGCTTTATGTAATTATAAAACTGGCAGCTGACAAAGACAAAAGAATTGGTTGACAGATGGTTGGCTTTTTTTCCTTGCTATGTGTTTTAAGGTATGTGGTGAAAGAAAGTCATTGTAGTATGAAACTACAGCCTTTGGATTTTCATGTGATGAATTTAAATAATCCAGGGCAGTAACTATTACTTCTTATTAATGTATTTCCAGGGGATCAGTCCTGAACCCATTCATCTTAAGATTTTTTCAGCTAATGTTGTAAATCTGACTCTTGTGGACTTACCTGGAATGACAAAGGTAAGGTGCAGAATGCTCCTCTTCTGACTCAGTGTGTATTTTTGAACAAGGTGTGCCTGTTCACTCTTTGTCTTTGTTCTGCAATGCCAGATAAACTGCTTTCCTGGGGTTAAGTAGTGTTATGTAAATTTGACATGTCACTGTCTTCTGGGGTAAGATTTGGGTTTCTGCTGCACTTTGCTGATGTCAGAGATAGATTTGCTTACGTTTTTCCTCTTTCTACATCTAAGTGATGGTAGGTGTGTGGGCTGCGTGTTCCTTGCCATAGAAGAGGTAGCACTGCAGGTCTCAGAGCTGTACCTGCAGATAGATGAGTATTTGGCAACTTGGAAGGTCTCTTCCACATTGCTTCTCCAGGAGTGGCTGTGTGTATTTTGTGTAAGAGGCTGTATAAAGTGAGGGTATCCTAAGAGAAATACTCAGATCCTGCTTGTTCAGGTTACAGATAGAATAATTTTCTGAGACATGAAGATGACAAGATGACTTCCTTCTCTGCCCATGCACACATCCCCACCCCACTCTGCCAGTTGTGCACGTGGTTCTTGGACAGCAAGCCTCATGCAGGTACACAAACACAATTTTGAACAGTTCCATCTTGGTTTTTTTCTCTAGGTGCCTGTTGGTGATCAGCCTAAAGACATTGAACTTCAAATAAGAGAGCTCATCCTTCAGTTCATCAGCAATCCCAATTCCATTATCCTGGCAGTCACAGCTGCCAACACAGACATGGCCACTTCTGAAGCCCTGAAAATAGCTCGGGAGGTGGACCCAGATGGTAAGCACCAAGGCTAGCTGGATGCTGTAATTCAACTGCTTTTTAAAACTCAATCCTAAAATAAAACTGAAGTTGTTTGAGCAAAATATAGTAAGAAAAGTAAATGTCACCACATTTCCTAGAAAATAGAAATTTGATATTTGCTTAAAGACTTCTTGCTGCAGTCTCTGCAACTCCAGAGGCTGCTGGGATGAATCAATAAGTGATAAATTTCTGGCTTGCCAGCAGGCCAAGTAACTGTTCTAATAGTCATGAAGTCACTTCTGTTTCCACAGCAGCAAAATGGTGTTAAGAATGGTTGGGGTTTCCAGAGTTTTAGTAGTTCACAGTGGTCTCTTAGGACAACTTCATGCTTTATTGTCTAACATTGTTTCCTTTGGTAGAGAAAATATGCCACCCCCAACTAAGTAATTGACTGTCTGTTAGTTTAGTGACTTCTGGTAAGGATAAGATGAATTCTGTGCTCTGTATTTATGTGGGAGAACTCACACATAATGATTTAATGGAATAGGAAGATTATAATTTTATATTTACCTAAGGACTTTGAAACAGATCTGAAGCTACTGCCTGCCTGCTTCTTGCTTTTGCAAAGTGCTGTCAGTACCCTTGACTAACAAATGGCATTGTGTGATTTGAAAGAACATGGATTAATACACTTGGAAAATTAACATACAGAAATTAGGCTAAAATTTAGTGTTGGTACCCTCAAATTTTTCTTTCCATAAAATGTAACATTTCTTGATTGTTTTCAAACTCCAAGTCTGCTTTGACTTGTCTGCCACATAACCTTGAGGGAAAGCCTCTTCTGGCAGTCTGCTCAGTTAAACCATCCTGGTTCAAGATATCCCTTTTATTTTACTCCTGTAAAATGATTGACAGGGTCTTTTGGATCACTTCCCAAAATTCTGAAACTTAAAGGTCTGGAGTGGCAGATCATGTTGCAGGTTCTTCAGGAGTAATGCTATATAGTAAGAACTACAGTACTAAAGTAGCTACAGTCACATGAAAGCTTCAAGACCCAAGAATTTACTGATTTTACTGAGATACTGGTTTATTTTTTTAGACTCAAAAAGTGTGTTATATTTTAAAGAAAAGGTTCTTGGCACGTTTTTTTTCAGAGCAGGAGCTTATGACATATTGAGGTCCCAGACAAATCCTGTGTGTGTTAACCTACTGGTTTAGATGGGCAATATTTCCCTATTTAATGAATTTAGGTCACTAATTCTCCATTTGCTGAATTATGAGTTTTAGGTACTCTGATGAAATCAGAACATCCCTGTGAGTGTTTTCCTTTTGGTAGGTCGAAGAACCCTTGCTGTTATCACAAAGCTGGATCTCATGGATGCTGGCACTGATGCTATGGATGTGCTCATGGGAAGAGTGATTCCAGTGAAACTTGGCATCATTGGAGTAGTGAATAGGTCTGTGTGGGCACAGTGGTGCTATTTTTAAAACTCTGTTAATATGAAGTAATGCTTCTGCTTTTTTAGCCATGAATATAGCTTTAAAAATAAGGTGACAATGTTGAAATAAACTTCTGAATAAGCAAGTGAGAAACTTGTTGCTCACTTCTCAAAGCCTTTGTTCTTCCACTCAACCAACTGCTAATGGAGACAGGAGTAGAGACACTTCTAGAAGAACTGTAGTGTCACCACTTCTGCTGTTGTCCTTCAGCTTGAGAGGTGCTCTGGTCAGCTGTTCACATTAGCTCTGATCCAGCACAGGTCCTGTAAATATTAGTCCTAACTGCATATGACTGTGGTTCTGTTTGCTGTATTTTTTTACCTTACTTAGGTCAAATCTCATGTAGTTTTGGTAAGAGTATTGCTTACTCTGTGTATAGTTGCTACCAATACAGATTTGTTGACTATGCTGCATGGAGAAACAAATAAAAACCTTTAAAGTCTAAGGAAGGTGAGTTATGTGTACAAAGCAAAACCCAGTTGTTAAATGTTCTGTCCAGACAAGCAGAAGTGTAACTTACTTTTACTTTGCATCCAGTAACAGTGTGTAACTCTGCCTTTTACCTTCAGGAGTCAGTTGGATATTAACAATAAGAAGAGTGTGGCTGATTCCATTCGTGATGAGTATGGGTTTCTTCAGAAGAAATATCCTTCCCTTGCCAATAGAAATGGAACCAAGTATCTTGCTAGAACACTGAACAGGTATTCCTTGAAGACATAAACTAATGGGTTAGACATATGTGCAGAGCTTTCTTTTTGCCCTTAGTGTCTCTTTTGGTGCTGTACAGTCATGCATTAAAGAAAACTCTGGTTGCAAACTCTTGTTCTCTCAATTTCTGAATTTACTGTAATTTTCCCAAGTAAATGTTTTCCTTTGGTGGTTATTTTGTGTCTTTTCTCTGTTTTGATGGAGATGATAAAGCTGAAACTTTCCTCCCTTCTAATGAGGGACTGTTTTCTATTTTTAGATTGCTGATGCATCATATCAGGGATTGCTTGCCAGAACTGAAAACCAGAATTAATGTTTTAGCTGCCCAGTACCAGTCTCTACTGAACAGCTATGGGGAACCTGTTGAAGACAAAAGTGCTACTTTATTGCAGCTGATCACCAAATTTGCCACAGAATATTGTAATACTATTGAAGGAACAGCAAAATACATAGAGACTTCAGAGCTGTAAGTACAGATGTTTTCCTGCAGTATTGACTGAGTGGTTTGGTTGACCCAGTGGCTCTTACTGGCTCTCACTGGCAGTATTACTACACTGGACCATAACATATTCAAAAAAGTTTGAATCCAAGCAACTGTAAAAAAGGTTTTCAATGAGAGCTTTCTTCTTCTTATTTGCTACTTCAGTTATTATTTTCTTCTTTCAGATGTGGTGGAGCCAGAATCTGTTATATTTTTCATGAGACTTTTGGAAGAACTTTAGAATCTGTTGACCCTCTGGGTGGCCTTAACACAATTGACATTCTGACTGCCATTAGAAATGCCACTGTGAGTGTTCTTCTGTATTTCTGAGTGTTGTGGCTGTATGTTAGATAGGAAGCTAAGGTTTAATTCTATATAAGAGGCACAACTTTGAGGTGGTTCAGTGTTTTCCTGGCAGATTTGGTTTCTTGCTAATGTGGGGATTGGTGTTGCTGAGAATTAACGGAGTAAGGCCACTTTTAAATTTTGCAGTATATAATAAAATATTCACTCCTTCAAGCTTGACTTTGAATGTCAGACATGTCAGTCTGCTTTTGTACTGTGTCTGTTGTGTGTGGACAGACAGGCAGGTTTCTGCATGGTCTTGGAGCACAAGGTACTTCATAGCAATGATCTGTGTGTATGTTCCTATCCTCCTGTAAATGTAAAATGTAAAAACAGGATTTAGTAACAGGAAAGAAGTCATATTTCAGGTAAAAGATGTTATATGTGTAGCTAAGCATTGGTCTGTGGGGTCATAAATGAAATTACTCCAAACACTGAAATTCACCTATCTTGTTGGTATGGCATTAGTTGTCCAAGACTGTCCAATAAATAATGGCAGTTTCTCTCTCTGAAATTAGAAAGAAAATGTCTTTGTCTTTATAATAGATTTCATCAAAATTTGGATCCTCAGATGTGCAGAAGCATTGTTCAGATTTGTAAGCCTAAAATGACATAAGTAGGTAGAAATCTCTGAGACTGTATAAGGATGCTAGTTAATCATTGTTTAATACATTTTGTCTTAAAGATAGGAACTTACAGCTTTTATTTTTACATATACTTGAGATTTCTTCTGGGTGTCACTGTGACCTGATTTATTCTTAAATGCTACTTTTTAAAGATGCTTCATATTTTATAAACAATTTAGCAGCTTTTTCCCTCCTTTTGAACCAGGGTCCCCGTCCTGCCTTGTTTGTTCCTGAGGTTTCCTTTGAGTTGCTGGTAAAAAGGCAAATCAAACGTTTGGAAGAACCAAGCTTGCGCTGTGTGGAGCTCGTTCATGAGGAAATGCAGAGGATTATCCAGCACTGTAGTAATTACAGTACACAGGTAAAAATGCATGCTCTGCAGCTGGGATTGTAATCATGGCCTGTGTGTGGGTGTGTGATTACTTGCTTAAAAACTTCTGGAAGTCTCACCAGTAAAATTTGGGTTTGTTTTTAGGAATTACTGAGGTTTCCTAAATTGCACGATGCCATAGTTGAAGTAGTAACTTGTCTTTTGCGTAGGAGACTTCCTGTCACAAATGAAATGGTAAGTTTCCATCTACTGTAATTTTGCTGGTAAAAGTGCATGTTTTCTGGAGTCTTGATGTTTCTGTTTGCACAGGAACCCAAGTTATTAAAGGAATCTTAACTTATTTGTTAAATTGATAGTTATTTAATATGTACACGTTTTGATGTGTTCACATTTAATATGTACACACTCTTCTATATTAGAGTATAGATACATATAAAACAAAGGGGTGGGGTTAGGGTTAAGCATGTTGTCCCCTATGTTTCAATTTCCCAAGAAGAATTCTACAAAATCTCAATTTCACATCTTCTAGTCTTCCTCATATAGGTTATTTCCCTCCCTTGTAAGAGAAGCTGTGCAATTACTGTAGAGTTTGGGGTGCAGTGATGAAAATTAAATTGTAATCCTTATTCTTTGTGTTTCAGAGGCTTGTAATGCCCTTACCTAGTGATAACTAAAAGTTCAACTTGTACCTTTAAATAAATGTTTTAATACTAAAATCTGATTAGGACTGCCTGTTGGGAAGTAAAGAGTGTTTCAGTATTTGGCTCTGCATTTGATGTGAAAAGCAAAAATAGTTTTTTATATTCACTGTCCCTCACAGTGAACCATCTGCCCCTGGTTCACTTATTGTAGGTGGTTTCTGACTGAGTGATCTTTGCTATGGGCAGTTAGGCTGTGCTTGCCAGCATTGTAGGTCATTGCTCTGCACTGGCATTAGGTTTACTCCCTGAATTTTTGATCTGGGAATATTTTGCATTACAGGTTCATAATCTGGTGGCCATTGAGTTAGCTTATATCAATACCAAACATCCAGACTTTGCTGATGCCTGTGGGTTAATGAATAACAACATAGAGGTAAGAAAGTATGTTCTGTTAAAAAGTTTCTTGTCTCTAAGTGAAGGTGAAATTCATAAAATAACAAATGCTTCAGCTTCTTTCCTTGAAGCACATTTCTACATTTTGAGGCATGAGAAATGTGATGAATTATGAATATGGTGTATACTCTAGTGATCTGTGGATTTGTTAATTTCTATTGCATATTACATTTAGGATCACTGGTTGGTACTTCACCGAAAGGATTCTGTCTGTTTTTCAGTCTGGAAAATAAGATGGGCATCTAATTGAGTATTACCTATGAAATGAAATTTTTTTAAGGCGAAATTTAAATATGTAGTTGTGAAATGGTGTTCATGTTGAAGTAACTGCATTTTGTCTTTGACGCAATGTATCAATAATGTTCCTCTCATTCATGAAAGGATAACACAAGTATTGTTTCCTCTGTTCAGGTTCTAATTTCTGCTTGCTTTTGGTTTTGTTCTTGAATCTCTGTGTTACCATACTTCAGCCTCCCTGAGACATTCTCTCCCTCACTCTCCCATCAGTAATCTTGTGTTTTCAAGTCTAAAGCTGATAATACTTGTTGCTTCCATCATCCTGTGGAAGCAGTTCAACAACCAATCTGCTCTGTTAGATTGGAAGAGCCAATCTGGTGTTTTTGCAATCTCATTAATACCCTTGTGTTTATCCAACACATCATTTTCATTCATCACAGAATCATAGAATGGCTTGGCTTGGAAGGTCATCTTATTCCAACCCTCCTGCCATATGCAGGGACACATTCCTCTAGACCAGGTTGCTCAAAGTCCCATCCAACCTGGCCTTGGACACGTCCAAGGATGGGGCAGCCACAGCTTCTCTGGGCAACCTGTTCCAGTGCCTCACCACCCTCACAGTAAAGAATTTCTTCCTATGGAAAATGTAATTTAAACCTACTCTCTTTCAGTTTGATGCCATTCCCCCTTGTCCTGTCACTACATGCTCTTGTAGTATTTCTTTTTTAAATGCTTACATTAAAATTTCTACTCTATGCAATTTCTTCTATAATCTATAAAATTTCTTCCTTCTGTACATATATTCTGTACTGACTAGGCATGCATTTCAATTTGATTGGTAGACTGCTCTTTAATGTAGTTCAAAAACAATGTGTATGGAAACTGCTGTGAGTACAGAAATTAAGACTTTGTGAAGCTGAACATACAAAATTGTATCATTGTGTGTTACTTAAAGTAGTTCTTTCCTAATGTTTTCCTAAACAGGACATTGACATTTTTAAAGAACCAAACCATGTAAACCCAAGCCTTATTCGGTGGACAATCAATTGTTAATTTCAAGCAAATTCAGACATTTCTTTGTCCTAATTGCTTCAAGTTCTATTTTGCTATGAAGCAAATTCTGCTGCCTCCATTTTGGGCTAATCATGTGCTGGTCACAGAATCAAATCCTTTAGATTTGTTGGAGGATTTACAGCTTAATGAGGGCTGTAGGGTATCTGTGGTGAGCCAAATTGTGGAGCTTTGATATTGTTTTTTAAACGCTCAGGCTTTGATTAGGGAGCGTGGTGCAAAAAAACTTAGCAAAACTTCCTATATTGAGAATTTAGTTTTGACCAGGTAATCAAAGCATCCAAATAATCAAGGGTTTCATAGACCCCACAGTATTAGCATGGCACTGGATGAGATGAAATTACTCAGGTTTGTGACTAAAATGGAAGTCATCTGTAAAATGTGGATCTTGCCTGTGTGTTGATACAGAGTAATACATAACTGAGGTCTTGCTGGATTGTTTTTAAAGGAGCAAAGGCGGAACAGGTTAACCCGGGAGCTGCCTTCTGCTGTGCCACGAGACAAGGTAAGTAAATGTTTGATTTTATTTTTTACATAAAGCTGAATGCATTCTCCTAGATCCCATCTAAGTATTGGAAATTTTCATATGCTGCTCTAGTAACAGTCTTGGGAGCTTCCAGGTATTGAGTTTTTTCTTTTCAGTTTGATAAGATAGAAGTGGAATATAATTTTCTTTTCTTTTTTCTTCTATAATTTTCTTAAAGATGCAATTTTTGGGAGGTTTTAAATCTGGTATTTCGGAAGACTTGTCTATAAATGTAATAATACACTTATTACTTGAATTTTGTCATCTCAGGTAAGGTGTAATATGCCTGCAGATGTTGGAGATGAGCTCAGAACTTTCATGCTTAAATTTGTAGCTGAGACACACTGATTTCAAAAGATAAACAAGTAATTTTAAATGTCCAGTGCCAACATAGTGACTTATGGTTGGTTTTTGTTAAGTCACTCTTAAAACTGCAGTTTATTGCAGTCTTACTTTCTTTGGCAGCAGATGTTGGAGGTGACATTTTCAGTTGTTCATGTATTCTGTCTCTGGAGCTTGCTTAATTTAATCAGGTTTTGGGATTACTGCAATGGCAGGAGTGAAAGAACCAACCAAATGTCATGGAAAACACTGTCTGGCTGTAGAAAATAACAGTCTGACAACAAGCTGGAATTTTAGATAGTTATTTAATACTGTGTGAATTATTAAGAATTCAAAGATTGAGACCATAGTTTAGGATCCTCATGAGGTTGTAACAGGAGTTTCTACAGTTGATCGAAATCTGTTCACTAAGTTCATTACCTTAAAAAGTGAGAAAAAGTCCCAGAGTAGACCTAATTCTGTTGCCTTTAATGAGTCTAAGACAACTGATGGATGAACTGGAAATTTAAGGTAGCTGTCTAGAGATTGCTTTCAGTGCTCTTTGATCCTTTGTTTTACTGATTTCATAGTTAAATCATCAGTGTAGGAGCTTAAATGAAATTGAAGGCTAGATAATCCAAAATAACTGTCTTGGAGATGCTTTTTATTTTTTTTCCTTCTCTTTTCTTTCTTCTGTTTTTCTTCTTTTTTTTTCTGCTTCTATTACTTTTTTCTTGCAAATTCAAAATATTTCTTTTCTGGATTTTGAAAGATGCTAGTAGGTAAAAGTGTTTACAATTTGCTAGGTAAATTTGGTGGTCTTCAGTTGAATTTTTTTTCCCTCTCCCTGCATTTTTTACCTTCCTTAGTCTACTAAAGCTCCAGGTGCATTGGCACCTGCTTCCCAGGAGACTGTTACTGCTGCTTCTGCTGAGGCTGATGGCAAGGTCTGTCTTGATTTCTCCTCTAAGCACTGCATGCACGTTTCTGTTGTGGTGCACCCCAGGTGTAAGGAAAGCAGTTTGTCCCTGGTGTTCTGTCACCAACAGTGTGTCCTACCCAGTCTGGGTGTCCTCCCCAGGGTGGATTACTTGGCACCACTGGTTTTATGTGCAGTGGCATGTCAAGACATGCCGTGAGGTGGCCAAGTCACTGCTTTCTCTTTGAACTCTTGTTTGCAATATGTTGTGGTGCAAAATGCACCTAATTTGCCTCAAACTGTCCATAGATGGTTGGGTGCAACAGTACTGTAATCAAAAGTCTTCAGCATGGCTGTTAAACTGCATGTTTTTAATGTGTTGACAGTTAAAGAAGGAGGACAGAAGATAGGCTAAAATGTGAGTTTCCTGCTTCCTGCAGGGAATCTTTACAGGCTTTGTTCAAACTGAACCTCCTTTGTGTTGTTTTGCATAATTGTTGAATCCCTTGTTTACTTATATTTGTGAAATGTGTTCTGCAGTGTTTTTTACATGTCAGGTGTGCTGTCTCATGTGTTAACAGCTCATTATTCCTCTGAAGGCTTTTCTGCTAATTGCTCTTGCTAGGAGTCAGAAAAGATGGTCAGTCACAAGTTTGTGTATTAGGGGTACCAAGGGGACTCGGGCTTTCTGCTTTATTGCACATTCAGATTTTAATGCAAAGCTTCCATTTCTGTCCTGAGCAAAGTGGTTCAAGACAAATCTAGTAAATGATAGAATTTTAACTTATTTTTATCAGTGTTTTAGAGGCTTTGATATGCTGCAAAATTTGAAAAGAAACCAAGAGCCACTGTGAAGATAGTGTTGTGACTTAGGAAGTAGCAGGAAGCTGCCTGATTTGGTTTGCATTTTCCATAAAACTTGTCCTCTGTGAGGTGATACATTTCACACTCTCTTGTGTGGCTTTGTTTCTGAATCTGCTTTGGAGGTAAAGCAGGCTCCACAGCAATGCAGAATGAGAGTGGCATTTTTGTCATTTTGAACAGCTGTCTTGCAATCAAAAGTCATGCAGTGGAGCTTTCCTTAACAATAATTTTCTCTTATTAGCAGAGTTTGATTTGAATTCCTAGTGTGTTGTACAATGCCTCTGAGCAATTTAAATAAAATTTTTGATGTGCACAGCTTAGCTGAGTTTCCTCCTATATGCTGCTGCTTGTATTCTACTTGCTATGCTTTGTTCCTCACTTTTTTTTTAGATTTAAGATCAACCTGTGGTGTTTCATTGTAAACACAATAGATAAATTTAGCTTTTTTCCTCCTATATCTGAAGCAAGACAAGTACAAAGCCTTCAATGACCTTTTTCAAACAGGACTAGATTTTAAAGCACACAGTAAATAGAAGAGATATTAGGCTTGTGGAAAGGTATAAAATAAAAATTGCCCCTATTCTACATCAAAATAAACTTTGGGTTAATAGTAATTAACATATGGTGGATAGCATCCACTAATATTTCTTTTGTTCAGTGATTCCTAATGTTTGAGAGTTGGGTGTTACATCTTTTTCTCAGAAGATTCATGAGTCATTCTTTGTCTGAAACTCCCCAGAATCTCTGATCTTCACTTTGAGAGGACGAAGATTTTTGTTTTGATTTGTTATAAAAAAGCCTTCTGTAAATTCTGACAGCACAAATATGCTTATAGCTGTGCTACCTCAAAACAGAAATGTGCATATTTTTGGGCTATTACTGTAAGAAACTTAAGTTTGTATTTACATAAAACTTAAGTATTTAAATTCAAGTATTGCAAGAGCTGTGGTGATCTTCAAAATATATTTTCAGAATGATCCTGTAGTATAGGATGTGTGGTCAAAGCCAAATGACTTAGAGGCCACCCCATATTTCAGAAGTGATTTGTAGACCCTTAAAATGCTGTAGAACTTCTCCAGGTGAGACATTTTCATACCCTTTATTAGGGACAGTATGAGTTTTAAAAGCTTTCATTTTACTGGTATCTTTTGTGAGCTGTAACCAGCGAAGAGACAATAAATGTGGGGAATGGGAAGAACAGAATGAAGGAATATACCTATGAAAATCTTATTTTTAGTGAGTTTTACCTGTAGTCATTTGAACAGATGCTTCTCTATTGTGGCCAGGTTCTAATTCTGCCATGTTTTTTCAATGTGCTGTTTGTGCAGAATCCTGCTGTAGGAGCAGATGCACCTCAGGAGTCTGGAACAGGCAACTGGAGAGGAATGCTGAAACCCTCCAAAGCAGAAGAGGTATCAGCAGAGGAAAAATCCAAGCCAGCTGCAGCCCTACCTGCTAGTCCTCAAAAAGGACATGCTGTAAACCTATTAGATGTGGTGAGTCTTGGAAGACAAATTCCTTTTCTTTGTAGTTCAGTCTCAGGAAAGAAAACATCTCAATTCCAGCTCTTGTAACTTTGCTGTTAATATGTGGACTCTTTGTAAATAATTACCACTATTGCAACAAGGAGCTCCAGCCGGTCTCTTCTGCTTTGCTCCTTGCCTGATTCCAATCTCCCTGCAACCTCCCTGCCTGCTCCAGTTTCAGGCTATGATTGGGATAACTGGCTTCCTTTCAGAAATTCCTGTGCAGGTGAGCTCCTTGGCTAGATAGCTGATGGTACAGAAACAAATCTTAGCTCAACTCAAATTCCTGCTCTTCTTGTGCTGAATTTTAGTGTTTAGATTAAAGGAGAAGAACCATTAAAGACAAAACCCACTTAAGTTAAAAACAGATGGAGATATTTGAAGTATTTGGAGACATTTAGAAAAAATGTAGTGGTGCCCTCTGACCTTTGTTTCACATATGTGGATTTTGATATGTCTCTAGTTTTATTTCTGAAGAATTATAGGTTTGTTGCAAGACAGATTGCATCTATTAAACTCAGGCTAAAAGAGCAGTAGTTAGAGTTTTGAGTTGTAATGCAAACAAATGCAAATGAGCAGAATTGGTAAGCTGAGGGTTTTGTTTTTTTCACACAGCCTGTACCTGTTGCACGCAAACTTTCTGCCCGTGAGCAACGAGATTGTGAAGTGATTGAACGACTTATTAAATCTTACTTCCTTATTGTCAGGAAGAACATTCAGGACAGGTAAACCCAAACTTCCTTGAAATATTTAAACCATGCAAATACTGTGTTATTTCAAGAATCATATCATGTTATTTTTATCATGTTCTTATGTTTGTAAGAAGAGAGAAAATAAATTTATTTTTTAGAAGCGACAGCAGCAGTAAAATTTGACCCTTCACAGAATGAAGCAGTTTGAAGAAGCACTTGTTTCCTCTAATGGTTTCAAGTTCTGTATATTATTAAGTAAAAGGTTTAATTATTTAGGAGATGCCTGCTTTACTGGAGGATGCTTCAATTCAGACGGAAGATTTGCAGCAAATAACTGGAATAAACTCTAGGTGCTGTGTACCCTGACAGAATTTAGCTTTCCCATCCTGTAGTTTCAAATGGGAAGATCAATTAATAGGAGCTAGTGTGTGTGGCTCAGTTTTCTAGCACTTAGCTATAAGGGTAGTAATGGCATGAAAAAGTTCTTTCTACTGTAGAAAAGTCATACTTTTTCTTTAATAAGGAATTCTATAAAACTTTTTTTGCTTATGTCTTTGTGGAAAGGTCTAACTTCATATATAATTTTTATGTATATGGGAAGTCTGGAGGGAAGTACAGGAATCTGGAAACCAGATTTTAGAGCAGGTTAGTGAGACTCATAGGTGCTTTAGTCTATCCAGTAAACTAATATCTTCAATATCATTTTTAGTATTTCATGGCAGGGGAGTGCTTTGTTTACCTTAACTTTACTGCACTCTTTGTGCTATGTAATACCAGAAATGTGAATTATTTCTTTGCCTCTTTCTCTTCCCATTTACACATAAAATTTGGTGTTAGGGTTGACATACTTAAATGTGTGTCATCCCATGCACAGTAGAGATAGGTTGGTTTGTAATGAGCAAAGTTATTTATTCTCATTTTGTGTTTTACACTGTTCATGTTTTTTACAATGCAGCATTTCTATTTGGAAGAAATTAAGTTTATATGAATTAGTTCTACTCTGATATTGTACATGATGCTTTTACTTGAGAGAGTTTTTATTTATAGTAGTGATAGATTCCTGGCAGTCTGAGCCAATGCTGTGTGTAGCTGCTTGCCCTCATTGTGCATTCTTCATCTGGAACAGACCTGGTTTTCAACAATTATTTTAAAGAAACAATCTTGATGTGCTTGCAGTGTGCCAAAGGCAGTGATGCATTTTCTGGTGAACCACGTGAAGGACACTCTCCAGAGTGAGCTGGTGGGCCAGCTGTACAAATCCCTGTTGTTGGATGACCTTCTCACAGAGTCTGAGGACATGGCACAGCGCAGGAAAGAGGCAGCTGACATGCTCAAGGTAACAAGGACATCAGGATCTCCTGGGAGCAGTTCACCATATCAGTTGGAGGCTTTTTGAAGACTTGTTTTCCTTTTTTCTTTACTGTTTTTTAAGATTGTGCCAGTGTATTGATTTTCTCTGCTAGAGGAATTAAAAGCAATACATGACCAGAAAGGGTTACATATGAGCTTTTAAACCTGCAGTTTAGCAGGCTGGATAGAAAGTAGGTTCAGTTTCTCTTTTATGGCAGGCTTTTAAAATTGTGTATGGTGAAGAAGGCTGCCCCTCTTGAGAATTTAATGGGTTGCCACTTGTTTTGTGTCTTGCTTTGGAAAGACGGGTGCCTGCTAAGGAAGGCAGGAGCCTCCCCTGAAATGGAGAATGTAAACTGCCCCCTCCAAATTGCTATAAACTTTAAATTAAGGGGCTCTCAGGCAAAAATATGGGGGCAAGAATAACAGTTCTTTAATAGGGAAGAAAATAAAAGGATAAAATAAACAATGCACTAAACTAAAACAACACTGACAAAGTCAGAACACAACCTGACATCCTGTTGGTCAGGGGGTTGGTAGCAGTCCAATTGGAAATGTGGCTGCAGCCCTCCTGGAGTGTCAGGGGTGGTTCTGCTGGAGCAGGGATCCTGTAGAAAAGGATGTAGTCTTCCTCTGAAGTTCCATGGTAAGAAGAGACAGCTGTTCCTGTGGAAAATCCAATAGAGAAGCCATGCTGGTGTTCCAGAATCTCCAGATTATATCTGGGTAGGAATGCTTGGCTCCTCCCTCTGGGCAGAGCAGCTCACGAAGGGATGCTGTAATTCTTATCAGCCATGCAGTGACATTCAATAGCTGTTATCAGCAGGTGTCTCCCCAGAGGGAGGAGTGGTAGTGGAAGATTAAAGGAAAACTGCCCACTTAACAGAAGACAACTGCCATACAGATGGCAAATAGAATACAATTTCCCTGACAATCCAGGACATTTTGTAATGACACTGAATAGCTTTGGTTTGATTTTTAGCTTTGCACTTCCCAGACTGCTGCTGTTTTGTCCCTGGGAAATCTCTGCAGCATAACTAACTCTTGGCTTTTGTGTGTTCCTGTGTGCAGGCCCTGCAGCGAGCCAGCCAGATCATTGCAGAGATCCGAGAGACACATCTTTGGTGAAGACTGTATCAGCCACACTATTTATATGCATTGGAGGTTACATTGGCTTGACAATTGCTAGGCATGGTATACGGAGTAGAATTTTTATTTATGAACTCTTCTTATCTGTGTACTGCAACTGTGTAAATCTGCTCATGTAAAGACAGTTGGTTTGATTTGCAAACAGATAAACATGCTGTATTTTGCAAAAGAAGTCGTATTTAATCCATATAATAAATGGCTCTAAATGTTTCCTTACCAGGTTTCTGGTGCAAATTAAAGCAGACCAAGTCTTCTGTCTCAGTGACAGTCTCATTTGAACTTGGGGAAAAACATTCAAGTTCCAGTGCCTGACTTGCTGAACAGGTTGCCTGTGGTTAAGACAGCCAGTGTAGTCTTGTGGCATAGTTTTAAGCTGCTTTTCCAGTAGAAGTTTCAATACTGTGAAGACAAGAGAGCACCGAGTATTTTCTTTCATGAATATATTGCATGCACTGTGGCAGATGGAGGTCTCCATTTTATAGCACAGTAGAGATGTCGAGCGTATTACTATGTATGTGTGTTCCCTTTTTTTTTTTTCTCTTTGTCCCCAAATGTTTCAGTGGCAGACAAAACTTCAGACTTGATTTCATGGAGTATCATGTAGGAAGAATTAGCCTGGAGCTTGTGAACAAGAACAGCCTACTAAAAAGTGGCTGCAGAGTTATTAACGTGCACTGGAGCTTGTGTATGAATGTTGGAGTTTATAATCAGGCACAAGGACACCTTCCCCTTCCTCCCCCCTGGGACCAAGCCCCTGGACCATCTGATTAGTAAATTTGCTCTGGCAGAACTGAAAAATAAAACTGGATTTCAAAACTGTCATGGGATAGTAAGCGTTTCTTTTAAAAACAGATGAAGTTGGCCAGGGAGAAGGGGATGCCCGCAAATTCTGCAAATTTTGGAATGTATGACAGTATGAAAGAAAGTCTGTGGAATTGGAATATTTATATCAGAGATTACAGTTGCTTTTGAGGAAATTTTATTGTGCTGTAAGTAGCTTTTTTTTTTGAGGACAATCGTAAAATTATTAAATTGTAGGTTGGAAATTGAGTTGATGAGGTTTCTTTGTTTTGATTATAATTCATACAGATGACTATTGATCACACTAGCCTTGAAAAAGTAAACATTTTAATTTTTATGAATAAAAATTTATTTAAACTCCAGCCAGCATACTTGCATGTACTTTTCAAGCAGATTCACTCTTTTTGTATAAAGTGAAAATGTTTACTATAGTGTTGCTGATACTTTTTCTTTAACACAACTTGCATGAAAAATAGGACACTGCTGTTAACCTCCATGGCTTGATTTTATGGTATTGGGCCACGATATTGAGGTTTTCATTACCATATGCAGTTCCTTCCCCCTGAAATCAGTTAGCAAAAAAGGAATTCCTATGGTAAGCTGCTAAAGATTGAAAATTTAAAAATTCAGTTTACAAGAAGCTCTGTTTAAAAATGTATTTTTCTCATGGTAATCTTCAGTTCGGCATCAATATGAGCACAAGGAGTTAAGTCTGACAGATGCAACTTTTGGATACTTCATGTATGATCTGAGGTAATTGGTGCAGAACACAGAAATACATATGGTGTATTTTTAAACAGCCTAAAAAGTCATGGTGTATGCATTACATGTAATGAATACAAAGGAGGTACTTTTATCTTGCATTGTATCCAGGGATGGTAGTTCTCAGATTTAAGAAGTATGACTGAAGTGCAAACCACTTTTTAAATCAATTTGGTGATCAGTGAAAGCTTTTTAAGTTTTGTCAAAAGTGTTACATTTCTGTTTGATACCTCTCTCCCTTTTACTTTCAACATGCAAGAAGTTTTCAACAAGGTAGTGCCGTCCATAAGTGATCTGCTACCTAAGCTTTAACTCTCAAAGTTCAGTCAACAGTCTCTTTGTGAAGAAATACTCTGATTTGTAAAGTTTTGAAATGCTGCATAAAGCAAATGAATTTCATTTATTGAAGAAATTCTTGCAAGTGATACCTGGCTCTGTAATGTTATGTGGAATTTCCAGTATTAATTTGGTTTCTGAAATGTTACGACTTTTTTTGTTTAAGTTTCACAAAAAGTTTCAATTTGGTAATGTTTGAGTGCCAAGAAATGAACTTGATTTGTAATCCTTAATGCAAGACTTTGAAGGTCCATGCTGTAACAATCCTGTTATTTAATAAACAGATAATACACAACATTAATTACTCCAGAAATAGTTTTGGACTGACTTGTAGTTCTGGTGGCAGGACTTACATGCACTTATAAGTTAGTAGTGTAAGTACCTATATGTGTACAACCTTAATGATGATTTCTCTTGTTCTCACTCAATTCTGCATTCTTGAATAGTTCCATAACTCATAATGTGGACTGGCTGCTCATGCCTACTGATAGGTTTGAAACAAGCTGTGTTCTGGAACTGAGCTAAAACACTTCAAATGCCACTATTACTGCCAGCATTAAAAGAAATTATGGGGAAGCTGTGGAAAAAAGCCTAATGAGGGCAGCAACTGAAAAATTCCCAGATTAGACTGATGGTTTACAACTGTCTTCTAATCACCTTACTTAATTTAAACTTGAAAAAATGTTGTCACTAGTGCACAAGTTTTAGCTAACTTGCTCTCCAGTGGGGAGAGAATCATGGAGGGGAAAACCCCCTGTAGCCAAGTTCAGATTAGTAAATGTCTGACAGATACTGAGCTGTTGTAGTCCTGCTGTAACTAAAACACAGTATCCTCCTGATGTGAACAGTTTCTGTTTAGTAGTCAGGTTCAAATTTTACTTAGTGAAACAGATGGGTAGAAGGGGTGGTGGTGTCTTTGTGCTTCAGACCTTACTCTGAAGTAAATGGGGCAGACCTTGTGTGAAACCTGCCTTTGTTCATTGCCGTGTGGATGAATGACAGATGCCAGATTTGATATGGCAGACTCAGATCCCTGCTTTATGGACCAGGGCAGGGGCAAGAAACAACTTGCCACTTTGTTGTGCCCCTATTGGGAACTTGAATGGAATTATCATGGGTAATTTTTTTTCTGCAGTTTTCTCCTTCAGCTGTGAGAGCAATGGGTAGCTGGTGTTTCCTGTAGTCACTGAGGATCTCCACTGCATCTGCTTTTTGTTGCTAATTAAACACTGCTTTGAGGTGAGAGGCAGAGGATTGATTCCTCAAAGTTTAATACCACTTGGATATGGTTTTGTGCTCAAGGACACTCTTTTAACTAGTGAAGGTGCTTTCATGCTCCCAACAGTTGTGAGTTTACCTGCTGCATGCCCTTTCACCCTTTACCTCTAAACTGGTAGGTGCCACAATAAGGTTAAATTCAAGTCTTCCAGGTTGTGCTGTACAAATGTTTTTGGTGGAGCTTTTTTAGTTTGTTGGTTTTAGGTTTTTTTAAATATCTTGCCCAAATAATTACTTTTCTTTTTGCACTTTTAAATCATGCATCTGTAACCATGTTAAATACTTTAATATTAATTACTCCTTATTCACATTTGAACGAGTTTGGACAATTTCTTTCTGATTGTCTGAATGTGCCTGTATATAAGAATTAAGACCAGGCTAAGAAAGAATTGTTGATTTTTTCCAGTCATCCTTGACCCAAGTGTTCAAATGCTCAGTTGCGATGGCCCTCTGTGGTCATGGCAAGTAGTGCTGGTATCCAGCTGCTTCTCTGGAAGAGTCAGGGAAGGGTTTGGAGTCCTAGGACTTGGTTAAAGGCAAGCATGGACTAAATTTATTTGGGTTAGTGAATCTTATTAGAAATCTGGCATGGAAAGAACACTTTATTCCTTTTTTATTTCATATTGCTAAAAAATAAATTTACTGATTTATTAGAAGTGGATATATATATGTGTCTGCACCATTTGGTGATGACAGAAAACAGGCAGGAAAGAGATCAGACATGAAACACTACTTAATCCTGGAAGTTTTTCCTGTTACCAGAAACTCTCAAATGGGGCTCTGTTGTATTTCTCTGGAGGTGAACATGGATGGGTGTGTACTGGAGCATTTTGGTCCCAGGTGCATGTTTCTGATTTGCTCCAATGCTTCTGTCATTTAAGGAACAAGGTGGCTGTGTTAGGTGGATGGACTTTCCCTTTCCCCTTCCCTTCTCCCTTTTCTTCTATGTACTTTCTTTGAGGTAGAAATGACTCAATTACTTTTCTTTGTTATGGAATAGAGATTAGGCTAGAGATGTTTCATTATGAGACAGATAAGTAGGATCTGGAAACTGAAATTAACACTAAGAACATGCTGAGCTTTTGAAAGTGCCATTATTTCAGTTCCATGGCCAGAAGAAACTGTCATCTATACCAAGCAAGCCACTATATTTTATTACTGCTGAAATCTTGAGTCATGGTGCAAATGAAATCAGCATGAAATTTATCAAGTAAAAAGAAACATAAAAAAGATATCTGAAACAGTAACAAACTCTCCACCCAACTCTAGAATACATAACCACATTCCAGAAGCTAAGATTAAGGCTTTACCCCTTGTGGCTGCTGTCACTGCAAATTTGTATTGAAGATTTCATGGACCAGGAAATTATTCTCCACTGCCTCAGAGTGAGGCCTGATCCTTGAAAGCAACACTGCAAAACACTTCAGCTTCCCTCATGTCTTTCCTGGTCCAGAGATCCTTGTGGTGCTGTTCACCACGACTCCTGGGCAGCTAAAATGAAAACAAACCCTTTCATGTACATGCTCCAAATCTTCTGGTATAATGTACTATCTTCCAGCTGACTGCAGAGCCTACAGAACTAGTACCAGGATATTCCTTCAGCAAGGAGTGCTGGATAGCATGGATGTCATTCATAGGACCAAAGAAGTGGAACAACTGCCACTCCCCTTGTAAGTCATACTATGCACACAGAAGGCCTAAAAGGGGTTCATTGGGTTGATTTAAGCTTTGAAAGGCTCTGTACTTTCAGATTTCAAAAGTGAATTTGCTATGTATTCCCACAGGAAGGCTGGAAAACTTTGGTGCAATGTGTCCCCATACACAACCAAGAACCAACTTACATTAGTGCCTAATCGTTTATCATGAATCTTTATTATGAATTTTCTGCAGCTTCCTTCCAAGCAAACCTGTTCAGGGAAACATGACCACAGGTTGGTTGTCTTTGCCCCCAGCAAGGTTTCTTGGTTAGATGAGCACACACTGGCTGTAAGAAGGAGTGGGTTTGAGTTTGCTTTGGCTCATTTTCCTGTGGGTTATCCTGTGGAATAACTGGCCACTGTTCCTCTACAACACAGAGGGCTGTTACAGGAAGGGAAGCACATCTCCATCGCTGGACTTTGAAATGAATCTTTTCATTTTCTTCTTATGCAGATCCTTATGAATGGTGCTTTGTATAAGGCAGAGTATCCACAATCTCTTCAGTGGTATAACTCAGCTCCTTTATTTGAACTCTGGTGCATTTTGAACAAGAAGTGTTGGGCAGTCTGTGAGCTGTGTCGTAATGACCAGTACAGAAAAATCTTCAAGTACCTCTTCAAGCAGCAGAGTCAGAGACCTGTCCTTTTAGGGAGATACTCTGTTGTCACAACTGCAGCCATTTGATAATGTAGTAATTTTTCTTTCCAACCCTAAGTAATGATACTCCATTCTTCAGAATATGCTGTCCCAGAATAAGAACAGTCTCAGGATTAGTTACACGATTCCCATTTATTGAAACTCCTCCATCTGTAATTTTCCGGTACCTTAAAAACAAAACAGAAACAACTGTTACTTGCAAGAGAAAGGTATTTATTAAGAAATGAAAGTTCATTTGGGTTTGGTTTGGTTGTTGTGGGTTTTTTTTGGTTTTTTTTTTTTTTTTTTTTTTTTTTTTTTTTGTGGGTTTTTTTTGGTTGATGTTGGATGCATAATTGAATACATTTTAATTCTTCTGCACTTCATTTCCAGTCCAGGTCAGCAGTGACTGAAATTACCCTTAGCCTCTACTACTACACCATCTGAGAAGGGTAAATACTCTTTTAAGAATTACCCACAAGCACAAGTGAGAACTCACCCACTAGGTCCATCTGGAATGGCATTTGCTTTGCGACACAAGTCAAGAACAGTCATGCCAGGTTCAAGCAGCAGTTCAGCAGAAGTAGCTTGTCTGAAAAGTTCCTGTAGCTCTTGGTCAGACATTTCTTCCAGTGCCTCCACACTGCTGTAATAAAGGGCCTTAGTGCACCTGTGAGAACAAAGAACATTCAAAATACAGAGCTAGTATTCTCTTCACACAAAGTGCTACTCATCAGATTCCCCTCCCCACTTTCTTTTGGGAGTCCACAAACTAACAGAAATACTTTTTAACTACAACCCCATTTTTTTATTGTACCCTACTGTCCTGCAAGGTTTTTAAATATTTTCAGTGTATTTTTAAGTCTATAGGATTGTTGCAATTTTTTTCTTTTAACATCTAGGACACAACTTAATAGATTAAAATAGTTCCTGAAAAGCTATGAAGAATTCCTATAGAAATCTGAAACAAAACTGCTTGATAAATCAAACTTTACCTTTTAGCAGATTCCAGCCCCTCTCTACCATGGACAAGCTTAGTTACTTCAGCAGCCAGTCGTTTCTGAGGGCCCCATTTCTCAGGTTCTTTAGCATGCATTTCCATGATGTGGGCAATCTCCTCAAGAGGAAGGAAGGTGAATAGTTTCAGGTATCTATGAGCAGGGAAAAAATACTTTGTCTATATAGCCATCATCATAGATCTCCTGCCTTTGTCATTCAAACTTCAGTAACTGCATGAAAACAATTCTTAGTCAATTATTAAGATGCTCTGTGCTTTCAATCAAATCTTTAAAACTCGTATTTTACCTAATATTCTGCCTAAGGTCAAGTCTTCAGGCATAAGATAGTGTCAGATGCTTTTATGAAGCTTGTACTCCAGTCAACAACTTCGTTTTCTCTTGAAACTTTTATAGGATTTATTGGAATCGTGTGTCAACTAACAAGGTTCTGTATTTATCCTAGTAGATCCACAATATGGATCTCCTAGGATAAATAAAATGCAAAATCCCACTGCCAGTCTGTGGCCATCATGGGACAGAAGCATACTTGTATTAGCAAGTATCTCAGCAGGAAGATTATTTAGGATAATCAAGAATTTAAAGAGGCACCCTAAGCCTACTCTTTACAACAGAGTCCATTTAATGAACTGTCAGTCCCATGCAGTGTATTAAAGGTACCTTTACTGGTAAAAAGTCTGAAGGGCTGAAAGATTTTAGTCCACATACACTTCTTTTCAGTTTGGGATTAGAACATGGATTTGAATTATCAGGGGATAAACCTTCCAGAGAGGTAAGTTATAAGGCAGGTCCCAATATGAAAAGGAAGTAGCTCAGATTTAACAGCGCCATTGACGTTTAAAGTAAAACAGATTCAGAAAAGAACACAGAGCAAATTATTAAAATCAATGTACTAATGTAGTGTACTGAAAAAAACTGTGACTCTGCAGTACTAAAACTAACATGCCATATAAGAGAGTCAACCCACTGGCAGAACAAAATGTGTTATTCACTCCTCTGTCATCCTCCTTCTAATTTTCTGATGCATATTTCAGCATATGGAAGTTCCACTATCCTGTCTACTTAAGAACCAGTCATGCCTGTTTATTTCATGAACACTTATAATTAACACATACTTCTACATGGAGCTCGCGTTGCACATAATTAAATGAAACAGTTACAGTGAACAGTTAGAATCAGGTTTTATAAACAAGGGCAAAAAGCAAGATGGAGAAACACTTACTTTTCAACCACATTATCTTGCTGTCTGACAAAAAATTGATAGAGCTCAAAAGGAGAAGTCTTCTCCCTGTTCAGCCAAACTGCATTTCCAGCAGTCTTTCCCAGTTTATCACCAGTAGTACTCGTAATAAGAGGTACAGTAATTCCAAACACCTCTGCTCCTGTCATCCTGAGAAAGAAGAGTCACTGCATGTTAAGAAAAAGAAATCATATCTTGGTAAAGCTGACTAAAATACAAGCATTCTGTTAGATTCTATCTTTGATATAAAGCTGGGGGTGATGGGCAAAAAGATGCCAGAACACTGTTGTGTGAAGGAGGGTTTTAGGGAAAAAAACAGCACCATAAGTTTTTAAGTTTTTTTGTATGTATCAAAGGCATTTATGTCCTTTAAGTAATTTATATGTTATATACTGCAACTGTCTCATAATCATATTTGGTGTGATTACACCAGGATGTGCATGCTGGCAGACTTTTCCTAATTTTGTCCCATGCTTCAGGGTGTTTGATTTTGGTTCTTGGATTCACTAATACAAGAATCTATTATTTTTCTTAAAAATTCATATAAACCTGGTCAAAATGTACGCATGTACCAAGCTTATGGTCAGGCCAACTAATTACTCCTCTCAAATCACAGGGATATGTGTGTGGCCAAACCTCTCGTTGCTTTAGAGACTGAGCACCAAGTTGCACAGCATTCTGTCATGGAATCACAGAACTGGTGAGGTTGGGCGAGATCTCTGAGACCGTCGAGTCCAACCTGTGAGTGAACATCACCATGGCACCTGGAGCATGGCACTAAGTGTGCCAGGGACAGAAACTCCACCCCCTCCCTGGGCAGTCCAGTCCTGTCATGTCACCTGGAGCATGGCACTAAGTGCCAGGGGCATCTTTCCTTACACATCGCCAGGGACAGCGACTTCACTCCTCCCTGCGCAGTCCATTCCATCGCTGCCCATCTCCAGACTTGCTCCAGCACCTCAAAGTCCTCCTGACTGAGGGGCCCAGGACTGACACAGCACTCGAGCTGCGGCCTCACCCGTGCCCAGCACAGGGTGAAAATGCCATCCCCGGTCCCGCTGCCCACACCTTGCCCATCCCTTCCCGCCTCGCGCTCCTCCGTACTTGGTGACGAGCTCGTATCCGGACATGATGTTTCCCATCTGGTCGTGCCCGCCGAGCTGGATGCGGCAGCCGTGGTGCCGGTGGAGGTGCAGGAAGTCGTAGGCCTGCAGCGCGGGGTACAGGAACTCGGCCAGGCTCATGCCCTCGGCGCTATGCAGCCGCGCCTGGCAGCTCTGCCGGCTCAGCAGCGTGCCCATGCGGAGCCGCCCGCCGGCGCCGCCCAGGAAGCGGAGCAGCGGCTCCCGGCCGAGCCAGCGGGCGTTGTCCAGCAGGGCGGCGCGGCCGAGCCGCCCGGCCCCCGGCTCCCAGAACAGCTCCCGGTGGTTCCCGAACAGCCGCTCCAGCCCCGCGCGCAGCGCCCGCGCCTGCGCGCGCACCCGCCCCGCCGGCAGCGGCTCCCGCGCGCGCTCCCGCCCGCTGGGGTCCCCGAGCCGCGCCGTGGCCCCGCCCACCACGGCGATGACGTCGTGGCCGGCGCGCTGGAAGTGCAGCAGCGCCATGACGGGCAGCAGGTGCCCCACGTGCAGCGAGTCCGCCGTGGGGTCGAAGCCGCAGTAGGCGGCCAGCGGCGGCCGGCCCGGCTCCAGCAGCGCCGGCAGCTGCTCCTCCGCGCTCTGCGCCGGGAACACCTCCTGGAACAGCCCGCGCTCGCACTGCGCCGCCAGCAGCCCCGCCGCGCCCCGCGCCCGCCGCGCCTGCTCGTGGGCCCGGCGGCGGAGCGGCAGCGCCGGCGGGAGCAGGGCCCGGCGCAGGCCCCACGTCCCCGCTGCCCGCCCGCAGCGCCGGCACAGCGCGGGCGCCGCCATCGCGCGCGGGGCACGCCGGGAGCGCCGGGGGGGGCGGGGCCGCTGCGCCGGGACCGCCCCGGAACCGCCCAGGAACCGGCAGGGTCGGGCGGGGAAAGCGGCTCGGGAAGGGCCGGGGTCGGCTTTGCGCCGGCTGGCGGTTCTTCTCTGCCACGTTAAAGATGCGACAAAACCGGCGTGTGTTGGCTCCTGCTCCGCTGCATTTCTCCCAACCCGGAGTACCGGGAGTTCAGGCGGTGGTAATCGGCCTGGCAGAGCGGGTACCGCGTGCCTTGGTCACAGCGGGGCTTTAGAATTTACAGGCCCTAGAATTTATTAGCTATGTTACCAGAATTGATTAGCTATAGTCCTAGACATTTTTAGCTATGTTACATATCTGCTTGGGAAGAGGCGGCTCAAGCCATAGATAGAGAGAGGTGTGCAGCTCTGGGTGATAAAAGGAGTGCTGAGGAAACATGGGCCCTCTGCAGGGGAGTAGAGCACCTGGGATATGAGAATGCTGAGGTATGCAATGGGTTTTGTGCTTCAGTCTTCACTGGCAGGTGTTCAAGCACCCCGGCAGAGCTGCAGAAGGAAAGGTAAGGGTGAGGAGAATGAACCACCTCCTGCAGGAGAAGATGAGGTTTGAGCCTGTCTAGGGAACCTGGGTGTAGCCATGATATTTAATGAAAAATCCTTTCCTTAGGATTTCTTCTCGTGAGAAGCCTCAGGAACAAAATGTAAACAATGATTATTTGCTGTTGGGGAATGCAGCAGGTGCATCTTTGATAGGTCCATGTTGGTTGTTTCTAATTAATGGCCAATCACAGTCAGCTGGCTTGGACTCTCTGTCCGAGACACAAGCTTTTGTTATCATTCTTGCTTTTCTATTAGCTAGCCTTCTGATGAAATCCTTTCTTCTATTCTAGTATAGTTTTAATATAATATATATCACAAAATAATAAATCAAGCCTTCTGAAACATAAAGTCTATCCTTGTCTCTTCCCTTGTCCTAAGACCCCTGCAAACACCATCACACCTGGGGGTGCACAAGTCCATAGGACATGATGGGATGCTTTCACAGGACCTGAGGGGATGGCTGGGTGAAATGTCTGAGCCACTCTCCATCATGTTTGAGGA
The DNA here is from genome assembly GCF_023055355.1 of Agelaius tricolor. Classification (NCBI taxonomy): domain Eukaryota; kingdom Metazoa; phylum Chordata; class Aves; order Passeriformes; family Icteridae; genus Agelaius; species Agelaius tricolor. Next base: position 10,444,090 of record NW_027269263.1, read on the forward strand.
GCTGTGGCAGACTGGTGAGGTTCCCACTGACTGGAAAAGGGGCTCAGTTGGTCATTGGTTACCTTTGAGACAATGGCAAGCACTTTATAGACATTGTCAAGATCTTTGCCATTCTGTGTTAGAAGTGATAATACAACAGGAAGATCAATAAATGGAAATATGCAGACTTGGAAAAGCTGGGATTATTAACTCTCCAAGCAATACTGACAAGAAGAGTAATTCTGACACACTAGATTCCAAGAGCTAGCCATTGTCTCATAATGAGCCTGGTTCTCCATGCACCATTTTCACACTCAGCTGAAATTCCTATTCTCTAGCACTCCCTATTCCTATTTAAGTGCTAGCAAAAACAATGACTATGGCAATTCTTCCTTGCTGTAGGTTCAGGTAAATGCCCAGCTGAAGCAGATGGTTTGATTCCTTTGTGCTGGAAGGGGCCAGTGGCTTCACATAATCCCTTTTTCTTCCCTTGTTGGCTCACAACAACCCCCTGCCATGCTACAGGAAAGCTGCCTGGGGAAAATCAGCCTGGGGCTGCTGGCTGGGGGCAGCTGAACCCGAGCCAGCAGAGGGCCCAGGCAGCCAAGAAGCCCAATGGCATCCTGGCCTCTGTCAGCAAGAGGGGGCCAGGGCAGTGATTGTCCCTCTGCTCAGCACTGGTGAGGCCACACCCCAAATCCTGTGTCCACTTTTGGGCCCTTGACACAGAAGACACTGAGGTGCTGGAGCGTGTCCAGAGAAGGGAGAAGGACCAGGAATTTACTTTGAAATCTCTGAGATGCTGTGTTGTGTTACCAACAGTGAACCAGTTAATTCTGTTACAGAGCTAATTTTTGCCATTTTGTTCTAATAAAGAACATGTCTCCTGTGCTTCTGCTTTCATTTCACAGGGCCAGCCTGTGGCTGCTGGGATGGTGAACATAAAGCCCCACAACATCAGCAAGAGCTTTATCATCCACCTCTCCCAGCCCCTCCAGTAAATTCCCTGGTGCTGGGATAATCACTTTGTGGTGGCAGATGCTCTGGCTGTGCCCACTGCCTTCCAGAGCACACCTCATACCAATACCCCTCTTTTCTTATTATTGCTTGTGCTGTACTCTGAGGGTTTTTTTCTCTGTGAGGGATGGGAAAAGCTCAATTTGCTCTCAATGTACATCTAAGGGGTAGCCTGGCTCTGTGGTGTCTGTAGGCAAGAGGACAGTTGTTATTTTCTGCAGCCCTTAATCCCTCTGCAGCTTTTATCTCTCAGATTAGTTAGAGCATTTGAACAAATAGTTTTCCTTTGACAAATAGTTTTCTTTTCCCTCCCTCATGTTTATTTTATTTCATTTGATCTTCTTATTTTTTCAGTATATCTAATTTTTTTTCTTGTCATCTTTTTCAGCTGAAAATTAACTTGTTCCCTGTTTCCTCGCCTCTCTCCACCCAGGGGTATTTGGTGCTTGTGTGTTCCTTTCTTCTCCTCTCTTTCTCTGCTGCAATTGGTTTAATTTTGTTTCTTTTTCACGGACCTCTTTATATGTCCTCTGATAGGTGTATAGCTGTTTTTAATTGGTCTTTGTGCCATATGGATCTCGGTTTAGATTTAATATCCATCCTTCAAACACCAGACCAATTAATATGGAATATGTTTTCATATTTCTCATGCTAAATAATTTTTTGACTTTACAATGACCCAGGGATTTGCAGACTATGGTGCTGACAGCTGCTTTTGTCCTTGATTTTAGACTCCATCAAATTCAGTTTCAATATTGGGTTTTTCTAAGACAACCCCAAATCCAGAATCAACTATAAAAATCCTCTTCATTTTCAAAATACTGTTGTGACAATGTTATTATCTGTGGCTTGTTAGTGTTCAGCAATTATTCTTTTTTTACACACTTTTTTAGATATGACACTATCCTAAGTCCAAAATCTCTCCATTCTCCACAAACAGTCATGCACAGAGTTAATTTGCAAATAAGATAAAAGTATTGGGAAGAAAGTTCTGCATGTCCCATGGAATTTAAATAATTACACAATGTGTATTGGCACACAGGATCTTTTCCCCAAACCTTATGGGTTGGCATCACTCACTAACAAAGTATTTGCTTGTGACATAACTGAAAAAACTTTTTGTGACTATTTTGCCACCCTGCCATACTGTGATGGTCAAATTATTCATTCTGAGAACCATTCTCTTAAAAGATTAAGGCAAAGGCAAGGGTGATCTCTCTTGGCTCTATAATGGGATACCAGTAATGTAACCAGGGAAAGTAGGAAGTGTTCAGGACTAAATCCCATTAGGAGACAGGCTAAGCCTAAGTAGAAGAAATGTGGATGCTGTTAGAGATGATTAAGGTGCTTAGTCTTTTCATTATAAATCATCAGTCTTTAGGCGTGATTGTCTTCCTATAAATCATAAAGCAATTTATTGTGGTCTTGTAAGCAAATTTTTTTTCAGGCATTTTGAAAGCATTTTCACACAAGGAAATCCAGAACCGATAGTGAAGGCTTAGCTTCCATTATGATAAATAAAATAGTCATGAAAGGATCATTATTTTCATGGCAATGTACTTTGAAAAATAACACAGATTAGAACAAGAACTAACAAGACATAATAATGAGAATAAGAATGTTTCTTTTTCTAATTCAGTTGTTCAGAATGAATCCTTTATCCTGGCTCATTTAGTATTCTGGATGATGCTGATGGAAAAGAGAAAACCCTTCTGCTTTCAGAATAGAAAAGTAAATATGAAAGCTGAAACTCCCTCTGCTTGCCAGTGCAGGTGTATAAACTTCCTGGTGGTTCGAAGGAAATTACTTGGACAGTTCAGGGAACTGCTATGTGAAATTAGAGTAAATATAAAATGCTGGTATGAAAGGCCTGGGTGGAGCCTGGGGAGCACCCACACAGTTCTCTGGGCAGTAGTTGATGTCACTTCCAGTGCTAGGCACCCCTGCACTTGTATTTTCCTCCTTGTTCTTCACTGAGCCCATGGCTCCCTTGCCCTTCACTATTCTCAGCAGATGCAGATATAATCAAAGTCAGCCCTCACAGTATTGTGGGATGTCATTCCCAAAGAAAGGTAACATTTCCTAGAAACCACAACTCTCTCTCTGTCAATTGAATATCAAATCAGCTGGGGTCTTGGAAACTATTAAAAGAATTTCCCAGCCAGGTTACTTAACTGGAAATATTTTGAAGTCACTTGTTAGTGGCGCCGTTGTCTTTTGTGTCCCCCTCAGGAAGAGTGCAGGCTGAGGGACTGCAGAGCTGCCACATCGTGGGTGAGGTGTTTGCTGCAGTTTCCACTTCATGCCTGAATTTCCACCCAGTATTTGATTCCTATTCTTTCAGAGAAGATCCTCATTCCATTGCAAGGTATCATTATTCAATGTAACTGACTTTAAAACTCTGCTTCGAAATCGTTTATTTCGATTTATTCCCTTGTGCAAGAGAAGGAATTCCTGATCCACTCTCCTGCCGGTAAAGCCAAGTTATACGTGCAGCAGCCACCAGGTGGCAATACAAGAGCTTGATATGCTGAATTTTGGTGCTATTCGTGCCGGGGAAGCTTTGGGGTATTAGCTAAGTAAATATATTTACTGCAGTGTTTCTGCAGAGTTTGGCTTTCTCTGCCAGTGCCCCGCATCTGCATAATTGACTTCATGCAACAGCCAAGGGAGACTAAGCTGATTTTCTGGATCAATGATTGAAGCCTTTTATGTGGCTAATAATTGATATCTTTATTTAAGTGGCTCAGTAGTGGATGAGAGATGTTGTGTGAGGAACTCAGCTGTGGTTCAAAGCAAAATCTCTTAAGAAAGGGGATGCACTGGTAACATACAGCTGTCCCACTGGGAGTTTTCTCCTGGCTTTAACTTCTGACCTTCCTGAAGGCCAAGGAAACCTGAACACCTCACATGTGTGGAATTCCAGATGTAATTGCTTCACAACATTAACATCTGCCTTTTCCATCCAGTCTTTTTCATTCACCTCTCATCAGGGCTGATGCTTGCTTTTCTGCCTTATAAGAGCATTCAACACTGGTGTCTGGTGGAAATACTTAATTCCCAGTCTTTTTCATCTTTTCTTGTCATTTTCAGGCATTAGGGAAAGTAATAATATCTCTGTACTTTCAAGGACTAGTTTTCCACCCACTGTAATGGAGAAAGTATTTTAAGACATTTTTTATTTTGACATTAGCTCTTTCAGTAGCAGTCAGTGCTACAGCTTTTCAGAAGGTGGAGTTCTCTGTTTTCTCATTCAGATAGATGAAAAAGCTTCTAGCACAAGAAATGTATTGTGGACTTGGCAGATGTCTCATGTCACTAAATTCACCACAGTGTTTATTTGAACGTAGAGAAATTATGGATGTGCATTTTGTTATTTCACATCAAAGTGTTAACAGCCTGCTACTGTCTTTTCCTGACATGGAAAGAGTTTTCCTCTCAGTACTTTATGGGAAATCTTACTTTCAATCAGACAATGCACTGTGAAGTCTGTTAGCAAATATGTCTTTCAAGTACATGCAAGTTTGTGGTTTAGGAAATAAATAGCAATGTAAGGAGAGGAGCATAGTAGGAAGCCTTGAAAGAGTAAATAACTTTTGAGAAGGGAACTTCCCTAAGAAATATTTGAGATAAGATTCTGCCTGTGAGTTGGGTGTTCAGTGTGTCAGAAGTGCTGTGGGCACAGATGCTGGGTCTGCCTTGTATTTTGAATAACACAAAGCTCTTCTGCACGGGCAGTGATAGCCCCTCTCAGTTTGGGCACTTTGCTGGACCAGGGGCAGTGGCCCTTGTGCCCTTGTGCCCTCAGAATTCAAGATTCACAACTATTAAAGCTTGAAGGAACTGAATTGGCTGATTTGCCCTCTGCACTGTGCTGACCGTGGGATTTAACAGTTGACAGGAATTGCAGAAATGAAGACCTGTGTCTGGCAGGAGCAGATACACCACAGCCCAGGTGCCTTTCAAAAGGATCTCTAACCCTCTCTGTTAACATCAAGCAGCCTGATTAGGCAGTTGATAAATAAACTCAAAGCTGATAACAACAGATTTCCCCTGAGAAAACATGCACAATCCTCAAAGCCTCTTCTCTTTCTTGAGCTTGTTTGTATGCAGTCTCAGCTTTCTTGCTCAGATACTGCACAGCCTCAGGCCATGCTTCTGGCAGGTTACAGAAAGAAAAGCTTTGAGGAGCTGGCTGGTGATTGAAGAAATGAAAGTGAGCTTTGGGACATGATGCTTGAGGAACTGGATGGCTACTGCTTTTCCCTTGCAGCTTTCTCCAGTTATAATCACTAGCCTGGGAGCAAGATGCTGGACACTGATCCCAGTGGGAGCCATTTTCAGGGATAACAAGGAACTGGTTGTAGCAGCAGAAGGATAACTCAGTGTTGAGCTGATAGGATAATATTTCTGTCCACCTAAATTGTTCTGCAGTGTCAAATGACAAAGGTAATTTCATACTTCTATTCATCCATGGGTTTTGGATGTTACCCTGACAGCTATGACTGTACAGAATAGCATGTGCCTGTGGGAGGGGGGAATTTGAAAGGGAAAAGAGGAGAAGAATGTGACCACTAACCTGAAAGTACAGTGCTAAAGAGAGAGGCCACACACCATATACTTCCAGAAAAACAAATGATGACAGTGCTGTGTCTTCTCTCATCATGTAGTTTGTTTTTCTCATGTTTATCTTGAAATGGATACTGAACATTTGTTGTATTGCTCATTTCTGATTCTGATTTAAGGTGTTTAGTATATATTTAAACCTAACAGAAGGTTAAGACCACTTAAGAAAGACATGAAATTATGTCCCCTGACATAGACAACACTGTCAGTGTTCATTCCGGGTTGATGGTTGTTTTCCATATATATATATATATATATATATATATATATATATATATATATATATATATATATATATATCTGTTATTGATGTTCACAGGTTATTAATTTGATGGCTTTGTGGTCTGAAAGCTAATAATTTATATTCCTGCTCTGTTCCTGGAAGGGAGAAGCTTGCTCTTTCTTGCCAGGAATCATTAGTCAATGCCCTTCGTTCAGGCTGTTCATGTCTTGTGTATTGTTATGTGATAAAGGGGAATTACAGAGTGGGATTCTACCTGAAATCTTCAAGGCCTGTGGGAGTTCCCCCAACATGTCACAGATTTCTTCAGATATGTGATAAGGCAAGCTGCAAATACTGATAAAAGATAGAGAAGAATGTTTGTTTTTCACAATAGAGGGGATTACCAACTGGAATCCTTTACAGATCAATGTTAAGATCAGTGCTGTTTGAAATACCTATAAACAATGTGGGCAAGTAGTTGGTTAGTGAATGGTTGCTGAGGAGGGGATGATATCAGCTCCCATAGACATTTCAGGGTACTCCAACCTAATCATGTTTAGAGATTTGCTGTCTATTGAGGTGCTATCATATCTGGTCTGGCTTCTCAGCCATCATGGAGTTGTCAGGCTGCATGGAATTCAGGAGGAGGAGAAACCTTAAAATTAATGTTTCTGCTAGGTTTGTAAGAAACTGAAACCTGCTTTAGAAGATTTCTAAGAGAAAAAACATTTGTTCCTTCTGTTACCAGAAATGCTTTGTTACAAGACCCATTTGCAAACAGGGAGAATAACTTTGACCTGTGCCCAGATGCGTTTGTAGTTTAAATACAGAGTAAAGCAGTAGTTGGTACAAACAGCCATTGAATATGAAGAAACAAGCCCTGCCCTGGAGCATCCCCACCTTATCCAAGGTCCAGGACCCTGTTACAGCCCAGAACACCTCTCCTGGCTACTTTTAGGGGTAGCCCTGCCTGGCCTCCTTTTGCTCCTGTTGAACCCCCTGGTCCTGGCTCATTCCTTGATGTACCCGGTGTGGCAGAGGTCTGTTGTCCCCCTGCTTGTCCCCTCTCCTGGGGCACCACAGGGTTATGTATAGGAAAGGCAGGTCTGTCAGTGAGACACAGGATATCTGGGGATGCCAGGTGACTCTGAGGAGTGGGCTTTATTTTCTTGTCTCTTCTGAAAAGTGCCTACCTTCACCTGCAGCTCACAAGGTCAGCTGCATTGCAGCTGGGGACATGAGCACTGCAGGGACACTTCTGCCCTTCCGTGTGACACTGCTAAAAACTGACAGCCCAGAATCTTGAGCTTTGCAAGAAGCAGTGGCTTTTGCTGGCTGGGAGCTGCAGTCAGAGTCTGGGTGAAGTTGCTGTCAGCCCAGAAGTGTTCTAGAAGTGAAATTATAATGTTGGGCAGGCCAAACCAGCAGAGATGGAAGAGCTGTCTGAAACAGCAGCTCCTCCATTGCCACTGTGATATTTTCTGAAAAATTCCTTTGCCAGGATTTCTTCTCCTGGGAAGAGGAGAGGCCTCAGCTTCTCCATGTTTTGCATTTCTCTGGAATGAGGTCTGGAGATTGTTTATCCAAACATGTGAATTGTTTTTAATTAATGGCCAATCACAGCCAGCTGTGTTGGGACTCTGGTCAGTCACAGGTTTTTATTCATTCTTTTCTAGCCTTCTGATGTATCCTTTCTCTTTCTTTAGTACAATTTCAGTATAGCTAATATAATAATATGATATGATATAATATAATATAATTAATATAATATCCTTCTGAGAACTTGGAGTCTAGTTCTCATCTCTCACCCTGTCCTGGGGACCTCACAACACCACACTCCATGGTGGTTCAATCCATGCAGGAGTGAACTGGATGCAGTGTCTGCTAAAGAGCGTTAGATCAGCCTAATGCTCATTCTCATTATCAGCTGAAAGTGTGTCTGTGGTCCCACATGTCCCCAGAGATGTTAAGTGGTGGGGTTTGCTCCATTATTTGCCTTCTCTTTGCCACCCCTGTGCAGCAGCTGCAGGCTGGGAGATGTCCATGGAAACTGAAGCTTCTCAGTCATGATTTGGGTGATGAAGACTTAAGAGATTTCCTCAGCCTGTTGAAATGGATCTGGCAATGGCCAGTCTTCCTTATTTATGTGGGACTCCAGTGACCTGAAAACCAGGCAAACAATGGCCCTGTATAGCCCTGTCTACAATGCTTAATTGTCTTTGCAATAAGGAGAGTGAGGGTTCCTCAGTGCTATGTGTATCTCCGCATCATGGCTAACTGTGGGATATTGTTAGCTGTTTGCATTGATTAATGTTAATATTAAACAAGACAAACTATTTCAGAGCCCAGGATAACTCCTGGCTGCCAAACAGAAGGGAAGAAGTCCAGGTGCAGCTGTGTAAGCACTTTAAATTTTTGTGTGTGTGTGTGTGAACCTGAAATAACCCTGAGGAATTCATTACTCAGTCTTTATCATGAGCACACAAACAAACATGGTTTCTATAAATAACACTTTCATTAACAGTGGTAGGTAAAGGAGCCTCTTGTGTGTGTGGCCTTGGTATTGTGTTTATGTACAACCAGTGCATCATTATTAACATTTATTAGGGTTAACCATGATTGCTATATAACCTATACTATATATTACTATATAACCTATGATTGTATAGCAGGTTATACCTCTACACACATATATGGGATTAATTTTAAAGTGTATATAAGAATTATAGATATAAATATAAATATATACAGATACATGAATACAGCCCTGTAGTCCTGTTAAAGCTCACAGAAACTCATGTGAAGAAGGAAGAGCAAAGAGCAGGGAAGTCACCCTGGCTGTTGGAGACCTTCCCAGCTGGCTAAAACCAATCCAGCTGGCTCTTGCTCTCTATCTTCCACTGAATTAGATTTTTGCCTGCTGACATTTGTTTGGTCAAATGCATTTGAATAAAGAGGAAGAGCAGAGGTAACTTCAGAAGCCAACTTTTTAAAATAAACCACACCAAAAGACCCACAAGTGTGGTCCCTACAGTCAGCACAGGCGGCTTCGGCAGCTTCTCTGATGGAACTTGAGTGCTACAGAAAGCTCTATAATCCAGAGCAACTGCTGGTTACCTCCAAAATATATTGAGATATTTACTAGGGACTGAGAAATATTTTAAGTCCTCCTTTTTACCTTTTGTGACTTACTGCATTTGGTTCTTTGGAGCTTTCCACCCCATATCTCCTGTCCCAAGGTGCCCTCCACAAGGTATTGTTTCAGCTTGAGCTGGTGATAAGTCCTGGGAACCAACAAATTCAGAGCTGGAGAATGGGAAGAGTGCAGAAGAGCCAAGCCAAAAAACCCTCAAACCCAACATTTAAACCCAAAGGGAAATCTTCCTGTTCACTGTACTCCCTTGCCTGAATGCCTCAGTAAAACAGCATTTTTGTCTCAGGGGGTGGATAGCAAGGTGATGTGAGAGCAAAGCAGAATCACAGAATACACTGAGAAATGATCAGGATAAAAGAGATTTAAATGCAAAATCCATTAAATGCAATCAGAATTATTGGACTATCAGTCAGTTACAAAAGCTTCAGTGAGACACCAGCTCAAGAAAATGTGCAGCAGCTACAGGGACAAAGTGCTAGAAAGGTGGGGAGTTATTAGCCATGAGCTGTACCTGTTCCCCATGTGCTACCTAATATAGATGTTTTATCACAGTGACTTTTCTACTTCATTTCTTTTATTTGAAGCAGATAACTCACTGTATTTCACAGGCAGCAGGTTTTTTCATAAGACAGCAATTTAACAGTTGAAAGCCTTTTTGCACATTTGTACTCCACTCACCCTTTCCTGTTTACATAGAGGTTTCCACGTCAGCATTTCCAGATTATTTATTATTTTTGTTGCCTGCCTGGTACATTATGGTATGGTCCTTCACTGCTTACCTAAAGGACTATGGCCATGTCCTGGGTTGATTATATGATGCTTTTATCTCCCAAATTTGCCCTGAACCAGGACAAACCACTCTGTGCAAATATTCTTCTCATAATGGTGGGGTTATACCATAAATTAATTTAGCTTTGGCATGTATAATTTCCACAGTGTTTATAATGTGTTTCCTTTGTGCTCAGCGGCTCGATTTTTGTTTGGTTGTTTAATATTACCTGATCTTTTGCACTGTGCTGGGTGATTAATCTTTAGCTGTCATATTATTAAGCAGTTCCTACACAGTATGAATTCAAAAGTCTGCACTTCCCATTCTCTCTCAATAGCCTGGGCACATATTAAATTTCATTTCTAATTACATATGTTAGGGTGAGTTATGGGCTATTACTCAAAATAAATTGTTCTTTGATGTCAGTTCAGCATATGAATGGCCAGTTGTAATTATACCGAGTTAAAACAGAACTCAGTGCTACTGTGCCTAGTCCAAAATAATTTTGTGCTTCTTTTAAATAGAATCAAATCAGCAATTTTCCATTGTTTGTCAGCTCAATGCAGCCATTATGAAAATTTTTTTTCCTTTGTAGATTTGAGCTAAAAATGCAAGTGGCATGTAAATGGCATTGACAGAGGCAGAGGAAAGGTGATCCTTTCCAGTGTGCCATCTCCAATTCCCATTGCCCTTCAAAGGAACCAGCCACTGGTGATTCACTGCACTTTTGCTTTGGTTCAGTTCATTTTCCTGAATGTGCTGAGTTCCCAATAAATGTGCCTATTTATCACAGGAAGGCACCATCCAGTGTCTCAGCTGCCCTGTGGAGCAGCATCACACAGAGCTGTGCACAATTCACAGTTTGGGGTAGGGAGAGAGAGGGAGGACACACGTTCTGCTGTCTGTCATTTAACAACCCCATGGATGTTCCTGGGCTTGTTTTGATGTTTAAATATTGATCCTTTGCTGTGCTTGAATGCACAGACATGTTCTGCTGGAGCATGTCAAGCCTCTGCATTTAACACAAACATTTTTAATGAGAGGACTGCACACACTGCTGGTGTCAGGCCTTAACTTCCAGGGGTTTGGTTATTTAATCTGTGGCTGGCACGCATTTTGTGCTGGGTGGAATTTGTTATCAGCTGTGTTTACAGGCTGCTCCAAGGCTTTGTGGAGCTGTAAGGCTCTTTAGCATTTGTGGTTCTGCTCTTGGGCTGCCTGCTTTACAAGAGTGTGTGTGTGTTAGCTCTGTTTTTATTTTAATTATTGGCAGTAAATACACTTCAGGAGTGAAATATGTTTTGTCAGGAGAAATCTGGAAGTGCTTTCTCAGGAGAAAAATAATTAGAAAGGTTAATGCAATCCACTCTGTATAAGACTTCAAACTCATTTGCTTGGAGATGTGAAGCAGATGCTTTGTTCACAAAATTATATTAAATTAGCCCTGTGGGGTGTCCCATTACTGTTTCTCAAGTACAGCAAAAAAGGCAAATTAAATCTATATCAATTTTCAGTATTGAAGATACAGTTAGTTTTTAAGTGTGTACAGTGCCCCATGCAAACAGTCTTTTTACTGCCTGCTTGGTTTCACACAGGCCTTGAGAAAGTGAAAACTGGAATTTTCATTTCATTTTATTAAAACCATGGATCTCATTGTCTGAGCTGTGTAGGAATGTGATTTTTACAGGATGCCAGAATCAACCCTGGAAGCCCTGACCTGCCAGCCAGCTCCTTGCAATAAATGGAGCCCAGTTTAGGGAACAATTTAGGGGAGCCAACAGAGCTGATGGGTTGCCCCTGCCTTGCTCTTTTTTTGTGGAGGGGTGTTAAGGACTGGCTATATGTGCACACTGCATTGTAAAAAGCCTAATGCTGCTCTTTCTGGGCTTCCATAGTCCTTGTGCTGGCCCTTGAGGAGCTAAAGTGTGCTGGGGCTCAGAGCCAGCAGCAGTTTGTCACTGTCATATTTTCTGAAAAATCCCTTTGCCAGGATTTCTTCTCCTGGGAAGCTGGGAAGCCTCAGAGAAAAAGGAAAACAATAATTATCTGATTTGCTTCTCCTGTGTTTTGCTGCTTTGGAATGTGGTTTGGACATTGTCTACCAACTGGTCATTGTTTTATTGGTTTCATGTGAATTGTTTTGACTTAATGACCAATCACAGCCAGCTGTGTCGAGGCTCTGGAGAGGGTAATGAGTTTTTCATTATTATCTTGTTAAAACTTCTATATAAGTATCTTTCTCTATTCTTTAGTATAGCATAATATAATATAATATAATATAATATAATATAATATAATATAATATAATATAATATAATATAATATAATATAATATAAATAAGCCTTCTAAGAACATGGAGTGAGATTCATCTTTCCTCCCCACGACAGGGGACCCCAAAAATACCACAGCAGTTTTTCAGTTGGTTCATGGCAGGGCAGAACTTCAGCTTCCATCAAGTTAGCTCTGGCACTGACAGTGACACTCCCCTGACACAAATCACACCCAGGACCCTCACTCAATGCCTGTTTGTGCCTATCTGGCTGAAATTTTGGCAGTGGAACAGACTTCCTTGTAGGATGTTATAGCCCAGATGTTTCAACCAGAAGAGGCAGAGGCTAGCCCTTTGTGGAAATAACTTTTTGATTAAGTCAAAGATAGATAAATCATTTATTTGGCTCCATATAAAACCAGTTTCAGAAGCACAGGTCATGTTTCCTCCTGTAACCCAGATAGGAAATAAGATTTCACAGCACAAAAAACCTTGTTCAGGTAATGGTGTAAGTGTGCCTTGAACTTGTTGTGATCCCCCTGTCACTGCTAATGTGGGCTGAACTGCTGAAGAGATGCATAAAAATGAATAAAATGGGAAATTTAAGTTCTGTGAATTTCCTCCCTTTGAGATTAGTGGGTCCATCAGTCATTTCAGTTACGATAGGTTTGTTATCTCTGCAAATAATTTTTTACTACTGAAATCATAGCCATCCTTCTGCTGGAATTAAGGCAGAAATTTGCAAGGGACAGAGGTAACTTTGGGGCTAAGATAAGAGAAGTTGTTTTTCAAGAAAGCACTTGAGAGGAATGAATGCTCCTTGATGTGTTTCTTGATCATTGCTCGAGCCAAGATCTCATATATTTTCTCAGGCTGATGGGCCAGCAGTAAAAAACTTCTGCATTTTATTATCTTGTTCTATATGCTCCAATTTATTGCTTCCCCTTTGTCTGGCTAACCCCAAAGGTATATGATACAGGTAAAGCTACTTGGTAAAAATACAGAAATGCAGTTCAGTCTGAGGCACAGAGGGAACAACTGCAGAGGGAGATTTTTAATGGAATGTGAGGTTTTCATTTTAGCACTTTGCTTCTTCCCTGGTCTCCTGTCTGGGTGACCCCCAGGAGTGTTATCCCTTAAGCACCAGAAATTCATGGCTTCAGGACTGCTGGTGAAGGGCCCAGCCTCAAGCTCTCCTCTCACACTTGTGGAGTGCTAATCAGGCAGATCCCTACTTAGCTTCCCATGTTACCTGCCTTTGTTTGTTTGTTTGTTTGTTTTGGTGGTTTTGGTTGTTCTTGTTGGTTTTTTTTTACATCATTCCTGTCATCTGAAATGTGATTTATTTTTCTTCTGTCTCAGAAGACATTACAGCACTTGTGCTGGGAGTGATGCCCTTCCCAGTAACTCTTTGGCTACTCCTTTTCCATGGTTTGAGCACTTGTCTGTTGGTTTCCCAATATAAGGTGACTACAAAGAGACTCTCAGAGAGCTATACAAGGCACTACAATCATGCCTTTGAAAGCACAGTTGTTGGCATGCATGGGGTTTGTAGTTAAACTGCTTTTACTTCTTCAGTGTGGAAACCCAGGACACAGGGAATATTTCTCTGTCTGCTCTGGGGTGCCCTGACCCTCAGGGGAGCACTGACTCTGACCCTCATTCATGGAGAAAGTTTCCCAGACTTCAAGATAGACTGGAATCCACTAAAGTGTGAAATAGATTCTAGAGAGTAGTGTAGGTGTATCACTTGGTGAGAAATTTAGGGTTTGGGATTTTTGGTATGCTGTGGATGGAAGCAAGATGGAGGGCACAGGGTGTTCTCCTGGGTTTCTTCTTCATGCTTCCTCTTCATTCTTCTCCATGGGTTTGGGTGGCATTTTGTAACTGGGCAGAAAAGTCTGCATTGGGGTCTCTGTGGGATCAGTTATTGGGTTAAAAGGGAAAATAATCTAGGTGTCAGTTCTTTATTGGATAGTTTAGTCTGAAAAGACCTTGTAGCAAGAGATTGTTGGCCATTTTGTGCCTTCTAAAGAAAAGCTGCCAAACTCACAGTAATGAGACTGTTACTGATAAGAAATAATTAACACCTGAGACCAAACATGAATTACTGTCTCAGGTGCCTTCAATCCAGACCCAGAGAAACCCATACTTCAGCAGTACTAATGCAACTTAAATAGAGCAACTGGGCCAAAAGTGACTTTTTCTGGCTTAATTCCTTCCTCTTGTCATTTGTGCATGCTTCTTTTGTAGGAAACCACAGCATGCTCCAACAGCAGCTTCTCTAACCCCAATAACTTTTTCTTTTTCCCCACAGGGTCTCAGTTGCTGAACACCATCCAATAATCCTGTCATGGAGGAATTTCACCTATCAAAGGTGGTGTATGATGAAAAGGAATGAGTATTTGGTTAAAAGTGTGTTTACCTCATCAGGCTTAAAAAAAAAAAAAGATTCTTTTCACAGCTGGAATAAGAGTGCTTGCACATGAAACTGGAGGAAATAGGTCTTAAACTTTGATGGGTATACATTGATTTTACTCTCATAATTCTTCTTGTTTTACTTGGATGCCTTCTTATCAGAATCAGGGGCCCTACAAGATTCCAAAACAATGCTCTTAACTTGTTATGTGGTAGCCTGTTGGGTTTGATTTCCTAAATTTGCTTCGAGTTACCTCCACACCCTAAATGCTTTTAATAGTTTAATAGTTTAATTCTGTTATGTCAAGGCTGCTAACCTTGATATCAAAACGCTCTTGGCTCCAGCTTATGTTAACTAAATCTGCTTTTAAATCTGCTTTATGTTGCAAAGTCTCCTCTTGCAGAATTCCTGGAAAAGTGATTAATATGTTGATGATTAGGAAAGCACATGAGTCCACCCTTAGGATTTACTAGAAAGGGTGGGGTTATTAGAACGTTTTTAACCAAAAGGATTTAATGAGACTCACAGAAAGATTTGGGTTGGAAGGGACCTTTCAAAGCCATCCAGTCTGATCCCACTGCAATGAGCAGATCCTTCAGCTAGATCATATTGCTGTGAGCCCCATGCAACCTGGCCTTGAGTTTTTCCTGGGATGAGGCATGGGGAGGAAGCAATTATCTCTGGAAATTTGCTATTCACCAGTACAGGAATTCTGACTGATGGCTCCTGGCAAATTGCTCCTGGAACAGTTATGTTACACCTGTGAGCTCTTTGGGTAGGTGAGGGGTGTCACCATCACATTTTCTGAAAAATCCTCTTTGCCCAGGATTCTTCTCCTGGGAAGCTGAGAAGCCTCAGAGAAAAAGAGAAACAATATGATCTCATTTGCTTCTCCTGTGTTTTGCTGCTTTGAAATGTGGTTTGGAGATTGTTTATCCAACAAGTGGCTGTTTGATTGGTTTCATGGGAACTGTTTTTACTTAATGACCAGTTGCAGTCAGGGTGTGTTGGGACTCTGGAAGGAGTCACGGGTTTTTCATTAATATCTTGTTAAGCCTTCTGTAAGTATCTTTTCTCTATTCTTTAGTATAGTTTTAGTATAGCATAATATATAATATAATATAATATAATATAATAATTAGCCTTCTAAGAACATGGAGTCAGATTCATCTTTCCTCCCCATGACAGGGGACCCTGAAAATACGTCAGGGGGGCAAAGGGTTCACTGGGGATCTCTCAACTTTGGGCTGAGTTATCTCTGAGATCACTAGAGACTTCTGTGGGTCTCTGGTGCATTTTATTTATTTGTGTCCTCCACTTCCCTTTTCACAAAAGAAAAAGTAAAATCTAGAAGCAGGAAATACTATGTTCAGTATGTCCAAAATGCCTTTTTTTCCCCTCCTTAAAATGAGACGGTTCTTTTCTTATAAATCCTAATTGGAACTTTATCAGGGTTTCTGAAGCTGTGCCTCCTCCTCCACCTGGCTGCTGGGGAGCCAGGGCACAGCAGAGCAGAGGCTTTGATGTGCCCCACGTTGCTGTTCCCTTGCACCTGGCCCTGCTGCAGCCATCCTGCCACGCTGAGGTGGCAGCACTGCAAGGTCCCTGCAGCGAGGCCGGATCCTGGCATCAGTGACTGCCCTGGAAATCATTTCCCACTTAATAAACCCTCACCTGCCCGGGTGGCAGTGCCAGGTGAGTCACCAGAGGGGCTGTGCTGGCACTGCCCAGGCATGGGCCAATGCCTTCCCTTTGTTACAGCCCTGGGCTGGCTTCCAGAAAACATCCTGGGATAGTCCCAGCAGCAGGGAAGAGCTGGGGCTGGGCTGGGGCTGGGGCTGGCAGGATGGGGCAACACTCCCCTCTGTTTCCTGTACAGCTGGGAATTCACATGGATGCATGCTGGAATTCAGGCCCTCCCTCTGGCTGTCCTGGATTGACAGGAGCGCTGCCAGGGGGCTCAGAGCCCCTGGCACAGAGCCCAAGATGCCTGTGGTTTTGATTATGAGCAAGTTGCCAACCTTAGATGAAGATCTGCAAGCCACGGCAGTTTAAGTAGAAGGATACTGAATTTATCACAGGGTGAAAAAGTAGATTTTTGGGGGTTCAGGGGGCAAGATGGAGGAATCTGGGTGTGTCCAGCCTTTCTCCTTCTTCTTCTTGTCCTCCATCTTCTGCTGTGATGTTGGCACCATTAGATTGGTTTAGAGTAGAAGCTCATTGTCTAACATAGGTGATAGGTATTGGAAAGTAATTATAACTATTGTACACATAGTTTTTAGTATAAAAAGATAACACCACCCCAGGGGCAGGCAGAGTGCCTCTATCTGACCTGCTGAGTGGACCTTGGCTGGCCAGGAGAAAGAATTTTATCGATAAGAAACAATAAACAACCTTGAGAATGAGAACTGAAGAGCTCTGACCCGTTCTTCGACCACCAGGCTGGGAAAAGAGACTTTCTAACACATCTTGGGGTCACTCTGACCAGCTAAAGCCCACTGATTTCTCTGTGGCTGCAGTAATGCACCAGAGAGACTTCCAGTGGAAATTACCTGTGAAAAAAAAGGAGCAATCCATTTAAACCAAAATAAAGGATGGTGTGCCTTTCCAGACTGGAGTTCAGCTGGCCAGCTGTGGTTTGCAGCAATCACAGCCACAGACAAAGGAGCCAGGGAGTGAAACGCAGTCAGTCAGTTCCTGGCTGAGCACATATGGCACAGACCAAATGTGTCAACATTGTGACCCCACCCTGAGCTTTTACCTCCTGTGCACTCAGCAGCCTTGGAGCAAGGAGAGCACCTTCCTGAGGGTGGCACTTGGAGACCTGCAGCCTTATTCCCATCCCACATCTGGAGCAGCTGAAACCTGCACAGTTGAGGCACACTCCCTCTTAGATGCTTTTTCTGTTTCCTTCCTCTAAGGCTGGTTCAGTGTTGGGGTCTCTAGTTGGTCACAGTGACCCCAAGATGTGTTGGAAAGTCTCTTTTTCCAGCCCAGTGCTTGAAGAAGGAGTCAGAACTCTTCATTTCTCGGTCTCAAGGTTGTTTATTGTATCTTATCTGTAAAATTCTTTCTCCTGTCCTGCCGAGGTCCATCCAGCAGGACAGTCCAGGGCACTCCCCCTGCCCCCGGGGTGGTGTTATGTCTTTGTACTAAAACTACATATACAATGTTTACAATTACTTTCCAATACCTATCACCTATGTTAGACAGTGAGCTTCTACTCTAAACCAATCTGTAAGTGCCAACATCACAGCAGAAGATTGCCACCATCAAAACAGAAGATGGAGGACAAGAAGAAGGAGAAAGGCTGGACAAGCCCACATCCCTCCATCTTGCCTCCTGAATCCCCATTCTAAAAACCCCAAAATCTACTTTTTCACCTCGTGATAAATTCACTCTCATTCTACTTAATTTGTCATGGCTTGCAGATCTTCATCTAAGGATGGTAACTTGCTCCATGAGTCATAATCAAAACCACAGGCATCTTGGGCTCTGTGCCAGGGGCTCTGAGCCCCCTGGCAGGGGTCTTGGCTGCTCAGGACAGCCAGAGGGAGGGCCTGGGTCCTGACAGTTCAGGAAGACTGAGGAGGCAGCAGGGAGGTGTGGTAGCACTAGTTAGGGGCAGTTTGAGCAGCAGAATTCCAGCATTTCTCCTGCCTGGCAGGTAGAGGTGAGGGGAAAGCAGCCTGCCACAGAACACTTCATCTTGTTAATGATTCATATGTTGTTTCATGTTTCTCCACAGAAACTCTCCAAGTGTGTCCTGTCAGTTGCTAATGAGGCCCCTCCTTAACAAGGTCAGCTTTTTACCTGGGCACCTTCACTTTGCCCAAGCCTCATTGCAGTCAGTCAGTCAGCACCTTCCCTAAATCTTCTAAATCTCTTGTGGGCTGACTGCTCTGACTTGGAACTATCAGTGGTTGAGATGCTGAACCCCCTTGGATATTTGAGGCTGCAATTTTCCAGGATGCAAGTCCTGAGCTGATCCAGAAGAGAAACCCTGGACAGCATTTCAAGGCTTTAAGTTACCAGGTAGAATCCAAACAATGTGGGTTTGTGACTCACCAGTAAGACATGCTACTGCAGCTCTTCTGAGATTAGTGAAATAATGGGCTGTGATGTGTATCTTTACGTCTTGTTTAGAGGTTGTGTTCCTGACTCAGTGGGCAAGAGGATGCTTCCTGAAATTAATTGCTTTGGGGGCAATTTACATCATCCATGATCATGAAGCAGTGTGAGCAACAAAGCTTCTGGTTTTTCTCATCTGCCTCGGGACAGGTCTGGGACCTGAGTCAAATGGCTTTGAGCAAGAGAAGACTTGAAAAGGATGACTCTTGTCCTCAGGGAGTCAGGAAGGGAGAAGCCCTGTCCAGACTAACATAAAATGTTGAGTCCCACTCTTCTGGCTCACTGCATGAACAGAGCACGACAGCCTGGTGTGATGGGCAAGCATGCCAACCCTGGAGACTTTTCTTCCTGGAGTGCTTCTCTTCTGATCAGTAACACCAGGTGTAGGGGATCTGGCTCACTCCATCATTCCTTGAAAGCCCTGACCTGAAGGTGTGGATCACAGTGATCTGGCTGCCTGGAGACCTGCCATGGGACCCCACCTGACCAGAAGGCACTTGATATCAATCCATTGCATGAAATAATAGCAAGAAAGAGGGATATCCAAGAGATCCAGTTACTGCCCATGTGGTCTTGATTGCTGCTGAGGATGGCAGCAAGAGTCTCTCTCCTCTGAAGAGTCAGGTGCCCATCAGGTCATGAGTGTCAGAGTCACAGCCAAGGCTGGTGACATGCCCAAGAAAAATGTGCAGGGGTGTCTGCAGGCAGAGCCTCAGCCTGTCCCTGGCTGTGTGTGCCTGCCCCAGTGAATGCCACACACACACCTGGTACCCAGGTGAACTGGCTGGGGAGCTACAGCCTCAAAGGAGCCTCAGCCAAGGTGGAAAATACACAAAGAGGGGTCAAATAAATGCCAGAATTGATGCAAGGGTAGGCAGAGGGAAAGTATAGTCATGAGGGGCGAAAAGCAACCATTTAAGTTGGTTTAAACTAATACAAAACCACACTCTGGGCCAGCAGTGACATTCAGATTGAACGATAAGGTTTCTGTGTCCTGTATGATGAAGGCAGCTGTGATTGCTGCCTGCCTTTACTTTTCACAGTAAATATGTTCTAGCAAGGTTTGAGCTTCTAAGTGCTCCACAAACCTGCAAGGTTTGAGCTTCTAAGTGCCCCACAAAGCTGCTGAATGATCATGTGTTGATTAACCTCACTATTGCAAGTACTGGCCATCAGCAACTAGTTGAAAACGAATCATTAAGGGTATCAGGCTGGAAAGGTGTTCTTTACAAAGGCATTCCAAGTGCAATTAGCTGGTGGTTCATAACACCTTGAGGCTATCACGCTCTGGTTTCATTCATTTTTTTTCTCTTTCAGTTCAGTTCAAAGTCAATTAAATCTCACCTTAAATCACAGGCCATCTTTCTGCTTGCTGGGAGTCTTTTGCTGAGTTTGTGAGAAGATTCAGTGGTGAGGGTGAACCAGGAAATGTACTTGTGTACCATTGCTGAATTTCAACAGGAGAAGCATTTTTCAAATCTGGGTGACACCTAGTAAATCTTCAGCAGGCAATGAAGGAGGCACTTTCAGACTGACCTTATTTATTGTTGGAATGGAGATTAATATATCATCCCAGAGGTCAAGTTGGTTTGACTGATCTCTAAATTACTGACCTGCTTTTTACCCTCTCTAATGGTGAGTCCTGTTCTTACCATCCTGTGGCCCTTTGGAACCTTCTGCTAGAGATAACTTCTTATTTCCAGAGATTATGGCAGTTTACACATTCTAGAATGTGTTCTACCAAACCCTGACAGCTGCAATATATATTTTATTAGATTAGTGACTAATTTATTTTCCATCCAATCTGTCTTGTTCCATCCATCTCCTTTACCAAGTGAGATCATTCATGTAGAATTTTTCATCCTCTTAGAGCACTGAGCCTATGGGAGAAGCTGGAAATGATCTCATGCTTCTGATTTGGTCAATTCTGATGCTTTTCAAGATTAACAAGAAAGCAGTTCAGCCACTGAAATTAGCACAGTTCTAACTTCTCTTGATGGTTTCTTAGCTGGACATGCTGCAGGCCTTGCTGGAATAATTTTTTCTGTTAGTCTTTGTAGTTTAGAAATGGAAGAGAATATACAACACAGGCAAATAATGAGGAATAATTTTATTAGCACAAACACAAGGTGAGCATTCCCTGTGAAAGGAAAGCATATTAACTTAAGGAGAAATCTGAGCAGATCTCAGATTTACCTTCTGCAAGGTAATTTCTGCAGAGCTATAAAACTACAGAGCTGAAATACCAAATCTTATGCTCTGTCTGAAAATCTGGTTGTTCTAATTAAGCTGTCTTCTTCCATTCTGGCCAAGCTGGAAATGTATTTTTCTTGAATGCTTAGAAGATGATTTTAGTAGTGTCATTAAAGGAACTACATTCGCAGAGGCCTTAATAAATTCTGAGTATGAGCTGACAGTTTGTGGTCAGGATCTTCAAACAGGAGATCTTAAAAAGAGCTTTTAAAAGAGCTGTTGGGTCCTGTCCTCCCTGGCAGGCAGACCTTCCTGGGCCATGTGTTCTTGTATATTTTTCTGATTCTGGCAGAAGTGTTTTGGAAGACTGTGCTTTTATTATTAACATTATGAGAAGGGTACTCTGAAATATGAAGGAATTGTTTCTGCCTGAACTGGGCTAGAAAAACCAGCTGTTCTAGTTTACCTGAGCTATTTGCCCTTCTGATTCTCCTTTGCAATATGAGGAACAAACAGTTGCTTTTCTGCATTTTCTGTATTCTTTTAGGTGCAGGGTGAATTCGCAGAGACAGCTGATAGATCAGTCATTGCTCCTCTTGTCCATGCAGAGTGCATTTAAAATTAATATTGTTAATATGCCACTTTCTCACTTTCCTACAGTTAGCTCTTGGCATGGGGCCTCACTTTGTGGTCCCAAATGTGCTGCAGACGTGCTTTGGAGGCAACAGCCAAAATGCAGCAGAAGCTTCTGTCTAAACTTGGCACCTAAATACCTCCTTCCAGGATTGTGGGGAGGAGTTGCCAAATAAATTCTGCTCAGCTTTATCTCTGCATCTGGCTCTCTCCTGGCATGGGCTGGGCCTGTGCAGGGGGAAACAAAGCTACAGCTTCAGCAGAATGCTGAAATGTGGTAAATTAAAGCTCCCAGCCAAATGAAACTTGTAATTGGTGTGTCACTTTCAAGTGAGAGAACGGCTCAGGCAGGTTCAGCGTTCTGCCTGGGCTGCAGAACTGTTGTAATTATCCTGTGTGGTTTTTAATACTTCTGAGAAGAGGAAAAAAGGTGCACTAATTTTTAGAGCTACACTCTGTTGCCAACGTGCAGCTGGCATCTGAGGGCATCTGAGCATTTCAGCCAGATGAAGAATTTGTGAGCACTGAGACTGGGTCAAAAATTGCTGTTGCCAGTGCAGGCTGAGTTAGTTTTGAAGTAATGTGACTTCTTCTGGACACAGACATTAGACTGTCATTGAGATTGTAATTTAATTTGAAGATCAGACCCTTTCTCTCTGTTCCAATGCAGAACATCTGCTGGAAACATGAGAGGACGGACTAAAAAATGTAATTTTGCTGTTTGCCCTTCTTAACTTTCAATACTTAGCTTATTTTTTACCCCCTCATTCTCAAGGACATTCTTATTATAACCCTTGCACACAAATTGGTACAGATACACTCAAACACACAGGTGTATTGAGAGAGACATTGGAATTTGGTGTGCTTGAATAGATTCCACACCTTTCCAGAAACAACCTAGATGATATGAACTCTCTCTTGGCAAAAGAATGCCCTTGAGGTATCATATTTGCATGAGGAAGCTCCTAAAATAAATATGTGTGGGAGTTGCTGAATATATTTAATCTACATTTGTCTGTCAGAAACAATAAATCTCAAAAAAAAAAAAAAAAAAGAAAAAAAAATTTTTAGTTATTTAATCTTGAAGGTGAAGTAACACTCAACCAACTCCTGAACCTGCTGTTCAGATTGCAGTCTGAATGCTTGTGAATGCTGCTGCTTCTGCTCAGAGCATTCCTGCTTTCTGATGTCAAGTTTGTTCAACAGCTATCAAAAGCAATTTACCAGGAAGCAGCAAAATAAAAATAAAACACTTTATCTGAAACAGGTGCTCCCAATTCATGTCACTATATATATATATAAAATATTTATTTGTATATTTATATATATATATTTATATTTTATAATTAATATATTAATATATTTATATATTTACAGCTATGTATATATACATATTTATGTTTATAGCTATTGCTATTGATATAGATATAGATAGGATCAATGTTTCCAAAATCCAGACTAGTGCATGGTGCATCTTCTGGTTGCCATCTTCAAAGGGCAGCACATCATCATTTCACATACTTGTGGGCTCCTGGAAAACACAGAAATTTCCCTCCCCTTGGGGCAGAAATGGTCCTTTTAATAAGATTTTTCAAAGCATTAACAAACAGCAAACTACCACCTCAATGCTTTGCTGAGGAAGTGGCTTGGATTGTCCCTGGGAAATGATCTGAGGTGGATATTTGGAGGAATGGAGCTGTCCCTATGTGTTTGAGGTGGACAAGGTGAAGTTAACTCAGCTCTTGTAGCTGATGCCAGAGCAAACTGCTTGTTTTGAAGGGCACCCTGTCCCTAGGAGATTTCACTGATGCCCAGAGGCTTTCATTGATCTGACAGGTGAGCAACAATCAACAGAACAGCTTTGGGTGTGGGAATGCAGTAAACTCCTCAAGAACAGGTAAAACTTGTTCTTTTCCTGCAGTACATTCTGAACCATAGCACTTACACAGAGAATGAAGTTTAGGCACTCTGTTCAGGCTGTTCTTTCCTTTTACTTTTGTACTTTGTAAGCAGAGGCTCAGATGTGCAATATTAAAGGGGAGTTCTGTACATAAGTGGCATTATTATATGCTTTTTTTCTTAAAGTTCTTGCATGCTTTAGGAATAAAACCCCCAATTTTTATATGCAACTTGTGATGGTTTCTTAAGGCTTCAAACATCTTGAAAGGAAGAATCCAGGCTTAAGTTTTCTCTTATGACAAGGTTTTTGATGGTTCCTGAACCACTGAATTCACTCAGTGCCTTGTACCTGGTCCCAGTGCCTGGGCTCTCAGGGCAGCTTGCATCTCAGGTTTGTAAGGACAGGACCAACTCCTCTATTAGGAATTACTGATGATTAGTTGATGTATTTTTAAAGAACTTCAACTGAGGCTGGTCAATACAGCAGGGTTGCTGAGACCTGGGGATTTTAGCAGATAACCCTTAATTTTTACATCAGCTAAGGAGGAAACACAGGATTTATCTTGTGGAAAAAACATCTCCAGCTTTATTGCTGCTGCTAGAACAGCAGATTGCTGCAGCATTCTGCCTTGGAGGCATAACAAATAAATTATTTCAGTATGAAGTTCTTTCATGCAGTTTTGGGCTCTTCCCTCCTAAGTTATGATGTCTTTTCCTTTCTCTTTGTTCAGCATTTACTAAATGACAGGTACAGTACAAACTTTACCCTCTCCACTGGTGTGTCCCAGGTCTTTCTCCATTCTCCTTACTTAAGTAGGAACAAGGTTTAAAAATATGCTCTAAATAGGTTTAAAATTTTGCTCTCAGTCTCCCTGGGCACTTTAACACATTGCTTGCTTTTATCTGGGTTCCCAGGTGAACCAGGACCTCTAACTCAGGCTGTTGGAAAAAAATAAAGTATAAATAGTACAGTAAATATAATAATAGTATAATAGTATAGTAAATATAATTATAGTATAATAGTATAGTAAATAAAATAAATAGTATAAAACCTATTTCTAAGTTATCACATTTATTACAAAAAAAGCTCCAAAATTTCAAATAGTACTTTTTTATTCTTCTCCGCTTTACCCCTAATTTTAGTCTCTCTTTAGGAAAAGAAAAAAAAAAAAAAAAGGAGACCCATATAACAAAATGAATCTGTAATTGGAGACTTTAATGATAACTTCTAATATTTACTACTTAAAATGCTCATTAAAACTAACATGGCAACTTTAATGAGAAAAATGTGTTCCACATTATGCAAATATTTGCACTGGTGGACCAAGATTTGAATTTATCTAGATTATAGCTGGTGGAAACAGCCAAAGAACAAGGTCAAGTTTCCTCCTTGTGCCTGAGAGCTTTTTCACAGCTGACTGGGCTGCTCACTCACCAGCTGGGCAAGACCCAACATCCTTTAAGTTCTCTCTGAAGGGGGGTGTGGCTGCTGCTTTATGTGGGGGCTCACATGTGAACTCCTGAGCAGGGAGCTGATTAAAGGAATTTCCAGCCTGGCCTGCTCTGGCTGATGGTGACTATTCCAGCTGTAATGTGAGAGCTCTGCTGAGAGGAGAGCATAAAAGGATAAACAGTATGGTGAAGGAAGCTGTCACCATTATGGAAAATCAAAAGTACAGCAGATTCTGAGAACAGATATGGGGGAGCTCTCTTAGACTGGTGATTTTAAGACACACTTCAAGAAGTCTGTAAACAACTGGTTTTTCTCTCAAACTTGTATTTTTCCTTTCAGGTATGGTTTATATGAAATTTTTTGGAGGCAGAACTGATGGCTTGATTAGAACAGCAACAACATAGAAGTACAGAAGTATTCAAAACTTGTGAAAAATTTCTCTGCTTTGTGCTGGGGAATGAGAAAGGGATGAAGCAAACATCTTGTTCTGGTCAGTTGGCCAGTCCCAGTAAATGCTAATGTTAGCTGGAACTAAGGTTGTTCTCTCTGCTTCATGTAGCTGGGCAGGGCCATTTGGAGTTTGGATTCCCAACCAGGGGATGAGTTTGCCTTCGAGGGGAAAATATTTACCAGTCTCCAGCTAAAGTTACCTCAAAGATTTTTTTTTTCTATCCCCATAAGCATAAACTGGTTTCACTTTATGACAAGAAGTTTCAAAACCATAAAGAAATTGTACTAAAGGGGAGCAACTGGAGCTGTAACCACTTGCACTGTGCACAGAATAGGAAATATTGAGTTGCCAGGCCGCTTTTTTTTCTTGCCAAGTCTTCCAAAGTGGTAGGAATGGAGCACCTCTGACCTCTCTGGATTGCTGTTTCTACCATGGCATCACTGTGCTGGCAAGAAGTTTTTTCCTGATGCCCAATCTGAATCTCCCACACCTCAGCATGGTGCTGTTGCCCTGTTGCTTCACTATAGTGGAATAAATTTGGTTCTCCAATCTCTGGGGCTTAGATGCAAGTATTTGTAGGTTGCTTAAAAAGTCCAGTCCAATGAGCGTGAGGAATTTTTAAACAGTCCAAATGCTATGCTGCTTTATTTCTGGGGAAGAATATGAGTTATAGCTTCAGTCATGGAAATCCTTTAACAGAATTTGAAAATCCAAAGTGTGGTGATTTAATTTCTTTTTTTCACAACTTGAAGTTTTACCACATCATTGTTTATACCAAACTACAAGCTCAACTTTCACAGAAAATATCCATCTTGTTCATCCTCCTCACCATCAAAAGCCATCAGAGTAAAGAGCTGTTTATGGGGACAGATGTCTCATATCAGCAGACTTTAAAAAAAAATACTCCAAACAGACTTTATAGTGCACACAGTAACCAGATAAATGCAAAGCACTGCCCAGCACAGGTGTGAGAAAGCTTATCTGTCTCCTTATCTGCAAACTACAAGGGTCAGAGATACACAGGTGTGGCAAATGTTTGTGGGTCCCCAGGATGAGGGAAGAGGTGAGACTCTTGACTCCATGTTTCAGAAGGCTGAATATCATATATCATATCATATCATATCATATCATTATAATATAATTATTATATTATATTATATTATATTATATTATATTATATTATATTATATTATATTATATATGCTATACTAAAATTATACTAAAAGAAATAGAGATAAAGGATTTCATCAGAAGGCTAGCAAGGAATGAATAATGAAATCTTTTGACAGACTCAGAGAGTCCGACACAGCTGGCTGTGATTGGCCATTAGTTAAAAACAATTCACATGCTGGGTAAACCATTGTCCAAATCACATTCCAAAGTAGCAAAACATGGAGAAGCTGAAGCTTCCCAGCTTCTCAGGAGAAAAAATCCTGGCAAAGGGATTTTTTATAAAACATGACAGTGACACATAGGTTTGAAAAAGTCATAGCAGGAAGGAGCAGATGGCAAATGATGCAGTCTGGGAATAGTCTGCTAAATTCAGCCCTGAGTAACAGCCAGTGCAGGTGAGTGACCTGCTGTCAGGAGGAAACATGAGCATGGAGGGCTGTCAAATACCAGTTTACTCAGAAATGCTGGAGCTGGGCTGTTTCCACCAACCACTGGGCCACAGTTTCTGAGAAATACACGTGGGCAATTAGAGGACTCCAACAACTGGAATAATGTTACTGAAGATGCTTCCCATCAAAGCTCTTTAGGGAATGATGAATAATAACTGAGCACAAAACCTTTACGACAAGAAGTTTCAAAACACTAAAGAGTTTGTACTAAAGGGGAGCAATGGAGCTGTAACCACTTGCACTGTGCACAGAGTAGGAAATATTGAGTTGCCAGGCACGTCTCTCTTGTCCCTTCAGAACTTCCCTTCCATGTGAATGATGTTTCAGTGAGCAAGGCTGAATCTCTTGATGAATCCCTTGTAGCCCTGGGAGCCACCACTCTATCAGCACAGCTACTGTTGAAATGAAGGACCCAAAGTGATGTATATGGCTTTGTTTTGGAAAGAAAATCCTCAAGCCACACCTGAAACATCCTTTGTTTTGAGACCTTCCTTTCCCTCAACCCTGCGGAGAATTTCCTGTGTCTGAGGTTTCGGGTTTTATGGAGGTAAACAAAGTGTTACTCTGACTTCACTGCTGGATGTACAGGAGATGGAACTGACTTTGGTGTGGGAGCAGAGAGGGGACTGCTGGATTATTTCTGGAGTTTGGTGTGGGAGCAGAGAGGGGACTGCTGGATTATTTCTGCTCTCAGCTTTGCCACCTTCAGAGGTTGTCTCCCAAGGCAGAACAAAACCAGTTTGTACTTTATAGAATGCCTGCACATTTCAGCATGCCTGCTGTACACAGGGCATCCTGAAAAAACAGGAATTGATTTGTCTTGGAAGAGGCTGGGCAAGAATCATATTTTTCTTAGTTTAGGAGGAGAGTTATTGTTACAGCCCAGAAAGAATGTTGGCAAGATCTTCACAGAAACTCCCCTCTTCTTTTCCTCTTCCTTACCCTGAAAAAGCAATTGTTAAATGGCATGCATGTAAAAATTAAACTGTCCCCTTCCAAAAAGGGGACTCTGCTTAAAGGACAGCAGCAGAAGCCAGTGTAAACTCTGGGCTATTTCCTGTCCTTTTGGTGATGCTGTTAGCAGTCAGGAGGGTGTCTTCTAGCCCAAACCACAGGGTCATGAACATTTAACAAAAATTTCATGTTTTACTAGAATTGTGGTAAAATATTTTTCAGGCTTGAGATGTTACACTGGTTTTTAATTTTATTTTTGCTTTGTGTCTACTGAGAAAAAGAAGTTTCTAGCCAAGGTCTTACTGCCTGACTGCAGGAGTGGAAACAGTGACAGAGCAAAATATGCATCTACCACAGGTGGTTGGTTTGAACAGGTGAGAGATCAGGGATCAGCCCTGTCCAGCCCTTCCTTACCTTGGTTTTCTTTCCTGTTGGCAATCAGCTCGCTGCTGTTTGCTCACTTTCATGGCTTTTCTCTCTCTCTCTCTTTTTTTCAATGCCTATTTAACAAATCTATATCTGTAGCCACTACAGTGGATGTGAAGAACATGAAGTTGCTTTGTAAAACACAGGTTTTACAAAGTGCCATTATCAGACAAACTAAATAGCTCTTCTTTTATAGCTGAGCATATTATATACTGTAGAATTTATTGTGGCCTATTTATTATCCCTAATAACCCTCACAATAACTTAATTACAACCCTGAGGTAATGGTGAATTTGTCCACCTCTCTGCAAAACAGCAGAAAATAACTGATATGATCAGGTAATCTGTCCTTGGAGGATGGGTAATTCATGCTGTGTGCTCAGGAGGAATTCTTTCAGAGGCCTCTGCTCCAGTCTTTCACCCCAAAAGACAATCTTCCCTCCATCTCTTTGTGTCATTTTAACTGTGCCAAATCTTCTCCAATAACACTTCTGCAAGAATATTGTTGCTATACAGGGCACCAGCTTTTGACTTCCAGGTTTTAAGTAATTTCAGGTCAAGTAGTAGTATACCACTAAAACAAAGCAAAACACAAAAACCCACTGCAATGCTGGTGCAAATAGTGATTTATAGATTCTCCTTTTTATCACCAGGTATTTATATCATCAGACCTGAGTTTCTCATCCCAGCCTCCCTTTATGTTAAAAACTCTTACCTTTTGTCCATATACTTTTAAAATAACAAATATTATCCTCTTATGAAAATAGTATTTCAAGACTGTGTGTATCATATGTTTAGAGCACTTCTTTTTCCCAGCATCTGGAAAGAAAAAAAACTTCTTAAGAATCCCTATTTTAATTTTCATAAAGACATAATACCTCCCTGGCTCTCACTGCAGCATCCTGTGTGCTGCTGTGTTACAACTGCAATGCAAAGGTCGCTGAGCTTCTCCAGTCTTTAAGAATTGTGCAGGGTTTAAACTCATTCACAGTTTGTAAAGGGGCTAAGCCCAATGTCCAGAGTTTTGAGTTGAAACTCAAGTGTGCCCATGTATCCTAAGGCACAGTGTGCTTTCCAGGCAGAGTTCAACACTGATACTACAACATTACTGTTTTGTTTTGTTGTTATTCCAAGCCAAACACAGCCTGGAACCCATTTTCTTATGGCCTTCATGGGCTTCAGAAAGTTTCTGCACTTTTTGAAAGATTTTTTCCTTCTTGGCCTATCACTATTATTTTTCTGTGGCTCAGACATGGCTATTTCCCTTTCTGGTGAAAACACAGTAAGGATGTATTTTTGAGGGCCAAAAATGCCTTTAAATTTCTCTAGAACTGGGGAAGACCTCAAGTCTCTTACTGAAGTTGCAGGAGGAGAGTTATTGTTACAGATGTTTAAGTACAGCCAAGTTAGTAGAGGGGTAAATAAGAGAGTTATTGTTACAGATGTTTAAGTACAGCCAAGTTAGTAGGAGGGGTAAATAAGAGCAGGGAGGGGATTTTGGGGACCCAGCTCCTTTCAAGGTGTGAGTGGTGATAGTTTGACTCATGGTCCTATAGCTGATTACAAATTAGAGCATGCAAAACACTGATACCATGGGGGTATTTGCAGTATTGGCTCTAAATTGTAGCTGCTAAGAACATACCTGCTTCCTCTTTTCTGCATCTGTGCACGTTTAGGCTGGTCTGAGAAAGGACTAAGAATAACAAGATACTAATAAGAGAATGGGAGCTTAGGTTGAATAATTGGAAAATTGTTAAAGAAATGTTAAGTTCCTAAACTTGAATTATTTACAGTCACATTGGGACTGGAAGATACAGCTGAAGGAAGGATGTGGGCAAATTCTAATTTCTGATAAGCCTAGAATGCCTCTAATGTGTATTTTAGGATGGTTTTGGCTCTGAACATGTGAAATAAGAAAAAATTAGTTTATTTCCCCTTCATATGCAAACCTATTCATATATTCAAAGTAAGCCGAGAAAGGCAAACCCCTGATCTGTGTACAGTGTCTGCACTGAAGCCTTTCTGTTTTTTGTGTATTTGAGCAAATCTCTCTGCTGGGTTTCCAGTGGGCTGTGCAACATCTACACCAATTCTCCAGGCATAACTCTCATGGTTGCACCAGTACCTGATGTCTCAGGGCTTGTCCTTGGTGTGCTGTGATGCTGAGCTCAAATATGCATTTCCTCTGCTCTGGTTGCTGTTTCCAGATCTCTGTCTCCTATCAGATACTGCCTTAAGGTCGTGTTATCTTCCCCATGGGGTGGGTCTGGAGCATGAGTCAGGAATGTAAACTGAGGTTTTAGTCAGCAGCACTTTGAGTAAAGGAATGGAGGAGCAGCTGCAGGAGCTGGAATAGTTTGGGAAGCAGCAGTTCTCAGCACTTGGCATGGTCTGAGCATGATTCAGTGTGTGACTGCTCATCAGGCCAGCTCCTGAGGCATCCCCCAGGAGGGCTGTGAAGAGACACTCTTGGGCTTTTTGGCCCTGAAAACTAAAGCTGGGAAAATGCTGATGCTCCTGTCAGGCTGGATCCTAAGGGCTGAGCATGGTAACAAACAAAAATCCAACCAAACAGGCAGCCTGACTGCCCCCAGCTTCCATGGGCTGCCTCTGGAGCAGGGATTGCCAGGCTAAACAGGAGCCAGGGAGGGCTGGGGCTTTTGGTGCTGCCAGCTCATTTCAGTTCTTTCATGGGCCCACAAGGGGAGGTTGAACCTCTCTCAACAGATAGCATGTACTTTCTCTAAAGAAAAACCCCACAAAAAAGACAAGTAACCCAAACCCTGTGCCCATGCACAATAGAATGCAATTATTTTACATAATTCTAGAATTATTTTTACATAGTTCTAGAAAATAATTTACATAATTCTAAAATATAATTATTTTACATAATTCTAGAATGATTTTACATTAATTCTATTTAGGAAAGGAGGGAAAAAGTACCTATGTTTAGGAGCAGTGATAGTAGAAAATAAGGTGGAAGGATGAAATGAGGAAAGGAATGATTAATTCTCTGGTAATGTCTATAATCTACTCCAAAATTATCTGTACTATTTAAGAGTTTCTACTAAAACAGTTCTGTGAAAGGTGGTTGCACTGGGTTGTGGTTAGGACGCAAGACAAGAGGACCTGGGGTAAGTTCCTTTTTCAGCCAAAAACTCTTTGGGCACTGCTCAGCATGTTTAAATGCCAGGTTTCCAGTCTCCTCTCAGGAACAGAGCAAGTGGGAATGTTCTTCGGGTCCAAGACTATGGTGAGGCTCACTTAATTATTTTTGAGATCTCCAGTGGCCCATGGTGAAGTTTACTGGAAAATACCAATTAAAGAGAGGTGAAAACAGCAGATTGTGGGGGTTTGACAGATCAGCAAAACTGGACAAAGGAATTATTTTCAGGAGGCCTCTGATGCCAACAGGAGCATTACACAGCTTGCCTTCAGTAACAATGTGCTGTTACAGGAAAGTCTAAGTCTCCATACCTAGATTTTATTGAAAAATGAGTTTGCCCTTTTGAAGGAAGGGCTTAGGCTTAAAAATACATTTGCTGCATCCCAGCCAAGTAGGTTCACTAATAACAAAAAGACCAAAGACAGGTTTTTTGCATTAGAGAGAGCACTTTATTATTTCTCTGCTTTGTTTTCTTTGGAGCCCTGCTGAAATGTTTTTGATTGCATACAAGTGGGAGATCAGTTGTAATAAGGCGTGTCTCATGTTTCTCATGTTGCTGCCAGCACTGAGATAATTCTTTGTGACTTTTGAACACTGCTTTGATTTTAAAGGGGCACTATCATAGATTCATTTTGGTTGAAAAAGACCTTTAAAACCACTGCACCAATGGAAACAACCCAAAACTGCTGCATTTCTTTTTTAAGGACATCTTACTGAGAGGTACACATGTATTTAAAAGTACCCAACACCATTGCTTGTTTTGTTTCTTAAGTAGCATGTGAGTTTAATAAGACTAAAGGCAGCATTTCTAAAAGCTCCCTTCTTGATCTTTTAGACTGCAATTCTTCATTCCTATGCTACTGTGTATTCAGGTTTACTCTTTCTGTATTAATTTTGCCTACCACTTCTTTTTGGCCATAAAAGGAGACTTGTCCAGGTTTGCTGGTATTCATTCTTTCATGGCACAAGCAGAGTTACTTGGGTTAACAAGCTAGAAGAGAAAGTTGGATTTTAATTGTCTGTTTTCTATCATATTTGAAAAAGTTATAAAAACAATTCCCTCAACATGCGGCGCTGTAAGTTCCCTTTCCCCGTGTTGTTTTTGGACCTGCAGTATTTTGAATATGACATCCTACAAAAAAAATAATAGTATTTTTAAAACCTCCTACTGGAGTGCATTTGAGTTATTCAGAGCAAATGTGGAGGACTAAGAGCCCTCTGAAAAGGATCAGTGACAGGAAAGCAGCGTTGTTTGCTTCCCTCCCCAGGGCACATTCTGTCTGTCCTGTGTGCACATGTGGGACTTTCTGGGACTCCTTGGAGAGCTGTGGGCATCTGCCAGCAGAACTGAGCTCCCAGATATCCAGAAATATGTTTGGACACGGTGCAGTGGTACAACCCACTGGTTCTAAATGTCTGGTAGGAGCCAGACCTTTAGCCAGGAGTGTTGAAATGAAGAGGGCTGGTGACCTCCCCTGTGAGGTCCCTACTCCAAGGATTTTGCATCTCCTTCTGGACAAGTTCAGCAGTGAGGGCACAGGATGGGCTCTGTTGGAGCAGCAGGGCTTGAAAATACACATGAGAAAATACCCATTGCCATAAAGGTAGCTCACCTCCCCTGATTTCAGAAGAGCAATGCCAGATCACATCTGCTGATAACCCAGCAGAAATAAATTCTTATTTATATAAGAATTTCCTGCTGGTTTAATGGACAGTCTAACCCCTGGGTTTGTGGGGTTTCTTTGAGAAAAATCTGACTTACTAAATGTAGCAGATGGGTTTTTTTTAAGTGCTTCTTTACCATCTTGAGCATCATGTAATGAAAACCTGAGCCTTCAGGTCCTCAGGAATTTTTTTCCCTCCTATTACCTATTTCCACTTGTGCAGGCATAGTCCCAAAGTTATCACATTGCATGTAATTGCTGTAGGGAGGATGATCATTTCAAGTAAGAGAATATGAAGCAGGATCAAATGAATTCCTTAACCAGCACAGAGCCCAGCCCCTTGTGTGTGTCTGTTACTTCAAAAATAAAGGCAAGACTCCACTCCCTTTATTATATATAGATTATCAACAGAATTGTTTTGAAATTGCAATTTTCTTAAAACAATCACTGAAACACCCACAAATAATTTCTCCACCAACTAGCAAAGAACGATGAGCTTGAGTTCAGCCCAAAGTGTCTGAAACACAGTGCCTTAAACTTAGTGGTTCTAGTTAAAATCCTTTCTGGGCACAGTTGTAAAATGCAACAGCCATGTGAGGGAGGATGAGAGGAGCAAGGGATGGTAAGATCTATGTAAAATCAGTTTTGCTGCTGTTGCTGATGAAATCTCAAAGGAAAGAGGCTTAAGAACCAGTGAGCCCACGAAAACAAGCAATACAAAAATAGTAATTTTAACTTCATTGGTGCTTTTATAATTCATGTAGTGAAACAGCTTCTTGTGCATACTCATAGAGTCTGGAGATTCTTATTCAGCTGTGTGAAGAAACAAAAGAGTGAAAAACGACTAAATTCTGAGCAGTGCACTTGATGCTTACCCACTGTAGAAAACTTTTGGTATAAAACAGTCTGAAAAGAATTTGCTGCCCACCAGCATTTCAAACTCCTCTGTATAGAACAAAGGCAGTCATCTGGAGCTCTGACTCGTGGTAAACCTGGATGAAACTTCACCTCAGACATCCTGGAGAATCCATCTTTGGTTATTCTTGTACTGACATTTGTATTGATGTTGATATACTGGTACTGATGTTGTCAGTGACAACGAGGTGATGAGGATTAAAAACTCAAAAAAGCCACTCTGGCCACTCAAGTCCTTATAGCAAATCAGCTCCTTTTTTTCTCTGAGATACTTTGTGGATCATGGTGGTGACACCAGCCCTGTGAAGATGGTTACACTGGCTGCTGTAGGATCTCTTTTCCTGGTGTTGTGCTCAATCTTTCAGTGAATTGTAGGCTTTTGTGGTCCTGCTGTTGATGAAATCTGCCTTCTTGAAGTCAGCCTTTGGAATGGAAGAAACAGAACAGTTCATTATCTTCAGTGCTGATTCTGCAAGGGAAGGGTGGCTCCAGCTGCCTAAAAGCTGGATAAGGAGCCATGGCAGGGGTCTAGGCAGGGTCCTGAGCAGTCACAGAGACAGAACAGGCTCGTTTAGTCCAGGGTAGAT
Source organism: Agelaius tricolor (assembly GCF_023055355.1). NCBI lineage: Eukaryota > Metazoa > Chordata > Aves > Passeriformes > Icteridae > Agelaius > Agelaius tricolor. The sequence continues at coordinate 10,478,641 of NW_027269263.1, forward strand.
GAGAGGATAACTGGAATTGCTGACCTCCCTCCACTGACTGTACCAGGAGCCTGTTCTTCCACCTCAGCTCTACAGACTCCTAACTTTCAGGTGACTAATAGCTGAGATTAACCAGGCTGAGATCAACCTAGCTGAGATCAACCCTGTCAGAACAAGGAACACAGGGCAATGCCAAAATGACTCAGGGCAATGCCAAAATGACTCAGGATTTTATCAATTTCGTTCGATAAAGTGATTTCTGTGGCTTATTAGACTAAAGTTTCAAAAATGTCTGGACATTTGGTGGTTCTGAAGTTTTCAATGCCATACCTGGTGTCTCTAGGGGACCTGGTTTGCATAGGAAGAGCAAATAATCAGCATTTTGGAAAATCAACTCTGACAAATGTGTCCTATAGACTTTCCTGAACTATCAGTAAATTCATAAAATTCATGCCATCAGGGATATTGCTGATAATATGGTAAATTTATTGTATGGTAAGTTCAGGAATGCAGTTGTAAAAAACCAGAGACAACTAGTTAGGAATTTATATGGCACAATAGCCTTATTCTGGAACACAGATTTCTGGCTTGTGGGGCCATTCCTGCTAGGTGTGATGCAACACTGTTAAAGTTTATGCTAAGAAAGTGTCTTGTAGCAAATTTCAACAAAAAAAAAATCTACAAAGAGAAACAGCTGAATAACGAATGCTATCAGCTTGCTTGAGAACTTGGGACAGTTTTAGGTTATAGGGAATTTGAAGTGACAAATTCTGAACAGCAAACACACAAGGATTAGAATCAGTTTGAGATGCAGGGTGAAGGTTGATAGGTGGAAGTTGACTCAGCTGAGGGTTGAAAAAGCAGAGAGAGAGCTTTAAAAAAACCAAACTGGTTTGTGGCAGACTCATGCTGGCCATTTTTTGTTTGACCTGACTATGGCAGTAAATGTTTGCCATAGGTTTTGTGTGACTATAACCTGGGCTAGCAGGCTGTGCAAACAACAAGGAGAACAGAGCTGCTCTGCTTTTAGGGCAGGGAGCTGCCTGCCCTGCCCTTGGCTTTGCTGCCACCGTGGCTCCTCTGTGCCAGGCAGGTTCAGCCAGTGTGCATGGGCATCACCTCCACTCTGCATTACTTCCCACCACCTGGCACTCCTGGCAGGAGCAGCAAAGCTTTTCACAAGCTCTGTCAGTGGAGATAAAACCACAGAGGGAGAGAACATGAACACAGAGGAGCAAAAATGAAGGCCATGCAGTACTTGTACTTATGCACAAGTAAATAAGAAAACCAAATTCAGGGACCACTTGAATCCTATCATAGGTCGATTCTTAAATGTGCAGGAGTGCTAAGGGCCCCAGAGGACAAATGAAAGGGTTCTAGGTCTGAGGGAACAGACTATTTTTCTTTGTGCTCACCTTTTTGTAGGCACTGTGGAGATCGGTGTGTAACCACAGGGAGTAGAGGAGGACTGAAGCAGCCCTGCTGGCTTTGCTGAACATATTGCTGCCATTTTGCAAAAAGAATGATAAAACGTATTTAAATTCCCACATAATAATCATGGTGCATGTACACACCTCAGCAAACATAACCTCATAGCATTTTTTTAATCTCTCTTTACTCCTAAGTGCTGGTTTGCCACCCTTTAGGAATTGTAGCATCTTTTGGGCTGTCCTTATTACTGAAACAAATGAAACATGCCTCCCTGCTCCACTCATTCTTCAGATTTAGGGAGAAATCAAGTGCTCTGTAGCCTACACCTTACAGCAGCTATCATATTGTGCAATTTCAGCTGAGGCAAATAACCTCAGCACAACAACCATCTGAAAAAAATCTTTCCAGTAGGTAAAATCTCTTGTTAGTTAGACAGGATTTAAACTATTCAGGTCCTCATGAGGCCTCCTTTACTGAGATTGATTTCCTTTTCATTTTGCCAAGAGAGAGCAAGGCAAATGGAATAGTTACTCATATTTTTAAAACATTAATTATCTTTGGAGTAAATGTTGATTGCATTTGTTTACATATTAAAGAATGATTAAAATTTGAATCTGTTCTCTAAAATGCCAATATTTAATTTTTAAGTGCAGATCTATAGGTTCTATAAAATGTATGCCTGCACTTTATTGCTAAAGTTTATCAGGGCTGTATAACAATGGACAGGAAAGATATTTTGGGTACAGATGAGATCTGCTGATCAGTCACTACATATATATCAGAATACAGATAATGTGGTGCAGTTATATTCTGAGAAGTTTTTTAAAATGCTTTAATATTATTAGTTATTTTATATGCCTAAATTATAGAAATTAAATTATATTATATTAATAATATTAAATGCTTTAATATTATATAGTTATTTTAATGCTTTAAATGAGGAACATTTAAAATGCCAGAACTTGGTGAGTTTAGCTATGGATGGGAGAGTTGTCCTAAGACATCTTTCTGTATTTCCCAATCAGTGCAATTCTATTCACATCCCTTGTTTGGGCTGCCCTGTACCTTGAGATGAAGCTTTTCTCCCCCAGAGTGGCAGAGGTTGCAGTTTCTTTTTTGCCTGGGGACAGAGTGAGGCTTGTGGAGCCCCTTACCTGTCATTGATGCTGATGGCAATGACCTTGTGGAGCCATCAGGTCACTGATGCTGATGGCAATGACCCTGAGGCTTGTGGAGCCCCTACCTGTTGTTGATGTTGATGGCAACGACTTTGAGGCTTGTTGAGCTCTTACTTTCATTGGTGCTGATGGCAATGACCTTGGGAATTATGGAGCCCTTACCTGTCCTTGATGCTGATGGCAATGACCTTGAGCAGGCTTGTGGAGCTCTTACCTGTCATTGATGCTGAAGACAATGACCTTGTGGAGCTCTTACCTGTCATTGTTGCTGTTGGCAATGACCTTGAGGATTATGGAGCCCTCAACTGTCGTTGATGCTGGTGGCAATGACCTTGTGGAGCCCTCACCTGTCATTGATGCTGGTGGCAATGACCTTGTGGAGCCCTTACCTGTAGTTGATGCTGGTGGCAATGACCTTGGGGATTATGGAGCCCTCACCTGTCATTGATGCTGGTGGCAATGACCTTGTGGAGCCCTCACCTGTCGTTGATGCTGATGGCAATGATCTTGGGCAGGCCGTGGGCGCTGAGCAGCAGCCGGGCGTTGTGCGAGCTGCCCTGGGTCAGGTTGAACAGGGTGTAGCAGATGGATGCTGTGGTTTCACAGGCAACCTCACTGCCTGGCACGCACTCGGGCAGGGCTGACACCAGGTCAGGCAGGACTTCTCTGGCTGCAGGGTGGGAGAGAGACAAGCAATTCCATTACTAACAGGAGCAGATTTACATTATTCCTCCCATTCTCCCTCAGCAGGGAGCTCTGTGTTCCCACCACACACACACTCATGGCTTCCTACCTGCATTACATCCCCAAAATTCAGGTGAAGCTGCACCCACACTACAGTGGGCAGCCAGTACCTGGCCTCATGCACAGTCCATTAATAGCTCATGTGCTGGACTGAACTCACCAAGTGTCACTGTCATATTTTCTGGAAAAATCCCTTTGCCAGGATTTCTTGTCCTGGGAAGCTGAGAAGCCTCAGAGAAAAATGAAAACAATAATTATCTGATTGCTTCTCCTGTGTTTTGCTGCTTCTGTGTTTTGCTGCTTTGGAATGTGGTTGGAGATTGTTTACACAACATGTGAATTGTTTTTACTTAATGACCAATCACATCCAGCTGTGTCGGGACTCTGGAAGCAGTCACAAGTTTTTCATTATTATCTTAAGCCTTCTGTAAGTATCCTTTCTCTATTCTTTAGTGTAGTTTTAGTATAGCATCCTTTAATATAATATAAGTGCATAAAATAATAAATTGGCCTTCTAAGAACATGGAGTCAGATTAATTTCCTTCCTGCCATGGTGGGATCCCAGAAAATACCACAGCCAGGCATGTGCCAGCTGCAGGCTGCCACTTCCCTGCTAGAGATATTTTATATTAAATTTATCTCCATTTGATATGGAGGTTCATTTTGCTTGATAAATTTGGATAAATGTAGGTTCATTTTGTTTGATAAATTTAGACCCTTATAATAGAGAAAACAGGGTGCCCTCTCAAATGTTTTCCTTTGGCCAAAGTTTTTCTTTTTAGAATTTGACCTGAATTCACACATGCATTCAGTCAATCAAAAAGAACATCTTTTAATAGAGAAAAGGTTCACCTGAAATTCCCCCAGTCCTCTCCATTATGAGTAAAACAAGAACAACTGTGAATGTGCAAGATGAAGCACCTGCCCCCAAAGCTTTGTGCTATTCTGTCTTTCCCATATTCTCATAAATTATTTTTTCCTGATGACATCACAACTTTTTATCAGTTTAATTTCTTCTCTTTCAGGGGGATTCACCACCTGTAATTGCTAACACCATATGGATTATCCCTCTGAAATCAGCCCAACAACATGTTATAAGATTTTCATTAACAGGGAATGCTCTTTAAGGCTCAAGCAAGGTCCAAGAGACTGTTCTGCAGAATTCTGGAGGGTAATCTGTCCCATGAGCTATCTTTATACCTGGAATTTCCCCTTTCCCTCTTGGTGGGAAAACGAAAAAGAACAACAAATTATATGAACACATTTTATCCTGTCAGTGGGATAAAGTCTTAAATACACAATAAATTGAAATGAGAATACTCAGAATAGAAATGGCTTTATGTAGAAATGAGATCATTTAAAAGAATTAACTATTTTTATATTATAAAATATGAAAATATTATAGCTTCCATTATTAAAAGGATAGAAGGAAAACTGTGTGGGCTGCAAACTTTTAAAGCCTTGTGTCTAGTAAGAGAGAGTCTGATCTTTGCTAGAAGAATTAGAGATGCTCTGTGATTTCTTGTGAAGCATTATGCAGCTGTGGCAGCACAAAACTTAGCAATCACCTTCCTTTACCCTATTCTGAGCAGAAGAAAAACTCCCTCTCCAAATCTGTGTAGAATTTACTTTAATTATGTATTTTTGAAAGTAACACCAGTGGAAGTATCTGAAGAGGAATACCCAATAGAGTGAAAAGCTTGTTTAGGCAAAACTCTTAATTTTAAGCCCTGTATACAGTGACCGCAAGTATCTGGTGAAAAATCTACAAAACTCACAGATCAGGGGTTTTTCCAACATTTCTTTCTTTCAAAGCAGGAAACTTTGATGTGAAGAGAGCAGAGCAAGCTCTGAGTTTTTGCTCACCTATGTCATTTTGCAGGGAGGGGTTTCGGGACAGGTTCCTGAGCAGGGAGACCGCTGTCTTCTTCACGGCGGGGTGGCTGACGTGCAGCATGGCGCGGATGCTCGGGAGCCCGTTGGCCCTTTGCACAACAGTGCGGGCCACTGCCAATGGCATCTGGGGAGAGGCACTTTGTGACATTGCCACCAGTGCAGAGCCTCAAAAAAGGCAGCTCTCTGCACCAGTTTAAGCATATTTCAAACAGTTTTAAGCCAGTTACAAATGAGTTGCAGGGGGGCTGACGTGCAGCATGGCACGGAGGCTCAGGAGCCTGTTGGCCCTTTGCACAACAGTCTGGGCCACTGCCAATGGCATCTATGGAAAGGACACTTGGTGACATTGCCACCAGTGCAGAGTCTCAAAAAAACCACACACACAGGCAGCTCTCTGCACCAGTTTAAGCACATTTCAAACAGTTTTAAGCCAGTTACATATGAGTTGCAGGGTGGCTGATGTGCAGCATGGCACGGATGCTCGGTAGCTCGCTTGCCTTTTGCACAACAGTCCCGGCCACTGCCAATGGCAACTGTGGAGAGGCACTTCTGTTTCATTGCCACCAGTGCAGAGCCTCAGAAAAACCCAGCTCTCTGCACCAGTTTAAGAATATTTCAAACAGTTTTAGACCAGAGTTACATATGAGTTGCAGGGTGGCTGATGTGCAGCATGGCACGGATGCTCAGTAGCCTGCTTGCCCTTTGCACAACAGTCTGGGCCACTGCCAATGGCATCTGTGGAGAGGCATTTCTGTTTCTTTGCTACCAGTGCAGAGCCTCAAAAAACCCAGCTCTCTGCACCAATTTAAGCATTTCAAATAGTTTTAGACCAGAGTTACATATGAGTTGCAGGGTGGCTGATGTGCAGCATGGCACGGATGCTCGGGAGCTCGCTTGCCTTTTGAACAACAGTGCGGGCCACTGCCAATGGCATCTGTGGAGAGGCACTTTGAGTCATTGCCACCAGTGCAGAGCCTCAAAAAAGCCACACACACAGCCAGCTCTCTGCACCAGTTTAAGCATATTTCAAATAGTTTTAAGCCAGTTACAAATGAGTTGCAACAAGAAAGGGAGGTGATAAAAAAGAAGTTGCAAGCCCTCTTTCTTCCAGGTGCTCTCTCAGACAGATACCATTAGTTTCTTCAACACAAAAGTGATCTGCTGGTGTGTCAGAGCACTCCTCTCTCCACAGGACTGTCTTCCACAAAAATTACATTTTTAGGGCTTTTAACATCTGCTCATCCCTCATAGTGTGATGAATTGGCAAACTCCACACATGGAGCTGTACACAGAAGGAGAAGAAGTAGACCCCACTATCTGCCAAGCAAGGAAAAGCTGCACTGCTGGTTATGACTTTCCCTTCAATGTTCTTCATTTTCCTTCACTGTGTCAGTGAGCCAGTGACTTGTCAGTGCTTATTTGAGCTCAGATGCACTCTACACATTCACATCAAGAACTAAATGAAAAGAAAAGGAAAAAAGCTGACTTACTGGTCCAGTGCCAGCTGTGAGGTTCTGGAGAGCTCCCAGGGATGCTTCTTGGGTGTAGCTTCTGGTACTCTTTGCTATTAAGGAGAGGTATATCCTAATCAGCGTAGAATGCCAGAGCGACTCAACACCTTTGGGATTGCTCTTTTCCTCAGGAAGCGGGGTGTCCTGCTGCTTCTAAACATGCCAACAGATCAAGCCTTTAGAAACAGTGATCTCTGTAGCTTAATGCACCACGAGCTGTACTAGCCATTTTGTAACTCTGCATGACCAGGTTATTTGGAGACTGTCAAGTTCTGAGTTCAAATAATAATGTGCAAAATTTCAGTATTTAATGATAGTGGCCAGTCCATCCAGTGAGTATTCCTCAACTAATAAAACATTTGTTATGCCATTGCAATCAGCAGAAGCTAAATGAGAGAATTTGTATCAAGAAGGACTATCAAGAAATTTGCATTTTCGGGGCAAGGAAGTGTCACCCTACCAGATACATCAATAACAGACTGTTAATTAGATTACAGCCTTATTGTTCAGAGTTTGCTACAAGTTATTAACCAAACGAGATGTAACTAATCATGTACTTTACCTCTTTTACTTTTCTGCTCCGTGTTCCAAAACAGCCTGGGGTTTTATCATTGTTAGAAATGTTTCTTCTTTGCACATATATGCTCTGGGCATAGCTCTCAGGGAGCTCTAGCTCTAGCTGGTAGGAAAGATTGTGTAGAATGCACACGCAGTTCTCTGTGGCCTAAAATAACAAAAGAAGAAAAATTGAAAGCTTTGGCAAGTGTTGAAGGGACATGTACAGACATGGGAGGAGATTTGTGGATCTTCAGTAACTGACTGCAGAGTTTCTAATGCCTCATGGAAGAGCCAGGCTTCAGGGCAGTGATCCACCAGAGTGCCTTGCACTGAGAAATGAAACATGCCCTGGGATGTTCCTGAGCCCAGCAGGCAGCTGGCACTCGGGGCTGCACTGGGAGTGGGGTGCCTGCCTGTTGGAAATGGTCCTGGGACATCAGAATTCCTCAGCTGTGCCTGGGAATTGTTTGGGCGAGTGCTGCTCGACACAGAAATGTGCCAAGAAATGTTTAAGGGCTTAGGAGCAAAGATGATCATGTACACACCTCACCACAGCATCAGCAAGAGGAAAGCTTTTCATCTTCCCCAAGGAGGAAGCATTTTTCTGTGGTGGAATGCTTTTTTAAATAAGACATTCCTTCCTGAACGTGGCTAAGGTCAGGTCTACAATTTCTGAGTGATGAGTCCAGTGGCAAAGAGCTTTTGTTACCAGTTGCTCTTCTTTTGAAAGCCAAAAAGGAATGAGTGGTTTTAAGACAAAATGCAGCAGGGAGCTACTGGCACACGTGTAATGTGCTGGATTCTCCCTGAAGCTAATGGCACCGGCTACAGGGAGATGGGCAAGCTCAAGTAACTAATCCTAGAAGAGAGCTATAAATGTGCAGTAATTACCACTGCACAGCACAAGCTATGGCAGGCCCACCAGAGGTGCCCTACAGGCTGCAGCTCATGTCAGTGACAGCTGCTCTTCTCACCCAACTTCACCCAGCTGAAAGACAAGCCTCTGCTCACAGAATCTGCGTCCAGGGTTCACCTGCACTCGCTGGAGGGAGGAAGAGTGAGAGAAACTGGCACCTGGAGGTGTCCATGTCCTTGCAGTTACTGCCTTAGGCTTAGGCAGCAAGGAAAAAAAAGTGCAGTTTTTTTTTCTAAGAAAATGTAGGAAAATTACTTCTGTTCTAAATGATGCAAGCTCCTTAATCACACTGCCACCCAAAGGGATTTGGGTTCTTCATTTCCTAAGGGTTATGTAGCATTAAATATATAGGAGAGTAGCATTAAATATATAGGAGAGTAAGCAGATTTGATTTTTTAAGCTTCTAGCTAGCTAGCACCTTGAGACAACCAAAAAGGCAACATCTGACTCTTTTGTGTTCCAGCACTTCTGAAAGCTGTGATTTTATCTCACTTAAAAAAAAAAAAAACCAAAACCCCAAAACAAACAGAAACAAAGAAACAACCCAAAAAAACCCACCCAAAAAAACCCACCCAAAAAAACCCACCCAAAAACCCCCAGAAGTTTCTACCTTTCTCTCTAGATATTCTGAAAATGTTTTCCCAGTGCTGAGTTATACTATTCTTTTTGATTGCAGGGTAAAAATACTTCAAAAAGATTCTTACTGGACTTTCACCTTTGGTGGCAGTTTTAAAAGCCTTGGAAAGAAGTTTTGCAATTGCATCACAGCTGCTTCTGAACATTGGTTTCTAAACAACAACAGAAAAATGTTCACTTGGCAATTTCCTCTAGGAAAACACATTTCATCTCAAAGAGTACCTTGTCATTGGGCTCATGGTCTGCAATAGCTCCTTGGATATAATACACAAGAGAATCAATCAAGCCCTCACATTCTCTCATCTTCTTCCTTCCTTCTGGGCCAGCAGAGCTCATGTTTCTATGCGGGAAAGAAAATGTTGGGGAGAAGAGATTTAGTCAAAGGTATTTTCTTGTGCTCCTCTCACAAACTTTTCCAGCCAGAACTTAAAGATACTGAAGTTCAGGTTGACTGTGTCTTTTCTTCAGAGGTGTAAGACAATCTGAGCCTCCTCTAGGTAAAACTTTCACTCCCAGACAAAAATAAATACTCCAGGGAAACAAAAAAAAAACAAACCAAAACTTGGACTTGTTTTCGATATTCCATTTTCAGTTATAATTTTAATGTCTAGGATGGTGAAAATATCAGAGGAGAGATGCCTGTAAAAATTTCCATGCACAGAATGGAAATGGAAAGTAAATTAGAATTAATTTACTTACACTGAGCTGGTTTTTGATCCAAGCTGACCCATCTACAGGCACATGGTCTGAGAGTTCCAGCAGCATCTCCACATCCACATGCACAGACCCACCCTTTGCCTGCCTTTCAAGCAACATTTGCTGGGCTTTGTAGTAAACCAAGTACAACTCACAAATGAATTACAAAACTGATTTAAAAACTCTTGACACACCAAACACACACTTTCTGCTTGAAGCTGCTTGGCTCTAAATGAGCTACCGATGGAAGAAACAACACTTGCACTTTTGAGGTATAATTATTTTTACAACTCAGCAAAGTCTGAATTACGGAATACCAGAATTGTAAATCCAGGTGGTTTTTTTTTTTTTTTTGACTCCTGCAGCTCTGCTGGACAAAGGACATTCAAGCTTCTTTGTTTGAAATAACATTAAATATTAGCCCATGACAATCTTAGCATCCATCAAAACACAGAGGGACATGTTTCTTTAGATAGTTTCAGGTTGCTTATTTTCCATGCTTTGCCCATTAAAAATTACAATGTTTACAATTTTATTGATGACAAAGCTAGTAAGGTTTAAGCTTTCCTGTGGCTTATGACTGTAAAATGAATGTAGCATTTTATACACTCTCATTTCACTTCTACTATTTTTTTTTTTCTCTGGGAAGTACATGTTCAGGTTACATACCTGTAATATTACATTTTTTACATGTAATTTTTTACTGTAATTTTTTTACATGTAATTACATACTGTAATTACATTAATTTTACTTTAGGTCATTTTAGGTCATTTAATTTTACTTTAGGTCATGATGTTAATGGTGTCTCTATTTATGAGTTCATTTATTCTCTCATGGAATTATGTATCACAGAATCAATATCCAGATCCCACAACATGGCCTGCCATATAAATCCCTTTGGAATTTAATTTCACCTATATGTGTCACAGTCAAGGCATGTCACCCTTTCCCATGTTTATGCTGACAGAAGTGTACAGCCCTCCTGGTGCATAGCAAAAATAGTTTCTGGGGCACACAGACTAAAAATACTGTTAAAGATAAGTGTGGAATTTCCCTTGCCAAAGACACTTCAGCTGATGCAGTGTTTGGTTTTGTCCCACATATTCTAAAATCCCCCGAACTTTTCACAACTGCTCCTGCTGAATGCCTGTGCAAGGAGAGCCCATGCCCCGGCTTTGCTGTCAGCAGGAGCAGAGCAAATAGCTTTTCTAGCTCAGGAGGCAGAGAAGAGCCTGAGTTAGGGGCACTGTCCTGTTCTGCAAGGGAAATGAATTCCTGGGCTCTGTTTCGTTAAGAAGCTGATGCTCATCCAGATTCAGGTATCAGTGAGTGTCCCTGTGCACACCTGTACACAGGTGGCTCCTCCTTTTTCCCCTTTCCCTGTGTCCTTAGGGTGACATCATGGACTGGGAAGGGAAGAGCTCCTGCTCTCCCACCCCTCCAAACACTGCTGTACCCACCTTACTCAAAACAGGGTCAGACAAGAGCATTTCAGGCAAAACCTCAGCTGACAGCTTAAATTTGTTTGCTGACTGAAGCTTGAGAAATTCCAGGAGATATAAATATCATCCAATTTGTAAAAAAAAAAATAATAATTTCTAAGAAGTGTCACAGAAATGTAAATTTAAATATATATATATATTGAAACAATGGAGACATTTTGCTTAGAGAATTTAAAAACTGACTTCATCTTGGCTTCCTAAGATTTGAGGTTCCTGACAATTGAAATGCCACCCTCTGAGCTCGGGAGCTGGATTTGATTGTAGTGGAGTTCCAGGAGGCCCTGAAATACTCAGGGCTTGTAAAATTGAGGAGAACACAGCCTTGGGGAGATTGCCACTTGTGGGGATGCTCTCATCTAAATGACTCAGAACTTACAATTTGGCAGCACCCATTTATGAAAAATGCCTGACTTTGGGCATGCTTGGCTGTGGTAATCCTGGTGACGTGCCCAAACTGTGACATTTGCTGATCTGTCTGCACGCCTCCTTTATCTCATCTTGCATTTCTGCTTCCATCCCCTCCTGCACACATGCATGGTGCAACTGTAATCAGATATAAAATAGCTCTTTGCCCACAGTCCTGGGGTGAGGATCAGCTAATTTCCTGTTGGGAAATGTTATTTTGATCCAGAGTTGTGAGGTAGATACAAAGACATTCGACACAGTTAAACCAAGGGTGACTTTGAAGTAAACAGAATGATGATAATAAATGTTCAATTAGCTGATAAATGGCAGCAAATGAAAGGGATACTCCCTCTAAGCCAACACTGAGTCATGCACTGACTGTTGGAGAAGGTTCTTGAACTGCTCTCAATGGTCCATGTAACTGATAAGAAGAAGGATTTTGCTCCTGGGACTCATCCTGCTAAAACTGGTAATAGGAATTTAATTCAATTTCCAGACAGCATTTTTGGAAATTCTTTTCCCTTCATACCTTGCACAGTTCAAAAATTCACCAAGGAGGTAAAGGTATCCACTTGGTAACTAGATGTGCCAGGCTTCCAACTGCTTGTTGGAAGTAACAAAATTCCTTTCAGGAATTGGGGGAGCAGATAAACTGAAGAGGAGGCAAGAGGAGATAAGAATGGATGGAAATAAACCTAAAGGAATGGCAATGCTATGCAAGAGGCCTTGGTTCAAAGACTTATTATCATCAGTCACTTGTTTTACTTTCTCTCTTAGAAACTGCCACTGTGAGTCCAAGCTTTTCAACAGATGGGGAGAGCTTTGGCTTCACTTCTCTCCAGGGTAAATAGAAGCAGATGTTTCTGCAGCCTCCTGGGTTGCAGTGACACCATTCCCTCCAAACACAGCTCTCCACTGTCCTTGTGTAATTCACAGGGGGCTCAGACAGGGGCTGGGACGGACAAACTGTGAAAAATAATAATGAAAAAGGAAGGATGACTTTTGTTTTCCTGGGTGAGAAGAGAGAGGTTAGCTGACTGTCCTGGAAATAGTTGTCTAGAAAGTTTTGAAAAACTAGAATACGTAGGGGCAGAGGATGCTTCAGTTACAGGGCAGATAAAAAGGAAGGCTCTGTAGTGAAGTACAGCAGCTTCAGCACTTAAATTAAATGTTTTGCAGGGGAGAATGTGATAAGTGTGTATAAATTTGGGAAAGTTCAGCATTGCAGAAGTTCTGGGAAAAGGTGTTTCAAGATAAAAATGGAACCAGTTCATTATCAGTTTTCAAGGTGTGATCCAACAGCCTTCTACTTTTGGCTTCCTTTCAGAGGAAAAACCAAGCCAGAGGTTCACTTATGTATATAGATAATATTCAAAACCATGCATTCTACATGCTGCTGGGATCTTATCCTTTCAGACTCAGGAGTATGGGGAAGTAAGATTTTTATCCTTTGCATTGGAACTAGAAGCAGAACTTTTATGTGTAAGACTTTCAGGCCAAGAAAAAGAGACTTTACCTTTAAAATCCTACAGGACTTGTCTACAATTGTCTGTAACACTCCTCTAGATAGTTTAATACACCAGTTTTACTTGTTCAGCTTATTGTCAGGCAGGCAGTGAAGTCTGCTGATTTGGCTTACTCTGTGGGTCCAAGCAGAGTGCATTTTCTCATATTTCACAACCAAAGAACACTATTACTTATTTTCACTGCCAATTCAGAATTCTGTGGTTTACACAGATTCTTTTTACTACATAAAGCTCGTGACCTGTGGTTTCTGTAAGGTTTTGCTTCTCCCAGGGTCTTAAGACAAAATGCAGACCTAAAGAATGGGATTAAGAAATCCTTCTAAGGTCAGACTTCCTTCTTATCAGTGACACAGAGATTCAGGACCCCACTGCTTCTGGCAGGAGCTGGGGACTGGTCTGGTCATGCTCTCATTCCAGTGCTTGAAGTACCTGCAATATTATCTGCTAGACAAGGATTCACTTCTCCTGCTGCTGTTTTCTCACAAAGGATGAAGGAAGCTTTGATTTATAATCTGGTCATGGTGTGGTGCAGTGCACATACCCCCACCAGGTGCTGGGGTTGGTTTGGGCTGTGCTTGTCCTTTTCAGTCAACAGTTTTATGGGAATATTTGAAAAGAAGTTCTGGCATTCTCCTGTAACTAAATACAGTACTGTGCATAATGTATTGCACTTCAAAGCAGTGTTTTTACCCTCTAATAGGAGCTGCAGGCTATAGGCTCTACCAACACACCCAACAAACACGTTAGCATCACAAAAGGGAAGACTAATTACAGATTTATATTCTGGCAAATAAGTGGAATCTTTTAACATATTCATAAGTAACATCATTCCCTCAGTGCACGCTTTCATTACTCCATGGTGTGCTCTTCTTTTTACTGATGCAGAGATTTTCTGTTTTCCTAATACATAAGGAAGGAATAAATCTAGTGATCTAATCTGGGAGGTGAGTCAGTTTCCAGAGAAGAGATGCAAAGTGATTAATCTTAAAGATTTCAGCTATTTAGTCTGTACAAATAGGTAAGTGTCATTAAAAACTATTCTGTGCTAGACAATCCTGCAGATCATCTTTACCTGGGAGTTTTCAAGCCCCTTTTTTTTTTTCTATTTCTAATTTTCAGTGTTGAAGCTCTTAAAAATGAGAAGGATTAGAATGTGGATGTCATATTTTTAAAATAGGTAATGTATCCTTAAGCACCTACATAAGGGCAGTTTCAGAGACTTTTAACTAAGGCTGGAAAGCTCACAGCAATTCTGGTGCAGCCCCAAGCACTGACTTTGTGTCCAGAGTAAGGTTAACCCAGGAATACACTTTCATTTAAAAGAACCCAGGTACTGTTACACCTTATTTGTCACAGAACAAGTCCTGTCAATCTGCTGAAACAAGCTCAGGAAGAGCAACATCAGCTAAACCTGAGATTATCTGTGCCACCATCAGCTGCCTCATAGGGAAGAGACAGTTCCAGAGTCCAAACATGAAGAGAGGAGCAGCCAGACTGGTTTCTGCACAAATGCAGCTCGGGCTAATTAATATAAAAAAAGAAAACTTCCTTCATTTCCTAGACAGCAGCACTAAGGCTTAGCCAGAGAGGTTTTATTATGGGTGGTCAGTATTTATTTGTATTTGGTTTTGAGTCATCAGAGTAAATAGAAGTTAATTATTACTTAGAGATGAAGTTAATTAGCAGTTAGTGGGCTGACAGGAGTTCCTGCAAAAAAAGGTGTATTGCTGTTGAGTATTTTGTATAGCTTAAAATTCATTTGTCTTCTGAAACCATACAAGTCAGGTACAGAGCTGTTGCACAGGAAAAATCAGTGCCATACACATACAAACACTGTGCTATAGGACATGTCAGCATAGCAGGTATGTCTGAGGCAAAATGGGCACCTTTCCAGCCTCCAAATTCCAAACTTCATTCCTTGTACTCTCCTAGAAGGAGTTTAAACCTCAGGTCATGCCTTTGCAGTTGTACATTACTCCTTAGGCAGTTCAAACTGTGTCCTTTTGTGCATTTTTAAAATGTGTAAACTTACTTAATGTGCAATGACTTTGAACTCACAAAGGACACCCAGTTTATAGGCTGTTAAAGATATTTTTATTGAAGATGTGATTTTTATACTTCAGCCATTTAGAGGTGTGTTCACTGAGGCCTTGGGTGTTTCTCTGTAGTAACTGCTACTGTGCCCACAGTCTATTAGCAGATTGCAGTACTAAATACACAGCTATAAATCTATTCCTCCACCCCATGGCTGCAACTTGCTTGAACTTGTGCAGAAGGCTGCACAGGGCTTACTCCGGTTTAAAAAATGGCTGTCCCATAATTTAAGTTGAATCACTTTCTGATCAGTTTAGGCACAGATTATGATATCTTCAAGTAAGCATCTTTGGTAGCAGCTGGAAACAGAAGATATTTATGTGCTTGTAGGTACCATGTCCCCTTTCTGAGTCATCTGTTTGCATGAGAGGTGATTGTGGCTTGAGATGGACTCTGTGTATTTATCCAAAAATAACTGAGCAGAGCTGTTTTGTCATCACCATTGCTTTGGGCAGCTGTAGACAGAGTGCTCACCTCAGGCATCCTGTGGCATTGTAGAAGATATCAGGGTCAGGCAGAACACTTGATTTTGGGTAATCTCTGTCTGGCCAGCCTGAGTGGGGGATGAGGACAGCTTCAGTCAGGGTCTGCAGGGCTTCTCTGACCAACAGGTGCTTCAGCTGGTCATTGGAGGACAGGTTCCACAGCAAACCTGTAACAGCCACAAGGAAATCAGAGAGGCAAAAATACTCCTTTGCACTTTGAAAGACTTAATCTCACACCCCTTGGTGTCGATGAGTGAAGAGCCTGCCTGGCACTGATCATCTGGAGAGAAGCAGAAGGGATTGGTAAATGCTCACCAGCCCTGATCCAGGGACATGGAAACAGGGCAAAAAAAGGGGGCACAGTTACCTATGTGAATAAAGTAAAATCTCTACACAGTCAGTCTAATGCCCAGCCAAGAAGTGCAGCTTTCCATGGCTCTGCATTGTCCATCTGCTGCAATCACCTTCTCTATAGCAAAGCAGCACAAGCTAAGGGAAAACAAACTCACAAATGGGGTAGATGGGAGGTGCAGAGAGTTTCCAGGAGATCTGCTGGAAGGCAGGAAATGCCCCTTACCAAGTTTCTCTAACACTTGATAGCAAAATTTCACCTAAGAGGGAAAGCTGTTAACACTGGTTGGCTGCTACTGTCCAGACATTAGTCACTAAACAAACCATTCAGCAATGCTACAAACCTTGTCCACTCACAATCTCCAAGACTAATTTCAAATATAAACTTGTTGAACTTAACAGCTTCCATTATGTTCTATTCCAACAGACAACAATTCTTTTTTCAAGTCCTCTTCCCTTGGAAAACAACACGTATTTCTGCTTTTCACCACAAAGACATTCATTGTTCCTCCAGCTTGCTGCTCTAAGTTTCACAGACCTCCTCCTCCACACACTGGCAGAGTATTAGTGAATGTTCCTTTCATCAGTTCACAACAAGAACAACAACAAAAATGTTTCTTTTGTATCTCCTTACACTTTGAATTTAATTTCAGTTATTGTGAGCAACAGTAAAATGAAAACAAAAGCCAGCCAGCAGCAGCCCATTCCTTCTTCTGGGATCAGCTCTTCAGCCTCTGAATCAGGGGATGAAAGGAAGAATGTGCTTTTCTGAAGGATAGGTAAGGCTTACAGGAAAACAGACAAGCAGTCCAAAGGGCATTGCTAAGCTAAGCAAGTTAAGACAGAAGGGCACAAATGCAAGGAATGGCACAAGGACAGAATATACGTTTAAAAAGAAAAATATACATTTGGAATTACAGGCAGATACTTAGAATTGTCAGAAGAGAATTTAAGATAGTGCTCTCACTGTAAATTTTCCAACAAAAACCCTACCTTTACCCACAGGCACTGTCTCCCTGGGCTCAGAAGGATTCTCTCAGTGGTATTCTGGGTGTGGATGAATTTGTGCACATTAGGAAATGTCTTTAGGAGTGGATTGTTTCCTTGCACCTTTGCTATGTTCTGAGGAGCACAGTTTTCCCTTAGATGGTTATTTGGAGAAATGGGTGGGGTCTGCTTTTAGATTTACATTTCTTTTAATGACAGTTCTGCTCATGCTGTAATCTTCCCCGCAGGAAAAATTTTCTTTCATTTCTTATATTTATGCTGCATGATAACAGGATCAGGAGGTTAGCTGCTCCCTGGAGGCTCATCTGGCTTACCTTTAAAAGCTAAAATCTTTTGGTTCTTTCATGCCACAGCCATTTTATTTTCAGTATGCTCTCCAAATACTACACAACTCCAATCCCATCTTAGGTCCTGCAAATGAAATCCTCTCCTACAATTGAGGAGGAACCTCACTCCTTCTCTAAGAGTTTTCTAAGTAGCTTGTGTGCCAAAGCAAGGACAGAGCCTCTCTTTACTTTATCTGTATCAATGCTTTTGTGAAGCTCCCAAATTCAGTCAAATTCAGTGATCTTGGGCAGGTCTGATTCCCCTTGTGAAGAGATCATATGAGCACAGAAACTGCAGAGGAACTGGGCAGCTCTTTTCTGCATTAGGGGGGCATTGGGCAGGCTGGCCCACAGCAGCTTTCAAACCCCTGTCTTCAGCACAAAGCTGCTTTGGTTTGGTGGTTTTTGTGTGCTCACAGACTGTGAGGCACATGCTGTAATCAGCATTTATCTCCACACACTTGGGATGCTCTCAGTCTTTTCACAGCACAATGCAAGGCACAGTGGCTCACTCTGTGTTCCTAAGCCTGGGTCCTGAAGAAAACCCAGGCCATCAAAGTATTCCTTGAGAACATATGATAAAATATGGATTAATGTTAGGCAAGTGCTTGTCTGTATCAACACTGATGGTCCTCATAAACCAATGACCTTTAAAGATAAGCTTCTAAGGCTGAGATTGACTTATCTCAAGTGCACCAGGACTGTATTTCTGACAGGTAATGAAGTACAGTATCAGAAAACTGCCATCTCAGAGTTTTGATTTCCTTCTCTCCTAAAACTTCCTTATTTCATATACTTTTGTCAGGTGGAGTGCTTTGGTACCATGCTTCCTGCACAGCAGTAGAAACAAAAAACTTCCCTCTGCTGAGCTTAGACATCTTTATTATCTATTGCATGCTTTCAATCCTTGGCCAGGAGTTTTTCACTACAGTTCAATGAGGTATTATCAGGTACCAAGATGATTTTACAAATCTTTTATAGGCAAAGACATTTAGCTGAATATGATGCCATACATTTTGGAAGTCCCTAATTTATAGTCAAAGCAGGGTGAGGAAAGACACATGGACTTCTGGTGCTGACTGGTGTAAGACCAAATCTTTCACATTAAGCTTTTCCTGGAAGTGCACATTTTAGAGAGATTGCATGCATAGATATGATATTCCACTAGTCCTGTATGAAGTCAAAGGCAATGCAAGAGGTAAAATTATTCATCCAGTCTGCCCTTTGCTCTTGTAGGCTCCTTGCAGCTTGCTAAGGAGCTGGAAGAACTGTTCAAGCAATGGCAAAAAGTATGCCCTGGTGGCATTTTCACTAAGGTACCCAGTGCATTTCCTCCTGGCTGCACATTTGGTCTTGAGCAAAGTAAGAAACATTTCTCTCTTGGTGTATTTTTGAAGTTGTCCTTTGGAACTGATAGGCATGAAAGCACATCATAATATTTTGCTTTATACAAACTACATCATACTGCTTGGCATAAATATTTTTTGGTGTCTTCTTTGTTTTGTGAGTAAATATTCACATTCAGTGACAGCAGTAATTGCTGAAAGAAAATGTTCCTCTATCCATTTCCACACTGGTGAAGGGAAGACAGTAATATTCACAATATACATGTGAATTATCAGGCACATTCAATATTTTTGTCAGAAATTATGGAACTGCTAGCAAGAAAAGAGCATTGGCTTTCTGGCCACTCTGCCACCACTGTCACTGCTTCCCTCACTGGTCTGTGACAGCACTGAGAGTTAAGGCACTGTGCAGTAAATTACTGTGTGACCCAGTTCTGCAACTGATGAGTGTGAAAAACTTCAAAACATTTTAACGTTGCAGAGCTGCAGCTAAAAAAAAAAAAAAACCGATGCAGAACTGAGCTAAAAAAGAGCCAACAATACAAAGCTTTGTTCTCAAGCTTAGGGGGTGGAGTATTTAAAATACTTTAAAGAATGCAGAATTGCAGAAAGTCTCAACATGTCTTTGCTTCAGGACAGGGCTGTTTGGCAATTTCAGCATCTTTTCACGCACTGTTCTCTTAATGGATTTTGTTCCTGGTGTCTTTAAAGCTCGCTTGAAATAAAGCCCCATTCATTTATTCATGTTTTCCATTTATAAAATATAAGCCTGCTCTTCCTTTGCATGTTAATTAGAAAGAATGTGGGTCACAAGCAGTGGAATTCCAAGAGACACACTAGGGACTGCAGGGATGAAGCAGGAATCTGGGGCAGTGGGGTTTGTGAGGAACAGAACAAGCACGTTCTGTCCAGGGCACAGGACAGCTCTGGGCGTTCAACTTCCAGTAAGTGCTGTCAGCACAGAGTCAAAAAATTAAAGCTGAGCTGCTGTGTAAGTAGCAGGCATTTATTATGGTCCCCAGCACCCCTAGGGAGCCTGACTTTCTTTTCTGGAGTATCAAGGAATTAAAGCTTCCTGCAAGCACACTCACTTCATCTCTGAAGAAGCTGTAAGAGAGGAAGCTGCAGTTCCCAATCTCTTGTTACTGACTGAAAGACTGGTCTTGAGTAATGACCTTGGAATTTTACCCTCCGGGAATTGCTTAGAGTAGGTGACAATGTTTTTGTATTTAGTCACTAAACAATCCTGTACCTCTCCCTGAAAGCTTTTGCACCGCTTGAAGCACTTCACGCTCGGCTGCAGAGCAAACACTACCTGTGATTTGCTTCTTGGTCTCTATGTCCCTGGTGTGCCGGAGCAGGCGGAGCAGCAGCGGGATCCCCTTCTGCTCCGACACTTCCAGCTTGTTGTCATTGTCCTCAAACACCAAGTTCCTCAGAGCACCACATGCCGCCCGCTGAATGTCCTCATTCTGAACCTCAAGGAGCTGCAAAAGCTTGGGGATACCACCAAGTGAGAAGACCTGTGAGGAAAACAGAGCACAGCAGAGATAGTCAGATGCTGTAAATGACAAACTCCCCTTTCCCCCTGCCCCAGCAAACGTTTAAATAGTTATAGGGACTCCTCTCATTTGCTCCTATTTGAGAGACTTGAAGCACAGATCATTAATCATTTGGACATGACTATTAACCTCTGGGCTTTTGTATGACTAATACTTAAAATCCACAACTAGAAGAGGCAACCTGTTTTCATAATTAATATCAGAGAATGCTACTAAATCTCTTCTAGCTTTGCCACAGATTTGTACTCTCTGACAAGACATTTAATCACTCTGCTCTTTAGCTTCCATGCTGGTGAAATGAATATTAGAGATTTAATTCTGGAACATTTATAAACAGGTTTTTGGTTTTTTTGGTTTTTTTTGTTTTTTTTTTTTTCTCAGCAACCAGCCTGATGAAAAGACAGCGTTCTTCCCAATGCATGTATTGAAAGTGTATTAAAAACCAATACATTATACTTAATACTTCTTAACTATGCCACACAGAGGAAGAATAGTAAAAGTAAGCATCCAAATGTAGAGCATTAAGCATTGTTAGCCAGCTATCTACCAAACTACCCACATTAAGAACGACTACTTTTCAGTGTTTAAATCTTCAGAAAATGAGCTTTTGGCCCCAAATGAATGAAGGACTTAAAGGATGTTATGTTACAGTAGCTGTATGGAAACAAATAGTTTGTTGTGGTGAATGAAGAATCCCATACAAACTGTGATATGACACAAGCAAGCCTGAGCTGACTCAGGAATGAATTTACCATGGAAAGTACCTTACATTAATGTACCATTGCCAAGGGTCTCCTCCAGCATCTCAAAATGCCATATGGCTTTGTGGACAAACTCACCCTTGTGCAGAACCAACAGCACATGAAAGACTCAGAAATCTGATACAAGTGTCTTAAACAGCCCAGAGTTTAATGATAAAAAGAATTCAGTACAACCAGCGGGTGTTGGCAACACGAAGAAATGGAATGCAACAAAGCCTTTTGTCCTTCATGGAGTAAACTGCACAGCCTGGCAGCCTCTCCTCTGATCCACCTGTACAGAAGGCACAGTTTCTTTATCCTGCTCTGCTGAGCTGATTCCCCCTGCAATCTCTCAGCAATCACCTAAATGCCAGCAGAGTGGAATACAGGAATATCTGTGGCGAGGGCAGCGGTGCACAGAGCATGCTGAAGGCACATCAACCCCTTTCATTGCAGTAGATCAGCCCTTTTGACACCAACACTGTGGTTGTTTGGTTTTTAAAAATATTTCTGCAGACTTTCTGTCAGTAATTTTAAGGCATTTATAGCTCTTATAAAAGGAGTGCTATTTCAACCTAATTTGCCGAGAATTTACAACAGCTATTGACTGGTCCTTCTAAATTTTCATTAGTAGAGAAAATTCACCAAAATGCTGAGAAGTTCACAGAAACAGAAAAACCACTAGACCCACAAACTCTCAAGTATCAGGGAACAATAGACAAAGAATGCAGGCTGAAAGGCTAAAGAGGGGACACAAGACCATGCCAATGTGAACAAATCTGATGGGCACCAAACAGAAAAGCTCATTACAGGATATGTGGGATAGACAGGAAAATGTAAGGCAGCTTCAGGCTGACTGCTCCAACCTGAACACTACCGAGCCATTGTTTTTCTGGGAAGCTGCCTGAGAGAGGTCTGTGTAAGAATCCACTTTCAAACATTCAATTCTGAAGCTCTGTCCTCAGTTTGAAGTTAAGGTTGACACCTGTACTGTTATTTTCTCCCAAAACTGACTCTGATGTACCCTGAAGCAAGTAAAAAGGACAGAGACACATTTGGCTGTCACTGAACTGGACTGCATGCACATAATTATGAAAGTAAGGCTGGGATTACTGAGCATACTACTAACCAAAACATGTGTAATAATGTCTATTAATGGTTAAAATAAACAACCACATTTTATTGTACAGAACTGTTCAGCAGGAGAGACATATTTGTGTTCACTAGTGACATTTAAAGAAAAGGGAGAATATTTTTAATAGACCCTTTCAAAAAACTTCTAAGAGACTTAACAAGTTTCTTGTAGGAGAAAATTTTCAAGACTAGAGAAAATCTGGTAAATCTAAACAATGTACTAATGCATATGCACAGTTCCAGTGAACCCTTAACATTTCTGCTAATCCATGTACTTTTTAAACACATTTGTGCAGTCCTAACAAACTCTGAAGCTTGGATAAGTTTGCACTGTACTCAGAATTTTGGTTTTTGGGATATTTCTGCATGCAAGTCAAAAATGGGAGACAGGAGCAACTATACAGACAAAAAGTTCAGATTCCATTATTTATAAAGGCTGAAAGCATTAAGTTTGTTCGGCTGAAAAAGGGGAAAATGAGTGGGTGTACAATGAGTAGGTTCAAAAGAATCTGCAGCAAAACACATCAATGCATTTTAGAGAAAATATCTACCATCAGTATCCTATATGGTTACTCAGACTGCCTTCCTTATTTTCACGTTGACACACAGTGCCACAAAGTACAGAATAGAATGGAATAAAGTACAGAACAGTACAGAATCTGATTTTCTCTGCCTGATCGTAACTGGCAAAAGAATAATTACTTACTTTTCTCCTGGCATCTGCTTTTTGGAAGCACTCATGCTGAATGAAAGTCACTGCAGCGAGGATCCTGGGGGTGGACTGTGTGTTTTCACTCTTCAGGATGCTCACTGCACGCTCCAGGGTCATCTCCACTTCTGGGCTCCTTAAAAGTACAGACAGAGAGATCTAGTGAAGAAAGACTGCAGGAAAATTACCAGTCTTGTAAAACTAGGATTTTTGTGTTTTTCATGTCACTCTAGCTTTTCTTAGAAATTTTTTTTTCCTTTCCAGTAGCAGAAAATATCATAATGGCTTTAAGAGATACTGACATTCAGGGGGAAGAGAAAGCCATAAATAGAAGTGTGGTTCTGGAGAAAGCAAGTCATGCTTTAAGTTCTAATAACAAAATGGAAATATCAGTAGATGTTGTATCAGTGTTTCCATCCAGTGGATGAATGAAGAATGTGAAAGGAAGGATGAAGAAGTGGATGAGGATCAAAAGAAGGCCATAACCATGCCAGAGTGACTATTACTGGCTGTGAAGATAATTTGATGTTCTCCTCAGTAGTGAGAGGATTGTTTTTTTTATATTTGTCCTTATGCATTTCATCAGTGTCTTAGTTCCCAGACTACATCTATGCAGGATTCAGAACCTCATTTTTCCAAAAAAGGAAATTGTTCTTGTTTGAAATAGATGGGCAAAGCTATTTTTCAGGTGGGAAAAATAAGAATACCACTCATTAAACTGAGTATTGTAGAGATTGGTAGAAAGCCAATGTAGAGAATATTCAAAATATGTGCCACCACCTCCCTTCCAACATGTTTGCTTAAATGATTGATTGTGCTAGACAACCATATAAAAAAATGCAAAGAGAGGTCACCGAACACATATTTTCCCCCAGTAAATGGAACATGAAACAATTAATGGCACAATCAGGTGCATTAGCTCTGGGACAGGTGGTTATGCTCCCCAGACTTTTTATTTACTTTTGGTTTCAAATATGCTGCACCCAGATAAAAAAAAATGGGGAGAGAAAAGTTGACAAGAATATATATTTTTTTTTTTAATTCAGAACATTTTGTAGTAGCAGATGTGCCACCAGCCAGAAAGGGATGAGAGGGCAGTCTGTGACCCACAGCAAAGCAAGCAGTAATTGGCAATTACTTCCTACTGCAGAGATACCAGAATCAGAATGGTTTACTTCATAATCATCTCAGTAAATGAATCTGCAGTTTGACATTTTAACTCAATTGCCTTTTACATTAAAATTAGCACCTGAGAAGTAGATTAACTGGAATTGAAACTTTAAAATTTTTCTTTAAACTAAGCAGAAATATTAAATAATAATTTAAAATGCTCAAGAAAGTGGAATATGGAAAATTAGCCAGATGATATTCCTTCTTTTTACTTTGTAGTGGAACTGAAAAACAGGTTTTTCAAACTTTGGTTTTAGTTATCTGTGTCTTAAATCAGCAAAGCTTTTGAGACCATGTTATAAATCCGCCCATGTGACCAACCATGTCTACCTGTTGGACACAGCAATAATTTTGAGCGTTGTGGCCAAATTCAGTCACCTTCTGTGAGCAGCAGACATCTCTGATGTACTAAATGGTGGCATTTCACTGACCAGCAGCTGAAGAGGAATAGCACCATGGGCTTTCCAAGGTCAAGCACGAGCTTATCCCTCAGGGCACACCAGAGAATTTATGTGGGAACTCAACCTCAGGATGCCAGGGGTGTCCCAGGGGAGTAAAAGTCCACCAGGAGCCACTGCCAGGCTGAGATGGACACATGGACACGCAGACAGTGCATTTCTAGGTGCTGGAGTACAGCTCTGCCCTGAGACTGACAGTAGCTCTGTGGCATTCACATTCTCTGAAAAATCCCTTCGCCCAGGATTTTTCTCTTGGGAAGCTGAGACGCCTCAGAGAAAAGGAAAACAATAATTATTTCATTTGCTTCTCCTGTGTTTTGCTCATGTGGAATGTGTTTGGAGATTGTGTAC
Organism: Agelaius tricolor; assembly: GCF_023055355.1. NCBI lineage: Eukaryota > Metazoa > Chordata > Aves > Passeriformes > Icteridae > Agelaius > Agelaius tricolor. The sequence continues at coordinate 10,503,354 of NW_027269263.1, forward strand.
CCACATGGGGATTGTTTCATTGGATTTCTGGTGTGAGCTGTTTTCACTCTTTGACCAATCAGTGCCAAGCTGTGTCAGGACTCTGGAGACAGTCACAAGTTTTCATTATTTTAGCATTCAGTAAGTATCTTTTCTGTATTCTTTAGTATAGTATAGTATTCTTTAATATAATATGGTGTCGTAAAATACTAAATTACCCTTCTGAGAGCATGGAGTCAGATGCATCATTCCTCCCTGCCACGGGGGTGCCTGCAAACACAATGCAGCTCCCCAGTCACAGTTACCCCTTCATGCAGCAGCCAGAGGATTTCTCTCCTCTTGTGCAGTGCCATACTTGGATTGCTCTCCACTGGACAAAAATAACATTCCCTAACATTTTATCTGGCAGCAGTAAGGGATGCAATACCATCTCTGACCCTCAGTGGTATTCATAAAGCTGCAGCACCCTAACTCTTGGCAAAATAGAATTTGATGCAAAGTTTCCATTCCCACCCTCAAAGTATTACAGGCAAACTTAATTAGCTCTGTGGCTGACTGACACATGAAGAGACATCAAACAAATGGTCAGCCAGGCAGAGGTTGTTCAACAGAACAATGATTTGAAAGATTCTGACTTCAGCTTAATTGCCAAAGTATACCAGTTTCGAGACAAATACATTTTGTGGCAGCTTTCAGCACATTTAGAGGTCAGATTCTGCAAGCAGCCATTTCTCAGACAGCTTCAGGTTGAGCCTCTCTCTTTTCTAAGCTCTTAATCATAAGGATGCTCTTAACTGATTCACTTCACCAGAAGATACAGAGATAGCATCTCTGTACTTTGATTTTTTCTACTTTGCTTTCATAGCATGAGCTAATTCTTTTACAGGAAGTTTGAAAATGCATTTGTGATAGGTTTCAAATGCTGTACACGGATTTAAACTTACACAACTATTTTACATCCTCTTAATTCACCTGGAAAGACTTAAACTGTGGCCTGAATTAAAAAAAAAAAAAAAAGAAGTATAGATTTCTGGAAAAATGAAATCACTCCAAAAACAAGCTTATCTTTTTTCTCCTATTTACATTACTAAGGGAATAACAAGTAAGGTAGCAATATGTCAGATAAATGCAACCTTCAAATAAGAGAATGAGAAATAATAAGAAAACTAGGAGTGTCTACAAATTCTTTGAACTGAGAGAACTTCTGGCAAATGCTGAACCTAAAAACTGGCCCTTAAGGAATTATGACATCACAAAGATTTCCAGCGGATCACAAATCTTCCATTTGAGTTAACATGGTCACATTAAAGCCTCTTGCATAATGATTGAAGACTGATTTTTACATCTGAAGGTCTTAAAATATTTTAGTTGATGTTTGTACAGATAGCCAACCAGACTCCACTGTCTGCACCTGCAAAAGAAAAGCCAAAATTGCTCCTACATGCAATTCAAGATAAAAATTGTTGGTTGTGGCTCAGAAGTGCATTTTAGAATGTGCCAAAAGTTAAGCAGATTATAAAATCAATGGGATTCATGTTTGTAAATTGTCTTACTGAAAAACAAAGTCCTCCCTACCGAAAAACAAAGCCAGATGCCTATTTGCAGTATTACTCCTCCAAAATTTTTAGCTGTTGTGAGCTCTCAGCTGGTTCTTCTGAATTCTTATAAGTCAACATAAGTAATGTCAGATCTCCTAAGTCCTGCATCACTCAGAGATGAAAACTTCTGTTGAGAGCAGAAGTGAGCATAAAATATATGTTTGCAAATATAATCCTAACACACAGCATGTACTTGACAACAAAAAATACCTGATCTGCACATGGCAGTGATATCAGGTGATGCCTTTTCTCACAAAGCAAGAAACTCAGAAAAAGAAGAAAGATAGGTCTTCAGAAAAATGAACGTAAGAGCTACACAATTATGGGAATAAGCCATTTCTTAATAACAGTGTTGTAAATGACACTATGATTAACTTAAACAGAAATTTTAGGACCTTTATTTGAATTCTGAAACAGCAGCAAAAACCAGAATAAATATGCAACCTTCTCCTGTATACCAAGTGGCTTGTTCTGTCCACTGAAATGTAACAGCTCTGGAAACATTCAGAATTATTCTAAAATGAAGATATTCACTCCTGAGAGGAAATTCAGAAATAATAAAATTTCTCTTTTGAAAATGGAAGAGATTTTAAACATTCTGAAATCTTCTCTGGAAAGGAATTTTTGGTGGGGGAAGTAATTTTGGGAAAAAACCAAAAAAACCCTTTCCAGTATTTTAAACAATTTTTATGAAGTCTGGGGGCAGATTGGGGACTTTTTGGCATGGAGCTACTGAGTTTCAAATTAAGATAACTCCCTCAGAGAATGTAGGATCTCATGGTGGTGGGAAGCTGTGGGGTCTTGGGATTCAGAGCAGTTTGCATTTGTTCTAGGAAAGGATGGTGCTACACAGCTAAGAAAAATTTCTGCTCATGTTTTACCTGAAGTTTATAAAAACTAAGAGGTGTCCTTGAAACCATGCAGGATTTTTAACTGGAAATTGTCAATCTGCCAAAAACTGTCCCACTGGTATTTTCCTAACCTGTTCCCGTGAGAACCAGTGCTGATATCGTACGGCTTCTTGTGAGCACAAAATCTGCCAATACAATTTGGTGTATTGTGACTTAGATTGTAAGTTACTCAGTGACTGTTTTATGTCTCCTGATAAAGTTTATAAAAACTGAGAGGTGTCCTTGAAACCATGGAGGATTTTTAACTGGAAATTGTCAATTGCCAAAATGTCCCACTGGTACTTTTCTGACCTGTTCCCATGAGAACCAGTGCTGATATTGTACAGGCTCTTGTGAGCATAAAATTTGCTAATTGTGTATTGTGACTTAGGTTGTAAATTACTCAGTGACTGTTTCATGTCTCCTGATAAAGTTAACTCTTGGCAAAAGTGGGTCCCAAACTTCAGCAGGAGGTGTACACCTTGCACTGTACATACACATACATTTTTTCTCCCCTTTCCTCCGTTGCACTGGATATGGCTTTTTAAAAGCCAATCTACTTTCTGCCTGCTCTGCACTGATATTTCATGCATGATGCTGGCTGCTGAACCAAAGGCTATCAGTTCCCTTTCTAACAAGCACGTTCTTGTCAGCTGTGAGAGGCCAGAGCCAAAGCAGGTCCTGCACTGTGCTTACCCCAGCTGAGATCCATTGAGGGTCGCTTGCTCGCTCTGCAGGAACCCATTCCTCCCTGCTGCGGCCACGGCAGCTGTCACTGGCATCCTCTTCCCATCCATTTCTGCAGTGACACTGCCTATGGAAGCTGGCTGGGAAACCCCCCTCCTGCTCTGGGTGTTTCTGAAGGAGGTTTGGTAGAAGCTGGACCTCACAGAGTGCCTGTTCTGAGACAAGAGGGACGCGGCCGGGGACCTCACTTGTCCCACGGCGCTCTCCGAGGCCAGGTAGTTCTCCTTCTCCAGGAGGTTGCTCATGCTGCGGCTGTTGCCAGGCTGGTGGTGCAGAGGGGCAGCAGGGCTGGGGTAGGCCCCATCGAGGAGAGCATCGCTGGCAGCCCCCAGGCGGGAGCGTCCCCTGAAGGAGCGGCCCCGGTGCACGGAGTCATGGAGGCTGTAGCCGACGATCTCGGAGCGGGCGTACCGCGGCGGCACGGTCCCGCTGCACCTCAGGCCATCTCCTCCGTGCCTCAGGGACAGCCCAGCTGGGATCCCTCCATCGTAGTGAAAATCCTTGGGTATGTAGGCCAACCTGTCTGGGTTTCTCTGGGGTGACACCTCCAGTCTCTTCAGAGGCTGCCTTTGAGCTCTCTCCTCCATCGTCCTGTAGGCAATCCTTGTCCCCCAGCCGTTGGTGTAAGAGGACGGGGAGGCGACCTGCTCCAGGGGGCATGAAACAACAGGAGCCACAGTAAGGTCACTGCATTTGGGATTAGCAGCAGAGAAACCAAACCAAGAGAAACCAAACCAAGAGAAACCAAATCAAAGGCAAAAATTCTACAGTCTGCTCTCAGAATCGCAAAAAAATACATCAACGTTGCCAAAATTGTGCATCAAATGGGATTCTGCCACACTTCTTGGTACCTCCCTCATGGAGGCAGGAAGAAGTACAGTCTAAACATCAGGAGGCAAAGGCTAAGCATCCTGTCTTTTGTCATGAACTCAAACCAGTTGCATAATTAAGCCAGGTAATGAACAGATTGATTATTAATGGAGATTCTTCTGTTGAAACTCCTTGGGGATTAACACCAACATCTGCTACTAAAGCTAAATTCAAGGCTGTCTAATAGACAGAAGAAAATTAATTAATCAGATATAAAAAATTTTATACTGAAGTGTTTTGATATTGGTAATAAGCTTATTAATATAAAGTTATTTAGCACTTGTGTTCATTTGTGGTAGGATCTAGTAAAAAGAGATAGTCCCTTCTCTCATTGTTTAGCCTCTAAAAAAATTAAGGAGACTGTATAACATTCCAAGAAAATTAAAATTACCATTTCACCATCTCAACGACTTCCCTATTTCTACAGTTGCAATTTTAGATTATTCTTCCTATACCTAATGGGGAAAGACTGTATTAGATCATAATCTGGCTTTACAATTTTCTCTTTTCTAAACTAAACAAATCCATGGCCGTCAACCTTTCTCTGTAGAACGTATCTTCAAGATTCTGACTTTTGGGTACCATTTGAGGCCACTTGATTCTTATCCTTTTTTCTTGCATTCTCCATTCAAAACCTTCCCGAACTAAATCAACTTAGGACACTATCTGGCCTTGAAATAGAGGAGTCATAGACCAATTTTTAAAAAATCAGTAAGCATAGGGGCATACAACCATAAAAGAAAGCTCCATATCTCCACATTGTGTTAGTTTAGAAATATTAAAGGCATTTTTTAAGGTAAACTGAGAAGTTTACACAAGCTTTTAATTGAAGAAACAGTGCTTAGCAGATAGATGCCAGACTGAATTCCCTTTATTTCACTGTTGAGGAGATCCTGAGGGTGACAGATGACTCACAAAAGGAGTAAAGGTTATAGAAACTAGCAGGCTCAGGAAAATATCATTGGATATATCTGTTTATTCTACAGAAGTTATCAAGGATATCTTTATCTGTTGTTTGGGGATAATTAACATTTTTTTTGAAGTACTAGAGCTTGTGGCTTTTCCCAGCTTTTACACTTTTTTCTCTTTTCTCCCCACCCCCTGCCTGCTAAACTGTATTATTTTCTTGTGATTCCTATGTCACCTCCAGCTTTCCTCTTGTTGCTGTCTTCTGGAAGGAATGAATTCAGGTCAAATATTATGGACTGCAGGACAGGTGGGAATAGAGGATGGGAGGACAGAGAATGAAATGTGTTTAGGAAAATGCCTCTGTCTCTCCCTGTACAGAGCCAGAGCTGCTCCACTGCCTGGTCAAAAGATGGGCTATTGCTTTTAATGACAAAATGCCATTCTCAAATAGACTAAAATTAGGAAAGAATTGCCCCCTTCATACACAGTTATTTACAAATAAATGTTTCTGTTCTCAAGCCAAAATGCTTTCAGTTTACTAAACTGATCGTGCAGGAGCATTACTATTGAGCTGTGTTAATTTCCCAGTCACTCCTTCAAATAGATCCAAAGCCAATTATGAACTGTGTCAAAAACCCTGCAGAAAACCAATTATTTATCTCAGCGTTCAGGCCATGACCCCAAGAAAACCTGGTCAAAATAACAAGAGACTTTATGATTAGATGGTTTAGAAACACCATTGTATTTCAAGGACTCTACTGCTGGAATTCTTATAATGATAAAATAGGTAACAACAGAAGTATTTAAAATTATAAGGAACCACATTGTGAAAACTAAAGTATTTGTGAAACTAAAGCAATCTGTTTTCCTTTGGTTTTGGATGCTCAATTCTGTTTGCCTGGGCAGCCTGGCCTCTGGCCACCCTGAGGTACAGATGTGCTGACTGAGCTGCTGTCTGGTGGGAGGGATGAAAATCTGACTTGTCACAGCCTTTGCCTCAGTGGAGTGTAAATATGATTTTTCATTTTCTATCCTGATGCCAATTCTCACGAACACAACAGGACTGCAAACAGCCCATCTGTATGATTGGCTTGAATCTGGCTACTGAAGTCATTGGAAGGAAGGGAGAACATTAAGAGATTTCATGGTAAAACCCTCATTTTCTAAAAATCAGGTTTTAAGAAGAAAAAAAAACCAAGCAAACAAACCTCATAACACCACCTAAATGCTATTATTTGTGGCAACAAAACGATTAAACTATGTGTGTGATACTATTTTCATTTCTACTCATTGTCTTCCTTGCCTCACCTGGTTTGCCTGGTAATATGAGAAGCTGTAGGGAGACCTTGGTGCAGAATCATTCTCAGTGATCCCCATGTTGTAGACACGCTCTGGTACACTGGATGCACGGTGCAGGCTGCCTGGAACCAAAAACCAATATTAGTGAGATCTTACCAAAACATGGCATTCTGATAAAGGGTGATACATAATACTGGCAGCAGTCAGCACTGACATTTATGTAAGCTGAAAATTGAACAGGGAAATCGTGGAGGGATATTTGCATTTTCCCAAGGATACAAGCCATTTTTTTTTTCAGTTCCCTATGTACTTTGCTTAAGAGTTATTTTTAGCTTTTAGGAGTCCAGTGACTCCTGCAGCTATGAAAAATGTTTTAGCAAAGCAAGCTGATACTTTAAATATCCCAGATAACAAACTGATTAAGTGCTGAAAAACAGTATCACTGAACTAAGAACACTTATTTTTCACTGTAACCACTGTGAATGTAGATGCAAATATATAAATGCATGGTTTACCCTGGCTGACTATGTACACAAGAGATGAAAATATTGCAGCTGTAGATTGGAGCTGAGAAACACAGGTTGATGTCTGTATCTGTTACTGTGCACGCTAGAGATGCAGATTTCACCACGTACAGTTGTAAACAAACAGCACCCACTGAGAATAGACTCTTTATTTCACAGCTGTCTGCCTCAGCTGCTGCTGTTTCCTCTCCCTCAGGTGCCAATTTAATGACAGAGTATTGGAGCAAATAATGCTTCGCTGATCTCAGTGCTCCATCCAAGCAGCAAAGAGTCTGTGAACAAACTCTGTGGCTCATGGTGCTGTAAAGCTGGGCTGTCCAGTGGCACTTCTAATCTGCACCTGAAAGGTTCACTAATCCTACAAATAATATCAAAGATGCACATCTTATCTGGTTATCTGCTCTCTTTTTTTCCATGACCCAGCTCTGAAAGCAGAGCAGCACATTGTGGTTGTTTCTTCCAGTAAAACCCCAAACAGGCCCACAAAACCTTTGGGCTGTTCCTTTTTTTCACTCTCTTCATTTTCAAAGAGTGAATGCTTCTATTAATGAAACTTTTGAAAGCAACAGATATTAATGAAATAATTATTTATGAGATGCTACTACAAGAATCTGCACATAGGAATGTAGTTAACACGGGTTTAAAGAGCTGAAATAGAAGCTGGAAGCAGGACCTCAAATCAGTCATAAATGGCCCTACTAGGCTGAACAGGTAACAGTGGTCAATAAAGAAGTTAGCTGGCCATCAATTTTCAAAACAGCAAATACTACCTGAGGTACTACAGAGAAGAAATCTAAAGAACCAATCACTGCCTTGCCCAAACTGCTGAAGATCAAATTTGTGTGTCCCACAACACAGTAAAATACAATATAATGGCAGAATGGGATAATTTGAGGCCTAATTCAAACATAACTTGCAATAATTTTACTTGTATAATCATACTTTCCAATTCTCTCATTTTGGCAGATTTAAACATGTATGAGGTGGTTTGTTAGGACACATTCACAGCAACTTTGTGTCATGAGAGTGGAATGGTGAAGCTTGGTCAGGCTCATGATTTGGATTGTAATAATTCCTTCCTGACGTTACAAGGTTACCATAGCCCAAGGGTTACCTGAGCACATGAGAAACAGGCAGGAGTAAATTCTTCTCTTATACTGCAAAAAATTCACAGAAATGTGCACCAACATCCCAGATCTATAGATTTATATGGATGTCTCATTTGTGTCATGTAATTCCCACAGCAATGTACTATTTCAGGTGCCCAGTAAGAGCCCATCTCAGCTAAGTGCTGGCTTTTTAAAGATTCACTTTCTTCATTGCTGCATATTAAAGGACTTTAATACAATAAATCATTAAATATAAATGCCCATAAATTTCTGTTTCTTTACAGTTTGTATTTTTTTCCTGTTTACTGTACTTAGTGAGAAAGTATTCTCAGTTACCTACTTAGGGCACAAAGGCCCTTTCAGCAAGTAATTTTTGCATATTTTAGATAACTCTAAGCTTGTCTTTATTAAAAATAAAACTACAAAAAAGAGAACAAGTGAAAAATAACAAGGCTGTCCATTAACTAGCTGATAAACAACATATCTAATAGTTCCCTCTTAGAAAAACAAAACTCAGTAAATCAAAAATTGTACCATGCAGTTATCTTTCAAGCAGTCCCCTTTTTTTACCCTGTGAAATTATCCATCAGTAAAATTTTTTCTCTTTCACAGACAAACACAGTACTTGTCAACCTATGGAATTTCACTTCGCAGTTGTGTCTTGCTTGCTCTTATCACATCAGTAAATTATTCTATTGGCCTTTTACCTGTAGATTTATTAGGCAGACATAAAAGACATGGTTTTTACTGTGTGCTGGTTAGTTTCTTGTGCCAAAAGTCAGTGTGGTAAAGGAGAAAGTGGGAACTGAAGTGCTGTGCCTTTCCAAGAGTTATGAGATGCAGAATAGGTGACCTGATCAGAGCTTGCCAGCAAGGCTTCCCTCAGTTTATTTTCACTGTACTGCAAAACCCTTACACACCCAGTGCAATGTTTTGTTGTTTGATTTTAAAAAGCCAAGAATTATTATTTTTAAAATTTATATTATGTTCTTATTTTCTGTTAGGACTAGTACTCTCTGACTGTGGTTCTCAGTCTTTCACAAAAACTCTCTCCTCAGGAAATAAGCACATGGTTCAGTTACTCATCCACAGGGGACAAACACTGTTTGAGAGGCCATAGGACACCACACTTGATTTCCAGCAGCCAGTCAGGAAAAAATGGGCTTGCTGCAGGCCCTGCATCATGTCTGTCAACCCATAAGGGTATTTTGGACAACCCAGGCATCTCAGACAGCATCAGACACCCATGTGTGGGCAACTGAGTGGAACTGCTTATCAGCTCCCTCTCTGCTGTCAGTGTGAACTAAAACAGCTGAGGAACACCTTGGATGTGGTCAGTAGAGGAGGCAAACTGAACCCCTCTGCTCTTCTCCACGCCTAAAATAAAAACTGTGCACAAGTCACCTGATTCTGCAACAGTTACAGGAAAATTCTGAGACCAGAAAAAATAATTCCAGTGTCAGGAGGCAGGAGCAGGCTGTACAGATGACAGAGCAGAAATCCCATCTGTCTCCAGAGAGGCTCTTCTCAAGTTTCCTTTGTCCCCCTGGAGGTGACAAGCCCAACACTTCCCAAGGCTTTGGGAATTCCTCCCCAGCAGTCACTGAATCACTGCCTATGGCTGCAGACAGACCACCCTAATGTAAAGTTTGCTTTGCTTTCAGAAACAACCATGACAAGAGGCATCTCTAAGATATCTGGAAGATGAAAAAGACAATTATCTCCACTACGGGGCTGGGTGTATCAAATCCCCCTTAAATCACAGACAGGGGGAACTCTCTGATGCGAGTCTTCATATTTGAATGGATACCATGAAAGCCAAATTTTGGCTTTGAACTTCTCAGTGCAGTCATCAATGTAGCTGTACCTGAACACATCAGTGTAAGAGTACCTGAGGGACTGTCACACCCGCAGAGTGCCCCCCTGCCCAGTGCTCATTGCCCACTCCTGCTCAGGGCACCTGGGTGGTCACCTCCTCCCATCCCTTTTTGTACTTCAGCACTCAGGATGGACTGAGAGGATGGCATTTAATGATGGCATATCAAAACCATCACTGAATCCCTTCATCTCCAGATCAAAGAGCCTTCCTCTTGATTGTGCTCCTTCATCGCTCTGCCAGCACGTGCCTGGTCCCAGAGGAGTGCTTCTAACATTTGGTTAGAAGACATTTACACAAGAAAAAGATTTCTTCTGTCTCAGAAAGCAGAGGAATGTAACAACACCAACAAAAATAGAAAGTCAACCCAGATATTTTTTCTACTTCCTTATCCCAGACAGACAGAAACAGAAACTTACTATGGAACAGTTAACATGCCAGCATTCTGCAAAATAGAAAGCTAAGGATAGAAAAGTGCCCCGAGTCCCTAAAAGCAACTCTAACAAGAAAATACTAGGAATTTTAGAAATTATTAAATGTGAGGAATAAATAAGTCTCTGATTTCCATCGTCTTATATCTGATGCTGTTTATTTGGAAATCACGTAAGATTGAATTCTGCTTTTATTTTTTTGTTTTGTTTTTTAATAAACACGCTGTGCTTATAAAACTTGTTAGAAAAAGAATCAGTCCACAGGCAGCAGTTCATCAGGCCATTTGGTTTTGTGTGATACATTACTCAATTCTGCCCTCATTTTTTACAGTCAGATAAGGCATCCTGATTTACATCCTGATAAGGATGCCTTAAAGAGCCAATCAAAATCCAAAAGGAACAAGAGCAGAGGCAAGTGGACTCATCAACAGAATGAAGTTTAAAAGATTCCTATAATGTACATGAAATAAAATCAGCCTGGGCAACAAAACACCAGTCATTAAAATCTCTGATTCCAAATGCCACTTTTACTTTGATAGGTGGAACTACCTACCATTGTACTGCCATTCCTAAATAGCATCCAGAAATTTGATATGACTGCTTTAGTTGTTCAAAACTTTTAAGTGCAGTGATTTAATTTATAAAGGCTCAACAGTGGGTAAACTGGACAAGCTGCAGCTGCTGTTGAACTGCTTGAAAAGCTATTAACAATGCTTGAGAACATCTTGAAAAGAGCTGAGCACATATGTAACTTCATTCCTTTGGCAGCAGGTGGAATCCTCAAATCTGGAGATTACTGAATTTCTGTTATCAGAAAGAAACACACCTACCAAAAGGGGGGAAAGGGCATGAAACAACAAACAGTATGGGGGTAGGAGGAATAAAAAAAGTTCCTTATAAAAGTAGCGCTGAAGGCTACGCAGACACCTCTAACTTGAAACTCTTGGGAGAAATTATGCTGGCTGACAAATTGCTTCTTGTGGCTTCAAAGTTTCAGTAGAGTATAGTCAGAGTACAGTTGGTAGAAAATGGGTGTGCACTGCTAACACTGGGCAAGACCTTTTCCTACCACTGATTTTTCACACCCAGTGGTTATGTGCTTGGCTAATTTTAGGCATGCATGTGAACCCTGTGGCTCGGTATGCACCAAGTGCCTTGTTGAGCAGAGTCTGAAATACTCCTGCAGACAGGACAGTTATGTCACAGGGGGCTGCTCCTGCTCCCTCTGAACCTGTGTAATCCTCCCTGAAACTGCAAACCATTTAAGAGCCTTGATGAATGTAGCCAGGAAAGGGCTGTAATTCACAGAAAGGGATGATTTTGCATGTAAAAAGGGGCATATTTTTAAAAAGTTCCCTACACATCAGAACTCTAATGTTTCTGAAAGCATGGTCAATTTTTGAGCAAGTCTGTCTAGAAAGCACATTGGGACACACATGCAAGTTTATGTGTATTTTTCAGGAAAGCCAACATGTTAAATACAAGACTGGCTATTATTCACATTATATATATTTAAAATCTAGGCAGATATACATGTATTATACATATGTATAAATTAATGGAATGCATTTCAGTTTTCATTATTTTTTTCTGAGCTTTACAGTGGGACTAAAAATTGTACAGCAACTTGCCCGTAAAAATAAGTTTGAAAGAAGAAAAGTTCATTTTTTTGCATGAACAAGACATGTTACAGACATGCCATTTTCCACCCCTTATCCTGAAATTTAAAAGCTTTGGTGTCTCAGAAATGCAAGGGCATCAAATACTTGACCTTTAGAAAAACAAAGCAAACCAAGATAACTATCCCCCAGATACATCAGGTCTGTTAATGTACTCCAGAGAAGCCAGGATGACTTGAGAGCAGGGGAACTCTGTTTTCATAGTGTTTTATCCATGGTTTAGAGGCATGAGCTCAGGTTCACTACACCGTAACATTTATAAACTACTCTTAAAAAGCTTTTTGCAGGCTCTCTGCTGAGAGGAAAAGAAATTAAGCGACCCTAAAAGTGTTTAGAATCCGTATTTAAATTACAGCAGCCAAGCTAAGGACTTGCATGTTTATTTGCACATTGCACACCCATTTTTTTGATTTGTAAAACTGATTTTTACAAGCAGAATATGCCCATTTTTGCCATGAGTTGTTTTTAAAAATAGAGGCCAGACAAAGAACAAGAAAATATTCGTCTGCCTGACTCTTAAGATAGATGAGTGAAGCATGGTTATAAAGACTTTTGTCTCACAGCTTTTAGCAAATGAAAGGTGACAACTTCTTTAAGGACAGTGGAGCAACAGGGCATGTAGCCTGTGAGTCAGTCATACCTTCCCATTTAAAAACAGAATTAAAGTTCCACGGCATATAAAGTTTTGAGGAATAGTTAAGACTAAACCCCTCGAGTACCTTGCCTTTAGCCTCAGCAGCTGGCAGTCACCCTGTGGGTGCCTGGTGCTGCGATCGGGCTCTGCTTGGGCTAGGTACAAGGTGTGGCCGCGGGTTTCCTGACGGGTTTGGCCTCCTGGCTACAAGATCTGGGAAGGGAGGGATGATTGACGTCAATTTGCAGCACGCATGTCAAAGAGCTGGGTAAATAATGTCTGATAGCGTTATCGTTCTGTGCTCCCCATTCATGCCTTTCCTAGAGTTACTTTTCCAAACTTTTTTTTTTTTTTTTTTTTTTTTTTTTTAAATTTCATGGTTAAACAAGGCAAAACTTTTCCTACGAATCTTCCCATTTTACTTCCCAATCCGGAGCGGTGGGTAAAGCTAAAGGCACTAAAATAAGCACGTGAAGCGGCTGTTGGATTAGGAGAATTTCAGCACAGAATTTCAACTCGGTTCCCGTCTCGGGCAGCGGAGAGCCTGGAGCGGCCCCGGCACACATCGAGTACGGCGGAGGCTGGGAGGGAGAAACTCCTGCGGTGGGAAAAGAGTAAAAGCAGAGGCGACAGAGCCACGATTTTGATTTCCTGCCGGAGCAATCCGCACGCCCCAGGGCCGGGCAGCCACGGGGCCAGCCGGGTCCCATCCCGGAGCCGTGTCCCGGATCCCTCCCGTCCCGGGCGGGCACTCACCATTGTACAGCGAGCCCCGGCTCTTCCTGGCCAGCGTCTGCTGGACCTGCCGCTGGATCCGCAGCGCTTTCTCCTCCCCGGCGCGATCTCCCGACAGCTTCAGCCGCTCCTCGGAGGGCAGCGCCAGGCTGGAGCTGTCCAGCTCGCCCAGGATCTGCTGGCCCAGCACGGTGCGGATGTAGCCCTGCTCGGGCCCTGCTCGGGCCATGGGCTCGGCTCCGCTCGGCTCCGCGGACCTGTTGCGCCTCCGCCGCTTCCCCAGCGCCGGGGCCGAGCCGCGCCCCGCCCGCCGCACAGGTGCCAGGCACGGCCCCCTGCCCGCCCCGCCCCGGCCCGCGGGGACCGGTTCTGCCCTGCCCCGCTCGGCCCCGCGCCGCTATTCCGCTCCCCTGACCTGCCCACGGGGGAAAGGGTCCGGCGGGGCTGCCCGGCACGGCACAGCCCAGCACAGCCCAGCACAGCCCAGCCCAGCCCGGCAGAGCCCAGCCCAGGCCGGCACAGCGCTCCCCGGCACAGCCCAGCCCGGCACAGCCCAGCCCAGCCCAGCCCGGCCGCAGCCCAGCCCCGCCCGGCACAGCCCAGCCCAGCCCAGGCCGGCACAGCGCTCCCCGGCACAGCCCAGGCCGGCACAGCCCAGGCCGGCACAGCGCTCCCTGTCACAGCCCAGCCCAGCCCAGGCCGGCACAGCGCTCCCTGTCACAGCCCAGCCCAGCCCAGGCCGGCACAGCGCTCCCTGTCACAGCCCAGCCCAGCCCAGCCCGGCACAGCGCTCCCTGTCACAGCCCAGCCCGGCCTTCGCCAGCGGGGAGCGGCCGCCGCCTCCGGGAAGCGCCGCCTGTCCCCGTCCTCCCGCCGGGGCAGTCCCGGAGCGGCTGGGGCCGCGATCGTGCGTGTTTGTGTGAGTGTGTGTGAGTGTGTGTTTGTGTGTGTGAGTGTGTGTTTGGGTGTGTGTGAGTGTGTGAGTTGTGTTTGTGTGTGTTTGTGTGTGTGTGAGTGTTTGTGTGTGTGTGAGTGTGTGTGTGTGTGTGAGTGTGTGAGCTGTGTGAGTGTGTGTGAGTGTGTGTTTGGGTGTGTGAGTGTGTGTTTGGGTGTGTGTGAGTGTGTGAGCTGTGTTTGTGTGTGTTTGTGTGTGTGTGTGTGAGTGTGTGTTTCTGTGTGTGTTTGAGTGTTTCTATTTGTGTGTTTGCGTATGTGTGTGAGTGTTTGTGTGAATTTGTGTTTGTGTGTGTGTTTCTGTGTGTGTGTTTGAGTGTTGCTGTTTGTGTGTGTGTTTGTGTGAGTGTGTGAATATGCGTGTGTGTGTGTTTGTATTTGTGTGTGTGTTTGTATTTGTGTGTGTGTTTGTGTGTGAGTGTGTGTTTCTGTGTGTGTGTGTGAGTTTCTATTTGTGTGTGTGCTTGCATTTGCGTACGGGTGTGTGAGTGTGTGTGTGAGTGTTTGTGTGAATTTGTGTTTGTGTGTGTGTGTTTGCGTGTGTGTGTTTCTGTTTGTGTGTGCGTTTCTGTTTGTGTGTTTGTGTGAGCGTGTGTTTGTGTGTGAGTTTGTGTTTGTGTGTGTGTTTGTGTGTGTGTTTGTGTTTGCATGCTTGTGTTTGTGTTTCTGTTTTTGTGTGTCTTTGTGTCGCACCCGCCGGGACTCCAGGTTCCCGTGGCACATGCACCCCCTGTGAACAAACGCACGGACCCATTTTAAACACATAAATATCCGCTGTCCTCGCGTGCTGTCCCTCACAGATGCTTTGCATCACGGTATATATGAGGGAATTCTGTGTTCTTGTGCCTTTACACATTGTGTACCTAAGTTTCAGCCTGGAAGTAGAAGATGCTGTATGCGCGGTGCTCCGTGCTGTGCAGACCAAACTTTCAGGCGGGCTGCTGGTTTGGGAGGTTTTCCTGCTGTCTGGGTTTTTTCCAGGCTGCCCTAAGGGATTGCAGAGAGGTGAGTTACAGCCGCCTTCTCTCCGTTTGGTTGTAAAGAGGCGATGAGGGAATTGCTCAATTAAAGCTCGGAAAAACCCCGGCTGGCTCTGCCCCTGCTGTCGTGAGCGAGCGGGGGTTTGTCCCCCTGAAGTACTGCTGGGGGAAGGCTGAAATTCTCACACCATCTCAGGACATAGCTTGGGTTTATGTTCAAACACTCTACCCAACGGTGGGTTCAAAGGAGGAGGAACAAGGGAAGGTACAGTGCTTTGGGGAAAGGAAAATTCGGGTTTTAGAAAAAGAACTGGGCGATCCAGAGTTACACAATTAAAAAAACTCCCAAATTCCACCAGACTAGATGTAGGTATAACTAATGTGGCTTTTAACTTCATATATTGCTATTTCAGAGACAAGGGACTCAAAATGAGCTGTTGAAGCTTTTTTTTAAGCCAAATTTCAGACAGCAGGGGGGGTACACATGGCTGGGGAGGAGCTGGGGTGATCTTTAACTTAGGGTTCACTGCAACATAAGAAACTGGGAACCTTCTCACAAAAATCATGATGGGGAGGAAGAACTGGCTCTGCACTTCTGAGTCCAGAATCCTTTTACCCCTGATTTTTACTCTTTGTCTCTCTTCTGTTTTTTCATTAAAAGGAGGAGGAGGCTCTGGCCCTTCTCTGAATTAAAGTCACTCCCCTTTGTTCTAATGTGGCACCCACAGGAGAGGTCCTGCTAGTGATACATGAGAATAGTTTCACTGGCTGAGGGAAAATAAATGAGTGACACACTCCTTTCCTTATAAACGGGGGAAAATTATATATTGGAGCAGAAAGGTTGGAGATGGTGGGGTGGAGGGGGGAACCAGCTGGGAAAGAGGAGCAGGAATTTGTGGAGAGGGGGAAATTGGAGGTATGTGGCAGAATGACAGATAACAGTGGTTTCTCAGGCATACAGCTCTTTTTGTTGTGCAGTAGGACAGGACTAACTTGCACCCTGACCTGTTAATAAAGCTGTGTTCATGTCATCAGTCAATCATACACTCCTGATGAATATGGGCAGAATTGGGATGGACAGGAAATAATTGTAACAGAAAAGTGCCAGGGTGGAAAAAAGAAAGAATGGAGAGGATAGGGCAGGAAAAACAACGGGGAAGACACATCACAGCTAGAAAGGAATGTAAACTATGTCAGAAGCTATGTTAGACCCTTTTGCTGACATGCAGACAGTCACAAAAGCATTTCCAGTAAACAATAGATACTTCATTCTCAGGCAGTATGAGTGAGGAGATTAGAAATAGTCTAAAAAATGTGAAACATTTCCTCCCCTCCTCCTTTTCCCTGCCCTCTTCTCCATTCCCGAACTCCAGCACAAACACGAATTCTAGATAGTTTTTATAGTCAAAACAAATTTGCTTTAGCACAAACTAATGCACCTGAAATGGATTTAATATTTAGAAAAAACTTGCAGAGGGTGCCCTCAGATGCTGCTGACACCACAGAGAGGTTTACAAGCTCTTGGCACCGTGGCATCACCTCTGTTGAATTGTTATTAACTTTATTTAGCAAGTATGTGCATTTATTTGTGCTTGTGAGATCTGTGGCAAAAGAAATAGCAGTTTGCTCTAGGCTTTAAAATCTTTAATTATATTTCTGAGATAGATTTCTCTCCTTGTAACTAGGAGTGCTGACTGGAAAGTTGGGGGCAGGGAGAGAGAGGAGAAAGAAAGAATTTTGCCTGCACAGCAATTCAGAAAATGCTTAGCCAAGATCTGAAATAGAAATGAATTAAAGTTTTTTCTTAGCTGAAGGAAATAAACAAATATCCTTGAAGCGGATTCATTTTGGATTAATATCCCATCTCAACTGAATTAAAAATAAAAGCCCCAAGTCTTTTGAGAGTGAAATACTTTAGCAGTGTCATCTGCAGGCAGAAAACAACATAGCTGGGACTATCCCTAAAAGATTGCAACTTGTGATACATGTTTGCTCATTAGATTTTTGAAAAAGAGAGTTTATTGCAATGCAAGTGCTGATTGAGGGATGTGAAACACCATATAAAACATTTGCTTTCAGCCCAGTGTCTGATGCAGTCAAGCAGATTAGGAAACCTAGTTTTTTTTTTATAAGACATATTTCTTATTCTTACCAGATGTTCTTGGCCTAAACCAAAAACATCTCTCCATCAGAAGTTTCCCACAAGTGATATTTATATGAAAGTTGTGGTGATTTGTGCTTTCACTCTTTTTTTCCTTCCCAATCCCCCCCCCTCTCTCTGTTAGAACTTATGGAAGCAGCCAGGTTTGTGCCCTGGAAACAGCTGATTTTCAGCTGCAGGAAAAATGGGTGTGTGTATGAACACTGATGTGCCCATTTAAATGTGAAACAGCATCTTAAATACACCCAGGAATAATGTGTAGGACCGCAGAGAAAACAGATTGCCATTCACTCAAGGTTTGCTTTTACCCCCGTTTTCAATTTGGATCCCGTGGCTGAAGGTGTTGTATCAAAGTGTTAAAAACGAGAGCAGGCTCCCGGTACTAAAGTGATTTCAGTGTTTATTGTAAGAGAAAGAAAGGCCTAAAGCAAGGGGCCCGGGCTGAGCAGGAGCGCTCCTGCTGAGGATGCTGCATCGCTGGCGCTGGGGCTGCTCAGCAGCGATGGCCCCGGTGGAGCAGCTCACATTCAGTGGGCCAGAAGCCCCTTTCTATCCTGGTTTTTGTCCCTTTGGATTGGTTTCTTTTTGGATCCTTAATTTGCACGAAGGTTTAAGGCACTGGATTGGCCCATTACAGCTCTGTCCAGGCTGGCTCGGGGAGTGCTGCACTTTACTGAGGTGTGTTATGGTACATTGAGCACTGTATTTCTTATAACTATCCTTTAAACCCCTTTTACAATATAACAACCAAACTAACTTGTTTAACAATTATCAAATATTTTACAGCAGTTTCTAACCCATTTTTAACATAAGTACCGGCTAGTCAGGAAGAGCAGGATTTTTTTCCCCTACCCGTGTCCTCTTCCCTCTGGTTGGATTTGGTGATCCCGCCGAGGGAAAGGGAAGGGACCCGCTCCTCCCGGCCGGGAGAAGCGCTCGGAGGAGCGAGAGGCCACAGTGCCACCGCGTGTCCCCTCGCTGGAACGGCACGGCCGAGCCCGCCCGGCAGAGAGCGCTTGGAAAGAGTTAACTGCGTGCTTTAAAACCGCATTTTCTTTGGATCTTCTTCCAGTAACTTTTTTTTTTTTTTTTTTTTTTTTTTTTTTTTCACTCTAGCATCGTTTTTGGAAACAAAAAAGAAGAATATGATCTATTTGGTCCTGTAGGATAATTTGAAGTAAATATATATATATATTTCTTTTTTCTGAGACGCCTAGAGGAAAAATGCTATTTTTACATTGGTAAAATGAGTGTGATAGGGGTTCTCTGCCTGTAAGAGATATTGCAATAATTGAAAGAGATATTGCAAGAAATCACAGCCCATTTATTGCAATGAGATTTTGCAATAAATGGGCTGTGATTGAGGCTGTTATAGATGGATGATGAGATGATTGGCTCTCACAATTAAAAGATCACTATTGTGTGAATATTAAGAAAAGCTTTAGTGCTGTACAGTTATGTTATTGCAGTTTAGATGTCCTCTGTTCTCCCCACAGTTCCTTTCCCCCCTGTACTGTTGCCATCAGACAGCCTGGGCTGTCTAGGACAGGTACAAAGAGGCTGCACAGGTGTCCCTGGCATGGGGCAGTGGGGAATGGAAAAGCTTGGGGGTGCTTAGGGGGGCAGCATGGCAACACCTGACCTCCAATCCAGTTACAAGCAAGCATCTCCACTGATAAATGGCAAAGAGGAGCTGACTGACAGACTCTGGGAGGGGCCAGGGCTGGCTGATGCAGCCCCCAGGGGTGTAAAAGACTGAGCATCCATCTTGAAGGTGAACTGGCCATGTGGTGTCTGTGAGGGGCAGGTCCCAGTGCTGCAACTTTTTCCTTATGTAGTCCTTTGTTGTATTTTTGTTAAGGTTTAATAAACCTTTTTAAATTTTCAAAGTGAGCAGTTGTCTCTCACAAGGCTCTCTGCCTGACCTAGACAGAGTTCAAAGGAGCAGCAAATTGCCTGAGGAAAGGGAAAGCACAGTCACACACACATTATGAAAATTATTCTCACTGAGACGTCACACACCTTCTCTCAGTTCCATGAGGTGGGTGTGGAACTGCTGGCTTTGAAATTCCAGGCCATAGCCCAGAGCTGACTAAGTGACTTGAGCAATACCAAAACTGCTGCATGGCCATGAGCTTTGCTTTATGTCTCAGGAGAGCCAAGGACTGCAGATAACAGTGGCTCCTCAGGCTTCTCTTTTTTATTGTGCAGTAGGACAGGACTTGCCTGCATCCTGCCCTCTTTAACAAAGTTCATTTCATCACTCAGGCCTCGATTTGTTTCTCCCTGCAGCTGGGGGTGTTGGTGTCTATCCCACCTGGAGCAGGGAGGCAGGTGTAGCCCCCAGGTAAAACCTCTGCCTGAGCCACAGTCTGAGGAGCAGCTTTGTGTGGTGTCACTGCTACAGAGTGACAGATCTGATGGCAATGGGGTGGTTGGTGCTGCCAGAGATCTGCTGGAGAGCTTTGCTGGGCTGCTTTCAGCCAAGGGATGTTTTTGAAGGCTGTGCCCAGCACAAGTTGTGGGGTTAGATTGCAGTCTCCAAGAGAAAGGGTGACTGCCCTCGTGTACAGTGACATCTGTCCTCTGTGATGCTGTAAAAGGGTTTTGTCACAGTGAAGGAGGCAACAGGAACAGAGGGAGCTGAGACAAAGTTTTTAACATGCCTGACTGTGAATAATCCCTGTGGAGCTTCCCCAGATAGATGGGGAATGTTTTAGTTGATAGTAGGCTCCTCTGCACTGTGGGTAGGGGACAGTCTGGCTGCACAGCCCCATTGGGAAGATATTTTCCAGAGATTAAGAATGGAGGAGACAGCATTAATCTAAATTTTGTCTCCCAGCTGATCCTTTCTGTGTGGCAGGACCACCTGCATGCTGTGGTCTGGAGGTGGGGTGTCACAGACATCTTTTATGAAAAATCCTTTCCTTAGGATTTTTCTTCCTGAGAAGCTGAGAGGCCTCAGGAACAAAATGTAAACATTGGTTATCTGCTGCTGTGGAATGCAACAGGTGCATCTGGGATTGGTCCATGTTGGTTGTTTCTGGTTAATGGCCAATCACAGCCCAGCTGGCTCGGACAGAGAGTCCAAGACACAAGCCTTTGTTATCATTCCTTCCTATTCTATTCTTAGCTAGCTTTCTGAGGAAATCCTTTCTTCTATTCTTTTAGCATAGTTTTAATGTAATATATATCATAAAATAATAAATCAAGCCTTCTCAAACATGGAGTCAGATCCTCAACTCTTCCCTCAACCTGAGGCCCCTGGGAACACAGTCACAGTGGGGTGCTCAGCAAGTTCTGGGGGAAGGTGGCAAAGCCCCTTCTGTCCCAGCCAGTCAATATCTTGTGGGTAACTCCCCTGGCTGTGCTCTTCTTGCCCAGTTTATCACAGCAGGCTCAAGGCTTGCTGGCAAAGCAGACAAAACTGAGCAGCAGGGAAATACGGGCAAAGCTGGTAATGGTGCATTTAAGCATCAATAAAGTAACAGCATGGCCCTGTCCGTGTGTTGGACTGTTGTCCTGCTGACTCAGGCAATTGCCTGTGCCTAAGACTTGTTCTCTTGTCCTCATTTCTTTCCTTTCCAAATCCCTGTGCTCTGTTTCATCCCATCATTTTGAGACTTTCACTTTAACAATCAAGTGTAATATTTAAAAGAATGTGTTTTCTTTTTTCATTCTCCTTTTTCTGCCTCAGAGATGCACATAAGCAGTTTTTGGAACAAAGCTTATGCCCTGCATCTGTCAGTCCTTGAGTCATCTGGGAGCTGGGCAGACAGCCAGGAAAGATGTGGGAAGACACATTCAAATGGTGCTATCAGATCCTGTGCTATAAAGAGCAGCAATCCTGACTGTCTGCAGGGCTTGGAATGAAAGGGATGGAGTGGGGCTAATTCCAGGAAGCTGCAATCACTGCTTTGGGTAGCACTCTTATTCTGTTGTCTCAGGTGGGGATACTTTGCCAGGCATTAGCATTTTGGTAAAAGAATGTGCTGCATATGTAGGTGGAGGTATAAATATTCTGAAAGCGAGGATACTGGGGTTTATTTGTGTTTATTTGAGCTGTTATTGAATGCAGTAGCACCTAGAGGCTCTGAATTTTATCAAGGCCCTCTTTCACTGGGTGCTGCATGTGTGAGTGTTTTGGCTTCACCTTGTGCTACAAGGAAACAATACCATCCAAATGGCTGGTGTCTCATCTTTATATACAAGGCAGGGATGGAGAAATTAAATGTTTTTCCTCAAGAAGTGTGGTATCTCAGAGACTGAAAACCATCTCTTATTTTTTGGCTCCTAATTTTGAAATGTATGAGATGGGGTTATTGAGGAAAGTATTAGAGTAACATTTTAAAACACTTTTATTTCCCTAGTGTTAGTAAAAGAGTTTCCATTTGCCATATTTCCTCCATCAAAAAGATCATAAAACTTTGAGATAAAACTACATTTTAAAAAAAAATAAGAACTATCAACAGCTGTCCTCCCGGCAAAATGAAAATTTGTATTTTCGTTAAAATATCCTAATTTATTTTCCTTTTATATTTAGCAAAGTTGTAGAAATAAATGCTAAGGGGGCTTGAGGAGTATATCTGCTAATTTTCTGCTGTAAAACAGGATTAACTGTATCTAAAATAACAGATATCTTCCTAATCTGCTTTTAATATATTTAATGCGTGATGGGAGACTATTTCTGTATCATTCTGTTGATCCACGACCTGAGGATGCACACATGAAAGATTTGTTATAAAAGACACTCATCTGCATAATACCAGGTAATGCATCCATCCTCCCCACTCACCACCAGAGAATGACAGGATGCACTACAACTTACAGGAGGTGAAGCTGGAAGGGCACTGAAGTGCACATGCCTGTTCATTGTGGAATTCCTAACTGCACAAAGCAGGCACAAAGCTGCCTGGCCTCTGTTCCTGGGGAAGGAAAACCTCAGTTAGGCTCCAGCTTGCCAGAAGACTTTATAAGCAATCAGAAGAGCTTATAAGCAATCTGTGTGTAAGGCCAGCAAGGACTGCTGTCAGGAGCTGCTCCATGACACAATGACTTCCCAGCAGTTTAGGGAGTTTTTTTTGGGGGTGGGGTTTTTTTTTTGGATCAATCAGGTTGATCCTCATTTTATGGGCACATTTTTTGTTAGTGAGGTCAGGAAACGCACAGTCCAATCTGATCCTGGCTCAAAATAAATGCAAACAGGTTTGCAGTAAAAACTTGCCTGGTTTCCTAAACTTTTTAAGGTTTATAACTCTTTCTAGGTTTTGCTGTTAGCACAATGAGTAGTGGGTATAATACAAGGAAAAAGTTAATACCCTAGGCATTTCCAGCAGGGTTTAGGGAGTGCACAAGAGCCATGGCTACCCTAATAGCCTACCATGCTGTCATGGTGGCCAGCAGTGGATGTCTGGTATAAAACCAGCACAAGGGTGGAACAGTACTCCCTGAGCATCCTTCTGCAGCTTGCAGAAATGTGCAGCTCAGGGATGTCTCCAGCCAGAGGCAGTACCTTTGTGTTTAATTGTCTTTAATGATTTTCCCCCAGTCGTTTGAATGATGCCTTTTTGCATGACTATTGCCCCTCTGTAACAGCTTAATTACAGGGTATGGGGAGATACATTCCCGTTTGTGTTGCTCCAAAATGCTGGATGATAATTTCATTTGATGTAATCTATTTTTGGTATTATGACAAAAAAAAAAAAAAGAAAAAAAAGAAAGGAATTAGAGTTTCTTATTCATCCTGTCTGTTCTACTGATTATACAGTTCACTGTTATGTTCCTCTGAAATTGGTTTTCCAGGCTGAAAAGTCCTCTAACCTTTTCATCTCCCTTTCTATGCAAATTGTTTCAGATTGTAGGGCACCTTTATCAACCTTCATTTTTCTTGCTCAACTCTACAATTTTTAAGATGGGATGCCAGAACTGCACACAGCATTTAAGGTGCTGAGACACCTTGGACTTACACAGTGATATAGTCATTATTTCCTTTCTTTCCTTGTTTTCTTTCCATTCTGCACCTAATAATTCCTTTATGTTCAGTTAGCATTTTTGGCTGCTTCTAAACAGACATTTTGAAGTCAAACACTAATGCAGAGGATTTTTTTTTTTTTGACCTTCACATTCCTTGAAGAATGTTGAATATAAACACATTTTAGTGGTTATTACAGAGATAGTCCTTGATAGTAACATTGTGACACGAGCCAAAAATGCCACTGGGAAGGGAGACAAAATCAGATGCTCCCCCTTGAGTTGCCTGACTAGCTTATCCATGAAACATTCCTGCAGAGTGTCTAAAAATACCGGAGTGACATTTAAATGTACATAGGAGTAATTAAATTCTACTATTATGATGGTATTTCCAGTCCTGGCAGACTCTCTGAAAGGGATTTTTTCTTAGTTTGTCCCTGTGGTTAACTGTCCTGATCTTGACCTGGATTAGTGCTAATGTGTAGACTTTGCTTGAGATTGCTTTTAAATATTTTGCCTGACACAGCTGTAGGAGATTTGAGATTTGCAGTTGGACATCAAACCACTGCTGTAGTTTTGGTGGTCTTGCACAATGTCCATGGGGCTTTAGAATACACGTCAGCTTTGATGATGAAGGTCAAGTGTGTAAACACAGTTTAAAATTGTGACGGTATAAAGGAGTAAACCAAAATATTTGTTAGAAACAGATTTCTAACCTGTAGAGAGGAAGCAATGGAGGAAATTGCTTGCTTTTT
Organism: Agelaius tricolor; assembly: GCF_023055355.1. NCBI lineage: Eukaryota > Metazoa > Chordata > Aves > Passeriformes > Icteridae > Agelaius > Agelaius tricolor. The sequence goes on from NW_027269263.1 coordinate 10,527,454, forward strand.
TCCAAAGACTGCAAAGTGTTTCACTTGTGTTCATGAACCAAACTTGATAGCATCACCTAAACAGAGAGTTTGGCACCTAGGGCCTTCCAGCCATCTGCAAAATGAGATGAAACCTTGTGGGGGGGTTCTTACAAACATTCTCTAGCTGTGGCTTGATCAATATACTCAAACACTCTCAGGCCTCCCCTTTGCTCCCCTGTTGCATAATAAATTCATGTATACTTATCTGGATCACAGCACCTGCCATCTGTTGATCCAGGTGTTAAATGTGGACGGAGGAAGTTCTCTGTGCCAGTCAATTGTTCCTTGCTATGTGTTGCTTCTCCTGAAGTCAGCTATCATTGTCATGCTAGCAGGAGATTTGGATGCTGCTGCTTTTTTTGCCAGTTTGTGGAATCTTTTAGATAAATTATAGGAATATGTGCAGACCCATTGTGCTCTCTGTAGTATCCTGATTCATTTTTAGATTCATGAAGACTGTAACTAGGAATTTCCTTCTCTGTGCCAGCAGACACTCTATTTCAGTCCCCTTTGGCAACTCCAGGCCATCATTCCAAATGACAGAATGGGATAAAGTGCTTCCTGAAAATCTGAAATAATGCTTCCAAATACCTCCCTGATGTGAAGCCACTGTCAGTAATGCAGATACAGCATGGATGGATATTGTCTTGGCCTCCACTGAATCTGTTTCATTTGGTTTTGGCAACACACTTGAGATTTTTTTAAATGAATCTGTAAGTCTCTCCACAATCTGAATCCAGTCTGGCTGATCTTGTTGAAGTTGTACTTTTTTTTTGACATTGATGAAAATTAATTGATCCCTAGACATGCTGTTGATACTAATTTATTTCCTGCAGCTGCAAAAAGCCCTTATCTCAACAGGCAATTTAAACTGGAATATTCAACCCAAAAGCAGTCTAAGCAGCAAGGACATTTCTTTTTTGTTTAGATCTTATTTGGAAGAAGGGACTGCACAATACACAGTGGCCAGTAATTTAACTGGAAAATCTTAACTGGAAAACTGTGGACATCTTCTGTTACTGACAGATTCCTTTCCAGCCCTCTCTGAAAGCCCTGCTGAAAGTTTTCCCCACTAGATCTGGAATCATGTGCAGAGAAAGGTGGGAATTTCATCCCCAAACTCTGTTTTTTTTTTAACAAGGAAAGAGCACCAAAGGCCTTCAGTTGCTAAATCACTGTTTCATTTAGAATGTAAATTAATCAATTAGGGCATCACAGTTGTTTTAGGACATTTTTACAGCTAAAGTGGATGAACTACAATAAATCTCCTTCTTGACCACTCTGATCCTTGCAGGTCTGTTTGTTTCCCCTTGCCCATCAAGAGGACACTGCAGAAACTCCTGCAGCCTCCTCTCCTTTGCTAAGGGTGCTCTGCAATGCCAACTTTTACATAGTTGTTGCCAAAATGATAGGTTCCACTTCTTTTTTTTTTGCACTTTCAATAAATGCTTTTGTTCTTTCCTTTGTGGGGGGCGTAGCAGCAGCTTGGTCACAGGGTGAGATTCCAGGCTTGCCTTGTTGCTACTGCTGCAAAATGAGAAATTTCTCTTTTATTGGGTTGGTTTTCTGTGAGATTGGCAGGTGAAGGAGCAGCACCAAATCTGCTGGCAGTAGCTGGCAGGTGACTCAAGCTGGACAGGTTTGTTCTCTCTTGCAGGCTGCCCCTCACTTCTCTTGGGGTTCTCTCCTGTCACTGCTTTATGCCTTTTTCTCCTTTCTCCCTCTCTCTAAAGTGTTCAGTATAACTCAGACTATAGTGGCCCAGATGAGACAGACTGTGCTCTCTTGCAAGATTCTAAAAATAAAAAAAAATCCACAGTATGGAAAGGAAATTAGGTTGTTTCATCAAATATATGTAGGCAAACATACATGTAAAATGCATACATCCAATTTTATGCATTTTAAATGGAAAAGAAGATGAAAATTTGTGTCTGTAGAAATTACAGTCAGTTGGAAAACATGCATGAGCTACTTTCCATCAGCTTTCCTCTCACTACTGGGATCCATCAGTAACAGTTTGTTTATTCCCTCCTGGACTGAGTAATTTAGCTCCTCTTTTCTCCATCATAGGGACATGGCTGAAGAAAGGCTCTGTCTTCTATGCTATATTCCATAGCTCTGAAACAACATCTTAGCAATAGCCCAAATCAAGAAAATTGAATACTGTCAATATAGATCTCTTTATGTTGTATCAGCTTCCTAGGATTGGTTTTTTTTTCCCCTCAGTTTCCTCTCCCTCCCCCTTGTGAAAGCTGCTCTGGGCTTTTTTAACCCCTGTTGAGTGCTGGGCTGTGCTCTGCTCTGAGCTTTGGCAGTCTATTAGTAACGGGTGATGTGGCTCTTCATTTTTTGTGTATGAGCGCACAGAGGAATGCACAGACAAGCACAGACCAATGCTCTCATTCCTCTGTCCAGGGGAGCTCACTGGAGAGGAAGAAACTCTGCATTTCTTGTCTACTCATGGCTATGAAATAGGACTGCAAATCGTTTTCTAGGGATGTCGAGGTTTTAATCAGTTGCAATTTCAGCTGGACAAAAAAATCCAAGAGCAAATAACTTACAACATGAAGAGCATAGATCTGTGCATTCAGTGGTTGTATGTGGGACCAAGGAATGCATGCTTCATCCAAACCAGAGTAGAAGTTTGACCCTTTGTCATCAACAGATTTCCCAAGCTGTATCAGTACAGAGCTCATTGTATCTTTTCAGGCTGTTTGCAATAGAAGTGGGGGACCAAAATGCCCCACAAATTCCCATCATATTCATGGCAATTTGGCTATATAAAATAAAAGAAAAATGGGATTTGGCCATATAAATAAAATAACATGGCTGCACTATATAATGTTTGGCTTCATGTAGCCACACTTTCCTCTGAAAGCCAAGGTGTGACAAAGGGGGAGTGAAAAAAGGTGAAAAAAAAAGAAAAAAAGTGAGACTTGCATCCTTGTATGAGGTGAGATTTGTCCATGTCACAGCCTATGTCCACTTCAAGAACACTCTGAATCTATCTTTTAAAAAATAACCTCAGTAAATCAGGCTAACAGACAGGACAGCAAAAAGCTGCATGACAAATCCAAGCTTGCCAGCTGGAAAATGGAGACAATAGAAAACCCCAGGAGATCTCCACTTTGCCTAAAGTCATACAGGTCTTGAATCCTGAGATCCAGTCTGGACTTTGACCCTTTTGCTGGCAATTTCTTTGTTCTAAGTATGAATTTAATGGTTCTTTGAGCCATATCTCTTGTATTAATCATCAAATGGCAATAATGCTGTTCAGGTGGTTAAGAGCCTTCTATCCCTGCTTTTATCTCTTCCAAAAGGAAAAGTACTCAAAAAGACAAATTTTATATTTGTATTCCATCTTATGAAGGATAACTATATATTATGGGCTTCAGTGTAAAATAAAAACGATTAAGAAAAATAAAGATTCTCTATATCAAACTGGGCTGTTTTGCTGAAACTTAACTACATTTGTCAAACATATGATCTACTCTGTGTTCTCCAAAAGCTGATTTTTAATTACTGACATTATTTCTTGGTTACTGTACATAGAAGAAGAGTGTGACTGCACTTGTCAGCCACTTTTCCTACACAGAGTTGTTCCTTTTCAGAATTTATGTACTCTTGTAGCATACTGAGAAAGAAATTAAAAAGCACAGAGATTTAATCTTTGAATTAAATTGCAATTAAAGTTGCAATTGCTCAAGGTGCTATTTTCCTTTTTCAAACTTAGCAAAAGGTTACTTAGAATATAGCTAATGACAATTTTGAAGGAGTTATGGGAAAATGTGCATATATAATACTTGACTTCAAAGTCACGTGAAAACATTGCAATTAAGTTCTGTGAGACTCACTGAACTCTTTGGTTTCTCTAGGTGCACACTTTGCAGGAAATGTTGCAGGCAGGAGGAAAGATGGGGTGCTAAAGACTGTGGCTTACCTTGAGCAAGGTAAAATCTGCTTCCAGCACAGAGATGGAGAAAGAGCCACATTTTCTTTTTTCATCAAGAGGAAATAAGTAAGAAATGATGAAGAAAGAATAATAAAAAGAGATGGGAAATGATGTTAGATTTATTCACACTGAGAATAGAGCCTTCATGAACTGAGTAATAATAGCAAGAAAGTATTTGGACTTGGGGTTGAATCAATCTACTCCAAACTTTAATGAACTTTGAATTGTGTCTCTGTATTGTTAGTGTCTTTTTAATGGAAAATAATAAAAGATTGGAAATATAGGCAAGTTGCATGTTACAATAAGCATAGTAATGAGACTATAAATATGCTAAATTATTGTAATAAAAATAAGTCTGAAAATGTAAAACAAATTTCTGAAAGTAGAATATGTTGGGATATCATAAAATGTCTCATTAAAAATTTGAATGATTTATTTTATAATTTATACTTCTAAACTTTTTACTGAGACAAATAATAAAGAAAAATGACAATTTCTGTTTGGTCACACAGGCCAGTAAAAGTTTTAAGAAAGTTATTTTATGCAAGAGAGAAGGAAGGGTGGGTTGAATTTATCACACTATAAACCAAAATGGGGATTCATAAAGTACTAATGAGCCTGCAGTTTCATGCCCATCATATTATAATCTGCAGAAAGTGAAGATTTGTGGGATATTTTCCCACATTTTGGGATATTCTCTCTGTTGGGACCAAACTGACATGATGTCCATAAGGAATTGCAAGTTTACCTGTTGATACACTATGGGTTGAGGCCTGAAAAATAGATAGAATATAGTAGCCTTTTGAAATGACCTGGAAGTTAAAAAAGACAATTCCACTCAAGGATATTATAACCCATCCAGGACCTCACAGCTCTAGAAAGGGATATTTGCACAAGTACAACACTTTAGGAAAAACAAGGATAAAGTATGATGGCTATAAATTGATGACTGCTTTGTGCAACCTAGAGGCCACTGAAGGTGGAAAGACTTATTTTGAGCAACAAAGTCATCTTTGTTTTTTGTTTTTTGTTTTTTTTTTTTTTAAATTTTACATTGAAATAGCTGTGATAAGTCATGGCTGAAATAAAGACACTTCTTGCATGTCCAACAAAATGATATATTGAAAGGTGTGAACTTTGACCATCAGGAGAGATTTTAGCTTTTAATTTAGCCTCTATGAGATGCATCTGAGATGTGATAATCATTAGGAGTTCAAAAATCTCCTACAGAGAAAAAATGAAAGGATCACTTTGGGCATTCATCTGTCAGAGAGGCTTCAGTTCACAGAAATCACCTGTTCTGTGCCAGAGGCAACCTAAATTAAGCTAAGTCAGTGATAGCTTTCAAGATTGGAAGGTACTGCCTTTTGTGGGATAGTGATGGAAAATATGGAAGACCCCATTTAAGATACTTGAATGAATCCTGAAAAAAAAAAATTGAATAATTTGTGTTGGAAAGGAGCTTTAAAGACCACGTAGTCCAACCTCCTGCAATAAACTGGGACATCTTCACCTCATTCTGGTTGCTCAGAGTCCTGTCTTGGAAACCAGGGGAACTACTGCATTATTGTCAGGCACATTTAAGAAGAAACAGGCTAAACCATCACACAAATATTTCAGTTCGGGGATAGTAGTGTTGTATACACAGATGCCACCCAGGACCTTCTGCTCTGCTGCTCTTTGTTGTTCCTGTGCTGCTGCACAGTGCCTGATTTTCCCCACTCTCTTGGACCTTTGTGAAAAATGAAATTTCTTCCCTGGGAGTTGTTGACCAGCTATCTTTTGTCAGATTTTACCCCTCTCCAGTCAGTACAATGTCAACCACAGGATGACATTCTGCTTCCCAGAAAGGCAATGCAGGAAAGCAAGTTCTTACAGGCTGTTCAAAAATTTTTTTTTCTTTGTGTCTGCAGTGCAGTTCAAAAGAATATTGCATAGCTTGCATGTGACTTTTCCAACTTCGAAGGTCTGTATCAAACCAGGAGGTCAGGATGCAGTGATTTCAGTAGCTTTATTTTGTTCAAGGAAGAGTGTCACTGTCGTATTTTCTGAAAAATTTCTTTGCCCAAGATTTTCTCCTGAGAAGCTGAGAAGCCTCAGAGAAAAATGAAAACAATAATTATCTGATTTGCTTCTCCTGTGTTTTGCTGCTTTGGAATGTGTTTGGACATTGTCTACCAACAGGTGGTTGTTTCATTGGTTTCTGCTGTGAATGGTTTTGACTTATTGGCCAATCAGTGCCAAGCTGTGTTGGACTCTGGAGAGGGTCAGGAGTTTTTCATTAGTATCTTTCTAGCCTTCTGTCTGTATTCTTTAGTATGGTTTAGTATAGTTATAGTTTATATTCTTTAATATAATATAGATCATAAAATAATAAATTAGCCTTCTGAGAACATGGAGTCAGATTCATCATTCCTGCCTCCCTTCATCGGGGGTCCCTGAAAATATGACAGAAGAGCAGCAAGGATGAGAAGCATCAAAGGGAGCAGCAGAGTGACAGGGACTGTGAGGAATGGCTGCTTGGGCACTTGTGTTGGTGTTCATCAGCCATGCAGATGCCATCTCCTGAAGGAAAAACAACAGAAGAATAACCACACTGAGTGGATTTTGCTTCTCCCTCTAGAGAGTTTTCTGTGAATCTTTCAGGGCAGAGAGGGCCTGAAATCTCTATATCCTATCACATCAGATAGTTACCATCACTGGTAACTATCTGGAAATGAGTATAACTATCTAGAATGAGTATTCTTGCCCTGGAAAGGAGTATACCTGGCACAAAAGCCCTCAAACCACTGACACACAATATAAATTAAAGCTTGCAGCTTTAATTAAGAGAACTTCAAGAAGAGAACACTAAGGTTATGAATTCAAGGTTATGAAATGTGGGAATTTAGACACACATAGAATATATACAGTTCTAGCCTGGCCAGCAAAAATCTGGCAATAAATAAATTATAGGAAAATTTGCAGTGGAAAGGGTCAGAGTAAACAAAAGGAAAATGAGTCATCTGTTGTTTAAATGACTTTTGATATGATAAGAACTTTGGATTTTGATCAGTAAATACACTGAAGGAACTTTATATGAACCTGGCTGCATTAAACTGAATTTTCAAAATTACTCAAATAAAGGATAGGCCAACTTTAGAAATAAACTCCAGCTTCTTTTGGAAATAAGACTTTAATGCTGTGATATTAATCTTGCAAGCATATTTTTACTCCCCAAATAAAACTAGAAAGAAGGAAAAGAAACTACAATATGAAGACATTGGAACTGAAGAATTAAAGGACTTTGCCAAAAAATGCTGAGTATGAACATTCTGTGTGTATTTTCCATGTCATCTGGAGGTAACACTGCTCAAGGGGCTTTTCTCAGTATGTGCCTTGGCCATCACCTAGAAATTATAAACCACAAAATTATTCCTATGGGTAAAAACTGACCTGTAGTAGTTCTTTGTAATCTCACAGCATTATTTTGGGAACGAAGTATAAAGTGGAGACACAATTCTGTGTTCTTACATGTGTGAAACCTTAAAGGAGCCATTTCTATACAGTCTGCATATTCATTTCTATCCACTGTTCAATATTGTATGTAACATTTACTAGGAGCAGTGCCAAAAAGAGGTCATTTGACTACATTCTTTCTCAATATCTGCTATCAGCCTTCTTAGTATAACACTTTAATTTGTCTGTTCCACATAGTTCTGCTTTGGTTGGATTGTGATATTTGCTGAAATCAGACTTCTCAACTCCAGCCACTCTTGTGTTGTCAGCTATGCCTTCATGTTCTGATTTGCAGCATAAAAACATGCAGGTTCTTTTAATTTCAGAAGATTCATAGTGTTTAAAAGATTGATAACTTAGGTCTTTCCTTTGATATCAAACAAATTATTGGTTTTTTGTACTTCCAATAGGATGCTCTGTAGTTTCGAATGATAGTTGAATCCTGTGGTCTTTTAAAGACAGCAAAAGTAATTCATTATCTCTCTTCCAGATGAATTTTGCTGGTAAAGGCATAGATAGGATCTTGGTGGGGATGAATTATAAAATTAAGGGACTGCTGCAGCCATATCTTTTCTCTTTTTTTCTTTTTTTTTCTCTCTCTTTTCTTTTTCTCTCTTTTTCTCTTTCTCCCTTTTCCTTTTCCTTTTCCTTTAACAGCTGCCTTCAATATGAGCCATGGTGTGTACTCTGACAAAACTTTTATGCTTGTGAAGCAGGGAATATTTTTTGTCCCAGAGCTGAATCACATACATAGGTGATGAGCATAAAGAAGCTTGAGAAGGCAGAAAACCAGGTACCTTATAAAAACAGGCTTTTCCTACCATATACTTTTTGTGTGTATGTGTGTAATTAACTCTGAATCTCATATCCTAGGTTAAATTAGATCTTCTTTCTGAAGCCATATTTGTACTATTTTTGAAAATTGATTTGTGTTTCAGACCTACACAGGAAAATTTTTGTTGAGAAAGATAAATGGCACTGTGTTAAAAAACCAAACCAAAACATGACTGATTTGAATAGCAATTTTTCTCATGCTCAAAGTTTATTAAACTATCATCTGACAAAGTACTCTAACTTCCCTGCAGCTGACAAATAAATAGGCATTTTACAAATATTATGTGGGATGTACAAGCTAATATCAATTAATAGGTTGCCAAGTTAGAATTTTTAATTGTGTTCAGAGTTGTTTAATTAACTTCATAAATTTCAAGTTAAAAAGAACTGAAGCATACAATCCAAAACATGCTAATACAAAATCTCAGCTAGCTGTCAGAGAGTTTGGTCAACACATGCAGGGCTGTGGTTGTCAACAAAACTGTAGTAAAAAACCAAAACCCATTGTACTCCTGAGCAAAGGAAAACAACTTTTTTAGTCAATATTGGTCTATATGGTGAACATGTCACAAAAGGTTCTCTGGGAGAAGGGGTAGATGGTTTTCAAGATTCCTCTGTGCGAGCCTTTTTAATATTTTTTTTCCATGGAAGGCTTAAGATCAGTAAAATATTGTAATTTGCTGTCCAAGGATATAGTAAAAAAGGTGATATAGATATTTTTGAGGCTCAGAAGTCAGTCACAGCTCTACTACCATAGGCTTTCCAAAAAGGACACCTCAGATGTTCCACCTTATACCTGAGGTAAAGCAAGGAGATGGCCAAGGCTGAGGAAAGGGTTTTCATTTTTGCTGTTATAGATGCTGAGTCAAGAGTTGGAGATATTGCATGTGTCCTCCAAACTGTGGTGACTTTCATGAGGCAAAAGAAGGGGGAAATCAAAGCTGTCTAGGGCCAACAATTTAAGGAATTTATAGCCCCTGTTAAAATCCCAGTGCTGGATGACTCTCAGGGACTGGAATTTATCACTCTGCTGTGTTGGGCTGTTTGTGTGAGATAAGATGAGGCCAAGAGGCCAATTTTTAATTGAACAATGATTTTCACAAATCATTTTAAGTGAGCTTTGCTTTCAGCCTCAGCACACACAAAATACAATGAACCATTGCAGTTCTACTTGCACTTTTTTCTTTGGAACCAAACTTCTCATCACTGCCATGAGTACTTGGAAAAATGAAAACCACAAGATTTCAATGATCAAATAAATCCAGCTTTACATTGCCTCAAAGCTGGTATCAGGATTGGTATATTTTCCTCAAATGCATTTATCCTCACCTGAGTAAGAAAAGCAGAGCTCCCTAGGGCTCAAAAATGCAACTTCCAAATTGGCTTAGCATTCATTTGTAAGTAAATGAGTACGGTCTGGACAGACATTTTCCTTCCATTTTATCAAGACTGCCTTTGATTTGTGCCAACCCAGTTGGAATATGGTCTTTCATCATATTCATGAGCTACTCCTGTCCATCATTTCACTATGGATTGTATTTTCCAAGGGTGATCTACTGTGTGAGCACAGATAATCACCTGCTCCATGAATAAGACAATAATTTCCCTAATTAAAAGGGAAAAGGAAAGGGAACATGGGCTAATTTAAGGGAAAAAGGGGGTTATTCACTGGAACAGGTTGCCCAGAGGTCTTGTGGGGTGTCCATACTTGGGGATACACAAAACCTGGCTTGACACAGCTCTGAGCAACCTCCTCTGGGCTTGCACTAAATGGTCTCCCAAGATCCCTTCCCATCTCAACTATTCTGTGAGACTGTCCAGGCCAAACTCCAAAATGGAATTGAAATAGTATTGTCTAATTGTTATATGTAACCAGTCTGTAATTTAATTTGTGATCCACCTGCTTAAGGCATGGGCAAATTCATATTGCAATTGTAATTGAAAAAAGTTAGGTCTGTAACACAAATCACATTTTACAAACACTCTTATTTTTGTAGAAACTCTGTTAAATATATATACTTTTAAAAAAATAAATGACTGTAAGAAGCTAGTAGCAGAAAATAAAGTGCTATCAGGAGATTTTGATGCAATGCCATTCTTGATTATGTTTATTAAGATTTGTTTACTAAACTGATCTACCTATTTTCATCTCATCTAATTAAAATTAATTACAAGAGGAGTAATTATGCTTGCAGTCAGATTGCTACACTGAACAGATTATTTACTTGAGTTCTAATTTTACAGCTGTATCTGATTTTGCAGTATTGGATTTTAATATGTGGATGCTCATCTTCTTGCAGTTTCTAAAATGAAATTACTTATGTCATGTGTGATTACTGGGGCTTTCAAGAGTCATTGTGGTTGAGAGTGAGATAATTTTCCACTTTACCATGGAAAGATGGAATTTAAGCTGAGGAGATTGCTGTGTTGGATATATATGCTTAGTTAAGTTACTGTTCTTTCTCTGAATAGAATTATAATAGTCATTTTATGAACATATATGTGCACTACTGGCTTACGGTGGGCAAATAGAGAAATAACTCTTCAGTTTAAAAAAAGGACATTTAGAAATTGCAAGATTGAAATCAGTGGGGATGGCTTCATCATGTTTCATGCAAGGAAGTGGTGTGCTCCTACTAATACAACACTTTGTTTATGTCTATTTATAAGTATCTGGCATATATTTCATTAAAAGTCTTAATGGTTTAAAAATAAGACATGGTTTGCCTAAATGAAGCAGGTTCAACACATTATCTGGAAGACAAAAATAGGTTTTTCTATCTCAATGAAAATATAAATTTTCTTCTTACAATTAATGGTGATAAATAGAAATTAAAAGCTCTGAAAATTATAAGAAAGTCTTCTAATTTACACATCAGCCTCATCTTGCAGGATGAGACTGACATCCCAGTGATGGAGATGTGTTTTGATAAAATTGTGGTGGTGGAAAGGTGATGGTTTCTCAAGGTCGGGATTGAGGGCAGTCGAGACGGTAGTTCATGCTCTGACTCAGGTGTTTATTATTTCTTATAATTGAAACAACTTCACAACCATGAGTTCTGCAGCCTTTCATTGGCAAGACACAAAATGGCTAACTCTCTCTTGTTACAAGGTCTTTTAAGACTAAACTATCCAATTAAGAAAGGACACCTAGATTATTTTCCCTTTTAACCCAATAACTGATCCCAAAGAGCCCCCAATGCAGACTTTTTTGCCCAATTACAAAACATCACACAAACCCATGAAGAAGAAGGAAGAAGAGGGTAAAGAAGAACAACCTGCCTCCACCCTAAAACCTCCATCTTGCTTCATATTTATTTCTATATTCTAAAACCCCAAACTCTAAATTTTCCACCCTGTGATATTACACACTTCTAACCAACTACGCACCCGTAATCCCAGTGCTATCAATCAATTTTGGAAGCCTTCCCCACAGCCTCAGGTCAATTGCAGTGTTCTCTTGCAAGTCTGTGCCTTTCAGCACAGAAAGTTTAAAATTCTCAGCATCCAGGGTTCCAACAGAAAGAAAAAGAATGAAGGAAGTATTGGATGAGCTGCTCAAGTGCAGCCCAGCAAAGCTCAAGTGAAGAATGGAGTGGAGGCTCCATTATCCCCCCCATGCACGTTTCCCACTCATTCTGGTTGAGAGACAAGAGGCAAAGATAAAGTATGATTACTTTATTAAGAAGTAATTCTCTAAGAATAAAGAATAAAGAATAAATTGGCCAGTGCCTACTGTGCACCAGTGACAAAATTAATGGAACATAGCCACTGAGAATAGAAACTGAACTTACTGTCCTGGGGGGTGTTTGCTCTATAAACCAGTAACACCTGAACACAACCAACCTATTCAGAAACAGCAACTGGCCTGAGAATGAAAGCAATTAATCAACTTTCAAAAGCAACATCCACTGTAGTTTACTTATTTCAAATTGCTAAACAAGTTCTTTACAAGCCTTTTGTAACCAAAATCCCATTGCCTACAATTATTGATAAACTCTATTCATGATGAAAGGGAGAGTTTTGCTTATCTTCATTAGGGTAGCTCCTATTTATCTAAGATAAAATGCACAGAAATTTGCTCATGTAAGCTGAAATATGTTGTTAAGAATTGAAACAATATAAAGGATGTAACACCTTGGTTATTTGTTGTGTTGAGTTTGTTTGTTTTCTATTTTTTATTTTAATGCCTAGGTAATGTTGCACTGAAACACACACACACAAAAATCTAACGACACTGATCAAAAACTCAGACAATATTTCTCCTTGACTGAATTTTCTGATTATTCTATGTAACCTGAACACACTAGGCTCTTTAAAAATGAGATGAACTTTAATAAATGGAGCACTGGAAATGCAGCAATGATATCACATATGTACCATTCATTACAAAGCACCAAAAAAGAACCCAAAAGCAAAATGTATTTAAAAATGCATTATTTAATGGTATTATTCCAGCATCATTTCCTTTTCTTCAATGAATGTTACACACACTTGAAAAATGCTCTGAGCATTTTTCAAGTATGCAAGGATAAAAGAAGAAAATTCAGAGAGAGATGATGTTGAATAAGCATTTTAATCTATAAAATTTTTATAAAAAGTTTAAAAAAACCCTTAATATAGTGCTTTAGGTGTGTACCTAGGAAATATTCCTTATTTAAGCGAAAGTCCTTTTCACTGAAATAAAAGAGAAAATTTTAACTTAAGTCAGTATAATCCATCTACAAATCATTTTTTCAGATCTTCAAATACACAAAGTCTGCATCTTTCCTTTCTTTAAACAGAAGAGGGTAAAAAGAGGGTGCCATCAGGGGAGCTTTCTGGCATTCTTCAGTTATTTTGCCTCTTAACTATTGAATAGTGCTCTTCTTAAATGGAAATTCCTGCATCACTCTGTTTTTCATAAGTTTTTTCAAAGCTGCTTAACCTTCTCTTAGAAAATTTGAAAGCAGCAAGCTTTAGTAAGAGTTCCAGACCAAGCTTTTCAAATGAAAAAGAAATTTCAGCTCTGTGGAGATAAATTCAGCAAGAGATGCTGCTGAGATTTCACTGAGTGTTTAATGCCCAAATCTTTTAATCTCAAAATATTTGATAACAGCTTTTTGCCCAAATACCTTACTTTCTTGATTTCCTTCAAAATTTAACTAATTTATAACAAAATTAAGCCCAGCTTACTTCCTTAGGGGATTTTTAATGTGGAAGTGAAAAGTTATGGAGACTTCATATTCCACAGGAGGGAGCCTCTCTCCCACTGAGCTTGGAGCAAGACTTAGGCATAGGATGTTTTTCTCTTTTAAAACCTCTGTAAAAAGACAGTGGCCTGTACAAAAACGTTTGAGTGCATTGGAATAACTACTTAAAAAAAAAAAAAAAGGACAACCCCATCTCTTTTTAATTATAAGTGAAACTTTGGGATAAACAAAACTTATGCCGTTGAAATACTGTAAATATAAAAAAAAATTCTGAAGAAATTTGCAATGATGGCATTGAAATTTGAATCTTCCCTTAAACTTTGCTCTGAAAATTATTCCGTTTTTTTTTTTTTTAATAAATAAATAGTTTTATAAGAAGTTGAAATAGGTTTCAAATATATCTTGAGATATAGACAAGACAAGAAGCTGTTTTGGGATGCTTAAAAATAGAAGGGTCCACAAAATTCTTCAGGATTGGCTTTCATAGAATAATTTTCAAATTCAATAACCAGCCTTACTGAAAAGGGCAGATTCTTAATTATACACATTAAAGTAAAGCCTGATAAAAGCACACAGGTTTATTATGCTGGCAGAGAGTGTGGCAGCCCTGGACAGCTCATGTGCATTTGGAAGGATGAAGCTAAATGGACTTCTTGTCCTGCAGGCTGCTCAGGAAATTAAACTTACAAAGGATGGAGGTTAACTAGTTAGGCCACTCAGGAAACAGGGCTAAGATTAAACTAAATCCTAATGAAGACAAGTGGCAGCAGCCTCCACATCAAAATGCAGCTGTGGTCTCCTCTTCCTACGGGACAGGACACCAGATTTTGAAAGGCAACCCCAACTCAGGATCTTCATTTTCCTTAATGCTTTGTATTTCCTTCACCAGCAAATTTCTGTGGAAGTTTTAATGCAGGAAACATATCTTGGATTACCCCTTGGGGATACTTCAGGACTCTGGCAGTGGATTTTTAAGAACAGATTGCATTGCTGTTGTCCCCAGTCGTTTCACACTCTATTTCTTTATTCATTGCAGTTCCTGGGCCCTGCTATCTGCTTGCAGGTGATCTCAAGAGAGCCACCCCTGCAGAAGGGGAAACAGGATTCATGTTCCCACCTGACACCTCCCTGAGCATATTGCATGTGAAACCTTACAGAGGGGTGATGAAATCATATTGATTTTTGCATCAGCTGGGCATTCTCAGTGCTAAATGAATCTGTACAGCAGCAGATTGACCAATATGCAAAGAGTTGCTTTTATAAGATTATGGGACAGCAAAAAAAAAAGTAAAATTGGGAGAGTAAATCTTACTTTTTGTTACCTTCTTACTATTGTTACTAATACTATTATCAATATGAATAATACTGTCATTACAACAAGAGTGATCATTGTAGTAGCAATCAGAACAAAACAAATAGTGAAACTTCAGGAAAGTTTTGTCCGTGTTTATTTTGAAAGGATCTTTCTCAGGAAAAACTGAATGAAATAGGAAATGTCTCTCAAAATCTATGAACAGGTTGAAAAAGGCTTCTTGTGATGTTAACTCCATCTTTAACTCTTGCAGACTCAAAATGATATTTTATATTGTGCACAAAAATGCATAGAAGTGTGATACTTTGGAAAGTTTATACCCTTATAAATATGGACTTTCATGAACTCACAGATCCTTTCCTGTTGAAATGGGAGCTAACACAAAATAATCCCTATAGGGATTACTTAAAATGCCTCACTGGAGCAGGAAGTCCTACGTGAGAAAATCTGTTACGTGAAAAATAAGAAATAAAATGCCACATAATTTTGTGTTCTCTGCTGTACTCACAAATGCAATGTGATTGTTCCCAGAGCCAGCTTGGAAATCCAGAACTTTGTGCATGAGTGGAACAGGAAGAGCACAGCTGAAAAGTTGCTTAAGAGCCAGTGAGTTGCCATGGAGCTCACACATGGTGAAAATGGTTCCCTCATACCCTACAAAATAAGGAATGAATGGCTTTTGACCCCAGAGAACTCAGATTTCCCCAAGAATGAAGCAGATCTCCACATTTACAAGGAGAAATATGGTAAAAATTCTGCCTGAGAACTTTTCTGCTCTGGATTTTTAACACATGTTCTTTCTGGATCAGAGAGAGGGAGTTCAAAGAGGCAAAGTATCTGGGCATAGGTTTCAAGGCAGATCTGCTGGAATGGGAATAACCATACACATTCCTGTAAGATCTTCCAGACAAAGTCACCACCTCACAAGTATTTTAAAGATTTAATAAGGTTTGTCAGAAGCCATCTGAATATTGAAAGTGAAAGAGATGCTGCTGCATATTTTATGAGATATTTTTCAACTGCAGTGATAAAATTTTTAATGCTATTTCATCATCATTTTTTTTCCCCTAGAACCACTGACAAAATAATTGTTTTACAGCGTTTTTAGACTCAGGATCCATTTAATAATGTGGGGAAGTGAATACAAAATGCAAGACAGCAGCTGAATACTGTTTGTTTCTCATTGAAAATTTCCCAGGAGGGCCATGCACAGAAGATTGGTTTTAACCCTTTATATTTTTGCATGTTAGCTCCAGTCATCAATTAAAAAGTATGTGTTTAAAACACATGTATTAGAGAATATTATCTGAGCACACACTGAGAAATGTTATTTTTACTGTGTCATTGTTTTGTTTTTATTCTTCAAAGATTGGACAAATTGAAATATTTTTTCCAAGTGCTCCTACCTTCCTTGGTTAAAACTAATGGTGATGAATATATCAAAATAGCAGGTCTTCTTTTTTTTTTTTTTCTCCAGGGAAAAAGCCAAAGGACAGTATTTTGCTGAATAAAATCACCTCTAATTAACTCATCTCTTTCTCTAACTCCATCAACAATTCCTCCTCAGGTCTCATCACATCTTCTGCTTCATTACACATAATGACTTCTACACTTCCTTTTTGATATCCTTCTATTCTTACCTAAGCTCAGATTTGATGTATTTATTGCAAACTGAGAATTTGGATGAGATGGTTTTATAGTGCTACATTTGCTATTAGCAGGCCTGTGCCATGTATTGCCCCTTAATTTTTCTTCTAACATTTTCCATAACATCAGGAGAGGTCCTAAGATGAGTTCCTAAGTCAGGGGGGCTGATCAGAAGGGCTCCTGGAAAGGACAGAGTTGTTGAGAATAGCAACAGGGTCTGCTTGAAAGAGAAATACTTATGGGCCCAATTTCTGTCTCAAAACCAATCAATCCTCATTGTATTTTAACAGATCAATAGGAAAACTGAAATGTTACGCTTTTAAAAATGGAAGACAATGAGTTGTATTGAAACAAGAGTGATGATGTCCTGGTTTTGACAGAAATAAATTAAATTATTAACAGACCCATGGGCTGTCTGTGTTCAGCAGTCAGATGAATTGACAATGTGAGCAGCTGCTATAGTATTTAGGTGGTTTTCAAAATATGGATGGCCAGAGTGAGAAAAACCAAATTGTTATTTAGAGATCTGAAAGAAATGCTATTAGTGCTGTGTAAACAACAATGCTGTGAAATCAGCTAATACAGGAAACTCTCTGTTTCCATGCTGATTTCATTTTTGTAAAACAGAAATATGTTAATAGTTGTATAGATCATCTAAATTAGTTTCATTGCAACAAAATTGATTCCAAAATGATAACAAAACAGAACAGAAATTTTGATTACAAAAAATGGAGTTATATTTGCATGCTGATTAGCCTGTTAAAATGATTAGTTTTACTTTTGAACTAAATCTGCTTACTTTTTAGAGGTGTTTGTGAAGCACAGGCTTAAACACAAATGAGTTCTGATTATAACAATTTAACAAAATACATCCAATTTTATAACAATAACCATAATTGAGATTTCAGTTTTTCTGCATATACTATATTGCCAACCTTAAGTAAAATTCAGTCCCTGTATTGTTACCAAATCTGTCTCTCAGAAGTTAAATACACATGGAATAATTAAAGTAAACCCCAAATTTATCACAAATATAAAATTATCAAACTTGCTGCTCTGAAGTGCAAATCTATCTCTGATAAACAATGTTTTAGCTAATGCTGACCTTGACCAAAGCAGTGCTTGCACAGTCTCAGGGACTTTTCTGCTCCTCCCAGTGCCCTAAAGGTGAGCAGGGACAAAACCTGAGTGGTGCTTGGCTGCCTGCTAGGGCTAAAGCATGATAGTGAGCCCTGGTTCAACTCCACTGAAATACAGGGGATGTTCTAGAAGGCTTGATGCTGATGTCAAAATGTAAGAGCATTAAAGGGATAAGTGGCTCATTATAGTCTATTTGATATAGTGTCAGTTGAAATAATGGAGTGGTTTCATAACAAATTTAAGTAAAAATAGAATAATTAATGTTGATCGATATGAACTTATGAACAACTGATCTCGTGTGACTCAATTAACTTGGCATCTTTTATTATGACTTATTTCATGGAAATAATTATGTCTGTGCCCTGTACCAGGGCTTCTGCAGGGTTGTTTTACCTGGTTATCAAGGAGCATGAATAATACAAAGTCACTGTAACACAGATCAAATGATTGCCCAAGTCAGATACGCTAAATTTTAATTGTTTATGGAGAATTTCTCTCCTAGGCAGCTCCAGTGAATCCTGGAATGATAAGTCTTTTTAAAGAAATCTTTAAACACTATAGCTTTACACTTTGGCAACTGAAAATTCCAGATATTCTTAAAAAAATAAAACAGGCAAGTCTGCATGCAATCTCAGCCACTTCACAATCCAGATCCATTAAAAAGATAGTTATTCATAAACCCACTTGTGTTGACACTGAGAAAATAGGCTGCATCTACAGAAGAAGCATTAAAGGCCAAAATGCTGTTTAGATGTCAAGTTCCCTTGGGCAGCAGGCCTTTAAAGGAGGAACATGGGTGATCTGCTCAATGCAGAACATTTTGGTTTCCTTCCCAGGTTGGCCATGATGAGAACTGACAGTGGTGGGACACTTTGTGGTGCTACCTGTGGACCTGGCCCTTTCTGGTGTGCTAGTACAAGTGCTATGCAGACAATGGAGATTTGTGCTCTAATAACAATTTCTGAAAACAGGCTTCTTGGCTTTGTCCTGTTATTTATCTGGCAGTAGGAGAAAGTGTTTTGGCATCTCAGATCCTTATTTCAGTGTCAATAAAAATAAAATGCACATGGGTGGGTTTGAAGAACCCAAGCTGCTTACTAGGAATACATTGATTTATGAGGAAGAAAATACTTTAGCAGCTGTGATTTATTTCCCATTTTAGATATTTGTGTGTCTGGTGTAGAAGTTAACTAGAGGTACTCATGAAACAGTTTTATTTCATCGGAGCAGCAGTCTAGGGCCGTGTGCCTCTATTCATGGATCCATTGGCTGCTTAGATATCTTTGTTTCTCTCTGCTGACTGTAAGGGACCTCAGTAAAAATGAAGACATAAGTCTTGTAGATGGCTGAGTTGGACAAGATGAAGCCTACACTGGCTGGTGATTTCCTAGCCAGGCACAGCCAGCATCCAGACACCCTGAAGAGCCAGACTTGAAATCACAGAGGTCCCAGGCTGCCTGGTGTGTCGAAATATTCAGCTTTCTAAAGAGCAGGGCTGTAGCTGCTTAGAAAACAGTGACAGAAAGAAAAGAATAACTGAGGCATCTCTGGCAGGTAAGACGAGGACCTGCTACACCACGAGAGCTCCTGGTGTGCTTAATTCTGAAGAGATGAGTAATTACTTTCCTCTTCAGCTAGGTGCTGAAGCACACATTTAGTGGCAACATCAGTACTGGCCAATGCACTTTCAAAAAAATTTGCATGATGCTGGGTAAGTGGCTTAAGTACTTCACTAAAACATGGCCATAGGGCAAGAGACAATTTCCACTTTACATACCGTGCTGCTAATAGTTTTTCTGATCTCTGTAATGGAGTTCTGAGGGCACAAAACACAATTAAATTAGAAAAGAAAAAAAAAAAAACAAAGCACTTAGTGCTGCAGTATCATATCTTTGCATGATGGAATTCCTGTAAAAGGGCAGCTACTCAGTTTATTTACTTCCAGGAAAAAGATTTTTTCCTGACAAAAGCAAAACCCAGCCCCACGAAATAGTTAGGTACAATTTTATCTGGTCACTGTGTAGGAGTACACAAACAGCTGACAGCTGGGTCAAATAAGGCACTGCCACACCCACTTTGTAAATGATACTATGGTTATAGAAGAGATGTTACTAAAAAGCAAGAAAAGCATGAAGAGCTAGTTAAATAGATGAGACTTTGTCCCTTGTCCCTTTACCCCAGGTTAACCATTCATCTCAAGGTTGAAGAAGACACATTGACCTTGCTGGAGCCCATGAGCAGATTGCCATTGATTGCATCACTGCCATGGCATGAAGTTGTATCTCAGAAATATTTCTGGGCAAAAAATGACACAAGGATTATTGACAGACTGTCAGAGGCTAAGCAGAACTCTATCTTACCCCACTCAAATTCTAGTCTCTGTAAAGTAGATGTTTGTTAGGAAAGAAGGAGAATATAGTTTAACCAACTGAAAAGGTACATTGCTATGTAAATTTTTCTAAATTTTAACTAGCTACAAATGTATATTACTATGTTGATTTTGTTATGAAGTCATTAAGGTTGTTGTTTTGGCCCTCTTAATATTGCCATTGGTATTAATGTTGAAAATACTATAAACAGAAGTTTGTAATTATGGTCATGAAAAGTGTGCCTGAGCTAAACTAAGTGTCCTCTCAGTAAGAAAAGACAGTGAACACCCTTAAAAGGTGAAGACAATGCAAATAAGGCAAAGCCCCTGTTCCATTCAGGATACACCCCAACAAGGTTGTGTAAAATTATTCAAAACATGTCACTGTCATATTTTCTGAAAAATCCCTTCACCAGGATTTCGTCTCCTGGGAAGCTGAGAAGCCTCAAAGAAAAATGAAAACAATTATTATCTGATTGCTTCTCCTGTGTTTTGCTGCTTTGGAATGTGGTTGGAGATTGTTTATCCAACGTGTGAATTTTTTTACTTAATGACCAATCACTGTCGGACTCTGAGGAGTCAGTCATGAGTTTTTAGTTAGTATCTTGTTGGCCTTCTGTAAGTATCCTTTCTCTATTCTCTAGTATAGTTTTAGTATAATATAATATAATATAATATAATATAATATAATAATAAATTAGCCTTCTAAGAACATGGAGTCAGGTTCATTTCCTTCCTGCCACAGGAAACCCCTGAAAATACCCCAAAAACAAGCCTGATGAAGTCCACTGAAGTATTAAGCTGTGTTCTTCCTAGTGCTTGCCTTAAATGCCCAGTTTTAAATTATTTCCAGTAGTAGATCAGTTTTCCCCTGTAAAGCTGGGCAGCAGCTCATCCTCCCAGGCAGCTGGGTCAGCTGCTGGTCAGTGGAGCTTTTCTTATCTTCCCCTTCCCTGCAGTCCCCTGTGCTGGGCCCGCTGCAGATACTGAGCAAAACATTGGCGTGATGCCACTGCTGGGGAAAGGCAAACCCACATGGTGAACTGTTGGCAGCTTCAATAACTGCCAAAGCAAAATCCAGATTCAGACATTCATTTTTCAAGGCTTTTCATTAGGGTTGATTTTTGTGTTAACCACCCAGAAAATAAATCTGTGGAATAACCAATCAGTCATTTCCCTGCTGTACATAACCCAGATGGGAGAGGACATATGTTTGTTCTTCATTTCTCTTTGATCCAACTTGCTCTCTCCTTTAAAAGTCCACCTTAAAAAGTCAAGTAATAATGAGTGGTTGGACCTTTTATGACTGAGCTTCACATCTGTCACTCCTGCTAATTTTGTGTGACAACCTTGTTAAAGTTTGACCAGCCTCTGTATGGCTAGTTTTGTTATCAGTGAGAAACTTTAAATCAGGGTTCTCAGAGGGTGGTAGTGTTATTGCATCATGTGTTTATTGCCTAACAGGTTTTCAGGTCTTTTTTGACAATACTACTAACAATGTTCATGATAAAGACATCTTGGTTATTGGTCTCCCCATCAGAGCTGCAGAGATACCACTGAAACAGGCTTTTGAGGGGTTTGGGAACTCCCCAGGGGAGCTGTTCTTTCTGTAGTCACTTAATGTCAAATCTGAAAATGTTCCAACTAAAACCTCCAGTGCTCTGTGTCTCAATGTCAAGCTGGCTCACCCCATTCTACAGCAGCTTAAAGATTTTTTCAGCCTCAAAGAATCTTGTTTGGGTACAGAAGACCTACATGATACTCAGTCCAATGCCTCTAATCAATATTTGTTTTAGAAAGTTTAGCTGGAATTTAGATGTTGTTTCGAAGTAGTGGTTAAGAGCTGGCCAGAGGCTTCAGTGCTTGGAATAATCTGGATGGGATTAATGGGCTGAGCACAGGAGAGACATTCAGTCCCAAAGTACCAAAAGTCATCATCTGAGCATTGGTTGTGCATAGAGTAATATGTCTTCACAGGTGATCTGGCTTTCAAGCCTTGTAGATTTAATCTTCAATTCTAGTTTATATTTAAAATGTCAGCTGAATTTTATTGGTATGCAGGAAACATTTAATCTTACTCCTTTATCACTGAGAACACATTGCTGGTGATTTAGGGCTTAGTTAGCTTGTAAGAATTGCTTTATGTTGCTGAAGATTATTGGCCATATTCAGTCAGCCTAAATTCTGCCTTACCCTCTAAATCTAGTGTTTCTGACAGGCTTGATCTTGAAAGCTCCTAATTCAATCCCTCTCACCCTGTGAATTACTTTGTCCATAGAAGTAGGCAAAATTTAGGCTTTCAAAATATTCTCATTTCTTCTTTGAAACCAGAAGGAGAGAGAGAGAGAGAGAAGGGTGGTATTTTCAGGGTCCTCCGTGGCAGGAAGGAAATGATGAATCTGACTCCATGTTCTTAGAAGGCTAATTTATTAATTTATGATATTATATTATATTAAAGAATACTGTACTAAACTATAGTAAGAATAGAGAAAGGATGCTTGCAGAAGGCTTAACAAGTTACTAATGAAAAACTTGCGACTCTCTAGAATCTGACACAGCTGGATCATGATTGGTTATTAAGTAAAAACAATTCACATGTTGGATAAACAATCTCCAACCACATTCCAAAGCAGCAAAACACAGGAGAAGCAATTAGATAGTTATTGTTTTCCTTTTTCTCTGAGGCTTCTCAGCTTCCCAGGAGAAGAAATCCTGGTGAAGGGATTTTTCAGAAAATATGATGGTGACAGAGAAGCACAGTATAAATATCTTTCTTGTAATCTCTGCATCCACCATGAATAATTGTGTCCATGTAGCAGTACAAAGAAATCACTTGTGGATCTTCAAAAGAAGCTTTTCTAAGAGGAGCGAGAGGGCTATGACAGATGAAAGCAAAAGAAAAAAAGTGAAGTCTTTCTGTTACAAACCTCTAGAGTTTACCAAGAAAATATGATAACAGTTTGTTTCTTGGAGTATGGGGCAAAATTATTTTCAGCTAATACAGCTCTTCTAAAGAAGTTTTTCTGGGAAATTGTGGATCATCAGAGCTGATTGGTCCTGCAGGGTTGGTTTGAAAGTCACTGCTCAGGGGAATTTGTATACATGAAGGAGACAGAGGCAGCATCAGCTACACTGAGTGGCTTTTACTGTGATGTGGCTCTCAGAGATGCTGTCCATTCTTGGAAACAGAAGCAGAATTTTACAGTGGTACCAAGATGCCTGAAAATGAAGACTTTGTTGATGTTAGAAAGCATGGCATAGGAAGGATTTAAATTTCCTAGATCACTTGCATATCCCTGTATAAATTCATTTGCAACTAAATTTCTTTGCAGTACTGAAAAATCACACCTGAGACCCCTTACTCCAAATTTTATAGGATGTTTCAGATGAGCTTGTGTTAGTAATAGAGACTCCTTGTTTGTTGGAAGTTGTTAAAGAAAATTTCATATTGCATAGATAAGTCTAGAAAAAAACACAAGAAGACAGGCTGCTAGAAGTCAGATGAGGAGAAGCAGTAGGTGTCTGAGTCATCTTCCATTTTGTCCTCATGTAACCTCAAAAATGCTTCTGGTTTTCTAAGAAAAGGGCTGTGAAGATGTCATTGCTCAGTTTGAGGAAGATATTTTAAATCCCAAACAAAATACTTTGTTACTTCCATGAAAAGGTCTGAACAATACAAAAAGAATATTTTCATTAGAAATGGCATATGATCCAGTTTTAAAATTAGAGATACACTGGAAAAGCTTCACTGAAGGGAAAAACATCACAAGATTGATTACAGGGACACAGTGGGACATAGACCTGGACCTTCTCTGAGTGCTTGGCCAACCTTCTGCCTCCCTCCCATGGCTTGGATTAATTGCCAAGCAAAACCAGGTGGAATTTGAACTACATAGCTTCTTTAAGCTTCCTTCTTTCCCAGACCTGTGGGCTAAGCTTTAGGAAGAATGGCAACAAATGGTTTTCCTCTTCATAGCAAATAGTGCAGGGGAGCTAGAAGGGTCATTTCTGGCTAATCTCTTGGTGGACCTTGGAGGTTGATAGAAAAGACAGGATTTTGTCTCAAGAACATACCAGACCACAGAGAAAACACACTTCAGCAGGCACTTGAACAGAAATAAGGATTTTCTGGTGAATGTTTCTTGCTTCTGCTTTGTTTTAGTGGCCAGATTACAAAACTTCATTTTCTATTAGCTAGAATCACTCTAAGTGCCTAATTGAAAACCTGGCACTGTAGCAAACCTGAGGAATTGAGAAGACTGCACATTCCTTCCTTTTGCATCTAGTGATGGAAGAAACAAAAAGGCAAGGTCATAAATGTAAGAAATGCAGGGGAGCATAGACAAGTTTTAAATAAAAGTAGATTCTTATTCACAAATCTGTGAAAGGGAAGCAATTTGATTCAGCAAATTACTGTGCAGCATGGTTTAAAACCAAATGATTTGGCCCAGAAGTGAAAGCTTCCATAGTTAAATGCCACTTTTGTAGAGATTAAAACCTGTCCACTTAGCAGAAATAATGATGTTTTTAGCGCCTGGAAACCATGTCCTTTGCCAAAGAATGGCAAATAGGACTTGTTATGTAAAAAATATTTAAAAAAATATGTAAAAAAACTTAATATGTACAGTACCAAAAGATTTATTTAGTGAGAAGGTAGCAAAAAGAGCTACCACAGCTGTATCAGCTTACATAGGTAAATTTTAGTGTACACTCAATGCTGAGATGTGTACGAAATGATTTTTAATACCTCCTTCTCCTCAGGTATGAGTAATTTCAACCACAGTTTATCAGGAGCCCACTCTCTTTGCTGTGAATTGCACAGTGCAAAAGATAACATGTTATTCCCTCCTGCTGCCTGCTTGCAATTACCTTTACTTATTTGGGATCACTGAAATAATACATTTCATGTGAATCACAGTTGTTTAATTGCTATGCTGCAGTGGGATAAAGCAGCCCAAATGGAGACCTTTTCTTCTTTTTTTTTTTTTTTTCCTGGAGAGGCAAAGAAAGCAATGACTTAAAATCCACTGAGGTTGGAGGGGTGATGTCCATTGATTCCAGTGCCTGCTGAAGTAAAAAAAAAAAAGCTGTGGAAGTTATGCACCCAATATGGGGGCTTTTTCAAACCTCACTAGGCAACTGTCTGCATCTTCAAATGTCAGATACTGTTATAAATGTGGTTGTCAGTCAACTGCCCAAGATAGCATGGGAAAAACACAGGGTACTAAATCTCAGTTCCCTTGTATTTCAAGCCAGTGCTTTAAAAACATCTCCTTTAATACCTGCAGATTTCAATACATGTGTATGGATACAACCAGGCATTTAAGATATTAAAAAAAATTGTAATTTAAGCAGTAGTTGGACATGAGATACAATAAAGTTTTTTGGTGATTGAAGAATCACAATATCATGCAATTTTTCCAACACAGAAGCTTTGCATTGCCTTGGTAACAGGTAGCTTTCAATTGCTTTCAGCCAATTAAATGACTTCTTAATTTTCAGTTGGTTTCCATTGCTGGGTTGAGAGTATGATTTGAAATCAGCTTTGTGACTACACAGCTGAATGTGAAGGCAATTGATATCACTTGAAAGAAGCCTGCATAAAACCACTCTATGGATGTGTCTGGTTAAAGAATTTGAGATGATTTCTCCTTTGATTGTAATCAGAACAAAATGAAATCTGTTGCTGAGTGGTGAGAAGGAAAGAGATGCTGCTGAATGTCCTGTAGATATGCAAGTTTGTTTGGGAACATAATAGGAAGGAGCCTGCTCCTTCCTATATTTCTTTCTGAATTATAACAATTTAACAAAATGCTTTGCCTTCTAGATGTGCATAATTGTGAGAAGGAAGAAACAGCCAAAACAAGGTTTGTCCTGAGTTCTGGAGGTTAATGAACATGTATATGTACATGTATGCTCCATGTAGAGGTGCAGTGTAGCCATGATATTTTCTAAAAAATCCTTTCCTTGGGATTTTTTCTCCTGAGAAGCTGAGAGGCCTCAGGAACAAAATGTAAACAATGTTTATCTGCTGCTGTGGAATGCAACAGCCGGATCTGTGATTGGTCTCATGTGGTTGTTTCTAATTAATGGCCAATTACAGTCCAGCTGTCCGGACTGTCTCAGTCAGTCACAAGACTTTTTTATCATTATTTTTCTATTCTTAGCTAGCCTTCTGATGAAATCCTTTCTTCTATTCTTTTAGTATAGTTTTAATGTAATATATATCATAAAATAATAAATCAAGCCTCCTGAAACATGGAGTCAGATCCTCATCTCTTCCCTCATCTTAAGACCCATCACAGTGCAGGGCTGGGGAACTTGAGGTTAGAAAGCAACTGCTGTAAATTGATCTTGGGCAGCTGATTTAGTTCAATCCTTTCCCTACTGCCATGCTGTGGCCAGCAGAGTGCTGTGAGTCAGCCCCAGCCTGCCCCTTTCCAGCCAGAGCCATCCACTGGGAGGGAATGTGTGCAGCCCTTCCATGGCAGGCTGTGGTGGGTACCCAGGGAAGGGCAGGGAAGCACCAGCTGTGCAAACCATGCCTGGCAGTGCAGGACTCCTGCAGCCTGTTCTGGTCTGAGGCACTTAGAAGCTGCATTCTGGGGAAAACATCATTAGCACCATTCAGTTAAAAAAATTCCACAAAAGTCAAGGAAAAAATAAGGATGAAACTATGGTGTTCCGTACAGTAGAGATGGAACATCACAGACTTAATTCATATTTACAACAAACACAAACGTCTCATACATTAGAGTTCTGCCCTAAATTTGGAACACAGATCTATCTTCCCTGCCAACAAAAATACCTGATTAATCATTAATTGGTGATAAAAGGTAAAACAGAAGTCCTAAATGAGTAATTTTTTTGACTAAGGCTATAGATTTCACACTATAGCTGTTGTGATTTGCACAGCTTTAGAAATTAAATAGATTCAAAATATTTTCCTGGAATTCAAAGACCTTTTTTCATGTTTGTTTTAAAACTAATTCCAGTTCTTCTCTGATAAAGTAATTAGGGAAAATTTTAATTTTATTAGCTTTATCTCAGATTAAATTATCACAGCTCCTTGCCCAACTAATTACTTAGGTACTATATGTTGTAAATTGATTAAATTAGCAGCATATGAAAGAATTTATATTTCTTTTTCCTGAAGTGTGGGTTTGGATGTATTGTAATTATTTCACTGTGTTAAGAACAATGAAATAGGCATTGTTTGGGTTTTAAAAAATGTTTTATGAGCTCAATTACTTGAAAAAATACAAAGGATTTATTGTAGCAAAGCTTCTACCTCTATTCACATGAGATCTTATTTCCAAGCACAGAGACTTACCTTATATCATCAATATGCCTTCAATATTGGCCTTAGAGAGCTCTGCTGCTCTTTATAATATAAATTAATTGCCTAATATCCAGAGCTGACTTTGAGAGATACTTAGGTATTAGTTTTGCATTCACATCTCAGATTTACTTTCCTAACTTTTCTGTGTATTGGTTAAAAATATTGATGGATACTTCATTGTGCCCTCAAAGATATAGATATTAAAAAGTTTATTAGGAAGCTTAAATACATTTTCTATTTTGTATATTCACAGTTTCACTTTAGCTTTTCAATCCGGTAAACTACAGAGTTTTAAAAACCAATAAATAAAAGAAGAAATATTTTGGGTATCAATTTTCCTAAAATAAGAAGGTATACCTTATTACTTAAGTTTAAAATAGATAAATACATAAAATGGCATTCACATTTTTGTTTTTTAAATTTATGCACTTCTGCTCACACCTCAGAAATATGTACAAGCTTCTGTCCCAATTTGGCAAAGCCCTTAAGCACATGTTTAACCTTCAGGGTGAGATATCCTCATCTAAGTGTGAGTATCAATAATTGACTGCACCCCCTAGAAGAGGCTAAGCCACTTACAGCCACCCTGCAATTCATTTCATCTAATTTGTCCATGTGTGTTTATGCTAACAATTCTGAAAGTCTGACTGAATGGACAAGACCTGCTGGAAAGGATTAATTCTCCAAGATGTGCCCTGCCAGGACTGGTGCCCTGTCACCAGCAAGACATGAGTGCAGCAGCTCAGATGTAGTCCTTTGCTTTTCACAGATCAATTGGGAAAAATTCCAGACTCTCAGTCCTTACACACTGATCTATTTAGCATTAATTTACACTGGCAGTGTAGACCTTTTGCTAGTCAGAGCTTGGTGTCTAGAGGGATCAATTTTCTATAGAAAACAAACATTTGGTTCAGTCACATATTACGTGCAGCTCTGCACTTTTACAAGGAGCAGACTTGGAATATTTCTCTCTGTTCTATTCAGAGAAAACCAAGACTGTTTACAGGCTTACACTTTCAAGGCCTTGCTAAAAGCTTGGTTCAAAAGCTTTTTTCTTGCTGTGAGTGCAGCTCATTCTTTCTTGTTGACCCTCTGCTTTCTCTGTCAGTTCTCACTCTGACTGATGCATACATGGAAATCTTTCTACTCAGATAAACCCTTCATGGATCTCTATTTTGGATTTTGGGTGTTATTGTGTCGGCTAATTAGAGTAGGTTCAGCCTTGTGTGAAAATTTTAATGATAGAAACAAAATGGATTTAAAATGAGGAAAGTGGGGAGGAGGGTTAGGGGAAGGCAGGGTCTGGTCTGACACCCACAAACATCCTACACTGATGCTTATTTGTCCTCCTTCAAACTGCCTCTGAAGCTACTTGGTTCTAGAGGAGAAATTTACTTTTCTCTTTTTTTTTTTTTAATAGTCAAAACTAAGACTGCCTGTTACACTTACTATTTTAAGTGCTGCTTATCTCAAGCTGTTAAGCTACCTCATATTCTATAAACACATTTCTTCATCATTGTTTTTTCTTTTGCACTCATCTCTGTTAATCAACTGCTCCTTATGTAACATAGACTGTAATGAAAATACATGACACAAACTGCTCCAAGCCACAGATCATGAACCTCTCATCTTGCACTTTCCACTCAAGAAGCATTTTGTTTAAATTATGTGCATTGTGTTCGTTCTCCCTTCAATTAGAGTAACCAGGTAAGGTAATTGGGCACCTAGCAAATGTGGCAGCTGCAGGCAAATAATCATAGCTCCAGCACCTGCTCCCATGGCAACTGATGTGTTTACACTCACAAAAGTACACATTTTCTTCCTTCTGCACATTAGAGAGAAAAAGGGATTTAGAGCTACAAGGAAAGAGCTTACAAGGATAAATGTTTAAGCAAGCGGTTGGAAGGAACACCGCTTGTTGTTTGGAGTGAAAATGTAGGGAGTGAAAATAACAATGAGGAGCTGTTATCAGACAGCAATTAAATATCATCACCTCCTGAACTCAGTGTGAAGAGGCAACTCTCAGAAGCAAATCTCACTCCCTTTCAAACAAATTCCTCAAGAGAAAGGGACACAGGAGGGATTCCAGAAGTTAGTGCTTCAGCATTGCTTCTGCAGATGTGACTCCAGCGCTGCTGCAGAAACACTTTTTTAGAAGTTAAAAACTCTTCCTTCAAAGATACCATCTAGAAACATCTCATTGCTTCCAGCTTTGGCTGCGAGTTTGTACATCTGCTGCATCTATTTGTGTGTTGCCAAGTGGCAGAGAGAGATGTGGGTGGAAGTTTAGGGCCTGAGCTATGTGCATACAGGGAAATGAAGACCTTTTTACCTTTGCTTGCCTTCCCAACAACACAGCATCCTCTGCTTCTCCTGCTGCAAATCCAAGGCAGCCAATACATAAAGGCTATTTTCACTTTCCTGCCCACACATACTCTAAATTTAAATAGAAGGGAGACCTGACCATGCTGAGAATTCATAGCAAAGGTGTGTCTGATCATGTGGGTGGTTTAGGAAAAACAGCTATTAAAAAAACACAGATGAAATTGTAGGAAAACTGGTCAGTGGTAGCAGAGTTGACCTTGCTTAAATTCTCATACGGAAAATGTGGGCATAAGAAAGCCTAAAGCTCTAGAAATATATCTGTCATATTCTTGCAAAAGATGGTGCTCTGAATGAGTATCTCATAAATAAACATTAAGAAATGCCAGTCCTGTATATCTTAGGCTTCTCCTTTCTGTGAGCTGCTCATCCTAATGAGCACTTATTCCTCTGCACTGTGGCTCTTGGTTGACTCAGAACAGATTCCAGTCACTAGAGTAAAATACCTGGAAAAAGTAATTTATAAGCGCTTCCTCAAGCACGGAGGTCTGGACTGAAGAAACAAGCATTTAAGAGACTTCTGACATTCTGTAATGAGCTGTGAATCTCTAAAGGAAAAATAGTAACAGTGCAGCTGAAGTTGAATATGTCTGCTCCTCATTACCACGAATTGGTCAAGCTTGGACAATCATGTATGTGAGGGTTGGACCAAATTTTGTCTGTTTATGGCTGCAGCTTATCCCAAAGTTATAAAAGAGGCACACCTGTAAGGATTGCAAAGCCCTGCATCCTTAACTGATAAAAAGGGAAGAAATTATATGTCCTCTCCATTTAGCTACCATTTAGCAGGATTATGAGGGAAGATGTTAAAATGTCTCAGTTTAAGACTGTGATTTATGATTTAAGCAATGAGAGCTGGTATTGCAATGAGAGCCCCTTTACTTGTATGCAAATTCACTTATGCCAGTGGATCTCTGCTGGGACATTGGTCTCTCTCTGCAGAGATTTCATTGCCAGATTGTGTTTTAAATGTTCTGATTTGTTTCTTCAAATAAAAAGTCCTGTTATGGCCAAACAGATGGAGTACTTCAATAGGATTAAGCACATCAGGATTTAGCTCTGCAGAAATTACCCCTGGCTCTGCCATAGGTGGTCTAGGTGATGTGGTGCATGCTCTTTTTTTCCTCTGCCTCTTTATCAGATTTTCTATGTATGGAATGTTACCTGTCTCCTTAATATTGCTTAGGAATACTACATGCACTGCAAAGGTTTCTGATTTTTTGTGCTCCAGGTTATCTGTAATTTTGAGATTATAATGATATAACCCAAACTGACTTTTAGATTTAACTTTTGCAATCAAAGATGTTTGGCTGCAACCCTTTAGAAGAGCTGTGACAGACTTGCCTTAGGGAATGCTCATAAAATGTCAGTTAATAGAGGTGATATCAAATCTTTTGGTAGATATATATTAATATCTTCTATTACCTTTATATGGGGTACCACATCTAACATGTGGTACCCCATATAAAGGTAATAGAAGATATTAATATATATCTACCAAAAGACTTCATTGATGTTTTAATCACTTTCTAAAAAGATTCTTCTGGGACTTTTTTTTTAAAAATCACTTTGTGCATATTCAGTCATTTCTGCACACTTCAAATATATTATTTCAGTGCAGTCTCAGTGGGAATAGTGTCACTGCACAAAGATGTACAAAAGAATTCTATGATATTTAGGAGGACTGAATCTATTGCCTTATTTAGGGAAAGACTTATGATGGGCTAATAAAAATCTCATTATTCCCTAATACAGGACTTGTAATATGAAAAAAGGCCCTAGAAACTATAGACTAATTAGCTCCATCCAGGTGTAAATATTTTGCAAATGGTATGACTTTGCCAGTTTCGTTTTGGAACAGAGAAATTGTGGCAAATTTAAAAAGTCTTCCTCCAGAGTTTTCTAGATAAAATTTGTATGTAATTTCTTTGTAAGTTTTATTTCAAAGAAAAGTATTCTAAAGCAAAGTCAACAATGAAAGATGTTGCTTGGTAATTCATTTTCTTGTTTAAATTTCATATTTCAAATTTCATGTGTAAATCATTAGTATGTCACTTTTTCAAGAGTTTTACCTCTGCCCAAATGACTTATGGCTTATTCTTCAATTTGTTAGCCACTTAAGGTAGTGTAAAACAGGCTAGAGAAATAAAGGATAGAAGAGCCATTTGATTTTTGAAATCCATTTGGAGACATTTTTCACATAAGCTAGCAAAAGCTAAGGTAAGATTTTTTTTAAGAAGTCAGTCCTATAAGTGGTGTGATGAGGTGCTCTTTGTGTGCCTGTATTTGAGGAGTACAGTTCCCTGCCAGAACAGGGGGGCAAGCTGCTGCTGAAGCATTCTGAACATACATTGGATCTTCCACAAGATCAAATGAAACATGAAGCAGATCAGTGAGAAAAAATTTACAATGTGGCCTTTTGATCTGAACATACTTAATTTATGGAAATACACAGTGGATTTTTGTGAATTTTCAGAATGTCCTTTTTCACAATATGTATTATTTGTGAATCTGTGTTGACAAAGAGTTCCAGTGTGGGAGAGGAACCCCAGAAGAAAAACCAAAAGCATAAACCCACTAACAGTTGCACTGATGTCTTTTCATCTGTAGGAACCAGCCTCCTCTCTCCCAGCCCCAGCTCAGTTATTCTAAGCATATTGGATCACACAGGACATTTGTGTCACTCCAGACTCAGATCAGCAATACAGGCAGCTCAACAAGTGATGCATACCTAATTATGTTGTAATTGAATCATACATCAATATCTTGTGCTATCAGTGCTCAATGTAATCCCAGTCAACATTATTCTAATCATTTAAATGACAACAGTGAGGATACTATGAAAGCAATAGAATTTCACTGTATGGCTCTGCTCAATGTTCTTGCAAACAAATTTTCCCTATAAATGGATCAAGGAAGGACAGGAGCTCTGCCCTTGGGTAAGGGTGTGCAAATCCCCTTCTGGCTCCAAACTGCTCAGAAAGGTGAAAGGATGTCTTCATTTGAGGTAAAGTTAAAGCAAAAAACAACAAACCCCTCCATTTTTCTTTCCCATCCTCCAGAAGATGCAGTCCAAGCATTTATTTCTGCTTTTGTTAGATTCAAAGGCCTTATCAATAGTTCACTAATATTACTGTAGGCAGGCTAATGGGATCCAAGTTGAATTAAGGACTGTATTTAATTTAGTTTGTTTACCAAAAAACCTCAAACAACCAAGAAACTTAAGACAGCCCTTCATCAAACCCGTTCCTATGAAAAGTGGCATTTGCCCTATATCTGGAAAAGGCAAAGGACTTTGTAATACTGAACTGTTCCTGAATCTCTGCTGGAAATGACCTTTCCAAAGCCTTGTGTCTCTGTTGCATCCTGAAGTTTTCTTCTTTCTATTATCTTTGAAAGGCTGTTCTCCCTCAGGATAAGTCAGGGTACATCTCCTCTACGGTCAAAAATGTGTGGGCCTATTTCATAGCTCCCCTTTTGACCTTTTCCTCTGAGGTTTCACTGGAACTCTGTACTGTAAGACCTCCATAAGGCTCAGGAGACCAGAAATCAGTGGAAAATGGTTTTTAGAGGAACAGGGAGAGATGACCAGAGCATAGCAACTGCATTTGGTTGTCTCCATCCCTGGTGAAGGGCCTTGGCAGTCCTTTGAATATATCTGGCTTGCTTTGCCTGAGCCTTCACAGATATTCCCTGAGGATCTCCAGCCACAGCAGCCCCTCAGGGCACTGCTGCTGAAGCCTTTTTGTCTGTCATTCTGCTGAGAAATCCTGCTCACAATTCCATATACCCTATTTCTAAGCTCATGGATATCCTGTGCAGCTCAGTTAATATTTGGAATCTGCTTTCTGAGAGAAAGTCTCCAGAAATGTCACTGCCATTTGCTGATGCACAGGGACCAGCAAGTGCAGTTGAGGTTAATTGACCACCCAGGCACTGTGGGCTTTGCTTCACACCACATGAAAGAAAGATGAAAAATAGGCTCAGACAGTGTCCAGAGCACAGAAAGGAAATATCCAGTTCTACAGAGGAGCTTAAAATCTTCATGGGAACATTTTGAAATTTTTATACTTTGAAGCATCAGAAGGCACAAGAAAGGCTGTTTCTACCTGAGCTTTCTTCTTCTTCTTTTTCTTTTTTATTGTAACAGGAGCCAGTGTATTATTGGAAAAACACAAAGGTTTTGTCTTTCTGGAATGTATCTCAGCTGAGGATAAATTTCAGAAAATGGAGCAATTTCATTTGCTGTCAAAGTGTCCTACATTAAGGATTATATACCTTTTTTCACTTTTGTAGAAGCAAATGTATTTTCCATATTTTGACAGTTGTCAGCAAAAGGAAAGGTCTTACGATTGTTGTTCCAGAAATAATATTAATATTTTTTATGAGATGAATTTTTATGAGATTTTTTTATGTTCTGTTTGCAACCCAACATTTGACAATCCACAAGGATTGTAAAACTTTCTCTTCACACAACATGGTCTTATGATAAAACTATTGGTAACTTTGATGCTCTGACCCAAACCACTCCCTCACTTGCTCCAGAAAGTAATGATGCTTTGATTTTTAGGGAAAATGTCTTTACTTTCTGAGTAAATATTGCCATGGCAGTTACTGGCATGTCATCATCCATACTAGCTTAAGACTGAACTGATACAACTGGATCTGCCTAAGGGAATAACAAGAACTGCCCTAAATTCTCCCTAGAGTTCTCTGGGTTATAAAGGTGAGACCTCTGAGGTCTGTCTAGTTATGAAGGTGGTTTCCAGTTCTGCAAATCACAAAATTTGAAGCTGGTTGGCTGCTGCAAACCAATTCACTGTCCCATCTATGCATGTGACTGTTAGGGGATTCTCAGATGCCTCTGGAAAAAATTAAATTAAGCCACTCCCACAGGCACAGCCCTGATACCCAGTGACTCCACAATCAAATCTCACAACTGCAGCTCAGTTCTAACCCTTGCCACAGAGCCACTGCTGCACTCCTACCGCAGAGGGGGAAATTATCCAAAGCCTGTGATCTTCTTCAAGTGTGCTGTAACTCTTGCTGGCATTAGTGGGAGGTAGTAGGAAACACAACCACCCAAGATGACTTTACTCCAGTCATAGGGATAATTTAGCCTGTCAACAAAAGGACTGTGCCCTGCCTGAGGTCAGGCTGACTGGGCAGGAGAAGGTCTCCAACAGCTCAGCTGCTCTTTCAGTCAGGTGTTGCCCACTTGCTTAGTTCCAGCATTTCAGAGACAGTTCCAGACAAACATAAATGTCCTGCAGGCAGGTGTTTATTTGAATTTTCATCTCTTCAGCTATATAAGATGCTTTGAATGTCTCTGCAGGCTATTAAAATAGGCATGGGGATGTCACTTAAACTACAATAAACCAAAACTGTGTGGCTTAAGGAAATGGTTGTTTGCAGGGAAGGCAAGGACTGATGTGCTTTTGATACTGATCACCTTGCTTGTGGCTAAAAACAATTCCTAAAAGGAGGGACACATAGATATGGGAAATATAAGGACTTATATTTGCTTCTACTACTTTGTAATTACTGAAAATATGAAGAAAATTATTGACCAGCCATCCTGAACTTTCCTTTCTCTAGAGATGCAAAACCAACATTTAAAAGTGGTACTGTTAAAAATGTTGTTGCTGGTTTGGTGAATAAGATGAAGCACAGAAGGGGTCATTTGGCACCAACTCACTGTGGAGGCTCTCTCAGATTTT
Organism: Agelaius tricolor; assembly: GCF_023055355.1. NCBI lineage: Eukaryota > Metazoa > Chordata > Aves > Passeriformes > Icteridae > Agelaius > Agelaius tricolor. The sequence continues at coordinate 10,562,862 of NW_027269263.1, forward strand.
CTTTTCCCAGCTCAGAAAGACACTCATGGCTCTAAGTTGCTCATATTAAGCTCAGCTACTTTGCTGTTGGTCCCTTGGCTTTTATTACCCATTACTTCAGCTCTAACAGTTCTTGCCTGCCTTTTATTTTGACAGACTGCATTGCTTGGATACTAATACTGTATTTCTTTTGAATTTAATCTGCCAAAATGCAACAAAGCGGTTTTCTGGAGTACAATTTCTTCCTTCAGCCAATGACATTCGGTCTTTACAACAAGCTGTATAAGTTACAAACATTTTAGAGATTGTAACTTTGTTATAGGGAAGGGACATAAAGCAGTCAGGTTTGAAATATTTACAGCTGAAGGGAGTGCAGAATAGGTAATCAGTTTTCTACCAGAATTGGATATAAGATCAAATTATAGAGATGTTAATGGAACCCTTTATGGTGCTAGAAAATTTTCTGCCTCTTTCTCAGACCGGACTTTGCTTTTCTCCATGGCAGATTTCTTCCATCTTTGTGTTCTTTCACTTTCCCAAAGTGTAAATGACTTACAGATGGCCCAACAAATTCTAAGTTAAATTACACTCAGTGCTGCATTGAGGCATAATACTCAATGCTTTCTATCCATCACCTTGGAATTTATTGCAGTTTTATCCATCCATTTGAGGTCTAAAGCCTTCTGTTCTTGGCATATTTCTTAGAAGTTTTCTGGAGAGTTTGATTCAAAACCAATTTATTTACTTTTAAGAATGAAATATAAAAATGAGTTGTTTTTTTCCAATTATTTTGAATGGCAATGCTTCTTCAAGAATTAAGATAAGAAATGTGAAATTCAACAAGATCAAGCCAGAGCAGTTTCTTTCATCCTCACTATGCAAATAGAGTTGAAATTGTTGATAATCACCTGTTGATAATCTATGCAAATGCAGAGAGATAACACAACTGTATTATAAGTATTTCTTCACCTTGCTTAGTTTATTGATTCATCTTTAAATTCTTGCATCTGGGTGATGGCAAAATGAATTTTCTTTTACAGATGCTCTTTTTCCTTGTCATAACAATTTTCATCATAAGGAAAGAACATTGAATGTAAAGCAAGGAAAAAATGTAACATTCTCAATTGTGAATGTAACAATTCTAAATGTGATATTTAAATTAAGTCAAAATTTTTCAGAATAGGTGTACTTATCCTTACACTTATAGTTGAAATTCAGGTTGAAATATATTACTTGCTCAAATTATTTTGGAAACTAAATATAGAGATGAGCTGGACTGCGCTGAACAAGACCTTTAAAATATAGATATCAGTTCTCCATGATAAGCAAATTTTACAGTTATTGAAATAATCTATCATTATTATTGCTGCTAATGAAATGCTGAGATTTCATCAAGTCTTCAAAAAGTAGTAATTTAATATAATATTGTATATAATTTCATTATTACAAAACTGTTCAGACCTCCTGAGGAAGATGGAACACATTTTTCTCTCTTTTGTTTTGATTTTTAAAATTAATTAATGAATGAAATTGAATTCAACATGGACAAAAAAGTGACCTTGACCAACAAAATCCATTTAATATCTTTGTCCCTTCTATGTATTCCACCTATCTGGCATTGATTTATAAGGAGAGCTTGCAGAGAGCTGTTGCTAGGGGACAGAGCTTTTGTAGGTCCCCATTAAAGTAATAGTCCTGAAGAAGAAAAGTAATTTACATGTTTCAAGTGCTGCCTACAAAAAAAAAAAAAAAAAAAAATCAAGCCCAAATAAGTTATAAAAGGGAACAAGGATAATCTGTATAAATAAAAACCCTTGTGCCAGGGACAAATAAAAGAGCACAGGTCACATATTCTGATCTAGATGCTAATCCTTTGCAACCTGGCAGACAACCTTGGTGATTTTTTATTTTATTAAATTCCTTCCCAATTTATACCTCATAACCAAGGTCAGAATATCTAGAATGAATTTTACCTACCGTATACATTTACTACTTCCATTTAACAGAATAACTTTGATGTTAACCAAACGGCCAGTCTCCAGGGTAAAAGCCATAGGAGGGAAGAAAACTGTCAAGACCACATCTCCTTGTTCCCCAAGAAGTCAGATGCTTTCTGAGTTGGTGCCCTGGAGGGGAGTCTGGGAAGAAGCATCCCTGTGATGGGACTTTTTATAAGTGTTTATGTCCAATTTTTCAATTCCTCTTGTTTTATTTTTCTTTTTTTTTTCTTTAACTGCTCCATGTATATAAATGCATCTGAAACCTTTCTTTTATTAAGCTTTTTTATATACATTAGAAATAAGATGGAAAAGGAGAAAGATATTGAACAAAATGTTCAGAGGAAAAGGATAATTTTCTTTCATCAGGGGAAACGGAAATTAATTGTTGGCTTTAATCTTTGTGGAAAAGGTAGATTGTGCTGGATACCTTAACATTAATTTTAACAAGTTGCTTGGAATTCAGGCTGGAGTAGAGAAGAGAATAGTACAGGGAATATTTATGTAAAATTGTTACATTAAAATTCTCAGGATTTGATGAAATTCATTCCAAGAAATGAGCCAAAGTAATCTCTGAATGATTAGTGATTATCTCCTGGAAGATGCAGACAGGAAAAATCCTAGAGAATGAAGGAAAACAAAACCTTTCATAACTTTTTCTAAAAGGAGCCAAGGGATTATAAATCAAGCAGTCAGGTTTCAGTTCCTGGAAACAATATGGAACAAATTACTGAGGTAATTTTATGTACCTATAAAATATCAGGGTTGTAACATCAGGCAACGTGGAACTGTCAAGAAAGAATCATATCAAATTTTTCTGATTACTTTCTTAAGAATAGTGGCAGCCTGGTGTAGAAAGGAGAAAGCAGTAGATATAGATGTAAATTAACTCTGATAGTGTCCTTAAAAGTTTTTTCAACAGAAGAATCTTATAAGTTTAGGAAATATGGTGTGCATGGATTTGCCTTTGGGTAGCTATAAAAGTAGTTGAAAACTTCATAATCAGTGAAACCACATCAAACATGGAAGACATGCTGACTAAATCCCCTTAAGCATTTGGTCAAATTCTACTTGTTATATTCATGAAAAATGTGAATAGTGCAATGGAGACTATGCCTTTTAATTTATGGCTTGTGCAAAAATGAAAAGACTTTTAAGTATTTTGGGGAAAAATGCTAAAAATGCTTGTGGCAGTTTGGAGAGTTTCTCAGAAACCTAAAAGTTTGCAGCCAAGTATTTATGAACCAAAGTGAGAAAAAAGAAAGCAAATTAAAATTTGAAACAGAATATTTTTTTCCTTAAAGAAAACAAAGACTACAGTGGAAAAAGATATAGTAGGAAAGTATTTTTCATTTTAGATTCATGAAGCAGAAATTTATACATAAAACATCTAGTTACACTCCTCACTTACCTCCAGAGGAGCCTTGGAATGTACATCATCTCTGTTTGGGAAATGCATTTTTAAGGCAAAGTGAAGAGAATCCAGCAGTGTGAATGATGGGTTCAGAAAGCACCACCCAGGAGGCACCTGGCTCACTGAGATGTGCCAGAGGGTGACTTTATCATATGTGGTTGATCATTTAGTGGTCATTGCAATATCAACGATCACTAAATGTTTTCCAAGGACTGGAGAAATCATTTTGTCTTTTATCACAGATGATGATGATTTTGGATGCAAAAGCTTGGGAAACTTGGGAGGATGGTGAAGCATAAGACTGGATAACCTGAAGATACAGAGAGCTTGCTTTTGGGAGAAATTCTCAAGATTGGGGCACGGTACAAATTATGAAGGGTGGTCAAAGCCTGTATGATCCTGGTTTTGGTGGGGAAATCACTTTAAATGATCCCTGGGGTGCTCTTTGAGTCCAGCAACCACAGAACAATGTCTGAAATGATGTTAGATAGGATTCATTACTAGTCATGTGGAAGAACCAATGTTGAAGGAGAGAAAAAATGTCAATCTAAGGACAAGAATATGAGCTTTTGAGGTGTGGACTCACTCTTTTATGAAGGAGCACAATAATCTCTTTTTAATGTTAAACGTGTCAACTTTCAGAACCTATTGGTTCTTGCCACTTCCTGTAATTATTTTGCCATCTCTAAAATCTGTTACCAAACTAGAGGATATTATGCTTTTATCTTAATTTTTAAAAGCAAGAATATTTTGAATTTTCCATTAAAAAGCTCTGATGACAATCAATTTGTTACTTTCTTTGCAATTTTCTACATTAAATTCTCATGTGGTAGTTTTCTGACATTTGGAATAACTGACTTGAATTGCAGGAGTGAGATCAGGTTCAGAGTGAGGGGGTGATGGAGAAGAAAGGGGTAAGACAATGTACCCCATATCTGAATGCCAGCTCACAAGCTAATGTTTTGCCTGGTCACAAACAAAAAACAGTAATGAACGGAACGTATTAATTCAATTTATATGATTGAAAAATCTCTGGCTGTCAAATTATGTGCTTTTTCAAAAGCCTGAATGTGGATTGTCAAACTGTCCATCCAGGAAGAAAAAATCTTTTTGCTTACAATGGGCTAATTATTGTTTGACAATTTAATTGTACAGCAGGGGAATTCTGAAGAGGAAGTGGGGAATGGAGGCAAGTCTGCTTATCCACACTGAAGTTTACTGCTTTGAGCTGAATCACAAAACACAGCATATTGCATACAGAACAAGTTTTTCACTCCACACATTCCAAACAGCTTCTTGGATAGGTACAGAAAGGGGGACTCTCTTCAAATTTGGTCTGAAGCTAAGATGACCAAATTTGCTTCTATACCTGACACTGGACTCCATAAATCTTTGCACGTAAGTTGTCAGTTATAGTTTCTTTTAGAAATCAATGTTTTTTATTTGCTGTAATTTTATTCATGCTTTGTCTATGGAAATCTTCAGTTAGTTGGTTGGCATCTCACATTTCATCTGTATGGTGTCTCATTTTAAAACCAGGGTCCTGGCTCAGACTTTCTGTGGCCAGAACACGGTGTGTTTTTCTAGGGCATCCAAAGAGTGAGATGCATCTTCCAGATCCTCAGGATAGCTCAGGAGTTGGCTATACAAGAGATCAGGAAGAGCTCTTTGATCAGCATGACTAGGAAAGTTTGGCCTTAAACAGCAGGTTTGAGGAAGTGAAAGCATCTGGGAAATTGCTCATCAAATTAATCACTTTAAAGCTTCTCTAGCTTTTTTTTTTGCTTCAGTTATAGACTTGTGAAATGCCAATTTTAAAGGGAGCTTTTTTTGACCACAGGATAAAAGTCACAAATTCTGTGTCTCTGAGTTCAGATCAACTCAGCTCATGAAGATTGTAAAACAATTATCAGACACTAAATCCTCCTTTACACTGACTTAAACTATTTTTAAACCAGTGACTTAGAGAGGACAGTCTTACTAAGGGGCTGTTAAATTCCCTTTCATTGTCAAGATTTTCCTTCTTGACAAAGAGCAAGGAGCTGAAAAAGTTTGAAATCAAACATTTAATTCAAATCTCCTTAGGCACAAGCACATTCCATTGCCTTTGAAACAGGTGTAGTCTTCCTTTGCTTTACAGTTTAAATGGGGAGCATAGAAACACAGTGAACATTAAGCCTTTTTTCCAAAAGACAGTATTTTTTGATCATGAAGGACAATTCAGAGACTGAAATCCCTTTCTGTTAAAAACAGGCACATCTCCACATGTCTTGTTAGCACTGATAACTTCCAGATGGCACTGCTGACTCTCATAGTCTGGCTGTGTCTGGGAATCCACAGCACAAGCTGGAGAAAATGTCTATTGGCACCTGTGGTACATCTGAGAAAGGTGCTGAGAACATCAGGGAAAAGGATCAGTTCTGCACTGTATTCCTTTACATGAGATTGGTGTTTTAGTATAGAGTTTTAGATCGTATTCCGGTACTCTAATGTGTTGACAAAACATGAAAGCCCTTTCAAAACCAATTTGGACAACACCCATAATAATAGTGTAATAAAAATTGAAAAATGTTAAGTGCTACTTTGTGATCTGAAAAGCCAGGTTCTTTGTTTTAACTTTCTAATTAGACTGCTTCTTCAAATGAAATAACCCTTAAGAAGAGGGTTATTTTACTGATTGAAAAGTCAAGTTTTCTAGATGATGGCATCAGAGGATTCCATGCAGCGTATTCTCTCTAGACTTCTTAATGAGATGTGCCAATTAATATCTGTATTGCCTTTGTCACCTTACAGTCCTTACTGACTACACCCATATGATTAACATCAGAAAAAAGTCACATTCTTCCTTTAGAAACAGAAAGAGAATTGTACTCTGTAGAATTTATGGAAGTTATTTATATTTTCCTGCAGTGTGCCAGCATTCTACGGTCTTTGTGCAAGTTTTTCTCCAGATGTGCTTTCTAAAGTGTGTGACAGGAATTTGGATGACTTTTTACTTGTACTGGCCCTTAGGAACAGTTCCCCAGCTTTCACAGATTCACGGAAGGGTTGAGGTTGAAGAGGCCTCTAGAGGTCCATCTTCCCCAAATCCCTGCTCCAGCAGAACCACCTAAAGCAGGTTGCACGGGACCAGATCTTTTGAATATCTCCAAGTGTGGAGACTCTACAACTTCTCTGGGCAACCTCTGCCAGTGCTCAGCCACTCTTAGAGTAAAAAAGTGTTTCCTGATGTTCAGTGGGAACCTATGTGCTTCAGTTTGTGCCCACTGCCTCTGGTCCTGTCACTGGGCACCACTGGACAAAGCCTGGCTCTGCCTTCTTTGCACCCTCCCCTCCTTTGTGCTATTGGCAACTTTGCTGAGGGTGTGCTTTGTCCCATCATCCAGATCATTAATGGAGATGTTAAATGGGTTGTATTTATTAATAAAGCCTGGGCAAGCAAAACGTATAGATTTTCATTTTAGAAGGGTGCTGCTATAAGACTCCTAAGAAAAACAGTGATAATTTTGTGTAAATCTTTTCAGGATTCATGGCATGTAATGGTGGAGCAGAGGAGACAATTTGCTAAAAATGGAACCCTCTTTTCTCCCAAACTAATTTTGGAGTCTTGTTTGGAATCACTCAGAAATTTGTTGCTCTACACAAAAAAGGGACTCTTGGGAATCAAAAGTGTTCCAAAATGCAGCTAATTATGCAGCAGTTTTTAATGAGCTCTTTTTGATGAATAACTGGTGCCTCTTGGGCTAGCTGGGAGACGTTTTGTATTGAGCTAGACCTTGTTCATGGGTTTCATGAATAGTATTAACTTGTCTTTTTTCCCCCCCATGGAAATTCCTAGATCTAGTCTTTGTATGATCAGGAAAGAACAAGTTGGAATAACAATTGGTTGTTAGATAGCTCTTCCTCTCATTTCCATAGACTTTTCCTATAAATCATAGTCTAGATAATTAGAGTCAAGACTAAAATATAGTACTATAGTCTAGTACTCATCCAAATTGGATTATCCATGGCTAAATGTCATGGGTTTTTTTCTGTTAACTGGTATAATTGAGAATATCATAGGCTGTACTTAGGACTTTCTTACCTTTTCTCATTGAAAATCCTTTATCATATTAGGTTTGATAATTTTAGAATGTATCTGCTTTCTTCCAGTAAAAAAGTGTGAAATTTGAGTATACTGTATTGAAACAAATAGACAGAAAATAGACACAAAGTTTAAGGAACACATATTTTTTTCTTCTTTTCTCTTTCAGTGGTCATCTCCAAACTCAGAATCCAAGGTGGCTTCCTAAAGAAAAACTTCAAAGTTAGTTTGGTCAATTTTTTTTTCAACAGGACAAGAAGAGACTCTGTCCAACATGAGCATTTGTGTTCAGATAACTACATTAATGTGCTCATATCCCTTCTCATGGGTTAGACAATGTGATTGAAGTGGTCCTCCTGTCCCTCAGTGTTTCACTTTATGACATGAAAAACTTTTAAAGGAAAACCCAGAAAGAAAATCCATTGTAAAGCCATAAATTTAGCTCCCCAAGATCAAACCTTCCACATTGCATTTGAATGCTGTTTCAAAATATTTTTAAAGATTTTTTTTGACAGGTTACAATTAAAAACAATTTGTGGGTTTGTTTCTTTTTGTCAGCCTATTGGAAAAAAAAAAACAGTTTCTAAACAATATGAATTTGTGTGAGTTTTTTGTTTGGTTGGCTTTTTGTTCATTTTTTTTTTTTTGCTTTGTTTTCCATACCGAACAGAATGAAATCAGTAAAAGAGTGATTCCTTCTAAATTAATGTGATTTCTTTTTGATTCTTGAGCAGTCTGGTCACACAAAGATAGTTTAGTAACTAGTAGCATTTGTGGTACAGCATTTTGTGACATCAGCTAGGCCAACAATTTTTAATTTAGGATGTTAAATCAAATGGTTTGAATCTGTCAACAAAAATGATTGAACTTGCGACTGCAATTAAACAGCAATAGTCCAGAATAAGCAAGCTATGATATGTTTTCAATATAATGGCTTGGTTGTACAAAGATATTGGTAAAAATTAATATTTTGCAACCTTGATTAAAGGATCTTCCTTCCATTTAACTGATTTATCTCCTCATCAATTTTCTTCCAGTGTTATTCTGACTTGATTAATGAAAATATTTATGTCTGAAGTCCCAACTGTAAACAATCTAAACTCATATTAGGATGGGAAAACTAGTTTTTACCAAGGAGATTTAGATATTAACATAATTTAAACTGCTTAGGGATTTTTTAAGTGAACTTCACCTATGAGCCCTCTGCATTATGAGTTTATTTAACACATGTATGTGGCTCAAGGGGCAGATTTGGCAGCAAGCAATATTAAATTGGTTATTAAAGAAGGTAGTGGGCACTATAATCAGCAAGCTTAAAGTGATTTAGTGAAACTTTTCACTAAAATACAAGCATGATTTCAAGATTAAAAATAATGTGGAGAGTTGCTCTTTTCAAACACGTGTCATCTTCCTTAGCCAAGTGCAAGCAGAGCAAGAAAATGATCAAGAGAACCTCAGTCAAAAAGAAAAATGTGGACACAATGAAAAGAGTGTGTGATGTTGCAGAGCAAGGGCTAGAAATACATAGCTGACCAGGAAATGTAGTTTGATAGTCAATTATTTGCTTTTATAAAAACAAAGGCATAACAAGAATATATTTATAATTCAGAAATGAAACTTCTGAATTGTAGTTTGATTGTAGTTTGTAGACCCAACTAGCTGGGTGATTTAACGAGGTCAAATAAAGGGCTTCCTGGAATTATTGGCTCTTCCTTCTGTGATACAGGGAACAAAGAAAGATATTCTTCATAAAAGACTGTCTTGAAAAGTTCCTACAGTACCCTCATTACTCCCAGACATGATCTTAGGCTCTCACATCCCTTGCTGCCCTTCCTCTTGTACTTCATTCAGCATGAGCAATTCTCATGTAGCTGTGTTCTTGGAATGATAAGAGAAATCCACTAAGTCAAAATTATTGTGCTTCACAGTTTGATCAATATCATATGATTTGTAATTGTAAAATTCATTTTAAAATATTTTCTGTAGCATTTTGTCATAGCAAGTATATAAAATAAATCCAAAAGTAGTTGCTAAATAAGTTTACCTGATAAAAAGTTCAGCATTTCACTGAAAAGTAGACTTTCGTTTTTTGGACATAATGCAGTACAGCATGAACTTGTAAATATCTACCAAGACACTTAATTACCAAAGGAAATAGAAGATAAATCTGGAATTGCAGACTCAGGAAATAGAAAGGATCTCTGAAGTCTGCAGTAATGGCCATGGAAACAACCTTTCTTTTCCTATTAAATAACAGACTGATGAAACTCCGCAGATCTGCTCCCTAATAAACAGCCCCACCTTGGACTACAAGGCACTGAGAACTAAGAGCCTTGGTAGAAACAACAATGGATGAGGCTGTGCCATCCACAGCTCTTTTGGTAATGCTGGAACACTAATGGATGCAAAACCATAGCAACAAACCCTGGACTCAACACCACCAACCATAACTTACGAGTGACCCTTTCCAGCATCCTTGGACTGCTCACAGCAGTTGGTTGCTTTTTACCAATACCAGCTGCATGTGATAAAATCTTGCTTGTAATTAATTAATTTTCAATTAACAGAAATGGGTTTAAAAGGAAATAAAAAAAGTTAATAATAAGAAAAGCCCTTGAACTGTACACTGTCACTACAGCTAAAGATGAGCTGTGTGCAGGTATCCATACAGAATATATTTCTCTGTTCAAAACTGTGCTGCCATTGTTGGCCAACCCATGTCTGGGGTGTGTTGTGTCTGCCTGCACCAATTCACTGAGACGGGAATTAGTGTCACAAGAGGTGTGACACTCAATCAGATCACAGAGCAACTGGTTGGGGTCTCCATACTCTGCTGCTTTGCTCCACTCTTCTTCCTGCTTTGCCTGGCACCAGAACTGATGTTACCACTGCCAAAACTGATGCTCTGTATCTTCACAGCTGACTGACAGAGCAGAAGCCCCCTGGACTAAGGCTCCTCCATGAGCCTGTGCTAACAACTGGCACAGAGCAGCTCTGGAGTGGTGTTCTGGCTAGGAGTGATATATGTGTCAGAAGGAGAAGACTCATGGGGTTGGAAGAGGCAGACAAAGAGAATTTGTGAATTCAGATCCAGAATCTGAGGTGGGTCTGATGGATTGATGATGCCCAACACATCACACCCCACAGGAAAGTGCACAGTCCAGCAGGATCCATTGGAGTATCAAGATGAGCAATATTATCTTCCAAAATGCTTAAATATATGGAGAAAGTTTCTGTTTTGTTAAAATAATAACAGATTGCAGTAGGATACAGCCAGTCTATAGAGACAAAGAATCATGAATTGTTAAATATGCAATGAATAGTTCATCCAAACACAGTGAAAAGTAAATCTCTGTAAACAAGACCCCTCAACCTCTCTTTTCCTATCTGACAAAATAAAAGCTGAGTATATTGAAGGTCTTCTAACCTTTACCATAATGATATGTCTGTTAGCACACATTTGGAAAACTCTTAGTATGTGACACATTATGAATTTTATCTGTGCATTTTGTTTTGTAAGTTGTTTTGTCACAAAGGTTTTGAAGCACGTAGCTGATCTGTCAACTCCAAATGGCTGCTGGCTGCTAGGGATGTAAAATTCTGCTTGTGTATTAAAATTTTTATTTCCTACTCAAAAGTTGCTCCATCATTTATGCTACTGAAATGGCTATTTAGCATCTGGCTCTTGTGTGAGTTAATGATACAAAAAATAGCTGTTGACATTTAAGTAGCCATATTATGCACTTATTATCAAGCAGAGAGGCAGAAATGTTTATGTTTGTTAATTATACAGAGCTTCCTTGTCAGTTTTTGAAAGATTAATCTGCCTTTAGAAAGGTCCTATAATATTTCTTATTTTATACCACATTTGTGAGCAGTGTAGCTGAGTTGTGATATTGAGTGTCTTGGAGTATCAAGAGCACCACCACATTTGTGAAACCTTTTATTAAAAATTTTTAGATATTTTGGCAAATTATCTTGGTATACCATAATGGAACAAACAAGACTTCAATGATTATATCCATCCCTTCAGGCCTGGATCTTTTAGAGATTTACTAAATAAACCTGGTAAGCCCTATGTTTATAGCTGTTGAGTTGCAAGATTAACCTCCATATTGTCTGTTGTGTTATCACTGCAACAATATAAGATTGTGAGAAGATGTCTCCATCCTTGTGCTTCTTACACAGTCCCCAGCAACAGAAAATTCAAGCAGGACCACTTTATAGTTATTGAACATAATGAACATAGTAATTTGAATAAAAATGTAATGATTTTCCTCTAAAATGATTGTTACTCAGCTAAGTAAAGATTGACATACCGTAAGGGTGTGAGCCTCTGGTTGTTTTGAAGATGATACCAAGACTTAGAATTCACATCAAGCTTGAAGGATAGGAGTGTTGTGATTTTTCAGGTGCAGTCTGCGCTCATCTTAGAATGCAAACTAAGCATTTGCATACCCAAATATGAATTTTGCAGATGTATTCTTTCTAGGAGTGATAAAGCAAGAAATGATGAGACACACTTAAAATAATAATGGACTTAAGCAGACAGCTTGACATTGGACTGAGTGCAGAAGCACTTGCTTTTCTTGAAGCCTCAAATCCCCATTGATTTATTATTTAATCAGCTATACTCAAACTCTGAAGAGGAGATTGACTTGTCGTATTATCTTGCCTTGAAAATACAACATTTCATTACAAAAGAGACTATTTTCAAGGAATACAGTTTTTTTTCTCCTCTACTAGTTATACCAGTTCTCCTTCTTCCTCCTTATGTTTCTTTGTCCATTTTGAAAGTGGCAGATAACAAAATTATTGCACACTCTTGAACTAAATTCCTCTACATCACTCCATAAACTCCTGTACTCCATGCATCAATCTCCCTTTACTTGCCTTCATCTCCTCCTCTGATGTCTGAAGTTTCATGTGTTTAATTTTCCCAGTCTCTCATTGAGTTGTTCCTCTTCTCTTCTGGGACACTCATTTTCCCCATGGCAGATTGGTCTCTGAATTCAATATAGCTCTTAGAAAAGTGGTTCAGTCAGGATTTTTCCTGTGCAATGCTCTCACTCTCTGTATCCAGACCTGCCTGTGTGTCTTCACTCTACCAATCCTATCATAAAGTATTCCTTTTCCATTCTCTATAGTTAATGGAAATTATTTGAGATTTCTCTACCTTTAAATTTTAATAGAAGAGAAGACTGAGCAGGCACAGGAGTTTTGTTTTACCCCAGAGGTTCATGAACCACAGTCCACTATGTCTTTGGTCAGAAATTAGAGAGGAGGGTGAACCTAGGTACTTTTTCATTGCTTTTCTTCCTCTATTTATTTCTTTAATGTTTGCATCTGTCACAAAAAAATCTGCTCTGTGATACCATGAGAACACTATGAAATTTCAGAATGGATTAGCTGCAGCATTGAGCATTTATCATGGTACAAAGAAATGCCAGACAGTTGAATGTGAAACATTACCTCAGTCAGCCAAAAGGATGGACATTGTTTTGTCCTCTGGAAGCCTTCCATTAAGGTTGTTTGTCATTGGCTAGGGTGACTCCAGAGGAATATTAAAAACATACTTTGTGTCTGCAGAGACTGATTGCTATGTATGTGAATGACATATGTATTGGTGAAAAATCTAGAGTCACCTTTCCTGTAATACTTATGATTCTGCTAAATTAATATGTTAATTTCAAGAGATATGATGAATGATAACAAACTACAAGTTGAGAGTTGATAAAGGTTGCATCCAATCTGACTTATGCTTGCTAAAACTGTAATTCAAATGAATATTTCAAATTTTCTTTACCTATTTATAAAATAAATTAGAGGCTAGATGATTAGTGCAAGGTAAATAAGGCTTAAAGATTTAGCAGATATATCACTTCAAAGTCTTAGTTGGGGGAGTTTCTGTAGGTTATTAAAATGACATGTACTTATTTAATTAAATAACTGTCACTAATGAGTACTTCACAGTTAGCTTTATGTGTGTACTGTATTCCTAAAGAGGACTTCTTTTTTTCTTTTGTTTGTTTTGGGAAATCCATGAATTACAAGAAAGAACAGTAAAAATGTTCAAAATTGTTTTTTCCCCTGGTTATGGGAACCCTCTGAGTATCAATTTTTTTTCAGTTTCTCTGTTAATGATGCATTACTCATCATAAAACTATGTGGTCAAGGGATGTTAGAACAAACAATTTAATTTTAGTAACTGTGAAAAATAAATGCAGTAACAATAAGATAAAACCAACTTCATTCAATGGCAGATTTTGTTTGCAACAGATGAAAAAAATGTCTTCATACTTCAAAGAACATCAAGTCACACATCAGGTTAGATGAACTATTAAGGATTACGGGTTCAACACCTTCTTTTTAATTTTTGTCTTGAATTCAGGTCTTTTTGTCATGTGCATTTTTCTCGATTTTGCCTAGATCTTCCATAATAAAAGCATGTACAAAAAGAAATTCCTGTATACACTTTCTCTAGAGCCATAGCATCTACTTCCCAATGCCTTGTCACACTTCTGTCAAAAGATTTTTAAACTTTTTCAGGTTTTCCACAGCTTGGCAAAGTTTGTGCATTTTATTAAACATTTGGTACAGAAAGGTTAAAAAGGGCCGACAGCTGAACAACGCTAAGCTGCAATAACATATAAACAGTCTTCATTGGGTTATATTAATTTTTACTTTGGCTAGAATATTTGCTTCATAATAAGATTTTTAGTCTTTATCAAAGACAAAAAATCTAAATTTATGCTTCCAAAATTTACCACTTGTTCTTGCAAAAAAATCCCCAAACAAACCATAAATAGATCCTTCTGGTTTAGTTGTATCTAGTCATTATGTCATGATTAACCCTTTCTAGAAGTTTCTGTTTAATGTTAGAGTCAAATTTGTTGTATTTAAGGTATCTTTAATAACCTAAACACTTTTCTTTCTTGGTAATACATTGGAGCAGGACACTTAACATGGAAGATGGGCTCTTGAGTATCAGCATTCTTCTAAAATTTTTCAAGAAGTTTTACAAATTCAAGTAAAAGTTCTCAGCCTGACACATGCAAACCTAGCAGATGATTCTTGGCAAGCTTTGTGACAGAAAAGAGAAATCTGGATTAGCAGTGGTCTCATTTCCAGCTGTTTCCAAAGTAGGAAAATTTCAGTACTCTATTTTAAGCAGAACTTAATATACTGAAAACATGTGGTTGGTTACTTTTTTCAAGGGCAGCAGTTGGTTTAATCATATGTGAGCTGCTGAGGACAAGAAATCCATGCCATCATCTTGAGTTACCAGACACTGCAGGGGTATCAGATATTTTGTGAAGTCGTGTGGGGTACACAAGATGTGCTTCAAATGTGTGGTGCAGATGCACTGAGGCTGATTTGAGGCACATTTTGTCAGAAGAGAACAGCCTGAGACAGCTGAGGATCTCCCAGTATCTGAAACCTGTCTGATATGTTGGATCTTTCTCCATCAATTTTATAACCTCGACTACTTAAACAATAGCAAAATGTCCCTTGAATCAATGCAGCATTGTGTCCAGAGAACATAATTCATGTATTGGATTTAACTTCAAAATAAGTGTATTTCTAGCAGCTGAACATCTGTTAGCATGCAGCCTTGTTACTTGTCCCTCATGGCTTGGAAGTTAATAGCCAGATGCAAAGATTTTTCCATTGCATTTCCCCATTTCAGAAGATCATGCTGACAGTACCAAGGGGTGAGAAATTGATTCACCTGCTCCATTTCTAGTGCATTTATCATTAAGTCTAACCACTAAAATATAGCTTGTGTCTCAGTATTTTGAAGAACTGAGCGTTATATAAAGAACATTTTCTACCAAAAATCTCTTCTGGCTATGTACAAGGCAAGTTCTAGGGAGGAGCTACAAATTTTATATCCTTTTGCTAGCAGCTATAAATAATTACAAAGCCTCCCTTTCCCAATTTTTACTAGTGGAGTGCCCATTTGAATTTGGATTTTGAAGCACATTTATTTTGTTTTATTCATCATTCAGGCTGAGCCAGTGATGGCTCAGCAACATGCTACAATTCTCTTAGTTGATGGTTGTTTATATAGTACCTGGAAATGGAGAGAACAAAAATAGCTTTGTTTACTAGTACTGTTTTTATTTATTCCAGGTTCTTGATTTGGTTTGTGCATGTATCTTTGCCATTGATAATTTAAGATGGAATTTGCTTTGAGCAGTGTGGTCTAGTGAAAGTTGTTTCTGCCTGGGCAGTCAGATCAGATGACCTTTAAAGGTCCCTTCCCACACAAAACATTCTATGATTCTATGATAACAGCACTCAGTTTGGGGGCTTCTACTACTTTGCTTACTTAAAAAGAAACTAAGTTTCTAGAATTGCAAACTGAGTACCAGAAGTTAGACAGAAGTTGAAGGGGAAAATAACAACTTGGAAGCATTAAATTTTAAAGGCAACGTATCGCAAGGTGATATAAAAATCACTCAGAGGATGAGATGTTTGATCAGGAATGCACAATGGAGATAAAAATATAATCTGAGAAAGACAGTTCTTCTAGTCTGTGATCTGTTATTTATAACCAGAAAATGTGGTCAGTGTGCAGTCCTCAGTTTCCTAGTAGAAACTACAGTTTCTTTGTTACACAGTAAGGACTAAATTGGGTGTTTTCTTCAAGCTGTGAACAGGGAGCAGCATGTGGCTTGTCTGTTCCAAGAAAAAACCCAGAAACTAGACTATTTTTTGAAGTTCTTAATTTTTCTGTTTCCATTTTCTTTTTTTTTTAAGTGTTCAGAGACTATCTTAGTTTCCCATCTTGTAGAAAAGAGAGTGTGTTTCTTTCTGTGGTAGTGAATGAGGCTGAAAGCAGATGCGCTATTGTCTCTGTAATTCTAAATTCTCTGAAGTGGATGTAATCCTGCCCTGAAGGTGTATCTGTGCATCCAGCTTCTTCAGGCTGGACAGAGGTACAAAGGATAAAAAGCTTTTCTCACAAGGCTTCCAGAGTGAGACAAACCATTATAATTGGGAGAAGCATTTTTTTTTTTTTTTTTACATAGAAGGAATTTTTCTCCTGAAAATAAATTGTATTATATTAGTTACAAGCATTGTGACATCTCAAAGGTCATCTTAAATTATTCTAGAAGAGTATTTTAAACTTGTATTAAGTGCTATTTTGTCTCTTCCCATCCAAAACTGCAAGCTAGCCAGTTCAGATATCTTTGACAGGTATAACTACTATCCAGATTTGTTTTCTTCCTTATTTTAAAGATACACAAAACTAACTTTAATGAAGACTTCAATGTCTGTTTTCAGATTAACTTTCATTGACCATCAAGACAATACTGGAATAATTTTGGTAAGATTTTGGTAAGATAGATGCTTCTGGGGTACAAAATTATATATCATATACAGAAGCTAATGTTGTAAGGAAAAATAGATATAAGTGCAAGTTAAAAAGCAGACAAATCAAAATTTGAATGGAAACACCTCCCTCTTAAACAAATACAAAGAAAAAACTAATGAAGAAATTTTAGATGCCTTACCAGAGAATGTCTCACTCTCCAGAAGTTTTTCTTTTCACCTTGCTTCAATATGTTGTGACCTATCCAAAGAGAACAGTAAGAAAGAATAATTTTGTCACTTTTGACACCCAGTTATTACAAGAAAAAACAGAAGAGGTCCATCTCTGCTTCAGTGTACAGAAAATAATCATGACAAAAAAAGCTTGCATTGGGCTAGGGTTTGAAAGCATAAAAGAAGCTGTTATGAGTTAAACAATTATGATGTATTTAAACTAAAAAATGTTACAGATTTCACTTTAATTTCTGTTATAGTTGGAGCTATTTACATCCAGTGGTTTCTGTCCCCACCATTTTCTAGAGAAACGGAACATTAAAAAATATGTGCATACTTTAATGTTAGATTGAAGATGAAGAAGGAAAGGATGGCAAATGAGATGTTAAAATGCTTTCTCTTAGAATGACCTTGATGCATGAATTAGATCTTGCAGTAAATCTAGCCCTCCACTTAACATCAAATGAAATTTTTGCTGTCTACATAATTTCTTTGCTTACCACTACACTAAATTCTTTGTTTCATTTCTTCTTCTGCCTTTCCCTCATCTTTCTAAAATAAGCCTATTCTTTTCAAGTGTCTCTCATCCTTTACAATTCTTTCATTTGATTTAGCTCAATTTTCCTCCTCCTGCTCTTATTTAATAGACTACTTCTACCTTTCTTTTCCAGTAATTTCCTCCTTCTGCCTCAGTTCAATATATCAGGACAGTTTTTTCTACTCAAAGTAAAATAACGTTAATGAAGAAATGATAGAGCACCATATGACCAGTAGCTTTGCTACCTGTTTGCTTTTGGAAGAACTGAATTTGGAAGAAATGGTACAAAACAGGGATATAAATGTGTATATATATATATATATATATATATATATATATATATATATATATAAAGTTGGGTACTAGGAAGGTACCAATACCATAGCAAAAGCAATTCTGAGGGCACATCATAATTGTAAGTTTATTAAGGTGACTTTGCTTTGAGTCCAAGGCCACTGTTTCAAGCATTGCCATTGGAAGAAAGGCATGTTTGCTCTCTCACAACATGTCTTGAGGACACTTTATTTTTGCTTTACCAACTGCAGGGACAAGTCACAAGAGAAACTTGCAAACACTACAGATTTGAGATTAAAAAATATGACCAAAATTCCCTCTAACTAGGGCTGCCAAAGAAAATAACAGGTCCTGTTGTCTCACTGCCTGATAAGTGAAAACTCCCTGCTTGAAAGATTCAGAAAGGCTAGCAGCTGGTACCTGGACCTGAATTTGGTTGCAACAGCCAGAGGGAAAGGCAGGACTCCAAGGGAAATTTATTATAGCAAAATTCAATCATGGGGCAAAGGAAAGATCACAGGTTTTTTTGCATTTCCAGATGCATATCTGGAATAGTCGAAAGAGCTGGAGATAAGAGGAGAAAGAAAGAAAAGGAATGCATCCCCTTTTTTAACAGACCAAAAATCAATGTCTACTAATAAGCAGAAACTCAATACGATGGAAAAGGTACAGCAGATAATCAACACAACCAGCAAGGGCTGAGCACTGCTAGATGAATAAGGACATTGTGTTTGCAGATGTGGTGTTGAGTCTTTGATCACCGGAGTCAAAGGTGCGCAGGAGTCGGTGTAATCGAGAATTAAAGCATCTCTTCAAAACCAGTTTTGAAAGCTCCTTTGGATGCTCTGGACGCAGATGCAGAAGGTGTGCTATGATTTCAGTTATCAGCAGCCCTACATCAGAACAAGAGGAAACAATGATAAACTCAGAGGGTGAACGCAGAAGTCTTCATCCTTTCTGAAAAGGTAGATTAGGAATTAGAGGATTATCATAATTATACTTGCATTAATATGCACTATCCCCTAAAAAGAAAGAATTTTTTTTTTTTTAATGGGGGAATTATGCCAACAGTACGTTTTGGTTTTGTGGTAGGCCTGGCTTTCTTCTTTTTGCTAAACAAGATAGTAAGAGAAAGTCCTGTTTATTGAGTTTATAATCTAAACAGATGTGTGAATGAGGCAATGATGAGATTATTATCTTTCTTTAGGGGGTGGTACAAACTGATCCATTGGCTAGTCCACAATTAACAAGCAGTCTGTGGCAGAACTTTACACAGATTGTTTTTCCTCTCTGAGTACCAAGAAAGTGAGTTTGTAGAGAAACTTTAGGCAAATGTGTGCCTTTGTGGGAGAACAACTTGGTGCAGGAAAAGAAAATTCATAGGCATAATACCTAAAAACATTGGATAGAAAATATGTTTCCATTTTTCTTTTCAGAGATACCATGATATGTAGCAACCCTAACAATCAAACCTTGATCAAATGCACTGATTAAGCACATTGTATTCACAGAGGAACATTCAGTCCTGGTTTAGGGTGGTCCCAAACAGTCTTCCTGGGAAGAAGTATTGAATACTTGTGCTTTTCAGCCCAGAGAAGTTTAAAAGTAATGGTAAATGCAAATATATTTATTGGGACAAAAGGGCTTAAATGAGGAGGTCTTAATTCCAATGGGTTTTGACCTTCCAATGGCAAGAGGGAAAGAAGAAGGAAAAAACCCGAAAAGAATGAAACCTGGAGCAGATATCAGCTAGTTATGAACTATACTTAGAAGGGAAGATAGAACAAAATGAAAGATATTTGGATTTTAGAATATGAGGAACTAAAATTGGGCAACATCTATCCTAAATGAGATGGCAAGGGAAGAGTTAATGAAAGAACAATAGAAATAGAAAACTGTCTGCAGAAAATATCATTAAGGTGATTGTGGTGACCACTTTAACACCTTTTATAAATGTGACAAAAAGACAAGGTCTGTTTATGCAGGAGCACATCATGTAGGAGAAAACATATTGCCCGTCTCTGCTAGTTTGTTGGAAATTTGAGCTGAACTAGTATTATTCTTGGTACTTGAAATACCAAAGATGTATGCAGTCTGAGAAAAGAGAACAAAAGCTATTAACTTGAAGTCAGCATGGATAACTAAGAAATTGAAACCTGGTTTGGTTAAATGACTACAGAATGCTTATTTCATTATAATGTTTCAAATATTTTGTAAAGGTTCATACCCTAAACAAACAGGAGGAATTCTGTAGAATGGTACCAGTGATATAAAGGAAAGAGAAAATGATAGGGTGTGTTTAGATTGAGTTTCCAACTGGAAGATGGTAGGCCAACCAATTATTTCTCAGAGCAGAGGAAAATAAAAAATAAAAATTATAAACAGACTTAATGGATCAAATTCTGGTTTTATGGAGGAGAACTGAAATTTTATTTTTATTTAATGCATAACATCCTGCTTCTGAATATTATCTGTTGTCACACAACACATTCAAAATCAATTCAAGTGTTTCCAGTTTGTTTGAAACAGTCCTGCAGCTGCAAGTTGAAGTTTGGCAACAGCTGCTTTGTGGCAAGACAGCTTTCTGCAATTTCAGTCAGTCAGCTGTACTGTGGTTTTTTGCATCTTCACTTGGTGGTCAGATTTCTGTTCCATTTGTGATTATTTTTCTGATCCCTGATTGTGCAATCCGAGAAAAATCTCTCAGCTTTCTAAGGCATCTGCTGGTGCAGCTAGGCTTCACTCAAGAAAAGCTTAAATCTTCTGTAGAGTTACAGTCCTCAAACAGAAGTTGCCAGTTGTCTGAATGCAGATTTGTTTGATTGCAATCTTTTTGGGTCAGCCCCACTTTTAGAATTCATGAGTTCCTGCAGTGTATTTCTCTAGACACCAGATCTACACTTTACTGTTTCCATACCAGTCCTGTTTCTGTTTTGTTGGCAGGAATTTTGAGAGTGGCTGAATATCAGACTAAATTAGCTCCTCTAAAATACTGATTCTGGGGATGAAGGAAGCACTCTATGTTTTTATCAAATTAATGATTTTTGACACAATAGTTTAATTTTCAACCCAAAAAGCGGAACACAAGCTATCCACTCAGATAAGCTCCTCATGCCAGGTGCATTGACCACTTATTTATGTTGCTCATTAGCAGCAGGGTGCAAGTTCAGTAAACAATTTTGTTGACTGTGCCATTACTGCAGATTGTTCCATAGCCAGGTGCAAAATGCTGAGGTTTATGAATGACATTTTGTCAGCTGGGCCATTTGCTGATATTTTGCTACACAGCACAATTTAAGCAAGGATGCAGCAGTACAAGATGCCATTGACTGCTGAGATCCGCAAACTCAGACTCATAGCACATGTACTCATCCAATAGCTCCTGCTGGAGTTCTTACACTCTGCTAAACATCTGCCATAACACAGTCTCCCAAGAAAAAACAGTAACCTATTGCTTCTTCCGGGTATGGAAAGTGCATGGAGTTGATCTTACCATAAGTGTAAAAAGTAGCATATTTTAAATGCCTGATAATGTAGCCTGTGAAACTTTACAAATGAAGAATAATTTTCGCTCTGTGACCTGTAACTATGTATTGCCCTTTTGTAGAATGAGGAAATGCTGCTTTGTGATGCACAAAGTAGTTAATCACTGCTTCCAATCGATCTTCATAACATTTCTCTAATGCCTTGAATCTCAGACCTTCCTTATGCATGCTCTTCATGCCAAGAAAGTGATGATTTATAAAAAAATACAGCTCATTTGAGTGTGAAGTCAATAGAAGATCACACCCTAACTGCCCTACTATGGCAGTACAGAATGCCAGATTTAATTCCTTAGAACAAACTGCTATTAGAAAAATCCAGTGCTGTTTGTAATGCCAGACACAGCCACCACACAGTTTGAGTTAGAGATATGAGCATTGATCTTTCAGATTTGCTGTCTGCCCTTGTTTTAACTTTATGTGTGCTCTGCTCTTCTAGACTGAGAAATTCAGTCTAGCCAACTTTGATGTTTCTTTCCCATTGTTACCTGTGGAAAGAAAACAACAGGACTCAGAGAAAGTCTGGATGCCTGCTTTATAACAAGCACCCGTTCCGGCCACTTGGCTACAAGATTGATTAGCAGGGCAAGAAAATGAGGAAACAAGAAGCTGTTCTCTTCATCCCCATGTTTCTGTTGTTCAGAGGACTAAAGGGGGAGAGCACAGAGCTCTGCATAGGAGAAAAGGTCCAAAATAATCCATGTTCATTTTCTTTTTGCTTCAGTGATGCCACCTGAGGAATTAACATGGCTTCTTTATTAATTTGGATACTGTCCTCTATCAAGATACTCTCTTCACAGTTTACCTTCTGAAACACTGGTGAAAGAAGAAAACACTGAAGATTGAAATGGGAATAGATAATGAATAAAGAAGACTTTTTGGAACAACTTAGCACTGCCAATAATTAGGGAACTTTTCTTCATGCAGCAGAAAATTAAAACAAAGAACTTGGTTTTGAGATGGCAAAATGAGCAGGGTATTTCCAAACCCTTGAGATACAGTGGAAGAAAAAATGAGATTTGGATTTAAAATAGTTTAAAATTTTGCAAAAAGAATACCTAACTAATAAGGTGCTACATAGCTTAAGTCAAAAGTCATCTGACTGTAACTTAGGCTCAACTAAGTTTCATGACAGCCACATATAGATCCATGCCTCAGACAATTTAGCTTTTCCATGCTTTATATTTTTTTAAAGTCAGAAAAAAGACCAGTATAATTAATTTTGTATAGCGTTTTGAAGAAGGAATGAGGAGAGATTCATTCTTTTTTTATATGGTCTTTGTAAAAATCATACTGAAATGAGCAATTGTCACCTAGAAAGTGGGATGAACTGGAAAATCATACTGAATTCAGTCTTAGATTAGAATTCAAACACATTATTGAAATTCTTCCTTAGACCTACCTTTAAATACTATAGATTCCTGTTTGGTAACAAAAATTTAGTTTAAAAATCGACATGTAAGCACAACATCAAGCAAAGTAAATAAGCCTCCTTTGTTTTTCCTATATAATGCATTTTTCAGTTATATTCAGACAATAAAGCAATTGACTTTTATACAAGAGCTAAGGTTTGCTCTTGCAAAACCCAGTAGCAAAAAGGTTTTGAATTGAAAACGTTTCCTGCTATCATTTTAACAATAATAAGAAAGTAACAAGACCCCATTGATATACATTGTTACAGAGAAATTACAAATAGGTTATATGTGAGGGTGAATTTCAATCAACAGTTTCATCAATGTGATGGATATTCTATTAACAGTCTCATTTTCATCTCACTAGTTTTCCAACAGAAAGAATTTACTGACCCTGCATGTAGTTGGTTGTAATGAGGCTTCATTTATATTTCCGCCACCAAAATACCAGCATGATTAACTTTTAAAATGGAGGGGGAACCAAGGTCATTTCTATCAGTAAAGAAAACGTCTAAAAAGAAACCATTTGATCCCACAAAAGTGATTGCAAATATTCTTTCTTTCTTTCTTTCTTTCTTTCTTTCTTTCTTTCTTTCTTTCTTTCTTTCTTTCTTTCTTTCTTTCTTTTTCTTTCTTTCTTTCTTTCTTTCTTTCTTTCTTTCTTTCTTTCTTTCTTTCTCTTTCTTTCTTTCTTTCTTTCTTTCTTTCTTTCTTTCTTTCTTTCTTTCTTTCTCTCTTTCTCTCTTTCTCTCTTTCTCTCTTTCTTTCTTTCTTTCTTTCTTTCTCTCTCTCTTTCTCTCTTTCTTTCTCTCTCTCTCTTTTTTTCTCTTTCTCTCTCTCTGTCTCTCTCTCTTTCTCTTTTTCTCTTTTTCTCTTTCTCTCTTCCTTTCTGTCTTTCTTTCTTTTCTTTGCACAAGACAAAGCGGGATGCAGTGAGTAGTTGTTCTGCTCCCAGGCGTGCGAGCTGTGGCTGAGGACAGCCCATTGTGATCTCACAGGGCTGGATTTTGGCACCAGTGAGAACAGACCTAGTGAAGGATTATGATGTCTCATAGCCATAGAGATGGTCTGGGAGGGGGAACCTTACCCTGACAAGCTGGGAAGGTTTCCTTCCAGGGGGACCTGAGCATCTGTTCCACCTGTCCCCAGGCCAGGCAACAACCGTGGCCTTTCTCCCTCTGCTTGCTCAACACCCGCAGCTGCAGCGCTAATGAGAGGGAGCAGCTCAACATCCCAAGCAAGCCCGTCTGCAACTTCCAGCACCTCCCACGTCTCTCTTGGCAGCACATGGCAGGCGGTGCCAAAGAAGGCACGGGGGACAGCGGCTCTGCTGCCGGGGCAGGGCCGCTGAAGGCAGCAGTGGGCTCGGAGTGCCCCATCTGCCTGGGCGCCGTGAGGAAGCCGGCCTTCGTGGCCTACTGCATGCACCAGTTCTGCTTTCGGTGCATCCGGCACTGGGCCCGGGCCAGGGAGGACTGCCCCGTGTGCCGGCAGTCTCTGGAGCAGGTGCTGCACTCCGTGCGAGGCGACGACGACTACGAGCTGTTTGTGGTGGGCCTGCCCACCCGCCTGCGCAGGAGGATGGCCGCCGACAGGTCCCGCAGCCGCTGCCCTCAGCGCCGCTACAACCTGCGCCGGCGGCCGGCCGCCGAGCCGCCCGCGCCTGGCCAGAGAGATTCCAGGGCCACCAGGAGCTCCCAGGGGCAGGGGGCAGCTCCAGGGCCATCCAGGATCCCGGCCCAGCCAGCTCCTGCAGCCGGCACTGCCCGGGAGCCATCGCGCAGGACTGGTCCTGGTGCTCCTCCAGACACACACGATGGCTCAGAGTAGCTGTGGCCCCTCTACCGTTTGCAATGAATGGAAAGAAATGGGTGACTGTGGCCTCTCTCTCTCCACCAGCCCAAAAATCTGGACTTCTTGACCCGTTGAGCAAAGCTGCATATATTAATCTTAAAAAAATCGGGTAGTTGTCCTACAAAGAGAAAGATGAACCAACATTCCCCTGAATAAACGTCTTAATAAACTATAAAATATCCATGTTCAATATTAATATCATTAAGATAAGAGAAAATAGATGGTGTCTATTCAGACCTTGATTTCTACATGTCATAAATCGAAAAAACCCCATATGCTCCTTTGCAGTATTTAGGCCATGTTGTCCCTTTTAGAACAGAATCGGAATGCCAAGGAAAAACACATTACTAGAAAAACAGGGCTGAAAACACGTGTCAGGAAATACACTTTATGTTTGTCTGAATCTGAAAACTAAATATCATGCATGTGACGTCTAATCTGCATTGAACATTTGATTTCAGTATGATTCAGATAACCACATGATATTTCCTTACTACTGTCTACCAAGAAATTAGAAAATGTCTTTTGTTTTGCATGTGTCCCTGGAATAATAACACTGAGTACTCTGTTAGTTGAGTGTTATTAGTACAGAGTGGAGTTTTACACAATATTAAGTGGTGATATAATTACATAGGCAACCTGTCTCCTAACACACAGTTAAGTCAAATTTCCTATGCAGAAGAGTTTGTATTATGGTTGATACATATTCATAAGCAGATTCATTTGATGCCATCTCTCAGCTAAAAACAAAAGAAAAACTAACTGCACATCCTTCCCAATTACTCAATTCATTTGCCATGAATCCAAATTGGATATTTGTAGTCTTTTTTCCCTGACTGATAAAACTGTGGCCCTTTTAATCCCATGATTGAAGAGAGACATCTCTCCATTTTCAATGATTTAAGGTCATCATACATAGCCAAGCTTAAAAGATTTTATTTTATGAAAAACATAGCAAGCAGAGATACATTAAAAGAGAGAAACTGCTTAAGCATGTGGAAGATCTATTGCAGCCTAGACAAAATAGATAAACTGCATTAGGGTCAAGAAGTCCCTGGAGCTGTTAGCACCTGGGACAGTATTTAGGGCCAGTATCAAAGATGCTTGCCCTGCCCTCCAGATATTGCCTAATGCCGTGTTCCTACTGATGGTTCTGTCCCTATTGTCTTTCTCTTAGTCTATCTCTTTTTCTCCTCCAAAAGTAAAATAGAAGTGAACAAGAAAAATCTAGATCAGTTAAGAGATAACTGAGGGAAAAAGGGAGAAACGGAAGAGGAGAATTAATAATAATAATATGGGAGGGTAACTACAGATTTTTCTACCAGGACATCTGTTTTCAGATCATAACACAAACATATTACCTAGGCTGGTTTAAGGGGTGGTGGTGAAAATGAACAGAAAAAATTCCCTAACATGTAATTGGGAGAGCAGGGTACAACTGGGAGTTACCTTGGCTCTGTTGATAAATTTATCCTTGTGTTTTTGGAGTATATACACAATGATCGTGTATGATCAGTGTATGACAGGCACATCTATGTTACAGTAGGAATAGCAAGAAAATTTGGTTGTATAGATGACTAAAGATATTTCTTCTCAGGAGGACAAATCCAATATATAGATCTCTTTTGCAATTTGGAAAACTAGCCCCGAAGACAGCAGTTTGGAGGAAGGCATTTTTCTACATTCAAATTCATACAATGCTTTAAAGGTAATAAAAATTCTTAGATTTGTAGGACTACTTTCTTCATGACACCTTGGCCAGAGAATTTTATTCTGCTGGCATTTGAGCAGCTGAATTCCACACAGCAAATATTTGAAGATTCCTTTTTTCAAGATAGAAGTGGCCAAGCAATAACAGGCATTGATTTTACATCTGTTTGGCTATTCAGATCAAAAATGCTTCTGCAATCATCCAGCTAAAGAAGAAGAGCATTAGCAGAAGATGTACCTGCCAACCAGAGTTATTCAGCACTGAGTCAGATCTGTCAAACTCCGCATCAGATCAGGAAACTTTATTCTTTGAATTGTTTTACTTCAGTTTTTAAGACTACAGATAATGTCATTACACCACTTAACTTGATTGTATGTGATCCATATTATGGGCTGATTTATAGGCTGTTTCAAGGGCAGGTGAATCTAAAACCAAAAGCAGGTTCTCAGGCAAGACACATCCTTTTCAAAAGCAATTTACATTTCCTTAGTGAAAACATGGCAGGTAAAATTTAGAAACAAAATAAAACTTCAGAAAAGATACTCAAAAAAGAGTAAAATACTTAAAATCAGTAAAAGTAATAAAAGGGATCTTCACAGATCTCACAGAAAAGGTTGTGGAGATATAGCCATGCAAAGAAGTAAAATCAAACACAGATAACTGAGCTCATTAAAATTAACACCAATAATATTGTGACAAGCTTTAATATGGCATCTTCCATTCTTTCTTCAGTCTTTCTGTTACATCCAATGCAGCTATTCCAGCACATGCTCATTTCCCTATCTGTTCATCAGCAGCTCTGCTTTTGGGACAGATATTCCATGGTTGGATCAGTGTTACAGCCCAGCAGTGCACAGCTTGATGCACAACCTGTTTGTGACCCACACCTCAGAATCTTTGAGGTGCCACATGGTACACACATAAGAGCCCCAAGAGCTACTGAGAGCTCTTAAAATCTCTCTCCAGAGAGCTAAGTGTTACTTCTCATCAACTGTGTGAACACAAACTTCTAGGACAGCTATAATTAAAAGTGCAGCAGAAACTTTTTTCTTTCAAACTAGATAAAATTTAATTCCAAAGTAATCCTGCATCCTGATAATAATTATCATGAGCTAAGGTAAAATGGTTCCAGGCCAAATCTCTGCTAAATACACCTGTCTGGTTTGTGCTTAGCAAGCTGCAAATGTCTAAAGACTTTACTGTCTTTTATTGTTTGTATCACCACAAGTGTGGTGCCTGCAACCAAAAATTGACATGCTACTAAAACAAAAGATAAACATAGTAGTTGACAAAATAGTAAACAAAAATAAATGTGTTGTGTTATTCATGTTAGGAGGAGGGTTGTGGAGGAAAATTTTGTCTCATAGGTCATCTAGCTAGGGGAGAAAGAAAAGGAAGCGTCCAGAAAGAGCCAAATTCTGTCTTTGATGCCATGTGGGAAGCAGGGGAGCCCAGAGGGCTGGCCAGCAGTGCAGAAGTGTGGGCACATCCTGTGGGACTCTGTCCTTGGGCTGGAGGACAACCATGAGAGTATTTTAAACAACTTGAACTGTACAGAAAGAGGAGAAATAAGAGGAAGTTTTTTCTCACAGACAATATAAGTTATCAGCAGTTATGTGGGAAGGAAAGAGTAGAAATAATTGTTCAGTTGTTGTAATAGAGAGAAATTACCATGGGGAGGATTGTTCTTACACTCCTGTTTTTCAACATTCTCCTGAAAAATCCAGAAAGTGGAGACATACATAAGATATCAAGGTTTGCTAGTGATGTAATATTATTCACAGCTGTCAAAACTAAATTGACTGCAAAGAGTTGCAGGAGGCTTTTGATCGAGACATAAAGCATCTGATGAAATTTCTATTCAATAAATGCAGAGTCATGCACGCAAGGAAAATACAGTCCTAACTTTATACAAAAACAGATGATGATAAGCTTAAAATGAAATATTACCAGTTAGGAGTCATGGTAGATATTCTCTGAAAACTGAGTAAACAAATGCAGAAAATTAGTAGGGCCTTTCTGCTGGATCTTAGGGACAAGGACCATCCTTCAAAAATTAAGAAATTCATCCACTAAACCTGTGCTAAACAGGGCTCACAAAATTCACTTGTTTTTAAAATGAATATTAAAATATTCATTTTAATTGATGATCAGCCTAGGAAAACGAATTCTGAAATCACAGTCGGTGATCTGAGTAAATGCTTGAGTAGTTTAAATTCATGTCTGCTTTGCCTGGGAAATTCAGGATAAGTATCAAGGATAAAACTTTATTTCAGTCTAACCTGATAACATGAGGCAAGGTGAACCCTGAGGACTCTCACCATGAAAAGTTTTAGTTCCAAAAAACCAGTGAGATTGAGAGGGATCCATACTGGGATATATGGGAGGGCACAAACTGATGGAAACGTACTGACTCTGTGCCTCTGACAAGGCATGCCAGCCTGAGATGCATCTTAAATTCTATCCCATCAATTCTGTCACACAGAGCAGCACAAATCTGAACATATAACCATAATAATTCACTTGGGAAAAAGGAGGGCTGTTTTCTCAAGAAACCTCCCCCATGTTATGAGCACAACACACTCAAACACATTTTGATTGCTCAATCCAAGTGCAGCCATCTCTTCTTCCATGTGCAGTGTAGGGATCCTCCTGTGTGTACACACTTGGCCCTTGCTCCCTTCCTAACACTGACCAGAAGCTTGGAGTGCCTGGAATTCTACCTATATTATTCTTGGCAGGAAGAACTGGAGTGAAACTTCTGTCCAGTGAGCACAAGTTTTTGCCTATAGAGGTAAAAAAAAAAAAAATAAACTTCACAAAACTATGCAGATTTTGACAGTACCAAAGGCTTCCAGAGTTGAATGTTTTTTGCATTCATAAAAATGTCATTTTGGCTAAAAATACACTATCAAAACAAATAATTCAAACTGATCTCAGAATCTGATCTCCATGGTACAGCAGGATCTCATGGAAGAGCAGTCAATGCAGAATAAACCTATTCAGTTCACTCTTGTGCCAAGAGTGTGCACAACTTTGGCTGGCACAGCTAAGGACTTCCTCTGGGGAGTGATCACAGATACATTTCTTTTAGATAAGGAGAAATATGGATCCAGGTCACAAGTGGATATGCTGGGCATTACATGGGAAAAATAAGTTAGGTACGATCTGATTTTGAGAAAAGCTGCCAAAAACTCTAAAAGTGCTACTAAAAGCAGGTACTACAGCATTTTGGGGGAGGTATTGAACTGTGCTCAGCAGTCAGAGAATCAGTAGGAGATAGACACCAAAATAACACCCAAGCAGGTTCCATTAACACAGCAAGTGAGCTTTCTGTGGAACGGCTCCATTGACTGGGAATAGACACAAAACACCACTGCCAGCACTGCCTTGCTGCCTCCCTTGCCTCTGCTGAGTGGATCCCATGTTCCAGCCTTCATTTGAACTAGGTCTTGATTTTCCAATAGCTGAATGGGCAAGTGGGGAGGATGGGGGTGATATCAGAGTTGAGGGTCATTAAAGAATATTGAAAACCTGTTTTTTTTTTTGCTGGAGCTAACCAATGTTTCTGAAAAAGGCAGAGGCAGCTGAAAGTTGGGCTCAAGCACTTATAAGCACAAATAGCTACAGGGACAGATGGGTAACTACAATATTAAATGGAAAAAATAAAGAGGAAATATTTACTTACCTTAAATCAGAATAAGCCAAACAGCATCAGTCCAAATACCACTAGGAAAAAAACCTAGAAGCTAAACCAGGCTATCCACTCCAAATATTGATAGAAATGTTACATCTTGCCTTTACCTCTGGGCAGAAGAGAAAGCATATATACAAACTCTTGATAGCCTGTGACAGCCTGACCCCATCAAAGCCAAGTAACACATACAGCAATTGTACTGCAGGCACAGCATTTAGGTCTGTTGAAACCTGCATTCAAAACACAGGCCATTACATGCCTGTGCATCACAGAGGTTTTTTGTCAGGCTGTATCTGATCTGTCTATGAGTGCATGAATCTAAATCATTCTCTTGCAGGGAAAGACAGGAGTGGGTTTGGGGGAGACCCAGCAGATGGCTGTAAACCAGCAAGCTTTTCAAGTTCTGTTCTTCACTTCTTGGGAAAGAGCATATGGATACCTTGCCTATGTCAGCTGTGCTTTTGTAATTTTACATGCAATATATTTTGCAAGCATTTTTTAATAATAAAGATATAATGTGATGCATTCCAACCCAGTCTTCACTTTTCTGCCTTTAGTTACTGCTTTGCCCCAGGAGACAAGTTTTGTTGCTAGGAAATCACTGTGCAATCAAAATTTTCCAAATAAAACTTTTCATTTGAAAATAAAACATTGCTATTAAAAGAGATTTTTTACAATGTACTTTATTCAGTACCTGGCCTTCCAGCAAATTACTTTCTACCCTATACTGGCTCCCATGAGTTGATTCTAGCATATCAGACATCCCCACCACTGAGCTGCTCATGAGAGCTAACAAATTCAGAGACTGTGAAAGCCCTCTTGGACACAGCACCTCTCCCTGCAAGAAATTCTTCAAGATGAGAACACACTGAAAAATATGATAAAGTGTGGCTTTAAAGTGTTATACCTGTTTTATCTACAGGATTATTCCTTACTGAACATTCATGATCATGTTATTCCTTCACTGCCAGATCCATCTACAATGCCTGAGTCTACCTCTCCCACATTTTAAAGAACATTTTATTGAAAAATTAAGATAATTCACAGCATCATAACACTTTCAGAGTTCTCCAACCTGTAGCTATTTTTCTCTAAAGAGAAAAACACCCAACCATTATCTTTTAATCAATGTCATTAGAACTTGTAAAGTTACTACTCAGGTTAAACTGTGTAATTTTGCATTTTCAGTACTTAAAATTATGATCTTGTGTATTGTTTTGGGTGCAAAAGCACTTTACAATTTCACAAAGAAATAACACAAGAACTTTATAGTCTAAATAAAGAGCACTTCAAATGCTCTTTAAAAGCATCTATAAACTCCTTTCTTCATGGACCTGATGCTAAATACACTGTCAAATTCATGTGGGAATAAATGAGAATTTAAGAATACTAAGTAGAAGCCATAGCATATAACTACTTCAAATGAAGTAAGGATATTTTACATGCATTTTCTCTTGCTGTCGGACAAGAGAGGAGCTCACTGAGTTCATTTCTGCCTTGGAGTTCAGAACCTTATTTAGCTGATTGCAATACCTGCTCAAGGATCATAAAATAATTTGGTAGGGAAAAACCCCCATTCTCCTTACATAGGTTGCTGGTGCATGATATCAATAACATGAACATTTCCAGCTCTCCATCCTGAGCCCTCAGAAGCTGCTCTCCAGCTTCTCTGCCATACCCAAATTCATCAGAGTGCAAATCACACTCTGTCCTCCTCTGGTCCAGCATGGCCTTAAACCTCAACATGGCAGGACAGTGTTGAAGGCAATTGCTAAACGCCAAATTTTATTTCTGCACTTAGTTAAAGGAAGTCTGCTTTAGAGCTGGTACAATTAGCATGGCCTCAAATATGACATTGATGAGGAGCTGGATAAAGCAAGACAAGAGTGAGAGGAGAGTGTTTTCACTGACATATGAACATTTTCCATAGTTCACAGCCTTTTTCCAGGATAAGGCTATCCTTCAGCTTCTCAGAGATTTGGGGATGACCATTGGGGATGGCCATGCTGTAAAAGCAGCAAATATAAAGATAAGGCCAAAATTATAGATATAAACTGTAGTGCACTGCTCCATGGAAACTGTCAGTAGGTTTCCAAGGCAGCCAAATCAAGAAAAGAACAGGGCTTTAAAAGGGTGCAAAGAACAACAGCTAACAGCTTGATGTGTAAGGAGGTGAATTTTGGAAAGTGCTTAAGCCCAGTTGAAAGTCAATGGCAGTTGTGCTCTTAAATCACTGAGGACTTTCTGAAAAGCCCAGCCAGAAGCACCAGGGCTTGATGTGTGTGACTGATTATTCATTGTCCCACACAGCTGTCCTGGAGCTGCACTTTCATTCTGCCCTGTGCTCTGCTCTGCAGCTGCTCCCCTCTCTTCTCTCTCCCACAGATGCTGTGCTTCAGAGGACTGTGATTCCTCCTCATCCTCCTCTTCCTCTCCCCACCCTTCATATCCATCTCCCCAGCTTTATATCCATCAAACAGCCCAAAAGCTGTATGGCCTCTCTAACAATCAGGAGCGTGATGCCAAAGCAGTGTCTGCTCTCAGGGCCAATCACCAAGGAAGGTTTAGGCTGGCAGGGAGCAGCAGGTATGATCTATTCTTATCTCACAGATATTCCAGCCTGAGCTGGCAGCAAGAGGAGGGACAGCCCTGCTGATAAGCACAGCTAACATGGTCCCTAAGAAGGGCTCTGAGGAAGTGAAAAAACAGAACTCTTTTTTTTCTTCCTAAAAGAAACAATTCAAGAGTGACTTGTTATTTTGGAAGCTGTTCCTACCAAACTGAGCTGACCTTGGGCATTGCATTGCTTTCCAAGCTTTCAGCCTTTCCATTTACATTAGAAGCAAGCAAAACACTCCAGTGTGCCAGGGTATATGACATCTCAGTAGAAGATGCAAGCAGCCTAAAAGCCCAGATATTTTTGGCAAAACAATTGGAAAATGCCAAAGCAGTAAGAAGTCCTCTTGAAAAAAGTACAAAGACAGAAGTTTAGTATGAAATTAAATCATCTTTGTAAAATCAACATACACTAGGTAAGATTGAGAAGATTTTATACTCTAAACAGAAAACAAGCCCCATAATGCGACAGGTTTGTCTTGCACACATGTAGAAACATATAAACTATGCAATAGGGATTCTCTTTAAGCCAATCTCTAGGACTTTGGCAATGAAATTTAAAAAAATGCTAAGCCAATATAATCAATTATATAGTCAAGTCTTTTTTAACCCACTTTCTGTGTCTGGAAATTTCCAGGCAGTGAAATCTCCTCCAAGATCAAAATGTGATAAGTCTTTTATGGCAGTTGCCAAAGGACTGAAAATATTTTAAGCATGTATAAGAAAATTTCCCCTTCCACCTTGAACAAAACTGGAGTTTGGTTTTCAGTGCATATGCCACCCTAGGTGTTGTCTGAAAACAATGAATATAACCATTTTAAAATAAAATGCTCTCAATATCTTTTAAAGAAATAAACATGTCAAGCATTCCTTTAATTTAGAGTATAACTAAGATATGAAGCCAGTGATTTATTTAGTTGATTTATAGTGAAGTCTTACAGCCATACTTTTTTTTTACTCTGAAAAATAAATATGTATTTATGTTCTGTTCTTCAGCTGAAAATTGATCTCCCTCTCCACAAATTTTGTGTGAAGAGAGAATCCTCCTTCAGGACACTGACCCAATGAAATCTCCAAGAGAGGCTTTATCTACAGAGACACCATGCAGATTATTTTTCTGTTCTCAGATATGTGGATCTAAGCATTTAATGCAGAAAGTAGCTGAAATAAAGAGTCCTGACTGGAAATCTGTGGGGCAGTGGTTTCTCTTGTTGCTTTTAGTAGTGAGATTTGTTGCCCAAAGCTCTTTTTTCAAAAGGATTCAGCTTATTTTCACAGCAGTACCTTACTGAAGCTTTTCTGGGGGAAGGGCTATGCTTCACACATTTACTTCACTGTTACTGGGAGTTTTCTGAGGTAAAGTTTTACAAAAAAGGTCAACAGATACCATTTGGATTTTCATTACTATTACTAATAAAAGAAGCAGCACCATAACAACCTGTAGCTAAACTCCATATCTCTAACCTATGATGATTGTGGCAATGGCTTGGATATCTTTGCAACCTGCTGCACTTTCAGGTGCAAGATGGTCTGACAGCCATATCCACAGCACCAGTGTGAGGAATTCACATCCCTGAATGCCT
Source organism: Agelaius tricolor (assembly GCF_023055355.1). Lineage (NCBI taxonomy): Eukaryota > Metazoa > Chordata > Aves > Passeriformes > Icteridae > Agelaius > Agelaius tricolor. The sequence continues at coordinate 10,597,138 of NW_027269263.1, forward strand.
GAAAACTCCCTGCACTTTACAGGATCAATGAAACAAACATCATTTATTTCAAACTCAGGTCATCCCTGTCTTTCCCAAGGTAGAAACTTTCAGAAGTTGTGTGTCCACAACAGCTTTTGTTGTGTGGGTGTCAGATTTTCTGGGGAAAGGAGGAGGAGGAGGGAAGGGCAGAGATGTGGAGGAAGGCAGGTTGCCTGTGAGGAAATACTGGAGTTCCATTGGACATGCCATGTGCTACTGATCCCAGGTAGTGGGCAGCAAAGTCCACAGTACTGGAAACCAACACAATCTTGGCCCAAATTTTAGATATGAGACATTGGCCTTCTGTACCTGTCTGAATGAAAATTACCAGGCCAAGGGCAGGAAAGCATCCGGCCAGAAATGAATGGGGAAAATGGCACTGGGACCACAAGGATGATTTTTCTTCCAAGATGTTGAATGAGATCAGTCTGTTTCCATGATGATTGACCACTGGGCTCCAAGGAAGGCAGGCTTAGACCACCAGAAAGACCAGGCTAGGGGTCACCATCCCAGGAGAACAGTCAAGTGAGGCAAAGGAGGTGGAGTGATGAGGGAGCGAGCCTGGTGAGATATGGGTGCCTTTATCACTTCTAAGCCACTCTGGAACAGGCTGCACTTTTCATACCTCTATGTTTCTTTTGGGACTTGACTAATCACATCCTAAAGGTCTTAGCACATGAATAATGTCCAGCCTGGCTTTGGATGAAGGTCATACTCCCTGTTTTCACACTTTACCCTTGAAGTCTGATAAACTGCAGTGATCAAGTAGAACTTATTTATGGATCTACTTATTTAAAGTTATAACCCCCACTAGGGTTTTAGCTCACTTTCTATTTTCAATTCCTTGCCCATCTTCAGAAATTATCTTTGAGATGTGATGAATTTGCCTGGCAAAGAAAATAGTTTTGTCTGAATTTTTAATGCAGTTATTTTGACCTTTTTCTTCAAGCACAGATAAGGCACTTAGAGTTATCTCTTCTGTCAGACATTATCACCTTTTCAGAGAAGTAGTTTTGAGGAGTTATGATAAATGTTTCTGTTTGCATTTTATTTAAACTGTTGAATATGAGGTGGGGAAATTAGGCACACTGTTAAATGCATACTGAACTGATTATGTAGAAGCATGATACAGAAGCAAAAATTTGAAAATAGAACACTATTAGCCATCATAAAAGTTAGAGTCACAAAAATCAGAAAATGCTGTTGATTTCCAATGTCTCATTTATTTCAGCTCCCTGACACCTTAGGATCATTTTCTGTAGGAATTATGGTTTTTAATGTATCTTTTTTAAAATTAAATTTAAAAAATAGATAAGTAGGGAAGTTTTTATAATTTTGCTAAGAACATAATTCTACTCCTTTTTCTTCTAAAATTATTTAAACCATTTATCATCTTTTCTCCATATGTATTGAGCAATTTTTTTTCCACTTCTTCTAGTGCATTTGAAAGTCCTGCATCATATTTGTTCTCCTTCATTAAATTCCTCCAAGTGTTGTTGGTTCCTCACTTCTTTCACTCTCACTGTGATCAAAGAATTATCTACATTTGAAACAATATACCCACTGCAATAAAATCTATTTTTTTCCCAACACACAACATTTTCATGTGATTCTCTCCCTCTTTGGAAGCATCCAAAGCAGACTTAGTGCATGCAAGAGAGCAGAAGTAGCAATACTGTATCCATAAGAAAGCAAAGGGAATCCAGGAAGGCAACCACTTAAATTTACATTTGTTGTGACAACAAAGAATTAACCACAGGTGAAATATACACTGAATAAAGAGGCAAACCCTGTTTACTTGGTATAATGCAAAATCACATTGTGTCACTATATTAGGAGTAGCTTGGAGCAGGACTCTGCTCCTGTGGCATTGGGGGTCCCCCAGGATGTCTTTGCTCCTGCCTGCCAACCTGATCTGACCCTGCTCATTCCATGGACCTTCCCCACTGGCAGCATATCTGCAAGCAGGATGCTGTGAAAAATTATTTACCTGCTGAAAGAATTGGCTTTGGAAACATGATAGATATAATTCACTTGGAAAACAGGTGGACTGCTACTGCAGGGTTCAGGGCAGGATCTCAGTTTCATTGCCTACCTTCATCATCATTATGAACTGGAAACCAGGCACTCTGGCTAAGGAATGCATTGAGAACTAAAAATAAAAAGTATTTATTTTCTATACATTTAGATGCTCAACAGAATATATGCTGTAATTTTGGAGGTATTGGATCTGTCAGTGTACAAAGTCCATACCAGATAAAAATGTTGGGCAGTGCAACATAAAAATGGATACTTAAGCACACTAATGGATTTTTCTAAAGATTGCATACCTTATAAAAATGATCTCACAGTTGTTTTATTTGAAGTTGGATCATTTACATTCTCAGAGGAATAATTAATTTGGAAAACACTTAAATATTCCACCAGCAAATGAAGGCTAATATTTTTTCCATAATTGTCACAATGACAGCTGACTTGAAGTGTTTTACTGATTTCCCTATAAATAACTTTGAGCTGTGGAAGAAATACACTGCATGTAATATATCTTGGCTTATAAAATAATTACACCATACTGGAATGAGGACTGAATCTGCCACAACAGCTTGCAAAGTCTCATTTGGTGTGCAGGGTCTTCTTTGGGTCATAGAACCTCACCACATTTTTTGGATGTGGCCTCCACGGCACCACCTAACTCAAGGGCTATATTGCATCTCAAGTGGGCAGAATCTGATGGATCCATCACAACACCAGACTGCTCCCAACACAGCTCATGACCTTTTTCTCAGAAGATGTCACCTCAAATGTGCTGTGTATGTGGAGTGACACGGGGAGAGTGAGGAGTTACCGATGCAGAATGGACGAGCTGCAATGTCCATGTGCAGCAGAAGCAGACAGCTCATGTCCCGCAGAGTGCAACTCCCTGCCAGATGATCCCACTCATGGTAGAGCCCAGATTATCTGACCCCTGAAGAGACTCATTATTTAAGGTCCTTCAAGTTACCAGATGAGCCACAAGAACCTCAGCACAGAAGGATCCAATTAATTGAAACCTTCACGGGCTTCCTGAAAGGAACACAATTCCCTCATGAAACCACAGCACTGACTGCATGGTTAACAACTGCTGGGACCCTGGATGCTCTCAACACACACAAATGTGGCTCCTAATCTTGGTAAATTCTACTATTATTACAGGATATTCTGTCTGGTATTTGTCACCCATGGCACAAAGTAAGAGCCTGAGATATGTGGCTGAAACACTGCAGGATGGGCAGTCAGCAGTAACTGTGGTGCACCAAGGGGAAGTTCCAGACCCTTGAGAGGACTTGATGTAAATTGTCTCAACATTTTAAAAATGCCCTCAAACCCCTTCAGCACCAGGCCTGTCCAAAATTCCCATTTACTACAGGTTATTGCATACTGCTGACTGGAAAAAACTATAGGTCCTCAATTACCATATTGTAAAAGGAAAAGGAAAAAATTCAAAAACAGGCATCACCACTGTCATGAGCAGCTGCTACTTTGCATGCATTTTTCCTCCTCTACATGATGAATATTATAAGAAAAATAATAAAAAATGTGACTCATAAAAATGAGTCACAAATGTGTGCCATGGCATGTATGTAATGGCAATACTGCCCCAGGAAAGACTGATCTTCTGGCTTGCCCTTGCATTGAAACCAAATATGCCCAGTCCTAGAAATTCGGGCTTTGAAACAAATTAGCACATCAAAAACATATTTTTAATTTTATTTATTTTTTTTTTTTTACTTCAGAGAGAAATGTCTAGAAGGGAAACAAAATCCTACTGAGTGATTGAAAGAAGACAGATACAGGCTGTGCTGAAAAACAATGTCAAAGTCATGCAATATTCTGCTGAAATTTCAGTCCTGGCTTCATTTATTGCTTTTCTAAAATGACAGTAAGAAAATATTTTGTTTGCTGTGTTAATTATCAACTTTTCCTTATCTTCTGATTCTGTTCATTGAAACATTTTGCTCGTCCCCATCAGGCAAATACCACTTTCCCTATCTTGTACAGATCTATCCTTACCTTACCCCCAGCTTGTGTTTAGGAAGAAAAGAAATATTTTTCTTAAGCATAAGAAATCCTGAAAAAAGTAGGTAAGGTGACTAGCAAACCAAAAAAAAAGTTCACTGTGCTCAATAAAGTGACCATCCTCCACTAAATATTCTTATTTCCATTCATGCAATGTGTTACCCTGAACACAGGCCAGTTGAATTTCAGAATATTATTCTTCTGAAGCTCATGGGACAATTTGTTCTGAATTTTTATGGACTGACTCAGAATGCAACTCAGCAAAGTAAGGACAAAAAGCCGGTGGTGTTGAATTTATGCAAAAAGTTAATTAGATGAAAAAGAGGGATGCTGATTGTTATTCCAGTGGCTTGGAGATAAGTACTGTTTTTTAAAAAAGCTACCTGATGTGGTCAATGCTACTGCATTTACCAGCAGAAATTTGGTCTACCCAAGTAATATTCTAGCACATTTTATTTCACTCACCTGTTTAGAATCTGCATTACTGCTCTTTGCTGAACACCAAATTGCTGCTGCCTCTACCATAGTCAGAGGAGGTAAATACAGACCACAAGTTAAACAGGAAAGGGCAGAAATTATACTGGCCCAAGGAGAGCTACAAGAGCCATGAAAATGGGGAAAGGAATCTGCTCTTTATATGCAATGCCTAAAAGTATTTCCTATTTTCCTTGGGCACTTGAGGGAGTCAAAGATTTTCATACAGACTTTTGTTGTCCAAACAGTAAAGATATTTTAAATTTATTTTTACTTTTCAGTTCATTCCCTCAAGGTTCAGCTGCATCATTGCTGTGAGTGCTGTCTGCTGTGTTAATGAGAATTTCTATTAGCATTGGAAAGCTGCACTCAGCAGCACTCTGTCAGCCATTGGCATTGCTCTTGCTTGGATACCCACTGCCTGGAACTTACACCTGTCTGATCTCACTACTTCAACACAGCAGCAGCCACCCAGTTTGGGCTAGACCCTTAATGCATTTGGCTGAGAGCAGCTTTGCATCTCCAGCGCAGGCTTTGTCTCATTACTTGTTAATTGAATCTCCTTTGCCATAATGTATGACCTAACAGCTATAGCAAATCTCAAACCTCAGCACACACAGGCTTGCTTAATGAACACAGAGTAGACTAAATTGCCTTTTTGTGTTTAATCACCATCAGGAAGTTTTTGGTCCTGTGATCTAAAGGCAGCTTCCCTGTTGACTTAACTCCCAATTTGTTGTGAGGTACCTCATCCTTTTACTTAACCTTGCTAATAATGAAAGCCCTTATGTGCTTCTTTCCCCCCCTGCAGAGTAGAAATTCCTTTGAACTTGAACATACTGTTGCAGGAAGCAAGGCAAAGAGGAGTCATGTTTCTCCTCTCAGGCACTTTTAGGGTACCTCTACTCTTTCCCGTGACACCTCCTGCTGGAATCACATTGGGAGGTCAGGATGAAGGAGGTCTTGGAGGAGACTCAGATTCCAAAGCTTCCACTGTCAATTAGTAATTTAAAGAATCTGCTTTTCACTCTGCCCAGAGTTATAAGTCTCAAAAGAGAGGGCTTGGCTTTAATTATATTCCTGCAGCTTTGTTAGCACATTGTAAGATTTGTATTTACTTTTGTCCTGGAAGTTTTGAAAACAGGCAAATATTTTGCATAATATACTCAAATAGAAGCATAACCTATATTTTTTTCTGTGATTTGAAACATTCAGAATGACAGACCACTCTGTTCACCTTTAAACATGTGTTCTACTTTGTGTTACTTTTCCTCTTCCCTCCTTGACTCTTGTACATACTTGGATGAGGAAAAATTCACTCAATTAACATTTGATAGGCTGGGCTAAACCCTAGATTGGGTTTTGGGAGAGATTGATAGAGAGGATAGATTTTAAAATCCTCTCAGTATAAATAGAAAATATTTTTAGTTTCAGAGCATGCACCAGGGAGATTATTTCCATCTTGTGCTACTATATTTTCAGCAGAACCTTAGTATTGTGGTGCCCCTGGTGCTGACACTAAATCTACAAAATCTATATTCAGCCTGTGAGAGCCATCTCAAGCTGATAAATATTTGCAACCACTTACTCAAAAAATTAAGCACAAGAAGTTATATTGTCTTCAACTTTAACTCCAAAGATTTGATCTGGTTAAGAACCCTCCCCGTGTGTACTTCTCCTTTCAAAAGTACTTGCAGTGTTACATGCAAAAATCACAACATGAATTATAGGATAAGGAAAAATGAGTATCTGTTGAAGAATGATGTTAAAAACCCCAGCTACACTTGTCTGGCAGCTATCAGGTTATAAGAGGAGAGAAAAGGGTTTCCTCCATCACTGGGGTACCACCTCCTACCTCCATGTCTGCACAGCCTGAACTGTCAGCCATGGTCAACGGTACTTTACCAAGGAAAGAGCTCCCTCAATAAGATATTAAAAGGTTAAATAATTTTCTTTAAATGATTAAATAATGATTTTAAATGAAAAAGCAGTGAGTCTCAAGTGTTGCAACCCATGTACAGAAGCCCCAGTATTTTAAATGAAAGAAGTGAAAATTTAGCAGGTACATTTGTCCTTGGCCATTTTCCAAGGCATCTCAGCTGTTGCAGTGAATTTAAAATGTGAAATGAATCAAATATATGAGAATAGATCTTTCATAAGTCATTATTTTCTTCTTTAAATAATGAACAACACTCCAACTTATCCTGGGAAATTGTCCCATTTTTTCTTACAACTTTTAGGAGCCATTTCCCAGCTGTATCTCCCAGCACAATAGCTTCCAGCTTTAATTTAGATATATCTGGACCATGCATGTTCTAGGTGAAAAAGGCTCAAGAAAATGAGGCACTTGAACAAGCTGCCTTCATTTGCAGGCTTGTCTGGGATATTCTCTGCTTTAGGGAGTGACTGCTGCTCTTTTTGGATGAACACACAAAAATATGGTTTGGGAAAAGTAGACCACATAAATTTGGATCTCTCATTGATGAAGGGATAAATTAATGAAGTCTGGAGTGAAATTACTTAGTTTCTTCATTTATTTTTTCATTCCATGTTTTCTAAAGGATGAAGTGAGCACCACAATAATCAAGAAACCTTTGCCATCATGGTAAACTCAAACAACTGCTATGCAGAAGCAAAAGTTAAATCAGAAAAGGACACAAAACACAAGGTGAAAAAAAGAGGTTTTATATGCCAGAGAATGGTTTCCAAATAAGATAACATAGCATAAAAAATACTTAGTTTTTAATATGCCCAGGGTTCGGTCTATGTATATTGTCCAGCATGAAAGTTTATTGAAAACAAGTCTTGTTTAAGTCAAGGAAATGCTCTGAAATTTCTCTGTGAAGGGATAATAAAAATTGTGCATATATTGTACCCTAGGGGCAGTTTCAAAGTTCATCCCCAGACTGGTTGTAGAAAATTCCCTTCCTGCTTTACTAAACTAATTTCAACAGGCCCAAAATGCATCTAGATGTGAGGTCATGAGAGCTGGGAGCCTCTGTAGAGAAAATGATAGATCATGGGGTTGTGTTTAAATCAACTGAAAAAACCCAAACCCAAAGCTAACCAACCAACAAACAAGAAAAGGAGACATATTTTTTAGAATTTCTTCAGAAATTAAATTTTACAATGTTAAGAATATGTAATTTTTGTTGAACTAAGAAAAGCTTAATTCCAAGATAATTGGTGCTCTACAATCTCATTTTTTGTCCTTGTTATCATATTTATTAATAGAGAGGGCATCCCATTTATATATATATACACACAAAACAATAAACACTAATAGGAATTTAACTGATTGCAGTAATATTCCTTCTCTCTTGTATCTTGGCAAAACTATTTTTCTCTTTCATTGCTTCAGCGTCTCTTCATGGTTGCTGCAGTAACAAAGTAATTTTCTGATAAATTCATCAGGAATAGTGCACTACAGAGAACATGTATAACTCTAAACCTGTCAGACTATCTCAATTGTAAGGCAGTTTTTCTCCTGGGGAAAAAAAGGAAAATTACATAATGTAATTGCACAGATAAGTTATCATAATTTTATGCCACCAAAACCAACTTTCTTAGATGTGCTCAGCATCAGGAGATGCTCCCTTATGGACAATATAGATCATCTCAAACTATATGAACCACAGTGTCAACTAGGCTGACAAATCAAGATTTCTGGCACACTTGAGCCACTAAAGGTTATGGATGAAGGAAAAGTTTTATGATAAAATTCATCTTCCAAGCTGTAGTGAACATTTTGCTAAGCAAATTCAAATGTCACAGTCTCCTTAATTCAATTATTTCAGGGGTACTCAATATCTATAGCATACTTGAAGGTATAATCACTGTAGTTAAGTTTAAGATTTATCCTGTAAAATGTGAAACCTACAATACCTGAAACCAATGGCAAATCCTGGATAATGGGAATAAGAAACTGCATTTAAAACTTTTTATATGAACCTTCTTTTACTTATTAAAGGAAATAAAGGACATGATGAAGAATGCTCAAAGTACTGATTTCTAAACTGCCTTCTGTTGCCTCCTTTTCTTCCCCTGATACCATGAGAGGTTCCTAAAATGTCATTCAGAGTAAATATATAATAAGTAGTTTGACTTGCTAAATAAAGAAGTACCTACAGAATCTCATCTTTTTCATAAAAAAACAACATTATCCCTTATTTTGGGATTCTACACAGCTTAGCTGTGTATAGATCTGCTCTTTGTAATTTTTTAACATTTGACTGTTTGATTTACAACTGGTAATTATGACCCAAAACTTTTTTGTTTAGGATTTGCTGTTCTTAAAAAAAGACCTTCAGTGTATTTCAAGACAAGAACTATTTCTCTCAATATACAATATGGATGTAAAGCTTGAAAAGGCTAAGAATTTACTAATGTACTGATAATAGATAATTGCACTGAATTTTTTGTCTGCCAGAAAGAGAAGTTGGAATAAGAAATGAGTTTGTCACAATAAATACTAAGGAAACACTGATTTCATAACATAGAAAAAAAGAGAGAAATTGAGATGGCTGTAGCCAGGTCAGAAGTCCTCTCCCAAATGTAAAAAGACCTTTCTGGCAGTTGTTTGCAGGAGACTGAAAGTTTATGATGAATCTGCATGCATGGAAGATTGGCACCACCATCTGAGATGATGACCCAGCTTTTGACATGGTCTTTAACAGATTATAAAAAGTATCTTAAATTAGGAAAAGCTGCTAGGTGCCTTGTAGATTTGCTCAACAGGAATAGAATTTTCCAGTCAGAGGGAAAAAAAAATGGTTGTCCCAAATGCTTATTCTGATTTGATAATTTCACAAGGTCTTCTATTCATATTTCATACTGGTTTTGTGTTTATCCCCAAAGGCATATTTTTTCCATACAAGCTGAGACAGAAAGCTTGTCAACACTGCATGTCTAAGTGGAAAAGCAGATATTAAAATTTCTGACAAGACTTCCTTTATGCTAGTGTCATATTAGTTCTAGACTTCTGCTCTCTGTGAATTGGTTTGTATAGATTTGACAAATTATTAGTTGGAGGAACACAGACATTTTGGTATTAAATTGTGATTTAATACCAAGTCCTTGCCTCAGAGAGATTACTACTGCATTTTTGCTTCCTCATTAAACAAAGTGTCAATAGTCACAACTAAGATTGTAGCACATTCCTGAATTTCCACATTTGGTTGATCTGCATAATTTATTTCAGTTTATTTTAGAAAATCCTGTGCTGCGGTGGTAGGCAGTAGATGGAAACTCTATCCAAGCACTGTTCACTGGTCAGTGACCATCTGGAAATTCCAGTAGGCTGACAGCTGGTGGGACTTCTGTCTTGCTATAATTGCTTCTTCAGGATTTGGATTCTGGGAAAGAATTTGCTTTGTCTTTGGGAGATGCTCAATGCAATGGAAGTTAATGCAAAGGTTTTCATCATGGAGTTAACTGCCTACTGTCAACATATCCTTGGAATGAAGGATATGTTGACAGTAGGCAGCTAACTCCATGATGAAAACCTTTCCAACAATCATCCCCAAATAATAGATGAGGATTCACTCCAGGAATAGGACTGGTGCTATGTACCGAGTCTCTTGTGCTTGACATGTGCTAGCTTTAATATGACCTCATCACTTCACATCAGCTGCTCTCCACTAGAAATAACATTCCTGAAAGAAGAGAAAGGAGAATGAGTCATGGAATAGTAATTTCAAGAAATACACACCTGTCAGTATTTGAGGAAGGTTTTGGATGCAAGTATGAATATTTGACTTGCAATGTGGATTTTCAAGACTGATCCATTAACAACTTCTGCATATTCTGATGTACTGTTTTGACACTTGTACTGAGCTCTTCAAAAGGCACTCACTCACCTCTTCCATCAGTGTCTATGAGACACAATGTCCCAAATGTATCTTATAAATAAAGTATCATCTAAGTGCTGTTCAAATTTACAAGACATTAAATGCTTTTGGAGCTCTTCAACACAGAGGCATCAGCTTCTCACCTGCAGGAGAGTTTAGTGGGAAATGAGCTACCCACTATGTCCTGCTCATCAGATTTGAGGAAAGGAAGAGGAGGACTGTAATCAAGAACTGCTCTTGCCACTCCTGCCTACTCCAGTAGACTGATTTACTTCAGTCTAGGAGAGAATTAGCCCTTTTGCAAGCCACATTTTATCAATCTCTAAAATTAGGAGACCGAGTGGGAATCTTGAGTTTTAGCAGAAAGTCTCTAGACATCATGTTTGTGGAGTAAAGCTCAAAACTGTGAAACAAAAACCTCCTAAAGGCTCATAAACCAAAGGCAGCTTGGCTCAATAAATAGCTTTTCACTGCCTGAGATTAGCAGTACATGGTAGAAACGAATGATAAAAGATATTGGCTATGTTATTAGGGAGCACTCCTCTGTGAGAACCACATTTTTATTTCAGTCCTGCTTCTACTGATATCTCCCAGTTTGTGTTAATGTCATTTTGAGAAACACCATTTTCAGAGAGACGGTTTCTTGTGGTTGATAATTGTGTGTGGCAGATATCAGATCCTGACCTGTATTTAGGTCAGTTTTGGAAATACAACTGGTCTGTAAGGGCTGCTGCACTCCAGTGGTGAACAAAATGACTTCTCTCTTATGAAAGGAATAATTATCCAAATACGGCAAGGAAAAGGCTGGGTAATAAAAACCCCTGGAACTCTCCTACAAACTACAAGACTATTATTCTGAGATATGCTCTGAATTTTTTTTATTAAAGGTGAAGATTCATTTGACTGTCATTTTTCAGATGACAGAGACATATTCAGTGAAAACCCATGTTTAAAATAAAAGGGATATAAGAGAAATGCAAGCATCCTTCTCTAATACCCATAGGTTCTGTCAATACTTGTGCCAGCATAAGCACAACTTCAAATATCATCCACAGACACTTTCTCTGTTACAGTCTCAGTAGGAAGCACAGCAAATGGTCCCAGAAATGACTACAGAAATTACAGAAAATCTGCATAGCATATGAATTTTTGTATAATCTTGACTATAACGTTGGCTTATTTTATATTATGAACTATCATAAACTGCACTCAGTTTAGCTAAACTGAAAGCATAAGTTTGCCATCCAAATTTAGAAAAATGAAGATGAAGGTTAAGAAGGTTAATGAAATTAACAAGTTGGCAAAATAGAAATGTCTGTACAATATAATCAATGTTGTGGAGCATTCAGGTTTTGAGCTATTTCACATTCCCCATTAAGTGTGACTGTAGAAAAATGTTACCACAACTGTATTGGATGGATACTGAGTGATATCACCGAAATTTAGCAATGCTTAGGCATATTTCCACCATTAGGTTTAGTCTATCAGCTGTTCTTTAACTTGACTCCTTCCATCACATTGAATGATTAAATTGCGTATTTAATTAGTATTTGATTTAGATCTTTTGTGATAACTTCACCCAGGATGGAATCACTCTATATCTAAAACAATGTCCTGGAAATCTCAACCAAGAGGAAAAACAGTGTCATGCCAAGCTTTTTCATGACAATCAGAAGTATTGGGATGAACTTCTGAAGGAACGGAAAAAGGAAAATATGAACAGTGACATGGTTATGTCAGCACTCCTAACATTTTAGAACAGATTGAGAAGAATCAAAGAAGAAATTACTGCAGCACATCTTACAACCTATTTGGCTGTCTGTGCATGCTCATGCAGAGCATTTGCTCATTGTGGTAGAAATCTAGAAAATACATCTTCAGAACACCAAACTATTCTACTAATATTGTGTAAAAGGTGATGCTTGCTTCCCTTCCTTTCTCTTCCCTCCTCTTGGATGTCTTCAGAAGTAAAATTGCTTCAGAGCACTGGAACATTAAAGCTTTTGCAGCAAGTTTGTTTAAAAATATAGCAATATGTTTTTCAGCACTTAAATATTCACAAGCTCAGGTTTCTAACATATGGCTATTTCTGCAGAGCTTATGTTGTGATGGAGAAGTCCCATACACTTAAAGAACAAACCTGCAAATGAACAGGGTTAGCACGTCACAGTATGACATGCAATAACTGCAAATAAAGGGAGGAATGTACACATTGCAGCTGCAGAGCAGGAGCAATGAGAAGGGAAAAGAAAAATTGTTTGTAGCCTCTTATTTTTCTTGTACTTATTATTATCATCACAATTTTTGGTTTTGAACTGATTTAATTCATGTTCATTGTCCCTCTGTAACCAAATTCAGGGTATTTAATGTTTATTGAATAGACCATATAAATTAAATACACAGATTCTGTAGTACTTTAGTATCTTTTATAACATCTGTTTGAACTATCAGGATGAATAGTCCTGGGTCCAGGACTTGTTTTTTGAAGTCTTGTCTTCTACCCTCTATTCTTGGTGATTCTGGGAGATTGAGGATATGGGACATGCAGGGAATTAATTCTATTTACCTTGTCCTGTAAACTAAGGAAAAATGTCTTGATTCTTTTTAGCATTTGAAATGGACATTTCTATAAAAGCTAATTCATACAAATCCCAGTAACCAAATTTACTAATTTGGCCATAGCATATTCATACTTTGAAGAACATAACCAAAAGCCAGGAGAACAAGGCTATTTGTTTTTTGTTTAAACAAACAAACAACTACCTCTCAACCTCAGTTGTCTCTTAGGTTTCAGAGAATCAGAGCAGAAAACCAGTAGAACACCAAATTTGTTTCCTAGGTGGCTAATTTTCATTCAGCTTGAGAAGCAGCCTGGATATGGAAGACAGCTATTCTTTAATCAATAAAGTAGTGAGAAGAATCTCAAGAGAAAGCTGAGAAAGAATTACTCCCTATTGCCAAGCCATAAAATCAAATGTGTGTTGTGCCCTTTTTTTTGAGTTGCAAGTGGTATCTCAAAAGATAGCATCCTTTCTCTCCAAGAAAGGCTTCCTTCATGTTTCCAGAATTTGCTGATTTCTTCTTCAAATTAAATTGCTGTCTTTGAATGTCCAAGACAAGAAATTGAATACTGTATTACTAGAAGACTATGCCTTTAAGTCTTCTAAAGCTACACTAGAATTTCAGAATACCACTGATTAAAAATGCACATGACACATTTTGTTTTTGATTGTAGGTAACTTTTGGCTTTCTGATGTTTAAAAGAAATCTAGCAGAAAACACAGAAACAACCATAAATATAAAAAAAGCTGCCAATGAGCCCAATTTCTTCTTCCAGTCCTCCTTCACTCGTGAAAACAAGTGGAAATCTAACATTTTGTATGTACTTCCCTGAGCATGCTGTGGGGTTGGTTTGATTCACCTGCTTCAGGGTTTTCAGCAAGGGGTGATCAGCCCCCTTGCTGAGGTCTGGCTAGACCCACTTTGGTTTTGAAAACCATAGTGCACATTTATTATGAAACCCATAATACATATCCAAAAAATAACACTGGAGGCATTTAACATTACATTTTTTGTTCAGATGTCCCAGTCACATGTCCCAGACATCTTTAGTTACTGGTGGCATCATGGAGCACTTTCAGAGCAGGAGAACTGGGTGACTTTTGGATGACATTAAACCAGGAAATCTGCTTTGAGTTTGTAATTTTCTACAATTACTGGCTTAGTGCCTGGGAACAGACTGGAGCTAAGCTAAAGTAATACCCCTAAACCCACAGAGGTTGGAACACTGGGTTCTCAATTCCAGATTCTCTCCTAAAGCACCCTACTGCTTGTTAACGCACACTTGGTCATTTTAGGGCTCTTGCTCAGTTGCCACCTTGCTCCCACAGAAATCTGGAATCACACCATGATTGATGTCTCCTGGTGCACCCAACAGCTCTGTGTCAGCTCAGCAGTGCTGGTAGGAGCTCCAGGAGGAAACTGCTTGTGGCACCACCTGGTTTTCTTGGCAAACTGAAATACAGACCACCAAGAACAGTGAGAGTGAGGAAAGTTCAGGATGTATGACCTGTGAAGAAAGACTGGAAAAAGTGTGCTGCTGAGCCTAGAGCGAAGCAAAGCAAACCAGAGAAACAGTGAGAGTCTTAAATATCTGCAAAAAAGACTGCTGAGAATATTGAATACAGATATTTTCTTCTGTGTCCATTTTAAATTGGACAAGAAGAATCTGCCAATTTATGGAAAGGGAGATTTAGGATAAACATTAGAATAATATAATTGCAAGGATAGGGAAGCTTTGGAGAAAATTGTTTGAAAAAATCCTAAATCCTACCCTGGAATCTTTTAAAAATAGGCTAGACAGATACCTGATGGGTATGGTTAGTCACATTGTGGGAAAAGGTGATGGGCAAGACAACTTTGAAGCTGCTGCCATCCTGTCTGACATATCAGAAAGACTTCATTTTATAAGAGTGAGTAACTTGGTACCCTCTGAGGTCTTAGAGAATTAGAAAATGGATATTGAATAGCTAAGGTGTGGCCATTAGTGTGATAAATCTTTAGGAGCTCTTTACTTATGATGAAGTCAGTGGGAGGCTCAGCTGTTACTGAGAGCAAGAAAGGCTCTTTGGTTCAGTCAGAGTTTATTTGGGGGCATGGCCATAACTTGATGAAACTATCAAGTCCCAAAAGCAGTGATTGAAAAAGGAGAGTTATAAGTGATACTCCTCATATGTTATTGTGGGAAACTGAGAAGCTGAAGGCAACATTCCTGACAACCCAGCAGAATACACGGCCTGGGGGGAACCTGGGCTTGATTTGGGTGTGTTCAGTCTGCCAGATTATGCTGCATTTCCACTTTATGAGTTTGATTTTTTCTGATACTTTCCTGTTATATAACTGCACTTTGTGCATCCAAGACCTCAAGTTAATAACTCTTAAACAATCTCCACATGAACATTGCTGGCTATTTATTTATTTATGCTGTTGCTGGTCTCCTGTAGAGGCAGAAACTACTTTAGTGCATACAGAAGAGAATATTCCAAGTAGGAGGTGGTAGAAGGAGGAAAAGAGGCTGCATTTATGAATGAATTAAGCAGTCTAAATTATTTACTGAAATACATTACCTGAATTCCTCTACCATGCTATTCCTGACTATCTGTAATTGTAGCCATCTTGGCTGTGACTGGGGTTTGAATCTTCACAGCTCAAAACGTGAACTTCTGCAACTCAAGAGGAAAGCAAAGCATGAAAGCAGCATCTTAGGACAAGCAATTTCCATGGATCAGGGGCAGAATGCATAACTGCATAATTGATGTGTAACTGGAACTGAGCAAGTGATGGAAGTCGTAGTGACTCAACAAAAACCCGGAAGGATGTTATAATGACTATTAGAAGAGTGAAACCTTCCCTAAAATTTCATTTTGTAGGGATGTGGATAGATTCCTTAAAAAAAAAAAATCTAAACAGAATGTATTTGATGTATTTCTCTTTGTATTTAATGCAACACTGCTTAATTGCAGTACACTGCTTTAAAGTGAAGATATAAGTTTAATCCCCTTAATGTCAGAATGAGAAAAATGACACTGAAATATCACACTATTTTCACAGAATTTCACTGATATCATTCAGGAGTAAATAATTTCTGGTCTATTTTAAAATTAGAAAGAGATGATGGGCTTGACCAATAATTAATTTTTTCCTTTGAAATGAAATATTTTTAAAGGAATTGCTTCAATTCTGTGGCTTACACATACTGGTTTATCTTATCATACTATACAGTGATCCAAACCATCCTATCTAACATATAATTGCACATCATTTATCATTGCCTAAAATGCCTGGTCATGTGCTTATTTCATTCTTAATGTACCAAGTATTCAATGTTATATATCCCATTATTTATTGCTGCCTATTTATTTTATGTCTCAGAGAAGCAGGGTAATATGGCCAAAGTTCAGACTGTCTCCAGTTCTTCCAGAAGGTCATGATATCATTTTGTGTAGAAGACAAACATCATACACAGCTCTAGCGTGCTTAAATATTGTTCACACAAAGACAATCACAGCTAGAGAAAACAAGATAGCATTGTGGACTTTTCTAACAGTGTTCATATAGAAAGAACTAACAAGCAGATAGAGGAAAATAAAACAGTCTGCAAGAGCTTTGGAAATATTCCAGGTAGGCAGTCATCAGAGAAGCATGGAGTTGGATACGTATTCATCACATAACTTCAGCCATGGTCCTTGGCTATCAAGTGAATTTGTAACATTGATTGTACCTCAAAGGATCTGTAAGTATTAATAGAGAATAGCATTTCTTAATAGGAATTTTCCCTGGTTTCCTGTAGATCTCAGTGAACTTTGGGGTGCTGGCTACTAGTGAAGACAGAATTCAATTCAATTGCTTATGTATAAGAGAGTGCTCTCTTGCAGATCACGCAAAATAAAAATCATACATATTTATTCCAGACATAATTCAATAATAGACTCCAAAACTACATGCTATTCAGGAAACATAGAGGAATTTCAAGGATTCTAGAGATTTCAGCTATTACAGAGTAAAATTAAAGCTGTTAAAATTTTTAGTACTTATCAAGAGACAGTGGAAGAATAAAGTCACATTATAGGAAAACTTAGTGTCTGCCATACAATTGCTCACCTGTATGGATTGCAAGCACAAAGACAATAAAAAGCCTTTAAATTATTTTATAGTTCAGCAAGAAGGCAGGCAAAATAAAACCTTTTATTTTCCTGCAGATATTAGAATAATCTTCAAAATAAAACAGCAAAATGGTCTAGGTCTGGCTGTGTAATGTTAGCTGGTGACCTGCAAAGATGTGTTTAGGGTTACTCAGGAATTTGTCCTGATGCACTGAGCACAAGTGTCTCAGCTAGAGTTGTCAGATGGGACCAGGCAGGTGGGATAAAAAAATCCTATGCCAGAGCTCTCCTCTGCTTCTAATTAACTCTCTTACAATCATTAAGACACTCCTGGCATGAAAAAAATCCATAATCATAAGAAAATTGTCTACTTTTTTCAGTTGCACATACATATACATGTGAGCATACAAGCAGGTATGGATTTGCACATATGGGGACAGATCTATACTTATGTATGATTCATGTAGCTGTTGGGAGGCTTCATCCATCATATGCAGAGCTTAACAAAGCACAGGCAAGCAGCTGGCATTGATCCCACTGAACAGGTTATCAGAGTAGACCAAATATATTTTCCTAAAGTGAAGTAACACGAATATAAGATGTCCTGCTGAGAGAAGAAAAGATGTATTTCAAAGCCTGGTCTCTAAAAAACCTGCTGATTAGTGCTAAAGAAATCAATTTAACTCAAGGAAACTTCATAAAAAGCCTATTGACTGTGCAGAAAAGAAGTGTGTTATTCCATGGGGAAGTAAATGAAAGAAGAAAGTATCTATCCAGACAGCTTCTACAAGATTTTCCTTCCCTAAAGGGTCCTTCTGTGTGTAAATTAAACCACTCTGCTTGAAAGTGGTTGACTCAAAGAGAGAGTTGTTTAAAAAAACTGACTTGCTATTATGCACGTACCTCTGGGTCCTGTGTTTGAAATGTTTATTTTATATAAGATGCATATAATATTTATTTAATTTATTACACAAATAGTCAAGGAACCTACTGCAATATTGCTGTCTCACTTAAAAATTAGGGACCTCTTGAAGAAAGTTTGACACTTTAAATGGAAAACAAGAGAAAACAACTGACAAAACTTCAAAGAATACCAAAACTCCATACATAATAAACAAAAAATGTAAAGAATATATATATATATATATATATATATATACACACTTTATAAATATCTAAGCACTTGGACAGAGGTATTTTTTCATTGTTCTTTCTTCCCTTGTGTGATTTCATTTTTGTATTTTGTCATTTTTTGCTTCTATCTTAGAAAAGCTGCTGATTTGTCCAAGGGAAAATATGGATACCTTATGCCATCATATATCCACTTTTTCTTGATTTTCAGGTTTTTTGGAAAATATAGGCAGTCAAGAGCAGCTTTAGTGCTGCCAGGAAGTTTTTCTTGGTGTCACCCTGCATGGTATCACCAACTTCAGCTGTGTTTGCATATTTGTTCTGCCAGAGAGTCTGGTCAAGCAATTGCCAAATGCAGGTCTAAGAAAGCAATGTTAGAATCCACATTTGCACAGTTTAGATCTAAAAATCATAGCCTAATAAAATTTAGACTTTGGTGTTGACCTCCCTATTTTTCAAAATTTCTGTCCCTGCTGTTAGGAAAGTAAAAGATCAACTCAGGACATCTTTGCTATAAACTTTATCAACTTTTTAAGAAAATTACTGTTTCTCATGGAACTTCTGCCACACAGAAATCAGGACTTGGGAAAAAAAAAAAAAGTAAAACTGGTACCAAAGCTATGAAAGAAAGCTTCTATCTGACAATTAAAATTTCAACATCCATGTTTCCATGTTTTGAAAGCTGCAACTTTGGGTTCTCTTGTATCAAACTCCAGCTTCTGTCACTATTTTTTCCAGTGTTTAGTCTTTAGGCAAGCTTTTTGGTTTATTGATTTATATCCTAATCAAATAATTTAAAACATCCTGGACCTATAATTTTCATATCTATTCCTTTGAGGTTCAAATTCTCCTTGTGCTTTGCAGAGAAAGTTGAAGGCATTCTGGGATGAGTCTGGGGCCTTCTTTTGTCTTCCTGCAAAGATCAGATAAATTTTTATTTTTTACAGTTATGTAAGAAAAGAAATTGACTGTAAAGACATAAATAAGGTAAGAAAAGTGAGTCTTCCAGCTTAAAATTTCTATGTAAAGATGTCCACCTCCAATGGAAGACTTTTAGGTTCTGCATGCTGGAGGATACTTAGAGATCCCAGTAACTGAGAGGAATTAGAGGTGACTGTAAAAAGACAGAAAATGAATGAAGTCCATCTCTGGTAGTTCCCAGACTGTCAAACGGAAAGTTTGTGTGATTAGCACTCCCAAACTGTTAATAAATAAAAGAACATTAGTAAATACCTCTTCCTTAGATTTTTCTGCCCTTTCCTCTCAGTCACTTGTCAGTTTCCAGTCTTGTCTGAGGATTTGGGAAATTCATGTCAATTAAAGCTATTTTTGTCTGAAGTTAGACATTATTTACAATGCACCCAAACTGCTAATTATGCAGTTAATTTTCAGATCAGTTGTTTACCAAATGAATTGTTTGACCTCTAGCAAAGACATTTTCTGCAGAGCTGTCAAATGAGAACATTTTAGCTAAGATACATAGTATGTGGTCTTCAACTTTGTGCATTAGATTCTGCCATGACTTCTGGCCAAATGTTCACTGTAGTCAGTGGATTTGAGTTGGCTATGGAATACAGCTCAGTTTCATGACTTTGTTCATAAATGAAAATGAAAAGCCCAACCCCAAACTCCAGGATTATTTGTAGCCTCACAACAATCTAACAGTAAAACTGACAACACAGAAACCAGAAGAAACTGAGGTCATAAAACTGGTGCTGAGTTCCTACCATTACCATTTCATTTGAAAGCAAAATAGTAATAAACAGAAAATAAAGGAATCTACAGCAAACCAGCAGGGAAGGATGTTAAAATGTTCCTCATCAATCTGCTAGAAGGGCAAGACTGGACTGGAACTGCTATGACTCAAAACTTTATTAAAAAAATTATTGCTAGTGTTTTTCTCTAGAGAAGAGGAGAAATAGAAAAAACTTATGATAGATGTAGAACAGCACTGAATTCAAATCATAGTTTTAGGAAAGGTCCTCTTGAGGGTCATCCACTATCCATGATAAACCTGTGCTGCTCATAAGCAAGTCTCCTCTTCCCTTTCAAATTTTGTTTTGGAAAGTTATCGATGTTCCATTAAACCCCTAAGGCTGGCACAGTGTTGCAGAGTCCCAGGAGTGGAGAGGACCCTTCTGTGTCTTGGCTCCCTGAGGTCTGGCAGGGAGACAACTGCTGAGGAGAGGTACAAAGAACCACTCTTGACGAAAGAATTTGGTTCACCTGATTTGGGCACTTCTTTCACATCATGAAAGCCTTCCTATATGACATAGTTGCATTTTACTTGTCCATTCTTCTACGCTCTTTATCTTCCACCCCCTCCCAGTGTTGATTCATAGAATTTTTTCTTACTGGTTTCTTGACCTCTTCATTCCTCATTTATTATCATAACTTTACTCTCGGTGAAATCTACACCATGTTATCATGGTACACGTAAGAGATTCAGATATGGGTTGACCTTTTATCTATAAGGATAGAAACAAAACTATGCAAAAGTCAAACACCTCTTCCACTTGAAGGAGAATCAGGTAACATCTGCTAGCACAGATTTTGCATGCTATAAGTATTTACAGTGGAGATGGGAAAGACAGACGGGACCTCAATGCTAACACACCCTTTGTGCCATTCAGAAACAGCAAAGGGCCCAGATTTGCCTGCTAAGCAGAACTGCCTTGATGGAAGAGAAGTTTATCACAGCTATAAAACCTTGTAGCTGCTTGCCACTCAGTCTCATACATACCAGGGAGGAAGGCACTCAAGAAGAAGCCAGAGTTTGTGAGGAAAAGATGCCTTATCTGTTCCAGTGTTTCTGGCTGCTTTAATATCACTGTGGAGCAAACTAAGACAAACAGAATTGACTCCCAGTCAATTTTACACTTGAACAGCACTTGGATGCAGGCAAGGATTTCCTTTGACACGTGGCAACACATTGCTCCCAAATCCATGGGGTGCTGGCTTAGCTCACCACTGACTCACTGGTGCACTGACTGGCTTTTCCTGAGACATGGGCCTTCATGTAAGCACAAAACTTCAGTTCTACATAGATCAGCCCTCTGCAGAACTTTAGAAATTATATTCATTCAAGTTTATTTCTTTTTACCTTTTCCAGTGAAGCCAATTATTTGGCTGTGTGAACAGTCAATTAGCTGATGCTTATTCTTTCTCTTTCTGGATCTGACAATCACCTTTTTCAAAGTACACAGTGGGAAATGACCCATGATGACACTGTAATAAGCAAAAGTGACAAATGTGCCTTTAATGAGTTACATCTCCAGTGCTGAATGCACAGGGCTCACACTTCCAGTCTTAGCACAATTTAACAATGGCAGAAGAAGAAATAACAACCTTTTATCCTGATTGACAACTCTTCATTTACAGGACAAAATGCATCACGGCAACCACACTTTACAATACCTTTTCTCTCTTTATTTCTTGTTTTTGTGCCTATTAACTCAGCATTTTATTTTTGGAATTCAGGAGCATGAGAGAGACACACAGAAATCGGAAGTCTAATTAATTTTAAGTGAACAAGGAACACATCCTATAACCTCCTTTTAGAGGCTTTTTTTCCTTTCTCCTTTTAAGGTCTTCTACCATTTTACATTAAAATTAAGATTCTAGGTGAAACAGGAAGTTTTTAAAATGTGGATTCCTTGGCTGGGCACAGTTTTCATTTACAGAGTTTTTGCTGCACCCGTAGTGGTCATAACTACTCTGAAATACCACAGTGGCCTCACTGGCAACTGCTCATGTGGTTTGCAGGGCATGGCAGCTGGATGTGGGACAAAAAAGCAGTGATAAAGGCCATTTCCCACCATTCTCCCTCTCCCTATTGAACCATAGTAGTTATGTAGTGCCTTCATTTTTGTGGTTTTTTTTTCTGGCTATGCTAGACTGCTGCAGCACTGTTAAGCTGTTGGCTACCTGAAGGCAGCTCAATGTGCCAGAGGCAAGATGTGCACTATCAACCTATCAGCATGGAGGGTATGTGAAAGAACACAAACTTCAAAGAAAGAAACACTTCAGAAGACATCTACAAGCCTGTACAGAGGATCTGAGCAACGTCAGAGAGGATTCAGTCTGGCTGCAGAGATGCTAACACTCTTAAGCAAAGTTCAGAGATCCTTCCTATCTCAACATAGAAGCAGAATGAAATGAAGAAAATTATATACTTTAAAGTATTCATTTTCTTAAGGATAAATATTAGGGCATTTCTTGGGCTCTGTATGCATGAACAATCCAAAAAGAGTCAGGTCTATGTTAACATTGCATCTGAGATAGCTGTCCTTCAGAGCTTGTCACCATGATATTTTATGAAAAATCCTCTTGCCAGGATTTCTTCTCCTGGGAAGCTGGGAAGCTTCAGCTTCTCTGTGTTTTGCTGCTTTGGAATCTGATTTGGAGAATAGTTTACCCAGCATGTGAATTGTTTTAGTTTAATGACCAATCACAGCCAGCTATGTCAGGACTCTGGTCTGCCACGGGTTTTTATTATTCATTCTTGTCTAGCCTTCTGATGTCTCCTTTCTCTTTCTTTAGTATAGTTTTAGTATAGCATTTAATATAATATATTAAACATAATAAATATAACATAATAAATATGATATGATGTAATGTAATGTAATATAATATGATAAATATGATATGATGTAATATAATATAATATAATATAATATAATATAATATAATATAATATAATATAATATAATATAATATAATATAATATAATATAAATCAGCCTTCAGAGAACTTGGATTCAAACCCTCACCTCTCACCTAGTCCTGGGGATCCTCACAACACCACAACAATTGGTGACAACAAAAGCTATTTCAACACCCAGCATGCTCTGGATATCTGGCATCTCATGTCAATATTGACCTTATTGGCAGCTGATGCTCAGCTGGAATTTCAAGAGAATACAGACCCAGCTGTCTTTTCACCCCTCACCACCATTTTTTTCAAGCAGGAAGGCAGGACAGACTGTTTTGTGCACCTGCCATGATCACAGGACATCAGCACACAGAGTTTGGATGGGGGCTGTGGGGACAGACGAAGAGTTAAAACCTTTTTGGGTATTTCATACATGAAGAGTTTTTTTCTGTGGACAAGGGGTAACCCTGGGGGTAAATAAGGTGGACGAAAAACTTGGCCTTGATCTTGGTAGTTTTCTAAAGCAGAAATCTTAAGGTTGAACTCAGAATTCCCTATTTTTTTTCTGGAGAACAAGGGAGATAGGGAGCAGGGGAAAAACTTCTTTAAAGCACAACTACTTTTAAAATAGTGGAAGTGCATTGATTGGAGCCAAAACTCTTATTCTGAGCATCTAAAATTATAAAAGCTAGGTATTTCTAGCCAGTTTAGATGCATGAATCTATATTTTGTGGTATTTATATAAAGCAGGAGCTTTTGAGATGACATTTATCCGTGTCCTTCCATGATCCACATTGCTGCTCCAGCCTTTGGGTATTTATGGGTGACACCTGAGCAGTCAGCCAGTCAGTTGACCTCCATCCCTACTTGCTTGTGAAGTAGATTTTAAATTCTCTGCAAAGCCTTCACACAGGTGGCCACAATGTGATGCAGGCAGATCAAACACTCCCTCTGTTGTGTAAGTGTTCAGTGGCTTTGTAAACTCCATAGTATGGAAATACCAAAAATACTTCCAGAAATTTTGCTTATTCTAAATGATTTCTCATTTCTTTATTTTTCCTGAAGACTGTGTTACTCAACTGTATTTATATATATTTAGACAACATATGTGGCTTTATAAACTGTAAATGTTCTTTCATTTTTCTTGGGTTTTTTGTTTGTTCAGTGTTTTTTTACTTACTTAGCAATTGCAAGAACACTGCAAGAAGACAGACCAAGGCATGAAGGATGAGGGAAGAAAAGATGTTTGCTCTGATGCAGCTGACAGTCGTGCAATTAAACTGCCAGGAAAGAAAACCAACGTGCTTTACTTGTCTAAAGAATGGTTTCAAGCCAAGCACATTTTGTACTGCACATTCAAGGAAGTAATTAGCATATCTGGCATTGTAATAGCCCAGCTGATGGGCAACAAGATATTAGTCACTGCAAATAGCTGCAGTTTGTGACTAAAGTAAATTACACGGATGCTTGTTTGACACCATTTATTTGAGGAGAAGGAGCATGCAAATAAATTAGAATGCAAAATTACATTTGTGCTTTCCTTTTGAGAAGAGGATTAAATTTATTGTCATAAATTTTACATGCTTGCCTCACGTTGGCTGGTGCATTTTTAAGACTAAATGGGCTGGAGACAGCGGGCAATCAGAGATCCTCTAGCCTGTGCATTAGCACATTGGCTCTAAGAGCAGCAGAGGTGGGGATTGTTCTAGCTGAGTCCATTATTTGCAGTAGTGATATAGACAAATACAGTAACATCAGATGTAACTTTCTTTGTGTAGGACTCTATGTTCCTCGGGTGAGTCAAAAACCAATTCACCTGAATCAGGTAATCATGAAAATGCAAGTATAATACAAGACATTGCAGAGCAAATGCCAAGGTAAGGAAGGAAATTGTTGTAAGGAACTGCACTTGGGCCCAAAATGTCAGTGTCAGATGGGAAATAAATCAGCCTCTGTTCTCACACTGCATAGCCCGAGATCAAGGATAACCACATTATTTCTTTTTCTGACAGAAGCAAAACAAAATACAACAAAAGCCATACCATAGAAAGGGAATTTAGTCCTCTTTCCAAGTATGCTTTCCACAAAATTTCCACTGGGGTAGTTATTTGGGTCTGCAGAAAGTCTGAGTGTCCCTGCACACTCAAGGCTGTCACATGCTCAGCTGACACAATATGAATGGCAGATCTGATACAATAAGTAGGTGTCAGCTCCCATGTGACAGCGAGTTCAGAATTCAATTATCCATAACCACTCACCAGATGAGTCTTTGTAAAAGTAAGGTCACAGCTGCATAGCAGATCTCAGTGCATTGGGAATGGTAACCAAAGCTCTTTGCTAAACTGTGCACTGGCCTTGACATTGGTGTGTGGCTGTAAAACCTGCACATCACCTTTTACAAGATGCTAATCTTAGAAAAAACTCACCATGGACTAAGTGACAGAAAGGACCTATCAAACAATCCCACACATGGCAAGGCAGAGATTTCTTTTTCACCTAGGAAAAACATCTGATTTTAGGCACGCAGTGAAATGTCAGCTGTGATTATCAAGATTACTACCCTAGGCAGGTATCCATAGGCCAGTTGTGGACAACAGATAAAGCAGCATATTACCTGCATCTATTATTGATTACATGAGAAACTCTGGCTATACAAGGGGCTTTGAAGAAGACATCCAAGAGGGATATGTTTGCTTTTCTTAAAAGCCTCAAAAGGCACCAAATCAGTTTAGCTCTTTTGTCAGAGGACTCATTTTCATTTTATTGACCAAATCAAATTGAACTTCAGTGGTTTTAGATGCAGTGTTCTTGGAGGACTCAGCCATTGGGAATCTCTCTGTATAGCCCTTGCTTGCACAAATGTTGGCATCTTTGGTGGAGAAACACAGACATAGAACTCCAGACTTGCAGGTGGAATTGCAGTTTATATGTGAGGAGGAACCACAGGGGAAATTTAATTCTCTTCAGGGGAAAAATTCTCAACAGAAAGGATTGCATTCTCTTTTATTTCTCAAGAACTTCTTCCATCCTGCTGCTTTTATTTTGATTCTTTTTTGGCTCTTGGCTGCAGTTTATGCTTTTATAAATTGGCAGTGGGAATACTGAATGCTTCCAAATTCTCACTACTGCAAATGTTCTCATTGCTCTTTCAAGAATTAATCCTGCATCTGGAATACAGTTAGACTCCTATTCCTAGCCCAGGTAACCACTGTGAACTGAACTATCCAGCTCTTTATTAGTGACACATACAGAAGTAAGATCATGACCTGATGTGAATATCAGCACATGCACAGCTGTGTATGGTGCTTGTGTCCAAGGTCTGCCCTGACAGAGCTTGACTTGACTGGAAGATGAGAGCTGGGCTTCTGAAATAAGTGATTTGGGTGCTGCCACTGGGGCCTGTTCATATTCACTTTGCTTTCCCCACTGCCTTGTTCCTGGCCCTTTCTGGGACATCCTCTCTGGGTTAAAAAGGCCTTTTTTACTGCAGAGATGAATGAACATTTGATGCATATAAAAATGTCTGTACAAACTGCAATATAAGAGTGAGGCAGGCTCAAGAATTATCTTGCCTTCCTTATTTATATATATTTTTTAGCCTTTAGAATTTAAAACTTTTTAAAGTAATAAATGGGCAATTCTCAATTTTTTTTTGTGGTTTAGATGCCACATTATCAAAATGTTTGTTACATGTGGCTAGCGTTAAATTGTGGTGCTTTAAGATTTTTGGTTTTGTTCTGGGCTTCTTTTGAGGTTGCTTTTTTTCTGGTTTGGTTGCCTAAGCAGATGATCTTATAATTTGTAATCTACTTTACTTTCACATATAGTTTTGGGGAAACTTAGCAGGTGAAATTTGTCAGTGACATAAATTAACTTCATTTACATATGGCTTCAGTGCAGGAGGAAATGTACCAGAGAGACCTTGTAGTGTTCCAAGGTTTGGATCCCAGGGAAGATGCAGCAAAGGGAAAGGGAAATTCTTCCATTTACTGTGACAAAAAGGGAAGATACTACTTTTATTTTTAAAATAAAAAGATGTGCAGCAGGATGAGGTTTATGAAGCTGGGGGAGACGGGGGGGACGGAGGGGGTTTGAAGGGTACCAAGTATTCTCAGGGATGAGCAAAAATATTGTCCATGAAGACAGGTAGGAGAGGGGATGAATCCATAAACTTGATGTCTGTTCACACTCTCTACAGTTCAGGGATCTTAATTTGGCCTTTCATAGAAAGAAGAGGCTACTTTGCAAATTCTTGCCCATCATCTCCTCAGTAATCCACACAGGAAATCCTTAGCTTTGGTGGCCAAATAACTTCAAAGGTGAAGGAAACTACAGACTTTGTACAAGAGTAAATGTCATGCTCCAACAGTTCCAAATTCACAGGACTATCTAAAAATGGAAGTGGTACTTAATTATGGGTTATGTCAACATTTACATGTGCCTGAATTTGTAGCCTTCCAGGTATGCTACAGCTGCACTTTTCAAATTATCAATTTTCAGATTCATTTGCATATTTTTCAATTTTTTTGGCTTAAGACCTAGTACCTTCTTGTGGGGCCAAAGGCTGAAGTTTTGGGGGGAAAAAAACCCCAAATCCCTCAGAACAAGTACTGTATGTTCTAAGAAACATGAGCTATCTGGCAATTCCCTGGTCAAAGGGAGCAGGTCTGTGTTTTCATTTGTCCCTTATACAGACAAAAAGCCCTATCCAAGATTAAAACCAAAGCTGCAGTAATCTTGATAGGCAATAAATAAATCTGTGAATTTGAAAACCCTTTACAGATTGTATACAGCAGCCAGTGTGCCTCAGAAACAGGAGCTGAACAGTGCTACCTTGGCCTTAATCATCACAGAGGGCAATAGGATTGTTCCAGAAACAGGACTGTGAGCTGCAATGAATCCATCTGCGTTTTCAGGAACTTTCCTTTGGATGCAGGGAGTAAGAATATTCTTCTTCCTGGGAAAAATCTACCTTTGTATGCAGAGACATGCTGTATCTATCTATATATCTCATTTGTTTCTCTGGAATGTTATATTTGAATCAAAATGCTTGCAATTTGAATGGATGTTCCAAAGGAAGATGCCTTATTGATGTATTAAATCTAAACAATACAAAGTGACACTGAGCACTCAGAGTAATTTGTCTGACTGCTGTCACCAAGCATTGCTTCTGAAGATAGAAGATAAAACTACTTGAGATTTTCTGTTTCCTAGGTAAACAGCTGAAGGAAATGTGTCTGTGTAGCTCTAATCTTGCCCAAGGGCATTTGGATTAGTACTGACATCACCAAGCCCTGTGCCAGTGGACCGAAAGAAGAATAGCACATTCTGGTGACTAATTCAATACCAACAGCAGCAAGCAGCCTGAATTCAACATAGAAAAATATTTTTAGTGGATCACTCATGAGTCTAGGACTGAAACCAGCCCTTGGCAAGTGTCATCATTCACCAGACAATCAGCAGGAACTTTGAAAGCGTTTGAAGATATGAAACAATATATTCTTACCCTTTAGCATTTCACCTTGCACAATCAGTTTAAAGATAGCTCCATTTTAAAATTCAACTTCTTTGGACAGACCAGTTATTTAGACATATCTGGCAATCTGCAGAGCTGATTTGAGTGCAGAATTTTATAAACAAAACCAAGCAACACGAGCCACGGTGCACTTAGAGAATAAAAACCACATGACTTTCACTGCAATTTAGTATGTTCCCTTTGCTTCCCTTTGCCTTCCTTTTCCTCTTTTTTGTCAACTTTTCATCAATCTAGTTAGGATGGAAGTAGAGTTTAATAAGAGCAGATACTGATGGGCAAGGCAGAGAGTCACCCTTGCAACTGAGAATTGTGTTGGTAGGAAACAAGCTGTTCTGGTGGGACTATGTTTTTGCAGGAACAGAGGAGCTGGGGCAGCCAGTTGCTCTGAGGACAGGACATGCTCTTGCTTACACAGTGGAGAAAGAGCAGAATCCCACAGCATCTTCTACAACTGCTCTGTGTTATGTGTGTAGTCATTCAGAGCAGAGTGGGGTGGTTTTCATGTCAAGTTCTTGCTCTCCATG
Organism: Agelaius tricolor; assembly: GCF_023055355.1. Classification (NCBI taxonomy): domain Eukaryota; kingdom Metazoa; phylum Chordata; class Aves; order Passeriformes; family Icteridae; genus Agelaius; species Agelaius tricolor. The sequence goes on from NW_027269263.1 coordinate 10,626,044, forward strand.
CAGGTGGTGAAGTAGAGAAGGTGGGGAAAGCGCTCAGCTTGGCCTTTTCAAAGCATCATTTCAAATGGAAATGACCTGGATGTGAGAAGATAATCACTTGTTGTGAGAAGATAATAACTTGTTATGAGAAGAGTCACATGTGCTTTCCTTTCTGAAGCAAAAGAGAGACGCCATGAAGACAATGAAATGTCACAGATCACACTGCTCCAGGCTGATCCTGGACTTTGCAAGTTCTGTCTCTGGAGGGAGAAGTGAGGCTCATTGCAGTCCCCTAAATGTCCCCCATGAAGGGGGGAGTACAGGGGCTGATTGGTGCAGAGGTGGCATGCCTAGAAGGGAACATTACAACTTTTCCTTTCAATCCCACACCTTGCTGAGGTATGGTCTCTAGCTGGAACAAAATAGAAACTTAGATTCTTTGGCAAATGGAAAAGAATCTAGATGTGAGTTTCCCGGTTACATACATAGTTCTTGAGGTAGGAGAAAAAATAGACCCAAAAAGGTTTTAATTTCTTAATATGCTGGCTAAGCTATTCATATAGCATGCACTTTTAAAACATTACTTGCAGATGTTCAATTAGTTTTCTGAAAGCTATGCTTGGTATCATTTTACTTGAGTATGCAGCCTGCATTTGTCTGCATAATAGAACTTAGATATCCAAAATTCAATAAGAATTCAATGTAAATATTTAAATCTAATTTTTACCAGCTGACAAGCACACACATAAATATTATCAGACTACAATGTCAGTCAAAATTACACATAATTCAGTGCACTTGCAAATCAATCAGAATTTATGTGAGCTTGTGAGTGCTTTATGCAATTAAATGGATATGAAAATTAGCTTGCATTACCATGCTGTAGGCAGATTAATACAATCCTCCAGCTAAGACCCCGTGTGGCACCATGGCTGGGCAGTGTCAGCTTTCCTTCTCTCATTTGAAAGAATTAGAACCAAGCACTACTGTTGCTCAGATAAATGGTTTTATATGCCTGAATGACATTTGTTTTCCTGCTAGAGATATTTATTTAAAACCACTTTAAAATCAGGCCAAGGGAATAATGGGAGCAAGCTGAAAGCAGCCAAACATGGTATAGTTTGACAATATATTTCATTTTCTTTTTCTTATCTACCCTGGATTTCTTCCTTCTGTCTCACCTCAAAGGCTTCTTCTCTGAGACCTCCTGAATAGTTGTTGAATTTATGGTTATGCTGATCTCATTAAGAGCCTTTGTGCCACAGCTAGGGCACAAGACTCAGTTTCTGCTGCCAACAAAAACATTTGTGAGACAACAAGAATGATCCCTTGTGTTATTGCAGTGGACAGGTCTTTTGAATACAAAAGTGATTTCATGGAGCTTGGGAAGAAGATAAGCAAATGTTTCTTCTGATGCTTGCTACTGTTTCATGCTTGGGTGACAGGTTCAGTTCCCAACCTTTAACCTTAGTGGATTGAATTTATCAGGTTTCAGGAATAAAGAACTGATCAGTAGTTTAGGAATAAAATTTTAACAATAAAAAATAGACATACATTTCCAGGAACACCTACTTCCAACTTTTAGCCAGTGGCCACAACTCCTAACCAACATTTTGCTCCAACTTCTTCCAGTGAAGCGGGCAGCTGATTCCCTGTCCTAGTGTGCTGCCTGGAGGTGCTGCTCTCCAGCCAGGTGTTTCCTCAGCAGTTAGAAGACCTGGCATGGTCTAAACCTCAGCATGTTTAAGTCAGAGGCACAAGCTACAACAGAAAAGCAAAGAATTGCTTGATGCTGTCCCTGTGGATGCCTTCCAGGTTAGTGAGGTTGGCTGCTGTGCTGGGCAGGCCCCTGACCTTAAGAACCTGGGCATGGGTGGTACTTTGTTTGGCTGTAATTTGTTAATGATGAGGAAGGTGCTGGGTGGCTAGGATGGTGATCCAGCTTGCTTCAGACTTGGTATCACAGGGATTTTGAGTAGGATGTTTCCTTAACAGAAACTGTTTTATGACTATATGATGTAGAGGTGTCCAAAACTGATAGTTACAACTTGGTTTTAACCAGAGGGATTTAGCAAACACATCCTAAAGGGCAAGGCTAAAGGCCAGAGAAACTTATTAGGCAGGTTCTTTGTGGAATTAATGGGCTCAGAGTTCAGAAATAAAGAGTTGAAAAATCAAGAATTCCCAAATGTAAATTTTGTTCTGTTAGTTTCATCTATAATTAGGTACAAAACCATTTTTGTATTTCAATATTTTTGGGGATTTTTTTTTGGTAATACTGACAAAATTAATATTCAATGAGTGAAACACTATCAATTCTGCATAAAACATGTCTGCACAATCCCACGACTGTTAGGACTTTACAAATATTTTATATTTATATAACATCACATATAGCATTTAATATGTTGGCTTGGTTCCTGAAAGTCAGTGAGCATGTGATAACAGAAAACCTCATAGAAAGTCTTCAGTCACTCCAATTTTGATCCTCAAATGCTCTGGGCTTGAAATTGTTAGAGTTGGGACACAAAACAGTCTTGTCAGTCTCACACTTTGGAGCAAGGCAATTGTGTTGACCATTTTTCTTGACAAACAGCACTAGAGCAAAGACAATTTACACAGAACAGCTATGAAAGAAATTAAAATGGGAAACTGTGGCTGGTGACCTTAACTGGAAATGCACTCCATAGGATGTATAACACAGACACAGAGAGAATTGCTATTTTTTAAAGGCTGAGGAAATATTCTGGAGAAGGCAAATGAAGCACCTAAGTGTGAGTGAGTATGCTCATCACTTCAGCAGAAGAGTTCAGGCTGTGATTGCAGCATTTTGAAATTCCAAGGGGAGAGTAATAGATCAATTTAAGCACGGTGGGTATGCTAAGCGAAATCAATGCATGTGCAAATCAGAGCACTTGCACTGCTCCCAAAATGCCACAATTCAGAATGTGACAAGCAATAAAGATTTCTGTCTTCATTATGCCACAGACTTAAAGCTTTTAAAATATTTTGTATTACTGTAACCAGCATTGTGATCAGCTGAGCTGCATCCAAGCAGCACAGAGGAGGGAGTTCTTTCAGGACCTTTTGTTCTGAAAATATGTGTGTCTGTCTTCTGAGTTGAAAAACAGGTTCTGTTATCTACAACAGTAGCAGCAGGAGGGCATTTATTCAACTTTCAGAATGACATATAAACAATACTGTGTGAAAATCATATTTCTGTCTCCTTATCTCAACCAATGTGTTTTAGCAGGATAAGAGGTTACTACACATGTATTTTTAATTCATTTGCTGCCTTCTTATGCATCACAGCTTTTCCTTTGGGAGACTCTCACATATTCCATGCAAAGTACAAATCCAAGTAGAGGAATGGGAGTTTTATGGTCTAGAAGATGGGAGATATGGATCTACTTCTGATCCCTGATTTTCTCTGCATCACTTTTAAAGGTGTGGTATATTTTGCGCAGTGACTGAAAGGTAGTGCTCTTCTATGTGTGCAACAATAATCAATAATTTGCAAGATTTTATCATATATACTTTTTACTGGGCTTTGTTTGCCTTTCTTTCTTCTCCTCTCTTCCTGACAAATCTGCTTCCTTCTGGTTCTTGTACCATTTTAAGCTGCACATTGCTTAGCTTCTCTGTGGGCTAGTAAATTTCATTATTGTAAGGAATGAAGATATATTCAGGAGTAACTGAAGCAAAAGGATTAGGACTTCATGCAGAAATTATATTTCACAGACTGCAGTGAAATCTTAAAGATAATTGTGTTGCTTCTACGCAAATTACAGACAGGTTTTCAAAATAAACTATAATATTCATAACCCTCAGAACCCATCACTCTAATGACAATCAGCATTTTATATGTGAGAGAGAGAATATTAAGATTAAAAGCAGTGGCAAACTGGAAGGACATTACCCTTGCTAGAGAAAGACAAGCAGTTTTCCAAAGGAAACAGAATCTTTCAATCACAAATGTGGACCAAGATTTTGAATTGAAGCAGAGAACAGAATTGTATTTAATATCTTAGCAAAAACTTGAGTTGGGATAAATTAATGTTCAGCCATTAGAGATCAGAAAGAGGATAGGAACCTCACATATATATATATATCTATATCTATATATCTAATTTCTCTTCAGGAGAATTAAATATTTCTGCTGAAGGTCAATTGCTTGTATGCTGCTTTTCCCCCCCAGTGCTTGTAATATGGAATTTGGGCATCTGGTAGAATGGAAATAGATCACATTCAGCTGATACTGAACACTTTCAGCTTAGTTTTCCTCTTTAAACAGCCCTTGTTAAGTGCCAGCAAAAATCTGCTATGCTTGAGCCTATCTACCCTGAATAATCATTGCTTCATAAGGTGTTGTCATCAACACCAATTCAGTTCAAACATAAATCCTATTCAAATCTGGCCATTCTTTTCCATTTAACAGTGCTAAAGTTCTTGCCTATTTGATCTGTATGATTGTGCAACTAGAAAAAAGGAAGATGGAAATTAGGCTTGTGTCTCTTTAGTGAGATACTTCAATGTTCTTAAATACTTTAAAAATATTAAATTTAATAGTTAATCCATTATTTAAAACATGGTCTAATGACTTTGAAGATTACAGTAAACAATATCATAGCAGGAAATGGAAGATAATGTGGAGAGAATTACACAAAGTAATAATGGAGCCGTTTGATTTAATTGTTTTCACTTAAGGGCATTCTCTCTTGAACCTTGCAAATCTGGTGGCAAAAGTATCCTTTGCTTCTTCAAGGTGTAGAATTTTAAAGTAACAGGTTCATGAGAAGAAAAGACCTTGGATGTTGACAGGGTTGCTCAACTTGGGGGAATTGTAATCCACGGATCTTTGTAGACCTTTGAAAAGTGTTCTTTTGTAAGAATGACAGAAAAAAGTGAATAATTTTAATCACTTTATTTCTTGTTCAAAATACATATGAAACAATTAGAATAAAATTATTTCAAATGAACTCTTTGATTTTTCTTGTCTTTTTTAAATATAAAATTATCACAAACTGTACACTTCATAACATTTTTGAGGTTTCATTGTTACATATTTTTTTCAGAACTGACAAATAGATTCACACTTTCTAGAGAATACATTGTAAAAATACTGAAATGTGTTACAGCTCTCAAAGGCTAGTGCAAAAAAACCCATTTACTATCAGTAGTACAATTTATGTTGTCAAGTTTCACAAATGGCCATTTAGCGCATACAAAAAGCCAGTAACACAAGTTCAAAAAGTTTTGTTTTCTTGTCTCTATAACGCAGAAGCCAAGGATATTGACTTGAACAATGTCTAGGTATCAAATCACAGACTTCATTTAAAAAGTCACATCATGAACACTGAATAAAGGGTACTAAAACAGTCAGGTATTTAATATTAGATCTTGGTCAGCCAACACCACATAGCAAGAAGAGACAAAATCTTAGAAGAACTCTGCAGTTCTTTGTAAGCTACATAGACTTGGCAACATTTCTGATCTAATCATAAAGATTATTTTAAAGGTAGGGAGTTCTGTTAGAGTTTGGGCCAGTTAGGGCCTAATCCAGAGCCCTCACTGTCACAGCAAATCCTGACAGACATTGTGTTGGGTGCTTTTGTTTAAGATATCAAGATATTAAGTGTTTAAATACTCAGTGGGGTTTTTTTTAACTGTCAATATTTCCTGTGGCCAGGAACTCCATTTTAAACTTCCTACCTTTTGAAGCATACACTCTGGAGAATGCCTTCCCCACAAACAAGCATATACCAGGAAAAGAGGATGTTCTGTGCTGAAGCAGAGATGTGGCTGATTTCTGTTCTCCTCCCCCGGTTCAGTGCTCACGAGGAGCCCACTGAAGCCAGTCAGCTCGAATGCAGCATGGACTACAAGCTCATGGAAAGGAAGAAGAAGAAGCTTTTTGGGCCTCCCCTGGTGGTTGGAGGAGCACCTGGATGGTTCAGAGGAGCTGGTGCTGCAGTCCTGCTGCCCGGGCTGGTGGGTGCTGGGCAGAGCAGGGCAAGCAGGAGATGCCATCCGGCTCTGCCCGCTCCCATCCCAGCCAGCAGGGCTGTACTGCCGTGGAGGGAGCTGAGGTTAACAGGTTAATATTGTTAACACAATATTTCACATGGTTCTCTGAACAAGCACCCTCGTGATCTCCCCCAGGAAATGGAGAAAGCACAAGTCAGAAGTGCCTTTCCAAATCAGGGCGCCAGCTTGCCAACTTCTAGGATATAAAACAACCCATATCCCATCCTTAGACATGTGCATTTAAGTCCAACATATCCTACAGAAACCTAAATAGAGAAGCATAGAAAGAATTTAGACCTACACTTGGAAGAAAAAGAAACAAGGAACAATACTAAATACATATCTAGGCTTTTTCCTTCTATTGAGAAATAGTTTTCTATTTATTTAACAAAATTAAATTTTTTTCAATATTTTTTCTATAGAAATATAGACTGAAAAGAAGTGCTTTATATCTGAGGTGCAACAGGACTATCTAAAAATTCCATATCAAAGGTTTAGTCTATACACACACCCTCTGAGCTTCAGAACAAAATGGCATTTTGTGGAAACCTGCAGGCAACCATTAAAAAGGAAAAATCTGTAAAAACACATCACCTCCGTGTCTGACTACATACACCAGACGTTTTTATTTACCAAGTCAGGCAGCTGAGGCTCATCTTTCCTACCAGTATTAGTAAAATCAGCATTTGCAAGAGTAGCTCATGCCCCAGAGATGTGCTGGAGACTTCTAATATAGTCTGAGCTGTCAGAAAGCGACAAAAATCCATGGTGGATGTAAGAGAAATCATTCTGCTTGCCTTGAGACTGGGTTCATTTCTTTGGATGCTTTGGCACATCCTCGTGTGTAACCTGATGTGGAGTGCACCAAAATCAGCAGCAGTGGTCCTGCTGGATTTCAGTGTTGGGCTGGCCAAGTACAGAGTGCTTTCAGAGGAAATTACATATTAAAAAGAGCTACAGAGTGACTTTGCTGGATCCATTTAATGGTCTATGGTCATGGTATTAAGAAAATATTTTTGTTTTAATCTTGTTTTACAAGAACTATTGGCGTATAAAGTAGCAAGTGATCAGCCCAAAAGAAAGCTCCTTTTGAAAGCATGCTAGAATTCTTCTATATTTGGAATAGGGTGATAAACAGATTTTTTTAGAGATCCAAAATATATAAATGAATGTGTATTGTTAATACTTACATCTTAAGAGATGAATTTAATCACTTTTATTGTGCTATATTATTCCAATAACTATTAAAACTACATTAGATACTTTTACCATTTTGTGTTTTTCTTCAGATAGCCCAAAAATGGAGGTGGAATATTCTAATTCTAGTCAGAAAAAGTCACATATAAAGGAAAATGCCTTTTTGCCACATTTTTATATTTTCCTGCCACAGATATTTTTTGCTGAAAGGCTTTTTTACTTCTTTTTTTTTTTTTTTTTTGCATCAGTATTATTTTCAGTGCATGAGTAGATTGGTACTTTAGTACCATTTTTTGCCCTGCTAGAGATTAAATTAGAATGTTCTGTCTTGAGAAAAAGTCAATTTTTAACAACAGTACATGAAAAAAAAAAAGGAAAGAAAAATTTAAAAGCTATGTTGATATAATTTGAATGAAATCTCTTTTCTCAGCAGAGATTGCTCATCATCAAGCCCTCTTTAGGCAGAATTGCCCTTTGACTTCATAGACTGCCCTGTGCTGGGAGGGCAGGCAGAATAAGAGCCAGGATTTGAGGGGTTAATCCTCAGAGCTTCTCTGAAACCTGGCTGTGACCTACAACTGTTTGTCTGCTACTGGCAAGTAGCTAAAGTGCAATAGTGCCAGGCTCCCTTTCAGAGGAATACAGAAAAGGTCCAGCTGTGCAGATTTCGGCTGCTGGCTAAGATAAAGCTACACTTTCTCATTAGTGACTCTGATTCCATGGCCCAAGGTTACCTTTGTGGACTAAGAACTGAAAAGGTTGTAGGTTTGAATAAATTAATCAGGTTCTTGTGCTATAAGGATAATTAAGATCATTAAATACTCATAATGCATGAGGCTTGAAAGGAATAGATGTAAGAGTGTGATGTGCTCTTTGGAGAGTCCCCAAAATCTCCTTTCTCATTTTCTGTGGTAGCCAAATCTCCATTTACATGAAGAAGAAAGACTCACCCATCCACACATACCACTTACCCAAAAATAATTACAGCTGGCAATTCTCTGTCTTGTTCAGCTATGCAGTCATTTCCCTCATAACTATTATTACACAATTAAGCCTCAGAAAACCACGGTGAGGGAAGTAATGGTCCTCTGTTGATCACTCTGATAAGAGGCAGCCACTCCCAGGGTGAAACATTCACAGTACACCCACTACTATGTGACAATCTGGGACAAAGGAATAAGAATTCATTATTCTGCTGAACCTCCATGAATAGGAAGAACAGGAGGAAACAGAATTTGGCTGAAACCTCAGTTCCAGAACCCTATTCATGCACAAAGACCTGTGGGATATTAAGGGAGAAATACACCATAATTATGACTTCATATTTTTGAGTCATCAGAGAATTAGCACCTGCAGCAGCCCAATGACTTGTCCACCATTTTGTGGTATTAGTTGAGGCTTGACTTGAGAACAAAACCAGTACCTTGTGTACCACAGCAGCACTTCCAGAGCTGTTTCCTATTGGTTATTCAAGCACTCTTTGTCAGGAGCTTTGATAATGTGAAGAGGTGACATTATATAAAAATGGTTTTTTCACCTGTTGGAGATCTTCCAACCTATGTCAGGTGCAAATAAACAGGAGGCCATGACAGCATCCAGAGAGGAATGTGTCTGAGCACATGTGGGAAATGTCCTTTTTTTGCCTCAATTGTCCTGCAAGAAAGAGACCGGGGGGGTAGGATGTGCCATGAGCAGCTACCAGTGCTCTTTGCACTGTGAATCCTCTGAGAGCAAGATATGTAGGGTAGAGGGATGTTTTTACTTCAAGAACAGACTCAGGTTCTGGAATTGGCTCCCACTACCCTTGTGAGCTTGCAAATGGCTGTGCAAGATATGAAGTGGAGGAATCATGTCAAAAATCCCTTTCTGTTTGGAATATTTGTTACATATACATTTTTCTCTATTGAAAAGACTATTCAACCCTTGTTTATATTTTCCACTTTGCCTTTAAGCTTTTTTGCTTTTTGGTTTTTTTTGGTTGGTTTGTTTGTTTTTTAAATTTTCCAGAGGGCTCTCTTCATACTCTATTGGCTTTTCCCCTCCTCTCCTGTCTCCTGTTATGGCTCAGATGTCATAACAAAATTTTAAATATCTTGTTCAGTCCTCTTCACTTTTGATCCTATTATCAGTCTCAACTCATAGCATATTGAAAAAAAAGCTCTCTCCTCTTGCAGACTACTTTTATGGAAATGTATCTGCTTCACAAAAACATCCAACAGCCTACAATTTCTCCTGAAATTAACCTAGAAAGTGTCCCAAAAAAAAAACCAGATTCCTTTTTTGTCAGTGCTAATCTTAAGTGCCTAAAATTCCTGTCTGTGATGTTGATGAATATTTGTTGGAATATTTCTGATATTTGAAATCACACAGGGCCAGGCAACTAGGAATTCCATACCTGCAGGAAAATATTGCTTTACAATCAGAAACACATCTTTCCTTTTTAAACTAAGAGGTCCCAGAGTATTAGGTCTTATATCTATACCATTATTCTACACAGGAAAGCAGTTTTGAGCATGTTCCAGAGCTTTATTTATTGTACAGAAAGTTTTTACTCCCCACTCTTGTTTAAATTTTACTTTAATTTCCTCATGGTTGGATGCATGGATTTACTTTACTTCAGGGTCTTGAATTTGTAAGGTATGAAAATATCCCAAACTGTTTAAAAGCAATCTCTCAAAAACACTTAAATGCTTGTATTTTGAAAGAAGGAAAATTGTATAAAAGGTAGGTTGCTGCCATGAAAACATGTTTCTGGCACTCTTTTCTAGTCAATGGCTTTGTGAACCCTGAAGTTGTGATGAAATAGCCCTGCCCTCATCCTTTCCTTGGTCTGTCTTCACTCCTTTTTTAATGTCAGGCTTCCTGACTTCACCTCTCTAGGGGAGAGGCAGGATTTCACAATTCTTTAATTTTTGCTGGGCTTTGGGACACTGTGTCTGACTTAACTGTGCCAACGCAGGCAGTCTGAATGGATCTGCAGCTTTTCTTTTAGAGAGTCTGTGAGTACTCCATTAAAAATAGAATGCTATTTAAATATTTAATCTCAAATATGCAAACTTAAATATTTCAAATAAATGGAATTGAAAATAACAGTCTATATGCATATTTTTTTCTGTCTCAAGCTTTCCCAACCATTCATGGGACAGCAACCAAGCCTTTTTTCTCTGTGAACTACAGTACCAGCTTGCATCCCCAGCCTGCTCAGACATAAATCTTGTGTGCTCTGAATCAGATCTCTTGATGTTTCCTGTGCCTTTTTCCCTATACCTGCTTGGGATTTCTCCATTTTAGATGAGATGCATTTTTCAGACTGGCTATAGCATCAGCAGACTCTCCCAGGCCACCAAGATGGACATTAACATTTTATACAACTCATTTGCTCCTGAGAGACACTCCCCTGTCAAACATTTTCTGCCTGTTTTTCCCTAAAGTAGATTTTTTGAACTCACCTAGCTCAGGACCAATAGTCAACTCAACATATTGTATTCATAAATTATTACAGAGCAGCTCCACTTTCATCACAGCAGCTCTGTGCCTTCCTGCAGCTCCAACTTCCAGAACATACTGCCTTGATTTATTTTTCAGGGAATCATCATTCCTTTTCCACAGGAGGGAGCTTTGGTGTTCTGGCCACTTATTTAAGCTGTATTTATATGTATTGGTTATATTTTGACAGTGTTGGTACTGAGGATCTTCAATAGCATCAACATGGCTCAGCCACAGAGTTTGTAAGAAATGTCCTCCCTTGGATCAGCAAGGCACAAACACTTGTCTTTAATACCAACAAAATGGCTAGTCCCCATGATGGCACAGAGCCAAATTGACTTTTCCTGTTCTGCAAATTCAACATGCTTTGTGCCCTTCCAGGGGACTGAGCCCCCATGGAACACAAGAATCACAGTCTACACTTGGCTGGAAAAAGAATTCACGTGACAATAGCAGAGGCATTCTCCTCTCTGAGCCTGTAAAGAGGTTTCCCAGCAACAGCAACATTGCAGAGGTGCTATCAGATAAAACATCAAATCACAGCCCTGAGCACCTGCTATCATCAAGCATCCCTTAGCACTCAGCACAAGATTGAAGGTGTTAGTTCCATTTTCCCGACCAGATTGCCCTGTGAAATTCAAATCCCACCTGCAGCTTCACTTTCTCTTAGATTTCTAGCTCCTGGTCTCCTTCATGCTGTTAAAAACCTGCCATTTTCCAGGGTTAAGAAAAAGTGCCTTGTGCAGGAGATATTTATTCATCTAGATGAGTAAACAAAAGACACTTTTAGAAGTTAAGGTATTATTTGCCTTGGAAAAGGCAAATGGCTGTGATCAGCACCTCAATAAACTCCTATGCTTAATGCTGACGCTTCTTCAGGAATGTGCTTCTTTTGTCCTGTTTTACAGCAGAGAAAGAAAGGACAAGTGGTAAAACTACTGGAATTATTATCAGTTTCAGGAGGAAGGTTTCAGTTTCAGGGCATTTGCAGATGCATGGAACAGCTTTGTGTCTACTGCCACATTTTCCTTCATCTTTCCTAGTTCTGGGTCTGCTCTGTGCCATAATTTAGCTCTTTTCAGAGAGCTCAGTTTGGACTGGCAAGACTCAGAAGCTAAATGAAAGTGAATCTTGAGTTAAAATGAGTCTCTGCTGTGGTGTGAATGACAGAGAAAATGTCCCATCAAAACCTGCATTAATATTTCTCATATATATGGTATATTTTATCCATATTTTGGATGGTCCAGCACATATCCATATTTTGGATGGTCCAACTAAACACGAGTTTTGTCCAAAAGTCACCTCACTGATTAACATATACATCATATTTTAACAGCTATCAAATTTTCAAGCCTGTTCATTTGTAGAAATAATGTCATATGAACTTCTCAGGTCAAGGAACTGTCACTCAGTACAGATTTGCCAAGTGTTTATCATGAACTCAAAAGTATTTCTGATTAGCTGTGAGGGTTCTGTTGCAACAGAAGTGCTAAATAATAGTGATTGTACATCCAGCAAGTGCAAATATTTGTATGTGCAAACCTAGGTTTTTGCATGCTCAAATAAGGTGATTTTCAAATTTGGCAGGCACATTTACAGATTTCCGAAAAATGTTACATTTTCAGCAGAAGAAGAACTCTATTACTGAGTTCTGAAATACCCTTCTTTTGAATGTTTGCTCACTCAAAAAATACAGACAAATGATTTCAGATGTATAAAGCCTGTTAAATTAATGGAGTATAATAAAAAGTTAGTACATACAAAAGTTTATAAAAAAGAGATAGCAAAATAATCTTGTAACTAGACTATCATGTATAGGTTGTACATCATAATGTTAAAAATTTTTAAAGAGATTGCATTGAATCCAATTAAAAAGCTGAGAAAGAGGAGAAAAGGATGGATCACATGAGTCTTGTAACTAAACTGTTTTCTTAATATTGCTCAAAAAATGCATCCACAGAAAGAAATTAGGTAACTGCTTTTTCCCTTGAAAAAAATCAACCCAATGAAAACATTTATTGGTAGCTCAATATTTTCTTCAATAATATTGGAAGCGGTCATGATTCTTTAAGAAAAATGTATAATTTTGTTACTTGAGCATAAGTAATCCAAAGAATTGCCTTTATTAAAGAAGAAATTTTGCAGGGGAAGTTGCTGGCCACTTTATCTCTGACCAATATTCATATCCCTAAGACCAAAAGATGGTGAGGAAGGAGCTGGTTGCTGCTGGGTGGGTGAGGGGAAGGGCCATGTCAGCAGGACTGTAAAATGCTGGGATCCAAAGCTGAGGTTATGGAGTGCAGAACATGACTTAAATCTTTGTGAGCTTGTGACCACCTGTGCAGTGTGAGAGCATAAAGAAAGCCAGGCCATGCAATAAATACAATTCTTAAGTACTGGTGCTGTTTCCAGTAAACAGCTTCAAGCAAAATAACGTAGGCCTTTAGGAAAGGAGGATTTTCTAGCTGTTGTAAAAGTACTACAATATATTTTAAACCAGCTTTTTGCCACATTTGTTTTTTTTCCCAAATTAGGGTCATGCACGGGATATGGGAGAAATGTGGAAAAGCAGAAAAAAACCATCAGGATGGGAGAGAGATCTTCCAACCTCTCCAATTTTCCAAATTAAAATATTTAGAATTCCTTTATAAAGATATGCATCAAGCAACATATTCCTTGACTTAAACTGTGCTAAGCTCTTCCTTGGTGCTTTTGTGATGTCACTGGGAGTAACTTGTGAACCAGGCTCTAAAGCCAATGGATGGATCATGCTAAATACATATCCTGTCTTTTGAGATGGCTAAGGAAACAATGGAGAAAAAGAAATCTTTTTTACTAGTTCTATTAATCACTGCTAAGGGAATAAAGATAAATACTTAAGAGATCCTCTTTGAAGCTAGATGTCCAGATGATTTTGCAGCCTGATTTCTCCTAGATGCAGAGCACCCATCAATCAGGTTTAGACACAGAAGTCATTCACTATTGTTATTAACAATACCAAAAATAACACAACAAGGGGGCACAAGCCGAGCCTTTGGTATTTGACAACAATTAAAATTTAAGGAAATGAATCTTGAAATACCTTATTACCTATGATGAAACACACAGGATACTCAGAGAACAGTAAAATAGGTAAAAAGATGTTGCTCATTGCTGAACATTTATGCTACATTTGATCATGAATTTGTTTGCTTTTTGAATATTAGGTGCAAAAAAGTGCAAAGAATATTTAATTAACTGTTACAGTACCACATTACAAAAAGTATTCTCTAGGCCACAAAGGCCACTGTTGATATAATTTATATTAAGGTAAATGTATACATAAAATAGTTTTTCAATGTCCATATATATATATACATATATATCTGTTTCTATATCAGCCTTGCAGAATCATGTTGAAAATTATCTAGGCCACAGAATTTTGTCAGGATAGCAACGATGGGAGGGGAAAAAACCTCACAGAGGAGAGTTTGTTCTCCTATTAAAAAAATTACTCATCCAGAGCAAAAGGAGGTATGAAATTCTGCAAGGCTGCTCTGTATTTATGGTGATGAAAATACAATCTTAAGCAGGGAGGATCAGAGTTCAGCATTACCAATCCTCTCTGGGAGAAACCATTTCTGCCTAGAGGCCATGAATAACAACCTTAAACAGACATTCAAAAACTTGGGCTGGAGCCTTTGCTTTTTTCCCTTTTTTCTTTCTTTTATTTTCTTTTTTTTCCCTTATTTGTAAAGACTGTCTGAAAGATTGATTTTTATATGTATTTGCTTGCTTGCTGTGTTCATAGGCACAGGAGGCAAGGTATAAAAGTGCCTCCTTTTTTGACTCAGATACTTCTGTAATGTTAAGACCAGCCCTGCTAGCTTTTCTGGAGCAGTTTAAGACACTTAAAGGTATTTTTGTCTGTCTTAGAGATCACTCAGTGGCATGGAGGGACTGGATCTTCAGGAACATATTTTGTGTCAGCCAGGCTAAACCAACTCAAAATGGTTCTTCAGAAGTTTGCCAAAATGACCTTTTCCCTTCAATCCAGATGAATTCTCAAAATTTCTTTCATTAGCATAAATCAATCTTCCTGTGTCATTTTTCTCCTGCATGACACTTCTGTAAAAATGCTTTTTTTGGAAAACACTGTCTCCTCTGTTTTTTTTTAATATATATTGCAAAGGTACAAAAAGTGCCACCTCCTAACTTTTTCTAATTATAGTCCAGCTTTCAAAATCTCAGACCCAATCATGCTGTCTGTGCTACACTCTTCACAGAAAGAAAGAAAAGAAAAAAGAAAGTAATTATTGGATTTATCTGATTGAGGTAAACTGCAGTGTTTGGAGATAAATCCACAAAATAATATGTAGTTCTCTTCTAGTTTTTAATGTGTCTGACTACAGCAAATAGATTTTTGCATTTGCTGTCACTGTGTATTTTAATAAATGAGTTTACTTGCTTGTAAAATAGTCACATTTCGATTTGTCTCTCCATAGACTGACAGAAAACACATCTCAAATTCATATTTAGCATATGTGTCTAGAGGCATCCAGCCAGCAACCAGAAACTAAATTCCATGTGTGCTGTGCACTCAGTCAAAATAACTTCAAAGAAATCTAAGTCTGTCACATTAAATCAAGAATCACAGAAATGCTGTGGGTAACTGCAATATTTGGTCAATTTTGTGAAGAGAAAAATCACATTAAATCAATTCCTTTACGTCTGAGCATTCTCTCCTCTGCATTTTGACTTGTGTAGAGATGCAGCTGTCATCATGAGTGCTGGAAGGTTATAACTGCATAGATCCAGTTCTCATATCTGTTTCAGAAGGGCTGGACTAAAACCCACTGAGGTCAATAGAGCTGCCTCATTGCCTCCAGTGGGCTTTAAATCAGCCCTTCCTCCCTGCCCAAGGAATGAACTGATTTTCCAGCTACTCAAAACATGACAACAGTTGGTTTTTTTCATGCAACATCCAGTTCAAAGTGCTGTCTTGCAAAGTCACAGAGAATTTAGTGCAATTTAGAAGGCATTTACTGCATGAACTGTGTATGACTATTTGCTCTCCCTCAAAAGAATTAGGTGTTAAAAGGTGCAGTAGTTTTGAATTATTTAAGGGATCTTTTTTTCTGGTTTCTTTGCCTCTGAAAAGATACAGGCTCCATCAAACCACTGCTTGAATATGATCCTGGATACATGCCAGAGATAAAAACAGGTGAATGAATTTGCACAAGGAGGGGTTATATTTGACTCGAGTCAACTTCATTCACGCTTTAACAAATTATTATGAGTTATCATATAAGACTTAGAACAGGAAAGATGCATTTCGATAAAAAAAAATATGGATACAGTTCATCTGCAGAATGCAAACCTTCTGTTGATGTAGATGTGAGCTAGGGGGGAGCTTTGGACGCTGAGCAGGATGGATCCATTCTGGCTCCTAGGGCGTAAGCGGTGGTTTGGGTGAGGAACAGGATCCCTGGCTGTCAAAACTGGTTGCTCGGCCAGGTAGCTGCAAGAAAAGTGTTATTTTTACAGATGCTATCACATCTGGCTGTGCATCACACTCATTTCAGAGGATGAGAGACTCTCTCAGAAAAGAATCCAGATCACATTCAGACCCTTTCTAGTCTCTGGATCAAAGTCTCTGGTGTCAAAGTCTCCAGCAGAACCAATAATGGAAAGAAAATTTCTGAAGTGACCTTCTAAAAATGCTCTGACTCGTTTCACAGGAATGGATTTATTTCACCAACAGGGTGGCACCTCTGTCTCCTAACTTACATAGACTAGACAGAGCCATGAACCTCTAAAAGACATTTCCTTGACTCAGTTTCCTTGCCCCCACACTCTTGGTGATTTACTGAAGCCTTAATATTATGCTTTTGCTACCTCTCACAGGAGATGTTGAGCAGCCATGTGCTACAGAGTGGGGGAATCACATGGCCTCAGGCAGCAAATCATTTTTCTACAGATTGCTTTTGTGATGGGCTAAACAGTGCCTCTGTGCCCTGCTGCTTCCTAAGGCTTCAATAAGTGTTTTTCTGAGTCCAGAGCTGTGAGGATTTTTGTGTACAGAACACCAGCAATGTGTGGCCACAGCAGATCACAGAGGGAGTCCAAGCCCAGAGACTTGTAGATATAATCACCTCTACATTTGAAAAAGCTTCCAGTAAGCATCTGTTGAATAACTCTGGAGGGAGCTGCTGGTATGTTGCCACAATTTAGCCTAATTTTCAGGCCAGTTACAGATTAATGTTTTAGCAACAGCAGCTTATGCTAAAGATTTTTGAATAGGAAATGATTGCTTTTGAAATTTTTGCAAATGATCTCTTCTAAGTAGCTGTAAGCTCTTTATCTCTGGGAATTTAAAATGCCTAAATGTAATCTTACAATGCCATCAGAGCATCATGGAAACTGTTGAAATGGCCCTTTTAAATGATAGATAAACCCATACAACTAGATTTAGGCTGTGCTAATGATCTTCTACCTGTTCTATAGGTGCTGCACTGATTTTCATGATTCTCAGAAGCCCATAAATGTGACGGGCAAAGCCATTCAATATTAAGGAGAAATTTTGCTACTTACCTCTACTAGTGGGTGCCAGTGAGTGATTGGTTTACGTGGGTAAGCCAACATTTCATTCCAGTGATCTCTGCCAAGGCCTTCGGCGTCAATTCCTGTCCGGCACACTCCAATGACCTCATTGTGCCCTACTCTGAGAATTGCAGAGTGAGAAAGAATTTATTTTTAATAAAAAATAGTTTTAATAACATCTGATATACAATCCTCTTTACTGGCTTAGTGTGGCACAGAATACATGACCAAAGTTTTCGCATCATTTATTACAGATATTACTTGTAATGGTAGTATAGTAATATTAAATTCTGTAATGGTAACATCAAAAACCTCCAGCCACCACCAGAGTGCTTCTGGCAGCTATAAAAATAGCAATGAAAACATAATCCTTGCCATTAAAAGGTTACAACCCAAAAGACACAAGGACAGAAAAGGATCATAATACACAAAGTTATCTGAAGGAAAACATGCTTGAATTTTGTGTGAGAGGAAGGTGAAGGAAAATGGTGGGGAATACATTTTCTGCTGCAAATGCTTCAGACATAATTTCATAAACTATTTCTTAGCTCCAGCTGTTGTGATCTTTGGAAGTTCAGTCAAAAATGTGAAAGGTAAGAGTCATAGTTGTAATAGGCTATACCTTAATACTTTGTGCTCCTCACAGTGCCATAAACTGGTTGAGGAACACCAGAAAGTAATTTTCTGTACCTTGACTCTGTGTACCTTAGAATAACGCTTTCCAATTTCCCCTTAGCAAGTGCTGGGAAGGGAGGAGCTGAGGAGGACTGGAAGTGTGCAAGCTGCTCTGCTCCTTCCCTGCTAATGGCACCATGGTGCCACTCTCACATCTGAGTGAGAAAGTCTTCCTGGCAGAACTTGGAGAACAACCAGAAATCTGATGGCAAGGGAAAACAATCTGAAGGGTGATGTTACTAAATTGGACTTTCGCTGTTTATTTGCCTTGCAATCTCAGGAGCTCATTACTAATAGCACTTGAATGAAGCAGACTTGGCTTGGGCAGGATTCTGTCAGTCACAGTCTTGATCAACCTGCAGTCCTTGAGCCACTCTAGACAAGAGTCTTTTCCTGTCCGTTCTCAGTGAAGCCATAGATAATTAACCTAAGACATGTTATCAGTGAGGGCGGAACCCAAAGGTTCCCTATTGAAGGTTACACATTGAAAGGTTATTTTACTGAATCAATCAAAGAGATAATTAATGACTTAGTTCAATGACATAATTAGCATTTAATTCCTTTTTAGTCATTGAAATTTTCTTTACTTTCAAACACCTGCCATTTAAATAGAAAATAGAGGTGTGAGGGACTTTTTTAGGCTAGAAGACATACCTGATTCATAAAGTTAGGACATAGTCCAGCCCCCAGAAATGGACAGGAATGTATGTCAGGCCTAGTGGCCTGGAAGAAAATTGAGCCATATTTCTTCCTCATCTCAGTCATTTAAGACACAGATAAAAAGCCATGTGCTTTAAAAGGTGTGGAAGCTTTAAACTTTTTCATGAAAAGGCCCCAGGGCTTTATCTTTTGTGATGCTGAAGCTGCTCATAAGGTCAAGGCAGAAAGCAGTCGCTTGCAGTGATCAGGAGCTGTCTCTGGTCAGAAAGAGAACTGTGCTTACCTGTCATAATCCATCACTGCAATGGAGAGGCTGACCTGGTCCACATTCTCTGGAGGGATATCAAAGATGATGGCCTCATTATAAACAGGATTCAGTGTGTTCTTCTTGGTGGTTGTTTTCCTCTTTTTCAGCCTCCGTCCCTCGCACATCAGCGACACTTTGACGTATGGATCTGAGTAACAGATAATCAGTTCATGCATTAGGACTCAAAGCCATTCAAATGGTAGCATAAGAACAACACTTGTGGTTGGAATGCTGTACTGCTAAGGTAAAAGGTTGCAAAGATTTGAGTGACCCTGGAAAACACTGCTTTCATCATGCTGTAAGTGCAAAGGAAAGGTATGGCCATTCCGAACAGACACGCTGGCTGCCAGTCCATCTAAACAGGGTCTGTATTCATTCTCTGCCACCTCCATCCCCCAGCCATGTTAGACACACAAAACCCAAGGAGCTCTTACTCATCCCCTTCCTGAACAGCCTCTGCCTTTTTTAGAAGAAGTAGATTCACCTGATGCACCAGTTATATCCATTGCTTTGAGATTCCGACATTTGATGACTGTCAAAGTCATTCTCCCAGCAGTAGGCAAATAACAAAGGGAAAACATGATCTCACCCAAATCTATGCTTTCCTGAAAAAGAATAGCAATTATTAGAAACCTGATCATGCTACCCAAATTCAGTTCAGATCATGCACAACTGTAATATTTTTTTTAACATGGAGAGAGGCTTCTTTTGCAGCCTCAGATGCTTCTGAAGAAGCCACAAGCAATTTTCAAAAATTATTTCTGTAAAGTACAGGAGGAGTAACAACAAAATAATAGTTTAGAGATGAGATCTTCAATTACTAAACTGGGAAATTAAAACAAAATCAGAGAAAAAACTTTCTGGATTCCTGATATCTTTGTGTTGAATTCACACAAATGAAAAGGTCCTGAAAATAGAATGTCAAGTTCTGCTCTTGAAAACACTCATAGTCCATCAGCCCATATAGAAAGAAATCTGATGGAATATTTAGGTCATGCACATTTATATGCCCTTTAGACACTGGAATTTAGGTAGGAGAATAATTTCTGCACAGGTGTGTGTATAAAAAGCTAGTCCTGTCAAAGTGCTTCAAAAAGAAGAACATGCTCGTAAAAGTTGCTCTCTTTACTGCTCTCAATGTGCTTTAAGAGGTTGTTCTGTTTCAGAAGAAAAGCAAAGTAAAGGAGTAGCACCCACAGCTTTTCTGGCTCAACAACAACTTTTTGGAGGATAATATACTCAGAAGGAGGGATAGGTTCCATATAAATTTTAATAACAGTTTCTATATCAGGAGCATGTGCTAAGTGCTTATGAAATAAGATGTTGCCATACAGTTTAGATGCTACAATACTTGAGGTGTGTAACCCAAGGGAGGGAGTTTCTCAGTTATACAATTATCCTAGCACTGCAAAAGTTTAAGTTTTGAGATGTTTGCTATGTTCTAAATTTTTCCTGTTCTAAATTTTAACTACACCTCCCTCCCGACCCTCCAAAAAATTGCACATTAAGAACTTAGGATATGAGTTTGTAAGGGGCATGTAAGGAAGCCACTCTGTAAGGCAGCCACTCTCAAGCATGCTCCTGTGATCTCAAAGGACTTTTATTTTTGGACTAATACTAAAAATCTTATTTTTAACATCTCAGCTTCAGTATTTTATCTGTCTAACCTACAGTTACCCTGAGAGCACAAATTTGTTTGAGCGCTGCTGGATTTACTGTACAGCTGTTCTAGCATCAGAAAGCAAACATAATATATTTTTAAATGAAACATATTAAAATAATGATTGCTGTGTAGATGACAAATATATTGTTTACTGTTACAAGACAAGACTGGGCTTCTTGTTCACATTCTTCAGCTGCTGTGAACAGTTTTATTGACTCCCTTCAGGCTAATACTCTGTCTAAATTGAAACAAGTATTTCACATCTTTCTTGAGTAAAGATGAACTTAATCACATGCTTCAGGGTGTGAGGTTTTTGTATTTTGTTTTGTTATTGTTTTTTTCCCCTGCATTGCAGACTAGATTGAAGAATACAGTTTTGGAATAGCTTTAAAGTCTGTGTTGCAGTGGTAATAAAATATTGACTTTTGTGCAGGTTGGTCAATTCACAAGTTCAGTCATTTTGCTGGGATTTTGTTTTGACAATTACTAGTTTGATAAGCAGGTGAACACGAACTGTGGGCAAATTTCATGCTTGTCAGAATTTCAGATTTCCCAGAATTTCAAAATGATTGGGCTCATTCAGTTCACACATGACAAATACAGCTATTTGACCTCTCCTTTTTTGTCACAAAGAGTGCAGAATTTTGTGCCAGAGACTAAATTACCAAACCCAATTTTCTATTTCAGAAAACAAATAAAACTTGAACAACTGAATGGCAATTATTTCCACTCATTTGTTACAGTGGCAAGTGATGTGTTAAATTTTACAGTTCTGACATATCTGAACACAGTTTCAAGCAGATCTTCTCCTACTGGCATTGCTCTCTGAGTTTAGAGTCTGATGGTTGTTTCTCAAACAGATCTCGCTCTTTTGTTTGAAAAGAAAATAGAGTTCCCTGAGTTTTAGTGCTTCAAAGTTACCTCAGGTCTGTGTAGACAAAAGTGATGGGTTGGATCATGAAACACCATGGGTAGCTCATAAAAAGATCTAATTTTTTCTTCTTTAGAGGGATGGCTTGTGTAGGTGAATAGAGAAAAAAATAATTTTTGAAGATGGGAGTATGAACTTGAGTGTTCTATTATTTCTTTTTGAAGAGGAATTGGGTAGACACTCAAAGGTTTGTGTGAGCTCAGCTGATAAAGAAGAATACAGACTATGTACCAATATTTTAAAATACTTTAAAAGAAGCATTGCTCAAAATGCTTGCCAAACTCACTCTGTTGTTACTCTGAATTTTTGAGGGGAAGAGAAAAGCAGTTTCTGCTCTGAGGATCTGCCAAGACTGGTGATCTTTTTTTTCATACAGGAGTGTGACTGTGTGAAGTTCTAAATGTTCTTTGGAAGAATTAAGATTAAAATGATACCTATATAATTATAGTATAAGAAACTGGGTATTGCAAAAAATGTCTGAGGTATCTTCATTTTCATACACACACTTTTATTGTTAATTTGAGCACTAGAGATTCATAAATTCAGAGCTGAAAACACAGATTCAGACCTAGATTATATACATAGTAACTCTTTGTTTTGTTTTTTTTTAAACTTCTCATGACAGTCTTTGTTAATCACATTGATTATCGTGAGTAACATTTTAAGATTCCCTGGATCCTTAAACATTATTAATTTTAGTTGAGATTTAAATATAGCATTCAATTTAATTTAGAATCTCAATGCTATGGAAAATTGATGTGTTTTTTTACTTTATAATTCACTAGATAATTAAGTTGACAGTAGTAGTCTGACAGGAGCCCTTCAGTACAAGCAAACCTGAAAAATCAAGGCACAGACTGCCCCTAACAACCACATCTGCATCACAGTGTGCCTCAAACAAAACACAACTCACAAGACACAATCCAGTGGTTGTGATTTGTGCATATTTTAAAATAATCCTCAAATTGCCTTACATATATCACATATTTTATGAAAATTGCACATGACTTAAGTCCCATGACACTTCATCTCTTTCATAGACCTATTTCGATTTTTTCTTTTTCTTCTTGAACTGAATTTGGGTTTCAATTAACAGCTAGCTTTATGGATTCTTGTAATGATTGCCTCCCACTGGCTTCCAATAGCAGGTACAGAAAAACCAGCATCCAGCATAGCTGCACTTATGCAAATGGAAGCCTCTGTTGACACCTCATATCTGTCCTTCACTTATTTCCCTGTGAAATATTTCCCTTCTGTACCCACCAGCCACCACACAGCACTAAGGACCTGAAACTGCCCAGCACTCTACCAGCTTCAACTACTTTCAAAGCTACCCTTTCACCTCTACCCCATCCATTTTCTGGTATGGTGGGTCTAGAACAAAATAAAGCAAAGAAAAAAAATGGTCTGACATGCACATATCAGTTATTCTGATGAACTTTGTGGGTTTTGAGCTACAGAATGCAGATTTTTAAAATTAGCATAATTCTCATCCCACATTAGTAACCACGTGAATGAATGTGCTAATAATATTTTTCCATTACTTCCATTAGGATCTGTCCACATTCTGTGCTTTATGGGCTCCTGGGAAATTAGTCCAGGAGTTGGCACAGTCAGAAATAAAAAAATTCTTATTCTATTCTATTTGTTACCATACCCAATGGACACCAGTGCTCTCATTTCCACACATATGCCTGTAAAAATTGCAGCATTTCTACAGAGGCTGTGCTCCCCACTCACAATATGGATAAAAGGGAAGGAATATGAAGAGAAGTTTGGAGAACTTGTAGGGGAGCATCAATTAAACTGAATGAGGTTTCTGAACTGCTGTTGCTGGAAAAAGCTTTGCTGCCAATTAATTTTCTCAGTAGTCTCCATAAAATTCAATAAAAGAGACAACTTTTAACTAGGAACGCCCACAGGTTCAGTGGGGAAGGTGGCTATAGATCCTTCCATGTTCAGGGTAGTTCTACTCAGAAAAATCTACCCCCATAACTCTGAACAGGAAAACTGTTTATTCCCTATGCTGATAGTCTAATAACTTTCACAGTCTCCCTCCTCTATGCCAACATCTTAACTATGACAGCAAGGGTGAAAAGCTTATAGGGACCTGATATATGAAAAAAGGTGTCATTACTGAGTCACAACTTCAGATAATTTTTTCACTGGTGTTTGTTTCCTCTTCTTTTCCATTAGTTTTTCAAGCTTTGAAATTCAAACAAAATCTTAAAACAGCTTAAAAAATCTTAAAACTTGCTCTGTATTCTTACAATGAACTATGTAAATGCTACTGGAACTGGAAAATTTACATGATTTTGTTGTTACTAGTCTGTCATTGATTTCCATGGTTAAAATAACAAGTATCTGCATAATTAGTAGTGCAGTACAAATTAGATTCCCTCAAAAAATTACTTGTTGCTACTTTATCATTCATATTATCATAATCCACAGTAACAATTTCAGTTCTTAATCTCAATTTTAATGTCTGGAACTACTTTCCTATTAATTGTAATTAGAATGATGTTTTAAAGACTGCATGTATGAGTAGCACAGCAAAAATACTAATGGCAGCATGAATTCCATTTGTACTTGATTTCTAACCAAATTAATTGCAAATTTCATTCTCAGTTTTCCTGCTATATTTTGAGCAAGCCATCATAATAAATAATAATAGTAATTTTCTAGCTACCTGAGAAGGTATTCAACCATTTGCTTTTCTAGACTTTTAGCTGTTTCCTTTAGTAACACTGAAAACTGTCCTTCTATATGGCATGTAAATTTGAAGAAAAATGTGTTGGCAGAGTGAGACCTTTGGATTACTCAAATACTGCAGGAATATAATTCCCCCATAGCACAGATTTTTCTTTCTCTGTTTAGAAACATATATATTTATGTTTTCCAATAAAAACTACTGACATTAAGCTTCAAGAATCAGGGATAAATGAATGTTGGGAGGATAACAATGAATGTTGGGAGTTGGATGGATGGAGAAAGAAGAACTGCCCCCTGAGAAAATTAGCTAAGAATGTATTAAGGTATTCCTGCTTTTGAGGCATATAGCAAGAGTTCAAAGGATGATAGTATAGAACAGAAGAAAAATCTACCAGTCTATTTTCTCATTTATGCATTTGGAATCTGATGGTACCCTTGCTATCACAGAAATTATTAAAAGTTCTGTGAGGCTCAGACGGCAGAGCTAATTCTACCACCTCTTGAGGGGATTTTCCTTTGGAAACCTTGTCCCCACCGCTAATATTTATTTTCGTCTCCTGTTATTCTTTGCATATCAAACCCAGCTCTTTCCTTCCTCTCAGCACCAGCTCCTGATTGAGCTGTTGCCCTGGGAAATGAATCAATTAAGTTTGTGTTTGTTCTTGCCTCTGTGGAAGACAGTATGGAAGCAGTGGGGCCTGTTGCTCTATAATGACCGTGTCCTCTGTTGGTGGGGGGCTGATGCCTGGCTGAGCCTGTCACCCTGGTTGCTCTGGGTAAGCTCTGTGGCTGGTTGCAGCCCTGATGGCAGAGGCAGAATTCCTTGAGGCTGCAGAATGCCCTGGAATCCTCCTGGGTGCTCCTTGTGCTGCTCCCTCTGTACAGAACCATCTGTCTGGTGCACCGGGGCGTTGCCTATTCCTGCCTCAGAACAGCTGAGATCAGAGCTGCTTCTGTGAACCAACAGTGACAGAAGAATGAACCAAATTGTCTGTAGCCCCCCGTAGAAAGATGCTTTTCTGGAGCTGCAGTGCAATGTCTGCAAAGAGGCTTTGCAGTGAGAAACTCAGAGAGATCTCAGGACACAGCAGGTCAGACAAGTCATGCACCTGCAGCTGCCACAGCACTGGCTGGATGCAGAGATATAAAAGTCCCTTGAGGAAACCATGCCCTTCATTCACCTAATATTTATTACTTTTAGGGTAGAGTGAAAGTAGCGGTTTGCCTTTAGAAAATCAAAATATTAAAATAATTTGTCATTTCAAATGAAAAGAAACATTAAATAATAATAATAGAAACCGTCCCGGCCTTCAGTAACTGGACAGAAATCCACCATTTCTCCATTGCCTTTTCTAGTTATCAACCAGACCTAAAGCAGTTCCAAACATAAATTAAAGTCTCCAAAAGATTTAAATTAAGGTATCCAAAAGGTTTGAAGAGTGATCCAGAGTATTCTCTCAGCTGCTCAGCAGCAGCATTGGTCCCATGGATCCCTTTTATCACTGGCCCTGAGCAGAAATACAAGTGCCAGCAGTTCTTGGCTTAGAAGGGGCTCTTCCCATTTGCAGAGATGATCAATGTTCCTACACTGACAAGCCCCGAGTCTTTAAGGTTCTTTAAGGACTTTTAGGAACCTGTTTAAGGTTCTGTTGAACCTTTCAGGTGCATTTCCAGAGATATTCATAGGTCTAAGTGCATTCTGAGGAAGATGGGTAGCTGTAGGGCTTGGCCCACCACATTGCTGGTGATAAATCTTTTCCTCATAGAGCTGCTCTTTGAACAAAAGGAAACAGGACAGTCCTTAAAATGTGGCCTCAAGGCTGGGCTACAAAAAACACCTCTGCCAGCTCTCTGCCACAACTGCCTTACTCAGGGAAAAGCTTTGCCCACTTACAAAGCAGGGGAGATGGAGAAAACAAAGCAAAGATTATGCTCTGGGTGAAATTCAGATGTAGGTTTCGTTCTTGTTTGATGAGGAAATCAGAAGAATCTATTTCCATAAGAGAGGCCAGCAGCCAGCAGAATTACCTGTGTTATTCCCTACTCTGGCAGAAGTTTGATATAAATGAACTGAGACAAATGTTACTGTCCTACTTATTTAAAAATATATGCATTTAAGCACTTCTGTCTTTCCCAGAGATGCTAATAATTATATTCCAATTGCTTTGGAAACAGCAGTTGTGCACCACGGACATCACATGAAGACTGTGTCCTTACAAAATCTGCTTTTACATTCCACTTCACAAATGAGCAAACTGCAGCACTGAAATGCCTGGTGTTGGAGAACTAAATAATAATCTAGTTCCATCTGTCTACGTGAGATAATTCAAGAGGGTACAAGTACATGACAATTTGATGACTAAGATCCCCAAGAGACTACCACTGTTGGAAATGGGAATGGCTTTCCTCTAAATTCTGAGCTTTATTTTTTTTTTTCCTATAATTGGTTACTCTAACAGACTTCACAGGATACCTTCAGAAAAAAAAAAAAAGCTTTCTGACAGTCACTTGCCAATTTTTTTAGGCAACAGCATTAGAGAAAGTTTCCAAAGCAGTGATAATTTTTAAAAGTATTATTGTAACGCAATAAACGTTTACATGCAGAAATTGTTGGATCCCAAGCAGTGGACTTCTTGCCTAGAAAATTTTAAGACACTGAATATTAGAAGTACTTGTTAGCAATTCCAAATAGAGTTTACTTTTTTTAAAGTATGCAGTATATTTTGATAGTAACAAAACCTCAGAAATGTATGCAAAACTTTCAAGCACTTGACACAAAGAGAACTCTCATGTTTTGATTAAACAATCCATTTGAAATTATTTGTTTGCCTCTAATGTAATGAATTAATTTTCTCAAGTGTAGTGAGAATTACAGTATTCCAATATCATGAACAACCTTCACAGGTAGTCCAAAGCTTTTTTTTTAATTAATCAGATGAACAAAAGCAAATGATGGATTATTAATTGCAAATTCGATCACCTATTCAAGCAAAATCTGGGGATATACCAGATATCTAAGATACTTTTCCTACACTACTGATTTTGCTCTAAATTTACATTAATACACTAACTTTAAGAAAGGAATATACTTTAGCACTTAAAACAGGTACATGTTACATATTATAAAACATGTTTTCAACATAGAAACAACAACACAGAAATACAACAGAGAAACAATGGTATGAATGAAGAAATGAAGGCAAAAACCCAAACTACAAAATGTGAATAAATATCAGCATCTGAAAACAATGAGAATAAAAATGAGTGTGTGTGTGGGGGCCAATCCTGCACTTCCATAGAATAATTTCAAATTATTATTAGGAGCAAATAAAGTGTATTAAAACTGTAGATTCACACAGAGGCATTGGGTTTAGAGCCAAAAGGACTCAATGCAACCATCCAGTCTGATTTTCCCAGACTGTATTTCCTGTACCAAATAAAAACTCCTTATGGTTGGACAAGAAACCTTTTTAGAATTATGTTAGCTACTGACAAAAAGTTGTTGCATAACAAAGAATCTCCTGATCTCCTGTAGTAATTTCCTTCATAGGCAGAATGTTGCAATTCATCTTTTTGGTAAAGCTCTCTAGTAGTGTTGAAGACTGCAGTTTGGTGTCATAAGAATAGATTCTTTTCACACTGGTAATAGGAATTTTTTTTACCCTCATTTTAACTTCTGAGTAGAAAATTCTTGACTGTGGAAGAGATGTAAAAGATTCACAGATGAGGAGAGGCTGCTTCCATTGTTTTTTTTTTAAGTTTTGGACTAATTCTTTTTTTAAGTTTTGGACTAATTCTTTGATCTATGACTTCTATTATTTTCCACATCTATCATTTAGCAACAGCACGAGCAGACCACTGGGTGTAGGAATCACGTCTGAACAGAGACAAAAAACTTCTCAGAACATACAACAAAACAGAGCAAAGGTGAAGAAGTAAAAAGCATGAGAGAAATACATTTGCAGAATGGCATCTTGGTTCCTGGGTTCTAGTGGGTGGGGATGGCCTTCTCCAATCACACAGCCTGCTTGACTTGCAAGGATTCTTTATGAACACCAAAGCACATTTGCTTGGATTAGAATGATTTTGCACCAGTTGTAGAACCAGCTGGATCTTTCTTTTTCAAGGTTTATCAAAGTTCAGTTGACTCTGGCCAACACTAGTCATTTAACTGCTAGTTAGTGACTTTGGTAAACTTTATATCTGGTGTTTAAGACAGTGAGTCCTCACTGATTAACATCTCACACAGTGTTTATTCCTTTGAAGGTTTTGCTCTCTCAACTTAGAGTTTCTGAAATGACAAAACTAGAAGCCTGTATTCCGATTTCATGGAACAGCTCAAGTAAAACACAAGGCAGCACATTGCACACACAGTTACTGGACAACTTCTGGGAAGGCTTAATTTTTCCAGGAAAAAAAAATCAATTGCCAATTTCTTACATAATTTTCTGAGAATAGGGTAAGGTTTGTGAAAGATAATGAGGTTACTCAGCACTAGAAGATACCTCAATTTTATGTGCCCATTGTTGATGGTTTAAGTGGAGACAACCTTTTCATACACAAGCAGCACTTTAAACTATACTGACTGAAAGGCTGAAATCCAAAAACCTCATGCTTTATTTTAAGCTTGACACAGAGGAAAACAGCAGCAGAATGAGTTGGGCACAAAAACTGCATGCTTTAACCTTAACCCTTAGTGAGGAAGAAACTTGAATTGGGATCCAGTGCCAAGTTTAGCAACCATTTTCACCCATATGTGTATTAGTGTCAACCCCAAATGCATGATTGATCTGGTGTGGCATTTCCATCTGCTCAAAACCGGTGATGAACAATCCAGAAATCATTATTTGCTGAAATCATTCTAGTTATCAGTTGAAAATCTCATAGACACACCTGCTGCCAGTGACCAGTGCTTTTAAGTAATTACTAAGGTATTAAACACAATATCAAAGCTAGAAGAAATTTTTAAAAATGGTTATGTGGACTATTATTCCAAGACCTTAAACATAGATTCAATTTCAAGGGTGAGAACACAATTCTTAAGTTTACCTTACATCTGAGCTTGGTCAAACTAAGCATCCACAGATTTCTGGAGGTGTGCTGAAGGCTGTTCAGAGCAGTCGAAATAAATAGCTGCTGTTGTGAATTCACATTTGAAAACTGACTGCACTATTCAACACTCTCTGATATTTCTCTTTCCTCAGGGATCACAGTGCTCATGCTCAAACTGGCCAGGACATATCAGTGCTCCTTGTCCTTCTAATCATGCAGACCTGGACCTGTCTAGCAGGTATGAACATCAGGAAAGCCTTTGGTGAAAAAGGCATGGGAAGTCTCTGGCTGCAGAGAAGGGACAGTGTGAAGTTTCTGTGCCTGATGTGTAGCACTGGTCTGTCCTCCATTCACCCCCATGTGGAAACCCAGCCCGTGCTGAAACCTTGGGATGAGTCACACTGTTTGGATACACCCACAGAACCAAGGATGGCAAAACTTCTGTATAAATAGCATGCCAGTTGAAAAGAAACTAAAACCAAAATCAAAACCAAAACACCCTACACCTCACTATTTTAACTGTTTGGGTTTTTTTTCCCCCTTCAAATCCCCATCAGGGAGGATGAGTTTGCAATTCAAGGTAAATAAAGCAATATCTGGAGACTGCTGTTCTCTGGTAGCCTGTCATTCTTCCTGTCACCTGTACACAGACCTCCTTTTCTTGCTTACAACAATAAAAAAATTAATTTCTATTTCCTAATTCTTCTTGCTTGTGCTTCTTGAGTTTTCCTAGCAACCATCAGCAATGCAGATACAACTACTGGGGACCCTAAGCACAGTGCAGTCAGCAAAGAATGTTTTACACTTCAAGCATTTTCAGCTTCTTTGCCTTACCAAGGTTTCTAACCTATGAAAATTTCCTAACAAGACCAGGACAGGATGGGCCCTTTTTCTTAATAGATGGTCACTTTGCAGGACAAGGTGTTTTGCTAACAGGAAAATGTTATTCGTTCTGGCTAAGCAATGAGTTTCATGATGTAGCATTTAATTAATAAATGTGATTTATATACACACAGTGAGCCATAAAGATGACAGCATGCTCCCAGAAGATTTTTTGGTAATTAAATTTTATATCTTCCCAAGCATTATTCTCTGTGCTCAAAGGAAAATATTGACAGCTCCTCTTTTTAAATGTTTTTTATATTGGACTCTGCTGATAAACAGGGTACACTGCCAAAAACTACAAAAGAGAAATGAAAATATGATGTTAATGCTTTTGTAACATTACTTACTGTGGTGGCACAGTGGATGTCTTTCCATACATTGGCTTCCCTGGAGAGATCTGAGACTTCAAAAAGGTTATCAAGAATAACTTCCCCAATCATGTCATGTCTAGAAAATCTGTC
Organism: Agelaius tricolor; assembly: GCF_023055355.1. Lineage (NCBI taxonomy): Eukaryota > Metazoa > Chordata > Aves > Passeriformes > Icteridae > Agelaius > Agelaius tricolor. The sequence goes on from NW_027269263.1 coordinate 10,656,661, forward strand.
AAAATCATAAACACTGAAATGCAATTTCCTGTTGCTGAGTTGATCATAGGCTACAGGGAACTGAAAGGTTTCATCAAAGACTGGATTTAATGTCTTTCTGTGAACTCGTGTCTGAAACTTCTTTTTCCTATCTGGAAGCAGATAAATCTTAACGTAGGGGTCGGATGTTCCTGTGAAGTCTTTAGCAGGCAGATCTAAGGCTTTGACAATTGTGACAGCCAGAAGTTCATTCTCATAATCGTACCGGAGAGTGAAGTTAAGTTTTCCACATGTTTTCACATCTTCTTGTTGCCCATCAGAATCCACAGACTTCTGTTTGTAGAGTTCTGGTTTAATTCTCCCAATGCTGGTTGTGGTCTCTCCCCTTTGCAACACTGGGTCTGTCCCCATGTTAAAATCAACACTGGACACCTGCATCTGCCTTGGCAAGTGCCTCCTGAAGGAATTGTGCCTGCACACACACACACAGACACACAAAACAAGCAATGGTTATCTCTGGGAAAAGACCATCTCTCAACAGAAAATATAAGAACAAATTAGTGAAAAGACTAAAAGAACTAAAAAATAGTCCTCTCCACACCTCCTTCAGTGTTTTGCAAGTGTTCAAGCATCCTTGAGAGGAAATGATCATTCAGAATTAATTTCTTGGCCCAGGAGACACCCACTGTCCCCGAAATAAATATATTTACAACTTTGCTTTCAGACTGTGCAGTTGAAACTGAATTCATGTTCTTTCACAGAACAAGTTGACAGTTCCAACATTGCATGATCCCACTTTGCCAGGGCCTGAGTAAAGTACGGTCAAACAGAAGAAAAAAAAGAAAAGCACTTGCAGAATTTTCATCAGTACTCTCTGCTTTTTTGGAGGCATTCCATGGTGGTTTTCCAATTAAATATTTACCAGCCTTCACACTGATGACTGTAAAAGGCACCTGAAAGGGAAATGCAGAGCTGTGTCTGGAGGTTTTTAGCATAGTACTTTGCCATCCTACCACATTTTATATACACTCGCTTGGTATCTGCTGCACTGAGGTGCAGGCTGCTTTCTCCAGAAGCACTGGGAATATTTTGTTCTGCTTGCAAAGCATTTCAGAGTTTTGCCAACAATTTTCTGCCATTGCTTTTTTTTTTTTCCCCTTTTGTTCTCACGGTCTGCCATGAGTTGTATTAGAAAGCTCATTCCTGTGCCACTAGCAAGAAACAGTATGTTAAATTCCTTGCAATTCTGAATACAATGTTACATAAACATATGTACTTAAGGGCTTATCTCGGCTCATGAATCTGAATGGAAAGTTGTGCTGTTCCTACTAAGAGTGAAATCAAACCCCTGGCGTGCCATGCAACCTTAGAGTAGTATAAAAACACTGGACAAAAACCTTCACAGCATTTATCAGCAGCAGATGCCATTATGACTACACTATCCAGTTTATTTTTTAGGCATTTTCACATTTCCTTGGTACTTCCCTACCCCAACAATCTGTGCTGCCAAAGCTTACCACCTCCTCCTGTGAGCACACTTAGTTGCCATTAAAGAACAATCCAATTGTCAGAATTTCCTCTGCTTTTTTTGCAATCAATTGCTTATTAATGCCACATGTAGCCTTGCCTTATTGCTTGGTTTCCCTGTGGTGTTGTGTTCTGAAAACAAGAGGTGTCACAGCTGTGTGTTTCTTTCTTTAAAACAGAAATGCAAATTGTCCATTTGAAAGCAACCAGGACTCATTTCATAGATATTATTTGTATTTTTGCTGTAAGTGAAGAGGTTGCAGAAGGCAAGAAGCACAAAACTGCTGCAGTTCAGCCGAGCAGAGACACAAGAGGGTAATCTGCAGCTATTAAATAATAGACAAGAACCTTTCCCCTTTCAGCTGTTTGAGTCCTGCTAGGTGCAGGGAGCAGTCCTAGCTCAACACAAGAACAGGGCAGGGAGAGCTACATAGTCTAGACTTGAAGTAGCTCAAAAAACCCCAGGTGTTTGGATGTCAAATTTAGATGAGCTCTGCACTCCTCTTGTAACACACTTGGCCTTTCTTTCTTTACAGATAAACAAGTGAAAAGATTTTCTTCTCTCTTAAATGTTAAAACTCCCTGAATTCATAGTGTCTAATTTCCACATTGGAATGGAGTGAGGAATGAAAAGGCCCTGACTGGTCAGAAAACTAGAATACTGTCCTCAGGGAGTTTCACAGCTGTTCTTGTGCTTTTGCCTCCAAGAAGAGCAAGATCTCATGGGTGTGCCAAACATGGGGAAGGGGCTGAACTCCACCCAAAATGCAGGGCAATAAATTCCTGAGCAGACAGCACTTTAGGGACCATCTTTTTAGTATCTTTGACTCCTAATGAGGTCCAGGCAGACCTGTGTTACTGCTGCTTCTGTCAGTGCTCAGGAAACCTGGGCAGAGAGGCCTTCCTGAGTGCTCCTCACACCTGCTGCTGTACAGCTGAGATGCCCAGATGAGCACGGGGTCATAGAATAGTTTGAGTCAGAGAGGACCTTATAGATGATCCAGTTCCAATCCCTCTGCCATGGGGGATGGTGTTCAAACCCTGTTGTGCACCAGCAGTGGCTAAAACTGCCTTTTTAGGGGAAACAGTGAAGCTGATTATACAACATCAGTTTGACCAGAAACAGGTACATGACAAAATCTCCTTTCTTCAACTTCTCTTGCATTTTTGACAACCTGAGTTAATGCAAGCAAAAAAATATGAGACCCCAAATCTATGATTTCTAAGGTATGAGCTCTCTTTTAAATTTTCAGACTTCACATGCTTCAGATCCTCTACTGAATTGTTGTGAGATGTCACTAAGTGAAAGAATGCATTTGTATGGCTGTTCCCTGTGGGAATCAGCAGCACTTTTGCTCTAGTAAGCCAAAGTCCTAATTACACAGTGCCTAGTATCTGTTCTGAGTCACAGCATTTCACCAAGACAGCTAATTGGTCTGCTAATTATTAAGATGTTTCATTGTTGTCATGGCAACATATTTATCTTCCTTTGTTCTGCAGTAACAAAGGGATTAATGACTGTGATAATGAAATACAAGGATGTCAGAAAACCAGGTTGTTAAAATGTGGCAGAGCTACCAACAGATGCGAATCCAGGTATGTCAACCTCTACTGACTCTTACATGCAGCACTCCTACAGTAGACTTGCCTTCCATAACAGAACAAATGCATTTTGAGTATTAGCAAATCTGCATGTAAATGTAATATAAAACTGTATTTTCATGGGCATAATGACACTATGAAGCTGGCTTCTAACTCACTGAGACTGCCACATCTGTGACAAAAGGGAGGGATAGGGTGTTGATTTATGGTATGACTTGAGATTTATGAGGGGGACTTGGGTCTAGCTTTCCTAGTTGGCATTTGAGCGATCTTTTGGCCCAAATCCAGAAAACAGCATGATTACTGGTGGTATTTAGACAGAACAAAAGCTTCTCCTTGCAACCACTAAAATCAACAGATATGTTTGTTTTTCTTTAACCTTAACAAACCCAAGCACTTCACTTTTGCCTTCATGCCCCTGGGGAACTGACTGGCTCAACATGTTCCTCTCCAGCTGACACTAAAGAGCAAAAAGCATGTTCTTGGAAAGTACAGGTGAATGTTTGAAGAATTAATTTCCATAGAAGCAATAAACTATATTGCAAAATACTATCACAAAGTATGGGAGAGGGTGGTACTCAAAACCACAGAGCAAAATTTGCAAATGAGCAGCACTGCTGCAGTTCTTCTGCTGTAGTGGTTAATTGGTATCAAGGACTAAAGCAGGTCTTTTCATATTATCAGGGACTATGAAAAATATGTAGTTATAACTAAAGAGAAAGGTATCATTTCCCCCATACTAACATGTCTCTGTGCTAATGTACAGTCTAAAAAATGTGATCAGGCACATCTGATTGTTGCTCTGATTGGTTTATTAAAATCCTCATGCTTCAATTACAATTGCTCAACATGGATTAATTTATTTTATTAAGAGCTGATCAGGCTGCATGAAGCCATCACAGAACTTTTAATTTTCCCCATCTCAGGTGAGCTGAGTGCACAGGAGACAATCCAGGCAGCAAACATTCCTCTCAGACCCTTTGTCAATGGAATACATTTAGGAGAGGGTGCATCTGAATCCCTCAGGACTCCTGAGGACAAGAAAGCATTGCTGCATTGAAAATGGTGCAAGAGAAGTTGTGCTACCTCTGCATCTGCCTTTGCCTCCTTTTTATTTAGAGGCCCCCAGTCAAGAAAACAAGAGCCAGATTTCAGTCATTTTGCTGGTACATTGTTTCCAGCTGGGCTTGAAACAAAAAAAAAGGAATAATTCAGAAACCTGGTCTAAATGTCCAGCCTCATTGTCATAAATGATATTCTTGACAGCAGCAATTAATACAGGCTGTTAGGACTCCCTTAAGGCAGGCAGGGTGTAGATAAAATGTTTACAAACAGAAAGATCACAATTTCTGGGTAATTTTTAAGGCACCTGTCATTCTAAACATGTTTTGTAAAATGATGCAGAATTTTTCACCCAACTCTAAAAGAAGGTGATATTTCCAAACACTCTGCTACTGATTGGCTGTGGTGGGACAATCCAAAGCACAGGAGCTGTCCCTTTCAGAGGAGATTTAACCCTGATAATCTTGAGAAGACAAAAAGAAACCTCCCTTACAAGGTTGCAGAAAGACTGGTACTGATAGGAAGTTTTACTTATGTAAAACTGTCCTTGGCTTCACAAATATTTTGTATTCAATTAGATCCCAGTCCAAATCACTCTAGAGACCTGTGAGAATATTTTCACTGCCTGAAGTAGATCTGGAACATATCCCTGCAACTTCTTTCTCCCCCTATAGTGCAATTGGGACTATTCAAGTCCATTTGCCAGCCAGCTATATCTTCTGTCTATTCAGGAGGTCAGACAGTCTGAATACTTGGATTTGATGGATAAACTCTTTCAGTTAATATCCTTTTAGGTAGCAGTGAGCTGGATAATGGGCTTGCCATGCTAAACTGTACCAATTTTTGTTCCTCTGTGTTTAGTGCAACAGTTAAAAGTTCAGAATTATCCAAGTGTTGTGGGAATGTTCCTCAGCATTTGGATGCTCGGCTCCTGTTCTGAGCAGATGGATACAGTAGCAGGAACCAGGCACAGCCAGGCTAATGTGGCTTGAAGCCAGCTGGACAGTCTCATAATTCAGGAGATGCTTGGGCTGCTAAACCAGTCAGTCAGACCTCCTCTGGCTGGAGTGCTCTCATTTTGGGAGCTTCATGTGCCTTCCTGCTGGCTGGTCTGTGAGGCTGGAATAGCTGAGAAAAAGCACTTGAGCACTCACTGCCACAACGAGTGCACTGAGCTGGCAAAACATTGTCTGTAGGGCTCCCAGGAGGCCAGCAAAGTATGTGCCCACTCAGTGTAAAGCATGTGTCTTCTCCTCCTTTTGCCTCTAATTATTGTGAATGTGAGCCTTTTTTGTTTGTTTGTTTCTTTGAGGTTAGTGGGTTTTCTCATGTGGTTGGTTTTGGGATTCTTTTTTTTTTTTTGGTAGTACGTGTTTCCTTAGGAAACGGCACTTTGAGGGAAATGCTACTTCCTACTTCCTACACAGTACCTGTGCTGTAACTTATGGCATTACACAATACTTCAGGTGCCTCTTTTAGCCTTAATTTTCTCAATCTTTGCTTGTAAGACAATCCCCTTTTTATTTCAGGATTTGATCTTTGCAGTTCATTGTTTGTTTCTATGCATTAAATTTACTGACAGTGTTTGAAGAAAATCCCATTTGAATCTATAGGTCCCTGCACGTCTTCACTGTTTTTCAATATAACATGGCACCTGATGAAAATTAAAGTTTCTGTCCTCCAGAATACTAATACTAAAGAAACCCCTAAGGAATGCAATGTGATTTTCATTTATTATAGACCTATATGGAATCTGTGCAGCCTTAAGATCAGTCCATAAGGATCTGTATTTTTAGACTGGAATTTTAATTCCATCATAATCAGCAAACCATGTCTTCAGGAAATGTGCCATCAACAATGAGTCTATCATTCATTTGGTTGAAAGGGAAACTTTCATCTGCAGAAACAACTGATGGATCTATAAAAAACATCTCTGTGAAAATCTAGACTCGCAATTCTTTAAAAAAGCACTGAAATATGTTTTCCTGTAATCAAAACCCAAAAGGGAAACGCTTAAAGTGGCAACAGCTATCTTTACAAAGTAGTAGAAGATGTAGATTTCACTTTTATATGTTAAAATGATTATGTAACTGGAGGTACACTAAATGTTCCAGAATATTCTGTCCAAAGAACAATGCGGCTTCACACTCACATGACCGATGTTTTACCCAAAACTTCTAAGAAACCTGTGAACAATCCAGCAATCCTGGAAACTTTCAGCAGTGTTCCTGCTCTACTTGTTCCTGGGAAAGGTGCCACAGGTGCCTCTGACCTACCTTGATGAGGACGTGGGCTCGGTGATCTGCCTCTGCATCCGAGCGTGTCTGATCAGGTGCTCCTTCAGCGCGTTCTGCACTTCTGCTGGGATATCAGGGGAAGTGTGGCTGATTTTCAGAGCTGCTTCAAGCACCTTGGTCGTAGCTTTCCCATTTTCTTTGACTTCCTTTTTCTCACTGTTCTCCAAAACCTCCGTGGGAGCGCTGGAGTTGCTCTGTGGGACATTGCTGGCACTGGAGGTGAGGGGTTTGCTCCTCCAGCAGGGCCAGCACAGCTTCCAAAAGACAAAAAGCGAGACCACCAGCAAGGCAAGCCCGCAGAAGCTGACAACCACTGCTAAGAGACTGACTGAGACATCTGCAAGGAATTAGAAACAAAAAGCATCGTGACAGACAAACATGCAGAGAAAAAAAAATTTAAAATTACACAGGCAAGGAGATAGAAGCGTTTTTATTCTTATGTCTGTGTAGAGCTTTGAAGTCCTATTAAAGGTTGTGAGTTGATGAGTTGGTTTTTTTCATTTTTCCTTTTTTTCTTTTTCTTTCTTTTTCTTTCTTTTTTCTTTTTGATATCTAAGCCCATAGCTTTAAGATTTTATCATTTTATTATTATTTAATTTATTATTTTCTCTATTATTTCTTTATTATTTTCTAATATCTGCTTCACAAACATTCCTTTAGCTGTTCCGGCCAAGGGCCAGTATGTGTATACCACTCACCACATACTCAGAGATTCTTCTCAGGAATTTTCCTTCTCAGGTAGTAAGGAAACAAACCCCAAAACTTCCCAGCAATTGTTGGCTAAGGATGTTGAGATCAGTAAATGAAAGAAATATTGACCTAGTTTGCTAAAGCAAAGTTATTATAATCAAACAACAAATATTCACACTGAGATTTAAAGCAAACACATGAGAATTCTGTTCTCAAATCTAGATTTCCAGTTTTGAAAGCAAGCACCTATATAGACAGCCTTCACCTGATGGGTAATGTACACATCCCTTTGCTTACTGGCCTCAGATGGAGGACACAGATGCTGAAAACATCAACAACTTTAATTTCAGTCAGAGGCTGTTGATGCTTAGTTCTTTAGAACATATATTTAGAACACCAGGAACACGTTGATGGAAAAGTTAAGCCACAGTCAACATTTTCTATCAGTACACATGAAGACAGATTAGATCTAAACTGCTAAAGGCTGATGCACAAATTTCTTTGAGATTTGCCAAACTTCTGACTCTGTGTGCCAAGTGCTTCAGAAACATTTTAAACCCCAACATTTAGGTGTAAATAGGAACAAGATAAAGTCTGTCATAAATAAGAGATTTCTGTGGTTAAATCACCAGCTCTGGACTAAGGCTGTGTCAGACCAAGATAGCACAGATATATCAGTATCTAAAATTCTACTGTGAAAATGCAGCTGGCTTCAGAGAACACAGCAAAATGCCCCGAGCTGTACAGAGATCATGCTGTACACTGAGCTACTCTGGCTGCCCTGTGTTTGACTTTTGCTGCCAAAACTGCTTAGAATGTCCAATAGCCTGGTCAGAGATAGGAGAACAGATTTCATAGCAACAAAATTCCATGGACGCACACGGTTTTACACGATGGTGGATCACCAGGACTGCCAGTTGAGCCCTAATTAGGAGTTTTATTCTATGTGACATGCTTCCATTTGATTTTTCCAATATCCTGTAATATTATAACCAAAAAAATCCCTTTCCTTTTCAAAACAGCCTTTAAATGCCTTAAAATTATTCACTAAGCCCTGCTTAAATATCCCTCAAGTAATGGCTGCTGCTGTTTGTTACAACAAGTTTTGACAGCTGAACAGCTAATACTTGATTGTATCCATAACTCCAGGCTACAGGCTACTAGACTGAATCACTGGAAAAGTGCAAAGAGAATTTGAGCATATTTTTATAGATTTTCACGTGAGTATAAAGGTATGGATTAGCTCCATGAAAAATAATGTACTTCACTAGTGCTTATGAGAATTGAAGACAGAAAGATGAAGCAGAATGATGAAGATAGAGAGCTGAAGGTGAAAATTTGGCAATGTTTTCTATGTTAATATATAATATCCAAATGCATCTCTCAGTAACAAACACTGAACTTACAGAACCAAACTGAACTTTCAGACCACTCTTCATGAAAATGTGTGAGAAAAGCAAAAATGTATAGAAAATGTTGTGGTCTGGAGATCATACACTTCCAGCCAATTGCTAGCCATAGATCAGGAATTACAATAGGTAAATAATCGTTCTTGGTGGGTGGTTTGGATGTGTCCTTCTGTTTCAGAGGATGACAGGCATTAATAGCAAGGAGAGAGGCTCTTGCATGACCTCAGGAAAGGATCTGTAGTGGATTGATTGACAGATGCCAGAGACCCATCAAAGCTGCTCTGTCAGACCCCTCCTCAGATGGACGGGAAAAAATATGACAAAAAAGCTTGTGGGGCAAGATAAGGACAGGGAGAGATCACTCAGCAATTACTGTCATGGGTAAAACAGACTTAACTTGGGGAAATAAACTTATTGCCAGTCAAATAAATGGTGACAAATAAAACCAAGCCATAAACCACTTTTCTGCCCTCCTCCCTTCTTCTGGGGCTCAACTTCACTCCCGCTTCCTCTGCCTCCCCCCTGCAGAAGCACAGGGGGAAGGGCAATGAGGCTGCACCAGCTCATCACACATTGTCTCTGCTGCTCCATCCTCTTCAGGACTCCTCACACTCCTGCCCTGCTGCTCTCCTGCAGTGTGTGGTCCCTGGCAAGGGAGCCAGTCCTGCACAAACTCCAGTGGGAATCCTTCCCACACCCTGCCCCAGGGTGTCCCTTCTCCTGGGAGCAGACCCTGGGGAGCACACTCTCCAGCACGAGCCCACTGCAGGGTCAGCAGTCATTGTAGATATTCTTTCCCCTGACGAGGGGGAGAGAATGATGCATCTGACTCCATCTGATCAGAAGGCTGATTAATTACTTTATTATACTATATTATTCTCTATTATATTTCATTATATTACATTACATCTAAACTGAATCTGCCAAGCACTCAACTGAACTCAACTGCCCACAATCTCATGACTGTCAGCTGACAGTCCCAACAAACACGCTTGGCCCTGACAGGCCAAGGAAACAAAACACCATCACTTTGGGTAAACAGTCTCCATATTGCACTCTACTTTTGCACAAACACAGGCACAGCCAATGATAAGAATTGTTTTTCCTTTCTCTGAGGTTCAGAGAATGTGAAACCCAGAAATATTCTTGGGAAGAATTGTGCCTTGCTTGTCTCTGTGAAGAGAAATGTGGCGACAAGGAGTCTTGGCAGCAAGACGACTCCAGTGAGGGATCCTCTCTCTTTCCACAGGTCCACAGATCCTGCCAGGGGCCTTCTGCAGGGTGGGCTCCTCACAGGGTCACGGCCTCCTTTGGGAATTCACCTGCTTTGGGATTGGGATGGGCTGCAGCAGTGAAGACCTGCAGAGGGAGGCACCTCACTCTCACACGTGGAGTGTAGCCATGATATTTTCTAAAAATCCTTTCCTTGGGATTTTTTCTCCTGAGAAGCTGAGAGGCCTCAGGAACAAAATGTAGACAATGATTATCTGCTGCTGTGGAATGCAACAGGTGCATCTGGGATTGGTCTCATGTGGTTGTTTCTAATTAATGGCCAATCACAGTCCAGCTGTCTCAGACTGTCTTGATCAGTCACAAGCCTTTGTTATCATTCTTTTTCTATTCTTAGCTAGCCTTCTGATGAACTCCTTCTATTCTTTTAGTATAGTTTTAATATAATATATATCATAAAATAATAAATCAAGCCTTCTGAAACATGGAGTCAGATCCTCGTCTCTTCCCTCAACCTCGGACCCCTGTGGACACGGTCACACTGGAGCTCCCCCTCCTCTCCTTCTTCACAGACCTTGGTGTCTGCAGATTTGTTCCTCACAAATTCTCACTCCCCTCCTCAAGCTGCTGATGCACAGCAGGTTTTTTTTTTTCTCCCTTCTTAAAAACCTTTTCCTGCAACCCCTGTGTGTGGGGGGCTCAGCCTAGGCCATCCTGGAGCCAGCTGTCCTTGGCTCTGTTGGACATGGGGGAAGCTTCCAGAAGCTTCTCACAGACACCCCCTCCTGCTACCAAAACCTGGCCAGGCAAACCCAATGCACAGTCAAAAATGAGTTTAGTATATTCACACAGATGTAGGCCTCACTGAAGAACCTTCTTTGATAGATTGAACCAGACCAACCTGGTCAGGCAACGTGGCCAAATTTTTTTTCTCTTCTCAAAGTGTGACAAAAACTGGAACTCTTGAAAATGTTGACGGTCTTCCAGAAATAAATAAAAATTAAGGAAAAAAAAAAGAGAACAGAACAAAAAATGAATTCAATTTTGGGTGACTTGCAATATTGCCAGCTCAGTTTAGGGACAGTTGGCATAATTAGATTATATTTTGAGAGGAAGACTTTTAGAGCTGAAAATTGTAGGGTTTTTTTCCATTTGGAAAATGTTGAAGGAGGATGTTTTAACAACTTTGAAACTGCTGGAAACATTTCAAAACCAGAAATATGAAAATTGATCCCTTCCAGCAGAGCCTCAATTTGATGAATAGATACTATCACTGAAAAACATTGCATCAAAGCATTTCTAGCCAATTCTAATTTAAGTTTTTCACTGCAAGACATTTTTCAAGCCTTCAAATAACTTCTTGTCTCCTTTCAACACCTACTCCTGTACTTCAACTTTCTCTAAGCTGTTTTTCTGGATTTCCATTAAGCTACTTCAAAGTTGAAAAAGCTCCCAAAATCCTTACAGAAAATATGTTTTATATCTGTAAAATAATCCCATGAAACATCTAAAGTCTTATCAGCAGAGATAAGGAACTAATTCTATAAACAGGTGTAGTCTCAATTTTTGGCTATTTTATTAATAAATTTAACAGCCTCACATATTGAATTTCATAGTGCAACAAATACAGGAAACATTTGAATTGCAAGAAAAATCACCAAAAAATAGTTCATTAAGAAAAACTACCTAATTACATTTATTACCACAATTGCAAAAAAGCAATCACTATGCCATGAAATAAAAATTGACATAAAAAGCATATTGTTCAATGTCCTTCCTTCTGTCAGTCACTCAACTGAGCAGTTATGAGACATTTGTTATTATGTGAAGAGTGAACTCATCTGAAGAGCAGTCAAACCCTTTGTGTGTTGGGCTGGATATGCCTCTTTTATTAAGGTTTTTTAGGAAGTTTGGTTGAAGAATGTAGAACATTAAGAGGAAGTTCTGCAGACTTGGAACTTCTTCACATCCCTGCCAAGGAATCCTGAATGGGAAGAAAAATGGGTACTGAAGGATGGATTTGCAGTCAGACCAGGGTTGCACTTCACATAAAAAAGTGTTGTTTTAAGATATAGAACTGGTGACAAATTCAAAGACTGCCTAAGTTTTTAAGGGCAGAGGAGATAATGATGGGAGAGCATTAATTGTCAACATTGTGAATAATGTTCTCACTGGTCCAAAAGAAAACAAAACCAATCTTGCACAACTCTTTTTGAACTGGTAATTGCAGATTGTCTGCAATGGTTTAGATTTGCATAGAACAGGACATTGCTCTGAAAATTCAGAAATATTACAGAATTGTGCATTTCCATTCTTGTTCTCATGCTTGGTATACTCAGGAATGTCAAGAAGATCTTTTTTTCTCATACCATCCCCTTCTGGTCTGTGGGAGACCTTCCAATGACTTCATTTCACTCTTGGTGTACTCCCTTTACTGATGTTTGTCCTAAATGTCGTATTTCTAGTCTTGATAAAATTTAGTAACGGAAAGCATCCTGTTTCCTCATGGTTTTGTATTTAAAACTACTCTTTCAAGATATGAAATTTTGGACCATTTTCTATTTCTCATATAAGAAAGGCATGTCTATTGAGAAGCATCAAAAATTCTCTATATTTTTATAAACATCCTCTGATACATTTCTACCATAAAAGTCTCCTTGATAGCCAGGTTTTTGTATCAGGCAAGTACCTCAGAAACATCCTCATGTGTTGCTTTTTATTTTCTTTTCTCGATGCTAGGTAATATCTTGAGCATTGGGTTTGGTACTGTGAATTTCAAATTTCAAGAAGTTTTTGTTTGGAACTTGCCTTAGAAAAGTTCTGCCCATGGATGTGTTTGCAAACATGCACATTGGCAGACTTCCATTTCAAAACCAAATTAAGGTCACTCACATTTTAGGAAATATATGCCTCATGAGGCTGAATTTGGAAAAACATACTCCAGAAACCCAGGTATTGAATGGAGACAGAAACACACAGAGTGCTGAGATGTGGATGCACAGGTGTGTGAGGGTCAGACACATCTGATATGAACCACATTAAAGAGAATGGATTCCTCCCAGAAAAGGAGCTGGAGTGAAAGGGACACCTGGGGAAAGGAGGGATCTATTCTTTTCTGGCCCATTTCTTTGTCTACATCTCATCTTGGTTCCTTGAAATATTTAAAGGGCAATGTCTGCAATCTGTGTTCAAACCTATTTTTCTTTAACTTTGAATTTGTTCTCTTGTCCATCAAGCCATAAGGTACTTCGTTCTTTCCATAATAAAGGAACTCTTGTGTATGTAATACCAGAAGTCAGCTCAATCAGATAAACTAAAGTCTCTGATTTTATAAGATTTAAAGGGAAGCAGGGCCCTTATAAATTATAAAAGATCTGGGGCCAATAAATCTCCCCTATCCCCATGTAGATGAACTAGTTGGTTCAACCCATCATTTCTGCTGTTAGGTTTCCTTGGGGAAATTTTAAGCACATAAAAACTTGCTGGTATTAATTTTTACTCTGCATTAGCAGATCTTCCACAATTAGCCCTGTCTCATCCAAATCCCTTCAGATGGGGACATGATGCTCTAGTATGCCTCAGAAAGTGGCAGGTGCAGAGTCTTGTATTTTCTCTCTCAATCTGAACCTGTCAAAACACCTGACTTAGATATTAAATGGCAAAAAAAACCCCTTTCACTTAAAAGAGTAGGTGTGACCTCCTCTCCTGTTCCCATGGAGAAACATCCTTAGAAGATCTTCCTCAGACTTTTACTCTGGCCTTATTGTGACTGTGTTCCCTCCCTGTTAATTCATTCTGGTGTCTGATTTTTTTCCACACAGCCACCACCATCTTCTGGCTTCTGGTAGATCACTTCTTAATGCTAGCAGAACTCTGTGATAGCTTTTTTCCTGACAGGAGGGAGCCAAATGAATTCAGGGATCACTGTGATTTACTACATGATCACAGCATGCAGAATTATTAATCTCTTGTCAAAATCAATTTATCTAAGCTATATTAGAGATGATGGGTCTCACTTTTGCCTGGCTGGGTCTGGAAATTATTGGTCTTCACTCTCAAGGCTCTTTCTGGCCTCCATGCTTTTCTGCTTGTTGACTCTCACTTAATCTCAACAGGAGGGACTCTCTGCTAGACCTACACCTGCCTATTTAGCTTTCCATTAAATGAAGAAAAACTACAGCCTTATGCTTGGTCCTGTGCAATTCTCAGACTTTTGAGGATCTCTTTGTGTCTGCAGGAAGCCCTCACTGTCCTCTTTCAATCAGAACACTCCATGAGCTCCCTGGGCTGCTGCTCCCCACAAGGACACCAAAAGCTGTGAGGAGGTTCCTGCAGCTCAAGTGTCATCTTTGAATTGTCATGGCTATGTTTATTCCTACCCAGCATTATATAACAAACATCTCACACATATGACAGGACCCAGAGAAACACTATGTCTCTTCATCATCTTTATAGATTTGTTCTCCAGATGGTATAAATCTTTCTGTATTTCCCCCTGTATTTTATTATGAAATGTGTATAGAGTAAGATGCTTTTGTAAACCTCTTGTTTTTCTGTGTATTGCTGCTGTCTGTATTGCTGTTGTCTGTATTGTTGTGACTGCCTTCACAGTTTTTGTAAATAAGTCTGGTCTCAGTGGTATGTTTACCCCCCTGGTTTTGCCTTTATGCTGCTGAATTAGATGTATTTCTGGTTTTCACAGCTTATTAACACTGATCTTGTAAGTTATGTTTTTTATGTTATGCACTTTTTTCCCATCAAGCCTTATTTCTCTGATAGCAACATTGATCTAACCAGGTGATGAACTGGATGCAAAATAATTTGGTCGGTCTGTTACCTGTTGAAATGTTTATTATTTGATTTTCTCACATTCCCCTGTAGCAGAGACACTGTTTCATTTCTCTGTAACAGAATGCTCACTTGTTTCACACAACAGTTACTTTATCACAAAGAAAAATGCTCCTTTCTCGTATGACAGCCTGATCACTGTAGCCTTCACATTTGTCCAAGCCATTTCTCATCCCCTTCATGCTTTGGCACAGTTGAGCAGAATTTACAAGCACTCTGTGGGGTAAATCTGTTCTTCCCCCTCCCCTAAACAGATCCAGGCAGTGCAAGCACAGCCACAGCTCACACTGCTTGTGGATGAGTGTGCACTATGTGCATGAACACAGTGTGTTCAAAGGAGCCAGGACTAAATGTGAACTAAATCAGCTGCCACCCAGCAGGCTGAGAGCTGTCAGAGAAGCTTCTGACAGCCAACAGGAGTCACATGGCAGCTGCAGCAGGAGGACACAAGGCATTGCTCACTGTGGAAGAGTGGGTCTGTATTACAGACTGGCCATGGGCAGGATGCTCCAGCGCTTTCTTACTCCCTCTGTACTTTTATAGCAAACTGTCAGTCAGGGGTAGGGTTAAAAACTTGGTAGGTTAAACTGCTATGTTAACAGAATAACTGTCAGCAGAATATTTACATGAATAACAAATGATCCCCTAGAAGCTGATGCTCTTTGCATGGTCAACTTTCAAAAATCAATTGTCTGACAAACAAAGGAGCAAGAGTGAACATCACTCTCAAGACATTCACTACCCATTCTAGTGGGCTAAAATATGCCCTCAATGTTTATAGCAGAGCTGGGTTTGCAGCTCTGTAATAAACATTTGTCACCCATGGGAACTGATAATGAGAGAGTAAAGTTTTGCATGACCAGCAGGCCTAAAAAAAGGCAAAGAGCACAAAGTACCCACCATTTGCAGAGGACATAAAATGAATTTTAAACATGTGTCCCTAGAGCAGAATGTCCAAACTCCTCTCATTATACTGTATGCAATTGGCTTAATCTTCAGAAATGCTCACAACTGGGACCTTTGATGTGCTTGGTTCCACTGAAAATGAGGAGGGATGCTTAGCTGAAAAAAATTAATTAGAGTCCTTTTTTTATGAGATAACCTGAGCCAAGATACCGGTATAACCACACTGCATATTTGAGTTTGGGACAGTTATAGAAAATGAATAATTTAATAAGTTTAGAGATAAATTTTATTATGTGAAATCCTGCACATCCAGCTCCCATTTATTTTCCACCTTAACTCTTATAATTGACATCTTAATTATTTTGCCCAAATGTACTGGAGGTGTAAAACAAAAAGAAAACAGCTGCACATCTAATTGTGCATTTTGCCAAAAATGCTATAACTTTCAGAAGAAAGCTCACAGTCATCTAATCATACAGAGGTACTATAAACCTAAACATCTTCCTAATCTTTTCACTTGAGCATTCCCCTGAGATGAGCAAATTAATAGTTCTTGTCATTGCTGGGGCAGAAAATATACAGCAGATGTCTATATTCACTTTAAAGTTCTTAGAAATTTACTAAATTTTCTGTCTCATGAAGATTATTTGCTATGAGTTCTGTAGAGTGATTGTTCATTACACTAAATATGATCCCCCTTTCTTGACCCAAGCAGCAAGCAGTAATTGAGGGTCCTAAGGTGTTGGTTCTGGCACTGAGAGGAAAAAACCTGTTGAATAATCAGTCATTTCTTTGATGTCAACCTGTCTGTTCCCTTATTGGCAGGAAAACTGAATATCTCCCCTTTCTGCTTGGTTGCTTCATTTTGTGACACTCTGCCTTCCCAGAGCCATACTTACCATTTTTTCTTCTGGCTGGATCTCCAGCTTCCTCTTCTTTGTTTGTTTATCTTTTTTATGCTTCTTTCTCTCATCTAGGCATATACACTATCAAAAAAAAAAATCACTGCCCAGCGTCTCTGCTTCCCTCTGAAATTTCCTGGGTCATGGAGTCAATATTGTCTCATATTTTGCTTTGAGCCTGTGATTGGGTGATGCATCTTCTGCCTCAAGTAGCTGATTCCTCTGAGAAGCTTGGCTGCTTTTCATGGTCTAGCTGAACAGAAGGCTATCCCCACACTCACTAACATAACTGTACCAGTGCAGTTCTAGTCTCATTTTACAGTGTTTTCAACTTCCAGAACATGTTTTTATCCTTGTATTAAATAGAAAAAGGTCTCCTTTCCTTTTTACCATCTACTCTTCTACTTTCTGAAAGGTTGCTTGCACCGTTCTTTCCTTTTCAAATATGTGTATCCTCATGGTTTACAGAGTCACTGAATATTCTGAGTTGGAAGGCCCCCACAAGAATCACCTAGTCCAACTCCTGGCCCTGCACAGGACCATCCCCAAGAATCACACCATGTGCCTGGAAGCATTGTCCAAATGCTTCTTGAGCTCTGTCAGGCTTGGTACTGCTTAGACTTCTCTCCTTTAGTGACATCTCATTAGTGATTTTTGCCTATTCTACCTTTGTGATACTTTTAGGTATCTTTTTGAAATGAGGAAAACAGAACTTAACATTTAACATTTCCACCTTTAATGAAGAGGATCCATGGTTGTTCAGTGCTCTAGACAACATTAGCTTTATCCATAGAGATGACAAGGAACTCTATGTGCATTTGAAGAGGAGATGTGGCATGCCTCACCTTCCAGTGACACCACTTCTCTCAGCTTAAACTGTATTTAGAATATTTCTGCTCACAAAATTGATGCAAGTTATATTTATATCTTGTCTACCTAAGTGTTTACATGTTAAAATATTGTCAATTATCAGCAATGACAGTGTGTCTGGTCCTCCTCTGGAGACAGAGTATTAGTATATGTTCATTAGCAGTGTGGCTAATGAAGTAATGCTCAATATACCGTGCATCTCAATAAAGTTGACACCCATCATCTAATGTTGGTTTCCTTTTAAGGGGGAAAAAGTGAGATTCAGGAATTCAGCTGAGATGTGGCACCCAGTGGTTCCAGCTCCTGTTTACTATATTTTTTCCCTAATCCAACAACTGTAAGGTATTACAAATGGAAACCAAAGAAGATTGTTGACTTTCAAGAAATGCTTAAAAAGAAGCTCATCTTATTATACATAATGCAGCATTGAACCAAGTGTTGAAGATTCTCATTTTCCAAACAGCAGATCTTGGTTTACCTCATGGAATGTTTTGTGTCCTTCATATCCCACCTGTTTATACACCAACTTTGCAGAGCCTAATTTTCCAGGCTCCATAGGGTAATGCTGTTTTCATTCAACCTTCTACCATTCAGACCATGAAGACTAACACAGAGCATGACCAGAATATTCATGATCCGTGCTGGGGGAAGGCTGCAGCCCCCCTGCCCCTCCTTGCCTTGCTGCCCTGTCCCGGTGGCTGGGTCGGGCTGGGCTGACTACAGCAGGGTCAGACAACAGTGATTTTGATCTGAGACACTACAAATAACCTGAAATTTGTGGTAAAATCTGTGGGTATTCAAAGAAAAGAAAGTAACAACAAAAAGCCCATCAGCTGCGGCGGCAGCGACAGCGCAGCTGGGGCTCACGCTGAGAACCTGCTGCTTTACATGACCCGGCGTTAATTTATTTAATTTGCACTGTTACACTTGGCATTTGCTGGCCATAATGCAAGCTGTTCATTTGCATTTATGGATAGACAGTAGAGGTTATCAATCCCGTCTAGCAGAAATTAAGCACAGAACTTTGAGCAACTTTCAAGCCCTGCCCTAAAAATAAGTGCCGAGAAAAACAAGGTGTCCAGAGAGCACCGCACAGGATAATGTAAAAGTACAGAGTTGGTTCCAAAAGGTGCAGAAAATCCAGATATCAGGGACCAAAGGCACCACTATTAGGACTCAAAATCTTAGTTTCAATATGACAATTTTTCTGAATTCGGAATATTTATATTAACCCAAATTTTCTCCTCCCACCCTACCCAAATTTTCCTGTGCAAGTGTCCCGGGCCGGACCGCAGCTCTGCCCTGACTCCACAGGTTCCCAGTGCCTGTCAGACGGCACTCCTGCCTCCCCCAGCGATGAGCGGAGAGGATGCAAAACCCTCAAACCCCACTCAGAAAAGGGAGACTGCGAGGCGGGACGTGTCGAGCTGCGCCCGAGCCCCGCTGGCTGCCCGCCCTGCCCGCCGCCCGACCTGTTACCCGGGCCCCAGTGTCGCAGGCCAAACGCAGAGGGACAGCGGCGACGAGAGAGGGAGAGCGGGTGCAGCCCACGCGTGGCGCGCCCGGTGCACGGAACCGCTGCCCACCCATGACAAGAGCACGGACCGCAGCCCTGTGCCCCGCTGCCCATCCGTGACAGGAGCACGGACCGCAGCCCTCTGCCCATCCGTGACAGGAGCACGGACCGCAGCCCTCTGCCCCGCTTCCCACCCGTGACAAGAGCACGGACCGCAGCCCTGTGCCCCGCTTCCCACCCGTGACAAGAGCACGGACCGCAGCCCTGTGCCCCGCTGCCCACCCGTGACAAGAGCACGGACCGCAGCCCTGTGCCCCGCTGCCCACCCGTGACAAGAGCACGGACCGCAGCCCTCTGCCCCGCTGCCCACCCGTGACAAGAGCACGGACCGCAGCCCTGTGCCCCGCTGCCCACCCGTGACAAGAGCACGGACCGCAGCCCTGTGCCCCGCTGCCCACCCGTGACAAGAGCACGGACCGCAGCCCTCTGCCCCGCTGCCCACCCGTGACAAGAGCACGGACCGCAGTTCTGTGCCCACCCGTGACAAGAGCACGGACCGCAGTTCTGTGCCCCTCTGCCCAGCCGTGACAAGAGCACGGACCGCAGCTTTGTCCCCCTGCCCACCCGTGACAGGAGCACGGACCGCAGCCCTCTGCCCACCCGTGACAGGAGCACGGACCGCAGCCCTGTGCCCGCCCGCACGGCCCCGCTAACACATGCAGCAGCAGCAGCAGCAGCAGCAGCAGCCCGGCTCCGGGCTTTCCGTACAGACAAACTCCCGTCGTGGGGAAAACCTTGCCGAAGCGGAGCTGCGGGCGGCAAACCAGCGAGCTGCGCGGGAACGGGGCCGTCTCCGGCGGCGATTTCTGTCCCCTGGGCACCTGTCCGTGCTCCCCGGCCCCACGCCCGCACCCTCGCCCGCTGCCCCCGCCTTTGCCCCGCCGCGCTGCTCCCGGTCCCGGCGCTCCCCTCGGCGCTCCTCGGCGGGCTGCGAGAGGGAGCGGATTTTAAAGCGGGCTGCGTGCCTGCCCCCCCCCATTCCGCCCCCTCCGCACGCAGGGAAAGCGAAGGGAAAAGTTGCGCTCTCCGGCCGCCCACGCCTCGCTGTCCGCCCCGCGGCGGCGGCGGGGCCGGTGCCGGTACCTGTGCCGCCGATGCCCTGCCGGGCGCTCTCCAGGGGGAAGATGCCGGCGCACTTCTCCCGCTCCACCTGCCCGCCCAGGCACAGCTCCGAGATGATCTGCAGCGCCTTGTGGCAGAGGCTGCCCACGCCGTCCTCCGCCGGGAAACTCATCTTGCGCCCCGGCCGCCGCCGCTAGGCCATGGCCGGCGCGGGACGGCTCCGCGCCCGACCCGCGCTGCCTCCGCGGGGAGCGGAGCGGGGCGGAGCGGCGGCGGCGGCGGCGGGAGCGGCGCGAGTGCTCCGAAGAAGTAGTGAAGGAGCGGGGGGAGGCAAAAAAAAAAAAAAAAGAAAAAAGGGGGGGGGGGGAGGGAGAAAAAAATAAAAAGAGGGGGAAAAAAAATAAACATCCACTTAGCAACGCGTTTTGTGGCTCTGGGCTCCGGCAGGCGGCTCGGCCAATGGCAGCCCGGCGCGGGGGGCGGGGGGCCCTCGCATCCCCCGGGAAACTTTTCCTTCCCCCGCCCCGCGGCCCCGCTCCGTGCGGCGCGGTGGGCGGAGCGCGGTCCCCTCCCGGCCGCAGCACCCCCGGCCCGGCGGGGCAGCGGGAGCAGTGCGGGGACAGTGCGGGGACAGCGGGGCGCTCCGGGCGCTGCTCCCCGGCCGCTCACCAGCGGAGCTGGCTCCTCACCGCTCTGCTCGTTCTTCCCCCAGCGTTTCTTCTGAGGGGAGCTCGGCGGGGTGATCTTCATCGCGGGCTACCGAGCCGCGTCGAGTTAACTTCGCTGACCAAATCACCGTCTCCGCTTCTCCGCAGCGGAGGGAGCGGGACGTTGACTCTGTGGATTTCTTTAACTTCTAAAGGAGTTAGAGGAACCTTACGGTTGTCTGGTCTGTTTCCTCTACAGATTCTGTAAAGTTGGGTTATTTTATAGGTAAAAAAGTTGCAGCTGCGATGTGTGTTTGAATATACTTCTAAAAATCAGTGCAGTGTATACCACTAGTGGTTGTTTCAGTTATTGGATACGGAGCTGAGCAAGACTTCAGCTGTTAACTTGTTCATCTGCTTACTGAAATTCTGACACAATTTAATGTTTCTGAGGGAAAATTCCTCTAGTTCGATGGCATAAATATGTCTTGCAATGCTTAATTCTAGCTAGGCATAGATGGAAGGATGTCTGCCAGCAGTTTACTTAGCAGCACTGCCTGTAGTCTGCTGCTTGGGTGTCTTGGTTTCATAGGCATGAAAAGTTAACTTCTGTGCTGCTGTGCTTTTTTTCCCCTCTGCATTTTGAATTTTTTATCTGTTACCTGTAAATAAATATCTCTAGCGAACTGTCAAGTTTAACAGTTGAAAACTTTAAAACCATCCTTCGATAGCTGAATTACAGAATAAGGAAATTAATTATTATTCCAGTTTTAATTCTGAAATTCTGTACTTTATATAGCATAGATACTTGTTAAAAACACAAGAAGATACTTCTAAACCCCAGCCTTTTGGTGGTTTGAAGGAGCATGCATTTATACAGATGAATTCATGCACATGCACTCTTCAAAATCTTAGGGAAGTAGTAGACTGAGTTGTACACAAACTGTAACATCAACACAAAATCTGTTCCACAGAGCTTTTTTTTTTTTCAGAGATATAACACCTATTTTAGAAATATCAGATGCTACTAAAGAAATTGTTCCCCATTTAATGCCTTTCCTGAAACTAGCACTGTCAAAACCCTTTGTTAATGCTGCAAAATATTCTGTTAAATCTTACAATGTTTAGACTGTAGCTAGGCAGGGCACAGAACTGTGGAGGTCTATTTGAAGACTCCTTTCACCCTCATAGGGAACTAAATCTGTATAATTATTAAAACAGTCTTGCTAGCAATAAAAATGTATGTAGATATTTTCATTAGAGTGAAGGCAACTGCTGCCTACATCCAAACTTCAAAATATGAACATATTTACTGTCTGTGTGACATTTACAGTCCTGTTCCCAAAATTCTGTCATGCATCACCAACTAATAATTAAGCAGTCTGTTTATCTTTGAGACTTACCCAGAACTCTACAAAAGCTAACAGGAGACACATATACCTAGAAAGGGTCTTCATCAGAAATTGGTATTAATGAGAGCAAGGACTGCATTGAAAGGCTGAGACCTAAGCTCCTTGACTTTTGAACTTTTCTACAGACTCTGCCCATTGATGTATCACACAGCCCATGACTGAAATTTTCTGCCTCTGAAGTGAATGGCAGCTTTGCCACTGATTTTAGTGAAGTTCCACACATAGACCAGTTTGTTATCCTGCTTTTTTATTTGTGTAGTGAGACTTTGGTGCATTTCTCTATTGCTTGTCTTTGCACACAAGAACTTCATTTCAGTGAAAATCACACCACCTTGGTGTTATTGATATTATTGATGTATACATAGATGCAGAAAAGCACAAACAGCTGTATTCTACAGTAAATAATAAAAAAAAAGGCCCCTGCTTTTGAAGATTTTCAGGTAGGTATTTGGAAGTGGATACCAACTCATCTTTCTTAGATGTCCTAAATATTTAAAAAAATGCTTTTAGGTATATAGCAAACACCGGCCTCACTAAATAGTATTACTGTACCTTTATCAAAGGCATCTAAATTATCTAGATCCTGTTCTTCAGTAAGTAGCATGGATATAAACTTAAATGAATCAATAGAATTGTTTTTCTCATTCTAAGTACTATGAGAGTAGCTTCACCATGAGATTAATGATTGTTCTGGTGAAATATGCTGACTAACTTGTCCTAAACCACTTCCAGAAACAACTTTTATTTTTGGAGTCAAGTTATTGATGAGGAAGATGCTTTTCTATTGAGGATTTTAGTCTTAAATATAAATTCAGATTACCAATCACGGCATTTTTTCTCCAATATGTTCTTTCAGTGGAAAACAACTTTTTCTGCATATGGAAGGACATAACAGCTTGTTTTCGAGCTACAACTCCCACTGCTTTGATTTTCAATAGCCTGGAAATTTTTAAATTAATATGCAGCTGCATCCTGTGCCCTGGTATCCACCAGGACCATTAATTTTCCCTGTGGGAGGGGTCTCACACAGTGTTTTAGGTCACAGTAACCTCTTGCCTCATGGGTTCCAGGCAGTGCCATCAGACCAGACCATACCAGCTCCTGCTGTTCTGACTGCTG
Source organism: Agelaius tricolor (assembly GCF_023055355.1). Taxonomy (NCBI): domain Eukaryota; kingdom Metazoa; phylum Chordata; class Aves; order Passeriformes; family Icteridae; genus Agelaius; species Agelaius tricolor. The sequence goes on from NW_027269263.1 coordinate 10,679,799, forward strand.
GTCATTGCCAGGTTCATACTGCCTTGACAGATCCCTCTTGACTGAGGGAAAAAATTCCTCTTTTTTTCAAATTAATTGCACGTATTCACATCCTCCTGTTGTTCATGAAGTGTCCAACCAGAGGTAAGGGTACTGTGCTCTGGACAGGAAAAGCAGGGCAAGATGCTCTGTTTTGTGAGAAGCATCCTTTAATGGGGATACTTCACTGGGGGGTTTTGAAGATTAGGCAATATAGGTAGCCTATATATAAGCACAGATAAAAATTTTGGCCCTGGTCTCTTGTTTTGGAATCCAACAAGGATGCCAAAAAAAAAAAAAAAAAGCATCGGGGCTGGGGGAAAAGAGACATTTCAACATTCAGCTTTTAAGAAGCTAGGAGTAGAAAAGAAGATGGAAACTATAGTTTACAAACACGATTTGCCTTTGCAACAGTTACAAATTTTTTTTTGTAACAGTTACATTTTTTCCAGATAACATCTCCATAAATTCCTTGTAAACAGCAAAATAAACCCTGAAACATTAAAGATTGCTTTACTCAATCTACATATTTTTAATCCTCTACTTTTGAATAAGAAGTGAAGAAAAAAAAAGGCATACAGCAGTCCAGGAGCCAGTCAAAGCTGAATGTTCCTAACTTGTGAATTAGAAAGGAAGACTGCTATGAGCACATATAAACAGGGACCCTTCCTTAGTTTAAGCAGTAATACAAAAAATACCTAATTTTAAATTTTTTTTCCACCATTCTTAATTTTTTTTTCTTGCTTCCACAGTTTCATAATATGTGGTACTACAGAGTCCTCCTCTGAGTTGCTTCTTCCAACTTCTAATTCACTGTGAATAAAACTCTTAATCATAAAGAGAGCTCCCCATACTTTGTCCAAACAGATGCTTCTTCAATTTTCAGAAATACTGAGCAACTGTTACTTTATTTTTTTTCCACTTGATTTGGTGCAGTTGGTACTTAGACTACAAATCTGAGCAAAGACAGTCCTTCAGGACCTGCACAAACAGATGAAGCCACTTCTGAGAGCCAGCAGCTAAAAATGTTGGCAGTTTTGTGAAAACATTTTTTAAAAGATGCATAGCTTGGAACAATTTATGAAGATTTACTATAAGTCCTGCAGAATAATTGGTTAGAGAGAGAGGACAAAGTGATTACTACTGTATTTTATTTCAAATTGTGCTTTTTATGTGGTACGTGGCATTGACAAATTCTTGGTGTCTTGGAGCCCTGCATCCACTGTGAGTTGTTGTTTGCTTTTTGGCTGCTAGCAGGTAATTACATAAAATCCCTTTTTTCACTGCAAAATCCTAGGCATGGGGTGTGGTGTTTTTTTATGGCTGTTTGAGCAGGAGGAATGGCAGAGCAGCCAGCAGATCCCTAGAGCTCATCCTGGCTCATCGGGAGGATGGAGGTAGTTTGGTCCTCACTTGGTGTGTCCAGTGGACAGACTGTTGGAAGAGGTAAGAAGGGCAAATTTCCATCTTTTGTTTTTGTTTGTTTTTAGGTTTTTTGTTTGTTTGTGGGGTTTTTTGTTTTTGTTTTTGTTTTTAAGTATTTTTGGGTCTGATCAACCTTTTATATCTGCCATTTCTCAGCTGAAGGGCTTGAAGGGCTTTCTTGTCTCCTCTCTGTGGCTGTATCCACACAGCCTCTCATTTATCATTTTCACCTAAATTTTGAAGCAGAAGAAAAGCAAGGTCACAGAGAAGCAACGTGTTTGAGCATGTATGTGTGACATGGTGCCCTGAAAGGACATGTTCTATTGAATCATAGCATGTTAACAATCTCTGTTGCCATTTTTCTTCCTATTACCTTCCCTTCTTTCTCTTTGTTGCACTTATTGAGGAATGAGGTTGAGACTGGCATTAGCAAGTTTTCTTCAGCTTCAGGACAAGATATCACACTGAAATAATGATTTGCAAAGTTGATTGGTTTGAAGAACCCATAAAAGAATAGGAAAAAATTATTTTTCTTCTCTCAGCATACTTTTCAAAGTTTTTCCTGAAAGCCAACTTTCTTAAAATGCTTTCTGGTAATACAAGCCAACCCTAAGCTTTGGTGAAATAAGGAATTTTTTGCTACCAGAATTGCTCAATGCAGCCAGGTTATGCTGATTAATTTGGGCTATTCCTCTGCACCTAATGAATTTCTGTCTCTGTGTGCCTTCTAGTGATACAGCTGTGAGCATGCTCCTTAATGATTTTCAAGCTCTATTATCAACCTAAACACAGACACAAGGAGTTTGTTTGTGAACATAATTTTTGTTCCAGTTTTGTTCCTCTCTACTTGATTTTCATGGTTGAGTGCCTCCTATAATGGCTTCAAATTTATTCTGCTTAAAAAATATTTAATTTAAAAATCCTGATAAATTAAGGGTATTGTGGCCCATTTGGTTGTACCCTGCTCTCACAGCAACACTATTCAGTGAATGTGTGATTAGGTCCTAATGGAACAGCACAAAACTCACTGAAATAATTTGTGGTGGTGCAGCTACAGCAAAAACATTTGCTTTGAAGGGCAACACTTCTGCTGCAATACATTTAATTCATATCCTAAGATAATTAGAATGAAATAGATCAACTATTATGAAATAAACACCTGTTCACCTACACTATCAATAGCCACTGTAGAGATGTACATGTAGGTAATAAAATTATTTCATCCATATAAATCATGAAGTTCCACATAAAAGAAACAAATAATTACTACTCAGCATTGTCAAAAGAGTAAAGCTCCATGCTTTTAGAAGATAGCATCTCTACCCTCGACATTCATTCATGATAAATGAGCCTCATTTCAGCATTTGTTGAGAGCAGGAGACCTTTATCCTGTGACATTGTTCTATTCCACTGTCATTATTTCTTAATTAGCTCTGTCATCACTAGTTTGGAGCTTGGTGTATGTTACTGGCCAAATTCAGCTTTGACTTAAGTGGGTACAGTGCCATTTAATCACAATAGAAATTATGTTCATTTGCGTCAGGACTCTGCTCGGTTCTCAGCTCTTAACCAGTGGATCATGGAACAAGGAACAACTTTCCTTGTTCACAACAGGTGCTGAAAAATGAGCACAGAAAAGTAACTTTTAGAGTGAGAAGGTGCCATTCACACATCTGGGGACGAGTCTCACCCTGCTCCCTTCCCATTCTGGTGGGGGACAGGCAGAGCTGCCTGTGGGCGTCTGACACGTCCCGCAAGCCAGGCCTGCTGCTCGCACAGTGACAGGGGCTCTTGCAAGGTCTGACAGTGCCAGCAAGAACACAGCAGTCCTTCACCATCCTCAACGAGAGCAGTCCCCTTAGGTAATCGAGAAATAATCTGATTCCCCCTGCTGTGCCTTTTGCACTTATAATTCCTGCTGCATAGTATTTTGGCTGGGTCATGGAACCTTAGCAGTGTGCCCACTCATAAAGTGATGTCTCATGTTCTGGTTCTCAGAGAGCCGGTTTCCCACCTGGATCATGGTAAATAAATTCTGTTGGGTTTAAAATGACCTTTTCCATTCTCTAATATTTTGTAATTTAATTTGTTTTTCAGTGAGAGAAAGGAGCTAATCCCTGGTAATTCTAATTAACACAGCTCCGATTTTCCATAATCATTCTATTCAGGGATTTCTTCCTAGCCCTGAATCGCTTCTTTTGTTTACAGTCAGGGGAATAAGTCAGACACAATACCCAAAGACAATGAATTGGTACGATGCAGAGAGCTGTTGGTGGGGTCTTCCACCAGCAGAGTGTGGTTGCTGCTGACTGGAGTCTTTGGAAGGGCTGGAAGAGCTATTTGGCAGCGTGCAAAGCTTCCCAGAATGGATGGGAAAGGAGCACACAGGCCTGTGGCATCAGGTGTTTTCCTGCACAGGTTGACAAAATGGCCAAGTCTGCCACACCAGAAAAAGTGTGCTGCAAATTTGTGCCCTCAGCATCAAGGACGTGAGATTTTCTGGAGGGGACTCACAACTGAGGCTTTGCAAATGGGTTAAATAAATGGTAGGAATGCTGATGCCTTCCACCTCACCTTGAAGTCTGGTTACCCATCTTGAGTTAGTAATCATACCACAAAGTACAATATTTACAAATTTCTTGATCTGGTGAGTGAGCACTGGGGAGATTGACAGCAGCAGAACCTGCCTAAAGGTCACAGCAATTAATAACTGTGAAGGCTGTATTAGGGGTATTTTATTTTAAGCACATTTCTTTTTTTTCTTAGTGTTTATGGAAAGAAAATAGTTTTCAGCTTGTTTGAATATGCTGTCAGGTTGCCCTACCACATTGGTAAGAGTCCTGGGATGCATATGTGAATGTTGGAAAGAGTGAGGATATATGGATATTTACCCACAGGAACAACCCAAACATATAAAAATCATGTCTCAAATGTGGCTGAATCGTGAATGTTTCATCAAGATATCATATCATGGGTCTCTAACTTGTCATATAATCATGGTGTGTGTGTATGAACAGTCTTTAAATAAATAAATTCTGGTGAGGTACAACGTGAAAGAGGTGGAAGCAGTTTCTATCATCCTTGGTAGGACATCTGAGCCTCTAAAATATGTGATTCACTAACTTTCATGGGAAGGTTCTCCTGATAGCTGCTCTCTGTGTCCTTACAGGGAGGTGTTGTAGTGTTTCTTTAATTCCAGAAATAACTATCTGAGAAGGAACATGGTAGCACTGTAGAGGATGCTTTACCATTTCAAAAGAAAATCTATACCTGCAAAATGCTACATTTGTTTTTCAGAATTAGTTCTCACAGGTGCTTTTTCTATTAAAAATGCTTTTCCCAAATGGTTTACAGTGCATATAGTCAAAGGCAGCAAATATAATGATAAAGTAATATAATGATGCTTTGATAAAGTCATATATTACCTGACTGAGAGCAAAATTCTGGACTACTGCAATTACAGCATCTTCCATTTACTGTAAAATTCAGAAATCAAGACACAGTTTTAGGGGAGAATCACTGCCAAATAACTGTGAGCATGGAGTGTTTCATATTCCTAACTGTGAATGATGCACTTAGGGAAAAAACTAGGAGATGAACTTTAAAAATGCAGGTTTTAAAGTAAAAGCAGAAAAACATAAAAGAAGCTTTTTTTTTTTTGTAAACTTAAAAGCTTTTGCATAAATTCTAAGTCAGGCACTGTAGACAGCAATTTCTTCTGCCCAAAAGGATAAATATATGGCTGCATTCTTCTCCATATCAAATTATAATTTGATTTAATGGAAAGAAGCTCACAAAGAAGCCACTTGTAGGTCTAGCTGTGAGACTGGTCATATATTCATATTTTGATGAAGATTTCATATTTTGCTCTATTTCAGAGCAGCCTAAAATGTTTTTCTAATACACACTAATAGATAGTGAACCCATTGTGCCTGTCCATCAGCTTAAAATCAGCTAAAAATCAGAGCTCTCGAGTTCTGAAGGCCTTAGCCTATAAAAGAAGAGTGCAGAAGAATTTCTTTGTCTTTCCTGCATTTAGCTATTTACAGTGTAGATGTATTATCTGTCATCTCCTCATAGCTTATGGACAGAAGTGGGCACTGTACTGTGAATTATCTGAGCCCTCTTACTTGCTACCTTCAGATGAGATAAATTTTTCTTTTGGCATAGCTATTCTCCATTGACTGGGGAGTGTTTGAGGGTCCCCAGGATGAAGGAAGAGACGAGAATCTTGAGTCCATGTTTCAGAAGGCTGCTTTATTATTTTATGATATTATATTATATTAAAAATGCTATACTAAAACTATACTAAAGAAAGAGAAAGGAGACCTCAGAAGGCTAGACAAGAATGAATAATAAAAAACCCATGACTGACCAGAGTCCCGACACAACTGGACCATCATTGGTCATCAAGTAAAAACAATACACATGGAACCAATCAAAGATGCACCTGTTGGTAAGCAACCTCCAAACCACATTCCAAGCAATCAGATAATTATGGTTTACATTTCGTTTCTGAGGCTTTTCAGCTTCTCAGGAGAAAAATCCTGGTGAAGGGATTTTCCATAAAATATGTCAGTGTCAGGGGAAGGATGGCCAGCTCAAACAGGAACAGGAATTGCAGTACAGGGCAGTAAGTCAAACTCTGAGAGATTTAGAATTTCAGTCTTCTAAGACAGTGGCACACACAGAAAGCATGAAGATGTTACATTATTCTGTGAAACTATGGAAGTCTGAGGTTCTGGGGAAAGGGATTCCCCTTTCACTAGCCTTCCAGTTCTCACACAGACTGATCTCATGGGAGTTTTTGGATTTTTTTTCATGATGAATATCATCTGTGATGGAAGCCATAGTCCAAAATACTTTTGGAGTCTTTTTGTAGAACCTTCTCCTTCAGCTACTCATCTTGTGGGAAGCCAGAACCCTTCCACTGGTCTACTACATGAGAATATGACTCATGAAACATCCACGGATCCAGCTGATATTGCTGTGTGGGTATGTGGAATTACTTACAATGAATACAGCTGTGGTAAATCTGTAAATCTGTAAATCTGTAAATACAGGAAGTGGTAAATCTGTTCAAAAAATGAACTCAAGCTGGTCTGGACTGGAACATCCTTAATAAAAGAATAAAGTAAATGCGTGTTTCTGCACACTTGCGAATTCACTTGTGTGCGTGTTATACAAATTCTGTGTGAGGAACAAACCTAAATAAAAACTATATTTGTAGCAATTTTTCTCAATTTTTCTACATCAACAAGAAAATAACATTCTATCATTTCTAAGTCTGAAGGTAATCTGAACTCATTAGAGAGAACAGTAAGGCTGGGAGCTAGTAAACTAATAATTTTACAATATTTTTTATGGCAGTGATGGTGAAAGCAGTTTTTGTGGAAGAAAGATCATGAGGACATAAGGGAGACTGATATTTAGGAGATCCTTTAAAAAATTTACAAAAAAGTTGCAGTGTACAATATTTATATGATATTTGGTGAACAAATCTAAAGAAGATAGAGTCTGAAATAGAAAAAAGACTGACTTGATGTGAGTTGTAGTCAGCTACTTGAGTAAAGTAGCTGACACTATACTATAAAAGACACTAAACATGATGCAAAGTATTCATTAAAAACTCTCCTGTGACTTAAACAAGGCTGCTATGTATTTACATCTGTTTCATATGATAAGCAACTCTATGAAAAGGTAAAACTTTTCAAAACTTGAGCTGTCTCTTGTGCACATTCTTATGTGCTTCACAGCGTGATGTAAACAAAGTATTAAACTTTGAGGAAAAGAAGTTTGTCCATTAAATGGATTAACAAGCCAGGGTCTAATAAAAAAATTTAACAAAAAATTAACAGCAAGAAATTCTTCAGAGGGACTAAGGAAACATATTGGAGAAGTTAAAATCAAAAAAAGTGTAAATAAACTGGGGAAACAAAAGAGAAATGAATGTTTAAAGTTATGCCTGCCCTGACCAGCAAAAAATTCCCCCAAATAAGCAGAAAAATTTGCTTAAAAGCTAAGAGAGGACCTGAAAAAAAACCAAACCAACAAGCAGGATAGAACAGGAGGTGAGGCTGACACCCAAATATTAGTGAGCAGTGCATTGAGTCCAGAGACAATTGGTGAAGGTGGCCAATAAAGTTCAGAAGATTGAGCACTGATTTAGGAGCAGGTGACACATCATATTCACTACAGTGGGATGGAGAGAGCTTTATTGGCAGGGGATCTCCAGCTCATACACTTGGGTTGGCAGTACCAGACAGCAATCCCTTACCCACATTTAGTAACCAATACCATGAGGAAGCATCATACTTTGCTGGTTTTATCAACCAGAACATTATGCAACTTTAAAAATTATTATTATTTTTTACTTCAACAAAAAATCTGTATGTCATTTTTCTGGGAGTAATCAAAGAGGACTCTGTTTTTAAAAAATATATGCCAATAGGCTATAAAAGACTAAAAAAATATAATAATGCAGCACTTAACAGTATGAGTTTTGTATAATCTCTATTGAGCAAAGGCATGATAATTCATAGTGGATGGGAAGCTTGTTGGACAGTAAGGATTGAATTAGCATTCAAGATGAACATTTCATTTTAGCTGTTTAAAAAGACAGATATTTGCATATTTATACATATGTATATGCATAAAATACATATATATATGTGTATATGTATTTATATATATGCATCTAAAGCTGGTTTCTTTGTGTCCAAACTTCAGCCCCCTGCTGCTTTTGCTTCTTCTAATTTACTGTTGTCCTACAATAGCAGAACAGTCCTGAAGTTGTCTGTGTACCTGATTAATATTGTACAGTACCTACTCAGGGCTAATCCACTTGAGCTAATGAGCAGATTCTTGTTAAGTTCCAGGGGTTTTGGTGCAAACTCTCATGAGATGCCTGTTACTCAACAAATGCACTGGATTCCTGCTGTTATACAATCTTAGATAATAATAAAAAAATGTCCTCAGAGAACTGAAAGCAGAAGGCACAAATACACCGTATTTTAATGTACATATAAACACATTCACAAAATGCATTTATCTCTGAAGCAGTAAATTTGCTCTAAAGCCTTTCATGTATCAATACATGTGTCTTTTAAGAATGTACAACTCTCTACTGGTTTTTGTTAGCATTACATCTTTGGGTACTAAATAATTAAGCACTTTGTCTCACTTTTCAGTAGAGGGCACTCAGAACAAATCATAGATCAAAATAATGTATAAAAGACACTAAACATGATGCAAAGTATTCATTAAAAACTCTCCTGTGTCTTAAACAAGGCTACTATATATTTACATCTGTTTCATATGATAAGCAACTCTATGAAAAGGTAAAACTTTTCAAAACTTGAGCTGTCTCTTGCGCACATTCTTATGTGCTTCACAGCGTGATGTAAGCAAGCTATTAAACTTTGAGGAAAAGAAGTTTGTTCCATTTAATGGATTAACTAGCCAGGGTCTAATAAAAAATTTAACAACTTTGTAATGAACTGAGCCTGTCCTCTCTTTCTGGATATAATGAATAGTGTGTGTAGGTCTTGGTAATAGACATCATTCCCTTTCTTGTACTCCTAATTTAAAATATGTAAAGTTGAAAACATGCAGGTTTTGTTTCCAGCAGAAACTGGTCTGTATATGAGGAGAAAAGAGTCCTGATGCCTCACTAGCTCTATCTAACTTTAATACCAGTGTAACCCTAATGAATGCAGCTATCACATCATTATAGAAAGAGCAGTGCTGTGTAAATCTGGATAAAACAATTGGATTATGTTGGCTTTCATGAAGAAAAATGCAGATTCAAATGAACTTAATTTTAAATAAAATTCAAGAAAAGAATCAACATGTGACACTTAGACTTTTACAAGGCCATGCAACAAGTAACAAGTAAATGTAACAAATTTAAGGCACGAAAACTTTTGGTATTTTTCTTTTTTATATAAGAGCTCCATTTTGCTCAATAAATAGAAAGGAAAGATGTATTTCCAGGCTTTTTTGTTTGTTTGTTTGTTTTGTTTTTTTGTTTTTGTTTTTGTTTTTTTCCCACACAAGTATCTAAACTTAGTTTATGTATCTACTTTATAAAATGGATGCTTTTTGAATTAATTCTTAGTAACATGAGCCCACAGCTTTTTTACACACAAAGTGTTCCATGAACACCTAATTTTTGCACATGAAGAGCTTCTATGCTTACGTGGAAATGTGTGTCTATCATCTATTATGTCTGGATTAAACCCAGAGAAAGGAGGTGTGTTCATCTGTATCTGCACTGAAAGAAACATCAATCACAAAATTTTACTCATTTCTTCCAAGGATAATTTTACACATTTTTATACATTTTTAACCTTTTTTTTAAATCCTTGTGAAATGCTAAAACTGCTGTTTATCCACAGATTATGTACGCCAAGACAGCAAAGTTTCTCATGGCTTTCCCAGTGGATGACTCAAATTTGATCTGCTGAAGAAGAAGGAAATTCCATCTGGATGTTAATTCTTCATATAGCTCCTTGAAAGCTGGCCATGCTGAGGTTAATCTCCAGCACACTATTTTTGAGACCAAGGGAGGAGGAGCTCTGATATTTGATGTGTCATTAATATGGCACTCCCCCTGCTATGATAGTGATAAGTTTCTATTAAACTAGCCCCGGTAATCATCCAGAACCAGGCACCCATTCTTTGGGACTAACCACTGGGTATAAGCAGGAAAATTGCAAACTCATTTTATTTCTGAGCTAAATTGTCACCAGCATGTGAGGCTGCTTCTGTAGAGGTGAAATGCTACAAAACTAATCTACCATACTGCTAACTCTAAAAGTTTAGACAGTCCTGTCTTGCTGAGTGACATAATTCAAGGCTTTTACTGTTTCAAATGTGTAACCCTGGTGATTGAGGTGTTGACCTTAAAGATCATAGTAGAAGAAAATTTATTATATTATGTCTCTTCCATGTCAGAAAAGTACATACTATGAAATTAAAATAAGACATCATTTCTTGTTAAAGGAAGCTAGTCTGTGCTCTGGATTGATTGGTGGGGGGAAAAAAATCTTTATCACAAAGTAATTTAAATGTGTTTCATAAAATTATGTGCTATGTTTGAAGACTGTGACCCAAAAAGAAGTACATACACATGGTCATGCTCTTGGAAACATCCATGTGTGTATAGTATTTTATGTTAATGTGCAAGCAGTTTTGGTTTTTACAATAATACTTAGGACTGCTTCAGAAATATAAGTGCTGAATGGAAACACTGAGTGATTTTTTCCATACTGCATACCTTGCAGTATAAATTCTGACAGCAAGCACTGGACACACCAGACACACCTGCAGCCCTGGCTGTGTTTGAGATCACCTGTGCCAATCCAGCTGTTCCCTTGCTCTGTGCTTTACTTTGCGTCTTGGGGTGCTCCCAGAGTTAGGAACTGGATTCCTTTCTAATGAAAAGAATCTTGAAGGAGAGATCCAGGAGGGTGTCTAAAATCCTATATCCACTATTGATTATTCATCATTCATTCATTCATTCATTCATTCATTCATTCATTCATTCATTCATTCATCAGGGAACCACCTGAAACTTCATTAAAAATGTGTCAGGGGCATCAGGCTCTCAACACCAATGGTTTCATCCTGCACCACTCTTCTTATGTGCTTGACTACTTGTAATGCAGTCAGTGCCCAAACAACCCCAAATCCATATACTTTAGATATCTTATTAATTTTCATTAGTATTTCTTGGTCCATAAACCATGCAGAAGCAGTTTATCATGAGCATTCAAAAGCTGAAGTCTGTGTTGTGTTAGTTGATTTAAAATGTTTATTCAGATCAGATGGGAAGCTTCGTATCCTGATTAACTGAGGATGGGAATGCAATATTTATGTGTATAAATTCAGTTTGTTTTCCACAAATATTCTCCAGTGGTCACTTAAAGTTCAGTGTTTTATATATTTCTGCCAAAAGGATGTTTGCTGTAAAAGTCAAACACAAAAAGGTTCCTGATTATAAGCATTGTAGAGCAAATTAATCTTAGAAATGATTTTACACTCTTTGCCCAGGACTAATTTGGTCTGCATTTCTTTCAACAGCAAACAACATAGCTTTTGATTGTTTTAATGCACATTTATAATTTTAAAATATTAATAACTACAAGGAACTTAATTATTTTCACTTGAAAAATAAAATGTTAATGATGGCTGGAGGAATCATTGTTGTTTTGCATAATAGCATCTACTGTAGCCACACAATAAAATACCAAAAGAGAAGACTTTTATCCATTTTTACTAACAAAACACATTTTACATTGTGGTAAGCATGATTTTTCAAACAAAAGTCTGTTCCTACTTGAAAATATATGTCATCCATTATATATAAATATATATAATACATATAATGTCATCCATTATATATTAAATATATATGCCCTCATCCAAAGACAGCTCTGAATGCTCTTACGTGGATTTTTATGCCAAGATGCCACACCTGCTTAGATAAAAGGATAAAAGTGGGAATGCAGAAGAAACTGTAACTGCCAGCTACATTAAAAGATGTTTTTGAATGTGCACAAGCTTTGATAGATGCCCCAACAGAATGGGCTTCTCAAGGAATTACAGAACTTGCAAACAGCACTCATTATAAGGTTAAATTTTATTTTAATCTTAATTCTTAAATGTGTTGGTGAAAGGGGAAAAATTTTAGTCTGCAAATTTTTCTCTAGGTGAGCTCTGTTGCTGGGTCTCTGTGTAGCTACAGAAGATTGTCAGCACAAAGCCATCTGCAGAACTGTGGTCTTCACACTGCTTTATCCAATCTGTATTCAGGAGATTTAGAGATTTAATGGCTCAGTTTTTATGGTAAGCATAAAACAGAACAATCACCAAGCTATGGCAAATTAACCATGTGTTGTTTGACACCTTTTATTTCCCGGTGTTGAGATGGAACTTTTGTAGCACCAAATTTGTGCTCACATTTACCTCAACAAAATACATGCCTTGAGTTCTTGAGTGATGAATGAGCATGTTCATCACTCACACACATATTTTTTTTTAAATCTCATCATTCATAATTCTATTTAGAGCTTGTCTCAAAATAACAGTTTATGGAAGAAAGAATTTTAGGATTTATAGATAACAAATATTAGATTTCAAATCTGATATATCCCAATAAGCACATTCTTTTCAATTTTATCTAACAGTTACATGAGAAACTTGTTGTCCTGTTTCCTAATTTCTAGAACAGAATTAAAATAACATTGATCTTAGAAAAGCTTATGCTTTTTCCTGGCTCTGGAGAAGAGAGTGAATTCTTTAGTGTGAGGATGGTGAATCACTGGAACAGGTTGCCCAGAGAGTTTAGGATGTCCCATTCCTGGAAATGTTCCAGGCCAGGCTGGATGGGGCTCTGAGCAACTTGTTCTGGTGGAAGGTGTCCCTGCCCATGGCAGGGGGATTGGAACCAGGTGACCTTTAAGGCCCCTTCCAACCCAAACTCTTCAATGATTCAACGGATTTGAGCCCCCTGAGGATTTTTATGCCTCCAGAGTAGCTACTAGGCATTTGTAATCCTTGCTATGTCTGAATTATATTTGACTATGGTGTAAGATTGTGTGTCGTTACTGCCACAGATCACTGCAAATATTTCAGCAGGAGAAAAGTCCTAAGTCCCACATTCTTTTGTACGTACTCATATCAGGTTAATGATGCCAGAAGAGGCCTGATAAGGATAACAAAGGAGTGCAGCCACAGTGCTGTCAAATTGTTTAATGCCAGCATCCATCCAGCTCCTTATCTACCTTCGGACACTGGACAGTGTTTTGGAAAGAGTAGAAGAAACACAGAGAGTTCTTTGCACTTCCTTCAGAAAAAGACTGCAAGATCCTTCTCTGTCTACCAGCTTCTAATTTTACAATTTAACCTTCCTGATTGATTTACAACCAATTAATTGTGCTAATTGCTGCCAAAAGTCCTCTCTCTACTGAAATTTCTTTTTCCCTGATCTAGAGTCAGGGTTCTTCAGACCAGTAGGTGCATACCTCTAAGTAAAAAAGAAAAAAAAAAAGTAAAAAAAAAAATCTTGTTTTCCAGAAGCTCATATTTTAGGCTCAGAATCAGAATCCACAATAAACATATATTTTTGTGTATTTCCTAGATAAAATTTTAAATAACAGCACCAAAGCAATGCAATGCAGCCTTTTCCTGGTGCAGAGCAAGGTCACCCTGCTCTTGTGTACTCACAGCCTGGCCCCTTTGTTTCCCAGGCTGGGGGCACAGTGCAAACCCACCCCCAGTGCTGATGCTAAACAATGTCTGGAAGAATATGAATCATGGCCAGCCCCCTGCCATTTTTGCTGGAGGGCTAGAAAGCAGTAACTCAAAGAGAAGAGACTGAATTAAATATTTAGGCATTGTCATGCCTCAAACCAGTGCAGCAAGTTCTTTCAAAGCTCACCTGTCCTTTCTGCTGCTAAGAATTGCAGTCAAATTCCTCCTACTGGCTCTGGGTTGATGAGGCAACAAGATTATTATGTACACAGGCAAGATAGAATGAGATTTTCCTTTTACAGGCAGTAGCAAGATTTTCTACATGAGCTCAGGAATTCGTTATTCTATTTGATACAGGAACAAAGTACTATGCTTAAAAGAGTGAGAAATGAAATGTGCCCTTCTAGGTGAGCTACTTGTTATTCCTCATGATCAGGTGGATGCCACCCACATCAGGGAGCAGAAAAGAAGAGAGAAGAATGGTGTCCACCTGCCTGGGTAAAATCATATTATAGATGTAAGAGCACATTCTGAGCCAGGCAGTGCTCCTAGGAGGTTAATTTTTTCCCAAAGTCAGGACAATAAAGTTTTCAAGGCTTCTGCTCTTGAAACTTGTTCTTGCTTTATCTAGAGCCTTCCAGCTCTATTAATATTGCATTCCTCCAATACCTTCAGATGTGTGGACATATACATGAGCCTAGCATTGCTACTTCAGAAATATGAAGAAAATAAAAATTCTTCTAGAAAACTCTTCTAAAAGTTTACATTTCTTTTATGTGCCTGCTTTTTCACAGAAGATCTGCATCAAAAAATAGAAAGAAAGATTTTCCTTACAATCGTTGTAAAGGAATAATTTATATCATTTAAATTGGAGTTATTGCAGTTGGTTCCCTTTTTTTGTTAAGGTGGAACAAATAAGCGAGGATTGTTGATCCTTCACTGTAGGCCAAATCCCAAAATAAGGAGAGTGTTGGCATACTGAGCCTTGCAATATTCAGGACTCTTTGTAGATCTGTCTCCATTTGCAAGGTATTATTGACAAGGAGAGGAAAAGTGAGCGTGCAGCTTTTGATGGCTTCTTAAACCCCAATTAAACAATTTTTTTCACTCTGATGTGGCAAATTATTTCCTTGCCCATTTTTGGCCCAACAAAGAAATCATGTTAGGGATTTTGCAGCTGGAATAAATACTAGAGGAGAGTGGCAACACCATTACCTCTGTTGTATTTGCGGGGTGCCCAGATGAAGGAAGGAATGAATGAATCTGACTCCATGTTCTCAGAAGGCTAATTTATTATTTTATGATACTTACTCTATTATAGTAAAGAATGCTATACTAAACTATACTAAAGAATACAGAAAAGACACTTACAGAATGCTGGAAAGATAGTAATGAAAACTCATGACTCCTTCCAGAGTCTCGACACAGCTTGGCCCTGATTGGCCAATGAGTGAAAACAACCCATGGCAGAATCCAATCAGGCAATCACCTGTGGGTAAACAATCTCCTGACACATTCCACATGTGAGCACAACACAGGAGAAAAAGCAAATGAGATAAGAATTGTTTTCCTTTTTCTCCGAGGTTTCCCAGCTTCCCAGGAGAAAATCCTGGGCGGAGGGATTTTCCAGAGAATGTGAATGCCATGTACTTCAGTTAGGGAACAGAGAGGAGTGCACTGAAGTGAATAAATCAGTTACAAATATGTAAGAGAAATCAAGCACGGTAGTAATAATCTAAGCCTGTTCTCACATGTTGAGTGTGCTAATGCCAGGAACAGGGACTGCAATTGGCTTTGAGACCAGCTCCAAGGAACCCAGCAGGGACCTTGCTGCCCTGGAACTTCTGATTTGGGACTAGGACTGCCTGTCCAAGGGCAGTGATATAAATCCTTGTACAAATTTTTATACAAATGTAAAAATTTTGCCCCAAACTAAGGTTCATCCAAATGCAATATCTGCTAAATAACATTACAAAATCCATCTATCTATGAATCCATTAAAAAGCATCAACTTTCCATCAGCTGATCTTCCACACCAGGTTTTTGCACCAGACATGATTGTTCCATTCTGCAGGATTTCTACAAAGGCTGTTTCTGGTTACTCATATGAAGCTTCACATTCTGTAGCTCCTCAAGTACAGATTTGGCAATGAAGAAATAGACGTGGCTGTTTTAAGAGTAGTTCTAGTGACAGTGAGGTTGCCAGGATCTGCCAATACTTGCAGCATTTGGCAAAAAATTATTGCAGGACAACATACACTGAACAAATGAGAGAAAATGCAGGGTAAACTTGGATATTTCTCCCCCATGTCCTCAGCAGAAGAAAGGGAGTGATAGAGCAGCTCTGGTGGGCAGCTGGTACCCAGCCAGGGTCAACCCATCACACAATGTTATGTATCAGTTTGCTTGTGACCTGCAGTGGGAAAAGGAACTGTTACAGATTGGGCATGATGGCAGATTGAGAGCTTCAATAGGAAGTATTTGGAAACAAAAGTAGAACTGGCAAAAATGGATTCAACCTAATTATATAATTTCTGTATGAAGACCCAGTATGGCTGCATTCTGCTTCAGACATTTTGGCGACTGCAGGATGCAATTGCATATCTGGGCTAAATCCTTTTAACTGGAAATAGGAAATAATTATGCTCAGTCCATGCATGATGACAGGAAAAAGATGAGTTGGGAACTTTTCTGCATCTAAGGCTTTCTACAAGTTATGAGTGGTCAGCAGAGATTTGCCCAAGACCCCAGGTGCAGGTTTTAGATAATCTGTTATATGAAATCACTTGATTTGACGTCGCTGTGATATTGCTGATGAAAAGATTATACATAAATGGTAATTCAAAATGTCTGTCACAATCAACTGAAACAAAAAATATTCACTCTGTTGCTATAGATTCTGTAAAATGACTAACAAAGTGACAGCTTTAAAAAATGTTCCTGTTAGATTTGTAATGAAAGAACTGCAGCGTAATCTGTATTTTGCTGTATAGGAAAGAATAGAATATAATGTATTATCAGAGATGGGAAAAGACAGACCTAAGAACTTGTAAAGGCTATTAAACACAGAAATTAAATGAATTTTGGATGGTGTTAAGCCTTCCTAACAGTCCAGAACAGGCATAACATGTCAGACTGACTTTTAATAAAGAAGTGATTCTTCTACTATTTAATTTCCTCAAAGCTGGAAAATTTTAAATCTTGAATTATAAATAGATTTTATAAATAAGCAAAAACCTTTCATTGAATTAAAAAGAGTAACTTCTAAAAATTTCAGAAAAAATAGTGAAGAAACAAAGTCTGAACACAGAAACCACAGAGAGCATTGTTAGGTGGTCAGAGACCTGATCTTTGACTTTGTTGTGAATGATTGTGGTGAAACAAAAAACCTGGAATGTCAGGATCTCCAACTAATCATTTGGAGATTTCCCAGAAGATACCTAAATGCTGGAGATTTAAAAGTTCATCACAGCAAGGTGATCTTTGTGGCAGAAAAATTGCTCACACGGAGACAATCTGCAGGAGCCAAAGGAGAGCCCTTACTTTCTGCACTGTCTGCAAGCAAGAGCAGTCAGACATTTCTAACAGCCAGGAAGGCACATCAACCATATTAACCTCTAAAGTGCAGGCAGCAAGCAAGGGCACCTCTTCAGGGTCTTGATTGGCTTTGAGAACCTCCTACAGGGATCCAAAGAAATTCTCTGGCAGGTTTGTGACTTAGTTGCTGTCTTTTCAGTCAATGCTGAGTGACACAGAGGGTCAGGATCATCATCCTGGAAAGCTGGTTACCAGTCTAACCAGTACAGGGAGAGCAGCCCTTTGCAGACCTTGTTTTTTTGTGTCTACAGATAAAACTCTTCCCCTGACAGTTCCAAGTCAAGGAAAGGAAGGCATTTTTAAGCTGCCATTTGCTCTTGTGGGATTTCTTTTCCCAAGAATGCCACACTTATCAGAAGAGTTCACATCAACCTGCTACTGCTTTTTATGTACAGTGGTATGTGGGTGATGTCCCAAAATTCAGATAATACACAATGGGTAAAATTTGGGTGGAAGTATAGGCTAGAAGAAGTTACTAAAACAGAGTTAAATTTTCCATTTAGAAATTAATATTTTCAAAATTATATGTAAGTTTATTGATGTGTTTCCTGACCTTCAGAGTCTACCTGCTTCCCTACATCTGTTCAGTACCGTGCCCTATTTTGGTTGGACTGGGATTTGTTTACTTTTTAGTAAACAAAATTTTTAGTACTTTTTTACTCTTTTGTTCAGAGAGGACTTTGATTTCATGTTTTTTTCATTTGAAGCAATGATATTATCAGTGTGTAGTGGTCTTTTTTATGTGCTGAGCAGTTCAGCACTTTTAAAATATTTTTGATAAAGGTTGTTTTCATTTTGTTTCGTTTCTGCATCAGGTACCCACTCTTTTTTTTTTTTCTTCATGGAGCCCCACAGATCTTTGTAGCTTGCTGTGAGTTCATGAGGATGCAGCATTGAATTTTGTGTTTGGTTACCTTTGCTATACTTTGTCAGAACTTTATTTTGGGTCTTTATAAATTTGAAATAATTCCTTTGACTCAATAGTTTGGTTTATGACACTTTTAGTGAGATAAGAATTTGTATAATTACATCTTCCATGATTAGGATTTAGAATCATTTGAACAAAAGAGAGGACTAAAGAAGCAATCACATAATTAATAATGAACAGCCTTGATCACAGTGAGGACTATTCCATTAAGGAACACCATAGAAATGAAAATCAGAGTAGCCAAGGAAACAATATAAAACTTGGAGCATGTCCTGGTTAGGTATGAACAGTGATCCTTACACCTCTTTCCACTTTGAGTGGTTATTCATTATTAAGTGTGGGGGTTTTTTAGATTTCCTGATTCCCTGTTGAACAATTAAGGCCATGAATGAGTTAAGGCTCAGTCAGTCTGATTCAATGCACATCTTTCCATTAAGATCATGTAAGTGTAAAGGTTTAACTCCTGTCTCTTAGGAAATCACTGTTTTCTCTGTTATGAATATGGAAGTGTTCACATGCACCTGCACTACCATGCTGAATAGCACAGCTTCACAGACAACAACTGCTCCAACTGAGGGAGCTGTCAGCATTTTCATTTTCATTCCTGGCTTCTCCATTACAAGCTCAGAAACATCATACTGAATATCTAAACAGAAGGATCAAAGCACAGCATTCAGGAATTTGGTGGCAGATTTGTTTGGCATAACCAAGGAGTGAGGCCATTCTGGAGGGTGAATGTCTGAAAACTGTTCAGCTGGACCTTTGATTTGTGTTCTGTGTTCAGTCCTGGCACATTATTTGGGGAACTGCTTGTGTGCTGCTTTGCTAGCCCAGTGGAAAACAGTTTGAAATCTCATCAATGATAGAATCTCAATTAAGTCTGGGTTTTGGCTAGATTCCTCTAGGTACGCTGCTACAAACCAAATCTTTGCAATCCTGGGGTGAGCATTTGCGTACTCGAGGTTATGATTCCCCAGGTTCAGCAGATAGCATGCAATCTGAGAAATAACTGGCACTTTAGAGGTAAAGACAGAAACACTTCACTCCTCCAATCTTCTTGCCTTTTATCCATTGAATGCCATTTTAGAAATGTAAGTGCTTCTCAGAATTTAAGCAGACAGAAGTTTAAATAAGGTGAACTTGTTCAAATTTCCCCTAAAATCTTAGCAACACTTTATACTGGAGAAGCACAAAGAAGGGCCTTATTATTCCCTTGACAGGTAATTTTCATGCAGAGAAATAGAAATTATGAGTTTGAACTAATGATGGTTATCTTGTTACTCCATTGGAGAATTTTCCTCCTATAAAATAGGCTAAGAATTCAGCCTTCTCTGTACTCAAATTGTCATGATCTGGAGAGGTCAAGGTCATGAGCAGAGAACCAGGTCCCATTCAAACTGCAACCCACCTCCACTTCTTTATTTATTTGATGTCTTTTGTGGTGGCTGCAGTTATGCTATTCCTAAAGGTGACTACAAAGATGGGGAGGGAAAAAATGGGAGTGGTGTTCCATTCTACTACACAGAAAAGATGAGGGAATCTCTAAAGCACTTAGCTCCCTAAAAAGCTCAGGAAATTCTTTCCACTTGTTCAAGCAAGTGGAGCTGCAGCTCCTTCCTGAGGATGTGGGTACTTCAGGAGTTCACATCAGGCTAAGCTGACTGCTCTTTCCTGAGCTTCATCAGTGGGCTGGGACATTGCACCAAACTACATCTCCTCATGGTGACCCTGTGTGTTTTTATTGCCTTAAATAAAACAAAATATTTAGATACTATTTATGTTGTGGTTGATCTGCAGAGACTCTTCTTTGACAAAAGGACATTTAAGATCAGTGTGTGGGCTGCAGATACATCTGAGTTATCATTTGTGTTTTCACATTTACACTAATTTTTCATGAGGTTCTTCTGCAATTGCAAATGTCAGACTGTCGTGCAGGAAGGATGCTGTAGGAATATATGTTGGGATTTTATCAAATATAAAGAAAATATTAATTCTACAACACTGTTATTTGGACTGTGCTTTTCAATTCATCATGCTTCAAGTAGAGCAATGTGTTACACTTAGCTTCAATATAAAATTAGCCAATATTTAAATTCCTTAAAACATGTACTTCTGTAAAATTACTCAGAATGAGTATTTGTATGTAATTTCTCAGCAGGCATGCTAAATAAATTAAGCACTCAAGGAATATTTTAAAACTCTTAAGACCTTTCCTGAAAATGCTGTTGGGGGAAACATGTTTTGCAAAATTCTCTCATCTTATAGTTATATTTTGGACATTCATGGAAATAAAATTCCAGTTGCATAATTGTGGGAAGACAAGGATTAAAAAGACTTTACAGACAGATATACCAGCAACTGAGGCAAAGGAACCCTTTAGAGCTGTTGAAGATCTGGCCTTGACTACATTCCCTGTAAATGCTAACTTAATCTATCTGGAAAACTGAATCTGAGAGCAAACAAAATATAAACTGCTGCTCCCAGTCCCAGAGATTATCTAAAGGCATATAGATAATTACCTTAGCATATAGAATGTTACCTTCCCTAACATCTGTGAGAAACTGGAATGCTGTGTTTACTATTTACTGGGTATATGTAGGGAAAACAGCTGGCCTTGATTTCTGAAATAGTTTAAATACTTCTGTGCTTTCAAAAATGGTAACAATTTAATTCACTTAAAAAAAGAAATGCTCCTAAAATTGCCATAATTTTAATTAGATGTTCTGCTCTTTCCATGAGTGCACATGCACAAGTTCCAGAGCATTACCAGCAGGCTGGGCTACAAAATACCAGAAACTGTGTCCCTCCAAGCTGTCATTTTTCCTACTGTCTTGCCATCAGTTTTCTGGAGGCAATGCAGGCTTATTAAAGCACTGAGAATGAAACAAGTAAATAAATAAGTAAAAGTGTAATATAGCAACACTCCTTTGACAGCAACCCTACAGGTACAGTGCCAAAACCCAAATGGAATCAATCATTAATTACAAGTTTTGCTGGGCTTAATGGAATCTGAAAACAATCTAAAGTGCACAGGGCATGGTAAGGGATGAATGTCAGGATAATGGGAAAAATTTAGCTTTCAGACATATCTACTGCACATTAACTCTGATTTGTCTTTAGATCAAACAAAGAGGACAATTTCAGGGACCACAGGACATGCCCAACTCACATAAATCAATATACTGCCTATTGAGCTATTGGAGCATTGCTGATATAGATAAAGGGCAGATCTACTCCTGTATTATCTGTTCCTCCTTAAGAGCAAAGTTTTGCAAAGAAAGAGCTGAAGCTAGAACTTTCTAAAAACACACAAAGTGCATAGAAATTGGTTGAACAGGACATGAGGCTGGAATCATTCAATGTGTTCACTGACCAGAAAGCTGTTCTGAAGGAAGATCTTGCAGGTTGTATTGATGTACATTTCATTTCTGGGTAGAGATTAATATCACTGTATTTATCTCATAAAGCCTTAAATGATTTTTATTTCTGGTTTTATTCAAAAAAATTCATCTGTCATTTTTCTATTACAAATCCATTTGAAATGGTAATGGGAAGAATGGCTTGAATAAATGGCCTTTTGGATCAAAAGGTGAGGCAAGATAAGGATACAAACAAATTACTAATTGCTGCTATGCATAATGGTGTTATAAACAGTATTTTTAAAGGCAGAACCAGAGCATCATAGATTCATTTTTAGACTGACATGTTCATCATGATTTGTAATAACTTCAAATACACTTCCTTTTAACCCATAATTGAATTTTTCTCCCTCAGAAATTGCTATGACACTCCTACTTAAATTAATTAGAGAATGGAATCAGTATTGTACAATCATAGAATTACAGAATGGTTTGAGCTGGAAGAGACCTTTAAAGGCCCCTGAATCCAGCCCCTGCACTGAGCAGGGACATATTCAATGGATTAGGTTGCTCAGAGCCCTGTCCAACCTGACCCTGAATATTAAGGACTTATTTATTCAGATCCTCACCCTCTTACATATGCTGGTGGAGGAATGCTCACCCACTGGTGGGATTTTACATTTCTAGGGGAAATAGTGCTTTTGCAGCATTATATGTTCTCAGGAGAGAAAACAAATGAGATTGGGAAAGAAAGAATAGCAGTTTAATCTTTTTTAATTTTTACAATGGAATCCTTGGTGTAATCACTTGGGGAAATATTGGTTTAAGCCAGGAGTGTTGAGGACGTGTGTTATGCAAGAATCCTCATGTGTTATTCTCCCATTTCTTAAAAGCTTGACTGAAAAAATGAAAAGCTTTGTTACCTCATCCCTTGTGAATGACAGGGAGATGCTATCAGGCATGCCTTCTACCCTCACATAAGTGGAGTGAGTAGAGATAAACCTTGATGTGATTTACTAATAATTCATTCAGGATTGCAGAGGCTGAAATTCATTTCCAGCTGAGCTGGGTTACAGGTAAAGAAGGAATTCTGTATAGTGGCAATGGAATGGTTTACTTGGAGGTCTGAAACACAGATATCTATGAATAAGTATGAATTCATTCACTAATAACAAATTTTGTGTACTGATTTCTGTTTATTTAATCTGGGCAGCTCCATTACTCTATGTAGAAACCAATTTTCCAAATGAATATGAATCTTGGGTTGTTAGCCAGGTTCTATATCACTGTGGAATTAATTTTGATGATGCCTTTGAATAGAATTTTTAATTTTAGAAAAAAGACCCTTTAAAAGTCACTTTAAATGAATGCAATTGCCTAAAAAGAAACTGTTCCTCACTTGCTCCTTAATGGAGGAAAATATCGTTTAAATCCTCCATAATTAATTAAAGGCTTGAGTACCTGTGCTATCTGTTTAAGAGAGAATAATGATGCCAATTTCTTTCTGCAGAGCTCCTTAAAGTTTGCTCTTTAGTAATTCAGTCTTTAGAAAGAAATAATAAATTTATTTATTATTTATTAAACAGAAATTTTATGAATTTAGAATATTCTCACAGAGAACTGCTGCTCCTAACTTACTTTGTTTTTCTCTGGGTAAAGGTGTTAGAATTATCATTGGTTTCATCTCCCTTTGTCAGGGAAAGAAAATGTGTTTTCTAAATTTATAGTCAGCTGCTTAAGATGACTATTTCAATCTTTGTGTTCTGTGGTTCTCAGTTGCAATTGCAGGGAGATGCTGAGAGGGAAAGTAATAAATATTTTAATGCTATTCTTATTTTCCTCATTGTCTAAGCTTAAGAACTAGAGAGTGACTCTGGGTGATGGCAACTACCAAGGTCCCTCTTAGTGCCAGACTGCCTGTAATTCTGCTCTGGCTTGCCAGAGACTGCTTTGCAGAGGTTGGATGGGGGAAGAGAGACCCAAAATCATGCATTTGTATTGCATCACTTTCCCAGATGGTCTGTGGAATGCTGCTGGGTTATTTTCCCCCCCTCTTTTCATTATAAAATGGCACCACTTGATATTTAAACTCTGTATTTTAGATCGTTTACAATAATTCTTAGGATTCATTAGTTTATATTCCTCAAAACCTGATATTTTCTTCAGTTTCACTGAATGGGATGTGAATGATATGCTGAACATTAGAAGTAATGAGTTGTATATGCTGTGTCCTAGTTGCTTTCCTATGGGCTAGAGGAGGTGTTTCCCACCTGCTTTGAACTATGGCATTGTGAGAACAAATGAATTTCTCCACAAATGAGAGAAAATTTGCCATGTTAGTATGAGAATTTTGTTTAAATACCCAGTGTTCAGGTGGAACACAAATTCCTGACTGCTACAAATAGGTCTAGACTGGTTTATATAGAAACAAAAAGATATAAATGTGAGAAATGGAAACAGCAGAAGAAAAGGAAGACTGATAGGAATTTCTTACTTCAGGTTTTTGTAACAGGAACCAAAAGCTAAAGGGAGATTCAAAACATTTGCAGGCTACAGGGGAAAAGAAAGTTTTCACAAGAGAGTGAATTTCATTTTACAGTAATTGACCAAATCCTAGCATAAATTAGAAAGAATGGTTTAGTGGCTTTCTTGTCCATTCTGGTGAGGGATCTGCTGTTGAAAAGACAGACTATTGGGTTAGACAGTCCTCAGAACTACCCCGAGGAAAAGTCTTACATAATTAAGAATGTTCTTGAAATAAACATTTTAAGATGGAGGGAGGAAAAAAAAAAAAAAAGAAAAAAACCTGCAAAGAAATCAAATGTGGGAAAAGCTGTCTGTCTCTCTTTGCACTGAATTCTTTTTATGTCAGTCTGAGAGAGTGGTAACTTTAACTTCATATACAAGTTGCAAAGCCCCAAAGGAATCTGAACCTGCTGGACAATTTGATCCTTGAAGTCACTCTCTAAAAAACACATTAATAAATACAGATAGAGACCATCAGGAAAACAGAACAATCTTCTGGCTTTAATAGCTTCCTTTCCAGAATTTCTTTGTTGCTGTCTCACAGCTCCCCATGGCATCTGAGTCCTGAGGCTCTTTTTGAGGAAGAAGTCTAACACAATCTCTTGTCATATTAGTCTTAGAACAAAGGCAAACATAAATTTCATATGTATCCATTTTAACAACATTTATCTGCCTTGAGGACAAGAAGCTTGACTGGGTAGCTGTGCCTGTGTCCTGATCACTAAAGATCTTTCTGAAAGGAAAGGTACCAAGAAAGGAAAGATTGGTTTGTGATTTAAGTCTGAGAGCAGGACAGTGGGTCTTGAATCTCTTTACAGAATACACTGTGATGGATCATATCAAATCTATTTGATCAAATCCTTAGTAGCAGAGCAAAACAGTGATTGGATGATTATTAAAATGGCATGGAACACTATGCTGTGGCTGCTACTGGATGCATCAGCCAAGAACATATAAAAGTATAAATATCATGGTGCATAAATATCTATCTGAGGGAAAAATCCCAGCAATAGAAGTCTTTTTAATCTAGCAGACACACTTATCACTATTCATGAAAAAATGCAAATAATGTCTTTTAAAAATTATTATTAATAGAAGGGCAATTAATCATCAGAGTTATTTGTCCAAGGGGTGTTTTAGCTTCTCTGTCACTTGGAGTTTTAGAGTGAAGATTAAAATGTCATCCTGAAAGATTTGCTCTAATCAACCAGAGGTTATTGGACTTGATGCCACAATTAATAGACAAAAATCTCTGACTGTAATGAACAGGGAGTTTGGCTGGAAGACCCTATCTCTTCCTTTTGACATTGCCATGTCTGGCTTTATGTGATGCCTTGTGAAGGCTAACCTAGAACAGAGGCTAGATGGAGCTAAAGAATAAAGTTTTAAATGTTTTAAAAAGTTTTATTAAACTGCCTAAACAGATCCACCTTGGGCAGCACAACAGCCCAGCCAGGGCTACACCCCAAAATAGTCACAAAATGGTCACAAAATGCATGACCGTCACGGGGTCTCTCACTTTGATAAATTCTGGTCCATTTTCATCTTGGCATTAATTGTCCAATTAGAGCTTTAGCTTATGAAATTCCATCCTTCTTTTTTTTCTCTCTTCAGTCCACATTGTTTATGCTCTTGGGCCTGAAATTTGGATCATTTGTCCTTGGTCCCCAGCTAGAGAGGGAACTGTTTTGTTTCCCTACTCTGTGCAGAGAGCTCACCATCCCCCAATATGAGGCTCAGAACTACACACCAAAGCAGCACAGAATCTGAAAAACATAAAAGCTAAAACCTGAGGCATCAATTTTATAGGTCAGGGTGAACTTCTGAGGACCCAGGAGAGGCTTGAAAAGGGTAAAAGCTATGGATCAGAGTCCCTCTGAAATAAGGACTGGACAATGTGCTGGACAATGTGCTGGACAATGTGCTGGACAACATGTTCTAGCTGACACTCTGAGTGATGGAATGGGACTAGACAATTTCTGGAGGTCTCTTCCCATCTCAGTTGTTTAGTGGTTCTTTAGCACAACACATTTTCTTCCAAGCTCGTGTAATCTTTACCCCTTTGGGACCAGCATACCTCTCTGCCCATCCAAAACAAGTAGAACTACGCATGCTTAAAGTTATTCACAGATTCTTCAAAGATGCTCACTGTTTTTAAACTGCATTTTGACAGCCATGGAAGTAACCTATGATGTCTGGCAGGCAAAATACCCCTTCAATCTGTTTGGGTACTTCTGCCCCTTATGCATTTTTTAGTGTTTATTAATTACTAAAGAATTGAACTTTGCTAGCTTGACAAGTGCACAGACACAGGATTAAGCCTACTAGTAAACAGTTGGGAAGGTGAGAAGGAAATAATAGAGGTCCCATCCAGGCCTGAGAGCAATTTAATAAAGACGGATCTCTTCAGCAGGTCTTGCTTTGGTCAGCCTGTGGGTCACAGCACAGAGAGCTGGGTGGGTCATGGAGCACTGGGAGTTGAGGAGAAACTCTCAGCCAGCACTCACTCAGGCTGCTGTGTGGTGCTGTGTCTGCCCTTGGTGCCTGCCACAGCTGCAGACAGCAACACGTGGTCTGGCTTGGAGTTTAAATGTTTTGGAAGGCCTTCTGAGGCTAAAATGTGGAGGACCTTCTGCCCAAATGGTTCCCCAAAGCAGCTGGCTTTGCAGGGGTGAGATTTTCAGCAAGCAGCTGGAAGCAGGTTATTTTACCATGGCAGCTATCTAGAGAGTTCCAATGGAATTTAATTTAATTCTGCAGTGGTTTACTGAAGGCAGTCTCTAATGATATATTCGTTTCAAAGCATTCCCTTTTCAGCTTTGTCTCTCAGACAGCAATTCTTCTAGATCTCCTAGGCTCCTTAAATAAAATATATCTTCTCTATAATTCTTCCCTGTCCCCTATAAAGAGGTAGGAACAGGCATATGCCTGACACAATGCTTTTTATGCCACAAGTATTGTTACCAAGCAACCATCCCATGCAGCTTTGGCAGAACACAAACTTCTTCAGCCACTAACCCTTCAAACACCTGAAGCAAGATGTGCCAGCAGAAAACATCAGAGAACTAGGTGAAGCAATGCAGTAGCAAATGATTTTTCTGAATCAACAGATGATTAGGACAATTACAGGTCTGTGGTTATCATGAACATTTTATAAAATGCTGCCACAAGTGAGGACGTTGACTTGTATGTGAAGAATAATAACATCTATTTTTGAGAGAAGGAAATCTCAGTAATCACTTACCCATAAATTTTTATTATGGCAGGTTCAGCACATTCTATATGCAATTGAAAAAAAACATTCACAAGTTCCACCCCAAACTAGAACAAAGGGAGAGATGAGACATTTGTCAGTTGCCAACCAAATGCTCTCCCTTCAAACACTACAGGTAGTAATTTGTGTTAGGACAAAGCGAGCATAAAATTCATCTAACCTCACAGTGGCATTGCTGAAAGATCTTCCATCACAGCCATTAGAAAAAAATTTCTGTACTTTTCTCAGCTTCCAATTTGTGGCTGTGAGGCTTTTTGGAGTCTATGCAAGTGTGCAAGCAAAGGTGGAGGAGCAACAGCTTCAAGTATTCATGACTCATTTGGCTGCAGCCACCTGAGAGCTGCTGGGCACTGGTTGTGGGGTGTGTTTATTTTTGCCCAGTGGGTTAAAGGAGCAGAAAACAAAGTAAATGGAGACACATGTCTCAATCCATGGGTATACATACAGTCCCATTCCAGCTGGAGGACCATGAGCATTGCCCAGGGTAAGAAGCTCCAAAATGGGTTTCCACTGCCTGAAAAGAGGAAATTTCCATATAATCAGCCTTGCCTTTGCTTCTCTGCTGGTTAAAGGAGTTGACTTTCTACAGGGGCACAGCTTGGCCCCTCACAAGAAAAGGTCTTACAGTCCATCAAATCTCCTCTTAGTCCATAAATAGAAACAGGAGTTAGGGACCTTTGAAAATGAGAACATAACTTTGTGTGGTACATTCATCTGGCTAAAAAGGAGAGCTGGTGGAAACCAGCGGGTAGATGATGAAATCAATGGGACTCAAGGTCAGGTATTTGCTCAACACTGGTATCTGCTTTGAAAATGTAAATGTTATGAAGCTCATCTGTAAATTATAGCAGGCAGAATCTTGCATATACAGAGGCCAAGGTTGTCCTTTTCCATGCAAACAAATATCCAAGAGCTAAGAACAGAGTGCCTGAGGTCTGTTCGACGGCTGTGTGATGGAATAGGTTTGACACATCCAGTCCCTCACATGCTATTGATGCAGCATTCCAAAGTGTTTGAAGACTCCAGAAGACATTGAAAAAGCCACAAGGCTGATGCTGGCCAAATGACCCAACTCAAAGGCACGAGTTTCTCTTACTCTTTGATTTCTTGGAGCTGATTCCAGGTAAAAAGTTCCTAAGAAATAATGCTGGCTTCCAAAATGTACCAGTACTCACAAAGAAGGATGTTTGAGATATCTTTATAAATTTAGTGTTTTTTGAGGAAAAGGAATTATTAAGTAGCTCATTCTATTTTGAATTTTCATGCAAAATTTCTTTGAATGGCCTCTCAGTGAATGCAAAAGGGCAGGAAGAAAACTGTCTATGTTATTTCCTTCAGCATTTTTGTGGTTTGAGGGCTGTCTCCTGTCATTACAGATCATGTCTGAATGTGTGATTTACACTTGCCTTGTGGACCCTGGCTCTTTGAGACTCTGTCACATCATTTTAATTTTTTTTGTAATAAAAAATTGCAATTAAATCAATGGAACTGTACAAATAACCATGACTAAAATAATGTAATGTTTTTTCAGGATCCTACAAAGCAGGTTCACATTATACTAAAGGTTTCATGAAACTTTCTGTGCTGTTTTTGAGCTATACATGACATATGTGTTCCCATTTTTTATTTAAAATCTTGCAAATTTATGAGTCTCTTTTGCTGGTTAAATGCCAGGGTTTGCTGTTGCCAAGATGAACAAAACAAATGACAGAATTGTCTAATCCTTTTCTATTTCCTTCCAGAACAAAAGAGATCATTACAGTCTGGCTTCTTCACATACTGTGGCTATCGATTTTTTCTTGAATTCTTGTTTGAATGGATTATTTTAAATATGATTTTTCATGCAGAAATACTTCCTTCTCAGTGCTCTTCCTGTGGCATGAAAATGAATACTAAATGCTATTTAAAGGTGGACCACTGACAAGTTTAGTGTTTCTTTGAAGAATTGTCTTGTTTTAAAATGATTTATGGCAGCACTGATGCCTGCTAATCTGGACACTGTGCTGTTCCTGATCATTATTGCAAACTAAAAACTCATCTAATTAAATGTTCTACTGCAGAGATGAAATATTGCCAAAGTCCAGTCTTCCTTTTTTTTTTTCTTCTTTTTTCTGTGTGTCTGTCAATCCTAGAACTACATATCATGCATCTTTACCTTTGCTGTTTTTATTTCCTTTTCAAATATCATCTGTCTTCAGGGGAAATAACTTTTCTTCATGTCATCATTTTAGCTAATTTCTACTGATCTGATATTGAAATATTGTAATATTCAATTATTCATTGCATTTAGTAGCTGAATGTAGAAGTAAAATTTTGAGACCCAATAAAAATACCTTTGAAAATTAAGGGAACTATTAGAATATCATGCCCCAATCTCCTGAACAATATACACAGAGGTAATTTTTCATTTGTGGGTTTAGTTTTTACCTACATGACTTTATCTTTTCATATCATAGGGTGAATATGCATGGAGATTACACTTACAAAATCTGAATTAAACTCTTTCCTGTCAACTAACATCAAAGCCAAAATATAAAAAAAAGAAAAAGGGATACTCTGCTCAGTAGTTGAAGAAATTTCAAAATTTCACAAGTAGCTAGAGGTAATTTTTCCTGAGTTTAGTATACAAAAAGTGTGAATATTTTTGTAGCATTCAGAGATCCTAATCAAATCAAGTCTTTTTTATACTGTTGCATAAACACATGTACATTACTAATCAGAAGCTCTTTGAAAAAATTGAAAACATATTTCCATATTTTGAGAAAGGGATTTCAAAAAAATTTGTCACAATTTTTATCAAAAGAAAAAAAGGGCAGTAACTTGACATAGGAATAAAGGTGTTATTCAGAGTAATAAGAATTTGCTTATTTTTTGGACATTCTCTCCAGTTCAAGGTGTGTAAGCAAGTCCAACAACAGTGTGATTGCTTTTCCCACTTAGGACACCACTTACTTCAATGTCCGAGTTTTCCTGTGGAATTGTGCATTTAATATTCCTTCTCCTGGAAAGTGAATGCAAAACCCAAATGAATCACTGTGGAATGCCAGTGTCCACTCAGCACTGTTTTGTCACAAATCTCAGCTCGTGTTGTGGATAATAGAAAAGTAATCTGATATTTCGCTTTCCATTTCATTTTGGGATACATGTTTTCCAGCTTGTCAAGTACAATAAAGATATGACATGTGCAATAACCTTTTCTTTCATTGTGAATCAAAATGTGTTATAATAAAATAGGCTGGCAGAGTTCCATCAACCAGAACACTTTAACAAGTTACTTGCAATTAAAAAGTAAGTGGAGGAGGAAAAAAATGTCAGTTTGTCTTTGAAACCAGGAACAGGCAGGGTCTCATGACACAAATTTATTTTTTTATCATTTCAAGCCACAATAAATCAGCTAATAAATTCATTATTTATCTAATTTGCATTTCAAAGATTTTATTAATTAATTTTTGCTCTT
Organism: Agelaius tricolor; assembly: GCF_023055355.1. Taxonomy (NCBI): domain Eukaryota; kingdom Metazoa; phylum Chordata; class Aves; order Passeriformes; family Icteridae; genus Agelaius; species Agelaius tricolor. The sequence continues at coordinate 10,710,641 of NW_027269263.1, forward strand.
TCTTTAACAATTCATGGCTCTATATATTGCTGTATCACATTATAATGTGATTAATTCTGCTAGTATCAATCAGCTGTCAAGAAAAGCAACATATATTTCCTAGAGAGCTCCACCTCCAGAGAGTGGAAGAATCTGCAGAACTTTCATCTTCCAGCAAAAGCCAGATTTAGATGAAATGTATGTCTCTCACTTTAAACAACAAGGACACTTTATATATTTTTCAAGCATACATTTCCCTACTGTCTTGTTTCACCAGAGGAGATTTTATCAACATTTGATATATTACCTGCTTCTGCCCAATTCTGGTTAAATTATAAGGATAATAATTACTAATGTTAGTATTACTAACGTTTTAGGAGCTTCTTAACCTGAATAGATGGTAGGAAAACAACCTCCTCTGTCTTCCTGTGAGTTAACCTGGAAATGGGAATTCTTGGCAATGAAGATTATCCTCCCTTGGTCCTCTGAGTCTTGACTTTCCACATTTTATCAAACCACTAATCATGATAATCCTGTAGCCTGGTGCTTCTCTTTATTAATTCAGCTGCTCCTTTCTCACTCTGTCTCTTGCAATGCTCCTCTTGATCTCTTTGTTTTCTTTCTATTGCCTGTCTTTAGGTACTTGCACAGGAAAATTGCTGAAGAGTAATAACAAAAGAAGTGCCCTGCATTTCTGCAAGCTATCTTTATCTTTCTAAAATATTTCATTTCCATTCTTGCAAATGGAATTTATGAAAAATTTTAGGCTTTAAACTGATAAGTGCTTGTTTGCTTTTCAAAATATACCTTTGAAAATAATGATTGATGTTGAGAAAATAAAATTACCTTGAGGTGTAAGTTATAAAATGGGGTAAAAAAAAAATCAATGTGTGCTGTGCTGTATTCCCTAAAAGAAAAAAGATGTAACTTCATGGGTTCTTAAAATACTCATAATATTACATGAAGTTTTAATGACAAAAACTTGCAGGAGACATCCAAATGGATTTTGCAACAGACTCTTCATCCTTTGTGCAATTATCAAACAAAACATTTCATATGGAAGCATGTGGCTGTATAATTACAGGAGCACCTTGAGCACTCTGATTCATGGTGTCTCAGATAAGTATGGTTCAGTGGGTAGCACAATACATTGGTTATTGTGAGAAACAGGTAATTTTCTCAGCTTTGATTGCAGTGAAGTTTAGACACTTAATATTTGAGATTATTGATTTGTAAAATTGGTTTGATAGTGCTTGTCCCCACTCACATATCTGTGACACAGCACTTCTGACTGTGGCACCTTCAAACACAGAGGAGGACCACAGATTTTTCGGAAACCTGAAGTCTGTTAAGAAGGAGGATGATTCTGAAACAGAATGTTCTTTTTAGTTTTCTGGCTCAACAACTGTGTGATACTTAATATAGAATTATTCTTCCATCTGAAAGTACTCCCAGCTGTTGCAGTTTCAGATTTTTCAGCATTTACTGCTCCCTAAAATAAGGTGAATGTGGCAATTCTCCTGGGTCTGCCACTTAGGGTCATGACCAGACTTACTGTACGTGTAAGAGTGACTGGTCATACACAACAGAGTGAAAATGACAATGACAAAGTGGTTCCAGGAAGGACATAAACAAGGAAAAAAAAAAAAAAAAGAGAGCTGAGAATGTGGATGGGTCGTTTAAAGTACATGGAGATCATTTTGCCTTAATATTTTATTATCTGGTTTGAGAGAGGAATATGGTTTCATTGATGAAACCATGATTTTTTTCCTACCATTACAGAATTAAAATTTGTTTTGCTGGAATTCATTTAAATTGCATGCTATAAGTCAGGGCCATCACTAACAATCACCTTCACGGACAGCTGCATTACCAACTACACATGCAGAAATGTGCATTTCTGCAGGAAATGTATCTCTGCAGCCCCATGTGCCACACTTTAAGCCATTAAAATGCTTAGGTCAATCCTATGCACTGCTGTCCTGTTTAGGAATGAATTGCATTTTTTTGTCTTAGTTCAGGGTAGAGGGACACCACTTAAATACTGGGACCTCAACATGGGAGAGAACAACTGCACTAAACTGTGCACAAATTGTACACATTCACTATAGCAGGAAACCTTCCCCTAAAAATAATCCCTGAACCTCACCAGGGCAGGAAGAGAAGTGATTTGGTTAGCAACAGTCTGTGCCTCATTGCCTGAGACTCAAGATAAATTTGTTTGCCAATTGAGATTTTTCAGTTAGGTAAGTGCTTGGAAGTTATAATGGAAAATAAAATCTGATCTACAACCCTTCCCATGAAAAGTATCACTGCCTGTTTAGAAACCAATATTCAGTTCCTTTAAAGGCAGAAGCAGCACACAATCTTCTGTAGCCCTGGTGCAAGTATTGTGTTTGGCCTAAGGAGAAGGGGTGCAGGGGCAGCAGAAGGGCTTTTCATGGCAATCCTGGTGAAGACCAAAGGTGAAGGATAAAGCAGCAGATAGCTCACACCACTCAGGCCCTGACATCTCAGCTAGGGTGGCTGCTCAGTACCAGCTACATGACACACATCCCACACCCAAAGAATGAAGAACATCAGGTCATTTCCAGCAGGGCCTCAAACATTCAAGAGTAAATATTAAATATTTCCTAGGCAGAGTGGATCCAGAATTGGGGAGCTCTGACAGTTTTGCTGCCTGGTGGAAGGAGAACCAGCAGGATTTGTGGGTGCAGGGATGCAGGGATGCAGCCAGGCACAACAGTGAGCAGCTCTGCTGGAGAGCTCTTCCTTCAAGCACCACATGTGAGGGGCTCACACTGTTTATTACCCTTACAGCTCCCCAGAAATAAATCTTCCCTGGGCTTCTGGGGAGGAAAAGGAGGCAGCTAAAACAGACAGAAGGATTGCGTAACAAAATATGCAGTGCTGGAGGTACCTTGGAAAGATATGAAGGACTTTGATTTTTTTTTCCCCCCCAAAGATGGAAGAAACAGAAGTTCAATATAACCAATAATTTAGTGTAAATTACTTAGCAATTGTTTTGGTTTCACTCAGCTCAACATGTTAGTTATTTTCCTCCCCTTCCTGTTGGGTGTCTCAGCTATTTTTAACAGATGAATATGTTTCACTCCAAAGAAATAGAAGTCTTTTTATTATGATTTGGAACCACAGATAAGAGAAGTCCATGAAAATAATTTCAGAGCTAGACTACCTTGAAATTTATGTGACAGAACACATGAAACATCTTGATCAAAGTCTCCATAAATCACAGTCTCTGTCCACTCCTAGCTTGAGAAAAAAAACAGAGATACCAATTAAATTTTGAAGAAGTGGCCTGTTTCCTCCTTACCATTTTAGGAGTTCTGGGGAAGCATATGGTGAGGCACAGCATTTTAGCTTCACTTATAATCTGGATTTTTGCAGTGCTTCATTTCAGTTAGAGATGGTAGAATTTATTGCTTAGGAATCTCTACAAAAACAAGATTGTTCTGTCAATACTTTGAGGATTGCTGCTATTTTATTTTGCCATGTCTGGTAAAACTACCAGATAGTAGTTAAAAAGATAAAACATATCACAAAGAAGATATTTTTAAAAGAAAAAAGCAACACAGTGAAGAAGTATAATTTTGGAAAGTAGCAATTTAAGGAAAATCAGGATGCCTTTCAGTTCATATTTACACTGTAACAATACTTGTGCACATACTTTTTAGAAGATATGGACACATAAAGGGTGAATTTATGGCTTTGTAGTTTAAAATATGCGATTTTCAATGACTTACATGTTTTTCCCATGAAGCAAAGCAGAAAAATGTAATTAACCACTAAGAAAAAAATGTATCTATGAATTTTGCTTTTCCTTTAAACAAATAAACTTCTACTAATATTTCATGCAAATAAAATGAAACCTATCAGGATACATACAGGAAATACTTCTGTCTAATATGTTGGTAGCCTTCAAATTATTATATGAATTGTTTTTCAGAAAAATTTTCTGGTGTTCAAGTTCACTATTTGAGGGTGAAGAAACAGCCTCCAGAAGAAAAGAGAGGAAGGATTATGGAGAGCCACTAAAGATCAGATATTGGCAGAAACAATGACTGAAATGCCTCTCTGGAGGTGAACTAAATCATGTCTTAGCCAGAAAAAGACTTCCTAAACAACATTTAATGGTCTAGATAATGGGATGTGTTTTGTGTTAGTACAATATAATAGACTTTATGGTAAAATTTTCTATATTTGTAAGAGAAATACAAGGATTTTATATCCCTTTAAGGGTTATAAATTGAGAAGCACAGTGGAAAGTGGTTGAGTATTTTTTTTCCTGCAGGGGAGTAAATTTGAGTTGATGGACTCTATTCAAAATTTTTTATAGCTGTAATAAATTCCTATATGGTTAATTCAGCTTGTGGACACCTGTAAGGATACCAACCACCAAACACTGGGAATGGAAATAAGTATGAGACCACCTACATCTTGTTTTGAGGATGCAAGCAAAACAAAAATTTATATTATAATAAAAAGGAAATATGTCTTTTTTTTTCCAAACAGCAAGCAACATAGCATACAGGGAGGTTTCATTAACACCTACAATATGCAAATACCTCTTAGTTGATAATGGAGAAGGAATGATCTCCCTACTGCACCCTGTGGTGGGCATAAGCTGAGTCTACCTATTTAAACTGCAAATTGAAGATGTTGAGTATTTCAGGAAGAAAACAAAAAACTGGGCTTGGCATAGAAATGGTGAACCTAAAGATAATTCTCTGTTATGTGTGCAGCGAGGAGTAAGGCCTCTGAACTTGAGCTGAATGAACTGCAAAATCAGGAGATGATTGAATGAAATTCAATTCATTTGGGTGTATTCCCTAGAACAATTAGAAGTGTCATAATGGAGAATAGCATTAAATCATTAAAAGGTTCTAGCCAGAAATGGATTTGTCTTTAGCTCCCAAATAAAATGACATCAGAAAAGAGATGAGGAAATGGAGTTTCCCAAGCTGAACCTGTCCTACACCTGCCAGCAGGAAGCATGAACTGGGCCAGGAATGCTCTGACAGTGAACACAACCTTCCTACCCAGCTCTGAAAGGCAGAGAAAACAGAAATGTCTGAATTTCTGTGGAAGAAAACGAGGGGGTAAATGATGGCTGCTCTTTGGAAAGAAATCAGTGGAATCTCCCAAGAACATCACAAAAAGCAGAGGGAAACAGAGCTCATACAGATAGAGAAGCATTCATTGCTTGGGGAGCCTGGAGGAAGAGGGTATAACAACATTTCATGAGCATCCATTTGGCAATACTCACCTGAGAACAGGTCCTATATCACAGTTCAAATGTTGGGACCATAAGTGAGGATTCTGGCAGCAGACAGGTGCCGGCGTTTAACCCCAGCTGGTAACCAAACCCCACACAGGCACCCACTCACTCCCTTCCAGAGGCAAGGGGAGAGCACAGGATGAGTAAAAGTGAGAAAATGAATGGGTTGATGTGGTATTTTCTGGGGTCCCTGCTGTTGGAAGGAAAGATGAATCTGACTCCGTGTTCTTAGAAGGCTTCTATTCTATTCTATTCTATTCTATTCTATTCTATTCTATTCTATTCTATTCTATTCTATTCATTATGTTATGCTATACTAAAAAATAGAGAAAGGATACAGACAGAAGGCTAAAAGATAATGAAAAACTCATGACTCCTTCTAGAGTCCCAACACAGCTGGATGTGATTGGCCATTAAGTCAAAACAATTCACATGAAACCAATGAAACAGCCACCTCTTGGTAAAAAATCTCCAACCACGTTCCAAAGCAGCAAAGCACAGGAGAAGCAACCAGATAATTATTGTTTTCATTTTTCTCTGAGGCATCTCAGCTTCCCAGGAGAAGAAATCCTGGTGAAGGGATTTTTCAGAAAATATGATGGTGACAGATTGAGGTAGAGACGATTTAATAAATAAAGCAGCTTGTCCTGTTCTGCTTCCAACTCTCCAAGGAATGGTAAGGACAGTGCAGTTCTGTACCTGCAGGATCTTTTCCTGATGGTCCTCCTGTGACAGCAAAGGAAGACTGGAGAAACAAGGAAAAGCTTTATTACATGTAAAATTCTTTACTCACTTTTGAGGCAAAAAAACACTGGAGGAATAAATTTAGCTTTAATAGCACAGAAAACTCAAGTTAACTCTCAGAGTGGCTGTTTCCTGCAGGATTTCAAGCAATAATAATAACAAAACATTTGTTAGGAAGGCACCTATCAGGATTTCCTGGGTAGCAGTGAGGTGCAGTAATGAAAACATGGAAAACCAAAAGTTAATTCTTTGGACCAGCTGGCCACAGAATGGAAGTGTTGGACATGACTTATGAAGGAATGATACCTAAAGCAGCACCTGACATCCATACCAATGTACTGCAGAGCTCTAGAAGCAGCAGGAATCTGGCTATGCAGGGGAGAAGTTAAAGATAACAAGGAAAAGCATCAAACAGCCACTAAGTGGTGGCTGAGATCTATTCCCCATAGCCAGAAGTGGTGCATGTAATAGCAACCTCTGCTATGAAAACATTTAAATCTTGGTGAGCCATACATGCTGCACAACTCAGGATAACTCTGGAGACCTACTGTATATCATCCAAAGTATTCTGAGCAGGGAGAAAATTTGGGCAAAACATTGACAGAAGATCTGGTCAAAACTGAAACAAGACATTGTAATGAAAATATCCCATTTCTGCATAAATTTGTTCTGCAAACAGCGCCAGTGTGATTGCTTTTAAAATGCCAACTGTAGGGTACATTTAATTACTAAGATCTGGGTTACCAAGAGTTCTGGAGCATCAATAAGTAAGAAATAAAATCTCAAATTCTGAAAAATAATGATATACATTTAATACAATTCCTTCATAAATCAGGTAGTGCTGGCATGCCTTGCAAAGGAAGAATAGAGGAAATAACTGTTAAATCACAGTATTGTAATCTATTAAGCAAGGATCAAAGGCAAAGGTACTGGAGCATTGTGTTGCTCAGTTACAACCAGATGGAGATTTACAGAGGTCACAAGATGGGGCTTCTCTGGCACATAAGAGAGGTTTTTTTACTTAAGGAGGAAGAAAAGGAGCTATCAGAAAATGACTGACAAGCCAAAGCACTTCTGGGAATAGTTTTCATAGTTGCATTAAAGAATCAGAAAACAAACCAAACCCTAAAAACTTGGCACAAATAACACCAGCCAAAGAGAAATTTCCAGCTTACATTAAAGCTGCAATTTTATTGCACTTTTTTATCTGTTCTCTCAGTTTTTTTATCTCTTCTTGGTGTCTGCAAGGGCACATATCTGTTGTTTATAATCAATTCTGAATTCTTTTTCTAGCTTAATCCAGGTTTGCCAAGGAAATACAAGTTTTGTATGTGGTGCATTCCTATGACAGAGTAAAAACAGGCTGCCAACCATGGATATATTAATATGTCCTGTGGAAAAGAGTGCAGTCTGTGCTCAGTGGTCTGTGGTTAGCCCTGAATCTACATTAGTGTTTGTACAAGAGTCACAAAGTCAATTAAACTGGACTGCCTTGATTGCTGCCCCTGAACTACCCAAGGGAAGATATTGTTTGGGCTGGGGGAGATGCATCAGGGGAACAGCCATGCTGCTATTTTTAAGGTGTGTATATATTTGATTACTCTTGATTGTAAGCTTGAGGGCTCTGAGATAGCATGAGACTGGAGCTCAGATTTTTTCATGCTTAGCTTTATGTTTAAGCTTCTTGTACCAAAGTAGGTTATATTCTATAGTTTATGAAGTTCTTATGATCTGGGTTCTGCAGCGTTTCATAGCAGCATTTACTGTTTAATATTCTAGCCATATTCCATAATCAGAGGCAATAATATTTCCTCTTTGTTATCAGTTTTCCATTTTGCAAAGTGACATATGCCACTGAAAGTAAATGATATATACCTTGTCTATGGGGTCTCCTTCAAATATGTCATGCATGGGATTCAGGTACATAAAACACCCTTCTACTTCCTTGTTCTCCATTTAGGGGTTCAAATACAGATATTTAACCTTTTATAGTCTTATTAAGCCTGCCCAATATAAACACTACACTCAAAGCCATCATTTTTTTTAACAAGTACTAAGTGTTTTACTGCTGAAATCTGTGCAGAAGAGCAAATGGTGATATCATGTTTATCTTGTGTATTTAATGGCAGGGTCTGGACACTGCAATTCCCTTGATTGAGGTATCTTAGTCCTCAGCTAAACCATTTCATTCCTCCTTGATCAGGGAAGAAAAACCTAAAAGTTCTCTTTGCTTGTCTCAAATTTTACAAGGGTTTCTTTGCTGCCACATTTGATGAAAAGGCCTCTGCAACTTTCTCCAGATTTCAGAAAAATCTGTTGCTTTCTAGCTCAAGGCATCGCAAACTCCTCAAATTACTTTTTCAGCTTTCTTGTTTCTTCCCTAACCTTTTGGACCTTTCCAGACATTTTACTGAAAAGGAACCACTTGTAAGCCTTCCACATTCCAATTAGAGATGGAAAACATCTTACCTCTTTTTTAAAGGTCAGATATATGAACATTATAGTGAAGAAATGATCCTATTTTCAATAATTTGGCCAAGGGGTAACTGAATTCTGAGAAAAAAATACTTTTCATAGAGAAATTCTCAAAAATGTTTTAAATTTCTACTTGTATTTGCTTCCAGTATCTTGTACCTCTCCAGGGCTCTCCCTGCCCCCTTGGACACTGCTGGCCCAAACACAATTTCCAAGACCTAGGTTTGGGTTTAGGACACCTTTCAGCCTCCTCTGAAAGAGTAAATTTTTCATCTAAAAAAGGGACATCCGTTACAAATGGCACTATAAATTTTCTATGATAAAAGTGTGGCCATACAAGAAAAAATATGGATTCTTGACAGCATGACTGTATTGATGTCTCAAAACATGCTGTTTGGGCTCTTTATTTTTAAGCCCACGTGATGTAAACTGCTTTGAGGAACCCATAAAGTCTTTGAAGGTTTTGCTCAAATTCCCCAAACTATTCAACACTTAGGTCCTCAGCATCACCATCATATTACACAATATGAAATTTTTCATTTGACATATGCAGATCACCCTGGCTGCACCCAAATTAGAAATATCACATAGATCTGTTGCCAATTTACTATTTTTTTCCCTATCGTATTTCAAAGAACATTCAGAGATGCAAAGATATTTGAAAATTAAAGCTAATAAAAAACCTAATTTGCTAATTGTTCTACATCCCTCTAAGGGCCCAATCTTGTTTAAGCAAGGGAGAAGGTCCCTGATTGAGACTGAAAATATCCCTTCTTCCCTACCCATAAGTCAATCAAGAGAGAGTTGGTAGACAGATACCTGAGTCCACTCAGCCAAAATCTAATTAAAATATATCCTGATGTGTATGGACACCAAGAATACTGAATTTAAAAATTAGAAAAAAAAAACCAAAACAAAACGAAGTTATATTTTTATGAAATGATATTCTGATTAAACTCATCAAAACTCATCATTTCAGTTATGCAGGAAATATAGAACTCTTAAAATTATTTCCAATTTGAATTGAATACAAATTAAGTATGTTTATCCTCCCTGAAAAATGGCTTTCTGCAGACATTTATATCTGAGTGCCCACTATGTTATTTGGGATTATTAAAATTTTAATTTTACATCATCATTCATTTCTTTAAAATTGTATTTATTATTTTATGTGCTTTTCTATGGTAAAGTATCTTCCTAAGTGTTCTCTAATTAGCTAGTGTCAAGCTCCTTCACTAAAGTACAAGTGGAATGATCATAGAATAATTTGGGTTGGAAAAGACCTTCAGGATCATCTGGATCAAACACAAACCCAGCACAGCCAAGGCCACCATGTTCCTAAGTGCCACATCTACATGGCTTTCAAGCACCCCCAGGGACAGTGACTCAACCACTTCCCTGGGAAGCCTGAATAATGTTTGACAACTCTTCTGTGAGGAAATTTTTCCTAATATCTGATCTAGACCTCCCCTGGTGCAACCTGAGGTCATTTCCTCTTGTCCTGCCGTTTGTTACTCAGGTATGAGACCTACAGAGCAATTTTTTCCCATCTAATAAAGGAACATCCATTCCTTTATTTTGATTTTGAAAGAAAAAAAAAACCCCTAGCAAAATCATATCCCAGTGATTTTACTGGTTATCCATTTCACCATTAAAAATAGCAATGCACGATGCAAACATGTCGTGAGAAGCAATGTAAAATTACTGAGACACAGTAACTTTTGAATTTAACACATTTCAATATTTTACAGAGCAATCTGTTGGAGGAACCCTTTCCATTTAAAGGCTTTTCAAGGAAACCTGTTTTGAGATATAATTAAGAGTCTGAAACATGGTCAAATAGAAAGCTGGTGATGAAAAATGCCATCTCCAGAGGAGAGAGAACCCAAATTAACACTCAGCACTGGCACTATACCAGCTTAGAGGAAGTCAAAAGTTGAGTCCTGTGCATGACTGGCAATGCTGATGTGTAAAAAAGTAAGGTAATTCATCAGCTGTTTTTTCAAAAAAGTAACAAAATACCCCTGTACCCCTTAAAAACATCCCACTCCAGGAAGAGTGTTGCACTATAGGCCATGCTTTAGCAATATCTGATTTATGGATAATTTCTCACCTATCAGAACAAGAACCTCCTTTCCTTGAAGTCCAAAGTCAGCAGACAGCAGGCAGCTAGGAGGATTCACTGTCTTGAAATATTCTCCTAGGTTCCTTAAACCCTTTCACTATCATCAATACAGCTGCCTCTTTTTTAACTAATATTAAACTAATTTTTACTAATATTAAACAATCAAAAAGCCCCCTAGTTGAACAACAGAAATCACCCATAAATTCTCAGAGGAGCAACACAACCAGAGCTTTTTGAGCCGTGTTTGGGCAGCTTATTACAATCTCAAATGGCATCTGATAAGAGAAAAGGGACATCAACCCTCAAATATTAGAGTGGCCCTAAAAATAGCTGGTAAACAATGAACTTTATGAAACAGTGAAAGAGATTTTATGATACTGTTATTCCAGTTTGAAAGAAAGGATGAGAAGATACTATAAATGTTCAAACATTCATGGAAATATGGCACTACCATTTTTCTTGGAAGATTATATATAGATCTTTTTTAGGAAGTTTGTTTGGTTGGGTTTTTTTGGTGTAATTTTTTTGTGTGTTTATTTTTTTGTTTGTTTGTTTTATTTTTTTTATGAAAAGCATTGTTTGCTGGGTTTTTTTTCCTACTTGAAAGTATTCCCTTTAATATATCATTCACAGAAAACTCTTGATTATTTTTTGAATATTAGTTCTGCTTTACCCTTATATCTGAGCAAATTTTATCTACTCGTTAGAACAGTAGAAAGATTTAGAACTGATTATTCATGTCTGCTTTTTCAGGTTTGTATTCAAATGAACTCTTAATTTCAGGGAGCAGACTGGCAATGATAACATAGCTAAATAGGGATTGATAAAGGGTTATTACAACAAAGTGGTGTTATGTTAGCATTATGCTAAATCCTTAATGAAAATTGCATTGACGAGATTATTTTCTTTAGAAGAATGTAAAATAATATAGTCAGAGATATTAAGTGTAGCAAAAAAACCCTAAATGAGCCTGTTATTCCCAAAAAGTAGTTGCTCAAGCATATATTAACTTCCCTAATTACTGAACAAGCCTTTATAAATGTAATTATTCACAAAATTTAAATAGCTGCTGTAATTAACAATACTTAGTAAGTGTGGCAAACAGAATAAAACTCGGAATATTTCCTTTTTCTATCTGCAGGTTTCAGGACATTTATGCTCATGATTTCTAAGTGCAGTTAAGATTTGCTAATTTCTGTTTTGGTAACAGGCTCTGACCTTTCGTCACACACATCTACAACTATAGATTTATTAATTCTTATTGATAACAGCTAAGTGTGGCAGCAGAGAGGTCAGTATGGATTATGAAGAAATTCCATTTCTTATTTAATTTTTCTTGACTCCACAGTGCTGAGAAACCACTGCAGACAATCCCCATGGCAGGGCAGTGCTGGCTCATTTAAATCTGTGCAAACCCCAGCCAGAGCAGCGGCTGCTGGGTGCTCTCAGCCTGAAACAATGGCTCTGCCCACACTTCTCCCCTCCTGAAGGATGATTGTTTTGCTCCTTTGGTTTGAATTATTAGGAGAAAACTTATCCAGTATTGAAACCTTACCAGGATAAGATGCTCTTCAGTTTAAAGATCCGCTTGTCACAAAAGTAGTGCTGTATTGATCCCCTGCAAATGATAGGGCTGTAGATCTATACTAGTATTCCCATTTTTCAGTGGTTATATAGTGGACATGGGGAAAATACAATTTCTCTGCTGTAATAAAACACTGTGAGAGTTTTGGGTCCATCTTCTTTACTTCACCTCTAATTTTTATATAATATCCATTTGTATCACACATCACATTAGACAAAATATTGTATTCATCTTTCACAATCCTAAACAAGCTTTAAGAATTCAGGCTAATAGGAGCAGTACTTTATCTCCAAATCTACTCCTTATCATTTATTGCTGTTACCTTCATCTGGGTAGCTCAGTAGGAAAGGAGACAGCCTGGGATTTTTGGGTTTTGTTCACTGACCTTTTTAAAGCAAATGCTCTGGAGGGCTACACCTTTCAGATCTTGGCTGCAGGCAGTGCTGCTGTTCTGGCTGTTCTCACTCTGTTACAGGGAGAGATTCTCTTTGAATAAAGCACTTGTCTCAGAAGAACAACAAACCAGTCTCATGCCTTTACCAACCCTAATCTTACAGGACAAGTTATCATTAGTCCTGTGTGTAATATGAATTATCAATCTCAAATACTCAAAAGAACTCAAATTTACTGAAAGGAATGCAATTGGAAAACACTGATTTATGTTCCATGAATAAAACAAAGCAAATTGAAATCTGAAGCAGTTCAATGTGTAATTTTTCCCAAATGGCTGTTATCCTTAGATGAGAATAAATTTTGTCTAAGTGGGAATTTTGAGCCTGGTCTCTTAAACATTATTTCAGTCTTACAGATATTAAAATATCCTGTAAATTTAAATCTCAGTCGTATTACAAATTACCATGACTCAAAAGGAGAAGGTCCTAGAGCTGGAACTGCTGGTGCTGAGAAGGCAGTGAACACACCACACAAGGTTTTGGGGGAAGTGCCAGAAGCAGGACTCCACAAGTCCCATGTCCTTGACTTATGGCACTCTTAGCCCATGGCCCTCTAACACTTGGTCAGCATTTTCCAGTTCAGTTTGATCTGAAATAATGAGTTCATCTCATGATGCTGCAGGTTCACCTGCAAAGAAATCAGTCATGCACTCCAAAACTCTTGTGGTGGGAACCAAAGTGCAGAAAATGGGGATGACCAGGTGAAGAAATTCAGAAGCAGTCACAGTTGATCTGAATTAAAAATCTAACATAGACTCCCCCTGGCTTGACCTTATACCTGCCACCTTTCAAAGAAAGACAAAAGAAAACAAGTTTTTTAACTTTTATGGCTACTCAGTAAATGTGCTTCAGTTATGTCATAATCTAGGAAATGAATCTGTGGGAGTAGATTGAAAATATTGAATGTGGAATAAAATACAATTCATAAAGAAGAATTTACAGAGATGCAGTGTTTAAAATGATGTTCTTTCTGAAAAAAAAAATACATTAGTTGGTGTAATGAAATTTTGGATATTTTGGGATCAAATCTCCAGGTTACAGGAAAACTCTGCCTGGACACACATTTGGATACCAAATCTAAAAATGCAACTGAGGTTTGTCTTCCTCAGATAAAATAATGACTAATAAGCAACAGAGTCTGGACGAGTCTGGAGATGGGATTCTGCACTTGGGTTTCCTTTGGACTCCCTCCCCAGTGACAACCAGTACAACCCATCAGGATCAGAGAGGCTGTCCAGAAGTCACAGATGAAATTTAACAAGAAATTATTTGATGATGGGCATGAAGGATTCGGGCCTCTTTCACTTCAACACAGCTGCTCTCACTCTGTGAGGCTGACTTTCATTTCACTGGAGACAGTAAATCCATACCAAAAACCAAAATTACTTTCCAGAACAACTTTAACTCCAATTTCTTGACTTCTACATTGTATTTTTATTCAGTCCTTACTAGCCATGTGTTTCTTAGTCTACAATGTTTCAATTTCAACACTTAATAAGGAAAAATAGATTAAAAAATCTTTCTGTATCTGAACCTTTGGTCTTAGCCTACAATATTCATTACCAAAGAATTACCAAATCCCAAATTACCAAATATATTTTCAAGCTGCTAAAACAAATATAAAATTCAATAATAAATTGTTGCTTCAATGTAGGAAGTATTTTCTACATTGCCTTAGGCCATTTGACGAAATTTTGATTATTGTTTTTTCTTGAGGATAAGTTTATTTGACATATAGTTAATGTGTTTAAGTGTTACTGTTTAAAAAATTACCTAATTAGTTTATTTATAAAATATTAAAATATCAAAGGCAAAAACACATTGATAAACCTCTGTTAATGAAAAGAAATTAAAATTTAATTGGAAAGTTACATTTTCTAGGAATTCTTTTTCCTCAAAAAAAAAAACCCAAAACCAAACAAAACCAACTGAAACAGTTTGGGAAAAAATGGGGTCTGTCTTTGATATTTTTCAGTATGAAGATACTGAATAACCTACAAAGTTATCTATATAGTTTTAAGGATGTTGGATGGGGAAGAATTAAATTATGAAAGGAAAATGAAATTATGAGGCATTTTCCATTAGCATAGAAATATTCCCAGCCACGTTATTTATATAAAATATGTCCTTCCTGATAATTACATCATAAACAAGACAGCTGCTTATTGCCTTTTTTATTAAGTTAATTTATTATTGCAGACTCAGAGACGGGAGGCTCTGTAAATGTGCAAGTACGACCGTAGAGGTACAGATATATGATATTTAAAACAAATTATTAAGGAATTTCAGAATATGATTGTCCATTGCTGCTTGTTGCTACATCCTGCAATAGTACAATGAAAGGAGAAGAGATATTTTTTTTAACTTCAAATTAAATTCAGAACTTTTTATATCAAGTCCTTAAAAGCACTAAGAATTTTTAAAGAGAATGGCAGTCATCTCTTCCGAGAGTGACCACAGCTCCCTGTGGTGTGTGTCTCTAATCCATGGAGGCTGATTGTGCCCTCAGGAGAGGGAAATAATAAAGTCACACCCTCTCCCTGTGGAGCAGAGAGCCCCAAGGGTATGTGGGATGGCTCTTCCCACTGCTCTGTCACAAGGAGTTCTTAACTGCGCTGGTTTTGTTAAAGATGGATTTTCAAGGCAGGTGGGTGAGACCTTGCTTCCCTGACTCTTTTAAAAAAAATCCCACACCACCATAAAATGAAAGACCTTAAACCTCCTTTGTGGTTTACACAGTTTTTATTAAATCTTCTCACGGGGTTAATGATGAGGGAAGAGAAACTGTTATTTTAAATACTTAAAAGTTCAAGTTATGTAATGTATATTGACCCAGCATTCATAAGTAGGGAATTTTTATTGACTGTATCATGCAGGCAGACATCAAGCAAAAAAAAATCCCAGCATCCAGTGTTTGAGCATCCATAGAGGGGTTGTTGTTTATATCATGAGTTCTGGCTCATTGCAGTAGAAAATAAGCTGTTCACACCTGTATGAAATCCACACCTAAATGTACAATTAGTGAGGAATTCAGATGCCTCCAGAAACTGTGTGTTCAAATCTGAGGAGTAGCGTGGGTCTGTTTTGTAATGTAAAGTATTGTGAGGTTAATTTCAATCTCTGTAAAAGGTTTTAAGTTTGGAGACACCTAATCCAGAGAAATTTCTCATTTCTCCTGTCCCAAGAGGGTGCTGACACCCCCTCTCTAACAGCTTCCATGGACACAGGGACTGCTTCTTTCTTGATCCTTCATTTCCTAAACCTTAGGAAATAAAAACCGGGGAGCAGCAATTAGAAGACTGCAAAGGTAAAACAAGGAAAGAACTATTCAATATACATCTATTACAGAAAACTTCTAGTAAAATGAGAGATCATGAGGATTATTACATGGGTAGCAAAGTGAGCAAGAAACAGGCTGAAGGGAAGATATTTATACTGCATAGCAATAGGAATTAGGAAGATTTACTAAAATTCTTGAGATTGAAAGAAAAATACTTTCAATAAAGTAACTACTAAAAAAAGTATGCTGATGGAATTTGCTCAAGATACAGAGCACCAGGGGAGAATTCCATGAGAATTACATTAATCTCAGAATGGGTTGGGTTGGAAGGGACCAATGTGGGATCATCTTGTCCAACTTCCCTGCTCAAGGAAGGTGATCTCAGAGCACAGGGCACAGAATTGCACAGCAGTGGCTGACAGGTACACACACCTTAATTTGCACACACCCTTTTAAGCTCTCATGGAGCATGAAAATCAGTATTTTTGCAGAGTCCATTCATTTTGTTGATTAGATACCTTAAAGATCTAACTGTTAAAGAAATAGGATGAAATTTCATGCTGTAAAATGGGAGTACCTCCACTGAGAAATTAATAATGAAAACTGAGGAGTTAACCTGTTAGAAAATACAAAGGTGCTGAAAGATTTGGAGGCACCTGATGATCAGATGGTGACTCTGAATTTGCTATCTCTCTGCAACTCCTGCTGTGATGTGGGATTAAGAAAAGAAGGTATTTTTGGGTCAATCTGACAATCCTGTCAAGCTGTCAAGACTTGACTTCATATGAGGAACTAGCAAATTGCCTTTTGGAGTTCAGATTCTCCAAATAAAATAAAGAAAGAAACAAACCCAATGAGTTCATGGCATAGAGCTAAAAAAAGACAATTTGAAGGAACAGAAGGCCTTAAATTTTTCATTAGATTTAATTTAATTAACCTTTGATTTGATCAGCTGAGTAAATCCCTAAAACTGCATGGACTAAACGTGAGAGCGAGAGAAGACCAATTTATGTTAATTAATTAATTACTGAGAAAAGTAAAAGCTAGGTAAATACAAACACAGTTAAATTGGCAGTTAGTTTACAGCTTCTAATACTCAGAGGACAGACTCTCTGAAACATCCTTCCTACAGCAGAAATCCAAGAGATTTTAAGTGAGAATTTGGTATGTATATGAAATATGATGGCTATTTTTCCCTGTATCAGCAAGGGACATCACTACAGGACCCAACAGATCTGCTTAGAACTATTGTTCATTGAAAAATCAGTCACTGCACTGAATGCTCTGAGGCAATTTGGAAGCAGCTAATTGATATGTTGTGTACACTCAGCAAAATTATTTAATTTCCCTCGTGCCCCAGTGTTCAGGCAGCACATTCTCTATGTTTGGATAATATTTTTCAATAATTACTTTTCTCTAATAGCTGCAAGAATTTATAAAACATCTTAATTTCATTAATTTAGCAGCCAGTGTGGAATTTTAAGCAGCAAGCATTCCCAAACTTCAGTGGCTTTGCAGATGTTGTGATGAGTAAAACTAGCAAATTGAGGCATCTTGGTTAAAGTGACATGCAATTAGTCATGCCAAATTACATTTGTTTGTTTGGGTAAAACTGGGAAAAAATCAATTTCAACAGCAAGAAAAGAACTTTGGATGATCTTGTATGTTTTGTAGAGGATCTCATCTTCCATCCTCTTGGCTCTTACTGTCTTTGAGAATTTGAATTATTTTCCAACTTCTTTTTACTCCCCACTCTGGCTTCCTTTCTTCTGATACCACAAATAAATTTCTGTCAACACTTTTCTGACCAAAAATTCAACTTTTTCTGCCTACAGTGCCTTTTTGAACCTTGTTTCAATTATCTTACTGTGAGCCTTTCCCCACTGAAACTGCAAGTGGGACTGAGAAGAAAAACATTAACATTATGTAAACAGAGAGAGCTTTCAGTACACTTCCTCTGAGCCAAGGTTTCCTAAATGTTACACAATCAGAAAAAGGAGTTTAATGTGCACTAAGCTGGCTTTTTTTTATCATGTGGTCCATTTTTTACTTTACTCCAGAGGTGAGATACTCCCTTTTCCTGCAAATCCTAGCCACTACTTCATGATACAAGAAAAAGAAAAGACACATGAGAGAAACATAGGATCATTAAGGTTGGAAGACACCTTCAAGATCATCTAGGCCAATAACTAACCCAGCCTCACCATGGTTACCCCTAACCCATATCCCCAAAGTGACACATCCAGACATCACTTGAAAACTTCCATATTTATTTGAGAACATTTTAGTGCAGGCTAATGCAAAAAGAATACCAAAATTATTAGTATAACACCTGATGTCAGACTTTGATGCTTTCAGGGACAGAAGGCAATGGGTTATGACTGGAAGGTCTCAAGCAGTTGGACACAGAAAGCTTGCAGACACAACCCCCTCAAGAAAAAAAAAAACTGATAAAATGCTAACCCAGTGAAAGTGCATACTTGTGTGCTGTGTGCCTGTGCTTGTGTTTGGACATGTGAATGCATCTAGGCTTAACTGTAATTAAAACCTGAATTAGTATTTAAACAAAACTATGTCCTCTTATTCATTAGCCTGGTATATTGGTTTCAGAATTATCCATATTTTTCAATTAATTGAGCATTTCTTGCTTGATGTGGAAGGTCGAAGAACAAAGCCACAGAATAAATGAAACCAACACTATTTTTAACAAATAACAATACTCATTAACTGGAAGAAGGTCATTATACTGCAATTCCCTGCTGCTTTGTTATTTTCACAAGCAGTTTACATAATGAGATTTGAGAAATCCTACAAATTGTACACTGTTTACTAAAACGAGCATGAAGTGCTTAGCTCAACTCAAATAAAAAACTATAATATTTCATGATAGTAATTAGAGTTGTTTTGTAGCATCTGCATATCAGGATCTTGATGCTTCATGTATGATTAGGACATCATTAAAAGCAAGCACATTATAAACTGGAGATACAAAGACAAATATCATCCTGGAGAATTTCTCATATTAAATGTCAGTCAAATGTCAGAGGGACACAAGTCCATATTTGTGCTGACAATAGGCTGCTACATGTAAGCAGCACAAGGTCACGTCTTTGCTTACTGCAATGGTGATACTGGAATTATTATTTGAGAAAGAGTTTGCTTGTCCCTGAGCCTTCTTCATGATCCAAAAGTGGCCATTGCCTTCTGCTTTATGAGTCCTTCTCAAGCTGTTCCATGTGGAAAATGTCACATCCAGCTGTATTGGGTCATTTTCCAGACACAAATTTTAACTATGAGGTCTGCTGAATGTGCCTCTGATAACACAGATCACAGGAGACACTGCTCCATCATGTGAGGCTTGAGAATCTCTGTTGATAATTCAGGTGTGTTAACCTTCCCTGATGTCTGCCATATTCCTCCTGGGCGGGCTGGCATCCTCTTCCTAAAGAGTGACAAGAGAAAATTATTGTGAGCCAAGGATTCACCATGGCCAAGCTCCCCTCTCCTTCTCCCTGTGCAGAGTAAATGGTGTCCATACTGTACATTATTGGGGCTGATCTTTGGCTTCATGGCCATCCTACACTCCTTGGTTTCTCAAGGATGTGCAGGTGAGCTGACACTTGCCAGAGTAATCACAACAGAGCAGGAAAATCTGCTTCCAGGACTCCTGGGATATGCACAAAGATTGAAAACGTGAGAACTGCCCTAGATTTTTGAGTGGTTCCACCTTTGAATTATTATGATCAAGTTAATTTTCCCCAGATAGTGGAGAGAATTCTCTGCAACCACTGAAAACAGAATTTTAATGATACAATGCATTAAGAATGTGAAGGGTACTCTCAGGCTTGTTTAAGAGCAACAAGGAACACACAAGGAGAGCTTTAGGATGGCTGGCATGCTGAATAAATCAAAGTGCATGTGATTTTATCCATACAACTGTTGGATTTCAGTCATATCCATTACTAGCAAGACCCAGAACAGGTTGCTTCCCAAATGGTTTCTAAGCTTTATTTAAGAGAAGGCTAACTTAATGACACCAAAAGAGAACTTGAGAATGCTATTAAAATTGCACAGAGTTGCTGACCATGCTTTTAGTGTTTCAGCTTGTTGCCAAGTGCCAATTTATTGAGAGGTATAGACATACTGGAAGCCACCATATATTTAAATTCTCTTTAAGATTGCTCAGGCTCCAGGCAGAAAGCATTGACTACTCTCATATCCTTTTTTATCCATTGAAATTTGCATTGTAGTAGAAAGGTTTTTCAGTAGGAATAGTGTAATAAAATTAAGGGGTCCTAACCCACTCTGCCTCCCAGGATCATGTCCCCATTCCAAGCTATGGGCTGCTTGCCAATGCTGTATTCATTATTGTTATATTCATTAAAACTGTATTTACAAGAAATAACAGGTTTAGCCTGCCTCCAAAAATGCAAAACACAACAGAACCAAAGATGAAAGGAAAATATACTTCATTTAGCCCTAGCTCTGCCTTTCCTTGCCCTTCATCTTGTTGACCAAGGGCTTCCATCCCTTCCTCTCCTGCTGACATTTTGGCCTCCAGTGAGAGTATCCACTGCAAACCAGCCCAAGGCAGAGATGCCCCCAGCTGCTCACAGTCAGGGTGCCAAATGGCTGCCACTCTCCTGCCCATGAGCTCTGTGGGGACTGGGACCTCCTGAGTGCTTTTGGCTCAGGGGATGGATCAGGTAATCCATACCTGGATGATGATAACACCTGGATAACGACTGAGAGCGCTCTTCTGTTTGGTTGCTCGCCTTGACTCACAGTCCCACTGAAATCACAGCAGTGCTCATCAGGAGCTGGAGTGCTCTGTGTCTGGCCAAAATCTTGTATAAGGATGATATTGAGTGTAAAACACAGAACGTTTGATTTGATTTTGGTGAAGTCATCTATTGTGATAAAGCCCAAAACCTGAATCTGAGAAACTCTCAGGTGTTCAAATCTCTTCACCAAGATGCATCAGAGAGTTCTGAATTTTCTCATTCCAAGCAGTCAACAAATATACCAAGCAGAAGAACAAACTTTTTCTGTCAAGGTGGAATCCAGAGGACTAGATAAAAGCCAAACTCATTTAATAGTGTTTTGATGGTTAATGAACATAGATTAGCAGGCTGTTGGATAGATGTGTGTAAATTTGCTCTTGATGTTTTCTTGCAATGAACTACTAAAGAATATTTTCTTCTGACAACTCTTTAATCCCTTAGTTCAACTGCATGCAAATCAAGTGCAGTGAGAATATGATTATTTTTTAATTGATGATTTTCTTCAGCATCTCATTTCTTTACATATCAGCCCAGTTATTTTGTCTCATAGATATCAAAAAATTTCCTTTGAATACAGAATCCTAGAACTGCAGAATTGCAGGAGTGTGAATGCACCTCTAGTTTGGGAGCCCTCTAGTCTTTCTCCCCTACTATACAATTGACTTTTGAAAATCTCCAACAGTGGAGACTTCACAAAGGCTATGGACAACCTGTCCCAGCGTGTCATCAACTTTACAGTAAAAAAAAAAAAAAAAAAAAAAAAAAAGTATTTGTAATGTTGCAATTACTAAATTCCCTTTTCCAAGCACAAATAAATCACTCTTGATTCATTAAGAGATGCACTTAAACAGTCTGAATTTTCAGCATTCTGACCTGTATGAATATTGTGCTGATTTCCTTCAGGAGGAAGTAAAAAATGGCTGCTAAAATAGCTGCAGGTCAGCTAGCAGTGATCACACTGCAGGGACACTTGCTGCTCCAGGAGCCCAGTGAATGCCTGTAAAACCACCTGAGACCTGTCAAACTTTCATTCTTTTCAGGCAGAGAAGTTGGACTTTTTCCTCTTAATTCTTCCATAATAATTTAGGAACAGTGAGAGCCTGTAGAGGATGTCAGTTTTCAATCAAATTGAGTTGAACTAAAGCATAAAGAGCTTGTATTTTCATTATGAATTTTCAGGCTCTCCTAAAGCCTGGAAATCTTACATTTTGATGGAAAAAAAACCAACTACAATGGCTATTATTAAGATTGTTAAGTCCTATTATGATGATGGCACCCAAGGGCCCCAGCCAGGATCGAAACATCTTCTTCCCCTCTCTGCCTTCAACTTGATGGGACATAAAATAACTCATAAATGGTGCCTGACAGAAAGAGCTTCCTGCCTATGCAATGCCTGTCTCTTCTCCAACCTGCTTCTTACCTTGCTACTGGGCATGCTGTGCAAAACACTATGATTTGCTCTTGTACAGTAAGCAAATAATGGTGATTATTTCTCAATGTGTTTATTTTCTTCATCCAGTTGATTTTCTCTATTTTTGCATCCTTATTTCTGGGTCCTGCATCAGTTTTGTGCTCCTCACTTGCAACACTGATTTTCCATTCTCCCTCAGCCTCATTCTTTCCTCATCCTACCCTTGAAGGCTCTTCTGTCTTTCATGTTTTTTTTCTTTTATAATTTCTATGCCATGTCCATTGTGTCAAATTGCCAAGGCAGTGTTCAGACCAACCAGAAATTGGAATTGCCTACCTGACCTTTCTCATACTGTATAAAAAGATTGGGCTAAGAAAGAATGATACCAGGAAATCAAAAAGAGCAATCATCCTGTCTGGTACTGACACCAATTCATTGCTCCATGTTCACTTAATTTTCCTCATCTGAACCATCCTGTTATGCCCTGTGGCCATCCTATAACACCTTGCTTAACTTCTCATCTGGGATCAGAGTGACTGAAAGCAGGGGTATCCTTACTCTATCGAAATTTGCACCACACTGATGATTAATACAGTTGGTATTTCTCTGATGGATATGCCTAATAGTCAAATGAAGAAGTACTAAAATAGACATAAAATAGGAAGTTCCTTCAGACAGAGGATCACCTTTTTCTTCCAACTCCCACATGTCAATCAGATTATTGAAACTTAGGGTGGTCGAGGTTGGAAGGGACACCTACAGGTCATCTTGTCCAAATGCCCTGCTTAGCCACTATCTGTTCATCCCACCCATAATTCATCATCTTTACAAATACCTTAAGGGAGTTTGTTCTGAAAGCCTGGTAGACAATATTCACTGCTCTCCCCTCATCTAGCTAAGATGAATAAGATTCCACTAAGATGGATAACATACATGATTCACAAATTTTCTTTTCTTGACTCCCAAAATTCTCATGTTGCCCCTCAGTTCTTTGGCTGCACAGTAGGAGTATGAGCTCTCTGCTTTCCTGGCTTGGAATTTCACCTGATCTATAAATGAACATTGTAGTTCACTTCCTTCCACCTAATCACTTCACTGATAAATTCTTATCAGATGTAAACTTCCTTCTGTCTATTTTATTGGATTCTGCTGACCTTTGTGCTGTACCTTTTTCACAGTCTTATTCTTCATTATTCCCCTTACACAATCCTTTTGTATCCTAGACAAACTGGAAAAAAGTTTGCAAGAAAGAGCAGAGATTTGCCATTAATAGGACAGACAGAAAGAAATCTATTGAGTAATGAAATAGAAGCTTTTTTTTTTTTTTACATTTAAACAATATTCCAAGTACTCTTTCTGTGAGTTGTCATAATGTTCTTTCATTGACTGTCCTGTTGCATATTCATCAAGTGTTACCTCCTGGCTGATCAGAACTTTATTGCTTATAATAGAGATGTCATCTGCCATCAGATAAAGCCCTTGATCCAGGTTTTCTGTGCAGCATTTATAATTGGGAACAGCATCTGACTCTCTCCTGAGATTAGCAGCACAGTGATCAATGCCAGACAGTTAATAAGCTCCACAAATTGCCTTTATGAGAAAGTCAGGACATTCAGTAGAAACCTGAGCTGTGCAAGAATCAGACAGGCAAGATACTTAAGGACACAAGAATCTGACAAGGGAAGAAGCACTTACAGATAAACTGCACAGCAAATGAAATATCATGTAGGAAGTTCAGACTGTTTAATAGCCTAGAAGGTTATTCATGTGTGATGTTCTCAAGAAAACAGTACGATGGTAAAGAACAATCTGTACTCATTTGAGTGACTCCTAATTTCAGTAGAACAAAGAACTCAGAATTAAGTATAGGTTTAGTCACAGATGTTACAGAACTGAACCACTTTAAAGAAAACATATGATGCCACTATACAACTTGGCTTCTGTTCAAATCAGCAGTTCACATTTTAGTGGCTTCAGAAAAATAAACTATTTGTTTATTTTTAGTAGTTTTAATATCTTTATATATTTTAATAATTTTAATACAATTTTATATTATTTTAATATTTTAAATAATGTTAACAATTTTTTAAATTAAACCTTTTTAAAACAGCAGAAAGGCAAGGGCTGGCTGGTGGGACCCAGACAATTTTTATTTTTTCAAGGATAACTCATTATTCTGCTTTGCACTGAAACCAAATATGAAATAATTTAATTTCTCTAGAAGTAGCATCAGCAGCACAAAGCAGCTGGAAGCTGGAGGTAATCCTCATCATGAGGTCTGCAGCTGTCTGGGGTGCATACTCCCCCTCAATGTCAGTGAGTTTGAGTCAAACTCTGACAGGTACAGAAAATTGTCACCATCTATGGAGTGCCCTGGGTGACAGAGCTGCCAGGGGCTGGTCTCTCTGTGAACACTGGCACCTGGATGTCTGGGTCTGCATAAATGACACAGTGCAAATTTATTTGCTGGGTGGTCAGATGGGATATCCCCAGCACACAAAGTTCTGAGTCTCTGAGTCTGTTTTCCTTGTTAGACATGGGTCATGGTCTTAAATGGCTCTCATGAGAGCAGCCATGGTGTGGGATTTATTCCCAGCATCATAACCAGAAGGCCAAAATTTTATTTTCAAGGACAGTCCTTAACACCAAGTACAGTTGTTGCTTTAGTAACACTCTGACTGGCCTTTGAAAAGCTGTTTCTGACTCAAGGACCCAGGCAGCTGCATTCCTGGAAAGTGTTACATCTCTGTGTAACCTATCACAACAACCTCTTATTTCTACTTTCAGCATGCAGGCAAAGCAGGTGAATTTTAGTTAAAGGCTTGTACATAAGAGGAACACAGAGCACCATCCTCTCCCATCTCAGGCTTTTCATGTAAAGCTGTTTTATTCCCCTGGACTTAGCACCATTTTGAAGTGCTACAACTTTTACCAGAATAAGTCTTTGAGCACAGATCCTCCTTAGAGGTTAGTACAAGATCCTCCTTAGAGGTTAGTACAAAGGAAATTAAAATGCTAAAGGTTAGTTGTGCAACTTAGCTGAAAACCATGCAAAAACCTCTTTTAAATGGTTTCCTACAGCTGTGCTTTTTTGTTCCTTTTTATTGAAGCAGATCCGATCCTTGTGAGGAGTGATCAGATTGTTTTGCTTATTAGTGCAAGAGGTTAAAAATGATTACACTTTAATTATTAAAATAACAGAGACAAACTAATTTTTGCCAAAGAAAATTAATGATGACTTTTGTATCAGTCGTTATTTCTCATAAATTCTGTTCACTGCCATTTTTATTAGAAAGAACTCCAGAAATTAATACATACTTATTATAGACTCTATAATTTATTATGGGTGAGAAATTTCACTAGTTTCTAATAAGGGAAGGGTTCACCTACTCCCTCCTGACATAGAGACAAATTACAATTCCCCTTTCTCCAAAATTTTAAACTGATGTCTACCAAGAATGTGCCAATTGCAAACTGATCTAATTCAGTGCATAAGATACCTGAATAACTACCTCTGATTCTTTCTACCCTAGCTTGCCATTATTTTATTTTTAAGAAGACCACTACCAACAAAAAAAGAGCTGAAGTGTATCCTTTTGTAGTGTGAAGTACAAGTACCTTTGAACATAACAAGGTGAAATATATTCATGGCTTTATCTTTGAACAACTTCATTTACATGAGTGCTTTAAGTATGTGTCAGATACAATTTGTTTTTAATGAGTCCTTAATGAGCCTAATTACATCCTGCAATTCAAAAGGCTGCCTAATTTTCTCCCTAGTCAAAGTTGCCCATTTGTTTTTCTTACCCATTGTAATCAGAACAGTATTTACTGCCCTAATTCCCTGAATCATGAGTCTCTCGTTTGGAGCAGGTAGAATCAGTGATCCCTGGCTTGAAAAGCAGCGAGCAGTTGGCACAGATGCACCAGCTCTTGAACAAAAGGATCAGTCAGCACATTACCTGGAACAACAGCCTCTTTTATGTCTTTTAATATCAGTGAAGAACACCTGATTACAGAAGTCACAAAATAAACTGAGTTGGAAGGGACCCTTAAAGATCACTGAATCCAGCTTCCAGCCTTGCACAGCACCATCCCCAAGAGCCACCCTTTGTGCCCAAGAGCATTGTCCAAATGCTTCTTGGTTCCTGTCAGGTTCTGTGACCACTGCCCTGAGGAGCCTCTTCCAATGCCCAACCACCCTCTGGGTGAAGAACTTTTTATTAATATTCAACCTACATCTCCCCTGATGCAACTTCAGGCTGTGATAGATGAGTCAGGTGATGATTGACTCTCACAATTAATGGACAAATATCATGTATGTAGGTTAAGAAAAGTTATATAGATTTATAGTTATGTTGTACCCCCTCACGCAGTTATCAAGGGACAGCTGGAGTTGGAACATCTGGGAGGGCTGGCTTGTCACTGTGGTGACACCTGACCTCCAATCAGGATTTGAGGAGGAGATCTCCACCACTGGACAGTGAAGAAGGGGTTGATGGACAGAACTTTGGGAGGGGTTAAATGGTTAGAAAGGAAAAGCCCTCCACGGTGAGGGGACTGAGCACAAGGCAGGTAAAATCTTTTGCTCCCAGTGCTGTAACCTTTTCTTCTGTCTTCTGTTGTATTTTTGATAAGGTGTAATCAACCTTCCTAAACTATGAAAAGTGAGTAGTTGTTTCTCACAAGGCCATTGCCTTGGGTCCTGTCCCTGTCCCAGAGCAGAGATCAGTGCCTGTCCCTCCTGAGGGAGCTGTGACTGCAGTGAGGCCTCCCCTCAGTCTCCTCCAGGCTCAACAGACCCAAGCGCCCTCAGCCGCTCCTCACACGGCCTCCCCTCAAGGCCCCTCACTATTGTCTTTGCTGGGAATGTCCCAATGAAGGAAGGCAGGAATGATGAATCTGACTCCATGTTCTCAGAAGGCTAATTTAATACTTTATGATACTATAATATATTAAAGAATGCTATACTATAGGAAATAATACAGAAAGGATACTTACTGAATGCTAGAAGATAATAATGAAAACTCGTGGCTCTTTCTAGAGTCTCGGCACAGCTTGGCCCTGATTGGTCAAAGAGTGAAAACAGCTCACAGCAGAATCCAATGAAACAATCACCTATTGGATAAACAATCTCCAAACACATTCCACATGAGCAAAACAGAGGAGAAGCAAGTGAGATAATTATTGTTTTCCTTTTCTCTGAGGCTTCTCAGCTTCCCAGGAGAAAAATCCCCAGGTGAAGGGATTTTTTCAGAGAATGTGAATGCTACACCTCACCATCTTTGTTGCCTTCCTATGGACTCCAATAGTTTCATGTCATTTTGGTATTGTGGCACCCAAAACTGCCCCAGCACTTGAGGTGAGGCAGTGGCTGCCAGGGCACTGCTGGCTCAGGTTCAACCTGCTGTGACCAGGACCCCCAGGTCCCTTTATGTGGCACTGCCTTCCAGCACCTCATTCTATACCAGCTTGTTTGATTTTCTCTTTACTCCTACTGGCTGGAATTGCTCTTTTGAAGTGTAGCAACATAAACACATTTTCAAACAATGGTGAAAAGCAGCAGCCAAACCAAATGAAAACTGCTCATAATATCTGTGACCACACTTATGGCATCTCTCTGTGAAACTGAAGGGTCTTCTCATGGGCTGTGAAGTAGCACTTTGCAGCCTCCACAACAATCGAGTAGATACACTGACAGCAGGGTTAGGAGAGGAGTTGGGATAATCTCAAAAACCTGAGTTTCTCTAGCTAAAACACAGTTGCAAATAAGTAATTTCTTGTGTTCATCTGAGGATGAATGCAGAGTTTTAGACTTGCAAAGAAAGTAAGAAAAAGAAAATCAGTGTAGTATACAAATGAAGAACTGGAGCATAATAAAATTTTGCAGAAAAAAGAAATGTAATATAAAATAGAAAATGTAAATTAAACACAAGAAGAAAGAACATAGTGAAGCAAAAAAGACAGGGAAACATTCATATTACTGCAGAGATGATACAAGGCTTCTGATATAAGTGAAAACAGATTTTTATCTGTAAAATTTTGGAATAGATCAGTAGTGTTAATGCTGCAGTTATTCTGATGTAAATCATTATGGAGGTTAGTCCCTTAAGTCCTAACTCAATGTATATTAAAGTTATTCAGAAACTTTACTTGCAGAGACATCTGGATTGAAGTATCTCAGTACATAAACTGCACTCAGGCAAAAATAAAAAGTAAAAAAGTATGATTTGCTTAAGAAACTGGGGAATCTCTCTGGGCTAAAAGAGATAAAGAAATAAAAAGAAAATTATGTAATTTGTCTTTGGCAGGAAAGGAACAAGTGAAATGACACCAATTTATCTTGAAAGAAACAAAAGTAGAAGTAGGAGAAGGCATGAAAAAGCAAGAGCAAGAATTTTGACTAAAACTCTATCAGTTCTTCCCTAGGCTAAAAATAAATTGCTAAATAAACGCATTAAAACATTCACATCTTTTTCTGAAGAAGGAAATAATCCTCATTTCACAGATAAGTGAGCAGAGGGGATGCAGGCTCAAGCAAGGGAGGTATTGACGCTTGAGGATGTCTCCCACCAAGAATAAAATTCTCCAAATCCTGTTTCTCTGCATCAGCCTGGAGTATCCGAGCTGCTGGTGCTGAAGTTGTGCTTGCAGTGTGCCCAGAGGGGCTCCCCAGGGCTGAGCACAACCAAGTCCTGCTGGAATTGCAGGAGGGGTGGGTGTGGTGTTTGTGAGGGTCCCTAGGATGAGTGAGAGGTGAGAATTTGACTCCGTGTTCTCAGAAGGCTGACATAACATAACATGACATAACATAACATGACATAACATACTAAAACTATACTAAAGAAAGAGAAAGAAGACATCAGAAGGCTTAGCAAGAAATGAATAATAAAAACTCATGACTGACTCCTCAGAGTCTGACACAGCTGGACTATGATTGATCATTAATGAAAAAACAATTCTCATGGAACCAATCAAAGATGCACCAGTTGGTAAACAATGTCCAGACTACATTCCAAAGCAATCAGATAATTATTGTTTTCATTCCTGTCTGAGGCTTCTCAGCTTCCCTGGAGAAAATCCTGGGCAAAGAGGATTTTTCAGAAAATGTCACGGTGACAGGTGGGTACTCTTCTGATGGCCTTGTGCCCAGGACTTCATCCCTCAGAAGTCCTCAGGGATCCCTCCTGTGTCAGAGAGCCAACGCTGCCCAAGATACCAAAGGAACATTTGCTGCTGGCTCCTAGTTTTTTTCCCCTGTAGTTCAAAGACTGTCAGGAAAAAACAGGCCTGGGTCTCATCTGAATCCTCACCTGTCTCAGCTTGGCAGTGGCCAAGCTGTGCAGTGTCCTGAGACAGGCCCTTTTTATTTGTCCACATCAGAACTGTTTCCTTTGCTTGAAATGATGAAATATTCATCAGACTCAAGAGAGAGAAGAGAGAGTGCATGGATTTGCTCTCTCTCTGACCAAATAATTTAGACTCTAAAGGCTAGTAAGGGAAATTTGGATTCCTGTTTCTGCTCCAGATGACTATTTCAGGTTTTGGTTTTTTTTGTTTCCTACATTTTCTATTCAGTTTCTAGAAATCATATTTTCTCCAAGTTTTATTTGTCAATCTCAACTGCTGGATATTGGCCTCGGGAATTAATGGGAGAAAAAATTCCTTCATGAATGCTGTCCTCATATATCTGATCTAAACCCACCGAAATCAGACCTGATGTGTCTATCTGCTTGTTAAATAAGTTTACCCAGCTGCAGCCTGTGATGATGCAGTCAACTAGAGGAAGCCAGTAAATCTGAGTTAACACAGTGTGCTTAACATATTTTTCCTGACTGCTGGCTTGATGCCTATCAGTCAGGAAAAAGAATTCTGAACCTGACTACTCTGTTTCTTTTGTTTTTATCTATGTGAGCTCATACCACAATAAGAAATTAACATTATATATAAAGTATTGATTTGGATCTAAATCTATTAATTTTTTTTAAAAGGCAAAACAACCTCCAAACCAAACCCAGAAATGATTGCCAAACCTTCCCTTTACTTCCAAGGGTGGGCTGTGATCCCTGAGAAGTACTCACCAAATGTTTAGAGTTTGGAAAAAGTGACTCTAGCAGATCAGTCTTCCTGAAAAGCTTTAATTAGAATATAAATTTAGAGGCCACCGTGTCCTTGCTGCTGATAGGAGAACCTTACTCATTAAGAGGCACAGCATCAGGTGTTCTTTTTGAGGATCACAAAATATTTGTTTTGTACATTCTGCTCTAGTCTGGAGGGTGTGACAGGAAGTGTAGGCCCTGGTATTTTAAAGAAAACAAACCTCCTGCTCTTTTTTATTTACCACCCTTACACCCATAGGCTGCAAAGAGCTTTAGGATTCAGCATGGGAGAGCTGCTTGTTAGAATTGGGCCTGTAACAGCTTTGTTCCTTCTATCAAAGCCCTTCATCTCAGAAATTTGCTGACTGGTATTCAGCAAGTTTGAAAGATAGATGCAAAGAGTGATAAATACATGGTTGGAAGGGACCTGGTGAAGATGTCTAATCCAATTGCTTGCCACAAGGCAAGATCAAATGCAGCAAAAGTATTTCTGACAGATGTTTATCCAGTCTATTCATAGGAATGGCAGTGATGGATGTTGTAGAGTGTCTCAAGGCAAAGTGTTCTCAAGACAAAGAAGAAAATGTTCTAGGACTAGGAGCTAAATGATGGCTGTTTGAGAGCTTTGTTATCTTGATTTACATTAATATACATATCATCCATAGGGTGTGGAAATTATACCTCCTGCACGATGTACTGGCAATTGGGACTGTGTGAGGACTGGAGATGTGTATGGTGAATCATCTGGTGAATCATTTTCAGTTAACTGCTCTTATAAAATCTAAAATCTTGCTATGTGGCAATGTGGTTTAAGGAGAACTGTCTTAGGGATGCTATCTTTAGCCATTTTAAGAATACATGATGGCATCTTCAAATACATCCAAAGGTTTTGACCACAGATGCCATTAAAAGCTAGGAGACTTTGCATTCAGAAAGTTGCATGCACACTTTAGAAAGGTGCATACATGACTCTGACATTTCATGAAAAAAGATGATTATTATTGAAGGTGTAAACCACAGTGCTGTTCATTTAGAATTCCTAAGTACTTGCTGAAAATGTGGTGTCACCTTAAAGTGAGTATGCTCATGAAATTAAATCAAACAAACAGATCACAGGTTGATGTGTATGTGGATTTCACTGCATGTTTTCCTTTGTCTCGTTTCAAATACCTACTTTGTGCATATTTGAAAGTAGAAAAAGAAGATGAAGATTCTTATCTTTCATGGCCTCAAAGAGAAACAAGTTTGAGATAAAATTTTAAAATCAATGATTCTACAGGATTTTTTCCAAAATATTTTAAATCTTCAGATCATCTGTTTAGATTTTTTATGAAGTAAAACTCTCCATTTTTTTTAACTCTCTGGGGCTCTGCAGCATTATGAACCTTTTTAACAAATGGCTAAACTTAAACCAGAAATTAATCAAAAAGTGTGCTTAAAAATCAGGGAACCACACTGAACACCTAGATAGGTATTTCTCAGGTTTCTTTGTTGAAAATGCCCCTTACCCAAAGAAAATAAAATATTTTCTGATATATTAACATCTTCTGATCCTGAGGAGTATTGAAGACATGAGTTAGTGAGAATAGAATTTGCAGGGCAACACAACTGCTTTGAATACTTTTTGGGGTTTCACTAGAAACTACTAATTTCACAGTATATGTTTAATGATACAATCTGAGCTTGACAACTAAGCAAACATGGGAAAAACATCTGGTTTCCCCACTAAAAATACAGGAAACAGAAAAAGATAGTTTTATTCAGCTCTCTTAATGACACTTTCAGTCCAGTATGACAGGGTGTAGAAAGGAGCAGTGAAAACAGAACTTAAAAGACATTATTCCTACATCATTGTGCCTTTATCTTACTTCTATTGCTTGTAAGAATTTTTTGTCAAACATATACAAAACAATGAACAGCAACACTTTTATGAAAGTGCTTTCAATGCATGAGATGAACTCTCATTCACAGTCTTTTTGGAAAAGGAGAGGTGTCTCTAAGTTTGAAAGGATTCAAACCCATAAAACAAATGCACAAATTTAAGTATTAACTTGACTTTTGCTAAACATAATAACAATTATGTAAATGAATAGTATTTCCCATAGCTATAACTATTATATTTTTAGCCATACTGTAACTTTTTTTTTTTCTGGTGAATTACAAAACACTTTTATTGCCCGATTTACTACAGGAGACAGTATTATTCCTCTTCAAACCTCCTGTTTGTATTTTGCTGTACCATCCTTCACTGCTAATGAAATCACAGGATCTGTAGGAGCCACATGAGGATTCAGGAGCATCATGGACAGTCAGAAGGATGAAACATCAACTTTTCTCCTGTGTATAAAACCCTGTGCTGAGAAATGAGAGAAGAAAGGCGGACTCATTGAAAGGTTATTATGGATATTTCACTTCTGGAAAACATTCAGCATTTTTCCTTCACTGAAAAGAGACACTAAATCATTCCTGTCTCACAGTCCTGGTTTGCTTATAAGGTACTTTCCAAGACATGCACACTAGCAAGGTAAAGTGAATTTGAGGGTCTCTCCTACAATCCCCTAATAAATAATCAAGTTCAGCCATCCAAGAAATGTTGATTTTTCTATCATTCTAATTCTCCACAGTATCACAAGCACTGTATGCTCCTCAAGAACTCATGTCCTTCCCTGAGAAAACATTTTATTTAAGTGGACATATGTTTTCATAAGACAACTTCTTTTCATACAGCATTCCTAGGATGCAACATGACAAATTCTTAAAGGTCAGGGTTTTTTTGAGCTAAAGACCTAGATTTTGGAAACCAAGTTGTGGAGGCACCTTAAGAAAAGTTCTGCTTTCTCCGGTGGAAGCTTGCATAACTCCAAATTTAATCAAAAGTTTCTTAGCCCTGCTAATAACCATCTTTGGGGCACTCTAATCATAAAACAGAAAGAACAGCTATCACTGGAAGTTTGATCTGGATGGGTACAGCAGAATTTCTGTGTAATTTAAGTAGGTTATCCTACTTACTATTTTTGTAACAGAAGGGCAGGCTTTAGATCTGCCAGGTAAATACGTCGACAGGAGTTTTAGTTGAAGAGACAGCAGGTTTTCTTCAGAATAAAATAAGCCTTCATCATGCTAAGCTCTGCAGTAGAGATGGCTACAAAATGTGTGTTTGTTGGACAATGACAGGAGCTACAGAGAGCCCCATTCTGTGGATAGTAGGGCTGAGCTGTAGCTTGCAATCAGGAATCTGCTCTCTGCCTCCCAGGGTTCCCTCTTCCATGTCACTAAGTAGGAGATCAAGTCTACTTAGATTTGACCAAAGCACTGAATTATAGAAAAGGGAACTGTCTTGCTGAAGGAGATGCATTAAAGGTATGGTGCTATTCAGGTTCTCATCTTGCACAGTTTTACTGAACTTTAAATACTTTTGAACACATTTACACTTTGATTTTTCAAAGGCATTCTGCCTTTCAGCCTCAGTTATTTTTTATCTTTTTGGTCTTGGGAACTCCTGCACTTACTCTAATTTTTTTGTGCCTTTGTCATTACTTCCTCTGTGTGAAAAGATTTCAGGAATATGCCACACATAGGCACAAACACTAATAAGTGCAATATTATCTTTCCTTTATATCTAACTCTATTCCAAAGCAGCTGCAGTGTCATAACTGATCAGGGACATTTAATTGCTACAACATTATGATAAACAGTTGGGAAATATTGAATTTTATTTGCAGTGATTGTATTCTTCTGTGTTATACTTGCTAAAGGGACTTAGTAATATTGATAATACTGATTTAAGAAGTCTGAGATTAATTTAAATATAATCTTATTCTAAAGAGGCATCCCAAGAGTAATTCAAAATTGAAGGGAATTTGGGGTGAAGGAGACATTTGGGGAGAAGCCAGTGAAAAATAACTGAATATTTTAATTTTTTTTTTGTGTACCACAGCAATATCAAGAAAACAAAACTGAGCTAATTCCTGGACTTGTTCTAGCAGGCATTTCATTAAGCCCACTGTAATTCAGATATAAACTCCACTCTGTGGAGGACAGGACTTACCTTTTAGTACCTTTTTCAGGCTACCTGGAGTGTTTCACACTGTACAATGGTTGCTTTATTAAAAGGAATCCTCAAAGTTGTTTCTGAGAAATGGATGAGAGTTTATGTAGTCATACAGTACAGGCTATTCCACTGGGAGATCAGCAAGTGTCCTTCAGGCATCTCTTTTAACAACACTTTCTAGAGAACCCAGCCTCTTAGAAAATATATTTTATTCATGGATTATCATGTTTCCATGTTTTAAATATTTATAGAACTTATAGTTCAACGTGGTCCTTAGTGTAGTGTGTGATACAAGTGTTTAATGAGGAAGTATGGACATGTTTATATAAAAATAATATCAGGTCTTTCCTTGGAGTACTTCTGGATTTCTGTACTGAGTAAACTGCAATGATTACAGTGATTTTTTTGTCTGCTTCATTCTGCTTTTTTCCTTCATTTAGTTTTTGATTAACTTTGAGGTTTTCAGCACCAAAAATTCTCAAGACAGCATTATGGTTGAAAGCAGGCTTCAATATGCTTATAAAGTGCTATTTTTTGTGTTTGCAGGTATTTCTCAGGATGCATGAATGAAACCAGTTGGTCTTTTCTTCTAAGTAAAGGATTCTTTCAGGAACATCACACATTTTCATATATTCTGAAAGAAAATCCAAAACAGACACCCTGGCTCTTCAGTTTGAAGACATACCCAACCCAGTATACCTAATTAATTCCTCATTAACCTTTGTGTTGGAGAGGTAGATACCCAATGATTAGGAAATAGAAAGAAAGGAGTTATACATATACAGAAATTGAATTTTCTAACTACATTTTGCAACAACCAGACAACTGAAATAGGCTTTTGAGTGGATGCAAAAATAGATATTTCAATATAAGCAGGAGATAGTAAGACTGACTGTTTCAATCCAAAGAGGGAAACATATTTGAAATTAAGAGCATTTCAAATTCATCACTAGTCAGCAAAAATTCAGCTTGTAATATAGACAGAAATAAGGTTAAGGAAACTCCCAAATTGTTGGAATGAATATAAGTTATATGTTGTAATGATGAATAATGAGAAAGTTAAAGTGTTCAGTATTATTATCTGAGGAGTTATGCCAGGAAAACCTTGAAATGTTGGACAGGATGAAGAGCAAAAAGGAGTCAGTTTCCCATATCTGGTTTATGGGAGCAAGAGATGGAGAAACAGTGAGAGCAGAGAACATAGTTTATTTCTGATGCCTTCTTAAGCTCCCCCTTTCACACTTGCATTTATTGTACCCTGTCAAAGCTTTGTAAACATCCAAAGACAGACTGTAGGGGAAGGTGCAAGACAGGAAAGAAATATCTTGAGTAGAGTAATAAAACAGAATGCTGCCCTTGAAAACAAACAAACCAGTGAGTATATCCTTATTTAATAGATATTTGCATATTGGTCAAAGTCAAGAGGAAATGA
Source organism: Agelaius tricolor (assembly GCF_023055355.1). Lineage (NCBI taxonomy): Eukaryota > Metazoa > Chordata > Aves > Passeriformes > Icteridae > Agelaius > Agelaius tricolor. The sequence continues at coordinate 10,746,357 of NW_027269263.1, forward strand.
ATGGGAGGAAATGCAAGCCTAAAGGTTGCATATAAAAAGTCCCATGTGCCTGTCTTGCTCTTGTCTATTCCCCTCACTTTCCCACACATTTCTTCATGTAAAATCCTTTATGGATGGACCTTACAGGGATTAAAATTTTGCACACAAAACAACCTCATCTTCTGAAGAATGAAATTTTATCTAGTCAACAGGAATTAGACAGACAGTTATAATTTTTCAAGCTCTTATTGACCTTGTTGACATGTGTAGTGGGTTTCATAATTTCAGTAGAAAAACAGAAAACTAAAATCCCAGAGGAAGAGATAATTTTGACCTTTCCTTCATGTATATATTTTGCTCTTTCTAGAAGATGTAATCTAAATACCAGTTAAACTAGCAGCTGAATATTTTTTACAAAAATTGCTCCAGCTGTGAAGCTTTGCGGTCACGTCATTAGGATTAACTTGTGATCTAAATGCTATCTTGCAGCTCAGTTATCTGCTACTAAATATTGGATGCTTCTCTGTGGAAACCATTTTATTACTTGCCTAAATATTTCATTCAGAATACTCATCTGAACAACTGACTGTTGGATAACACAGAAAGAGCCTGGAAAAGTCCAATGGACAAAAACAAACCCAAACGAAACAAAAGAAAAATGAGACTAAAAGATAAATGCAGCCAAAGCTTTATGACCTTTTTGAATCTCCAGTATTTAGAACAAAGTAGATCAAATGGGGAAAATTTAGGGATGAAAGATATCTGACAAGATATACTGACAAGGGTGGATGTTGAATAATTTCTCCTTGTGAGAGCAGTGGATCTTATGACAGCAACAATGGTGGCATGGACATTTCCCAACTGCAATTTCCCACTTTGTCCATAAATGTGGAGGGGTGGACTGCAATCAATGGAATCAGTGCAGAATATCAGCTGAACCAGTCAGCAAACTTCTTGGTGGCTCACCAGAGGATTCCACGTGTTGCTGTGGTGTCCCCAGTGCAGAGCTGGGGCAATAGCAATGGCACTGCCCAGTGCAATGAACACAGAATGTTATCCACCACTCTTCATCCTCCTATGGGACAAAGTAAAGATGCACTGCTTGATTCAGCCTCGTGTGAGACAAAGTAAAGATGCACTGCTTGGTTATTTCCACTCTAGTCTGTTCAAGTTATTTCAATAGGTAGAACATCCTTGTCCACCCACTCAGTTCTAAGTGACTCAAACAGCAGATACTCTGAGATAGAACTACTGACTGTCTAAGGAATTGTTTTTACAGAGAAAATTATTGATACAGAAGCAAATAAGACTTGATTGACCAGGAAGAAAATTAAGTCTTCATTCACAAGTATTTTCAAAGACAAACCCCTTCTTACTTACCTTTCTTAATGAAGTTTGCTTTAGTAACATTGTTGTTACAATTTTGTCACCTTGTCTCTAACCCTACATTTATTTATTAGCTCTTCTCCTCCATAATCATTCAGTCATGGCCAGTTTTAGGGCTATTTGTACATGGATGATAAAAATATATTAGGATTCTTGATCCTAATTAACTGCAATTGGTTCCACTGCAATTTCTGCATGCAAAATTTTGCAGCCTGTGAGCCCCTGCTCCTCTCATACATGAACAGCAGGAAATATTGGCATTTGTTTTGGATCATGAAACTTGAACAACAGTGAGTTGTACCCATTCTATCAACAAATCCTAGAGAGCTAGATTAAGGGCTATGCCCATCTGTACTTTCTCTGTCATCCTTTCATTCAATCAAAGAAGAGCTAACCAAATAATTAATTCCCTATCTTCTGAACTGCTATGCAGCAATCAATATTGTTATTTGTACCAGATCAAGTTCACTTTTCCCACCTGAAAAAAATTGATGACTGGTACAACACGGTGTAAGTTCAGATCCATATAATTGAAATTCTGCTATGCATTGGCCTGAAAATTTGACCTGTGAAGTAGGCATGGAAAATTGCATTTGCTTCAAAGACAACCTCAGTAAACAAGCACAATGGCTTTTCAGATTTTATTGGATGCAGCTATTATCTAGTTAATGGGGTTTCGGATATGTTGGGTAGCTGCAAGTGTAAATGAGACAGTTAAAACACTCAAAGGCTTTGAGTATTGTACTTACACAGGCTACTCATTATCCACATTTTGATTATTTCTCTGAATCATTGTCAAGAACAATAACAATAGCGGTAGTATTAATAATCCAGCTGGGAATCATTCTTTGATGTTCTTTATGTAGATAATTATGAGAACATAAAATAAATCCTGCTTCTGGCATATCTTCCAGCAGTGTCTGTTTACATCTGAAACTGTGAATGCATGTTGGATCTGTCAACAGTAGCTGCCTTGGAGAGTATGTTTTACATAAACAATGAAGGAAAATGGCCTGAATTGCATGAAAAGAGGCTTAACCTTTGTATAATAGATGGGTCAATGACAGGGTTTGAATCATGTCTTACTCATTATTTTTATTCTAACTAAAAAGCTGGAAAATTCTGGGATGACAAACTGTTATGTGTAGATCATATATTTTTTTAAAAAAATGAGAGCTTATTCCACAGGGAAACTGGGAAAGCAGGTACACTGAGGTATAAATACCCCTCTGAATCTCTCCCCCATCCTACTGGAGGAGTGAGCAAGCATTTGTGTGGCTGAGCTGCCAAGTGGGGTTGCCATGCAGCAGTCAGGCAGCATTGTCATCATACAGACAAAAAACTGCTTGGTAGTACCTCCATTATCTGTCCATTAGCTCCACTTTGGAAGCTGACTTCATGGATTTTTCCTGTTGTGAATATAGCAGTAGGTGTCCAGCAGAGAAATGGTTTAAGTCAGGGCCACCAGATGGGAAAAGAGATGTTCAGGACATTCAAAATAACACAGAAATCTTCAGAGAATCTGAAGCACAATGTAGAGTTAAGCAGTACCTGTTGGATATTATAGATCTAAATTACATTTCATTACACTGATCCAATTGCAAGCCACCTCCAATTTCCAGCTGGATACAAATATTTTCAGTGTTGGTATTGTTTCACCATCTAAATTAAATTCCCTGTTCAAAACTTTTTCCCTTTATTGATTTTTTTTTCCTGTTATGACACATCAATGACACACTACATTATATTTTTACATACTAGAAAAACAAGTTTCTATCCAGGACGCTCTATGTCCTTTGGATTAGGGCTCTTTCTGATACAAATAACCCCTTCTAGCAAGCTTCAGTGTATGGTCTGCATTTGTAGGTTGAAGCACTTTCTCCTTTTAGGAAAATCTAATTTAGGTTTTACCTGGCTCACAAGATGGATAAGGCTCCCAAGGGTAAATCCTCTCTGATCTAAGTAGCTGGGTGCAGACAGCCACATGTATGGAAGGGAGAGAATGCAGGACAGAGAAAATCAGAGAGGAATATTTTGAGTGGTTTCTAATGGATTGTCTATTTAAAGTTGGAACTTGTGTTTGAGTCTGAAAATGCTTTAGCTCGTAATGATTCTCTCAAGAAATGTAACAGTTCCTCTGAAAGCAGCATTTTAATCCCCACTCTTGCTTTTCATGCCAAGTAACCATAAGGTGGAAAGCTGTGGTGGCCTCAGAATGCCTGTAACCTCAGAATGTCTGATACTGATCTTGCTCCACATTTGAATGCATTCCTTGAGACAAATGAAAGAAACAGAACTGTGGGACACCAACTGAGTTATGTGACTTCACCTCATGGAATAATATTTACTTTTTGTGTTACACAGGGGAAAATGCATTTGAAGTTAAGGCAGTGTTCCTTTCATTCAGCTGCTGTGTGTAAATGAATGCTGCATGTTAAAATCTGCATGTTTATGTGGAAATATGTAACAGAAAAAGTCCATTAATTTAGGATATATAAATAACACAGATTTCCAAAGTAAGTGATATCTTACCACAGCCAAGTGGTCCTTCACAAATCATCCTCCCTCTGTCAGAGTTTTTCATCCAATGTGTATGGATTGATGGCAGAGCCACACTGGAATAACACTACTCTGTTTATGATCCTTGCTGCATTCTCAAGAACCTTTGCATTATAGCTACAGCAAAGATTCTGCATTCATTTCAGGAGGGAATCTCCCAGTGGGCTCCTTTAGCTGTGTTCTGGTTCACTTCACAGAGCAGTCTCAAAGCACAAAACCTGTGTTCCTTCTGGATGAAATTAAACTGGATGTTGTGTCCAGGAGAAAACAGATTTCAGTCTCATGTACTTCTCTCCAGAGCTAATTTAAAGGAGCTCCTCAAAACACCTCATGGGGAAATGGAAGGGCTGTGTATGCAAAAGTAAAACTGATTGTTTGAAGAAGGTGGCTTGAACAGACTGGATTCATAAAGGTTTGGGAGGATGTGCATACCATTTATTTCAGTGAGCTTTAAGATGCTAAGTGTCTCTCTGAATCTGGGCTGAAGGATTTGTAGCCTTATGCAGCTGCTGTAACCTTTGATTCTCCAAACCATCACACCAACACAGAGGAGTAGCTACATCTGTTACACCACACTGCTCAATGTGGTGCTGCCCTCTGGACCAACTCAGTGACACATTTTTTTCTATTCCTTTTTATTCCATTTACACTCAATCCCTTCAGAGTCCTCCTTGAGACTGATGTCAATCACTGTGTACAAGCAAAAGTGCAGAGCTGATACTCTCAGAGACTGCTGATAACTCCTGATAGACTGCTGATAACTTCCCATCTCTTTACAGTCAATTCTTGGAGTGCTCTTATAAAGGGCAAAAAGCAGCAGACAGAATTACTACTTTTGTTTCTACTCTGTCTCAGTACTCAGAAGGCTTTACAAATGTCTTCCTCTCTAATTTATAACAGCATCTGGGCTGTAGAAGGCTGAGGTGTGCCTGAACTACCTATTACCCACAGTAGGATGGGTCAGCATGAACAGGAAGGTTCATGTTCACTCGACCTATTAACCCTCTCATAATAAAATATCTGTTTTCAGTAAAAAAAAAAAAAGAGATCTGCACAGCTGTCCAAATGTTTTCTGGCAAAATGAGGGAGACCAAAGTGGCACACGTGTTTTATGGAGGCCTAATGTTATGTTTGGAATTGTCAGCTCTGACCAAGAGACTGTTTAGCAGTGACCTCCTCAGCATGATGATGAGGTGCCTTGATTTAGAATCATTATTGCTAATTCTGTGTAGCCTTCTCTGGGGATATTTTGAAATAAAGTACAGAATGCACAAAATACTTGACCCCTCAGTAAAGAAAGAAAAGGAGAAAACTTTATATGAGGGCACATCCTTGTAATTCAGCTGCTGTGATTTTCTCGTGTTTTTTCAAGAATTAGTCAGGGAAAACAGAAAAGAGAAGTGCATCCTACAACAATAGCTGTTTTATCTGGAGAAAGTCCCGTCCTTTTTTCCTTGAATGAATTCCCATATCTTGTGTTCTAATCCAAACACTGATTAGCAATGTTCTAGCTCTTTGTTTGTTTGTTACTATTTGGCAGACATTGTGGCTTTCATACTTTGTTCCTTAATTACTTGCCATTTCACCCCCTGTTTGTTTTCAAGACTCTCTCAGCACAGCTTCCACAAAAGATCCATTTTCACAGTGTCTTGCAAAGTATTATTTATATGTTTGCTGCCAGGCAATCTGGCCCCTTTGCAAAGCCTTTTTCTTGCATCAGAAATAAAGCTGGCAGCCGAAACACAGAAAATTTCTTGTACTTCATGAATGTACTTTGAGAAGAGCTCTTCTACTGCTTGGCACTAGGTCCCCTAACTCTGGCCACTTTTGAAGATTCTGAATTCCAGTAATGTGAATGGAACCTTTCTTCCTGGAGAAGAGAGAAGCACTTGAGTCACAAGGCAGCAGAATAATAGTCCTGTAACACCCTTTCATGCTCAGGTGTAAACGGTATGAAAGTTGGGTTCAGTCCATGATTAAAGATCACAAAAGGGCATGCTAGCCAGTCTTGCAAGAGGGGAATCTTGCCAAACCCAAAAGGTGCTCTCCTCTTTCTCATTCCTTTTAGAATGGCAGGAGAAGGAACACCTTCCCTTTGGTGATGTTCTCCAGCATTACAGCCAGGCTTGCATCTATTCTTGTCCTACAAGAGCAGCAGGATCTTGCCCAGGTTCTTTCTTTCTCATCTGCTTTCACAGAAGGATAGCAGAGGGAGGAAATTGGTCCACAAACTGCATTCCTCTGGTGACCAAACTGTGATCAGGTGTGGAAACAGCGAGTTGAGGGCTGGAGTCCTGTACTGCAGCAGAACAGAGAAGAAGAGAAGAGAAGAGGAGAAGAGAGAAGAGAAGAGAGAAGAGAAGAGAGAAGAGAAGAGAAGAGAAGAGAAGAGAAGAGAAGAGAAGAGAAGAGAAGAGAAGAGAAGAGAAGAGAGAAGAGAGAAGAGAGAAGAGGAGAAATCCTTTGGTGAGCAGCCCCTAAAACTCCCCATGTATTCTCCCATCTCCTCTCCCAAGCTACCAGCACTGGCCCTGTTTCTGGGAAGATGTGCAGACATAATCAGCAGCATTGCAATGGTGGCAGCTATAACTGGCCATGACACTCAACAGGGTCATAGGAAAAATTAAGAGCAAATAAGAGCAAAAATGCAATTTCTGTGGTATAACTTTAAAATTACCATATTGGATCAAGACATTTAGTGATAACTAGAGACTGAGTGTACTAATAACCCAATCTGCAAGAAAATTTTCCCAGTCAATGAGGAACAGTTGGAGGATGATGCACACTCATCTGACCTTTGCAATGAATGAAGGTATTTGATTCAGTGGGAACTAGAACACAGATAAGTGCATTGTGTATCATATTGCAAGTGGATTGTCTGTCCCCACATGACTAAGGAAGTCATTCCCCTCAAGTATCCCTGATCTTTTCTTTATGAATGTTCTGTGCAGGAGTAACTTACAGACCTGCAAATTGTTGTGAGTGCTGTTGAAAAATGAGACAAATTATTTTTGCAGCAAAGGGCTATTCTAAAAAATAACAAAACAGTCTTAGCATCATAAATCAAGAAAGTGTTGAACCTGATGACATAATCATGGGTCAATCTGTTAATATTACACTTAACATATCCTTCCTGTGATTTTCTCAGAACAGCTTTTACTGAACAAGAGTTGGCTCCACATTAGGTTGTGGGATGGTGTTCACAGGGGTCTTAGGATGAGGGAAGAGATGAGGATCTGACTCCATGTTTCAGAAGGCTTGATTTATTATTTTATGATATATATTATATTAAAACTATACTAAAAGAATAGAATAAAAGGTTTCATCAGAAGGCTGGCTAAGAATAGAATAGGAAGGAATGATAACAAAGGCTTGTGGCTTGGACTCTGTGTCCAAGCCAGCTGGGCTGTGATTGGCCATTAATTACAAACATCCAACATGGGCCAATCACAGATCCCCCTGTTGCATTCCACAGCAGCAGATAATCAATGTTTACATTTTGTTCCTGAGGCCTCTCAGCTTCTCAGGAGGAAAAATTCTAAGGAAAGGATTTTTCATGAAAGGTGTCTGTGACAAGGTTGTCTTCAAATGACTGACCTCAAAAGTGTGAGGATTTTGATAATGTCTGAATAAATAATTCAGAATGGTCAGTATGAAAACAGTCATGGACTCTTCACTCCTTTGCTGCTCTTTATTCTAAGAAGGAAAAGCAAAAGAATGTGATAAAAATGGCTTCTGATGACTCTCTGAGTGAGAGTACGTCATGATAGAATTAATTTCAAGTATTATAATTTCTAAAACTTGACATTAAAATAAACATGTCCTTCAATTCAGGAATTGATTGGTTCTTTCCACTGACTAAAAGACTGGAGGTGTGGATTAAAAAAGCACATATTTTTCTCCTGATTCAAAATACTGTTGCATGATACGGTGAAATCTAACTGTAAATGCTGCTTAAATAAGAGGAATTTTGCATATTGTATCAATCTTCTGGCTTCAGGGGACTGATCTTTCTTGCATGGATGTGAGCTGCAATGGCATCTCTGAGCACAAGCAGGCAGCAGAAAGAGACACAGGCAGCTTTTGGCCCAGTTCTGGAGTAAACCACATAACACCAGCACCCCTGAGATGTGCCAAGGCAAGCAGCAGGCTACAGCTGATCTCCATGTGTCACACAGAACTCCCTGAACTTCCTCAACAAAGCATTTAAGCTCATCAGTTTGCTCAGAGATAATGCCACTCCTTCCTTGCCAAGTACCAACCAATATTGAATTCCTCCTATCACAGCCAGAGCTCTCCTGAGGTTTGCACCTACTCATTTTACTGTATTTATTAATTTCACATGTTCACTTTTTTATCAATTGCCCAGGTGCATTTCCTCGGAGCAAATGAAAAATAAAATACCCATTTAGGGTATTTTATCAGATCATGCTGCAGACACCAATGTAGTGTGAACTTGGAGGTGAGCAGAACATGAGATTTATTCCAAGATAAATTAGTACTTTTTGTTACCTTCAAACAGTGCTTGAGTCCCAGTCATCACAAATACATCTAATATCTGGCACTGAGAGCCAGGAGCAGCCATCTCACCATGCTAAAAGTGGCCCAACCTAATCCTTCACTGATTTACAAACAACCAAATCCATCACTCCTTGTCATGCTGCTGTCAAACATCACACCAAGGCATGTGAAGAAGCAGAATTGGCTGCACTTTAGGAGTCCATCAGAATGCTATTGAGGGGAAATGTCACCTATTTTTCTTGTGTCCTTCTCTTGTCAAAACTGTAGTAATTCTGTCTTTGAAAGGATTGAAGACTTACAGCAGATTCAGTGTCTAAGCTTAGCTTTCCATAGTGGCTGTCAAAGATATTTCCCAAACCACTCCTGTTTACACCCATGGAGCTACCAGGGGTTATATGCTCACCACAGTAAATATTTAGAGGATTTAGCAGGACTGATTCACTGTATAGGTGAGAGAGACAGAACCACAGGGTCCAGTTTTGGTCCAGGAATTAACTTTGACTATAAACCATCTCCACATGTCTTATACCTTCCATGTCTTTCAGTTTAGCCAGCTGATAAATGTACTTAAACACAGCACTGACCCAGAGACTGTGGTGATGTGTAATAACTGTATTTTATTTACTTTACTGTATTTTAGATAAGGTCTGTGTCATGATACTCCAAATATAAACACAGGTCTCTTTATTTTCTTTCCCCTGGTAGGGATCATATTGGATTGTGGAAGGAAATTTTATACATTTCAATTTCTACAACTGTATACCCCAGGTAGTATGAGTAGAGTCCTGATTCTACTGAATTTATCCCATTGATTTTTTTAATCTGGGACTTCATAGCTTATGAAACAGTTGCTACAAAATATACATAGTAGAGATAGTAGAGATCTTTCTTGCCTTTGTATTTCTCTTAAAAGCAAAAAAAAAATAGGGATTATTGACATTATAGGAGGAAAGGATAATGGTAAATTGATATGCAAGAACACTTATGAGAAACCCTTATTTTATCTTGATTTGTCACAGCCTTTTTGTGTGGCATTTATGCATCTGATATTAATGGTGTTTTCTTTGTTGTATAAAAAGGGGAATTCAAAAAGAAATGTCCTTCAAATTTGTAAGCAGAGGGAATAGTTAAAAGAAAACATATTAGTAAGATAAATGCAAAACAAAAATTACTGAAAGTGTCTTCTGAATTTTGGGTTGATAGCTAAATAATTAAAAATTCCCCTGGGATGAATTATTTGTCATTATTAATGTATATGGAATTTGGCTAGAACTCACTGATGAGACGTGCATAAAACCATCCTCATTTTCAGAATGAATCATTTCCTGCTGACATTGTCTGTCATCTCAGAGCAATGCAAACACTTCTGAAAAACAGAGAACAAGATGCACACAGACACCCAAACTCTGGCTTTTGCCATTGCTGGTTAATGAACCCTTCATGATTTTCCTCACCCTGACTTGGTTGATAAGAAATCCCTTATAATTTCTTATGGCTAAGTGCATCTTTTCTGTCAAAGATGCTTTGCCATCTGTATGTCTGATATAAATTTTTTTATATCATCCCTTTCTGTTAACCAGGTTCCAACCTTTGTGCACTCCTTTATCCCTCAGCTAACAGCTAACAAAAGTTTTCTTCATGTTTTCCTGGTATATTCTGCCCATTTTGGCAAAGATCTGCATTCACAGCTTTACCTTTTTCTATATCTTGTTTGTTTTTCCTCTGATACACCACAAATCTCCAGTAAAACAGAGTCTGAATTCTTATTTACACTACAGTTCCATCAGAGTGCCTTAGAGGAAATGAAAATCTGACCCTCTGAAGGCACTCCATAGGCAACATTTCTGATGGGGAAATTTGATCTTTTCCTTCTGTTAAAGGTTTGCATTGTGTTCATTTCAGTGGAAAGTGCATGGATATCAGCATTTATTGGAAAAAAAAGGTCACCTGCTTCCATGTTTAGAAGGAAAATAATCCCTTCATAGAAATCAGATCTAAAATTGTCCCTTATTTCAAGGGGACATCAGACCTCCTCATGGCCTCACTTATAATTAATTATAAAATACTGGATTTTCTGTTAACAGAAAAAAAGTTATGGTTAATTTAATTGAACTTGAGCTCATTGGCTATCACTATATCATTCTTAGAAAAAAGGAAATCCTGCAAAACCTCAGGAAAGAGAAGTTTGATGGTGATTGAAGAACTATGAAGCACATTCCTGAGAGAAAGATGCATTTTTCATCTAGACATACTAAAGAATACCAAAGAAATGTACAGTATCCCTTTCTACTGCTCTCAGGCTGAATGTTGAAGAGGCATCATTCCATTGTTACAAGCTAAGATGAAACTTGAAAACTTGTTGGGTGTGACTATGCTGATTTGGAAAGGAATATTTTGATGTGACTTCCATAGTGAAAGCCAAAGTATCATATTCATTCACCCCTGAGATGGAATTTTCACAAGCAAAACCGATTTGTGTGGATTGATTAATTTTCTCCTTGTGGTGTTCGGTCTTCAGTGTTCTGGCACACCAAGCCACTTAGAGGGAATTGAGTATTGCTTTCCCTCCTTGGAACATTTTGCCTTGTTCCTGTGTTAGTCAGCCACAGAAAAGGAGGTTGGGGAGATGCTTCTTTTGTAAGTATGCCACTAGAAAATGCTTAAAATAGGTCTTCATGCTTGCAGTGTTAAATTTTCACAGTGGACAAGACAAATCATTATTTTTAGGGGCTTATATAGGAAATCCCACCATGAGTCTGGACAGAATTGGATATTATCTGAAGACTGAGATAAAGCACCATTTTCTTATTACAGGTGCCATATTAAAATTGGATGAATCCTGTAAATATTTAGAGCTGTGGAAAGATTCTGTCTCTCTGTTTTTGGATGATGGCTTCCACAGATATATTCAAAAATCCAGATATGATGCCACAGTGCCTCAAACAGTCTCTGCATTAATGTCTGCTCATACATCAATTGCTTGAGCAGGCTGGATTACAGAAACAGTAGAGACACTGAACTGATAATTTCTTGCAGATAGAGGCTATGAAATGTTAATTACAGGACAGGAAAAACACTCTCCTTTATGTTATCACTTCTGCCTGGGTGGCCCGGTGAGATAAGATATTGTTCTAAATTCAAATTAGTCAATGCAAAGCTGGATTTACATAGCCTTAGTGACTTAATGGGAGAGAAATGAGCTGATCCAGATAAAAAGCATGACACTTCTAATCTGTTTATGCACTGGAACAGATGGCAAAGCCACATTTGGTTTTACTTACAGAATCTCCAGCCACATTGTGTCCTTGCTCCCTGGGTACTGCTCCTCTTTGCTGGGCTGTGCCTGCCTGAACACTGCAGCAAACACACAATGGGACCCTGTTCAACTTGTCAGTCAGGGCATTCAGTGGAGCTATTGAAATTCAGCCAGGTGCCAATTCCCTTGTTTTAGTAGAAGTCATTATAATCTGGTACTTTTGAAGGGCACTTCTGCTTTTGGCAGCAATAGATGGGCCAATGTCAGCTTATTTCATGTCAAGAGAAATGCCAATGTATTAAGCAAGGCCTTAGATTATGCCATTCACTTAAAGTAACTGTGGGGTTCTTCTACTACACACCTTGTAGAAAGACATTTCTGGAGTGCACACATAAGAAATATGTTATGCAGGGGGTTAAGATTTTGCCTTTTTTTTTTTTTTTTCCCTAGCAGTGCTGTTATCAAATCAAGTTTCAACCTCTTTGCTGACTGATGTCACACAAATCAACCTCTGAGTGGTAGTGTGACCTGACAGAAAGCTCATTGGCAACCTGGATGGGCCTTGGAGCAGCCTGGTCTAGTGGGAGGAATTCCTGCTCATGGAAGAGGGGTGTAACTAGATGATTCTTATGGTCTCTTCCAACCCAAAACATTCTATGATTCTATTATTCTCTGAATCAAAGCATTTGGTGCCCTCATTAATACAATGAGATGGCATTTCTTTTGAATTATGCTTCATAAATCATTAATATTCCTACATATTAATATTTTCTTCTATTAAAAAGAAGGCCCAAATGGGAACAGTGACCCACCTGCTGCAAATTATCAAGTAGTTGATAATTTGGCTACAAAAATATGTCATATCTCATATTTTTGCCATTTAATGTAACATTATGCATCTTCCCTGGCTACCTGTACCATCTTGTGTTAACATCACATGTGCCATCATCAAATTGAATTAATAAGACCATATACTGTATATTTGAAGTCTCAAAAGTTATGTTCAAGTCAAATTATCTATCTTGCAGTTAATCCACTCACCGGTGAGCACTGTCAGTGAACAGCTCTGAAGGTTGGATGCAATATTGCCAAAATGCTGAGGAAATAAGACAGCAAGAACTCCTTAAACCATGTGAAGATAAAAGTTAAAGTAACTAACCCATAGTTATTTCAGGTTATTTGAGGTTATTTGAAGAACTCTGAGACAGAGTACAGTTAGAGTCTCTAGAAATAAATGCCTCTCAAGTTCATATTTTGATTTTAACACCTCTACTACTAGATTCTGTCAAATTGTGATAAACTATTTATGTACCTTGAAAATTTAAGCTTAATTTGCTTGGTTTTAGATCAGTGGATTCCCTGCCTATTCTGGCTGAAATAGTATATTTTCATTTCTGCGTGCCCTTCTGGCCAGGGTGGTTTCTCTTTGTTCCTGTTATCTGTAAAAATGTCTTCCAAATGCTCATCTTCCTTTTAGCATTCCCCTCAGTCTGTGAGCCTGCATCTTTAGCTCATTTCATTCAAATGACTCTGGAATTACCTCCTATGTGTTCACCTTAAGTGACATAGCTTTGCATGTATCTTCCTCTAATGAGGCTGCATCACTGTCAATTAGAGACAGCAGAACATGTGTTCAGAATGTTCTGGGACATCAAAGTGATTGATGGCAGAAAACAAAGTGTACCAGTCCTAAAAAAAATTAAATAATTTCCAATTAATCTATTTTGAAAGCAAGTGAAAGATGTTTTTCCTCATACTATAGTGCTTAATCTATTCAAGCAATAGGTTTTAAAAGCTCAATGATAAGGCATTAGTTGCTTTTATTATTTTCTTTTTTCTTTTTTTTCTGGTCAGCTATCTGAGGGGATTTATTCATTCTCCACAGTAAGTCTATTTCAGACTTACTAATCATAAAATAATGGTGAAAATAATGAATGATTAGGGTTGTTTTTTCACAAAAAGGTAAATCATGTCCTGATTCAGACTCTTCAAACAACAAATCCTCAACTCCCATTTCCTGAGGACAGAGATGCCCAAAAGATGATGGGAAGTAGCCATTTGAGAGATACTGAATATATTTGTTTTTTCCTAATCTAATGTCAAATAGCTCCTGGGAAACTGATGAAGTTTTAAACATGGTTAAAATTACCAGAAGTTGTCCTTGATGGTTGGGTCTGTGTTAGTAAAAGCTTTTGAAGGAAGCTGCAAAGGGTCTGGAGTGTAAAACATTCACTTAGATTGTTTTGTCTCCCAAACTTGAAAATCTTTTCTTATCTGACTGGACAGGTATCCATAGCAAGGCCCAAGCCTGCCATGCTGGTGGGATTGAGAAAGCCAAAGTGGTGCCACTGGTTCCTTAGTGTTCACAGATAACCTACAGAGGATTAACCCTGTTGGTGCCCTTGGGGCAGTTTCCACTTCATAGATTCCTTTTTTTTGGGAATATGATTCCTCTGTGTGTGTTCAAAGGCTCTCTGGAGCCCCAGAGCTCCTGCTCTGTTACCAGCTCTGAGAGCATGGTGCCAGGTATCACAAGATCCAAGTGTTCCTGAGTTTTACATCTGATAGAGCTGTCATGAATCCTCACTCAAGAATGTAAGTGATAAATGCAGGAAAAGAGAGAACTACAGCCATGACTGACAGTGAGTGTGAAATGCTCTTCTTCCAAAGAACAGGAGAGCTGTCTGGCATTTGAAGGCTTGACTTTGCTGACTCTACTGCAGAAGATAAGAGCTTTAGCTTTGGAAATTGTATTACCTGGGAAAATGAAATTGTTCCGAACACATCTCGAAAGGTAAAGAAGAGGCAACAAAGCAGTGAAAGTGAGAACAGTGAGAACTGCAATTCAAAGAAAAAAGACACCCAATATGTGTTCTACTGTGGTTTAAGTATCAAAATATTTTAAAAATACTTATGAAATCAACTGCAGAAATATATTTCTCTCAGTACCAGAGCAAAATAGCGCTGGGGAACAACCATGTGACAGCAAAAGAAGAAATCTTTAGAAGAGCTGTTTTCTTTCCCTGTCCTGAAAATACTTCTTAGAGAAAATGGAAGGCTTGACAGAAACATGAAGCTGTTTGAAATACTTCCATATGTGTTGACATACATTGGGACTTATGACAGCCTTTGAAACAACACACCTAGTCAAAATTTCAAGGATTTTGTGAAGGAGCTGTGGGAAAGGTGAGTTAAAAATGAAAAAGGCAGAAAAGAGTGGAGATGTAATACAGAAACTATGTGAAGTTGGAGATTCCAGTTCTAAGGAAAAGCTGTGAGAAGGCCTGGAAGAAAGTGGAGAAAGAAAAATAACTTTGTCAGATGAAAGCTAACAATTTTCTGGAACAGACAGGAGTTTCATTATATGGATAAGGAGACAGATGTGAAGAACTGAATTCGGAATTGGAGCAATGAAACTATGAAGGAAAAGAGATGGAAAATCTCTGATAGGAGTCCAAGATGTGTTTTCAGATTCATAAGTTCTCTTTGAAATGCAGTAAAATTGGCATTACTAAAATTTAACAGGAAGATTCATTTGAGTTGGCTGTGAAATAAACCCATTTAAAATCTGATATTGTTCTTATTGCTCTTGTAAACATCATCATGTTTGTCCCCATTATGTTTGTTTCTTAAAAACTCACCAGAGCAAGCAAATTTCTGTATATTTTCATATCCCGAGAAAATGAAAAGGAATAGATGTGTCTCAGATAAGTAGCAATCTATCACTGTACTAGGCATTTTGGCAACATGAAATGGTAGCAATTTCTTTTCCCTGAGATGTTACATCTTAAACCGACAGCAGGTACATGGAAAAATCCAACAGACAAACAGGGTGAACAATGTGTTACCTCAGCACTACAGTTTCACTCGTTTTCCCCAAAAGAGATAAAGGCAAAATGGAAAGGAAGGGTCTGGGAATCAGAAGTTGGAGCGGGTAGGCTGAGAGAAACCCGTATTCGTCAATCTCAGAGGGGAAGAGCTCAAGACAGTTTCTTTCTAGAATAGGCACTTTCTTCAAATTAATTTCTACTCCTGAAAATACTTTAGTAAAACTGATAAGGAGGAAATATGGGAAAATAAAAGCTCAGCTAAGCTGTCTGATATTTCAAATAAACACTCTCTGCCCGGCATCATTTATGTTTCAACAAATTAACATGCCCAAATTAGCTACAAATTTCAATTGAGCTCTACTTTTACCTCATAAACAAGGACAAATATTTTGCCACTCTTTAGTTGCTTAGATATATACTAATGACTAGGAAAAAAATCCAAAACAAAATAAACCAAATAGCAACATATGGCATTCCATAAAAATTGCCTGAAAGATCTCTGATTTATTAAATTTCATCTAAAAAATCTTAGAACTCCATGTGCACTCAGAGGAATGGAAGAACATCATGACATTGGCTAAAAATGGAATAGTTTTTAACCTTATTTGATAGATAAGTTGAAAGCTTGAAATCTGTTACAGTTTGAATCAGAACTAATCTGACATAAATTTGAATTCAGACAGAATTAGTAGCATAGTTGTGAAAAAAGACCTGTCCATGTATTTTTTGTTAGATATGATGGATACAGAAACAACCTTTTTTCACTCATTTCCTCATTTACTCTCTCACAAATAAATCCTCCAGGAGCTTCCCGTGCCATCTCAGTTCCCCTGTCCACAGTGTTAATACTGCAGAGTAGAGAAATGAACCATAAAAGTGAAACTTTACCCAGAAAACTGCAATGGAGATGAAAATCAATCCAATCTATTGAGTTTACTAAATAAAGTACTGCAGGATTACTTACAGAGTGTCTGTATCTTCACGTGGGGAAAAAGCCCCACAACACAGGGAATTAAAGGACGTTCTGTAGAAAAGCAGTCAGGGCAAGTTGCTAGAACCTAAAGTCAGACATGTTGAAATTATAAACTAAAGACACATTTTTAACCAAAAAGGTATTAATTGATGAAGTAGAATATCCAGGAAAATTATAGATAACTCTGTTTTTTGCTTGTTGATGCCAAGGTACAATTCTGTGGAAGGCACATTTTCATTTTGTACAATCATCTCAGCATAGGAATGGTTAATGAAGTTTAGCAGCCTGAAATGTGCTGAGGATTAGAGTGGATTGTTCCTTAAGGCATTTATGAGTCTAAGAATCAGTACACAAGTGAGATAGATAGATATATAGATTAATAGATACATAACAGCAGGATAGTTGCACAGTAAGTTATATGCTAAACATTGCATTTCGTATTGATAGAAAATTATTTTTATTTTTTAAATTTGTTTATAAAATGGACCCAAAAAAGCAAAACAAAACACCCTCAAAAACTTGTTCTAAATTAGCCTCAAGTTATGATTGTTCAGTGTACCTTTTCAGTTTTCTCTTGAATTAGCATTTTCCGTGCAAGATCTGACCAATCCCACCTGAGAGTCACAGGCCCTGAGAACACATGCACAGTCCTGCAGTCCCACATACAGGGACTGGGAATATTGAGAACTTGGGCTCCAGCTGAGCTTCCCAAAGCTCCCTGAGCTCCCAAGACTTTCAGGATGCTATAACATCCAGTGAGCAACCCATGTATGATCTCTTGAAGGCTGGCAGATATTTAGCAAAGATTCCCTTCAATGAAGATGTCTCGGGGTCAATGACTTCACATTTCCTTGAAAAACCATTTCAGTAGAAGTTTTATGGGTGTCTTTAAAGGTAAAAGATACAAACTAAAAACCCAGTGTCCAAGTCCCCATGATTTATTTTTCTTTAGAACAAGCATTTCTCAAATGACAAAGAATTCAGCTAATGCATCATGTTTGTTCCCAGCTCAGAATGTTTCCATTTAATGAAAGGAGTACTTGATGTAGCTGTTGCCATAGAAACAAGAGATGTTTACACAGGAGCTGAGATAGAGTATGTGTGAGTGGGGCTGCAGGTGTTGGGTGAAGTATTGGGACTGCATGATCTCTCCAGTTTATTATGGAGTTCCTTCTGAGTTTATTCTAGTTCCTTCTGGATTTATTCTGCGCAGGGATGATTTGTGTACGAATGTTATAGTTGATTGCATGGAGCTATAGAAGAGTATAAGATAGCCCATAGCCAAATCTCAGACCTCAAGATTTCTGCTTTTTGCAATGTTAAAATATATCAGCAATCAAGCACCGTCCTACCTGGCACCAAGAGCCTCAGTACTAACATTTCTACTCTTAGACTCACTACCAGAAGTGCTGATGTCTTTTTGGGTGCTAAAGTCAGAGATCAGCTTCTCAAGAACTCAGCATGTCAGGCCACGAGATATTTTGCAAAGGTGGACATCATAGCCTGAGTAAAAGCTGCACCACAGGGTGGATCTAAAAGCTATCCAACCTTCCAGTTTTTAGAAAATTAATTTTGCAAAACCACTTCTATTTTTGTACACCTATCCTGCCCTTTTCTGGGGGCAGGATTAAATACTCTACTTCTAACTCACTTTTTTCCCCTTTAACATCCCTAAAAATCTCCAGTAGTGTGGACTCCATTGCTGCCTAAAGCAGTTGAGCTGGCTGATTATTCCCACCAAAGTGAAGGTCTTTGCCCTTGTCCCCACCTGTTTGCTTCTTCTTGCTGCCAGGTGAACCTCACCAGGTCTGATTTTTCAGATTATTTCATACCTATTTCATACCTTTATCCATACCTCTTCCATCTAATTCTTTTTTTTTTTACATTTTTTGTTAAAAACAAACATATTAGACCATCCTTTGTGTTAAGACTCCTTTAAATACCACTGAACACTTAGCCGTGGCAGCACAATCAGCTATCATTTCTCCACCTGGCTGAATAATAAAGCAGGCCTGTCTTTTATTTTGCTCTTATTATGCTTACTAAAGAATTTATTGTTACTCTGTGTTTCCTTTGTTAATATTGGCTCATTTATCATGACAATACCCAAAAGACACTACTTTTTAAAGCCAAATATTGGCATGCAATCAATTGCTACTCCTATTAATCATCTAACTGTGCCTTTGGTACTTGTTGATCTGCTTCCTAAGGTCTTGGTGAGTGCTCTGCTGTTTTTTCTCAGGGGAGCATCGTGTCTCTCCCACTGATGCAGAGCCCTGGGCTGCAATGGCCAGGCACTAATTGAGATTGTCTGGGCAAGTCTAAGTGCTGTTTTGTACTTCTGTGCAGAAACAGCAGCATGTTGTCAACAAACTGACCAGACAGCTCTCTTAAAGCCAACTATTATTTATTTAGATCCAGTGCTTTTCAGAGAAAATCCATCTTTATGCAATAACTGTCTACTCACATGTTTAGCTCAGTGATTGAGGTACATGGGGTGATTTTGATAGGTTGAAGTTGCCAGCAGACCCAGTCTAAACTCTGGCCAGAGTAATGTGCTCCTTTTATTCAAGGAACAACTTCTTTAGCTTGGGCATAGAGAGAAATATGTTTCACAGAAGAACAGGTGTGGTTATCATCCTCTTTTCCAGAGATGAGAATACCTTACAAATATGGTTTTATAGTTTTGATTCACCTGTTTGCAGCACTGGCAAAATGGTTTTCTAATTTTGGGAGATGCAGCACAGAAAGAAGCTGTTGCCATGGATCCTCTCCTTCCCTTCCCTTTGCACTGTGTTCTTTTGGAAGCAATCTATCCACATCCAGCTGTTGCTTTCCTGCTTGATTTTTTCCAGTGGTCTTCCATTAAGCAAAATCGATGTATTATTTACAGGATATGTATTTCATTGCCAAGGTTGCCTATAAGAGTCCCAAAACTGCTGCAGCAAGGAATGTGTTGCAGCTATTCCAGAAAACCTCTTCCCTAACATTATATTTACTTGGGCTAGTAAGAAAATGGATATTTTTTTCCCTTTCTTCCTGTTCTGCACATGCAGTTTCCCAAATGCCTTTTCAGATAGCTCTGGCTCCTCTTTGAAGGGAAAAAGCTCACATAAGAATGTTATCAGTCAGTGCTTTGAAAGAGGGGGGGAAGGCTTTTTCAAAGGTTTCATATCATTTAGTTAACTCTTCTTAAGAAGAAATAATTAGAATTTATTCTTCAAATGGGAATTCTACCTTCAAAGAGGTAGAGTGTGTGGTGAAATAGTAATTCAAATGGTTATGATTGTAATAACCCACCATATATGAAGAAAAAAATAAGACCAACACGTCAAAGCAGATACATCCTATCAAAAGGTGTCCTGGAATTGTAGGTACTGTAATAAGCCTGGATCCCAATGCTGGCTGTACACTGAGAGCCACACTGGGAGGCCTCTGTGGTCAGCTTGCTGAGGAACCAGAGCTGCTGCTATGGCTGTGCAGGAACCATTAGCAGGGGAGGGGATATTGCCTTATTATTGCATAAAACTCACCTTTTGGGTCTGGAGATACCAAAGCATGCAACAGTTGAGTGAGAGGATTTATGGCTGGACTACCAAATTTTTTTTGAACAAAAAATTATCTGGGAAGCATCTCTACCTGGTCAAGCCAGTTGGAAGCCTTCCTTCTCCTAAATTTTATCTGAGCTGATTTCTTCCAACACACAGTTGAGCAGGTGCTGGAAAATGGACGTTTGGAAATTTCAAAATGTGATGGGCTAACAGATCAGTTGTTCAAATTGCAAGTTAGTGGTTGCTGTTTGCCATTAGGGAAAATCCCCAACTGCCAGCAAGATTATTGAGGCGTGTTTAGTGCATAGAAAAGCCAACAAAGCTACCCTGGGAATGGTGCAGTGCTGTGTTTATCATACCCTTGTGACACAAGCCATGAGACAGGAGGTGTGGTGTGTTTATCTTGTAGCCCATACAAAGACCAGACAAGTATAAAAGTAGAGCTGCTCACTTGGTGACACTGAACTTGCCCACCTCAGGCACTGGTGGAAGCTCTTTGTGGGCAAGCTGCACTTGATACCCCTGAGTGGTAGACAGCAGATGAGATGCTGGTAAAGCTTAAAAAGCAGCTATTTGTTTGGCTTTATTTCACTTTCCTTGATATATATTACTGTGATGAGTACAGACACAACTTTGAAAGATCAGTGTGAGAAAGCCATATAACTCCTGGAAAATATTTGTCTAAACTCTGACAGGATGATTTTTCTTACTAAGAATGCTATCATTATGAAGACACATAGAATACTGTGCCCCTTGTGACTGCTGAGGAAGTACCTATAACATATGTTGTTAAGCAGAGGAAAAAAAACCCAAACTGTTAAGATAGGAGAAAATTTTAAAAAGGTTACAAATTGATTTTGATGTACAAAAGGTTACAAATTGATTTTGATTCAAATAGGTCAGAAAAATAACACAGGCAATGCACAGCACATTGAGAAAAGTTCATCCATTTAAAAATGGATGTTTGAGATACAGATGTTCAAAAGCATCAGTGCTGATTTAGCAGTGAATTCCAAGTTCACCCGGGTCAAGACTTGTAATAGATCAGCTCAGCTTTACTCTGCAATGAGCTTTGGCAGTTCAGCAGAAAACAGCAGTAGTTCAGCTGCTCTCTGAGCCCCAGCAAGCTGTAAATGAGCTTGTGGAAGGATCTGCTCTCTGCAGCCAGCACCTGCAATATTGACCACACAAAACTGCCTGGCAGTGGAGCAAGTGGGCTTGGTCAGGGTTGGACACAACTTGTGGAGGCTGAGCACAGCTCTGGGGAAAACAAGGACATTTTGGGATAAGGCATACAGAATATTATTTATTTAAACATCATGGAGATATCAGGGGATTAATAAAACAAAGCCAAGGCCAGACTTGCAGATGTGTTATTCTGTATGATCCCCAAGAGCTGGTTTGGTCAAAGGCATAATCTGTGCATGAACAAAGGAATAATGGAATGGTGCTTATTACAACAGATTATCATAAAATGTGTGCTTTCATTTTACAACATAATTCTGGGGGATTATAGAAAGAAAACCAATCAGATAAACCTGCTTTCAAGTTTGCTTCACCATTTAGAAATTCATGTTCCTGATGGAATTATGTCCATAAGAAGGCTAAAGCAGAGTTAAAACTTCACAATAAAACCTGAAATAGCACTTCCATATTTAAAATTTCTGTATGGAGTGAGTGACACTTTCTTTCAAACATTGCCCAGCAGCAGAATATGTTCTGAATCAGAGGTGATAATTTCAGCTGGTTATATAATTCTTAATTTCATTTCTTATCAGCCACTGTTGTATTTTGTGTTTAACAACCACTCATCCCATCCTGAAACAAGAAGCAGTGAATTAAGTTTATACATGTTTTAGAAGCAAACATGTGATCCTTGTGGAATGATAGGTGGGTGTAAACACAGAAGATGTTTATTCATGCTAATGTTCAAATTGCTCAATTTTTCCTTGGGAATATTGGGCCAACTGTTACAATGAAGGTGTTTGTGGTGTGAAGGAATGCTTCACAGCAATGCCCTTATCAACACACTGGGAGGGTTTATAGAACACTCCACTATCAGTTCCCTGACAAAATTTTCTATCATACAATGCTCTTTTTGGAGTGGTGCATCTGTAAATCTGACAGGAAAGGAAACAAATTAGCTCTATTCCCCTGTGTATGCACATAGAGATCTCTGTGTTCCTGGCAATGCTCCAATGCCATCTCCCCCTCTCATTGGTATGTCTGTCTTACTGCCTGATGC
The DNA here is from genome assembly GCF_023055355.1 of Agelaius tricolor. Taxonomy (NCBI): domain Eukaryota; kingdom Metazoa; phylum Chordata; class Aves; order Passeriformes; family Icteridae; genus Agelaius; species Agelaius tricolor. The sequence goes on from NW_027269263.1 coordinate 10,768,657, forward strand.
TGAGTTGGCTATTGTTATTTTTATTAAAATTTAGAAAATATTTTATGAAAGGAAACGCTGGGGTTTTTTCCTTCCTTGGCCTGAACACCTTGGTGTCCAGAGGCAGAGCCAGGGCTGGACCTCTCTCAACAAGCTTTGTTAAGGTAATATATCAGGCATGTTTCCAAACAGAGCAAGTGTCAGGCTTACAGGACTCCTACAGTATAAATCATAATTCAGGACAGATTCCCCCCAGTCTGAGACCTGGAGTCTGCAAAGTCTTTGCAATCCTCTTTCTCATGTGCCCCATGATGGAAATGAATTGTATAAAAATAGGTAAACCTCCCATTCATCTCAAAGGCACGAGAATCACTAGGAAAACATCTTATTTTTATTCCTGAAAGGTGATTCTTAAGCTTTTTAATCCTCACTGGCCAATGGCCACAAGCTGTGATAAACAGAACCTGCCTTCCAGCTACTTAGTATTGACATCTCCAATTCTTCTGCTCTTTCATCTGGCTGGACTATAAAGAAGATGAAGAAATAACTTTCTAGTTCATCTGGATGCTTTGATCCCAGATGGAAAAGCAATTTTTTTTGTCATAGGAAAGGCTGTGGGTCAGACAGATTTTGGAAGCCATGGCCTTAAAAATCCTGAGAATGTTCACATTATTTACATTTATTTCTATTAAGTGAGAAGTGATGGAAGGGACACCAAGTTGTATTTTAAGAGTCTCTTTGCTCAGGTAGAGACTTTCTTTTCACTTTTCCTAATGTCTCTCACTTGGGGAGACTGATAAGGGCACTGATAAGCTAAAGATAATCCCATGAGAATGATGGGTACCCTGAAGTGCTGCACTGCAGAATGTATCAAGCTGAGCTACTCAGAATATTTTAATAATTACCTGGTATTATGTGTGACAAAGTGGAAGAAACTTGAGATTCATCAGTTCTAATGAAGTTTAAGGGCAATGTCTGAGGCTCTGGGATCTCTGGTCATTTCTGTTGAGAGAAAGAAAGAACAGGAAAGCTTAAAGCTAACATTTTAATTCTGAAAGTAGGCTTTTTGATGTAGTTTCATTTTGTCTGAGATCATTGGTTTTGCCTCATCAACAAACTATTTTTCCTGAAACCTCAAAAGCTGTCAGAGCTGAAGTTAGCATTTTTGAATTATCTCAGTTTTAAAAATCATTGAAAAAGCTTCCATAGGAGTTAATGGGCCCTGAAACAAATTATCAGTGGAACAGAGCTGAAGTGCTATATCAAAATTGCTTCTCTCCTGTATTAAGAAGCAACTTTCTAAATTACACCACAAAACAAGTCAGTAACATCAGCTGATCCAATATCAATGAACTGTATTTCTGTGAAAGCATTGATGAGTTGGAATTCAGGCTTTAGTCAATCTGTGTAGATCTTGTATCAGAATTTTCAGACCAGAAAATCGGATTTTTTTTTAATGGGCAAACACTGTGGGTTATAGAAGAATATCTCAGTTTATCTTCTAGATATTTTCTTGTTTTTTTTTCTTTTTTTTTCACCTGTAGCTGTTTTAGCCAGGCCTAACAGAAAAAAAAAAAATCTTCAAGGTTTCTCCTCTCACACTTCTCTTTTTTAACAAATATTGGTCATAAGCCATTCTGTCAGAAGATCATTGAAGGAGTTAACTTTGAGATGAAGGAAAATCAATGTGAATCAATCACTAAACCTGATGATGGAAATGCGAGCATGGGTGACACAGCAGTGTGACAAAAAAGGTCTGAAGGCCAAACTGGAAAGTCCTGCTTGAGAGAGGAATGCCCCACACAGGAATGAGCAAGTAAAGGTGGAGCAGGTCCAGGCACTGCATGGCAGGGGCAGGAGGAGGAGCAGGGGCAGCAGCAGGAGGAGAAGGAGCAGGACAGCTGGGGCAGGACAGGAAGAGCAAGAGGAGCAGGAGCAGGAGCAGGAGCAGGGGCAGGAGCAGGAGAAGGAGCAGGAGCAGGAGCAGCAGGGTCAGGAGTAGCAGCAGGGACAAGGGCAGGAGCCGGGGCAGGAGCAGGAGAAGGAGCAGGAGAAGGAGCAGGAGCAGGAGCAGGAGCAGGAGCAGCAGGGTCAGGAGTAGCAGCAGGGACAAGGGCAGGAGCCGGGGCAGGAGCAGGAGAAGGAGCAGGAGAAGGAGCAGGAGAAGGAGCAGGAGCCGGGGCAGGAGCAGGAGCAGCAGGGTCAGGAGTAGCAGGAGCAGGGGCAGCAGCAGGGACAGGGGCAGGAGCAGGGGCAGGAGTAGCAGCAGGGACAGGGACAGGAGCAGGGGCAGGAGCAGGAGCAGGAGCAGGAGAAGGAGCAGGAGCCGGGGCAGGAGCAGCAGGGTCAGGAGTAGCAGCAGGGTCAGGAGTAGCAGCAGGGTCAGGAGTAGCAGCAGGAACACGGGCAGGAGCAGGGACAGGAGCAGGAGAAGGAGCAGGAGAAGGAGCAGGAGAAGGAGCAGGAGCAGGAGCAGCAGGGTCAGGAGTAGCAGCAGGGACAAGGGCAGGATCCGGGGCAGGAGCAGGAGAAGGAGCAGGAGCCGGGGCAGGAGCAGGAGCAGCAGGGTCAGGAGTAGCAGGAGCAGGGACAGGGACAGGGACAGGGGCAGGGGCAGGAGCAGGAGCAGGGGCAGGAACCGGAGCAGCAGCAGCAGCAAGAACAGCAGCAGGAGCAGCAGCAGTTTGACTCTTTCAGAGCATTTGGCTGGCCCTTTTCAGCCAGCCAGGGCAGGAGCAGGGTGTTTGCAGGGTGCTGCAGGAGACTGCCCGGCTGAAGCTGTTTGTTGTTGTGAGCACTCCAGCCTGGGTTTGGATGAGTCCCATGGTGGGTCTCAGGTCACATCCTGCCCTGCAGGATACCAGCAGCCTGCTGAACAGGAGGCTCCTGACTTCAATTACTTTGCCTCACTCCAAACTCAAGGGAGAGCCATGGCATAGGGTCAGGATTATTTTTGCAAGACCATTTCCATTAAAGCCAAGTGAGAGCTTTTACCCTTCCTAATCCCTAGACTTTTCTGTTGCAGAAAACAGAGCTAATCATGAGTTTTTCTGGTGCTATTAAGCAAGCAAATATGTGGCTGAATGATACACTGCCTGTTATTTTATCTCAGTTTAAGACACAATATGTTTCCTAACCCCATGACATCCCTTTGTGTTTTTCATAATTAGAAAAAATGTTGACATTTAGATTCAGCACAGCTTTGGATATCAAAAAATGGCCCATTTAATGAAAAATCTCCAGCTCACTAATTAGTTTCTAAAGTTGGAATCAGGTGTTTATAAGCCATTTAAGCAAAACAAATTAGTGTTCTACAGAGACTGTTGTTAGCCAGGCTATTAACTGAGTAAAAAAAATACAAACTAGGTTTAAAAAAAATAGTTACTCCTTAAAAACTTTGCAAAACTGAAAAGCAGGAGCTTTATAAATATCAAGGCTTCTGAAAAAATTTTTGTTTGTTTCTATTTAGCACCATTCCTAAGTCTATTTACTGATATTTTTGAATAAAGACCTCCTAATTGTTTTTCATCCAATCTCAAAAGTAATGCTTGCAAGGCAAGCGTGAAAGGAATGGAAGAAGATGACAAAACAAATTCCTGAAAGGTATTTGAAATAAGCCCATTTATAGTGGAGTGCTTGTTTAATTATAAGGACAATCACCCTTGGTGAAAATGGCAGGTGCTAAACAATTCCCATTATTTTAGCTATCTAAGGCACTGAGCCAGGAGTCAGTGACACAGATATTTGGCTTTAGATAAGCACACCACAGTCTGCTGAAGCTGCAGCAAAGCCTGTGTGATTGCAGAGCTGGGACACAACTGGGCATGTCCTGTTGCATTTGCACAAAGTCCCACAAATACACAAAGGGAGCATAAAAAAGGCATAAATATTAATGGATCTGAAAATAGGCAGTTTGCCCCCACTTACCTCCAGTTTGTCTGGTCCTAGTGTAAGTGGCTATACAGGACAAATGAGCAGCTGGATCTTTGTATCTGTTTAGTAAAACTGGGTGAATTGGGTCTGTAAAGGACAAGCATTCTTTTTGTAAAAAGGAAAGAAGGAGCTCCCAAACTCATCCCTGTTCAGTTTCTGCTAGCATTTCATAGGCCAAGTTCTCAGTTATCTCCTTTCACTCCAGACTCAAGGGAGAGTGACAGCATTATAGGGGATATTTTGGCCCCCAACAAGGGGGAGAGAATGATGCATCTGACACCATCTTATCAGAAGGCTAATTTATTACTTTATTATACTATATTATTCTGTACTATATGACATCTATACTACATTGCATCCAAACTGAATGTGCCAAGCACTCCACTGCAGAAAAGTGCCCAGAATCTCGAGACTGTCAGCCAACAGTCCTGACACACACCCCCCCTTGGCCAGGGAAACAAAACACCATCACTTTGGCTAAACAGTCTCCATATTGCACTCTACTTTTACACAAACACAGGCACAGCCAATGATAAGAATTGCTTTTTCCTTTCTCTGAGGTTCAGAGAATGTGAAACCCAGAAATATTCTTGGGAAGAATTGTGCCTTGCTTGTCTCTGTGAAGAGAAATGTGGCAGCATGGAATTGGTCCAGGATTGTCTTTCCAAGACCATTTCCATTAAAGCCAAGGGAGAACTTCCCCTTTCTAACCTCTAAACTCTTCAGAAAATAGAATTAATCACAACTACAGCCCGTGTTCTCAGGGAAGAAAATAGGGTTGCTAGATATGTGTGGAGAAAAACATGAAATCAGATTGGTGGCAAAATCTTATTGTGAATTTGTTAGTTACAGTAGTATTTAGGGCCATACCTTTGTCATCAGCATCAGAGAGCAAGTAAATTTACCAGTGATTTGGAAGTGAAACAGTATTATCCAGTCTTGACAAAAGTGTCCAGTCTTTTAGAATGTATTGAAAAAATTAACTTATCATAGTATATACATTATTGAAAATTATATAACCAAATCATCATTAACCGAGCAGCTAATACCCGAATAAACTAAAATATGACTGAGTGTTGGTATTTGTATGTCAGGAAGTGATAAAATTATATGGCTAGAAAAAAATCTTTTGAATTCTCAGATTAAAAATCTTCTTTTGAATTCTGAGATTCCTTCAGGCTTTGTCATCCTTGAAACTTTCAGTCAGCCCACAGAGATGCAATGCAGACTGTACCTTGGGAAAAAAATATGTGAAACTTCTGCAAGATCATTGCATTTCTGATAACATTTCTGTTTGTTGTGGTGTTTCACCTCTTATCTTCTTCTACTGAACTGAAAGAGGTAAAATGAGCCCAGTTTCATTCCTTACATTTTGGACTTTTCAGTTGTTCCTTGCCATTGCTGCCGACAGGACTGGGAGATCTTTTCTCATCTTTTCAGATTATCAGTGGTCTAGAGGAGAAGACTTCTACACCGTAACCTTGGAAAAATGGACTTTCAACTTGTTGACTCAAACTTATATGGTGGTAAAAGAACAGAATTTTCAATTCATGCTAAGACTTGACATCTATAAAAGTAGTTCAAGACAAACTGAAAATCCTCTGCTTAATTTTTTAACAAAAAGAAAAATGACAAAAGGGGAAAAAACATACCTAAATTAAAAATCAATATTTCCTTTTCTTTTGAGAGAATGCAAACTTTTCATCTATTTAAAATTACTAGACTTTCACAATGAAAATGCTTCTTAGAAAAAAAAAATCAACCTTGAAAGATGTAATTTTCTTCTTTAAAGAAACCCAAAGTTGTTGGGTTTCTTTAAAGAAGAAAGTAAAGTAGAAACCATTCACCTTGCTATTAAATATAAAATTAATGCTATTCTGTGCTAAGCTGTTTAGGTTAGCAAAATTACTTTTCTCAAGGTTAAAAAGAACCTCCCTAACTGTCTTTTGAAAAGTAGAGTGACAAAGAACAGCACTGGAGGGGATTATTCTTGCTGCACTTGCAGGAGATTATCACCAGGGATGGTTCCTCACTCAGTGCCACTTGAGGCAACTGTGTGCAACAAAGGAAAGGTAAATACACTTGGTCAATCTGCTTCCTATCTAGATCTCCCTGAAAATGCCTTCTTTTCACTCCCATTCACCTCACACACCCAAAGCAGGCCATCTCACTCTTTATTTCAGCCAGTTCCTGTCGGGTTCGGCTGTCTCTGCCCCGACACGGGTAGAGTGGTTCTTGGGTGGCACGCGTTTCAAAGGACGAGTCTGGACTCTTCAGCTTTCGGTCTTCAGGTTGTTTATTATTTCTTATCTACAAATTTTTCTGTCTGCCCAACAGAGGTCTGATCTGCAAGCAGTCACAGGCACTCTCTGACCACCCACGGGGCGGTCATGTCTTTTTATACTAAAATCTACGTACACAATATTTACCTTTATTTCCCAATGCTTTTCGCCCGTGTTAGCAAGTGCACCTTCACCATAAACCAATCCCCAAGTGCCAACATCATCACAGGAGATGGAGGACAAGAAGAAGAAAGAAGAAGGACGAGACACGCCCTGATCCCTCCATCTTGTCTCCATAACCCCCCTGTACCAAAAACCTTAAAGTCTATATCTCACCCTCTAAATGTGTCTCTTTTACACCTTTTACTCTAAAGTGATTCTCATGCCCTCAAACTCTTGTTACTTCTGTGGATGGATCAAAATCAAGCCACCAAACACTTGGCAACATTCCAGGATTTTCGAGACCCCCCCCAAGGGTTCTCCTGGCATCTCTGGACATCGGGAACGATGTGCTGAGATCCCACAAGTTCCCTGGCGGACAGGCTTGCTGCTCACAGGAACTGCTGGCTCCAACAGGATCAGCTTCCAGGTCTTTCAGTACAGCTGCTCTGCCTTCTCAGATAAGAGCTGCTTTTTTCCTTTCTCCAGGTGCCTTTGCTTCTGTGAGCAGTCAGCTTATTTGCTGGTCTGTAAAACTGCATTATTCTTATCAGTATTTTCCTCTGTGAACATCAGCAGGTAAATTATTGCATGCTAGGAACTTAATTATTCATTAGCTTATGGCCAGTTTCTTCATACAGCTTCCTCTGTTGTGATTTCAGCTGATACAATAATAACAAGACAACAAAACTGTGCCTAGAACAACTCCCCTACTAAAAAAAGAGCTGGAAACAGATGTTTGGGTTGGATGTCTGAAGTTTTTCTTCTATTTCATGAAAGCCCTGGGTAGACTTGTATTTAATTTAAGCCAAATAAATTACCTTGCTTTAAATTGCACCCCCTCTGCAGTTTGATGCCAGCAAGCCCTTCCAGAAGGGTTCATCATTTGCTCACAAGAGGAAATTATTTTTCTCTGGTGGATCTCTGAGGCTTAGAAATATATTCCCAGAACAGACCCAGCCGCATAAATGCAGCGTGAATTTTTTAATGCAGTCACTGTAAACCAGCAAATGAGATGCTGCCAGCTATGCTGAGCACTCTGGTTTTCTTCAAATCACATGTGAATGTGAGCTTTCTCAGCTGTATTTTGTTTGTTTGTTTTTTAACAGAGTCACACATGTCTGTAATTTCCAATATGTTCAGTTTTTAGATCTCACAGAGTTTTCAGTGGTGATAGTTTATCTGACAGATTGCATCAGTTGTATTTAGAGCTCCTTTTACATTTCTGTGTTTTTGCAAGTTCCTTGTTGAAAGTATATACATATAAATAAAAATAAAAATAAACATAGATATGAATGCAGTACCAGTTCTTTTTAGCACTTCCTCTCTTCTGTGAAGAAGGCAATGGCTTTGAAGAAGGACTGTGGTCAAATAATGCTAATATCTGTATTAGTTTTCTTTCCAGATGCAAGATTATGAGAGATTTTCGGCAATTAGACAAAATGCATCTCCTGATACATAAAATATTTTATTCCCTAATAGCCTTCCAATATATAAAAGGCAGAGAGAAAGCAGATATCTGTTGTTCACTGGGTACAGGACTAGAAAAATTCAGCTGAATTTGCAACAAATAGTAATCAGAGTAGGTACTGGGAAAATACCCAAAGTAAATAAAGGTCTGCAAGAGGTGAAGTATAAAAGTTGAATTTCTTATAGTTTATTAAACACATTAGGACAAATTTGTCAGCTGTGGCTCAGATATACTTGATGCTTTTTCAGGACAAAGTCTATGGTATTCTGGAGTTCTTTCCAAAAACAGAGTGCCTGCATGGCACTACAATAATTTATGCTAACCACCGGCTTCTGCTTGTTACATAAAAAATTTCTGGTTTAATTGCAATATTAATCATCCCTAATTGATACTTCAAATTCAAAAAGTGCCATTTCCTGATTTGAGGCACATCAGTCCTTGGGGGCTCAGTTTTAGCCAGTGATCCTGTGCTTCTCAGTGAGATCTGAGCTTCCAAAGCCTCTGGGGCTTCTCTGGTAGCCCAGCCTGATCAGAACTTCTGAAAGTTGAGGTTTAAGTGTTACATTAAGGGAACACCTTCCATTGGAGACCTATTAAACACCCAGCTGATGAGTCTGCTGCTCTCTGACTCTCACCTGAACCCCAGTGAAAGGGAGTCTCACCCTCTTTTCACCAGACATTGTGAGGCAGCTGAAACTCTGTGGCACTTGAAATCTGTTTTGACATTTGGCACGTATATTTCATAGGTAAATCAAACTTATCTGCGTGCTCCGAAAGATATTAGCACGTATGGAAAGGGAAAAGAAAATTTGGGCAGATTGCTCAGGTACATAGTAAATTTTATTGTCATCTGTTCAAATGTGTTAAATGACCTGTACTAATTATCCAAGAGCATTGTATTCCTAGGACTATAAAATATAGAGTTAAATGGAAGAGATAAGTCACTAGTCTTTTTGAACTAGCTGTTTCATAATTCAAAGTATGATTCACTTAGGAGAAATATGTTCCTTAATCATTTCAACTCATCTGATGACCCTCCTTTCTCATGCTGTTAATAGTCCAATTTTCTTTCAAGTAAAAAACAATAGAAGAAATGCATCAAATGTGTCCATAATGCAGTTCTCAGGCAAGAAAGTCTCAAAACACCAAAGAACTAAAAATGCCTGCTGCCATCTGTGACAATTCTGCCATTTGCAGCAAATTTGAGCATTCAAATCCTTATCTGTCAACAGTATAATGACATGCTGATTAAGGAATAGGGACATTAAAGTTCAACAGATTTACTTAATTATGATCTGCATGGAGGATCTTATGCTCCCTTATGATCTTATATTCCTAAAATCTGACTTATCAGATGATAAGATTAGTGAAACACTGGTTGTACTTCATCCTTGTACAAAAGTGGATGCCTGTTTGCAAAACAGCATCTCCTCCTTCCCAGTAATTCAGGGATGTGATGTAGGCTGCCTCTGCCAAAATTTTTCATTACTCTACAGGAGAAACCACACCACAGCAAAAAAGCTCTCTGCTGGAAGTCAGTCCTGAACCTTATTTCCACCTCATCTTATAAATGACCCTGGTTATGAAGAGCTGTATTAGTTAAACTCCCAGCTAAACAATTTCATTTAGAAGAAAGAGAAGAAGGAAGTGAAAATAGGATAACAAAGAGTAGGAAAGGCTCTTGCTGCCCCAACAATTATGAGGAATAGCTACAGAATGCTCATCTAAAATCACAGAAATCCCAAGCCTTTAAAAATAAATCCTTCCAATCCCAGGTTTGAGGATCACTAAACTCTGGTTGTACATTCTGATGTAGATTATTCAACTGCTATTCGTGCTGGGGAAACACATATTTGTAAGAGCATATAGGAGTGGTCTAAAATGTGACAGGATATTTTGTGAGAAAATCTCAGTTTCCCTCATTAAAATTGTATTTAAATTTCCCTCACTTATTAAAATATTTTCAGCTAACAAACATTTTAATTTTTTTACACATAACTTTGGTATATCAAAAAATAGTAGCAAGACACAAAGAACACCTGAGGACATGGTCATTTCCTATAAAACTTTGTATTTCCATGTAGTATTCATCATTGTTATTATGAGATGGTCCATATTATTTTCTGGCCTCTTGGCTTTCCAATGTTTTTGCTTTGGCTGTAGCTTTTTTCTTAAATAAGTAAAATCCTGTGGAATCTAAAACCTGATATCTCAACATCAGTCAAATTCTGACTTTTTTTTCTTTTTAAAAATTTTTTTTTTCTTTTTAAAATTCTTTTCAATCCTCTTTACATACTTTTAATTTTTTTTCTTCATACATAGCATTGGTTAACCTTTAATATGAGCATGCTTGCTGTAAAACTGAACTACATGTACCAGCAGCAAATACTGAGTGGGCTAGGCAGGGGTATGACCTGATTTATGCCTCTGTCTAAGCAAGATATTTTCTTTTCTTGCTGTCTAGGGTAAGAGACAGAATTGTTGCTGCCAACAGAAGGAATGTTCCCAGAAATGAGCAGTGTGTGTGTTTGGGTCTGCATTACTTACAGCTCTGGCTGCTGCCTGTGAGACTTCTGCTTGTGAAAATTAGAAGTCAGCTGAGCTGAAAGACTGAAAAGAAAAAGATGTTCCAGGCAGTGATTTTGTCATGCTGTTCTTGAAAGTATGTTAGTGGAAGGAAAGCATAATTTCCACATTCCAAATCAGTGCCTAGGAGAGCTCCTCCTCCATGGCAATTCAGTGTCTGGGTTGGTATCACACCCCTATGATTAAAAATATTGAAGTTCCTGCAACATCTTTTCCCTAATTTATGCCCCCCACACCTATAAACAGTTTTTCTATTTCTATTATTGTTTTTTTGTTGATTTATACATGAGAAGCTCTATTTTTAGACACTTTAGCTGCTTGTCTGACAAAGATTTTGAAGGTTGCAGTGGCAGATCCATCCAGTATCAGAATTATCATGTATCTTGCAGACTCCTTAAACAGAAATAAAATTATCTGATCAGAAACCAAGGTGAGAACAGTCCTGATGTTCCTCAGAGATTTCAGAAATACTTTAGTGATTTTGTTTTTAATTCAGCCAGCTAAAAGTGGCTGGCTGAGCTGAGAACAGACTGTGGTAAGGAAGAGGATAAACTTTTTGGCAGGGATACTGCTGCTGCTGGAATTGAACAGAGATATAAGTGACTAAGATTCAGCCACAAGACAGAAATATTTGTGATATTTTCTTCAAGATGCCTTCTCATAAATTTAGTTTAAGAAAAAAACAGCAAATAAGTTGATAAATTACAGAAAATATTTGCCTGTAGTTTTTTTTTTTTTTTTTTTTTTTTTGTTTTTATCAACTCTGTGACTAAGTTAAAATGAACATCAGAACTAAAACCCTTTCTAAAACTCTTCTTGATTCTCTCTGCTATAAAAAAAACTTAATATTTTTGGTTTTTTTCTTAAACACCATGTACCTATTTTTCTTTAAAACAAGATTTTGCAATTTAAAGGACAAAAGAGCCTGGTGGAGAAGAAGGTTTGTGAAATTAGTGTTTTATGTCATCAGATCAAAAAGAGCATATGGTCTTTTTGCCAGACCCAATTCTGCTGTGAAGTGTTGTGTTGTTTTAGGTTTTATTTTAGGTTGCAGTAGAATCCAAAAAGTCCAGTTCAGATGTCTGGCAATGGTATTCTCTGGTCAATGTGGATTACTCATAGTGCCCTGACTGGTAGGGAGGAATTTGAACAGCAAGTAAAGGTACCCATATTACCAATAATATACTCTCAGATTATCAATAATATATTCTCATATTATCAAGAATATATTCTCATGTTATCAATAATATATATTTCCCCCTTTTTTTCCAAGGACTGGCAGAGTCACAGCAGTCTGTGCACCTGAACAATCTGTGTAGGTGCCAAAAACTATGACAGACTTGCAAGGTTTGAGAGAAGATGTGGTGGGTATTTAACACTGTTTTATATTTCATGGATCTATATATAATTATATATAAATTATATATATATATATATATATATATATATATATATATATATATTACTATAATATAATAATATATTATATTATATATATTATATATAATTTATATTTATATTTATATATATTATATATAGATATAATATATAATTATATTATATTTTACATATTTATATATTAATATATGCTTTAATATATAATTTTATATAAATATATGCATTTATACTTTATAACAATAGAAATATATGATTATATATTTATTATATAAATATAAGATATAAATAATAAATTTATATTATTTTCATATTTGAAGAGGTTTCAAGCCATCAATATCCTTCTAAAAACAAGCTGTGAGCAATGCAGCAATGCCTTCACAGCTGGTGGAGAGATGGGTACCCAAGGCAAGTGAACCCCTTCAGGTACTGACACATCCCCCTTCTGATCTGGAGGAAAAAGACACATCCTTTGCCCCAGATTTTGACCCATAGGCAAAGAAAATGTGCTTGTATAACCAGAAGTGGCACTACAAAGAATTGTGGGCAAAGCTTTAGCTCCTGAAAGAAAAAGCCAAGATGATCAAATTAATTAAAAGAGTGGAAAAAACCGAAGTTTGATTTGGGCTGAAATTGATGTTGCTTTTGGCAATTGGGATAAATAAGGATGACACAGAAAACACTTGAAATGGAGCAGACAATGCTTCTTCAACTTCAGAATGGTTAAAATCCATTTCAAAACAGAAAATGTGGGTCTTAGCAGGATCAGCTCCTGCAGAAATTGATATATATGATGTATAATTGCTGAAGTAGGGGTATTAATATTTCCAAATGTTTTGTAAAGCTGTCAAAAACCTTGTGGGAAAGTCAGCTGCAATTGGTGTGCAAATTGGGTGTGATCTCTTTGACTTCCCAGGGTGCAGAGGACAAACAGGCTTGTTCTGTCTACTCCTTCCCCTGTACTATTCTCAGTGGTCAGACTCAACCATTTGTTCACTTCCAAGATCTTCTTAAATGTGTCACTATCAAATCCATGCCATCCTTTTTTCCCAAACTGAAACCTATGTTTGTATAAGGTAAAGGTAAATGAACTGGCAGGCAAGGCTGAGGAGGAAACCAAACCAAAATAACAAGCTGAAATCCAAGGGAAGACAACAGTGTGGTTGTGCACAGTAAAAGGCAGTAGTGAAGAGAAAACAGGTATTGCTACCACCTACCAGCTGAAATAGAAAATTTGTTTAGAAATAGAGAATTAGTTTAGAAAACTTAATTTTCATACTCATGGCATATGCAGGTTTGTGAATGCATGGGTGGTAGATCTGAGGAAAATATAATTTCTCAGATCCCAGTGGACAGATGTGATTGAAGGATTGGTAGCTTAAATTTGTCCAAAATATTTCCAGACCATCTTGATCCTGTCCAACCCTACTTCAAAGACATTCATGAGTCCAATTTAGTCTTTGCATAGCTTTGAAATAAACTGTATGGAAACACAGTGACATCATATTATATTATTGGCAGCTTTTAAAAAAATCAATCATTAAACTGTGGCATTCTCAGGCTGTGGGAAAAGTGTATGTAAGAGTGTAATACTAGCACCACAGATTTATGGCTGCATTTTTTTTACTTTAAAAGTACAATTTCTTTTACCACTTGAAGCATTTTTAATTGCTCCTCTTCAGTCCTACCATATGATGGGCTCAGAAATCTTGATCATGAAAACAAGTAAAATTATTCCCCTTCACTTCTTCCTTCAATATTTGGATAGAAAATATTCCTCAGAGTTCCATATCCATACATGATTATTCCTTTGTGACAGACAGGCTGTTAAGCTATTTAACAACATGCTTATAAAACTGTGATTTAATGATAATGTATTTTCCTTATTTCCAGGAGGATACTTGTCTTGGTTATGGAAGATTAAATAGCAAACCATATGTGCTGGGAATGGGTCACAGCCCTGGAATCTTTCATGTGGCTGGTGGGATGTATATCACATCTTAAAGGAGGACTGAACAGGCATATTGCACCAATGCAAAGGCTTTAATTATGTGCTTGGCTTTCAGAGATGGCTCAATAATATTTTATAAAGGGTGCTTTAGCAAGAAAAGCACTTGGTGGTACCTTTAATTGGTTTAGAAGTGTAAATATTTGATAGACCATCTGTTGGTGACACTGCAGCAGAACAAGAGCTGCTCCACTTTGACTCTCTGTGGATTCTTGAAGAGTAGAGACACTCATTTCAGATACTGAGAGCCAGGAAAAGATGAAATTTGAATCTTAATCTGTCATACCTCAAATTCTAACCAGATTTGCAAGGCAAATGTGCAATTGCTCAAAATGGGCACAGGGCTTCACAGATTATGTTTTCTTTTGGCTCAAACCTAATGTGGATGACTTCATTGGGGGCTACAGCTGTGAGTATGTTGTTTGGACAAGCCACACTACTAAAACAAGAATATTTGATTAAATAAAAAGGAAAAAAAAAAGGAAAATCAGGTGACCTGAAAAAATCAGAACTGACAATAAGACTGTCAGCACCTTTAGTTCTATTTTGGACTCACCAGAACAACATCTCTTTGGGAAAGCTTTTGTAGAAGTCAAATCTTCAAAACCCATGTGAGAAGGGGCATTATTATTTTCATCTCCATTGCAAAAATTCTGATTTAAAGTGCCTCAAGGAGTCTGGTGACTTACTGCCTTATATTTGAACTCTCCATTCTTCCTTTCCAAACTCAGCAAAATTCCAGGGTACTGCTCAGCTTCAGTTTAACTTTGCACCCACTTTGTTGGCTTCTTCGATTTCACTCCTTGTGCCCCTTCCCTACCTAAGCACTCATTTTAGCTTAGCTTATCTGTGAATCAGAGACTATGTGTAATCTAGTTTTTACTTGTGTTTGCAGTTGAATTGACATGAATCTCAGTGTACTATAATACCCTCTGGGAATGGAAATCTGGAAATTGCAATGAGCCCAAACAATTGTACCACCAGTGGTAACCAGTACTAAAGAAACAAAGTAAGATAATTTTAAACAGCATTGTGTTGGAACTGGAAGACTAAAATCCACAGTTTATGACTGATTAAAACAAGTTAATGGCACTCAGCAATAAGCCCTTCTTAGTCCTTCTCCTCCCCTCCAAAGTTTAAAATGTTTTTTAAATGCTTATTTGAGGTTGCTTATGAGGCTTATTTATATTGGATACAAATCCAGACACTATGTCTTGCAGAAGTTTGTGTTTGGGAAGGAGAGAAATGACTTGTAGAAAGTGCTGAAGAAGGCAAATATGTGCCTTAGCAACACCAGGTAAGAAACCAAGTGGGTTTGCTTCTCACCTTTGTTTCAAGTGCTGGCTTACTTCCTCATGGCTGGGTACAAACTGATTCTCTCTTCATTTCTGCTTAAATCTCCTCCAGGGAGAAGGGAAAATGTGCCAGGCTGGCAGGTATAAAACCTCAATCAACTATTGTCTTGAATATGATTTCTGCAATGCATTTCTTAAAGGACTCCATGTGTTTTAATTTTGGTAGTCAATTTGCACGTTCACTTCTCCTTAGTGTAAACACTTCCCCCAGGGATTCCCTATCTGGAGATAGTTTAAACCTGCTTACTTTGTCTTTAGGAAGAGAAAGATCAGCATAAAATGTCCAGAGATTCTAAATATTTGTTTATCGTATTATGAATTCACTGAGTGGGCAGAACTCAGATTTTTCCCTCTAGAATTAAAAGAGGAGAGAGTATCCCTTTCATGAGAAGGAGGATTTGAAAGTTCACACACAAGACTATTGATGACTGATTTGAAGCAATGAGATGAACCAGCCCAGGCTTCTACCTATCCCTCTTTCTTTTCAGCTGCCTAGTTCACAGAATCTGAAAGATGAAACTTGTTTCATCTTTCTCTTTTCCTTTTTATTTTTTCTCTTTTCCTTTTTATTTTTTCTCTTTTTCTTTTCATTCTTTCTCTTTCTCCTTCTTTTTTCTTTTGTTCTTTTCTTTCCCTTTTTATTTTCTTTCCTTATTCAGAAAAACAAAACCAGGCCAGCATTAGGAACAATTGTTCTCAAGTGCTCTCCACTGAGAAAGACTCAAATGCACCGAGTTCACCACCTGACCACTTGTGGATTAGGAGGACTAATATCATTAGCAGAGGTGCACAGACACAGAATGAGAGTGTATTTAGCCTTTGTACATCAGCTAAAGGAACATTTCATTTAACTCTTTGGAAACTGAAAAGGAGGTGAGCTACAGTTTGTGAACTACATCAAAATGATTCCTCATTTTTCTGTCTTTCATGGATAATTTAGCAGCTGTCATGATTATGTCTGAACTGGATTTTGAATAGATAATTCCTTTTTTTTTCCTAAAATGTGGATATTTTCCCAGTTGCACCATGAGCTTATACTATTTTTGGTTGTTCATGTTTATGGTTTTTTATTAAAAGAATTCAAAAATGAGAGAAAAGATGTCTCATTGCAATTTTGGCTTTTGTGCCTGTAATTTCTGGTCCTAACATGACAGCTGTATCGAATCCAAATTAATTTATACAGGATGAGAACCTGATGCTTACAGGTGGGTGTTTCCTTTTCTCCTTCTTTGCCCCCCAGGCAGTGCCAGATTTGAAGCCAACTCAATTTGCATTATTGTGACCAGTGCCAAAGATATTGCTGTCCAGTCCGGCTGTCTGTCTCTGCCCC
The DNA here is from genome assembly GCF_023055355.1 of Agelaius tricolor. Taxonomy (NCBI): domain Eukaryota; kingdom Metazoa; phylum Chordata; class Aves; order Passeriformes; family Icteridae; genus Agelaius; species Agelaius tricolor. Next base: position 10,785,155 of record NW_027269263.1, read on the forward strand.
GACACGGGTAGAGTGGTTCTTGGGTGGGCGCGATTCAAAGGACGAGTCTGGACTCTTCAGCTTTTCGGTCTTCAGGTTGTTTATTATTTCTTATCTACAAAATTTTCTGTCTGCCCAACAGAGGTCTGATCTGCAAGCAGTCACAGGCACTCTCTGACCACCCACGGGGCGGTCATGTCTTTTTATACTAAAATCTATGTACATAATATTTACCTTTATTTTCCAATACTTTTCACTCATGTTGGCAAGTGCACCTACACCATAAACCAATCCCCAAGTGCCAACATCACCACAGAAGATGGAGGACAAGAAGAAGAAAGAAGAAGGACGAGACACGCCCTGATCCCTCCATCTTGTCTCCATAACCCCCCTGCACCAAAAACCTTAAAGTTTATATTTCACCCTCTAAATGTGTCTCTTTTACACTTTTCACTCTAAAGTGATTCTCAAGTCCTCAAACTGCTGTCACTTCTGTGGATGGATCAAAATCAAGCCACCAAACACTCTTGGCAGCATTCCAGGATTTCCGAGACCCCCAAGGGTTCTCCTGGCAACTCTGGACATCGGGAGTGATGTGCTGAGTTCCCACATCAATTCCAAATTAATTTATACAGGATGAGAACCTGATGCTTACAGGTGGGTGTTTCCTTTTCTCCTTCTTTGCCCCCCAGGCAATGCCAGATTTGAAGCCAACTCAATTTGCATTATTGTGACCAGTGCCAAAGATATTGCTAAGCTTCCAAAGAGTGTGAAAACAAAAGGTTTTTTTCTGGTTTTCCAGAGTAGCAGGAGAATTTGTCCTTCAACTGGTTTGACATCAGCTGTGTTTGAGATGGCTGAGCAGCACAGGGAGAGGACACCTTCATGCAGCATTCTTGCCCATTTTGGAGCTGTTGAAGCCCACAGCCCAGGTTCTCCATGTGTTAAGGCATGAGAGCTGACAAGGCAGATTTAACGAAAAAGAAAGGTGGGTAACAAGGGAGCAGAGGAAACTGGAGCTTGATTCAGTAATTTCCTAAGGCTGAAGGTAGTTATGAGATTCTTTTTTCCTTGATAAACATGCTGGGCCACACAAACACCACTGTCCTTGGGGCCCTGTAAGTGTGTGCACTTCTTGCAAGGTTGCTGTCTGCAGGTGAAAAAGATCAGGTTTCCTCAGACTATAGTCCAACTCTAAGTGAATATTGCCTCTCAGCTCTAGTTATTTATTGCAAATGGCAGTTTGGGTGACTCAAGAAATCGCGATTTGGGACTTAATTTCCTTACAGGTGCCATTTTGAAAATCCTGTTTCATTTGGTAAAGTCAACAGGGATTTGTCACCATGATATTTTCTGAAAAATCCCTTTGCCCAGGATTTTTCTCCTGGGAAGATGAGAAGCCTCAGCTTTTCTCCATATTTTGCTACTCTGGAATGTGGTCTGGAGATTGTTTATCCAAACATGTGAATTGTTTTTAATTAATGACCAATCATCATCAGCTGTGTTGGACTCTCTGAGTCTGTCATGAGCTTTCATTATCATTTTTGTTTAGGCTTCTGAAGTATCCTTTCTCTATAGTTTAGTATAGTTTTAGTATATAATGTCATAATATAATATAATATAATATAATATAATATAATATAATATAAATCAGCCTTCTGAGAACATGGAGTCAAATTCTCATCTCTCACCTTGTCCTGGGGATGTCAAACACCACAGGGATTGGATTTCTGGCTCTCAGTTACACTTGAAAATAGGCTTTTGCTTCATAAACAACTTAATCAGTTGAGGTGTTTCAATGCTCCTGCTTTTTGAACCTCATATCATTTTTTAAATTTTCTCTCAGGTGAAGACCTGTGCCTGTGGTTCAGAGCCACTCTTCCTGCAGCACAGGATCAACACCCTGAAACAATGTGGGACTTCCTGGCGTCTCTGGAGGCGTGAGAAGCCATCCCATGGGATGGAGTCAGACAGTCATAAATAGATGTGGAGTGCTGTAATGTGACAGATCAGGTCAAACATTTTTTTTCTGTCACTTTGAATGATATTGCAGACCCAAAGGTTTCCGTGTGGCTGAGTTTTGAGCACTGAGGTAATTTCCCGTGTGCGATTTTGGCAATGCTGCATTGGGCATTCCATGGCTCTGAGCACAGGCTGGTTCTGATGCCAGTCATGAGAGAAATCTCTGCCTAATTTGAGAGTGCCATGGTTTTTCAGACACATAAGGGGTAATTTTGATTTCATACTCACACCATGTACTGAAATCAGCGAGCCTTAGGAATGAGACAAATAAACTGGTTTTAAATATGTAGGTATATTCTTCAGAAAAGTCATTTCACATGGCTAAAATGTATGGTTATGCGTGGGAAATGAAAAGTTATTTCACATGGCTAAAATGTATGGTTCTGAGTAGCTAGTTAGAAACAGTTCAGTTGTTATATTAATTTTATTACTCAGTACCTTAACGACATAATTAATTCCTTTCTAAGATTGTGGTGCACCTCCAGCTCAAAGCATTTAAGAGAATAAATGTAGTATTCTAAGTTTACCATCATTGTTATGATGACATGGTCTATATTACTTTCTGGTCTCTTGGCTTCCCAATGTTTTTGCTTTGGCTGTAGTTTTTTTCTTAAATAAGTAAAATCCTTTGAAATTTAAAACCTGATATCTCAACATCAATCAAATTCTGACATTTTTTCTTTTTTTCTTTTTAAAATTATTTTCTTTTTTTTTTTCTTTTAAAAATTCTTTTCAATCCTCTTTACATACTTTTGATTTTTTTCTCCATACATGGCATTGGTTAGCCTTTAATAAGAGCATGCTTGCTGTAAAATTGAACTACATGTACCAGCAGCAAATACTGAATGGGATAGGCAGGGGTATGACCTGATTTATGCCTCTGTCTAAGCAAGGTTTTTTTTTCTTACCTTACCTCAGACATTGACATCACAGGCCTGAGAGGTGGAAATACCTTGACACAAGGTATGGAATTGCACTAAGAAGCACTAAGAGATCAATAAATTCCAAAGGCCTGTGCATGCCTGCTTGCTTTGATAACCTTGTGAGATCTGAAGGGGAAAAATGTTTTGGTTATTATTATTTTTTATTGACATCCTTATCTATTGTATTTTGAAGCAGTGTCTCGTCAGAACAGCTGTGTAACTTCTGCCTGGTTTTCAGCCTCTCATTCTTCGGGCACACAGGGCAGGCAGTGTTGCAGGATGGTTCATGGTCAAGCAGGCTGAGGACCAGAGAGAAGGTCCTTCACTGAAGGACCAAGTCCTTCACTGAAGCCTCTGCACTCCCCTGTCAGCAAAGATTTCGGGAAGGTGTGTCTCTGGCTTTGTGTACAAATGTAGGTCAAGTGTTCACAGAAACACAATTCTTTGGTTTAAAGCTGGATCTCATGACTTATTTCACCATTCTGCTCAGCATCATCCCACAAACTCCAGTGGATTAGCCAGCTATTGACTTTTACATTCAAGCCCCCAGAAATCATAGTAAATTTAAAGCTTATGCCATTCTGATGGCTCATAAGTGGTCCATAAAATCTCAGTTAGTTGCAGGTGACCATAAACTGCTTTTAATACTTATTTTCATTTAATTTGCATCATTTTCTGTGAGTAGTCACACTGCTATTATCAGCCTTATAAAAGATCAGTGTTCTCAGATTTTGACAAGTCAATCTTTACTTTAAAAACCCCCAGAAGTTTTTCTTTTGTTTTTCCTTTTCTGACAAAGAGAGATTTTAATTCCCCATGGTGGACGCTAGAATTTCTCTGAGCTTTTGATTTCAGTCTTCTAACTTGAAGGCAAAAATAAGCCAAAATAACAGGAAAAAAAAATCTTACCCACAGTTTGTAGACCCCAAAAAGTCTATGTGAGTGGACAATATTGATATTGGATATAAATAATGGATAATTTTTGACATTAGAGGATATTTTCCCTTTTCTAATTGCAAAGGGTATAAATAATATTTACAGCTTGTCATCATTCAAAAATAGGTAAACAGTTTAAAACTTCTGTTCAGCTCACTAAGTTTACAGATCAAATTTTCTTCCTCAGCAACAGGGAGTGAGCATATAGGGCTGTCAGCTGGCTGTAGGGCACTGGGCATAAGGGTGAAGCTGTGCCTTGATACAGCTGCACACGAGTATTCCTTCAAAGAAGCATTTCCACTGCAGCCAGAGAAAAAGTGGGTTTAATTTCTGAAGTTCTCTCTCTGCTTACTCCCCTCAGAAATGCCTTTTTTTTTTTTTTTTTTTTTTTTGGTATGGTGAGGTTTTCTTACTGATTTTCCTAAGCTGTTTTTTAAATTTTCGTACTTTAATAATTCTCCTTTTTTTCCCTCTTTTAAATAAACATTTAAATGGTTCAGGAGAAGAATACAGTCATGCCCTCATACCTCTTAAGAATTTGCCTTCTTCTCAGAAGAAAGCCTTTGACTTCAGAGAGCTGTGTTTAAAAGTAAAATAGATAGGGGTTTCTTTTTTATTTTCTAGGATTTATACAGTCAAGTGCATGGTATGATATATTTATAAAGGTTTCTTCCACATATTTGAGGATAAAAATATGGAGGAATAAACAAAAAAATCCCCACACCTAAAAGCTATTTTCTCCAGATAAAAGCTGAGTAATATTTTCTTTTTGCTTTGAATGGAAAGATGACAAATTTAAAACAGAGTAACATTGATAATCTGGACCAAATGTTTGAACACACTTGAAAAATTATTTAATTATGCCTTTATGTCTGTATTTTTGAGCCATTTCATGTATCTGCAGGCATTATAGGAGCCCTAGGACCCTTTAGTTTCTTTTTCCAGTGTTACTGTGTTCTGTCACCAGCACTAACAGCATCAAACTGCCAGCGAGCAGAGTTGCTTTAGAAATAACAAAATGTCACTCCCATTACAGAACAATGTGGCATTTAATGATTTAATGGGACTATGCAAAGTTTATTTGCATTATTATTCCACTGCAATGATTTTTCCTGGCAGTCAAAGCTGCCAAAAATATCACTGAATGTTAATTTAGATGAACTTTAAAGGCAGCCACACAGGGAGTGACCTGAAATCAAAGCTCTTGGTCCTAGCCTTCAAATGAGGCTACCCTGGAGGGTGTAATTAGAGTCTTCCTTTAACCTCCCAGGCTTCAAATCTGAGAAGAGGACATGGCAAAAAACACCCCCCACAATAGGCAGGAGATGTGTCATTGTCAGAAGCAAAAATTAGAGTAACATAATTAACTGGGAGAGGCAGAAATACCCCTGGATTTAGCTATCATTAACACAGTTAATTAAATATCAGAAAATATTACACATGAAAATATTCTGGGGGAAAAAGAAGAATATTCTATTTCACATTGGTGGAAATTTTAACAAACTTTAGTCATCTTTCAGTGTTAATCTCTATCAAACATTAGCAATTCTAACTGTGTTGGTCCTTTAGTTATTTGAGTGAAAGTTGTCAGGTGCATTAATTAATTAATTAATTAATAAAGACTGAGCTTCACAGCTGGGATAGTTTCCTACCTGAGAAATACAAATATTTTTATTGGCATGTATATGATGATTGTACCTGAAAGGAAGAAACCGGTGACTTCTGAAGTCCTTGGTTTTGCCTGGCTCTCCAAATAAACATAAACTCCAGAAGAGGAATTTAAACCAGGGGCCTCTTTTCAGTTTGCACAGTGCCATCTGAAGACTTGAACAGCTGGTTTTGTTCACTTGTTTTGGTTTTTTCTTAGGTACCAGTTTGTTGAAAGAAGAATGAGGTTTCAAATAAACATCAAAAAAAGAATGGGTTAGTTTGTGAGAGAAAATGATACATTTTTGGATGTGGAGGTTATTTTCCCTGTAATTTTATAAGCGTTTTGATAGTTTTTGCGAGATTGAAATATTTTAAAGTTTAGCTAATGAAATTCAAATACTGATTAAATAAAAAAACCAAACAATGAAACAAAAAAAAAAACCCAAGAACAAAAAATGCCTTGAAAGAAAGACAGTAAAGTATTAGAGGAAAAATGGATGAAAAGAGAAGGAAAGAACATTTTCTTTTGAAAATAATTGGTTTTGTTGGAAGAGAATAAACCCACTGTTCCACTCTGTCAATTAATACAAATGAATAAAGTGCTATAGTTCTGCTCCAGTTCCATTGTGATAACACTATTTTGTGTTATCTGTAACACAGGTAGCACAAAAGAATATTTAAATCATGTGTGAGGATGCCAATCAACCACAATCCAACAAACCTCCAGGTCTGAGGAGCTGCCTTCTCCTCTCAATTCAATACATAAACAGAAAACACAAAACCAGATTTACCCAAGGTTTCTTTTGTTTCTTAAAGTTAGAAACCAATTGGTACCAGCTTTAGCTAAAAACAAACAAACAAAACTCAAACAAACCCAACTACACAAACCAGCAAGCCAAGCAAAACAAGATAGGGTTTTATATCTCCCTAACAGACAGAAACTAAATGAGAATTAAGAACATGAATCTGAAAATGACATGGCAACATTATTATAGAAAGAGGACAAAAAGGAGAAGCATGAAGTTGTGCACAGAAGTGAAAAAAAAAGACAGATAAGACAGATGTCAATTTTATTTTTAAAGCCATCTCTCAATACCTTGGTTGGAAGGCTAATTAACTTAACAGCAGGATCCAGACTGAAATCAGCTCTTTACTCACAGTAATCTTTAGGATCACAGTTTTCTCAGGGCCCATGCAAAACAACCCACGCAACTGCATTCAGCTCCCCTGTGCTTGTGCATAATGATGGTGTCTTTAATTATTTGCTGGAATGGTATTTTTCTAACTGGAAGCCTGGTGGACAAGTGGCTTTTGAACAAGGATGGAAAGAAATTCTTGGCAGCAGAGCCTCTGCCATGCTGGCTGCAATAGGGAAGACACAGCAAATGCAGCAGGGAGCTTCAGGAAAAGCTGATTTTGTGAATGGGGAGTTGGATTTTTTCCTTCTCCCTGATCATGTAGCAGCAGCAACTGCCTTCAGACAATCTGTCCCTAGGGGACTGTAGTTTTCCTCTGCATCTTCATAGGTGTCCACCTAAATCTGTTACTTCTCCCAGGAGATATTTTTGGCTCAAACTGTAAAATTAGTGTGCATTTCTGTGATCTAGCTACTGAGTTTAGAAATATATTGTGTGAAGAGTCATGAGTTACATCTGGGCAGCAGCCAAGTATTCACACCTTGATGTGTGCCTGGGATATCTACAGTCATATTGTGTGAAATTAGTGCTGAAATCAGAATTTTCAACTGAGAATGGTATTGTGAATTTTTTTTTTTTTAAATACACTTTACTGTGCTGAGTGTTTGAAATAGATTGCTACTTTTCCCTGATAACTAGCATTACAATCAATATCAAAGACTGGTTCTTAACTTTTGTGTTACTGAGTCTGATGCAATCAAGAGTGGTAAATAAATTTGTGGTGACATCAGTAGTGCTCAGATCCCATCCCAATGTGTGATGTTACATACAATATAATATGTATGATATATAATATAATATATAATATATAATATATAATATATAATGTATAATGTATAATATATGATATATAATGTATAATATAGGATATATAACATATATATTATATATTATATATTATATATTATATATTATATATTATATATTATATATTATATATTATATATTATATATTATATATTATATTATGTAATGTATAATATATAATGTATAATATATTGCAGTTAGACATCCTGCTGCTATAGCTTGCCCTCAGATGTAACACTATTGCTATATTAGAGCTGCATAACTTAGACAAGCCCTTTTCTACTGAGAAGAATCTGATTTCACTGGAGATTAAGGATTACTGGCTAGAATTATAGAATAACAAAGTGAGGAATAGATGAATTTCCAGTCCAAACTCACTTCACCTAACTTCAGCCATTTAAAAATTATGTCTTCATAGCAGGAGTCAAGGCAAGTAGGCAATGGTGGGAGATCTGAGCTTCCAAAGAGTGAGTAATTTCAACTATTTTAGACATTTCTCTTGAGAGGGAAAGAATTATGCTCTGTATGATGTGCTCACTTCCACATGCCCATCCATGCTGGGTCTGGATGACTGGATTGCATTAATCACCTATGTTATCATAGCTGAAGTTAGATTAAATGATGCATGACTGTATTATGATGTACTTCAGTGCTCAGGCACTGCAGGCCCTCTAAGAGGCTGTTATCTTCAAAAGGATGAGAATTATTTATTTTTGAAGATTTTGAAGACCCAGTACCTCAGAAAAATAAGCAAAACCAAAAAATTCACCTATTTTTCTATTTTAGTTTTTGTAACTAACATTTTTTTTTCTACAGGTCTTCTTGCAGAGCAATAGCATTGTCTTTTATAGTTAGAAACACTGAAAAGAATGTATTTTGATTAAAAAAAAAAAAGAGAAAAAGAAATGGCAAATAAGTCTCAGGTCTACGTAACTAAATGTTTCTGTCAATTATTTCTGGGAGATTATTGCTTTAAATTGAAAAGGAGAAAGCATGAAAAATTAAACAATCATGAAGAAACCCTGAGAATTTTGAAAACAAAAAATCCTCCATGGAAAAAATCTTTCAACATGCCAGGTAAAATTCACTTCTATTTCTAATTTCAGAATGTCTCAAGCTTATAATAAGAGGCTGTTGAGATAAGTTTTTTCCCATTAACTGGTGAGAAACAAAGCCAAAACAAAAATTGCAAGTTGTTTTACTTGTGTGCTGACACTTTTACCATGAGGAAAGCTTTGTTCTTCAGAGGAGCAACAAAAACTGGCCCATAAAGCAGAGAAATGAAAATCTTCCAAGGCAACACTTTTACCTGAGGGAAACAAATTTAAAACTAACAAGCAGACAAAGCCCCCAGCTACTTTTGCATTTGTATCCTGGTTAACCAAGAGTGTGTCACAAGCATCCACAGCTGCTCTGTTTTTCTGAACACAGCAGACAAATAAAAAGGCACTTTAGCAGCAAATGGGACTCAGTCTATCTCCAAGGAGGTCAGTGCTGTTTCTTAACTTTTCTGGCTGCAAAACTGGCTGAGAGGTAACATCTTTTCTAGCCTACATGCTAAGCTGTCATGAAATACTTGGAGTGCTTTTGATAACCCACTGACATATGCCTATTATGCTCTGCAGTGGTATTAACCTCTGAAAGATGCTAAAATGTGACCCATAATTAGCATTTGACATATAAAATGAACTGTAATAGGGCTGCTAAAGTACAGTTCCCTGACATCTGGCTTCTAAGGATTTCAAAAGAACAGTGGACTGCCAAGTTTGTCCTGCTTGTTCTTAAGAGATTGGAACCCACAGAGGGTGTTGTTTGCTGACAGGAAAACTCCCTCTTGTGCAGTCAAGTACGAGGGTTGTGTTTGCCAGATTTTGAAGATGAAAAGTTTAATATGGAATGGGGGCTTATGCCTGCCCCTTGCCCTGAAACAGGCTGCCTGAGTAGGCTCTGACATATCCTCACATTTTTACTTTGCTGAAATCTGCTGAGTGTTTGGCAGTCAAAGCTGAAATATATCAAAGAACCAAAATTACTTTAGTGTTCTGACATAAATTGTAAGTTAACACGGTGCTTCAGTTTTGTAACGAAACCATTAATGTCTATTTGAAATGTACAAAAATAAGTTAAAAAGGGAAAAAATGTGTTTCAGATCATTTCCTGAACTGATCTACCAATTAGGACAGTCATCTAGCAAATATTAGTTTATCTTCACATCACATGACTGAAAAGCTCTTAGATGATCAGTCTCATTTCACAATGAGAGCCTGATCTGTTGGCTCAGGCCAGCTGCTCAAATGTGACTATTTAATGCCATCTGAGATGCTGCCTGACCTCCAGGTGAGTGTGTACCTCCCACAGACAGGTGTTGTATCAAACCAGCCTCACACAGATGTTCTGAACAGCCCAAATGGAACAGCTGAACCAAACTGTAAGGGCCTTCATGACTGAAGTGGGAAATTAACTACATTTCAACAAAGCCTCACCTGTTCTCAGCCATTACCTGCATCACATTGTTCTTCACACACTCCAAAAATCTCCTGGAGAACAACCCTGGCCCCCTCTTGCCCTTCCATCTACCCTGCAGAGCCCTGCAGTCATTCCTGATGTGTTAAAGTTTTCCTTCACCACTACCATTGGTGATGGGGGTTCATGGGCTGGGCAGGCCCCTGGCAACTCCCCCATGGTATCCTGGTACCTTGAGCTCTGATCATGGGCTTTTTCTCTGTATTGGGCAAAGCAACAAATAAACAAACAAATTAAAAGCAAATAAATAAATAAATAAATAAATAAATAAATAAATAAATAAATATTGCTGCTGTTTTCTGCTGGATATTCCATGGGGCTGACAGGGACATGGATAACCTTGCCAACAAGACTTTCTGCTCTGTTTGGTCTTGGTGGTTTTGTTGTCACACCTTTATTCCCTGAATAGCAACCAGTGAATGTCAGAAGTGAAAGACAGGCATATTTATGCCATTTCAGTTAGAGCAGAATAAATAAGTGGTTGTGACTGCTGCCTGCTTGTGCCACACTACCATGTAAATCACCCTGTACCTGAGCTCAGAATTGTCCTCGGGCCCTCACTCTGTGAGTGGGAAGAGATAAAATGAACTTTCATTAAAAAGACAGAAAAAAAAGTCACACTGTCATGGTCCATCACTCTTTCTCATGACACCCACAGCTGTACTACTTTAGTATACCTGCCTCTGAGGAGGAAAAGTAAACTTTGGGAAATGTTGTACAATGACAGCTTCATATTTTTGGTACTTCCATGCAAGGGTGTAAGAAATTGCAGAGACTTGGTGCTGGGAGAGGGGCAGGTAATTTCTTCAGCATAACAATCAAATCAAGTGAGGCTGTTTGCTGCCATCAAGACATTGACAGGATGTCAGGGAGGCAAAGTTTGTAGGGAAAAGAAATATCCACTCCCTGAAATGCTCAGCCAACACTTAGGAATGAATACCTCATGTGAGACTTTTTGCAACTTTTTATTCTCTGTGAATCAACCCTAAATGGGTTGAAATGTTCTGCAGTGCATTAGTTTAACTAAGAATAATGATCTTAGCACTGTATTTTTGTAATTCCTCTGCTGTACCTGATTCACAATCTGTTGATTGTGACTTATTCTGGATTTTAATTACTCAGGTAATTTTGCATTCCTAAAATATTGAGGGTCCACTGATGCTCATTGCATCAGGTTTAATCTTGGCTTTCTATAAATATTTTTCAGTATTTGTCCACAAGTACATTCTTGAATAATTTTACAGGGAAATTTGGTAAAATATGAATGTAAAAATACACAGAAGACATACCATCACTAAAACTTCTGGGTGTACTCTTAGCTCTATACAGAAAAGTATTCTAAAAGAAGATTCAAAATACAGGACTTCAAATGTTTGGAAATGCCAGATTAATGGCAATATGAGAATTATACATCTGATCTTTCACTGTGTCTTTCCTTCAGCCTTTTTTTGTTAATTTTCTAATTTTGGTATGGTTTGGAAATTATTTTTGTTGTTGCTATCCTTCTTCATTTTTTTTCCTACCACAGGTATTTATGACATTTGAAACAATTTATTACATTTGAAAACAATTGAAAAATTCACGTGGTCACATTCCTTAATTTTGTTCATTTTTTACTTATGGCTACCAAAACCATGCAACTGTTGGGAAAAAATATGAATGAACAATTACTAGTCCTAGAAATATTGATATATTTATTATATAATTAAGAATAAAACTTTTAGCTGAAATTAATAAATTAATGCATGAAGGAAAAATGAACCATTTTGTATATGATACATCTCCACCAATGTGTAGACTTATTCTCTTTAGAAATACTATTAAAAAATCATTATGAACAAGAAGAAAAGACTCTGCAGAAAAATAAAATGTAAACTAAAAATAAAGTTTAAAAAATGAGTGGACCTTTTGGCAATTCAGCTGCCACAATCCCTGTGGGAAGATTTCCAAGGATATTACATACAGAATATTTTCCACCAAATTGTCCAAATTTATGTGTACTTCTAAGTGTAAACTGGATTTGCAGAACAAGTATTTTCTCATAGCAAATTGCAACTTCATGTATCAATCTGTGCATTGTACGTGAAACTGCCTCAGCTTTTTGGTGTACCATCCAAAAATATTCATTTTAGATGTCAGTGGGAAAACTTTCCTTGGGTGGGTTTTGGAATGGATCAAATTATAGCTTAGTTAACTACAGAATTTTTGCAACATCTGCATGCATAAAAATACAAGAGGATAACTTTATATGGCTGTGCTTCTAAGTAAAGGTTGACAGCTGCTGCCATCAAAAAAGACAGCAAAAATCACAGGAATACAAGAGGAGCAAATGTGTTATGTTGGCATGACAACTGCCACTTGTGGTCTGGAGAGCTGAGAGGAAGAGGTGCACACACAGAGCAAGGGCTCAGAGAGAAAACTTTGTGCAGGGCAAAATGGAATTAAACCAATCTGCCTCAAATATTTCCAAGGAAAGATCCAATTTGTGTGGTCACTGTTTAATACTGAAAAATGCTAAGAAAAATGAAGGAAAGGACAAAGGAAAAATCACTGTCCTGTAGTACTTCTGGGGTGTTTGAAAGGAAAACTAACACCTTTCTGTTGTGAAGAAGGAAACCTGAATCCAAGTTTCCCCATCCTAGTTTGCTTGAAAACAGAAGAATTTCCATGTTATTTAAACTGAAGTAAGTCATGGATGCAGTGATGACATCTTTATGTGACAAGTTGCTTTTTAGGATAAATGCCCTTCTTGTGTTTTCACAGCTTGATTCTGTTATGAGCACAATTTGTGGAATAAAAGGGACATCCAGAAAAAGAAGCAGCTTCAGAGTCTGGGTCTATCAGTGGACTGATTTCACTTCAGCACACAAATGAGGAGTTAAAAGGTTTGGCCCCATAGTTCTCAAAGTCAAAAAACTGAACCAGACTAAACAAGACCTTATTGATCAATTCTCATGCCATGAAAGGAACTTAAAAGAGAGGATAAATTCTGAGATATGAGGATTTTTTTCACTTCCCCCACTGAACATATTAAAACTACTCATCCTTGGTAAGCTTAGATTGTAAAGCAAGAGAAGCAGAGACAAAACTCAATGATTGGGTACATGTGAGGCAACCATATGAGGATAAAATATGCCACAATCAGAGCTGTAGCTTCATGGCTTGGTGACAGTTATTCCTGTAAATGGAGAAAAGTAACAAAAAATTACAAATCAAAATTATGCAGAATTAGACAAAATGCTTTAAATTACTCTGTAAGTGATTTGCATGGTTGCCTCACTGCTGAGCCACATCATCTTACAAAGAGTAGCAAACTGAATGCACAATCTCTAGCCCTTAACTTTCCCTCACTCCCAAAAATAGTGTTAGGGAGATCTTCATTTGGCTTGTACAATTCATACATTTTACATGAAATTCCTTACACTACACTCTCTGCTTCAAACAAAACATTTCCCTGTGCTGAAAGTAGTCTGGCTTGATGAGGGAAGGAGAGAGCTAAGGGTATTAATTATTTAACAGAGGACCTCTGGAACCAGGAGGGAGCCAGGAAATCACTGAAATGTGGTTTAAGATCCAGAAGACAATTAGAACTTGGATAATTAAAAAAAAAAATCATAAGCAGCAAGGTCTATAAAAGGCTTTGCAGATACTTCCAAAGTGAAAAGAGGAAAATATGAAAACAGATTCACTGCCTAACAGAACAGGAAACTCAGTAAGGAGTGCTGCAAGCTCATGTTCTCAGTGAACTCCCTGATTCAATTTTTACACAAAGACACTCAGAGGCAGCCAGATGCTTAATGCAATTATATTAACAGTGCACAGGTGTGCAGATCAGGGTAGGAGAAAAGAAGAGGTAATTTCAGTGTATTACAGAATTTATGGCAGGGGTATTTTTGTGTTCAGGGCCTGATGAAAATCATGGAGAGGGCTAGTAAAAACAAATTCTTAACTTAGAATTTAATTGTTGTTGCTATTGAAAGGGAAGGAGGTCCCAGGAGACCAGAAAAATGTGGGAGCTTTTATTAAAATAAGTTACAAAGAGAGATAAAGTCTGAGAATGAAGATGATTCAGGCTAATTTCATTAACAGGAAATAGATGTAAATGTTTAAAAAATAATAATAATAATATATAAGCATGTAGGAGAGAGTAGCAAAAAATTAAGAGTTTGTTTGAGAAATTACTTCTCCAAGCAAATAAATATTAATTTTGACATGGTTACTGGTACAAACATAAACACAGGTGCAGTACTGTCTTAAATTCTGTAAGGCCTCTGATATCAACTCATAGAAATAGGAAATATAGATTGGATAAGGAAAAATAGTTCTGGGAATATTGTCATAAAATGGGCACATAATTTGCTGAAAAACATCTTAGATCTGAATGTAATGATTTCTGTCAAAAAAAAAAAAAAGGCAAAGCAGTTACAGTCTCTTCTATGCCCAAATTGGTGCCATTATTTCCATTAAGGATTCAGATTATGAAAATTATAATAGATTTATAAAGTACACAGAACAGACCAAAAACTTTTCAGAAGACAGCAGGAACAAATCAAAATAATCTCAGCAAGCTGGAGAAATAATCTAAAGTTAAGGAGGAAAAAATCAGATAAAATCAAAGGTAAAGTCTGTAAGAAGAGTAAAAAAGAGAAGAGCATAATTAAAAAAGAGAAGACTTATAGGAAGTTGTGCAAGAAAAGTATGGTGAATTATAATGAAGTAGGAAATCCTCATGAAATATGTACAAAAACTCCCAAGTGTCACTCTGGGATATTTTACAGTGAGCAGTTACTAGGCACAGAAAATGACTTTTTCCTTAAACTCAGGTGAGGCTTTGCCTAGAATAATGTCCAGTTTAGACACATGGTTTTGGGGATCATTGAAAAATGAAGTTCAAAGGAATGATATTTTAAAGATCTGGTTGAAGCCCAGAAAAAGGAAGGTGAAGTGTTGTGTCTGTGTGTAACCCATTTTCCCCTATGTTTGCTGAACAAAGTGAAGAACCAACTGGCTCCATTTTCAGACACATTTGAAATAAGAAAGTAAAAAATATATTTGTCTGTCAGCACAATTAAGTTACAGAAAAAGGGAGTTTAGGAGGGAGGCTCTGGACTCACCTTTACAAAGTTACTAATAATAACAACAATAATAACAAATTACTAATGAAGAGAAGCATGTGCTGTGACACACACATGGTAGCTGAGAGAAAATGACCTGGATGGTTCTCCCCAGATAAGGAATCTCTACCTCCAGGTCAGCCAAGCCCCTGCTCTGTTTCACTGGAGTTAACAGGAATATCCAATTCTCAGATACGGGAGCAGGGGCTTCACACCAAAGGGAGGAATAGCTCCCCATGTCATTGTGGTGGCACCGTGTCACAGACATCTTTTATGAAAAATCCTTTCCTTGGGATTTTTCCTCCTGAGAAGCTGAGAGGCCTCAGGAACAAAATGTAAACAATGATTATCTGCTGCTGTGGAATGCAACAGGTGGATCTGTGATTGGTCTTGTGTGGTTGTTTCTAATTAATGGCCAATCACAGTCTAGCTGGCTTGGACTCTCTGTCCGAGACACAAGCCTTTGTTATTCATTCCTTCCTTTTCTATTCTTAACTAGCCTTCTGATTAAATCCTTTCTTCTATTCTTTTAGTATAGTTTTAATATAATATATATGATAAAATAATAAACCAAGCCTTCTGAAACATGGAGTCAGATCCTCAACTCTTCCCTCATCCTCGGACCCCTGCGAACACCGTCACAGCACTGGGCACAGAATGTCACTTGCTCATTAGTGCAGATACTTCCATAATTGAGACTGCCAAAAGAGGACAATAAATGCTAGTTGCGGGTTCAGACTCACTGATTTCTTGGAACAGGTTAAAGCTCTGATTCATGAAGCTTCTTAAGCAGTTTGTGACTTGTGCTTTTGAGTCATCTCTCAAACTGAGTGTTTTATTACAAGTACATGTGTAGAATGTAATTACTTCCCCTAGGGTCTGGTGCACCCCAAAATTTGTGATAGAACTCTCTCGCCTTTTGCATACAAAATCAGGAGAGGCATAACTTCAGAAAACACATTTCAGGAAAGAATTATTTATTTGGACTGGATTGCCAGGAGCATCCCTGTGCACATCTCAGGCCTTGCCTGAGCCTGTGTGCTGCTCACACTTTAATCCAACAGCCCATGGCAATCACTGCTCCAAGCCCATGATCCTGCTCTAGCTTTCCCTGTTCTTGTTCATATGGGAACAGACCTCTACCTGCACCCCCATTCTATGCACACATCTCTTCCTTCCTATTATTATTAGAACTAAAAAAAATCTCTTGTGACTCTACAGCAACAAGCCCCTCAGTGATTCCTGTGTATATCATAATGGCAAATATTTTTAAAACTCCAGGGAAGAAACAACATCATCTCACACATTCCAAATGAAACAGTTTCACTTCTCCCAGGTACTGGGTTTCATTTTTCACTTCTTTAGTTCTTGCTTAATCATTTGGTCCTTTTGATTTGGTAGGGCTTGACATCTACGTTTGAGTAAAGACAAGAGTCATGGAGAATATATTTATTCTATTAGACAGGAGGCCTTAAAAATAACATGGGTTTATGATGCTGAATGTGGTGCCAGGAACCAAGGTACAAATCTGCTTAAAGAACCAAAAAGTTTTATTAATATTTCCAAACACAAAATGAAATTCTACCTTCAAGTTATATCCTGTGAGATCAATGATAATTACATTTGCTTTGCAAGGATAAACACCTCATCTCATTGAACATCCTTTCTTTTTCATCTTTCCTGCATAGAATAGATTGAGTATCCCTGGGTATTGCTTTGGGAGGTACCTGCCAGCAAATAAAAAATGTTGATGAGAACACATAAAGCTCACTGATGATTATGACATAAAACACAAGCCACTTCCGAAATGCATAAAATAACTAGGTTTTAAAATAAATTACAATTTTAAAAAACCAACAACATGATTTGTTGGTCATGATGTGGATGTACAAGAGAGGATAAGAGTTCTCTGATTCACTCTGAATGCACATACCTGTTAAATAATCCTGATGAATATAAAAAGCAGCAACGTAGTTTCCAACCCATTGCAAAAACAGAATAAGTTAACGTTTTCTAAAGGATGACACTAAAGGATGAAGTAATAAAATGTACAGCTCATAAGGACATTGACACAAACAATCTATAAACCCAGCTTTTTTTGGAAAGAGAAATACATCAGCATTCAGAAATTTCTGACATGGACACGTCACATGAATGAAGGGATTGACTGTACTTTCCCCTGGAGTGATGAATTCATGATAATTAGAGAGACCAGGAGAATTAGGCAGTGATTTGACAGGTCTATCATTAGATCTGAGGATGCAAATAGCCTGATGCATTATTTGAATTGTGTCATTATCAAAACATGAATAAAGAAATGTGAAAACTTTTAATTTATTCAGGCTAAAATCAGAAGGCAAAGTAAAATAAGGAGCTATTGCTATAAACATTCATTTTTCAGAGATTCATCACCCATAGCTTATATAGATTCATTGAGTTTCAGCAAACCGCTTTTATCAGAACAATTTTGACTTTAACACTGTTTATTAAATATGTGGAGAAGGTCCAGAAGAAAAATTAACAATCCCAGAATAAAAAACAATTACATCAGAGTTCCATAAATTCTCAGCATGAATATTCTGTAGGTAGGAAGTTTATTTATGACTTGGAGTGGAATGACGTGCTTTTATTTGTTGCAGCAATCTTGTGTAGGAAGTAGATACCTCAAAAATGCATGCTTTCAATTATATTATGCAGTGGATCCATGTAGATGGGAGTTTGAGTTTTCTTGCAGGATTTTTATGGTGAATTATTACAGAATATGTTCTGATGATATCATGTAATGAAAAAAAGGGTCTTGAAGAGATTTTTTTTGTAATTAATAATTTGCTATATTACTTTTTCATTTAAATTAGAAAAGTTAGGTAAAACTTAATATTTAGATGATAATATTATAGGAACATTATATCTCCAAACTAGAATTCAGGTTGATCATTGCAAATTAAAATTGGGTTTAAATGCAGAGTTTCAGTAAATAAAAATTTGCATTGGTTTTAAGTATCAGAGGGTTCTGGAGACAAAATACAATGCTTATTGTTATTATTGTTTTTATAATTATCTTCATAAATTTGCACAGTTTTTAAAGCCCAGTCTAAAATTACTTACTTGGATCAGCATTCTTCAACCCCACATTAACTGGTGGCCTAGTCAAAGAAGAACTGAAAAAATATTTTAATGCATGGCAACCAAACCTAAGAGGATCAGTTAAAGCAGTTCACTATCTGAATTCTGTAACTGGTTAAAAAGAAACCTCTGCACAACTTCTTCTCACTTTTCAGAGTTTAATTTAGCTGTTTTTCAGTATCAGAAGAATTTATTCCCTAGAAATAATACACACACACAAAGTTTTGAAAGAAAAATTTTGGACTGTATCCTCCATTGTATGAATGGAATAAGAAGAATTCTTCCAATACATATTGCAAGACAGTGAATTCTCATTTAGTTCTTCCCCAGAGCCAGAAATCAATTGAAGTATTTGGATTTATGCCAGTTTATATTGGTTTAGATTCTGAGTTTTTATGTAGAGACTTCTGACTGTAAGAAATCATAATGATCCCGAATTTGTTAGCATATGCTGAGTTCCTAAACATGTTTTGAAGGTACCAAGGTTCTTTTAGACGTCCAAAAGTTGAAGAGGAAAGAGACAATCAAAACATGAACTGAACTGTAGTCTGTGCGATAAAAGTTTTGATCTAAGAGTTATTCATCTTGTCTCTTGAAAAGAAAGAAAGGCTGCAGGAAAAATCCAACAGAATTTAAGAAAACTGCCTTACCATTAAGTAATTCAGTGCCAGCTTCTTGTCCAAAAGAACACAGCAGTGTGAAAGGGAAAGATCTGTTTTTTTCATTTAAAGAAATATTGTATGGTTTGTTTCCATTATTGTTCCAATTCAGTCAGTCTTTATCAGAAAGCATCCCCACTGATATCTGAGGGGAAATTATGCAGTAACTCCTTTGTATGCTTTCTCTTGAATGTTAAAAGTAATTATCCTGTTCTTTCCCAGAGCTCTCGACCCCTGTTTAGCAAGGATCTCAGGAAGTCATGGCCTTATCACAGAGTGAACAATGCTTTGTGAGCAGCGTACCTACTATCTGTGAGAAAAAAGGTATAATTTGTCCTTTTGCCTTGGGTTGCTGGCAATCATTGCCCAGCACAATCTCCGAGGGAGTCACTTCAGTGGTACCACTTCACTTTCCATTTAAAAAAGAGAGAGATAAAGAAAGAGATGTGGTAAACTCCATCCAGCCTGTGCCATTCAGGCACAGGAAGCATTCAAACCTCTCCTAAGTGTAACAACAACACCGTCACCGTCATATTTTCTGAAAAATCCCTTTGCCAGGAGTTCTTCTCCTGGTAAGCTGAGAAGCCTCAAAGAAAAACGAAAACAATAATTATCTGATTTGCTTCTCCTGTGTTTTGCTGCTTTGGAATGTGGTTTGGACAATGTTTACCATCTGGTCATTGTTTCATTGGTTTCGTGTGAATTGTTTTGACTTTATCACCAATCACAGCCAACTGTGTCGAGGCTCTGGAGAGAGTCAAGAGTTTTTCATTAGTATCTTGTTAAGACTTCTGTCTGTATCCTTTCTCTATTCTTTAGTATAGTTTAGTATGCCATTCTTTAATATCATATCATATCATATATCATATATCATATCAGCCTTCTAGGAACATGGAGTCAGATTCATCTTTCCTTCCCACGATGGGGGACCCATAAAATACCACACAACACCTTCATTCACATCAAAAGGTTACAATCTAAAGCATAAAATAGCTTCTTGCCACAAGGAACAAGACATCAAATTGGGATGAGGAGTCTTGTGGTAACATCAAAATTAGATCTTCCTCTTGTCAGCACAGTGATGTATTTGACTTTCAATGACAACTAAGCATAACTGGTTAAAAATGTCCTGGGTTTTCACACCCATGAAAACAGGTTAAGGAGAGGCAGAATGTGTCAGTCTTATAAAAATAGTCAGGATCAGCATTCTTCAATAGTTTCACAGAATATAAAATCTTAATTTTCATTGTCAGACTACTTATCAGGCACACAAGGAAATCAACAGGAAGAGAGAAGAAAGGTAAGCTGAAGTAAAAACAAGGGTAAAGGACCAGTCTTCTATGGCAGGATTTCCAGCAGATTTAGAGTTGTGGTACAGCCAAGCCAGTGCAGAAAATGAATTTTCACTCAAGATAAAAGAAATATTTCTATGTTACTGAAAATCTGACCACTAAATAATAATGCTCTACATTTTTTTTCAATGGAAGTTGTTAATACTCAAACTGTGACCAACATGCTGCATGTTTGTCTGGTTTAGTGGAATCACTGATTCTGAAATTCAGTTTTCTTCTGTCTCTGTTGTATCTGGCCAGTTTGAAATGAAAACTGAGCCTCTTGCTGGGCTCAGAGGCATGTAATTCCTGGGAAAGATCTTTGTGTTTGTCTTTCCTCATTCTAATAAATGGTGTGCAATGCAAGGTGGTGTTAGCAATGGTTTTTGTTTCCCAAAGGATATGATCTAAGGAAGGTTTGCAGTAGCTCTTTTAACTGTTTATAAATTGGTTGAAGGAACTGGATTTGTTTTTAAATTTTATTTTTGCAGACTTCTTAATAATGAAGATATTTTTTATATATGACACCAAGGTGTACAGTGGTCCTGATCTATTTTATTTGAATGACTGAAATTCCTAGGCAGATAACAATTTGCTCTCTTAAATGCTTTGAACTGGAGGTGCACCCCAATCTTACAAAGGATTTTACTGCAGGAATTATAGCATCTTCTGGTGGGCAAAACATTCAGCTTCAAGAAACCATTTTAATGGTGATTAACTGCCTGCTGATGCCAGTTAAAGGTTAAAAGGCAAATTCTTTCAGCAGCCATAAAGCAGTATTCACATTGCTTGACTTTACCCATCTGAGTTCGGTACCTGAATGAGGAGTCCAATCTCCAGGAGATGCCCTTGAGCAAGGTGAGTGAAAGTAATTTAGAAGCCCCTGGAGGGTAATTCAGAGGGCATGAATTTGAGACATTCCACACTTAGGTGGAATTAAGCAGAGTGGATATGCCAGCCTTGTGACTTACTGGGGAGCAGCCTGAAGCACTGTAACTCTTGCTTTCCCCACAGTGAGCGTAGCCAGATTTGTGGAGCCCTCTGCCCTTTATTACAGATTATTTGTGCCAGACCTAATTAAATGCCTGGGAGGAGATAGAGAAATAAGGCAGAAAATTTCAAGTTCAGTAAAGAAACTAAAAATTTAGTTTAATTAGAGAAAAACATAGGGGGGGAACAAAAAGGCAACCTAACAATATGCTTCAGGGGTATCCAGTCAAAACTCAGTGTTATCCTCAAAGTGCAAGCTTTTAATATTGCATGAATTATAAATTATGGAATGTAACATTCAGAAGATTTCCAGACATTTCCCTGCTGGTGTATAATCGTCTATCACTCATTTTCACCTTGTGCTTATATCATCTTCTGCAACACAGAACTGACTTCAGCCCATAACAGTGCCTCCAGTGCTGTTTTTTAACTCAAGACTCAGCATTGTTGTAATCAAAATGTAACAGAAAAAAATTGTGGTGTAAGTAAGTGAGAAATATTTTAGCTGTAGATGATATCAACACAGATTTAACACTTCCCTCATTTCACAGCAAATCAATATATTAAGCACTATATATTAAAAAAGTCTAAGTTTTCATGGTGATCAGCAAGTTTACACCACTTGCAAAATAACTTGACTAACAGAGTGAAAGATAGGCAGTCCAAACTTCCCAATTTTCTGGTTTATATCACAGCTGGTTTTAACTGAAATAGGTTTTTACTATTGTGTCTGTTTATATCATCGAGGGACATCCTTATGCTTCTTTTGGGTCTTCTCCTTCTGTTTCTTTTACTCCAACAGAGTTTTCACCATAATTTTTCATCCTTACAAGAACAGCAAACCTTTGTTTGCTCACCTAATGTAAATTCAATTGCTCTTTTGATCTGTCCTACCAACCTATGTCAGAAATGTGCAGTGATGACTTTAGGTTTGAAATTTCCTGTCTGCCTTGGGCAACAAATATACCAAAAATGCTGAAACCACTTAGATCAAACAATCCAAACAATCTTTTAATGGCCACCTACTCACTTATAGAGAATTGAGTTCCATTTTCTTCTCTTTCCCTCTCCATCTATTTCAAAGGACAACAAAGTGGTAGTGTGGGCTATTATTTTCTGGGTTTGCCTTCCTTTAATGCATCCTATTTTTATTGAACCTTCTGAAAGCTGGGTATCATCTAGCCAGGGCACTAGCTTGTTTCATGGAAAAGCATATGGTCTGATGACTAAGGGGAATTCATTAAAGGGAGACACAACTCAAAAATTACAATCTTAGGACTCCAAACTTCAGTTCAACTATTTAATGATTATTTTTGTACTGGTTAAGTAAATGTGATGCTGAAAGCAGGGAGAGGATATGTGAATTCAGCTTCTGTTCACCTTCAGCACCCCCAGTTCCTCAGCCAGTTCCTTGCCCTCCTCTTTGGGGAGCAGCCTCTGGCAGGTACCATCAGTATGTGCACAATGGTTTGAGCTTCAGCTGGAACCTCCCTTGTGTTGTACAGCTGCTCCTTTACCTGTAACTGCTCTCATACAACTTTCTTCTTGTTAATTGCTTCATAGAACAGCTCACAGACAGAAGACAATTGAGGGGAAAGCCTTCTAAACGCATGAATTCTCTTAGTTGTTTTACCATGTGTGTTTTAGGCACCAAACCTTTCAGCATTTTTACTGGGGTAAGAGGTGCTGGAAGGTCCCTTATTTTTGCAGCTGTGCTTAAAATGTTTTCAAGAGACAAGCACCACTGTGCTACAAACAAAAATTTACATCTGTAATAACCATATTTCAAAACAGGTGTTATTTGTTCACTTTATTAGGTCTGCTTGTATTCTTTTACAAATTCCGAAAGAGAAAATACATTTATCTGAGGAGGGATAGAAGTCCCTTAAAGAATACAAACATGTAATCAAACAAAATTGACTCACTGACTGACAGAGTAATAATATTCTGGAGATTTCGTTTGATCAATCGTGTTCTAGTTCTTGTAACACAACTTAGGTGATGAGAAAAGAACAGTTTTTGTTCTTGTAGGCTTTTAGTCTTTTTCTGCCACAGGATAACACGATGAAGTACTCACTTCTTGCTCTATTTAAGATAAGGTTAACTCCTTATCCATTTGATCACCTATAGGATTTCACACTTTTGTGTCACTAAGATGAGGAACTGGAATGACCAGTCTGGTATACTGGTGTTGTCTGGCCTGAAGCACTTCTGATTTTTGACATGTGATAGCAGCACACTCTGAGTTACTGTGTCCAGATAAGACAACAGCAGCAGACTGCTGGAGGGTGGATTTTGGGGAAAAAAATGCACGTTCCTAAAGGCATTCTGCAGCCTGTACAGAGCAAGTTGAAGTTCTCTGTCAATTGCCTACTTCTGGCATCCACACCCTGCACAGCCCATTGGTTAGCTCATAGGTTTATAAAGAGTGAAACAGGCCATTAACTTGGCTTAACATGACCTGTCACAGGGTGTATTGCTTGGGAGGGTCCCCACAGCTGTTTGTGCTATGTAACAGTCATGTTTCTTCCTTCAGTTTAGCACTCTGACAGACATCAGTGAGTTTTACAATTGTTCAGTTGTCCACAGCTCCCTGATGGTGCCCATAAGGATCAGCATCCCCTTGTGCAGAGCTGCTTTGGTTTCAGACACTGCTTTTTACACAGACACTGCTCACAGCTGCCTTCCAGCATCTGTTATGCTGCAATTCCTTCAGAAAGAGTAGAAATCACAGTGCTTGATTTCTGGAGCTACAGTTGAGACTCTGCTTGATAAGATTTCATGTATAACACTAAGGAATGTTTCCTGAAGCTTTCTGAGCATCCCAGCTTCTTTAGACACCTCTGTTTTGGTAATCCGGACCCTGTATGGTGTTTATATCTTACTGATTTGGATGACAAAAAAATTAAAGTCAGTTGTCCATTGCAATAATTCAGTAATTTTCAGGGTCTCTCAAATTGCTTCTGAGTTTTGTTCAGCTATCAGAGGAACATTTACTCACCTGCTTTTATGTCTGTTTTGGTCAGACCACACAGAGACATTCAGAGGAAAACCGAAGTATTTTGTTGGATTAGTCACACAGTTACTTCTAAAAAAGAAAGCTAAGAGTCATTCCTTGTTTGTGCAGCACCATTACATGTGAAAGAAACATGCTTTGTTAAAGAGCAGGTCAAAGAAAAGGGCACTTCTAATTTCATATCCTTCTTTTGGGAAAGTTCTGTTGGTGAGTGGAAAGGTGGAGCATAAAGTTTTCTGCATCAGAAAGTAGTATTGTTTGACCCAGTCCAGTAATTTTTGAACTTGGAAATGACAATTTTTTTTGTTTTACTGAACTGCAGTGAAATTAAAATTGTAATGACTTTGAAATTCCTTGGAAGAGTGCGTAAATGAAAAATGTAAGATTCAGAGTAATTATTAATGAGTGTAATTAAATTAAAAAATGTGTAAAGAATAATGAAGCAGAGAATAAATATTACTGCTTCTTTCTCATTTTTCCTTGCATTTGTTTTATTTCTTTTCTTTTTTTTAACCTGTCCTTTGTTCAAGAAAAAGAGCAAGAAAGGAAGAATGAACAGCATGTGATAAACTGGGCTATCTGATCTGCACTGTCATCTCTCCTCCACTTTACAGGGAGGAAATGATCCAAAAGATGTCAAATCATCTGAATTTTTTCACAACTCTCAATGATCTTGAGATACGGACCCAAGGTTATGCAAAGTGCCTCCCCTGTTACCATAAGGATTTTATATAGGACGTCAAAATCCCTTTGAAATTACAATCAGTCCTCTCACTTAATTATGGGGAAAAATCTGAGACCTGAAATGAGCATACTATGTGCAATAAGAAGATATCAATTATGTGTGCTGTTCTGATGCTCCTATAGCAAACTCTTTTTTTCAGGAGTAGCATTCAGGTAACATCTCTAACCACCACTTTTTGCCTTGTCTTTAAAAACACATTTCTATCATTTCTGCCTAACTAATTTCAGTTGTCACCAATGCAAAGAGAGCACAATTGATAAAGATCACAGAGATAATAACAGGCTTTCCAGGCTGTCCTCAGGGGGTCTGGTATGACTGCTTTCAAACATCTGGGTGAGCAACTAAAGAGGAAGCTGCCTAAAACTGAGCAAGAGTATGTCCTTGGCTCTTGTTCTACTTTAACACTGAGAAAATCAAGCAATTGGAAGTGCCAGGGAGCAGTGTGTGGGGAGGGGTGAGTCAAAAGTGACCTCCCGTAGGCTGGGCTCTCCCTGAGGGACCCATCTGTATAAAAAAAAGGGAATCCAGGACCAGGGAACACCCAGGAGATGGGGATAAAAACCATCACTTCATGGCAGAGCTCTGGGAGGGTGAGATAGCCCCTGAAGCCAAGGGCTGCATGGGGAAAGGTCAAGGTTGTCCTGCAGTTATGGATTTTTGGTACCCTCAGGGCCCTGATGAAGGGCTCTGAAAGCCTCTCCACACTAAATTGCAATGGAGAGAGTAAAGTGGGTGTTAACGTAACTTACAGGACCTTGCCATACATCCTTACCAGGAATCCCTATTTTATCTGGAGTAGGACTGTAGGGAGCTTTGGTGTCCATAGCAACTTCAGGGGAAATTGATTTATTTACCATCTGTCCTGGATTGCCAAGCAAATTGTATTCTATTTGCCATCTGTATGACAGTTGTTTTTTGTTAAGTGGGCAGTTTTCCTTATCTCTTCCACACCCACTCCTCTCTCTGGGGAGACACCTGCTGATAACAGGCTATTGAATGTCACTGCACATGGCTGATAAGAACTACAGCATCCCACTGGGAGATGCTCTGCCCAGAGGGAGGAGCCAAGCATTCCTAACTGGATATAATCTGGAGATTCTGGAACACCAGCACTGTTCCTCCTCTGGATTTCCCAGAGGAACAGCTGTCTCTTCCACTGGTACTTCAGAGGAAGAACACACCTTTCTACAGGATCCCTGCTCCAACAGAACCACACCTGACACTCCAGGAGGGCTGCAGCCACAATTCCAATGGGACTGCTACCAACACCCTGACCAACAGGGTGTCAGGTTGAGTTCTGACTCTGTCAGTGTTGTTTTAGTTTACTGCATTGTTTATTTTTTAATTTTCTTCCCTAATATGCCTGAGAGCCCCTTAATTTAAAATTTATAGCAATTTGGAGGGAGGGGGTTTACATTTTTTCATTTCAGGGGAGGCTCCTCCCTTTCTTAGCAGACACCTGTCTTTCCAAACCAAGACACCATCAAAATAGTACTTAGTTGTGGTGACCTCCCCCCCACCCCCAAAACCATGCCAACCACTGATTAGAAAAAAATCAGGCGTACACAGACAGGCCAAAATCTGGGATGTTGAAGGACTCAAGGCATGTTGCTAGTGTTCAGGAAACATAATCATGGAATGATTGTATGCAGATGCTTTTATTGAAGAGCTCTGGGTGTCAGGTGTACAGACCCAAATCTGACTCCGCCATGGGTTCAGGTTGAGCATGTTTTTATACCCTTATCTACGTATTAATCATTAAGCTTATATTGTATGCATTGATCTCATCCAAGCATGGATTCTTGTAATCTCCATCAAACCCCTCAAACATCGTTTCTCATGATTCCTGTTACGATTGAACAATAATCATATCTAATTACCAAACAATCATTACATTTAACAAGCATATAATTTATCAAATAACTATCATATAATTTATCATAGCCATTAAATGATTATACAGGTGCAGTTTCCCATGATCCAGTAAAGCCCAACATTTTCCCAGGGCCCACCCTAACATTATTCCAGGGCCTACCAGGCCCAACTTTTGTTTCTAACTCCCCTGAATATCCCATGATTTTAGAAACACTTTATCCCTACACTATCAACATGAAGAGAAAGGTGAGGGTGGGCAGAGGGATCTGGGCCAGCAGGACAGCAAAAAACAAAACACAGATGGGAGCCTGTGCTGAGAGGGATAAAAAAGAATTGATGAGAACAGGACAGGGTGACCTGGAGCATCAGTGGCCTACTGTGTGTGGAGCTGGGCTGGGTGATTTGTGCTGTGAATCAAGGACTATTCCTTGCCTGAATATTCCTTGACATGGCCACACAGGGCCAGCATCACCCTCTGGTGTGTGCTGCCCCAGGAAGGACAGACACTGCCCTTTCCAGGCCATGTGAGCTCTGCCATCCTGTGTGGCAGCAGGCTGGATGCAGCTATCCAAGGCATTGGCTGCTCCCAGGGACTGGCAGAAATGGTGATAAAATCATGCAGCTGTGATGGTTTTTCTCATGTGAATGCTGTGTGCAGGACCAAGAGCAAACCACTTGTCCTCAGGCACTTGTCCTCGGTGTTTTGCATCCTTGCTGGCCTTGAGTAGGATGTTTGGCCACGTCCAACAAACTAGATGTGACCTATATCCTGAGAGATGAAGGAATCCAATGTAGATTATGGCCTTCAGGGGTAGGACTAACAATGCTGCTCTGCAGTTATTACAAAAAAATTTTTAAACCAAAACTAAGAAGCCAAACAAAAAACTCCAACCAACCAACCAAAAACCCCCCAAAAAGGCCTCACCAAAAAAATAACCAAAGTAAAATGAGTCCAGAAAATGAGCAGAGAGGTGGACAGGACACCTGAGGCAATGACAGACACACACCTAATTATGACTTCACTGAATCCCCAGGGGTAGCAAATCCCAGGCAACTGTCTCTATGTCTGATAGATGGGAATTAACTTCCCAGCAGGACAACCTGGCATTTTCCTTTGGATAAAAGGAAGCAGGTTCAGGAGGGAGGAGTAGCTCTGTGTGTCATCCCCTGAAGGAGCGGAGATGAAAGCTGTGGTTAAAATGCTCCTTCCTAGACCAGGCGTGGAAAAACGAGAGGAAGTAGTCAAATCATCATGGAAAAGGAGGATTTTATGGATCTCCAAGTTTGGATTATGTCATGCATTTCAAAGAGCATAGCATTTAAGAGGATCTTTTTAGATCCTTTTTGGTAAAGAGAGCTTCAGCCTAGTAGAACCAGCTGATATTTTCACATTAAATGTATATGTATGCATAAACTTGTACATATATTTTCACACATAATCTGAAATGGCAAAGGTTGCCCAGGGACATTAATAGGGACAGTCACTAATTTACTGGAGTGAAGATAGGCTTCTGAAGGGGCCATTTCAATTGCAAAAAGTTCTTTCTTTTGGAAAAAGAAAAATTAACCTAAACTCGTTTGGGATTTTTTTAAAGTGTTTTCTACACAGAAATGACTATGACTTGCAATTTTCTTTCATTTAAATCTATTCTAAAATAGACAATAACTTTAAAGGGCACTGATATCCAGAACAACACACTTTCCCTGTCCTCAAATTATGTTTTTCAACCTGTCTATTAACAAAAAAATTGAACTGTTTTTAATTTCCCCACCTCAAGGAAATCATTCAGGATTGACAGCAACCAAACACATTAACCATTGTTAGAACTTAAATCTAGTGGAGTTTAATGACATTTTTATCCTACCTCTCTAACTGTTGCTGGATTCTACATGCATTTTAAAGGCAGAAAATTCAGTACAGTTTGGATCAATCATTCCAGTGTTAGTAAAGAGTACACATCAGGGAAAAAAGAACGTCAAAAATACTCCTAAGAAGCAAAGAAATAAAATAAAAGTATTTTTAAATTATTCATTGGTTTACAGGATCTTGATTTAGTCAAATGATTGTCCTCTTTTAAGGGTTTACCAAGATAATTCCCTTTGAATTATTAATCTCTCCTGTATTTAAAGACCATTAATTCCTCAGCTGTTTAAGGTATGATTCCTCACGAAATTTCCTAATTAACTCCTGCACCCACTATTACTTTTCATTTATCATACTTGAAGCTAATTAACTTGCATGTTTGTTAAGGCCCTTGGAAAAAGTAGGTATATGAAAGAATTGGGAGTTTATATCAGTGAATTTGATGAGACAAAATGATAACTTAATGAATGTTCTGTATCAGGTTTTTATTTCTATTACCTCATGGTGAATGGCAGTATTGAATAACCGAGTGTAAAACTGAGATCACAACTTGGCCTTCAAGCAGCAGCAACTTATTATTTTAATAAATAAAGTAGTCCTAGGACTATGCATAGAAAAAAAAAATGAAAGGAAAAAAAGTTGGGTCAACCTAGAACAGTTTCTTGTAATTAAAATGTTTTGATTTACTGAATAAAGGTTTAATGGGTTTTGGGGTTTTTTTACATGAAAATGGTTGTTGCAAGAAGAAAAGTCAATTGTTCATGCATTGGCCAAATGTGTCCAAAGCAAAAAAAAAAAAATTTCCAGTATTAAAAATTAATATTTGAATTAACATTACAATGCAATACTTTGGTAGTTATTAACAAAAGAAAAGACCTCTTCCTTTTTCTGTCATTTTTATTAAAATTTAGAGGACTTAATTATCTTATTTTTACATATATATTTATTTCCAATTCCTTTGAATGTTTTGTTAACTTCAACTCTTAAAATTCACTTTTATTTTTATTTTCACTATATCATAATAATTATTTTTTTCCTAAAATTTGCTCTCATTTGATTTAAAAATGAACCCAAGATTTTGCACAAAACAACCAGCTTTTGTTATTGTAAAATTTAGTTTTGCCTATTCTAGGTACAGAGAAAAGGTTAAATACACAAATTATAAAATGTCCACAAGCAGAATAAAAGGAGGAAAAACAACAACTGCATTTTCTTTTTAATCTTCTGTGTAGAAAATCACTTCTAGGAACTTGGGATATTTGAGTCATGGTTGGAACATCTGACCCTGAGTGGCAGCAATCAGCAGCAGCAGATGAACCCTGCTGCTCTGCAAGGACATTTCTCATCTTCCTCCAGAAGCTCAGGGAAAAGACTTCTGCTGAGAAGAGCTCTTCCCAAGTTTTATTTAAAATAGCATGCCTAACCATCTCTCTGACAGCACTTTCACTTTTCAGCTGAATTTCTAGGTCAGACTCACTGACAGAAAAGAGATTCTCCCCGCTTTGCTCTTGTTTCGGCTGCAGCTCAGCGTGTCTGGTGCCTGCTGTGGGAGCAGTTTCAGGTGCATGCAGCACCAGCCAGGAACCCTGCCAATCTTCCAGGCTGATTGCCAGAGCAGGGCTCTCAGCTGCACCCCAGCCTTATCTGCATGCAGAAAAAGGCCAAAGCAGCACACAGAGCCTTTCAGACCCCATCATTTATCCAGGGCTGTGTCTCTGTAGAGATAAGATCCCACAAGTGCCTGTCCAGGGGTTGTGCCAGGGTAGGAGCTCAGGATGCTGAAACTTTTTCAAAAGCACTGTGGTGAGCTCATGGATACAGCAGTAATGTCAGACAGGCCTGAGGAGCTGGACAAAGAGGAAAAAACAGACATGGAAACTCCAGCTACCAGAGTAACTCAGAAGTGGCAGAAAATCACTTCTCCACTGTTGGGGAAGATGAAACAGGAAAGCCTTATAAATATGATTGCCTGGCAAAAGATTTTGAGAATATAGAAACTATAAGAGAGATTGAAATGAAAGCAAGCTTTGAGATACCTCAGTTATTGAACAACTGGAAAACAATGGTGTGGCTGGACTGAAGGTAATCCCCTTTTGATGAAACAATACCCTCTGCTTGCAGACAGGTCCAAGGGTCAGAGCAGACCCTACTAGCTTGGCAGAGGGGGTCCAAAGAGTAGTTTTTAGGGTTTAAAATGTAACACAGTATGGTGATGTAATGATTCCTATAGGCTGTATGTAAATGCTATAGGATTTGTATATTGTACTAGATTGGTTAGTGAGAATCAGAATATTCAACACAGAAGAAGATTTATTGCATTGTAACAGGAACCTTGCTCTCTTACTTTTTTTACTCCCTTACCTTCTTACTCTCTTCCCCTCTCATCCTCTCTCCCCCTCTCTTCTCTTGGGCCTGCTCCAAGCTGAGACTGGCAGCTCCCAGCAGGGCCCTGTCCCCAGGCCCTTTGCAATAAACCACGGGTTCCATGACCTGGCTGCAGAGAGCACTTATCTCCATCTGTCCAACCATCCTACCCCCCGATGCTCCTACACTCCAGCTCACTACTTGGTGGTGTGTCGCAGAACCACATTTAAAAGATGTGTCTCAGAACCACATTGATTCTGATGAGGTGTAAAGAAGAATTTTTGTCTTTCCCCAGAGGACAGAACTTCACTATATGAGCAGCTGCCAAAGAGAATGCAAGTCTAGAAGAGCAGCAGAGCAGCTGAGGGTTTCTTTCTCCAGTAGCAGTTTCTCTGATTTGGGCAGTCTTCATAAAACAGGTGATACCATTAAAGAAATTATCAATCATATTTAAAAACCCAAACACAAACAAACTGAAAAAGATAAGCACAAATGGGTAATTTCATGTTTCTAGCATGCATCTGTATTCAACTTCCACAAGAAGTGGAAGGAGTCTCTCAAGAAATCAATTCACATCATATACACTGAATTTTGAGTTCTTGAAATAGATCAGTGGCATAAATGTTGAATGGTTAACTTCTGTCCCAATTAATAGCAGCTACTTATAGGGCAAACTGGATTCATTAACAGACTAATATTTCTTGTGCAAAAATCATCTATACAACTTCTGCCTTTCTTCCAAGAACTGATTACATGGATATGTGCAAGACTTTCTTAGAAAACCCTTAGAAAAGGGTTTAAAGGAATCTCCTGCTCTTTCAGGAAACAAAAGGTACATGAGTGTAATTGCTTCATTCTGAATTGTTCAGTCAGTTTAAAATGCCTCTTAAAATATTAAAGGCAAACCTTTCTGTTAATTAATTATAATTAGGTACTTTTTGCTTAGTCTCTAAATTTAATCAGATTTTCAACAGACAGTACCTCCTGCATAAATATTACACTTATCTTTTTAGTGTAATTTTAGCTTTTGTTTGCACAGCCTCACCAGATAAAGAAGAAATCATTATCTTCACAAGCATCTCAAGAGAAGCCCATTTCTCACAGGAATTCATCCTCAGAGCCTCCAGCTTTGACCAAGGCAATCATCACTCAGTAAAAAGCAGTTCCAGAGGCACTTGTGGGTGTGAATATTTGACAACTAGAGCTGCCCTGGGAAGTGACAGGGTCACTCATGTCACAGCAGCAGGGTGGGTCCCTTGAGGACATTAAACACTCACAAACCCCTCCTGGGCAGCAGCCAGGGAAGCCTGAGGAACTGGATTTTCAGAGGAAAGGAGCTGCCTTCTCCTCTGAGCTGTGGACACTTCCCCAGCTTCCAAGGCAGCTGCCCAGCAGCTCTTCAGGGCAATTACAAAGGATGGATGCACGAGGGCAGGCGCTGAGAAATGTCATTTGAAGTGAGAACTTGGTAATAAGAGTCATAAAGTTTGTACTCCATGGCTAATTTTATTACTCTGCTAGTGAGACTCATGGAAAAAACAATTCAGAAGTGACTTTTATGAGAAATTTTATGTGAAAATGGAGATTAATTTTGAAGATAATATTATGATGCTAACTTTGTGATGTTGGAGTGAAAAGAAGAATTCCAGTTTTTCTATGCTGACTTACAGTGATGCAGTCTTTCTGGAGGCATGACACTTTAGGAGGACATGAAGTAGTCTGAGGCTTATTGCTATTATTTCAATTACATTTGGGATTCATTTAATATTCTTGAGGGACACGGAGTGAGAGAAAAAGGAGTTGAGCATGTAGCACCTAGTCAGGTTCTAAAGGGGTTTTTCAAGCCCTTTGCCACAATCTTTGGGACTAGAAGCCCATTTCACATTTTCTAAGAAATGTTTATTCTTCCATGGTCCTTTGAATTGGGTACTGTGGCTTTATGGAAAACATTAAATGGTTAGGAATTGTTCTGAAATCTGATTTAACAGTGGCACTATCATGAGATTAGGAAATAGTTTAGCTGTGTTTTATAAGTCTTTGCAACCTAATCAGTGACACAAATATTCATGTACTCCATGAGTACATGAGTAAAATACAGTGGCAGAAATCCATCAGGGATTTGTGACCTACTGGGCACACCAGTGATTTAGTCATCTCTTCATCGCTTGCCAGTGACAAACTTATTTACTGACCTCACAGTGATACTGTGAAAAATATTCCATGCTTTCTTATTTCAGAGAAGTTACTGGAGCTCCATATGAATGCTTTGAATCCATATCTAAATAATTTACTGATCAAAAAGTTTTATCAGAAGACAAAGAAATAGGGGAGGTTCCCTTCTCTGGCCCAGGGTCATGGATAATGCAGGGACAGAGAGACCTGTGTGATTTCTACATTGCCCCATGGAAAAAGAGCCAGTTCAGGAATCTTCCATCAGGTGTGACAAGATGTCATGCAGTTTAATCTTTATTAATTTCCCTCCTCAAACTTTCAGTAAAGGGGAAAATCAAACAAGACCTCTTATAGCAGGAAGAAGACAACACCAAGAACCTCAGGGTCTGACCTAGCCTTGACTTTATGTAATGGCAGTGGCTCACTAAATGGAGGAAGAAGTAGGTTTTAAAATCTCCAGCCTTGTGAGCCCTTAGACTGGCTATATTTCAATTTGGATAGAAGAGGCTACTATGGTAACCCTCTTTGTGTTGCTAGGGCAACCATTCAATAGCAATTAGTTCCTTTAAAAGTAATTCACCTTTCATGGAGAATTAGAGATTACACCCAACTCTTCTATAAGGTGTGAAGGATGGAGTCACACTACCATTCATAACAATTAATAAAACAACCTTTTTTCCTTTTGTTTCTTTGGAGTTTTTTAAACAAGGAAGCACAATTGCTCCTCTTGCCACATATATTTACGCAACTTGCATCCCATCACCATCTCCACAATATTTTTGTGCTTGCAAAAGATACACTTGACATGAAATGTTAACAGGGCTGCACCAATTCAGATCTCTCAAATGGCCTTCATGTCCTCATGGTACTCTGCTCTCCCACCTTGTGGTATGGGGGTCTTCAGGCCCATGGCTGAA
This sequence comes from Agelaius tricolor, assembly GCF_023055355.1. Lineage (NCBI taxonomy): Eukaryota > Metazoa > Chordata > Aves > Passeriformes > Icteridae > Agelaius > Agelaius tricolor. Next base: position 10,819,361 of record NW_027269263.1, read on the forward strand.
CTGGGCACTTGAAGCAACTTTCAAAGTCAGAAACATTTTAATTCAGTTTTCTAAGCTGCAGAGCTGAGCTGGGAACTTCACAATGTGAAAAATGTCAACTTGGTGTATACTCAGTTAAAAGAAAGTTCAACAGTTGTGCAATTTGAGTCTGAATCCATACTTGCTCCCTAATTTATCCACCAGAATACAGCTTTTATAGAAAATATTCTCTAAGCACCTCACTGCTCATCAGGGGTTGGAAGTGAAGGGTGAGAAAAACCTCCCACTCATGAAATTTTACTGTTGGTTGTAGCCATGATATTTTCTGAAAAATCCTTTCCTTAGGATTTTTCCTCTTGAGAAGCTGAGAGGCCTCAGGAACAAAATGTAAACAATGATTATCTGCTGCTGTGGAATGCAACAGGTGGATCTGTGATTGGTCTCATGTGGTTGTTTCTAATTAATGGCCAATCACAGCCCAGCTGGCTTGGACTCTCTGTCCGAGACAGAAACTTTTGTTATCATTCTTGCTTTTCTATTCTTAGCTAGCCTTCTGATGAAATCCTTTCTTCTATTCTTTTAGTATAGTTTAATATAATATATATCATAAAATAATAAATCAAGCCTTCTGAAACATGGAGTCAGATCCTCATCTCTTTCCTCATCCTCGGACCCCTGCCAACACGTTCACAGCTGGTCACCTCAGTTTAATGGCTAATATTCAACAACACACTTATAACCCTGAACTGTGTCCTTAGTGCTCTGGAGCATCTGTATTTCCCTTTAAACACTCACCTGAGCTCCCTTGGAGAGCCTCTCCTGATAAGCAGAGTGATTCACCACAAAGCTGAAAAGTGGTTTGGCACTGCCCTTCCCACGGTGTCTAGAAGATTTGGTGTGCAAGGTGGTAAAAACATGCCTTGTTTTCAGGAGTGAAGCTCAATCCCCACTCTGGGGCTTTGCTACCTGCAGGGTCTCACAGATTTCACAGTGGCCTGACATTTTGTTTCAGGTAATCCTAAATCCTGTGGAGAATATCAGATTAAAATTTCATCTGCTCTGTGATTTGAGGTTCTGTTTGTCTGCTGTGACCTCAGATGATACTCTGGGCTGCATGAGAGTGCTTAGACACAGCTTTTCTGCCTCCTCTCCCCTGCTCATCCACACTCAGACCTCAGCCAAGGAGATAAAGTCAGTTTATCTGTTGCTCCTCCATGCAGCCACCCGAGGAGGGAGATGATGAGAAATGGGAAACCCTCTGAAACCACTGCCCCCGTGGCTCAGATTGGCTGGGGCAGTGCAGGGAAAAGATATTACAACAGTGTAAAGGAAATGGGACTGAAAGGAGAAGCACAGCTGAGTCACAACTATTTCTCTGATGTGGTCAAACACTCTGCTGAGCCCTTCCTACCAAAAAGGTAAACAGACTCCCAATCCCCACTGAAAAGCTGAAATGGATAAAAAAAAAATGCATAACTCTGTCCTTGTTGCAATGAGGCTGACACAATTAGCCTTGCAGACTGATTTTTCATGCCTGTAGCTATTATTGAAGACATTCTTATGAAATGTAACCAAAAAGAAAAGTGAAAGTGCAACAATTTTCTAATCACCATCAATTTCTCTGGCCTTTCATCTCTCATAAAACATTGGGTAACATCTGGCAAGGAACCCTTTTTTCCCTCCCCTCTGGCACTTCTTTTAAAGTGGCACTGATGAATCTATCTGGCTGAGGGCTGTAAAAGGAAAGCAGATGGCACACTTATCACCCAGAATCCAATCCCACAAACTTGTCCTTTACAAGCATCTCTGGTGAGGAAGCAACTTGCTAATGATAGCAATTAGCATCATGGAAATACCAAAAAGGCCAGAACCTTGCAGAAAGCATTTCTAATAAACTCTGGGATTGATGCTTCTGATGCCAAGCAGGCAGTTAAAACCCATTAGTGTCTAATGTTAATTCATCACAACTTATCAGCTCCTATGGGGCTTTACTTTGGTGCAACAGTAGCTTGCTATTAAATACTAAATCAAGGAGAAAAAAGTAGAGATCTCTGATTTTTGTAGCAGTACAGCAATCTCAGATTTTTGTTTATTACTCTTATTCTATAGGGACATTCAACATCAAGCTGTCCTGCGTGTATTGTGGTTTGGTGAAAGTCACTCTTTCTCCTTTGAAGTAACTTTTTCCACCAAAGGAGGGGAGGAGCAGTTCACAACAGTTTGGCAGGATGAAATTAACTTCAGAATTGCTTTAGCCTGTAATTTTATTCTGTAATTGCACTCCTTCTTGAGAGGGAGGCAATGAGAGGAACAGAGATGCCTGGTTAAGAGCAGGACAGGGCTTCCAGGGAGCAGCAGTTTGCAGAAGACTAATTTGGGAGTCCTTGCTGCAACCTATATAAATGGAACACTTTTCCACAACTTGATGCATAAAGGTTGCTAATACGGAAAATAAATTTAAAGGATGCAACCTTGCGACTAAATTGAATTATAAACCAAATTTTTGCTTTGTTCAACTCACTAAGATATTTTTTGTCACAACACAGGTAAACTTTTTTTTTTTTTTTATAATTGGGGAACTCTCAGTTCCTTTGCAAAACACCTCTCTTTTTCAGCGTGCCTCTCAACCTAAGTGACTTTTTCCCTTGTAAGTGATGTGGAAAGAAGCAAAACTATGTCTTTGTTTTGACAAATGACCCTGGGTTTTGCTCTAGCATTTCTCATTAGGATAAATCTAGAAAATCAAAATTATAAAGACTGTCTCAACTTCTTAGCAGTTTGAAAGGTGCAGGGCCTTAACAAGCTTAACAGAGAATATCAGTTTATTGTTGAGAACTCATCTTCCATTTAAAAATAAAGTTTAAAACTATGCAGCTTTATAACACAGATAAAACACAAATTCCACAACACTTGGTTGAAAAAAATTTGTCCAATAAAATCAAATCAAAACAGGGAAATCTGTTGTGAATTCAACCATGTTGCACTCCAAATGTTCATGCTAGAATTTGCATCTGCGTGTTACTTTTGCAGTAATTTAGAGGCTTCACAGACTCATTTTAACCTGAAAATGTGGTGGGGGCTTTTTTTGTGAAGGTGGATATCTTACCGTTTCATGGTTCCTTGCTTTTAAAAGTGAGCCTAAGAGAAAATGAATGCCCAGACACAAAGTAATGAGCAGATAAATGTACACATAAACATATATTTCCCATTTCTCTTGAGTGGTTCAGGTCTTGGCACAGTGGTGAGATTAAAGCAGAGTCTTATCTGTTCTCCTGGCAGACATTGATCAGCACCCACAGTGGCTCTGGGGTGAGTGAGTGCCTGTGCAGACAAACCAGGAACTACAGCGGAATTTCTGTCTGATCCCTCTGGCCAGAAAGGTGGTACATCAGTGAGACAGCATCTCACACTGGCAGATTTGTTCAGAAGATCAATGGAAGACCTCTGTTCACAGGGCAGTCAATCTGTTACCTTTTATAAGCAGTAAATTCCCTTAGCAAAGCGTGAAGAACAGGAGTACAACAGAAATTCATTTGCTTTGATCACAGCTAGATCTTGACATTTGGTTTCTGTTTTGAGGATAATAACTCTGAATGGTTTGATGTTTTCCCCCTCCTGAGCTATAATATTAATAAGGCACTGTAAATATAAGAACAGAAATCATTGTAACTTGAAAAATATGAAATTCCAGGCATGTGCCCAAACATCTTCTTAAGGCATGCTTGATGCAGCTTTGGTCTTGTTCATTGTCTGGTTGGATGATCTCTTTATGATGAAGAATCTGAAGAATCATAAGCCTTCTCTCACTTTTCTCAGTAAGAAGAATCTGACCATGGAGGTTTAGTAGTGCAGATTTTGGGAATACAACTCATACTTTTCATGCTTGTGCTCATACAGCACAAGCATGAACAGTAAAGCTCAGAAAACTTACAGCAGCTTGTTCTCAGCATGTCTTGGTGATGTGTTACAAAATCATGAATTAAATACCTTGTCTTCCATGTACTGCTTGGCTGATTAGCCCATTGTTTTTCATCACGTGCTGTAAGACTGTGGTTTTGGATAGGTTTATTCACATATATGAAATAAAAAATACATGCAAAAAAATCCCAGACAGTGTTTGTCCCATCTGTCTGCTGCAGTCTCAGCTCATCTTTCTGCTTTGATTCCAAGAACATCTGGCAGAAACTGATTGTCAGCAGCTTGTGAAGTAAATAACACCAAAAACATTGGAAATGATCACAAGATAATATAGATGAAAATGGCTGATTGACCAACTACTGTAAAAATGGATGGGGAAAAGAACTGTGAAGCCATTGAACTATAAAACGGAAGAAAACAAATATTAGGTTTGCAGGTGTTCCAAGCCCAAGATGAATAAGTTCTGTGAACAGTTTCTTTTTCCATCTCTGTGTGCTGTGCTGGCAGTACAGACAGAGACAGCAGAAATTAAAACAACCTACTTTCCAGATTTGTTGAGCTGCCTTATTTCAAGATCAAATCCTGAAGTCAGAACTGAATGAGACCAACTGGGGAAAACATTGGATACTGGCAGAAAACATTTTGTCTTGTCCCCTGTAGTTCCAGGAAGAGATATATAGAATTATAACCCCAAGCCTACTTTGCCTGTGTTTTCTGGTAAATCTTGCTCTATTTAACAGGAAAAAAAAAAAGTGCACTGAGTGAAAGAGGTAACAAAAAGAGATCAATGAGGAAAGGAAAATTTCCAGGCATAAGAAAATAAAAAGCTGGTAACAGAGCAATAGAATAAATTACAAGAACATTTCATAAACACAGAAATAAATGTTTTTTATCTTGTGAAGAAGTAACACTGCACATAATGAATTCCAATCAGAATGCAAAACACTTGAGAATTGGTGAGAACTAATTTTCTAAGTGACTTACTTGTCCCCAATGTTCTTTTTTATTTAGTTTCTTCTTACAGCAGAGGTTCTGTTGCCACATTAAAGTACAGATCAGCTGTAGTCAAACAGCAGTGTTTTGTATGGGAGTGGATTCACTTCCTTTTATTTTTGTCTGCTTTTTGTCTTCTGTTATAAAAATTAGTTTTCCCACTTCATGTATTTTCCAGTTCACTTACTGCATTGCTAAAATATTGTTGTTAGCTTGTTTGGTTCTTTTTTTTTATCCCGCAGTCTTCCTCTCCTCTGTTATTTCATGTAAAAATCAAGGACCAAATCCTATTATTCCCATTATTCTGCACATTCAATTTCCTGTCTGCACTTACCATTTCCATGATACAACTTGTTGTAATTGCTAAACAGAAATAAGACATCTTTATCAGGTTGAACTGTCTAATAACAAGAGTGTTTAGCAATTTGTACTGCTTGCTCTGAAAGGGTTAAGGGCTGCAACATTGCTGTGGCCTCCTGTTCCATCAGATGGGAAGGGACATATTCTTTCCCTTCACCCCTCTAACATTAAAAAAACAAAAAACAAAAAAACCAAACAACCAAAAAAACCCCCAACAAACAAAAAAACCCTTTAAAAAGACATAATTGTGACTTGCTGCCATAAGTAATGGGCATCATCATGGACTTCCAACAGAAAGAGTTTTCAAGTATGGGACTTGTACAAATAACATTAGAGCACTCACCAATATTGACTGCCACATGTCAAGACATTATTTCGCCTCACTCTGGGATGCTCTTTAGGTATATAGAGGGCATTTTAAAGAAAATCCAGTTGCACTTTGGAGACTGTTTTAAACCATTGGCATTGAATCCATAATTCCTGTGGAGTATAGCTTTGACATGGCAAAAAACTTCTAATACAGGTTGATCCCTGGGTAGGGAAAAAGAGATTTTTCTGAAGTTAATCCCAACGCAATTCTCAAGGGAGAAAAACATATGGGTTTTAAAATATAGAGGGAAAACATCCAACAATCCAACAAACAAATTGAACATTCCTAAATGACTGCAGAAAAATTAAATTAAGTACTGGTAACAGTATAATGTGGTTTCACAGTCTAACAGCAATAGTAATATTTAAGTTTGTCTTCATAGTTTATTGGTTCTTGTATGAACAGTACAAGTACATTTCTTAGAACCGAGATGAAGTCTTTGATGAGGGTCTTCGTAAATACTGGAATTTGCCAGATTTTTTTCAACGTGTATGTAACATGGACTTAGAGAAATCAGTGGATTTAGAGCTGCACACACTACCTGTAGATTAGTTGCTATTAATTTAAGTGATTTTAATCTAAATGAGAGGTTGATGGAGCAAAGTGGGCTGGTAGCTACCCTGAAATTGTATTTCAAAAGTGCCTTCACCTGGTTTGCCTCATGTTCATCATAACTCATCTTCCCATGAAGAATGTTCTTGACTTTCCAAGAAAAAAGTGGTGAAAAAAATCAATAAGATGTCAGCAAAGCCTTTTGAAGTTTAAAAGATTCGTTTTAAGTATTCTTTTGAGTCTGAGGATAAGGAACTTCCGTTCCACTCCAGCTCAAAAGATTCATATTAAGAATAATAACAGCCACAAAAATAATTTCCTTCCCCAGCTCTCTGCTGAGGACAGCCTCTGATAAAATTTCTCAGAAGAATATTTTATCAAGAAATTTTACTTCCACACTTGGAATTCAGTTTTACACATCTATTTGTAGTTGTTGACAACAGGTGTCTATGCCGTAGCATGTCTGAGAAAATGAGTAGACTAGCTCTCTTTTTTGGCTACTGGAAATGTACAAAACCATTATTCCTGTATATTTTTAATTACTAATGTTGTTAATGTAACTGCAATATCATAGCTGCTGTCTTTCATAGCACCCTCTGAAGCACTCTGTGTTCCTGGGTCTTTCTGCATATCTAAATGCATTGCAGAGTGTCAGTAATTTCAGTCATAAAGATCTCAAAGTTGAAAAGCAAAGCTGAAGTGTGGCTGGACTCCATTTTTTCCCCCTTCAGTTTTATCTTCTGGTATCACTAAAAGGTTCCTGTAAAAAGAAAGGTCTTGATCTGAATTTGAAGTGTACCTGGGGTTTGGATTCATTCTGACATCTCTGGCAATGACAGCACCACAGCTGGGGACCTTCTGACAATTTCAGAAGGAATAAAGTATTCCATGCTGTTCTTGTAGCAGCTCAGGTGGGAGGAAAAAAAAAAAAGTCAGCAATTATTTTAATAAGCTTTATACTCCTGGTAACAAAAGTGAGGAACCATCAGTGGAGGATGTGGTCAAGCTGCCACGTGGTTCAGCATCACTGCTTACCCCAGTGCTGTCTCACTGTATTTGCAGGGAATGCTCTGATGAAGGCAGGAATGATGCATCTGACTCCATGTTCTCAGAAGGCTAATTTATTATTTTATGATACTATATTATATAGAATACAATACTATACTAAAGAATACAGAAAAGATACTTACTAAATGCTAAAAAGATAATAATGAAAACTGGTGACTCTTTCCAGTCCCCAACACAGCTTGGCCCTGATTTGCCAAAGAGTCAAAACAACTCACTCCAGAAACCAATGAAACAATCACCTGTGGGTAAACAATCTCCAAACACATTCCACATGAGCACAACACAGGAGAAGCAAATGAGATAAGAATTGTTTTCCTTTTCTCTGAAGCTTTTTCTCAGCTTCCCAGGAGAAAAATCCTGGGTGAAGGGATTTTTTCAGAGAATGCAAATGCCACACTGCCTTAATTTTCTCTGACTGCTTACTTGATGTGGCCAGGAGAAAAAACCCAAAACCCACGCAACTGCAAAATCACATGTAAAACATTGAAAATAACCTGGCAAAAGCAGTGTTTCCCACACTCACCCAGACTGGCATCTGATCTTTTTAAGCCAGGTTTAATATCCAAGGGACTCTGCAGTTTTGAGGGTTTAAAGCTGCTGCCTGATAGATTGCTTCTGGAACAGCTTCCTAAGTAAATAATTTTATGGTCACTGCACACTGCTGGTAGTCTATCATCAGCTGCACCTACAGTCAGCTGTTCACAGTTTACTAACAATATACTCAATATATCTTGATGATATTGGGTCTATTAAAGCCATCTACCTGGAGAACCATAGCCTAATATGACAGGTCTGTGGAGAAAAATCCAGGGTTCATGCTAGATAAAGGGTGCTCGCAAGTATTGAGGATTATTCTAGCAAATAATCATTGCCAAACAAGAAACTAGTTCCAGTGCTGAAAAGGTCACTGGCAAATGAAATGTTCTTTAAAAGATTATGCAGTTCTTCATATGGGTTTTAATACCAATTTACTGAGCACTGCCTGCAGGTTCACAGAGCTTTAGATCAGATTTTCAAGTTAGTAATGGATAGAGATCTATGTCACTTCTGCAGCCAGAAACTGCTTGAAGTGGAAAGGGGGAAAGCAACATGAAATGACTACAGTGGGCATTTATCTTCACAGAACCAGTGCTGTCAGCAGAGCCCATCAGAAAGCATTACTTTGGGATTGTCCTTAGCATACAACATCATCAATACAGACCTGACCTTTCCCGGGCCTTGGATGGTTTTGGTGCTCTGAGGGATGCAGGTAAATAAACAGATGCCCTCAAAAGATGGTAAATGGCTGCTCTCTCTCTCTTCTGAAGGTAAAAAAAGAGCTTTCCCATTAACATTTCATCTCCTATCACTTGGTAAAGGGTAGAAAAGCAAAGATAGCACATCTTACTTAATTAAGAGTCCAGTCTACCAGCAAAATAGCTTGTTCAATCTAGAAGTGCAGAATTCAACCTTTGGATTAAGTTACATGTAATACATAGGAAACCACACTGTACCTCAGATTAGAAGAGCTGGTTGAATTTTAAAACAATTTATGTGCTAAAAAGAAAAAAAATGTTCTTGGGTTTTAATTAAAAGTATTTAAAAGGTCATTTACAGAACTTCTTGCAGAGACTGTAAATGAAACTTTAGAATTTAAATGAGAAGCTTTCTATTTCCTGTTGTAAATAAGAATATCCTTATTGACTATAAACTTGCTTTTTCAGGGTATGGTTTGAGCCTCAAGCTCTTTATCTATGCAGGTCAATCATATATTAGATTCTTGGAAATATCTTTATTGAATAACTAATTAAAGGGGCCTCAAAACCCCCTCCTGTTTACAGTCCTTCTCTTAAAGCATTTTATTATTGCTGAAACAGATTCTCCAGCACTAAACATCAGTTTTATTATATTTATATAATCCATAGTTTTTGCTCCCTACTGTGTTTTCTCCATTCACACCCAGCTGGCTTTTCCCTAGTTAATGTCATGGATTTGCATACTCTAGTCGCAAATTTCATTGGGTTTTTTTGCTACCTTCTGTTAGTTCCATGTTCCAAGATGCTTGAATTCACTTGATTAACATTTTTCTTAAAAGAATAAAAATCTGCCTCTCACTCTTTCCTGAGAAATGCAAGTCTAGACATTTAACATTTTGGCAATGTATCCTTCCATTAATAAATTCCCTCTGACACCTGGCAGAGGCTTTACACTCTTTCTCCTTGACCTATTGCTACTGATGTGCTTCAAAAATATCTAATTAGGTATTTAAGATGTATTAATATCTTCCTTTTGTCCTTCCTCCTGTGACAGACAACTGCTCACTTTGAAAACTTAAAAAGGTTTATTAAACCTTGACAAAATACAACAAGAGGACTATATAAGGAAAAATTTGCAGCGCTGGTAACTGCCCCTCATGGATACCACATGGCCTGTCAGGAGCCAGGACATCCCTCTGGCTGCCCTGGAGGGCTCAAGCCACTGCCAGGGGGCTCAGAGACCTTGGCATGAAGCCAAAGACACCTGTGACTTTGATTTTAACCCATGGAAAAAATTACCAACTTTATATGAAGATTTACAAGCCAGGAGAGTTTAAATACAATGATAGTCAATTTATCACAGGATGAGAAATAGAATAATAGGTTTTTAAAATGGGGGTTCAGAAGCCAAGATGGAGGGATTTGGGCATGCCTTATCCTTCTTCTTTCTTCTTTTTAGTCTCCATCTTCTGGGTGATGGTGGCACTTTTGGATTGGTTTAGAGTAGAAACTCACTGTCTAACATAGGTGACAGGTATTGGAAAATTATTGTAAATAAAGTGCATGTAGTTTTTAGCATAAAAAGATAACAGTGCCCCAAGGACGGGCAGTGTGCCTCAGACTGACTTGCTAGACAGACCTCAGCAGGCCAGAAAAAGAATGTTATAGATAACAGAGAATAAACAACCTTGAAAACCAGAGCCAAGGAATCCTGACTCCTTCTTTGATCTTGGGGCTGGGAAAAAGAGACTTTCCAACATCTTGGGGTCATCTCAACCACAGAAACCCTGAGAATGGCCAGTTCATCTTCAAGATGGATGCTCAGTCTTTTATACCCCTGGGTTTCGGGATCACTCACTGGTCAGAGTGACCCCCAGAAAAGTTAGAAAGTCTCTTTTCCCAGCCCGGCACTCAAAGGAGTCAGAACTTCCCATTTATCGGTCCCAAGGTTGTTTATTGTTTCTTATCTATAAAATTCTTTCTCCTGGCCAGCTGAGGCCCGTTCAGCAAGACAGTCAGAGGCACTCTGCCTGCCCCTGGGGCTGTGTTATCTTTTTATACTAAAAACTATGTGTACAATATTTACAATTACTTTCCAATACCTATCACCTATGTTAGACAGTGAGCTTCTACTCTAAACCAATCTAAAAGTTCCAACATCACAGCAGAAGATGGAGGCCAAGGAGAAGGAGAAAGGCTGGACACACCCAGATTCCTCCATCTTGTCCCCCTGAACCCCCATTCTAAAAACCCCAAAAATCTATTTTTTCACCTTGTGATAAATTCACTATCATTCTACTTAAACTTTCTTGCCTTGTAATTCTTCATATAAGGTTGGTAATTGTTTTTTCCAAGGGCTAAATCAAAGGCACAGGGGTCCTGGGCTCTGTGCCAAGGTCTCTGAGCCCCCTGGGCAGGGGCTCGAGTCCTCCAGGGCAGCCAGAGGAATTTCCTGGGTTCCAACACCTGGGAGTTTCATCAGCCAGCCCTGGCCCCTCCCAGAGTCTGTCAGTCAGCTCCTCTTTGCCATTGATCAGTGGAGATGCTTGCTTGTAACTGGGTTGGAGCTCAGGTGTTGCCATGCTGCCCCCCTAAGCACCCCCAAGCTTTTCCATTCCCCACTGCCCCATGCCAGGGACACCTGTGCAGCCTCTTTGTACCTGTCCTAGACAGCCCAGGCTGTCTGATGGCAACAGTACAGGGGGGAAAGGAACTGTGGGGAGAACAGAGGACATCTAAACTGCAATAACATAACTGTACATCACTAAAGCTTTTCTTAATATTCACACAATAGTGACCTTTAATTGTGAGAGCCAATCATCTCATCATCCATCTATAACACTCCTAAGCTCTTTCTGCAGTTGTTCCCTGGTCACACCTTCACTTTCCTTCCTCCCCAGGATTTGTGCTCCAGCGGTCAGGGCTGCACAGTCTGGCACGGCAGCTCCACAGGGGAGTCAGCACAGCTGAAATATGAATATTTCTTCAGTGCTGAGCATTTCCCCTGCACAACAGGCATTAGATCCTGCTTTAGTTTTGAATTTGCAGACTATATTTAAGCACAGACCTGATTTACAAAATTTCTGAATGCCCACTTTTCTACCAGGGGCTTCAAAGTCACTCCTGGCACAGCTGCAAAGCTGGCACTGGGACAGGGGATGGGGATGTCCAGATAACAAATATGGAAATGTTGCTTTTGGAGCCATGCATCCCACCAGCACCTGCTGGCTTTCCAATCCTCCAAGGAGCCATGTGACTACAGGCTTCCCAATCCTAATTTTGTATTTCCAGTCCTTAACTCCAGGCCTGCAGGTAAAACCTGCAGAATGCCAGATGGCTGGGGATGCTCACTGCAGTCCAGATTCTCTCCTTTTTGCTTGGTGATTGCTGGATCAGCACACACTGATGTTTCTTTCTCCTTCTATTGATTGTAGTGCTGCTTGTTTGTTTGATGAAAAGGTGAAAATTACTGAAAAAACCAGTACTGAACAGTCTTACAGTGATACTAATGCTGCCTTAAAGGTCCCTTCAGACACAAAACTGAGCCTTGATTCCTTTCTTAGACAGTAAATTGTGAGGTGTTTTCACTATTTGTTTGTAAAGTAAAACTTGAATCAAAGTTCACAAGCTTGGGGGACACATCTTTTATCATAAACTAGTTTTTATCATAAGGTAATTATTTATTAATCAATATCGACTTTTATTTTCCGGATTTCTGTTGGAAGAAATCCAAATTTCTCTTTTGAATAATTTCCACTTTTTTTTTGCACAGCTGGTTGCACTGAAAATATTCCATTACCTACAAAAACAAGTTTACTTTGGTGTAGTCATCACATGTTTAGAATATAAGTGACTGTGAAACACTCATTAATTTCTTTGCACGATAATTCTGAAGGCTCTGAACTATTACTTTATGTACTTTCATGATAAGAAATTAGAGACCAAATCACTTCCTACAGAACTGGCAGAAGGGCCAAAAAGAATCTGTTTTCTGAGAACTTTTGTGAGTGTTTATACAACCACTTGCATATCAAGCTCTATGTTTTGGTTTTTTTAAGAAGACTTTAGCATTAATTTTTTTTTTGTTTTATTTTTTTTTTCAATGGGATAACTCTGGAATGTAGTTAACAGTAATTCCATGCTGTCATAAAATGCTTCCAATTATTAAAATAAAAAAAATAAGCCCCAAACCTATCTCTGCTCTTTTTGTGGCATTTTGCTCTCATTGTACTACTCTTACGTTGTCTGCAAATTACAAAAATCCTGGAGCAAAACTTCTGGCATCCCTTTATCAAGCTAAACATACAAAAGTAGCTTAATACTCTGGAAGATCCGGGGCACAATTTCTGGGCTGTAGTAGGGGTATCTTTCTATTTCTAGAAACTGTAGAAGGACTCTACAAAAGCAGTTTAAAGAGTGCACGTTTAACTCTGCAGGGCTAAAATCTGGGAAGACAGAACCTTCCAAGGTGACAGTCTATGAAGTGTGGCTGCAGAATAGATGCTGGTACTGAAAATGAGATTTTGCCAGTGCTGAAAGACAACCTCAGAGATACAGATGCCACTGGAATCTTAGACAAATATCTGGAAAAAAATCTCAAAAATAACCACAAAGCTCTCCTGCTCTTTGTGTTTGGATATGCCCAGAAATTAGTTATTTAAGCATTATGAGTGCTGTGTAAAAAATCTTGCAATAAAAATATCTATTTGTGAGGTATTTTCAATTAGACTGAGCTCTTTTTACCCTATTTTTGCATCTTTTTTTACTCTCACTTCCTTTATTTATGACCACTGCACAAATTCCGTACGATGCTTCAAGAAAACTATGTGAAATTATGTTACACAGGACTAGAAAGGAGGAAGGGACAGTAATGGAAAGTGACTCTGAAAGAAGTCAAGTACCTATGGGAAATATATGAGAATAATTTGAAATAACCTTGGACATTTATTGGTTCTTAAAGTACCCAAGCAGTGAAGGGCAGTGAAGGGCAGTGAAGGTAAGACTTGGGGGGTTGAGAAGTCATGCATCTCACTTCTGAAAACACAGCTTGTCACCACATTCCTCATAAAGCAGGTGAGAGCCTGTTACACACAGGAAAACACAGTCCCACCCCAAGGAATTTGAGCACCACTGTTTTCCTCCCCTGCCTTCTCCCTTTTGAGTCACTTTTGTACCCACCTCTGTTGCCATTAATATATTGTGAGTCACATTTCATTCCAGATATAGACTCCTGAGCAATGGATGTGAAATCCTGAAGTACTGAGATGAAAAACACTCACTAATGCAGCCTAGATTAGATATTTAATCTTAAAATATTGTTTTTCTCTGTGTTATATGTGAACTGCAATAGAACAGGACAGAGTTGTGTTTTTATAATGTATTTTTTTAATTCCATTTCCCAGTGCTTTCTCTGAATAGTGGCTTCCTGCTGGATTTTTCAATATTTTTCTAAACATAACTTTTGACCTTTGCAGCAGTTCTGGACTCATGGCTTTCACATCATACAGAGTCCCTCTCTAGTGCCCTAGGCAAAAATGCACTCTGTAATATTTGTCTATTGTCCTGCCACAAAGAGCCTTGGTCATAGGACTCTCAAAGGTGTTGGTCTGCAGTGACCCCTTGACATTTTGTTTTTGGCAATCACTAGGGTATATTTCTCTTTAAGTAGTTTTTACTAAAAGTTTTCAGCAAGTAGCTCACCTAAAGTCCTGGAGGCACCTACTGACCTGCCATCACCCACCTTTCCTTCCACTCTTTACAGTTTAGCTCTCTATAGATTCACTCCTCCTCCTGATTTCCCTTTTATTCTCTCTTTCTCTTGACATAATTACTTGTCAAGATTTTTCTTTCTCTCATATAAATATTTTCTCTCCTGCCCCAATTCACCTTGTGCTGGAATCCAACCCTGGTTCATCCCCACTGCCTTTTCCCCTCAGTCTTCTTCCTGGACTTAGGACACTCCTGGAATAAATGCCACAAAACATTTACTAAACCTTTTCTATCTTTCTTCTCCAGTTAACAACTCTCCTCACATTTAGTGGATTTTCTCACCCCAACCATCAATCACCTTGTCACTGTCTTTGAGGATGACCCCACTGCAGCCACCATTTTACTGATTCCACAAATAATCCTCTCAGCCTCCCAAGAGGGACCTGATCAAAGGGAGGGCTTTTACATTGCTTTTGTCTTCCTATTCTAGAACTATTATATTACATTTTTAAAGACATGATGGCGTGTCCCTTGAAATTCAGTACTGCAATTTAGGAGGACAACACAGCAGCCATGTAGAAAGAGAGAAAAAATTCAGAAAAACTAGAATTTCAAATCTTGACATTACAAGTAAAATTAAAACTTTAAAAAGTACAGTACATTTTATATAACCAGTAGCAGATGCTCCTTGACTGCCTTTTGCCCAACTCCTTTAATTGTTCCAATGACCTCCCTGTGTAGCTTGTCTTCCTTGCATTCTTTTTATCTTCCCTTTTTCCTGCTTTCACTCCTGAGAAGAGCTTCCTGGCATGTTTTACCTCACAAATGCATCTTTGTCTTTTGCCTCTGAGACATCCCTTTTCTACACCATTACAGGTGCAAGTGATCTATTTCTTGGGTTTGCAATCTAGGTTTAATCTTTAATTTAGAGTGCTTTTTAACACTGACATGTAAGACCTATTTTTAAATGTGGCAGGTTCTTTTTCAGTGGTGGTGGTGGTGGGAGCTTGCAGAGCACTGCAAAGATAGAGTTTCATTGTCCCTTTAAGTCCTTAAAGCTTTGCCATCTCACAACTCAGTTGCTGTGGCATCATGTTGTCTCTTCCTGTCAGAGGCACTTTTGTGCTGCCAGTGTGCATGTGGCAGGCTGCTGCTAAGGTATTTTTCCCAGCCCATCACTTTAACTTTCACACTCTGCAATTGCTCTCACCTTCTGGGTTGTATCAAAGAGAGTACCTTTTCTTTTTTTTAATTTTCCAAGCTCTTCAGGTCTTATTGCAGTATCAAGTTGACATTTCCCTCCTGCAGGTGTCTGTGAGGCCAACTTTCATCACACCCATGTTAAATTCTGAACTTCATGCATTCAGGCATCCAGTGACACCTTCACCTATCTTCTATTTCTCACAGCCTTTCCTAGAAGTGTGGTCATTCCTTTTAAAACCACTGCTTAACCACCATTCTTCTTTGATGAGGTGCTCACAAAAGCAGGGACTGCTGGGATTTGGGTATATTCTGAGATCAGAAGCCAAGCACACCCACAAATGTTGCCTCATTATTTTCCTTTACTCCTCTCATCTGTTTCTGTCCATCTGTTTTGTCATAAAATTTAATTCTAATCTCTCTGAACAGAAAACAGATTTCTATGTTCACAGCACCAAACCTACAGCATTTGACACACCAGGATACTAAGCTGTGACTAAAACTCAAAGATGAAGGCCATAAGATAATGTAAACAAATAAAAGTAGATGTAATTACTAGAATAATTCTACCAATATGTTATTGATGGTGCCAGTATCATCATTTTATGATCTTTATTTTTAAATTATTCATGTAATTTTCATGGTAGTTTAGAAATATTGGTGTTGGGGGTTTTGTCACAACAAACTAATCAAGATTAATTGGTCTACGTAAATCCTGGCACAATTTTGCCATCAACTGTTCATGAACATTTTCTCTAAAACAGTCTGTAATATTGTGACACAACAAGTGTTAAAGGGGCACATTAACATTCCTGCCAATAATGACAAGAGGGAGTTAATCCATATGTTGATATTCTGTCAGTCAAAAGCAAACTGAAAAATAAATCTGTATTTAAGCAAAAAATAAAGGGAATATTCATTAATTTTTTTTTTTTATTTGTTGGTTTGGCTGTTGTCCTCACCCATGGCTTTCTGTACCTAGTTTGCATAAAGATAAATACCATAGCTCATTGTAGACATGTTGTGGTCTACCTGTTAGGAAATTAAATTAAATTTGCTTCTCTTTTTCTGAAAGCTCTTTTTCTTGTTGTATGGTCTAATATTAGGAAGCAGAAAGAACAACAGGTAACTTTTCTCAAAGCCTTTTGTGGAGATCCATGCACCTGCTATGTCACTTTTATACACAGGCACTTTCTCAGCTCAAATGTCAGGGGCAGAGGTGTGCTAGGGGCCCTGACTACAATGCAAAATCAGCAGAGCAGAATTTTTAAAACTAAACTGTCCTACTGGTTATATAAAATGTACTGTATTTTTTAAATTTTAATTTTATTTGTAATGTCAGGATTTGAAATTCTGTTTTTTCTGAAATTTCTCTCTCTCTCTACATGGCTACCATGTCCTCCTAAATTACAGTACTGCATTTCAAGGGACACCATCATGTCTTTAAAAGATTTGCTGAACTGAGAACACAGCTTTATTCATGACAAGTTAAGATAATCTTTCCTTTGTGTGCCCTGGCTAACAAGGTATTTTGATAAAACATTCTCCTCATGCATAACTTCAGAGCCCCTAATGTCCCTAACCTCTGAAACAATTTCTAGAACAGATAATGAAAGTCGGTGCCTGCATGTGATTCGTGCCTTTGAAAATGTCCCCTGAAGCCCAGTGACACAGTGGAGTGCTGCTCTGATACTGAGTGCTTAGAAGAACAGTCACTTAATGGTTTGACATTTTCTAATCTGGATGCATGGGATAAATCATGAAAGAAAACCCAGTGAGCTCACTATACTGTAAAATATCAAATAATTTTGTCTTTTATCCAACCAGGTGTGGTACAGAGCTGGATTTAGAACTGCATTACTTGGGCAACTTTGGGAAGTGCTGTCTGTTTCACCTGAATTTGTATATGTATATGTCGCAGACATCTTTTCATTAAAATCCTTTCATTAGGATTTTTCCTGCTGAGAAGTTTCAGCAACAAGATGTAAACAATGGTTACCTGCTGCTGTGGAATGCACCAGGTCCATCTGTGATTGGCCCATCTTGGATGTTTATAATTAATGGCCAATCAAGGCTGAGCTATCTTTTGGTATCATTCTTTTCCATTCTATTCTTAGCTAGCCTTCTGAGGAAACCTTTCCTTCTATTCTTTTAGTACAGTTATAATGTAATATATATATAATGAAATAATAAATCAAGCCTTCTGAACATGGAGTCAACATTCTCATCTCTTGCCTCATCCAAGAACCCCTGTGAACACTGTCACATGTAACTAGAGGTTAGAACTGAGGTTCTAACTGGTGAATGCCTCTGCTGACTCCACTGTGCTAACTCAATCCCAGTGTTGGAGCATCTGAATTTCCAAATGGTCAGAAAAACAGGGTACAGCCATTGCCTTGAAAAAACCCTGATGAAATTAGCCTGACCACATTGGGCTTGCATAAAAAAATATGCTAATTTATAAAAAAAACATATCCATCTTTCTGAATGAATTCTTTGCAGGCCTCCTTGGACCTAGGAGTTCCTAGGGAGAAACTGTGATTTGTTCTTGATGTAAAGAACAAAGTGCTGCGGCTGCCCTTCCCCATTCAGCCCGTGGCTCTCTCTGCACAAGTGTGCCAGAAGAAGCTGTAACAAATCCTAACCTGGGAAGTGACAGACAGCTGTGATTGTGTGCAAAGTTTCATCTTAGCCCCCTCAGTCACTGGTAGGATTCTTGATGACTTTCAGTGTGTCAGGCAGAAGCAAGAGCAATCCTGAGCCCAGTTCAATGGCAAATTTCCCGCTGACCTCAGTGAGGACAGATTTTCTCTCTGGGACCTCCCTGTCAGATATCAGTATACAAATCTGCTCTATCTGCTTCCCTTTGAGAAAGGAGGCCAATCATCTCCTCAGGGATCAGCAGCAGCAGAGAAGACCTCTAAGGTTAACTCAGAGATTTTATGGAACAGTTACTAATTTACCTCTTTCTGTTGGACTCCTGGTATGAGAGCAAACAAGATCCATGCCACTTGTTGGGTGGAAGGCAAGAACTTGTTTGTGTTGTGGCTATTACAGGTAGTTTTTGACTGTTCTAAACAAGAATGCAATGTATAACAGATGGAAAAGTAACAAACAATACAGCCCTCTAATGGTAAAAGTAAATGTTAATGTTTCAAAGAATAAATAACAATTGCATGAAAGAATTTTTTTTAATAAATCACAAAAACAGTACTGCCCGTAATTCTTTCTCTGGTACTATGGAGATCAACTGGACTAAAGTAAAGAAGATGTTGAATGCAAAGAGCTGGTGATGATGAATCCCAGAGCACAGCAAAAACACGTATCCCTGACCTGGAAAGGCAGCAGACTGAAAGGGACAGGAGAAACAGGAAGGATGCAATACTTGCTCTGTGACTGCTTTCCAGAACCACAGAGCTCACAAACTTGCGCTGTGCTTTGGGGGCTCCTTTGCCTGGTTTCAAAAATCAGTCACTCCAGTGGGGACATTCATCTTTCCTAAGCTAAACCAGGATGCGACTTCGACCTGAATCCTACTTTTGAGTGCCTAAACCTGCTTTTGTCACTGACTGTACTTATGGCAATGCCCTACAGTTTCCAAGGCAGTGATCCTGTGGTGCAATTAAAGCAGCAACTGAAACAAATGGATTTTATTCTCTTCATAAATTCAAGAAAACACAGCTGAGTTCGATTAATTAAAACAGGAGATAGTCGGTCGCAGGTGCTGCACTGGGAGAGGTTCCTGGCTCTGTTCTTCATCCACATCTCTGAGCTGTTTCTAATGTGTGCTCAGTTTTTCCACTGTGAATAGTCCAAGGGTGAACAGAAGATGTGTGAGGAACTGGCTGAAGATATTTACTAATAAAGTTGTTTGTGTTGAATTATTTCTGTTGCTCTGTGGGGGGAAGCCCAAAGATTTAGGGAAATATTTCTCCCTGCAAAGTTTACTGCTTGTTTTATATTTTCTGCCTTTTGCAAGGGACTATCCCTAAATGAAGGACTGCAGTCAGTAATGAAGTCCTGGCTTGCTAACAATCAGAGATGCTGTTACAATTTGAACTGCACATAGAATTTCATAAGCATTACAGAAGCTCTATATTTAAACCATGACTTAACAAGACCTATAGGTTTCCACAAGAGACAATAGTTTTTGACTGGTTTCCACCTTTTCTAAAATGAGAAGAGACAGCAAATACTAATATCAGTTTAATTAGAAGTCGCTCCAGGAATAAATCCATTAAAATCACATCAATGGCAACTCAGTGCATTTTTCAGATACTCTGAGTTTGGAATAGAAGACAGTCAGGTTTCTGCAAACCACTTACTATTAATTTTATTTTTTTCATGTTGTAACTCAAAAGAAATCCAGGCCAAATATATAATATTTATTCAAGTGAGTGATACAAACAGCGACACAGTAGATATGGAATTTGTCAACTTTGCCACAGTATGTCCCATACCATACATGCATATGGTGACAGGACAAGGGGGAATGGCTTCAAACTGACAGAGAGTAGTTATTTGTGAGAATTTCTTTACTGTGAGGGTGCTGAGGCCCTGGCACAGGTTGCCCAGAGCAGCTGTGGATGCCCCATCCCTGGAAGTGTCCAAGGCCAGGTTGGATGAGGCTCTGAGCAACCTGGTCTGGTGGAAGGTGTCCCTGCATATGGCAGAGGGCTGTTCTTTAAGGTTCCTTCCAACCAAACCAATTCTATGGTTCTGTGATTCCATATCTTACACTCTTGCTGTTTCCTTTGCTGCAGGGCAAGATGTTGGAAAGTACGAGAGTTTACATGAAATGAAAGTAATTTTTCATTTTTCATTCATCATTTTTATGAAAATAATTCCTTTACTGTTTACCTTTGAACTGCCAGATGGGATGTGACAAAATAAAATACCTAAGGAAATAGTAATGTAAGAGATCTAAATTATATGTCTGGGTCCTACCATTGACAGTTTGAGTAAATGTCTTTCTTAGCTTAGTAGGATGAAACTGATTAGTCCTAATTGAGTTTCCAGCAGATACAGTCTCTTTAACTGATCTCCTGTGTAACAAGGTATTTTTCTGAATGAAATTATCTCCTGTGTGTGCAAACATATTTAATAGGAGCAACTGTGCTCACTGAAATTTTTAATGGTTTGAAATTCAGATGGAATTCAGACACCAATGGAACTTTGAGGCAGTCCTTTTACAAGCACGTGAGGACAGGTGGGTACTACTAGGTCTGAACCAAAGATTTCTCATATCCAGCAAAATAATGAAAGCTACAAGAGAAAAAAAACTCCTCCATCTAAGGAAGACAGCCAAGACCCTAAAATAGTACCTGCAAAAGGGTTCACTAGAATTAATACACACCGGAAGAGGCCAAATCCCAAACCAGCCCTCTGCTGTTTATCACTTTAGGCTTCCCTGTCATCAGGAAGTCACAGACTCACTGCTATGGACCCAGGTCCATGGGAATGAACATTTTTCTCCCCATCAGTTCAGGTCTGTTGAATGGAGAGGGAGTCTGATCCAAATCTAAGAGGCTGGCAAAGAAAAGGAAAGGTGTTTAATTGAGCCTGAGGCATCTATCCTCACTCTGAGAGACAAAACATGCCAGAGGAAAAGCAATAAGGAGAACCTGGGGAGCTAAACGCTGGTGAATCTAACCTCAGTTTTTGGTAAGATTTTGGAGTAAATTCTTGTGTAAACTATTTGCAGGCACATGAAAGACGAGAAGTGATTGGAAGCAGCCAGGATGGATTTAGCAATAGAAAGCACAGCTGATCAACTTGATTTGTTTTCCATGAGGAGATGACTTGATCCATGCACAAGCAGAGACAGCAACAGATGTTGTTTACCCTGACTCCAGGGAGAGTGTCAGCATGGTATTCCATGATGATAAACTGAACAACTATATTTTGGATAGATGGAGTATAAAGTGGAAAACTGCTGGATTTTTTTTTTTCTGGCCTAAAAGGCTGATGGTCAGAGGTTTAAAGTGGCAGCTGGGTACCAGTGGCACCTCTTGGTGGTTGGCACTGATATTATTTAAAATCTTCATTAATGTTGGCAGTATAAAATACCCACCCAAGGGGTTGCCAAACAAGAGCATATTGGGGGGGTGGTTGATATGCTGGATTGTAGGGCTGCCTATTTGATGGCCCTTCATAGCCTGGAAATGTGGGTCAACAAGACTCTTGATAATTTCAGCAAGGACAAATGAAAGTCCTGCAATAACCACAAAGACTAGAGTAAACTGGACAGCTAAATAGAAACCATGAAGGAAAGGACTTGGGAGTTTTGGTGAACAACAAACTGAACATTAATCACCAGCATGCTCCTGTGGTGCCAGAAACTGCAAACTGGTTTTAGTACTGGGATCAGAGACAACAGATGGAGGAAGAGACTATCCCCTTCCTGTTCCCATAGCAAACTTTTTGTGCAACACCTTAGGCTGGTTAAAAGCTGTAGGAGTATTAAAATAATGTGACCCAGATATAAAAAAAAAAAAAAAAAAAAAAAAAAAAAAAAAAAAAAAAAAAAAAAAAAAAGTGTTTTTACATTTTAAGGACCCAATATAAAAAGTACCTTTAATTTGAACACTTTTCTCCTTCATGAGATCTCCTTATTTTGGGGGATCTTCATGTTTTACAGGGAGACTAGTTATGAGAGAGTCTAACAAACAAGGAAAAATGGGATTTTGTCACAGAACTTCAGAAAATAGATCATAAGGCTTGTCTGTTCAGGAATTCAAGAAATTCAGGAAATTTTGCAAAAGCTTTGGTGCATCTGCTGTTTTGATGGATGTCTGAGCAAGGAAACAAAAGCCTCCTCTGATAGAAAAGGTTCTCAGCATGGACATGGAAGGAGACATGAAAGCTACCAAAATAAAGCCCAGTTTTATATTCTTCATATCTTCCAATGCTATGAGGAAATTTCAAAGTTTGAATCTGTCTAAGAAAAGCAGTTGATCCATTACCTGCACTGTGATCAGCTCTTGGATCTCTGGATTGCATTTACTGTTTAGGAAAGTGAGTGGCAATGTTCATCAGTACTCCTGCCATGGTCAGAATTCCTCTTACAGTGGGTAACAATAGAATTTTTTCCAATACTATTTTCCCAGAATAGTGTCTCAATGGCTAATTTCAGATATGCTTCCTCCCAAGCAAATTATGCAGCTTTCTTTTATCTGTCTGATTTTTCATGTCCTGACTGGACAGCTAGTCTACACTGGGTGCATGTCGAAATTATTTTGGTTTTTCTACCATAATGTGGACCTTCAGTTCCGAGGCAAAAAAATTTTACTCTCAACTCTCTCTGCTCTGACTGTGCTGCATTTGCCAGAAATGTTTTGGTATTAGACAAGACACTCAAGAGGACAAACAAAGGTTGGCCTAGCCTTGTGTTGTTTTAGACTTTCAAGCAAAGATTCTGCTCATTAATAGTTCCCTTCAAAGCTGTGCAGAGCTTTATGGTCTTGGTGCACTAAGTCAATGCTTGCAGGTACCTCTCTCTTTGCATTGACTCTAGAGGAGGAATTAAAACTCATGTCTGATGAATTCCAATTTTACCAGAAGAAATATGGGATAGATTATCAGAAAGAAAGAAAGCTGTTAAAAAAACCCAGCAGAATAGATGGGCTGAACAGAAATTATTTTTATTAAGCCAGTAGCCTCCAAACAGTTCCATATATTATTCCTGCTCCCAATGTGTTATTAAGATGATTCTTCTAAAATGAAAATCATTGAAATTGATATTAGAAAAACCAGCAGCTCAGAATAATAACCAGCAGCTAAGCTACTGGGTTCTGAATAAGAATTTCTAATTCTCCTTAAGCTCTTCTCAAATTCCTCTTAATATGGCCAAAGACATCCACAAATTGGAAAAGCTTCAGCCTGCAGAATATGGCTTATGTGCTTTGTGTGAGGAAGAGCCAGCACAGCTTCACAAAGGCTCCTCATGGCTCTCCCAGCAGAGTCTGAAGTGACCAAGACCTCAAAACCAAGTGGCTTCTCAGACAATCTTATCTTTAATAGGTAAATCCAATAATCTTCATCACCCTGCTCAGAGTGTTTATGGATCCTCTGGCAGCTGTATTGCACAAAAAGCCCAGAGTTTTTGTGCTAAAGTGGATTTCTAGTGGAACCACATGTAAGAATAGCTGTAACATTTAAAATGAAAAAAATATTTTCTCACATGCACAAAGAACAATCAGTGGTTTCTACAGACCACTGGGTTTGTGGGTGTCATGGTTGAGCAGTGCAGCACAGGATATGTTGCATTTTGGAGGTCTCTAACCAAGGATCTTGCAGAGAGTTGTTTCAGTTCAACAACTGTGCAGCTCTATTGCCAAGAGAGCTATTGTGCTGCTATTGTTATACAATTTAATTTTTCAGCCCAGATAAGGAATTATCTAGTAATGAACCCTGTTACACAGATGTGGTCATTTATATTATAAATGGTGACAATAATTTCTGTCTGTGAGGCACTTGTACATCATGCAAGGTATTGCAGTCTCACAGGATTAAACATGCTCTCCGTTCCAAATCACTGGCCAACATAATTTATGACATGGGGCTCCTTTTTCCTCTATTCAGCTCCTTCAAACCCATTCATCTGTTCAGAAGACTTTGGCATGATTTCTTCTCTGCTTTTCCCTCCTAGTTTTTCTAATTTTTACTTTCATTTTGCATCAATTATTTCAATACAATTAAAAAGAGATGACAAAAACCCACTGGCGTGAAGAAAAGGCACCTGATGATTTTCATAGGACAGAGCAACTCTAGGTCAGGTTCTTTCTCTGTGGAAATGTTCTGTCATCAGATACCACCCTGAACTGCCACCTACTGCCTGGTGTGTTTGTGCTTTGTTTTAAAGCATTCATTGTGGAAAATGTAATTTTTCACTCAAGGCCTTGATCCTGCTGAGGGTTGTCTTGACAATGAGTTATCCAAAATTCTCCCCAGGGCAGGAAGATAAACCCCTGTGCCAACAAAAGGAAGATGAGGAGAGTTATCATTTGTACTCCCACTGTTTAAAAGGAAAACTCATGTGATTCAAAGGTAAAGGCAAAATTGAATCAGAGGGGGAAGCACAACTCACTCAGGTCAGCAATTTTAACCACATGTAACCAGTGTGAGATCTTGCACCTGCAGAGGCCCTGAAACAATGGCTCAGGTTGGGATTAACCACTGCACTTATCTCTGCTAAAAGCACATAAACAGAGTACAAGCAGGATTTTAGCTGCAAGCCTCTCCCCTGAGCTCCTCTGACAAGGGATGCAGCTCCCTGTAGGCCAAGGCTTAGCTCCAGTGCAGCCCAGGTACAAAATCTGGGGATAAATTTCAGAGCAAGGTTTCATTGTGAGAAAGGGCTCTGGGGAAGCCCATGGGGTCACACAAAGGAAAGAAGCTAAAACTATGAATTCACAGCAGCTTGAGGGTCTGAGAGGATAAACACCAGCATGGAGACCTGGTGTGTAAACCCATGAAAGAAACAAGAGGGGGCCATAAGACACTAAAATAACAATATCAAGGCTTGCCCTGCCCACTGCAAACTCTCAGGGGCTTCTTACTGGGAACTGAGAGCACATGAATTGTTTAGACTAAAAGTTTGGTAAGTGTAGCTGTTCCTTGCATGTATTAGCTAGCAAATTACTTCTTTGGTTTTTCAAGTAATCTGTGAAGCACTTGAATAAATGCTAAAGGCTGCCTGAGTAAAATGATCCATGGAGAGTTAAAACAGCAATATTGAAAAGAGCTTTGTCAATTTTACTTTGTTTTTCCATTTGGAAAATCACTATCAGCTTCTGTTTTCTATACTAAGCTCTGACTGATTAGATGGGAGTATAAACCAACAGAGAAAAAGATATAAATCAACACTATCAACTAAATTACTTCACTATAGTAATTTGTTTAGTTTTACTTCCCACACTATGTAAAAGAAACCCCTTAAATTGGCAACTCCTCTTCCACCACATTTGCGGCCTTTTATATTTCTGATGTATTCTTTGTTGTTCTTATCTGAATATAAAACTCTTAAACTTGATATAGAGTTCATGGATAGGAATAAAAAGTCTAACATGGAAGTTTATATTTGATAGAGAAATAGGAGAAATATCAATGAGGTGATACTGACAAAGGTCTTCATCCAGAAAAAATATGTGAATTGATCTGTCTTTGAAACTAATTGATCTTTGAGAATCTGATGAAATTGTGCAACAAAATAAAATTATTTTTGCACAATTTCTGTCTTTAACTCAAGGAATTGTGAGTTGAACAAAGCCAAATCTCATTTAATCATTAGAAGCCCTTCAGAAAGATGGCAGCTAAGCTCTGTAGAACTTATTTAACATTCAGACTATTTTTATTATAAAAGTATTTATTTTATTTATCTTTTTTCTGAGATAGAAGAAATATGACAGAGGTAGACAGAGGTGGGAGACAAGACATCTTATTTCAATGAATATTTAGGAAGTTCTCAGGCTGTATTGTGGAAGACAAGTGAAAATGTTACCCCATAAAATGAAAGTGCAGTGTGTAAAATGTAGAATATCAAGTGTCTTCAGCTTACTGTAGTAGAATATAGGATGGAGTGGATGTGTTTTAGGGTACAATAATGCACTGTCTGCTCTGAGAGCAAGCAATGGGAATGGAAATATTGAAATGTAATAAGGCCTCTATTGAAAAATCTGATGAGAGGAAACCTGTCTAGAGCTATCTTGTTCTCAGGTCTTTATGTGGCCTGACATTTCTGGCCAGACTAGCAGGCAGCAGCTGCACCACGTTGGGAGCTACACTAACAAAGATTGCTCTCCTGTAGAGCTGAGCCATCAGGACAAACTTCTGAACACTTCTGGCAGGAAACAGAGACCTTTGCTAGGATCCTTCTGCAGCCTGGTGGAGAAGAAAGGAGCTGACTCCTTGCAGGCTTCTTTCAGACACGTTTGAAATACTCTGTGCCCTCCTCTGTTGGCCCTCATACTTACAGTATTGTAAACAATACACCTACAACTTTGATTTTAACACCTCTGATACCCCAGGCATAGCTGGAACACACCTAGCTCTGTTCCACACCTCACCTCAACACCTCTTCTTTCCTCTTTCATGCCCTCCCCATGCCCAGGAGCCTTTAAAATTCTGCTTTAGAACTGTGGTGAAGCCTCTGCATGTGTGAGAGCTGGGCAGAAGGGCAAATGCATCTTTGTGCCCTCTGTGATGAAAAGGTACCTGGCAGTTTAACTCTCCTGTGATTTCGTTCAGCTCCCAGCAAGAGACACACCAAGGGGTGGATGTGGGGTCTGACAAAACCACTTTGATCATGCAAGGGATAAAATACAGGTACAGAAACAGGCAGAGACTTCATGGGAGAATCACCTTACTCAGAAGCCCATGACAGCATGGCTTTGACTGCCTCACCTGTCTGTGTAGGGTCTGACCAGATTTACAGGAGTCTCTTTATCTTTGGCTGATGCCCAGCAGTAATTTCAGTGCATTTCTTCTGTTTCCAGTTAAGGTAACCCAACCTTGCAGACAGAAGCCAATAAAACCCTTAAATGTTTGTGAATACCCTCTGACTGCTACAATGTGCTTTTCAGTGCTAAAAAAAACCCCTCTGGTCCTACAAAGACTGCCCTTTTTACAGGACTCCAGTGCTTTGTTTTTAAACCAAACATTTCTGAATTAGGAGCCTTCTAGAAATGCATGGGGGAATGCATTTTAGTTCTGTTCCTAGGTTTGGGTCTTTCTATTCCTCCACAAAAATAACTGGTGAATTACATGAGCAAACTGTCCCCAAGAAATCCAGTTCAGGCTGTCTCACAAAGATAAAGGTATCAACACAACAGTATTCACATATCACTTGCAAATAAGACACAATTATGTAATTTTGAGATTTAAAGTAAACCTGGAATAAGATAATAAGTTTTCTTCCCTTAGAAATTATTTTAGGGACTTTGTAGCAAGAACTGAATATGAAATTATAGCTGTTTTTTCACTAGTATAATATTCTGCATCACTCCTTATTGTCAGATGAATATTTTGAAAAAATATCTCTGGCAAGACAGTGTGATATCCTGAGACTGTTTCAAGATTCTTTGTGGTCATATTTTTAAATAGTATGTGCAAAGAAAACACTTTTTGAAAACAATATGCTCCAAGTATAAAATTAATGTTTTCCTTGATTGCATATCTACCCAGAAGAAAAGTTCTAGTTCATTTACAGGCTATTAGATTCAAACCAGAAATGACTGGATGAAATTCAGTGAGTCAGATGAAGTGGTAAGTCAGAACAGATAATGCTTATGTCTTAAAATATATTAAATATTTTAGAAAGAAAAAAAAAATCCCTAGTAATCTAGATAGATATCTAGCGAAATTTTTTGTTTTTCTGAAGGGAAAGAGTGACAGCTCAAGTCTAGAAATATACCTTTCCCTCAGAGATCTGTTTGGTTTCTCAAACTAGCAGTACAATTCTACATATTTGCAAAGACCAAGAACTGGAGCTGAAAATTTGGGCACTGATTCATCAAGGTACCTAAGAATGAACTCAGTCTTAAAATTGCTCTAATCAAAGACAAAGTTCCTGGTGCTACTGCCTAGTTTTAGAAAGTAAATTTAGCACTAATGAAAAGGTGCCAGAATTAAACATATGAGAGCTGTCATCTCTCTCTGTGGAGCAAAAAGAAAATACATAAGAAGGAGAAGAAAAGCAAGCTTTTTTGGGCCTGTCTTGCCCACCCCATCCTCATCACCCCTACCCCCATGTGTTTAAACTTAATTTAATTCCTGATGCAGTGTCTGAGGTTCCCAGTGGCAATTTTAGTTCACACCAGCAATGTAGTGCTGTATTGAACAAATTCCGACTAATAATGGAAAAGGCAGTTTGTTGTTCTAGCCAGTCCTCTTGACCAGCCTGTTCCCTGAAGAGTTCAGTGTCCTTTTTTCCTCTTCTTGTCCCAGATTCATTGCTTGGACTTGTTTTCCAAGGTTCCCACATTAGCAACACCTCAGCACGATGTCTGCTAGGTTTTGCTCTCTCTCAGAACAAGTCAGGACACTTGTCTGACTGACAGGTTTAATTAGGAGTAGCTGGAGCATGATGCAATCAAATACACAAAGGTGACAAAGAGAAATGACACCTGGGGTGGATTATTGGAGGCCTTTAGCACCCTCATAAGCTTCCAAAGGTGCTAGGCTGTGAAAAAAGGGGTTTTTTAGTAGAAAATTTTCAGAAGGGTCACAGTTTCTTAACCAGGGGAGAGTTTTAATAAATAATAATGAGTAGCTTAACTGAGACCCCAACTTTTATTCTGCAACAATTCCCTGCCTTTGGCATTGATAAGATTCTCATCAGTACCAAGTATCAACATGTCTCTAATGCAACACTGAAAACCAGAATTCTTCTGTGTGTTATGATCAGGGAAGGAACTTTGGTGGGGGTTGGTTTGGAATGTTTTTGGTTTTTTTCAGGGTGTGCTTTCCACAGCGTCCTACTACACTGAATAAGAATTCTGCAGCTTCTGCAAACTCTTACCTGAATTTGCTGAAGCCATGCACTGTCATGAGTTATCCTGCACCCACAGGACAGGACAGGGAATCACCCCACACTTCCCCCATGGGACACAGGGAGAATTACAGTCCCTACCCTGAAACACTGCAGAATTTCTACAGCCTCCTCAGAAAGCAGGGTTCAGGGACAGCTGGAGATAGAAATGGGAGACACATGCAATTTTCCTCTCCCAGATTTTTGTCTCTGGCTGTGCCTGGAAGATGCACATGGCATAAAAGCAAGAAGTGGGTAGTTCTTCCTGAATGTTGGCCTTGTTTGGAGATATGAGTAGTTACAGGATTTAGATTAATTTGTCTAATGTTTGAATGGGCTAATAATTTCTATACCCATGATACTCTGGAGAAAAAGTTCCAAAATTGCCAAATCACCATTGAAAAAATACTTCCCTGTGAATAAGTTTTGAGATTTCATTTATATTACTATGACTAATTTTGTGTCAGCAACCAATTTTATTATCTCACTAATTTCCCCTTCTTTCTGATCATTTATGATTATGAGGAAAAGCACAAGCTCTACAAAGACTCTTGAGTGAAAATATCAATGGCAAACCATTTATTTACATTTGCAATAGCTTTTCAAAACTTCAATAATTGAATTGAATTTCAATAATGCTATATTAACTAAGGCCCTTTTATTGCTTGCTTGTTAGCTGTTACAAAGAATCAGGCAGATCTGTGGTGCATGACAAAAATGTTGATTTTTCCCCAATGTTTTATACTTGTATATCAGAAACTATTCCTGTTTTATTATAAAGTCTGCCAGTTTTCCCGCTGTGGAAATCAGATTTACTGAGATATATTTTTGTGAAATCACTCTTAAAAACTGGCTTAACTTTCTCTGTTTTTTGATCAAAGCTTTACTGAATCCTTTAATAAACAATTTTAACATTATTATCAATTTTATAAGTTTGTTCTGAATATCTCTTCTGCCAATATTTCCTTTTCTAAAAGGCTCTCAAGCTTTTACCTGAATGCAGGACTCTCTTTTAAACCTCTCCATTGTGAAAACTGGGGTACAACCTCAAAATGTATTTTTTTCACTTTTTACTCTTCCCTTTTACACCTGGATAATTTTCTGTGTTGGCTGCTTCACTGTTTCACTCTCTGCTTTGATGTATTTTGAAAAATTCCTATTAAGTTTTTCTGCCTTCAGCAGGCTTCTTATCAAGGACATTACTGATGTGCCTCCTTGCCATTCTGTGTGTTTGTCTGTTCTTTTTTTTTTTTTTCTTACATTTCTTATTTGGACAAAAGAGGGAATGCAAATACTTATTTTTCATCTGAATCCACCATTGCCTGGCAGTAGGATGAAAGGAATACACTTCACTGGACTTTTGGAAGAAATCCCTTCATAGCAAAACAGGGAGGTTTGGGAGACAGTTCTTTGAAGAAAAAGTAGCTTTTGGGGACAACTGCTGCCCTGAAATGGTACAACTCCACTCACAGAGCTTCCACACACTGAAAAATAGAATTGTTTTTAAACTGTAGGTATAACCTTTGAATACAGATTTTATATACTGCATGAAATATGAGCTGCCGAGTGACATTTGCCTAAAATGTCACCTTTTAAACTCCTGAATTAGAACTGAATCCCTAAAGAAAGCTCTTAAAACTCTCCATTCAACAGTCACACCGGTTACTAAATTTTCTAGGCATTTTTTGTGGGTGGATTTTTGCAGATTTTTTTGGGGAAAGTATGAATTAGTCAACTGAAACAACTGGTCACTGAAACAACTTCATCTGGGCGCAGCAGCAAGAGAAGGAACAGACCTACAAGCAGGGGGGAAAGGTTTGTCTTGACTCTTCAGGCTTATCAGAATAGTCACTGCATGGCTCCTGTCCAACATGCTCATGGTCTTTTCAGTTTATTTTTCATTGTTAAATCTTCCCCTTTTTAGTTTAATTTCTTTGACCTTTTGTATTTGTACTCATCCACAGCGTTGGACCAAGATCACAGACCCAAGCCAAGTGAGAAATCCTGTTGTCCATCCCCAGGTCTTGGTGAAATTCCACTTTGTTCAGCTTCCAGCATCATGTAATCTGTATCTAATAAAACAGCAGCATAGCACTTGGTATTGCTAAAACATTTGTAAGCACTTTACTCAATTTATAAAATATATTCAAACTTAGCTGTATGTGGAATTGATAGAAATTGAAGCACTTGACATTTTAAATCACCTGGTGCCGATTCTTTCATTGCACTGGGTTTTTTCCCATTTCAAAACCAGAAAATAATTATGTGCACTTTTTTCTCCCAGTTATACAAAACTCTTCAAATGTGTGTTCTCAGGAGTTCACCAGCTGCTATAAAGAAAATTAACCCCATCCCAGCCAAAAACACCCTGTAAAATACCCCCCACCCCCCCTTATTTTATGGCATTGGACAGCATGGGACCTGATGTAAAGTGATCAAGAAGGTGCAATTAGGGTTACAGGGAGTTCACAAAGGTCACCAGATGTTCTTCTGATAACACTGCTGGGCTCTGATTCTTTCTACTGTATCTGACAAATCAATTTTCAAACAGTAAGGCCCACATTTAGGGAAATATCTGAAAAAGTTTTGCAAAGTGATCTGCAGGGGACTACACCTGCTGACAGATTCAGAGCCTTTCAAGAACAGTTGGACTCAGATCTCCCTCTGTCACATTTTCATTTTGCAGTCACAGAAGGTTCTTCCTACAGTTGAGTCGGTATGGGATGCAGTGAAGTTGTTTTTCTGTTTTACATGGGTCAAATAATTTAATTTCAGCATGAAGGTTGTCTGCAGCAGTACCCTACCTGGTGAAGTTGCAAGGCCTGTTACTAATTTAATGCATTCTGTTTTCATCTCTTTTTTTTTGCTTACTTACTTTTGTATAATATTGGCTCTTTCGTCAATATATTCACATAAACTTTGTTCTTGAATCTTCACCCAAACCCACAGTGGTAAATCCAGAATGAGTGGTAGGGTTCTGAACACAAAACTGCTGCTTTGGTACTGGCATGACAATGACATCATACACCAGTTAACCACTCTTGGCCCTTAGGGAGGGAAAATATAAAGAAAGGGGAAAATTACAACTGTAATAAAGAAATGTACTTTCAGTAACCTTATGCATAAGAAGAAGGACCAAGCTTGACCCATGTGATACAGCAACTGTAAAATTTTTAAGAAAATGGAAGAGAAATTAGATTTACCTCTTTTTGGAGGAGAATTCTGAAGAACATAGACACAAGTGATGCTGTAAGCTGAGGTGACTGCTAAGTAACATGGGAATGTAAATTATTGTCCCAATAGAACAGAAGGAAACATACATTCAAACAGGTTTATTTTTCAGAAAGTAACTTTAGCATAAACTACAATGGCATTCCTAAGAAAAAACCCATATACACACAAGACGATGCATGGGACAATTCCTTTTTCTATTTTCTCATATCCAGTGTATTAATTAAATTTGAATACTAGTTTTAGACTCGTTCTAATGGGGAGATTTGAAGAGACATCTTGACAATTTAAATTTGAAGTAAGTACAATTTTTTTAGCTCTGAAAAGCAAAGATTTTCAGGACAAGAGTCCTGAATTTCTTCTTCAGGATGCTTTGAATATATTGGGACTTGTTAATTTTTTCTAGAGGACCGAATTCCTAAACTGCAAAGGAAAAGCAAATTATAAAAATTCATCTTCTCCATTATTCATATAAACATTAGCTGAATCTCTGTCCAGTTAATTTTTTTTTTTAATAAATCTTCCCAGAAAGGCCAAGGATCTCTTATTCCAAGACACAGGTGCAGAGCTTTAAAACTGTGAGATGCAAGTACTGACAGAAGAAGAAACTGGCTAAAACTGAGTTCATTACTTGTCTCCTATAACACAGCATAAGTCAAACTTTCCAAAAAAACAAGCAGAAAAGAATGCCTGGAGAGAGAAAACTGTGTTTACAAAATGAAATATGGACTCTTGGCTTTCCCCTCCAAGTGTTGCTAACACTCGCTGCTCTCAATCTTGCCACGCACAAATCCGCACTCGACCTCCCGTAATCCGCCTGCAGCCCGGTGGCTGTTCTGGCAGCCAGCTCCCCTAGAGCCCTCTCAGCATTCTGCTCAGCCTCATGCTTCCCAGCACTGCTGGCAGTGGCCAGCACCACACCAGCTGAGCCCCCAAACTCAGATTTCAAACTGCGGCACGGGATGAGCTGGGGCTCCCAGACCCACTCGTGGCATCTGCTCTCCTGAGCCACATGGTGCGAGTGCTCGGTGCCTCCCATCACTGAGCTGCATCTAGCCCTGGCTATCCTAAGGCTTAATTGCTCTTTCCTTTTCCCCAAAAGGAGACTATTTAGCTTGTCCTTTGGCTTTTCTTAACTCAGTAACTAGCAGCAATGGTGAATATATTCCAGTATAATACAATTGCAGTGAGGTATCATAGACAACTTTTAAAATATCATCTCTTTTTTTCACTGAAAGTTAATTCAGATACACTGTCAAAATGCTTGCTTTACATCCAAGACTCCTAATAGCAACATCTTGGAACAAACTAAGGAATATGTCAGCAATACAGTCAAGAGGAAAAACAGATTCACCACTGCTAATTTGGCATTAACTTGCAGCTCACTTTACTTGACAGCTTAAAGAGCCACCCAAAGCAGTTTTCAAGTTTTCTCTTTATCTTATCTTTATCCTTGTTTAATCTATCTATCTATCTATCTATCTATCTATCTATCTATCTTTATATATTTATTTTCCTCTATCTATTTTTTTGGTGCTGCTGTAAATTAAGACTATCATAGAGTTTCATTAGAGTGAATTTGGGGATTTAGGCACTTTTGGATGCCTACAGGGTTAATTGCACATCACCGAAGTAGGAAATAGCCTAGTAATCCTCTGACACTAATTATACTTTGAAATCTCTCTGGTGACTGGTCCTGTCCTGATGTCTTATGAACAATAAGGCTTGAAAAAACCCTTGGAAGGTAGATTTCCTTACAACTTTTAAATAGTGATATAAAGTGGGCTGCAAAGAGATCAAGTTCCTTGCTCAGTGCTGTGTGCTGTGAGTCAATGATAAATTCTGAAATGTACCCAAAATGACCCACAGCAAGTTCCTTTCAATTAACTGCCAGGCTGTATTTTCTCAGATATTGAATTATGAGATTCACAAGTCTTCTCTTTTCCACTAAGGAATACAAAGGGTCAGTAATTGGAGGTAGGCAGACCTTTTTATTTTTGTTTTATGAAGCTGCATAATGTTTCACAATTAAGAAATTTCTTGATAGGAAACTTCTGGGTCTTATGGTTTTGCAAAGGTTTAGAGCATTATGGAGCATGGGCCTAATCTGTTTTAGCTCTTATTTTTGTGGAAAAAAGAAACCAAAAAACAACAAAAAAGAAAGAACACACATAAAAAAGAGAAAGTTTTAGCTTGAGCTCATTTGTTTTGCCTCTACTTTAAAGATCTGGACTGGAAGATAAAAACTGAAATCTTCAGACATGTTCTTTTTCAAAGGTAGCAATTATGAACAAATTGGTTTGAGAAAGGCAGAGAGAATGGCCTTTCATTATAAGGATTTCAGAAGGAGAAACTTCTCCCCAGAAAAACAGGCAGGCAATTGTTTATTTCTTTCAGCCATTGTTAATAAAATGGAAGTACTGCTTTACAAAACTGCAGAAGTACTGTCAGAAATCTCTCTTTAGTCGAGACATCAATATAATGCATTCAATTTTTCATTCACATCTCATTCTTTTCTTCCATTAACATCAGCACTATTTTTAGACCCAGACTGCCATGGTGTGGTGTTTGTGTCTGGGACAGAGTTAATTTTCTTCACAGAAGTTAGTACAGGCTGTTTTTGGTTTGTGCTGGAAATACTGTTTATGTTGCAGAAGTTGGAAAGCTGCTGCTCACCTGGGTTTACCCAGGGTCAGGGCCTTTCCTGACTCTCCCCCCACAGGGAGTGGGCTGGGGGTGCACAAGAAGCTGTGAGGAGGCACAGCCAGGACAGCTGATCCCCACTGGCCCAAGGGATATCCCATACTGTGCATTGTCATGTTCACCAGGCAAAGCTAGGGAAGGGGGAAAAGGGGGGAGGGATGTTGGGAGTGATGGAGTTTTTCTCCCCAAGGCACCTTCACCTGGGATGGCACCCTGCTTTCCTGGGGATGGATGATCTCCTGCCTGCCCATGGGAAATGGGAAATGAATTCCTTGCTTGGCTTTGCTTGTGTGTGTGGCTTTTGCTTTACCTGTTACAGCGCCTTCATCTCAGTCCACGAGATATTTCACTTTCACTCTTCTGATTCTCTCTCCCATCCCACCAGGGCAAGTGAGTGAGAAGCAGTGTGGGGGCTAATTGCCAGGTGGGGTAAACCAAAACACTCAGCAAGCACTTGTGAGGGAAAGAGCTGCTACAAAATGAGGGGCAGAGTCTAGAGTGGTCTCAGCAAAGAACTGCACACTCTAGTGCCATAATGGTGATGGACCTCTTTCCCCTCACTCTGATCAAGCAAAATAATGGAAAATGACCTAAGCACTGAAGCCCTTCAGCCTCTTAAGTGTTTGTTTTATATCCTTTGATGATATTTGTCAACCAATTTCTGTTACACAATGTAACAAAGAGTAGGAACCTGGTTTTGCACAGCAAACTCAATCTGCCTTGCAGCTCCAGTGACTGTGACCTGGAATTCAAAAGCTCTTCATGTGCCTGCCATCTGATATCTCCTGATATTTCCTAGCAGACTGACAGCTTTGTCAGACCTCCAACTGGTGACTTCCAAGCACTACAAAAAGCATGTTCAACACATCTAGAAACAGCATTGGGATGATTCCTATGTGTACATTCTCACTATGCAATACCCTTCCTTGACCACAAGTGTTGCCTACTGGTGTTTGCCAGCCCTCCACTGGGCAAGAAGTGTGCTGGATCAATTAATGCATGCTCAGCATCCTCTCATAGTATTTTATTACTTTATTATTCACAGGCAGTGAACTTTAGTGAGCAAGTTCAGTCTTTACCTGGAGATGCATGATGCATTTCGGTATAACATGGAATCCTACATTTCCCACATCCTCTACTTCCCACATACACTCACTAAGTGTGAAAGACCCTTTAAGGCAAACTTGTGTTGGTACTAAGGAAGTTTAATACATTAAACTAACTCAAACAAAACCCCTGAATATGAACTGAGAGTTTTAGAAGGAAAAACAGGCTTTTGAGAATTGAATCATTGTTTTTCAAAAGGCTTTAGACACTTAGGAGTTCGAGTCTCCCTGTTTTGCAATGAATATTAAGCTTTCACAGGTTGTGGATGATTGTAGAAATTAAGATAAATGTCCCAAATTACTGGAGTGCTTTTATGAAGTTTCCAGTAAATCACTGTGCTAACCACTGCTCACAAATCAGACCAGGATTGTGTTTTACCTACTTGCTTCTCATTGACAAGAAAAAGATTTCACCTTTCTTTTCATAACAACGATCATAATGTGTTAGTATAACTTAAAGGGTCACAGGCTTTTATTTTCATAATCAGCCTATGGTTTATGTGAATTAAAAAGCAGAAAAGTGCTGTTAACAACTCCCATAGTTATCCTACGTGACATTTTAAACCTAGTATTAAAGCAAATAGTCTAGCCATAATAAAAGAAAGATTATGGATGTTGTAGTGCATGAATTATTGAGGAAAACTATTCTAGCCAAGATAAAATGGAGAGTAGTGGAAATCATTCCCTTATTCTACTTCTATCTATAAAGTCAGCTTAGATCAATGAGGTAATTTTAAGCTTTGATCAAAGATTTGTTTAAGATAAAAATTTTGCTGAAATATTAACAAAAGCTTATCTAGTGTTTCAAGCTGGATAACACAGAAAGCATTACAAACAAAGAGGATTTCACACATTCCCCCTGTGCAGCTGTGGGGCAAACAGGGCAGCTCTTCTGATGATCAGCATTTAGCACAGCATTTAAACTTCTCAGTCATGCTGGTACCCCTGACTGAAACCTCAATGGGCTGTAACAGGAAACATCAGGCTTGCCAGTGTTGTTAAAGTAGCAAAGCAAAACTTCAGCAAACCAGAACCTTCTGATTTCAAAGTTAGGTTACTTATTTGCAGCTAAATCCTAGAACTTTAGTGCATCTTTTCCATGTAATATATAAAATTCACAGTTTTCCTGGGAGAAACTCAGCTACTCAGTAAAGGTAGGAAAGTCTGTACATAGCCAGTAACTGCTTGTGCCTCAGTTTACCCACCTGGAAAATTAATATTAGTAACATCTGCTTTCCAGGTCTGATTTTATTTAAGATTTTATAAGAGAAGTTTTGAGATGCAGAGGTTCAAATGAGCAATAGATATTATTACACATTTTCACTTCTGCCATTTATTTAGGTTTTCTAATAGCAGATTCCCAACAAGGGCAAGTAGGCAGAGCAAAACAGAACATTCAAGATGAGCCACAAAAAGCCATGCAAAAGAGGCAGGTCTGAGATAATAAATCTCTAACATACCTAAGGAAAAGTCTTTGGCATGGAGTTGCTTCTTTTGAGTCAGAACATTCCAAGCTCAAATTTCTCCCTGCACTGCAATCCCAAAAGTACAGTCCTGCCTCTTGTCTGGCTAACAGAGTTACAACCCTGTGCCCCTGTGGCCACATCACTTTCAGTGTTGGCATCTTCCCTACAACCTCGTGGCACAGGCAATGCCAGCACCTGCCCCACTGGGTGCCTCAGCTCTGCCAACAAAGGTCAAGTGACACTGGCTTTTCTCCTCTCAAATTCTGTGAGCCCTTGCTGGAAACTGCATAACAGGGAAATGGTTTTGCCAGATGGCAAAGGATGGTTTGGATCTTGCTGGCGATTTTCCATCAGTATTTATATATTTTTGCCTTTCACCTGAGTGCCATGCTTTGGCATATCTAGATAAACACTGGCAGCCTGTGCCCTGCCTCATGCCCACACCCAGCAAGGCGATGTCCTCAAGTGCAAGGCATCAGGCTCCTGCCAGCTTGAGGATGCAGATCTCTGTCTGACTGAAATGTCAGATACTATATTAAAAAGGTAGCAGATTGTGGTGCTAATGAAGTGCTGCAGCCTGTCGCTATGTTACCAACTGCTCTGTACTGACATGTCAGAAGGAACAGCAAGGAAAATGCCCAGAATCCCTGTTTGGATCCCCTTCCCACGCCTACCACTGACTGAACTATTTTAAATATTTACAGATATAGCCAGCATGTTTCTTTATAAACAAAGCCTAAAATGATAAATAGATAAATATGTTACCCCAGCAAGCCTGCTGTCTAAAATCATCCTCTTGCCTCTCCACTTTGGCTCAGATTGCATCCTTCACTCTTCACAGAGGAACATTGCTTAGGGAATGGGCATTTCTCTGCCCCTTATCTGTCCCTTAAAGAGGCCAACATCACCCTGCATCACTGTGTTCAAAAGCAAATTGAAAAAAGTAATGGAGATGTTTTTCCTGGGAATGAGGTGAGAGCTGTGGATGCTCTTTAAAAAGGGAGGGGGATACTCTCCATCCCTCAGCCTGCAGATTTGACCTGTTATTGCCTTATTTATACAGAGTTAGCATCACCATCCTCAGCAATGAGTGTTGCTGGATAATAAAACTGGCTGCAGCTGGCCTGGGGGAGTGAGGGCAGAAGGAAGGAGGGTGATGTACAAGAGCACAGCCAATGCCTTGCTTTCATCCAGTACAGAGCAGCACAGAGCTCCCAGCAAGCCTAATGCCTTCCCTTTCCTCAGCAAACCCACCTACTGTGCTAAGCAGAAAAAACTCCCAACCAAACTGCTTCTGCTCTCATGGCAATTTTCATAAATAAAGAGAACAAAGGAGAGTCCTTATCATGATGCCAGGGATTCACTGTGACTTGCCTGGCAATTTTGATATGAGTCTTCATCACAGGCCGTGTTTGCTGAGATTGTGTTTGGAAGAGCACCACGTCAGGATGGGTGTCTCTGTGCTCATTGGCCCCAATGCTATTTTTATAACTCTCTCCTCAGTCAAGAAAACAAACTGCTTGGAGTCATGTTTTTTTTTTTCCTCCTGCCCACTATGCAGAAATGGAATTCTTGATTATTTTACCAGCTGTGGCTAAATTTTCAGTTCTATAAAATGGTAGGTTTTCCCAACACTATGTAAAGTGATCTGTTCTTTTAAAACCTACAACATTTAACTTATAAACAGGTTCATTTTCTGCTAAATTATCTAACATATCATTGTCCTAATTCAGCAGTAAAATATTTTAAACTGGTTTTAGGTGAAAGTAAATTTGTACTAAAAATACACAGCAGATACATTTTCGAGAGCCATTTTCATTATGAAAGTAATTTTGTTGTTTGTGAAAATTGCACCCAAATAGCAGTGGCTGCCAGGCATTAAACTCCAATAAAGAATTTTTTTCTAGATGATATGAATGTAAGCATCATGAGGAGTGTGTCTGGATTTCTGCAGGGTACAACCCCTAAGCTCCAGGTGCCAGATGAAATGAAGGAAACAATGTGATATTATTTGCTGCTACTTGATATGGTAGTCCATAGTTAATGGAAAACAGAATTTAAAATAAAGACAAACCAAAACTACCTACATCCTACAATTCCAGGTACTCCTGACTGTGTTTGAAAACAAATTGCTCAGGGCATAACTGAAGCTGTGTGCGCCCAGGAGGGTCCAGCTACTGTCCCTGTCCTTCTGGTGGTAAGGGCACACAGTGGCAACAGCTGTACTAAAAAGGAGAGGAAAACAGGCATTTCACCAAATTTCTGATTAGCAGTGCATAAAAGCTTCATGGCCTATCACACATGATCAACCTATTGACCCTTGTGGCATATGCCATCAGTTCTTGTTGCTCCTGCCACACAGCTCAGAGGAAAATTGGCAGAACTTCTGCATCCAATGCCAGGGCACACCAATATCTTACAGGTACTGTATTTGCTCCTCTCTCTGCTTCATTTTCTGTTCCTCCTTCTTGCACCCACACTTGTGAATGGGCAGAATCCAGACATACCTGAGACAAATATCTGAGAAAACCTTGTTCTTTAGGCTTTGCTTAGCAACAGCTGCCATCAGATCTATTTGGATAGGGTAATATTGCATAAAAAGGAAAGAAAGGGACTGTCAGGGCCAACTCCAGTGCTCTACAGCAGCTTCCAGGGGTACAGTAGAAGGCTGGGTTTGCTAGAACAGGACAGGGCTTCACAGGAATGTGTGTGCTTTATTACAAGAGATAATTACTGAAGACAAGGAATTGTTAGTCCAAAACAGCTGTGGGATGTCCATTGCTCGAGGTTTTCCAGATGTCTGCCGGGTATATTTTAGGCATGAGGTGGCAATATGAGCCTGATGATTAAATAAGATCCCTTCCAGCCCTATTTTCTATGACTGTATAATTCTGACATATATTTTAATATATTTTCTTCTCCCTAAGAAAGAGGAAATGCTGCTGTACTGTTATTTAGCAATATTTCATGGTATGTTTTTATTGACAGCAAGGTCTCTGGAGTGTAAGATGTCAGGTACAGTCACTCAAATATAAATAATAAAATAGGTTTTTTTCTCCTCTATTAATTCCACTTAGCCCTTTCTTCCCTTTCTGCAGACAGATTCCTGATTTACATAATTGGAGCGGAGAGTTTTGTTTTCCCCTTTCCAGGAGAAAGTTTTGTTGTGTTTTTTCCCCCATGGGAATTCAGTGCATGAGTTTAACAACATCAGCCTGGTTGATTGAAATGTGCCTTTTAACTTTGTCTTAAGAGAAAACCTAGAGGAAAAACGTGAAAGAAAAACAACTCTAAATGAAACGTGCAAGGTAACTGCTACTGCACAGTGGATCATTGGCAGAATATTGTTAAGGTCTGTCTGCATCAGCAAGGCTTGTAATGAAACAAATTGTCAGGGCCTTCAGACAGTTTGTTGTAATGAGGAGAAGTCTTCTGTGGTCAAGTCTCTTGACTCTACTTGTTTTTATCCATTTACTGGCAGGGTGTGTTTTGTAGATGAACCATTATTGGCAGATGGCAGACAAGCACATGTGCACTCAGCTGGACACCCAGGAGCCTCAGTAAATTGTGAGATATCCATAAGACCAAAGGAAGCATTGTCTAGGTAAATTTTGGCCATAGGGAAATCTGGTAAAACAACAGTCTCTCACATCCAAAGGCTTGACAAATGTTGTGTACATGGGAGCTGATACCTTTATGTTCTCTGTTTTTCTGAGCCTGAGAGGTCCTTTGGATTGTTAAAATTCCTAGGGGCATTCTGAGTTACCAGCAAAAGAGAAGAAGCCTCACAGATGTATCCACATTTCCACATTTGTCTTTATGCTGGGAAAGCAACAGAATTCATTTTCTAGCTCATAATCAATAACTCCAGTACTACAGTGGGAGAAGGAGCATTTAAACGATTATAGAAATGTAATTTCATAAATGCAATTTGTCTTAGATATCAACTTATACCGTGTACTTTAATTTCACAAAGTCAGTGCAGTAGGACAGAGGCATGTGTGAATCTTTCCCACTGTGCCCAGGCTCTGCACAGAGACTTTGTTCTTTTTCAGTTCTCAGAAGTGCAGCTCTTACTCTATGCAAGAAAGAGAAGAACACTCCTTGGTGTTTTCAGTTTCTATAGTGTTTCCTTGACTAGCTTGATGCTCTTGTAGTAAGAGAAAAATTTAACTCAATTTGT
Source organism: Agelaius tricolor (assembly GCF_023055355.1). Classification (NCBI taxonomy): domain Eukaryota; kingdom Metazoa; phylum Chordata; class Aves; order Passeriformes; family Icteridae; genus Agelaius; species Agelaius tricolor. The sequence goes on from NW_027269263.1 coordinate 10,860,962, forward strand.
TAAAAAGTTGTCCATCTCTTCCCTCTGCTTTTGAAGCATCCAAAACATGTGCCAGGGAGGAACATTACAGAGAGTTACAGAAAGATAAAATGGAGATGTAATAAACATGGAAGAGTGAGAAAAAGCTGCTTTCTCTCTGCAGCCAACTTTTCTCCTGGGTTTTCTGAGTTGAAAACACAACACTTAGATGCAAACTCTTTTGTGTTGGACAGTGGATGATAATATAAGGTCGTTGAGATGGATTGCAGACCAACAGTGAGCATGAAGCTTATTGGTTCAGAATGGAAATGAAGAGGGTTTTTTTTGTCTTGAGACTACAGATGGGCAAACTGCAATGAATTGATTTGGAATTGAGCAGATCCCTAAGGAAAACAGCCTGCAAAAGAGGGCAAACTGAGTGGCTTCCAGCAGGCTCAGCCCCTTACTGCCAAGCTTGCATCCATATCCAAACCCAGAATCAGCCATCTGCTGCAGAATGAAGAATATCACCTCCAGCACCAGGAACATCCAGACTTACATGGTTGAAAGTCCCCAGTTTTCATCTGACAGCCCAACGGTGGCTTTAGAAATCAGAGTTTCTGACTGAAACAGATTGGTGATCTAACTTAGTTGTGTCCCCAGTAGTTATTAGGATCAAATTTACCCTCTGAGCATTTCATTTCAGTGCACTGGAACAGGTTGCCCAGAGAAGCTGTGGATGCCCCATCCCCGGACGTGTTTAAGGACAGGTTGGAAGGAGCTCTGAGCAATGTGGAATAGTGAAAGGTGTCCATGCCCATGGCAAGGGAGGGTTGGAACTAGATGACCTTTAGGGTCTTTTCCAACCCAAACCATTCCATGATTTTATGATCTTTTTATAATATTTCATGTAGAAAATTTCTTAAAGATTAACGGTGATCTCAAGGAAAAAGAAGTTTATGAGAAGTTACATTAACATCCACAGTAATATGGAACTATCCTACCATTCCTTATAAAAACATAAACAAATATCCAAAGAAAGTGTGTAAAAAGGGCATTTCTAGTAGATGCACTGCAAGCAAATTTCTAATCAGTTCTAATTCTTAAAATAACAGAGGATCAGACCAGCATCACAACAAATTAAATACATGACAAATATAAAAGGGAAAATAAGACAAATCTGGTTTGTTTTTATTGATGCCTTCCATTCTATACTTGCTAAGTTATTATTTTTTTAATAGCCAATATGACTTTAATTTTTGGGGTCTGTGATAATGCAAAAGCACCTTAAAAAAAAAAAGAAGTAGATCCCATTGTTCCCTTGGGACAGTTTTAGGAAGGATAACTTCAGCTTGCTTAAATAGGTTCACTGAAATGACAAATAGCAGTATTTATAAAAGTAGCCATTGTACCCAAAGGCAGGTGCTGTCCTTTACTACATTGAAGTATTTTGTAAAAGCATGATGAACAGTAATGAAATATTATTATAAAAATGATATAAGTTGCGTGTTTGTTTATAAAAAAGCATCTATTTCAGATTCTGACAGAATCCTGGCAGAAACACTGCTAGAGCCATTTAGGAGCATATAAACAAATTAGTAATTTGGAACACAAGCTCAGATCAATACATGTTAGATCAGCTGGGTCTCTCAAAAAAAAAATTGGATGGAAGGCACAACAGAGATGGGCTTCTTAATGGATTGGAAAGGTGAAAGTGATTAGAGATAAGATTATTCTGCACTCAGATAAGATGTGCTCAATGCCTTCCTGACAGGTGATTACTAGTATGGGATAGTAGAGAATTATACTTCCAGTTATTTCTAGAATATCTGCTAGTGTAAGAGTTTGTGCAAAGATGTGTGAGCATCTACATGCCAAATATCACCCCACACACACTTTCAACAAGAAAATGTTGGATTCAGTCTACAGATTCCTGGATTGTATTTACTGTGGTACTGTCAGAGAGATGGGTGACCTTGCATCAAACTCTGTTACTTCTCTATACCTCAATTTCTTCATTTCCAACATTATGACAATCACACTGACTTTGTCATGGGCTGTATTGAGATCTGCTGATGAAAAATATTTCATGTTAATGGACTGAAAATCACAGCTATTTCTCACTCGTGTGAGTTGGTTAAAATAATAGCCATGAGTTTGATTTGTGTCAGTGCCAGGGTTTTTACCTCCTTCTCAACACACTGCTTTTCACTGAACTGATCTTTTCTTTCATATGCCATTGTGTTACAATTTAGGAGCCTTATCAGATCATAGCACTTGAACAGAAAACACAGAAAGGTTTCATTACCACAAAGAACTCAGAGATCCATCATGGGAATTTTCAGTGCATTTTTGTCAGGTACATTTGCACCCTTTAGCATTGCTTTCTCCACAACATTTCCAATATTCCAAACTTTCATGTTTTTCCCCGTGAGTCTCAGAAAGGGGAAGGAAGAAAGAAGAGAAACTCTCTGTGTGTCTAAGAGCCTGTTCACTGATTCCTTTTCACACTCCCAGCCTAGCAGGCCCTGAACAGCTACCTGTCTGATTGGCCTCAGGATCTTCAAGCCCATCAAAAGATTTATTGTAGCATGGTTATTTGGTACCTTTTTAAATGTTTCCGTATGCCTCTCTCAAAGCAAAAAACAATCTGAATAACACCTGACAGCCAACTTATGCACAGTCTGTAGACACAAAAACATTTTCAAATTCTGCTACTAACAACACAATAATGATCAATAACTTTTCTTATTTGCAAGATATGGAATAGAAAAAGAGTGAGAGGAGAATATATGCATAAAGTGGACCTTCTTTCCAATACTCAATTTTTTTTTTCCCTTTCCAAAACTTAATTTTCAGGATGAGATGTGTGAGTTCCTCTGGTTTTTCCTGCATCCTAAGTGTCATGTTGCATGGGTTTACTGGAAGAAAAAAGGGTCACAAAAAGAACAAATTACTTGACAGCATTACTGTCACCTGCAAAGAAAGTATTGCAGTGGCACCTTGCAATGTTGTATCTAGTTTATTGTTTTTCTTCGAAGAACCATATTCAAATACTAGGAAAGAACCCACTTATTTTACCTTGTCTGCAGTCTGGGATTTGCAGCAAAGGCTCTTCTCAAGCTTTCCTGAGCTTTAGGCTTTAACCTGTACCACAGAGTAAAGGAGGTTAAAACAGAGGTAAAAATGTCATGACAACCTGTCTGGGACTGTTGGGCAGAGGGCATGGAGATGATGCTGGGGAAAAGATGCTTAACTGCTATTAAAGTCAAGGATAATTTATGAACAGCACCACAATTATTTTTTCCCAACAAAACTTGCATAACTCAATTATTTTTCTTCTTTTTCTATGGGCCATTTTATTTGAGGTGGGATGGGACTTTGAAAATCATTAATCTTGTCCTGAGGCAATTACCTCATAAATAATATGCTGCATGCAAGATATTTATATAGTACACAAAAAAAAAAATTAGGGAGTACTAGGACTGAGAAGACCTTTTCAGTTGTGCTTCTTCCCTTTGTGCAGTTCTGCTCCTACATAGTCCCTTAAGCTTTCATTTCATGCTTACAACTGTTTTTCTCAGCAGGCACCCTTCCTCAAACAAAGAAGTCTGAAGCCTCTCTGGAGATTGTGTTTAAGCATTCCTGCCTGAGGTCCAGGCCATCAGCTCAATAGACCATTCCAAATGATCTTGTTTTATGTGTTGCTGCACATCAAGAGCCTTACCAGGGCCATGTGGCATGACACAGCTGTGCTTTTCCAATTGTATTAGAAGGAAAATGAAAGTTTTGAAACAGCAAAACAAAATATTGAAATGAACTAAAAAAAAAGATACACATCTGGTAAAATCTAAACAAAAGGAGAGTGTCTAGTGAGGCTTCATTGACTCCAGGGTATACTGATGCAAAGGGCCCTGATTGTTAAAACAGCCCAGAAGATGCATTTCATGCAGGGCGCCCTGCTACACATTGAAGTGTGTTTTTTCTTTCTATAACTGCTTCCTACCAAGGTTTCTCAGCTAGCACATTGCTGCTGCTCAGGGATCACACTTCCTCATGTCCCTGAGCAATGCCAGCACAAATTTTTACTGCAGGAGCTCATCTGATATCAGGCCTTTTAGGGGCCAGTTCAAGAAGACATGAAGGAAGAACAGTTTGATTCCCTTTCTCCTTTTATCTCTTTAAGATATGACAGCACACTGTGCAAAATTCCCCGAGTACAGAACCAGCTCCAGCTATAGCTTAACACTTCAGTTCTTTGGGTTTTTTACCTTAAGCTTTGACATAATTCTTTTCATGCCTTAGTAGATGTAACTACAATAATTAGAGGCAGCTCCTGGAATGAGCTTCAAGGATAATTGCCTGGGTACTTGCGAAATAAGGGACAAAAAGGGGAAAAGAATATTATCTTCCTGGCTTTGCTAAACAGAATCAGTAACTAAAAAACTATATTTGTTTACCTTTGCACTTCCACATAAAGTCATTCTCAGATGTACAGTGAATTCTTATGAAGCTTTTAATTCTTATGTGCATATTAAACAAAAAGGGTGCAGGAAACTGTCCTGCACTTAGGTTATGTAACAGGTGAACAGGGAACTGAGCAAAAGATTTGCTGTAAAGTTACAAATTAGCCTCTGTTTCTTCCAGCAATTTCATTCAGGATCTAGGAAATGTTTCCCTTTACTATGACTGGGAAATATCCTGGGTTAAATTTACATTGCATAGAGGGTTAAATTAAATTCTCAGTGGAGAAGGAATGGTTACTAAGGCAACAGGAGCATGCATTTGATACCTGTTATTCAAGTCTGTAACCTCATGCTCATTACCTATCACATTGTTTTTTAATAGTCACTCTAAAATGGGTGTTGCCAGAACCACCTTACTTTGACCTAAGTAGCAAGACGTGAACTAATGTGAAAAGAACTTGCACCTACTATCAGAATATTAAAATACTTCTTGAGAAGTAGAGATCTTTTTATCCAAAGAACAACTTTTACTTCCATGGAATAAAAAATATCCAAAAAGCATTTGTAAACACAATTGTGAAGGAGTTCTGAACTAGAAAACAGCAGATCATATTGTGATTTACTGAAAAAAACCTGTGAAATTAGCAAAACTGAAATACCCACTACCCCTTAGCAGATACTGAGCACTGACAGGTCAGAACTGCCTGCAGGAGAAGATTAAGAGCATCTGGCTGTACACATTGTTGAAGACCACGAGCAATATGAAATGTTTGAAATTAAAGTGGAGCACTTGTGTCTCTCTATGTTTTTCTCCCATGTTAGATGAGAATAATACATTCATTATGAGAATATATTATCAGAATGAGAACGTATATGCTAGTTGTGGTTATAGTAGTTAATAGAGGTCAGGAATGTTATGACAAGAACTTGCAAGAAGCAATACACATTGTACAACACAATAGCACTTCACAAAGCTCTTAGGACACCCTTGTGCAGCCTCCCATAAGATCAGAGAATCAAGTACACATAGCAATTCATCTCTAAGCTTATTCAAAACTCTTTCATTCAGAAATTAAATGTCAACATAAATGGATGCTTTAACTTGAACAAAAAAATTATATACTTTGAAAATGCTTCCTTGAGAGTGATTTTTGTTTCCCTTTGTAATCATCAGATTGTGTTATTTCATTTAATTTAGACTTTTAAACCACTCTAATATAAGTATGTGATATTATACAAAATGTACATGACACACATGAACACAGTGTTTTATTTTAATAGCATATAAATTTGACAGTGCAATTAACAAGGTCTGTTCATGGAAAGCGTGAGCTTGCCTTGCTGTTTCTTGACACACTACCAGAAAGAAGTTGGGATCAGCTGGATCATCTCAGTTTTCTACTTCAGTACCCTTTCAGAAGGCAAGATATTAAGTTAGTCCTTTTGTAAATTAGGCCTTAAATGCCCCATGCTTTCTATAATTTGGAGTTAGGCCTCTAAGTCTATCACATTTCCTCATCCATGGAATTTACACCTTTGCAGCCTCAATGTTCCCAAGTACAACAGAGACATATCTATCATCCATCTAAAAGAATTGTGCTATTGAAGTAAAGGATCTCATTGTCTGCATCTAAATGAGCCTATGAAAGAAGGAGCACTCAGTTACTGAAACAGAAGGAAATTTCGTGTTCTGAATTGCATATTACAGACAAGTACAAAGAACAGATTTGATCTTACATTCATCAATCTGCTTAAAAAAATCAATACATATTTTTCTTAAGCTAAAATCTCACATCTTATAATATCCTTGACTTTATCTGTATGAAATCACAGTGATTTGAATGCTCCCTGTAACACCACATTGGCCTAAACAGAAGAATCATTCAATCAGTTCAAAAAGTCATTGCAGGAAAAATAATGCACTTAGTATGAGTTCCAGACTTTTTCTTTTGCTTTTATTAAATCTTTAAATATTCATTTATCTAAAGCCAGCTGTCACATGAAGCATGGGTTTTAGTAGCATTTGAAACTCTAAATCCTTGTTGGGGTCTTTAAATTATTTAGCCCAAACCCCAAAGCCTGCAAAAGAGGGCAAACTGAGTGGCCCTCCTTGACCCTCAAGGAGAAGGCTTGAGATGCTCTGGAGCTGTAATTTCTCAATAGAAGCCCTCACAGGCACAGCAGTCAGGTGCAGGGCTGAAAAGAGCATTCACCGAAGTTGTGCTCCCCAGATTTACTTTAATGGCTTGTCTTGTACAGTGCTGGAAACTTGGGAAGTGGCAGCACAAAATTTCTTGGTAACTTGGTAACTGGGAGCATTTGAACTCTGATTACTTGCCAGTGAGTATGACAGTCAACAAAGAAAAACAGAAAGTGAGTGAATACCAAATAACTGTAATCAAGTAAGTGGGGTTCCTCAATTCTGTGATGCATGCAGGTTATTGTTTGCACTGAAGACTAAAAAGAAATGTGGACAGGGCTCAGCAGAAAGCAATCAGTGTAGATTTTCTTGTGTCAGAGATTAATTGAATATTTAGAGCCACAGTCCTGCAAAGGCATGACATCTGTGACTTGTCACCTGAATTTCTCACTGTATACCTGGAATTTGCTTCAAAACAAGAGTCCTGGGCATTTGAAAAAAAAAAAAAATATTTCTTTTTGACATTACTACTGTAAGGAGAACAGGTCACTCTTTAGTTGATCTCTATATTAATTCAGATTATTTTAATTAGCTGAAGAAATGATGTCTAAGAAAAGAACACCAGGTAGTTCAAGGGGCTTGGGATTTTAGGGGTGACAGGTTGGTTTTTTTTTGTTTTGTTTTCATAAAAAGCAGAACAAACAATCTAATGGTAGAAAGAGGAGAGCTAATTAAAGTCTGGACAGATAATCTTATCCTGTTTGAAGGGTTGCTTTTTAAAGTGCAAAACCACAATTAGATTATTCCACCAAGTTTAATGAAGTGGGTCAGTTAAACCAGTGCATCTCTGACTCTTATCTAGTGAAAATCTGGAGTGACTTTTGGAAGGAAAAAAGTGTTTGAAGCAACTTTTAATAAATATTACCTAATTCTGGAATAAAAAAAAATTGAAAGATGTTGATAATTTTTTTGTAATTTGAAAATATTCCTTACATTCTTGCTCGGCAAAAGAGCACCATCTACTGATCATCACTCTGAAATTCCTGTATGATGTTTCCTTTGCATGTGTTCTCTTTGTGTGCAACGTCATAAACTTAACTCCAGAAGTTCTGGGTGACTCTTGAACACGTGAAAGAAAGCTTGTGTACCTTCAGCCATCAGCTAATACCACTGTGATGTTTGATTGCTTTAGTAGCCAGCAGCACCTTAGCAGCAGGCACCAAGCTCAGCCTTCCAGGCACAGAGGGCCCCAGGGAGGATTCTCCCAGCCTTGTCTCACAACCCAGGGGTGGTAGCCAAGGCTGGAGAGCCTGTGTGTGCACTCAGGGCCTTAAGAGCAGCAAGAAAGCTTAGCTATAAATAGGTTTTCTTTGCTCATTTTTCTGCACTTTTGATAGGATTTGAGTTCTTAAAAAGCTCTAGTGCTGTTCTGAGAAACAATTTCAGAAAACTGGTGTGCTGGTGATTGCTATCATCCTATGAGTGATGGGACTATTTCCCCAGCGTCTCACACCTGATGTGATTGTGATGATTGTCTCTAAACCAGAATGTGAGGAGCTGAACCAAGAGCTCCCACAGCTGCCTGCACAGCTAGAGCTTGAAATGCCAGCTAGATCTGCATGACTGGCACCCTTGCCTTCCGTGGGTCTGGCACAGAGTGGAATTCGTTTCATATCTATTATGTGCTCATGCAATTATGCCTCTCCGTGAGTCACTGGAGAATTATATATTCCTCATACATCATCTACTTCTCATGTATTGTCCTTGTCAGGCCACAGCACAGTAGCTAGAGCTGAAAGGTATCATTACTCAATAATTTCTTGCTTGACTCAGCCTCCAATTTTTGAATTTCTAGTCCCTGGGACATGTATTCATGGGAACATCTCAATTGGCTGGGGGAGGAGTTGTTTAAAGAACATTTCTAGATGTTGTAGCTCCAGGGTAAAAACTTAAAATCATGACTCATTTGCATTCAAGATACTCCACTACCCTGCCTATAAATAAAATCATCAGTCTTTTGGGTTTGAGGGTTTTTTTAATTATACCCTATAACTTATATTGAACAGGTTTCCATTTCTCCTGGCAGGGTAGATGGTTATTTCTTTATTCCTGTATGCAAAGACTGAAAAATCTCTTTTCTTCATTAAAAGAAAAAAAGAAAACCTGAAAGATGCATATGGCACAGCCTCTCTGACCTGCACCATCATCTGACTGCCCTCATGATGAAACAGTAGAAAGCTGAGTCCAAGTCAAATATAAGTTGCCTATATATATAAATATACTGAAGGAGTGGAGAAAAAAGAATAAAGCAGAGCCATTTACATGGGTAAAACCAGAGGCTCTAAGGTGTGTGGTCAGATATTAAGCAGATAAATTACAGTCATCTGTAGGCTTATATATGGCTTATATCTGTGTGAGATAATTTCAAAATATATGATAAATTCATAGACAGGGCTTCCAGATCACCTTTTGCTGAAATGCAGGATTAAGTTGCAATGCTAGTATGGAATGAATGGCTAAATGGGTCAGGAAATGCAGTTTCATGCATCTACAAGTAAAAGAAAGTGTGGTTGAATTATCTTTTTTTTTTTTTTTAATTTAAAGTATTTCAAATTTCCATGGTTAGTTTGTTGGACGACCATCCCATTGTTATTTTGCACATAAAGAAAATTTTGCTTGTATTTTCTGTTTTCTAGCTACCCCTCAATCTCTCTGATTCCCTCCCCTTGTGCCAAGGGTCTTGTGGAGTAACTCTAGAGAGGAACAAGCCATAGATGTTTAGATTCATATATTAAATTAGAACATCCATCATCAGACCATGCCACAAGAGTAAGGACCACTTTCTCATTTTATTGGAAATGCAGAAACGATCTTCACTGAAGTGGGGCCAGAGTCCTGCATTGTTGTGTCACCCCAGGAGGGTGACAGATCCCTCAACTCCAACTTATGATTCATGCTGCCCTTCAGCCCTGCTGCTCAGAGACATTCTGTAGGTTTATCTCTTCTGGTTCTCCTGGGGCTCACCTTCCTCATGCTTTTAAGTTTCCCTCTTTCTGCTAAGGAGCACTTTTAGGAGAAGGGAGTGCTCTGGAGTGCACTCTGGAGTTCACTCTGAGCCCAGCAGTGCCTGACATCTCCCCGTTCCAGCTGCTGCTGCAGCCCCGTTTCCTGCAGGGCTCTGCAGGCTGGCTGAGGGCTGGCATGAAGGGCTAAGCTGCTCTCTCTGCCTCTCTGAATGACAAATCATTCACACAAAGCCAGGCAGACTCCAGTGTACACAATCAGCTTTGGCTCTCAGAGAGCTCTGTGTAAAAATTGACTTTGAGAGGGTCAATATGAACCACTATAAACTAACTACTTCTTCTAGTCACAACTACATTTGAAAATTTGGCCTTAAACAGTCTGACTTACACTGTGAGTCAGGGATGCTTTCTGTTTTTCTGTCAAAAATGTATCAGGCTATTGATCTGAGAACTCCAGAGGGCCTTTGGGATACAGCCACTAAGAGGAGACAGAAGGCACTGGAAGTTATTCTGGAAAAGATGGTTTCAACAACTTTAATTAACAATAAACTGCACCTCCACCAGGAAAGATTTGAGATGAAAGGCTACCTATTTTTTTTGAGGTAGGCAATTACACTTGAAAGGTCATAAGTCCTACTAAATTTTTGGCAAGCTTACTATCCTGCAGTTCTAATTTCTTATTACATATTGTTCAATACATGTCAACTGCAGAATACATTGTGTATCTATTGTGTACTATAATAGTGCATGTCTCCATGGCAAGACAAAAGAGTCCTGGATAATTACAGCTTCTCAGAAACCTTGAAACCACATCACAGACTATAGAAGATATTTTACTAAAATAAAGCAAAGAAAATGGGCAGAACTAAAACCAAAATGTATAGATTAAACACAATAAAATTTTAACAGAAATTTTAGTAGAAGGTTTCCTGGCTCCATCTGGTGTTTATTTTACAACATTTCTACCTCAAGGCAGTATGATTTCCCTTTCCATCTGCACATGGGAAATGAAGAGTGGTATTAAAAAGACAGTTAAACATACATATTCTGAGGGTTTACATTCAAAGTTGTATATTAGTTATTGTGAAAGTAAAAAGAGAATACTTTTTAAATTTAGTTTTTATATCCTGTGACTTAAATAATTTTCATCTCTGAGAAGGATCTTCTATATCAAACTTATAATTACTCCTTAGGATACCGATTAGAATGCCAAAACACTATTCCTCCCTACCAGCCTTGCTTTGCTTGCATCTCATGATGGCTAAATCAATACTACTGCTATATTCAAATAAACTCTCAGATATTTGCAACACAATTATCATAAGTTTTCACATCAAATATTTTATTGGTTCTGCTTCCAGATCTGACAATCACATAATTACTGGGCCTGTACAGAAAAATCACCTGCTTCACTTGGTTTGTAATAGTTTCTAGGAGGAGTTGATCCATCCCTGTCCCAGGGGTTGAAGCCACACTAATGATTCTTTAGTTTCCTGAGCCTTCTTTTGGGCCCTTCTTATAGATGTGTCTGACATTCCAGTCATTAAAGATATCCTCTGATCTCCATAACTTTTAATTATAAATATTAGTATTATAGACAGTGGCCCTGCAGCAATGTCAGCCACTTCTCTCACTGGGGCAAATTTTGTCCAGGCACGTAGACTCATGGGGATATCAAAATTTAAACTCTTCTTTGTTAGCAATTCTCACAATATCATGACAGAACACCCTTCTTTTTCTACTGGGCCTAACATCTAAAACATCATTGTCCTAATATGTTCATAACCCAGCAAATTTATTGTAAAAGCAGGCTAAATTAAATGTTATCCTTTAAAAAAGGTACTCTCACTTTCCATAGAGTGGAGTATATATGTACTGCACATGCTCCATAAAAAACAATATTAAATCAACATGAATGCATCTTCAAATATGATTTAGAGAATATTGAGAATAATGCTGAGTAGCCAGTACTTCCTGAGAAACAAGTTTTCTGCATGCCTCATGGGCCTGATTGTACTTGCAGGATACCAGAGTATAGTAGATAACATTGAGAAAGTCTACCCTAGCAGTAAAAAAAGTAGGTTTAGGTTGTTTTTTTGGGGGTTTTTTGGTTTAGCTTCTCTCTCCCACAGCCCCATTTATAAAAGCATAATTGTTGCATTTATAACTATCAGAGTGAGCTCTTCCTTCCATTAACGTATGCCATCCACAGCACCACCCTCTACACTCTCTGACCCAAAATGATTCAGCATTGGCTGATGCAAATGGAATAGTTTTACTTTAAAGGAAAAAAAAAAATTGGCAGTCCTCTAAATGTCACAGAGGAAATTTATGGCATGTAGGAAAATAACCCTGTAGAGTAATGTTGAGCCAAGACTGTCTAACACATGTTGTATTCATTATAGCCGAAGTATAATAACAACATATTTAATGAGCCTTATTTCCCTGTGATGATACTGTGGAGGCATTATAACTACTAAAAGCCTTGTTTGCCCCATCTGGTTTCTGACATGTGCTCAGGCTGGAGTCTAATATTATCTCAGTGCTCTGATCCTCCACATGGAGAAGGCTTCAGTATTAGGAAAATAGTTTTTAGCAGCTCATTTGTTCTTCTTTCCAGAACAAAGCTCATTTGAGAGACCCCTGGAAGAGTCAGTCATTCCAGAGGACAAGGAAGCCCAGCCCTGGCTCTTGTGCCACGTCCATTCAAGTCTTTGTGTCACTTCCAGCTGTCAGCTCTCTCTCAGGGAGTGAAGAACACAACAGCTTTGGGACACCCTGAAATTCAGGAGAAAGTGGTCTCAAGTCCAGGTCCTTTGCAGAACAAAAAAAAAAAAAGAGGTGTTACTTAGTATCTTTCTGTGCTTTTTTTTCCTGAAGTGGGTAGGAGATACTTTACTTCACCAAGGTCCCTTCCTTAGAAAGGAAGATGCTACAAATTTTCTGTTAGATGGAGCATTGGGGCTTTCTGGGAACTGAGATGCAATGTGAGTTAACTTGCTTTCAGGGTAGACTTTCCCAAGAGCTCAAAAATATACCTATCTCATGGGGGGGGGGGGGGGGGGGCTTTCTTTAGTTTTGTTTTTGTTTTGTTTGGGTGTTTTTTTTTTGTTTGGGATTTTGTTTTTTGGGGGGTTTTGTTTGTTTGTTTGTTTTCTTGTGTGTGTGGTTTTTTGAGAGTTTTTTGTTAGGTTTTTTGTTTGGGTGTTTGGGTTTTTTTTATCTTTTGAGGGTTTTTTTGTCTGAAAATTTGCTGAGGTGGGGGGGGGGGAAGAGTTTTGAAATAAACTGCGATAAAGCCTGCGATCTCTTACTGACTCGCAGCTAGAGAATTCTTCCTAACTGAGATTTACTGCCCAAATCCCAATGAATTAATGAACCCAAAGTGATTCACAAAGAACAACTACTCATGCAACCTAAACAAAAAAAAAAAAACCCAAAACCAAACTAAAACCAAACAGGCACCGCTCGGCACCCCCCCGCAGCCCCTCAGGAGGGGCCGCGAATGGCGCGGTCGCGGCTCCCCCTCAGGCCGGGGCGCGGCGGGGCCGGGCCGGAGGCCGGGCCGGAGCCTTCCCCAGTCCATAGCGGCGAGGGCGGGCCCGGAAGGGGAGCAGCCGCCGCCCGCCTCACTTCCCCGGCTGTCGGGCGGGGCGGCAGCGCGGGCAGCGGGCACCATGCTGCAGTTCTTGGTAAGGCTCTGGGCTCTGAGGCGCGGCGCCGCGCTGCCGTCATGGCACGGCGGGGCCGCTGCCCGGCTGAGGGGAAAGGGCGCGGTGTCCGGCCACAGCACGGCCCCTTGTGTGGCCACCCAGGGGCTCCGTGTCCGGCCACAGCACGGCCCCGTGTCCGGCCACGCAGGGGCTCCGTGTCCGGCCACAGCACGGCCCCTTGTGTGGCCACCCAGGGGCCCCGTGTCCGGCCACAGCACGGCCCCGTGTCCGGCCACCCCGCGGCCCCTGTCACCGGGGCGGCTGCGCCCGGTGTTGGCTCCCCGGCAGCGCCCCATCCTTGGGCGGCTTCCCTTCTCCTCCTCCTTCCCCCCCCGTCCCCCTTGTTCTCGCAGAACGGTGCCGTAAAGCTGCTCTGAAAATGGAGTTGCACCGCTTGTTTTTCCTCCAAGCCGTGCTCTTAATTTGCCTTGGAGATTCTGCTTGCTCACGGTGATGCTCTCCTTGCTGCTCAAATTTCTTTGTGTAAGCATAAATGCCTCTCTCCTTCATAGTGAGAGCAGCCTATGCCGTTTTGTACACCCTTAAAAGTGTACCGCTGGAGATGTGGGTTTTTATATATGGAAATTAAAGCGAGGGATCGTGTTTCATTACTGCCCCGAAGAACAGCAGAATTATTAGACTGAATATTAGACTTCATCTTGCTTTGGGGTGAGATAATGCAGCAGGCCAGTGAGTTTCATAGCAAGTGATACAGAGCAAGAAATGATGGCCTGTTGTAAATTGGGATAGTCTTGCCTGTTTTTATATAATAAATAAATAAATGAGGCCTATTTCTCATCCCAGCTTCATAATAACAAGTATGAAAGCCTCAGTCATTTCTGTAGCTGTTTATAATCCCCTCTGCACCCCAATGGAAACCTTCAGTAAGGCTAAATATGGTTAGCCTCTCTCAAAGTTTCTGTGTTTATCAGCTCTACTGCTTTCTTCTAATGGGGATTTTTTTGTTGTCGGTTTTTTTTTTTTTTGGTTTGGTTTTTTTCTAGATGAAAATACTTTATAATTACAACTTCTCATTAGTGCATGACCATTAGACAAAAGATATACTAATTCTGGGTTTCTTCCCTGCTTGGGTGTAGTTTGGATGTTTGACTCTTGCTCTCCCTGGTTAGGGCTGTAGCAGAGAGATAAAGGAATAATCTCACAAACCTTGTGTTTTTGCAGTCCAGAGTTAAGCTTTAAATAAGCCATTTGTTTACAAAGCACCTCGAAATTCTGGGTGGAAACTGGAAGACCCTGAACCCTCATCAGTCCTGTTGTTTTTAGTGAATATGCACATCTTCATTGGCTATGTGTTTTGCTTTCCATATAATTGAAGTTTTAAGTAGTGATTTTTTTTTTCCCCACTGTTGGAATTGTCAGGTCTAAAAATAAATCTAACTGGGTGGATGCAGTGCTGGACTTTCCAATAAAGGAGTACACTTTAAGGGAGTACTAATCTCAGTACTATCTCTACTGAGTAAGGGTTGTCTCTCAACAGAATATGACATATATTGAAGAGGTTCTGGGTTAAAAGCCTAGAACACTGCTAATAAACAAGGATCTGGTTTGTGCTTCCAGGTGGCTTCCCAGACTGCTACAGATACAGGAAATTCTCCTCTTCTAGAGTGATACTCTGAATTAAGAGGAACCACAGGTCTGGTTTTCATCAGTGCATTATTTGTCAGTATCTCCCACAGTACCTACTTAGCTGATAATTGAAACTACAAGAGCATATGATAAGCAGGACAGTACACACAGGACTAATTCTTCCTAAATTGTTAAAGCTAAGTTTAAAAAAATAATTATTGGAATATAAGGATATAATAAATATAAGTAATAAGACAAAAAATGGGTTTAAGAAAATACTGAAGTAATTTACAGTCAGAGTTCATGTGATAGCTCTCAGCCAATTTTAGTTTTCTATAGATAGATTTTCACCAGTGCTGCTTTTGGAATGTGGATCACAGAAAAGAAGAGCAGTGCTGCTTTGGGCCTGGAAAAGATGTCTGGTCAGTAAATGCTGGCAAAGTTGTTTTGTGGACTGTGGTTTTATTTTTCTTAAAATAGTCTTATTTTGACAGCAGTGACCCTGAGCAATAACAATTTTTTAAAATAGAACAAATCACAAAGAGTGATTTGTCTACTAACAATGGATGAAAGCACAATATTAGTAGTGCCCCCTTTCAAAATAGTTAAAAGAGATTTCATGGTATAGGGCAGGCTTTTTTTGAAGTGTAACAACAGAAATAAAATGTAGGATATTTAGCAGTTGCTGAATGAAAGTCTCATCACCTGCCTTTGGAGAGAGGAATTTTTTTCACTCTAGAATTGTTCTTATGCTTGAGGATTTTCCTCAGCTGGCAGACAGGGTCTGGGCCAGAAACTGTGCTTGTGTTTTACTCTTGCTCTGCTTCCAGGGTGCATTTTTATGGACTCCCTTCATCAGCTATAAGTTTGCACAGTTGTCAGAACAGGTTGTGCCCAGCTTCCAGCCAACTGTACTGCCTTGGAGGAGCCCCTAGATCAGAGTGGATTTGGCTGAGAACTAATCTGTTGGGGTCAGAAGGGTTTGTCTGGAAGATGCCCAGCTGTTGCTGCAGAAGAGAAGAAGCAGGTTTACATCAGTTTAAGTTCATGTTGTGAAGTTTTGGGGTTTTTTTTCCTAAGACATGTATGTCCCTTTCCAACACGGAGCACTGGGGGTATTGCTTTAGGCTTTCCCATCATGGACCAAGAGTTCTGTGATGTGTAGGTCCCTGCTGCTGTCTCCCCTATTTTTTTAGGAGTTACTGCCTTTGTGGGTGTGCAGAGAACCTTACAAGGATGAACACAGCTTGATCCAAATAGTCTTGGGGATGTGGATTGAATAACAAAACTGTGTGCTATTTTGGAAATGATGGCAGGGTGTTTCTGGTGAGGAAGATGGGGAAAATTGCACCTCTCTGGATGAAAGATGAGAAATTACATAGGAGTGGAGTGAAAACTCATGAAAGAACTTGAAATATCCCTTTTTCTTTATTTTAGCCAATAAGCTTTTGATGCAAGGATGTTAACTCTTCTCCCTTTCTTTCTTTTTAGCTTGGTTTTACTCTTGGCAACGTGGTTGGGATGTATCTGGCTCAGAACTATGATGTGAGTATCTGGCTGTTCTCAGAGGTACACCTGTCCTGAACTGAAAATAAATGACTGTTTTCCCTCAATTAGAATTTAATCAGTCTTTATTTTGATGGTTCATATTATGTGAACAGAATGCAGATCATGCTCACATGAGTTACAGGAGAACTGAGACTTCTTCAGAAAGAATTACCTCACTGAAAGAGTGGTCAGCCATTGGAACAGGCTGCACAGGGAAGTCATCCAGGGAGTCACCATCCCTGGAGGTGTTAAAGGAATGACTGGACATGGCACTTAATGTTCTGGTCTAGTTAACAAAGTGCTGATTGTTCAAAGGTTGGACTCTGTGATCTTGTAGGACTCTTCCAACCTTAATTGAAAAAAAAAAAAAAAGTGTAACCAAAACATCATCTGTGGTAGTGGAGTGCTTAAAGCCTAAACTTCTGTTCAGTCCTAGAGCCCAGCCTTCCACAGGCAGACAGGAGAAACAGAAAAGTTTATCAATTGCTCATGGATTTTACCAGCACTAAATACTGGTTTCCTGTCTCAGCCTGTCTTCTTACAGTGTTCTCCTCATAGTATAACTGTTAATAGAAATCCTCAAAGCCTGTGAAATGTTTTTCTTCTGGACCTATAATGAAAATAAGTTTTGCCAGCTTTTCTTGTAAATGTGATATTTTCTCCTACTTCAAGAAGTGTATTGACCTGCAATTTTTATTTCCTCCTTTTCTCACAGTGAGAAAAGAAAGAGAACTTTGTTCTTTCAGTTCTCAGTTAACAGTTTTCAATGTGAGAGGGCAGAGGAAAAAGATTTCAAGCTGAGCCTTCAAAAAATGCTTTTACTTTCTGCCTAGTCAGCAGAATCCCTTGTAAGAGCAGTGCCACTTTATTTACTGGCTAGAGGAGTTAATAACATTTAACATATAAAAATTTTTAAATTCTTAGGCAATCTGTATTAGCCATAATAAAAAAAAAAAACCAAATTTTTTTATGTTTTGCTTTCCTCTCATCTTCAGTATTGAAATCATCTTGCTTAAGAAAAAAATCTTACATTTTGTTCTTTGTTTATGCACAAACTTTGGTGATTTTTCCTGTCAGTCAGTCCAGTTAAAGGACTAATGAAAGGCTGCTTCTGTCCAATACAGGTTTTACAGTGTTACAAAAATGTAGTCATAACAATATATTTGGATGTATCAATATGTATCACAAACATTGAATGGTGCTTTTCTGGCAGCACTGATAAAGTTTTGCCACAAGAGGGGGACTCAGGCTTTTGATTTGCTGGAAGAAGTTCCCTGGAAATGCAACACTGATTTGCAGCATGAACATGGAAATTTTACTGCTGGTGTTAAGGATGATTGGTTTGAGGTGACATTTAATATAAGCTTGTCATAATGAGGTCCTAATTCTGCAGCTGTACACACAGTGTGCTTAGTAATAAGTACATGGAGGGTTCTGCTGACAGTGGTGGAGTTCTCTTGGTTTAGTTTAAATGTCAGGCATGTTACAGGCTGGGCTCTTAATTTCATTTTCTCAGACAGAGCTTCATTCTGAAAAGGAAGGTGAGAGGAGCTTCTTACCAGTTCTGTGAGCCTCAGACTATTCAATAAGAGAACAGCATTCTGTTTGGATTAACTTCTGCTCTGTGGTCAGGTTGCATATGAAGTGAAAACCCAGGATTTTTTTTTTTCACAGCTAAGAGTGGAAAATTTGCTTTAATTTTGTTTTAATCATACATTACTTTGTAAAATTGTACATTACCACTCCCCAGTTTTAGCTAGTCATAATTTTTTCTTTGCTGTTAAGAGCTTCAGCTTTTTTTCCCTTTCAAGTGATCAAAATTTACTGTTGGATTCTTTTATCAAAATTATTTTATTTGTAAGAGAAAGCTGAAGATTTGGAGCTCACAAGCAGTAAATTGAATTTTCATTCAAGTGTGAAACTGCAAAAGGGTGCCAATTTGCAATGCAGTAGAATTCCCCAGTGAGGAATTTGGTTTCCCACAAGATGAACCAGGAGAAATATTTCTTAATAAATTTCTTGAGAACATATTTGGTGCTCTTGAAGGTCTCTTTTCTCTTGGGACATGACCAGTATAGTGCAATCTAATTTCCCCTTTGAAAGCCTGTGCATCAGTGTTTAAATCTGCTTATTCTTGGGAGTTTGTCTTCTTTCAGTCAGGAAGCCAGACTGGTCATGCTAAATTTCCTGTTAGGTGATCCTTTTCCTTCCTCCTGTTCCCATCACAACTGACTTATAGCTTTAATAATCTAAGTATTTCCTGAAGCCTCATGTGAGGTGCTCTCATCTGCTGTTTGCCTGATACTGCTTAGATTTAATCTCTGTGCAAGGTAACAGATACTGGAAATATCTTTTAAAAACCAGTTTAAACTTTATGGAATTTCTTGCTTTGTGTATGTTATTGTCTTTCCTGATGAAACTCACATAGCCATAGATTTTTTGTAGTGTGGGGATTGATTGTTTTGTTTTGTCTTTAAAGATTCCTAACATTGCAAAGAAGCTGGAAGATTTTAAGAAGGATGTGGAAGCCAAGAAGAAACCTCCTAATGACAAGTCCTGAAAGAGAAATGTTCCCCAGGTCAACTCTGTGTGTGCAGCAAGGATGCAATTTTTACCTTTCAGGCAGCAAAGGTCAAGTAGAGGGTTGGCATGGGAGGTTGCTCCACTCTTAGTCTCCTAGAACTGGAATATCCTTTTGAAAGGGTGGCTGTGAACTTTTCCTGGGACTGGTTTTCAAGGGTTTCAGAATTTGGATTTACAACTGATGCGTGACTGGATGATATCATTTGTATTTTTCAGTATTTCTTTTCCTAATATTTTGTAACCTGTTTTTACCTGATTCAACTGGAGTGCTTTTGGTCCTGTTACAATTGTAACCTCACACTTGATAATATCTTAGCTCTTAGAACAGCACAAAAGAAATTAAATGCATCAAGAAGTAACTTTCAGAGTTTCTTGTCATTTGTTGTGAGCAGTGGTTATTCACTGTCCTTAAGCCACACACACAAGCAAAGCAAAAAAAGCAGCCTTTAAAACCCCTGGTGTGTAAGAAAACACATATCCATTGTAAAACTCTTGTCTTCTGCTTGAAACCATAATTCTGCAAAAATCCTGTTATAAATTCTGAAAAAAAAAGTTGCAACGATTTGAAGAGATGTCAATTTTATTAATTCAAGGATCTATCAATTTTTTTTTCCCTTAAAATGGAAGAGGTCTATCAACTCTGTGACATGGTTTCAATGACAGAGTGCCCTTGACAGTTTTTTGCAGGACATGAAGAACACAGAAGAGTGCCAGGAAGGCGTTCATGCTCTTATTGAGAATGCTTGGTGATGAAGTGCTACAGACAAGCACAGAGAATGACCTCCATTTGTTCAGGCTCTAGATTAAAGCATACCTAGAGTGCTTCTCCATTAATGTTTTAATTAGGATCAGGATTGTGCCTTCAAAGTGGTTTGTCCTTTCACTATGTTTTCATTTGCATCATAGGACACCCACATGGAGCACATGGTCTGTTTTCCTCTCAGAAGAGACTAAATCAGAAGATGTGCTTTGATCTCTAATGGGTGTTCAGTCCATTAGACAGGTCTAGGGGCACTCAAAAGGAAAAGAACCCAGGCTCTGGGCACTAATTGTCTTGCTTTGTCAGTGAAATGTGCTGTTTGATATAAACATAGTGTCAAAGCTTTAAAGTACAGTACTCTATGTACCCATTGTAATTTTCACTCTCTACCCCAAAGCCTTTAATTTTTGATATATCTGAGTGGGCTCCCAAGTTCAGGGGTTCTCACTGGATCAGTAAAGACACATTTACAGAGTACCATACGCCAAACACTTGCATCATTCACCAGAGTTTGGTGGTGACAGAGTTCTTCCACAATGCATTCCTGAAACAGAGGAAAGTATCCCTGAGACAAAGATTCTCCTTCTTCTTCTTCAAGAATATATATAGAAGAAGTTCCATATATCTTCTATATATATTTATAATATAAATATATATAAGGAATATTTCATCTGTAATTTTAAATCCTTCTTTTCACCTCTGCTCTGAAATGTGTAGCTGACATAAAAGCTTTCAGTCTTTTTTAGAGGATTATTTGAGAAGTTTAAAGACAACTCAAGTCAGACAATCTTAGTAGTGATACAACCAATATTCTCCACAGGAAACACTCCAAGAAACTCTGACAGGGAGAAATGGTTGTACCACCTGAACCCAGCTATCAGAAGTCCTGTGGTAGCAGCATGTATGGAAGATACCCAGAGAGATTTCCATTACCTTCAGACTTCAGACCTGACTGAAAGGATTTTCTTCCATGCCCAAAAGTGTTTCCCTAGAGTGATAGTGCTGCACGGCTCTTTTGATGTTTTCATGAACATGATGAACTTAAGTTTCCACCAACTTCCTCTCCCTCCCCTCCCTTTCCTATTCTTGAGCATTGAAAAATACTGTCTCTAACCCATTCATTTTTCTTTGCTTGTCATGTAAAATTATATTAGTTTTTAAAATTGGATTATTTCTTTGCTCAAACATATTTTATGTTCTTCCCTTTCTTTACATCAGGATGAGAAGTTCAAAATCTCTGTATTTGTTGCCAAACAGGCCAGTTACTCTAAAAGTGTTTTTGGAGCTGACTCTTCAGCTAAGCATTCCAAGCAGATGTTAGAATTCTTTTTTTTTTTTTTCCTATCATATTAGTAAGTGAAAAGCTGCAGCTGTAAGGCTGTGGAAACAATATCTGCTCATTAATATTAAAGACAGGATTTTTGAGGTGTTTCACACTATTAGCAACACTTTCCATTTTAGCTCAAGCTGGGTTTTTTCCTCCCACATAATAAACTGTAAATCTGGATAACATAACACAGCTGATGTGGACTTTGCAAATTCTGTATAACACATTTGACCGAGCCTGAGGTTGTCCTAGGTGATACTAAAATTTGACCTTACCTTTCAGAGGGTGAGCACAGATAATGAGTGCTTTAAGCAGGTCTTGCATCTGGTGGCTCAGAATGCTTTGGGTGCACTGGTGTCATAGCAGAGCACAAAAGATGGATGCTCCATGAAGTTACCTAGGAGCAAGTTTCCCATTTAACATGGACTCTGGGAATGTCCATTTCAAATGCCTATGTGGATAGCTAAAATTGCCAGCTAAAATATGCAGGCTTCCTTCCTTTCCTGGAAACAGTTTTGTTCATGTATTGATTCTTTTGAGACATATTCTGGAGCTGAAGGTTCAAGGCAAAATGGGAGGAAAGGAATATATGAGCTACTGACAGACTTCTAAAACATTTACTGTGGGTTCAGAGTATTGGAAAATGCTGCCCTAAGACTCTTCTGCCATTAAACAGTCAAGGGTTAATAACCAAAATAAACAAAAAAAACAGACAGCAAAGCTACTTATTAGCTTATTGGGTGCCAGAACCCAAATAAAGTTGGTGGATGCACCTCAGAACTTCACTAACATGAATGTTTATTGGTTTTACATCCCAAAACCACAGCTCACTGCCTCATGCACTGTCTGGTGGGACATGGCAGTGACAAGTGCCAGCAGCTGTGAATGTGGAAGTGTGCCAAGAGCACCAAAACAGGAGAAACACTCTGTTGGGGAAAGTCCTTGCCTGAGTTCACTCCAAATGCTTCTGTACCAATCTCATGAGATACAAGCTATGCCTCCTGGAAGTATTTCTGAAGAAATATTGTTTGAGATGTGCAAGAGCCATTTCACATACCTCCTGCTCTTGCTGTTCTTACTGAAGAGCATTGCTGGGCACCCTGTTTGATTTGTGAGTAATCCCAGGTCTCCCTAATAAGGCTGGCTGGAATGCCAGCTGCTGGTCTCTCACAAATGAGAATATCCCATGTTCATATCCCCTGGGAGATCTCTGGGCTAGCAAGGTGTGGTGGGAGCTGAGCAGAGCTGAGGAGTCAGCGTTAGGAAGGCAGAGAGTGATTTTGCTGCTCATGTTGCTGAGCAGCAAAGCAATTGGAAGATGCTGGTGGATGAAGCATGAAGTGCAAAGGATTAGAAGATGAGTGCAAGTGAAAGGTGCAGAGCAGCTAAAGCCCTGGGAAGAAATCAAGCCAGAAAGTTTCTTGGCAGGGGAAGAATGATCAAAAGTAACTTTAGGCACTGTGAACATAGAGATGTTCTGCTTGCTCTGTGTAGGGACAAAACTGTTGGTATTGCAGACATGCCCACCCACTGTAGCGCTTGTCCTAGAGGAAGTTTCCCATGTTGATGAGCAGACATTGCAGCCCCTTCCTCTCCTGCTCCTGGGGCTTCAGGATGGTGCTCCTGTCAGGAGTCCCTCTGCCTTGAGCGCCATTTTAGGATCTGTGTTCAGAGCAGCCTCCTGCTGGGGAGCAGGGAAACACCCTGAGCAGGGAGGGGAGCAGAAAGGATGAGGGGGCTCTGCATGGCAGAGGCTGCCCTGAGCTTTGTGTGCTGGAGTGCAGCAGAGCAGCAGGCTCAAGGTAAGGGGAGCACAGGAACAGGTGAGGTGAGAGAAGTGTTGAAAAAGTGAGGCCAAGTTCTTGTTTTATGCATTGGGGATGCTTTAAGTGACTGATGCACAGAAACACTTTGCTATTCAAAAAGAAATTTACAGGAACTACCAGGAATAGCAATTGTTTTGCTAAAGGATGCAGCTTCCTGCTTTTGGAACCAGGGTTAAGACATGCTTTTTGGTTTTTTTCCCATATTTCTTTCTCACTTCTGCCAGCCTAAGACCTTTTATTGTACCTGTTTATTTTCAAGATAAACAGTCTGTGGGATCCCTCCGTTTTGACAGAAGCAGTAAACCAAAACCTCCTACTGTCTCAACACTGCTTCTCTAAGGTTTTGGTGGGTTATGGGTGAAATATATCCTATTTGTATGCTCATGGAGTACCAGAATGTGCAGTAGTGAATAATTTATTTTATTGACATTTTATTTTTGCAGAATACATTCACATCTAGAGAGCCTAGATTAAAAGTGGAAAGCATAAAAATTCATTAAAGTGTATGTGTGATTACATGAGATTCAATCATTCTAATATACAGCTTAAATGTATTGACATTGAAGAAATTATTAAAAACTGGACATAATACATGAGAAGACTTAATGAGTGTCACAGAGATCCAGTGAGGAAAGCAGGGCATTCACTTTATTGATAAGTGATAAAGAGATTGGCCTTTTGGCTTGGTAGTTATTTACTTTATGCCACAATTTCCTACCTTTGAAGTTCCTGCTCTCTGGGCTGCTAGAGAGCAGGGGGTGTGAGATTCAAGTGAATGCACGGGATGGGGTGATACACCAGCACCACTCCACTTCAGCCCTCTCCCTTCTTACTCATGGAGCAGCACTAAGTGCCATCAGGAATGGGACTTTCTCAGTCAGGGGAATCATAAGTGCATAATTAAACAGCAGCCAAAGAGCCAGGAGAGTGATAGGGGCTGTTGACCTGACATGGTTTTGCTGGTCACAGCTTCCCCTGCTGAAAGAGCTCCCACTGCGGTAATGATGAAGAAGGTCTTGAACAAAACTTTCTGTTCCTGAAACTCTTCCTTCCAAAGCTGACACTGCAAGTACTGCAATGTTAGAAATTTATACTAGTGCTGTGTGGAAAAAAAAAACCCATATTCTCCTTGGATTTCTCCTTCCTCTCTGGAGGTTTCTATTATCCCTTTGAAGCGCTGTAGCTGGTAGTTGGTAGCTGGATTTCTGTCCAGGTCATATGAGTTAGGTGGAAAAATGGTTTTTGCAAAACATTGATGAGTCATCTCAAAAAAACAAGAATAATTTGCCTTAAAAGAAGTAGACTTATAAAACTCCTCTGGATTTGGGGAAAAGGCTCACCCTACATTCAGTGTAGGAGTCAATAGTAGGCCTGAATCTGCTGCTGCTGAGTACAGCAGTGTTTGTGTACTTGTCTTCTGCCACTGGAGTCCTGCATACAAGTCCTACATAACTGCTCTAAGGCATGAAAAAGCTATAGGGAAATAACTTGGAGGAGTGGATTTTTTCGGAGTTATGGTATCCCAGAGAAAGCAACAATAGAGCAAAGCTAATCTCTCCTTTTAACTCACACTGATTTGCAGAACGGAAAAGCTGTTGCAGAAGACCTCCCTGGTTCAAGCTTCCTTCTTTCTTTCATATGTGAAACATAGGTTCAATATTTTGTCCTAACTTGCTTTGGTCTTGCACTTTTGCTCTTTTTTTTCATTGAAGATTATGTTTGGCTTGTGATGTTGCTGACTGCTGCCCATTCTGGAAAGGTGTTCAGCTGGAAGAGCCTAATTCCCCACGTGTTGATGGCCACCATGACAACAGCCAGGCCAATCAGATTTACACCCAGGCCAGCTTTCACCTGCAAAAGCAAAATGCATCAGAGCTACTTTATGGAAAACAGTTAACATAGGGAAAAAAAAAAAAAAAAGCAGTTTGTAGAATTTATACTGACTCATATATAGTGTGATAATTTATGTGTAGTGATTTCTAAAAAAAAAAGCATAAATGAGAGCATATGTGTCAAGGTCTATGTTGGAGTATTGAGGAATGAATATTCAGGTTAGAGACTGATGCAGTTCATTGTGAACTGCTGAGTTTGTCACTTGGACTTCTCAATCAGATAATCAGAATAGGGAGTTAAACCACACATAACAGAGTGATACACGACTTACTGTGGAGCTGTGTGATAAATCTAATTTCTTATGCTCTCTTGTGCTTGTCTGAGTAGGTCAGTGCAAAAAGGACTGTATACTCCTAAAGCTCTTTAGACAATTACATTCATAAAAAAAATACAAATAAGAAATGTGTGCATCCTACAGATCTGTGTTCTTAACCTGACAGCTCTATTGTGTAAGAGCAGTGCAGACATCACTACTTAATATTAGCAGCAATATAGGGGTTTTTTGGGTTTGTTTTTTTGTTGTTTTTTTGGTTTTTTGGGTTTTTTTTGTTTGTTTGTTTTGGTTTTTTTTTTTTTGTTTGTTTTTTTGGGTTTTTTTATTAGGTGCTTGATGAGGGTTTAGGTGTTGGAGTTGCATGAAGCATGGGAGGATACAGCCAGTGCCAAGACTCACCATATCTTTGATCTGGCAGTGCCCATAACTGAAGACAATGGCATTTGGAGGGTTACCCACAGGCAGCATCACCGCAAATGAGATGCACATGGTGACAGGAATCAGGGTGTATAAAGGGTTGATAAGCAGGGTTTCTGACTGGAAGAACAGAGGGAGAGAGGTGTTTCACCTGATCAATAAAGTCACAGCCGACAATGACTGTGATGACAATCACACCTGCCTAATTTCTAAACTTAAGTGTGAAAGTATTTTTTGGTTGGCTGGGTTTTTTTAGAGCAATGCCATAATTTTGAGCTAGTCATGCTCCAGGGATCTCTCTTGAGACATTTCACACTGAGGGAGGGTGGAGTTTGCTACTATTAGGACACGTTTGCTCTTTCTCCCACTTGTTTTCTGTGTCATTCTGTTTAACACTGACTGCTGCTTCAGTCTTTATCCACGAGAAGTCACAAGAGGTTAACACAAAGAACTTGCTTCTTCCAGTTGCTGAATATGCTGAGACCATTATGTGATATCCTCCTTAATACTGGTTAGGAGAACCAGGTGTTCACGATCCAAATTTGCATGGTGAGAAGGCAGAGATGATGGAATATTTTTTACAGTGGGCTAAAGAATGCAGTTTTCAGTGGTGATGAAATGCTCCATTTTCATTTGCATTGCTTTGGCCCAGTTTTATATGAGAGGGAAAGGAAAGGATAAACAAGGCTACAATCATCTTGGGGAGGGAAGTGTCTCCAGGTTACTTTTGCAATCTGAAAAGAGAGTCTGCCTTAAGATGGTAGTTCACACTACAAGTAGATTACTGCTCTAAATATTTTTCAGGAGAATCTCTTTCTGCATGGAGCAGAAGCAAATCTGAACTCCTAAGCCACAAAAACACAATCACATCTTGTAATGTGGCCACATCTTAATATTAACTCAGAACTGTTCACATAATATGCTTTGGGACAATCTCATAAAATAGTTATAATAGGGAAAGACGATTAACAACCTCCATTCCTGGACAGAAAAGTTTCTATTACATTTTTAAAAAAGGAAATTTTCTGTAACTGCTATTCCAATATAAAATTAATTTACTCTCTCTTTCTTCTACCTTTGTCAATAGCATCCTGATTTTTTCTGCCCCCTGCAAACATCTCTGTTTTCCACGGTAGAATATAATATGCTTTACCAGATCAACCCCTTGAACACTTCTAAATCTGAAATAAAATTCAGCACTACAGTCTTTTCTCACAAGTAGGGAGCAGGTGACTACTAAGTATTGAACAACACATTTAAAATAACATTGACAAAAGGATCTCAAGCTTCATGTGAAATTCACCTATCTTGTTAATTCCATAATCACCTTTTCTTGTACCTGGCATATGAATTCCTCAGTGCACTTTGTCTGAGAAGTATTATAAATTCCATGATGCTAAAATATGCTTTTGGCTGCCCAATTATGTTTTTGTTCCTAGTTTCAAGACTACAGAACAGTAGCTTGGGAACTGAGGCTGGGTTGCATGTGGACAGAGTGCCAAGACCCTGACATCCTGAAAAATTCCCACAAGCCTGTGAGGAAACAACAGACTAAAAATGTCACTGTTTTAACTCACCATGCTGCATAAAATAGGCAGGAAGATGGTTATGGTTGCTGGATTACTAACAAATTCTGTTACCATGGACACCAAAATGCAAGCCAGCAGAGTTACAGCCCAGGAGGGAAGGCTGCTCAGGGAGAGCATCTGACGTCCAATCCATGTAGAGAGGCCAGAGGTCTGGGGAAAGGACAGAAGCACAAGAATTACTAAATATTTGGTATGTTTGTCAAACAGATTCTCCTTTCTGTGGCAGTTTGCATCAGAGAATCCCACCAGCAAATAAACAAAGTTCAGATCAATGCTTTCTGCATTTCCTTTTGCTCAGTAAACTAGATTTCACTGCAGTGTTTAATGAATAGCAAGAAAGGCGTGTATTGAGTACAGGGAGTGCTGCCTACTGCATCATGTACAAGCTTTAAAGTATCCACGTCATAAATCCAGACTGAGAAGCATGCAAAGGAATAAAAGAGCAGGTTGATAATATGTTTAGGAAGGAGGATTAAAAAAAATCTACACCAGTACCTTGCATCCAGCTGCTAAGGCATAACCTCCACCAACCAACACTACAATCTCCCAGGGCATGGTCTTCTGAAAGTCCTTCCAGGTAATGATGGGCTCCAATGGGTTAATTTCTGTTGACTTTTCACCATCTCCTATATGAAATAAAGTGTGTAACCAGTATTTACTGCCCTTTTAGCAAAGATCCTCACATTTTTCACAAGAATAGTAATGATTGAAGATGCATGGGACTACCTGAGAGAGAGGCAAAGAGGCAGTGCATAGCCTATTTCTCTGGATAGTCTGGCCTCACAAACTGCAGCATATTAATTCCAAACATCCTGACTTTCCCTTGGCTGCTCTGTTAATGTAGCTAATTGTTAACCCTTGTATTCTCATGTCACAGCTTTTTGAGGGACTGTGTGCTGTGTTGTGATATGCATGTGCATATATATCTGTAGAGCACAGAGATGGGGTTACAATGGGGTTATATTATCAAAGAAGGGCTATGAAGTAGGCCATGATGCTTGATAAAGTGCCCTAGATTTTATCTGAGGACATTAATGTTTTTTTTAGTGCCTGAGTATTTTCTTAAAAAAGGAGTTAGAGCGTGTCATATTTTCCTAAACCTGTACAATATATGACAGCATAAAAATATATGTTTCTATAAATTTACAATATTTACATAAGACTGTGCAGACAATTCTACTGTCATACAGCACTGCTGAAAGAGTGGTGCAGCAAACTGATCAAATCACTGAGTGCTACCCAAAGAGAAATGTGAAATAATCTCATTATCAAGAAGACTGTGAGAGAAACATTGCACAAAATTGAAACATTGTCTGGCACTCTATGACCTCTTTTATGTTTATCTTAAGACATGACAGTGATTTCCACTGTATAAGTGATGATTAATTTTTTTACTGGGGTTTATCTTGAGCTGATTTTGCATTATGGTTTTTTAATATGTAACTCCATCTAAACCTTTCCCAAATCTCAGTCCTCAGTCCTGAGGTCTAATAACTCTGCTAGCACAGAAGAGGAGGCAGTCTCAGATTGAAGACCTGTTTGTCATCCTCTGGATGAGACAATATGAATTACAGCAAAGGAAAAGGGGGTCTGATGTAGGAAGGGCTGGTATCCTTGACTTACCAAAATAAAAGTATCTTCTTGGATCTTTTTACAGACAAAAATAACAAAAAATATGAGACATTGAAAAATGTACCAGTTCTCTTTCTTAGTGCATTCTCCTCACCTTTTCTCCTTTTTCCAAAACGTGGCTTTTTTGCTGGAATCAGGAAAAGGAGAAACCCAAGAAATACAGAGACAGTGGCATCAGTCCGGTAACCTTTCCTAGGAAAAAAATAGCAACGTTTTCATAAAAACACATTAACAGAAACATTTCCAAACCAGGTACATAGCTCCAAGCACATTTCTGCAGGTGGAGTTGTATTCCCACATCTGAAGTCATACTAACAGCCTACTAGAAAAATATGCCTGCATATTAAGGGTACAAATTGGATTTTTTCCCATTTATTAAACTGACTCTGGTAAGCAACTTCAATCACAGCTCAACAATTTTCAATATTCTGGTTGAAAAACAAATAATCCCTTTTGGTTTACAAATCTATTAACTTGGAGGTACAAAAAAAATAGTGTGTTTACTGTAGTGTAAGAAACGGTAAACACATTCTGGGGAAAAGCTAAACCCAGGTGATGCTTTAGAAATGAATTGTAGATTGATTTTAAATTAAATGTTTAAAAGGCTTTCTGTAAAAGTATTCTGAGGAGTACCAAACTCCAGTGATCATCAGAAAATCACAGTATTAGAAATTGTTTTTCTCTCAAAATTGTAATGAAAAATTAAAGTAATTTTATACAGTAGCAATATAAAGTAAACTTACACTCAAATAACTTATTCTTTGATGTGCAAAGTGCTATAGTAAGCTTTAATATAATTTGTTTCAATATTATTTAAAATAAAAGAAAAATTATTTGCTTTAGTCACCATTCTCAGCAATATTTAATTGAATGGACATTTTCTTGATAAAACACTTTTTGTCAAAAATTTTAATTTCAATTATAGTTGCAGTATATTCTAATGAAAACTTCTTTATGAATGCACTAAAATGTTTTAACCTCAAAATCTGACCCTCCTTTTACATTGGAAATGGTTTAATTTACTTTCTCTGCTTAACTCACTTTGAATACTGAGGAAGAATGGAATTTTTCACTATACGAAAAATATAATTTAAGAAAAAAAATTCCTAATTTTTGAATAAAGACTCCATTTTTCACTGCTTCATTAAATGTGTCTGATGATGTCTTAGGGGGAAAAAATTATTATAGAAAATAATAAGAAGCAAAGTTGTATTCCTGTGCAGTAGTTATGGGGATTTTTACTCACTTCTCAAAAAAAGATGACCATCCTGGCACAAAGCCAGGCTCACGAGTGAACCAGAGCAAGGTCATCAGGATGAAGAAGAATCCAGTCACCATCTCGGGGTAGCTAGAAATAAAAACCAGAGAAAGTAACGAAGTAATTCCAAGGTCTGTCTGAAAACTCAAGAGCAAGTCCCAGAAGAAGTAAGAAAGTAGAAATTGGCTTCAAAAAAGAATAAAAAACATATGAAAAATAGCAAGGGAGATTAGTTTGAATGAAAGAATTCTAGATTTGGCTCCCAGCTGGGAACCATCTAAACCCTGTAAGAAATAGGCTAAAAATATCCATCTGTATTTGTAATGCTATCATTTATGGGCAAGATGTGAAGGAAAATATTTCTAAATGCTTGTTTTGTATTTGCATTATTATCTGATTAAATGTGTTAACAAGGTGAAGTTCATATTAGCATTCCACTGTAAATATAATCTCCTGCATTTTTTAGAAGGATAGAAAGCCTAAGAGCAAATGACAATGTAAATTAGCACAGATGGTGAACACAAGGTGACTTGAGGATACTTGAGGTGGCTTGAGGATTTTTAATTTAGCATAGATTTAAATTAAGAGTGATTTCATATTTGGCACAGCCTGAACAACAGTTTAGTTTCAGAGTTTATTGTATTCAGGCAGTTGATCTGTCAATATTTCAGTTAAACAGCACAAAAATGCTTTGTGAAGAAGGAATTCTGTGCCATATCAGCCCTTTTGAAAACGAAAATGTTGCCAAATAATCTTTTCAAGAGACATTTCTTGCCATTGTGCATAAATATTATGTGCAACTGGGAAGGCTGGACAACCCATAGCATGGGAAAAAGCCTTTTTTGAATTTATATCCACTAAAATAAGTGTGTGCCTGAATTAGGAGAAGGGGTCCTTTAGGGTTCAAAAACAAACCTAGACAACCTTTGAACCCTGGAATAAACTTGAATCTTTCCTTTCTTTTCCCTTTTTCCTCAAAAATAAATGAGTTGGACGTTAGCACTCATGCTTGTAACAAAGTCTTTGATTTTAGTTCGTTTTTGCATTTTGTTCTATTTCTATACTGGAGGGGAGGAAAAAGAGCTGAGAATTTTAGAATAAGCTACAAGAGCACAAGGCATCATGGAGAGCAATAGGAGACAATGAGAGACAAATTCCCAAGGAAGGCAGGTCTGGTTTACCTAACATTTCCCAGTTTCTTGTATTCCTCTTGAATTCTTCTCTCTGACATTTCTTCCTGTTTGGTCTTCTTCTTCTTGCTCACAGAACAAGTCTCTTTAAAACTGAGATAGCATGATAAAATTAGGCAAGAGCATAAAGAGAGGGGGAGGAAATTAAAAAAACCTCCAGCAATGGGGTAGACTGAAAATTCTGGTATCAGGAGCCGTTGGGAGAAGATGTGACTGAGCCAAGGCCTGATGGCAACGGAAAAGGAAATTACTGTGCATGCTATTTGATTAATCTGATTTCAAGTGCTTTTAAGATTCAACTCTAGACATAGTTGGCAGGTTCCCAGCGTGCTCTGACTAGTACTGATTGGTATCACTGAGCCATCTTGAGCCATGGCCGGGCTCCCTCTGCGTAGGCTTCCTCAAAGAGCTGCCAGAAACCTCCCAGAGCTACAGCTAGTGTCTATCATCACACGGAGAGATTGTGACAGAGGTCAGCTATCAATAGGAATTTTTCATGGGCTAACTATGCTTTCCTGGGTTATCCAACATATCTGGGGTCTGCTCTGGCTTTTGAGACCATATTTGCCTTGAATATTGGGGATTCATAATGAGGGAAAGCTGTGCTTGTGATCCCATTAGCTGCCACGACCTGTCTGCTTCTGCTTACACTGTCATAGTAACATTTGTTTATACATCAGGCACAGCCAGAAAAGCACCACGGAGGCCAGGGGAGTCACCCTGGTGTTTTGCCCAGGTGAAAAACACCTGTACTTCTGCCAGGGACACAAAACCACAATATTTCCTAGCTGGATATATTGAGCCTCCTATACACTTGTATGGATGTTAAGTGAATCCCTTAGTTTATTCAGTTTTCCTTCATTCTGTAAGAAAGCATGGACATTCTTAATTGAAATTAAGATGCTTTCAAGCTCACTTTAACCCTCTCCTTTTCTTCTTTCCAGAAGTGTTACCTAGCTGTGCTTTGAGCCACAGATCCCTCCTTTTTCACTCCAGCTGTACCCTCTGTCACACAGAGGTGTAACAGGATCTAAGCCAGTCTAAAAGATGCAGCAGCAGTGACTCAGGTACCATGGCAGCACAACTTTTATGGTTCTTTCAGGTGATAATAGGTGCTCTTATGGTTCCTGCTATTTTAATATCTCATTGGGTACCTCACTAGACACCCAAGCTGTAACCCTGGCCAAACCATGGACTGCAATCTCCCTCAATGTATCTGCTTAAGGCCAGATCCTCAAATTTCTTTGCATTGCTCAAGATCCAGACAGGCCCTGTCTGGTGAACAGAAGGACTTAACCAGGGGTTGAATTTCACATGGGCAAATACGCAACACAATTTTTTAGCTCACTTAGCATTGCTCTTCATCTATAGATATTTTAAATTTCCTTGCAAATCTTGCTGTTAGAATTTAGTAAAATCTACCATCAGGGAGAGATGAGGCTGGAAGAGCTGTCCAGGCTGGAAAAGAAGAGCTCTATGGTTTATAAAGGACAGTTCTGTAGTAACCTCCACCCTTAGCTCTTCTTTGCTGGCAATGATCCCTTGATGAGTCCATTCTCTTTCACCCTTGACCTGGTCTAGGGCCTTAAAGTCTGGAATGCAGTTCCAGCTAAGCCAGGCAATAACAGATTGATAGCACAGGGCTTCCTAGGAAAATAACATTACAGGAATTCATTAAACATTTATGCTAAAGCATTAAGCAGCTGTTTCAACAGGTTCCAAGTGTTTCCAGGCTCAGGAGGATGTGAAGGCAAAGAACTGAAGCCCAGCTCCCAACATAATATATTCTTTAATGAAGTGCAGTGAATAGAGTCAGAGATTAAGGAGCCTTGGAATCAACTACTTCTCAAGAAGTCAATAATGCTTCAGTCTCTGGTATTATTTAGAACAACATTAATCAGCATGAAGTCTTGGATGCAATGTGGAATTTCAATTTTTGTTTTCAAACCAAATTAATTGAGGGTCATGTTAGGACCTGTTTCTCCTCAAGATTAAAAGGAAAAAGCGGCAGAGGGAATTTATATTAGCCTTTTAATTTGGAGCTATAAGACTCAGAGACTGACTGAGAGGGGCATGGAGCCATTCACCTCTAAATTACTTCAAATCTAGTGAAGGTCAGCAGCAAGCAGAACTCATTATCAATTTATTCATTGTCCTGGGTGAAATAGTGATGTCAATTCAGTTTACTTTTAAGAGTGAACTAAATCAAATTAAGGCAAATTTAATTCAGAGCAAATGTGTCTGCATCACAATTCAATGCAGATTAACAAATCCATTCTAAATGCACACATTTGGCAGTTTTCATTAACTTTGTAAAGACAATATGTGGTACAAATGACCTAGAAGACTGAAACTTTTTCTTATTTTGGGGCCTAGGGACTGGTATTAAATGTATTTGTCTCTTAGGCTGTGAGTCCCTTCTACTTTAAAGAGAAATATATATGGAGTCTATTTACCTTTAATTTTAATTGGTTTTATGTTAATTTCCTTGAACTGGAGGCAGATCTGAAAAGTACCTTGTTCACTTGCAGGTTTTTTCCTATTAATCTTTTAAACTGTGCTTTTCCAAAAGGACTTTAAACAAGACATTTGGTCCAAGAAGGAATCCTCATTTTCATTAGAGTGAAAAAAAAACCCCAAACCAGTTGAATGCTTAATATGGATTTCTATCAGCACTACCTGGGCACTTCAATCTCAAGCAGCAACACTCTGCACTGCTGTCCATGCAGGGCAGCTAAGCAGTGAGATTTCCTCTGGTCATTGTTCTGGCAAGAAGAAGGAAATTGTGCCTTAAATTCTGTCATTTGCCAGTCAAAACTTCTTTGTGAGACACTGATATTTGAGAGGAGCTGCAGATGCCCTGCTTTCGTAATCTGTGTATCTTGAACAACTTTCACTCACTTGCAGCCCAAGAACAGCCAGTGCAGCCAGAACCAAGTCAGCACCAACATGATGAGGGAGATGGGGAAACTGAATAGAAACCAGGTTCCAAAATTCACCACTTCAGCTTTTGGGTACTGGCTGTAAATTAAAAAAGAGGATGCATGAGAAGTTAGAACAGTACAGGGACAGGGACCTCCAACAGACATAGATGCAAACACACCTACGGGCATATTTATCTCACCCCATGGGGTGAGAGAAATATTCCATCAGTTTGCATTTGCAAACAGCTGCATTACCTATGCAGAGTGAAACCAACAGACAAACAGTGCAGCTCTCCAAACCTTTAACACCAGATGGTCTGGATTGTCTGGCCAGCTTCAAAAACACGTGGAGATACCTGAAGTGAAACTCCATCCCTGCCTGTGGTTTATATTAAAGCTTCTTTTAGAGTTGGCAGTCTTCAGAATGATTTCACCCAGAACCTCTTTCTATGTTTTCTCACAGGCCACACAAATATTGACTATATTCTGCTGTACTGCGACAAAGATGTTGGATGTGTGCAATTGATGTTACTGTCTTAAAAGCAAGATCTTGGAAAATTCTGTAAAATCCAAATCCCTGGATTAAGCATGACTTCTGAACTTATTCTTCCGTGCTACCACCATTTAAGAGAGAGAAATGAGAGATATCAAGGCAGTAGTGGTAGCAGAAGCAGATCTGAGCTTGGATGTGTTTCTGTGCATGAGAAGTGCCACCAGTCTCCTGACAGAAAAACATTCATGTTTCTGACATTGAAACATTCATGTCTTTGAGAGCCCTGGGCCTATGATAAAGGAAATACTGAGGTGATCAGAGAGCTGCTTCTCATGTTCTCTGAAGCAAATGCATAAGGCCACATGTCTAAGTTGGTTGTTTGGGTTTTTTTGCACTACATGTTGAGCAGCTGTTTTTATGTCATTTCTTCTTTTGTGAGTATTTCTTTGTGTTTGCTCTATCTTCATAGCTTTAGTGTTTACTTTTCTAGAGTGCCTGCTGCCTTTCATGATAACCACTATGTCAAATCAAAAGAAGTTGCTGGAGAAACTTCAATGTTACCACACTGAGGAGTTTTTACTTTACCTGAGAAAGACATGGGTATGTAGCAACCTTCAAACACTAACCATTGGTAGTAACATTAGAGGAAGAAGCATATTTTCCTTCAGGGAGAGTGTTCTTCCTGGGGTTCCTTGAGGTAGGAAATGACCCACAAGGATGATGATGATTCTCACCAAACCCCAGTGCCACTTACTTGTTGAAGTGCTCGAGGAAGATGAGGCTGGTGGAGGTGCCTATGATGGTGGTCAGCCCGCCGATGGTGGCTGCGTAGGAGATGCTCAGCGAGAGGCATTTGCACACCATGTGGTCATGCCTGGTCTGGTACCTGCTGCTCAGCTCCGAGGGCTCAGGGGGCAGCACCAGGATCTGAGCCTGTGGGGGGACACAGTCACAAGCAAAGCAGGTGATCAGGACAGCAGCCCAGCTTGCTCTAATGCCAGAGTGATACGGTGTTGCCACATTTCTCTTCACAGAAAAGCAAGCACAATTCTTCCCAAGGATTTCTGAGATTCACATTCTCTGAACCTCAGAGAAGGGGAAAACACAATTCTTATCACTTGCTGTGCCTGTGTTGTGCCAAAGTAGAATGGAACATGGAGATTGTTTATCCAAAGTGAGGATGTTTTGTTTCCTTGTGTGTCGGGACTGTTGGGTGACAGTCACGAGGTTCAGTGCAGTGTGAGCACTTGTGTGCAGAGTTGAGTGCTTGGCAGATTCAGTTTAGATGAAATGTATATAGTATAGTATAATAAAGTAATTAACTAGCCTTCTGATATCCGTGGAGTCAGATGCATCATTCTCTCTCCCCTTCATTGGAGTCACCTTTGATTTGCTCTAATAGGGGGCCCAGAGAAGCAACAGGTTTGTGTAAGAGAGGCCAGGTTTTTCTTCACAGGGATTAACTGGGATCAGTCCTGGAAACTTGTCCCAGAGCCTAAAATGGCCTGGTTTGTGACAAAAATGTAGGACAAGCAGTAATCAGGCTTCTGGCTAAGGTTTGGGCCAGCTCCAGGTCTGACTGGAATATCAGTGGGATATCAAAATCCTTTGAGGGCTGCAGGGACAGGATTCCAGCACTGAGCAGAAGGAATCCATAATCCTTGAGGCTTAGGAGCAGCCACCACACAAAGGCTTGGTGAACTTTTCACACTTAAACTAGCTCAGGGCCTCTAATTATGGATGGAGTGCTGGGGATCTTAAAATGGAATGGAAAAGGCTGAGTGATGGGAATATGGAAAGAAAAGATGCCAGAAAATTTTGCTCCAAAAGAAGCTTTCATATCAGTGACAGGAAAATGTCTATGTTGGTAGATCAAGTCCTTATACTGGGAAAAAAGGTAGAATGAGGAAAAAGATAGCAAGTGGTTCAGAAAGGTTTGTTACATTTACTAATTTTTATTTTGATTTATTTTTGAACTGTGAATGCAAAGTTGTGTTGATTTTAGCCTATTCTTTCGTGCCCATAAACTTATGCCATTAGGACACTACAAAATTGTCATCCAAACAGCAATCTCTTCTTAGATCCCCTCAAGAGAAGTAGAAATACTGGAATGAATTGATTTGATGGAGGATTTTGAGGCTGGATATTTTGGAAGACAAAAAGGAAGTGGATACTAAGAGTACCTAATGAAGTGGTTGAACAGATTAATGGTCTGCTTTTTTTACATTCTGCGTAGGGTTTTGTGTGCCAGGGGTTGTTATTTTTGAGTCGGGCTATTTTCCAAGGAGGATTTGCAGAAACAAAGTGGCTGTTACAGTCAAATAATAAAAGAAACTCGTGATCACATTACTGGATGTAAAGCTAAATTAATTGTCCCAGCCATTGGGGAAGGGTCTTCTGAACATACCCGTGCTGGGTGCATCTAAATGGGAGCAAGAGCTGGCAAAGGGCCATGCTGTGGCTGTGCTGAGGTGACGGAGAATGATTCCTCTCAAGGAACAAATATGAAACAGTAGGGAGCAGGTGATGTTCACATCTGTCTTTTGCCTCACCCCCAGGTCTAACATGTCCTTACCTGAGGCAGGTGCTGCCCATTGCTGGTAGAATTCATTGTTCCAATAGGGTTGGCTATCATGTGCACACCATTCATACTCTGCAAGGAGGAAAATGCCTTTGGATTAGCCTTTCTTGTGTTCCATACTTGTGAATTTGTGATGCTTTGTAAAGGTATTGGGAGGCAGGCTTTGGGGACAAAAAAAAGGAAAAAGGAAAAAGGTTCCAAAACTAAAAGAAAATCCAACCCACTAAAACCAACTGTTAATTTTACATTGGAGGAAAAAAAAAATGTTTAAACCCCCTGCTTTGTTTTTTTTTTTAAGTGATTTTAAAGTCAAATTAGAATGAGATTAGGTCCTCCTCTAGCATGTCTGAGGCTCTAACAGGTCCCTTGAGCCTGTGACTTTGTGATGTGTACAAGCTGCTGCAGCAACTTGAGAATTCTCAGCTTCAGAAGCTGGCAATACTGGAAAAACAAAAGATCATATCTGGATTTGCTAGAAACCATATGGAATTGTTAGTTCTCTGACTGGATCTCAGGAACTCCAGCAAGGAGTACAACAGGCTTCTACTGTTTTGTACTTCTGTTGTTGCTGTTTTGGAGCTAATGTTCCCCAATTGATTTGTGCAAGCAAACCGACAGGTTAAATACAAAGCAGGACATTCTGCAATACCTAATTTCTGCCAACAACCATCACACATCTGAAATAAAGGGACCAGCTTTTTTTTTTTCAGAGCTGTGTGCATTTTGCTCTGCTGGTTCCTGCACTAGAAGACAGGGTAGCACAGAAGATACCAGCTATGACAATACCTTTGAGTGCATCAAGGAGCTGAAGTCAGTAGTAGTAGCACTAAAAACAAAGAAAGGAAAATGTGCTTTAAAAATGCCTGTTCATCCAGCTTCTGCAAGAGGCACACATCATGGGTAGGAGGGGAGAACTAGTGCCTACTGAAATGCTGAATACCACTTACTAGAACCTCTTATGGGGGCTCTTGGCCAAAAAGTAAGTCATTATTATGTTTCATAGCTCAATCTCTAGCTGTATAACAGTGCAGTTCCACCTCCATGCAAGAAAAAATTCGTTTCTTGGTAGTATTTACTCCATTCTAGGAGTAAAAACTTTTCCAATGCTGTTTCTGAGTACCCACCTGTACCACATTAAAGCCTTCCCTAAAACCTGCCCTGTGTGGCATGTGGATCATGCAAACAATCCACTGAACTTATTTCCAGAAGATGTGCTCCTTTTCCTGCCAAATTCAAAGCTCTTTTTCAAGTAATCCTATTTTAATAATAGTTCTGTTTGAAATATCCCACATATACTCTTCAACAGGGGTTAAAGGGATTAATGGCACAATGCCAATCTGAAGATTTGATTCTGTATTGCATAGAAAATATGGCTGGGGTAAAAAGAGATAACAGAGGGAATACTGGAGAACTCAAATAGTCTCTAAACTAATGAGAAAACTACTTAGATCTTGCAAGTTAACTTAAAGTCATCAATCTATACTGTTTGAATTATAATATTTGTTTTAAAGCAAATTTAAATTTACAGTATAAGAAACTTGTTTCTCTTTTATTTTGAGCAGTTGCAAATACAGAAGGAGCTCAAAAAGGGACTGTGCAATTTTGTTCTCACACTTTATAAGATGCTCCTCAGAATTGGCCTATAATAAATTTTTAGAACATTAGCTTTGTATACTGTCTTGTATATCTTGAACTTAATTAGATAGTTTGACAAAGAAATTATTCCTTTACTTGATGTACCCTTTCCCCTTACTAGATTCTTCCCCAAATAGAAACTACTGGTGTTTCAAATCTCTGAAGAAATTCATCTATATTTAAAGAAATCTTCTACAAATTTTGTAGGGGAGGAGGGGTGTTTTTTTGTGGGTTCTCCCTCCCCCCGTGTTCCCCTGCCCTCCACTCTCATCTCTCTTGAATGCAGGCAGTTCAGACTTTCTTCAGGAATGCTCTGTAAGTGATGTCCCTCTGGATTTGTACTGTGGGCAGCCTGTGCTGTACTCGGATCTTCTTCCTCACTGTTCCTTCAGGGGAACAGAACAAAAGCTTTCAAACTCCTAGAAATATTTTCCTTCTCCCTAAAATATCCATAGTGTTGAAAAAAATAAATGAATACTGCAAATTTTAGTGAGATCCAGAGCATTGCATTAATGCCTTCCTGGTCAGTCACATGTGACACATTCACTTGTAAGGTTCTGCTTGCCCTTCCTGGCTCTGCTCCTGGGTTCATCTCATTGCAACCTGTGTAGGGCTCAAATGTCCAGTCCTGGTGTACAGGGTTCATTCTTACTCCTCATTGATGAAGATAAGCTCCAGTGAAGGCTGCCCGTGCTTTTCACCGAGACCTGCAACAGAGGAACAGAGAGCAGCCCTTGGGGGAAGACCTGAGCTGAGCCCCTGGCTCACACCACTGCACCTGGAGGAGCTGCTGCAAACAGAACTTTGTCCAAACACTCTCAGGTGCTCTCTTGTTGTGGCATTTTATTGTTTTGTATTGTACTGATCATGTGCATCTGGCAATTAAAAGACTATGATACCTACGTGTAATAGACAAGGT
Organism: Agelaius tricolor; assembly: GCF_023055355.1. Classification (NCBI taxonomy): domain Eukaryota; kingdom Metazoa; phylum Chordata; class Aves; order Passeriformes; family Icteridae; genus Agelaius; species Agelaius tricolor. The sequence continues at coordinate 10,900,698 of NW_027269263.1, forward strand.
TAGACAAAATAATTTTCAGCCTGGAAACGGTAAAGTGAGAGAAAAGAGAGATTCTTTTCTTCCTAAGCCTTCTTCTTCTGGGAAGGAATGAACAAAATGAACCTTAGAGCTCTTATCAATTTTTTATTATGGGATTGTCAAGAGAAAACTTCTGAACCTCTTCTAAATTTCCTGGACTTTATTCCCAAAGGTTTCCTTCCAACCCTGTAAAATCCTTTGGCCAAGAGTTTATGACACACAGCTACAGCAGATGCCCTGATTCAGTAAAAATAGTTTCCCCACTCCTATTCTTCCATCACAAATAAAATTTCCTTTCATTTTTTGAAAGGAATATCAGAGTAAAAAAAGGAATATCAGAGTACAAAGAGTACATATCAGTGTTTTTGGCAGCATAAGTCAGAGAGATCCGACCTCAACAGAATTTCAGTAATATGTATCAACAAGTGAGGTCACTGACAAACAAATGAGAAAAGAGTGAATGCCAATATTGACAAATACCTATTGGCTTGTTTTCTTCAGCAATGGTGCTGCCTGCAGCCGCGATGACCTCGCACTCCTCCTCAGCATTCACCAGCTCCTGGAGCACTGCCTCCACGATTGGCATCACCATGGCTGTGCTGGAGGTGTTGGAGAGCCACATGGAGAGCACCGTGGTGCAGCACATAAAGCAAAGGAGCAACCTGGAGTGCAGGGCAGGGAAACACGAGGGGTCAGAGGCGGCAGAAAAAACAGGGGAAGATGTGAAAGCTGTCAAACTCTGAAAGATGGGTATAAAAATGCCCCAAACCAAGGAGCTTTTGCCCATGGATGGGAAGATCAGAGTGGTTTCAAGCTGCTGCTCTCAGCCTCAGACTACCCCCAAAGCCAAAGGTTCACTCACATGCCTGGCTTGGCTCCAGCCATCATCACCATGCGCAGGGCAATTCGCTTGTGGAGATTCCACTTTTCTACAGAAGCTGCCACACAAATCACACCCATGAGGAGCAGAGTTGTGTTCTTGAAATATTCAGCAGCCACCTGCATTAAGGGCCAGGGGGAAGCAGACAGTTAAAAAAGCAGTAAATACCCTACACAGAAAGCATGCAGAATGAGAAGAAATATAGCATAGTGCATTTTTGCTCCCTCAAGTAAGAATGACAGGGAGCTGGAGAAAATGAAGAATTCATAAATCAAAATATTCCCTTTAATCTCTTTCTTGTTGTGTTTACAAATAAGGCTCTATCTCCTGTTGTTTATAGGCTTCTGAGTTTTGAAGACATCAAGAGAAATGTTATATTTGCAAGCAGGATGTTCAGTGCCTGCAGTGAGTCAGTCATACTCAGCTAGGCTCAGATGGAAACAAGCACAGACAAAAGTGCACTGAAGGCAGCTTATTCATGTGCTTCATCTGTTTTTTCCTTCTGGAGGTGCTGTTTATCTTGCCTATCTTTATGCTGTCTTGTTCAGCTTTTGGGAAAAATGTGGCATCCCTAGAACTTACTGCATCAGAATAGGAGAAGTCCTTTGGGACTTGCTCTTTGAATGCAATATAAAAGGGTTGGTATATTGCTGCAGTGATACACAAATCCTGTGTCAAAACTTGTCACATTGGAAACCCATTTCCATTTTATCAGGAAAAGAGGGAAAAGTTTCAAGAATAAGAACTTTAAAGTTAAAGACAATGAGCAAAACCCATCACTCCCTCAGGAAAATATTCAAAAATATTTAAAATATCCAAAGCTGGAATTGTGGATGTGGGTCTTGCTAAAAGATGAGAAGATATTCTGTGAAGCAACTGCAAAAATGAAAAATTAAGCAAACCATAAAATTCTTACTCAAACACACACACATAATTCTGTCAAAACAAAAATAAAATGGGAGAAAATAAGAGTCACAAAGAGATGCTTGGGGGTCTAGCAAAATTTTTCATTTCATTTTGATGCAATCCTTCCTAGGCAGTTGCTGGAATATTTTTCAAAAAATGTCATTTCTACAGTTTAAAACTAGTTCTCTAATGACATGTAGGTGCCAACATTTTAAAGCAATTAAAATCCATTGCCCTCAGTTATACCGATGCTCCTCCATAAAATGCAAGAATGACAATAATGTTATTTTGTGAAATTTGCAACAAGTTATATTTTTAATGACATTTATTTAATAAATCCCTATGGTGACTAACTAGACTTGGCCATCATAATTGTGTGCCAGAACTTTTAAATATCACCTTTTTGGCTTTCTTCCACTGGTTTCTTTCTCATTAACTTTCTTTATTTTCCTGCTACCTTTTCAAAAAAATAATGAGGTGAATGAAGGAAATTCATCAACCCAGCAGCATGAAGAATCTGGGGTTTTTTCTCCTTTATTCCTTTCATAGCAATTTTGGAGAAATAAGTGAATGCTAATAGTCTCATTAATACCAGCATACATGTATGTGACACACTGGTTCATGCTCTTAAGCCCCTGTGAGTAATTTGTAGCTTAAATAGCAGTAATTTTCTAGGCAAGAGTCAATCCAGGACAGCAGATTGGAAATAATGCTTCAGAGTTTTTTATTTTTGCATGCAGGGATTTATTTCAGCTCCTAAAGCAAATAATACATTCTTTGCAGTAGTCTTACTGTCACTTTATTTGCTATTGCATTGAATTTCTCTCAGGCTGACATTAAATTTCCTTTTCCAATGTGCTGCCAAATTTTTAATGAAAATGCCCAACTACTTTACCTTTATGTTAGGAAAAAAAGATTGTGAAAATACTGAATTGTGTTGGTATGAAAATGCATCTCATTTTATTACAATACTTGGGGGAATAAGCAGTCATTAAACTCTCAGCTCATGCTTGTTTCTATCCATTTATGGATATTCCCAGTGCTAGATTGTGAGAGAAATCCAACAATTTTATGTTTGCTACATATTCCTCTGCATTCTTATATGTATTACTCTGCCTTAAATCAAATGTGCTGTCCCCTCACTCCCCAAAAAGAGATAGAAAAAGGCAGGGGAAAAAAAGTTGCAGAGAAAATAAAAGAAATTCTTGGCATATAATGAAAGAAATTAACATTCAAAAAAACCTCAAGTAAGCAAATTCAGGACTGATCATAGAAACTTTTCTGTACAGCTACTCCTTTGCCTAAAAACTTATGGCTACAGTAGGTTACAGCTTTGAAAAAAGGCTAGACATTCATCTGGATAACAAAATTATCCAGTCTTTTTCAGTAAATGGGAACTTGTTTTAGCACATGTAGCCTCTTGCCTCACATCACATCCACAATAAATAAAATTGGAAGGAAACTCAGTGAATCCTGTGGCTGCTGTTCACATGGGTTTGAGGAGGGCAGATGTGATGGTGTTTGCAGGGGTCTGAGGATGAGGGACGAGATGAGGATGTGACTCCATGTTTCAGAAGGCTTGATTTATTATTTTATCATATATATTATATTAGAACTATACTAAAAGAATAGAAGAAAGGATTTCATCAGAAGGCTAGCTAAGAATAGAAATGGAAGAATGATAACAAAGGTTTGTGTCTGGGACAGAGAGTCTGAGACAGCTGGACTGTGATTGGCCATTAATTAGAAACAACCACATGAGACCAATCACAGATCCACCTGTTGCATTCCACAGCAGCAGATAACCATTGTCTACATTTTGTTCCTGAGGCCTCTCAGCTTCTTAGGAAAAATCCTAAGGAAAGGATTTTTCATAAAATGCGTCTGTGACAGGCAGAGGTGGGATCCTGTGGTGCAATAGGAGTTGGTAATTGTTGGTGATGCAGGAGCTGAAAGGATGGACACCTCTCCTGGCTGCTGTAGCCTGTCTCATATCCTATATCTATCTACAGATGAAGAAAGGGCTGGTGGGACCCAGTTGCACTTTACAGGATGTACACTCCTGCCTGCCATGCCTCTAAGTCTTGCTGCTGCACTAAGATCAGCCTTGTTCACATAATTAGCTGAGAGCAAGAACATGAAATGATAAAAAACACACAATGGTCTGACCTCACTGGACTTCATGACCCCAAAGAGAGGGTAGAGGAAGGCAGGAACCAAGGCTGCTGCCCCAAGGGGCACTGCTTCAGAGACCCAGTACACAGCTGTCACCATGAGCACGTAGGCACACGAGGCTTCCTGCAGGGACAAGCACAGAGGATGAGTGTTACTGCCCCACCACATGCTCTGGGGAGCCCTGGGAACTCACTCTTAGGATTCTTCAGACTGTGGGTGCCCTGGTTTAAAAAAAAATAAAAAGGACTGCATTGTGACCTCCAAAGGTGCAGCTGTTTGGGTGTGAAATCTTGGCTGCCTTCTGAAAGGAGAGAGTCAGAAGATGAGGCTAATGAAAGTTTTCACATATAATCCAAAGCAAAGCTTTGGGATAAGCCTATTTATCAGCAAAATAATGGCTTCAAGTGCATTTGCATATTTGTTTGACTTCCATAATCCAATATTTACGAAGCACTCAATCATGGCTCCTCAGATTAGACCTGTTGACCTGTTATCTCAGCATATTTTTCTCTCCAGACAAGGACAGAAACTGTTAGCTTTCAGGACCAGATGAGAGCATTCATATTTGCCATAAAACTGCCTTGTAGTTATTTTGGGAAATGCTCTGGAAACTTGGGTTGGGGGTTTTTCATTGTTTTTTTAAGCAATGTGCAAGCACATTTGTCAGCTGATTTTATTTGCTCAGGTAATTTCTACAGACCTTTGGAAGAAGACCACAGGCCTGCAGGGTTGGAGGCAATAGGTGAATGGAGCTAATCAAGCAAATTTGCTGCTGTCCAAGGTTCTGGTTGAAAAAGGCATGAGAGCATCATGGTGAGCATCATGGGGAGCTGGGATATGATAGAGAAAAGGGCTATCTGCTGAATATTCTTAGAGGAAAACACAGCTACTGAATGGAAGTGTTCTGGTCCATTTCTCTAGAAATGTCTTTATTTATGGCTCTCATTGGAGCTCTCCTTAAGCTCAGTTTCTTATTCTTAGCAGTAGTTTCTGTACTTAGAGATCTGGGGATGTCTGCTGGTAATAATTACAGAAACTATCCTCAAGAAAAGGTTTTTCCTTTTCTTTTCCATTCTTAAATTTGAAGCCAAGTCCTGTACTTGCCATAACCTGCTGTTCTATGGCAGTTAATAGGTCTGCACTGATTTAATTCAGCTATAAATTTATCTGTTCTTCATTTTGCACCAGATGCTCCATGTGAACCTCTCAAGCCATATGGAGTCACAGCTCACAAATGGCCATTGTTGAGAAAATTCACCGTTCACAAATGCTATTTGAGTCTCTTAAAATATAATTTTATATATTGTACATCCATCCTGGCTGGATGACTACTAAATAAAGCAGCTTTCAAGAGGCCTCACAAGCAATTCTCCCAGATCCTTGTGCAAATCAAAGAGCATGTTTTACATTTCATTGTTTTCAATCAGTTTTGTGAACAAGATGGTAAAGCCTAGTGAAATTATACAGGGATGTGGGTTCAATGGAATTAATCAAAAGTTTGTGTTTAAGTTCCTCTTTATAGATGTCATTTATACATTACCTCTAAAAAAGAGCCACAATCAGATGTTCATCTTTTTTTTTTGAAGTACAGCTTATGGTAATAACAGGCAGAATACAGCCCAGAGAGGAAGTTAAGATAGATTGATATATTGATATGTACTATTTCCTTTACTTGTGCAAGAATTGTAGCCAAAGTTACTCAGAAGTTTGGATTTAAATTAGCAGCCAGATCTTGCTCTGACTCCTGCTTCAGAAAAGTGTAACATTAAACAATTGTAATTCAACAAAGCTAGGGTGGGTTTATATTGGATATTGGGGAAAATGTCTTCAGTTACCACTGAAGAAGGGTGGTCAGGGGTTGGAATAGATTGCCCAGGAGGTGGTGGATCCACCATCCCTGGAAGCTTTCAGAGGACATGTGGATGTGGCCCTTGGGGATATGGTTTAATGGTGAACAGGGTGGTGCTGGGTGAGCAGTTGGACTTGATGATCTTAGAAGTCTTTGCCAACATTAATGATTTTATGACACTGTGGTTCTATTAACCTAACTTCCTTTGAGCAGATAAACTCCAATTCCTTGAGAGGTTATAAAGAGTATCTGAAAGGCTGCTGGAGGAATTTAGCTCTGGATAAGCCAACTTGCTGCTCAATCACATTTAACTACATTATACCTCAAGGTTAATATTCCACAGAGAGCAGAGCACAGGGAGTTTTTTTTGACCTAGTGACTCTGACACATTTTTAATTTTTAACTCATTAGCTTCTGCTAATGTTTGCATAGGCTCTGTGTCAGATTCAGTAGTTGTCTGAGGGGAAAAACTTCTAATTTAAGAAGAATCAATGATTTTTTATTTTAGAGCAGTCCAGATGTAAGATCCAAGGGGTATCCAAACCATTTTCTCACTCTAAAAATGTGCTTCTCTCTAATTTCTTTGAACAATTATGTCATTTTGTATTACTCCTCTGTGTGTGGCAAAAAAAAGTGCGCTGGTAGTGAAAATGGAATAGGAAAGAGGGAATTTGCATCTCTACCAAAACCTTACTGGGATGGGCACTAAGTCTTTGTGTTTCCTATACACTAGGCTGTAATCATTTTACAAAAGAAAAAACCCAAATAAATTGCATTTTTAAATGGTACAAAACTGTAAGCAAGTACTGGGAAAGCCAAGCTTGCTAATCTCCACTAAAAACTTAATCGGCTTGTCTGGCAACTTTATTTATTTTCTCTGTTGGTTTCCAAGAGAAACCATATTAATCTCTTCTATTTAATTGAACTGAGTTTATATATTTAATTAATGGTTACCAGAACTACTAAGTATTTCACTGAAGCAGTGGCAGTGTAATTTTAACTGTTTCACCCTCCTCACTTGTTGTTTTACGGCTGAAAAATTCTGTTAAATCCACCTCAGAGCTTGAAGCAGGGAATAGGAAAACATGTGGTGCTTGGATGGACTATCATCTAATTATCTCTCTTCAGTCAATCCCTTGGGTTAAAAGAAGAGCTGAAAGAAGCCATGGCTAAAAACTCCACACTTAAGGGTCATGCATAAAACTTCTGTAACTAAAATATCCAAGGATCTCAGAATGGTTAAAAGGAAGAATAAATTTTATGTAGGAAATTCGCCCAACTATTTCCCATTGCATATCTTGCATGCAGACATGTGGTTAAGCTCTGCAAAGAGGTAATCCAGCCTCTGGAATAACATCTGTGATTTTATGGGATCATGCTGAAATTCCATCCTTCAGCTTGTGTAAATAAAACCAAAGGTGAATGAAAATGAGTCAGCTGTGGCTCTTCAGAGCAGGTTCTGTGCTTTAGGGTCCATTCTGCTGGTTTGGCATATCAAGATGCCAACATCCCCTGATACTACATTCTCACAGCTCTGCCAGCAGGTGACTTTCAGGAATGTCCTTGACTGGGTGCAGTGTAGCCACAGCAGCAGTGGGCACAGAAAGCCTGTCCCCAGCTGACTGAAATCATGTGGCATTCCTTGTGGTATCTCTGGTGGCTTGATTGCCAAAAAAAAAAAAAAAAAAGGGGGGATAAAGATTACAAAAAAGAAGCGAAAATGCTCACATGTCACTGTAAACAATGAAGGAAATAAGGACAGAAGGGAAAAGACCCTCAGTTTGTAAAGCACACACACTTTTTTTGACCTGAAAGGCATTTATGGATGTCCAAACCTGTGGTACAAGTTCAGTCGTAACTTTGGAAGGGGAAAAAGAATTCAAGCAAATTTCTTTTCACAAAATAATCTAAAAGAAGCTGTGGAGTTTATTCCCATTAGCAGCATCAACCAACAATTCTTACTCCTTGTGCTCTCTTTAATCTCTTTTGCCACTACACATGTAATGCTCCTTTGACTTTTCCAGAGATGTGCTGGTATCATCAAAGAAACTGCAAGCTGATTCCCTGCAGAAATGCAAATATAAATGACCTGGCAATTTCAATCCCTATAAAAAAGACAAAAAGCCTAATATAATTGTAAAAATACAAGCATGTGGGCAGGCATCAAATTTAATCTTCATATTTAAAAAGTAATCATAGTCAGTGGGTTGTAACAAAATAAAATCTACACAAAAGCACTTGGATAGTGTGTACTGTTGGCTGAGTTTAAATGGTGTAGATGTTTTCTTAATAGCACTATAAACATTTGTCCAGCTCTTGGTCAGATTGTCAGCTGTGCTTTACCCTCTGTGGTCACTCACATATATACAAAGTGGATGTAAATCTCCACTGGATGGATTTTTCCATCACTTTGCAGTAAAGCAGCACCACGAGGTGCAGAGTAACAATGCAGAGCAGCCTGTACTGTACAATAGCAATTCCTGCAGCAATCCTGTCACTGAACTCCTGCTTCAGCTGCCATAAGGTGCTTCACAATCCCCTGGCTGAGCATGCCAGGGAGCATCTCTTTTCATGTAACCCTTCCAGTGGTATCAGGGGAGATTAAACCCCTCTGCAGAACAAGCCTCTGTGAAAGGGTGAGCCTTTCTGCTCCCTGAAGAGCACAATCGTCTGTTATTCATTCCCTCTCTGGAGATAAAAGAGATGAAAAAGCACTGTAAGAGAACAGCCAAGATACATTGAAGTTCAAAGCAGGAAAACTCAAAGTGCAACACACAGTTCAGTGGTGCAGGAATATTTCCTTTTTATGAATTCTGGTTTATTTTCCAAACAAAATGTTACTGTTTTGTTTTTGAAATCAGCTATGCAATTTCTAATCCTTTGCATTTCTATTGGGTAAATACCAGCATTCATAAATCCCCTGATACTTTAAGGAAGAATGAATCTTTAACAGGGTAGAGGGTGGAATTGGATATTGCTGCACTTTTTGGACAGATTTATGTCTAGGTCTGTGGGGAAGGACAAGCTGCAGATTTTTAATACATTGCAGATTTTGATAAATTAAACATCACCACCTCTCTAAGACAGAAAAATGTTGCTATGGCACACGAAATAAAATAATATGGACACTGGAACCTCCAAGGTAAAAAAAGGGAAGTTTAATTTCTGACTCTAACATTTATAGATTGTCAAAAGTGACAGTGGATTGGAGGATGACAGTGTCACCTCTCCAATGACACTGGACAAACCAATAGTCCATCAAATTTCTCCTCCTCCAGAAGAGAATGTAAAACAGTAATTATTTACATAAAACTGCATGAGAAAGTTTGTTACAAGAATGTAAACATTGGAAGGCTTAGAAGAACTGAGAAGAACAGGGAAACAGAAAAAAACATTGCTATTTTATGGGTTAAAACTGTAGAGATGTGCAAAAAGAGGACTTTGCCATGTGGCCAAGGCATTCAGTATCTCCAAAGCAGGGTCAGGAGCCCAGCTGCACTCACTCCTTTCCCTGGTCTGTGTGTTAAGCACAGGATATTCCTCCTTTGCATTGCTGAGTGTGCCCATGTCAGAGCTGCAGTGTTCCAGCAGAGGAACCCACACCTGCTCTGGAGCACTCAGTGCCATGCATTGTCACCCAGTGCCAGCTCCTGCCACACCTGAGGGCTGTCTTTAGAAACCCACATTAAATTGAAAGTCCCTCCATACACACTTCTCATTAAAAAACGAAAGATTTCCCTTCGTGTTGCTAAAACTTTTGCTTTCCTTTTAGATTTGCTTTAAGATAAACATTCCTTTTCAAGACCTCTCGTCAAAGAAAATGTCATGGATGCGTTTGTTCTGTTCCCCCTTCCCCACAATATTATTGTAGAAAGAGATCCAACATTTCTGCCTCAAAGCAGTGCTTTTCTAGCTTCACCTGGCCCTTCAGCTCTGCTTGTGACACAACTCAAGGCAGCTCTAGCTCTTAGTGATGATTTCTCAGTGACCCTCACAGTCCTTCAAAGATGAGTCTTTGATTTTTCTAAGATCTGTGCTTCTTGACATCTTTGTCTTTCCTTTTGCACGCTGCAAACTGAATCAGCAGGACTATCTGCTGCACTCAGAGGCTTTGTTAAAAAGGAAATGAAAATGTACTTACACTGCTGGGGTATATGAGTGGCAGAGGAAGCAGCAGAAGTGGAATGAGAACAACGAGCAGGAGATTTCTGGATCGGAGGATCTCCTTCATCACTGCCATTCTCCTTCTGGTGGCTTTCTTCTCCTTCAGATTCTTCTCTGGTTCCTCAGATATTCCAATTTTCATGCCACGTTTTCCTTCACCTGTGCCTGGATTTCCCCCAGAAAACTCTCACAACCTCATCTCCTATTCCCACGGCCACCTAAAATATCTTTCTTTCTTTATTCTTCAATCTGTTGTTTTGAAAAGGTTTTTTGATTAAAAATACATTCAGTTAAGTAGGGCTCACCAGAACATCTGAATTATTATCACACCATAACATGCAGAGGTTTGCAAGTTGGAGCATAGTGATCTTTTGACAAAGTTTCTTTTTCATTCAGACTCACAGTTGTAGATGTGTTGTATCCTCATTCCCATGTCTTATGAAGTTTTTTTCTTCCATCATCTAGTGGTGTTATTTCTGTTTTCATAAACCAGGCAAGATATGTTTTGAGCTGCTGCTTTTCCTCTTGTTTGATAGTCTGAAAGTCTCAAACACAGTTTCTTTTCTGCTGGAAGATTACTAAACCAAACAATTTATCTTCCAATGCATAGAAGTAAATTTTCAGGTACTTCTTCTTTAAAGAAAAGACCAAACCCCCCCTCCATTTGCAGGTCCTTCAGATTTTATTTCTTTGCTTCTGTTTTGTATCTACCTTTACCCTACTTTTGCCCTGAGCTTGAATTCACAGGGCAGTAATTCCAACATGGATTATACTTGATCTCAAGACAAAAATTTGTTAAAAAGCTACAGGCAACTCTAATTCACCAATGAGGACTGCAGAAGGTAGAAGTTGCTCCACCCATTGTCCCAAACCCAGTCAGAACATTTGAGAAAATCAACAGCCTTCTGACATTCCCACAAATATATAAAAAGACCTTTTTTAGGCTGCTGAACAGTTTGTTATTGTTGCAAGGTCCCTGTACTGATGATAAATAAATAATTGTTGTTTTCTGAACAATATCTTTGTGTTTCTTCCATCACAACCCTTGAATGTCACTAATTCAGAAGGCATGGGCTGATCTCTACTGAGTCCTGTGCCTTGAGTAACCACAGGGCTCCAAATCAAATTGAGAATTTTTAGACTTTCTACTCTTGTCTTCTAGGGGAAAAAGCATTTCTCCAACTCTTCTGTTATTAATGCTTTTTTTTGTGGGGCAGAAAGCACTGGAGATTTAGGACTGAACCCACTGGCTGGTTACATGCACCATCTGTAGACAGACAAATGTATATTTGCCCTGTATCTCATGGGAAGAACACATCCAGGATCTTCCACACCCCCCAAACTTGCTTGCCTGGCCTCGGCCAGAAATCTAAGATGCAATTATTAATTACAGGAAGAACTCACCCTGCACATCAAACTCCTCTGCAAGGCTGCATCTGACAGGTTTCCAGGACTCAGGTCACAGAGGCACCACAGTCCAGTCTGGGGAGCTCAGTTTTTCACTGGAAACCTGGCAAATGCAGCCTTGCAGAGGGGTTTGATGTGCAGGGTGAATTCTTCCTGAAATTAATAATTGCATCTTAGATTTCCATACCTCAGAGCTTCCATCAAGCAACAGAACCTTGAGACCTTTCAGGTAAATTTAACAACTAGATCTGGAAGAAAGGCTATAGTTAATGTGAAGATTTTGGGTTGGCCAATAGAGCTCAGGATCTCTTTTTTCAATAGTTTCAGAGAAACTAAGTAAATAATAAAAAAAAAGGTCTAAAATGTTCATAAAATGAAAATTTGTTTTATTTTAAACAGAAAAAATATAATCTTATTTCATATTTTTATGATCCATATGGTCAAAGGGTGGATAAAATGTGTCATTTAGGGGCAATGATTTTCTAACCTGTGAGATAAGAACTGCCCATAAAGAAGATTCAGTCCGAAGTGAGAAGACAAAAACTGAGATAGGGAGAAGACAACCTACACCTGCATCTTAAGCAATACTGAGGCAGGGAAGTGCCCTCAGCCCAGGGAAATTCCCTGAAGGCAGAGTGCTCCTTTCCCCCTGAGCCCTGGAAAAAGGAGGCACTCTCATTTCTGTTTATTATCTCCTTCAGAGGGAACAGCCCTTCCCTCTCCTCTCTGGTACTGTTGCTCCCATGCAGAGTTTCACAGTCTGAGAAAAGCAATTATTCAGGCTGAAGTTGCAAAATAGTAAATCTACTCCTGAAATCAATACAATGCAAAGGCAAGGACTTTTATGTAGAATGTTTTTATTATTACATTGAGAGTCTCTGTTAAATTAACCTGGGCAGTCCAAGCACTTTCCCAAGGAATAAATCTTTTTCTAACATTACACACAGTGAGAGAAGGAGGGAAACAAACTCATAGAACCTTTATTTTCTGTTGGGGACATAAATGTTTCAGTTACCAATTTGTAAGTGTGGTAAGGTATGTATGCCATAGGGAATTATAATATACCAAAAATTATCTGTAATTCTTTTTTATGGGATATTTTATGACTAGTAAACTCTGCGGGGCAGTCCTATTGTGGGGTGAAGAGCATGGCTGGGAGGTATCTTTCTGATTGGTGAGATAGCAATTAATGTTTGCTCTAGTTATCTGACAGCAATTAATATTTGCTCTAGTTCTCTTTCTTGTGATTTCTGCAGACTTGGAGTAGCTGGCAATGAGGCATTTATGAATTGCCCTGGTTGCAGGCCCTTCCAGCAAGTGGTGTTTCAGGGAGCCAAGAAGCAGAGCTGGAAAGGCAGTGTTGCACTCTGTGGCATTTCCCCTTCATGTGTTTCCAAAGCATGGAGGGAGGGGGGAAGAAATCACAAGCAGATCATCAGAGTTAAAGCTGAGGGCTCAAAGGGCACGTGGGCAGCAAAGCAAGGCCGCTCTGGGGGTGCTGAGCTCTGTGTATGCCAGCAGAGGAGACACAGATATTTGTGGCCCACAGCTTTCTGCCTGAGGCTTGCAGTTTCCTTTGCCATCTGCCAGACAGGCTTCGAAGATGGCCAACAAAATTCTCCAGGTATAAAAGGCACTTACACATTTGTGTGTCTAAATGAACATGCACACTTGTACACGCAAACCCAGAAACTCCTGGGGGAAACAAGACTGAGTCTGTCTTTTTTAAGCCCTTTGTGTAGCTGCTAATGCCATGGCCAGACTGCCCCAAGGCTGCTGTGCTTCCCCAAACCCACAAACTGGGTTTGTTTGCCAAAGCCAGTGCTCTGACTGCTTGCACTGTGCTCTTTGCTGTGCTTCTGGGTGGATTTTTTCAGCTCCAATCCTTGAAGCACCCCTGTTAAGGGACACAAGAGAATTAATTCCTTTTGCTCAAGTGATGCAAAAGCGGTTAAACATGATTCAGAACTTGGGCTGGAATCCTTAGGTCTGTTTTAGTCTTGGGGATTTGTGATTTGGACCTGCATCCTTAATATATTATGCACTAGAAAAATAAAGAATGATGATATGAAAGGATGAAATAAATGTTCAGCTATTTTCCCATGGTCTGGAAGCAGAAGCACCTCTAATATCAATAGGAAAACAGAGTTTGTATCTCCTGTGCACAAACATTAGGGGGTTTGATTCAGAAGAGTTTGGATTTTTGATAGCTAGTCATCCTTCTGACAAAATAGATCTCCTTTTTCTGTCTATTTGCCTTTCACAACGTTTTTGGGAGTTCATTATAATTGGTTGCAGTATTTCTACAGTTTTTCCTTTGCTGGTCCCAAACTCATAATTTGCACCACTGAATTGGTAAATAGCCTTTTCTGCCAAGTGGTCAGAGGCAATTGTTCACTGACTGAACAATTTGGGATTCTTCTATGCACTCAGCACTCATGTGCACACAACATGCATGAACACAGACACACACACACACAAACACAAGGATACTGAAATGAATATACAATTTACTGTAAAAAAAAAAAAAAAGAGCCACAGTGCCAAATTCAGCACCAGGTATGTTTTAATGCAACTTCTTCCCTTGCCTCAGTGGGATTCTGGAGCACAGGTTTAGATGACTTATGTTCAAGTGATTTTAACCAGGAAAAATGTGTCATTATTAAATTAAATAGGGCTTTTGTCTTGCCTGGGATTCCACTGAGGACAAATACATGTTCCTTTCAAAACAAAAACAAAAACAAAAACAAAAACAAAACCAAAAAAACACCAAAAAAAAAAACAAGCAGCAGAAGCAAAGTCATGTGCAAATAATGAAAGAATCATTGCAGACTGTTTGGGAGGACAGCTCCAGGAAGCAGGGAATAAGTTCACAGGCATTGTTTGCTGCTGGTCTTCACAATGCCCTTTGTCTTCTGAAAATGTTATTGCAATTTAACACTGGCTCAGCCAAATAAAGTGAATCAGAGGGTGCTTATTTATGAGGACATTTGGAATGGATAATATGGGGCATAATTTCTGAAGGCTGACAGTTATGAAACCTCTTCCTTTTGCAGCAGGCCTTCATCTCTGTGTCATATTCTCTTACTGACCAGCCAAAACATGAACTTGTTTCCCCAGCTAGGAGAGCAGCACCCTCCAGCACTTACACACCAGCATGTGAGCACAAGAACAGTATATTTATGTATTGCTTATAGGGAACCCAAAGGATGAACCAAGGGTTTGCCTGATCTGTCTGGGTGTGCACCAAACTGCCTTCTTTTCCTGTCACAGAAGGCGCCTCCAAGCCAGCACAAAAATCGAATTCTCAGGACTGAAGACATTTTCACCATTTAGCATGGAAGTAGAAAGAGGACTCCACAAGAGGGAGCCAGAAAACAAACAATTTTTCACGAAGCAGGCTATGAAACTCTTTACAGAATAAAGTGGTGGGCGTGCTACAAGGTGTCCTTCACCAGCCAGGGCGGGTGGCTGAGCTGCTGCTCCCCTTCCACTATGAGGGCTGTTTGTTGTATGACAGCATCAAATCGTTCTTCAGGGCTTTGTAGAGGTTGACAAAGGATTCAGCCCAAGTGTCCTTCTGGTGTCCCTGGGACTGGGCAGCTCTGTAGGCCGTGTAGACCATGGTGAGCACTGTCCTCTCAAAGTCCTCCTTCTTGAGGACCCTCGGGTAGGAAGACAGCCTGCTGCTCAGCCTGCGGATCTCTGGGATGCTCTTGGGGATAATCTCGTTGCAGATGGTGTCAAAGTCAGCAGCCTTCCTCAGGGAAGCCAGCTCCTCATCCTTGATGGAGATCCTCTGCCCTTTGTCAATGTCAAGCTCAGCTAAAAGAAACTGGTACAAAATCAGAACACAGAAAGCTATTTATTTTCTCCAAGAGACTCTAGACAGAATACATGTGAATTAACAACATGTCCTTGGGTCTTTAATTTTTGTCAAATGGAGACAGTTGCACTGCATGGAGGTGGGGAAGACCAGAAAGTTGCTGCGTGCTCCCACCTTTCTGGTGAGCTATCACACAGCCAGGGGTTTACTGTTGGATGAATAAAAGTGACACAAAGCCAGATAATGGATAACCCAAGTATGGGCAGTACCCCCAGTCTTGGTTAAGGTTTAAGGAACCATATACTGAACCTCATAGAGCAGGACCACATCCTCCAGCGAGTTCTGTAACACTGGGTTCAGGAAGGCAGCTGAGGACCTCTTGAATCTCTGAGAAGCTGGGAAAAGCACAGCTGGAAAACAGCAATGGGAAAAGAGAGGTTTCGTAAGGTGCCAAACACTGACAAGAAGCAGCATTTTCAACAGTAGAATCCAGTAAAAAAATATGTGTCTTGCAAAATCTTACTGTACAGAAGGGCCTTTGACTGTAAATGAAATGTCTGGCAGGGATTGCGTTGGCCTTGATTGACCAAGGATGGAGTTCAGCTGGATCCAGAGGATGCCTAACACAGGGTGCTTTGTTATCCAAACCTGGGACTCTGAGTTGCACCATCAGAGGTGAAAGGAATAATGATAATTGCAGCATTAACATTGTCTGAAATACAGGCCCTTTTCCTGGATCTGAAGGGGGAAACCAGTACTGATGCTGGACAAAAACAACTTTATTTGGTCCATTCTTCTACTATCATGCTTCTGAGTCTACATTTCTCCTGGTTTCAGTTGCCTAAAAGTTGATCTCTCCTTATTTATTTGAGACAGATCCACCAGAGAGTAGCTAGCTCATCTGTCCTGGGCATTCACACTTGGAAGGAGTGACTCACCCAGATGTCTGTGTCACTTCACTGAGCCTCTTACCAGCTTAGACAAGGCAGCTACATCCAGTGAGGTGAATCCCAGCTTAGTGTGGCTTTAATACTTTGCAGTGTAATAACTGGAAAAACCAGAGCCTGCTACCATCAGGTATCTGTTCACCAATGTGAAGTGCACTGTGCTGTCACAGGGAAATGAGACAGCAAACAGATGTACAGTCCCTGAACTCAGCACCCCAGTGACATACAGCATGTGTGGAATTAGTGACCTGGACAGCCCAGGGTACAGAAAACATCTGATGCTGCTTTAGAGAAGACCTAAATGCTTTGAGTTATTAACCAGGTTACAAACCATCCATGTGCTGTTAAAGAGTCTAAATTACTTTCAGAGCAGAAGGGAAAAAAACTCTCTTTAATGTTTTATTTGTATATTATTATTTGTATATTATTTTGATTTTGATGTTTGGGTAATCATAATTTGAATTTGTTGGTATTTTTTCTAATATTCAGGCATAGGAAAGGCTATTTTTTTTAACTTGTGCTTACGTGACTGTTGGTATGTTTCCCATAAACTTCACTTCTCAACTTTAACTCTGTTTGACAACAGATAAATTTGGAAACCAGTCTAAGAAAAAAAGGAAACAAATCCCCCAAATTTTGATAGGCATTATGATTCCTCTGTCAAAATTAAGATTTTTTTAGAGTTATGAGTAACATGTAATAGAACATGCAGCTTACTTTGAATTTTTGGAAGATTTCAACCCGCCCTTCCTCTACCAGAATTTTTTTCCATTAAACATTTTTACTAAATCAATTTTGCCTGGTTTTGCCAAAGTTATTGTGATGGATTTTGCACACTGCCTGTAAAAAAACCTGAACATCATTTAAAGCTCTCTCTTCTGGGCAGAGAAGAGAAGAGAAGAGAAGAGAAGAGAAGAGAAGAGAAGAGAAGAGAAGAGAAGAGGAAAAGAAAAAGAAAAGAAAAGAAAAAGAAAAGAAAAGAAAAGAAAAGAAAAGAAAAGAAAAGAAAAGAAAAGAAAAGAAAAGAAAAGAAAAGAAAAGAAAAGAAAAGAAAAGAAAAGAAAGCTGGAGCAACTGTAATTATTTTATGGAAAAGCTGTCCCAACTCTCTGACTACATGGTTCATAAGACAATTTGCCTCTTTGAGGTTACCCAAGCAGATCATATCTATGCAGTTTCTTCCAGACTCTGTACCCTAAATGCAGCCCTGCTTCCTGCACCATTGGCAGCTGCTGACTTTGCTGTAGTTTGGCTTGTTAATGATATTTAAATTCTAGAGCAAGAAGAGAGAAACCAAATATCTAAATTCTAAACCAATATCTAAATTCTAAAGCAAGAAGAGAGAAACCAAAGCCTCAGGACCTTTATTATCCTGCATATGGAAAATTAATCACGATAAGTATGAAGCAATTCATACTTAATGATACAAAGGGTATTTTGGCCTTAAATTAGCTAGGGAAAAGGTAAAATATTTTTTTGAACTGCAATAAACATACTGTAGTTAGATAGAGTAGTTAGGATGGGTTTCAGGCATAGCTGCTCCATCCCTGGTGTTTCCCTCTCTTGCTCAGAGCTTTGCTGAGGCAAAGCTGGAGCTGCTCCATTTTTTACTCTTGACAATTCAAGGATGCAACTGAGTGCATGTGAAGCACTTGAAACTTCAAGCACTAATTGCTGAGTAATTAAAAACTTTTATTACTGGGCAATTAAAACTCTAATTACTTAGCAGCTGGCAGAAATCCAGTCCATAATGATGACTATTCATTTTTATCCCTTTTAGCTTTTAGATGCCCTTTTGGTGAAAACAGCCTCAGAGCATGGAGTACCTCCACATCTGCAGGTGGTTTTCATCTCAAATACCCCCTGATCCATGGGAAAAGTGTCTGTGGCATCTTGCTTCAGTGCTGTCATGCTTCTTGTCATCACACTG
The DNA here is from genome assembly GCF_023055355.1 of Agelaius tricolor. Taxonomy (NCBI): domain Eukaryota; kingdom Metazoa; phylum Chordata; class Aves; order Passeriformes; family Icteridae; genus Agelaius; species Agelaius tricolor. Next base: position 10,918,800 of record NW_027269263.1, read on the forward strand.
ATTGCTTTTAAGCTTCAATCCAAGCAGAGATTCCCACCACGGAGCTGAGCTGGGGGCCACCAGCTTGAGCCCATCACCACTCACCCAGAAAAGCCTCAGCAAAGGACTCACACAAAAATAAATGCCATGCTATTGACTCAGTACTTGCTGAGTCACAAGTAACACCTCAGAAAGAAGAAGGGTTTGTTAGGAGATTGGAAGGGACAAGGGCTTGGGCTGCTCTGTGGTGAGAAGGGATTTTTATGCACATCAGAAGCATGCCAGCCTCTGTAGCACTGACTCCCTCGTCTCATTATCTCATTCCCAAAACATATTAAAGTTTGTTACAGTTCTTAGAGACTCTACTCAGAAAGTCTTTCAGTGCTCGTTTGTATTTGTCATGGTTATCTGATTTTCCTGAGCTGCATTTTATTCAGTCCTTCCCTTTCTCTTCCTTCCTGCTCAGCAGTCAAATCCTTCCACCATCACTCCCTCCACAGTCCTCTCCATGAATTCATGAGTTCCTCCAAGTCTGTATGAACACTTGGGAGCAAGCCCTCTGATTTGCATTGTACTGCCTTAACACATGTGTCAGCTAAGTTCAAAAGCTGAGATACAGAAAGATTTTCAGTCAGTTTCTGCATTTAATGATTGCAAATTCCACTTGAAGCTTTTTTTGCTGACTTCTACTTCCTGCATTTACTTCCATCTCTGACATGAGTTGTCTGGGGACATCAAAGAACAGTAGAAGAGTTTATAACACTTTACTAATTTCCTTCTCAAGGGACTTCTCTATAAAGCTCTCAAGCAACTGGAGATGCAGAGTTTATGTTGTTGCATGATTTTATGTTCATATTGCAGCCAATTCATTTCAGTGGCAGTAGCCATGAACATCTAAGCAGCAATCCCCAATTAGTATTGACAGAGAAAGCCTAGCCTAGTGATCTCTGAAGTCAGTGGAAAGTCTCCAATTGATTTATTATTTTTATTTCTCTTACAAATGTGTTAAGACATCTCCAATGTAGATATGGGTGCTTCTGTCCTAAGGGCTGGTCAGTCATGTAACAAAAAACTTATGATTTACAGAGACAAGTTAGGAAAAATAAGCTTTTCATTGTCCTTACTGAAAACATTTTCTATTATATATTTATATATAACTGCTCATCCTCTTCCAAATCCCTTCTGCAGAGGGGCCTTGGGAGTTCTGCCTTGCTGCCTGCTCAGGGCTCAGGGCTGGATCGGAGAGAGCAGCATATCTGAGCACATCCACCCCCTCCAGGCCCCTCTGGCTGGCTCTGCATGGCCTGGAGTGCATCACTGCCTCTGTCTGGAGACTGCAGGCAGCCCACATCTCTCCTGCTGAGGCTGGCTAAAAGTGCCCTTCAAAACTGGCACAGAAATCTCCATTTTCTTCTTGCTGCAGGAGCCCATCCAGCCTCCTACTACTCTGTTGACTCAATTCCACTCTCCTTCAAAACTACCCAGGCTCTTAAAAAAAAAAAAGACATGTTTGCCAACCCATGTTTGCTTCTAACCACTTAGCTAAAGCATCTTTATGGCTTAAACAAAACATCACATTTGAGGCTGACAATAGCCTCATTTTAAAGATGTTTTCATCTCTCTTAAGAGATTCTGCCAGAATCTTCTGCACTTCATTAGCTGTGTGGTAAATATTTGTGATCCTCTCCCAGGTTTTCCCTGCAGTTTGATTGGTGAGGGTACAGATGTTTAGTTTTGCTTTCCAGTTCATGCATCTGTTCATTATTTCCCAGTTGCTTCCTGTGCTGTGTTTGCTCAATAAGCACAGAGCATAGCTGCAGGAGTTCTCAGCTATTTGTGCATCACCAATGCCCTTTCCTTCCCCTATGATAAGGTGTGAAGCACAATTTGGGACCGGTGCAGACCATTGCTCCAAAGCAAGTACAGCTCCCCCGGGCTCTATGGCATGAGCAGTTTAATTGGGGTTATGACTCAGAAGGAATGGCTTTGATTGCCATCAGAGGCATGGGAAAGAGTTATCTCATTGCTTCAGAAGGACACCTTTCATGAAGGACAGGAGGAGCAGAGGAGCAAGAAGGATTAGATTCTTCAAGATGGATTCATGTTTTTGTCAAAGAAAACAAAAACAAAACCTCAGCACTGCCCATAAAGTGATTGTATAGGCAGATACATCAGCCATTATAATTAATGCCATGCAAAAAATGATGAGTGGTGCAGGCTGACTGGATCTATTTTGTTGCAGAGACTGCTGGGTAGTTCCTAGAAGCTGTTTTGGCTTTTAGGCCAATGCCTGAAACGCTCACAAGAGGATTCTTTACTGTGTGGGTGACTGCACACTGGAGCAGATTGTCCAGAGGGGTTGTGGAATCTCCTACACTGGAGACATTTAAAATTTTCAGAACACAATCCCATGTCATGTGCTCTGGAATGACCCTGCTTGAGCAGAGAGGTGGCACCAGGTGCCCCACTGTGGTCCCTCCCAACCTGGCCCTGGATCTTTCTGGAATCATCTTTCTGGAGGATTCTGTACCTGTGCGTGGGAAGCAAAGGTTTGAACTCTCCTTGCCCAGGCTGTACAGAAGAGAAGAGGACACAAGTGTCCAAGTTTGCATACACTTGAAAAAAGCTTTTGTTTCATGTTTCTCTTTGGTAACCTTACTTCTGAGGGCTTGCACACGAACCAGAAGTATCTTTTATACATGAAGAATTTTATTTCTGCCTAATGACACTTTGGTGGGTCCATTGCGAGTTTCGTCATTGCTGGAGTAACAATTCCCTATTCCCTATTTGCTGCCTCAGGCTAACAGGGAAATACCCTTGAAAATACCTTGAAAATGGTACCTTTACCATTCTGCAGTGGTACCAAAAGCTTCACTTACAGCAGGGTGAGGGGATGTTAACCCGTGACAGGTGTGTCAGGCAGTGAAAGTGGTAATGTAGATCACAAAAAGGGCAGGATTATTAAAGGATTAATGTGTTTTATGCATTTTATTCCTTGTCCTGTGCTTGGCTCATCCCCAGAAGGATGCATTTTCACCATCTGCAAAGTGTTTGCCCTGTCCCGGGCCTGCAGCTGTTGCCAGGGCAGAACATGAGCTTTGGCTACCCTCCCTCACTTTTTCCTTTTCTGTATCAAAACTGCTATATTGGAAATCATTGAACACTGTCCCAGTGCCAGAGAAATTGACAGAGTAGGGATTTGGAGGAAGAATAAGGATAATAAAATAGGGGGAAACGCATACAAAATCCTAGAAAGACAAGGAAAAAAAAATGCTGCAGTGCTACAGTTTAGCATCTGAAACTTGTGTGCGGATTTGCAGTTATTGACATAAGTAGCTTCTGTGACAACAAGTGCAATGCAAGGACTTTTATCCAAATTTGATACATTTAAATCTCCATCATTGGGGGATTAAATCCCAATGCCCCTTAGGAGAGCACAGCAGTGAGATGGAGAAAACATTCTAATTACAAAACAACATGAATTAGCACATGTTTAAAAGCAGCTACCAAGAGAATATGCCTCTTTTTGCTCTAAATTTATATCCTTGCTATCTTAGCTCTGAAGGCTAAACTTAACTCATAAGTGTTGATTTAAAGTGAGAATAGACATTGGCATCATATTTAGTTATTAAGAAAAAAAATATGGTAAAGGAAAAGCTTTGGCTTGAAAAGTTTTGTTAACAAGGATGTAGGAAGTAGATCTCCCTACGAAAGTTGGCAACGGGCAATACTGTTCTTAGGGGGAAAAAAACAACTTTAAAACACCTAAAATTAAAACCATATTGAATTTAATTTCCTAGTGCAACATATTATCAGTTTTTTCCAAAGTAAGTTAGCTTTTACTAATTTACCTCCTTTTAAAGAAACAATCACATTCTGAAAGGGTGTCTCAGTTGCAGAAAACAGAACCTATTCCTACCTAAAACTTCTACCCTTCATAAATGACCTGAGATGTGTGAGATTAGATTAATGTGCAACAGAATTCCCATAAAAAAAACCTAGAGTGGTAATAGCCTGCCTAGCTACTTGGCACACGTAAGAAATGCAAAGGTGTATTAGAAAGACCAAAAAACCATTATGCTTGCAGAAATGGGTATTGCTAGAGAAGAAAATGGTTTGCCTGAGCCTGTGTTTGTGAGAGGTGGAGGATATTTACATTCATGACTTAAGTGAAATGGTTTCAAAGATATCACGAGCACCAACCAACTAAAATGGTCTGAGAATTTATTCCCTCATATGGAATTTCCATTATGCAGCATTTTCACCTGTTCCCAGGCTGAAACAAAGTATGCTGCGTTATTTATTCTTCCCTTGGTGTGATAAGGAGGGGTGCCCACCTGGAATTATTTATGCTCATAAGAAAACATTCCAGTCAGCCAGGAGAGGCCTTTAATATGCTGGAGTGAAGTCGCTGCAGAAGGCGTGAAGAGAAAAAATGCACCCAGAGAAACTGAAGGAAAGAAGAAGTGAAATATATTGTTTTCTTACCCTTCAGTTTGCTGCTATATTAGCACAAACTGGGAATAGACAATGGCAAAAACTGTGTAAGTGAAGGGCAGCAATAAAGGAAAGAAATATCAACCCTGCTCCACAGGTTTAACTCATAGGCAATAAATAATTGTGGGAACACAGTTAATTTCAGGCAGAGTCGGGAAATGGACCAGTGCTTTATATTCCTGTCTTCATTGCAGAGCCATCTCTCCTTCCCTGTGTTGCTCACAATGCTTCTGATCCAAAGGAAAGACACCAAGCAGTCTTAATTAAACCCATTTGAAACAGTTTCCTATTTCACATTTCCTAGTTTCCAACAAATGAACAGGCAAAGGGATACAACAATGCTCCAATCTACTGCCATTTCTTCCAGGAGGCAGCAGAGAAGGGAGTGAGTGAGGGAAGGAAGGAAGAAATACAAGAAATGCAGCAGGGTGTTTGTGCTTGGTGCTGAGCTGTGGGGAAACACCCCAGGAGCAGAATGAAGCAGCTGCCTCTGCTGTTGAGCAATGGAGAGAGAACAAAGGAAACCAGAGTTCTGCTTCATGGGAAAAGACAGAACTGCAGCAGCTCCAAGAGCTTCCTGCATGGTGCCATTGCTGCTCTGGAAGGAAAGCCCTTCAACACTGCTATAGATGGATAATGAGATGATTGGCTCTCACAATTAAAAGATCACTATTGTGTGAATATTAAGAAAAGCTTTAGAGATGTACAGTTATGTTATTGCAGTTTAGATGTCCCCTGTTCTCCCCACAGTTCCCTTTCCCCCCTGTACTGTTGCCATCAGACAGCCTGGGCTGTCCAGGACAGGTACAAAGAGGCTGCACAGGTGTCCCTGGCATGGGGCAGTGGGGAATGGAAAAGCTTGGGGGTGCTTAGGGGGGCAGCATGGCAACACCTGACCTCCAATCCAGTTACAAGCAAGCATCTCCACTGATCAATGGCAAAGAGGAGCTGACTGACAGACTTTGGGAGGGGCCAGGGCTGGCTGATGCAACCCCCAGGGGTATAAAAGACTGAGCCATCCATCTTGAAGACAAACTGGCCATGTGGTATCCATGAGGGCAGTTTCCAGAACTGCAGCTTTTTCCTTATGTAGTCCTTTTGTTGTATTTTTGTCAAGGTTTAATAAACCTATTTAAATTTTCAAAGTGAGCAGTTGTCTCTCACAACACCAAATCACTCTCACCAGTTCTCTGCCCTTTTTATATCAACATCGCAGACCCCAAAGGGGTGGGCTCAAGCCTTGCACCACCTCCTAGGTATGCATTTCCTCAGAGCTGAGTCACTGGGCATGCAGAAAAGGTATTCACTCAGTAGTTAAAAATGGCTGAATTTCCTTTGTGTCTTGGCAGGCAGAGGTGACAGCTTGGCGAGGGTTTTGCTGAGCCTGACCTAATGGAGCTGTGGCTGCAAGGGGCAGCTCCTTCCCTTGGTGCTGACACTGCTTTGTGTGGCCACACAGGCACCTAAGCCAGGAATCTGCCTGGTTGTGAATGAAGGAAAAAGCAAATAAAAAAAAACAGTGGTAGTTTTCAGCTGTCTCACTTCACAACACATCTGCTACGCCAGCAGCGTTTCTACGCGTGAGAAACTCCCAGCGCACTTGTGCTCTGTTCTTGGTGTAGCTGGTGATGATTCAAGTCCTCAGATGACCTAAGGATAGAAATCAGCCCTGGGAGGAAAAGCAGAAGCCCTTCAACATGCCTGCACACCCTTGATCTAACCACCAGATGGATAAGATCCTTTTTTTTGTTGTTGATGGCCACCTCAACCTGCTGGAGGAGAGGGTTGGCTGCAGGACGATCAGCTGCCAAACACTTCTTCCCCTTCTGTGCTTACACCCCACAGAGCTTTTAACAGAGGAAATTCAACTGGCACAAAGAATAGGTAAATTTTTTTTCCCAAACTGGATGAAGAGAAAAGAATCAAAGGTCCAGTTTGGACCACAGACCTAGCAAGGAGTAGTATGGAATTTTTTTTTCATGATCACATGACAGCTCAGAAATGCCAGGGACCCTGGAATTATTCACTTAAGCCATCTGTGAATGGTTTCAACTGGCAAATAAATTCAAGTGTCTGACAGTGGGTCTAGGAGCAGTCTCTGATCTGATTGCAATTATTATTATTTTATTCATGTATGAACTGCTCACACACATGAAACAACAAGGTACTCCTCATCCTCACTAAGTATGAATATCACAGCTCAGAACTGAGGAGAAATAAACATTAGATTTACCATATCTTCTCTCTCCAATTGAAAACAACCAGAAATATCTTCCCTTTTTCTTCAGATCCCCATCCAAATTGAAATAAATTGTTAGGAAGTGAATACATAAATACCAGTTTTCTGCTTCCTCAGCTCTGGGATTTCACTTGCTCTTCAAAAGCAGGGAAACCCCAGCTGCCTTTCCAGCTGTTCATTGAGCTCCAAATGTCAGTGCACCTGCTGGGGTTTTCTTAATGACGTGAATATGTGCTGGATGAGAAAGAGGATAAATCAGCCTTGCCCAGAAAACAAAATGAATAGGGGTACTAGGTCCTTTTTTTAAAAAAATGTGTTATTTTTTGGAGGCAATGCCCTTTCAAATCATTGTATGATTTCTAGTAGTGTCAATAAAGGTAAGAAGTCTGAGAAAGGGACTCAAGACTTGAAGATGGATTTAGGTTTGTCTCTGAACTGGACTGCTACAGCTGCTTTGTTACATAAGCAGAGCATGAATGATGGAAAGCTGGGCTGTATCCCTGCTGAGAGTCTGGGCAAACACATGTTTCTCCTGGAGAGGTGAGTGAGGATCAGCATGGGAAGACATCTATTCTGTCAAGTACACACACTGTGACTGCATGTCTGGGCCCCATTATGTTAATGTCTGCATCTCTGTGGAAATAATATTGAAATATTAGTGAAGCTCACGTATAATCCTCCACTAAACCTGATCAGTGGATTTCAGTGTGTGCAGATGTGATGTTGGGCCAAGCCAGTCTTTGTGATATTGCCATAAACACAGCACAGAACTGTAAAGGATGAATGAAAAATGGGTTGGGTTTATAGCTGCATCCCCCATTTCACAAACACACATATGGGATTTCCATTTTACAAAGCTGACATTTTTGCAAGCTTCATTGTTACTCCAGACTCTCCTAAAACCTTTCTATTTCAAGATCTTTCAGGTTTCAAGATCTGCTGAAATAAAGCTGAGACTGATGTACAACTGGATTCGCCATTAAATACAGAAAGCCTTGCTAAAACTTGGAATGTTGCAAATTGTTAAAGGCTGCTGGAGACTGGGTGAGATCCTCAGATGACCTGAGCTGGCACCACCAGCCCTGTGACGCTGCTCTGCTGGCAGCCAGGCCACAGAGAACCCTGTGCTATGTGAGACAAGCCTGGGATCACAGAGGAGAAAAGAACAGTAGAGTCAGGGTTACAGAAATCTTACAGCCAACAGAATAACCCAAATATCCTGTTTCCTGATGAGAGAGACCTCAAAGGCACAAAATGCTGACAGCTGTGCCTGAAGTTGATGGAAATTCAAAATCTTCCTCTTTCACTGTTGCAGTCCCTGCCCCTACAGGTGCCATCTCCCAGTGGCTCCCTGCCAATTTGTATTTGTATTTGATGTATTTGATTCAGTGCTCTTTTTCCTCAATGTACACCCTCTTCTGGAGCCACCTGAGCTGAACTTGTAAAATAGATTTTGGCTTATGGGAAAATAATGTAAGCAAATGTTTAAGGAAAAAATGACCTCATCTTCTGAATTTAGGATGAATAAATTTAGAGAAAGGGAGGAAGGCCTGATTTCCACGAAACTCTTTAGCATGCTGCTGACTGGAACCAGCTGGGAGTCAGTTCCTTGGTTTAACTCCTCTGTGTGTGAGGACTGTGTGTGAAGGCATTGTTACTGTGGAGAAGCACTTTAATTAAGATGCTGTGATACTCATTGTAAATCTCATCCTGTTGTTTTCTACATTTGGGCTTTCTCCTTGCTAGCTCAGAGACTCTGAAGCTTGCATAATGAAATGAGCTTGCTTAGCAAAGTTTTGCTGGTGTGTGGGTTACATCCTGCTAGAGAAAAATCTTCTGGTCCATCTGCTGTCTGTTGCTTTGGCCTACAGAATCACTCCTTGCCAAAGCTGGACTTCAGCATGTGATATATCTGCATGACACCCCCTGGTTATGAAAATGTGATTGATACCCATCTTACATCATCATCTTCATATGGTTTCCTTTTGTAATCATAATTTCCTTTAGGGTAATCATTGTCTGAGATGCTGGACACAGAGGTCTTTTGTAGGGGTAGACTGACATTTAGTATGGCAACAAAATAAGGCAGGGACTACTTGTCTCCTTATTTATAAATCCAAATGCTAGCCCCATTAATCTTTAAGTTCTGCTTTGACCTCTGAGTGCCAAGGATTAAGGAAGGATGAAGGAGAATGAAAACTAGCTTGTCATGGCTCAGCTCCTTAGATTAGTAGCTGTTAACCACTGTGGTGGGTTACAGAGACAGGCTGCCTTGAGCACACTGGTTTGTTGGGAAAGGAATGCTCAGAAGGTGATTTAAAACTTTGCCTGAATAATACATGTGTTAATTTGTCAGCAAAAGCACCCAGAGGGAAATGCACCGGGCTCACTAAGGCACAGTTTGCTCCCAGCTGGAACTGCAGTGGGAAGGACTGGCACTCTTCTCCACCTCAGCAGGCAGACATCCTGCTCGGGGTGATGAGCTCCAGCCTCAGGTCCAGCAGAGAATATATCATATATATCCTCTGGTAGTATGAATTCAACCAGGAGGGAAAAGCTCCTGAGGGAACATCACAAGAGGGTGTGAAAATCCAGCTGGGCAGGTGTTCCAGATTGCAATGCAAGATGTATCCATTACCATCTGTATGGCAGATTATCTTTTGTCAAGTGGGCAGTTTGCCTTATCTCTCTCTTTGAGTGACCACAATCACTCCTCCCTCTGGGGAGACATCTGTTGATAACAGGCTATTGAATGTCACTGCATGGCTGATAAGAACCAGAACATCCCATTGTGAGATGCTCCACCCAGAGGGAGGAGCCAAGCATTGCTACCCAGATATAATCCAGAGGTTTTGAGACACCAGCACGGCTTTCTCCACTGGATTCCCCAGAGGAACAGCAGCTGCCTCTTCTTCCACTGGATCTTTGGAGGAAGAATACATCCTTCTCTACAGGATCCCTGCTCCAACAGAACCACACCTGACACTCCAGGAGGGCTGCAGCCACATTTCCAATTGGACTGCTACCAACCCCCTGACCCACAGGGTGTCAGGTTGGGTTCTGACTCTGTCAGTGTTGTTCTAGTGTACTGCATTGTTTATTTTATCCTTTTATTTTTCTTCCTTATTAAAGAACTGCTATTCCCTGCTCCCATATTTTTTGGCTGAGAGCGCCCTTAATTTAAAATTCATAGCAATTCGGAGGGGCGGGGAGGGTTTACATTCTTCATTTCAGGGGAGGCTCCTGCCTTCCTTAGCAGACTCCTGTCTTTCCAAACCAAGACAGCATGACACACATTTCCATCTTTGACCATGAAAATAGAAAGGGACTATTTAAGACTTATGACAAGTTGATTACACTGCTGAATTTGTGCATGTAGAAACTGATCTCTTTGCCTTGATGGTAATATTTTACTTCAGAGTCCCTCTATGTTCCTTTGGAGGATCTAAGTGCAGATGTTTTTCAACTCTGGCATTCCCTTTGGCTGGAGCACAGTGGCTGTGAGCAGCACACACAGGGAGTGGGGCTGACAGAACTGGGTGGTGATGGATTGATGGGCTATGGCACATGCAGTTAGTCATTCAGGGCTTGAAGGGCATCCAGAAATTCCCAGCAAGTGTCCAGCAGCCTGCTCCCAAAATACAGCTTCTGGCTAGGAAAGGAGCATCTTTCTAGGGAAATACAATTTGTTATGGTATCCCTAACACTTAGGTATTTACCAGGCACATTCTTCAAAACCAGACTTCATCAGCTGAAGCCCACAGCACTTCCCTGCTGTGAACATGGAAAATGCAGCACCATGGCAACACTACTGCCCAGCCTGTGTCACTGCCCCAACTCTCTCAGTCCCTCTGCTAAACATCTCCATCCTTCTCTCTGCCTTCCTGCAGGATTCCCTCCATCCCTACAATGCAGCAGTGCCCAGGCCTCAGCCAGTGGCTGCTGTCTTCCCTCAGAACAGCAGGATGGTTTTAGGGAGAGATCAGATGCTGTGATGCCCATTCATTTCACCCTGGCTTTTCCCAGATATTCTGTGTGTCAACAGGGCCACATCCTCATCTTCATCATCGTCCTCTCCTGCTGGAGAGCCCAACAGGGCAGGCACACAGTTTCCCTTGCCACTTGTGTCTAACTGGGGCTTGTAGATCTGATTTTTGCTGATTGCATCCGATTCCTTCTATGGGATAGCCCATGGGATAGCCCATGTGGAAAAATCTTTGGATATTTTTCTATCCTCATTCCTTTGTGAGGACCCAACTGAGCTTTATGTTTGCTAAGTACAGGTCAAGGTAGGGTAGCCCCTTTGAGTTCTGTTTATTAAAAACCTGGCAGTAGAAAGCAGCAGAACAAGTAGTGTATACATTTTTATCATTAGACTAAAACCTTCCAAAACTTTCTGCCAAATTGGCATGGTAATCTAGGAAAACAGAAGTTGCTGCAACTATGAAAAATAGATGGCTTCACTCAACACATGCTGTTCTATATTAGGAGGTCCACAAATAGTGTTTAACTGGAACTGGAGTTTGTTCAGTGCCAAGCCGTGAATAATTACATAAATAAAAAATGAAGCATGTTTTAAATGTCTTTTATTTTAAAAGAGGGCTTTAAACATGAATACTTCTCTGAGACATAAAATCTGTGCTTAATAAATAAATTCAATAAACACTTTGTGTTTCTTCAGAGCCAAGCATAAACAAAAAAGTAATGTCAATGCTGTGAGCATTATGAAAACCAGGGAGGAAACTGAGGGCTTTCAGAACTTGATCCATCCCTCCAGGGACTAATAGGGAGCTACAAGGACTTGAGCAGTTGTGGTGCTGTTTCCTATGACTGATGTTAATGGGAAATGCTGTAAAACTGCAAGATTCCTGAAGCTTCTGTGGAATAAAACCAGTTTTATTCCACAGAATAAAACTGTTTCTTGGGCAGTGGCAAGAGTCTTTTTGCCTACATTGTGTAGAAGATCAAAGAGAGGCGTTGAAAAAAGTGAAGAAATCCTACCACACTGATGATTCAGTAGCAGTAACTTTAATTTTTATACTGTGAGTAGAGGTCAGTTGCCCAGACGGGAAGCTCTCAGTATCCTAGTAGGATGAGAGGGATGAGAGCCTGGTGGGCACTAGAAGTAAACTTGAGTCCTGCTTACACCAGAAAAAGGCAGAGCTCCAAAGGAAAGCAGCCATTCCAAGAGCCTGAGAGGCAGATGGGTAAGATGGAGGCCAGCTGTGACAGATGGGCATCTGCTGAAGTGTGGGTTCAAGTGAGGATGCATGCCATGCTGACAAAGGAGACAATGCTACTCTAATCCTTGATGTGATCCACTTTAATATTTTCCACCCATATTTAAACTTTCTCTCTCTTTGCACCTTTCCTTTATCTTCATTTTTCCTCTCCTTTACACCATTTTCATTTTTACCTCCACCCTTTTCTTCCTCAGCATATCTGTCCTTTGCCTTTGTCTCTGTTTCCCTCTTTGTGGCTCAAACAATCCCTGCCAGATTGGAAAGCCTCTGCTCTTCCCAAGACAGAGAAGAGATCAGAAGCATCAAGGTCATTTTTGTGGCACACCACCACCACCTGTCAAATGGATGGAGATGATTAAATCCCAGTGTTCCGGCATGCAGCAGACATCCACATCCAGTCCTTGCTCTCTTTACAATTAGGCAGAACCTGTCTGAAGTGTTTTGCCTCCCCTGTGCCCTGCCAGGGGGTGAAGGGCCAGGCAGGTGTCACAGAAGCCCCTGTGAGTTTGGGTCACCAACGTGAGACTGAAGCATTGTCCTTCCACTGGCCCATTTCCTCCCAAATAACCTCTGAGCACTCAACAACTTATTTTTCCCTTTCTCAGCATCTTTTTTTCAGCTACCCACCTGGCTCCTCCTGAGCAGAGGGAGACTCAGTGGTTTGGAGCCTGGCTCCTGGCTGCTGACCTGTTTCCCTGTGGCCGGGGAGGAATTTCCAGAGGACCAGTGGTATGCAGGCTGCTCTCAGGGGAACTGGGGGGCTGCCAAACCTAACCAGCAAACTGGGCCAGGAAAGGCCTCACATATGCTTTCACCAGAGGAAAGGAATGTTTGTGGAAACTGGGAGTAGTGGAGCTTTTTTAACTCTGCTTCTCTCCTCCTCCCACTCTCAGCCTCCAGCCTGACACTGAGCTGTGCTGTAATAAGCCCTGGGACAGGAGAGAAGGGCAGACAGGTCATTGCTGCAGCCTGGAGCCCCTCAGGGAGGGTGAAGGGGGTTACTGGCTGAGGACTGGTCATGGGAACACCACAGCCTGTGCTGCAGATTTGGGCTGGTTTAATGTACCTGGATGAGCAAGCATGCTGTAGGGGATGTATATCATAAAGCTGCCATTGCAACTCTCAAATTAAACAGGATTAGGGTGTAATGAGAGAGAGGAACAACAGAGACATAGGATCCCTACATTGACTTTCTTCCCTTCCAGTCAGAGGGAAAACCCCAGAGATAACAGTGCTCTTTGGTTTGTGTTAAATAACAAGTGTCATTTGCAGCCTATTCTCAAGCTGCCTTTTTTTTTTTTCTCCTTTTAATGATGCTCTGTGGCATTCACATTCTCTGAAAAATCCCTTCACCCAGGATTTTTCTCCTGGGAAGCTGAGAAGCCTCAGAGAAAAAGGAAAACAATTCGTATCTCATTTGCCTCTCCTGTGTTGTGCTCATGTGGAATGTGTTTGGAGATTGTTTACCCACAGGTGATTCTTTTATTGGTTTCTGGTGTGAATTGTTTTGAGTCAATAGCCAATCAGTGCCAAGCTGTGTCGGTACTCTGGGGAGAGTCACAAGTTTTCATTATTAGCTTTTTAGCATTCAGTAAGTATCCTTTCTGTATTCTTTAGTATAGTTTAGTATAGCATTCTTTACTATAATATAGTACCATAAAATAATAAATTAGCCTTCAAGAACATGGAGTCAGATTGATCATTCTTTCCTTCATCGTGGCACCCCACAAATACAGTAATGCTTTGATACATTTCCCCCTCTGCTTCCCAGCATCTGCTCTCTGTACAGCTGACCCTGCATTACCTTCACCCATGTCAGTGCCATTTTGCTGAAAAACCCTTTAAATAACAAATACCTGCTTTGGGCTGGAAGATTTTTAAAAAGCAAGGAAACAAAATTTCAGATAATAAATTGTGGCCTCACTCCAGAGAGCAGAAAAGCTACTGTTGACTTTTGTCACTCTGGTTTGCACACTGAAGTGCTTTTAAAGTTAACACAAGGGCCAGGTTTGTGCCCTTCAAGCCAGGACACTCCCACAGCTCCCTGTTTTGCTGCAGCCAGGTCCAGGTACCCAGCTGGCTTCTCTGCATCCTGCATGGACTCAGCTCCCCCAGCAGAACCCTGGGCTGCAGGGGCATTCACAGAGCCCTGTCCCTGTGGGCAATCACCAGTTCCTCCTCCTGGCCTTGCCCTGTGGGTCCTGCCCTGCCTTGAACCCGGGCACAGGCGCTGCTGCAGAGTTAATTGCTGCCCCACTCAGTTCTTTGCATCTTGCCTGTCACCAGCTGAATAATCAGAGCCTCTGCAGCCTGATGATGTTCATTAAGGCCTTCTGGCTTCCCTTTCAATTAGATTGTACCATTCAGTGCTTCTGACAGGATTCCTTTCTGCCTGAGAAGTCATTACACTCCTGCTGCATTTGGCATGATCTATCCCAAGAAAACAAGAAAAAGCACTTTATGCTTCAGAAATAGAATTAAAAAATAAAATAACCACAGCTATTAACAATACACAGGACTAAATACACACACAGCCATCCTGGGGCAAGGCATTTAATGACTCTGTGCCTCACAACAAAAAAAGGATGCTAATATTTCCTCTCCTTAATTACACTGAGAGTTCTCTGGAGAAGGACAGATTCTTTTTTTTTTCAGTGTGTTTGTATAATGCCAGGTGTAGGAGTGTGTTTTTTGTTGATGGAGTGACAAAACTATTCTTTGTCCCCTTAAAAGGAAAGCAGCCTAAAAGTTTCTTTCCTCGATCAAGTGAAAAGACACTTTATAAGATTCAGAAGACTTCACCTCAAACTTAAGGATAGCTAATTAGACTAAAGCCAAAAAGTCTCACCTAGGCCATTTACTAGAAAAAGAAGAGAGCAAAGAAACTAATTGCTTTTGTAAAGTGTTTTACCAAAAACAAAAACCTCTTACACCTAACTCAGTTTTTCTGTTTGTTATTTTGCCTTTTATTAAACCTTTTTGTTTCCAAAACTGCAACAGATGCCATCCTGCTGATTTTTATGCCTCCAAAAGCAGCTAAGCTATCTTAGGTGTGTTATAGGCCTCCAAAAACTAATTAAGCTCAAAGAAGTTACTATAACAGCCAGGTACCACTGAGGTGTCTGGGGCCAGCAGTTAAGGTAACCAGAGGGCACTCACAGTGTTTTACACTCTTTGCACAAGTTTAATGTTTCATTCATCACAGAGCTGCCTCACTCTGGAAGAGAACACTGCCTGGTCCACTGGCACTAAGAGCACTGAGGTGGTTGTTAGGGGTGAGGTGAAGGGAGATATTTCCAGCTGAAAGTGGAAGGAGTGGCTTAAAGGGCAGGAGGTGCTTCCCAGATGAGCTTTGCTGGGGCAGGAGGCTCTTTGTGCAAACTGATCCAGATCCCAGGACAGCTCCGCCCCTGGAAATGGGGCAAATAGATGTGACACTACAGCATGCAGGAATTCTGAGAAAGATGACCAAAGTGGCAGCAAATGTCTAAATGATTTGGCAGTCCTCAGTCCTGGGATGGAACTGGGATCACCTGGAGGATTCTACAGGTGCCACTTTCAGCAAATTGATCTCATTTGGTCAAGGACATATCAAAAAGAAAACAGCTTTATTTCTTGTGTCTTCCTCTTGTTTACTCAGGTTTCCTCAAAATTGTCTAGTTCTTGTCTCTTTTTAAGTTTTACTGTGTGAGCAGTAAGCTTTAGCCATTTTTTGGCTGCTTCCTGTGGTGAATAAAGTCTCAGAATCCCTGCTTAGATCCTTCCTTCCTAACAGCATGAGTGCTTCTAAAGAGTACAAAATCCATCTGTGATCTAAACAAAAATGTGAAAACTTCCATAATCTATTTTCCCTCTGATCTCATCAGAGTTTAGCATCTTTGCCCTAGAAGAGATTGGAAACTTTGATTTATTTAATTTTTTCAAGCATCCTTTGCAAGTCTTTCAGGCTCAGGTATCCACTGTGAATTCTGATTCAGGGATCATCCTCCATGCAGGTTAAATTAATTAAAGTCTGACCCTAAAGGAGCATTTGGGGAATCAGGACATGCTAGAATGGATTTTGATTACAGTCACAGCCCTGCCTTACTGGATATTTATCCTTCCATGGTTAAAATCCATTCAGAGACTGATATTCTAGCTACCTTTGCAACACCAAGCAGCTTTACTAATAACTAGCAAAAAACCTAAAAAACTAGTAAAACCCCTCCCCAGACCTTCTTCAGGTCATGCCTACATCTCCTCACAGACAGAGTTGCAATATTTGGTGCAGAAATAATTTGCATCAGGGGACTCCAGACCACAAACATGCATTCCAAGGAACTGGTCAGACTCATGGAACAGACTCAGGGTAGGTGGGAGAAACCCCTGCAGGAGATCAATCACCTTTTGCAGCTCCAGTGAGGTTGTTGGAATGGACCCAACAAGCAGGGAAGCGGGGGCAATTGAGGCAGTTTTCCAAGTGATCACATGAGAGCCAGAGGAAAGGGAAATATTGCATTTTCCTCATAAGAAGTAATGTTCTTTTCACAGCCAGGCTTAGACAGGGTTGGTGCTGTCCCTTAGCGTTTTTGTCTCTTTCATTTGCACTGCACATTTAAAGAATTGAATAACAAAGTCTTTACAGAAATTAATAGAAATTTATAGAAATGAAAAGAAGTTGGCTAGACATTACAATTTCAAAATTTCTGGTAGCTGGACCAGCTGATGTAACTTTTTTTTAAGCTTGGGCCAGATCTCTGGAAACCTTGTCACATATCAAATAACACAGGGCATAACCTGGTTTACTGAAGGACTCCTTGGTACCTAAATGTGTATGTTTCACCATTTTTGTTGCAATTACAGGCTGTGTTCAGGCCCCATTCCCTTTGCTCATGCTCTCCAAGCCAAAAAAGTCAACCAAGAGTTACTGTCAGTGGTGGAATCCCAGAAGTTGCTCAAGCAGGAAGTGCCTGGCTGTAGGGATGCAATGTGAGATGCAGCAGGGAAGAGGGGGAAATAGGATGAAAAGGAGTGGGGATAAAGGGCATGCTCTAACTTCTGAGGCACTCAGTCTTTGCACACACAGCAGAGATCACCAGCAGCCAAATGACCACAGAGATTAGAACATATTAAACAATGCTCCCCTACAAAAGTACTGGCTGTCTTTCTAGCAACTGTGGCATTCACATTCTCTGGAAAATCCCTTTGCCCAGGATTTTTCTCCTGGGAAGCTGAGAAGCCTCAGAGAAAAAGGAAAACAATAATTATCTCATTTGCTTCTCCTGTGTTGTGCTCATGTGGAATGTGTTTGGAGATTGTTTACCCACAGGTGATTGTTTCATTGGATTCTGGAGTTGTTTTCACTCATTGGCCAACTGGGGCCAAGCTGTGTCAGGACTCTGGAGAGGGTCACGAGTTTTCATTTTTATCTTTTTAGCATTGTGTAAGTATCCTTTCTGTATTCTTTAGTATAGTACAGTATTCTTTAATATAATACAGTATCATAAAATAATAAATTAGCCTTCTGAGAACATAAGTCAGATTCATCATTCCTTCCTTCGTCTGGTGGTAATGCAAATACAATAAGCAAGAGCCAGTCTCTCTTTCTCTTCTACACAGTGTCCCCTCTCCTGGCCCTGGAGAGCTGCCAGCCTGCTCAGGCTAAGCCCACAAGCAGAAGTACCAGGCTAAAGTTGCTCAAGCAGCAGCTGCTCCGTCACCTTCACCCACAAACTGAGCTCCCCCCACACCAGAGCAAATACTGAGAGTCTGCAATGTTGTGGGGAAATTAAAGAGGATGGACCTTCTGCTCTTTCAAGCAATTCCTTCTGCAGAAAAGCTTTAAGGAGAGCAGACTGTTCCCCTGGTGCTCTCAAACAGCCATTTCACTTTCACCAGCCACTGGTGAAAATAATGGACATGGACCAGATAGATCTGATGGGACTGTAGTGATGCTTTTGAGGCCTAGAAGGAACACCACAAGAACTCCCCAAAAGCATGAAACCTCTGTGGTGCTGATATATCCGTTTGACACTGATGGGTGAAAAGCATTCTACCTTCTTATTTTGTGTTTTTTAACATTTCCTTTTCCAGCCTCCACTGAGGGGTGAACTCACCCTTGCAGCTGCTCCTGCACTGGCCAAAAGCCACAACCATAGGAAATCTGCATCCAGAGTAAACACACAGCAAGAATGCTGCTGTTTGTGTGTCCCATTTATTAGAGTCAGGCAGCCTTTACAGCAAATAAACTCCTGTCAGCTGAGATGTGCTAGTAAGGATTGCCTTAGGGTTTCTCCTCAGGGAACAGACAACTCTTGTAAGGCTCATAAGGCTGGCTTCTGCTCTCCAGTGGATTGGTACTTCTCAAAGTTTGATGGAAGCAACCACCAAGCAGTGACACTGGTTGTCATGGCTGCATGGAAGGGGGTTTTTTGCTTATTTTTGTTGTTAAAACCCAGGATTTGTTCCTCGGTTTCTTCAGAAGAAACATCTCTTAAGATGTGGAATTCTTATTTGGAACTTGAAGAATTTATATAACCTCACCTCTGCCATTGCATAGGGAATAATACTTAGTCAGTAGAGACTTTTAATTACCTTTTTTCTTTACTTTTTTTTTCCCTAGACAGGAGATTCACAAAATCTGAGAGGATACTTCCATGCAGCTAAGCCTACAAAAGGCTCAAGGAAACTTGAGGTGATGACAAGAAAATTATTTCATCATCATTCAGGATCTTTTCTTTGTTATTTTAAACACACCCATGCTAGGGAGTAAGCTTTGCCTGTGACTTCTGGACCTGTGTCCACAGCTCAGTCAAGGCAGGCTGAGAAGTGTGTGTGAGATTTTTAATGCAAAAGGGTGAGACACTTTAAAAAGAAAAAGGAATGAATAAAGCCATCTGTTTTCCTGCCAGAAATGTTTTTCTTTTTTTCTTTTTTTCCCCCCCACTCATTGATGCTTCCAAGCAAAGGGAAAAGGGAGTTGGGAGTTCCCAGTCAGCACAAGTGTGTTCATCTTTTCTCATGCCTGAGTTCTCCTTGAGCCAAAGCTTGAATGATTGGTTACAAGGGATCCCAGGCTGCCCCAGTGCTTCCCATGGAAAAATGGTCAAAGCCAGACATTGTTGTATACAATATTGACTGCTCATTTCTACTGCAGACAACAACTGCTGGCAATTAAAGCAAGACCTTTGCCCTACTGTTTGTAAACAATCTGGATGACAAGTCAACATGGAGATGACACACAGATCTGTCTTTCATTTCCCTCACACCAGATGCTGATCTGCTTTTGGGTTTTCACTGCAAAACTCAAATCAGGACTTGGATAAGGCTTAAATGACTGAAGTTTAACCCAAACAAGACTCAGTTGTCATTTGTGGAGGGAGGGAGGAGCTCTGAGTGTGCGGCAGAATGTGTCATTGCTCAGTACTCAAATTTTATGTGAGGTTTCTAAGCAATTAAAAAATTAAGATAGTGCTTGGACACTCTCAAGGTACTGCAGATTTGGTTGGGTTGACACACGGTTCAAGGGAGGGGAGGTTCACTGAAGCAGTGGAGGTTCAATTATTGCTGAAGGAGTCATGCCTCTAAAACATCTTTAGAGCAGAATAGTCCCAGTAGATGTGGAAATCTGGTTTCCTCCTCAGAAAAAGCCTGCACACACTATTTGTGACAACTGAACTCCTTATCACAACAGGGAATGAATCTTCTCTTCCCTCTGAAGCCTCCAAAAATAAGCACTAGAGCTTACAGCTTGAAAAAAATCTGCTTTCCCAAAAGGCACAATAGAGTTCTGATGTTTTTCTTTAAATATTCATGGTGATTAAAATTGAACTTTAATAGTTGCATGAATTCCTTTTAGGGTTGTGATGCTGTTTAATTAGAATAAGTGTGTTAGCAAAAGTGAAGAACATCCTTAAATTGAATAGTGATTATTACATGAAACTGAACTCCTTTTTCTTAATTTTTTTCCATTTCTTAGGCAATGTGACATCATTCTTCCAAAGGGTGGGGCTGTAGAGTTTTTTTTATTAATATATGCAGATCTAGTTCTGATTTTCTCACATTTTTGTGTGACCCCTGTAACAAAAAATTCTTACCTACAGACTTAGAGGATCTTATGACAAATATTGGTGCTATTTCCAGTCTTATATCAGAAGAGGAAAGTAAGGTACATGCAGGTACAATGACTCATGCAATATCAGCCAAGAGTCTGATGAATAAGTTGTGGAAAAAACCTGCCATGGTGAGCCCCAGGTCAAAGCCCTGCCAGTGAGCTCCCACTAATAGGGATTTTTGAAAGGAATAATTAAGCATTGTATGGAAAAATTCATCAGCCTGAGCTGGATTTTGTAGCTCTTCATTAATTCCCTCAACCATTCCCTCTCCTACAAAATCAAAACCGAACCCAAATGTCAGACTGGACTGGTACCAGCTATGATGAGGAGACTGGAGTAGGGAGGGAGGCATTTAAATGCTCTATTTTTTTTTTAGCAGACTCTGGTTCCTTTAAATGCCTGTGAATCTCAGTATCAGAACCAAAGAAATCTTTTGGGAGGTGTTTCCTTTCTCCACTTCCAGCAGCTCCTGACCCAGTGCCAAATACCAGAGGAGAGAATAAAACCAAAAAAGGGAAAGGACATCATCACTAGCTTTGAAGCAAGCATCTCCTGTGCCATCCAACAGTCCCCAAACATTCCATATGCTGCTGTCACACTTTAAAAGAATTACAAATATGTCACGACTGTGTATTGTCACATTGGCAGCTGAAGCCTGATAAGACACCAGGTCACTTCCTCTGTGTCACCTGTGCTCCCCTGCCAGGGTAGGGTAGCAGCATTCCCAGGCATCTTGTACAATCCAGGCATTCTTGGCTTTACTATTCTCAGGTATCTTCCTGCCAGAGCAGATTATGCCACCTGGGACTGCACAGGCTTTCACTTTAAGGTTTCATGAGCTACATTTTTTTTTTTGTTAATGCAGGAGAAAAATTAGAAAGAAGAAGGGAAAAAGTGCAAGAATGTGATTCTGGTTCTTGGGCTATTTTCTATAATTTTTTTTATAATAAAATACATATATCATTTTACCTTTCTGCACTTATTCATGTGTATTTTTTATTTATCTATATATATTTTTAGCTGACCTGTTTAACGGAGAAAAAGATTCCAGAGTTGGAGGGAAAAAATTATAATTGTATATATATATATATATATATATACACACATGTATAATGCAACATAATTTGAGACCAAATCTACAACTCAAATAATTTTTCTCTTAAATAGTTTTTCAGGTTGAAATCTTACCTCTGCTCCATCTGTGGGTCACAGTGGCATAAGCACTGCAATAGAACAGCAGCAGCACCAGAGTCTTCCAAAGCATCCTTCTCTTTAAAACGCGTATGTCTAGCTGTACAGTAGCTTTTTTTTATTTTCCCAGCTCCTTTCTTTTCAGGAATAAATGATGGCTTTTCCTCTCCCCCTCCCCCTTTGCAGAAGAACCTGCCTGTTCTTCTGAGTAGAGCTGAAGTCAGCGCACAGCTCCTCTCCCAAACCAAGTCTCCTCGGGATCAGGAAACTTACTTTCACAGACAGACTTTGTTTTTATCCACATCTGGAATGACTCATAGTGCATGTGAGTTTGCTGGCAGCTGGGTGAATAAATATCATTACATTTTTGTCATTGAGTTTCATTTGTTATATGGGCCAGTTGGAATTTATTTTCGTCCAATAAACTGCCACAAGAAACTTCATTAAAAGAGAGTCTGGAATTGTAGCTACTCCTCTGTAACACAGGGGGCTACACACTAACTAACCCCTGTGCAAGGCCAATCCCTCCCCTGGAATGATGGACAGCTGCCCTCAGACACTGCAGTCAGGGAGTGGGGCATGTGCTCTGCAAGAACATTTTGCTACTGTGATTCATATAATCACTCCTTTATTAAGAACATACCATGCTGCCTTTAGATTTCAGTTCTAGGCAAGACAGCTCCTGGCATTTTCCTCCATTTGGCCACTATGGATGACAGGAAGGTCCAAATCTTTAACTGGCTCTCCTCAATGGAACTTTGAGGAACAGTGAACAACCCTAAAGACAGGCTACATTAGCCAGGCTGAATGTCTCCACATTCAGCTGAGAAAAATAAAGGCTGAAGCTGAGAAAAATAAAAGGCTAGTGATAGACATCTCCTGGCTGATGCTGGGGCCAAGGAACACAGCCCTGGGAGAGCCTGTCCCAGGCTGACTCAGCATGGAGGAAGCTGCAGGTATCTACTGTCCCTGACACAGCTTCAGAATCATGGGCTGCATTTTGGGAATACAGCACCAAAATAACAGCAGGCTGGTATGTTGGAACAAACTGATAAAAAATAGGAATACAAGGAGTATTTACAAAACCAAGGGGCAGGGGGTACTTCATTTGGTACCTAGAAGTGATGAGTCTAATTCTCTTTTTTTTATGGGTGAGAGTAAGCCAGTAACAAATCCACAGACATCCATGAATTTATACTGGTGTAAAACTGGCACATAAGAAAGGAGACTGCAGCTCAGAAGGTATAAATAGAAGGATTAAGGAAAAGGATCAAGAGCTGGAATGACAGAGGGCACTGTGGCTCAGGATTAATGTGCACTGGCAGGAAGGCATGGAGAAAACCTGTTCAACTCCTGTGTGCCTGATGCCAACATCTGGCCTTAGCCTCAGTCCCCTCATTCCTCCCTGTCCCAGCTGAAACACCAACTGTAAAGGAAGGAGGAGGGTCAAATGAGGTTGTCTTGCTCAAGGCAATTCCACTTCTTTTCCTACATGCACAGATTTTCCTATGCTCAGACTGCCCCAGGTTACTCCCACATGAACAGCACATGAATGCAAGACAGTATTTTACATGCCAGGGAGATGACAAAAGGTGCAATTCAAGGGGAGGGTGGCTCAGCAGCTCTCTATATACAATCCTGTTACCATAGCATATGAAGGGTGGGTCTGAATGCAGGGTTAAATTTAGGTGTGGGCTCACTCCTGTGTCTGTCCAGAAATTACAGAGCTGGAGGAAACTGAGCTCTGTCTTCCCTAGAGAGGGGGAGACAGAAAGAGAGAGGATTATTTGTACTTTGTTCAGGTCACTTAGGATAGGATGAGTTGTTCTCAAAGGAGGTAGATTCAGTCACAACCTTGCCCAATTCTGAGGTGATGTGTATCAAGAATGATGATGTCACAGACATCTTTTCTGAAAAATCCTTTCCTTAGGATTTTTTGTCCTGAGAAGCTGAGAGGCCTCAGGAACAAAATGTAGACATTGATTATCTGCTGCTGTGGAATGCAACAGGTGGATCTGGGATTGGTCTCATGTGGTTGTTTCTAATTAATGGCCAATCACAGCCCAGCTGGCTCGGACTCTCTGTCCGAGACAGAAGCTTTTAGCATTCTTTCTTTTGCTATTCTTAGCTAGCCTTCTGAAGAAATCCTTTCTTCTATTCTTTTAGTATAGTTCTAATATAATATATATGATAAAATAATAAACCAAGCCTTCTGAAATATGGAGTCAACATTCTCGTCTCTTCCCTCATCCTCAGACCCCTGTGAACACAGTCACAGGATGATCTTAATGTCAACTGGGTCTGGGAACAAGGTGTTTTAAAGTCAGATAACCAAGGGAAAAGCATTACTTGGGAGGCACACTGCAGGCTTGAGAAAAGGAAGAAAATTATGAGAGAACCTAAAATCCTGTGGGGTGACAAAGGAACATCTTTACAGCGTTATTTGGAGTGTGGATGGAAACTTCTGAGGTGCTGTATCATGTAATTTCTTACATTTAAGGCAAAAACAGCTGATGAGAGAGGATTAAGGAGGTCAGACAGGCTGTATCCCCCCTAAACCAGAATCAGAGCCATGTTCTAGAGAGAGCCCTTTGGAATGGCTCTCTCTTCTGGCTGGCAGCAATGGGACACTTCCTCTACTTTTAAATTGTCACTGCTTTATGTATGCAGCCTAGAAAGGCTGAGGAGAAGAGTCCCAGGAATTTCCTTGCCTGCTTTCCCCCCTACTTCCAGCCCCTGGAGCAAGGATCCTGGGAGCAATGGAGGAATTGCAGCTGGGACAGAAGAGGTGTGTGGTAAGACAGGCATACGGATCAAAGGGACATGAGAGTATGAAATGATTGCTGAGCTCTCCTTTTCCAGGCCCTGGAGATGTTCTCTGAAGTTACATAATATATTTTTAAAATTGTTATTTATTTCTCCTTAATCTGAGTCTGGCTACAGAATCCTCTCCAGCAGCCTCTTCCTCATCTGAGCTCAAACAATCTCTACCCACATCCCAGAGAGCAGTGCAGTCTCCAGGCACTACAGCTTTGAGTGTCTCCCTGCATGTACCCCAGCAGTGTGGCAAATTTCCCTGTAAGACTGTGAATGATGCTCTCACATCTGTTTTCCTGCAGGAAATTCAGCAGCTGTAAATACAGCAGGTCCACAGAAAATAAAGAATGCTTTCTCTGTAGCACCTCCTCAAGAAGTGTAAATGTCCCTTCCTCCCCTCCTTAAAACTTTAAAATATTTTTCTCTCCTCTATGGATATATATACACACACAGAGTCCAAGCCTCCCTACTAAAAAGCCCTCCAGAGGAAGCCAGGAAATAAATCTTTCAAGCATCCTCAAGGCACTTCAACTGTATAACTCCTATTCATCTCATGACTATATTTTATTAGATACTTGCTCAATTTCAGCTCAAGGCAGTTCCTGTCTATGCTGGAGGTTTGAATCACTGCAACTATAATGAATGCTGAAGTAGGGTAGAAATCCTTGCTATTTATAAATTCTAACCATGGCTACGTTGCTTTGGAAGTATAAACAGGGGAGCTTTAGAGTGAAGAATTCATCCTGAAGATGCACCCAGAAGGAGAGGGTGCCATGCTGGTGCAGCCAGGAGGGTCAGGGCTGCTGGCTGGACAATATTCAGGTCTTAAATCAGTGTAGTGCTAGACTTAAGTGTCACAGTTATGTCAAGGTGAATATTTGTGTTTTACCCAGTCTCACAAATTTAGGTGCTGGAGCTGCAAGTCCTCTGGTGCTCCCAGTACCTGTGAGACCCCTCAGGCCCAGGCAAGGTGTGACTGCTGCCTCTGACAGGCTTTTTGAGCTGAAAATGGACATTTATGTAACTGCAATGACTAGATACTAAATAGCAAATATTCCATTTGAGTCCTGCATCCTGATGCTGTCAGTGAGTGTCTGTCACTGCTGTTCCCACACAGTCCTTCTGAAAAACCTGGAAATAGGGCAGGGAGGAAAGGAGTGCATGAGGAGCCAACAGGGAAGCTGTCAGCTGGCACTCTGCAGCACAGGAAGGGGGAGAGCAGGGCTTGTAGTGGTACTCCAAAGCTTTCTTCCCATCACAGATGCTGTCATGCTGGAGGAACAAATTCAGCCAGCTGGACACACAGAAATCCTGAATTTCCCAGGGGATGCTCTGGAGTGACCAGTGTATCAAGTGGGGCGTCCCTTTTTTTCTTTTTAGTGGCTCATGGTGTGAAATAACATAATCTAAAAAGTGACTGGAAGGGGGAGCAAGGCAATGGGTGATCAGGAGCCTGTGGGTCTCCCAAAGAAAATAATCTCTGTTTCACTGGAGAATACCAGCTGATGATACCAGCTCTGGCTCTGATGAGCTTTTCCCAAACCCAGGGCAGGATTTCAGTCTGCCCTGACTCCCCAGTCACTGTGGGTGTCCCTTGCAAATCGTCTGTCAAACAGACAGATTCTTTTTTTAAGATGTACCCTGTTTCAGTAGGAAAACAGAGTGCATATGGAAAGTTCCTCTGAGCAAGAATGTCTGCTCTGCAGCCAGAGCCCTGCCCTGTGCCACGGGCACTGCAGATCTGCCTGCCAGCCTCCAGCAGCGTGGAACAACGTGCCTGACACAGACACTGCTGTCCTGCCCACCACAGGGATGGAGAAATGGAGACAGGCACCCAGAGTGACTCACACACTGAAGGAACTGATGGTGGAGCTGGGGGCAGACACTGAGAGCACATCCATTCCTATGCCCAAATTATAAAGGGCTGCTCTGACACTGCAGGAGCTCACACAGCACCACTGCCATCTACCAAAAAGAGAAAGTGGCTTCTGCAAGAGGAAAAGAAATACCCTCTTAACAAGGAGAACAAAGAGAGGGGGGAAAATAGCTGTGCACAAGCTCCTAGGAAAAGAAAAGATCTTTTTAAAACAGACTACTGGCATTTGAGCCCCACAGTCCATAATCACTATTGCTGGCCCCTCAGCTGAGCTTGCAGCTTCCTGCAGCAACAATTTGGATGTCAGAATCCCACCAAGCCTAGAGAAGCCACAGCCAGGATGGACCTTGTATGACCACACAGAGCCACGAGCTGGAAGCTGGAAGGAACTTTAGGGCACCTTTCAGTTGTCCTTGTTCTCGGGTTGCAGTTGATAATTGTTGCCCCGAGATGTGCAGGATGTCTCTGTTTCGGCCCGCGCCGCTGAAGAACGAGTCTGGACTCTTCACTTTTCAGTCTTGAGGTTGTTTATTAACTCTTATCTATAAAATTTTCTTCCTGCCCAGCTGAAATCTGCTCAGCAGGGCAGCCACAGGCACTCTGACCGCCCCCGAGGCGGTGTTGTCCTTTTATACCACAAACTACATATAACATATTTACACTTAATTCCCAACACCTATCACCTATGTTAGACAGTGCACTTCTACTCTAAACCAATCCCAAAGTGCCAACACCACTGCAGAAAATGGAGAACAAGAAGAAGAAGAAAGGCTAGACACACCCAGATTCCTCCATCTTGTCCATATAACCCCCATACCAAAAATCCTAAAATCTACATTTTCACCCTGTGATAATTTAATTATTATACTATTCAAACTTCTGTGACTTTCATGTCCTCACACAAAGCTGGTAACTTGTTCCAGGAGTCATAATCAAATCCCCAGGTGTTCTGGGCTGCGTGCCAGGGTCTCTGAGGCCCTCAGCAGGGTCCTTGGCACCTCTGGACACCCAGAGGGATGCACTGAGCTCCGACACTTGTGGCCCAGAGCTCCCTTGTTGCCTTCACCTAGCTGCCTGAGCTCCCATTCACAGGAGCACTTAGATGCTGAGCTGATACTTCACAGATTTACATTTAAGTAACTGAAATTTAAATTCTGCACATGCAGCTTTGCAGATATCCGAATTCCTTGTGTGCCTGAACTTCCCCTGTGAGGCTTCTTAAATGCTTGTATCACTGTATCTACCTTAAAAAACAGAGCTTCTTACTTCCTAGTTCTTATTTCAAACAAAATGTTGAGGCTTGTCTTACTACTCACAAAACCATATGATTGCAAAGGCCCCTCTCAAGTCCCATGTTGCACATTTCAGTTTTTTCCACATATTCAGGAAGCAGATGGGGAACATATTTTGCTCTGTGACTTGTGTGTTTGAGAAGTTGTCTGCTTTATAAGGTGTCCTGGCTCAGCCCATTCTCTGCCTGAGGAGATGTGGATGTACACCACAAGAAACTCCCCTAAGACCCAAATTACAGGATCTTCTGGGCTGGAGCTTTTCAGCTCTGCTGCTGAATCTCTTACTATCTGTGGGAGGTAATGAAATATTTATTGTGGCAGAGAGAAGGAAAATGAGGGTGGTGCTTTTTTGCCATGATCACAGCACTCACAAGTAAGATGCAGGTTTTACTGCCTAGCCACCATTTTTATTTGGAAGCAGGATACATTCCATCAGTACTGCATTACTCACCAAGCTCATATAAAAGATGGAAGTTTAAGTTGCCTCAAGTAGAAGATATATTTGAATCCAGGTACTTGGTTCTTACTTCAATATGTTAAGTATCTAAGAAAAGCTCTCCTGCTTTAGATAAAAATTAGGTAGAGAACTCATTTTTGCAATGAAAACTTGAGCAGAGACGAATAACTCCCACTAGCTTTAAGCTCCAAAGAGACACAAAATTTAATACTCCCCTTTCTTCTTGGTATTTCCTCTTGACTAGCTTAGAGAGTCTCTGTGTTTCAGCCTGGATTATGTGAAACATTCTCAGAAATCAGGCTTTCTCCCCAGGCACTGTACAGATAGCCCAGATACTGAAACTGGAGCTGTGAATACAGCTCAGAGTGATGCTCACAGTTTCACCCCAGCAACAGTGAGCCAGAGTCTTCCCTAAACCAAAACTTCATAAAAAATGATATTTCAGTATAGCAGCTCTGGGCAAATGTGTGTTAGACTACGAAGAAATTAATGATGCCACCTCATGATGCAGATGCTTTTTGTGTTCAGTGCCTCAAGCATCAGTCAGGGCGCTGCTGCTGGCAGCAATCTGCAGTGGCAGGAGCAAGGAGAGAGGAGAAGGAGTCAGCAATCAGCAGGATCCAGCACAGAAATCACTGATGGGAGGCTGATTTCCTTCTCTTGCTGCACCTTATAAAGTGCAGACTGTTAACGTTCCTCATGGCTGCTTGGGCACTGCTGGTGTAAATCACTACAGCTACACCTCTCTGAGGATTAATATCAGCCTATAAGCATGCAGACCTTGCTGGCTAAAGCAGAATGAGCCTTTTGGGTTGTTTAACTTTCCACAGATCCCAACAGTTCTGCTTTGCTGCAACCTGTTGGCTGCCAGTGTAAGCTCCAATGGCACGAAGCCAATGGAAACTCCAGGGCCATGACTTAGAGTTCAGCAGCAGAAAGTGCTGTTAGCAGTGCTACTGTAAAACGGGGTCTGAAATGCAGCAGACAAGAAATATCTGCCACAAATCACTGCTAATATCATAAAGGAAGGTCAGCTATGCAGAGCATTTCCTGCTTTTCAGCCTGCAAAGCCAGTAATGACAGCAGTGAACGTTCACAGGGGGAGTTGCATGATTAAATCCTCAGAACTGCAGGGGAAAAAAGTCTCCTCAGTAAATGTTATGAAATGTTAAATCCAAGGCAAAATAAAAACAGAGCTTTACAATGCAAACTCAGGAATAACTGGTGCTATCTCAGGAGCAGAGTAAAACACCAAATGCTGAACACAAGCTCTTTCCCACTCATTATCAAGAATAGCCAGACCAGAGCATTCTAGACATTTTATATTTTAGTTCAGAGTCTATGATTCAGCAGCTTATCAAAACTGTGGATAAATTTGTTCTGGGGTAAGGAGAGAGACAAAGACTCTGGCTAATAATTATAAAATTGATAGATTAGAGACACAAAAAGGATGGATTATGTGGTGATAGTATTAGAGGTGGGGTGCAATGAAGTAGCATTGCATGAAGGCTCAAACTGGAGTGAGATGAGATTGGATCATGCAAAGAGGATGACAGAAGAGGGGAAGGGTGAGGAGTGGGTGCCAGATGCAGGTGAGGTTATGACATCAGCAAACAGACAGAGGAGCTGAACAGAGTCAAAAGGGAAGTGCAATGTGAAAGTTTGGTGCATGATCTGAAAACTTTCATCTGCTGCTTCTGCCTTCTAACACACTGATATTGCCACTTGTTTACTCCAGGGGAACACTGGTGGGGTATTGTATTTGTGTTGCCCCCAGACAAAGGAAGCAATGATGGATCTCACTCCATGTTCTCAGAAGGCTAATTTATTATTTCATGATACTATGCTATATTAAAGAATACCATACTAAACTATACTAAAGAATACAGAAAGGATACTTACAGAAGGCTAAAAAGCTAATAATGAAAACTCGTGACTCTTTCCAGAGTCCTGACACAGCTTGGCCCTGACTGGCCAATGAGTGAAAGGAACTCACTCCAGAAACCAGTGAAACAATCACCTGTGGGCAAACAATCTCCAAACACATTCCAGACAAGCAAAACAGAGGAGAAGCAAATGAGATAATTATTGTTTTCCTTTTTCTCTGAGGCTTCTCAGCTTCCCAGGAGAAAAATCCTGGGCAAAGGGACTTTTCAGAGAATGTGAATGTGACATTGGGGCTCTTCAGGGAAGGATGGGGGACTAAATACAGGAGAGATGAGAGGGCAACTCAAACTATTCCCTTCAGGCTGAAGCAGAAGGGTGGTTCAGCTCTTCCCTTCTTCCTAGGCAGCCATGTGAACAAAGCAAGGAGAGATGCACCAGGTGGTCTGCAAAGCAATGCCTGACCCTCCAGACACCAAACACTTCCTCTGGAAAATGAGCATTCCCTACCACACCAAGCCTTTTTACACTGAGAAATCACAAACCAATTGCATTTTCTCTGTTGAACGAATATTTACAGCTCACAGTCTCCAAAATAAGACCCTTAAACCAGTTTGCAGTTACATGGGATGCAGGAAGTCAAAGCATCCTCAAAAAAATGGGAGGTCTGATGTGTGTGTGACACCTCAGATCCACTGAGAATGTGCAGATCTTTAGAGAGGCAAGAGTTACTTTTCTTTGCTACCAGTACACTTGGCTGTCACGCCTCCAGGGAACCAATTCATCATTTCCTGAAGCAGCCAAGTTTTCAAATAGGAGAACAACTTTGTGGCAAAGGTCTTCAAGAGTAATCCAGGGATCCTTCTTTGTGTGATGCAGGCAAACATTTGCTTCAGGTAAAAGGCAAACTTTGAGTAAAACACTGACATTTTTTCTGCCTTGTTTACCTGTGAGCAGTAAAGGAAGGACAACACTGCCCTTGTTCCTTGTCTGTTTATCTCTTTAGACTCTAAAATCCTCCAGCCACAGCCTGTCTGTGCCACACTGAGCACACAAAGCCCTCACTTCTGCTGATGCCCTGGGGTGCTTTAGGTGTCTGACCAATCCCCCATTCTGTGCCTATGACTGCAATGAGGCACCAAGATGAAGGAAGGGAGAGAGGAATTTTCACTTTATTTTATTCAAACAGGTCCCACCATGAAGCATTCCCAGCTGACATAACCAACAGCAATATTTAGCACACAGATTTGTTGGGAAGCCTTAGGAGATGAAACAAAGTGACCAGATTCTTCAGATTAAAAATCAAGACACCTGTTTCACATGTAGAGAGGACACATAAGAGAGACTGCAGATCTACTCACCTCTCCAGGACTTTCTTTGGCTGCATTTAGTGAAACAGCAACTATATCATAGTGATAAGAGCTGAGACACAGCTTTACTGACAGCACAGAAAATAACATGCAGGTTGGAGAGGAAATGGAGGTCAGAACCAATTAAATCTCCTAGGCTGCACAGACTCAAGTAAAAATCAATAACCTGAATGCATGAAGTGCTGGATTTTTGTTCAAAACACATTGTTTTCAGACTTGTGAACCACGATTTTTCTTGATAAACAACTGTAAAGTGAATAGCATCTTAAAGCCCTAGACTGTATCTTGGGCTTCAAGAGAGGACTGAACTCATTGATTTAACAACTCAGGCTTATAGCTAAAATCTGTCCAGGATGCAAGATTTGATCAAGGATAAAGAAGCAAAGGTGGGTGGAAAGCACAGGTAATGCCCTGGCTTTAAAAGAGCTCCCATAACTGCTTTAAATCACTACAACTTTCAAGAGACTCTTCCCAGCAGTGATGCCTGGCTCTCTGCTGGGGCTCACAGGGCATCCTCTCAGCCTGTGTGCACACAGGTGGTGGATGCAACATTCCAGCCATCCCCCCAGGCTCCTGGAGCTGCCTCTGCCTGTCCTGGTGCACCTCCCCATCCCCAGCAGCTGCAGCCACCCAGTGCCACGTTGCATGACAGCATAAAATACTACACTGTGGTGACAAAACTGCCTCAGGGCCTTTATAAAACTGTTTCTAACAGTGCCAGCTTCCTAAAAAAATCCCAGAATAAACCAAAACAAACAGATTGTGGGAGTGAATAACAGGCACGAAACAGAGTTCTTTCTCTTCCAGAAAAATAATGGATGCATACAGCAGGCAATTCCCCTGCTGGAGAGGTCTGAAACCTCTGCAGTTAATGTATATTCCAGCTAATGGGAGTTGTAATCATTGGCACCAGGCCCACGTTTAGGTCAGTACCAGCCCTAGCACAAGGGAGGCATTCAGAGGCAGCTCACATCCCAGGGCAGGAGAAATGAGCTGCCAATTGTGTCAGACTGCTGCCTCAGGAGGGGGGGAAATGGAGCTGCTGCTGCTGCTGCTGCCTGCTTCATTTCTCTGATCCCTCCCAGAATAAGCTGCCCCTGCTGTGCTAGCACCCACAAACCATCCAATATTATAGCACAGCATTCCTATTATCTGCAAGGATTTCTTGATCATGTCACAGTGCAGGGTTGACAACACAACCAAATACCTCTCTTGCTGCTGAGAAGGGTGTGAACTGGTGCCTCTCTGAGGTGCTCTCACTTTCTTCTTCAGCTTGGCACAAAAGCTTGAGGGCAAATGTAATGGAAAAAGCAGGAAATTCTCACCTCCTCTGTTTTCCTTGAAGAGCTATAGATGGAGGCATGTACACATGTCTGTCTGTGATCATACAGCAGGACACTGCTAGCAGCAGCTTCCTCAGCCAGGGGACAAGGTGTCTTTCATGCCTGTGAATCCCAGCAGTGCAGAATCTACTGCAACCTTCCCTCTCTGATGGGTGTCACTCTTCAGAGGTTGTATCAGCTGCTCCTTTGCACCCTGGGCTGTGTCAAGTGCCAAGACACCAGGGGAACACTCTAATTAGCCTGACTTGCACCAAGCCTCCAGTGAACTGAGGATCACTCAGCACTGAGACTTCCATCCTATCTGTGAGCTGAACAATTCCCTACGGCTGAGTTACTTTACTTCAGTGGGACTTGAACCATTACTTTTGTTCCCAAATCTTTCTGTCACACACAATAGCAAAAAGTGTCATGGAGGCCAGAGTGACCCTGGCCTGCCTGCCTTCCTTCCTTCCTTCCTTCCTTCCTTCCTTCCTTCCTTCCTTCCTTCCTTCCTTCCTTCCTTCCTTCCACCACTTCCTTCCGCCACTTCCTTCCTGTTTCAGAAGAGACAGAAAGCCCTATCTCCCTTTTCTAAACAGTAAAATCAATGAAGTTCAGTTAAAAGAGGTGGCAGGGAACTGTCTGGTTAATATGTTCCTGCTTGGAAAACATCAACTAAATGAAACCAAAATTTTCTGAGTCAGGGAAAATATGTGTGCCGTTTCTGGCAGGAAATGTTTCTAAAACTCAGAGGGAATTGTTGGGCCAATTTAAGAGAGCATTCAGTCCTCAGTGAATGAAGGAAATATTTTAGTGTATTGCTACAAAACATGGAAAATTTGGATTCAAATCCTTGTAACTCCCACATTTGAGAAAGGAACCTTACCTGTCACTTGCCCACATGTGGAGAGAATCCTTCAGGCTCCTCCACTGTAAAGACTCCATTGCCTTCAAGGAAATCAGTATTAATGGAGACAGGGATTCCAACTTGTCTCCTTCACATCCCATCAGCCTTTTATAAACCTAATAAGCACCTTCCTCACTTGTCTTCTTAATGAGTATTTACTTATACAAAGTGAAACCTCTTTAACAAAAGGAGTGAAGTCAAACCTCTCTTTCTCTGAAAGGTGTTGGATTTGTCTCAACATTTTTTGACAATGGAAAATCTTTTGCAGGGCAGAACCCCTGGTTTCCACTCAGCATTAATTATGCCCCTTTAAGAGATATATGATAAGCTGAACTAGGTTTAATATACCTCATTAAGTGCGGTTTGGGCACCAAAATTCAAATCAGTAATGGCTTGGATTTAGTACTTTTAATTGATCTTACAAAGCTCAAAAGGATTATGCAAACAGTTGAAGAAATGAAGAAGTTTGTCTTCCCTTGGGGCCATATTGTGTCCAGAAAAAGCAGTGGTAGGTTTTTATCTATAGACACAGGTTTTATGACAATCCTTTTTGTAGGAACATGAAAAAGTCTACGAAAGTGCAAAACAAGATGCCTGTGTCCCTTTCATACATCTGTGTTCACATGACTGAGATATCTTCTCTTTTACCCAAGCTTCAGAGATGAGGTTTCCTCAAGCAGAATTCAAATCTCTAAAGATCTTAAAGAGCTCGGCATCAAGGGGGGGTGTGGGGGGTGCATCAGTATCACTGCTGAGAGTGCTGGAAACACCAAAGCATCAACAGAATCAGAGGGAGGTGTGATGGGAGCTGGGCAGAACCACACCAGACACGTCCCCCTGTTTGTAAAACCTCCCCACTCCATGGGGGAGCAGCCCTGCAGCACCCCTGGCATGGTGAGATTGTCTGAGGCAGCTGACACTGAAGAGCTCTCACAGTGGTCAAGAGCATGCAGATGAGGGAGATATGGAATGGGAGCAAATGATAAGGATATCATGATATGGAATGAATCTACACTAATGGGAGTTAAGGAATAATCCCATGGGGGCAACGCTGCAGGGCAGGCAGTAAAAAGAGAAAAGGAAAACAGAAAAAGGAAAACAGCAGAGGAGAAGTGTGGAAGAAGTAACCTCCTGTCTAATGCATGTGCAATTGTAGCATGGAAGCAAAGGTGTAGCCATGATATTTTCTGAAAAATCCCTTTGCCAGGGTTTTTCTCCTGAGAAGCTGAGAGGCCTCAGGAACAAAATGTAAACAATGTTTATCTGCTGCTGTGGAATGCAACAGGTGGATCTGTGGTTGTTTGTAATTAATGGCCAATCACAGTCCAGCTGTCTCAGATTGTCTGGTCAGTCACAAGGTTTTGTTATCATTCCTTTCTATTCCTTGCTAGCCTTCTGATGAAATCCTTTCTTCTACTCTTTTAGTATAGTTTTAATATATCATTACCTTTTAATATAATATATATAATAAAATAATAAATCAGCCTTCTGAAACATGGAGTCAGATCCTCATCTCTTCCCTCGTCCTGGGACCCCTGCAAACACCACCACACAAAGGTCTGAGTTGAACTGCAGAGCATGGCTGGAGATGAGGAAAAAAGTACAGAAAATCCATTTTAGCACAACGCTCTGAGGATTTAGCCACAACATGACTGTGGAGCTTTATAGCCTCAGGACAATGGGCATTTCCAGCTTGCTGCTTCCACAAAATCTCATTCACCAAGGTGCCTTCTGCACCCCTCCTCCTCCTGGACACCAGGAGAAGCCTGTGCTTTATGCTGGGGTATATTCCCTGGCCAGCAGGGCTTCATTCACCCCTGGGGGCCTCATTACAGCCCTGGGGCCCCTCTTGGCCAATTTGCTGGTCAGGATGGTGCAACTGGGAACTGCCTGGCCTGGAGCTGCTCCTCCAGGTCAGACCTTGTGCCTTGTGTTAGCAAAGGGGTGCCAGGCTGGTTGGGTACAGAAAACACACTTGGCAAATTTTATCTGAACACAGGTAGGCTCGAGTGCAGTGACAAAACCAGCTCTGTGCACAGTGTGTGCTAGCGGGTCGTTAAGGAACCAGAGAAGGCTTGAAAACAGAGTAGGAAAAGTTGCTCAGATTAACAGTCCTCTTGGGACCACTCCTACATCCCAGTGACCTCTAAATGTAGATTTATGTCACTATTAAGTATCAGATAACCTCCTTCTGTGACCTGTGAAATTTCTTGATCATTAAATTCAAACAAAGTGTCCAGATGAACGGAGAGTTTCAAAATGCTGTACATTTCACTTCCAACAGGTCCCTCTGTGTCCTCACATGGTGCTGGCTGTTGACAGCAGAAATGAGAGGAAAATTAACCCTGTACTCTTAAGAGCTGGATCTAATGGTTATGTCACATTTGAGTTAAAATAGGAGAATAAGGGAAGGAGACAGATTAGGTAGAAACAGATTCTGGGAAGTAACAAAGACAGATTAAATGTAAATGTTAATAAATTACGGAAGCAGGAAAAAAAAATTAACATAATCCTTTATGAAATTATAAAAAGATGGCTGATCCCTTCTCTTTTCCCTCTCTCTCTCTTTCAGCCACTGTCTTTTTTATTTTTATTTTGACAGTAAGCCTAATAGAAAACCACAGCTGAGCTAAGTTGTTGAAACATTGGACAGCAAAGGGAAAAAATGAAGGCAGCTTTGCAGATTTTACAGGTTACTGCCTCTGTGACAATAACCTCTTTTATTCCCTCCACCCCCTCCCTCTGGGGATGTGCATGGCCTGCTGTCTTTAGCTGGAGAGCAGAAAGACACTGAGCAGATAACTGGTTTCAAGCATGTGTCCCAGGGAGATAATACTGCTGACGTTATTCTAATTTTTCCTAATAAACTAGGGCTTGGTCCTGAAACACCCTCTTGGGCAAGGGGCCCAAACTTATTTCAGGAGCCCTATTTTAATCCCAAAATATTATTTGCAACAGAGCTGTTAGGTCTTCATGGATAGCTGGATGGGGCAGAACTTTATGTTTGGTGTTTGCCAGGCAGAAAGGAGACAGGACATTGTGAAAAATGCATATTTTATGATTGGCTTTTGGCAAATATTAAAATGAATATTATATGTGTTGTGTTAGAAAGTTATGCTGTATTAATTTTCTTAAGTAGTGTGTTAAATATAGTTTTAGGTTATAACAAAATGTTAAAATACAAACTATGCTTTGCAAGATACTTTTTTTAAAGAAAGGACTCGCAGCGAGATAGCAGCCACAGGACACCTAAACCTTTCAGAGAAAAGGAATTTATTGCTCTATTATCAGAAAAAACAAACTTCTTCCCGCCTTGCTCAGGCTTGAAGACGCTGTTAGAATTATGAGGAAGAAGCTGATGATGACCAGACAGAATCCTGTGTTTGATTGGAATTTATGCATCATGTATGAGGTGTATGAATATGCAACAGGCTGTTATTTTTAAGGGTTAATCCTCCGTTAATGTGTGTCCTTTTTCAGGCTTATTTTGCCCAGAAAGAGGTACCTGGACCATCTGTAACTCTTTGTTTCTATTGTCTCACATTGTCCTAATCCAAATTGTCCAAATTATTATTACTCTAATTATATTACTACTTTTATAACCATTTTATTACTATTAAACTTTTAAAATTCTAAAAACAACTGATTAGCATTTTCCACAACATTCAATGGTGGAGCAGAAACTGTGTCTCCCACTGTAACCCATAGCTGCAAATTAGGAAGGATGCACATTCTCCCCAGCAGCTGTCCTTACTCTGCCTGCCCCCATGTCCCACAGTCTCCTGTAGCAGTATCTTCCTTCCTCCTGGCATCCGGCCCTGGGGCTGAAGGAATGGCTGGGAGCCAAGCCCTGCATGCCAACTTTGTGGCTTTGCAGTTTACTTGTGGTGGTTTACTCTGCCTCCCTCTTTGCCCAAATGCTCTTCTTAGTTTACTCCTAATTATAACAAATGCCATCTCTCTGTGGCTCCCTGTGGCATGTCAATTAGTCTGAGAGGAATTACCGAATTCAAGGAGAGCAGAGAAGACGTGTGTGCCAAAACCTTCCCCATGTTGTCTCCCTCTCTCCCATGTGGACACCACCAGAGCAGAAGCAGCTGACCCAGCTGGCACAAAAGGTAACAAAAACGTTCCAAACCCCACCCAAGGCCATTGAAGTAATTAGA
Organism: Agelaius tricolor; assembly: GCF_023055355.1. Classification (NCBI taxonomy): domain Eukaryota; kingdom Metazoa; phylum Chordata; class Aves; order Passeriformes; family Icteridae; genus Agelaius; species Agelaius tricolor. Next base: position 10,956,133 of record NW_027269263.1, read on the forward strand.
ATGACGCCCCAAGGGCTATTAGTCAGGCCCATAAAGAGCACATACTTTTAAAGTTAGTTGTCACCACTGCGGCGGGGAAAGGAAAAATTAGTTTTATATAGCTGGTCGCTGTGTCAGCCTGAATCTTCTCTGCACAGTTAAAGCAAGATCCTGTGGGGAGCAGCCTCTGACCTGGATTAGCAGATTTCCACACGTGGATGTTGCTCCCTGGGATCTGCTTGGGATTCAGCTGGCATCCTCTCTCCTTGCTCTGAGGGGACAGACCAACCTGTATGAGTGCAGATGGACATCTCCAGGTCCTCAGGTCCTTTCCCAACAGCTCCTGTGCCACTCCCAGCCCCACAAAAGGCAGAACAATTTTTCTGAATTCAGGTGGGAAAGCTCTGTAAAAGACCTGGGGCTGGGACCAAGGGCAGTGCTGGGGCATGCTGACACCTGGAGCAGGCTAACCTGGAATTGCACACCCTGGAGCTAAAGCAAGCTGCTCAGTGCCTGCTGTGTCCCAGCTCTCCATGTCCCAGCTGGTGCCACCGGGATATCCAAGGGTGGGAGGAGAGGTGGAAGCCTCCTGTAGTGGCAGGAGCAGGCTGGGCAGAGGAACAGAAGCTCTCTGTTATAGATGGATGATGAGATGATTGTCTCTCACAATTAAAAGATCACTACTGTGTGAATATTAAGAAAAGCTTTAGTGCTGTACAGTTATGTTATTGTAGTTTAGATGTCCTCTGTTCTCCCCACAGTTCCCTTTCCCCCTGTATTGTTGCCATCAGACAGCCTGGGCTGTCTAGGACAGGTACAAAGAGGCTGCACAGGTGTCCCTGGCATGGGGCAGTGGGGAATGGAAAAGCTTGGGGGTGCTTAGGGGGGCAGCATGGCAACACCTGACCTCCAATCCAGTTACAAGCAGGCATCTCCACTGATCAATGGCAAAGAGGAGCTGACTGACAGACTCTGGGAGGGGCCAGGGCTGGCTGATGAAACTCCCAGGGGTATAAAAGACTGAGCATCCATCTTGAAGATGAACTGGCCATGTGGTATCTATGAGGGCAGTTCCCAGCACTGTTAATTTTTCCTTATGTAGTCCTTTTGTTGTATTTTGTTAAGGTTTAATAAACCTATTTAAATTTTCAAAGTGGGCAGTTTTCTCTCACATCTCTGTGCACAGGTGCTCTGCAGCCTCACTGACACCTGGAAAGAAACATGGTACATGCTCCTGCTGTCACCACGGCAGGTCACTGGGGAGAATGCAGGAAGAAGTTCCACTGTGCTTTGGAGGGCCCTTTTTTAAAATGAGGAAAGTTGTGTTTAGTCGAGGAAAAAAGCACACTTCTTCCACCCACACAGAGATTAATTTTCCAGGTTCTCAAACTTGGCACGAAAGTTATGAATCCCATTTAAATGAACTGTTTGTTCTTTACAAGGAAGCATAACATAGATTTTTAATTTTTTTTTTTTAAAGCTGCTTGTGGTGAGAAAATGACACCATATTTGGTGTCTGTGCTAGCTAGGAAGGTATGTTGTTGTTTGTTGCATGCTTGTTGCATTTGGTTTTAATTGGAGAAAATTCATGTCATATTCTTCACAGCTTTTATGACCACTTGCCTGGGCCTAGAGCTGTTTTTGTATTTAAGATTTCTTGTCCCACAATTGCATGAAATTCCTTTTTTCCTGAAAAGGAAATTTCAATATATGACTGATTGCAAGACTGAAATTCTGCCTACAGGGTAAAAACTCTTCTAACAGTATCTGTAACTATGTGAGGGCCACATTTAGTCAGAAGAAAGAAAATATCTCTGAAGTACAGATCAGTATTTGCAGAACCATTGGAAAAGGTTGAGAAACAAGACAATGTGCAGTGTGAAAACAAATCTCAAATTGTGAGGTGGGAAGAAAATACTGTAGCTCAAGTGAGCAGGCACTGTGCTGGGATTAGGTCTGTTGTGAGCTCACTACAATGGGGGCTGCTGCCATGAGAGGGTGAAGGAAGGACACAGGGCATGGGACTGGGCCCCAATCCTGATGAAATTCAAGAAATAAACTGGACTTCAAATTCAGAGGTTCTCATTTAATGTGAAAGCTGCATTTCCCACTTTCTGGTAGCTCCAGACTTTCAGACTTCCTTAAAAACTTTTTTTCAGTTTTTGGACGAAGAGTTTTCTAACTTGAAATAAGAAGCACAAGTTGTGTTTCTCCTGTTTCAAAGTTTAGGTAAGATTAAAGGCTTGAGTTTGAATCCATAAGAAAAAAAAAAAAATAAATGCTATAAATGCTATTTAAATTATTATTTTGATCATCACCATAAACCTACTTTTCCAAAATACAATAAAACTTTTTAAAAAGTATTTCTTAAATAGACCATAATTAAAATATGAAATTACTTAATAGCAAGTATTTTCTCTATCATGAAACATGATCCATATGCTGGATACTTTAACCACAAAAAGTCTGTTCTGCTGAATTTGCAGATCTGTATGATTTATTTTATAAACATTTAAAGGAAACACGAAATTGCATTCCTTGTGGCTGGATGAATACAGAAAGAAAAATGTAGATTTGGATATAGATGCAATTTGTTACAGCTTTTGAAGCCTGAATCTGTTCTGAAATAAAAGGAAATAATAATAATAAAAAAATAGCTAAAAAAAGTAATTACAAAGTCTGAACTTTATATAATACTAAAGTGCTTCCATTCTGAATGGGCTAATATTGCATTTCCAACTGGCTCATGGTGCTTTGCAGCTGGATCACACACACTTATTGCTGGAACATTCCATATTTTAGGATGCCCTCCACACTGCCATGCAACCATGTATTAGGTGTACAAAATCCCAGTGTGTGAGCATTGCTGGAACAGCCACTCAACATCCCTGCTGTGTTCCCCACTGCTCCTGGCACCTCTCCACACATCCTGACAATCTACTGGGTGGCAGGAGAAGGCATTTTTAGGTCAGGCCATCATCATGCTTGGAATTTAACCATCCTTTCAAACATGAAAAGGAACTGTGAAAGTCCTACAAGGTGGTCTATGGCAAAGCATCAGTCAGAAATTTGGGTCCAATCAGTTCTGTTTGCTCCAGTGAGCATCTAATGATGTGGTCGACTTACACATTCGGGAAGCTGTCCCATCTTGGTAAATGATGCAAATTTATGGTGAATTTGACAAGTCTTTTCTAAATGTGTTCCAAAATTCATTTTCCTCATTGTTACAGTTGCTCTGCACATCCTCTAGGTAACCTGAAGTTCCTGACAAAATGGAACAGCATTAAAGCATTTTGTCATTGTGAGAGTGGTGAGAGACACTGGCACAGGCTGCCCAGAGAAGCTGAGGATGCCCCATCCCTGGAAGTGCTGAAGGCCAGAATGGATGGGGCTTTGAGAAACCTGGTCTAGTGGTAGGTGTCCATTCCCATGGAGGGCATTGGATGATACTTAAAGTCCCTTCTAAATCAAACCATTCCTTGTTCTATGATTCTGAAGATAACAGGAGCATATCAGCTACCTCAAAATCTCTGATCATACCTGTAGCCATGATATTTTCTAAAAAATCCCTTTGCTAGGATTTTTTCTCCTGAGAAGCTGTGAGGCCTCAGGAACAAAATGTAACCAATGGTTATCTGCTGCTGTGGAATGCAACAGGTGGATCTGTGATTGGTCTCGTGGTTGTTTGTAATTAATGGCCAATCACATTCCAGCTGTCTTGGACTGTCTTGGTTAGTCACTTTTTATAGCTTTTGCTATTCATTCTATTTTTTTTTCTATTCCTTGCTAGCCTTCTGATGAAATCCTTTCTTCTATTCTTTTAGTATAGTTTTAATATTATATATAATAAAATAATAAATCAGCCTTCTGAAACATGGAGTCAAGATCCTTGTCTCTTCCCTCTTTCCGGGACCCCTGTGAACACCACCACACATGCCTAAACTCATACATGGCAAATATGTGGCACCATGAAAATGCTTTCAACCTTTCTGAAAATGAGGAATATCTCAGCAGAAATGGAACCTTCATCGCCCTATGGGTGTTAGAAATGAAAAGGTAAAGAGATCTCCAAAACTCAGAGCACAGTTCTGTGAGCAAATGGGCACAGGTAAGTTACCCTTCACAGCAGTATGGAGAAAGAATGTTCTCAGTACCACAAAACCTGCTGAGTTCACTGGAATTCATACTCTGTGCCTTTGGCTCTGCCACTGCATTTGTATAATGCCTTACACCAGCATTGTTTTTATGTCTGTGCAAAGCAGACATAAAAACATAAAGCAGTCTTTAACCACAGTGGCTGAACTTTCAGAAGGTGCAGCTGAGATTAATGTATCTCATAAAACAGTGTCTCATTATCAGGACATCAGTAGTTCAATCTGAAGCCACACAGGAAAGAACAAAATGATAAAATATTGTACCCTTAAAAAAAAAAAAACCCTAGCATTCTCACTTTTTGCCCATTATCTTTAACACAGGGTTGCCAAGGGTTTCTAGTAAAAAAAGTCTAAATGAAGACTTCTAGGATTGTTCCAGGAAGAAACTGTTAGGGGTTTGTGTTAAAGACAAGCCTGTCTAGGCAAGCAAAGGGCTGAGTTTGTGTTGATTTATTAGCAAATTTAACTCTTGGGTGTTTTAATGTTTGCTTTGATTGCTGACTCAAAGACAGGCAAGTTAAGCTTAGAAATGGTTCAGCAGAGAAATGGCAGCAAGAATTGCACTTGGTGCCTTTCTGCTTTCTATGTTCATTTGTAAATGTCTTATGTTTTAAGACTCTCAGGTTCATTAACTCATTTTGTAATTGAGCAGTATACACACAAAGAGCCTGCACTTTCTTTTTACTTACAGCTTTGAAATTACAAACACCATTGAAGCAGACAGATAATTGATCATGTATTTCTGGCAAAGTAAGACTGGTAATTTAGCTCTTTATGCCTCAAGATGCTTCATATCTATATAAGAATCGTGGTGAAGCTGTGTTATTACTGCCTTCAAAGCTCCAAAAACCTTTGTAAGGAGCAGTAAACCCATCTGGGTATGGTTCACTTCTGAGCTAGGAAAAAGGGACATTATATTGGTGAGAAAATCTTTTGCCATGCTGGGCTGAAGATCCAGCCTCATGTACCTCTTTCCATTCTTTCTTCTGGGTGAGTACTGGCAGTCTGACACAGCTCCCAGTGTAGGGAGCATCCCTTATGGGCCAGAGAATGGGTGAAGAGAAATTTTGACATCTAGGGACTCTTTGGTTTAGCAGCAGGGGAGTTTGTGCCAGGATCCAGAGGCCCACATGGAACACTGACTGGCATCCCAGGGGAGAATCCTGGTTTGAATAAATGGCACACCCAGTGGCTGAGTGGCTCCTTTCAAGCCACCAGATAACTTCACTTTCCTCCCAAGATGCTTTTTGGGTTTCCTTTTTGTGACACCTGCAGGAGCAGGTGTTTCTTGGTTCCAGCTCCAGTAGTTATACCTGAGATGTTTAATGCTTCCTGCATTCCTTGGACTTAACTTTGAAAGTATCCCTGGTTTGAGGAAGAGAATAGACTAGGTGATTCCCCTTCTGGATTGAATTTTTCTATGTTTCTGTGACCTCGTAGAATGGTGTGAACAGACCCAGCTTAGAGTGTCTAAACTGTCAGGTTACATGTCCATATTTTTTTTTTAAACTTTTTAGTTGTTGATGTAGTGGGTAAAGTTTTTGATTGTACATACACACTGTGGTATGACAGAGGAATTGCATGAGCACAAAGAAGAACAAAGACATTTCCTAGATAAATATTCCCTGCATGGGAAATGGCCTTTTATCACTATACACCTCAAATAGCTGATGAATCCCATCTATGTTTCTGAGAAGGATCCTTCTGAAATATGGGAAGCATGGATTCTGGAAATAGCCCTAACACAGGAAATGCCATGAGCTATTTATAGGCACTCTTCTCATGACAGTGCATGACAGCATTCATAGGACCAACAGCAAGAATGAAAGTTTTTAATCATTTTCAACAGGGTAAATCAGTTGCTTTTGATTACAGTCATTCCTAGGCTAACTACACTGAGTGGAGCCATTCCATGACAGCAAGTCTGCACTGTCCTTCCCAGCCACTCAGCAGATGTGCTGTTTTATAGCACTAAATGGCCTTGGGTGTTTCATGTCAGGGTTATTGCTTTTATAGCAGTATCAATAATTGCTGAACTTGGGGTGAAGAGCATTTTCAGAGCTCTCAGACTGTAATAGAACTAGGTTATGATAATGCATTAAGTGTGGACCTTCTTAAGGGGTGTCAGATGCTGAAGAATTGGATGGAAATCTGGGATGTAATAGCCTGTTTCGTGTGAGGCCATTTTTTCCCTGTAATTCTTCTGTGTTCCAAGATTACTGTAACTCTCATGTTGATAGCTGAACATCTCTTTATAGAAAGATGTGTAAAAGAAACATCACAAATGCAGAAACAAGGAGAGAAGATTCCCATCACTGCCACAATTGATAACCTGAGATTGAAGTGGTTTATTTCTTTTTAAATCAGAGGACTTGCTTGCTTTCATATGAACCTTGAATCACAGCAGGCTTAAGTATTTCCTGCATTGTAACCCCAAGCATAAATTACACAGTATAAAAAGCTATTTGTCTTTCACTAGTGCAGTGTCTTCTCTAGTTCTCCCTGTTCTCTGTCATTTAGTGGAAACCATATTTGATGGGGTAGAATGAAAAAAAAAATATTCCTTTTTTTCTTTTTGGGTGCTTTGTTTTGTAAAATACTTCTCTTTTAAGACTCATCTGCATTCTGGGTCTGTTTCTGCTCCCAGATGGTGCATTTCACAGGCATGGTTCCTGATCATCTTAAAAAGCCTTTTATTAAGCCAAAATAATAATGGGGGGGAAAAAAGATTGAGCTATAAAGAGAATAAATAAAAGATTCATTTTTCCTTAAACAGATGCTGTTGAAAGAAAGACTGATGGTGAATATGGTGGTAAATGTTTTCAGCAGGAAAGGTCAGTGACAACAATACCAAATTCTCATAAAACTCTTGCTTCAGTAAATGCAGCAATGAAATGAAAGAAGATATTAATATCTGCTATGTGCTTTTAAGACCCATTGCAATAATACTATTGGGCACCTCTTGGAGTGGCTATCAGAATGTTTATTGTGGTACTTGTCCTCTTCAAACAGCACTGAAAATGAAGGTGGTGTAAAGCTGGAAATAAACGTGTTCTTTACAGGTCCTTGATTTCAAGTAATTATCCAAACATACCCACAGTGCTACTGTCCAGTTACCTTTGGACCTTTATACTGGGAAGTTGAACGTGAATCTTTTACATGAAACCAAATATAACATCTCCATTCTTTGCATGAAAGAGCTGAAGCATTTAGGAATTTATTTTGTATGTAAATATAAATGTATTTATATGTATAGAAAAAAATCACTGAATTAATTGTTATATAAATTGCTATACTGCTGTATCAGAATCATTAATGGTTGGGGTTGAAGAGACATCTAGAGATCATCTAGTCCAGCCCTCTTGTTAAAGCAGGTTCACCTGGAACATTGAAGCCCTGCTGATCTACATGCTGGTAATTAAGTTACAAACCTCATAAAGCAGTGAACCTAGGCGCTCTCTTAATTGAAGCACTGTTATTTCACTTGCTGCATGTTCCTGGGTGATCATCCCAACTCAAACTAAGTAATTCCATGGCAAGGTAACTACAGAACACTGACTCCACCTGTTACAGAGTAAGCAAACCCTAAAAGCCCAGTGTCTGGATAAAAAATGCTGGAAGAGAAAAATATTCTTCTTTTTACATCCAGGAAAGAATACTTCTGAGCTTCATATGGAAATGGTACTTGATGTTTTATATAAGAATAGCTTCTGGGATACCATGAGTGACAGAAAACTCTTCCTTAAGCATAGCCACCCTCTAACCAGGATAATAGTGGTAGTCAACAGAGTGATGTGTTTTAGTTATTCAAGGAAATATATCTACTTTTACCATGATAAACATGGAATAACCCAAGTGCGACAATTTTTAATACTGTGAATCAGTTTTGGTTGATAAAGTTATAAAAAACTGAAAGAGAGAAGTGAGAATGTGCCTTAATGAGGGATGAGAAAGGAATAAACTAGAAAAATGTGGTGCTATGGAAAAGTTCCCTTTTAAAGGAAGCAACTTGGTTGTGTCAATGTGTGTGGATAATTGCAGGATGAATCTATTTTCAGGTACCAAACTCCAGCTAGACATCTGCTCTGCCAGTCTTGAGCTCAGCCCTCAAAGAAGCCCTGAAGCAGGAGAATCTTGTTGAGAGGGTGTGGAGGGCACAGTTTATGCAGTGATTTGTTGTGACTCAGGAGGAATCACAACTGAAGGAGCTGTGCTCTCCAAAAAGCAGCAAATTGCAAGGCCTGGAGAATCAGCTAAGGATAGAGACTGGGGAGTAATTTGCCTACTGAAAATCTCAGAAATACACTGTTCAGCCTGTGCTGGGCCTGCTGAGATAGCCTGAGGTACAAGTTATTTGTCCTGATAGCACAAGGACTGCAATGCACAGATGTGTCAGAGACCAAGAAAACAGCTGTGGTGCCTCCCCTCCACTCAGGGTCCTTTAAGTGAGGTGATGGCTGGGAAAGGTGACAAGGCAGGCCAGAGTTAGCCTGCCCAGTGTGCAGGTTGCATGGCACTAATCCCTTTAAATCCTGAAACAATGGGCTTGTATTTAAATTGCAAGCTCCTTAGCAGAGGATTATTCTTTGTCACATTTTCCTTTCCTGCCCCTGGGACTTCACATGATCACAAAGCATCCTTCCCACTTGCAGCACAAGAGTGCTGCTCTAAACTGCAGCACCAGCAGGTAAGATCTGAGCTCACTTTGCTCCTCAAGAAGCAGTGTTAACAGGATTTCATGTGCCAGCTCCAAGGATTGCTGTCCCAAGAGTTCCTTGTTCTGGAGGTGTCACACTCGGTGCCAGCTGCAGGACAGCAGCTCCACCCTACCAGGGAAGCACAGAGGGTGACTTTCCCCCTTCTCCCAGGAACAGCAGCCACAGAAAGGTCTCACTGGGCAGGGCAATACAGCAGGCAAGGAGCCTGAAACCTCCTCCCTGCCAGGCACGGATCAGGCTGGAAATTAATATTTGAACTTTACATCTGCTTCCTCTTGAAAACAAAGAACCAAAAAATCCCCAACCCACACACATTTCTCAGCATTCACAGCTTGCCCTGTGAATGCTCACTGATAACAAACCATTGCTCCTTTCTTACCCAAAATCACCCCAGCTTCCCCTTGCTGCTACAGCTGCTCATTGCCAAGTCTGTGTTGGTCTGCAAATAATGTGAAAGATCTGAGTTCTCTGAGGTGGGTGTTTCTCACTCTCCCTACCTGCTGAGATCAGGACACCAGAGAATGGATACTAAATATGAATTACTAACCTGGCCACAGTTCAAAAAGCAGCAATAAAAATCTGCCCTTAGCAGTAGGTAGGTATTGGCTTATTAACTGCTCCAAGTAGTGTTGTTATAAATAAAGGCAGAAAGATATGAAAATACTTTTAATAAGGTTTTCAACAATAGCAGTTGCTCAGTGACACTAAGCCATGCTAAATAAAAAATTTCAGCCCCTCAGGAACTGAATGAAAAACCAATAAATAATTAATTGTAAACCAAATAAAAATATATTTGCTAATGTGTCATAAATAAGCCCTCAAGGTGAGGACTTCTTGATGATTTACTGAATGCATGTCAAGGAGCAACACTTGGAGTCAGGTTTATTGCATTTACTGTGGGACTGGGTGCAAAATCCCATCATGTCCCAGGCAGTGCAGTGACACAGGCAGAGTGGTGGCATGTGCCCTTCCTCTCAGGCAGGAAGAAAACCTTGCTCTGGCTCACTCAGCCAAATACTAAAGGATGGGAATCATGATTTTAATCTGCTAAAGAGACCCAATCCTGGAGTTAGGAACTGGAGACTTGTCTCTTCTAAGTGAAGGCATATATTTTCACACAGGTCCTAAAGCAAATTTGATGAGATAGTTACTCTTTTATAAAGTAACACAAAGTATTCACCCAAGAAATCCTTTTTTTTTTTTCCTCAGTTGATTCACTTTGCCCCCTTTAACTCAATGGATGAATAATGTTTGCTACTTTTCTCTAGTCCTGGCATAGTTCAGTGAGTCCAAGGAAAATCACATCTACATCAGAAAAATGATTAATCCTACTGTGCAGGATGTACCTTAACAACTCTGTGTTGGGAAACTGCTGGAGTTTCTTCAGACCAGCAGCAGATTATCAGGCCATAAGATTGGTACTTACCTCAATTTCTATGTCCTTTTGCAGTCTGGGACCTTTAAAATCTTGTGGTTTTGTTCCTAAACAAGAGAAGGCCTTTCAAAAAATTTTTTTGGTCTTTCCCTGCATGTTTACACATCTAAATAACTTAAAAGTTCATCCTGATGTAGTGTAAACAGTTTTAACACTTTGTCATTTGTCACACAACTCGTGACTGTCTCAGGCTTTGATCCTGTGCACTGAGCACCAGTGCATTGGCACTGCAGCTGAAACTGGGGGACTGCACATGTGAAAACATTAAGGAACATTTGTAAGTTCAGGAGACTTGTTTTAGGGTCAGGAGATGCAATGTCATCTCTGTGCAAACAAAATAATTTTTTTTCATGGCTTGTGAGGGGAACAAAGGCCGTGGAAAGAGAAAAGTGAAACTCGGGGGCATCTGTTTTCACTGAGTGCTGAGACAAAGAGGGACAGTGCTCTGCTATCACTGGAATCATCCTAGGGCCTTGTAGGGAAACAACTGCAGCACTGCTGTGCAGCCTTTTTTCTTTCCTCTACTCATCTGTAGATGAATTTGGCTAAAAAACGACCATGTGGAAAAAAGATGGATCCAAATTTTAAAAAAAGTGTAATCAAAAGACAAGAAAATTGATATGGAGTGTATCTCTTGATGGGAGAACATAAAGGAAATAGTATAATCTGTGGTGCTTGCAGGTGTCTGAGGAACAGCACAGAACAGCACCACATAGCACAAAGGTTTAAATGTGCATCTGTGGAATCATGGAGGTGTTCATATATGACACACAAATCCAGCACAGATTTTTCAGCACAAATCCTACATCGCATTCGGTCTTTGGAAATACACCGGCCTGAGCTTGCTTGCTTTGCAGAGGGAAATGAGTGCAGTGAAAAGTTTCACTGATCAGGATAACAATATCTGGCAAGAACCAATTCTCAGGACAGTCTGGGAAACTCCAGCCAAGAAAAATTCTGTGGTCTGCTTCTCAAAAACGATGTGGTTTGAAGGACACAGACTGAAAAGTGCCTGTGCGATTCATCCATAACACAACCTAGCACCAACTGGATTCAGCCTCACAAAGCAGATGCCAACACCAGTGCAGAAAAGGGAGGAACTCTCTTACACAATGTGCTGGGGCTGGTGGAAACTACTATGAGCTGAAACAAGGTCACCTACTTTTCCTTTCTGGAAGATAGTATAAATTATGAAAAATTGCCAGTCAGGGTAGTTGGAGTTTGGACTTAAAACCTCAATGAACTGGTTTTAAACCATATGATAACTTCTTTCCTTCATCTGCTGGTGGCTACTGGATAAGGCGATCAGTCCCAAACCTTTACCCACTTTTTGGGACCTTCATTGGCTCCCCCGTGATGTGACCATGGGCTGTGAGGCTGTGCCCTCCCTCCTCTACCTCAGTGCATGGCTGTGCAAGAGGGAAAACAGCCCATCCCATATAAAATTGCTGCAGCTGGTTTTTTTGTTTGTTTGTTTTCTTTTGTTTGGTTGGGTTTTTTAAACAACCTGGTATTCAAGCAGAACTTGTCTAGGAAGAGTAGGGGGCAGTTTTCCTAGAGAGCTGGGGCAGGGAGAAGTGATGGTCTGCTTTAGAAGTGAGCCTGTTAAAACTCCTGTGGCTGGGAGGTTGCTTCAAGGAAATGAAGCAATAAATCCAGCTGAAAGTCAGAAGAGGCAAGTATCAGTGGACTTATATGTCATTTCTTCATGGACTAGACTGAAAAACTAAAGGAAAACAATTGAAATAATGTAATATGTGGATTTGACAGCAACAATTTGTATACTCTGAATATTTGAAAGGAGCAATTTTGTTATGAGAAGAAATCTTATAACAAGAGAGTAAAACCCTATCCCAAGCTTTGGGAGATTAAAATTGCATCAAATTTGGTGGTTTGGCACTGTCTTAAGTTGAATAGCTTGGACTGGGAAAGGGGCCAGTAGAATGTCTATTGCCAGGAGAAACAAAGAATGAGAGGTACAGGATAAAGCCAGTGAATATCAACTGGTGGCCCATGACAGCTTATGATGAACTGGGAGCTCTGAACCTGTAAATATTCTCTTTCCTCCAAAGACCTTTCTGTCTGTTCCCCAGCACTTGTCATGGGCTCCCCAAGCTCAGAGAGTAATCTCAAGGTCCTGTTTTAGTCAGTGACTATACAAATTAAAAATGTTTCTTAGTCAAAACTCACTTGTAATTATATTTTCAGAAAGGTCAAAACCAACAGGGAGGAATTTAAAGCGAATATGGAGGAATGTTATTGCAATTTTTTTTAATCACACTAGTTAGGCTGTGCATGAAAAGGAAGCCAAGCAAGCAGGATACAATCAAACATCTGTGCTGAATTGACAAAGAGGCCATTCAGCAGTGGGAATATGTAGTTGCTACTGGCCTGATTAGGTCTTTATTCAAATACATTCCCATTTCCTTCAGCAGAGTTGATGCTGTCATCAGAGGAAGCCCCAATTAATAGAGCTAAAAGCCTGAGCCTTCCTAAGTGAAGCTCACCAATGCATGATGTGTTCAGGATAGGTTTACATAACCTATCTTCCCATGCAAAAAGCCCATTGCAGCATGGTGCTGAAGCTGACTCCTTGCTAATTCTCTGTCTTGCTCTCTTTTGTCTCAGTATCAGGGCCAGATCCCAACTTTGTGGCTCATTTTCTGTTCTGTCTGCTCTAACAAACCCTTGCTGCACTTTGCTGCAAAGGACTTGCTGCTGGTACAGGCTGACATCCTCCTGCACCAGCAACACCAGCACCTTCATGGCCACGAGCCTTGTTGCCAGGGCTGGCTCTGCTTCCCCTGCATGCCACTGGGTAATTCTGTGTGCCACAAGGCAGCTTTGGATGAGAGGATGGTGTGATTGATGTTTGTCATTCTCTGCCCTTCCTGGCAACCCCAGGCAAAGGAGATGCTCTGCCAAAAACCCCAAACCTTCAGAGCTCTCTCTGCCCGAGTGAGCCTGGGGACAGCATTATTGTGGCTGCTCAGCACTCTGCCCAAGATCACTTCAGGGAGTGCTGCCTCAGCAAACACATGAGCAACAGTTTGGAACAGCCAGGACACATCAATAGGGTGAAGAATGCATTGCTGAGGGCACAAATACACCAGGTGCTGTGGCATTCACATTCTCCGAAGAAATCCCTTTGCCATTGGGAAGCTGAGAAGCCTCAGAGAAAAGGAAAACAATTCTTATCTCATTTGCTTCTCCTGTGTTGTGCTTGTCTGGAATGTGTTTGGAGATTGTTTACCCACAGGTGATTGTTTCATTGGTTTCTGCTGTGAGTTGTTTTCACTCTTTGGCCAATCGGGGCCAAGCTGTGTCGGGACTCTGGAAAGAGTCACGAGTTTTCATTATTAGCTTTTTAGCATTCAATAAATATCCTTTCTGTATTCTTTAGTATAGTATAGTATAGTGTTCTTTAGTATAATATAGTATAAGTATCCTTTCTGTATTCTTTAGTATAATATAGTATAATAAAGTAATAAATTAGCCTTCTGAGACCATAGAGGCAGATGCATCATTGCTGCCTTCCTTGGGGTGCCTGCAAATACTTTGTTTTACTTTGGACTAGACATAATGCCAAGGTTTAACCACACAATTGCTCATTCCCCCTGGGTGGGCTGGGAGAGAGAACTGGAGGAGTAGAAATTAATGTCCCTCCTCTTCCTTCTGCTTCCCCTAGTTTATGTGCTCAGCATGGCAACATTTGGTCTGAGGCATCCTTTTGGCCAATTGGGATCAGCTGTCCCAGCTGTATCTCCTCCCAATTCTTTGCACAGCCCCCGCCCAGTTGCTGGTGGTGTGATGAGAGTGGCAAGGTCTTGGCTCTTTGTAAATTCTGCTCAGCAATTACCAAAACATCCCTGAGTTATCAACACCATTTCCAGCACAAATCCAAAGCATGGCCCCATACCAGTGAAGAACAGTAACTCTTATCCCAGCCCAAACCAGCACATGTAAGTCTGGGGTCCTGAACCAAACATCCCCAGTGTCAGTGTGGCCACAGCAAAGTCCTGATTCAATCCTCAAACACTGCAGAGAAATCCTTTCCTTTGCTCTCTGGAGCCCCTCTCTCTGTATTGACTTCTGGGAACAGAATGCCCTGAATCTCCATCTTAGCTGAAAGTTCAGTGCCTTGATTCTTGCCCTACTCCATGGACCTACTCTCACTTCAAGTAGGTTCTGTCAACATTTTGGACATATCACATGAACTTTCTTTTTGTTTTGATGCTTGACCTTCTTAGTTTGTGCTGTCCTTATTCTTGATGAAAAAATAACAAACCAGACTAAAAATTTTCTCCCTGCCATTGAACCCTCCCTTATATCTCAAGGGACTGTTAATAAAAAAGGGAAGCTTTCCAAGCAGCAAAAAACATAAGTTTTCAGACTTCCTTTTTTGTTGCTTATTAAGACTTCCGACAGTCTCTTATTTTTATTTTTTTTAATATCCTTTTTCCTTCCACTGTTTAGCATCTGTCAGTTGTTTTTTATATTTAAAGCATATGTGTCCCAAATATGATTTTGTGGCAATGCATCTTGTCCTGACCTGTGTTCTTGTTTGTTTTCTTCTTTTGCATTCAAGAATTTCCTTCCATACTTTGCCTTATTTAAGTGGCTGTGGGAAAGTAGTGCAGCTAATCAGACACATCTGATGCTTTTTCCTGTCAAAGGGTAAGCCCAGCTGTGAAGCTTGAGCAGCTTGGGCTGTCCAGAGCTCCTTAACCTCACCCTTTAGCAGCAGTGTGCTGCAATTACTGAAGCACTGTAAGTACTGTGAGTAGAGGGGCCAAGAGGTGGCTCTGGGCTCCCTCCACAACACCAGGGCCAGGCTGGAACAGTGGGAAAGCACTCCAGGCCCTGGAGAAGGAAGGATACAGCACAGCCCTCCTCTGCCACAGACTGGTACTACCTGTTCTTTTCTAGGACACTGGCCTGCTTTCCCCACTGTTTTTTCTCTGCCACTCTGTACTGGCCCCAGAGATTCAAGTCCCTTTTCTCTCATCTTTCCTGCCTCATGGTGCCTCTTGCAGCAGGATTCCTGAGCAACAGCAGCCCAGTAATATTCATGTCCAAATGTCTGTTTGAAAAGCACCACTGTTCCAAGCTATATAAATAATCCAAGGCTTTGCTGTAGAGCGTTTGAACTCTGACCAAGACATTTGTTGCTATTATCTAGGTTTTATTTTTTACTGCTAATTCAACAGGATTCTCGTGGACACAAAGTCTTTTGGGCTTGCTCTTTGCCAAGAATCACAGAGACTGATGCTCTGATGATACAAGTTTTCTTCTTCCAGTTCCAATAGTCTTCTTTTCCCTTAATTTTCATTTATGTCTCTTCTGATCAACCTATCTCTTCTGATCTGCATAGTCTTTTCTTAAAAAGGTTCCAGATTAGGATGGTATGTGTTAGCTGGCCTACGCTGCTTTATTTTGGGTAAGAATTAGCCCACTGTGGAAGTTCACAGCTGGCTGGGAGAAACCTGCCAGACTGGCACTTTTCAGTAATGAATCACCTGGCTGAGTTTGTCTTCTCAGTCTCAGAACTACAAAGCCCACATAAGTGTTAAGGTCAGGAAGGTAAACTTGTCTTTTGAAGGTTTTGGTCCTTCAGTGCTCAGGCTGGGGACTTCCCTTTACTGAATATTCCCTCAAATATCTGATCATGGAAGCACCTGCCTTTCATTTTGCAGAATGTATTGAAGGTATGGTTCGATATTTTCTACATTTTCCCACAAGATGGCACAGTTTTCTTATGAACAGTGCATGCTAAGGCATGGAATGCTTTCTGCTCTGACAGTAATTCAAGGAACTGACATACTCTGCACAAGTCAGGTGCTTTATTTTGCTCAGAATTAGTTGATTTATCCTGATTAGTTGTCTTGGAGATTTTGCTTTCTTCCTCGGCTTCTTGTTCTCCTCTCATTGGTTCTTCTCCAAGTCCTAAGAGGACCTGTGTCCATGCCATGACAAGGTGGGCTTCCCACAGCATTGTGTTAGTGGCATGAAAATGTCTACAAGAAATCTCAGATACTGTTTTACCATTTGGAATGGGAGAAAAATAGAATATTTCATAGACTACTAGGTCTTTAACACTGTTTTGGAGAAGTTGTTACCAAAGTCACACACAGTGAGTAGCCCTGTCACAGAAAATAGAGAACCCCACAGTTGCAGCAGTATTCGAGAGTGAGCTGTTACATCCCCCTACCCCTCTACTCACATTAACAGTTTATTCCCCCTTTCCCCTAGAAAAAGAGTCAATTTTCCCTGGAAAAAGAGTCAATTACATCAAGTGAGAAGGGATCATTTTAGGGAGAAGGAGAGAGAGAAAGAGGGAGTTCATTTTTCCATACCCTACCCAGTGCCTGTGTATGTGGAGTCAATTTGTGCAGGAGCTCTGGAGGAGAAGGACCTGGGAGAAGCAGACAGCTGATCAGCTGCTCTCCTCTTGTTTTTTTCCCCTCAGACCTACTAACAGGCACTGAAAAGTAGGCTCAGAATTGGTGCTTTTCTTTTTTTCTTGCACACCATGAACTTTCTCCTCTTCCTTAAAGTTTGCTGTGGATTGTTTTTGGAATAAAACACATGCTGACCTGCTGCAACAAGTTTCAGTGTTAGAGACTCAGAATTGCTCCTCTCTGGGTAGGAATGTCCTGTTCCTGTGCCTCTTCCATGCCAGTACATCCCTTCTCCCAGACAGAATGACTGCAGGGCATAATCATCTCTTCAGAAATATGTTCTACTTGAACCCTTCAAATCCTATTATGTCAGAATTCACATGACTTTATTTCTCATGCTCCATTACAGGCCAGACTCCTTTATCCCACCCTGAACTTCCCCTAGGTCACTGCAGCTTCATCCCAAAGCAAGTGGCAAGCCAGGAGCCTGCAGCAGCACTGGCAGAGATATGCTCGTTTTGAATTGACTTCAACTGAAACTCCAACTGAGTTTAGCAAGACAAACATTCTAATTTGGGAACATCAACATTGTTCATTTCAGTCAAAAATGTTAAAACAAAATATGTCAGCTTTCCAACACATTATTTTTAAAAAATGGTAAAATACCAGTACAGTTCCTCTGGGATGGAAATTGTGATTCACACTTAGCCTGTCCATAGGCAAAGAGAACCAGTGTGTGAGTGATACAGAAAAGGACCTTTTGAGCCAAACCAAGGGAAGGAATGTAAAAGGGCTTTGCTGTTCAAGGCCTTTGCTGCTGAAGGACACATCTGGAAGACAGCATCCAAAGAACCAAGTGATTTTGCACAATGCCACATCATAGGATGATGGGGGCAGTTCAGATTTTCATAGTCTCTGGCACTTATAATGCCACCACTTTATAGCCCCCTAAGTACTTATTTGAGGTGAATGATAATGATTGAGCAGCCTAAGAGTGATGCAACATCCCTTCCTCACCTTCCCAAGTCTGCCAGTCAGGCAGGAGTCAATGGAACAGAGAAGTTTTGTCCTTGATTGCTCCACAGAACACTCTAACCCTTGCTCTTTCTAATTTGTCAACTTCTATCTCACTACTTGTATGTTCTCAGGGGTTTATAGACTTTTGTTGTTAGTATTTTAGTCTGAAGTATTTGGATAACTAAAATTGAGTAATTTCCCATCTCTCTTCATTCCAATCTTCTGTTCCAAGGCTTTAGTTACCTTTCTGCTACTACATGATCTTTCCCAGCAAGCTCTGCAGAAGAATAGTGGCTGTAGAGAGATAAGATGCCATTTCTAAGACAGACTTTAAGAGATGTCATTGGAGGTTGATAATTTTTCAGTCACCTTAAACAATCTTTCCTTCCTGCTTTTCTTCATTCTCATCACTTGGGATTTAAATGTATTCAAGTCATGGAGAGATAGAAGAATGAATGTGACTGCAAGATTTTGTCTCCTGTGTCTCAAGCACAAGCGAGATTCCTCCTGAGCAAGGTTATTCTTTTCAGGGTGGGGAAGGATAAGGAGATTCTGTTTTGTTTTGTTTTACTCAGTATCCAAATGCCAAATAAGGAACTTCATACAATATCAACTCAGGGATCCCAAGCACAGAATTACAGGGTTTCATCCAACAGTGTAGTTGGATGAAAGGGATGAAAATTCTTGCAGCCATCACTTAGATGTGTGACCTGGTAATTTCCCTGCAACTGGTGGGAGCCAACCTCCAGATCTCCTTGCTTCTTTTAATAACAGAACAAGGAAATCTCTTTGTAGCTAGAACTTTAGAGACAAAGTGCTTAAACACAAGGAAGAGTGATCAGCTCCTTGACCTCAGGCCAGTTTGCAGGGTGGAGAATTAAGTCCATGCTGAGATCTGAAAGTCACTTAATGAAGCAAATAGAAAGGCACTTAGTGAAACAACTAGACTTTGCCAAGCTGGGGAAACAAAGCAGTCCCAAGTGAAGCTCGTGGAGCATGAATGATGCATTGGCATTGTCAACTTGGTAGAGCATGCAGCATACTAAATTAAATACATTTGAGACAGAAAATGGTAAGAAACTTGAATTCAGGGAGTACAAAACATCATCTAATGTGGTGACTAAATTAATGACTTCATTTTACAACTGGGAAGACCTCACTGGATAACCTCATTTTATCTGATTTTTCAAGAGCAGGCACCAGTCACTCTGACAAATTATGTGTAGGCACACTTGGGCAGGGCTGTAGCAGAAGATGAATGGATGGAGTGGATGGGTGGCCATGTGACAGCACAGAAACCCTGGGAAGGGCTCTGATTCCACCTCAGAGGCAAACCCAAAGTCTCTGCAGCACTGAAATATTGACCCACATTTAGAGCACTGTGTTGTGTCACTGATAGTTACTAGTTATTATTAACAGTATGTTTATCTGGAAGGAAAATATGTTGATATGAAGCTTCAATAACTGTGGCATTGACATTCTCTGAAAAAATCCCTTTGCCCAGGAGTTTTCTCCTCAGAAGCTGAGAAGCCTCAGAGAAAAGAGAAACAATTCTTCTCTCATTTGCTTCTCCTGTGTTTTGCTGTTTTGGAATGTGTTTGGAGATTGTTTACCCACAGGTGATTGTTTCAGTGGATTCTGGTGGGAGTGTTTTGACTCTCTGGCCAATCAGGGCCAAGCTGTGGGGGACTCTGGAAAGAGTCAAGACTTTTCATTATTATCTCTTTAGCATTCAGTATCCTTTTTGTATTCTTTAGTATAGTATATTATTCTTTAATATAATATAGTATCATAAAGTAATAAATTAGCCTTTTGAGAACATGGAGTCAAATGCATCATTTCCTCCCTGTCATGGGAGTCCCTGCAAACACAATAAATAACCTTTTGCAAAATCCAGTTGTTCTCAGTTGAGCTGCCTAAAGTTGATATCACACAAAGTTTACTATTTGGCCTTTGGATACTGAGTAAAACAAACCACATCCAGGTGCCATCTCAATTTTTCCAGTGTGACTCCCAACTTTGACAGGAAGAAGACTAAAACTGTGTATAATAATAACAGTGCCATCCCTTTTTGACATTGTTGTGAATATTAATAACTAAACAACATTGTATTGGGCATACAGAACAGCACTTTCCAACCTGCAGAGAGAATAGATTGCCTAAAGATGGTAATGCTGGAAGATAAATTTGGATCTCAACTAAAGGGCACCTCAGTAATGTAAATGGTAATGCTTCTCTCTGTGGATTTTACCTTTAAAGAGTACACATTTCCAATTTCTCTATAGACTGAGGAATATGCATTAACATATAGCTTCTTGTCCTGGTTTAGGGCAAATTTGGAAGAGAATTTCCAAAGGAGGGCCCCTCCAGTAAGCAAACCCACACAGCCCCTCCCCCCAACTGGTTTGGGAAGGATTCCTCGGAGAGGAGTGGAAAGAACCTGTTTATTTAACAGGCACAGCACACAGAATGAACAATACCGGATGACACTGCTCTGAAAAAGATGACAAATTCAGAAAGTCTCTCTGGGGGTGGTCACTCTGTTCTCAGTCCCGCCGGCACTGGGGCTGCTGCTGCAGCCACAAGGTGCAGGATATTGGTGTTCCCAGGTCCCAGTCCGGAGCAGGTTCGAAATGATCAGAAAAAGGAAAGGAGAAACAGTACAGGAAGAAATTGGACAGTTTAGCTAAACTAGCTAATGAGCAGAAGCAAGCAGAAGTGAAGCAAGCAAGAGTGAGAGAGAGCAAAGCGAAAAGCAAAAGCAGCAAAAGCAAAAGCTGCAGTCTCTGTGTCCCTCCAGGCTGATAAGAAAACCAAAACAAAACTTTCTCTCTTCAGAGCCAGTGTTAAAGGTACAGAACATAATATCCAGCATAAACAGAACACATGAATGGGGATACAAGCATCATAATGTCACCCTAGGACATGTTCCCATCAGATGCTCACTCTCAGAGCTGCTCTAACCAGGATTGTAGTGGAACTAAATTAAATTTACATATTTCAGAATATATTCCAGCTGTTGGTTTTTTGTTTGGTCGAGTTTTAATTCAAGTTAACTTTCTAGAACCAAGTCAGTCAAAAAGAAGGGAAATAAAAAAGGGGTCGGTGTAGCAGCAAATCCTTTGCATTGAAACATCCCTAATGTAATAATCTAGACCTCAGCCCAAATGCCAATCCAGGCTTGTACTGTCCCAGTGGGGAAACTTTAGCAATATTACAGAAACCGTGGTGAAAATCTTATGAAAGGGAGAATATCTCATGTGCTGAAAAAGGCAAAGTTGCTCCAGGCTTTGAAATGATTGCTCTTTCTGCTTTTTAATATCAGAAATATCCAGGACAATGCAGCAATTTATTTCTTTCTGCTGCTGTAAGGTGGAATATGAAAATCTATCAATGCCCTGCCTGCAAATTTCTCATTTCTGAACCTCATGTCACTTCTGTATCCAATGAACACCTTTAAGTTTCATTACTAACAATGACCAAAAAACCCCATATTTCTCTTTCATGGTAATTGTGAGCATACAAAACTGCATATAAAAAGAAATACATTCTTGTATTTCCTATAGTAAAGGAAATGTCATTTAAATTCCAGAGAAATAACAGTATTTTTTTTTGTGTGTTTTGAAATGGAGTTAAAGTCAGGCATTGTGCCCTCAGTAGAGCAAAGAGAGCAGCTACTGCAGTTTGCCTTTGACATCCTTCTCAAAAAGTCAAGGTTTAACCTCCAGGATTTTATTTTTTGTCTTCTGGGCCTTTTATGAGGGGTTTTATCATTTACTTTCCTCTGCCAGTAGGGTTCAAGATTATTAATGGTGATGTTAGCAAGAGATAACATGCAGTGTTCGAGTTTGGGTGGGGTTTTCTTGTCTTGGTAAGGATTTTTGCTTCCGATAATTGTTTTAAATTTGATAATTGTGCATTTCCTGATTCACTTGAAAACATAATAGAAGAGCCTGAAGTGATTTATTTTCTTTTAATTTACATGAATGTGTAGCCCTAGACACTCCTTTAAAACCAATAGACTGAAAAAAGGACAAGTAAGGTAGAAAAGGAAATAATTAAATAATCCAGAGAGATGGATAGCAAGACATAGTGAAGGCCTTATGTTATAAAGTTACATTTATTTTGGGCAGTTATGACTAACCCTGTGCTGAGTAATAGGATAGGAGGGAAAACAGGATTTCTCCTGGCTCTGTAGTGTTGACAGGCAGCACTTGCACTTCTTGGAGGTGTATAACCTGGAACTCAAAGTCAGGATTTTCAAGGATATTCTTAGAACTGAGCACTTAGTCCCAAGGGAAGTTCCTGACTCCTCATTGCCTATGATATGCTCGTTCAGCTCCCATTTTTCCTTGTGCCAAATCAGAGACCTTAATCTCTATTCTAGTTGCAATATATCTTTGATTTAATCAGCAATCATATGGATTATACAAGGGCAATAACAATCTTGAAGATGATCACTATTTTGGTCTTGATCTGCCAAAAGCATTAAGAGGAGTCTTATTTTCGGCATGGACACAGTTTCCATGAAACAAGCCTGTTGTTCCTGCACACATTTGCTCTTTTGGAGGCAGCAGCAGCCTCCAGGGCAGGAAAAGCAAGGGGAAGAGAGCAGGAAGCAAGAACAGTGCCTGGGAGCACCATAAAAAGCAGCAGTCACTGTGGGTTCAGGAATTTGGGAGCCCATCTGCCACCAGGCAGTGACCTGATTCCTCTCTAGCATATACAACTTGCTGTATGATTTTGAAAAGCATGGATTATTTTGGCAGTTTCTGACCTGCTTCCCAGAAAGCTTTTTGCAAATCCAGGCACTGAGAACAGGAGAGTGCTCTGCTGAGACTAGAACCACTCCTACAGCAAAACATGCTAGATAGTCTACTTTTGGAAAACCAAAACAAGTTTGTCACGGTTTGAAATGATTTTTCATCATGAAATTGTTGAAGAGTGCTGTGAGATGGTTGCCCAGAGCTGCCCATCTTGGCCTGACAGTAAGGCACAGCTCTGTGCTGGTGGAGCCAAATCTGGGAGCTGCCAAGGAAGGACCAGCAGAGGAGCAAGCTGGGCTAAGAGCCTGCAGCAAAGTAACAGTGCCAAGATCAAATGTGAGTCACCCAACCTGGTGCTACTCACAGAGACAAGGGTTTCTGACTCTGAGAGTGATGTCTCTGTAAAGCCACAGGTGAGAATGAATAGCTTCACTGAGGTCTTGGTGTAGATGAAGAGCTTCCCATGTCATGGAGCTGAGATTTTGTGGGTGTCAATTTGGGCTATTAATCTGTTGGAAAGAGAGAAGAAATCACACAAAAGGACTAAAAAGAAAAGGAAAACTTTTTCTATGTGTTTCTGGAGAATTTAATTGTATAACCTTTCTGCTTCTGCTTCCAAAAGGAGATAGGATGCAGCCTGGCTCTGTCACTGAGCTTTTAAAATAATTTGATTTTAATCTCTGTACTGTCCTACCTAAAAAATAGACTAACTGACAGAAAAGAAAAGAAAGAGTCAAACTGCAGGACTTTGAACTGCAGCAATCATTACTGTATCGATACAACAAAAGATGAAACTAGCAGCACTGCGAAACACAGAGGCAATTGTGAATAGGCTGATGTAGGTATAAATTGTGCCACAGATTCCAGTAAGGCTCCTAACAAAGGTACAACAGATGAGCCACAGACCAAGGCACAGTCACTTAAAGGCACTAGAATTGAGGACAATTAGGAGATGCAGCCCAGCATATCCAAGGCATTATGGTATTTTCACAAAATGGGCTTAAATGAGAAGGGAAGGATACAAACCCACAACCTTTTCTTTCTCTCTTTCTTACTTTTGGGAGGTGTAAGAGCCCTGCCTTATTACAATTGCCATTTCCAAGCCTGGTTAAGTAAATGCCCTCTAGTACAAAGTGTGAGGCCCTTTGAAGTCAAAGGGTGAAGACTAAAGTGATATTTTATTGTTAGCCACAATAACTGCTCCTTGCAGACCCACAATGGGAGGCCTCTGCATGTCAAAAGGGTTTAAAAAGGAGTTCAAAGCTCTGTTATTGTAATGCTTCTTATATTGATTTTTTTTTTAGTTATCACCTCAAGTTTGTAGTAGGACTCAGGGTCCAACAAAATCCAACATGTCAGAGCAGTGGGACAGCAGAAAGGCAGGGAAAAGGGAAAACCTTTCCTATGGACATTGATGAAGGGAAATCCACAGGGAGAGTCTTGGGAGTAAATTGAAAGTTTTCGCTCCAAGTCCATAGATTTAAACAGAAAAATTTCCAGGTGACAGGCAACCACTCCAGGTGTTAGGCATGCTGGTGACTTATCATCTCCAGATGCATCCTGCCCTGCTCTCAGCTCCTGCAGGCAGAAGGTAAGACTACATCAATTTAGTGGTGACCCAGTTGCTGATCTGCTGACATTTCTCCATAACTGAACTTCACCATCCCTCCACAGGTCATTCCTCTGTTATGGGTGGCCTTTCAGACCACGTCTCCCCTCTGTCTGGAACAAAATCAGAGAGACCCTAAGAAACAAGGATCACAAACTTCTGTCCTGTGTGCTTGTCCTGGACGAGGACAGAGTGAACTCATAGGCACCTTTAAATTGCTCCAAGATGAGCACAGTGGCAGCTTGTTCTTTCCAAAGTTAGCTGTGCTGAGTTGCTCTTTTTTCTCTAACAGGAAAAAAGTGTTGCTCATTGTCAGTGTTGTTCATTGTTACTGGTACAAAAGCTCATCTCAGAGCTCTGGCAGCTTTTGCAACGTTATCACAATTTTTCATGTAACTGGTATTTGGTTGCATAAGGTAGGACTACAGTAGGAGCAGTGAAGTTTTTAAAGCACAGAGTCCTCTGGTATATTGGCTCTTTTGACTTCCTTTACACAGTGTAGTCTTACCTAATGGAGTTTTCTGGGTGCTCAAATATGAACATTTTATATTTAAAAAAATGAAGGAAGAACATTTCATTTAGAACTGAATGTGTGGGCTGGTACCCGAGCTGAGAAATAAATCATTGTATTATTGTTGTTGTTCTCCTTAGACCCAGGAGATTTAGTGTGTAAGCTGTATTTTAAAAGTTAACAAATTTTCATATGGAAATATAAGGTAAGATGTTTAGACAACTTTAACACAAAGAACTGTATAGAAGTATTATTCAAAGCATTATTGATGGAAAAAAATTATCATTGCCCCAGAAACAGCTCCTTGGAAAATATTTTCCCCTACTCTGGAGGCATGAATATTGAACATCTTTTATCATAATCAGCATTTTTTTCCCACCATTTTGTTGAGGAACAATCACTTTAAATTCTGAATGATCCAATTCTTGTGCCCATTTCTCATATCAGTCTGGCATAATTACACTTGCAGAGTGATGAAAACACAGCTTTGTGAGCTTATTGTCTCTGAAGTAATTGCTATTTACCCTGGGATATAAAATTTAAATCACATCCTTTCTGACATATACCTTCTCA
Organism: Agelaius tricolor; assembly: GCF_023055355.1. Taxonomy (NCBI): domain Eukaryota; kingdom Metazoa; phylum Chordata; class Aves; order Passeriformes; family Icteridae; genus Agelaius; species Agelaius tricolor. The sequence continues at coordinate 10,981,296 of NW_027269263.1, forward strand.
CCCACAATAGGAGACTCTGCAATCACAAGTGAATAAACAAATCTGATGGTTAGTCAGAGGAACCAAGCCTCCAACTCCAGCTTTGTGTCTCATCTTCATTTCCCAAAACCATTCTAAATACAGAAAAAGGTGTCAAGTTACCAACATGCCGAAAATAGAAGCCCTCAAAGCTCCAAGTTAAAGGAAACTACAAACTCAACCAAGTGGCCTTGTGACTTCCCTTCCAGCCTAGCCCAACTTGTCCTGGCCCGTCCCAAGATAGTGAGATTTGGGTCTCCTAATACTGCAGGGTTTGGGACCACACTGGGACAGTAGCATGAGTTATAAAAACAAAGCTGTGTGCAGCAATGGGAGACAATTTTTTTTAAAAATAAAAGTGTTTAATAGGACCAGTGGAGTGATGGAATTATAGCTGGCACAGTTCCTAGCAAGTGTTTACTTTTACAAGCCAAGTGTTTTTTGTTAAGACAAATTGTGTCAAGCAGCATGCTCAGCCCACATACTTGTCTGTTCCCTGAGGATACCAGGGCTGGCCTTGATATCCAAATGAGGTCAGAAGAAAATTTCCATCTCTACACTATCTTGCTGCTTTTAAGAAGTGAAGAAGAGAAAAAGGGACAGCCACAGAATTCCCAGCAAGAGGGGCTTGTGTGGCTTCCACTTGGGCCAGCAAAGGTCCAAGAACCCTCTGTGTGCAGTTTGCCAAAAGCCTCCCCGGAAGGTGAGGGACACTCAGACCGAAATCAAAGCCGGCCAGAAGGGACTCAGAGCTTTCAACAGTAACATGAGACTGCCAAGGACATAGCTCTGGATGACACACCTAGGGTTATTTTAGCAAATGAGTGTTTCCACTGCAATGTGGATGCTCACAAAGATGCAGCAGCCTGAAGGAAAACAGGGTGACTCGATTACAGCGTTATGGATAAGATAGGTGGCGTTGAATTGTATAGCTGCATGAGTCACAAGGTAAACTATCCCACATTGCTCCTAAAACAGCTTCGACTTCATAATCAATGAGAAACACTTTTTCCCATTTCCTATTCTCATTCTAACATAATTTGTATGGTAATAGAACACTGAAGCCTCAATCAGGAAAGCACCAAGCACGGAACAATCGAGGGATTGTTGCGAGGCAATGTTTGTAACAGCTCTTCCCCAAGTACAATTTTATGGGCAGCAAAATGCTACAATCAGGACATAGAATCGATCAAATGAGACCCAAGTTAGGAGAAAACAGCCTAAATGCATTTTCATCAAAAGTACAGGAAGCAATAGGGTTCTCTTAAAACTTGCCTCACAAAAAGTAAGCATCAGTGAAATGAATCTGTTGTCTGTGTAATGAAGCTGTCCAACACATTTTTTTGGGTTAATAAATTAGCACTCCTCAGTGCAAATCATAATAAATTCTTATGTGCAATAACACAGGCACAGCTGAAGTGAAGAATGGATCAGACACTGAAATATTGGCCCTTCCCAGTCTCTTCTCTTGTTTTGGAAATCAGTTTAGAGACGGATTGATTTTCCTGGGCTACAAGCAGGTTGCAGGCAGACAGCTTTCCCTACTGTTTGTTTGGCTGGTTTTTAATAACATATTTTTACTTTTCCTTCCTTTTTATTCACCACCTGCAGGGCTGCTTGGGCAGAGGAAAAGAAGCAGCGTCCTAAGACATTTCTTACCAAGGAGGGGCCATGTCCTGGAATTTGGGTTGGATGCTTATGTGCAGAAGTTACTCCTCTGTGTGTGGGTTGCTATTTTTCTTTCTTTAGGATAGCCAGACTGTTTTAATCTTTTCAATAATAATAATCATGTGTGCAAGGAAGGATATTTTTTTGTCTATTGAAGCAGCTGGACAATAATTTCAAGGAGAGGGTAAAAGAAAGGAAATACCTTTTTTATATAGTTCTTGATACAATGTCTATGGTAATAACACTCAGATTGCTATGTTTGACAAAGAACATATATATATGTATGTGTATATATATGTATATATGGGGGGGAAAACACAGGCAGGGCAGGAAAGGTGGCTAAGGAGAGTGATGCATTTGAAATGCCTGGCTTAGTCTGAGAGGATGGGAATAGCTAAGACAGAAAATGCAGGCTTGACTGATTTCTTCCCTGGATACCTGACATGAGAAGCAGTGTTGGCTACAGCCCAGCTGATGGGACCATTTCACAGCTTGACTGCAAGCCAAAAAAGCCTGTTGGGTCTCTGTGCTCCATTTGGTTTGTTGCCACAAACAGAGAATAAAGCAGCCAGCAAACACCCAGCCATGCTGACCTCCCCTCTGCAGCTGTTTTATGGCTGCTTCAGCAGATGGAGGCTTTTTGGTGTAAATGTAGAGAGCTACTGGAATGATGGAACGATATTTTCACTGTTTTGTCACACAAGCATATTTGGAGGCATATGGGGGATGTGATCTGGTTACTCCTGTGTCTGTGATCTCTTAATTTATGCAACACCTGCTGAAGTGAAGGGTGAGATTAATTTTGCTTAAGTCTAAATGCCTGCCAGGTATTTCCCCTGGACTCTTTTCATGCTTGCTGGACAGAATTTGACATTTTTAGTGAGCCGATAGTCTTGGTCTCCTTAAGTGTCCCCTTGAGTTTAAGTGAATTATTCAGTGTCTTTTCCTCTCCCCTCGACCTTTCAGGGTGGTTAGATAAAGATTCCAGACATAAATGTCTGTGCTGTAAACAACTTAAATGAGATCCCACAGAAGATGTCTGGACCTGGCAGAACCATGATGCATCCATAAGCATCACTCCTGCAGTTAGTGGCAGCCTTGTCTCCCCAGGTGAAATGCTTACAAGAAGAACTTTGCAAAAAGACATTTCCTGGATCATGGCAATAATACCTACCAAAAAAAAAAAAAAGAAGAGGGAATTTAATAGGCAATACTTTCTAATTACTAGAATAATGCTAATAATACTAATATTAATATTAATGCTAATGATAATGTGCCTTGGCTTTCTATCTTCTCAGTTTGTTTGGTTTTTTTTTCCTGCAACAAGTCTTTATTTAGCTCTTCTGTCACTATGAACTGAGAATGTCAACATTTTGTTTACAGAACTGGAGACACATCTAAAGGAGAAAAACAAACCCACTAACACTCAGAATATAGTTAAATCTGATTCAGCTTGGTTTTATATCTTTTGTGGAGGGTGAATATGGAGAGAGCATCTGTGCAGGACTCGTATGTACATCTTCATGCAAAAAATATTATTTCTCCGGGTTACCACCTCAAAAAGATACTATTCCAGTGTCTTCATTTCCATATTTCAAGGGATACTTTGTTCCCTTTTGATTGCAAATGCATTTCAGAGATGTTTCAACTCTTTTCTGCCCTTGTCACTTCTCTAATCACAAAGTCTTGTGGTCTTTTAGGCAGCTGCCAGACATACAGGGCAGGAGTAATGAGATATCATCATGCTTACTTCAGAATGAATCTCTTATGAATAAAGGAGGATGTCAGAATTCCAGGTTTTATATGCTGTTCTAAATATCTTTTTCAGAAAGTAAGACTAATTCCTATTATAAGATTATATATGAATTATATTATATTGAAAAAGTGCCTGAAAAAATGAAGTCCCATAATTTTCAGAATGTAATTTCATTCTGTTTCCATCTGCAAAGTTTTCCCTTTCTCTGAAGTGAAGGCAAAGATCTGCACAGGTGTAACAATCACTTTATTTCTGCTTCAGCAGAATTTCGATTGCTGGGTTTTGTCCACCCCACAAATGGTGTCAATGGGGTCACCTGTGTTTGATCATTAGAGGGAATGCATGTCCTTATCTGCATCCCACACTTGACTAGAAGTGCAGGCCTCCTCATCAGGCTGGAAGTGATTAATTCAGTAGGAGCATCCTTTTCTTGATGTCAAGGAAAGAAAGGTCAGTGCCAGCAATTGCTGATTAAGTTTAGCAAAGTGAGGAAAGAAGATTAGCAGGATTGAGCTTTGTCACCTCTTGCTTTTTGGTTCAAGTCTTCAGTGAATGAAAAATCATCTGTGCCTGATTAGAATTCATGTCTGTCAGAACATATTTCAAAGAGACAGTAACTTCTACATGGCTCAGGCTGAGGTAAGTCTGGAAAATTCACCTTTCTTTACAGAGAGTTCAGCAAAGACAAATGAACATTGATGAGACTGGAAGATTATTGGTTCAGAGAAACTTTTCCTGAAGTTTAATTGCAGCCAAGGATTCTTAAGGATGCTGTGGATTTTGACTGCCACTTCTCTCCTACCTTCCATGAATAGCATATGAAAGTGGTGCAGGGAAAGCTTTCTTTAACTATAGCTAGAAGTCCAGGCTTCTTTTTATTTAAATTGATTTTTGCCATCAGCAGGGAGGTAAGCCCTGGTTATATTATTCAGGAAATAGCCACACATTTTTTGAGGAGTGTGAAAAGTTCACTAGATCCCTTAAAGAAATAAAGGTTATACAAGAGGAGGAGGGGCAAATATCAGCAATATTAAGCCTGCAAAAGTCAAGCTCATTTCTCATGGTCAGTTGTATAAGAGTAAATTTTGGCACAATATTTTTAGGGCAAATATGATACACAGGAGGAGTGGGCATGGAAGCCAGCCTATCTAAGATAACCTGCCTGATACTCAAGGGATTTATTAGCAAATTGCACAGCATGAGAGACTGTTGCAGTCATGTTATTGTACCTTACTTTTGTTAGGTATTGACTGATTGCAGTGCCAGTTCATTGCCCCTGAAGAACAGAGAAATTGGAAAAGAGAGCCAGCATTCTGCTTTTCTTGAAAGAGACCTCATTTTCTGTCTGTAGGTTCTAGAAATGTGAAAAACAAAAGAAAAAAGAGAAGATTGAAAAGGGCAAGACAACATCTTAGTTAAAGTTCCATGTGTAACTTGTTAGTTATTTGTACAGTTTTACTTACAGCAATTGTAAAGTGCTGAGAACAAATCCCAGAGGATAAGCTCCAAAGTATTCCTTAAGGAATTCTTAACCTGACTTAGAAGGGCTGCAATATCTCACAAGCCGTACATGTGAGAGTGAATTCTATGAATAAAATGTTAAATGGGAAATAAGGTATTTCAGTGCCCTGAGACAGTCACTTCTTCCAAGCAAGTCTACAGCTCTGGTACAGACACCCAGATCTCTCATCTTAGAGGAGCTGCTGATGTGATTCCCTTCCCTTGGACAGGGAAAAGCAGTCATGTGTCCTAGGGCAGGAGCAGCAGTGGTGAAGGAAGGAAAGATTTTGAGTGCTGCTCCTGTTCATGAAGTGCTGGTTCCCATAAATCATCTGGAAGGTATGTGCCAGGACTGCTGTTGCCATGATTTTAGCCTGGAGCGTTTCCCTGTGCTCCTGGGAACCTGCAGACAGAGCAGAGGTGGGAGCATCTGGCTACTGACAGCCAAAGCCTGTTTGACCAGCTCTGGGCACAAGTGATGTGACCTGAGCAGGAATAACAAAACAGCCTCTGGGAAGTTTGGAAACCAGACTCAGACAAAAGGTTCTGGGAGCCAAAACTCTGGAGAAATAATTCTTTTTGTTTTAGCAATTTCTTTACTCTTTTCCCCTGCCTGGGACTGTACTGCTGCGCTTTACATCAGTTTGTCTCCCCTGTGTGTTTAATAACTCAGTTGTTCACAGACACATAACTCAGGTAACCAGGTAGAATGAGTCACTATTCACCACTGGCCATGTCCCAATGCCTGATTCCATCTGTCATGAAGCAACAGCTGTGAACAGGAAAGCTGCATCAGTACTACCATAAGGCCTTAAAGGAATCTCTTTCTCTTGGTGACACAAAAAAAGAAGAGTTTCTTACTGCATTGTAGAAATCTCTACATTTTGGAAGCTCACAAAGTCAAAGGTACATGCAGATTGCAGAAACAATGAGACAGATTCACAGAAGAATGCTCCCATCAGTCTTCCCCCATTCCTTCTCTCTGCTCTCTACCTTGGCAGGAACTTTGGGCTTCACTCTGAGAGGTCAAAGACTTCCTTACAGAGAACATCAGAGAAAGAAGAAGCAATTCTTGTCCTGAATGGCTCTCTACACCCAGCTGTCTGTGAAAGGATGTGCAACCCTTCACAAGATTGCAATTACGTTACCTTGGAATTCCTGCTTTGAAATAGACACAGCATATTTAAAGCTAAACCCAGCCTTTGGAGCAGTACCTTTGAAAGTAATCAGCAAATTAATAGTGTAACACTATGTTTCCTGTACTGAAATTCTGTAATTCTTCGAGTCCATGTTTCCCAAATTTCCCCTTATTTATCTGCTTTGAGCTGAGAATGTGTACAAGACTTGGCAGGGTGGTGGCCTGATGGGAATGCTGATCTCTCAGAGAGCTAACAAGAGTGTTTGTATCTGTCTCCATGACTCAGGCACTGATTTTAAGTTATTCCCCTCTGAGGGCCAGAGGCTGCCAGCTCCTGTGCTGTACTATGGAATCTCACATGCACCCTCTGGTAAGCTCTGCTGCCAAAGGTCCCATTTGGGGATTCCACATTGGTTTCAAGGAGATACTTCATATTTAAGTTCAGTGCTTGCTAAAGCAGCTAGTAAAATTACATATAAGAGAGAAAGACTATCCACTCCATCATGATTTTTTGTTGATTATACTCCTCTACTTGCCCCTAGAGATGCTATCTCAGCACTGCTATCAAGATAATTCCCTGCTTTCTTTGGCAGATCATATGGTCTCTCCAATGCGTGCAGTTATCAGCATGGCAAAGTGAAAGGGAAGCAGAGCAGAGAGAGACTTCAAACATCAACCATTTCCTTGTTTTTCTAGTCTAGAAATGTCTGTTTTCAGAGACCGTTTCTGTAAGGCAGAAAAAGAAGCTGGCACAGAAGGTTGTGGTTGTGGTTGGTTCACCCACAGCAGCAGGAAATAAACATCAGCCACCATACCTGAATGTCCTTTCTCTGACAGATAGCATTCTTTTACAGCAAACCCAGAACCAATGCTGAGAAATGTTTTGTCTCTGGAGTCTTCATGTTCTTTAAAATAGACCCTGTGGGACTGGAAGCTGAACCTGTGGTTTTCACAGCCCTTAGGTGATCACTCCTGGAATTTGCTGCTAGGAGATACTTCCACAAATTCCTCACACTCATGATTTACCCCACTGTGACAAAGCCTGCCCAGTTCTGAATAAAGGTATAGAAATAGACAAGTTTTATTTACCTGGGAGCTGGTCAGGACAGAGGTCATTTTTAGTAACCTTCACCTCTCCAAAACCTACATGGTCTGGTCTCAGTTAGCCCTAAGGAAACATTTCCATTGATAATTCCATGTACCTATGATTTTTTTTTTTTTCCTGGCAGTTCTTTGCTTTTCTAATCCTTTTCTGCAGTGGTGAAAAGCATTTGATCTGCTACTTATTTTAGAAGTTTGGTACATATGCAGGGAGAATAGATTGTAAATCAGCACAGGATGCTGTTCTCCCCAGATGAATAGCCCTATGTAAATGTAAGGAATCAATCAATATTTGCTAATCTAGTTTATTTATGTGGTGAATCATCTTGGACCCTACAATTTTATTTTAAAGACTAAAGAGAGCCACCACTTTTAAGATGAATTTTCTTTCCCAATAAGCTCCATTTAAAAGAATCTCATGAAGAAGTTTCTAGTTTGAACCCATCCAGCTGTAGACTCCTTGTCATGCAAATTTTAGGTAACAGTACAACATAATTCTCCATTACTGCTACACTTATACCTAGTTTGACTTCCAGTACAAGCTCTAAAGTACGTGCCAAGAAATTTATTGGGATAATATAAATGAACTTGAAGTGAGGTGTTATTTTCCAGCTGCTAACAGCATTTATTCATTTTTCATCTCAGAAATTATGTAGGTAAAACATGTCATGTGCTTAAGAATCTTTTAGTAGGCCTATCCAGCATGTATAAGGAATAAAAAAATCATTAAATTTAAAATAGAAGAAAAATAACATCCTATGAAAATGTAACTCGCTTAAAGGATTTTGTTTTCCTCTCCAGTGGTTTTACATTCCACAGCCTATGGAGTTCTTTAAACAGGAAAGGAACAGATTTTCTTGGACTTTCTGGCAACTCCTTGAAAGTGAATTCAAAACAATTTAAATCTCTGAACACTTCAGTGTTGCCAGCCAGAGGAATGAGCATTGCAGCAGAATGCAACACCTGCAGATGTATTCTCCCAAGTTTGTGGCTGCCTTCCACAGAACAAACATCGTGACATTCCTTCTACAGGTGTCCCACAGAATTCCTGTTGTCCCAGCTCCCCTGCCTGTGGAAAATACTCCACACCACAGCCCAGACTCAGGCACTGCTGTGGGCAGGATTGCAAAGGTTTTGTCAGGATAAAACAGGGTAAAACAGTGTCAGCCAGTACAAGGCAGCAGGAATATTCACCTCCCCTCTGTCCCATTCCTTATCTGGGCACATAAGAAGGCTCCAGACAGCCAGGACAGCACCCAGGACCTTGGTCATTCATAGCCTGGGTGACAAGAGCAGGTTTTTTCCTTGGGGTGGTGAATCACAGAAAATTAGGGCTGTGAGGGACCTCAGTCTAATAACCAGTTTATTCATCTGCCCTAAGGCAAGATCTACTGGACTGCCCCAAAAATGAGAGATGCTTATTTAGCTCTAATGTATTATTAAAATCTGTCAGCAACAGGCACACCACAACAACCAGACAATTTATTCCTGTTTTTTGCTCTACTTTCAGCTGCAATTATTACCAATGCATTTTGCCACAAGCTTTACCACCATCTCTCTCAATGTAATCAAAGTCTTGTTAAGAAATCCCACTCATTGGCTGGAAACATATTTTAATTTCCCTTTTATCACTTCTGGAAAATTTTAACTCTATTTCAGCAGAGGATGGAGATACCTGAAGGTTCCTCAGTGGTCCTTTTTTCTCCTTGTTTGGAAAGATATTTTCTTTAAAAAGTACCAGAAGAATTAGGCTGCCACTGTAAGTTAATGGTCTCAGTTATTTAATGATAAATGTAGGGGATTCATAGGAACAATACTGGAGAATTAAGTCCTTGTTGTTTCCTGTTTTCTGGATATATTCCACATGAGTCCACAGGGTTGTCACCCTCACTGGGGAGGATGCATTTGTTCAATAGTACAAGATTTTTCACCTAAATAGTAGAAATGGGGAGAAAATTAAGGTGATGTTTGGGTTAACCATGCAATGAAGGTGTGTTTAGTGCAATCTCTGACATTACTGTACTTTATGAGAACCATTCAGATGAATGAATGCCTTAGAGTAATAATCTTGGTTTGTATCTGCTTTGATATCATATAGATCTTCTATAATTCATTATTTTCTCCCTATAAAAAAACATATAATATTTGACTTTATAACTGTAAAACCCTATAAAATGTGGTTTTATAAAAGGTGACAGAAGACAGTAATGAACACAAAACAGACAATTCTAGGGGGCAGAGTGATCCCACCTGTGACTGTGGTGCTTTGCAGAGGCAGTAGATGAGGCAATGCCTTCCTACAGGCTGTAATTCCAAAAGAAGTACCAAAGCATGTCTGAGAACAGAGCACTTGGTTTCCCTTCAAACATTCCTTTGCAATTAAATACGTTATTATTTTAAGCCTCCACCTCTTGCACTGGGAAAGTTGTTGATTCCCACTGCAGAGATTAGGAGGAACATAAAGAAGAGATGGGAAATCAAGCAAAAATGTTACCTGTTGGGATCTTCTGTGGCCATTAAAGTAATTAACAGCACAGCTGTTTGCAGCCAGTTGGAACGAGTTTGCAGTGACCCCTGCAATGAGAAGTAGAGACAAGGAAGTCAGGAGAGTAGAGAAATGGGAGGTTTTCAGCTGTCAGAGGAAAATAAATTGGCTGGCTCTACCCCTTTCCACGAAGCTGTTGAGAAGGCACATCTTGTGCTTCCCAGCCAGCCATGCAGGCTGCAGGAAAAGAATGGTTTGGGGACTCTCCATTTTCCCTCCTCAAAATCCTAATCTTCTGAATAATAATGCAGCATGTTTGCTGCAGAAGCCACGAGAAGGGAACAGAGAAAACAGCTGGTCAGAGACCGAGGCTGTTGGAAACCACCTGCTGAAAATGTGCATGCATACACTTCCTCATTTTTTTATTCATGTGAAAAAAAACCATTCATTGCCACTGGAACTTTAAGCTGATACATCCTGAGATCAGTGTCCTGGGCTAAAAGGGTAAGGGAGTCAGCTTGTTCTATTACACTGAACATGGTGATTGAATCTCGTATTCTGAGCAGGACCACTTGGTTGAAACAGTAGTTTTAGGGATATAATCTTGATTAGAGCAATCAAGTGATGGCAACCAGTGAAAACCACAATTCTTTACAGAAGCCTGGTGAGAACTTTGCTTGAGCTACAATCAAGCCAATACACCAAGGTGGTGTTTGCTACCTGTGTACTGCCTTACTCTGGAAGGCAAAGAACTGATCTCTGGAAGACGAGAATTAACAGAAAAGGACTTTTTTACTGGTATGAGAAACACAGAACAAATACAAAAGCGGCATCTTGTTCATTTAAGTAAACACTTCTAAAGATCACTTTTCAGTATGAAAGCAAAGCTTTCCACAGAACAGCAAGAATTGAGTGGGTTGGGAGAGATCAGAGGTAAGGGTGACAAGCAGTTGTGGCAGCAGGCAGTGTAAGGCACTGTGTACTTTTTCCTAGGAACTGAACTGAAACTAGCATTTCCTTCAGTGCATCACAGAATGAGCCATAAATTCATTTGCAAAATTGTCTGAGCATTTGAATTTGAGCATCTTTGGCTTCAGCTGAAACAGACTTGAAGAGGAAGAAACTCTAACAGCAAAGATGAGTTATTTCCACCTTGAGGTTCATACTAATTTTGTTTGCTTTGCTACCCTTTCTACTACTCCTGCTAGATATTAAAAATATCCAACACAGTAAAAATCCACTCCTTTCCACTGTGGGCTTTGGCATATGACAATTCCCTCTAGTGACAGCCATGAGATGTGGACTTTCTGAGCTCAGCACGTGCCTAGTGAGAGGCAGAGGAATATGTCTGTCCTCAGTGGTGATCAAAAGGAGATGAAAAAGGGGGGGATTATGACTGTGACTTGAAGTGTGGATTATTTCTGCCCTTCAGAAATAAAAGCCAAAAACTTTTGCTTGTTTATTGTATTACTATTCTAGTGAAGATGTGAAGAAAGATGATAAAAAACGTAAACTGGTAAATAATTCAGAAAAACACTTCTAGTCTGAGAGATACAATTTATATCATTTTAGGAGAAAAAAAAAGAGAAAACTGTCATAATCTGATTCCTATCATCTCTCTCTTCTGTAATAGTTTTTGCTGAGGCTGAAACAAGCACATCCTTACAAAAATCTCTGTGCCCTTGATTTTAATATTTCTGGTTTACAGGGTATCTACTCCAATCAACAAATAAATCATTCCAATGACCAATCATTCCTATGGTTGGAGTGCTATTCTCATTGAATTCTGGCTCCCACAATGAAATCCTAATCTATGGTGTGGCAGTTTGGCAATACTCGGAGATATTTGCAACACTGTCACAATGATGTTGGCTGCTGTTCATTGTGCTCCTGACTGGAAGAAATCTCAGAAAGAAACGAGTGAGTAAGCAGTTTCTATAAGTCAGTATGAGCCAAAGCTCAAAGAAGTTCCAGGAAAAAAAAAATAGTGAAGGCTTTTAGCTTTATCAAAACAAAATAAGTGATGCTGAGAGGCTGCCCATGACTCTGGGTACCCACCATCAATCTAAGAAGAAAGGTGCCTGCCAGCCTCAGGAACAGCAGCTCAAAGCCCATAGGGAAAGCAAGCGATCCCCAACGAGGGGAGAAAGATGAGGAGGACTCCATATTATCAGAAAACTAATTAATTACTTTATTATACTATATTATTCTATATTATATTACACTATATTATAACTGAATCTGCAAAAGCACTCACTGCACTCAGAATCTCGTGACTGCCAGCTGACAGTCCTGACTCATACACGTGGATCCAACTGGCCAATGAATCAAAACACTCACACCAGAATCCAATCAAGCAAATTCCTTCAGGTAAATAATCTTCCTCAATGCATTCCACTTGTTCCAAAACACAGGAGCAGTAAATGAGATAAGAATTGTTTTTGCTTTCTCTGAGGTTCAAAGAATGTGAATCTCAGAAACAGCCTTGGGAGGTTGGGCCTTGCTTTTCTCTGTGAAGAGAAATGTGGCTACAAAAGCCAAAGGGGACAAGTCTCCTTGCCCTGAACTTGGGTGTCCAGGGAATATGCCCTCCCTTCCTCGGCATGCTGAATATCTGGATAGCTGACCACTCACAGCACCTGACCTAGGCTAGAGGGAGTAATGAAATAGTTCCTGTTCTGCTTTCAGAAAGGGCTGAAACAAAAGAGCACCTGTCTGTTAAAGTACAAGAAAAGGGCTTTGAGTTACAGTGAAAAGGCTGAAAGGCAACAGAAGTTGGTGTATGTTCATCACTTTTCATGTCATGTAGCCTTGTTGTAAATCTACATAAGCATTTAGGGTCCAAATTTCAGAAGAACTTAAAAAAATAAATACTAAGTAGGTAATCTAATGGTCATATCATGAACTGTCTCATCACCATTCCATAAAGGAAAAATCTTAATTTTAAAAAAAACAAAAAACACTTCTGTCTATATTGTGTTAGATTTTGCAGTTCAGGGGAAAAAAACCACCCTCATGGTGAGAGGTTGGCAGTAGATGATCTTTTAAGATGCCTTCCAACCTACCCCATTCTGTGATTCTAGGATGATTCTACGAAAAACAACAATTGAAAACACAACCAAAGTGTCTATCAAGACTCAGAACATTAGAGGATAAAATAAAGCCTCAACTTGTTATAGAAAATGTGAAAAAAAAAAAAAAAAAATAGACACAGTGCCCTGATTCATGTCTATCAGGGGTGGGACAGAGGAAACAAAACCCCAGAGTGACTATGTATTTAATGTTTGTGACAGGACATATTGCTAAGCTACAAAAGAACCTCAGAGATTTTCAGAAGCATCTAATGGCCCTAAAAGTACCCATGAATTTCCTACAATGGAGACATTCTTCACCAGGAAGAACTGCCTCAGCTTGATAAATCAATATTGGATGACTTGGAGCAAATTGAGAAACTGAACCAGTGAAAAACTGCCCAGACCAGATGATATTTTTTCAGGAGCTTAAAGCACTTCAGCTGTGGAGCTGCCATGAGATGTGATCTATAGTTCAGCACTGACAAAGTGCTGGAGGAATGAAAGGTGGCAGTGTGGCACCAACCTTAAACAAGGGCTCCCTGTCACTGCTGGAAATCACAGAAAAAAATCCCCCAAAGAAGAGAACAAATAGTAAATATTATCTGTGTGATCTATGTATCCCCATTCATTTTGTCCAGGGAAGACATCCATGTCACCCATCACATGGACACAATCTGTGCTCAAGTGCTGAGTTTGCCATCTTCCAAAAAAGGTGCCAACAGTGCTCCTTAGTGAAAGCTCTTCAACCCTCTCAGTTCTGGAGGAAGGATTCCCTCAAGGACTGATAATGGTTTAAGAATTAGGAAAGAGAACACTGAACTAAACACAGTGGAAAGGCAGCTATCATGATGCTCCCAGGTTCAGTGCTGGGATATTTATTCTTTAACATATCAATAAATTACATTAAATGGGCTAAAATGGAGTTAAGGAGTTTTCAGATGAGACAAGAATTTCTGGATATGTGGCCTCCAGCTCTGGCTACTGTGAACTGCTGCAGAAGGATTACACGATGCTGACTGACCAAGCAATACAATGGACAATAAAACTCAAGAACAACGATGTCACAGACATCTTTTATGAAAAATCCTTTCCTTAGGATTTTTCTCCTGAGAAGCTGAGAGGCCTCAGGAACAAAATGTAAACAATGGTTATCTGCTGCTGTGGAATGCAACAGGTGCATCTGGGATTGGTCTCATGTGGTTGTTTCTAATTAATGGCCAATCACAGCCCAGCTGGCTCTGAGTCTCAAGCCTTTGTTATCATTCCTTCTTTTCTATTCTTAGCTGGCCTTCTGATGAAACTTTTTCTTCTATTCTTTTAGTATAGTTCTAATATAATATATATCATAAAATAATACATCAGCCTGCCAAAACATGGAGTCAGATCCTCGATCCTCATCTCTTCCCTCATCCTCAGACCCCTGTGAACACTGTCACACAATGACTGTAAAGTAATGCAGATGTGCAAAAACTGAAACAACCCCCCACAATCCCCACAGAGACTTTTCCATAGATTGTAAATGAGATACTTTCATTCAGGACAGGGCTATTCCACACTCTGTACATGCTGCTCTGGGAAGGCCAGCTGGATTTTCCAGTAGGTGTCAAATAGGCAAAAATAGAAGGTTTAGCCAAATAAACGTCTCATTGCTGACACAACTTGGAAGCTTTCCTCTCCTAGTCCCTCCTTCTTAGTTCTTTCCTTCATTGCTGTCCAGCCTTGCCTGCTCTTTCCTCCCACACCCACTGATCCCAAGTGCCTGACCCCTCCGTCTGGCGCTGCGACCTGGCGGAGCAGGAGGCGAGCCAGCCCGACTCACCACAGACAAAAGCATTTCTTTTTGTTATTATTTAAGTGACCTTTCTGCCACTGCAGTAAATTGGCTTACTGTGTGTCTGGAGGAGCACCAGCAATGCACAAGCCATCTGGGGTTTGTGAAGCCAGGAGCTGGGGGTGCAGAAGCTGAAAAGAGGGGCAGGACCTTTCCCTCTTGGCAGCAGCGAGCTTTTATCTTGGCTTAAGCTGTATTATGAAATCATAAGCTGGTGCTCATTTCTAAGCATCTGCTCCTGGCCCTGGACAGCAAATTACCTAAATTAATCTTTATTCTAATCCTGCACTGAAATAATTACACTCAATGAATCAGTCTTGGAATGCAATATGGATAGTTACCTTCAAACAGTGTAGATAATTCTGTGAACAATGTCCCAGAAATTCAATAGCCTTCTCACATTAAGTCATCATTAAGTTCTCCCAGCACTTCTCCCTATTTAACAAATCATGAGGAAATTTAACCACAGAAGGCTATTATAAATTTTATATATATGCACAGGTATTTTTGACTCTCACAATTTGTTCCTTATTTGAAGGTGGAATACATCCATCTTTATTGCATGTTCCTCTTTCTGAGCACAGAAATAAACATGTTGCTATATTCCCAGCAGAAATGTTATAGCTGAACTCATACAGACATTTTGGAAATGATTTCACCATTATTGTGAAGTCCCATGTGTTGCAAAACTCGTCAAAGAATGAAATGCTTTAGGGATTAATTACAGGCTCTGAGTCATAATATTCTAAAGCTACCACAAAATGGCATCCAAGGAGCACTCAGAGAAACTATTTTAAGTTTTGAAATCTTACAGCCTGAGATGACTCTACCTGGAGACAACCTTTATGCCTCTGCCCTGACGTATCAAATCCAAATTTGGAAATCTGGGGGCCAATCAGTCAAAAACATCCTCAATTTGGGATGAAGACAAGGTCAGCAAAAGAAAATGTCATTCACAGACATTACCTGCTCTTTGTCAGGACATACAAATGGAGCAAAAAACTGCATGAACTTGAATGTTTAAATTGAGGAAATCCCAAGACATGAAGAGTCTCTGTTCATTTTTCTGAGACTAAGGCATCTTGCACTATGTGATAGACAGTGAAACTCAGGGTGTCCATGCACAAGGCTAAAGAAGCACAAGAAATGGGAACATATCCAACACCGAGACTTCTGACTACCTGTGCTCTAAATAAAAATGAAACATTTAGCAGGTGTACTAGCTCATCAGCTGCTATCAGCACATTTTAAAGACAATCAAGTTTGGCCCACAATACCAATATGGGCTTTGGTATGTTTGTGCTTGTGTAGGATTTTTTTTTTCCCTTTTTTTTTGCTCTGGAATCCCTGTGACCATACTGATCAAACACCTAGAAGCTTTGTGTGCATCCTTGCTGGTACAGCCTGGCACAGAACTGGTCCAAACCATTTTAAGCTGTGCCACACCTCTCTTCCAGCAGCAGATCTGTATCCAGGTTAAGTGCAAATATAGCCAGGCCTATATGCACTGCTTGATTTTTGTGTGAACAGGAGGCCAGCAAAGCCAGGACACCAGCCTGTCCTAGATGGGAAGATGCTGGAATTTAAATGAGCATTACAATCCACTGTGGTAACCCTGAGGAAAATAGCCATAGGCAGCTAACAGATTGGTTAAACATGCTTCACCTTCCTGGCCAAAGTGAACTCTGGGAGTGCATTAATATAAACATTTGCATTTAATATATTACCTCATCCTGGGAAAATGGTCATGAATAAATACAAACTGACTAAATACAAACCCAAGCACAAATTTTATTCATCTAGTTTATAGTGAGAAAAACACATGATCCTGTATTCTGCTTTTCAAATATCCTCAGCCTGCAGGAGCCCAGGCAGGCAGCTGTGAAGCCATGACAAATTGCTGCTACAAAACATGAGGAAGAGAGGGAGGCAGCTCAGGAGCCCAGGAGCAGCACCTGGTGCACATCCTAGAGCTGAGATGGTGCAGCTCTGCTCTGGCTCCCACCTCCCCTTTGACTTTGGATAAAATGCTGCCTCTCTCCAGCTTCTGTTTTCTCTCCTGATTTCTTTTTTCCTTCAGTATGTCAGGCATATGATCCAAGGTGCAGAAGTTTGGCTGAAAGATTCCTCTGAAAGACCATTTGGGAATTGAACTAAATGTAACTAAAAAGTAAATGTTATGTCTGAGATTCACAACCAGACACTACCTAGGGTAAACCCAGCTTTAAAAAGTCTTGTCAAACAAAACAGTTTTCCTAGTCATGCAGCACTGCTTAAGAGAGGCAACTGTTTGAAATCTCACTTTAATTCTCAATTTAATGAGACTTCACAAATTCGAACTTTAAAAAGGGCATCTTCGTAATCTGGCAGTTCAGCATATGGGTGCTGGGGGAAGGAAAACTATTTTGCATGTCTATAAAAGCTGGTACCAGAAGCTGACAGTTATGAAAAGTGTTTCTAAACAGAGTAGAAGCTGTTGGTCTGATGGTAGGTTGTGTGGGGAGCAGGGAGAATATCCAGAAGTGAGTGGGAGGATTCAGCCTGGCTTCAGCTCTGAGATAATCGCAACTGATGTGAGGCAGGAGTGATCAAAGGCCAACACCAGACAAGAGCTGGAAAGAAATTGTTGCCCATTGATATAAAACACATTTCTTCTTCACTCCCAAGCTCTTAAGGGACATACAATAATAACTTTTTTGAATGGCCTATGGAAGGCTGGGGTGAAGGAATGATCCCCTGCGTGGTTTTTGACATTAGCATTGTTGTAGCTTTGGTGGCCAGAGAAAGTGAAGCTTGGAGCAGAGCTAACATCATTCATCAGAGCAGATATAAAACATTTTCAAAGCACAGAGTCACCTGCAGAGTCTCAGAACCTGCCAGCATACCTGATTTTTCCAAATATATCAGCAAGGCTAGTAAAAAATGTTGTCTCTCCCTAGAGATCTTGCTTTTCTGAAAATATTGTTCTATACTTTTCTACTATAACAAGTTACAACACAATTAAATTGTGCAAAAAAATGAGGTCTGGGGAAATTCTTGTATCAAGACTGAATAGAACAAGACAAAGAGAATAACTGCTGATGGACACATCAACTTTTTGCTTCTTAACAATGTTGAAGGGACACATCTTTTAGAGTTTTGGTCCCTCATCTATTACTGGGTTCAGTGGATGTGACCCAAATGAGACAGAAAGAATAGTTATTCTTAGTATAAAGCAGCCATGAATTTCAGAGGGAAATGCATTCTTGAATGAAATGACAGGCCCCAGTCAGTGCTAAGCCAAGTAACTGCTCATTTTGGATGTCAGTGGAGTTATGGCAGTTTGTCAGACAAATATGATTCTTCTCATTTCTCCAGACACTACCCTACAAAACTGATTCAGGAATACAATGATTAACACTAGCAGCAGTCATTTAAATTCTCCTCTGACAGCAGCCACACAACATTTGCCATGCTGGCTGAATGATTTCCACTGGGGCAGGGAGCCGAGCGACTGAGAGCAGAAAGTAAACCCAGGACACTGGAAAGCCAACAAGGGGAGCAAAACATCTGAAGGAAAATGAAAAGTTAAAAAGTAAATAGTTAGTAAAAACACAATCAAAATCAGTTTGCCTGTTTTATTACGTGCTGCTCCCACTTCTTCCCAACCAATACAGGAGGCCACATGCCAAGCCAGTGTAAATGTATTGTGCTCAGGAGTGTGTTTATTCCCTTGATCACAGCCCTTTCTCACTGCTGGAATTCATGAAGCTGGGTCTGACAAACCTCTGAAAAACACTTCCCTAGACAAGCAGAATGTGACAAGAAACCAACCTCAGTTCTCCTTCTATGACTGATTTTCCTTTAACCTCTGTCATCTTTGAAGGAAATACCAGAGTAGCAAAAGTCACTTGCTAATGTCAAGCACCTTCTGAAAGTGGATTCTAAAACCTGGCCTTCCAAAATAGTCCCAATCTCTGAAAACTGGTTTCAAAAACTGCAGTAAAGCAGGCAGCCATCCCTTCTCAGCTCTTGTCACAGTAACTCAGAGATCCACAGCCATGCTGACGTGTTGAAAGCCAGTGAGATTCCAGAGAAGGCCATCTGCATGCAAAGCTTGCTCTGTTTTTGCTGTCTCAAGTAAAGCCTACTTCTATTTTCTTTAGTGAATTTGGTTTGTGTGCCCATGTGTGGCTTGCAATAGCACTTGCTTGAAACAGGCACAGAAGAAAAAAGGTCTCAAGCACAAGGCTGGAAAAATGCCCCTGAGCACACCCACCCTTTTTGCTCCAAAAGGCACATTTCTTAGCAGTGTGGTCATTGCCAGGAAAAGATCATATTTTAGGACTTGGTATTTTTTGTACCTTAAAATAAAGAGATTTGCAAGCTTTTATATCCTGATTTCATCCAGTTTCTGTTCCCTCTCTCCTGGTTGTGCCTTTGCTGCTGTTCTTATGCCTACACCTCCTCCTCCTCCTTTTCATTCCATTTCGTGACTATTTTCTCTGGAGCTCTTGAACTATATCTTCTTCTAAAATATTCTGAAAATAATTTATTCTGAGAATAATTTATCTGAAATTTTGTGTTCTATGCTTTAAATTATGCTGGCCATGCTGGCACAGAAGATTTCCAAATCCCTGGTTCAATGACATGGGGATAAATGGAAGAGTTGTCAAGAATAATGGCAAAACAATTCCAGTGCTCTGTGTCAGGAAGGAGGCTGCTCCAGAGAAGCAGGACTTGCCATCACTTTAAGGGACAGCTCACATTGTATTTTTGGTAAGAAAAGGATCCACAATTGTCATAGCATGACTGCACAAGGCAAAAGCTGAATCATTATAATTTAATCTCACAAAAAAATGCATTTAAGAGTCACCCTCACTGTGCACAACCCACATGTACTATGTTCCTTCCCTGAAAAAAATACAAGTGCTCTATTATTAGCAAAGGGCAGCAGCAGAGCTGGGAGGGGAGCACTGGTGGGGCTGGAGAAGGCAGTGCCTGGTAGCTGAACACATTTGCTTGCTCTTCAGTGAGCCTGGCCAGGACTTGCACAGCTTTTGGGACTAGAGCCTGGAGGGACAGGCTCCACAAAGCTGCGACAGCAAAGCTGTTCTGTGCTTATTTAAGCAAAACTCTTCCTCGGAGGCAGAGTCTGAGAGCTCCCCATGGGAAACTTATTTACATATTTGAGTGATACCTCACTGGGTTATGTGAACGCTTCTCAGGACTGTGAATCCTGTAGCTAGGCTAAATCTGGGATCTTGCCATGGTTTCTTAGCTTCTTCCCAGTTACAGGCAGAGAAAAATTCCAACTGATTAGCTCTTTTAAAAGCAGCTCTTTTTTTATTACTGCTGAAGGAGAAAGAAGAGCAAGATGAGCCTTAAGTTTTCATCCATCTGGTGGTGAAGTTTGTGACTGTTTTTAGCTCTTGGACCACAGACCATAGGCTTTGAAGACTTGCAGGCCCACACAACTCTCTCTTTGAAAATTGAAGGGGGAAAAAAGTTCTTTCTTCTAGCTAACAAGGCTGTTTTGGATCATTCAAGCAGGGCAAATCTATAAGAGGAAAAATCTAGTTGAGGTAAGGTTTGGGGAATCAACTTTTAATATGGAGCAGTATGGAATGGAAAGCCAATGTATTCTTTAAAACACAGGACTCAGGTTGTGAAAAATGCCAATCACTTGGTTTTTTAAAAATTTTAAAAGTTTAATAGTAATGAAATGGTTATAAAAATAGTAATACAAGTAGACTAATAATAATTTGGACAATTTGCATTAGGACAATATGAGACAATAAAGACAAAGAGTTACAGACAGTCCAGGTACCTTTTTCTGGGCAGCACGAGCCCAAAAAAGGACCCACGTTAACAGAGGCTTAACCCTTAAAAACAACAGCCTGTTGCATATTCATACACCTCATACATGATGCATAAATTCCATTCAAATACAGGATTCTGTCTGGTCATCCTCAACTTCTTCCTCTGAATCCTGACAGTGCCTTCGAGATGGGAAGAAGTTCATTTCTTCTGATAAGGGAGCAATAAATTCTTTTTCTCTGAAAGATTTAGGTGTCCTGTGGCTGCTATCTTGCTGCGAGTCCTTTCTTTAAAAAATGTATCCTACATAGCATAGTTTCTATTTTAACATTTTTTATAACCTAAAGCTATATTTAACACAGTACTTAAGAGAATTAATACAGCATAACTTTCTAACATAACACATATAATATTCATTTTAATATTTGCCAAAAGCCAATCATAAAATACATGCATTTTTCACACAGATGTTCCAGGAAAGGTCACTGGACATCCGTGTCACACATGGTTTATGCTGCACTGCACTGGGGAACTGACACAAAAGTAAGGGATTTATAGGAGAGGAGATGCATGGGTAAGAGAACAGTGCTGGGACTTTATCAGCAGCAGCATCCTGCAGAAATGCACTTCTAGAAAAAACAGGACCAAGCTCTCCCCCCCACACCCTTTGCAGGAGCAAAGTTTTAACAAAATCCTCTTTTTCTTTTGTGACTGAAATGGAAACCTGGAGAGCTGCGGGTTGGAGGCTGGCTCGGAGCCGTGGTTCACAGCCAGGGGTGCTGTGGTCCCCAGAGCTGCAGCAGCACAGAGCCTGTGGCCACAGCAAGAGCAGGCAGGGACACTGCACAGCAGCAGCAGCTGCTGCTCTGTGCACACAGCAGCTCTGCAGGGTGGAGCCCTTTGGTGGAAACCTTCTTTAGCTCTGAGCGGCTGCAGGAGCTGCACAGGCACTCGGTGGGGCTGGGCAAACACCCCCGGGCACCCTGCTGGAAGGGTTTTCCTGTGGGAGCAGATTTCTTCTTGTTCTTCAGAGCACAGAGGGAGGACAAGGAGCCCCACAGGAAGCCATTAGCAGTCAGAGCTGCCCCGGAGTTCAGAGGGGAAGGTCACACACCTCTCATTTTGCTGATGACTTGTTTTCCACAGGGATGCCACTGCTGATGAATCACTCAATAGCACTGTCCAAAGCCCTGTGCTGTATCTTGTTAGGAAGGATGAAAGTTTGACAAGAAAGTCTCACAGATATGTGTGCTTAGCAGAAAGATTTTTAAATGCAGAGTCTGATGAAGGAATAGAGATGGAAGCGAGTTTTGATATAGAAGAAAAGAATTGCTGAGCCAGTCTCACTGGCTAACCAAGGAGGCAAAGGGTGTGTTAATTAGAAGGGGTTTTATGACTTATAGCAAAGGATAAACCCACCCCAAACAAGAAGATGTTTTTACCAAGCAGAAAGATAGCACAGGCAAACAAGTCAGCAAAGTTGCAAGTAGAAAAAAAATCTCAGAATTTTCCACTGCAAGAAAACTGAAAAACAACTTCTGGCTTAAACTGTTATGTACTAACTTTTAGTGATTGGAGAATAGTGGCATGAATATGGTAATTATAGTAGTTATGATAGGCTATAGATAATAGTTCAGGTATAGATTGGTTCTACTGTATGAAGATGCTCAGCAAAGTCTATAATGCACTGTAACCAAAACCAAAGGGTCTCCAGGCCTGCCACAGCTGGAGCTGACAGCTGTGGGCACAGCTCTGTCACCCACAACCCTGGACTGCTGTAACCTCTTGGATGGAATAAACTGCATTTTGGAGACCTGCCTGGAGTCCCACATCCCTCATTCCGGCTCTTACAGTATCTCCCTAGTCTGGGGCTGTTTCTCTCTCCAGAATTGTGCAGCCCCTGGGAGCCAGGGCTGGGAAGCTGAGGGAATGATCAGATTACTGCAAGGCAAGGCAGGTGGAATTGTAAACAGGCAGATGGAGGAGGCAGAAAGACCTGAGCACAGAGCTGTTGTTTCCAGCTACTGGCACAGTCAAGTTATTCTGTTCAAGGCCAAAATTACAGCTGGGGCAGAGAGTGTCCATTACTACTGGAGAAAAGAGGAATTGGCACCAGCTACCTGCAGGCACTTGTGTGAGGGAAGTGAGGGCTGGCTGACGACAGAATTCACCTGTGACCTGGCTGGAGAGAATGCCAGGGACAGTGTGGAGCAGGCCTGAAAACAAACAAACAAACAAACAAACAAACAAAAAAAAAAAAAAAAAAGAAAAAAAGAAAAAAAGAAGATAAAAGAATGAAGGAGGCAAAGAGACTGAAAGGGAGGGATGGGAGAAGGAGTAAAACCACTTCAAAATCCAAAGTGTCTGTTCGTCCAGAACAAGAGTACATTGCCTTCTGTCTGTACATACCCAGCTCTCACCTGAGAGGTGCAGCAAGACCAGGCCATGTCCTTGGCAAATCCCTTTATTTTGCTGTGTGTTGTCTGCTAGCTGGAGATGCCTGCTGCCTGTTCTTTTACCATGGGTCTTGTTTGCCTGATTATGCTGTAAACTTTGAGGTGCTCATGCACCATGTCTGGCAGCAGTCATGGTCCCTGTGCCTCAGAGGAGCCCAAGGAGCTGCTGTAACACATCAGTGCCACACACATCTTTTATGAAAAATCCTTTCCTTAGGATTTTTCCTCCTGAGAAGCTGAGAGGCCTCAGGAACAAAATGTAAACATTGATTATCTGCTGCTGTGGAATGCAATAGGTGGATCTGTGATTGGCCCATGTTGGTTGTTTCTAATTAATGGCCAATCACAGTCAGCTGGCTTGGACAGAGAGTCTGAGCCACAAGCCTTTGTTATTATTCTTTCCTTTTCTATTCTTAGCTAACCTTCTTATGAAATCCTTTCTTCTGTTCTTTTAGTATAGTTTTAATATAATATATATCATAAAATAATAAATCAGCCTTCTGAAACATGGAGTCAGATCCTGGTCTCTTCCCCCATCCTGGGACCCCTGTGAACACCATCACACATCAGTGCATGAGCTCTCTTGAGTGTTCTGGTGCCCTTCAGCTGCAGCAGCAGCAAGTGCAGCAGCATCCAGTGGGATGTTGCTGAGGCTGAAGATCCTCTGAAGCTGTTAATACCAAAGCAGAGGAGAAAACAAGTGAAGGAATAAGTGAACTTTCATCTTCATGAGTTCTTAGCAGGGAAGGAAGGAAGAAGAATGGACAAGCAGACAAACAGCACTGAAGTGAACAAGGCACTGTGATCTACTGAGGACATGCAGATTTCTGTACCGCAGAAATCTGGAGTACAAATAATCAGCTATTTGATGCTCCCAGAGCAGACCTCTGAAGCAGGTGTCCACACTTCTTGCACAGGCTTTGGGGAGCTCAGGAGCTCTCAGTAATTCTTTTCTTGAAGGCCCTGTAATGAGGTCAGCATCATTACTCCCAGTTTACAGATGAGGAAACTGAGGCAGAAGGAGGAGAGGTGATTGAGCCAAATATGCAGCCTGATCCAGCTACAGGCTTGCTCAAGCTCCTTTTATTATCTCTTCCAAAGAAAAGAGAGCATCATGCCATCCAGGAGTACAACCCAAACTTATTTACTTGGTTCATCAGCAACAAACACTGCAATGTCATCAGTTACTGCTAATCTTTTCTGAAAGTTATGGTTTGAAGGGATGGGTAAAATGTTTTCCAAATTCAACAGAGTGCACTAAGAGAGGAAAAAAGAAAATAAGGTCTGCTACATACAAATTTCACATCAGAGACAGAGCTAATGTTTCCTATGAGCTGGGAGGGGGCAGAGCACAATCCTGCTAAGCAGAGGGTGGAGTACAACCCTGCTGAGAGAAAGTCTTGTTATGATGTTTAGTTTAACAAAGAGAAATGGGAGGTGAGGTGTTTTCACCTCCTTAGTCTGTGGTTTTATTCTGAAGCAATGCTAAGGTTGTGGCAATTCCCAAGCTTGTTCTGATCTCCCTGAAGGGTTGGGCTTAGTGATGGAGATCTGAGGGGTGAAGCTCTGCTGTGTGCAGACTCTTTTTTCACCAGATTCTGGGTGTTGCTGTTCTCTGTTGTACTGGTTGTTTGGTTTCACCTGCCTCTCTCTTATCAGAAGAGCACAATCTACTCTGGCAGACTGCATAAACAGGATCAGAACCTTCAAAAATAGTAGTTTTAGTATTTTTCTTTCTTGTATGCAAGAAAAACACACCTTTCTGACCTCTAGTGCAAGTCAGATGATTCAGAACTGGAGACAGACTTTAATTGGGACATTTAACCTTAAAACACCATTATATCAATGTCATATCATTGACCTAGGGAATTTTTCAGAATGGCCTGTGTTTTTGAAGAGATAGATAGATAGATAGATAGATAGATAGATATAGATAGATGTAGATAAATAGATAGATATCTAAATAAATGTACTTTCATTTTTCTTGGAAGAGGTTCACTATCTATACACTGTATGTATGTCA
This sequence comes from Agelaius tricolor, assembly GCF_023055355.1. Lineage (NCBI taxonomy): Eukaryota > Metazoa > Chordata > Aves > Passeriformes > Icteridae > Agelaius > Agelaius tricolor. The sequence goes on from NW_027269263.1 coordinate 11,006,145, forward strand.
GGAAAAGCATAGTGAGGATGCAATAAGCTTAAAAGTGTTGAAAATAAGGATGTCGCTGCTAGGGCTCCAATACTTAAAGCCAAGCTGGAAATCAAGAGAAATAAAATTTGTTTCCATGTGAATTTAGTGGAGCAGTAGAGGGAGTCTGATGTGAAAGGACTCTGGGAAGCAGCAGTAGCGGGCAGGGTGTTGGAAAGGCAAACTCCTCTGAAACCTCTCACCCTAAACCGCAATTGTTTTAATGCCTGTGACAGACCCTGCAGCCAGGACAGGAACCAGCAATTTGCTCACTGTTCACGAGCCCCGAAGTGCAAACAGCTCATTCCGAAGTGGTTTGCACCTAAAAACATATTAGAATGCTACAGACCCAACCGGACTCCGCAGAGAGATGGTGGGATATTGACATGCTAATTCTGGTGTCCCACCGGGGAGCCGCTCAATCCATTTTGTAGGAAAACAAAGGGAGAGGTAGTTGCACAATATGCAAAGGCTTTTGTAATTTTCATTAAAGGCTGGAGAATCCCCAGGGTTTTATTTAAGCAGAGAAGCAGTGGGCAAAGTTATTTCAAATGCACACCAGTACCGGTGCAGAATGGGAAATGAACTAACAGTAGCTATAGGTCAGTGAAGGTTGCAAGGTAAAAATAAATAAAATTAAAAATTAAAAAAAAAAAAAAAAGGATGACCAGATAATTATCCTTTCTTTCCTAATTGACTCTTGTTTTCAGTTTCTGCCTAGCTTTCCAGCCTGAGGGAGAACGTGTTTGCAAGACAGGTGCCAGGTGATCCAGTTCAAGGTGTCCCATCACTTCTGAAGCAGAAGCAAATTACCTGAACTTGAGAATAAGCTGGCAGCTACAGCAAAACCTGCTGTCACTTGTTATTTTTAGATCAAGAAAACGAGATATGTGGCCACAAAGGAAACCCCACCTGCATGCTTCGAGTGTAAGGCTGAGGACACTTTTTTTTCCTCTTAAAGGGCACCACTCCCCTATGTGAGGCAATTTTGACAGGCCTTCAGAAAGTCAGACTGCCCTCTGCAAACCTCTGCAAACTCTAGTGAGTAATACTGAAACAAATTTAGAAGCAGCTCTCTCTGGTCCTTATAAAAGAACCTGTAGAACTGTGCTTTTCTATGCTTTCTAATGGCTCTGTATTTTTCCTCTTTCCTATAAGAAAATAGGTCATATCTAGCAAGATCATGTTTGTTTGGGGGTTTTTTTTAATGACATGGAAAAGAAATTCCTGCTTGGCATTCTCTAGAAAAAAAAATTCTGGAGGAAAAGTAACAAGCTAATGTGACTCATAATCTTCCAAATCTATATTAGGGAGAAACCACCTATCCTGCAGGAAGAGGGGTAGTCATAGGTTGATCAAATCCCCACTAATTCCAGACAGGGCATAAAATCTTCCAGCACCACTAGAGGTAGATTCAGAATCAGGAGAAAGAGGGGTTTACATGTTGCACCCAGCCCCTGACTTCAAAGCATGGAAATAATTCTTCCATGTCACAGAAGATCATAAAGAATAGCTTGAACAGGACATGAAGCAATTACTGCTATGAGCTCTTCACAGCTCTCTGCTTCTCAATCACTCCCCCCAGCCACAGCCTCCTGGAAAAATTTACATTTCTTTCCCATAGCTCAGGCACATATTCTACAGAGCAGGAAGAATGATGGGAAAATTAAATCCACACATTAGACTAAAGTGCTTCCCTGCTCGAGTAAGATGTGCTACATCCACAGGAGAAGAAGAACAAGCAATTGATCACTGTGTCACAGGACAGGATGGAGCTGCTGAATTAGTATTGAGCTGGAGTGCTCCTTCTCTTAGGAAGCCAAGCTGCATTTCACAGATGTCATTTATAATGAAAGATAAGGTTTATATTCATCTGCAGGTTAGGTCTATAAGGAGATTCACTTCCCTGGCCTCTGAGTCACAGCACTGGAGTGACTCCAGCTCTCCAGCAGGCAGTGTCTTAGCCCCAGCCCTGGACCTGCCAAACATCAAACACAAAATGCTGAGCAAAGCACCCTCTTGGTGTCCCTTATCATCACATATTCACCTGGGGTATGGCACCTCCTGTCACCACAGAGCCATGGATAGTGTGACACTGGAGCGTGACCAAAAGGAGCTGCTGCCTCAGGGTCTGTGTCCTTGAAAAGTGCCTAGTTCACCTGAAACCTCCCCTAGAGAAATAAATGGTGCTGCTAAAAGTACTGCCCAAGGGAAGGACTTTTATAAGAGAGGCCTTTCTTCTTTGCAAATGAGAGTTTGTTACAAAATAAAACGAGTTAAAAAAAAGGGGCAAAAACCCCAACCCTGAACTAAATCATGTGTCTGTCATGTGTGACCTAGTCTAGGACTGTGTGTTAGAGAGATGTTAGTTTTTCTAGTGCTCCAGATGCAGAATTTTAGGCAGCACTTCAAATTAATGCAATAGGAAGCTTAATCCAAGGTGCACTTTCTCTTTCCTATTTTTTAGCAATTTGACAGTGTTCCTTAACACTGTGTTTAGGGCCTCTGATTGAGTGTCTGGATGTGATGCCTGTTTGATGAATCCAAGCCCTGTTTCTAACCCACACTTAGCTTGCCACCACTTTAATAGCAGCACTTGAATAATTCATTGTGCACCTGCACAGAGGCTTCACATGATCTGCTTTGGAGGTGTCACCCAGAGCCACAGAGCACAGCCCTCTCCTTTGCAACAACCCTGGTGCTGGCCATCAGGAGCCAGCAGAGCTGCTTGGCATCACCCTCAAAAGGTCAGAAGTTTTCACAGGCTGAGATGCTCAGCAGCTTTCCAGTCTTCTCCTCAATCTGTCAAACAAGCTCCAAAGAAGGGAGGAGGGCCAGACAGCATGGGGCAGGAGAAGAAGGAGAATTATTGGAAGCCCTAAAGAAGACTATTTTGAGGCTGGTCCTTATAAAAGAACCTGTAGAACTGTGCTTTTCTATGCTTTCTAAGGGCTCTGTATTCTTCCTCTTTCCTATAAGAAAATAGGTCATATCTAGCAAGATCATGTTCAAAATCTCTGTCTCTTTCAGTCTTTTGTGATGCATCCCAAAGCTCCTAGGAGTGACTTACAGATAAGGACAGGCAGGTTACCCAGAATGGTTTGAAGCTGGCTTTAAGTCATTCTCAAATATTTAATATTGCAGCTGATGACAATGGCTGCCCTCCAAGGGAATTTGATCCCCTAATCCAAAATGCAAAGGAAGGAGACAGCAAAATGAAACTGGTCACTTTTTAATTTTTTTTTTTCCATAGCTGTTTGCGTCACTGCTGCTTATTGCTAGAATTGGCTGAAATAGGGAGTGCTGAAATATATACAAAATAAGCTACACTATTTCTAGCCACGCCAAAAATACTTGGAAACCAAAGCTTAGCATGCAACACTGTTCTCACTAAATTCAGATGAAGATTAAAGTCAGATTCAGCTTTTGGGAACTCTTACTAGTTCCCAAATGAAATTTCTAAACTTAATAAGGTTTGCTCATTGTCAGATATTCTACTCCAGCCATGGCAGTGGTGAAACTTCATGAAAAGGGAACCCAGGATTCACCTGGCATGGAATACATGGCTCTGCAAATAATACAAAATAATACAAAATCCAGATCTAAACATGAGTTGCTTTAAATGTGAGATCACATTGTGAGATAGCTGTGGCTGTCCCATGCAGGACCAGAGTTGGACTTTGATGCTCCTTGTGTGTCCCTTCCAACTCAGAGTATTCTGTGATTCTCTAATTCTGAAAGTTATTAACAGAGCCCACATGTTTTTTCCACCAGTCTGTTATGTAACAGACTTGGAGAAATAAAGTAAGATCTTGACGCCAGCTTTTGTTTTCCTTATTTTGCTGATGTTGGGTATGAGAACACTCAGGCATTTTGGAAAGAAACCAAGAATTCTTTCATATACAGAAATTAAAAAAAATAAAATAATAAATTAATTCCCTAATAGTTAGGGAAAAAAATAGCGAAACCATCATTTTTTCTCAATATTGCACCTTTCTCAAAGCAAGTAATCCTAAAGCTGTGGGGTTTCCTAAGGTTTCCTCTAGTCTTCCCCTCCTCCCCACTTGCTTCTTTTTGTCTTACTTATATCAAAAATGTCCATTTTAGCATGCAGGAAAGTTTACCTTTCCCTAAACCCTATTAACCAAGTGAACTTTTTATCCTTGAGATATAGGAGGTCCCTTCTTCAGTTTCAGTGTATCTGATGTCTTCTAGTGCCCCCACAAAGGCCTTCTGCAAAGGCAAACTAAATGTGTCCAAGTCAACAGGAAGCAAAAAACCTGGGATAAAAAAGGTGCCTGTAGCCCCTTTGAACTTTTCTATGTGTATTTTTAAGAGAGTTCTCTAAAAATGAAAAGGGCAGATGTCATAATAGCTGAAACAAGGCTTCAGAGCTTGAAGACATTTAATATCTCAGCATTAACTATTCATTATGAGGCCATATGGATCGGTTCAATAAATGATGAAATAAGTTATTGAGAAGCCAAACCTGGAAAGAAACATTCTCTTACCCAGCTCAGCCACAGACTTACTCATTTGTTGTTGAAGATCAAAATGCTCTTAACTCACTGAAGACTCTATGTGTATATCTGGAGTCTCATAACCATTTTTCCCAGCTTGTGGGAAACAGGTTTCCCATTTTTCTCTTTTTCATTCATTTTTTTGGCCCTTGCTCTGATGATTGATCCTCCTCTCCTTTCTCATCTTCAGCATGACAAAATCTGTACTAAAAATGACACTGAGAGCTGGATGATTGAGATTGTTCACTGATGATTCAGACCAAACCATGTGTGACATGGAACTTGTACATGAAAAACCTGCATTTTGTCACATCAAGAGATTATAGCTGTCCCAGGTGAGTATAGCACAGCAGATCATTTTTCCAGGAAGGAATATGTTATAGCAGCCATGCTGTTAGGTGCTGAAACAAGTGTTTAATGTGTTATCAGCTGACAAGCAAGGTGAGAACATCCTTAAAATTAGGTACAGTTAAAGGCCCTGCAGAGTCAAAGCTTTATCCCACTTCCAGATATTCTTAGAGCTGTAATTATTTGTATTTGTCTCTTGTAACTTAATAAAAACCTAGTAACTAGAGAAGAAAAAGTGTGGATTTGCTTGCAGCACAATAAAATTTAGAATTAGATGATATTTCATTGCAAGTACAGTTGAAATCACGCTCCTGATTATTTACAGCTCCTCGTTTTCTCCCTAGTAATGTAGGTCTGGCTCAAAGAGGCCACTTTTATGATTGAAATGCTTTTGTGTCTTGGAGTCCTTTGAGGTTATGATATTTCTTTGTACGCAGGGTTGCTTTTCAGGTTTTTATACTGCCTCAAATGTGTTTGCTGCAGACACTGGTGTTGTTGAAGGACAATGGTTTATTCAGTTATTATTTTGCACTGAGTGATTGAAATTTTGCACTGAGTAGTTTTCCTATTGCACTAAGTGGTTTGTTTGTATCACATGGTGTGTTCAGTTCTCCCCTGTCACTGTCATATTTTCTGAAAAATCCTCTTTTCCCAGGATTCTTCTCCTGGGAAATTGAGAAGCCTGAGGAAAAAATGAAGACAATAATTATGTGATTGCTTCTCCCTGTTTTGCTGCTTTGGAATGTGGTCTGGAGATTGTTTACCAACTGGTGCATGTTTGATTGTTTTCATGTGAATTGTTTTTACTTAATGGCCAATCATGGCCAGCTGTGTCAAGGCCGTGACAGGACAAGGTGGGAGCTGAGAATTGACTCCAAGTTCTCAGAAGGCTGATTTATTATGATATGATATGACATGATATGATATTATAAGACATTATATACTAAAACTATACTAAAGAAAGAGAAAGGAGACATCAGAAGGCTAAACAAGAATGAATAATAAAAACTCATGACTGACCAGAGTCCCGACACAGCTGGACTGGGATTGGTCATTAAGTTAAAACAATTCACATGGAACCAATCAAAGATGTTGATAAGCAACCTCCAAACCACATTCCAAGCAATCAGGTAATTATTGTTTACATTTCTTTTCTGAGGCTTCTCAGTTTCTCAGGAGAAAAATCCTGAGAAAAGGGATTTTTCAGAAAATATCATGGTGTTATACTATAGGTCATATTCGCCTCGACCCTCACCATTGGATAATTTCCAAAACCCCTGTACCCTATAGAAATCCCTACTTCTGCCCAGTTTGGGAGAAGAAGCTGTCACTGGGAACCTTTGCAGAAGCTGCCAAAAAAGGACATCTCTGTGGAACCTCACACAGCCTTCTCCTCTCTCTCCCTGCATCTGCCAAAGGCCCTTAGCAAGCAAAGAGCTGAAATCACAAATGAGCTGATAACCCCTAAAGAGCTGATATCACCTAAAAGCTGAGCTTGCTAAGGTTGCCTGTGTCTCTGGAGCCCACCTGAGGGGCCCAGACAGGTCGTGCTTATCTGAACTTCTCTGTTTGGGACACCCACTGCAGCCATTTTCAGGGAGACCCCAAAACACCAGAGCCGCCTCACCAGGCGTTCCTGGACTGGTTCCACAATGTTATAAACGAATGCTCTGATTTAATAATCAAAGAACTTTATGAAATGATCAAAAGTATAAATTTGGAAAAGGCCACAAGCAATTTGACCCTGAGGCAGGCGGTCAGTGCCGGGGAGACTCAGGACTTGGTCTCTCTCTCACCAGAGTCCCCGTGGGTCTTCAAGGGTCAGGTCTAAGGGGTCCATTTTTATACAGTCTCTCAGGCTTTGGAAGGGGGTCTTCTTTAGCATATCATCAGATTGCTTTCCCAGAACGGGTGAAAAATTGCTGGAATCCTATCAGGTGAAAAATTTCTGGGAATGTCTCCTGCTGGGGTTTAGTCAGATGAGTGAAATCCCTTGGAGTATACATTTCTGGAGACAGTGTCTTCTTGGTGTTTGAATCTTTGTCACTTAGTCTGTTGCTGTTGCTAAAGCCTATCAAAAATGCTTCCTGCTGGGGTCTTGTCAGATGAGACATCCTTGGGAATATGCATCTCTGGTGGCAGTATCTTCCTGGTGGTTTGAATTTCTATCACTTAGCTTGCTTGTTGCCCGACTTTCCTTTCATTTGCACATCATTTGCTACTAATAAAAAGACAATAATAACACCAGATTTGTACCTTAAGCACAAATGAATAATAGAAAATAAATTATCCTGAAATATTTTTCAAAACTCAGGGAATAGTAGCATCATAGCAGAAAAGAAAAAGGCTTTTACAATCCCAAATGTTTCTATTAAAGGGCAAAACAATACCCGAGGCCATTTCAAATTAATGGGGCCTTTTAACACACATTTCTTGATATATCTTATTTGTATCTGTTGAAGTAATATAGAGCAGTGAAGCATGGCCAGAAGTGGTACTCTGCAGAGAAATCTCTGCTGGAGAAGCTGCAGAATTTTTATCATTTCAATTGACTAAAATGAATGGGGGAAATCTCCAAAGCAAGTTGGCAAAAGGTTTGTTTTTTATAAATCCCATTTTCCTGGAAATAAAGATCCATTAATCAGCAATGATGATTAGTTTCATGAAGGAAACTAAAACCTATTAAAAACAAACAAACAAACAAAACTAAACCAGAGAAGCATGACCTTAGCACTGTAGATGCAGCTAAGCATGGCATGAGTGAAGAGAGGCCAGTGATGGCAGAAATCATATCTGAGTGGGAATGGAAATAGACTTTACTGCTAGAAGCTGTTTTCACACTAGAGTACAGACACACAGCCAGTGTGTAAGATAAAGTATTACACTTTGAAATTAATTAATTAATTACACCAGCACGTAGCCTGTGCCTGAGTAAGGCATCAGAACTGAATCCAATGAACAGCTTTGTGTTTTTAACACGGTTCAACATCCAATATGGCTCTCAGAGCCATTTTTGAAATATTTTTCAGGTGGTTTGCAATCTGCTTTTCACTGACAGAGCTGTCACAGTGACTCAGTGGGATTCTGCAGAGTAGTCAGTGTCAGAATCAATACAAACAGCTGCAGCGGGTGCATCCTTGGAAGAAAGAAGAAAAAAAACCAACCCCATCTTCAAGATTTATAATTTTCTTTTTAAAATTCCAAGACTTTGTCACTTTTCTTTTTCCATAAGGTCTTCACAGAGATTGCCTTCAACAAGCACAGTATCTGAAAACATCTGAAAATATCTGTAAAGTACACTGAATTACTCAGTTTCAGAGGGTACCAAATCCAAAGCCAACCTTTAAAAAGCCCAGAAAGGCAGCTGAGCTTCTGATTCTCAATATGACTTTAAAATATGATAATCCATATAAATTGCATAAATATGCCTCCCCTGTATACATTTTTTGTCAGGCATGTATTTTAATGCTTTTTTAAAAAGTATGTTTAGCTCTATTTAATATATATACACCCCCCAAACAGATGAAATTGCACATTGTTGAAAAGGTTTACATGAGTAACTCCTTAAAAAAAAAAAAAAAAAAGAAAAAAAAAGAAAAAAATGTTTTTAAGAGCATTTAGTGATGGAGACTCCTTAGGCTTTCTCAGAAATGCTTCAGAAATTCCCTATTTCTTGATACCAGTTTCCTCATTGTAGTTTATACCCATTTTTACCTCATCCTCCACAGCCATGGAGAAAGACAGCTTCCCTTCCTCTTTGCAGGAGTGTTTTACATATCAGAAAGGCTGTTATTGCCTGTTTTCAGGACCTTTGATCATTCTTGCTGCTTTCCTCTGTGTTCAGAGCATTCAGAGTTTATCCTACTGGAACTGAGGACTTTTGATCTCTCAGAACTATTTGAAGTGGCAGCTGATGTCAAACATTAGCCTGCTATAAGCTGTTTACCTGTGTGCATTGTATCACAGAACAGAGACACCAGTATTTGGCAAGCACCTCTGGACACCACTATAAGGCCCTAAATAGATTTAGTACCAGCAAGCCCCAGAGGAACTTGACCGAGAATTTGGAGACTGTGAATTTTCCTTCTATTTCTGTCCTTGACCATGGTGCTTTTATCTCCAAGTATCTGCTTCCTCTCTCAAACCTCCCACATGCAAATGGTGCATAGGAACCAGGCATTACTAATTTTATTTTTCAGCTCTTTGCCCATGTTATCATTGTGTTGGGGAACTCTAGCAAAGTTGATACTTTTCCATTCAAAGCATTTCTTCAAATTCCAAAGGACTGTCTACTGTATTCACAGACTGATAAGTAATTGAAACACAAGACACTCTGATGGCTTGTCACAGGCTGTTTGAGATGTCAGCCTGCTGGAAACCTTGGATTTTCAGTTGCAATGCATTTCTGGAACATATTGCAGAGATACAAGCTCACTCCATTCCGGGGCCTGCAAAATTCATGATCTGTCCCAACTTAGTTTAGATGGAGATGAAGTCGTGCATTGAAGCTGCCTGAACAGCCACTGGTAATTTGTTGTTTGCTACAAGAGGCAGGGGCAGGGAATCAATTCATTCATTCAGGAAAGGAATCGATTGCTCCCCTAAGCATATGTTTACCCTTGTAAAGAGCAAGTAGAGCAAGAGTAGGATGCTTCACAAGGACTTTGGGGTAAACGAGAACTTTTAATTGCCTGACCATTTACACATTTGGGACGCTTGCATTCTCTTAATTCCTTTCAAGTCAGAGTCCAGAGCCCCCAAGGATTGTAGTTACAGGGTAATTACTGATTGTTAAGGAATTATGCTTTGTAAAATAATTGTCCCTATAGTTTCTTCTCTATTGCCCCTCACACCTGGTAGCCAATTGATTTTAAAGAAGAGAAACTTCAAGATAGAAAATGTTTAAGTTTTCCAAAGACTTTTGACCAAAAAAAAAAAAAAATCCCTTCAGAAGAAGCTATTAAAGAAATCTGGCAATCAGCACAGATAAAAGTTGTGGCACAGTTTAAAACTGGAGACAGAAAGAATTGGACATCAGGAGCCATTTCTCACTGCTGACAGAGGTTAATACTGGAGTGACCTAGGGACCAGCCTCAGGACTGGGCTGAGCACATTCAACCCATGAATTAATGAATTGAAAGGGAAGGTGAGCACCAAGGTGACTATGTCCCCTTGATTATTCTGGATTCTTGTGGCCACTAGCATTTACAATAAACTTTGGACAGACCTAGCAAAGACCTGGGGAATGTGCCAGATGTGATGAACCCACAGAGAGCTACAATTTTTGTCAGTACTGCCAATTAAGAAAGAAAATTTTGCTTCTTCTCCCTAACAGAAGTTAAAATATTGTGTCAGGGTTATCATAGTTTTGCTGTTGTTGTTAGGCTGCATTTTCTGCTACTTCAGCTCTCTTTTGACCAGGTGAGAAGTAGTGCTAACGCAGGAAAAGAGGCTGGGGCTCAAACCACAAAGAGGAGAGGAGGGGAATTCTGCTTTTTCAGCAGCATTTGTTATTTTAACTGTTTCACCAAACCACAGCACAAATGATTTGTCTGAAGATCAAACAAAATAACAAGGAAATCAGCTCTCCTGAATCCAGAGATGGCCACACCATTCTTCTCAGCAGGGGAAAGCACTGAACAGCAATATTCTCCTGGCTGTGTCTCCACAGTGCCTTTTTGTGGGGATCTGTAACTTTCCCACCACTGCTGCAATTTGTAGAAGCCAGGACAGCTCATGTCCCACCAGTGGCCTAAGGATCCTTCACACCAGACCCCAATATGCCACCCTTTGAATGGATTTTCCTCTCCCTCCAGAATGGCTCGTGGAAGGTCATCAAGCAAGGCGTGCAAGACCATACAGTAAAAAAGGTGTTCAGCAGAGCTTAAAGCAGTCCTGGAGGTGACAGCTGTGAAAAATGAAGTCATTTGCAGCCACCCTCCACAGGCACTCCTGCCACTGAGAGGCAGGAAGGCAGGGAGCTGCCTCAAGGACAGGAGAACCCAGATAGATTCAGCCAGATAGATTTGCACTTCCCAGCCTCCGCTGGGATCGCTGGCTCCAGAGTGGAGAGAGCTTAGTGCTTGTTTATTGCATTGAAATAGGCATTTATCTTTGTTATTTCTGTATTCAGGATTACTGCCTTGGGTGAGTGGTTCTCAAACTTTTCTCTGTAATCGAACCAGAAGGAAGTTTCACAACCTCAAGCCAGCTGTATGTAAATTAAGAGAATGTGGTCATTCTCAAAAAAGGACAGAGTCTGAAAGTGTAGAAAGCCTGTGGAAAGTAGCTCTTGGTAATTATTGTTCGCTTATATACTGCTAATTTTAAATAGGCTTTTGCATTTTAGAAGGCCTGCTGTGCTTGCCTGTTTCAGGAAGAAACATTACAACTGCTTTCCTGTGCATTTTGTAATACTATATTTCACAATGCTCTTTCAACTCAGCAGAATATAGTGGTTTTACAGTTCAAGGTTAAATAATAGCACCACTTGAAAAGCAAATATTCAGCCAAAGAACTTCAAAGCTGCAACATCCACTAATTCAGCTTCCATGCATTTAAAACTATTTAAAACTACAATAAAATAAAAAAGCTAAATGAAAAAGCAAAACTAATTAATTTGAAAATATTATAATTAATATCTCAAGTTTGGACTCATTTCTTTTGGTCTCTCCCAAATTACAGCACAAAAAGTCCCCTGAACTTTATCAACTTTTGCCTTACTATACTGAGTCAAAGCTGTCTGCAGCAGAAACTACTGGCCTGTGTAAACGTGAAATTTATTAGCAAATGCATTGCACTGCTTTCCCTTCCTGTAGGGTTAAAACTCTTTCTCTTGCCCCAGCCACAAAGGCTTTGCTGCAAGAATAATTTTGCCATTTGCATTTTTTTACCAAGCTTTTTGCAATGCACACTGTGCATTATTTTCCTTTTATTGTGTTACCTGGTAATTTTCTGGTTTCCCTAATAACACTAAAAATATCCTGTTTTGCCCCTCTTATGTATTACCTCTAGAGATGTTTTCTGTAGCATCACCTTCCAATGCAATTTCCTCCAAAACTCATCAATTCAAAATCAAAAAGAGAGCAATGGTTTGGACCCAGCTGCTTTGACAGCACAGCCACGTGAATTGCACATGACCCTGCAGACTTCAGCTTTTTGTGTTTATTAAAAAGTCCTCTCCACCACTGGCTCCACTTTTTAACCACATTTTATTTTCCAAGCAGGACAAATTCAGAGTTGTTAAACTTGGCAGTAATACCCTGGGCAATTGCATTGTACAGGTGAACAGTGCTTAAACTCACAAGCATTTCCTCCTTCTGATCATACCTTCCCAGAGGGAAATCATAGCTGGCAAGGTCAAACCAAATCTTGTCAAGGAGGGACTTGCTAAATAACTCTGAAACTGAGGGAGGCACAGATTTTCTGGGGCCTGAGTTTATTTATATGTTGGAGAACCAGAAATCAACAAAATTATCTTTTTTCCTCTCCCTACATACTTCTTGTATGAGTCTGAATTCCTTTGCTGCAAAAATAACTTCTTGTAGGAACAATGCTCAAAGTTCAGCTTTATCTTTGCAAGAGCTAAACGCCACAGATTAAAACAGTGAAACTATTTAACACCCTCCCTAGTATTTTCTCCTGGTATTTCTCAAGTGAGGGAAGCACTACATCTCACAGGAGTGGAAAAGATGAAAGTTTTTGAGAAGAGCTGTAGACACTTGGCCTGGATATCGATGAAAACAACACCCCACAGAACATTTGCCTCCTGACATGAGGGCAAACAGAGCAGATACATTTTGCTTATACACAAGCCTTTGAGGCTGAGTATCTCCTATTTCTCTGATGTAGTCACACAGCCTTGGGGAAACCAGTTATAAGATGCTACCAGTACTGGCACAGGTATCAAAACACCAATAAAAACTTAAGTGGCAATTTCTCAGGCAGAAACACAAAGTCATTTTTCTGTTTGTTTTTGTTCATTGGTTGGTTTTCTTTCTTTTTTTTTTCTTTCTTTTTCTCTTTTTTGTAGTTAGTGGTTTTTTTGGGTTTTTTTTTTGAGAGGGGAGGGTAGGAGGTTGTTTATTTGTTTTGCATTTGGAAAGGAAGTGGCAGAATACCAAGGTTATTTTCAAACCAGCTTTTCATGTTTCTTACCAGCTGCCTCTCAAACCCAAGAACAACCATTTAATTCCTCATCACAAAGAAAGTGGATTAAGCAGCCCTAAATTCTTCAGTTCTCAAGAGGAAATTCTTACATGTTAGGTACCAATTGTGATAACAATGATGTCTGATGTGATCCATTTATGCAGCATTCAGATTTTACAAAAACTTCATCAGTTCTTATTCTTATCTAACCCTGCCAAAGATATAAAGTATCAATTTTTAACCACAAAATTTTATCAAAGTCCAGGAAAATCAGGGAATTTCCTACCTCTTATTACCTCCTAATCAATGGTCCATGAGTAAGATGAATTACCCTCTCTCTTTCTTCCTAAAATGAAAGAACAGTAATTAAAGCGAAAAAAAATCTACTTCTGTAGTAGGTATTACTCTGACTGTTTACACATACAGAAGTTTCCCTCAGGCAACAAGGGATTATTCTATTTTAATCAAAGAACATACACAACATGACTCCTAGCTTTAAAAGACCCAAAAGACACAGACTAATGAATTAATCTACCATTACAGATAGATGAATTTTTGAACACAAAGGAAAAACCTGACTGAATTCCTCATTATGACAAAAGAAACCCTGAAAAATAACCCCAACTGCTGATCATATATTATAAAGTGACATTTCTTACTATTAACCTGTCAAAAAATAGATCTAGTATAATTTCAAAGCCTCTGCAAGACAAGCTTTGTATTTGTACTTAGTCAAATACTTTACAAAGTTGAATCCCTGACTAGATATCTGCCTTCATCACTGCTGAACTTACACTACATAAAACTTAAAAAGAAACTTGCTACCCTCTCAGTGTGCATCCACAGTGATTCTTTAATGAGACTGCTGGCAAGAGTTACAAAATTTCACACTGGGGTTTTGGCCACAGGCTTTTTAACAGTGGGACACAGAACCTTTGAAGAAACATTCCAAAACCTCAGAAAATCACTGAGGCCTGACCCATCCATGGGTGTACCCTAGCACATGTACCTACTACCTGGAAAAGATTTGAGCATTTCCTTGGGAGAGATTCCAGTAGGATATGGTTTTTTATCTGCAGGAAGTTTTCCCCAGGCAGGTCAAGCTCTTTCAAATCAGCATTTCCTCACTTTGGTATTTTATCACTAGATAAAAAGAATAACAATCTGCTTGAAACCTTTTTTAAAAAAAAAACAACTAAAAATTAATGAAACCCAATTCACAGAGAACATGTTGCATCCCTCATTTTGAAGCAGGAAGGCAATAAAAAATATGTTCAGCATGAACACAACACAAGTATTACCAAACACTTAAACTCAAAATATAACAAAAGCCAACAATTTTAATCAGATTATATCTCACAGATGCACAAAAAAAAAATCTTATTAAATTACCAGGTGCTCAGATTTGTCAAACGCAAAACTTGAATGCAATACACTTTCATTGCCTTACCTCAACATGTACTGCCCTCCCCCTAGTCTACAGCTCAGATTTTTATAAACTTGGCTTATAATTGTTACTGAAAAGCATTTAGTCTCCAATAGAAACTGCAGAAATCAGCCTAAAATAGAAACTGGTCTGTGCAAAACTACTCAGTCACTATGGGATCTTACTTTTTATCCTTCACTTGCCTGCCTTGTTCATTGGTGCAATATTTTAAAATCCTGCAAAGCCCAACTCCAGCTCCTCTTGGGCTCCTATTTTTTTAAAGAAAGGATGGCCAATATATATTCAGCTTTTTATAGTGAGAACACAGCCTCAGAAGCACCTCCTTATTAAGTGTACAGGTTATGCAGCCTCATTGCTGTAGGCTGGATCTATTTTCTTTCAAGTTACTGTTTAATATGGCTCTGTAAATATTTAAATGTATAGCTACTTTCAGCAATTTCATTAATTTATAATTTTAGGTCTTGTTCTTATGTTTCCAGCCTCTGACACTAGAAACTTGTGTGTGCTTCCTCCATCTGTCTCATCTCTAAATGTGCTCTTCTTTGCTTCTGAGAACATTACTGATATTGACTGCAAATTGCACTAAAAAACCCTTTTGGGTGTATCAAGACCTGAGAGATAATCCTCCCATCAGCTTACATCTTAAGTGACCAAAAGAGAAGGAAAGAAGTGGGTAACTGAAATACAGAGAAGTTTGTGTGATGCCTAGAGAGGCTATCTAGAACAGAAGTTGGACAGTGTTAAAGGAATAAATAAATAATAGGTATTTATTAAAAGGCCTTCCAAGGATACACCTTGGGCAGAACAAGATCCCCAAGATGGACTCGTGGTCACAAGTTTGACACTTAATAAGTTTTGGTCCCTTTACATATTGGGGTTAAGTATCCAATTACAGCTTCAGGTTGTGCAGTCCCATCCTCCCAGATTGCTCTCCTCAGTTTGCTGCTGTTCACACTCTTTGGGCCCAAAGCTGTAATGGTGTCCTTGGTTCTCAGGCTGGAAAAGGATTGTTTGGTCTGACTAAACTGTGAAGAGAACTTGCTAACACTTGATATGAAGTTCAGAGTTACACACTAATGCAATACAGAACCTGGAAAATATGAAAGCTAAAATTTCCTTAAGTTTTATCTGACTATGCATCATGTGCATAGTCACAAAAAAAAAAAGAAAAGGAAAATCTGCTGCTGTTTTATTGATCCCAGTTCTAGTGGCAGCTCACCAGTATCTCAAAAACTGTTCCAGATTTATCTATGGTAGGAGGTGCAGCACTAACTTCTAATAGCAATCTATCAAAAGCATAGATGTGAGGTATCCTTCAGCACAAATGTTCTTGTATAACAGATAGACATAAATACAGGCTAATTTTTTTTCTTTTTGGCCAAAATATTGTAAGATAAATTTTTGCTGTAGAAAGTGAAATTATTGCTTCAAAAAGAGCGATGAAAAAAACTCTTCAAAATAGTGTTGCAACAAAAAGCCCACCAAAATATTTATAAGTAATGAGAATAAACTTTGAGAAAGACTTCTGGAATGTAAAAGCAAAATTTATTTGCCATAGATCTGGTTTGGTGGCTGCACTGAGAAGTTGGCAATAACCAACCAACCAACAAGATATTTTGTGTCAATCAAACAGATCTGTTGATTTTCCACTGAAAATAATACAAGAATAAATAAAAAGAATAATAAAAGAAAAAAAAAAAGGTAGCTGGACATGGTCACAAGATGCTGCTACTCAAATAAAAGGCTACATATCTTAATTAAAAGTGTAAAAGGAAAGAGGAAGCATAAATTAACTTCCATGAAGAGTTGCATACTTTTCAAGACTTCCCCCCTCCAAATATTTTTCAGACAAAAGAGTTAAAACATTAATCCAAACTAGACCTTGTTTATTTTACTTTGAGACAAAAGCTTTAGTTGAACAAACTGAATGTTCTTTCAAATGCAATGAGGAATTACTTTCACTTAGAGGAAAAATAATATGAAACACACAAAAAGAAATGTTTCAGAGGTGAATTATTTAATATGTGCACCAAA
The DNA here is from genome assembly GCF_023055355.1 of Agelaius tricolor. Lineage (NCBI taxonomy): Eukaryota > Metazoa > Chordata > Aves > Passeriformes > Icteridae > Agelaius > Agelaius tricolor. The sequence goes on from NW_027269263.1 coordinate 11,022,660, forward strand.
ATTGAGCTCGCCAGCCAAGAAACTATTTTTGAGACTGAGTTTTGGACCCTTCAAATTTATGTTCAGCTTGAGACAACTGAAATAAATTTTCCTTTAATTAATTTCGATAAATGGATTGAGACATGCAGTCTGTTGTGGTTTTGGCAGACTGTCCTGCCTCTTGAATGGCCACGAGATGAACCTCAGTGCATGAAAGCCTCTATTCTTAATTTTAAAATGTTACAAAATTGTGTAGTAAGCAAGAAGTGACTGAAAAGCACAAAAGAATCCTGTGTTCTGTGGCAGCCTGCAGTGCACCCATCCCAGAGACATTTAGGATGTGGGAGAATGGAGAGGTGCACTCAGGTGCTCTCCAAACACAACCTCAAGAGTGAAGACACAAGAGACTCCAGGATTTCTATTTAAAAGAAGGCTCTCCAAAACAACATTGGGTCACAATAGCAAGCAATGGTATTTAAATGCAACACTTCCAAGTTTAAAATTAGAAAACACTGTTTTGACTGCTAAGGTGGGAAGAGCAGAGCCCTGATCCTAGGAAAAAAATGTTCACTTACTTCCCAAGCAGACAAAATCTGCATGGGTTTGAAGTCTCTGAAGGCACTGCATGAAACCAAGTGCCTCTCAAACACTCATCTAGGAAGTTTATGGCCTAGCTTAGAGTTGAAAGCTGTTTCCAGATGTCAGATCACGAGTAAAACATAAATATTTTGAGGAGAGCTCTGAGAGCATAAAGTTCTCCAAACTGAGAGAAACAATCAAGTGGTGCAATTGAAAAAATTCTTTTCTTGGGCCAACATCCTTTTGGATAGGAAACCATTCTCTTTCAAAAGATCAGCCATAGATAGATAAATATTAGAGACTCTTTACCTGCATAGATGAATTTGGTTTGCCAGTCACTGAGGAATGGGAGCGAAAGAAATCTGCATTTTGAACCAAGAATATTTCCTCCTGTAGAAAAACTGCCCATTAAAAAAAGCCCAAAGTCACACCAAAAACACTCACAGAACAAAGAATCAGTAATATGAACACAAGAACTGAAGCCCACACACATCAGTTGCCACTGGCCATTACACCATTTGAAATGCTTTGGTATTCATAGTGAACACACATTTGTTCTCTCCAATATTTGACTGAAAAATTGTGCATGCAGCAAGAGAAGTTCCGTAAACTTTTCAAAGTTTAGCAGAGAAAACCAGGAAAATTTAATTTATTTTGAAATATTTTTTGATATTTATAGTTCTTCTACTTTGACACATCTTCCTGTACTTTTCTTTATAAGCGTCTATTTTAAAATAAATCATATCAAACACTTCAGGCAATTAGAGTCAAATCTCTACTGACAAGCAAAGTTAAAAAAGGAAGTCCTGACAAAGTCACTGTGAAGATGTCACAAGAATAATGAATAAACATTTCTATACAATTTTATTCATACTTCAGCTGCGATTTCTGTTAATAACTGTTTTCAATTTCTCTGATGAAGGAGAAAGCAATTTGCTTCAGTCTTCACAGGTAATAGAATTCCTTTCTTTACAGATTTCAGTCTCAGAATTTAAAATTAATAGAAGATCTTCAACCTTAACCATTTAAGCAGGAAAAGAAGATTACAAGGCCACCAAAATTATCAAAACCCCCTTTAAATGGATATACTTGAAAACCCCTCAAAACAACCACAAAGAACATTATATGTTTAATTTTCAAAGCAGCCTCCATTCCATGTTTCTTATAAGCAGCAGCTGAACAGTTTAATCACTGTACATGTGAGCTGGAAGTTAGATGCCTTCCAGGCAAATAAAATGTAGCCTGAGGTTAATAAAACACAGGAGCAGAAACAGAAATGAAACTCCAACTTCTCATATCGCACAATTCAAGTTTATTCCATTCATTCTTGCAACACAAACTTAAAAATACAGTATCATTTAGCATTCTGATGTCTATGAACCATGATAATGATGAACCCAACTGTGTCAAAACAGTTAACAATGGTGAAAAGAGAAAGTCAAATATCAAAATGCACAGAGCACTAATTTTTCTTCTGTCACTGCGTAGAAAGATGATTGTTTATCCATTTACAAAATATAATTAAGACAAGTTTGTTTTGAAATTTTGCATGCAACACTGCAATTGCTTGACCTAGGACACTCTATTCTTGCCAGCCTCTTCTACAAATAATCAATGTTATGTTCAGTTCCATTTAACTATTGTACTCCTTTTCTCATTTGCCCCCTGTAAGAAAAAGGGAGCAGAGGGTACAAAATTGAAAATATACTTAAGTTTATAACTTATTCAGCACAAATTTCAAAGGAAAAGGTTTAAGAACAGAGTGGATTTCCAAGTATATGCAATTCCAGTCTGACAAAGTATTTAAATTCTGTTTATAGAATGAAAAATAATTTACAGTTTGGTATTTTTATCTAGTTAGGACCTACTCAAAGATAGAGGAAGCCACCCATTATTTTTTCCACAAAATAGCTAACAAGAAAGAAACAAATGAACAAGCCCAGTCTTGAGACAATTACAAATGTATAAGCTTTTATTTTTACCTTTTTTTTTTTTAATCCTGGGCAAAATGATTAAACACCTGTTATGTAGTGCAAAAAGCAGAAAAGTATTTCTTCTTTATAAGCCAAACATTAAATGCCATCTTTTTAACTATCTCAAAAGGCAGCTTGGGTATATATTACAGCCAAATTAACACTTGACTCACTGAAGTCTGTTTACTTCTTTTTCCCCCACCAGGGTGAAGTAAGAAAAAATAAGGTGTCCCCATAATCGTAGAAAAAGGGAGGCAAAATTGCCTCAGTGAATCTCCAGAAGAGTTAGTACAAAGATGATGTTTCTTTGCTCACTTAAATGAGAGTTAAAGGGAAGGGCAGGAAAGAATACAGAAGAAAAAAAAAAAAAAACCCAACAAAAATACAAAACCACTATGGCCAGACAACTTGATACTAATCAACACAAAAGACTTGAATAATCAAGTTCTGCACGTAAAAACAGATTGCAGTTTTCTAGACTAGTATTTGAATAGCTAAGTATTTAATAGCATAATATGGAGGCAAATTGATGCCAAAGATTGTTACTTTCATAGCTGAATAAAGAGTTAAACCTATAGTCTGTGTTCACACTATTACAATGACATGACAATCCAGCACTGATCAGAGATAAGATTAAAGAGTCCTCTTATAAATAGTTATTAAAAGCACTGTTCACCAAATATTCTTGTTCTTTTATCAGCAGTTCATCAATTGATTTATCACTGATTTCCAACCCTTCTGTTCTTCCTTGCCACCCAGCTCCAAGAAATAGAGTAATTGCACTGTACAGTTTATGGCCAGAGTTGATTGTTTTCTCCATTGCTTTTCTTTTGCTATGTGTAGATGTAAATCAGTTCCTGCTCTCATTTTACACTCTCAATGCAATGCATTTATATCTGAGACATTCAATCCTAATATGCAACATTATTCAAGTAAAACTAAATCTCCATTAAATACGAGTGGTAGTCACCAGTCTACTTCTATATATCCTCTCAATTTCAACAGTGATACCAAAATAGTATCAGCTACTTTTGTTTAAGAATTCAGCATGAGACGTTATATACATTTGTTTTTCTGTATTCTGTTTGTTACCAGAAAGTTTGAAATCTGTATTTCAAAAGAGAGGAGGATGTATAGTTTGTGGAATAGAGCCTGTTACTCAGTTTTAAGTGAACCAGGAGTCTAATGAAAATTTTCAGGATGAAAGCCAGCAGCTCAGATATTCCTGAGGACCACAAGGTGTGACAGGAGTGCCTACAACATCATTAAATACCTTCCCATCAATGTTCTAGACTGTCATACTAGTACAGTAAATCTTATCTAAAAGTCGATGGTTAATGTGGTATGGTCACACTGGGAACTTCCAGAACAAGCCTCGTGCCTTAATGGAATTTAAGAGGTTCATCCATTTGACAATGAAACACTCATTTGAAGATATGCACAGTTAAAAAAAATTCTGTAGTAGTTAGAGCAAGTTAAGACTTCTGCTTGTACATCTTCCTGCTTCTACATTTGAACATAGAAAGGTTCTATCTTTACCAGAAAAGTTTAGCAACAATATTCAGCTGATCTGAATGGCTAAATAACTACTGTTCATTTTCCACATTTGCCTTGATTATCCTTGTGTGCCAAACAGCCTGGAGCTTTCACACATGTCTAGGAATTTTATGCTGATGTGGTGAGTAAAGAAATTTCATCTTACATTCCTTTTGGAAAAAAAACTACAGTGAAATTTTGACCTCTCTCTCAAAAGCAGTTATTTAAAATGTCTGTCCTGGACTGAAACAAATATGGGATAGAAAGACTTCAAATTCAAGCATCCAAAAGTACCTTGGCAGATATTATGGAGTGTAACACCACCATGCCTCAACTGGTCTTTCTTGGTTTGCTCAAGAGTCAGAAAACATTAGTGTGACATCCAATTAGTCAATATAAAGAACAGCTCCAATAACTAGTATCAAAAGTTCTCAAAACTGCAACAGAAGCTTTAGGCAGAAGAAGAATAAAGCTACCCAGTGAGAGAGAAGAGAGAAGAGCAACCCAGCCACCTACATTACTACACTTCAGATTATGGCAGACACTAAGAGCATAGGACTATTGCCTCCTTCACAATTAGTTTCAGGTACATAGCACAGTACTTCCATCTAAAGGAAGTACTTCCATCCATCTAAAAAAAATCTTAGTGCTAATCTAGGAGGCTTACAAGCCAAGTATTCAGCATGGTCTGTCTTCCTTCTTCCATTTTCACTAGAAATGGGAAGAGATTGTGCACTGGAAAGAAGTCCTAGAGGGACACTGTTCATAATACTTTTCAACCCTCTCCAACCAGATTATCTTTGATACAAGTCCCTAACTAGTCTGACTCATAAAGAATTTCCCTCCCCCCAAAGTATTTAGCTGAAGAAGCTGGAAGATGCAAAGAGTGACAGACAGGCAGCAGTGTGAGGCCACAGGAGAGACATTTAAGATATCAGTCCATCCGTCACTGAAGAAGAGTCTTGATTGCCTGGTTGTCAGTGGCTTCAAAGGCAGTTAGTCCATCTGGGCCTTTCACAGTCTTATCAGCACCCTGGAAAAGCAATGGGAAGGACTGTCAGTTCATAATGCCAGGCTAAATCAGTACAAAGTGTGTCAAACGAGACATAACTTGAATAATTCTATTGATTACATACAGCTTTTCACTGCAGTGCCTTGTTTTCATTCAGAAACTAACCAGACAAGATTTATGCACAGAACTTTTCAGCATGCAGCTAATCTGAGTTTCCAACTTTGTCATTCAAAAATAAGGAAAAAAGCCACAATTTTTGTTACACAGTAAGTTGCAAGTCCAACAAATTATCAGTTTATCTTAGACGTACTTCTTGTTTCCAGCAACTACTACTCTTACAAAAGCAAAAATTCAGTGTTACACACTTCTACAAAATCTACGGTGCACAAAGCTCTCACGTGCTAAATTACACAGGTAATACCTGGAAGAGCTGATTTACTAACAAATCATACTATATTAGTTTTATATCATAAAATGGCCACACTCATCAAGGATTGTGCTTCTCTTCCATTCTGAAAAAAAGTCCCTATTGATACATCAGAAAAACAACACCACAAAATCATTCTGAGTCCGAAACTGCTCAGGTTTGTTTTGGAAGAGTTAGGTCACCTAAAAGGCAACCAAACAGAACAGGGAGGCAACAGGAAGGGTAATGCACCAACTGGGTAAATTGGAGGATAATGCACCAACTGGATAAATCAAAGAATTAGAATAAACTGCTGCAAGTAAGCACAAGCACTGTGCCAGATTTATGGGAGGAGAACAAAAGAAGGGAAACAGAGTGATTAACTAGTCATGTTTGCTTTGAGCACTGTGTAATCACATTCATGAAAGGGAAAACACAGACTAAACTGTAAATAGGGTAGCTAAATAAGGGGACAAAAGTTATTAGAGATCACAGGACTGATTTCAGAACAACTCTGCAAGATGATATGCAAATCTCACTTGAAAATGACAGGAAAAATACTTTGGGTACAAACACATTTTGTCAGAAGTGTGTACAGCAGAGGCTTGCCTTCAGTTTATGTATAAGCTCTCCACAGAGTAGGTACAAATCCCTTCTCAATTACAAGGAAGATTGTTAGTTACTATTAAGGACACTGAATAGTTTAAGGACATAATGTACCTAGAATTTCCATAGCTTCTTCACTAATTAAACACACAAATCCCCACTGAACTTCCATACATAATACCATGTCTGTTCCCAAGACAACTCTCACTTCCCTAAACTTCTCTAACAGTCTAATAAACTGGATCTGATACCACTGTGATGTGCTACCAATGCTACTTTTCACAACGCAGCATGTTTCCCTCTCTGAAACTTGTACACTCTTTACTTGCATGTACTCAACCCGTCATTTGAAAAAGATGGTTTTGCAGTGGTTTTTATGGCAGCACTGCCAGTCTTGTGGTCCACTGGCCAAACTGATCCTCTTGGAGCTGCTCATCTTCCTTGTGGCCTCTAGAGACTCTCAGTGCAAGAGATGCATTGAGTTCACTCCAGTGACAGGAGCAATTTTTAGTATTTCCTCTCTCCTATCACTGTGTAACATCCTTGGCCCAAACAGTACAAGGATGCTGCAGTTCTTTGGCATATGAACATGAGCTGAATTAGCCTGTTCCCAACAAATGACAATTTGGTTACTGCAAACACACACTTGGGCTGAAACCATGGGAACACAGCTTGTAAAACATTTATTTTTCCCCTAAGAAAACCCCCAAGAGATTTAGTACGTATTCAACACTTGTAATCTTAGTTGTCCAGGGAAAAGAAAGGCAAATAAGAGTACAAATAGCTTCTATGGCACGTGTTGATTGTTTCTACTGCTTAGATAGCACTCACATTAGAATCTATGTGGAAATCAAGAAGGCTTCAAAAGCTGTTCATTGAGGGAAAATCTTGATTTGAAGAAAAATGGAACTATGCAGTTATTCACCTGACAGAATTTAAAGAACTTTAATTCATAAAACTCTCCACCAATGTACCAGCACTTAGGGTACCAAAGATAACAGTTAACTGGGGTAACTTGGAAGTATAAAGAGAGGTTTTAATCTTAACATGGGACTGCTCTCCCCCCTCAGAAAAATACTTCAGAAAAATTACTGACATTCAAGACCTGGGTTTCTAAAACAGCTTTATTGAATGTAGGATAAGAGGGTCATGACTACCTAAGGAGGACATCGTTTATTAAACTCAGTACTAATAAATTTAGAAAATTGGCCATTAGCTAGATGGAAAGACTCCTGCCTACATTCAATAAAAAGAGAAGGAAACAATAAAGGTCAGGTCAAGAGGACTTTAATTTGTAGAAGTACAACACTGCCTGGAAGCAACTTTATTAAAAAACTCATGGAAGTACAATGACTTCATAGTATTCTCTACTTTCCCAAAGTAAAAAGTTCCTAATATTTGTGTTATGTTCTACTCTGAAAATACACATACATAAATAAATATAAACCCTCTCTCCTGGGCAGGGTAATAACAAACAAGGATGTTTGCCCACTTAAGTCACCAGGCAAAGCACAAATGTTAAACAGGCTCTGAGAGCCACACATGAGCTACTTGGCTCCAGCTGCAATTCTGGAAAAAACCCAGAGCAACAAGCACAGAACCCATGATGAGAGCTGAGCTCCCACCAAACTGTGAAACCAGAACTGGGGGCACTTAACGAAGCTGGGAGAAGATTGGTTTACACAGCAAGCAGCAAACTGCTAAGAAGAGTTGCCAGATGACACAACAGAGGCAGATGTCTTCTTGTTCAAAAAGTACACGGATGAAGTCATGGCCAACAGATCTGCCAACACTTCTGAACAGGGGACAGATGTATGCACCTCTGAAATCCCCAGTACAGCAACCACAAATGAGGGAAATGAGTGAGCAGATGTGGTCATACTCACAGCTCTTCCTTTTGCCACTGTCAGAGAAGAAAAAAGGGGCTTAACTGCCCAACTTGACAGGATACTTCTTGTAAACAAAAGCAGAACTATTTTGGGAGTTGAACAAATGGATGAAGTTTGTTGCATCCTATGCAATAGCCCTCATTCTCTAAGCTTTCAAAACTGTTGTCTATTTTAACATTCTGGCTTCTCTGACACTAAAAAACCACAACTTTTTACATTACAAATCAAACACCAGATTATTAAAGAAAAACACGGATCAATGTCTGAAACATTTCTTGAACTACTCCTCCTTCTCTTCCCTTCAATAGCTTGAGTCTCATGTAAAAGGTTTCCAACACCTCCACAGTCCATCCAGCACAGAAAGCAATGGAGAAGGTTGGCTTAGTAAGTGGGAAGAACATTAAACAGTCAGGAATTTTTACATCTTTCAGTAAGGGCTGACTTCTGATTCCCAGGTATCTGCTACCAAAGAACATATGACTATGATACAAGCAAGGCATGATTAGTTTAAACTAATGTTTAAACAAGGTTAATAAAATAACTGTGTTAAGAGACAGAACAATCTTTACATATAAGCCCTGCCTCAAACAGACAGAGCTGATAAGCCAACTTCCAGCTTATAAATACTTCATCAGCTAGCCCATGTAAATGGAAGCAATCAGCATTTAACTCAGCATGAAGAAATCTGAAAGTAATTTGAAATAATCTTAAAGTAATCTGAAATTATTTGAAGTAATCTAGGTTGGAAAACCCTCCAAACCAGAAATGGAAATAAATCAACATGGGATAAAGGATACCTTATTTTATGATGATCCTAAATGAAGGATCAATCCTCACAATAAATTTAAGCAAGTCCGACACACCATTTGAATAGCAAATTAACAGTCACTGCATTTGTTTACAAAAAAGCATAAGTAGTATCAGACAAGATCAAAGTGAAATTCATGAAGCATTGAGGAAGTTAAGGAAAACTTTACCCTGTAAGTGGCACATGAAAGTATTACATGGCAAGAATTCCTTTGGCTAAATGATTTAAGTGTAATCAAGAAGGACTGTATGTGAATGGAGAAAAAAGATTGCCTGAATTAACTACTGGCTTTGTAAAATTGATCACGTTTGTAATAAAAATCGAAGTGCAAACAGAGACAGATTAAGCTTATTGTCCTCAGGACAAAATTTACAAGCTGTAGGAAAGAGAAAGCTTGGCTCCCTACTTTTATTTCCCCTCCCTCTGCCAACCCAGATGGGTTCTCAGTCATCTGGCAAAAGTTGAGGGAAACCACACCTCTGAGCAACTTCACAGCAGAGATTGCATCACATGAAGCACTTAAACAGCTGCCAAAGCCAAATCCACTGAAGGAATGCATTTTTTTTTCCCCTTACTGATTTGCAGCTCTGCTCTCTAGCTGGAGCCCACAAATACTCTGACGGTCACTGTTACTTTTGCTACACAACGGAAGTCCTTCAACTTTGTCTTTCAGCTATCTTTCACCATGATCAGAGTACTCTGTTTTAGCATCTGTTTGAGGTTCTGAACATATCATCTGGAGCATCATAATATTATTGCAAAAAAAAAAATCCCACTAATATGCTTTGCTAATGGGTAACTTGTTCAAAACATTCCTATCTCACCTTTGACAGAAGCAATTTCACACAGGAAACGTGGCCCTCATAGACTGCTGATAGGAGTGGTGTGATATTGTGTTTGTCTGGAGCCTGCAAATTGAGATACAATTACTTGAAGGACAATTTCACACAGCATTGTAATGTTTCACAAAACTTTTTAATTTTCTTTAATCAGTAAGGAAGTAAAAAACAGTAAGGAAGTAAAAATTTAAGAATATTAGCCAGAAATGCATTCCACAGGATTTTTTACCTCTTTTTTAATACAGGAAAGTTATAATTTAAAAAAGAGGTAATAGCCAGATATATCTTCCACAAGACTTCATGGTATCCCAAAGCTTGTCCATAATTTTAGGCCAATTGAGCAGTTTAGCTGACAAATTTTGCCCAATTTAAAAACACTACTCCTAATTCTCCCATTTCACAGGCAGCATCACTTCAGAAAACAGTTTTGGCTGAAATATTCTTTTGGCTGTCTTCTCTCTAAACTACAGTCCTGGAAAGAATAAGAAATGGAGCAACTGAAATGCTATTTTTAACTCTTCCCCAGCTAGGAAAATTCCCAAGGAAGAGATAATCTTTCCAGACAACCAGGAGTGAAATCCTAGCATTTTTGTTAGAACTAAAGCTAAGATGTCTTACATGTTAACTTTTGGACGAGCATTCTAAGGCACATTTGGGGTGTATGGTTAAAGTATTTGGGAATTTAACTTCTGCAGGGCTGATACAGCTTCATCAAATCTTTTCAAAACAAGAAGCCATGCATGTCAAGCTACAGGAAAATGTCTTAAACAAGAAAGAATGTCTCCAAAGAAGAGACACACTTTTTTCCAATGTGTCCAAAGAGAATTAAAATATTTAATAAGCATAATTGTGAACTTCTCTAGAATCCCACCTCTCAAATATTTTGAAATGCATCGAATTGTTTAGTTTGATTTATACTTTTCAGTGACTGCTTAAGCACTTACACCAATCTCTCTGGTGTGTGTGGGAAGACTCTAAGACCCATCTGCAAATACAATACATACATTAATGTCAGCTCCTTTCAAGAGCAAAAATTCCAGAATCTCAAGCTGGCCACAGTCTGCTGCATAGTGAAGAGGCTTCCTCCCACCTTCAAGTGTCCGGTTGACATCTTCACCCTTTAAAATAAGCATAATCTCATCAGTAAAATTTTGGAGTTAACACAAGAGGAAGAGCTTGAAAGAAATCCAACACCCTTAAACATGTGTGACAGTGTTCACAGGGGTTCTTGGATGAGGCAAGAGATGAGAATGTTGACTCCAGAAGGCTTGGTTTATTATTTTATGATATATATATTACATTATAACTATACTAAAAAGAAATAGAAGTAAAGGTTTCGTCTCTCAGCAGGCTAGCTAAGAATAGAATAGAAAAGAAAAGAAAATGAAAACAAAAGGCAGCTCTCTTGGACTCTGTCCGAGATAGCTCCATCTTGATTGGCCATTAATTATAAACATTCAAGATGGCCCAACCAAAAATCCACCTGTTGCATTCCACAGCAGCAGATAACCATTGTTTACATTCTTTTTCTGAGGCACCAGCTTCTTAGAAGGGAAAATCTTAAAGAAAAGATTTTTAGTGAAAAAGATGTCTGCGACAAACATGCTGAAGAATGTTCCACCCAAATATTTCAGTCACTGCCCAAGAAAAATGAAAATTAAGTTGCTCAATTTTTATTCCCTCACATCTGTATTTATGACTTTAAGACAACCTTGATCCCTTGTTCTGTACTGCATCTCAGGTGTCCCTGTACACAAGGTACAAGTGCACTAGGTAACTACTCATGATTTAAAAAAACACCCAAACCAAACCAATAAAAAAAATCATGAGAGCTTGTACAAAATGGCTCATTTTGCTTCTCTTGCCCCATAACTAGGATCATAGTTATCTGGCCAAGTTCCTTTATCTGCTTCTATGAATACTGAAGCTTTGCATAATGACAAACCAGCTGCATAGAAGCAAGTCAGCATCATAACTACCAGCAAGTGAGTCCAGACAATCCATAATTTAAAACCCAATTATGAAACTGTCCACCCTGTTTTATAAATAGCATTTGCCAATTCTACATGATACAAACAAGTCTGAAGAGTCAAGCAAATCAGGCCACAGGAAGCTGTACTCTAATGCCTCTCATACGAGTGGATTGAGACATCTCTTAAGGCGTAAACAAAATTTAATTTACTGAGTACCTAATCAGCTTTGTTTCCTCACCTTGGGTTGTGCAACTAAGGATAAACTGATTTACTGCCCTTCCTTAGTGACAAGAAGTTACTGGAAACCAGCTAGAGACAAGCTGTGTGGTAAGTGGCTTCTTGTTCTTATGTGCAAGGAATCTTAGTGTTTTAGGAAGTGGCTAAATTTTGCATCATACCTCAAGCCCTGTAACTCCACAGGAAAACAATCAGAAGAATTTCAGCTGCAGCACCAATTCGTAGTTCTCTATAGAGCCCCTGCAGCTCCTCCACTCCTGTCCCAAAGTTTTAGAAAGTGCACAGAATAGAGGGATTGACATACATCTTCCAGACATTACTTCCCTTCTAAGAATGGAAGAGAAGATTGCCAGAAGGAAATCTTATTCTGCTTTTGATCTTCTATATAATCAGTTTTACACTACTAGTCAAATAACAAGATGACCTCATTATTCTCCTCTCTTCTCAATAGAATATTCAATTATTCATCATATACCCTTGTAGCAGATAGTATTGTGATGTAGCTTCTCATTTGCTGAATTTCATTGACAATTAAGTTCCAATTTAAAAAAACCACCCAGATCAAAGTAGGCTAAGAGCACATAAATAGTCTGGGAAAGCACATAAAGAAGCAGCATGTACTTATGTTGAACATTAAACTCTACCCATACTTTTATTTGCACATGGACTCTTCCCATAATTTTAAAACAACTGGCATTTACAAAACCCATCATGTTTGATGATACATTAGGGATTGGGTGCACAGGTTTGAGAAGCCAACCACATGAAAGCCACACAATAACCAACCCAAACCAAAACAATCTCCAAAAACCCTTGTAAAGCCTGACACATGCCAAGTAAAGGAGCATGGGAGAAGGGCAGGCAAGCTAACTCCTGGGACAGCATACAGTCAAGCCATAAAGTTCACAGTCCAAAGGAAAGTTAGAGTCATCGCTTCTCAAGATTGGGACAGTCCAGCAAAGCTCTCACTTCCTTAAGCTTATAAATATTATTTGGCTCACTGGCTTATAAACTATAGTAATTTTTCTTTTGTTTTTAAAGAATAAAACAAAGGTCCTCTCCTAAGCTGGCTGTGGAATAAATTCCTGCTGGATGATGAACTTTCAGAGGAAAAAAAAATACCCAAACTCCTAGTTTTTTAGGATCCCTGTAAAGATGATGAAAACGTGTTTATAGGGGAGTACCTAGCAAAAGGTTTGCAAATAAAGATGTCCCAGACACAGATTACATGGTATTGAATACTGGCACTGAGAACATGTATCATTAACATTCAAAGTTAAACATCAGAACATTTTAGTCTGAATTAACAGAACACAGACATAATATAAGTTAGAAAAATAAAAAAATCAAGTACTCCTATATTCTGCAATAAACCAAGTCAAACATCCAGTTGTTTCATAGGTTTGAAAAGCCACTGTAAAACAAACCACTGAATGTCATACAGCTTTACCTGGCCTTTCCTACACCCAGTCCAAGAAATACAGAAGTAGGAAGGGAAGATAAACAAATGCATTTAATATACAGGGATCAAACTGGCAAAACCACTTGTTTCAAATGCAGTCACCAACATATATACATTAAAAATTTACAGGACTCTTCACAGGTAATTTCTCTCAGGTCTTTAGATCTCCTATTTACCTAGGACATCTCTCTGTAGGACAAGCAGTGGTTTCCAAAGTGAGGTGTGAAAACTCAAAGGGTGCAAGGCAATCCACTGGGGTGTGAAAAGAAACTATATATTGTACTATTATTAAAATGTAAAAATAGCATTCATTTCATCTTTAATTTCCATTTTTGGGGTATATTTTATAATGTGCACATTACACAGTACAGGAGTACATATTGAAGCTGATATAATAATACCTTAAATATCAAGTCCCAACCCACCTGCTCAGGGTCAGGCTGGATGGGGCTTTAAGCAACCTGGTCTTGTGGAAGGTGCTCCTGCCATGCAGGGGGGGTGGAATGAAATCTTTAGGCATAAAATAAAGACTTAAGCCCCTGCCTCATAAATGAGACAGCTCTGGTGAAGGGGTAGCTAATTATACCAACACGATGAGATGAAGTGGTCTCTCAAGCCCTGTCAGAGGTTGGTGCAGGAAACAGCACACAAGTAAAGATTGAAAGAGAAACATTATCTCTGCAGCAAGTTTTCCACATTTACTGTGGTTTTGAGTAATACTGGCCAAACATGCCATAAAGAATGTTATGAACTTGGGTATCAGCAATCTTATGAGGTGATGATTCTCAATACAGAACTCTGAGACAGCAAAGTAACCAATATATTGGTGGGCTGAAATGAAGCTGCTGAAGGTTTACACGAAAAATCACCATCCCCTGCAGAGGCACATGGTCAGAATCCACATGAACTGACAACATGAAGCTTAATTTTTCCTTTACACCCACAGGAGCAACATCTTCTGTGCACTAGACCAAAAGTGACAGAACGATTCTTCAAGGAGATTTTATGGGACTTCTGCCATTTTCTAGAGTCTAACAGAGCAGCAAGGATGTTAAGCTGTGTATTTGGAGGAGATACAATTAAGACAGAATCAAGGAATCATATCACCCTCAAAATAAAATGTAGCTTCAAAGGTCAGACTTCTCCTGAAAGATTATTTATTTTCACTTTCTAGAGTACACCCACACACTTCACTAACAATGGTGTAAATATTTGTGCACAGCCTCAGAAAGTAATTTGCCCAGGCAAAAGGAAAGACATGATCACCTCTATAATGGCCTTCCAGAATACACTGAATGTACTCAGTCAGCCATTTAAGGCTAAGTCTGGCACAAACTACATTAGTCACATTTTTCTTTTCAGATCAAAGACCCAGGGCACCAGCTATGTATTATCATTAAAAACACGTTACACCCATGAAACATCAGTTCCCAGGTATCTGCTTTAATCCCCTCTATTAAAATCTGATTGGGAGTAAAGAAAAGCCTCTGTGAATCTCCAATTACTAAACAAGATGACATAAAAGAAGATCTTTATACCCTATTTCAAAAAGTCACATAAAATGGCTAACAGAAGAACTTTAAATTAGGAGATCTTAAGGTATCAATTTCAGCTGAAATGTGGCTTTCAATTTTTCACTGCAGGACAGGAAAATAAAAACTGGAAACTCACTTCCAAATACTTTTAAGAACTTTGCTTTTTAAGTAACTAAGAGTAGGATTCATTATAGCAGCCTGTGAATGCAACTATCACCCACTATCTGTAATAGAGCAATTTAATCCATAAAAACATCTGTTCTAACTAATTTCTTAAGTGACTACTGTCAAAAATAGTTACTCTTGAACTTAATTCTTTCATTACCCTCTCTCACTCACATTTTCCTTGCTTTACCTTCTCTTGCCAATATATTAACACAAAATCCCTTATATCTCATGTACTTTTCCAGTTTAGCTCTAGTCAAGGCTTTGGCTTTTTTAGTTCTATCCCTGCACACCCTGGGGAAGTGACTATGTTCTTCTTGGGTACCCACCCCCAAATCCCATTTTTATGCTCCCCTCTTTCTTCCTGAGCTCAGAGAGGAGATCCTGACAGCCAAGCTGCCCTCTACCCTCCTGCATACCTGGTGGATGTCCCAGAGTAATCTGGAAGGATCTGCACCTTAACAGCTGCCCTGAATAAGTCGTGCCAAATTTAATTCCTTTTTCAGCCCTTGTTAAAAGAATGAACCAGAGTTTGCTGACTTTGTCCCTAATGCACATTATGACCTCAGCTCCATGAAAATGAACATGTTTAGTCATAAAGTACACGTTCTGGAGCTCATTATTTTCCAGGGAGATTATTTAACCACACCTAACTGATTCCATCCTTCAACTGCCCCTGCCTTTCTGCAGCCTTTATTACACAAGGCTGTATTCAATGCCTGCCTTGGTCTCCCTTTATCTGCTAACTCCCTCTTTTCCCAGCTTCTGCCAGTTTCAGAAGCATCAACACTTAAAGCCAAATGAGCTAAACTCAAGTTTAACCTAATCTAGGTTAAACTTCACCATTAACCTAATCTAGGTTAAGCCTAATCACCATTCTAGCACCCTACAGCACACTCCAGGTGCTTCAAGCGCAGGCTTATTTTGCAGTGGCACAGGAACTGAAACCAAACCTGAGCCAGGTGTTCACGTGAGCACTGTGGTTTGTCAGAAGTGCTGTTCTAGAACATTACTGCCAGGCTACAAATGCCACAGCTCACCCTTCACTTGAGCACCAGCTTTTCTCCTGTGGGGCAGCAACAGCTTTGCTACTTCCAGCCAAAGTTTGACCCTTCCCACCACTGCACCACAATCAGTGGCTGAATGATTAATTCCATGAGGGAACTGATCAGTGTGAGAATTTATTTGATCATTTCCTTCATCTGTTCCATGACTTGGCATCTGAACACACCAGCAATTAGTAGCTGGGATTTACACTGCAGTCCTACCACAGGAATAGAAACTGTGGCCTCATTAAATCCTATTGCATAGGTTAACTGTATTAGTAGAGCAGTGCCTGTAATACTTATGGCATTAAAATGCTCTTTCAGATTTAGAAACAACTCCATATCTCCATCTGTACTTATCATGCAAAAATAACTGCATCTCCCCTTTTCGTGCATTCCTTTCATTTCAGTTTTAATGAAGGAAATCAGATTCCATGCAGTCAGATGTCCTTAGAGGGCAGGGAAGCCTCTTGCAGGAGCTGCTGTGTAATTCCTGTCTTTATTATAGTAGGAAAGAAAATAACTCACTGTACAGTCTGTTGCATTACTTCCATCTCTTTGCACACAAGGGATGGCCACCCTTACAGTGTATTAGGTAACTCTGACATTTTAAGCATAGCAACAACTTTGCTGTCTCAATGGACAAGAGGAAGAGTAAAAAATCCTCTTTCTATAGAGAAAAGTTTAAGCCCTATGGATGAGATATTTTGACTATTTTGCTGCATATCGAAAATGCTACTTCCAAAAGCTTCATATTTACTATTTTCTCCACAGACTTTGTTTGTGCTGGTTGTATTATTTGTTTTTTAAAATTCAAAGAGATGGCAGAAGTAAATTAATGATGTTGGATATAAACTCAAGATATGCTCTGCTATAACAGAAATTATATTGGCATCCACTGAATGAAATCTTTCCCTCCAATATAACTAAGTTTTAGTTTTTAAATCAAGCTAAGTGCCTGAAATGTTAAGTTCTATGTTTTGTAGTGGAACATATATAAACTGAGCTCTGAAATCACTTAAGAACAATCTATTCCTTATTCTTCTGAAGGAAGAGCAAGCTTGGATAAATCACACCTATAGAAAAAATTATTAGCCATATACTCAAACAGTTTAGAAAACAATCTTGCACTTCCACAGTTGGTATGTGGGGGGCATGGATGAACTGATTATGACTTAATCTTCCCCAAACACTCTTATTTCATTTTCTCAGAGCTTGAGTCTGCTCACACCCCTTCAATCATTCTCCACTATAACTTCCCCAGATTCATTCATCACTGGAAAGACTTTTAAAAAAAGCCACAAACCCACTCTCCCACCCCTCAAAAATCCACAAACACCAGGTAAATACTCTGAAATTGAAAACACATTAAGTTATTTTTGTCATTCTATTTCAATTCTCAAAATGGTTGTATTTTAAGCACATAAGCCAAAGTACTTTACTGTTTAACCTGTGTTTGTTTCAGTTGTATGTTCATAGAGCTTTCAAGCGTTTACTGCTGCCACATGGCAGCTCTGGGGCTCATCTAACCAAACGTTACCTCTCTAGCAAGGAAAACGTAAACACCTTGACTGAGAATCCCTAAAAACAATGCCGTAGAAACAACTGAAAAAACCACCCATTTTCTACACACAAGTCAATCATTCTGCAATTTCTAAAATAACTGTGAGCTCAGAAATATTGTAAGCCAAGCACAAACTTCAGTCCATACTCAAACAGCAAAAACAACATGATGTTTTTTATACAGCTAATCCACGGGTCATAAACACTGGTGGAAATGAGGGAAAACTTAAATACCACACTTCCTGAAATCTGACTAATAACCTAAAAATATAAGGAGAGTTTAATTCTACAAGCTTGTCAGTCTAGTGACTCATGCCATTACAGACTATTTAAGGCTGAAAGGGAACTTTGGAGGTTATGCAGTCTAACATTTGCTCTTAAGCAGGTCCAATCAGATCAGGCTGCTCAGCTGAGTTCCAAAGACCTCCAAGGACTGAGGATTCCAAAAGTTCTCCAGGCATAAGCCCTTTCATTTTGATCATCCTCACAGGGAGTATTTTTTCTCTTACACCTAATCAGAATTTCTTGCAAATCAGTTGTTCAAGCACAGAACTGGAACCTCAAATACTCTGTTTTTCAATTAACTTTGAAGATTTGAGAAAAACTAAAATTGATTATGAGTTCAAACACGAAAAGTCAACACAGTAGACTTAATTTTACCAATGAAGACTCAACTGCTACTACCCCAATTTTCTTACCATTGGAATTTTATTGAAACAATCCTTGGGCTTATGTGCAGAAGTACTAGATTTCCCATATGACCTGAACAAGAGTCCTTTCCTGCTCCTCAGTCTGCCTCTGGAATGATTCTGTATAGATTCCATTCTGCAACCTTGTTCTCACCTAAAGCACCAATCCACACACTGCCAACCTTAACTGCAAACTGGAATGAAATACACCTACACACCCCAAGAGATGCATTTTTATCAAATATGCTGAAGAAATCTGACAGCCTTGTAGAATAGCAGCTTGCTACACAAAAATAGTCACCTGGTCTGCCTTTTAGGCCTTCACTTCAGTGATCCCAAAACATTCTGAGAGTCCAGAACAGCCTCAGAGTCTAAAAAGCAGCACTGACTTTGATGAAGTAGTTTTCATTCTTGCCAAGACAAACTGATTTAGCCAACCAAAATCCATGCTAGCACTTTCACAGGTCCCTGGAGATTACCAATAGGAAAAGACTTTTGGTATGAATTACTGAATCCATTTTATGGTGTATCTAAAAAAAATTATTTATTGTTTTCAAGCGTCAAATTAACATTACTCTAAACACCTCTGACTAGCAGAGAAAATAAATTAATTTCTTCTTCCAAGCTGGTTATAAAATTTCCTTTAAATACTTTGTTATGGTAACTGAGATGAGCACCAGCCTGAAGCAGTTTTTGCTGGGTAGAGAGGTTAAATTTTGAACTGACACAGCTTTTCATTGATACAGCAAACAGACCCTCACATCATCTTCTTTAACACAAATATGAAGGTAACTGAATCACCAGTCCAATACTTTAGACAAGGAAATAATTTATGTAAGCTTTTATGTGTTTCATCATAACACTAGTCCAGTGTGCTGATTTCACATTCCCATCTGCTTTAAATAAGAGCAAGAATAATTCAAATGACCAGCTCAAAACAAGTCAGTGCAACACATCATTTAAACTTCTGTACATTTTTTTCCCTATAAATGTAAAAAAACTCTTGACATATGATGCCTCAAGGGTTGCAGACCTAAGAACTGGGCAGAGCAGATGGAAAAGACAAATTTCACATTTCCACTCAACCTGTTTTATTGAAAAACCTTCCAAAACAATGCATGAGGCCTAAGAAGAAGCAACAGTATTTTATCATTTCTGCCCAGCAATTTATTGAGTCTCAAGTTTTCTTATCTCTAGCTTCTGATTCACAAGAAAAATGACCATGTTTCACTAATAGTCACTAAATATTCCAACCAAGAGCAAGAGTGGAACCTGCTGAAATAACTAGTAACTCAAAGTCTGGGTTAAGCCAAAGAGCAGAAAAGGGAAGTAAAAAGATTAATGTTGTAAGCTGTGAATTGTTTATAATTTTGAAGCTAGTTTCTTCAGTTAAAAGCTTGCAACAAGATCCTGCCAGAACTGAGGAAATCAACTCAATGCAACTGAAAGTAGGCAGTTTCCAAAGGCAACTGCAAAAATTTTGTGCCAAATTTTTATTTTATTATTTTATTTTTATATCCAAATTTTCACGTGAATCCCCTATATTTTCAAAAATTACTTACTTTCAGTCCACCCAAAAAAATCAGTGTAACCCAGCCTCACTCAGGCCGCACAGAGACAACAGCTACTGCTGCTCAGAGGTTCAGCATGTTCCAACCATTCCAGAGTTCTCCAAGTGCAGCCTGAGTGGACTACAGCAGTCTGCAGACAACTGAACTGGAGCAAATGACCTAGATTTGTTGTGTGAGATAATCACTTTGCACTTGGATAATTTCACCCAGAAGTTTGTTGGTTTTTGTTTAACAGTTGAGTGTGACTGCACTAGTTAAGCTTTCCTACTGATGATTTCTGTGTTTACCCTCAGACAGATTTAATAACATCTTTTCAATTCCTCTGGGTGTTTTATTCCCCATCCTCTAAATTTTATAACTTGAAGCAAAAAGGAATTTTCTTCCAGCTGTCTTCTTTCTACCCTGTATGCTTTGGGAAATATATGGGACAAGCTGATTTTACACCTCCCCCTTATCACATCTTACTGAAACAAACAGAAATAGCAAAAACATCCACAAGAAATCCTGTAGAGATAGTGATCAAAAACCAAATCCAAGATAACAGATGTTGAGAAGGGAACTTGAATACAGAAAGTTAAATCCCTGTGGAAGAGGCTGAAGACATGAGTATCAAATTTTCATTATTTTTCTGGACTCATTTCTAGTATTTGCTATTAGTTTATCCTGCAATATCCAACCGAGCTTCTGTTTTAAAAAATATGTAAAAAAGGCTACTCAAAGAATTTCAGGACAACATTCCCTCTAAAAGACCCTTATCAGTTTATCAAAAAGGGGTTTCTGTTCTGAGGATAGTGTGTGTCTCCAGCTGGCATTTTTGGAGGAAGTTGTACAACCAGAGCACACAGATGTAGATGTCCATGTAAAAAATGCATATCTACTTTGCAGTTCTCTACTTCAGGAGAAGCCTTAATTGCTAATAATAACACCAATACCTGGTCTATAAAAGTTAAGAAAATGAATTATGAACCTGATGATGAATTTTGCCTGCCTTGATATCATATCTAAAGTACTCTGAAAAGCTTCTAAGGCACTGCTACACTTATTCTGGCTTAAGCCAACGAAAAGGTGCTTAACAAGCATACTTTTCAGGTTTTGTTGGTGGTAAACAATATCTAGCTTATCCACCATAATCAATGCAATCTGAAGTCCTTTGTCTCAGTCAAACGAATACAATTCCAGAAACAACTGCTAAATAAACTGAACTACTGAGCCATCTGTGCTTCAGTTGTATCAGCATTTTGGGAGACAAACAAACCTGATACATGAGTTGTTCTGCAGAACAGCATTGAACCAACTGTTTCCTAGCTACAGCTTCTAGAAGCCCATGCTACAATCCCAGCTTCAAAGATGTGCAAAACACAGTTATTGAAAACAGTTGTTCTCCCCCCGCAAAAATGCTTAACCTGTGTAAGATCTGGGTGAGAAATAATGTAACCCACTCACTACTTGCACTAGCAAGGGATGAAACAGGAATGAAGGGCAAAGTTGTGCAGCTTCTCTTAGCTCCTAGGAATTCCCATTTATAAGTCTGGTCCAAAACTTCCATTTATAAGTTTGTTTCTTAGTTAGGCAACAGCTCAGAGTAATGGCAGCAAATAGTTCTGACAGAATAGGCTGCTGCAGACAAATGTATCATTGCTCTCTGTTCAGATTAGCCCTTTAACTCATGAATGTTAGTGCATGAAATATTCTGGATGGCAAACTGAAACAGCCAATGATTAGACACTTCCCAAACTGTCTCTGCTTAGAAAGATTGTCAGAATTCAGAATTAAAGTTAAAATGCTTTAGTTACAGCATCAGGACTCACCTGTCAGCCCTGATATGGAGGGGACAAACATAAATGAAAGCCTTTAACCATTAATTCTAAAGATTTGCAGATCAATCTGATGACTTTATACCTTAAGTGGACATAAGCCTTATGTTCCCCCTGAAGAGTTAAGCACTATTGCAGACAGTGCAGTGTCCATTTTCATAGGCCTAAAAGGATTGGATTTTTGATTGCAGAAATGATTGGCCAGACTTCATGTTTTACCAGTGTATTTTAGATGATGTGATTTGCATGATACCTATTCTAAGAATATACTAAGCAGAAGATATTCCAGCTCACATGGGTGCCAGACAATTGCTAAACAGGAGCCATCAACCATACATAAACCAGGAATCAGAGCATTAATTCTGTCTCAGTAATCGACCATCAGCAAACTGACAACAGATGACACAATGAAAACAGAAAAATCTACAAAACAACACCTGCTCCTGCAAAAAGGAATTTTTTCCCTCAAACTTAACATGTCAGAAACTGCTCCAGAAGTTAAGCAGCTGAGCAAAGGATCCCAGCCATTGCCATACATTCTGCATTGAGTTGTTTACTGCCAATTAAAACACTTTCAGTTTCTGGAAGAGCCCCACATCAAGTTCTGCATTAAACTGCTCAGGACATGTTGTCCAAGGAATGAACAGGAAGTGGATGTTTTCCTTTGAGGCAAACACACGGCGCCAGCTACTGGGTTTCAGTTTCAATAGATGCCAGCTTGATATTTTGAATTCTCTGCATGATCTAAAGAAACAATAAGTAAAAACCCCTGCAACAATAATAAATGCGAATTCTCAAAGCTCAGGTTGTACTGTACCAGGAAGAGATGAGAGAATAAACAGGAAGATGAGTGTATCTCCCAAAGATTATTGCTATGGTTAAAAATTCCCTGAATTTAAGTGCTTTAATTGGGGCTTAGCACCATAAGCAGGAATTACCTCTCCAGAAACTGAACAAAAGATATGTCCAAGGCAAAATCAAGTGTTCTATCAAATCCAAAGCAATGAAGCTTAGCTTCTAAACAGGTTTTCCTATAAGATTAACAGCCGTTATTTTCCTGTGCACAGCAAATTTACATTTTCTTCATTCAGCAATGTATAAAAAGATATGAAATGTCAAAAGCAGCATTAATGAGTTCTAGAAGTTTTGTGCCTTCATGCAGAGTTTTGTTGACATGATGAAGCAGTTGGTGATTGGAGTAATGCAAAAACAAAACACGGAAGCAAAAAACTAGATCAGAAAAGCTTTTTTACATCCATAAAATAAATGCTGGTTTCCAAGCAGTATATACTTAAAAATATATGCATTATCAACTACTGAATGGCCTCTAAACCAATTATACACACTTGGAATATTCAACTTCACTGTAATACTTTCCTTGAAACTTATAAATATTGGTATTGCACTTTTTAATTTGTAATAATCCTCCTAAAAAAGTTAAGCTATTTTCTCCAGGAATTACTGTTGAAAATGCTTTAGTAAATAGAGTCTATTGACTTGTCACAGAAATGGAACTAAACTGTATCTCATGTTATACTCTAATTAGAGGAGGCCCTATTTTGAAAGTAATTATATTTACTGTCATTATGCCCAAGATACATTTAAATAACAGACAATTACTGTTTTTATCACGAGCCAAATTAAAGCTTTTTAAACTATGCTAAATATCCATGACTTTAGCCAAGAAACAGTTAACACCATTACTGAAGTTATTGAGAAGTCAGCAATCCAAGAAATAAAGATTCTCACAAATGCCTCACTTGAGTACAAAGGATTCTGTGGGGTTTTTTGTGAGTTTGTTTGATTTTTCTTAATACAGGGCACAAACAGAAATGCAGATCTCACCTCACAGGAACTCTCCTGGCCTCTTTTTTATTGGACTCGAAATCTTCTACTTTCAATTGCATTACCTGAATCAAGCACTGGAAATATTTTTGAGCAAACAGAAAAATACTTTTTAAACATTTATTGCCTATGGTATTTGCTTTCATAGTGTCATTAACAAATCAGTTTAAATGAGAGATGCTGATGGTAACTGTTCTATGGACAGCTCTCTGTCTTTGTCTCAAATGGCCTAACAGCTCATCTTTCCTGCTTGAAGCTAATCACTAATTTATAGGTCACAAGTGTGTTAAAAAGCAAGTTCATAAATGACCAGAGTTTGGGAAAAGAAAGAATCAGTCATCCAACAATAATTATCAAGACTTGATCTTAGCTCATCAGAAACTCTGAGCACACAATTTTGTTGTATAAAGTGACTCAGAACATTCTCTGAACTTTGGCTGGAAGTGTGACAGGGCAGTCTCCAGAACACCTATCTAGTGATGTTTTGGTCTGCTCAGCTCATTAGCCACAGCATGCAATTACTCTCTTTGATTTCCAAAGCATAGCTGAAGGCTAAGGAAAAGGATTTCACCATTTCCCTTCTGGCCTGTAACCACTGAGGAAGGCAGCAATGTCTGTAAGCAAAGACAAAACTGCAGACCATATTCTAATTCTTGGTGCAGCAAGAAAGACACAAAAATTCTTTCTTTGAAGAAATGCAATGCCCTTGGCAAACATATCTGAACTGAGGTACAGAATTACACTGCATAAGAAATACTAATAAAGAATGTAAAAATGGGCAAAGTGCTAAGAGCACCAAATCCCAACTCCCTCAAGCTACTTCAAAACCATATTCATGTGCATTATGAGTTTTCAAGACCATATTTTTCTTTCCCTTCCTACTCTCCCTCATCAGAATTTCAGTTGCTTTTGGGAAAACAAATTATTTGCTACCCTAGTCTTTATTAAAAAGAGAAAAAAACAAAACCAACCCCCCCCAAAAAAAACCAAAACAAAAAAACACACAAAACACACATAAGTACATTCCAATCAAACAGAGAATTAAGACAAACACTGTAGCTTGTTCAATAGGACTTATTAGTACTGACTGCATTCCAAGTCAAAATAGCAACACTACAGATAGCAGTTCCTTAACCATTTAAATGAAGATATTGTTTCCTTCCCCATCTGTGCCCTGTGACTGTAGAATTTGCCATCACTGGTCACAATCAACATAGGCTTTAACACCAGTACACTACAAAAAGAAGTCAATCTCCTACCCAGCACCCAATAAAAGTTTAAAATTCACTTTAATACAAGCTGTACTGATTTGTACCTACCCCTCCTCATAATGAGCTAAAGCAGAAGAACATCTAATTGTTCAAAACTGCTGAAACTGCAACTTGTAAGAAAAACAACTGTTGTATAACCAACTGGTCAGTTATTGGCACTTATTAATTCCAGCTCATGCTTTTGTCCTAACAATAGATCTGTCTATGGAAATGACAACTGCTTCTTTCCACAGAATTGTACTGGGAAATCCAACACTCATTTTACTATGGAGGGGGATGAAATTTAGGGATAATTTAACACAAACCTTCAACTCGAGAAGTGGGAAAGGTAGGTAGGAAGAAGTAACTTTGCTCACACTTTTGTGTGGACACATATTCAGAAGTTCAAACAAGCATTAACATGAAACCATAAAAAACATTCAACTGATGCTTTACATAAAACTGGATCCCCATGACTTCAGCAATACAATTATATACATCCCCTGGTTTTCTGCATCTTTCCTCAATTTTCTCTTCTGACCTTTAATCAGCCATAAAAATTCTTGTACATGAGAACCCTCAGTTCACAATGTTCTCCTTGAACTTAAGTAGAATATTTGATCTTCAAATCCTGATATATTACCAGCTGAGCCTGTGGTCCTTCAGAAAAACCACAGAGAAGTTGTTTGGTCTATTGAGAACTATCCAAAGGAATCCTCATTTATGCATTTTGACACTGCTGCGAGATCCACTCATTCAGGATTTTTTACATATTGGCCTGCATGAGTCACCAATGCCATGGTACCCAAGTCAACATTCACTGCACGATCTTCACATCTAAGCCACCTTTCCACATATTATTCCAAATGGATACAGATCCATACCACTGCAGAACTGCTCTCTTGGAGTTTTAGAAAGCTTAGCTCATCTCCTGTAAGCCTTCTGTTGAAGTCAAAATTAGCTAACTGAGCTAGGCTTGAAAAACAAGGATTTAATAAAGATAAAACTGACACAAGAGGGAAAACTGTGGTTAGAATAAAGGAGGGCAGAAAGAAGAAGAGCAGTAGTAGAATTAAGTATTTTCCTCACACCACCAAATTCTCTGCTTGTTATTCATAACCTATTCCCAACTTTGACTGTCATACTTAGGAATGCATATGCTGTATACCACAAACTTGGACAAAACAGGATATATTTCAGAGATAAAATTTGCTTTCAATTTAGGGAATGGAATACATTAGTACATCAGCAAAAAGAAAAAAGATTAAATTCAATGTTTTATTATCTGGTCTTAATAACTACTTTTTGCAGCAAGCACCCATGAGGCACAGGACAAATCAGCACAGTAAGAACAGCCCAGACAGAATCAAGTAAGTAAGTAAGTACTTAACTTGGGTTTTAAGCATAGAAAGGTCAATTATGAATCACTTAGGCAGTATGTTAAAGCCACCAAGATTTTCAGAGCACAGACACGAACTCAATGAATAAAATCACCATAGCCTGACATCAACATCCCAAAGAAAATATTACATTTAGCAGTTCCAGATTCATGATCATTCAAATGATCACAGCTGGAATGAGCTCTATTTACATTTCAAATTGAAATGGCTGAAGAATCAGTTCTATCTGTACCTTCACAAAAAAAAAGGGAGAGATTTGAGAATCCTGGGATGTTCATTCAGTCAGTGAGTCACACATTCCATCACAATGCCAGGTTTGCAGGCAAGTTTGGTACTCCATGCTGCTCCTGTGAACTACTTAAGAACTGATGCACAAACTATTAATATCTTTGAATAATTCTTTGCCACATATCCTCAGACTCACTTGGATCAGACTGGGGAAATTAATTAGCCATCCTGAAGAGGTGGTTTGCAACAACCTCATTGATTTTATTGTGCACACTACCAAGAAGTGGCAGCTGTGCTGTGTTTTTCTGAAAGTTTTTCTAGAACATTGCTGGGATTTTGGTTAAGAGCAACTCCACCATGAAAATGGAACCTGCTAATGGCAGGTTACAGTAGCAAACAATTATCTTGTTCCATAAAAGAAGGATTTAGGTCATCATGTTAAAATTTGCAAAATGTAAATTGAACACCAAGTTTAATTAGAACTATGCAGTAAAACAAAATTATCTTTACCAATCACACTTCAGCAGATTCAACAGTAATCAAGTGGAAAATAACACAACCGCTAGAATCTGCAGATGAAGACAAACCCTCATAGTAAAAGTGCTGGCAAAACACTGGGGAGTTACAGAGATTCCAAGGGAGTTACAGAGATATCCAAGAGGCCCCAGAGGGAATAAACTCAGTCCAGCAGCTCCCAGATCAGGGCTAGCTCTGATATGCTCCTGGACAAGCCAGGGAGGTAGAGCTGCCCTGCACTGTAATCCAGACAGGCTTCCAGGCTGTCACTCAAGAGCAGGAAACCTGTTACCTGACCAGAGGCAATTCAGGTATCAATGCAGCCATAATAAGAATGTGCACTTCAGCATTCAGCATGATGAGATAAGGGGAATTTCAATGTATCCATTATATGCCTTATCTGTAAATCAAGTAATCCTCTCATATATAGCAACCATTTAAGCACACACTTTCATTTAGTTTGTAACTGAAGGTGTAATCATCATTGGAACGGACACTGAAGAGAACAGAGGTTATCCCCAAGAATTAAAAGCTATTTATTACTCCATGTTAATCTCTCTTCTTTCAGATATGTTTAAGTCTCTTCTCTTTTTCACAACACTTAACTATACCCCTGACTACTGCTTCTTGTTCAAAAAGGTACTTCTGGACAATTTTTTTTAATTTTAGCCTCCATAGTTAGTTGAGCAATAGTCAAGTTTTATGCATTTCTCAAGACGTATTCAAACTTCACTATATCCCAAAGAATTGCAGATTGCAGCATCGCAGTTTTGTCAGGAACACACAGGTGGTCACTGTTGTCTAGATGAATAATTGGAGGTCCTCCAGGAATCTGGTTTTGTTTGTTTTGTTATTTAAAAAAACAAGATTCCACACCAGAAATGCCTATGAGGCCGCTTTCTACAGACATCCATTTCACATCCTACCATAACTTCAACCTCCCAGTCCTCTGAGCAGCAAAAATCTGGTGCTTCCAGCTTTTTTGCCTGTCCTATCTTCTTATGGTATTAGGTTAGTTGATTTACCAAACTTAAATGTAAGCAGCGGTAGGTTTAGGAAACGATGTAAGGGATTAAATCAGCTCATGGAAGTGGGAAATTCTCAGTTAAGCTATGGGAGATGAAATTACTTCAGAACAAACATTTACTGAAGCCTCTCCTACAAATGTAAGTTTATCTTTCCAAAAACTTTATGCCTAGTGAATAAAAGAAATTGTACTTCACCTCAGAAATCTACTGCTGATTGGAAATGCTATGTGCACACGCTGATAGAGAAGTCCTTTCTAAGCAAATGCAGTTTATCCAATTCCACTGGGGAAGAAGGTTAAAGAAAAGGAAAAAGAGCAAACACTATTCATATTAAGAAATTCTCTAGGCTTAATACAACTTGCTCTTCTTCTAACTAGTACTTTTTAACCCACTCCCTACTTTGAGGGAGGTAAATTTCTTTCAGCTGCGTGGGTCCTCCTCACCCATTGAACTGCACATTTGATTCAGTTGTTCCCATGGAAGTTTCTGCTTTCTTGAGGAATTTTAAAAATTTGAGTGGATGTACGTGGGAAGAGTGCAGAATTCCTTCAATCCCTTAGATTCCTGTAGGCATCTCTGAAGCTAACATATGCTGGCTATATTAAAAAGGAAGACATCAAAGAAAGCAAACAGTAAAAACTACTTTTTAATCTAGTCATCATAAAAATAGCTGACACTGTACTTGCTGGCATAACACACTAGATACACTATTCCAGGAGAAATTTACATTTACCATAAAGAAAAAGTTGACACTGTTGTAAGTTGAGAAATGTAGACACTAATATCATTTCTCTTACAAAACCAGAAATAAGACTTACATGGCTATTTAAACTATAAAAAAAAAAATCTTTCATATTTTAATCAAATAGAAGTCACCAGTATCTTTCAAATACAGACTGGCAACACTGAGATCTCTTTTGCTAAGCAACAAAGCAGTATCACTTGGCATTGTCTGTCTCATTGGCACCCCTCAGAAGTACTCTTTCTGTGAAAAGTTTTTTTCTTGAAGACAGTACCTTCAGGAGAATGCAAAATCCCTATGTAGAAAAACATGTAATGCAAATGGAGACCCTTGCTTCTGTTCCTGTATCCTTTCTTTGTCCAGGAATTGTTGAAGTGGCAGAAACATTCACATTCTTCTTGGTACTTACTAGCCAAACCTCAGAGTAAAAAAAAACCAACTTATGACTCCACAGACAGAACCTCCACAGCTTATTACACACAAGTGAAGAAAAGTCCAGTCTGATTTGGGGGGGTTCAATTCCTACAGTCCCACTGATAATATCCATTTATATTATTATTTTTAGAGCACCCAGGGTCACCTAGTTTGCATTTCAAGCCCTGCCATTCAGATATGAAACAAAATCAGAGGTCAAACCCTTCATGTGGTAATTGGTGGCAAAACTGCAAGAGCATAGTTAAAGGCTGTATTGTTTCCAAACAAATAATGAGGAAACAAGACTAGAACAAGAAACAAAACAAATGAGAAGCTGGGAAACAAATGTTTCAGGAAGACAGACAAGGAAGAGTTTTATGAAGATGCAGACTGTAAGATATATGACTGCCTCCCCCATTACAGGGAGAGGAAATTTATGCCACTGCAAAGTTTATATAAGTAAAATTCCTGAACATTAAATCATACTTAGAGCAGGAAAGCAGCAGGGAGCAGAAGCCATGTAACTGATAAGGAAGAAAGTCAGAAAGAACATAGAGCACAGAACAGATACTTTCTTGAGAACTCTAACTACCAAAGCATGATTTGCCTTCACATATTTCATTAATCTCAGAACTGAGAATATGAAGTTCCAGCTGAGGCTTCTCCTACATTCAGATGTTTACAGAGTTCTGTTGCCCCTCCTCAACGTGCATTTCCTGTGATACAGTAAAACTAAACTCATTCTTGTACTCTTCCCTTCCCTGAAGGCACCCCCTCTATTTCATTTACCTTACCAAAACTGACCGACCTGCACCTCTGTGAAACTTACAAAAAATCAGACAGAAAAAAAAATGCACAAACCACTAGGAAGGATAAGGATCAGTCAAGACTTGCTTATATAAGCTTTGTTTCCACAGGAAGCCAGCCTAGGAGTTTACTAGCCCACTAGTCTGTCAAGGAAACAAAAAGGACTGAAAGGACATTTGACTTCTTGTAGGTTGTTTAACAACTGAAGTCACAATACATACTTGGAAGTGTGAGAAAAGTATGAATAAGATTAGATCACAAACCAACAGAAAACACCCAGAGTTGATTCAACTTCTACATCACAAGCAGTTCTACAATGTGAGAGTACTCAAGGATTGCAGGTTCCTTTTACAGTAATCATCTAACTCCAGTGAGTATCTCTCTTTTGAGGATGTCTGCCTCATTAGTGCAGTTAGATCACAGACTTCAGCCTCTTGACTGCAGCAGCATCAAACCTCTCTGAGTAGCAGATGGAACCAAGTATTTGACTGGGCACTGAAGCAGATGAGGAGTGATCACATAAATCCATTTCCTACACGAGTTGCAGTGACACTCAGGAATAGTGGGAATACAGAAAAAACTTTCTAATTAGCACTGCAGTGAACTTGTAGATAGAAAACTGAACCAAGACAATGCCACAGCCTTAAAGCTTTTGCCTCAGCAAAAGATACACAAGGAACCAATAATTATTAGCATGCAGTGAATTTTCTAGACACAGAAACCATTTAAAAGCAGGAGGAAAATCCAAATATGCTGCTGACACACACTGCAAGTCCCCAAATCTGCAAAGATATTAGACATACCAATGTATTACCCAACTTTATTACACATACACAGGTACACAACCCTTAGCAAACAGCTGAAGTGGGGTAATTACATTGTTCCCAGTTATTTCCTCTAAACTTTATAGGCAGAGCATGTGAGTGCACAGCCACTTTGATGCAAAGTCCAGAAGCTTAGCTGGAACTGTCAGAGGAGACTATTCAGGCTAAGCTGTTGGACTTTGTACTAAAGCAGCTGGAAGTACTTGCACACTTTTCTTTCTGCCAGGAGCACTACGAGTTTGAAAGTTGACAACTGGAGTAGAAAGAACCTAAATCATCACGGCAAGTTGTGTCAGCATGTGTCAAGCTCCCAAAGACAATCATTAACTTGTTTGGAGATCAAAATAATTACAGGTAAATTAGATGTACACCTCTGCTCTGATGTAACAGCTCCCAGACAATCTTCCTGAACAGTAAGGATTCACTGAAGCAGGATGTTGCCTTTGTGTACTTTTTCCCACAAACCTCAGTGACAAGAGAAGGCGAATGAGGACAGAATGCAGATTTCCAACCCTGCCACGTACCTGAGGAGCGCTCAGCCATCACACAGGTGTCCGCTGTTCCCGAGCACTCGCCCTGACTAGTTATCAACACACTTCCCAGAAGGTTAATGAATTAAGCCTCAGCACACCCGGTGGCTTAGCATCACCCTATTAAGGATGAGCCCTGAGGCACAGAGGGGAAGGATAACCAAACCCAGGCCACAAATCCACACAAGATCAGGGACCGGGATCCTGCCTGTCAATCCTTCAAGTTTCCGTGGTGACACGGAATGACTCCACCGGCATAAGCGAGGGGCTGCCGGGGCAGGAGAGAAGGAGGAAGCCGAGGAACCGAGAGGCCCCGAGGAGGGGGAGGGGGCCCTGGGCTCCGCGCGGAGCTCAGCCCACGGCCGCGGAGCTCAGCCCGTACCCGCCCAGGCCGCGGCTCCCGCCGCCCCGGGCCCATCCGGAGGGCTGCGCGCACATCCATCCCTCCCCTCCCTCCTCCGCCCGCGCCGCCGCCGCCGCCTCCGCCTCCTACCTTGGCCACGTAGTCCTTCACCTCATCCAAGTCTCCGTTTTTGAGGGCCCACATGAACTCCTTGTCGGACATCGCGGCCGCCGGGCGGGGGGACGCGGGCGGGCGAGGCGGCGAGGGGCCGGCGGCAGCTGCCGGGAGCGCGGGCGGCGGCGCGGGCGGCAGGAGCCCCTCCCCGGCTGCCGGGCGGGGCGGGGCCGGGCTCGGCGCAGCGCGGGAAGGCGCGCGGGCAGCGCGGGGCGGGGCCGGGCCGGGCACGAGGCAGCGCGGGCGGTCCCGCCGGGCCGAGGAGCGGCTTCACTCGCGCGCGGCCGCGCTTCCGCTTCCGGTTCCTGTGCCCGGCCCCCGCTCCGCCGCGACGCCCACGCGGGACGGCGGCACACGGGGCGCAGGGCGCATGCGCGCGCCGCTGGCGTCCCCGAGTTCCCCGGGATACCGCGGGGGGAAAGGGAGGGCGAGCAGGGAGGGCTGCGCATGCGCCCTGGGCCCCGCCCGGGCCCCGTGGTTGCCATGGAAACGCGGCCTAGGCCGGGCCCGCCGGGACCGAGCCGTGCCGAGCTGGGCCGGGACGCGAGATCCGCCCTCACAGCCTATTCCCGCTGCGGGAACCACGTGTCTGAATAGCTGTTCTGCAAACCCCGAGGCGCTGAGCTGCGGATAATTATCATAATGCTTCCAAAGCAGCAGCGGGGAGACATGAAAGGAAGGATGTGGTGGTTAATTAATATGTTGGCACTCGGCGGTTGCATCTGTTTAACGAAGCCACATGTTTTGCGTATGGAACATGCAGCCTGCTGTGTGACTCAGGCTCGTCTGCCAACAGGCAGCCGCTCTCCCTAATCCCCCCTGGCAAACAGCATCCCAAACATCCTCGGAGCTGGAGCTGCTCTGCAGTGCCTGTAGCCAGCCTGAATCACAGAGCAGTTCAGTTGAAGACACCTCTGGGATCATCCAGTCTGACCTGTGACCCAACACCA
Source organism: Agelaius tricolor (assembly GCF_023055355.1). Classification (NCBI taxonomy): domain Eukaryota; kingdom Metazoa; phylum Chordata; class Aves; order Passeriformes; family Icteridae; genus Agelaius; species Agelaius tricolor. The sequence continues at coordinate 11,055,393 of NW_027269263.1, forward strand.
CCACCATGCCTGCCAGACCATGGCACTGAGTGCCACATCCAGGCTTTCCTTGAACTCCTCCTGGTGACTGGAGGCAGTATGAAAACACACAGGTTAGGAAGAATTTCCTCATTGTGAGGGTTGTGAGGCACTGGGGTGGTTACCCAAGTATGAGAGGTAACTGCTCACTTTGAAAACTTAAAAAGGTTTGTTAAACCTTAACAAAAACATAAAGGTCTACATAAAGAAAAAACAACAGCACCAGGAACTACCCTCTTGCACACCATGCAGCCAGGTCCTCTTTAAGATGGGTGCTCAGTCTTTTATACCCCTGGGGGTTGCATCAGCCAGCCCTGGCCCCTCCCAGAGTCTGTCAGTCAGCTCCTCTTTGCCATTGATCAGTGGAGATGCTTGCTTGTAACTGGGTTGGAGGTCAGATGTTGCCATGCTGCCCCCCTAAGCACCCCCAAGCTTTTCCATTCCCCACTGCCCCATGCCAGGGACACCTGTGCAGCCTCTTTGTACCTGTCCTAGACAGCCCAGGCTGTCTGATGGCAACAGTACAGGGGGGAAAGGGAACTGTGGGGAGAACAGAGGACACCTAAACTACAATAACATAACTGTACATCACTAAAGCTTCTCTTAATATTCACACAATAGTGATCTTTTAATTGTGAGAGCCAATCATCTCATTATCCATCTATAACACCAAGGAAGTTATCAGATGCCCAATCCCTGGAAATGTCAGGACCAAACTGGATAGGGCTTGAAGCAATGTGGTCTAATTTAAGTTGTCCCCGTTCATGGCACAGGGCTTGGAGCTAAACATAAATTTCAGCTCCTTCCAACCCAAACTATTCTATGATTCTGTGAATCCATCATTCTATGATAACGAGTTAAAGTGTAGGGAGAACTGTGCCTTTTCTGTGCCCAGTTACACCCAGTGAGATAAAATGCAACTTTCTCCTTACTGGTTAAGCTCTGGTTTGAAGTCCTACCTTACTGCTAAAGTGTCCCAATCTGTTTTAATAAATAATTGGAATTCATTGTTGCAGTCCGTTATACACTGTTGGTATTCTATAGTGTATCCCCTTGTATAAATCATAAATACAGTACACAAACAGTCTAGAATAAAAGATAATCTAATTAATTCAGCTATCCACCTAAAAAAACCAAACCAAGCCAACAAAACCCAAAGAACAAACAACATAAAAATCCAAGAAGGAGACTTGAATACATATTGGTCCCATTGCAGGTTTGATTTAAAATCACGAGTTTGATCTCATACTTGCTATATTCCCTTTGTGTAATCCTGAACAATTCATACACAACAGCTGTTAGTTCAGCAACAACAGCCAAACAGTAATATAAAATACCCTCATATAGAACTCAGTCTGTTGAGGAGAAAATAATAAAGGTGACAGATAGCAGCCTAGATATAGTTATGGAACTGACACAAGAGTGACAAGTGAAAATTGAACAATTGATTTTCTTTCTGTTTATTAGCTTGTATTTATACTGAAGGAAGAGGGAGTGGAAAGGAAAAGGAAAGAAGAGTTATTTTTTTCCTTCCCAAGGTCAAGTGAAGCTTGCAGACAGGGATACCCAACAATTATTGACTGTATTCATTGTGGGACTTGAAGCAGGAGGGGAAGCAGACAAAGTCAGACACACACCACCAGTTCTTTGGTGCTTGTTCATGGATCCCAGGAGAGTCTGGGCCTCAGAAAGTCACTTGGGGCCAGCCTTGGTGGTGGGGAAGGGTGTCAGTCTATGGAAATGTGTCATCCCACAGAATGGAAATGCCTTTTCCTTGGACACCGTAAACACAATTAGCAATTGCTAAGCAAGGGACTGGCTCTGAAAACTAAACCAGGGGATGATTCAATGTTGACAAATACTCTCAGGCAAATCAGAAGATGAATAATGGTTTGGAAGTTTTACCCTTAATACATAACCAGGCTAGACTTATTTATTAACACAGAGTACAAATCTCCTTTTTGCTATAGGTTTCCTTTCTTTCATTATTATAATTTTCATTGTTTATTTCCCATCTAAGTGCTGCTGTAGGCACACAGTTTGTGGTGATTGGTAATGGGGCTGTGGCTGAGCCTCATCCCCAGTGTGCTACAGCTGTGCAGGACAGGTGAACAGCATTGAGGGTAATGAGCCATGGAGTGCCCAGGGGCACTGCCCAATCACCAGAGGGAACAGAGGGCACACAGGTGCAATGCATGAGTGTGAGGGGTATAAAAGTTGGGCTAAAGAACAAGAAGAGTGGATGCTTGCAGCCTTCTGAAGTGGTATGGTGGTACTCTGTTTGGGTAAGTCCTTAAAGCCTGAAATTGTATGGTGATACTCTTTGTATTGTGCCCATCTCAACTGTGACATACTGCACCTTTTACTTAGAAGAGTGTGCCTGTAAGTTACTGTTACATTATTCTATTCTACATGATTAAAGCAAGCTGATATCTTGCCTTCACACAAGACAAGTTTCCTTTTATTTCTATAATCTTATCTATCTTTTCAAGAGCAGGCCATAGGAAAAAGAAGTTCAAGAAATTATTGTTTGATAATCTGTTATTTCTTTAAATCAAAGTTATGAAATTCTAGACACACAGACTAATTTAGGTTGGAAGGAACCCCTGGAGGTTATACCTGATCTAATCCCTGCTCAAAGCAGGGCTAATTTGGATGTGGCTGCTCAGGGCAACCAGTCAAGTTCTGAATATCTCCAAGTGTGATGAACCCACAACTTTTTCTGGGAGTTTATTCTGGTGTTTGACTGTTTTCACAAAGCAAACAAAAAGCCCTTCATTCTAGTCCCAATTTCACTGCTGTAACTTTTTGTTTGTTACTTCTTGTCCTAGCTCTACCTCTTGAAGAGTGTTTGTCTCTATCTTCTCTCTGTAGTCTCATGAGATAGGTGAAGATAGCAGTAAGGTCCCTCTACTTTTACCTTGTCATCTTAGGGCTGAACAAGCTAATTCCTTTGAGCTTTTTGTCACATGTCAATTGTTTAAATCAGGTGGTCATCTTCCAAAGGACTCACTCCAATATGTCCCTGTCTCTTTTACTCTGGAAGTGCGAACCTGGAAGCAGTACTCCATCTGCAGCATCACAAGGGATGACTAAAAAGGGTCACTCCTTAATTTTCCCTTGGAGGCTGGAATTGCCTCAATCAAATCTTTGAAATTAAGGGTTAAGCATCAGGGTATCCAACCCTACCATGTTGGCTGTGAGTGTCAACACATCTCTGTTCCAAAGCAGGGGCTGTTTAGGACAGCTGAGCATCACAATCAGGAGACCTTAGCCTGGAGCTTTGCTGATGGGGCCAGAGCCTGAATAGGTTGCAGTTTGGGATTTTTTTCCACAACAGCTTGGGCTTTGCAGTGCTGACAAAGGTGGAATCTTCTGCTAGTAAGCAAATGAGAGTTGGTGGTATTAGGGACTGATACTGACAAAAAGGAAATGTAACTACATCGTTTCCCTCACAGCACTCATTGTTAAAGCAATAAGCATCTGACTACTAAAAGTGACACAAAATGAAAATAAATTATTATTGCATTTTCTCAGCTGCCTAGAGTAACACTCTAAGTGACATTCTAGAGTTTTATGAGCACTTAGAAAACTAGAAATTCCCAGCTCTTTATGGAAGAATTGGATAGCAAAATTCTACCTTTTGTGGAAATGGTAGCCATTGAGGAAAAAAGAAATTACACCTAGCATGTATTTTTAGCCTAATTCAGAAAAGGTGTTTGTGTGAAAGTTGTGTTTGGAAAGTGAACATAAATGTCTAACTTCTATGTTGGGTGAAAGAAGGACTGGAGAGATTGAGTAATACCAGAAGTAGGACAAAAACCAAGAAAATGTCTAAAAGTTTCAAGGAAGCTACCTCATGATCTTTTGCTTGCTAGATCTGCAATTTTCCAGTCATGAACTATGTACTTCATTGTGTGTTATGGTTTCCTACCCTTAATAGGAATCTTCTGAGACCCTTTTTCCATAGTGGAAACATTTTACAAGTGGCAGAGACATTGACTGCTGGCTTCTAGATCTTGCTATTTTTGAAAGAGTTTCATATTTTAAGTGTATTAAGCACTGTCTGAAACTCTACAGTGTGTATAGTCGGCATGTGTACTGTAAGCTGTCATTGTTCTAGAAAACAGAAGTTTTGATTACAAGATACAGAATAAATCTGCTTTTATCAAACCAATGGTTTTCAAGTTCAGAATGTCCAAATGAATCATACAGATTACACACAGGGGATGAAATATTTGAGCATTTGACAACAGTGAGAAATTTATGCTCATAGTCCACTCAGTATCATATTTAAATTGGGACCACTGAGATACTGCTCAAGGTTCCACCCTGAGATCTACATTTTCAGAGCGGTGTGGTGCTGGATTTGTGTAGGCTCATCACAGCTATACTGGTTGTTCTATAAGCATCAGAAGATAAAAAAACCAAACTAAAATCCGAAACCAATAAAATCCTCCAACCAATATCTCCAACCAATAAAAAAAATTTTTAAAAACCCCCAAAACTACGAAAACGCCCTCATTCAGTTATGTGCGTTTGTGCTAATTGGTATAGTCTAATACTTTGAGGAATATTTTGAATATTCCAATGTGTTTGATAAGCCAAGTATCTCCTTATAACTATAAGGGCAAGGACAGTAAATTCCTTATTTTTTTTTGGGTTTTGCTTTATTCACTAGTGTTGTTTAACAAACAACAAGCAATAACAGTCACACTTGCTGTGCCACAGGGAGACTCCATTGTCCCAGCCATCATTTTTTATGCCTTCATTTTCCTATCCATAATCCAATACTTTTCTACAATTGTGGAGAGCCTTGAGGATCTCAGATGAAGAATGTTGTATCAGTGAAAAATAGTGCAAATATTGATGTGGTTTTTCCTGACAATCATATGCTGAAATGCAAAGTAGACAAGTCTAAGGAATCAGTTACAGTTATTACTTGCCTTTGGAGAAGAATTGGAAAAAAAATAGTTAGGGTACTTTGTTGACATGTAGATTTCTTCACAAATTGGAACATACCCTGTTTTTTGAGACTCTTTGTTTCAGAAATTAAATATGCTTGGAAACATGCAAGAAAGACCACAGCCACGCTACAAATTCTTTTTTGTGGTGCAGCACTGAAAAAGTTTAGTTTTCTGCATTCATGATAATGTTCTTGTTTCACAGTAACTAAACATATTCTTATGTCACTTGTATTTCAGTTGTGTCTTCAGTTGGGTTTCTCCTGTAAAAATCTGACAGGTTATATAAACTGAAAATGTTGTGCTTGAGAACTCTCCAGTGTTTTTCAGCTAACCATAATGACTTAATGTCCAATTTGAATCAGCCTTTTCCTTACTTTGGAGCAGCAGGGGGTTTTTATCTTTTTTCCTTCCTTCTTCTCTTTCCATATTTTTCTCTTGTCCATTTCCTATTTAATACACGGGCTATCCCTTTATATTAACAGAGGCAGAACTGTGGAAATGCTCTTACCATAATCTATGTAAGAGTTTGTGCCTCCTTTTGCAGAGGGGAATAGCTTTGAGTGGGTGTGTATTCATCTTGCTGCTTTGGTGGTATGGATTATGAAACATTTTGCTCTCAGTTTGGGGTGCATCTCTGGTACAGTACAGTCTGGAGCAGTGTTGTGTTGCAGTGCTGCCCCTTCTGTCTTCCCAGGGAATGTTTTTGCTGCATTCTCCGTGGTCCTAGCAGGCAGTGGAAGGACTAAATGCCATTCTAAATTGAAATGGCTTAAAATTTTATCTTTCATCTTAATAGTGCAGTTACTGAAGGCCCCAGCAAACCTGTAACATTCATTATTCTGGCATCGTAGTGGGAATACTGCAGGACTATCTCAAGAGAAAAGCTAAATCTTGCCAGTGTGCTCTGTCAGATTGCTCCTGTTGTGTGTGTGCCACACTCCAGAAGCACAGATGCTGATGTTTGTAGTGACAGGGTACAGCCATCACCAGTGTTAACAGACTGCAGCTCTCCATCACTGTGTGCCCTTTGCACAAAACCATCTACACTGCTCTTTCTTGTCCTAGGAGATGCCTGCTGGAGCAGTGGAGCCACCTCAGTAGCCTCTGTGCTGTGCCATGACTCCCACAGTGCCTGCAGTACCCCCAGTAATGAAGAAGATGGGCTGTGGTAGCCCCTCCTTATTCTCATGGTTTATTTGTACTTTCAGTTGACCCACCTTCTGCTAATAGGGTACTTCTGTTTATTTCCTTAGCAGATTAATGAAGTTATAAAGTCTCAACCTGGAAAAGGAGAGGGAGAGTCCTATGCCTGGAATATTTCTGCAGCTATAGATCATCTTAAAGCTTTGTGCTCATCCCTCATGAGTTGGCAGAGCCACTTTTTATCCATGCTTTGCTCCATCCAGCCAATATGCTCAGGGGCTCTGTTGCTTTTCTTGTGGTGGTGCCTACTCTGTCTCTGCCAGAGGGGATGGAGTATTGGAGCAGTGTGTTAATATAGCCTCTCTGGATAAAGCAACACATGCTGTGTATGCCCTATCCCATATCTGTTCCCTCTTTTCTGGAATGGTCTTCCTTATCTTGCAGAACCACTAATGGCACCTGACTAAGTATTTAGAGTGTTTTCTCACAGTTCTCATTTGAAGGGCAATTGCAGATTGCATTATGTACATGTTAATAATAAAGCCTGTGCACAGGCATGTGACATTTTTCTCTATCCATCCACCAGGTGTTACTCTCTAATTTCCAGCTGCTATTCAATGTGACATTCAGGATGTAGCAGTGGAGCTAAAATACAAGTAAGAGAAAAAGAATGACTTTTCCTATGTCTGTGTGTCCTTGTTCCTCTTCATGGAAACTGATGAGCAGTTGGCCCTCTGTTTTGTTTGGTTGGTGTGTTTTGGTTTGTTTGTGGGTTTTTTTGAGGAGTGCTTTCTTTTTGAATCTAAGGAAACTGAATTATACATGGATTTGGCTATGCATATGGTTTAGAAGTATTAAAACAGCAATACCACATATATATAATGTATGGGGACACAGGATCCAGAGCAGACTTCAGTGGCACTTGCCAATTTGCCTCTGTAGACCCTCTTCATAGTGGTAAGAGGCAAATAATCAAGTCACTATTAGCCACAGTTTCAGAAACAACTTTAGATTGTTACAGGCAGCAATTAGACACACAAAAATTAATGCCTATTCAGACATAAATCAGAAGAGTTCTCAGCTTTTTCTGCTTTGTGTAAGTTTGGTTCTGACATTGAAGCAGCTAAATAGAAGATTTAGGACTTACTTTTTAATATCTATTAGAGATGACATGAGCTGTCAGAAATCAGTAAGTATTAAAAGGTTAGCAGGTTCTCTTTTAATGAGTAAAATATGTTTGAGTGTCTTCTCTTTATTTCCCATCATATTGTGGCAAGTACATGTAAACTTTGTTTCTGTTTTTGCCTAATACCATTAAGGAGTTACTTCAGACAGCTATCTCAGAGTCTAGTAGATGGCAAGTGCCTGTACAGATTTTGGCTAATTTGAATTAAGTGATATTTCTCCTGGATGTGCTGTTTTCCACAGAACTATCAAAGACGGCATCACTACATATAGATTTACAGATCTATGCTGAATTAGGAATGTAGGAGACACAGTTTGATGTGAAGCTTAGTAAATGTTACTGAGTTTGCAATCATTTCTTCTGTTTACTGGGGACATGGTAGCTGATAAAAGAAATATGGCTATTTGCAAGTGAGTAAATAAAACAAAGCTATTGTGGCCTTCTTGTTGATAATTAAGCCTACCTTAATGTCAGTGTTGGTGGAATTATTTTGGCTGCTTCCTGGGAAATAAGCTTCCAGGATATATAGAAGTTCTGTTAGAGCACATAGCTGCAAATCAGGCAGGATGATGAGTGCACCAGGTAGTGAAGTGGCACAAGGGAAAAAGAAACTTGAATGTTTGAGGAAATTCTCTGAATCATTCTCTGAAGTACAAGATGCTATCTAGTCTTTGAGCTTATAGCTCTGTAGAGGATGCAGGGGAATATGAGTATCCATATCAGAGGAGAGGGATATTTTTGACAGAAGTAGCACTTTTCCTGTGGCCAGGAAAACCTATGAGTCTAAAGGAGGCTGTGGTCAGCTCTCCCACTGAGTGATGCCACCAGTTTTGTGACATGGAGTGGTCACCCGTGAGCTTGATGTCCCTGAGGAGATTACCAGAACAGGGACAACTGACTGGGAGATTCAGGGACACAGCTGCTAAGCAGTTGTGCTTGTTTCAGTAGGATATTCTACGTGTCTTCTAAGATTGGGACTGCAGTTCTCATGCAGTTTCCTTCTCATTCAGAGGAGAAAAAAAGTGTTACAATGTTTTTCTATATATTGTCCTGTCCAGTCACCTTAGTATAACAAAAGCAATGTGGAAAACCTGTTTCAGGTGGCAGCTGAAGATACAGTAAATAAGTAAACTTTGGGTAGATTTGAGCACTTTGAGTGTTTGTTCAGCAACTGTGTTTACTGGGAACAAGTTCAGTTTATATAGAATGCCTGTATTTACCTGCACACCTGTTTTCTATCTAATAAAACCATTTCCTCTCTGATCATTTCATGCCAGTGCATGTGGTCTGTCTTGAATATATCAGTTTAAGTATATATAGATCAGTTTTGCTTCCTGACATGAGAAGTAGCCAATATTTTTTTCATGTGTCGCTCTGGTCCCTCATTTCTCTTGCTAATGGCACTCAGAGCAATCTCCCTTCTCATTATGGCCATGATTATATCCCGCCTGACCTCTAGTGGTTTTTTCCCGAAGTGAATCTCCTGCGTGCAGAGAGTGCAACACTAAGAGAAGCTAAATGGGATTTCAGGAGCATGCCAGCGGCATCCCGGCATGTCTCAGTCAGGATGTGGCCAGCAGGAGCAGGGGACTGATTGTCCCCCTGTGCTGGGCACTGGTGAGGCCACACCTCGAGTGCTGTGTCTGGTTTTGGACCCTTCACTACAAGGAAAACATGGACATACCTGCTGGAGTGTTCCAGAGGAAGGGCAGTGGAGCTGGGGAAGGGTCTGGAGCACAAACCCTATGAGGAGCAGCTGAGGGAGCTGGGGATGGAGAAAAGGAGACCTTATCACTCTTACAACTCCCTGAAAGGAGGTTGTGGCCAGGTGAGGCTTGGTCTTTTCTCCCAAGGAAATAAGCAATAGGAGAAGAGGAAATAGGCTCAAGTTGTGCAGCAGGGTTTAGGTTGGATATTAGAAAAAATTTCCTTACTAAAAGGGTTGAGAGCATTAGAACAGGCTGTCCAGGGAAATGGTGGAATCACCATCCCTGGAGGTATGTAAAAGGCATGTAAATGTGGCACTTAAGAACATGGTTAAGTAATAGGACTTTACATCATTAAGTTAATCATTGGACTAGATGGTTTTAGGGGTATTTTCCAACTGAAATGATTTTATGATTCTTTCTCAGGGTTGTTGCATGGAGGGTTGCATGATTGTGTGTGATTAAAGGCTTGAAACCCCCTGCATGCGTTTAGTCCTATCTTCTACTTGTCTGTTGAGTTGAAATAACACCTATCCATCTTTATGAAGTGCTTTAAGAAATATTGGTAAGTTTTTCATGGGTTTAGGTTGACTTGATGTAGCAGAGATAAAGAGGTTGGACACCAAATAGAAGCTATCCTGACCTAATGTTATAAAGCAGGAATGACCTGGAACTGTGTAAGGGTGTGAGTACTCTCAGTGTGTTATGTCCATGCTTATCACACACCAGTGCCTGGATACTCAAATGTTGTCTCTATTGCTAATGAAATCAAATGAAGCCATCATTGTAATTATAGGTCTTATCTCTTTGCAGGTCTGTTTGCATGCATGTATGTGTACATTATGCAGAGAAATGATAGAACATATTTCTGCAGGTTGAGTCTTCATGCAGATTTCTGCTTGCTTTAATCCTATTTAAGTGGGTGCACAATCAGTCTGACGTCCTCAAACCTGGTTTTCCAATGAGGATTAGTCATGTTCCTTTTCTGGGAATTTAAACCTTTCATAACTGTCTGCTTACTTAACAACTGCTGTAATGAACTATGGATGAAGCATAAGTAATTCATATTCACCAGAACAGACATGTTCATAACCAAGTCACCTGAGAAAGGAATGGGCAGGTATTCACACTGCTCTTCCAGTCACTTGTATCTCAGCAGCTCAGCTCTGCATATTCCCAGATGCTACTGCACTTTTCCATCCAGAATCTTGCTGGCTGCATTGCCTTGCTAATAAAAAAAGTTTTACTTTCCAGTATGTACCTAATTATAAAAATGATCCCTATGTATAGGTTTTTCTCCCAGAAGAATGAATGTAGCTTTAAAATGGTTAATGTTGGTGCCTACACCAACTTCTCTTGGTAATGATTTTAACATAAGCAGTTCAGCTTAGAAATGTTGACATTACTGATTTCTTTTAGCCTGGTATTAATGTTTGCTGTCTGTATTGCAGATACCAAAGTTGGTAGGATAAGCCTTCCTGCATTTAGAAGGGGTTTCTGGTTGATAGATCCACCAGACTGGGCAATGGTGTAAAATCCGAGAGGGAATGAGTTTTCCTATGCAAGTAGGGAGAGGAAGTAGGAGAAAATGTGGGAGTGTACTCTGAGAAACAGTAAACAGATTTTTTTTTTTACTTTTCTCTGGAGCCTGTCCCTGTTGTACCTAACTAGTTCTTTAATATATTAAATTTTAAATTTAATTTTCTGTTATTGAATCTTGCATGGTTGATGAACCAGCCACAGTATTTGAAGCATTACCTTAGTAAACTGCAGATTTGGAGCTGAGCTGAATGTTCTCTGTAATATTCCACACTACCATCGATGGGTAGCTGTTGTATTTGCCTGCAGTTAGGGGAGTTTTACTCTGTAACTATCTGACATCAAAAGGGTAACTAATGCTTGAAGTCAGCATCACAAGAATAGAATCTGAATTAAAACTCTATTTAATAAAAAAAAAATAGTGGATGAATCATGATGTTGGAGTCATAAAACTTCTGCAATCTATTGGCAATTCTGATATTAGTGACTTTTATAGCCTTGGGCTAGAAATATTAAACATACTCTGTCAAGACTTTCTGAATCTGGCAGATTGTGTAATTGAAGTAGCTATGCAGAGTTTTGACCATCATAAATTGGCTTTACCTGCTCAAGATCATTATTGAGAGTAGATTAAAAATGCAAGGTCAAGCACTTCTAAATTAGGGTGTACCAGACTTATTATTGTCCTCTTTATGATTATTAACTAGTGTCTAAAATTTAGCAAAATTAAGAAGAATTGGGATAATGAACAGTCAGCCTTAATTAAAATCACCATTTGCAGCTTCTGTAAGAAAAAAATTATATACAGGAGAAGGGTAAACCCAGCTTTAGCCTGGCTAGCTAGCAGTGATTCCAGCTGTTTGGTTTGGTAGTACTGAAGTTCACTTTCTAAGAAGCTAAGAACTGGATTTAATCTGCACTGATGTTTTGAAATGATTGCTTGTTTTACTAGTGAACATCATTTAAGGCATATTATTCCCTGTCCATGATTCATTATGTATCTAAAATGATACAATGCCCTTTATTTGAGAGTCGTATATATTTTACTGCTGTCCTTAAAACAGCAATTCCAATTGGAGGAAGCAGAAAGGGTTAATTATAGATGTCAGCGCAGCACCTGTAATGGGATGCAGATGGAAGCTTTGTTCTGTTATCCTGTCAGTAAACTGCCTGTGCCTTCTGCAAAAAGACAGATTCTGCATTACCTTCCTGTCAGAGTGGATGGAGGTGGCAGTTAGCTCAAGCTCCCATCCTTAATGCAATGTTAGGGTGTTAATTTTGGAGGAGTTATCACTGTGAGAAATGCTTGGAGATATTTTTGGGGAGTGGCATAATGATTTTGTGCCCTTTTAAATGAGATGATACCAGACCATGTTCATCTGGAAGCTGTTCTGCATGGGGGTGGAGAGGTGAGAGAAGAGAGGGAGGGTGCAGGATCCTCTCTGAACCTCAACAGGAAAAACAAATGTCTCAAGAGAACTGCTTTAATAGGAGAAAATAATAAGAAGAATTTAGAAGGCCAGTAAATCTCATTTCCCTTCACATTTTTGTCACACTATATGTGTAGGGCATCTGATGGAGCCTGGGTAGATTTTCCCACAGCACTGCACAGAGCAGAACAGAGAAAAATTCTCCCTTTTTGTCATTCAAGCTAGTATACAAGAAAAAAACACACTGTTCCTTCAGGGTGCTCTCATGAGAACTTCTTGCTGCACTTTTAGTTAAAGGCAAGGTGTGGAAGGCAGAGGACACCAAGGCAGACACCACATGGGATCTGCCTACAGGTTCCAATGAAAGGAGGGCATGGAGATGCTCAGAGAACTGGAGCAGCTCTGCTCTGAAGACAGTCTGAGAGAGCTGGGATTGTTCAGCCTAGAGAAGAGGAGGCTCTGGGGAGACCTTAGTGCGCCTTCCAGTATCTAAAGGGAGCCTAAGAGAGGGATGGAGAGGCCCTTTTTACAAGGGCATGTGCTGGCTTTGAACTGCAAGAAGGCAGGTGTAGATTAGATATTAAAAGAGAGGAAAAGATATGTTTAAATTCTCATTGCCATAGCTTCTCTCTGCAAACCTCAGCAGAGACCACAGACAAATTAACATTGTTGTGTGCAGTTTTTTGCCAGCACAGGGACTGAGTAACTAACCCCAAAGGACTGTCATTTCTTTCCCTGTTTTTCTCATGGCAGTACAGGAAGCAAATTGTGATTTTTCTCACCAATACATGCACATTTTCTCCTGTTTCCTGGCATTGCTTTATTAGTATTTTCTATGTCTAAACCATGTTTTTCTGACTAAGCCCTTCACATGAAGGAGAATCTGTAGAAATGCTGGTTTTGTATAAAGCACTTCAGACAAGCTATAGAATTTTCATGCAGTGTTCTACAGAGTTTCAATTTTTTTTTTCCAGATCAGAAGCTAGGTTTTCACTCCATGCATTGCAAACTCTAACAAAACTTTATGCCTAAACTTTGGAATGGATGGAACATTTAAAATTTTCCCTGTAATATGTCTGAGGAGTGAATTATAATGAAAAATAAAGTGAAAAAGTGACACTTGCCATTTAAAAAATTCTGTTAAAATACTGATAGCTTTCAAACTAACTGTGTACAAATTTTACAGTCAAACTTCCCTAAGATACTAGGGGATGCAAAATCCCTCCTTCAGCTTCTGCAATTTCAAGGTAACTTTTCAGTTCTTACTATAAGAATGGAAGGGATTAGGTAGCCAAAAATGACAAGGTGCTTTATAAAATCTGCAATGATGGCCAGATTTTAGACTCCAGCTCTCTAGAAAATCTATATTTGCTGTCAGGTTCAAAAAGAAAACCATTGTGCATGAGGGAGCCGGGTTGGCTAGAACCAGCTGGAGAAGGTGAAAATAACACCCTGTGTTGTCACTGTCACATCTGGTGGATTGCAGAGGGCTGACAAGCAGGCTGTGTGTGAAGGTCATCAGCACCACTGTTTTTGTCCCAAAAGCAGCAGTGGTGACTGCATCCATACATCTGTCAAGTCTTGGCCACTCTGTTTGAGCTTGGTCCATCTGACTTCTCCTTCACTGCTCCCTGCACAAAGGGCTTTTGTCTGTCTTTGACAGGGCTTGTCTCTGACATTTTCTCCTGATAAACCTACTGAGGGGAGCTGTGAAGGAGATTACCTGTGGGGTTATGGGCTGAGATCACAAAATGGAGAAGAAACAGGGACCCCCTGTTGCTGCCAAGGAGCTGGTTACCCACCAGTAAAACACTGAGTAAAATGTTGTCCTGCCAAGTGGCACAATCTGCACCCAAAGCCCAGGGCTGGGGCTTTTCCCAGCTACATGATCTGAAGCACCAGGAATGCCTCTTGTCTGATGGGGAGATGAATTGCTGTCTTGCACCTCAGAAAAATAAATCTAAAATGTCAGTGTGTGCTCAGCAGGATGGCTGAAGGTGTTTACTGCATCTGGTTTCTAGCATGAATTTTCTTAACTAAAGCATTTGTTTGTGTTTCTCAACTGAAATCTCCTTTTAGATGTCCTTGGAATCTAAAAGGATTCACATCCTGCTCCTGGACTGGTTGGAACCATCTCTAGTCACTACAGGTTTTTCATCTGGGATTTTTTTCCCCAAGGTTTATAGCTATATGATATGATAGCTGTTAAGGTTCAATGTAGAAAACAAACCTGTTTTTAAATAGGAGCTTTGAAGAGGCTATAAAATATATAATGCTATTTTGTGAATCAATTTTTTCATTTAATACGACTTTTTATGTATGGACAGGCTTCCTTTGATCTATATTATGTGTCACTTGCCTTGAAATGAGAAATGTAACTACTTTAATAAATGGATTTGAAAGGTTATCTAGTTTCATGGTAGCTTCTCTAAGTTACCATTACATGATTTGCTGAAGTGCTATTTGCAACTTTCTGAAGGGATATCTGCATGCTCTGGGGTAGTTATAACTTTATTTTTTTCATTGTGTGGATGTATGTGAGAGGCAGACACTGTTTCACTTTCCTCTGTGCAGACAACTTTAAAATAGTCCAGCACTCTTTTCATTGGCATGTGAGGTCACTCATTCAACCTCTTCTTCAGACCTTTAGAAACCACCCTAAGTTACTTCTTTCTTTAACTTAACATGATCCATGACATTTAGTTTTATCTGGGGCTGAATTTCTCAGACAGAAGATAAACTTACATGCTTGCTGCTTTGCTTATTACATGGTATATACCTCAGGTATATACCTTAGGGCTTCTGAAAATGTCTGTATGACCCAACCCAAAAGTTCATGTACCAATGGGAGTCTTTCCTGCAGCTTGGAATGAAAGAGCCTGAGAAGATTCCATATGCATATTATGACCCTTTGTACTTTGTGCTACATCCAGGGACTTGCACCTGACAGTTTAGGAAAGCACTCCCTAAGTGCTTTTATTCCTTCAGCCTCCCTGTCAGGAGGCAGAGGATTGGGAAAAGTAAATAAGGTACTTATCTGGGGAAACAGTCCAAAAAGTAATGCTTTCAGGTACTTTCTGTACTTTGTTTCAGCCAAAGGCACTGCTGTCTTGCTCCCTGGTAGGAAAGGACAGTTTTTCACTATGGCAAATGACATTCTCTGCTGTTGACCCACCATTTATCTTATGCAGATAGTTAACATTTTATATATATATTGCAACTTTTGTCAAGACAATATATTCTTCCTATGGTTTCTTGGACCTCTTTTTCTTCCTCTTCACCAACATCCCTTGTACAATCACTGGCTGAAACACCTATCTCTATTAATCACAGCTAGGTGTGCAGATTTATAGTGCATCAGCTGTACTTTTATGCTACCTCCTTTATTTTTGAGTCATCCATCTTAAGACAACTGACTGAAGCAGGACAAAACAAAAATATAAGTACTATTAGAAACACTCTGCAACTGAAATAATCCCTTTTCAAAAATGCTGAAGGAGATTGGCAAGGATATGGCAATGAAATATAAGTTCATTATTGATCATGATAGAGAGAGCTGGGAGGGGAAAAATACTGCCTTGTGTGGGTGTATTCATATATAACAGGCAGGAGGGGAAGGCAGGCTTCTTAAAGTGAAAACAATAAGCTATTTGTTTCTGGATGGCTCAAGTGGGAAATAATGGGAAGGAAGATTCAAATTGTAGACATAAGTTTTTTGAGTGAATATATTGTAGTAATATCTTTTCTGGTAACCAATTCTCTGTAATTACTTTGCAGTAGCAAAGTTATTTTCTATAGTTTTTTGTTTTGCTTGCCTGTGATATTTTTTTGAGAGCTCCTTACTCAACCATTTCTTTCTGCAGTGCCCAGTGGTTTTTCTGTGAGGAGAAAGGACTGTGTGCTCTGGTGGGCTCTTAAGCTGCTGCAGCTTAAAGGGCAGCAACAACAGGGCCTTTGTCTGACCTCAGCTGTGCTTGGGTTAACTGACAAAAATATTTGCCTTTGGAATGTAAAGTTCAGATCAGCTGAAACATGTTAATGTGCTAATTCAGCAGGGAAGAGAAGCATGCCCTTTACCATACATTCTTTCTCCAGGTTTTAAGATCTTTCTTCAGCCTTGCTTAAATGCAGGCAAGGAAGTTGAAATCTGCTGAATCAAGATCTGTATGTGAAAGGTAGAGTTATAATATGAATATGGAGGAAGTGAGATTAAAATCCAGAGGAAAAGGCCAGAAAATACTTTTGTTACTTTATGCTACTGTCACACAAAGCCTGTTTTGCTAAAAACAATGAGTGTGCTGCAGCTCCCAAAGAGCAAATCCAATGACAAGGAGTCATAAGTTTTCATTGTATTTGCTTGAATGTGTAACAATTTGAGACCCAAGTGAATAATTTGCAGCAAACAATTTATCTCATGAGTTTTTCTTAGATCACAAAATATCTGTGAGCAAATTGTAGCTTCCCAGTATGCATTGTTCAACGAGTGCATTTTAAAAATTTTATCTTTGAAGCTTGTGATTAACAGAAGTGCTTTAAATACAGACTGTCTTGTAATTGATCATTTAAATTTGACAGTTTGTGTTCTATGACTCTTCAAGATGCTCTTTTGCTTCCTTTGTCTCATTCTAAATGTGATGAGGACACTCAGTGGGGCTAGAACTTTGGGATTTTCCCAAAAAAATTCTCCTCCATCACCTGCCTTTTTACTCTAAATAGACTAAATATGAATGTTCTATGTGTATGAAGAAAACATGATAAAACCTGTAGGGAAACTATGGGAAATCTTCCAGAGAGATGACGGTCACAATTGTTGAGAGAAAACTGATTTGTGTTTCTGGGCATCCTATCTGTTTACCTGGTAGATTATATTTCTTTTTCCTGCTTTGAAGATATCTTTTCTGTCCTTCTCACTCTTTTTCCCCTGCTTTCCACATTCACATGCACATCCTCCCCTCCATGTCAGTAATCTGTCTGGCTAAAATCCTCCTGTAACACAAAAACAAGAACAGGCACAAACATTAATGAAATTCACTTCAGTAAAACTATCAATGAATATTGGTGGACGTTCTTCTTCTGCTCTTTTGTTTAGTTCTTGTGGTAATGGAAAAGTGCTGTGAGTGTGTCTTCGCTGAGCAAGGCATGGAAAGATATTGAAAGCTTCTTCTGTAAAAAGATATTCCATCCCAAAGGAAGAAATCACCAGCTAGAGAAACAAGGAGAGGAGCAGAAGGAAGGGAAAGAAAGAGGATTATTTTGCCAGATGCTCCCTTGCAGCTGATTGATTATATGGAGTCATTCTAATGCAGTGTATTAGCTTTTCCAGCTGGGATTGTGCCTGCCTAATATGACAGTATTACTGCAAGTGGGAAAGAGGTCCTGGGCTTGAGGGTTCACATAAGGATTCAGAAGTCTAGGGATCTGTCTTCAGTTATGTCTGAGACACCTTTGCTATTTCAGACAAGTCTTTCATCATCCCATGTTTGCATTCTCCATGTGCAAGATGGTGTCTATCCTGTTTTCTTAGCAGCTGTCATACCTGCACTTTCTGCAGTCCTCATGGGTAGGAACCATTTCTGACACAAACTGGTAATTTTAACAGTCAGAGTTGTGGGTAAAGTTAATTATTTAGCAACACACCTTATATTCAAAGCTTGTCTGCCAGCTGTGCCAGCTGAGGAGCCCACCTTTGAGTCAGGAAGTGTGCAGCCTTTCTCATTCTACTGCTTTTAGCTTCTCACCATCATCTGTTTCTGCATGGGACCTATTTAATCTCCTACCCTCAAATGTGATCTATCCTTTACTCTCCAGGACATCCTGAGAGTTTCTCAGCAAGGAAAGATCCTGCCACTCATTGTCCACTCATTGTGGGGAAATAACAGGAGCTCATACTGTGATCAAGCTCTCTTTTAAAAGCCATCTAATATTTTCTTAGAGTAAAATGTTTTCAAGAAAACTGTATCACAAAATCAGTAAACCCAAAATGTGTGTGCCCTTTCTCCCAAGCCTTGATGTTTCCTGGGTCTAAGAAGGCTGATTATCCTTAGTTCCCTCCACAGACCCTGCCTGTCAGCTTGGCATCAGTTCTGGTAATTGACCTTCCATTCCTTCTTCTGAAGTGCATTAAAACACATTACAGTTCTTTTGATCTACAGCCTGCTGATTTAGTTAGGAAGTTGATTGCTATCTGCTGGAGCTGGGATGCTTGAAACAAAAAGCTTGTCTGCCACATTCTCAGCAGAGTGAGTGTCTCCTGTCTCCTCTTGATAGGTTGTGTAGCTTTTCTGCATGCGTTCCAAAACCCCTGAATCAGTTTTTAATCAGTCAGCTCCTGCAAGGCACAGTGATACTTCACTCTAAGTCTGCAGTAACTAACATGTGGACAATATTGCTGTTATGACTGCATGTGAGGAGTCCTTTCCAGTTCCTTCATTGTACTTTAACAAGCAATGGAAAAGGCTGTGCAGGGAAGTGGTGGAGTCACCAACCTTGGAAGTCTTTTAAATTGATTTCTGGATAGTTTTGAAGGGTAACCACTGTATTGTGGTCAGTGAATAACTGTTCTTTATTCACTTTATCTACTGCTTTAATTATTTTGTAAATCTTTATCTCACTTTCCATCATCCTGTTGAAGACTTCGGTCCTTTTTAGCATTTTCTCATCAAGTAGCTTCTCCACCACCATGATCATCTTAGTTATCCTCCTCCATACCTTCTCTAACTCTGCTACATTCTTCTTGAGTTGCAGGGATCAGAACCTATTGCAGGACTCAACATATGGGCAAACAAAGTTTCTAACAGTAACAAAATAATGTCTTTTATCTTAGTCTCAGTACTTTTCCAAGTGATGTCAAACTTTTTTCTTTTATTGATTTGCTGACAGTTGTTTCATAATGAATTGATGGTCTCAACTGTTGTTGGGATCTTTTCAGTGAACTATGTGTCAGTTCGGATTTTGATATCCTACAGCCACGGTTCAGGTTATTCTTTCCCTATATTCATTGCCTTCCATTTGTAGCAAAACATGCTTGTGCTCCTACAAAACATTTTCCTGTCACTCTAATTTGTGAAGTTTGAGTTATGCACTATTGACCATTTGATCCCTTGCAAATCCCACCAGAAAGAATCACATCCCCAGCTTGTGTACAAAAACTTTCCTCCTGCAGAAGTGCCAGACCAGATGGGAAGCCACTCCTGCCATACCTGTTCAGTACCATGCTTTTGTGCAGGGCTGAAAACACATGGCCTTAGCAGTCTGACTTAACACAGCTGCTAGAAAATTCAGCACCAAAGCAACTACACTTATCCTCACTTCTTTCCATGGAGCCAAAGAAAATCAGCTCATGTCTGTGTAATGTCCCGCTAATTCTTCTAACATATTGTATCCCGAAAAATAAGCACAGCACCTTTGAGTTAAAAGTCATGTTCCAGACTTTGCTCTCAGCTCTATTATTCTCTGGAGCTTAATTTTTGCCTTCAATATTATTATTTATAAAATTTCAACTTTTACAATTGCTTTAATTTTTAAAGCAAGCAAAGTATAGATTTTCAAATGTCCAGATGAACAGGATCCCAGCTGCTATTTTAGCTTCCACCAAGGTTTCCATGAGTACAAATACTCCAGTTCTTACAACAGGTGGGTAAAATTCATCATTCTGTCCTGTGATTTTAGCAGAGCACATCAGATGATGCAAAGAGAGCACATTTGGGTGTAACATGCTAACCCTCACAGATGGCTCTGCAATGGTTAGCCTAAGTAAGCCCTGCTTTATGGGGGAAAAGAGATGAGGTAAGCAAGCCTGTGATCATGGAGAAAATCTTTGCTGTGTCCTAAAATGCAACAGCCCATTGTAGAAACTCTTTTAAAAAAGATCCAGATGTCTCAGCTAGCAGCTGAAATTATGCCCCTTTATGCCTTAATGTACATGAAGTTAGTGTTTAATGGTTTTTCTCTATGGCTTTAGGGGATAAATTTCTTAATTTTTTAACAATCAGCAGAAACCACAGCTTTTCCACCACAAAGGAATTAAATATATGCACTAACTTAATGAATGCATTTCCAGTGACATTTGTCTTTGATGAGCCTGCAGCAGATTCATAGTCCAAAGATGTCTTTTGTTCAGAATGACATGCTTTCTAATTTTTTACAACATTCTACCATCCTGCACTTTAAAATTAGCAGGTGGAACTTTTCAGAGCCTCAGATGTCATTTAAATGCCTAATTTGTGCAGAAAGTAAATGGGAATGAGATATATAGTTGTCATTCATGCCCTTGAATATTTTTTTCTGCTCTTATTGGTCCTCATAAATTGTTTGCTGTATATTTAAAAAGAGGTCCCAGGAACCACTTGGAACTTCCCATGCAAATATAGGTACCTCGTTATTGACTTGACCAGAAATGCTTGGCAGGATTTTATGTTTCCACAAGCTGCACGAAGCCAACAATCATGGCTTTAAATATGGATCCTGAGTGCTCTGGAAGATGCTTTCCAGGCTGCAACAGGGAGTTGGGCTGCTGACATTTACTGTCAGCAAAGACAATGAAGCAGGTCTTAAGAGTGCCTTTGGGTGTTCTGAGAAGGCAGCAATAAGCACACCCCTTGGAGCCATTCCCTGCCTCATTTGTTATTGCTTTGTCAAAAACATTTGTCAATGAAGACTGATTTTCAATAGAACCACATTTGGGAGTCTGGCAGTAAAGAGCTATAATACTAAACATCTTTAAAGGTAAATCAATTTTGTGGTCTAATCAACTGAACAGCATCCCTTTGGCCTCAGCATCAGAAGTGCTGCTGTATATTAATCTGCAGAATTTTTGTTTTATTTTTCTTCTTTCTCAGGGAAAAGATGTTCTTGAGCAGTATTTCTTTTGTAGGAAAGACAGATGTGTATAAATAACTGTGCATGCAGCAGCAATTTCTAATAAAAATGTAACAAAGTGCAGCCAAAAACTCATTTTAACTCTTTATCATTCAGGGAAAAGCTTTAAACATAGTAATTAATGATAGATGTGTCTACCTTGTTAAATATACTTAGAAGCAAACAGTTAAAAATTAAAAATTAATGAGTTAAACATTCAGTCTTATCGGCTTCGGTTTACCTCCATGTTATCTTAAAATGCACAACAAATATCCCCAAGATTGTTTTAACAATGGTTTGGGATACTAAGTTTGGGGAATTTCATTTTGGGGCAGATATTACTTAGTCTTTAGAGGCCTAGACCAGTGAAATATTACAGGTGCTCAACCTATTCTATTTTCTGTTTTGGTGCCTAAATGCCTCTCTGGATCTGTTCTCTAGACTCTTAATCTAAGATCTATCAAATGAATAAAGGTCTTTCCTATGGAATTATAGTCTTTCTTAAACAATACATTTGGACAAAAGAAGCATATGGTTTCCTTTAAATGAATCCCATTGTATATGTGGTTAATTGAAAAGATGAGTTTAACTGGAGCCTGAAACTAAAGATGTTTCTCCTGGATTAAGGCTGTAAGAAATTCTACTGGTGACATTTGTCAGCATTTCTCACTTAGAAGTGTAAAATGGATGGAAGAGATTTTGAGACCCTGCATATTCATCCTATTCAGAGCTGGTCTGCTTTACAGATTTGGGGTTTTTCCCCAGAACCCACAGTGCAGTCAAAGCTACATTGTGCTGAAGGAAATGGCTCTTAAAATTTATTAGTCTTATCACTTCAACTATATAACCTTATTTTGTGCTCATTTGATGCATGTCATCAAAAATAGAAAAAGATATTGGCTTCAGATTAAGAAAGAAATTACTTTAATACTCACTGATCAACTATAAGATAATAAGTTGTCATTTATGACAATAACCACTTCTCTGATTTATAGGATATTTTATTTATGCTGTACTAAGATTAAAGTAAAATATAAAATTTGGGATTTACCTTCTTATGGTAATACTAGAAGTAACTACAAGTAATCAGGATGAATTCTGAATTGGATTCCATAGGTAGCCTGCAGAAATTTATTGACTTTATTGGTCTTTCTCTGCTTTCCTACCTCTGATCCCTGAAAGGAATAAAAACACTTCACAGAGGTAGAACTGAATTTCTGAGCTAAAGACGTTCACTCACAGCACTGTTGAGAAAATTTACCTGGAGGAAAGTGAAACCAGTGTATGTTACTTAAACTGAAGCCCTGAAAAATGTTCTTGAACAGGACTTCAGTGGTGCATGGGATTCTACCTGTTCTGTTAGGCAAAGCAGCAACAACTGTCTAAATTTAGGTGTCTTCATGTAAGCTCCCCAGGCAGTTTAGTGATTTTATCCTTTTGCTTGCTTGGCTTTTGCTTCAGATGTTTGGAAACTGTATTTCATCTGACCGTTTCAACATGGGAAGAAAAAATCACCAGCCAGCTAAGCAGAAAAGGAGATAGTCCAGGTTAGTAAGCAGTGAAAAACCCTGTTTTTTCCAGTTTTTCTTCCACAATATTAAATAGCTGCTGTGTATTCTGATAGATGCATGAAGCTTCAAGCCTAGATCTGCCCTTTCCTGCTCATGCATCCTGGTCCATTATCCATCAGGGCCTTCTCATCAATTTCATTTAAGACTGATAATTGCATATTCTCCAGAGCCAAGATGGTTTTATCTTGGTAAATGTCTGAGCAGTGCAGCTTGCACCTAAACCACTTCAATAATGAACACTCATCCTTAGAGTCACCTACTTGTGTTTTCTTATCAAGGCTAAAGAAAAAAGCTGTCTGTAGAAGGCTTTTTGACTGCAGTAAAACTCTACTTCATGTCATGCAAAGATCTTTGCTCTATGTAAAGATGAACAGTTGTCACTTAAGATACTTTTACAAAGAGGATCTATGACTTACTTCCAGAGTGAAATGACAATAATTGAAATCTTAATAGTGGAATCCCCAGTTTGCAATTAAGAGTACTTCTGTTAGAGCAGGTGATGGCAGCAAAGATTAAGTTGATTTTTTTTTTAACTGCAGTTTTTCCTGAAGAAATGTTATAATTCATAGCTGGAAATTAATAGGCTTGAATAGCAATCATTCCAGATGCACAAATAATAATAAAATCAAATGTTATCATCCAGTGGTGCATAAGTTAATGTGTGTAAATATATAAACTGCATTGCCTTGTATACATATATAGTGAAGTATATACACTTAAAAATATGATTATATTTTCTTAAAAATATATGATTCTAAGTATTCTAAATATTCATAATTACTTTAACTGAATGTTAAGGCTGCAAAAGCTTCTAAGATTCAAAAGCCAAAGAAAACCTGTTTCAGGTTTTTTTCTTTTTTCCTTGTGCACTTGCATTATTGCATCACATATTTTTATGCTAATTTTGGTGGAAACAATGCTTAGGGAATCACTTGACCAGAACGTAATATCACCTCCTAAAAGTTTTCCAGAAACAGAGGTTTCAAAAGCAATTTTGTTCTGCTAGATTTGCTGAAGAATGGGCTGTAGAGGATAAGAAACATTTACTCATAAATACTTGTAAGATTGTCCTGGATAAATTTCTGTTCTTCTGGCTGTGACTGCTCATGTGTATGCAGGTAGTGGGAGATACTGTAGGGGAAATAGATTACTTTAGCTTAATACTTGAGATGCTTAAGTAGACAGAGGAATTGAGGGGTTTTTTCCTGATTTGCTGGAGGACAGTTGGAGCAGGAAGAGAAGGGAAAACAAGTTACCTCAGCCTCATAATCCAGTTATATATGGAGATGAAAGGAAATGTTGCTATAATTCAGTTAAAAAGTCAACCAACCAAGAGGCATAAATCCAGTAGAAACAAGACTTTATCAATTTTTGTCCTTGCAGGAAGATTTGTTTCCATGGGAAATCCTGAAGCAGAAAAAAATTGCTTATTCAGTGACTTGACCTAATACTAATTCAGTTTTCATTTTTCCTAGTTGGTTGCCTGGTGGGATACTCTGAGTCCTTCCCTCCCTTTCTCTGATGTAAACAGAATTATTCATTTCCTTGGGGTGTTTTCATGACACAGCCATTCTATCAACTTGAGACTTTACATTTTTACATTCCTTCATGGATGTAGATGTGCAACATCTCAGTGAGTTGAGGAGTGTTTATAATGCACATCTGACACAACTGCAGTGCAGGCAGAGGGATTTGAGCCCCTCAGTATTTAGTTTTGGAGACTTGTCCTTGCTTTCTGCCAATACATTTCTTGTTTCTTTCTACATGTTTCCAAAATTTTTTGTGGTAACATAAGATTAATAGTCTAATTAATAGATTAAATGTCTGATTCTCTGAGGAAATAATTTGTGTGCTTTAGTAGGTGAAAGTGTTGAGCGGTACTATGGCATCCATTACTTTTTCCCACAGGAAAAGGATGTCACAAGTGATTTTGTAACACAACTGATTTCCTCCTCTTTGTTTAATGCTGACTGCCTTCCCCTTGCAAGCTAAGAGATTTTGCCTGATATACTCCCCCTTCCCTGCAAATCTGACCCCCATGAGTTACACACAGAGACCAAATCATGAATATGTCTGGAAAAATGTTGGAGCAGCTGACCTGAGATCTGAATATTGTTGTACAGCCCTTGTGTGACGGTGCTCTGGTTGTTTTTGTCTTAGTGCAGCAAATGAGCTAAACCCTGCTGTTTGCTTTAATTAGCTACACTTAATTAAAAGATGATCTTATCTCTGTGCAGAGTTTCTACCAAAGCACATATTTAATGCATCTACTATCATCTTTCAGTCCCAAATTCTATTAAAGCCCTTAAGCACATGCTCAGATTGAGCTTTGCTTTAATTAAAGTCACAACTCTGGAGGTTTCTGGTCCTTTCCTAATGGACCAGAATGGGCTGGGTTTTCTCACAATACCATCCCTTTCCACAAATCTGGACCTTGCTGAGAACAGGGGCTGAAATAATCCATGTTTTTCCATAATTATAGACAATAGATGAGCTATTTTCTTGGTGGCTAGGAGAAGCATCATTGCTCTCCCTATTTGCCTTGTATAAACATATTTTCAGACTGACAGCTCTTGTGAAGAGGAGCAGTGAGTGAATCACTCCTGTACTAGTGAGTGGAGGCAGTTTCTTGGACATACTGCAGAAAAGACAAGAGTGGTCAGAGACAGCAACAGAGCAGTTAGTGTGTAGTACCTGGGGATGGACACAGGATGCAGAGAAATGGAATAGAAAAAAAAAATAGCAGGGGAGTGAAATTTTGTAAGAATTTAAGTAAAAAAAACCTCAAGGGCATGTCTATATACTTTTTTCACTTTTTATCGAAGTGTAGAAAAACTTCAGGTGTTTTGAGTTTCTTCGCTCTTGTTCTAAACTCCTTGGTGTTTTTAATTATCCTTTAAATGATAATTTATTGAATTTAAATGATTAGATGAAAATGACTAAACTGTTGATTGGCATGATTTTTTTTGTTTTTATCTTCTGTAGCTAGTGGATATACTGGAACTGATTTTATTTTCTCTTTGTTGTTCAAACATGCTTAAAAGCTGTCAGCTTTGCTGACATTTCAGTTGGAAATCTTCCCCCCCCCCCCCCCCCCCCCCCCAAATTATCTATTATTGTAGTGTTTCAATTTTTTGTTTTGATGTTGTTGGAATATTTGGGGCTTTTCAATAAAAAAAAAGAGTTTGGAAATTAATGCGTAGATATTCTACATAAAAGGCTTGACACTAAGATAAAAACAAAAAAGCTTCTCCTTTATGAAAACAAATTTTTTTGATCCATTCCCATCATTTTAGTACTCTGCTGCTCACCAGCTTGTGTTTACTTCACAGCACAGCTGCTTCATTTGTAGTTCTCCCTGCTAGTTAAATAAAATACAGTGCCACTCAATTAAACCTTTTCTGTCTGCTACCTGCCCTGCCATTCACTCAGTATTTAGTCACTTAACCTTCCCCATGTCAGTTCCCAGAGACTCTGCCCTCCAACACAATGAAGGTCTCTCAAGAGTTCCACCTACACTGATGCTGAGGTTATAATTGTCATGGAACTCATTTGCAGTTTTGCTGAGGAATAGATTTAGCCCTGCCTTTCGCTGAGTGTTCATTCATAGGAATAAAAGGAGCAGCCTTGGCTTTAACTAAGTGTTCAGTATTGTTAACACGTGTTTTACAGACTCATTGGGCAACAGCAGAGAGCACAGCACATCTCTACAGACAGGACAATTGCAGTCCTTCTGTAAACAGAATTGGTGGGAGTCAGATACGTGGGTAACAAAAGCAGGGCTCCAGTCCAATTACTTTGAAATTATGTTCTATGACTGAGTGGAAGGGGCAATTTACTGTAGTTGAAGAACGTATTTTCCAACTTCTGAGTACAAATGTACCCAGCGTGGGCAAAGATAATGAGATCCCTTTTGACTTTTGGAGAAAGTTTTCCTGTTCTCTCTTTCAACAGTTGTAGATGAATTTTTTAAGTTATTACTTCAGTTCTGGACTTGTCAACAAAACTAATCATTCCCAGTCCTAAATGAAGTCAATGAGAGGCTGTTATTTTTTTCTGATCTAGTGATCCATGACACTGTATGTTGGGGCAACATTTTAAGTGTGGGATTAAATTCTGTGCTTACTGTGACTTATTTTGCCACAAATTCAGAAAACTCTACAGTATATTTTCTTCATGTTGTTTCTGGTTATCTGCAATCTGTTGTGTAGAACTCCACCATATATTGATGGTGGTATTGATAAAATTAAGCAGAATACCCTTCTTCCAGCACTTCTTACTAATTCTGACATCTCAACCATGTTGAAAGTCATGTAAAATATTTATAGGGATCATCTTTTATTTTCCATTTATTTCACTGAATACTTGGAAAATGTATTTTTTTTCCAAGGAATTTATGAGCCTTTTACTGTGAGGATATAAATAAGAGGTTTATTAGACTCCATATGCCATCTCAGTTTCAGGTTTGTCTCAAAGAAAAGCTGACCAAGAACAAGATTCCAAGTGCCAGCAAAGGTCTTGGAGAGCTTCCTAGACTAACAAATACCACTGAGGCCAGTTGCTTTCTTTAAGCCAACTTATCAAACATTTAAAAGCTTTCCTGGGATTCAGGGATGTGTCCCAGCTCCCCAGAAAATGAAGCACAACCAGAAACAGATTTTTTGCTGTTATGTCAGGAGAACAAGCATTAACCTGTCAGTAACCTGGAGATAAGAAAAGTTCACAGGAGGATCTTTTCAGTGCCTATAAATATCTGATGGCAGGGGATGAAGAGGCAGCCAGACTCTTCTCTGGAACACCCATTGAAAGGACAACAGGCAATGAGCAGAAATTAAAATACAGAGAACTCAATCTGATTGCAAGAAAATGTGGTTTTACCATGAGGATGGTCAAACAGTGGAGCCAACTTCCCAGAGAGGATTCAG
Organism: Agelaius tricolor; assembly: GCF_023055355.1. NCBI lineage: Eukaryota > Metazoa > Chordata > Aves > Passeriformes > Icteridae > Agelaius > Agelaius tricolor. Next base: position 11,082,734 of record NW_027269263.1, read on the forward strand.
AATCTCATCAGTGGGCCTATTAAGATCTGGCTGGACGTGACTCCAGGCTGCATGCTGTAGGTGACCCTGCTGGAGCAGCAGAATTTGACTGGATGATCTCAGGAGATCTCATCCTATCTCAACTGTTCTGTGTGCAGTAGCCACTGTTTGAATAGACACTCAAAGTTATAGCATGTGTTGCAATTCAGGAAAACTTTTGATGTCTATAGAAACCCTTAATATTCTTCAGATTGTAGAAAACAAAACGAGACAAGTGTGTGGAAGAGTCAAAATGGTCTAGAATTCCTGAAGCGGTCTTCGTTTGTGATGTAACAATATTTTGTTTAATCAGGAACATAGTGGAAAATTGACTGAAGCCAGATTCTCTGAGTTTCTGCTAAATTCCCCAGCCATACAAGCAATTTTTGGTTTTATCCTAAATTAAATCCAAGTCAATTCAAATTTGTGATGCCTGCCTTTTTGACCATTAGAACATTAAGGTGAGTAATGCCTCAATGCTTTCAGAGGGTTGCTTTGTACTGCTTTCTTGTTCCACTTGAGAATCTCTTAACAGGCTACAGGGTCATTGCCTTACTTTTAAATCCCAGCAAATCTCAAGTATTCTGTCTGGAACACTTTGAAATGTGATAAGGACCCAATCTCAGGTCACCTCATCTTTGAGAGCAAGGAGGATGTGGACTAGTCACGTCTCCAGGAGCAGCAGAGGAATCCCTCACATTCCAAGGAAGATGGAAGTCAGGATGTTTGCATGTGTTGAGGGCTAAACCACTACATGGGTCCTAGACACTGGAACACTTCAAAAACAACTGAAGTGCAAGGGAAGAGCAATAATCATGCAGGATATAAAAAGCTCTTCAGACACCTCAGGTAAAAAGCATAAAAGTTTAGGTAATTCCTGAGTTAAGTGGCTATTGAAGGTGCTTTTAAAAATTATGTTGGAAAGAAGCATTTAACAGAAGCAGTTATGCCAAATTCAGATGCTTACACCTTACTGCATGTGAAACCAAATGAGTTGCTCAGAGCCCATGGATCTGTCAGAGTGACAAAATAATTGTAGATCTCCTGAATTCCAACTGGGTCACCTCATCATTGTGACTGATGTCACAGGAAGTGGAATCTTGTGTTTACAGCCTGGATGATCAGAAATTGCAGAAGATTAAAGTAGCCAAGGTATAAATACTCTTGGAGTTTTTTTTAAAAATGTAAATATTTCTTGGATTCATTTGTGGCCCCCTTTTTGGCTCCATTAGGAGCTGCACTTTCAGCCTTTTGTGAGGAAATGACAAATGGTGGGTTAATGGCACTGAAAATGAAGAAAACTTTTGTGATTTTTATGAAGGCCTTTCTTTTAAAAAGTATTGGAAAGGGGCATTTCAGAGAAGTGTTACAATCCTGCTTTCTGAGGAGTTGTGGAACTTGAAGGCTTTTGCAGTTTGAATCTAGCAAAGACTCATCAGTTTACATGAGCTGCTGTGCTTGGCACATGGTCTGGAAAATCCAGAAAGCTGCCGGGAACATGGTGTTTGCCACACATTTCATCTTTGCCCTTGGCAGCAAGCTCCTGTGACAAAGTAACTTTGAAATTCCAGAAACCGCACAGAAGATGCATATACCTCTTCTAGTCTGTGTGAAGAACTTGAGTACTGCAAAAATAGAAAATATTAAAAAGTCTCAATAAAGAAAAGAAGAAAGGGCCTCCTTTTCAGCTCATCCTTTGAGTCTTGTGGAGCTTGTTTCAGTCAGAAGGACTGCAGTCCTTAGAAGAGCTTGGATGCTTGTAGTTGAAAGGAGGATGCTGCATGTAAAAGCAGTCTCAATAAAACCATTCCTATATTTCATAAGAACTGAGAAGAAACTGTTTAAAAATTGCTCAAAAGTCTCCTGTGATTTGGGAACTAATTGGAAAAAGGAGTTGAGGTGTTGCAAGTTATTTTTGTTCCTTTTCTGTAACTAATGCTGGTTGCTTACCTGGTCTTTGTTACCACTGCAGATTTTTGCAAGGTGAGTGGCATTCAGATGAAAGGACTTGTCAGCAGTATTGATGATTTTATTTTTTCCCCCAACATCTGGACAATTCATTCTGCTATCCAGTCTTCCATCCTGCAGGCAATAGAAAAAAGACTTTCAAACAAAGTTTAGGGTATGATCTGGTCAGATTTTTTCTTTCTGATTGTCTGTGCCTATGGAGACACAGCATTGATTTTAACTGGTTACTGAGGAATTTCTGGGCTGGGAATGAGGTGGAGACTCTTGTTTGTTCCAGAATAATAACCACCACACCCACCCACAAGCACTGGTATAGAAAATCTGATACAACTGATGCAACTGAGGGAGGGAAAAAATTCTTTACTTTTGCAGGTTTGTATTATTGCAGTTTAAACACAACATGCTGTGCTGTGAAATAATTCTGTGGTGCAATTAAACAACTACTTCCTCTTTTGATTTTTACATTTCCAACTTGCATGGAGCCCTCATTGCTGTTTTCAAAGAAGAGTAACTATATCTTGAAGAAATTTATCTTTCTAATAATCTAAATCTGGTGTACCTGGTGATTTCAGTTAAAATCATTAGATGATTCAGATGAGATTGGAAAATAGAAATATTTAAGAAGTAGGAAAAATGTGAACTAAGATGGCTGGGTGTGGCTCTGACTCTTGTGATATTTGTGAAATTTCTGATCATCAGCCTCACTGATGTAATTTAGTGGACTTAAAAAGAAATAAACCAGTAAAATATTCTCTACCACAGCTGTAGGAGGTTAAATGTATTAGGGAGCTGCCTCAGATGGGCAGAGCTAGGGAGAGTGAAAGATTAAGGACAAGCTGGGTGTTCTATGCTGAAAGTCAGGGAGGACTTCTCTTGTTGCTGAGTCACTCAAGACAGAGTCCATGCTGGATATATGACTCATTCCCAGAAGGACTAAGATGAGGCTCTCTGTTATAGTCCCTGCTGTGCTCCAGAGATCCCTGGAACTTTGTTTGAAGTAATGTTAGCGATGCTGGAGGGTTTGTGTTATTTCCAGACCAGCAGCTTTATGACAACATCTGCAGCAGGAGAAGAAATAAAGAACTGGGGAACTGCACTGAGCAAACACAATATTTTTCAAAGGACTTGGGGAGCCAAACATCAAGAGGAACTCCGTAAGCATCTCAGAGTGTCTCATGTCCCTCACCATCCTTACTGAACTGCCCCTGGCCTCAGGAAGACTAGAGGCTGTTGGCATGCTTTCCCTTTTGATCATCATGCTGAGTGATATTTCCTCATACACTGTTATCTGTCAAGAGGTATCTGTCTCCTATCTTGCCATAAATTCATTTCTCTGGGGCTGGGAGCAGACTGAATAATTAGCTCTGCATGGGGATCTGAATCCATCACTGCAAGGGCAGCAGTCCTTCAGTGACAAGGCTGAGACTGTCACAGCCAGATAAAGGGAAGGAAGCCTTCCTGTTCTGAAACACATCTGTATAGCTTCTGACATGCCCAAGTCCTCATGCAACACCCCTCTGCTTCTTATCAGCCCACTTATGACAGACTTTTGTTATTTTCCCTTCACTAGGCTTAAAAGTAAAATAAATATAACTCACATTAGCTTGACTTCTTTCTGTGCTTTGTAGATCAGGTCAGACAAGCCTCTCTATGAAAGGCATTTGGTTTCAAGGTTGTTTTAGAGATTAATGCAATTGCCAAAGCAAGAATCAGCAGTGATAAATTTTCAATTTTGCTGAAGAGTTTTTTTCTTGGGATCTTGTAATTGCTATACAGCTTCCTGAAATGAAGCCATATTTAGCTCCAATTTTTTAAACTTTTTGTTTGGGGGAATGGGGATCTTTTATAATTTAAAACTGGAAATACTTAAGCATTCATTTGCCTTATTTGAGTAGTTTGATATAATTTGGGTTTTAGGCATGCATTCAATGCAGCAAAGACATGACTGGAAGATGCTATCCTAAGTTTCAGAGGGATCCATCTTATCCAGTTGAGTTACCTGGCTGGCCTGCCTAAACTTCATAAAGTTGATTTGTGCTGTGAAAGAGGATATCATTCCAAATCACTTCTGGAGCAGAGCTTTAGAGCTTTATACCTATACAGCCAAATAATACATCTCCACTTAATCAGTGCAAAGACTTTAGTTTCAGGGCTGCCTGAAACACAGTCAAGATGCAATGTGGTAAATTACAATTTTTGGCTTTCCACCACAAGGATCTCTTTGGTCAGGAGTTCTTCTACAGGTAAATATTAATTTTGATGATAAAAGGAAAAATTACTTAGGCATTTGCTGTAATGTGTTAACTCCTTTGAAAGTATATTGTGCTTATGCTATGTTGAAGTAAGCCTGCTTGGAGAATTTTACTGCATTACCTGAAAATTCCCTCAAAAAAATTCATCCCTTAAACTTTATCCTCTCTGGGGCTCCCTATTAACCATGTTCACAGTGTGGAAGAATATATTAAATCCAAAATATTTTCAGTACTGGTATTTTAATCAAATGAGAGACATCCCTTATGGATGCTTAACCGGAGACTTAAAAATCTGCATTTAAATTGATATTCTAAAATATACAACCCAAGAGACTGTGAGTACCTTTCTCAGTCATATTGTACATGAAGATCATGATGCTCTAACTTATTTTTCATAACTTAGTAGTTATCAGGAATCCAAATTGATGATTTAGATAAAAAGAGAAAAATGAAGTTTGAGAAAATATTTTGCACTTAACTTTCCCAGCATGAATATCTGCACAAACTGTAGCAAAATGGTGAACTACTGGTTGTTCAGAAATGTAGCTGTCTTATATTCACCATAAACTGGGGCTGTCCTCCACTGGTATAAACTGGCATCACTGGATGTTGAGCCAAATAGCACAAGAAAAAGCTCTGTCTCTCTGGAAATATTTCCTTTGGCATTTTCCTGTGTTATCTAGGTGACTTATTTTGAGGCACTAAATGTTATGCCTTGCAATGAGAAAGCAGTTATGTACTTGGATCTGGAAAGCAAATCCCACTCCCCAAGTGCTTCCCAGCATCTCTCCTGGCCTTAATGAGAGCACGCATTTCAGTGGGAAGGAAAACCAACTCTACCCTTCTTCCAGGGCTTTCATTAGCTAGGAGAAAACAATTAAAAACCCAACCAAACAAAAAACCAAACCAAAAAACCCTGCCACAGCCCCATAGCCTTAATTTTAAAAGTGGTCTGATATCATCTCCAGCTGGTGGCTTGATCTGTTTCCCATAAAACCCTGGAATAACTCCACGAGAGCAACATCAGGGCTTCAGTAGTTTGATTATTTGCTGTATATTGGTGCTTCCACTCCACAGTACAAAAGAAGTGTTTGCATACCTGAGAACTGGAATGTCAGAGTACCTTCCATCACCAAACATGCACCTAGGGAAAAAAGGTAGTATGGCCCAGAAGAAGGAAATTGTTAATATAGTTAATAAAATGTGTATGTTAGAGTTCTTTGAGCAAACAAGTGAATAATTCACAATCTTTTTTAGCTCATTCACCTGTTCTGCTTCAAAATTTTAGGACAATGAATTTGTAATTGGCTCTAGGATCCCTAGAAGCTTTTACAGTTTTAACTGGGCATTAGAATTTAATTAAAAAAAATAAAAACCAAACCAAAGTAAAAAAGGTATTTGCTTCCCTTGTAAAGATCTGGTTGCTTGACCTCAATATTTATTTATCACATCAACAAATGCACCTGTGAGTGGTGTTCACAAGAAGAACACCAAAGTGTTTTCTTCTCCTGCTCTGCACCCTCATCCTCTGCAACTAACACTGAATTTACTTTGCATGTCCTAGGAGAGATTGGGATGGGAGTCTCACATTTTTATTCCTGACAGGTGCAAGTGGCAGGTACACTATAAATCACTATAATCTGTGCCAGTTTTAATTTCAGACTGCTTTGGCAATCTGCTCTTACTAATCCTAGCAATTAGAATGTACTTTCAGAGTTTTCTGGGAGGATTTACAGGTAAGGCCAAGGACAAGGTTTACACTGGAGCATATGAAAGTCATATTGTGTGTTTATAATACACAGATGTCATCATGTACCTTACAATCATATAAACTGTAAAAATAATAAAATTGGGTGTCAAATGTTGTAGTAATAGTTAGAACAAACCCAAACAAAACACAGCAGTGATAAACCCCTCCTTATTGCTCTGAAGTAGTGTAATTATAACTAAGTGAAGGGCATAAAAGTTCAGCAATCAATCTGAGAAAATCTCATGGTTTTTTCGAAAGGATTGTAAGGAAAAAGATCCAAAGAACCTCAGTAACTTGTATTTACCTACTTTATTTTAGTGTCACACAATATTTGATATCATATGGTACTTTATTTCTCACCAAAATTCTGACCAAAGTTTTACTCCACACATTGCAGGCTTAAGCTCCTAGAGTAATGCGCCTTTAACTCAAATATATATCTTTATTTAGGAACATGTTATAGAAATCTATGGTTTGGCTGCCTCAGTTATGCCTTTCAGCTCTGCAGAAACAGCATCTGATCATGTTCTAGTGGTGTCAGAAAACTGTATCAGGAAAACTTGCAGCCATAGTCCTTTTTCTATAAAGAATCACTCTATTGTACATCAAGATTAAATCCCCCCCCACCAAGTATAAACGAAAAACTATAATTTCCTCTTTTGTTAAGTATGAAAAACCTCAAAAAATAAATAAAAAAAAAAAACAAAAAACCTACCCCCCCAAAAAATTAAGATATCCAAAGGAGTAAATAATACATTTGCAGCACCCAGCTTCATTTTCTAGACTCTCACTTTAACTGGGGGTGGGATCCTCACCTAGAGGTGCTGAATTATCCCCTAGAAAATGCTTGCTCTTTGTGCCCATAAGAGAGCAACTAGTGCTCTGATGGCCCCTGGTGCCCGAATTTAAGCAGGTTAATTTAGGTGCCCAAAGCTGTGAAACTCCTTCTAAATATGCCATGTCTCTCCTACAAGTAGTTTGTTGTTAATTTATGAGATGGTGGTGAGTGGAATCATTAAAAAAATAAAGCACAAAAAAAAAGTTGAGAAGCTGGGAAAGAAATTAGTATAAATGGCTATCTGGAAGGAGAAAGACTGTTCAGAGCCCAAGCAGAGGAAAAACATCCAGACAAGGCTTTGGTACCTAGGCTTGCTGTAGAATGTTTTATTGCTCTCCCAGCACGGTTTGAGGGCAGAGGAGTCAGTCCTCAGTGGCCAAATTTTGTTTTAGTGCTGCAGCTCCCTTGGAGTGCAGCACTGAGAGGCACAGGAGCTCTGCACTGGTGCTGTGCTCAGTATGGGCTGCAGAATCCATCCCTCTTCCCTTTCCAGCAGCTTCTGCAGTCCTGCCTGAGCTCCTCATCCTGCTCTGTTCTTCTTGGGGCGTGTGCTAAACCTGGCTGTGCTTGTAAGAATTTCTTTGACTCCAGCACTGATAGATTGCACTTGATGACTGCCCTCATTAGTGCCTGGAAAATCTTGAAAATAGCTCTGAAATGCTTTCTCTTGGATTAAGCTATGTATCTATCACTTTGGTTAAGCAAAATATTTTAATGTCACTATAGGATATGAAATAAAATGATGCAGACACTGGAATCTCTAAGGTAAAAAGAAGGGAAATTTAATTTCTGACTCCAACATTTATAGATTTCCAAAAATGACAGTGGATTGGAGGGTGACAGTGCCACCTCTGCAATGACACTGGACAAACCAACAGTCCATCAACATGTCTCCTCCTCCAGAAAAGAATGTAAAGCAATAATTATTTAGAGAAAAGCACGTGAGAAAGTTCATTACAAGCATGTAAACATCAGAAGGTTTAGAAGGACTTAGAAGAACAGGGTGACAATTTTAATTCTAAGCCTTTTTTTCCCACTACTTACTTACCTAGGGGAAGGCTTTTGAGTTTTTAGTTTGTTTGTGATTTTTAAAAAAAATTAAAGTAACAAAGGCTTCATCAAAATGAGAATTTTCTTTAGAAAATGAAATATGTTCATAAAAAGCAAATTTTTCCACCTTTTCAAATCAAAACTATCTGCTGAACACCATGCAGGTTGTCATATGATTTTGTTTCCCCTCATTCTTTTTCCCAGCTAAATGTTCTGGATCAAACTATGGTTACACAATTCTAGTATATATAATGTCTGTTTTTCAAGAGGTTGGGCTGGTTGAGCCAGATTGGATGTGAGACTGAATCAGTCACTGTGCAGTGGCCTGAAAAGAATGTTAACATTGGTTTTACTAGCAATATGTGAACTTCAGTGTCCCATAATGATTTAAAAAATCCTCAGATGGCAGAAAGATTGTACTAAACTGCAGTGACAGTGACTTTTCTGGGCCATATTATGAAAATAACAGAAATTCTTCCCCTGTTCTCCCAAAAGTAAAACAAAAAGAGGAAAAAAAATATTCTTTCCAATATGCACAGGAAACAGCAAATCCAGGACATGAGCATAGTTTGGCATAATGTACGGCAATTTAATATAATTTAGCTAAGCAGAAAAAAAATCCTTTTGATGTTTAAATATATGTTATTTTCAAAGGAACAATTTCACACATTTTGCCAGTATTCTCACCTCTTTATAGATTATGTTGCAGCAGAAAAGAAAAAAGATCGGTACTATTTGAAATGGGTCATTTAGTCTAGGAATTAAATGCACTAGTGATTAACATCTGAAGACACACCTATATTAGAGAAGAGATCAAGGCTGTCATGTGTTTCTTTTAGTTTAAAGGCAATGGAAGTGGAAATTCAGTTTAGTAATCTTGAAAACGTATCTAAAACTAAGCAACCAAGATATGGGACACTGCAGAAAGAAAAGACAGTCTGAGTATATCTGACATGTTTTGTAAGAAAAATAAATTGGTGATTCAACAGAGAGAGATGTTGTAAAACTCTTTTTAGTTTGGTAAAAACAATTCTCTACAGATGAAACTACAAATATAGAATCTTTTATTGCATTTATAAATGAGGAAGTTCAATTAGCTAAAGTGCATCTCATCAGCAAGGTTTTCCAAAGCATTAATGTTGATCTGACAGTCATTGCCCAGCCTGTACTGATTTCAATACAGAAACTTTAAACCCACTGGTGAAAGTTTTCAACAAACTTAATCCTCTTTGATTTGTTATATGGCACAATCCCTGTGAAAGGCAGTGTGGCATATTGATGACTTTGGTTTGACAGGGCGATAACTTTTTGTCAATCACCCTTTCATGTGTACTCTTGAAATTTCAGTTTAGCTCTTTTGGCTGCAGCTAAGAATAATTATATGATTCTTTGTATGATTCCTCGAAAGAGAAGCTTTTCCAGTACTATAGTTTGTTTTCATTCTCTTCCATAATGTAGGTCTGCATGTGTTCATGTATACGGTGATAAAGTGCAATATGATAAAGTGCTTAAATATCTTAATATTTTCTCTGAATATTAAAAGTCAAAGAAAATCGATTTCAGACCAGCAGGCTACTGCAGACAGGGGATGAAAAGGTCTCTGCTCCTGAGATCATCTGCAAAGTAGTCAGTGATCAAGCACAGAGAGTGATGAGCCTGTAGGCATTAGGCTACAAGCCAAGATTTTGAGACCTTCCAAATCTCTTTCTGGCCCTTTAAAAAGTAAATATAAAACTTTGAAGGTGGATTCCTGTCCTCACAGCTGTGGCTTACTCACTCCACTGACCCCTGCAACTGATTCTATCTGTCTTGAATGATGACTTGGAAGTGAAGTTCAGCCACCTCCTCTGATTAATTCCCTGCAGCAACCACACTCTATTCAAATTACTGCATAGCTGAGAAGAAGAAACATGTAACGATTTTATACCAGAAATCAGAGGCTGGAAAATTGCTTTGGAAGGCTGAGAATGCTTTCCTGGACTCTCTGTTTGCAGTAAATATCATTCACATTTAGTAACATAGCGACTTTGGGACCTGAGGATACTGGGAATGTAACTCACAAACTGGACCCAAGAAATTTTTTTGTGGTTTTGAATGGCTCATTTTTGCACCAGTCACTGGTTCACACTTTAAGGCCAGAGTGATGACATCTCCAGGCTCCCTGAGCCTGTGCAACTTGTAAAAGTTTGATGCTTTAAACACAGGACTTCTTAAACAAATTTAATTTGACTCCATTTCAGCAGCAGAGACAACGTAGCACACGTTGAAAAAACGCAGAAGCATAGAAAATGTCCAGTAAGTTGTCTCAGCCTGTGCTGAAAATCCATCAGATCTAAGATGTTGCTGTAGTAGAGACAGACAGAAATGACACACTGAACAATGTAGCAAAAGCTTGGTTTTGTGCTACATGTTCTTCTTTTTTTATACAGTTTTACTGACCTCCTGTGTGACTCCAATTGATTAGTAGCTTTCTTGCCAATTATCCTATTGGTTAGTAAAAGGTACTTTTCTTGTCCATGAAATCTCTCTATTCTTAAATTGTTTACATATTTTCTTCATTGATTCTCATGGGAGAGATTTAATGTTTATGCAGGTGCTTGTTTTTTTTTTTTTTTTACCCAGGAATAGATTGTTATGTTAACGAGCTGTTCACACTAGGATTGTTTTCACATGGGAACTTGCAAAATACTAGCTTTGCTTAGAAGAAATGACAGACACTGATCTAACAGAGCAGGCCTGATTTTATGAGGCCTTTCTTTTATAATTTTTCTACCTTACTGCAGCAGTTAAGTAGTCAAGGATTGCATCAGTGCTTGGGTAGGCACCTCCAAGAAGTGTCCACCTTTTTCAGGATCAGTGAATCCAGTGTGTGGGACCTGGGAGTGCAGGGAGCACTGGTTTTGAGTAGCTCATCAGTCTGTGGTCCTGTTCCTCTGCAGCCAGGAGATGAATCTATGCTGCCTTCAGAAAAGCTACTTTACAAAAACTCTCAAGGACATAAACTAATGAATAAATTTAGCACTTTTATCCTCAAAGTATACTACTCCTAGCTTTCAAAGCTAGGCACTTTTTAATTTTAGGGGGTTTGTTTTGAACTTCTCTTCTTTCCCTCACCCATTATTTGACATCGCATAATCTACAATCAAGTAGTCCTTGCAGTCTCTCACGTTCTTTCAGATCTGTGCACTCCCCCACATCTTGGTATGCTTCCCCCACCTCATGTCTATCTATTTAAATAAAACAAAGGAAAATTGGCTTTCTCACAGGAAAATGGCAAACTTGGGCAGACAGCTTGGACAAAGACAAAATTTGTGTGAATGAGTTTGGAAAAGCCCTGCAGTGTCATGGAGAAGGTCAGGCAGGAGAGAAAGGAGTAATCTATGCCCAAGGACTGGCATCAGCAGAACAGATTATCCATTTCCAATTTAGACATTTCTGTACTGAAAGTGCTGATGGTTGGTCACGTGGATATTCCCAACATCATCATCTGGACTGTCAGTAAAAGATATAATCACTTACGTAAGGAAGGACGTCCTAAGAGAGGCTCTGAGGCTGTGCATCTCTCCAGCTCCAGTGTTAGCTACCCTTGTGATATCTTTGTATTGCATTACATTTAAAAAAAAAAAGAATTTTTTTCTGTTTAGTACAGAATTTTAATCTGCTTCTTGCTGGGAATTACACTGCCTGCAGAATCCCTTTTCATTCCGTGTCCCAAGACTATTTAGTGATGTTGATGTGCCTTATTGAATAGCAGCTTTGTTCCAAAGGCTTCACTTTGGAAGAGTATGAAATGATCTCTCCTATTCATTTGTAAAACAGTTTCAGATGAGAGTTATTGTATGTGGTTAGTCTTATTGTTGATTTTCAAATCTGAATACCAATTGTCTACAAAGGATGTACATTTTCTTGGTTTCTAGCCTGCTTGCCCACATACCTTACCCAGTAGTTTTTGAAGCTCTTGCATTCTTGTTATAATTCAGGGAGCTGAAAGATCTTGAATTCCCAGTATCCTTGTGATACTGGGAGTGGGGTGAGGGGACAGATACAAGCAGTACTGGTAGGAAAGCAAGAACTCTGCCCCTTGCCCGTTCACAGAGGGCAGCCATGGGGCGCCTTAGTCTTGCCAGGCCTTAAACACAGAGTTGCCAGGCAGGAGTGGACACGTAGAGGCTGCAAAAAAAGCTGTGCTTGGGAACATGGGAGTGCTATAATAGATGTGGGGGCTGATTGCAAGTATTTGTGTCTTTATCTGTCCCACTGCTCGTGAAATACTGCCTGTCCACATTCAGTTTGAATGTATTTCAGGTGGTGCTTAGTAAGTTTATAACATTTTATGCCTGGATATGTAGAAAATGTGGCATTTGGAGCTCCAGTTAAAAGAGAGAAAACAGGGATATAAGTAGGTCAAGAGGACACAGGGAGACTGGTTTTTACTGCTGTGATTTATCTGTGGGGCCAATCTGCTGTTGAAACTTTAAGGACCTCTGCTCTATATGACACCATTCCAGTGACAGAAAAGCAAACAATGCAAAGTGCTTAGTTGTGAGGCAGGGAGAGAGAAGTGGCTCTTTTGCTCACCATCATTGCAGATCAGCCTTATAAATCTAACAAGAAAAAAAACCTTTTTTATGTAGGGCCCTTCTGATATTCATGAACATTACAGATTTTATCACACAAGTGTAGTTTGTGTTAAATGTGCCCCAATGATTATACTTGGCAGGCTTTGGCACATTATTTGAATATTTGTTGATCTTTGCTGCTATATTCCTCAGCTCCGTCTTGGAATGCATGCCCCATATTAGCAGGCAAATGAAATACTTGCTTTAGTCAAGTGTAAACAAATTATTCCTTCCTGACTGTGAAAGCTGTGAAGAAACCTGGGCTGTGGTATGTAATTAAAAATACATGTTTTAGATAAACATAGTGGCTCAGTGTTTTTACTGTGTTCGTCATCTCAAATGTGCCATCTGTGGATGATGGGTGAGGGAGTTATATATAGAAGTAGGCTCACTGTGTACAGACTTCCTTAATTTTATGGGACTACAAATGCATTGACATTTCCTGGTGGCTTAAAAGAGGCAGCAAATTGCAGTCCCACTTTGCTGGTGTGTGCCCTGTTAACCAATGCCTTAGGAAAAGTGTGATTTTATTTTCAACTTATTGCAAGTTAAGGGGAAGAATAAAGGAATAAAGTACCCAAATTTCTCAGAGTCTATGAGCAAATCCAGAGCAGGAGATTCAGATTGTGAAGAACTGCATAAAGGTTGTTTGTGCATTTATTGTTCTTTTTTTTTTTTTTTTGCTTTATAGAAATAATTCTTCATAAAAAGAGCAAATTTGAAGCACAAAAGGTCTCGGCTGTATAGAAGGAGAACTCAAGCAGAATTGAATAAGTATTACTCCATAGACCTGGCACTACAAATTAAATTCAAGTCTTTGGGACAGAGAAAGGGGAAAAAAAAAAAAAAAGTACTTCTGATCTTTATACAGGTCAATACATTTCAATGCTGAGGATTCACTGCAAAGTGCAAAGAGAAAAGTGGGCATAAATACCCCTTTGCAGAAATTCTTAAGTCTGGCATTGAGATACCAATTGCACTCAACCAAGTAAAATAAAGCTTGAGAACTATCATAAACAAAATAAAAAAGTTCGAATTCAGACTGAATGATGCTTCCTATTCAATAGGCAGCATTTGTTCACTTGAATGCATTGAATGGGTAATTGACTGGGACTGTTTGTGATAGGTTATGAGGGGAGTGTTTGTTAGATGGCCTGAAATTACTGCCTTTTATGCACATCAGGGTGTTTAGCATGCCTTTTTTTTTATCATTCAAGATTTTTGTGTAGATGCTTATATGGCTCTCTTCCTCCTGCTCATGTATCCTGTATTGTGGAATCAACAGCTAAGTGATCAAGAATGAAAAATAATCCCCTCTCCCACAAACTAAAGCATGAAATGAATTAAGTGCTGCTTGCACTGGGTTTTTTTGTCATTTGTGAGTGAGGAGGGGGACTGAATGGATGTAAGAGTGGCTTAGCACACCTCTGGGAATGGCCATTTCTTGTCCTGGCATTGTGAAACAACCAGGAGATGATCTCAGGAACTGTTTGAGATCAGGTATAAACCAGCAGGGTTTATTGTATTAATGGCAAGGTGCCATGTATGTCTGACTTTTGAGGATATTTGTTCAGTTCTGAACACTGTTATAAGTGTAAAAAACGTCACTTGTCTAGGGAGAATAGTTACAATTTCCTTAAAATTTCTTTAAGCTGTCTAGTATTTGCTATAGTTTTAAGTTTTAGCAAGTGTATTTACTATGCCCTATGGCAATGAATTTCTTCCTTTCTGTTTGGTTTCTAAATTTCTGCTGCAAGCAAAATTCCTGCTGGATTCAGTGAAGAGCAAAGAAGCCAACTGGCTGACTGAAAGACTGACAATAAAAATACTGTAGAAACTAATCATGGGAGACACTGGACCATTTATCTAGATTTTTATACCTGTACTGAGGACAACAAATAATATCCAAAATTAGGACCCATCAGTGAGAAGTTAATGTTTGACATCACCCTTGCCTGTGAAGTTACATATTTTGGGTTTGGATACAGTTTTCAATCATGCATGTTCTTGATAAAAAACCAAAGTCCTACCTGATTTTCTAAATTACCTGCTCATCCTTGTGGCTCTTTTACCAGTTTTTTAGTTCACAGAGATAGAGTTCACTCCCTTTGAAGGAGACCTATCAAAACAGATGTCAAAAGTTTAAGTCCAGTCTGAGGTTTCATTTTTTAATTAATATTAATAGTTGTGAATACTGTTTTTTTGCTCTTCTGTTTTTTAGTAATGATGTATTTCTATTCTAAATTCAAGGCAATGACTTAATACCTATCTAGAAATGACAGGCTATGAGCTCAGCTGAACTCAGAAAGGTTGGAATTAGGTGGGACCACATCCAGCTTGATGCTGTATCTAAGGTCTCAGATTGCCTTAATACACCTCTAGAGGAAGTTACAGGATTGGGGCTTTTGCATGGAAGTAGAAGTAAGGCAATAAATAATAACAGATTTATTAGTTTGTGTTCAGCTACAGCTTAGAGCTATTAAAGATTTATACCACTTGCTATTTTTAAAGCCCTGTACTTAATAACTTGCTGTAAAAATTAAAAAAAAAACGTTGACTGAAAAGTCTATAAAAATAATATTGGCATGCTAAGGAAATTAAAGTTGTCATTTAAGGGCCAATATGACTGAATATAAAATTTTGAATTATAGCCAAGAAACACTGTTTTTGTTAGCACATCTGTGCCACACGTCTGACTTTGGTCTTGATCTTCCAATTTCCTCCTGTTTCACAGACATTTTCCAACACCTCTGAAGCACTGTAGGGTCAGATGTTTTAGGAGCAGGCTGTGCTGAATTTTCAAGGAAATAGAGCTGTAATTTCCTGCACTGAATTTTTCACCCTTAGCACCTTTTTTTTAGGATTCATAATAGAAAAGAGTTAAAATGCTTCATTTTGTCTCTCCTGTCTAAAGCCAAAGCAGCAGGTCACTGTCTCCACTGGTTGGATCTCTCTGCCAGGGGTGACTGACCAGGGGTTGCTGGAGTTTCCACATCTCTGGTTGCACAGTCTGCCCCAAGGGCTTAGCAGTGCAAGATTGATCCCTGCAAGGGATTCAGTTTTCTTCCCTTTAGGCTGCCACCTGTTTGGAGAAAATGACCACATTTTCTTGCCCTAATTTTTTAAGATTTTCCAAGCCTTCTGATGTTTACATTCTTGTAACGAACTTTCGCACACAATTTATGTAAACAACTTATTGTTTTGCATTCTTTTATGGAGGAGGAGAAAATTGATGGACTGTTGGTTTGTCCAGTGTCACTGGAGAGATGTCACCCTCCAATCCATTGTGACTTCTGGAAATCTATAAATGTTGGATTCAGAAATTAAAAAGTCTCTTTTTACCTTGAAAGATCAGCGTGTCCACATCGTGTTATTTTGTGTCCTATAGGGGCAATATTTTTTCAGAACTTCTAGGAAATAAATGCTAAAAATGCATCAGTTACTTACCTGACCTGCTTGCCAGCACTGTGTAGAAGCTGGTCTGCAGAAACAAACCCAATGTGTGACCTTCTCTGCTACAGAAGAGGAAGATCCATGCATGCATGGACAAAAGCCACTTCTGGGCAGTCAGTTGTCTGCTGTGGCTCCTGTGACAGCTTTCTAGTTGACAGCTTTTATGAGGAGATTCTTCTGATGGATAAAATAGCAGAATTATTCTAATTTGGGCTCCTGTGGAGATTTCCTCCCTGTCACCATCTCTTGTGCAATATAACTTTGTCCCCATTTTATGGATGGAGGGGACAAAAAGATTTCTGAATTTTGCCTTTTCCAGAAAGCTTTAGCAAGTGCAGTTCCTACAGAAGAGGCAGTGCAGCTGCTTTGTATTTCTGTGTGATTCAGTGATGCATATACACAAAGGGAGCAGCCTTTTGATAATCTGTATTTCAATAACCTGGCTGCAACACACTGATTTAAATTGAGAGAAGAATGGGCTGAGATGCTCAATGATAACAGTTCAATTAGTTCCTGTGCTCTCATCAGAGGCTGTAAATCTTCTGCCGTGGCCTCAGTGGTGTGTGCAGCAGCAGGCAAGATTTATCTCAGGTATGGAGGAACAAGAAACTTGGTTTTGCAGGAAGAGAAGGCAGAAAGGATATTGGATGGAAATTGCTTGGCATATAGCTGCAAGGGCAAGCACCTACCTGCCTCCTCTCTATTCCTAAACTCTGTCCTGAAGAGTTCCTCCATCATTCTTGGGCTCTCCATTTCAGTCCAGAATTTCTGTCATCCTCTGTATTGGAGAATCCTCAAGTGATCAGTTTGAATTTCTACACTGAATAGCTGTGAACCATTTCTGCCCTGAATTTCCTGTGATCCTCTATATTGGAGACTCCTTAAGTGATCAGTTTGAATTTCTACACTGAATAGCTGGGCTGCTGGTAAGTGATGTGAAGAAGTCATGCTGTGGGGTCTCCCAACTGCAGCTGTTTTGGAACTGGGAGATCAGAGTGGCAAAAGAAACAGACCTGTAAATAATAGTGCGAGATATACACCTAGGCTTAAATGCTGAGAGTGAGTTACAGACACCTGGCTTTCCCTCCTCAGCATGAGTGAATTTGTTTGCTGCACATTTAGAATAAATATTTAATTATAAAAAGTTAACTATAAGCCTGACTGAGGTCAGGAGCAATACATCTGAGCAACTTATTCAGTACTTCTAAAATATTGATGTCATGATATGTATAATGTAGAAGTTTATGCTTTTTATTTTTCAATTTTCTTGTCCTGAGTCATCATCTTCCACTGCAGTCAGTGCAGAGACAGCAGCAGCTATCAATCAGTGCATTAAGATTCTGGCTCTTTTTTATACTTCCAGAATTAAAGGTCTGTGTTTCACTCACGACTACCTGGCAGCTCTGAGTCATAGGCATGTGGAAGTCCCCCAGGACACCCCACAGATGTTCCCTACAGGTCACACACAGCCAGCTCCAGCCACGTTTCAGCCAGATGGAAAGTCAGGAACTTTGGTCTTGAGCCTCTTCTTAATGTACATTGCTGTTGTTCTGCTCACCAAAATTAGAGTTATGAGGAGAGGGAAAAGCAAAGTGCCAAAACCAATAGTCTAGGTTTTAATTTTAGTAATTGGAATTGACTGTAAAACACAGGGTGGGAGTTTCCTTTTCCTTTCTGCATAATGTTCGCTGTCCTAATGTCATACAGACACCTTTTTCATAATGTCTCTCTTCTCAGCTGAAAAATGTTGAAAAAATTCAGTGGAAAGTATTTCCTCTTTTGTTTCTAATGTGAAAGTAAACCAAAATTCTTTGTCATAATGTTATGCTGCTAGACATACAAATGCCCAGGGGGCACACAGATATTAGGATCAAGGTTGAAGACTCATGAAAAGCTCAGCTGATCAATGATCCTTTTGCCTTCCCTGACTCTTGGTTGAATGTCCCTTCATTTAAAAGTCCCTTGAGATCAAGAGGATAAACACATTTGCATCCAATAAAGCTGATGTCTAGTTTTAATATTTATTTCCAGATAAGCATAAAAAACCATAATTTGTTTTTCATTTTGTGCTTACTGAAAAGAGATAAATGTGTACATTTTTATGGAGAGGAAATAGGCAACGTAAAATGCATCTGGAGACAGGCACTTTTATGACATGCAATTAGCATATTTCTGTTTCATTACTTGTGTTATTTTAATTGGTTGTGAAACTGCAGCTCTGAGTTTTTATCATCAGAAAAATCAAGTGGTTGTTTTACAATTTTAATGAAGTCCAAGAATTTGCATACATAGTTTTGACCAGGAGCACAAATTCAAGTCCAAACCTTTCAGCTCCTTGAGGTTGCCCTACCATGAACTAAAGGGTGACAGCTACTTATTGATCATCACTCCAAGGTCCTGGCTCCTGTGTTTTTCTATTACTGAGCAAAACCCCATCCCAGTTCACAGGCTAAAGACAAGTGTGTAAATGATAATGTTTCTCAGCTCAGAAAGTTTGGGCCTTTAAGTACAAGAAAGGCCCCTGTGGTACAAAGAGGTCATGTACTGTAGGAGGCTCCCAAGGGATTTCAAGACATGTTGAAGGCTGATTTTAAAGGCAAGTGCTCTGCATCAGAAATCATCTCACTGTATGAATATGGGTGAAGTGAGGATTGGGTTTGATCTCCCAGAGCAGGATTAGGCAGTGACCTTGTACTTTAGAGACAAAATTATGGCAAGGGAGCCCTTGCTGTAATGAATTCATCTTACACTGCCAGATTTAGTACTCTGGGGCTGAACTAGGTGCATTCTTCAACTCTTCAGGCAAGCAGCTTGACTCTTCCATGCCTGAGATTTCATTTACTTACTTATATTCTTTTTACACTTATTACTACTGTTTTTGCACAGTTATGTACCTGTATGACTAATAAACTCATTAATGAAGATCCTTGCTGCTGTTGCAACACCAAAAATGTTTTACCAGGTGTCTGGACCCACTGGGGGTCCTACAGAGACAGATGAGAGAAAGTACACTAATGCTTTCAGAAATTTTAGGAAATTCTATTCTAGCACCTGCCTTCATTTTTATCTTCTTTTCTTTCATCTCCCAATTTCATTCTGACTTCTTATCTTCACAGCATTTCTGTTCCATTAAGTCTATTGTTTTCTATCTTCTTTTTATTTCTTTTTTTCCCTTTACTTATGCCTCTTTCTCTTATCAGCTCTGATTTTATAATAGTCACAGTTGAGAATTGTCACATAACCAGTATCTTCGCCCTATTTATCTGTGTTACTCCTTTTCTATAAAGGACTGTTCTTGGATTACCCAGCCACCATGCTTGTTTAGTTATAAAAGAAAGGATGGGAGAAATTACATGTGAACTTTTCATTTTTTTCACAACTACTGGAGTTCAGCTCCAGGTTGTGCAGGATGGGATTCACCAGTGGCTGCAAATTCTTCAGTCCCTGTGTCTACAGCCTGCCTCCATTCCCACCCCACTCTCATCTACCTCTACTGCTTCCTTGTCTCTCAGGGCTTTAGCTGGTCACAGTGACCCCGAGATGTGTTAGAAAGTCTCTTTTCCCAGCCTGGTGGTCAAAGAAGGAGTCAGAGCTCTTCATTTCTCGGTCTCAAGGTTGTTTATTGTTTCTTATCTATAAAATATTTTCTCCTGTCTAGACGAGGTCTGCTCAGCAGGACAGTCAGAGGCACTCTGCCTGCCCCCAGGGCTGTGTTATCTTTTTATACTAAGAACTCCATGCACAATAGTTACAATTACTTTCCAATACCTATCACCTGTGTTAGACAGTGAGCTTCTACTCTAAACCAGTCTAAAAGTGCCAACATCACAGCAGAAGATGGAGGCATAGAAGGAGAAAGGCTGGACACACCCAGATCCCTCCATCTTGCTCCCTGAACCCCCATTCTAAAAACCCCCAAAAAATCTATTTTTTCACCTTGTGATAAATTCACTATCATTCTACTTAAACTTTCTTGGCTTGTAATTCTTCATATAAAGTTGGTAATTGTTTTTTCCAAGGGCTCAATCAAAGGCACAGGGGTCTTGGGCTCTGTGCCAAGGTCTCTGAGCCCCCCTGGGCAGGGGCTCGAGTCCTCCAGGACAGCCAGAGGAATTCCCTGGGTTCCGACATTGCCCTCTCCTTCATCTCCCGTTTATGGTTTTCTCCTGTAGTTCCCCATCTCTGTTGTTCAATTCTTCCTTCTCTTCTGCTGCCTTCTGCCTCCTGTTTACAATCCCAATCTCTTCCCAGTTTCTCTGCATCCTTGCCCCTGCAGGCTTCCTCACTGCTGTGCTCCTACTGTTGTACAAGACCTGGGCACCACTGAGGGGGGATTTCTGCTCTCCAGTCTGGGCTCAGCCCAGCATCAAGGTGCACACAGAGCAGAATTTATCCTGCCCTCAGGAGGGCTGCAGCCTGGGCACAGAGGCTCAACTTCCCATGTCTTTCTGCACTCTTCACAGGGAAAAAACGTAATGTAAAGAGACTGGGAGCTGTACCTCAGTGCAAAACAGCCCTGCAGAATATCTCTGAGGCTCTGCCACTAACCTCCCTGCATTGTGAAAGAGAGAGAACATGGTGAAGAGAAAGCCCTGCTCTGTCCCTGCAGACCTAGGTAAGAACATTTCACTGCAGACAGGGTATCTGAGCTTTTAACAAGTTTTGATCATATCTGTGCAGAGAGATTTTTCAAAGCCTGTAACCAAATGTGGAAGAATTTCCTGGGAGCTGTAAGATGCACATCATGTATGGCATATGATGCCATATGCATAAGAGAGCAAGGGAAAAAAAGGGCAGCAGCTCTGCCAAATTTCAAGTGTCATCTTCAAAGGAATTCCCTATGAAATGGTTGTTAGGGCATATTTCAAATGGGCAAACCAAGTAAATTTTCCCCTTCTTGTTCTCTGAAGTAGCCAGGCTATGTTTAGCACTGTTTTCCAAAACTATTTGCCTTTTCTTCTGGCTTCCCTGGGCTTCGGTGAGATTTAAGAAAAGGGTGGACATGGGGCTGCTGGTTTGTGTGACACCTCCATGCCCTTTATAAAATAAAATTTGGTCATTTAGCATTGTTCTTCAAAGACTGTAGATGAAATATCACATGATTAAAGATATAGCAACAATGCCTGAAGGCAAATTTGCGCAATTTTGTCCAAAGTGTCCTGACTGCTCCTCACTTATCAGAAAGAACCATATATGGTAAGGACACTGAGATTGCTGCAAAACAAGATTCTTTTGCCTCATAATCCAGGATTCTGGGAAAATCACTCTACTCTCATCTCAGTGACTAATTTTTATGTGATGTGACACATTTCCTTACTGCTGAATGATGAGGTTGTCTTCATGCAACCACCTGTAGGTAAACAAAATGACTATTCAACTGCACAATGCACTGAACAGGAGCAGGGAGAACTAAAATTTCATCTTTTCATGCAAAGTACCAGGAAAAGTTTCTGGAAGGGGAATAGGGAACAGCACTCCACTACTCCCCTGCCCTGGAACACACACACAGCTCCCTGAGAAGGGTAATTTCTCAACATTGTAGGAATACAGAAAGTTAAGTGTTCTTAAAACAGAACACAAGATCAACAGCTTCCACCCCAAAATTATGTCCTGCTGCTTGGTAATGCAGAAGCCTCAGTACCAATCACATTCCTCTGATGCTGCTGGGAGAGGAAGGAGAAGACTGAGCATGGGAATGATGCTCATGTTTGAATTCACTTTCTCCCAAGGAATCTGCCTTTGAAATGGAGCTATTCATGCTCATAGAGATGTTTGAGATGCAGCAAACATGAGAAAAATTGATTTTGGCTCAGTAAATGTTTTTAGTCCATGGTTAGATCTGTCTGTGATAGTAAAATAAAGTGATGTTGCTTCATGAGAGCACTTCTGTGATCTGAATTTAACTTTCACCTAAGCAAATGCAGTTTGAATCAGTTACAAAAATATTGGCTACACAATTGCTATAATTTTTCCACAGAAAATATGAGAATTTCATCACCATGAAAAGCCAGTGTTGCAAAGCTATTACAGAAAAATGCTCACAAATGTATTGGGGTCATGAGAAATGTGTTTATTATTCAGGGGGTTTTACTTTTATTTTAAAATTTCACCTTTTCGCTCAAAGTAATTTTTAAATGCAGTTTTTAAATGCTTTATTCCAGACATTTAAATATTTCATAAGCATATATCTGAGGGGTTTTTAATAGCATTTCTAATTAGCTTTGTCAGAGTGCATTTTGGTAAATATTTAATCAGCTCCTAATAAAATTAATAAGAAATTTTTATTCTCTCCCACTAAGACTACATTAGCTTCAAGAAATAGTTTAATTATGAGGTATTTTAAATAAAATGTGAAATAAGTATAGATTATTGTTATAATTTATGTATGCTGCAGGCTCAGGGACATACATGTAATGTGGGGAACTATGGAAAAGAGTCTTTGAGCCCTCAGCAGAAAGCTATCTAGGAAAAGTGGTGAGGCCTCAGCAGCTGTTGTATTTACATCAAACAGGACAAAAATGTAATCACAACCCAAATACTTCTCTGTAAATTTGATGAAATTACCTGATTTTCAGCCACAAGCAGTTAAACCCATTCTGGTTATTATCACTATTTACAGAGCTCTGCTGGATTTTGAAACTTTGGAAGATTTAGGTATTATGAAAGTATAGATGCCTTGCTTAACAGCATGGAGCAACAGGCCTCCACAATCCCTAAACATTGTCCTCTCTGATCAGATTTGATAAACACTGAGAAGGTTTTAAAAGGGATTACCTTAGGGTGGGGAAGGAAACACACTAAAGAGTCTGACAATTTGTTTTTATGGCTGTGGTAGTTATTAGAAATAGGTGGAATCTGAGTCAGATGGGGGATGAGCCTTGCAAAACAATGGAAAAAGTTGCACGATTCTTATTTCTTCAATTTTAACTGCATTTTCCTCTTCATTTATTTTATACTTTGATGACTACCAGACCTGCTTGGACCTGAATCATTTTAATGAGGTTTACAATGATTGTTTCCTACTCTTCTAATATCTCCACCTAAGTCACTAAATTAGAGCAGCACATTCTCACAGGTGTGAACTGAAGAAGAAGAAAACGATTCTGAGCAGGATCTCATTCCTCAAAAGAAGGCACAGCCCCTCACTTTCCATGGTGAGCACTGTGCAAAGCCTGTTATTGTAGGGAAACAAAAATTACTGTACAACCCATCTTGCATGCAGCTTGTGCCCCATGCCTGAAACTGGACTGAGTGTATATCTACTTAGAAGTAGGTATATTTTTATGGTCTAAAAATATTCTTCCACTTTGATGTTTTGGCCTATGCAGTGAAATCTCCTAAAATCCAGATGTGGTATATTTTCTGGTCATAACAGTGTAAAAAATACTTAAATGATTTTTTAGAAAATGGAAATGATGGCTTGATGGCTCTTTACTATGAAGAGTAATTTTACTTCCTCTCAGATGGTTCTCTTAATACTATGCAAAGCCAGATTAGTCTAATACAAATTAGCCATTTAAATGAACTGGCTCTTGAAACCTTGTAATTAGTCTGAAAACAAAATTTCTATGGACACCAGGGCTTGTTTCCTTGTTTTGAGCTAAATATTTTCTGATTCAGTCCCATATAAATAAATCATAGATATGTCTGTGTCTGAAAACTAATGCTTGCTGAAAATACCTCCGGAAACCCAGGCTGATGGCAGTATAAAGAACAGATTAAATGGTTCTGATTCCATTTAAATTGGAGGCTAGAAATGTGCTTCTCAACCACAAATACCATGGATCTGTCTGCCTTGGTGTCTTTTAGATAAATATATACTTTGTTTTGATCCAGAACAACAATAACCTTTAGTTGGCATTTGGATTTATGATCAAGGAGTATTATAGCGCAGTACATTAATTCTATGCCATGTCTACTTTCTTATAAAGAGTCTCTGATTTTGTTTTATTTGCTTGATTTTGTTTGCTACTTTGCCTGCTTATTTGCAGTGTCCAGAAAACAGAGCAAGAGTGAGTAATTGCTGGACTCTCCCATCCAGGGCCAAGACCTACTGCTGTGCACATTTCTCAGTCTGAAGCATTAATCCTCTTGGGTTTTTGTGATCCACAGGCAGGAGCTCCACCACATAAATCCCTCCATGTGCATTTCCCATCAGCTGGCAAGAGCTGTGCTCAGCTCTTCACAAAAGGACCTCTATTTTTCCTTGAGTACAGTGAAGGGTAAATTGAAATACAAATGTGAAACACCATCCTTGCAGGCCCTCTGCCTCGGGTGCTTTTAGTGGTTAGGCAGCAGTGTGCTGTGGTTTGGATTTAGCAGTCCTCCAGATAAGTTTACTGACCCCTAATATAACTGTATTTTCACTGCTTTTTGAAGAATATTGGTTTGCTTATGTGTTGAGCTCTAATGCCTCTCACTGGACTTCAGTACAAGACTATTCCCAGACTGCAGCCTCTGACTTTTCCAGGGTGAGGAAGGGAGATTTTCCAAGTATCACCACATTCATTACCTGTGATACACACTCTGGTGGGGAGCCCTTTAGTTCCTATGTTCAGCTGCAGAGAGGTGTTTTTAAGTAATAAATGTTTCATAAAAATTTCATATGAAAAATGTCGGGTGAGGAATTTTGATACAAGATAAGTGGCAGCCATTACATACAGCTGCTACAAGCTGCAAAAATCTTTGCCTTACATGACACCTCCCTCTGTGGGAGTTATCTATAACAAAGTGCTGTTATGCTGCACTGCCCACATCTACAAAGCTTGGGGATGAGCTGAGGCTACAAGTTTTACTTTATCCTTGTTAGGGTGTGACAGGTTGGAGCATGGCTGGTCAGGTTAAACATGCCTGTGGCCCTGTGGTAGCTTCATATCCTAGCAGGCTTGCAGAGAAACTCAGTATTTTCTTCTGCTCAAGCAAAAAACTAAAACAAAAACAAAGAAATCACTTCTAAACTGACTATTTTTCTAGTTTGCAAGAGAGCAAAAGAGCAAGGGTTTCCTAATTTGTATTGCAGTAGGAGGAATCTGCCCTCCATGTCTTGCTCAAAATCCTTTCTGTCATTACTTTGTGGAAGTGTTTGCCTCCCTTCCCCACAGATATGTGTAATGAAGATGTAAGATTAAATGGCAGAATGTGTATTATTATTATTATTATTATTATTATTATTCACACACATACATAAGTACCAAAATCAAGATTAATGATATTACAGTTTCTATTGCTAGAGCAGCCAAATTACACCACCAGCTCTGCCTCTTTCTGTATTTATAGATCTATATTTCAGTGTATACACACACACACACACATACAGGGAGTGATGGTCTGTGCCCTGATGATGGAAAGCAGGCAGTGAGGCTCTGGGAGGAATGTGTCAGGAACAGGATAAACATCATCATCTCTGCTCTACAGTTTCTGTGACCCCAGCTCTGGAGAAGATGTGTGTGGCTTCTAAATCTATCTCAATACATGAAGACACTCAAATATATCCCTAACTTTTAAGGAGCTGATTAAGCCTCACTGCAAATTTTGTTCATTCATAATTAGATGCTTAACTGCTTTTATAAATTATGTTTATAATTATAAATTATAATGCTTTTATCAATTATGTTTATAATTATGTTTATGGCCAAAGCCTGCTGTGAATTTGGGTTCAGACAAGGTCCAGGTTAGACACAAACATTTGCAGGTAGCCTCCAACCACCCTTCCTCTCCATCCTGGTATTTCCCATGACATGAAATATGTGAGTGGTCAGTGGGTGCCCAGTGCTTGTTTAGTTCTCTGTGTGCATGACTGCACCCATTGATGTGAGTATTGAATTTACATCTTTCACCAGAGGCAGAGCCTGACTGCCCAGCCACTTCAGAGATCTGCTACAATGCCTTTGTGTTACCTTTTCCTTATCAGCTGACAATTAGCACCTTTTCATGATTAGATGGCAACAATATAGCTGGATGCTATTACAGAATTTCTTCAAGGGAGACAAAAATAATTTGACAACAAGTTTTTCTTCATTAGTCATGTGTTTCCTCTGGGCTGTTGGAGCTCTGAGGACACAATAAGCCATGATAGCCCTAATCAGTCTCACATGGGATCTCTTCCAAAAGTGGGGCTCATTGATCCAGTGTGGTCAGGATCTGTGAGAGAGAGAGTTTAAGGGAGCAGGACCAGGTTAACAGGCAGAAGAAATCACCAGCTCTCCCAGCATGTCCCCATGCTCCCACCTTCTGTGATGCTGGCAGGGACAATCTATCTGCTATAATTTCTGTGCAAAAAAGGTAATACCAGCTTGTTTCTCACTTTCTATGTCTATCCCCAGTATCAAGATTAGCTTTAGCACAAAAGTACTGTGCCTTTACTGGGGACTATTTTAAGGATTTTTTTTTTGGACTACTTAAATTTCAAAGTTGCCCCTCATCTTCAGCTTTGCAAACACAAGCTGCATTCACTGCAGTGTGGTGCTCTACCTTTCATTTTACTCCCTGTGTTGTTAATGAGGACAGACATTAGCAGTCAGCATTGGCTTTTATAATCCTCCAGCTCAGAGCTCATGCTGTGAAATGCTGAGAGTCCCTGGAAGATAGATAGCACCCCTGGCTCCAGAGAGAATCCCCCACCTGGGATAACTGCTCACACTGCTTGAGGACTACTGGTCCCTGCTAGGATAATGCTCCTGGAGAATACCCAGTTCTTCAGCAGATGGAAAAGGCCAAGGAGGACATTACAGATGGTGGAAGTGAAATCTGGAAAAGACATCAAATATGTTCTTTGAAAACAAGGTTTTCTAGTTAATGCTACATATGCAGTGTTCCAGATGTATAATTCTACTTTTCCCTAGGCTATCCACGAAATCTAAAAACAGCAGTTGACTAAGCTGCAGCTATTTGGGGGAAATTAGGCTTATAAGTCCTGAACAGATGCACATTATTTTGATAGGTGGGACCTTCGTCTGCCAAAAAGCTCTGTTTTCCTAATTAATTTTATCCTCTCTGGCTTTTTAAAAAAAGTTATGAAAGGAAGGCTTCATGGTAGTAACTAAGTCTGACCTGAGCATAGGCAGGCACCAAACAAGATTTCTACCTGTCACCTTGATGTCATTGCAAACTTTTTTCACTCTCACCTGTGTTATTGCTGTGCCGGTTTCTAAAACTACTCACATAATGAAAGTTCCCCAAGAGATGCATATTAAACCAGGCACATTTAAATCAATAAGTGGATGGAATTAGCAAGGCTGAATAGTCCCTACATGGATTTAAATGTGCTTCTGTCTTCAGCTCTTTGTACAAAGGCTGGAAATGGTGTTTTTTTCCTATTCTGTAGGCAGTACCAGGGCCATCCCCTCTGTGGGAGAGTTTGTACTGGGGAGATTTCATCTTTTACAAAAGCTCCTGGACTTCTTGTGTACAGAGTTGGGCTCTGCAGATTCCATACAGTTTACTTCACATTGCTTCTTACTACTGGTAATGACTAGAATAAATGTCTTCTGTCAGATTTAAATTAAAGAAATTCTGGAAGCGCTTACTCTGGAAGTAAATTTAGACTAGTTGGTTCAAGCATGACTTTAGTGACCTCCAAAAGTGCAAGAGAATGAGAAAGATCTTGGCTATTACAAAAAGTATACAGAAGAACAAACAATGGAATGCTTTTCTATCCCAGAAACATTCTAAATTGCACTGCAGCCGTATCCTTTCACCCTGCTAAGTGCTTTATGTACTCTATATTCCCCAAGCAATATTATAAGGTATAAAAATGTTTTCTAAAGATATGTAAACAAGCAATATAGATTTTAGAGGGTATTGCACAGCCCAAGAGGGGGAAAGAAATTATAGTACCTTATTTTGAAATTAAAGGTAATCAGATCAACAGATATGAAACCTATCTGTTTGCAGCTTTCATTATATTGTTAGCACTTAAAGAAAAAGGAAGAAAGAGATAAGATAAATGTATATTAGTATTATTAGAGTATATTAGTTAGGGAAAACAATGTGTGTGCTGGAGGAATGAAATTACTCAGTATAAAAATATAAAATACTATTTGATTTTCACATGAAAATATGATGCATTTCAAGGCACTGCAGAAGCAGGACCATTTGTTAGGAAAAGAAGGGTCTCAGGAAACAAAGAAATTTCATTTAAAATCCAATCCAAGTCAGTACATGGAGTATGGTGGAGGTGTCAGTCACAGCCCATTGCAGTATGAAATAAAGTCCTGTCTTTGATGGACCTATTAAACACTTTGTTGGATCTACTATCAAACACTACCATTTACAAACTTTTTCCCTCCCTAACAAGCTAATGTTTGAACTTGTCTAATAAACAGTGGGCAATACTCACTATTTCCATCAGGTTTAGGGTACTGTTATTTTCTAACAATCAAGGTTGTCTTAATCCCTTCTTAATTATACTGTGGGTTACCACTGGAGCAGTTCACTTGAGTGATGCCATAGGATTAATACTAAAAGCAAACTCTGGCAGTGTCATATTTGGCATTATGAGGACAAGCTGTACCCAGACAGGACAAACCTGTGCTGTTGGGAATGCAGTAGCTCCATGGGATGGAGCTGCAGCTGTTGATAAATTACCTGTCTGGATTTTTTTGTCCTTTGGCCTCAGTATCATGGAATGAATACATACCAAATTGTGTGAATGGAGAGGATGTGTAGAACAAGCAAAGAACCACCTACCCAGCAAAGTCACCACATACAGAAGTCATCACACTTAGTATTTGGAGATGTATCAAAAAAAAAAAAAAAAAAGGAAAAGACTAAAACCACAGGACAGAGAGACAGAGAGAAATGGAGCTTTTAAAAATCTGTCCAGTAGTTAGCATTCTGTGAATTGTTTGCTTGAAAACTCTGCCAAAGAGATGTGAGCACAGAAGTGAGCAGTGTGTTGCTCTTTCAAGAACAAATCCAGTGCCTGGCATTGTGGCTCAAGTAGAAAGGGAGAAGGAACCCACTCATGAACTGGTTAGCTTGTCATTTTTCAGCTGTTCAGGGGTGACAGCATCCAGGAAAACTAAATGCATAAATACCAAAATGGGAATGGGTGGAGCATAGAAATACAATAGCAAGTGTTTCCCAGAAAGGCAGTGAAAGTGTGATACAGGGAATGAGCTGTTCTGTCTATCAAGGGAGATGAACATTAATCAAAGACCTTTGCATTACCCATCCATGTCAGCACTCCTCAAACCCCAGTGAAGCTACAGAGGGATTTTCCCACCAGCAAAAGAAGCAGCAGAGCTACACTAATATTTAGAAGTTTGGTGGAAGGTGAGTGCCCAACTCACTTTGCCACTGGTGAAGTTTTACATCTGTTTTGAGGAAAAATGGAAAAGATGACTCTATGACACAATAGCTAATAGAGTTAAGGCATGTGGCATGGCACAGACAGTGGGAAAAGCTTTTACATGAGCTTTACAGGATAGATTTCTCCCATGATGAATAAGACATGGAAGCTACAAGCCCAAGTACTACTCTGAAAAATGTTGTGGACTTTTCTTCAAGTCATGTAATTAGAATCATTGAATCATGGAGTGGTTTGGGTTGGAAAGGACCTTAAGGAATATCTTTTTCCAACTTCCCTGCCCTGGGCAGGGACACCTTTCACTAGATCGGGTTGCTCAGAGCTGCATTCAGCCAAGTCTTGAATTTCCAGGGATGGGACATCCAGAACCGCTCTGGGCAACCTGTTCCAGTGCCTCACCACCCTCAAATTAAAGACTTTTTTCCTCCTATCTAATCTAAACCTGCCCTATTTCAGTTTGAAGCCATTTCCCCTTGTCCTGTCCCTACTTGCTCTTGTAAAAAATCTCTCTCCATCTTTCTTGTCAGTTCCCCTCAGGTACCACTTGAAGAGATGATCTGAAAAAATAAACCATAACTTGGCAGTGCCATTTTCACAAGGTATCAGGACCTCCAACAGCTGGGAATGGTGAGGGAGGAAAGGGGCAGGGAAATTTAAAATCCCATCCCTGAAGAGCAGCTGAAGCCACAAGGAGTATTTGTAAATAGACTCCCCAATATTACAGTAATGTGGCACAGAGCTACCAGGAAACAAGGCATATGTTCTCCCAGAACAAGATATAATCTTATTAGTAAATTACAGGGACATGGTCAGAAAAGAAAAAAAACAAAAAGGGACTTTCTTAAACTGCCCAGTATGACTTTGAACAGACAGTGATGACTCAATGTCTCCTCTGGTAAAAAGGTAAAACACCTTGTTTGTAATTCCAATAGGAAATGTAAAATGATTCCAGTTGTCCCCCAGGTCAGATCCATCCTTCCTCATCTCTTTTGCACCCTCTCTGTTCTTTCAGGGTTGCTGGCTTTGTCATCATGCTGCACTAAGCTCTTTTTACACCTTCCTGTGCTAACTTTTGAACTTGTTTTGAAAAGCAAGCCCTTCCTGAGAGAACAGGCTGCTGTTGCCAGGAGCTCTGCTCCATACCAACATCTTGTTCTTTTTTCATATAGCCACTCCACATCCTTATTCCTTCAGAGGCTTTGGAGGAAGGTTGTTTGATGGAGCTGGAAAAAAGATTGCATTTTCCCTCCCAACTGTTCTTCATTTCGAGTTGCTTCTTTTCCACTAGGTGCCACTGAAGGCTAGGGGAGCAAATAAACCTTCTGAAGAGAATCTGCCTTGCCTGAAAATCCAGAGCTCCCGAGTTTCCTGGTAACTTGGGACTGGAGTTCTAAAGTGATTTAAAGCTTGTGGAAGTTGAATTCCTGATTATAGCCTGTAATGTTGAAGGTTGTACTTTTCTGTGCTGATCCCTGGAAGATGCAGTCCTTGGAGGCACATAATAAATGCATCAGAAATCCATTTGGGAATTAGACATTAGCAACTTTGTGACCAGCCCTTTGTGTGTTGGTGGGGCTGCTGCTCAGGCCCTGGCCAGCTGGACATGGCTCACAATGCCTGGAGATGGCTTACAGTGCCTTAGTATCATGGAGCACTAGAAGGGATAAGGGTACCTCTGGCTCTTCCTTCTCCTGATCCAGCACTGCCTGTAAGAGCCAAACCTGCCACTCTTTAAATTAGCAGCAGGTTTGTGTTGCACTGTGGAGCAGAGAATGGCCATGAGAATTTGCTAGAAATTTTAATATCTATACATCATCTTTTAACACATCACCGATGATGGGCAGAAAAGTTTATGGAATTTTACATGATGAGTAAAATTCAAGTGTTGAAGTAAATCTATTTTTAAATGATAGCAGTATAAAAACACTGACATTGATTCAGATTCAATTTCTCAAGTCTGACAGCTACAGAAAGGCCCATCAAACTTTTGTTTCAAATTCCCTCACTCCTCCTAAAGAAAATTTTACTACATTCAGAGTACTCAAACCCAAGATTTATAGCAATCTAAAGTTATGCAGTAAGGGAGGTATAGAGGTATGTAAAATTGGTATATAATCTGAAGTTTGGTATTCAGAAATACCTTCCAAATAGAAGACTACTTCACTTGTGAATGTGAGGAGAGTAAATGAAGTTACCTTTGGAGTAAATGCAGTATTTTCTCACTTGCCTGGTGTATGCTATTTGTGGTCCTCTGTGGGTCAATAGATGCACTCACAAGGTAACAAGCAGAATAAGCCAAAGGAATGACAGAATTTAGCAGCAGAATTCCCCACCTTCCTATCATCCTGTAGTTACAAATTGACCAGCCAAGCTCAATCCCCTGTTTTAAATCCTCTTTGGAAGTGGAGACTGGGTACAGAGACATTCACAAAATGGCTCTGTCCACTCTGTTTGAGATCAGACTGCCTGAGGACAGCCTGGAAATGGAAGTGCAATTACTCTTCTGAGAACCTGACATCTCCTGTGTGTTTGTCTCCTGTAGCTGTTATTGTCCTCTTAGGAGAAGTCATGCAGCATCCTAGGAGGTATTACCACAAATACAACTTCACTGGCAAGCCTGAAATTTTAAGGAAGGATTAAAAAGGAAAAGAAAGCCCCACAGTCCCAGATAGGTCAGTGGATATAATGCTGGATATACAGCACGTGGTTTTCATTTACCTTTGAGAAATCACTGTGCCTCTCTGTTCCTCTGATTCTCTCTGTATGAGGTACTGCTAATATTTTTTTTTCTACCTTTATTCAGTGTTTTATGGCCCACAAGTAAAAAGTGCTCTATGACAACTCTGTCAGCATTGTCACAGTCATTGTAATCTAAGGGGAAAATCTAAGGCTTGCTAATGAGTTTGTGAAACTAAAAACTTGCTTATCTTATTCACATTTAATTCCACAGCTACACAAAAATGTTGACTTTTCATGATAATTGAAAAAACCCAAAACAACCAAGCAAAAATGAAATGAAATGCAACACTTTCAATGCCAGATTTTTGTATATTCACTGTGCAGCATCACAAATTACTTTCCTTTTCCTCTCACCAGATCTCAGTAGATCCTAAGCATGGACTGTTCCTTAAAACAGTTTCCATTTCCCATGTCCCTTAACATATTAGCATCATCCCCAAAGAAGAGGGTGCCAATAGCTTAGCTCCTATTAGCTTGCT
The DNA here is from genome assembly GCF_023055355.1 of Agelaius tricolor. Classification (NCBI taxonomy): domain Eukaryota; kingdom Metazoa; phylum Chordata; class Aves; order Passeriformes; family Icteridae; genus Agelaius; species Agelaius tricolor. The sequence goes on from NW_027269263.1 coordinate 11,115,209, forward strand.
GAATATAATTTCTGTTGATACATGGGTTCTCAGTGGTGTAAAAATCATAGTGGGACAAAGAGGAATCAAAATTTCTTAGACATCATACCTCACCTCCTGTGGTTCCTCCTCACCTCCTGCAGGAAACAGTGCACACCTTTTTTAATATGCTGTTAGTTCAGATTCAAAGTTGAAAAAATCAGCTGAAGGCACAGTGCTGGACTGTATCATTTGTGATAGAGCTGTGTTTGGGTGAAACAAGGATGTATAGATTTATTTAGTTTGACACTGTACCCAACAGCTTGCCCTCACAGTCTTTGTGAGCTGTCAGCTCTTCCCATCCATCAACCTTAACAGCATTCTGTTCCAGCAGTGTTATTATCTGTTTTATCTTCCTTTCTGTTGCACCTGGCAGACGAATGATGCTTTTTGATGGATTTTCACTTACCTCTATTGTTTTCCTTCCTGTCCCTTTTAAATAAATATCCTATTGAGTGCAAACCTGGAAGGATTTCAGAGCAAATTTCACTAGCAGGGATAAACAGAACTTTTTAACATTTATTCTCTTCCAGCATTAATGGGTTTGTGCTTTGTATCAGTGTCTCTGTGTTGATGCCATGTATCTATGACAAGTATACAGTGTGGAGCAAATTCAGAATATCTTGCTTTGTCCATACTGAGCTTTGCAGACAGCATCCTGCTGGAAGGAAAAGAAGCTGTGCAGAACAAAGTTTAGAATGTGTATAGCCATTAAGAACTCGTGGAGACCTAAAAGAGTGTAGAGGAGAAATCCTCAGCTGTGTTGTCAGTACCAAACTGGACTTGTTTTCTGCTCTAGTAGCAGTGGGTCTGTGTCAGTCCTGGGAACAGGTCAGCAAGACCAGGGCAGTGTATGGTCAGAGACTCTCTGTTGGGGAAGATGAAACAGGAAAGCCATATAAATATGACTGCCTAGGAAAAGATTTTGAGAATATGGAAATATAAGCGAGATTGAAATGAAAGCAAGCTTTGAGATACCTTAGTTACTGAACAACTGGAAAACAATGGTGTGGCTGGCTGAAGGTAATCCCCTTTTGATGAAACAATCCCCTCTTCTTGCAGACAGGCCCAAGGGTCAGAGCAGACCCTACTAGCTTGGCAGAAGGGGTCCAAAGAGTAGTTTTTAGGGTTTAAAATGTAACACAGTATGGTGATGTAGTGATTCTTATTGGCTGTATGTAAATGCTATAGCATTTGTATCTTGTACTAGATTGGTTAGTGAAAATTAGAATATTCAACACAGAAGAAGATTTATGGTATTGTAATGGGAACCTTGCTCTCTTATCCTTTCTTTTACTCTCTCATCCTCTTTACCACGCTCTTGCCTTCTCTCTCTTTCCCACTGTCTTTACTTCTCTGGGGCCTGCTCCGAGCTGTGGCTGGCAGCTCCCAGCAGGGCCCTGTCCCCAGGCCCCTTGCAATAAACCCCAAATTCCATGCACAGGGGCTGAAGATAACAGAGTTAGGCTCTCTCAAACACCTCCTGGTAACCAGGGGGAGGCTGTGGCCAGGCTGCACAGAGGCCCCCATCAGCAGAGCTGATGTTGTGCAGTGCTCACGGCTCAGGAGGCTGCCAGCAGCTGCCCTGCAGCACACAGAGCTCTGCTCTGCTCTGGGCAGCACAGGGAGCTCACTGTGTGCCTGCTGACATCCCTGAGCTGGGCTTCTTCCAGCCCTACCCCCGACCCCACAGCCCAAACAGGAAATTTTCAGCCTTCGGGTGCTGCAGCACCTGGCTGGGCTGGGAATGTCTGCATGCCCTGCCTCTCACTGTCAGTCCCTTTTAACCATTACTGCCTGAGCTTGGTGTCAGGAAAATCCTCAAAAGGGGTTTTACCTGCTGTGGAATAGGTTGTAAGAAGCAAGATTCCCCCAAGAGAGCTCTCATTTTCTAACTTCAGCTTCCCCCTTGGCAAGAAAGAAGTTGGTATCATTTGTTTTCTCTGTAAACACAGAATGAAGCTCTTCTACAGCAGCTCAGGTTTCTGTGGATTTCTGGATCATTTTTTCCCCTTTCATTGTTGTCTAAACAGACTGAAAGGACACAGAAAAAAGAATGCAGCAGATATCCAGTATTTTGTAAGACAGCTTGACATTGCTTAGGCTTTTGCTCCCAGAGGGCTACAAAGGCTGCCCTGAAGCAATTGGGTGGTTTCCAATAAAAAAGGTGGACCTAGGCCCTTTTATCTGTGCAGATCACTAGGAGGTACCACACATCCCTTTCATGTTTAATCAATGATCTCTATTGCTTCGTTATATATAAAGCAAAAAGCAAATATTGAAATTGATTGGGTGAAGCACTTAGCTAAGGAGACTTGCCAAGTAATAGACTTGATTTTTCAGAAGACCAAACAAACACCTTTTTTTCCCCATATAATTTCAAAAAAATGTTTTTTATCAGTATGAACAATTTCTAATCTTATGAGTATGTGCAAAGATGACTAGAATAAATAAATGCAGAGATGCAGAGATAAAATTAAATATTGATTGCTGACCTGACTGTAGAAGTTGACTAAGCTAGGTTCTTCATAGATAACTGCTGATTACTCCCTGGTCATCCTTAAATTTCCAACCAAATTTGCTATAATAAGAACACAAAGTGTTAGTGGGTGAGTGGCATATTTATGCTCACAAAGAACAGAGTCTTGATGTCCATATGAGAGTGAGAGGGGAAAGGTTTCTTTTATTCCCTTTATGTGAGATTCACGCTGATTACAGGTAATGGGGCAAACTCCTCTTTCTTGAAGAGCCCCATTACTCTTTGTCTCCAACCCTGTGAATGCTGCAGCTCAAACATTCAGCACCTGAATGAATGCAGGAGGCCCCAGGCTACAGACATATATGCCTCATCATGTTCAGAGCCTGTAGGAAGCCAGAAACTGGATTGTGGCATGAAATTTTCTTGTAGTCCTCCATCAGACAAATAGCAGAACAGTCATATTCTATTTGTTATTTAAATCCTGTGTGACATTCAGACCCTAAAGTGGCAATTTTGGGACCAATTTTATTTTTTTCCAGGTGGACAGATAATAGAATCTGGAGAATTGGATCAGTGAAGCTAGGTAAGCAAGAGTTAATTGCATTAATCAGAAAGACAACAGACTCAATAATAATTCTTGCAAAAGCCTGTTGTTAAATCCCTGCAGCTAATTGTATGTTGTTATTATAAACTGCTTGCCAACTTCTAGTTATGACTAATTTCAAGAGGCTCATTTTTATTGCAACTGTGTTTAATTTTTTTTATTTATTCAATAGTTGAAATGTTTCAGTTAAAGAATCTTAATTTCAACTGAAAGTATTTCAATCTACTGCCTTCCCTTCTCTGGCATAATTAGAAGAATTAGAAGATGTTGTTGCATCTAACAACAGCAAGGAAGTAAGTTATGTTGAAAATTTCCTGAGGTACAGGAATGACTTCAAAGTGGGTGACAATAAAAATGCACAATACATTCAGAAAGGTTTGTGGTGACAGTTATGCACTTGAAGTATTTATTCCACTGTAGATTGCTGTAGCCAGCCTTGCCTATAAATGCACTCTAGAAAGTGGCATACAAAAAGTTAATAATGGACTATACCTGCAAAGCTGGAGCTGTTTCAATCTGCTGGCTGCACATCAAACACTGTCAACAAGAAGATGTTTGTTAAATAAAAAAGGAAATGGACAGTAAAGTAAGAGCTTTCAGTTGATTTGTGAAACCTTTTCGTTATCTGAGGCAAGAGAAAGTAGGTCACCTGCAGGTAAGTCAATGGTCTATAAAGAAATAAATCTGGTATTGATAGCCCAAAATCAAAAGGAAGGTGGACAGCTCTTCAGTGAATTAACACTTTTTAACACTTAACCCTACCAGTTAAGTGTTAAAAGTTTGTTCATCATGCTGCTGAGGACAAACTTTTAAAAAATCACCAGTGATTTGGGGCGCTTATTTTTCCAGTTGTTGGACAAAAGGAAGGCAGAGCTTTGAAGGAGAGAATTAAAGTGGGGTGCCTCTGAGGCATTTCCATTTGGGCTGCTCAAAATTCAATATTCCCACACTAAGAGCCAGCTTTGCCAAATTGATGTGATGAGCACCAACACACTCAAAGACTGTTGCTTCAAGTTGCCTTCTATGTCTGGAGGATAGTGTCCTGCCAGCTCTGTGCAGTATTTACTGAGAAAATACTGTTTATTTATGTTCTACACAGCAGATAATGAAATCTGTCTATCTTCATGCTTAATTTTTTTCCAAAAGAATGTGAAATCTGCACCTTAGAATCAAGCAATCAAACAAACAAACAAAAAACCCAAATAAATAAATAGAAGATATATTTTTAGCTCGTTTTGGTGCCAAGAGGCAGTACTTTTCAGCACAGTGGCCATAAATATGCAAATTCTGATTATTAGCTAAATGAATGTTTTTCTACAGACTTAACATAAGATTTGCAACCCCAAAATCATCTGTATTTTGAAAAAAAATTGTAAACATTCCATAAAAAATGTCATAAATGCTAGTTTATGTCATTAATGATTTCTCTGTTTTGGGCTCCCATGCATGTTACAAAACAGCTGCAGTATGAAGGATGTGAAAATGTCCTTCCAGAGGAAGAGGTGGACACATAGCTGCTGTAGTTTCTCTATTACTCCCCTGATAAAGAAATGTTATAGCAAAAATAAATGTTGCTTCTTTCAGTGATGTCACAGCTAAAATCATTCTCCAGAAATATTGTGACTTGACATTATTGGGACATGAGGTTTTGTTCTTACAAAGGCCCTTTCTTATTCTTGTTCTTTCAGTAGTGATTTTCTTGATTAATTTTTCCTCATGTTGATTATATGGAGTTTGAAAAGCAATAAAAGGACTGATTTTCTCTCTTTGTTAAAGTTTGTTTGCTAACTGCCCACTGATAAGTGGTGAAAATGTCACCAACAGGTATGTGGCAATAGTTTCTTTTTATTTACTTGGTCTGCTTTTATGATTCTTATTTTTTATCTGAGTCTTCTTATTTTGTATTTTATGAACTTGGTGACATGGATTTACAAGTGAAGATTATTTTTCAGCCTGTATCTAACATCAAAAGATGTTCTGAGAAATCATATTACATTTTTTGGCTTATGATTTGTTTATCACATACTTGTATATGAACATGGTCCTGAACCAAAATCAGAGGCAGCCTAACATCTATTTGTGATTAATCTTGCTAATAATCCCCCCAATGAAAATTGCTTTTGGATCTTTCAGCATGATTTGATTTGTCATTACTGTTGCTGTCTCTTCCTTGATCTCCAGAATACAGAACATTGCAGCTTCAGTTCTAAAAAAAGGATTATTTCTTCCTTAATCTCTTGTCAACCTGTCTGTCAGAGGGGCACCTTCTGGCTTCTCCCTAGGGGCACAGGACAGGCATGCTGTAGAGCAGAAACAGGAGAGCCCTTTGTGGCTTCCCAGACCAAGAACCTAATTCAGTTCCGTGCTATGTTCTGCCTGTTCCTAAATAATATAGCAAGGAAAAATTTCTGGTGGGAGAGTGCCCTGATCTTTCCTCACAGTTCTGGCTCCAGGAGGCTGGAAAGGCAGTAAAAAGCAAGGAAGTTGGTTGCATGGAGTATGAAATAGTATATTACTGTAATATTATTGCCAGTATTTCTCTTCACTACTCCTGAAGAGCCTATATAAATGATGAAGAAAAAGATTTTCAAATGGCTCTTCATCCTGAGACCATCAGCAGGAGCTGAGTTTGTGACATCATCATTGAATATATTGTTTATGTGGCTGCACTGGTTAAAGCCATGGAACTGCAAGGTACAGAAGGCACCAGCCTAAAAATGGTGTGAGGAGAATGAAATATGCAACATGCTTGTGAACCTCATTTGCTTCAACAATTTGGAAATCCTGTGGAGGCTGACATGATTTGATTAATTGTGTTTGAGGAGCTCTTGGGACCAGAAGGTTGAAGTTAGGCTTGCTATATCTCAACAAACTAGCACAAACTTGGAATGTGGTTTTTTTGCTCAGTTGCAGTTTTCCTTTAAATTGGAAAAGAAATTGGGATCTCTGAGGTCAGGAAGCCTCACCTCAATCCCTGCAGGAAAAACAGAGCATGTTCTAATGGAGTTTATTTCCAGATATGTGAATGGCCAGAAAGTAATCAGGAGTACTCAGCTCAGCTTTGCCCAGGGCAAATGCTCCTTGCCTGAGCTGGTGAAATGACCCAGCTCTGAAGGTGAAGAGTGTGGTGGGTGTAGTGATTGGGTTGCTCCTTGTCGTGGGTCTAGATGGCACCAGATCATCACTCCCCAGCACTGTGACATTACCAGGAAATCAGAACTCTCATTCTGAAAGATGAGTAGGTAATCACTTAACTCATCCTCTTCAAAACCTCCACAGCCTTCCCCTGCATCCATCTGAGATCACCAAACCCCCAAAGTACCTGTGCCACTCATGCCAGAAAAGCACTCATTGAGAAGCACAAAGTGTGCCGTGTTTAAACACGGCTTAAACATAACCCTGGAAAGTTCTAGTGAGAACACAAGAGCACATACAGCATCACTGGAAAATCCAGACTCTTCCACTTTCCAAAGCAAATCATCTGAGGCTGCAGATTGTGTTGCTGGTTAAGCCTTGCTGGAATTTTTTTTCCTGGCTGCTTTCCACAGCTGTGGAAAGTTCTCCTGTTTTTTGAACATAGATTTGCTTTGCTACTTCCTCCCTGGCTACTTTAAATGGACATTACCTAAAGCTGACTAAACCAGATTTGGCTGGTAAATCTCTTCTAAGCAGCTTGCATTGAAAGCTAATGCACAATTCACAGCATTCTTTACTCCTGGAATTAAGTCACTATATTTGTCATTACTCTGAAATTCTCCTTGGAATTCTGGAGCCTGCCTCAGTTTTGACAAGATTAGGGAAACAGGGGCCCCAGTTTCTGACCATACATATGCATGCAGACTCTCTAGCCCTACTTTCTGCTTTTTCTTTCAGTAAAGTTTGGGCACCTTGCATCTCTGTAGAATTAGACAGCAAAATGGGTCTTCCAGGAGATAAGGATTTAAAGGTGTGATCAGTTCAGTTCTCCTGTTGGTTGTTGGCAACACCTTGTGAGGAAATTGCTTTTCCCTTTGTACACAGGGCTCAGGACCTTCCCTGCCTTGCCACAGGCTGGGGTGGTCCAAAAATGAGCCCTGCAGGTCTATGGGCACCTCCTGTTAGAGAGGGAGGCTGTGCCACAGAGGGATGTGGGTCAGTATCACCAGAATCTTTGGGTTCATGCCATGCACAAGTCATGTCCTGCTGTACTGAAGAAGGTGTAGGTGTATTTCATCAGGTTATTTCTCAAAACACTGAGCAAGAGAGCTGGCAGCATCCCTCAGATCTTTCATCCTTCATGAAGAACCCCTGCTGCAATTATGGTGTGTTGAAATGGCCAAGATGCTTGGCTCCCCAAGCCAGTGAAGTCAATGGCATGTGAAAAAAAGATCATGTGTGCTTGGATAAAAGATAGCACAGGTGACCAGAGAACTTTTATGTTCAGGTAAAAGGAAAACATCAATCTAGAGACCACTGCTACTAGTAGTACGACTGCTACTTCTACTACTGGTTTGTCTTAACAGCTGGAAAAAATACTGGGAATTGTGTCTTCCCCTAGGCAATGCATGCATTCCTCTAGTTAACAACTGTCTGCACAAGAAAGTGTTTTACCTCTTCTGCTCTTCAATGGCCCATGTTTTTAAGTCTTTTTTCTCTTCATGCTTCTCATTTCTTTGGTGACTGCCCTTAACCCACAGGCTCCTCTGAAGTAAGATCAGTATTTCAGATTAAAATTGGAAGCACAGGTTAGAATAGGACCTTTGCACCTTGCAATAAATTAAAGCTGTGGCAAAGGCCCAGTTATTCTTTTCTTAAGGTTACTGTCTTGTGTGTGGTCCAGGTTTCATACAGTTCATGCAGCTGTCAGTTTAGCTGCACTACTGGTGTGCAAAAACTCAACAAACCAGGTGGGAAGGGTTTGTCTATTGCACAGTTCTCCATCTGGAGTAGCTCTGATACTACAGGTTCATGCTCAGCCATTGAAGCCTGGGTCAGATGTCATCTACAAAATAGTTCCTGCACAGGCTACCAGATGAGGGGGAAACATTCCTGTCTGCTGGAGCTTTTTTCCAAGATGCCTTATACAGCAGAGTTTTCAGAAAGAGGGGAGGAGGAGATGCAAGTGTAGTTCTTGTTTAAAAGGCAACACTAGTCTCTGTAGCTGAAGACTAAAAAGGTTAGGGCAAGGAACTGAGCACTTGGCAGGCAGATTTATTCAGCAGTCAGGTTCTCTCCTTTGGAGAGGGAGATGTCTCCCTTATTTCTGTCTAGTTAGTCCAAAGCCTTAAAACAGTGCTAGCATTGAGTTCTGGGAGCAGTCCAGTCATCCTAGAGGAAAGTTAATTGTGCTTCAGAGGTAATTTTAGACACCTCAGAAGTTCTTGGTTTGAAAGGCATCAATAGTAACTTGAGCTAGGGTTAGGAAAAGAGGAAAGTTTTATAGCTCCTTTTCCCCTGGGAGCAAAGGACAGGAAAATGTCTTAAACAAAAGACATACAGATATTTCATTAGAAGAACAGAAATTCTCCCTGCCTGAAGAATAACTGTGTCATGGGAAGGTGCTTTGTTCTTGGAACTCTTCTGTATAAAAGTGGGGTCAGAGCTTGTGTCTCTAGATCTACTACTCCTGGCAGGCATTTTTATCTTCGCATTCATTTGCCTTGCTAAATTACTTCATTTCAAATGTATAGGGAAAAGCCATAGTAGGGAAATTCTGCTTTTTGTAAGAAATTTTTCCTAGCTTTGTGCTAAAGCTGATGGATATCACTGCCTATCTTCCTGTAGAAATCTCTTGAGGAAAAAAATTTAAAAAAAAGAAAAGAAAATATTTCTGTCTGACACAGCATTGCAATGTTTGCAACTGTCTGCTTTCAAATAGCTCTTTCTCTCAAGCCCCTGGCTTCTGTGACATTGTTATTGCTTTTATCTAATGCTCTCAGATTCCTGATTGATAATTCATTTCCACATTTTCTTTTGAACCTGCAGTCCTTCAATTTTAGTGCTTTCATTTATTACAAGAGGAGAATTCCAAACACGGAAATTCTCTCTCTTTGCCCAAGGTACAGGAGTGAGGCATCAGATGTTTCTATTGAGTTTCAAGTCTGATTGCTCCATCATGCATGTTAAAAGCTCTAGTAAAAGCAAGCATGCGTACAAATCTGAAGTTATTTGAGTAGAGCTTTCTTCCATGAGGCTGTTGGGCTGGGTATAAAAACCCAGGAGGAAAAAGATTCCTGTATTCTTTTTGATCTTTATCGTATTTCAGGGAAGAACTTTTCCATAAGCATTTTTTCACTGGGGTGTGTGTGTGTGGGAATATCTTCTATTAAGTTGAAGACAGTATAGCTTAATTTCAGGGTCACCTGGTGCCACTTGACAGTTGATCCTACTGTTAGAGCAGACCCTCAGTAGCCCACCAAGAATCGACACCTTACAAAGAAAAAAAAAAAAGAAATCCAACAGCTTTGAAAGAGGAAAAAGCAATTAAATACTCCTAGCATATGAATAAGTTTTATCATCTTTACAGTTAAAAACTTGCTTGGTTTCATGTCATATGCTTGGGGGTCAGAAGGGGAATCTGAAGTGACTGAGAGGCTGAAAAGATGCTGCCAATTTTATAAAGTGATCAATGGCTTAGATGAAAGCATTCCCTTGCTCATCGCAGCCTGTTCTCTTTGATTAAAATGATAAAGTGAACTGTCTTGCACTGCTAAAAATAAAAAGATGTAACTGGGAGGATGTTCCAGGCAGCACTACCCCAAGCCACATCTGCCTCAAGGATGAGCAGCTGTCAAACAGTGTAATGTGCTGTTTCCTTTGCTCATCTATACCTCAAATGAGCCTCTGGGCTGCAACTGGTTGTGCTCTACGTGGCAGCAACAAATCTCATCCTAGGGGTTCATATGCCAGGAAGAGGCTTTATTATTCCTCACTGGGATAATAAATCTCTGCTTCTTTTTGTAGTTTTAATTGTTTTCCCGCTACACATTTAATTTTCTTTCTTCTCCCCCCCCCCTCCTCCCAATAAGGTGAAGCAGTAGAAATGAAAACCTATGTCCTTTATGCACCTTCCTCCTCAACAGCCTGAGTTCTGAGCATGTATGTGGTCCCTAAATGGATGTTTTTTGATAACCATCTTTGTCCTGATTGTTATCCATAGTGATAAATTTCCCTTGCTATACCCTGGAGGGGTGAGCTATTGGTTAGTATGGGTCTTAAGCTCTGTATCTTTTTTGTGTTATCTCTCTCCCAGTGCTTCCTCTTGAAATGGCAGTGTCTGCCCTTGGGTTTTGCTTCTGTCCACCAATATTTGATCTCTCCCAAGAACATGTATTTTCTGTACATCTGTGTCCACTTTCCTATCAAATCAGATGTTTTTCTTCTGAAGGACTCTGTAGCTGTTTTCCAATATGAGAAGGCCCCTCCTCTGCCATTTGCCTGAGTCTTCCCTCTTGTGGAGAGCTGACTCTTTAAATGTTTGCAGGTCACATTTTTTGTGTCCTTTGTGCAGTTTTTAGAGGCAGCTTTCAATCACTTCATGAAATCCAGTAAGAATCAGCACAGATGTGCTGCCTATGAAATCAAAAGGAAGTACTAGCGAGCAAGAAAAGTATAAATTCAGTTCATGCAAGGGATTGGGAAGATACTATTTCATTTTTCAGTCAGAATCAGCAGTCTTTGAGCATTAGGAAGAATGAATGCTTTCTGTATGAAGATATGAATACATGAACTCATAGAAGAATGTGCTTCATCCTAACCTTAGCTGTTGGCTGTGCCCCCAGAATTAATAGAGTAACTTGCATTGTGTCTATGAAATCTGTCAGCATTGTCATTAAAGGAGAAAGCAGGGAAGAACCTCCATCCTTCTTGTCCTCCACTGTATGAGTGTTTAGTCCACTTAAGTCCACTTAAGTCCATAGTAAGCACAGCCTGTACATCCCATAGTTGAGATAGATCTTATTTAAGTATTGATAATAACATAAAAGGTCCAGACTTTTGTGGCTAATCTGCACTTACTGCTTGTACCTGAAACTACTGGCCCTGTAACAAATATTTCAGATGTGTAGCTGGAGACAAGGCTGCAATTTCAGGATGAGATCCCTGAAAATCACTGATTCCAAAATGCTTATCAACACATGAATTTTGTGCTAAGCAGAAAATGTTAATGCATGCATTAACAAAGAATAAAGAATAAACTTTCAACAAAGATTTATCAAACTGGAAAAAAAAAGTGTCTAAGAGTGCTGCTGTAGCTCAGGCAGGCAAAGTGATATTAGAGTGGGTTTGGTAAAAATGGCTCAATGCTAATAATTAAAAAAAAATACTAGAGAAGAGGAATTGGTCATATTTATAACATAGAGAGATGGGGTAAAAACTTTAAATGAAGCTTGCTGTGACACTGTAGCACTCCAAATCATTATTTCCAGCTGAATAAAATCACATAAAAGATAAAAAGTGCAGAAAAATTTGTCAATTTCATAAATAATGACTCCATCTGACACACTTGAGAAGTTAACTGGAAATAGGAGAGAGAAAAGAAAATCTGGATGGAAAAAAACTAGGCAGCACATTAGCTTAAAATTTTGACCAAAGAATCAAGCAGCAAAACCAGAGAACCAATTGCACTTGAAATCACCATTAAAATCAGTCCTGGATTTCAAAATGAAAAGCTTAATAAATCTGTTTGTTGAGAAAATTACATAACAAAAAGAACAATACAGTCAGAAAAATTATCTATTCTAGTTCATCAATTCTTCCAAAGGAAGATAATTTAACCTAACCTTTCCATTTGTGCATCACTTGGGCTAAGTGATCATTTCTTCAAATGGGAAATTCTGGAGTCACAGGTGTACTATGCTGCAGCATGACCAAGTGCACTTTTCCCAATCCTTGGAAACAACTTCAAACACAGCAGCATCATGAGTATCATTCTCAAGTGGAAAAGCTGCCTGATTTATTCTCTGAGAAGTGAACTGTGTTGATCACCCTAAAAACTGCTACAAAGAAGAATACTGGAAACTCTATGACCTTGTTAAATCCTTGTTATAAAAGGAAGGATTTAAAAAACCCAAACAAACCAACAAACAATATGATGCAAACAAATTACTTAGAAAAGGAAAAAAAAAAAAGAGAATGAAAGCAGTTTGTGTCTTCATCCTGACTCTCATTAGCCTTTATGTGAGTGTCTTTCAGTCAGACAAAACCAAAGGAATAAAGAATGTCTTGTAAGACACAAATGTGTGCCTTGAATTGAAGACCTTATCCCTCCACAATCTGAACTAGACTATTCTCAAAGAAATTTATACTCACCAAACACAACCTGCTCTAATAAGCAATGCTATTTTTCAGTCCCAAAGCAGACAATCAAGACCAAAATCTTAATTCTATCTAGAATTGAGCACAGCTTCTGTTCCATAAGCTTCAGCCTCACAGTATATGTGTCTGACTTAGAAGTAACCATCAAAACATGGCAAGAAGAAAAATACACCAACGTATAGATGGGCTCCAGCCCCAGGGAAATAACTCTCTGATATCCAATTCTCCAGCAGAACTGCTTTTGTGACCTTTCTCAAGGTTTTTAGAGCTCCTCTGACAACATAATGGAACTTGGGCAAATTATTTATGGAATTATAGAACCATTTAGGCTGGAAAGGACCTCATGAGGTTTCTAGTCAAACTCCCTGCTCAAAGGAGAGTCAATGCTGAATTTAGACTATGTGACTTATGGGTTCATGGAGGCAGGTCTTGTAAACCTCAAAGGAGAGAGATCCCACAATCACATAGCCTTGCTCCAGTGCTTAATTATGCCCATGGTAATTTTTTTTCATTTTATCTGAACATAATTAACACTGTGTCAATTCATTACCATTTTCTCTGGGTTTTCTGTGCATTTCAGCAAAGACCTTTGTTCTCTCTTTCTTTATGTTATTGAGTTTACTGGCAGACTGCTATCACTTCTTCCCAAAAATTTCCTTTCTCCACTCTATTGATCTCAGTTCCCTCAGCCTTCCCCACAGGACATGTGCTTCAGTGACACTGGATACCCACTGGCATGGGGTAAACACACACTGCAGCAGCAGCTTCTAGGCAGAGACTACACCATGCTGCTCTATATGGGATGCTCACCACAGCCAAAGAGCAAACATTTCCATTTCCCCACTTCCCAAAATGGTGTAATTCCAAAATAAAGCCCCAACACTTCACACAGCCTCCCACACTTTAGGGCTGGCATAGCCTCTGATATCACTACCAATAGTAAATAATGCTAAACAATGTAGACTGGGGTTCAAGAACTGTGATTGTCTGCAGAACACAAATGATATTTTTCCTTACATTGGTCATTCCAACAAACCAGTTTCCATTGCTGGCTTTTTGGAGTGTCTGGCCAGCTCCAGTGGATCCAGAACTGAGGATAACAGTTGAGTGATGCCAAATGGACAGCAGATGTAATTATCAATGTAAATTGGCTTCGTCTGGAATGTCAAGTATCAGGTTGATTTTGCTTTGATTTCTAGAATTTTTTCATTTCATAAAATAAATTTTTTTTCAGTAATCTCTGTTGCAGGCAAGAGATACTTCCATGTGTTGAAAGACATCCTATTCCTTTCAACCTATGTGTGTTGTGGAATTTTCTTAATGATGAGTGCTCAATCCATGTCTTAGGAACTTGATTTCGAACTGCATAATTCCCTAGAGTTGTAGCCTAACTCCCTTTTAGCAGTTGCAGTGTTCACACAGTTAACCTTGGACTCCAGGTTTGTCTGTTTATGACAGATAAGGGAAGATAAAAGATAATTTAACAATGATTTAAAGCTGTCTTTTAAACCCTCAATAGCAAAACTCAGACACCACCTTTTGTCAAGATGCTTGATCCTCTTGTTAAAATGCTTTGTCACTCTTGTTTTTTCTTAAGAGAGATGAATTGGGAAGGAGTCCTCTAGACCTTTTCTCACAGCAGCTGTTATCACATTTGTCTGCTTGGTTACTTACAAGATGTTTTCTCAAGGTTTATTTACCTTCACTGATCTGTTCATATGAATTTGGCCTCTCAGACTGGCCCAGCTCAATCAGGTCTGATGACAGTGCCAAGTAATATTCCCATTTTTCAAGTGAGCACACTTCCTCAGGAGTGCCAGAGAACCATTATGGAAGTGGCAATCCAGTTCTGGTAAATTGCATGATAAATTGGGATCCAGTGCTTGGGAAGTGATGTCTGAAGCAGAAGCAGAGACCAAGTACAAGAAACACAGTGTAACTCAAGGGAGATATATGGGAGATCCTGGAGCAGCAATATTTGGATGGTTTCATGCCTCCATGCCCATTCCAGAATAAGGCTGTTAACAGCATTCCCCACCATCAGCCTCTACTTTTGGACCACCTGGATCAAATAAGAAGAAAATAAACCCCATCATTGTTCTTAGTAAGAGGCTTCTTTTTTTGTTCTATGTGTTAGGGGTAGCATTTGAATAGCAATGGAAGAAATTCTGTATTTCCCAATTGTGGTGTTCAATTGCTTGTCTGCAGGGTTGCATTGTATAGAAAAGCCACCAATGGATAAAATTAAATATTTTTTCTTCATTTTAACACTTGTATTACCTTTATATTATCTTTTAGAAGTTCTCTAAATACTTTCATACTACAAGCCTGTTTTGCCATTTTGTTGTTTCAGTATGAGCAGGAAAATGTAATGTGTTAATTTGTACTAGCAATGCCAAGGTACCTGGAAGGTTTCCATGGTCAAAAGGGTAGAAATCAAATTCTACTTGTATTGATTTTGGACTTATTTTTATTCAGTTCTAATCCATCATGGACTTACTTTTTATTTTCTGATCACTGAGTACTGCGAAGGAGAATTCACAAATCCTTTATGGTTATGGTAAGGGCCAAGGTAAACAGACCTGGACTCTACAGCAAAACAATTGGCTCTGAGGAAGCTCAGCCATCATCCTCCTAATACCTGGGATGGGTTTGCTGCCCTCCCATCCCTCTCAGACAGACTCTGGGATTAGGAGCTCCCAGCCCAGCCCTGTAACTTCAGCAATCAAAGTTCCTTTTAACAATGAAAGCACAGGTCTGTTTATTCCCCAGAGAGTGATGTTATTTTAATAAGAAGAAGCAAGAACTAATGGTCTGAAGTGGTTGTGCACCAAAATGCAGTTTCTTAAAACAGGACAGAGCTGGAGCACAAAATGCTTACAGATCTGGGTGATTGCAGGAGCCTGGCTGTTGAAAGGCACTTAAACATTTAATACAGCAAAGAATATTAAGATGATTTTTTTTTCTTTTTTCCCTTTTTCCTTTGATTTTTTAGTTAAATTTCTGTGCCTCTCTTACAACCCTTCTGAGTTTTGTGTGGCCCCAGATGATACAGATTGCATCAAAAACCACAAAATGTCTTATGTGGGATTATTTTGTCCTTCTTTGATGAACATGTTGCAAATATAGCAGTACATTCATTTGAAGGTATTCTTCTCTCCTTCCATAATCACTATAAGAATTTACTCAGTGAGCTACCCTTTTTCATCAAATTATAGTACTGATGAGAGTTATTTATGACAGAAATCAATGTATTCAAACAATGCCTTGATGTGGGTCTCTGCTAATTAAATCTGGATATATTCAAACTGTGATAAGCATAGTCTGTCAATTTAACCCTGATGCCTATTTCCTAGTAAATATTTGTGGCTTTCACTCCTTCATTCAGGACAGCAGGTTTTGTTGGTGAGAGGGAGAATGCAACACACTCTGTTTATTTTAGTTTTAGAGCAGTATGTACACATCAATCTGGATGGCTCTGGCTATTTCACCATATTCTTTGAGTATAAAATCTGATTTGTTTGCTTCATTAGGTAGTCTGATTTTATGCTTAGTACCTTGTCATTAATAAACCAAAATTAGATGTGAAAAGTGAATGGAGTTTGGCTAATGAAGTTTTGATACAGTAAAAAAAAGTAGTGGGAAGACCATTGCATTTTTTCTTGTGAGGGAAAGCAGATTTCCTTACAGAATTATTTAAGGAAAGCAAGATTTTCTGAAACAAAATCATTTTCTGGATTGGGGCTTTTGTTTGGTTTGGTTGTAAACCAAATAACTCAGGTTTACTTTCAGCTTGTTTGACTCAATCACAGCTTCAGCCTAATCCTAGATGGCCTTTCAGAAAATGTGCTTCAAGAAAATGCATTCATTTTGTTGGGTGAGTCCATCCACAAGTAGATTTTGTTAATCATCAGGAGCTTGAATCCCAGCTGAGCTTGAATTTTTCTATTTTCAATGTAACATTAAATCAGAGCTTTTTTTTTTTTTCCTGGTATGTTCTATCCTCCTCTACAGAATTATTTCCATTCACTGACATTGACGTAGCATGTTCTTTTAGACTGAAATATTTGGTTTTCACTGTACATTTGTGCTGCTTTTGGCTGGGATAGTCAGTTTTCTCCATAGTAGTAGTGGTACAGGGCTGTGGTTTGGATTTGTGCTGGGAATGGTGTCAATAATTCAGGCATATTTTCATTGCTGCTGAGCAGAGTTTGCAATGTCTCAAAGCCTTTTCTGCCTCACCCCACACCACCAGCAAGTGGGCTGGAGGTGCACAAGGAGTTGGGGGAGGACACAGTGGGACAGCTGACCCCAATTGGCCAAAGGGACATTGCAGACCATGAGAGATCCTGCTCAGCAGATAGAGCTGGGGAGGAAAGAGAAAGTAGGGGGATGTTTGGAGTGATGGAGCTTTTACTTTACCTGTTAAACTCTTTATCCCAGCCCATAAGTTATCTTGCTTTTACTCTTCCAATTCTCTCCTCCCACCAGCAATGAGCCAGTGGCTGTGTGGGGCTTTGCTCCCAGCTGGGGTAAAACTCCAATAGTCCTTTTCACAACTGTGCAAAATATATAAGAAAAAGTAATTAATTGTTACATAAAATTTCTCCAAAGCCACATATGTGGCTAATATTGTAAATGTTAGTCATTACCTTACAGTTTATAGACAGTGTAATGAAATTAAACCAGTATAAAACTAGTATGCTCCTGTCATCAACAGTGAAAAAGAGACAACAAAATCAGTATATTTTTTGCTTTGCAGGGATGTGCATCAAATTTCCAGTGTTAGGGACATTTCTGCTAGCAAAGATTGTGATCTCAGATTCTCTCCTCCTTTAAGAGGTCAATGATAAATGCTCTCATACTCCTGAGTTAAGCCTCTGTCACAAGTCTCTCTTGTATATTCCATTCCTTTATGATTACACTTCATATCTGTGTGGCAGAATCTCCAACAGTCACCTCAAAAATGGATTTGTATTTTCTTAACACTGCAACAGGTTCAGTATTGAGAAGACAAGAGAGGTTACTGCAGGTCAAACTATCCAGAAAACTTGTCACTGGAATTCACTTCTGACATGAAAGTTTGTTTCACAGCAGAAGAATAATGGATGAGCAAGAGCATCGAGCTTCTTCCAAAATCTAATTTTAAAAGAGAGAGAAATACTGGTTGTGGAATACTGGTGTATCTAAAGTTGCTTTTCAAAGCATACCAAGGTACCAAATCACAACTTAGAAGGTTCCCCACATCAAGGAGATATGTAAAACAGAATCCAACTGAAATCACTACTTTTTTGTGGAACTTTGTCATTTTTCCAGCAGCTGGTGCAACACATTGAGTTGCTTTAGTGTAATTAACATCCTTAAAAAGAGCACTTACTACATAAAGATCTAACAAGGATATCAGAGTTCAGAAAACACCAGATGGATTCTGAATCCCTTTGGAAAAACAAGAAAGCAAGCCAATATTGTCAAGGCCATATCCATAGCATGATTGTATCCTGTGAAGTCACTCCAGACCAAATTCACAATGCAATTAATCTGCATGGAGAAACAGTCAGCTTGGATTTAACCAAGTATTAATGTCTTCAGCAACAAACCCAACTTTACTAACAAGCTGATGGTGAAGAATGATCATCAGTTTCCCTGCTTAAATAAACCCTGTGAGGCAAAGCAAATTGCAACATTCTACTGGTCTGAAGCCCAGTTCTCCTTCTGTCTACTTTTTATCTCAAAAATATAAGAATTCAAAATAAAAAAAAAATTCATCCTTTTGATACTGGAAAGCTGCTGAGAAGTCCCTTTGGACTTGCCAGAGGCCATCTGTCACCCACACGTGAGTGGCTGTCCCTCAATTTGTGAGGGACGCAAAGCACTCAGCCATGGCCAGCCCCAACTCCTGGCAGGAGGTGACAAACTGCAGAGGGACAATTGGAAGCCCAGGAGCTCAGCTATTGCCCAGGCAGCTCTGGCCACAGGCAGCTGTGGTTCCTGAAGGAGCAGCATGGCAAGGGGTGTGACAGTCACACCAGCACGGCCTGGGGCTTGGTGTGACCTTCCACACTCTTATTGTGCCAAACAAGGAATTCCTTCACCACTTCCCATGGGCAGGCAGCAGTTCAGCCATCCTCAGGAAAGCAGGAGTCCATCATTCATAACAGAGACTGGGGAAGACAAACTCCATCACTGCAAGCATCCTCCTACTTTCTCTTTCCTCCCCAGCTCTATCTGCTGAGCAGGATCTCTCATGGTCTGCAATGTCCCTTTGGCCAATTGGGGTCAGCTGTCCCACTGTGTCCTCTCCCAACTCCTTGTGCACCTCCAGCCCACTTGCTGGTGGTGTGGGGTGAGGCAGAAAAGGCTTTGAGACATTGCAAACTCTGCTCAGCAGCAATGAAAATATGCCTGAATTATTGACACCATTCCCAGCACAAATCCAAACCACAGCCCTGTACCACCTACTATGGAGAAAAGTGACTCTATCCCAGCCAAAAGCAGCACAAATGTACAGTGAAAACCAAATATTTCAGTCTAAAAGAACATGCTACGTCAATGTCAGTGAACGGAATACTGCAGCATCTCAGTCTTCCAAGCTGGCCCAAATGCTTCTTTCAGTCCTGTGACTATCTAAGGGCTGGTGCTTGAGTTTATTATGTGCAGTTACTTCTTTTCAGTAAGAATCCTGCATGACAGCAGCTGCAGCAGGTCAAAATAAAAACACCAACTAACAGGTTTGGAGCCTATTGTATGTGCAGGGATGCCCCTATGAAGGCAGGAATGATGCATCTGGCTCCATGTTTTCAGAAGGCTAATTTATTACTTTATTATACCATTTTATATTTAAAAATACTATACTATACCAAAGATTTCAGAAAGGATGCTTACAGAAGGCTAAAAAGATAATAATAAAAACTCATTACTTTCTCCAGAGAGTCGACACAGTTTGGCCCTGATTGGCCAATGAGTCAAAACAACTCACACGGGAGTTTAATCAATCACCCGTGGTAAACAATCTCCAAACACATTCCATATGAGCACAACACAGGAGAAGCAAATGAGATAAGAATTGTTTTCCTTTCTCTGAGGCTTCTCAGCTTCCCAGGAGAAAAATTCTGGGCAAAGGGATTTTTTCAGAGAATGTGAATGCCATAGGAGCCCACCCCCTTTCAAAGGGAATTTCAAATCTCATGTCTGGATCTGTAAGCTTATCTATCAGTCACAGAATATTTCTGGCACTTTTGCTATAGCATTTCATTGAGGTTTTTGAAGTGCACTTAAGAAAAATTAACATCTGACTAAAAAACTTGGTGACTGTGGTGTCTTCTGCAATGGTGTGACACAACAAATGAAAATGGATGAACAGTGCTGTTAATGTAAGCTCAGATCTGATAATTAAAACTCCATGGTATGTACAATTCCCAGTTCTAGGGGAGGGAGTGAGGAGGTCTCTCTGTCAGGCTGGTGGCTGCAGACCCCTGCAGTCAGCAGTCTGGATGAGGAGATATTTGAAAAAGAGGTGGTGCTTCCTTTCAGGTCTTGTTTTATCTCCAGACATGTGGTTATTAGTTAAAAGGTTGTTAGGAAACCATAGAGATGCCAGGCACAGGGCAGGTGCTTCATAGCAGGGCTACAATGTGTTTCAGAAGAGACACTGAGCATTTTAGATTCCCTCCTTTTGCCAGATGGTTGAAATTGTCCTGAATTGTTTTTTGAGTCTTCAGGAAAATACATACAAATCTGCTTTTCTACTTCTTTTAAATTATTCATCTGGGAAAACAATGAGTCATATTGGGGCCATCAGCATCAACAAACAAAATAAAAACACAAAATTAATATAGTGCTTCTCAGTCTGTCAGGATTCATCTAAGGAACTTAGTGACATGCAGTAATACTAATTCCAAGAGATTCACAGTGCACCAGAAAGGCTGAATAAGTCCATGAAGCTAAGAGTATCCAAAATTGCTATAATAAATATTGTTAAACCTCAGTGTTTTTAGAGACATGTAAAACATCAAGCTTCTGGATGTAAACCATCCACTTGGAGTTAGAAACTGGGAAGATACCCAGGGGATAATAAGTCTTATTGTACTTTTTACAGCAGTAATCAAAACATAGAGGCATTGAAACATGGAGACTCCACAGGCTCATGGAAGCAGTATGATCATTTAAATTGGCATTCACCCTGTTTCTAAGTGTACTTATCTCTAAAATGAGCTAAATACGTGCCTGAGGAATTTCATCATTTGCATTGTTGCTCACCAACCTGAAGGAAATGAGAAAATAAAAAAATGAAACACGTTTTTCTCCAAAAAGACATTTGATATTCTAAGAGTACTCTCTGTTTTCATTCCTTCTCTTTTGTTTTATTTTCAAGTTTTAACTAAGCAGCATTCTTTTTCTGGGGTTTATTATTTAAATAAAGAGCCTGAGAGCTGAGATCAAGTAACAAAAATGTCATATCTGAGATTTATAAAGTTATACTGCACCATGTTATTAACTATACAAATGCCTGAGACAACAACAGATAATTGCAAAAGTGTTTCCTCTTTATATATTATTGATTATAAGTAATTGATACCAGAGCTCAAGATAAAATCAGATAGAAATTCAGTTTGCTATTGAGATCTAAGTATGCCCAAATGTTTACTATGAATTTGTTCTATAACCAAAGTCCTGGTTTAAGAACATTCTTTAATTTTTTTTCCTCTCTATCCTTTCAATTCACCCAATTATACATTTACTGAGACTAAATTGATGAAAATTGACCGTGTCAGAGTGTTTTCTCCAGCACTGTGTGATCTGGGAATTTTGTCTTTTTTTTCAGAAGAAATACCAAAGAGCAGTAAAAGAAAATGAGCAATTACAAACAAATAATTAAACATTACTTCAAGATGAGTGTTTCTGAGAAAACTCAAAAAATATTAGTCACATAACATGCTAGATGTTGCATAAGATCACATTAGGAGCTGTTTTTTCACCTCTCCTTCCCAGTTCACCAGTAAAGAGACAAGACAGAACTCCCATTTATGGATAAAGAAAAGCAGCGTGGAATGCAATACTTCCACTTATTTGTAGAGTTTATGCAATATTCTTCTGGGGAAAAGAAAACAAAATAACTCTGTTTGCATGAGCATCAGATGCTTTAAATTATGGAGAAGCATTTTCTAAATTCCTGTGATTTACATTTTGACCAGTACAGTTAGTTTGAGAAATAAGTACACCATCATCATGAAAATCAACCAGTGCAAGGAATTCATAAACAAGGACAAAAATAAAAGAAAAAAGCAACCAGCAAGTGCAGCATCTTCACATTGCAATTCACAGAGATGCTTTTCTTGCGCAGAATGAGCAACAACATATCAGATAGAAATGGGCACCAGGAGTGACAATATTTGGAATTGCCTAGAAGCCAAAGAAAACAAAGACATGGCTCTTGACTTGCATACAAGACCTAACAGGATCCCAGATTTTCTGGCAACCAAAAGAGTTCTTGGTTTGGTTTCAGGTCATAGCAGAAAGATGGCAAGGGAGGTTATTTTTGTTCTTTGCTCTGGACAAAATTCTTCTTTATTTGTTTAAAAATGGCCTGGATTTCCACAAGTGCTGAGAAACTTTTTCTAGGACTTAGAACTAGCTCAAAATACTTTTTACAGGTTTTTGCACAGATACTGTAGCATTGGTTTTGACTTAGCTTAACATTTTAGTTTAATGCTTTAGACTGTAAAATTATTCCTCCTTTATAGTCAGTTTCACTCCCAGCAGTGTTTAGGTGGGAGAAAAAAGCTTCTGGGAGGAAATAGAGAAATCAAGGGGATAAGCTTTAGCAGTAAAATGCTATTAAATAATGGATACCAGGGACAATGTTAAGATTTATTTTCTGCATAGGTATGGAAGGCAATGGATAAAAAAGCACTTACAGGCAAGATAGATAAGCATGCAATTTCAGTTCTGGTAAACCTACACTGTGACAAAAACAAATTGTTTCAAGTTTGCTGTACCTCAGTCTCCAGTTCAGAGCAGCTAGCCAGAGCCTCTTCCCTCTTCCCTCCTAAGAAATCTCACTTCTCCTGAAGGGGTTTCCATGGCTATGTGAAAACACACATATAATTTCTTCTATCAGGTAAAATACCTGGGAAGGCACCTGATGATTATGTATGTGAAGAGGCCATTGATTAAATGTTTATCTCTAAGAAAATATCTGTATGGCCATGCAGAATTTCTGCTCGCTCCAGTCTTTCAGTTGGGGTAAAACCAGCACAAAACCATTGGGCTGCCTTACTGAAAGAACTTCTTGCAGGAATAGCTGGCAATTTTTTTTTTTTTTTTTGTGTGCATGTTTTTTTATTTTTGTGTTTGGTATTTTGGGGGGGGGGTTGGGTTTTTTTTGTTTTGTTTTTTGGTTTTTTGACTCTTCTAGCCTTTGCTTTACACTAATTCTTGTCATCCACAGGTGTGAGGGAAAAGAATAAAAATGGAATAAAATTGAGAGTCAGATAAATGAAATTACTTGTCTAAGGATCTTCCCAATGATGCAGCCAGAAAAAGAATCCAAATCCTTGCAGTTATCTGCTGTCCAAAAGTGATTATATGACCACCTGATATTTCTCATTGTGTCATTCTTTTGCCTGGATTTAAGAGAAGTATTCTCTCCTCTGTAATCATTGCCATTTTCCTGCAATATCTTCTCAAACTCTGTAGTTGAGATCCCAACCTGCCTTTTTTTTCACCTGTCTAGTGAGAGATTCAGCCCAGTAGGATCTGGTCCCATGGAAATCTTCAAAAGAAGCTACCAATTGCATTGTCTGAGTGAATACATGCACTGGCAAATGCTTAAACTAAGATTACACACACAGCCCTATGTTCAGAGCCTCACTGTGCTCTGCAGCCTAATTGAAAAAAATACCCTGAAATTCCCTCTGCAGCCCAGTGAAATCTTTGTGGATCTTTGGCTGTCTGTCAGGTAGACATTAATAGAAAACAAGGCAAATGTGTGAGAGACTGGACATCCCATGGAACATTGTCTCTCTGGTATAAATGAGGCTATAGGATAAAAATTATGGTGTCTGCCTTGATGGCAGGCCCTTTGGATCAGAGGCTTAAAGGAAACCTGCAAAGCCTTTCAAAAGGTGATTTCCAAAGCAAATCTGTCAGAAATGCACTGAAGACTGTGACAAAGTACCTTTTGCTGGATTGAATTTTTGTGCTGTTCAGGGGAAGCAAACAAGTAGTTTCTAAACCTGGCATGTGTTTGTCATCATTGTCTAAAAGGGAGCTTTACTGGTAGGAAGAAGCAGAACTTCACCCCCCTGTCTCTCTAGCATCCTCTAGAAGGGTTGCCCTGCTGGCTTTGGGGCTGAATAGAAGGGGGGCAAAGGGCTGTGATAATGAAATGTCCTTGTCCCCATGGTTAGAAGTGAGTTCATACACTATTTTGTTTCCAGAGGAAATTCTCCTACTAATATCCTGCTGGCAGATTATCTCCTGATTAGAATTCATTCTGTCCCCTAGAGATGCAATGTTTGTGCTGTGTCCCCATGGGGAATGCAGAAATGCTGCATCAGAAGAGGCTCCTTAAGCAAAGATGTACCAGCTCTGACTGAACTATACAATGCAGGCACCATTCTATTTTCTCTTTGCTGCCTATCTCTTCTCAGAAAACAGCAGCCTACAGCTCTGAGCATCCTTTTGTAAAGACCAGTTTTGTCATTTCTATTGTTAGTGCAATTCTTTTAAGATAAAAAACCCCTTATGATTAAGGACCTTCAATGGCTATGCAGCAGAATTGTGCCCTCTAAATCAACAACTGCTGCTCAGAATATTCTCATCCAGAGAAAAACAAAGCAGAACCCTCCTCCCCCAACTAAATCCCTCACAGGGGAAATAACTTTGGAGTAAATTCATGTGGTGGTGTTTGCAGGGGTCCCAGGACGAGGGAAGAGACAAGAATGTTGACTCCATGTTTCAGAAGGCTTGATTTAGTATTTTATCATATATATCATATTAAAACTCTACTAAAAGAATAGAAGAAAGGATTTCATCAGAAGGCTAGCTAAAAATAGAAAAAGAATGATAACAAAGGCTTGTGACTGACTGAGACAGTCCAGACAGCTGGACTGTGATTGGCCATTAATCAGAAACAACCACATGAGACCAATCACAGATCCACCTGTGGCATTCCACAGCAGCAGATAATCATTGTTTACATTTTGTTTCTGAGGCCCCTCAGCTTCTCAGGAGAAAAAATACTAAGGAAAGGCTTTTTCATAAAATATCATGGCTACAAATCCATTTGCAGAATCCCTGCCCTTTTTTTGCCTGGTTCCAGTCCTTGAGTCAAGCTAGCAGTTGAAAAGCAGGTATAACTGTTAAAATATAAAGAAAATGTTTTGTTTTTCTCTGGGGAGACAATGAAATATGGCACCACATTTATTCATGCTGTGCTTCTCAGGCTGGCTTCCTCAGTTCTCTAATCAGGTAGCTCTGGGTGATTTCTTCCACTGATGATTTTTTTTCATCCAACTGTATTAAAAAAACAAAACAAACCAAAACCAAAGATGTTTTACAAATACCTAAAGTTAAAGAACACAAAGATTATTTATTTTCAGGACATATTGACTGGAGTTGACTCAGAATCATGAAAGTTGTAGGAAGGTCAGGAGAGTATTTCCAAACACTGAGTTCATAAATCCTGGAAAATGTTATTTTTTTTACTAAAAATTCATGCTGAATAGCATTTGTTTTGTTATTTTCTGTTGATCATTAGTGCTCAGCTTTGAAGAATCAAGTCAGGGACACAAACATTAGCAGGCAGCTCAAGCAGCCAAACTTTTAACGTAGGTACAGAAAAAATTGAAATAAACAATGAACTTCTCACAAAACAGCCAGAGATTGAATGCCTTTTTTTCATGCTAAAGTAAACTTAGAAAGGAAACCAAGATTAAAAGCTTGTAAAATAATATTATGCTAACTCCAGGAAGAATATTATTTATAAAGTTTCTGAATAGGTTTGCTTGATGATCCAGTCTACCCATTAGTGTGGTTAGGGTACTCCTAATTGACTCATGATAATTAATTTGTTCTTAAAGCATGAATAGTGCTCTGGGTGCTTAGCAAACAATCCAGGTGGCTGTAAAGCCAGGAGACTTACTGTGAGGAGACTTATGGTCTAATTATCTAACAGTAATACGTTCCAGGATCACAATGCCAAAAAAGAGCCATCTTTATCAGGCTCCATTTTAATCTTTCTGTAATAGAAAAAAAATTAGAAAACTCTTTCTGCATTCTTCATGGCACCACTTTGGCAGCAACTGAGAGCATTACTAGTCACCCCTCATAGCAATATTTGGTATATTGGAGCAGAGCAGGGAGAGCAAACATTCCCTGCTGCTAATGGGACGTGGTGGTTTGGATGGGATGTGCAGGGGATGTGAGAAATGAAAATTCTGGGATGTGAGCTGAAAAGTATGTCATTCTCTCAAAAGAAGTTGGGGATGTGGAGGGTTTTCTGCAAACTAAACCTCTACAAAGTCTACATTTGAGAAACCAAAACAAACCAAAAATCCCCATGCATAGGTGTGGCCCTGTTTGGACCACTGCAGTTTTAATTTCCAGCTGGATGTTGTTGCACTGACTTTAGGGCACACCTCCTCCTGGTCACTGCAGATTTCACAAGCATGTGGCCCATGTATGGCCATATAGTAAAAATGCTGGGGGACAAATGTGCCATCTGCATAAATTAATCAAGAAGGATATTGTTTATTCATCTGGTGAAGCACAGGGGAGAATTTATCCCTGATATTCTGAGTTACAATGAGTTCATATGTGATATGAATATTTAGAAATCCATCTTTCTGCAATTCGGGCCAAGCCAAAAGAACCTTCCTTTAGCAACATTCCTTACCTTGCAGCCCTGGGTAATCTTTCATGGCCATTTCCTCCAGATGCTGAACTGCAGCCTTGTAGCAAAGCATGTTGGCCACAGCTTTTCAAAGGGCTTACTCTGAGAGACAGCCTCAGTGCTTGTGTCACTGTTGTAGAACCCTGATTTGCCACCCAGAGTCTTTGGGAAGAATAGCAGGGGGCTGTCTAAGTCCTCTCCATGGATGTCAGTGGAGTAGAATGGCTCTCCTGAGGAAAGCAAGATGCATTCCACGACCTGGATTTCCATGTCTTTGTACTTCTGGGGGTTATACCTTCCTTAAATCCATCACCTCTTCCCCTACTAAATAAAACTTCTCTTCCCTCTCTCCCATTCTTGGTAATTGCTTAATCAAATTTTCACTTCTAAGCAGATTAGGCATATTTTATATTAAAAACATAGATCTGAGCATGAGAAGAAACCATGCTAAGGTGAACCCTGAACTTTGCTACTCCCTCCTGAATCAGCGCAGTAGAAGTGCTCAGTGCTGTGTCTCTGTGCAATGTAAATGTCCCTCAGCCAGCTGACCTAAAGCTGGCTTGTTTTCAGGTGTTCTCATTTTGGGCTGTAAACTCACCTTCTGCTTCACAGCTTGTTAAACTGCTCAAGCAGAGAAAGATCTTCTATATGCCTTCAGGGTGGAACATTATTTACTGTTAGTGGGAAACTGCCAATCAATTCACTTCATTCCCAGAAAAGCAACACCCAAACCCTTGTGGCAGCACCTACAGGATCCTCTTGAAGTGCTCAGTTTGCACAGGAATCCTTCTCTCTGGTGGCTGTCTGTGCCCACCTCTTATCTGCAGGTACACACACAGGCACTGGCTGCTGCTTTTCTGTTGTCCCTCATGAGTGAAGAAGTTCAGCTGCAGGAGAAAAACTTGAAAACTCTTGCTTTCTGTTCTTCCAGACAACATGGGTGCAATTGCACCTGGCCTGCTCTGATGTACCACAGTAAGTACTGCATGATCCTCAACATACTGCAGTGTCCTGAGATACCAGCATCTGAGATACCAACACTCAGATGCTGGATAAAGCATCTTCATCTTTACTTTTCCTACAAACAGTGCATAACATAATGATTTTTATTTATGTATCTGCATAATTAGAGATATTTATCTGTTAATGTGGAACTTTACAGCTAAGAAAGTGCTCACCTGGACTTTATGAAGCCCCTTTTGGATTAAAGACATTGCTGAGGCTGTAGTGAGGTCTAACAGGCACGTTGTTTCTTTAGTTCTCAAACACTTTTACCTTGATAAGGATTTTCCAATCAGTGCCTTCCATTATCTTCCAGAAATGTTAATTGAAGACATATTCACATCAAACACTTCTATCTTATCTGAAGGAGGTGTGTGGAACAGAGTTTCAGTATAATAGAAATACTAATATTCTGAGACTGTAATTATATTCACACTTCATGCACTGCTAGAATGACTTGCAAGTTCAAGTTATCAAAGGCAGCAGTTGTGTCTCTGGATTAGTGATGAAGAAACACTTAATATCAGCTAGTAGATGGGAATGTCCCAAAGTTTGGGATGGGGTTTCTATTATTTAGCACTACTTACAAAATATAAAGTCTTACACTTTTCTCAGGAAATTAATATTCATCTAATATGGAGGAAAAAATGGTTTTCTCAGGAGTAAGATTCCTTTTCTTAAAGATCAGGAGAAAACCACTTTTTGGACACCTTTTCTACTTCAGAAGGAAAAGAAAATCATGGATAAATTTTTACTCCAATATTGAAGGTCATCTGAATAAAGGTCTTTGGAGAGTTTTTTTGGTTGGTGCTGTTGGGTTCATGGCCACAAGTTCTGAGCCTGCCCAGTCCCCAGCCAGCCTTGCTCATCCTCCTGACCCTCCAGCAGGGCAGGAGGGACCCAGCCCAGCCCAGCTGCCACTGCTGGGAGATCTCCTGACTTCTCACCTCTGAGGTTTGGGCAGCACAGAGCTGCAGAGCACCCATGTACCAGCCTGAGCAACACCATCTTCTGCACTAGTACATGATAAATGGAAAAATGTAAAAGATAAATGTAAAAGTAAATGATTGATGGCCTGAATTTCTTGCTTTTTTCATTGGTATCAGACTACATTGAAGTTATTTAGTTTTCTCTATGATGATCATTATTTGCTGTCTCACTAGGACAATGAAAATTGCCTGAGTTTCCCTGGACAGAAAGGGAAGTAGGAAAGGTGTTGGGGATGCTCATCCCCATTCTGCTTCACCCTTTTTTCTTCAGATACAGCCAAAGTCTGACCATGTCTAGGAGACAGAAAGTGATGCAGTGCAAAGTTATTTGGAAGATGGGACTGAAAATGCTATTGCTGTTGCAGCTATGATAAATATTCTAACTTAGAAATTGGTATTCCAGTTTCTCCTCTCTACAGAGATCTGAGATACTTCCAAGGTGCCTTCCTTTGGGATGCAGGACATTGAGAAAGGGACTACAGGGGACTACACAAGACAGAGCCTCTTGTTTTCAGTGGAGAAATAGAGCAACACTAAAGTCTGATCAATTGTCAGTGGACCATTTTAAAAACTGTTGCCACAAAAGCCATGAAACACATATGAGCAGAATGTCACTGAGGGCTGCACACACAGGGAAGAGTCACAAAACTTCCTTGTTTCCTTCCCCCCAGCAGACTTTGTTGTCTGGACTGCAGATCTGCATTGCATGAATTTCCTGTGAAGTATGAGTTGTTATCCTACCAAAGAGCGTAGGAATCCCTTTATGACCTTAGTTTTATGAGTGTGACTGTGGAATTTTGGAAAGAGAAAAAATTAAAGTAGATACAGATCTTTGATTTTTCTCCTCATGATTAAATAAGTAAGAGCTGGGAGAAAGTCAGGACTTTCAGAACTCACTTAAAATAAGTTGCTGTTTCAGATGCCACTCAGGAAAAGTAAAGCTGACAGAAACTACTGAAATGAAGTAATTGAGGGAGCTGTACTCATTAGCACTAATAATGAGTAGGATTATGCTTAAAGGTAGTATTGGACTCACAGAGGTCAGCAGCAGACCTCAGACTAACCTAAGTGGAACAGAATCAAACACATTAGTGATTCCTGCAGTTCTGTGAAATATTTCAAGCAGCAGCAGCAGTATCTCTTGATTACTAATTATAAATTATGGACATACAAAACTCTAATTTAAATTGAAGTTGCTCATAGTGAAGTAGGGCTGCATTGATTAATTGATTAATTCAGGACTCCTCCTGCTGGGCAGGTATGACACAACTAGAAGCAAGGCAAACTCCAATGAAATAAGAAATAAATTAAGATTTTCTTTGTTTACTTTTCTGTAAAAAGCTTCCTCTGCAGCTAAAGGATATCGTGTTTTAGGATGGTACCTTTACACTTCTGCAGAAGGATGCCCTGGGTTTGTTTGCTGCTGAAGTCAGTACTTATTGATACACCTGTGTTTGTCATGCACTGCTCTTTTTGTCTGAAGGGATGAGTTCAATAATGTGTGTGGCAAACTGCCTTGAGACTGTTCAGTTGCCATCCTCTTCCCTGAGGATGCCAAAAAGCTGAAGGATTATGTGATGTGTCTGTATTTTTGTTGAGGATAAACCAGCAACAAGCTTGTCCTAACAGTCAAAGGGAACTCAGACACTTCTGGCTTCTGGCAATTGTTGACTTGAATTAGATTCAACTCAGTGGCATGCCCTAAACTCTCTTTGTCTCTTGGACAGTTATTTCATAATTATTTTTAATCCCTTCAAACAAACTTAATTGGGCAGGAAAATACATGTGCTTTTGGGTTGCATAACTCTGAATTGAAATTGTTTAGGATTTTGAAATCAACAAATCATGGACATAGAGTTTTGATAAACACTTAAGGAAGAGATAGACTTTTTAAAAAGAAATTTGCTCCCAAGTCTCTGACTTCAAGAACTTGAGAATTAGTCTAAGCTAATTTCTAAGGTCTAAGGTCCAAAGTAGGAAGCACAACGGCTGCTTTGATTACCAGGATTGCTTTCAAATCCATACTCCCTGCTACAAGAATAGCAGGAGGATGCAGTACAGAGCCAAGAGGTCACTCCTTGGAGAGTGTGCCCTAAAGCCAGCTGAGGAACAGAGAATGGGATGAAGGAGCAGCCCTGCACTGCTGATCTGCAGCTCCCTTTGACACAGCTTTGCTCCGAGGGTGCTTGCAGCAATGTCACACACTTGTGAGGATAATGAAGTACTGAAACATGCCTTTGCCTTGATCCATAGCACTTCCTTTTCAACACAGAGGAGAACTTAGGAGGAAAAAAAATTATTTTCTTATCAAACTTTGCCAGTGCTTTTTATTTTCCTCTCAGGCAAAGATGATGTGGAGTAAAACAGTGGTGTTGCCTTTGCTGCTCTCTGCTAATAGAGAGCAGCTTGTATCACCATCATGCTGCTGCTGAAACACAAGATGTGTTGAATTGCAGAAGCAAAATTGTCAGAGAGGCTTCATGTAAGGTCTAAAGCACGATGAAGTATTCTGTGAAGTTCTTTCCAGCTGTTTGTCTAATCTTATAATTTATAGGCAGCTGGCAAACATTTCCATAGTTTTTGCAGTCAGCCAGCTCTGATGCTCCAGAAGTCATAAAGCTCTCAATAATGCTCATTCTGTTACAAATGGGAATAAATTCCTCTGAGTTCATCCTCCAAGAGCCTTCTTGGCTCACAGATCACCATTTATTGTAATATTGTATGTAATTAATTATCATATTGCCTGCAACAGCCCACCTTCTTTTTTTCCTTTATAATCTCACTCCTCCAATTTATTTTTAAACTAAAGTGAATTTGCTGTTATTGAAGTTATATTTTAGAGACAATTTATTCTTATAAGTTTTCTCCAAAATCTTCATTTCCCCCCCAGATATTGACATTTCAATTTTTTCTTTGGAAATCTCAGGCCCTTAAATTTAGACTTTCTTTTTTTAAAAAAAAGAAAAGCTGAGACTGTCAGGAAACCAAACAATTCTAAGGGATTCAACTTCAAGAAAAATGCCAGATATCATGAAGTTAGTGATTAAAATTGCAAAAGCTGGCAGCATGACAATTACAGGTGATGAATATGTATGCCAAGGCTTTCCAGACATAGTAATTAACAGATTGAGGTGCCTGAATGCTGCATGCAACCAATTTAGAAATGAGGGTAACTCTTCAGCTTTAGGCTTTGTTCTGTACTGAACATCCAAACACAGAAGTCACAGCTGAAACCCACAGAAAATTAATGACAGAGCAGACTGGTTTTAGCACCTTCAGCAGGTATGGGCAATAGCTGCTCATTGGTAACAGGTGTTTCTAATTTAAAAAAGGCATTTTAAGGTGTGGTTGTGCAGTGTTGTGGCTCTTCCCAGCATTGTCTCCTCATACCAGAGCAGGCTCGTGGTGGCCACAGGCTGCTGGTACCTGCATGGGGGTCTCTGCAATTCAATTCAGTTCATGTTGCATGGACTCCTGAGCAGAAGCAGTTCCCCTCCCATCACTGGATATCTGCCCACTCCTTTTAGGTAAGCTGGAAATATGGTTACACCATAGGTTTTTTTTTTTTTTTGTAATAAGAAGACAGGACAAAAAGAAAAAGAGAACTGCAATTTTGCTCGCTTCTTTTCCCTCTGCACTTCTGTTGTACCAGAAATGTTAAAGATGCTTTCCTTTCATTTACGAAGTTCAAATACCTTTTTTTTCTTGCCTCTCTGTGTGTAAAGCCATGGGCTGTGAATTTTTTTTAGTCCTTTTTTGTAGACCTTGTTTGTATCTGCCTTCACAACTTCCACTGGCAAGAAATTCCATAGCCAGTCTGCAAAGAAGCGATTATTTGTGAGGCTGCTTAAACAAAGCTGGTAGATTCAGTTTGTCCCCATTGTTATAGTGGATGGTGAATAACAGCTCTGCAGGCACCACTCTTCTCTGAAGAAACAGAGATCTTATACTCTGGAACAAATCAAACATTTAGCTTGACACTGTGTCAGGGAATAGAAGTGGAAGAAATAAGAAAAGTGGATTTTGAGGGAGATTCTAGATTAATTAGTGTAAAGCAGGCACAGTTTAAAGTCAGTCAGATAGGGATTTATGAGTGATAGCAGGAAGCTATTCATAGAATTGTCAAGAGCAAATTATGTCAAACCAATCTAATTTTCTTCTACAATGTGGTTATAAGCCTTGTAGGTGAGAGAGAAACAGAAGATGACATGTGTCTTAAAGCTTTAAGCAAATCTCACATGAATTAAGAGGCAGAAATATGGTTTTGATGAAACTTTTACTGGGTGAGAGTAAAATGGGTGGAAAACCAAAGATATAGACAGAGTAATGATCAGTGCTGAGCAATGGCAGGAGAGGCAAAGGGCAGACACTGATTACCAAGAAGCTCCCCTTGAACCACCACAGTGAGGGAGAGCTTTACTGTGTGGGCTGCCCAGAGAGGCTGTGGAGTCTCCCTCACTGGAGGCACTTAAGAAGCATCTGGACACAATCCTGTGCAATGTGCTCTGGGATGACCCTGCCTGAACAGGGAGGTTGGACCAGATGATCCACTGTGGTCCCTTCCAACCTTACAAAATCTGTGATTCTGGGAAATGTGTGAGGAATCCTCAAAGCAGCAGAGAGTAGTGATTGTGTTGATGGCCAGGCAGGGGACCTGTTGACATTAGTTTCAACTAAAACCAGTTTTCCACAGATGCCCTGCCACCTGCTTCCCACTGACTTCTTGCTCTTCCAGGATCCAGTGTCACTGGCCCCACTGAAATCTGCATCAGAGAGAGCTTTTGCTGTCTGAGACCCACTGCACCCTGCATAAACTGTCCCTTGAGCACAAACTGGGAAAGGACCAGTAACTTGTTTGTTCCTTTCTCTTTGGGTTTGCATTACAGCACTTTAACTGGATCATGCTGCAGGTAACATGGTGTATCCTCAGCCCCATTCTGATTCAGGTTTGTTTTTGTTTATTTTATTGAGGGAGGAGAATGTGTTCTTAATATCAAAATCTTAGAAGTTTAGACTCTGATTATTTTTGGTGAGGAAGATTGATGGTGCAGTTCTGTTTGTCAACTCTCAAATTAGCAGTCTCACAGATCTTTTTCCTTTTGAAGGCACATTAATATAAAGGCGAGAGGAAAACAGAAAAAAAATCACCCAAACCCTACAGAGTCATATGTTAGTCAGGCAAAGTCACAGAGAAGATTCAAACAGCTTGGTGTGTTTGATTGAAGAAATAAGATATGTAGATGAAAGAAGATCCAGAAGCTTTTGATCCCTTTTATATGTTCTTGCTTGGGGGTTGAGAATTTGGACATAAGAGCATTTCAGTGTACCTCTGTTTTAAGCAGAAATGAATTTCTGCAGCAGGAGCAATCAGGGGAAAATGTCATCTGATATTTAGCATGAATATGGAGGCACATTGAATGTGTAAATATGCCAGATAAATGCAAGTTAGATTTTTCATCTGCTCTTCCACCAGAAGTTGCCTGCAACAGTAGTCTAATGCTGTGGACAAATCAAGAAACTCATATTTTTTGTCTATGGCCATTTGATAGTAAACTGAGGTTTGAATGAAAGGTGTCTACTTTTTTAGCCAAGAATGAAATCGTCCCTGTGTCCTAGGTGGAAAAAGGGAAATCAAATTAACCAGAAAGGTCATGTAAAATTCCTCAGGGCCTTAAATTCATCTTCTGTGACACTGGTGCTTTCCTGTATTGGCTGGTAATTTGATAATATTTGCACAATACATGCATCACACTTCATTACATTTTCTCAACAAAGACAATAAATTGTGTCTATTTTATGTTTTAAAATGTTCATATATTTAATAACTGACGTAGGTTTTGGCTAACAGCTTGCAGATGTTGTAAAAAAAAGTAAAAAAATTTGGAAAAAAGTTGTTGTAAAAACACCTTGCAGGGGTTGAAAAGACTAGGGGAAAATATCAATTCTAGAACTCTTGAAAGAGGGAAATAATACTTTATCTCTTGTGTACTCTCACAAGAACTTATCTCAGAATCTCTGAGAATGGAAAAGGTACTCTTGAGTGCTGTCTGTGTCTGAACTGGGTGAGGAAAAGTCTCTAGGGAGAGGACTTGAACATATGTTATTTTAAATATATGAGTAACCTGTTTTAGTTTAGAGAAGGGTTAAATTCTCTGATTGTGATCCCCTTTTAAGCAGATCTGTAATGTGCAAACCTGGCCCTGCCCCCAGAACTTTTCCTTTTGGTATATTGTAGCTTATCCTAAAGAAACATTCACTGAATATTGCTGTGGTTTTAGCAGAAAGCAGCTTTCTTTTTCCTTGCTACTCTTTTGCACAGCAGTGGCATAAATCTGTGTGTACCTAGCTTTTCAGATTAACTAACAGCATCTTGGCAAAATCTGTTAAGACATTAACTTGTTTAGGTATTAGTGCTATTATCTATTAATCTGCCCAAGCCCAAAGAAAGTGAGCTGCACAATCTTGAAGATTTATATATTAGGTTCCCTAGGTTGTTCCAATGAAAATTATCATAAATCACAGCCCTTGAGTATTTTCTTAACAATTGTTGAGCCAGTGCACACTAATGAACTCTGCTCATTTATTTACCCAAAATACCTTACCAAGGGAAAAAGGAAGTGGCAGAGACAAAGCATCATGTTTTCAGACCATCCTTAGAGATTTTCCAAAGTGCCAGCAGCTGCAGGTGTTCTTTGCATTAAATTGCATGCAGTTTATCCAAGGGGAATATCATTCTGTATCAATTGAAAAGAGCAAACCAGCCCCAGCCTGGGAATCTTGCCTCTGAGCTAACAATAATTCTTTCCCAGAAGCCCATTAAAGATTCCAGGTATTTTCCATGATTTGTGCACCTTTTTTGGAAACCCACACTTTTAGTCTAGAAAGATTTAAACAAACCACATCTGTGGTGCTAAAAGCATCTCTCCCTGAAAACCCTTCCCTGGCATGCTGAGTGTGCACCCTCCCAGGCATTCCAAAGGATCCCCCTGGGCAGCCTTTGTTCTCCTTTGGCACCTGCCTCCTGCCCCTGGCACGGGGGGGGGGGCCCAGCAGCTGTTCCACAGGGATGGGAGAGGTTCCTGCTGCCACTGCCACTCCTGCTATGCCTCTGTGGCTTTGATATTTCTGCCAAAATTTGCAACTTGCTGGAACCAGCTTGGGTAAAACTTGGGGGGGTAATGCCACCAAAAGTGTAAGCAGCACAGTGGGCTGTTACAAAACAAGAGTGAGCTGTAATGGATATTTACAGAAGGAGAAGTGAGGTACATGATTTTGCTGTTCCCTAATAGTGTCCATCATTTAAAAGCTTGCATTTTATGCAATGACTGGTTTGTGGTTTCCCTCCAGTTGCCTGTTTACTGTAGTGTTTTAGTTTGCTGATCATCCATCAAAAGAAATAACCCCACATCAACTCCCATATGAGGGCCCACGTGTGAAATTACATTTTCTGAAGTGGGTGAAAATAATCCCCTGTTGCTAAATGGCAGACTACACTTGCCTGCTGACACTGGTATTGAAGAAATAAATAGAAGCAGGCCAGTAAGAATTATAGGTAAGATAATAGGTTTTTCACAGTGCATTATTAAAAGAGATTAGATTGGTTGCTACACAGAACATTATTTCTGTAGCTATACCCTGAGCAGTGTACAAAGTTTAAATTGATTTATCCCGGGAGTATCCAGGAACAGTCACTTCATAGAATTTTTTTTCCTTACTTATTAAATGATGCACCTCATAGCACTCATTTGTTGATTTAATATTCTACTTCTTTCCACTGCATGGGGCATAGTGCTATCAAGACTTCAGTAGGTTAGCACCTGTTTGCCCTCCTTGGTTTCCATTGGGTCCTGGTAGTGGGAATCTTTTGGAAGTGTTCTAAATCATGACTGCAGTTTGGGCTGAATATGAGAAATGGATTAAGACAGTGCCATTTGCAGAATAATAGATTCAGAGTGTCTTTGAAGATACATGCACTTGAATTCAGTACCTACAGAATGTTTGCTGTGCTAACAAGGTGTGTCCTTGCTTTTTAATTCTCCTGCTTCAGCTCCCAGCTCTCACTACAGCTGCCCAGCAGGAGAGCAGCTTGCCATGACAGTGTCCTGTGCTGTCCTGTCTGCCTTACAAACTCCAGATGAGCAGGATTTGTGTTGGAGTACTTACCTCATGCTTCAGCTCTTGGAAGCACTTTTCCTCTCTTCCCACTTTCCCCCTGCTGCCTCTCACTAATCTCTGCAAGCCTCCTCCTCTGTGCCTCCTCTAATAGCAGGTGTGGCACATTCTCACAGTGCTGGATTCCTGCTCTTGAAGGGTTTCTGAGCTCTGCTTCTTACAGCTTGATGCAATACAATTGAGCCAGCAGCTCTAATCTGCTCCCATACCGAATCTTTCCTAATCTCCTCATTAGGATGTCCCAGTGCTGGCCTGGATGGAGCTCAGAGACAGCAGTACACTTTTGCTGCTGGAGAATACTCACTTTAGAAACTTCTAAAGCCTCTATTTTTTGTATAAACTCAAAGTTTGTGTTTCTTGTGTGGCTGGTGAAAAACAGATCAGGAAATTAAGATCCTGTTTAAAACAGCATGGTGCAACTTTCCATTCCTTCATGTGCTTCTGAAGGAGAATGTCAGCTCTGAGAGTGGAGGCAGTGTTCAGGTTGTGATCCAGCACTGTGAGTAGCTGACATGAGCTGCCTGTAACTTTCCTTGGTTGTCTAAAGCAAGATGTTCAGCTCTG
Source organism: Agelaius tricolor (assembly GCF_023055355.1). Taxonomy (NCBI): domain Eukaryota; kingdom Metazoa; phylum Chordata; class Aves; order Passeriformes; family Icteridae; genus Agelaius; species Agelaius tricolor. Next base: position 11,152,225 of record NW_027269263.1, read on the forward strand.
TGGCTTGGGCTGCCCTTTGTTTATGGCTGCTCTGTGTGTTACCATAAAACCACTGCTTGATCCTTGTACTCAGCATCACAGCACAAAGAGGCAGCCAGGATATTTTGGCTGTTGAAACTTGTATTTTAATTTTTAAAGAACATTGATTGCCAGGATTTCAGAGGTGTCAGTGGGTGAAATAATGATCTGAGTGCTGAATAAGTCTGCCCAGGCAGGGAGAGCTGAGGTGAGGGGGACTCAGCAGGAGAGAACTTCCTGTGCTGAGAGAGAAATACCCACAGCCCCACTGTGTGGGATTTCCTGCAGGGGAGGGGATTTAACTCTGATGTTTAATTGAATAATGGAATGTGCTGCTGTGTTTATGTATTTATACACATTTTAAAATATAGAACAATATAGAAATATATGTATTTGCACACTCTTAATATGTATATACATTTCCACAGTCATAGTGGACTACTTTGTCAAATATATTCCCTAAGCAGAGACAGGCTCCATTTGACTTTGGATGGGGACAGAGGGTTAGGGGGATCCATATGATCATAAATATTTCTTCTGAATATTAGGTAAATGGTTGTCCCCTGTCAGTCTAGTGGGAATATCTAGAGTGATTCCAAAGAGAAGGTCTCAGCTTTTTTTGTGTCTTCTCTCCAGCAGACAAGAACAAGAACTTTGGCAAGAAACAAAGCTCCTTTTGAAAACATTTTGTAGGAACAAAATAAAAAAAAAAAGCTTAGAAAGACATTAAATAATTTAGTGAAGTTAAGAGCTCTGAAATAGTCAAAATCATTAGTAATAAATATATCTAGGTTTCTTGACAATGTTTATTTAACGATTTTCAGTATTTGATAAAAATGAATACTGATTAAATAATTAATAGCATTTATTAAGTACACATACTCAGGTTAATTAGATTGTATTATTTGAGTAAGGAATTAGATATTAAAAATTAAAGCCTTCTGCCAATTGCTAGCCTCACAAAGGATCACAGGGAAAGGGCCAGTTCCCCTATCTAAGCAATTCTATTGTTTTGAACACATCTTCAGTCCTAACATGTACAGCCTGAGGGATGGCAGAGAACATAAATGTTCCATCTCCTCTGCAGTGATGTACAAATTGCAATAGATGCTGCCATGGAGTGGAATTAGGTGATAAATAAGACCATACAAACTGAATAACAATAAAAAGCTTGATTTTTTCCCTATCCATACAGAAATGCTGGTTAATTCCTAGAAAAGGTAAAAGGGTAATAATTGGACATTTTTGCTGCTAATGAGTAAATCTTGCAAAGGAGCACTATAATGAAAGTTTATCATATAAATAAATTAGACTATGCAATAGTAATTGAGGGCATTTCCCAGCAGTTTACTGGTACTATTCCCTAAGATGGCCCTGTGTCTTTCCTGTAGACCCCTAGCTCAGCTCTTGGCTGTGGACATACTCTGATGTATTGTAGCATGATGGGACAAGTGCCAGTTGTTTCTTCTGCGGTGTCTGGTGTGAATCTGTCCTCAAAGGAAGAGAAACCAGCTCTGTTTTATGCAGTGGTACAAAAAACCCATCAGGACTGTGCCCTGTACCCCAGGGCTTTCCTTGATGGGTGGTGAGTGGAGCAGGCATTATGCAACATCAGTGCAATGCTTCAAAGACAGCACTTCCCAAGTGGAGCTCCTGTTCCACTGGTAACAGCCAGAATTCCCACTTGGAGCCTCCCCCTAGTTCTTATCCTTCCTATGATTTTAGGTGAAGAAAAGGGTTTTCTACAGGATACTTATTCCCTGGTGTGTCAGGAGTAAATGCAGGGCTATATTCTCATGCAGAGTGTGGTGTCCCTTTGGAATCTGTCTGGGAAACAGCTGAAACCACAGGAACTTGTGAGCTATAGCCATTCAGAAAAAGGTTTAGAGGAAACAGAAAGGAAATAGGTTGGGATATGGTAAGGAAGAGTAGAACACACTTCAGCCACAAGCAGCTTCCCCCAGAGCCCCTTCCACGCTTTCTGTATGTAGATAGATGATTAAAAAATAGTCTCTTTCCTCCTGCCAGTTTGACAGCTTTGGGGACTGGGGATTGGGTTTGAACTGATACAGATGTGTGCATCTGGCATCTCACTACTTCTATTTCCTTTGTTCTTAAGGTCTCTGATACCTTCAAAGCCACACCCTTGAGGCAGATCAAATTTTGATGCTTTGTTTTGCAGTGTTTAAATACTGCATATTATTATTCAATACTGGCACCGCAAAGTACATGAAAGTCTTTTTCCAAAATTCATTTAAATGCACTTATGTAGGGAAAATATATGCAATAGAACATGCAAGTCCTAACACTCATGCAGATGGTCTAATGCAGCTCCCAAGGCCATCTAGGTGGATTTTTTAAAATTAAATTAGACCCATGGCATACAACTCAATGTCAAAAATCGAACCTATGCATGCTTACTTTGAGTGAATATTTTTATACACCCCAGCATTTTAGGTGTCCCTCCCTTAACCTGGACAACCTGTGGATATTCATACAGAGAAAAATTGACAGATTTGTCAACTGCTATTGCTACAAGCAGTTGACACTGCTCATTCTGTAGTCCTGCTGAATACTCTGCCTTAGCACCTTGAATGATGCAATCACTCTTATCAAAATGATTGCATCATCCTCTCTCAGCACAAGCATCTCCCCTCTCATTCTCATGAAAATCTGGACTCTCATGACCTGGAAGAGCTTTACATCATTTAAACTGCAAAGACCACCCCTCCCCACTGGTGTGTGAGTGGGTCTGGCCTTACACAGCCAGTGCCAAGATGCTTTCTTTTGGGATCCCTTTTTAGTAGAAACAGACTTCAGTAGAGAACAGGAACAGTGTTTTCAGGTCTGCAGGAGTCATGGCCATGGCAGAGACATTGAGACCAGCCTAAACAAAACAAATCCCCTTTAGCAGCACACCAGGGTCATGCAGAACTTTGTCCAGCACAGACCCTTCTCAGTCTGAGCCAGGGAGGTTGGATTTTTGCCTTCCCACTTTTCTCTTTTTGACATTTCCACCTCTCCGTCTCTGCTACATTTCCGTTCTGTCATTATTGACCACCAACTTTCTTAGGGCTATGTTAATAAGAGGGTTGTTTTTCTGACCAGGGTTTATATTTATTCTTAGTCTTTTTGGATTGGTTTTTATTATATCACAATTGAGGAAAGCAGACCTTGATTAGTTCAAATTGTTTGGCAAATTTAATTTGTTTCAAGTATTTTTGACTGAGTCCCTCTAAACAAAACATGGGTGTTTCATTACCTTTTAACTAGCCTACAAAACCCCTTAAATAAATGAAAATTTGCTCAGTGTTACTTTTATTTCTTTGATGTGTTCAAACTTGTTTTCTTCCAGGTTGTGTGGGTTTTTTTTTTGTTTTTGTTTTTCTTTTTTTGTTCTGGTAGTGGTTTTGTTTTGAGTTTTAATTATTTGTCATAAACCTGTTCTAACTTTTTAAATAGACTGCTGAAAGTAATTTTTCACATATTTCACTGTGATGGTTCCACAATCATAATCTCACACTTGATTTATGTCACCTAGGATTGATTAAAAAAAATTCATGTAATATGGTTTGTTTTTCATATCCTGACTGAATCAGTGTGTCTTGGGAATAAGCCTCCCCTGTGACTGTGAAATACATTTTTATCAGACATACTTATTATCAGTGTTGCTGCTTCTGCAGTTATTGAATTAGAAGCATCCTGAAACTGAATCTAAAAGAGATGGGATCCAGCTAAACAAAGCTGTGTAAAAATCTTAAATATTTGTAGTCTGCTGGTTATCTGTTTCAGCAGAACTCATAAATCAGCTCTAAACCAGTTTATTGCCAAAGATAAGCTTGCCTCAATGCAGTTTAAAGATAAGTTTTCTCTTGGTTTCTCCTATGTCCTTGCCTCGTGTATATAAAGAGTATTGTTGGAATTAGAGATATTCCCCCGTGGAGAAAATTGGCTGCTTGTCATTCATTCCAACTCTGCCTGCTTCATCCTGTCTGATAAATATAAATTTGTATGTGTATATACATATATGAAACAGAGGTACTTATACATGTGTCTGTAATAACAGAAGAATTCCACCTTGAATTAATTGCAAAGATGCTTAATATTTTTTCTTCTACTTTCTTCATATGCTGATTAGAATATTGACATTTATAGGTCATCTCTTTCATATAGAATGGAATTCTATAGATAGAACAGGTATCAGGTACAACTCAGGAAAGAAAATTCTGAATCTGATCTATGCTGGGTGGAGTTCATCCTAGGGTCAAGAGAAACTCTATTAATCCCTCATCCCTTCTTCTGTCAACTGTGGTTTTGGGTTTGTTTGCCGTTTTGTTGGGGAATTTTTATGGGGGGAGGCAAAGGATGGGATGGTGGAAAAGGATTCTCTGACTTTTAATACATGAAATTCTAGTAGATTATTCTATTCCTTGAGCCTCATGAAGTTCCGTTTGTGTTAATCCTATTTGCAGGATGCTTAGATACTGTGTATTTCTTTAACAATAGTGTGAATAATTTAAGTCATAATTTATGATTAACTTCAGCATAATTTACAGCATAGAGTTTGCAAAGAAAAATGTTTATGCAAATAATGGAAGCTAGATTTTCAGTAATGCTGATGATAATACATCTTCTTATCTGTGTATAATATACCACAGTATTATAGATAATACTGTGCTAAGGCAGAGTATTCAGCAGGACTACAGAATTCTTGGGGATCATCAAATATCTGTTAGCTATTAAGATTTAGGCAGCATTAATTAGCAGATCCTATGAATCTCAGCTGGAAGCATGATGCAGTCAGTACAAGGTGGCTGCTGGAGTGCAGTGGGAGAGAGGGAGGCATGGAGGGGAAAGCACAGGACACCTGGTTCCTAACCACATTGTCTGTTCTCTTCACTATTCTAGAAATGACTACCTTTGGTTAAAAAGCAATCACTTATGAGATAAAGTTAAAGAAAAGCAAAAAGCTGGGGTGACCACTGACCAGTGGTAATACTGCCAACTGTTGTAAGTACAGTGTGGGGAAAGGGAAGGTGCTGCTGCCTCCCATGTTCTGCTCCACAAAAATCCTCCAGGTCTTGTATCTGTGGGGTTCCCAGACAAAGCAAGGAATGATGGATCTGACTCCATGTTCTTGAAGGATAATTTATTATTTTATGGTGCTATATTATAGAATGCTGTACTAAACTATACTAAAAAATACAGAAAGGATACTTACAGAAGGCTAAAAAGATAATAATGAAAACTTGTGACTCCTTCCAGAATCCTGACACAGCTCAGCACTGATTGGTCATTAAGTCAAAGCAATTCACATGAGACCGATGAAACAACCACCTGTTGGATAAACAATCTCCAAACACATTCCAAAGCAGCAAAATACAGGAGAAGTAAATCAGATAATTACTCTTTCTCTTTTTCTCTGAGGCTTCTCAGCTTCCCAGGAGCAAAATCCTGAGTGAAGGGATTTTTCCAGAAAAGATGACAGTGACAACCTGGAGTAGGGAGGAACTCTCAGAGGTTGTGCTCATTCAGATTTGAGGCATTTCCTTTTGATTCTGCCTCTGTGCACTTGGATTGAATCTGGCACTTCCAGCCACTGCACCACTATCTATTATTCACACTCAAATATCAGGGAGCTCAAGTGGATCAGGAGTCCTGTGGATTTAGCAAAGTACAAATACAACATGTGCTGCAGTCCGTGAAACAAACAGCTGCACTGAGCTGAACAAAATGTGCAAAAGGCAGAGAGACAGGGAAAGGACCTGGAGCCTTTAGTGTGATATCTAGCCATGACTACATTGAGGAATGAAAGGAGAGAAAGAGAGAATTGAAAATAAGGCAAAAAGTAGAGCAGAGGAATGGGGAAAGCAGTGTATATTGAGAAGAGATTGGATGTAGGGAACTGAGAATATAAGAAAAAATTTTAGACCTCCAAACTTATTATTATTATTGCTTAGTAGTCTGGAAAGGAAAAATAAATGTGTTATTTGGTTTTAGTGACTCAGAATTTGAAAGGCACACTTGACCCAAACATGGATGTTTCCCATCTGTAAACACAGCACCTTTATTTTGAATAAGTGTTCTGCATTTGGTACATTGAGGTTAAATTGTATTCTTGTGTTCACTTTCAGAAACATTCCTATTCTGTGGCTTGTTTTTGCCATTGTTACTTCACAGCTTTTTTCTAGGATTTATGTGTAAATATGTCTTGCACTATCCAATAGTTCCAGCATTTCCTCTTACCCCTTTCTGGAGGGCATTTTCCCCTTTGGAAAACCTTCCACAGCTTCCACAACTTTCTCCCTTTCACCTACTTAATTAAAGGAGTGACTGTTTTGTGTTTGCTAGTGAATGCAGCACAGCTGAATCCACACAGAATTTTAACAGACATCTCAGATGTCTCTTCTGTTTGTCATCACATGAAGGTTCTCTATGTGTCATATGCATATTTATACATAAATGTCCATAAATTTGCACCTCTGTTCTCTCAGTGTATGGAAATGATGAGTTTTATTCTCTGTGTTGAGACTCAAATGATAGAAGAAATTTTATTTAATTTTTCTGCTAACACCTCTTTTGAAAAAACACTTTGAAATGTTTGCAGATTCTCTAGATCCTTGCTAAGGTACTTTTGATTTATAATTTCAAATAGAATTCAGAAATGAAAGCGTGCCCCTCCACAGACAGACCTTAGTGAGGCACATTGCCTTTTACATCTTCAAGTAACTTGTCTCTTCCTTGGTCTGTCTCTGCTGTTTTATTCCCTTTTATGTTGGTGACCAGTATGGAAAATACTGAGATTCATTACTACTTTTTAAGGAGGAAGGATATAAAAAGAAAAAAGTTTACTAGTTGGCTTACAGTTGAGACCTGACTACTACAGAGTTCTGAGACCTCTATAAAAAAAGAATTAATTTGGTTACCTCATTTGTTTCAAATTTTTTGCGTTTTCATTAAGTGTTGTCAAGCCTTGCACTGGTTTTAGACAACTGAAAATTATGGTTGCAAAGCAAAAAACTATTCAAATAAATCAACATTTCTACTTTGTAGAGAGCACATTCTTTATTTAGTTTAGCAAGGCTGCAGCAGATTATTTATTCTAATACTCTGGTCTCTGTACACTTAAGACAGAATTCCAGACATCACATTAAACCTGCCTCATCATTTTTTTGCAACTGATTTTAATTTTCCATGGCTATTCTAAGGAGTAAAAATACTTTGTTCTTCAGGAATTTTGAACAGAATAGTTGTAATCTATTAGGAAGAAGAAAAAAATGAATCCTACTTTTATATATATTATGTTCCAAAGAAGATGTATTCCCTTGGTAGCATTAGAAAAACTTTTTAACTGCTTAAACCACTGTATCTTTCTTTTGCCATCAGAAGTACAACCTGGTTATTTTAGGATGTAAGAAATATTTTTTGAGGGAACAGTTTCTAAGCTCTGAAAAGAACATTTATTTTTCAGTGAAAAATCTAAATTAAAAAAGCCCTCAAACCCTCTTTCATGCTGTTCCCACAACATAGTTTAGATCCATGACTGAAGCAATCTCAGTGCCAAATTCTTCTTTCTCTTTGATGTTTTTCCTAGAGATTTTTAATATTTTATTCCGCATTTCTTTTTTCCTATTCTCCCTATCCCACAAAAACAATTGTACAGAATAAAATTTCAAAGCTGTTCTTCTGGAAGTTGATACTGTTATCAGCTGATGTTCAGCCTCAGATCCCATCTGAACACTTATAAAACACCCTTGAACATTTGTTAACATTGTTATTGAACAGAGGGAACCTCTTGTTATCCCTCTTCCTGTCTTTCCACTTTAGAAATTGCTGTAAAATAAAGTTGCATATGGATGTGATAAAACCTACAGAGGAGTAATCGCCCTTTCCTTCTAAAGCAGTTCTAGAGAGCAATTGCATCTTTCAAATCCTTATGCCTTGCTGCATAAATGGAAGGAATGCAGATAGTAATAGTTCCCATGAGAAAATCCCTTTTTCACTCACTGCCTTCCTCAGAAAAACCAGGTTTCCACAGTCCCCAGCACCACAAGAAACTTTGGATAAAGTACTTGCATGAAAGCACCCAGATTTCCAATTTATAGGTGTGATAACCAAGGATTAAGCAATCAGCAAGCTGAAGACAGCAGCAAATTACCTTTCCAGTTCTATTGTCTTTAAATTTGTTTTGCAAAGATTTACCGAAGTCATAAAACAAATCTTCTTGAAATGTCTTCATTTTTCTGCCTATGAGAGAGCTAACCTCAATTGAGAGAAATATTATTTTTTAATAGTGTCCATCCTGGGATGGATTGAATTCAGGAACCAAGCAGGAAAATTTTCTGGGCTGCCTTTAACCTAAGCCAGTGATGCAGAGCTGAAAGATTTTGAGCACTGCCACCTTCCAACCTAAGCCTTCTACAGGCAGGTATTTTTTTTTTTTCCCCGGTAATTTCTTGTTCCTGGGGGGGAAAAAATGTCAAAACAGAGAATGACCAGGCTTCCTGTAAGTTTAATATTTTGGGCAGGTGTTCACAGCTCTGTTAGTGTTTGCAGAATTCATTAATGAGTGTGAAAAAATCTCTTACTTGTAAGTAGTCAGTGGCAACTGGACCACTGTTGTTTTGGGTTTGTTTTTAAAGAAAAGTGGGATTATAGCTTTTTCATGTAAACTCAAGATGATGATAAGCAACCATTATCAGTATTGGATTTTGTTTTTAAAAAGACAAGTATTCAGCATGAATAGAAAATGAAATTACACTGACCAACATAAACATGTAGGTGCTTCTAGTCCAAGCATAAACTGATCAGAAGCTGTATCAGCTGTGCTCTTGGTTCAGCAAGGAGTAATTAGTAGCTTCCTGAGATTTTGAGCTTCCTTTGAAACCCTGGTCATTAGGTATCATTGGAGACAGCAAACTACCCCAGGTGGCCTCAGCCAGCTCCGCTAGGGAACCACACAGGGGTTTTGTGCTTTGCTCAGTTCACATTATTCAAGGCTAATTGGCTATTCTGCCTCTTAAAGCTATTTTTAAGCTCGCTGTTTCACTGGACGTTACACAGATTTTGGATTTTCTGATTTAAATGTCAGCGACAGATTAAAAATGCTGGGTTTATAAAATTAGTTTCAGACTGTGCTTTAGCTCCTGCATGCAGTAGTCCCAATTATTGGTCCCCCTCTGAGATGTTCTCCCTTTCTCATAAGATATTACCTCTTTGACAGATTAATTTGTTCAGTCATCCAGTTGGATGAATTTATTTGGTTCTGCCAGGGAGGGCCAGGTGGGAGGGCTGCACATGCTCAGCTGGAACAGAGGGCTGCCCAAGGAGGTCTGCTGAGGCTTCTGTCACAAGAGGGTGATGAGCAAAAATGTGGAGTTGAAGCTGAGTAAGTTTTCATCTGACTGAACATCTAAGTGACTTCTGCTTTTCTCTGCCCACAATGGCTGCAAAGCCAGGTACAGTGAACCTTGAAGTTAAATACAAACCAAGATTTTTCATTTTACAAATATTTCTTCTGGAGACTGCTTTCTCCAAGGACCTGCTGAGACATGAAAGGCAGCTCACTCTGATTTGTTCCATCTCCCTTGCTTTCTTGCTCTCCTGATTCTGCTGTCATGAGACAAGAGGCAGCAAAATGTCTGTTTTCCTTGCCAGAAGTGGTTTTGTTTAACTGGAAGAGTAGCTGGTAGTTTGTGCCTAGAAAGCACCATGCTGCTGTTTATTTGTGTGCAGGGAACAGAATCTCCTGGTGCAAAGTGGAAGGGAGTTTGCTCTCTCTCATGTAAGAGGATGTATTGGAGTCTTTTCTCACCTAGAGTACAAATGCTCCTTGTTCTTGATGTGAAAATCCAGGTGGGAAGTCTCTGCAGATAATCAGGATGTGTTCTGGTGAAAGTAAGAGCAAGCAATAGCTTTGTCTTATTTATCTAGAGTTGAGTAAATCTGCTACCCAGAATCTTAGGTTACGAGTGAGAGAATAAGAAAACATCTTTGCTCACAGAAACCAAGGTGATATTGGCTGGGTTGTCTGGCTGACAAAGAAATCGTGTTGAGTGAAGGGAGCAGCCTCAGCCAAAGCAGTTCCTGCAGGAAGGATTGACCCTTTGCAGTGAGTTTAACAGAATCAACACATTGTAACCCTTGAGGGGTTACAGTCCAGGGGACTGCTCTTCCTCACCTGTCCTTCCTCAGTAAAGCAGAATAACACTGAGGAGTAGCACCACTGTCGCAGTCATATTTTCTGAAAAATCCCTTCACCCAGGATTTTCTCCTGGGAAGCTGAGATGCTTCAGAGGAAAAGGAAAGCAAATCCCTATCTCATTTGCTTCTGCTGTGTTGTGCTCACATGTGGAATGTGTTTGGAGATTGTTTATCCAGCTGGTGATTGTTTCATTGGTTTCATGTGAATTGTTTCGACTCATTGGCCAATTACGGTCAAGCTGTGTCAGGGCTCTGGAAAGAGTTGAAGTTTTCATTTTTATCTTGTTAGCCTTCTGTAAGTATCCTTTCTGTATTCTTTAGTATAGTTTAGTACAGTATTCTTTGATATTATATAGTGTCATAAAATAATAAATTAGCCTTCTAAGGACATGGAGACAGAGCCATCATTCCTGCCTTCGTCTGGGAACCCTGCAAATACAATACACCACTAATAAAAATATTGATTTCTTTTTGGTGCCATTTTTTTAGTATGTAAGGATTAAAAAAAAAATCTTCCTTATGCAAATTTCTATCAATATGATCTGGACCAAGTGGTGGTTCTAAGGTTTGCCCCAGCTTGGGTGGCCAGGAATACATAATTACGTGTCTTTAGATCCAACATTCTTGAGCTGTGAACATAATTACAGAATCAATTATATAGACTCAATTAACCTCTTCATCTCAAGCTCTATGTCAGATTGTGTCTTATCCAAGAGATGTTATGAGAAGGTAGAATGTAACCAAAGTCCTGGAACTGACATCTGCAGACAGCTGGAGAGGCCTGAAGAGCTGCTGTACATTGATGTCTCTGACAAAGAGTGCTCAGGCAGGGAGCTTGTCAACCAGAAGTAAAATCTAAATGCTTAGAGATGGAAATAGTGAATGAGCTGCTTGAATGAGTAGGAGAGCATCCTGAGAGCTGAACATTGCTCTCTAGAAGGAAAAATTATGATCATTTAAGGGAACCCAGCAAGGAAAGTAACTACACATCTCAAAATCAAATCAGAGGATGTTAAAAGATGGACAACAAAATAGACTGAGAATAGAGGAGGTTTTTTTCTTCCCTTTTTAATGCCATAATCCTTATGAAGCATACTGGAGGAAGGAAACAAGGTTTGAACCTTGATGGCATTGATCTGAGGAGCCTTACAGCTTAGGAGGAGTTATAACATCAAAATTAAGATGTAAAATATAAGAAAAGAGAGCACAGTCTTACAGTAGAATAAAGACACTTTCTTTCTCTGCATTAAAAATTCCAGAATCTGATGATTTTCAGAAGCCAAAACCTGGATGAATAATGAGTTTCCAGAAAAGACTGGAGTTATATTGTGCTTATATTTGCATCAGGACAAAACAAAAGGCAAGATGTTATTTATTTCTCTCAGCTTTATGAAGTACAGCAGAAGTTACATTATTAAGAGCTGTTTTCTCAGTTCAATATCAGATCTGAGCATTATATTAATTTATGTGATAAAGTAATTCCTGCAGAACAGTATCTGATCTTCAACGTGGAGTTTATGAAACATCCTCCAGTACAGCTCTCTTTTTTCACACCGGCAGACTTGGAATGAATAAAATTAGAAGTCTAATTAAAATTTTGTAAGGGTTGCACAATTTTCTGTTAACAAGATCATTTGTTGAGTATTTCTCCCACATCTAATGCCGTGTTCTCCAACTTTTTTCCCCTACTTTTCCTCAGGGAAAGTACAGCAATCTATCAGGAGCAAACAGCTTGTGTTTAAAGAATACTGAAATGTTTATCGGTCATTTTACAAAGGGTGTAATCAATATTTATTCCAGTCACAATTAATATTCTGCAAACACAGGGCACATCATGTCCTCTGAATCCAAGTGGACTTTCTTTGTGCTGATACAATTTTATAAGCTGTTAGTTTAGCTGGCTAATTATAAAAGTAACAAATCAAGCTATGGATATGAACTGGTTTCCTGGTAAGACAAACTTAGATGTTCACTAGGAGAGAGACAGCAACAACAGTGAATATATTCAGCAGTAATTATTCAGCTAAGTAAAGAAACTGTCTCTCTACAGTCAAAAACCCCAAACAAACCAAACCCAACACCTTCAGTGAAAGAGTCTCTAAGAGTCAATGTTTGGATTTCAGGAAGGAATAGGAACTTTTTTATAAAAGGAGCTATTTCACAAAAAACATGGCGCCTTTGATAATAGAATGTTTTTTCATTTATGTTTTACTGACCTCAGAGGATCAAATTCTATTCATAAAGCAGTTTACAGAACACATTTGGACCCCATCACTAATATTAAATTAATCACGAAATGAAATTATTTAGCCACAAAACAGTTTTGTCTTGGGTGAGGCAGATTGTGATTCTGATCTCATTTACAATGGTTTTACATCAGTGTAATTTGATTTCACTGAAGCTTATGCTGTATAAAAGAGGAGAGAACATGGCTCATGTTTTCTGAGTGGTCATAAATTGCACACAATTGCAAAAAGAGGAATTTCTACTCTGGGAAGAAATCCATGCAAATGTATTTTGCTAAAAAATTTGGCAGCCTTTTTGGAGTGTGCTATTTATATTTTTTTTAAATAAGCTTAGCTCCAGTCAGAAAAGATGCTATATTTCCAGTGGAAATGACCACAACTCAGTCAGGAGATTGTTTTGCTAAGGATGCTTAGGAGAAAATGGAAAAAAATAATCTAGAGAATTTCTGAAAGAGCAACATTTTAATTAGATAATGCTCCTTTGAAGTATTTGTATTTGTTCAGTCCAGAACTACTGAGCTGTTTATCAACAGTCAGGATAGAAAAGCAAGATGGAAGAGGATTCCCAGGCTGTTGCAGATCATCTTTGTGTTTGGGACCAGTTTAAATTGTTATTTGCACGAGACAGAAAAGAATGGTTGTGATGTCTGTGTTGCATTTCCCCTCAAATGTGCTGCCACATTTTATCTTGCTCTAGCCATGTTTTAGCCAATTTTTGGTTCTAGGAGCTTTTTTTCTATTTAACTTTTTAAGCAGAAGACATAAAGTACTTCTGAGAAATCTCTGTTGTGGCTCTCCTGGAAAAGCCTCCCAGCCACAGAACACAAGTGACTGCTTGGCTCCCTTGCAGGGAGGGCTGGAACTTGCAGTGTGCTGCAAAGACACCCAGAAGAGCCCAGCCTTGTCCTCCCCCCCTTCTCCTCTCTTGGAGAGAGAGGGCTTCCTCTTGAGGGCTTGTCAGCTAAGCACACACCTCTCTAAATGCTGCAGCAGGGTGCAGAGGTGCCCTCTGCCCTGTCCTGCCTATGTGTGTGCTACATTCACTGGGATCTGGGTTAAATTTTAGGAGGAAACCAGAGGAATGAAAAGAAAAAAAAAAGAGAAAATATTTTGAGCAGCAGGAAAGAAACTCAGTCTTTTCTGGAAATTGTTTTCCTGTGTAAGGGAATAAGAGCTGCTAAATGTGACTGTAGCTTGGCTGTGGTTTTTTTCTTTGGGAACACTGCATAGGAAATGGGTACCTCCCATGTAGCCCCACACCCCCTGTCACCTGCACAGCTCAGTGCCTGTCCCTCCAGCCACCATGGGTGACTCAGAGAAGAAAAGGATTTCAGATCACTGCAGTTACATGCACCTAACCCTGATCACCTCTGTTCAATGTCCCCAGATGATTACATCAGGAAATGCTGCTTTTCACCCCCTTACCAGCCCAAACACACCTTCACCCCAGCACCTGAAGCATCAGCTGGACAGCATTGGCTGTCACACAGGTGTCCCCTTTCCCTGTCAGCACCTTATTCACCACTGGGAGTTTCTCTCTGGGGGTAAGCCTCAAATTTTCTGCTGGTTCTGACTTGAAACCTCCCATGTTCATGGTCCCTGACAGGGAACAGAGGATAAATTCACCAGCATGTCCAACATGCTCAGCTGCAGCTGAAGGGGGTGTAAAGCATTTTGGGTTGGTTCTTAGTCTGAGTGTACTTCTAAAGAATTGTGACAAAGTGTAGATCCTGCTGTTGTCTGGCACACAAAATGGTTCTGGTATCAATGGATTGCTTATACACGTGGCAAATATTTCCTGAATTGGCAGTTTCATTACAAATGTAATGACAGGCAGCAATAGAAAGCATGGGGTTTGATGTAAGAGTTTTCTGTATAAATTTGAATTAACCTACTTAAGAGAAAATTGCCTATTCAGTGAAAACATTCAGATGTGACTCAGATCAGCTATGGACATTGCAGAAAAGTTTTCTTTTGCACCAAGCAAGCAAAAAGAAAAAAAAGCATAGATGATTGTTCTGATGAAAAGTAAAGGGAATCCATCAGTTTATAAGTCTCCTTCTTTTTTGATAGACTAGAACATTATTTTCTGGGGGAAAAAAGACCCTACAAAGGGATTTAGGGCTCCAGCCTGGCAACATTTTAATGTGCTCATTAACATAATTTGTAAATAATGGGTTATAGTTCCTGTGAGTTTGTGCTTCCCTGTAATTTTCATTGTATTACCTGCATTTTTTAGGAAGTGGATGTAATGCTTAAAAATTTTAAGAATATTTAAAGAGACATTAAGAGGGTGTTATTTTAAAAATACAGGTGAAACAAAAGAAGTATCCTCAGTGAAGCACAACTCATACTTTAAGATTCTACTCTACATAAAGGTAATAAAGTGAGAGATTTTTTAAAAAAGGAAAATTAAAGGAAATGCTTCTGAAGAGGAAAATAATTTCTAACAGCTCTTCAGTTGGAAGAATAACCTACAAAAGCTTAGTGTAGAAAGGAGATTGGGAAATATCAGGAACCAAATTGTATCAGAGCCTGTTGAGTGCTACAAAAGAAGCCCTGGCTTGAGGGTTTGTGCTTTACAAATGCAAGGGTTTGTGGCCAAAAAACAAAAGGGTAAGGCTTAGTGGTGAACTCATAGTTCTTAAGGAAGCCTCCAAGAAAGATGGAGAGGGGCTTTTATCAAGAATCTGGAGTGACAGAACAAGGGAGAATGACTTCCCACTCAAAAGAGTTGTTTTGGATTACATGCTGGAAAGAATTTCTTTACTTTGGGGTGGTGAGGCCCTGGCACAGACTGCCCAGAGAAGCTGTGGCTGCCCCATCCCAGGAAGTGTTCAAAGCCAGGCTGGATGGGGCTCTGAGCAGCCTGGGATAGTGGAAGGTGCCCCTGCCCATGGGGTTGGAGGGTTGGAACTGGGTGATTTTTAAGGTCCCTGCCAACCCAAGCCATTCTGTGATTGTGCTCCTCTGTTGTTGCTTTGTCTCAGGAGAATTGAAACAAGACCCTGTTCCTTGGTCCCTTGTTCCCAGAAATGTGATGATCAATGGGAAGGAGAGAGTCAGGAATAGGCCCAGAAAAACTTGAAGCAAACAATGTACCATAAAAAACAGTGAAAAGAAACTGAGAAATAAAAATAATTTGGCAGTGAGATACCTCATGAGCAGGTGGTGGACATAAAAGATGGTGGCCTACAAATATTTGCTGGTTAAATTGAAGGGTAAATACTCTCATTGTGCTGCATAAATATTTCTGGCAAAGGGCAAACAACTCCATGGAGTGACAAATATTCCAATTTATAAAGTAACATTTACCTTACAGATATCATAGGGTAAATATTTTTTGAGTGTAGATATTCCATGGAAAGATATTGCTCTATGCTCTGCATAGAACAGTAGCTAGGACAAAATTCATTAAATAAAAGCCAACTATTTGTCAGGTAGAACAGCAGTATGGCATTGCAGAAATTTCACTATAAACCCCAACATATTATGGGGAATTTCCTACACAGTCCTCTCAAGGATATGTCAGCTGACCTGAATACTCTTTTGATAGAAAACCTAAACAAAAAGTCCCAGCAACACATAGTAATTAGACTTAATAATAGAAGTTACATAATAACATTATCTAGCTTTTATTAAATCTATTAAGTATAAATGTAATTTATAAATATCTATTATGTATAACTATATGTGAATATATAAACATATGTATAATTGTATATAAAATGTGCTATGTACAAATTAAATTATTATTAAATGTAACAGCAACAAAATAACAATTACATAAGTAATAACACATAATAATGATAGAAATAAATTTGCACTCTTAATTAAAAAACAACCCCTCTATTTTCTGAAACAAATTTGTCTGCTGGCAAAATTCAACCAGCAACTTAAATTAAGAGATCCTAATTTTCCTCCAAGAAATTGCCCTCCCCACCCTGCTCCTGCCTGAGTTAAATGCATAACTTTTACCTCTTGCCAAAGCATTCTTTATCTAATTCTGTATCTAATACCCACTGATACTGTAAATCCCCATCATTAATTTTGATATCCCCCCAAAAGCACATCCCCAGCTGAAAGCAGGTGCTGTTCTTCATTACTTAATGGCTGAGTAATGGGATAGAACTCAGATCTCTTGCCCAAGACCCTTGCCCAGACTATCACTAACCAGAGTGGTGGCTCTGGCCTGTGTCCATCTAGTTTTTGAATATATCCAAGAAATGATATAACCTTACAGGCTTTATTTAAGTCAGGTCAAGCACCATTACAGTCTCTAGGTTATATTAATAATCGAAATGAATCCCTCTGTCCCAATCAGTTTATCAATCTGGTAATTCACAATTGTGTTTCACTTGGACACCAAGGCTAGCTCCAGTTTAATCTCAAACAATGAGATTTCAGAATTAAGCCACAAGGTGGGATATTACCATTTACATTTTAGCAGTTTTATTGTCTGAAAACTAATTTTCTGGGACGCTCCGATCAGATGATGAAGTGGAGTTTCTGGTGTAGTTTGTATTGCCAAGATGTTTGTTCTGCACACTGTGCTGTCAGAAATGAAAATCCACTGAGCACAAAACATTCACTGGAGTGACCCAACATCTTTACTACAAGCTTTTTCCAGCTCTTATCCCTCTTTCTACTTGTCTTTCTTTCAACATTACTCCAGCACATGGCCCTGTGTTATTTAAAAATGCACATGGCATTTTTTCATATAAAAAAATCTTACTGGAGCTTTAGGAAAGTAAATAATATATAGCTTATAGTAATAATAATCAGTTATTTTCTCCTTAGCTAGATGGAGGACAAGGTTTACCATATTCTAACAAGCATCTTCCTTGGTTTTCTCCTGTAGGTAAAATTACAGGCAAAGAGATACATGCTGTTTAATCTGTACTGCTTATTTTGCTTTCTAGACTACCTCTCCATTTCCAGCTAGTTCTTTCAGTTTACCCAGAGGCAAAACTTTCAGGTTCTTTGCTGAGATTCTAATGTTCCAGCATCTCTCATATTCTCAAAAGCATTCCTGCCTTATTAAGTATGGCTAGTGCTAATTGAGTCCTGAGAATGCAGGCACATTTATTGCAGGCACATTTATTGCAGGCACATTTATTGCAGGCACATTTATTGCAGGCACATTTATTGCAGGCACATTTATTTCTGCTGGTGTCTCACTGTTCATGGAAGCTGCATCTTGTTCAAGACCTCCAGCAGCCCTTCTGGCTTTTTCTTCTGCCTCCAGAGTCTGCTGTTTGCAGGCTGGAATGCAGTGGTCTCTCTGCCAGGGCACTGAAATCAGTGCCATTCTCTGGGGTTTCCTCTCACACTCACCATCTCCTCTTTCAGGAGCCCATCACTTTGATTTTGGCAGGCAGCGGGAGTTTTTCTGCTCAAGGAAGTGCAGCTGTCTGATTGCTTGCTTAGTTCATCAAAAGCAACAAGCAGAGAAGATCTCCCAGAGGTAAAGAGCAATTCCTTAGAACTGGGAGGTGAATGCCTACCAGCACCCCTCAAATTAGACTCAACAAAGAATTTGAGACTGTGTTTTGGTGGAAAGTAACATAAGCTTGGCAAGGTAGAGGAGTTTGGGGAATGATGTAGGTGTTTTCCATCTCTATGATTCTATTATACTATGACTAATCTCACCCTGCTTTAATATTCTCTTCTGTAACCTGTTCCATGGGCTTATTCTCCTTTCAGTAATGCAATTATCTAAGAATTCATGGCCATCTCATTCATACTAAATACTGCAGTAGGATAAACTGTATTATTTCTGAACCACCTGAAATAATGGATTGAGTAGTCTAGACCTGAATATCCTCAGTTTACATAAGTTCTTAATTCCATTTGCCTTATTTTCAACTAAGTCACCAGTGTGTGAAAAGGGATGCTAGAGGATAAAAAGGAATGAAAATGGAATAAAAGACAGAGATTAAAGGAATATAATAATGTTTTTGGGTCAGGTGAACACAGAATTAAAAGTGAAACAGGTAAGAGAGGGAAAATTAAGTAAGAGTGAAGGAAAAAAATCCTCAACACAGAAGATATACTTGATTGGTATTGAGAGTGGGATGCAAAGCTTTCATTTAAATGTCTTTAAATCAAGTCCATGATATAGATGTATTGACTAAAACCCTCTTAGATTTCATTGCTATAGACAAACTTGCTGGTGACTTTCTGATTTTTGCTGGACAGTTGTTACATACACGTCACAAACCCCACCATCACCCTAATTGGTGGCCCTGTCTACAAGCTTCAAAGAGATGCCAAATCATTAATAGTTGTGGAGACTGAGCTGGCCCAAATGAAAATCTTTAATGCATTTAATGATGTATAATTATGCTAGAGAGGTGCCAGGGAATTGTTATCCATATCAAGTTAGATGCCAGCCAAAGCTATAGACCTTGGAAAAAAGGGTCAGATCAGACAACCTAATAAATGCTACACAGGAGGTAGATGGAGCCAAAAATAGAGTGGGATGAAGCAAGAGAGAGTTCTCTGAAGGAAAATTCTCAGCCAGAAATACAATCCTGCACTATTTTACCTTTCTCTGCTGATAAAAGGTCTCACTGTGTTCCCCTGATGTTTCACAGGACGAAAAAACCACCCACAGAGTGTGATACAGATAAGTTTGGGTAGGCCAATGAGGAAAAATTCAGTATTAAAGTCCCAGAAGGAGAAAGGAACAATATCTTCCCAACACAAATGATGTCAAATGGCTGTACAATAGACATGAGCAATGTAAAAAAAAGAAAATGCTGATCAATGCAGTACCATTAAACACACCAAAAAGATTAAAAGAAGTAGTTAAGGACTGGAGAAATGGTGGCAGAAAGAGGACAAGGCCAGAGATAGGGAAAAATACAGATTGGTGTCATGGAAAAGGAGAGTGGCAAGGAGGGAAAATCTAATGGAGTAAAACTCAGATATTATTTAGATACAGAGGTGCAATTTTTTCCAACTGTTGCCATGTAGCCCTCCTGACCAGACTATACAAATGAAGTGCTTGCTGCTGCACCTCTTGTTGCTACCTGCCTCTATCTCAATGTGAAAATATTATGGAAATATCTGTCTCACTACTTCACAGGGGTTGCACAGGCTATCACCTGTTTTGCCTAATTGCTAATTGCTCTCAGAATGTTAATGGAAAAGTAATGTGTGTAGGAGAGCCCCTTTTGTAGATTAGATTTCTTAATGGACTTTCTGGAAGCACGAGAAGTAATTAATCTCCCCAGTAACACACTGTCACCTGCTGCTGTGGGTTTCCAAATGGCCTTTACCAACACAGCACTTTTTGTTTGTGTGGTGTTGTGTCTGTTTGCTGTCTGAAAAGCGTGGGGGTGGTGGGGCTGGGAGATGTGCAACTCCTCTCGTTGTTGCTTTTGCAGGAAGAGAGAGCCACAATGCCACAATGGAACCAATCTTCAGTAGCTCTCATCTCATTCTTCACAATTTTTTTCTGGTGACATCAGAGCTGAAATTAAGAATTCTTTCCTTGCCATTGTGTTGGAGTTCTGTCTGTACAGCCACATAATGCCTGAAATGCTCCCCAAAGAGAACCCGGAGACCCTTCATTTGGCCCCCAAATAAACAAAATCCTGTGTGACCACTTGCTGAATTCAGTAGGTGTGTACAAAAAACCAAATCAGTAGATGAGGCCTAGCAAGATTTAAGTTGGAAAACTTCTGTGCTATGTAGATACTTGAAATTCCTTCAATAAGTTAAACAATAATGCCATGATTCTTTCTGGTCTTTGGCTTGTGACACTGAATAATACCTTCGGTGTTACTGTAGGTGCACTTGTGGAGTCGGAGGCATCTGGAAATTCTCAGAATTGACTGCATGCCACGTAAGTGTATTAGACTTCTATTTTTCCTTTTAAGCAGGAATACCTGGCAAATCTGTGATTTTAGATGAGAGAGAATACGTGGAGTGATAGAAATTCTGAATGCTGAGCCATTTCTATGGGCTGGTTTGAAAAGGAAGGTGGACTTCTAAATGGCATTTTTACATTAGCATCCAGCTAAAGAAGAATTTTGATTTTTACTACTCAAAATAGAAAAAAAAAGTTTTGACAAATAGAGTTAGGAAAACAGGGACTAGAACTTCCAAATAGAATATAATCCCAGATGTTGCACACCTTCTAATGTGTACTGCAAGGGTAGTTGATACTGAGAAATAAGCTGAGTCAAGAGACCAAAATGAATGTGTTGATTTAGGATAATATCTAAATAGTAAAAAATTTGCTTGTGTAGTTATCCTGTTTTTCTGCAGAGACTGGGGCTCCTGTAATGATGCTGATTGATTATAGGGGAAAAACACCCTTTTGTCTCTGCTGTTGTTTAGACTTGAGAGCAAAGTCTTGACTACTGCTATTTCAACATTATTTTATACATAATGAGTTAATTAATAAATGAGAGCCATTTGTAAAATTAGATCTATTTTCTTAACAGCTCTGCAGAGAAAAAAAAATTAAAATGAATTTACTTTTAGTTTTCAACTTAATTTTATCTGTTTAGAAAATATGTGCTGACAACTATTGACAAGGCTAAACCTGTTGGGGTGCTAACCATTTTTGGCATGAAGCCAAATGGCCTGCCAGTTGTCTTAAAGGAGAGGACCAGAAAGCTCCTTGCCTTCCCTATAAAAAGCGTTGTCTTGGACAGAGTAAGATAAACTTTCAGCAGACACACATTTAGAGACATCCTGTTGGTGAAGAAAAGGGAGGGAGCCTGAATGTGTGTGGTTTTTGTGGGGAAAAAAAAAAAAAGTCCACATCTGATTTATGGTAAATTATAGGGAGGGAACCCACTGCTTGGGGCTGAGTATAATGTTTTCTCTTGTTTTCTCTAAAGAGAAAATTGCAGAGAGATCTGGGCAATTAATGGACGAGTCACTGGCTTTGTCAGATATCCTGCACAACTGCTTCAGCAGTACTCCATCCCCTGGAAGTACAGAGCTTGTGTGATGGATAGAATAACATCCCTGGTGGTACTCCTGGCACTTCAGTATGGGCTATGGGCAAGGAGCAAGCTCTTTCGCTCTTTACCCTTGAAGTGATCTCATGAAAACACAAACACTCCTCTTCAAAGATCAACATTTTCACTTAATTCCCATTGTGTGCTGTTTGTTTTCTACAGGCCAACACATACACAAATCTCACACAGATGTCATCCCAAAATGCTAGCAAAGTGCTGCATTACAGATGTGTTCATGTTCTACCAGCAGTGCTGTTCATGTGCACAACTGCTCCTTTCTGGGAGCATGCCACTGCATATTGGTGAATATTGCTGAACTTATTTGGGGTCTGTTGTCACAATCAATTAATTTTCAGGTTTTAGTAAGCCTCAGTAGTGGTTTTCTTCTTGTGCGTTGGTTGTGATCTTTGTGATTGGGTCTAATGTCCTGGTTGGGTTCAATAATCTTAGATGCCTTTTCCAACACTAATGATTCTATGATAAATGCTTCTTCCAGAGAAATTGGCACCTTACACATTCTCCCAGCACTGGATGTGTTTACCCAGTCCAAATCTTTCTCAGTGCAAATATTATTTTTTTTTCCTTTGGCAAGGCAGTGAAACAAAGAAATTAGGAAAAAAAAAAAGGTTTATGACCCATTCCCCAGTCTACTTCATACTGACCCCAGACTGGCATAACTGTGCAGTACAAAGCTTGGGATGAGCATCCAGGGATTATTTAGCCTAGCAAAAACAAATACATATATATCACTGTGGATGTGGGATAATTTCACTACCCTGAGAGTAAAAACTAACTTGAGCATCTTGTGATAGTTAATGCTGGGGACAAAGTAGTTTCTCCTTTCTGTCAGCTTGTACAGGGCTGAGTGTGATCCCAGATAGGGCACATCCCATCTCTGTGGGGCTTTTTATCTACAACAGGGATAATGTATACACAACTCCAGCCACTTTTTGTAAATGATTTTGCTGACCGAATGCATTGTATGATTGTTAAATAAGTACATTTCCCTTGAAAGGACCAAAAATATGTGTAGCAAAATATTGACTCATGCTCTGTATGGAGAATTGCACTGCTCAAGGGAGCTGGCATGAGGATTTTCAAGCCAGCTGGTTCACAGCAGAAGCTGGTGCTGATGAATTATCCCTCAGACAATGGATATTGGATGGCTTGGCTCTGTGTGCGTGATGGGGAACAAGGTGTTGAATGAAGCTGCTGAAACTCCCACCAGAGCTGAAATGTTCTTGTAGTGTGGAAGAGAAATGGGAAAGGTTAAGCCGGGTTTCAGTCTCAGACCTTAAGTAGTAACAGTCAAGAAAAAAAAAAAAACAAAACCAAAGACAAACAAAACAACCTTTATTTTTGATGTTAAATTGTTCTTAAGCAGCCTTCTGTTAACTTGAGCAGAGGTTGTTAAATGTGTAATTGTGGTGTTGGCATTGGAGTACTCTGCTCTTCATGGAGATAAAACAGGAGAGTGCTGTGAGCTCATGAAAACAAGCTGAAATCACATCTCCCACAAGGTTTGCATATTTGACAGCTTAACAGACCTGCTAAAAGTCTAGATTTTGAGAGGAGAGATCATATATATAGGGTGACTTTTTTAGCCTTCTAAGAGTTAATTCTTCATAAGAAATCAGCATTTGCTTAACCATAAATAGTCACTGGGCCAAAACAATTTTTTATTGGATGTAGGATAATGAATTCACTTTATGGCATTGTGTATGTCTCGCTGTGTGGCTCAGCAGAGATAAAGGGGCCAGATTTGGAGTTTTGATAGATAGTTAATTACTATGGAGGGGAGCACAGAAACTCACTCTTTTAGTAAATAAAAGCCATATAACTTCCAGAAGCTTTTTGTTAGAACAATAGGTAATGAAGTGGACATGAAAAACAACATTTTTCAGAGTTAAAATAGGTTTTCGTGGCAAACAAGTATGTTCTTAAAACTAAAACACTGGAACTATTGAAGGAAAGGGACTCAAAGATCCCAATGCAGCCACAGGTCAGGGTGTAAGATAGTTTCTGTTCTTGTAAAGTTGAGACAAAAGAACAGTTCAGAAAATAATTGTTTTGGGCATAGTAAAGAAGATCCAGCAAAGCCGGTAAGCTCTAGGTTCACTGGAGAGAAAAATATTATATTCCTTTGTTAGTGCAAGGAAACAAACCAATGAAATATATGCATAAAATGGAATCAATTTCTATTTCCTGTGAGGCAGAGTCATCCTCAAAAAGGTACCTAACATATTCAAAGCAGTAAAGCAGGTCATGGCAGCAAGGACACTTCCACTTCCTTGTTTTGCAACATGAATTCTGTTTCACGTTTCAAATGCCTTCTGGGAAAATATCAAACCTTTGTGACGGCCAAGGATACTGAACTATTTTGCAGGTAGCTCTTCATCTGCAGAAAAGCATGCCCAAGAGAGGAGTGGATGAAGAGAAGTATACAAGTATTTGATTAAAAAAACCCTGTCCAGATGCCTTTGAAATGTAGGCTGTGATCAGCCAAGCTGCAAAACAAAATCCTGTAAAAAAGCAATTAAGAGATAGGACAGGGTGAGAGGCATATCCTCTTCTTCACCCCTAAAACCATAGCACTGCTAGATGGGCTGTTATTAAAAGGCTACAGGATTATGAGGACTGAGATGTTGCAGAAAGCTGTGTTAAAAGGACATCTGGAGGTCAGGGAAGTCCTAAAAGATCTCAGAACAGCAAAGGGTATTTGATACTGTCACCTCAGGAAGCATCATTAAGAAAACTCTGAGGATCCATTGCATATGCCAAGACTCAAAAATCAAATAGAAGGATCAAGGTTAGTGGCTGTGGGTGAGAGAAAGCTGACTAAAGTGAAATAGGCCTGGAACTGTGGATAGATATAGAAATCCCACAGGGCTGAGCTAGAGTGCTTCTGTATATTGAGTTATTGATAAATTATTGTGATTTCATAAATGCTTTACATTGTTACAATTACTTAAATCTGAGGTCCCATTTTAAGCTCCAAAATGTCAACTCAATTGTCTCCTAAGTAGGAGTTCCCTCTTTCCCTCTTTTAAGACAATAGTTGGAAACATCTTCTAAGAATGTGTTTTCAGATGCCAGGTAATCAAAGCTAAATTATGCATAGATATACATTTTAATTTTTAAAAAAGAATAATGAAAATAATTATTTTAAAGTACTTTCTCATGAGACTAAATATTCATTAGCATAATTGCAAGCAAGACACTGTCTTTCCATCACAATAAATTCAAAATGGTTCATTAGCTTCTACAAGAGGATGAAATTGATCATTTTGTTAAGCCTGATGTTGGTTTTAAATGGTTCATTTCTCTGTGTGTGTTTTGGAACACAAAGAATACCCGGGCAAGAAAAAATAGTTAATCAATTAAGGAATTGTTTGGAAGACAATGAAAGACAGGGAAAACTTATATTTCCTGCAGATTTACATCCCGACTGAAAGCTGAGATGGGGTTTAAACCAGTGTGGCTGGGACTATGAACATGTCTAAATGTCAGCACTCACTTGAAAGGGTAGTGCCTTTCGAAGCTGCAGTAAATCTGATTTTTTCAGGCACAGAATGGGGTGATTTGATTTGATTTTTCCCAGTACATGAAGAAAATGTGGAGGGGTGGGGGTGGTGAAGAAAAATAAGGAAACAGTGGTTTTAGTATTTTTCTTATGATTACAAAACTAGCCTTGAAGATATAGCACTACCATGGCATTTATATGCTAGAAGGGAGTGTTTCATCCCTAATGGTAACTGTTGTTATCTAACAGGAAGGATGTGATCATTATTTTGTTCTATCAGCTCTCCTTTTTCTCCCTTTTGCAGGGATTTAAGCACACTGTGGTCCTGCTGAATCCTTCCATCCATTTCCCTGGCTGAGGCTGGCTGTAGTCAGTGGATGTGATGGAGGAATTTTATCATGGACCTGGCTCTGCATGCAAAATAGGGATTCTAACTAGGGAAGGACAAGGAGAGAGGAAAAGCTAGTGTGCTATCTGAAAAAGAAATAGGAAGCATCTCAGCTCTTATTCTCTTCTTTCTTACTTTATCTTTCCTAAGAGAACTTTATTGACTTCACTGTTTTTTTTAATTTTTTTTGTCTGAACCTCTGAGAAGAAGACTCAAGGTCATTGTTTCCCATTTATACCTTCAGACTCTAACTTTTGCCATAGATATGGGCTTCTATTTTATTTTTTTTTTTTGGAGGATAATCCTTGATCATTGTAAACTGAAAGTACAATATAGCTCACTTATGAGAAAGTAAGGGTTGTTTGGAGATTAAGTTTTCCCCATTACACTGCTAAAGCTCAGATACTTGATTCTGCTCCTTAGTTCTATCACCTAGACTGGCTGATATTTCCAAATCAAGCAGGCAAAACTGCCACTCAGGTTTACAATAAAGACATAAAGATATTTCTCTTTCTGAATTTATCTCCCTGTAGCTTCTTCCTGGCTTCTGGTCTGTTTTAGATCCTATCTGCTCCAAGGCAGCTCAGCTGAAATTCACTTAGAAATACTCCAGTTTACCTTCAGAATGTAATCCTAGTGCCTGGAGGGGAGACTGTGTGCTCTGCCCTTGAAACCCAGCTGGCCTCAATATCAGGGTGTCCTGGGCTGCTGTGGTAACTAGAGAGGCCTCCTGGGTTCTCTGGTGGGACTTTGTCAGCTTGTCACACCTTATAACCCTCTGGAGGGGCATCAGCAACTCACACACTCAAGCAGTGATGCAGCAGCTTCTCCCCTACCCTGACATGTCAAATGCAAGATGCAGCTGACTGTGAATGCTCTTGGAGTATTTGTAGCCAAGTGCTGCCAGTTCTGCCTTTGGGCAGCAGCTCTTTACTCAAGTGATGAAATTAAAGATGTTCTCTGTCCCTCTGTGTGGCACAAGTGAAGGCAAAGGGCTTCAGTTTTACATGGACTGCTCTTTGCAATATTTTCTATGACAAAAAGGCTTGAAAGAATTCTAATAACCTTCATTCCTGCACCTCTCCACAGAGCCAGGGCCTGCTCCAGCCATCATAGGGATGGTGTAGCTCTTCCCCAAACCTCTGAAGTTGCCCCTGCTGCCAAATGCTGGTGGAGAATCCATTTCTCCTATCCTCTCCTGTCCTGCCAGAATACAGAAAGCCTCTGTGGTGTGCATTCTGTGCAAATTATGAGGAAGAGAAAAAGCAATGTAGGGCTGCAGGATCATAAAAGTCAGAAGCCTTTTCCTGATCAGAAGAGCCTGTGTTGTGCCCACAAGACTGGTGGATTCATGCCTACTTGTAGTGCAGCTTGTGCTCCATCCTGTGAGACACCCAGCCCAGAGGGCATTTACTTTTAGCAAAGATCCCACCTCTGTCCAGCCTTCACAGGGCACACAGGACTTCAGCCTGCTTCTGACACTTTGTCTCCTGGGGTACAGCACAGGTGCAACACAAGACCCCTCCCTGATGTGCTTTATGGTATGCTCATTTTATTTCTCTCTACATGATGCATTGTTCCCAGCCAAAAAGAAAAAGAAAACCAAAAACCAAACCAAACAAACAAAAAAACCACCCAAAACCCAAAAAAAACCACCCACAAAAAACCCAAACAAACAAAAAAACCCCAAAGAAAGCTCACCACCAAAAAACAAAACCAAAAAAACCCCAAAACACCAAAAAATACCAAAAAACCCCAAAACAAACAAAAAACCACCCAAAACCAAACAAACAAAAAAACCCCATGAAAAACCCCCAAAACAAACAAACAAAAAAACCCAAAGAAGCCTCACCACAAAAAAAGGAAAAAAAAACAAACCCAAAAGAAAGAGAGGTATCAAAGTGACTGAGAAAAAGCCCTCTAAAGCCTCATCCTTTTTATTTCAAACCACAGGTTCTGTAATGACACCGCCATTTAATTCTGTGTAATTAATTAGTATTGGTGTTCCCAACTTCTGTTACCTTAAGCCTTTTTTTCCCTTTAATAAAACTAATTGCAGTTCCTGTCCCTGCTACCAATATCACAAGCTATTAACTGCAGCCATTACCTGCAGCCTGCAGAAATCACCCTGATTTGTTTGCTTCACCTGCAGTCCAGGAAGGATGGACCCAGGCAAATCACAACACTCTGAAGAGTTTTATAAAAATCTGGCAAGCAATTTGTCAAAATATCTGTTGATTTCAGTGTAAATGCCTCTCCTGCATCCCTCCAGCCACAAAGCTCTGCAGCCCCTCACTTCAACAGCCACAAGACTTCTGTGTGTCTCTGATTTTCCATCCTGTGTCATAGGATAGGGAAAAAGGCTCGTTTTTTGTTGTGTTTTTGTTTGGCCAAGGAAGAGAACAGCTGGATCTTTTATCATGTGAGCTTCAATGGCAAATGGCAGGAAGTACAAAATCTTATAGTGAAAAAAACTCAAGCTCAGGACAGTCTGTAGAGTATTAATTTGCATGCCAGCAGGGGTTTGGAGCTGTGGAGGGTGATTCTCAGCTATTATTCTGATGTCAGATTCGCTCCAAAGACAGTGCCCTTGGTCTCAGCTGCCCCTAGACAGGGAAGCAAAAAGGAGTTTCTGAAAATACCAATTTTCAGAGACCCCTGTCATTGGGAGGAATGAATGAATCTGACTCCATGTTCTTAGAAGGCCAATTTATTATTTTATGATCTATATTATATAAAAGAATACTATACTAAACTATACTAAAAATAGAGAAAGGATACAGACAGAAGGCTAAAAGATACTAATGAAAATTCATTACTCCTTCCAGAGTCCCACACAGCTTGACTGTGATTGGTCATTAAGTCAAAACAATTCACATGAAACCAATGAAACAACCATCTGTTGGTAAATAATCTCCAAACACATTTCAAAGCAGCAAAACACAGGAGAAGCAAATCAGATAATTATTGTTTTCATTTTTCTCTGAGATTTCTCAGCTTTAAAAATCCTGGGCAAAGAGATTTTTCCAGAAAATATGATGGTGATAGAGGCCCAAGGCACCAGCAGTGACTGCCAGTGGAGAAAGGTTAAGGGTTGTTCACCTTGGACCTCTAGAGGGAGGACACCCAAGGTGTCCTTCCCAACTGGGGTTATTGCAGCAAGGACCCTGCACAGGAGAAAGGCAAAATGCAGTGACCGTGTGCTCCAGAGGGATCTGAGAGCCAGCCTCAGGGGAAAAATATTTATGATGGATGATGCTGAAAAAAAATCAGAATTATTAGTTTGACTCAGGGCATGAGTTCTTAATCCGTAGATCAGCTGTTGCAGCATCCTTTGGAATACTTAATATTAAATCCAACTCTGGTGATGTACAACACTGCCTCTGAATGATGTCAAATACCAGATCCTTAATGAAGTTCCTCTTGTGTTTTATGGGATGCAGAGCAGTAACCTCCTTTCTCTTCTGATTAAGGAAAGTGACTAATTTTCAGTGTTGCATCATTTATTAAAAATAATAAAAAATATAAAATATCCCTTAGAAGCCTAATGTGGAAAATTAGAGAAGTCTGGATGAATAAACTTATCTCCAATTAACTTAAGCTGTGCAAATCCCTTAGATGAAACATTGGAATGTTTTTGAGACACTATTTGGTGAAGTCTAGTAACAGCATCAGACTTTTCAGAACAACCTGATTTTCATGTTACAGATGTGTCAGCATAAGTATGGATGCACTAATCATTCTGGTATAATTAACTGCCTTGTGAACTGTCTCATTAGCGTGGGGAGATACTGATGAATAATTTGTCATATTCTAATTATTCCTTTCTCACCCCCCAGTTGTTTTTTTTTTTAATACATAATTATAAGCATTTAGGAAATAACTTGCATGGTGTTAAAAATCAAAAAAATCCACCTCATCATTTTGATCCTTCCAACTTTTCTGAAGTGCTTAGTTTATGCAAAGTGCTGAGAATTAGGGTGGCTGTGGAAATATCTGCTCTGGGCTGGTGCAGCAGTGCACAAGGTGCATCTGCCATGTACACCATGGCTCTGCTCCATGGGGATAAGTGTTAACCTGTCCCAAGAAATTGCACTCATGCTTTGAATTCCTCTTCTACTTTTGTTCTTACTTGGTCTGAAAAATGTCTTGAAGTAGGGGCAGGGAGTGAGCAAAAATGTCTCAGTGTATTCTTGTGCTTCCCATGGTGAGGCATTGTCATCCTTGTGCAAGAATAAGCCTGTACTACCTGCCCCTCTTTCAGGGCTCTTACACACTCTGTGCAGTGCTAGAAACAAGGAATTTACAACACTCTGCAGAAAAATTTGATCCAGAAGAAGAGAGAGGATGGCAGCACTCACACTGACTGCTTGGGCAGGGGCAGGGGTGGAAGGAGGGACAGCTCAGTGCTCATGGAAGGTCGAGTGTTTGCAGGCTGGCTGACTCAGGACATCTGGTACTGGTCAGCTCTGTGGGTGGAAATGTGAATCTCAGCATCTTGGAGCAGGAAGTTTTCCCTAAGGGTAAATTCTCTTTAGTTTCATCTTCCAGACAAGTGGATGAGCTGAGGATTTGCTCTTTGTAGTTACATTGCAAACAAAGCTTCTACTACTTTCTTTCTCTTTGTTCTCCTTTTTGATGCAGAAAAGGAATGGCTAGCCCTAATGATTCAAAACAAAATTAATAACCCTCATATTCACTGTCTAAGAGCCAAAGAAACCTTTTATCTAAAGAAAAAGTAAAGAAAAAATGGGATTAGAGATCTTTCCCAGCCTTGCCTTAGGAACAGTGAGAGTGACTTGAGAATATTCATCAGATCCATTTCTTCTTTTCTCTAAACTGACATTAATTTCTGTCACAATTTTCAGTCTCAAAGCTGTTCAACATTCTCTGCCAGGGTAAAATGTTTCTCCTGGAGTCTCAGAAGTCCAGTTCTCATTATTACCACCATGGCCCGACCTTTTAATTAGCCCAAAGAAGAAACATTGTTTCTGAACATCCCTTTTGTAAATCTGCTGAGCACAAAATTCAAAGAAATACATGGAGAATTGCTTTCTAGTTACAGGGTTTTTTATCAACTGTAGTCCAAATTTTGTATTCTGGCATTGACTGAGGGTTCTGAGGTGATAATAATTCAAATCAAACTTATGAAGCAGAGAGAGTGCTTTCTGTGAACTCTGCCAGTCCCTCAATTGTTTCCTATTTTTTCATCCTTCCATACTTCTGTGTGCTTCTGTGAGATTTTTTTGATATGTCCCACATTTTCATATCAATCTAAAAGTGAAGTAAGTGAAAATTCAGTGGAATGGAAGAACAGCTGGTGAAGAGCAGAAAAGTTAAAAGCCTCACTCACCTGTGTTTATGCACATATTTAATCTTTGTGAGGGAAATCAGTATTGTGAGGCAGAAGCAGAGACCACGTGGGGGAAATGCCTTCCAGCACATATTCATGCATCTCTGCTCTCCCTGAGCCCTGAATGGCGTGGTTATGAAATCAGCTCCCTGGAATCATCCCTCTCTGCATTCAGCCTGTTGTGGCAGCCCATGCAGTGACAGAAGAAAGGCAATTTCTGTAATGTATTCATGGCTCTTTAGAGAACCAGCATGGTCATGCTATCAAAAGAAAGAAGCAGGACCTAGGTGGGCTTCACTCTGAAGCTGAGGCACACAGGTTTAGTGTGACTTCAGTCTCTGTATTTAACTTTAACCCACTGTGACTCATTTTCCCTTAATGAAGTTGGAATAACAGTGCTGCCCTTCTTCACAGGGAGCTTTTGAGGCTTATTTTTTTAGTGAGGTTTATTGAGCTGGGAAGTGTCACAATGATACACCATTATTCTCTACATCCCTCTTCAAACCTGCCACATCTCACAAATCACCCATGTTAATGGCTGGAATGCTAAATGGTGTTCCTGGTTCATTTTTTTTTAATGTAGGTATGTAGAGTTGTTTAAGTAAAATACCCAAAACAAATAAACAGGGGTTAATGCAATGACTTTTATTCACCTCTCTCTTTTGTCCTATTGTTTATTTTATATCAAAGCACTCTTGTTTCTGGCAGGGACTGTGACTGCTAGCACAGCATCTAACTACACAGGGAGTTTATAATGCCACAATAAACTTCTGGAAAAGTTAGCCTTGAATATTTTTCCTCACATGAAATACTTAAGGATCCCAGACAAGAAAATATGCCACTTTAATTTAAATCAATGCTGTTCCCAGAAAGGATAAATTTAAAGAAAGGATAAATTTAAAGAAAGGTTAAATTTAAATTGTTCTTGAAAGGGAAGTTTAGTTGCTCTTTGAACCCTTTTTTTTTCCTTCTCCAAGAAGAAAATTCCTGCATCCAGGAGTGCACAGAGCTCTGTATCAGGACTCATGGCTGGCAGAGCAGGGTGCTGCCCCTGGCTGTGGCACCTTCAGCTCTATTTGGGGCAGTGCAGCCCTGTCAAACTGCAGCAATGTCCCCAGCAGTGAAATGCAAGCTGTCATACTTCCATGAGTGATTGGCTGATGTAATAGGATTGTGCTATGTAGAAGGCAGTTAAGAGGATCTTTTCATGCAACTTCTGTCCTTAAATAATCAAATAATTGATTTTTTCTAATCTTTAGGGACTCTTGGGTTGTTACTGTCATAAATAAATAGGCAATAAGTACTTTCTTGAAGTATTCTTATCACTGAAGTGGGAGACTTTGCCAATATACTTGATAATAAATGGCATCCTGGTTATCATTACTGCAATAATCTGGTTGCTCTGAGAATTTCATGATGGCTTTATTTATAGCTTCAACATAAAAGTACATCCTCAGGTGATAAGACAAGCTTTAATAGAGTAATAACTGGGAAATATGCAGCTGAAGCCTGCTAGAAACTTTGAATTCTGCCCTGTATCTGACTATTCAGAGCATGTCTATACAGATGGAATGAAATTTATTTTTCATTCCCTTTTCTGTTTTGATTTGCAGGCTGGAATTGTTTGTCATAGCATTCCTGCCCATGTAGTTTATATCACCTATAGTTATTTCCCAGCTGGTTGCTGTGGAAAAAAATGTCATATCAAAACCAAAGGCCTGCATTCCAGGTACTACAGATGAAACACGTGCTCCCTGGAGAGAGGCAGCTCACTGTGAGAGGATTTGGCTGCCAGATGTTGATGTCTGCACTCTGGAGTTTGGCCCATTTGTGCCTAACACAGCACTAATGACAGAGAACAAGGATGAATTTAAACCACTTTTACACACCTTTTTATCCCCCTCCTGTGTTGTAGGTATTGTTAGGACAGCTTTAAGTGTCCTTGAACTCTTTCCTGTCAAAATATGACTCTGGGGAGCTGGTGTGACAGAGAGAGAGCTGCCTTTGGCATCACCTCAGCCCAGCTCCCCAGAGAGGTTTATCTGCATAGAAGGGATGATCAAGGAGTCACTCCTTCATCGTGCTGCAGGAAAACTTCAAAGAAAACACAGGCACAACTCTGCCTTTTGTTTTTCTGAGCTGAAAACCTGTCCTGTGGGTCTGCTGGACACCATTCAGCTGGTGAGGCTGTGATGTAGAAATGTCTTACCCCATACAAATGGGTCAACAGGAATTACTATTGATTCAAAAAGCATAACAAATGTATCAAGTGGCTCTAGGCAGAAAGAAAGAAAGAAATATTTGAAGGAAGGCAACTCTTTCCTTCTGTTAAAAGCTGAGAATGAAATCTATTGAATTTTCATTTCAAACTAATGATTCTTTCAAAGTACAGGTAAACAGGATAAAAGGACATTCAACCAGAAAAAAAAAAAAAAAGAAAAAAGCAACTAAAAAACCCTAACACCTACCCACACCCCCAAAAAAAGACAAATGTTTTGCTTGGGATCAGCAGATACATTTGACATTACTTGAAATGATGTAATTTGACAGGTTTGTTTCTGCCAATAAACTGAAAAAAAAAGATTATAAAGGAGAGCTTTAGTTCTCCTGCTTCTTCCTTGGTTTTACTTAGTCCTGTGGCGCAGTGGTATTTTAAACATTTTTGACAAGGCTGTGTTATAAAATCCTCCAAGTGGAAATACGTTTTATTGTCTCTGTAGATTGCACTGAAGCCCCTTCCCTGCCTTTTCAGTCCTCCATTCCATAACTATTGGACCTTATTCTTTTAAAATATATCCTGTCCCTTGTTTACTTTTTTGTTTTTGTTTTTGGGGGTTTTTTGTGGCAGGGTTTCCCTGGAGCATAAAATGCTCCCTGACACCTGACAGGTGCCAGCCAGTCCTGATCCACCTAAGCAGTGTGCAGCATCTTGATCTTTTTGTTTCTTGCACAGCTTTAGGAATTAAGCTTGATTAATTTTTTTTTTCAAAGACACTGGGAATTAAATGGTTACAAATGTTATAACCACATTTTGCTTATAGTATAAGTTTATTGAAATAAAAATATCCTTGTTTGTGCAATGGAGTTCATACTAGGAGGTGTTAATAAGTCATTAGGGCCTTAAATGTAGCATTTAAAAGTATGATGACATAGAAGAAATATTTCTGTTTCCCACAGAACAGGTGAACATCAATTACAAACTGTGCTCATATAATGGTCTTTTGGAATTCTCCATTCTAGTTCTTTTAACTAAAAAACAGAAGGGAAAAAAAGACTTTCTATGACTAGTGGAATTTGCATAAGCACTGCTGGCCTCACCAAAGGCTGGAGATGGATGCCAGGAGTGAAAACAGATCTAATACAAACCTCTTGTCCACCAACCTTCATAGTCTGTGTTTGCAGCAGGATCTAACATGTAATGCAGAGTGTCTGCAAATTTCAGACTCTGCAATGGGACACTTCGAGGAGCTTGTCTGGCTTTGCTGTGTGCAGTTCCCTCACATGAAATGCATTTGTCTCAAATTCTGTCCTTTTGGACAAGTTCAGAAAAAGTATGAACAGTGTCTTTTTATTTACTGCACATCAAAATTCTCAAACCTGAACTTGAGCTTTAAATTTCCCTTTGTGAGTTTTTTCACATGTTTCTGAACCCAGTCACCGTGATATTTTCTGAAAAATCCCTTCACCAGAATTTCTTCTCCTGCCAAGATGAGAAGCTTCAGCTTTGCCATGTTTTGCTGCTCTGGAATGTGGTCTGGAGATTGTTTATCCAAACATGTGACTTGTTTTTAATTAATGACCAATCACCATCAGCTGTGTTGGACTCTGAGGAGTCAGTCATGAGCTTTCATTGTCATACTTTTCTAACATTCTGATATAACTTTTCCCTATAGTTTAGTATAGCATAATATATAATATAATATAATATAATATAATATAATATAATATAATATAATATAATATAATAATAAATCAGCTTTCTGAGAACATGGAGTCAAATTCTCATCTCTCACCTCGTCCTGGGGGCCTCACCACACCACAGAACCCCACAGGAAGATTAATAACTGAAGGGAATCATGCCAACTCTCCCAGAGAATGACACAGCTCTGGTGTTTGCCTGACTACCCCTTCCCCCAGTCACCTGTGTTCCCTAATCCCAATGGTTGTGCTGCTCCTAATGACTTTGTTTGGTGTTCCAGACTGATGTTGCATCAAATTATGAGCTTGTTTGTTTGTTTTCTGCAGGAGTTCTCTTGTAAATTAGCAACAGTTAATGGGGAGTTAAACCATTCTCAAACTTGACTGTCAAATTCACCCAATAGGAAAAAGAAAAAAAAGACCTTTAGAGTCAATTGACTGTTACATAAACATATCCCAGGGATAACCCAGAGTGACACACAAGGAGTGGTGGCCAGCAGAGAAAGAAGTTATTAAAAGTATTTAATAACTGGCAAAGTACAAATCAGAGCCTTTTTTCACCCTTTCAAAAGTAATTGCCTCCCTTCATTGCACTGGGTCACGCTGTCTGATTTGTTATTGGCATTTAGAAATAAATATATCAACTTTTTGGCCCATAATCTCACTGTGGTGTTCCCAGTAGAATACTGAAGTTGGAAGTAAGGAGGAAAGGTGAAGCTATACACAACTCTCAAGCAATTTGTGTCTTAAATTTTCTCACTTGAGTTACTGTGAGCTGGATCAGGTACAGAACCAGCTGGAAATGAATGAGCTACAGACTTGTCTGAACCACTGTCCAAAGCTGTAGCTGATGATCTTCATTCTCAAATGTACACAGAATTTTCCTGTCATTTAATAACTCATTTTTGCTTGCTTATTTTTTGTCAGAGAGTCCAGGCTGAACATGATGAACAGGGCTCAGTCAGTGCTTCTAGGCCTATCCAGAATAGAGAAAGAGTAGAAACCTAACCCCAAATATTCTCTAATCAAGAAACCTGGGTATGTCATCAGTTCAATTTATAAAACATACATTGTTTATCATGGCAGATGTGCACTGAGTGTCATTAAACATCCAAGCCTCATTTGGCAAATGGCAGAATTTGGGAGTTTGCATAATCATGTAAACTCCTTGGCCTCGCAGCAAACTGAAAATCCAGATTCTTTTGAAGGAAGTTTATCTATTGCTGAATTAAAATCCTACCTCATATTCAGAAAAAAACCCCAAACCAGGGGTTTTTATATGAACTAATGCTTTTTAGCATGTGTGCCAGCTTCACTCAAATGTATTTCTCAGTTACTGTCAGCAACCTCAGCCTGTGAAGAGAAAATTGTCCTTTTACTTTCCAATTATGAAAGGAAAGCTGTGACATATAGATTTTCTGCAGCCCTGTTCCAGCTTCCTCATGCAAGTTTGCAACAGTTTAAGATACTTGCTATATAAAGTGAACATCTAACATGTCTGTAAGGTTTAATGTTTGAAAGCAGTGTCTTGAGTCCTGCTTTTAAATTTCTCAAGGGGAGTTTGGTAGGAACCTCTTCCCTATCTTTATTTATTTAAAAAAAATACTGAGCAGAATCACAAAATGTAGGATAGGTTACATCTTCAGATTTTTCAACTTATGCATGAGAAGATTATTTTTGAGCTAATGAATCACAGTCTTCATAAACATGTTTTCCAGTCTAGTCTCTTCTGCTGCTCAGCTGGAAAAGGTTCAGTATCAGAGATGTTTAATTCAAGCCCAGATCACTGGCATGGGCTTTACATTTTTACTTTTATTAAAGTAGCAGTTTATAAAGAATGGCAAGACAGCATGGACAACCTCAAGATCATTAACTAAGCAGTCCAGCAATTTAGTTTGGGGAGGAAAAAACCCCATGTCATTGATCAAAATGGGGAAAAACCCATTATTGATCAAAATTAAGAGGTTTATAACTGTGATGAAACTTCAAAATATTACAAAAATGCACTGTGAACCAAATAAGGAAGGAAAACCAAAGTTAAATAATTCCCCCTAATATATTTTGCATTTTTATTTTAGTGGGAAACAAGCATCTATGTTTCAGACTGCTGGAATCAGGTAAGTGATTTTAATTCTTTCTTTTTCTCTCTCTCTCTCTCTCCCTTTCCCTTTTCTTTCACAGAAGCACAAAATCATAGAGTTTAGTCGGGATATCTGATGGTCATTTTCTCCAGTCCCCCTTCTAATGCAGCCTAGGATAGGATTAGCCTTCTTTACTGCAAGAGAATGTTGTTGGCTTGTGTAAATTATGGCTTTTCCCTTTTTTTTTATTTCCTGCACTCCAGACAGTAAAACAAACAAGCAAAAAACCCAAATTCTAACTTTCACAGAGATGTCAATTACTTCTCTAAAAAGTCATTGACCTGATAATTATTATCTGAGTAGATTGTTTTAGCTATAAGAATACTCATAAATTTCAAATACTGTATTAGCACTCTTCTGACAGGCAAGTGCTTCATTCAGCTGTGGCACTTAGTAGCTCATAGCATTCTTTGGATAAAATGTGTTCTCCAGACTGTGACTGGTGATCAGGATAAATCAAGGGGTCTTAAATCAGGTACCTGATGGATCTTGTGTGTCTTTCTCTAGGTCAGCAGGTTCAGCCTCAGATAGCAGAGATAACTTCATGAGTACAAGTTGCAAGTATTAGTTGACTATTTAATGGCCTCTGGAAAATAATTGAGTTTATTTCAGGCTAGGTTTGAGTGTTTATATCTCATAAATATTTACACTTGGAGAAAGTTGCAGTTGTTTTCTCTTTACCCTAGATGCCTGGAGAACAATTAAATCTAGCTTCAATTATTAAAAAAGAAAAAAGAAAGTCACCCAGAAGTCTTACAGCATTGCAATTTTTATTAGGGCCTTTATCCAAATTCTTGTTAAGGGACCTTTTTGCTCTTGTTTCTATGATTAGTTGGAAGATAAATGATTTAACTTTGGTGTACATCTAAGGTGACATGCTATAATTTATAGAAATGCTAGTGCAGTGAAATAACCCAAACACAAATGAATGTACTGACAATTCCTATGTAATTACTACAGAGCTGTCACTTTTCTATGTGTGCTCAGTGCATTACTAATGTGAAACAGCCCAGTAATCAATATTCCTTGTCAAGCACAACTGTATTGCTGGGGACTTATTAGCATGTTAATCCTTCTGATTTTTCTTTTCCATATATTTAATTTATTTAAGTGCACCTAATTTCCATTCTTAACATATAACACTGCATTTTTAGGTGGATCCTTAGCAAGTTCTGGGCAGAGCGATTCCTTTCTTTTGCAATCTGTTTTGAAAAAGCTTGGTAACAAACCATGTAATTTACAGAACACAATGGGACACAGAATTCTTGCTGAGATTCTTCTTGTTAACCCACCATGGACACAGGCTGTGCTGGATTGCTCAATTTCTTGTGTGGTGAGTGTATATCAGAGGAAAAGAGCAATAGCTGCATTTACTGAAGAGCTGCATTGAGTTACAGAAAGGACAATTTGGTGATGAACACTTTCATCAAAGTTAGGCAGTGTCTTACCAGCCTGTCTAAATTTCTCTCTGTGGTAGCTGGCTGTTTCATACAGTGCATTTTTTTCTGTCTGTGAATCTGGAGAATGTGATCTTGTTTCATCAAACTTTCAAATCTATCCCATTCTGGAATAGATGTAAATTAGAGATCTACCACAGGACTGTAATCCATTCAATCTCCTCAAAATTTTCTCTCTTATAGCTGCTGCTCAGTCTTTATTTATATCAGGACACTGTCTACAGTGTTTGAGAACTTAGAATTTAATATTACTTAGAGATACAGAATCATATTGCAGCCATCCTTTGACTTCACATCCTAATTTTTGAAAGGAGTTGTTTTTTCCCGGTGCTTGCAGATGGGTTAGCACTGTTACCCATCAAGTATTATGTTCCTATCATAGAGAACTTAAGACAAGTGTTTAGACAACAAATAAAGTGTGTGGATTATTAAGTGGAATGGCTGAAATTCAGTAAACACATGTTTTACTGTACATAGCAAACAAAACAAACACTGCACCCGAGGCTTTCAATAGTCCTCACCCTCAAATGTTTTTTGCTTGGAAACAAAACACAAAAACCACACAAAAAAGCAACAATTCAGCCAGAAAATTCCGGCTGCCAGCTTCCTTTGGAACTCACCCTTTTGCCCTCTGCACCTAGGTCCCATTTCTCTGTGAGTTTTTGTTTTCTTTCTTGCAACCCATGCAGCACCATACAGTGAGCAGGGACATACCAGGCAGAAAGGTCTAGGGAATGCATTCCTCATCAAAAAAAAATGGGCTAGAGGGAGGATGGCAGACATTCCCAAGATCCTGAGGACCTGAGCCAGGCAAAGAGGAAAGGACCCAGGTAGATCCAGGAGGAACACCACAGGCTCTTGAAGTGCCACCAGGGAATAAACAAGTGAACACTGATCGCTGGAGAAACCATCTCCCACAGATGGGAGTGGGCTCTGGCACTAGCACAGGCAATTATCACACAAAACAGAACTCAGCAGCCATGGAAAATACTGAGATAAGTTGCAAAGTTCTCAGTCTTTGCATTATACTTGGAGTTTCTTTCTTATGATTTCATATTCTGTGTTTCTTGAAAAGCTTGTGAGCGTCACGTTTTAGCCTTGTAACTGATTTTTAGCTTCCTGAAATTTTCTAAGCAGAAAGACATTAAATAATTTTTTTTCCTACTACTAATTGACAATTTCTATTTTTGTTATGTTCTTGTAGAAGACTGCTCTTTTTAGATGTGAAATCTTATTTTACTTTAACTTATTCAGTTAAAAAGTTACAAGCTCTGCCAAACAAACAAGAAAAAAAAGTATTTTTTCCTGAAAAATGCTGTCTGTCTCTGTAAGCAAGTCATTTTGTTTTTCAAACTCAAGAGATGAAAAAATAGTAACAAAGTGGGAAAGAAGCATATTATGACAACTGAAGCAAGGTGTTTAATCTGAAAAGGGAAAATCTACCCACTTCCAAGTGCTTCTGTTGTGAATTGCACAAAATCTTCCCAGAAGATAGGGAAAAGATGAAATATCATTTCATTTTATGGGAAACTGATCATCACTGCACACATGTCAAGGTACATTTTGAAACTCCATTTTAACCATATTTCTGAGTTTTGCTTTACCACTAATTTTCATGCTTTACTTCAAATGAAAATTTATAAAAGGGCCAGCACTAAGGGTACAGGATAATTTATTTATGTGCCATATATACCTAAATAGAAACACTCCAGCAGTGAGTGACTTTTGTCCAAGAACAAGCTGAATGCAGCCATAAATTGATCCAGAATGGAAAGCTGTGTGTGTAAAGGGTGCATATTTTTTCCCCATGACCCATGGGGTCCTAGGGGAATACTCAGGTGTGTGAAAACATGCTTGTGGGACCTAAGGGGAATTCACAGCTATAACTGGTGCTGAGAGATGGAGGATTCTTCTAGGAGGGTGGGGAAGTGGTGAAAAGGATCACACAAGCTATTTGCCCTGGTAAGTCACTTCATCAGCATGAGCTTGTAGTGATAATGTAGGGAGACAATATTTTCCAAATACATCACTGGTGTAGTACCCAAAGAACTATGTAGAATTTAAGTTTAGGGGGGAAAAAAGGAGCCTAGGAAAGTGGTGGGTTTACACTAACCCTGAGTCCTTCAGTAAAGGGAAGAACTTTCT
Source organism: Agelaius tricolor (assembly GCF_023055355.1). NCBI lineage: Eukaryota > Metazoa > Chordata > Aves > Passeriformes > Icteridae > Agelaius > Agelaius tricolor. The sequence goes on from NW_027269263.1 coordinate 11,192,601, forward strand.
CAGAATATCTCTGCAAAATCTACCCATACTTCTGCTAAGATGCTTGCACTGATCAGTCCTGTCCTTCAGCTTGGATGGGCTGAAACTGCAGCTCAGGGGCTCACACTGACACCCAGGTGCTCTCCAGGCTGCCAAGGCTGATGTGTCCTGCCTGCAGGAGCTGCAAACACAAGCAGCCCTACCACTGGGGTGTTGGGAGAGGCTGTAAGACACAAAATTATACTGCGTGTCTGAAGACAAAGCCAGCACCAAGGCTCTTTAAATTCTAGGGCTCTTTAAATTCTTTCCAAGGGTTGAGATCTTCCCAAGTGGTTTGTGGACAGCTCAGGGTCAGACCCTGCCTGGTGTTGGGAGGGGCATCTCTCATCCCATGAAAACTTCACTAACACAAAGCCCTGGCATCTGAAAATGTTATCTTTCTGCTTTTCCATTACTTATGTTGGCATTCAAGCCTTAAGCCATGCAAATTGTAGAGTACTTAATTATAGTGAGAGCATTGTGCAGTGCTGCTATGCAATCATACAAAAAAAACAGTTAGCTTGCTACCTTGGTAAAGCTTGAAGACAGTTTCTTATTCTCCTTTGAGCTGATTATGTAAATGTTTGTTGTCATTATGTTAGAAAGGGATTTTTCCAACCCTCTTCTTAATAGTTTTCTTAATCTCCACCAACATTACTGGCAAACAAAACATGCATTTGATATATGCAGGGACTTAATGATGGGGTCTGGAGGGATTTCAGGTGTCTCTATTTCTGGGGTAGATAGCTTGAATTCACTTTAAAAATAGTTTTCAATTTTTCAGAAGGGGCTGGCAGTCTTCCTTCTTTTAAGTTTCTCATGCTAAACATTCAAAGTTATGTTTCAAAACATTACCCTTTCATGTGTGCAACATAAAATCACCCTTCCTTTCCTATGAGTTCCAGGTTAACCAGTGGTTCTGCATAACCAGGGTAGTATGTAGTTGAGAGTTTGAATTTTTTGCAACAGGTCAAAGTGAGCATCCTGTAGCCCCTGAAAGAGGAAGAGAAATACCATGGCAGAGGTGGGTGTCAAGCTGAATGGCACTCACTGTGACAACACAAGCACAGCTCTCAGCCAAGCTGCCAGCCATGGCTGTAGTGAAACCCACTGCTGTAATGGGCAGGAAGTGTCTGTGTTGGACTGGTTTCCTTATTTGTATCTGCAGTCTCCATCCCCATCTCACCATGGGCTGCTTGAGGCAGTGAGTCAGTGTGAATTCTGAGTGCTTAATGCCATTTGGGTTTCAGCCCTGTGACCTGTGACTTGCTCAGGGTGTCCATAACTAGCTGGCAGTGCCTGGCCTGTCAGACCTTATTATTTAATGGGCATTACAGGCACCATAGCTCCCATGGCTGCAGAGGCACTGATGAGGGGGAAGTGGCCATGAACATGTCACAGCTGCAGTGACAGAGCTCAGGGTGTCACCACTCAGGGCACAATTCTGCTGAGCAGCAGGAACCACGGCTTTGGGTGATGTTGTCTCGTGGAAGTGACTGATGCCTCTGGACAGAAGGGTGCAGTAAGGCTGTAATCAATGCTGCTCTGAATGCCATGTGCCTGTCTCACCCTGTCAAGTCTTTCAGCAGGGACTGAGTGAATCTATGCTAAGCTGTAGGATTTTGCAGTTCCATGGTACCTTGCCCTCACAAGAGGTCCAAGGCAATCACAGTCCCATATCCTCCAAGGTGCCCCTGACTGCCCCCTGGGGAATGGACTTCAGGAGCCACAAGGCATCACAGAAAGGGAAACTGAGCACCTTGTCTTGGATCTGTGCTTCTCAGGAGCAGGCTGTGCAGATGAGTTGGTTTTCCATGCAGCAATATCAGCCCCTCTGTTGGTAACACCCACATTGGCCCATGATTTCTTTAGGAGGTGATTTTACTTTCCTGTGCTGGTGTTTGCAGGGGTCCCAGGACGAGGGAAGAGATGAGAATCTTGACTTCATGTTTCAGAAGGGTGATTTATTATTTTATGATATATATTATATTAAAAGAAAATGATATACTAAAACTACACTAAAGAAAGAGAAAGGATTTTACCAGAAAGCTAGCAAAGAAAGGAATGGAATAATAATAAAATCTTGTGACTGCTCACAGCCTCAACACAGGTGGCTGTCATTAGTCATCAAGTAAAAACAATTCACATGCTGGGTAAACAGTTCTCCAAATCACATTCCAAAGCAGCAAAACATGGAGAAGCTGAAGCTTCTCAGCTTCTCAGGAGAAAAGATCCTAACAAAAGGATTTTTCAGAAGATATGTCTGTGACACTTTCCCACCCACCAACTGGCTCAGCAAGTAGGGATCTCTCTGTAGGTAAAGGAAATGTGTCTGCCAGGTTAGGATTAAGCTGCAGGGGACTGCAGTGAGATGGGACCTAGAAACAGCAGAGCTTACACAGACATGGAGAGTATTCTGCCTTCCTAAGTCCAAACAGCAAAGCCAACAATGCAGGAGTTTTTAGGAGCAGCAGCCATCTACTCTTGTATCTCATTGTATCTTTCCCCCACTCTCTTGGAGATGCTTTTTGCTGGGCAGCAGAATAGTCCTTGGGCTGGCAAGTGTCATGTGTGGTACCTGACAGGGTCCTCTGTGAACCAAAGCCAGTGCTGAGCTTTATCTTTGTTCCACAAAAAATCCCAGTATTTGGGAGCTTGAAATGTAAAGCAAGTAAATAAACATTTTAAACTAAAATTTGAGAACATCCTCTATTCCCAAATTGCATAATTGCAACAGAATCTTGTTTCAGTAACAGGATCACAAGGAAACAGCTGGAAATTGTGATCCCCCCTTGCCGTTCTTCCTTTCCTTCCTCTGTGTCTCACAGGACATGGAAAACATTCAGACAGGCAAGGAAAGAGGAGAAATTGAAAGTGCCTTCATCCTTGTGAGCCATCTCAATGAACTTAGCACCAAACCACAGAGATTTTTTTTGATGATGGTCAATCAGAGAAACAGCAAATTGTGCAGAAGTGTTAGTCTTTTTCTCTCTGATAAGAAAAGATTTTGATTTTTGAGGAGTCCCAAGGCATCCAAAACATTCCACTATTAAAGGGGTAAGAAACAACTGCTTTTAATTCTGCTATGAATATTCTGCATGGCATAGAAAAGTCTGGGAACTGGCCCAGGACTTGGCAACAGAATTACTGGGTTTTTTTCAGGTCTTTCCCTGACTGATATCTCATCTTCTGTGAGAGGTAGTTCCTGTGCTGGCTTGTCTTGCACCTTTTTTACACAAACAAATTTCTCACTGTCTGTGTGATCAGTAAAACTTTCTGTGGTACCTGGATGGGTAACGAAGGCACGTGGAGAAGCCCTGTTAGAGCATTTCTCAGACCTGACCTAACTTAGGAGGAGAATCATCATAGACTTGACTTGTTCACAGCACCAGAAGTCTGTCTGGAGGACATTTCACAATCTAGTTAATAATGTAACTTCATGAAAAATATATCAGGGCTATGGGGAAATTAGGCTGGAGTCTTACAGCACATCTGGCAAAATCACTGAGTGAGCTTCAGTGAGAGCTAAAAGAATGGGTTAAAATAAAAAATATATAATACCATATGTTTTGTACATGGCATAAGGAAACTTCGTTTAGTAAAACAAAAAAGGACCACATTGGGCACATGTAATGTGAAGAATTAAGATCCCAAAGAGCAGAAGGAAGTTTATTTTAATCAGGTAAAATTCTTCAGACTTAGTTCACCCATTCAGACTATTTTGTTGTTGTTGTTGTTATTTGTTTGTTTGTTTTGTCACAGTGCTTGGTTTCATTATGATGTTTACACTCCCACAAAGCTTTAACATCTCTCTGGAACCAGCTGTAGTGTGAAAATCTTGCACTACATGAAGTACTATCCAAAGAAGCATCTTTAAACTTTGACTGCGTTTACAGGTCACCAAGCAGCCCCACAACATCACAAATAAACAAAGATGTAAAATTTTAGTCCATAGTGTGTTACAAGGATGATATATTCCCATGGCATACACCACAGAGACACATTTAATACCTGCCTGTGGCCACATTTCTCTTCACAGAGAAAAGCAAGGCACAGCTTCCCAAGGATCTTTCTGGGATTCACATTCTCTGAACCTCAGAGAAAGAAAAAACAATTCTTATCTCATTTGCTGTTCCTCTTGTTGTTCACAAGTGGAATGCATTGTGGAAGATTGTTTACCTGAAGGGAATTGGTAATTGGATTCTGGTGTGAGTGTTTTGATTCACTGCCCAGTTGAATCCAGGTGTTTGTTGGGACTGTGGGCTGACAGTCACGAGATTCTGGGTAGTTGAGTGCTTGGCAGATTCAGTGTAATATAATATAATATACTAAAGAAGAATATAGTATAGTAATTAATGAGCCTTCTGATATCCATGGAGTCAGATGCCATTTCTCCCCATTGTCAGGGTTGCCCTGATTTTACTATACCTGCTTGTAATTCTTTGCACTTTTTGGTACCAGACCATGGGAATATTCAGCAAATACCACAGTTACAATTGTGATAATGCCCAAATGAAATGCATCACTTGATATTTGCCAATTTCCAGTCTCCTTGGGTAACCTGGTGGTGAGATTGATTTCTTTCTCTAGGAAATGGACTGGAGGGGAGAAAGTGATGTTTTATTTTGAAATGCAGTGTGGCTGTTTTGTTTTGAAACGTGTCAGCCCCACACTTTCAGAGGGGGTTTGGGCCTTTGACAAGTTCTCTGCTGTGGGAGTGCATCAGGCACTGACAGTGCCCTTCAGCTCTTTGCTCTCTTCCCTCAGCAGTTTTTGATTAGGAGGTGCCACTACACTACATTGTTACCCTGTGCTAATAAGCAACCTGTGGCTTATGGTACATAGGGAAAAGTGGAGCTGATGCTCTGCATAACCTGCTCAATTTCTCTTATGCTTGTGAGGGAAATGGTTTTTGATGTGCAGTTTCTCTCTACCCCCAGTGCTGTGTCCCTGTGAACGCCATTTAAGCACTTTGATCTTTTCTTCTTTAATGTCCTTTAAAATTAAGGGACTGAATATGTCCAAGCTGCTGTCTCCCTAAAATTCTGTCCTCTCATCTCAGGGAATTCATTTGCAAAATGGGCACGCTTTGAGCTCTGCTGTGCAGGAGCAGGAATTCTGGTGAGGAAAGGCACAAAGCAGAACAAAACTTTGGTTATGACCCTCCCTCCAGCTTCCTCCTCAACACCTACAGGCTTCAAACTCAGCTTCTTTCTCTTTCATCCCACAGCTGGATTTCAGGGGAGATTTCAAGGCAAAGTGCACAGAATTTCTAGTCCCTTAAAATAGAATACCTCAGACTGATAATAACAGCAATCTCAAAATAATAGTTATTAATGTCAGAGGAAAATTAATTCCCAGAACAGTATTTGTAAAAAAAAAATGAAGTTTTCTGCTCTACAGAGAATATCAAACATAACCAATTAGCTCTACTGAAAGTTGCAGCCATGTGATTTTTATGTTATTTTTGTAAGATAAGAAATAATGACTGTGTTCAAAATTTGCAGATTTTACTACAGTCAGAACTTCTGATCATAATACTGATAATTGAAGACATTATTTTAAATGAGAAAGAAGAAATCCTAAGACTTTTGATCACTCTGAATAATTTATTTTCTGCCTTCATGTTTACTTAGCTCTTGAAAGATTTGCTCCAGGTATGCAGCAAGGTTAATACAATTGTAGTTAATACAATTGTTGGCTGTGCTATAAATGAGCAAATAATTTCTTTCCTTAAGGAAGATGAAGCAAAAAATAAAATATGCATCTCCAAAAGATAATGAGCATTTAGACAACAGCTAATGAAACTTGAGCGAGGAGTGATGAATCACAGCACTCTAGGTCATGGAGGAGAGCTGTGTAAATCATTGGTTTTTCAGCTTACTGTCAAATCTGAAAGATGAGGAGAGAAGAAGAACTGTTTTAAGTTAACCTCAAATGTGTTGTTTATCTGTACTCAAAAAAAAAGGAAAGAAAAAAGAAAAGAATTGTTTTACACTAAGAATATGAACAAAAAAGACTTTCTTCATCCTGAACCTAGAAATTTCATTTTGAATTTGAATACTAGTGCTGTGTATCTTTTCATTTTTAAAAAAGAAATCTTAGAAATAAACCTTTGTTTAGAAGCTTAATTTGCATTTTGTATGCCTATGTATCTGTTTTCCCTGGTCTGTCACATGTGGTTTGAAATAAATGTTTGAGGCTCAGTTCTCCCTTCTTTTTTTTGGTTTATGTGAAAAAATGCAACAGGCCAGTGAACACAGAGACCTTTCATAGTTGTGCATGCCAGCAGTTAACTGGGCAGCATTAGCCTCCACAAATTTCAGGTATTTTGAGAGGACCATAAACACTGACTGCATTTTGAAAATCTGCCTTATCAATTTACAGTACTGCTGGTTTAATATGAAATTTAACCTTTTGAAGAAAAGCCCAGATGGGTTCAGTTCCCTTTGGAGCAGTCACAGAGTTAAGAGGATCTGTAATTTCCTTGTAAGAGAGTGAGCTAAAATTTGGGTTCTGGCACCTGTCAGTCTTTGAAGCATTATTTCTTCAGCCAACAGGACCATGACTCAGTCAGGGTTTGCAGTATTAAATTGAAATTTTTACATAGACATCAATGTCTTGGGTCACATTCAGAAGGGATTCCCTGTGTGCTCATGCAAAAAAAAGCCTACTACCTTCTTCAGATTATATATTTTTTTCTAAAAATTAGATATATATTAAATGAAATAAAAATACATGCATATTAGTTTCATATTGCATGTAAAATCTGTTAGATGTCTATGAATTACCAGCTAAACCATCACCTGGAGATTAAACAACTGGCAATTGATGTTTTCATGTTAGAAGTAATTCTGGAATAAAGACAAGTAACCATAAGGGGAGGGGAAGGAAGAAATGAAAGTGATTGCCTTTCAAAGTCAAATCAAAATTTTCTTCCTGTCAAAGATATGGATATAGTGGAAAGATTGTCATAGTGTTAATATAAAAAGAACTAGATAATTTGGAAAATATATGCAAAAGACATAGGTTGGAAAAACTGTCAGCAGTAAGCATCCCACCCATGCCTTTTCAAGGAGAATGTATCAAATTTGAGGTGACTTTTTAAAGACAACAAATATTTTGTCCCTTAGATAAAAAAGCTGTGTTGCTAAAGAAAAACTAGTCTTGTCCTGTACTTTTGTTCTGTAACTGTGCATAACAGAGATGACTAAAAATATCTGAAACCATTTGCTACATTCAAATTACATAATATGGACTTTTGTCATAGGCATAATTTGGTTTTCTTTTTTTTTTTGTAAAAGAAATTTGGTTTTCTCAGGGCCTGTATATCAACGTGTGTAGCTTGCCATTAGATTGGAGGGGATGCACTGAAATCAATCTCCTCCTGAGCCCTTGCTTCCCTTCCTGCCTGCAGTTATCCACCTGGTTTGGTTCTGGATTGTCTCCATGGAGCTGGGTAGACAGAGCAAGAGTGGAAGTTGAATTCTTTCCCATTTTTCCAACACAGAAGAGATAGAGTAATGGAGAATGAATCCCTGATCTGTTTGAGTAATTTCTTGCTATTACTTATGCTGAGGGATGGGGATTATTTGCCTCCTGTATTTCTTTAGCCTATACATCACCATAAGGTCAATTGACTTTTATAAACACTGCTACGTTTATTCTTGCAATTATTTTGTGTCACTGGGCTCTGTACCTTAGCCACAGCTATGTAAAAAGTGTTTTTATTGATCAGCTTCAGCTGGTATATTGTTTTATTGAACTCCCTCTCTTTCCTCTTGGTATATGAGGACAGTAGGTGCTGGAGATCTTTTTTTTTTACGTTATTTGTATGTTCACTAGAAATTTCTGCTTGTATCCTCAAATGCACACTTTCAGTCTTCACTAAACAGAACAGACCCAATCTTTCAAATCTCTCCTTCTGTGGAAATCACTGTATTTTCATTATGCATTATGCATAATATTTTGTCAATCCTCTTTCCACCCTTCACCTTCAGCAATATCTTTTCTGAGACATGATGAAACTGAATGAAAAATGTCAAGTGATGTCTCACAAGCAATTTACACATTGATGTTATGAACTTCCCAATACTCATTTCCTATTCACTCTTTATGCATCCTAAAAATGTCATTTACATTTGATTCATCTTAACAATTTTATTTACTACTTATCTGTACACTGAATAGCAACTGATATCAGATGTGGCATGACATTCATTTTCTGGCTCTTAGGTTTTTTCCAAAGAGTCCAAGAATGTGTGAGTAGTTCAGATTTTCTCCATGGGCATTATAAAGCATTAGTCAACAATAAATTTCACAGCTGGATTTTTTCTAGGAATAATTTCTTTGGTGCAGTTAGTTCTTTCTATGATTTCCTGTTTTCTATTTTGATAAAGAATTTGTCAATAGTAATAATTCAGCCAATTCAGTTTATGTAAACACATTTCAACCTTCAATTTTCCACCTATTGTTTACTTTGACTAGTGATTATTCATTGCTTATTATTTGCACTTCCTGATTGGTTATTCAAGTCAAAATTGTTGCTGTTTCCAACCAAGTTAATAACATTTCAGTCAGGAACTCTAAAGAAAGTCTAGAATTGTATTTCCATGAATAGAAGAGTCAATATAGTTTTGAGGCTTTTTGTGATTGGACACATTTATATAACAAAAGACATCCAAGTTGTTGAAGAGTGCTGTCAGGTGTGTCAGAAACTGTTTGTCAGATGCAATGCTGGAGACATCTGATATTGGTGAAGGACAAGGTGGCACCAGTAAATTAGCAGTGAATCTCAGAATGTGGATGGGAATATTTTAGATTGACAAAGCTGGAGAACTGACAGCAGATAAAGAATTACATAACCAATGGCAGCTGTTAGTGAAAAAATGTGAATATTGCTCTGAAGAACTGAGTTCAGTGGAAGATTTTTTGCACCAGGAGGACACAAAACGATGGAAGGATTGCTCATCAGTCAGAATAAGGCAGTGAGAAAGGAATGAAATGATCTGGAAACTTTAGAAGTGATTAAACCAGTAGAGACAGGAATGCTTTGATAAGTTTAAGTTTTAGAGACTGTTTTAAATACAGTTTTAAAACTAGTTGCCATGCAGTAAAACAACTTGCAAATAACTTATAGAGAGAAGGGTAATTTTTGTTGAATGAAAAAGTAGGTAAAGAAACTGATGGCAGCAAAGACAGCCAAACTAATTCCTTAGAAACTTCTGTCAATTGTCTGGCTAAGAGCTTAAAAGTATTGATTGTAGACAGAAGAAAATGTGGTGAAAAAAAACTGGCATGAATAAATTCTTGAACATTTCTTGCAGAAAAGAGGTGTCATTTTCTACAGGTCCCTATAATACAGCACTTCCCTATTGCAATTTTAAATTACTTTTTTAGATTGCTTCTTTCTGTAGCTATTATTGACAAAGTTTTCCAAGAGGATGAGGTCAGATTGTGCTACTTGTCTGGCTTCCACTTGGCAGGTAGTTAAACTAAACTTCCTGACAAAGGACATTAAAGTTATGACAAATTTCAGCTCTTCAGCAGAGAGCTGTATGCTACTCAATTTTAGGTACTCATAGCCACAGATATTTTCCATTTAGAGAACCTCAAAGAACTCTTCTTAAATTTCAGATGAGTAGTCATAACCACAAATCCCTCTGACAAGAAAGCCCAGCTCTAGAGTAAGTAAAAAAACTCTGAATGATATTTGGGTTCTTTCCATTATCAGCAACAGCAATATTAAAAGATGCTGTGGGAATATTTGAATTACCTGAATAAAATATTTTATTTTATGCTCCAACACTGACAAATCTTCCAATTCTCATTTATGGAGTACCCATTAGCAAATGATAAGTGGGGCTTCAAGGGCTTCAAAAGTGATTTTTTTCATTATCAGGAAAGCACAGCAACAGTAGGAAGAGCAATATGAATTGCTACTTGTTTATCACAGCACTCAGATTTACACAACAGCAATAATTCCACCAGAACTGTAAACCAGACTCAGAATACAGATCCTTAACTAACAGGTCAAAAATGGGGCAAAGAAGGAGGGAGAACAAGCATGATAAATCAGTAAGAGAAAATCAAAGTTATAATTTAAAAGGGTAGTAGGAAGGGGGAAATTAAAAAAGAGAAACCAGAAGTAGCTTAAAAGCAGGAGATAAAAGGATTTTGTGATAAAATGAAGCATCAGATAATTATGTGAAATGTTGCTGTAATCTGATAAAAACACCTAGACTTTGAATGGGGAAAGAAATGCCTGTTTCACCTTTAGTCAGTGCCCCCTTCTCTCCCAATGTGTCCAGAAACCTGTGTTAGAATTGCACTTCCACAGGGTTCTAGAAGTGAAAATATTTTTGGTAAATCTCTATTTGATGTAAGTGTGAGGAGGCAGTGAATAAATGTAAGAAATTATTTGAACATTTATTCTAAAAGGATTGAATGATTTAATTTTATTTTATGAGAACTTCAGGTGACATTTTAAGGGCTAAACTTATACTCTTGGGATTTTTATTTCTGATAGCACAGATACACATTTACTTGCAGTGCAGATATCAAACTATGGCAGGTTGGGCTGGATCCAAAGAGAATAAATGTGTAGGAAATCATGAGGAGGTCTGTGAAAATAGTAATGGCAATAATCAGACATAAAAGGAGTCTTCACATTTTAATTTCAGAAACACTGGAATTAATGCCTTCCCAGGCTTTTAAAACCATTTTCTCCTTGTTTGCATATTTGCTCTTGGAGGCTGATGAAATGTTGAAAGGCAGCATTGTAGATGTCCTTTCAGGGAGATGGGGTTTTTCCAAGCAATATGAGCATTATGAAACTTCCTATAATCTATTTCAATGACCCAGCCTGAAAATACAAGTGAAATTAAAATTACCTGGTAACAAAATAACTCCAGCTTGTAAGGATGCTATTTTTTAAATGCCAGACAATTCTGTGGATTTTAGAATGTTTTAATCCTTTTCCAGAAACTAACCTTGCTTTCTAAATAATAATTTACATGCTATTACTCACAATTCTTTGCAGTAAGTTCTTGTTTGCAGTGAGTTCTTCCTTACACTAACTTTGAAGAACTTTTAAAATCTGATTATAACTGAGGTGATGCTCAAGCCCATCATTCCCATATTGCTTGAAAAATATTCAGAAAAAAAAAGAAAAAGATGAAATGTCCATCTTAGTTTTGAGTGATAGTTCCTACAATTACTAACTATAATTTAGAATTTGCCAAAATTAGAATGAGTAATGTTGGATCAATTTTCTTCTCATCTTTCAAAATGACAGAACCCACACAGAAAATGTCCACAGAAAGATTATACACCCCTTTCCCCCCCATCTTTGCTGACTTTTGAGACAAGTTTATTGAAAATGAAAATTACTTATTTCTTTGGAAAGATGTCTTTAAAAACAGTTCTGAAGAAGTAACTGTGTCTTTGCAAAATCAAACATCTGAGCTAATACAGAGTGGAAATAACATTGTGACAAACTTTTTGTTTAAATTTATTTGTTCTTTTGAATTTAAAATCTGTCTCAATAAATATGCTAATTCAAAACTATTCAAGTGTTCCATGCAGGTAGATTTCTTCCTATCAGCAGCTCATAAGTTGTGTTCACTAGAGTGTCACAGACCACATATATTCTATAGAGAGAAAGTCTGCATTGAGTGCTGCAAAACTTTTGGTTTAGGCACAGCAGCCAGGTACCAGGGAGTGAGATAAAGCAGGTCTCCTGCAATTGCATTGAATGCTGAAATCAGATTTCTCCCCCCTGCAATTAAGTTACACAGCAGACCCCTGAATTTGGAGCTGCAGCAAAGGAATAGTGTGAGATTTCCTGCTCCTTTCCTCTCCTAAAGCTGAGGAATCCACTGTGCAAAGGAGAATAATGGGGTAACTGGTACCTCACAGTGCAACACTGCCCTTTCAGAATGCTGCCCTCAAACACAATTGGTACAAGAGTCAATAATGTTTATTGATTTGGCAGCAAACTGCTAAGAAAAAAAATCAAAAAGCCAATAACCTATTCAAATAATGGAATAACACTGCTGTTACCAATTTACAATTGTGTTATTTTGCACATTATTATAGACAATTATGAAATTTTTATTTATCGCTCTTAAATATTTTCAATAACTCACAGCTGCTGTTACAATGCAATTCTACCACCTGTTCCTCCTCACTTAACTTAGGGTTAGGATGCAATTCTGTCCATCTTTGTTCCACCTCCAGCACCAAACCTCCCAGCCACAGGACATGGACTGGGCTTGGGTCTGCAAGAACAGCTGGCTGGAGATCTTTGCACCCATGCCATCAGAAAGTCCAACCTCCTCTGTGGCCTGTTTGATTTTACACCCTAGCATCCATTTTTTGCCATATCTACTCAAAATTTTTCACTGCTCCTCTTCATTTTTTCTGCCTTGTTTCCTCAGAAATACACTATATGTTTCTAGTCATTTTTTTCCCCACTGCTTCTAATTTTGTTGCATATGTAAGTGAATTTGGAATATTTGCTGCACTTAACTGTACAATCTACATCTTATATGGTTAACTGACTCCCCAATTGCCCTTCAACTACACATTTTGTACTGTTGCCTGTAGTTTATCTTAAATATTTGACTGTACCCTTAATTTCTCAACATAATTCCTATTAAGTTTTAACATTTTCTCATCTTGTATGCACACAGTCCTTACATCAGAGCAACATATTTCTCTAGCAGTGTTTGTACACAATCTTGTCCTCTTGTCTAGCTCCTTAATTAGAAAGAATTAGTCTTGATATATTCACTGAACAGTCTTCCAAATTTTTTCAGAAAACATTTTTTTTATGGAGTTCAGTACTCCAGTGGGATTTCTTGATCACAGCAATAAAGTAAAACAAAAAAAAAAATGCCCTTAGCTTAGTGATTTACATCTCTTGTACATGTTTTGTTTAATTTCAAAATACATTATGCATATACTACATTTCTACAGAACTCCTCTCTCTTTCCTAAGTTAAGCCTTTTTTTATTTATTTGACTTTTACAAATATGGGCTTCAGGATCTTCTCACTTAGGCAGTGACATGAATCAGATCTTAATAGTTGGAACATCTTCCTGATACCTCTGACATCCCCACTGAGATTTCTCCTCTGTTGACAGCTGCCTAAGAATCAAGCACATGAGAATGTGAGAGCTTCTCTCACTGATGCAAATGCAGCTTTAGCACCTGTCATTAACTTTAAATGAAAAACAACTCTCAGAAGTGGCCACGTTCCAAAGGAGGGATCTCGGCAGAGTTCAGCCATTTTGAGACAGAAAGGTGATGATTCCCTAAAGGATAAGGATCAGTCCTACTCAGCAGACCTAAAATGGTTTGCTAGAAGAGAAAATGAAAGTATGGGACAATATGGGCAAAATGAATGGATAGATATAAATGTTTGGCTCTTGCAGATCTCAGAGGTGCAGTCCCTGAGCTGCTAATCTGAATTTTTGCAGCTTTATCTGCCCTTTAACAACTTCTAGTGCGGGCATGCCACCATCCATGCTGAGGGGAGCCATGAAACAGTGTGCAACCCCTACTGGCTGCAGCCAGCCCTGGGTAGTGTTGGGAACAAGCAGTACTGCAGAAATGGAGCCATATTTCCCCCTCTACCTTCTGAAGTCACATTTCAGTGTTTTATGCCTCTGTTATTAGGCAAGGCATTGAACTAGAGAATAATTTTATCTTCTACTGATGTCTCTTCCTTCAGACTTTACAGCTTTAAGAGGCTGTAAACATTTAATAGGCAGAAAAGGAAAACACCTCATTAAAAGAAATCTCCCTGCAGATAATTGAGCACTCAGTTCCTCTGGTATGGTTAATAGGGTTATGTATTGCCATATCTGATTTGTTTTACTGCAGTGGACAAGAATGAAGAGCAGAAGCCATGAAATTTCTGTGTAATTTGGCATTTAGCATTGATTTTCCTTAACGTTTCCTGGATTATTGGCAATCCCATATAGCTAACCCAGTGTGAAAACTCTGTCTTTCTTGGATTTCATTTGCTTTTTCATTATTCATCAATGTGTCTCAGGCTAGAGTATTACAGTGTTCTTTTATAATCCAGTACTGTGCTGCTGTAAGGAGCTGATTCCTTCCCCTTTGTACTGATAATCATGGACACGTTTCATGTGAAATCTGAATCAAAGCAGTTGAATTCTTTATCTCTTGAGAGCTTCTGAATCTTCTCCACAGAAAACATGAAGGAAGTTCAAAAAGGAAAAGAAGATAAAATGCTTCCTCAACAATCTCTCTTTCTCTCTTTCTCTTTCTTTCATTCTTTCTCTCTTTCTCTCTCTCTTTCTCTCTTTCTCTCTTTCTCTCTTTCTTTCTCTCTCTCTCTTTCTCTAATATATGATTAAAGGCTTAATTATTTCTTTGTGTATATGCAAAACATAGTAAAAGTAAAATGTGCATGGGATACTGGGAAGAATAAGTTTTTTATCTGCTTGCACTTGCACTATTTTTTCTAAAGCCTTTATTTCTTGGAGACACTGTTTGCCAGTCAGCTAGCTGAGTGATAATCAGAGCTAGTCAGGCTGATTTATGGCTCTGATTTGCCACATAAAAAGTCTTCTTTTCATTCATCACTAGTAAAGAATATTGTGCTATTGCTGCTGCAATGTATGGTGGATGTTTAAGTCACCATGACAGAGAAAGCACAAACATCTCTAGCAAAAAGCTGGTAACATGGATAAAGTATGATCTAGATCAAACGAACAAACCAATCCATGTGTGACAAAGCTGCAGATAAAATAGTCCAGACTTCCCCCTCACCAGAAGAATTACATTTTAAATTAGACAGTACAAAATTATAAAGAAAATCCAATATATAACTTGAAGGAAATCCTTACTTTCTATATCCAGAATCAACTTCTGCTCATATTAAGCTTTTCAAAAGAAAATTTTTGTTTCACATATGTGTAGTATAATATTTTTTCCACAAGATTTCACTTTGACTTCCCTTTGGTAGAAATAAGCATAAGAATTATATGGTAGAATGAGTTGCTTTTTTTTACATGGAATCTGGTTTTAAACTATTTTTGAAACAAACAAAAACCTATCAAAGGGCTTTTTATGACATGAGTATATATTGTGACAGGTTCAATTAAGTAACAAGTTATGGTAGTGACTTTAAAAAAGCAAAGCCATGGGAGAGGCTGTTTTTTAAAATTCATATTCTAATGAAGTCCAGTTGAAAATCAATAGAGAGACTCATTATGCTTTTAGTAGAGTTGGACTTAGACAGGTAGCCCATCCATACTAAACTCAGGACATGGAATGGAATGGAATATTTCAATTATAAGGGACCTACAACTATCATCCATGTGCCTGACCACTTCGGGACTGACCAAAAATTAAAGAAGATTTTTAAGGACATTGTCCAAATGCCTCTGAAACACTGATAAGCCTGATGTGGTGTGACACCCCTGATGAGCTTTGCCCCCTTGGCTGCCAGGGCTCACTGCTAGCTCAGATTAAATTTGCCATCTACCAGCATCCCCAGATTCCTTTCTGCAGGGCTGTTTTCCAGGCACTCCTCTCTCCATTTATACTTATGCCTGCTATTCCATCTATCCCAGGTGCAGAATCTGGCATTTGCTCTTGTTAAATTTCATGTAGGCTGATCAGGTTTCATCTGTGGAAATTGGTGGGAGGCACAGAGCTGAGAAACATATGAATCTAAAACTGATAGGAAAAAAATCTTCATTTGATTTTTCACCTATATCACAAAACAGACAAGCACAGCAACAAAACATATGTTTTCAGCTACAAAACAGATTTACATCTCCTAGTCAGTGAGAAATATCAGGAATTGCTTCTCCTTTCCCTCTTCTGTTAACCAGATCAGAGTGAAAATGAGAGCTGGTGGACCTGCTCAACTCACCCTTGGCTCTCTGGCTTGAGTACATCAAGAAGCCAGGTCATTTCTAAAGCAAGCACAGAACAACTCTCAGTCTGCTGCCCTGGGCAGAGAAGCCCAAATAATTCAGTCTGATTGAATAGACTGTGTGTTCAACCCAAGCTAAGTTCTGAAATGGACACTTCAGAAAAGATCAAGGTCTACATAGCCCGGTCACAGGGTATTTTTCTTACAAAATGGCTTACAATTCAAATAACAGAAGTGAGTATTCTCTTTTAATAACTCATTTCTCTTATTTGACGTTCAAGGTATGGCATATAACAGCACAATTTAAATTAATACAGTATTAATCATAATTAAGCACCCAAATACTCAGTACTAATAATAATTACAATAAAGCTGTCCTGGGAGAATTTTAATATTCTCCACTGGAGTATGTCCTTCAAGTTCATTGACTTCTAGATAAGATTTGAAAAAGAAATATACCAAAGCATAAAAAGATAAAGTGTTTGGGTTAATATGTCCCATAGAAGATCACAATGTGGGAGATCACAATATGTGGGAGAAAATAATAGTAATTGGTATTGATATGAGAAGAAGAAGCTAAACTGTTAGTCAGGTGCAAATAGGTGTCCTTTTTCATCCACTGCAATAACAAACAAATTGAGTCTAAATTAGAGAAGCTTTTGGAATATAATGTGCTCCAACTGCTATAGCCAGGAAATATCAGATGGGAAACCAGGTCTTTTTGCTATTTAATTCTTCTCCTGGCTCTGGACATCAGCTGTAAGGAGCCAAAATCTGCTCTGTCATTTTGTAAGGATGCCCATCCTAATTGTGAACCCAAGGCAGGTGTCTGCAGCCAGTCCAGGACCAGGCATCTGAGAGGTTGCTACCACAAGGGTGATGGGTACCCCTATTGCTGATATCCCGAAGGTTTTATCCATGGGGTGAGAGAGTGCTGCGGTCAGGTGGGCATCAAAAGCAGAGCTCAGAAGAGATAGAAAAGCTTTCTGCCCAGGGAAGTGAATTTCATTCTCCACCTGCATCTGAGCAGGTAAATAACAGATTTAATAGATAAAAATCACGGATATTTCTTGTGGGAATTTAGTGAGCACATCTCAATTAACTGGGATTCTGTTGCCAAAAACCACAAAATCAATCACCCAAACAAATCAGACTACAGTACAGTATGTATATGATACAAACAAAACCACCTGAAAATAAGGATAATATACCTGTAAATATATATTTAAGAGATCATTTTCCTTTTTGTAGTCAGTCCCTTGTGTCTACATGTGCAATGAGTAGGTGACAGCCTACAGATGACTCAGGCTTCCCTTCCTTGTACTTATCACATCCCTAAATCAAGAGCTGAATTAGGTCAATGTCAACCTTGTAACATAGAATATAAGTTATTCTGTTCAAAAGAAATCCTACAGCTGGTTTTGAACAGAAAAGACCAGATCACCAAGGAGAATGGTGCCATACCACTCCAAGTCCCACAGCACAGGCAATGCTTCCTGGTGGTAGTGGATGCAAAGCAAAACCAATACTACAGCTGCTTTCTAATAATTATGTTGCCTATTTCTTCTCAGTTATTTAACAAAAGACCTACACAATCAGGAATATTTCTTTTGCCACAATTTTCATTCCTAATTGTACTCTCTGGACCTAGTTATTAATTTGAAGAAAATTACAATTATCTGGCCATGCAGGGGTCCTGCAATTCCTTTAAAACTCTATTTTGTTAGAGAACAATAAAATCAAGCAGGTGGTCCTAAAGGGGGAAGAAAAGAAGGAAGAAAAAAATTCCAAACCAAAACCAATCCAAGCTGACATGATTATTGCCAGCAGTGATATGTCTTTATCATTTCAATAGTTTGGATTAGCTGAGAGAAAAGTGATGGAGCTGTGCAAAAATAATGACAGGATAGACCTGGAGTCAGAGACTTTATCTCAACAGCAACAGCAACTGGCTAAATGGCTGAACTGTCCCCTCTTGCTAATACAGTAACGTGGAATGTCTGTTCCACAAACAGATGGAAGGTTTGTAGCCAGCAGGTGATGTGAGGAGCAGCTCACATCACCCATCCTCTCAAATTCATGGATTGCACCTTTGCTGTGCCCACTGAGATGTGTGACTGCTTGGAGCAATTTCTGTGTGCAGCAGCAGCCCTTCTCCCCCCAGGCAGATTTTCCTGGCTTTTTACAAAAGGTGATATAAGCTGTGTCATCTGTATGTTTGCTTTTAATCCAGCCAAAGCCAGGGTTTAATTCTGACTCTGGTGCTGTGTTATTGTGGAAGCTGAGAGCCTGCAGCACAGGACAAAACCAAAGCTCAGCAAAGGGCAGCTGAGGAGGCTCAGCCATGCATGGGAGGCCACAGGGCCTCTTTGCAAAGCAAATGTTGGTATTGCTAAATTAACAGCATTTTCCATGCTGCTCACACCTGCTGGTGTAGTGTTTTTCATTCAGCCAGAAGGAAAGTCAACAAGTTTGAAAGGCAATTTCTTCTTTGACTCGTAATTTTCCTTCAGTGATTCATTCATGCCAGCTTCTTATCTGTGTATCCCAGTGGCTTTGAGGGCTTGGATAATAGCAACAACAAGGATACTCAGTCTAGTGCTAGCCTCCTGCTTTAACAGTTATCACTTGGAACAGGTCCAGACCAATCCTTGGGAAATTTGGACAGGCAGCTGTCTTCAAGGTGAATGAAACTGTGCATGGAAGGCAGAATTCATCCCTTATTCCAGTATATTCCTTTGAAAATGTTCTCCTGATCTAAATGTACATAAATGTTAAATAAAATTCCATGTGCTTTCTGAAACCTCCCTTTTGGCATCCATCCCTTAAGGGTTCTCCTCTGATATTTATCAGGCTAGATTGCACATGTAGACACAAGCCTCATCCTCTCTCTGGGATTTTCTTCACTGACATCAAAAATAGGAGCCATAATTTCCTTTTATTCCTCAGAATTGTGATTTACACTGTTCTTATAGGAGGGGGAAAAAAACAATACTCTTCTATGTTGTCCTGATACTCTTGCTGAGAAAAGGTAAAATTTTTTACTCCCTCAGTCTGTCTGACATGGAGGTCAAAGAAGGGACAAAGACATGAGCAGAAACCATCCCTGTTTTCCAGATGACATGGCCAGATAACTCACCCAAGGCTTGGTGGTTTTTATTTTTTTCTGTGACAAATGGTCCAAGCCACTGGCTGTTCTTTATCTGGTTTGACTTACATTACTATGAACAAGTCATAAAAGGGTACCAGTGGTATGATTTTAAAATATATTTATGGACACAGTATAAAAACAAATTAGGATCTACATCTCCTCTCATGCCCACAGCCATGGTTAAAGATTAATATGAGCAACAGTAACTGCTTATTTCTACTTCAAACACCCACAAAAATGGAAGATATTTTCTTCTTGCTCTGAAAGCTGACAATTCTGACGGTTTTCACATTTGGCAAGAATCAAAAAAAAAAACCCCTCAAAAACTAGGCCCTTCAGAGAATAGGTTTTTCAAAATAAAGTTCAGCAAGGTGCAAGGTGAAATTTAACTTCAGCTTTTTGGTTATCATAATCAAATAATAGTTATGCTCTTGGGTTTTCTCCTTGTAACTGTATGTGCATATAGTACCAGCTAATTTCTTGCAGCTCCTGAGTTGTCAAATATCTACTAACTGTTTGATTTTTACAGAGGATCTGTGTACAGTGTTCAGGTAGACTTGTGGGCATTCATCACCTTTGCAAATCCAGCCAGATGTTCCAAAGGGTCAGACTGTCCATGTCTAAAGGAGAGTACTGCCAAACAAATACCTCCCCTCTAGCTGCTGTACCTCACCTCAACCATTCAACTGAAGCCCTCTGAAGTCAAGGGAATATCTGTGACTAAAAGTGAGCATTACATGTTCTACAAGAGAGAATAAATATGGCTTAGATGCTGAAATATTTCAGCTGGGCGTATGTATTAATCTTTTGTAACTCTGGTCAGGGGCCATGTCTAGGAAAATAGTGTCATCCTTTCTGAAGGGACTCAGACTCTGTATTTCTTTATACTTAATACAAAATTAAGCTTAAATAACATTCAAATATTTATTTCAGCAATTCTAGTGTCAAATTACCTGAAGCTAAGGTACATTGTTTTAATTTACACCCAGATCCACTTTCATCACCCTGTGGCTGTCAGGTGGGTGTGAGTTATGTACTCTTTAAAGCTGACATGGCATGCTAGTGCTCTGCACAGAAGATGCAGAAGAGGCCTCAGAGGGTCAAGGGAGATCATCTTTCATAGATGAAGTCCACTTGAATATTCAACAGAAAGTGGTCTCTGAGATTTCTGTGATTTCTGAGAGCCTGATTCTAACAGCTTAGTTCATCTGCTGTTATGTGAGCTGTTTTCACCTTCTCAGTGAAGGGTATTAGGAGACTATTTAGACATTTTCCAAATGACATGGAAACAGACCTCCAATAAGGCCTCTGATCTGGGACAGAGAGGGGTAACATGCTATGAAGGAAAAAAATCTACCTTGTTATGCAGCTCTTTGAAGTCATTAAGAGGTTTCAGATGGTAGAGGGTGAAG
Source organism: Agelaius tricolor (assembly GCF_023055355.1). Classification (NCBI taxonomy): domain Eukaryota; kingdom Metazoa; phylum Chordata; class Aves; order Passeriformes; family Icteridae; genus Agelaius; species Agelaius tricolor. Next base: position 11,213,101 of record NW_027269263.1, read on the forward strand.
GTGGAGCATAGGGCAGGGTTGAGAGAAGGGGATCAAAGGGGGAAATTAAAGCACTTCATCATGTAATTCTATAATTTATTATATTAATAATATCAGCACACTGCAGCTCTTAGCTGCAATGCAACTGAAGCTGGCAAAGAGCAACAGTAGATATCATGTGTCATCCTAGAGTAGAGTGCAGAGGAAGGAATTGTGGCAAGGAAAATAGGCAAGCCTTATTGCAGAAAAGTTCAGAGATATTCATCAGAGAGAGCAAATGGACTGCAGCTACTGCAGGCTTGTCTGAGAGTAGTTTATCTGACCTGGGAGGAAAGGTACCTCAAACAAGCCTGACAGTGTTTCTAACTGTGGTGAAGAAACCTGATTTAGCAAACTTGCATCTATACTTCTGGTCTGTGTGCTTCCATTTATCAGCTTGATTTTGCCCCAGCATGAAGCGTTATTTTATAACCTTTGCCAAGCTGCTGCTGAGAAAATTTGATTCTTTGGTCTTCAGCTGATGAATTTTTGGAAGTCTTGAGAATGGGCTTGCAAAGAAAGTTGGACTGGTACACACAAGCTGTGGAAGTGGAATGGGTCTAGGAGTCTCAAATGCCTGGGAAGTGTTTTCTGTTCCATCAATATCATCAACCTAATGAGCCACTTGATCATTTTTCACTGTACTGTTCCACTTTTGCATACATTTTTCTCATTCTTCCATGTGAGATTGAACTTGCACATGCTCTTATGCAACATCCAGATGTTTCAAGTTCTTGAAGAGAACATGACCTCATTTGATGTATAAACCATAGTAGAAATACCATCATTTATGCTATTAATCAAGGGTTTTTCATTTGTTTTTCATGTTGTGTAATTGTGACAGTGTCTATGACAGTAAGGCAATCCAAAAGGGGATTTGTTCCTCTGGGCAAGGAATCACCAATTTTATTTTTTTTCACTTATATTAAACATTGCTAGAGTTAAGTAGCACTAAAAGTGTTACTGAAGCACTTTAGGTTAATTTATATGGAAATTGTATCTTCCACACTTAAGTGAGCCTCTGGTCAATAATGTGATGGTTAAGGAGTGGATGAGATCAGTGATGAAGTTTAAGATTTCCAGGAGGCTGGATTAACTGAGGCAGTAGAGAAGTAAACGAAGGACCAGGCCACTTCCAGTTCCAGTGCAGAATATACAGAAGAAAATAAATTGTTCAATGTAATTATCAGAAAGCTAAGAATTCATGCCAGTCAGAAAGGAAGTTCTCCTAGTGAAAGACTCATCCTGAGAACGGCCAGGTAGGGAAATTTATTCATAGAACAGTGAGAGATTCAAAGATGAAATCTAATTCTGGTTTTAAGATCCATGGGACCATGAGGACAGGTAGTTTTGCTACACTAGGAATTTGTACTCCTTAGTTATCTACTAATATCTGTTCGTGGGGAAATGAGCAGTGATTGTTCTAATTCATTCAAAATGCAAACAAACAACATATTTTAATTATTAAGAATGTTACATAATTTTCAGCATTCAATGTCAGCAACATTTAACTCAGGTTATAATGTCTTCATTTTTTTATTCTGTGGTTTGGGGGCTCTAGAAGACAATCTAGATTTAATTTATAACCAAAGCATATATTATTTGAAGATTCAAATAAACTTCAAATAGGAAATTCTATTCTATTCTTTAGAAGTTCTTCAGAATGTTTTTGAGTCTTAGCGTGGTATACACTGACAGTGAGAAACATGCAAAATTAATGACGTGAAAATAAGAAGCAAACATTTCAGGCAATAAGTCTAAAAAGCCTTAAAAATTGAAAACAGCAATAACATTTATCTGTGTTCTGCATGACACTCACCTTAGGGAAGTTATTAATACTTTTAGTGTAGGTGGTGTGTTGAAAATTACTTTCAGAGTTACAGGGTAATATATTATATCCTTTGCCATAGCTTCTCTTAAAATAAAGGGAAAAGATTTTTAATACATTCATTTCCATAGCACTTTGAAACATATACAAGCTTTCTTCCTTTTTAAAAAATATTACTTGCAGCAATTCACATTAATCAATGACTGTGTGTTATCACTTCCCAACAAAGAAATAAAATATATCCAAAGTTGAGCATGCACTGCACAAAGCAGTCACATGAAATAGTTTATTTTTTTACCACATGGCTCTTAGATGTAAAATGAAATGGAGAACATAAACAAACCCTTTCAGTGGTGAGAGGCCTTAGTGAGGTCTTCTCATGGTCACCTCCTGAGAAGTTGTTTCTTTGTTGCTGTTGTGTATAGGCTAGCATCAGAAGCTTTTCCTTTCCTCCTCCTTCTTCTCTATGTCTCCTGTAACTGCGTGCTATAATTGCAGGAGTCAGAGTCAAAATCAGGTGTTTTTGTCCGGAGAACTGCTTGTTTCTAACAGCAGTGAAATCTTCTCCATCTATGTCCCTGCATACCATCCTTCCAGAGGCAGGGTCTCTTAAGAAAATGAATTGGTTTGTTGTGGATTGCAGCAGGCTTCATTAAGCTTGAAGGAAATAAATGCTGCAGGCTCCAAGTGCACTCCTTCCTCAATTCTGTGGACAAGGCACTGGGTAATGTGCGTTGTGTCCGTGTCCCAGTGCAAGTGACATGGACACATCCATCCACTTTTAGTCTCCTTAGTCTCCTTTTAAACAGTAGGAATTTTAATTGGAGTCATCCAGATCTGAAACTGTAGTAGCACCTCAAAGATTTCTCTGGGGTTATAAGGAGTGGTGACAGCTGATTTACATTGAACATTATATGAGTTTTCCTCATCCTTCTTTTCTTTCTTTTCTCAGCCTCAGACTTCTTTGCTTAAAAGAGAAAAAAAAAGGCATAAAAATAATTTTCTATTTTTTTTTCCCCAAAGGATAAATAAATATCATCTATGAAAACTGGAATATTTTAATGGCACGTTTCAAAAGATCAACCATTCCATAACAAGCTTTTAGCATCAGCTGAAAGTGGAGCTTACTCAGGGAGACAATTGAAAGTCCCTAAAATTATCTTATTAATTAACAGAAGAACATCATTGTCAGCATCTCTTAATAATTTATCCACCCTATCACTATTTTGATTCTAAAATTTTTCTGGATATTCATCCTTTGTGAGTGATTGCAGGAAGAATATTGATGCTTTAATAGTGATATCGATCACTTTTATAGCATTTGGCAGTGATTTTTAGGACCAACTCATAAAACTGCTGGAACGGAGTGATGAATAAGGATTTTCAAATTTGAAGAGCTGCACAGATTTTAACTAATCACTGCTACATCACTGAGCCAATATGTTATTATGCTGATGGGAATATTAACATACAGTGAGTTTCCATATCTCAAAAATCAGAGCTCACAACTTCCCACTTTTTTCTCTTTATTTTTAATTTTTTAATGATAACAACCCAGAACTTCTGAGTACATGCAATAATTTTTGGGGATGTCCACCTCCTCTGAATCTCCCATAGACCTTGCAGAGTGTTTAAACTCTCAGATGATAACAGCCATGCCCAACCAAGGAACCAAACCAACAAACAGCAGGTTGTGCTGATGCCCCCAACACACTCCCAAAGTGATGCACATCACTCTGTCCCATGCCCAGCTCACCTCACTTCTGATAAGAAGAAGGAAGGATGGGCACTGAGGGAGGTGGCAGCAGCATGTCCCCTCATGGAGATATAGAAAAATCCCTCCTTTTTCTGTCAGAGCCCTTAGCATGTGTGAAGGAGTGGTAGGGTGTTAAGGGCTTTAAAAAAGATCTGCTGAGACCTCTGAGCACTGCAGGGCACAAATCTCCAGATCTGTCACAGACTGCTTTTCTTTAAGTGATTGCTCTCCCATTTTGCCCCCACTGAGCCAATGCCCAGAACTCAGACTAAAAATCCCATTAGGATAATATTCTCAGTCATAAAGGTGCCATGTTCTTTGGTGCTTGTATTTTTATCTTTTGCCTCCACTTCATGTGTTTTTCTCTTTCGTGTGCCACCGATTATCATTAGTGATGGAAGAGATTCTCCTATGCTGATCCTTCCCTGTTAGGACTGAATGTAGCAAAACTGAACCTCAGGAAAACTGATATATCTGAGGTACATCACAAATACTGATATATCTGAGATACATCACAAATGCTGATATAGCTGAGAAATATCACAAATAACACTGTGTTCTGAGGCAAGCACAGCTGCCCTGGAAGGAACTGGCCTGTCTAGCAGGGCTGGTAGAAATACTAAAGAGGTTCTGCAGGTTTCCTTGAACAGGGACAAATGGTTTGTCTTTGAAATGCACCCAGTCATGGAAAAGACTGATACACAAATTAAAGGCCAAGCTGTTGCCTCCCCAGGCTACACAGATAAATTTGCATTGATCTGCACCGTGACAGCTCTTGATTCCACAATCTTCCTTTGAAGGAGACGGCGTTGCAACTCTAAAGTTAAAAGATGGTGAGAGTGGATGCTTTAATTAGACACTAAACAACATCATTGCTCATGTGAGACAATAGGTGTGAAACCACCAAGGAAGTGGTGTTGGTAAAGAACATATTTATACCTCTCTTCTGATGGCAAAGGCTTCTGTCCCATGAAAATTTTCAACTTGAATGGAGAACTGGTTTATATGTAACTGTGACGGTGTTCACAGGGGTTTTCAGATGAGGGAAGAGATGAGGATTTGACTCCATGTTTCAGAAGGCTTGATTTATTATTTTATGATATATATTACATTAAAACTATACTAAAAGGATAGAATAAAAAGTTCTCAGAAGGCTAGCTAAGCTAAGAATATAATGGAATGAATAACAAAGGTCCGTGGCTTGGACAGATTGGCCACCAATTCCAAACATCCACATGAGACCAATCACAGATCCACCTGTTGCATTCCACAGCAGCAGATAATCATTATCTACATTTTGTCCCTGAGACCTCACAGCTTCTCAGGAAGAAAAATCCTAAGGAAGGATTTTTGTTGAAAAGATGTCTGCGACACGTAACCATGGATCATTAATTGTGATGTTTGTGCTTTGTTTTCCTAAAACATGTTTGGGGCTAGTTTAAGCCAGAGGACCATTTTAACACAGGGGAACATTGCCCAAAATTGGAAGTGAAATTAAATACAGTGAGAGGTTTTCTCAGTGTTCTAATCTGTTGTACCTCATTTTTGCCCTGGGGCTCTTCTCAGATGAAGCTCTTAAGGTGTGGTAAAGATGGGAGAAGAAGGGCTTCAGCTCAACAGTGAGCCATAGAAACCCTACAGACAAAACACTTGTGTACAAAATATACAGTCCTGCAGTGCACAATACAGATTTTGATATCATGAGGCTTTCAAATTATAGAAAATTGGTTAGGGAAGTTACCTAATCCACCCTTTGCCTCATATTTAGGTTGTTTTATTATTGATAAGTGGAACCACTATGCATGAATATCTCAGATAACAGAATGTTTATGCCACTCATGCATTTTCTTTGTGCATTTCCAATTTTTCCAATTTTTGCAGCCATGGTTGCACTTGGGAATCTGTAAAGCCAAAGTTAAATGCTACTCTTTAAAAGAAGAGAGGAAGATAGGAAGCATTTATCTCCAATGATTTAACATTTCATTTATTGTAGCTATAAAATGAGATAAAAATTTAAATATGCCCATCCAGAGCATATCATCCTACACAGAGAAATGCAGCACATAAAAGCACATCAGAAAAATTTCACTGCAGAGGGAAATTCAATACTTAAAATGGAATGCAGGATGTCTTAACCTGAATCCATTTGTCCTTATGTTTTATGGTATAACCATTGCCTTGTAACATCCAATTTCTTTCTACACACTGCTTGACCCTTTGCAATGCAAAAGAGTGTTTTTCTTCCCTTTAGCAGATAAGATGTGGTTCAGGAAGGAAATAGGAATGATGATAGGAAGTGTGAAGCCATTTTTACAGTAATGATCACCATCAGCCTACTCTGTAGGAAGTTGTATCACTTGGAACAAACTTGGAGTTGGCACTGTGAGAGGAAGTGCTGGGAAGAAAAATCCATAAGCAGTTTGCAAGGGATGGAAGTTAAACAATGTGGAGGGTGCACAGATACAACTTCTTCAGTGCCCTGTAATCAGAATCATCCTTCCAGAGAGCTAGCATTCCCCTAATTGCCAAGGGGGTTGTGCTGTGTGTTGGATAAATGAAAAAAGGCTGGTCAGAGCATAAAGGATACACTCACACCACTCTACTCAACATTTTCTCACATTTTTAAAAATGTACCATTTGGTCCAAAGGCTCCATGCATCTATTTCCTTAACAGTGAATGGAAATAAAGTCTTAATACCTGTCAGACCTCCCAGTGTTCTCACACACAACAAAATAAGTCTCTGCTGTTATTGTTATTAATCTCCCTTTGCATTTCAGCTAATTTTGTTCTTTGCAGTAGGTACAAAAGGAACCTGATAGTTGAAGCACAGAAAATGGGATGGGGTTCAGTGCTTCTCAACACCTCATAGTGATACTCATGATTGAGATATTACCTTGTCAGCTTGCTAAGAGGGAGTACCAGGGACCAAACTAAACCAAATCAAACCAAACCAAAAAACTCCAAAAAACCAAAACCAACCAACCAACCAAAAAAACCCCCAACAAAAATGAAACAAAAAACCACCCAAGACCCACTAAATAAACAAAAAGCCCCACTAAAACCAAAAAGAAAGAAAAAAGGATGCCTATAAAAGAGAAAAAAATACCAATAAAATCAAGCATCAATAGATAGTGATGTTCTTTACTGAAGGAAGCAATAGTGAATACTGAAATTGTATGTCAGTTCCTATTCTCATGGTCCATCAAGTACTACTATTCTAATAATCTGTCAGGTCTAATCTAGCCAGCCTACCAGAATGTTTTGTGCAGCTGGGAGCTTCATGTCATGACCAATCAGGCACTACTGTCTCTGTCACTTTATGATATATGTTTTAATAAAGCATGATAAACTCTGTGCCAAAGGCATACTTTAAAGATTTAATTTTTATTATTTTTGTAATAATTTGGATTTGCTAATCAGAAGTTCTGCTTTGCTTCAGTAACCTGAGCAGCTTTAGTGAGATAAAAAAGCAAATGTGAATGAAAGGAATGATGAAGCTTCTTCTTAAAGAGTTTTTGGGGTTTTTTTTGTTTTGTTTTTTTCCCCAGAGTCAAAACTCATTTGCATGGTTAGGGTAATGAAACTCATTTCCACAAACATTGTTCCTTGCACTTTTTAGAAACCTACTACACATTAAGTATAAATCAAATGTAATTTTGTTTAAAATGTATGGTCTGAAATTTTCACTTCATGTAAGGCTATGAAAAATACCCTGATTTATGCTGAAGATAAACTTGATAGAGTGGCTATTTCATTAGCAAAAAAAAAACCAAAAAAACCCCCAAAAAACCAAAAAACTCAGAAAAAAAAACAAATATAAGAGTGAAACCCGATGTTCTGGCCATGGTAATGATGTTTTTCCCTCAATGAATAAGCATCTTAAGGCCAGGATGCACACAGACTTTCTAAGAGGGCAGATTGAAGGACTTTGGCTGATGCAATCGCTGTATTACCACTGCCTCACACATCTTTGGAACTTCTTGCATCTGAAAAATGTTAACCAAAGTTCAAGCTCAGTTCAGCCTCCTCTGAACATCTCAGAAATCCAAAGGACTGGAAATGTTAATACCTACACTTACAAACTGACAGAAAACAGAACTTAAAATAATGACTAGATAAAATAGAGCACAAAACAGGAGCAGGGAAAAGCACAAGCTGAGAAAAACTTAACTTCACTCTCTTCATGTTTGCAGATGTATCTATCTCTCCTGAAGAAGTTTCCAAAATATTACAAGCCATATAATCTCTTTATCTCTTTTCTTTCTTATTCTTGTTTCCACTTTAGATGATTGTCTCCTGAAGTTTCTTCATCTCTTCTTTCTAATCTTGAGTCACAATATGAACATATTGGCCAAAAAAGCTACTTAGGAAGAATCAGTCCATTGGGAGGAAAAGAAAGATTAATTTGGAACAGTTAATGAAATTAGTTTCTTCCAACTTTTTCTTCCACCTATAGATTACAAAGTACTCAAACAGATAATTGGTTTTATTTTTTCACTGACTTTGGGGAAAAAAAAATCTAGTGAAAGCTTCATTTAGGAATAGCTGACTTTAAGTATCTGAGCAGAAAAATAAAAAGCATACCCCCTCCAGATCAGTTATTTAGCCACAGAAATGTCATGGCATTATTCATCTTCCTGAGCTTCAACATTTTCTTTCTTAAAAACACTCTAGCACAGTAGCTGTCCTCCTCTAAGTACTCCATGAACATTTTAAGCATATTAAACTGATAACAGACTGATGAATATTTATAGTCAGATTTTTTTTTTCTAATTTTCTTCAACAAATCTCTGGAAGGCTCAGGAGAAATGTCCTGGATAAAAGTCAGTCTGGAAAAAAATATTGAACAAGACTGTCTCCTTTTGATGAAATATCACTTTCTGGAGGTTTACCTGTAGTCACTAGAAGATTTCACAAGCAGATGTATATGGCTGTTTGGGCTCCAGGCCTTTATTCTCAGTCTGAACCCTGTGCCACCATCCTTTACAGGCGATGCTCTAGGTTAGAAGATTTTTTATCTCATTTAGGCCCATCAGAAAGCTCTCATACCCTGGAGGGCCAAAGGACTTCTCAACTAGATAATGAATTTTATTTCTGTAAAAGGTGTCTGGATGGACTGCTACTGTTCATCATGGCAGATAATCAGATGTTTCCCTACATACAGTTGTAGGATTTTTGGTGGGTACCTCAGCTATTCTTTTGCCACCTTGCTGAATCAACCATACAGAAATTTTTCCTTGGAGTAGTGCTAAGACATTTGGTATTTTCCCCTCATTCTCAACAGCCACAAAGGCATTTCTCCATGCTCTCCTTGTCCTTCAAACAGTCCCCTGTGAATCCTGCTTTGGTGTCAAGGAGCAGGTATTGGGACCACAGCCAAGAACTGTGTGGAAGGAACTCTTGTCTGCAAAGAGTTGTGCACCTGCCACAGGAGTGACCTGAGCCCTACCTGAATTCAGGAAAAGCTTTCTTTGTGAGGAACCGAGTGTTCCTCAGATCCACCCCACTTCAGAGAGCCTTCAGCTACATCATGAAAGTGGAAGTATTTTATCCTCAGTAAATATGGAAAATTTCTGTAGAATCTAATCTCGTAATCTTCTAATCTTGCATGAGATGAGCCCACCTTCTCCTTGAGAAGTGTACCTTCCATTTGACTCAGAATGTACAAGAAATATTTCCTGATGTTTTATCTGAGAGATCTTTAACCTCTTCTTTTCAAATACATATTACAGATGTCTCTGTTTATCAACTCTCTGTCTTTGTGCAGGACAAAGGCCCCTTGACTGCTTTTCCTGATCATTTGGGGGAGATCAGATTTTATCTTTCTAATCTTACACAGAACTTTTTATTTTATATTTCCCATATACCTCCTGCATATTTCTTAAGATAAACACAAAAAAAAAATTACCAACCTGAAGGCTACAGAGGCTACAATTCCATCTCTCCCCAAAGCTCCTCTGAATTCTGGGTTTTAAGGCTCTCTTTCATAGGACAGAATACTATGACAGTCAGCTGTCCTCAGCATCACAGATGCTCTGTTTCTATGACATTCTAGTAAACAGAAAACATCATTCACAAAGATGGAAAAAAAAGTAAATTATCATTTAGAACTTCACAGTTTTTCCATTCAGTAAATGCTGATAGGCTTCAAAACCATAAGCTTAAACCTATGCCATAAATTTTTAGAATTCCTTTGTAGCCTAAAAGCTTAACCCACAATGGCCTCATTTTCTTTGCAGCTTAGATGCCCTTGGAAATACTTCTGGATTTTGGAAAAAAGTAAGAATTATCTCTCCTTTTTGGCTATCAATAAACTCAGACAAAGCAAGATAAAAATTTTTTTTCCCTTAAATTCAGGCAGAACATGTAATATTTTAAAGTTAAAATTATTTTTGAAGATGAATCTTAGCCTCACATAATTTCAAATATATTGACCCATTGGAGGTTTGTGATCTGTTCTTGAAACTTGATATCAATGTCATGAAGCATGAACAATCTGACAGAGGTGGAAATAGACATTTCCTCTCCTTCCTGAGTCCCTTCCTCTTAAACATGTACTAAGTACATTGGAGAGGCTCAGAAAATGTTATTATGAAGACTTATTCATGAAACTGAACACTGAGCTCCACATGGCTTGAATGCTGCTACAAAAGCTAAAGTGCTGGCACAGGCAAAATATTTGATAGCTTTCCATATTGTCTATGCAAGTGCTTAAAAAAGAGTTATTCCAGGGCAGGATAACAGAGGGGGCAGTGAGAGTGCTTCCATCCCAGCCTGGTGCTGAGTGCTCTGTACTTGAGCTTTCATAAGACAGAGTTACATGGGTTGTTGGAGGATTGCAGCTTCTGGTGATCCTGCCTGTCAGGCTCAGGTAGTTAACTTGTCATTTTTAATAGCCCCAATGTGGGGATTCCTGAAATAATTACACCAAGTTAATTATCTGAAGTCTGAATCACTTCAGATGAAGCTTGACTGGTTGGGGTGCAGCACAGACTCTTCTCTCCAGCAGCCCATTTATCTGAGATGAGTCAGGAAAACAGTGATCTCATTACTCTTACAAATACTATTCTGGGACATGGTTTAGTCACAGAGATTATCTCTCTCCTTTTTTTTTTTTTTCAGAATGGTTAATACAAACAACAAACTCATCATAGCATTAAATGTGGAAATGTGGTTTAAATCAGGTCCATAATGTCTGAAGAAAGGCCTTGGAATGACCTCCAAGTTTTACAGAAAGTATTTTTGTCCTTAAAGTATCCCTGGCATGCAAAGAAGCCTCACAGCTGATATTGTCAGATTTGCTAAAGCTCAAAGAAGGAGTGGAGGGATTACTTTCTCCTTCCTGATACTTATCCACACCCTGAAGTACTCCAGTACTTGTGCATCATTTTGGAGTGATCCAGATTTACCTTGTTCTCTCCCACACTTCCTTCAATCCCACTTTGCATTATGAAACATAGGGAAACAAGGAATAAAACAAAAATATGAGAGAAGGAATTAGACAAGAACCTGGTGACTGTGATTTCCTCTGCTTCTGGTGAATATGTGGCATTGGCAGGTGCCATGAAAATGGAAGTTGTGCAGTATTTTAAAAATATTCTGTGTTTTCTGCAATCAGGAACAGCACTCTGAGTTGACTTGGAGTATAATTAATATGATGCACAAGATGGATGATCTGGATCATGATAGATTCTATAATATAGATGAAAATCATTGTCATTCCCTATCTGCCTTCTCTCCTTTTTTAACAAACTTTTAAATTTTTTAAATGTTTGGTTCAGTACAGTTCATTTTTGAAAGTTCTCAATCTAATTTAGGAGAAATTCCTACAATTACTTAATCTTCAGCAATAGCAAGAATTCTCCCAACGTAATTCCTCTGAGATGAGTTGAGATGGATATCATCCATTCCTGGTCTAAAAGTCAGAGGGGCTGTTTCTATAAAGCCATTGGCGCCAGATTCAAATTTAGAGAGAAGAGAGAAGAAGAGAGAAGAAAACCACCACTTTATAGATTTGGGGATATTTTTCTTTCAGCTACTTCTGATATATATGGCAGGCCCAAGTTACAAAGGCATACGATTTGAAAGCTGTAGTGGGTAATGTCTGGTAAAGAGTAAATTCTGATGGCCAGTTTAGTTAGCTCTCCTTCTAACACACCCAGGGCAGTTGGAGACATAATTATTACAAAACATCATCTCCTTTGAATGGATAGCTACTTAATCCTGAAACTTAATTTAGAGATAGCAGAATAAAGCAAGGTGTCAAGTTCTCAAATTTAAGTTTCAAGCCAGCTGTTGTTTCTGGCTTTAATTTTCTGGTGTTCATTCTTGTAGATACTAAAGTTATCTTCTGTGCTTGTATATCTCAATCTTTTCCTTTTCTTTTCCTGCAAGGTTCTTCTGCATTTTAGAGCTGCATTAATTTGATTACTTATCAGTCATGTAAGTGCAGTCTTTCAGGGCATCAGGACTGAATACAGACTCTACTTTTACTTGTCTGCAAAGTTCTAATCTCTAAAGCTTTTCAGAAAGCAGACATTTTTCTTTAAAACCTGCTGGCTCTGACAAAATTTTCACCCAGAAATTTTCACTGGCTCAAAGGCTGGATTGTGGACAGAGAAACAGAGTTTGTAAAAGTTTATATCAGACATTCAGCCTGGATAGGATGAACTGCAATCCTAGTCTCTGTCCTTCATTGTATTTCTGCCCCATGCAAGGGGCCTTTGAAGCCATGGTCTGACCTCAGTATCTCTCCAGGAAGTGGTTTTGGTGTGTTTCAAAGTGGTTTATTCATGTGCAATATTCGGTTGGCAACAAGGAGACTGTCTCTGTAAGGTCTTGTTTTGCCATTCATCTGTGATGCAGGAGTTTGAAGGCAGCTTCTTTCCACCAGGGAACGTTATTGGGCAAGAGCAGCAGCTGGAAGTGAGACATAGGAGTAAGTCTGGGGACCTGTGTGTGGGTGTTCAGTCACTCCATGGCATTTTCCATTGGAGTCAAAGGGAACCAATGGCATGTAAGGGTTGTCAGCCCACAGAAGGAAAGGAAATGCCTTTGACAAATCTCCTCAAATGAAGAATGAAACCACATCTATAACATTATCATGGGACTAAGCCAAAACAAACATTTCCCCATCAGGTTTTATCCATTCTGCAATGCCTAACCAGGCTACCAAAGTATGTGATTACAAATGCCTGTGGTAGCTCTTGCCAGGTCATTTCCCATGGTAGGAGTTTAAGCACAAGCAATCATTCAATGACCTGAAAGCTCTTCATCACCCACCAGCCTTATCTCACATTTCTGCAGCTGCATGGTGCACACAGACTGAGTTGTTCCACCCACCTTGCTTTTAGGCAGCTCAGAGCTTATTCCCCCATACTTTACTCCTTTTGTAAATCTTATTCCAGCTTTGAAGCTGGAGGCTGCAGTTCCTGTGATAGTTTCTCTGTTTGGCCTTAATGAATTCTTTGATGGAGCAGTGCTTTGCTGTGTGGTCTGTCAGTGTTTTCTGAATTTCTGGTAGGTTTCCCCTTCCATAAAAAAGGGATTTAAAGATAAATATTAATTTACAGCATCACAAAATGTGTTTCAAGAACTTGTTAAATATTTAAAGAGACTTGTGCCTCTTCCAAGAATGTCCCAACCTACAAATGTAAGAAGGATGATACATATTTTTATCCTGGTAGAAAGATGCAAATTTAAATTATGTTTGCTTTATTCAGAACGGAAGGTTCTTAATACTGTACAGGAGAGTGTGCAAATCCACTGTACATTGAGGAGCTCATGTTCTTTATTTGATGCATGAAAACCACCACTGAGACTGTTCTGAAATTCTGAAATTCAAATTAAATTTAAAATACACTCAAGAACTTCATGGACTTTGAATCAAAACTTTTTTTTTCTTGTTTTTGCAGTGGCAATGGAGAGTATTTCCTAAAAGCAAAATAGTGTTTTGGCTGCTGCAGTTCTGTCCTTTCACTTGACCATTTTCATCCCTCAATTATCTGTGTAGGAGCAGAGTAGCACCCATGAGAATATTTGTCTGCTTGCACCTCTGTTCAAAGAGACTGTGAGAGTTCAAAGTTGGGTAAATGTCTGCCCCACTTAATCTCTGCTGCACCAAAAGTAAGTGTTGCTCAGCAATCAAGTCTAAATCTGGATTATAATGAATGGACGGATGCAGCTCCAGACTGATTTATCCCATTTATTGAAACACCTAAACTCAGGCTCAGAATCTCCATCCCATTAGAGATTTCTGTCCTTCCAGGTACTCCAAACTTTTCTTTACATGAGATATCTCATTCTTGAAAATTTTGAAGCAAATTGGCATTTTACTTTCTTTCCACCTAAAGATCTAATTTAACCTGCCACGCAGAGATATGACACTGGTGTGCAACAGAGAGCTGGTAGTCCTCAGTACTACAATAACTCACTGCCTTATTCTATAAATAAGAGCAGAGGCAAGACAAGGTAATTTATCTTTGCATTTGACAAGCACTGGTATTTTATAACTGGAAGAGGTTAAAGAAAACACCATTTGATTTGCATGATGAGCGACAGCGTTAGTGGGGATAGGAAATTCACTTCAATAGAAGCACTCTGAGCTGAACAATACATTCATTAAAAGAGCAGTTTCCTGATTAGACAGTGGAGCAAATAGCTTTTTCCCATTTTGCCATCAGATCCACTTTACATAAGCAATAGCGGAGAACAGGGCATATGTTTATCTGGCTGCCACTTTTCCTGTGGGTGTACAATGACAGTACAGCTTTTCAGTGCCATGGTGGAGCAGAAGGAGGTGATGACACCAGATCTGTGCACCCACAAGTGTGCAGAAAACAAATCTGACTGATTTTACAGGCAGGACTAACGATTCAGGTTGGCTGGAATTTTCACCATTTCAAGCTACTTGACATGGTAATTTTAACAGGAAGAACATTACTAAAATTGACTATGAGCAGGGTCTGAAAAAAAGAGCATTTCACTGGGCTGCTGTCCTTGCAGCCATGACCTCAGCATTAGGTGATTTGCTTACAGTATCTCTTGTGGGGATAAATCTTCAAAGAGACCTATGTGACTCACAGATCACTTACCCAAGACTATGAGAACCCTCACTTGAGCTGGAGATTACTTACTTAAGATTAGGTGTGCTCACAGAGCACATGAATCTCTCTTCAGTTTGGTAGGATGAAGACAGTCTGTCCATCTTTTAATGTATTTTATTATGAGTGAGCAGATATAGCCATAATTCACCATATTACTCAGATAATACCTGCATTTATTTAAGGCACTTAGAGGTGAATCATATAATAACCACATTTATAGCACAAATAAAATAAAGCAATAAAAGCAATAAACCAATAGGTTCAAATGACTAAGTGTCCTGGTTTGAAAAAGACAGGTGTCTGCTGAAGGAAGGCAAGAGCCTCCCCTGAAATGGAAATATAACTCCCCCCCACCCCCCGTCTCCTTATTATTAAAAGTTTTGAAATTAAAAGCCTCTCAGTCAAAGATATGGGAATAGGAATAACAGATCTTTACTAGGAAAACTAAAAATACAAATGCAATAGTACAAACAAAGAAAAACACTGACAGAGTCAGAATATGACCTGACACCCAGTTGGTCAGGGTGTTGGTAGCAGTCCCATTCAATGGTGGCTGCTGTCCTCCTGGAGGGACAGATGTGGTTCTGTTGGAGCAGTGATCCTGTAGAAGGCTGGAGTTTTCCCCTGAAGGTCCAGTGGTGGTGCAGATAGGCCTGGTCTTCCTCTGGAAATCCAGTGGGAAAAGGCTGTCTCTGTTGTTCCAAATCTCAGATTATACCCAGGAGGAATGCTTGGCTCCTCCCCCTGGGCGGAGCATCTCCCAATGGGATGATGGAATTGTATCAGTCATGCAGTAAGATTCAGTGGCCCGTTAGCAGGAGGGAGGGAGGATGGGTTGTGGAAGAGATAAAGAAAACTGCCCAATTAACAGAAGATAACTTCCCCACTTTTAACATTTTGCAAAAGAATACACACTTACAACCCAGGACATTAATTCTTCAAATTATTACAACAGATACAGCACAGCATGGCTAGCAAGGCAAGGGAGGAGATTGTCCCACTCTGCTGTGCTCTGCTCCGCTCTGGGGCGGCCTCACCCCAAGTGCTGGGGGCAGTTCTGGGTGCCACAATTTAAGAAAGACATAAAATTGTTAGAGAGTGTTCAGAGGAGAGCATGAGGATGCTGGAGGGTTGGCACGGGAAGCCTGTGAGGAGCTGGGAAGGTCACTGAGGAGATGGAGGGGAGGCCTCATCGCGGCCTGCAACATCCTCGTGAGGGGAACAGGAGAGAAGGGGCAGGAACCAACCTCTTCACTCTCCTGGTCTGTGACACAGCTCAGAAACAGCATCAGGCTGAGTTGGAGGTGGTTCAGGTTGGATATCAGGAAAGGTTCTTCACCCAGAGGGTGGCTGGACACTGGAACAGGCTCCCCAGGGAGGTGATCACAGCACCAAGAGTGACAGAGTTCAGTAAATGTTTGGACAATTCTCTCAGACACATGGCAGGATTTTCTTGGGCCAGTTGTTGGACACAGTGATCCTGATGAGTCCCTTCAAAACCAGCACAGTTCAAAGCAGTGTCTCAGAGAAAGGTAATGTATAAAAAATTATTGAAAAGGGGTGAAAAAACCATGAAAATGTACTACTTAGAATTGTAATGACGAGGAAGGGAAAGAATCAGATAATGAACTTATTAGCTTTCCTTGAACAGAAGCCTCAGAATGAGCTGTTTATTTGAAAGGATAATGAAAGACTGAACAAGGCAACAAAGTGTGAATGTGAAAAAGAAAATAAAGGGATCAGAGACAGACAGACTTTTGTATAAAACCACCAAAGAAAGGAAGAAAATAGAAAGAACATATAAATTGATGAAGCAAATAGAAAGGAAAAGAATCCATGGGAATATAGGCTCTAGAATGAAGACCCTTGAAAAGATCTTTTTTCTTAATTAAAACAAAACAAAAAAAAAGTAAAAAAGGATAAAATTCTGTTGGGATAGCAAAATTGTACCATTGCCTTACCAAGAGAAAGAAAGAAAGAAAGAAAGAAAGAAAGAAAGAAAGAAAGAAAGAAAGAAAGAAAGAAAGAAGATACAACACAGAAATTAACAGAAAACATTAGGGAGTCGTAGAAAAACTGTCAAAAAGTGGTCAAGAGTTTTCCACACTTTACTGTATCTCCCATTTCCTCATGCATGGGCATTGCTTCTGTTGTTCCCAGTGTTGATCCAGTGTCATCACCATTGCCAGGGGTTTTCAGCAGCTCTTACAGCACAGAGGTATTTTCAGCAGTGGTGGGCAGTGGGATGACATTGTGCAATTATTGAAAAAGAAGAGGCGTGACATAATAATTATAGATCTCCTCAGTCTGATAGGAATCAATGGAATAAATAATGGAATGTCCAGTAAAGGATTCTGATTAATAAAGAAATTAAAGAGTTTACAGAAGAAAATACTCAAACTGACTGAATATGCTTGGACAATGCTACGAAGTTAGACAGCAAAATCAAAATTGTTGATGTACACACCCAGGTAGAAGGAAACTTTTACCTTGGTATCTGATGGCTTCCTGATTAATAATTGAAATCAACAGACTAGATTGCAAATGAACCAAAACTGCTTAAATAGTAATTCTAAAATATTATTAGAAACAGGAAATCTTGCTGAGCTGCTGTCTCTACTGTGATCCCATAGGGCTTGGCTCATATCTGAGCACATTTAAATTTTTTTCTCATATTTAAATAAGTTAATCTTCTGTCATAACCTTGAAAGAATTTCTTAGATTATCTAATTATAAAATCCTGCATGTCTTAAAATCAGGATACAAAACATAATTGCAGAAGAATAGATCTTATTATAGGAAAGACTGATTAATATTTGAGGTTTATGGTGGAGAATTATAGTTCCCAATGTAACAGGAGTGGTCAAAATGGTTACCATCATTTTTAAATATGCAACTGAGAAAGTGCTGAGTAGGAGGACTTACATTCTCTCTTGTAATCAGCACTGAAGTGCCTGGTATTGGAGTATCACATCTTATAACCTGTCCTTTAAATTGGGAATTTTAGCAGCTGGAGAAGGTTCAGAAAAGATTGAGAAAAATAATTAGTTAGATCCATGTCTTTGAGAGTTTAATCTATTTTGATCACAAAAAACACCCATTATGGGTGAGTTGTTTACAATCTATATACTTGGGGAAGAGATCAAAATCAGCAGCAATTTGGGATTTCTGTTACTTTTCTTTCTTGATATGCTTCACCCAAAAGCAAGGAATATCTTCTTCCTCTACAGTGTAACAAGGAAGATTCAGGCAAGAGCAAAAGTGGGATTTTTAACAACAGAATCATTCAGTCACTTTAGATATGTATGCAGGCAGGTAATACATTCTGCACCACTGGAAATGTATATAGGAGTGTTTGATTTTTCTCTCAAAGAGATATTTTAGCTCAAGGACAGCTAGTTGATGTGAAGTGGGAATTAATAAAGAGCAATCCAACAGCTTGTGTCAGGACCAGGTCAGATTTGCAGATTGTGATTTGCTTTCCTGCCCCTGACATCTATTAAACCCACATAAGCATATACTCTGGAAAAAACTTGACATTGCCACTAAAGCCTTGCTGCTAAAAAAACTCAGATGACATGGCTTTGTGAGTGTGCAGTACATGTATCGTGCTATAGACTAAGAAAATCCAGCAAAAATCTTATAGGGAAGTGAATAATAAAATAGAAGGAGCAGTGTCCTTCTACCTCTCAAGTAATTTTGAACAAAAAAAAATGTTTTAAGGCAAAGCTATTTCTCAGACCTGGGTGAGTAAAGAAATGCTGATATTCAGGACCAGTCTGAGAGATGCAGCATGGACCTCATGCCCAGACAGGCCCCAGTGGTCCATGTACCTGTCAGAACTTCTTAAAGATTACATCTCACCTTGTTAGAGCCACATATACCCAAAATCTAGGGTAAGAGCAACACACATATTAAATTTCAAAGGGCAAATATTTCTTGATAAAAAGTTCAGCATCAACAGTTATGCTGCAGGAGGAAGAGTAGCAAAAGCATTTGTGTGGTGTAAGTGATGAGAGCCTCCATCACTGGCTCTGAAGCTTTGCTTTGAGACTTGGGCAAGGCCTTCAGAACTTGTGTCCACTGTACAACCAGGATGAGAGGGGAGTTTGCATGTGCCTGACACTGACAGCTAGTGCTGCTCTGCAGAGCTTCCTGCCCTCTGCCACTGAGGGTCAAGGATAAAATATTCCCTCTCTTTGGATCCCTGTGTGTCAGTGGTGCCAAGCTCTCCCTGTGGGCTCCAACAATAGTCCCTCCTACCCTGCAGGCCTCCTCTCTCCAGGGAAGGAGGCAACAACCACCTCTTAGCCAGGCACAGTGTAGGCACAGACTGACCAAATTTAAGTGTGAAGGTTGTTCTGGAGTCACACCTTTCCAGAGAAGAGGGCTTTGGCTTCAGCTCTCAAGTGGTTTCCTATGCTTATGGCTTCTTCAGTTCTCTCCCTTCACACTAGAGATGTGACACCAACCAGCCTCACAGCCAGCAGACTGGCAAGGCAATCAGAGAGCAAGCAGATGCTGTGCTAATGCATCCTGCAGAGACACAGGTTTCTGCTCCTGTTTAGTGCCTTTTACTGAAGGTATCAAAATAAGCCACCACTCATTTCTGTCTTTTACAATAAGGCTTTATGCTGCTTTCTGTTAGGATGCTGCAGCAGGATGTCTTTTAAAAGTCTGTAGGATAAAGAGATAATGCTATGCAAGCTTTTCCCAGAGAATTGAAAGCCATTTGTATCATTATTTAGGCACTGCCAGTAGGGGTTGTGCACCTACCAAACATTAAATTCAAGAAGCTTTAACACCGTATACAAGTTCCTGTAGTCAGCAGAAGTTATATCCATATGTACTCCATCTTTTAATCTCATAAGTGATAGCTGCTGCTAAGATTTTGTGACATGTGATACTAGGAGCAGGGAAAATTGCCTAGCTGAGGAAGATATATGCACTGATGTGCTTTATCACCCAGAAGTCCAGAGGCAATCTAGCAAAACCAGCTCTGTTCAGAAGCTAAATTCAGCTATGGAGTTGTGGAAGAGCAACTCTCTCTGGTTCATTAGTGTTATGCAAGGGACACTCAACTAATGTCACAAAATGAATTGTATGAGTGCTAGTGCTTCATTAAGAGTTCCCACTCTCAGTAGTCATTCCTCATTTATGTCCATTCACTGGTGTCATCACAGGCAGATGGCTAGCAAGATATTTAGGCATGAAAAGGCAATAAAGAGGTGGAATTCAGAAAAAAGTCACCTTTTCTCCTGGTTAGTGCATGAGGTAAGCTGCACCTCAGTTCATCATGCAGCTCCCTTGATAGTGCTGGCAGCAGACAGATTTTTTTTTTCCCTGAATTAAATAAATTTTGCAAAAAAAAAAAAAAAGGAAAGCTTTAGGTTCACTGCCATGGATCATGGATCAGACCAGGAAACCAGATCCACAGTAGTCCCACTGAGTGCCCCATTCTCTCAGATATAAAAACAGTCTTTCTCCAAAACAAGGAATGTTAAATTCTTTGTTAAGACATAAGTACTTCCCCAAAAGTAACTAAAAGGAGGACTGTGTATTCTTGTTTTGTCAGGGGGGAGGAGAATTGCAGGTCTTGAAAATTAATCACCAAAATTTGAGAACAGTCTAAACAGTAGAATGTTGGCAGTTATATCTCAAGTCTCTCACTCTTTGATTTGTCACTAAAAACATTATCTTCAAGCAGAGCAATCCTTTCCTGAGGACACTTTCATTGAAATTGTCACATTCTTACACAGGATTTTAATTGAATCATGTCAGAGTTTTCTGACAAAAAGCAGTCTGTCAGGAAATGCTGACCCATTTTTACTGAGACTATTTACTTTTTAGGTTTGATATTAAAGCCTTTTCTGTCAAGAGGAACCTGCTAGAAAATAAACTTCTAATGGAAATCACGTGAATTGAGAATATTGCTCCATTAAAGAAACCTATAAAGTCTATTTTCTAAAAGGATCCTGTGTTTCCATTATACTGCACTAAAACTGTTTTTTACACAAGCAAAGACAGTTGAGTGAACAAAGAATTACAAAATAACTTTAAAACTTTACCAGATTTGTCTGGAAGATTTTTAATGACAGCTGATGCTTGTAAGTGTACTCATTTTTATATATCTCTTAAGACTCTGTTTTTCAACCCTTACACCTGAGGATCCTGCAGCCACAGAGCTTTCATGTTTATGTCCTTCAGAAATCTTTCTAGGGAGCTGCTCTGAAGCCACTGGCTTTTCAGATCTGTGTTTGGTCCTGACAGGATAAAGAGCTAGGCTGCTCATTCCAGCATGGTATTTCTGTCCTATGCAGAAGTCACATTTCAGAAATTACTGCAGAAAAGAAATGACAGTTTTTATAAAACCTTTGAAAATACATTATGGTCCTTACAGTATTGGTGATTCTGTGCAAATCATCAGCAAATATGCTGTTTAAGGTATCTTTGCTCTCAACCAAACTGCTGTATTATTTCAAATGAACATTAGAAAAGGGAAAATTTCTCCTCAACATCCAGCCCCCTCCATGCAGATGCTTGTGCAGCCCTGAGGCTTACAGTAGATATTGCACAATGGGCATGTCTTACATGGTAATCCAGCCCATCACTGCCTGCAGTTTAGTTCAGGGGCTGTCAGAGGTAATTCTTCTTAACCATCACAGCAGAACTGGAATTCAGCCCAGATGCTGCAGAAAGCTCTGAGTTCATCCTATAGCCTGTAAATAATTTATTCAAACACTGCCACACCATCCATGCACAACAGGCTGTGGGAGAGCTTCTCTTTGCCACCAGTGTAGCAGCAACTCCTCTCACGGTGCACCCATTGCTCTGTGTTTGGGGGGTGCTCACATGAAATGTGACTTTCTGTGCTTAAACACAAAAGATGACAGGCTGGAATTGCCCATGCTTTCCCTGCAGCAACCTCTCCACTCTTATGGCCCACTTTTCCAGGCAGAGGGGCCTTACACTTCTCAGCAACCCCAGAAGTAAAGATTTTTTGTTGCAGAATACTGCTGAGCCTGAATGCTGTCACTAAGGGTTAAACACACTGTTTCCTCTGGAAGCCCTGCTGCCTAGTGACTTACTCAAAGGAAAAAAGAAAAAGTCTTCGTATGTAACCCCATTTCTTCCACTATTTCACTGTGTAAGTTTCAGCAAGCAACTTTTCTTGTGTTTTCACTGCACTGTCTATTAAATAGAGCTGACAGTACTTGTCTGTTTTAAAGACATATGTGAGGTTAATTAGTGATGTTTGCACAGTGTTTTGACGACATAAAAATGCTTTTTACAGTCTAAATGTTATTATAATTGTGTGTTTAGACTTCTGCATAAAAACTATTTTCACTGGAAAATACAATTTTGTTGAAAGAAACATTATCCCTGAAAAGATATTCTCTTTCTTCTACAGAATGTTACAAAATAGAAGAATGTTCATTCCCTATACAAATAAAAAAAGGGGAAGAAATGCAGTGGTGTGGACTTCAAAACAGGTTTTCTCCCTGTAAATCCTGCCTGTCTGCTCCCTGACTGACTCTGGGCTCCAATCCTGTATCATGCCTATAACCTCCCTCATCTGAAGCACTTTCACAGAAAAACATCAGAGCAGTCCAGGGTGTGGAATGTGCCAGTGCAAAGCCTCAATTACTTGCATAAATGGGATGCAAGATTAAAGTCTGCCTTCCCCAGCTCCGTGTGTGTCTTAAGATACTTAAATAATGGGCTGGAGAAATGGTTTTCTATTTATTCCATAACTCTATTTGAAAGTCTGAGAAGCCCAAATGAGCAAAACAGCATATCTTCAAATAGGTGGCAATTTGTTACAGGAATTCCCACAAATTTATGATTTTATGATGTAGCTACAGCTTATCATTTTCTTGTCCTAGTGTGGAAATAGAACAGAAATCAAAGCAAGTTATAAATGGATTTTCCACTGATACAAAGTCTGTTAAAATTTTGCCTTTGGCAGACTTGAGTGGCTAATAATAGAAACTAGCTACTTCTCTCATTTATTTTCAAAACCTAGAGGCAAAAGTTGGATTCCCTTATGCTCCTCCTACCCTCACACTTTCTATTTTTATCTGCTTCTGTGAGACTGGAGGGAAATTATGATTTTTAGTGTGACAGGGCAACAGTGCAAAGTCTTTTGATCAATGAATACTTTGACATCTGGTTAATCTTTTTAGTTTTATTTTGACTTCATAGAGTTCTAATAGAGAGAAAAGGCAGTTCAGGGGTTAAATTTTTATTTCACATTTTGATTTTTAGTGAAAATTCTGACTGAAATATACGAAGGAATAAGAGGAATGCAGATTAAAGACTTTAATAATGTTCTCTACTTTGCAATGCTTTTAATAATGCTTTTTGTGCTTGTTCTATCTCAACTTTTCTGCCATATAAACTTCCAAATGAAAGAATCTGTTTTCAGTAAGGGTTTGCTTCCAGGTTTTCTTCTGTACAATAAATACATTTTCAAGTGGATAAAGGCAACAAATCAATCATACACATCTTTATAGCAACCTTTATAGATTTAAAGAAACTTTTCTTTCCCACCAGCCTCAGAATTATGCTGTTTCCTGAGTCAAACACACAGGATCCTTCTGGTTTTTCTCACAGGCTTTGGCTGCTGAACTCCTTAGAAGATCTGTCAGTCTCCCCCCAGTTTGTCTACAGCTTTTTTAGTAACAGTACCCCAAAGAGAGCATCATATTCTTGCTGAATGAAATCTCTGCAGCACTGCCAGGAGCTCATAATTTACTTTTTATTTGTGCATCTCAGGATGATGATTCCTTTCTCTAGCACAGCATTGCTTTGTTGACTCCAGTTCAGGCTTCCATATAAGCCCTGTATTGGGGGTTTTTTTCTGTCTAAGCAGACTTTCTCCATTTCCACTCATGCATTAGTACCTCTTGAATATTTATTCTAATTTTAAACTAGTATCTCCAGCTAATTCTGAATTGGAATTCCATCCTCCTGGATATTAGCAACCTCTTCCAACTTGTCATTCACCTCCAGTTTTAAATCCTGATGTCTGTTTGGTCATGCAGCTTCATAAAAATATGGAATTCAGTTTCAAACATGACCTTTCAACTCACAGGTAACAAGCCTTCCCAGATGGTGGTAAAGCACTTGTGATAGCTCTGATACTGAGAAGACTTTTTCAATTTTCTGTATCCATCTGATAAGCCATGCTATATTCTCTAGAATATTGACATAGAGACAACATTTTGAGGTGATTTATTTTCTTTAAAAATGACTTCTACATTTTTTAATGTAAGTATTCTTCTACTATTTTTCATTATCTAATACAATTTGAGATCTTCTTGGAGCTTCATTTCTAGGAAGGTTTTATAATTCACTTTAGGATAAAGGTAACTTTAGGATAAAGGTAACTTTAGGATAACTTTAGGATAAAGGTAACATTTTTTGCAGCTTCTGTTATCACTGATACTTCTATACTCTGAGATTAAGCAGCTAAAGTCACTGTTTGGAAAAGATTTTAAGGTAAATCTTGTTATTGGTCAGTGTCTCAGAGGCTTTGTTTCCATTGGGTTTTAGAAATTGTTTTACAGTTGTATTTAAGACTTCTAAAATGGTTACAGGTAAATCATTTTGCAGTGGACAGAGATAAGCCATATTAGAGCATTATTTTCAAACTTCCCTTAAACTAAGTGTTTATTCTACTCTGCTCCTCACTTTTGCAGTCATCTGCATCTTTGCAAATTACATATGCCCATTCTAATCTAGCAAACTTTCAGCTTACACCCACTGAAAAAAATCATTTTCTGGGGAATATTTATAATGCTTGATTAGCTTCAGCAGGAAAAATCCTGTTTTAAATTGACTGAGTATGCCCATGCCCTTTCCTTTAGGTTTTGAAAAATAACATCTAAATCCCTCCTTGATGGGGCTAGAACCCCTCTGCACCAGTAGGTAATTTTATTGTACAATCTGTTTAGCTGGGAAAGCAAAATACTGAGTAATTTCTGATAATTGCTTTGCATAAAAGGAGCAAAGAACACTACCTTTTTCAGTTCTAATTGCAGTGCAGATCACCTGGTTTACTGCCTCTAGCTGAATCTCCTAATTGCCAAAATGTTTTAATTATTATGTACTTTTGAAGTGAACATAATATTATGACAGCTGTTTCCAATACAATGAGCAGCAGCTGAACTGCATAACCACTCACTGCATGGAGAAAATCCCTTCAATGATTTTGGGTCTCTCATCATTCAGCTCCATCCTTCATATCATGACTGGCTCAGGAGACTTTTTTTTTATTTTTTATTTTTTAAATTCTTCTCTACCAAGTGCTGTTCTTCAGTTCCAGGAGGCAATTGCTGGCAGGATTTGCAGACAGGTATGGTCATCTTTGTGCAATTGACTGGCTCATTAATGCTGCCTGCTTGGGCTGCTGCTGGGGGAGTGCAGGGAAGCGAGGAAGCTGAGATTTGACATACTGAAAGGAAAAGAGCTGCTGTTGTTACCCTGTGTGGATCTTGGTTATCTTGGAGAGCTGTGTTAAAACTCACAGGCAAATAAGGGAAAGGTGTCTCTGTAATGGGAGAGCTCATGGCTGCAGTTGTGAGCACTGCTTTATAAATATTGATAGTATTCAGAGCAACAGCTGTGGGCATATAATGTGTCTTATAGCTTAAAAAAATTATAAAGGAGTGACCTATCCCCTTGTGCTAAAATCTACTATATGATGCAACTGTTTTAAAATTCCACTCCTCCAACTGTTGACTGTATCAATCCCTCGGTGTTTTCTTGTGAGTGCTACTAAGTGTGGCTGACACATCTCTCATGATCAGAGGGGTAGAAAAATGTGGGAGCTGTTGTTGTAGAGCTGTTCATGGCATACAGGCTATGGGGAAAGGTGTCTCTGTAAAGGGAGAGCTCATGGCTGCAGTTGTGAGCACTGCTTTATAAATATTGATAGTGTTCAGAGCAACAGCTGTGGGCACATCAGGTCATTTATAGCTTAAAAAAATTATAAAGGAGTGACTTAGGTCCCCTTGTGCCAAAATCTACTATATGATGCAACTGTTTTTAAAACTCCACTCCTACAACTGCTGACTGTATCAATCCCTAGGTGTTTTCTTGTAACTGTGGCTGACACATCTCTCATGATCAGAAAGGTAGAAAAATGTGGGAGCTGTTGTTGTAGAGCTGTTCATGGTGTACAGGCTATATGGATAAGGTAACAACCTTTTGATTTTTCCCTTAAATATAAAGTAAAGAATGTGTTTCATGGGCAAAACTGTATTTCTAGGAGAAATTCAGTCACTGAATTAGGTGGTGAGAGAGGCCCAGCTTGATACAGCAAAGGGACTGAACAGGCTGTGTGCTGGGTGTGCTTAACCTTACACATGTAAATAGAACTACTAAAACCAATCCTGACACTGACCTATCTATCATGTAGATATTTGGGGATTTGTATCGTTTTTCAGAAATTATTATAGAAAGAATTAATGGAAACTGCCTGGTCATTTGCTTTATATCTGTGAGTTAAGTCTGCATTTGCAGCACCTTTTCAAGCCTCCCTCCAGACTGCCTGATGTGGAATTGCTCCTTTTGTTTCTCTACAACCTGAGAACAGAGAGTGCTGTGCACAGAATAACACTCCAACTACCACTGCCATTGTCTGAAACAAGTTTTATGCTTGTACTTGAACTAAAAGCCCAGATTCAAAGCAGCTAATCTGGAAGATTATTCCCCAAGAGATTTTTAGCAGACAGTGTTTTACAAAGATGTCACTGAAAGGTCAGATACCACATAGTTCTCTAAATCTGTCATTGTTCTTTTTTGCTTTTACTAACTACTTGCTCTGATCTAAGGGCTGCAAAGTCATAATGGTTTGGTTGTCAGTAAAGTAAAAAACATGTTAAGCATCATCCTTGTATTTCTTTTTTGATGGGAGTGCACTGTCTCCAAGCAGATGAGAGGGAAAGGGGCATACTGACTCTGTGGTTTCATCCTTTCCCTAACACCTGGAGCAGGAAAATACCCTGGTCATTCCATAGCAAAAGGAAAATGGCTTTCCCAAATGCCTGTGCAGCAAAGAGCTTTTCTGTTACCTGTGTCTTTTACATCGTAAAAACAAAATCATGCTTAGAGCTCAATCTTTCCAGGAAACTAGAGTAAGCAATGAAGAAAACCAGCAAATTTTGAAAAAAAAAAAAAAAAAGCTTTACTTTTAAAGAGTAAATTGGATTACTTCATATTCGCCCCAGGCTAACACTGTGTAGAAAATCAGGACCTTTGCTTTGGCTGACACGTGGCAATTTATTAACCCACTGTAATTCAGCAGCATATGGGGATGAAAGGGAAAGGAACAGCACCCTGGGAGCACCTGGAGGTCACAGAAACTTGGGCTGAGCTGAAATTTGGTGCTACTGAGAATAAAAATTCCAGTGACCTATCTTCAACCTCCTGGATATTAAAAATCAAAAACCTGTGAGCCAAGAGGGACTTAATGCTCCTGTTCACACTTTCACAATGTTTATCCTATGAGAAGGTGACACCTGGTTGTGCTGGCACACTGCCTTCCTTTGGACACTGGCCACTGCCCAGGCCCCACATTTGAGTGCATCCAAACTGCAAGATCTGTCTTTCACTATCAGCATCTCTGACTTTTACTGATATTCTCTAAACCCCACAAAATACCTCTGAGAGCATTAGGACTATGGATTAGAAGAAGCTGGATAAGGTGAGAAATATAAATATCCTGAGCTAGACAGAAAATAACTTGTTGGCAGAGCCTGGGGTAGAAATCAAATCTGGGAAGTCTTGCTGCCCCCGCTTACTTGATCTCACTACATTTTTACATGCTGAAAAAAATCCCTCAAAGGCATCTGTGGAATTTCTTCAATTGCACTATATTCATCAGCTAGCAATTTAAACAAGAAAGCTCTTGCAGTGAAAGTTATTAGGCTATTAGGGAACAGGTCAGAGAGTAAATTTTGTCACAGAATATGTTTAGGACTTTTTTATTATGATTATTTCTGCAGCAGATTCTTGAAATTGCCAGACACACTATTTTCCTCCCTCTACCAGATACCCAGCAGCTTGTGACCCAGATGCAGCATTGCTAGCCTCCAAAGGTAGACACAGAAAACTGTCTCTGAACAAGCCATTTTACAGCTACTTGACAAATGTTTCATAATTACTTAAGCAAATCAGTGCTTGCTATCTGCTACTTATGAAATGAAGCCCAGCTACAGATTTAAGCCCCTTGAAATGTCAATGCAGAATCTCACTGGCAAGATGTAGTGATTTTTCAACTGATCCATCTATGTGTTTGCTCAGAACTGCTTAGATGGAACCTTTTTTGGGGGGAAATTGCTTTCTCAAAAGTAGTTCTAAGGATCACAGTCCTGACTGCCATTTTTGAAGTAGCGTTTAGTGCTGAAGCTCTGGTAAAAAATACTGTGTGCTTGCTAAATTCCTGCTGCTCTTCACAGGGACACAACAGTTGTCTTCTGTTAAGGGAACTCTTCCTGCAGTAATATCTACTCTGTTTAATGCATTCATTCTAGAACATATTGCATAGAATTGTGTCCAGATGGTTCTTAGGTCTCAGTGAAGAGGATTCCACAACCTCTCTGTGCAATTTGTTCTGTTTTCTGTTGTTGTCGTAGAATAAGTCATTAAGTTTGAATGGATTACATGGAAAATGCCTAACAAGACAACCTGTGACCCCAAGGAGCAGAAAACAGTGGAGACAGGACTTACAGACAGCAACAAATTGTAGGTGACTGAAGACCTGATTTTCCCACAGGTGCTCACACCCGACCTCTTTTTGGCTTCAGTTAGGGCTGTGGGTGTTCAGGGCTTCTGAAATCCATCCTCCCAAATTCACAGGCTGGGGATTGCAGCACTAGCTCGGCTCAGAATAGCTCTCAGGAGGTCTGACTCATGGTCTCCTGCTCTAATTGCCAGACGTTGCAGAGTTTGCAGGGAAATTACTATTGTTATTCAGGAAGGGTGTATTTAACTGTATATATAGATCCATATGCTTGACTAGTGTAAATTGCAGTAATTCCATTGACTTCCAACAGCTGAGAATCTTATCTTTACATTCTAGTAACAATAAAATTCTATTTGAAAGAAGCTAGGCTTGCTGGTTATTGGTTTGTGATTCCCTGTCCCATCATTGCTAACTGTCCAGTCCCAGAAAATATGTATAAATAGAATTACCATCATGCTTTCTAATTAATACCTGCCTTTTGAAATTAATTCACAGGTATGATCACAATCCTTTCTTGATGCTGCAGCTAGTAATTACCACTGGGAAGTAATGAGTGCATGAGCAAGGGTGATTAGAAAGGGTATGTAATTTCTTGTTCTTTTTTTATGCTTTGTATGTAGATTCACTGTTTAAAATACAAAGAGGAATCTCCAATGAGGAGAGCGTTCAAGCTTATTATGAGTACACACATGTTCCTAGCAGTGAATAGTTCTTTATTCATGTGAATAGCTGCTTGCTGTAAATGATGTCCCAGTAACAGATGTGAGGACTAATGCACTGAAGGGCATTCTGTAGGTGGAAGCCCACAAATCAAACCCTTTGTTTGTATTTCCCATTGCACTAAAAGAATACATACAGCTATTAATTGCTTATACTAAAATATGGTGACTTCTCATTTTTCTTGGATGCTTTTTGGTGTGGTTCCTATTTCAAAGTAATAACCTAATTGCATACTTTCTTCTCAGAGAAAAAATTGGTTATTTTGTGCAACATGAAAGCCAATGCTTGCTAATGACATAGTGCAGTTCACTGGTGCATACAGTACTTGGTTTTTGTTCAAGTTAGTCCTGGAAACTTGGAGTAAAAGAGAAAATTTTATCAGCTCTCTGTAGCAAATGCAGGCATAAGAAACTGCTCTGCAAGCAAATTCTGATTAACAAATTACTGCCACTTCTTCCCTCTTCCTCACATGGGCACCTTCAGCACAAATTGAGTGGAGGGCAGATAAAACAGCTGCAGAAGAAAAAAATCCTACTCATTCCAAAGAGGCCAAATGTTGAAGTGAGGCCACTTTCATCCTTAGTGAAAATATGGCTCAACTAGAAAAGGACCAGCATTTTTTCCACAGGGTATGGTTTTATTGCTGTTGACTTTCCCTTTTTCATGTCAACTTCAGTGTACAAGTATATCCACCCTTTTTTTTTTTATCCTCCTCTATTATACAACAAAAGGCAAGATATACTTTGTACTGACAGTTTCTCTGAGAATTGCTCTTACAGATTGTTGTAGTTACAGCGAATTCAAAGCTCGAGTGCAATGTCTGCTTCTTTATTGCAGATAGAAGGACTGGCCTGGAAAAAAAATAGAGAACAGGCTGCCTTCTATGTCATAACAAACCAAACCTGAATCTGATTTTGATGACAGATAAAATACATGAGATTTGAATCTTGTTAAAACTCACCAAAAATAAAGTCCTCACAATTAATTTTTGTTAACATGAAACGTTTGTGTGTCTGTGTTAGACAAATTCTTCTTTGAACTTTTGTTACTGGTTGTTTTTCCTCATGTTAGTGATTCCTGATGAAGGAATGCAAGGACTTTTAAATCCCTCTGGAAAGACAATAAATCAAAAAGTTAGTTTAAGCAAAATTTCATAACCGTCTTGTATTTTGCAAACCTTTTACCAAATTTTGCTTATTCACAAGGTTTGGGCAAACAGCCTCAGCATTAATCAGAACAATTCAGGCTATTAGTGCTTCTGAAGCAGAGAAGGGGATCTTAGGGCCTGAGTAGGCTCTCTGGGCTCCAGCTCCCACTCTGGAAAGCAAGTCTCACACAGGTTTTGGCAGTCTGTGACCCATGTGGATGTGTCTCCAGCAGCATGCCATGTCCAAGGTGGCATGAGAGGCCTGTGTCTGGCCAGCAGAATAGTCCTCAAGGTGTCTGAACAGGAACTGTCACTAAAATCCCCCCAGGGAAGGGGTTGGCATGTTTCATTTTTTCCTCCCCGCCTTGCTTGGTCAATACGTTCTGATGCTTTTATGATATCTGGTCTTGAGCTACAGAATTTTCACATTGTTCCTGATCTCAAGGAGTTTTCTGTGAAAGGTCTCTCTGGATTTATTTTTTGACTTGTACAAGCCTTTGCCAATTATTTTTACACCTTGATCCTGCAAGACAAAACTCTGCTTCCTGGTGTAGTTAGTTTTTGCTTGATTCGTTTGGGATATATATTAGGAAAAAAATAAATCAAAATTTGGAGTTCAATCCTTCAGCACTGGGCTGAATGCCCAAGCTCAGTAAACTTGTTCCTCTCTCTTTGCTCATTATACAGTCTGTGTTCAGCCTAGCACCACCTAACAAGTAGTCTTTAATCCCTCATATAACTCCTGAAAACTCTCACTTTAATCAAGGCACTGAGAAAACTGTGGTCTGAGAGCAGAACAATATCTGGGCTTTCCTAAATTTCTCCCAGTGGTGACATTGACTCTCTCTGTGACCTTGGAGAAGTCATTTTCATCTAAGTGCCCTTGGATTCAAAAGCATTTAGGTCATGAGAAACAAGGCTGATGACCCACATGTCTGTCAGGAGTGTGTGGTGAGGAGAAAATGAGCCATAACTTAATATGACAAGGTACAGGGTTTTGTTTAAAGGAGCAGGAAGAGGTACCTTTCAGTCAGGTAGGGATCTCAGGCAGAGTCCAGAGTGCAGGCAAGCCTAAAATTCCATGTGGAACTGTACTTGCAGAGCAATTACCAAGTAAGTGTCTGCAGAAATCTCTCCTGAACCTGACACTTATCCCTGTCATTGTTCACATGCAGAGTGATGGCATAGAGCATGTGAATTGGAGGACAACAAATTAGGGAGACCTGTGAGCACAGAGGGAAAAAAACAGAATGTTTTTGCCTAATTGGAGAAAAGTTGTGATTCATGAGAGACAAATAAAACCACCTGTGCTTAGGAGTAATTGTCTGCCAAAACACAGAATGGGGAATGAGTGGTTGGAAAATGATGTTTAATTAACCTGGGGTATGGAAAAACTCAACCTTAATGCCAGTTAAGAGTGTTGCAAAAAGGGCAAGTACTGAAAGAAAACATGTAAAAAAGAATAGACATTACAAGCTACCTGAGATATTCCTTCTTTGGGTGCTTGTAAAGCATCAGTTGATTTGCTGTATTCATTTTCAGGTACAGAACATGGAAAAAATAAGTGTGGAAATGCTCAGAGTCTGAATAGCACTGCTATTCTAATTGATTGAAGTAACGATGTGTAATGGATAAAATCTTAAAGAATTTCAGTTTCATCTGCTGGTAGCTAACTTGGATGCTTTCAACAATTAGCAGGTCTTGGAAGGAGGACTAAGAATCCTCTGAATCTGCCTGCTCTGCATAATACACTACTTGGGCTTTTCCAAAATATATAATTGATAAAGTTGGGGAAAAGGGAAAATTCCACTTAAGGAACATACATAGTCTTGTTTCAATTGCCCTTCAAGAGGAAAAAGAGGAGTAATAATTTATTTTTTTGACATTTTCTTTTGATATGTGTATTACTTTTCACATTTATAGTTAATTGGTTTAAATGTGTTTCTGGTCTCTGGCACCACAGGAGCTCTGTGTTTATTGTTACTCTTTAGTTCCAAGAGCAAGTTTGAAAGGGAATGAACAAATAAAGACAAATAAATAAATCTACCTGTCAGTCACAAAAATTCATCTTTAGTCAAGATTGGCTCTTTTATTTCTTTCTGTTGACATTACTGTTATCTCTACAACTGTCATTCTTCATCATGCTTCTTATCTTACTTCTTAATTGCCCTCAAAGGTACTGAGTGTTTTTCAAGAAATCCTTTTCTTTAGCCATCTTATCATGTACACCTATCTTGACCTCTGGGTCATGCATGGCAAGTAAAATTAGGATTTAATCTCAGGAAAACCTTATCATAAAGTTATAAGAGCCATGCAGTACTAGAACATATCTAGCAGAAATGGAAGAGACACCTTCTCTGACCAGGAAAAAAAAAAAGAGTAAGATGCATTTAGAAAGAAAGTGGAGAGAAATCTATGAGAAGGGGGTAATATCAGCCCTTATTTTACCTTTCCTCTTAGCATTAAGCTCATACTTTCATTGATGACCAAACCCCCTAAATCCTTTCAGGGTCCTTGTGTGACTTTTGTGTACAAAACCCAACTTCAATGCGGCAGAGAAGCAGTGACCACTGGTTAGACCCCTTATGTGAAGCAATAGGAAAATGCTGGTAAATCTGGGTCTTGCCAAGTTCTAGAGACTCTGGGTGTCAGCAGCCAACTCTGTTTGGTGAGGTTGCAGAGCTAAACAACAGTGCAAAAGGACAGAAATTTTTGCAGCAATATAGGAGTAAAAAGTTAAGGGTGTTTAGATGTTTAATTACCTCAGAGAACTAGCTAAAAAATCCCTATTGTGCTGCTTCTGGGACAAAGCTCTGGAAACTGAGAAACTTTGCAATTTCTCACAGATCCCCTGAACTGTGTATTTCAGAAGCTTACTTTAGACCTTGTTCAAAGTGGAATGTGGCACAATATCTTGATTCTCTAAGAGAGTATGCAGGGATACAGTACAAATGCATTTTCAGCTCTCCTGGTCAAATCAGAACCCCTTCCTTTCCCATTACTGGGGTTATAAATTTTATGCAGTAAATTGGAATAAAACTGAATACCTATTATCAAAAGTATTAGTAGGGCTGTGATAAAGTTGACACTGGAATTTCTAGATGAAAGATGAATCAGCATGTTGTGTTGAATACTGAGGAAGAGCTTAAGACCATTAGTTCCCAAACAGTGAAGCTCTTCTGAGCTGTCACTACCAACAATTTGAGAACAAAAGGTTTTAATCTACAATTCTTTTTGAACTGAAAATTTACAAAGAACAAGTACTGCTGTTAGTGCTAATGGAGATGAAACCAGAATAGCACTAGGTCAGTACACTGTGTGATTTGTGGTGCTCCCACTTTTGCTCTTGGCTGAAACCATCCCAGATGAGATGAAAGGGCCTGTGCCTGGTGCTGACAGTGCAGTGCAGTGCTGGGGGTGGTAGGGGTAGCTGCTGCACTGTAAGAAAGCAAGTTGTTCAGAGGACATATTGAATTAAAGATCTGTTTGGTTGTCTACATGGAAATTAAAGGTTACAAGACAAGTTTTTAAAAGAGTGGAAGAGAAACCAAACAATGATTTGCCTTCAGAGCCACTGGCCTATTCAAGCATCAAACTCATTACTTTACAAAGCTGGTGGGAATACTTGCACAGTGCATGAAGTGCACTAATCCATCTTTTCTTTTTCTGTTTTTTTATTACCTGGAACTATGTAGGTTACATGGTCTTTCAATTCCATCACAATACTTAGCTGAATTCTGAGCAGACTGAAACCTAACTCAAAGCCAAATCAAATATCTCTGGAGCAAATTAAAATATCTCCGAGGAGTTTTGAGGCCAAACCAAGAGTTTTGCAGACATGCTGGTGTCATTTGTCTTTCTGTGTTTGTGACTTGAGAGCAGTGATATCCTCCACAATCCCAGCTGCACTCTCCAGCCTGCCCTTTCCTTTCCCCCACAGTCCCTCACGGCTGAAGTGGTGGCAGGTATTTGAGAGCCACTTACAAAATGTTTCAACTGCAGGTGCTGAGTACAAGCCAGGTGGCTTCATTTTCTATTGATTTTATTTCAGGGCACCGGTCCAAAAGATGTTAAAATCTCAAAACTGAAATGAGATGATCTTGACCCTCCTTTATGAGAAAATAAGTTGTTGATTTCAGTGTTTGTGATAGCACACTTGCATTCTGTGGTGCAGGCATCAAGGCATAAAGGCAAGAGGGAGTTATCTCAGGGCTCAGTTCAAAAGTCAGGCTTGTTTGGGAGAGCAAATGGCAAAGGAGATTGTGAAGGATCCTGAACTCTGATCCTCCTAAAATCCATTGGTTTTATGGGTCACTTTTAAGTAGGAATCTACTGCATATTTGGAATGTCAAAGGTTTTATTGTCTATCTCCTAAATAATGGAGATAGCTTTTGAAAAGCTTTGAGACAATTTTTAATTTTACTATGCACTCCTTGAATTTTGACCTGCTGAGCAATATGTAACCATTCTAAATTAGAGAACATTAAAGCACTTGGTACTTTTCATAATAGAAAAGCATAGAAGTTGAAAGAAAATATCTATAAAAGTTAATTAAATCAAGAAAGGTATTAATATGAGAATACTTAATGAATAAAGTCATCAGTATTAGGGAAGCAGGATACTCACTATGTGGAAATAAAACTCTTTAGAAGACATAAAATACATGAGAGATGAGAGGAGTTCTCTTCTTACATTGGAGAGATAACCACTGTACTCTGCTGTAGGTCAGATCTTTTGGAACATAAATCACAAAAACTTCTTTGGCTGTAACTGAGCTATAATTATTTACTGCAACTGACAATCTGTTCCTGATACTTTTTTCAGTGACCTAAGTATAGTTTATGAAACAGAATGAAATGATAGGTTGCATCCACGTATGGTTTTATGAGTTTGAAAGTTTCTTGTCTGAAAGATGCAGCCAAAGTATCCCTAGAAATAACTGTTTCTTCTCAGGATGGTCTAAATTGTTCCCATTGCATAAGAAATGACACGGAACTGTTTAAAACATTGGACTGGCCCAGAAAGAAAAATTTGGCTTAGTAGTAATCCTAACCACTGACTTCATTAGAATTAGATGGGATTTGCACTGCTGGATGGGAAACTAGAGTTACTGGCAGCATTCAAGGAAATGAAGAGCAAAAGAAAGCAATGCACTTTACCCAAACCCCAAAATGTGTGGCAGAGATACAAAAGCATTGTCAATACTGTAGCTCCACGTATGTCCTTAGTGGAGTGGATGAAAGGTGTGGCAGAAGTGACCTCTAGATTTGTAAGCTAAGAAGAGAAATTTCAGGGGTGTATCTCCTTCAGATATCTTCTGGGCCCAAAGAAGTTTGACAAAGCCAGGGTCCCACTACACTCTGTGTGAGAAGAACACCTCCAGAGTAACTGGAGAGAGGCAGTTGCTGTTGTGCTCATTAGAATTGCTCACGTTGAAGCACACTCATAGAAATAATAAGATTTCTTGATGTGTGTTTATTTCCCACTGGTACACTGTGTTGCATTATGATAGCTTTGCAGTCACAGTGTGCTTGTTCTGGTTGAGGAAGCACATTCATTACAAGCTCTTCTTTTCAGATGCTTATAAATTTCTGGAAAAGACGAATTCTTTGGCCTGACATTTCCTTTGTTATTGTCAAACAAAAGGTGCTGATTGTTTTCACTCTTTTTCCTCCTGCATTTATTAAAACATATTTGTTGCTTTGGGGATTAACAAGCAAATAAAACACATCCAGCTGATTATCACATATTCAAATAATATTTTTATCCATAAATAAACTATACTGAATTTTAACATATTCTGTCTTAAGTGGACATAATCAGGATAAACTGTCTTGTGGAAATCTGAAGAAAATTGGAACAAAGCTTGTAGTGATCAGAAAACTCTCATGCTAAATGTTGTGTAAACTTGATCCAGGATTCAGCCAGTTTCATTCTTTCTTTCAAGTCATAGGCGTGACATTTCCATTTTTACAGAGAACAAATTTTGTTGACTTCAATGAATTGAGCATTTATCTTATAATCCCTACTAGATGGCTATCCTGAAAAACCAAAGCAGGTTTTTGAGGCTGAGTATGGCTTTCAAAGTCTGGCTCTGGTGGCTATTCATCTGTCTTCTCTTGCTACAGCACTAAAATCCAGCTTTCCAAAATGTGCTCTGCACGTCTGCCACCGCTGACATGTCTGCAGCATCACTCTCTGAAGCCCAACAGCAGCTGTTTAAGAGGTGTTATTTAGCCTGTCCTAATATTAACCACTCTTGACCTCCTGCACACAGCCCTTCTTTACCTCTCCAGGCCTGCCAGGGCGTTGAGATGAAAGCGTGATTATCGGAGCTTTCACTCCAATCAACCTTTTCATGCTTCACAGCCCTGCCTGGTGCAGCACACCACAGTGTGCACTGTCTGTGTGTGCCTGCCTCAGCCTGAGCTGGGCATGCAGCAGCTAAAGGGAAGAAGGAAAAAGCCTGGCAGATTTATTTTGGTTTACAGTATCAATTCAAGGCTAATCTGCCAATTTCTCCATGCTGCTGCTATGAACTGAGCAATGTTTATTCCAATTGGTGGGATTAAGTAGATTGAAACAGAGTATCCCAGATTGAGCAAAACCTGTGCCCAATTTTAAAAGTTTTCACCCCAGAATAGCCAGGATGTGTATAGTTCAGGTTACCTCATCCATGAAATATTAAACAGCAAATTTGAATGCCTTGTACATTGTATTTGCTCATGAAATCCTAGGGGGAAGATTTATATTCAAATATATACAGTCATGTCTTTTTAAATACATTAGACATTTCTCTTTTAACGTGGGTTTCTGAATTGCACTTCTATATAAATGTGCTAACTCTCTTGTTTCATTAAATGTGTTGAAGTATGAGTATTAAATTTTCTTCATGAATTTAGGGATACTCCTAGAGCTGGTATGAATTGTCATAGCTTTTCTGAAGTGAAAGAGACTATGATAATTTACAGCTGCTATTCCATAAATGTGAGTAGTACCTTTCAAGACTATCTTCCCTGGCCCAGATTTACAGTCACCTTGGGAACAATTACTCTGTATTGTATATTTAGATTCTCATTGTCACATCTTTTCTGGAACTGACTCTCAGCAGTCACTCCCAGTGTGAAATCCCCAGCATGTAACATGATGGCAGCCATGGTCCCACAGCACAGGAACAAAATAAAGGGAAATTATGCAATCCTTTTGGAAAGGCAGTGAGGGTCTGGTGTATAAGGAGAGAATCTGTACAATTACAGTAAGCAGATGTTCTACTGTTGCCTTTAGTGGAATATACTCCTTGTTGTGGAATATCTGAGGGCTTAATGGTGTGATCAATATAAAGTACAAAAGGAGGCAAAGACAAGTCAGAATAAAAAGAGAGACTGATGTACTCTAGGAAAATATCATGGATGTAATAAACTCCTCAAGGAAAGAATAAAGGGATGCCACCTCTTATTCCTTTGTGCTTTCTGAAACCAGAGCTCAGATCCACAAACTTGTTCTGGCCACAAAAATGATAGAGACTGAATATTTATTTCAAAGAGTAACTTTGAGAAAGCTTCCCCCATTTGTGAAATCCAGGAATCTGATTAAAGGTGCATATATCTTTGCAATGTGCATGGACATTCACCCACGGGATTTTGTTTGACACAGGGAGAGACTGGACATACAGAAAATATGCAATCAATATATGGCAATCTTCTGGTGTAGATAAATTACAAAATACCACTGCCCCAGGGTGTGTGAGTGGGAGGTAGAACTTTTGAGTCTACTCTGCTCTTTGATTGTCTAAACCATGTCTTTGTACCATACATCCCTGTGACAGCATTCTGAATTTCACTGCCTGACACCTGTTCTGTATCACAAAGTTCCTTCATGAGATAGAAATGTATTAAGTAGTTGGGACTTACTGGTCTTGAATCTCCTAGAATTAAAGCATTCCCACAGAGATGGACCAATGTTTACTGAAATGGAGCTTTGTTGTTTCTGGATGGCACCTCCATCCTCTTGGTCCTTTCTGAGTTATACAGATCAAGGACACCTCAAGCATCCCAAATATACTTCAGATACATCTCATTATTCCAGAAAGAACCTTTCTGGAATGGTTCTTTCTGGAACCATTATTCCAGAAAGAACCATTATACAGAAAGAACCTAAGACCTCAAAGGAAGAAATCACTTTGCCACAGGTATAAAAAGTTTTTGAAATGTTTAATTGTTAGAAATCAGTTGCACCATTACCCAGAAAGGCAGGGGACAAATAAAGTGAAGTTGGCATAATCAAATCTTCTTCTCCAAATCAGTCTTATGTACCCCCAGGGTATAATCTATGAGTTCCATGGAGAGTTTTTTTCCTAGTACTATTGAATTTAATTTAAGTAGTTAATTGTTCATTTCTATTAAATATATTGAAGTAGCTTCACTTTGACCAAATCATGCCTGGAGTACAACTATCCAACTATCAAAATTAGTTTGATTATAGAGTCTTCTAGAAATAGGAAGATCTGTTTGAAACCTGAGTTTTGAAGTTTTCTATCCCTGTTTTAAATGCAGTGGAAATTAGAGGTACCTGACCTATCACTAGCTTGGTGCAGTTTTAGGTGGCATATCATGTCTCTGATCCTTGTTTCAGCTTTAGCACAGATTTCCAGAGGAGATCTGAATATTCTCACTAAACTCACAGCATCAGAGTTTCTTGTAGGTAGTGCAGAAGTGATTGCAGTCCATTGCCAACTTCTGATTAGGGTGAGTTATGTTTGTAAAGCTCTTTATAGATCAAATGGGCTTCACAAGGGCTAAGGTAATGTTCCTTGACTGTGGATACCCTCAGGAACCAGAGTATAATAAAAGTCTTTCCTATTGCCACAGCAGTAACTTTTGGTGCTGAAACAGATAAGAAATGGACTTTCTCCTCTTCCCAGATCCCATTTGACCCTGGAGCTCTGGGATTAAAAATCCAGCCTAAAATTGGAAAAAATAATGTCTGGTAGATTCTGTAAATCTGTTTTTGATAGATCATTGTCAAAAAATTCTCACCCCTTCTCTCCCCTAAGGACAGGATATGTGTCTGTGCTTGAAAGGAAAATGGTGTGGGTTTCACCATTAAGGAAAACAGCCCATAACTTTTACAACTACCCTATTTTTGAAGTGATACTGAATAGATCATCCACATCTGTGATGATCATGGCAAGTGAGGGAGGGACTGGCAGCACCAGGCAGTGATTTTCTGTAATGGAGGTAAGTTGGATGCTTACAGTTCCAAAATGATTATATTACACATCCTTTCTACAGAAACCTCATTTACATAACTGAATCATGAAGCATCTTTGTGCTAAAGAAAGCTAATGTAAAAGACCACCAGAGCTTAGTTTCTGCCTAGCTAGCTTGCATTTTCTTTCTCTCTCTGCTTTGAACATCTGGAATTGGCTGTGGACAAGAGTGACATTTCCTAAAGTGCTCTTCAGAGGAGCAGTACTGGGAATGCCACTCCTTGTTCCCTTACTTTCCCTTTTTTGCCTGTCAGTGATTTTTTTCCTCACCATAAGCTCCTTTTCCATCCTTGCTTTCTCAAAGCACCCCTTGAACACCCTTCCTATTCTTCCCCTCGCTACACAAGCAAATATCTTGCTTGGTTAATCATTTATCTACAGACTTCCTGTCACAACACCTTTTTGGTTATTTATCCCCTCATTGCACTTTTATGAGATTTTATGTATCTTTCCAAGCATGAAATAAGTACATGCATTTCCAGGAAATATATTTAACAGACCAGTGGGATAGATATTCTCACTGGGGTTAACAGCTCTATCCCATATTTGACTCACTCTTTGAATGGTACAAGAGGCAGCTGGTTTTGCTTGCAACATTTGGATCTTCTTTTCTGGCTGTTAGTTTTTAATAACAGTAATGTATGAATTTTTAAATTTATTGTAAATATTCTGATAATAACAATTTTTACTTAAAATCCTAACCCCTTTGAATATATGATTCTATACTTTGGTGTTAATAGAAAAGTACTTGAAGTTAGGGAGAATAAGCACTTTTTAGAAGTGTTTTTGTGGTAAATGTGTCAAATACTACCCTCTTTACCATGTAAGAAGATACATTTGGGAATTTTCCTTCAAAATGCATTCAAAACTTGTAAAGATGCTTTTAAATATACTCCATGTTAGGATTATTCAAATAAGTTGCTTGAAAAGCCAAACAAATTTAAAAAACCAAATATGACAGAATGCATCATCAATGTCTCCTTCGTACAAGAAAAGCAATGATAGAGCTTTCAAGTTAATATACTAAATGGAATTTTGTCAGCTGCAAATTTCAAATTATCTTTCTGGAAAACAGGTATCTATTCTTCAAACAGCAAAACCAGCAGGAAAGAGGTTTTTCCATCAGAGAAACATTTGAAACTTAGTCTGAGACAAATTATTACCTCCCATAAAGAGATGTATACTTATGCTGTGGATGCCAAAAGAAGTGACTAAGTTACTGAAGAACAGCTGTCTTGACACATCCATATTTAGTGCATGTACTCAGTCATAAGAGTGATCTGTGTTAGTTTAACCTAAGAGGCTTGTAAGACAGTGACAGCCAAATGCTGTTTGAAAATGTGGTAACTTGTGTCTCTCACAAGTAGAAAGCTGTGGTTTGACTTTGTTTTTTTTTCCCTTGGGAGAATGTGATTCAACTCACTACCTGCTTGAATTCTGGTGTTCTACTTTGGGCAGTTAAATTTCCATGGCATAAACAGATGAATGTAAGACTTTGCTATCATGAAAGCTGTTGTCCTTATGTTAAGCTGTTATGTTACTTAAACAAATATCCACTCAATGATCAAAGTGCATAATCCTGGAATGCATCTTTCTTTCAATATTTAAGCATCTCTTTTTTTCAACATTTTTAAACATATACTTATTTTTCTGCATTAACTTAAGCCCTACTGCTTTCAATAGGATAAGAGCATGTCACCAGATGCTTTCCTGAATGAGGGTTTTTCTTGGGTTTCTGTGGTTGAGATGACCCCCGAGGTATTAGAAAGTCTTTCCTTTCCCAGCCCCGTGATCGAAGAAGAAGTCGAGATTTGTCGGTCTTGCCTTTCAAGGTTGTTTATTTTTTCTTATCTATTACATTCTGAGATCTGTCCAGCAGGTTGGGCTGTGGCACAGTGACTGCCCTTGGGGTGGTGTTAAATTTTATACTACAAACTACGTGTTCTTTATTTACAATAATTTTCCAATACCTATCACCTATGTTAGACAGTTTGTCTCTTCTCTAAACCAATCCAGAAGTGCCACCATCACAGCAGAAGATGGAGGCTAAGAAGGACAGGACACACCCAGATCCCTCCATCTTGCTTCTTCAACCCCATAATAAAGCCCCAAAATTCTACTTTTTCACCCTGTGACAAATTAGCTATCATTCTATTCAAACCCTTGTGGCTTGTAACTCCTCACACAAGGTTGGTAATTGTTTCCATGGGCTAAAATCGAAGGCACAGGTGATTTTGACTCTGTGCCAAGGTCTCTGAGCCCCCTGCCAGGATCTCGAGTCCTCCAGGGCAGTGAGAACAATGTCCTGGATGCCAACAGGTTTTATCTCAGCTAACTCTGTCATCATAAATGTTTTTTCTAACATAGGAAAAAAATCTCCTTTTGGAGGTTTTCTTGGTCCTTACTTGTTCTGTCTCTTGTTACTTGAGAGAAGAGACTGATCCCCACCTCATTAAACCCTCCTCTCAGGTGGTTGTAGAGAGTGATAAGGTGGCCCCTGAGTGTCCTTATCTCCAGGTTAAACACCCCCAGATCCCTCAGCCACTCGTCACAGGTTGTTTGTTCTCCAGGCCCTTCACCAGCTCCGTTGCCATTCTCCAGACATGCTCCAGCACCTCAAGCTCTTTCTTGGAGTTGGGGCCCCAAAACTTAACACAGGGGTGTGGCCTCACTGGTACCTAGAACAGAGGAATTACCATTTCACTAGTCCTGCTGGGAACCCGGGAATTTATCCCATCCAAGACTCAGTTAATGGTTTTTGGCTTTCAATGAGCCTTAGTGATGCTCAGCATACCATTAAATCATGTAGCCAGAAACCCACAGAGCTTTGCCATTTCAAACCTCTTGCTTATCCAGCTCATGGTAGCAATACAGCTTTAAAAATGAATGCATTTAAGTATACAGCTTCTTTATTTTCTCATTCACAAGTCTTTCTTTGGCCTCTGCCAGGCACTTGAGTGGGGCCTCTAAGTTTCTGCACTGGCACACCAACTTTGCTTGGGACACTGCACAACCCAGAAGGGAAAAGATGCACCTCACAGTGTGCTCTCCCTAATGATGGAATCTTTCCCAGGGCTTGCTGATGGGCAGAATGCATGCTGGACCAGGGCTGCCTGGGCTGTGCTAGCAAGGCTGGTGTTAATTATTGTGCAAGTGTTTATAGATCCCCTGTGCTCCTGGCTCCCATTGGTACTGCAAGGCATGTCCAAATACAGATAAATTGATTTCAGCCTTAAACCACAAGACAGAGATTGCTGTGAGCTTTGCATAAAAAGCACCAAATTGTTATTTTTTAACTTATCTTCTCTTTATTCCTTAATTCTGCTCAGTCTCTCCTTCATTTCAGTGTTCTTTACACATTGCTCCTTATAATCCACTTCTGGGGCCTTCTGGTTATTAATTTTTGGTTAATTTAATATGATAGTTTGGATTTGATTATCTGAGAAGCTATTACCCATGCATGTCCCCGTGGTAAAGAGCAGAAAAGTTCAAGTTTAAAAAAAGTTGGAATGTAGCACTACTGAATTTCTTTGGATAAACTTGGACTCTGTCCTAAAACTTTTACACACTGCTAGTGCAACATGTAACTGACTTTTTTTTCCCTTTTAATCCCATTTTTTACATGCACACATGAATATGTATACTCATTTATAAATCTACACTCACAGCCTTGCAGTCTTTTCACAATGATAAAATCAATTATCTTGGTGTTCCCAGCTTGGATCAAAACCAGAAATGCCAGGTAGCTTCAAGCAGATTGGTGAGAATTCAGATCAGGTTTTATAGACCACATTGATACATTTGGGATATTTATTTAATTATACTGAAAGCACTATCTTCCATTGAAGGTATAGAGAGCCACAAAAGTTTCCAATGGACTGTAGTTCAAGACTTTACAACAGAGTAGGAAGGTACATGTAAAGCGGTACATGTAAAGTGCAATTTCTGTTCTGAACTCATGGTGCTTTATCCTCAGCTGATGATTCTGTCCTGGTGTATCTAATTCCTGGAGAGATCTCAGTAGGAGCATACTCCAGAACCAAAAAAAGAGTGATGAAGATGAGGCATTTTTGAAAGACAGAAAAATTGAGTGAGAGGTACATTCTGCATATTTCTGCAGGAGGGAAGGGACTGGGAAAGAACTTGCCCAAAGGTCAGAAATACCAACATTTGTGTGAAGTCTGACTCTAAAAGCTTTAGCACCCAGAGACTGTTAAGTCCTCACCTGCATGACATTGACTTCAAGTAGAATTAAATATTGCAGTAATTACTTTTCCAAGTTCAGCACAAAGTAGCACCTCCGAGGCAGCTCAGTCCTGCCTGATGATGTGCTCCAGCCTCCTGCTTTGGATCTTTCCCAGTGGATATTTTTAACTGTGTGGCACTTAGGTTGTAGCTCAGTGAAAAAAAAAAAAAAAAAGAAATGCCAATGATAAAATGATTCTGTTAAATAAAAACCCATGAAAAGTTAGTTCAGAATGAGGGGTCAGGTGACACATCACAAAAAGGCTACAA
The DNA here is from genome assembly GCF_023055355.1 of Agelaius tricolor. NCBI lineage: Eukaryota > Metazoa > Chordata > Aves > Passeriformes > Icteridae > Agelaius > Agelaius tricolor. Next base: position 11,257,212 of record NW_027269263.1, read on the forward strand.
AGCACAAACAAAAGTTGTCTAAACATAGACAACCTCACAAGATTAAAATAACTCTGTCTGACTTTGGTTCTCTCCCATATAATACACAGGACTGTCTAAATGACAAATGGTTAACAAAGCTACTGCAGTCCCTATCCTGAACCAGAGATAATGAATCACAACAGGGAATTAGAAGTAAGACCTATAAAACCATGGCATTCACTTTCCTAATAAAAGAGGAGACTTTTGTCTGTCTGTGTGAATTTTTATTTGCCTTGGTTTTTAACATTTGATGATACCCAAGAAAGCACTGAGTTCATGTACAATTCAGTGGTTGGTTTATTTTTCCTGTTTATATGTATATATATTTTTGGCTGCAATTTTTACCCTCTGGAGCTATTTCTATTTGCTCTTATGGGTGTAAATGGCAAACACTGTGCATGACAAAACCTCCTAAAATTGACTGCCCACAGTCAGTGTAATTCCTCTAATAACTTTTCTCCCAAAAGGTATGAGACAATCACACACATATGCACAATGGTAGATTTGTAGTCATTATCTCCCAAATGTGTTTGTTAACAACTAGATTCTGGGCAAGCAACCCAATATGCTTGAGTATATTCTGGCTCAAGAGCTACCAATGAATGTCATAAAAATGTTATCCTATTTCATCTGAGAAAGGTTTCATTCCAGCTTTCTTTTTTTTTTTCCAGCTTCATTTTCCATAATACCTTCAAGCCACTTCCTAGCTTATTTGGGAGCTTGCAAGATTTGGAAGCAGAATGCAGAGTATGGGTAAGATCAGTGTCATTTTTCTAGCATAGCAGTGTTGCATTTCTGTAAATGAATATCACACTGTAGCTTAGTAAACAGCTTTACATTATACACTGCTGTAAAGTCTGCCAGGGAATTAATTCCACAAGCAATCCTCTGATGCCTGAAAAAAGCAGGTGTGATCATATAAATACATATACAAAGGCTTAGTGAAACTAGATAGGATTAATTCTATACAGGCAGTGAGATTAATTCCAAAGATAACAGCTTTTTTACATAGAGAGGAGGGAGCTGCTTTCAGGTTTTTTGCAACAACTACATGTAAGCTGAAGGCATTACCTTAAATTTAAGCTCATGAGGACAGGTTCAGAATCTGTTAATTTCACATTAGTTGTATCTGAGACCTAGATAATAAGACATGTTTAAGGAAATTCAGATAAGTTTTGTCTTAACATGAAAGCATTTCATACCTATAAATAAGAATTTAGTGTGCCCATGTGACTTTCTTTCATAGTAATTAGTGAGACTTGAAGAAATAACTCAATAGTAAGAATTTTTAGTGGTAAGAATTATCAGCCATCTTTCTTTTCAAATCACCTGGGGTTTTTATAACACTGCCTGATATTGAAGGACTCTTTTGGATTTAGTATATAGAGACAGTTCTCCCACCATAGTGAGATGGGATCCTTAGTTTTTCCTTTTTCAATAATCATAACTGTCCAGAAATTATAATTTCATACACAGAGCTCTAAGTATTTACCTGTGTATGCATGACAAGGCAGATGGATGTGAACAATATGCATGTAAGCACATGTGCATAATCCAACAGTCACCAATTCATGCACTCACTAGGAACAGTGTATGCAAGTGCTTTATGACAGATAAAAACTTAAGGAATGGGCTAATTTCTGCAGGAAAAATTGAAAATACTTCCATTTCTTTCACTCTTTCAAAAAGACAGCAAGAATTAATAATAGCTTAAATTGTGAGGCAAGTTGTTGTTATTATTATTATTATTATTATTACTTCCTGGTAAAATAGCACAGAGAATTCCAGTTTTGCAGCAAAAGTGAGAGCAAAATTTATCAGGTCACTGTTAAATAACTGACAGCTTGCCTGTCTAAGGAAGACTACAGAATAACAACAACCTGCAGACAGACTCTATTCCTTGTAAATTATTCTTGTGCTGTTTTAATTTATAGTAAACCATAGAATTGAAACTCCTCAGAATTCATTCCTCTGCAGCTGAAAATGTCAACTTTTTTTACCAAAAAAGCAAGTAGGTAATTTGGGATAGAAAAACAGTGCTGAATTTGAAGTACTAGATTGTAAAAAAAGCTATTTTTGAATAATCCATAATATTGGTTTGAGTTATTTTTTTCCTATTTTTTCAGCAATTTTCTTCAACTGTGCTTAAAAAACTTTTAGTACAAGGTTTGTGGGGTGCTGTTCTCTGTATGTCAGGCACTGTGCAAACACATAATGAGAAAGAATACCTTCACCAAGATGCTTTCAGTCCCACCTGGATTTTCTGAAAAGAGCTGGCTTCTACATCCCACAGCTATTCAGCAGCTCCTGTCATGGTTTTATTTAAACCCCTTGGGGAAATTCACCCCAGATTTTTATCCAAGAGGGATAAAGAAGGGAAGTACAGGAGGTTGGGTGTTGAGCTAAAGGCACCTGATTGGAAGATGCTCTTTAACTCCAAAAGGACATTTAACTGCATATAGGTGGGCTATCCATGTAGCTTAGGGAGATTTAAGATGCTGTTTGCAGAAGCAGTTCTCTCTACTCATTTTCATATAATCCACCACAGCTTCATCTATTGTTGCTCTTCTTTGGAGTAGCAGAGTGGGTTTGAAGCAAACTGCCTGGTTTGAATGGTCCACACCCAGAAGCTCCACTTCCAGTCCACAAATGCAGCCCACCCCCACAGGCACAGGAGCATCCAAAACTTTTCTTTTGCCACCACACAGGTTCCTTTTCATCCCCTTTCCTACTGCAAGTAATTGGGCCAGAGGCATTTCCTTAGCAGAATATTTCCTTGCAGGATCTGTGCTGGTTGAATCTCATGTGAATTGTTTAAATTTACATGGAAAATGAAACAAGTCAAATTTCTGCTTTCTGGGATGACATGTGAAGGAATATAAAGGGAGCAAAGCAAGATAATGTATCTTACCTGATATATTTTAGTGGTTATAATTCCTTAAATGATAAATATTAATCTAATAGCTTAAGAGTAAGAAAAAAATTGTTTGTGAAACAGTTTATTCTTTATATCTTTTTTAATACTAATTGGAGTATTTTTGTGGCATTTATGATATCATTAAGTGAGGGTAGAATTTCCTGAAATTAAATAACTCTTCCTGCTATTTTATAGACAATTTTGTGCTATTCTATTTTGTCCTGTTGTGTCTTAGCTATTGTTGATTAAAATGAATAGAAATGGCTTTGTGTAGTAAGAGGACAATTTGAAAAAAAATTATATCAGAGGCTATTTCATCCTCTGTATCCCAAGTGCTTTATATTCAGGAGTTACTTTATCACTGAAATGGATTGACCCAGTTGCAGAACAGTGGGGAGCCAGAGACAGGGCAAGGGATACTGAGTAGTTGTGATGTGCCTGTCAGAGAGGTCTAATCCAAACCCCCTTGGACTCTATCCTGCATTTCAAACATCTGTAAAAACTCATGCATGTATGGTATTTTTCACTACACCCAGGGAATTAGAAAAGTCTGTCTCTATTTAATGTAAAGTGGTTTTTCTGAATACATTCTGGGCTGTGTAAGTTTGTAGCTAAATTCTCTGTCTTTTACTGCAGAGGTGGACACTTCAAAGCCCAAGGGGTTTTAGTTTATTAGGAATGCCTCATATCTATTATTCGTGCAATTTCAAACGGATAGCTACATTTTCAACACATAATTAATTTTGGCATCCAAGGGTATTCACCACATTTAACAAACATATTTAATCTTTCTTTTATTTAAGCAGATACTCATTAAAGTTATAAGTTCATAAAATTTGAACTTATATTATAACAAATATATAATATATATATAATACTATTATTTATATAATTATAATTATTATAATATTATATATATAATATATTATATAATATATTATATATATAATATTAATATATATTTGAACTTATATTATAACAAATCATTAAATTTGAAGAGAAAATAAAAAACTAAGTTTATGCTTTGTGTCAGGCACATCTGTATGAACAAGAATCACAGAGGTCAAAAAAACAGCTGGCTGGGCACACACAAACAAGCAGCTAACAGATATTTTTTATGGCCAAGAAGAAAACAGGAACTTTCTCAATTGGAGGGGAAAAACCCAATAGTTTTCCTGTAAAACCCTACACATATCTCACTTGTCAGAGAGCTAATACAAACCCCCCAGTGACATTGATGAAAAACTTTAAATGCATTCAAAGGCCTTTAAATGAGGCCTTAAATCTCTTCAGTGTGGGCCACTAGAAGTCTCCCATCAATCAGTTTGTGACTGTGAGCTTGTTTATCCCTTCTTGTTGTGTTCCTGTGTGAACTACCAGCTTTAATGCTACTGAGGAAACTAATTATAGAATCATGCTTTCCCCAGAGGGACTGAAAACTGAGAGTGAATAGGTCTGTGGCCAGAGGAAATGGACAGAGATAGCTTGGAGCTGATGGCTCCTGCAAAGAGCAAGGTGTTGTGGGCTTTTTCCTCACTCTCTGCTGCAATCTATTTGTCACAAGAGAGAGGAGAAAAGGAGAAAAGAGCTCACAGTTCAGCTTAGGGAATCTTGAGCAAATGAGCTCGAAAGCAGGCCAAATGATAAGGAAAGAGGATGTACTCCTGGTCTGGAGTCAGCCCAGACCAAATTCCAGGTTGGCTGCAGTGCTCAAGGCAGTGTTTCACTGCTTTTTCCCTGTTTAAGCATATTGGCTATTCTCCTGAAGGAGAGAGAGAAGGTGTCTTTGTTCTTCATCACTGTCTGCAGACATTAGGTCACTTTGTGCTGTGGAGCAGGTGTTGTGCATACTTAAGAACCCATCAGGACACATAAAATATTTAGATCTGTTCTCACTTATGCCAGGCCTTATCCTCAATTTCCAAATTTGCAGAGTGACAAGAAGTAACTATGGACAGACCTAATGCAAGGAGCTTTATCTGACACAACTCAAAGAGGTGGAGAGATGCAGAGTGTCATTTTACCTATATCCAATACTGCTATGTATGCCACAGCCACTTAGCAGGCTGTTGCTGTTTTGAAAACATATTGATTCCATCCCTCCTTCAAAGACACAGCAGAGAGACCATAAGCCCCAAAGGTTCTGTGGGCTTTTAAATCTTTTGCAGGTGTAATCCATAGAGGAACTCTCCAGAAGAGAGAGCCTTACATCACAGAACATTGTATCACCAAAACAAGGAACTGAAGATGTTTGTTCTTGGATTTAGGCATGGCAGAGACAACAGATAAATAAGATAGGATGTGGGTTATACAACTGTAATATCGTTTTCATTCACTTTAAATCTGCTACAATACAAGAGCTTCTTCAAATCTGTCTTTTGAAAGGCACATTCACAGATTCTAGCAAGTTCAGAAGCACAGTGAAGGAGACTTATTTTTACAGGGAAATACACAGGAATTTACACCTTGTGCAATACAAGGTGCACACCTTGATGTCTGGGGACCCCACTTCTGAGCTGTGAAAGGTGAAAGGCAGCTCACCTCACTGCTCTGTGTCTTGGCTTTCCAAGACAAAAGAACCAAACTTACTCCTTTTCCATGTCACTTCGAGATCTCCTGGTAAAAAATGCTTTAAAATAACTGGGTTTGCCAAGGATCTCAGTGGTCACCCCCCTGTGCCACAAAGATGCTCTGTTATCCTTGTGCCAGTGATGCCTCTGGTAACCTGTGTCCCTTAGGTGTTTTGACTTCTATAAAAGCAAGTATCTTTAACCTCTAAGGAAAGCCTGTAATGACATGGGCTCTCTTGAAAGCAGAGAGTGACTTAGGCAGTTCATGGTTTATCAAACAACAATCACTTCACTGTATAACCTTAGTCCCTGAAACTCCACTTAAGAAAAAAACCCTTATGTTTTACTTGAAATGTAAATTTACCTGTAATGTAAATGACAAGTTTTTTTTAGTCTACTTGTCTTTAGGTGATAAGCACAAAAGTGAAAGACATAGGAAAACAAAACTATGGTAGCATTATGATTCTTTTTGCTCCTTCCTCTGATGTTTGAGTATATTGGCCAGTTTCAAAATAAATTTAGCAAGAGAGTAAAGAACTCACAGATATTCAGTTTCTGTAGGTTTTGTGAATGAAAACAAAATAAAATTCATGACTTGGCTTGAATTAGGCATTAATGAATCTACATCATGATAGGGATATACCAGTCTTAAAATTGTGGAATCATAGTACAAACATGAGACAAACAGTATCACTTTATCATCCCCAGATCACCCCATCCCTTATTTCAGCCTGGAAACAGCATCTCAGATGACTGTCAGCTGACAGAACTCATAAACATGATGGAGGTGACCTTGGGTGAGTAACTTATCCTCTTTTTTTTTGGTTTAAAAAACTGATATTATAATAATAACAACAATAATAACAATAACAATAATAATAATAATATAATATGTACTTCACAGGGCCAGGGAGCTCAATTAATGTTTCTGAAGTACTTCTAAATGAGATCTGATGATGGAAGCACTGTGCAAGTGCAAAGTATTATTATTATTTTTTATTATAGCTTATGGCTATGTAATTGATGAAATAGTCCAAACCTAATCCCACACAGACTCACTTCTGCACTATAAACCCTGATTATCTTCATGCATAGACAGCTGATACTTGACTTGATGTCCTGATGACATTAACTGCATCAATGGTCTCTTTTGGTTACTATTTCTATGTTCCTGTTGTTGACCTACTCCTCCATTATCTTTGTTTGCTTTAAATTAAAATTGTTTGCTCCAGTAACTAATGAATGCCAGTAAAAGCTGGTTTTGGTATTAAATCATGGGTTTAGGTGGCAGCTATCATTCTTTAATGATTTAAATTACTTGGGCCCATAAAAATCATTTAAGCTTTCCTGAAATCTCTGGGGTGATGCCAGCACAAAGCAGTGGAGAGCCCAGGCACCTTCATTTTTACCATGGTGTCTGCATGAGAAAGGGTGGCCCCACTTCATCTGGGGAAGAGAGGATAGAGGCAGTGGGTGAGGCAAATAAGTCCCTGAAACCTGAGCAGTGTTGGAGAGTGAGTTAAGGGGCCAGACCATTAACAGCAGATCACAATGGAGTCCAGGTAAGGTTCTCTAGGTCATTTCTTCCCATTTATTTACTGGAGTCCAGACAGCAGTAACTAATACCTTAGGACTGGTGGATCACTGTTCCTGGTGTCCCTCTTTGCCATATGGGCAAAGAAAATTCTTTAATTGTTATCACATGACTGAGATTTTAATTTGCCAAACCACTGACAGATTTATCACAGGTTAACATCTCACTTCTCAGAAGTTTTGTGGTGGATATTACAGACATTGCTCAGACCCACAAACAGCCAACACCCAATTCCTTATTCCTTCCATGAACCAGAATCACTGGATTTCACCTGAATGGGTGAATAGTAGAATAGTAGAGCAGGAATAGTAGAGCAAGTGATGCCAAAAACTTGACAGTCGTTCATGAGCTTAAGAAAGGTTTCTGTTTGGAAGAAAACTTTGGAATGGTGAAGTGCACAAAACTCTGGACTTAAACCAGCTAAGTGAAGTCAAAACTGAGGCTTGTCCTCTGTGTGAATGCTCCAGCCTGCTTGGAAATAGTGTGTGAATCTCTAATACAGAGCTCACAGATCAGTCATACAAACGCCTTGTCTGAGGACACTTAAGAAGGGCTTTTTCAAGGGAAAGAAGGATATGGAGACAGAAAATGACAGACTAATCAGGGCTGTGAGGAAAGCAAACTTGAATGGGGAGAGTAGTAGAATCAAAACTCTTCCTGACCTTTTTCCAGTTTGCTTTGACACTGAAGAGCTTTCAAAGAGATTTATCTTAAGACAGTAGCAAACAAAAATCTATGAAGAAACTCCCAAGTGGCAAACTGAGTTCTTGACCTGTGTCTGGTGTCTTTGCTGTCTTGTGGATTCCAGTTGCTCTCTGTGACCCTAGTGCCATACAAGTTTCATAGAAATTACAGAGCAGAGTATTTTAACAGGAGACACTGCCAGGCATACTGATGATGGCTGAATAATTCCTTCCAGCAGAAAGGAGGGTGGAGCCTACTACTGCAATGCCAATTCCCTTCCGTGCCAGCACACCTGTAAGAGAAGTCAGATTTTGTGGTGAAAGAAGACTTCCTGTTCTTCCTGAGTGCAACAATGAGGTCTCATTTTGGCTGTCAGTGCTCCTGGGTTGGCCTTGTGTCAATGTGCCTACAGTAGAACTGTGCTGGGAATGGGGGCAGGCTACACAGAGCAGCAAATTAAGGAGAGTGTGACAAGAGCCTCTGGGTATCCTGTATATCTAGAGATTCTCAAAGAGAGTCTGAGTGTTGACAGCACCCCTACTGTGACTGAGGGTAAGTTTCTTTAAGGGTCACAAGATTTTATAAATAATCTTTCCCCTACCACATCTCTGTGTAAGGAAAAAAAATACCTTCTTGCTGAAAATACACAAACAAATGAAGTTTTGCAGTCTTAGAAATCACGATGTTACAGTTTTTTTACAGGCAGGTGTATACAATCACAGTGTTTGGGTTTGCTTGTTGTATTTTTTTCCTTCAAAAGCCTTCATGTCTCAGATTTTACCTTGTCACACCAGTTTACAATTTTCCTGGTGCCCTGTGTTCTCAGTGTTTCAGGGGTTCCTGGGAACTTTATTTGTGCTGCCCAAATGTTGACTGAAAGGGAGGGGGAAAGGAAAAGATGGTTCTTTGTAATCTCCAATGGTAAACAGTCCTGGCACCCTGAGAGACACACAAACCTGACTGAAGAAAACAAGTCAGGATGTAGAAACTGTCATCCTCAGCACCAACAGTGTAAAAAGGGACAGTATCTTGCTAGGGGAGCTTAATGAGCTTGTTTCCATGGCAGCCAGTTTGCAAATCTATAACTATCTGCAACCCTTGTTAAGAAGAACTTATTATTGTTAAGAAGAACTTATTAACAAAAATCTGTCCTGAAATCAGGGGGGGTACCAAAAGGTAATGGCTCACAAAGCACTTCTAACTGCAAAATTCCATTTCCCATTTACTGTATCCTCTTGCCCTTTTCACTGTACTGATCTCTTTCCAATCTCATAGATACTCAGTTATTTCAAAGTGAAGGAGATGCAGAAAAGGCTACATGAAGATGTGTGCTACATATCTGCTAGGCAGAAAACTGAGAGCTTGAAGAATACACAACAAATCTTTCTCCATTCTGTATGGAGAAAGACAACAGGATATAAACCAAGTGGCAGTCAATGTCCCTTTCTTCTAGAAATGCTGGGAAATCAAATAGAATTTTAATTTTACAATCTTGTCTATATGTAGCCCTTCCCTCTTTTTTGTTTTCTAGCCTTGCTCTTCCTCAGCAGAGTTGGTAAATGTTTGCATTCTCAAAATCCTCTACTTCTTTTCAAAGTCAATTCCACTCCATTACTCCCAAGTTAAAGTGTCATAGAGAAATGCCATATAAATGATGGGCTTCCAGTATTCAAGTACAAAACTAAAAGTTAAAAGTTAGAACAAGAATTCAGGAAAGGAAAGGGATTGGAACTACATACTATTGTATTTGCAAGGTGTCTCAACGAGGGGAGAGAATGATGCATCTGATTCCATGCTCTCAGAAGGCTAATTTATTACTTTATTATAACATATTATATTAAAGAATACTATACTATACTAAAGAATACAGAAAGGATACTGAATTCTAAAAAGATAATAATGAAAACTCGTGACTCTTTCCAGAGTCCCGACACAGCTTGGCCCCAATTGGCCAATGAGTGAAAACAACTCACGCCAGAATCCAATGAAACAATCACCTGTGGGTAAACAATCTCCAAACACATTCCACATGAGCACAACACAGGAGAAGCAAATGAGATAAGAATTGTTTTTCCTTTTCTCTGAGGCTTCTCAGCTTCCCAGGAGAAAAATCCTGGGAGAAGGAATTTTTTCAGAGAATGTTAATGACAACATACCTCTTACTCTGTGTCAGCTACCCTTGCCTTTCCCTACAGAAGAGGATGTGTTCCCTTGCAGAAGGATGGAGGCAGACCCATGGTTATATACTGCAGTAGCTGGGGCCTTGCAAGCTGGGCAGCTGCAGGGAAATGTTGACATTAATGGCCAAAACCAAATTTCTGTCTTGCCCCTGGAGAGAGGGATTCTGATGTCATAGCTCAGATCCAGAATAGCTCCCCTGGAAAAGCACAGAAAGCCTTCCAGTGGCACAGGTAAATCCTTTCCTGTTCTTACACAGGTTCACTTGGTACCTCCCACCAGAACTGTCAATCAGTTGCAGACACTGAAAAAAAATAGCTTTTTACATCCTGTATTTGATAGAAAGAAAATCCTCTGTCAGGTTTCCTTGTTCCACTCTCAGCATCAATCTTTGCTTTCTGCTTTATTTATATGGGAGCTCACCTTGGCATCAAGAGGGCTCTCTCTCCAGAGAGAGCATTCCTATAGCAGTTGTGGAAGAAGCAGCTGGGCCTTGGATGAGTATTAATCAGTAATTGTAATTATATAATGAATATGGGAGCTGTTATGCTTCTGCAGGACACTGTGCCAAGCTTTTAGCTCTCTGACAATTCAGCTGTGGAGCTCTACCCTTCACTATCTAGTCTGTGGGCTGAGTTTTGCCCCTTAGGAAGATAATCAGTGAGTTTTGATCCAGATTTTGTTCATTTTATTTGTCTTTGGATCTGTATTAAAATATGTCAATAGTTCCTGTTGTTTCTGCAGAGAAGTGTTTCAGTCTTGACTAGTGATCACCACAGTATTCTTGTGAGCTCAAAGACAAAGTTGTAGAATTTGTTCTAGAAGAGAGCCTAGTGGTGGTCGTGTCATGTCAGGCAGGAAGACTGCCCACATTAAGTGACATGATGTATTAATGGGCCTTTTGATGGACCTCTTGATGACCTTTCTTCCATTCTGTATCCCTTTCTCTTGACTTCTGCCATGGTCAATCCACCTGAGGTCACAGGACTGTATCCCTAATGCATGCTTTCTAGAGACAGACAGACTGATACCCAGATGAAGATAAAACCATCAGTGCCAAGCAGAATTAACAGTGGCTGGAGAAAGAAAGCCAGTCACAAATTTCCAGCATCTGAAATGCAATTACAGGACAGTATGTTTACAAAAAATTGTTGGAGCAACCTAGTGAATCAGAGAATTGATAATGTTCTGTTTTCATTTCGTTTTTTCTCAATATATAGAGACTTATTTTATTAGGCAAAAAGGCCTCACTATTTATAATGCTGGTTGATTTTGTTCACCTTCTCAGAAAAAGGAAACAATTGAAAAAAATAAATAACCTGATGATGTCTTGATTCAATATTTGCAGTGAATGGCCTGGGCTGATAGTACTTTTTGCAGAACAAAGAGGCAGACAAAACATGATGAATACCCAGAATGGCAGAAGCCCAAGGTATTTTGGACTCGGATGCAGGAATAAGCTTTTAATTGGTGTTGAAAAATAAACTGGGCAAAGAAATGGAATAAATAATAAATATGTCTTGTGGCAGCACAGCAAGAGGCTTATTGTTTGCTTGCTTCTAAAGAGGGCCAGTACATCGTGTTCTTCCCACACAAGTTCCAAACAACTTTGTTTGGACTGAGAAACTTGAGTCCATGTTTCTAAAACAAATCTATCTAAATATTTTTATATTAACAGCAGTACAAGAAAACTCAGCCTGCCTGCACTCTCTACACAGCAGTGATGTGTTATTGTCATTGTTGCTATTAATTAAAGCTGCTATTACAGCTGGTGACAGCAGAAGACGGTGCATGGGCACTGCATCTCATCCTCTGCTGGAGGAGACCATCCCTGCTCCAGGCAGGCTGTAGCATACAGATGGAATAGAAAATATTATCCCCACAATTCTGCAGACTTTTTAATAAAATGGTGACAGAACAATTTCACTGCAAACTCAAGAAACCCCTCTCAGGACCATAGACCTAATAAACATACAATGGTATTCATATGCAAGTCTAAATGGCAGGTTTAGAACTACTGACTTTAGATGTTAAAAAATCCCACAAAAACAAACAAACAAACTAAACCAAACAAAAACCAAACCAACAAAACCTTTGTAAACTTGGCCCAAAGCACTTAGTCTGCTTAAACAATTGAGAAAAAAATATTTTAAAAGATAGGCCACTTAGACCTTCCACTGAGGAAGACAAAAGGTAAGACTTAATCTAACTCTACAGTTTTTAAGGTCCCCTTAGAGCCCAAATTGTGGTCAGAAGAAATGGCATTTGCTGATCAACCATATTTTTACTGCATAAAATGGCTGTAGGAGCAACAGTGATGTAATTCAGTTGGTATGGTGAAGTGGGGAGTGATGGAGTAAAAGTATCACTACATACCCAGGAGTGTATTTATCTCTCAGTTTTCCTGCAAGCCCATTTTCTCTCTAGTTTTAAAAGTTCATCTGCTTCCTAATAAAATCAGTAAATTAACAAGAATAATTCCATCTCCTTTATTAAAAAAGCTGTAAGACATCTCATTTATTCTGAGTGTTGCAGGCATGAAACTTAAGAAAAATAATTTACTAGGGTTGGCTGGATCTTTAGAACAAAACACTTTTATCTTGAAAGGCACGCTGATTTTTCCAATTAAATATTTAGCAAAAGTTGATCATATTCTTATTATTTTTCAAGCCTTATGAAAAGTGTTACTCCATTAAAAATTAAGATTCTTAAAATGATTATTGAAAGTGATTAGCAGGAGGGAAAATATCCATAACCATTAGACTTGATTTCTTAATAATGTTCTCTGAGAAAATCTGCAGGTAAAGGTTATAAAAAAAATTGATGGAATGAAAAAGTGCCCTAAACTTTTCAAAAGAGAATAATTATTCTTTCTGAAAGCTTTTGTGTGTATGTGTGAGTAGGCAAATGAAACTGTTTTAATGGTTTCCTCAAGCTTTCTCCAGAAAATTCAACTTGTATTTTAAGCTAAGGGCTATTCTAGTTGTTCCGTACATATAGAATGGCTCTTCTATGAGGAAAAATATTTTTTCAGGATAACAGGAAGAGAGGAAAAAAAATAAAAAAGAGGCTTTTGTGCTTACCAGGAAACATCTTAATATCATAAATGAACTAATGGATCCAAGGCATATCTGAGATGGGGATTCATCTTACTTGCTTTCAGACGTTTGAAAGTTATCTGAGGTATTTAAATTCTTTTTATAACTGTTTGAATCCAAAATGCAGGGAACTCTCAGAACTTTGGGCCTGCAAGCCAAAGCTTAGAATTAAACACAGGGTTTGATCTGAGACCTTGAAAAAGGATTCCAAACTTAGGTGCTAGAAGTGAGAATGTGGATTTATAGTTTAAAGCAGAGACATGTTAAGCTAAGTAAAGTTTAGAGTTTTATAGTTTAAGAAATAAGCATCAAAGTAGTTATGAAGGTAAACAAGGAGTTTAGAATGCAGTGCTGGAGGTTTGTGTCATAACATGATTGGCTAAGAAAGTTTACACTGTAGCATGAGTCCATAGCACGAAATATTTAAGGATTGGGTAAAAAGCATAAATATCCTTGTTGGCAGTGTTTTATTGGTCAATAAATCCTTAAAAGGTCTTGTAACTAGAGGTCTTGTGACCTTCTAAGCCATGCAGTGAAGGTGTGACCCTTCCTGCCTATACAAAAGATAAAAAATAAATAACATCATCTAAAGCAACTCAGAGGTCCCATCTCAAATTCCTTCAAAATTCCCCACAGATTCCTCACATATAACCAATGGAGGGAGACAAGAATCATGGCCTGAAAACCCACTGTCTTCAGGATATACCTACACTCCTAGCTTGGCTGCAGGTGGAACTTGGATAAATATAACTTCTGGGTGAATTCCTCTCTGTCTGTGTCTCTCTAGGCATCCCTACCAGCACACAGGAACCTCTGCCTTTTTCTGTGGTGGAAAGAGATGATCCAAGCTGCTTGAACAACAACAAAAAAAAGACGTTGCTTGGATATGAACAGCAAAAAAATATGGGTAGTGTTTCCTGGCTCTGGACACAAGTGAATGCATCTCTTTTATTTAGATGGGAGCAATTTCTACTGACTCAGACCACTTAACTGCTTTTTTAGCTGTCATTTTAAATTTATGGAAACTAGACATGCAACCTATCTTTTTTTAAATTTTCCAGCCTATGCAGTAATTGAAATCTAAGGATTTTTCATCTTTGGTGTGATAATGGTTCAGAGCAATGGATAAAGAAATTAACTTCCCTAATGCCATAAATGGGAAAATTGTATGCAACCTTAAAATGTACTCTTTATTAGTGAAAAGTTCTTACACTTGGGAATGTACTTCTGAACTGTTTAGATCATCCCACACTGCAATATTATTCATATATTCCTTATCTGCCCCTCCAGTCCATCGTCTCCTCTGCAGATGACATTTGTTTGCAAAAGAGAAGCAGTAATAAAGTTATGCTTCCCTTTAAACTGGCAATTCACAATTTTGAAAGAGACCTGCCATCAGCAGAAAAAGAATCCATCTCCCTGCTATTTATTTTAATTTCATGCAAATCTCGTTCCCTTCTCAGGCTCTATGCAAGCAGATCTGGACAGATCTGGCCTTTTGTTTTTACTTGCAGCTTGTGGTGTCATACAATGATGACAAAACCTCAGCTTAAAAATCAAAACCCAGTCTGTAGTCTTTAACTTTTTGGAGCCCCTGCTCACTGAGGTGTGTGTAACTCTCCCTGTGTTATCTGGCTGAGTCTGCAGCAGCTGCTGCTGCCGAGCTGCATGGGAGAAACACCAAGGTGTGGTGGTGGAGTTACTGCAGTGAGTCCTGTCTGATGGGCTGTGAAGTCAGCAGATTTCCATCCTCTGGGCCTCCAAAAGTACTTTCCTCTACAAATGTGCTGAAAGAGCAGCAGTTCTTCCACATAAACCCCAGGCATTTTGGTTTTGATTTGTAAAGAGAAAGAAAATTCTAATTGCCTTTCAATAATGTGGGCAAAAACACTCAGGCAAAGCCAGCAGTTTATAATCTGTAATTAGTAAACACTCCCAGAACAAGCCATATTTACAAGGAAAATTTGACACAGGGTTAAGGAAGAGGAGAATGAAACTTCCTATACATATTCATACATGACTGCAAAGAGGGAAGCCTTTGCTGATTGTGAGTGGTCCTGGGATTTGTAGCCACAGTTTCTAAGCAAAGCTAAATGCTTTTAAAATTTTAGCTACTGAGTCTACCTGCTTACTCCTATCATCATCTAAAAAACATGTGAAAGAGCTTGATCAGAGACTTGAACTTTTGGATTATGTTTTGTTTACTGTGGTAGAAGAAAAGATACTACTACCTGAATTTTTGGCCATGCAGTCATTTATTTCCCTCTCACCTTCCCTGATAGCTTTCAAAAGATAACTCATCCAAATTTCTCAGGAAGCAGCCTTGAGTCTCCTTCCTGTGCAGATAAGCTGATCATATAGCAATTTTTGTGTCTTCTATCTACTTCTATCTATTTTTGTGTCTTCTGTCTTGTAAACCCAAGTCTGTTCTGAAACATGAGAAAAACTTCATACCTGTGCCCTCTATCCCAAAGGGATATGTGTGTGTGCATGTGCAATACACCTGGGTTTCTGCCAGTGGATAACTCTACTGATAGTTTGGTAGCCCTAAGAAAACTTTTATGTTCTTTCAGAACAACAGCTGCTACTCTGAACTGGTCCCTGAGATTTAAAAACACTATATGCTTTGGTTTATCATTTGGTTAATCTTTCTAGCTGAAAGATCATTGCTAGACTAATGTACCCCCACTTCTCAAAAATCCTATGAAAAACCCTATAAACTTGTGTTGTGGTCTAACCCCAGCTGGTAACTAAGTATGCCCAGCCAAAATCAGCACACTTTAACAACCAGGCAATAAACAACAGCCATGGCTATATCCAAACCCTCTCTTTCCTTGTATTGCCCTAAAACCAATAACAATAAGCAGTTCAATGTGGATGGTATTAAAGCAGATTAGAAACAGCTGTTCACAGGGATTGAACCAGATTTGCAACTGATATAAATCAGGGAAAAACCAATGGCTTTAGCTGAGTGTGGTGGGTACTCTGTGAAGATTTGGGCTGCTGCTTTTCATGTCTGGTGGGTTTCTTCTTGTTATTTCCTATTTAAAATGGCTTATAAATGACTTTTGCTTTAGAGAGTGAAGGCAGCCACAGTCAGCTGGTTTTGTTGGACAGAATTTTTGCCAAGGCTATTTCCTCAAATGATTTGCATCAGTAAATTTGGGAGGAGATAATTTTAAGGAGTTGCTAGTGATGGCAAGCTTTTTTTTTACTGCTCCCCAAAAAGTAAGGGTATTTCCCATGTAGCAATTTAACCAAGCATCAAGCTTTTGTTTAATTAAATAGGGATATGTTTTGGGGATGATAATGTATGTGAAAAAGAGCTAATAGAAGAGAAGAAGCCTGTCCTAGGGTGATATAGTTCTTTTTCTTTCAAGAAGCTGAAAGGCTTGCTATGTTTTTAGACAATGCAAAGGTGGGGATAATTTTCACAGAAGACAGCCTAATAAAACAAACAGCTGATCCTGCTCTCTTCATCAGTCTGGAAATTTTTTAATGTTGGTATAAAAACCAGGAAGCATTTCCAGCAGTAGTAACTGATATCTGTTTATTACTGTGTACTTTTCTGTTTTAATCTCGGTAATATAATTAGAAAAAGCCTTGAATGTGCAGCTACAACTATTTATCATTTCACTAGGCTAAATATTTGCAAATGATAAAGAGGACTCTCAATTTCAAGGCCCGACCTGAGAATAGGAGCTTAACATTTGATTTTTTTGTTTGGGTTTTGGCAAGGGTTTATTTGTTGGGTTTTTTAGTGTCTTAAGGTTGGTACTCTTAACCATGCAGAACAGAAAAGACTCAAAATGTTTCTACAAATTTTGGTCATGAGAGCATAAATTAGATGGCAAAACTGTGCAACTGCAACTTATAAATATTTTGTGTAGCTTTCCATGGGATAATTCAGATGGGAAGGGATGTGGGGTGGTCTCTAGTTGAGCTTAGTAGTCAGAGCAACTTGTTCAAAGTTTGATGGAATTAGATCTCAAACTTTCAAGGATGAAAATTCTGCAAAATGTGTCCAGGATTTTAGAATAGTCAATTATCTGCATAATGAAAACCTTGGCTACAGACAGGGGTAGTCTGTCCTGGTTCAGTTTAGGAGCCCTGTTTTTCCTTTCTATCCACACACCTTAGGGAGGAGAGAAAAATCACAAATCCCTCTTATTGGTAACCTACTCTTAGGCAGAAGGTTACTTTTGTGTCTTCCCTCAGCCTTTCCTGCTCAGGATAGACTCCCATGTAACCTCCCTCTGAGTCCAGGAATCTCACTGGTTGGTTTAGTTTTTATTTGGTTGTGATTGGGGTGAGGGGCCTGAGAAGGAGTGGTTTCAAACTGAGCAATCAAACTGAAATGTTCAGGAAATATGGCCCCATTCTGTCCCTCTTAAATAATCTAACATCTGTATATAAACACATAGGTGTGTAATAAGAAGCAACAGTGAGCACCTGATGTTAACCTTTTCATCTTTCCTTTTTTTTTCCCTGTCCTTGGTTTTTCCTTTTTTTTTTTTTTTAGTTTTTTTCATTGTAAATTCTTCAGAAATTGAATTTTCTAATTTGACCCCAGAAAACTTAAGCCAATCAGATGTGAGCACAATAGTGGTAATTATTCAAAACATCAACATGGTTTTATGACAGCAAAATCCTGCCAAAAACAAATAATAAGATTATTTCATTTTCTGCAACTGTCCCTGGCTCTGTCACTGGATACAACAAAAAGTCAGGAGATTACTTAACCTGAAAAATAGTATTTAATCCAATTTTAGCTGAAGAGAGGTTTTGAGGTAGATGGAATGCATTTGCATACAGTATTGTGTTGTAGTCCTCACAGCAGTGCAAAGAGGAGGCCAGAATAGGTTGGTATTCTTGGTTTTTGCACTATTAAGTTGATTTTTGGTAGGCTACAAAAGCAGTCAAACAATATGGACAAGTCCTTGATGGCCGCTGCCTTACAGCTCAGCATAATACAGAACTATTTCATGTGACTATAACAAATAAAAATTGAATGTATAATCAGATTTTCCAAACATGATGCACCTGTCAAGATTTTTTGACCCAAAAAATATTCCAAATATTTAAAATTATCCAAAAAAATTCTCACATTTCCTGCAAAGTAGCTATATGTCTTTGATGTTATGGCTAGAAAAGACAGGAAATTTCACCTACTGGATTAAAATAATTACCTTCTTTCTATCAAGACCAAAGAAATAAAATGAAGATATTTTTTGTGAGCTGCTGCTTCTATGAAAGAACTTCTTTATGACTTTAGGGACATTGACAGATGGTGATTTCTAAATTGGAAAGCAGGTACCAGCTGTGGTCCTGCTGTCTTCAACCTACTGTTGGCTCTGCCATGGTCTGCAGTGTCTCCTCTGAGTACAATGGATCAGCTGATGGACTCGGGTTCCTCAAACTCTCCTCTGAATGCAGCCCTGCAGGATGAGGGTTCACAGGGAAAACAAACCATGTGAACAAGTGAGAATCACTTGGAAGGCCAGTCTCAGCCAGTCAGGTTGTTCTGTCAAATTCTGAGCACAACAAAAATAATATTTATACCCAGTGCCTAGAGTAAAACAGCATCACTCTGTTCAGGATTGCAGTACTGAACACATGCCAGGAATGGTTATGGGGCATATCAAAATTGTTCTAAAATTCTCTGCAGAAATTACTGGCAGTAACTACTCTCTGATCACTGCTACATTTAAGAGCAGCAGCACAATTCCAAAACTTACAAATAGGAAGGAAACAAATGCACTGAACTCACATCATCAACATCATCCAGTAGAAATCTTATGGACTCATTAGGCAGCAAATTAGCACTGTTTATAAAAATTACAATGCAAATATGAAACACAATAATCAGCTGCAGCTAGTAGTTCCAGTTAGCTAATTGAGGAGATCTGTAGATTAGGTGTATCTCTCCCATCCTTCTCTTTCTGCAGAGAAAAAGTTCACCTGTACTTCAGATGAACAGGAAAAGTCCCTGTGGCAGTCTAATTCTGTCTTGAGATCTGTGGTACCAGGGGGAGCAAAGTTACCTCAGCAATGAGTGCTGTTCCTCACTTTCAGCTTTATCTGGTAAAGTACAGAATGAGGTGGCAAATTCTGATGACATAAAATTAAGTGAGGTGATAAAAGTGCTGTGTGGAGTAGCAGAATCACCTCAGAGTACCGAGTGATTGGGCAAAGAAATGTCAGGAAAAAAGAATGGTGCAGATGGGTGTAGAATAATACAGGCAGAAAAAGTCTGTCCTAAATACTAAGTATGTGCTGACTGATACCAAATTGTCTATATAAAAAAAAATCTTCCCAGTGCCATAGCTGATAATTTTCTTGAAATTTAGCTCTTCACTTCTGCTTTACTCAGTCATGTGTAAAGAAAAGTCATTACTGGAAAACAAAGCAGAAAACTTTTGTGTCTCAATATTAATCCACAGAGTCCAAATCAAGAGCAGCCAAAGAATTTCTGCTTTTAGCATCTTGAAGAATCGATGCAGAAGACTAGAAAAGGTGCAGAGAGTAGTGATAAGAATGATCAAAGTTATTCATGCTCTCCAGTTGAGGGATATGAAATAAACTAGGGCTCATCTGCATAAAAAGAAGAGATAATTAACAAGAGCAGAATATAGGGCTGTAAAATTATCAGTGGCAAGGAGATAAGTGGGGAACTATTACTCACTGGTTTTGGTAACACACAGATGAGAGGCCATCAGTTGAAATTATCAGAAGCCAAGTTCCACCTAAATTATAAAATTTTCATCACCTTTCAACTCATAAAGTGTCATTAAACCCAGAGGTAGTACTTCTGCCTTAGGAGGGTTTTGAAGTACATATTATTGGTTCTGGGCCAGTGGATAAAAAAGAAACATGATATGTTTGCTCTGCTCTTAGGATTTTCCTGTACTATCCATGGCTAGACATAGCTGGAGACATTTTAGGGGGCTGAATAGGCCTTTGGCTTGACTCTCTGTTTTTCTTAATTACTAAAAATTTCTACACATTTGCAAATGAACCAGAATCAAAACTCTTGTCTTTGCTATAAAGGCTTAAATGAACTTTTCCATCTTAACATGACTGGCTTCAGAATTCTTGGTGTTTTGCTTCAAGCACTCAAGATGCTACATGTAACTACTATAGACCTTTAACTGCTACAGAAGTCCTAAAATCCTCATTCACTCTAGAAACTCATTCCCTGCTTCTTTAAAATGTAGTTAGTTAGTCTGGAGTGGCAGACACAATATACTGAAGGGAAAACTTCAACAGAGATGCACTGAGTTTTATTTTGAAGACTCTGGACGTTTGTTGCTTTCTTTTTTCTTTTTAATTACAACTTTTCCTTAATTAACACATGTGTGCAGCCTTACTATTGCTCCTATGAACCTCCTAGTATGCTTTTCTGGCACAATCTTTACCCCATGGGGCTGCAGAGATGAGGTCCCTTGTTTGTGATCCTACCTTGTTGAGTGTTCTATGCCGTGTGTAGCAGAGCAGCAGTTCTCAGCCATCTATTTTCCTTTTGGGTTAAGAGATATTTTACATCCATGAACCCTGAAAACTGGAATCATTGCTGAGACATATAATTTAGCATCAAAAGCACAGTAGGAGTTCTAGGGTGCCCTGACAGTAACCCATGTGCAGGTGCACAACCAACAAGAAAAATACACATGATGAATGAACCAGGCTTCTATTGCTGGCATCTGTCATTAGTTATGAATAGAATAATAATGGATTTGTGTTAGAAAACAGCTTGACAGGACATGTTACTTCATTTTCTAAGGAAAATGAAAGCAGTGTCATGCCGGTACAAAGGAGATCACCTCACTGCAATATATCTTTACAGTTAGCTTAAGGCCACAGAACAGCTCTGTAAAATTACAGCTGTGGTTTCTTGATTTACAAATATATTACTTTTTGTGCATTCTAAGCTGTGTTTTAGAGCCAAAAGTTAACAGAGCCCAAATATGGGGAAAGGAGCTGAATTTTTCTCCTAACAAACCTGCCTTCAAGAAAATTTTTAACTAATTTTGAGTTATGAGGGTAGAGTCTGCCTTCAATAACAAACAGACAGTTTGAGATTATACAAGTTTTATGGAACACAGACTATTACTCGTGATAATGAACAAGCTAGACAAAAAGCAGCTGGGCTTTTAAGCCCCAGGTTGTTTGTAGAGCTGACAGTTAGAAAAATTTCTTTATTTTTACCTCCAGCTGGTCAAATTGCTATGAGAGTTACAAGGAGAGAAAAGAAGTGAAACTTAGGTTGATATTGCTTTTCTTTTGTTTTAAAGAGGTACATTGAAGACTGCACAAAAACAAAACAAAAAAAAAGGTAAGAAAAATCTCCTAGGTTATGTTCAATTCTCAAAATCACCATTTCCTGAGCTGCTCCTATGTTTGGTCACCACAATGTCAGTTCCTAGAAATTGCTTTATGCACCAGATGGATGTGGTCACCTCGAGGATTTCCATGACCTGAGGGGACCCTGAGGTGTCCTGAAAGTGTCTGAAGCGAAGGGAAACTGGAAAGAAATCATAAACTTTCCTATTTTAGGTGAATGAGTGGAAGTAAAATTTAAAATTCAGTGGCTTTTTTTTTTTTTGCAATCCTTTACTTTTCCATTCCCCTTCCTCATCTGAAGCAAATCCCACAAAATACTTCCACCTCCCATTTATATCCATGGTATTAAAATCCAGACCCCTTTTGTTGTTGAGTGATCCCCTAATAGGCACCTTTCCCATTCTGTTGCTAGGAGAATATTTTCCCCTTAACATATGGTTCTTGTTATGCTGTAATTTATTGTCACACAGCTATTTGGTTGTTTAAAAAAGTTATTTTTATTGCCCTTCAGAAAGGTCATGTAAGATTATTCTTGTCACTTTCCTTAATGAACACAGGTGGTTGGGAACTCAGACTAAATACAAGGAGTAGCGAAACATTAATTTATTCAAATTTAGAAGGAAGGAAGAAATGATATTTGTCGAGACAGCACAACTCTGAGGTGGTTACTCTGTTGTCAGCACAGAATCTGCTTCCTCTGCTGCTGTACAGCTCTTGGACATAGTGGTGTGTTGTATGACATCAACAGTCAAAGGTTTCAAGTGCCATGTCACGGTTTATTTTACTCCTTGACTCAGCAATGTTAGTTCTAAGATTTATTTCTCTCTATATTTTTTTTTAATGAACAGACATTGCCTTTTATACACAGGGTATGTACACTATTAAGTCCTTTTTAAGCAATTTTTGCAATGATTTATAGCCATTTGAATTCAAAAATCTATTTAGATTTCTGAATTCAAATAAAAATCCAACCTGTCTGAATAGCAATTGCTCAGCAAATACTGATGTTTCCAGTGGAAACACATTAATTCTTCACTTTATTCCAGAAAGTTTGCTCTAACAGAATGACTATTCAAGAAGCCTATCATATGAAAGGTGGAGGTTAAAAGCCAATTATCCTGGTGCATGGTCTGAAAAAAGAGAAACTCATTTCAGATGTTGTATGTGTTTGATTTTGCATGGAGCATATTTTACTCTTCACTTGAAATATGAAATATCTAGTAAGAGGCATCTTGATATCCCACCCTAAATAATATAAATCAGAATAAGGAAATGCCTGTGAAATGTGTTCAAGAGTGTGGCATTCACATTCTCTGAAAAAATTCTTTCTCCCAGGATTTTTCTCCTGGGAAGCTGAGAGGCCTCAGAGAAAAAGGAAAACAATTCTTATCTCATTTGCTTCTCCTGTGTTGTTCTCACATGTGGAATGTGTTTGGAGATTGTTTACCCACAGGTGATTGTTTCATTGGATTCTGGCGTGAGTTGTTTTCACTCTTTGGCCAATTGGGGCCAAGCTGTGTTGGGACTCTGGAGAGAGTCATGAGTTTTCATTATTATCTCTTTAGCATTCAGTAAGTATCCTTTCTGTATTCTTTAGTATAGTATAGTATTCTTTAATATAATATGTTATAATAAAGTAATAAATTAGCCTTCTGAGAACATGGAGTCAGTTGCATCATTCCTGCCTTTGTCTGAGCATTCCCTGCAAATACAATACAAAAACATGGAAAAATCTTTTCTACACTGTAGTTTTAGCAAGAGTCACTCTCTTTCCTGTACCAGTGCTGCCTACCTACAGCATTCTCTAACCAAAGTCTTTAATTATACCTCACAGCTACCTTTTCCCCCTGTCCTTCCCTGCAGGCATGAAACCAAACATAGAGCCAAGGTGCAGAGCGTGCATTGTCCTTCTTGGAGCTTGAGTCCTTTAGTAGAGCCCAGAAACCAGAGAGCACAGCATTCATTTAGCATATGCAGCTAAAAATTAATGTATTTGCCTCTTGCACATGGTTACTTGGGCCCTACACCAATGCCTTTTCAGTACTTTTATTGCTTTTATATGTAACAGAATCTTCTGCAAGGGTTATTGTGGGTTTGCTGGGTCATTTTTTAGTCTCATGCTTTTGAAATTAAGAATCAATGGTTAAATAAGGTCTAAATAGTCAAGATTCTTTAACATTAAATCTATTGCAAGATAATTTGGCAACAGACAGATACAAACTAAGGACAACTTTATTCTGTTTTGTGTAATGAACATTAAGTGCTGATAGCATCAGATAAAAATGTGAGTTGCATTCTCTGTGCATAATTCACTTTATTAGAGGCAGTGGTGCATAACTTCAGACATTTATTCACATTCATACAACCTGATCCTATGATGATGTTTATGCTTACAGCAAAATGGAAATACTCTTTTAGAGATCAGAGCACAGATGACTGGGAAAAAAGTCAACTGAAGAGGAACCATGGAGTTTTCATATAATGATTTAACTTTGATCACAGAGATCAGAGTGTTCTACTGGAAAAGCAAACAGGGAATAGTTTAAAATATTTATTTTAAATGGAGCAGGGGAAAAAAGACCTCCTATGACATGTACTTGCAAGCATGTTATGGGGGAAACATTAGAGATGCTAGTTGATGACAAATCCTTTAATTAACATATGGTAATTGGCTTAGGTATGCAGCAGTCAAAAAATTAGGTAGCTTTTACATATTTAAGATGTTAGAATATTAATCAGGAAAGAGTCTATCATTATTATCAGACCAGAAATGATGCAGGCAGAATAGTTAAGCAGAGATTAGCTAGAATATATTTCCCAGTGTAAATCAGGCTGCAAATGCATCTGTTTCTCTGCTAACCAATATTTCTGGTACCTATTCTGGTGCCAAGGGGAGCACCACTCACCACTGCTCTCCACCCAGACATGGAGCCCTTGAACACAGTCTTTGAGTGTGACCATCCATTCCTTATCCATCCATCCATCCAATCTTTATCTCTCCAATTGAGAGACTCAGATATGTGAGACATTTTTGCCCCAGCCCAGATAATCTGTCAATTGCTCTTCCCTTATCCATCATTGTTGTGACCTCACCAAAGAGAGCCACCAAATTTTTCAGGTGTGATTTGCCCATGGTGGCTATCGCTAATTGTGTCTTTATTTTTCATGTGCCTTAGGACAGTTTCCAGGAGGGTCTGCTCCACTGTGGTGGGTCTGCCCTGTAGTAGCTGTGGGTAGAAGGCAGCAGTAAAGAACACGTGCAGGACAGAGTTTCAGGCAGCTTGCAAGATGCCACAAGCTCAGCTGGCTGGGGATTGTTACAGGAGCATCTACTGGGAGCATTAGGAAGGAAGCAGGTGCCATCCATGAGCTGCCCTTGTCAGGATGGGCACCTCTGTCCCACAGCACCCCGTGACAGTCAGGGTGAGCGCCAGCCAAGGTCTTCTGTGTGCTGGAGAGCACCTGGTGCAGTGGAGCAGGGTGAGGAGATGGGCCATGAGCACACAGTCTCACCATCCCCTCCTGGGAGCATTCAGCACTGGGAAAAGTGAGGCCAAGC
This sequence comes from Agelaius tricolor, assembly GCF_023055355.1. Classification (NCBI taxonomy): domain Eukaryota; kingdom Metazoa; phylum Chordata; class Aves; order Passeriformes; family Icteridae; genus Agelaius; species Agelaius tricolor. The sequence goes on from NW_027269263.1 coordinate 11,282,176, forward strand.
ATTTTTGCCAGAAAAGGTTAATTGCCCTGACTGTCTGAAGGGAGAACAATGTATTATCTAAATTGTTTCTTTTCCTTTGCTTTCAACAAGGTCTCTCATCCTTTGCTTTGGAGAGATGTAGCCCTCTTCAGACTGGTGAGGATTTTTTTTCTTTTTAAGTAGTTAATGTTTCTGCTAAGCAGCTAGGAAGCATCCAGCTGTTAAAAGCCTTTAATTGGTGAATCTGCACTACTTCAGCCTCTAAGGGCTGGAGACAAATAAGCTTGTCTTTCAGAAATACCAACAAGAACTGCAGATATTATTGAAGTCAAGGTGAAACAGGCAAGCTTGACTCACTAAAACAGCCAATTCAGAAACTAAGCACACAGATTTCTGTGAAATTGTAGTGCTATACCCAGAATTTTCCATGCTATAAGCCAATGATTTTCTGTTCACATTCTTTTGCACTTCTTCATTATGACCCAGCCTACTGGGAAACCATCAGTAACCCCAAAATTAACCTGGAATTTTGTGGCTTATCTCTGCTCATTATGCTAGAGCTTGAAATGCAGCTGTGTCCACCACTACATTTCTAACTTTCCTTAACATGATAATTTGAGATTTGTGAGTTTCATTGCCCTGAAACACATACTAAGCAGCAGTTGCTGAATTCTGGCTTATCTTCAGTTTATTCAAATATTTGTATCTGCTTAAATTATTTCAGAAATTCGTTCTTTCTGTGACAAGCACAACATCAGTTCCCCACCTGAAAGCTGAGTTGTCTTTATAGTGCCACAAATTGCAAATCCTGCAGCAGCTTCTTTTAAACTTTTTATTTGAAGTTTGTACTGCTGTCTGTTGTGCAAGCATAGAAAGTACAGCAGTTGTTCCTGCTGCCTGGTTTAAAATTCAGCTGGATGTACTTTGTATGGTCCTCAGGTTTTCTCTGTGCTGTAGCTGCTTTAATTTGTTACCAATTAATGGCATTGCCAAGGCTGCTTTGGGAAAATGACTGACAGAAAGAAATGGAGTCTGGGGGTAGAAGAGAAAGGATTAAAGCATTTTGTAGTTATGGGAGTAATTAATTAGTGAGGTGGCTTGGAAGATGGGTGATTAATTCCCCAGGAAAATTCCTCCCATAATCTCTCTCTGCCTTGTGCTTACTTTAGCTCATGTTCTCCCCACACCATCAACCATTTCCAGCCCCACGCACTGCTTGCCAAAGAGGGACTGACTGTTGCCTGCCAGGGCAAGTGGTGTGCAGGATGGTCTGTAGCACTGCTGTATCTTCCCTGGCTCCAGCAAGGCAAAGGACAGGAATCTCCTATTTCTGCTCTCATTCCCTGAGGCACCTGAAACCCAAATCCTCAGCCCCAGATCAGTCTGCCTGGGCAGACACACTGTCCACAGACTCAGGTTTAAGCCAGGTTCTTATTTATTACCTCAGAGTTAATATTAATATATTAATCTCAATATTATTACCTGAGAGGGTATAAATGAGATCATTAGTTCAGGTGAGAGTTAAACACCTATTTACAGCAATTACTGGATTATGAAAAGATAAAACCATAAAACATGTTGTTTATGACTTCACTGTAATCTTAATTGAGAGGCAAGGATTTCTCCCTTAGGTTAGAGGTGTATCCCAGCAAAACTTAACTCTGCCAGGACAGTGTGTCCTTCCTCTGTCCTTTCCTTAAGTCTAGCTCATTGTTTGGACACTTGTTTCATTAGAGGTGTCAGGGAATGGGAATGGTGTCTCAAAGGGGGTATCTCTGAAGAGTGTTTACTGCCTGAAAGGTTCAAAGCATGGCTGAATAAATAACTCCCTTTCCTTGAAATATTTGGGAATTCTGTATGTAATGATCTTTGTCATGTGGTGCTGTTTAGTGTCAGGAGACTGCTGTGGGAGTGCTTTTTCATCTATGTAACAATTCAAGTTAAATGAAGAGGGTTACTTATGTGCTGATTCCTCATCCCTTTGCATCCTCCACTCTGATCACAAATCTACATTTTTGTAAACTCTTACACCTGCAGTAGTTTGCCCTTCATTTTTCCCTGCCATGCTCCTCCTGTCCCTTAGCTAAAGGTACAATGTGAGCCTTTTTAATTGATTCACAATACCCTTTCACATGCCTGATAATGAAAGAGCGCTGGTAATGTATCTGAGAGACCTAACAGTGGCTTGTAATGCCAAAACTCTGGGCTTCCCTTGGATTCCACACAACAAGCCAGAAATTACATAAATAAGTTGTCAGCTGGAATCTCTCCATCTTCCTGCCTTTGACATATCTGATCAGTTCTGTACCAATTCCTACCTACAAAATAGTGATCCAACCTACACAAAAGCTTTATTTAAAAGCTTTCTTAATTGATTAAGACAGACCAAACAAACTGAAAAGTGTTGTTCTTCATAAGAGTTTCTTTTCTCAAAGTCTTCTATGTCAACATTGCTGATCTTACGCATACAATCCTAATGTTTCTAAATGGTATTGTTGAAAATCCAAACCACAGTGGAAAATTGAACTGCATTCTTTTTCCATCATCAGAAATAGAAGTCCTGCAATCAGATCTGAGCTGTCAGGTTTATTAATGATGTGTGAAGCAAAACTGAATCCCAGCTCAGCCTTCCATAGCTGTGTTGGCTCTGCAATGATAACAGTAGAAAAATCATCATTACAGTTATCACTAAAAAAAACCCCAAATGAAATTCAAAGAACCACAGAGGGAGCCAATAGATTGAGTAGGATGATGCTGGTTTATACAATGCCTCTGCTTGCTATAATCACATTTTAAGTAACAATTTTAGTGTATGCTTAATTGTTGCTGTATTCATACGGAAATAAAATGCAATATGATGACACTGACTTCCCTGGAGAATGAAGTTATATTTAAAATAAGTTTGGAAGAAAGCAAAATATCTCTCTGGAATAACTAAACAACAGCTATTCAGAATCAAACACTGGAACAAGAATTTAACATGCAGAGAAATGAGAGAAAACATCCAAATAGATGATCCTAATCTTTGGGAAGCAGTAAGCCATATAGAAGTTGTGAAGTTAAATGTGAAAAGACAAAATTCTTTTAATAGGTATGATAAGGTCTGTATTGTGCTGGTAAATGGCTCAGAGGTTTGAGACTTTTACATTAGAACATGTAAGAGAACAGAGCTGCATTCTTTGAAGAGTAGCTGCCACAAAATATACAATGCAGTACATTTTCCCATTTCTTCTTATGATGATGTGTTTAGGACTGACTTTGGAAGGAAGACCTTATGGGATTATTCTTCTCTTATGTTCTCTCCTTGAATTTATCTGTAAAGCAGGTCTGTGTGAATGTCAATGGCTGTTTGTCATTGAAGACCTAGTGAAACACCATCTGAATTCACAGTTTTGCATTACAAAGCACAGTATTTAAAGGATTAGAGTATAATTTCCAGATAATTTTTAAAAAGAGGATCTGGCAGTCCAATAGGAATACTCTAGATAGTGCTGCTTTTTGTTCAATTCTTTGCCTAAATAAGTGTCACACTGTGAATAAACAACTTGGATGTCATCCAAGCACAAAAGTTTTCAAACAGTAATTGTGCAATATAAGCAAGTCAGAAATCCTGACTTGCTTATATTGCACAATTGCCAGAAATCCTGATTTAAATAGCACAAAGATGTTCTTCATGATCAGAAATAAATGTTTTTGAAGGAGACTTTTTAGATGTACATTTTCTTGTTATTTTGCTTCAAACGGAAATGCTTCATGCATGACTATACCCCCTTGCTAAAGAAAGGGCACTATTTTGGGGTCAAGCTACCATAAAAACCTTGTTCTCAAGCTGAGTCAACTTGCAATTATTTGCTATTGAAAAGCTTCCTTTTATTCTTAGTAAGAAAAGTAATTTTTGTTTTTTACATTACCCCAAAAAAATAGATTGTGAATAGAAAGACACTTAGGGTACATAAGATCCTGTGCACCCTAGGTCCATATAGTCTGTCAATTGCTCTTCCCTCGTCCATCAGTGCTGTAACCCCATCATAGAAAGCCACCAAATTTGTCAGGCCTGATTTGCCCTTTGTTCTTTATTCACAGCAATCATTAATTAAAGCTCTTCTAATTAAGAACTTTCCAGGCAAAAATGCCACCAGTTGTTCTGAACTGGAATCATGGGCATCAGAAAGTGTAAAGGCAAGCACAGCTGAATACTCACCTGTGTACGGCTTGTTTAGGTTGCAGCAGTGACCAGGCTGTTTCCAGATGGAGAGTCAGACCAGAACTAAGCAGTGCAGCAAATGCTTGTTTAGGGCTTCTTGTGGTGTTGAATCAAAGACAATGACAGGACACTGCTGTAAATTAGCACCAGTAATTGAAATGTGCTCATTAATTTGTACCTGTGATTGATGTTTTACTAGGCACACTCTATGACATTCTAGTGTTATGCTATACCAAGTAAAGCAGCTTCTTCCGCAGCTGACATCAAAACAAAGAATCGCTATAAACTTTATATCGTGTGTTCCTGCAAAGGAGAGAAATTCAGTCATGTGCACACATGTATTTGGGTTAAGATTATGTTGGAAGGACCTGTCATGCAGTCCTAATTTTGACCCTGCAGCCACTGATCAGCTGTGTAGGTCTGTGAATCCAGAGGTAGCATTGCTGCCACAGACAGTGTTTAATACTTGCTGTGAGAGGGTGTGGAGCCAAAGTGAAACCTCAGTCATCCATTTTGGACTGGCTCTAGAATTCCTGTCCCTCCTGGCCAGGCAGCGGGAGCCAGAATTATTGTCTTTACTTCTGAAAGAATAAAGTGTTTGCCTGCACAAACAGGAATATTGCTCCTGAAGCTCATCCCTCTTGTACTTAACAACCCTTTAAAAGGAAACCTGGATGTACTTATGGGTGATTTATCCTGATCAGGTTTTTTGTGCTAGCATATTTCTTTAGTTCAACTGACCCTCCCTTTTTCCTTTGCTTTTAGCACACACTACACTTAAAATGAACAGTCATATCCTTTGTCACCCTCCAGTATGATAAGTTTAAAATCTGAGCTCTCCATGTTCATTCTGACAGAATAAAACTTTTCTTCTGCTCATCCCACAAACTTCATACTCATCCTTTCTGGGCAGGTGACCAAACTTGTTCTGCACAGTGTCATCAGCACTTTGCCTGTCAAGGCTGCTCACCAAACACTCTCCGCCTTCAGTATTTGCAGGCTGCATTTTCTCTCTTCTGTGCTACCTCACATTGGGGTACAGTCAGACCTTCATCAACCCAAGTTCCAAGGTTCCTCTCTTCTCTTGGGTCCAATGGTGAGACCCAGCTTGCAGCAGAATTTCTTGGTATAAGCCCTTCTGCATCTGGCCTTGCATGCTGCATTTCACTTCATTTCTATTAAAAAGGCCAAACACTGTTTTATACAATATGCCAAACCTTAGCAAGGTCAGTACTTCCCACTGTGCCACTGTCAGCAAATTTAATGAAAATGCAGTTCTACTCTTGCTATTTGAATCACTAATGAATGATTGCATACACTCTGGTAATGTTTTACATTACTTACTAAGAACAGCAGTGATCATTTCCTAGTTTATTCACTACACCTTCACTCACTCTAAGAACATACATGGAAGTAAATTGTGTACTTCTGTATGATTGCAAGGCTCAGAGAGAAGAGAATGGTCATTTCTTTGCCCACTAATAGGTGCTAAGTATTGAATTTTTCCAGAACATTAAGAATTATATAAAGGGGGAATTTTTTTTTAAGTTTCTACCTTCTACACAGAACCAAATATAAGCTAGTTGCCAAAAGTCTTAATTCCTCATTTTTCTCAGATTTTGTCAATTAACCAGTAAAGAGGAGATGTGGTAATCTGAACAAATAGTCTTTATTGTACAAAGGCTATCGATATAGTCTGAAAGACTAAGAGAGGCATGCAGGTCTGCAGGGCAGCCAGCAATCTGCTCCTCTCCATCTGGCTCAGAACTTAACAGTGAGGTTAGTCTGTAGCATAAACTCTGCTCCTCCTCTGGCACATTGGAGAAACAGGGAAAATCAGAGCTGCTTTTGCACAGCCAAGCCCTGTCTGCTCTCACTCAGGATGGACGTGGAAGGATTGACTGACCTGTCCACCCTCCATTACCTCTACAGCTGCAGCAAACAGGTCTCTGAAATGAGCCCATGCTTAGGGGGAGCTCAGGGGCTGATGCCACAGAGTTTTTGCTGTATTAACCTTTATGGTCACTGCACGGCTCTGAAGCTCCTCACAAATCCAGTAGAAATAACTGAGACTCAGGAAAAGAACTCCTGGAGAAAGAAAGAAAATCCAGTGATATTTCTGCTGAGCAAGAGAATGATGTTCCCTTTGGTAAGGAGACAAACCTTATGTGCATTCTCTGCTAGGACATGGAGAAAGTAAAAGGGTGCTCCCTTCATGATGCTATTTCTTTGCCCTCTGCACAGCCTTTAGATGTCTGTGCCTGGGAAAATGAGATCTGGTGGGGAAAGTACATTTTGAGGCAGCCTCAGGAAAAACCACATAATGTTATTCATTTTGTCCCAGAAGTCTGTACCCTTATTAATACTAAAGAAAATTCCAACATGTTGGCATTTCTTTTCCTTCTCCAAATCACAACAAAAGCTTAAAAGTGCAACAGAACATTCAAGCAGCAAGGGGTAGCATTTACTTGCAGACTGATGTTAGTCCAGCTGAGAAGCTACAGCCCTTCAGTCAAGTTTGTCTTGACTCTTGTGCCTCTTTTTTTTCTCCTTCATGCACTGTGATTTGTTCATGATGCAACCCTATCAGGCACTGGAAACAGAATTATTTCCTTATCATCTCCTGGTGAAAATACTCAACTAAAATTCTATTATTTTCCCAATAGGAATTTGTTTAAACTGACAAAGCTATTTCTGACAAAACTATTTTCAGTATAGCCTTTCATGCAGTCCTAATTTGAGCCTGTTCAAGCAGATTCATTTGAATGGCAAAGAATCAGACCACAACTTTGGTGCTGTATATATAAAACATATTCCTTCTTTGGGCAGGCACAGTGCCCTTTCCACAATGAAATGAGAGCATTTTAATTTGGTGCCAGGGACAAGCCAGAGCCATTTGTGTTCATCCAGCATAAGAGGATGAAGGTTGATTTTGCTTCCCAAACCACTTAAGACGAGAGCATGGTGAGTGACCAGCACATGGGAGAGTGGGGCTGCCTGTCCCACAGTGAAACCACAGCCTCATTACTGCTCCATTCTAGCTGCAATTCAGCAATTTGTGTTTGGTCTGCTCACAGGCACAAAGTGCTGCTTTTCAGCCTCATAAATACTGAAGTGGCAAGTTTTGCTGATGATCTGTTCTTGTTCCAAGGTTTGGTCTGTCCTTTAGTGGGGTTTGGGGTCTGACACTTGCTGCTGTGCGTGCTGCCTTTAGCTGTGGGGTAGCAGCAAATTTGCAAGCTGAGATCCTGCCTAAGCCCTGCTATCAACTGCACTCAGTGTTGGCTTAAAAAATCCTAGGGAAGGAAGAACTGTAGAGAAGTCACTGTGGAGACAAGGGACCTGCTTGTGGGAGTAATCCAAAAGCCCTGCAGAATTGCTACACCCCTAACACTGTCTTAGGTTTGATTATTATTGAACCCTAGGTTTTAAATTATTATTTCTGTGACACAAAAGCTGATTTTGAAAACATTCTGATTCTTAGTAAATGGAAATTGTGAAAGTATCATGAAGCATTTTGCTGTTACATGTATCTGCATAGCTTGATTCTCATTTTACTCATGTTTCTTCTGCTTCATCTTTGAGGAAAAGCAAAGGCACCCACTTTTGGCATGAATTTAAATCCTAAAGACAGTAAATTTGCACAAAAAACAATATTGCCTTATGCTCTTCCCGCTTCAATACACCCAAAGGAAATATCTAGCTGCAAAGATAAGTGATATTTTTCTTTCTCAGGCTTTAAAGTTGCAAAAAAATCGTCAGCCTGGCACAATGATTAACACACTGACTTTCCTTTAAACCTTTAAGAAGGTAGTATTTGTCTCCCACAGTTTGCTTTTCTAAAATTGTAGCCTCCAGAACTAAAGGCTGCCCTGAAAGTCTCTAGCAGTACAGAAAGGGAGCCCTAGAAAAAACATTTCCTGAGAACCAGGTGTTAGCACATTTTCTGAAAGAGAAAGATTACTTCATTGGCACAAAAATTTCAGTCTCTTTTAAGGTAGTCTACGCCACCAACACTTTCTATTCCAATAGGATAATTCTTTGCCAATACAACCTCAGTTTATTTTGTCCTGCTTCATGTTAAATTTTCTTCCAATTCACCAGTAGCGATCCAATTACCGAGAGTCGCCTAAGACCTCACCCTTCACACTCTTCCAAGTTCTATCCTGCAGAGAAATAATTTTTCTCCTGTCCTCTAATGAACATGTCATTCATGTGTGCAAGCATTGCTATTATCACCTTCCTAATGACCAGAAGAACGTGAATGAGAATGTCTTTGGTGGCAGGAGCTTGTCAACTTTTTTGATTACCATGGGAAGAAAATCAGTCTGGGCCTGGATTCTGTATCATAACTTTGTTCTGGAGACATTTTTTCTTGTATCCAGCCTGAAATGTAGCCTGCTGTATGGTCTTGAGCTGCACTGGAGAAACACATCAATCTTCAGCAGGAAATTACACCAGCCAAAGGTATTTGGGTTGTTTATAGCCTCCCCCGATGAGATGAGACAATATAGACTTTTAAGAATCCATTTATCTTTGTATATCTTGAGGGTGATATCTCATTAAAAAAGATCTTAAAAAGAAAGTAAAAGAGAAAGACCTCCTTTAGAATTAACACTGTAATTAACTATAAGTAAATAGGAGAGGTTGTCAGGACTTGTAACAGATGTTCCTTGCCATGTCGCCACAGCTTGTATCACTGCTGATGTGTGTCATGCTGGAGAGTTTAGTGGAAATCTGTTCTGAAACTCAACCTGAGGAGAAAGAGGATAATAGTTTGGATGCACATATTTGCTCAATATTTGCTCAATATCTTTGGTTTACCAACTGTTCTTCACAAAAAAACAAAAAAAAATTGATCTTTTATAGCGGTGATAACTGCTTGGCAGGTGTGAGTAAAATATTTTACATGCTGTTTTGCTCCTTTGAACCATCCTGCCCCTTGGAGTGGTGAAACTTTCTGAATTTGTAGAAAGACTTCCTTGCTTGGAGTGGAATTTTTTGCACTTTTGCAGAAACAGAATAGTTTACATTTGTCTTTCCTCCATTGTATCTCTCTCATTGTACTCCACAGAAAATAGCAGGGGGGGAGTGCTAACAGCATGCATGGGAGCAGTCTCATTATTTGTGAACTGATTGTGTGGAAAACATCTGTTTTCTGCCCAGCTTCACTTGTTTGTACACATCCACTGCTTCCAACGATGCAGTGCTGAGGAGAAAAAGGGAAACAGAACACAGCAAATCTTCCATGCTTGTTGGTTGTCCCAGTGTCTCTCAGCCCCACGTGTGCAGTAGCTTCCAGTTCATCAACAAGAAACGGTGAGCCACTGAACTAAGTTTATTAGCTGAACTCAAGTCAGTACTGTACTGGCATCTAGAGAGTCTTCATTTGTGTATGCAGACCAGTCAGCTTTGTCTTTGCCTTTTTGCACTGCAGTGTGGACCCCTGAAGCCCTCAGTCCCATTATTCAATTTTGAGTGCTGTGCTTACAGCTTTCTGGGGGACATAGCCATGTGATGGCATAAATATGAGTGGTAAATAACAAACAGCACTATTCAACTGTACCAAGAGTAGAAACAGGGCTACAAAACAGGAGAAACATTCCTTGTATTTAAATAGATCTTTACATTTATCAAACTTTAAATCTGTTATCACTTTCATCTACCCCTTTTCATCTGAAGCAGTAGAAGAAGTTTCTGTAGTGTGGACATTTGAAAAAGAAAATGAAGCCAACAGTGTTATGCTTCTTACCTGTTTCTAATCAGCTGCTTTTCTTCACTGCTGGATTCTACTACTCCTTATAGAGCAACTTTTTATCTTTCATACTGGGGTGCTGATAGGTCTCATCAGTTAAGTTCACCAAGATCCCCTTTTCTCATCGGGTGATCTCTTTTTGCACTGGCCATCCTCACTGCAACCTTGAGCTTGAATCTGTGTTCATTTTTTTCTCTCAAAACTACTGAATCCTGCTGCATGGCCTGTACATGCCTGCACATTATTTATGCAGTACAGTTTGACTCGGCATGAGCCTATTTTGATGTTTTCTTACAGCAATATCAGAAGGTCCCAAGCAAGACCAGGAATTCAGCTGTATATATCCATTTGTGTAGCAAGAGGAAACACTGACAAGAGAACTATCAGGGCAGGAGTGGGTTCTTACCTCCCTGGTTTAATCCTTTCACAAGCTTTACACTATTCATGCCCTCCAAGACTCTTTTATGCAGTAGCTCATGGCCTCTTCCATACTGAGATGAAATTCTGTGACTCTAAGTCCCTGTTATCTGTTCATTATGAATATACTTCCTAGAGCAGGCTTTTCTAAAATGTCTTATCTCAATGGACACAAGTGCCTGTACATATTCTGGTATTGCTAATGGACCCAACTTCTTTCTCATTTATTTGCTTAAGAAGGCTTCTTTTCTACCCATGGTGACTTTCTGACAAGTAAGGTTGGATAAAGAGTAGCTCTTAAAGTGTTTCTAAATTTTATCTTTATTCAGCCCCACACTGCTATAATTCTGTCCCATAAAGAGGTGTTTTGCAGAAATCCCACAGGGAAATTCTGCCTTAAGCTTTCAATCTTCACTGTAGACCCTGGACTCCATAAAACATTCACAACTGGGAAGGGGGCCAAGATATGTGAAGACAGGCACAGCCTGAAGATGGTTCAGATTACTCCTTGTTGACCTAATTTCATCTCCTCTAACATGGTGTTTTCCAACTGAAATGAGAGTTTATATTGTATAAACTATCCCATGATCAAAAACTGAAAAATATCTGCTTGTAACACCAGGCTTGAAACCAGATGTTCATCTGCATGATTTTTCCTTTTCTTGCCCCATCATTCCCTGCAAATGGCAGGACAGAAGGGAACACAACTTTTGTTTCAGATCCCCTGACCAGTTGTCCCAGGATTCTTAGGATGGCTCAATATTACAGACTCTTGAGACACAAGCCCTCCAAAAGCTCACACTGGCTTTGCTCAAAGAAGGTATGATTGTGTCAACCCTGGAAAATGACTGCACTTGAACAGAGAGGAAGAAAAACCTTTCTTGAGGAAATTCCATTCATTTTTTTTTTTAAATAATTTCTGTGTTATCCCTCAGGAAAGATTCTCTCATAATCCTCACCTTTTGTAGGGGGTCATGTTAAAGAGCTTCTTCTATAAAACAAGTACTAAACTGGAAGTGAAGGAATTCCTATTCCATCCTCAAAAATAAAGTCTGATCATCTACTCCTTCAGTTCTACCTTCAGTGTTGTCTTCTTAGTATATCACCTAGAAATGCATCTGTGTTCAATGCAAATTCAATAACCTTGTAAAAAAAAATCTCTTTTTTAAAGGTTTATTGGTTATTCTTTCCATGGCCAAAGGCAGCAGTCCAGCATCCATAAAAAATCTTAAAAGAGAAAAAAAGTGGACAAAGTACACCACTGCTGGACCCGCTCTTTGCACACTATATTTTGCTAATGTTGAGTAAAAAATAAAAGGCAGAGAGGGCACTTATGTCACCCACTTGAACCCACAGACTCTGTAAACAGTATGGCTGCATTATTCTACAGGAAGAATATCAGTAAACATCCTGGCAAAAGTCATTTTGCAGTTCAAGGTGCTTACTGCACCTTTTCCATTTCTATTGGTATTTGGTAGGTCGAGCTCTTTTCCCTGCTAATTATTCTCCCTTTTCTCCACTCCAGTCCCACGTAAGTTACTGTTCTGCAAAGACTGGCATTATTTACCTCATGGTTCTTACAGGGCAGTACAGCTCCCAGCTTTTGCTTCAATGCACTTCTTCTATTGTTTGTCTTACACAATGAAGGCAAACCACAGTGTCTAAGGCAATTGTATTGCAGAACAAATAATAATGATCTTGTGCTGGAGAGGGCAATGATCTGGGCTTTTTCTTCCCCTTGGACGCAGAGTATTTGGCTCTGTTGACTGTTCTATTTACAAGTTGGATTAGTACCCAACTTGAGTGCCCTTGAGCTCTTTTTACTTTGTTATAGCTCATAGCCCCTGAAAGTAATTGTACTTGGATTTCTGCAATCATGACAACTCGATCTTACACAGTGCTTTTCCTGCATAGATCTCAAAGCACTTGATGCAGGAAGTTCATTCCACAGATGTAAAATCCAGAAACCTGAGGAGATGAAGGGAATTGTTGAAATTCACCCAGAGTTTGAATAGGAAAAAACCAAGCAACAATGACATGAAAGAATATTAGTTCTTAGTATTCCTGAGATTGCAACATAACTATCTTGAAGGAAAAATACAGTTGCCAGTTTAGAGGGCAAGGACAAAGAGCCTAAATACAGAGGAATTAAAAGCATCCAGCAGATTTTTTTTCAAATTATAAAAAGTGTCTCTCCTTTCTTTTAATTATTCCCACAAGAAAAGATGTTCTAGTACAGGACCAAATCTCTCTATCCTTGCAACTTTTTATAGTAAACCTGTGGATCCAGACTTTTTATCTTCTCTCTCCTTCAGCATGACTCTATGGATCTGAAACCTGCTCTATTTCAGTCAGTGGGTAGATGAAGTACTCAGGGAAACACAACAAAAGATGATAAATTCCATGGAAAAGGTGAAGTGACTTTGGCCACTAGAAGAAAGACATGAAGATTTTAATTACCCCTCAAAACCCTAAAATCCAACCGCTAGAAATATGGTCTCCAAAGTCCACTGTGCATCACAAGTCATATGCCTATTTTCAGCACATTTGAAGTAGTTTGGTTGAAGAAGTAGTTATTTCTGACTATTAACAAAAAGCAGGTAGCACCAGCTTTCCAGTTAAGAATGTATACCGTGATCGTACAGACCTTAGAATTTAAAACTCCCAAATAATTTTTGACTTGGATGAGACTCCCACATTGAGGTAAATATCTTTTCACTGTCATTTATACCAGCCTCAGGACAACTAGCATTCTCTAGATGAGTAGCCAGATTACACAAAGCAGGTTTAGACCCAAAGATTGCTCACAGTGTTACAAGGAGTATAAATGACAAACAGCTGCATTAAGAGTTTCCCATCTTTTTTGAACAGGTCAGTCTGTGACCTTCATAGTATGTTTACTTCAGTAAGACATAAGGAGTTTAGCATTCATGTCAAAATCATATTACTTGATACATTAAGAATTCTTACTAAAAAAAGGTGAAAAAACTTAATTAGTTAAAAAATGGATGTGTCTTGTAATTAAGGTCAGAAGACGCAGGCTTATATAACTTTTTTAGCGAGGTAGGATTTCACAGGAAAAATATTAAAACCAAACTATACACTTGAGACACCCTACTGTCCATCATCCAAACACAGCAGTTCACTTTGAAAGAAGGAAGCTGAAGATTCTGTCTTGGTATTGATTTTCTTCTCTCATACACTTTCTAGTCATAACCCTCGTGTTTTATTGTTGATTTCTGTTATGTTGAAATCAAAGTTTGACCCAAATAGATGACTGTCAGCATGTTCACATACTTTTGCAGCCCACTTTGATCATTGTGGGCAACAGAAGAGGTATGAGAGGCTCCAATTGCAGGCACAGATCAAGCTGTGGGAGGGACAGGGTCTGCAGCCAAGTCATCAGAAATCATCTGGGAGTGGAGCATCCACATCCTGTTGGCTGCCTTTAAGAGCTGTATCTTGAATCTGTCCTCAACTTTTTTCTTTCTCTTTTAAAAGGGAGTATTGCCACACTCTATTTGCTTAGGTGATACATTCAGGGGGGTCAAAGATCATCTTTTGCTATGCAATGGAGTTACATTCTTTAGTAAGAATCTGTTGTTGTGACCATATTGCAAATCTCTCTGATAACAGCAGAAATATTCTCTGGAGTCTTGAACACAATGTTTTCTGTGAGCCTTTAGCCTCAATGCTTAAAAAATCCACAGTAAATATCTCCTAAATTATTTCGATATTTAAAATTTCATTCATTTTTTTTTCCCTGAGGAATGCAGATTTTGAAGAAATAGTTTGAAGAAACTTTCAATATGCTCTTAATTTGCAGATGAGAAGTACTGATTTGCTCTAAGAGAACATTTACATGCTCCACAGAGACATCAAGTACAGAGATGTCATGTGGCCTCTTCATTTAATGGAATGACAGCAAGAGGGAGAGAAAGCACTTGAGGGATTAATACAAACACTACTTTCAAGATGCTTCTGTTTGAAGGAACTTGAGGAAGATTCCATCATTCTGCACAGATGAATTCATTGCAAACAACCTAAAGCAAAGGCTGTAAGGACTCACTAACCATGTGAGAGTGGTCCAGGTCTAGAAAGGCACAAAGGCCATTCACTGAGCTTACTTTTGTTAAAAATTTTTGCACTTAGCTGTCAGTACCAACATTCATATCCTTGCCACCGGGACTGAAAAATCTCTTTTTCTTCTCCATGAGTATTGCTTTAGCTATAGCTCATAAATCAAGTCACTAAGTTCAGTTAGTTCTTTCACTGCAACATAGCTGAAAGCACATCCCTCTTCAGCTCCCACTAAAATAATCTCTCATACATCTTTCATCACAGTTACCTCTGCCTAGTCCCCCTAATTCCCACAGTAGACAGGAGTTACAGCAAATCCCATAAAGCACTTTCTGTTTGTATCAGTTTATACCTAACTCAGCTCCAAAAGCAAATTAGAATCTTCTCAGAGAAAAGCCTGGAGCCAAATGTGTGAACTGCACACCTGGCAAGGTGAAGGTGGCACGTTGAAAAGGAAAAGGAACACCTTCCAGGAGCTTTTTGAGGGTAGGGCTGGGTCTAAGGAGGTGGTGCCCTATTATTAATATTAGAAGGGCTTTTACACTGAAGCTCTAGGGAGGTTGTGGAAATGATCACCAGTAGTCTGGGAAAGATGGAAGTGTCCTGCTGTTCAGTGGAATGGTGCTTTGAGAGATTAAAGCATATGGAGCAGCCTCTCTTTCTAAATACTTTCCAGTCTATCACCAAACTGGTGGCTGCTAATCTTTTGGAAATCCTTCCTAACATATGTCACAGTATCTTCACACTATTGCTTCCTTCTGAACTTGGCATCAAATTCATTTGGTTCATCTTCTCTTGCAGTTCTCTGAGCATAACTTCTGCATGAATCTCCACTCTCCTTTCTCATCAACCTGGTAGCTCTTGCCATATTGCTTTTCTATCTCATTACCCTTTCCCTTTCTCTTTATTTTCTCTGTATTTCCATCCATATCTTTAATGATCTCTCAGTTCACCCCATTAGAAATCTTATCTCTACCTTATAACATCTCAGAGGCATTCAAATGTTAGTTCACACTACTTGGTTAGGCAAGGAAAATGTCCTGTAGTGCATCATATATTGGTAAATTAGCATCTCAGTATTTGTACAGCACCACTGAAAACAAATTCATTGAAGAGCTTCACTGTCTCTGAATTTGCATTTTTTTTCTTATGCTGGATTATTAAGGAAAGGAGACAGATGTCCAAACATAAATAAAAAAAATTGTAATCTTATGTAAGAATTGGGATATCAAAATGAACTCATATGTGCTGGGATAGATTCCTTTTGTTGTCTTCACATCCTTAAGATACTCACAGTAATTATTCTTCTGTATTAAAGGAGAGGTGCCTAATGAAAGCACAAATAGGAAACTGAGGACAGGACTTGAGACTTTAAACCCTGATTTTCATTTTTTCAGGATTTTATTTAGCAAACAGATCCTTAGAGAAAATACCCAAATCCAAAACTCTGCTTACTATTAAATGCTCAATATTGAATATGAGGGTGAATCTGTCAAGCTGGTTACAAAGAATAATATTATAGTATGTATTCCCTAGATTACTAAAACAACACTCTCTTAACATTTATAATGGACTTTCACAGATGAAAACTGACTATATTGTAGGTGAGAACTACCAGACCTGATGAGCTACAGGGGCCATAGATACCTGGACATCAGTGTTGTTATGGCAATTGCAAAATGGAAAGACCCCTGACATATTTGGAAGTCAGAAACAATTATTTCTCTGTAATATGACCTGTGTAAGTTGTGGTTATGGAGAGTGGTTCACATTCACCTGTGCTTATCAGAAGTTAACCCATCAAAATGGGCTTTTTGGTTCTACACAACAATGGTTCTGGAACAATGCATAGATAGTGCCTAACATTATTAGGTACCCCATTTAATTTTAGCCACAAACTGAAGCTAAAATTCCCTCAAAGAAAAACACTCCCCAATTTGAAGCTTCCTTGTTATCCAAGAGGCACAGAAACTTTCCTCAGAACAGCAATAAAGATGGAAACACCACTTACCTGTCTATATTTCCTCTTTCTCATTTTTTTTCCTGTATGGGCTGTGCACTAAATGTTCACATTTTCTGTGCATGGGTGACCAGGTTATTCACTACAGTGGTTTTCTGAGAATGAATATTGAGTCTGGCAGTATGGAGAACACAGCAGACTGACTGAAAACACCAACACACAGGCAATTCTGAGTTCAGAAATACACTTTATCTCCTTCTGTTTCCAGCTCCCTGGTTTTTTTTGTGAGAGAATTTCTCCTGCATAGTGCACACTGTGTTCTTCTTTCCTGTCTCCTCCCTGTGGAGTCAGGTCACCGTTATCATTTCAGTCTCCCTGAAGCTTTTTATGACTTCTGCTATCACTAAATGAAATATTTGCTCTCTGCACTCTTGTCACGTCTTGCAAGGAAGCACTGAGGCTGGAATTTAGCAGCCCTGTAGAGGAAGTGTAATTCCCAGACAATGTTCTACAAATTGACAAATTCCCTGTGCCTTTACAGTGTGTAACCATCAGTAGCTGTTGTCTTTCCCCACTTTATTTGTTTCTTACCTGAGTGCATATAGGGTTACCTCCATGGGCTGCCTGGGGCAGACATCTTTACAAGATTTTTTTTGATATTTGTGCCACCAAACATTTCCATCCCTTTTGCCCAGCAAACACTAAGAGACATGCACTGATTACATTTTTTGTGGTTTTGAGAGCAATCAAGGTTCTGCCATGCTGATTGATCCCTTGTGTTCTAGATGTTGCAGTCTCCTGTCTACATTGAAGATAAATTATGCAAGCAACGAAAGGCCATGAACTCTGAATAAGGCCTACTTAAAAGAGTAGGACATAAATGAGGAAGTTGATGATTTTCATGAAATCTGTGCAGATTGCAATTTATTTTAAGACTGAAGAATCCTGCCTTTGAAAGGGTCCACTCCATGAAGGGAGGAGTTTTAGTTACGATCCTAAAAATAAAACAATGTAAAGAAAAGATCCGTGTGTAATTACCAGAATCATTTTATTACCAAATCATTTCATTACCAAAATGAAATTATCATGTCCTTTCAGGTGTGCTGTAAAACAATTTAGTGTCTGAAGGCTTGAGCTATAGTATCTTCCTCTTCCCTGTGCAAAGACTGCAATTTTGTGTTAGAGACATTAACAGCTCTGCCAAAGCCTTCATTTCTATCAATAGTGGACAGGGAGTGGTTATGAAATGCTTCACATGATTTTTTTCTTTTTATGCTAAGGCACTCATGAGGCCTGTAGGCATTCTGAAGTATGAAAATAAAGCATCTATCTCCATTAAGGGATTAACAACAACCTGCTCTCTGTTTTATAAACATTTTATTTGCTACAAGAGAGACAAATATCCATGCATTGAAGCCACAGGAGTACAGTGCTGTGGAAAGAAATTGGTGCAATTGAATGAGATTCTTCATTAATTGAAACTGATTAGTATATGGTTATCATTTTGCCAACCCATCCCAGTAGTCTCCCACAGAGATGTGGACAGTTAAAACACAACTTCTCCATCTGCTTCTCTTCATTGGCAGGGATAAGCTCTTGGTTTTTTTCCCCTCACTTCTCACTCATCCTCCTTTCTCCTTTTTCCCCCTGCTCATTTCCCATCCCATGCTCATTTCTCTCACCTCATGCCTTTTCTCTCTCATTTTGTGTTTTGCATGAAGTTTGCATTTCACCTTGTTTTCCTGAGATTAATTTTTGTTCATAGTTTCCAAGGATATCTGTGGTATCCAAGACCATCGCCACCATCAAACTGAATGGCTTTGTGATTATAAAATTATAAAAATAAAAACCAAAATATAAAATGAAGGATCTCTGAAGACTATAAAAGGAGCTAGTGAATGTGTCCAGGGTTTTCTTTCTTCTAGGTAGTTATCCCATGTTTGTATTTTACCTAGTCAAACAAGTGATTACACTGGAAATGTCTAGTCTGATTGCTGTATGAGAACAAACTGAAAAAACAAATTGTTTTCTGACAGGGTAAAACATTTGAAACAAAAATAAAAGTTTGAAAAAAAGGGAAAACACAAACCCAAAGAGCAATTACATGAAAAGGGATGTCTTGCTGGAGTTATGTCCTACTTGCTTAGGTCAAGGGTTATTTAAGCACAAGTAGCTTTGTGTTTCTCTTACAAACTACAGACGATTTGGATGTATTTTGTATTTGTATTTGGATGTATTTGTATTTGGATGTATTAGTTGGTATTTCCAGCAGCAGGTGCTGCCATAGTTTTGGACACAAATCACAACATCCTAGTATGCTTCATGTCACAGCCAAAAGAAGGAAAAAATAAACTAAGCAACAGATTTGAACAAAATTAGTGAATTCATTTCTCAAATTTTGTATCCTCAGTGTCTTTTTCACAAAATGACTGTTGATCAACAGGTTCATGGCAAGCTTTTGAAAAATACATTATTATGCAGCTCCAAATACAGAATATTCGTGAGCTGAAGAGTGGTAGTGTTCACTAAATGCAACCAATATAAACTATATTCATTTAAATTTATTAATGGTATTCTAGACCCTTAAGGGACTGTCTGAAATTGCTTTATCTTTTATTCCCTGTATTTCTTGATATTTACTTTGCAATGGGAGTGAAAAAAATAATTCCTTTTTAAAGCACAACCAATGTTTTGGGGTTTTTTAATCCTTTCAATTTTTCCCTGTAGTCTAAACTAAGTTACTTTCTAGCCCTTCACTTCAGCACCCTGTCTTTAAAGAGTGGTAAGGAGACTTCTTTTTGTCATCTTTTTTCCTGTCTTGTCTATTTCAGTTTAAAGTAATTGAAGGCCATAATTCTCTTTTTCCTTCCAAAATATTGCTTAGTCCAGAGATGCCTGATACTGGCTGGTGTCACAAGAAGGTGTTGCAAGACAAACAACCCACAATCTCACAACTTTTGTTAATAATTCCATATAATTTTTAATATAATTTTTAATGTGCCTATCTTGGGTGCTTTTATTTTCCTAGTGGAATTCAGAGCTGTTCAATGTTCAGAAAGCAATTTCTCTGGAGAAAGCTGTGGAAGGTTCTGTAGGGAAAGGCAGTGTTAATTTATTTTTTTGTTAGCTCAGTTTTCTGCCTTTAGGACTCAGCATATGCAAAAGCACCTATTGAATCCTCTATAGTGGATATCTACTAATCAATAGGCAATTTTGCTCTTGCTGAGTCCAAATGGAAAATGATGCAGCAGAAAAAAACTGCTAGGCTAAAATTTGAAGTTCTTAGTTGTTCTCACCTTTATTTAATCACATCTCTAAATAAGCCAGAGGAACTGCAGGATTTGTTGTAGATGTTTGAAATTCGACAACCACATTTCACCAACAATCTGCATATTTGGCCTTTGGTAAGAGACTTCAACAGACATTTAAAAAAAAAAAGCTTCTCCTTGGTGCAGCCTGAATATTTCTGAAGCAGATCATTCTTATTATATTGCAAAAAATAAAAGGAGTAACAAACATGCAGAAGGATGAGGCAGGTGAAAGTAATTCTCCTCTGAGCAGCCAAGGATTTAGAAGAAAAGGGTTAAGCATTGCTGCCCATCTTTCCACCCACTTCATAAAATCTCAGACTAAAAAGTTGTAAATCCTTACTTTTCATGAGCTTCCTTTAGTTCCTCTGGGACTTAGAAAGGCTTTTTCCAAAACAGGAAGATTTTGA
This sequence comes from Agelaius tricolor, assembly GCF_023055355.1. Classification (NCBI taxonomy): domain Eukaryota; kingdom Metazoa; phylum Chordata; class Aves; order Passeriformes; family Icteridae; genus Agelaius; species Agelaius tricolor. The sequence continues at coordinate 11,302,289 of NW_027269263.1, forward strand.
AAACCTTTTCGTTGGAGACTGAGTTGACAATATGAAATTTTCTTTTGTTCCTTTGCAAAGAAGCCCTATGAGGAAAACAATTCTTCAGTGCTTAGAAGTTGTTTATCACACTGTTTCTTCATGTGCTTCAGAAAACTTCTGTTCTAACTCTTCAATTAGGGAAGTCCTGAGCTTCCTTCAGAGAGGAATAAAGAGGATTTCAAATATTTCTTCTTTTTTTTTTTTTGTCCCACCACCATCTGCCATCTTGTTGCTCCAAATGTGAGACGTACAGGATTACCGAAGCTTTATTGTACCAGGCAAAATATGAGAGGATAAGAGGAATGAAAGTTTGAGTGAGATATGAAGATGATGACTTTCTACCAAGCCTGAGACATCTCTGACTCCAGTGGCATACAATGACCTGAGGCCACTAAAATGAGTGGAATAAAAGCCTTATGTCACTGTCATGTTTTATGAAAAATCCCTTCACCAGGATTTCTTCTCCTGGGAAGCTGGGATGCTTCAGCTTCTCCATGTTTTGCTCCTTTGGAATCTGATTTGGAGAATTGTTCACCCAGCATGTGAATTGTTTTTAATTAATGGCCAATTACAGCCAGCTGTATCGGGCTCTCTGAGTCAGTCACAAGTTTTTATTATCATTCTTTGCTAGCCTTCTGATGCCTCCTTTCTCTTTCTTTAGTATAGTTTTAGTATATCATTTTCTCTTAATATAATATAACATGATATCATAATATAAAAAATCAGCCTTCTAAGAAATATAGAGTCAGATTCATCTTTTACCTCATCCTAGGACCCACAACACTGCAACAATTAATAACCACAGCATTATTAAAGCAGCTTGATTCCCAACAGAATGATTCCTGCACAATTCCTGAGATCCAGGCAGAGAACATGGAATTCCCTCATTTCTGTTTGCTACTTACCAAATGAGTGCATATTGAATGGAGTAGGAGTGGGTATTTTGAGCTAGTCCATTCCAGTCCTGAGGAGAATGGAAAAACAGCTCTCCAGTGCAGCTCTCCACCGGATAGAGACGGTCTTCCTTATCTCCAGTGACTCTTTCCAGAGCAATATATCTTTTGAGCACCTTCCTAGTCCCTGCCTCAGGTACCAGTCCATGGTACATTTCAAGAACATGTAAGCTTATGAAAAGTCTGCTTTTCAAACATGGGGACATAATTAAAACCTCTGAATTTTGCATTTGTACGTTCAAACCTGGCACCAAACGCGTTAGCAGCTGCACATGTAAATAAAAAGAACAGTTGTGCATTTTAGCACAACACCTGTCTCTGGCAAAGGTATCTTTGGATAGGAGAATTATTACAGATAAGCAGAGAGTGTGTTTGTGATTTGGAACTGGCTCATCTCTTTCCATTTGTCTCTAATACAAGAGTAAAACTCTCCTCTGTAATTTTTGAGTGTAGAAGTTGCCGTTGTTTATGTGTTAAAAGTAATGATGACCCTGGCAACTACACTCAGAAACTCAACTCTTTGGGAAGAATTTAAAATGTTTTTCTCAGTTTAGGATTCATCATATTAGGGAAATACCTTGTTAAAGGAAAGTCTGTCAACATTGAAAGTCTTTAACCCATCAGCAGTTAACTTTCCTATGTGATGATTTTTTACACTACACACAATCCAACCAGCTCTCCTGGGCAAGACAGTGAGGCCTTAAAAAAATCTAAATGATCCCTTCAAGCACATGTTGCTCATCACTGATTATCTCTGGGGTATTTAGAGCTGAAACCTCTCTTCCTCCTCTGTCATGTTCCCCTCTCAAGTTTTCCTCCATTCTAAGCTTAAGCCATTTTTCCATCACCACATCAGACCAGGCTGTGGCACAGATTTGGTCTGGGTCAGAACACACAGTCAGGTTTGTCCCCAAACACCGACAAAGGCAGAACCTGACCTTCTGCTCCTATGTCAGCTGAGGGAAGAAAGACAGGACTTAACTGGGTACAGTTTGTTCACAGACTCATTCTTAACAAACAGGAAAACAGGAGTCTTTATGGGAGTTATATATATATAAATATATGATAGATGGATAGAGATTATATAGATAGATATAGATCGATGTAGATGTAGATATAGATAGATATAGATCTGTTTGGGCTCATTTTGTTTGGGTTTTTTGGGGTATTATTTTAAGTACAAATCCATTCAATGACCTGGTTTTCATATAAACACACAATTGTGTTGGCACAACTGAGACATGAAGGCAGGGACAGCTGGGAATGCCAAGTGCTGGGATACCTTCTCATGTCTCTGGAGTATGGGTTTATGACCTCAGTTTCTGTCACCTTTAAAAAGTGACAAAGAAGGAGCTTTCTCTGGCTAGTTTCCCTTCCCACTTTCATTTTATTTTCTTCTTCCACAGCTATTTTTCTGTCTGTATTTCAGTACACTGACAAACTCCTTAGTTTCTGCTCTTGACTGGGGTAATTAACATGGTGTGTTAAATGTGCAGGTGGAACCTTACAGACCACAGTAATTACATTTACATGATAAATGTATTACTTATGCTTTTATATTCCCATACAACATGGGCTTTTTTATATCAGGGTAACAATATACAATGCAGTCAAGGTGGAGATTAATGCACAGCAATTTATAACTTTGTGCCTGCAATTTCCATGAGGATTGGTAGGCAAGGGAGAGAAATCTGATATTGCTACAGGCAGCATTACTAACTAAAGCTAAAGCATGTCCTAAATAATTGTCTCATTACATTTCTCCAAGTTCATAGGCTAGACAGGAATATGACTACAGCTGACTGGATATGCCTGGTAAAGTGAGGAAAAATAGAAAATAATTTCCAGGCTTAGCCTAAAAATCTTATAATTTTTGACACACCAGAAAAGTTATGTGTCAAAGGTAGTTTTCTGATGATTTGGCTGCTACTGAGTTCATTATGGCTTAACTTAGAGCTGAAGTGACCTGCTTCTCTGAGTAAAAAAAAAGGAAAAAAAAAGGAAAAAAAAAAAAGGAAAAAAGAAAACAAGTACAAATAAATGTGATAAAGGAAATGATTTAAAGAAGAGTAAAGTGGCCTTTAAACAGAATCCAAGTATTTTAGATCATCTGTGAGTCAGGATGACACACTATCTTTATATAAATAACCATTTTTTCTCTCTTGCTCATTACTATCTGCCATTCCCCCCATGGTATGCATTCCCATGTATCCCAGCAGTTCCCAGAGAAGGAAAAACCTGCTTTCAGCTGCACACTGCCATTTCCAAAAGTCTTGAGGAAAAGATACTGCTGGTAGGTGATGCACTGGAAGTTTGCTGACCACTGTCCAGGCCTGTCTGGAACTCAATTAATCCATGAGCCATTAATTAAATGGTTTAGTAAGTTTGTCTGTAGTATCAATGCATTAGTGCAGTCTGCTCAGGATCCAAGCCATTAAAATAACAGAGTTAGGAGTACCCACACACTCATCATTTTCAGGGAATTCTGCCTCGTGCCTTGCTCTTCTTGTTAGAAAGAAGACCAATCATATTTGCTTGTTTTTTAAAAATTCTTTTTGTTTTTTTCTCCTCCTATTTATATTCCCCCATCCTTCCTTCTGGAAACCTTCCCAGAGCAGCATCCCCTCTCCTTCCCTGCCTTTCTCTGGGAAGCACCTTGCTGCCAGCTGGCTTCCCAGGGGAGATGAGGCAGCCAGATTTATTGCAACAAGGCAACACGAGCCCTTCTCTTGTCTGGGCTGGGAGTGAACAGGAACAACAAACCCCTTCTCATCAGCTCACTGTGTCACCAGCACATCTGAAACTTTCTGGTGCTTAATGTACCATTTAGTCAGTGCAAGCATCTTGCTTGTCAAAAGACCAGAAAATTATATTTGGCAAGACACCAATTAATAGAACAGTGTCTATGGTAGGTACTTAGGTGTCCTGTGTGACTGTGTCCCCAACCTAACAAGCTTTCATTCACCTATCCTCAAACAATGCCTCACAGTCTCACTAAAAAGAGACTCCAAAATTGGTTATTATTTATTAACTGTATTTTTTTTTTTTTTTGCTATTTTGATGCAAAAGCTGAATATGTGAGGAAAATCTGAGTAGACAGGTAATTTTACCAACTTGCCTCAACGGGGAATGCAAGTTTTGCCCTTACCCTTTTCTATCCTGTGTGTTGCACACCTCCTGCTTTACACTGCTTTGCCTCTGGGTGATGTGTGGAGACTTTGCCTGTCCAGGCTTTGCCTACAGCTTGCCTCATGCTCAAATTGCAAACATCTTCTGCAGTTCTTATCCTGGATAGGAAAAGGTTCATGAATAGGAATGAATATCTATTTGTTGGCTTGCTAATGCAGTATGACCCAAGGGGAAATGACTTCTATTCACTTGCTAAATTAAATATATGGCTTCTCTTTGTCTCCTTTACTCCTTCTATAAAATGATAGGTGCTTGCCTTCTTTGTCTGAAACAAGTTCCTTCTTTACGTGGTCTTAGATAGTTTGATGTTTTCCTGGATCTTTTTTCCATGCTTATAAAAACAAATGGCTGTATTGTGCAGTCATGCTCAAAACAGCATTGAGGAATTATAATTCCAATGCTTCTGAACCTTCAGTCAAGCTCCTTCTCGCTTGCACTGATGAAAACCCTGATCTGAAACTTGTGCAAACTCTGTCATGATTCCTGCCAGCCCCTCCAGGCAAATGCTGCTTCATACTACCTGCAAAGTAATGCCTTTGGATAGGCTGTCCTAAACCTATTTACTTCAAGCCTAACTCCAGAAATCTCATCTCTTGATCATTCCAGGTTTCTGCACTGTTGGAGGGTTTGGTAGTGAGCAGTTCATGGTGCTTAATTTCTTGTTAGGCTCAAAAAATGAGAGTTGTTTTTCAGATACCCCAAGACTGCCACAATATCTTTTAGCCTTCCCCCAAGCTTTGGGTTTTGGTTATGAGCTGTCAGATAACTGCTTGAGCAGTAAAGAAACCACTGATTTGAATTATGCATTGGTAGCAGGTAGGTGTAAAGTAGTCTACTTGTAGCTGTGCAAAAATTGAGAAGAATGAACACTTTTGAAAGCAAAAGTTTTGCTTTAAAATAAAGAGTGCCTTATCATCAATAAGCAGGGACTCATCAGCAATGATGAAAAGAGAGATGTTGTACAGTACCATTGGCCTCCAGTCCTGCTTCCCTTCAATGTCTCTCCCTGGGTACTTTCAGTAAAGTTTGGGCTTTGGCTCTGCTCCAATAGCTGGCTTCCTCTCACTGACTACTTGAAATCAATTCAGACACCTGAAACACTGGCTGTGGCAAGTACAAATAACCAATATTATCAGATGCCTGAAAATGACTTAGCAAACACAGCGGGGTTGCTACTTGATATTTTTTTATTTTGAGCTTAGAGAGCCAAAGTCTATGATATTGTCTTAAAGAGAAAATGCCTGGGTGTGTCAGAACTGAAAGACAGATGGCAGAATGAATGTGGGTGTCAGCACACTGACAGTGGGGCTGCTGCTTGCTGTTCCCATAGAACGAAAAGGTCTTCTCATGGGATCACTACAGCTGTATTGTGTCTAGGATGGTGGAACTGGGGCTTCCCTTCAGAAACAGCCCAATTCAAACTCTGTACTCACACCAGAATAACTACTAAATAATCTCTGAAGGCAGTGAAGTGTTCCACCTGAATGAAGAGTAAGCAGAAGAGGATTTGGTTCAAGCAGGGCCATTTGTAGCTTAGAGGTGTTTGGTGAATTTGGTGCTAATCTTTGAGACTCCTATTGATAGCTGGTGGTTTACTTCCAAATATATTTGCTGTCAGTACTAGAGGTCCTCAGAAGTCTCCATGCGGAATTTTCCAAATTATGCTAATGTAAGAAAACTTCCAATTCCTGCTTCAGAACCTCGGACAACCATCAACTGCAAATTCTGGAAATTCTTTTTTTTTAAATTTGATTTCTGTAAATTCATACAGCCCATTGTTACATCTCATTAGGGCCTTTAAAGCATGTCATATCCATTTAGAGCTTTTACTTTTGTTTTTGTTTATAGTTGAAATGTGGATTAGAACTTTAATCTGTTCTTTTGTGTTATTTTACTGTTAATTTTAGAATTATTTTATTGGAAAGGCAGGAATACAGATTATTAGCTGAGTTCCCCTTTTAGAGTAGCTGACTTTCCTTCTGGAGCAGCATCTAAAGACAGTTTTATAATTTTTTTATTAAAAAAAACCCTTCTTTTACTCTGTAAACTAATATTGTCACTAATAGAAATGCTGCTTATAGCTCTGAATAGTAAATGTGCTGATTATCTCTAAAGTCCCATGAAACATTGTCAGCAATCACTCCATAAGCTTTTCATCTATGTCTAATGTTACAGTCATCCATGTGGGAAGGTCAGACCACACCTGGGAGTGCCTTGGAAATTCTGCTTCTCTAAAGACATTGTTTCCATTAATTATTTTATCAGAACTGACCTTCTGTAGCTGTTTCAGATGTTCTTTTCACTCTGCCTGTTGGGATGTTCAAGTGAGTGGCTGTCTGAAAAGCAAGCATTGTTAGACTGTCAGAGGCTCTGTCTAAGGGTGGACACTGCAAACACACTGAAGAAAATAGAAGGGCCCAACTGATTTCAGTGGGATGTGAGTCAGATCAGATTGAAATCAATAATGCCTTTGTGGCTTGAAGCAGATATTTTTGTATATATATTTGCTTTAGTCTCCTTCAACTGAAACCAAAATCCTGGAGGAAGTAAGCTGGTTTCTGTTGGCAGGTTATACTATCACAAGAGAACATGATGCCAAAACATTGTAGTGAGGTTTTATTTGAAGTGGACACCTGCACACTGGGAGCTGGCTTGCAACCAATGGTTCATTCATTCCTCAATTCAGTTCCATTCAAAATGATTTAATTGCCATGATAAGCTATAGAATTGTATCCAAAGGATCAATTTTCAGATATGCTTTAGAGGATGGGTCCAATCTGTTTGCCTGTGTTTAGAAGAGTTTGGTCTCCGGAACACATTTAGCTACTACTTAGCCCACCTCTCATCTGACATGAAGTTAATGTATGTTTTTTCTGCACAGACTATGCAGAATTTTCCTTGGTTTGTGTGCATACATATAAATAATTGGGTTGTCATGGGTGTGGTGGTTGTTCCTATCTACCAACAGTGGAAAATTTTCTTGCAGGTCATTGTGTTTTGGACGTTACAATGGAAGCTACATCTTTGTCTTCCCACTGCCTCTTTGTTTGCAAGGACAGTAATGGATGTGTTCATCCTGTGGGTTTCTCTACCGGAAGAAGCCATAGCCCAAATGCATATATTATGAAAAAAGCATTTCTTATGAAATTTTTTTGAGACAGTTAATCCTTTAAAAAAATATAGGACTACCCAAATTCTAAAATAATTCTTCCCAAAGAAGATTCAGCTCTGAAACACAAAACTAAAAATTTACAATTTTTTTAAGAAGTATTTTTGCTGATGTAAATATCAATTGTGATGACACACTAGAATCTTTTTTGACAAGGTAAAAATGCTGAAGCAGCTTGTGAAATTAGCAGCTGAAATGTCACTTCATTTTTCTCTTGGTACCGACAATAATCTTGGAAGACTGTCCAGTAAACAAAAGAAAATGAGTGTACCAGGAAAGAACATTTATATCTAGGTGTGCAGAATAGTTTCCCTTGGCAACTAATTCTTTTCTCTTCCTCCACCTTTCCTGTGATTCCAATGCTTCCAGTAAAACTTCTTCAAACATGGTCAAGCACTTGGACTGTACTACCTGCAAAGAAAACAACTCTTAGTGCCCAACCTTAACTTTTTCATGGTTTTTGAAAACACCATCTCTGAAATATTCATCCCAGACATCTTAACTGACATGAGAGTGCTCATGGACAATATAAGAAAGAATCCCTTGGAAATAAGAAAGAGCCAAATGTAGAAATTGCACTGGATGCTGGAAATGTTGCTGCACAATTGACTATTTGACATTAGTACCAATCATGAGGAGCTCCAAGAGATGCATTCTGGCAGTTTCTGAGAATCCCTTGTGCATTGCCTGCTGTGGGTCCAACACATGAAGCAGTGGCTGAGGTTTGAGCTGCCAGCTTGAAAAGCTCAGGCTTCAGCACAGGGCAGGAGGGCAGGGGAGAAGAGAGGAAGGGGAATCCTTGTTCTCTTCCCAGGAGGACAAGCTCCACATACCTATTCCTTCTCACTCCCATGAATGCCTTCTGTAGCTTCATTTTGTGAAATTTTTAAGGTAGGATTTTTGTTGCTAAATCTTTTAAGGAAAGCCATGGTCCATGTCTTTATACTTGCATTTATGTAATAGCTACACCAGGATAATTTCTTTTTGGTTGAAACATCTTTCCTTCATTTAAATATCTTTTGTGTCTGTTGTGCCCATAAGCTTCAGTTCTGCTCTACTCTGTGTACATAAATAAAAGGGAAATCCTACACCTGCAGATTTAAAATTTATATGTTTGCAGCCCTCAAAACAGCTTCTGAACTTATAAGCACAGCTGATAAACTGCAAAAACAGGAAACTGTCCTTCAATCTGAGGCCATCCAAGTGACCACGGATTCTACCCAAAACTAAACAGGAAATGAATTTTCACTAACACATATTTTAAAGTTCCTCTTTCCTAGGAAAAACTAAGAATGTGAAGGCTAGTTTTTTCTTTGTTTTTTTTTTGTTTTGTTTTGTTTTGTTTGGTTGGTTTTTTTGTTTGGGTTTTTGTTTGTTTGTTTTTTGTTTGTTTTTTGTTTGTTTGTTTTTTGACCACTGATTCTACCCAAAACTAAATAGGAAATGACTTTTCACTAACACATATTTTAAAGTTCCTCTTTCCTAGGAAAAACTAAGAATGGGAAGGCTAGTTTTTTCTTTGGTTTTGTTTTGTTTTGTTTTTTGTTTGTTTGGTTGGTTTTTGTTTGGTTGGTTTTTTTGGGTTTTTTGTTTGTTTGTTTTTTGGGTTTTTTTTGTTTTGTTTTGGGTGGGGTTTTTTTGGTTTTTTGGGGTTTTTGTTTTGTTTTGTTTTGTTTTTTTTGTTTTGTTTTTTGTTTTTTGGGTTTTTTTTTTTTTTTTTTTGTTGAAAGGGGACAAAAATAACTAAGCAGGCTGAGAAAAAGGCACCCTAAAAGAGCCCTGCTCTGCAACAGAGAGAAGACAGGAGCTAGCACCTCTGCAACCTTTAGGTGAGCATATAGAACATCCTTCCCTGTGGGATCATTGCTCTCAGCTGCCTCCCACAGTGCAATACCCAGCCAAAGCACCCTCCTGAGATAAGACTGGGAAATGCTGTGCTCCACAGCTTGCTGAGCCAGCCCTTGGACCTGAACTTGGGCTGATCTGCAATGTGCCCTAGGTCTGCAAAAGCTTTATGAGAAAAGTTCTAAGTTCTACCAGAACGAGTAGTTCCTTTCCCCCAGAAAACTTCTGTTTCAATACACAAGGCTTTTTTCTAGCAAGAAAAAGAAATATTAATTAAAAACACTGAATAAGTTTTACCCATTATTTCTATTGCAGAACTGGCACTAGCTGTTTCTTGTGTTTTCTGCATAGGAAAGTATCTTACCTATGGAGCCAGACCTCTTCATCTTCTGACCATCTTCTGTTCAACTGAGCTGAGAAAATAAAAGCCTGAGTAGTGTTAGACAGAGAGGGACTGGTTAAAATGAGTGCAAGCATATAAATGTCACATCAAACAAACCAAAATGCACAAGTACAGTAGGGCACAATGATGTTAATTTGGAAACATTGAGACTTGAAAGAGACATCATAGGCTTGAAAGTTACCTCTCAGTCTGCTGCATGTGGGGACTCTGCTTTGACAGCATTCTGGTGGTAACAACTCCTGCATCCACCCTGGGCAATACTGCAGACACAGGCCAGCTGTGAGATGCTCCTGTATGCTGCTAAAGGAAATGCCTAAGGAGGATCCAGAAGCAGCCTTCCTACTTACAACTGGGGATGGTAAAAGAAAAAACAAAAAACGCCCTATTCTGTAAATAAGGAAAAAATCCCCAAAACAAACAGCAACCAAAAAAAAACAAAACAAAACAAAACAAAACAAAAAACCAACAACCAAAAACACCCAGAAAAAATCCAACACAGGACTAACTTAACAACCTCCTATGATGAATTGTCAAAATACAGTTTCTTAAGGGGTCCACTTCATCTGTTATCTAATTCAGCTTTCTAAGTACTGGTTTTATTGTAAGAATCAATCTATGTGGTTGGTGGAAGAAAAAAGAAAAACAACACTGTTATTACCAATTCTTGATTACAAATTGCTGGAAGTTTCCTTCTTGCAGTGAGCTGTATTCAGTTTTATTCCAAGAGAAGCTAAGATTTCGATGCTACAGAGCATCACTTAAGAGCACCATGTGCTGGCCTTGTGTTATTATTCCACAGACACAGGTGTAATTTTCTGGCTCTTCTTTGAAAAAGCTTCCCCCACCTCCATATACATTACAGCAATGTCTGTCTACCTGCAGAGTTCCTAAAAAATAGTTTCAAAGGGAATTGCTTGATCCTGTCACCTCAAAGGCTGTTCAGCCCTGAGGCTGTTCCTCATCCCTCATCACCAGCAGAGAGCTCAATGTGAGGCAGGACTGAGAAAGGACAACCAGCTCCCCAGCCAGAATTTCTGGCATTTCCCTTCCTGACAGCGTAAGAGAAAGAATAGAAAGGTTTCCAGCTACCACCTGGAAAATCAGAAAATCATTTAGGTTGAAAAAAAACCTTTAAGATCCTGAAGTCCACCTGTAGTGCTGCAGAGGTTGTTGTGGTCACAGTGCAGGGCCCAGAACCTCCTCTGTCCTAGGATTTAATCCTAATATGGCCAGATTCCATGCACTTCCAACACAGCAAAACTGCCTAATCTCATGATGAGACACCACAGTTTCAGGAGTAAACAGCCTTCTGAGAATGCAGCTGCTGAACAAGGACTGGAGAAGCCAAAGGGAAGGCAAAATAACATCCTGCAGGTGTGTTCATCATCCTGCTTGCCTCTCTCAAGATCCCCTTCTGAGCACATGTGCTCGTGCAGGCTAACTAATTTTGCATTGGTCACAGACCTAGTGCTTTAATAAAAGGTAATATTCATTATGTGACTGTTATTAACTTGGAGGATGCTTCATTTTATGCTCACCTTCAAAACTACTGGCAATCAGCCTGTCTCAGATGGCTCTGTGCCAGGCCCAGCAGGTTGTTGGATTTATTGCCCACAATCACCACTTTTGTCCAGATTTATCACACCTCACTGTGACCATTAGCACCCTTGATTACCTCTTCATCTTGACTGTTTTGAATCACGACTTTGATGTATAATATCTCCTCAAGCAAGGACATTTCCCCTTCAACAGCAATTCTGAATGGTACACAAACTACTGGAAATGCCCCATCAGCTTTTTCAGGTACAGAGAGTTTGTGGCAAGGTTTTTATTTTTAAGAATATCAAGGATCTTTTTTTTTTTTTTTTCTGACGATTATTCCATTCCAGCCAGTAGTCATCGTGGTATGCCCGTGTAATAGGCAACCATTCTAAGTAATAAGCACTAAAGGGAGCAGAAATTTATCTAAAAGCCACAGGGCCTCCTAATTGATTCTTCAAATCTCCTTCCTTGTGATCACCTGTCTGGAAATACCTGCAAAATTCCTTAAAATTGTCTATGAGCTTTCAACTGAGCAACAGGAAACAACAAACTGACTGGCATATTGGTCAGTTTTTCTCACTGACTCAAGGCTGTTGTAGTTTTCCCTTCTTTGTCTTCCTGAATTCACCTTTTGTCTTTTGGCTACAAAACTGCTCGGAGCAGAGATTAGGTTGCCCTCTATTTAGAAAACTTCCATTACCAATTCATGTTAGACCACAGTTATGAATCTAATGATAGTAGTACAATGAAAATTTCTCTAAAGTGTACTTCAGGAGAAAAGAAATTATTTTACTGAGCTTGTTTTCTCCCTCAAGTGAAGTATATTGTTGCAGTAGGTAGCAAACTTCATGGGAAAGACTCTGAGGGATAGAGTGCTCCTGCTTCTGTCTGGCATTGATGACAAGTAAGGTGTTTCATAAGATTCCTGCTGGACTTGTGTGTGAATATCTCTCACCTTGAGAGATGTGATTCATAGCAATATTGTCCAGAAAAAAAGCAGGTGGACAATTATGAATGTTTTTCCTTCTTGGGCCCAGAGTACAGGGGCAGCAGGTGAGCTCAATCCCATTTCCTCAAACAGCTTATCCTCCTGCCTGGCACACCAAAACTCCCCAGCCCTGTGCTTGCTGACCTGGCTGTGAGCACAGCCACATGCAGGCACAGTGCTCACAGCTGGGAGGCTCTGCAGACATCCCATTTCCCCATTTCCCAGCACAGGATGCAGCCATTGCTCAGTGGTACCAGCCCAGCAAGTTCACCTCTGGCAAGAAGCAAAACCCTGAAAAACATCACAGTATGGCATCTAATGAACTTTACTGCCTTCCCTCTGCCTGCCACAGTATGGCATCTAATGAACTTTACTGCCTTCCCTCTGCCTACTCTTTCTGAGCTGTAGAATTCCCTGCCTCTCTGCTGCATCAGTGAGGCCCACAGGTAAAAAATTCCTAAAAAAATCCAGCATTTCAAATCATCTTATAGCCATTCCAAACACCTCTTCTGCTTTTGTTCCATTCCTTCTTTCCCAGCCTGGCAAATTCTTAAGTATGTGCCTTCTCTATAATTAAAAACAGTCCCACAGAGGAAGTCTGTAATGGCAACTGCCCTGACAGGTGGAATAAAGATTAAAACTGGTGGATAAGGAAGAGGTTCAAAAAAAAATTGTAGTAATGAGTCCACCCAGGAGCCTGCACTTTCTTAGTTTGCTTGCTACTAGGATCCTCACAGCCACCAGAACACCTGTTTTCTGTCACTGCAGCTCAGCTGTTGTTCACAAATTTCAAATATTTGTGCCAGTAATTAAATTGTGCCAGCAAGCCACTATTAAATTTACTTATTGCAGAAAGGAGCTAAAATAATTTATCAGATCTGAGTGGATCATCAATGTGTTTTTGAATTTAATGAAAATGAGAATTGGGTCAGCAGGAGGAAGAGGAGACATCAATTAAAAAATATATCTATACTGGAGCCTCAAAAGCCATTAACATTGATTTCAATCCAGGACACAGGGCCTGGCTGGAACAAAGCATTGAGGAATAATTAAAGAGGCTTTTTTTTTTTTTCCCCTATGGCTAGAATACAGTAACAGAGCTTCAAGAAGTGGAAGTAAATAGGATGTAATCACTCCAGAGAGCTATAAAGGGCTATGAGAAGCTGTTAATGCTACTGCTTTTGTTTGGTCTCCTTTCATATCTTTATTTGCATTTTTAAAGTTGAATATTTGCTTTTAATGGACAGGAATGTGGGACTGGAGCTGGAATTGATTCTGTCCCTTCAAGCTGTTCTTCTCCCTGCACTGAAGCATGGTGAGAGCTGCTGCTGCTGAAGATGGTACAGTCAGACAGGCTCCTCACAGCTGAATCCTGTGCAGGTAGGGCTGGTAACACAGACTGGCTTGGTTTAACTGTGTTTTCATAAATAATGTAACTATTCCATTCTTGAGTCAAAAATGTGTCACTTCTGAGTGAGCCCAATCCTGTGGAGACTGTAGATGACATAGATTAACTTCTCTCATCTTCCTGCTCTTTAATTTCAGGTCAATATGCTCTGCTGTGAATGACCCAAACAGGATTGTCTTTTCACTAAAAAATAAATCACAAATCTGCCCTATGGCCATACAAACCTTGTTGCAGACTGGATCCAAGAAGATCTTTGGGTCTGCTAGCAGCAACCCTTCTGCTTCTGTTCTTAATAGATTTTCAAAACTACAGCTACACAACTACCAAGGTCAGTGTTTTTTCAGTTTTTGAATGAGAGAAATAACAGGATAAAGAACTAAACTAAAATTCAACCTTCATATAAATGTCTTCCTCCCTCACCTATTCTTGAATAAATGTCTATAATTCTGCTTTTGCATCTTTGGTAGACCTTTTCTCATCTAATTCAACCCACTAATCCTGCAGAAAAAACTCTCCAGGCTCAAAGGTTTCTCTTTCTTGTTAGTTTGCAAGGATTTTTTTTTCTTCAGCTGATGAGTTGACCACTCACACAGCAAGCAGTCCAATAAGTGCCACAGTCCAATAAGTGCCAAGCTTCCTGAAAGTGGGAAATGGGGGATGGAGGCAGAACAATCCAGGGGCTTGAGTAATCCCCAAGAAATAGCAGATACACCACCTGTTTGTTTGCACCCTACTTTGAGAGCCATTCATTGACTTTCGCTGGACTGTCATTCACAAGGAAGGAAGGTAGGTTTGTATTCTTCCTAAACTTAATGCACTCAGGCTAGAAAAATAAGACCAAAACAATTCTGTATGGGCTTGGTTGGCCCATATTAGCCCTAATTCCACTAATTAGTGGAAAACAGCTTTTCAAAGGTTGAACACTGTTCTCCGCACCAGACAATACTTGAAAACCTTCTAGTGCTATACTAGGCACACAGGTTAGCTAGTTTATGTGTGCCAAATCAAGTTACCTATCAGAACCTTCATAGCTTTCTTTTCTGAAAATTTACTTTGATTTACTTCATTTAGACACAAATGTATTTTAATTAATGCATATTTATGTTGGAAACAGTTATCAGAAAACTGACAACATCTTGATCAGAAGTGTTGGTGGTCTAAGACTTGAGAGCTGGTAGTCAAACATCTTCTGGGGATCACTTTACTACAAACCAAGCCACATGGTATTTAAGGAACCTTGCAAAACTCATAGCTCTTGCCAGGTTACTGTCTGTAGGTATGAAAATTTGAGCTTGCTGTTATTTGGAGTCACTGTCCCTGAAGGTGTTTGAGAAAAGACTGGATGTGGCACTCAGTGCCATTGTCTGGTTGACAAGGTGGTGTTAGGTCATAGTTTGGGCTCCATAATCTCAAAGGTATTTCCCAACCTAGTTGATTCTGTGATTTTTTGTGTCTAATTATTTCATATGAGCAGTGAAGCTGAAATATGTATATAGATATCCTGAGATGCACATTCAGGTCATTAAAAAAAAACCTAAAAACAAACCAAAAAACAGGAATTGAAACGCAGTTGAAGTTTTGCAATGCAAACATTATCTGACGTCTGCCTGGTGGATACATTTGCACCTTTATAGTAACTAAAACATTTCTCTGTACATGCAGGAATTCTGCATCAGATATGCACTCTATCAAAGTGGCATAAATTGGCTTAAAATTTTTTTAAGCTGGCTTAAAAAATTTGAAAAAAAAAATCACCAAAGCTATTAGGTAATTTTTCTGATACTTTTCTTTCTTAGATAAAATCAACTGATATCACTACTGTCTTCATTAAATTGCAGCTCAGGCAGTGACATACTACATGTAACTTTTAGATATTGTTGAGTAACAAAATTAATTGCCCAAAATATGGACAACTGCAGCACGAACAGGGGAAGGCAGAAAGTAGAGCTACAGATCTTGAAAATAGCACATTTTGGCCAGCATTTTGAAAATTAATTTTACTGGAGTATGACTACAATTGTTAGCAAAATTACTTGACAAATAGAAGGCCCAGCAATTACTGTTTTATGATTTTAGCTAAAATCTCATTAAAATTAACTTCTCTTACAAAAAAAAGTATTTTGGTGCAGATTATCTCCACCTAATATCATGGGGCTTCTGCAGATCGGTTGGAATTCAGTTCCTTTTGCTTACTTGCATCTGCTTTCAGCACATTTAGGCACGATTCCTTATTTTGAATTTACATTGGCCTGGGAAGGACACATGAGTGATCTCTGAAACCTCTGGGGAAAAACAAATATGTTGATTGGTTAGTCTTGTTTTGTTTTGTTGCCTGAAATTTTAGGAAGATCAAG
This sequence comes from Agelaius tricolor, assembly GCF_023055355.1. NCBI lineage: Eukaryota > Metazoa > Chordata > Aves > Passeriformes > Icteridae > Agelaius > Agelaius tricolor. The sequence continues at coordinate 11,318,161 of NW_027269263.1, forward strand.
GGAGTATTTTATCAACAGTTTCCTAAGTCTGTAATAGATTTTTTCCCTTTTGAGCAAGATCAGGGGCTTAATTTGAAGCCAGTTGGTTTAACATTATTGATTTTTATAGAACATCAAACTGGCCCACAAATCAGCTCTTGGAGAAGTCATTCTATTTCTGAAAATATTTGGTTAATATTATAAATAAATTGGCTTTTAAATCCTTCTCAAGCTGTTCTTTTGCACAGAAATGACTTTATGTAGAATTTGGGAGTCTGTAATGAAAGGAGTGACATAGGAATATTTGCCCTTCACTACTTCTGGAAAAAGAATCTCATAAGGCTTGAGGCTCATACATAGACCCTTTGATCACAGGACTAAAATATGACTAAAAGGTCATATCATCATGACCTTTAGAACCAAGGTGACATCAAATGTTCAACTGACAGCATTAAAAGACAAAAAGTAGTTTTTAGGGATTATGAGTAGTCAGGGTGGAAAATGAAACTGCAAAACTTCTAATATTCCCTGACTTGACAGGCAGAACCTAGCATTGAACAAAATCAGTCTGAGGATCCCAGTCATATTTGCGAGCACAAGTCTCAAGTGCACAACTAAATTTGTACTTTCAACATGTTTGCACTTAAAAGTGCAGATGCTATAATGTAGCCATTTCTAAAACATTTCCAGAATAGCAGTTTACTGTTGGCTAGAGAGGATGTTCTCATAGAGGAACCACTGGCAGGGGTAGGTCAGAGGCACAGCCAGTGGAGCAAGGGAGTTTGAAAAGCCACCTCAGGTGAGTGGCCTCCAGGATGTGAGGGGAATTTATTATCACCTGAACCTATCCCTATGTAAACTGCACCTGGACTTAATAAATAAATTATATCTGAAGATAGACCGTTTTAATTTATTCTTCCTTTCTTGCAAAAGTCCAAGTTTCTTTGCCTTGATGACACAGCTTGTCCCAGGCTTTTCTGCACCTTAGCAACAAGCAAAATACCGTCCACTATCTTGTACTTGTCATACCAAACCCACCAGTTCACAACCCCTCATTTCCAGGGAAACCCCTGAGTATCCCATTCATCTCTGGCTGAAAAATGTCTGCCCTGTTAGTGCATACTTCCAGGCCTTGCCTTTCTCAATCCTCCTCCTTCCTCCACTGGTTTACCTCCAGCTTCCTCTGACCCTCTGCACAGTCTCTTGCCATCTGCAACATCCTTCCAGTGTCTCTCTGCCTCATTAACTCTTCATCCCTTAGATCTCATCTGCAAACCTCTCCTCATTCCTCTGCCTGCACATCTTATTTTCTTCCACTCTCTTCTCTGTTATTTGCCTTTGTCTCTCTTGAATATGTTCTGCAGGCAGTATCTTTCTGCCTCTGTTGGGCAGTAATTTATACAGTATAATATCTATAGTCTTGTATTATTTATTTTGTAAAGCATTTTAGGAGAAGTGTTTACATGAAAGGAGTGATGAAAAATAAACTTGCTTTGAATCATTGATAGCCTGTTAAGATGAGCTTGTACTATTGTCATCTCTTCTCTTACTCTTTCTTTTCTGTCTTTTCACTTCCCTTCCCAAAATTTCTCAGAAATTTTATCTAAGTCTGAAGTATGCACCTCCTGATAACTGAACAGTGATAATTTCACAGAGTTAAATGTGGGTGATTGATGGGGTCTGAAAGTAATGCTATCCTGGACACCCCAAAGAAAGAATGAAACTTTGAAACAGAGCTCACAAAAAAAAAATGGAAAAGATTATTTAATGTAATTCTCAGGGGCTTATGGCCTTGGATAATCAAAGTTCATAGTCACACTCCTGGGGACAGAGAAAGAAGAGAGCAGCAGGAGCCTCTGCAGTGAGGTCTGTCCACTTGCAGAGACACCAGCATCACTGAGGAAAAGTGAGGAGTGCAAATCTCTTCCTTCTTCCTAAGGCCATGTCTGAGTAGCATGGTGGAGGTGCCAAGTCTCCAGAGTACAAAAGCCACCTGGCTGATTTTATGTCCAGAGTATCAGCTAAAAACTGGGGAGTCACATTACTGGCCACAGCAGCATCAGGCCTTTAATACATTGGCAAAGGGTTTTGCAGAAAGGAAGGAGGTGTCAAGTGGGAATGAAACTTGGGAATGAATCTTGTCATTTGCATCAACTGAACAACCCAGCTGGATAACTACAGAGCAACAGCAAAGGTAGTCAGGCAGAATAACTTTTATATATATCTTAAATTTATTATTTGAATTTCCTTTCCAATTCTTTTTTTCATGAATTGCATAGATATGAATATCAGTCATCAGTTAAAGTAGAACTTGAAAGTCTTTCATAAAATTATTTCTCTAAGTCTTCATTTTCATTTTGTCTTTCTGTTTCTCTCTCTCTCGTACTTTCTTTATTTTTTTATTTCTTTTCATTTTGCTCGCAATTACCGGCATGAAGCTTATTTATATGTTTAATTTGCCTTATGATTACAGGTACATTCTCACACTCTGGTAATTACCTCTGGAGCAGGATATGATTGGCATAGGTAATGATAGCTAGCTTCAACAGAAGAATCTTCAGTTCTCTCCTTTCCCTGAGAAATTACATATTTTTATTCAAAGATTTACAACAAAAGGAGGAAGGTTATCTCAGTCTATGGCCCAGTTGTTGTTGTAGGTTATGAGTCCTTAGCTGAGGCAAGTCATTGCAACTTTGGGTTACTGGAAGTGAATTACAAGGTCTAAAGCTCTGCTCCCTATTTCTTATGTACTGCCTTTCCTGCCCTGTTAACATTGCAGAATACTTTATGGCCACTTTATGTTCTGCAGGCAAATGAGATGTTATGAGATGCTCTGGAAAACTAAAAAAAAAACAAAAAAGGTTAAAAAAAATCGCTCATCAAAGTAACATTTGTAGAAATGAGAGTGTGGGAGTAAAATGTGAAAATATTAAATTGCAGTCAAAGAGAATATCTGGGTAAAACATGCTCTGAGTTTTATTGTATTAATGTGAAGGTGTTAAGATTTATCCCACTATGAAATTTGTGTCTGCAGCCAAGGGTGGAGAATACAGCCCCATTGGCTGTATCTGGGGCTGCTAGGGAGGCAACAAGTAGGGAAATAGAAGGGAAAGAAAGACTGATGTTAAGGAAATTTAGGGCTTTTAGGTCAAACACAAACTCAGCCAAAGTGAGAGACATGCCAGTGTCTTGGCCAGTCCTGGGTTCTGATGTGGCTGAGCTGCCCCATTTGTTACAGGTGAGAGGTCTCCTCACCCTACTCAGTGCTGCACTGCTGCTAAGGAGGACCCAAACATAATTTCAGTTTAGGAGAACTGCCTTCAATAAAACCAGGTGGGATTTCTTTCCCCAGTGGGTTAGCACATGTAATTAATAAAACAGCAGTAAGAGCACTGATATGATATTTGTATTCAGTGTTGCATGGAATAAATCAAGAAATTTCCTTGCTTGTATCTCCAGACAAAACACAACCTCATCAGCACTACATCTTCTGAATTTGCATTTGAGGACAAAAATGAAAGATTTTTTTAACAGTCATGTAGCAGAAGTTGTGATGCAACAGATTAGAAATAGGGCTACACAATGGCTTGTTACAGATGAACTGCTGTGAGGACAAATTGTTAGATGACATTTAACCTATGCTGGCATTTTTGTTTGCCCTTAGAACATCACCTAATTAAATGTGGATTTATTCTGACAAGCCAGATGGTCCTTTGGTTACTGCAAGAAGTCATGACATGCCAGATCTATTCCTGGCTCTGCCACTTATCTGTCCTGTGACCTTTGCAAATCATTTAACCTCTTTACACTTCCAAATTCCATTTATGAACCAGAAGAATAATGTGGTTTTTTCACTATTCAAAGGCTTTGCACAGTCCAGTGCATTAAGATCATTGGCTGCACCACTGTTAATGAGAGGACAACAGATTGAAGTTTGTGGAGCTACAGTGGTCAGCTGGCATTAACTGCTCCATCTCCCCTGACTTAAATGGACTCTGACTAATTCCTGCTCTCTGAAGATTTGCCTCATTTTGTGTTCTCATTTAATTTGCAATCTGAATATTTCATTTGCTGTATTTTACCATTAAGGTCCCGTTCTCTTATATTGTTTTTAATAAGCTATTAACAAATTTATTCAAGGGTAATAAATCCTTATGAAGTCATAGAAATCAATTACTTGCTCTTATTGCTGCTAATAGATACCTCACATTTCAACCATGTGTGCTTCCAAGATGTTTTATTAAAAGTAGTTATAGCTATGTCAATTTAAATTTTTAAATTAGACGTAATTTTAATCTCTTCTCAGAATTAGGTTTTATGGGAAATATTTCTATGCCTTTGAAATTTAAGTGGTTCTTTTCCCTCCAAATTGGGACATTTATCAAAACCAAGAAAACATCAAAACCTACTCTTACACTTATCTCAAGCTTTGCAAGAAACACCAAAGTTATTAAAAAAATATGAGTGTTTTTTCAGAAAGGAAATCTAGAAAAAAAGGTGTAGCTGTCACAAAGTGCAAGTAGAGCATTTGATTAAAAAAATATCTCTACTCCCTTATACTGGGCTCATGGATGCTGCTTCTTATCAGAGTAAATAAACAAACATGTCAGAAGGAGCTCACACAGTCATGTCCTTCCTCACTCTTATCTTCACCTCCTAATTTTATAAATTTTTTACATACTTTAACATTTTCATGTACATTTACAGAAGATTTTTTTTGATCCACAGCATCACTCAGCAATAAATAGGTCCTTCAAAGTATTTTGTGTTAATTTCTTTGCAGCCCATCCAGTAAAGATGTCTAGACTTCAAAGCAGAGGCAACTACTCTTTTTTCCCATGTTTTGCTGATGTTGGAACTTGGATTTTTCAATTATAAACTTAATAATTTTTGTATTTAATTATTTGCTTCTATAAATTCAACTTTCAATGCCATTGTGCCTACATTTGGAATCTGAGGTCTCTGAGGCATGTGATTAATTGCTAAGAGTTTTTTCTTAAACATTTTTTTTCTGTTGGCTTATTTACCTGTCAGAAGATGAAGGTGATATGGATGTGTCTTTTGTGTCCCAAATAGCAATAGCAAAGTTGACTGTTTCTGCAAATGCTTTCTGCCTTCCTGATGCCATGGATCCTTGCTTCAACCTCTTCAATAACAGAGGCAATTTTTAAAAATAAATGTAAATTGTGAGAAAAACCTATTACGGCAACACCGATGTGTCTGAGATATCTGCTCAGTTTATAACATTTTGGATTGTAATTGGTTTCTGGAACTTAAAACAGATAGAAATTGGCAGGATCAGTACCAGATGAGATGTTTCTATCAGAAATCTCAGTGACTCATCAAGTAGACATACATTTCTTCAGGAGCCCAAGATATATAATGGAGTTTTAATAATATCCCCAGGAATCCAGTTTTAACAGCTTGATCTAAAGCTCTTGGTAGAGAGTATTTCCATTGGCACCACTGGGCTTTTAGTCAGTATGCTCATACCTCCAGGAAGCCTTCATTTGCCCTGGACATGCTACTCATGAGTCACCACCACATCTCTGGCACTGAGCCCAGGCAGCAGCAGCATTTGGCTCTAGAACCAGATTTGCCTCAGGATGGTGGTCATGTTGATCTGGGGTTTTGTCTTGGACTCCTACAAGAAATATTATTCCTTCTTAGCTCTCATATGAGCTTTAAAATTAATAAAAGAGGGAAATGCCATGGCCTTCATTAGCTGTGCAATATCACATGATTCCAACAACCTTGAGTTCTCCTCCTTGCATGTGACTTCTCTAACCTGACCCTCACAAGGGCTCTCCCATCAATTCAGCAGTATCAGTGTTATTCAACCTTCAGCTTTTCCACAGCATTTTCCTGGCCTCTCAAAAACATTTCTCAAAGGCTTCCCTGCTACTTCATTAATATGATCATGTGTTTCTGTTCCCCTCAACAGTGGTAACAAACCCACTTTTCCCATGGAAAGCTCTGACATTTTTGAAGAAGGTGTGCTGTAAGTGACCCCTGTTTCAACAAGTGTTTCAACAAGATGGGAGCTCTTTCTAGGGAGGCTCTTTCTAGGGCTCTCAGCTTAGTTTTGCAGCTCTGTGTTAGAGCTGGCTGTAGGCTGTCTAAACACCATTCCAATTATTCAAACCATTTATTAGAAATAGAGAGTTCAGTCATGTTTGCTCTTCTTGTCCTTGGTGCATTTCATACCCATCCAAACAGGAGAGCTGGGATCTTTCTGTGCAAACAAAAGCATTCACTCTCTGATTTCTGATATACTTCTCACCCTTTGCTGGTTGTAAAATGTTCACTAATTCAACTGGGGAGCAGAAACCTTGTCATGTGATGTAACTATTCACCCACTGCAAGCAAAAAACAACATGAAAATAAAGGCAACTGTGTGTGGAGCTGCCATATGCTGAAGTTTACTGCTAGAAACTATGCAATGAGAGCTGTGACTAGCAGACACTTGTTACATCTGTACAATGAATATTTTTGACCAGCTTTTCTCAGCACATGTGTGAGTGTAAAACAATATTTTCTATGGAAAGTCTCTCTAGAAATCTCAAGTATGACTTAAAGTAAAAAACTCAAAGTCCTAGCATGATGCTGTCTTTTTTTTCTAAGAAATGTATTCAACAGGTTTTCTGGGTAGGTTTATTGCTCTGAAAATGTGAGTCAAATTCCATGGAAAGTTTGCAATGTTCTTCTGAACAAAGAAGACTGAACACAGTGAAACTTGCTGGAAAGGTTGCATAAATTTTTAGATCTCCTGTATGAGCAACACTGTGGGATTAAAAATAAAAAGGCTGGGTTTATAAGGTTCCAATCTATATCTACCTGAAATAAAGGAATAAGAAGGTAAGTGAACTGAAAGTAATCTTTTGCTGCAAACCTTGCAAAAACTCCAGCATCTTTTCCATGAGTCTCATTGAGAACACCACCCTGTATAAGTCAATTATACTTTTGCAAGTTCACATTGACAGAGCCAGGACTTGACCCTCTGACCACAGAGCCATGAAAGGTTATTACAAGTTTGTCATATTATTGCTGTGTGGGAAATTTCCATCTTGCCTGCAAAACACACACAGAAAGGAGGCAAGGAAGGGAAAATATAATATTCTTTTTAATTGCTTTTTACCAAACCATGCTCTCTTTTCTTGCCTCTTTTTCTCTGAATTGAATACACCATTTCTTCAGGTTTATTTTTGGGTATGTTTTGAAGTGGGCAGGAATCACCTCTTTTGCAAATGACTTTCTGCACTATGGAACCTGTTCTCCTCTCCATATACAAAGTAAAGATATGGTAGCAAGTACAAGAGGAGTTTGTCCTCTGTTCCCTGGCACCATGCAAATATCTCTGATAACATTTGAAGATGATACCAGAATGACATCTTCAGCAGTATTTACATTTTCTTTTTTTAATAAATCTCTAAACATCTGTTCTTCTTCAGAGTTTTCTTTACTTCAATCACTCAGTCTGCATGACAATTTTTATGAGCCTTCATAAAGGTGTTTGGGTTTCCCAATACCTTCTTGCAAATTGGACTGACCAGGAGGAGTTAAGAAGAAGCTGAAATGGAACCAGATGTATCTCAGGAATTTCTTTGAACCTGCAAAAATATTGTTTATGGCAAATATCCAGAATTTATTACAATCTTCTCTTCTTAGACCACAGGCCATGGTTCTCCTTTCACTAAATGAGAATAATTATCTTGAAATACATGCAGCTGCCCTGGTGCAAAACCAGTGTAATTGGCAGAGAAATCTTGCTCCATATATTTATGTTCATTCCCTTATAATAAAATTTCTTGATCTTATTTTAAATCTGATTCTGTTTTTAAAGGTAAAAGAAAATGAACCAATGTGTTTCCTCAGATATACAGCTACAAGCTCCTTAAATTGATCTTCACTTCAGCACAAGCTGCAGAAGCTTCACACTCAGCAGAGAATTCCCAATGAGGCCTTGGGAACATTCAGTATCTGCCTGCTACAAATTAATCCCTCGGGAGATAAGTATCCAACATCTTAGAAGGAATGAAAACCTTTTGTAAGTGAATGCTTTTATTGTCTATTACAGTCCTCATATGAGTTTACTTAACAGAGAGTTGCCAAGAGACCACTGACACTTTGCATTTTCTGCAGGTCCTTATGTATTTTCTGGAATACACAGGAAGCTGCTGTGAATTTATAGAACAGTTTGTTCTGGTGCATCCTAGTCACAGCTGTGTGTGTTCATGTCATGAGTAATTAGGCAGGCAGAAGAGGTGTGTATAATGTCTTTACTCATTTTAACCAACAGCCTCTTTCAAATTCCCTCCTGTTGTTTCCTCAAGAGGTGGCATAGAAATTTCTACTAGCACATTTAATCAAGTAAAGCAGAGATTAGTTAAGACCCCTCTAGCTCCATGAAATTAAAACACATTCCTCCTAGGGAAGAGACCATAATAAGTTATTCTACACCTGGTCATGATTGCAATTCCTGAGTCCTAGAAAGCTCCTGAAAGCCTCTGGTCTGTTATGTGCAAAGGCAGAGAGTGCTGGACTGGTGTGGGATGTATGGTCAGGGTCAAACACTCAAATGGAGCCTCTTGATACAATTTTCTCGAGCACTGCCAGAGAAGGGTTCAGCAGCACGGGTTTCAGGTGTATCTGAGCTGGAGCCCTCAGTTTCCAACTGAGTCTGTTGTGCCTGCCCCATAACCTAGGGCTGCTCAGAGGGTGTGGGCTGGAGCATTCTTGCCCTGGCAGGTTTGAACCCACTCTCCCTTGCCAGTGGCAGTCCTTCCACCCAGGAGGTGCAGATGGGAGCTGCAGTCCTCCAGAACTTGTAGCTGACTAAAGGACCAGGTCTCTGGACCTTGGAAATCAGTGTTCATGATCCAGCATTTTTAGAGTCCCTGCTGAAACAGAAGAAGGCAGTAGATCAAGCACTCTGTTTAATGGCACACCTCCAGCTTTGGCAGGGGAAGAGAAATGAAAGCAAGGAGGACACCTGATGATGCAGTGTTGTGGGTCCCCAGGACGAGGTGAGAGATGAGAATTTGACTCCGAGTTCTCAGAAGGCTGATTTATTATCATATCATATCATATCATATCATATCATATCATATCATATCATATCTGCTATACTAAAACTATACTAAAAAGAATAGAGAAAAGATACATCAGGAGGTTAGAAAAGAATGAATAATAAAAACCCATGACAGACTCAGAGAGTCCGACACAGCTGGCTGTGATTGGCCACTAAATAAAAACAATTCACATGTTTGGATAAACAATCTCCAGGCCACATTCCAGAATAGCAAAACATGGAGAAGCTGAGGCTTCTCATCTGCCCTGGAGAAGAAATCCTGCTGAAGGGATTTTTCAGAAAATATCACGGTGACAACCTGAGATGTGGAAACCACCTTCTTCTTCGGCAGCCCAATGTTTGATGCTGATTTTTGGCTAAGAGACCAAAACCTTTGGTTTTTAGCTAAAAGCTAGAATAGAGTTAATGCTAACTAAATACAAGTAAGCACTCTTTCTGTCTAGACACACAAGAATGAGTATTCTACAGAATATTATTTTTTCCTGTTTTTTTTTTTCCACCATCAGTGGGGAGGACCCTGCTGGCAGATGAAGGAACAATGTTGTTAGGTATTTTTTTCTAATCTATCTCCTTCATTCACCCAAGGTGTTACAGTAACTGAAGTGTAAAGCAGTAGTTTTTTAACATATTTGATTTTAACACAAAGAAAATAAATCTAGAGGTATCTAGCACACCTGGAGTGACAGTTACAGACATTGAGAGCAACTGGTTTATTAGTCAGAAAATACTATAGAAAACCTTAGGCCATTAGATTTATTTTTTATTGCACCTCAAAACAATCTATCCTTTCTCATACAGGCAACTAAACGTAAATATGTATGTTCATATATAGAGATCCCACATGGATTTCATCCAAGGATCCCTTAATGCATGCATTTTCCTCTCTAAAGACATTATTAAAAATGCCTGAAATTATTTATCTAAATTTTATTACAGATATAAACAAAAATTGGGTCTGTCTAAAAATCTAATTTTTAATTTCTACTGAGTTGTAGACATACTAAATCTTAAAGTCTGAACTCTCTCTGAAAAAAATATTACTTTTTTTATGTTCAGACATATGCTGAAATAGGAACAATAGGCAGTGTCTTTTCCATAAATCTATTCCACCATGGAAAAAAGCCATTTTCTGAGAGTGCCATAATCATTGAATTATTTCTCAGCTACTATTGTCACTGATATTCTACTGAGTAATGTAAATTTGAAATATATAAATTAAAAAATATTATATGCTATATTGATCAACCAGTGCTAATCTTAAAACCATTTAGAACTCTGTGCACTTATTTGTGCAACTTCCACTGCATTTTCTGAACAAAAAATAATAAAGGAAAATATAGTTTTTTTTAAAAGAGCTGAGTCCCAAAGGTACCTCTTCAAATAAAGAATAATTCTGTATATTGTTATTGTGTATTGTCTACCTTGAGATCTACTCCTGTCAGATTAAAAAAGACCTGTTATAGTCCTTAGTCTAAAAATACTGTTTCTCTCTCTTTTTGTTGTATGTCAGACTCCATCAGCTCTCTCCCACAAGGTACATCTTGCTACCACATCCCTACATCCATGCTGCAGAGGAGCTTTCTCAAACCCTAAAACTCTGCAGAGAACACCTGAAATTTTTCTTGACTCTAACCTCAAGGTACAGGAAACTCACCTTTTATATCTGTCTTTTCCAGTGTTCTGTCTACAACTCCTGGAGGTACTTTGGCTGTTCCTAGGGAAGGCAGGAAATATAGCTAACAAAAATAAATCTGTACTCACTAGTGTTATATTTGCAGCTCCATTAGGATTTTTTTTCAGGGTATATAAAACACAAAATTTTGAAAACTTTTGCTCTAGGATCTTACAGTCCAGACTTTGGGCACCGGGCAGTATATGGAAGAAAGACAAGTAACAAGGAAACTGGGGAAAAAAGGATGCAACAGAAATTTACTGAAAGTACAGATGCTGATGGGGTAGAATTATTATTATTAATATTATTTTTTTGTTGTTTTTTTGTTATTACTGCTCTTGTTGTTATTAATAACCTGAAAAGCAAACCATAACCCTTGAGCAGAAAAGTATCAGTGCAGGGAAAATGTTCCATATGCCTGTGTATAAATAGATCTGGTAGAGAACATAACAATAGCTCTGCTGCTGCTCTCTCAGAGCTGGGCTGAACCTGATTGTTTCTTGCTGCCTTCACTGAGGATGAGAGGGAGCCATTGTAATGGGACTGCCTATTAACAAGGATGTAACTCAGTGAGGCAAACAGTAATTGTACAACAGGAGGAGCAGACTGGGTAGGTTTGACATGTCCTCAAATTGGTTGTCTCTGTTGGAAAGCAGTGGCAAGCTCTGCCTCTGCCCCCTAAATACTTAAAGGAAAGAACAGAATGCTTAATCACTGCAAGGGCTCGTTGCCCTGTACTGTGGGTTAATCCCAGAATAATTAGTTTCTGTGAGTCATGTCTGCAGGAATCATACAGAACCACAGAATCACAGAAATTCTGTGCTGGAAGGGATCTGAAAGATCATCTAAATCCAATTGACAATTCCCCTGACATGGGCAGGGATTCCACTAGGCCAAGTTGCTCAAAGCCCATCCAGCCTGGCCTGGGACATTTACAGAGATGAAACATTTGCATCTTCTCTGGGAAACCTGTACCAGAGTCTCACAATGCTCACAGTGAAGAATTTCTTTCTGATATCTAATCTAAAACTACCTCTGTTGGTTTGGAGCCATCACTCCCTGTCCTATCACTGGGTGACCTTGTAACATTTCCCTCTCCAGCTTTCCTGTAGGGCCCCTTTGGGTGCTCTAAGGTGCCCTAAGGTCTCCTTGGAACCCTCCCTTTTCCAGGTTGAACAATCCCAATTCTCTCATCCTGTCAGCACAGGAGAGGTGCTCCAGCTTTCTGGCCATCCTCATGGCTCTTGTCTGGACTCCAACACGTCCCCATCCTTCTGATGTTGGGGGCATCCCACCTCCTTGCTCACCACACAGTGTAAGAGGAGCTGAACCTGCTCTGTGGTGTCAGAGCCAATGTAACTCAAAAGATGCCAAAGAGCTGATCACTATAAAATGAAGAAGGCAGCTGTAGTTCACATTTAGTTTGGGTAATGGGTGTTTTCTTTAAGAAACAAATTACATCAAAATAGAAGCTTTTCTGTTTGTATTTTTCCTTCTCCTTCATGTGTGTGTGTCTGTGTTTTGGGCATTCATTTCCTATACCCTAGGAGGCATTAACAAAGGTAGATATTTTCATTTTCTGGTAGTGAGTCTGATTACACCTTTCAAGGGAACATGCAATGGGCAGTATTTTTATGATTTTGTGAAGACAAATATTTATCTTTCACAGGGGTGTTGTGGCTAAGCAATTCATAATTCATTACATAAGTCACATCTGAGAACACCCTCTTGATTTATTGTCTGTGGCAGAATTGGACTGCCAGCTCTGAGCTATACTTTCTTACATGTCAAATTCTGAAGTACTAATACATCTAATTCTTTTATATATATATGTCTGAGGGTAGTAAATGATAAGAATTATTAAAGCTCTTCAGGTCTTCAACCCTTATTTTCAATCTTCTTAATTGTCAGAGTCTACCATTTAGATCTAATGGAAATGTTGTAGGAAGAATATTTTTTTCTATTTTATTGAAGCATTTTATTGAATTTTATTTGGTGTTTTTAAGGCAGATTGTTTTGGCAACAGAAATCTCCCTGGTGTCCACTGGTTATGGAGAAAAAGCCTTTCCCCTGCCCTCCTCCTCTAAGGCTGACTTCATAGAATCACAAGTTGATGTTCTGACACTTCTCTGAGAAATAAAAGACTTTTTTCAGAGTTCTCCTCTTCACAGGGAACAACAAGAACAACTTGTGAAACATTGATGGGTGCCACAAAATGAAATTGGCCTTCTCCAGCTCATTTTAATTTCCACAGTAAGGGCACACACAACTTCCTTAGTCCTTTGTGAATTCATCTGCTTGAGACCCCATGTGTGGCCATTATTCCATGAGCTGCCACACACAGGGCAGCCTCAAGTGGCATCTGTTGTATTTACATTCAAATATTTTCTCAAAGGAAATGATAACCTGTAGTTCATGTTAGTTTTTTAATCAGAAGTCCTGGACAAGCACTTTCTCTTATAATAAATTTAGTTTTGCCAGATTTTAAACATTAGAAAAGAAGCTCCTTTGTTTAGAAAAAAAAAAGGAAAAGCAAGTAAACAAATAGGAATCTGTGAATGCAGCAAATTTCCTCTTGATTTTCCCTTGTACTGAAAAAGGAAAAAAAAACCAATTCAGATGTCCTGCCCAAAGTTTGGACAACCTGAGCCCAATGGTCTAAAATGCATTAGCAGACATCTAGAGCTTGGGATTTCTGCATCACACTGGCTGGCCAAAAAACTGTGGCTGGCCAGTGTTGTGGTTTTATCCTGGCAGTTAGTTTAGCACCACAGAGTCACTATCTCACTCTTTCCACCAACCAAAACAAAACAAAAAACAGGAAAAAAAAAGAAAACCAACTTTAAGAAGCCAAAGCCTAACAATATAAGCAAGTGGTGCAAAAAAATCCAGTAACTCACAACCATCCAACAGATTCTCAGTCTGCCCCCAGGAAATGTCAATTCTGGCAAACTTCCTCTGCCACTGTATTTATTACTGAGCACAACACAGCTCAGTAATATTGGAATATTCCTTTGATTAGTTAGAGTTAACAATCCTGGCCATGTTCTCTCCCAAATTGTTGCCCAGAATAAAGAGTAGAAAAGGCCTGGATTCTGTGTCAGCACTGCTCAGCAATGACTAAAACATCCAAGTGCTACCAACACTGCTGCCATCACCCATCCAGAACATAGCACTATACAAGCTGCTATAAGAAAAACCAACTTTATCACAGACCAAGCCATTATTATTATTATTATTATTATTATTATTATTATTATTATTATTATTATTATTATGTGGGCAGAAACTACTCAGCAAGAAGTCCCAAATCTTCTTGCTCACGGACACACACAGAGGATGAAACATAATCTAGTGATATATAAAGATCCAGAAAGATTGAGCACCAAGGGTCATTCTTTGCCTGGACTCTTGTAAGTCAGTTGCTGCCCTTGGCTGCTGACTGAACTATCTTTTATGCACCTAAAATCTTAAACTTCTACAAGAAGACTAGAGGGCTTAGGTCCAAGCTCTGGAGTCTGCAGGTTAATGTTGTACAAACGAGTTCATTTTGCAGGGCTAGATCTGGTTGCTTATCCTTCAGAGACCCAGAGGATGGCTTGGGATGATGAAAGAGAGTTTTTGTTCTGTTACTGTTTCCCTGTATATTATTATTGCCTAGAATTGAAAAGATTTTGGTCCTCGTTCCCCAGCATGTTTTCTTTGGGCTCAGTTCAGGTAACAACTTGTACAAAAATCCTGGGATTGATATAAGGAAGTTTTTTTCTGGTATTGCCATTTTCTTTCTATAAAATCAAGCTCAGTGTAGATCTCAGATGGAAATCTCTGACAGAAAGGACCATTAGAGAACAACAGGAATTCTGTAAAATCTGCTTTAAAAAAGAGGAATAAGCAAAATCTCACACTACCACAGCTAAGACATTAAAAAATGACATTTTCTGATGTATTTTTCTTTCATTTTAAAGAACTGTATAAACAACATGATCTATTTCTGCTTACTGGTACAGTGAAAGGATCCTAAATCAATGAAACAGCTGTACAGAGATGTAATACTAATTATGAACATGAATCTAATGTTTATGAGTATTTGGCCATGTAAATTTTAACTTTGTTGAACCAGAGACATGAGTAGGAGGAACAAATAGCCCACCCATTACATGAAATAGATATGTGCCTCTCTGCTCCTCTTAATAATTTGTGCTGTGACATCTTTTCCACCTGAAAACTTGAGTTAGTAATGCCTGACACCCCTCCTTTCAGGGGGATGATCACTGGAGTGAATTCTCAAAAGAGAAAAGGAATCCAAGAGAGATTGCAGCCCATGTCTTTAGTAAGTTCTTCAGGTTTTAAACAACTAAGTTGACAAGGCAAAGCCCAGATTCTCAGTAGCAGCTGCTCTGCTCAGCAGCCACACACGGAGTAGGTGTTCAGCAGTTCTGTCTGGAGCACAAGAGATGTATAACCTGCACTTGAAGGAACCGTTCTGAAATCTGGCATCAAGTGAGTATCAAAACAATAACTCTGACTCCTGAGCTTATTCTTTACTTCATGAGGTCCAGGGGAGAACATAACATCACATTCAGGTCCTTTAAACCAACACTTTTGTGCAGAGCACTGAGCACTCACTTGGGCATTCTCATGAACTATTTTCATGAACTAACTGATGACACCATTTTACAAAAGTTATCAATATCTAGGTTTATCTTGCATATGGAAATAGGCATGAAAAGGTCTTCTGTAATGGTTTACAGAGGTAGCCTTTTTACTTGGGCCAGTTTCTGTGCACAAATTCAGCTGCAATGCTAAGTATAATCTTTAAAAATACACTATACTGGGTTTGACAGTTCAGGTACTCAGGAATATCTTTTCTTGAGGAGACGAATCAGGAACAGAATATTAACAGTCTCAGAAGCTTATTAAGTTTGCACCAGAGAGGGACTTCTAAAGGTTCTAAAAAACGTTGAAATGCTAATATTTCAAGTGGAATAATTGAATGCAAATAAATTTACTCACCATGTTTGTCATTAAGGTCAAAAAGGGTGTATCTATTCACTCTGGAAGAAAACACATATTTTCTTCTTCTTAAAAGGCATATACAGAGTTTCACAGAATCATCTGTTGTCTCTGCAAGTGATGCAGAAGGAAACTGTCTTAATAAATGCTATTCAGTTGTTGAAATGTGTGGTACAGCAAAGAAGAGTAAAAATTAAAATTATTTGGTATTTCTGGTAGAAAACATGGCTTAATGAAAGTCCCATTTGATTAAATAGTATTTGACCTAGCAGAAGTTCCACATGATAACTTGAAATGTAAAAAATCCATGAAAGGAACAGGATTTTCAGCTATTTCTCATTCTAAGGATTCACAAGAGAATCAGACAGCCATGGATACAAATCTCTGTTCCTGTGTAAGATTGCCACATGCTGTGATCTACAGTCTTGCTGGATCACCAAACAGTATTAAGTATTAAAAATGTGACTGCAAGACACATTCTAAAAGTGCTCCAAAACTAATTTAGTTTGCTGGCTGAGCTTGACCCCACATGATTCATTGCTCTTAATAATCACTGCAGCAGTGTAGAACTTCATCTGAGAGCTTTCTCCTTCTAATTTAAAAGCTTATTAGAAAGGCTGCTTATACTTGATTTAATACCAGCTTGAGCTACAAAACTATTGTCATGAGAGTCTGTTCCTTCCAATGCAAATCAATTCAGCCAAAAACTTAATGCAGAGGAATGTGAAAACAGGTAATTGTAAGGAGTACAATATAGAAATACTGACAGAGGGTCTATAAATGTTGTGTTTGTTGAGTCAAACTGAATCAGAAAATTTTGTTACTGTTTTTTATTAGTATTGTCATAATTAAATATATCCTATTGACAAGAAATAACCTAAAATAATAGAGAGAGGCAAAGAATGGCTTCTTATTGCCATGTTTCATAGACACATTTCACTCTTTCTAGGTGGGAGTAGTTTTCAGCAAAATACAAAAGTAAATCCTCCAGGATGCTTAAGAATATATTGAAGTTCTTTTTGTGTTGATAAAGAAGGTGAGGAGATAAAAAACATGGCAGGAATTTTAACTTCAATGGAATGACAATACTGGCTACAGTTCAAAGCTGCACAAGAAAAAGTATTTAAGAATAAAAAATTGAGTTAGAGGATATTTGAAGTGAACTGTTTCTAATCTTGATTTACAAGCTGAAGGTTGAGAAGCTGTAGGTGCACAGGTGATGTGAGTCAGTACAACTTCAGTGCAACTGCTAGAAGTAGAAAGAAGGGGAAGTCTAAGCAACTCCATTTGGTTGGAGTTTTATTCCCTTTCAAAGAACAAGCAGATAAGATAGGAATGATGTAATAAAGGAAGCAAGAGTGGGAACTTAGCACTCAAACATTAGTAATAAATGAGTTTGCAAACTGGTTCTGACAAAGGGACTCCAGTAGCAGTTCAGAAGAGTGCAGTGAATTGAGAATGGGTTTTGTGTTGGGCTGGAAGCAATAGAAAAAGTGAAGGAAATTGAATGCATTAAAAAATTTGATGTCTGAACAAGAACACAGTTAACAAGCTCAGTGTTGAAAAATAAAAAGCAGTAGATGCTGAAGAAGAAAAAAATATATGCTGTTGTATTTTTTTAAGTTTTTCAGTTAAACATACCAGTGACACAAGTATAAAACAAAACAGGTTAGCAAATGTGTGTTCAGAGGTTAGCTAAGTAAATAAGGCAGAAGGATGTTAAGCAACAAGGTTTATGTTGATTTATGAAACATTGGGCAATTATATTAGAACATTATACAGATGTTATACAGACCATTTAAGTGGTGTGGTTTCATCCAGAATAATATCTTTAATAAAATGGAGTTGTCTCAAGAAAGAGGCTGTAAAAGGGGAGCAGAAAGAGGGAAAAATAATTGCCATGAAGAAAGAAAAAACAGAGACACTTGGCTGAACAGAGGGCGAAGAAAAAACTGGAATTCTAACCCTTCGAGAGTAGGGACATAAGAAAAAATATAGAAAAAAGTAAAGATACAATGAATCATTCCAATCTGGGAATTTGCTTTTACAAGATGGGAAATCACTGGTTTTGATACTTCAGACAAAAACCAAAACATTGTGGGGCCATCAGTTGAGGTACTAGGTATCAACTTCAAAACCCATATAAGAAAATACTTTTTTCACAGACCTTTGAAGTGTAGAACATGTATTTATACTGTAGTTCTCAAAGCCAAGGATGACCTTGGGTCTGAAAACTTCCCAAGGTTCAAAGAACAGGGTGTTTCTAGATGTATTAGCAATATCCAAAGTTACAGAATTTAATGCTAAGATAAACAGGAGAAGAGACAACAAAAAACATGCAGGAGAATTTATGCAACCATAATTCTCTGTGATTTGGAGGAGCCTTCTAGGAGGAGGCAGATTTTGTCATGTCTAAGTGTTAAACTGCTTGGCTCTTTCTGCAGAAATACCTGAATTTGGCCATCACTGGAGGAAGTTTGGCTAAATTTGCCAGCCTACAGATTGGAAATTCTTTCCTTTACTCATGCTGTGAGCCTGAGACAAAGGTAAAATCTTCAAGAGAAATTCAAGCTGTGAAGGGGAAGAAGTGAAGAATATAGAAAAAATAGAACACAAAACTCAGGTTTAAGAGTAAAGCAAATAAATGGAAGATGTGTTTTTAAGGCCATATCTGCAGAGGACACTGGAGTGCAATGGTTCAGGGGTTGAAAACAGAGCAGGCACAACAACACGGAGCTTTATCTGACCCATAGAACAGATACTTATAGAATATTGTGCCTCATTGCAGAAACACCTCTGACACCTCAGGACTCCTGGCACTGTGTGGTGCAAACCCTTTGGTGAGGGTGTCACTCCCATCACCACCAGTGGGAGAAGGGAAAAGGCTAAAATAATGTCATATTATTCCTGAGCATAAGAAGTGATGTCTGCCCCACAACACAGAACAAATAAAGCTGCTTTCACTCTGGTTCAAAGCAGCAACTCACTGGACACTGAGGAGAAGGTGCTATCCAGCACTGTTAATGCTTGGTTTTAAATGGAATGGCTGAAAGGGTTTTGCTATTATTGCTTGAATTCTCATCCCAGCTGAGTGTGACCAACATGAAGTTAAGCCATTTAATCAGGCAATGTCTTTCTTCTGCAAGCATCGGTGCTCCAGTAAGTGACAAAAGGCACAAAACACAACATTTTCAGCAGGAGAAAACAAGAATCTCATAGAAAAATGCTCAAAAGGAACATAGAAGGTAAAGTTTACAATACCCTCTCCCCAAAAGAAACTGAATTAATTTTCCTCTTTGGTTTTTTTTTGTTGGTTTTTTTTTTTTGTTGTTGTTTTTTTTTTTTTTGGTTTGGTTTGGTTTGGTTTGGTTTGGTTTTTTTTTGGTTTTTTTTTTTTTTTTTTTTGTGTGTGTGTTTGTTTGGTTTTTTTTTGCTTGGTTTGGGTTTTTTTGTTTTGGTTTGGTTTTTTTTAGGGTGGATCTAAGCTGCTTGCTGGAGTAAGCTTTAGCTTACTAAAAATCTTTTCAGGATCTCCTAGTTTAAGAATCCTGTTTCTGGATGTATGTCTTTCACATGAGCTTCAGATAATTTCATTCTTTGTGTGTGCTTGGGTGAGCAGTTATCAGTATCAGATCTGTGGCAGAATCAAAAGTTCAAAGGGGAGGTAGCTACAGAGTTACACTGCAGGAGAGCTTCCTGTGTGGGCTTGAGGGCTCAAAAAGCAGACAGAACCCTTGACTTCATGCCCTGGGAAGATGAGCTATTGGGTCTGTTTGTAAAGTAATGTAGGGGGAAAAAATTTCCCCCTGAACTGTGACCCTCTTTAAACCTCTTAATCGAACAAACAGTCCTTGGTGCCTCTTTGGAGTCACTGGAGCACACATAAAGCTGCCATCAGTCTGGCTGCTCTGAGAAAAAATTGTGTTTGAAATACTTCTTGGTCTTTTTCCCAGCTAATTAAAATTAAAAGAAGTGCATGGCCAGCCTGACACCTGCTTTCCTGTGTCCACACATCATCCTTGTGTAAAACATGAGTGAAGTGGGCAGGTTTCCAATAACTGAGGCTCTCTGCAGAAAAATTCCTCTTTTGCAGTTATACAAGTATTTATTTAAGTCTACATTTAGGAACTAGGAACATACTAGAAAATGAGTTTTCCTAGTGCTGAACTTCAGGTTACTGTGTTCTTCTGTGTGTTTGAACTTCTCCTGAAATATTCAGGAACCATCTGAATGCAGTCCTGACTAACATGCTCGAGGGGACACTGGGAGGTTGGACTAGGTGTCCTCTGATGCTTCCTTCCAACCCTCCCCATTCTGGGATTCTTGGATACTCTCAAAAGCACAATGAACTCTTCCTCATTTCTAGCCACTGCCTCCAGCTCGTGGGTACATGGAAGGCACAGAAACGCCCTTCTCCAGCTGCCTGCAGGGAGTCATCCTCCAGGTAATGTGGGGCTCATAGCTGGAGATGTGGCCTCAAGGGACGTGCAGCTGAATATTGGCTTGTTCTTGCCTGGACAGCAGCAAGACAAATACGAGCAAGGGACGTTTGTGCAAAGGGGGATGTGTGTCTGTGTCTGTGTGCACGGACTCACGGGCACAGGGACACACGGACACTGGAATTACGGACACGCCGGTGCCGCTCTCCAGGGTGCTGCAGGAGGAGGCTCCCAACTCCTCCGTCCTCTTCAGGGTTTTCCCATTTTCTCCCCATTACAGACCCTTCAGGATATGAACCCCTGAGGTTCAGGTCAAGGAGGGCCTGGTTTTCTATGGCCAAAGTCAAGTAAAGCTTTTATGAGGCAGAGAATTCACGCCACACACCTGTACACAAATCAGAGAGAATTTTATGTAACTCTTTGCCTTTTAAGACCTTTGTGTCACAGCTCTAAAAACAATTTAACTTACCATTAAAAACAAAATCATATCCGTGTTTGTCCCCTTGTTAATGTTTTTTACCTCCTATATCATATAAATTTAGGCAAAATACTTCCTTCTTGTTTTCTTTTTCCTGAAACAAACATTTCTGTCTGTAATCTGAAGTATGTCTGACAACCTTGAACATATGCTATATCATGATTATCAGTCGTTGTCTTCCCAAATCTGGACAAAGTTGACACTGATTCTCAGCAGATATATTTTGCAGCTTGTTGTGCAACTTGTTTCAGATCTGCCCACATGGCTCACTGCAGCATTTGCAAGGAATAATTATTCCTACACAAAACAAACAAAAAACCCCCCAAAACCAAAAAAAACCTAACCAACAAAAACTGCAGTGAAGATCTGCAGTTGATAGGGGTTTATTGCTGGGATGATAACTACGTGCATGCTTATATTAAAAAGTGCTCCATCAGTTTTGCTGTGCCTAGCAGAATGCTCTCCAGATACTGTGCTTATCCTTAATAAAAGAGTAGATTTGATTTTCCAGTTCGCCACCTAGCTGCCTCACAAGAGAGAGGATCAGTTTGGCTCTTAGAATTAGATCCTGAGTCCCATCTAATCCTGTTGGGAATTTCCACTGCATCCATTTTCATCTGATTTGAATAATTCCCAGTATGTTGTGCTTTGGGACACAAAACAAAAAGAGTATCATCATTCAGGGGAAATGGAAAAGAAAAGATTGATGATTTTGTATTGACCAGGCAGTTTAATGTAGCTGGTAGGTGAAAGCAACACCCCTCTTTGCCAGCTGTTCTGGAGGACTCTAAAGTTTGAACTGAGAAGAAACTAAGATGTTCTTTGTTCCCTAGCACTAGTGAGATTCAAGCTACCATGTGTTAATGCTTCACTGCCTACCCTGGCAGATCTAACTGTGCTTTACAACTCTCCAAGAAATGCACTGCCCTGAACATAGCTGAGGGATTACACATCATTTTCTGTTAAAGGTTTGGCCATCAGTTTATTTAACTCATTTAATTTCCTCATATCTGTGTCTATTAAGAATTTATTTTCACATAGTCTGACTTGTTTTTTGTCTCAGTTTGTATTTGTTCCTTTCTTTCCTCTTTCTCTCTGTGTTCCACCCTGTCAGGATGATTTGCAGTTCCATTGTCCCACTCTCACCACCATTTTCCCATCATCTTTCAGGCACCTGCCTCTCCCTTGCATTAAACCCAGCTATCCACTGCAAGGCTGGGAGTAAATAAATGTAGAAGTCCAAGGGCCTTTCACTATTTGCACTAAGAATCTGTTTGCCTGGTGTTTTCTTGCACAGAGAAATTAGGGCTTCATCCTGCTCTTCCCAGTCCTGTTTGCCTAAAACTGCTGGTAAAACCTCACAGGAAAGAGGTGCTCTCCATACACATGGCTCTCAGAGCCACTTCTTTCCCCTGGGAGGTGACATGTCCACCTCCAGCAGACAGCAGGGAGAGGACCACACCTCCTAAGGCAAATCAAGCATTTTGGTTAGCAGAGCTGGCTGTTCCCTGGCCTTGCTCTCTCAGTCCCCCAAGAAAGCTGTGTGCTGGCTGGGAAACAGTCACCTAAGCCATGGAGAACATCTTGGGGGGGAGCTGAACAATCAGATCCCCATCCACTGGGCATTGGCACATCTAAGCATGCACCTCCCTGCTTCCCTCATCCTAGGAAATTTGGCAAGCAGGAAACAGCCCTGGCTCTAGGTGGACATGAAAGCTTCTGGAAGTGAGAGGGAAGTCAGTCTGCCCTTTTCTCATACCCTCTCTAACACCAACCTCGTGGCAATGGGATGAAGCAGCATTCCCCCCACTGAGAAGAGAGAAATAGGAGCTGTGGGAGCATGGGGACCACCCGCCCAGCCCCTCGTAGCCTCCCTCTCTCTTGAGGGAACCTTGAGCTTCTGCAGATATCTCTGTGACCCCCAGGTGCAGATGAGAGCTGAATCAGGGAGGGAGCTCACCCTAGGAATACAATAGAAAATCTCCCCTTGGAAATGCCTGCCAGGGACACCACTCCTCTCTCTTCACCCAAGTTATGTATCCATGGGGACAGGGGACCAATCCTGCCGGGGCAAACCCCAACGAGGCAGCTCCACGCCGGGAGAAGGAGCCATTTGGGACACGTGTAGCCAGAAACAAGGAGAGCCCCCAGCAAAGTCTCTCTGGAGATCACTGGGCATCTCTGGATACGGATGCGGTTTCCTTTGGAATAGCCTCGCTGAAATTTGCTGTCTCCGCCTGCGCTCCCCGGGAGCGACTCCCGGTCCCTCTGCAGGGGAGGGAAGTTCAGCATGAGCAAACACGCGTTTCCCCACGAGCTTGCTTTTTGTTTCCTCCCAGCGAAGGGCTGAGTGCTTTGTTCTGTGGTTCCAGGACCAATTTAACCCCACTGCGGTTTAGAGCGCTGTAAATTACTCGGCTCCCTCGCCCTCCCTCTCCTTGCAGGAGCCGCGGCCGAGGAGCGTTTGGAGCGGCTGGGGAGTGAGGGGGATCGGGGAGAGGGATGTGTTTTAAACGTTTTAAGCTCAGAAGCGGCTTTTTTTTTTTTTCCCCCTCAGGAGGCGTGTCTAGCACGTAGATCTATAAAGAGGAGAGCCGGCAATGACGGATGCTCTGTCAAACTTAAAAGGTGCCAATTACCACGGAGTCACCGGGTGCCATCACGATGTACCTGCCGAGGTTGATTGAGAGCCGGGCTCGGGGAGGCAGCGCTGCTCTCACGCGTGTCGGTGGCGGGGGGGAATCTCCGCTGACAAGGCACGGAGGAGGTGAGGGTTACACGCCAGGGGTTTTCAGGACCTGGCTTTTATTTCCTTGGGAGATCACCCTTGCGAGGAAGCGAGATGCTGGCCGCTCGGGCGAGGGGATGTCCCTGCAGCGATCCGTGACGGCCGCACGGCGCTGAGCAGCGGCACTGGGGAGCCCCCTGCAGCTGGGCACGGCCACCTCCTGCCTTCACTCACAGCAGCCGTGCTGCTGAGAGCCATCCCCGCACCTCTGTCCTGTTCTGCAGTGCAGGGACACAGCCTGGGGAGTCCCCAAGACCGCCGGGGTCATCCCAGGGCAGGGACGCCCCCCGCTCCCTGCTCGCCGCTGTGGGAAGGGCTGAGTCGTGCTCGCAGCCGCTGAACTCTAATTAAATCTCCAGAAATCAACGTGCACAATCAAACACTCGCTGGGAGGGAAAGAATAACAATAATGATAATAATAAGGGGAAGAAGAAGAAGCAGGCGTTGTGACTTTTGAGGCTGCTGGTCATGCTGATTAGCGAATGTTAAAGTGTGTTAAGTGCCAAGGGCTCAGAGACAAGCGTGGGAGGTGCAGGGGTGGCCGGGGCTGAGGCTCTGTCTGGCAAAGGAAGGGACACCCAGACTGTGGAGGTGGCTGTCCCCTGCCCTGGCACTTGAAGTGAAGACAGCAATCAATCCCATGGGGCTGTGGCGTGCTTATGGCATGCTTCCCGCCTCCAAATATCAAAATCAAATATCAATACCAAATATCTGATGCAAAATTATCGTCCGAGTGCCTGGATAGCTGTCTTCCAACTCTGCTGTGAAGTCCAGGCAAAATTTTCTGTGAAAACTGAGAAACCAAGGGGCATAAGTCAGGTCCCAGGTGCCTTGATTTTCATGAAAAGCTCTAAGTAATCCAGCCCTTAAATCATGTGAAAGTGCTTTCACATAGAGAAACACAGCCTTGTTTACTGTACCTACACTGTACCTGTATAACACAGCTACCTCCAAAATTCAGAGCTCCCCATCTCCAAATTAAGCTGGTAGTAAGGAACAAAAAAGATCATTTAGTTCCAACTCCACTACCATGGGCAGGGACATCTTCCACTAGATCAGATTGCTCAAAGCCCCATCCAGCCTGGCTTTGGACCCTTCCAGGCAGTAGCCCTACAGGACTACCCTGAAGGCACATCACCCTCTTTGGGGTAAATCTACCCCTAAGACCCTTCCAGGAGCAACAGCTAGATGCACATGAGTCATGTAGACAGCTCTCTTCCTGCAGCAATCTCAGGCCAAGAAATATTTGGAGGAGTGGAGGTTGGAGTGGAGAGGAGGGGAGTGCTTGGGCTGTAGCTCCTTCAGCCTTTCAAGACAAGAGATGGGGCAGGGGAGGCAGCAGCCAAAAGCCTGGATTGCCTTCATGAAGTCCACTTCTCTTTTCTGCACTTAGCACTTCCCCCCTGCTATGCTTTGGACAATAGATGAGATGGGTTCCGCTCTCCTGCTTCCCACTCCGACAGCCCTATCCCAAGGGAAAAAGCAAACTTCAGAGCACAAATCAGTTCTGGTCCAGGAGAGAGGCAAATAAAAACAAAGAAAACCTAAAGATTTTTATATCAAGATTACATCCACAGAAGTGGCAAGTTTTCTTATACAAAATTAACACTTCTTAGCCTAGTGACTGTTAGTTAAAGAACAATTCTTTACACCCTGTGAGAATTAACTCTTGTTCTCAGAATGTACCTGTTTTCCCTTATTTGTCATTGTGCAAAATGTGCAAAATTTATTTGTCAATGTGCATGAAAATTTCAGAACCACAATCAGTTTAAGAAACTGAACTGGATTTAGTGTAACAACATTTTTCCACAATGTGTGGACCTCCGATGACTGCAATAATCTAAAAGCAAGATCTCCTTCTCTCTTTTTCTTCCCACATATTGCTTTTACACTTACAGCTATCAAGGAGTTGGATTAAAAGAAAAAACAAGAAAAGAAAAAATAATCAGAAATAAAGAGGACAGTATTGCAGGAAAAGATGGGGAGAAGGTAATTGAAAAAACAAAAAAGTGGTTCTGATGTGCAAATTGTAGATAAAGACTTATGATGAGAAAGAGGGGAGTGCCTGATGAGGAAGACGGGAGAGTGTGTTGAGAGATAACAAGAACCAGTAATTTCTATTCAGCAAAGCCACCAAATCAGAGAGCAGCGCGATCTTATTGGAGGAGAGCCTTCAACAGCAACTAATCCTGTCATATTGAAAGAAAATTGTAAATGTTCTCTGCAGAAATTGCCTTCCCATTGCAGCTAATCGAGCCCACTTGGCGCTCGCACACATCACACACCCCCGCACGCCCTCCGGGCGGGCAGCGAGCGGACCCACAGCCGCGGCAGCCGGCAAGGACATCCACCCGAGATGCTCACCTAGGCAAAGCTTCCCTCGCTCGCCACCAGCCCAACCAGGGCGGCAGCTCACCCTCACTTCCCCACCAGCTCTGGGGAAGTGTAAATTATTACCGGCTCACTCACGAGTCCCGGCTTCACCTGTTTTTAATTGCTCCAGTTTTGTCTAAACCTTTAAGTCAGGTTCGATAGCACTATTGCTCTATATTTTTTTAAATGTTATTTATTTTTTTTTTTTAAAGCTCAGCTTGGCTGAACTGAAGCAGCGACTCCCGAGGGTGTGCGTGTATATGTGTGTGCCTGTGGGTGTGGGAGGGCGAGAGGGAGCGAGAGACAAAAACTCCATCAGCCCGGACAATGCCACCTCTCGTTTAAAGCTTCCAAGCTGTTATTCTTTCCCCGCACTATCACGGTACCGAGCGCTCTGTGTTTCCCCCAGCCCAGCCCCCCTGGCTCCTGGTGGAAGATATGGAAGAGGAAGATAAAGCCGCTGGCTGCGGGCGCTGACGGCGCGCAGCCCGCATGCCTCTGCCGCCGCCGCTCCAGCGAGCCGCTTGCAGCGGGATGAGATGCAACTTCTGCTAATTGGATCACAGGTAGGAAAGCTTTGCTTTTTACTGACGTTTCCTCTCTCTTCTTTTTTTGCTTTTTTCTTTCCATCTTCTTTTTTTTGGTCTTTTTTTTTTTTTTTCCTCTTGCCTTTTCTTTCACGTCCTCTACCCTCCGCCCCTTCTTCGCCGCACCTAGGATTTCATCCGCTGCTGTCATAGGAAAGCTCCCGCCAAGGAAACAATGTCTAAGAGACGAGCTTTTGCTTCCTGGCAGAACAAGCAGAGCAGACCATAGGGAAACTTTTGCTGAATGGGTCACAGCTGAGCGGGCCACCGGTGAGAAGCAGCGAGAGGAGATTAGGCAAAGCGATTGTCCCCAGCACAGAGCCCTTGTCTGTCGAGTTTCAGTTGCGATATTAATCCCAGAACCGAGCCTGTCGTGGCATAGCGGGAGAGACACAGTAGAGAAACCTTCACATTTTTCAAGCTCCGTACACAGGGGGGTTTTATTACAAAAGCTACATTCCGACACAGGCTCATCTGCCGGGCTGCCGCTCCCAAATCCCGCTGTGACATGTTTGCCGGCGACTCCTGCAAAATGTCAGCGGGAGCGGGAGCGGAGCCGTCCCCGGGGAGCGGAGCCTGCCCGCGGTGCGCGCTCGCTGTCGGGCGGGACGGGGCGGGCGGGATCGGGATCGCTGCCCTGCGGGACCAGGAGGGATGCGGGGTGCCGGGGAGGGAGCTGCCGGCGCTTCCCTCGCCCCCCGAGTCCCCGCTGTGCCCGGGAGCAGCTCCCGCTGCCCCATCTCCCATGTCCTGCTCGGGGAGGGGAGCGGGCTCGGAGGTGGGAAGGGTCTGGGCTTTCCCCGGCTCATTTCCGGCCCCGCTTCCCCGCATCCTTGTCCTGGCTTCGCTCCCTGGAGCAGGGAGCAGGGTGATGCGGGAGAGGATGGGCCGGGGCCGGCTCGTCCCCCTGTCCCGGTCCCGGCCGTGTCTCCGGGCTCCTTTTACTTTCGCCGTGCACCACCATGGGGTGCTTAGGGCCAGAAGGAGGGAGCTGACAATGAGAGGGAACTCAGATCAAGCTGTGGGAGAAAAATTTCCACCCAGAAACAGCCCTGGGGCATCGAGGTGCTCGTGCAGCCCCACAATAAGGCTGTGTCGGGGACTCTGAAGGGACTAAGTGCTTTCTGATTTCAGGGCACTTCTCCTGGCTTTGTGCCTTCCCACCGGGCTGCCCCGTGGCTTGGCGGCTGCCCCAGCACCAGGGTGATGGGGAAAGGCGGGCTGGGAGCTCCTCTGCTCTCCCCTGCAGGGCAGCCCAGCCCCAGGGCCCTGATGCCAGGTGCTCCTGGAGAATGGCTGTGCCCGGCCCATGAGTGAGTCCTTACCCCTTTACTGGGTGAAGAACAAGGGACAATTCCTCCCACCCCTGTAAGATTGTTTATTCTTACTGTTTTGATTTGCTAAAGTTCCTCCCAGGGCAAGGAGATGGCTTTTCCAGCTGGAAATTCTTGTTGTAAATCTAGCCAGAATGACATCTATTCCCATTTTTATGTGTCAACCAGTGTGTTGGCACATTGGCTTGTCCTTGTCCCTTAAGGAAGATACTCTCTTTGCAGAAAGAAAAAGGCAAGGACAAAAAAAGAAGCTCTAACCTCTGCTTGACAGCCTGTTCTTGCAGCTATTTGGTGGATAAAGCAAATCCACAAACTATAAAAAAGGATAAGGAAGGTTAATACAGGAGAGCAGAAGCATGCATGCTGTCTGCCTTTATGGTATTGCATCACTTGCAATCACAACCCCTCTCTGAATACACACCAGCTTTGATTGTGTGGTTTATGACCACCAGCTGCTCTCGGTGATTCATCTATAAACCTCTTTAAGCTACACAGAATACAGTTCCTTGTTCCTTTAGGATCTCTTGGAGTGTAAGTTTGGTTGAACTTCCCCTCTGCAGGAGCCTGGACTGTTTGGCTTTGCACCAGGAGAGTGAGAAGTGCAGTAATCTCACTGGTTTGTTGTGCCCCACTGAGCTGCCCCCTCAGCACTCTGATTTCTGCATTGTAGTCCACCTGGGAGCAAGGCACAATATATGGGGAGGGGGGGTCTAGGATATCCCCAACTTGTTTTGGATGGAGGGCAAAATTATAAAAAGGAGAGGTCATGCTTTTCTCCCATCCAAACCCAGGATTTTGAGTAGTGTCCTCTATCCTAATGGTTGTAACTGCATCTGGGCAGAGCTCAGGGAGGCCTGGACCATGTGTGATGAAGGATGTCCTGAGGAGATGGAAAGCACAGCTGCCTGGCTGTGCTCTGTCACATCCATCCAGGATGGAGACACAGACACTGAAAGGAGGAAACTGAGGCCATCAGTTAAAAACAGAATCTATAAACAAAACTTTTTTTTTTCCCTCCTAGGTGTTCAGCCCAGTGCCCGCTGCCACTTTGGTTGTCACCTCTGGGCTGAATCCCTGCGTGTGTGTCATGGTTCTCGGCTACTCAAAATGCTTGCAGCCCGTTTGGTGTCTCATTCAAAAGTCTTTTGAGGACACCTACTATGAAATCCCTCACTGTTGTTAATATAATCCCAGGAGGTTGCTCTGTCCCACTTCACTCCTGTAACCCACTCACCCGTTCACCCAGCTTTCCCTTCTCCGCTAATATCATGACCTACATGCAAAAGATGTATTTTCTGGTCCTGTTTCCATAGCAATGCAGCACGGGGAACTCAGACAAGCCAGTAATAATGAAGCCAATTCCCTTTCTGTGAAATCAGGACCTCTTTGAAAGTTGAGTTCAGTTTAAGGCAGAGTAGGAAGCCGCGGAGAGTTTTATTTCCATCCCGGAGCTCAGGTCCCCGCGCCCTCTAGTGCCAGAGGCAGGCGAGGAAGAGCATCCCCGGGACCAAGGAATGTGAATCTTCCTAGCCAACTACAGCACAGGGAGACAAGCAAGTGGTGTGAGAAAAGGACATTCTTCCATGTTTCCCAGTGTCTGTTGCCAGTCAGGTCTGCTAAATCCCAAGCTGCAAAAAAGGGCAGCTAATGCTCAGTTGATTCAACTGATCCTGGTTTGTTCACTCAGAGATTATGGCTTGGGTGGGTTATACTGTGCAGTAAAATGTGGGAAGAAATTGAAGCTGGGAAGCTCAGACTATGTCTGACCATTTTTTTGGAAATTTTGGATCTCTCTGGATTTGAGCTTCGCAGCTTGAAGCCACTCTCAGCTAATTTTGAGAGATTTGAAGGCACAGAAGAGGATTACTCACTCGTGAAACTGCTGCCCTGACCTTCTACTGGCTGTTTAGGTGGGTGGATGGGATAGGCAACAGTAATCAGGCTAAGGAAAGCTGAAGGGGTTCAGATGCAGCTCATATGATTGACAGGGATAACTTTTCCACAAATGCTTGTAGCCTCAAATCTTAAAAAGCTTAAATTATATGCTGGCATTTAATGTATGGTAGCATTAAATTGTGTGGTAGCATTTCAAGGCCTGTTAGATCCATCTCAGAGATTCCCATCTCCAAGAGCCAGGCTGCACAAAGAGCCAAGCACTGAGAACTCCTGAGGCTAAACGGGACTCCACGCACACCACCCACCCATCTTTTCCAGTTCCTCTATTTTGGCAAAGGTAGCTTTCAGTTTTGCCAGGGTCTCCACAGCTTTTCCTGTGTCAGAGCTGCCCAAAAAATACAGTTCCCTACTTGCTTGTCCACATCCCACCAGCTGACTGCCAAACACCTGTGCCTAGCAGATTGCATTCCCTAGCTCTCCACATTAAATCGAGGAGGGATCCCTTGCTGACTTATCCCACCAGCTTCCTACACTTCCCTGATTGAAGTGGGCAGAATTAAAAGTTGAGACCACTCCTGAAGTTGCATTAAAGGGCTGCCTCCTTTTCCCATACACCCTGAGCTTGCTGCTATGTTGAAATGCTTTAGGCTGTGGAGCTGCCAGTCATTTTGGACTGCCTGTCTTACCTTATAATCTATATTATTACCTATGTCTAACACCATCTATTCCCCATAGGAAGGGTTATACATCAGCAGATCTTCCAAAGAATATTCTCTCATATAGCACAATTTGAAGTTCCAGGAGGATAGCATAGGGTGAAGTGAGTTTCATTTCGTTTCCATCAAGGACTTCTTAGAGAATGCTTGCCAATGCCACTAAGATGTGCAGTGGGATTTCAGTAGTTCACGTGCTTCATATATTTGTTTTTAAGGATATGATACAGGTTAAATGAAACCACATTTAGGGCTAGCTGCTTTGCTCAGAGTCTTCTGCATGTTTTCTGTTTGACAAGATGATTCTTTGATTCCCATCATTCCAGTATTTCTTGAGACTCCATGGGCTAGATTTTGATCTTAATTACATTCTTTCAAATCAGGGGTGCCTCCAGTGATTTTAATTGCCTCTGCTTTATTCTGGTGCAATTGAGCTCAAAATTTGACTTTCACAGAAACATAGCAAGTATTGTAATTAGAATATGCCAGTGTTTTGACAACTGTTCATGGAACAGCTCTGTTTCATCAGACTCTGCTGAAAGGGAAATGCAATGTGATAATGGGCATTGGGAATAGCACGGGGCACCTCTTGCAGTGATGGCAATAAAGATCTCTGTGAGAAGTCACAACATAAATAGGCGAAAAATTCTGTAAATCAGCATTTTCCAGGATTTCCCTAAGCTCTTAGAAAAGCTCTGAGTAAACTGTGGGCATGTTTTCTTTGATTTTGGTTGCTTGTGTTTGGTGCTTGGTTTTGTTTGGGGTTTTGTGGCTTTTTTTGAGAGAGGTATAATGAGACAAAAATATCTCCATAGGTCTTTCTTCTGAATCATTGTCAAAATTGGAAACCAAAGTGATTTAAAAGAATTTTCTTGCTTAGTGATTTCTCTGGCTCAGGATTTTCAGGTAGCCTGAGTATATAAAGATCTCATTATTTCTGTGCAGACAGGATGATCTTCAAACATGAAGATTAGATCCTTTTCTTTTGTAATCTGTTCCACCTCGTGAGAAACAAAAATTAGCAAAAATGATACATAGGGAAAAAATGTTTCTGATATAGACCATAGCATTTTCACAGATTCCTGAGAAATTTTCTCTCAGCTTTGCAGTGAATTACTGATGTCTATTCTAAACTCATCTGTCTCATGCTCAGTCAATTAGAAAACAGAGCAGTCATATATTGAAAATTATTCATAACTTTGTTCATGAGTAATGGCAACAAGCTTATTCTGCTATTATTTCTGAAATCCTTTAAAGCAAGCCAGTGACCAATGATTTATTCATGAAAATATTCGCACGTTTCAAAACTTTCATGAATGTTAGCATGAATAATTAAGGGAATTTGTGTTATTTGTTCTCATTGCTCATTATTTTCCTATTCAAAAAGGCATCAGTCATCCACTTACAGAGCATTAGAACATAATGATTACAGTATTGGATCAGACAGGTGTTTTGTCTCATCCTGTAGAGTGTTTTGATCAATGTTGGTTACCAAAAAAGGCAGGTGTAGTGAATGCTGCCCTAGATATCTGCACTGCCCTCAGGTAAAAGGTTTTTATACCCATCAGCTTGGGTTTGCTCTCTACCCAGAGATCTTTTCCAAATGACAAAAAGATCTACTCACCTCCCTCCCCAGGTGGAAACCTCTAGAGATTTTAGACAAGCTGCAGATGTACTCACAGGCCAGATAAGCAGCTAATCCGGTTTTGCGTCCCAGTGAGTTCAGTACCTTAGTGATAGCATGTAGCAGGCAATTCAGTAGGTTAATTAAATATTTTCCTTGGAAAATCATATTCCAGACAACCTTTGTTCTATTTAAATTAGTTGTCTTTCAGTGTTATTGATACCTCTCTGTTATGTTAAATGAAAAGACCAACTGGAACAGCCAGTTCATTGTATAGGTGTCACTCATTTAATCCCCCATTAGAGAAGAAAAGAACAATAAAGTAATTTCCATTTTAACACCTCTTACTCCTCCCATGCTAATGAAAGTTTGGGGTTGTTTGGTTTGGTTTTTTTTTCTGACCACTGCTGTAATAGAGCAGAATAGGGTTGTTCACTGTAATGCCATAAAGAGTGGCCACAGATGGCTTAGAATCCAGAAAGGCTTCCAAATCTTTCAC
The DNA here is from genome assembly GCF_023055355.1 of Agelaius tricolor. Taxonomy (NCBI): domain Eukaryota; kingdom Metazoa; phylum Chordata; class Aves; order Passeriformes; family Icteridae; genus Agelaius; species Agelaius tricolor. The sequence goes on from NW_027269263.1 coordinate 11,350,647, forward strand.
TCTACCTGTGACTGTTCTGCCTCAGCTAATATTAATTTCCATTAGCTACCCAAATGTTAGGTTCTCCCAATTCAATTAACATACTACAAAATACTTGATTTCTTATTCTTTTTTTCTAAGAGCAATAATTCAAGTAAAGAAGTTCTACGTTCTTGGACAACCCGACTGTTAATATTTTGCTGTGAAAAAGGATCACTCATGTGTAGCTTCTCTTTTCTCTTTCCTAACCAGCTTCCAGTTTGTAATAGTAATTTTCCTATTCTATCACAACTTAAATCTATCAAAGAATTTAATGCAATATAGAAGTACCTATATATGTAGACTTGTCAGGTTGGTTTCTTGGTCTTTTAACTTGATGCTTCAAAGAACATATATCAGGCAACATTTTCTTAAAAAATCTATGATTCTTTTTTATCCTCTCCTACATGTAAATCCAGTTTTTGTTAGTTTCAGTCAATTAAGGTGGAAGTAGAATGAGGCTTTTCAGTATATAATACCTAAGATTAATCCTGTGCCTGTCCTAAAGATAGGTATGTTTGTTGCTACCCCCTGTCCTTCTGCAGCGTATCTGACTCCAGCAACAACTTGCATATTTTTGCTATCAGCACAGCCACTTCAATTTCAAATGCTTTCCAAACCCTTGCATATATAGCCATGAGGTCCTTTTGATATGCTGCTGTTTAGTTTATCAATTTGTTCCAATGTTTCCCCTTTCAGAGTTTCACGTTCTGACAGCTCATGTGCTTCCTTGTCTTGGAAAAAAAATAGGTCTAACATCGATATCAGCACAGCATCATTTGCACAGAAGATTTAACCAAAAAAATAATTCAGCACCTCTGCAAAGTCCTTTTCCTCATTAATTATTCCAAATAGTCCCTTGATGTGCAGTAGATCCCACTGGCTCCCTCCTGAACTGGCAGAATTTAAGAGCTTTGAGAAATGTCCTGCAGTTCCTCTCTCTGCACACACCCCCACCAGCTCTTGTCAGTTTGTGCATCCTTGGTCCTCTTCATTTACAGCTGACATTTTGTTTGTGTTTTATTTTAACTCCCTCCCTTAGCCATGGGCTTCACCAGACATGAAGTGTCATTTCCACAAATGTGGTTGCTTGGCTCAAGCAACTTCTTGGACCTTCACATTTCACAACAACTTTTTTCCTGCCTTCCCTTCCAGTTTGCTTTCCACACGACCTCACTGAATCAGAAACTGTCTGTTGTTTTGAATCTGTGGATTTTACTCTCTCTTTTGTTCTTTGTTTTTTTTTTTGTTTTTAATTTCATTTATTTCTGCCTTCAGTACTTTTTAAGCAGCTCACTAATTATGAGCAGTTTGTCTTGCACTCTTAATGCAGTAATAAGTTTATTATTTTTCAATGTTTTGACTGTTTCATGTCTTCAGCTATTTAGTTAAGAGCACCTGCTCTTATGTTCTCCACTTATTCTAAAAACCACTTAGGAATTGATGGGGTTTTTTTGATCTGTTGGTACCATTTGACTTACCAACACACAGGTGGGTGGACTCACTGATGGTTGGTCACAATTTTATTAGACATTTTGATACCTCTTTGATGTCTCTCCATAACAACCCTTTGAATACCCCAGACATTTCCTGGAATAAGGGTGCTAGTGCTTTGTGCAAGCATCAGGCTTGAAGTAGAGAGGATATTTTTTCACTTAGCACACTGGACTGAGACCAAGCTGATCACAGATAAGCTCCTGACCGTGCCACCCACCTGCTGCATGAGTTTTGACACATTCCTGTGGCCTGACACAAAGCCTGCTGAGGTCAGAGACCAACTCTTGTTACCTTGGGTAGGCTTTGGCTTGGCATCCTGAGGCAGGGACAATAATTCTTCCTGGTCCCATGACAGTGTTGTAGGGATTTGCTTCCTGCAGATTGTCAGATAGTGAAGTTCAGCTGTGGTGCTGCCAAATGAAAAAAAAAAAGGAACAGACAGACTCCATACAGAGGGTTTTTCTTTGCACTGGAATGTTGGAAAATTGAGCCTTTAGGAGATGCTTAGTGGGAAAGTTTCTGTTCAGGAAAGGAGGATAAGCTAAAATGTTCAGTATCCCTCCAACAAAAAGGTACTGAGGCTGCAGCTGCTCCAGACCTTGGTGAAAAGTAAAAGAGAGATAGAGATGTTTTCTCTGCTGTTGCTTTTCCATGCTCAATCTGATCCCCTGATCCATTACTGGCCTCTTTCACCCACACAAATTTCACTTTTCTAGCACTGTATATTCAGCTGATGAAAGCTGTCAGAGCACGAATGACATGAAAGGAGAGGCCACCACCAAAGAAAGTGCTATATTTAACCTGGCAATGTCATGCCTTCTCAGGATGACCTTGAGCCCTAACACTGAGAATTTAAACAGGGAATCTTGGTTGTGAAGCTTCTTCCTTTAGCCAAACATAGAAGGCTCTTAAATATGAGGAAAAGTGGGAAAGAAGTAAGGTAAAATAAGTTTTCCTTCTGCTTTTGACATTTGTGATAGCCAGCACACTTAACTGCCACTAGAAGAGTACATGAAGGGCTCACTGTTAAATTCTCATTAGAAATGTCTGTTTGATGTCTGCTAGTCATTTCCACAATCTGATCCACTGAGAGTAAATGTAGGGATTTTTACTGAAAGGTTTTGACATCAGAAGCAGTTTCCTGCAAGAAATACCCTACTGTTATTAATTATTTTGCTATGTGCTTCAGTAAAGGGGAAAAATCCCAAAAGTACACAATTGGGAAAAAAAAGTAAGGAAGGAAAAAAGAAAGAAGATGAACAAAAGCTTTTGTTATGTTTTGTCTGAAGAAAGCCTGTAACTATCTCTCTCCCTTTCTTTAGCAAAGAGTGAGACTGTTTATCTCCTACTTTGAAGCACAGGGAAATGCAAAATAACAGGTTTAAAAAAGCCCAGGTAAGTCAGGCACTGCCATCCTTTCTGAATGACAGATTTGACAATTAATATTCCACATTATTGTCTTCAATTCCTCTTAAAAATCGAAGTAGGGTGTGGAAATTACACATGGCTAAAAAGATGAGGAGTCATTTTCTTGTTAGTACTTTCAGAAAGTAGTGACAAAGGCTGAGTTCCTGGTTTCACCACAGGTTGCTGACATGGCCTTGGACAAGCTCAGTAACCTCCTGTACCTCAGCTTCTAACATGGAAATAGTATAAAAAAACATTTTCATTCTCGCAAGCTTTGTCTGCTCTTCCTGTTTAGATTTTTAAAGTGTTTGGCAGCATTTCTGGAACAGTCAGCACTAAACCTGCCCTTAAACATACCTAAATTTGGGCATCCATAGAAAGAAATGAATGATATATTATCTTTCAAATGTTCAGTTGCTTTTTATTCCATCTGCAAATTATCTAATAGCATGGGCCTTTGGGGAGTCAGAGCCTTTCCACTGACCCCTGGTGCTGCTGGCACAGGCAGCTACACATGGGATGGTATCCCAATTTATGCTGGGGTGGTGGTACCACTGTGTGCTTGTTCCCTTTGCTGCCACACACTTCTGAGAGTGTGGGCACTTCTGAGCAAAGTGGGAACTCTGGCTCAGGGAGAGTTGTTTTTGTAGCCAGAATCATCAGGTGAGCCCTCTTCTCTGGACAATGCTCAGCCTGCTTTACTTTCTGTGCTCACCTGAAATTTTTTGTCCTTCTTGGCCAGGTTCTTACTAAAACCAAAACTACTGTAAGACACTAGGGAAAGTTTCCCTGAGGGAAAGGCAGGTGCAAAGCTGCAGAGAGAAAGCACTTAGCCCCACAAACCAGCAGCAGCAGGATTTACCCACTTTGGGGACACAGTGGCAGCCCAGATATCAAATGTGCTGCTCTTCAGGGAGAGTGTGATGGTGTTTGCAGGGGTCCCAGGATGAGGGAAGAGACGAGGATCTGACTCCATGTTTCAGAAGGCTGATTTATTATTTTATGATATATATTACATTAAAACTATACTAAAAGAATAGAAGAAAGGATTTCCTCAGAAGGCTAGCTAAGAATAGAATAGCAAAGAATGATAACAAAAGTTTGTGGCTTGGACTCTCTGTCTGAGCCACCGGGCTGTGATTGGCCATTAATTAGAAACAAAACATGGGCCAATCACAGATCCACCTGTTCCATTCCACAGCAGCAGATAACCATTGTTTACATTTTGTTCCTGAGGCCTCTCAGCTTCTCAGGAGGAAAAATCCTAAGGAAAGGATTTTTCATAAAAGATGTCTGTGACAGGAGAGTCATTGGCTCTGGCTGCTGTGGACAAAAAGTGCAGTTTCTAAAGACTCAGTCCCACTGAAGACTGTCTGAATCACCTTTTCCCAGGGCACAGGCAGGCTAGGCATTGTTTCTCAAGGGGGATCTGGCCATCAGCATGTTCTGTGATGCTATCTATGACTTGAATGAGCCCCTTGCCCTCCCTGCACCTTTCTCTTCTCCACTGTTTAAGAGTGGGAACACCAAGTTTCCTCAGTGCAGGTCAGTGGACAGGACCAGCTGAAGGTGCCCTGATTTTGTGCTAAGGATGACAGCAAAACAAATGCCTACAGCACAACAGCAAAGGAAAAAATGCATCCTCTGTATTTTCTGATATTCTTTGGGTATGTTCAGGTTGAGTCAGCTAGGAGACTCAGAGACTTCTGACTGTACACCTTAGCAGGTGAAAAGTTCTCAATTTAACTTTTATTCCAGTTTGAGTAGATGGAACAAACAAAAAGGTCTTCAGCCCTATCCTTCAAGGCAGGAGGAAGCTGTGGTTAAAGCTGTTTCTTAACCCTCTGGCAGTGGTGTTAATGCAATACAACAAAAAGAACAAGGCAAAAAGCCCAGGAGAGCTCTCCCTCTTTTTTTTCTTTAAGAACTTATTTCACACGAATAGCTCCAGATCAACATTTTATTCATTGTACATTATTGCCCCTTAAACAAAGGAACAAAATTAAAAACACAACCAGAAAAGAAGAAATTTTTTTGCAGCTGAACACATAGAGAAGAGATGATAACTAAACAAGAGGAATCACTTGCTTATTTTGAAGGTCTAATAATTCCTCATTGTTAGGGATCACAGCAACATATTTTTGTTGTGCTGACACCCTTATCTCTTCAACCTCCTGTGTTCTGCCATGAAGCCAGTTCCTGCACTGCAGCTTTAAGGAGTAATTATCACCCTTTCCTGGCTAATGATTCGTTCTTGTAGAGGCCACCTAGAAGCCTCCTGTGGTCGTCATGCCAACTCTTTGCCCCAGTCTTCTTTAACCCGCTCTTTTCTGCTGCAATGCTCAGCCACAGGTGGGCTTTGAGGGGCATTCAGGCTGTGCACAGCCCAGCCTGCTTTCACAGCATCCTGGACACTGAAAGGGCGCCCAGCATCACCGAGCGAGCACAGACGCAGGGATTTTAAAGGCTGCTGTCTCTTGCTCAGCCCGTGTTCCCTGCCATGGTGTGAGAGGATTAGGATGTGTGCTGAGTGGCAGAGCTGTCGCTGCTCTGCAGTGAGCCGCCCTGGGTGCTCAGAGTGCAGCCCCAGCGGAGCCTGCTCCAGCCCTGTCAGCTGGCAGCACGTTCTCTCTCTCTGGCACCAGGGCTGGACAAGCTCGGCTCGGGGGGTGCTGATGAGGCAGGCATGAAAGCAGAGGAGAGGTGCTAAAAGAGGCCAGCACCTCAGAGCACTCAGATGCACTTGGCTCTGGTAGGAGCCAAGGTGTGTTTCCAGCTACCCCTCAGTGCTGCTAAGATGTCAGTCCTTTTTAGAGGTGGAATCGATTAGCCAGAAAGTGAGAACATCACCGTCTTTGCTTTAAAGTGGTGGGCATGTCTCAGCGGGGAAAAGGGAGGAGGACTGCGTGTTGTCTGATCTCCCACCATTCCTTAAACTCTGAATTGAATTGCACTGCGAGGAAAATGAGAGCTGATCTTTGCTGAGATAAGCGTTCTCAAGTAAATTAACCAAACAATGACAGAGCTATTTGCGTTCCTGTAGGAAATTGTCATATGGGCTAGGGTGCATCCTGCAGGCTGAATGGTGCAGGAGCAGAACCAGCTGCCTCAGCTCAGGAATACTTGGGATTTGGTACAATATCTATTTTGTTTTTCTTTTGCTGCTTGCTGAAATGACTACCTACAGCCCCTCAAGGGCAAAAGAAAAAGAAATCTGTAAGAACCTCTCCATATTCTCCACAACAGAGTACACACAGTTGCTCTTATCACTATTTATACATAGATGAATATGTTATCTTCCACAGTGAGGAATGAAAGGATTAATTGGAGAAATAATCTGAAAATCAAATGCTTCTTTTCTTGATGTTTTTTAAAAGGATAGATTTTGCCAAAGCTGTCCCACGTTTATTTTTAATAGTCTATTTAATAATCTATTAATAATCTGTTTAATAATTTATTTAATAATCTATTTTTAATAATCTCTAATTAAACATCTAACCAAAGAGAGCAACATTTTTACAAAAACAAGTTAAAGATTGATTATTATATGGAAAGCAGTGCTCTGTTTTGGATTGGGAGAAGAGAGAAGAAACTTTCTCTCTTTGGTCTACATCCAGCAGGTTGAAAACAGAGAACTCTTCAGTTCAGTTTCCTTTTTACTCCTCCACCCTCCATACTCCTCCTCCTTCCAACATGCACTTCTCATTTCTCTTTTCAGAGACACATCCTTTTCAGTCCCAAAATGACTTTGTCTGCTGTTTGAGTCTTTGAGTCAATGAGTTATGATCACCCATCCAGCCCCATCCACACACAGAGCTACTGATTTGCTTGGTTCTGCACATTCACTGCAGGAGCACCACGCTGTTTTGAGCAGTTTACAGTCTGTCCCTTCCGTGGGGTTGTCTGGCTGTTATCTCTGCCCTCTCAGCCTAAGGAAGAGGGGGCAGGACACAACAAGTTGTTAGGCTTGTGAGAGAAATTGTGTGTCTTCCCAATAGCCTGCAAGAGGGCTGTGTGAGGATGGGCTTTTCTAAGCACAGACATCCCCTCAGTCTGGGTCTCAGCAGTCACTGGTCCCATCAGACAGCTGATGCTTTCTTTTGCTTTCAGATCATTGAAAATAAAATGACCTATGCTGAACAATCTGTTAATTGTCATTAATTTGTCCACTGGATATTTCCCCCCTATATTTTAAATTGTACATCTGCAAGTGTGCTGGCTAAGCTTCACAGTCTGATTAATAGTTTCAATTATTATGTCAAGGCCAAGAGATTCTTTAAAGCTTTTCACATTCAGTATTGAGAACTTGGTACTTTTTTGTGTGTGACTGTTGACTTAACACATGTGAACCAGCTTCCCACCTCTAAATTAATGGTATCTGATATCTGTAGGCAGAAGCTGAAGGTGCTCTGGACAGGCTGGACAAGAGCTGCTCCCTTTTGCTCTAGGAATTGCTCCAGAGCAGCACAGCTGAAGGGAGAGATTGCAAACCAGAAATATCTTGGAGAAAGGACAAACCCAAAGGCATGGGCTTTTCAGCAGGGGCTGCATTTATTGTTCCTTTCCCCACATCAGATAATTATTGCAAATCACTGGTGGCTGACTCCATACCTCAGCCTGTTCTTGATCACATCTTGCAGGAGGATCTTTTGATTCAATACCTGTGAACATAACCCTGATCTGTTATGGTTTAGCATTATTCTGCATCATCCACATGCCTTTTTAAAGGCAAGTGCCTTTAAAAAGATATTAAACTGCAGGTCTACACTGTGGGTAGTAGCAGAAGCTCCCTTTGGGCATGTTTTCCTTGAGTACACCAGGACTGCTTCCACACAAGACAGAAACTCTGCTGCATCTCCTCCCTCCTGCTAGTGGCACAGAGTTCAGTCCACTCCAAAAGTGCAGACCTGGTTGGCCATGTGTGTCCCAAGGAAAATGTGTGATCTTAAAATAGACTTGGCTTCCCTGGGGAGTTAATTTTTGTCTCATGGTCTCCTTCACTTCAGCATTGGCTGCTCCATCATCCCCTTTCTTGAAAACTTTGCAAAAACTTGCTCAGCAAGCAAAGGGATTCCTGTCTTATGACATTTCTGCTGCTTTAGCACTGCCTTTTTTGTACCACCTGCTGTCTCTTCAGCTCATTTTAGGATTGAGGCAACTGCTCTTTTATTTGCTTTGGGTTGTATTTCACCACTGAACAAACACCCCAGAAATGTTTGTCACATCAACTGCTCCACACTGTGAGTGCTAGTCCCTGGATCTGGCACAAAATACTAAAGGAATGAAATAGTATCTAGTCTGAGCAAAGACTGCAAAATCTTTCATTAGCTTTTCACCCACATTTGTTAGCATCTCCTCTTTTACACAGAAAACCTGTTCACACATGCTGAAAATATAGGGCAGCACATTTGAAAATATTTGCAAAGTATATTTTACTCAGTGACTTTCTTACTGTTAAGCAGCAGAATATGCACAGTTGCTGAACTAAGAAATGTAATGCATTTTTAAGAAGTATTGGTCAATCATGTGGAAATAGACATCACTCTCAAGTATGATTAAAATTACTAGTGGTATCTATGATTAAAATTACTAGTGGTATCAGACCTCATGTGCCTGATTTTACATTGATTACTGAGGTCAGAGAGGTATCCTTCCACTTAATAAAAGCCTGTTGATTATTGAGGAAATTGATTTTCAAAGAATTAAATATAGCTACTGTATTATTTTATATGGTATTTTATAGTAAATAATAGTATTCTTTATTTACTACATAATTTATTATATATATATATAAAAATAAATAAAAGTCAACTTGTGATTGCTGTACTCTTGAATAGGGGCATTAGTGATGTCTGCCTACTTGGAGGTTCTTATGTTTCAAAAATGTCTCAGAGCCATAAAAAATGCCCAAAAAGAGCATGGGAGCCTCACAGGGCCCCAGGGACCTGTAAATAGACAGCCAAGTGTGATAAGTGGCAGGGTTAGATAAATTCTATTTGAGACGTCACTTCTAAAGAGTCTGTTCTTCATTTGTTGCACTTTGTTAGCAAAGCAGAGCTTCTAGAAATCTATTTCAATGCATCAGAGTAAACAAAAGCAGCAGGAAGAATAAATGTGTTCTGTCTAGTCTCATGCTGATGCCAAGGGGCCAGAACCCAGATGTCCTGACCCTGAGTTCAGCCCCATGCTCTTATTATTGGACTATAATTTTACATGAAGCTTTCTTTCTTTTCTCCTTTTATTTTTTTCCCCAGGGTGCTGGGGGGTGGTGGTACATTGTATTTGTTCACATCAGCCAAGGCTGAAGCAAAAATATTATGTATAATTACAGAGCAAGGCAGGCTCATACGTCACCCATCAGCATTGTCTCATGGCTGGTATTATTCTCTGTTCTTACTCACCCTCATGTCACTGCTGCCTCTCTTCCCACCTCGAAGGCTGAACTCCTCCTTCCTCTGACAGGATGTACAATAGCCAGAGCAGTATAAATCAAAGCCTAGAATCAGGAGAATTAGAACAGATTGGAAGTGCCAGTTCCTCAAGAAGGAAAAGAAGGAAACAAGGCAGCAGGAGATCAGAAGAGTGATTGCAGCTTCATTACAAGGGCTGCTCTACCATCACTACAGGTTATTGCCTGTCACAAACTGTTTTTATTTCCCAGCTCCTGACTGGTGGAGATCTTGATCTGAAATAAATACCAGCCATCCACTTATTTTATAAATCTCCTGGCCGTGATCACATTTAATATTTACTTGTCACCATTTTTTCAAGTAAAATCTGGTTTTATACTTTTGGTATCTTTATTGTAAAACAGCAGCAGAGAGGTTGAGAATTACTGAGGAGCTTTTACAGTCCATGTGCAGTGGGACTGAGAGGGAATGAACTCAGGCAGATCAAAAGGCAGGATAAACTGTGATGGGTCTTCCATGCAGTGGGATCAACATAAACTCCTTTCTTAATCAGGTCTGGACATTAATCATACAAGTGGTCTGCAATACTGAATTTTTAAAGCTTTCTTTCATTAATTTATTTACTAGTTAAAAGAAAAAAAAAAAAAAAAAACAACAAAGGAACCATCCAAAAATAATCTTATTCCCAGAAATTCTGTAACACCAGGTTGAAAACTGAGGATTTCAACAAAACGTCATCGGGACTTTCAGATTTCAAGTAAAAAAATGTCTGGAGCAGGAAGAGGTGAAGACAGTTTCTTCCCTGAATGCTGGATCTTTGCTAAGTGTTTGTGTTGAGAGCAGATCTCCATACTGACTTTTCCATGGGAGGCAAAGTCATCTCTTTAGGATAATTTTTTTTTTTATTTTAAGATTCATGTGTAAAACAATAACTGATTATTTTTTTTAGCAATCTATAATTGTTAGACCTCCCATTTACACAGCCAGCTCAGCATGCCCAGGTTTGTTTTATAGAAGTTGTGTTTGGAGGTAACTTGAGCACCATTTGCAGCTTTGCTCACAAACTCATGGGCTGGCTTATCCTCCCTGTGCTCTGCAAGCAGCCAAGTGCTCGGGGTTATACTTTTTGAGTGGCTGCCATCTCTAAAGCATCCTCTGTGGTTTTAGTTTTAGGTTGAGTGAGTGTTCTTCTCCTGCTGACACTTTGGACACTGTCACTCTCACAAGTGGTCCCTCAGAAGAAGTTAGGAGATTTGCATGAGAAACAGGCATTTATTTGGGCCAGAACTGCAGCATTTGAGTCCTGAGTGGGAATGAGGAGCTCTCTGACTGTCTCCAAACAATGAGGGAGAGATGCAGCTCTGATTTCCCCCCTGTGTGCTGTAATTCTGCACAGGAAGGCTGCTGGTGGCACGGCACAGGAACTGTTCTTTCTGAAACATGCAGGATGGAAGGGCACCTGTACAAGCAGCAGAAAATCTGCAGGGGGTCAGGGTGGGCTCACTGTAAGAGCTGGCAGTGAGCAGACTGCTTGGGTTTGTAGTTATGCACTGGCACTGCTCTTTATTGCTGAAGTTTTGTGCCCCAGTCCCATTAGTCAGGATTTTGACATGCAGCCAGGGGAAGACAAAATATTCACTCCTTATTTTAAAATAAGTTGTTTGAGACCAAAATGATCTGATTTTGGTACTTTAATGAAGTGTCCCAGTGCTGCTTTAGGTTAACATTTCATTGTCTGGATAATTGTCCTGAACAGAACAGGCTAAGCTGAAGTCTCATTGCAATAACAGGAACAACAAAAAAATAAAAATCATCAGGTTTGCTTCATGAACCTGTTTCTCACCTGAGATGTATTTTCAGTGTCTAAATGGAATTGAAGAGTTAGATTTCAGCTATGCTTCTCTCTATTGAAAGTCCAGATTTAGAATGAAGTATTACCATTTTAGTGATTTATTTTACCCTTTCTCTTAACATTCCTTAATTAATTTTTAAGGCTCTGAGCTGACACCATATTTGCAAGCTTTCCATTTCCAACTGAGTCTCCTTTCTAAACAGTCTTACTCTTTCATTTTCAGCCTTTATAGTATTTCTTTATGTATTAAACTTCCTTATTAGTATATATATTTAAGAATTACTGCTGTCTCTGATGAAAACCAGTATTTTAGAGCAGAGAGAGTTTATTTCTTTTCAGATTCAGTAATTTCCTATGCTTAAGAACTAGAAAAGACCTATTCGGAGAGGAAGATAAAAAAAGAGAACAGCTCCAACTGTCAGTACCTGCCATTTATTTGTATTAAAAAGCAATGACTGCCAAAAATTACAGAAGCTCAAGAAAGTTATTGCTTTAATAAATTTATTAAAGAAGTTTCCTCAGTAAAATATTTGATTTTCTATCAGCTAAAAATTCTAGTGGAAAACATCTGCGTAGATTAAAAAGAAACAAAACAACAAAAACTACTAATTGCTTCATTAGAAATGCAAAAGAAAAAAAGAAATGTAAATCCATATTCTTGGGTTTCAACAGCTTGTTGAAACTCTTTGCCTTTAATTTCTTTCATTTTAAAACAAAGCTTTAAGAACTTTGCTGAGTGTTTTGGTTAATATTGTTTTGAGGGATCAAAGTACCAGCTCAGCAATGTGCAAGGTGTATGTGAAGAAACCAAATACAGTGACAGATCTAATTGGTTGGGAAAAGGAGAATGAGGAGATATAATCCTTAGGAGACAATGGCAATTTTATAAAAATATACTTTTCACTACAATGATGTAGCTCACTACATGATAAGTTTGTGACCTAAAAATTTGGTTTTTTTCTACATGAGAATAGAATATGTATCTGGTTGGATAGGATCCATTTAAATTTGAATTTTTTTTTGGTTGGTTGGTTTCAGTTTGTTTTTATTTTTCTTTTTTTGACTAGGCCATTAGGAGAATTTCTTAGAACAGACTTTGTTGGCTACTTTGAACAGAAATACTTTTTTTGTGCCTGCTGGGGGCTCTTCATGTGTTTGGGCCAAGTAGGCAAAGAGCAAGTTAGGTATGAGTTTGCAAGTAAACCTTGTTCCATATTTTCCTGTCAAAAGTACTGCAGGGTGATTGCCTTTGTATCAATATCACCATCAAACATCAGTGTTTATTTGGGATGACATGTGATCACAGTTTGTGGCAGGGCTTTGATTACCAGGCAATTCCTTCAAATTGTCACCTGGTTCAGTTTTTTTTACCACATGGAGACTTGGAGGACTCTGGGCAATTCATGGACAGAACAGACCTCAGCACTGGAGAGAATAACACTGAGGCAACCTTTTTTGGGTACATATATTAAAAAAATTCTACTTCATTAAAATTGTCTAGCTTACACAGTTTTTTTAAACACGATTCCAAACCAATTAATTGTGCCTCTCTGTTCTGAGCTAAAGTGAGCACTAATGTGTGTCTTATCTTTATTGTATGGAAAATGTACAGGAAAATAAATGAAAAACATCACAATAGTTCCCAATATCTGCCCCATGGAGAATGCAATTTAAAGATGAAGGAAGGGATTTAGAAGACAACTTGAGATAACAACTGTACCCTTGCAGCAAAGCACAGACAGATCAGTTGACTGAGAAATGAACAATGTTAGCAAACAAAGATAGCTGTTTTAGATGAATAGACTGGGGATGGATACATCCCACTGCTCTAAGCCAAACTCTTGTTTGTCTCTTAAACTCTGCTTGGCTGTCAGTCATTTCTTCTCCAGCTGTCTTCCTCCTTACCCATTTTTTTGAAACTAGATTACATTTTTGGCTGAGGTTCACAAAGAGTTTGATTATGTTACCTAATTCACTAGTTTTGGGGTTTTTCTTTTTTATTTTCTGGGAGCTTTTGTCTGGTTTTGTTTGTTTGTTTGGGTATTTTTGGTTTTGTTTTTTTGTTTTTCTGTTATATTTCTGGTGCATGATCCTTTTCCGTTCTTCCTTTTCATGTTTCAGGAGCTTGTTTTAATACTCATACACAGGGATTTTCCTGGTTTTTTCCTACCTCTGCTTTCTCTTTTCCACCTCCCCAGCTGATATCTAATTCCCTGTATGTTCATCTGTAGAGACATTTGCAGAGTAAATGAGATGGCACAATCTTATCCTCCCATCCTTTGCAGGCTCTGAGTGTCACAGAGGGAATTCTAAAACCGACTAAAGTAGCTAGAATTTGGTTCACAAATGCAGGGCTTGATTTTTATTTTACTTTTAATGCATTCTCTTGAAGGTACAGTACCAACTTAATTTTCATTTTCTGCCTCTCTTTTATTCTACCAGCGTGGAGGGCTTTGGGATTCCAGCTCCTGTCACACAGGGTGATTGAAAGAGACCAATCCCAGGATAATTTACAACTTGCTTGCCAGCAAAGCTGCACCAGCTTGGTGCATTTTCCATCATATCCACAGGTAGATGCTGGCAAAAAAGAGCCCAGCCTCAAACCCACTGCTATTTCTCACCTCCACAGTGCTTGGAGCAGGCTCACCCCAATGTCAGAACCCTTGCATTTGTATTTCTTTTAAAAATATCTGGATAGGAGCAGAGGGTAAGAGCAGAGTCTCCTCCATGCTGCCAGCTACCAGTAAGAGCAATAATTTGAGAGGCAGCAGACAAAGAGCAGACAAACAGCCTCTGTCTGCCTGCTCCCAGCACCCTCACACCTGCACTGTCACCTACCAGCAGTGTCCCCAAATGCAATAATGCCAGGAACACTAAATCAGGAGAGACTGGCAATTGCAGAGAGACTTCAAAGGCCTCCTACATGAAGCACTTAATAAAGAGCCCTGCAGGGCAGCCTGTGCCTGGAGCAGACATGAGAGCCCACATGTGCCTGCTTCACTTGTGCCATGGTGCCTTAGCAGAGCTCTGGAGCCCAGGGTGCTTCCAGACTCCTGGGGATAAAACACACCCTTGTTTGTGTGTGCCTCTCTGAGCACCTCTGTGACCTGGCAGCTCACAATGTGCCCCAGCAGAGGTGGTTTTGGTCCCAGTCACAGTCCCCTGAGATTAAAAAAAGCATCTTTCAGCTGTAAAGATGGAAGATAAGTTATCCTCAAAACCCAGGCTGCTTTGGGAAAAAAAAAAAAAAAGAGACAATTCTGTTCTTTATAATTTTAGCAATTGTAATTTTCTTTTTTTTTTTCTACACTAGGAGATAATTTATAGACAGATTTATAAACAAAACCAGCAAAAAAAAAAAAGGCACAAATAAACCATCTTATTCTTTTATCTTTCTCTTTATTGCTACTATTATTATTCTCTTCTTATTTTCACTCTACATATCTGTGTGGATTTCCTTGAAGTGTTACTGAAAAAGCTCCTGAAAGGCTTAGAAGAAGTAAAATCTTTAATTGGAAAGCCCTGCTTGCTGCTCCAACTCAGTAGCATTCTTCAGAAGGAGACTTTTCCTTGTTAATGCTGATGTTTGAACAGAAATCTTTTTGTCATCGATGGCTGCTTGCAGCTGGCATCCTTTTATCCAGGAGCAAGTCTTACACTTTACCCTGAAACTGCTTAGAAAGTAGTTCTGTCTTTTAATTGGTAAAGGAAAAGAGTTCACAAGAAAACTGGAGTTTGTGGGCAATATGAAAAGCCACACAGAATTACAGGAAGCCTTCAGCTGAGGAGAACAGCTTTGAGCTATGTTGGGAAATTACCTGACAGCTGGTAAATATCACTTCTATATGACACATTATTCTGCTTTTATTAAAGCAAGAAGTCTGGAAAATCACTTAAAGCCTGGGATAGCAAAAAGCCCCCA
Organism: Agelaius tricolor; assembly: GCF_023055355.1. NCBI lineage: Eukaryota > Metazoa > Chordata > Aves > Passeriformes > Icteridae > Agelaius > Agelaius tricolor. The sequence goes on from NW_027269263.1 coordinate 11,365,753, forward strand.
AAAAGTAAGGATAACCAAAATACCTTTAAAGAGTCTCTTTCTCCAGAGTATTACCATGAGGATGCTTTCTATCAATCACCACCTGCTTTCTGACAAGATGCAAACTATTTCTTGGTATTACTTAACTGGTTCTGTGCAGTTCTTCAAAGAATTAACATGAAGTAGCAGAAGCAATTGATATCTGCTCTGATTTTTATGTTGGTGCACACTGACCTGAGTTAAATTAATTTTTTTTTCCTGATTTTGTGTACTTTACTGGGCTGTTCTCTCCAGTTACCTCTGATATGCACAGCAGCCTGTTCCAAAAATACCATATTTCTTCGGAGCTTCAGTAGTAAGAGAGAAAATCATATTTCATTCCATTTACCTGGGAAAAATCAGTTCTTCTAAAGCAATGTTTCAACTGGTCAAAAGAGCAATCATCATTTTCTGAAAGCAAAAAGTAATAAACCCCTCATCTTCCAGGGTTTTATTCTGCTGGTGGTGGTTTTTTCTTTTTGTCCTGCAACATATCACAGCCCTTTAATGTAATTTTGTTTTCTTCATTTTAATCAGTTTATCCTTTAACTACAAGATTTCTCTGCCTGCCTGTCTTTTCCCTTTAGCTTTTAGACAAAATTATTACAAAGTAGGAAAACCAAAAGAAAAACAGACCAGACCAAAAAGTTGGATCTCTAAGCAAGACCATCTCAAAATGAGAACATCCTGCTGGAGATATTTCTGTTCTGAAAGAGCAACTTTCCTTTAAGATAAATGTCTGGTTTTTTTGTTTAGTTTGGTCAGTGTCATTTACAGGGGAATGGATCATACACTGTAAATCCATTTTTCATGTAATGCATGGTGTAGTAAGCAGCATTTGAGTTTTATTGGGTGGTACTGCTGCCCCTTAGACTGTTCTTTCTCTTTGTGACCTGTCATGAGTGATGTGTAGCAGACTTACAGAACTTAGGAGCTTTCAGATGCTGGCAAAGCAGAGTGTCTCCCTGAAAATTAGTCTAATTTCCTGAGTTTGGCACTGCAGCAGAAACACAAGGCTGGGACACAAGAGAATGAGAAGTGCTCTCTTACCTTTCACTCTGACCAGTTTCTTTCTGGCATCATGAGTTTTTCACAAACACACAAACCTGCACAAACCCATTGCACAAACAAGCAAACAAACAAACACACACCAAAAGTAACATTAGAAATAAAACACCAAAGCCTTATTAAAGCCACTTTTCAGACAAGATGTAGCTGTCTATTAAAGCTTGTGCTCAGTTCTTAATGGATCAGAACCCTAGTGAAAATCTGACACCACGGTTACACTCCTGTGAAAATTTCTGACACCACAGTTACACTCCTGTGAAAAATTATCCTCCACTTGTGAGGACTGATGCCCTACCTAAAGCCCAGTGATAAAACAGCAGTATGAAAAAGGACTACTTTTGCCAGGCTAATTTTTTTAATAATGTAAGAGATAGAGTGCAATTTGTGTAAATACCACGACTATCTCGAATTGAAGTTCAGCCTTTTAGTGCAAGAAATGGCTTGTGATGTGCTTGAGATTTTTCAGTGCTTTAATGGCTCATTCTTTGGCATTAAGCAAATGACTAGCACACTGAGGAGTGAGCTGGCGAGGAGTTAAAAATCTGAATGTGAAAGATAATCTCTTTTGAAAATGCCAGGGACAGCAAGGTGTTCCTTGGCCCATTTGATCAAGATTAAACATCCCATGTTCCTCACAGCAGAAGCTAAACTCATCAAAGAGGGAAGGTTTTGTAGGCAAAGCTCAGCAGGCTATTTGTTTTCAATGTATAATGATACAGCCAGTAGGAGAGCTTTTCAAAGGGTTGTCTGATTTAAATCCCTGATGGGAATGACCTCCTGTGGACTGGGGTAAGATTGTCTCTTAGGTGAAAAAAATGGTGGTCTCTTAGTTTTCAAGCAAATTTCTCTAATGACTGAAGCCTCTGATATTTCTGTTGATAATTTTGGTAATGTTTTAGCATTCTGTCCTGTGCAGCACTCTTCAGGACTCAAATTCTCCTCTCCCTTTTTATGGACACATCTCATGAGCAAGTGTTTCAAAATGATGATCTCTTTATTGCATACCTTGGAGCAGATGAAACTTTTTCAGACTTGTGTGTTTTCTCTTGGCTTCTGCCACAGTGTTATCATAGTAGACTCATAGAATGTCCTTGAGTTGGGAGGGACCCACAAGGATCATCAAAGCCCAGCTCCTGGCCTCTCGGGTTTGCTGTGGCTGAAATGGCTCCCAAGGTATTAAAGAGTCTTTTTCCCAGTCCTGCGGCCGAAGGAAAAATTGGGATTCCTCGGCTCTGGTTTTCAAGGCTGTTTATTTTCTCTTACCTATTACATTCTCTTTCTGACCCACTGAGGTTTGTCTGGCAGGTCAGTTCATGGCACACTGACCGCCCTCAGGGTGGTGTTAGTTTTTTATACTAAGAACTACGTGTACTTTATTTACAATAATTTTCCAATACCTATCACCTATGTTAGACAGTTTTTCTCTACTCTAAACCAATGCAAAACCAATACACCATCATAGCAGAAGATGGAGGACAAGAAGAAGGAGAAGAAAGACAGGACACACCCAGATTCCTCCATCTTGCCTCTTGAACCCCCATTCTAAAAACCCCAAAATTCTACTTTTCCACCCTGTGACAAATTCGCTATCATTCTATTCAAACCCTTGTGGCTTGTAAATCTTCACACAAAGGTGGTAATTGTTTCCATGGGCTAAAATCAAAGGCACAGTCCTTGACTCTGTGCCAAGGTCTCTGAGCCCCCTGCCAGGGTCTCGAGTCCTCCAGGGCAGTCAGAGGAATGTTCTGGGTTCCAAGAAAGACCCTGTGTGCCTGAGAGCATTGTCCAGATGCTTCTTGAAATCTTCCTGTGATCACTTCTCTGGGGACCCTGTTCCAGTGCCCAACCACCCTCTGGGTGAAGAAGATTTTTCTAATATCCAACTTAAGCCTTCCGTGACACAACTTGAGGCCATTCCCTTGAGGGGTCCTGTCACTGGGCACCACAGAAAAGAGATCACTGCCTGCCCCTCCTTTTTCCCTCTTGAGGAAGTTGTAACTGCAGTGAGTTTCCCCTCAGTCTCTTCTCCAGGCTGAACAGACCAAGAGACCTCAATTGCTCATTGTATGTCTCCCCCTCAATGCCCTTCATCATCTTTGGAGCTCTCCTTTGGATGCTCTCTAACAGCTTTGTATCTTTATTTTGTTGTGGCATCCAAAACTCACCCAGGACTCGAGGTGAGGCTGCCCAGTTGGAGTAAAGCAGGACAATCACCTCCTGTACTTATCAGAGAGCTGCTGGGTTTAATAAGGCAATTAAAGCAATTATAGCAAACTGTTCATCATTTCAGTATTGATTATAACTCTCGGATGGAAGAGGGCACGTGGCAGTATTTGGGGACAGGCAGTTTGCATGGTCAGTTGCTAAGATATTGGCTAATGTCAAAATTGTGTCTGAAATGATGGATTGTTCTGTCCCTTAAAAAGATTTTAGCTGCATGTTGGTCTTTATTTGTCTTCAGAAAAATGCTGGCCCTTAGAAGAATCATTTCATTTTTGACATACTGCAAAAACTATGTGACTCAGCAGAGTGAAATGCCCTGCAGACACCATATCCATCAGCAACTATTCATTAGTTCAATAGTACACAACACACAGTTCACATCAAATTAATTCTGCCCATTAGATAAAAATCTAGAAATCTCAGCTCACAAACAGTTGGATTGGGAGAAATCTTGTTTCCACAGGGGTCAAAGTAGATCTTCTTTCTCTCCTAGTGTTAGCGTTCAGAAACACGTAATCACATAAGTGATTATATGCAGGGGCTTTTATTAAGAGCTCTGGGTGTCAGGAGTATTCAACTCAAATCTGACTCCCACCATACATTCGAGATGATTGTGTTTTTACATTCTATCGTTATATAACTTTCATGTTGATTATTAAACTTATATTGTTCTATTGTATACATAGATTTCAGTCAAGCATGGCTTCTCATGGTTCCCCCTTACATTTCTAACATAAATTTCTCATTATTCTTCTTATGATTATACAATAATTTAGTTACTAAACAATCATCACATCTAACAATTATATCATTTATCATACTGCTTATACAGGTGCAGTGATCTGAGAAAACACAAAGCCTAACATTTTCAAAGTCTATATTTGACATTTTCCAGGGCTCCACTATCACTAGTTGTCATAAAATTTCATCATACACCTTTGTGGCCAGGTAGTATTAGACAGTATCTTAATCCAAATTAAAATGAAGCAGCACAGACACACTTCCCCAGAGATGCTAAGAGATATGAAAATTTTTTACTCTTGAGAGAAGCCTGCAACTTTATGAAACCGGTATCTGTCTTGATCAAGTCCTCCAAAGAAATTAGTGGAAATTTTCGACTCAAATTCGCTTTGAAAAGATTCTACCATGACATAAATTTTATACAAATATGAATTGATTTCTTTGACATTTCCCTTGGACTAGTAACTTTACATAGGCAGAAAAAGCCTTGACTTAGCAGGACTTTCGTCTTATAACTTCTACCCAGGAACTTTCACTTGATAATTATAAAAATTACTGTCCAGAGCTTTCATCTTGTCTCTGCTGCATTCCCTCATGTTACTAGCAGTAATTACAGCAAAGTCTTCTGTAGCATTTTAGGGAAGCCCATGAGGCTGATTTACTGAGATTTTGGGAATCTCTTTGCTTTTATAGCCTTCCACTCGAGGTGTTAGAGCTCAACACTCCCAAAAATCATGCTAGATTCTCCATAATCAAGTGCTACTGGAAATGGTTTGCATTTTCATGTTATCTACCACCTTAAGGGAATAATAAAATATATTACCAACTGATTCAACTCCAGTACACTAAAAACTCTCCAATGCATCATATTCAGCACACTTCTGGGCTGAAATATGCCAGCTGCTTCAGAGTATTTAGTGGAATTACACCTTATCAAAGGGTAGGAAATGGAGTATGGTGTCCCATTGCAATGCCAGATAGAATTCTACATATTGAAATTTAATTACCCAAGTTGTATTAGGGTAGCAGTTCTCTATCTGCTTTAATCCAGCTCATTATCATTTCAGAGAATAGCACAATTGCTGGTAATTTACTGCTGGTGATACCAATGGTCTCTAGAGGTAGTTTTATCCAGCCCTTGTAATGTTAAAAGAGGCCCCAAACCGGAGCTGTTTAAAGGAAAAAGTGAAGAATAAAAGAAAATCTGCTTTGAGGAACGTCTTTCACATGCCTTTAAATCAATCACTGAAAGACTTTGCAGAAACAGACAGCTGAGATCTAATATTTTACATATTGTACATTAATAATATTTTAATATTATTTTGTAGTATTCTAACAACAAATTTGAACTCTAAACCAAAAAACCTCTTACAGTATTCGTGGCCTTTGGGAGGAATTGACTTTCTTAAAATTCCTCTTTGCTTTCTGAGGACGGAGGAAATCACAGATATGAGGTCAGCTTTTGATACCTGCAAAAGAGATTTGTCCCCTCCTCCGTTGCATCAAATTCTGCTTGGATGGGATCTGGACAGTGATCAGCAGGCACATTAAAGAATACAATATGAATTAATATTAAAGAATATAATATAATTATATATGTACAATCAGGAACATTAAAGAAACTTTGGAGCAGATCCCCAGGCAGGAACTTTGACAGAAGTAGAAACAAAATCTAAATATTTTCTGTGCCAATAAAGAACATTCCAAACTTTTTTTTTCCTTTTTTTTTCTTTTTTTTTTTTTTGGCACACTTATCAGTCTGCTCTGTTGTTGACAGCCACGAAGTTCTTAATGGTGGTGCAGTGAAATATGCTGTTATAGTGATAATATCATAAGGGAGACTGACAGAACACAACATCAATAATCTTTCCACAGTGCTTTAGCATCACTGCTGTCAGTCACCACTGCAGCATGGTTGAGGCATGGGCTGACAGTCCTACCTGAGCAGGGAATGGAGGCAGGAGAGGCAAGGGAAAATGAAAAGAGCACTGGAAGGTCAGACTATACATGTCATTTGCCTGTCACCTTCCTTAGTACCTTTTGGCAGCTCCCAATCCCTGTTCTTTAAAGATCTTCTTGTGACAATTGCTTAAGTAAAACTTTATTCAGATTCATGTTTGATGGAAATGAAACAGGAAACAACAAATCTACAGTGCCATTACACAGTAAACTGATCAAAGGGCTGCTGATAAGTTGTAGAAAACTTGCTGAAACCCAGCCTTGTAATTTAGTTATGTATCAGATTCTATGTCTTTTATTTACTTTTTCCTTACAGTTAGATCTTGAAGCATTATTTCATTCTGAGAAGAGCTGGTTTCCCTATCAGACTTACACACTTTCTGTGGGTTTACTCAGCAGCAATTCACACATTCCACCTGGGCTGTTTGAGGAATAATGTCTTACTAAGCAGGAACCCCATGTATTTCCCCACAGCAACTCAGGGAGTAATGTACTATTCACCATAAACTAAGTGTATGTCAGCAACATAATTTGAATTACTGTGCATAGATTTACTGTGCATTGAAATGGCTGTTGGCAAGTGCATGAAAGCAGACTAAGATTTCATTTGTCCTTTCTGCTTGTACTCATTATTTGCCCCTGCACTGACATCATCAGCATCTCTGCTGCAACGAAATTTAATGGCACAAACAGCATTGTAATTTGAAATAAAGCAGCAAGAACAGACACAGCCCTAGCCCATGTATTTTGACTCTGAGCAAACAATCATGCCACTACATTGCAGAAGAAAATAAACACCAAATACATCCATTGCAGAAACCAAAAATTTCTTTAATTCAAATGCTTTCATAACAGTTATGTGAGACATCTTTGTAGGGATGAACTGTGAGATGCAGCCATGATTTCTTTGCCTTAAGTATTCCTTCCTTGATACAGGGGAATTTTCAAAACTGAATTGTCATTGGCATCTCTTTATATATATTTAGGAAAGTATATCAATATTAAATGTTAGATCTGCTTTTTTGTTCCTTTTTTAAGGTTCTAGACAAAGGGAAGATTAGAGAGTAACTTTTCCTGTGCTGTTGAACAGGAGCCTAAATGTGTGCAAGGTCTCTTCTTAAGCTTTTCCTGGGTTATCAGGCTTTTCCAGAGTCAGGTGGCTGTGTGTGCTTCTTCCCTATGAAGAGTGGTGGGGCATGCAGGAGTCTTGTCTTTGTGTCTTCTTTGGCCAAGAAATGCTGCCATGTACAGTCATTGTATATCAGTAGTGAATAATTGCAGCCTCTTCCCCATGAAAAGGAAAAAAAAAAATCATTTAGGTGGCAGAAAAATTAATGGCAAGCCTACCTGCCAACTTACAAGTATTGGGGTTTTCTAGTGCCTGCTTTTCCATGTGTAGTTCACTTTTCTGTGTACAGATGCACAATTTATCCTCAGTCTTGCTCTCAAGGTCTGCTTCTCTATTCATATATCCATAACTTTAGAGATATCTATGGGATATGAAGTCTCCAGAAATTATCCTTTGGAGTGACTTTTTTCTTTTTTTTTTTTTTTTTTGTAATTATCATTCAGTCAAAAAAAAAGGTTAAAAAAGGAAAAAAAAAAAACAAGCACAGCTTAAACAGATTGCTTTTTCACAGGCACTGAAAAATTAGGAAAGCTAGGTTACAAATCAGTAGGGGAGATGAGTTCCAAAATAGATGCCTATTTATTCGAAATGTCCTGCTATCACTCCACAGTGAAGAAGGTAAAGAATATATCACCACACAATTTAATCACCACACCGGTCAGCTGTTTGCATGAAATAATAATGTGGCATTTAGTCTTTCTGTGAACCTCAGCATACCTATCTGTAAAATGCATAGCATGTTGTAAAATTCATATAATACCTTGCAGGAGTTTTGTAAGGCTAGGCTAATTAATGTCAAGCAGTCAGCTGAAATTTGCTCTTTAAGCAAAATTAATTTATCTAAACCTTCATAGAAAGGAGATTTCGTAATACTTTCCTATAAAGGTCCTATAGCCATCATGCTGACTATTTATTACTTATACATCAAACCCAAAGTGTAGGAGAATAATGGGCAGGGCAGAAAGCTTGAAAATAATAAGTTGCAAGCAAGGTCTCATTAGAGGCACCAAAGTACAGAGTCAGTGGAGATAAAGAACAGTTTATGACACTGTGCTTGCACATTGGCACTGTGCTTGGAAATGGTAGAAAAATTTCTAAGACCACGATGATCACCGTAGCATGTACTCTTCCTTGGACATCAGCGTGGGATTTGAGGCTAGAAACACAATTCAGATTCTGCTCATCTTTGAGAAACACTGAGGAATGACTTCTTTGCCTTAAGTAGTCCTTCCTTGATACAGGGGAGTTTTCAAAACTCCCCTGTCATTCTCCATTTATTAATCTTTCTTGGCTGACCAGAACATATTTCTCACATTGTTACTCACATTCTTCAGCATTGCTGCAAAACAAAGCAGCCACCCAAAAGACTTGTTCAGAGAGGGTTAGGACATGAAAGGAATCCCAGATTTTGTAATTCCTGATGGAGTTCTCCACCTTGATGCTCTAGTTGAGACAGAAGGTGCTGAGTATGGCAGGTGTAGAGTGAGTGCCATTTACCAAATGCTGAAAGGAAAGGTGTGTGTGACCTCTTACCCTTGTGTATTACACTGTACAATGGTGGGAAAGGGGTGCTGAAAAGGAACAAAGGGATTTGCCTGCTGTAGAAGAACTGGTAGAGGATTCAGCAATTCCCTGTTGGACGCGCTGAGGATGAGGATGAAGATGAACACTGGGAGCAGTGCTGTCTTCATGAGTTCATGGTTCGACACCATGGATCTCCAGGTGGGTCAAGGTTATAGAGATACACCAACCTGGAGGACTCCATGCTGTCGAGCTGTTCATAAGCAGCGGAAGCCAATAAACTCCTCTCAGCCTGTGGTTGTTTTCCCTGCCTGCCTCTGGAGCTCTTCTGGCTGCACTGTTTGACTCACTTTGGAGGAAATTCCCCGTGGAGAAAACCCAAAACCTTCCAGCACTGAGGAGACGGAGCAAACCATCTCTCTGTTGGGGACTAAAGCACAATCAATACTGATGCACAGCTAAGGAGATTTTGGTGTTGCTACCAAGTGAGAGCATGGGTGTGCACATGTCCAAAGTGGATTTTCTTCCATCTTGCTGTGAATGCTGCAAACTTTAATTCTTTGTCACAGGGAGAGGTGAATGGGCAGATGATGTTCTCTGTGAAAGCATTAAAGTAGTAAGTGGGTAACTGTCTAAAGCAAAGAAATCAGGCATGTTCTGAAGGGGTATGCCTACACTGTCAAAACTTCATGGGTATGAGGCCATTCTCCAACACGTGTGGATGGATGCCTTCCATCCTCAGTGAATACCTCCAGTGGTGGTAGCAGCTCTGAATTCAGGTTATTTATGATTCTTCTGAGAGAGGACAGCCTGAGCCCTTTCCCAAACTCTGCATGAACCCAAATCTTGTTTAAGTGTTCTAGGCAGAGCAGGCTGTGGCTGGGCAGAGCATGTTACTCTCCCACTATGTCAGCACATGTGTGAGGGACAGCTTCTTCCTTTTTCCTGGAAATTTGAGCTGTAAATGCTAGTGTGGATGGAAAGCTTTGAGGTCATGGGGAATGGCACCCTTACATCTATTTTTTGAGCCCACTTTACACCTGGAAGTGTAGACATACCTATGGAGGATCATGTCTTCTGCATGTGTTTATGTCCATTGATGTAATTCAATACTCAGTCCTTTGTGGTTCACTTGGGTAAAGCCAAGCCTTGTCATTCTGGAAGAGGGGAATTACCTTGGAGCAGAAGACAGCTGCTCAGGTTGAAGACCTTGGGGCTGTTGGGTTACTCACTTTTTGCCTGAGTGCACCAAGGCTCTTCAAAGATATTGACAATGGATTGTTGCAAACCAGGAATTTTTGCTCTCAGGAATTGTCAGAGGTAAAGCTTAGGCTGTTGCTTACTGGACTTATTTGTTTACTGTTTACTGTACAGGATTTCTAATTGTTTAGAAATTTTCTGTTTACTGTACAGGATTTCTAATTGAGGGTAGAATAGGAGGTTGCAAGAGAATAGACATGAGCAAGAGCTCTGTAAAGCAGGATACATCCTTATGCATGCTTCACTGAGCTGTGATTTAAGTATATCTGGTCTGCCACTGACAAGCAATCTAAAAGTGACGGGATTTTCAGAGACCTCTTTTGCTTTCCATAAGGCATTTCTCTTTTCCTTGGGGAAAAAAAAGAAAGGAAAAGAGATCAGGAGAGTGAAAGAGTTCTTTGGGAGATAAAATGACTTCCAGACAAACAATGCACCTGTATTATACAGTACTGGTTGTGACATGGCCGTGAGTTACATGGAATTACGAGCTCCCTTGCTCTCTGTTTGACCAGGGCTGTTTCATGTGTATAAATTGATACAGGACCCACAGCTGAGGGGCTGTTTTTCACCCTTTTACCTGAGCCCTTAGAGCTGTTGGTAATGACTGAGAAAAGTGGGGAGCTGATAATCAGGGAAGAGTGGAGGCAGTGTATTACTCACTTCCAGTGCCCTGTTATCACACTGCTGAGCTGGCTGGGGCAACAGCCCTCTCAAAGCAATCTGCACTAGGGCCATTTGCCTCCAGCAGACAGAGAGCAAGAAAGCACATGGGCTATGACTTTTGTTCTGGTTATCTAATGTCATGAAAGAAACTTTTTGAACTCCAAAGTGGCCAGGAATCACCAGATTTTGTTACTAAGGAAAACCAGTTTGAATCAGGAACAAATGAATGCTCCCACATATTCAAAAGGGTTCTGTGATGTAGCATGTCGAATTTTGGCTGTGTGAGTGGATTATACTCAAGCAAATCACTGATGTTTTTGAAAACAAACCCAGTAATGCATAGTTTCATTGTCCTCAAACAACTCCTGGAGTAGAGTGGGACTTTGCTGAGGCCAAGGGGCTCCAAACCATCTATACTGATCTGTCTGGACATGCCCGTAGAGAGTAGGGCGTATTCATTGTCCTTGTTTTTCCCTTGTCTTCTGAAAAAGAAAATATGTTCCTATTCCCTCAGGTTCCCTTAAGAAACTCTCCACCATTTTTTATGGGTTTAGGGCTTTTATTCCTATGTTTATGGCTCTTATTTTTAGACTGTGATTGGTGCTGAACTGCAACACACCATGACAGCTGCTTATTCACGTTTGTAGCTGTACCTTTAACTTCAGTTGCTCTCTGTCTCATTGCAACATCTCTTCAAAATGCAAACACGTTTAAAAAATAGATTATATTTTTAACCAAAGTGAAAAATCATGACCAATTTTCTTTGTTTATGAAATTTTGTGGCATATGGATGTTTGCTTGCAGGGTAGCTAGTCCCAGCTGGTGTGTTTATTTTGCAAAGTGTAAAGTGTACTGCAAACTGGCTAATCAACTTGTCCTTTTCAACCTGCTGATTTCATAAGAGTTATAAATCCACATTTCCCATTCTGGTGTGGCTGGATAAACAATGCAGCAGCTATTTGAGTCTGGGTTCCACAAGCTCCAAAAAAAATCCATCAGACTAATCCAGTTTAATATTGCACTGGGCATGGTTTGTAAATCTATTCAGTGTAGTGCACCTCAGTATGAGCTGGAATTTCCTTTTTCCTTTCCCTTCTTTAGTCATTTACACGTGGAAAGAGAAAGGAGTAGAGACAAGTGAAGGAAGTCTCATCTTCTAGCACCTAGGCTAAGAGAGTGAAGGTTTTGAGTTGTGCCACCCTCAGCACAGCAAGGGTTTCTGTCTTTCCTCACTAGTAGCCCAAGCCACTTCTTTTACAGGACACTAGACAGCAATAACCTTTATTTAAATATTTAAATAACCTTTATTTAAATATTTAAATATTTAAATAACTAAAATTAGTGTGAAGGTTTCATTGGGCTTCATTGTGATTCCTTTCCACAAACAACAAATATGGAATCATCTTCACCTCAACCCTGTAAATCTCCCCAGATCAGTCTCAAGGAAGATCATTCCTCAACAAGCATCCTTTAAAATGAAACCTTAGGGTTGTTCTCCCTTCCTTCCAGATGTTGGAATGTTTTGAGAACTGGAAAATTCCTTTCAAAATACTAGATGCTATCATAACCTGATTCACAGAACTGGGATTTTAAGGGAGAGAAACAAAATTAAAAACCCAAACATATGAGGTATTAAAATGACAGGATCTGGCAGTACTATATTTTGCATTTAATTTATAGAGGCTTTTAGGCTGGAGGGGAAGTCTTCCTAGTACTTTATTATTGTCATTTTTAGAAAAAAAACCAAAACAACAAAGAAGACCAAAAAAGGAGCAAAAAAACCCAAAAAAAGAACAAACCCACAAAGAAAAACTCAACTACCAAAACATAGATCAACATTTCATCTTGGTAATTAATATTATTTTATTGGACAAGGAAATTAACAATCTCCTGAAGGATTTCATTAAGGTGAAAGCCAGTTTTAAATATGGATAGAACCTGTTCACCAGTTGGATTATTGCTCTCCTTTTCTTTTTATAGTTGCTTGAAGGATGTAGCCATCTCATTGCTTCCTTTTCTGCTCAGAGAATAGAAACTGTAACCATCCTGCTTGTGCCTTCCTACCCCTAATTACAGCACCTGTGACCCAGATTCCTTCTTTGAGGGCTAGGTGACAGGAGAGATCCTGCATTAAATTCCCAGTTAATATCAGGCTGCTTGCATCAGCTCTGCTTGTTGCCCTCTTGAAGGCAACAGGATGAGCTTTCTTGTTTTCTGCATCAAAGATCTTCATTATGAGGCCCTCCTCAGCAGGGGCTTTTGATGGGCTGAGGTGGAACAATGCCATTAATGGTGTTGTGAAGCAACAGCAGAGCACAAATCTACACAATTAATGTAGCCTCAGTCTAAAGTGAGAAAAAGACACTTCTTGATGCCCATTATGTATGTGACCTTGAAGATTTCTGCCTAGTTTACTGATCAAGATTTTCTATTGTTAGCAGTGCAGAGCCATTACAATCTGGAAGAATGAGCTGTGCTCAGATCTGCTGTGTGCACTGTCAGCAGAATTGTCAGCTCTGCCTTAGTCACTGCACTTTTATTATAGGAGGGCTTAGGCACAAGGCTGGCTTTGCAGGCCTTGTAGACTCTCAGATTGACTTTTTATTTGTGCACTGAGCTAAGATGACAGAGAAACCTACACAAGGCAGCAAATGTGAACCAGAACCCTACTTGGTACTTTCACAGTGTGGCTTTTGTGTTTGCTACCAGTCTTTGCAGTGAGGGTAAAAAAAAAATCCCATTATTACTCTCTTTTGTTTTCAGAACTCCCTTCCAGCTCATTTCCACCAACTGTGAGCTCTGTCTCACACACGTAATGGAAAGAAGGAAATAACACCTTTAGCTTGAAAGCTTTCTAATCACAGGCTAGAGGACTGACATTTTACCTAACAATAGCCAAAGAAATCTATGTGCTTTAAGAGCCCTTTCTAATGCCAAAAAAGAAGCATAAAAATGAATAACAGCAGGAAAATGAATAATAGCTTTACTACTTAGTAGGCACTGAGAATTCCATAACACAGTTTTGATGATGTGTCTTTTGAAGATTCACAAGTGAAATTTACTCAGTCCAGTGATATATTCCAGTTCAGTATGGGATGTGGGATTCCTCCCAGTTAGGTTTCAAAATCCAGTTACAAACTGGCCTTCTAGTCTACCAGGTCTGACTAGTGTTCCTGTGTAGTAAAGTATCCACTGGTGGCACTTAATTCTATTCTACCATGGGGATAATGGTAGAGGAAGAGAGGGCAGATTCCCTTCTGGATTCCCTTCAACTGGGATGTTCTTTGCTGTAGAAGGAACCAAAATAGCCTTGTTAAGGTTCCTAACTTTCAGAACACTAAAATCAGGCCAACAGTATCCCATGGAAGGAGAAAGAAAACTACTTCTGAAGTCTGCTCTGCTTGTTGTTTCCTCTTTCCAGCCTCCAAACCCAATGAACTTATGTTTCAACCAGAAAGGGTATCTTCCTACAGCCCTTGATATAAAGCTTCTGATTAATATGAAGAACAAGGAACAAAGGGTGAAATACCCCAGTGACAGAGACATGGTGCCTCTTTCCCTTGGTACTTAAAAGAAGAAATGTTCCTTGTTGTCCTTCTCCCTTGCCACCTACTTTGTTGAGACTTCAGATTTTTCTGTGGAAGTTCTTGGGAGCAGATCCATTGAATTCAGCAGGATTTTTATCAGCAGGTGTGTCAGTGAAGAACTTGTTATGCATTCATTTGCATGCTGTCAGTCATTTCAATAGCCTCTGCTTTTGAAAAAGAAAATGTCTATGATCTGGGACCCCGAGCCTGGAACAGACCCTTACCCCCAGCACAACACAATGCTCTGCCTTAGGTTGTAAGGTACAGAGCAAGCTACTTCTGTAGATTAGGGGTTTTCCTGTCAAATAAAGATATGCCCAAAGTTGCCATGCCTAATTCCTGTTTAATTAATGCTGCCACTAGAGAAGCATTCAGTGTTTCCATGAAAATTCCCCTTGTACTAGACACTGAATAAACAGTGGGTTCTGACTTAGCTCCAGACAGCTTGATTCTTGAAGTTTCATAAATAAATTATTTTCAGAAAAAAAGTAGATAACCGATGCTCCATAAAGTTACTGCTATCAATGATCTTAGTCCTCCTTTCCCACTTCATATTCTTTGTGTCTCTGGAATTTTTAACATGAAAACTCAGCATCTGAAGTGGGAAAAAATGTTGTGAGGTTTTTGGTTTTGTTCTTGCTCTTTAGTGGGGAGTTTTTGTTTGTTTGGAGGTTTTTTTCCTTCCTTTTTCTAACTCATATTACTTTCTAAAACTACAACATACTGCACTGTTTATCAATTACTATTTACCTATGTATAAATATTTCTGATGTGTCAAACAATTTCTTTTCCCAGCAGAAAAATTTAATTCCAAATTACTGAACCCCATATGAATATTTTACTTTGGTCTCATTTTAATTTAAAAAAATCTATCCAAGCAGAATTTCAGGCAACTAAATTTGGATTTCTAGTTTTGTTTTGAGTTGTTTTTTTTGGTTTTTTTTTTTTTCTGATGCCAGGCAACACAACTAGGGAGTGAATAATGCTCTCCTTTTTGCAGTGTACAGTTTTCAAAATACCATTGTGTAGTTTCCTTTCCATCTATCCATTTTCTTGAATCAGCCACAAGTTGTATCAGTGTTAAGATTTCAGATTTCTCTTTCTCTATATGGTTTTAAGTTATCTCAAAATTAAATTGCTGTAGTATAAAATACTGCAGAACCACTAAAGCCTACAAAATTAGTTCTTCTGCATACCCCGGAACAGGTGAGCTGCATGTTACAAAGCCAGACAGATTTTAAATTACAGTGGAGTTCAGTTCCATGCACTTTGTTAATGTACATACACTGAGAATTACTGGGGCTAACAGCTTCTGTCCTGCTGTGAAGGATTGCTTTGAACTCCTTATTCTCCTGATAGCCTTTCCAAAATGGACATGTATTTGAAAGTAATGCCCAGCTGAATATGTTTGCAGGTGTTCTGTCAGCAAAGGACTGAATCCTAAAAAATGAAAGTACTGAGTAGGTTTGTTTTACTCTGAGGTCACTCACCTTTGTTGCCCTGCCCTGTAGCATTTTATAAGTATTGGAGGCTGGAATCTGATTTCAGATTCCAAAGATCTGTGCAGGAAGTTTTACACCACTGTTTGCATTCTTTGACCCATTTAATTCTTTATTTGATCTTGGCAGAATCATTAAGGGAGCCCAGTAGAAGCATGAAGCGACTTGATTTAGAAAACATACATTGATAAATGCTTGTATTTTTAGATTGTATGTAAAGACAAATGACTGTAAATAGAACTAAAGATAAAATGTCAAAAGGCATTTTATCTTTAGCAAGCTCTAATGTCAGTGTCTCAGCAACTGTAACGTGACACAGCTTCATTACAGTCAATAGAAGGACAATTTGTTACAGTCATAATATTTCCAGCAGCTCAGAAACTACAGGGAGCCCTGTGCACAGAATTCTTCTTCCATTTGAATGCAAGTCATTTAGCTCACCTTTTAGAAGTTGGGTGCAAGTAACTTCCTCAAATTGTGTCAATATGAATAAAAAATTCAATTTTACCCATGCAGGAATATTTTTCCCCTCTCTCCTTCTTTTACAGTCAACACCACCACCGCTACATCTAAGAGTCTTTTACCACTGATTGCTCCAATTTGTTTTTTCTTGAGCTCCTTCCAGAATTTTTAAGGGGAAGTGCATGTAAGTTGTGTTACATAGCTGAAATTGTGTTACATACACTGAAATTATGAAAGAGATCTCTTTGCTTCTTCCCACAGATTCAGGTGTTATATAGGAGAATTCCTTCTTCACATGGAAGAATTCCTATTTTTTATTTTATATAACTTATCCCACTCTGATACAGAATGGTGCTGCTGCTCTGTGCATCATAGACATTCCCTTCACTAAAACCATATGTGGCTTTTCTAGACATCCTTTAGAATGCCAAACAAGCTCCATTAGGTAAAGGTTAAAATAACAGAGAGTAAAAATGGAAAAGAGCTATCAAACCACCCACTGGTGCATGCTCCCTCTTCAGGATTATCCTGCAAGCCTTGTAATGGTGTCCTGATCTGACATTTTAAAAATTATACCAGAAAGTGCTAGAAAAGGGCCTGTGATGCTTTTACCCTTACTCCATGAAAACAGTGCTGAGGATATCTTAATTATCCTTGATAGCTATCTGTAAACCCTGATATTAAAGACCTCCATGGATGGAGATGCTACAAAATTCTGTTGGTACACTGATCCAACATTTAACTCTCTTTTTTAGCTAGAACCTTTACCTAATAAGGAATCAAAATCTCTTTTTCTGCTAGTCAAAGTAATTATTCCTTATGCCATTGCTTATGAGTGTAGAGAACAGTTTCTCATCATTTGAAACAGCTTTCTGAAATTCAAACTTCTCTAGAATGAAAAAAATCCAATTCTCCCAATTTTCAGTCTATTGCAGGATTTCTTGACCTCTGTTTAGTTTAATTCTACTGCCCTGGACCCCTGATTATACATTTGGGAATTTCTGAAAGTGGTTTGTGAAATAGAATGTAGTATTCCAGCTGAACACTCATTATTGTAAGATGCTGAAATAATTATTTTCCTCAACTTGCAGATTTGCATGTTCCATAATCATATTTATCTTTTCATAGCAACCCTGCATATTGCATCTTACTGATATGGAGATCTTTTCCCCAAGAACAATAGCCTCCATTTTTTGTTTGTCTATCTAATTTCCACTTCCTTCATGTAGGACTTTGGTCTTGCCTTAATCAAATTTTAATTTCTGATTCAATTTTTTTTTCCAGTGTACTGAATCACTTGAGATTCTCATTCTTGTGCTAGTTGCTTATCATTCATACCCACATATTAATATTGGCAAAGCTTGTGGGTGATCAGGATGTTTTTGGGGAAAGATTATCAGCTTTGTGGAACCCCCTGTAGTTTGTCTCCACCTGGCCCATTGAGGGAAATGTGCTCATCCATGTTGTCATCTCAGCAGAGTGGTGTGGGGGGACAGCTGCTGCTTTTTGGTTGGTAAATCAGCTTTCTAAAGAAAGTTTTAATTAATACTGTTCCTTGAGGTCCATCTTGCAGTGTAAAACACTACCAAACCATTTTTCCTTATTGCTCAAACCTCTCTAAATATATTCATTTACCTCATTTTCATTGTAAATTAATACTCTGACAATTTTTCTTCAAACGTCACCATTGATAGAGCTTTACTCCTTCTCTGGTTCCAAATCTCCTGAACACTCAATTCACAAAAATATCTCCTTGAACAAAAAGCTTAAGTTGTATTTAAAGTCTGAAAATATGTTTAATGCTAATCATGAGTTCCAATTCAAAATTGCAGCATCATATTACACAGCTAAGGGGAAAAATCTCTTCCCCTCCTCTCATTCCTGCACTCACATGAGGACATATGACAAAAAGAGGTGTCACTGTTCAATGTCTTCCATCAACATTCTTGCCACCAGGAATACAGACATATTCCTAAAATTTGATATTTCATTCTAAAAATTTTGCTGAATAAGTGCCTGCTTAAGTGTTTTCCCAAACCAGAGCTCAAGTTAATTTGTACTATTTTCCATCTGCTCCATTATAATATATTCATATTGTTTCATTTCTAAGCTGTTTACGTTCTTGAATTAAAAATTATGTTAAATAAAATTAAATGAAACAGCTCTCCTAGTAGCCACATTAGAGGATATCACTCCCCAGATCAGACATATCACAGAACTGTTATCTTTATTTGCAGTCTCTTGTTTTTTCTTAGTTCACAAAGAGTAGTGCTCCTGTTTAAGTCAGATGGGGTTTCTGGGCATAGCAGCATTTTCATAGAAATCTACATTACATACTTTAATATAGTATTACATCACTTTAGAAAACAATTTGATATTCTGTCTCCTAGAGCATTATCTGCAAAATTAATATGCAGATGGAGCATATGATAGGGATGCAAATTTAAAAATCTATCTATTATGCATTTATTGTTAGTTCCTGCAGTTACTGAACTGAGGGCTCTGGTACTCATTAAACACATTGTGATCTTCCAGGGAAACTCCAGGATGCTGGTGCACATAACTCAGAGCTGGGTTAAAGCTTCTCAGTGGTGACCAAATCTTGCTGCCTGCAGCCCAGAGGCAGGAGAAGGTGGAGCAAACAGGGATCAGTAGGGAGGGAGAGAGCCTGGGGAGAGCAGCCAGAGGCTGCTGGCTTTGTCAGGAGCCAGCACTGCAGCACTGCCTGCTCTGAGGTGCCTGGAGACAGCAGAGGGGGCATTGCCAGGGCTCTGGTGTTGGCAGAAGCAAGGCAGCAAGCCCTGAGCTGTGTCACTGCCCTGCTCATCTGACACTGCCCATGGCTCTGCCTGTCACAAGACTTGTCCCCAGGACTACTGTGACCAAAGGCTTGTTAGATCTGTACTGAGCTGCTTAAAACAGCACCACTTTTTGTGCAGGCAGGGTACCACCCAGATTCCATCAGAGGAAACATCCAGCTTTGCATGCAGGTGGCAAAACACAGGCCAGTGGTGGCACTGCTGTGATGTGCTCTGGCATGCTGGGGACGTGCCCTCACCCCCAGAGCCCAGCCCTCAGCTCAGGCTGTGCAGGTGATAAAGCAGTGCACCAGGTCTATTTATGACTGCAACCTTTAGAGAGTTTATTTTCAGGGCCAAGCTCAACAATGTGATAACACAGTGGGGCTGCACCTCGTGGTGGTGGTGGTGCAACAAGCCTGGAATAATTCAGTGTTTTTGTGCCATGTGCTGGCTCAGATCACTTACACACAGACAGCACAACACTGCTAAGTGCTCTGGGGGCAGCAGGCAGTCTCCTCTTACCAGCTACTATCTGATATTCATACAGTAGTACACTCAGCTTTGCTTAAAAGCATTAGGATGAGCAGAAGCATCCTGAAGCACAGTGAGAAAGTACATTTTTAATTTTATTTCATGCTTCCCTCAATATCCTCTGTCAAGGTTCACTGTATACCTTTCCTAGGGTAGAATTTATGGTTATCTGATGAAAATAGATAGGTGGCAGAGCTCTGGTATTTAATGATGTGCCTGCAACATCAATTTTTTGTCTTTAATTTTTGTTAGCTTGAAAAAAGTCTAAAGAAAAAATCATTGGTCTTTGTCAACAGGCTCAAACTTTTCTTATTACACATGGAAAGAGGAAGGATATTCACTAGTTTTAGGCTACTTCCAACTATTGTGTGTCCAGAAACCAACTGAAGCTTCTGAAGCCTCAAACATGGGGTAATTCTACCATTCTGCACCTACTACAACCCCTGTACACATCCTGCAGGAAAAACCTGTGCCATTTCTGTAAAAGCTTCAGAACACCTCATTTGCCTTTTCTTGTGCCTTTCTTTTTCTCACTTTTCATTCTTCCCATTTTTCTCCCTTTTCCCTTGGTCTTTCTTCTGCTGTCCCTCTTTTTAGTCCTCTATCTTCAGACACTTCCCATTGCCTTCCCCCTTTCCTGCCAGGGTTTCAGTCCTGTGCTGTGGATGGAGCAGATGTTCTCACAGGAGGTTCTGCAGACAGATTGGAAACACCCAGCATGCTGTGTGGGATAATCTCTCAGCTGCCAGTGCTCAGGACTGGGGATCTACTCACTGCAGTTCAGTTCTGAGAGCCCAGAGACTCCCAGACACTTCAGTCTCTGTCCCTAATTTTCACCCAGCAAGGCACAAACCAGGGACCCCAGGATGTTGATGTGGGGTTTTGGTAATCAAAAACCACAGAAACCTCCAGAGATGTAAATACAGAGTAAAGTTCCACTTGCTGCAGGAGAGCAAACCTGTGTTCAAACCCACCAGGCACTGCAGAGGCTTTCAGCAGCAATGTTTTTACTTTGCAAGGAGATTTGTATTCATTAGGCAGCCTCTAGGACCAGTGGTCCACTCTAATAAGTGTGCTGATAAAAGAGGTCATGTCCCCAAAGGATGTTTGATTGGGACGTGTCATTTCTCCTGTAAAAGATGATTACTATAGTCAGACACTGATTGTCTTCTAATATCCTTAAGGTAACAATCTTTTTAAAAAAAAGATAAAGAAATTACACTTCTCCTTCAAGGTTGTTCAGGACTGATGAAAGTTGTTGGACTGATGACTCTGAGAAACAAAAATTCCTCTGCTTCACTGCATAGGCATTGTCAGTGCAGGACAATTTTGCCTATTTAGCAGCACTACATGACCAGCAGGGTTCAAACCTGCATGCAGGGACAATCCTCAAAGTCAAGGATAATCTGACTTCCAATTCTCCTGTTCCATCTGGGATAGGGACCAGTTCCATAGAAGCTGCATATGCTTCAGTCTGTAACCTCCATACAGCCCTTTGGACAGGGCATGGCCATTGGAGCAGACAGCCCAGCCAGCTATTTAGTCCTAAGAGATTTCAGAAATGGGCATGGAGTGAGCTGAGACTCAGCTGAATTATCTCTGGGAGCCTCCCCGTGTCTGCACTGTGTCCCCATGTCACCAGAGTGGAAGGGACCCTCTTGTCCCCTCCTGGATGTTGTGGCTGTCCCACTGTTGAGGTGTAGGACCAGGCACAAAGCTGGTGCATGAGGAGGGCGCCCACCCTGAGGGTCTCAGGAGGAAAGGCCAGGGCAGCCAACCCTCACAGGCTTTTTTTAGAGGCTGTGGCACCTCCACACTGCCTTCACAAGATGAAAGGTTTTTCACTCTGCCCCCAGAAATAATGAGAGCAAATGTGGAATCCGAGTGTTAGTAAGTGGCAGAATTGGGGAAAAGGTCTAGAAGGCAGAGGAGACAAATTCTTTGCTGATTCTTCCACAGAAGACTGAGCTGAGTAGAACACAGCCCAACAGAAAATACCAGGTGTAAATTATCATCCAACTGCTTATTTGAACCATGCATTATAATGTCAAAATTTAATTACTTAAAGACCAAAAACTTTACTATACCAGCTTTCCTTGGTTTTGTGGGGTTTTTTCTTGGTTTGTTTTTTTGTTTTTGTGGGGGTTTTTTTGTTTTTGTTTTTGTTTTTTTTTTTCTGCTTGCTTGCTTGTTGGTTTTGGTTTTGGTTTTGGTTTTTCCTTTCCACTGTCCAGGAAAGTTTTCATCATTCAATTTTCAGGAGTATGATAGGATGAACTAATTAATCTCATTATGAGGTTGTGAAGTGTTCAGATAAAAGTGACACAAAACCTGTACAAAGCACAGACACCCATCTTTCTTCTGTTTCTTTCTTCTCATTTGCACCTTTGTCCCACTCCCAATTAATGACTCTACCAGCTTTGGAAACCTAAATTTTGAATTACCCTCACTGTTCAGTCTCTGGTTTTGTGTTTGTTTTGTGTTTGTTTTCTGTTTGTTTGTTTCTGTACTGCTTTCCAAATCTAGATGCTTTTTACTGCACCATTCTACCAGTGCAAATAACAGGGACAGTTTAGAGTCTGATGGCCTATAGAATAATTTTCCATTCATTTTTCTTCAGTGATGTTTTTATTTCTTTCCTAGCACTGTATCATTTTGAAACATATCCAGGCATTAAACTGTAACTAAATTCTATGCTTCAACATGTGTGGACTTTCTGAAAGGATTTCTTCCTCAGACCTGCCACTTTTCTGTTCTTAAGAGGGGTAATTCACAGTTCAGTTAATAATAGTTAACATTTCCTTCCCTCTCCCTCTCAAATGATTTCCTCGTCTTGTGCAATTTTATGAAACCAGAAGGATTGTCCCTTTTGTTTTTGCTCCTGAATTTCAGATATCTACTTATTTATCTACTCCTACTAGGTTTGACTGGACAAAAGATGTTAAAACCCCTATCTAAAATAACCACACTATTTCTAGTGCTGCACTTTGGTAGCTGTCCTGATCTTAACCACACCTCATCAATTGCAATTACGTCTATTTATGAGTGGGCATTACCAAGATTTCTGCTGCTATAAGTGATGGATTTCCCCAGTTGTATATTGGAATTTTGCCAACAGACTTGGCAGAGCGTGAGGTTGCCACAACTGGTAGGGAAATCATAATGGAATTTAAAAGAATTTCATTGTATTTATTGTCAGACAAGAGAGGAGAAGAAAAAATGGCCAACTATAATATCACTCACAAGCTCTCAAACGGAAACATAAACTTTTTTTGTGAGATTCTGTTTCTCAAATATCACCATTCAAATTCTGCAATCAGCTGCTCCTTAGTGACCTTTTATCTTGAATTTTATGCAGCCTTGAAACATTGGCATTGCTGCTGCAGAGAGTTTGCAAAATGCTTGTCACTGCCAAGATATTTTGCCCCCTGTGCTTCCACAGTAGGGGCTCAGCCTCTATCTCTTAATTCTTAGGCCAGAATCAGCAGTCAGGTTGTCACTCACATCACATTTACCTGCCTCTGGCAAGAAGACAGGAGCAATGTTTTCTTTGAAAATTTTCTACTGCAGTGTTGCCAAATCTTAATTAGCTGGGACAGACATCTTTCATTTGCTTAAACAAATGAGATTTCTAATGTCAGATTGGGGCATACAGACTAAGGATAGGGAAAACAATGTAATTAGGTCTTTAATCACACAGGTTTCTAGAGGAAGGGGTCTGTTACCAGACATAGTAAGTTCAGGTATGATTGGGCACCACACATCTCCTAGGGCATGGCTAAGAGCTGCCTCTTCCTGCTTATTGAAAAGAAGGCATCACTGCTTATTGAAAAGAAAATTCTTTGCCTTCTTTAGAGCTGGTGTTGGTTGCAGCCACATTTTCTTTGATGACTTTTGGGGTCACATAAAGGGACAAAGGAATCAACAGTTTACTTATGATGAAGCCTAAACTATAAGTTCATTTCATCAGCCTTATATAAAGATTGACCCTGATGTTCAATAGTGTTGTTTCACCAGAGCACCACAGGGCAGGACTTTGGGCAGAGGTGTCCATCATGTGTGAAGGCAGCAGGGCTCCACATTCTGGAGAAAGCCCCTCTGTATAATTCACATGGAAGGAAAAAGCCAAAATTATGCTAGAAATTGCAAGCAGAAAGCTGCTTGAACTATGCCAACCCTGCTACCCACCAGGATTTTAGGGAAAACTGGCAACTGAGAGGATTGCACAAAGGTAAAGTGTGTGGGACAAGCCCCCTACTGCTAGAAATGTTATTAAACAGGGTTCAGATATGTCTTAATCTGTGTATTTTAGTGTGTAGCTTCTCCCTACCTGACCAGCCCATGTGGGTTTAAGGTTTGAGAGCTGAGAATAATTTCTTTTGGAAAAACAAGGAACTCTGTTCTTGACAGGGAAAGGGTTTCTTCCTCACAGTTCTCTTCCACCCTTGTATTTTCTGGAAGGGGATTTCAAATACACAGACCTAACATGCCAAGAAATCTCCATAATTTGCATTATCAAAATCCTGAATTCTGCATCTTGGTGAATATTTAAAAAATAATAGAAACAGAGGTATTTTCAATCAAATTTAGTGGGATATTTTCCTCCAAAGCTTTGTTTTGTATGGTCATTTGTTTTTCAAATATATTTTAAAACAAAACTGTATTTTTTTACTCTTGTAAACAAGAAATTTACATTAAAATTTTATAAATTCTTATATACATCTAGAACATTAAAATAAAACCTGCAATAATTCTTAAAATTACTTCAAAATACTTTCTGAATGCATACAGTAATTCTGTCACAGCAATATCCAAGGTCTTTGTCCCTTCTTGCATTCTTCTGTTCTTCATGACCAATGAATATTTCAAAATACCATAAATATTTCATTTATTGTAAGATAGCATTTCTTATAGTATGAATATCAATCGTGCAGAAACGTGACTAATACAATTATTTTTTCTGAAGAGAAGATAACCTGCAAAATACACCTTAACTGTTGCAGACACTTAATAAATTACAAATGCTTAAGCCTTCATAAACCAGAACTGAATTTGACAATTACTAGAAACAGTGGAATTAGCATGCTTGCCTCTGTGACACTGGCTGTGTAACTCTTCTGTTTCCCTAACACTGTCAAGAATCCAGCTGATATATTTTCCCTTCTTGACCAACTGAAGTCTCTGGAATTGTATTGAATTTTATTATTCAAGAAACTTTTGCAAGTGTTGATTGTATTTTCCCTGACAAACATGAAACCAGCCATAAACAGTGATGTCAAATTGTCTTAAGAAATCAAACAGTCTGGAAGAGCAGTTCAATCTTTTGCATCTTTAATAAGCAGTGTAATCATGCAGAAACTTTTTACTTATAAAACACCTCTTAGTTAGGTTCTACAAATTTTCTTACATCTGAAGACATGCCCTAGGGTGCTTTAAAGTGCAAACTCCATGTAGGAGATGGTGTGCTGTTCTCCTTATGCTCTGTTAACTTTGTGGTCTCATTAGTGCCATGTGGCAATGTAAAAGAATATATTTTTGTATTGGATATGTGATACAGAGGGTTTGATCTCTCATTCTTGCTCTCTGATTACACTCTGTGGTTTCTCTGTTCTAAAGAGCAGATAGATGTCCATGCAGGGAGTGTTTGCTGTGGACAAGCCATGCAGATGATTAACCTTGGCACTGCCCCATGTCTCTCAGTGTAAAATTTTCACTGAGCAGATTCGAAGTAAATCATCCAGCCCACTTCACTTAATAATGCCTCTTTAACATGCTCTGCAATTATATCATTTGTGCTGTTGAGCTTGGCCATTTTCCTTCTCAGCTATTCATTTCCCCCCAAGGAATGGCAGTTTAGCAGGCATTTCCAGTGACATAAGTGGTTAAATGAGGCAATGAGTTATCTTACTGACCACAGGATTCCTCTCTTACAGCAACCACAGCAGTCAGGTGTCATATTCATTTCAGGAAGAACCTTTCTTCCATCATAAACCACTTGGGAAGACTGGTAAAGCTGGTCCCTTCCCTGCAAATACAAAACAGGAGCTGGACAGAGAGTTCCATGTGTTATGTCCCACTCTGGCTCCTCTGGTGTATCCACCCAGCAGGTCCAGCAGCAGCAGTGCCCAACATCTGGCACAAGGCACCAGGGGGATGCCCAGCTTACCCAGGAGCACCAGCCACCCATGGCTGTCCCACTGGGCTTTGCTTTTACAGCTTCCAAATCCCTGACAACAGAGTGCAGAGAATGCCACAAGTCCAAACCTCAATTTTTGCAAGATTCCTACATATTTTGATGAACATATTTTGATGAACATATTTTGATGAACGTGTTCTCTCCCCTTCCTGCAGTGGGAGCTGTCTGCATGAATTGGAGCACAGAACTATTCTTGTTTCACTCCATTCCAATTCAGACCCAGCTCCTGACAATTTTAGGTCCCTAGCAGGGTCATGGTATTTTATTCTTGTGCTCAGCTGGTATTGCTTTTCTGTGGGAAAGAGGCTTTCCTTCCCATCCTGCTCTTCTCCTTCTCTCCTTTGCTGTTTTATATGGTGTGGTCATTTAAGAAATGAGTTTCTTATACAGCAGAAGTGTTCAAAGAGCTGTAACACTCTTGAACCACTAACACCTGACTTTGGGTAACTTAATTGCTGGTTCATTTTTGCAATGACCAAATTCAAAATATTTTGAAATTTACTGTTAGGTAAAGACAACCTGCAATTCATAGCAAGACAAATTACCTTCTTGGACAAGGAATGCTGACAGGGATGTTGCTGCTAACATTTTCCAGGCAAACGGCAGTGAGGCATTCTGGTAGGATGGTTTTCATACCAGATCACATTTGAAAACAAGTAGTACCTTGTGATTCACCGTGCTTCTTTTCTGTCACTCCACAGAGTCACATAATAGCTCCATAATGTCAGCAGCTAGAATCATAGAGGAAAAATAGTTAATATACTTAGCAGAGTTCCTGAATCAAAGGCATCCTGGCCTGCTAATAGCTTTTTGGCTGAGTTTCACTTCTGTAGGAACATTTAAAGGGTCCTAGTTCAGTTTCAACACAGAATAAAAACCAGTAAAAAAGCTGCCCCCAAACAGAATGGTTTCCTTCTGAGAAGTGGGATATATCATGCCAGATAGAGACCCTGTGCACAAGAAATGGATGCAAGTGAACTGAAATTCAGGGAGTTTTATCTGTTTTGGGATGGGTTTCAATCCTTTTAGCACGTGATTAAGTGCAGGATCAAGTACAAGAAGTGGGATAGTAAAAATATTACTTGGTTCTAGGGAGGCATTTCAGATAGCTGTAAAGAATGCCTTTATCAGTGCATAAAGTAACCTCTGATAACAGAGTCAATAATTGGAAGTAGAAGGCAAAAAAAAAGAAGTCAAGAGGAAATTTAATAGAGTTTAAGTATAAGCAGATATAAACAAGCCAAAAGATCAATAGGAAGAGCAAGGAGAAGAGATCAAAATTTATTTTCCTGTGATCTAAATCAAAGGGAAGCTGCATTGAAGAATGTTAAGGCACAAATACAAGAGTGGCTAGGAAATCTCTAAATGTGTAATAGGATTCTTCTTGTAACATATTCTTACCTATAGAGGTTCCCTTAACCAGAAATATAGATAGAAGAAATTAAATATGAAGGGAGGGCAATTGCATGAACAGGAAAGATACAAACATGCTCAAACCTGGGTTCCAAAATGTACTCTGTCATGGGCTTTCTAGGCTTTCCTTTGGAAAAAGTTATGTGCAAAATTTTCTTATTTTCATTTTAATTCACACCAATTGTAAACTAGATTGGTGTCCTCACCGTTTATCCTCAAAGGGAGTTTCTCAAGGCAAATTAACTGTAATGGGAGTCTGCATCTGTCACCTTTCTTCTCCTCTTCAAGGAGGAAGCACAGACAACAAATCTCTTTTATACCAGCCTTCCAGCCATGAAAAGTCCTCTGAGGGGACACCAAGCACACAAGCTATTCTAAGACACTTCTTGTCTGTGGCTGACCATGTAAATTAAAATGCTGCAGCCATCAGTAGGGTTCTGATGTCTTCCCTTACCCTGCTGCAGAGATTTCTTGGTGAGAAAGAAAATGTAGCCCTCTGTGATTTTATCCCTTAATTACTTCCCTATAATAAGTTAAGTTTTAATTCAGACAGTAATATTTCCTTTCTTCCAGCCTATCTATCTAGTTGATAAAGTCATTGAGAGGGAAGAGCTTCCTTCTTCAACTATTCAAGGGCAAGATGCTCAGAGACTGACATAATTGAATTAAAGCCACAATGCAGTTATACTGTTTTCTCTGAGCTGGTGACTTTGCCCTGAACATTTTAAAGGAACACACTCCAGGACTGCTGGGTCCCTGATCCCAAAACAAAGAAGTTCTGTTCTGTCCTGAAACAGATTTAAAAAGTGCTTCCATTGGTTCAGACAAGCAGAGTGTTGAAAACTCCACACTCTCCTGGTCTTTCATGTGTTTAATACAATTTTCTACAGGCACCCTGTACTCCTCACCTTGTTGCTTCCCATTAGGTTCTGAAGTGTTGATAACACTTCATGATGGTCAGGACAATCATGCAGTGATCAGGCAGGGTGGGTTTCTGTGCCTTTCCTCCCCTCTGTGCCACCTGTTTGGAGCAGGTTTGCTGTCTACATCCATTGGAGACCCAGATTAATCTCTGTTACAATCACTGTTTGGCCATGAACTCTGGTACCTGAAAGTAATTGAAACTTGGAGAAAGTTGTGGTTGTGAATACAGGAGAACATTCATGAACTGCAACTCCTTCTCAATACCATAAGCTCGACTTGCAATTATAAAAAGACTGGGTTCATGTGGGATTTTTTCCTTTTGTTATTTATCCATACTTGAAAATACCAAGAGAGGGGACATGAGGACTATTTTAATCAAATTAGTCCAAAAGCAGAATAAATAGGAACTCTTAGAAATATCAAACAAAGAGGTGATGAATAGTTTAAAGAATGAGGCCAGCTACTTTTCAAATTCTGGTAAACAAATGGAGATCAATCCAGTAAATTAATTTCTACTCCATTTTATTCCAATGTGACAAAATAAGTGATTTTCATGAGATTTTTCAGTAGGATTTGTTTCTCAAGTTTCAGAGAAATTCAATTTATCTTCAGTGAGAATTTTGAGCTCTTAGATGTTTATCTAAATTCAATCAAGCACTTGGAGGGTCACTTGCTGCAAATACCACCAAAAAACTTCAAAACAAAAGTTGATTAAAGGTGCATAATAAAGGTCACCTATGTTACCTCACTTGAGTGGGAGGGTAGACAAGATGACCTCCAGAGGTGCCTTCCAACCTCAACCATTCTGTGATTCTATTATTAATTTTTTAAATTTTGTTATCCTAATCTCAGTTTGGTCTTTAAAAAAAGGTGCAGTATTTACTCTTTTTTTTAAGTTCAAGTATCAGCAGTGAAAACCAAAGAGACTGTAATTCAGTGGTCTGGCACCTTCACTGGTGATGCATTACTGTGTGCCATGATTACTTGTGTGTTCATAGAGTTCGGGTGCAGCTTTATTCACCAGAAGAGTCGGAAAAATGTCCAAGCATGGCAGCAGTGAATGGCTGAAGAACAGAATCCATGTTATCCCTTGGTGCAGCTCCAAATGTGCCTTGTCTGATGTAACCCTTCAGCTGCATTTTCTGCCAGAGATCTCAAAAGCCAAACTCAGCAGATAAAATATATCTCAGCGGGGTCTAAGCAGGTGTGAAACAAGGCACAGTGGATGTTATTGATAAATGCAATATAAAGCCCTTCTCTATGGTGATTTAGGCAAAGAGAGCACAGGATTTGGATATTAGGTGATCTTCTGCAATACCATTAGAACAGAATGTCCTACTCCACTCTCATCCCTGCTCCTAGTGAGAGCATGCAGAAGTGTCTGAATTCACTTGTATGGATTTACCAGTAGCAATTGTGCAACTTTTCACTCCTAGACAGCTGACAACATCACCTAATTAAAAAAAAGACAAACAATCTGATTTCTTCAGCCAAAATATTAGCAGCAAGTGTATAAGAAGCCATCTTTGCAATGTGCTTGCAGAGAAACACTGATTTTCATAGGATAATTCAGATGACACCTGTGACAGTGTTCACAGGGGTCTGAGGATGAGGGAAGAGATGAGGGTTTGACTCCATGTTTCAGAAGGCTTGATTTATTATTTTATGATATATATTATATTAAAACTATACTAAAAGAATAGAAGAAAGGATTTCATCAGAAGGCTAGCTAAGAATAGAAAAAGAAAGAATGATAATAAAAGCTTGTGTCTCAGGCAGAGGGTCCAAGCCAGCTGACTGTGATTGGCCATTAATTAGAAACAACCACATGAGACCAATCCCAGATCCACCTGTTGCATTCCACAGCAGCAGATAACCATTGTTTATATTTTGTTCCTCAGGCCTCTCAGCTTCTCAGGAGGAAAAATCCTAAGGAAAGGATTTTTCATAAAATGTGTCTGTGACAGACACCTGCCTGAACTCTGCTGTTAAACATTTTCTGGAGATTTGCCTGTGGATTTTATGATAACTGACAGTCTTTTGTGCTCCCATTAAGCTCTTGTTTTAAGAGTTCCTTGAAACTGTCGTGTATGAGCCCTTAGGCCTCTCATCCTAAGGCAGAAGAAAAGTGGGGGGAAAGGCTTATGGGCCTAGCTCAAACAAATATTTGTGTTTTGTGATGAGACTGCCCTAAATCTACCTGATTGAATATTCAAACTGGAAGAGCATCTGAACATCTGTGTTCTCAGTGAAATGCACAGGCACACAGATGATTGGCACCATGAGAGCCACAAGAGCACTCCTGGCCCTGGCAGGTACCCAGAGCCCAGGGCAGCAAGCAGTGCTGGGCTGCTGGAATCAATGTAGCCACAGGCAGCAGAAAATAGGAGCAGCAGACATTTATTTCCAGTATGGTCCCTGAAAAAAGACACTTCAATTGCTGAAGAGTGATGCTTTGAGGAAAAGGGTCTGATCCCTGTATCAGCACTTCTTCAGGGATTCCAGAGTTTCCCCTTCTCTCAATATCCCCTACCATTTGCACAACTGAAAACTCCAGAGCTCAACAGCAAAGAAATTTCAAACTGCTTAATCTGAATAACCACTGAAGAGAAACTGCAGTAATAGAGAATAGAACTGCTGCCAGGAAAATGGAAACATTTAAAAAGAGAAGCCCTAGGAGCAGAAAAACAGCTTTGGTGCGAACTGTGTTGTAAAGGCCAGCCCTCCCCTGTGAGGTTTTAGCAATTCAATTAGAAACCTTTACAGGTTTAGTAGGTGATTGTTAAGCACACACCTTCAGCCTGCAGTGCCTGCTGTTGACAGATTCTGTATATTCAGGATTTCTCTGTGGCCCAGCACACAAGTGAGCCCAAAGCTCTCACCCATTGAGAGACACAATGGGTGCCCACACCTAGTCCCAGAGCAGGAGAAGAGAAGGAAAACAAGCCTGCATGGGAATTAAAACCAAAGGGACCTGCCCTCAAAGGAGAATCTGTCTCCTCAGGTATATTATTGTGTTTCTGGGGTAGGGCTTCAGATCTGCTTTTTTAGCATTTGAAATAGGAACAGCAGGAAGGCAAGCAAGAAGGACACAATGAGGCACTCTGGGTCTGGGATTGTGGTTGTCCAATCCAACAGGTTGTCCAATCCAACAAATTTACAGTGTTTTCTTCAAGTAAATTCCCACAGAAGAGAATTTAGCTTGAGTTTGGACCATAATAAAAAGAGATTTGTGAATTCAGCTCTGATTTTGAAGGAGGAGGGACATTAATGGTCTCCTAAGTATCTAGAGATTTTAATTAGTTCTGATAAAACATTCCATAAGTGGCAAAGCATCCAGAGATATGTTTGCTTTTAACATAGCAAGAAGTGAGGTACCAGGACTTGAACTGTGAAAGTGTGAGTTTTTCACTTGTAACCTATGGCAGAATAGGTCTTCATTTCTAGGTCTCATTGCTTTCATTTGAAATGTGACAGTTAAATATCTCAGAAAATCCAACTGCAACCTTATATTTCACCCAGTTTTCTCTGAAAAGTCTAGTTTGATTGAAAAATGCTCCATATTTCACAAAATAAGATATGAGAGACAATGAGTACGAATCAAGCATTGAATATGTTTTGAAATATGAAGTCTTGTTACTTGGGTAGAGCTTAGCACAGCACTGTTTACACCACAGTTGTTGAAATTCCTGTAACTTATTATGGGTTACCCTAGCCTTCACCAGCTCCCTTAGACTGACTGCAAAATCAATTTTAACCTATCTACCCCACGCAGTTTCTGAAGAGCTTTCAAAATTGATATTTATGAAAGGCCATTGTATAGGAGTGATTTTCTAAACTGCAATATATTGCAATATTCCACAGTGTTGTCAGTATGGGCAACTAAAGGCAAACCACAGGAGTGCAGTTGTACTGACTTTTTCCAATTACACAACCAGTGAAGGGGGATAGAAGCAAGGCAGATGAACACTTCTAATATGAAGTTGGGTAACCCAAGAGGATTGAAAGGTGAATGGAAGGTCAATGTTAATTTAAAATATAAAATGTCTTCATTATGTTATTTCTCTGTGCATTTGGTAACTTCTAAAAGTACAGTAGCTCCAGCCTGAATACGGAGTAAATTAAACACAAAATGCTAATGTAGCTCACTCTGTGGCCACATTCTTCACTCACTGCTGCTTTAGTTTCCCTGATCTGACATCCTCATATTTAATCACTAAAAATGCAAAATCCAGTTCCACTTTCTCAGATGGCTCAGGAGGGCAGCACATGGTACCCATATTCCTGTGCTCCATCTGGTGCAGTCCCACTGGTATCAGCACAAACTTGCCACTTCCAGTAGAAGGTTGCCTGGCAGCATGAAGCAATTCAGGGGTTCATGCAGGCCAAATTTAGGGAGAAAAAAAAAATTGAGGTGGAGGTAAAAAAAGTTTAATTAAAATATTAAATTTTTGTCAGAAAAGGCAGAAGGCAGAAGGTCAGTGCCATTCAATGAGACTCTGTAAATGCATAGACACGTAGCCTCTGCTGTTATCAGCCATCAACTTATAGGGGATAAACCTATTGTTTGTAGGCAGAAAAAACACACATGACAATGTCTGACAAAACCCTGGTTCTCCTTTCATGTCATCACAGCATCTAAAAGAGGCATTTATGTCTAACTTGGCTGACAATTCTTCCCAATGACTCCTGAGAGCCAAGCCTGCAGTGAGGATGGGAACACCACGGGCTCCCTGCCTTTGGTGGCAGAGATGAGATGGAGCACTCAGGAAATCTGAAAGGTGGCATGCATTTTGCCACACAGCTCTCTCATCCAAATAAGCCAAGGTAATTCCAAGAAAACAAGCTAACTTGAACATTCAGTTTCATCAAATTTCTCTTTTGGTGGCATTAAAAAAAAAAAAAAAAAATCAAGCTATTCCAGTTCCACAGATGTTTACCTGAAATCAAAATGAGGATTTTCCTTCTATTAGGTTTTAGGCTCCATTTCCAGACTTAAACAAGCTTTTCTCTTCTACTTCCTCCCATATTTTATTAACAACTACAGCAAATAAAAGAGCACATAATTTATCAAAAATATTTTCATGAAAATGAAAAATAGAAGACATTAAGAAAATATGTTAAACAGCATGTCAGAAATAATCTATGGCCCAAAATAATCAAATGAAAATAAGTGAATTTCTGAGTTCATACAGAAACATGTGGTGTCTTTTTAAAATGGACATCTCTTCAAAATGCCCCTCCTCTGGCACATTTCAGGAAGGGCATTTTCATGCATGTGCTTTCATGAATATTCTATATGCCTTCAGTCAACCAAAAGAGAGTCCTCTCAAAGATTACTTCTTTCTTCTTTTTTTTTTCCCTTTTCTTTTCCGGAAAATAGACAGTAGAGGAGAAGCTATCTTTTGAATTAATCTTTTCCTTAAAAATCTAGAAGATAAAAAAAAAAGAAACTCTACCACAAAATAAAACAGGATATTTTCCCAGTAATATTAGTAATAGAATATTACAAATAAACATTTCAATCAAAATAAATCCCAACACTAATATATCCAGTTGTCAGAAGTATTGCACAAATTTTTGAATGCCAAACACATCAGCCTTTTGAGATTAATAATCTTCTTTTTGGTCAAGAAAGAAAACATTTTGTAGTCCAATATTTCCACACTGAGATTGTTTTCCACTTTCTTTTATGTGCAAATAGTTGAGATGTCAAAATTTCATCAGTGTGGGCTGAAAACAAATTAGTAATATTTCCTACAGGGAGACAATTCAATTTTCCACATTTGTCTGACTGAAAAGCTATTCAGACCAATGTGTGTTTTTATAGCATGCAGGCTTTGAAGTACCTGAATACCCTCAAGTCCTGTTAAGACTTGGTTTATGTTCTTTAAGACTCTTCACCTCCATCCTCCAGCTCTTCTCAGAGCCCACACTCTCAAGGAAAAAGCTTTCCCAAAGAGACAGTAAGGCAACAGAAATAATAACTGCCAAACCTCAGCATAAGATTGAACAGATAAATGGATTACTGCCTGCAATATTTGCTCTTAATTAGCTGCAATTATTAGCACCCTAATGAAGTCAATAGGCTAAAGGGAAATACAGAATTGGCAAAATTAGCTGATGGAAGTGGTTAGGTTAGCCAAGACAGAATATGTAAGGTTCTAATGTACTCCTAAATAATTACATTATGTACAAAGTTGATAAATGTAATGGGCAGTCTCAGGTGCATCCATGTACAAACATCAGCTTTAAAATCAAAGTAACCTTTTTAAGGAAAGAAAAAAAAAACAATTAAGGTTCTCTTGTTAATGAGAAACATAAAACTGAAGAGGGAGAAAGTGAATAAAATGAAGAGTTAAATGTCTCATCCACAGTGGTTTCAGCCCTCTTGTCTTTTGTTTCAATTATCTTGTCTTTAAGAAAGAAAAATACAGAAATATGATGGTCTAAAGACACTGAGGAAACATCTTTCCTCCTCCCACTGAGGGAGATATTTTACATCATTCAGTGTAAGAAGGAATTGAAGACGTTAGGAAATTTTTTTGGCAAAGAGAATAGTTATATCAATCATGACAGAGTTATAAAAATTAAATTAATTACATTGGGAAGGCTAAATAGAGCTAAGTAGATATGTCTGTCTACCTTGAGTTGAATAGCACAGGATGCATTAATAGTCAGCAAACGTACAACAAAGGAAAGAAATAGTTTCATGCAACATTTAATTGAATTGTTGCTTCTCCCTGCAGGGAAATTTTACTGACACTAAAAGCTTGGCAAGACTAAAAAATGTTTGTGTTTGTATGCATAACATCTTGGATACATGCCTGCATTTTGGAGCTACTGTCAAACAGGGTGTATGGGTGGAAACCTGGGGCTTGGTCCCATTACCTTGGTAGTGTGTGCAGAGCGTTTAGGATGGGAATTTCAATTCCCTGTCCTGTTTCCCTGGCCTCACCACTATGACTGCCAAGAGTACTTTCTTATTGGCTTTAAATGGTAGCAGAATAGAGCAAATTCTAGAAGTCTTACATCTTGGAATTCCTTTATTTAGTTCTTGCTCTGAGACATTCAAGTGGCAACCAGGGTGACAGAAAAAAATTTCACCATTTTCTGCATTCACCAAAGGCCAGGTAAACACTTTGTGTCTTATTTTTAGTCCTTCAATACAAACTATCTCATCACTATGAGGACTCTGCAGTCTGTGATGCTATGATAACAGTGACAAGAAAGAAAATAGAGTTGTTTATATGGTTTATCCCATTTTTTTTGTCTTTGATTCTCTAATTTCCTACCATGCCATATTGTTAGAAAATAAGCCACCAGTAACATAACAGCAGTCATACATAAAAGCAATACTACATTTGCACAGGAAAAAAAATAATTTTGACAACATTTATCAAATGCTGTTTCACACAACATAAAAATAATAATACTTGCATAAGCAGAAGCTGAGCAGTATAGTGATCATTAACCCTGTTTTGTCTTACAGAGTTTCCCAGGGCTCAATCCCAAAACTATTAAAACATCGTTGAAAAAACTCCTTCTGGCTTAGTAAACTTGGATTCAGCTCCAGGAAAAAAAATATTTATTACATAACTTTTTTATTTGATGAGAAAGCCAGTTTTCTGTGTTACTTATCAACCCCAGATGCCATTCATTTACACTTCTAGTAACTTATACTTTGTAAATATAGTTTGGGAAGCTAGGGAGAAATGCCTGGAGAACACATGCTGTGCTGGAGAACATCTACCAGAGGGCAGATTTTCTGCAGTGGGTTAGCCCTGCTGATTTGTGTCCAGTGGCACTCTGTAGTATTGCCCCATATTAAACTTCCATATAGCAAGGAGTTAATGAAAAGTGAGATTTGTCCTATCCTCTTTTCTATACTTGCTGTTTTCTAGGAAGGTTTTTCATTTCCAAGCCTGGTCTCAAGCAAAAAAATTGCTCTCCTAAGTTCTGTGGTGTTCTGATACTTT
Source organism: Agelaius tricolor (assembly GCF_023055355.1). Taxonomy (NCBI): domain Eukaryota; kingdom Metazoa; phylum Chordata; class Aves; order Passeriformes; family Icteridae; genus Agelaius; species Agelaius tricolor. The sequence goes on from NW_027269263.1 coordinate 11,401,727, forward strand.
TTGTTCTTATCTTGTCTCACTTTCTTCTTGCCTTCTGGAAATACAGCATCTGAACCCAAGTGCAATTAATAGCAAATAAATTTAGACTTAGGAAAAATCTTCAGATGAAACTGGGGAAAGAAGAGCACTCATCTCCTGTGATATACTTCTGACAAAGTATAATTAAAATATTTTCATGCTGGCTTGCCTGCTCCGTCTGCCTTTCATGAATGATGAATTCTATCAAGCTATTATTTGTCTACACATTGTGTGAGGAAGGATTAAACCACTGAAGTGTTCAATATCAGTAAATGATCTGGAAGTCCATAAAAACATCAATTATTATGCAGTTAAAGACATCTCAGAGGTCTCTCAGGAAGCTGGTGTTTTGTCCTCATTCCTCTGGTGATGGAGTGTGAGGATGGCTGTCTCCAGGGACAAGGCATGTGCAACTAAAATGTAAGATACAAGACTGTGCAGAAAGGAGGGGGATTTTCTCAGCTATTTATTAGGATATAGTAGAAGAAAAATGGAGCCTAAGTCAGTGCAGAAAAAGGTGCTTTACTTATATCTCAGAAAAGATAGGCTCCTCTGCCTAAGCCCCTCCATTTTGGGCTGACACAGTGCAATGGTGCCACGTCCTGAGGTCAAAAACCTTTGAGGATTTCTGGTGAAGCAATCAAAAAGACTGTAACTGTGGGATTCACATGCTCTGAACCTGAGAGAAGCAGTCAGAGAAGAAGATAAAAGAATGATCAAACCAATTCTTATCTCATTGGCTGCGTCTGTGCCAAAGTAGAATGCAATGTGGAGATTGTTTACCCAAAGTGTTGGTGTTTTGTCTCCTTGGCCTATCAGGGCCAAGTGTGTGTGTGTGGGGACTGTCAGCTGACAGTCATGAGATTGTGGGCAGTTGAGTTGAGTTGAGTTGAGTGCTTGTGCAGATTCAGTTTAGATGTAGTGTAATATAGTATAGAATAATACAGTATAATAAAGCAATTAATTAGCCTTCTGATATCCGTGGAGTCAGATGCATCATTTTCTCTCCCTCATGTTGGGGTTGCCTTGCTTTCCAATATGTAATTCAATATGGAATTAATTTGAATGTATTTGTGCTTGGTTGAGAGGTAGGCAGCCTGAAAACATATTGACTAAAAAACAAATCCCTGCTCAAAGCCCCACTGTCACTTTTTCTTTTTAGTGGTAGGGTTCTGCTAACTTCGATATAGCTGTGCCAATTTAGAGCCAAAGAGGATCTGAAATATCAATCAGGCACCGTTCCCAAAGTCTTTCTCCTAAACAAAAAGTTTGAACTAAAGCAAATAATATATTTGCAGTGTAGAGATTGCATATAAGGCTCAATGAAATTATGATATACAAAAAATACTGCTGGTGACCTTAAATTACACAACAAAATGACAGAGGACATCTAAAAATTAATTCTAACTCATTAAATGCATTGCTCACTTAATGAATGATTCATGATTCGTATTGCTCAAGTTGCCAAACATTACCTCAAATTATAGATTGGGCACATCCTGTCAGCAGTATTAATAATTGCAATTATGTCAGTGTAAGTACCTTCAGATACAAAAGCCAATACATTATCTTCTCCAAGCCTTCCTGCCTCACCCTCAGAGCAGGAGGGTCCCTGAAGCACATAGGAGCACATTTTATTTTTTAAAATAACACCATACTTGGGAGATCTAAAGGTCTAACAAAAGCTGAAAGATGTTCATGTTCAGAGTTGATCTCAGTACAGCTTGTGATAGCCAAGAAGAGTTGGACCATGAAAACACAGGACTTGCCCAGTGAGTTTCTAATCTTTCCTCTGCTTGTGTCCATTAGAGCTTCAAATCTTATCAGCTATTTAGGAAGCTCCTAAACAAACAGCAGGATGAATAGCTGTAACTAGGAAAAAAAAAAAAAAGACAAAAAAAGTCTGTGTAAGTTGTACTGCTTAGAAATTGTGGTGGAAATCCAGCCACAGAATGCCATCTCCCTCTGCAAGACTACATACTCTTGCAGACTTGTATGATGAAGGTTTTACATGTACTTTTTGTGAATGCACACCTTCAGTCCTGTTTAAATGATAGTGAGACCACAAACCACTCTTGTGGCAGTGAGCTCTGCAGCCACACGTGCAGCACGTGAAAATCCAGCTCCTTGTACCAGATTCACATCTGTGGACTTTCAAATTTCTCTAAAGTGCCCTATTTGAGAGGAATGGGGCAAAATAAGCTTTGAGTTCAAGTTCTATCTGACACAGAGTGCACTTCATGTGATTACTGCATCCTCTCCTTTTTCTCTTCAAGCTAGACAGTGGCAGTCTCTGATGTCTCAGTAGGCCAGCTAAATTAACCTTAGCAGAGACAGAAGAGGTAAAAGACCTTTCTATCTGAAATGTTCAGAGAGAGGAATCTTAACCCAGGATAGTCTTTATACAGCTTGGAACCACTTGCTTAGAATACTTTGTGGTAAATACTGGAATGAAGCTTTTCTTTCCCTTGCAGTGAAATTGTTTATTTATTTAATTACCTACTTCTTGGAAAACACACAGCATTTAAGGTAACTTTTGAGCTAATAAAAACCATAATTGTACCAGGATATGAAAAGATGGATGTAAATTGGTTATGGATCTTTTATAGCAGGGAATTTTTCATGACTCAACAGAAAAACAAGAAGCAGAAAATCTATTTCTATAGTGAAGCACAGAAAGTCTCTGCCTGCTGTAGTGACAGGATTAGAAGATACAAATATTGTGGAGTCGTCAAAGCATCTGTTTAGGATTTCAGATTAACTAGGTGGTTTGACTGGAGTTTCTATAATGTGTTAACCAGAAAGGTTTATTGAACTTTCTAGAGGTAGACATGATTTACTTTCTTTAAGTGCAAAAAAATCAAGGCAATCTTTCTTCATGCTGAAAGATTGCAGAGGGTAAAGTCACTTTGCTGCTTATTGAAGTAGATACTGAACTGCCATCACTATATTCACTGACCTTTTGTCTCAGTTTGACTCAGGGTGAGAAATTGAGCAGCTGCTTTCATATAAATTACCACTATAATCTTTACAATAACATGCTTGAATTTTTCTCATTTCTTTTTTTCTCCCCTCACCTCATGAAACAGCTTTTTCCTTCCCCAGTGAGTGTTCCTACACTAGAGGAGTACCAACAAATTTACACTGCTTGGTTTACTCGTGGGTAAATTCCATTTCCCTGAATCTTCCCTCTGTTATGGTGCCACTCACTGCACACTGCTTAGATTGTACCATATCTCTTATTCTCAACCCTGAATCTCTCTGATATTGCCCTGGCATCTCAGATAAATGATGCCTAGCTGTCTGACATATTCCAAGGAAGGCATTTGTGGGCTGTCCAGTTGCAATCATCTATTCCACGGCAATGATACAAAAAGGCAAAAAACATTATGGGGGAACCCTTGTATTTTTGTGAGACAGTATATTTGCCATGAGTGGGCCACAGCTGGATCTCTCCAGCCCCAAGAGAACATGGGTGTAGGCAGGTTTGTCTTGTAAGCCAGCACAAGATGAATGGGCAGCATTAGGGGAATGACAGGAACAGCAGAACACAATAAAAAGCAGCAGCTCATGAGGGAGGCTGGCTGGTCAACTTTATTGCCATGCTCTTTGCTTCCCTCATTGCAATTATAACATCCTTGGCTGTTGTTTTTTCCACATCAGGTTGCACAATAATTTGTGGAGGAGAGATGAGACAAAGATGAGATATTGAAAGACTCCCTAAGAATAAACTGGATAACAAAGAATAAATGGCACAATTCTTTGGCAGGATGGGGGTTCATGCTCCCCTCAGCTGCAGCTGAGATGCTTGGGTTGGGGCCTAAGAGAGAGCAGAGAGAGAGATTTCAGGTGCCTGATTCAGAGATCTGAAAAGCCAAATGACTGTGAGAGAACCTCCCCATCCTCATTCACTGAAGAGCTGAAGGTGAGTCTGCTAACTTAGGTGCCCTTGTTAAACATCAGCTGCTATAGGTGTGAAAACTCTCCTTCACTGTTCTGTAGTAATTAATCAGTAAATCTGTAACCACCACTTGGAGCCAGGTATTGAACTGCACTCTGACACACGACAAGGTTCCTGATACTGGCATGGCTTTTATTCCTATCCAATATATTCTGGATATTCTTTTATTCCTCTCCAATATTCTTAGCAGAAATCTAGTAATTTTTTCTATTGAATATTATAAGATTTGCCAGGAAATCAAAAAATAATAGTTAAAAAATTGTACCCCTCTGAGTTCCCATACTTTGAATTCTTTCACAGAATTCAAAATAGGTATCATAATGTACAATTTCTTGTGAGGCATGTGAAAACTGTGATTTTCTTTAAAGCTGTGAGCTTCTCCATTTAAAGCACACTTTCAAGTGGTATTTCAATTATCTGTGATGCCATGAAAGAATGAAATCATCTAAGTATCATAAAGAAGATTTTTTCTGGATTCAAGACAGCCTTTAGAAAGTTTGCATGAGTGTTTTCAGAAGGAACAGCCAAACATAAGGAGACTTACTCTGTAGCCAAAGGGTAGCCCTCTGACAAGACCTTTCTTCAACACCTTCTAAGCACCAAAGCCCTTCAGGTCTCAGAACTTTCTCTTAAATTTCCTGAATGTCTACAACACTGGAGGTAAAGATTAGCAGGAAAATAAAATACCCGGCAGAATGTTTTTCAGAAGTTTGTTCCAGAAGGAAAGACACTTTCTCCAAGTAGAAAAGAAAATGAGCATGAAAAAAATGCCACTTTGAAAGCAGCCCTGCAGAGTCATCAAAACTTAAATAACTTATCTTTGTTAATCTCCTGGGAGCACAGCAAACGACAGAACAGAGAGAGACAGAGCACAGCTTAGTGGATACAAGTGATGGAAAACACTGTGGTATGCATCAAAGAATCTTTAGAGGAGAAAATGTGTTTGGAATATTTTCAGCACTTTCATTTCAAATGGCATCAGAGAACCAGTTAGGGAAAAGGATGAGTTAATGAGTGAGAATGTATAGATATTCCAGGGAGTTTTTCTGTCACTGGATTCAGTGACAGAAATTTTAAAGCAAAAGAGGGGTGGTTATGATGACACAGTCTATCTGGTATCCATGAGGCAATAATATATAACAATTTGCAATATTATGTCTTTCTAGATTAGTTTAATATATAAAGAGCTTGATGACAGTTGGAGGTGGTGGGCTTCTTTTTTATTCTTGCTATTTTTGGTGAAACTACTGAAAACCTTTCAGGCCCTTGCCAGATTTTATTATTAGAGCTGGGGCTGTAATAATACTAATAACTTGCTTATTTATGGTTTCACTGAATGTAGGAATGGAATAAGGATTCACTTACCTTCGGCACACAAAGATGAAAGAGAGGGGGAATTATAAGAATGAGTCACTTATCATTTAGCAGTCTCATTTGAGCCAGTTCTACCAGGCTTCCACCAACTTCATGGTATCATTTCAAGGCTTTGATCCAGGTTTTAGCTCAGCTCCGCTGCATTTAAATGAATCCTCTTATCTTCCCTTTTTCCTTTCTTAGACACTGCTTTCTCCTTTCTCTTTGAGCATTGTTGTAGCTCTCCCTTAGCCAAAGCTCTGTGTGTTTATGTGGAAATGCCTGCCATCAGTGATGTGCCCCAAAATCCCACACTTCCCAGCAACACAGGCTCTGTGTAAAAATGTGCTTAAAAAAAACCCCAGTGCTTGCCTGGTTCATTTCCTGTAAACAGACAAGAAAATGAAAAGGTGAACAAGCCTCCAGGTGTCCTCCATGTCTTGAACTGTGGCAAGCCATGAAGTTATAGACCAGCTCTGATGTCTTGGCCTGCCTGTTGATTCCAGAATTGCTCTGAGGTGAGTGAGACATCACCTGTAGATCTTTGAGCTCTGAGTTTCAAAATAAATGGAAAATGAGAAAAAAAAAATGGACAGACAGGAGACTTTGAGGTCAGGGATGATGTGCTGTGCCCACATTTTCCAGGGATGGACAATGATTGCAGAAAAGTTCAATCTAAGTCATTGTTTTATGCCAAAACCCTGTTCCTTCAAAAGCTCTGTGTTATCATGTGCAATATCATAATCACTTCTAATGTAACAGTTCTGCCACAACACATCCTTCTACTTTTATTTTTCATACTCAAGTATTTTGCAAAGTATATTTCTGATATGGCAGTCAAAAAACTGAGAATGCTGATCTGGCTGGGTTGTAATTAGAGCTGGACTAATTATAGGGGTAACTTCACAGAGCATCAGTGAACTGACTATTCTTTAAATGGACTGAACCTCTATACCCTCATCCTCTTCAGCAATGGATGAACAACAGAACCTCCAAGTTAACAGCAGAAATGATGACCCAAAGAGTCTGGCTACCTTCCTACAAGCCTTTGAGTTTGAACTGTATGTGGTTGGCACACTTGATACTTCTGTGCTGAGCCTTTACGCTGGAAAATGAATCTCAGCTGCATCATCATTGCAGACTCCATTCATGTCAGGGTTATTATGCTCAGAGAGGAAGCAGCTGCTCCTTCCAGACCTGCATGCTTGGGATCAGAGATGGACAGCTGTCACCATCACCAGTAAAAGCAATTTGGAGGGGAGGCAAAAGATATGTATCACATAATGGAGATGGAAAGGCTTACTGCTGTGTGATCCTGCTATTCCACAGTTCTGCCAGGACCTGCTAAAACAGGCATTTCTCTTGCTTATGAACAAGGCAGCACTTGTTTGGCAGACAGTGCAGGGCTTGAGACCTCCTCATGTGATTCATTACAAAAGCTACGTGAACTTGTGGTAGGGCAAGAACAGAAATATGGGGTAGGGGCAAACATGGAGCCTGATTCACTCGTGCTTCACTGTGAAGCACAAGTTAATGATTCCACTGATTCCACTTTGCCTTGGAATGAGCTGAGGTATGCACCTGAGGAGTTGCTCTTGTGGTGAAATTTTGCCAGCATACAGCTTTGCTCTCATTAAACCTTTCTCCAGGAAAATGCTGTAATCAGGGCAGAGTTTTAAGATCTGATCTTTACTCCTCAAGCTGTTCTCTGTGGGCCCTTGCATCCATCCTCAGGGTCTCTCTCAGACCAGCTGCAAAGGCTGCCTAGTGGTCAACAACAGGTCAGAGCTGTAGAAATCAGCAATGGGGCAAGGGGGCTCTCTTTCAGATTCCCTGGGTCATCTCAGCTTCAGCTCCTGGGAAGCAGCAGATTGCAAACTGCAGGCAGGTGACTCCTTTTGGACAAACTTTAGGGCATTTAATTCTGGTGCAGGGCAGATGCTGACTTTGAGTAAGAAGCCAAGCACCTGCATGATGCTGGTTCCTTTTTGTCTCCATTGTGCTTTTCTCACAGACTGTTTTCTGCACGATCATGTGGGTTGTTTTCATCATGTCTGATTCCATATTAAACAAAGGTATTTGTGTTCCTGCTTTCCTGATCCTGAATACCTTCAAACTTCATGGCATATGCCAGAATCACAGAAATGTATATTAATTCATGTGAATACAGCCTCAGGAAGTCTCCAATCCAATTTCATACTCAAAGTGGGGTCAGTGTTGAGCTCAGACAAGTTTGCTCTGGGTTTTATCTGTTGTGTCTTCAAAAACTTCCAAGGATGGAGTCTGTACACAAATCTGTGTCCACTGCTTTGCTGGTGTCATAGTGAAATTCTTTTTCTTTCAATGTCATCAAAACCTTTTGTCTTCTTTCTTTCACCCTCCCACTATACACCACTATAAAAAGACTGGCTCCATCTTCTCACTAGATTCCCTGTAGGTATTGGCAGGCTGCTACCACAGCCATCTCTTCCTCAGGCTACACACTCTCACTGTCCTCAGCCTTCTCTCGCAGGTCCCGTGCTTCACTCTGTCTGACAGGACATCCCTTGTCATTGATCTTGGACATATCAATGCTCACAAACTACTTTCCAAGATGCACCAGTTACTGAACAAAAGAATTTTTTTAAAAATTAAACGTTTCTATATCAGAGATACTTCTGATCTGCTGGACACAGACATCCCTGGACATGCCCTCTGTTTCATGGCTGATGGGAAATCAGGTGATATCCAAAGCAATGGTTAAGAGCCACTGCCCCCGAAGTGGTAAAACTTAGGAGGATCAGGGCAGAAAGCAATGTGAATAGAAGGAGGAAACACCATTTTTATCCCAGTGGTGATTCTTATCCCCAGCCTTGCTGCCCTAGGGAATCCTGTACCACTTCAGCCGCTCTGTGTGGGTTCAGTGACTGAACTGAAAGAACCAATCTTCTGTCCAACAGTTCTCTAAGAAATTTCCTGTAGTCTCCATTGATTTTCTTTTGAGAGGGAGACATATATAGAGCTTTGCTTTTTGCTTTCCTTTTACACAGAGAGAGCTTTAATTAGTGGCCTTTGTGTTAAACTCTTTGATGTGGCCGCCTGTGGTATCTTGAGGTTATTCACATTTGTAAGTGTTTTTAAATGTTGGGTCTAAGCCACCCAGAGATTTTACAGCAGGGGGAAATATTCAGTTGCCTTGAAGTTTTTCCATTACCTTAAACCACAGGAGTGGCATATCGGTGCTACAGAAAAGCAGTATTTGTACTAAAAGTCTTGTACTAATGTTTCTACTGGAGGAAACTTTTTTTTAGGAGGTGGGAGGACAAATGTAGGGGAGTTCAACTTGTTTTGCTGTTATTTATTTGTTCCTTTGTCTTATTCACTTAATGGACAAGACATGAGTAAAAATAGTGATGACTTATGTCTATTTTGTTTTGTTCACTTAAACAAAAAGTCTGAACACTTGCCCATGGCAGTCATATAATTTCCTTACTCTCCTCCTGTTTGTACTATGATGACCTTGTCTTTGCCTTTGTCATCCCATCCCATGAGATCCCAGTAGCTCTTCTCACTGCAGCTTCTCCCAGAGTTTGAATTTTCAATTTATAAAGGAAACCTGTTGGCCACATCTCCTCCACAGAATAGATGAATGAAAAAGAAGGTATTTTATTCCTCAGTTGTTCTGCTGATTATCACAATCATCATAGGACAATTATTATACTCTTTTTTTTATGACGATTCTAGTGGTGTCTGCCATTTACAAAGTCCTTTTATCAGGTAAGGTTCCATTCTACTTTAGGAACTTACAATAGTCATATCTATGAAGATCCATTTGGACATAAACAGGATGGGTGAACTGCAGCAGGTGCCTAAAAGTAGGGGAGCACTGTCCAGAAAATACACCTGGAAAAGCAGCCTGCAAAGCAGAAGTGCTTTGCAGCTCCAGAACATCAGAAACTCGTTAGGTTCCAAACCTGAACCCAATGTTATACTTGGCAGATTTGTTTTTCAAGATATATATGCCAATAACCTGGCAACAGTCACAGCCCCAGATAGTTTTGCATGACCATGTGCTAAGGAGAGAAAAGAGAAATATTGTCCTTCAGAAGAAGGAAATGCTTGGTTGGGCACTCTTAATGTTACAAATGGGTACTGAAGTCAGAGTTTTCTCCTAAGTGATGAATAGCAAGGGTGAATCCAGGACAGTTTACAGCAGGGAAGAGCAGAATATGTTTCTGGATCTAATAAAACAATGAACTAGGACTAGTCCCCAGACACCAATCCTGTTTCTTGCCTATTTCATAGAAAAGTCATGAGCCTACCAAAAGCAACAGAAATTATGCCATTGGCATACACAGGGCTTTTGACCTATTGATTTTTTTTCAGAGCAATTTACCATGAGATTTCAGGCTCTGAAATTGGAGTGTGGATGAGTAATGTAGCTTGTACAGTGGAGCCCTGCTCTCAGCAATCTCTGAAGTCAGGCTTCCAGGGCCAGTGCTGATGTGTGGAATTTCACAGCTCAATCCAGGAACACTCTCTAATATCCTCCCAGTGATTGCTGTTTTGTCGAGCAGCCTGATATTTAATTAATTCTAAACCTGCACAAAAGTAGTGTGTGTGCAGAGCAGATGAAGTGAATCTAGCACAAGCAAATATTATCTGTGTATTTTTGTCAGGAATAGATAGCTCTGTTAGCTACAGAGGGAGCTCAGATTAATTCTGTGAATCTCAAACCCAAACAATATAGAGAAGAGACATAAAAACACTGTACATTCCATGGGTGTGCACTTTCTGACAGAAACACTGGTTATTGTTGATTAACATATATAATTTTGATCATATTGGATTTATTTTTCTTTGTCTAATATTCACAGTTCGGCCCAAAACCCTTGTGCACACAATGACAAGAAAAACAGACAAAGAGGAAAAAAATGCAATGCAGATCTAGCATGTTGAGAAATATATTAGTAAAGAATGAAAAAGATAGGAAATAATGAAACTACAGCAGAGCATAAAAATGTATTCTATACATACACACATGGAGAAAGAGAGATTATGCTTTGAAGGCATTATGAGCTTTTGATTTTCTATCTATTGCAGAACAGACCCATTTTAAGGAAGCAGGAAAAATGATAACTTGAATTGTGATTACCTCTAACAAAATTTTGTGTTTGCTGGAGTGGTTGCAGTCATTCTTGGTGAAAAGAATTGTGATTTGTCCTCCTATTTTTATTGTCAAATAAAAATAGGAGGACAAAGGAGAAAAAAAATCTAAGGTGAAGCACTAAACTACTTGACATTCCCCATCATTAATAGTACTACCTTTGTCAGTTTGCTTATAAGTGTCAAAACAGCTTCATGAAATTTCTTTTCAGACAGAGAAAAATCTCAAATGTGTCTTGTCACTTCCTGCATAGAGCCTTGCAAAACCAAAACTTCTGGCACACTTATTCAAATTCATTGCTAAAGCTTTATTTTTATCCTGAACCTAACAAAGACAGGTAGAATGAACCACTTCCTGACCACAGAAGGACAGTGTGCATCACAAGATTTAGAAAGAGAAGCTAGGAAATGCATGATTTTTTCCTCTTTTTACTACATTTTCCTTATGCTCATCCAGATACCAGAACAAGTTGCATCACCATTTACTTGCTCTCAAACATTACCCAGTACTGAAAGAACAAAAAGTATCACAAGTCATGTGCTGCAGGGACATGACAAATTTGCTAGAATGCCTGAAACACAAATTTCTGTTTGAAGTCCATGTGTGTTTACATGGGAGTTGAAGCCATATCGACTCTGGTTTTCACCAGACAAATAGCATCAGATTCTCACTACCTGATGTAGAGAAACAACCCCCCTTCACCTGTGAGGATTACAAGGCAACACGAAGAGATTCTTCCAGAGAAAGTGTAAGAGTTCATGTCTCTTAATCTCTCTGCCATACCTGTATTTGAAAATAGCTTTGAACTGTGTTCTTATGTTCAGTTATATGCAGGTTGTGCAGAGGCATGGGGGTATGAATTTAGTAAATCACAAGATTCGTTTCTCTTCTTACCAGATATAATTAAATTATTTGTGAATTCCATCCTTTGGATGCTTGATTCTCTTTGCAAAGGTGATGCAGTGCAAATGTGCTATCATTGAAATGCTTTTGGTGGGGTTAAGAAAGCACACTATCCCTTGAATTACAAGGTCTGAGATCTACAAACTTTATACAATTAGGAAGAGAATAAACGCCTATGTCAGTGGCAGGTGGGTTGGATAGGACTTGTTTAGGAGGACCAGAATCATTATGAGTGGATACAAAATTATGAAAGATCTCTGTGAATAAAATTTACATTTTTAAATGCTCTTTTACAAAATAGTAAATGTACAGAAGCAGATAATTGAATTTTAAATTACGTTTTCCAACCCTAACATTAGAAAGATTAAGAGGTTAAACATTAACCTGACTGTAAATCCCTCCACTATGTCTTTCTACAAATAAGAGTGTCTGCATTTTAATTATTTGGTGTTGTTCAGTGCCTCGAACATTCAATGGGATTGCATTGCATGTCACAACAGATCAAGAGCAGAGCAACAAACAGATCCAAACTAATTAAAAACTGGAAAAAAAAAAGTCTAATCCTACTTTAATATAGTTTTATACATACTAAAAAAACCAAAAAAAAAAAACTAAAAAAACAAAAAAAAAATGCTTTAGAAATTTCATTAAAGACATTCAGGACTTTATCTATGTGGAGGACACTGATGTTGTAGGTAACATGTTTAAAGCCTTAAAAAGTATTGAATTTAGAACTGAACCTCATTTACACTAGGAAACAAGAAAATGTCATGATAGTGATTTGCCTACAGCCTGAAAGGGCACCAGGAGCCCTCAGAGATTTTTCTGTTTACTCTGTGACTGGGTCTGCAGCAGGAAGCAGCAGTGCTTTAGCATGTGCTACTGCTGGAAGGGCTAAAATGAAAAACGGGGGGTCACTGTCTTGGACATCAGCTTGACCCAAGGAGCCTGCTTAGAGAGTGGAAAGTCATTTGCCTGCTCTTTGACCAGCCCACTCTAAGATGAAAGCATCACACAGCTGTTTTCCTTCTCACTGCCAGGGTTTTCTTGTGGTTTTTGTAAAGAAAGAAGGGAAAAATAACCCACTGAGAAGCAGTTATACCAAAACGTCTTAAGCCTGTTATATCATGAACAGAAAAAAAGGGACAAGCAGACAATCTTTTTCTTTTTTTTCCCTTTTCCCTGCAAACATTTCCTTTCAGCTGTCCCTTTGAAGTCACAGGCTTACAGCGTGAGTGACTGAGAGCAAGGAGCTGTGAAATGAGCCTTTGAGCCACCGATCTCTCAAAGAGTTTCACAAGGAGAGTACGAGTGGGGAACACGACATCTGCGAATCAGTGTGGGCTCACTGAGGCTTCCTGCAGCCTCTGACTCTGAGACAGGCACAGAGACACAGATCTCAGCAGGGGAAAATCACCTCCCATCCTCATCCCACCTTCCCACCTGGGTTATCTCACTTCCCCTCTGGACAGTGGCTGGGTTGGTGTGACCAGCTTATGAGGAAATAATTGGGCATACTGAGTACACTGGAATTTCTGATTATGGAAGAAGACTATAATTTTTTGGAAAAAATAATTTCTATCCTCTTCTTTGAAGAGGTTATGTAGGCCAAGTCTCAGTTAATGGCAGTGGATTTGAGAACTTAAATATTTGAATGACGATTGAGGTGAGATTTCAGAACTTCAAGTCACTTCAGTGTTTCCACAATACTGCTACCTTTGAAGAAAGGTTACCCTATCTCTCTGTGGCCTGTCGTGGGATAATACAGACAGGTACTGTAACTGGGGTCAGTGAGGAATTCTGACTGAAAACAGGCATTAAGGGGTGACAATTTGAATAGCCTGTGTGAATGCTCTTGCACAAGAACTCTTTTTCTTGCCTTCTTCTAATCAACTTCTTATTATTCATGCCTCAATCTTGTTCCTATTTTTCTCTCTCACATGCACCCCATTTATTATTTTCTCTTGCCCCACATCCTTGTATGTCTTTCTCTAGGTATGCTCCTGTGCTCTTCAGGTAGGTTTGTGCTGTGTGGAGGCACGTTGCAATGCAGCAATCACTGCTGCCCTTGCATGGCACAGTGGGAGGGATTTAATCTCCAACATGACACTTCAGGACACAGCAGATTGATGGAGGAGATTGTTCCCTAGGTATGCTGCTAGATACTATTCCTATTTAATTTTACTTCCTGTAAGTTTGCTTTACCACAAAGCCCCGATTTAAAGAGCTGTTATGCAAAGATGGATTTAATTTCAGAGAAGTGGACCACTGTAGAAGAATAGGGTAAAGTGAGACCCCAGAAAATGAAATATATTAGTCAGTAGTCTTTTTTCCTTAGACATGTGTGCTGTGGAAAGGTGGTCTGAGATGTAGAAGCAGAAACAGGAAACTTGCAGGCAGTAACAGATAAGTCTGCCAAAGGACAGAGAGTAATGCACAGCATAACTGTGGAATTTCAGGACTGTCACAAAAAGAGTTTGAGATCCTCAACACCACAAATGGCAGAAGAGCTGATTTATCAGCAAGTCATTATACCAACAGTTGTGATGAAGCTGACACGGTGCTTCTGCCACAACGTAAAAGAGGTTCCCATGTGCTAAATACAATGACACGGTCTCTGAATTTCAAAATCAACCTCTTTCTCTCTTTTAATTAAAAACTCATATTTGAAATTTAATAGAATGTGCAAGGGACATCAAATACATTCATCACCATCGTTCAGAGGAAATTTTGTATCACACAGACTTCATTGCTAAAGTAACAAAGTGAGTTTGTGAAGTTTACAGATCTGTGCACAAAGTAATGGCCTGCTCTTCTCCATCCCGTGCTAGTAAATGCCCCTCAGGTTTTTAATTTTTTTGGCTTCAAATAATCCAGTTTATCCTTTCTTAAACCCTGTGTTTCAAATGTTCCCATTATTTTATTTTGGTCAATACTCAAGAGTGGTCAAATCTGATGCAAACAGACTTCACAACGTCTCTTTAAAAGCCAAAACGTGCAGAGAGCTTGAGAGTATTTGCTTATGAATTTTAGTCTACCTGGCCCAGTGATGATTAATATAATTTTCACAGAAGGTACATGGTCAGAGACAAGTCCCTCAGTTTCCTATTACTAAGTTAAGCTCACTAAACATGACATTATTTTTTAACAGAGGCTTGGTGAATTAATGCAAAGCTAAGGTATTTTACCTTGCTAAGGGTAGCTGCAGCATGTTAGTACCAATATCTGGACCCATGCATCAGAGCCAGCTCTAGACACAGATTTGTTAAACCTGTAATAGAGTCAAAACACAATTAGTCTGTAGCTATAGTCTCTGTAATTAAAGTTGGTAGCAGTCATATAGTGAAACACAGCACAGAGACTTAGGGAACCTACCCTAATGCAGCAGCTAGTACTAAATAAGGTACTAAATAAATCTTTCCTTTCTTTGGCAAGGACTATGTGATCTTTGAGGTTCGCTGTTCAAAAAAGGAGAGATGATTGTGCAGACCCACAGTAAACAATCACGATTGTGATCAACATATTTATAATTAGCTATAGGAAACACTTTATTTTAGATTTTTAAATGTTGTTATGAGTATTTTATTAGGCATTGCCTCTCTTTCCATCTTTCACAAACTTTTCTCAGACTGCAGAATGAGCTTGGAAATATAGATTTAGAAATCTATATTTAGAAATTTAGATATCACTGCTTTCTGGTAAGGAAATGACCTAATTAAGTTCCTTCAGTATTTCACTGCTTCAAATGCAGTCTGCATCAATACAGGCATTAAAAAAATAGCTGCCCTCTCAGAAACAAGTTTGAACTTCTGTTCAATATATGCTTAAATCCTTGCAAAGAATTTGAGCCATTCCCTATTGTATCTGAGTCACCATTCTTTCCTGTGCTTTTAATCTACATCTTAGGTAAGCTATTAATTAAGATGGAATATGTGTAAAAAGCCCCAGAATTTATGGACACAGATTTTCAGGCTCTTGAGAATTTCATGTAAGACTGACCATGATGGTGTTCAAAAGAATATTAAAAGCATTTGCTGAGTAAAAAAATAAGGTAGTTTCCAAGGCAGATTTGAGGATTATCTGATAGATATTTGTGAGTGAATAAGAAAATCCCATGCAAAAGGCAGGTACTTACACCATTTACAACCTTGGGAAAAGGAAAGATTTTCTTTAGCTTCAGTAAGAGTCTCTTTGGGCTCTCATATGTTAATATTCCTGTCAGAAGCCCTACTCTGACTCTGTCTGATGAACAGAGTGAGAGTCTCCATGGGTTTATTCATGATCCCAAAAGGACTTCTTATGTCTTGGAGGGATTTGCAGATATTCACGGAAATATCACAGAACCTTTTTTGGACTCACTGGCAGGTTGAGGGGGTTAATCCATGGTTCCTTGAGAGACCCTCCCTGTACTGAACTGCAGTTCTCTGGGGTTTTTTCATGACCAATATTCCTACAGGCTCTTGCAAAAAAAAAAAAAAAAAAAAAATTAAGCCAGGAAAGAAAGACTAGAAAGCCTGAGGTTTGGGTTTGTTTTTTGGAGGTTTTGTTTGTTTGTTTATTTGTTTTTGGTGGGTTTTTTTGGTTGGTTTTGTTGGGTTTTTTTTGTTGGTTTTTTTTTTTTTTTTTTTGTCTAGGGAGGTTGGTTGGTGGGTTGGTCTAGGGGGGGATTTTTTACGTTTTTTTTTGTATGTTAAGTTGGTTTTAGTCAGCCTTCTGATCCCTCTCCTCTTTCACCAGCTTCACCACTTGTCAGTCAGGGACTTTGAGGAGCTCTCATAACATTTCTGTGTTTAACATCACAGGTGTGATAGGTGATCTGAGGATAATGGAATACTGTGCCTCCAATTTGTGCTGGGCTGCAGAGGGACTATTTAACTCTCACCACACTTTTCCTTCAGAAGAGATATCCTTGAACCCAATGATCTTCAATTCAATCTGAACAGAAACCTCAGTAACTCTTCTGCTGACACAACCTTTCTCATGGCTGAGGATAGGTACAATTTTAGTCTGAGTTCTAGCATGACCATTTTAACTAAAGTGCTTGAAGAAGATAGTTATAGTCAGATAAAACTTGTTTGGTTGATGGGTGTGAGGAGCTTCAGTGAACTTCCAGCAGCAGTGGTGCAGCACAAGGCAGAAAGGAGAAGTCAGTTCCCGAAATCTGTCACTTTGATGTCCCTTTTCTATCTCTCCTCTAACCTCTGCCAGCAGAAATCAGTATAGGGGCACTGATGAAATGTGTGTGCCCCCAGTTTTTACCTTTTGATGACACTATCCACTCTTTCAACCTATTTATGGTGCTCTATGAAGCAACTTTTTGAGTTGGGTCATGCCCAAATTGTGACTAAACAATGGTGGTTGCAGTGAATGAATTCAGGCCTTAGCACATGTTTCTGTGCACTGGCTGCCCCAGTCTAACTGGATCACAAAATATTGTGATTTGGAAGGACCCACAAGGATCAACAAGTCCTGCTCTTAAGTGAATGGTCCATCCAGGGACCAAAACCACAACTGTGGTGCTATCAGAACCATGCTCTGACTGACAGAGCTTATCCCAGGTCATATACTTCTTCATCCAGACTGCTTGCTCCAGGAATATTCAACTGTAATGGCTTCAGGCTTTTGTCAAATTATATGTCTTCTCATTGATTATAATAAAATTTAAATTGCAATAAAATGAGGATCTCCTCTGCCTGAGAGTTTAAAAAGTTTTTAAAATATTTTTAAGCCATTCTACTGCTGGAAATGACTGTTTTATGTGGCAGCTGCTTATCTGTGCCTCTAGATGGAGATCCTATCCATTTAACTCAGCCCTCTAGAGAAAGCTGTGGGATGCTTCCATTTTGCCTTTCATACTCCAAAGAATAATTATTTCTTTTTTCTCTGATTTCTCTGGATTATAAATTTATTTTGATTTTAGCAAATAGATATATTTTACAGCTTACTTGAAAAAAAAAACCCCAAACATAACAAAACATAAAAAATGCTCTTCTCTAGCTTTCAACAGCAAGAGCATCCCTAACTATTTACTTTGCCTCAAATGTAATGCTGAAACCTTCTGCTTTAATATTACCATTCTGAAAACTCCCTCTACTGTGCAAGCACAAGCTGAGGTGCACAGGATTGCAGGTGGGACTCAGAAGGAATCACATGGACCATTGTACTCAGTCACTTTTGTCATATGGATTAATCTCATGGTTCCACAAGAACAGAGAGGAAAACCTTCTATAGCTTCACCAAGAGAATTGGTTATTTTCTCACTAGTTTTGGACCAAGTTTTTTTATTATAATCCTAGCAAGAATAAGGAGGCATGTATTCACATTATCACATTATTATTAGAGAAAATATCTTCTCTATTCCAGGAGATAAAAATCTCTTTTTGTGGATCAAAACCAGTTAGACTGAGCCATGTGTATTAAGCATATTTTTCAGGTTTGCCCAGTGCAGTAGGATGCAAAGTTTAGCTTGTAATGGTATCAGCTGCCCAAAGACAGAATGCAAATTCTTGATTACACAGGTCCCAAAAATCAAAAACATATCTGCAGCCAAACCTATACTGACAGTAAGGTAATATTTCATGTGCCTTAGTACCAATGGGTGACTATCACAACAGTGGCAATAGTAATAACAGTACCAATATATTAAAAATACTTTGTTATCAGATCTTTGAGGAAAAATTACCTTTTAAATTTTTATTTATTTCCCGAAACTAGAGAGATTATTGTTTGTTTGGTTGGGGTTTTTTTACCATGCTGTCTACACTTCTACTTGTGTTATATTTAATATCAACAAGTTGGGCTCATGACACTATATTTACTTCTACGTAGTTTTTCTATGTTCCCTACAGTTTTAGCCTGCCAGAGCAGCAGTGTGCAAGTTGCAGTTTACAGCTTTACAAACCCTCAGACCCCAACGTGCCCTGAGGCAGCATTTTGGTGCCAGCATTGACACCTACCCATTTACAGTCCCCTGCTGCTTTTGGAGGAATATTTTCATTTTTGCCTTGTTTCAATTGTTGCTTGTGGCACACTGTTGGTTTGTTTTTTTCATATTTTCTGACTCTGATCTACTTGTTGTTTCAAGATCTGTGCAGAAATTTTTAATTTTGCCCTTAGGCATCCTTCACAATTAGATGGGGAAAAGTAGATCCAAGCAGGCCCACACAATATCTTTTTTGTAGGACATGTGTTGATTGAGATAAACAAAAGTGCATGAAAATGAAAAAAAAAAAAAAGAAATGCATTTTTACCAGAATTCCAGACTATATATATATATATTCTCTCTTAAAGTATGCAATAAATTCTGGCTAACAGACCTAGCATATTTATCACAGATTAAGGGATTTTATTTCTCTCTTTTTGTTTTTGCACTGTAAGTTTAAAATGGTACCAGGAAGAAATTTAGAATCAAAATCAATTCAGCTCAGGACAAATATAATTTCAGAAAAAAAACATTCCATTATTACTACAGCAAACATCAAATCTATTTTGCATAGGTTTGGGCTGAAGAGGAGCTAGATTAAAAAAAGAAAGTTAAAGAAGTATATTTCCTTCTGCTTGAGACTTGGATGCTTAGATGTGCCCTCAGAATGGGAATGCACATACATTCTTGGGTAATCCTGTTTAAATCACAAATATAACTCTCAGGTGCTGATCATTTTTTGCCTCTTTCATGTCTTGACCTTTATATGGTTTCAGAGAATTCAAAGAAGACATTAAATCTTTTAAATTCAAATCCATTAAATTTAACTTGTCAAAATGCACAATACAGAAGAAGAGTTTGTCTAACAAACTCTGACAGGCGTGATGCATCAGCCATTTTTTTTCAATATACCAAACATTTCTGTAGTCCGTTTTGTGGCAGATGTTGGAGATATATTTTAAATTTAAAATTACAATGTTTGCTACAAAATTTGCCTGCACCAAATGGATGTGTTCCTGTCAGGGTAAGTGGAAAGCACAACTCAGCAGGATGCAATGCTTAAGTCTGCCCTAAACTGTTGCCCAGTCAATAGAAGGGAATGATTTTCAGTACTGTGAGTTCTTTAGAGGGAGGAACTACTGCACTGGGAATGTTTCCTAAGTACATCTCAAATATCAAACAATGAATTATTTTATAGGTGGACTTCTTGGCTTTGTACATTTTCTGTGCAGTGATTATGGTGTTTCCACTCCAAAAAGTCACATATATTTTGAAATATATTTCAGAAAATTATCTCAGTTTCTTTTAAGGTCACAAGAGACATTCCTTGCCTTTTCTGGCTATTCTCTGTTCAGCAAGAATGCACTTAGTATAGAAGGATAAATTATGGTAGCCCATGGGAGTCAGTGCCATATTGTGCAACTCACACAAACACCCATGGGCCTGCAGAGGAGAGCTCTGTTTGTTCAAGAGTAAGATCTGGTATTTCTCACCCAGGAGGTCGGATTACCTTAAAATGCCTCTGCCCCGTAGGTCTGCCTGATGAATCACATCTGCTCCCATAACAGCAGCCTCTCCAACAGGAGAGATGGGCTCTGTGGCAGGACAGAAACAGAAGCAGTGCACAGGCAGTCCTGCAGCCACGATGAGAAACAGAGCCCTCTCTGCGCACCCGGTGCCAACCTCTCAGAATCTCTGCTGCTCACAGTGACTCTGAGAGATGTACAAGCCTCTTTTTCCCAGCCTGGCAGTCGAAGAAGGAGTCAGGATTTTTCTGTTCTCATTCTCAAGGTTGTTTATTATTTTTTATCTGTAACATTCTTTCCCCGACCCGCCACAGGTCTGTCTGGCAGGTTGGGTTGAGGCACACTAACCATCTTTGGGGTGCTGTTATCTTTTTATACTAAAAACTACATGTACTTTATTTACCATAACTCCCCAATAACCTATCACCTATGTTAGACAGTGAGTTTCCACCTTAAACCAATCCAAAAGTGCCACCATCACAGCAGAAGATGGAGGCTAAGACGAAGAAGGAGAAAGGCTGGACACACCCAAATTCATCCATCTTGCCTCCTGAACCCCCATTCTAAAAACCCCAAAAATCTACTTTTCACCCCATGACAGACTAACTATTATTCTACTTAAACTTTCTTGACTTGTAATTCTTCATATAAAGGTGGTCATTTGCTCCATGGATCAAAATCAAAGGCACAGGGGTCTTGGGCTCTGTGCCAAGGTCTCTGAGCCCCCTGGCAGGGGCTAGAGCCCTCCAGGGCAGCCAGAGGAATTCCCTGGGTTCCAACCCCAAACCTGCTGGAGCCAGGAGGAGGGAGATGCCCCCAGAGCATTGCAGGGGCTCTTGGGTTAGGGATCTTGCACACCTCTGCCTCTGCATGAGTTATTTTAGTGCCCTGAGCAGTGACCATGTATGTCAGTGGAAATCAGAATTGTCTCTCCAGCCCTACACCCTCTCATCAACATACACAGCAAAATAGGCTTCACTTTACAATCACACTGATGCAGGCAAAGGGAAGTTTTCACTGGAGCTGGTGACAGCAGATGTTTCCCTGTACCTCAGAAAGTTGTGACTGCCCTTGGAATTTGCAAAGCTACCAGCCTTCTTAAGGGCTGGAAAGTTTCGTGCAAAAAGAGGGAAGAGACTCCTTTGCTCTGCTTCCATTCATGTTAACACAATGAAATCCTATTCCTAGCAAGTAAGATTAGCTTTTAGCTTTCATCCATCTCCTTGCATCCCACAGATCCCCATAAAATCAGGGGAATTGTTACTGAATTGCCAATATTTGCAGTGAAAGTGGGTAAAAATTTCACCTGAAAAAATTCAGGAATAAAGTCAGCTGGGAAATGGTAATCTTGTTTCACAAGTTTCAAGTTTTTAAAATTAATTTTGTTCTTCAGTGGAATGAAAACAACTTCTGAGCAGTTTTTAAAAAATATATTGTAGAGAAACACCTGCTTCCTTATAACAAAGCAAATTTTTTCATCTCTAATCCACTCTCACTCATTTCCATTTTGCTCCCCCACTCACTTTCTGTCACCAGAGGTAGCTGCAGAGCACCAGATCATGAACCTTCTTCAGCTGATTTTTTTTTTTTTTTAATCAATACATCTCTATGCATGATTTTTCCTCTTCATTAAAAATGCATTCTGCTAAGAATGTTCATAAACAACTCTGCTTGGGAGAAATTCTTAGCTTGTCCAAAAAACGGATGCCTTACGCATCTAACTGGATAACCAGCTGCTCAGCTGTGAAGCTTTGGGAGAAAAATTGACTGGGAATTGCTGAAATGTCAGTCCTATGTATTAAAGGTGTCCTGTCAATGTTTTTGCACAGAGTAGAAATTCTGCTACATTCCACTTAGCCTAATCTTAATGTACAAACCACACACTTAACTAAAGCATTCCTCTTCCTCATTCTGTTATCTTGAACCTGATCTCAAGGATTTTAGTGTTGTACCTGTAAATAGATAGCTAGAAATAAATGTCTGTCAAGCCTTATGTTCCTCTATTTATTCATGTATTCACTTCAACATAGAATTGGCAAAAAAATTTTAGCTGTTTTTGACAGCAAAGGCAAATGCATGAGCCCCACCCTCTGCCAGTCGTATTTCTCTAAGTATAAATTTCAATATTACAAAGTTTCCTCAGACAAAAAACCTTTTACCCTGGTTTAGCATTTTGACTTTTCCACAGAGACAGGCTTGCTTATTTTTCCCAGAGTTCAGAAGGGGTTTTGCCACTGTGCTGACATTTTGCATCATCCTCTTTCTTTTGCATCTGGAAAAAAAAGAGAAAAAAAAAAAAAGTGCAGCTCTGAAATGACAGTAAAAATGCATTTTTCCTTTGAAGTGACATGGACTGCATATGTCTGTGCATCAGCAGGCTAGTCAGAGGGACCAGAGCAGAATTTTCTAATCCCTGGTACAGGGGAGCCATACATTGATGATTTCTTTGTCTTCCTTTGATTGTACCACCATGTTTAGAGACTTCTTCTTAAAGAAGTGATGCCTTATGCATGGGGGGGGGGGGGTGGGGGGAAACAGCAGAATATTGTAATTAGGAAAAAACTCTAACTTCCCTGTCACATCTGGCCTTCATGCTTCAATAATCCCTTGAGCACAGCTCATAAATAATGAGCACTCAGATGCTGTACAATTCTAATGCATTCTATTGACTTCCAGGGGATGCACAAAAGGAGAGAATATATCCTGGAGGCAAAAGCATACACTGTTTTCTTAGTTTTCTATCAAATGTGTATCACTAGCAATTTAATTACTATTTATTGAGCACTGCCAGTAGGGTATAAGGAGCACAAATAGAATTGCTATGTGTAAACAGAACTGATTTTTATCTTTTTCTTTATTTAACATTACCCTGCTGTCTATTTCAGACCTTTTGTTTTAGCTTTATGTGATGCAGATTAAATAGATTGTGATTTGAAAAATAATGGGAAAAGTGCAATCAAGCAAGCATCAAAAGATAATACCATGTTTAAAAAAACCCCCAAACAAACAGCAATGCCTTATCAAGGTACAAATACTCAAAAGTAAGTAAAAAGTAACTTTAATCTTACTGAAATTGAAAAAAAGTAGAAATCAAATATGTATGCAACTAACTAGATAGGTAAATGATCAACTGAGGTGAGTTTACAAACTTTGTTAAGTTCAACAGACCCACCCTATTTTGTTTATTGACAGACTAATTAGTTTGATGAAGTGACAAAATCTTTGTATGTGCTGCCTGAAAAAGGAACTGCAGGGTAAGAAAACTGGGGGGAGATATGATAAAAAACCATTCCATAAACCTCACAGAAGCATGCCCAGGTGGAAAATTAAAGACAGAAACAGAGATCTCCTTCCTGTGATCTGCCTCTCAGTAGATCACAGCTTCACTTTGGGTTATAAGAATATTACACACTCCAGTCCAGACTTTTTATTTGGAATAGAGTTTGAAATGAGCAAAGTGAACTATTTTTTTAGCAAGAAAGAAAATAATATGCAGGTTCAGTTCCAAAATATTCAAGTCAATATTGGTTTTTAAAAATAACAAAGAGAAAAATGCATTTGAGAACTTAATGTAGTTTTCAGTCCAAAAGTGTGCCTTTCTCACATATTTTGAGCTAGCCTATTGTTCTATTATTCCTAAACTGTACACTGTGTTTCCTTTAGCCAAAGCTGACTGGTTTTTCCTGAATACATCTTCTAGCTTTAAACTTTTGCCAAGTTGTGTTTTTTTGGGATCCATTCCTTAAAGGCAAAGGGACTAACTTCCTGATGGTATCCGTTTTCTTTTCTTTCCTCTGCAGGCTTAAGTTGTAACTGGGTATCTTGTTATCAGAAGCAAAATGAATAACTCAACATACATAAACTCTTCCTCTGAAAATGTGATGGCCTTGGAGAGCCCCTATAAAACTGTCGAGGTGGTGTTCATCGTCCTGGTGGCAGGGTCCCTCAGCCTAGTCACCATAATTGGGAACATCCTGGTCATGGTGTCAATCAAAGTCAACAGGCACCTCCAGACTGTCAACAATTATTTCCTGTTCAGCCTGGCCTGCGCTGACTTGATCATCGGCATCTTTTCCATGAACCTGTACACCCTGTACACTGTGATAGGCTACTGGCCCTTGGGGCCCGTGGTGTGTGACCTCTGGCTGGCTCTGGACTACGTGGTCAGCAATGCCTCAGTAATGAACCTGCTCATTATCAGCTTTGACAGGTACTTTTGTGTCACCAAGCCCCTGACGTATCCCGTGAAGCGGACCACCAAGATGGCCGGCATGATGATCGCAGCCGCCTGGGTGCTGTCCTTCATCCTCTGGGCCCCTGCAATTCTCTTCTGGCAATTCATTGTGGGAGGAAGGACTGTCCCAGACGGGGACTGCTACATCCAGTTTTTTTCCAACCCTGCTGTCACTTTTGGCACTGCCATTGCAGCCTTCTATTTGCCCGTTATCATCATGACTGTCCTTTACTGGCAAATCTCCCGAGCCAGTAAGAGTCGGATAAAGAAAGGAAAAAAGGAAGCTGCCCAAAACCAAGAAACAGTTTCCCCCAGCCTTGTTCAAGGTAAAATAGTGAAACCAAACAACAACAATATCCCGACCAGCGGGGATGGGTTGGAGCACAGCAAAATTCAGAATGGAAAAACCAGTGAGGAGACTGTGACCAATAACTGTGTTCAAGGGGAGAAGGAGAGCTCCAACGACTCCACCTCCATCAGTGCGGTCGCTTCCAACTTGAAAGAGGATGAAGCTACCAAAGATGCCAGACAGGCTTCTGCCTCCCAAGACCATGTCAAAGCAGAGAACTCCAAGCTGACATGCATCAGGATAGCCACCAAGTCCCAAAAGGGGGACTGCTGTGCCCCTACAAACACTACCGTGGAGATCGTTGGCACAAACGGGGAGGAGAAGCAGAACAGCGTGGCCCGGAAAATCGTCAAGATGACAAAGCAGCCAGCCAAAAAGAAACCACCCCCTTCTAGAGAGAAAAAGGTGACAAGGACGATTCTGGCCATCCTCCTGGCCTTCATCATCACCTGGACCCCATACAATGTGATGGTGCTCATCAACAGCTTCTGCACATCCTGCATCCCCGGCACTGTGTGGACCCTGGGTTACTGGCTCTGTTACATCAACAGCACCGTCAACCCCGCCTGCTACGCGCTCTGCAACGCCACCTTCAAGAAGACCTTTAAGGACCTTCTCATGTGTCATTACAAGAATATAGGAGCTACAAGGTAAAAATGATAATGAAAATGATTGTGGAAAGGGTGGAAAAGTTCCAAATTAAATTTAAAAAAACCCTTTGATGCTACAGCACTTTATGGTCTTCAATGGAATGTGCAATCCAGGATGTTAGTGGAAGTACTGATAAGGGGCATCAGCTGTACCCCTGAGGACTACACTTTAAAGCATTTTTTTAAATAAATGAAAATAAATCTTTGGGACACAGGGATGTTTGAGATATTATTCAAGTGTGTGGACTGGAGGCACAGTTCCTTACTTTCTGAGAGTATTCTGCAGAAGGGCTTTCAAGTCTATGATTTTTGGTCATTCTGTGTAAAATACTTGTTCTTTCATTCTCTTTTTCTTGTTTTTTTTTCCTGTGTGTGTTTATTACGTCTTCATCCAGGTTAAAAAAAAAAAAAACCAAACCCAAATTTTAATAATAACTGTGTGGAAGAGGCATAGGAGTTTGGAAGATCATTGCATAATCCAAATCAATCATGGCAGAAATTTTCTAAAGCTCAAAGTTGTCTAAAGCTGTTTTGCCACTGTCATGTAAGATGCTTAATGTTAGGTAAATCATGATGGAAGTTTTTTATGTTGTTTATAACACCACCATTTCCAAAACCACATCAGTTCTGAAAGTGTTCTTATGCACAACATGTAATCATTGTATATTGTTCCAAGTCTGCTGCTTGCCCCATCCCAGGGGCTTTTGTTCTGTGACTACTTCACCATGTCAAGATCAAAGTGAAAAGACTTGGTCTCGTCCAGATATTGCTACATGCCAAGACTTCTTCAGCATCCATGTAAACCAAAGCTTTTGAGACAATTTTGTTCATTTTATTCGTCACATGACACCAACCTGTGGATTTGTCTTTTACCTTCATCAGCCTTTTCTTCCTTTCTGTACCTTACTTGTCCAGGGCAAGAATGAACATCAAAAGAAGCCGTAAATTTAAAGGTCTCATCCAGTGGTGGCCACCATGGTGGCCATGGGTCTCAGCTGAAAAATAGAAAGATTATTACTAGAAAATGAAAAGCTACATCCATTTAAAGTTGGATGTACAGATGAAGAGGTATGTTGAGGCTTCACAGAATGAATAGTTAATATTAGATGACCATGCTCTTAACGTGTCAAAAAATAATTTTATGATTAATTTATTGAGGTAAAGAGTAAGATAGACTGACATACCCACTTGGATCAAGCCCTGCTAAGCCCTTAGTGTGAAACTGGGGTCCTTTCTGAGTGAATCCTGCACAAGATGTTTGCTTTCTGGAAAAATATTGGTCACGTTGCCTTGTACTACCTGAGAGCCATATTTTGACTGTAGGTCAAGGGGTAACACTAATAAAAATGCAGACAGAAAAACTGTGATTATAGAAAAACAGATATTAAAATAGTCTTGATGGGAGGCTGGCAAGGGTTAAGTCCAAATATTTTTTGCTACTCTACTCTAGGTGAAATTTAGATCATTTCTGCCTGACAAAGAATTTCGTATTCCAATATTTGATATTTACTGTAGCAAAACAAAACATTTTGTGGACAGGTCAGAGGGTATCAGATTATTGAAAACAGATTGTCTGGGAGTCATGCACAATTTATTTACCTCCTTCTTAGTACCTCTAACTTCCAGGTCCTAACAAAGGTACATTTATATGTTTTCTTACCCAAAAAGAGCATAGACAGTGTCCTGAGGATCTCTTTTCTGGAGTGAGCACCACCCACAAAACAGGACACAAATTGATTTGGTTATTTCATGCTACAACTATAGAATATTCCAAAATAGCAGCCTCTGAGATTACAGAGAATTAAGTTTTACATTTGACAAGCTTAATGGAAGACAGTGTCAAAGCACTCTGCTATCATGACAATTTTCATGTTTTCCAGCACAAGTTCCCAGCAGAAAGTGAAAATGAGCAGGATTAAACTGCAGTAAATTAAGGCCATGTTAAATTCCGGATTAACATGTTTTAATATGAAGTCATTGAATTTATACCCCTAGTGATTACATCCTAATATAACTGTCTACAGCCAGGGATCTAATTTTGCAACCCTCACTTGACTTGAGTCATATCTACTATCACTGTTTTAATCTTCCTGCTTGTAAGGAAGAATAACTAAATGACAAAGCTTGCCAAAATGTGCACTGCTTGCCTTTTAAAACTTCATTCACATTTATCTTGACAGGTCAAAGGAAGGACTTAACACATTCCTAGGTTGTTCAGTCTCTTACAGTGTTAGAAAAATCCATATAAAATCCCAAGATAGAATAAAATCAAATATGTTCAATTTCTAAATCTGACTTCTTTAGAAAAGTTTCATAAAAGAAACACACCTGCTTCTTTCTTTCAGCAAGTGCTGTGGGTATCAATAGCACAGGTACTCAAATTGGGAAATAATGGTTTGTATAGCCATACTTAATCTTTTAATTCTGGTTTTCTGCTAGGCCTGCAAATCCCTTATTCTCACATTTGAAGCCATCACTTGTTCATAATGAATTAATCTAACAGATAAGGACACTCCTACAGGTTAAGAAGTGTGACAGATAGATTGCAATTATAGTCCTTCATCATGTGATATGATGACACTCAAAATACCACAGAAAAAAAAGTATTTTGGGGCCAGCATTCATGAAAAAAAAATACAAGCAAAGGAAAAACATAATTTAGAAGTTTTCCAGCACCTTTCCCTACCACCACCATCACTTTTGATCTCAAAAGATGCTTTGATTTGTGTTATAGTATATTTAAAAGGCTTGCAGGACACAATCCTCTGTGTTTCCACCCTGTAACAGTTTATGGTACATTTACATTTGCAGACAATTAAACAGTGTAAAAATAGATGACATAGTGCACCTATGTATGGATCCACAGGCATGCAAACACACACCTCTACACAGTTTATATACATGAAAAATAACCAACTAATATTCAAGATATTGCATGGAGCCGTGTCTGCCTAGTGTGCATTGCCAGCTGCTGGGAGGTGCAGAGCCAACACTTACTGCACTGTCTCACCCCTCCTGAAGGCAGAGAAGAGGCAAAACGTGCCCTCAGGTTTTGGGAGCCTCTTGGGTCTTCAGGTGCCTGTGGCTCAGTAAGACAAAAATGTGCTCATGGTCCAGAACCACAAAATAATTTCTTCTTGAATATCCTTTGAGCTTTCATGTCTTTCCTTTGTGTCCCAAACCATGTTCACCAGGTTTCACTTCCCTCCTGAGTGATAGATCTGCAGGATCTAGATGTCAGTCTTGAAGAGCAGCTCTCCCTGGGTAACCTCGGCTTCCCTGGCTGTCACCTGCACCCTGTGGTCCCCAAGGTGGCCCTGCTGCTGGAGCTGCCTCATCTTCACCTTCAGCTTGGCCAGAGGATCCCAGCAGCACATCCACGCCGTGTGCTGCGCTGGCCACTTCTGTCTCACACAGAAATCCAGCACACTGTGCAGGTGACCCATGAGAACAAAAAAGAAAAAGCAAAAACATCCCAAAAACAATAACCGACAACAAAAAATTGCAGCTAGAACTTCTTGCCCCCTCCTTTTCTTCCTCTTTCATTATTTCCAGAAAGAGGCAGCCCACAGGGAGTGATTTGTGTTGTCATGGGACAGCCCTACCTTCATGCTCCAGGAAGAGAACGGCTACTTGGAGATGCATCAATCCAGTGGGCAACTTTTCTGACTATTAGAGATGTCTGTGGTCAAAGAGAAAGGAAGAAAGGAAGAAAGAAAGAAAGAAAAATAAAGAGAAAGATAAAGAAAAAAAAGGAAAAGGAAAAGGAAAAGGAAAAGGAAAAGGAAAAGGAAAAGGAAAAGGAAAAGGAAAAGGAAGAAAGAAAGAAAGCAAGAAAGCTGAAGCAATGTTTAAAATCTGTTTTCCAGTGAGAACAAAATCTAAGAAAAACTTGTCAGCATTCTTTCTGTTTGAGATTTTCATTTGATTTATTAGGAGTCATAGGATCTATGGAACGATAGCAAAGTATTTGAATGTTGCCTGATGAAAGGCAGTCCAAAGACAACAAACACATCTATATAGGTCAGATTGCTTTATCTTGCTTTCTTTCATTGGGTTTTTTTGCTGTACAAAAGCTCACAGGGATGGGAGTGTTCAAGTGGACCCCAGAGATCAGTTGTTTGGCATTCACAAAGCATGAAGGGGACAAAAGCAAGTGCTAAATCTATCAGCCCTCTACTTTATACTCTTCTGGTGGAGAAAAACATATTGACAAGAAGAGGTGCCTTCAAGAAGTGTGGCTGTGGTGAAAGCAGCCCACACACCACTGAAGAGACCCTTAAACTGGCCCAGCAGCTCCTGGCCTCTCATCCAGGGATAAGAGCAGGAGGGCAGAGAATTTTTTTTTTTTTTTTATTTTATCGCCTTATGGATTTGAATGTGTCCATCTGTCCTTGGGACTTGCTAGCAAACTCACCGTCCCCTTCCCCAGTTTTGACTGATTTTGATCTCTGTTCTTCATTCCTATGAATGGGACATTCCTAAGTTTGATTGAGTGTTGCTGCAGGACACAGCTCCCAGTTTCTCCTTTGGTGCTGGGGTGGCACACTTTGAATTTTTCACCTCTGCTGAGAGTACCTCTCCTTGCCACTCCATGCCCCAAAATTAATCATGGCAGTGGACTAGCAGGACTGAATAGGTAAAGCATCCTGACAGCAACGTGCTGGAAACCTGACATGATGCTGGGGGCAGGAGTGGAGCAGAGCCATGCTGATGTTTTTTCTCTCTCCCCTAAAAATACTTTGGAAAAATCTTTATTTTTTGACAAATTGTGGAGTTTCTGGGGGCTAGAATATAAAGTTTTACATAAAAAAAGGGCAGGGAAACAAACTCTGGCCCTGTGCATGGGGGTGTTTGCTGACAGTGAGTTTGGAGTTTAATAGTCCCAGATGACAGCAGTGCAAGTGGTAAAAATTAAGAGGCTTGAAAGGAGTTAGCTTTTCTTTCACTACAGACACTTACAAGGGTATGATTTCTATACAATATTCCTTTTTCAGTTCTGGTATGTTACAAAATGCTCTAGACTTTTAAGAAATCTTTCTTTTTTAAAGTTTGTAGAGAACCTTGCCTTGAAGGAACCTCAGAGATGGTTTTCAATTTTCTGTGGCCTCTCTTCTCTGCCTGTTTTTGCTCTTCTGCCACAGATTTACTAAAGAGCTTTCCTCCTTACTTTAACAAGTGCCACCTGTGTTACAGCTACAGGCTTGTAGTTTCACTTGCCTTTCAGGCACTGTGAATGCTGGTATTTAACCTCTCTAACCCCACCCAAAAACTGCCTTCCCTAGCACACAACATCCTCCTCCACTGAAGCCCAAGTTACTGTGTGGGCTGACAAGTTCCATAAATCCTTTCTGCATGGGTTTTAAATTGGAAGTAAAACAAACCCTCCAATGAAACAAAGCCAAATCAGTTCCTTTGCTCCCCAGTTGTGTTATCTCTGTGTTAGGCACAACGGTGGATAATGTCCAAGAGTGAATGTGCTCATAGTGGGATATCATGCTGCCACATGCACAGATTAATTTTCTGCTCTGTGCAACAGAAAGGCAGCCCTGCCTTCCCTTGAATCCCCTTTCATTCATGAGCTTACTGGCAGAGTATTCACTGAGAGCCCAAACCTAAGAATGTAATTACAGCAAGGCCGAGTTGAACATCTACCACAACCAATGCAATTATTTCTCCTATATTTTTACTTCCCTCCTTTTGCAATGGCCTCTTTTGCTGCACTGTGGAGCCAGTGGGTTACATGAGCATATCAGTCCTCTCAGGCCTCATATTTCAGAGTACTGGGTAGATTTGTTAAACACATTTCATTCCAGTGATAACCAAATAAAAGAAAATAAATTCTGGTGTCTTTTTGCCTTCCAAAGTCCTGCATTACCTGAAGAGTGCCATTCAGTAACTACTCTTTTTGGTCTTTCCACTGTGAGTTTCTTTTCTTTTCTCTTTTTTTTTTTTTTTTTTTCTGTATCATACTTCCCAAGAAGCACACAGAAACCATTTGAAACCATTTTGTGAAATGTCCCAAAGTGCTCTGACTCTGGCAAAAGCAGCTCTGTGTGGTACGTGAGGCAGTGTGATCACAGCCCGTGTTACAGTGCCCTTGGAAGGAAGAATTTATTTAAGATATTAAACACCGAGTGTTTAATATCTGTGCTGACTCACCTGACAGCACTGGAGAGAGCACAGGGGGACAAGGTTGGTGTGTTCTCACTGGCAAAGGGACAAGCAAGTCACAGCTGGATTGCCTTTCTGCTTCCCCCAGCTCGTGGAGGCTTCAGGGAAGAGGTGGGGATTTCTGCCCCCTCTGGAGACTCTCTCTCCACCTCCACTCCAAAGACAGCCCTTCCCTGAAGCACACCCCGGCAGCAGTGGCAGGAAAAGTAATAAAAACACAGGTGGGAGTGCCATGGCTGCCAATCAACAGACATCCTTCTATCCTATCCCTTATCTCTGGTGCCACTTAGCTGAGGTGGTTGGCAAGAGATCAGCAATTTGTAAATACCTTTAAATAGTGTGTTTTAACATGACCAACACCATATCTTGACTGTGTAAAAATAATACAGTATGTGTAATACTATCCAGATAAGCTTATAATGTAAATATATCTACAATGAATGTCAAATTATGCTTTGAGCTCTATGTATGAGGAAGAACCTCATCTCTTCTTGAGATCTTTTTTAACTTAACAATATGAAAAACTTGTTATTCATTTATATATATATATATGTATTATAAAAAAAAAACCTGCATTCTTTTCTTCAAAAGAAAATACTACTGCAAGAAAGAAGGAATGCATTACATGTATGTGATCTCCAAAATCATGTGGTAAAACCAGGAACTGAGAATCTTACAAGCAGGGGACTGGTCAAATTCTTGATGCCGTACATTTGATCTCATATAAATAAGATAAGCACAAGTTTATGGTTAGCTGTGTAAAGCTGACTCACTTGATTATATATACATTATAGATATATATTTATATATGCTGTATAGATATACATATATTATACACAACATTCATACAGTGGAAGCAAAGTTTGATTAAGTTATATTAACTGGGAATTTGGATGTAATGTTGTGTTCCATTTGGAGGAAAAATGTCTGTGTTATTCAGCAGCATTTGTTATACAAGATGAAGAAAGAAGGTATTTCATCAAAACAAGCCATGAAGGAATAAGATTATGAGGGTTTGAAACATTTTGGAGAGACAAATAAAATTACATGCAATATATATGTATGTACTTCTGCTGAGTTGTATTCCTAGTTAAAGCATTGCATTAAACAGAGAATTATAATAGTAAAAATGTGTTTGTATGTGGAATCTCTGTTTATTTAATCTTTTTACTGACTGAACTACTCTGTGAAATGTAATGGTGATAGATGAAGAAAAATGGTTTTCCTCCAGTAGCCGCAGGCTGAGAATGTCTGTAGTAATCAGGAAAAAAAATTCTAAGCTTATTTTCCCTGACTTCCTTGGCCAATGTGAAGTTCAAGAAGGATCTCAAGTGCAACTCCACATTTTCTTGTTTTGTCCACATCTTTGTTCCTCCTTCAGAAAATATCACTTTAACCACAATGTCCCTTGAACATTCTGATAAGGGCTTCCAATAGAACATTCCTCCAGATATTTCTGTCACCCAAGTGTTGAAAAGGAATAAGTAAGATTCTTTTGTAGCTGTCCTGTTATATTCAAGCAAAATAAAATTTTAACTTTGAGGGGAGATGGCACCACTAACAACCAAATACTTACTGAGCTCCCTTTGCCTTGTGAATGCAAACCTGTCTGCATGGCATGCTCAGAAATAATCTAGAAGAAGAGATAAAGAAATAAGGTGCATATTCAGCTTCTCAGGGTCCCAGGACACTGTTTCACCCCCACTTCAGAAGCAGACAGGGCTCAGAAGCAGCAAAGGGATCCAGTGGTGGTGGTGACTGGGGACCATGGCTGCCCAGGTAAATCTGGATTTTGGAGCACAGTCAGCCTATCAGTTTGACAAGTGATTGAAGGGTAGATCTCTTGGGCATGGTGCATCAGCTCTGTCTGGGTCAGGATACTTTTGGAGCAGGATACACCTGCTCCAAAAAAGACATTTTAATAGAGTGGCCTATGTTGGCTTCCTTTTCCTAATTTTTCCTTTCTAAAATTTGAGGATCTTCACTGTTTCCAGCTTTACAGGACTTTAAACCTATCTCAACCTCTCTGCCAAAGACTTTCTGCCTCTGCCATTTGCTCTACTGTTTCTTCAGCCCAAGCTCACCTTCAGCCATTTCACCCTTCCTCTTCACTTCTCCACAATGAAAACGAGAAAAGCCAGTTTTTCACCTGCTTTTGTCTCAGAGAAGTCAGATAAATTGGTGTTTTATAATATATTTATTTACTTGTACTTGTCCTGTATCTAAGCCCCTTTGCACCCTGCAGAGCAGGGACACTACTGATAGGCTGCAAGGTGGGAAAATTTTAAGGGGTAGATCCTGATGGTCAAAAGACATTTGTAAAAATTACAACAGAGACACAAGCAGGTCCCTGAAATCTGTTTTCCCAAGGCACAAATATATTCAGCATGCACATTTCTTATTTATACATGTATTTCAGATCCACATTGCAGAAACACATAGCTAAGGCTACCTGTAAATTCAGAGCACTGATGCTAAACTTTTGTTTGTCTTCCCACACATATTTTGAAAACTTTTTTTGCCAGTGCTGATTGTACACAGTAGAAAAGATACATGGATATGCCAGATTACCTGCCTGAGCCATTCACTCACACTCACAGTTTCACCACCAGTCTGTGAACAAAGTTACCTTTTTCTTTAAGAGAGTAGAATTATGCTTAGCACAATAAAAATGACCACCCCAATCTTTAAGTACAGACAGTAATATTTGCAGTTAATGTAATATTTAATAATGCACATCATCTCCCCTCTGGAGAGACATTTTGAGACAATGCCCACCAGGCCAGAAGTTTCTTTATTAAGTGTTTCTCTTTGAGGCCATTTATTAGCAGAAAAAAATTAGGTAAAGTGTAGCTACCTACTTCACCCTGAGTTCTGGGAGCACTCTAAGAAAATCAAAACAGAGAAATGCTGCTATTTAGTTAATCCATTACCACTGTCTCTAGCCCTTTGCCAAGCATTGAATGCCCCATCTAGACATGGGAACCTACTTGGCAGCACCAGGACATTGACACCTTCTTCTCCATGGAGCTTGCCAACTTCACTTCTGCCAACACACAGAATGAGGGAAAAGAATAAAAGTAGCAAGACTGATATCCAAGAATTGGAGAGACAAAAATATCCCTTTCCTTCTGCTCTCAATCTTTGTTCTGCCTTGCCACCCTCTCCTTCCTTGTTTTGGTCCTTCCTCCCTCTCCCTTTCTTTCTCACCTGCCTCTGACAAACCTCATCCACCTCTCCAGCTTTCTCTCTCTCATTAACAGCTTGCTAAACATGCTAAATAAATCACTACAAAATCAAAGCCTTTGGCTTAAAAATGCAAAGCAATGTAAGAGAGAAATAGATAAGAAGAAATGCCTCAAAAAACTCTGGAGTTAATTCATTTAGTTTAGGAACCAAAGGTTTTCCCTGACTCCCCCCATAATCCCTACTA
Source organism: Agelaius tricolor (assembly GCF_023055355.1). Lineage (NCBI taxonomy): Eukaryota > Metazoa > Chordata > Aves > Passeriformes > Icteridae > Agelaius > Agelaius tricolor. Next base: position 11,436,396 of record NW_027269263.1, read on the forward strand.
TCATTTTGCCTGCAGTTGAAAAACACTTATAAACAGGGCTGAGCAGAGATTATTAAATCCATATGGCACAGGAGCAATATTCCTAAACAGAAGCATTGCCAATGGCAGCTGCACCAAATCATTTTCTGGAACTAGAGACACAATGGATCTGTGGTTTTGCAAAATTCCTCCTACTAAAATGCAGCCTAATGAAAGAATAGGGAGCAAGGTCAAAGCAGTTAAATCTCTCCAGCACAGACCTACCTTAGCTCCCATTACAGATGGGAAGACTAAGCAGTGCCAGGAGCAAAAAGGAGCAAGAATTCTGTAAAAGTTGCACTATTTGGGACAAATTAGGATATTCTGGGGTTGTCTGGCTGGGTTGTCATTTTGGGTAAGAAGAGCTAAGCTTCTGCCAAGGTTGAATATCTTTCAACAGGAGGGTTAGGCTTCAGCATTCCTGCCAAGAGATAAGGATGAGAGCAGAATTCAGTGTATACAGGCTTAGTTATTAAAATAGTGGATGTTCAGGATGTTCCACAGAAAATATAAACAAGACTTATCAAATATGGACATCAAATCCCAGATTCTGTTATGCTGTCTTTCTAAAATGAAAAACAAACCAAAAGTTTCCAAGTGTTTTAATTGGTATATTTTCCATTACAGGGAATGTAATTTCCTTGTATGGAAAAAAGTCACCATAATTTTATAAAAGGGAGGGTTGAAGTCTTCTGTTCATGCTGAGAAGACATGAACTAGACAACTACAAAATGATGGAGTTGGTTGGGAACGTTCTAGTGAAACTTTTTCCTGCTATAAAATTCTGATTTGTTAATTTTAGGTTTTTTTGGGGGGGGTGTGTGGAAGTGGGGTGGGTAAAGCAAGAGGAGACTGAGGGGAGACCTCACTGCAGGTGAAGTCTTACAACTTACAACCTTACAACTTCCTCATCAGAGGAAGAGGAGGGGAGACACTGATCTTTGCTCTGTGGTGAGCAGTGACAAGACCCAAGGGAATGGCCTGAAGTTGTGTCAGAGGAGGTTTGGGTTGGATATCAGGAAAATATTCTTCATCCAGAGTGTGATAGGGCACCAGAACAGGCTCCCCAGGGCAGTGGTCACAGCACCAGCCTCACAGAGTTCAAGAAGCATTTGAACAATAGTCTTGGGCACGTGGTGTGGCTCTAGGGGATGGTGCTATGCAAGGTCAGGAGTTGGACCCGATGATCCTTGAGGGTCCCTTCCAACTCAGCTTATTCTGTGATTTCAAAGGAATTCCTGGTTTTGAAACGCTCTAGGAAAAAAAAAGGGATAAGTTTTATGGCTTATGCACAGCCTTGAGCAGTGGCCAACCAGAGGCATGCACCAGGCTAGAACAAGCATAAGCAGGTTTCCATAGCATTGCACAGAGAACAGGAATGACCACGATTTTTGTTCTGGGCAAACTTGGGTCATAATCCAGAGCAAATAATCAGCATGATTATGCTTTTATGAACACCTATAGAACACCTGCTCCTCTAATGCCTGGGAGCCTGCAAAGAGGAATATGTGCTCTAAAAGAGACAAGCTACAATACGTGTTAATCCCTTGGCAGACACAGTTCAGAGTGGAAAGGGCTGGAAAGTGAAAGTCAATGGTGTTTGCAAAGAACAGTGAAGCCACAGAGGAAATGAGGATGAGGCATGTCACGCTTCATCTGCCAAAAGTAGGACACCCTCCTAGGGGCAATGTAGAAACATAATTTTCCCTTATTTAAGGAACCTTATTTAAATGGGTTGAAGGCCTCTTTGGATACAGCTTTTTCTGCCTATACTGATGATGGGGAGAGTCAGGGTGATGGGCTCAGACAACCCTCTTTTGAACAGCTACATCAGACAAGATGCTCCTCAGTCCACAAGTGCACAGCCCTAGGGCTTCATAGGTTTTGTACATGCAGCTGTAACAATAATTATAATAACTGGTGCTATGCTGGGAAAAATGAGGCAGGGGAGGAAAGAAGAGAAATCCATTATGTAAAGGTGCAAACTACATGGGGAGAAAATAAAACGGATTGGTTCTTATGCCTTTGCTCTGTATTCAGGAGTGTCTTTTGTTCTGGGAGAGCATGTGGTTCTTACAGCAGCAAGTTTTGCATGTCCTTGAGCACAGTAGAGCCACCTTTGCGCTAAGTACCCTGAGGGCATGGGAGAACAGCCTTCTTTCCTTACCATGGGTGCAATGGTCATGGCTGGCATGGAGCTGCCCCTCTCATCCCTCTCAAAGGCTCTCTTCATGAGAAGAGAACAAAGCAACAAGGCAGAGAGCTCCAGCCTGGTGCAGTGGAGCTGGAAAGGGCAGAGCAGGACTGTTCTGTTAACAGGATCTGACATCCCCATCACGTTTTCTCCTCTCCATCACTCCCTATCAGGATGCACCCACTGAAGGTGCCAGGAAAGCCACTTCACAATAACATCACCCCACATGAATACTAACCTGAAGTGAGAGGAGCCTTACAAAGGGAACTGAGAACCTGATTGCAAAGGCCCAAAGTGACAATCACCCAAAGGGCAAGGAAGGGACAGGCAGTAGTTGTGCAGACATGCACTCTTTCCATTTCCGTCCACCCCTCCCTCTCTAAGTCTGCATTTTGTATAGAAGGGAAAAATAAAATAACTGATCTGGATTCAATTTCCCACAAGTTGCTGCTCTTCCTGTTATGCTGGACACAGGTTGTGATTGTGATGGATAAGCAATAAATATACTGAAAAAAAAAATACACCCTTGGCTGCTAAGTTGCCAGGAGAAGCCTTGAGACTGTGGTTTTCACTTTCTGGTTTAAAGTAATTTCCACTGCACACCCTATCTCCTGCTCTATTGCCTTTTGCCTATTGTTCCAGGAAACCTCCTCCAAGGGCCTTTATTTCTATCAGGTTATGGACCTAATCATGGAACAGTAATTCCTCAGGGGGCCAGACAGTGCTGATTACCTTCTTATAAGATAAAGTTCCCCTCATCTCTAGGGAAGTGCCTCGAAACCGCCTCCAATTTCTCCATGGCTAGGAATGATCCCAACCTGTTGATAATGAAATATGTTAATGGCAGTGGGTACTGCTGCCCCAAAGCAAAGCACTTAAAGGAAGAACCGAGATGAAATTCTGAATTTATAGAAAGAGCATTATGAGTTTTATCTTTAATTTCTTCTGTTTTTCATCAGGCCAGTAGCTTATCTGAAAATAAATTCAAATTAATCTTCAACTCAGAGCAAATACAAGCCCAGTAACCATTTGTGAATACATCTCACCCATAAATTTGTCAGTAAATGATTCTAGAGTGAATGTGGCAAAGGGAGGGAGGGAGGGGTGTAGTATTATACCTGTAGTGACATAAGCATCAGAAAAGCAATTCAAAACTAGAAATGAAAAATTCAGCAAAATTAAAATTTTATTTAGTACTATCATTTATTCTTTGTGTATGTCATGGTTTTTCTTGATTATTATATGCATTTCTAAATGATGCTGTAATAAATAATGAAATTCATGCTCTGTATAACATAAAATATTGAAAGCCATTTTCAGGATTTCTCATTACATGGAAAGTTGTAGAAACAAGCTTTTGTTCCAGGCTTAAACAAACAAAATAATAATATCCTAGTTTTCCATGAGTTGGAAAACTATTTCAATGTCCCTACTATTTGTGTGTCTGCCTCATGAGCATATACACAGATGTACAACTGAGAAACCTGAAGGCCAGGATGTTGACATTCTAGATATCCCAAAATCGGGCACAGAAGCTGAAGTATAAACAACTATTGTCTCTTCAGTACAAATACATTTCTGAATATTTAAAATTTGTATTCAACCTAACTGTGCAGTGAGGGTGGTTTGAGCAGAGCAAAAGAAAAATCTGCTATTTTAAACCTCAGAAATTTGAAAGTGAAACAGTGAAAGGCAGTACTTTTTCAAAATCTGGGTGGGGGCTTTTGCTGTCCTGATCAGCTCCTCAGCTGGGAGGAGGTGGTGCAGCATCAGCCCACAGCCTGTCTTTCCTGCCTGGTACAAACATGGCTCTCCAAACACCTGGGAGTGATCAACTCCTGTAAGAGTTTAGGCCAGCTGAGCAAGGGCAACAAGAAGGGAACTCTCTTCTCTCCCTGCACATCCTGGGTGCCAAATTCTCTGTACCTCTGTCTCAGGAGCAGAGCTCTGTGCATTGATCAGCACAATGCAGCTGTCCACCCATGTGGTTATTAATGGCTAATAAACAGCTCGAGCACCCACGAGCTGCATTTTTCTTAGCACCAGCCTGCAATCAATTAAACAACCAGAAGGGCTCCAAGAGGTGCCATCAATTGCAGAAGTTATTACACTCAGGATGTTTCAGTGGGAACTCCCACACAAAGCCATCAGGTGTCAGATGCTGCTGTGTGTTAATCAGGAGCTGGCAGTGGGGTTGGGGCCCCTCGTGGGCACTGCCTGCTGCAGAGTGGCTGCTGCACAGAGCCCCCAACTTCCCTCTGAGCCCAGCTACCTGCATTGCCTGCTCTGTGGCCCTTGGGAATAGGAGAGGAAATTGGAACAGCTTGAAAGAAGCATGGAGAACAAAGCACTGAAAACATTATCTGTGTCTTTGCTCCCAGGAGCAAATCCTGTTTGCTGGTCGAAAAGCCCCAAATATTGGGTGCTTTCCAAGGGAAATATGAGGAAACTTGAGTGAGCGACCCATTTTCAGTGCTTCAACAGCTTGCTGTTGGTGTATGTGAAAAAGGCAATTGTAGCAAACACAATGCAAATAAACCTGATTTTAAGACCAGTCCAAAAAAAAAAAAAAAAGGGTTTGATATAACATTTATGTACAGAAAAGAAAACAAGACAAGACTTATTTTCCTGGTTGTTTTTCCTAATATTATACAAGCTGGGTTTTTTTTCATAGTTTTAGCTAAGTTCTGCAGTGTAAAGCAACTTCCATCCTGGCTTTATGACATCCCTCATACTGAGATTGTAGTGAACAAAGCAGAAGAGAAAGTTGATTGACTTCAGGTCACTAGACCACAGCAAGGAGACAAAGTAAGCTAACACCTTCAGCAGAAGTCAGCAGTACCTACCAGGTCTCATTTCCCCTGTGCCCACTCTTCTGACATAAGAAACAAAAGTTTCAGCAGAAGTTATAACACAGGAAGACAACAAAACATTCCTCAGATACCCAACTCTTAGCCATAAGGACACAGAAACAGCCATAGAAAATGTCAGAGAAAAACACTTAAATGAGCTAAGAATAACTCACATGGTAGCTGAGCAAGGACTCTGAGTTTGCAGGACTCCCTGTGCAGTGACAGGAGCAGAGGTAGAGGAATAAGTAGAGAACTGGTAAAACATCCCCAGTGGCTAAAGCCTTGCAGCTGCATTGCTAGAGCTGCCTCTGCCTGCAGAGTGCTGACCATGGAGGGTCTCTGTTCATCCACAAGATCTGCTGGGATTCAAAAACCCATAAAAAAATGTCATTGTGCCTATCCATCCCGCTTTCAGCCAAGACAGAGTTAATATTCTTCTCAGGAGCTGTTACAGTACTGTGGATTTAGAATAAGGTTGTTAACACACTGATGTTTAAGTTGTTGCTAAGTAGTGTTTACCCAAACTCAAGGACTTTTCAGAAAGTAGGTGCAGAAAAGCTGGAGGGGATCATATCCAGGAGAACTGACCCAAAATAACCAAAGGCATGTTCCACAGCACAGAACATCCTGCTCAGTACATGAACTAGGGGGAAATTGGCCAGGGGTGGCAATCAGTGGCCAGGGACAGGCCAGGCACCAGGTGGTGATCACTTGAATTGTGCCTTTCTTGGGTTTTATTTCCCTCTCTCTCCTTTTCACTACAACTATTAGCATTGTTATATTGTATTTGCTGGGTCCCCCATGGCAGGAAGGAATGATGAATCTGACTCCATGTTCTCAGAAGGCTAATTTATTATTTTATGATACTGTATTATATTAAAGAATACTAAACTAAACTATACTAAAGAATACAGAAAGGATACTTACAGAAGGCTAAAAAAAAAAATAATGAAAACTCGTGACTCTCTCCAGAGTCCTGACGCAGCTTGGCCCCAATTGGCCAATGAGTGAAAACAACTCACAGCAGAAACCAATGAAACAATCACCTGTGGGTAAACAATCTCCAAACACATTCCAAAGGAGCAAAACACAGGAGAAGCAAATCAGATAATTATTGTTTTCATTTTTCTTTGAGGCCTCACAGCTTTCCAGCAGAAAAATCCTGGGCAAAGGGATTTTTCCAGAGAATGTGAATGCCACATTGATATAATTGATATTATTTGTATCATATTTCGCTTAGTTTCAATTATTCATCTGTTCTTATCCATGAGTTGTCACTTTTTTCCCAGTTCTTGTCCTAGTCCTGCAGTCAGCAGGGGCTGTCAGCAATGTCTCCTCATATCTCCTGGCTGAACTTTTCCTACTTCTTAAGAACTGCAAGTGTGGAACAAAAGAATGACTCCTTACCTGCTGGTTACCTGCTGCTAGGATACTCAGCTGTGGCAGATGATGCCTGTGGGAGCTTCAGATATTGCTAGGGACAACTGTGATCACTGACGTTCCCCCTTTTTTTTTTTTTTTACCAGTGCTCTAAACTGAAAAGTGGCCACTCTGTTGAGCATTAAAAAAAAAAAAAAAAAAAAAAAAAAAAAAAAAAAAAAAGCAAACCAAAACCACACACAGAAACAAAACAAACAAACAAAAACAAACAAAAAAAGCCAAAAAACAAACAAAAAACCACAAAACAAATTAAAAAACCAAAAAAAAAAAATATTTTTTCTGAATCTGCTGCTCTTATGAATAAAATGGAAATGGATATTTCAGCCTTGTTGGGCATGACAGACAGAGATATGAACCAAGGCTTTCTAGTGGTTGACCAGGATTCCTGGTCCACTAAAGTATTGCTTTAAGGCTAAGAAACTGGCAGCAAGTTGGGAAAAAAACTGTACCTAGAAATACAAACTAGAGGAAAGTGTTCAGCCTTCTCAAGCCCTGTTTTATTCCTCACTGCCTCCAGTTAACCAAAAAAACCAGCTCCTTCCCAGCAAGCAGCTCTCAGGTCTTCCTCTCCAAGGCACTCAGCTCCTTACAAAGGGAGACTTTCAGTGCTCTGTCACAAAAGGGAAGCAACCAAAAGGTCTGGCATTGAGTCCCCAGCTCCTTATGTGACTCTGAGTTTGATCATGAAGTGGATGGATGTTTGGAAGCTCTACATCTGGAGACATCCTATAAGGTCCATTCCTATTCATGACATATAGTGGGGGTAACTCAAACACAATGGAATAATTACAGCAATAGGCTAGAAAAGAAAGCTGCCCTTTCCTTCAGTGTTGGAGAAAGCAGAGTATTCCCCACAGCACATTCATGCTCACAAATGCATTTGCTGAAGATGATGGTTGCCTGCTGCTTTATCAGAGGGAAATGCATTGCAGTGATGAATCATTCCCATGGAGGAGCTTCACAGGCAGCTCTTCCAGCTGGGACCCCAGGCTGTCACCCACGATCCTCTGTCATTTGTGCAAATGTTCCAGGCTCTTCAAATCAGGACCCAAACTGGTTCATTCTCTCCAGCTCTGGAACTGCTCAATGCGGTAGATCGCCACTTGTTGACTGATGCAAGATGACAGAATTCACAGAATGACCAGGCTGGAAGAGACCTTCAAGATCATTGAGTCCAGCCCATGCCCCAACACCTCAACTAAACCATGGCACTGAGTACCACATCCAATCTTTTTTAAACACATCCAAGGATGGTGACTCCACCACCTCCCTGGGCTGACCATTCCAGAACTTTATCACTCTTTCTAAAGTTTTTATCACTTTTTCTAAAAAACTTTCCCCTAATATCCAACCTATATTTCCCTTGGTGCAGCTTGAGACTGTGTCCTCTGGTTCTGTCAGTGCTGCCTGGAGAAAGAGACCAACCCCCACTTGACTACAACCCTGTCTTGGTTTGGAAAGACAGGTGTCTGCTAAGGAAAGCAGAAACCTCCCCTGAAATGGAAAATGTAAACCCCCCTCCTTCTGAATTGTTATAAATCTGAAATTAAGGGGCTCCCAGGCAAAAATATGGGAGCAGGAATAACAGTTCTTTATTAGGGAAGAAAAGAAAGTTTAAAAAATAAACAATGCAGTAAACTAAAACAACACTGACAGAGTCAGAACACAACCTGACACCCTGTTGGTCAGGGATCCTGTAGAAGGGTGTAGTCTTCCTCTGAAGATCCAGCAGAAGAGGCAGCTGTTCCTCTGGGAAATCCAGTGAAGAAGCTGCTCTGCTGCCCCAAAATCTCAGATTATATCCAGTTAGGAATGCTTGGCCCCTCTCCCTGGGCGGAGCATCTCCCAGTGGGATGATGTAATTTCATCAGTCATGCAGTGACAGTCAATGGCTCATTAACAGAAGATCTCTCCCTGGAGGGAGGATTGGTTTATGGAAGAGAGAAGGAAAACTGCCCAATGAACAGAAGATAACTGCCCCACCTCTAACAGATGGCAAATAGAATTCACATTGCCTTGCAATCTAGTGCAAACCTCCTTTCAGGAAAATGTGGAGTGATAAGGTCACGTCTGAGTCTCCTCTTCTCCAGGCTAAACGTCCCTAGCTCCCTCAGTCATTCCTCACAGGGTTTGTTTTCCAAGCCCGTCACCAGCCTTGTTGCCCTCCTTCCCCAGCCCAGAGCAGCCACCCTTCTGGGTAACTCTCCCCAGTTTTTACACTGGGCATGGCATTCTGTGGTATGGAATATTCCTCTGGTCACTTCAGGTCACCTGTCCCTGCTGTGCTCCCTCCCAGTTTCTCTTGTGCAGCTCCTCATGGGCAGAGCATGAGACATGGGGGAAAAAAGTCGTTGATTTAGGACAAACACGACTTAGCAAAAACCCCAAAACATCAGTGTGCTATCAGCACCACTGTCATTCAGAATCCAAAACACAGCACTGTAAGGAGAAGAAGTGAACTCTGTCCTGGCTGAAACCAGGACACAAATGCAGTTCTGTAACCTGATACAACAGCTGACCACCAACACAACGTAGACTAATGAGAATTACACAAAAATAGGTCTGGGAGCTGAGATGATGAATCAGCTCAGGTTTCATCACTCAGCAGTATTTCTTGAATAAAAATTGAGTTCTTAATCACACCCAACCCTCCCCAGGCCTGTCCTTCCTCTTTCCTCTCCTTCTACCTCTGACTTTCACCTTCAGGAAAGACTTTCTCCTTTTGCTCAGGGCCACAGGCTTCTGAAATACTGGAGATCCCAGTGGTGATTTGTGCAAGAGGCTGCATTTGAACATGAGTTCATTTCCTTCTAGGCAGGAATCTTCCTTGAAACCAAGCTTCAGGGGTTATTGGAAACCTGTTCCTTTTTAGGACTATCTGTAATGAGATACCAACACAAATGAAGGTGGATTCTGAACCCTTTTTCTCTTCTGAAGACACAACATACAAATTTTTGTAAGTAATAAGATGAGGTGATTACTGCAGTCATCCAGCTGAGACGTTTTTTAGATGTCACTATTTCTTGTAGAAATAAAGTGATTCAGACAGACACTCAGACAATCAAAAGCACATACTGAACCTTCTTTGAAACTTAATCCATTTGCAAGCTTCTCATTTTACACTAAAGGAAGGAGTGATCAAGGAACTGCATTTTTAACAGTGTGTTGGATTCACCACACGGTAAGACAGCACGAGGGATGCCACTCTACAATGCCATCTCTGTGTTTTTAGGTGCACAACTTCTACATATCCCTGGGAGCTTTCCTCACCTATGGCATGCTTAGTAGGACACAAAGAAAAAAATATTTTGAAAGCAAATCATCAAATATTTGTCCTTAAAATCTTCTCATAACCTTTGCCTTTAATCTCTGTGGAAACATTCATGAGTACAGGGAGTTGTCCCTTAAAATAGAATTATAGATTTCTCACCAGAAAAAGAGTGAAACTGGGCAGGATAATCTATTTCCTGTGCTGAAATCATCACTAATACTGGTGAAATTCAGCATTTGTGTTCTCTTTTAGCCAGCTGTAATCCTATTTAGCAATGAGGTGGTCTGATACTAATTAGCTTTCATCAGCTACTTATCTGCCTTTATCATGGCAATTTGCTACTCTTTATTAACCATAACTACTGAACATCCATATAAACAAGAATATACATTTTTTTTTTCTGTCATCTCTCTAGAACTAGGACTGCTACTTAGAAATCCTCAAAGGAAAAAAGAGACATATCAACCCAGGGCTTGCATGCCCTTCAGTGTGGGGAAATGTACCAGAGTGAGAGTTCAGATTCTTTTCTCAAATTCCTAACAAACATTTGAGCTCAGATGATAAGGCATAGATTCTTTTAGTGGTGGGATAAAGAAAACACATATTTGAGTCAAGCAGAGCTATTTGTCAAATTTTTGTCAAACATTATACATGGGGAAAAAAGAAAGTAAAAAATTTAAATGAATAATTGAAACATTTTAAGGAAAATGTAAAAAAGAAAGTAATATATTTGAAAAATTACCTACATTATAGTTTAGTAAGTGAAAAAATTAAGGAAAGGAATAGAAAAACAAGCCTTGTTTCATTTCAGTAGATTTTAACAGAATATTTAGTGAGAAAGCATTTTGTTTGACCTAGTATTTTTTATTATCATTAATTTTAGATTACCTTATGAGGCAGAAAATAATTGCAAAACCTTAACTTCAATAGTCATCTACCCTGACCTTCTGCAGAAGAGACACCATGAGTTACCATCCAGAGATTCCTACTGCAAGTTCAGAAATTCCGCCTGAATTACAACTGGTTTTATAGAAAAACTTTCTGCTGAATCTTGAGACATTTTAAAAATAATCCTGATTTAGTGACAGCTTTGCTGGCTGGTATAATCAATTTCTCTTAAAGGTGCTTCAGTGACTGAGTATTCTTAGCTTAAACATTTGCCATTGATTTCTGTTCTGAATTCGAGTAGCTTCAACTCCCAGCCATGAGAGCCATTTGCAGATTTTAATGCTTTCAGAAGGTTAAAATGTTGTCTCCTAGTAAATCTGCTCCTCTCATAGGCACTTATCTACAATGAAAAGGCACCATTTACCTTTAAAGGTAAACGAAAAAGACATTTTACAGTAAAAAAGATTTTCCAGGACTCCAGTATTCCTTGTAGCTCTTTCCTAGACTTCTCAGTTTGTCAATATGCTTTTAAAAATATGAAACAGAACTGACTGGGAACACTGTTTTATTTGAAACACCTTTCTCAATGTAAAACAAAGCTTTCCATGGAAACACGTGAATTTACAGGAGATTAGACCAACAATGCAAATATTTTCTAGGAACGTGGCTGATACATGTACAAATCATCCAAGTTCAAAGCAGGAGTCTCAAATCTTTAATTCTGGTAATCCAAGGGTGTGGCGGTGTTTGAGGGTCCCCAGGACGAGGGAAGAGATGAGAATCTTGACTCCATGTTTCAGAAGGCTGATTTATTATTATATTATATTATATTATATTATGTTATAATTATATACTAAAACTATACTGAAGAAAAAGAAAGGAGGCATCAGAAGGCTAGCAAAGAATGATAATAAAATCTCGTGACACACTCAGAGAGTCCGACACAGGTGGCTGTGATTGGCCATTAGTTAAAAACAATTCACATGCTGGGTAAACAATTCTCCAAATCACATTCCAAAGTAGCAAAACATGGAGAAGCTGAAGCTTGCCAGCTTCTCAGGAGAAAAGATCCTGGCAAAGGGCTTTTTTATAAAATATCACAGTGGCACAAGAGATTGACCCAATACCAGCAGTGCTCTGCATTGATTGTCCCCAGTTGGAGTTATTGCACTTTTTGTAACTCACTGAAGCTCAGTGGACCCAAACTGAGAAGACTGCAGTTCATTGTGCATTGCACAAGAGCTCTCCTGGCACTGCTCCTGGCATAAAATCTTGGGCTCAAATTCCTGACCCAAATCGAGCAAAGCAGACGCCCTCAAACCTTGACCCATGTCCAGGTGGGATGACCACCACCTTGGGTGTCCTGAGGGACTGTCCAAAGGGACACACATGTCCAGGCCCTGCTGCAGCACTCCCACAGGATGGGATCTCTGCCATGGCTGGGAAAAGAGGTGCCTGTGGCTGGGACCATCATGGAGCTCAGATGCACCAGGTGCCGAGGTGTACCCAGGCTCCAAGGCACCCCTGGAATTCAGGACACTCAATCCAGCCACTGAATTTAAGTCCACAGTGTCCCAGGGGAGTGAAAACACTGCTTAGCACAGGCTGCTTTGAATGCCTTTGAGTTCTTTAGCTTTCACACAACAAATATCAGACAACTTTGGTTTGCAGGGCTAAAAACAATGACTGTGCCTTGAAACACCCAGCAAAACCCAATTCCTGCTTTTCAGATCTGGTTTACTTATAAAAGCTGTGTCCAGTCTTGGTGCATATGGTGGTAACAGTGGCTCTGCTTGTGCTTGATCTTTATTTACACAATCAAGGACTGCTCAGGCTCTTGTCTTGCTAATACAGCATCCTTAGAGCTCAGGTTGCAAAGATTGTTCACCCTGATCCTTCAGCCCTTTATCTCAATCCTAAGCACAGCCTTTATCTTGCTCGAATTTTCATTCCTAGATGAACAACCTTGCATTTAGCTGTATTAAAAGAACATGTGTTAGCTGTTCAGCTGGGCCCCCTGTGCCATCACCAATGGGCAGCTTTGGAAAGTTCCCCCACACCTCATCCTTCCAGCTGGAGACAAGGCTTCTTCCACAGCTGCTGTGGCTGAGGGAACAGTGCAAATGGAAAGGGATCAGGACAAAGAGCATGTGAACAGGAAACCCAGGGAGACCCAGAGAGATTTGCCCTTCCTTGCATGTCAAAAGGCAGCTCCAAAAATTGCCATGAAGATTTCTAGCTCTTAATCACCTACCACCTATCTTTTCCACTCAGGAAGACCAGGCCTCTGAGAAATGTGGAGCATCCCACATCTTCTAAAGTCCTCTTTTGCTCTGGAACTTGGCATTAACACCATTCATTCCTCCTGCTGCTTCAGTTCCTCACACAGGCAGGCAGTTTTGAAAGCAGTCACAGCCTTCTCCCTCTCTCTGTGACAAGAAACAAAAAAGCAGTCCAGACAGGAGATTTTTTTATGTCTGAAAGGAGGGTCTGCCTATGTTTTCCCAAAATACAGATATAATTACTGTGCCTCAGGCAAAGAGAAAGAGGGACAGAGAAAGAATGTGTGCCTATAGGCACATAGCACACCAAGTCCTGAACAATTCTTTTAGGTAAAGGCATTTTTCAGCTGTTGCATGCCCCAAATCACATGAGAGCCAGGTTCTTATTTGTCTCAAGCATAGATTAGCATTTAAAGTTTGGTGTGGATTTTTTTATGACTATCCAACTTGTGCAGTACTTGTTGCTAATATAGAGCAAGTTTCCCAGAAGAATGTTAGGGAGCAGTGAAGTGACTGTAGCCCAGGTAACATGGGTGTAGAAAAGCATCTCTTCTGTTTGACATGTACTTTATGAAATTCTAGTCACAATTTCCTCTCTACACAGTGCATCCTTTTCAAGGATGTACACAAGTAGTCCTGTAGGATTGTACCTTGTGCATGCAGGTCTCTGTGGAGTTTCTGTTTTCAGCACAGAATCCCCCTGGCTCATTTTGTCAGAGCATGGTGCTAACAACACCAAGGTTGTGGCATTGATCCCTGCATGGGCCATTCCCTGCAGAGCTGGGCTTGATGAACCTTGTGGGTCCCTTTCAACACAGAATATTCTGTGATTCTGTGACACAGTAGAACACTTGTAATTTGTCAGCTTGAAGGACTCTTATCAGTGTCTCTTTTCCCTGTTTATCTCTGAATGCACAGGAGGCTTATTCACACCATATTTTTTTCCCAAAAAGCAAACTCCATCCCTTAAGAGAGCAATCCCTGAACCATTTACAGTGCTGCTGACTCCTGAATTATCCCTCCATTTCAGAAGACAATAACTTTCAATGTTGGGTGGGGTTTTTTTGCTTATAGACACCCAAAAAGTTTTTCCTGGAAATGCAGCCTCCTCCAAAGTTCATTTTTGCCAGATACTAACAAGCTGTGTTTTCTCCTCTGCCTTTTGTTCATCTCCCCTAAGCCAATAGAATTTCAGGGCCAAGAGAGCCCAGCCAGAAGGAGCAGGGTTTATGCCTGCATGGAAAAGCATACTGTGAGTAAACAGGACAATGTTTCCAATAGATACAAGGGTTGTGATTACAGGTTAATCCAGGCTATCCCAATCTCTACTGGTTAAACTGTTACACTTTTCACTTAAATATATTCCTGCTTAGTTTTAGAGATCAAATTTTGAAGTGTTGATGTGGGATCTCAGCACATCGTTCCCGATGTCCAGAGATGCCAGGAGAACCCTTGGGGGTCTCGAAAACCCTGGAATGTTGCCAAGAGTGCTTGGTGGCTTGATTTTGATCCATCCACAGAAGTAACAAGAGTCTGAGGACAAGAGAATCACTTTAGAGTACAAGGTGTAAAAGAGACACATTTAGAGGGTGAGATATAGACTTTAAGGTTTTTGGTACAGGGGGGTTATGGAGACAAGATGGAGAGATCGGGGCGTGTCTTGTCCTTCTTCTTTCTTCTTCTTGTCCTCCATCTCCTGTGATGATGTTGGCACTTAGAGATTGGTTTCTAGTGAAGGTGCACTTGCCAACATGGGCAAAAAGCATTGGGAAATAAAGGTAAATATTGTATACGTAGGTTTTAGTATAAAAAGACATGACCGCCCCGTGGGTGGTCAGAGAGTGCCTGTGACTGCCTGCAGATCAGACCTCTGTTGGGCAGACAGAAAAATTTTGTAGATAAGAAATAATAAACAACCTGAAGACCGAAAGCTGAAGAGTCCAGACTCGTCCTTTGCATCGCGCCCACCAAAGAACCACTCTACCCGTGTCGGGGCAGAGACAGACAGCCGGACCCGACATTTGGCGTCCCTGGGTGGGCATCCCGTGGGCACCGGCACCGGTGGGCACCCGGCGGCGACCCGGGAGCAGCTCGGCAGCGACCGGCGATCCAGCAGCATCCAGCAGCCTTCGCTGAACCACGGTGAGCTCTGCTGTGCACCTCTTGCACAGGGGCAGCCTTGAAGCACCGAGTGGGCAGCTCCCGAGTTGGACTCATTCCCAGGAGAGCCTGATAACTCCTTGGGAAAACAGCCAGAAAGCAGCCAGGAGAATCTGAAAACGCAGCAGCCGCAGAAAACATCGCACTCCACCTCAGCCGAAGAAAGTTCGTAGCAGAACAGCCCGGATCGGAATCGGAAAGGCGCCTCCGGATCCATCTCCTGTGACCTGCAGGCCAGAGACCAGGAGCCTCCGGACTGCTCTGACGACAGGAATTCGGTGAGAAGGTCAAGAATTAAGAACATGGGGGGTACACTTTCCCAGGAACAAATAGAAATTCTGTCCGACCTACAAGGCGTGGCAGACACACACACTAAGGGGATCCCAAAGAAAAAGCTTAGAGAATTATTGCTATGGGTGCGGTGTAATTACCCGTACTCCGAAACAAGGCTGTTATTTGAAGTAGGCTTTTGGCAAGAAGTTAACAGACACCTATATTTTCTAGCCATCAATGAGGATAAAACAGCCTTAAAATTGCTGTCCTCAGCAAGAATTATGTTAGAGGCGACCTCGACTCAATTTAGGGGGTCAGCCAGGCAACAAGTTGTTGCAGGTCCCAGAGGGGCGGAGGGAGCAGAGCAAGGTTCCAAGCAGAAATTGGCTCTGATCTCAATTAGCCCGGGGGAAAAGGTGCCCGAGAAAAGGGTACAAGGGAAAATGTCATTGCCCTCAGTCCCACCATCCCGAAAACCCAAGGGAACCCTAAAGCACCCTGAAACTACAGAGAATACAGGGATTTCAGACTCCGACTCAGACACTGATGATACCATTCCTTTTCCTGATGAAATAAAGTTTTCTCCCAGCGACATCGAGGAGACAGGCCACCCTTCCGGAGTGTACTGTCCCGATTCGCAGGAATCAGGGGGGGAGGAGGTGGAAAACGTGGCGGAGTCGGGGAGGGGGGTTCAAAGGGAACAAGCGGGGAGGGGGGATGCGCTCTCTCGCGGCAGGCGCGGCGGCGCGGAAGCGGCGGCGGCCGGAGGGGGGGGCGGGGAGGCAATGGGAGACACGGGTTTCCATGCGACTCTTGCGAGCGCAACGCCGAAAGCGACAGTCGCCTCTGGAGCGGTGCCAGAGACGCGCGGGTCGAGCAAGGCTCAGGGAGTGGCCGGGGAGACCTCTCAAACCAGCGCGGGAGCGTCAGACACGGGCGGCAAGGGCGGAGCAGCTGCAGAGCTCCGGAGAGCTGCTGTGAAGGGACGCAGGAGACGCGCGGTGGTGACGTCAGACCCGGAAGTCTGGACCCGGAGATCGGCTCGAATCGCTGCGAGAAAGGGGGCACCTGCGGGGAGGGGGCTGTGCACTTCGGCGGGGGGTGTGGATACAGCGTCAGAGGAGGAGGAGAGAGGGGCAGGAACAGACGATAGGGAGGAGACTTCGGAGGTGGAGCGGGACGGGGACAGTGACGTCAGTACAGGGGAGGCAGGGGGCGTCCCCGAAGGCACGCATGCGCGGGAAGTGCCGGCGGAGCGAGGTCGGGGGCGGGTCCGATCCTCTGTGACGTCTGGGGTGAAAAGAAGGGGCCACACTCGGGGTTCGGCATCCCGGGGCTCCATCCCCTCTCTGAGCCCGATGCCTCTAGCCTCAATCCCTATGTTTCAAACCCCTTCCACTCAAAAGAAACGCTCAAGTACTCAACCCTCAATGCCAGCTCAGTCAGTCAGCCGAAACAAAATGTTTGGGAAACGTTAGCCCAGGCAGCAAATTTAGAAAGTATCTGCCTGACACATTCGAAACCAGGGAAACCATTCACGGCATGCATGGTTGGGTTGCCAGTGGGCGAATGGCCAATTCCAGGGCATCCTCCAATGGAGATTTCACAGGTCATCAAAGATCCTGTGAATGAATGGTGTGCGTGGACACATCTTTTACCTGTAGCTTCTACTGAACTGCAGGAATTGGAAATTTTTGGGTCCACAACAATGGAGCTATGCATGAAATTTGAAAATTCGAATGTGTCAAGGACAAACAATAGCATTGATGTCACACCAAATCATGAATATTATAGAAATGCATCAGCTTGGTGTAATCACACTGTGACGACAGCCAAAGGATCAATCCAGGTCCCAGTGCAATTGCCACGTGGGTTGTTTTTAATTTGTGGGGACAGAATTTGGCACGGCATTCCTGCAAATGCCAAGGGAGGTCCATGCAGCATTGGGAGGATTTCAATGTTGTCACCAGATTTAAAAGTGTTGAGAGAGCAAAAACACAAAGAGAAAAGGTCCTTGCAACATTACAGTGCAGACTGTGATGATGAAGTGTACACCTGGGACAAGGCAAGGAGAATTGCAGCAGCAATTTTCTCACCTCAGACAGCGTCGGGGGTGGCCTTGACTCAACTGGACCACATGGGTTGTTGGTTGAGCAAGCATGCTCAATCAGTTTCTCTCGCTTTGAGTGACATGTTAAAAGATGTAAGCAGTGTGAGAGAGGCAACTCTTCAAAATAGGGCAGCAATCGATTATCTATTGCTCGCTCATGGACATGGATGTGAAGAGTTTGAGGGAATGCGCTGCATGAATCTCTCAGATCATTCAAGATCAATTCATGAAAGCATTCAAAATATAAAAGACAGTATAAAGAAATTAGGCGAGATCACTGGGTCATGGATTGATGATGTGGCGGGATTTTTTGATCTTTCTCCCTTATGGAGAGGGTTTTTAAAAATGGGATTTTATATTTTAATGATACTCTTAGTCCTCATGCTCATCGTCCCATGCATCTTTATGTGTGTGAGACGTGTCATGAGTCAAGTTGCCAAAGAAGTCTTCTTGGTGCAAACAGAAGGGGGAGATGTGGGATCTCAGCACATCGTTCCCGATGTCCAGAGATGCCAGGAGAACCCTTGGGGGTCTCGAAAACCCTGGAATGTTGCCAAGAGTGCTTGGTGGCTTGATTTTGATCCATCCACAGAAGTAACAAGAGTCTGAGGACAAGAGAATCACTTTAGAGTACAAGGTGTAAAAGAGACACATTTAGAGGGTGAGATATAGACTTTAAGGTTTTTGGTACAGGGGGGTTATGGAGACAAGATGGAGAGATCGGGGCGTGTCTTGTCCTTCTTCTTTCTTCTTCTTGTCCTCCATCTCCTGTGATGATGTTGGCACTTAGAGATTGGTTTCTAGTGAAGGTGCACTTGCCAACATGGGCAAAAAGCATTGGGAAATAAAGGTAAATATTGTATACGTAGGTTTTAGTATAAAAAGACATGACCGCCCCGTGGGTGGTCAGAGAGTGCCTGTGACTGCCTGCAGATCAGACCTCTGTTGGGCAGACAGAAAAATTTTGTAGATAAGAAATAATAAACAACCTGAAGACCGAAAGCTGAAGAGTCCAGACTCGTCCTTTGCATCGCGCCCACCAAAGAACCACTCTACCCGTGTCGGGGCAGAGACAGACAGCCGGACCCGACATGTTGATATTTGGGATTTTTTTTTAATCCCACAATTAAAATATTTCTATTCAACCTTCTCAACACTCTTACCCTTTTACTGTAGTGAAAGCTCTATCTCTTGGTTTTACATGTTTCTTAATACATGCAAATAAAATTCCCAGGGAAAACAGATGGCTTTTATGAAAGCAATATTTAAAGGAGAGAGCTAACATACCCACAAAATTATATTTCAACAGGAAGATTTTCAGCAAATAGAATTGTTTCTTTTAAAGGGAGTGATATGTTCTTGGTCTCACAACCCACTGCACGTGCAAAGAGATCACGCAGAGAGCTGTACCTTCCCTGAGGTGGTGGTCAGAGGGAAGAACTTTGATGAGATGCCTGGAACAGACACCTGGACAGCTTAGGCCAAACAGGAGAGGCTCTCTTTCCCCCCTTTCACAAGCCCAGCCCTGTAACCCCATGCCCAGCAGTGAGGGGCCACAGGATGAGGCTGCAGCTACACAGGCACAACATCATTTCTGCAGAACAATCAGCATCATGGCAGATTAGCATAAAGCCCTTCTCTTTCACAGAGTGGGGAATTTCTTGATTACCATAAGCTGTAACCTCATTAAACTATCACAAGGAAAATAATATTTCTGACATTCCCAGTGCTTTTGGGTTTTTAATTCGCTCATCCTCAGCAGGAGCAGTTATGGAGAGCGTGGGAGGACAACTCCTCTTAACCAGAAGCAGCCTTCAAGGGCAAACAGCTCTGATCCAGGCTCCTGAGGAAGGGGGAAGACACAATCCCCAAAGGAAGGAAATCTTCAAAGGCTAGCATCAAGATTATTCTGGGAAAAAGCAAAGTGTGTTAAACTCAAGTCTAACATCCCTTTTTTTTTCCCCTCAATTTTCAGCTCCTAAAACAGATAAAAATGTAAAATGAGATTATTTTTTTTCTTTTTTTTACTGAGGTACTCCTTTCAGACTCCTTTACAAACAACCCCCAAAAGTGGTACTGACAATGCTGCAGAAAATGAACAGTGTGTGAGTCAGGTTGAATACAAAAGGTGGGTAAAATTCTGGCAACGTTGTGGAAGGTGGGGTGGCAGCAGAGCAGTGGAAACACTCCCATGCAGCTGAGCAGCTTGCAGTGCTCCTGGTGTCTGTGGAGAGCAGCACTCCAGCTGGGCTGAACCAATGAACCCTGTTTACTTCAGGCAGCTTGTTCCAAGCTTGCACAGAAAACAGGTGATGGCTTAGGGAGAAATGTGATGAATCTTAAGTAGGAATACAAGTGCAGGTCTCCCTCCATTTAAAGTAATGCCTGGCTGCTCTTTCTAAGCACTACATAAATTATTGGGCAGGCTGAGCTAAGGAGGGGGTGGAATCCAGCCTTGAGGTAGTTCATTTCCTCCAGCAATGCTCTCCTGATCAGTGGGACTAGATTAATATCAAACAGGAATTCCATTTTTAGAAAATACCTTGTTTTCATTCTGCACTGGATGAAAGGCCAGAACGCTGTGAGATACTTGGTGAAATCAGAGAGATTGTGCTCCAAGATGTTCAGGTCCCTGCTGCTCTGGAATTTGCTTCATCCCAGGCACAAGCACCCCACAGCAAGCTGTAATGTCAGTCTCCACAGGGTTATCCATTTGGCAGCCCTGCACGTTCCTTGCACACGCAGCAGAATTCACTTCTGAGCAAAAAAGAGCATGAACCAGACAGGTTCTGTTTCTCCCACATGTTGACATTAGCTGGGAACCAAGAGAGTTCAAGTAACCCACCCCAAGAAACTATAGGAGATAAAAAGAATTTTTGTTTGAAACTGTAATGCAGTGACTAAATAAGTAAATAGTACCTCATCCATATCCTGTCTCACAGAGATATGAAGGGTTTGCAGCCAACAATTACACTGAAAAGTGCATGTGATATGAAAGATTATACAATGTAAATGTAAAGATTCTTTCCAACGAATTTAATTTACTAGGGCAGAAACCTTACCCAAGCAACTTAAATTCTTGAGCTAGAGTCACAGAGGTATTTTTAAGGTATTAAAAGATGAGAATCTGTTCCTCTGCTGAATGAGCATGGGATTAATAGAAGGACAGCATTTTCCCCATGGTGGTCTCTCTTTTATTTTTATTATTTGCATAAACTTTTATCAATAAATATCTTATTTAAGGTGGCAAAATATCAGAGGCAATTATCTTATTTGAGGCAAGTTATAAAATTTACATCAGCTGCTTTTTGAACAGACTAAACTCTTCTGACCTGTGTCCATAAAGTGTCCCAGTTATTTAACTTCCTAATATAGTAAATTATTCTGGCCTAAGTGGCCACTATTGTTTCCCATTTTTGCAAAATTTCTATCACCATTTTAATCTTCTATCCATAATGATTTCCATACATTATTTCCTACACTGCCCTTTAGAAGGTCTTACACTTTAGAAGGACCTACCAAAAGTCTTAGTATTGATTGATGGCTTTACTAATGAATACATTTCTTTGACCAAAGTCTGCTCAGTCTGATGTGCCATCTTGGCAAATCTTCAGTACACTGCAAGAAAAAAAAAAACAACACATAAACAAAAATTACTCTGCTCTGGAAGATATATCTCAAATAATGTTTATTCCTATGTATTTACAAATCATTAAAATAATGCTCTATATTCTGCTTTAGTGAGGCTTTGAATTTTTAAGTAAGACAAAAACACAGACAGAAATAGCACAAACTTTTTAAAACAACTTGCTAACTCAGTGAATGCTTCTAATCAGCAGCTATGACATTTCACTTGGAATTAGTGAGCTCAAAGTATCCAAGCCATGTCCCCTCTAGGATCCCTTGGGGCTTTTATTGTCCTACGTTTACACAATCCAAGAACAAAACTGTCTGCCCTCAAGTCATCTAAAAACCATTTTGGGGTTAACATGTGATTTTGCTCTTTGTGCAGAGTGCATTGCATGAATTCAATTGTGAATGAAAAATTAGTCGTATTCAAATTCCAAATAGCCCACAGGCCTTGGCTGGCTTTTCTTTGGTCCTTTCCATTAAGCAATTATGAAGATTTCAGAAGCTCAGTTTTGGGTAAGAAGTCAGCTCCTTATCAATTAATGAACTGACAGTGAATCAGCAAGGTACATGCATTTACATTGTGGGGCTGAGACCCCCAGGTAATTCAGAGTAAGGGCAGAGAATGCTTCAACTTCCAGCTTCCTCCAGCACACTGAACAAGGACTCATACCCTGGAAAAACAGGAGTTATTTACCTCTGTTATACACTGAACATGCACCTAAGTCTAGACTAGGTAGATGTTATACCATATACTAAAAAGGAATTTTTGTGTCCTTTTTGAACTGCTGTAAATAAATTCTGCTTCAAGACAGAAATGCTAAGCCCAAAAGGACACATTTTACATGGACTGGGGGTCATGCCCTGCACTGGGCACACACCACAAAGGACTCCTGCCTGCTAACCCTTGTGGGGAGCTCAGCCCCACACAGCTGCTGCCTCACATCCCAAGTGGGATAGGGAAAAAATTCTAGGAGTAAAAATGAGAAACCTTGTTGGCTGAGATAAAGACACTTCACTTGGTAAAGCAACAGCTGCACACCTGAGCAAAGCAAATTAAGGACTTCAACCACTACTTGCCATCTGCAGGCAGGTGTTTAGCCATGGCAAGGAAAGCAGGGCTCCTTTGCACCTAAGCAGTCAGGAAAGGTAAACACCATCACCCTGAATACCCCATCCTCATTTCTTCCCCCAGATTTAATTTCTGAACACAACATCATATGGCATGGAATATTCTTCCATGGTCAGCTGTCCCCACTGTGATCCTTCCTACCTTCTTCTACCTCCCTACTGACAGGCAGTGTGAGAAGAAGAAAACATCTTTGATCCTGTCCCTGCATTCTCAGCTCTGTTCTGATCACAAAACTCAAAGAGCAATGTAGAAGCTACTGTAAAGAAATTTTTTTTTCTATATTTTTTAAAGTTACTGGCTGAAATGGAATATAGAGGCATACAAACTTTGATTCAGTGGTTTAATGTTATGTTGTGGATGCCAGGCATGGTTCCTGATTCTGCCTTGCCTTGCATTTTCTCTCCACACTTGTGAGAGGGAAAGTGATAAATTGAGATTATAAACCTGAGCTATTTTCCATTGGAAACACAGTCATGTCATGGGAAAGCACTGTGAGCAGATGGCTTTCTGAAGCCAAACACCACATAGGTGTGAGCTACTCAGGCTGCCCTGCACAACTCCTCCAACTCAGACCTGTCCATTTTCTGCCCCAGAACAAGACAGGGACTGGGCTGCTTATGCTACAAACCCATCTACTGTGTCAACACTGAGGCTGCTGGAAGCAATAATTCCTTTCCAGATTTATTAGAAAGATTGAAACCACCACCACCTTCTTCCCTAGCTTTCTTTTTTCCTTTACTGATGATTTGAGGGAGAACTCAAATACTGTTCTTTGCATGCAGTCAGTCACTGATTAAATGCAGTCACCTCCCTCTATGTATGTCCACAGTCTTTTAATACATTTACAAAAGTGTCACACAAAACAAATATTAGCCCTAGGTGACAGAGGAAAGGAAAATAAAGTTTAGCAAAATAAATGTACTTATACTCATGGGTCCCAAAGACTTCTCCTAGCTTATTACAAGATCCAACAAAATCTAATGAAACTTCAAGAGGATTTTAGAAAACAATCATCATGCTGTTACTCTGTGGATAGTCTCAAAAGTATGAAGCTAACAGAGAAGGCACTTGAAAAGAAAATAAAACATCTCTTTTAAATTGAGTGTGCTAAATGTCACAAAGCCAGTAGGAGTTTCTTATTTCCACTAAAGGCAGGAAGAATGGGAAACATATCTTTGCTGATAAACAACCTTGGTGCTAAAGCAAGTGAGATAATTACAGGTACACTTGTCTTGGGGATGGCACATGCCATGGGGGAAATGAAAGACATTGAGGTGTCCCAGCTCATTCACACCTGTCTTCTATATTTCTGGAGATCATAAATTACAGGAGCCTACTGGGAAAGGGCTCTCTAAACTCTTCTTTACTTTCCCTCTCTCCTTAGGATATTGCCAAATCCATACAATGCTATAACCCTCTTTCAAATCCTCTCTAAATGTTAAAAAGTTTCCCCTAATAACACTGACATGATAGTCTAGCACTTGCCTAATTGCTCCTCCCTGTGTGGATATTAAATCCTGAAGGTAAGTGATAAGATTTTATACATTCACGGCTACTGTGAAACAGGGAAACCTTTGCTTGCTCTTACATAGCATATGTGTGTCTATATATTGTGTTTGTGCCTATGTAATGTGTATTTGTGCCTATATATTGTGTGTGCATGCCTACATATTGTGTATGTGTCCCTATATATTGTGTATCTGTGCCTATATATTGTGTGTGTGTGCCTATATATTGTGTGTGTGTGCCTATATATTTTGTATGTGTGCCTACATATATTGTGTATGTGTGCCTATATATTATCTGTGCCTATTTATTTTCTGTGCCTATATATTGTGCGTGTGTGCCTATAAATTGTGTATCTGTGCCTATATATTGTGTATGTGTGCCTACATATTGTGTGTCTGCCTACATATTGTGTATGTGTGCCTACATATTGTGTATGTGTGCCTACATATTCTGTATCTGTGCCTATATATTATCTTTGCCTATATATTGTGTATCTGTGCCTATATATAGTGTATGTGTGCCTACATATTCTGTATCTGTGCCTATATCTTTTGTACGTGGGCCTACATACTGTGTATCCATGCCTATATATTGTGTATGTGTGCCTATATATTATTTATCTGTGCCTACATATTGTGTATGTGTACCTGCATTTTGTATATATTGTGTATCTGTGCCTATATATTGTGTATATGTGCCTATATATTATCTGTGCCAATATATTTATTGTGCATGTGTGCCTATATATTGTGCATGTGTGCCTATATATTATCTATGCCTATAAATTGTGCATCTGTGCCTATATCTTTTGTATGTGCGCCTACATACTGTGTATCCATGCCTATATATTGTTTATCTGTGCCTACATATTGTGTATGTGTACCTGCATTTTGTATATATTGTGTATCTGTGCCTATATATTTATTGTGTATGTGTGCCTATATATTATCTGTGCCTATAAATTGTGTATCTGTGCCTATCTATTTATTGTGTACCTGTGCCTATTTGTGGACACAGCCTGATCCCTGGGTTTCAGTGTGGGTCTCTTTTTTGTGGCTTACATTCCCAGCAGGTTGTCTGGTGGCATCTGGTAATTTATGAATGTTTATTTAACGTGCACTAAAATTTTCCTGCAAAGATTGCCATGGCCCTGATGTGGTTGCTGCCCACAGGAATGCTGCAAGGGAAAGGCAGAGCTTGTTTCCAGTGTCAATTCAGCTGCAATAAAACTGCTTTCACTGTCACACCAGAGAAATAAATCTGAAACTTGTGGCTGCTATACAGGTTATTATAAAATAAGTCAGTGACACTTTGACAAATTAACTGTATTCATTCTTGCCTTGCACTTGAGCTGCAGAGGACTTCAACTTCCTTGAGATATATAGGAGATAACAAGGTGGAATAATTAAATATTATCAGGTAAAAACATACAGTGTGGCTGAAATCCATCTTCACCTTCAGGGTCTCCTTGCATGACATCTAAATTAAGTCAATTCCCAATCAATTGAGACAAAATTTTTTCTCACTGCAGAATCTAAGGATCAGTGGGTACCACTCCATCAGGACACAACAAGGATGATGTTTCAAAGCATTTCTGACCTGTTACAGCCTTTCCTCACCACTGTAATTGTTTCAGGAGTGGTTTTCCAAGGACAGAGGGACAGACAGCATTTAGGATGTTGTGACACATCCCTCTAACTCTGCCATGTGCACTCTCAGTGTAATGACATGCCCTGACACCTTGTAAGAGATCACAATCAGGGAGTACAGTAATTGTGCCAAGACTCATTAAGAGAATTTATGAAATCAGAAATTTGAAGTCATTGCAGAGATTAATTCAAATTAGAAGAGTTCTAATAAAAGCTAGACTGATACAGATGATGGATAGCTAGGGGTTTTTTTCCCTCTCACAGTTTCTTGTTTTATTTCTTCACTCTCTTAGTTAAAGTCCAGTTCAAATCATTGAAGGGGGTATTTGTTCAACAGACTCTTAAAGATATTATTTGGAATTTTTTGTTAATTCAAATTATTTACCTTTTTGGGGGAGAAAGAGTTCTAGGTGAGTGAGAAATAAGAAGCAAGTTTATGTGTAGCCACTAATTTATCCATGCAGCATTTCAAAGATGGAAACACTGAGTATGAATTTTTGCTTTTATCCACAACATAGAAAATTGGGAAAACAAACAAAACAGAAATCCTGCAAACATTCCTTGAAAAATCAAATTTTCCATTTCCCTAAGAAGGGCCAACTGGGGCGGCAAAAACAATATAATGTGAATATGTCATGCTTTTTTTCCACTAAAGGAGATATTATATGAACCAGCATCATCATGAGTTTAGTCATAGCATTTTTCATCTTGATATTTCAGAACACTGCCATTATTTATTTTTCCATTGGGTTCCTCCTCAAGCTCTTGCTGAATATGCACAAATAAATTCCTGCCATATATATTCGCCTTAAACAGCAACAGCTTAATTGCTCTGGTCATAAAAGACTTTAAATCAACATTAACAAAGAAGTCATGCTTTCATTGCAAGCATTCCTCAAACAAAAATACTACAAGCATTCAAGAGCAGTAGCCCAGGCAAAATTTTGAGGTATAGAAAAAAAACAAAGGAATTGTATGGATCTATTTCATCTCCAACACAAAAAGTAAAATTTTAGACCATCCTGGGTTCACTTTGCAGTAACTTAAAAGCCAGAAACTTCTCTACAGTCTACATAAACATTCATAAATCAGCAAGAGTGTGGAGCTGGGGTTGCCCTGTGCAGAGCCAAGAGCAAGACTCGATGATCTTTGTGGGTGTTTTCCAACTTAGACTATTTCTCAGAAAAGGACTTTGTGCCTCTTTGCTCACAGAGCAGAGAAAAGCTGGATAGTGCCCCTTCTCATCAAACTGTAGCACATGAGAGAGCAGGACCAGCACTAAGGATTTTACACTATTTCAATTTGTTGCTGGTGTCATGAACAGAATTTGAAGCTGCTAAACACTGCATTCCTTTCCTCTTCCTTGTTCTGCTTGCATCCTCTCTCTCACTTCCTTTGGCAGTTGCTTTATCCAGAGAACAGAGAAACACTTACCCAAAGCTGAAACAGCAGCAAAAAGCATTCTCTCATCCTTTAAACAAGACATGTGTGCTGCTGCTGTTTGTGGCTGTGACTGCAGATGGAGCTGCCAAGGCTTCCAGCATTTTTCATAGCATCATGAGGCATTGATGACAAAATATCACGCCTAAGAGACTGGGAGAGCCCTTCCCTGGGCTGTCCACCTCTCTCTTCCACCCCTCTAGCTTGCATCTAAACATCTGCATGAGGAAATTAAGACAGACTTTTCTACACTTTACCCCCACAAGCTGGTAATTAGAATTCGATTTTGGGGCACACTAAGAAAAAAAAGTTAAAATAAAGCCCAGTCATCAATAAAAATTCTTCAACAAAAATGAGCGACAGATTCTTCTGTGAGCATTTCCTCACAGACACATCCATAAATAATCCCAGTGTGCCACTGTGACAGTCTAGTCTGGCCAAAAGCACAGCACAGATCACATGATTTTCAGGACTGAATTATCTCTCTTTGGACAAGCATGTTCTCTGTGGAAGAACAATAATTTTTAGTGCCACATTTTTCAAGAATGAAGAATCCGTCACAATTCAGTAGAAATTCATTCATGGTTTAAAATATGCTTCACATTTTAAGAATTGTCTTTCAGAAATACCATTTGCAATGTTCAGGTTCCTAGATGGCTTCAAGTTCAGAAAAAAAAAAACCAACAAATATTCTTTTTGCAGAACAGAACATATTGCTTTCTTAGAATTCTTTTTGTTTATTATTTTGAGGTTTTCAGTATTCAATAATACAACTCTCAGACTGGCAGATCTGTCTGAGCTTCAGTGTGTTTGAGGTGTATTTTAAAGGCCCATAGCAGTTTTGCTTTTCCTTCAGTCTTTGCACCACTTAGAACTGAGAACAACATATGTATGCTGGCTAGCACTCCCCTGAAGGAGCCTGGAGTGATGGGAATATTTTTACCTCCCAGACAGTAGTAAAAGCTACTTCTTCTTCTTCTTCTTCTTCTTGCAATAAACCCTTGTTTGACCCTGCATTTGATGCCAAGATAACATCTTGCTAAGGATGACACAAGCTCAGTGTAATTTTTCTTCACTAGAAGCTCAGGTGCAGTCAAAGGAGGAGATGGCTTCAGACAAGGCAAGATTCAATTTAATTGTAAATATCTGTAAGATTAGTGTGAAATAAATTGGTTTATGACCTATGATTAAAAAAGAGCTAATATTTCAATTTCTAGTTTGGCCCTTGATCCTGCTGTCTGGCACAGACACACATTTGTGGGCTCCTTATGTATATTGACCCCTTAATTCAATGACACAGCACAGCAGCAGCCCTTTCCATCCATTTCATAGGTACATTTGGATACCTTACACCACATACTCTGTACAAGTATACTAAATGCAGTCAATATCAGTAATTTTGTAGACTGAAAAATGACAGTGAAGAACTACTGCATGCACTTATCTTTTTCAGATTTTTAAATAGACAATTTTTGTCATGTTGTATTTTCCATACAAAGGGGAAAAAAATCCCACTTTTTTACCATTGCAAGTTATTTTTCTTCCAGTTTAATGCTTGCCTCTTTAAAGGGAAGTTTTGGAATGTTAAAAAATGTGAAAAATAGAGTTTTTGCAAAAATTTTAAATAAAATATAGCTCCTCTGTGGCAACACTAAATAGCTTTCTCAAAACAATTACACTAAACAGGCTTACCTCTCCCAATGCCTTCTAATATTAAAAAATTGACCCACGAAAGTGATTCCAACCCAAGGGTATTGACAACACATTATTTCAAACAGGTAAGAGAACTAACTGCTGGGTGCTGGGCTTTGGTTCAGCAAAGGATCTTGTGAGAAAGTATCTCCAGCTCAAGAGAAACTGAGTGCTGAGATTTTTGCCTGGGGAGCCCAGGAGGCCAATGCCATGTAGGATCCAGAGCAATTCAATTAATTTAAGCAAAATGACAACTGAGGCATCTCTAAAACTTGGCCTTTTTCAGAGCATGGGATGCAGGCAAGATGCAGTCAGTGCACAGAAGAGAAAATATTGTTACCTCTAATGCAAAGAACTAATAATTGTTTGGAAACCTTTCAGATAGGAACATTTGCAAGAGGAATTCAGTGTAAATCAGACTGATGGTTTTCCTCTGCCACTTCCCACTGTCACTGGCAGTTGTTAGTGACAATGAAATCATCCAGCAGATGTTGTATTGCTTTAAACCCTCAGAGCTACAGTGCTATACCATGTACTTACAACATTTTAACATCACTGGCATGATTTCCATGGCACAGTGCACATCCACATGCCCACAAGTCAGACAGAAATCTCACAGGTTTATTTACCCACTGTCTTGTAAAGTGAGTGAAAATGTCAGCAAATGGAAGAGTGGTGGCTACAGGTGACTGCAAACAGCCCCAGTTTAAGTCCAAAACTTGTGCACTACAAGGATTCACCAAGGATCATGTTCAAGGCATGGTTCTAACAGAAAATACTATATATTCTTCACAATATTTCCAAATGGACTTAATTAACATCTCAAGGTGCTATCTGTCTTGAAACCCAGCACTGCTTAAATCATGTCTTGTTTTCTGAACGATCCTCTTAAACACTCCTATAGTCCTTAGGTTTACTGTCAAAGCTCCTTGTATAGGTAGATATCACCAGAAGATCACCCTTAGAGGAAGAAGTCCTCCAAAGGATAAAATAGTTGCAGTAGAACTCAAGCCTCAAGTTTTATTTCACCTCCTAAGACTGTTTCTTTTATTGCTTTCTTTTCTACTTTTCTTCCGTAAATGAGTTATTTTCTTTTCATCGTATCTCTTGCTACTATGAAAGTTCCTTCCTTCCTTCCTTCCTTCCTTCCACCACTTCCTTCCTTCCCATAGCCACATTTAGTACTGATTCAGTCTGGAGGATTTTATGGTCATGTAGACCAGGCCATGAGTTTGAAGGTATCACTGTGAGGGTTTATCACTGTGCTCTGTGGGCCACAAGGTATTAAAAGGCACAAATGCCTGAGGCTGGGGCAGCTTACATGGCACAATTCATAATAAATGATAGCCTGCTTCTAAGGATGAACTCATTTAGCTTAGCTGGCTGTGAGTTTAAAAATAATTATAAATAAAAAATAAACTGACATACTGTACAGCCAAAACAGAAATTGAGTAGGGAACACAACAGCACCATATTGCCTGCAATTCCAACACTTTCTGAATTGACTTGAGATTACTTTTTTTCAAACAAACACCAATTTTTTCCCTTTTGGAAATAAAATCAGTTAAGTTTCTTGTCTTTCCTCATTACTATTTGCTACTATTACAACAGCATTGCTACTAGCTACCATCACAAAACTGGGCTGAAGAGCCTGTGCCAAGAGGCAGATGAGGTATTTCCCTGTCCTGGGAGTGCTGTGCTGGAGCCAGGCTTGCAGACAAGGGGAACCAGAACTGCTGACTGATCAGATGGAGGTGGGACACACAGGCAAGACTGCTGACAGCAAGGGAATGGGGCTAGAAGGTCTCTGACTGGCAAAAAACCAAGTGGACCCACCTATGGGCCTGTACAAGCTCTTGATCCAGTACTGGTTTTTCCTGTCTCGTTCTCTTTTTCATTGCAAAGGATTTATCTTCCTTTCTAAATAGACTGAATCAAAACCTGAAAGAGAGGAATGATCTTAAAGCAAACCCTCCTCTATTTCCCGAAGGTGAGATTTAGTAAAACCAAAAAAAGTTATGAAAGCAAATCAAGCCGCTACTAAAAATCTGTACAGTTGCATGAATAAATATTATTTATATTGATTTGGCCAAAGCCAAAAGTGCTTCTTAATTGTCAAAAGCCACTTCATAAATTCTCTGTTGAACTTTCCTCTTGCTCCTTCATTAATACCAAGTCCACAGTATTCCTGCTAGATTAATTCCTCCTTTTCTTTCTGTAACTATCCTGCAAAGGCTAACATCAACAAGGTAAAACTGGCAAAGAGGATCCACATCTATAAATTTAATTTAGGAGTGCTTAGTCTCCCAGAAATGATCCTTCCCTAGCACGGAGTTCTTACATTTTACCTAAGTTTCAATTAACTGGACTTTCTTCTTCTGGTGCACATGGAAAATGGATTCTGACATATTTATTGTACAAGTAACTTCATCACTGAGGCTGGCTCCTCTTGGACCACACCTGTTAGTGTTAGTAGGAGTGCCACAGCTGTAATTTATTGCTGGTACAAATGAGTAAGCCCACAGATTTACTCTCTGGAGGAGTATTTGTTTCCATACTGTTGCCTTTGGAGATGGCAAAGGTTGGTATGGGACAGTTCCTTAAACCTAATTTGACCTTGCAAAGCCATATTTGCAGAGGGGATTATTTTTCTGTTCCAGCTGGATAAGACACCACAGTTGTTAGACCAGCAGTTCAGACATTTCAGGTCACCATGAAGAAGAAGATACAACAAACCTCATTAAAGCCTTAGTGCCTCCTTCTGAAATGCTGACACCTCAGAGATCAAAGACCCTAGCAGGATATGGTCCACAATCAATTGCTGTGTGTGTTTGTGTTGTCCCTGCAGTGATGCCAGCCCTTGTGCACTTTTCAGACTCTAATGTCAGCTCTGCCTTCCATCAGCTATGGAAAGGTGGCTATCCCTAATTCCACCCATAACAGCAACTTGCCAGGCCTCGCTTGCTTAATGGACTTGCAAAATGCACACAGCTACCGATTTCCTTCATTTGCTGTCAAAACTAAGGTCAAAAATAACCTCAGGAGACCCCAAACTTGACCTTTTCAAAATTTTATGCTTGTCAAATTTTACTGCAGAGGATGAATTATCAATGCCAGCAGTGGGAGAGCAATAGCTCAGTGTGTTCAATGCCTCACACTGATTCAGATAAAGGGATGTTTGCATGTCAGCACAAACCAGAATCAGAAAAGAGGGTGATCTGTCAGTGGTGCTCACAACAGACATGACAGCTCCTGTCCAAAATGGACCTATTACCATTAGCATTGCCCTGAATTCATTCTTCATTTTCCATGTGCTAGAGCAATGAGGCACACAGGAAAGTAATGCCATCTGTATTGCCTCCTACTCCTCTACAATAATCTTTGCTTTTAAAAGATTGTTACAGGCTCGATTCATTGTGGGAAAGAATTGAGAATTGTGCAGGAAACCTATTTTCCCTCAGGGAAGAAGTGGGACATAATAATTTATAATGTTAAGGAATGAAATTATGTTTTTCTCCTTTCTCTTTTTTTTTTTTTTTTTTTAGTTTGAAAGGTTAGAAAATGCTGTGGAGATTAATAACATCACTGATATTAATTACAACCCTCCAAAATACATATTTCTACCATAAGGAGGGAGGATTCTCAGTGGGAGATTATTCTGGAGAAGAGAAATTACTTAGGAAATAGCCATGCCTGGGTCAACTGACAGAAAGCAATTATAGCCTTTTCCCAGCATGTAGGAAACAGGCAATAGTATAATTGACTCATTGTACTTTTTGAAATAAACCAGTAAGATAATGCACAGAAAACAAAACTGTGAGAACTTGTGTCAAATTAGTCAAATCCTGGGAAACAAAATGATAGCAAAGAAATACATCAAGACTTAGGTAGGTACAAAGACCCTGACATCAGTAGCAGATTAGACAGCTAGACTGACACACCACTTATAAATAATGATGCAAATGTACTTACCATACATAGCATGTGAAAATATTTCACCTCTTGATCCCACCCTCAGGTGTTACATATTCTGTTTACTCTGGACATGCACATGCATGAGGGAAGTGACACAGATATTTTATAAACAGTCTACACATGTGCTCCATGTGATACAAGCACCCCTGCAGTAGAAATAGAATATAATTTCCAAAAAGAGTTACATTATGGACCTAGAAAAAAGCTCATAGATACCCATAGGGAGAGGCTGTACAGTGCTGAAAATCCTTTTAGAGTTCAGGATTAATATTCTATATCACAGACAATCTGGAATCCATAATCCATTTTTTCAGTGTATATTCATAGAGCTAGCAAAACAGTGAATGTAAATTGAGGCATTACTCCACCAGTTTTTGTTGGCAGGCCAGTGGCACCTGCCCTGGAAAGTCAGAAGGTGAGTGCATGATTTAATCTGGAAAAGGTTTCAGCCAAACCAGAATTCCTTTCCTTACCATAACTATTTTATGCTCATGCTCAAACAGAAAGAAAAAATGAGGGAAAAAATAAAGGAAGCAAGCACAATATGACTCAGTTTGCAGCCACTGCAGTCTCATCTCAGTGTATCCTTCATGGTTTGTGGCATTTAATTATGTGTCTAGGGCTTTGATGGTCATTTTTAAAATATTAGTACAATTAAATTAAAGTGTATAGTTATACTGACTGATCTATGCTTCTTCTGTACTTTATATTTCCTGCAAAGTTTTTAGACCACAATAAAAATGCATTTTTTGTCACTAGTGGAAATAAGTGACGTTAAATATTGTCTGGAAAAGGAGACCAGTGATTTTCAATTAACATTAAATAGGAAACTGTTTAATATCAATTGTTATTAAATGGGCAAATTAGCATTAAATTAAAGCTAATAGCGTGGGCAAAGTTTTCCATTAAGCAAGCCAATATTAAGTGCATTCAATCTTTTATGGTATCCACTATTCTGTTTCCTCAGCTGAAAGATGTTTCTGGCTAAATAGGCATTTATCCTGTTTATGCCCCTTCAGCTACCAACTTCATCTGATCTCTATTATAAAAATTCAGTGGATAAAGCATTCTTGCAAATTTTGATGGCCATTAATTCTATGGCTCCTGCCAACTAATTGTCCTCATTTTGAACTTCCTCTTTGAGCTTCATCTCACACGTACCATTAACTACTTTTTGCTGCTCCACAATGAGGAACAATGAAATCATCATGTTTGATGATTCTCCAGTTTAGATGAAGGCCAACTGCTGATGTTAATGAAACAGTACTGCATAGGGAAGAAACAAATGCAGAAAAAGGCTTGATATTTAAAAAATTCTCAGAACATAATCCTCATTTATAGGAGCTGGTAGCTTCTAAGATTCAGGAATCCTTTTTTTTTTTTTTTAATGAGCAGTGTGTGAATCAAAAAATGGTCATGTTAGGACATGTATTTACTTTCTACCAGCTAAATAATAAATAGATGTTGAGTTGCATGGTGGGAGGGTAGATGCCATGAGTTTTACTCAAACAGAAAACCTAGGAGGAATATATGTGTTGGACCATATCTGAAACCTACATGTTTGGAAAGAGATAAAAGAGTACCAGACAAGCCTGTACCTCTGAGATTCTGAAGCTCTTCTGAAGACTTGTTTGTTGGGTATGTTAGGATACAGCTTGAATTATTCATAACCAAAAAGACATGGATTTTTTTTAGCCACTGGATGGGCCTTAAGTCATAGAGTGAACAAGACCTCTTGGAACTCTGACTCCCATCTCCTGTTGTCACAGAGTCCATGTTCTTAAACTCTTTAAACAACTTTATCAAACTAACTTGAAAGCTAGCATGGCAGTCTCACAAAAGAAGTAACTGTGGCTTCTTGAGTTAGGAATTCAAATATCTTCCCAGAAGGCTTCAAGAGACATAGATGGTGTATTAATGAAATCAAAGCATAAACATACTTACATTTTAAAAGAAAGTTTTCCTTTTTCTCACCTAAAGATGGGGTGTTCCATAGCCTAAAATGTATTTTTCAGTGAGTTTTTGAAAGCATTCTGAAACGTTCCCACATAGGTGAGCTTGTTTACCTGCAATAAGAAGCAATTCTCGCCATCTAAATGTATAAACATTTAGTCTTGCTGAATTGTCTCTGGAGAGAAAACAGAACTGCATTATAGAGGAATTTTGTGCAAAACAACTTGTCCTGTGTTTGTGAAGTGGCAGCATGTTAGAAAATTGGTGCGACAGTTTGATGGGTTTCCATAGAAACTGCTAGACTTGAATGCATGGGTGCACAAGCAAGCTTGCCAGGTGCCCAGGATTGGTTCAGAGGAAGGAAAAATCACATTTCCATGACAGCCATAGATTAGCTGAGCAAGTCTCTTTCCAAAGTGATGTACTTGCAAAAATAGATAAGCGCCAACCAGACTAAAATTTGTTGGTGCTTTATAGAGCAAACTGTGTAATTTGATTCCCCCTTGAAAATGGCCAGATTGCAGTTTCTGCCCATTGAGTGTTTCACCCAAGAGGCTATGGTCTTCTGCTGCAAGGTAATTGTATGGGGGGAAAAAAAATTAATAACCCAGCAGGTAGAATGAAGAAACCAAAACTGAAATGGAAGAATTATTCCCTCAAAGATAGCCACACAAGCATTTCTGACACCAGTGAGATATGTAATAGAATAAACCAAAAATAGGGCTTATTTGATAATCCTCTACATTCATTGCACTTGTCTGCTGGGCTGTTTCTAAAAATCTGGACATAACTAGGCCATCAGCTACTGCAAATCACTATTGCTTTGATGAAATGAGTGTAATACTGAAAGCTTTCTTAAACTGGAGATATAACAGAGTATTCTTCAATGGGCAGATATAGGTTAGGACCAGGGAAAAGTCTGAACTCTACCTGGTGCCCCCTCTGTGCTTTCTCATTGTGAGTCTGCTGGATTGCTTTTTCATCTACTCTCTGAGCACAACTTTTGACTGAGCAATGCAAATACCAGAATGTCACTGTCACACCAAGAGAGAAAGGTGATGAACAGTTCAGGAGATAATGGCAAGGAGGCTCAGACCCCTGAAAAATTGTGTAGGAATATTCTTTGGGATCCAAAAGGTAAGAAGCCTTTCAGATGCCTCTTTAAAAAGATTAGTGGTATCTGTACAAAATCTCATAGAAATCAATTCACCAGTTTCAGCCGACAAGGAATTTAGTTTTATATACAGGGCAATACTCAGGGAGGAGAAAAATGGGCTGTATAGAGGACATGTAAGAGGAATTATAGAGATTTTGAAGTACCTGGACTAAGTCCAAAGAACACAATGCAAGGGTAAAAACTCAGATGTTTTGCTGTTTTGCCTAGATCCATGAGTTTCTTGCACAGTTGGAAGTGAAAATCTTGCCAGTACAAAAGACTCTTCTAGTACTCAGAGTTTCTGAGAAAACCAACTTTTCAACAGACTGCCTTCAGGTATTGTGCTCTGGGAAACAGCTCTTGTGTGTGCACACTCCTGGAGGATGGAATTACATCCTTGGAGCTTGCTTCTCTGAAGGGAGTCTGCATCCAGGGAAGTTACAAAGGGTAACAAAGACAACTCTGTAACTTACTGAGACCAAAGAAACCTTACAACTACTTAGGCTTATTCCTACAGGAGCCAATAAGTCACCAAGGTGTCCATCAAGGCATCCCTGAACAAAAGCTAAGGACTTTTATGAATGGACCCTCTGAGCTCTGTCATTGTCCAGAAGGGCTACTCTTACACAGCTGTTACATAAAAAGATCAGATTTTGGATCACTATAACTATCAATTAAAGCCTCACCTATAACAAGTCCAACTATTTGGAACCATTTTTTTTAATGGATCATTAGGCATATACATAAAATGGCTTTTTACCCTCCTCAGCTACAGTGAAGACTATTCTTCAGTCACTTAGATTATTCATTACATACAAATTTAGAGGTCTGAAGTACTACCTGTATGGATTTACCTGTGGTTCAGCTGAATGAAGTCCCAACACAGTCACTGGAGGGCTTTTCCATTTGTCCACACACTGCTGTTTCAGTCATCCTATGGTGTCTTTCCCAGCTTTCATTTATATGCTGAGTAGCACAGGGCCCCTTTGTGTCATGTGTGGTACCTGCCAGTGCAATTCAAGTACCTTAAAAGAATTTCTGCTGGTTAGATATTTATAAAAAACCTAAATAAAACACTGATTTTCCTCTGATTAGGATGGAAACTCATGCACCCAACTCACACAAGATCTCTCTTTCATATTCCTAGTGCAGGTGTCTACAATCTGGAGCTGAATATCATCCTCACTTCTGTCACTGTGATATTTTCTGGAAAAATCCCTTTGCCAGGATTTCTTCTCCTGGGAAGTTGAGAAGCCTCAGAGAAAAATGTAAATAATAATTATCTGATTCACTTCTCCTGTGTTTGGCTGCTTTGGAATGTGGTTTGGACATTGTTTACCAAGAGATGCATATTGATTGGTTTCATGTGAATTGTTTTAACTTAATGACCAATCACCATCAGCTGTGTTGGACTCTGAGGGGTCAGTCCCGAATTTTTCATTATTCATTCTTGTTAAGCCTTCTGTCTGTATCCTTTCTCTATAGTTTAGTATAGTTTTAGTATAGCATAATATAATATAATATAATATAATATAATATAATATAATATAATATAATATAATATAATATAATATAATATAATATAATATAATATAATATAATATAATATAATATAATATAATAGTCTTCTGAAAACATAGAGTCAGAGTCCTCATCTCTCACCTCGTCCTGGGGACCTCACAAACACAACACACTTCCAGCCTCTCTTTCTAAACCATACATAATCCTTATGGGTCTTTATCCTTAGCCACACACCAAATGGTATCTCCAGCATCAAGTGTTCATGTCAATAATAAGTAATTGTTTAAAGAAAAAATGTATTCCACATAGTAGTCTCCTAATTTTATATGCATATGGCTTTATACTAATTCAATGATACCTGTGTAAGAAGACCAGGAGCAAAAAGATTAACACCAATGCTCATTGGAAGACTCTGCCCAAACCTTTTTTTAAATCCTTACTTGCTGTTTAAAGCACAGTTTCTTTCCAGAATCTGTGAATCTTAAAGAAGTGGGGAACTGCATCTACTCTAAATGTTGATCTCAGCCTTCCTGACCAGCCCAGCCAGGAGTCCTTCAGAGGGGTGGCTGCTGAGACACACTGCTCCTGCTGCCAATGGGCCACCGGTGCTTTGGGAGCAGAGGAGGCAGGAATGACTGCTACCACCACACACAGGACAGCTGGCAGAGCTACAAAGCAGCCTGTGAGCCCCATACATTGCCCAGTGGGCTGAACACAGGGCAATGTAACAGCTTCAAAAAAGGCACAAGGAAGTGTTCATTACACGAGTCCATTAGAGCACGTCGTACTTCTCCGCTCTTTGGTTTGACTAAATCACAGCTTCAGGATAAAATGATGGGACAAAAAGAACCTTGTACAAATTTATTTGTATAATGGCTGAATGAGCTGACTCTAGGAGAATCTTGCATGTTCGAGCAATGTTTTATTTCTGGCTTTTCTTGACACTAATTCTATCTCTGGCTTCCTATAACACATAAATGATATGGAAATTAAAGCATGAGTGAAGATCAAACAAAAAGTCACAGTACTTGAACACTGTTATTTTTACTTTCCTGGATGAAGTAATTTGTATTAAATTATGCCAACTAAGTTACCCTAAACAAATGCCAATGTTGAAAACTAAAGACACAATATTGGACAACAAGATGCTGGCTAAAGGATTTGCAGGATATTTTTCAGTTAATAAGACATATAAATATTTCCATATTTAGAAGACAAAGTTCAAATCAGGAAGCCTCAAGGTACAATATTTTTGAAAAGGAGCAAATATACAAGCTTTCAGTGGCACCCCATAACTTCCCTTTTGTTTACATGCGTGTAATGCTCACTATAGTTCTTATCTCTCTACTGATAAGAAGCCTTTGCCAAGCAGAAGACTCACTAACTTACCTCCTCTTAGCTGCAAATGACATCCTGCAATCCTTTCAAATTTATCAGAAAATAGTGGTCCCATAATGATGTTTGAATATAATAAGTGCTTGTTTTACACTGGATACAATGATTCTCTTTGTGGAAAAATAGTATCATAAAAGTACATGAACATAAAAATTATGAAGACAAGTAGAGAAACATGAAACAATTCTGGAAAAGTACATTTAACTGGGTAGTGGGCATCTGAGTTTCAAGATGTTTAAACTCACATAGCACATATTCTTACAAATTGTTATCCAAATACTGCAGTCAAATGAAAATATCTCAGTATATAATGCCATTCCCTCAAGTTTTGTACAGGATTACTCAAAAAAGATCCTCAGAAAAGGTTTCCACAGGCCTGGAACATGTTTTGAATTTAAGTTCTACACTTTTCACTCATACTGAAACAAGATACTGTAAAAAAATAACTTTGGCCATGTGACAGCAAACTAATGAGTCCTATGAATAATGCATGAACCAGAGTGATAACATTCTTGGCTTTAGTGGAACAAGACAGGAATCTGGTGAAGAGCTAAAACATGTCATGGACTACTTGCAAGCCCTCTTTACTTTCTAAACTGCTCCTCAGCTGTTTTGGGTGTACTTCACAAGATAAAACAAACACTCCCAGCTGAAATAGTCATCACTTCTGCAGATGTTGGGGGATTTTCCTTCTGGGAAGAAGTGGACTCATAAGGTAGGAGCAGCTTGTATTTTCATGGAAGTTTCACTTGGAATGCAGATGCTATGTTGTGAACTGGTAACCTGAATAAGGGACACAGATGTGCTCAGTGTAAAATGTACATTCAGTTTGTCTGACCTAATTCTCCAGTGTCAGCCACAGCTGAGGTACCTCAGGAACAGAACAACCACCACACCAGGAGCCAGCTAAGGACTTGCAAATCCTCTTCATTATTCATTATAGAATTATGCACATACTTTTGGAGTTTAACCAAGCAACAAATAGATGCAATGGTTTAAAACAAAATCTATACTTACATGTTGGCATGTCCTACAAGTCTTCCAGAACTGGGCCCAAAGCCAGTAAGAAAAGTTGCCCTCACCAGGGACTCGTGCTCTGGTGCCGCTTTTATAAACACTTGTAGCATGAGTTCGGAAAATACATTTCCCACTGTGCATGAAGACATGGCTCACTTCTCAGTAACACTTCATAACTGTAGGCTGTTCAATTAAAGCTTGACTCCAACAGGATTCTTTTAGATTGGCTCACTGCATCCCTCAAATTCACACAAGCATTGGGGTGCTGGCTGGACGGGATCTCTGGATGACTCTGTCCTGTCCCACATAGGAGGCAGGGCTGTGTCCAGCACTAGATCAGATCAGCTGTTGCTTTGCCTGGCTGAGTCCCAGGAACTTCCAAGGACAGAGAGTCCCTGGACACTCTGGGTAACCTGTTCCAGTACAGCACCAGCCTCACATTTGTGGAAACCCAGGGCATTGGGAATATTTCTCTGTCTGCTCTGGGATGCCCTGACCCCCAGGGGAGGCACTGACTTTGACCCTCATTCATGGAGAAAGTTTCCCAGACTTCAAGATAGACTGGAATCCACTAAAGTGTGAAATAGATTCTAGAGAGTAGTGTAGGTGTATCACTTGGGGAGAAATTTAGGTCTTGGGATTTTTGGTATGCTGTGGATGGAAGCAGGATGGAGGGCACAGGGTGTTGTCCTGGGTTTCTTCTTCATGCTTCTTCTTCCTTCTTCTTCATGGGTTTGGGTGGCATTTTGCAAGTGGGCAGAAAAGTCTGCATTGGGGGCTCTGTGGGATCAGTTATTGGGTTAAAAGGGAAAATAATCTAGGTGTCAGTTCTTAATTGGAGAGTTTAGTCTGAAAAGACCTTGTAACAAGAGATTGTTGGCCATTTTGTGCCTTCTAATGAAAAGCTGTCAAACTCATGGTTGTGAGACTGGTTTACTGATAAGAAATAATAAACACCTGAATCTGAACATGAATTACTGTCTCAAGTGCCTTCAATCCAGACCCAGAAAAACCAACAACTAAGACCCCCACGCACAGTGAAGAAAGTTTTTCCTAATGTTCAACCTGAGCCTGCCAAGCTACAACGTGTGACTTCTGTCCCTTTTTATACCACTTGTCACTGCTGAGAAGAGTTTGTCTCAGGCAAGTTTCTTTGGATTGGAACTTTGCTGTTCAGCATGTTAAACATTCCCCCATTTTAGCGCCATCTGCAAATTTGCTAAGGGTATGTTCTGTCCCCAAAGTTGAGAAATTAATGTTAATACAAGCTACAGGAATTAGTACTGATTAGAGTACTGATTTGAGCTCCCATAGCTCATGTGAGAATATTGAAATGTCCCAGTCAGGATTTCTAGTTCTCAGGAAACATCCAAGTATGGAATGCCGGAGTCCCCAAAGCAGAAACATCTGCTGAAGAGTTCTTGCTTGTTGCAGCACATGTACTCAGGATGAGTGCAAAATGAAGACAGAAAAAGACACGCTTAAAAAGAGTTACTGACAGCAGAACACTAAACTGGCTAATAAAATGTGGATGAGAACCAGCAGAGTAGACAGCATTTGCCATTTTCATTTGTCTATATCAATTTTATCTATCCTCCCCAATGCACAACATATCTTTTGGTACCTCAGAAACAGAAACTGAAAAGAAAAGTTCGCAGCATCTATTTCTTTTGCCACAGGTTTCTACACACATGTAAGGAATCAGTTTTTCACTACCAGGACAATACAGGTGAATGATAGCTGATGATCTCCTGCTGGAGAAAGTGTAGATTTCTAGGGACCAGGCTTAGTCTGCACTCAGATCAAAAAGAAAGCAAAGCACCGCTTGTGCTGTGTGCAGCCTAATGTTTTCTTAGAGCAGTTTTCCTCATTCATTCTTCCTTTCTCCTCTAGAAAAGGTATCCAGCAGGCTATTTGCACTTAGCACAGGGGATTGCATTGCCTTAGATTAGAAGATATCTCCATTTTGCTCGACCCTACCTTTCACATATTTTTCCTGAGGACAAGAAAGCTTCAGTGTGCAGTATCACATCACATCTTTGTTGCAGTTTGACCATGGCAAAGGAAAGGAATATTTGAGATCCACAAGAAGGCAGTTCCTTTCAATAGAACTAAAAACTTACATGTCTCCAGAAACAAACTCATACTTTTTTTTCTTCTGAAAGAGTGTATTAAAACTTAAAAAAAGGTCCCTCAAGCCTGAATGAGAACTTGGTGAGTGACCAGGATTTATTGTCAGGGAACACGTTGATCCTAACAGAGCAAGCCTCTTCTGTGCCAAAGTCCATCCGGAGATACACTTACATAGCTTTACCACCAAGAGGCTCCCATGCATTCTTTAACAACCCCTAGGACTTGAAAATCACTTTTCCTCACGTTATATGTTAGCCTGTGACTCTGCAGGACCACTGAGGAAGGACTGTCTGTTCCTCTGGTGACACAGTATCAGATGTTTCCCTGGGTCCATCACCGTCCACTCTGCACTTGCCTGCTCAGAGCAGTGGCATAATCTGCCCTCCTTGCACTAATAAACAATTAATCCACAGAAGTGGAATAG
Organism: Agelaius tricolor; assembly: GCF_023055355.1. Taxonomy (NCBI): domain Eukaryota; kingdom Metazoa; phylum Chordata; class Aves; order Passeriformes; family Icteridae; genus Agelaius; species Agelaius tricolor. The sequence goes on from NW_027269263.1 coordinate 11,478,510, forward strand.
CTACAGCCCTTGAGATTGTTCCTCCATTCAAATAATCTGAATCATGCAGAAAAACAGTTCACTCTCTGCTGTTAATCAAGCTTATTTAGGCTCACACATGCTAGTGTTATAAATCACCTGACAATTTGCAGGGGAAAAAATTATCTTTCTTCTCCTCTCCTTTCCCTTTCCCTTTCTAAACCTGAAATACCTTTTGCAAAGCATCTCCACTCAAGCTATGTTAAAAGGCTCAGTGAGCACCTGGAGGGAGAAGAAGCATGAAGTGATCACAGTAATTTAGTCTCTTTTGTTAAAAATTTGGCCTTCAATAGAAAGCTTTGACTACCCTTGAGCCCTACACATCTTCCATCAGAACTAGAACTAGAAAAGCATTTTACCACAAAGAGCAAACCCAGCAGGAAGTATCTCTCCTCAGGATGATGTTTTGCCTTGCAATTCTGAGTCAAGGAGAACCTGAGAACGTCTCCCTGGCACCAGGAATGCACAGATATTTACTCTCCCCACATATGGTGTCTTCACTCATTTTTCCTCCACTCATCCCACAGTGTGCTGCCAGGCTGAGCAATCCTCCCTTGAAGAGAAGAGCATTTACTCAGGTGGGAATTGCACATGCAAGCAAGAGCTCACTACCAAAAGCAGCTGTGCCAAAGGGTTGGTTTACACTTGTTTTCACTCCAGGCTAAGCTGGAAGAGCAGGGCACCTCGTGAACGCCAGCTGAAGGGCAGGGGGAAGTCATCCACCTCCTCCAGGCCTGTGCCTCACCAGCTGCTGCCAGAGCAGGCTTTGTGTGTTTGATTTGGCCTTTGCCACCAATTTGTACAAATGATTCCTGAGCTGAGTCTCTATAATGCATGAACTCACAGGTCCATTTCCTCACATGTGTGTGCTCAGCAGACATTGGTCTATAAAAGCTGCCATCAGCTACTGTCAAATCAGAAACCAGAAATGTTATTAGTGAGAATTGTGGTTCTTTTCTCAACTAGCTATGAATCAATGTTCTGTTGCTTGTTTATTGAGTTAGAGGATATTGGCAAAATGATACCATTATGCCCAAGGAATGTTCTTGTTTTTATTTTTTTTCTATAATAGCACTATATGCACTGTTATTTTGAAACCTCACTTCCTCTGGATTAAGACAACCTGCACTGCAGGGCATCTCACAGTTAAGAACCAAAGTGATGCGAGTGTCTCAATACAATGGCCAGGCAGAAGGGAGAAATGTCCCTTGCTCTGAGAAGCTGCTGGAAGAACTGGTTCTTGTACAATGTCTGCCCTGCCACCGGCAGCTCCAGGAACTCTGAGCTCCTGGCAAAAGAAAACCAGAGCTCAGGAGCTGGGGACAAGCTTAGAGAATGTAGAAGAAAGGGAAGGCAGTGCTCATCTGGACACTAATTGAGGAGAAGAAACTGCAGCTGATGAGGAGCCATAACAAATTCTCCTAGTGGCTGTTCATCCAGTGACACGAAGGCTGGGTAAATGTTTGCCAGAAAATTGCAAAAAAATCTCTGTAGCAAGATGGCTCCTGAGTGATTTCCTGCTCCTGAGTGAATCTGCTCTAACTTAGGAGAAAGAGAAGTTCCTACAGCAGCTGTTTAAGAAACAGAGCTTGACAGCTACTGAAAATAAGCTTGGCTCCTATCTGCCATCAAGAAAGGTACCAACTGAGAAAAAAGATAAAAGAAGAGACATTTTTCCAGCTGTAAACTCAGTTGCTGATCCAGATAGTGGCAGAAGAAAGTCCCAGTTTAATCACAGTGCATTTGTATCCCCAGGTATTCTGATGATTAAATGCTACTCATTACTTGCTACCTTTGACAAAATAAAAGGTGTCACAACCAAAGAGGCAAATAAGCTGAAATTTTGCTGTTACAAAAGCAGATTGCTTTCTGCAGATCTCTCTTTTCATCATGTCTCTGCTCCCCACCTTGGTTGCATAACCCATAAAACACTGTCTTCCATCCTAAATATGCCAACATTTGTAATTGCACCTGGCAGGGAGCTGGAGACCTGCACAAGAAAGTAACAAATCCAGAATGCCTCTCCAAATCTCTTCAGTTAGGAATTGCCTAAGTTACATGAAAAGGTAAAAGTCAGAAGGCACTGTCCTGATCTAGTGCCGTCCTGATGCACTGAATCTCTCAAAGACATCACTGGTGTAGAGAGGTCTGGCTCTGTTGCTGAGCACTGACCAACAAAACTTTCCAGCTATCAGGGCTTTGCATCTTGCATGGCAAAGGAGAGAAGCTCCCTTTCCTTCACTCACCCTGCAATGGGAGTTTTTAGACTTGTTAAAATATTTTTATCTCAGAACAGAGCAGTCTCTGGTAGCTCCTGTTTACCAGGCAGATCAGGCAGACGATGCAGAGGAGAAGGCCAACTGGAGCCATGGTATTAATAGTGGTGGAGAAAAGAACATTATCATGTCTAATACAGTTATGGACAGATGGCCTGCTTGTAGCACAGTAATCCTCCAATCCGGTTTCAGTCAGTAAAGTAAGTCTCCTGCCTGAAAATAAAACACTCTAAAGAATGACTCAAGGACCTCCTGCTTCCTTTCCAGGGGCAAGTCTCATTACAGAAATAAGTTTTCACTTTTCTGGCTGTTTAAATCAGCAGCTTTTCTTACATTGAAGTATATCAGTTTCTCTGGTCTGGATTGAAGGCACTTGAGATGGTATTTCATGTTCAGACTCAGGTGATGAATATTTCTTGTCAGTAAAACAGTCTCACTACTCTGAGTTTAGCAGCTTTTCATTAGAAGGCACAAAATGGCCAACAATCTCTTGTTACAAGGTCTTTTAGGAACTAAACTCTCCAATTAAGAACTGACACCTAGATTATTTTCCCTTTTAACCCAATAACTGATCCCACAGAGACCCCAATGCAGACTTTTCTGCCCAGTTACAAAATGCCACCCAAACCCATGGAGAAGAAGGAAGAAGAAGCATGAAGAAGAAACCCAGGACAACACCCTGTGCCTTCCATCTTGCTTCCATCCACAACATACTAAAAATCCCAAGACCTAAATTTCTCACCAAGTGATACACCTACACTGCTCTCTAGAATCTATTTCACACTTTAGTGGATTCCAGTCTATCTTGAAGTCTGGGAAACTTTCTCCATGAATGAGGGTCAAAGTCAGTGCTCCCCTGAGGGTCAGGACACCCCAGAGCAGACAGAGAAATATTCCCTGTGCCCTTTCCACAGAAATATGCAACTTACTATCATATTTTTCTATGGCTACACTGCTTTCCTGTTGAATCTGACTCCCTCTGTTCCATTTTAGCTGCCTGCCCTGCCTCAGTTGCAATGTGTCTGTGAGAGCCCCTGCAGAATGCAGCAAAACCTTTACAGGAACAATTCCCCTGCTCCCTCCCACCATCATTCCCCCAGTGCCTGTGAAATCTCAGCAGTAAGGACTTGTCAGGCTGCACTAGAGCTTTGCATAGCTCAGTTTGAAAGAAGCCAGACGAGGTTAAAAAAAGGGAAAATTTTACCAGGTACTCTCTTCGACAGGTTGATGGTTTTATATGGGAAAGGTAAGAACACAATGATTTTTTTTTTTAAAAAGGAAGCAATAATTAGAGAGAATGTATGGGGGGAGATAATCACATGGCAGCTGAGAGGCAGTGAATCACTGCTGGCATGTGTCATGACAGCATCTTTGGACTGTGCTAAAATGCCTCACATTTAAAAGCTCTGTGTACCCCCGAGTTGCTTGGTAATGGGCTGGGCACACTGGACATTCTGAGACAGGGCTGAAGGCAGCTTGAATGTTTTTGGACTGCTTTTAAATCTCATTGGCTTCCTAGCAAGTGCATTCACATTGTACAGTTTTAAATATGACCTTGGAAGGGCAAAATGTGAGGCACACTGTGGCAGGGTGCCCTCCCAAACTGGTACAGCTCCAAGTTCCTCCATGCATTCAAATCTGACAAACCAGACCCTGAATTCCCTGCTCTCCCTGCTCCACCTCTGCAATGATTAATAAGAGCAGAAGCTTCTATGCTGTCTTCTCTCACACAGACTTGTATTTAGATTGTTGCTAATGGCTGTGGGTGCTGTTTCCTCAGCATCTTAGAAATCTTTGCAGCATCCAAAACCCACATTTTCCTTTCTATGCCTACTGCCAAATCCTCTTATTATTGCTTTTTTTGGCTGATACTGCACTGTAATTCAGTGACTGTTTAGAGCATGCTCACACCTGCAGGGACTATAACATCTCTCAGGTAACCTCTAAGCCACGTAGTTCAGGTACCAGCAGCAGCCTTGCTGTTATAAACAGAGTAAAATAATCCATACATTAGTATAGTTGAAGCATGATTCTTTGGCCAGTCTATAAGATACTATAATTAAAATTATCTCAGATATCTATATGATATTTTCAAAGTACAAAACAAATATAATCCTAATTTACCAGGGAGCACCGCTCACACGTATTCCCTCCTTCCCATTTTGTTTTGGAATAAAACAAAAATTCAGTATGTTAGAGCTGAGAAGCTAAACATACTAAATCACAAACAGAAGATACTCATCCCTTGGCAACCTGTGTCCATCTATAAAGAAAAATAAAGGTTTCATGAGCTGAAAAGTGCACGAGACTGAACTCTGTACTAATGGTTCATTTTCCTCTTTGCACCATCTCCTGGTGCATTCTGGATTCATGGCTGGTGTGAGGATTATAATTTCAATCTCTTCATTTTATGGCTACCACTTCTTTAAATCCTCACCTGGGAGGCTGCACACAACTTCACCTCTGCTCAAAAGCACAGCCCTTGCCTGCTGCCACCCACAGCAGCAGAGTGAGGCAGGGGAATGAAAAGCAGTGGGGACACAGTGGGGACCAGCCCAGCCCTGTGCAGCTGCCATGCTCAGCCAGGTTGCTGCTGACAGGGCTCTGAAAGGGCTGCCTGCAGCTGGGACTAGAAGGCAGTTCTGGTGTCTGATAAAGCAAGTGGATGTGCTTGCATGTCCCTGTAATCTGTGATGCTGGATTCCCCATCTTTCATGATTCAATCAATTTTTTTGTTGCAGAGAATAGGGGGTGGGGAACAGGAGGGAAGAGCCTGGATAAAAAAGCTCTTTCATTCTTCCCTTCTTTGGACAGTCTGGTTTGAGTTTTTTTATCTTGACTGTAGGAAAGGATAAAATAGCCTGCTTTGAGACTTGTGTAAACATTATGAGCAAAAAGGAGTTGTTTGCTCTTCCCTTCATGATTGAAAGCTACAAGCCATTAAAATCAACTGTCAATTTTAGAAATGCTCTTGACTGTGCATTTTAGATACAGCTGTACCTAACAGTTGTCACTGTTCAGAAAGCCAGGCACCAGCAACAGCCTGGCCAAAGAAGTGTACAAGAGTACAGCAGCAAATAAAATACTGCTGATGTAACCCACACCACCCTTTTTCTTCCCTCTTTTCTTTGTTTCACCTGGAGCTGGGCTCATTCCTGTCCCCTCCCTGGTAGCACTGAGAATCCCTTCCTCCCTAGAGATGCCCAGTTCCTCTCCCTATTGAGATCTCTGAGCCTCTAGATTTTGTACTAAAAGGCACCAGTGACTTTTAGTTGTCACTGTCACTCTTTCTCAGCTATGACCTCCTTCATGCACAGCATGTTTGCTTGACTGTGGATGCTGCAGCCTGTGTTTCTGCCCCCATGTTAAAATTACAAGAACAGGGCATTAGATACAGAATTAGAATTATTCCAGAATAATTCCACTGACAGAATATTTCTGGAGCATCACTTAGATCCTAAAACATTTGCTATTTAACTAAAGCAAGTTTTCCTGGAGTCAGTTTTGTGCAGATGTTTCCTCTATCCTTGAACAGTTATTGCACAAATGCTTTTTCTCAGTAACTGTTCTTTCAGTCACCCCACACCACCATGAAATAGAAAAAAAAAAGAAAAATAAAATAGAACTGACCACATGAGGGAACTGTGGTCAGACTATTCCTAGGGGAAATTGGATTAATGAAAAGGCCCTGCTCCAGCTTCTTTTTTCTTTGCTGCTCTTTGGAGAAAATTACCAAATCAGAAAGTGTTTTATGGATGGCTTTCACTGCCTTGCTGCTGGTAACTGATTCTACCACCTCATTAGGTAATCCATTCCCAAATTAAATATGGACTGGATTCAACAGGCACATATACAGGAAGGGGTAAAGTAGATGAGTGTAATGGAAGTGTAATTGGTTTTAATGTGATGTAATGTCAGTAAATGCTCTGCATTAATTGGTGTCCCAGGGCAATCTGTCTGGTCTCCAACCTAACTGCTCACAGATGATGGAGCTTGGGGAGAAATATATACAGAGAAAGCTTTTATGTTATTCCCTTGGTATAAATGACAAATCAAATGACATTGGGATGGAAAAAGGACACTGAATAAAGCAAAATGCCTAGGATGATAGTAAGGTAGATTTGTCCTCACTTGCCTGAGGTTTTATCAGCTCAACACAATGACTTGCAGTCCTGGTTTTACCCCAACACACTCTCCCAATCTTCACTTGACTTTTCAGTAAAGATGGCAAGGACTATTACTGTGACAGATGCAAAAATGGGATGTAAGTCACCACATCACCTGATGGCAAGGATAGTAGGAAATTCCTGAAATTCCTGAGGGTGGCCAAGCAGAAGAGCTCAGCCACAGGTGCTGCCAAATTAGGGAGGACCAGAAAGGATAAAAGCAACCATGAAGTTGTCCCAGCTAAAAGTTTACCCTGCAAAGCACTGCACCATGTGGCAGGGACCCTTTGGAAAATCAAAATAAAGGTGCCTGCACAGCAGGCACAGTCTGTCTGGCACCAAAACATCTTCTCTAGTAAATGATCTTTTCTAGCCTTTTTCTTCTGGGGAGGAGAAGATGGCTGTGCTGGGAGAGCCAATCAGCCCTTGGGATTCCTGCTGGATGCCTGGGAAGTCACAGAAGACTGTCCTGGTGTCACTGTGCTTGCAAAAGGAGGCATCTCCAACAGCAGAGACAGCTAAAAGCTGGAAATGTGTTCTCACAGCTACAGCAGTAAGAGGGGATAAATTCATGGAGTTCACTCTGTCTTGAAAATTGCATGACCACGTAAAGAAAGGGAATAATGAAAAAAACAGTAATGATGTATTCAAGATGGAAATAAGTAAAGATCAAATAATTTCATTATAAGCCAGTGATGTGTCATTTGGTTGAGTTCATTTGCGTCATTGGCCAACTGTATACATTTTTAGCCATAACTGAAGAGAAAAGCTTCAAGTTACTACTAGTCCCCTGGATTGCCTGGATTTTTTCATTTTCCTGGAAAGCTTTTGTTCTCTTCAGCAATGTATGGACACAGTAATACAATTTTATTATATACATATACAATATGCTCATGGGTTCACAGCCCACACCAAGCCATCAGCAATGGCTGGTTTGCATTCAGAGTACACACCAGCACCTTACAAACAGTAAGGTTTGCAAATACAAATTGCAACTACACTAACAGGAAAATAAAAATAGATAAGCACATTCCCTTGGCAGAAAGACAACCTTCCCATTTATGTTTCAGAGTATGAAAAATAATTATCTGTGCAGGGGTGTTCACCTGTTACTGAAATTTCCCAGCTACAAATAAAGAATTTTGTAACTGTTGAAGATGAGGGCATGATGGTTCAATTCCTCTGATTGTCAGGCTTCCATGTAGCTCAGTGGAAATTTAGCCAAAAGCAAAAAGACATGGAGTCTCAGATAAAACCAAAAACTCTCATTAAATCAAGTGTAAAATGTCTTCCACTAATAGTAATTCAGAATTTAAGTGGGTTCCCTCTGAATGCCCTTTTTCTGTTAGCTCTCTGGAAAGAACCCAGCAGTGTGGTTTGCTGACAAAAAAATGTCAGAATAAATAGCTCATCTATGTCAATTTTTGAATCTGAAAATGTTATAATTTCTGCCAGCAAGGCAATTCTAATAGTTTCACAGACTCACTTAGGGACAGAGGCTTAGTTCATGCCATACTGCAAGTGCATAACTGAAAAGCTACCAAGAAGTCACACAACAAATCCCTACAGGAAAATGCTTGCAATTAATTTCCAGTAATGAGAGCACCCATGTAGAACAGCATGTAGCAACTGTTCAGGAACAGACTTACAGAAGAGTGGGACCAAAAGGAAAAAAAAAAGTGAGAATTATTTGCTCATTTAAAAAATATTAATGGTATAGAATAAATATGACAGCTTAAAAGCACTAATATAGGACGGGTACATGACATTCCAGGCTTTGCCCAATTCTGTGACAGGGTTCCAGAGTAGAGGAGGGCAGAAGATGTGAAAGGATGGCAGCAGCCCTCCAAATACCCCCCAGTATTTGCTGGGACCCCTGTGGCTGGAGGAAGGAATGATGAATCTGACTCCATGTTCTCAGAAGGATAATTCATTATTTTATGATACTGTATTATATTAAAGAATACTATACTATGCTATACTAAAGAATACAGAAAGGATACTTGCAGAGGGTTAAAAAAAAATAATAATAAAAACTCGTGACTCTTTCTCCAGAGTCCTGACACAGCTTGGCCCCAGTTGGCCAATGAGTGAAAACAACCCACAGCAGAATCCAATGAAACAATCACCTGTGGGTAAACAATCTCCAAACACATTTCACATGAGCAAAACAGAGGAGAAGCAAATGAGAAAAGAATTTGTTTTCCTTTTTCTCTGAGTCTTCTCAGCTTCCCAGGAGAAAAATCCTGGGCGAAGGCATTTTCCAGAAAATGTGAATGCCACACTCACCTTCATGGTGTGCAGCAGCAGGACACACTGCCAGGCTCCCTGGAGTGTCTCTGAGTGCTGAGTCCCTCAGGGCTCCCTGCTCTCTTTGCTCTCCTTGAGCTCTGTTCCACTGTGCTCACTGACACCAGATTGCTGGCAGGGAAACAGAAGGAAATGTTGCTTAATAGAAGTTGCAGCATGAGACTGCAGTATGGGTATTATCACAGTTAAACATTGGAAACATTACAGAAACCACGAGGGCAAACAACCAGGTAGGTGGTGAAGTCCAGCAATCTCTGTGTGCTGCCTCTACACGGCCAGAAAGTTTTGTGGTCTCATCCCTTTCTCTTTTTCTGGTTATTGTTCCACAACACTTTACGTTTATCTGCTGGTTTTTTGCCTTGTTTTGCCTGTTGGGACTGGTACGGTGAGGCAGTTTTAGAGGTCAAGATCATCCCAGCCTTATGAGTTGTCAATACAGACAGGGACCAGTGGCATCAGGGGAAAGAACACATTCAGGGCAAGGAAGGCAACCTCTTAACTCCTAATTAATTTGTACTGCCAACTTAACAGCTACCTCTTTGAGGTTTCTTTAATTACAGACAACAGCTCTGTATTTATCAGTTCAGAAAGTTTTGGGGTACTTTTCCGATTAATTTGTCCAATCACTATTTGAACCTGTTTAGATTTTTAACTATGATGGTAACCTGAATAGAAACAGTTCCACAACTTAAGCATACACTGGGTTTTTAACAGACAACCCACAGAATTCACATATAAGCCATGTAAAAATATATTTAGATACAGGCTAAATGTTGAAACCTATGTATGTATATTAAAAAGAGTATGACTGGCATAAACACAGTGTAAAACAGTCATCTCCAATGCATTCTCTACCTGGGGCAGATAGAAAATGAACTCTGCAGGGCATCATTAACACAAAGAGTGGATAAAGAAATAAAGCAGGCTGAGAACATCAACTGTGTTTCTCTTCACCATCCCATCTCATTTCTTTAAAGCCCACTCTTGGGGGGAAATGAAGATAAAAGTTGTTCCAAATGCTGCTTGTAAACATGATGCCTCTTGCAGAGCATCCTGCCCCTGGGATGCTGCAGCTGGGTAAAGAACATTCAGGATTAGGTCAAACCCAGGCATTTCCCAGAGGGCCAAGAGGAAAGATATCTATGTGAAACAGGGCTCAGGGCTCTTCCAGACAAGCTTTTTTAAAAAGCAGCTAGTGCTAACTCTTCCTTCACTATGTTTGCTTTCCGTTGCATTGAAAAGAAGTCAAGATTTCGTTCTAAATATTTCCAGCATTCAGGCAATTAAAAAAGGAGTATGGAAGGTTCTAATTAAAAGAATTCACACACAGAAAGCTAATGCATGGAGAAAAGCCTTTAGCTCCATCCCCTGACTGTTAAATATGTGTTTTGGAGCCAGCCCTTCTAATGAGGTGAAGATTAGAAAGCAAGTAGCTTGAAAAGGCATAATGTGCTTTGACAGAGAGCAGAGAGCCCAAGCAGAGGTCTCTCACCACAGAGGTGAGCTAAAGTCCCTAAGCACTTGGCAAGATAGGAGCATGGCATGTTGACATCTTGCTGGGTGTTTGCAGTGATGAATGATGCTAAGCAAGAGAGTTTATTTCAGCCTCTCATTCCAAGCCAAAAGGTACCTGCAATCCATTCTCCTGCCCTTTGGAACCTCTCGATGCAGAGCTGTTGACTGCTTTGAGCCACAGTCTGCCTGACTTCATGAGTGCTGTTTTGCAAGCCTACCTGGCAGACTAGGGGAAAAAAAAAAACTTCTCTTTTCCTGGCAAGAGGCCAGGGTGTGCGCTGCAAGCACTAGATACACGTAGGAAGAAAACTTATCCTGTCATCTCTCCAACTTGCCAGGCAAAACCTCCTCCAAACTGTAAAGAAAGCTTAAAAGTTCAGTTTACGTGTGGCTCATATTCTTTGCACACTTCACTGTGAACCTGCTACCTTTCTTATCCTGTATTTATTCATAATTTCTCATTTTGTCCTTTCCTCACATAGCTCAAGCTTTCTGGTGTAGATAGTGGCTATCCTTTTTTGTCACTGGGGCGGAATGACTGAAAAATGACCAATCACATCCATGAATTGTCCAACTCTGTTCCCACAGCATGGCTGTGGTTCAGTGCCAAAGACTTTCTTGTGAATAGAAAGTTGTGGCTTGTAGGAATGTCAGTTTAGTAGTTCCTAAATTACATGCTGGTTGGCAATACAAAAAATCCGATTCTTACACATACAGTTGTTTCTTTTTCCATGGATATGTACAAAGTGTCTTTGCATGTCTAAAGGCAGCTTCTTTTAATTTAGAATCATTCCCACTTGACCTATCACTATCTGCCTGCATAAAAAGTCACCCTCTCTCTTTTTTATAAACCTACTCTAAGTATTAAAAGCACAAGGAAAATTCAGCACCCCAAGCCTTCTGCTCCAACTCATAGATGTGGCATTTCCAGATTAAACACTTGGATTTGATGATATAAAAGGTCTTTTCTAGCCTGAATGATTCTCTGGCTCTCTGTGCTTCATTCTGTTTTTCCAAGGCTCTCTGACACCGGCTGACCCTCCGCATCAATAGCACGGCCAGCCAGCTGCAGCCCCAGGCCTGCTCTCTCTGGCGTTCACACCTCCCAGCTGGCACTGGCACAGAGAGCTAAATATGTGATTTTGTGCTGGCAGAGGCTCCCACACGCCAGGCACTTGGCTGAGGGCTCCTGTCAGTGCAGCTGCTGATATGGGAGCAGGGGGAAGAGCATCGGGCTGGCGACAGCTCACCCGCCTCAAACAGAGCAAGTGAGGAACTGGGCTGTGCAGAAGAGGGGCCTGAGGGTGCCAGGATAATTGTGCTTAAGTTTATGTAGCCCCTTGCAACTGAAGAATTTAAAAGGTGTCCAGATGAGGTTTTGACAGAGAAAAGCAGTTCAGGTACTGGTTTGAGGCCCCTCAGAAGGTGCTGATCGCCTGGTGGGACAGAGCCCTAAATCTGTCAGTGGGAAAAGCCAGATAAGGAGTGGTCCTGCAGAGCTATTCCCAAACCATACCCATTCTCACTCCATGGCCCCTTCCTGTGCTCCTTGTTTCCAGGAATTCCTGGCCTGCTGTTGAAAAATGCGGCTTTGCCCTGGTTCCCATGAAAGGAGCAGGGTATCCATGTCCAGCCGCGCATTCACCGGGACACAGGAGCTGCCCTGGCACCTGCTGTGTGCCACAGCATGCCCAGAGCTCACTGGGGACATGGCTCAGCCTCCCTCCCTCCTCCAGCTGGGGCAAAGGGAAGAAAAGCAGGGGCTTTGTCTCCCCTCTCCTCCATACCAACACCAGGGAGGAGGCAGTGAGCTCTCCACTGTCACCTCTGTCCCACGGTCTGGTCCCTCTCAGCTGTGCTGTGTGGGCAGTCCTTCCATCTGGCAGGGCAGTTTTGCACAGATAAATTCACTCACTGCTGTAATGCACAGCTGTAGTCCACTTGTCTTATAAGTATTTGGGTCCCTGTATTCAGATCTGAAAAGACACTTTAGTTTTTAAATTCCTAAACACTTTTGAAGTGTTGCCTTCCAGTTTAGCAACCTTATTGGAAGGGCAAACTACCAAGCAAAACTCCAGTCAGCCTCATACACTTCATTTCCCTAAGCTCCCTCAGCATCTAGCAAGGAAAGAGGCCCTCTGTGACATCTTTCAGATTTGCTAAACTAGCCCTCTAGTGTGAATCACCTTCTGAATGGACTTATCATGCTCCATTGACTACAGAGGGAGCTTAGGGACAGCCTCTGCGATTAACCTCTGACCCCGCACACAGGGGTGGTGGGTGCTGAGCACTGCATGAAAGCCTCTGAATCAAAGGTGTTAACTGAGACTGTACCACTGAACTGCAGCATAAATCACAATAATGGTTGTTACATCGTTGTTGTAATTGCTGCTAATAACAACAGCAAGTAAAGTAAATTTCTGGATTTAAGGTTAGACTGTTTTTCATCTCCCTTGATGAAGTCTCTAGAGACCTGTAGCACAAATATTGCAAAGTAGGAAGGTGGCTGCCTTTTCCATTGCCTTTTTCTTACTCTGTTGTACCAGTTTATTGTGACCCTTATGTGAAAGGTTGCAGGGCACCCTGCACTGAAAGAAAATTGACTGGTCTTTTTCCTTTGCATGTGAGCAGATAGAGCAGTAGCTTATTTAGGGAGCTCTCCTGATAAGACAGCAAGCAGCAATTGTGATAACCCAGGCCCAGTTCAAATTCAGCTACTTACAAAACAGTGTTTATCAGAGGGAGTGCATGTTTTGTCTCTGAGACACTCAGTTATACAGGGGGTGTGATGGACCCCTGTCAGCAAAGGAGGACAGCAGCAAAGAGAACAAACATGGCACTTCATTCCCAGCTAAGGAGAAATGGAGACCTGCTCTTGCCACCCCTTTTGGCACTGGGGAATGTCCCGTTGAGTCAGTAGGACTACGTGCACAGCACTCATGTAAATTGTTACAGGACTGAGATATTACATATTTTAGGATCTTTGCATATTATATCATGAGTCTCAACACATTTTGCCATGCTGAAAATGGGCCAGTTCACATTTGGAATATATCCAAAATCAGGTCCTGAATTCAACATAAATCCTTTTTAGTATATCTTGTCAGATATACTAAATATATGTGTATATATATATATATATATATATTTATATATGACCTATATATTTTTATATGTCAGATATACTTGGCTTACCTTGCAGCCAGTTCCAGCAACCACCCAGGCAAACCTATATTTGGGACAGGTTTCTTCAGTGCCCCAGTCTGTGTCCTTTCTTGTGTCTTTTCCTAATACATGTACCCAGAGTTTTGTTATGTTGATCTTTATTCCATTCCCACTTTTCAAAACCACTTCTCCCCAGAATTTCTTCCCATATCTTCTAGCCCCACAGAAGTTTTAAGACTATTTACAACAGTGACTCCATGTAATTGCAGACATCACGGACATGTTTCTTCTCAGGTAATCACTTCAACCCTGAATTCCAGGTCAGCGGCGTGAGTCCTAAGCCCAAGGAAAAAGTGGAAGAAAGGAAGCAAGCAAACAAGCACGAAAGAAACTAAGAGAAAGGAAGGGGGAACATCTCTTTGGCTACTACCTCCACCATAAATGCTTTGAGGAGGAATTGGAAGCTGGTTCACCCTTCCAGCTGGAGATTCCCACTGCATCAAGCACATTCCCAGGCAGCCACTTCATCCTACTGAGCCCCATTGTGCACCCTGGAGCAGCACCCACTGCACTTGACCAAGGTTGAACATCTAGATCCCATGAGCATCTCTACTGAATTGTAATGAGTCATAAAAATTTTAAAAAATAATGGAATAAAAAAAGCTTTCAGCTAGAAAGCCGCCATATATATAATTATACATACATTATACATTATACATACACCCCATAATTATACAGGCACAGAATGCTTTTATTAGGAACAGTAGGGTTTTAAAATTGTATATCGGGGGAAAAAAAAATCTGTATCTCAAAATGCAAGGGGATGCAAGTTAATTGTCATTACAGAAAGATCTTTACTTTTCCTGCATTCCCAACATAAAACACTTTTCTCTTACTCTGCCTCCAGAAATTCCAGTAGTAAACACGAGTAATAAAAACTCTTAAATAGCTGTTGATTAACTGAAAACAATATTTTTAAGACAGACTTTTTGGGTGTGTTTTAGTATTGCAAGGCTTTATGTACTGAACAGAACAAAAAAAATTGTTACTGACCTCTTCAGATCCAAGATTTCATCTTTTGCTCCTGTGGTAGAAATGGTGTAAAGCAGCAAATGAAAAGTGTTAACTAAGAAAGCAGAGACTAAATAAACACAAACAAAAAACATTCTTTGCCAATGGAGACAATAACTTCGGTGATAATTATGTAGCAGCAAAGCCTAAAATATCTCCATCCTTACTGAGTACTGTGAGTTACAGTAACTCAGGGTACTCAGTAAGGATGGATATATTTTTCTGTAAAAGATAGTCTCTGTGTGTATGTATATTTGTATTTAATGTCAAATCTCATTTGACCACAAATGTAATAATCTTTCTTCAGAAATGCTCCCAGTGAAGATTTTATATCAGAATTGTATTTTACTACAAGATTACAAGGGTTTTTTTCTTCCATTTGGGTTTCACTGGAGACAATTAGCACCAGCTAACTAAGAAAAACAGAGAGAATCTCATGTAGGCAAATCCTCATATCACCATAAAAGATAATAATGGACAAAAACCTGGATTACTACTTTGTGAGAAGGTTTCATCCTGAACATGAGTTCATTTTGTAAATTCCCTGTTCCCAGTGAAAGTCAGGTGCTGCTGCTTCATCTGATTTTCAAGGCAAGGGATGAAGTGCGTGCATCTCTGTGTCTGTGTGAGGGTGACTATCAGGCATTTGAGTTTTAATTACAAGTCTATCCTATGCAAGGATAGAGGGATGATGAAGTGCAAAAAGGCTTTGAACTTCAGCTGTGGTAGTGCATCAGATTAAAAGGTCTCAAAGAGGCTTTGTGCTGCTAACAGATATTTGCCTGCAGACATCTCACCCCACTCACCTCTGGTGGTCTTCCTTCCATCCAGACCCACCTAATGAAGCACCAGTCCCAAAAGCTTGGAGCACAAAGTGGAGCAGAACTTGGGTCTCTTCTGCATGGAGTCCTCTCTATTCATCCACTCCACACAAAACAAACCAAAAAGGTGCTAAGACCCTGCTCCAGGAAAGCAACCCAACCAAAAAGAATGGGTGTAAAAGCTCTGTTCCATGTTTACAGCTCAGTCAGCATCTGAGGACAGAGGTGGGAAGGACATGAGAAATCCAGAACTGTGTCTCCAGCATGATGGAGCTTAGGGAAACAAACCGTGACTTGACACACTCCTCAAGCAGCTCACATTTCCTGACAGGATCAGATACCTCACATGGAAGTACAAGAGCATCTTAAAACTCTCTCACTACCCTGTAAGCTAAAAATGTAACTAACTGCCAAGCAGCATATTAAAAAGGAATTAACATTTTTCTTTTGTAATTAAACAATAGTGAGTACTCAGTCTCTTTTCCAAGGATAGAATTTAGGTTTCTGAGTGCATTAGTGCTTTGAAGAATGGACTGTCAGTTTTTATACCTTACAATACTTAATTTTCTTCCAAACAATTTTAGAAGTCTATATCAATCTCCTTTTCTTGTAAAAAACGTGAAGCATCTTCTTCTTTTGGCAGTGACTGATGGAATGGGTTTCCTGGAGTAATTAATTAATTATTCTAAGATTTTAACTAATAGTTGGACACAGAAAAAAACACCCAGAGAAATTGGAATGTGGCTTCTTTGTTCTACTCTTGAGTCTTAATCACCTCTCACCAAACACACACACATGCATATATTAAAGTGACTATTAAAGTAAAACAGCTGAGCATGACAAATCTGGGCATGAGGGTTTACCACTGCTTACCTGACGGCGTAATTTTTTAAAAAATCAAACTCTTCATCTGTAATCCATCATTGTGTCAATACCACACAGGTTGAAATAACTGTATAGTGAAACAAGCTGCTTAAAAGAACTGAAAAGTGCCAGGAAATTGGGGCAGACAGGCTTTAGTGGGCACAAACCAAAGAAATGTTTCCTGCTAGATTCACTTTCTGGCAGACCTCTTTTACAGACTAAAACTTTTTCTGAATTTACAGATCTGTTTGTGTGACAAGCCACTCCTACAGCCAACAAAAACTAATAAAGAGATACCATTAAATATTTAGAAATATTTTAAGAAGCTCCAGAAACAGTTTCCACAGCCAAATGAGAACACCATGTGTCTGTGTATTAGTTTATTTAATTCTTTATCGCCACTAAGAGCAAGTAAATTACGCTGATACAATTGGTAAACATATACATTCACTAGAGCCCCCCAAAATCCCACAGAGCTAAGGGAAACATCAAGGGATGTTACAGGATTAATGCTTTCGTTCTACAATATGGATATATGGCTTTCATACAAGTTTTAAAAAATTGAAAAGGTAACACACTGCTAGCTTACAAAATCAATATACAAACTGGAAAAAAAAAAGGAAAAGGAACAGGAAAAGAAAGTAACCCATAAGAAGATATCATATAGCACTGGTTTAATAGATATATACAGAATTAGAAATCCATTGAACATGATATTCAGGCTTTGTTATTTTGACTTTCATTTCTCCTTTCAGTTTACCACGCAAACTACAAGAATTAATATGATTTCTCTCTTACTTTTATTTTTCCATCTTATTTTACCCATTTTCCTCACTTTTTATTGGCAGAGAAAAAGACTTTTCCTGTCTGTGTTTATATGTTCACACTTAACTGAAGTAGTTCGTCCACTTTGAACAAAGCCCTTGCGTGTACTTGGTGTGACAGAAGAGAACATCACCGTGACATTAAGTCCTTTTGGCCATTACATCGGCATGTGTTTTGCATTTCCCTTGGACACAGCTATCCTTAAACTGAAGTGCTGGCAAGTGGGAAGAAATCTAGCTCTTCATCCTACTTGTGTATCCTCACTTGAACAACAGCACAGGACAAAAAGCTCTTTCATTTCAACCACAGCCTGAAAACGTGGCAGCACCAGTTGTGATTCATATTTAGAGTTATGCATGCACCTTTCTAGAGTTTTCCCCATGTATGAATGTATATATATATAGTGTGTGCATATATATATATATATGCAGTATGCATGTGTGTGTATTTAGAGAGCTGCTGTGTCTGATGCTGACACCTGCATTAAGGTGGATTCTAGCTCCAAGCTGCAGCCTGTCTCTGCTTTAGGCCACCTCAGCAACCACAACACACTCTGGACTATCACAGCCATTTCCTCCAGCTGTAGAAGTCTAGATGAACTACATGATTGTAATATGGGGAGTGCAATCAATGATCTAATAAGAAAAGCTAAATAATGTCTTGTTGCCAGATAGAATAGAGCGAGGGAGCTCAAACAGCAAAATTTAAGGAATGAAATTGGCTGTGGGTAAAACAGCCCTGCAGAGGCTGCCCATTTTCCTAGCTTTCCATCAGGGTTAAAGCTTTTGTACAGTCCTTAACTTCCAATGCAATGGAATACTTGTGCACCTCCTTTTTTAGCTCATCAATAAATCCACTCTCTGGACACGTTTTCAGTTTTGTTGTGGGTTTTTTTTTTTTGTTATCATGTGGGTTTTTTAAGAAAGGAGTCAAATCCGTAGGTACAGTTTTTACATATACAACTCACTCAAAGCCAAGTGATTTAAAGGCTAGGAGATACTTACAGAGTTCTTTAGCCATTTGGGACTCCATGACATCCAAATTTAAATGCTAAACTGCAGAAAGGGCTAAAGTACAACCCCACCAATGAGATGATAATAGTTGAATATAGCTGAATTCTCATGCTTTCCCAGATTCTTGCTCACTTCAGAGTGATGAGACCACAAGACAGACAGCCATTTGTGACGAGTGGCAGAAAGAGGCCATTAGGAAAATGATTTGATTTCAGCATTGTTTAGTTTTGATCCAAAAGCAAAGTTTGATGCTGCTATGAATGAGACTACCGACATCTTCTCCAAATGCAAACACCCCTGGGTGGAAGAGGCTCTCTCCATGCTCTACACCTGCTCAGGCAAGTCTTTCACTATGCCTGAAACTCTATGCACCACAATAATTTGATGATAAAAGAGGACAGTGGTAAAGGATACAGCTGCTTGCCACTATTTATCTAGTTAAGGTGGTTTTCTGTGTTTTTTTTGTTTGAAGACAGACACTCCTGCATCAATGCCTCTAACTTTTGAGATGATCATTTGATAATTTCTGTCCCCTGGGAAGCCATGACAAGATCAAGTTATGAGGAAAGTTTTACCAGCAATCCATCCTCCCAGCAAATCCAGGGACTGACTCTGCTCATTATCATACTTCACTGTCATACAGAGATTAAAAAGTTGCTACTGTGTCTTAATTTCAGAAGGACACAGTTGGAGGAAATCTGTGGTATGAGCTTCCTGGGGCTGTTTTGCAACAATCCGGGAAGAAATGGAGAATATAGTCTCAAGGATGAGGAGAGATCATCAACATCCACAAAAGTTGAACTGAGAAGTAAAGTGCCTTAGCAGAACTGACAGAATAAATGCTATCAAAATTATGGATAAGTGTGGGAAGGGAGGCAACATATATAATCTGTCTCTGCAAAGGAGAGAACTCAGTCTCAGCTTCAGAGAAGTGCTGTCCTAGAGAATTAAAATGGACTGAATACAAGACATCTACCCCCACTGACATACTGTTTCCCTTAGGATGATTTGGGAGACATTTTTCATGTGGAGACATGAAATCCCACTGCTGTGGGATATCAAATTAGTGTCCACCTCACCAATATATTGCTTTACAAAAGTGGTGAGTTTACATTATTAATGTTGCTGCAGTTCCTAGACTTGAGGGAAAATTAGGTTGTTGTCCCATCCTCAGCATTCACATTAGCCTGTATACTATTGTCTCCTTTTGACTTTTTCTGCACTTGAACACTTTCTTTTGAGGCTGAAGTGGGACATTACTTCTCTGCAACACTTTACATTTGATTTGTTTTCATTAAGGCACAAATCAGGGAAAGCATAAAATCAAATGTGCCAAACAGTTGTTCTGCCTTTTGCATGTAAGGAACAGGCAATAGAAATTTGTATAAAATGCTCCTGATTTCCTATTTTTCTCTTCTTAACTGACTCTCCAAAGCTGCCTGTTTATACATTTTCTAATTGTTATTCTTTCATTTCTTCTAACTTTTCTCCTTTGAAAAGCAGTTCAGCCCAGAATGTCATTATGGAATTAGAAGATGAAAATCAGTAAATTACAAGTTAGTATCTACCTGCATGTAAAAAAAACATTTTCCCTTCCTGGAGCCTTGCCCAGAAGTTTTTCTGCACTTAGCAGACTGTTAAATAGGCCAGGCTGACCTGGGCATTTCTTTCAGAAGACATGTCTAAGTCAGAAAATGTCCCAGTCCTCAAAGACTGTTTTAAATCAAGATATAGACAGGCCTAACTGAAAGCAGCATTGCCTCAGCTTAGTTAGAGAAAGAGAAGGGAGATATACCCAAATATACCCAAATATATTCAGGTTTAGACTCACTGGAATCCAGAATCTGGATGCAGATTCATCCATAGCTGATGTTCAGCAACTCACCCATCTCTTTTATAATAGATCTGAGCACTCAGAAAAAGGCTGTCATTTGGGGTTTTTGATCACCTCCCCATACTCCATTACAGCTGTAGCAAATGAAGATGTAAACCATTCCTTGAGAGGGACATTCATGAAACAAATTTCTGTCTGTTAAACTAGGTAAGCAACACATCTATGCTAAGTCATTTTTCATTGTAATAGGATAGCACCAAGAGGGTAAACACGTTTTTCATCTGAAGTAGCTGCTTCCACAGCAGTCAGACCAGCTTGCCCTCCCAATCAGGGAGAGTAGAAGATACGAAAGCAAATATGGAGAAGTTTCAGAATGACTGAAGTAGAAACTGATCAGGATGAGTGGGAAGAGGTTTTGTTCAGAATCTTGCCTTTTGCTTTCTTGATAATGTCACTAGTGAAACAAGGGCTCCTACTAGGTACTGGGAGCCTCCTTTTAGAGCTGACCTGACTGACCCATTCAATCTTCCTCTCTGTTCTGCCATAAATTATTTTATCATCTCCTGCATAGCTAGACTTTCCACTTAACGTTTTCTTCTGGCTTATTGGAAATTTTCTTCATTCTAAATTTATGAACTATTACTCTAATTGCTGTCAACAATAAGATGCCAATATAGATCCAAACATATGCGGATTGTGCATAAGAAATGTTCTCCTATTTCACACCCTTTGCTGAATTTTCTTCTGGTCCTAACATGATATTTTTTGTTTTGTTTCTTTGTTTTCTGTAAACTCTCTCCATGAAGGCCCTATGCCACCACAGGAACCTGACTAGCTTGCTTCAAAATCTATTAGGAATGTTCCTTTAACAAGCCAGAGGGGCAGTTAAACGAAAGGACCATGAGGCATCACAGGAAACACAGGGGAGTTTATTTTCTTTATATTCATGGAGGTGGATATAAGAAGTCACATCTAAGTTTTGTTAAATGACAATCAAAGTGTTGGTCTCAACATCATTCCCAATTCCTGCCAGCTCCCTATGAAACATGGACTAGATTAACCAGTGTGAGACAATGGTGCAACAGTGTTGGCACTCAAAGTTGAGCCACTTCAAGTGAACTGATGCAGCATGTAGACAGACAAACCTTTGGTGAGTGAAAAAAAGTTTCCTTCTCCCTTTGCTTTCAACCAGACCTACCAAACCATTAGTTTAAGTCTGAGGCACAAGCACAGGTAGACCTGATTAGACCATGAACAAACCAAATAGCACCCAAAACCACCTAAATATGAGCCTTTATGATTTTAGATTTGGTCATTGCACCTCCACCATGTGTGGGGGACATTTTTAACTATACCACAGACTCAGGTATGTCTAACAGCATGGTCAAAATAACGAGGACATTAACACAGACTGCAAAACACACCCAAGGAGTCTGGGAAAGAATTGTGAGGCTAGTCTACCTTAAGCTATGTGCAGCCTTGGTTAGGAGGCTTCAGGAGTGTTTGGGAACAGAAGGAGTTGCCTCACTGTGAGTCCAGATCAGCCATACCCTCCGTGTGAGAAAAAAGAGGGCAAGCTCTACAACTGTTACAATTCTTTCTCATAATAAAGGGGAGTGATGTTAGTATGGAAAGAAAAAGACTCTCTGCTTGTCTACAAGCTAATCCCAAGAGAGAAATGTGATTTACTCAGGTGAACACAGCCTGCTGCAGCTTCACTGAAGTCAGGGGGTACCATGCAGGAGTACGGGGGAGACTGTTCCTCTTGACCAGCTTGCAGCCCACACAAATGGCAAAGATTATTTCTTTCTGCTGAATTTTAAGATTTAGAATTCCGAAGCAATGATTTTGAACTTAACCTGGGCACTGAAATCCCTTATGTTTCCTCTAAAAATTTTGGTCGGCTTGTTGTCAGCTCATTAAACAACCCTTTACTTTGAGACAGACCAGCCATTTGTCAGATCTTTTTTCTACTTTGTGACTTCCCTCAGGATTCAGAATAATTTAAATTAGGTAAAACTGAACAAACTGAAAAACAGCTGGTTGTAATTTTTCTCCTTTTTTTCCCTGCAGACTATATTAAAAAAAAAATCACAACTAATTTTAGGTTGACTGAGCTTTTCCCAAGGTTTTTTGCTTATATAAAAATGTAAGAAAGCAAAAGATACTGGTTTTGTATTTCCCTTCTGTTTTACTGAAAGATAAACCAAAAATTATTTCATTCCTATTGGCTTCAGGTCCCAAAAATTGTCCCTTTTTTGGTCAAATATATGAACTACCTCTGGTGGTTTTCAAACAGATTTCTCCTTTTATTTCCCACCAGACATACTATTTTTTAACCAGCTATAGTTAAGATTAACAGGAATATTGCAACTGATACAAAAGAGAGCTGGGTTAGGCAGAATCACAAAAATTTCAACTAGATCTTTTATGAAAATTATTTTCCCCCTTTTGTCAAAATTAACAAATAATACACAGCATTTTTCAGTTTTGATAGGTGAAATGGAGGACACCATCCACCAACACTGATATGCTGAAAAGCGGAAAGTTTTGTCATCATTCCACTTTGAAAAATCATTGCTAGAAAATCATGGAAAATTAGGACTCTTTTATGTCCAGTTGTTGTAAGATTTTAGATTTACTGCCAACATTCAAAATATGGTTAAGGAAAGGCGTGTTACTGGTTTTTACCTGTAGATGGTGACATTTTGGAATGAACATTAAGCACACATCCAAGAAAATCCCATACTTGTAAATACTCAACAAAATGCCCCCATCCTTTCCTTAAAGAAACAGTTTCATACAGTTATGCAGATGTAATCAGATATTAAGAAACAGGCCTCAATTTTTCAGATATAAGGTCCCAATCTTAAATATAAATGCATCCAGCCAGAGTGCTATGTTCACACAGGGTACCACTGGCTTCAGCAGAGCCCCACACAGGCTCAGGTTCTGCTTGCATGCACTAATTACCAGACTGAGACCTATGCAAGACTTGAGAAAAAAAAATTAAAAAGCTCTACATTTTCAATATACAATAGACATAATTTTCTAAATGAGTTTGGAGTCCTTTATTACAGGCCTCTAAAAATTGTTGTTAGGGTTATACATTAAAAATACTAAAGTAATATAAAAAAAAAGGATTTTTTTCTGTGTTTGCTTTTTTCCTTCTATGGTACCATTAAGCTATAAATAATTTTAGGATAAGATGCCTAGGTATAAATGAAACTGTTAACTGATCATGTTTGCTGATGTCCCTTTCTCACATTGCCCGAGTTGACTCCATTAATCCAGCATCTTCTCTTGTTTCTTGCCTTCCTTTTTCTTCTTCTTGGATTCTGTCAAGATATAACAAAAACAATAAAAAATTAGTGTCTAGCAGGCACTGCAATAAATTTCATTTAACACCCGTGGAAGTTCCTCTTTTTTTTTTCTCTCCAGCACATAAGAATTGTCTCCTCATTTTGAACAAAGAAAGGGAGAAGAGAAGGAAAAGAAGAAAAATAACAGGAAAGGTCGAGGCAGTAGAGAAGATAGAGAGGGAGTTG
The DNA here is from genome assembly GCF_023055355.1 of Agelaius tricolor. NCBI lineage: Eukaryota > Metazoa > Chordata > Aves > Passeriformes > Icteridae > Agelaius > Agelaius tricolor. The sequence goes on from NW_027269263.1 coordinate 11,501,936, forward strand.
CATGTTCAGTTCAGAACCCTCCCTATCTGAGGGCTGACCCTGTTTGGCATGCAAAGCATTGTCTCAGGAACTTGCTTGGAAAATAAGAAAACAGCAGGCATCTCCTGGAGAAACCAGGTCACGGCTCAGTGGAGAGCGGGAAGAAAGCACTGCACACACTACCCACACATACACCCTTCCCCTGCTTCCTTTCTGTCTCATTGTGAGCCTTTGGCTTTCTCTGAATGTGTGAGCAGCTCCAGAGCAGGAGGAGAAAGCTCTCTTGTTTCTCCAGCTCCTCCACTGCCAACCCTTCCCCGTTCCCCTGGGACAGACACCTATGTGCACTCGGGAGGCAACGGGAGCACGGCCTGTGTGGGATTCACAATCTCTGAAGCAGTAGAAGAAGCAGAAAAAAGAATAATCAAACCAATTTTTATCTCATTTGCTGCTCCTGTGTTGTGCCAAAGTAGAATGCAATATGGAGACTGTTTACCCAGAGTGATGGGGTTTTGTTTCCTTGGCCTGTCAGGGCCAAGCGTGTGTGCAGACTGTCGGTCAGCAGACAGCCACAAGGTTCTGGGCAGTGGAGTGCTTGTGCAGATTCAGTTTAAATGTAGTATAATATAGTATAAAATAATATAATAAAGTAATTAATTAACCTTCTGATATTACAGAGTCCTCCTTGTCATTTTCTCCCCATCATCAGGATTACCCTCCTTTTACCATAGGCCTGGGGTCCTGGGAGCATGGCCTGTCCAGCCAGCTGAGACTGATGGGATGAGCAAAGGAACAAGGAGCATCTGCTTCTCTAATTAATTTGGGGTATGTAAGGGAAGGATGGGAAGGCACAAGTGAAAATTTGTGTGTTGTACTACCACCTGCAGCAGTTTTCTCTGTACTCTAGGGTAGCGTGGTGTTCAGCAGGTAAAGGAAATTCACAGAGGGACCTTGGAAATTAAAACAAATTAAGAGGATTAGGTGCTCTTGTGTCACATGTCACCTTGTAATGGGGAAAGTAACAGCTCTCACTGGGAACATGAGTGAATCCCTATTGATACCAGCACAAAACAGCACAACAGGTAGCACAGAGGGATGGAAACAAAGCTTCTGTGAAGCATCTCTCCTGGAACCAGAACATCAAGCAAGCAGACCCAGGTTTGCCTAAACCTGGACATCATTACTCAAACCAATCAAAACTATTATAGAATCATAGAATAACCTGAATTAGAAGGGATCCAGAAGGATCACTGAGTCAAACTCCTGGCCCTGCACAGGACCACACAAAAAAATCACACCATGTTGCCTGAGAGGGCTGTCCGAGCACTTCTTGAACTCTGCCAACCTTGTTGCCATGAACACCACCTCTGGTTAAATAACAGCTATCACCTTGAATGAGAAGAAAAGCACTTAGCCCCTTAAGCTGGAATTGTTATTTTTAAATATGATTCTTTCCCCTCTACATAACATAGTCAAGGAATCACCAGTTGTGCTAAAAACAGCTTGTTTTCATTAAAGTCAAGGCAACTACACCAACTTCTTTCAGGTATGGATAGGGCCAGGTACCTCCAGCAGAAGGCAAATTTAGGCTACCACATTTCTCTGATGGTTGTTTTTCCTTTTCCCTAGTGTTTCAAACCAACATTTTTTTCTTCACCTGTTATAACAAAACAAAAATTGCTTCCAATAATCCTTTAGTCAAAGCAAAATAAAATACTTGTTTAGTCATATAACCTCCTCTAAAATCTCTTTCCCTTAAAAACTTTGCTTAAATTTCAAAGGGATAATAATTTCAAAGAGATAATTTAAAAGAAGAAGTGAATTTTTTTTAAATTTGAAAACTAATTTTTTCCCACTGCTTTTGCATGTGTGTGTCTGCTTGCATATGCATCTGAATGTCTGTAGTCTGGAGCTATTCACAGAATCTGACACTATTTCATAACCTGTCATTAGAAAAAGTAATCTTTCATTGACTTGGTATCTAATTTGCTTTCAGCTACAGCTTTGCCTCCACCCTGCAAACTTCCTATATTCTCCCTCAATCTCTTTTACCCACATCCTCCAGTTCCTCTAATTTTGCCTCTCTATAAGACTGCCCCTCCTGGATTCTGCATTGATTGCACTCTTCTTCATACTTTTTATTCCCCACACTACACCACTTTCTCTGAAAGAACAGTGGCATTTTATCAATCAGACCAGCACTGGAATCTGCAATGTTTATTTAGACCCAGCAGAAGCAGCAGGGCACAATGCAGACTTGAACCACATTTACTAAGGGCAAAGGAGACACATAAATGCAGGCAGACTGCTAACAGGACTCTGCAGAAGAGTTTGTGCAGCTCATGGTAGGAATGAGGTCAGCACCAGGAGAAGACTTTGGTCTGGAGTCACATGAATGCACCATCCTCACTTGACCTGAGGTACCAGACAACCCACTGTTTATCCATTTGCACTTAATGGTGCATATCTCTTCCTTTCTCAATTCTTCCCCTTTGTCTGCCTTGTGGTAATTTGCACATCCTCCAAACTTCCAAACCCATCTACCTCCAAAGACAAGTGACTCTGCTTTGGGCCTCAGCAGAGTAAAACTGTCATGAGCCAGATGGAATTCCTCCCTCATTAAAAGTACTCACAACCACCACAGCTTCATCTTTCAGATAGGTAATCTGGATTGATGCACAGCATATTTGCTCCATGAAATGACAAATCTACACACAAATGTGGGTGTATTAAAACAAAACAAAAAAAAAAAAAAAAAGAGGAGAAAAGGAAACTGCCCAAATATTTCCCAGCCCTTAGGCTCTTTTATGATTCCCACCACAGATACCAATACCCATGTGCTGACCTCTTAAAATGTTGATGTTCATATGCTCATGCAGAAGTCTGTTTACAGCCACACTGTACCTGTTTTGATTATGATCAGGCTATGGTACGCCCATGGCTAACAATGTATAAAGTTGTTTAAGATGCACTTTGTTCATGTTTTTTCATTTCTCTTCATACTCTTTGCATTTGTGTCATTCAGGTTTTTATTGTCCTCACCTCTGTTCGCCCTATGCTACGATTTCTACTTTTATGACAACTGCTGGGTCACAGCCACACTGGGAACCACATCACCCTGATCACCCTGCCAGTGCTACCCTCCCCAGAGAAACCAGGAATGACTGAAATCACCATGCTCAAAAGGCTGACAAGTTCAAACAATGAGAGTTATCTGCCAGCTCATCAGTCCCAAACTCCAGCATTTGCCAGTTAAGTTAGGGGAAGATCCCCTCAGTACACTGTCCAACAGTCCCCTTCAGTTGCCTGTTCCACACATGAAAATGATCAAAATTCAATTCAGGTTAGCACAGACTGGATGTTAAGACCTTCAGTTCAGCCATTTCCTACCAGGCATCTTAACATGGTCCATCAGAAATTACAGTGCCTAAGCAGAGCCCACTGAGACAGCCTGTGTGATGGAGGAGCACAAAGATGATTCCACATCTCACTGGCACTGCAAAGCAGTGGGACCCCAGCAACACTCAGCACTGAGCCAGAGGGGAGCAGGAAAAGCTGCTCAGTAAGCAGGAGCTATTCTGAGCAGAACCCTGCCACTTTCAGGAGTTTGGGCCTACAGCAGCCTCCTTCTCCCCACCCACCCCACTGAGTGCAGTATTTCCACAGGCAGAGCCACAGAGCTGTGCACCAGCTGTCCTTTGCCTCCAGGGAATGTGTTTGCTGCAGACAAGCACTACCAAAAATATAGAGAGACGCTATGGTAAAAACACTTAACCAGATGAAACTCAGGTTCACACCAGCCCACGCAGCATTTGAATCTAAATCTACTCACTGCCCTATTTGCTTTCAAGTTAGGTGGCCCACTTGTGCCAGACACCAGTTGGTGGTATCTTTAGGAGCTATCTATGGTAGAATTCAGGGTCCAGAGAGGCAGAAGCAAAGCAAAAAGAAGGATGAAAATCCTGGATTTCAGAAGAGCAGACTTTGGTCAGTTCAGGGACCTGCTCATTCAGGCTAAATACCCAGGAGCAGGGCGCATGCAGAGAGCAAATTCCAAATGCCTGGTAGTCCCTGCAGTGTGCAACATCCAAGCATTGCACAGCCACTCTGTTCCCCCCGGAACCAGGGCACTTCCAGCAAGATCAAAAACCAAACAGCCCTGCAGGAGCAAACTGTGCCAATGCACAAGCACTGGATTATCTAATCCTTCATCACCAGAATAACCCTACTAATAGTCACAAAACATGGAATTATTCACAGGATTAAAAACTGGTCACGGATTAGCACTGGACCCACTTTCTGTGGGCCCAAGATGATCAGTAACAAAAATTCCAGACAGGTTCTTAGCAAGTAAACAAGTTAATTTGATTAGCAGAACTTTATCTGTGCAATTTCGAATTGCAGCACTCCTCTTTAAACAGTCATCTTTATTCCAGAATCTCATTCTTACTATGCAAGCAGCAAATGAAAGTAATTCAGTTGAGCAGGAGCCACACACCATTTGAAGCCACTCTTAATGTATAAGGCACAAAAGGGAGGTAATTACATTTTAATGGAAGTCAAGCTTTGTAAGCCAAGATTTGCAGGTCTTAATTTTCAGTTGTTGAAAAGAAGGTAACAATTCACTCACAGCACTGCTGAACTTTTGTGCATAAAAGTCAAGCAGTGTCCCCAAAAGTAATATAAATCATACAAAATAGCAAAAGCTGTGCTGATAGAAGGTTAGAGTAAAAAAGTTCCACATCAGATTTTCAGGATACAATTTTCCCAGGGCCTAGCACTCACTCAGTTTTACCATACTCAGAGGAAGGCATGTTTTAGAAAGATCTCTCTACCTCTCAATTGGAGGAAATTTTCCAAAGCACCAGATTTCTATGGTGGTAAAGGGCAATGGTGCCATGGGGTGCCAGGGAACTTCTGAATTTTGGGGATGAAATACCTGTTTCTGTGGAATGGAGAAGTCTTAGCTTTGGTATAATCCAGGATTTAATACCTTGGAAAAAAAAAAACAAACTCACAGAGATTCACACTCCTGTCTAAGAACATAAACTAATATTTTGTGATTTCCAGGACTGTAAAAGTATCTGGATTTCTGAAAACCCTTTAAACATAGTATTTCTTTTTCTTGTAGAGGAAGAGAACTTTTCATGGCTATCTAAATCCTTTTCTTCCTTTTTTCCTGTACTATATACTGCATTTATGTATTCCAAATGGTTTAAGGAAGAAAAACTGTATTATGATAGCAATTTTGCTCCCTAATGAATTCTTCTGAAAAGACTCTTTGAGAAACAAAGCTCTACTGGATAAGGGAAAAAAGCAATAATCCACCAGCTGAACAGCAGCAGAAGGCACCTCTCCAGTCAATGACCCTGATGTACTTTTACTTCATTAATAGATTAAAATTGATTGCATCCCTTATATTTTAACCTGTGCTTCTTACCAGCTTTCTCTAGTTATCTGTGTTCCTCAATTTCCTCACACTTGTGCTCACTCGCCTCCATCACGTTTTGTTCTGCTTCTCACTTTGCTAAAGTTTTGTTTTGGATAGACTTTCATTTGTTCCCAGTTGAACACAAGAATTACTTAATTTAGACCTAAAGGCTGCAGCTGCCCCATTTAAGTCAGAAGGTTATGCTGCAAAGTGTGTTAGGAATGGGGAATAGTCAGATTTATGCTTATAACAAAAACTAATGTATCCAACAAAGGAATGGAACCAAGTCACCACTCAAAGAAAATGTGTCAATTATTTTCTTTTCTCATTAGAATTGCAAGAATAAATAAATGTAGAGGAAAAATAATCCAATTTGTTCTAAAATGAGCCACAAAACCCTGAAATGATCTTAGACAGTCAGAAGCCACTTCTTGAATCTGACATACTGATGTAAGACCTTTAAACTCTTTCCTTTAACATCCCAACTTAAACTAGTCAGGAATTACAGGGGGCTTTTATTTAAGAGATAATTTGCTGAAACCAAGGATTTTCATCAGAAAGGTTTCGCTTTGAGGATTTTCTTTCTTCAAAGATTTGGGAGAAAAAGTTTCAGAGCTGCCTATGCAGAGGCACTCAAAAGACCACAAAGACACACACAACTTCTGACTTTGTTCAACGGCCTAATAGCCTGAAGGCAAAGAACATGAAAGTTCCATCTCATTTTCTTTACATCTATGTTAGCCCTTAAGATGTTAGATCTTAAGAGCAAGTATTCAGAAGACTGCAATGGATAAACTTTTCAAACCAAGGCTGTTTTGCAACTGGAGCCTGCTACAGGGGTCTGGCTAACACTTTCAGAAGCTCCCTTTGCTCTTCCAGTTGGCTTCTCGTCAGCCTCGGGTACATTCACACTGCTGCTTCTGTAGGGCAGGGACTTTCTCAGTGCTCTTCATCATGTTCTGAGCTCAGCACGAGAGGGACACAGTCCCAGCTGGCTCTTCAGCCCCCTCCCTGTCTATGCTGCACACGAGATCCCTCTTAATGCCAGCAAGACAGGTGCAGGCACAGGCTGACACATAAAGGGTTTACTCGCTGCATTCACATGTCTGCAGGAGACTGCTGGAGACAGAAAGCTTTAATAATCCATTTGGACTTTACTATATACCTATACAGACAGTTATTTGTGGTAGAATCTCAGTAGAGAACCTATTTTATTCATTTAGCTCTTGAAAACCAGGCACACGGCCTTCTCAGCTGTGCTTTCTGCATCTGCCCCAGATGAGCTCTACCCTTGGGGCACAGGACACGAGGTTGGCTTTGATCAGTGCTCCCCACTCTGCAGAGTCACCTGCAAAAGTTTTTCAGTAAGCGCAGATATAAGGAAATATAGAGTGATGGCAATGTGGAAAATGAGACGGAGGGATAAAAAGATGGGGGGGAAGAGAGCTTGAAAAGAAAGGAAGTGAAGAAATAGAAAAGGAAAAGAACAGAATGGAAGGAACAGGACTTCCTCTCTGTGTCACTGCTGGGAACAGTAATGAGGGTGAGCATTTGCTGATGGCATATCTTTTATCACAGCAAATCCCATAGCTTAAGGCATTTTCATGGCTTAAGGGCACTACCTAATGCCAAGGAGGCTGGGCTGCTCTTACAAGCCAAGAAAGCGAGGCAATGAGCACATAACAGAATTGACACACACAAGGCTATTTAAACTTTCACTCACAGAGGTCTGCATTAAAACCTAGAAGGAACTGCTGCAGGTACAATAGTGTTAAATGAGAATTTGTCAAATTCAGTTCTTCATCTTTTGGGGCAGCATAGAAAAAGAAAAAAATTATCTGAAATGCAAACCACGGGGTCAGACAAACATGGAGATTAGGGTTTCCATGAAACACTCCAGAGTTTTTCTTTCCAAAAACACCTATGAAAGCTGCAGAACAACTAAAACTTGCAAAATATTTAGTTTAAAAAAAATATTTCTTCACTCCCTCTCCTACATGCATTTCCTTCTCCCTGGAATTAGGGTTGTGTCATTCAGATTGATATTATGCTATGATCTGACAAGGCATTCAAATTATTTATCCAAACAGTAAAATTTTTCACAGGTACAAAAGCAATCTCAAGGGAAACTACAGCACAAAGCCTCCAAGAAACATAAGGAAATGGAAGCAGAAAAGCAACCATGAAAAGACATCCAAACTTTATTAGTCATGGGCTGCACTGGCAGCTTATAAACAGCTTGAGGCTGGTCCACAGTGTAAGCATCATTGTGTTTTGTTTTTCTCATATAGCTTATTCTCATTCCCACTGAAATTGAGAAACATCATATTTCCTCCTGTCACAGCAGCAAGGAGTCAAATGACAGAGTCATGTCTCAGAGCCTAAAGTTTCCAGTGAGTTCTACTTCACCTTGGAGCACGAGCCTTGTCCTCAGACTAGCACTGGGAAACACAACCAAACATTTAGTGCCCAGTCTCTCCCCTCTGGACCACTGTTTCTTCTCTTGGTTTTCACATTTCCCAGCGCCATAAGGCATAAATTATTCATGGCAAAACTGCTTCTCACAATGTTTATGCAGTGCTTAGTACAATGGCACCCTTTTTCAGCTGAGGCCTCTGGGCACTCATGCAATACAAATAATCATGATGATAGCAACAATAATAACAGCCAGCTATGCTTTTCCCACTGGGCACACACTCCAATGTCCTGTCCCACAGAGCTCAGATCACTGTATTCCTCTACAGGCTCCTGGTCAGTGCCAGGGGCCATTTTTCAGTAAACCTGTCTCACTCTTTAGAACAAGAGAAAAACCTCCCAATTTTACCTTTCAGGGGTTTTTTTTAACTATGACAGCTGTTTCCTAATAAGAGAAAATCCCTCATTTTTATAACTAATTAGTTTGAGAAGATTCTATTATTCTGCCTCCTGTAATACTAATTATTACACTAGCTGCATGCCTGCACGACTAATGAGTTACATTAAAGCTGGGGAATTCTAAAACCTACAGAGGGAGATAAAGCATGACTGTGAAGCCAAAACAGGAGACACCAGCATCTTTCAAAGAATACAAAATCACAGCCCTAACAAGTAATTTCCTCCCAACAAGTCTGCGTCTCCTCCTGCTGCTTGGTGCTGTTGAACAAAGGCAAAGTTGAGGGAGGGCACCCCAGAAAATGCAACTTGTCCAACATGCAAAATGAAGTGGTGCAGTTTCATCAGTGCACCCCCCAGTTTGTCTGAGGAACAAATGGCTCAGGAGAGCAAGTCCCTCATACACCACTGTCAGCTCCTTGCAACAACCAGCAGCCAAGCCATCCTGCCAAAGCTGGTCAGTCTGTTCTGGAAGCACACTGCAAGTAAGATGTTCCCCCAACAGGCAGGAGTCTGCCACTGGAGTGCTCAGAAACCACATGCTGTTTTCTGCTCCTGCCAGCAAAGTAAAGACAGGGGACACCTGCTCATTAACACAAGTCCATCTCTATAGTTTGACAAGAAGCTTCGTAAGAAGACCCAGGGTAAAAGGGTGTTTAAATACTGATGGGAGTCCCCTGAGATGACTGACATAAAACCAAGGACCCTGATTAAAGGCTGCAGTTCAGACACTCACTTTGAAGTCAATTGTCACATTCTGATAATTTTATTTACATGATAAAAATGATCAGCAGCTCCTGATAATTTTAGTTGCATGATAAAAGGGAGCAACAGCTACTAGCTACATGCCTGGACTAGCCATTGATACTTAGTCAATCTGGGAAATCATTTAGCCTTTCTGACTTTCAATTACTACTTTTCTTCTAATTAGACTTCCTGAGCTCTAAGGAGTGATAGCAGGATTAGCTAATTGCTGCCTGTAAAGATATACAGATAAAAGAAACAAGGTAGGGCAGATTATTTATACTTCACTCAACTCTGAAGTAAAACTCTTCAAATGATATTAAATTATTAAAAATACAGAGTGCAGTCATTTCCTCCATGCAGTGGCATGCACATTGTGACAAACACAGGGATCTGTACTGACACCTTGCTATGCTCTCAAATGCTAAACCTGATCTGAATTATACAGAAGAGATTACAGCCAGTAACAGCTCAGTTAGGTCTTGCCTTAATGTGGGAAATCTTTCCAAACACTGCATGTTGGAGGATATTATCTTTGGTTGGCACCCCAATTACTAAAGACAACAGTGGTGTGAGCAGTGTTAATATTTGCCAACCTTAGCACATATTGTTCCTGTGTGGCAAGGACTGAGCTGAGCCATGACAAAGTAACTCAAAGTTGTGATATACTGTAAATTGATAAAGAGTTGGGAAGGGAGATTTATTAAAAAGAGCTACATACAGCCAGATGAAAAAGTTACTAGAAAGGAGCATAATTCAAAAAAAATGAAGGGTACATTGCAGAAAGGGCAGGCAAACTACTTATTCTATTTAATTTTATCTTAATCAGAAGAATAAATATCTGAAAGTACAACAGTTATGGGGAGAGAGAGAGAAAGAATGAGAGTGACCGAAAGAGTGTAGGAAGAAATAAAGCCCATCAGGCAAGCCAGCTCAATGAAAAGAAATCCCTCCTCTCTTAGCAGTCCAAGCCAAACGTTTCCTGAATCCTGACAATCCTCCATTCTTCTGCTTTCTGGCTGGCTGGAACCTGAACAAGCGCCAGTCAAGTCTGGGTGGGTGTGGAGCTGGCCAGATGGAGGATGTCGGAAGCATTTTGTGCTCCTCAGCACAAGTTGGCCATTAGAGCAGCCACTCGACAGAAGTGCCTGAGTCTGTCACATCTGTCAGGACAGTTTAGGGAGACCTTCAACATCACCAGCCTTGCAGACACTGATTAGAATGTGCGATTGTGTGTGCTAGAGAAGAGGTGCCTGCCTCCACTGGGATTTTTTCATGAAAATCATCCTTTCATCCCTTCTAGACTTCGTGACAGGCTTTCTCATGACCTCATTTGGGGACTAAATACACCACAAACCGTGGTGCCTGGGACATCACTATCACGTTGCTGACAATCTGTCTGCCTAAATGCACAGTATTCAAGAAGGAAAGATGTTTTTCATCCTGTCTTACCTACACTTTAACCCAGCAGCCCAGGACCAAGCCACTGTCTTGAAGTCTGAGAACATGTGAGCAAAGCTATGGAGAAAAGAGCTTGTCAGGAAACCAAGTAAGATTAAAATTCCTGGTTCATCATCTACTCTCATCCTTAAAAAAAGTTGTAATCCATAAAGCAGCTGCTAAGAAGTAGAAAGTACTGACATAGAGCACTTGCTAAGAAGAAAATATTTATTTTTTTAGTTTCCAAAATAATGAAGAATGCTTAAAAAGGTTTAAGCTTTTCTATGGATGCTTACTAAAGATAAAAGAAATCCATAAAAACACTTAGGTTGCCATTATGAAGAAGGATTTGATTCCCAAAGTTTATAAGCATCTCCTGCTTCAACTTAGCACAAGTTTTGTCAGAGATCATAGAAGTCCTAGAAAACCAAACTATATTTTATCAAAAAATCTGTAAAACTATAAACCCTGAGGGTTTTTTTTGCAGGTATGATTTTCCTTTCTGTTAAGAATAGATCCAACTCCTATGAACAGCAGAAGTTTTTGAAATTGTTAAGTGAAAGGAGGCTCATCCTATCAGCACAGCTGCCATATGTTGATGGGCTGGAAAGGTGGACAAGTAACAGCAGAGCAGCATCTACACTTAAGATCCATCAAATGGCATTTTCCTCAAAGAGCAGAGAAGGTGAGGAGAAACTTCAGACACCACATCCCATGAAGGAAGGAAATGTGTCAGGTGAAATTTGATGCACAATGCTTCCTTGGTCAGGCCTAGACAAGATAACCTGTCTTACCCAAACAATTCCTGGAGTTCTTAAATAACCACATTAATTAATTTGTTTTTAAATTAGGGAGAATTTTGAAGGTCTCAGATACTCCCCATGCAAGCAATGATCAAAATTAAAATTCTATTTAGCTAATTTAGTGTGTGTAATGCACAATAAGAACAATGAACAATAAGTGGATGAACAACATGAACAATAAAGTGGGTGTCCTCTGTAGAGGACATGCTTGGAATACTGTTTACATTCCAGTCTCTCCATAACAAAAACTCTTTTGCAATAATAGAAGGAATTTAGGTAAGTCCAATAATGAGTATTCTTATAGTGGATAAATTCTTACACCAAGAAATACTTAAGTCAGACGCTTTAAAAGATGGCAAGTGACAAAAAATTAAAAGAAGATATATAAAAGTACCATTGATTGGAGAAGCTAAACAGTGGCTTTTACTGGCCTCATTTACAGTATGAAACCAAAAGGAAAATGGATATAATGAAGAGGTTACAAATACAACCTCATAGAATAAAAATTTCACCTCACTGGAATGCAGTTATTCAAGAAAATCAGGAAAACAACACTTTTTTTCTGAATATACCGGTATTTTTCAGTGCAATGTTTTCTGTCTGCTTTTGGTGCTCTCAGCCTGCTGCTGTCAGAGAGGCATTCACTGGTGCACCTCTGGAAGCAAAGAGCAGTCAGAGAGGTGATCATTCACAGTAAACCAGATTCCTGAACTGCTGAGCCCCTGCTGACTGCTCTGCTGCCAGAGCACCCAAATGCCAGGCAGCCCCTGCCCTGCTTGGCCAGGCAATCCCAGCAGGAATGGCCAGCCCTGGATCAGCACCTACAGATCTAGCTGGATATCTATACAGACCTTTCACACCTCAGAAAATGAGCTCCTGCTTCCAAATAATGCATCATGGGCTTTCTTTGTTATACTCTTGAGGCAGTGATGCAAAGTTAGGGGTGAAAAAGGAGCCTAACATGTAACTTCAGACCATTTGAAGTGCTCAGGCCATAATCCAGTTCTTCCCATTTCCAAATAAGGAAATTCATTAGGATTCTAGCTACAGATTGAATGCAGTTTAAATATTTTCCTTTATCTTAGTTGTGGGTTTGGACTTACCTCCAACCTGTCATTTCCTTCACCTCAGGAAGAAAGCAAATGCTCTCATTTCAGCCAACATGCCAGCACTCTGATTTTTAACTCAGAAATAAAGTTCAGTGGGGCAAAACTCCTCACACAGTACTAATCTGCTTGACCTAATTTCTTCCTCTAGTTCCTTCTCCTGGTGCCAACACACTGCCCAGTGTAGCTCCCTTGTAGTTATACCCACAGATCTGCAATATGGACTTAGCTCTGAGCCCAGGCAGGCTGTGTGTGTGTGACTCCCATGCCTGCTGCTCCTACTAATGCCAACAGCAGATGAGTGAGCAGGTGGCATGCAGAAGATTTCTAATGCAGATCAGGAGAGCAGAACTGCCCACAGTTATTATGATTAAAAACCCACATTTGTACCTATTTTTCTTTTTGCATTCCTTCAAATCAAATAAAGCCAGGTTTCGTAATTAAGTCAAACCCCATAACTGGTTGCTGCAGTCAGCCCCAATCCAATTTTCAGTCTCAGCTATAACTCACTCCTAGACTCTAGAATCAGTTAAAGTTGACTCCAATCCAGCAATTTCTCAAGCTCTGCCTTTAAAACTCTAACTTGAAAATGAGCCTGTACCACCCAAGAGCACTGCTCTCACAGACAATGATGCATCAGTGCTCTGCTTTGTCCCCCTCTCCCCCTGCTCTGACTGCCACTGACAGGATATATCTATATGACTCATGGCAGCAGGACAAGGCAGAGGCTCCAGGGGCAGAGACCTAATGGCAGCACAATAGGAAGCCTCATTCAGTAAACTCCCAAAGGCAACTTAGGCATGGAAACTTAGTGAAAAAAAGAGAACAGCAAAAATATGAAAAAAAAACCTGCCCCCCAAACTGCTAAACAATAAAATCACACATCTCAAGGCCCTTCCTGCATTCCCGTCCAATCACTTCAATCCCTAAATGATGTTTTTTGTCACCAGCTCAGGTGGTCTCTGAAAATCTAGTTGTAACTTTGCTGCTCCACAGCCAGCCACTGTCTGCACAGGTTCTGGACTTGTCTGATAACGCCATGGATGGTGTGCAAGGAAAACCAGCAACATGGATGGATGGATGCACGCACACACACACACACACACACACAAAGTGCCTGCAGCTTCTCTGGTTTCTCAAGCAGAGCAGGCCACCTGCAGGTACTCCTCTGATCCATGGTGCACCACAGCCCACAATTTGAAAATTGCTTGTCCCAGGTGCACCTGTCACACTTAATCACATTTATTTGTATTGCTATCCAAGTATTCAGAGCCTGGAATGTGTCAAACCCTGCTGGTTTTAAGTAAACAAATGTCAGGGTAGCATAGCTTTTATAATCTACTTAAAACATATTACTTTTGTATCTCAAACAAGATCTCACAGTTTTAGCTCCCCCTATAAATCATCCTATACACCTAACACCTGCTCTTCCAACAAAAGAGTACATTAAAAGGCTTTAATGATTAGAAAGAAAATAAGTTTTTCTAAGGGCCACCTGGAAACACAAATGCAGGGCATATGTCTTTCTGTGTACCAGGAATTATACTGTCAGTCACATTTAAATAAGATATGTACATTCTGTACTGTTCTTCCTGCTATGTTTGAATAAAGAATAAACAGCCCCAAGGGTGCACAATATTATCATATTTCAGTGTGCACTGAGAAGAATATGCTTTCAATGTTACTTGTCCAGAGGAAAGCAGTCCTTTTTTTCAACTAGTCATTATTCACTACCAAAGAGAAACTATATAAAAGATGTCTTTATCAAGGGATATTTTTTCATGTTATAATTATTATTCTGCTCCCATCGATGAGTGAGTGACAAAAAGAATCTTTACTCTGGAAGTCTAATTGTGTAAGCAAACTGGTAACAGTACAGGTGGTCTAAAGTTAAAATGGGAGCTCTAATCTTCAGTTTACTTTTCAAGTGTGAGACAGCCTTGACTGTGCAGCTCAGGAACATTCCCTGCCTGAGCATCGACAGACAGGAGCAGTGCAGAGCTGAGGAAAAGCCATGAGAGTGCAATATCCTGTACAACTGAGCTCCCACTGAAGCATGCAGGACACCACAAACCCAGTGATTTAAGTGAACTATCATGCAGCTTTCAGCAAATGGAGTTTACCTTGAGGTTTGGGTTTGGTAAGCTTCCCACAGGGTTTTGAGATTGTGACAGTCTTCTGGCAGTCAGCGTTATGAAGGGCTCTCTTTAGGTTCCCAGTCCGAGTCTTCAGGGCCGTGTTCAAGTCACATTCTCCCCAGGCCTGGAACTGGTACTTGCACTCCGCTGCAGCAAGGGAAAAAAAGGGCAAAATTTAAAACACAATGACTGAGCATGAAAACAAAAATGTTGTGAGTCTAATAGGACATCACAGGCAGCTGGTGCTTGCAGACAAAAAGATGTGTAACTGAAGAAAAGAATCCCAAGAAAACTTTAAAGATTATTTGCGGTGGTAATTGCAGTATCCCCCCCTCCCCAATGCTTTAAAATTTAATCCTCTTGCCTTTGCATGGATATTGCATTTTTTGGCATATAAAGAGAAATCGATTCAGCTATGAATATGAACAGAACAACAACAACAAAAAAGAAAGAAACAGCAGAACAACAGTTTGAAATGTCGTTTACATTCCATATGTTTGTTTCTCCATTTGTGTGACACCAGAGGTTACCAAATAAAGCTTGAACAGTTTCTAGAATGTATGTGCACCCATAAACTTCTCAAGTCTAAAACTGAAGCACTGATTGTGTTGGTAAGGTCACAATAATTTCAAAATCATGCAAGCTGTTTACTAGTTAAAAAAGCCAAGTTTGCAAGAGTAATCAAATTTGAGTTTTGGACAGACATCTTGTCCAGGACAGATCTGACATATCTTCCCAAACTGGTACATAAAAACCTTCTGAACTGAATGGTAAAAATGAAATCCCCTGGTTTGGAATGATAAAAATACACTGGTCTTCACTCCCTCCTTTCACTGCACACATGGGTAGCCAGCACCCCATGCTCCACATCACACATTGCAAAGTCTGTGACAACCATCGCAGAGGTTCACAGCTGTGAACTTGCACTGCTGCCCTAAACAGGGCTGAACACCACAGAGAGCAGATCCCAGCATGCAGGAAGGCAGAGTTTGTAATAAGTAAGTTATAGGGACTCTCTGCAGAGGAACTCTGAGTTAGCTGCCTTCTGATGCCCTGCACGTTCTAGCTCTGATGAACCAGAAATTCAGGACTAACGCCTTCTCCAAGACATCTGCAGAACTAAGCAGAAAAAACAGACTTGCTGCTCGATACTCAAAATAAAAACCAAAGTAAATCCCTTAAGAGAGGGATACTGACCTCCAAATTGCTTCTTCCAGTTGCAGGGAATCTTACACTTCTGAGTCTTGGTGGTTTGTTTGCACTCAGCTCCAGTGCGGGTGCCCTCGCGTGTGCCCAGGCCGCAGTCACCGCTGGTGGGCACACAGACACTCCACTGCCATTCCCCACAGTCAGACTTCTTCGCCTTTTTCTCTGGATGAAGACAAGAAACCAAGCAAGAGAAGTTCTCAGTACCCAAAGCATGCAGAGAAGTTGCCTAAACTTAAACAAAGTCACAGCACCTGGAAGGGTGAGTAAGGAAGACGTTTGTAACACAATGGCCTTAAAAGCAAAAGGTCTGACATCCTCTTCACAATTCTGCAGAGACAGATCAGCCCCTTTGAGTCCAAAGCAGGATGATCATTCAAACTCAGTCCCACTGCCATGTTTACTAGTCCATTCAGATATTCTCAAGTGGATTCTCATCTTCAGAAATCTAAAAACCCACAGGGATCACTGACCAAAACCGTAGAATGGGTCTCACTCAGACAGCTCTGTCTCCAGTAGCTGGTGGCATGCAAATATCCTCAGTTCCAGCTGAAGCACTATACACTATACAATGAGAAATCTATGTGCTGAAATTGTGTATCAGAGGATTTGAACACCTCCAGGAAACAGGTGTGGGATGCAAACTTTTGATTTGCTGTACCATGTCACATTTTATATAACAGTATACTTCATAGGCAAAGGAGCTACATGGAGAAGTACACTTGAAGTGCTCTTAATTCAGGTGGGTTTGTTGCTCAGGGAAAAAAGTAAGGAACATGATTTTATTTAGATCCTTTAACAAAGTCTTATGAGAAAAGATAGCAGTGTTATCAAACCCAAGGATTCACAAAAATAATTACTTAGGACCCTAAATTATCACAAGTAACTGTAAATATATAAAATTTCTTTTCTTTTAGGTCTTGCATGTTTATGCTATCATTTTCTCATATTTCCACAAAGCCAAAATGGTTAAAAAGCTCCTTTTTTTTACTGGGAACACTAATTCTGATGGACTCACAGTTCATACTATCTGGTCGATATAAGTCGCCTGAAAATAATAAGACCTTAAGAAAAACACATTCTTTAAAAAATGTCAAAACTGAGTTTGACAGATATGAATTTTCCACCCTGGGCCAGTTTCTCTTATAATGAGGTCTGAGTTCATCACTGACAGAAAGCAACTACTGCTGGATGTCTGCCTGTCTGTGCAACAGCGAGTTAGTACAATTCTTTGTCAGAGGATTTCCACATCACATAGCATTAGTGTAGCACTGACATATATAACACTGAGCAAGTGACATAACTGCTCTTTCATCACTCCTGTTTGGTTCCCCCTAAGTCAAGCATGAAACCATTCACAGAGCACATTTTAAGCTGCTTTGCACTATCCACTGTGTGATAAACCACAGACTCCAGTCTCTGGGGCTGTCAAGCTGCCACTTGACATGGAAACTCCTTTCTGCTTCCCTATTTAACACAGAACAGCATGTCACAGCCAAAAATCCTACCCTGATGTCAAAAGGCTAACAAATGACCTGATTTCATAACAAAACCAAAAGCATTTGACATTCTCACACACATGCAATCTGTCTTGGGGATTAACTCTGAATCAGACTGGACCTTACCTGGTTTCTCTTTCTTGCCAGCCTCAGTGGTACTCACGGCTGCCAGAAGGAAAACGAGTGCCAGGAGGGCAGCTGTGAACATTCGACGTTGCTGCTGTTGCTGTTTCATTCTGCAGATCAATGACAGAGAGGAAGAAAAATGGTCAGTGAGACTGTAAAAACTGGGACTCCAACTAAAGCATTTTTGGGAAGCTCTGCTTCAGGACCACAAGATACAAGCAGGTCAGACATAATTAGCTATTGCCAGAATGGGTAATTATCTCCACTCCAGAGAAAATACAGAGATTTTTAACTATTTTCCAGCCTGTGTACCAAATCCCTGATCTACATCACTGATGTTATTGGAGGAGTTTTGCCACAGGAGGTTCTGTAACTACTGCTTGTCTTCTAAAACCCTGTTAGAGAAACAAGGATCCTGACAGGTCTGGAACCCCTCTCTTCTTTTCTGACCTCTGGCTATGTAATAATAAGCAAAACATACACTTCATTTTTCAGTTTATCAATTCATATGAGGTAGGAAACACTCTACTGTCTACCTTGCAAGGGTTGAAGTTCCTATTAGGCTTAGGTGACATCTGAAAAGAGCTTCTTTCACAAAAACTTATATAGGTGATATGTGATGCATTATCTTAATTGTCATTGGCATGTTGCTGCATACTTCTTCCTTCCCCTCCAATTAGTGTCTCTTCATAATATAAATTAAGCTAATTGTTTGAAACACAAAGTAGGCACAGAGATAGCACTTGCACATACTGCTAGAGGCTATTCACAGCATGCTAATAAACCTCGAATCTGGATTTGGGAAGCAAATATTCAAATACAAAAAGGTATTAAATACATTTGCTTGGGATTGAAGCATCAGTCACCAAAAGTCATTCTGAGCTTTCCCTTTCCCGTTTCTATAATTTGCACTATCTCATTTTGGCACTGTTTAACAGAACACAGGGCCTTCAATACATATGTTAAAAATAAGGAAGCTCCCCCTTTCCTAGAGACATCTCTCCAGTAGGCAGCCAGGTACCAAGATAGTGGACTAGAGATTGCTCGGATGAAAGGAAGGTTTCTCCAATTTTTTTGTTTTTCCTGGTTTTTCTTCAAACCAGGACCCATGATGTTCATGTCACACCACCCTTCAGAGGAGGGGTAACAGTGCCACTAAGACAGTCTTTAACTAGACTGATATTTACAGATAGTTTAATGGCAGCCTGATCTCATTCTGCTGAGCACAGCAGCCGTGGAGGAGAAATATTTCTCAACATGAACAAAGAACAAAACGTATTTGAAATTTAATTTGGCACTCCTCAGTATTCTCTGCTGGCAACCTCTTGGTCAAATGCAACATAATTGTAACTGACATGGAAAACAGGAGAGGAATCCCAAACATGGAGACTTTAAAGTATCTGGCTTTAATATCATTCTAGAAGTCAGATGAGACAACTTAATAGCTGTGTTGAAATAAAGTTCATTTGAAGACTGCAAGAGGCCTGGCATTCAAATGTCTGAAAGAGCTGTCATTAGGACCAGTTTCATTTACTTCAAAAGAAAGTATCATTTCCCATGAAGAAGAAGAAAGCACCACCATTGTTTCCAGCAAACTCAGAGCCCAGAGTAGAGCACGTGAGTTGCCAGAGAGCTTGGGTTTGCTTTTCCTTTTCTTCTGCTGCATGTTTCCACTCAGAGCCTCTCATGTTTCACAGAAAAGTAATAACATAAATGAAATAGATAAATAAAAAAATACATTAAAAAAGCAATTAAAAACTAAATATGCAACCTGCCTTTTAGCTCAGCTTACTTAAAACTGCCTTTCCATAATCAAATGAGCACCTCTTTCACGAGGAAAGACTGAGAGAATTGTGTTTGTGCAGCCTAAGAAAGAGAAGGCTTGGGTGACCTAATTGCAGCCTTCCAGGACCTAAAGGGAGCTCCTGAGAAAGATGAAGAGAGGAGCATGTAGTGACAGAACAAAGAGGAATTAATTCAACTTGAGAGTAGGGTTAAATTAGATATTAGGGAAAACTTTACTGTGACCGTGGTGAGGCACTGAACAGGTTATCCAAGGAAGTTGTGAAAGCCTTATCCCTGGAAGTGTGCAAGGCTAAGTTGGATGGAGTGCTGAGCAAAAAGGTGTCCCAGCCCATGGAAGGGGGTTGGAATTAAATGATCCTCAAGGTCCCTTCCAATCCAAACCATTCTATGATTCAAACACAGTTGCCATACTATTTAAAAATCAAACTCCACGCTCAGTTGCTTTCCTTTGGGGGAGCTTCCCCACCAGTAGCACTGCACGTCCCCTAACACCCCATTTTCACTATAATTTGTCTTCTCACTTCATCTCTTCCGATCAGCTTCCCAGAATCCTTTGTTGAAGGAGAGAGTTAATTTCATGGAAGCACGTATAGCAGGAGATACAAACACTCTCCTATCTCAAGTCACTGTCTGCTGGGTGTCAGAAGCTGAAGCAAAGGCAGCACTAGTGGTTTCACTCTGCAGGATGCCACCAAATACCAGAGATGGTCACAGTTTTGGGGCTGCCTCCTACATCCCTGCTGCCCACCCCAGGGACCTGGGATGTGGTCACACATACCCCAGAGGCTCCCCAGTCACTGGGAGTCATGGATAATTGTTACTAGGGAAGCTGCCTCATATTAAGTTGAAAGGGACTCAAATTTAAATCAGACTGACATTCTTTTCAGCAAAACAGATGGGGAGAATAGTTTGGTTTTGGAGTCTGAAACATTCCAGAAGCCCTATAAACAAAACCCCACAGAGCCTTAATATAGCATGTTTTCCTAAGACTCAAGACTCCCCTACAGCCAAAACACTTGCCAAATGTCTAATGCAAACACTAAACCTGCAGAGATATAGATATTTTGTCTCTCTGCAGAGACCCAGGCTGCTTCCTGAAGTGCCTTTCCTCTACCCACAAGTGAAAAGCCATGTTGTACAAATGGAGACTGCCTCACACCACACCAACACCTCGAATATGATGTAACCAGTACAACCAGAGAAAACCATTTAACTGTTTTGCAATGGTAAACAGCAAAGGTGGGTGCTCTCACAAAATTACAAGCAGCCCATATGTAGTACTCACAAAATAGTAGGGTTTTTTTCCAAAAGGCTAGAAAATGCCATCTACCAGCAAGTATGTGAGTCCAATGCTCAGTTTTTCTTGCAAATATTTTAGTTGGCAGGTAAAAGATAGGTTAAGATAAAAACTCACCAGCCCAGACTTGTTTCTGCAAACAATATATTCTACTGACAATAACTGTGTCTTGTTTGGTTTACTTTTTCAAAATTCAAAGGTGACAGTTCTTCCTTCTTATTAGATTCTTTGATAACATTTTTTGTTCAACCATTGATTTAAAGAAATGCCAGAACTGGTAACAGCAATGACACAAAAAGTGTTACACTATATACAAAATGGACTCCTCCTGGATATTTTAATTTTTGTAATGAGCCCTCTGGCTACACCAAGGGTAACAAGTTAATCATGTGCCATGAGAGGAAAGCATCTCTAAAATCCTGTATGACAGCCCCTAAACAGAGCAAGGTGGCAACATTTAAACAAATGGCAGGCATATTTACAGCCACAGAAAGACAAAGATAAAAGTGAAAGAAAGAAAAGAGATTTTTGAGGTGTGGGCTGCTACAGGAAACTTCAGAAGAGAGAAAGAGATTTAGAACAGTTTAAATGGGAAGTTGGAACAACATGAAGAAAAGAGTGTGAGCAATCACATAAAGAGCACCAAAACAGGAAAGAGAGGAGAGAGAAGTGGTTAATGATAGTTAAACACTAAACCAGAGAGTGTTAAAAAAGCATGAAGTGTAAAATGAAGGGAGAATTGAAGACCAGTTGACATACACCATAGCAAGCAGCTTCTGGCAGCAACAATAAGGCATAAGAATTACTTCAGGCTCACAGTTGATTTCACAGTAAATCTCTGCTTGGAGTAAAAAATGAAAGGAAAATTTTAAAATGGCAAGAAATCAGAGAATTAATGGCTTAATCAACCATCCATCCAGGTTTCAATTACATGTTGAGCCTCAGAAAGAGAATTGGGCAGAAATCACTCATGGCTGCAGTTTGAGGGACTTTTTGAGCCAAGCTTAAGCCTCCCAATCTGAATGCCACAATAGCCCCAGCCTGATTTTACAATTCCACTGAAGTGGGTAACCCAAGGCAGCACAGGCATTTCCATGCTGTTCTTCTTAGACCTCTGGATCTCTGCTAGACCAGTCAAGCTTGCCAGAGTGACTCAATCTGCACTTAAGACAATTAGCTTACACCCAGGTACTCCTGAATCTGAACAAGTCTTTGCTGAACACAAGCATTCAGAACAAAGCAGAAAACTTTGGATGAAGCTCTATTGGTAAGAAAGAGTTTATTTTTCTTAGCCTGACTGAAGCTGGCATATGCAACACATCCCAGGATCATATATGCCTTTTATAGGTGGCTTTTTTTGCTGTTAATAACTTTTATGCACAAACCCTTCCCTTCATCTGTTCTTTACAAAGCAACTGGCAAGGTCCCAGATTATATAAGCAAATATTTCATTATTAGTCCACATGAGTGCAATCTACCACTCTGAACAATCAGGTCTTCTCACATTATTATAACAACCTGTCCATATCCTCCAGCTTTTCCAGTATAACGTGCCAAACACCAGCTGTGTTGATGATACTGTTAAGCTGCATCTATAGCAAGACTGAAGGTATTGCCATTGCTAATGATGGGCCATGGGCTCTGGAGTGAGTTTCCCAGGGCTCTGGACCAAGGCTTGATGGGATTTGCCCTTTCTGAGCATTCCTTGGCCTGTCCACAGCTTTGTCATTTTTGCTTTAGCTGCAACAGCATTTCTTCTAATTGACCAACCAGCTGTGGCTGATTTGATTTACTTTTCTTTGTCATTGTATGGAGCCACACAGGTTTTCTGACTCTATTATGATAATATCTTATAAAGAATTGCAGGGCTGGTATGTTAGCAAAGGTCTTGAGAAGGGGAGACACAGGATACAGTGCAGAGGAATAGAGACGTGGAAGATACGAGATGGGGCACCAGCTTATCAACAGAGACACTAACACTTGCTATAAACATCTGTCCCAAGGTCAGATAAAGAAATTCAGACACGGATCTAGACAAAACTGGATATAGGGGTAGGAAAGAGAAAGCAGAAATAGTTTCCAATATACCTAAAAGATGTAATCTCTAGGAAGTTTGGATATAACAAGACTGCAGACCAATAAAGAGAGAGAAAGGTATCAAAGCATGCTAGCAAACCTTAAAAAAAACCTCAACCCCAGGTTGATCCTAGAGCAAGGAAACAGCAACATGAACATCCTCCTGGACAAGGACTCCAGAGGATAGCAGGTCACCATAACAATCTCTACCACCCACACCATGAAATCACCAACCTGAGGGCCAAGAAGAGCAGGGGAAGGGTCAGCATAACATCAGGAAAAGCAGTTGAATCTAAGTGTATTTTTAACAATTTAACTGGTGGTGGCATTGTTGTTAACATTATTACAACACCTGCATAGATATAATCTTTTTCTGCAATAATTACATCTGCACTAATAACAATCCTTGGATCAAACCATTAAGATTTAAATTATACTAGCAATAAATGTTTGGCTTAATATAACTATACAAAAAGGTATGGTTCCTCTTCTGCAGTAAACAATATTTTGAGCTATGACTCCCAGCTTCACACACTATTATTTTCATCCCATGACCATGAATAAAAATGCATCCCAGGTGCAGATAAGAAGTTCTTGCAACCCATTATTTTTCTTCAAAACACTGTTCAATTTGAGTCCTCTTTAAACTCCCTGTCCACTTTAGAACTAACTTTTGCATTAATCCTTCTTTTTTCCTGCTTGAATGAATAATTTCTCATCAAGTCCCACAACAAATACTTTAATAAATTACAGTTTGATTAGTGCCAGATTAGTCACATCTACAAAATCAGTTTTTAAATGAGCTAGTTTGGGACATCAATCTCCTTTCAGTAAACACATGCTGTGTTTAATGAAACTTAATATTTAATTCCAGTTCTTAAATTATTCTCCTATTCAAAATGTGCTCTACTTTGCAGTCCATTGAGGGCAGATGTCTGCAGCTACCTGGATCTACTTCTTTCCCTCTTCTTAAATGTAAATATTTTATTTGCTAAACTGCAGTTGTACAACAGCAGGAAATAAAATTTGATCCATGGTTTAATGGTCTTAATGAATCTGAAATGTCACATGCCATTTTTTACAGTGGTCAGAGACGGAAACACAAGTTTTCTCTGTAAAAGAGACATTAAGAGCAGTTGGCTCATGGGAGTTTTACCTCAGAAACACTTGAAGAATCTCACTTGAAGAGTCTTTTGCTTCTCCAGGTCTTTATCTCATTCACCACCTGCTGCATGCCCCTATGTCCCACCTGATCTCCCACATGGAGAACTGAGGCAAAAGCTAGCATGCT
The DNA here is from genome assembly GCF_023055355.1 of Agelaius tricolor. Lineage (NCBI taxonomy): Eukaryota > Metazoa > Chordata > Aves > Passeriformes > Icteridae > Agelaius > Agelaius tricolor. Next base: position 11,525,749 of record NW_027269263.1, read on the forward strand.
TCTGGAGCCAGACCTTTATGAGCCATAATCTTCCAGCTGTAGCATGTTCCCTCTTCCCTCACACACGTACACATTTCCTTTGTTGTCTTTATTTACACTAGTAGGGAAATAAAATTAAAAAGCTAAATTTGCTCTTTGTTGCCCTTGCAAGATTTAAGCCAGCTTAGTTTTTGGTGAGTCTCAGCAATCTTCTGTGTATGGACTCTTAAGACACTACTTTATAGGATGATCACTGCCATTTTTTAAAATTTCTGCAAGCTCACAATAGCACTTCAGTGGGCTGACACCCAGTTAGGTATGGAATTCTGCTCTTTCTCCCCCACTCTTTTTCTTGAGGAAACAAATATCAATTTTATTTCTAGCTTGATAGAAATAAATTTTAATCAGTCCTTTATTAAAAAATTTGCATCAGTCCAACACACATCACCAGTTTACTTAATTTCACAAAAGCCAACTTTTAAAATTTAAAACTTTAAGCAGATCTATATTCATGCTATGCAACATAAAACAAATCAGCTTGCTAACACTTGATGAAAATGGTTATTTTTAGGGATAAACTTTAAGATGAGATATAAGATCATACTGAATCAAATTCTAAAATAGCTCAGCTTTTTAGAGTTCTATATTAGGTGGTAAAGAAATCACATCAATACATTTTAGCACCTATTACTATTAGCACTTTTTACCTTCTAATTTAAGTTGTGAATGATAAATCTTTCTGTTATGAAAGATCTCCTTCTATTTTACCTGTGCATAATCACACAAGGATAAAGTCATCTACATCCAACTTTGGGAGACACAAAGCTAGCAGATGTTTCTCCACCCTCCTCCAAGATAAGATTCATCTGACTGCCTTATGTATCACAGAATCACAGAGTGCACTGACTTGGGAAAGACTCATCAGGACCATCGAGTCCACCTGGCCCTGCACAGGACACCCCAAGAATGACACCCAGGAAAATCATCCAAACACTTCCTGAGCTCTGTCAGGCTTGGTGCTGACACCGCTTCCCTGGGGAACCTGTTCAGTGCCCAACCAGCCTCTGAGGGAAAAACTTCGTCCTGATTATCCAACCTAAACCTCTTCCAACCAACTTGAGGCTGTTTTGTTGAGTCCTGTCTCTGATCACGAGAGGGAAGATACATGCAGTATCTTGTCTTGGTGCCTGCCCCTCCACTTCCCCTCATTGAAGACCACATTGAGGTCTCCCCTCAGTTTCTTCTCCAGGCTGAACAAAACAAGTACACCAATAGCTTGCTTTTATTAATTTATTTAGTGTATATCTTTAATTTCCAGCTATATTTCCTTTGCTGTGGTTTCTCTCTTTTTGGAACCTTTTCTGGACCTTCGAGTTCTCTTAACCAGTCATGACTACCACTACAGAGTGTGTGGGGGCTAACCCAATAATTTTCACTTGCAACTATTACACCTCTTTCCAGCTTCTCCAACCAACTTCCCAGGCCACCCACACCTGATATTTCTCTCTGTTCGCACCCAAATGTATTTCAGTTTGCAACTTCTCCTTAACTGCTTTCTACTGTGGTTTATAATCTAATTTAGTTCTTTGCCTCGTCTACCCTGCCATTGTAGTGTCATTCCTTTATCCAATGCAAAATCTTTATTTACCTTGCTTTTCCTTTCCTGAGTATGAAAAGCAGACATAGATATCACATACCTTTCTCTGTATACATTTTTAAGGGTAAAGCTCACCAAGCTCTTCTCAGAGCTCAAAATCTTGAGTCTCCATCATTTTATCACACCTTCACAGACCAGAGAAATCCTGTGTTCATTTAAAACTATTACTATAGCCTTAGTGATCGAAGTCCAAGACTGAACCAAGATTCAAAGAAAGAATCTTTAATTATAATAACTGACTGTTCAGCCAAATGGTCACTCTCTGGCTAAAAAACACGTCTTAATCTCATTTATAACAACAGTGATCTTTCAGAATTATTTTTTTAAAGAAAACCTATTAGGAAAATGATGAAACACTGAGTTTTCTTCTTTTGACAAAGTAATTAATGAAATTATATTTTACACTTGGGTAGGTAGGGGTGAGTGTATCAAACACTTCCCTATATTTATTCCGAGACCTGCAGCCCCTGCATTTCTGCCCAAAGCAAAACCTGTGTGCTCATTTCTCATACTTCTGTGACTTTTCTGAGAGGGCTTGGTATCCCCTTGGCCCATAGCAGTGAATTTTTGGCAGCTCCATCGCTTACTCCAAACACTGGACGCCAGTACTGTGAAGCTGTGTGCTAACAAGACAGTTCAAAGCTATGCAGGAAACTGAAAATAAGCTCCCTGCACTTCAGCCCTGGAGCAGAGCCAGCACCCCAACAACAGCCTTCAGGTCCCCGTTTCAAAACACACAACCCAGTGCAGCTGACTGGTCACCCTGTCTGGGAAAATGATAAGAGAATTAATTAGAGAAATTCAACTAGCAGCTACTTTTCAGCTTTTCTTCTTTCCTTCCTCTACCTTGCTTCCACTTGGGGGTAGAGAGAGGGACCATCACACATGGAAGCAGCTCCAGCAATGCTCTCCCTCCACACAGGAGAGGAAAAGCTGCCAAGCAGCAGCTGGCAGGGAAGAGGCAATTGCTTCAAGGTGAGCCAGTGCTGGAAAGAGTTGGGTAAGCAGCAATTTATTTTGCAGCACAGTGGCAAATTTGAAAAACATAAAATTGAGTGTAACTATCTGTTTGTGGCTCCAGATCAGCCAGGGAGATGTAAGAAAGCTCTAGAAGGCTGAAATTATATTTGAAAAACCTTCTGTATTTTTTAAACTAGCATTTATGCTCAGCTACAGCACAGAGTGCCATAAGAACAAGCAAGAATTAAACAGTTAGGTAAAAAGGAAAAAAAAAAAAATCATAGCATGACCCTTCTGATAAGCCCAAGGCAAACACTTCATTTCAAAAACTGCAGTGTGGGGGATGACATTTTTCAACATGTAACCAATTCTATATTCTCTTTTCAACATGGACATTATTAAGGGCCAGAAAAATGAGCAATGAGGCCAGGGAATTATGGCAATGCCATAAAAAGAAGTAGGGAACCAAGAGTTACATGCCTGAAGAAAATTACTAACATGCAAACACACACAAAAAAAAAGGCAAAAAACAAGGACCTATTAACACATCCCATCTAGTTTTGTTCAAGTAAATAAACTAATTAGTTCATTTGTGGATAACAGTTCCCCTAGTCTTTGATATTTGCTTAGCTGATTGCATATTTGTCTCTCACATCAGGCTAAGGCAAATACACATACTGGGGATATTTTATATTTCTAATTCCCCAGACACAAATGAATAGTTCAGCTTGATAACAGACACCCGTAGGTACATGAGTTCTGCCTTTAAATGCTGAGCATAATTTACACTGGTGCAAGACTCAAGAAAATGGACGGTACAAACAAATACAGATGGAACATTTCTTTCATTTTTCCAAAATGTTCCATGGGAGAGCATCAGTTTCCACAGGACAGTAAGTCTTTGAAAGCATTCTTATTAATTAAAACAAATTTATGTGTGTTTTTATAAGCTCATTACTATACAACTGCATTCCCTTCCATTTAAAAAAATAAATAAATAAAAAATGTGAAAATAATTTTACACAAGCTATACAGAGGACTCCTCTTTTATCTGATCAAAGAATAATGAATCACTTATAAAAGGTGGCATTTTCAGGGGTCAAAATTTAGCATTCATGCAGTACAGTTGTGAACAAGACATAATGGTAGCAAATAGTTCCTTCCTCAAAGGAAAAGTGTAGTAAGTAGAAACACAGTGCTAAACAAACACAACAGGCAGCACCTTGATTAAAAGGCCAAAGAATCAAAAATCTGGAGTGGAAATGGTCAAAACTTTCAAGGGGATTAAAAAATGTTATGCTTCTCTCTTTCCAGACCTCCAACATCAGATTTTTAAAAAGTGCTTTTATTTTTCAGAAAGCCTAGGGAACACATCTAATACTTCCAAACAGTAATAATAGAGAAAATACCCAACTAACAACCTAGCAACAACAAAAAAAGACCCATTCAGTATCATAAACTGATGTTAAGAAACCAGCCATGTCTATAAAGGGATGAAAAAACATGCTGTGCTTTCACAAAAAGTATTACATTCCTTTAATGCAAAAGGGATGGTTGCTATTTTTTCTGCTGGTCCCCTGTGAGTGTACAGAGATCATTTTCTTAGCCCTGGACTTCAAAAATTGTCTTAGAAAATAGATTTTTGAAATGGACATTGCTGTTGAAATCAGTTTCCTCTCATTCCCTGAGCTCTTATTTTGTTCTCATCCACAACCCACATATTTTCTTCCTCTTTTGCTCTTTGTGGGTCTGAGCAAGTCTGAATTGATAACTAATACAGTTCTGCAACTTCCTCTTCTATTGACCTCCTACTCCTACTGCTCCAGCTGTGAGGCTGGAGAACCAAACCAACTCATATTTCACTTCATTCTACTATATTTCCAAATCTTAACTGAAAAAGACATTTTAAGTCACTTGTTACTGTAATTTTTCCCCTCCCTGCTCTTTCCACAACAATCACTGCTGTCATCTCAGTATCAACAAAATCTCAGTGGGTTTCTTAGACTTTCATTTCTCCAGGACTAAGGATTAGACACTTCTGGATCTGCTCACCAGGAAGACCACAGGACTTCCATTCCCTCCACAGGTTTTTGTTTCAGTGACAGAGAGGCCAAGTTTCTGACTGAACTCTCCTGTGCATGCTGTGCATCACCATTTCTCTCCTCTTGCTGTGGTCAGGAGTACCACAGTGACTGCTAAATCCTCTCTCTCTATTCCCTTTCACCTCTGCTCTCCCAAGGTGCAAAAGATGCAATTACTTCATGATAGCAGAAGGAAAACAGGCTCTTAGTAGTTATTCTTTCTGCCTCTTTTCACACCTCAGACTACCAGTGGGTTTGCTCTTCCTAATGATGTTCTGGTTGCCTGAGACTTAAAATGCAAAGAATTTTTTCATGGGTTTTCAAACTCTGGTAAGTGACCAGATATCAACTACTCCACTACCATGACACTACAAGACCAGAAAAGGGCAAATAAATACTATTACAGAGAGCCTTCTGTAATAAAGATATAAAGAATATTGCTGACACCTCCTTGACTACCTAATGTGTTATCATTTACCAGAGATTAATTTGGGTACCTTCTGAAAAATGTTAGAAAAAGGAGGGGCATATTCCCATTAACTTGCTGAACAGAAGGTAGAAAAGATTCTCTCACTCTCCCTGTCTATACAAAAGAAAGTTTTCTTTACTCATATAAATTCATTTATTGGAACAGAGCAAGCTTATGAAGCCCCATTTTCCTGTCCATTGCAGTTGTAACAACGCCCTGTGGGTATCACAGTCAGGAAGAGAAAAAAAAGGAGCAATCAAGGAGCAATATTTGTAACTGGGTCCAGAGCCAAAGATTATTACTGATACTGTGAGGACACAAACCATGTGCAAATGTACTTTGATATCACCACAGTCCCAGTGGTCACACCACCATTGTGAATAAATCATGGTTTGAGAGCTGTTTAAGCTGTGACATGATTTGCATAATGAACAGCTGTACTGTACAAGCCAAACAGATGCCTCCACTGTATTTTTATTTTCATTTTCTCCCTCTGCCCCAATGAAGACATTTTCAGCTCAAAGGCAGTAGGCAAATCACAGCATCTGTCACTATCCTCACTTCTGCATCTATGGAACAGGGATAATAGCACTTGCCTCCCTTAAAAGAACACTGAGAAACCCATAATAAAAATGATTATGTGAAGAGGGGATAATTTTATTAGCCAGCATCAGCTGCAGCTTGCTCTACTTTCCTGCATCTCATGCCTCCATGGTTCCAGGTTTTGAGCAGGGTAGCCAGACTCCCTCAAGCAGAGGAGAGCAGCAGGAACACTGTGAAACTCCCAGTGGCTCAGCAGGCTGCTAAAGGAAAGCTGCCAGACTCAGCAGAACCCCCTTATCTTTGATAACTACCTTTCCTCAAAAGTAAACAAATTTTGGCAAATATTTGAGTTTTGATTTGCCTGAGATGACTGTCAGGTTGGAGAATTTTTACTAGAGTTTGTTTGGTTGGTTTCTTTTAATCTTCAAATCAGGCTCTGGGAAATAGGCCATACCCATAAAGAAAATAACCCATTTTATTTCATTTATTCAATATGACTCTGTCTTCTTTGTTGTTTGTCCCTTCAGATGACATTCCAAAATATGCAGTACAGACAGAAAACTATCTAACCTGAAAGCACAGAACCTCTCACCAATGCTCTCTATTAATCTTTCCAAAGGACTCTATTTATACTTTTTTTTTTTCAGAGAAATTGTCTCTTTGCTTCAAGTGACAAACACCAGGGCATTGGGACAGCTATGCAAAAATGAATTAGGAGGAAATTAAATAAACTGAAACAAAGGCTATGTGAAATGAAATCTATGTCTCAGCCTTGTTGTGACACAGGGCTAGAATGTGTATTTAAATCCTTCTCTTCCAGAAACAGTGAGCAGAGGGCAGCAGCTGTGTGGCATGTTATCTCATCTCTGCAGTCAGCAAACAGCATCTCCTAGGCACAAATGCCCTCCAGTGTGACACCAGTCAGCAAATAGAGCCAAAAGCCCAGACCTCATGTTCTGCAATTGACTCATAGAAACATTGAATATTTTAGGTTGGAAATACCTTTAAAATCATCAAGTTCAACCATCAACCTAGACTGCCAAGACCACCACTAATCCAGGTGCCACTCTCAGTGCCACATCTTCACGTGACAGGGATGATGACTCAACCACTACCCTGGGCAGTCTGTTCCAGTGCTTGACAGCCCCCTCAGTGAAGAAATATTTTGTAATATTCCATCTAAACCTCCCCTGGTGCAACTTGAGGCCATTTCTGCTCATCCTATCACCTGCTACTTGGGAAAAGAGACTGACCCTGCCCTTGCCACAACCTCCTGTCAGGTTCCTCACAGCCCTTCCCACTTAGCTAGAACTTCAGGAACTGCCTCACTTATCCCAGTGCAATTTTAGCAACTAAGTTGGACCCTCCCTCAAATTCATGCAATAGCATTCATCATATAATTTAACAGTAGCAAAAATGAGTTGGGATGCACTGCCATTTCCTTTTCAGTTATTGGAGACAGGCCAAAGCTCACCGTGACCTTATCAGGGCTAGAAAGGAACAACCTTTTCACAGCTGCAGTGAAGCAGCTTCAGGATGTTCACTGATGGTGTCAGCACCACAAGGTAGTGCCTCCATCCATGGGAGATTTCTTGTGTCCTAGAAACAAGAAAGCCAGTGGAAGGAAAGTACAATCAACATCACTTGGCAGAACAGAAACTGAAGTTTATAGACATAAATCAACTTACTTGTAATTATCCAAAAGATGAGTGTGACAGAGAGAACTTTTTTCAGAGAAAATAGTCTTTCCCTTAATGAGGGAAACATCCTAGACAAAAAAATCCCACTTTTAAATATGCCCAGGAAGACAGAGTTGTCCCTGTCCAGTCTCTTACCTTATTGGAATAAGTTTCATTTTTCTATCCAAGGTAAAAAATGTCAAATGAAACTGTAGCTATATCATTTCAGATGATAGAGGATGAAGTTGTACAGCATGCAACTTACCTGAGGTGAGACTTCAGTGCAGCCTTTTTGGCTTTTGAACAGTTGAGATTTTTTGTTACTTTCTATAAAAACCTTTCTATTTTGGAAGTTGCATACTTGCAGCAAAATTTTGGTAGCTACAGAGTAAAGCTGCATTCTGTATTAATATTGAAAGGACACTATGCCTCAGCTACATTCCAGCAATGCAACAGGTCAAAATACATTCAATTCTTTAAAAGTCTATTTTCATCTACCCAAGCAGGGTGGGGACACGTCTTCATGGCTGATTTGTCTTCTCTGTTATCATCCTTATCTGGTAGAAAGTTGTGGAAAAATTAAGAAATTCCATTCAAATGAAAAATTCTTGTCATCTGACATCCCTGCTCTAAATTGAGGGACACCATTTCACTCTGTCCTTTAAATTACCCTTCCAAGTCTCATCTTTTCCAATCACAGAAAATGCTCCCTTCCTCTCTGTTCCTTTACCCTTGTACACACATTTTTAAAGAGAATGTCCTTATCACTTATTCTGCACCTCATGGCTGATTTAGGTTGCTAAGTTCTCTAAAGACTACTAAAACAACCCTTTTTAAACAAATAAAATAAAATAAAAAGTCCTCTCTCTAAACTGGAAGGTAGCATTTACCAAACCACTGGAAGTTGAGAGCTCCTAAGGGAAGTTATGTTCTTCCAATACCAGACACATATTCTATTCCATCTATGTCTCTGATGCTAAGAATAATTTCTAGCATTGGGAGAACATAGAACACCACATGGGGAAAAAATTGGAGGAGTTATTTATGCTATTATGTATTTAACAAAATCTTTGATGGCAAGATCATACAACTATAATCAAAAAAGTGAAATTTCTTGCTAATGCAAAATTTGCAGCGCAAAGGTGAAACTCTTCTTAAAATGTGGCAGGCAAATACACATTTCACACTGTTCCCATTGTCTCCATTTTGCATCTGCCACAGATCTCAGTATTCAATGTGCAAGTAGGAGACAGAAAATCTCAGGGAGACAACTGGAGACTTTAGCAGCTAAGAGGGGGAGAACCAGACCCGTTGTTACACTGAGAGTCCAAACAGGAGAACTAGATACTTAAAAAAGAAAGAAAAATGTATTAAACAGTGACATTTAAGACCACCATCTTTGGTGGCGTTAATAGCAAGCTGAGAATAACAAAATGACCCGAGAACTACTTTTCAGTTTGCTCAAAATTCACATAAATAAAAATGCAACAGGTCACACGTGAAAAGCTTTCTACAGAGTTGTCATTCCAAACCACAATGGCCAAAGAGGTATTTTAGTTCATTTTTGTTTCCTTTTTTTTTTTTTTAATGATGTCCAGATTCTGCACAGACTTGTGTGATACAAGTCCTACTAATGTGTATCATCACAGTTTTACAGAATCAGCCAGGAGATGCCAGAATGATAAGGTTGCATTTAGGAAGGAAGAAGTTGGCATTTTTAACCTCCAAAGGGAGGCTACAGCCTGGAGGATGTTGAAATACTGCTGAAAGGCAGGTTTCATTCAAATTCTTATTAACACATAAATAATGTAATTTTTTAAAGTTGCATCTATGCTACATATCCAAATGCAGTAATAACTAAAAGTAAAAAAAAATTACAGGCTGAGAAAAGCTCAGATTTCTCGATGATCTACTGATTGATTTTTTTCCCCCAGACAATATAATTTTCCACATCTTTCCAAACCAGACTGGTTTTCAGCAACCAGGCTGTTGATGAAGCTCTTTGAGAACCATCCCTTTGGCACTTTGAACAACCAGTTAGTCACACAAACTTCATGCTAATTTGCGAGCAGAGAGTAAAAGAAAGAGAAAAATCATTTATGGCTACGCTTAATTTAAAAATAAAATTTTAAAGCTTGGAATATCTGTCTTCTGTAATTAATAGCTGTAGTTCTGATTACTGTTTCCTTCTCCTCAAAATAGCCCTAGCTACAGCTCAAAGATTTTTCAGGCAGGCACCTCAATTACTCATAAAGAGATCTTGTTTTACTACAGGTATTTCTGATGGCCTCCAAGGCTTTTCCTGGAAGGTGAGATTATTATGCCCTAGGGAATATTAAAGTATTTTATACCACATGTTTAGCTTGCACAGGAGATATGGGAAGCTGCAACTATAAAGTGCCTCATAGGGCAATATTTATGGCATTCATATATGCCAGTTTTGGGCTGAAAAGAAAAATATTTCCCAGCCCAACAGAGAGATAATGTGAATCAGGACTCTCTCACTAAATATCATATTCAAAAGACTGCTAGAAAAGGGCAAGGCAGTATGATATACAGCAGATATTCCATAAACTTTTAAACTTAACCTGCAGTCATGTGTAGCTACACTGTGTAACCACATTTCTCAGTGAATAAAATATTTGCCAAGTGTTATTCAACAGAATTTTCCTCAGAATGCATCTCCCAGCAGAGTTGCAAAACAGTCCTCTTTGTCATGAGTGAAAGAAACTGCTTGTAAGCACTTCAACAAACATAGAGGCAGGATTTTTAGGAAAAAGTTCCAAATTTTTCTGCTCTCTGCATGATGCATGCGGGGATACTTAAGAGATTGAAGTGGTAAAACTCCATAGCCAAACCCATGTTTTTCAGACCATGTTCCTAAAGCTGAAACCCAGGTGGTCTCTTTAGAGCCTGCTGCTGAGTGGAGCTCTAGGGATCACAGTGTTTACACCATTTGGGATGTACAATTTTCTCCCTTCCTCATGCAGACTGCCACTTCTCCTCCCAGTCTTCTGCACTGCTAATACGTGCAGAAATTCAGTACTGTATTTCCCCATATGAAGAACTTGGCAAGGAAAGACCCTGTGCTCTTGGCAGAAGTTTGTCCTGGGATTATGCCAATAAACAATCATTTTCTGGTTGCCACAAGCATCCCATTATTTCAGTTCAGCCATTCAGTCCACTCCAGTTCAGCTCTGTTAGTGCTTCCTTAATAAACCCTTATTATCAGGGGCTTAGGCCTCAGTCATTTGAATTCATGCTCAGCCGGGACTTGGTATTCAGAGACCCAGTCCCAATGTCCTTAAAAAAATATATATAATTAAAACCCTTACTCGGCCACAGAGCACAGACAATGAAATTTCATTGGCTGCAAGCTATATTTGCACTCCTAAAGACTTGAGAAAAGCTGGATATTGAGGCTTGTTTTATAAACAACACTTGGAGGCTTTAGTTCTCGCTGAAGAGAAATGCCATGGCAGTCTTTTCACCTTCATCCTCCTTTGTATCTATAGCCTTTGTATCTATGTTGTTTACTACACAAATAAAGATCTTTTTCTCATCAATTTTTAACACCTGTTCCTGGGGCTTGATTTGGTGGGGACAGACAGGACCTAAAACCACTTTGAAGCTCTCATTGGGGTAGGAACAGACTGGGGACAGCACCTGAGACAGCTCCTCCTCCTGGGACACAGCTTGGCTGCTCCAGGGGTTTGGTGCCTACTGAGGAGGAAGCTCGAGACACTCATCTGTACAGCATGGGATTCACACCTCTGATCCAGGAAGTCCAGCTCTCCTGGAAAGCAGCAGGCAGTCTGTCTCACTCAGGGAACCACACACACACTGAATTTGTGAGGGGATTGGCTCCAGACTTTGAATTTTAGGTCATCTTCATTTCTGCACAGATCAATTAAGAAAAACAGTTTGTCTGGAGATTAGTTATTACTCCCAGACTGTAAGGTTTGTCACTGAAAAACTCACAACTACCTCCCTCATGTAATCCACTATCCTAAATCCCTTAAAATTTAATTTATTCTTGATTTTCTGTTCTTTACAATAATGGTGTATAAACCATCAATCACAGTGTTTTGCTGGTCCCAGGCTGGATGTCTCTGTGTGGTGCCTGCCCAGGACAGGAGAAGCAGCATGAATCCCTCAGACAAAGCAAGGGGAGTACCTGTCTGCTCCTCTCCAGCAAGTTCTCTTTGTACAAGTTGGATCCTTCAAGACCCAATATTTAAATGCAAAAAGGTGTATCACCCACAGTTCAAATTAGTAAGGCATTACTGTGTTCCTTCCCTTCCAATATATCCTCCCTCAATATCACACCATCCTTACCACCCTAGAGGGTAAGCACCAGCAAAACAAATCCTCATCCCCACCACCCTCTCCTCTCCTTTGCTCTCTGCAATTATAATCAAATATGCAAACCACAGAAAATGGATTCTCTGCCCTGCATCCTAATAAGCGTGGCTAGTGCCCTAGAACAAACTGGCTTGCAAGATGTGGAATTCACTGATGACTTGTTTTGGAGTTAGCAACAGGACAAAAATACAAAGTGTGATAAAAACACATATACATTTTGGACATCTAAAGTGAAATCCTTCTCCATTGGTGCTTCAAGCCTCTCTGCAGGTTACTCCAGAGAATTGTCTGACCTGGAAGGATAGGAAAAGTACACAAGGCTTCTCAAAGAGATGCTTTACTCAAGACAGAATCCCTTGTGAACACTTTTTGTTTCTGTTCCCATAAACTTAACTGAAACTCCTTACTGCTACTGCTGACTGAGGAATTTGGAGACTAGCATGGCAAAAGCAGCTTTCCAGGGACTGTGCTACTACTGTGAGCCTCCAGAGTGGCAATAAAGACAAGTTAGTGTGTGACTGAAGGACCAATTTCATGGGCTCCTCTCTGGGCCCAGGGACCCTTGTCAGAGCAAAGAGCTCCCAAAGGCTCTGGATTCTTCAGCTAGAGCAGAATTACACACACAAGAATCCTGAAACAACAGCAGTGCCATCCACCTCAAATGAAATCAGTGTCATATAAACCTCTGAAATTGAAGCTGTCTAGAAATGCACCAGACCTTGTAAGCTTTCCACTGCTCTTTATACTCTTCATGAGGGATTAGAGAGCTGAACATATTTGTAACTCTAAATGGTACTTTCCATTGATCTTTTGTTTCTAATTTCTTCCCAGAGGTTTAATAAGCAGAAAAGTGTTGTGCTATGCATGGTTTTTACAATTTCTGTAAAAAAAGGAATTCCATTTCAATGAGTCTCCCAAGAACACGGTCTATTTTAACTATTCAGTTTTGCCATTTTTCATTTTTGCGAATTTGCAAGAAATACCAATGGAGGCAAAAGGCCCTAATAAAACTGCAATAGCTGAAGTTAATAGGCAGGTACTGAGGAGGGAAAGAAGAAAAGGTGAGGGATGTTAATTCTTGATAGCTTTAGTGAAAAGTTATGACAAGTCTTTACCAGTTTATTTCTGCACAGCTCAAACCTGCAATGTAATCAGTCCATCCTTATACTGCCAACACACCTACCTCCAATGGGAGTGATTTTTCCAGAAATGCCTCAGGACTTTACTGCAAAATCCCAACCACAAGGCTGGTATAATCTGCCACAAATTAAACGCATGATTTCTCATTAGAGAAGATAACTCAAGGGTCCTCGAGGTAGATTCATCTGCAGCTGCTGTATAGGTGCAATACAGCATTGCCCTCTGCTGGATTTTAAGCTGTCTACTCATGCAAAAGGTGCCTCTGGCTGAGCCAGAGAGGATGATTTTTAAACCAACACTGTACTAATTACCATAGGGGAATATCCTGCCACCAAATAAGGAATGAAATAGTGAATGAATGCTTCATCCTAAGCATCTTTTTCCCCACTGGGCTAGCAGTGCTTCAGACAAGGGGCTGTGTTGGCTTATCCAGCCCTTCCCCAGCACAGCAACAGTCACAGACTATTATGCATCCCCCAGAGCCCAAGTACTGCAGAGTGACTTGCACACAGATACACAACATCTAAACAAGCCAAAACTGAATAGTAGGTGAACTCTGGCTGAATTCTGGTACCTACAAGAGTGGTCAGTCACACGTGACTGTCACATCCAACGGGGTGTTACCCAACACACAGCATTCCTGCTATATGCAACTTCTACCAACTTTTCTGGGCATCTCCTGATAAAAACTCAAGGGCTATTTCCAGTCTCTTCATAGCTACGAATAGAGTCCATGGACTGATGGAGGATGAGTGTGTCAAGAATGAGGAAGGATCTCCTGCTTTTGACTGGGATAGTTTTCTTCCTAGTAGCTGGTACAGTGCTGCTTTTTGGGTTTAGTATGCAAGTGATGTTGATAACACACTGATGCTTACTTGTTGCAAAGTAGTGTTTATGCTAAGTCAAGGACTTCTCAGCTTCTCCTTCCCTGCCAGCCAGCAGGCTGGAGGTGCACAAGAAGTTGTGAGGGGACACAACCAGGACAGCTGACCCCAGCTGACTGAAGAGCTATCCCATACCACAGAATATCATGCTCAGTATATAAAATTGGGAGAAATTGGCCAGGAGGAGCCCATCCCTGCTCAGGGACTGTGTGGGCATCAGTCAGTGGGTGGTGAACTATGCTTTGTGCATGACTTGGGGTTTTATTTCTTTTTTTATTTCTCTCTTTTGTGCTGTCTCCCTTTTCATTACAATTATTATTATTGTTATAAGTATTATATTCTGTTTCAGTTCTTAAACTGTTTTTATCTCAACCCATGGGTCTTACCCTCTTCCCAATTATCCTCCCCTTCCAACTAGAGAAAAAGGTGAGCTGCTGGCTGCATGGTACTTAATTGCCAGCTGGGGTTAAACCATAACAAAGAGCAAACTGGATGCAACACAATGATAGAAAGCAAATTTTTTGTCAGTTCCTGCTTTTCATCATCTATAGTTTTCTGACTATTCCCTGTCTAACTGACTTTTTGGTATAACCAACCAAATGCACACACATATACAAGTATATAGGCACACCTGTATATGAAAATACTTATTTGAACACAGCTGCCTGCAATGGGTTAATTGTACTCATATGACCTAGATAAAGACAACAAATCCCATTTCTGTATTTCCTCAGCTATTATTCTTGCTGATCATCTAAAAGACACAGCAGGGCCTTCTGCATCCTGTAGTTTGATGCTGTACAGAATGGGACCCCATCCAGAGAATCAGGACATCTGCTAATTCAGACTAATATACAGGAAGCTAAGAGTTAGCAAAATACTGTTTCAGATAAAAAGGAAGTGCAAAAAGAAAGCTCTTTTCCATTTATACTAATTTCCAGAGTCTACCCTTGCACTTCTTAAGTGGTCCTTTATTTGGTTTCTTCTTACTTTGCTTTTCCCACCATTCTTTCCCCTTTTCACTCTACCTTATTCTCTCATTTCAATCTCAATTTACCATTTGACTCATTTTTCCTCTTTCACCAAAAATACAGGCAGTTTATTCTCTCTGGAATACCTAGTCTGCAAAAGCAGCTGACTGTTTTTTCAGGATTCCCTAATATCCCCAGTTTTCTTAGGATTCCAGCTCTGTTATGTCACTAGTGGCTGCGGTAGAAACCCACTTTTCTTCATGGGTGGTATAGTTAATAGTGATAACAACAACAACAATAAAAACTTCAGTTTCTAAAGATACTTTCTTGCTTCATTGCTTAATGAGAATATCTGCACTCTAAACAGCCCCTTTCAGCCTGTTTCTCCCTGCAAGGTATTCACAGTTCTCTGTGGGAGGCTTCTTCCCAAAAATAAATGTCATGATTTGTTTTCTCTTATCTTGCAGCTAATTAAATTTTGCCACCATAACATTTCACCTTTTCATTGTGCTGCATTTCCAAAGTATCAAACTGCACTTTGGCCTTTTCCTGCTTCTTTTTTTCTCCCTGTACTGCCATGCCAAGAGCAATGGCTGGGGTTTAATTTAAAAATTTTCAACCCCAGCCACATGAAATAAAAAAAAAAACAAAGTCTACATTGTTTGATCTCTAGAAATAAGTTAGCAACACAGGTCAAGGTTTGATTATCTGGTGATTTCAGCTTACAAACTGTGCAAAGTAGAAAATTTAACATTGATTAAAGGTCTGCATTGGTACAGATCAAAGCATTAAGTGAAGTTGCTAAGAATGTACTGAAAGGGTGACAGATGGAAGATAAGAATTATATACACAGTAAAAAAGAAAGGTGATAAGGTTCACATTATCTAGAAATCAATTCTTAACTACGAAGTCTACCTAGATGCCAAAACTGACTTTTATGGACCAGGAAGACATTAAAGAACACAATTCACAGCATCAGCCCAATTTTTCACTGCTTTGTGTGTTTGTTTTTTTTTTAATTATCTATCCTCATTCAAATGAATAGGAAAATGATCCATTAATGTTTTATACTCACCTTGAACCAATGACTGGGCAACATGCCAAACCATAAAATTATTCTTTTAATGATGGGAGACACCTAAACATGCAACAATCCCAAAACAGTACCAGTCATTACCAATTGTTTTGGAACTCTCAGTGGTCACTACTGCCAGTGATGCAGATGATTGCTCCAGTTTAAGACTGAGGGAGTAAACCCCAAGGCAAATATTTCAGCAAAGTGATACAAGGTGCAAGGCAATGTATATAAAATTCTCAGTGTCACACTCAGGTGCATTTCCTACTTTACATTCTAAAGCACATCCATTCAAATGAAAAAAACAAACAACTGAAAAACAAACCCAAACACATTGCTGCTAAAAACATAAGTTACAAAGACAAACTTTACTTAAGACTGTTGTTGATCTTTGGGATCATGACTGATTGTATTTTTGATTAACTGATTAAATTGGCCTTTTTTTCCACAACAGTAGCCATTCATGCTTTATATTGGAAAATGCTTGGTGGTGATATCAGAATGCAAAAAAACTTCATGTGACCACTGCCCTGTCCTGAACAACCATGGAGGAAAAAAAAGAATTTTCAAGGTTTTAGATGGCCACAAATATAATAGTGAAAGTACATCCCTGACACTTTTCATAGCAATGTCAGAAAATCAATGCAGGAAAACTATCAAATGGCTGATCTTCCTTTCTCTCCCAGGGTGTGGGTGTCCCAACAGGTCTAGGCACATTCCAAAGCAATATGCAGAGTCCCTGCAGGACAGGACTGGAGTGGGAGGACTCTGGCAACATGCAGCCTCCTTTTGAGTTAAATGTTGCCAATAGGAAAAGGGGGAAAAAATAGTTTGTTCTCTTTATAATTATACCCAATGATTTCATTTGGACATTATTGCCAACAAGAAGGTAGAAAAAGTGTAGTTTTCAAAATATCTTGCCTGAAAGAAGCAGCATATTTAAGCTTTCCTGAGACTGACTTTTAGTCCCTATCAGAGAAAATACCTATGAGGATTGAGTTCAAGTTACAACTGCAATAAGGCATGAGTAAGGTAGCACAGCCCAAGCAGAAACAGAAAGACTTACATTCAACTCAGACCTCGTGGCACCATAAATCCTTATGAAATTCGGAAAATGAAAGAGTAATGCTGACAGAAGGGCAAGGAACAACCTTCCACTGTCAAAACTTTCTGAAAATTATGCTATTTGTTATTGTTCATCACATGCCAAGAGAAAGCAGAGCCAAAACCTGTTTCATTTACAGACAAAGCTTAAAGTACTGGAAAATTTCATGCATTCATCATCCCTTCCCACCTCAGTTTCTACAAAAATAAAAATAATAATAATCTTTCAAAAAATCATGCCAAAACAAAGCCCAAAACATTCAATAGACCCTGCACTGGATCTTTTCTCATATTTAAAACTGCAAGATCACTCTGTAAGGCTGCATGCTTTAGAAAGTAAAAACCCACATTAAGTGAACTTGCTGCCTTTAATGAATGTGTGGATCTCACAAAATCCATTATTTTTTTCTGGCAACTTACTCTGCTGATAGGGTTAACCAGGAAAGTGCTTGCATATTCAGTCCTAAGGGACTGGTGTGTGAGACACCTAGATTCACAAAATGTGCATCTTTTATACCTCTGCTCAGTGCTCAGCAAGGGCTGATAACTTCTCAGATGGCAGTGAAGTTTAAATACAGCTAAACATCACTGCAGCTCAGCTCCATCCTGAGTAGCTGGAATATTGGAAATCTCTGGCTTCACAGGGCTCATTCGGAGCTAACTTGTCTCATTAACTTTTTGCATTACTGTAGCCACACAATCCTCAGCAGCCAAGCTACCACTCAGTCAGCAGGCCTTTAAGGATCCCAGCCATAGACCCTTCATTCTCCCTGGACATCATCAATCTCAATGATTCTCAATCCCACTCCTGAGCAATTAGCTCACTAAGGCTGAAGGCACCTTCAGTGATGCGTGCCAGCACAGGAGGCAAGGGTTCAAACACCAAAATCCAGCCCTGCCATCTCAGGTTTTCCCTTCTGGGTAGTTTGTGACACTGAGACCTGCCGGCTCTTTTCTGCTTTTATATTTTGCTACAAAAAGAGAACCTGTATCTGTTTGCATAATGGATGTATGCATATGAAATTGCTTCTGAGAACATTCCAGTCTTTCCTTGTTCTAGCAATAGGAGAAACAAAATGACACAGAACACAGAAAGAAGACAAGTTGAGGAAAGAGGATGAAGCATTACCCTGTTTTAAATTCATTAATATTTATATCTTCATCTGTGACAGAAAGGAGGAAGAACAGTTCATACTACCAAGGATCAAAACATCAGCTTTCTCATGTATGGATTCAGGGAGGCAAGAGGGAGCGTTCCCGCAGGTAATTAGCCCTGACTGCTAATCACATCAGCCAAAAGTGATGAGAAAATTAGTCTGATGCTCTTCCTAGATTCCCAGAGCAGCACTGCTGGTTACTGTGATGCTCTGATGCACAGCAACCTGCAATACATCCTCAGTACCACACGGACAGGACTGGCTGTAACTGCAGCCTGCCCTTGGAAAGGATGGAATACAGCCAGTGCCTCTTCTACCCCCCAGCCCTGCTCTACCCCTAGGACCATGTTTCCTTATGGGTCAGGGCAGATAGCCAGATCCTGATTCACCCCGTTGATCTGCCCTCCCACTACAACAGCAAAAACCAAAGAAAAGCAGTAATCATTTGCTCCATCTTTTCAGAGTCAACATTTGCCCGTTTTGCAGTTTTCCAGAAAAAGAGAAAAGTCTCGATTCTGTCACAACAAATCCAGTGAGAAGTGGACAAGGACTTGGACTTACATCTGTCGGTATCCCTTGTCTACTAATTCTTCTAAATATATATTTAAAAAGCAAATATACCACATCACTGCATTTTCATCACATGACCTGAGGTCTTACTCATTCCTGAAGGTAGAGAGTCAAGTCCTAGCACACAGATATTGCATATTCCACCTTATCAGAAACCTTATGAGAAGTTCCCAAAAGCTGACAGGGATGGCACAAAAGCTGTATGGTAGATACACTGAGCACAGGAATCAATCCCAACTCTGTCACTCAAGGAAAAGACTCTGAACCCTTTCAGGGTAGAGGACTGTGTCACACAGATGGCAAAGGCCTAAAACAGATGGTGCAAGAAAGGACTTGGAAGCAAATGACAGCCAGGAATGGGATGGGCCAGGAGACACAGGGACAAGCAGGCTGTGAATTGGGGAGGAAGGCTGATACAGAAAGTCTCTGAATATGAAGCTCAGCCCAGCCAGCTAGGATGAGGACACTGGAACTGAGGTTGTAGCTCACCTGAGAGCAGGCAATTAGTTTGTGTGCCCTGAAACTCAACAAAGAAAATGGAGAAAAAAATAAATCCTCCCGAAGATTGTCTTCTCAAGCCAAGATGATGACAGCTTAATCATACCGGAACTTACTAAGTTTTAGGCTTTAAAAAAAAGCACCCTGTAAGATTTCAAAGGATGGAAACACGGAATTTAATAACTGTTACTACTAAACCTTATAGAATTTAAGTGAAAAGCAATTACCCGTAGATGTCAGACTTTCAACCGCTGGAAGATTGGAGTAATTTGATTTCCCCTCATATAAACATTTACATAAGCCAGAGGCTGTCAGGGGATTTAACCATGGGAGTTCTACGTCAGAAGAGTGGGATTTCCAGCATCTATTTCCAGATCTGTGACCCAGGCCACCCTATTTCCTCTCACTCCACCTCTCTCCCTGCCACAGCACAGGCTTGTTGTAAGCAGCTTTCTGCCAGAAGAAGGTTGGATGATTAAGGTAACTACCTCACAAGGCTCAAGGATTATATCTTCATCTTCACTGACCCAGAAATAACCTTAGAAATAAAAAGCAGGACTCTTAGTGAAAAAGCCTGGAGACTGAGGGCAGGAAGGAACAAAACCATCCCAGGAGTTCAAGCCATTTCAGAGGCCAGTTGACAGCAGACCATTCCAAGGCACTCCTACCAGTTTTCCTGGGAGCAATTCATCCTCACAGGTATCAGGGAAGCTGTATTTAAACAGTTCATGTGATCAGGACCTCTTCACACCATCCAGACTGCACAAATCATTGAACCATTCCTCTGCATTTACTGGAGGTTTGGACTTGCCACCAAAGCAAAGACAATTCTGATTTAGGTGGCTTCCAACCAAATTTAGCCTACTTTGGCTTCCTAGCTCCATGACCAAAGAAGACACACAGGATGCCTAAAAATCTTTGCAGTCTAAAGTGCTACTTTAGTACAAACCACCAGCAGAGGAGCAATTTCCCTGCAGCTCCAGGCTGTCTTCCACAGCAATTAGGTCTCTTTGAAGGAGCAAGAACATTGTTCCTTCAGACACAGGACTTTATCAGGATGTCAGAGGCTGCACATGACTGAGACAGCAGCTGAAGTGGCGACGTCGCTACTCTTAGTTCCTACAAACAAAAAGCTGCTTCAGTACCACTTGTCCCTCTCTCTTTTAAGATAACACACAGTACATGCCCTTCTCCTCATCTCATCCATGCTAACAAGTTTTACAATCAGCATCCAGCCAGGTAGGGAGGCAAAAGTCCTATGATTTCATGTTCTGCCATGTCTGCTCTTCAGCAAGACACACCTCTAAATAAAGGCATGATTACTACAGCTTGCAAATGCTGTATTCCTGCATTTTGATCCTCAAAATGGCTTGACAGGAAAGAAAACTGCTTGTGCTTTACCCAATCAGTCCTAGTACAGCTTCTGCAAGGCAGTGTACTCTCACTCCTCAGACAGCACACAATTAAGTCAGCATCCTCTTAGCACTAGCTTCTCAAGGCAGAGCCAACATTAACAAGTGGGTTTGCTACAGAGAGGGGAAGAATATATTCCAGGCAGATACAAAAATACAAAGAAATTTAATAAGACTGAGCAAGGCAACACCCTTGAGGGTGAAACTATGAGACTGTCACATGAAGGAAAGTGTACCTGGAAAAGGAGGATCAAAGATAGCAGAATAGATAAATCCAGTCTCTGCAGCAAATCAAATTTCTATGCTTTTTGTCCATTGTCTTGGTTTTTCTTTGTTTCAGGTGAGTGGAATAGAGGAATAACAGAACCTAAAACCCTGCTGGAGCAGATTTGTTCCAAACAAACATCTCACCAACAAAAGCAGATTAAAATAGGACACAAATCTCTTAAGAGGAAAAAGAGAATAGCCCTGCTTCACTGGCCAGTACACTTGGTACAAGTGGAGCACCTGAGGCAGCTCACAGCAGCCTTTCTCTGAGGTGATGCTGCACCAAACTCACCATCCTGCAGGTGCAGGGACACCTCCCATCAAATGCCACAATTACAAACACAATAGCAGCTCCCCTCCTATTCATGTGCTGCCAAACAGAGTCTGAGTGTGCTAAACTAGGCCAATATCTTCCTTATTAACAAAGAAACTCTACACTCTCACTCCCTGCACTGCCTCCTTCTACCTCTCATGTAAAAAGACCTCCTATGCCTTTATTTTCCATTCACTTTGTCTCTGGCCTATTTCTGGGGTCCCCCTGGCCTGAGTTTGCATACCTCTGAACCAGTGGCTGCTGTTGAAGTTTTGATCCTTTCTTTCCCTGCCTGGTTTAGCTGCCTTTATTAGCTGCAGCATTTCTCCAAAGTTAGAGCTCTTTCTCTCAGCAGTCTTTCCTTTAGTAGGGAATAATGAATATTACAGCTGATTTTCTTCCTCATCAAAGGAGTTTTAACATTTCTAGAGTTACCTTTGACTGGTAGGACTCTCACTCATTCAGTAATGTAGGCCTCCATTCTGCCTTTGCTTGTCAGTTTAGAGTATTTCTGCCAAATCAAGCTATTCCTTCCCTATCTTCCCTAGCCCCCAAAACAAACAAGCAAAAAATGCACATGAATGTCACACTTTTCTAATAACTTTCCTAGCACCTCATTTTTACCTCCTGTAGTTACTATATAAAGCCTCAATTCTTACTTTTACTCCATTGCAAAGATGCAGGGTTTGTGCAAATTAGTCTGAAAAATCCTGTGCTTCTTTTTCTACAAGTCCTTCATTATTGCTTTTTAAACAAGTGAAGAAATGCCTAAGGTTAAAAAATAATATGCTGTATTACTAGACCAATTACTGGCTACTACTGTCTTATGTATCACACATCAGTAGAAAAACTCCATGAAAATACAGGCTTGGAAAATAAAAAAGAATCATTAAGATTATTATTTTACAGGATTCCAGAATTCATTTTTATATAGGAAGGAATGCATAATAATAAAAAAAACACAACAGCAAGAGTCTGTCACAGTTGACTTTTAGCCAAGAACCCTAACAGCCTCCAGCAAAATAAATCCTCCTTGCTAGCAAAATAAAAACCTCAGCATCCTCCTCTACCTTTAACAGGTTAAGCTGTTCATTACAGCCCACAGGGAAGCTCAGGGATGCTAGTGAGCAGCAAAATAAGCAGAGAAAGCATAATTACAAGGAAAACCTTTCCACAAAGTGTCAAATACCCTGAACGAGAAGGAACTGAGTCTTTCCAGACATTCCAACTTGACCTGGATGCTGAAGGCTTCTTATCATGCATGATTCAGGGCACAGAGAGACTTTTATAAACTTTTGTTGCTGATCACTCAGCACAGTTTTCAACAGCAGCATACTCAGGGCTGGAAAGAACAGCATTGCTCAGTCTGGGATCTAGGCAGGTTTAGCAAGCTGAGAAACACAATGCTGGGGGGGCAAGGTTTCCAAGCAGGTTCCTCAAGGAGTTTAGCACCAAACATCTGCATTTTCTTTTATTACAGAAAACTCAAGAAACCAAGCATGTCAATTTTTTTTTCACTCTACAATCAGCAGGCTTTCCTGCTAGTTCATCATATCCTCAGGTCATCATACAGGAAGAAATGGAAAGCTTGGAGATGAAGGGATAACAGGTTCTGAAACTCAATAGTATCAGAAGCAAGATCCCACAACACTTGGCAGCTAACAGGAAATTCTGCTTTGAACCACTGGCTCATCAGACAGAGGTGTGAAAAGGGAAATCTCAGCACAGACCTGATTACCACCATGATGAGACCAATCAAAGAGGGGATGTGAATTCAGAATGTAACACACACGGCATGAGGTGCTGGTGCCTCCTTCCAATTCCTCCCCTGCATAACCAACCTTCACAGAAAAAACATCCGCAAATGTCAAAATTCAGCAGGTTTCATTTTGGTTTTGCTCTTTCGTTGTTTTATGTTGGCTTTTATTTAATATAGGGATTTAGGAGTTTCCTAAATCAATGTGTTTAAAACACCTGAACTTTGGACGTTCAGAAACGGCTTGATACACTTTGCTGTTTCACATGCTGTCTTCTGGGACACAGATTTTCACTCAAGGACTGTTTGTGTAATGCCAAGAAAACATCCCTCATCTTTGTGGGCCAAGTCCTCCTGGAACCTCTTTGAAAGAGATTAAAAAATAACCAAGTGAAATGCCGAAGTAGCTGGGATTCTTATCTCCACTCAATTTCCCCTCCCATTTCTCAGAGGAGAAGGGCTGTTTACTTAATCAGCAGATTACATTTGTTGATCAAAGGATGAGGAGAATCCTCCCCAGCTCACACACCCCATCCACATGCAGATTTTGGAGCACAGCCTCACTGAAGCACAGTGTATGGCAACACAAATGAACTACCCCTATATTAAGTCACCAGATGTAATCCTGACAGCAGCTCCAAGCTCTTGGTTTCCTCCTCCTCCTCTGATCTCTCTCTTTCTGCTGCCTCCCTCTCTCTTTGCTTTGATGACTTTGACAGCCAAGTTCTTGGAGAGTTACTCCAGGTTACAACGTGTCACCTTTAATGGAATTCAAAGCTTTAATTCAGAAAGTGGCCACTCTTGACCTCTGGCCCCACTGCCACCCACTCTGCCACCCCCCTCCTTTCTCCATTGCCATGGAAATGAATAGCTGAGCGAAAAAATGGGAGCAGGCAAAGTCTAAAGCTTTTCACAGAGCCCCCAAAAGAAAGATGAATGAAACTCATTCATCACTGAGCAAGGGACCCAGAGAGCAAGCCAGAGGCAGAGCAGGCAAGGGAGAGAGACAGCCTGAGATAGAAAAGGTTACCTCATGCAGGAAGTTATGTGCTTTGAAAAAGAAAAGCACAGGAGGTGTGAGGGAACATAGTTCACTTGCAAAAGCTACAGATTCCACCAAGAAAGATGCTGGTTTGGGGAGCAGGGGTGGTTTCCTCAGCCCCTTCCCAAGATAGAATTTCTTAACACAGGGTTACCAAGAAAACATAGAAATTTGAGGGGAGAAGGGAGAAATTCCAGAAATCTCTTTGAAAGTCTGAAGGATGGACCACTCATGGAAAGGAAAAAGTATAATTACAAACAAAGCTGTGTTTTTGTGTTTAAATTCAGTCCAGCAAATCTTCTACTTTAGAGAGAAGTCATCATTCTCCTGACACATACACCTGCCTTTCATCCCCATCACCTCTGCATCACATATCACATTGATTTGTCTTCATGTGTGCTATCAATCAAATTCCAAAGCCATTTGTAGCACTAGGGAGTAAAGCACTCTAGAGGCAATAGCTTAATTCAATCAGACACAGCACCAGTTTTCCAGTGTGTTCCTCCAACTTCCCCATTTCTTACAACCTCACTACAACTGCAAAGAGCTCCTTCTTTTCAGAGCACCTGAATCAGATGCACAGTGAAACAATAATAATTAAAAGCACAGCCAAAGGACACCACGTATCCCAACGTCAGATGAAGGAAAATGTGCTACTGCATGCTGGCTTACAGAGCTGAGGGAGTTTGCTGATGCCAGTGACAGAGAGAAAGGGAGAGGGACAGAAAGGAAAGTCTGAAATGCAGCAGCTCCAAAGAGCTTAATTTGCCTGCACCACTTGAAAAAGAGATAAGCAGGACAGAAGGAAGGCAACAAGCTGTGACAAGTGACTCCCTAAACCCAGAATCTTTTGCAAAGGTATTAGATAAGAGTGTCATAGATTATAGTAGGATATTTATATAATTGATGACTTCCCAGAATAACCAGTCAAAATTCATCTCAAGCATACCAAAACTTAGGCAGAAGCCAGCAGGGTCCTCGGGGATGGTTATGGGAGAAAAGCTGTAAAGGGCAGGTCTCAAAGAGGCAAATTCTTACCTAAGACTGCCTTCCAGCCTTATCCCATCAGAGAAATAATAATGCAGTTCTCCCTTTCAGTGAAGGCCAATCCAAAGCTTACCCATTAAGCACAACTCAGAAGAGAGCCTACCTAGAGATTAAGTGATAACTCCAGGAGATAGCTACCCCTTGCAGAGTGATTACCATTCTAAACCGTGAGATTCTTTTTCCTCCTTCCTAAAGCTAATCAGGCATGATTCTCTTTCATTCCTCCAATCCTTTTGCCACTATTTAATTCCTTTTTTTTAACATTCGAGTGAAAAGGTATCACCCAAGAGGCAGGAATCATTAAACCTGATTCAGTGTTAATTCAGGGAACTGGATGCTTCCTGGGAATGATGTTAGCACCTCTGCTGGCCACAGAGCTCAGACCCAGAGCTCACACTCAAGCTTCAGCTTTTGGTTAATCTGTATTACCCTCCATGGTGGCTCATACCCTGCCCCAGCCTGAGCTACCCTGAGGATTTCTCAGGCAGGGAAATTCAGGCACACAAGCATTAACACTCCCTTCAGTGAATATACAATATACAGCCTGGGAAGCACAGTGAGAGGGAGCCAGTATCTTCACAAAGCTTTTTGAATAAAGAAAAACAGAATTGGCAGCTTGTATACAAATTAACTGAAACTAAAGCTGGCATTCTCCATTGCTTCCAAATCTCTCTTCCATAGCTATCAAAATACATCTATCAAAAACAGAAGTAGGCACAGGTACCACTCCTTTTCACCTGCAGAATGCCCACTGTTGAGGTGGTGTTTTTACTTTCATGCCCTGTCATTGGAGATTCAATCCCTCCAAACACACAAAGGTTTGCTAAGACACCAGGTATTGTCCATTAAAGCTGGTGAGGAACATCCCACTACAGAGGGATGCCAGCACTGAAGGCACAATGCAGAATTGCTGCTACCCCTCTGTGCCTTGTCCTTCTTGAGAAACAGCTCTGCTAAGGTGGAAAAGCTGCAAGCAATGCTAAAGACCCATAGGCCGAGGACAGAAGGGAGAGAGCCCTGCAACACAGCTGAGGGGGAAAGGAAAGAGACCAAGAAACCCAACAGTGAAGTTCCTCAAATCCTTGCCTCATCTTCCCCAGGCCTCTGACCCGCAGACCTCTTCCTCTCTCCCCACCTCCATGTAGCTTTGCCTATTCAAAGCTGGCTTGCAAACAGAAAGAGATCACTTAGGAAAGGTTTTTGCTAGTTCTGAAAAAAAAAAATAAATCACTGTTTATCCAGGGCATGGCAAAAGTTGATGATGGATGATGCTATTCCACACAGAGCAAACACACAGCTCTGGCATAACAAACTCGTGTTACTGTTAAGAACAGATATCAGTAATATTTTAGAGTTACCCTCTAAATGGTTCTTGTCTCTGGTGGCCTCAGGCTAAGGCTCTGAATTGTCCTGAATGAAGATGTCTCTGGTTGATTCCTGCTGCAGGGCAGCTCAGGTCAGCTCTGTGCTGCACATCTGTTTAACATAAACAGATTTTGGAAGCAGCAAATTGTGCCACAAATGGCTCCACAGAGGTGGGAAGCCTCATTTGGTCTTCAAAGAAACTTCCTACAGTAAATTTAAAAACTTGAGTGCACCAAACATGAAGGACACCTGCATGTCATTAAGTGCTTACTGCTGAGCAGACAGCTTTCTGGGTCACCATCTGTTCATCAAGAGCACCAGCTCCTGGCTGCCTCTCCCCAGTTCAGTGCGCTCCAGGCTTTGAACTCTCACAGCCTTGGCAGCTCACAATTACTCAAAAGGTAACGTGGATGGTTCTTCTGTGTCAGCAGCACAAATCAAAACACAGTGCCCCACGAGGGAACAATTCAACCAGGCACAGCTCAGTAAAGTATGTTTAAGGATTTTAGGAGCTAATCTGAATAGCTCATAGTGTATTATGCCTCTGTTTGGGCTATCTACTGCTGCCCTTCTAATCTCATCAAGCTGCCTGTTTATCTGTAGTTATCTGGCTCAGGTAACACTATTGTGTGTGTTGTTTGAACAAATGTCCTCTCCTGTGCTAGGAAGTTCCCTACCGAGGCAACTGCTCACAGAAGAAAGTTCAAAATTAAGATCCCTTGGCCTAAACAACACAATTTGTTGAAAACACTTTCTGTAGCAGCAGGAGGAGCTACCTGCATAAAGCTGGAGAATAAATATCTCACCACCTCTAGAAATCCAAATTACTTTCCCCCACAGAACCCAGGTTGGCCCAATAACGGCACTTCTATCCAAAGTTTTCAGCCTTAAGCTTCAGCCTCTTGGAGCTGAATCACCATATAGTTCCACTAGATCAACACAACCATCAAAACAGGCAAAATTAATCACATAGAGAAAACAAAAGGATCCTAATGGGTCTTAATGTTCACTGGGAAGAATGATCCTTGTGTAAAACAAAGCAAAACAAAGAGAACAGAGGCTGCTCTGAGGTCTGTGGAACTGATGTATAACCACCTTCCACAGGCTGACAACTTCTGCTCTCTTGCCCCCTGTCCTCCCCACCCAAGCTGTACTACACAATTTAAGGACTGGCACAGTTCCATATTCTCAGAGAGAGGAACAAACAAATTTTCCCATTTGGGAAAATCCTGCTTGGTATTTGATGTTCCAGAATCTTCTTAAATAAAGCCAGCAATTTATTATAGCTATAGCCAGTGCTCAGATTGAACTAGAGTTCAAAGCTGGTAAGCTTCTTCGTTCTTCTCAATGAGAGGAAAATCAGCATTTCCCTTGATTCTGGAAACAGAACTGGCTTATCCACATGACCAGAAAAGCATGTGGTGCTCCCATGAGCAAAGGAAGCCTATGAAGCTGACACCTCCTCCACCCCAACAAAACACAATCCACCTATCTCAAAAATGCATGTTTTTCCTCATTCAGATTCACCTTTCTAAGAGGCTTCATGTGGGTGACATTTGAAGAGAGGAAGATAATGCTTGGATGGAGACCTGCTGTGCCCAGGGACCTGGGTTTCAGGAGTGAGGGCTGTGGCCTGCCTGTCTGCTGTCAAGAAAATATCTCTTGATTGGAAAGGAAAGCATGCACTTAGCTAGCACTCCAAAAAGACAAGGTAAGCAGGAGAAAAAACAGAAAGAAAACAGAAAAAACTACCAACAACCAAAATATGTCTAGAAAGGAAAGAGTAAGCAACTCTCTCCTTTGCTGCCCTCCCATCACGGCCCTTTTAGTTTCTATGATGCATGTTTCTCTGCTTTTCACATGAGGTTTGACTCTATTTCTCTAGCTTTACAGGAGCCAAGCTACAAATTGATATGATAAAGGGCAACACAAGAGGTGTGACTTGCAACATGTCACAGCCTTTGTAGGAAGCAAATTGGCACCTAAATTACAGGATTTGCATATTACAGTTAAAAAGAGAACTCAATTACTTGCTAAAGCAGGACACATTTGCTATCTTTCAAAACACAACTTCTGCTTCCTTGACCTGCCCACATTTCACCCCTGAGAAGCTGAGAAAAACTCTTCTGTCAAGACAAAATGGATGTCCTTATGCAAAAGCCCCAAGTTAGTTCCTTGTACCAATCTTCTGCTGTCCACAACTCCACATTTGCCATTTACACTTTTTAAGATGAGAGATCCACTGCCTTCTAAGGAAAGCTTTTGTGAAATTATCATCCTGCCTTGCACCATCAACACTGTAATATAGTAAATTAGTTTGTAATTGAATTTTTCTTATCATAGCTTTCCCCAGCAAGTTAAGAGAGGCCTTCAGTACTTGTAATTTTTCTTCCCTAGGAAATATTTATAATGTGGTTATCTGTTCTTCTTGAGTTTGTCAGGCAGACTAAGCTCTTTAAGCTGCAGAGCAAACTTTCTCCAGGCACCAGTTTGCTGAAGAATTTTTTCTTTCCTTTCATTTTTTTCTTTTGCATCTTTAGAAAATGTTGACACCAACACAGGATGCCTTATCCTGGTATCCCCATCATTACCATGGTCTGATCCTCTCAGGCATATGCCTAGGATTTGGTTTTAGACTTTTCTCCACAGTACTACATTCAGAGCTCATCTGCCAATTCCTGCTTCCCGTGACCCCCTAAAATCCTTTTTAATCACTGCTTTCCAGAAATTTCCACTACATAGGTTTCATTCATACATACAGAGATAGAAAGAACTAGAACATGCTGTGCTAAGCCACTTGCATCATTATTTTCAGCATTGAAACACGACAGGGAAAATGTCACCCAACCCTATGACACAGACGTAAGACACAAAAAGGAACAGGTGGAAAGAGGCTCCCTGCCTTTTCCTGACATCTTTCCCTGTTTCCAGAAAGGTAGAAAGAGGTCCTCAGCAGCCTCAGACTGTTAATAATTACTCCAACGCTCAGTTAGTAATGACTTTTGCAATATTTAACATTTTCCTTATAGACTAAAGTCTAATTCTTCATTAATTTTTAAAAGAAAAAAATTAAAACGTGTTTTCAGTCTTCAGCTTTAAAGGAAATACTTGAAAGCATGACCATCGGGTTACATTAAAATAATAAAAACCTCTGCAGAAGGCCAGAACAAAGAATCCCATCGTTGTTTTGGATTTTCTTCATCTAGAGATTTTTAGGCAAATATCCCGACAGGAAAGGGGGAGGAGTGGGGCTGTCAGTACTGTATTCAGTGAGTATAATTACACTGAATTAGTGCTAAGGGGTTTAGAGAGAGAGGGAAAAATACTATTCCACAGAGTTAATATAAAGTGGGCTTTCATGTACATACAAACCCACAAGGAGCAAGCTACTGCCTGCTGAGACCCATTTGGGAGCCAAGGGATTGATCGGCCTGGGCCAGCCCTCGCTGCAGAGAAAAGCTGCAGTTGTGAATTACTGTAAGGCAGCATTCACATGATTGATGGGTTTACCCCCACCACCACATTTGTTTCAAAGATCCATTTTGTCCTCTGTGGCCACGGTGTGAATTAACCACACTCACAATGGCTGGCTGCGTTTCGCCAGACCGATCCAAGGTCCCGGAGTTCCTCGGAGCTTTTATCTCATGCAGCCCTGCCACTGGGAAATGGGGAAGGGGCGCTATTGAACACCCAGGCTTCTGAGGAGCACCAGAACATCAACCTCCTCTGCCATCACACCAGCCAGCTCACGCCCAGGGAAGTCTCTGAAGAAGCTCTGCCTCTGATTTCCCCTGCAGTCTGATACTACACCCACTTATCCTTACATTCCAGGGGCCATAAGGTGTCATTATTTCATCTCTTGCCTTCTTAACCCAATATGTTTTCAGCAATAGATTTCTTTTTCTCCTTTTTCCCAATGAAGAGCAAGAGAAAGCCTGAACTCTGTATCCAGTAAAAGATTCAGAGATTCCACACAATTTGTGATGGGATTTCTCCTCAAGGCTCAGTAAAAGTAATTAGGATAGCAAAGAGAATGGGAGAGAACAATCATACATGGGCCCAAATCATGACCAGCTTTTAAAAATGTCCTGAAATGTTTCGAATGGACAGTATGACACAAGAAGCTGGAATTTTTTTAAAGTCCAATCACACAGCTGCTTGGGGGTTCACCCTCAGCATCCCAGGAACTGATTTTTCAGCCAAGGATAAATAAATCTATGTCAACTGCAAACTGCACTGGACTCCTCCCAATTCCCTGGAAGGTATTGCACATATGAATAATATTTTGTTTCCCTTTATGTGGTAAATACATTGCTTAAAAGAAAGGAAAACCTCAAAAAACAAAATAATAGCATTAAATACTATTAACTACATCAAGTTTGCTGCACACAAGCAAAATGTAATCTTCCTACACACAACTCTGCCAAAGCCTTTCACAGGGCATCATTTCATTTCTCTTGCCCTGGTCTTCCATCAAAACATGTCTAATCCTACAGCACTTCCTCTGTATTCACAGTCCTGCTCTAGCCACAAGGATTTAAAAAAAAATGATGCATTGTTACTGCAGTCCTTGGTGTCCCCTGCACTCACACCATTTTTTAATCACTACCTGCAGCATCCACTGCTCCCCACAGAGGGAGAGCCATTTTTCCCAGTTCCACTATCCCAATAGCTGTCCAAGAATGGCCCTGGAAAAAAGGGTCTAAGAGCATGACAATGCAGCTTGTTTTCCAATCAATGTTAGGCTGGGAGCTTCCCAGGATGTCCTGTCTAGGTTTGTCATAGCACATCAAAGTGCTCTCCCTCAGGTTCAGAGCACCCTGCAATCAATCCTCTTTGGTCCTTTCTTGGACACCATCTTCATCTGCCTTTCCAGCTATGGTAGATGTCCCAGGAATCACAAAGCCAAATGTTTTGAGAGGTCTCTACCTCTTCAGGAGCCTCCCCAGCTCCAAACCAAGCCAGCCTCCAAATAGGCAGATGCTGAAGTTGCACCAAATGGGGTCAAGCACATTTTAGCCACTACACCCAGCTCCCACTTGGAAATTCTCACACCAAAACGTGCCATAACTAAAAGCACACAGGAACTAGGTCAGTCCCTGTGCACCAAACAACTCACACAAACCACAGCTAGAGCTCAGCTGTCCTGGAGTGACTGGGTTAAAAGATGAACACTCAGCATTCTTGGCAGCAAATAGAAACTGCTCTCAGACAGTCTCCTGCTACCATACATTTCCAAATTTTGTATGTGCACATTTTATTTACCCCAAAGGACAGTGTGTTCCATGTAACAGTGAAAAACTCTCTCAATTGCAGAGAAACTGAGTTGTCCAGACCCTTTTGACTTCTCCTGACCTCGGCTGCTCTGATTTGCCTGTTATACACACATGCTGTGTGCTTCACCACACTGAGAGGGAGAGAGGAGAATGGGATCACTGATAGGTTTCTCTGGGACCTCACAGAGCTGCTGGAAACCTGCAAAGCACACAGATGGGAAAGCACACCATAAGACAACATCATGGATGCTGCATGAGCTGTGGTGAATACCAGAGTCAGCACTGCTGTGCTAACAGGGCCACCAAATCCCATGGACCAATCCCACCAGACCAAGATGAAGGCTCACTCCAGTCCCAGGAGGGTGGCAGTCCTTGTTTCTCTGTCATATGACAACAACATTCCCACTGAACTCTGATCAGCACACCTAAATTCTTCCCTCCCCCACAGATCCTCTAACCATGCAGTTCAGTGCAGTGGTATCAGCAGCTGGATGTCAAATAAAGGTGTGCTTTATTTACAGGTGTGCTATTCAGAAAGGCCAAGTTATTTCATTTCCAAAGCCTTTGCACAGTGGAGCACCATTTAAACCATTTTTCCTCAAGTTCCACCTAAACAATGATTGACTTTAAATAAAAGCTATTTGTTGTCACTCCTTCATTTGCCACGCTCAGAGGCACAGCGGGCAAATGTTACAAAAGCTCCACCTTTAGAAGCAGGAGGTTATCTGCAACCTCAGCTGGCTTCTGTCACTCCTGGTGCTGTGTGTGTCACAGCAAAACCTGTAAGGCATTTAGTGACTCACATGATGACAAGGAACACTAAGCCCTTGTGCCCATGCACAGCACCCTCCATAAAAACCACTTGAGCTCATCAAGATTAGGAAGGAGCTCTTTCTTAAGTCCAGCCCAATCCAGTTAACAGGCTTATATGGAAATGCTGAGAGACAGGGCTGACAAGTGGCAGTGCACCCAACTTGCAAACCCCAATTTGCTAAAAAGGAAGAACGTGTTGGTGCTGCCCAGCTCAGGCTCACAATTGCCTCTTTCCTCTTCATATACTCCTTTGCAGATGTTTTTCTCTAAAGATATGAATTTAAAATTGCTTGGGTGATCTTTGTGATTACTAATCACTGTTATAAATCTTGTTCCAGTAGCACAAAGAAAGAAAAACAACTGCTAAAGGACAAGCCCACTTCCTGATCAAATAGCCTTTTTCTTCCTGCTCTTGGCATATGCTTGCATAAGTTGATTTTCTTCTGCTAAAAAGATGCTGGCATGCATCAAAATAGAAAAAAAAATGCACAGAGATGTTTTGAGACTGCTTGTTGTGACATCAGCTAGTGATAAGACACTACTGTCCCATCTCTCTCATTCCATCTGTGCACAGGAATGCAACCTGGGGAAAGGGTTGCACATGACCTTCTGCTGAGGAGCAAGCACAGTGGCAGATGTCCAAGCCCTGCCCTCCCCACCACTGCTGAGCATGCAGGATAGCTCCAAAATGAAGGCTAAAACAAAAGCTTCCTCTCTTTCAAAAAAGAGTTGCTTTGGGATTACACAGTTAAAAGGTAATAACATTAAAGTGACCACAACCTCAACTTACTAAGATTTGATTTTCCATAATAGGAATGAGAAAGGGGAAAAGAGAAGAGAATAAACATCAATTTTGAAAATAATATAAATAATTCCAGGAGTTAAATGAAAGACATTTTAGAAGTATAAGTGTTACTATGAGAAGTTAATATTAAAATAATTTTCTGTGAGATGCATGGAGACCAAGTCAGCATCAGATAAACTGAACACAGACTCGAGGGAAAATGGGTAGTTTGCACAGGACATTTCACTTCTGACAACATGTTTGTTTTCAAATAGTTATCCATTTGCCACAGCTGAAAAGCATCAGGGCAACAAATTAGATGTATATGGGTGCAATTAGCTCACATTTCTAATATCACAAATGGCTTCCTGGAGCACAGTTTGCCTAGCTGTTAATTTTAAAAAACAAAAAACACCCCCCCCCTCCACCCCCCCAACAAGGCAGGAGCACAAAAATTGTTAGATTATGCAGCTAATCTAAATTACAATGAGCCTATATAAAAATATACATTTACTTTTGCATATATATTTAGTTACTTTGGTGGACCTTCAGATACTTTGGATCAGGCTTTTAGTTAAAATGCTTAGAGGAAATTCTTCTGAAAAGGGAAAAACATACAATATTGCTCACATACCAGCTAAGGAGGAAGAAGTCAGAAGGACAAATAGGACTTTTCAGGCTTTCCTGGCAGGGTGGGACAGGAGGGGAGAGTTTCCAACTGGAAATGTTGAGCTACGGTTTTGAGGGTGATAATATACAAGCTTCCAATTGAGACCAGGGCTGATCAATGTGAAATAGTTGGTGATCAAATGATGGCATCACCATTTTCCATAAAGGTGAAAGTGCCATAATTTTTATAAATGATTTCTTGTCAGTGTAACCAACTCACATGATGGCAGTTAGTTTGAAGACTGCAGAAGGGAAATCTACAATGAATAAGCCCCAAGCAATAAAAAAGAATTGATTTAGGAATTAGGGCTGTTTCTAGACTTATTTCTAAAGTGAGGACAGCAACAGTTCAGATACATTTGCATAGGATGTAAACATAGAATTCTCTCACAGTCATTTGAAATCTTCACACCACAGTTACTGCCTGATTCTGGTGTATGACTGGGAGGTCATTATCAGTGCTAAGAGAACCAGGTTTTAAAAATCACAGAATCTGGGAGTCGCTTCTCTCTGTTCCCTGAGAGCCATCCTTTTAAAAAGCATGCCAAGAATGACATAGATATTCTGAAATGATGCCAAAGTGCAATCACTGGTGATATTTCTGGTCAGTCAGATAAAAAAAGAAAAAGCAAACAAAGTTACTTCGCAAATGTAGTTTAAGAATTTATTCACTCACAGAATATCTTTAAGAGAAAGAAAATGGAAATGCAGCCCAAGTGAAACTAATAGGAGAGAACAACTTTGGCAGGTGAGATATAAAATGGAGATTAACGGGTCTGAGAGCAAGGCTGAAGAACAAGGAAGCAAATGCGTAGTGACAAGTAATAAGGAATTCCTTAAGCACACGGGAGACTGGAACTCCAGAAGAGCCAGTGGGTCCTGCAGACTCTCCTGATGCAAAGTCAGAGAGGGCAGAAAGAGAGATTGCACAGAAGTTAAACGGCTTCCCCTGTTTTCACTACAGAGCAGGGAAGGGAGATGCATGCCCCAGGGTTATACAAGTGCAGAACTGCCAGACAGAGTTAGGGGAAATAAAATAAAGAAAATGGAAAAAAGAAACTACTGGAGAAATTTGATTCCACTAAAATGCATTTCCAGAGCTGAGAAAAGTCAATAAAAGGCAAGTGTAAACCAGCTAGCCTGAAGTGGGAACCCCACAAACTGGAGAAGTCTAAAAAAGCACATTTTCCACAATGATAAATCATAACCTACAAATGACAACCCACTAACCAAAAAAAGGGTTTCAGAAACATATCCTGGCTATTTTTTACCAGATGTAAATTGTTCTGATTTTCAAAGACTTTGAAAGTGTTAGGAGAACTTTGTCATCTTGGAACAAGAGGTAACTGTCATGTTTTCAGTATTAGCCAAGGAACAGAGACTCCCAGGATAACAATAATAAATTTTTCATACAAAAGGGAGATGTTTTAGCACCTTAAGTCCTGCCTAGGATCAGTGTTGTAGAAGGCATTTGTGAAGTATGTGATAGAAAGAATGGAAAACAAGGCCACAAAACACACTGCCAGTGTAATGTGGTGTTAACCAATGGTATGGGGGTCCTTGTTCTCACAATCCAGGCAACTGGACAACAAAACACCAGATAAAATTCACCACATATATATATATATATATATATATATGTAGTTATTTATTTATCTGCTTCCACTATACACTACTGAACTACCTTCTAGACATCAAAAAGAAATAGTTCTGAAGACAGATGATGTCACATCCCTGTGCTTAGCAAAAGAGTCATTTCAGAGTAGACAAAACTTTGGAATTGCACTTCTAAAATTGTAAGCTGTAAAATGAAAAAAATGTTTGAATGTGGAAATTAAAATTATAGAATGCAGGGTTAAATTTCAACTAAGTGTGATTGCTAAAATAAGGGCATGAATTGTGAGCTTAGAAATAAAGAAACTGAAATATTCTGTTGATTTAGAACTAGGCATGGGGCTGTAAAAGGCTACTGAAAATGAGAAACATGAGAGAATGTGTAATATTTATGAAAGGTGACCTACTGCACTATTTAAATAGAAGAGAGATTAAAGAAGAGACAAGTTGAGGTTATGAAAATAAGGACATTATAGACACATGAATTCAAAATTAAGATTCAGGAAACCTCAGCCATTCAGAAGAATGAAAATTCATCTTCAAAACCTAAACAGATTGCTTGTGGCTTATCTGCCTAGGGGAAAACCCCTTCCAGATCTGTCCACACTTAAAGCCAAGGAAGATGAACACTACTTGCAAAGAGTTCTGAGAAATTCACAATCTGGTTTTTAAGAAATCCACATAAGACTGGTTTTAGAGAACTCAACCCCTCCTCTTTCCCATCTTTTACAATTGGACTGAAGAGAGGGGTCCATGCCCAGGGAAAAGCCAGGCCTAACTCACAGACTGACCCAGCTGCTGCCACAGAAGCACTTTCTGCCTTCAGTGGTTCAGCTCTGCAAGGCAGCAAAGCCGGGAGTGT
Source organism: Agelaius tricolor (assembly GCF_023055355.1). Lineage (NCBI taxonomy): Eukaryota > Metazoa > Chordata > Aves > Passeriformes > Icteridae > Agelaius > Agelaius tricolor. Next base: position 11,562,101 of record NW_027269263.1, read on the forward strand.
TGCACAGGAATCTCAGCAAGGAAACCAGAGCTCACTTGGGATCAGCAGCTGCAGCTTGGAAGTTCTGCTACTCCAAAAAGTATTTAGACCTAGAATATATCTTTTAAACGTGAAGGAATAGAAGACAGATATAAACGAGATTAAAAAAATATCCCTTTCATTTCATACCAATCACACTTTGCATCAGGTAGTGAAAACCAAGCTTATTCTCCGCTAAGGGCACTGATCAAAGGCTGAAATGTTTTTGCAACAGAAGTTGTGATTGTAAAGAGAGAATAAAAAGAAAGAAAAAAGAAAAAAATATCAAAACACCCTGTCCTGTGAAGCAATTGAAAACGACATGGACAAGTTTGGGGGGGAAAATGAAATAAAACTTCTATTTTTGTTCAATTCTACAATAGTAGTAGGAATAACTGCAAATAACAATTACAAATTATTTCAATTACTTCCAATTATTTTATAAATAGACAATTTTATAATAACTTATAATTATTGCAACTGTTTAAAATGTTTACAAATACTACACTTAGATTCTAATTCTCAAAGGTATGCTTTGAAGAAAATTTTAAATGGATCAGGAAAGGATAAACTTGAGAAAATGCTCCTTGTTGCCCACTGCTGTATTCTACAGCACTTATTTCTGAGACACCATGACCATAAAAATGCCCTAATGATGAGCATGGACATCACAGGGCATCATGAAGAGCTTACTGTAGCTAATGTGCCTGTCTCATATGTAGGCTAAGTTCTTGTTTCCATTCTCTCAATGCCCTTTAAGTGCTGGAAGTGTTCAGTTACAAACTGGAATTCCACTGACCTGAAATCACAGATTCAGTAACACAAAAATTTCCATTTCGATAAGCCTTAGATTAAATATTTCAACCTCAATTTTTCTTGACTCAAGACAGATAATTTACACTTCACAGATTTCTCCTGCTCCGAGTTTTTTGTTTGTTGCAGTTTAAATAAGACAAGAAATTCCCACCCACAATTACTTGAGAAATCTCAGTTGGTAAAATCCCAACTGGAATCAGAGCCTTACTGCACATGCTGAAAGTGTCAATGCATAAAGATGTGAACTTGTCATTTACAGTACATGTTGCACAATTGGTAACTCTAAAGTTATCTAACACATTTTTTGCTATGCATCCCTACATTTTTTCAAGTTTCTCCCAGCAGAGACTTGCTACTGGGGTGTGTGTAAAGCATGATGTCAGGGCAAAGTCTCTACACATCTCTCTGTGTTCCTCTATAAAAACACACTCCTGCCATACCCACCCATCCTACGGTTGTGGTTAGCACAGGAAAGAGGGGCTCTTATTTAAGGGACTTGCAGACAGAGTCATAAATAATTCAAACTAAAATATAGTACATAGCAACTAAATGAACAAAGTAGATGCTGTAAGATGACACCTTTATTTTTTAGGCCCTTTTCTTGTGTGGCAGTATTCAACCTACCACTGCTTTCTAGAGCTCTCACCCTTTGGGAAAGCCAGTACAGAGATGCTGAATTTGGGCACAGAGAAGCAGCCAAAGAAAGGCCAGGAACATGTAGGACACCACACGTTCCACCACAAATGAAGAGGTGCTTGTAAATGTTAACTCTGTTGCAAAATACTGGAAGTGCCTATAGATGGTTTTGAAAGCAGCTTCAAAATAACTTTTCTGGATCAATATAATGAGTAAGAACAGGAAGTTCACTTTCCTATCCCTTTTTGAACTTCTGATTTTTTTTTTTCCTATCATGAAAGCGTGGCAAATGTTCCAGGTAGTTACAAACAGAGAGAGAAAATGTTCCCCTCTCTCCTGAATTTCTGATTTCAGCCAACTTTACAAAACATTTCAGATGTTAAGCCCAGAAGATTTCTCCCTTCAGAGACAAACCCAAGGGCTGATCACAATGGGAAGATGGAAGCCTCCACCTCTCATCAAGACAAGCACAGAAGCCTCACAGCACTAGGCTGTCCTTCAGGGACAGGTCTGGCCAGGGGTTATGCACCTGGAAGGGTATGGTTATCAGCATGGACTGATAGAAGCAGTTTATCTTGGGAAGTGGAGGAGAAACCCAGATCATCATTCGCTTGGCTCTACCAAAAAAAAAATAAATTAATAGAATAGCAGCTCATGCTTAAACAGGTCTCCAGAAATATACCAAGTGAAGCTGTCAAAGGCCCACGGTAAATGCATTGCTAGAAAACTTTTCACAAGAGCTTTCATCCCACCCACTCACAAAGGCCATGGACTGAACACATACGGTGTCATCAAAGAGTTTTATTTCCACTAATTATGTTAAACTTTTAAATGAAGTTTGCACGATCAAACAAAGATTTCACATGCACTTTTACACCTACTTTGTCTAAGTAAATCCCACTGTTCTCAGTGAGGTAACTCAGAGCCATAAAGATGCTCCAGCAATGCACAAGACACACACAGACTACAGCTCAAACTGGAAGTGATGGAAAGAAGACAATGGCACCTCTTAAAACACATACACCTATAATCCCAATGACCACTCAATATTAATGAGCCCAAAATACAAACTAAAACCCACGTCCCATTTAATGACAGACTCTTGAGCTAAACAAATATAAAGGGAGAGGAGCTTGCCTTTTCTTCTTTACCACCCCATAAATACAGTTTCCCATGGTATTTGCAAGCACAGCAAGGACCAAATTCAATGCAGATACCCCTTCTTAGGCAGCCCATAATCCCTGTCAGCTCTTTACAAATCCTCTGCTGGTGGATGGCCTATTTGGGATTAGTTCTAGAAGGAAAATGAGAGCAACCTTCAGGCTCCCCTGAACTCTGCAGATCTCTGGTCAAACTGGCCAGTGGATCATTGTACCATAACCAGCTCCCACATGGGTTTCTGATTTGGTTTGTGGGGGTTTTTTTTGTCCCTTCTGCTGCATAAAAAAGTCTAGAAGAGGAGGAGGCCCAGAGCACAGAACAAGTATGCTAATGCCAACTGCCATGCCAACAGCAATCACACACACACACACACACGCCTGCTCACACGCTCCTGCCAAATAATCACTTCAGCAAACATCAACTACAGAGATTAGCAAAAGCGTCTGACAACGCGCAAATCGGACAAGAAACACGGGCTGAAGGGACAGCTTAGCAAAGTGAGGATTTACTAAGTGAAATGACATCAAGTTCCTGAATCAAAGCTTGCAGCATTTTTGGAAGACTGCTGAAAATCCTATCTGTTGGCTAGTAGATTTTTTTTCCATCCAGCCGTCCCTACTGCGTATCAGCTGCAGCCAGACAGGCTGCTAATAAAAGCAAGTGACTCTTGCACAAAGGAAAATATCTTTCTGGCCTCTGGGAAGGCAGCAATCCAAGCAAACAACCAGGCACTCAGGTGGCACAGGCTGTTGGGAAGCAACCACGGCATCTCAGGGGCTTTTCAGCACCAAAAAGCAAGCTAAATCCCTACAGTAAAAAAACCCTACAGGTTTTCCAGGTGAAACCATCCTAGGCAGGAAAAGAACTTCAAATTATTTCTCTTCAATGTGATGGGGGGGTGGAGGGAGGCTACTTTTAAACATGGAATTTTTATTGTGCAAACTAAAGGAACAGAGTGTCTTTATACCAGATTTAAGGCAAAATACCAGAACAATCTATTATCTCTAATTTACTAAAAGATGCTTCACTTCAAAGGTACTTTCAATGAAAGTAATGAGATTTTGTTTCAAGAAGCACAAGAAGAGTCACAACCATTTAGCAGCATAATAGTGCATTTGTGTCTTATTTTGAAGAATTTGTTGCCAAAACAAAGGAGGAGGTACTCTTTCTAAATCTTAGACTGAATTATATATTCCTTATTCTGATGAAGCTCTTGCTGAAGCATCAACTTTGCCTGAATCATGTTTGGAGGATGTGTATGTGTGCCTGGTTAAATATTAATCTCTTCTAGACAGGAAGAATATGATTTCTAGTGAGCTGAAAAAGAACTAAATATTGAAATGAAAGAAGTTTGGTTGTCTGAAAGCAAGATGTGACTTTGTAGCACCATTGCACAGACACCACCATATCAGAACTGCCATTTTTCTACCAAGGCTATTTCTAAATCAATTCCTATCATGCTTTGAAAGACAACAAACCTTCCTTACAAGATCCATCCCTTACCATCTGACAAAGTGCCTAAATAAGCATTACAGAAATGTTAAAATGGGCATTTTGAGACAATGTCACTCTTCCCACTGCTGCTCACATGCTGTAAACCTGCTAAAAAAAGAACACCTAAAATAGTTATCTTTAAAACTAAAGTTTTTGATACAAGAAATACCTTAACACAATGTATTAAGCACATTTTGGATGCTCCTATCACAGAAGAAAAGATGCTACAGACTGTGAGCCTTCTGTTGTTGGCTACAGATGGGTGCATACATTTGCATTGCACTACTAAGGCTCCTTTGCACTTCGAGATACATGATGTGTGAGGAGTAAAGCTAAAAAAATAAACACATGCATAAATGAATCTGTTGTTCTAGTGATCCAGTAGAAACAAGGAAGCCTTAAATGCAGGAGCCATATCATCTTTAAATGGTTATGAAACTAATGCCACTGTTTGCATGGCTCTGAGGGAAAAAAAAAAAAAACAAGAACAAAACAAGTTCTGTGCCTGATAACCACTGGAACTGAATCTGAGAAGTTAATTCAGTTATTTCTGTGCAGGGACACTCTGGCTTCCACAGATCCATATATATTTACTGGTTGTGTCAATGCCCAAGGAATTCAATTCCAACGTACCCATGGAGTCAAATTATCTGGGTTTTTTGCCTTTTTAATCCTTAGGGACAGAAAAGGCAACAGGTAGATGCAATTAGCAAAGTCAGATGATGAAGGCAACAGCAGAGCTGTCTCTGTGTCTTAAAGAGCTCAGAAGATGAAGACCAACTTTGCGCTCCAGCCCAAGAAACAGCCTAGCTCCGCCTCATAGTCCCGTGCCCGTCTCCACTCAGCTGGACCAGCCTCCCTAAAATATCTGAGCATCAGCCCAGGTGTGCAGATGAGGCTTTTGGAAGGACAGCAGAGCCCATCCAATTTTGTCTTCCTTCCCAATTGTTCTGTCTGGTTTTACTCTTGAGAGGAGAGTTTTTGTACAGATAGGGAATTCCTCCAAAAATATTGCTTGAAGATGGCAAAAATTGTGTTTCATTTATGTGGTTAGCTGCCTGTCAACCAGTGTCAAAATACAGATTTAGACTGGGGTATTAGAGAATTCCTCCTCTTTCTCTTCCCTCCCCACAGCCATTTGATGATGGTTTCATCCACAACTAAATAGGGGATGTTTACAAGGTCCAAGCTATGCTGAAACTGTGTAGAAACTAATGAGGAAGGAAGATTTTTATAATGCTCTTGTGAAACATTTAATGAGCTCTGAAACAGTGCTGGCAGGCCTCAAAGGAGAAAGGCCCAGTTTAAAACTTTGCAGTTCACTAAATGGCAGTGTGCAGGAGCCCCAAGCACTATTTATTTTCAAAGACTATTTTTATCTGAAAATACCCAACTCCTGTAACCCTCTTCTGCTCTAAAGGTCTTTGCCCCTCTGTTGCAGCTGCCATGCAATCAGTGGCACTTGCCAAGCAATGTGCTCCTAAGGCCCAAAATAACACATTAATACATTTTTCTTAATGTAATGGAACTGGATTTTGCCTCAGATATAGTTAGCTCATCTCCTCACCTCCAGAGGTCATCCCCATTGAAACCAGAATGTGCCATTCTGGGAAGGCCAGGAAGGGCTCTTTGGAGTGGAGGGATGGTGAGGGTGAAAATCCCCTGGCTTTATCAGTAATACAGCTCTCTTTTATTACATTCCCACTCCCCCTTTTCATCTCCCACCAAACTGCCTACAGCTGTGTTCTCTCAATCTTCAGCCTGAAAGACATGAAAAAGCAGCCTGCAAGACGACTGCAGTTTTGCAAAAGTCACTCCCACACATACAGACAAGGAAGCAAATAAAGTTAAAAAATAAGAAAATCATCACAGTGCCACTGCAGAAGGTAGAGCCAGATATTTTGAAATGGCACAGTGGTTCTGTTCCTTGGAATAAAAGAAGGTGAGACATATTTGCCAAGAGTTAGGTGAAGACCCTTTCTACCATGGTCAGGTGAACCATTGCTGAAAACAAACTGAACTGCTTTAATACCACCACCTGCAACAGGTCCTTTTAAATCTTCAAGGTCCTTATTTTTCACTTGCAAAAACTGTAGGAGCCTGAGGAGAGTCTGAAAAGTATTGATGAACTTGGCATCACAAGATCAGTTTTTCTGGCAACTCAGAACAAGAAAAATATTAAGAAGCAGATTCCATACTGACTGCCAGCTCTTATTTAATGGGTTGGATCAAGCTCATGTTAAAGGCAGTGGGATTAAAGAGATCTTCAGCTGATGACCACTTCTGTTCAATCCAAAATCAACAGTTTGCAAAGCATATTTGAATTTTTAAAAAATTGATACGGTCTTTATTTAGAGCCTAAATACCGCTGACACAAGTAACAAGTAGTCAGCGCTCTGAAATTTAGTGATATACAGAAGATGTGTCTTTTCTCATCTGGTTTCCCTGCTGCTCTGTCAGTCCACAGAGACACTGCCATACCATTTCTTATGCAAGAACTCTGCTCTGTGGGTTATTGTAGTAAAACAAAAACATCCACACTACAGAAGACATTGCTGGCTCCTCTAATTCCATTTTTCCACAGTGCTTCTGCTGAAGAAATTGATGTCAGACAAGTAACTCAAATTTCCCCGAACTCCCCTCAAACACACATTGAGCACTTTACAATGCCCACTTTTCTACTTTCCTCCCCACGGCTCTACTGGAGAGGACCCTCTGTGCATTCAGAGCAGCACAATGAAGAATGATTTCCAAAGCATTAACTTGGAGCCATTGAGACTTGGATGTTTTCAAAACGACTCTATTGTGCTCAAAGGATTCTAGACTACCCCAGCTACTCTAGAAGAGAGTCTTTTTCCCCTTTCTCAAAACATCCATCCCTTGAGCCATCCCTGGAGTGCATTGTTGGGGCCGATTCCTTAGTGCAGCAAGTTCCATCAGTCAAAGCTCAACAGATACAAATAATATCAGGATATGGATATAAATTAGTGCGACAGACCCTAAGTAGTTTTGACAGGTTTGGTAAGTATATATAGCGACACAGAATGCTATTCCTGCTGTCAGACATCAATATGTAGACAGAAGATTGAGGGCACCATGGAAACTCAGTGACATAAGAGTGGTATTGATTGGATAGAAAACGAGGCTGCAATTTAAGCTTAAGGCTGCCAGAGATGCCAAGAATGGAGAATGACCTCCAGCAGTGAATTTTCAGCATAAGCTCCCTGTGAACAAGGCAGTCCAAGAAGGATAAATCAGGGACAAGCTCACCAGGGATATGGCTCAAGCGAGTGTGGCTCCCCTAAGCAGATGAGAATCACTCTGTGTGTGCACGCGTTACAGTGACCTACTTCGTTCAAAGACAGCATTTTGTATGGTTTATTATGGAGCCCTGGAACAAAGAGATTTCCTCAATTAAAGTCCTGAAATGCATCCTCTAAATGAAAATGCTTTTGATACACTGACCAGCAAGAGGTTGTAAATATCCAAGCAAAGCATACATTGTTAAAGAGCAATTCCCACAGAAAACGCCACAGTTGGGAATGTAGGTAATGAGGGGGCCTGAACAGAGCAGAAGCAATGAGCCATGCCAGCTCCATCCCTAATGCCCTGGTCTTACACTAAAACACTTGTTATACCATAACACTAGATAAATTGTATTTTCCTTGACAAAAAAACCCAACACACACAAGCACACACACAGAAAAAAAAAATAGTATGAGTTAAATGAGTGCATTTGCAGAGCTCCTGTAAAGAATTATTTCTAATTGTTATCTAAGGAGTCAGGAATAAGCATTCCCAGAATGACCAAGAAGAAATAGAGGACATGTCAAGGAAGTACCTTGCCAAAGCCATGACCGCTGAAAGTTCACTAAGTGGTAATATTCACATTCGTGGCAGAAAGATTAATCTACACAAAACATCCACCAGTACAGCTGTGTCAGGAAGAAGATAAGCCTCCAAAGTGTCCCCAGTGTCAGGCATATGGTACTGGGATAGCAGCACTATGTTTTGTAATCCTATAGTGAGACAAACCTTCTGCTGGCAAGGATGCATCAGCCAGACTGCATCTCAAAGAACTGGGGATAGACATCTGGATAACTGCAAAAAACCTGTTTCTCTTCGGCCACTTCTACACTATAAACGAATATTTACCATTTGTAAAAGAAAGGTTTGTTGCTGGCTTCTCTTTTTCCCCACCCAAGAGCTGACTCGAGTAAAGTCGGTGAGTTTCTGTCCTTCAGTTTCACCCAAAGCTTCATACATAAAAAATCACTGAAGAGTTTAGCTCAGCCTGGAGACAGGAGTTTATTAAATCTCCACTTTCCTTCTCTTTAGCAAAAGTTGCTAAATTATGCAGCAGGAATTGGCTTTGCTGCTTTTACGGGTCAGTTATGGGGGTTTGGGGTTTTTTTTTTAGTTTGATGAAGTACCCTCTCCATGCACTTCCAAATTTTCTTTCCTACAGCAAATTAACAATTTTGTCACAAATACACTGGTTCTTTTTTCCCTTCAAACTATGTCTCATTATCAAAAGTTTAGATTTTTTTTTTTCTTAATTCTTATTCTTTTTCAGAGAGGAAACTGAAACAAAGAAAGCAAAACAAACAGACAGAAGCATTAACTTTGTTTTGTAATCAGCTCAAGAACACTGCTCAGAACACATAAAGCCCCAGGTACTTCTTTGTAACAATTTTTACTTTCCTTCTCTCTTTCTCCATCCCTTCCCTCCTCTCCCTAATACAGTCACTTGCACACATCGTTTATTTCTTGTTCAAAAAGTTGAGCTTTGCTAAAAGCTCAAGAAAATCAGTGCCCAGAGGGAAAACAAGGAAAGGACACCAACTCAGGAGCTGATGAGCCACAGGTAAAATGTTCCTCTGCTGTAATACAAGTCACTGCAAGCAAGCAGGATCTAGTTAAAACACCACCTCCCATAGCTGCAGGGTTATGAGGCAGAGAAAGATTTAACTCCTGTCAGAGACGTTTCCCCAGGGCTCCCAAGAGCCAGCCAGTCTCTCAGGTGTACATCCGAGGAGCCAGCTCCCGAGGGTGCCACCAAGTTAAAGTGCAGTGGCCATTGACCAGCACGGCAAAGCCACTGGCAGCGTGGAGGAGAGGTGCGAGAGCCAAGTGGAAGAGGTGAAAGGAGCAGATAAGCTCCCGCAGGATGAAAACTACCTCTCCCCTAGGAAAAGTTGTACTTTTTAAAAAGGAGAGAAGAAAAGAGGGTAAGGAGCTAGAAGCACCGAGGCTGCAGACCATGAAACACTTGCAGAATAACATAAACGTTCAACAAAGAGGAAACTGTGTTTTCACCATTGTTAAGTCAGATTTTCCCCCAGCCTATCCCTCCCGAGGAAGGAGAAGACACAAACTAACGACGGCACTTTTAGATAGATCTATGACCACTTGCTAGATTTAGTTGTTTCACCAGGAGTAAATTAGTGATAAGAAGGCAAAGTCCCAAGAAAAATATCAGCCGAAGCGCTCGGTCTGACGGCACAATTTAAACTCCCGAGTCGCAGCCGGGACGTTCCTGGCACAGGGTAACTGGGACCCGCAGGGGGTTTGCGCTCCGCTGCCCTTTTGTCCTCCCGAAAGGGACCTGCCCGAACCCCCCTGCCGCCCTTCCCCGCCGGCTCCCGTCACCCACGGCCACCGCTGTCCCTCGCACCCTGCGCTGCCATTTAAACGCTCCCAGGGAGCGAAGCGCGGCGGGAGCGCTCCCCGCCCGGCACAGCGCGGCCCCGTCCCTGCTCCTGGGCACTCCCAGACCTCACCCACCACCTCAGCTCAGGTGTCCCCTCAGGTGCACCCCGGAGTGTTCCGGAGCCGGGGCGGGGACGAGGGAAGCGCTTCCCACCGCGCCCCGGGGGAACAAGCGCTGGAGGCACCATCCCTCGGGAGTCCCCGCCGCTGCCTCGGACTTACTTGGGGCGGCAAAAAGCTCTTCTCCCGCAGCGGAAAGGGGCGAGCCGCGACCGTCCCCGGTGAGCAACGGCCGCTTCTGCCGCCGCGCGTCCCTGCGCTCCTCACGGAGCTCCGCCGCCTCGCGCCCGGCTCCGCTCGCTCTCCCGCCGGAGCTTTCTCGCCGAGATTTTTATACTGGAGGCAGGGAACCTGATCCGCGCCTTGACTCGGCGGAGCCCGGGCTGCGGCGAGGCGGCGAGAGGAGGGGAGGCAGGCGGGCGCCGGGGCAGAGCGAGCGGCCGCGCTGCCCCCTCGTGTGATGCGCAGGGGCCGCGCCCGCCGGGCGGGTCACCCGCGGGGCAGCCTCGCCCCCGCCCGGGGCTGGGCCGGGCCGGGCCGGGCCGGGCTGGGCGGGAGCGGGGGCGGGACCGAACCGCTCCTCTCCGCTCAGCTCCGCTCCTTTCCCTTCCTCTCCGCTCCTCCGCGGCTCCCCCGGGAGCTGCTGCAGCGGGGCTCGCCCGAGGGTCCTTTGTTAGCCCGGGCAGCTTGCCCTCCTCTTCATCACCCAGGGAGAGGGAGAGGCACCTCGCCCTACAGCCCGGCCGGTGCGGGGCTTCAGCTGCTCTTGCAGGTACAAACGTCCCCCGCAGCTTTTTGCCCCGATCGCCTTTGGCTGTCAGAGTTTGGAGAGCTCTGACTTCGGCCTCGCTGGCTTCCAGCTTGCCATTTTAACCACGGGAGTGATAGGCTGGAAATACTGCTCGGGAAATAAATAAATGAATAGAAAATAAATAAATTTAAAAAGAAAGAAAGAAAATAAATAAATAAATAAATAAATAAATGAAAACCCACAGCCGACCCCTTCTCTCTGCCAGCCCCCCCTCCACCCCCAGCTTTTAATTTCAGCTTGGCCTAAAAGCACGATGAGAACAACTTTTGCCATGCCATTTCAACACTTTGGGTCGTAGCGGTTGCTGGAGCTGTATCAGGGCTTTCATTTAGGAGCAGGCTTTTCCAACTTTTAGGTTCATTACATCCACTGAATAAGAGTGTTCCCCAATCCACAGCTTAATTTAAAACTACATGGACTTGTTCCAAACTCCAGGCAATTTCTGTGTAATGCCCTCTCCCCAGAGCAAGTCTCTGCCGTCACTTGAAAGACTGGGCCCATTCACTGCTTAGGTCTCAGCTGGGTTTGCAGCTTGCAGCTCCTGCTCCAGGTTTGCACAGAAATCCAGTTCAGATTCCCCTCCTGTTTCCAGAGGAATGAGCTAAAAAAGTAATTTGTCTGGCACCGTGCACATTGCATCATCTAACACCTACCATCTGTGACAATGAAAAGCACTGTACAGCCAGTCCCAGAGCGGGCAATTGCACTCACCTGGAGTCCTTCTTAGGAAAGTAAACTAACCCTTTCCATCCACACCTTGACATCTTCTTTTCATCACACAGTTATGTGCTCAGTCCTGGCATGGCTGTTCGGGATTTGCACCACCAGCACGTTTAATGACAGTGATGTAATTTAAAACAACAATTTTGATTTGCAGTGTAAAGTGATGGCTTGAGGTGCAGAGAATATCCTTCCCAGCAGCTGGATGAGTGGAAAGGAGCACTCAATGGCATTTGTGTTTCAGAGCAGGCAAGACTGAATGAATGCTTGCTAGCCAGCTTGCACCTTCCTGAGGTCTTCTCAGTGAAATCCTGGCAGCACAGTGCGAAGCACGGCAAGCACCTCGAGAAAGAAACTTTCCATCAAAAAACACCTGGTAGTGGTTGACACTTTGCAGACCCAAGAAATTCTCCATACAACCACTGTAACACGTTTCAGATGATCAATCCTTTCTGAGTAACAAAGTAGGCAAGAGAACAATGGCTCTAAGTTCACCTTGATTGAAACCAAAACATCAGATTGCATCAGAATGGGCCAAGAGGCTTCACAGAAATATGTTAGCCAAAGCTCTGCAAGCTTAGCATTTTCACAAAACAGTGGAAACTTTGCAGAAAGGAACTGCTTTTCACAAAGATGTGCATGATGTTAGAAGCCTCATTTGGCCTCCAAATTTGGAAGCAATGTCAAGAGTTAATCTTCGACCAAATTTGCTCCCAGATTTTCTCCATACCTAGCTTTTCATGGCTCCAATGTTATTTTCCTGAAACTGAGTTTACATGCACGGAAACTAGTTTTGTGTGTTATTTGACTCAGAATCTCCAAAATGAAACTGCTAGCAAGGTTAGCAGAGTTTCTCAGGGGACAGATCATTGTTCGAAGCACCCATGACTGAAAAAGGGAGTGTCTCACTTTTTGATTGCCAAAAAATCAAAAGCTTTTTAATGTTTATATTATTTGTTTCAATGGAACCTTGAGGCTTAACTGAGGTTTCCATTGCAACAAGCACTGTACAAATACAGGAAAAATATTCTTTGCTCCAAATTGCTCACTCTGTTGGATACATTTGATATTAATGGAGCATAACCCTTGAATTTCTTGACTGAACTTTTGCTATTGAGACAGAACCTGTTAAGACAAAGACAATGAGACAGTGAATACAGCAGTCTTGAGAGGACAAATAGAACTTCTTTTGCCAAGAAAAAGGTCACCAACTATGTTATTCACAACCTCAAATGTGCCTGTGGCACTGGTTCCCAGTGGAGAGCAACAGTACAGCATGGAGAAAAGGGATGAATGGAAGATAAGCTATGACCATTTACTTTCAGAGAGATGTTTGCTTTAATAAAAGGATATTAAGGTTGGAGAAGCTTATCTCCAGATCTCTGCTGTTTTGTCTATCCTGAGTTTTTTTCTTAGACAATGATATAATTGCTGCATGATCTCTGGAACTGCAGACTAGTCAACATTTCTTGTGACATGTAGGAAAATCCCTACTGAAAAAATACTTTTCAACTATTACTTTTCTACTCAGAACACAAAGATAACTGAGAAAAGAGACTTTGCTCACAAAGATTGTCAGGGATACTTCTCTTTAAAATCCTTAACATTAGTTTACAGCTGCTGGTTCCACTCAAAAAACAGTGGTGAGGAATGGACTGGCAGTTGTAGAAGTCCAGTTTCTGTTTTCACATATCCTGTTTGCTACCTGAAGCAAAAATGTACAACCTAATGAGTGAGACAGAGCTGAAATATCTCTTAAAAAGGAAAACTGAACGTTAGGGCCAAAACAAGCTGTAAAATGACCTTTGATTGATGCCATAGGCAAATGGTCTCATAAGCAATCCAAGACTATTAGATCCTCATTAGAATCCCAATCCAATCAGTAAAAGTTTATGACAATTTTGGGGAAAGAAGCTCCCAACTTTAGATACAGTTTTTGCCAAAATACAAATAGCACCCCATAATAAGCTCCCTTTAATTAGGTGTGTTTTTCCCTTTGAAAAAAGGATTAACACCAAATTTTCTCTTTGGAGCTAGGGTTTTTTATTACTCTTAGGTAATCATTTCACAACCCACCTGAGGGAGACAGTTGGAACTTCTAACAGCAGTTTGCACATTTTTTTCCAAAGATGGCCTTAAACATTCTAACTCTAAAGTTCAGAGAGCAAGTCAGAGGACAAGGCTTTATGCAGTTTTCTCTCAAGAAGAGCTTCCCTGTTTTTGGTCCCTCTGCTGAGCAGGTTAGAAGGTCAGCTGGAGCTGAGCTTGCCTTGTTTGTTTCAGCTCCACTGTAAATATCAATTTCTTTCCCCGCTCTCCCCAGCCATCAGCAACAGCAGCACCAGGAAAATGTAACATGATTCCAGGAAAGCAGAGAGGAGAACCACACAACAGTTTAAAGGTTTTTTCACCTTTTGCTCCATTGTTGTTCCCAAGCTATTGAGCTGCCAAGCCCTGGCAACTGAGTGCCCTGCATCCTGACTGCTGTGCTCAGATCAGATTTCCATTAGGGATACTGAATTATTTAGTGAATGCATTGAGGATTGAAATCAACTACTTCTGAGCTGTGTACCCTCTCACTCTATCTTTCATTTCAAGCCTGCACACTATCATCACAGAGACTATCAATCTTATAATTGGAGTAGAAAAATCCATGGAGTTCAGAAATAATAATTCATACCTTACTCTCTAACATTAAAGTAATCCAGAGTATAAAAAATCAGATTTCCCAGAGGCATGTGGAAGACGACGGCAAGAGCATGAACCCAGAAGAGTTATTCTTTCATGCACATATGCTAAAAACTTAAGATATTTGAAAACAAAGTCAGTGGCCCAGAACTTGATCTTAAGCTTCAGTCACCAAACCATGAATACATGTCGTAACTTTGCACATTTGACTGACTCTATTTTCTACAAGGGGATTAAAGCTCTTCTGCTCAAAATTATTCATGTGCATACATCTGCATGCTGCAGTTTGAAATCCACAAATATAATGCAACACAGCAGGCATTTGCAGATCCCCAGCATTTAAAAGGCTGCTCCTCATATGTTGGCTTCTCTCACCACTTTCTTCTTTTGTTTGTGCTGGCAGTCCTGGGAATGGAAGTCCTACATATCCAGGATTTGAAGTCTACTGCATTAAAAATAAAATACCTTAGCTATGATGAAAAAAAATGCTTTAAGTACATTTTTTTTTCCATAAACAAACATGTTCATTTCATTCTAGTTTTGCAGTTTAGGGAGAAGTTTAAACCAAAAGAGAATGGCATTTTATTATGAAGGGCTGAACAACAGCTACCACTTCTGTTCTCTTTTCTGGGGGTTTTTCACTATGCATTGTAAAACCAAAGCAAAATGCAGAAACAACATGTTTTTCCTTTGAGAATGAACCAATAAAATTGACATTTTTAATTGATTTCAAACTTATGGCAGAAAATTACTCTACAATTAGAATGCAAATTTCCCTTTCAATTTCTCCTAGGAAGAACCTGATTTGCTAGCACCTTTTTTTTTCTTCACAAGGCACTATAGCCACATGCCTAAATATTCTATGAAAGGACTGGTTCTAGAAGTAGAGAAGATAGCATTTATAATTCCACCAAATCAGTCCTTGATGCTTCATTAAGGCAATCAGCTAGTATCAGACACAGTACTAAATAGCTTTGCCCTGGGCACTGGACTGAAATGGTCAATTTTACTCTCTGCCAAGCTAGCAATAACAGATTAGAGGCTCTAACTCTATAGCAGGAAAGTGATTAGAAAATTAGAAGTATTCTGATCCTTTCCCTATGAGCTAAATCATGACACACAGCATTTTCCAGTTAAAACTCTAGCAACCACATTTTGAAATACATAATCACTAGCTTGCAATCCAATTGTGTCTATATAATAAAAAAAAATTTCTTTCTATATTCCCTTTAAAGTGAATTGGTAGTGTTTTGGGAGCAACCATGACAACACCCTTTGCATCCACAATATGGTGCAACCAGCACAACTCTGAGCCTGAATGTATGAACAAAGAAGAAGTTCCACTTACCAGAATGTTCTCTTGCCTTCTGATTTGTCAGTTTGTAAAGAGTTCACCTGTGTAATTATAATGATGCTAAACTTCACATTTAAAGACAAATATAAGTGGTTTTAACAAGTTTTTTTTTTATGCACAATCAAATGATAAGAGTTCTCCTTCAGAAAAGACAGCTAAATCCTTGATTACAAATCTGAGTGAAATCACAGCAATAGAAGGAACACTGAGAAAATAATATTGACAAATAATTATCAAACATCTTCAGAAACACCATTACTGAGAGTTCTTTATAGGTGTTTTTCCCAAGACTCTGGTGGCTTAGTTCAGCTTTCAATGGTTACAGTACAAGCTTGCACTTGCTAACAGAGGGGGGTTTCTTCACTTTAGTTAGTGGCAGTCACTGTAGTAAAGGCAAGCCTGCACTGAGACTGACAGTTGTGGACGTGACAGCAACTCATCCATTAAGCAGGACATAATAAAATTCAAGCCCTAAAATGGTTGCTTTTGAGGATGATAGGGTTGCAAAGCACTTTTAGAGCTAGCTAAATAGGTAGATATTTTCCCAAGAGAATAAAATAAAAAGTAATATTGTGTAAAGGTTATGTAGTACTCTTTCCCTGCTACCATTTTTTTAGAAACAGCTGTGGCAAATGGGAAATTTGGGTGATATCACATCCAGAGATAACAAGAAACCTACATAAAAGTCTGTTGTTAAAAACATAAGAACTGGAGGACAAACAGCTATAACCTGCACATGTGCAATACCTCATTAGTTAATGTAATGGCCAGGATTTTTTTGCCCATAAGAACAAAATTAGGTACATCTGTTCTTAACTTACTGGCAATTTCTTGCTGGAGATTTGAGCCAGTTGCATGGCCCTCATAAAGCACAATCCATCTTTGATGGAAACTCCTGTGGGATGCTGTTGGCTTCAACGTCAGCTTGATCTAGGCTTTCATGCTCAGGAGTTTAACAAAATGTGGCATCATCATTCACAGGCCTAGACCTGGACTGGCTGGTATTAAAAAAAATGTGCACATTAAAACCTTTTAAAAACATTAAAAATTTCATTCTGATAGCAAATTATGGGGATTACTGTGGGCAACGCTAACACTTCTTGCTAAATGATGTCAGTTTTTTCCCCAAAGACCTGGTTCCCAGCATTATGTGATTGCTTTAGACATGCAGTTTTCACTAGTAAAAACTGCAAACATAGGGGAGAAAGTCCTGGTTCTTCCACTTATGCTTTATGGGAAAATCTCAGAATATAAATATTAAAACATTGCTAAAAAAATCCAGAGTCAAGAAAAATTCTCAGAATATGTGTCAAACTGTATATCATAAACTTCTATATTATAATATATAATACATATAAATGTTTAACACTTAGAGCCTTTCTCACAAGAGTTGGTGGGAGTTTTTTCACATTTTTAATTCTTGGAACCGTCAACATAGTGAGAAAGACTTGATAAAATGGCCACACGAGTTGTTCTTTTGGTTATTTCCTCTGGTACATCCTTCTCTTCAGTAGTTTACTTTACATCTTGGGAATTTGAAGGGGTAGAACACAAGGGGAGGTATCTTCCCATGCAGAATAATTTCTGACTTCACTTAAAAAAATTCTAATTTTAGGCTTATTTCAACAAAACCACTACAGCTATTGCTTGTAATAATTTTGCTTTTACCCTTCATTTCTACAGTGAAATTATGAAGGTTTTCAAAGGAGTTAGGTATAAGCAAAGATACTTGGTTCTACTTGGAGGAGAGGGAACAATCAGGGTAACCCTGTACCATCCACAGCTCTTCTGGTCATTGGTCTTATTATTTCTACCAAGAAGTGAATAAGAACAGGGTCTCATCCTGTTTTCCAAGATCCCTCAGGTACTTTAGGCCTTTTGAAGATACCATGTTTTTTTAGTAGTATTTATGCCATGTTTAAAACAGAGGAACACAATCTTGGCTAAGGTTCCCTTTGTCCTAATTTTAGTATTAATGCTAATTAATTAACATATGACATTATCAATGAAATTATATTCAGAACCTAAGAGAATATATGTACTTGTAGTTCAGTAGCAATATTATTGCTTTTTCAATTTCCTTTTCAATGCTACATGAGATTGTTCAGAATTGTTTTTACCTCCCCAGGCTACTCTTTTTCTAATTATTTTGCCTAAATGTTAAGATATTGCAAAGTAGACCTTTCCAAACAGTTGAGTTCTGTCCCTTCAGCATTTATCTCTCTCTCTTTAAATAACCTGCATCCTTCTCTTTGTCTAAATGATGCTAATATAAGATCTGATTAGGACAGCATAAATAATGCACATCTAGAAATTGCAAGGAGTTGAAAGCAGCAACACCACCAGATTTGTCTTAGGGACCACAATTAACTGCCTAAAGGCAATACTGTATTTATTGGAGTTCTCCCAATATTTAACAAAGTTCCCATGCTTCTGGTACAATTGGCCTATCTCCATTTCCTTCATCATATCTTTGCAAGAGGTAGAAAAAACAGGAGTCTTTAACAAGGAGTTCATATGAGTGTGTGACCCTGTATCACTGTTGCCTGAATTCTTTCTTTGGTGACATGTTTTAGATTTTGATTAATTTTTTCCCCTTTTTTGTGTGTGTGTGTGACATCTGTTTTGTTTCAGCTGTCTGGGATAGGAAATGAGGAGCACTTTCCTAGCTGTGTTGCCTGTCTTTACTCCAGCATCTACCGGTACCATTCATTTTCCAGATGAAATATTGTTTTGGAATGTTGTAAAATGATACTCCCTTTATGTTTCAAATTATTCCTACAGTGTTGGTCAAAAAAATGAAAAACACCTAATTTTGAAGCATAGGCATAGGACAAGGTCACAAATGTAATTCAATGCTTTTTATATAGTGTTTTTCCCCTGGTTGTTCTGATGATGAAAGAAGTGCTGGAAATCCATGACCTTGTTTAGCAAGTGTGTCTTTTGTGGGTTTGTTTACTCATGAAATTGAAAAGTGAAGATGGGTAAAATCCATGCAAACTGATACACTACCTGATCTGGACAGGAAATCTCCATCCTCCGCGGAATCCTGGTTTATTAACAGGGATAACCTTTTCATTAAATCCTAGATGAGCCCCCCCAGCTGGATTCCCCTGCTGCCCCAGCCTGGCTAGGAGGGAGATTTGTCCTGAAGGAATGCCCAGATCCCAGTGCAGGCACTCTGCATCTGGGCTCTCCTCACTGTGGGGCTGATTCTCACCTGTGCTTTTCCCCACCAACACAATAAGTGTGACTGAGTCTGAGATATTACCTGGTGCTTTGCTACAAGAATTGTTCTAGGAGGGGGATTCAAGGCAAATTGTGCTGGGCTTACTGTTATTAAAGGAAGAAAAAAAAAAACCCAAAACAAAACAGAGCAGGTAAATTCACTGGAATTTGCACATTCTCAGACTGCAATAATAATATGTTTATAAAACTTCAGGATTGCAATTCCCAGGATATCAAGGTATCACCCAAGGTGTCTCAAAACCATGACTGATTCAAACTTTCCTCTGATTACAACCATTCAAAATTCAAATCCCACCCACTAAGATCATTGAACAGAATTTGAGAGAGGCCAACAATATTGTTTTAACGTTCAGGTGCTTTGTTATGCAGGATTGTTGAGAAGAGAAAGAGTGTTGGATTTGGAACCTCTTCAAAATTCAGACCATTTTTAAGTTCAGGCTGTCTAAAAATGAAGATAAATTAAAGAAAATAGAAAGTGATTTCCTGTTACCCTTGTGCAGAATTACTTGACCAACTTGACTGTTAAAATTCTGGCATTCTTAGCTGTTAAAGTCATTAACTAAATGTCCTCCAGCTTGGAGAGGTCTTGTTTCATACATCTCATCAATACTTGAGACACAGGGCAGGGCTGAACTGCTGGTTTTGACCCTCATTCTTGTGCCAAATTTTTCACTATGAACTCTTAAAAGCTTTTGTGTAATTACATATGAAGGGGATTAAATTAGCCACTTTTGGTCAAGGTTTGGGTTTTTTTGTTTGTTTGTTTTTTTTTTTTTTTTTTTGTGTAGTTTTTTCTGTTGCTTGTTTTCTTCCTTAATTAATATTTCAGAGCAACAGCCAAGAATGGGCATTATTGTTTCAGAAGGTAAGTTTGAAAGATTGAGGCAAATTAAAAAAGAGGGCTTGGAACGGTAGTTCTACCATAAGGATAATTAGTTTTCTTCATTTACAGTTATTAAAAACTGTAGCACATTTCATCTGAGAACTGAAAGCTTCATCAATATTACTGCATGCTCTATACTGATGCTTATCCCAATGGTTAAGTTAAAGTTTTTGGTTTTGTTTTAATTAGTAAGGAAAATAAATGCTAAGTTAAGCCTCTGGATGCTGGCTGGCCTTTGTATGTGTGTGTGAGACAGGGACTGGCCCCTCTGCCCCCCCTGGCTGGAGCTTCAGCCCAGGCATTTTGCCCTCTCCCATTCCAGGACAAACCATGCTGGCACTGGTTGCACTTTGCCTCGGACTGATCTTCAAGGTCTTTTCCAACCAAAATGACTCCGTGGTTCTATGAAGGTCTTGGATCCAAGGACTTGGGCGTGGTGGATGATTCAGGATCTGGCTGCACCAGATCTCATCAGATTCCCTTTCTTCATGGCTATTGAAGAAAAGGATGACAAGAAGAGGACTGGAAGACAGTGCTCACTGAGGCCTGAGTCAGTTGGCTGAGCTGTGTCTACACAATGACCCCTCCATGGGAGCCTCCCCCTCACACCCTCGTGGCAGGAAGATGAGGAATTTCCTGCCTGCTTACCTGGAAATTCTGCGTGCTGCCTCCAGTCAAACACGGTGCTCCTCCATGGCTGTGTTTGGGTAAGCATGAACACAGCTGTGCCCTGAACAGATCATTCTTTAGCTGTTAGGTTCAGCTCACACTGAGATAAAACCCTGTTGTTGTTGTTGTTGGCCAGTGCCATGGTATTTGAACCTGTGGAGTAAGAAGCTCTCTCTTTTTCCTATTGAACCTATCTCTCTTTTCCTATTGAAAAAGCTCTCTCTTTTCCTATTGAACCTATCTAACAGAGAACACAAGTCTTAGACCAGGCCCTGTAGTGCTTTTTACTGCTATGCTCACATTAAGATGGACAGAAGAAAAACCAAACAAAGAGAAAACATTTCCATATCTATTGTTTTAGGGGATCAGAATCAGACTTTTTCCTGGTGTCCATGTGTATCAATGGAAAGAATGTGACAGGGCTGCAGGCTGTCCCCTCCTTCTCCTCCCAGTTTCCATTTAAAGACCCAACACATTTGAGAAGAACAAATCTGTTTCCTATTTTCTGCACAATAGGGATGCAACTTTTTGCTTCAGGAAACAAAAAACAAAAACCAAAACAACCCACAACAAACCCTAATAACTGAAAGAAAAGTACATAAGTTCATGAAAATACCTTTGGCACAAGAGACTGCAGAAACGAGAAAATACAATGGGATTTGCCAGATGTGAGGTTAACACAGTGGGAGTCAGAGGACTTGCAGGTCTATTCTTCACACCCACCAGTGATTTCCTGGGTGACTTCCTGGGAGTAAAGGAGCCTCTCTTTAGCTGTGATGTGTTCAGCACCTGATTCTGAAAATCATACACATTTTGTGTTTCCATTTGTCAATTCATATTCCCTGTTCCATATAGAAAATACCTTTTTCTTTCTTTCTGCTTTTATAAAAATCCAAGGAAAGCCTTGGTATGACCTAAATAAGGGTCCTAAATTCAAGGATCCATTAATATAATCCTGCCCTAACCTCAAAGTTCACCCTGGTTTGAGTGCAAGACTGGGTCAGATATCCCCACCAACATAAATTAGTCTGCATTTGAATTATACAATTTATATTTATGTATAGGTTATATAATATACACAAATTATTTCTGCAATCTAGTGAGGAAATGTAACAAAGAGCTTCCAAAAAAATCTCATATTGGTTAGGAAAAAAGGGCAGCAGCAACAGGAATGTTCAATATGCCTGGGTAGGACCAAAGTCCAGATCTGAGACAACTAGAGCTGGACATCACAGTCTGGAAAGAGAATGTTAATTTCTCACACCAGAAAGTTTTGTTTCCTCAAGGAAACAAAACAAGGATGAATCTAAAGCAGAGAAACCAACTTTGGGCAATGATATTGAGGTTCCTGAATTATCCACTATTCCCAGTTCCTTGGATCCAAGACCTTCATGGAACCACAGAATCATTTAGGTTGGAAAAGACCTTTAAGATCAGTCCAACCATTAACCAAACACTGGTCAAGTCCACTGCTAAACCACACCACTAAAAGTCTCATCTACACAGTTTTAAATGCCTCCAGTGGCTCCAACACAACCACTTCCCAGGACAGCCTGTTCCAGTGCTTGTCAACCCTTCTGATGAAGAGGCTTTTCCTAATACCCAATCTAAACCTCACCAGGCACAACTCAAGGCCGTTCCCTCTTGTACCATCACTTGCTTTCAGGCAATGGTAGAGAACAATAAGGTCTCCCACGGGCCTCCTTTTCTCCAGGCTGAACAACCTCAGCTCCCACAGCTCCTCCTCTAAAGACCCTTGCTCCAGACCCTTCACTTTACACATGGCCACTTTTACAGATATCTTTTTTATTGGATGGCTGAGTTGAGACATTGGAAAAGGCTACCATTTAGAAGGAACTGTGAATCAATACTCTGGAAAGATTAATCTCAGGTGTTTGTTATTAATAATAACAAAAAAAAAGAAGATGATAATCCGATCCTGTATTGCTGCATTTTCAAAATTAGAATACAGGAAATTACAGAAACTTAAATAAAAAGGAAATCTTAAATGAGAAGGTCAGAAAGTATTGGCATTCTAAATCAAACAGTGCCTCATAATCCTAGTTAGCCCTTATTCTCTTTCCCCCACATAAGCACAAAGGTGCTTCATTTCTGGCTGCAGACTGGACCTCCTTCATTATTAAAAGGTGACAAAAAGCCATAGATAATCTCCAGAGCACTGGAATACTGACTTAGCTCTCCCATGAGGAGGTCACTTCTTAGGAATGGACACTGCAAGTAAAAATCAACTTGACTGCAAATCCAGTACAAGAATTTTAGGGTGACTTATGGAGTCAGACATACTGCTCACTTGGTTTTGTATAAGTGAAAATTTCAAACTACAAAAAAAAACCCTTTAAGTGACTGGAAAGACCAACAAGAACTTCTAATGGCAGTGTTACATGGAGAAACTACTGGTTATCCAGTGACCCCTTACTGTACAACCATCTCATCCAACTGGACACCACTGTTCATATCTGCCCTTTCATTGTACATTTCAGAAAAGGCAGAAGGGAGGAATGAGGAAAAAGAGTGAGCAGCCAGAATAATAACCCCTTATATTTATGTGGAGCCTTGCATCCCATTAGGATGTACCTCAGGGATGATAGTGAGACCCATTAGCAAAACACAGATACTCCTGGAGCAAAGAATGTATTCATAAATGGACTGAGAAAGACCAGAGCTTGTTAGAACATCATCAGCTCTGTCAGTGAAGAAATTTATGAGGTACATACATGCATTAGCAAAAAGAGAAGGCAATCATACCCTGTTTAAAGCAAACACAGTCCTCAGCCTGTTGGCTGATTACATCAAGAGGAAAACCCCAAAATCTAGACACCAAACACTAGTTTGAATCACCCAACACCATTTTTCACTCAAGGTCACTCAGGTTTGATGGGCTCCAGGATCCAAAATATTCAGAACTACATTTTTAATCTTATTCTATCCTTTTTAACTCACTTCTTCATTCCTTTATCACCCTTAAAAAAGCCAACCAACCAACAACAACAAAACAGATTCCAACCACTCTGTGCCCTCCATGTTTTGTGGAGAGTAACAGAACTTCCACCTGAGCAGGTCTACACCCATCCTTTGGTGAGAAGCCTCCTCCTCCCTCTAAATTTAGCAGAAGATTTCATCCAAAAGCTGAAACCTCTGTGGCTTACTGTGAAGGTGTTGTATGCTTTGGAGGCAAATGGAGAACAATGGAGGCTGCAGCCAGAAGTTCTTCTGACAGTCAATCCTACTGATTTTTGTTAGTTCATAGGAGTAAACTGTTGCAAACTGTTCATAGGAGCTAGCCAGGCAGTGCTTCATTCTCCTGGCTGTCGCAGACATCTTTTATGAAAAATCCTTTCCTTAGGATTTTTCCTCCTGAGAAGCTGAGAGGCCTCAGGAACAAAACGTAAACATTGGTTATCTGCTGCTGTGGAATGCAACAGGGGCATCTGTGATTGGCCCATGTTGGATGTTTCTAATTAATGGCCAATCACAGCCCAGCTGGCTCAGACAGAGAGTCTGAGACAGAAACCTTTGTTATCATTCTTTCTTTTTCTATTCTTAGCTAGCCTTCTGAAAATCCTTTCTTCTATTCTTTTAGTATAGTTTTAATGTAATATATATCATAAAATAATAAATCAAGCCTTCTGAAACATGGAGTCAGATCCTCGTCTCTTCCCTCAACCTGAGACCCCTGTGAACACGGTCACACCTGGCTCCCTGTCATCTACAGATTGTCCATCTGAATTGACACCCAGCAGCCAATTCCTGTTTCTTATCCATGGGAAACAAACCCTTTCTTTTCTGGGTCTTGGAAATCCCAGCTCACCTTTGATACTGCAGAACTGTCTCACTGAATGAGAGCAGCAGAATCCATGCACTTGACCCACTGATACTTTTACCTCCACACTCACACTGACAAACACACGCTCACACATCCCTGGTGCCAGTGCAGGTTGTGGATAAGTGGGGCAGAAAACAGACAGAAACACTTCTGAAGGTTTTCTTGTGCTGCTGTGAACTAATGCAGCTGCAAATACAATACTCATGTAGCAATACCAAGCCTTGAATGTGAAAACATGAGATCAAACACCTTGAAATTATGGGACTGCTTCCAATATTTACCTATTTTTAGATTTAACAACTTTGGCAACCTGTCTTACAAGCATCACTACCTAGTTTAAAAGGTCCCTTGTTAGGGAGAACCACATTTTAACTGCAGGGAAATGCTGAAATCATTTGGCTACGGTGAAGCTGCAGGGGTTTTGAGGGGAGGAGGTTTCAAAGCAAATTATTCCTGTCAGGATTGGGTTTTTTCCTCCCAAGAATGGGGTTTTATTGTTTTCGTTGTAGTTACATTCCTACTATGAAAGCTTTAGCTTTTTAAAGAAATATTACATTCCATATGTAAAGAAAGGTTGTATGAGAAAGGGAATTCCTCACTTGAGTCTATTAGCCTATGAGACAGATATTTTAATATATATATATGTGTGTGTGTGTGCATAAATAGTAAGGAATTTCACCGGCTCCATTAAAGAATTTTGTAGGGAATGTTAGCAAGAAACATCCCTGTGTTAGAAAGAGTTAACAGAGCTGAAATTACAGGGCAAATTACAATGGATGAGAAAAGAGCAGTTGGACTCTCTTCACAACATGTGTAAGGCCACACACATTCAAGAATTTGGGGCGCAAACCCACTCGGATCAGAAGCTGTTTTCTCATTTTTGAGCTGCAGCACTGAGCAGCTCAGCCTGCAGGTGGTGGAGCACCTCCCGAGGCTGCTGTGGGGGCAGCCCCGAGCACATCCAAAAGCTCCTCTCCTCCACAGACACTACCAGAGAGCAGCTGGCAGCCATTTGGTGCAGCTGGTGGCTGTGAAGGACCCCAGAGGAGTCAGGGCTTTGTACCACAGGGCTCCTGGACGTCAAAGCAGCCCTTGGTAGCTGTTCCTTGCTGTGCAGGGAACTCAGGGCTAGGCTACATCCTTGTCCAGCCCCAGCCAGCCCTGCACAGGCAGAGCAGTCAGTGCTTTTAGCACTGCTCTTATTAATAATGATAATATTCCTAAGCTGTCTGAGACAGCAGGAAAAGGGAGCTTAAGGCATCCTTTAAAAGACAAGCACACAGCTGGCTGCTGGCAACAGCAGTGAGCATCAAAGGGCTTGGAGAGGAGGAGGGAGACGGAGCCATGTGTGAGGGAGGTGTTTTGGGGGCAGGCGCTGTCCCAGAGAGACAGGACAAAGGAAACATCACAGAATGATTCAGAAATACAATTTCAGGGCGGAACAGCAGAGGCAGGGGAGCTGTTAGGAAATATTGACTTGCACAGAGGAGAGGTTACAAAACTTTTGTGTCAGAAATGGCACAGAAACTCCTGAGTGAGGCAGGGAGGGGAGCTGCTGAAGACAAGAAAACAAGCAATGACCATGAAATTCTCAAAAATTCTTCCATCAGACACAACTGGGCAGAAACAAGCAAAGTTTCATTATATGCTGATGGGTTAGTCCTGAGATAACATGGAAGTGAACCAGAGAATGGACTGGAGAAACTCTCTTGAGATTCACAGCTAAGATCCTGAGGTGACCTACACACCTACATCAGAGTCCTGCTGATCTCTGCTGGACCTCTCCTGCACACACTGAGTGCTGGGCTGGCAACCTGGGCTTACTAAGGGACTGAGAAGATGTTCCTGGAAATATTCACAGGTATCATTAACCTCTTTCTTTACCATGAGCTTGGAGTTGATTTATCCAGAGGCTTAGCACTCCTCTACACCACTGTACACACATATGCAGAATTTTGACCCCTGGGTCCCTTTCCTCCACTGCTCCTGACTCTTCACAACTTCCAAGTCACCCCAGTCTTTCCACCCTGCCAGAAGCAGCAACCCAGCTCTGCTGGCAAACAACACAAAGAAACTCAGCCCAGCCAAGGCCTGCGCTTCTTCACTTTTTATTCTGTACATTTCCACACAAGTCACAATACAGAAAAAGTGTCCAAAAGGAACAGCAACCAGCTCTTTCACTGTATACATATTTCTTCCTTCCCCCAGTTTAAAATCTCCTTAGTTAGCAACACAGTGATCAAGATACTTTGTATAAATAGGAAATGCAAGAAAATCGTGGAAGAAAATACTTTCTTACTTTGTTACAAAAAGCCCCTCCTCCTTCTTGTGTTCCCCCTCACTGATGATTAAATTACCCGTGCCTTGGTTCTCTGTTAAACACATATCCTCCATTCATGGTACTGCTGCGTGCCTGGGGTTCCTTCTGCCAGCTGGCAGCCTCAAGATGTTCCAGTGCATTATGCACAGGGTCAGGTAGCATAAAAGAGCCCTTTGAGATGTTATTACAACTCCTGGAACAGATGTGGGTTCAGATAATAGGATATATACAAATACTGGAACTCTGGATGCCCACGAAATGTAGATTAAAAATGCTCATTTGTTATTTGAATGTACTGCTCCAAACACATCATGGAATGGTCCAGGTTCTGACCTCAGTCACATCTTGGCTCACCAGGAGTGAAGCTGGTGCAGAGGAGATCAAAATCTGCCCATTGTCCTTTCTCCACCATCTCCAGGAAGCACCACTATATATGTATATATAAATATATATATATATATAGCCTGATGAAACTCAGCCTTTCCATCAAGAGTCTGTTCATCACCATCCCACTCCTTCCTGACCTTGATGACTCCCTCCTAGCCTTTTTCCTTTTTGCATGAGGCACTTCCAGTTCCCTAAATCTTTGCTAGCCTTTGTCCTTGTACTTTACCAATTTTCATCTCCTATTTGCCAGAGGAGATGTAAATATGAAGGCCAGAGAATCTGTTCCCTCAAATGTTTCTTTCCATTCCCCAGAAACCTTTCACATAAACAAACCAAAGTGGTGGTTTCTGGACTCTTAGGCAATATTCTGTCCTACCAGCATAATAGCAGAGGGGTGACAGAAAGAGTTATTTCTGAGGTGGGCACTCCCAAAGGAAACATTCTGTGCTCAATGAACTCAATACGATGGAATAAAGCTGCTCTAAAATTCAGCAAAATACTCTTCTCTGAAGAGAGATAAACCACCTGAATGCTTTCATTGACTTGAAATATTACCTGAGTTACAACTTTTAATACAAGATAGCTCAAACATGGAAAGCAAGCATGAAAAGTGCAAAATAGCTAATTGGAAAATTCTCATTCTCCATCCCTCTTTACTATCTCAACTTAAACCAGTTAAACTAAAAAGCATGGGACAGGGCTACTCTCACTGACTGGAGCAAAAAATGGCTCCAAAAGAAGCAGGATGCTATAGAATAACATTAAAAGGCACAATGAAAAAAATGTTTAAAAAAACCAAAATCACACAAAACAAACAAACAAAAAAAATCCAAATCACCAAACAAAAGAACCAAAACCCATACAATTCAAAAAAAGTTAATATACAGCATATTTTAGGCTTGTAACACAGAGCACCTTACCTGTCTGTGTGTGGGGAGATATTATCCCCATTTTACAGCTAAGAAAACTGAGGCACAGTAAGGCTAAACGATTTACCCAAAAGGACTTAATGGAAGTGGCAGGAATGCAACCTCAAAGCCTTGATTTGCTACCTTTAGCCCTATCTCTTCAACTCCAGTACCTCCCAGAGAGAATTCTGATAAATTCTGAAAGCAAATACTTTCCCTGTTCTGTGACACAACCATGTGGCACACAGTTAAACTTGTTAACTATCCTAAGACAGAAGCATACCATTAAGCCAAGTGATGATTTTTTGCATGACCTTCTTTGTTTTGCAGCAAAACAAGAAGTCAGGTCTTGCCTGAAATAAATCCTCACCGAGCTAGTTGTGACAGCCTCATCAACCAAGCTCAGTCTTTACATACATTGCATTTTCATTAGCACAAAACTGCAGCTTGAGGAATGTTTGTGTCCGTAGGAAAAGCATGTTTTCCCCCATACCACTGTGGTTTTTCCCAGTGTAAGGCTGCGAAACCAGAGCTGTTCTAAAAGCTGTGCAGAAGCAAAGCAGCAATGGCAGTGGCACAAAGGCAGGCCTGTAACTTGTAGCAAAATATTCTGCTCACTGACTCAGAGGGGACACTGAAACCTCCATGGACTGCCAGAAGGTTTGTGTGGGAGCTGCAGAACACAAGTCCTCAGCTTCATCATTGGCTAGACTTTCAAAAATCTTTCAAAAGCCTCCTGCTTCCAAAAAGCTGTCTGCATCCAAAATGACTGGCACAGGGTTTGCAACACAAAACAATATGGGCAGGAGAAAAATAACCTTCATTTCCCACTGTGAAAGCACATTTCACCTTGAGGAGATTTCTACAGAGAAACGTTGGCAGTCATATTCCATTCCATATTCCTCTCCCCGGTGCACTGCACCCTGGTGGGTCAGTGGCCAAGCTCCTAAGTCCATTTTGAAAGGGATTTTAACTCTTGATTATTTACTTTTCCAATGGAGTTACAGGACACAGAGCACATGTAACACATGGTGTGAGGGCACCCATTACAAGGGGCATCCTCAGGATGATTGCTCTGGGAAGACACAGGCAGGAATTCCTGTCCTGAGGCACCAGGAAGAGAATCAAAAAGAGCTTGGAAGAGCCCTTAAGAAAGGAAGTCAGCTCCTAGAGGCTTGCTGATGTCCATATGTATTTTACACCCTACCTGGCACTGGTGGGGTGTCAGAATAGGTACCTTCAAGGAGTTGTTACTTTTGCCAGTGAGGTGAGAGATGGATCTTTGTGCACATGAAGCATCCCCTGCTTTCCCTTTCCCAGCTCTGTGAGGTGCAGCAGCAAGCAAGGGAGAGACAAAGCTCCCAAGAGCTGCTCAGTGCTTTGAAGGCTCAGCCACTTCTTTTCTTTGCTCCCAAAGCTGTTGCATGATCAAAGGAGGCAGATGGAAGAGAATCACTCTGCAGTGACATGTAAACGGAAGGAAAAATCCTAGTAAGCCCCTGCCATGTCCCTGTGATTTCTGTGAGCTACATGCTGAGCAGAAAGCTGTACAGTAGCAAAGCCAGCCATTTTGCAGGAGAGACCAGCACACTCACCTGCCAGTTGGAAGCAGCTGCCTCTTCTTGCAAGCATAAGCACAGAGCAATAAATAATCTTTGCCTGGGCAAATGCAATTGTAACAGGAAAATCACAAAGGGAAGAAACATGAGAGTAGACCAAAAAAAAAAAAAATAGACTTAAGAATTTTCCTATTGATATTAAAACTAAGTCTGGAAAGGCTGAAATTGAGCCCTCAGGCATGAAAAACCAAGTCCATCATACTTCCCATCTGTTTAATCCTGAGCTTACAACTTGGGCATTACAACTGCCCTCAGAGGAGCCTTTAGTGCTGCACATCCAGCTCATTCCTGGTACAGAGAATTTCAACATTCCCTGCCCATGTCTGTACATGGTCAGAGGAGATCCAACCATCTGTGACTGGTCAAGCAGAAGTGTCCCAAGGGTAAGCACGTGAGCAGGATTTTGACCTTTCCAGTCAAAACTGAAGGTAGAATGAACTAAGGAAAGAAGAGGTGATGAAAGATTAAAGACCTCAGTACAGAAACTCAAAAAGGGAGGGGAAATGAAGAAAAAGCAAAGAGCACTGAAGAATATTTAAAATTAAATTTAAATAATATTATTTTCTATTTCCTTCCTGTCATTAGCTGCCAGCAAGGTCACTTTTTTCCTTATCTTTGGCATGAATGTACTTCTCCTCTATGCCATGAAGATAAGATATTAGAACAGTAGCAAGACCACAGAAAACAACCACAACAACCCAACTTCTGTTAATACAGGTACATCAACAGACTTTCCATTCATCAACAGACTTCCCATTCTGATAAAGGGAAAAAAAAAATGTCCCTGGAAAGGGCTGAAGCTGGGGACATGAGAAAAAAGACAGCTATTAATTCACCTTGTGACCTACAGCAACCATTTATTTTGATGTGGCATTGCCTCCATTCATTTGGAAGGAAAGCCTCCAGCATGGCTAAGGAGCAGGGAGGGGTGGCCTTGCTCACCTTAGGGCTCGTGTCTCACTTCACAAAGCCTCAAGCTTTGCAAACAGAAGGATGTCCCCCCTCCAGCCTGTCTGGTGATCTCTACAGGGGCAGGAATACCTCTGCATCTGGGTGACATAAATATTGGACACAGGGAGCACCCACCTCACTATTACAATTAGCTATATCTAATTATGATGCATAATTACTCATTACAGCATTGCAACTCCCTATCTAGAAAAGAGCAATGCGTGTGGAAGCCAATCTTTAGAATTCCCCATTCCCAGGGGCCAGCTTAATTTGCTTTTCTAATTTTGTCATCTTTCATTTTTTATGTGAATGTCACACAGGAAAAGCAGCCCTAGAAAAGTGGGGCTGCTTATTAAAGCCTAATTAGCCAAGTAGAAATCACTCATGTCTGCTGCATCAGACTCAAGAGCTTCTTGAGCTTCTTCTCCACACCTACAAACCTAAGTGATTTGTAGAGTTCCTAGGCAGGATTTGGATTCTGTAGGAACAGGGATTACCTTCTACCTCTTCTTGACCACAGCTTGAGGAAAAGAGTGGAAATTAAAGGTCACCAAGGTAGCTGGAATCAGAAGGGCATTTTTCTCATTAAAATGAAGTGCAACACTAAGAAGTGAATTTCACGTGGTTCATGTGCTAGTAGTTAGGTAATTGCAGCAGCACTTTGGCACTGGATTGCCACAGTGCACACTTCACTGGGTGCTGGGCTACACATCAAGCAGCCTCCCAGACAGGGACTAATTGAAGAGCCAGGTGTGGCACTTCACTAGCAAAAGGAGGCTGGCAAGAGATGAGGCAATTACATATGTAGTATTATATTGCTCAAAGAAATAGTGGGTTTTTTTCTTGCACTTCAAAATGCTACAGCTTCTATATGCTTTGCAGATGAATGCTGAGGCTGTTAAAATATTGCTGAACTCTGAAACAGCATTCCCAAATCAGGGTTCTGATTCTAGTAGATGAGGGTGGCAAAATAGAAACAGATTTTTGAAGAAAGGTGGTTTTATGCTTTTTTGGGCATTCACCTATCTTTATGTGCCTGTCAAGAGGATTACTGCCTCCTTAGATTCCTCAAATCTCTGACACACAGGAGATCTAAGAGCATAAGCTGACTGTTTTAACAGGGCTTAGCATCAAATTATTTCCTGAAATATAGATGTGTTAATATTGAAACAAATGCTTTTGTTGCAAGGCTTCTCCCTGCTCAGACTTTAGAAGTCATGATGTGCTACATCAGAATGAGAAGATTTTAAAATGATCTGCCTGCCTTCCCCACTCTCTGGTTAACTAGATACACGTATATTGCATAGGATGGATTGGTTTTTGTCTCTTGGTTTGGTTTTTTTTTGTTGTTGTTTTTTTTTAAATCAGCCAGGGAAACAAGAAACTGCAGCTGAGACTGGAATGTGGCACCTTATAAATAAGGCAGGAGACAAGATGCACTCTGATGGCTGAATACAGTAAGGTTATTCAGCTCTAAGCCTGCCTAATCACTGAAGTCAAATGTAATGAATTTACTGGTGTGATCAGGGCCCCGAGGGAGGGAATTTTCCCCTTTTGCACAAATGGCTCCATACGTGGGCCAGGAAATTCCTTGGCCAAGGTAGGGGGTGTTGCTCCAGTGCTCATGTGCAGGGGGTGAGAGAACACCACGGGCAGCAGTGCTGGGAACAGCCAGGGAGGGGAAAGCCCTGAGCTCTGGTACCTGCAGGGGACCTCAAGCAGGACTCCAGGCAAATCCAGTGCCATGGCAGAACCTGGACTAAAAGCAGCCATGGTCACTTGCTGTGGCCACCTGGAGTAGCTTGCAGCACATCACTGAGTTGGTGTTGCAATCAACAGATTTTGGCAGGCAGATCATGGAATTTCAAGCTGCTGCTAAAAAAAAAAATAGTTGTTAAGAAAGGAAAATGAGATTATGGGTACCACAATGAGAACTCTAATACCGTTTTCTGTAGCTTCACATGCATCCAGAAAGGCACAGGAATATAAAATGTTTCCAGGACTGCTGAAATGTCCAAAGATACCCACATTTGATGTTTTAGACTAATTAGGAAGTTAATAACTCAGCGTAATTTTGGCTCAGATACACTGAGGAAAATAAAAAGAGGAAACATTATCTTATGAATGGAAAAGAATGGGTAAAATGGAGGTCAAAATGTTACTTTTAGCAAGCTTAAAAACAAGTCTTATAAAATACTTCTCTATAGATGTTAGTTTGGTGCAGAAGAAGCAAAAAGTGGGAGAAGGAAAATGACACACCTCAAATGGATCAGCACAAGGAACTGCTTTTTTCTTGTAGTACATAAGTACAAGGACAGAATTTCCTTGGGGTTTTTTCAAGGCATTCAAATTTCCAGCATGCCCATACATTTCTTGAGTACTATTAAACTCCCACAAAACTTGAGGCTACCAATGTATCTTGCCCATTTTATACCCCAGAGACAGATTATGTGATACTTTTGTCATCCTGGAAGGGTCAGCATATAAGCATGTCCCACAGAAGGCATCTGGGATGTCTGAAAGGGAAACAGCCACCTTCTAGATGAATTTGTGTTAGAAAATTTCATTGCCATACGTTTCACAGCAAAGACAAAGACAAAAATGTGCCAAAGAGCCATGAAATACTACTGAAACAAACCTCCCACAGCCACACCACCAGAAAAACTATGTGCCCCATCTATTCTTACACAACAGTACCAGCTCAGCAATTACACCTGGGAAGATCAGTGGCAACAAAACATTAATTTTGTACTATTTTCTTTGTCTCTGGTCCTTCTGTATGACAGTCCTCATGCATCAGGGGACATCTCATGTAGACTGAATCCATGCTACAGCACCATGAGTTGGGACTGAGCAATTCTACTGCTGCTGGGGAAAAGCAAGAGTGACAGGTCTCAAGAAAAACACCTACAGACATCCTAAAGTGCTAAAACACAGACAAGCAAGACACCACATGAAATGGTGAAAGATCCACTGGTGTCTGACATCAGTTTTGTAACAGGCAAAATTTGCCTCGAACCCCTGTTTTACATAAGCAAAAACTCAGCCTCACATCTCACAGTATTGAGGGATGCCCAGAGAAGTTGTGGATGACCCAGCCCTGGAAGTGTTCAAGGCCAGCTTAGATGGAGCTCTGAGCAGCCTGGTCTAGTGCAAGGTGCCCTTATCTATTGCCATTCTATGCTATAATAAGTAAAAAATTTATGACATCATCATGCCTTGAATAACACATAAAAGATACCTCTAGCATTGAAACATGAAATAATGAGAGTAATTTATGCTATTAAATTACAAAATTAAGTTTCTTTTATCAACATTAGAAATACTTTCTTTCCCTCCATTTAGCTCCAAAATGAGATAGTAAAACCAGTACAACGGAACAATTCAGGAGCTCCTCAGTCCTACTGAAAAAGGTTCCCTTTAATAACAAATTAAAATGGAAAATGACATTTTGTCAGTCCAGCAATCTCAGTAGCTGAGCATCCCTAGGGGCTTTGTCATTCACATTTCAACTGTGTTTGCAAGTGTATGTGTGCACCTATATACATGCATACTGATGTTTATAAATATACATATATATAGTAATATGCACACATTAACAGACAGAGCCACTGAACAGATGCTTTAGTAAATCAAAATGCTTTACATGTAATTTAAGTGGACTCCCAGCTGCACACTGGAATTCGGGCCCTGCCCAGTGCAGGCACAGCTGTACAGTACTAACCTAGACCCCAAGTGCTCCAGAGGTTCAATACAAATGTGTTACCTTTACTGCAGAGCCTGCAGCTTCTGGTTATCCCACCACACCTGAAAAGGGTGAGGAATAGTCCTGGTCCCAAACTGCCCTTACTGAACCAACTTCTGATATTCCTGCCACACATGAGCCATTGTGAAAAACAACAGATGTGCTGTTACCTGCCGACACCAAACATCAGCAGTACCTAGTGCATCACGTGTGCAGTGCTTCAGGACACATTGAACATCAAAGGCACCACATCCAGCCCATTCCTGCCCTACCTCCAGTGCTGGGGGCTATTTTTCTCACACAGTAGCTGTCTCTGTTGAGCACACAGCACAGGAAGCTCTCCAAAGACACGACAGGCTCATTCTGATCGTGCCATCGTACTCCAGCTTTCAGTGAAAAAGGCAAGCCACGCTCTCTCATGTGCTCTGAGTTCCTCTGGGCAGTCCAAATGGCACAAAATTGCTCAGGAAATCTGCCCATCCTGACCAGCTGCTCCAGAGCCAGCCACAGCTGCAGGCACCTCCTGGGTACCAGGGATGAGCTGACAAGAGGAGGACAACTGGGGACAGAGGGACCAGAAGCATCAGGGAGCTCTCCCTGGCTCAGTGACCATACTCAGCTTGGCCTCAGCACAGGACAGAGCCAAGCTCCTGTGCTGTTAAAACTTCCTCCATTTCTCAGATCAGTAAAGCAAACCAAAAGATTAAAGTGATGAGAACATAATTCTTGTTTTCATCAAATGTGTAGAAATATTACAGTAACGTCTTTTGTCACAGCTGAGAAATGGTGCAAGGCCTACCATGAAACCACAGTGTGAGGATCTTTCCTTGTGGAAATATCACATACACCAAAACTATATTCTGAGTTTTTATTTTAACAGTTGCCAAATTCTGTTCTAATATATACACATACTTATTTTCTCCATAAGCCCCTGGATAATTATCAAGGGAAGTAATTTGGCTTTCATATTTTATTTTTTAAATGAGAAAAGTAAAGACAGAAAATAAGACAAAATACATTTCATGTCGCCATTGATCTATAGATTACAAATATATATAGTTTCCTTCCAGAGGAAGAAATACTAAAGAAATATTTTGCCCATATCAAATGAACTTCTGAAAAGAGGAAAAAAAATTAAATATATTGTTCAGCTCCCCCCTCCCTACCACAACAATCACTCGTGCTTAAAAAAAAAAAAAAAATTGCATTCATTTGATTTTCTCCACTTCTACCAAAGAAGAAAAACTTATCTGGATAATGACCTGAGTTATTTTCATGGTTTCCAAATGTATGTAACCCCAATAATCACCATCTATCAGAGAGCTACCCCTAGCAAGGGATGTAAAAACAAACACTGGTGGATCTTTCGAATCAAACAACAAAGCAAAATTCAAAAATGTATTGCAAGAGTTATGCCAAAAGTCAGCCATGAGCATCTTCATGGGCACTGGTCTGACAAAGCAGAAGTGGAAGCTCTGCTATTTTATCAACTGAGATATCTGTAGCAATTGGAAACCCAAAGATGAAACATTTTATTTATGCCTGTGTATTTGTTTGCTTTCTCTTTTATGGTTATAAGACAGAGAACAGATGAGTACAGAAGACACAGCTGGTCTTTACAGCAACTAAGCTTTACATTTCAAACCTATTGTGGGTAACAAGGCAAAGAGCTGCTGCTGGTCTTTCTCCAGGGACAGACTCCCCAAAACTTGGCTCCCTTGAAAAATCAGACAGTTTACAGGTTCAGCCAAAGAAAGTTTTCCCATTCCCAGTGTGACCAGGCCAGTGCCCATTTGTTTGTTGGCAGCAGCGAGCCCAGGCTGGCTGCTGCTGTTCCAGGTCTCCTTCCATCCTCCCCATGGCTGTGCTGCAAAGGGGACTAGATCTGTCACTGAGTCCATCAGAATTCCCTCAGTCTTGCACAAATCTCTCCCCAGTGTAAAACCCATCTTTTCAGAAGTAAAGAACTACAGAAGCTATCAACTTCTAGGCAGGCCTGAAACCTGAGAAGAGCTGGGTCAGGCATTACAGCCATAAAAGTGATATGAGAAACCTTCCTGGTGACTTTCTGCTCTGCCATTCAGCATGGACTATCCCATAGAGCTTCTTTCCATACAAATGCCTGTCTTGTGAGGACACCATAACCACATGCCCAGCAATGACGAGGTTGGGTTTTGTCACTGCTGTAAATCTGACTGTGCCCAAACCCTGGGAAACAAGGCAATAAGCAGCATCCTCTCCAAAAGCAAGGAAATTCCGTGGGGGCTGAGTACTGACAACACAGGTTCTGAGAGGATGGCAGGGGAGGGAATGTAGCTGGTAAAAACACTGGATATTTCTTAAGGGCATCCAGAGCTCCTCAAACATTTTGCTACTGCCTGACCATTTGTGAAGACAACACAGAGATAACAGGTAATATTTAACTGATGAGAAGTGAGGGGAACAGGAGAGTAAAAGCAATGCAGGAAACTGTAAGGATGGAGGACAGCCTGGTTGGGTGGCTTAAAGTACCAGTTCATTTGGATTTTGTTCCCCCACACCCTCTTTATCCTTTTTTTTCCCCTTTTTTTTTTTTTTTTTAATAAATTATACAGATGAACATGGGAGAAGTTCATGCTACTTGCTGGAAGCAATAAAGGTAAATTTTCATGGCCTATGGATTCCACAGACCTTTGAGTGTCCCACCTCATCCATCATGGGCTAACTTATGGAACATAACTGTTCCCAGCAAGACTCAGTAGCCCTTAGAAACTGATGGCATGTCCTCAGGTATTTTCCTCGAGAGTGAGAGACACGTGGGTTCCATCAGTTTCTTCCTCACACGAGGCCTGAGTGCCTCGGGTGCAGTCTCGAGATTTCCAGGGATCTTCTGGGACATTCTCAGACATCAGACTGCTGTCTCCAGGTCCTCGTGGGAAACCATTTGATAGTTTTGTCGACTCTCCAGGTAGGAGGCCAGATCTGGATCACCAGCTTGCTGAGCCCTGTCACGAGGGGTCTTACCCTGTAATGAGAAACATGAAGAGAAATTCTTGTGCTAACACATTGAGAACAGCAGATGATTAGTAGACAGAAGACAATTAACAAGTCTCAAGCCTGTCACGGACATATTTTATGAAATTTCCTTTCATTAGGATCTTTTCTTCTGAGAAGCTGAAAGGCCTCAGAAATTAAATGTAAACAATAACTATCTGCTGCTGTGGAATGCAACAGGTGCATCTTTGATTGGTCTCATGTGGTTGTTTTTAATTAATGGCCAATCACAGTCCAGCTGTCCAGACTGTCTCGGTCAGTCACAAGGTTTTGTTATCATTCCATTCTTTTTCCTTGCAAGCCTTCTGATGAAATCCTGTCTTCTATTCTTTTAGTATAGTTTTAATATATAATTTTCTTTTAATATAATATATGTCATAAAATAATAAATCAGCCTTCTGAAACATGGAGTCAAGATTCTTGTCTCTTCCCTTGTCAGGGTTGCCTGCAAATTCCACAAGAAGCCACTTGACTGGATTTCATCTGTTTCAGAAAGCTTTTTGCAATGTACAATTCTGCCATCTGAACAAGAGATGATAGAATCATAGATTCTCTTCCCATTATAGCAATCTCATAGAGCCCAAGAAGGCAGAAATTGGTTTTGATTGTCCAGCTGCAGCAAAGGTGCTTCTGACTCTGGAGTCCAGAGAACCAATTCACTCTCAGCTGCTTACCACAGGATGCTTGTGCTCAGAAACTCCAGAGAGGCAGCTTCTGGACTATGTTCCTAAGCAATCAGACTATTGTAATGACAGAATATTCCTTGGATTTCATTTTTCCCAGATTTCTTTCTCAGTCCAGATTACACCAAGAGAGTGCTGTAGTTAGTGTCACATCAGTGAGCATAGGAGCAAGCGAAGGCAAAAGAAAATAGTTAGCCATCCTCACAAAGCAAGCCAGCCACAATAACCAAGCCTCCCAGATGTTGTGCAATCAGAAACCAAGGCTCCTGCAGGTGGTCCTGCCCACAGGCCTCTCTTTTGACCACACAGGAGGAGCACACTGCTGTGCCATGGAGATGTCCCATTCACACCAAATGCACCAAATAGTTTGAGGCCAGGCTCTCACTATGGTCACAATGACCCATGTTGAGGACTGAAGTCTCTTGTGTTTGTTTAAATCAATACAGTTTCCTCTATAAAAATAGAAAGCTATAAAAATAGCTTGCTTCAAAGGAGCAACACACAAGGCTGAGGCTCCTTGTGTGAGTCTCGGCACACGCAAGGAAGCCTCAGTCATGCAAGCAGCAGGGAGGATGCTGCAGGGTCTCACTCAGCACAGGGGATGGTGGGGGCTGATGGAGCTGCCTTACCTTGGAGTCTGTCTTTCTCAGAGAGGCTCCTGCATCCACCAGGAGCTGGCAGACGGCGCGGTGGCGCTGGCAGGCTGCCTTGTGTAGTGCTGTCTCACCCCTAGACCAAAGCACAGAAAGCAGCCGTGAGACACAGCACAGCAATGCACATTTACGAAGCATGAGGAGCAGAGCACAGACACAGAAGGATGCTGCATGTATTTGAGGTTCCCTCTTGCTGGCAGAAGTAGACTTGTGCACTCTCTCCCTTAGCATCCACATCCTTTGACTCAGTAGGAAAGCCCGCAACGCACAAATAGCGGACTAAGAGCTTGTGAGGGATGGGAAAGAAACATTGATTTTATGTATTCAGAGGACTGAATGTCACATTCCCATCCAACCACCAGCTCTGTTAACTGCTGCAAAGGCAAGCTAGCTACCTTCCTATTTCACAGCAGGCAAAACAGCAACAGTGTTTGTTTCTTCCTGCAATTTCTTTCTTCAACCTCATTCTTGGAGCCATCCTAGAAAAATCCTACCCATCAAAGCTATGACTGGTGCACTTGCTGCCTCAGTTCTGATGCCCTGCTCTCTTGGATGTATGAGAGCAAGAACTCTCATGTGTTTTCCACCACTGGACTGCTGAGCTACTGGGGAAGATTAAACATGTTTTTCAGAAGAGAAGACTGTGTGGTGGGAACACATTTGTTGCAAAGCTTCTCACTCAGACTGGAGCTAAGTCTGGCAGCTTAGAAACTGACTTACTCTTTACAGAGAGTAAAGAAATCTATCTAGATTTGCCTAGGAAGAGAGGAAAGTATGCTTTGAGTGGGTTGAAAAGGAGTCCTTAATGCCAGTATCCAACAAGCAGGGCCATTATATAACCTGTGAAATGACAAATTACAAGAAACACATGTAGCAGGACAAATCTTGCACCTACCTACACAGAGTGCATAAAGGAATCTCAGCCCCCATCTATGGCTGGGGATGTTGAAATATTAAGAGGCAACTTTGTAATCAATATGCCTTCGCTGCATCAGAACTAGTATCAGAATAGGATACCATCCTATTTCCCCCTGAGAACCAAAAGACAAATTCATACTGCCAAGTTACAGCTTGAACCTTCCCTTTCCAAGGGTTAGAGGTAGAGGAACCTCTGTAAAGGGAAGCCCTCACAGCTGTGCTCACTGACACTTGATGTGGTTGTGCTACACCCCTGGATGAAAAGAACCAGTCCATCCAGTCCCTATCACCTCTGGACTTCACTCATGCACCTTGTGCAAAAGGTGTTCTCTGTTAGCAGAGGAGGGCACTGTGGGATGAGAAATGGTAGGCTTGATCCCTAGGAAAAAGACTGTTTTTATTTCATATGTATTACACATATTTTCCAGAATTATTCATGCTTCCCTTACATACTTTCATGAAACTTTGATTATACAAGGTGTAAAAAATTGGGAATTGGAAAGGAAAGTAACTTTTTTGGGTAGGGTTGTTGTTTTGGTTTTTTTAATAAGAAGGGAGCTGATTGATGTTTTAACTGCTTGATGGAAACCTTCAACTGCACAAGTCCTGGCCACTTAGGAGAGCTAAGGCAGAGCACCCTGGATGAATCAAGAAGGGACTGAAAAAAAAGGTGTAGAGCAAGAAAAGTAATTTCCTGACTTTTGGAATTTACTCTTCAGGTTGGTCCCTTAGTAGCTGGAGGCCAGAAACATCAAAACACAAGGCAGGGCTTCTATTCCTCTAGAAAGATTAAGGAAGCATGGGAAGCAATAGGGAGAAAGTCCCCTGCAAATCCAATGAATGTTTGTTTTAGGCAATAAAGCCACATATGACATGGTTGACGTGTGGTTTTTAGGGGCCTTGTTTGGTTGGTTGGTTTTGAAGAGCT
Source organism: Agelaius tricolor (assembly GCF_023055355.1). Classification (NCBI taxonomy): domain Eukaryota; kingdom Metazoa; phylum Chordata; class Aves; order Passeriformes; family Icteridae; genus Agelaius; species Agelaius tricolor. The sequence continues at coordinate 11,602,361 of NW_027269263.1, forward strand.
GTGCCATTTTACAAGCTTTTTCCTTTTTAACAGTTTGCATTGAAAACCAAGAGTCTGCTAGTTTAACATACATAATGTGAAGGACAGAGTAGGTTGTACTTACGTTTCACTGTCTGTCATGTCCAGCAATTCAGATGGACCTGCAAAAGATAGTCAGGTATGTCATAAGGCATTTGTCTGCATGACTAAAAAAATATGTCTACCAGGAGAAGATTACCAGTAAAAATATATAAAAGAAGCCGAGTGAAAGCTCAACCTGCACAAATATATCAAACTTCAATGTAATATTTGCTTGTGTAAGCCCTTGCACTAATAAAATTCTGGATGCACAGTCACTGCTGGAGTGTCAGCAACAGGGAGTAGCAGCCTCTAAATTATACTAGGAATGAATATTCATGGAGTTTATTTTCTCACTCTTCACCTTGCTCAATTAAGTGGTTTGCATAAGTACAGTACATTGAAAATGCTGATATACTGGAAACCCTGATATATCGCAAGTTAAAATCTATTGTTGGTATTAGAGGGAAAATTCATTAGGAAGTTGAAATTAGCCAAATTCCATCCTGAATGACATCCCTGTGCTGCTCCATTTAATAGTGTTATACAAAATGTAGATCAGGGTGGAATATTCCCAGCGGTCTTTATATTGATATGCAAATCCTGTACTCTACTGGTTAGCAATGATCAGGAAAGTAAGATTAAGAAAAACAGAAAAGATTTTTGTTAAGTGGGGAAAAAAATAATACATTTAAGGTTAATGTCCTTTTGTCCTTGATATTCACTACAGGCAGATATTTATAGAGGCAAATTCCATCGCTGAATTGTAGTGATAGAGAAGGGCTAGGGTCTGGATATCACTTGGAAAAAACAACTTTTCCTTTGCAGTCTGTCATAGTATTCTTCTCTCCACTGCTCTGGAGTGTAGTGTTAGATGGTATAGGGCAGTTAGCAAGGGGAACAGGGAAACTTTACAAGACTTTTCCTTCCTGCACATGAGTATTTCTCTCCAGCACACTGTGACTTTGAAATTCAAGAGTCCTCAAGAGCTTACAGCAAATCTCACCTGAAACCGAGGAATTTCACACCACTTGCTTACAAAGGCCTACACACAACCTCTCTACACTCCTTTTACTCTGAGTGTGTGTCAAAGTGGATCAGAGCAGCCTGTCTTTACCTCACTGCTTTAACAATGTAGACATGGTGTACCACTGGGGCTCCTGAGCTGCAGGCAGCTCCTTCATTTTGTCTTCTGCCATCATGAGAAAGGGTGGTGCTTAGTCCTCAGTGCACAGGGCATTGTGTACCACTGCATACTTGCCATGACAGTTCTCCAAACTCAGTAGCCACTGTCAATTATTTAATGCAGCCTGACTGTAGCTCCACACCTGGCAGTTGTGTGTTCACTCCTGACTATCAAAAAGACAAATCAGTCACTACCCCTGAGCTCCCAGGACCACAAAGGATAAAGGGGGACAAGCAGAGCCTCTTGTTGAGATGAAAAAAGATAATGCCTGAGAAACTAAAAAGACAATTAAAGAAATACACATGAAGAAAAGGAGTCCTTTACATTTCCTAGGAGAAAATCGTGTTCTCTCAAAAATAAAGGTAGTTCCCCATAGTTTCCTGCAATGCCACATCTCAGTGATAGGTAAGCAGGAATGGCTTGCAATGTGTTAGAGAAGATACTGCCACCTATTATTTCTGCTCATGGCTGGAGCAAGGAAGGTTGTATGGCCAAGGTGGAACAGGGTGACAGGTCTGGCTTTATGGGACATACAGGTACTTGTCCGGGTAAGCTGAAGACGCTGTTGAAAGCTAAATAAAGGTAGTAAAATAGAGAGTATTCAGAAGAATATGACCTGAGAGGGAGAAGGAAGCTGGGGCAGAGTGAGTCTGGAGAGAAGCCAAGGGTAAAGAAAAACTGGTGTGAAGCAGGAAACAATAGCAGGGCTAGGACAGAGGAGCTGAGTGCTGAGTCTGTGAGTACAGACCTGAGGAGATGACAAGTACAGCTCCCCTAAGTGCAAAGGGTGCTCTCCTGGATACTGTCCCAAATTCAGCATTTCATGGGAGAGCCCTGACTCCATCTGAGTCATACTGGGGTTAATAATTAGCTGCACAACATGGTACCAGGATTCTTTAATTTCATTCTCTCTGGCCTGTCTCTGAAGCTGGAATGTCCCAACTCACAGCCTGAGCGGTGCCCTTTACTTCTTTATTTTATTTTCACTTGTGCTTCTCTTAAACCATCTCACGCCCTCCTCCTAATTCCCTTTCCCCTCTTTTTTGGACCTCATTTTTATATCAGTCTCCCTGGCGCTGCCAACCGACCATTCCAAATCCCCCTCTGCCCGGGGACAAAAGCTGCACAGATGTGGGAAGGGCTGGCACTGGGAAAGCTAAGGCACTGTCATCCTGACCCAGCAGGGAGGCGGCTGTTTCACTCTGGGACAAGAGGCACAGAAAGAAAAGGGGACCAAGGCACGGAGAGAAAAGAGGACAAAATAACCCAATAGAAATCCGGAAGGGAAATGCATGAGTGAGATTTCTATCAAGGAAAACAGCAGGGGGGGAAATAAAAACAAAAGATAGAAATGTGTGGAGAGGTGGAGGGAGGAAAAAAAAAGAGAGAGAAAGGGGAAAAAGAGACTGGGGGGCTGAAGAATGGCAGGATGGGGACGGGGGACGGGGTGGGGGGAGATATTCACTTGAAAAGAGCTGAAAAGCATGACGCACCGAGGAGAAGCCCAGCTGAGATCACTCTCTTTCCTCAACATCGCCTGTAGACTGTCTGTGTAGAATTATTAACTTTTTTCCTTCTCTCCTTTTGCCCTCTTTTGCTCCACCAAAGCCCTTCTGCAGTTTCTCAGAAGGCAAAGCAGCCTGGGCTGGGTATGGGAGGAGGGAAGGCAAGGAGACTCAAAAGCAGCTGCTCCTTCACTGAGCTCACTACAATAAAAAAAACCCCAACACTTTAAGTGACCATATTTCAGAGGCATTTCCAAAATATACAGCTCCACGCATTCTTGAAAGGCCTCTGAGCCCACAGCTTAGCCCTCTCCAATGGATGTGGTTACAGCTACCCACAGGAGACCCACAGATATTAACCCCTGCCAGTCCTTCATAGAACCAAGGAAGAAAGGTATTTACTCTAAGCAATAATGTCAGACACCATCAACATTTTTGTTTATCTGTCAAAACCCTCTTTGTTTAATTACCTGATTGAGGTTATTATCTGGGGGACAGAACTGGATGTGGATCCTTATTTTCAAAGTAGGAGTATTTTTAAAATAACAGTAAACTGGAAACTCAGAACTATTTCTAGTCTTTCCCCAACACCACACTCTTTTTTTTTTTTTTGCCTGATGGGAAAATTAACAGTGGTCTTTTCTCCTTGTGTCTTTTGGCTCAGAATTTCCACTGTAATATAGAGGCTAGACAGGTTATGGGAGCATTCCTTCCTACATGTCTGTCAGCCAAATTACCCTAAATTTTGGTATGCTTGAAATTAAAATAGACTATGTTGTACCTTGTGCCTTCCAGAAAAACTAAACTGTCTTCTGCTCAGGCCCCTTATAAATGACCACTACCCTATAACATTCTGCAAATCCAGACATACTAACAAGTGTCATGCAAACTCACTTTCATTCAGTGTTGCTTTCTGATAATTATTCAGACTTTGTCCCTGACACACATTTCTGTCACAGCAAAATTTGCTTTCCCAAAGCCTTCCAAGGAACTTGTGAATCTGGTAAGGATGCAAATCCAGATTCACTGATGGTTCTTAGCTCTGGACTTTGCAGTGCTAAGATTAATGAAAGCATCATCTTTTTTTTTTAAATCAGGGGATGCAAGGACATTGAGGTTTAAGGACACAGAAATGTTAAGGATGGGATGCCCTACATACTGTCTGCTGCAGAAGTTCCCACCACAACCTCCTAAGGCAACTGTAAACATCTTGCCTCTCTTCTGTTTAAAATCAAAATACCATAGATGAACTTTACAATTCTTGCTTGTCTTTTGAATGTCTAGGGAAGACAAAGACAAGGCAAATGGAATTATTTGTATAATGTTTATAAATTAAAAATTTTTCACAGCTGCCAGATAAAGACTCCAATCCAAGTTTGATACCAAATGCAGATGGTTCAGGAGGCCCCTTTTCTAAGAGAGGTTCTCAAGCCTTCCTTAATTCTGCTTGTGTTAAGCAAGTAGACAGTTAACTCTTCTCTAATGTACACGCATTAGGATGCAATGCAGTTGCTGACTGCAGCATTAAAAAGCTGTGGTTGTGATACTTAGTGAGTTTGGCCCTCAGTTTCCAGCTAAGCATTTCTTACCTCAGCTACGACAAGTTTTTAAAGTTGACCCTTCTACTAAAAGTGAAAGACTCCTGATTTAGGTGGGCAATCTTGAATGAGTGATAGGTCTGTGTGTCTATGTATCTGCCCTTCCTGCACAGGGGATAGACACAAACTGTTTTACTGGAGAAGCAGCCAGCACAACTCTTCCTGCAGCAGCAAGCAGCTGTTGTCCTGACTCCTACTACATTGGTGCTTCAGCTGCTATTCCAGCCTTGTGCTGGGTCACTGTGAGTTATCTGGCAGCACCGCACAGCAGTCCCCCTGTGTGACTCATCCCTGCTATTTCTAATTTAAGATGGGTTATTTTCCTCCCCTTAACATTTGAAATTATTCTGATCATGAGCACAGAATAACCTTTCATATAAATGTGCCCTGCATGTCTGCAGAATAGGCCATCTCCACAAAGGACAGCTTTAGCCCCACTACACCATTTTCCTTCCTTTGTAGTTCTAGTTCTGTGCATGCCACTCCTGTACTGCATTGGATTCATCCCACTGTTTTTCAAACTAGAAAGGTAAAGTTCCTGGAGCAGTGGGTTTTGTCTTCTTCTGTTGCTGTTGGTTTTTAGAGATATTCAGAAGATTTTTTCCCTGTGTGGTTAATAATAGATTTTATTTGCTGTGTGCTTGAGGATATTTTACAGTGGAACTCCTATTATCATTCACTATTCCCTGTGTATTGGGAAGCAGACCAACTCCAGAGGAAGTGTGACTGGGCAGAGGTAATTGCCAGAACAATCCAAGATTCATTTTTATGAAATTTTTATGGGTGGATATTGGCAGAAACAAGAAGCTCCACACAGGGAAACCCTTAGATATTACTAGCATTGGATCAGGTCATGTACAGTAATTAATGCTGAGAAGATGCCAAATGCCAGAGAATGCAAAGAAAAACAAGGGCATTATGATGATGATGATTCAGCAAGAGAGCTCATTTGTGGCTGAGAAGTGCCCAGAGTAGAAATGAGTTTCATTAATTGCTTGGTGGGAGAAGAGAGGAGGCCTCTATTAGATTGTGCATTGTCCCATGCACTCCCTGATCCCCAGAGAATGTTAAACAAACAATGCATTTGAAGAAGCCCAGAGGACATATGTCTGGAAAGCTGCAAAAGCCTCCTGCCATCCTTGGGGATAAAGAAGGGAGAGAGGAACTGAGCTGACATTTGCTCAACCTTCTGATTTGTCTTTGTCTAACAGTCCGTAATCCCTCACATTTCTCTATTTACTTCCAAAATTCCCATGGATTCCCTGCTTACATTCTTATCAGTTTAAATTATCTGACTTTAAATATTCATCTAAGTAACTGGGTCAGACTGTCACTAAGTTTATGTCTCTAATAAAAATCCTAGAGAGGCATTGATGAATTGGCACAGGTCGTGTGCAGTGCGAGAGGAGACCAGGGGCAGTAAGAAAATAAAGCAAAATTATGCCTGTCTACAGAATTCAGTGGCCCATGTGTGCACTGTGACTAATGCAACAATCCAGAGCAGTAAATAGAAGGGAGAGTTAGAACTGGTAAGGTTTGCTAGAACTGGTGAGAAAACCAGTCATTATTTGGATATAAGGCCAGCTGCACTGTCCTATCCATGTGTAGGTATCCATACATAAGGGAGTAAAAGAACAATTCAGCCCCTCTCAGTCAGATTTTTGGGGCATGGTTCAGTTGTCCATACACAGATATTTTGTGCTGTTTGATATACCTATGGGAAAGCCTTGGGTTGCACTTGGAATGACAGAGATGCTTGCTTGGGCTTTGGCTGTCAGTGCAGGTGAGGCCTCCTCTGGGCCTTGTGTGTTATCTTGTAGACCCAAGCAAATGTCCTGGATATCCAAGGGCAAATGGCATCAGACATTTATGTTTATCTAAATGAATAAAGTGCACAGAATCACTTTCTGGGCTCCAATGACCACCTTAACTAAGATGTCCTTTGAGTTAGTCATGCTAGAAGCCTGCTGCTATTAAGGATTCCCTCCTCACTTCCACCTGCCACCAAAAGTGCCTTTGTCATACCAGAGCAAATGAACTAAGTCACAGATTGCTGCTGACAGTAGAGGAACTTGGACCTAGAGAATATCTGACACCTATATGTTAATAACTAACTTAGGGGTCAAGATTGAAGAGATGCATTGTTGCTTCTTCCCTTCTTAGGAGTTGTGCTTTTTTATTCTCTCTGTACAATTTGTGCAATATCTTGGAGCAACAGCTAACACTTATCCTAATTACCAGGGGCAGTCTCTGTGTTCACACTAGCACTGCTGCTGAAATAATGTAGCTGATTTTGACATCCAGAAGCCAAAATAGCCACTGATATTTTGAAGTGGGGTCAAAGAAGAGTTCAGACTAGAAAATTTTTCCTGCAGTGAAGGAGGGTGATAACTGTGACTTCAGCTCTATGTGCAGAGCAGTGACTATTTTACTGTGCCACTCTCCAGCAGGGAGGGAACAAGGTTACAGTGGTTCAACAGGCAGAAGCTCCTAAATGTGACTGCCTCAGACACAAAAAGAATAGCCTGTAATCTACTGACAAAGATAAGAAGAGAGAAAAGGAAAAAGGGGCAATTGCATGATCACAGTCCATAAATACAAAATGGAGATCATAAGTTTTTGCTGTTGGGTGGTCTTGAATCTAACAGACATAATATTCTAAGGCTGGAATGGAAGCTAGATGAATTTGTCTAGATATAAGGAAGCAGATTCCTGACCAGTGTGTTACTAAATGCTGAAATAATAACAATGGTTGTATGGGCTCTTTGTCACTGTAAATGTTTTCATAGAGATTAGATGCTTTCTACAACATATGCTCTAATTGAAAAACAGTTCAGATGATCCCTGTGCCAGAGGTTTTAACGAAAGCTTCACAGCCCCCCGGCTGATGCAAACGTGGAAACACCACTCTCCTCAAAAGCCATTCTAATTCTTCTTTTCACACTTTGCCTGGAGCCATCACTCTCATTGCTGCCCCATTCCCAGCCTCCTGCTCACACATGCTGCAGGTGGACATTGCATTGAGGGACACCACAGATGAGTGAGGCCACCTGCAGCAGCCCAGTGTGGCTTTGCCTGAGTGACACTTGGCAGAGATACAGCTCTCTGTGGGTCTGCCCCCTGGGACTCACCATGCTCCAGGATGTATTTCACAATCTCACCATTCCCAGTCTTGGCAGCGTGGTGCAATAAGGAGCAGTGATCAGGTCCTTGGATTAACAAATTGGCTCCTTTTTTACAACATTCTATGAACTGGAAGGAAAAAAAAAAACACACAAAAAAAAGAGAGAGAAAAAGAAACATACAGAAGGATAAGATGGGAGGAGCAGAAAACCAAATGTGTCAATAAATTCTTTACTGCTTCTCATTGTAAGTCAGTACAAAATAGAATAGAATAAAATAAAACATTAATTTAAAGCCAGCTTTTAGGCCCTGATATAAAACATCTGAAACCAGAAGTATTGACAATTATATGTGTTAAGGAGAACAGTCTGTATTTCCCAAACAATGAGACATTGCTACTCTACTGGTGATGATTTATTGCTTGCTAGGAATGCTTGCAAACCACATCTGGCAATGCTGCTGGGATATATTAAAATCTATGTACTTGATAAAAAGTTCTGGCTTCTTTGCTGAAGACTCAAATTTTTCCTCAGCACAGGAGTCAAATATTTTCTGACTAAATCAGAAAACTCAAAATTCCACAAGGAGATGAGGTGACTGTCATGGGCCTCCCCTGTCACAGTGCCTCCTGTTCAGAGCTGGCCAAGGAGGGAGCAATGCATGGGGTAAGAATAAGAGGGAAAGAGCAACCAGGCAGGTCTCAGAAATGCTGCAAACTTTGGGGGAAGGGGGCAGGATTTGCAGTGCAGATCACTGCAGAAAAAGGGGAGAATTGCTACAGTGAGGACTCATTTATGATGCAGTACACTGAACAAGGATGAGGAGTTTCCCCATCAAAACCAGCTCAGGCAAAACATTTTCAAGAAGTGTAAAAGAGACAATATTTTTATAACTGCTTGAAGGACTGCTCCCTAGATGCTGCAGCCACAAGAGCTGAGGCAGTGCTATAGAAGGGAGGCAAAATACCTGCAGGCAAAAAGTTGGCCTAACAGCACTGTCATTTTTACAAATGGCTCCAAGCTGGCTTCTCACTGATGAAATTGCAATCATTAATCACAGTCCTCATCCAAATTTGAGAGCATGTTTTCACATCCTGACTTGGCTACTGAGACAGGCAGCTTGAATAGCTGTCCGATGTGGGACTGCAGTCACTGGCACAAAAAATTTTGCATGAGTAGTTTTGCCTCCCAAACTTACTATACCAAGGCACTACATGTTTTGAGACGTCCACCAGGTGATAAAACAACCAGCTGAGGTTTGTTCTGCCTGGTCTGGTGGTTGCCTAGGTAGACTTTGGGCAAGCCAGCACTTGGGGTCTTGGCCACCAGCCTCACTGGTGGAAAATATGCTTTCCTGTGTAAGGCTGTGTCAGAACTACCCTGCTGTTCAATACTGCCAATATAGTAATTTCCCTGTTAGTGACTGGCATATTGCTCTGTGCAGTGGGCTCTGAATCCTGGGTAAAAAGGCTCTGGCTAACACCAGATCCTATTCACACAAATTTCACACCTCACCTGAATGATGTGTTCCCCTAGTGTTCAGGGTTTCCTGGAAAGGCTGTAAAATGGCACTTGCCAGAAGTCCCCACAGCAGCCTGTTTATGATTTGAGCAGAGGTGTAATAAAATGTACAGTATATCTGACCAGCAAAAAACTGAGTAGACACTCAGTGCTCTGTACCTACCTTCAGTAGATCACCAGATATGACTGCCTGTAAAAGTGCTGCAAAAGACAAAAAGAAAACTGATGTCAGGCAGAAAGCATTGTGTATACAGCTGAGGACACAGCTCACAACACGTGCATGCAAGTTAAGACTGACATCCCTCAGTCCCCTTGTATTCTCATGTACTACCAAAACCAGTGCAAACCCTGTGCTGACACTTATTGGAAAGGCAGAAGACAACCCATGGTGATGAAAGCTGCATGGACATCAAGCCATCATTTCCAATGCTCTTCTGGAACTGCAGGCTTCTGTCTGAATTTTTCACTTGAGACGCTTCTGAGACCTTTCAACAGCATCCACAAGGTGGACAAGGTCAAGTCTCCAGCACCAGAACCATCACTGAAAATACCAGTGTTATCTGCACAGAGAACCTGAAACTGTGTACAGACCTGTCAGACTTTGTCACACTGATGATGGAGTCAGTCCCCTGTACACTGAGAATCCCAAATTGTAGATGACTGACTGACAAGAGAGAAATTTCCTAACAATTACTTGTATTACATATACATTTTGAGATGCCAGAGGGAAGCAAGTCCCCTGGGTTTGGCAGGCAGGGTCAAAGACAGAGCAAGAGCCAGTCCTCACCTCACCGGCCTTTGTATTTTAAACACACGTGGAAGCAAAAACAGACAAAGTAGACAAGTCTCACAACAAGGCAGGACAGAGCTGCAAAAAGCTGGGAGCTTGTCATGACCCACTAGTGTCTGTCCTGAGCCTGTTAAAAAACAGAAGAAAGGCAAAAGCCTGGGACTCCCTGCTGCCCAGAAAAGCTGTTACAAACCTATCACTATGTGGCTGTGTCCTTTTCTCCTCCTTCTCCCTATCATGATATATATTGTAAAAAACAATGATGAATCATCTTTCTGAGAAAGCACTTATGTGGTTTGCATCTTCGAAACTAAACATCTGCCTCAACTCACACTTTTTCAACAGTATCTAAACCCATTTCTATCTTTGTGTCTAGGCAGTGCAATCAAATTAAGCATTTGCCCAAGTGCCATCCTTGATAAAGATGCCAAAAATTCATACAGGAGTAAGCAGGAACAAGTGGGGAAAGAGACCCACAGCATAGCCTTCCCTTTGAAAAATAACACACAGGAAAGTGCACAGTGGGAATTCCATGATGAGCTTGCTACACCTCCAGAAATGACAAGGCATCCAAACTAAACACTGCAGAAGAGGAAGGATGTTCAAAGGCAGCTCAACAAATTTCCTTTTCTTTGAAAACACCTGGGGCAACTACATTGTTTTCTGGTCTCAGTAATGCCTCATGCCCTGGCCACACAGCCCTGGGAAAAGCAAAACCCCAGTCCAGCTAAGCTCTGTCTGAAGGAAGCAGTAGCAGCAATTCTTGCAGCTTTAGATTTAGGGCAGTTTTTCAGTGGCCATGAGTTAAACCAAATCCTAAAAAAAACCCCAGCATCTATGAGAGTGAGTACACACAGATTTTAGGAATGGAAGAAAGCAAACACCAACAGGTAAGAGCTAGAAAATTCTTCACTTTTTATTTTCAGTGGTTGACATCCTTCTTTTTTCCCCAATAGTTCTAACAATTGCTCAGCCCAAATTAATAGCAGAGCAGAATTTAACTAATTTAATTTGTTTTATCTATTTCCCTCTCTTTTTTTGGTCAATCTGGTCTTCTTGACACCTTGATGCTTTAGGCTTCAGCAGTCTGAACTTGCAGTAGCCTAAAGAATAAATATTTTGCACATCTTGTATGTGAAAATCACATGAACTGGTGACATGAGTTTTTCATTGCCTTCAACATCCAATTTTTTAAGACATGGCTTCCCTAAGTCACTTTCCTAAGAGACAGTGATACATTTTCTTATGCAAGCCACGCTGAAGATTACAGTTCAAAAAAGCCAGAGAGAGATTCTATGAAAAGCCTGACAAGATGTGAAAAATCTTCTACGCAGAAAATCCATAATCAGAAGTGGTCTGCTGATAAGGCTATTAGGATAAAGCAGCTCTAAAACAAATTCAACATAATTAGACCAATCTTTTCATCTCTTTCCTAAGCCTCAAATCCAGCAAAGCATTTAGGCAAGTGCTTAGCTTTGAGCTAATTACATTCTTTTCACGCCAAGTCTACCTGCACTCTTAAAATTAAGTGCTTTGCTACAGTAGAACCTACTGGATAAATGAATACAGATCAACAAAACCAGCTGGCATAACAAGAGATTACACACCAGTAAAATAATTCAGAGCTGCATGCCCCGACAGAAGAAGATTTAGAAGCTATTGAGCTAGAAATGGAGAAAAGTTCTTTAGAATCAGGAGCATGTTTACATAAACATATGAATATTGCTTAGCACACTAACCCCATAAACCCAAATGGAGCTGCTGGGCATACTGAGGAGGAGGGTGAAGATGGCAAAAATCACCTGGTTGTTAAAGAGGTGGTGAAGCAAGCAAGCAGATGGCATTGACAAGGAGAGCAGACTGAGAAGTTTGAGAAAAATGCTGTTAACATGCAAAGCCAGGCTAGCTTAAAATTAGAAGCATTAAAGTGAGAATTGTTTTATTTCTTCTAAGCAACACTGCACCACTGGTGTAATACATAAATTAACTATGTCACTGTTTTATCATATATAATATACCTTCAGGTCTTAAAGATGTGTCAAAAATAATTGATTTAATTAATATTTTAATAATAATATCTAATATTTTCTCAGTTTCTCCCAAGAAAAGTATTTCTCATTGCTAATAAAACTGTTTTATTACCTTTTATATTTATTTAGCAAGTACCTTTATTGCTGATGTGACAGCTTGGCAAAACTGGCAAGTGGGGTGCTCTGTTCATGTATTGAGGAAGCACTGGGTCCCCAGGCTGCCTCCTCAGTAAAGCTCCAACTACCCAACTTGGAAAATAATCTTCATTAAAAAAACCCTAACCAAAAAAAAAAAACAAAACAAAAAACCCAACAAACCCAAACAAACAAAAAAAAACAAAAAACCTAACAAACCCAAACAAACAAAAAACCAAAAAAACCAAAAACCTAAGTAAACAAACAAACAAAAACAAAAACCACCCCAAAAAACCCACACAAACAAAAAACCCCACTGTACCCAGGCCAACCAGTAAACACAAAAAAATGACGAGCAAAACAAACACCAGAAAGCCACCCACACCAAAACAAACCCCCTCACACTCATGCACCTCTCCACCTCTCTTATAAATTATTATTGAGCAGATACAGGTGCATAATGCACTAACAGAAAAAAAGCCATGTTGAAAAGGCTGCTAATGGAATTGTGGTAATGCTGCAAGCTAATAGAGATTGAGACACAGGATAAACAAGTACTAGTACACTCCCATGCTGAAAACAATACTTTTCCTAAGGCATATATCCCTTAGCTAATTTCCATGTTAGTGTCCACTGCTTCCATTGGAAACAGCTATTTTTCTTCATATTCTAAAAATCTATGTTAATGTCACTGAGTTACAACAAACATTTTTTGTTTCCCTGACAAAATTAACTTCTGAAATAACAAATGCTCTCTCTGGCTCTGCATGTGAAGCCAGCACCATTAAAACAGTGTTGCAAAGTCAGTCATTAAACTGACTAAAAAAAGTCAGTTTCTGGGCATCAGAGAAAGGGGGAGGGAAGTATTCATACTCCACAACTTCAGAGGCTGAAGATGCCTGAGAGGTCTTACAGGGTTGCTTGGATGGTCAGAAGAGAAAATAACGCTCCATAGAAAATAACCTAGTTTGCCCTGCAAACTAGTTCATGTTGTGCTCCACAGACTAAAAGAAGCTCTAGAGAAAATTACTTCCAGCCTGCAGCACCTAAATTAAGAGTCAGTCTAAGACAGAGAGGGGATCCTTCAGAATGGCATGACTCCAGGGGACATGTCTGATCACCTCCAGGAATGACAAATAAACAAGGGCAAAATGAGAGGTCTTCTTTTAGGGTTTTCCAAGGTGTGATACTCCTGGCACCAGGCAATACTCATGGTCTTGGAAATTTCAGTACCTCATACACCATCAGGTGCAGAATGTCTCATAAATGTAAGGGCCAAAGCCACAACTGCAGCACATCAGAAAAATACAGCAGGAGAGGGGCAGAAGTCATCATCATCACATTGCTCACTTCAAAAGAATTTTCAATATGAAAATTCTCAGAGGCATCACAAGCAAGGAAAAACCTCAAACAACCACCCCTTCCTGTGTGCCCTGCAGAAAATTTCCTCCTAATCCCAAAGCTGCTGAGCAGTTTAACACCAAGGACAGACGCAGGGCTGCTATCACACCAGAAACTTTGCGGCTGAAACACTTTCAGAAGGAACATGAAGACAAAAGTTCTTACAAAACCTTGTAAGTAGCATCTCAGGATCACAAGGTTCTTTGCTAAAATTAGATTGACATGGAAGATATTAAGTTAGTTGAATAATCATTAGTGAGACAGTAAAAGGAGATGGTCTGCACTGAAAAGTATCTCAAAGAACAGAGTGGTTCTACAGCCTGACACTGTCAGTAGTACAGGGGTAATGTGTCTTTTCACTTGAGTAAAAGTTATTCATAAACCAGAAATATCCTCCAGATTTTATTAGTCAGATTGCACTCCTGATGGGACTCTTTCAATGCCATATTTGAAACCACTACTTCTATACCAAGTAAGCCACAAGGAATGCTGATAAAAATGTACAGCAACTTTGAAGTTTTCAACACTTACAAGCAATTCTTTAGTGAAGATCTAAAAATTTTGAATGAAGGGAGCAGAATTACTTAAAACTATGTTATAAAGTATAAGTACAACACCAAGGACTTGTCATATTCATAATTAAAATGCAGGCAATTATATACCTATGAATGAAATGCAGTATGACAGCAGATTATTTGCAATAATGCATCCTACCATGAGTAGGATACACCAGGGTATCAATGCATCTAATCAGGGAATTTATGGCAGAACTCAGCTACAAGAACTCAAGACCTGGTTGGAGGAGGGTGCTTTGACCAAAGTGGTTTGGTGGGTGGTATCCCTGCCCATGGCAGGGGACTTGGAACTAGGTGTTCTTTAAGGTTTCTTCCAATCCAAAACATTCTATGATTCTCTGATCTCAAACAGAATTAGGGCTCATAAAACCTTTAGCTCTTTCAAAAGACACAGTAAGGCAGTTGATAATCTGATCAGCTCCTTGCAGAAACCTCATCTAACAGATAATGCCTGCATCTGTCCAGCCCTTTCTAAGACACATCTGATGCACTGATTTCAGCACTTGGAATTGGTATGCCATCAGCATTTCAGTGCTGAATGCTTCTTACTGGTTGGAGGCAGCTAATAAAAAAATATAAGTGCTTTGGTGTGGAGTGCCCAGAATTTGAGTGTCAGTGTTCATCACCATCTCCTGCTAGAGTGCTCTGGGGAACTCTTAAGGTATACCTCATAAAATACCACCTCATTCAAACCTTGTAGAGCTGATAATGGAGAAGAAACTATAGGAGAAGGTTACATCATCAGATTTTTGAGAGTTATTAAACTTAACTTGGACTATCATTAGCTTCCAGAACATTTCCAACCCTTTATTGCTGTTTTAGCCTTTGTACAATTCATAGAGTCAGAAATTTGAGGTAATTACTGCTTTACATCTGGAGAAATTAAAAGCTGACCCTGATTAGAAGAGTACTTTTACACAGTTGGAGTCCTCTGAGCTGTTAAAGATCAGCATTAGAGAAAAGATAACAAAAGAAGCCCTTGGGACTTATTTTTCACCAGTTTTACAGAAATCAATAACTCCTATTTCAATCACTCCAAAAGGTATGCTCTCAAAAGACTGGAGTTCATTCAGAAATGCACTATTTTCTCTGTAAAAAGTAATTTGTTCATAAAAGGTTTATGACAAACTGACAGTAATATAACTTACCCAGAAATGTACAGAACTGATTTTTTTTCTACTCTAGCCATGATCTTCAGCCTTGCAGTGAAAGGGGTGGGGAGTACCACAGAGAATTGGTTTATGGATTAATTCCCTTCTGAGAGAACTGTGAGAAACAGGCACCTAAGACAGAGCAGTGAATTCACTTGCTATTTCTGAAGGGCCTGACAGTCCCATTGAACAATTTTAGGGATCCATGAAGAGAAGTTACAAATCTCTGCACTTGAGCTTTTACAAAACTTTGCCTCTTTCCAACATTTTATCTGCTTTTAAAGTTACAAAAAGAAACCCAAACCACCTATAAAATACACATGCCAAACTGTCTACATAACTGAGAAATTAAATTGCAAAACTAATAGTGCTTTGTTGGAATGACTGTGAGCTCACAGGTCTTTGATCTACAGACAATCTCAACTCTCACCAAAGCTGATGATGATTAAGTATTTCCTTTGAAGATAAGCTGAGTGAAAAGAGCAATTAAATTTTTCTTCGTGTGTTTTATGCACCTGCAAGTAGTGGAAGTGACAACTGGAAACCATGAAAAAATGAAACAGAAGGTAAACCTTGTAGGTTAAGGGGTCTTCTAGATGCTGGCAAAAAAAAAAAAAATCCAGAAATAAATGGTAAAAACACTTCCTCTATATTCACTGAAAACATATTCACTATATTCACTTCTATATTCACCTAGACATATTCACTGATATATATTCACTATATATCACTTATTCTATATTCACTGAATTCACTGAATATAGTGAATATATTCACTATATCCACAGAAATATTCACTATATTCCATTCACAGGGAATGGAAAAAGGTTCCTGAACTTGCTGGAGGAGCCCAAAGACTGCAGAAGCAGCATGATGGAAATATGACAGCAAAAAATAGATGCAATTTAGAGGTTTCCTGCCTAAATCATAATATCCCTTGTGCTGAATGAAGCAAAGACTCACTGAATTTTAATTTTTTTCCAAAAAATATCTGTTTGCTACCTCTGCCCTAAAGAAACAGGTGTTATACAAGGGTTCTCCACAGGTTTTCAGATTCTGAAAAGTCTTGGGCTTCCTATGGAACCTGAAGGCAATGCCACCAGTCTAGGCAGGTCACAAGAGCTCTGCTGTGAGGCACTATTTCCATGAAAGACAACAAAATAAAGAGCCTGAGAGCTCAAAATACTCCCAAGAGACCAAGAAAACTGACAGTGCAGCAACCAAGAGCTCAGCAGCACATCAGCTGAGCAGCAGCCAGGCACACACACCTGGGAGCCTTCACACAGTATCTTCAGCCATTTCACCTGGACAGGAAAACCTGCATTAGCACACATCCTCTTGGGCTCTGAGAGAGACATTTTTGAAGTCTGCTGGCCCTCTGAATAAGTCATGCCTCAATGACATCTATTTCTAGGATTGGATAAAGAGGTAGAAAAACCTTCTAAATGTTCGAGAGCTGTTCTTTAGTTACAAAAGCACTGCATCCCATGCAGATTTAGGGAATTGACACAGCTTTGGTTTCACCTGTTTGCCTAACTTGTGAATAAGAAAAAAATTTAACATGTAAAAAAAAAAAAACAGTCATTATTCAGGTAGCTATAAATATGCATTATGAACGTTTACCTTTTAAGAATTTAAAAATTCAAACAACTGCACTAAAACACTGGTGAGAGAGAAGGAGGGGAAGGGAAGGCAAAAATAGCCACACATGCTTGCTGAAGGGAAAGAAAGGCCAAGTTCTCACTTACACAGAAGTCCCTTCATACAACTCTGGAAGGATAAAGAGGCTTTCAAGCAGATGTAAATTACACTCAAGCTGCCTTTAAAGCCCCATTTTCACTCAGACTAGCTTAAAGCTACTTTGATGCCAATTAGAGTCCAACCTGAATTGTTTATGTGGCACTAGTGCAGAGCTGAGAGTGCAGTTGATAGTTAGGAGTGAAAGTATTCATACCCTAATGTTGAACTTTTGCTGCAAGACCATTTAACTCAGATTTACAAAAGCAAAGGATGGTTAAAAAAAAAAAGGACTTCCTTTGTAAATAGTTCATAACCTTAAAGAACAGTCACAGATAAACTAAGCACCATCTGGCTCACATCATCACTTTTTTGCCTTCCTTTTTCCTTCCACCATTTTTATTTTTAAACCAAGACAACAATTTATGTCATTCTCAGGAGTGATGCAGTGGAAGAAAATGTCTGTGATGAAGTGAGAGCACAAGGCAGGGAAGACTGGCTGACTAATGCAGTAATTTTATCAATAGAGTGGCACTACTTTGGCAGAAAGAAAATTCTAGGCAAAGTAATTAAGCAGTGGTTTAATTTTAATTTGAAAATAAATAGGACAGCAAAAAAGAAGCATTGTGGGCCACACTATTCCTCTTCTCTGTCTTTGTGGACCATTCCCCTCACAGGCATTCTTAGTACACTCCCTTCAGGTTTTTGCCACTGCAACACTGGCTACAGTGCCTTTGCCTGCAATATCTAAGTAACTCTTCCTCAAAAAGCTTGGGCTTCACAGGAGGACTACATCATCCAAAATTCAGTTCAAGAATATTTTTCATAGCCTTTTCTAGCCAATTTCTTCAGTGAGTGAAGCGATTGCCACTCTTATCTGACCATGAGCAATCTCCATCAGAAAAAAAGCCAGAAGCAAAGTAGCTTGCAAGGTTGCCCAGAGCTTCTGCTTGAAAACAAGCACTCCAATTCATACAACTTATTCCTCACTCACACTTCCTCCAGAGGGGAAAAGAATAATGGCAGTGAAATGGTGAAATAAATGTTTTTCTGTTTTCATCTATTGCTTATCCAGATGCCCACATCTGCTAGACATCTCCCTCTCAGATGCCTGCTGACCCCTAAAACTGCTTGGATATGATGAGAGGGGGAATGTAGGCACCTTTTAAAGGTTTTATCCAGAAAGGACCTCCCTCAGCCCTAGACCTGTGCTTTGACAGAATGATTTCTCTTGCCAGGTGTACCCTGGGTCTGCCTCAATACCAGCCTCTGCTGAACTGAGAAGAAAATGAACCAACCCAGAGCAGATCCCCAAGGCATCATTGGCTCAGCCACAGACACTTTCAAAACACTATCCAGGAAGGCTTTCTTCCCAAAGTGGCTAATTAATACAAATAAATACCTGCAGTCAGAGCCTCCCTCCAACCCCTCCCATTCTCTCTTTAATTTGCACAGAGAAAGCATTCCAAGACATCTCAATTTGTTGCTGGGTAAACAGCTGCAGCATCACCATGAAGAATACAGCATCTCCTCTCTCTCTTTTGAAAGCCTCTTGTGTATAAAACAGATATTCATTTTTTTATCTTTATTTTTTAATTCTACCAGCACTGAGATTTTTTGATTCATCTGCAGCACCCTGCTCATCCTTTTCATCAGTATGGCAGACTGCTTCAAAATTCTAGAGAACATCCCTTTGCAGTCTGTGACTCTCAAGATTAGTGGAGAGTGGCTCCAGAAAGAAGAAAGGGGGCCAAGAGACTGAAGTCTGCATTCCCACCGGCCACCATGGGCAAGAGGAAATCCCATCTCTCTGAGGTTCCAGGAAGTGTTATTCTTTCTTGTGCTATTTTCTGGGACTCCTGCAGCCATGTTCCTCCTTACATGTGTTTAGATTTCCTCTCTTTAATGGAGCTGGAGCAAATGCCAGCATAGACAGGGCATTCTGCCTCCAAGGCAGGAGCAGACACTGCAGAGCAAAGCATTTTCCTGTGTGGGATGGAGCCACCACTGCCTTCCATGCACACACTTGTTCAGTCCCTTCCTTATAACTCAGATAGCAGCTCTCTCTATTAAGAGGGATCTCCAGAGACAGAATTACACCTCCCACCTAAAACTTCCAGTTTGAACCCATGCCAAGCAGTCCCTGTGGAAATTTTTTTCTAATAGAGAATAATTTAGAAGTCACCATTATAAACTCACTTTACTTCTAATGCACTCCGGGCTCTACTCAAATCCCTCCTAGGTGTAGGATATCCAGGCTGGATGACTCCAAGTCATGGAGTGACTCCATGGCATGGAACCAGCACCTGGCAGAATCTGAAAGACCTTTGAGTGTTGCTATTTGTCTTTTCAAGCAGAACACCCATCCTTTATCTTAATCTCTTGTATAATATTATTGCTTTGTAATAATAAACTGTCTTCAAAATTGCTCCACTGAATGTATTTCCCTCTTGTCTTAATTTCTCAGTTGTCCTCATGAATTTTGATTCTATTACACACAAAATGGCCAAAACCACAAACCCTAAACCACAGAAATTATGCTGATGCAGCAAAACTACATATCTGCTGGAAGCAAACTAGGCAGAAAGCCCAATCTCGTTGGTTTATAGAGAAGTAAACAGGAGAGCAGTGATATAAATATTTGAAACCTCCTGTCTCCTGATCAGAATGCAACTGAGATTGTAAGGATTAAGCTCTGGTTGCTTGCTACTTGAGGTGCATTAGTATAGGTATTTAAAACTGAGTAATTCCATCAAAGGCAAAGTTCCTCTGTTTGAAGTCAGACACAAAATATTGAGCAGCATCAGCTCCAAGTTGCCATGACATGAATAACACACCAACGTCCCTACACCATTAATAGCAACACTCAAGAGTTTGCTGAGTTTTTTTCAGAATACTTGAAATGGAAATAGAACTCATTGTACTCTTTTTAAAGTCATTTCCTTCAATTGCTTGTGTGATGATGAAGAATCAACTCAAACATACAAGGTAAACAAAGAATAGTAGAGAGAACCTAACTTTGGCCAGATGAAACTACAGATATGAATATTAATGCAGATTTCTGCAGGGTGGCTGTAAATAGGAGTGGGCAAGGCATGATCCAGTGTGGACACAAAATACAGTGCAGCTCTGAAAAGTGCTGGGTGAATGAAGGGTTTGGCAAACCTCAGCCATTCACCTAACCATAACCAGATAACAAGTGTGCACTGGATAACCAGACAATGACTGTGTAGGGGCAACAGGGGGTATTAGAAGGCTGCATTCCCATCACACTACCATTCCTATTCCAGAAACAATAGATGCAATAACCTCCAGCAGTGTCAAACCACCTGGGCATATCAACAAGACTCTTTATACAGCAAAAGTGTAGCAGGTGATACCCTTCACTATAACATCACTTGCCTAGCCTTCCATCATGACATCTACCAGGTCTTCTGTGGGCCTGGCATGTGCCCATTTTTGAGTCTCATCTAATCCCAAAACCCCAAGAAAACCACTGACTTCCAAGGCTGCAGGGCATGGAGCTTCACCAGGGTGTACCTAGCTGAACAGATCCTTCTTCAGAGTCATCAATCCCCTGTCTAAATTGTTATGCTTTAAGATTTACTTGGCTTTTATCATTTTGTCAATCAGAGCATTAGAGGGTTAGGGGTTTGTCTACTCCTTTTGTTTATTAAAGAAAGAAAGAAAAAAAAAAAAGCTGACGGATTTCACTTCTTTAGTTATCTATTTCCTAGCTACCTGTACCAAGAACAAAGACACAAACCTTAAGAGGCTTTGGGTATTTCTTCTTTTGAAGTTTGGGATTTTCTAGCAGTGCTCTTTCCCTTTCTGTGCCAATTAAAATGGGCCTGTTTTGTAACTGATAAAGGTGCCTCTAACGTGTGTCCACAACAAGGAGCATTGTCTGCAGTTACAGTTGTTCAATAGATGCCCAGTCCCAGACAGATGGTGCTTTATCTTCACCCTCTTGTCAAGACAGCATAATGCATTGTCCTGTCAGGGATTAATGGAAGTGCCACTCACATTAGATGCTAATTCTGGTACAAGTCTGTTCGAACACTACAGATGCTACAGCTACTGTTTCCCACTGTGCTTGTAGCAGTCTGTCCACACTGGAGCAGAAGCAGGACATTCAGAAACCAAGGTGAGGAGGACAATGCAAAAATCCATGCAGAATACAACCTTGTGGTCAATGGGAAAGAGTCATTCAAAAAGCAAGAAGAGGATGATAAAAAAAACTCCACAGAGAAACAGTAGAAGAAAAAGTGACAACTGAATATTAAAGCAGACAAAACAAAGATCAGGAACCAAGAGGAAGGTTAAAACAAAAGATCCAACACAACAGAGAAAGAGCCTTTTCTCATTAATGATCAAAATATCCCATCATCAGAAAACCAGCACTAGAATGGTGTCCATAATAGGGAAGAGCAGATGTACAGGGCAGAATGTAGGTACAGTGAAGGAAGGTACATTATTCCACTGTTGGATCTTCCTTCACTATGTAGTCCAAAGCATTACTGCCTTATAAAGAAAAGTAAATGTATAACATATTGAATAGGTACACAGTTGATTGAATAGGTACACAGTTGAGTACTTATTATTAATGAATATATGAGTCTCAAAACTGATTTTAAGATACATACTCCAAGAACAATATGCCAGGAGACATCTGCATAAACACTATAAAAGACAGGCAATTCAGAGATCAGTTTTCAGCTCCCTCATGGACCCTCTTTTTGTTTAGTTAAGAGATTTGAGATCTAAGGCTAATTTGAGATGCCTCCACACATGCAGTCTCAGTGGACTGAGAACCTTCTAGACTCTAAAAGACCTGCAGCACTTTTATCACATTTTCCTTTTAGTAGTGTGCCCATTTACCATGTTCTGTAGCTGGCATAGTGGGATAGAGAAAATCCAAGTATTGGACCCTGCTTTCTGAAAAGTCACTGGAGAATGGGAAATCTTTTGTGCTTGAGAGAAGCTCCTACATATTTATAGGGATGACAAACCTAGTTAGAAACTCCATGGTCACAAAACTTCTAATAACTGGCACTGTCACGTCACTAATTGGTCAAGGCCTTTCACTCTGCATTTCAGAAGAGGTTGCTTGTGAGAGAAAGGGAAGAAAGGCAAGGAAGAAGAGGCTATTCAGAGATGTTGATCAAACCTGAAAAGCCAAACCATGGCAGCAGATGGTAGATGGCAAACAGGAAGGTTTTGTCAAAAACTCAAATAGTATAAAAATAGTGGAAAGAAGAAAAGCATCCTGACAGCATGAAATACTAACCTTTAAAGACACACAAGGAAATGCATATACACCGTCTGTTGCTCCATTAATAGATAAAGATGAAGCAATAGAGTAAATGCAAGGGAAATGAAATAGCAAGAGCAGCCCATCACTAACAAGTTTATGCACTGAGATGCAGCTTGAATCCAGGTCCTGAAAGAGTATATTAGACCATAATGATTTCAAATCTCTTCTGAGAGTTGGAGACATGAGGTATACTGTTAACTTCTCACAGTCCTGTACTGAATATTAGAAACTGTGGTCATGGTAAAAAGCAGATGAAGTATTAAACAGGAAAACTCCATCTGGTTCACAAAATCAATGAGCTGTAAATCATAAAAATCTAATAGGGCACACCAGGAAATTAAACCTGTATACTTCTGCCAGTCTCATACTTTTATTTGTCACGGGATCTGCTGCTACCAGACACTAGGAATGGACTAGATAAGCCAGATATATCTTTGGTCTTGCATGTTTGTTCACTTTTATGGCTTTCTTTACAACTTTTGTAACTGAGGAAGGACTTGCCAAGGAGATGGAAGAGAGTTTATAAATGACTATATGTTTGACATCCATTACAGTGGACCTAAAACCTTGGCTGGAGCCAAGGACAATGTAGGTTGATACCTAACTAGTCACTCCACACTCCAAGTGAGCATAGTTCAGTGACATCCTTCCAGGCTCAGACCTCCTTACACTTCCACTTGCAACAGTCCTTACTATTCCCATCTGGATCTTTCTTGAGTAATGCTTATGGTATTGGCCAGAAAATATTCTGATTGTGTGACTGCATACAAATTGGATGTCAGAAGAAAATAGATATTTCTTTTTTGGACCAAAAGAGTACTCCCAGTTCAGAGCCACACGATGAACTTTCTCCTCTCACTCAGTCTCCCTTTTTTTGTTCCTCATTCCTTATGCAACTCTGGCAATGCAATTACCATCTCTTCACAGCATGTCTCTGGATTTCAGTACCAATGTAGCCATATATTGATATACTGCAGATGGACTTAAGCTTGTCACATTATTAAGCAGCTGATCATCACAAACTCTCTCTTTAGGCCATAGGGAAAGATCAGATCCTTCAAGTTTCCCTCACAGCAAGCACATTGCCATAACCTGCAATGCCTGCTACTCAAGCTGTGAGATTTTTCCATGTAGAAGAGCCTAGCTGCCCTAAATTCCATACTGTCCTACTAAACTGACTTTACTGGTAACCCAAGATAATGTGTGTTTAAGCTTTTAAAACACAATGCATTGTCCTCTCAATGACAAAGATGCTGTCCTATGAGAGTCATAAAAGATGTGCTTATCTTTACAAAAACTTGTATCGTCCTTTCAGCCACACATTTTCCACAGGTGAAGTTCTATACAGATGGATGAATAAACTGTAAACTCTAGCAATATTTCCATTTGATTAAGCAAGATTCATTTTACAAATAACAACTTCTGTCAGTCCCAATTAAACTAACCAAATGATCAAGCACTTAATGTCTAGGGGCGAACAAAGTTTCATCAACATCAAAGTTTCATTTTTATAAAAAGCCATCTTTCTCTACCACAACTGTGTTAAAACAGAGCTTACTCACTAGTCTTTGGTCTCATTTTTAATATGCTGTTACTGTCTATAAAACAGATCTTACCTTGATCTTCTGAAGAAACCGGTGACCTGAAATAAAACAACAAAAGCCAGTCAATCTTGGATAAAAGGAAGGTCACAAATAAAGTTCAGTCTGGGGAATGGGATATGGAGTAATTTGAAATTTTTATTGTTTATTCCTTAGAAGAGAGGACTGAAAGGCATCTGACAAAAAAAAAAAAAAAAAAAAAAGAAAAAAAAGAAATAGAACTGAACAGGTCATCTAGCAGCAGATTCTGCAGGCCAGAGTGACCATATGGAGCCATCTCTGTGAGGGCTGCTGCAAAGACTATCTGTAGATACTTGGCAGAAACTCATCTGCTACTGCCACTGCCAGGAGAAAACCTCACAACTAGGGTTAGTCAAGGAAATTACATCTTGGTAGGAACTCAGAGTCATTAAACTGGCCATTTTTTGCCATAAATCAATGTAGTGGTTAGCATAAAACAGGAGGTTTTGCTATGTAGTGGTTAGCATAAAACAGGAGTCATAATTAATAACAACTCATGCCATCTTCACACAAGTAACATAACAGATTAAAAAAAATTATGTCTGGACAGATGTAAGTACAGAAAAAAAGCAACATACCAGCTGCAACACAAGAGTTATGGAATACTCTAAGCAGTGGATTAGGACTCTGATAATACCTCAAGAGAGGGAAGGGTTATGAAACAAAAGTGACCTCTCAGTGTCCCTGCTGACAAAGAGAAGAACCCCAAAGAATTACGGGAATTTGTGTCTCAGTTCCTATCACTAAGGATCACACTCCTGATGGTTTTGGTCACCACCCAGAACAAAAGGACATAGAAGTAGTGGCCCCTCCATTTTTCGCTTTGCTGCAATGGCATGGCTTACCAAAACTGAGGCTAACCATGGGGCTGAATCAGGGATGTACTTTCATTGCTCAGACCAGACTGACAGCACAGAGTCCAGAGGGCTGGACCACTCCTCAGCACTTCCCCAGCACAGATTTCAGTTCCATACACAACCTTCCCACCCAATGAGTTTGTTCCTGCAGCGAGTTGGGCAACCCGTGTTTCCTTTCCAAGATATTTAATTTCACAACAATGTACAAAAATAACAAATTAGAAAAGATTTTAAAATGTTAGTGTTGCCAGCAAAGAGATCAAAGCCAACATAAGAGAAGCAGCCACAGAGGGGTGAAGGGAAAGGAAGGAACAAAGGGGAAAAGAGCACATGTATATTTAACTGAGTCAGCAGGGGCTGAGGGCTGGAGGGGGGAAAAGAAGTGAAGCAACCCTGGGTTAGAGGAATAAAGGAGCTAAGGAAGAAGCCATGATCTCATTTCATAACAAGGGTTTGAAAATGAAGGCTGAGGGATTATAGAACATCAGAAGCAGATATGCAAATATGTAGATGCAAACAGGAAAAATGGAAAGAAAAGAAGGAAGCTTTCCTGCCAAAGTATGTAAATTTTTTTTGCTGTAAAATAGAGAGAGATTTGCAAATAAAGAGAGGAAAGAGTTAGAGCACAGCTGGAGCAATGGTCACTGTGAAAGGAAAAAAATTTGATTGCCTAATTAGGATTCTGGCTGCACAAGAAGCCAATGTGTCTGTATGGATCAGAATTAATTAATCCTCTACTCCCATTAAAGGCTCTGATTGCTGCTGAACATCCTAAGCATGTATCCTGCTCTGTTGCCAGCCAGGCCAGCTCTGCCCTCACCCTTCAGCCATGTGTGTGAAATACAGCAGAAATGCAGGTAACCCAAAGGATTAGCAGGCTCCACTAGAACTGTCCTACTTTGACCAGTTAGTTACAGACTTTTGTCTTTAACTCCTAGCAGAACCCATTCTGAAGATCAAAAGCCACTGCATTTTCTACAAGGTTAAACACATCAGAATGGGTCATATCAAGAGGTGAAAGTTTTTAGATACTTGAAGATGTTTTTACATGCAAGAGTCATGCAAGGTTCCTTGGCTCACATATTTTGACCCTCCACCCATTGCTAATGCAGTATTTCACTGCATCAGCAAAATAGATTCCTTTGTTTTGTTTCTTAATTGCCCAGTTTCATCACCTTTCAGTTCTTTTTTGAAGCAAACAAATAAACAATACAGATTATACTATAATTTGGCTCTTCCTTATGCTTGGTTAAACAGATGTCATTAGCTCCTTAAAGCATCAACAACAGAAGAGATGTTATTACAATATCAATGCCTTCTCAATTAAAGCATTGATCGAAGGGGAGGATGAAAAATATGTTTATTCATATTTTGTGTGCCTAAAATTATTATATATTTTTCAAAATATTACTGCCTTTTTGCTTTTTTGCATGTCTCAAATACAATGTTTGTAAGAAATTTAACATTAGCACTCATGCTACTAGCAATGCTTTTATTTGAAAAGATCCATCAAGTAACTGTGTAGCCTGGCATCCTGAGAAAATAAGGTTTATATAACCTTATTTATATCAGTTTCATCAGGTTTATATCAGTATCTTGATGTGTACATATGCACCTCTCTGTCTCACTCTGATAAACTCTGGGCTTGTTGGCTCATTTCATCCCTTGTTAATTGAGAGGGAGTCAATTCCTGTTTTCACACACCAGGAAACAAAATAACATAAGCTCAACTTTTCTGATGTAGCAGCAAAGCCACAGAGGAAGGTTTTGAATATCCCAGCCACAGAAAAAGCCTCAATAAGAGCTTCCACCACTGGAGATACCAAAGGCTCAACCACAATAAACTGGGCTTCCTTTGTTCCACCACTGACATGAAGAATTTTGGCAAAGAGCAGAGAGGACTTTCAGCATCCTCCTACAATTCCAGGCCATACAATTTAGCAAGGGGGAGGGAGGCTTTCCTAACTGCTCAAGTTCTCTTCTAACTGCACCAAGGGGAGTCTTGTTTGTAGCTGTGATGGGAGGAAGTGAGGCTGCACAAACCTCCACACTAAAAGGAATTGGGCATTTTGTGCACTGACTCCTCCAGCCCATGCTTATGGCAGGCTCTAAGGGAGGAAAGAGAGACAGCCTAATGACCTGCTCTAAACCACATCCACCCACTCCTCAGCCACAGGGGCTTTCCTGAGAGGACAAAAAAATCCAGTAGATGCTCATATTTCCGGTCACACATCTTTCTCTCAGGTCTGTAAGAGGTGTGAGAGACAGACTGTGGCAGCACTGGTCACCAGACAGGTGTTCCAAGAAGGGAGGATTCTCATCTGCTAACACCCACACAGGAACCATCTGTCCAGTGCATGTCAGCTCCCCTCCCAGTTTGATCCTGGCTATGTGTTTCACTGTCATAAAGAAGCAAGTTATCATCTTCACAGCCTCCATGCCTTAAGAAAAAAAAAATCAGAGACAGGTCAGAGACATTTCAGGAAAACTAATATACTGTCAAGATCTGTGGTCTCACCTGGGTCAAAACACTTTGCCAAATGACATCTTGAAGAGATTTTCATTTGGTTAAACAAAACAGAAAAAAATCTTCAGGAAAAGGTTCAGGAACTACAATATCCTGTTCTTGACCATTTCAGAATGGAATAACTTCTTTCTTTATATGTGTATATATACACATCAACTGGGTTTTTCTTTTGGTTTTATCTTGGTGTAAAATTAACTTGTAGAAAGCAAGGGTCACCATCACCCCAAGAGAGTAAAGGCAGACCAGACTATCTGTGACTGGCTACAGAGTCATGAGATTCAATTATCTCTTCTACCAACAGTGATATTTATTTTCCCATGCATAAATGAAACTGGAGAGCCTGATTTCACATATTTTCACCTAAGGCTTTAATCTTTCTCCCTGCTCTGGTTTTACAAACAGCTGCTGTTGTAGCAGATAGTTTGAGTAAAGACATTTTGGTGATAGGAAAGAGGATCAGAAGGGAGGAGGAGGAAAAGCATGTTGTCAAGAAAGGTCTAATCTCCTCTGTTTGCTTTCCCTGCTGTTCACAGCCCTCCTTTCTTACAGGTCCTCCAGCAGTCTCCTCATGTTGCAGAGTGGCAAACTCAGCCAGAGGGATAAAAGAACTTGCAAGCCTCAGCCTGCAAGGGGAGGCTGTGCAAGGTCTGTTCCACCACCCCTTATGCAAGCAAAACAACACCCTTTGGGCTTAACACAAAATCCTCAAGCATCTTCCAGAAATGAAGGTACACATCTTTAGAAATGCATAAAAAAGCCATAAAAGTGGTGTAAAAAAAAAAAGCCTGATCATACACACACTAGATGCATCCAGCAAATTGGAATACTTACAATATTGAAGGCATGAGACCTGCCCACCTGAAACCACAACAGGCCTCCAAGTTCACTGTCTGATCCAAAGCTCACTGGAATTTTCCCACTCACTCTTGCAGGGTTTGGATGAATTGCTGCAGAAATCTAATACTCAGCATAGGCAAGGCAACCTTCAGTATCATACAAGCCTCTCTCAAAGAGCCACACAGTCAGAGCTGTTTCCAAGTGCACATTCCAGTGTGCAAGCACTAGGTTTGTTCAGACTAGATGGGTGGAAGAAGGAATATTCATTTCTAAGGAGGGAAGTGCAGGGAATGTCACAATTTTGAGCCTAGTCAACTGAGACTTAGGAACCTAGAGATATACAGCCAGACTCCAGGAGATGAATTCTAACCAAATTTCAGCAAAAGAGTACATTATTCATGAAGACAAAAGCCTCTGGAGAAACAAAAGTTGGAGCTGATGTAAAGCAGCTATTTTAATCAATAAACCTGTAGCAGAAACCATCTGCACTAGACCTATTTGAAACCAGCCATTTAATATTTAAAGGCCAAATAACAATCTCTATGCAGCAATTCTACTGGGGTTTATGACCATTCCACTTCTTTCCTGCTTAAGGAATGTAGTTCTGCAAACTTTTTAATTCAGTCTGACAACAGCTGCCTGTGATGAGGGGAGAGCAAGAGCTGTCAAATTAAACCCATTCCTTCTCATTTTGCAAGTGCATCTCTTCAGAATCAAAAGTGGCATCCCTGTTGGGATTTATTCATATATCCTCTGATTGCAAATTAAGAAAATTTTTAGCACATCAAGTGTTTTTAAAATATAGGTGAGGAAACCCTCTCATTCAGCAATTTGTATCAATACCCCTGTAACTGTGAGTCCCCTGCAGTCCCAGCTGCAAACAGTACATCATTTTACTGGTAGAAAGGCAGAACTGCTTTCTTTCCTGGAGCAGATAATGCTCAGTCTGGGCATAGCACTTGATGAAAAAATAAAAGCCTAAGAATTTCTGAGAGTTTCCCCACACTTTCACTTGACCCCGTACATTCCCAGCTCAGAGTGACCATCAGAGGCTGGAGAAGCACAGCAAGTTAGCAAGTTCAGCAAAGGCAAATGCAAAGTCCTGCACTTCAGGAGGAGTAAACCCATGCAACAAGACAGGCTGGGGTCTAACACCAGAGATGAAGCTTTTCAGAAAGGATGCCTGATGTTAGCAAAGTACAAGTTGAACATCTGTCAGCAGAATTCCCTGTGATGGAAAGGGCCAAATACTGAGCTTTATTTGCTAGACCTGAGCCATAAAGTAGATGGAAGTGATTTTTGACCCTGTACTTCATGCTTGTGAGACTTGAGAACAAGACAGACATTGACAAATTGGGCTGAGTTCCAGAAAGGGCTGCAGAGATGCTGTGGGCACAGGAGGACAGGCTATGGAAGCTGGGTTTGTTCAGTAAGAAGAGAAGGTTTGGGCAAAATCTAATTGCTGCCTTCAACTACTTAACAGGAAAGGAAAGAGACGACAGAGTCTGCACGAAGAAAGAAGAAACAGTCACAAGCTGGCACATGGGAAATTCAGATTGAATGTTAAGGAAAAAAATTTCTACCATGTGGATGATCAAATAGAAGAACCGGCTGTGTAAAGAGATTGTTGAATCTCCAGTTTTGCAGATACTCAAAACTCATCTAGAAAAGGCTCTGAACTTCATCTAGCTGGATCTATCCTGAAGATTTGTATTAGATGTCCTTCAGAGTTGTTCCCAACCTAAGTTTTTCTGCAATTCTTTAAGTCTCTCTACAAAGCGTTCTGGTTTTACTACCCCATTTTTCCTGTCATCCTTTCCTCTCAAATATCACGCATAGACAATGGCCATACTGCCTCACACACGTGGGAAAATGCTGACCAGCAAAGCCCCCTGAATCTGAGAAATTCCATTCAAGTTATTTATCAGTTTGCAGAAATCTGTTTGGACATGTCCTGTAACCTGCAACAACCATCTAGAGACAAACACTAGAGATCTTATCCTTTCTTAATTCTGCTAAAGGACAAGATCAGTATTCCTTCTACCATCTCTCTAACTTCTGATGCCTCAGTTATAGCTTCTACATTTCTCAGATTCTGTACTGCTTTAGAGTGTACTTCTGAGCTTCATATTAAGAGTAGGTGAGCTCTCTTCACAGAGTAGGGAGACAAAACAATTCCTTTCCAAGTTTGGGACCAAGGACAAATGATCCAAATGTCAGGCCCAAGAGCATAAACAATGTGGATTGAAGAGAGAAAAACAAGAAGGATGTGACTTAATAACCTAAAGATGTAATTGGACAATTAACTCCAATATGCAAATGGACCAGAGTTTAAAAAAATGTGAGACCCCATGACCAGTTGTTCATTTTTGTGACCATTTTAGGTTCATATTTGGTGTAGCCCTGGTTGAGCTCTTGTGCTGCCCAAGATGTACCTATTGAGGCCTCCCAATAAACACCTACTTTATTTTTTAGCTCTATCTAGTCTTTGTTCTAGGTCAGCCTTCACAAGGCATCACTTCCTTCAGCAGCCTCCATCTCCACCTGCACAGCAATCACAGCCTCAGGCTGTTCACGTGCAGTCCAACATACAGGAGAGAAATTGGTGCTTCTTGGGAAACCAGAGCAGCTCAGATGTGTTCCAGGCTGGGTCTCAGGCATGTCAGTGTGCCCTGTATTGTCACATGTCTTTTGCACTACTGCTTAACTTTTTATCTCTTACCTTTGCTCTGTCCACTGTGGAATGCTTTAATGAAGACATGTAAGACCACAATGCAGCTATACCTGAAGCTGTACTGACACCCAGAGGAGTAGACTAGGAATTGCTGCTTAAAAGGGAATAGAAGATTTTATTGCAAAATCAGTTATAAACCCAAACATGCCTATCATTAATTTTTTAAAAAGAGAAAAAGGATAGAGAAGTGTTCTATAAAATTCATCTTGGATAAGATAGTTCTACCTCAAAACATGACCTGAGCAAGGTGGCTTGGTATTCACTTGAAAAAGAAAATCTTTCCAAATGAGCAGCAAGATCATTGTAGGATAATCACAGTTTGTTTGCATTCAGTTTTTTGGTTTGTTTTTTTATAAATGCTTGGCCTTTCTTTCTCTTATGATCACATGGCCCTAAAATATCTCAGTGGAATGCAAGAGAATTATTTTGAAGAGGGTCTTACCCCTTCAAAATTCCATCTTCTTTGAAATGCCCTTCTTCCATTTCCAGACTTTAATTAAATCTCCAAAATCCTCACTGACCTATAGAAAGTTAGATCTAAGGACATTATGCTTTAGTGAAACAACAACCTGGGTTCCAAGGGACTGGATGTTGTTTGACACAGGCCACTGTTAAGAAGACCTGGAACAGGAGCTAAGTGGCTACATTTATGCATTTCCTCAGCCTTCTACATGAGAATAAAAACATATCTATTAGGTAACAAAACACCTGCCTTTTCCTCAACAACAAATAAGTGCACTTTTACTTCTTCCAGGAAAAGATTAAAGCAGAGGTCACTTTGTTGAGATTTCAGCTTTATTTAAACCAGAGAAAGAAATTATTTTGCCAAGCACAATGCCACGACAACCCCATTTTGAGCACCTCAGGTATAATAACCTGGTTCATAAGACACAGCTTCTCTTGGCCCTCAGGCTAGATGGAGGTGAAGCACATCAGCTGCTGGGTGTCTTATATACTCCCCATATAATTTTATGCCACTTTGGGCTTCTAAACAATCCAGAAGCTACCCTAAATGGTGTGTTTGTAGAACAATGCAAACCAGTCACTTTTGAGAAACAGCATTTTGTTCCAGAAACACATGAATCTCTCAGAAACACATTTTTGCAATTATGTTAAAAAATAAGTCACCTGATTTTCACAAGTGCTAAGCACTAAGAAACCCTCACTTTCCTGCCACCTTTTACAAAATAATCTAAAAATTAAAAAATCACCTTAGTTAATATGCATAACACAGAGATCCTAGGCAGAGCAGAACTGCTGAGCTGTTTCCACTCCTGCTATAGACTAATTGATGGAGAAAAAAATTCTGTTGGGAGTTTCAGATATGGCTTTTGTGCTGCACTTTTAGATGTCTGGCACAGAAATAGGAATCTAGGAGTCAGGGTTACACTGGCTCTAAGCCACCTCTGGCTCTCTGATTTCAGCTCTTGGCATAATTTAGCCAGGTCCATCTGTCCCTGCTGGCCCATGGGCATCAGCACTGCCAGAACCTCAGCAAGGCTCTCTGTTATGGCCCTGCTCCCCTTGTATTTCCCTCCCTGGCACACACCCCTGTGCCAGCACTGCTAAACACTCTGCCTCAGCTACCAAGACAAATCTGTGGGTTTTACTGGGCCCTTCCTCATGCAGAGGAGTAGCAGGGACAAACAATGTTTTGAAGCTTTCAGAAGTTTCTCTGCTCACCCAAGTCCTTTGGCAGGTGTTTTAAAGAGGCACTGTACCTCCTACACCCTTACATACAAGCCCGGAGCCAGGAGACTCAACCACTCACAGCAGACATGGAAGGGAAAGGGCAGCTCCCTGCAGAGCAGCCATGCCAAGACACACAGCCTGGGAAAAAATGAACTTCCCAAGCAGCTCCAGTGAAAAATCTCACTTTTTGTGCCATGAGTCCAGTGAGGGCTCATGTCAGAATATTGTCCCCAGCCTCACCAAACACTAATTTCTGCAGGTCTAAAATACTCCATTGCAAACCTCAAAAGACGACCTATTTTCACACAATTCTCCTTTGTCTTTACCTTTTTGTTGCATGGTATTTTTAACATTTCCCAGTTTTCAGCCACAGCAGAAATACAAACATGAAGATATCTGAAGAATTATTGAAAGGTTTGGCTTTTTTAAATTTAACACAGTCAACTCAGGTGAAGTAGTACTTCTGTGTGATATCTTAGAGCAGCTATTTCACCAAACTACATTTCTATTCTCTTTGGAAGCCTGTTAAACCAGAACTTAGGGATATGAACAGGAATAGAAATAGAGTCTAAATGCATCTAATGAGATGTCCAGGTGTGAAAGCTTGAACAGAGTACGTAGCCCAATGTGTGTGTAACACATGTACAGGGCTGTTTCTTACCCAGGCTCTGAAGCTCACTGGTTTTGGCTTTGATAAGACAGCTTGGTACTGAGTGAGAATACATTAAGAACCAGCCTCCTCTCCAAGCAGATGGCAGCTCCTTATGGCAGGCACAGAGCACATGGACACAGGCTTGCTATTCCTGTACAATGCCCAGAAAACTAGGACTGGGAGGTTTGGGATTTGGGTTTTGTTGTTTTGGTTGTTTTTTTCTTACCTCAACTCCTACAAATGAGTAAGAAGTACATATAAACACAGACATATATGTCTAAAACTACAAGGTGCACAACTGTTCCAGCCTTGATTGGCTTTTAAGTCTGCTATGCTGGAGAATATTTGACCTATATTTGTAACAGTGCTTAAAGTATACCCAGAAGAATATATCTTTCTGTCAGTCATCCTTTATCACCTCAGTAAACCCATCCATCCCCTTTTCCAGCACCTTTAATGTCACTGGGGACTGTAGGTCTGTTGTTTCCAGTCCATAAAGCTGGAGAGAAGGATATTCACATTCTGCAGTGGCATTGTCAGATCCACTATTGCTGCCCTGCTCCTGCCAGGTACAGTTACCACAAGTCCAATACAGGGAAAGCAGTAGGCCCCAAAAATTAAATTATCAAATGTCATTTCTTTTACCCAGACAAAAAGAAAACAAGATTATGAGAAGTCTTTCTCTTGATATATTGCTGCCTTCTTTGCCGTAAACTGTTTTACTTCTCAAAGATTCTGCTTTGCAAATCAAGGACTAAAGTAGGCAAGCAAGGATGCAACTGCAAACACAGTTGCTAAAAAAAAAAAGACAAAATAGCCAAGACTGAAGCAGTAGAGTCTATCAGCCAGAGAGTGGAAAGCAGATTAATAACTGTTATGGTAAACCACTTCAAGAAAACCAAGGTACCAAGCTATCTCTACTCTGCCAATATGATTTTTTTATCCTTTAAATGCACTCCAAAATAAAAACTTACATTCCATGTGGAAAACTCGGCTTTGCCCCTTTGTCTGCTGGAAATATTCAGAAGGCATTTTCAAGCTAGGTGGTATTTGACTTTTTAACATTCAGGTAAGATGGCTCCTTTGTCAAGTATGTGTGCATTCTGTTGCTTGAAGTTGCCCCAAAGGAGAGGAGGGGAGCTGGACTGCTTGCATTTCCCTTTTAGAAAGTGGGATGCCAGTCAAGAAGCAAGATCTCTCTAAAGAAGCCAATTTGTAGTCTCATCATGTGTGGGAGTGTTTTGCATGTCACTGTCCATCAAAATAATTTGCCAGCAGGGTGAATTTCCTCAGGTGTGCATCAGGTGTGAGATGCCACAAAAGTCATTAAGAGGTGGCAGCTTGGTGAGAAAAGAGGAAGCCAAAAATCCCACCCAGTCAACTCTGGGGAGCTAAATGCTGAGTGATAAGATGTATTGGTAATAAGTACTGAGGAGAAAAAGAACACTGTACAGGATCCAGTACAGGATGTGTTCTGCTTCTGCCATCTATCGAAGGGGTGTATGCACAAACCCACCTCACATGTGCCCACTGTTACTAAAACACCTCTGCCTCAACAGCAGAGGCTGGAGACTTCACTCTTGAAGAAAATACACACTCTCTGCATTGCATTCACATATGTAAATAAGGTTATAGACGTGCAAATCTAAACCAATTTCTGATTTCTTCTTTTCCCAATTATGGTTAACAAGAGCAGAAGCTAAGGTTGTGTCTTAAAGCTCAGTATTACTGGGCTGGGGTTGTCAGGATGACATTAAGTACCAATTACTAATGACTGTTGCAGAAAATTTTAAAGTAATACCCATGAATTTTCTACAGCCCAGCTCTCTATAGATAAGGCCAGACTTGTAAGTAGTGACATAAAAATTCTACTAATCAAAACAGAAGAATAGATAATGCAATAAGATTTTGCCTGTATGCAATCACTTAAAGGTAACACCAGAAGTTGCTGAAAGTTTGTTTTGAATAGTTTCCAGAACATCTGATTCTCACTGTTTGCAAAGGTCCCTCAGGCCCAGTGCATGCCATCACCACAAAGCCATGGCTCATCCCCTGACCTAGCAGGGCTTGTGTGTGGCACCACTTCCCTTTGTTCTGCTTTTGTGCCTTCAGACACCAGAACTAAATGCCAGGATCTTTCCATGCCCAGAATCCTCCCTGAGATGGTACCACTCCAGCTGAAGTAGCACAAAGCCTCTTGAATCCCGAGTTGAGAGCATCTGTTCTCAAGTTTTACCCACTCAGAATAAACCAAGAGCATATCTCATGCAGGCCAGTCTTTGCAAAAGTATTTCAGTGTGAACATTCCTCTCCATTCTCTCTCTTTTTAGCATTGTTTTCCTCTCCCAACTCTGCCTTTCTTCTATAGCTGAGTAAAGGTGTGTCTACTGATTAGACATGGCTAGGACTCCCTGAATAATTCTTGCATTTGTTCCCACTGAAAATCTCCCAAAACAATTAATATGGCTGAGAACTTGATGTATATAGAGAACTTGTATTCACAAGAGAAGCTTAAAATACATGACATTGTTTACCACACCTGTGCTCTAGACTAAAAAAATTAACAGGTGCCATCCTCGTCAAAGAATTCTTCATCAGCAGGGGTAAGGGAAGATTTATAGAGGAGCTGAAGAAAGGTTTGCCTAATGGTGGATAAATTGTAGCTTCTATCTGGGATGTGTATAAAATGTTAATTATTGTGACTGCAACATGCTGACAAATAGCAAAAGCTTTAAAAATACACAACCAGACCCCACACCAAAATGCATCACTTTTTTCACAGTCAGTCTCTCTTAGGGAACTTGGTTTCCTTCCAAGCAATTTCTTATTCATTTGCTGTATTCTTGTAATTTACTTTTCTTTGCTTTCTTCAAAGTTCTTTCCCTATTTAATCCATGTTTACCTTCTTCTGAATAATTTTAAGTCCTCTTTACAACACTTACCATCTTCTTTGGGTCTACATCTTCCTTTCCAGTGCCAACCCCATCTTTTTTACATCACTTTCCTAGCAAGAGGCAGAGTTGCTTTAGGCAAATCTCTCATGCTCCACTTTTAGGTAGTGAGAGAGATGCTATTTGTAAAAGTATCCAAGACAACAGAAGAGAAAGAAAAGGGAGAGCTAAGCAAAAAACAGACACTGCACTCTGTTACATTTGAGCTCCATTATAAGGACTACACAGGAGTGTACAGTAAAGGTAATGGTGATTTAAACCTTCACTAAAATAAGATTTGTTTGAAAGCAATCAGTACTCATGGAGCCTCATCTGCAAAATGGAAAGCAATTCTTACAGGTACACAAATACCTGATTAAGACATACACACTTCACTCTTGCAGTGTAATTTTATAAATGCAGCTTGAACTAAATCTGAACCTGAAAATTAACTCAGATTTTGCTATCAAAAACACCAGAGTAGACAACTCTGCCTATTTAAGAGCTAATGCTGAGTTTTCCAATACAATATTTTTCAGGCAAACCTTTGGATTTTTCAAGTCCTTACCAACCTTTGAAATTTTAAAGATTCACTGTCACCAGGCAGTCCCTGCTTAGCATGCTTTGAATCATCTTTTTATATTTTCTAAACTTCCACTAAATTAGCATTCTTTCTCCTTTAACATGCAAATTTGTATCCCTGATGCTCTTCTCATCTTGTAATACATGAAGATTTCTCTTTAAAAAATACCCTAAACCACCTTGTAACATCTGCGTTGTCACACTGATTTCCTGGGCAATGATCAGATTCTTGTGGCTGTGTGAAACACTTGGCATTTAGCCTTTTTCTTCTTCCCTCTGAGAAACTAGGTTATTACAGCTTCATAAAGCAATGCCTGGATGGTATTACTAGCTAATTAATGTCTATTTAGTGGAAAGGGCTGCAGCCATCTTCCAGCACCTACAGGCATTTTTTTCTTCCTCTCCCTAACAAGACCAGATGGCATCCTGGCCAACCTTCGCCCACCCTTCACAAGCCATGCACTTGATCCAGAAAATGCAGCCAGCAGCTTGGGAAACACATTACCATCACAGCTGGACAGATGCTAGAAAAGAGCTGGTTACTGCCCTGAATGTTGGGAAAATTAATGACTTCAATTAAAAGGTGTAGATTAAACTTCTACCAAGATATAGTCATCACCTTTTCATCTCTGTTTGCTGTTGGGGGCTTGATTTTATCAAATTTTCCAGCTCTCATCATATAACAGGGTGACAACCAACCAAGAAGAGAAATATACGGCCAACAACAAGCACACAGCAGGCTGTAATGTCTTCTGCATCTCACTGCATCATTTAATCATAGGATGAAGCCACTCATGTACAACGGAAGGGTCCAATTTCCTGTATCAGTGCAGTCAGACCAGAATATTTATCTTTTTTTCAAGATTAAGCACCTCTAGTCCTAGTAAATTGTCTTTCCAATGTGTTTTTTTAATACAGTGTTCACACTAACTGATGTCCCTATTAAACTACAATCTGCCCCAGCTCATGGTTACTGCATCAAGACACTGTTTCATGTCCTGTACAATCCACCACAGATCAAAGAGCTATCAAATAAGGAACAAAATATGAAATACTATTAACCAACAGCTACCTGAAAATAACATTAATTCAGTTAATTGGAAAAAAAAGCATATTTTTTATCTCAGAAAGACCCTTGCCTCAAAACCTTTATATTCACACTATGCTTTAACCAAACAAGCTTGTGATCAAAAGCAACACCTAACATTAGAATTAGTTTTAGAACATGTATTCTGTTCTCTGCTTTCATTTATTGAAATAATATAAGGGATCCTTCAACTTTGAATTTTTAGCTACATTCCTCACTTGTCAAAAATCATTATCTTAAAGAAGTTTTATATGTATGTATATACATATATATACACACATCTATATGTGTGTACATAGTGATGACAGATACACTCTAAGCATCCTGAAGATACATTATGACCAGCTGTGGTCATACCCTGTTGAGGAGAAAAAATGACCCCTGAGAAAGCACTCCCAGTGAGTCAACTATGACCCCTTCTCTCACACTAAGTCCCCTGTCATTTGCCTAGGCTATAGGATAATGCATTTTGAGCTGTACAATATTTCTGACTGGATAAAAACATTGGATGCTGATGACTCTTTGAAGATCCGTGGGAGCTCTGTGTACAAGAGGAATTGAGTACTCTGTTCTCTGCCATATTCCTGTTTAGGAATCTTGCTGAAATCCTTTTTTCAAGTTTTAATTGAAAAATAATTTCTGAGGGGACAAATCTCTGCAAAGGACCTGTGAGGAACTTCAGCTGCCAAAATATAATAATGCTTTCTAGAGTACTAATTTTTTTTCTTTAAAGTGCCACATTAGATTTTTTTAGATTGCTAAGTCAAATATACAGAAGCTTGGAAATTTGGGATCATACTTCAACCCTGTTTCACTCAAATGTTATGAGAAATTATAGTCACACTGCCACTTTGTATTTTCTTCTGCTGGACTCTTGCCTCAGAGTTTAAGTCAAAACCTGCTTGATATCCTCCCGTGTATGCACTGCACAGCCTCAAGATTTATTTCTTTCACACTGCCAAGACTGTGCACAGAATGCAAAATGATTCATGTCCTGCTAAGCGTCTCTGACAGAGTCTCCCCACAGTATCCAGGTTTCTCAAGACCATGAAATTTGCCCTCACTGTGCTCCTTTAAGGTGAGGTTGCAATATTATCTGTATTCTGCAGCTGGGAAAGCAGGCACTAACTTTCCATTCATTTTAGTCATACAACCTGAGGCAACAGAAATCCTATTTCTCAGTTTCCAGCCCTCCACACTCTTTCAAAATCTCCTTGTAGTGCCCCCCCCGCCCAGTAACCAAACCTACTTCACAGTGGACATGCACAGAATAAGGAGCCCCTTGGTTAACCAGCCACTTGTGAAAAGTTTGTTGTAAATCCTCACCATTCAGAAATTCTGTCACAGACGCTGAAAAGAGAAGCCAGTCCCACAGAGCATCATTCAACTGTCTTAAATTTAATAACACCTTGCTGCCTCCACTGCAGTCCCCTGACTCATGTACCATACACCTTCCACCTTGGTAGCAAGTGAGGCAATATTTAAATATATTTCAGAGCTTGCCCACCTGTGTAATAACCTGATTAAATTCAGAATTCTCTGTTCTGGAGAGAAACAGCCACAGACCCTTCCCCCATGCCCCTAGCCTGTCTCACTCATCTCTTACCTATATGTTCCCCATGCCCTCCTCCTTTTCATTATTTCCATTCTGACTCCCCAGACATCTGGTTATCATCCTCTGTGCTCTGAACAGCTCCCATCCTTTAATCCTGTTCCCCTGCACATGCTTCCTTTGTGCTTCTGATCCTTTGGCTCTTGCAACCTCTTTTCCTTGTTCCTTCATACACCTTCTCCTGACCATCTCCATCTGACCATGACTGATGCATCCCTCTTCCCCCTGCTGCTGGGGATCAGCTAATGAGCAGCACAGTCCCACTTCACTCAGGTCTGCAACCTGAATTAAGCCCAGAGGAGCATAACTCCTCTGTGAGCATGTACAGACAGAAAGTTTTGAAAGCAAAGCTCTTGAACCTGAGTCTCCAAAGTGCACGAACAACCTCATCATCAGGGCAAATTCAGGGGTAATTTTCAAGACAGCAAAAGGCATCTCCCTGGTATTATGATGACATTTTACTAAATGTCAAGCTTCCAAATTTTCAGTCCAATGAGGTTCATTCCACTACCAGCACTAACACAACTCAGGAAAGGACCACTGGATTTATTTATTTGAAGGAAGGTCATTTAAAGGAGCACATTTCATACAAATCTTGTCTTCATAAACAACTGGCTTTTTTGTTAAAGTGTTTACTAAAAGTAAAAGAATCAGTCATAGACTGATTCTTAGCATGAAAAATTTGAGCAAAAACAATTAAAGTTTAGAGAAATTGTAAAGTAAACAATTCCTCATAGTAGGCAGTGACAGGGACACTTTACTCTGAGCAATGCTACTAGCTTAGTTTGTACTTAATAAATCCACCAAATGTAATTGTTACAGCTAAGCAAACATTTCCAGTCATGCTGATGTAAACAAAATCACTCTTCTTATCAATAAGAAATTAGTCCACATGTTCTCACTATTTCTCCACACTGCCTTGAACTGTCTAAGCATCATTTTTCTCACAGCTTTGCCAGCTTCAGATTTTGGACCCTGCCATTCCAGTCTATGGAAAAAATGAACCTGAATTCACCATTCTTCACTTTGCAAAGAATATCAAGAACTGCTCCAGAATCCCTCAGGGAGAAAACCAGGTGATTTTCTCCTGGCAGTGCTACCTTGATCACCCTTTCTTGCCATGACATCTCCTCCTGACAGCAGTTTCCATTTAGCTGGAAAGTTTCCAGTAGGTAGTCTTAGGGCTAGTCAGCCTGCCATCCCCACTGCACCTGTCCCAGAGCTCTAGGCTATGCCTGCCCTGTACCTTGCAGCCCTCTCCCACACACATCCTAACATTAAAAAAATCTGGAAAAAAGGCCACATTGTCACTAATCCTAGTTTTTCTATACTGTCCTAAAACATGCCCATAGGTTGCTGATACAGTAGAACTACAAACACAATTGTACATAACATAATTATTGGGGGATGGGGGGAATACAACACCAAAACACAAATAACTTCAAAGCCAGCAACAGGGTTCTGACAGACATTTCCCATCTAATCTTTGGTAGTGATCCACTAATGGTTTTGAAAGTCAAAAGTGAAATAACCAAAAAAGTTGAGAACAATTTCTAACATAGGTAAGCAGAATTTTTAAATCAATCTGAACATGGTAGATAGTACTAAGGTAAAAATTTCTTTCATGGGGAAATGATCAAAAACTGTACAGCCACCCTACATGGCTCAAGATTATATAAAAACCTTTGCCTACATCTTTGACAGCAAGCAGCTCTTCTAGAGGTTTCTGTTTTATCATATTTGCATCAGAACTACCTTGAGGGTGAATGCTTTGACCTTTTACCAAACCAGTTACCAAGAAGATTAGCTGGAACTTCAAACATCAAAAAGAAGGTACTTTCTTTCAAAAACTTGGATTTTGGTTTGTTAAAAGGGGAGAGTGACACAGAGAATGAAACAAAGGCAAGAACATAATATAATGGACAAAGAGGAAGAACAGAAGGGAGAAGCAAAAGCGAAATAGCAAAAAGTATTTGCAATTTCAGCATGTCAGCACAATTAATTAAGCTTAAAGGAGACATTAGGAGTTGTCTGTGGTGAGAGGGACAGTGTATCATCAAGCAGAGAAATGCAGAGGGCTCTTACTGCAGCATATGTGTCTGGCTGGCGTCCTTTTGTTTGTCAGGTACCTCGTAGTGGGGAGAAATCTTTCCGAGGCCGCTGTCGCTCAGCATCCTCTTCCGAACCGCAGGGTTCCACCGCTCCGATATTCTAAGGAGAGAAGGAGGAAGAGAAAGGCCTTCACACCCCTGGTGTGCTCCACTTGGAAGCTGTCTTATGTTAATTGGTTCCCAGCATTTTTCAGCCCATAGCAAGTTAAAATAGATTAATTCACTATGAGTGCTGTTCATAAAGACAAATAGAAGCATTTCTGGTCTGTCAAGAGGATGATAAGAAACAGAGACTCTTCATGATCGTTCTTACACACAAAGGGCTTCAGGGCTTTACACAGTGGGATCAGAACTCTGACCATGCAGACAAGTTTGTAACTCAATCTTTGTTAGAGATTTATGGCAGGATTGAGGGTCAGGTGGTGTGAGGTGGTTAAAAGGTGCTGAAGTCCACTACTCCTGCTGTGTGTTCCAGGAAGCCTAATGGAGCAGATGTTACACAACTGTTCTCCTGTCATTACAACAACTGGATTTGTTCCTACAGAATACCTGCCCTCCCACATCTAATCCTTCAGAAAAGGGAGCCAGAAAGAGATGCCCATCTCTAATACACCTGCTGAAAAGGAGATTCCAGCAGCACTCACCCAGTTGCCTGCTCCACTACCAGGTCAGGCATTCCTGGTGGCGTCCCCACCTGCTGAGACATTACCATCTCTGGGTCCAGGATAAAAATCTCGTCCTGCGAAATTTCCGTCACAAAGTGCAAATGTTCCTGTCGGAGTGACACAAGAAACAAATAATGAACCTGCAGCATCATTGATCCCTCAGAGTACCCAGTGCCCTAGAATGAGTTGAGTGCATGTCAGGTTCCCTGAAGAATATTCAAGGAACTCTGTATTTAAGTGTGTACTCATACTCACACACATTAACATCAATGCCACAGAAGTCACCAATTTATATGTCATTGATTTCAAGTCAAACAAGATTCCCCATGAGCAAGCTGCACACTCACAGCAATATTTTAAAGGCTGTTCCTTGATGACTATGCATTCATTCTGATGAAACCTGGAGGTCTACCCATAAAGCTGAGATCTGCATTTTGAAATGAGGACCAACACCTGAAGTCTCTTCTTTGATGATAGTTGACAGAACTTTTCATTTTTTGAGGGTACTCTTTCAGATCTCCACCAGTTGTACATTCTGTTTTCACATCTCCATTACTAAAGTTCTCTTTCTCAATCCTTTATTTTTGGTATTGACACTGAAGGCTTATTGTCTTTCAAAAAAAACCACAGTGTTGTGTAGGGAAATGGGAAGGAAATTTTCCACTGTTTGTGCTCTGGGACCTGTTGTCATCTTATTGCAGGGGTTCCACACTGTTGTCTCCTATCACAAAAGTTTCATACCTTCTTGGTATTTCTCATGAGCTGCTCCTCAGAGCACTGACTCTTTTCTTCACAAAGCAGCCAACTGACTCCAGTTCCCTTCTCACCCAGCCACCCCACTCTTTTATAGCATCTTCTTCTCATTGCTTACAGCTGTGGCCTGGTAAAGTCAGGCCTCTTCCTAATCTTTGATAACTGGCCCAGCTGCAACTCCTTAGGGGTAAGATTACTTTCTACACTATATTTTCTTATATTCTATCTCCCTACAGGGACCAATGCACAGTATTTAATTTTTTCCTCACAGAATCACAGGATGAAAGAGTAGGCATTAAAAATGACCATCAGTACAGTGTCAAGGATTGGAGAAATGCAGAATAAGCCAAACTGAGTCAAATCGCCCAGTTTAGTCTGTAGCAGCATCTTCTTCACCCCTGCCTTCCCAATGTTAGATTACAACATCAAACCATTTATTTGACTGCATGCAAAGTCCCATGGCATCTACATGCAGACACTGAGCAGGGGAACTCTGAACTAAAGTCACAGCTCCTTCTGCTTGAGCTAAAGCACCAGCTGCTTTTGCTAAGAAACAGTAACATGTTCATGTGATTCAGAAACAGCTTACACAGCTCTCAGGGGGACCAGATACAAACAACCACAGTGCGAAATCAACAATTTGCACTTAATGCTGAGCAACTAATTGGCCCGTTCTGGCTACAAATCAGAAACACCAAAAGCTCTGTAAAATTTTCAGTGTCTTTTAAAAAATATATTCAGATTGTCAGATGTATGCCACAGGTTTGAATCCAGCAGAGATACACCTTGTTTTGAGGTTCCTTGTGAATATTTTGTGCATATCTCTTCATAATTCTCAAATTGTAACAACATAATTTCCATAGCTATTTCATGGCCCACACACACACACCTAGAGTATCAAGATTTCTGGTGCCTAAAAGCAGCATTGAAAAGATAAATACAAATACACTGGTGCCACACAGATGCCCCAAATAAGACTTGATAAGGAAAACAATTGCAGAAAATTCTGATCTGTATCAGATAGGTAGTAAACAGAATGGCAGATGGTCAGCAGATACAAGACTTCAGTGAAACAACGTGAATTAGATCAACTAAAAAACACCCCAGAAGTTTTTTTCTACTTCTCATGAGACATCATGAGTAACATTTTGCAATAGACAGAAAGAACGGCAGATAATTCATTTTAAGCTGCATTCAATTTAGCTTTTTTTAAAAAAAGAAATCTATAGAAACAAAAAGCAAATGAGGATTTACCTGAGATCTGTCAATGCGGTAAAAACGATCAGCAGAAGTTGCTGCAAGACAGAGAAACAACAGCAGAAAATAGTCTGAGCAGGGCTGCATGGACAAGCTGGGCTGCACTAACATCACTGGCTCCTAAAACACCCCCTGTGTCAGGGAAGTCACAGTGGCTCCACAAGAACACAAGTTTATTCCTTATGTCCGTATGAGTGGCATGCCTCGGGTCAGTACTGTGACCAACATCTTTGTCAGTGGCACAGAGAGTGGAATCAAGCGTGCCCCCAGCAAGGTCCCTGCTCACAGCAGCCTTAGTGGAGCAGTGAACACACTGGAGGAAAGGGACACAGCCAGGGGCACCTTGGCACACTTGAGAGGTGGGCCAGTGCAAACCTCGTGGAGGTCAGCAAAGTGCAAGGTCCTACACAGGAGCCATGGCAGTCCCTGCACACCT
Organism: Agelaius tricolor; assembly: GCF_023055355.1. Classification (NCBI taxonomy): domain Eukaryota; kingdom Metazoa; phylum Chordata; class Aves; order Passeriformes; family Icteridae; genus Agelaius; species Agelaius tricolor. The sequence goes on from NW_027269263.1 coordinate 11,646,840, forward strand.
ACAGGCTGGGTGGAGAAGTGACTGAGAGCAGCCCTACAGAGAAGGACTTGGGGGTGATGGCTGCTGAAAAACTCAGCATGAACCAGCTGGGTGAGCTTTTAGCCCAGAAAGCCAGGCATGTCCTGGGTGTCACTAAAAGGAAAGTGGCCAGCAGGTCAAGGGAAGGGATTGTCTGCCTCTGCTCTTGTGAGACCCCGCCTGGAGCGCTGTGTACAATTCTGCTGCCCCCAGCACAAGGACCTAAAACTGTCAGAGCACGTGCAGAGGAGAGCTGTGAAGTTCATTTGGGGACTGGAGCACCTCCCTTACAAAGACAGGCTGAGAAATTTGGCGCTGTTCAGCCTAGAGAACAGAAGGTTGTATGGAGACTTCAAAGCAACCTTCCAGCATCTGAAGAGGTCTACAGGGAGGCTGAAGACAGACTCTTCATCTGGTGACAGGACAAGGAGTAAGGGGTACAAACTGATACAAAAGGGGAAATTCAGGCTGGATATTAGGAAGAAATTACTGTGAGAGTGGTGTGATAGTTGAACAGGTTGCCCAGGGAACTTGTGAATGCCCCAACCCTGGCAGTGTTCAAGGTCAGGCTGGGTAAGGCCTTGAGCAGCCTGGTCTAGTGAGAAGTGTCCCTGCCTGTGGCAGGGATGGGTTGGGCCTAGATGAACTTTAATGTCTCTTCCAACCCTTAACACTCTATGATTCTGCAATATTCCTATCCTATTAAATGCTGAATTTAAAGATAAGGCTTAATGAAACAGTAGTCACTGAAAATATTAACTTAATAATTTAAAATGTATAAAATGGATTTCAGTCTGATTACATTACAAGAATTGATTACATTAAAATATGTGACAGAAAAAGCTGCTTTGTTCTGATGAGACTATAGCAAGCATATACTCAATTTGATGGGTCTAATGGGATTAATTTAAATTCTGAATCTAAAGAACAATAATATGCTTAGGAGCTCTTTATAAATCAAATGCTTGGCCACAGATATTGACTCTGAATTAGCAATATGTTCAAGGAAAATTTATGCTACTCATGAAAAACACATGAAAATAGGGGGATTCACTAAATAAAGCACGTATTATGAATCTTGTCATTGCCAAATAATTTATATTACTAACCCCAAAAGTATTTATCATCTACAATGTGCTTCACCAGATGCTATTTTTTTTGTATCTGCTTTGCATTTATTTGGGTGAGTGAAATCAGGTTCATTCACTCTGCAGTTTTGACACAAGAGCACAGTGATGTAGCATTGTAGGTTTTGGCACTTCATAGGAATATCAAATACTAAAGACAAAAAACTGAACACATCTACCCATCCAGCTTTCTCCAAAAGCCAAAGAGATCCTCACTATGGCTTTTATCAATGTCCCTCATGAGAGACAAGGAATGGTGATTAGAAATTGCCAAGGAGAATTTGGTTTTGTTTTGAGCATTAAAAATTTAAGCCTCCCCATGCTGAAGCTTTTGTAAAAGCAGATGCCATCCATTTCAGCTGCTAATTCCTGTGCTCTGGAGCCTGATGTAAGGCCCTGATAAGTCATCTGCTTTGACAAAGTCTGGGTCAAATACAAGTGCAGCTCTCCAGCACAGGGTTACAAGGAAAAGGAGGTACATTTCTGCCACCTAAACACTGCAGTGCCTAAAGACTACAGCACCTGCAGAGAAACCAGGGTGAAGAGCTCAGCCTTACACCAAGCAGTGAATTGCCACAACTGGCTGCACTCTGAGCTCAGGCAGTGCATGCAATGAAGTCTGCTCATCACAGCAGAGGCACTGATAAACCAAGCTTCTAACCTGCCTCAAGAAAAAGGCTAACCTGCCTCTCTGTGGCATGAAAAAGCTACAGCAGATATTTTGATTCTTATACGAAGGAAGGGCCTGTTTAATTTTTTTAGAGGGGAAAGGGGGGCACTCAGCTCCTTTTTTACCTGCTCAGTGTAAAAAGAAGGAACCCCTCTCTAGTATTACACTCAGATCTATCTTCCATACGCACACCAGAAGCAGGCAGCTTGCTGGGCACAGCAGAGGGGAGATGCACTTACCATCTAGGAAGCACCATCTAGGAGAGAGCCTCTGAACAGAAAGTACTCTGGGGAAAGAGCTTTCCTGGTCCTGGATAGGGCATGAAAATTATGTTATTAACAAAAACACAGCAACTGTTTCTTCTCTGAAAAGGACTATTTTCTAGACTTGGACTTTTTAATTTTTCTTTTTCTGACATCGCACAATGTGCAAAATCTATATAACCCAGGAACAAAATGAAATTACTGGGGAGGAATTAAGATCTTCTTCCTGACCTGTACTTATCAAAGACTCAAACAGGCTACCCCATGTGGTTTTAGCTCTTACTGGAGAGGCAAAAGGGATCAAAAGGGATCTAAGAGAGCAGAGGATGATCATGGCTCTGCTCCACGCTGCCAGTGAATGGTCAGCCAGCTTCCTAAATCTGCTGCATATAACATTTAAACACAAACATATTTGCACAGGGCAAAACAGAGTGGCATGGATCTTTGCAGACAATTTTTATAGACACAGATTCTATCCTTATTCACATCTTAAGGAGTACAATCAGCACAGCTGAAAATGTTGTAAATTCAGGTACACGTTGGCTCAAGATTAAACTTTACTCCTCTTTCAGACAACAGAGCAGAATATCAAGTCACATGGCAGGAAAAGAAAAAGTAAAAGCCACAGGAAGGATTTTACTTGATCCCATAAACCTTATTCTCATGTACAGCTTAGGGTATCCAGCCTCTGTGCATCACAGAGATGGAGAAAATGACAGCAAAACATCCCATTAAGTGAACTCTAACAGTACATAAGGAGCAAATAACACATCTCTCAGGGGTTCAATAGAAACAGATTTAAAATACAGCTTTGTCTAATATGGGCAAACAGAGTTGTGGGATTTTAGGTTTGATTGTATTGCCACTGGAGTGTTTGTCAGAAAAATCAAGGATTTCTGAAACCCACTAGGCTTGCTGATATGGTTTTATCTACATGCACAAAGCTTTATGTATCTTGATATTTAGTCCTCCCTGTGAGGAATGGAGGGGACTGCAACACAAAGGACAAAAGGAAGAAAACATCCAACGGTGTGTACTAAAATGCAGTTTATAAAAAGAGGAGAAATGAGTAAAATTCATAGAGTACAAAATGCTGAGAAAATGAAGATAGAAACACCGCTGGTAAATGTCAACTTGAGTCACAAATTGCACATTGTGACATACTTCCTCCAAGACCTCATTACAGTTCAACTACAGAACTAGCTTGCAAAGTTTGAGGCCCATGAGAATGATATTTTGTGAGCATTAAACTCATTAGAGAAACAAAACAGAATGAGAAAACACTCCAGTATATTTTTTCTCATTTGCACCTTGGTTTGCTAATATTTCTGCTGACTGCCTATGTTTTGAAATGCAGAGGAATCACACAAGAAAATTGCATTTATGAGATTTAAAAGTACCCATGGCACTTTATTAGTGAGGTATGAATACTGTTCAATCTGCTCAAGCACCCTATTCATGCCCTTTATCCCCCTCTTTTTCCCATTTCTGTAATATGTAGAGGGATACCAACAAATATGGAACAAACCTCAAATTAACCTAATGAGACAATTTGCAGAAATGAACCACTTAGGAAAAAAATACTAGACAAACAAGTACTGAAGACAAAACACAGAGAGGGTGCATTTAAAATGTAGCATCATGAAAAATGAATGTTATGTTAGGGATTTCACACTGCTGTGCACTAGAGAAGATGGGTAGGCATCTAATTTATATACTGCTGTAACAGCAGAGGTTAGAGCCAAGTATGGAGCTGATTCCTGACATTTCATACTCTCTTGTACATCTCCCCATACACACAGATTTTGCTCTTCATTTTACCTCAGGCAGTTTCCTACACATGGAGCAGTCAGCAGCCACTTAGGTTAATTCATAATGAGTGGAACAGAATCATACATGCTGGTTTATTAGTCAATTTGCTAGACACTAACACTGTTCTAAAACCCAGTTCCAGAGCAATGATGGATGGAAATGTCAAGAATATGAAGTTAGCGTTGGATAGGGAAACAAAGAAACAAACCATCAACTGATATAAAGAAGGCAAGTCCAGAAAAACATGCCAAATTGCATTTTCTTATAGTGTCTGCAGTCAGAGCATCTACAAGCATTCTTGTGAAACTGGAATTTTTTCTGCATCCCCCAAGTAATAATTAACCCCAAAGACATTATCTGCAATTTCACCACAATTGGTTCCTGTAGGTTGGCTCTCTGTATGCTTCAGTGAACTCATTCCTGCTGATCCAACAAGACTTGCATTGTTATTCCTAGGAAGATGCTATCAGCACCATGCAAACTTGTCCTGTGATCCTAAGCACGGTGTCAACCGACCATGGTCTGTGCCAAATCTCCATGTTAATATCAGATCATTTCAGGAGTCAGTAGAGTTAGTCTCACTAATTTAACTTTCAATTTAAGCACTCAACAATGAATTATTTTACTGAGAGAAATACATGTTCTTGAATGATACTTCCAACTGAAAAGACAAGTTCTGTATTGCATAAACTGTAGAATAAAATTGTAAAACACAAAGAGACCAATTTTAAGAACTATCCACCTAAACTAAAACCTATTTATCTCATGCAGAAAACACACGTGTGCTTAGGATGGACTAAAATAATACCCTGAAGATTATGTAAAGTGAAGGTAGATGGCTGTCCTGTACAGAATTATTAAGAAGTTGGGCCTGCTAAAACACCTTTTTTTTTCCCTCACTGATTGGCTTTGTTACAACAGCTATGCAATACAACATGTCATTGTTCAGTTTCTCAGACAGAGAAACAATTTTGCTTTTGTCATTTGTCCTAGAGGAAGCATTTTCTCATTCACTTCAATGTGGAAAATACTGCTATTGCAATATCAAAAGCATCAGCAAACTTTGCTAATTATAAAGCTGATTCCATAAAACTTGTCCAGGAGAAAGCAGAACTTGCTTCCAATATTTAAGGGTAAATCAGATAATCGGATAATTAGAAATTCATCTAACATATGGGTTCAAATGCAAAGAGTGTCATTTCTATTTTTAAGCCTCTTCTGTTCTGATACTAAAAGGAAAGTTTATCTTACCTGGTAATGAACTCTTTGTGTAGTAGAGGTTACTGACTGTAGGTCCTAGCAGGAGAATGAAAGACAGGGCAGTGATGAAAAAGATTAAAGCAACAACAAGAGCTGTTTGTAGTTCTACTATCTGAAGTGGTTGGGCAAGCACAAATCATTTGTCAAATATTTTTCACTGGTTTTAAGCATATGAAACAAATGCCACAGAAAAGCCAAGGAAAGCTCACTCAAAGTTTAGATTTGTATGTATTTGGCCCAAAAAACTAGTTTCAAAAAGAGATGACACTAATATATCTTATCATGTTAAAAAAACTATTTGTTCCAAGAGAACTATCTAAATTTACAATATCAGCAACAAAATTAATGAAAATATGTCATAAATCTTTAAGACACTTTTGCAAATATTTCTGAGTGATTAATGCACTTAAGAAAATCACTGACAGTTCTCTCTATTTTAAGACAACCTCACTCCAAGAAGGTCATACCAGAATGGTCCTGACATTTAACAGGGTTCAGGTATCTAATTTATTTTAATAGAGATTTTGTCAAATAGTTATAGCACATGACATAGTCTACTAAAGAGCCTGGCCTGCAGAATATTGCCCTGCAGCAGCATGGAAACTGGCAGAGCTCAGCAAACCTTGGCATCTCTTCTCCCAGCAAATGGGACTGAGCCAAATCAAGCACACATGCAAAAATTAGTACAAACCCTGCAAAAGGTTGGAAAAACACAATTCCTCCATAACCACTATGGGTAATTCAACCAAAATATCTAGCTGTGTTTCCTTCAGAGGTTGTGCCTAAGAGTGCCTGAACTCAGTGTGAGATCACATTTCTAATCTAATCTGATGAGATCATCATCATAAGTATTTCACTGTAATTTCCTGTACTGGACACTTCAAATATGCACCACCTTACAATAGGAATTTATGTCTGATAATAATAGTCACACTCCAGGTCTGAATGTCCAGAAATGCATTTGATAAAGGGAATCCTGTCTGAAATGCAAGAAAGTGAAAGCCTGAAGTGAGATACTAGGTTTCCCATTCAGACTGCAAGTGTGGAGTTCCAAAATCTATAGGAAGTCAATGGCTCCCAAAGAGTTCAATGGAAGGGATGAGCTTCACAGCTCCTATGTAAACTAGACCAACCATTTATAAAGTCTTATAAATGTTCATATATAAATTGTTTATAAATGTAATGTCATCAGACTCGTAAATATTTTTGAAAGCTATCACTAAGAGATGGAAAAAAATCAGAGACAATACATTAATGAAAACCCATTAGTTTTATCACTAAAGGGGGTCACACTTAAAATGATTTGGGTAATGAGGCATTTGGAGTCTGCATTTCCCAGGGTATATTGTAGAATGAACTCTCATGAGGCAAGGTGCTCAAGAATAAGGGCAAAACTATTGTTGTCTGTATGAACATCCATTTCTGTGTCTTTGAAAATATCTAGTTGATATTTGCTGTGTTTAGTGGTGTCTCATATTACTCCATTATTAGAGAAAAACATCTGCATAATTAGACCCACTCAAATGCCACAGTGTTTATCCTTGCATAGCACACTTTCTAATCCATAATTTATGTAATTTCAACAAGGTATATGGAAAGTCCTAGTATGCCATTATAAATCAAGGAGAAGTAAACACATCCATCCACTTCAATTCTGTTATCATTTAAAAGGAATCAGTATGATTTTTAATTTCCTGTTTAGGGAATATTTTTCAGTACTTTTATTATCATATCTTAATTCTAGAATTTTGGTCTCAATGGTAGGCAAATTGCAATACTCTTGATATGTGGTTGCTGCAATTATTAGATCCCTGCACTAAGAATGGGAAGGAGCATAAAACAGGTTTGTGAGTGATACCCGAATTCACAAAGGCCTCACCTCTTGCAGACGGTCAATGTACATACGACAAGTCTCCAAGTCACAATCTCCTCGTACAACTATGATCCCTAGGGGAATGGCTGAAAAAAAATCAAAAACAAAGAAAAATCTCTTTAACTGAAGTCTCTTGAACTGTAACAGACTTCCAATGGTTTCCAATGTTGGTTTTTTTCATATCCGCATGAAAGTTTTCTGCTATCTAAACCTTAACAATTACGTAAAAGCAAGAGCATATTAATCATCATCACTTTCACCCATTTATAATTATCAATTATTTCATTTTCAACAACCTTTCATGGTTTCATGAAAGAAGCTAAAACATATTCAGTTAAATTGAGTACTTCATTTTCAGATCTGAACATCAAATATTATCAAACAAAGGAACATATCCCATAACAAGAGTTATGGGGGGCACCCTTATATCTCGAAATAAGAGTGATATTTCATTCTCAGAACTCAAAGTCTACAGGTTTAAAGCAGTGGAAATCACAGGCTGATATCAGGGAAAAATATCCAATACCAGCTTATTTTTATCTAAGGCTGTTTTTAAACCAAAAACAGATATTATTCCATCTACACACAGAGTCCACACATTTCCATATTTAGTCAGACAGAAGAAAAAAAAAAAGATAACTTGTGAAAATGCAGCAAAACTTTCAGGTTAGGGCAAAATTTTTAATAACAGGAGATTGAGGTTTTTCACATTTATTCTGTTCTTGCCACCAAAGAGTCCAAAACAAAATCACAAAAGGAAAAATAAATTATAAAGAATACAATAAAAGAGAAAAAGGTGAGTCCACAATAAAGAGAGCTGCCTACTAAGATCTCATTAAATAAAAAGAAAACAAGTGAACACTCTTGAATATGTGATTTTGTAAAAGTGAATCACTGAATTAAGTTCTTTTTGTCTCCCTGAAGGGTCTTTAATCAAATAATGGCCAAAAAATTTATGGGAGCAGCGGGAAAGATATTTAAATTCTCACATGAAATATTCCAGAAGCAGAACAGAACGTCAACTCAGAAACAATTTTGATAACTGGATAATGAGCAGCAACATAAAATCACCAAGGTTTCTGAGATAAACAGAAAACACAACTGTGCTGGCAAACCTTCCTGCTGTTGAAGAGAAGTTGATTAAGTGGGAGAGACTTATTTAAATACTTACAAGTTCTTCATTCTGGTAAGAGAACAAGACAGTGCTAAGATATTGGAGAAGAGAGCTCCTATTTTTCTGGTCCACCAAAGCCTGATGCACAAAGAGGAGCTCAGTGGTTTCCAAGGAGAAGAGCTGGGGAGCTCTGCTGCAGTCAAGGTCACTGTGGACCTCAGAGGCCAGCACAGGGCTCAGCAATGCTGCCAGAATTGTGTTTGGAAAGCAAATTGAACAGCAGAACTGTAGACCCAGGAAAATGGGAGGCAGGGGAAAAAATGCTGGAGTAAGAACAAGAACATAAAGAAGGAATAGGTGGGAAGGAAGAGGTTACACATCTCCTGAAACAACACTGACATCCAATAGTGATGACAGTCCCCCTGCACATTTTCAGAGGGGCCAGGTGGAAACAGGGGTCATGGAGACCTCCAAGATTCTTTCACTGCAGAACAGAGACTGAGACACAAGCAAGTGGAAGAAGGGTCAGAAACAGGGCTTGCTTCAAACACTCCAGTGCTCTGGGCTACAGACTGATTCTCTTTGCTTAGTGTTTATTATTGCTTAACCTGTTTTGGCAGGAGCCCCTTAAGCTCTTTGCAGAGACTTCTTAATGGCTATCTAGATTCAATTGAACAGATCCCTTTGCAGCCCTTACTAAGAGAAGTGTTTGTTAAATTCATTTATAGCACTAAAAACTGAATTGTAGCAGACATGGCTACACCTCCAACAGCTACAGAGCACTAGGGAGTTACAGCACCGGCTCACAGACTGTCACTACAGATTTTTTCTCTCTTCTCCACACTTAATGGGGACTAAAGCTTTGACCTGACAAAACAACACAGATAACAGAATTGGAATCCTTAACTATCACCATTCCCGAAAGACCAAAAGAGGAGGACCTTAAAACATTTGTAATTCTAAAGAAATCCACCAAAATATCTAAAAATGCAATAGATATCTTAGTGGTGATACTTTGTGAGTCTCATCTAATGATTGAAGTAGTGATTCAAGCTTTAATTAAATTATGTGATACTGGTTCTTAGTGGACAAAGAACAGTTCTGAAACTCTGGGCTGTGTGATTTTGTCCTTAAAAAGAAAAGTTCTGCCTTAACTGTTTGGAAATCGTGAATTAGCATGATCTATGGCATTTGGGGTCAATAGCTAGCTAAGGTGTAATGTGTGAGGTGGGTCTCAAGTGGTTCCATTCCATTCCATATGGTTCATGGCCTATGAAAAGCCTTTAAAGTCTTTACTGGATAACAGTAAAGTAGATGCTAAAATGTTGCTTCCCAATTTTTGTTGTTATTATTGTTCATTTATTGCTTGGTTGGCTCCTTTTGCAAGACCCATTTGGCTTTCAACAAGGAAAATATTCACAGCCCTGATTTTTATCATAAACCACAATAAGCAATCAAAATGCACCACACAGTCAAGACTTAAAAAGTGACTCACAATAGTTGTTGTTCTAAAACAAAAGCAAATGCTTAGTAGTTGATAATGGCATAGAAACTCTGGGGTTGCTGCTCATTCTACAAATAGTGCAATAGCACGCAATAGAGGCAAAAGGAGTTAATTTATGATAAATCAATTAAGGGCCAAGTCAACATGCATAGCAGACAGTAACATTGTAGGCACTTTCATCCAGGACTAAGGAGCCTCTGCATTTACTGGGTGGATGAGGATGTGGACAGTACAAATCCCTGTGGGGCACAGGGATTACTGGATATGCCAGGAGAGAGGTGGGAGTGCAAACACATCAAAAGCACTACAAAACCACTTTCCATGCACACACACACTGTCCACTCCTGTGAATATGTGGATAAACCCACCCACGTGACTATGCCAAAAATAAGGAATAGTCTCAGATCATGAGCCAAGCCACAGCACTCAAGTGCCAGATATTTTTCTCCTGAGACGCCTGCTCTTCTGGCCACTTGCATCCATCTCCCAGCTCCCTTGTGCCCCCTGAATGATGAAAAAGGATTTTGTCCAGGCAGCTGTGGTGAGCAGCAGTGCAAGAACCCCAGGAAATGAGACGGGCAGACAGTGGCTTCATAATCTGAACCAGTACTGCAGAAAGTTTTTTGTTCCTAGCAACACTAACCAAAACCAAGGATCAGCAGGAGGAGGGTTGGGCAGATGCAGCAGTATGGCCAGCCTGGTGTTCTAATTAACTGCAAGATTAGGAGTGATTTCCTAAGTCCTCATGAAATTAGCTATGGAATTTGTAAGCAACAAACAAATCTTCCACCTATTAAGTCCCCATTATGCTGAATACCAAGAGCTAGTGAACTCCTTAATAGTATTGAGGACACAAATGAAGGAAGCCCAAACATACTTATATATATTATAAAATTCAATTAACTTACCTGTTTATTGTTATGAAAGGATTCAATTTGTGATCTTAATACCATGATTAACCCACTCAAATCCCAAACAAAACAGCCTTGAGACAGAACATTACAGTAGATGTGAATTCCAGGAAAACTCATTCTGATTCTGATACCTCAGGGGACTGGGGAGATCAGACATTGGACTGTAAATGTTTAATGTAACAAATAAAGGATCCTCACTACTTGAATATGTCATAAGAAAGCCATTTTCCTGAAGGGCATCCTGATATTAAGATATTAAGGATATGATATTAAGAATATGAAGGACCAAGCAAATACATGGTAGAGAATTATAAAATATTCAGACATTTATATTAAGAGGTTTGGCTTTCACAGTTTGGTTTTAATAAAACTGAGTTTGTACAAAAGGATTTTCTTACCACATAAATCTAAGCCATGTGTTTCTTCAGATCCCTTCTGCTTATTATACTGAGAAAACTCAGTTCTCCCTAGGTTCATTGGCTACTAGTTTTTTTAGCCCACTTGCAAAATCCTCACATATAAGGAGGTAAAGCACAGTGGAGGTTATCAGATTAAACCAGACCATGTTTGAAAAGGCAGTCATTCCCTCCAGTCTCTCAGTTATTTTTCCAATATCCTGCCAAAAGGGAAGAAGCTGCCCAAGTCAAAGGAGGAGAGAACCTGTGCCAAACACCACACAAAAAGGAACAGATTATAGAAAAAAAAATTGAAGAGCTGGGAATTGAAGCTGGCTGGGAATGGATATTGGGAGTGAGAGCTGACAGCAGAGATCTGGGTCAACAACAATTAAGTATTTAGGGTAGAGGAAAAGAGCAGAAACCTGTGCTGTGAGGTCTGCAGAGACAGACTAAGACAGGCAGGAAGAATGTGTGTGGGATGAGTTATCCAAACGGGACAACCAGGACTAAAAAAGTAAGAGGAAATCAAATCAGAAAAGCACTAAGGAAACATGCAAGTAGAATATGAACAGAAGAACCTCACAGAAAAGCCTACATGAGAAAGACAAACTACAGTGTGATTTCCTGGAAACATAATATTCTTGCTTCTCTCCACTTCTCTAAAGTAAATATAAATTTTTTTATACATTTATAAATTTTATATAGATACAAGTTTTATAAATATAAATGCCTATCTCTTCTGGTTTAAAGATGACAAACTTAACACATGACAATTTCCCACTAGCTCAAAAGACAGAAGACTGTACTGAATATGCCCTGTGAGGTACCAAGACAAGATAGATTTAGATTAGATATTCGGAAGAAATTCTCTACAGTGAGAGTGGCAAGACACTGGAATGGGTAGCCCAGATAAGTGGAAGATGTCCCCATTCCTGGGAGAGTTCAAGGTCAGGGACTTGGAGCAGCATGCTCTAGTGGAAGAGGTCCCTGCCCATGACAGTGGGTTGGAACTAGATGATTTTTAAAAATCCCTTCCCACTCAAATCATTCTATGATTCTATAACCCCATGATATGAAATTCCAATGGCTTGGGCTTACTCCTTCCCCCAGCCTCAGAGAATCGCAATTATTGCCAATATTGCCAATATTTAACTCACTACTGACTTACTGACTTCTAATCCTCCTGCTTTCACTTTGCTGGGAGGCTTTAAGCAATCCTTTCAACCCCTCCCAGTTTCAGATCTTATGAAATCACAGTGATGAAGAATTACCTAAATTAGCTAATGTGTGCGCAACATATATTGACAAAACCAAGTTGTTAGAGCAAGGCACTGACTTCTAAGCAAAATGAAAGTGGTTTTCTTTTATGGAACTTCTACTATGTGCTCAAAGAGATCTCCTGAAAAATAAATGCCCATTGGTGCATCCTTTACAGGACGAAAGAGAAGGTTTGTAGCTGCACAACCTGCCTCAACTAAATCCATCCAGCTCAAAATTGCTTCCCAATATAAGCACATTTCCTTCGTGGCTCATCAGGAAGTCTTCTGCTCCCTGCTGACTTTTATATTACATATTCAGGATATAAATACCAAGTCCTAAGTGTTGGCCCTTTCTTACTTAGCTAGCTGTTCAAAATCACATGAGCTCATCTCCAAATACCTTCACCTGTGATATCCCTGTTTTAAAGAGTCAGAATGCCTTTGACAGATCAAGGATTCTAAGTGCTTTTCTGTACATGTGAACATCACAGTGACTCACAAGCTTGTCACTCTGTGTATCCCCATGTATCTGATAAGAACTCCTAGGATGAGCCCAAAACCCTCAGGTAACCCACAGATATTAGAGGCACTCACATTATAGACATTTAGCTACAGATAATCAGGGAGACAAGAATTCAAGGTTAAGCTCCTATCATGTTACAGCATCATGCACACAGAGCAAGGAAGCTGCACAGAAAAGGCTTGTGAGGTTACAGACAGTCCAATGATTAAACACATGTAACTAAATTTTCTTTCAAAATTTCTCTTGAGTCTAGTGTGCCATTTTATTCTAGAGGACATAAGGAGCAGCTGGGTCTGTGTAAAAGAAAGTATGGGAAGCCCAGAGCTGACACAGGGCTGAGAGTTATTTCTGATACTGTCATCACTGAAATTGGGTATAATTCCTCCTTAATCTTAGTGGTACTGAGGAAGCTAAGATGATTCTCCATGGCTAGGGCACACACAACAAGGGCAGAAAGGGCTGACATACCCTATTAAAAACCCCACAACTGTTCAGTTACTGCTTATGGGGAGTTATTTCACTGATTTTTTTTATGCTGCAAATCTGAAATAGTGTTGCTAGGAAGAACTAAGAAGTACTGAAGATCACTAGGTCACTGTCTAGCTTATGTTTAGTTGGTTTGTTGCCTTTTTTAAAAACCAAATTAGTTTCCACATATGCCTCCATTGTCAGGAAATTTTTAGTTATATTGGAAAGGAGAAAATACAGTGTCACACTGAAAGATTTTGCTGTCTTAAAAATAACTCAATTGTTCACCCACAGTGCTGCTTTGGATCACACTTTACTGCTATAACAAGAAGCCAAAGAGAGTGCACACAAGACAAGCAGGCAGCTGAGGCAGAAATAAATTCTGTCTACCTAGAAACATAAGTCCACCTCACTTCTTGAGTGAGATAATCTTAGCTGTGGTCATTGTAATGTACAACTCTCATATTGGCCAGAGATGGTGAAGCTTGTGACTAAGGTGACAAGTGCTTAGGACATGAATAAGGAGGTGTTAGAAAAGACAACTACATTTGCAGTGAAGAATATTACAGCATAACTAAAACGCCAACATATATCCCTTTCTTAAAATGTTGCACCAAAGCATTCATCCCTCCTCACTGAAGGATCAATAAGCACCCTCTGTACCATCATTAATCATCCCCCACACAATACTGAGATGCTGACAGGAGAAAAGGAGGAGCAAGGGGAGGAAAGAAAGGGACAATTCAGAAAAAACATCTGGGTTAAATGCCAGCTGTATTGACAAGAAAAGTAGAAAACAACAGAAGGAGAATAAGCTGAGGACAGTCATGCCCTTCAAAGGCCAAAATTACATTCTTTAATTGTTCTGGAGGCTTTCAAAATGAAGTGTCTACCTCCAGCAGAGTAAAGATTAATCTTCATGGAACATTTTGTATAATGAGCTCCTCTATGTCAGGAAGACAATCTTAGGTGAAATAGTTGATAGATTCAAATCAGTATTACAAGTAAGCAAGGGAGATTAATGTATTCACTGCGAGTTAAAATGATCCAGATTATTACAGTGAGGTCAGAGCTTTCAAAACTGTATTATGGAGACATGTAACAGGCAAAAACCATAATAGGTTCTTTACTATTTTTCCTTCAGGGATAACTCCTTATTAACTGGCTTCCTTTTCCTGTTCAGATTGCTGTGAGATTCTGCTTTGTTCTCAAATTACTTAGGGAGGTCGAACTGTTTTTAATCCTTGTGGATGGAGAATGGATATTAAGTATAGCATTCTGGATTCAGTTGTAGGCATTCTGCCAAAGCCTGAACAAGTACAGAAACTTGGTCTCCTGCAAGCATCTAGTGAGACATCCATACACACAAGAGCTACAGTCCTGCTGAAGGAAACCAGCACCTCTCTTCAGTAACAACTGCAGTAAGAGAGGCATTTAAAGATATATAACCAGAGAAGCAGGCTTATGACCACCAGTGTATAGTGCAAGTTACATGCCCTCTCACAGGACATTACTACGACAAAGGTTAAGGTAAAATATCTTTTCTGGTCTCTTTTAGGGTAATGGGGATATTTGCTTTCTCATATTCTTACAGTAAGTAACAACAGTAATGAACAAGCATTACTGGGACAGTTAAGAGGACTGATAGGAAAAACAACTCTATGAAAAATATCTGGGGAGAATAGTCCAGTCCAGCTATGTTATATTATCATGGTGGACATGCATTGGCTTCAAAGATTCAAAAGGGTTTCATTACAAATGACCCACCAATGTCCAAAAGCAATCATTTTAAGTCTTGATGAACAAACACCTGTTTTTTGAATTACAACCTCTTAAGCACACTCCTACTCAGTGATCAAATCCAGGATGTTAGATCAGTTGCTGGCATTTTCTCATAATGTTATCATTGTGAATTTTGGCAGGTGACAAATAACATAAATACACACCTACCCCTGCAGTGACAATAGTGTAAGAAGTGGTATGTTTTGTGTCAGAACATGTAATGGCTCCTAAGGACAAAAAACATGCTAAATTCAGACACAGAAAATTTGCATCCATACTAAGGATGGATGAGAATAGCTCTCCTCAGATGGGCAACCCTCAAATAAGCCAAGTTGTTTCTGACAGTGTTGGGGAGTTGTGCATTCAGTGTTGCCTGAAATTACTCAATGTCAAACTCTCAATTTAAACTTAAAGCAAGTTCTGCTTCGGTGAGGAATAATCCTGATCCTGTTAAAATTCTTCTCTGTCCAGTGAAGGCTTTGATTGCTTTAAATATGACCAAAATCCACTAACTTCAGTTAAGGCTGTCAAGATTTAAGATATTTCAATTCTTTTGGTGCAAAGAGAGACAGTAAATTGAGAAGGGGTGGGACTGGAAGAGTGAAATGGAAACAGTTTAACTATCTTCCAACAATAAGATAAGCAAACCAATTAAAAGGATTGTCATCCTGTAATTACCAAAGCACTTTGTATTGCAGAGGGAACTGAAGCTCTGTTGCACAACAAACACTCATGCTTGTAATTTAATATGAATAATGAGCCAGATGCATAACAAGACTATTAAACTCTTATCACAAGCAGCCCTGTCCCTCATTGATTAATGACTCTGTGTGTCACCAAGGAAAGGAATTCCATTTTTAAGTTCAGATTGTCATCATCAACGTTGCCAAAGCAACCACTGTCTGCTTTTGACTTACCCCTAAACACAACAATTAAACGATTACATGAGGAAAAAAAAACAGCAATTATTCTCTGAAATGGAAAACTGAAGGCTGGTAAAGAATAAGGGCGTGGGGAACCCAGATTTGTTCCCCAAGATAAATGTACCTGTGCAAGAACCATGTTCCAGGTCAGTGCACATTCTCAATATCAAATATATCATGGTCTCCCACAGCGCTTGAAATCTGATGCTAATCATAAAATCTGGTACAGTTTCATATACTAGAAACCCAGCAGAACCAACAGAAAGACATGAATAAAAAATACTCTGTGTGCAAAACATTTATTTTACAGTAAATATAATAAGAAGAAACATATTTAAGTAAGAAAGCAGTGGAATATCTATACATGATCTCTAAAGATGCTATTTATATAGAGAGAGCACATTTGTACATATGCACATATAGATGAGCATAGTCTCAATATTACTCATCCAAAAGTGTGTGCTTGACCCTGTGTTTGGGGGGTTTTGTTGTTGTTTTTGGAGTAGGGGTTGTTTTGGTCAAAGTAAGATTTGTACAGAATGTTCTACCAAAAGCAGCCACAATCTGGCTTCTCCCAACTTACAAGCTTCCCGGAGCTTTTCCTTGTCGTAATGTAGCCCCTCGTATTCTTGTAAATTAATCCTGTTCACTCTGATCCTCAGGCGATCTGGGATGGAATGAGGACTGCAAGAAAACAAGAAAGCTTCTTAAACAAAGTGTTCCCTGGAAGAGCAAAGGAAAACAGGATATGAAGGGATTTCAATCTTCTCTGAAAGAAGAAAATGCGCAAGCCTCTTCAAAAGTGAGCCACATCCCCATAGGCCCATTCCTGCATTTAAAATTATGACTTTCTACTGCACAACAGCACCGACATTTCACCTTAAATAATAAACAAGATCAAGGATCCCGTTTGGTGTTTGTGTGACCTAAAACTGCAAAGGTTTTTTCTGAATTCTTATACCCCTATGTAGCTACCCTGCCCTTCTCCAGTTTGACTTTGTGCAGATTCTTAGAGCCCTACCACAGCCAGTAGATAGATCTGCTAACTTCAATTTCAAGACACAGAAAGATGCCTCTTGATAAGTACCTCAGGACAACCTCTGCCCATGAGAGCATCTACACCACATTACTGAAGGATCCTGATTCCAGCATCTCAGGTCTGAGAAACAGTCAACAAAGATGTGGCTAAGAACCAGATCTCGAAAGTTGTGAGTCTAATACTCAGAACCCAGGAGGACTTTTAAAAGCAAGTAGCAGTATGGCAAACTCACTTTTACAGAATTTAGTCTGATTTAGATACCTCAACTATTGATAATTTTGAAAGACTCAATAGGTCAGTATCTAGAAATTAGGTGTTCATGTACTTAACATGAAATAACCATATAAATATGGATAGAAATTTGTCCAGAAAAGCTTTCTTCTTCATTTCACACTAGTTTCTACCTTAATGTAACCTATTATTTGATTTTTTAAGTTTAGCTAGATTCTATGGAAATCAATTTAGCCACACTTGCATCTTCCACTTTTAAAGAAAGAGAGACAATCTGTGTATTATAACACACGTAGCAAATGTCTGTCCTATAGGAACTCAGCCCCAGGTCAGTTAAAAGTAGATTACTCATTCTGTGCTTTTACCAAAAGATTGTCTCTATTTTCTGTTTTCATCTTGTTACTACCAGTAATACTGACTAATATACTCTGCCTTTTCAAAGTCATAATGCTGTGTACTCTCATAAATATACGGTTTTGCTTCTTTCTTTGCCTCAGTTTTAAACTATTTGATTTATAGTATTTGCGCTGCTAGTGAAGGACAAGGAACATCTCACAAATGTTACCTGTGTTACCTCATTTCTAAACACCAGTTCAAATGTGAATTTTCTTCACTAATGTCATCAATTAATCAGTGGTAGACTTATGTTCTATTACATTGGGCCTCATTTCAAACTCATTATCACAATGAATAATCTGGCTCTCATGAAAGCAGGAGAGGCAAACAGGATGACCTCATGCCAACATCTGCCAAACCTTGGCTAATTGCCTCCCTTCCAACCTACCTGTTGGAATCCAAACACAGGATGGTGTTTGGACACCAAGGGGAGTGAAAGATAACACTGACTTCTGTAGATATGCTGACTCACTACCTAATGCCATGTAAGGAAGAAAAACAAATGTTATTTCTTAGCTTGAAGCCGACGGCAACCTACTGCATGTGCAGTATCACCTTCTGAGTCAAATTAGTCCTTTCACCTGAAAAGAAGTGAGAAAGGTCTTTTTCTTTGCTTGGAGCTGGAGGAAGAAAAGTATCTAAAATTAAGAAAATCTAGAATATAGTTTTTCTTCCAAGAACCACACATACACTCTCCAAAATTCTCTTTTAATTAGAACATATTTAAGAAAATATTCCCATGCTTTTGCAAAAAGTATCATTTTTGATATATAGGCACACTGTATATCTTACTTTGTTTCTGCAGGAGCAACAAGCACACCATCTAAAGTGTGATGTATTTTCTGAGGAGAAATAGGAGCAGGTCCAGTGTAGGAGGGCAATCAGCTGGCAAGTACCAGAGTTTGGTATTCTGTTCTGCCCTCCTCTCACTCCATTTTTATAAAGACAGACTAAAACCACTACATAAACAGGTTGTGTGCTAAAACATACAACTGGAGAGAAACAGAACTTGGGCTCTTGTCTGTTTGAAAAGTTTAGTTATCTTAGCAAGAAAAATGTAACCTTGGAAACAGTAGCTTTCTATAGAAAATAAGATATTACCAGAAATAACAATGCCAGGAGTTCCCTTCTACAGGGTAGAGATTTATACACTTAGCCAGGTCCAGTCACAAGTAGCATATTCATAACACAAGTAAATGTATATACACATTCCTAAACATGTGTGTGTATTGACACATGCACAAAAGAGACATTTATTCAGTAACTCAAGCTTGATGGTTTTGTTCATCAGTTCTTTGCAAACACCCTTTGTTCTCTTATAATAGTCATTGGCTGACACATTGTGTCACTAAATTTTATTACCTATTCAAAATAAATTTGATTCTACAACTCACTATTGGTATATTCATTTCTTGTGCTATCAGACTAGCAGCAATTGACACCAGGGTATATTGTCCTCATCAGTCAAACTAATTAACTCATTCATTCACAGAACTCTATCTAATGGAGCTGAGCAAAATACTTCCACCACCAACACTATTGCAGTCTTCATGGACACTGCATCATAATCCATATTCATAATCCATAATCAGTATATCCAGAAACCAGAAAGATAAAATACATAAGCATGTGCATGTAAAAGCAAATAACAGGGTGATGGATGTCACTGAACAGAAACATTAGTACAGTATTAATAGAAATAGATGTCTCTAAATACTGTGTAAAACAGCTTGCTTAACTGCAAGGAGAGGAAGAAAAGCTTTCCACATAAAGCAGCAATTTATAAATAAATTTGGGGAGATAACTGCACTGTAATTCAACCTAAATTACTTAAATTACTTACCTCTTAACAATTATTTTTTTACATGGTGTATTACATAGCCAACAAAAAGTACTTGAAAGTACAGATTAATGAAGTCCATTACCTCCTAAAGAATCTAATTAAGAACTCATTCCACAAACACATCAATCCACAGAACTAAATCCTAAATGTCATTTGCCTCATGAGGATGTAAATAAAGACTGAGGTCAAATAAAACATTCTGGTTTTTCATGTTTATTATTTATAATGATTTCATTTAAACACAAACCTAAATATGAATCTTGTCCAAGATCTTTCATCTAGAAAAACACACTCAGTTTTTGACGAAGCCATGAGTTCCTCACCCCTATTAATCATCCAGCAACAAGTGAGAGGATGCCAGACAGCTCACTTGGAGCACAGCTGGTTTTCCTAGGACACATGCTCCTGCCTCCAGTCACCAAGGGAAGAGCACAGGCAGAGCAAGCTTGGGTCCTGCCCAAGCCTGGCACTCCTGCACAGCAAACAGCTACACTTCTGCCACCAGCTTTATTCAGCTGGGGAGACAGACTTGTAAATTATAAATACCCCAATCCCTATTTCAATTATTTATGAACCCAGTGAACCATTTCTTACACTTCATGTCTCCACAGAGAAAGGAACGATAAAAATAAACAGTCCAACAAGTCTACAGAATCCAGTGACAAATTTCTGATAGATCTTCAAGAATACAGCCCACACCATCCTACACATAAATTTTAACATGATTCAGTAAACAGAAAAGGAAATCTACTTCCCCCCATACAAAAAATACTTGAGTAAAAAAAAATCAGTCTTTTAGGAGATGTTTGCAGTGACAATGAATGATTAATGGATTACCTGTCTCCTAGAGAGGAAATAAACATGAAAAATTAATTAAGTATTCTGGCATTTAGAACAATTGGAAAGAGGAAAGCTGTAGCCAAAAGAGAAAAATGAATTCACCTTACTTTCAAGATCACATTGATAGAGCTTGGAAATGATACATTAAAAATAAATTTCTGGCAGCATCTATCTACTTGAAACATAAGAACTGCCACAACAGAGCAGACTCATTCAGTCTCTTCTATGGAGGAATTTCAACACTTCACGAAAGTTCCCTGCTATTTTAAGGTGAAGCTCTTGCTAAACTCTTTACCTAAAAAAAAAACAAAACAAAAAACAAAAACAAAAAAAAAACAAACAAACAAACAAAAAACCAAACAAACAAAAAAAAAAAAAACCACACAAAACCCTTGAAATTATAAGCTCTACCACATATTTTTTCTTTTGTTTGGGAATCTGGCTAGATGAGCATCCATGTCATTGTGTGCTATGACATGGATGAGAAGCATTGGAAAGAAAAGATAAACCTAAGATAAACCTCACAGATGGGATAAGAATTTCATGACAGAACAAAATAGTATAATAATAATAAATATGGTAATAATAATAGTAATGATAAGCGGGGGGTAGAGAGAGTTACAAACACGAGAGAAAAAAGAGATGCATGATGCAACTACTCACAACTCAGCAAATCCCCAAACAGCACTCAGATCCCTCCCAGGTAACTCCTCCAGTTTACACACTGGACATGACCTTCTCTGGTGTGAAACATCACCTAGGCCAGTTTGTGTCACCTTACCTGGCCTCACTCTCTCCCAGCATTGAGTGCAGCTCCTCAGCAGCAGAGTGTGAGACACTGAAAATAGGGTTTACTTGGGATAAACACTAATTAGCAATAGCCAAAACATTATTCTTGCCATAAATCCAAAAAACAGTTCTGTACAGCTACTAGGGAGAAAATCAGCCATGTCACAGCTAAAACCAGGACATGAATGTTATCCCACATAAGCCACGTTAACCTGGCTAACCCTAGTGAGTTCTTTGACACTTTCTTATCTCACAATTTCTTCAGCAAACACACTTGGCTTTGTTGAGCTAGACCCACAGAGACACCTGAAGTACAGACACATTCTGAACTTCCCAGTAGAATCCTGGAACTTGCTTTTCTTCTCCTGCATGTTAACTGTGCTTCTCTCACACATTACCCTTCCAAGCACAACGGGTTGTCCATAAGTAATAATCCCTCTAAACAGAATTATAGAATTTTTTGGGGTTGAAGGGATTTTAAAGATCACTTTGTTCCAACTCCCCTGCCATGGGCAGGGACAGCTTTCACAAGACCAGATTGTTCAAAGCCCCATCCAACCTGGCCTTGAATACCTCCAGCCTCCAGGGATGGGGCACCCACAGCCTCTCTGGGCAACACATTCCAGCACCTCACCATAAAGAATTTCTTCCCAATATCTAATCCAAACCTACTCTCTTTCAGGTTGAAATGATTCCACTTGTCATCACATGCTCTTGTAAATGGTCCCTCTCCATGTTTCTTGTAGGCTCCCTTCAGGTACTGGAAGGCCACAATTAGGTTACCCCAAAGCTCCTGTTCTCCAGGTTGAACAATCCCAATTCTTTCAGCCTTTCCTCATAGGAGAGGTGCTCAATCCTTCTAATCACCCTGGGGGCCCCTCTGCTGAGCTCACTCCAACAGGTCAACATCCTTGCCATGGTGGGGACCCTGAAGCTGGATGCAGCACTACAGGTGAGGTCTACACGAGCAGAACAGAGGGGCAGAATCACCTCCCTGGACCTGCTGGCCACGCTGTTTCAGCTGCAGCCCAGTTTATGGTTGGCTTTCTGGACTGCCAGAGAACACAGGACAGCTTCACATTCAGAAACCCACATGTTAAACAGGAAAAACTGATAAGAAATGAGAAGACTCAATTCCCTATAAATCATGTTTCAGAAAAAAAGGAGAAGATATCTCCAAGCATTTTCATCCTTAACTCTGCCTTTGGAGAACAGTTCCCTTTCTATGACTTTCTCCCTTACACCTTGCCTCCTACTGTTCCTTATTAGACTCTCTTCTTAAAAACTAACCATATTCAGCCTGAGAAGGTTGATTTGGTTTGGCATTTGAATGTCTAAAAGCAAAAATACTATCTTCTATTACTCTTTTGTTATTCACACAGGTTTTATACGCATACTCTGCTGCAATCATTACCACAAACTCCATAAAGGAGTAGTATTTACCAATACAGTGATATTTGTATTTTCATTTATGCAGGTATTTTAATTGAAAAAAATAATTACAACCTACCCACAGTGTTTATTCCACTTGTAGAAGAGCTGTAGGGGCTACACAAGTAAATATCTTATTTTTCAATGGTAATTTTCAGCATCAACCACACAAGACAAATGTACTCTCACATATGCATCTTCTCATCTCAAAAGATCCAGCAGGAAAATGCAAGTTTTCACCTTCCTTTTAAAAGACCTTCAAAAATACAATGCTTGTATTTACTTGCACACCTTGTATAAGCATTTGCAATGGATCACACTACAGTTCTAGTGTCTCTGCAAAAAAAAGACCACATGAGCCTAATAAATTGGCTGCCCTAAACTCCCATGCATCTCCTGCTGCAGAAATCCTGACATTTATCTAAGACAGGCTATAATCCATCACCAGGTCTCAGTAGGATCTGCCCTGCTGTTCAGTACTAACTGGAACTCAGTCTTCTTCTATGTTGTTCAACAAAAAACACAAAGCAATATTTGAATCTCAAAGCCATCATAATCCAAATCATATTTCTGTGTTACCTCATGGGTTCCTATTTTAATTTGTCAGACACATTAACTGGCAGCCCCAGTGCAGCAGCATGCTTAATCTATTTTTACAGATTTTAAGATAGAGAACAACTTTGACTTTCAAATTAGTTTGGGGCTTGCACGTCTTTCTCTCCCTGCTTTATTCTGACAGCTGATATCAAATGGGACATTAAAATGAACTGCATCAAAACTTGGAGGTGATTTTCCAAGGGATATCCCTGAGCTTGGAAATAGTACTCATTCTCTTAGACACACAGTTCAATGTTCTGTGTAAGAAATAAGGGTTACCTCAAATTTTTCTAGAGGCTGATTCAGATGCTGAATTGATGAGGCAAGTTGGTTTCATTACTTTATGCTTGTTAGCAGAATACATCAAACTGGACCCACGGAAAAGGCATACCAAACTGAAAATCTTTCCTTTTTCCAAAATAACAATGAAGCACTTGGAGCTTTCTGAAATTTCACAGAATCACAGAATGGTTGAAGCTGAAAGAGACCTCTAGAGGTCATCAGGTGCAAATCCCTGGTCAAGTAGGAGCACCTAGAGCAGGCTATCCAGGACCATGTCCAGGCAGTGTTTGATTATGACTAAAGATGAAGATTCCACAAGCTCTCTTGGCAATCTGTGCCAGTGCTCTGTCAACCTTAGGATAAAAAGCATTTTTTTCTCGTGTTCAGTGGAAACTTGAAACAGAGGAATCCTGTGTTGGATTGAAAAGATCTCATCTCAATTCTTTCCAGGAATGATGCCTGGCATTAAACCTCAGATGTGCCTGTTGCCATGGATGTTTGAGGAGCTGGCTCGTGGCTGAACCTGGTCACCATCACCAGACATGTCCTGCTCACCTTACTTGGCTACTGTGGAACTGTGCCCATCAGTCATGCTGTCATCTGAGCTCCCTCTTCACATTTGTCACTGGATTTTACTGTCCCATCTCTCAGCTGAATGACACAGGTTAATAACAAAAGGCTGTGGAACTTTTAGAATAGAAAAAAGCCAGATACTCACACAGTGAAGGAATCAGGGGGAGCCGAGACTCTCCTCAGGTCAGCAGACTGCACTTTATGGATACTATAAGGCAGCAGGAAATGAGTGGCCAGGAGAAAAACAGCACACAGTGAGGACAGACAAGAAAAAAAGGTGAGAGAGAGAGAAGGAGTGCAAGAGAAGAAAGAAAGAGAAAGACACACAACATTTAAACAGAAACAAAAGGAATGTGTCACGTGAAAGTTGAATGAACGGCCATGCAGATCTCTGAGCTCACACTAGGAAGCCAAGAGCAACTGAAGACATGCAAATGGAGAAAATCACTGCTATGTGGCACACAGGAGCTTTCTAAAGACAAGTGAGGAGCAGTGAAAAGCTCAGCACATAACTATACAAGACAAGGGATCCCAGAATTTCTTCCACAGGCACTGAAAAATGTCAAAGCAACAGACTTTGGAAGCAGGTCCAGAAACACAAACAAACAACAGAGCTGAGATCCAGATGGATGGAATTGTCTCCAAGGGTTGACCAACTAATTACTGTTTAAGGAAAAAATACCCTTACTGGAGATTTTGTATCTACAATGACAAGTTGCTGTTTCCATTCCTCTTGCTCATACCTTAGGGAAACTTGCATTTTATTAATATTCAGCTTTAGTGTTTATATTCACCCTCAGTATTTATATTCAAATGGTTCCTTTATTTTTCTTGAATGCATCAAATATGTTTTATCTAAAAGCTCTTCCCTCTTCTTTCTCTTCCATTATGCAAGGTGCTCTCCCTCAAGCCAAACTAAAAGTCAGTGAGAGCAAAATACATTTTTCAATTCAGGAAGTGTTCATTAACTGAAACTTGCTGGGGAATATACTATGCAGGAGTTTCTAATCAGAAAATTATTCCTGGAAAAGCTGAACCACAGTTTCTCTTCTTATTCCCCATAATTTTTGGTATAGCTCTCAACAGCCACATTCTTGGCTCAGTCACAGAAAACCAAGCTGTGTTGTCTCTTTCACATGCTACTGTGATCAGTAGTGGAGAACAGGAATGAGAACTTAGCCAACAAGTGTTTCAAGGAGGAAAAAAAAAACCACAGAAAAAAAGATGATCAGGTCAAAAAAATACAGAAACAGTGTATATCTTCTTCAAGTTAAGTCTTTTTCTACTCACTCTCTTTTTATCTGGCAGTAATATCAAAGCTGACAATAATAACAACTCTGCATTTCTGTGACCAAGATAATTTTCTAATTACTTTCCTGGCAAGGAGCTCAAGAAGAGCTGTGTAGTAATTAAGGATAGCTCCAGACCCAGTGACTTATCTCACACATCTAACATTTAAATGATAGTCATTAAAAAACCCTTCATATATCATGTTTCGTCCAATACAAGGCTTTCTGCGAGATTCCAACAGAATAAGGAGTTATGTCCTAAAGAGCAAGCTAAGAAAAACAAATAAACATATTTAATTACAAGTTTCTGCACTTGTGCAATATTACCAATCAGCATCATATTGAATGAACTTCTTACAGTACTAATATTCTTCCTAGATTTTGACCTTTAACGAGTCATTTACTTTTTATTGCAGTAAGAGAAGATTCAAGTCCTCTCTCCTTCCTTTTTAACACCTCAGAGTGAAGCACATCCACAGATATATATAGAAATAGATGTAAATATCTACACACACAGTTTCTGATATGTGAAGCTGAGACTACAGTTCCTGACAGATCATTTGCATTTTCCCAAGACACAGATCTGCAGAAAAATACGTCAGCCAAATCAAAGGACTCTGACAGCAATTTAGTGTACCATGGCACATTTAAATCAAGCTAAACCACAAAGAATATCCCCTTGACAATTGGCATATACTACAAATCTCGATTTCCCTACCGCAGTTTAAATTCAGATCTAAAAATCCAAACCTAACCCATGCTAATTATCAGTTTGAAATACCATGATTTCTCTTTTTACATTTGCATTAGTCTCCTTCAGTGCAGAAAAAGATGTCCCAGGGCTGCCCTTGGCATTCACTGAAGATTGAGGAGTTGTGGTTGGGTGAAATTGGGCACTGCTGCCCATAGTTAAGAGTCTGCTATTCTCTGCTCAAGAAAGATGAGTATACCTCATGTATTTTCCAGGCAAAAAGAAACTGCACATTAGAGAAATGGGTTTCTACTGCAACTTTAAGAATTAGTCTCAGTAAGAGAACAGAGTGCTAAATTGAACAGGAACATGTTGAAAGTAACCAGCATGGCTTTGATTATATTAATAGGTTGACAGCCAGGGAATGACAAAAATTTCTTAAGGGCTGGAGTCAAACTTTGAAGTAAAGCAGGATCTTTCTCTAGATAGACAGCTGTAAGGGACACAACTTTTAAGATAGCTGAAGAGAAAAGGTGTGCCTAAGACCTTGTCCTTTTTTTTTCAGTTATATGAGTTAGTCTTTTGGAAGATATTACATCTCTTCACAGAACTTGAACTTCACAGAACTTCACTCACCATTCCAATTGCAACAGCAAAATTCCCCCACCCATTTCCCCAAAAATATTAAAGCCTCGGTGCACGTGTTTGAATTAAATGTGGATCCTTAATAACTTTAGGGCATTACGTCAGTATCTTTGAATAAGGGACAGACTGTTTTGCTTCACATTTGGAATATTTGATGAAAAACAGCAAAGTCCCTTGCAACACTCATTTTTAGCAGCAATAAAGACCTATACAAGGATTACAATAATAACCTCTACAAAATAATCTAAATTATTTTATTGGGTGGCCACTTTCATAGGTCAAAATTTGACTATTTAGGTTTCTTCTGGTTAAATTATATCTGCAGTGCTTGTAAAGAAAGTTTAATCATGAAAAAGAATGTTAGTCCTGTGTACTCCTCTTGACAAGCTACTAGTTTCCAATCTTAGCTTTTCTTTAGTCACATTTACAATACTCATTTCTCATTTGGGTTTCTATACTGGAGAAGGATTTCCTAAAAAGTACAAACAGTTCTTTCAGGACATTCAAATCTTTCTCTGTAGACTCTGCCAGGCAGCATGTGCTCACAGCAGAGACTGAAATATGTCCTGATTAGCTCTTGAGTGTGGCAATTTCTTACGGGGTCTTCAATGCAGCTTAAAAAGCAGATCAATAAAGCTGAGAAACTAAATCAAAAAAACTTCAAAGGCAAATGGCATACATATGCAGAACCATCAGAAGCCAAGGGGCAGACTGCCAAGCCTGCAGAAACCTCTCTAAATAAATAAATACATAACAGAAAGATAGAACACCATTCTAAAAGCAAGAGAGGGGAACTCAGAAGATAAAAAGAAAGTCAGGTAAGTATTTACAATAGAGTGAAAAGGGACTTCAGAAGATGTGATTTTTTTTTTTTAATTTATTTTTCAAATGTGCTGCAAGTCCAGTACATGCAAAATCCATGACAGAGTACGCTGCCCCACACGGGCCTCCTGCCTCTAGGACATGCACATGTGCAACTCACTCATTCAGCAAAGGCATGGACGTTCTCCTCTTGCTCTTCTGCACCATGTTGGCCTGGTTCCTCAGGGAGATGCGGATGAGGGAGGGGGCCAGCCGGCAGGGCTCGCCGTCCACTTGCATGGGGATGGACTTGTACGTCAAAAGCGTCACCTCCCGGCACTGGTGCAGCCGCTCCCCGTGGCCACCCACCTGGAGGGCAGCCTGCAAGAAACAAACAAAACGCACAAACAAACAAAACACCAAGCAGGTCTTGGAATCTCTGCTGGTCAGAGTGACCCCGAGATACATACAAGTCTTTTCCCAGCCTGGCAGTCAAAGAAGGAGTCAGGATTCCTCAGCTGTGGTTTTCAAGGTTGTTTATTATTTCTTATCTATAACATTCTTTCTCTGCCCTGCTGAGGTCTGTTCAGCAGGTCAGTGTTGTTTTTTATACTAAAAACTACATGTACATTTACAATAATTTCCCAATACCTATTACCTATGTTAGACAGTGCGTTCCTACCTTAAACCAATCCAAAAGTGCCACCATCACCCATAAGATGGAGGCTAGGAAGAAAGAGAAAGAAGGACAAAACACATCCAAATTCCCCTATCTTGGGACCCTAAATCCACATTCTAGAAACCTTAAAATTCTACTTTTCACCCTATAACAAGCTAACTATTATTCTACTTAAACTCTCTTGACTTGTAATTCTTCATATAAAGGTGGTCATTTGCTCCATGGGTCAAATTCAAAGTCACAGGTGCCAAGGTCTCTGAGCCCCCTGGCAGGGGTTCAAGCCATTCAGGACAGCTAGAGAGATGTCCTGGGTTCCAACAAGCAGGGAAAAGATAGCTCAGAACAGAATAAACTGAGGCAGCTAAAAAATCCAAAATGCCACTTTGCTGGCAGCGTCCTTTACACAGTACTCCATTCCTAAGCTATTCTGAAAGAGCACAATGAAAGCGTTTTCACCCCAAAACTGCAAAGCAACAAGGAGATATCTACCCACATGCATTATAGGACTCATCATCCGTATATACACACTTGTGCACATGCAAATTAATAACTGTGCTCGTTCTTAAAGCTTTCAATTTGTTTTGGTTGGTTTGTTTTTACAATAACAGTCACGCTAATAATTATTTGCTCTTTAAAACAACATCCCTAATTAGATACATCTGCGAGACAGAAAAACTATTTCCCCTTCCTGAACAGAATGGTCCTTAATGGGAATTAGTAAATTTAAATTTTTTATTATGAAAGCTTACACATCAAGTCAACCTCAACATTAGACAGGCTGAAAAGAGCAAGCAGAAGGACCTTGTTAAAACAAATATCATGTTAAAGAATTCACTTCAAAGAAATTAAGCAAGGAAGACAATGAGCAGATCCTTCATGTTCTAGGCAGACATGTTTAGGCAGAAATGTATTTTTTTAATAAATATGACTATGTGACAATTCACTCTAATTTCTCAGATGCAGAAAAAAATCTCTTATTAATGCAATACTAACAGAGAACAGTGTAAACACAAGCCAAGGCCTGTGCACTTCATATTATGGATCAATTGACAATATGATCAATAATTATAAATGCTTTTTAAAAAGTAGTTCTTTCCCTTGGTTTCACAGACTCACTTAGGTACAACAAGTGCATCTGAGACATACAAGACAAGTTAGGATTATATCAAAGCAGTCTAGGGTTATAATCATTCTTCAGCATCACAACGAAATGTGGGTCTGCAGACCCACATTTCTCAACTAGGCTTCCTTTAGAAAGAAACAGAAGCTCAAGGGCCCTACTTCTTAAATTCAGTCCTAACTAAAATTGTTGGTAGCTTTTGAAATCTGTCTAGCCACTTCCACTGACTAGAACTGTGTTAGTGTCAAAAACAAAAAAACTCTTCTGACTGAAAACCTTCAGTTTGTAAATGCTAAAGTTTTGACAGCATTTTCAAAAACATGCCCTAAACTCCTCTTCACTTTTATTCCACAAGATCTACCAGGCTAATAAACAAAAATTTTCTTGTGGGTTATTTCCCTAATCCACTAGGCCCACTAAGAAGAAAAAAAAAGTTCAGGAAGGTATCCTTAACCCAGACAAACTCTTAAAGGAAAGATTGACCAAGACTGCTTTTTTCTTACTTTGAAGATTAGATTTGCCTGACTTTCTCTTTGAGGAAACAAACACCATTATTGTGGGTATTTACTGAAAGTGATATGGACTGAGGGCAGGTCACAACAGGGGAGTTTAGCTAAAACGGGCTTATCCATCTTTGTTTTAAACTAGCTTACATGAGACAGTAGCAACAAAGGCCTACAGGTATGGAGCTAAGTCTGAGCTATAAAAACTTTCCAGCAAGTCCAGCTGTGGGCCTTCTGCTGGCCACACTAAGCCCAAGCTGTAGTGCCTTAGGTAGGCTGGTGCTAGCATGGGAACATTGCTAACTCTGGCTGTATTTAACCATCCCCTGAAGGCACTGTCACAGTGTTTGGCCACTGCCATAGCAGGACACCAGGGTATTTAGAGAAAGATGGCTTTTATGGTATCTCAGTTCACTTTAAAGATGGCATTGGAAGAAAGTGCACTGACAAATTAAAATTGTTGGCTGAATTTCATTTTTTCTAGCAGAATCAAAAGGAGAGATAAAATTCATGTAAGAAATACTAATAAAGTCTTCCACAGCTATTACTAAAGTTTCACAAGACTTTTGGGGAACATATAGAAACTGTATGTCCATATAAGGTTAAAAAATATTTCATATTTATATACCAGCAATACTTAAAAAAAAAGACTTTAATGCCACAGAATGAAATAGACAAAAGCTAAAGAGAGAAAGGAGTGTTTATTTGATCATAGAACATTCCCACAGTAAAATCATGACTTCATGCTCTTATCATACTGCTCTTACTGTATTAATCTTGCCATTTAACTTCAGAGCACTGCATATGCAAATCAGCCATATTTTGCAACTAATACTTTTTATTATTAAATAACACTTCTCTTATTAAAAAAGAACTATTTGGCTCTGCCAGTTAACAGCAGAGCATGCTTTTGCCTTATGTGACTATGGGGAAGCACACCTGATTTTCAGAAACAAGGAGCATTTTGCACTCTGCAGTGTTGCCCAGGGAGCCCTCCCAGCCTGGCAGCACCCCCTGCACTCACCAGCGAGGCCATGGTGAAGCCGATGACTTCGATGTAGCCATCGTCGTGACGCTGGGGCTCAAAGTCTCTGTGGTCACCAGGGTTCCCCCAGGGCATTGTGCCAGCACAATACCTACAGAGACAGGTTTGGAGAGCCAATTGGAGAGAGCAGCTTGCCCTGAGAGGTCCTGACTTTTAGCCTTTTAGGCTGTTCTTTCTGTTTCCAAGCTGATACAACACCCTCAGGTACACCCACCATAAACTTTATCGGGTTCCTCTCTGAGAGGAAAATGGGGAAACACCAGGAAATACACCATAGAGCAGCAGCACTCCCTATTTGCTTTGATTCCTGCTGGTAAGCTGTTGAGCCATAAAGCTGTTTTGCCCCTAGTCATCAAGCTGTTTTGCCCCTCTTTGCCCTCTTTCTGCTAGCTCAGCACAAAGAATGCAAAATGTTGCATAGTTTGAGGAGGCAGGGAGAAATAAGAAGCAGGAACAGATAAAGCTGAGGCCTCTCTCTTTTCTACCATCAGAGAATAAATGTAAAAGTGATCTGAAAGAGGTAGAAGGGGGAACTTTGGAGAGGTGACATCAAGCAGAAGCTTGCAGTACGGAACTCAAAAGATTAAGTGCTTGGGACTGCCTGCGGAGCAAACTAGGAGGTTTTTTAAAGCAATGGTTTCCAAAGTGGGGTACATGCAAGAAAAATCCACAACTGACAAGACAATTAGAGTGTATGAAGAAAACTATTACTTTTACTTTCAATAAGAAAGCAAACATTAAAAACATACATATTTTTTGTAATACTAGAATAGAGGCACATGTATATAATTTATAAATATACATATATGGAGGTGATGCTTAAAAGCTTTTTACTGACAGAAATGCACAATCAAATTAACTTTGGAGACTACTGTTCTAGAGAACAGGAGACCAACAATTTTTGATAATTCAGCTTTATTTTTTTTAAGGACACCTTGTAACATGTTTAAAACTGACTTCTTTTGGCAGTTTGGTATTCCTTAACTGCTAAAATATTTATCCTTCCCCTCTCTCCATTTCTGTTCCCTCCTCCCCCTTTCCATTTTTTTCCACACTTGGACTCTAACTAAGCAAAAGACTAGGTATCTGTCCCTTTAATAACTTCTTTGCAGGTTAGATGCACAGCTTTTCAAAGTGTGTTAGTTAAGCATTTCTACTGTATCAGGATACTCAACTTTTTAAGGAATGGTTTTGCTGCACCCTGAACTCTCAAGCCATACTGCATAGCTCATTGACAGAATTATAAGGAGCCAGCTCTCAATGAGGTGAGAAAACCCAGCCTAGGAAAACTGTTAGGTGTCTTTTGAAAACTATTGTTATTTTTGTTGCATAACTTCAAGAATCTATCTTGAGCTTACCTGGGTATGTTTAAAAACACTATACACTGGAACTTCAGCTCCTGGATCTTTGGAGTCAGGTCTGTACCATCACACTACAAAGCCAAAGTGACAGAGCACAGAGAAATTGCTGAATGGAGCCACAGACAAGAGAAGTGTTGCTGCTTTGTAACAACTTTCCCAAGACTTTCCTTGGAATGTGTTGCAAATGTCATGCTCAAAACTGAAAAGTAACAGAGCCATTAAACTCTCACCTCACTCTCTCTCCAAACCTCCACCTCCACCCCCTTCCCACAATACTATGACACAATTTCTTATACTCACCACAACTTTAACATGCTTGGATAAATCTCTTGAGCTTCTTTGCAGAAAGTCTGTAAAGGCTGCCTGCAACAGAAACCAGTGCAAGAATTGTCAACACTTCCTCTCTTCTTTTTTTTCCCCCTCAGTTCTTATCCCTCCACAGAGCTAATTGCCAATATGCCCTCCCTTTGGTCAAACTGACTCTCTCAGAAGACATGATTTGATTTTATTGTCTTAAATTGTGATACTTCTGCTTTTGAGAGCTTAACTGAAAAAAGTCCTTGAACACCCAAGTTCAATGGTATCCTGAATCATTAAGCACAAATTCTTGCTCACATACTTGTTTCCATATTTAAGGCACTTGGGTGCTATCATCCATAAATACATTATATGTCATTCATTATCAAACTAGTGTTTATTCTTAATGGCTTTAGAATCAAGTGTTGTCCATTTGCCTCCTGAATGCACAAGTGGGTAATTATATGTGCATATTCACCCATCATTAATCACTCCAAATATCTGATTTGTCCCCTACACTCCCCACCACCCTACATCCAAGGCCACTCCTCAAAGCTATAAAGATACAGGCCAAAACTTTGGGAATTCTTCTAGCAAAGTCAGTATCAATGCAGTTCCCAAGCCCTGAAAGAAGCAGAGCAATGCCTTGAGAAGCTTATGAGCCAGAAGCAGAGGGACCAA
The DNA here is from genome assembly GCF_023055355.1 of Agelaius tricolor. Classification (NCBI taxonomy): domain Eukaryota; kingdom Metazoa; phylum Chordata; class Aves; order Passeriformes; family Icteridae; genus Agelaius; species Agelaius tricolor. The sequence continues at coordinate 11,679,881 of NW_027269263.1, forward strand.
GATATGACCAGGACTGTGTCCAAAGGAGTGGCACTTCTCTCACCTGCCCAGCTCTGTATAATAACAGTACCACAGGCTCTTTCCTACAGACACCTGTGCGTGGCACTGCCAGAAACAGCATGAGTGCACTTGAAATTGTGACAGGCAGAATAAACCGGCAAGAGCTCCTGATGTGACAAAGTGAGGGGGAAGGTAATTAAGAAGACATTCAAGCAACTAAGTTAACATCATTCTGTAAGACAAATCTGTACTTACCCCGGCATAAAACATTTTATTTCTAAATCGGCTGTTAAATTTCTCTGGATTTGCTTCTGTGAAAGGATGAAAAATAGAAGTATGAACACCCCAATAAAACAAGGAGACTTCATTATACCTTCACAGTCCCTGCCAGCACTACAGTGCTTTCAGAGTATCACTCATAGAAAATATTACCATAAATATGTTTTCTGTGTGTCAGTCCCCCATCTGTGCCTTTCTCTGCTATCAGATTTCAAACACTGATATTGAATCCTTCCTTTTCTTGTAGAGTGTGGAAATAGAACAAAGAGGTAACAAGAATTCAATCAGTTAATTTAACACCTCTCAGACTATTCATCTTATGATAGAATAGAATTTTTAGACTTCTAACAGTGGAGAACAAATCTGTAAGAATTATTAGAAATTTATGGAACAATAACCCGTGCTTTGAATGAGGAGTAAAGCATTAGTAAATTACGAGATGAAACAGCCCCTAAATTCTGATGTGTTAAAGAGTTACTAAGGAATAGACATTTCTACCCAAAGATTTCTGCAGAAAAATAAAAAAAGGGAAAAGAGAATTGGTTACTCTAAAACCTATTTAGAAACCTGTTTCATTTTGATTATACCCCAAGAGATGGAGAATTTTAAGTCTATTAGTAATGTACCTCTAATGGTTAATTATTCTCACTGTTAATGTAAATGTAGTGGTTTCCAATCTTGAAATTTTCCGTCTTCAACTGCCAAATGCTAAATCTTGTTATACTTTCCTGTCAGATTACAGAGCCTTCAACTATCAGGTATCTTCTCATCAAGAAAATACTTATAGGCAGTGATTAAATAGCCTCTTAACCTTCTTTCCAATAAGCTAAATGGAGTTCCCTTAATCTCCCAATATGAGGCACATTTCCCAGAATATAGTTCATTCTTGAGCCTCCTTGGAAACTGCTTTCCTTGTTTGTGGCATCTAGAGATTCCAGAAATAGCCCTTCTGACCCTGTATTCAGTGTTAGTGCTAGCTACTCACCCTGGCTCCTTGATTCTCTAGTGAAAACATCACACTACCAAGACAGTCCTTCTGGCTAAAGCATCACATGAGTGTGAACACATCCAAATTACCTCTCAAATGCCCACTTAAAACAATACTTCCAGTTCTCTTGAAAGCCACTACATCTCACAAAATATGGCTCCATTTTGTAAGAATGAGCTGCTTGAGGTTTCTGATTTGCTTGTTGTCTCAGTTACTGTATCTGTTGCTGTGTCACAGGTGACTCAAACTCAGTCAGGGCCACTTCTACTTCAAACAATGAATTTAATTGCATAAGTCAATCTCATCTCACTTATTGAGCCCACAGCTCTTTGCAGAGAGTCTCAACACCCCATGCTAAGCAGCAGAAGGCTTCTGAAGGCTTAGTGTCTGTGCTGCACATTCTCTCATGTGAGTACCCCAATGGTTCCAGACAGCAGACATCACAGCACTGTGTGTGTCTGCTGTCTGGAACCATAGGGGAACTCCCCCTAACCAAAGCCCCAGTTTAGAACAGGTAAAGGAGCCTTTCTCACATCAGAGACTCAGCTGTCCCTCAGCCTACTGGTCCTACTTCTGCCAACACAGATGAGCACGGGTAGGGAGGAAGGACTCCGTGATGGAAAATAGAGCCTTAGGTTGATTAGAAGTGAATTATTGAGTGCATATCCAAGGCTTACTCCATCCTCACTGTTCCTAAACCATCAAAGAAATAGAAAAATGGAATGTGTTAGACTCTGCCTGTGTGCAGTGGGGAAGTTTCCTGAAAATGAACAGTTCTGCACAGCTAAGGGATCAAACAGCATGTCAGCAGGGATAAAGTAAATTGCATCCTACATGCTCTACCAAAGAACAAGGATACCAATGGAGGAAGTTGGAAAGAGCCAGTATCCAGAACACTTCCCAAAAAAGCAGAGCTAAATCCATCAGACTTGGATCCAACCCTCAAGTCTCAAACTGATTAGTCACAAGAAAAATGTAGAGGTTGCCATGGAAAAGACCACATTAATATATAGGTTCCTCTGAGACACTGCAATCACTGCTTACTCTAAATATAACAGCTGACCAATATCTACTGCTTAAGGTGTCCTGTTGGCTGAGAGCTCATATCAATTTCTCTTATTTTGGTTTTCAGGCATGATACTCATTTGTTTTAATACTATATGTGATTACAATAGTTCCACATAAGCAAATGCATGCAGTCAATTACCTCAAGAGCACAAAATGTTACAGCTGTGAAAGTACTTATCATTTTGCTACCATTGCTAAGAATTTCTCTGGATTATCCTCATTGGTAAATAAGATCATAATCTGCTTTCCATTGCTTAATTCACCAAGCCACAAGATTTCTTGAGCTGGAAGGAGCCTTAAAGTCCATCTAGTCCAACCCCCTGCAATGGGCAGGGACATCTTCACCTAGATCTGGCTGCTCAGAGCCTCATTCAATACAGCTTAGAATTTTTTCAGGCATGAGGCACCCACTACCTCTCTGAGCAACCTGTGTCAGTGTTTTACCACCCTCATTGTTAAAAACTTATTCCTTATATCGAGTCCAAATTTACACTATTTTTGCTGAGAGTCATTGTCCCTTGTCCTATTGAAACAGGACCCATTTTTCTCATAAATCCCCTTCAAGTACTGGAAAGCTATAATAAGTTCTCCCAGGAACCTTTTCTTCTCCAGGCAGAGCAACCCCAACTCCACATGAAAAACAATACAACCACACACCAGCAACACCTTCAAGGCTTTCCTATAAGCTTTCCTCTTCTAAAATGCATAGAATTCATATGTTTTCAGCATTTGAGAAGACAAGAATGACACCAGCAGTGAGGACTTGTGCTACCGAAGCTCTCCTGGCCATACAAACTCAGACACTCAGCTTGCTCTGCCAAGTGGTTTTTCACCCGTGTAAATTTTTAAAACCCTGGCATGTCTGGAATAACATTCATCCTTTATAGGGCTCCATAACTTCATTATTAAATAATGCCTCCATTAAATGAGAAAGTAGCCATGCATTTAATCTATACAGTATATTCACAGTCACATTAGCAATGCAGAGTGACATGCACTCATAAAAAAAATGCATACAGCTGTCATAATTTCATTCCTGTGCCCTTTTGTGGCCCCTCATTATTATTCCTAAAGCTTGAAGCAGTCTTAAACATCATAAAATATGCATTAGCTCATTCCATCATGGATCCTGCTCTTTATTTAGCCTGGCATTAGAGTGCTATCTTTTCATCTTGAAATGACACTCTGATAGTATGACAGTGACTATGAGGAAGGCTGTGTTTCAGAAAAAATACCTGCATATGAAGCTGGAATAACCAAAAGCTGAAGGCAGACACCTGAGCAAGGTTTGTTTCTACAAGCACACCTGCCTAAACCAGATAAATAGAGCTGTTCATACCAGTGCAACGCTGTTCATATCAGTCCTTAAGCCACATGTCAGTCTGTACAGTGTGACAGAGCTGCTGCTGGCAAGGGGACAGACAAGATGCTACAGCTGCTCAAATTCCTGACACTTCTGTGGACATTGAACCCTTTAACTTGCACAGAGAACTCTGGGTCTGTACCAAGTCCAGGGACATTGTGGTATACTGATCCATAGGTAATAACTGTTCAGTTTGAGAAAAAAATTATATTCCTGCCACTTCCAGTCTTGTGGCTCTTCTCTTCCCTCCACTTCCACACTCACACCTGACATATATTATCTCCTTTAAAAGATCTAGCACTTTGTAAAGCTTCCCTTTCTGCCTTTTTCCTCCACTACATTAGCCTACTTTGTACTTTTTTCATTTCTTAATCATGAAGTCCCTTGGAAACTCACAACACAATCACTTTTTCTTCTTGTATGTATCTTCATGTTTTATGTTCCAGCTTTACTTCTGAATTATAAGAACAGGATATTTCTATTTCTAATTAATAAAATAACTGCCCATCCACAAGGCTAAGGAAATAAAAAGTTCCTGTTACCTCTGGATTCATGAAACTCCAGCGTAACATGTGCATCAAATCCAAGACTGAAGTAATTATTGAAGACATTGAGGGGAAGCTGTAATTAGATAATAAAGAGACATTAAAACAATGTGAATGGAACATTTCTCGACACACCAGGGTTTAACTATTTAAACTTGGCTCATCATGGAAATCTACTAAGAACATAGTGGAACATATCAGGGAAATGTAAGCAGAAGGTTGCTCTGAAGGTTGGGAATGGCTTGTGGAAAATAATCAGATAGAAGTGCCAGAAGAACACAAATAGACCTACAGTGCTTTATGATCATATGTGTGTGTTTTTGTTAACACATCAGAGGGTTCCTTATGTTGTCATTTAGATTTCCCATAGGGCTGCACCACTTAACATATCACCAACACAAAAGTTTTGCTGGCTCTTCAAGCTCAGCATGGCAAATGAAGCTCCAGCTGTGTTCTTCTCGCTCCATATACAACCAGGAGCAAGCCAAGTCCCAGAGAAGAAGCCCTAATCCTTTTGAGGATGCATGAGGCAGGCAGGCACACATTTGGCTTTTTCATTGTTTTACACACCCAGCAGGGCTGGAGAGAGGCAACTGTAGCATCCAATAGATAAGCTGGAAATTTTAACTGAGAAGAAGAAAATAGTTCACAGAATCAGGAGGGTTTTTTTAGCTTTGTGGTGTTTTCAACATCTCCAGTCCAAATGATAAATTACTATGAGATTTCCTAGCAACAATTTTCCCATTCTTCAACTACCAAGATACTAGTGGAGATTACATGGAGGCCCACATAGAAAGAAGCTAAATAGAAAAATACACTACACCGTGCTGTAAAGTAGGAAACAGCTGGTATCCATTAGCAAAATCCTAAGGAATTAAATTTTACATTCTCTTTTTAGTTTTGTCTAATTGGGGAATGGATGGCAGTTTTCCTGCAATTAGAGAGGAACAGCAATGACGTTTCTGATAAAATGCTAGGGATTTTTCTCCAGGATTTAATCTTTGACATAAATATTCAATGCCAGGGTGTTTCAAACAACAAATAAATGCCTTTCACACAACTCTGGAATCACTGACACATGAAAAGAATCAAAGGGAGAGATGCAAATAGAAAATTTAAAAGTTGCAGAACTCCCCACCCATGCTGCTTAAAGTGTAACCCAAAGATGTTCATAAGCATTCTGTGTCTCCCATGGGAAAAAGCAGGCTCTGACCTTACGTGCCCCATCCTCCAGCTCATCCTGGGGCAAATCAGGGTTGCGCTCAACCTGGAGATTCCAACGGTCCAGCTGGACAATGGTTCCATCTTCTACATGGCACAGGATCTTAGACACTGGCTCATCTGTGTAACCCTGACAGCAGAGAGACCAGAGTATCAGCCACAGATGATGAAAACAAATCAAGTTACCAATTACCTACAGACTTCACTCCTTTCACACATGCCTGAAACCCTCGATACATTTTTGATCAAGCATTTTAATAAGTGATTATTGAGATGCACAAGTCTAGGACATCTCAATGGCAAAGTAAGGCCACAAGGAGAGGAATTCAAAGAATATCTGCCTTTCCTGGAATAAGCCCAGTGCTGTAGTAAAGGATAAGCAAAGAGAAAGTTTAAATTATGCTTAAATTAGAAGCCTGTTGACTGTTCTTGTTACTTGGCCTGAAATACCAGCTACATCTACATACACTTTTATTGCAACAACAGCATTGGTAATTCAAAATCCCAACCTGCAAATTGAAGCAAACCACTCTGCCAGAGCGAAACAGACCTTGGATGCAGCCCTGCCTGCTGTTTTAGCCAAAAGGAAATTCCACTCCACAGAACTAAATCTGAGCAGCAAGCTGAGAACCCCACATAAAGGCACCCCAGCCAGTCCTTACCCCACCCCAGTTGAGGGTGCGGGCAAGGTCGTTCCCAGTGCCAAGCGGAAGGACAGCCACAGGAGGTGGGGGGCTGAGTTGCAGCTCATCGAGGATGGACAGGATCCAGCCCACCTATAAAAAGGAAAATTAGGAGAACCTTTAGGAATATTATAGGCAAAACAACATATTTTGATCATAATATTCTTTTTTACAGAGAAGATCAAATAGAGGAAATCTAAAAATGAATGAAGAATAATATGGACAATTCAGGGTAATTATTTTTTTTAATTACCATTGTGTCAAAAGAAACTCAACCTTTGACAAACAGCTATGAAAGAAAATGAGAGACACATTAAAACAGCATGGTGTCTCAGAACTTGTCCTGCCAAGCATGAACTTGCTCACAAGTCTCCCTCTCCCATAGAAGAGACCTTAGTGCTGAATTATTTCAATCAGTACAAGACATTATATCTATCTATCTATATATATATACACACACAAGATACAGATATACACACACACCTATCTAATAAAAGAATAAAAGACTAAACTAAAAGGCAGACTACAGCTCAGGGTTGGAGCCTTTGAATTGGAACAGTGAAATCTGTCTTTTTTGTGTCCTAAGCTATTAGTTATTTCAGAGAGCTATTTCTTCTATCTTTCTTCTAGACTACATAAAGCTTTCAAATAGAAATCTTGCCAGAAGGGACAAATTGCTGTAAATTATTTTGTTTTCATTAAATGGTAATTTTCAAAAGGGAGAAAGAATTGTTGCTAAAGATATTATCAAGCTTTGGGTGACTGAAATTCTTGCTGCAAAAACAAAGGACTCTTCTTTAAACTACTTGTCACTTTGAAAAAAAAGTGAAGAACCTGTGCTGCATTTTTAGATAAAGAAATAATAAAAATTAACAGAAGATTTTTTTTTCCTGTTGCTGGTTTTTAAAGATGCAGCTTCTCCTGCAAATGTGAACTTTTAAATAGGACAGAAAACCTAAAACCTGACTACAGCTGGATTGAATTTTCTTGCCCCAACTAATGTTACTGTGATTTCAAAGATATTCTCAATCCAAACCAGGATAGCTTCACAAAAAAAGACACCCAGCATAATATGGCCATCAGGAAAAATAGCTGGAGTTTGACTGCAGAGGAGGTAGCCTGATAAATACAGAAACCACCATGCTATTTAGTATTCTAGGGTGTTTCTTTCTCCAAGTCTCTTCAAGAAAAATTTAATTTTGCACAAATGGCATTTATCAGACAGCTATTTATCATAAGCAATTGTCCAATTTTTAAAGCATTCATCTGGGATGTGATCCCCTACTTGAGTTCATTGTCTGACAACAGCCATCTCAAGTACTTACAGCTCTCATGACCTTGGATGTCACCAAAAATACTGAGGTCTTTAAAGAGGTTTTCAGAGGTAAGTAATCCTCTCTCTTTCAAAATATCTATACTTCTGCACTGATAACAGGAGACAGAATAAAAAGTCAAGATAACATCAGTAGGCCAGGACTTCTTAAAGAAGTTTGTCATTGCCACAGACTTAATCCACACATCTGTGCTTCAGCCTCTCGCTGCTACAGGTAACATCAAAATACCCACCACTTTTGTAAATGCTTTTAACTGGTGAACAAATTTCCATTTATAAGCACAATGTTGCTATTTAACTTGAGGTCACTTCTAAACCTTGTACATTAGTTGCACAGTCCAGGATGACACATGCTATCATTTCCCTGTAAACAGAAAGCTCCTGACTGCTTTGAAAGCAAAGCTTTCCACTTCTGCCCTGAAGTGACAATGGAAAAGTTACTGATTCACCTCAATAATGAGAGGTAACATCTGGTCTCATTGCATATTCATTAAGTCCATTTGAGCCAGATTTTTCATTTCTAGATGTAATGGCTTTGGGAATAATTAGATATTAATTTGTTTCAAACTGAGCAGCAGCAGAGGTAACAGTGGAGCACTGCTCATACTAATGAGAAGGTGCTGCCACCTCTCGCACAGTTCAGCAAAGGGAAACAGGATGGTCTGATTTAATGTAGCTGTATTCTTTTCTCTTTTAATATCTTAATGATAATCTTTTTTCCCCCTTCCTCAGATGGGAAAGAAAACAGATGGAAATAGTTTTTCTCAGCAGATGCCTCTGGCTAAAGGACTGCCTTTCATGTTTAAAGGAAAAGTTCATCATTCAGTAACAGTCATGTCTTGCTTTCCCATGTACCAGCAAGGCAGTGGTCTTATCATGGATTTTTTTCTTCATTCTTGCAAGGGACACATTGATATTAATATCCCTACCCCTGGGGTTTTAAAAGAACACACAAAAGCTGGAAAAATCCCCCCAGAAGTTCAAGCCAAGGTGAATTAAGAGAAAGGATTCAGCTCTCTACAAAATAAACCAACCACCTCTCCATGCCCTAAACATCTACATAGATATATTCTGTCCAATCACTGCATCCTATGAGTAGTAATGAATTTTCCTTATCATACTTACTGCTAAAATTGCCATCAAATGCATGTTGAGGAACTGAGCCCCTAGAGATTAAAGGTCAGTTTTTCAACTGTGTTAGCATTCAGTGTCACAGACTGAGATTTAAAATATTTTGAAGTACTGGAAAGAGAATGCAGTTGTAATAACTCCATTACCACTCATGACCTTCAGACCATGAGCTGCAGAGTTTTTCTCCAAATGAAGGTGCACAAATCCTTTCAAGACCTGACCCCATTCACTTATCCAGGAACATAGAAATTGTCTTGTAAAGAAAAGTACTGAACCTGGATCCGCCAAGGTCTAGCAGGAAGGAGCAGAAATTAAGATATAATGGCTCCCAGACACTAAGTTAACCCTCAGATCTAATGTATATAATGAGAGGAGACCAGCAGAGTTATTTTTTATTCCTTTTAAGCTGTACAAAATCTTTATGCATAAAGGAAAGAGAGCTTTGGACATGAGAACCTAGCCTCATATCTTCACAGGCCAGACCACACAGAAAATTGAAAAACATATCGATTTCACAAGTGTAAGATATGTTGTCTCTCCGTGCCTCTGCAGGCAGGGTGGGGTGGGAAACCCACCACTGTGAGGAGTTTAATCACTTGGCCAAAGAGCATGGCACTGCCAGGTCCCTGCCACCTACCGTCCCATCCCCGCCGCACGCCAGGATCCGCAGGTTCGGCACTTTTCTGTACAGCTCCAGCCTGCCCAGGGACGAAAAGGGGGGGAAAAAGGATAAAAATGTGAGAACAGCAATGCAGACATTTTTAATGCATTTTGCTGAGTGACAGTGTAACCACCACTTACTGCATTTTCAAATATTCATTACTAAGAATATGAGCAGAGGTGGAAATGCAAAACCACTAGGATGTGAAATGAGGCCTTCCTCCATGTCAGGCAGCACCTCCTGACAAGGGTTTGATCAGTTTAGCATCCTCCCAGATTTTCATATTCCCTCTGGGGAGGTCAAAATCTTTGATTTTTCTCCTACCCTAAAGTAAACAAATTTAAACACTGAGGTTTTAAAACAATATTTAATGTTCTTCATCATGACTTGTTGAGTTACTGTTTCTGAGTCTTGTATAATGTGACAGCTTCTTCAACTAGTGACTGTATTTTAACACCACAGAAGGCAAGAATATGTAATAGAGTTCTTTCTCTGGATATGTGATCTAAATATCAACAGAAGAGACCAAAAAAAGCACCCGTTGAAGTCCCACTCCTTCAGTTGCACCCTTCAGAAAGCCATAATGAAATATTTTCTAATGAAGGTGGGGACATTCACATGTAGAGAGCTGAGTGACCAGAGGAACTAACCCTCCTTTTCCCCATTATACAGCTCTGAAAAATCTATGTCTAACTTAAAGCTTCTAAACATCATGAGAGAACAGCAGTGCAGGTGCTTCTGCAGGAGAATAAAAAGCTTGGGTGCCTTGAATAGGAAACACTTGGACTGCTCTTCTACAGGCAAGTATTTCCATTATTACTGTAAAATATTTATAGTAATAAGATTTACAAAACATATAAAACATATTTACAAAACATGAAAGTAGTTCTGAACAGATGGTTAAGAAAAGCCAGTATCCCCATGTCAAGTACTACAGAAGGATGGTTTCTCAGCCCTTGGCAGCAAAAATCAGCCCTTTAAAGAGAGGCACTCTCTCCCTTGGAAGAGGTTTGCACTTCAATTATTGTGTGGCTAAGCTGAGTTAGTTACTCCGTGAGCAGGGACAGTTGCACAGTGCTGTGGTGTGGTGGTCTGGAGGCAGCCTCACCCCACTGGAATGCTCATTCATTAGGGAATGGTCAGGCATTGGGATCCTCAGCGAGCCTTGGAGCCATCTGGGCCTGCCTCTGTCTGGACATGGAAGCAGGTCCTTGTCTCACAAAAGCCCCCACACTACAGCCCTTCCCCTGTGGCATTCACGTTTTCTGGAAAAATCCCTTTGCCCAGCATTTTTCTCCTGGGAAGCTGAGAAGCCTCAGAGAAAAAGGAAAACAAATTATTTTCTCATTTGTTTCTCCTGTGCTGCGCTCACATGTGGAATGTGTTTGCAGATTGTTTCATTGGTTTCTGCTGAGGGTTGTTTTCACTCATTGGCCAATCAGGGCCAAGCTATGTCAGGACTCTGGAAAGAGTCACGAGTTTTCATTATCTTTTTAGCCTTCTGTAAGTATCCTTTCTGTATTCTTTAGTATAGTTTAGTATAGTATTCTTTAATTAATATAATATAGTATCATAAAATAATAAATTATCCTTCTGAGAACATGGAGTCAGATTCATCATTCCTTCCTTCGTCAGGACACCCCACAAATAGAATATTCCCCTTGCTACCAAAACCTGGATATGTAAACCTCACACAGTCACTAATCCAGCCAAGCTGGATCTTTTCCTGTTTTCCTGACCAGATCAGAAATAGGGTGCACAGCAATGAAGGCTCCAGTACTTACGCATCTCTCGGCCCTTCCTGAGAGAGATCGAAGACCTGGCGTGGATTCAAATACCACATAAACATTTGGAGAACCTTGGTGCCCTGGCAAGAAAGAAAAATCAAAGGAAGGGAAGTTATGAGCAGTTTAATGATTATTGGAAATAATATTGTGCATTATTCACTGTATTTCAACTGCTTTTCTTTTTTTCTGTGCTTAATAAAGCCAACATAAAACAAGAAGACAAACTGGAAAGTGGCATAGCAAATGACTGCTCTGTAGGATAGCAATCCAGGACGAGGTGCACATGCAGGCATATAGACCCATTTCAACAGCACAGATCACTAATGATCCAAAAGAACAGGCAGTTGGGGTCAGACCAAAGGTTCATCCTCCCACAGCAACCTGTTCTCCTGCTTCTCACCACCTGCAACAAGAAGAAACCTCTGTTATCCCACCTCACCCTCAGCTATCCATGGCAGAAAGAAGTTGCACAAGATTGTAGCCAAAGTCTCCATCACATTGAACAGTGTGCTGCCCAATGTCCAAGCAGTGACAGTGCTCTAGCCTCCACCATCACCACAATGATCAATCATCATTGTAACATCTACCATCTAATGCAGCAGGAGTCAAGGACTTTGTGGAGTGCAGCTGTCCCAATGGTTCCTCACTCTAAGCAGCGTGGCCAGCACACCACCTAAAGGTATAATTTCTATTTTCTCAAAGTCTGAGGTTCATACTCCCACTCAAATCCCTTCCTTCACGTTCTGCCCAGACACAAAGTGACAGGATTTCTTACTAGTAGCAGGGAGCTAAGAACTCTATGGGCTGAACTTATGCTCTAATTCAAGAATGCCTTTCAGACATGGTCTGAGGGTACACATCAGGAATTTTCCATGGCTATCCCTTCCTGGGAATGGCTCTTCTGCCTGACACCTTCCCTGAAGGAAGAACCAAGAATAGCAGTCATAGTACCTAGGAAAAGGTATAAGAGAGAAAATAAATGTGATGTTTGCCATAGGTATTCTTCCAGTCTCAGTTGTGTGTAGTTCATAGAACTCTTGAACCAGAGGGAGGTACAGGACTTGACAGTTTTTCACTTCCAAATATCTCCTCCTGTGTAAATGTTTAGCATCCACAACACGTCCTAATGTAAGGAGTTTCCCACTGAACTATAGATTGTGAGAAATTTTTCGCTGAACTACAGACTGTGAGGAGAACCAGCTTTTTCCTTTTGTTCTGAATCAGTCTAAACAGTTTCATTTGATACCCTCTCTAACTCTAACAGAGGAGAAAATGAGTAGTGCCTGTACTACCCTCCATGCTCTATAGGCCTCTGTTCTATCTTACACCAATCTTTCCTATTAAAAGGCCTTGTTTATTGAAAGTCACTCCAATTCTTTGATATTCAAAAAGTGACAGAACAAGGGAAATATTCACTTGGGTAAGTACTCATTCCAAGAATCATAAGGAAGAAGTCTGCTGCATTTTAGTCACTGCAAATTGGTCTCTGTGGTACCATTAATGATTTTTCTTAGATATCGTAGGAATACGTCATTTCACATTCAGTAGTTGCAACAAGCCTTTCCTAGCAAAGCTAAACCATTTTTTGGATAAAGTCTAAAAGCTTCACTGGAAACCTAAATTCCCTGTGAAAAGATGAAATCTTCTGAAAAATTCCAAACTGTCATTTTAGATTCCTTTCAAGAATCTGAAGATAGGAGGACAACCACTCATATCCATTCCAGTCATCCAACTCTACTGAAGTAGAAAGGCCATTCCACAGCAAGGACCTCTTCTGAGGAAGGTCTTCAGTCTTCTTCAGGCATAGAGTCGAGTCCTTTCTATCTGACTGGCCAAGAAATAGAGGCATTTGCAGGAACCCTGCTGTTAAAATCCAGGCCCAGCTGATCCTCTTACCTGATTCCCTCCACTTTTTGGATTGACAAAAACCAGCAGTGGCTTCATGAGTGGAGAGGAGATAGGTTTTATCACAAAAGGCCGGCCTTTGTTATCCTGAAGCAAGAAGCAAGAAACATATTCAGTACAAGGGATGCAAGATTCTTTGGCATAGCACACACAGAAGACCCAACCTAGCTCTGACAAAACTACCTCAGGTACTGGAAATAGTACAGCCATGTCAATGGGGTGAGAGCAATTTATCCAGCTGAGACAACAGAATAAAATAAGAGGGGGAAAATATAATTTCAGGGTAGCTTACAACTATTTCAAAATTCTTTTGAGATTATTTCTGACCCTATTCCCCACAATTATTCATACAACACTAGGTATGTGTCAGAGACAGTGTTATTTCTAATACAAACAGTTTTTCCAAAGGAAAATAGAATGAGAAGTTACTTATTCCATGAATTCCATCAAACATAGAAGCTGCATAAGTACTTATTTGCAGATAATCTGCTCTCAAATTCTTGGCCTCGGTGCTTTCCTACCTTTGAACAAATGCCACAGATCCGACATGATACATCAATGAGAAAACTATTTGCCTCCCTACTCCGTAGCCCCTCCAGGACACCCCAGAGCCCAGTAATGAGGGCACTGTCCTGGGCTTTTATAGACACAGATTGCAGTTTCTGGTCTGCAGTTCTCCCACCATGCAAGAAAGGACTTGAGCCAGAGAGCCCTGGCTATGCAGGGGTGAGTCTCCCTCCACCTGTCCCATGAGGCTGCTTGTCTATATAATTAATCCACTAGGGAGGATATGGAAGCAAGGTCTTCTATAGACAGATGGTAAATAAACCAATAGATCTATAAACTGCTTTCTCTCTCTGTGGTCCAACTTTAATACGAGATCCCCTGAAGAAGATATCCTAAAACAAATCACATCCAGGACACAGCCTTGCATCAGTGCATTCACCATGGGTTTCACAACCCCAGTTTCACACCCCTGTTCTGCTTAGCGAAAAAAAAGGGTGTGAGCTGAGTCTCTTACATCCCAAGGGAGCACACTTTCTTTAGGGTGCTGATCCTTCTGACACAGTATGGTACATTGTTTCTTAAAAAAAGAAATCAACTCAGAAAATAAAACTTTTCATACAAATTTTATCTCTTCTAACAACAAATTCAATATCATGGAATTTTCCAGGGGGAAAATATATTAAACACTTCCGTGAAAAAAAAAGGGGAAAAAAAGCCCAAAAACTTTTAAGTCCGTGTTTAGGCATTTAAACAAAAGGAGCATGATTTCCAAAACACTTGAATACCTACATCATTTCCTCTTTTGCTGGCTTTTCTTTTAAAGGACGTTCTCTTCTTTCGCCTTGTTGAAGTCTTTAAGGAGTTCTACATCAAAAGAAAAAAGAATACATGAAAAGCAAAACAAAATTTAGAAGACAGGCCCAGACAGAGCCCCTTTACGAAGCTCTTCCATGCATGTCCACTTGGAGAATGATAAGAGTATCTGGCACATGCTCGAGATTTAAATTACATGCGCTGCATGCTTTACACTTCCACACCACCGTTTATGGAGAAAGCCACACACGGAGACCAGACTGGTGCTTTGGAACTGGAAACTTTCCCACGCTGTGAGGGGGGAAAAAAGGTCAGATGCTCCCATAGACTCACATAACACCACATGTTGTACCTGCCAACCCTCCCAAAAGGGGTAGGAGACGCCCGTTTCCCCTTCGGGGCTCCAGTCTCCTGCCCAATCAGGCTCGTCTCCTGGTATGGAGACCACCTGCATAAAGATGTAATAAAAAAACATGATAAATAAGGTATTTTTCATGTTTTTTTGTTTGCTTTTTTTTTTGTTTAAGGAAAGAAAACAACAAGTTTTAGCTCTGGCAACCATTATGACTCAACATAACGAAGGCCACGGCATATGATGCTGGCACTGTAGAGTCAGTTCCAGCCTATCAAGAAACTTGTGCGATCATCTGCTAAGGAACAAACTGAATTGCTGATTTTTAAGGATTTAAGTAGAGAAGGTGTTTGTCAGCTGATTTTTTGTTGTGTTTTTAAAAATTAATACCACTTAACTACATAGGAAAAAAATGTACAAGTGCTTGTATTTCTGCAGAATCTATTAAAATAGAACTTATGTTAAGGCTATTCTCCAGGCAGATGACAGTCTGCTCAGTGACACAGAGCAAAAAGGTGTTCTGGTGTGATAAGAACAGTAAAAAGGGGATTTTTATAATACTTTTTTATTTATTTTAATTCACTAATTGAAGTTATACCTGCAGGAAATCCTAACCATTTCCATAATCGAAATTTTGTCTTATGGGAAATACTCCAAATATTTTTGCAGTATTTTAACTTCTAACCATCACCAGGAAACAAAGTAGCATGAGAAATTAGAAGAAAGTCCATTGATTTTTTTTTTCCTGGTTATAAGGAGGAAAGCAAGATTCCCTCAGCTCATCTGAAAGTTCTTTTCTGTCCTGACCTTGATCAGATGTGTACCACTAAAAAAGCAGAGATCATCAAATCTGTAAAAAGTGATGTTTATTCTTAATCCTGCTTGCTATCCAACATCAACAAGAATAGCTACTAAGTTTTGCTTAATACTCATCAACCGCTTCCAAAATTTCAAGACTTGGGTATGACACACCAGATTCACAGGTTAATGTTTCCACATCCCTGAGAAGAAAAACTAACAGCTATCTAACTGAAATACCTAGAGGCATTGCCTTCTATCACATGGACCAAGAGAAGCCTGCCACAGAGCACAAGGTCCCAAGTTCTCAGCATTTCTGAAGAAGGAAATAGTCATGCCTTATTGCTTACTGAAAATACTGAAGACAAGACAGCTCTGTAGAGCAATTACAGGAATTTGCCCTTTTAGACCATATTTTGAGAAACCACCTAAAGAACTGTTCATAAGTTCATAATCTTCCCCATGCTGATACAAAGTGATCTTGAAAGAATGATAAACCATAAAGACTGCACTGAGTACCAAGTGCATCAGTAATCCCATCTGCATGGTCTTGTGCTGCCCTGCCTCAGTAGTCACACTGCCTGCAGGCAAAAGTCTTGATGTCAACAGAAAGTTATGGGGACATTACATTCACAGCTGCCTCCCATGGGGGCCTTAGCCCAGTTCCTCAGGCATTCTCTGAAGGATTCTCCCTGGATTTGGGCAAAACACAGGTCAGAGAGGAGATCTAGTCTATCCACACTCTTCTTACCAATGTTCTGAAAGCTCACATGCATGTCAAGGGTCAAGATGGCTCAGTAAAACCCTGAATAATTATAAAAGAATTATTTAAACAATGATTAAATGTAGTTGTCATTAAATCCCACTATAATGGGGATTATATTCCCACAGTGGAGTGGGAAAAGGCATTCAACTATATTAAAGAAACAGTTTAAGGCTAAGCCTCCATTCATGGTTATAACCATTTTAATTTCCATACTAAAAAAGCACTAAATGCTGCATCTCTACAATGTTATTTCACCTATTTTTTTTTTAAATTTTTTCAAACATGCCTACACCTATAGTGTCAACAGAACCTAAAGCTTTGCTGCAGTAATTGCAACCTCGTGTCCGTAGCAGATGAACTGCAAAAAGCTGCTTAGACTTACACAGGAGTTTTTTGCAAACATGCAGCACAGTAACAGCCAAAGAGAATCAGCAGTCTTTGCACACTGAAGTGAAGAAATGGATACATAAGATCTTGTTCACAGAACAAGGTAATGAGTGTTTTGTAAGCATACAATGTTATTTAGCAAGGTACCTGATAGCAAAGCATACCTTTAAATGGGCACAATAAGTAAATCCTAACTTCCCTCTAGAGAGGAAACCTCTCCTTTGTGGATGTCAGTTTGTCCATCTTCAAAAAGAGATTTTTCATATTATTGAATGGCCAGTATAGCTCTCAGAAAGCTTAGGTAGATGAACAGAGTAATTGGGAGTCCTTGTACGGTTTTGGATGGTGTGAAGGCCATGGCCTACCTCAGATAAACCCAATGAAACTTTTCAACATTTTCCCTTACAACATTTCATCCTCAGTTTTCAAAGGCTTTTAGCGCACTGATTTTCAAATTACTTTAATAATGAACAGTCTCTGGGAAGGTCAATCTTGACCATCTCCTGGTTGTTCACAAACCACTGTCAGACAAGTCAGCTGCACTCAGCAATTGAGGAAATATAGAAATAAACACAGAAATGTAAGTGTTCACTAGAACTAGTTCACTAGTCCTCAAAGGAGGAGAAGAAACCACCAATTTACTCACCTTTAACAGAAAAACCTTGAAATTTTACAGTTACTGCCTTTGTCTTCCCAAGCAGAAGACAGACTAAATCAGTAAATCCACCAGGCAGATCCTCCTTATCATCTACTTTTCTCCCACAACACAAGCATATGGCAAGTCCAGTGCCAGAGCTAACACCACTTTGGCTACCAAACATCACCTATAATAAAATACCACCAGTCAACAAGGGTGACCTGCTTCACAAACTAGGAGATGGAATTGTTTTGAGCCCCAGAAAAAGAGAGCTGGTATCAAAGCACTGCTAACAATGCAGAAATACTGTAAATCAGTAGAAAAGTTACAGAATTGGCTTACATTACAGATAACATGGAAGAGGTATTGGAGTTTTCCATTCATGTAAGGCGGTCACTACACACAGGGCTACCACCAATTCCAAAACTGTTTGAACCATTCTGAATATTCTTCATCTTTAAATCAGTTGCTTATAAGAAGCAAAAGCTCCCCATTTAGACCATAGATGTCAGCATAAATTTGTTTTTAACCAATTACACCATGATGCTTCACTAGCCCAACATTGTTGGTAGCAAGACACAGAGTGTGGTCTTTGTGCAAGCCTAATATTTGAAAGGTGGTGACCCATGTTGTACAAATTAAGCACGGAAAACCATTTTTGCGGAAGTCAAAAAATACAAAATTGTAAAACAGGGCAAGGTTTTGATACAAAATGCCATCTTATTTACTTGAAGGAAACCACAAACAAACAGGATGCAGGCACCACTAAAATCAATTTTATATGAGCGGGGAATTCAGTTCAGGAGTTGTCTGTGACCAATGTAAGTAGTTAATTAGAGCTGAGGAAATATTTTATACCCAAAAAGCTTCTAGCCATATTTATTCTGACTGTTAAATATGTGAACAACACATTCTTTGTTACACATTCTTTTTTTTTTATGTGAAATTACAACAATTTGTAAATATTGTGTCTGTACTCTCTGGATCAAGTGATGTGAATATTTCAAAATGTTTACCAAACATTTCTATAGGGTGAAGAGGGTCATAATACATAGAAATAGAGCTGGCCAGAAACAGCAGGAGAGGAAAAATATTTACTAAGTAAACAATAAGTAAGAAAACAAGACTTCTGCCAAAAAATCTGAAAACACATCCAAAAGATGCATCACTATTTTCTAAAGTAATAAGGATGCATTTCCCATAACTCCAATGGGTGCTATTAGGAAGCCTCACAGAAATGCACCCATTGTCTGTGTTAAATACAATTTTGATCTATTTGATGCTCCAGCTACTCAAGATAAGGTTTTGCATGCTACTGACCATGAATTTCAAGGACTAGAGATGTGAATGCAAGTTAATAATCAGGTACTTTCTCTGTGCTCATGACTCAGGCACACAAACCTAACAGCTACTTTCTTTTGGCTTAACATTTTAAGCCTTTATTTAAAAGATTTTTTTCTATAAGTTATAATTACCTAATTTTTATTTTAATTTGAAGTTTTAAAAAAATGGACCAGAAAGCAAATTCTCTACAACTATTCTAAGGAAGATATACCTTGCTTTGGGCAAAAGCCAAATCAAAAGAAAATTACATGTCAGAATTTATTGGGGTTTTTTTGTTTG
Organism: Agelaius tricolor; assembly: GCF_023055355.1. NCBI lineage: Eukaryota > Metazoa > Chordata > Aves > Passeriformes > Icteridae > Agelaius > Agelaius tricolor. The sequence goes on from NW_027269263.1 coordinate 11,698,728, forward strand.
ATTTTTTTTATTTTCCTTTTTTACTAAAAAAATAAGCAAAATAAAAATTAAAAGAATTGAAGAAAAGCTTCTTTTAGTAAGGTCAAGCATGGATACATCTGTCAAATACCACACAGTTGCAGAAAATTAGCCAAGGATATTAAGTCTCTGCCAAGGACTCAAACATTCCTCAACAAAAGAAAAAAAAGTATTTCTCTAGAGGAGACTGAGAAAGAAGAGTGTGGGGAAAATCTACAAATGGCAAAAAAGCATTTTTTCTCAGAGTGGAGGTGGCTAGAAATATTGCAATGCTCTCTCTTGACCTAAAGGAGAAAGAGGCCCCTTTGGCTGATTTTTTGGTAACTGGATCCATGTATTTCCTCTGCCCTTTGTCCTTAACAACCAGCTTCCTACTCATGCTCAAATCTGTCACATCCCTAAACTGGAACTAAAGGCAGTGTCACAATTTAGGCCTTTTTCTGGTTTCATGGACTACTTTTGTATTAATGCCTTGGCTACAGCCTGAACTTCTTAGCTTCTTCTTGACAGCCAGAAGGCAGAGTCAAAAAGCCCAGGTCACTTCCTAAGGATGGACTGAAATTAAGAATATTATTCTGAAATAAAAAATTTAACCAGCATTTCTGACTCCCTGACATGTTCAGCGTTTGTTTCTTTCAGCTCAACTTGGAGTAAAAACAGACTTTCAAAGAAAAAATTATTCTTGCATGATGTGAACCCCCTTTTAATTTCTGGCCAGCTGTCTTTTGGATATCTTTTTTCCCCTGTTGTGTTCAGCAGTGAATTACCCTCTCCAAGACCTACCACATCCATCACATAAGCTTTGAAGTCCAACACCTGTTACGTGCAGCAATGAGTGTGTGGGTTTGTTTACTGCTGAATGTGCAAGCAAGACCTGATTCTTTACATGTCCATTAAAGGCAAATTCAGAGGGATGCCAGTCCAGACACAGTCAATTCTTACTGCAGTTCAAGTGGATGTTTGTGAAGTTTTTTCCTGAATTTTCTCAGCTCTATTTAATGAAACATGCTTGACTGCCTACCACACAGGGGATGCCTTGCAGTATGCTTGCCGAACTCACAGTTACAGGAACAACTCTGAGCTGAATCAGCTCAGAACAAGTCATGTTTGTTGCTAATCATCCCAAACAGGGAAATTCACTGAAGGATTTGATGGAGAGGAAGGAGGATACAGGTTCATAACCACCATGGATGTATGCTGGGTTTCAGGGAGAGAGGCAGGGTTGAACAAGCATGCCTTGGTGAAGGGGGACCAAGCAGAGAAGCCAGGCTGGCCCTGCACAGCCAGACAGGCCCTGCACAGCCAGACAGCTTCAGAAACAGACATCAGCATGCAGTTACCTGAGGTTTCTTCACCTTAATGATCCAGGTGGGAGGCACAATGACAGCAGCATGAGCCCCCAGGGAACACGGCTCCTCAATGTGATGTAGCATGAAACAGGTGACTTTGTTATGAAACTGGAAGAGAGGGAAAAAGTGGAGTCAAGAAAGACAAAGGGGAAGCCTGGAGAAGAAGAGGGTGATGGTACAAAAACTGGAGCAATATTCCCAACTCCATCATCTTCAAGTGCTTCAATGTATGGAGATTTAGGACATGTAACTAAAGATTATCTTCCTAAGCCATGTCTTCTTAGGAAAAAAATTAAAATAAAAAGACACAAACAAAAACAAACCAAGACAAACAAAACCACCAAACCAAGAAACAAAAAAAACCCCCACAATCACTCCTAGTCAAACCCAGTCTCCTGAAGTATTTTCCACTTACCGCCAGCTTGCACCAGGAACAACTGATGGCCACAATCTCTTTACTATGGAAGGAGAATTTCTGCTGAAAGCCCTAGAATAACCAAGGGGGAAAAAGCATTAAATTCCTCTTGACTATAAGAAAATATATATCTCTAACTCTAACCAGGTGAGTGTGCTAGGCAAGCAGATTTTTGGGGGATAAAACAATTCGAGGAGGTAACAGAGAAGGTTCCTCCACTGGGATATATTCACAAAATTCTTTTAAAAGGATTTCTGCAAAATTTTTCACTTTTCTTTGTAGTTAAAAGCAGTGGAAGAAATAGAGAAGAAATATCTATTTTAATTTTTCATGGATTTCTACAGACTTGAAAGTTTCAGATTTTCTGTTGAACAAAGTGTTCTGTCATTGCAGCCTTGTTAGTTCTAAATATAAACAAGAATTTGAATTTTCCTTTTTTACTACAGAATAGAATTACCTTTTTTTTTATGACAGAACAAAATTAACTACAATGTCTCTCTGGGAATGTTCTGTCAGGGAAATGAAGTAATTAAATTTATAATTTTATTGAACTGACTCAGATTAAAATCTTTCCAGTAAGTTCCAAAAAAACCCCCAAACATTATGGCTTGATTCAGATCTCACAATTAAAATAAATTATTTCTTTGCATTTTTAAAGCAAGAAAAGCCCACCCCAACCAGAAACTGCAATTTTATTCTCCTAGAGAGGAGCTTCTTTCTACAGAATGCAATAGGACTTGGCTGTAAATTTTAAGGCTGGAAAAGACAATTGGGTTATATATATATCCTCCTGCATGCAACACAGGCAACAAACAATAACATACAGTCTGTAATTTTGAGCTGAGCTAAAGGTTATTTTAGTCAAGAAAAAAATTGATTTGGGTTGATGGCTGGAGAGATGGAAAGTCCACAATTTCAGTGAAAAGTTTGTCAGTTGTCTTTACTGCTTAGATTTCAGATTTGCAGTTGGTTGGATCCTTTATTCATGGCCTTCCATCAATCCTCTCTCTATCTCTAAGTAGCCCATCACAACCCAGAACTTTCCAATTCCATCTCTCTACCAAGTGATGAATCTGTGAGCCAATTTTCTTTTCAACAAGCTGAGTAATACCTAAATCTTCTACATGCTGGAAAATGCCCAAGACCCAATGCAAAAAAAAGTTATAAACTGATTTAATAACGTGTAACAGGTCATTGCCTCACTGCTTCTGTTATTGAAGTCCTTCTTCCCCTGCAGGACAAATGAGCCTATTAGTGCTCAGTGAAATGAAAAGGTCAAGCACAACAAGAAGGAGAATTAAATAAACAACCAAAAAAAAAAACCCATGCAGAGATGCCTTGGTCTTCCGAAGTGAGGGGTTGAGCCACAGCCTGTCTGTACAGGGTGGCTGAGGACAATTCAGTTGATACTCAGAAAAGGAGGAGGCTCTACCTGCCTGCCCAGAATGCAGAAGTGCATCTTGCAGCTTCACCTACAGGTGTCCCCAGCATGTACTCAAACCAGTTTGCTACATGGACCTCATCACCAAGACCAACTCCTGAAAAGACTTGTGTCACCTCTGACTAAACTTTTGAGGCTTTGTTTCAATCCTTCCCCTCATGCCTCAGGGTTTACATTTAGAGAAATTCAAAGAGTAGATTTCTCATAATGATTTGGCATATTCAGGTTTAGCAATGGAGTGTAGTGAAGTGGCTTAACAAAGACAAGCTGGCCAGACACTTCTGGTTGGGCACATCTTGTCTGCCATTCAGTGTGAGCATAAGAGCAGTAACTGTGATACAAGTGCTGGAGCAGAGGTCTGACACTGGACAAAACACTCTTTCCTCATTTACTTACTCTAGTGCTCCACAATCTTTCTAACAAATCTCACTCCTCCCTGTTCCAAAGTGCATTAAAATAAAAAATAATTATTTCAGTCCCTCATGGGCACAAAGCGTTTTGGTGTTTTCTGCCTTGTAACATCAATGGGAAACTCTTCTCTCCCAAAATCTCCAAAAATAAAAGTCTAAATTCAGTACATTAATTCCACAGCCCATCAGCTGTGCATTTTAAACATATGGACTGAGCAGCTTGTCTGGTTCTGGATGGATCATTTTTCATTTATTTAGTAAGTCATTTGGCTTTTAGGGAGTCATTAGAGAAAATTATACAGCAATAAAAACATATTAATGATAAGTAGCAATAAACCACCACTTTCCTTCCTCAAGTTGCTTTACAAATGTGAGCTAATTCTTTCTACAGATAGAAGTTTCAGGTGAGATGGCATTTATTGGAAATCTAGCTTCACAAATAAAGTAACTGATAAAATGGATTAAAAAACCCATGCACTGTAAGTCACAGGGAGATTTGGTAGGGACTATTGGACTGAAACATAGGAACCCTCCATATTTCACTAGAAATCATATTTTCTGCCTCCTCTGAATTAGAAGCACTGAATTTCAGATGTCTTCCATCATCCAAGGATGTCTTCTGCACCAAATTAGAAATTCTGAGATAGAAAATGAATTTCACCTTTCTGAGAACATCAGGCTAACAGTGTACCACTGATTCTCCAGTGACCAGTCCCTCCACAACACATGAAACCCCACTTTGTGAGCTGCTCCTGTAAAAATAAACAGTTGTGCACACCAGAAAAAATGTACTTGTAGGAAAAGAGTGCCTGAATGGCCACAAAAACAACTTGTGTTGGTAATCCAACCTGTCTGAATAGTCTGGATTAAAGTACAAACTAACATAGACACCTGTGCACCAAAGACAGAACATAGGGATTACTAGTTCTGATATATTCTATTTATACTCACAGAAGTATTGATTATTAAAGACTATTTTCACATCAGTGTTAGGATTACTAATAATTTTTTTGCAAGTGTTTTCCTACAAAAGATTTTCTCTTTTTAGTACTCTTAGAGATACCCTAATGCAGCATAACTGTAGGAGAGATGGGTATTGTTACAACTCAAATACAGACTGCAACAGAAGCACTTGGATGGTGATCTCAACTAAAATAACAAAGAACTAGAATGGCCTTCCAAGCACTAGAAATTTCAGTCTTAACTTTACATTCAGCCCTGCATCAATCCACAGGCCTTTAAAGGGACTAGTTACAGAGACTGTAGACACACACTGCATCTGTGTGGAAGACACCCCACTCTGGACACCACAGAAGGTTAAAGAAATAGTGGTTGTTTAGCATTATGGTCTAAAATGTGCTCTCAGTCTCAGAAAACCCCTCAGCCACTGATAAGTGGAAGCATATTAGAAAAAGATTCCGTTTCATTCATCTTTAAACTTCTATTACTGTACATAGTTAGTTATGAAATGGATGCTGGACCACATGGTCTGAGTATTTTTATGTCATATTATAGAAAGAAAAAATAATCCTGATTTCTCTGATGATCTCAGCTAACAAATAGCTAACAGCTACGAAACGGTCTTTTTTTTTTTCCATGTCTTCAAGAGAAAGAAAAGAATTCTTAAACATCATGAATGGTGTTGATGCCATGGGTTGAGAACTCTTAATTACCATCCCTTCAAACACAACAGCTATGAAAGATTAGGAAAAAGACCTAATGTGTGACAGGTCTGAAACAAGCACGTAGTTAAGTTCAGGAATTTCTTGCTAAAGGATGTTGTAAATGCTACAACTTTACATGAACTCAAGGTTCAACAAGGCAAGACCACAGGAAAGATAGTTAATAATCATAGATTGTTAACTATAAAGGCATGATGTCTGGAAATTCATGAGACAAAACCAGAAATAGTTTTCTTGGTTACACTGCACATGCCAGGCCCACTTCCCTGGTACCAATTTCTCTATATAGTACTTCAGCAATAAATCAGTGAAATCACTCTTGGGAAAAGTAAAAACCTAAAGCCTAAATGAATTTCTGTAAGCTGCATTTGCACTAGCAAATAATGTGTAACAGGGTAGCACAGTCTCTGTTAGTACTCAAGAGATTACACACAAGCATTTTCAGATAATTTCACTTTGAATTAGCTGTAGTCTGGTCCTGTGGACTGAATTCCCACCAGTAACTGCAGAGTGAACTTCCAATTAAGTTTAATCTAAAAGGAATTCAGTTCATTTGTTACAAGACTGTCCCCTATGTGAACCATTGCAAGTAGTGACAACATGGAAAATTTCTTTCAAACTGCACTTCTGATGTAAGGTTGAACAGTGACAGACCCCTGTATACTCAGTTTTTCAGGAAGTGTCAGCCATGGCACATAATGGCACACAGAATATAAAGCCACAAGGCTGTGCTAAGGATATGGAGTGTATTAATTCCTATCCACCTGTTTATGGCTTGAAGCAGGAGATGGGTACATCCTGAAAACTTTCTTGATTTGAACTGTAATTAATGATCACTAAAATACTTAACCATCCGATTCCAGGCATGAGATAGGACTGTTATACAGCAATGTGTTCTACCAGAATCCTTAAGTATTCTATGATTAATATTTTTTTATTGCTTTAAACTTACTGTCGCTCTGTTTCAGTGATAGTTTCCCTTTTCTTGCAAGACAAGAGAATAATAACGGTGGCTCTTACTTGGAGGTTTTTGAAATGTTCTAGCAGAGCACATGCATTTTGCTGTTATAGGAGACTGCTTGGCCAATAAAAATAACTGATTATTTTCATTATAATTTTCTCTAATTTTTTTGTTTCCTGGCAAAAAACAACTCTACTACAACATACTTATGTTATTCTTAACTGCATATTTTTTATTTATGGGGAAAACTGAGATTTTCTCTGAAGTTTTCTGTATTGTCTGTTTGATGGTTGGATTTGAAGACTTATATCAACCAAGGCTGCCCACGGGTTTAATCCCAGCACAAGTTTGGATATGATACCTGGTGAGTTCTCTCATTGCAAAATCAATTCCAAATATCTGTAGAGGAGATCCAGGCCAAGAAGGCAGAGAAGGATGGCAAAGTCAATACCCCAAGAATGCTGTGTGCAAACTGCCTTGCTGCACTATTCCCAAGGTACTTGCTATAAAAGGGCATCACATTTTTATTGCATGTCCTATTGGTAGCTGACAATCTGCATGAGTATCCAGATACAAATCTCATTTTCCTCTGCCTGAAGCGCTGTGCCATGGAGATGAAACATGGACTTTCTTACTATTTGTAAAGAGGACGGCAGAAGTATTTAGCATAGTGCTAAATAAAGGAAATTGAATCCTTGTTAATTTTTAAATATCTCCCAATATATTTCAGGGGTTCATAATATTTAAGAAGAAAGACATTCAGTAGTTAAAGTACTTCTTCCCCTTTTTTATAGTTTTTTAGAAATAAACTTTTACAATCTATGAAGCAGAAGAAACATTAAGCAGTCTCACAGATCTTAGAGGCTGCTGGGGCAGAAAGAAAGCAACAGCCTTTCTTTTCCAGGAGCCTAAAAAATAGGCCATCACAATTTTGTCACAGAGGACAGCACTGCAAGAACATCATATTAGTACAGGGTTAGCCTAGCAATTAAAAAGGCTCAAGGAGTCACAGCTTTCCTCCTCCTCACTTTCAGCAGCCAGTACACCACAACCTCCCAGGACAAATGATGTTCTCATTCCTGCAGATGCAGCTGCCTTTCTCTTCCCACATGGGAATCAGAGCTGGAATGCTCAACATCTCAGGCTTGTCATTAGCTATTAAAAGAGGCCAAGTGTTTGTGATAGAAAAAAACTGCAATGACTAGAAGGACCTACTGGCTACCCTGAACTCCTGAATGCCCTGTGCTGTGCTTGTGCTGTGCAGGAAACCTCACCTTTCCACACTGCTTACATTTGCCCTCTTGCCTCCGCCGGTGCACCCAGTGGTGCCGCACAAAGTTCTGCAAAGGACAAAAAAAGATGTATTATAGGAGCATGGGCACCTTGCATCTACGTAAAATTTGTTCACAGACACCAAGGAAAAAGTCCCTTCAGCCAACAGAGTCATTCCTGGAGCAAAATGGACAGCAGGCCCTGCAGGAAACCTCAAAAACCACCAAAACTGTAGGAGGAATAAGGACAAGGTGGTCTTTTCTTTATCTTATTGAAATAAGGCCAGAACTAGTTCCTCAGTATTCAGGTTTTTAAATATTTGATTTTATGTTTGAGATAGTTCTAGAGGGGAAAAAAAAAGACTAAGAGACAAGAAGTGAAAGGAGAGGAAAATAGTTTTTCAAAAAACAAAAATACTAGCTCAAAGGCCAAGAAGAAAAAATGCTACCAAAAAAAGGGAAAAAGATAGAATAACTGAATGAGTGGGCAAAAGACAACAGAACAGTGAAATGGTTTCTGTCAGCATAAGTAATAGAGTGTTTCAGCTAGAATTTGTTTTACATTTATTCTGGAGAGGGGAACATACTCCATTGGGAACCAATTCTCTGTCTGAGACTCCTCTCAATCTCAAAGCACTTTTGCAGCTGCACACCAGGGGGACCAGCACACATGTCAAATGAAAAGAAATTTGTCCAGTACTTACCTCTCTTGGAGATCTGGAGCCTCCTTCTCGGAAAGTTGGTTTGCAGCGAAAGTTAATCTGGCATTGAAATAAAACTGTTAGAACTTAGAGTGAGCTGAAAGGAAAGTTATCCCAATATCTTGATCTAGGTAAGACTTCCAAAGTATTTATTATCTATTAAAATATTAGCTTCACTGGGTGAAAAAAGATCCTTACCTGGATATCAGAAAAATCTCTTTTCATATGCCATATTAATTCTCCTTGCTGGACCTCTACACAGCCCCCACCTTCACTAATGCTATGGCTGCCTACTCAGTTCAAATATTTCAACTGCTTCCTCCTTCTAGAAGGAAACTGCTTTATCCATTTTGTTTTTCTGAAAATCATTTGCAAACAAGTGCAGACTTCAGCTTAGGTCTCAAAAGGTGCTGGTAATTTCATTCTTTACTCAAGACCTTTTTGCACATCCTGTACTTACGTCTTCATAAACAAAATCTGTAGAGAAGTTGCAACTTACATAAAGAACCATGCAAATTCTCATAGATTTCTACCTTTTCCTTAGAGAAGGATGTTTGCATCCACTTCCCCAGCCACAAATCATTTGGGGACCATTGTATTGCCTCATGCAGTGGTGTTGCCACTCCAAAGAGAACAGGAGTTCTCATGAATGGAAAACATTTTGAGGAAGATGAAGAGAAAAAAAAGTACTTAATAAATAATAAGGTAGTTCTATGAGAAAAAAAAGTTTTGAGAAAAAAAAAAACAATAGAAATAAGAATAGAGGGATGTAGACACTAAAAAAAGGCCCTGAAGAAGAGAGAGGCCTGCACAAAGCCTAAAGGATTGTGAAATAAGAATGCACTAAATTAAACAAATTCAAGTTTGAGTTGACCATCCTTCAAAGAATTAAACATTTGAAGACAATGCACAGCTATGCTTTTGTTACAAATATAGAATGACCAAGCTTCTCCAAATTTAAATACAACCCTCCCCAAATAAATACGTTCTTCCCTCATTTAATAATAGTTGCCTTCAAAATCATAGTTCTAGGGAGAAATTTTTTTTTTTTCTCTAGGGAGAAAAATAAAAATAATAATTTTTTAAAAGGCACACACAAAACAAAAAAGTAAGCAAAACACCTAGTACATATAAAGAAATGAAAGGCACATATACCTAGTACACATAAAGAAATTAATTATAATATTAATCTCCTATTGCTCTCCACCTGGAATTGCAATTTGTTGTTTCACTGCTCAGCCATGGCAGGCTGGAGAGACCCAGCTTGTATTTATTTTCCTTAAAATTAGCACCTTGGCAGAGAGGGTCAAGCAGAAGACTTAGGTACTAGTTTTAAACTTTATAGACTTTGTAACAGCCCTCTGCCAAGAGGGGGATTTTGTGGTCTCCAAAACAGCACGAAGAAGCTGGGTTTTATCTAAGTCTTCATTTTCTCTGGCTGCCAATGCCGCCAACTCACTGGGCTATGGAAAGTCAGCACTGCTGGTGATGAAGGAAATCATGAAAAATTCACTGGTAACATTTTGTGCTGCAAGCATGTGCTAATGTTAATTTCACTGTGGATAAAAGCATCGGGGGTGGAAATGGTACCTCTCCAACTTGGTATTATGGCAATCACTGTGGGATTTGTCAACATGAGTCCAAATACTTGGAAAGGAAAAAGCCCTTTCCTTATAGGTTTGCTGCTATAAATTTGTTATGCATCAGCTTGTTTTATGAAGAACAATATTGCTAAACATTTAAGAGTGAAAATGAAGCTCTAATGAAAGCAGTGGGGAAATTCCCACACATATTTTTTGCACGTATCCCACCAGGACTGAAAAGGGTGGGGAGGAGATTTCTCTAGCACATTTCCAGTTAGGCATAATGAAGACAAATCTCTGAGGGGAAGACTGAAGTCAGTGATAGATATTCTGTAGGTGCTTGGGTGTGATCAAGAATCCTTGAAGGAAATGAGAAGCAGAACAGATGCTCACAGAAATAATGGTAGTATGAAGGAAAGGTTTGATGTTTTCCATTTGACAGACAAAAACTTGAATTCAGAAGTTTTGAAGAGAAAACAATATAGTCTAGTAAATACAGGGGGGAAAGTTCACACTAGCATCTTATGCTGCACTGCTCGTAATAAGTATAGCTGTCATACCATGAATTATGTTGGCTTTACTTGGGGAATTGTAAAAGGCCAATTTTGTACATGACAGGATACTCCATTTTCAAGCTTCAATTTTTAATCTAGAATCAGAGGCAATTTATTCTTAAAACATTAAAAATGTGAAAGCATTCTCTAGTTTTTTTCTTTGTTTGGTTTTGGGGTTTTCTATGGTTCACGGGGTTCAAAGAAATATATTTTTTTTAAGAAGCAGAATTTTAAGCCAAGTTTCGTTCACAAGTACATTGTTAAAACAGCTGTGAAAACTTTGGCACAGAGCGTTTTCCAGCTGAGACCTCACTAAAAGAATTAAAAGCATGTTGGCTACGTCAGGCTCCAGAAGGTGGCAATGTCTCACCTTCTCTAGCTGCTCCATGCAGGCGTTGTGGACCACGATCTTGCAGGCAGCACACTTCCTCCGCAGGGCAGACTTCTGCAACAGCAAAGGGACAGTGTGTGTGTGTGTCTGGAGCTGAGCTATGCCCAGGGGAAAACAAAGCCAGCTGAAAAACAAGAGATGTTTCACTCTCTATGCAATACACTTTATTTTTTCCCTCCATTGGTGCTCTCAGTTGTGGGAAAAACAAAAAGAAGATAGATAGATAGATAGATAGATAGATAGATAGATAGATAATAGATAGATAGACAAACACACACATAAATAAATAAATAAGAACTGAAGCTCTTCTGGTTAAAAACTGAACTTTTCTGAAAAAAAAAAAAAAAACAGCCACAATACTCCAGCTTGTGAACTAGAAGTGAATGCTCCCTTTAGGTAGGGGATCAGGTTAACACTGCAGAGCATCACTCTAAAAGTGAGCATCCTACAAAGATGAGGAGCAAAGAGGAGAAAAATTGCACATGCAAACCAGAGAACTCACATCAGTTTGCAAGAGGTCATTTCATGCTTATCATAAAATATTTCATTTGATGGGCCTGACCATTGCCTTGCAGAAAAATACTTGGGTACTTGGGTTATTTTAGCAGAGAATTATAAAATTCTCATAGAATGCTGTTAAATGCTTATGAAATGTTACAGCAGGGACAAAATTCTCAATTATGCTGGTTAGTTTTATTAATTTCAATAAGACTTTTGAAATAATTTCCATTGAATCCCCTGGGTCAAAGCATATCAAAGGCAAGAGAATACATCCAAAAGAGAGAATGTATTTACTTACTTTACTTCCATAAACTCAATTTAATTAACCAGCTGGAATTAATTTTCATGTAAATTTAACTTACAGACTTGTGCTTGAGGGACAGAAGATTTATAAATACAAAGTAAGTTGAGATTTCTTTGCTTTGGATCTCTTACATTCAATTTATTCATGTCCATTTAAATCTCTAATAAATTATTTCTTTATAATTTTCAGCATATTTTAAATAAGCTCACTAAAAAAAACAACAGGGAACACTGCTTCAGCTCACTGCTTCCATAATTATGGAATAATTATAATAATTTTATTAATTGTCATAATTATCTAGATAGACCCTAACTGTGCATGTTCCCATGTATATGGTGTTCTAATGTTTCACCTGAAGAATCATGGCATTGTATAGCAGACCAGGCTCCAGGCTTTCACATGATTCATGACTTGGTAAGTTCATGGTTTTTATCTCTGTGTTTGCCAAGTTTGGTTTTTATCTCTGTAAAAACCATATACAATATATCATTAAATTTCCATGTTACTTCCAATGTGCCAAATCACGAGGAAGAATTTTCTCAGTTTTAGGAAGGCAAAAATCTACTGAGCAGACAAGAACCACCACACTGGGTCAGACCAAAGGTCCACTCAGCCAAAGAAATCCTGTGTCCAGCTTTTGCCAGCACTCAGTGTCTCAGGACCAGTGTAAGTGCACAGCAAACACAGAGTGACACTTTCCTGGAGTATTACCACACAACCAGCAGTTGCTGGGACTTTGCTTCAGTACTCTGAAGGAGGCATAGGCTCCTCAGGCTTGGCCTTAGTGCTATATACCATAATGCACCCAATTTGCTTGAGAAGTTTTAGGAGACTGATATTTAATTTGTGCTATGGAAAGCACAAAAATGTGCTATGGAAAGTATTTTGGATCACATTGCCCTGAACACTAGGGGTTATTAGTGAATCAAAATGCTTTGCTTTGAATTAAATGCTCTGAAGGTGGGGAGGGTGGTAATAAAAGCAGAAATGCAGTATCATGAAGAGCCACAGATAGTAACCACAAACATCCCAGAGAAGAGGAATTCCCTTTAATCTTTTCAGTCCAAGGGCTAGGATACTCTCTTGGAGCATTGTTTCAGATCAAGGACATGAGTACAGGATCCCCACTCTCTTCCCAAGCTTCCTAAATACCCAAGTGAGAGGCGTTTGGGTATTTTCTTCTCTTTTGATGAAGCAATTTAACTGAAACACTAGGCAGAAAGAGCTCCTGAAATAGCCTGAAAGTGCAACAGTCAAAGAATAGATACTCATGGATCTGAGATCACTCCACTGAAATGCTTCCATAGACAGCAGAAAAGCTTCAGTAGGAAAAAGCTAACCTTGAATATTCCCAAACAGGAGAAGGTAAACACTCAAATATGAGAGTGCACTCGTTACTGGTGAGTGCATTCAAGAGTTTGGAAAATTCAGTTCAAACCCTTGCAGTGATTAAAATTGCAGAAATTTGATCAGACCCTCCTCTCAGAGGCTGTAGCAAGTGATATATTTGCATATATTTTCATGTAAAACAGACTAGTGTCTTTTAATATTCCCGAAACACCTCAGTATTCTATCCTTTTTTTCCCTTACCACGTTAGTGAAGCTGTTCATTGCATACATTCTCACTGTGTAAATAATCTGGGTCAATCAAAACTGGTTTGGACTATTTTCCTGAAGCAATCAAGTCTTTACTAGAAGACTTTTTGCCCTTTTTGCTCTCCTTTTGGAACACAGGCAAACAATTCAAGCTCTCAAGCAACTGAGCACTGCATTAGTCTGAAGCCAGGCTTGTTACCTCAGAAAAAGAAAAAGAAATCCAAAAATAACTCACTGAGAATTTGACTTGGCAGCTCTCCTCCCCCAGGTAGCAGAGGTCCCCAGAAACATTAGTCTCTAGCCACAGATGCTCTCCATTCACAGCATTTTCCTGGGAAAAAGATATCATTATTAATCTGTTTTGTGAAATTCAGCCATGTGAGCATACAAGGAAAAAAATCTGATAGTCAACAAATTTTAAAAAAAATTTTAAAAGGCCAAATAAAAACCAACTACCACACCACCAGGTATTGCTTTGGTTTTCTACAGCACAAAGCCATAGCATACAATAGCATTACCCTGGCTGACCATCCCAGCTTAAAAGATGCTGACAATACACAATGATGTGTCACCAATTTGAACACACTTCAGTTAAACTTTGCTGATGTTCTTCCCACGTGCTGCATAGTTTAACTGGGAATTCAGATTTCCTAAGTATGGGATGTACACAGAATTTTAAAGAAACAGAAAATCCAGAGAGATGAAACAAAAACACAACAAATGAACTTTCAATGGGAGAAACAAAAAAATTTAAGAATCAAGCACAGGAGTAAAAAACAACATGCTGACTGTACCCTTAGGATGGTAGGACAAACTAAACTAGGGAAAATGCTTTCCTTTAAATAGCTGGGTCAACACTCTCTTTGTGAATACCTCAATAAAGCATTACACTACCAAGAGAGACTAGACTTGAACTTTATACATGAAAGAACAACACATTCATCTGAGAATGCTCTCCAAAAAAGAATCTACCTAGCACACTGACAATTAGGAGTGATCAACAACTAACATCATAGGATAACACCTAACTTTGTCTTGACAGCCTCATTTGACCCAATTTGTACCTTGATTCTATGCAAATTCTTGTTCTAGAGAGATTTGATTGTAGAGAGACAGTGGGTTTCACTTGCCTGCAATCCTGATGTGACTAAAAATCCCTGAAAGTCTACTGTACACTACTTAAGCAAAGTGAATAAACAAGAATTCTGTTCAGCCAGAATTAGAGCGTGATAGAAAATGCTTTGACAGTCTGACATTTGCTTCCCACACTGCAGAAGTCAGAAATGATGATGCTCACCAAACAGATGGCGTCCGACAGCAGGATGCTCCGAAATAGCCATCTTGGAGAAAATAATTTATTTAAAATACCACTGTCAGTTTCAAAGTGATAAAATGAGATAGCTTCTCTTGATATGCTGATTTCTTAGGTAATGCAGAAAAGCACAAGTAGCGAAATCCTTTTCCTTCTGGAGTGCATCCACAACAGCCAGGACTAGGCAAGAGTGCACGTGGTGCCTACCCCAACCATGTTATTCACTTCCAGTAAAACTAGAGGACAAGACCAATACTGGCTGTTTTTTGGTGAGAGGTCTACTTGTCTGCAGGTCTTTAACTTCATCAGAAGTGTTCTAATTCCCAGAGCACAATAGTTTGAGTAAGGATTTTCAACACTTTTATAATTCAAAATAATTTCTAAGAACTTGCACTAGCTTAAGAAATTTTTCAAGCCCTTCTTAAGGGGTACATTATTCAGATTGTAAACTCTGTCCCTCATGTGTGTCCTTATATTGCAGCTATTTTGTCTTCAGTAGCAGAATACAAGCTCACCAAAGAGTGCTTGACATGAGCAGATTCTCTGCTGACAAAACAGTGTCAACTCAACATTATAACCCAGAGGAAAATCTCATAGGATATAAAAAATTCTTAGCAAAGACTAACTCTGAAAGCTAAAAAAGAAAGCACACAGCTCAGGGACAGAATTTTTAACAAGGAATAAAAAAAATCATATTAAAAAATAGATTAACTACCCCTCCATTTGGACCAGGTCCACATAACTTGCCATCAGGATTTCTAAAGATAAAGTGGCCTATTTCCATAACCTGGTTTGGACTGTTTGTTCTCTATTGTTCCAGATTATATCAGAGATTTACTTGTCTTTACTTTACATCACCATGTAAATAAAATTAGTTAGTAGTCTACAAGGACGACCTTCAAGTTCATGTTATTATAGAGTTCTAATACAACTAGGCAATAAAAATGTAAATAACCTGATCTGGTATGAGTGGCACACCTCCAGACACCTGCAGCTGCAGAAAATTTCACAGCACTGCATGTGAAAACTCTCCATTTCAATTCCAGCAAATGGACTTTTGGAAAATCTTTCATCCTGAATCAGAGCACAAAGATCAAACTGCCCGAGATGAAATTCCCTCCCTCAAAAATCTTTCCTTCTCAGTTAATTTTTCTCAATAAGATCAAAGGGAATTTTTTTAACTTTACTGTTTTAAATTTTACAAGGCTCTGTAATTTATATGATGAGATATTCTCTTGCCTCTTATGAAAATCATGATATAGTCAAAGGAAGTGCTGTGACCTTTTGTAAGCCAATTTTTGATTCACTTCTGACAGAAAATTTTGAAAAATTCAATACATTTCTATGAAGCATTTTGACTTCAAATAAGACAGTATTTTCTACTCCAAAAATTTACAGACAATATTCCACAACATGCTGGACAAAAGGGCACTCATCACCACCTACCAACACAGACGCTGACAGAGGTCCCTGGAATAAGCTCCTATCACCTCTAGGATGATATCCTGTTTAACACAAAGCTAAACCACAGTAAAGGTTCTGTCATCACTTGGATATTTTGACATAGCCTTTTCTTTTTCCATTAAAAGTTTGCCAGTTTGCTTTATTTTGTACTTGATGTCTTTATGTTGGCTTTAGGTTTAATGGCTTTTAAAGAAGCAGCTGTTCTCTTTCTGTCCCTGAAGACACCAGTCTCACGCTCTTGCCATTTTCCTCATGTTGAATCTGTGGCTGTAAAGCTACACATAAAATTAGTTCAGCTAATGGAAAAAAAAAAAAAAAACTAGCTATCTTATTGTGGCATTCACATTTTCTGGAAAAATCCCTTCACCCAGAGTTTTTCTCCTGGAAAACTGAGAAGCCTCAGAGAAAAAGGAAAACAGTAATTATCTGATTTTCTTCTCCTGTGTTTTGCTCCTCTGGAATGTGTTTGGAGACTGTTCATCCAACAGGTCATTGTTTCATTGGATTCTGGTGTGAGTTGCTGTCACTCATTGGCCAACTGGGGCCAAGCTGCATCAGGACTCTGGAGAGAGTCACAAGTTTTCATTATTTGCTTGTTAACATTCAGTAAGTATCCTTTCTGTATTCTTTAGTATAGTATAGTTTAGTATTCTTTAATATAATATAGTATCATAAAGTAATAAATTAGCCTTCTGAGAACAAGGAGTCAGATTCATCATTCCTTCCTGCCATGGGGGACCCAGCAAATACAATATCTTATCCACCAAATCAGCTAGACAAAATGACTCACCCTGTGACCACATAACTTTGGATCTGACACAGAGAGTGGTGGGTTAAAGATGGCTTCAGTGGGACTGATGCTTTTGGTGTCTCCTCAGCTGACCCATCAAATCACACTTTTGGGCTGACACATTTTGCTCTGACTTGCTATGTGGAAAATGGATGCTGTCCATCATTGTGGATAAAACAGCAATGACTGTGGCCTAATAAAGAAAACTGTGAACTCTCTCTCCTCTCCAGCTTCCCAGCCTTCACAAGTGTCTTGGGAAGAAAAAGAGCCCCTGCTCAGTGAAGCGGAGGCAGCAGAGCTTTTCTGGCAGCCTGGCTCACAGGGGACACACCATCTCAATATCTCTCCATCTCCCAGGTGGAGACCTCCCATTTGATTGCTCCTGATCCATTACCACCTTAATAGCAAACAAAAATAATTTCAGTATAGCAAACATTCCTTGCATACAAAACAAATACCACACATAATCCCCCCTGAAGTGGAAGAGAAGTAAGAATTCAAGAACCAGGATTTGGTAGCCATGTAATTGCATGCATGTGTTCACGACTTGCTGTGCATATTTCACTGATTGAACTAGATTTCTTCAAGCTCTCCAGCATAGTAAATGACAGAGCAAGAGTTACCATTTTTCTAACACCCACCACTATCTCCATACCTCACTGTTCTTCAGACTGCAGTCAGCATGGTTTCAAAAGCAATGAAGATAAACCTGGCTGTTTTAATTTGCCATGTGAAGCAGCCATACTTATTCAGCCAAACAAATAAACCACTCAGTCAGCCCAATCTTCTAATTCAAAAGAGCTGTAACTTCAATTGTAACAGGAGGAATGAACCTCTCCTCCAGTCCTTGCTATGACTGACATTCTGAAAAAAAAAAATTTAAGAAAAATCTCTACAATAAATCAGTAAGAAAATTTTCCCTTTGTTAACACTCTAGCAAGAGAGAAGAATATTCTTGCAAATATGCATTTGGGTTATACTTGTGATTAGTGTAAAATCAGTGGTCATCAATCCAAACTTAATTAAAT
This sequence comes from Agelaius tricolor, assembly GCF_023055355.1. Classification (NCBI taxonomy): domain Eukaryota; kingdom Metazoa; phylum Chordata; class Aves; order Passeriformes; family Icteridae; genus Agelaius; species Agelaius tricolor. The sequence continues at coordinate 11,716,499 of NW_027269263.1, forward strand.
CTATTTGTAAACAAAAATTATTAGTTTTGGCCCTTTCTTTATGAAATAACTATTGAGCAGAAAAAAAAAAATTGTTTGGATGTCTCTTTCCCAAATATCTTTCTGTCAGGTTTGGATTATGTTTCACCCTTAACTCTGAAATTTCAGAGTTTGCAATACTTGTGTTGCAGACGGGAACAGTACCTCAAATATTTTGCTGTTGATATATATTCTCAGTTGTAACTCCATATTAGCACATTTTAATTTGGGAATATTTTTCATGTAGAGGTCACCTATTCTTAAATTATTGCAAGTGTAATATGTGGACATAGAGCAAAATAAAACAGCATAGGGATAGGTTTCTCCTTTCCCCCGCCATGCTTTCCAACATCTCTGCATCAATTGCCTTTTGAGATACCCCTAAGCCTCAGCTGAGGGATCACCTGTATACAGAAGCAGAATGACAACATTTGTCTTTATGGAGCAGCAATGTTCAGATGCTATCAACAGAAATGATGATTCCCTATGTCCTCATGAACCACTACTTTGGCTGATAACAGTTGCACTGCAGCAACAAGAAAAAAATAGACATTTTCTAGGTGGGCACTTTCTGCAAAATCACTGCATCCTCTACACCACTGGAAAAATACAAATATATGGCCACCATTCTGAAATATGACAGACTTATTTTCTCTTTAGAGCTCTCTGGAAAGAATATCAAATCTCAAACCTTCATGAAAAAAGCAGTAAAGCAGAACTACAGATCCAGAACACAGCACTTCAAGTATCAACTGCACACACAAATTCAGCAATTTTTAAATATGCATAGCGGTTCCACTCATCACTGCATAATTTGAACTAGAATTCCTATTACCTCTTCATCTTTTTATGTGACTAATGGAATACCCTGGGATTCTCCTTTTGTCATGAGAGCATATAAATATAAACATCTCTTCAACTGAATGCTTAATTCCCAATTACAAAACTTAGCCTTGAAGACCCTCTAATGGAAGAGAAGTCCATCCTTCAGTGAAAAAGTTAGTATAGCTTTTAGGAAGTTATGATAGAGAAGCCAAACCATTAATGGGGAAAAGAAATAAATTTATCTAGAATGAGGGAAATGTTTCATCATATGTAAAACATGTGCTACTGTATTAACACATGCAAGAATAATCCAAGCTTTAGTACATCATTAACATCATTAGGCACTTCCCAACACTTGCTGTCCATGAAAGTAAGCAGACAGAACTACTGACTAGTGTCAAAAAGGCACAGAATATAATGCAACAGACTCCTTTAAAAGTCACATTCACTAATTTTAAATACCTCACTGATATAGGTCACTTCGTGTCCATTTGTCTAGCCCATACCCCAATCAGTTTATCTACGAGGATGCTATGGAAGATGGTGTCAAAATCTTTGCAAAAGTCAACACAATGGTCTCCCCTCATCCACCAAGCCAGTTATTTAATGTGTTAGGCTGGTCAGGCACAATCTCCCCTCCATAAATCAATGCTGAATACTCTCAGTCACTTCTTAATATTTTTGGAAATTACTTCCAGAAGGATTTGCTCCATAAACTTCACAGAAATCAGGGTAAGACTGATTAGCCTGGCATTCCCTGGATACTCCTAATCCTTCTTGAAGGCAGAATGGACATTTGTTTCACTGCTGTCCTCAGGAACATTCTCTGACCATCATGACCATTCAAAGACACCAGACTGTCCTAGCAGTGATGTCAGCCAGCTCCCTCAGCACCTTTATGTACAACCCACAAGGTCCCACAGACCTCTGTGTGTTCAGTCTGAGTATTCCCTAACATTACTACCCTCCACAAAAGTAGATCTTCCTTCTTTCAGACCCTACTATCAGTGACCTGGGATTGCTGAAGGCAGCTCTTACCAGCAAAAATGGAGGTAAAAAAAAAAAGGGGACTGAGTAATTCAGGTTTCCCATGTCCTTTGTCACCATGTTCTCTGCCCTATTTCCTGCTCTTCCTATCACTGTTCTGTTCACTTTTTGCCTACAGAAAATTTATCACTGCCTAACTTTTCTGTAGGCAAATTATTCTGTAGGCAATAATTTGCCTACAGAAACTATTCCTGTTACCTTTCCTGTTCCTCTAAGATTCTACACTAGATGAGATCTGGCTTTCCTTACTCCATCCGCGTGACATCGGGTAGTGCCTTGCATAATCCTCCTGACCTAAGCCTTCTTCCACATATTGCCAAATGCCATTTTTCAACTTTTACTATGACACACAGTTTTCTGTTCTTGTTAAGACCCAAAAGATTTCTGGCTTTGTCCTTTATACACATAACTTATGGTATAAATTGTAATATTTCTCCTCTAAAAACATTCAACTTGTGCCCAGAGAACTCTAATTGTGCATTCACAGAGCACAAAGCATAGATCAGTCAAGTTTTTTCATTGACCTCCAATAATGGAAACTGAATACTTTCAAGTGCCTCTTAAGAAGTGGGGGAAAGAATCTGAGTCTTGTTGTCTTGGGAGAAGGAAAGAAATGAGCATTAACAGAAAAAAAAAGAAGGAGATTTGGGGATGTTCAACACTCCACTATTCTAGTGGCTGTCAGTTTTGTAGGCACCATAGAAAGCAAGAGCTAGAAGGCAGTGGTTAAAAGAAAATTACAGGAAGACTTTGTGTACAAGCTTATGGTTATAACCCTTGGTAGAAAAAGGCGACAGAAAAATACACAAAGACCTGGATTCTCAAAGGTACACAGGCATTGTATTGGGTGGCTCAGTGTGGACTCACTTGAGAATCTGGGCTAGAATTACCTGCTTTATTATTCAACACTTGGGAGTGATGTCTGAAATGAAGGTGTGGGGGAGAAAGGGATAGGCATAAACATATCCCAGGGGCAGCCATTTAGGTCAATTCCTTTTTAGTAAGGCATCCCCAGCACTCCCCTCTGGTTATTATAACACCTACTCCACACACTGTATTCTGTATGGCCCTGGTGTGAAAAGAGAACCTTAAATTATACAGCAAAGCTACAAGTTAACTTGAATTAAGTGTAAGAAATGTGATGAAACTGGACATTTGTAAGTAATTTAGGGAAAAGAAACTTCAGGGAAGAGAGACAGTAGCAACAACAATAGTAAAGAATACTGGGGAGTTTAGTGCAAAAAGTCTTAGGGGACATGAGAATCATCACTTCTGTTTTACAGTAGAGAGGCTGATGTACTGAGAGGAAAAACAAATCCTCTGAGCTCGCTCACAAGGTAAGTGACAGAGCAGAGAATGGGATGCCACTCTTTGACTCAGTGCCCTGTTCACAAGTCCATCTGATAATGGCAAATCACCTGAAAGGAGTTCTCAAAAATGGAGACAATGGCCAGGGAATTCTTTCCAGTTATTACTGTGAAGACTGTGGTAGAAAATATTTCCTCCCTTTTAAATCAAGAGACAATTTACGCTCATGTCATTTAGAATTTGGAAAGATCTCCCATCATGTGTCCTTGGAGAATAATCCTCAGAAATACTGAAGAGGAGGATGATGTATATCAGGCTGCAATACACACTGATCAATGCTGCCTTCCAGTGATTAAACACAAAAATTTCTTGTCTGGCTCTAACACATCAATTGAAATATCGTTTCACTCTACCAAATATACCTCTGGACTTAATTTAAAACTTGGGGGGTTTTTCTTTGTTGAAATTCACTACATATTAAAAACCTTTGGTCCACTTCAACCTCCCCACATGTCCAAACCTTACTTCCATCATACCTCAGATTTGAGAAATACCTTTTTCTCTTTTATCAGTTACTACAGGTGGTCAGTTCAGTCTCCTCCCAATCACAGATGTCTTCCACTCACTATCATGTCCTTCTCCCCACATGACACAAAGTTTCCTCCCTTCTCCAATCAAAGTGTGAAGTAAAGCAGCAATACCAGTCTGAAAGGCTGCAAACAGCTAAGAAATGAAACTGACCAAAAATCTAAACCATAACCATGGAAGTAAACTACAAAAAAACCACACACAATTAAAACCCTAAATATTTAATCAATGTTTACCAATTTATAGCAACTCCTGCAGTATTTATGTGTAGGGATCGCATGAGGTCAAAGGAGTGAATGTTTGCTACTCCTTTACCAGGGTGATCCATGATCCAAGTCATCATTGGATCATGGATCACCCTGGTAAAGGAGTAGCAGACAATTGGCTGAGGAAGGGCAAGCTGTGGTTGTTGGACTTGGGGTTCAGGGGGCTTTTTTGGCAGGGATTGTTGCTGTTGCTTTTTCTAAGTACAGTTTTCAAAGGCGTTTGATTTAGCTGATGTGCTTAACCCTTCACTTATGTGACTGATCCTTCAGATTTCTACTGAACAGCAGTGGTGATTCACAACAGGCATTTTTACTGGCTAGCTGAATCAGCACCTGGGTTTGCTGGAATGAAGGAATAAGGTATTCTCCAAAACACTTCCAAGAGGATTCTCTGCAAGCTTTCAAACTGCAGACCCTCATAGTGAATCTAATCCAGCTTCCTGCAACACAGCCTGCAAAATTTCCCTTTAAACTCTGAATGCAATGCCTGGAGTTCAAGAACAGCAGGCAATCTAAAAATCAATTCTGTTTTGATATAGAAAACAAAGATAAACATAAGCTACATTCATCAAAACAGAAGTTATCTTCAACTAAAAGCTGCTTGGGTGGCTGGTGCCTTGATAATGCAATGTATCAACCTCTTTACCAATAGCCAAGTGTAAAATCTTCTGTATGCTTTGCTTTAATTGAGACATTTGTGAGACCTACTGGCTTATGCTCATCTTTTTAGCTCTTACCAGTGCATAACCACATGGAAGGTATGTGGGGATGGTTCAGGGGAGGTACAGACTTGCAGTAGTAAACACAGAGAGGGTGGCCAAACCCTGGAACAGTCTTCCTAGAGAGGTGGTTGATGCCCCATGCTTGCCAGTGTTTAAAAGAGATTTGGACAATGCCCTCAACAATCTGGTTTAACTTTTGGCCAGCCCTAGAGTGGTTCAGCCCAGAAACATAAAGAGCAAGACAAGGGGTGGAAACATGGTCACCATGTCTACACACTAGCTTGGGCTCAGAAGAAATCTAATCATAGCTACAAAGAGCTGTGACCAAAGATTTCAGTTACCTACTCTGCAGATGCAGACAGCTTGATGTGTGTCTTCAGCCTTAAGTTTTGGCCCATCAAACAGAGGCACAATACCCTGCTGTGCTGAAATTAGATCAACATTTGTCAAGAAGGAGGTGGGAAAACATAACCAGCTTCCAAGCTGGAAAATCTGTCCTTTTTTGCTCAAGTCCCCACAAGTTGTCCTGTCTCTGCCTCATGCTTCAGCTCTTTATAGAAGCATATTCCTAATAACTAGCACTAATTCTGATAGCAACAGGATGTCTTATGTTGGTTTAAGGATGGAGAGAGCAACAACAACTAGAGATACTGCTCAAATTAACTGCCAAAAAACCAAACACCTACAGTCCACTCTAAGGCCGCTCTTGGTTCCTTCACAGGTCCATTGGTGACTGGAATGTTGAGGGTATGCACAGGAGCCAAGTGCTGGAGGCCTGACCTGGAGATTGCTTTCCTGCAAATTGAAAAGAAAAAGACAAATAAATTGAGTGTATATATAACAAATATATCTCTCCAACATAACTACCCAACATCCTCCCCAGCCTTCTCCAGAAATCAGAAGAGGCAGCAATGCATTTCATTTCAGCTTCAGTGAAATGGTGCTTGAATGCCATCTCCTGCTAAAGCAGTTTAGGAAAAGAATAAAGCAAACCTGATCACTGGAAATTACTGTTTAATGGAGATCAGTTACTCAGCTGGCACTAAGCTGAAATATCAAATCCAGTGGACTGTCTGTCGTTATGTTTGCCAATGTTAGTGGAGTCCTTATGCATTTCACCTATTCCTTACGCACCAACTCGATCTGTCGAATCAATTTATGCATAATTCCAAATACCATTCATAGGAGAGACAAAATATGAGTTTGTACAAAGAATCAAACCCTTTTTGCTTTTACTTGGCTTACATGCTGGAAAAAGTCATCCATTCAGCATCCAATTACAGAAAACAAGACATGGGGACAACCACCAAAGCGAAGTCATAAACTGCAACCTTCTTTGATCATATCAGAATCCCTCATGGAATTACAGCTTCTTTCCACTTAAATTTCTATTTCAGTTCTATCTTTCTGGCCCAAAGTAATTTTTACAGCTCTTGAGGCACAGATGTGACCTACCTCAGAAGTCATAGGTGGTGGTCAGAAACACTTCTGAAGCTGGCTCCACAGTGCTGAGGGGACATGCTCCCTGCCTGTCTCCCTTCAGACACCCGGCCCTGACAGAGCTGCCTCACCAGTGAGCCCTCAGGTGAAAGCACAGAATGCTGCCAATAAAAAGCTCAGCTGCACCTAAACAGTGTATTTCCTACAGCTCCCCGACACTATTGCATTGTATGTATTAGAACCCGATGGTAGTGGCCAAAATAATCTTACAGCTTCAGCTGCAGTGATTCAGAAGAGGACAAATATAATCTCAGAGAGATATCTCCCTTTGTAAGCCAAACACACACATCCTCCACAAAGTAAAATGACAGGCTGTTTGTGTAAAGTGCATTTTTGTGATACCGCTCCCACAGCGCTGCAGCTATTTATAGCATCTCCTAATCTTACCACTGTCCCAAGGCAATAAAGGTCAATTGAGCCAGTGGAGACAATCCAGGTCAGCCATATGCTAAATAAATCTTTTCATTGTCCTGAAAATATACAGTGCCATATATATCTGCAGTAAAGGAGCTTGGAAGCCTCACTGCTCGCAGTGCTTGTCTGGAAAAATCAATGGAACTGAAGTAGCATCTCTTAAACCCCCTTTCTTGTGGGCAGCATGAACAACTCAGAACATTAACATCAGTCTCTGATCATCCAATACCCTCCTTCTACTTAATGTGGGCAAGACTTTGACGTTAAGGGGTTTTTCTTCCCAAAATATTTTGTATTTGATAAAAAAGGGGAAGAAGCCCAAGAAAAACACTTTTACCATCTGGCAATATATCAGGAGGGAACAATTTAGCAAGAAAGATTTTATGCCAAATATATAAGCACAACATAAGCTACACATCTCAATAACTGGAATAAAGCCTTAGAGAAATAAGTTACAAGAAACTAAAGAAATGGTTTTTAAATATATTTTTCAAGAAAACTTCCCAATATTTGGCAGTTTCTTTCCACGCTGTCTTCTGTATCAATGTAGTTATTCAGGCTTCCTAAACACAGGAGTACATTCTTGTGTCTATTTGTGGTTCATAACATCTTCGTTTATTTGGGTGGAAAGAAGGCAGTATCACTTTTTCCACTCTGCATCACTGACAGAGGTAAAGCAAACCTACTTAGGCCTGTCCTCACAACAGAGGAAGGTAAATATGTGTAACGAGTGCTTGCAGACATCTCAGCACCAAGCCTCAGATACTATTTCAAGTCAGAATTAGAGATGTGCGAACCTCCCACAGGAGAACCTGAGACTTGGCCCACATTTCTTTAAGAGGAAGCTGAGGCTGATGAGCCTTTTTGGGGGAGACCTGGCATGGTCTTGTGCCAACAGCCTGCCCTTCCTCTGCATGCCAAGTTGGATTTCTGGTTTGTCTAGAAAGTACACATATACAAAACACAGGCATGACAATAATGCCTTTTTTTTTCCTGGTGCATTTTAACATAAAAGCCTTAAAATGATCTCAGGGATTGCACACTTGCATGAACCAGCTAGAAGTGACCCTTAGGCCCAGGAAGAAGCTAAAAAATATCTACTTTTGCAGTTTCTTGCCAGAATTTTCTCTCTGAGTGAAGACCAAGTGTCAAAGCACACTGTATGCACTGCAGAAGCCTTTCCATTAAAAAAGGAGGGCAAGCTAAAGAGCAAACACATGGCCTTCTAATAAATGTAGACAGACAGACAAGAGACAGAAAAAGGGGGGAAAGGGAAGGTAGCATGAATCTGATAGCAGAGCAGATGCTGAGTATCCAGGTGAACATATCTCATATTACTCTGACAAATTACACCACCTGGCACTTTTCCAATACCAAGGTAACATGATTGGCTTTTAGTTATCTTTCCCAGAAATTTCATCTCCACTGTACTGAGTGCATGAATGAAAACACAGGCTTGACAGTCAGCCTTTCCCATAGAAGTAATCACTGCTCCCTGATAAGAGACAGACAGAAAACGTGAATCTGTGGTCTCATCACATATTCCATTCTTCAGACTCCGAAGAGCACAACTTTGCTAAAATGGGCACAGCCAGCCCAGTTGCTGATGTAGTAGCCAACAGCTAGGAAATATTTCATCATAAATAATGAGCTGTATTTTGATAACTGCTTTTTCACATCCAGTAATCAGTTATTTGTAGTAGATCTTATTAAGTGTTAGACTTAGCTAACACACCACCGTTGAGAACAGGCATGGGTACACATAAATGCCTATGTCACTAAATACACAACTAACAAAAATATCTGATACAAATTCCATAGTTGATACAACTGAGAAAACTCTTTAACTGTCTTAAAAACCAAAAGAATCAGACATTCAAGTACACTGACTTTTTTATTTTTTAAAAGCATTACATTTGCATTTTGCTGGAAAGTCAGGCGAGACTCAACCTACTTATTAGATCAAAGGATACATATTTGATCAGGGGAGATTTGAGCTTATATCCCAGCCTTTGGCTTTATTGAGCATTTTCCTCCACTGAAGGCATATAAATATCCTCCAATGAGTTCCTTGGGCTGAACAATTTTACCTGAACCTTCAAAGAGCACAACAATTAGTCAATAGTACGCAACTTACTTAAGTGCTAGTAAAAAAGCTATTTGGAATAGAAAAAGTGACTGTTGCATGTGGTTAACAGCTTTGACTGTCAATTTAGTTGTCACTGGTGTTGGAATGACTGCCTTTCCAAGGCTGGGGTTATCATCCTCCTTTGTATATGAGCATTACCATTGGGGTAGTCTCTCAGCTGCAAAGTTGAAAGAATATAAAAATGCAGAGAGACTGGCTCCCACAGATCCTACGGCTAGGACGTCTGCCAGGAAAGATGTTTTTACCTAGATATTTACAGAGAAAGGGACAATCATTTGTATAATGATGTTTAAGTTACAATAGCCCTGAATTTCTTTGAATATTCAATGTGGGTAAACTGTACACCTGCCAGCCTTCAGCTTTGCCAACTATAGCTCTAAAAGTCCTGTACAAGGCCAGACAGCACCTGTATGCTTTATGAACAAATTATATGTTCCTGTGTTTATTTGGAGGTGGCTTTCACTCCTGCAATTTGGTGCTTATGAATGTTGTAAACAAAATGTACTGGCCAATCTCTGGCATTATTTAAGTTTTCCCCATGCATCTCTGCTGACTGTACCAGGAGCCTGAAACCCATTGTTCCCAGCTTGCCTTCTGGGCACGTATTTTCCTCATTTTTAGCTAACTACTGGGCAGTGATTATTTCACTGAAACATCAATTCCCAGATTTTTTTTTGCATTTGCTGTGAAAGGAGCCAACTTCAGCCAAATTAAATAATCTGTCTGGTGCACCAACCCATTCCTGACAGTAGCCAGTAGCAGGTGTTTAGAGAAGGACTGGCACAAATTGGGTGATCCTTCCCCTGATATACTCCAGTCACAGTTTCCAGTAATCAGTAGTTTAAGGACTTCCTGAGCTGGAGGCTGCTTCCAGACCTTTGCACTTAATAGCCTGTAATGGCTTTTTACTCTAGGAATGTGTTGGTCCTTCCCTGAATCCATTTATAGTCTTGGTCTCCACAGCAGGCTATGTAATAAGTTCCACAATTTAATTATGGGCAATGTAAAGTACTTCCTTCTGTCTGTTTTTAAAATCCTGTCTGATAATTCAATTGCTGTATCACGTTGTAAGTAACAGCGAGTAATCATTTGCCTCTCTACACCTTCTGTGATTTTATGAATCTACTGATATACCTCTTAAATCACCACAACCCAAAGTGGAAGCACCCTAGACAACTTAGATTTCTGCTAATCCTGAATCTGTTCTATCTTTATCGATCTGCATCTCAATTATGGGTTTTTTTGATGTACAATTGTCAGAACTAGAAAAAAAATTCAACATCTGGCTGCACCCAAATGGTGGTGTCATCACACTTTCTGCACTGCTCTCTTTAATTATCCAAAGATCCCTTTCCTGAGTGTTAATTGATAATATGAAGTCCAAACTTGATAGCTTTTTAATCCTGCACATGCATTATTCTGCCTTCACCAATCTCACATTTCGACTACAATCTGCTTCAGAGTCATTCAGCATCATGAGATCCTTCTGAAAATTTCTGCAATCAGCCCATGCCCACTCTAATTGTGCAAAATAAGCTTTACCCCCTTTCATTTTGCTTCCAGTGAGCAGCACTACTCCCATCACTGGTCCCTAGTGGTCCTCACCAGTAAACACCCAGGCAAACCCTGAACACCACCTTATTGCTTGATACCCTTAAACAGTTGTTTAGCCATGAGGACACCATGCCTTCCACCCCTGGTTTCTGTACCAGAAGCTGTATCTTTTACCCCATCAAAGCTTTCTGGAAGCCCACAAGGGCTCCCCTTGGCCAAGACCATCCCAGTTGACAGGCCTCATGCCTCTGTCACAGCAACCTCTGCAGGATTCACAGGTCCTGGTATGGAGAGAGCTGTGCTGGCTCTCCTCCAGGACATCACATTCAGCAGTTCATTTACTAACTCCGCATCTTAGCAGCAGCTTTACCAGTTTCTCTGATTAAAATTTGCTGCTGGGTTGCCCCCTCAGCACTCTGTGCATCCATGTGACCACCCCATTCCTTTAGGAGTAGAGCTCACTTAACAGAGGATTTATAAAGCCTTCTCAGCAGTTTCTTATTTGAATTCTACCAGAATACTTAGCAAAATCAAACTTTAGTGATTAGTTACTGCCCCTTTTGTGATCCTAAGTCTCCTACATTAACCTTCCCATTTTCCCTAGGTTTGTCTGCACAAGTAGCAGCTCAGCCTAGGACACTCTCAAGCACCCTCGGCAATGAACATTGATGCAAAAAATTCAATTAGCACAGAAAGAAACAGACCTTTCAAAAGTCTTCATGAAATGCTTTCCTAAGCATCTGCCACTCCCTGCTGCCCAGGGAACCAGTGTATGGAAAAGCCAAGATTCGGGTAATTTCCTAGCCAGTCAACATCCACATCATCAATACCCCAAACAAACCTTTCCTGCCTCTCTCCACCCCTCACCACACAGAGCTGTCTGAAAAAAGGTGCATGGAAACTGGTACATTTCCATGAAACACTGCAGCTCTAGGCAGTTTTGCTCTCAGCCTCAAGCCCAGCCTTCCCTGTACCTGGAGCAGCTCATGGTCCACTAGAGACTGACCTGAAGAAAGTGAAAAAAATTCCCACTAGGACAATCTTCCCAAGTGCCTCCAACAGCAACCACAGAGCTGTAACACAGTGCATCAATTCCCTGGTAAGTTCTGCTAGGAACATTTGGATCTACCACATCAATGAGCACTTTATTCAGCTTGTATTGAGCAGGTGCAAGACCAAACAGAGCCAACAAGCCTTCCAACAAAAGGAATTATGAGGCAAAGCAAAGGGAGCAGAAAAGAACTGCAGAAAGTTGGATCAGGGTAACAGAGGAAATGCCTCTATGACACAATGATGTCTTTTCTGCATCAACACTGCAGTTCACAGGCATTTCTGTATCATGCACATTCTTTAAAAGGAAGCCTTTTGATATTCTTTCCCCTCAGATTCTGGGTACAAGAATGGCAGGTTACTTTTCCTATCCCAAAAGAATAAAATGGATTCATGGAACAGGTTGTGTGTTACAAGAGGCATTCACAAGTTGTGGCATGAATATGTTTGCAGTTTCTTCAGTGTAGACATGCAAATCATCACTGCCCTGCAGTTATACTTGGAGCTTGATTTAGTGTCAAAACAGTGCAAGTCCAAATGCCAAAGATCTCTACTATATATTTTTTCTCTTCTCTGCTTCACTTGACCAGTAGGCATATATTAAGCACCAAATTTTACCTTTTGGAAAGCAATTTATGGTTTCAATTTAATCCTGAACTGTGCTAAATTATTCAACCCCTTAAATCTTATCTTCCATCAGGAGTTCATCTTCTCAGAAGCCAGAGAAAACACACAGTTTTGTGTCAGCTCCTATCAAGGTGACCAATATATCTTGTCCCAGATCTATAAGTCACTTCAGAGTCTCTATTGCACTAAAATCAGGGTGACTTTGTTCCTGCATGCCTTCATTGGCCAGGCCCTGGATCCAGCTCATTCCCCTGGAAACTGTAACAATCCTTATCTGCAATGTGAAAACTGAATATGGCTCAGATTCAAGATGTGGATAATTAATAAGATAATTATAAGAAAAAGTCAAAGTCATGAGGAATTCTCTCTGAGCTCCTATCAGAGCTCAGATTTCCATATATCAATGGTTAGCACCCATTTCTTCCTCCTCACCTGCTCACTTGAGGGGTTTTTTTGCCTTTCTCCTAATTTATTCTCTAGATTTCTTAGCAAATAGGATAAAACACGAAGGAGACTTATGGTAAAAGGCAACGAAATTTTAGGACCAACAGGACTTCTCCCAATATTTTGTTTAAAATTTCTGAAAATATATGTACAGATAGGATGCTTTCTCTTGCCACAAAAAATGACAGGCGTTGGAGGACTCCTTGTAGTAACAGAAATGCCAGCATTAAGTTTCATGAGGAGGAAAGGGTAAAATGTGATACATTTGGTGATGCAATCAAGATGAAAAGTATTCTCTATCTCTCTAATTTACTGATAAAGAGACTAAAAAATGGGCCTAAGAAAGCTGGGGATAAAAAAAGACACAGGAGCTTTCTTGAACTGATTTATTTTGATATATTTTTGCTTCAGTCAAAATCAATTTGTTTCAGAAAAGGGTTTAAATTTTTTCTAGCCTTTAGCTTTTAAAGCTGTGAATACATCAGATCTGGAAAAGACCTTTTAGGTCATGATATCCAGTCAACTCTATTTCAGGCAAACTTATCATATGTGTGAATTCACAAAGTTAAAGACCCATTTCAAATCTAGCCTGATTGTAGCTTCTTTCTTATTCCTTCTGAGAAGCTATGCTAGATCTCCACCCTCTTCATCATCAAAATCCTTTTTTTTTCTTTGTAATTTCCATCCAATATGCATGCCCCTGCACAATCTTCCTTAAATTCACATTATTAGGATTTTCACATTTCATCCAAAGAGTTAAAGTTGAACTGACAACCAATGATTTTTTGTGATGCTTCTACAGAATAAAAGGCAGCTGAAAGTTTTGATCCAGAAATCTTTAAACCTTTGGATCAAAATCCTTTGAGTGAGTTTATGTAGGGCAGAGATGTGCAGAGGGAGTTGGAAGCTCACATTTCAAAGATTCTGGAATCAATCGAGTAACCAAGATGATAAAATTTAATCACTGTCTTTCCAAGCAAACAACAAGAAATGCTCTAGGGAACTCTGAGCATAAATGATTTCCAGCTGCATCACAGACTGGACATCAGCATTAGAGAAGATTGATACAGTTTTTTACTTTTTCAGAAAGCAAAAGAAGTCTGAATGGGAATCATTTTCATACATTTCATCCAGACAAAAATCATGGGATACGCAGGACCTGCAATCTGTAGTTCAAGTACAGACAAACAGTGGTGACAGCAAATTGGATGGACATGACTATGGTATGATTGTGATTATTTTTAAAATAATATTGCAAAATAAAAAAAAAGAGTTCAGATATTCTATGTTATCACTCTGTCAACCAGCTAAAAAAAATTAAGTTTTTTTTTCAGGATACTTCTTGGTGGCATCAGTCAATATTCATTTGATCTGGAAGATAAAGAGAAGGAAAACAAAACAAGACAGGGAGGAAGGGGGGGAATTTAGAGCAGCATTTAAGCATTAGCCTTGGAAATGTTTTCTTGCCTTTCAGATACTAGCACATGCTTTCTAAAATAACTTAATTTAAGGTAATTTCTATATCAGACCAGGATCCTTTGTTGGCATAAGCTATTTACACAAGCTGAAATGTCATTATGAGTCAAGGACTATATAGCCTCACATAAACTATACAATAAACTACTATGTTTTTCTTTTTTTCTACAAATCCAATGCATGCCTTGCAGTTTTGCAATGTAAGCTTCAGATAGTTGTTTCAAATATGGATTTTTTGGAACTTTTCCATGCCAATGAATCATTGAGTGTTCTTTTCTTTCTTTGTGCAATGTCTTTTCCTTGAAAATGGAAACACTAAAAATTGTGATTGTCCATTTCCACATTTTTCCCAGTATAAGATTTCATTTAGCATGCAAGGGTCTCATAGGGGTTAAAAATAAAAGTATTCCATTTCTGAGTATGCAAAAAAAAACTTGACAAGTTAAAGGAGATTCATTCTTACTCACTAGACAAAAATAATTTCACAGTTTGTAGACAGTGGATTTAAGCAAAAAAAGAATATTATAGGGGATGCCAGAACAAATTTATTACCAAGTATTGATATAGGAATCAAATTTTCTTCTTTCCAGATATATAAACACCTAGGACTCAAGGAAAGACCCAGAATAAAAGTAAGCTTTAAAACAATCCAAAACAACCATTTTTTTTCTTAACAAAAGATTTTGCAAGCACACAGGACAGAGAAATACCCTCTCTTCTGAAAAGTGAGTTAGACTTTGACACTGCTAACACAGAGTCTAGAGAGCAGAGCAGGGAAGGGAGTTCAGGCTTTGCCTGCACAGTTCATGGGAAAAGAAAAGCCAAAAAAAGAGAAGTGAAAGAAAAAAAGCCTACATTTACTTTTCATTAGTGTGACACTCGAGAAAGACAGATAAAAACATAACACTAGCATTCACTAACCAAATAAATTTTTTATTTTCTCCCTAAGGAAGGAAGTCCAGCAACTGAGATAAGACAAGGGTTTTCTCCCCTACTTCCACTCCCCAGGATCTTATAAGATTCAAAAAGCAATGCAAAAAAAAACAAACCAACAAGTATCTTTTTCTTTTCATTCCTCACCACAAAGACTGCACAGTTTGATGGCATCTTCTGCTGTGCCTAAAATATTGTTTTGAGCACCTGGGACAAGAGGCCCTTAATGCCTCAGAGCCTGGTAGCTGCCAGGTGAGACAAGCACCACCATGCTCCAAGCACCTGCACCTTCATCTTCTCCAACATTCCCAACTTTCTGCCTTTCCCTCTGGCATGGTTTTTATGCACCCATCCCAAGGAAGCAGAGGTGTGTCCACTACTTTCAATTCCTTCCATTTGAGGCCAACTGAAAGAGCTCAGCAGAAGGTGGAGAAAGAGAATTTACTGCAGTAAGTGAATGGCAGATGAAAACAAAGCATCAGTTCCCCACAGCGAGCCTGTGTAGAAACCCATCCCTGCAGGACCCCATCCCAAGCTCAGATTCTAATCAAAAGGTTTTGATTAATTTTAACAAGTTTTAGGATCAAAGAACAGAGGCTTAGGGATAAAATTTCATCCAAAAAAAAAGCCTTAAACCAGGAATGAAGGATGTGTGTAGAAAATACAATAAATTACCAGCTTCCTCTCTCCTCATCAGAAGCAACTGTATGGCAATACAGAAATGAGGAAAAAGTCTTGTCTCCTGACAAGAGTCTCTCTCTCCCCTCAGTCCACAGAAAGCAAAAAACTTAAGAAACAGTTTAAAAATAACTTCTGAAACTGGAAGAGAATCTGACTGATGCTGGGGTCCTACTCACAGAATATGCTGAGTTGGAAGGTACCCACCAGGACATAGTCCAGCTCCTGGCCCTGCACAGGACACCCTGAGAATGACCCCATGTGCCCAAGAGCACTGTCCAAACACTTCTTGGAGTCTGTCAGGTGCTGTGACCACTTCCCTGAGGAGCCTCTTCCAATGCCCAGCCAGCCTCTGGGTGAAGAACTCTTTACAAATATTCAACCTACATCTCCCCCTGATGCAACTTCAGGCCATTGCCTTGGGTCCAGTCCCTGTCCCAGAGCAGAGATCAGTGCCTGTCCCTCCTGAGGGAGCTGTGACTGCAGTGAGGCCTCCCCTCAGTCTCCTCCAGGCTGAACAGACCCAAGTGCCCTCAGCTGCTCCTCACACGGCCTCCCCTCAAGGCCCCTCACCATCTCTGTGCCCTCCTTTGGACCCTCTCCAATAGTTTCATGTCTTTTTTATATTGTGGCACCCAGAACTGCCCCAGCACTCGAGGTGAGGCTGCCACAGCCCAGAGCAGAGCAGGACAATCCCTCCCTTGCCCCGCTGGCCATGTTGGGCCTGTGCGCCCAGGACAGGGCTGTCCCTCCTGGCTGCCAGGGCATACATCCAGGGTTACCCTATCCCAGGTGCAGAATCCAGCACATTCCCGTGTTGAACTTCACATGAAGTGAACTGGGAGAAGTCAATTTTGCCCTCTGGGTGATTGCCCAGTCCCCTGATTTGTCAAGGTCTCGCTGCAGGGCCTTCCTACCTTCAAAAGGAGTCAACAACTCCTCTAAGTTTGTATCATCTGCAAACTTGCTCAGTGTCCCTTCCAGTCCTGCATCCAAGTCATTTATGAAGGTGCTGAAGAGCACAGGGCCTAGGACAGAGCCTTGTGGAACCCCACTCGTGACAGGTCTCCACCTCATGTCACCCCTTCAAGGTAATCCTTGGTGCCCAGCCCATGAGCCAGTGCTCACCCATTGCAGGGTGTGTTTATCCAGCTGTTTAGCTCTGAATAGAACATGAATTATCTACCCAAAAATACTTATGATTGAAGCTTATTCTTGGTAATCAACTTTGCAGTTAAACACATCTTTTCTTTTTTTTTTTTCAAATCAGATTTTCTGTAACAAACTTTAACATTTCTGCCTGGAGGAGAAATCACACCAGGTTTCACATCAGATTAAGACAACAACATTGCCTGTGTCATGCATTGTTACAGATCTCACCAGAATCACAGTGAGGCCCTTCTCCCTTCACCATGCAGCAGACACTGAATTGTGCTGCAGGGAGAGGCCAAGGCACTCTCAGTCAGGAGAGAGATTACTGCATTCCCTCCCAACCCCAAGGGGCAGCTGTCACAGGGGTCAGCCTAGGTCCCACTCTTGGAATAGGGAAACTTTCAGGGAGATACTGAGGCAGAAAAGTGCAGGCAGTACATCAACTAGTGCAGTGATCTCCATGGCTGAGATGGAAGTGGAGGTTTTTAGCTCAGCTGGTCTAGTTAAACAAATGGAGTTTGAGTTGTGTTTCTTTTCTTTTGGAACCAATTTAAGTTTAAATGTTCATTTTTCTCATAATGTGCCCTTTTCTTTTTTTCATCTAAATTCTGTTAAATTATACATATGTGGTTCTGCTTCCTCCCTGTTGACTCATCAGTTGTATACAAGCAAGCTAAAATAACCTCCACAATACAAAGCACTGTCAAATGCATATAAGAAGCAAACAGCAGGGAGGAAAAGAGACTTATTTTTCTTCTAATTTCTTTTTGGCTACAGTAATACTGGGTGCTGCTTCTCTTGTGCCTATAGAGCTTCAGAAAAGGACAGAGTAAATTGCTGGTCCTCCTTCAGGGTTGGCTAAATCCTCAGACAGAATGACCTGAAAGCTGACCTTGACCTGGATGAGATCTGGACATTAAGCTTATGACAGGACATGCCATATTACTTGGACATTTTTTTAATTTGAAAGAGATTTTGAGTGTAAATCAGAGATTTGTAATGCCACAGTCTTAACTCTTCTGTTGGTGTATTGTTTAGTTGCTGGGGTCAAAATACTGATTTGAATAGAAAGAAAATATTATCTGTTTATGCACTGGTTTCATTATAAAAAAATAAGACCAGTATCTGAGGCTCTTTTTTATCATTGAGCATTAAGAGGTGAAGATAACTGACAGCACAGGAGATGAAAATCCTTTACCACAAAATTACCAGAGCAAAAGGTATCAACTGTACAACCATCCCACCCATTTTTATGCTAGAATAACACTTGCAGCACTGAGAAGGCAGGTCAATCACCAGATTCAATCCAACTTCTACCCCATATTTTCTTAGGATTTTTCAAGAAGGGAGCCATGAATCCAAGTGTCTTAATGCTCTTGCACAGCTCTAACCACATGTCCCCTAAGATATGACTTGTGTGGGAATGCTGAGTCATTTTACTTTGGCACACAACTAAATAGTCATTAAATCATGCTGGTTTCAGGTAGAATTAAATCTAGATTAAAAATCAGCTAGAGGGAACTGCTCATCATGCCTTGAACTGGCACTGTCTCCAGATACAGCACTATTAAAAGAAAGAAAATCCAACTCTGGTGAATTTAAACCAAGTAGCACTTTGCTTGTTTCATTACATCAGCCCCACCAAGCACAGCAAGGTACAGAAATGCAGTAATATATTTTTCTCTCCACATATTTTACTGCTGTATCACCTATTCAAAAAGACACACAGAGAAAACATTTCTTTAGATAGCAACCATCTGTTGGATGAAATCACACCTTGACCACAAAATGACCATTGTTCCATCAAACAGGAGCAAAAATATCCCAGCTGCCTTTTGCTCCAGGCAGATACAGAAGCAGCCAGACCAGGATACCCTTTGGAAGATCACATACGAAATGAAACCTGACCTTTTCTTAGCATGGAAATCCAAACTAACTTAGATCATCTGATCTGAATGGATCACAATATAGATGTAAAAAACTCCAAAGTGCAGGACCAGGTTACTTATAGTTATTCACTAGGCCACTTTCCCAGTACTTAAAAAAGGACTCAGTCACTGGGTGTTATTCTGATTTTGGTACTACATCCACTTTAGAGGCAGGAATAAATTCTCCCCTTTAACTCCATCCTGTATATCCCTTCAATAAAGCCTTCAAGAAAATATTAATGGGCCGTGAAGAGAAGTGAGAGAATAAATATTTTGAGTAGGGTGCTACTGAAATAATATCATTTCCTTCTTTCTAGTGACATTCCTTAGCAGGAGGGAGAGCACAGCTTGGCCAAACCAGCCAGCTTGCTTGGGGACCTGGCCCACAGCATATGAGTCACTGAGGAGGAGGATATCCCACCCCTGTGTGCTACTGCAGCAACCTCCAGCTTCATTCTTCCAGCTGCCTTTACCAGAGAAGAAGGATGTTAAGAAGGGAGAACATGAATAAAAGGCACATAGCAAAAGACAGAGAAATCCTGAAACTTTAAGGGGAGCATGACCAATTTCTGCTCAATCTAGGATTTAAATGTACTTTTTAGGACTGATTTTTGCTGCTCTAAAAGTGAACATGATCATCCCATGCTGATGGTAGGACAGATTCCACATCCTGGCACATCCACATGAGCAACAGAGAAGAGAGGAGCAATGCTCTGCTCCCAAGTCTTGCAAAAAAGTACCTAACTGGTGAAGTTAATATGAACACAAAACCCATCCTTGCTGGCTGCCCTCACAGCAAATTATCTTGACAACTCCACAGGTGATGCTTCTTCCCTACAGCCACATTCGGGCTTTCGAGGCATGAAGTGATACTGAAAGGTTATGAAAAGTTCCTACTGAGAAAAATCCACCAGGGAGGCAATTGCAACTACTCAGTAAGATCCTTCCAGATACAGGCAGGTAACTTCCCTTAAAACAAATACTGCACTAAAGCTCTTGCACAGATAATGTTCTGGGCAACATAAAAGGAAAGAAAAATAAAACTCTTCTGTGGAAAAGCACAGCAGACAGATATGTGTGTATATATACGTGTGTATGTGTGTATATATATATATATATATAAAATAGGTGAAGTACTCTTGCTATTCTTTTGCCCCAGATTTTCTTCTATATATTGTCTGTTCCTGGAGCTGAGCAGGGATGGCCACTTCTGAACATGTAGAGACCAGTAGCTGCCTTGGTGAGATCAAGAGCCCTCATCCCCAACTGGCCAATATGGTGTAACTCCAACTCCAGTGAAATAATACCACTTTGGATCACTTGAGACATTATCCACAAATTAGTTCTTAATAGACTAGCAGTATTATATTAAATCAATTATTTATAAGTAACACCAAGCAAGAACTGAGTGAAAAAAAAATAAATTAGGCATTGTCCGGAAAAATGTAAAAGAGCAAGAAAAACACTCCAATTCCCATTGCTGTTGGGAGGCACAGAAGCAGATAACTCTGTGTATGGTGGGGACTAATACAACATTATAACCCACACCAAATACTTCAGCTTAAATTTTTAGACTATTAATTCTTACTAGTCCAAACAAGAGTGTGAAAATTACTTTCAGTTGATAACATCTTACTGCAATTGGGGCCAAGTCTGTGCCCCTCAGACTACAACAACCTGAAGAAATTGCTAAGGGAGTGCCTACAGGAGACACAGTGCTCTGAAGCCTCTCCTTCACACTCATATGTAAATCAAGTGCAAATTTCCCAATTAGCAGCACTCTAGGAAAAAACTAAGTAACAGTAAAAAGTGTACAATAAAAAAAACTGAAAAATCTACAATGCAGTGAATACCAACTCAGATTCTTACAGGTCCTCCAGAATGTCCCCTTATTTTGTTATTGTAATTGCTTTGTTTTTTAAGACATCTGATTGCAAAAGGCAATAATGAAACCACAGCCCATCCATAATGCAGAAAAGCCTGTCTGAATTTGCAGAGAAACTGATGCAGTAATTTTGGTTATAAAAAGGTCATGATTCAAATGCCAATGGCATTACTTCAACACTGTTGAAAATGCACTGCTAACTAAAGTGTACAAGAGATGAGGATGAATACCTACACAGTCGATTTGAGTGACTGCTCATTTGGGGTAGGCTTTTAAAACAACATTGCTGCTAGCAGCAGTACTGCAAGCCTAATTTTCTTGACAAGTCAGGATTCAGCTTTCTAAACTTGAGAAATGCTGCATTAACTGATGAAGACTGTAATTCCATCTGGGGGAACACAATAAATTTGAGCTTTGTTCTTGTGGTCTAGCATGTCACCAGAAACCTTTGCTGGAGTTACAGAAGTACTACATGCAGACAAGAGTGCATTACCTCATCAATAAAATGTTTCAGGAGCTGTTACAGAAGCAGCAGCAGAAAAACAAAGAGCAATATGAACTCAGGAGAAGCTATTTGTTCTATCTTACGAGTTAATTTGTAATGCCAAAATATACCATCAACTAAAATAACAGTTTATTTATAACTTCATTTTAAGCTCATAAGAAAAAAAAATTCTTTGCAGCACTATAAACTGTGACATTCCATTTCTATAGAGTGGTTCATATTGCAGATTTTGAAATGCATTATAAAACCAGCATTTTGTAGATAGAAACCAAAAGATACATCTTCCTCAGATAGAATTTTTTCCCACAGAGCTCTGGATCTCAGCTTTGATCAGAGCAGCTAATATTTTCAACAGATGCTGAGGATTGGATTTTCTTCTTTTAAAACAAATAAAATGCATTTGCTATCATATCTCATCTGAATGACTTCATCTTAAATTTAGAGCAGTATTTTAATCTTCTAATCTGTACAAGACCTTGCTCTGAGATCATGTTCACTTTAGTGTGTCCACCGTCACTGGCTTGAAATTCAGATGAGAAGGGAAAGCACTAACAATTGTTTACTGAGAAATATTGCTTTGGAGAAGGGAAGGGACTTATTCAACACTTGTGCACATCATCTGTCTCACTAACATTCCAGTCTTCAAAAAGCCTCCTGAAAATTAACTTATTGTTGAATTTATCACACCTAATTGTACAGCTCACCAAGCTCATCCTTCCCCTTAATTTCATCTGACAGGGAGACACTCTAAAGAGTATGAGGCCAGAGCCTACACAGAAGGAACCAGACTAACTAGAAACTTGCAGAAAAACTAGGTTGCCCAAAAGTAAGAATTTAATTTCAGGTGCCCTGAACATTTCCCTGCAATCCCCGCTTTTAGGAATTTCCTCCGTTGCACTGAAGACCAAGTGACAAGACTGGTGCTGCTCCCCCCAGATGGAATATTCCCCCCAAGACACCTACACACCCCTATATCTTCTCATGATTTTTAAGAGCTGCCTGACACTGAAGTAAATGCAAATACACTTGACACCTCTGGTTCAGCTCCATATGTGATGTCCTACATTCGGGGAGCTCAAAGCAAAATTATGTTGCCTCCCTTCACCAGCAAGGTTCAGAAAGGCAAAACATAACTCTTCCAAGGCTGCAATAAAAGAGGAGGAATCAGATGGCAACAAAAATTAAGGCCATTGCTAAATTCAAAGCCCCTCTCTCTTCTCATTTTACTGCTTATAGGTAAATATATCATCCAGGTATCTTGTCACATTTTAAGTTTGATTATCTTGCACTGCTCCTTTGGCACTCTGTCAAGAGACACACATATGTAGTTGTCATTATTCCAAGCAGGTTTTAACATTTGCATTTGCAGAGTTTTCTGAAGGTTATCAGAAAAGAACAAAGTTCAGATGCAGAATAAACTGAAATGTTTTCTATTCAAGAAAACTTTTTTAAAAATCAGAACAGGGATTTGATTCATATGTGGAAAAAATTTGGTGGCTTGTAAGATGAAGCAATGGGATGTATAATGTTAAAAATCTTTGGTTGAACCAGGTTTCATCTAATACCATAACCCTAACATCAACATTGACTCTACTGGTATTTTATCCCTGAGCTTCAGTAACTGTGGTAAATACTGTAGTTTCCCATGCCACTGATTAAGCCTTTTTAAACATATTCTTTACTTTGCCTTTTGTGCATTCCATCTTTCCATGGACTGTTCATGGCACCAAGTACCTTTAAAGTATTTTATTGGTCTTTACAGTAAAATACTGCAAATAACTTATATTATAACAAAGATCAAGGTGGAGAATTCACAGGATCTGAACTCTATTTACTCAATGACATATAGTCATTGCAATATCATGCAACTCGTACTAAATAAGAAACAATATGTACCCACATTAAAACACAAAATATCTGCACAGTTACTGATTTCCTTTGACACTATACAATGCAAAAAAATTATGTCATTTAGACACAAATAAGCCTTGCATCAGGAAATCCATGAACATAATAACAAATCCCAAAGAAAGTTTAGATTCCTTTGTTCATCTACAGCTGAGGAAGAACTAAAACCCCCCATACCTGTTAAGTAGTTTATATTTTCTAGATATGGCTTTCAGGTGATGAAAGTCCCATAGCTTCCCTTAGGAATCTAATCCACAGGCTACCAGACCTCTGGGACAAAGTCCTGGCTGTAGTAAATTAGTCTAGCTCCATTGGCTTCAGGCTAACTAGGTTGATTTTTCACCAGCTGATGTATTTTTACAGCAGTAGAGAGCAGAGCAAAATTAAATGTCATTTTTATAATTGCCCCCCTCATTTAACTCAATCTCTCTTAGAAGACTCCAGCACTGCAGACTTCTATGTTTTAAATGCTTAAACAGGAGGTGAAAATGCTACCCAAGAAATAAGGGTCCTTTAAAACTCCAAAGGCATTTCCCCATGTTTCCATGGAAATGGGGCTTGACTCTTTAACCAAGATGACATTAATGATCATATGCCTGAAGTCACACAAAAGAGAGAAAGAGGACAGAAATTGCCAGCTTCCCCAGAGTGTGTTGATCTGGGGCACAACCTCCCCAGGTAGGGATAGCACTTGATATCCTTTCTGCAATGCAAAACTACTGCAGAAGCAGCTCTCACAGTGTTAGAACAGAGAAGGCTTGGTGCTTTATTTTTAATTTGGCTCAGTAACCATGTTTTCTAACTATAGAAGTAAAACAAATAAATCAATGCCATCATCATCTGAGGGAGGAAGAGGAGGAGGAGGAGAAAGAAAGGGCAGCTTTAATAAAAGTAACACTAAATGTGTTGCTGTGCTCCAGCCCCCTTGCAATGTGTCTGTAGCTGTTTTATCTCACCCTGCCACCCATGGCTGTATGATGAAGACTGGAAAGGATCACTCTAGATTGCTGTGTTGAAGGCTATCACCATCACAGCATGAGCTGACAGCAAACACCAAAGCTTTCCTGAGCAAAGAGTGTGTGCCATGAACAGCAGACCCTGTTGGTGTGAGATGTTGGTCTAATGGTAGTGGAAAGGAAGCAGAGGTGTGACATGACTCATCCAGGTTCCACCTTTTCCATGGCCATGGTTTCCTCAAGATATTCATTGCATCCCTCACCAGTAGATAGCACTGACTCTGTGCTGTGCTGAGACTTTCAGCCTGGCAGATCTGAACCACAGGTGACTTCAGCCATATCTGTTTCTTCATTCTTTTGTGCCAAAGTGTCCTGGTTCTCCATTTGTCCTCACTGCAATACCATCATTTTTTTCAGTGAGCAGAGCTGGAGCCTTGAAAAGGATTCAGTGAAGAATGTGCCAGATCAGTTTGCACAGCGCCCACCCAAAGGCCAAAGAGACATCACACACTACACAGGGGCTCAAGTGTCAAGGAAAATCCCCATACTCTGACCAGAGACACTCCAGTCCACCTTGAGATCCATACATAGAGCAAATAAAGGACAGATCACATACAGACAAGTACATTTGGCAGAGGAAATATCAGCTAAATTATTTTTTTTGGGACATCAAAAAAGGATACCAAAACCCAGTATTTTCTGACTACTTCTATGTAACTGCCTCTACTTTGGATTCTGCTGTTCAGTGCTACTCAGAACATGAATCTCCTGAAGTGTCACCAGGACCAACCCATTAGGAGCTGCTGCTGAACTTTGATTTTTAAGACAGAATTAATAATAATAAAGAAAAATTAACTTTGGATCTGTAAGAAGGCTTGCCAAACAGAAGTCACATTGTGGAAATGAAAATCAGGCCTGATTTATTAATATACTCTTCTAGGCATGCAAAGCCTTAGAGAGACTGCATATAGGAAAAATTATCTATTTTCTTCTTCATCCCAAATTTAGATCCATAAAGGAAAGGGGCTCTTAGATAGTCTGGAAAGCAGAGCAGCCTGTGATCCTTTGCACCATGACAACCACAACACCAGATGCATAAGTCTGGGCAACAGATCTGTGTGGAATATTTTTTCCCCATATATTCTGTACAAGGTGTATGCCCTACCTTACACTAGCTCAGAGCACCAGAAGGTGGAAGGAATGACAAAGGCAATGCTTTTGTGCAGATAAAAATAAAAGATTAGCAAACATTCAAGATGTTTTAGGTTTGTTTAAGCATTAAATTCTTGGTAGATTTAAATGTGAATCAAAACCAGGGAAAATATATGAAAATATATGAAAGAAAAACCCACAAAAAAGACCAGAATTTCCCAAATGGCATAGTGATGCTACACATTATTCTGGAAACAATTATCATTTTTCAAAGCCACATATTTACAGTACATGAATCTCTCATATTAAGAGATGGAATTCAAAGAACAACTTTCAGAGTTATATACATTATATATGTATACAGTACTACCTGAAACAGAGGTTCTAGTGAAAAACTGAAATTTGGGTGACTCATATTACAGCTTTGGTGTTTCCCTTCTTATTTCAAATATGATCAAGTCAAAAACCTCCAAAGAGGTCTAGTCACCCTTCTGATTGTGGATTGACCACCATGCAAGCAGGTGGTCAATCCACAGCCTAAGTCCAGTAATAATGACAGTAAATTAATTATATGGCATTGAATTAAGACTCCCAAGGAACTCTGATGAACTGGAGTGCCTAATGCAGATGAAAAGAACAGTCAGTTGCTTTGTTTTGGTTTAGGTTTTACTATTCAAATACAGCAGTGCTTTGCCAGCTCGGACTCCAAAACTCAGCTTTACGAAAAGACCAGGACTAGAAATAACTCTGTGTTTTGGGTAAACTCAGCGAACGTACAAAATGTAAACACTAAACACAATCTGTGATATTGACTACAGCAAATGTATGAATCATTGTGATGCAGCTACATGTCAATATACTTTATACTGGGATTGCCTTTGAAGCTAATATACTGGTAAATCAATTCAAATGTAACCAGCTGAGTATAAAAACAATCAACTTATTTGGCTTTTGCCACAACAAGTATTCCTGCATTCTCTGAAATTCATTGATTTTTCTAATGGTACCACCAAGGTAGAGAAACAATAGTTTGGCTATTAGAAATTCAAAAGGAAACAAGATGACACTGTTATCTCGTTCAGCTTCCTACAAAAACTTGAGAGCACTGAAGGAAATCTGAGCCGGGCTTTCAGACTCTTACCTGAAGCCAGCAGCCCCACACATTCATTTCTACATCTATTGCTGTTTATTGGTAACAGAACGCTGTGCTAATCTACCAACTAAAAGAAAGTTGATGGGTGGTATTTGCATCTTCTCAAAGCACTACCTAAAGGGAAGAAAAAAGAAAAATTTCACAGAAACAGACAAGACTAAGAATAATATGAAAAGAGATGGCGTGTGGGTGTAAAAACAACTTTACCTTCCCTATTCTTTACTTTTTCTCTCCCCTGTGGTTCTCTAAACATTATATTTACAAGAGGCTTGCTGCTTTTTTCTGGTACAGGATATCTCCAAAATGAATTGTAAAATCACATCTAGGTAACAAAAAAAAAAAATTACCACAGCAATTTATTTTTTAAAGCCAGGTAAAAGGAGGAAAAAACTTGGACTGGCATTGGAAATGGGAATGAGGAGAATAATGGAGATGATGCAATCAGAAAAGCTTGGTAAGGTTGTTGGTCAAGAGCACACATCCTCAGTCTTTTTGCATTCCCATGGTTCGTGAACGGGGTCCGGACAGCATCCAGGATCAGACAGAACCACTGCAAAGATTGTTCATGAAACACTTATGCTGTCATGAAGATGAGCAAAAAACAAAACAAAACCATGATGGCATCCATAATTCCTCCCTCATGGCGCAGCCTGAATAATGTCATGAGGAGCAACAAGAAGAAAATAAAATATTGACTAACTTCTCTTAAAACAACAGGGCGCATCCAAGCGTAGAGGGATGCAGGAATTCTGTGGGAAAAGCAGCGTGCAACTGTGTAATTAAAGACTGAGTCACAAGGCAAATGTGCAAGAGGGTGGGAAAATCCACATCTTGGTATTTCCTAACTTCTGCATGTTTGATTTTGCAGTCACATGAGCACTCTTTTTCCGTATGTCACGAACACATGTCCAGCACGTAAACAAACACTCCAGGCTGTAATTCAGCATTGTTCTCCCCAAACTGAAGGGCTGCACTGTACTTAACCACTTCCTTGAAGCCACAGCCACCACCTGGTGCCCCCACATCACAGCAAGGATGGGACTCACCTTGCAGATCTGCAGCTGGGGAGGGTGCCCAAACCCACCCAGTGTTATCCTCATTCTATACAAATATCCTGAAATGGAATTCAGGTCCAGTTCTACAAGTGAAGGATTGACAAGACAGGACATAAACTCATCAGAACTGTAGATGGACCAAAAATATCCTTTGAAAGAAAAATGCAGCTAACACTAACACCAGCAACACTCATGAGCAACTTGTGGCAGCTCAGAAGGGAATCCAGAGGAGAAGTCCACCACTAAGGGAATAGATTTCAACAGCAAGCTGCCAAGCATTGTTGCAGCATCAGTTCAAGGGCAGAGGAAGAATAAAGGAAAAATTTGAACAGTACCTCTTTTAAAAGGACCTTAACAGGCTCTTTTAAAAGAACTTAAACTAGCTGCATCAACTAACTCTGTTAACAAGACACAATCCCTCCACTGCAGGAAAGTTCCCTGCCTTCTCCTCATAACTCCTGCGTGCCAATGAAATATGTGACAATGAATAATTGGACTCCAATAATCTAGTTTTTGCCATTTGAAGCATTACATGTGTAGTTCAGAAGCTGCTGAGATGTGCTGTTTCCTTCTCTTGCAGAGATAAGCTTTTGAGTTAAATTATTCCGCCTCAAAGCCAACAACTCAAATTTCAGGGGCTGACTCTACTTTATTCACTTCCAGAAGAAAGAGGAGAAAGGTCATATTTTACATTTGGATTACACGTATAAAAAAATCCAATTCTTCCAGTAATTTGATATCAAGCCTTATTTAATAGCAAGTGAACAGTGATCTTACTACATAGCAAGTTTCATTGTTTTCACTTCCTCTGTCTATGAACCAACTTCAGGCAAGAGAAGTAGGGGAGGATAGAAAAGAAATAGCAATGAATGGAACACCATCTTTAGGAATAGCTGTATTTCTGTTCCCACTCCCAGCTTCTCATCTCTTTGACCAGTCTTCCTCAGGTAACATGTCTGATCCCCATTGTCTGACCCCCTCTCCTGTTGCAAAAGCTAATCAAGCCTCCACAGAATAACAGTAAATACAATGAGCAACAGATTAAGAAATTATAAAATACTTTCAGCAAGACTGTCTCCATGCTGAAAGACAATTTTGTCTGAGATCACCTTAAGGAATATAAAGCTCCTTTGCCACAGAAGCTATCAATTCATGTTGGGACTTCAGTTCCAATGCTGCAGTTTGGCTAGGTCTCCCTAGGAACAGGCCTCTGTTGCTGGTCCAGTTGCTTCAGAGCAAACATAAATGAGCAGTGATAGTGGATCTGATTCTCTAGGCCAGCTCAGTTACAGCTGGAAAAATCCCAGCACAACTAGAAAATTCCCATCCAAGTTCCATTCACTAGCTAATGTATGTCTTCACTGCTGAGATTTCCATTCCCTCAGCATTTATTCAACCTGCTGTACTTAAGTGCTTTTGGGCAGTGTTCTCAGCTGTATTTATTTATCCAGCCACTGTCTGGCACTAACAGTTCATGCTAAGAGTTGGATTCAGTTGGATTCAACATACAAGTGACCCTGCAGTCACTGCTACAAAATCCCTTCCAGCAGTACAGAATCTGTTATCAGTTGGTTTTGGTGAGGAAAGTCTGGTTCTACCAAAGCAGAGCACTCATGAACCATTTGGTACATTTTAAAATAAAAGGCACTATTGGAAAAGAGGTGTACACTACTACAGTTTTTTAAAGTGCCTAATGGCTTTAAAATATATAAGATCTGTTGGGGTCCTAAATGGTTCCCTTGGTCCATTTCAGACAAAAGAAGTTAATTCCATACAGGTTTGGCCAGAGAAGGATATTCTCATTGGAGAGGTCTGGGGTTAAAAGCAAGTCTTGATTTTCCACTTGAGGCTCTAATGATTTTTTAAACACACAAAACCAAATACAGATATCACATAAAAGGTACAAAGAGTCTTTTCCTCCCCAAAAATAGGTTTCTCATTTTTAATAGAGACACATATGGAAAATGCAATCTTGCAAGTACCTTCAAAGTACAATTAAATGCTTTATTGACAATAGAGCCTTTCTAGCATGAGATGCATTCTTCCATGTCAAGAAGGCATTATAAAAGATAAGTTAGTTTCCTCATAGACCTATTGACCATTACTCCCTCCAAAACCAGGAGCAACTTGAATATTATTCTTACTTTTATTACTTTACTCTGTGTTGCCCACCACAGATCAGATTAAGTTTACTTCCTGCACCAGTTGAAACCATTATCTTCTTCCCTTTCAAATTCCCTCCAAAGGCCTACTTCTTCTCCATTGCTTATGAAAAAAATGAGGTAGGTAAGCATAGCTTTTGTTCTCTTTCCCTAATTTACAAGAGTCAAAACAGGGAAAAGAGGGAGCTGAAGTAGTGTTTGAAGAAGCAGAACTGAGCACTTTAACAAAAATAAATCAAACAATACAGTTGCTGGCAGTCATTGCTAACAAACCACAGTGATTGCACCACCTATCATTCTCCTCCAGACCTTTCAAATTCAAAACAGTGATTGCACTTTCCACTTTTGCTGGCATAGACTTGGCAATAAATTGCTTTTGTGGGAAAATACTTTTTAAAAAAACTAACCAAAAAGATTGGAAGCTAGAAGGAATGTTGCTTTTTTAAGTGCAGAACTCTCTGCCAAAGCATCTATTTTCTCTCAGTTTGACGCATTACCTTATGATACATAATGTGCTTGGAGGCAGCTCTATGCACTGGGTACACCTCAGAAGTGTTCTCAAAATGAGCAGCCAGAAGGGCAGGTCCTTGTGTGAACTTACAGACTTTAAACAAAGAAAACAGGGCACCCCATGGAATCAATCTGTCATGTGATTTCCCCAGGTTGTTCATTTCAGGCAAATCAGAATATCCTTGTTACTTGTGCTAATGACTAACAAATCCCACTCATCTGGCACTCCCACTGAAGAAAAGCAGTAAAATCCCCCAAACTTTATTTTTCTCTATCTTAGAAGAGAGTGATATGCAACAAGATCTACAGCTTTTTGTTTTTCTAGGCTAAGGTAGCTGACAGGAAAACATCTCTCCAGACAAGTAAAACAACAAGACCTTCATTCTCCATGCCCTTGCTGCTGGAGCAGAAAGGTGAGAGGTGCCAAACAGATGGACAAGATGCAGGAGAGATGACAAAGGACCCTGGATTCTCCTTTGGCTGATATTTGCACCCACAAAAGTGTCAAACATGTTCTCCTGAGTGGGTGCCACCCACACCATTCCTCAGCTGCTCACAGAAGAGGATGGAGACAGCTCGTGTAGCACCAGCCTCCACTGACCCAATGCTCCTGATTTCATACCCCATGTTACTCATACTCCTTGAGGTCTGTGTGAGGCAGGAGACACCAAGTGAAGGGGGATGTTCCAAGCCCAACAAGCCCGGTCTGCACAGATGGTGGGAAACCACTTGTTCCAGGGTAGAAAGGTCAGCCTTGGACCTCACAGGGAGTGGAGACAGCAGTTTTCCTCCAACACATCAGTGCCAGAAAATGATGCTTTCCATGGCCAAAGATAATTCTCAAAAGATCAGCCCAAGGGTGCAGAAGACCTTATTGAAACCAGCAAAAAATCAGAGACAATATAGTCTGATCCCATGAACCTTAATTTTGGTGCTTTATACACAGCTAAGAATTAATTCCATTCTTCAACATCTTGTTTTCTTCTTTCTTCTTGTAAGGTCTGTTTTGCCCATGTTTTTGGATTTGAGGATTGTTTTTTGGAGGGGTTTGGGGTTTTTGTTTTGATTGGTTGTTTTTTACATTGGCAAAACAAAGCCTTTTTTTTTCCTAATTTTTAAGGCAGTGAGGTTTTTGAGATCAAAGGTAGACCAAGCTACCTGAAAAAAACCCATTTGACTCAGCATTTTTATTTTCTTCATGGAAGCTGTATACATCTTGTGCTAGGACTGAGGGCACCAGATTGACTTCTACTTTAACCCCAGCTCCAGCCAGGGAAGATGCTCAAAGAGAAAAATATTTTTTAAAGGAAGGAAAAAAAATACTTTTGAACTGGAAACTGTAGCAAAGATGTAAGGTTTTAAAATAAGTCTTTTTTTTTTCTTTAAACCACATTACTCTTCCTTAATGTCAAAAGCAAACCTCAGAGGACTCATGGAGGGCACTGTGTACACACATACAAGAGCTAGAAAGTATTTTTAATTGTTTTTCCTGGAAATTATGCACCAGCTTCTGCAGAGACTCGTTTTTTGGCATGGATCTCTAGGATGCCACATGCTGAAGGACAAGTGGATATATACTGAGCTTGCTAAAATCAATGATACTACCTTGCAAAAAATTTCACTACAGTTTTGGCCAAAATAAAAAGCAAGTGCTCAATGTCTCATAAATCAGCTTTTAGCTAGCATAAAACTGCAATGGCAAAACAGAGCCACATCAGTGTGCAGAGGACAGCACCATTCTGTGCAGCTCTGCCACTGGGACTAGAGCAACAGGAAAGTGGAAAAAAAAAAAAAAAAGACAGCAAACCCAGCTTCCATTCCTATTCTTTTGCCCTTGCATATACATCAGAAATCTGACAAATGCAACAATTTCCCTGTCTGGCAGCTCAGCAAAATTGCTTGTTTCAGACTGAGTTATATGATGTTTGAAGGATTTTCTAAGCCTTCAACAGCAGAATTAGAAGCATGTGGGTAACGTGGATTATTTCAAGCAGGGTGAACTATCTCAGCAGTTCCTAACTGGTTTTAGACCATTAAAACATGCAAGAGGACAGCTACATTTTCAGCTTTCAGCACAAATAAAAACAATGAAACATAACAGGAACCATCTGTAATAAAACAGACTCCAGAACAACAGCTCGAGGCAGAAGCAGATTCATGTATTTTGATGTGGAGTCTTGTAGATACATTTTTAGATAACTGGCCTCACAAAGAAATACGGGCTCCCTACATAATATTTTATTGAGAGGAAAGGAATTAGGTTCTTCCAAGTAACATAGCTACTAAGTTGGCTAGCAGGGAGGTGCTAGGAGAGTGCAGCAAGAGTGGTCTCTGTATCTGCTTAAAATGCACATGCAGTCCTGACACCTCTGTGACAGCAAGTGCCTCCTTGTCTGTACCACCTCACATGAATGGCTCTCACATGGAGGAACTCAAAGGCAGCAGGATCCAGCAATCCTGCTAGCAGGGGGTTTTCATCAGTCTCAGTATCATGTCAGCAAGATGAGCTGTTCTTCAGACTCAAGCTCCCAGCCTGTACCATGCAAAGGGCATTTTTCAGATAGCTTAGTCTACCTTTGATGTCAAAGACCTCACTGTCTTGAAAATTCGAAAAGAAAAATGCTTTGTTTTGCTCATGTAAAAAACAACCAATCAAAACAAAAGCCCAAACCCAAAACCTCTGTCTAGTGCAGACACTCTAAGACTAAGAGACCAATCTTACTGAGACAGACCAAAGCCAGCAGCTCTTGCTCACAGCAAATTAGTGATGGGCATTAATAGAGAAAGCGTGAGAACACGGCAAGTCTGGAGTTATGTTGCCTTCCACATATCCATCTGACCTTTGGTAAAGCATGGTTTTGGTCTCCTTCCCCTTAAAAGCATCCAATCCTTCCATTCCCTGTTCACCAGTGGACTCCTGGTGTTAATTTATCTGGATTTTAACACAGGTACATTTGTCTCCATGACACTGTGTGGCAATGAAGACCACCACATAATATTGAATTGTAAGCAAACATTATTCCTCTTATTTTAAAGCTGCTTGACAAATTTATTTGTCTCTCACACTAACTTAGCCTCCCCTACCCGCCTTCTGTTTGCTCTCCAAGCCATTCAAGCTGGTAAAACTTTTTCTAGTCAGTCTTTTCCCAGCCATAAACTGTTCCATTTCACTGATCAAATTACTATTGCTCTATTTGAGCAATAAGCAGAAATATTCAGGGACTTATCTACAGTGACTACTAAATCTCTCACCAAATGGGTAATAACTAATGCACAGTCCATCCTTGCCTGAGTTAACTGCAGATGTAGTGCAGATGGAGAAAAGTAGCCTTATCAACACAGGATTGCAACCCCCATTTTATAGTCCATTCAGTCACTACAATTGATCTTCCCTCCATTCCACAGTTAATTCTCATTTTAAATAGCTTAGAGACAAGTTTCAGCACCCCATAGTTTATTTCCTCTTTCCAAACAATTTCCAAAGTGCATTTAGCACCAACAGTTCTAGTTCCACATAAATCTCTGATAACACCCTTCCAGACCAAAATCCAGTCCTGTCTAGTCTTTTTTTTTAATCAGTTTTTAGACCAAGAATCTTCACCCCACAGAATTCAATTTTGTTTCTTCTAGACCAAGAAGAATGCAGTTCAGAAAAATAAAACAGTAGCAAAAATAAATACAGATATGTTATGTCAATTACATCATCAAGCAAACAAACAGCTTTGGCAGAGGGAGCAGAAGCAGTGTGACTAAATACTGCCACTCCAGCCCTTCTCCAGCCTTGAGCAATCCAAACTCAATGCAAGCAAATCCCAGTCAGGCTTAGGGATTTGTCTGCATATCAATAGTAAATCCAAATCCCTGGAGGATTCACAGTTATCTCAAAGCTCACATGTATGGGAAATAAAGCACTAGCCACTCATCCCTAAAGCTGAAACATAGCACAGCTCTTGCTCATGGGGTAGTTATAGATGGTGCTAAGAAAGCAGCTGTAAAAACGCAGTAGTTTGATTATTCCTGGAGCATTTCTGGAGGTTGAGGTGGGTGGGAATGACATGCCTTCGCCATATAAAAAATAAATATCTTCCTTTCTTACTGATAGAACTCAAGTACTGTATAAAACATGGAGGTAGGAGGCATTGCCCAATTCTTTTACTGTGTATTTTTAGATTAAATAGATTGAAGTATTTTTAGATTAAATGCAATCAAAGTGTGCCTCAATAGCTGCTTCCACCAGACTGCTAAAACACTTTGGCTGTCTTTCAGCTGCCAGATAACTCTGCACAATAACTACTCCACACCACTTCCCCAGTAAGGCCAACATGTCCCAGGTGTCTGCAGCAAACTGCGAATGGCATCACAAATGAGAAGTGAAAGTGCTCAGAGCCTCTACAGCATAAGTCTGGGTTGCTAAGGAGGATAGATACACTGTAGAAATGTAAATCATTTTAGCCTATTAGTGATCTTCCACGAGAAGCACTCACAATGGAGAAAAAAATCTGGGAATTCAGCTGCATGTATTTTTTTTATTCCTGCAATTCCCTTCAGTTCACTGGGCTGTGCAGACAATCATTTTCAATACAGTCCAATAGCTCCATTTGTTTTCTCAGACTTCTTCCAATTTCAAGCCCTGTAGACTTCAGCTCTGCATTGTATTAAGAGGAGCACTGTAAATCTCTTCAAATTCACATGCATCTCTAAATTAAAGAGCACTTCTGAAGCCTTTCTTACCCTTTCCCCTTAAAAGCATCAACAGCCCTGACCTAAGAGGAAGAGCACAATTACGGTTGTTTGTTAGTAATTTTGTTCATAGAAAGGACAATGCAGACTGAAATTTGTTTTTCATAGAAAAATACTTGAACAGCAATGCCAAATAGCTAGGAAACAAGGAAGGAGGTGCCTCTTCTATGGATGAAAGGCCAAATTCTTTGCTAGCACATCTTTTTCTAGTGCAAGCAACACAGACATGAAACAAGTAAATTCAGAAATAGGTCCAAATGCATCCCAAATAAATTATAAGAGAACTAAGCCTCATATTGACCAGGACCAAGAAGTGCTGAGCTGTCACTGAAGTCCAGGCCATTTAAATTTGTTTTGTGTTTAGGAACACCAACGCTGACATCAGCAGAAACATTTTCAGAAAGCCATTTCCTTCCCATGTAAGGAATGGCAGAAAAGGATGCAGCCCAGAAAAAAAATGCCAGTATAGATCAGTTCATGGGTTTATTGACCTTATAGTGACAGCAGTTTTGTCTTTTCCCATAGGAGATAATCCTAAACTGCTCAAAGTTCCACTGTTTGTGTAGAACTCTTCCTATGCTATACAGGATAGAGACAGGTTTTTACAGGTTCACCAAGAAAGGAAATGACCTCTAACATCAATGACCACTTAAACAGGAACTAGAAAAGGATCCATTTGTTTCTAACCAATATTAGACATCTTTCATGGAAGTCACATCCCAGCACAAAGTCCATTGGGTACAGGGTAATATAAATGAAGACCTGAGGAGAAAGATAAAGGAACTCTTGAATAATACCACTATGCTAAACATTTTGCAAAGCAATTTTCTCACCTAGAACATCCTGCAGAGATGTCCTTATTAGCTAAAGCAGCTAAGAAGGAAGGTCATCTCCTTATTCTGCTTTGAAGAAACAAGATTCACCTGAAAGCATACACAGGAGTGTACAGTAAAGTGAACTGTCAAGCAGCCTTTAAATACTGGACTGAGTCAGCCTCCTTGTCTGTCAAGTGAAGGGAAACCTCAAGGGGCTGCAGTTACATGCCTGGATCCAACAGCCTTCCTGAAACAGAGCACTGAATTGCCAAATTGCCAGTGAGACACCAAACCCATCCTTTTGAATAACAAGAGCTTCCACAGCTTCTCATACCACTCACCTCCCTGTCTTAACTCATTCCAGCTCAGCCCATGGGAGCTGGTTCCCAGCTGCATTTTTGAGAAAGCAAGAGAAATATCACAGTTTCTTAACCATTTTCCTTTTGGACAGAGATTTTTGCCATCAGGAGCTGCTGAGTGCTTTTTAGTGCTAATTGGTAGTAGCCACACTCATTCCAGCACCACTTGGTGAATACATGATGTGAGATGCAAAATCTGCTGAAAGCAAAATCTCAGACCTTGATGGAGAGTAATAGCTCTACCCCTGCATCAAGTCTTTCCAAAATATCCAGGTGACTGGCTATTTCCTTCCCCATGGAGGGGCATAACTCCCAACCTAAAACTCCTTAAAGGGTTAAATGTACCAATCTCTATACTCTTTCGAAGTCCCCATACCTCTGATGCTTTTTCTAAGGGCTCAATCTTCAGTTTCAATATAATCTTTTCAAACCTAATCTAAAATAGCACTTTCCTGCGTGAGCACAGAGCTATGTGAGCTGCTCTCTGTTCCTCACAATTGCCTACATATTCACCAGGAAAGAGAGAAGTAACAATGTACAGCAATTCAAATGCTTTCTTTAAAACATAAAAAATAAAGACCTTCAGGAGTAAGCTCTTTGCTCCTTGCAGGAGCTCCCCTCTAGCCAAAGGACTCCAGTGATTCCTTCACAATTCACAATGATTAGACCAATATTTTCTATCTTGAAGCTGAGGGAAAACCTTCAGTTAAGGGAATTTCAGTAAATATGGAAACACCTGGTGATTTTCATTCAAGATCTGTGCAGGCAAGGAAAGAGTAGGAGTTAGGCAAAGATTTCTCACCTCAGCGCTGCTTTTGATTAATTACAGTGAAATTGCACTCTTTTATCCACTACTGTAAGCAGAATAAGATTATTACAGGAGAGGCTGATCCTTGAGAAAATACAGAAAGTACAGAAGACATGGATGAACCCAGTTACCCACTTGAAATTTCTACTTAGTTTCCACTGTGTTCCTCAGAAGACCCCTCTTCTGTCTTTTTTCCCCTTTTCTTTTCCAGCTGCAGTAATGTTCTGTTTAGATATCCTCACTGAAATATCTACAGTGACTTTTATTCCTTAGAGAACTCCACAGCTCCAGAGCACATCTCTCTGTGTGAATTTAGGCCATTTTTGCCAGCACGCATTACTTGACATTTAAAGTGTCACCATGGTACAAAGCTCCTGGCACACCAAAATCTACTTGGAGATTTTTGTCCTCCTTTACAGACTCTACCAAATGTTTTCTCCTGTCCTTTTTTTCTAAACAAGAATTCTCTGCAAATGAAAAAGTACTCCGTTGACAGGCCTGTGAAATACTTTGCCTCTCCAAAGAGCATACAGGTTCAGAAACAGATGGAAATTTAGACATTCTGCTCATCTCAGTGTATCGATACCACCATGTAAAGGGTAGTGGATGCTGAGGGTCTAAGGTCTGCAGGGTTGTTCATCTCCCTTGTTCAGATGCCCCTTGGATGGGAATTTAACATCAGTGCTGAGAGCAGGAGGTAGCAGCTGTGAACTGCATAGAAGCTTCCAGACACACACACGTACCCTTATGAGTGTTTACAGCATTTGGAATGGGCACAAGTACTCATCTGCAGTTTTAAGAGAACATGTCCTAGCTGTGTTTGTCTTAGAGGATTTGGTTGCATTGGGGGTTTTTTGTGGCTATTCAGGTATTAGGAATATTTGATGAAGCAGTCTACTGCACGCAGATTTCCCAGAAATGAAAGAACAAAGATACACTGATGAGCTGTGCTTATCCACCTCCAGGGTGAGATATAAAATGTATGAACTGCTTCAGACCAAAACAAACAGGAATTTAAGAACCTACTGACTAAAATGATAGGACAGAGATGAGAGCTGGCAGAAGTTAAACTCACATCTTAATTATTATTGTCAGCATTTCACAGTACATACTCCAAATTCTGATAGATAACTTACTCAATGAAAATCTCCTGAAAAACCAAGTAAGTCAGGTCAGCTATGCTGGACTGCCCTTATTCTGTGTTCATAGGTAGAGCCACCTGTGCCACCTCACAGCTGCAAAGTCTAACAAATGTGAGATAACCACCTTTTGAGTGAAATGGTAATTTGACCCCAGACTTACATGCTGCCCTTTGCTATGCCAAGACTCTCATTCAGTTCCCCTGCAGTGACCAGGCAGCTTTCCTGTTCCCTGATTTCTGGCACCTTGCTGCTCCAGTTTGGAGGCAAATCCCACACTGGTGCTTTGTCAATTGTCACCAACAGCTGTTGACTTTTCAGGACATATCCCATGTCCTCATCAGTACCAGTGTTATTTCACAATTTATTCCCTGCAGTAACCCAAGACGAGCATCATCCGGTCTGGGTGTTCTAACCTCACATCCCTTTGTTGCTTTATATAAAATAGGCACTTGCAGATCAGAAATCCAGAGTACTCAGAGTAAGCAGTATGAAGTAATCTTTTGTTCCTGATGTAAAAATTTGCTTGCAACAAATATTTCCATATGAAGTTAACTTGATTTTAAACTTAATCTCATTGCCAAAGAGATGTTTGCCTCGAGATCACCACAAACACACAAATGGGAGTTTGCCACTTTGAATCTGACCATGACCTACTACTGTGTGGAAATTCTGAAACAAACTAATTTTCATAGATTAAAGATTCACATCAGTCTTCCAGCCTCTTCATTTCTGATCACTACAAACAGTGGCACAAATCTACATTTTATGGTGACCAAATACTGACTCAGGAGTCTCCAGTGTAGAGCAATTGCTGCTCTTGCATTCAAGAAGCTGTGGCACATTAGACAGCCAGTTATTGACCAGATAGGGGAAAATGCCTTTGAATTGCCTATATAGTTGTTGCAGTTAATTATTTGACCTGTGGTTTTAGCTTTCATCAGAGGAGACTAAACTTGTTAAAACTATTCAGCCTAAAAACAGTTTATGAAATGTTGGCCAGATTTAACATAGATATTCATATTACAGATGAGGAAACAAGCAAGTGTATGTTTTATCTGCCATTTCCAAAATAAGGGGAATGAACATGTGACTCATGTGAACATATTACTGACATTTTCAAAGTTCATTTGAGGCAAACAGTTGAAAAAATAAACAAATTTGAAAGGGACATTTTCAAAAATGACCATGCACCCACACTTAGCAGATTAGATTATTGATCTCAGCATGGGGATCCAGCATAATCCCTTTTTTCCTAGTTAAAAAATAAAGGGAATACACCATGTTTTAAATTGTATATACATTCAGAAATTACATTATTTTTCCAATAATAAAGTTAATAAACGTAGGAAAGCCTTTCTTTCCCTAAAGGATAATAACCCCAGCTAGAGTCTCCCAAACATGTGATACAGGTAACCCAGACAAAAATATTCTGAACTACCAGATCCAGGAGCACGTTCAGCATCCCCCTTTGTCCCTTTTATTCAACACTTACTCCCAATGTTGTAAGAGGAGACAGAATCTTGGCTCTTTTTTTATTTGTTTGGGCTTTTTTTTTCTTAGGGTTTCAATTTATCAATAGTGCTGGATAAGCTTGACTGCAATGAGCTGACTAAAGAGTCTTCTGAACACCCTTGCTCCTCTTCCATGCATTAAAATTTTCTGGAAACTGAACTCCAAAATGCCTGGATTTAGTTCAAACATGCTTTTCCAGGGATTTATTTGGAATTTTCCAAGCTTTCAACTGCAAGTTCAGTCTGCACCTCCCATGAGGAGCAGCTGGGCTCCTTGCAGCTTGGCTGGAGGCACAAGGGGAGTGCCTATGCCTAAGGGAATTCCCCAGCCTGTCCAAACCTCAAGGGAAGGCTGGAAAAGGTCTATGCTTATGAGACACAGTTGCCATACTGAGACAGAAGGCTTAGAGGCACAGAAGCAGAGAGATAGAGCTGAAAACCAACAAATCACTAAACTTTCTAGTACAGAAGGGAGTGAGAGTTTTCTAATTCCTTAGAGATGTCTCAGCAGGGAAAGGAGCTTTTGTTTTCATCTTAGATGGCCAATACACATCAGGATTAATTAGTAGTCATTAGAAGATATTTTCCATGAAAAATAAGCCAACTAGGAGAAAAGGAGGACCTTCAGAATACTTTGAATTCAAAACGAAGCACAATTCTCACACACGCAGCTCTCATTACAATGTTTTCCAGTGCCTTGGGGATACATATTTCACTGAAAAATTACAATTTTCTAACAAAAGAGTGTGACTTCAGAAGCCAGGTTCCTCCACAGGTACACTGCTATTTTCACTACACAGACAAGTGCAAAATGTGAAGGATAACATCCTCTAAATGAAACCAGAGCATCACACACCTCTGCCAGTTCCACTATTACTTCGTTCTGGAGAGCCCATTTTCAAAACTAACCTGAAGCTTGCAACTGTCTTGTGAACAGGAAATTATCCCAAAAAATATCTGAAACTTGGGTTAGAAGATAAGTTCTTTAATCAATTGTTTGAAATATTCTGTCTTAGTCAGATCAACATTAAATTGCTAGTTGGAGGTAGAGAATTATTCCATTACCTCTTTTAGAAGTGCAGAAAATTGCTTTAATTTGTCAATGGGAAAGGGAGAGAAGTTTTCAGGCTTCATCAATAGACATCAATACAGTCTCACTATAAACCTCTCTTCAAGCACCTCCATAAGTAATCTTACAGAAACAAAAAAGTAATGCTTTCTGTTACAAGAAAAATAAAATGTACTTAGCAAAGGTTGCTGATAAACTAGGTTTTTGTACAGAAATCTACCTCCAATCAATTGAATAAAGTTCTTTTGCTTTCTTAATTAGTGAGCATTATTTAGTATACAAGTGGGTTTTTCTTTTTCTTTTTTATTTGCTTTAAGTGTGTTTGATGAAATGAAGGACAACTGAATGGCAGCATTCCTCTCTTCCAAGCTCACTGCGATGCTCACAAGGACAAATAAAATCCTGCCATTAGTATGTGCCTGGACAATGAGAGAGAGGGTCTACAAAGGCAAATGGAGGGGCAAAAAAACAAAAAAAAATACAACCACAAAGTAAAGCAGATCTTCACAGGAATCAGTGAGAGCTTGGAGCCTGATCTACAGTCCCCTGCAGATGATGGCAGCCCTGGATCAAACCCTCAGCATTACACAGCAGAGTTCTGCTCAGCTTTGCAGCAAAGTTGAATTCCTGGTCCCTTGCTTGGCAGAGGTAGAGACCTCTTTCCAAAGACTGTGTTAACTTTTGAAGGAAGCATTATTCCTTCCTCCTCAGCCAGGAAAAAGACCATTTTTTGTATAATGGAGACTCCTTCAAAGGGGGAAGAAAAGGTTATGCATGAGCACTCAGGAGGAAGAAGTCCCAACACTCAGGTGCAATAACCACCCAACAGTAGAGAGATACAGTTTGCCAGACATTCATTACCCCAGCCCAGAAAAATGGCACAATAGATCACTGCAAGTAAAACAACTGGCTTTTCCCTCCCTCACTGTCATTCCCAAAGCCCCTCTTGCCTTTCCATCTCAGTTCTCAAGCCACTTTCCACAGCACTGACTGTGCACAGTACTGAGCACCAGGAGCAAACATATCAGGTACACTCAGTGAGCTGTGCTGGATGCTGTTCATCTAAAACCACCAGCACATACACCACAGCATCATGTGTGATGAGAGCTGCCTTTCCTCATGGATTAGAGAAAGGAGTCCAGAAATCTTGAAACACCTTCAGTGCTTGTGGACAAGATTGGCCATTATGTCACTAAGCATTATGTCATGAAGCTTGTCAAGCCTAAAATTCAACAGTTCCTGCAAGAACCCACTTACCAGCTATCCAAGGAGCCTGACACAGACATTTTACACCTGTTCTGTTTCCTGCTGCTTTTGCAAAAGAAATCCATGTAGCTCACACTCATAACTTCCAGGAAAATTAAAAAAAAATTCTCCAAGTCCAACACCTCAGACAGCCAGGCTAGGTAGAAAACAGAGAAATGCCTCCCACCAGTGTGCCAAACTGAAACAGGGAAATCTAAAGCAGGAGAAAGAAAAGAGGTAATACAATCAAAGGCTAATTCCTGGAAGAGAAACCTTGCTGGTGAGCTGATCAGTATGAGTCTGCTGAAATGATGTATGGCGAGGTGGGGAGGGCATGTGTGCACACACATGCACACAAACGTCAGCCCCTTCCTTGGAAGTGGATTAGGTGGCAGATGGTGTCAGAACCTGAGCTGCTGTCAAGAGCAGAGTTCACACTGTCCTGCTCTCCTGTGCTTAGAGATGAAAGCAGCACAGACAAGCCATTAAAAAAGGCTGATAAATAGCTGACAATCAGCTTTGTCCCTGGCAGCGAGTGGAACGACATCCCTTCACTTCCTCCCTTCTCCCTCCAGAGCCCTTACAGGCAAAATCCTCTCTGAAATGGAGACAAGAGAGGAAACAAACGTGTGTGTGCAATCTCCCAGCGTGAGAAACACCAGAGGCTCAGTTTTTCACAGAGAAACTAGAACCTGCTATTACCAACCCAAATATCAGAACCCAGGACAGAGTGGGGGGAAGCAGAACGCTCAGCTTAAGATCTATTAAAAGCAAAGTGAGCAGGGGAGAAAGGAAAAAGGAAAAAAAAAAAAAAAAAACCCAAAGAAAAAGAAAGGAAGAAAAAAACCCACTACCCTTGATTGCCAACACAATGAAAATAAATGAGGGAAATCATGCTTGGGAGGGGCAAACCAGCTGAAAGCAGTCACAATGACTCTGTGTAGGCACCCCTGTTATTACTAATTATTGCAGATGATAAGGGTTTTCAGGCTGAGCAAAGGGATTTTTTTCAATTCCTTAAACCTCACTCTCCGCGTCCTGTCACCTACCTCCCCCTTTTTCTCTGGCCTCTTAGCACCTGCTTTACATAGCTTCCCCTGTATTATCATTAGCCTCGTGGATAATTGATAGCTGTGCTCGTCCAGCTGATGCTAAGAAAAGAAAGACAAGGTGGTTCCACACACACTTGCTATAAATAGACTCACAACATGGCCAGCCTTTGCCAACATCTGATGATGCCTTCCCTCCTGGGTACTAAAGTTAGCTGGTTTCTCAAAGTCAGGGAAGAAAAGGAAAGCAAGGTAAAATGCCTTCAATTAATTTTGCAGAGATTGAAGGGATAAAAATAAGAGTGGGGCCTTATATTTTTATGACATGCTAAAAATACTCACTTTATTAAACCTTCAGTGCAGTTTGCAAAGCAGAGTTTAAAAGCCTTTTTTTTTTTCTTTTTGCAGCAACTGTGAAGCTCCAAATATTTATCTGGTGATGAGGTCTTGGTCAATAGGGCTGAAAAGGGTCATGAGCAGATCTCTGCTGAGTACAGCACGTGGGAGCAAGACAGAGATGACACAAACTCTCAGCAGCACTGAGCCCCAGTGGCTGTGCAAAGCCCAAGTGCTCATGCTCCCAGCTCAGGGTGAAGGCTGTCAGTCCTGAGAGCAGGGGAATCTCAGCTGCCTCTGCACAGCTGGCAGGAGCTCAGGCTGCCTCGGGCACTGACTCAGCAGCAAAGCCTCATCTCTGGTTGGTTCTGGACCCTTCTGGGACAATCTGCTGACCTATCCTTCACAGGCATGCCAGAGGTAGGCTTCCAGCTGGAAAAACCTGAGTCTAGCTTGGCCCATCACCAAAGGAGCCATGATACTCCATGCAGTTCCCCTTGGTGAACCACTTGCTTGCTATTGAGTGTCCCCAGAGCCCTTTCCAGTGCTGCAGTACAGAAATTACCTTTGCAGGATTCATCCAGACTTTTGGCAGATTGACCCCCTGCCCAGCTTACCCCACTTCCCAACCCTGCCTCTCATTGCATTTGCTCCTCCTTTGACAAAAAGCTACCCCCAACATGGTGTAGGCTCCAAAATCGCCTGCTCCCAAATTGGAACAGATTTATTATTTATTTACCTATTTATTATTTATTTATCTATTTCTGTCTTATTCATTGCACCCAGGTGGACTTTGCAGATCAAGATGATTCTTTTTTTCCCCAACATAAAATTTTTATTTTGGGAAAT
Organism: Agelaius tricolor; assembly: GCF_023055355.1. Taxonomy (NCBI): domain Eukaryota; kingdom Metazoa; phylum Chordata; class Aves; order Passeriformes; family Icteridae; genus Agelaius; species Agelaius tricolor. The sequence continues at coordinate 11,760,387 of NW_027269263.1, forward strand.
TCTTAGTGCCTTCCATCAACAAATGCTAATACAGGCTCAGTTCTCCCTCATTAAACTTCACCAGTACAAGTAAGGCAAGGAACAATTTAAAATTTTTCCTGCTGAGAAAAGCAGCTGCAGGAAAGTGTTTGCCCCAGCACATGGCAAGGTACTGGCACTGCTTTTGTCCTTGCAGTAGCCACCTCCCATTTCAGAGCTGATGAACTCATAGATGCCCTCAGAACTCTCTCATTTTCTTTCTGAAAGCCATTTTAGACTGCAGGAGTACAGCAGCATGAAAATAAACAACTGTTTGTCCTAATCATCAATCAAATACCAAAAAGAGAGAAAATGTGGCTCTGTGTGTTCTCACACACAGACAGCGTCCAGTCACGACACAAGAGCAGTATCTCAGACCCCAGGGAAGGGAAAAAAGAGGAGAACCTAAGCCAAGCCTCATGCAGCTCTGTGACAGGCAGCCTGCACACAGCAAGAACAGTGGTACAAAGCCACACAATTTCGAGGAGTGGGAGGAGGACTTTTTCTTAAAAAAGCTCCAGAAATCTGCATAAGGTGGAGGCTTCATCTTAAACTTGTAGCTTGAAGCTACCAAGAAAACTGCATCAGCAGCAAAAGAAAAAAAACCCTTTTATAAAATTGCTTGTCAGTGCAGGAGGGCGAACACTCTATGGATGAAACAAAGAATAAAAGCATTCAAACAGTTTGTCCTCTCACCAGCCAAATAAGTACCCACTAAAATGGAAGCTTTAAATACTTAATGTCCTAAACAAGCAAATTTACCCACAAGAAGACTGCTGGTTCAACACAAACCAGCAGCACTCACAATAACGTTGATAGAGGTTTTACATTAGCTGCACTAATAACAGCTGGGGACAGATAAAACCCATTCACAGAAGAAAAGGTGAAACAGTAGCAGAAAGACAGGGATCAGATGGAGAACAACTGACCTTTCCCACCTTTGCTACACTTGCAGAAAGCACTTAATAGCATCAAAAGTGTGGGAGACAATTTAGCAGGGATCAGTGCTTGGAGTCTCAATGGATTATGCTGCTATTTTGACATTGTGTAAGAGAACAAATTAACCTTCTTTATAAATCTTGGCTTACTTTAATAGATCTACTGGATATTGGACTAGAAATAACATCTTTCATTCCTTTAATTTCTGTACTGATTGACCTCCTTACAACAAATATCCACTATTTGAGCACTGGCACTATCAACTACATGGTCAAACCCTCAGCTGCTTGACTGGTGTCTTGCTCACACATTTGTGACTAAAACAACCACCACCCTGAGACCAGCAATGCCTTTCCCACAAGCTCAGATTAGCAGAAACCTTGGAGATTCTTCCCACCTTTCCTTACAACAGATGCCCCTGTGTGTTTCCCAAAGATCACCTGGGTATTTTCACTACCAAATTCCCACTCCAGCAGGGACCCAGGAAGCTGGCACTGTCTGACATCTCACTTGATGGCTCCTTGCAGCACAGGAGAGTTTTTCAAATACTGTGCTAGAGGGCTTGATTTCATTACAGGGATATGAGAGTTCCTTAAAAATTTAGGTACAAGAAAATTTCACATTTTTTCCCCCTATATGTATATATCCAGACTTTTCAATTATTGTTACCTGCAATTACAGAAACAGTACTCAATGATCAGCATTCTTTATTGGTCCCCACTTATTTTTGGTTTTACATGTCTAATGTTTTTCCCCTCATGCTTTCAAAAATTACAGAAGAGTTGGGATTTTTTGACAGGCACACAAGCCTCCACCCTTCCACCCCTCACACAGGCAGAAAAGCATTTTTCTGTACTTTAGCCAAAGATGTGATTGATTTCCACCTATGTTCGGCCTACCACTGAAATTCTGCATTTCAGATGCAACTTTAATATAGTAACTTATTTTACTTCCAAGTGGGCTGAACACCCAGAAGTTACTACTAATGGAGAAGTCTGGTGTGGAGCATACAGAGGAAACAGGAGTGGAAAGTTTCCAAATGAGAGGTAAAAGTCATTTCCCAATGAAAACATAAGTCAAAGGAGTGATGCTCATGATGGTGACAATTGCAGAGGGAAATCTAATTGGAGATCAAGGGGCAAGGTGAGCTGAAATTAAGCCTAGGAAAGTGAAGCCTGGCTTAGAGACATCATCATGCTATTATTTCACTCCACACAGAGAGCTCAGTCTGATAAATTCTGTCTTACTGAGGATCCCTGAGGTCTCACCCCATCCACCACTTAGTCTGTTGACTCAATCTTTGACTGTAAATGAAAAATTTATAAAAGGCCTGGTAGGAAGAGTGGTTGAATGGCTTCAACCCCCTCTAGAACAATTCCTTCATGGTGCTTACAAATCAGAGCATGTGTTTGGCACTTGCCTCTCTCTGTCAGAGTTCAGCCACAAATGAGTGCCTGGGGTAGGCATCCCAGCTTCCCTTCAAATACTGTTTTGCAGGCAGACCAGAACCAGGGAGAAATAGCGTGCCTCAGGCTATACTCATCAATTCATTCAGAGAACAAGATACTTGGAAGCCTGGCTTAGCAGCAGTAGCATTTCTAGGCACATCTCTTGCTGCAAGAACAAATCTTGCAGATTTGCAGGAGAATCCCATGCATCCTCCTGGGTTTTTTTGCCATTCCTGGCTGGGCACCCCGAGCTAACAGGAATTTCCCTAAAACTCTGGCTGTCACAGCTTGTCATGGCTGTTCCAGGGCAGAGCAGATATGCAAGAGAATGACAGCAAGCTCTCTTGAAAGATAGTTCAGGCATTGATCACAGCACAATTTTGAGCATTATTTGCACTGTACACTTTCATCTCTCAGCCACTCAGGATACACAGACCACGTCTGCTTCTTGAGGACAGCATCTGCTCCTACCACTAAAATAAAATCTTCATTACCCAAGTTACTCAAAAATATGCACACTACCCAGTGCTGCATACACTAAGAGTATTCTCTGAAGAGCAGGAAGGTATTAAGGTATTAGAAACTGGAATTAAACTGTGTCCTCACCCTAAATTTATGTAGCAAATGTACAGGCAGAGGCAGCGTGGAGGGCATTTTTGTTAGGTCATCTAGACAGTCATACCCTGTGGCTGTGGAGATTTCATTTCCTTTGGCAAAGGCTGCCCACTTCCATCAGGGAGATCAGGGGAAGCACAAAGATAAGCTTACATGGGAGCTCACAGGAACATGTGTATCTGAGGAGTTTGTGAAGGTGCTGTGTCTGCAAAGTAACACACTGTCACCCTTGGGGGTTCTTTCTTTTTCACCCTTCTCCTTTTATTTTCTCACCTTTTTGTTGTTACTGCTTGTTTTATAGCTCTATTTTTTTCTGAGGTTTTTGTTGTTCACTGCTCTCTCCATCCCCTGCACTCCTCCCCTTTAAAATTAATGCTTTCTCTCTCTCAAACCCTTTGCTTTCCCTAGGTAATAGAACATTTTCTCCTCCTTTCCCCACTCTCACCTTTTAGATCCGTCCCCCACACCTCTCTAATTCAATATCCCTGTTACACTTATGTTCTCTGCTTGCCTTCCTTCTTCCACCTTCTCCATTTAATCTCCTCCCTCCCATTGCCTTACAAATCTCAACCTTCCTTGCCCTGATCATTTTCTCCACTAACCATTCCTCCCTTCCCCTTTTATCTGGCTCAGTTCCTACTCCCCCACTTCGTTCCTACCCACACAGCATCCATTGTGCCTTTCTCCTCCTGCCCCAGTTCCAAACCTCCTCATCATATTTCATTTTCCTGAATTCTATTCAGGTTCTTATACCAGCCTATCTCCCTTCATCATGTTACTGCATGTTTCCCATCTCCTAAATTTTTCCTTCCCCATCCACCCTCTCCATTTTAACAGTAGTGGGATTGTTGTTCTTATTAACTGCTATCACCCATTAAAATTTTGGACATAACTTTTTCTGATCAGAGCTAAAGCCCCTTCATCCTCCTGTGCTATTTGTCTGTCTGTAAGCCTCACACGTCTCATTCCTGCCACATGCAGTCTTCTGTCACAAACAGTGTAAATGCTCTCCTAGTATGGAAAGATTTTATCCTAGGAGAACCCATGTTCATGGAACCGTGTCACACAACTCACACAGCAGCTCTTTCTGGTGGGACAAACTCACAACTTGCTATTTACTCCATGAACACTGAAATTAGCCTGATTTCAGATTTCACCTGCAGACTGACTGACAAACTCTCTCTCTGTCACCCTTGCCAGCAGAAGCTGGTCCATGTCTGTGTGTGCACAGCCCAGGATGAGCAGGGAACACCTCCCTGTGTCCACTGCTCAGCAGTAACACGAGCTCTAATGAAAGCTATGCCAGCCTCCAGATGCCAAAGGACAAATACAATTCTTTCTCAATGTGAGATGTAGGGGATTTTTAGTAGGCAGAGTGGTATGATTATAATAAGGTAGTTAAAGAAAGAAAAATAAAAACAAGCAAGTGAGATCAACAGACAAAACCCAATTAATAAAATCACTCACTCAACTCCCAGGGTTGGGTTTGCTCAGGGCACTGTTCAGTAGGACCTTCAAAACCAACAACTGAGGTTGTATACAGATGGTTCTGCTCTGTACTGTGCTGATGTAAACAGAAGCTATCCTTAACCTCCTGCATCCTCCCCTTACTCCCAGATTCAAATGACTGCATGATTTGGCATTTCAAATCCAAATGAAAAAACCACAATACCTGGTGAGAGATGTTGTTCTCAGCAAGAGGTCTGGCATCAAACAGAGAACAAATACAAGCACCCAGGTTCTTGGAGCTACTACAGCACTGGAGAAAATAATAATGTTTTTAAAAGCCAAACAAAACTGACATTTTAAAGATTTCTGCTGCTTTTTTTGTCTGCATACATTTATCCTCTCTAATTTAGTTGAAATGGCATTGTCTGAAGACCAGAGAACAAGGTTGCTCTGCAACTTTTCTTGCATCTAGGAGAAGGGATGTCGCTCCTGTGGCCTTGCAGAATAGGGGACAGAATAAGATATCATACCCACAAACCTTATCTTGTGTCCCTCCTGCACTTGCCACTCAGCTTCTAATGTCCCTCCATCATCTGCCATCTCCCTCTCCTCTCCTTCAGACTCCTTAGAGAAGGAGCATGACAGGACTGTCAATAAAACTGTTCCTGTTGACTTCAGGGCCTTACTCAGCTAACATGGAGAACATGTCCTCTGGTGCTGAGGACATTTTCATACATAAATGTTGTTCTTCAGCAAATAAGCTGAGGGTGCTGCTGCAGCTGGGTAAAGGTGTTTTTAATCCAAAATGCTAGAACCTTGTGCTTAACCATTCCATCATTCCCCCCACTCCTCCCCAAATCCTTGAGGTGCTTCTGCTGGTAGCTAGTTGCCATAGGAACCCTAATCTTTATGTGGTTTTGCTTGTTAAATAAACTAGCATCAGAACTCTCCTTTTTGGCTGCTCTGTCCTTCTCCTCCCTTTACCCCTCCTTCCTTCCTTGAAAAAGAGATCAAAAAGATAATGTGTTTGATAATCATCCTTTCCTCCTCTCTTCCTTTCTCCACAGGTCCTATGAGCTTTCCAAGTCCAGTATCCAGAATTTGGCAGAAATAGCCACTGTGGTGCAGAGGGGTGCATTAGGCCTGACTGCTCTCTGGATTTGTCCACAGAGAAATCAGAAGCAAGGCAGAGAGCACCAGGTAGGATTATGCACCTTTAGAACCATGCTGTGAAAAGAGACACCTAATCCCAGCTATTTTAGATGAAATCTTCCAGCATTTCCCATGATAACTCCCTTCTCCTAAAGTCCACACAATCAGCCTTATCCTACCTCACTCTACATCAGCAATGCAATTTTCATGCCAGTAGTGAGGGGACAGCCCTGAAAAGGTGTTTCACAGATGAAAGCTGAAAACAAAAAACAAAGGAGGCTGAACATACGAGAAACACCAAAAAGACAAAATGTTTGCAGTGGCCTAGAGCTTTGTAAATGAAGTTTTTTTCCATACTATGGACCAGAGATCTAGGTCAGAATTATGTAGGTCACAAGCAAGCCTTGTTTCATCTGGTCTTAAGCCAATACTTAGAAGGTGACAACTCCCACTCAGAGACACCATATTTTTCTTCACGAATTTTCTTGTAACACAGACAAAAAACTAGGGGCAAGAGATGCTGTGTGCATGTCTAATTGTCTAACCATGCTTTCCATCTCAGGAGGAATACATACATAAATATATATGTGTGTGTGTATATATATATATATATATATATATATGCACTAAATGCAGAGATTCTTAAGTTGTTCTTCCCCTCCTAATTTTTAGTACAACAAATATCATTCAGAGAAAGAGCAATGCTGTGTCACTCATTTGCATGGAAGTAAATACCTAGAAAATTAGTGGTTTCAAGATGGAAAAAGAACAGGCAGAAGGGGATTTTCAAGAGGCTGAATTCCCACTGCATGCAACACCAAAGCTAATGAGGACCCTATTTACCTGCATTTACCTGAAATTAATAACTAGTTAATCATTCACCCACACCACAACAAAATAACCTCACACCATAGCAGAAGCATCAGTTTCAGGATCATTTGGGCATACCCAGGGATCTGCAGCAGCTGTTGACTGGCATATGAATCATGGTCCCCATGGAAGACTTTGCATTGCTCAGCCTGCCTCCAATGGATAAAAGCACAATTCTGAAAGCAGTTGGACTACTGAATTCTAGCTAATTCAAGGCTTGGGCTGGTCTGAGTTTAGCTGAAAGATGCAGCAGCTATGGCAAATAATTGCCAGAGAAGCAGTCTCTGTTACAGTGTGGTTTACAATGAGTTGTCCTTTTGCTGTGCTTTCCCCTGCTTGCCCAGCACACATGGATGCTCTTATACCTCTGTTTATCAGGAATGCAGCTAGGCTTCCTCCCAAACTCTTTCAGAAATGTACCTTCTTAAATAAGCAGCCATAAATTTTAAGTGCAAAGTTCAGGCATAATTCAGATGTAGCTTCATATATGCAATTGGCTAACTTTACCCCCACTAGTCTGTATTCTGCCAAACTATAACCTCTTATGATCTGGAACCTTCTGACATGCCCACTACTTCTTACTCCTTACAACAATGTGGGAAACAGCACTCAAGCAGCCATCTCTGGGAATATTTATGTTTGTGTGCTCAGGCCCACAAGTAGAAAGAAGAGACAAGTGAATAAAACAACACTAAGTTGAGCTAAGGTTCATTCTTTCTGGATGAAGGTGTTGCAAATTCCTACTCCAAATGAATCTGCCCCCCGTTAGAAGTCACTTTTCTTTGATAAACATGGTCCTTATTTGTCAGGAAAGCCATTTTTAAATTCAACCTAAGTTTCCTCTCTCCCTCTACTTTGCTTTTTTCATTTCCTGTGGGGGCTGCTTTTTTTGAAGAGGTGTACATGGGAATCTCAAGTGGCTTTGCTACCCCCCTTATGTAAAGTATATTCTGGGCTGTCAGAGTGCACAGATCAGCAGTAAAGCATTGTGGGGGCTATTTCTTCTTCTTCTTCAATCCCCATGAGTCTCCTACCTCCAGTTTTGCTCAGAGATTCATAGCTGAACAACCTTAGAAACAAATGCAGCTGAAACTGTTCCACCTGAAGCTTCCTTTGGGTTTGTACCTGAACCAGGAAGAGGCGGTCTAGGGGCCAAGGGGAAAATTGTCCAAGATTTATTCATTAAGTTAACCATTTGCCATTTACTTGAGATTATGCTTCCAGTCCCTCATAAGGGAGGGACATGCTCTATTTTCACAAACTCCACAAGGTAAACACTGTAAAGAATTAGGTGGGCACTGCAAAGAGCTCCAAGGCTTTTCTACAAGAGCTTGGCACAGCAGTTTTCATTCCTTTCCCCTCCACACTTCAGCCCATGCAAAATTTCCAGTGTCCTCCTCAGTTTATGAATCCCTGCCTCACTGAGACTTCTCTGCCACCACCCCCACTCACACAGTGACTCAGACTTATTAAGATAACTTCTCTTTTTCTAGTTCCTCACCTCCAACACACTCAATGCATTAAGGCACATACTCCTGCACATATTTGAAATCCTCACCCAACCACCCCCTCTCATCCAACTTTCCTCCTACACTTCTTGCACTCCCCCATGCTGGGATGACAGAGACAGTCAAAACCCACCCAAATTAGTTAGTTCAACTTTTACTTACACTTCTGGCTTCTCTCAAGATTATTTTGAGCTGGTACTTGAAGACACCAGGACAAGAAGGTCTAAGGTAGCTCTCCTCTCCCACCAGCACAGCCTTTGGTGAAGGTGAGGTTTGTCATGCACAGAAGATCATTCATGACCAGACCTTTACTTACACTTCTGGCTTCTCTCAAGATTATTTTGAGCTCCCAGGTGGGGAGAGGCCTTAGTGCTGCAGTGCAGCTGCACAGGGGTCTGGCTCTGACCCACAAGCTGTGTGCAGACCACAGCTATGGACTGGTTTAAGAACCTACTGTTTCCTTTGAATAGTGGCATTCTGTCCCATGCAAGAAGAGGGATTTGTATATCACTATTTACCCCTGATTTAAGATGTTTAGGGCAACAAAACCTTCTCATCAGGTTTTAGGAACAGCAGGTACCCCAATTTCCCAGCAGGCTATGGATGCTCTGTGGGTAATGGTGCTTGAGTGGTCACTGGGCATAAAGCAGGAGGTTGAGACAAGACACAAAAAACCCCTCCAGCCCCTGGTTCCCAGTGCCTGTGTCAGCACAGGAAGGACCATGAGCACCAAAGCAGCACTGGCTCTGCAGGGGAAAGAAGGCTTTAGCTAAAGCTGGGGATTTGCTCAGATTGACACCTCTGCTGCTGTACAGAGCTCTGCACATTCGCTCGTGCTTGCTTTTGTTCCTTTTCCATAACCAGCAACAGGTGGGGAGGAGTGGGCTGTACATGCAGAAGGAGGATGCAGTGGGAGCAGAGAACATGTTCCTGACATTCAGGGATATGTGCAGGGAAAGCTGTCTGCCTGGAGCAGAGAGGGGCTGGGAAAGGCAAGGGGCCTGCTGAGCTGTGGGTCCCTTAGGCAGGAGCAGGGACAGGCTTCTAATTCTGTCAGCATCAGGTGGGAGTTGGGAAAATGGCTGAGGAGAAGGTTGAAGCAGAAGGAGTGCACAGATCAGATTAAATGAGGGAATCTGCATCCTTTGTACCAAATGTAGATGCTCTTAAAATAGTCTTCTGTCACACTTGTGTACTGATTAAGAAACAGTGTCCATTGCTGAAGCATAATTCTGTGTGTCTTCATTTCATAGCCACTGGCAAAATTCTGGAAACACCTGGAGGCAGACAAATGGCTTTGCTTTCTGTGCAACAGTCTTTTGCTTTTTCCCTGACCCATGCAACTGTAGTTCATGTGCATCACTCCTACTCCAACACTACAGTCTTCTCTGACCAAACACTTCCAAGTCTAACCTATTTGGGATGTGCATAACCAAGTGACCCTGCTGGAGACCTACAAGGAAAATTAAACTGTGGCTCATCTCAGGTAAAAGACTCTTCTCTAATTTCACTGCAACCCTTCCAGACACCTTCTCCCACAGAACAGGTTTCTGATTTGCCCTGCACTGCTCTGCTTTCTGGATAACAGGAGCTGAATTCATTTTGCTCCTCACTCAGAGGCCAGGCACACAGCAATTATCATCTCAGGGTCTAAATTTGCAGCATAAGCCTCACACATGAAAGACCAAAGGGAAACAGAGCTAGGGAGAAGAGACATAAGAGAAAGGTTGCCCTCTTCACTTTTCCAGGATTTTTATTGGGTTGAATTTTAAACACTCTGAAAAGTTGCTGTACTACTTTACCCAAAAAGATGTTTAATCATTCTAATTCTGTGTCTGGATAACTGGACAGAAGAACAACACATTTGCTGTTCTGAGAATAACTGAGACATCAGCAGTAAAGAGAGGCAAGCATAATCCACGACACCTCATCTTTGAGCATGAAGATATCACTCCTGTGAGAAAAGGACATTATAAAATATCTGGACACACACTAACCTAGGCCTCTGTGATGAGCTGCCAATAAGTGCTTCAGCTCCTGTTAATTATGGTGGTGTTTCTACAATGATGAGATGACTTCTCTGTGGAGAAGAGCTCTCATCAGGAAATTGGTTCTATTGCAATTAACATCTTTGAATATCCAAATTTAACATCCTCCTTGAGCCTTCTCCCTTATTTCAGGAAGTTTGTGATCAATCAAGTCCTGAAATAGAGCTGGAGATCTGGGATTCAGGGAAGGGGGAGGAGTTCTGTGTTTGGGGGCAGGAGGGTTAAGTACACCAGTTTCAAAATCAGCTGGTTGATGTCTCCAGCAGCATTTCAACCTCTCATCCCCATGTACATAATTTCCAAGAAAGCTGTTATCATCATCACCACTATTTAGAGTCAGAATAGGTGACACATCCATTTCCTTGCCTCAGCTCTGCCTTCAGGGTCAGCTGTAGAGAAGAATCTGAGACACAGCCAGCCTAAAGACACAACATTCTCTCCTGAAACAATTAATACAGGGTGCAACAGAACACACCTTTCCTCTTCCCCTCCTTCCAAACAGAAATCATCAGTTTTCACTTCCTGGGGCTCTGTCATTCCATCAGTCCCCAGCTACTGCAGCTCCTCAGAGAGCTGGGGTAACGTGAATGGATGCCAAAGGAGAAAACAAAACAAAACCTCTTGCTGATCTTGCTCTTGCCCACACTGCAGCTGAACCACCCAGAACATCCAGCAGCAGCCCTACCACAACCCAACTCACAGGGAGAGGGCAAATTAACACTCCTGATGTACAACATTTCAGGGGTGAAGAATAACAGATTTTCTATTCCCAGCTCACTTAAAGAAAAGCATTTAGACCTAGCCACCAAAATTTTCCTCATCCTGTACTACAACAAGAAATCTGAACAGTAGATGCACTCACTTTATGGCACTGTAAACAACTGGGGAAAAGCAGCCATACACAGGAAGGACTTAGCAAAAATTTCACTGTTAGCTAGCTATTAAATTTGAAAAATATATTCACAGCCAATAGCATCAGAAGGCTAAAGTTTAGGGCTCAAAATTCATAACCATTAAATAAGATTTATTGGTTTTTTAATATAAAAAACCAAATTGTTGTCATCTTATTACAACAGTTCCGTACCTTCTTGGTGATTTCTCACAGGCATCTCCTCTTAGTACTGACTCCTTCTTCTTCACAGCACAACCAACAAACTCCAGCTCTCTTCTCAACCAGCTAACCCACTCTTTTACAGCACTCATCTTTATTAGATACAGCTGTGGCCTGTTAAGGGCAGGCCTGTTCCTAATCTTTGGTAATTAGTACAGCTGCAACTCCTCAGGGGTGAGATTACCTTCTGCACTATCTTTATTTTCATACATTCTATCCCCCCATGCCAAATTACTGTTGCTGTACTATATTCAGTTATATAAAATCTGATTTCCTGCTAGATAGCAATAGACCCTCCCCAACTTGCAGAATATAAACACTGAGTGCTTACATACTTATCTGGGCAAATGACTATGACTAAGAAAATTGTATTATATTCAACAAAATTTAAAAAAAATGTAGCAACACTTTGTGTTCCGCAATGCAAACACTTGTCAAAAATTACAAAAGAAAAGACCAAAAAAAAATCAATGAAACTTGAGAAATAAGTACAATAGACACAAAATTAAGGTGCAGGGTCCTGGACCACAGCTACAGCAGCTCACACAGTCATCTACACCTGTTCAATAATCAATAAAATATGCCTCAAAATCACATTTGGACAGTGGAGCCCAGGGTAGTCAGAGAGGAAATCACAGGGAGTCACTCTGTCTGTTCCAACAGATACCAAATTATACATGAGATGAGCAGAAAACTGAACAAATCAATCCAACAGATTTCATACTAAATCCATCTTTATTTTCAATGAGGGATGCTGTTGAGACAGAGACAGGAAAATACTTGGATAAAGACCTGTTGAATGAAGTCTAAGATTTAGAATAAGAGGAGTAGAAACTAGAGAGCTGATGGGTTAGAAAACCTCTGCACAGCATGAGGACTCACAGCTGAGAAACCAGTGCAGAGGGGTTTGCAATGTTCAGTGCCTTCTGCAGGGCTGCCTCTTTCTAAGGAGCAAGTGAAGTTATAAACCAAGATTTATGAGGTTCTACACACAACATTATGATTCATTAGGGAAAGCTAGGGACTAATAATTGGGGTTCCCTTGTCCCAAATTATTCAGTATTTAATCCAGTCTGTACAGAGGCTGTTGCAAACATATCATCCTGTCTTCCAAATCACTGTGATTTGTGTGCATTCACACCGAGAAACATCTCGACCATGAAGAGCTACAAATACAATTGAAGGGTTCTGAAACCACTAATTTTACAGCTCTCAAAGCCAGGGTAATTTCAACAAAAGAAGGAGGATAATAGGAAAGCCAACTCTTGAGGATCCCATAAGAATTCCACTCAGTGGAAACCAAGGTGGGGGATAACCAGCAGGGATGGGTGCTCAGTCTATCCACTCGGGGAACCAAAGGGCAGGAACTGAGGAAAGGTCTCCTGAGTGGCCTGGCATCCTGAAGGTGGCCCAGCTTTCTGTGCCTGCTGCAGCAGAGCCAGCATCATCCAGAACATCACACCCTGACTGCAGGAGGAATAAGCACTGCCCAGATCAGGAGCACCAAGCAAACTTTGTTCTGAGGGCAGGTCAAATCTCATTCTTCTTACCTTTCACATAAACCCCTCTAAAATTCTTGCACTTCAAGGCATGAATTCACAAGAAGTTATTAAAAGCATAACATCATTTAGAGTCTGCAAAGTCCTCTGTCACACCCCAGTACTTCAAGTGTTCCACACCATACATTTAAAGCCACTTGGTGACATTTAAGGAGAAAATTCCTCTTTAGCTCTCCACTCCAATTGCCATGACAGAAACCAACAGGGTGAGCCCTTTAAAGAGCCCCTTTGTTCCTTTACTACACGAGCTCGCTATTGTACACACACAAACGTGCTGACACACACACTGCAGCTAATGTGGATCACACAGGTGGCCCACAGAGATATAAATGCACACATGACAACCTGGAGCACACAGATATATGTGCACCAGCACACATGAAATCTTCCAACCTTCGTGTGTTCCAAGGGTGCTTGTCTCTCCACCGATCCCACATTCCTGAGTTCTGCTGGCTCCTGCCCCCAGCACCCAGTGTCTCACTTTCTTGTCAACTTCAGGAGGTGCCCAGCATGAAGACAAGAAAGCAGTAGATCCAGGGAGGCTTGAAGAGTACCCTGTGACTGCCCCGGGGTAGCCAAGTGAAAAAAAGATGAGGGGGAGAAGGAGGGAAGAGGTGGTTCCTGAGAGGTCACTGGAACAGCTGTCATATGAGTAGGTTTCAGTTCCCTTCCCATTTTTTATATTTAGGTGAAAATTTGAGTAGCTACTTATAAACTGGGGGGAAAGCCCCACCTCCTTGGCTTATATTTTTCCATGGAGGACCTGACAATGTTAGAACATCAGGACAGCAAGTAAAAGCAGAGTAAGCAAAACCAATGCAATTTCCAGATCCTGCTGAAATTTTACTTCAAGGATGAGCATTGAGAGTTAGAGCAGTAAATAAAGAATCCCTTGCTTTTGCTTCAAGCAGATAACCACTGTGGCTTTCTAAAAGCTCTGAGTGCTGTAGCCTTTGATAACAAGTAACAAAGCCAGGCAGAGCACATAATAACCCTTACCCTGTGATGAAGTATAATAATAATAATGCATTACCACCGCTTGCTGGTTCATCTTTATCCATGAGTAAGAAGAAGCTACTGTGTTCTTCAAATAAACATTTTGTCTGGCTACAAGCAAAGCTCTTAAAGTCAGAGTGGATTCAGGAATAAATTTACTTCATTTACAGTGCACAGCAATAGTCCATTCCATGCTAATGGCAACTCTTATGCTTTTTGTCAATATGTTCCTTTTACAGGGAATTTGGATAGCTTTTTAGCTGGTTCATTTGCTATTTTGTGTCACACATCACCTGCTCTTCTCTGCTGGTGTTTTCCAGCTTTACAGCTGAAGATTATCCCTTTGGGCTGATCATCCTTTTTTGAAAAAGGTAATGCTGTGAAATACAGGAAGCAGGTATAGCAAATGCAGAGAGGAAAAACCTTTCATAGATTTCTGCCAACTCTTCAGTCTTTCCATTCTCTAAATGCTCCCTTCACGCCTGCTACCCTCTCACCAAGGTGGCTGAGCTTCAATGCACACACAAAGTCTCCTCCCCAAAAAGTGGTCACACAGCATCCCACATTCTGCAGCTTCCCTGGTTCATCAGCCAAGGGCAGGAACAGCCTCCTCTGCCTCTGAGTCCAGCTCCAAAGGCCTCCAAGCCAGCTCAGGCAGAGCAGTTCAGTCTCTCTCCTTCCCTGGACTCCCATCACCCACATGTTCCTGGCGCCTGTGCCTGGTAAATCAAGGGACTCACTGACCTGGGCTTGCCCCCTGATCCTCACTTCAAGTAACACTTCCTCTGCCATAAATGGGGACACTGGGCATGATACTCCCAAAGAAGACCCTTCAATTTGTATGAGCTCATCACTCATACTACTTTTAACACTTTGTGATCATTTCTGCATGGAGATAAGTAAATCTCCCATCTTCTCACTCAGGGACAGAGAGACTCTTCTGAAATATTTCCATTCAGCATTTTTTCCAATCATCTTTTAAATGTTTTTCTTAAAACCAAAGCTGACTCACCCACTAAAACAAGATCGTCTGACTCATATTTAACACTTTTGTCTCCATGGCTCATTTTGGTCACCAACTGGCTTAGACTTTTCTTTGTGCTACATGTAAGGGGAAAGAATAGAGAAAAATGTACTTTAAACATCCATTCAGTTCCAAACTGTTGACAAATGCTCAGGATAAATCTGCAGAGAAAGGAAATTGTTACAGCACCTAGAGACCTATTACAAATTAGAACAGAAATGAAATTTTTCAGCAAGAGACAGATTTGTACTTTCATGTTCCCAGATTCAGATGAAAAGGGGGCTCTGTTTAAGAGATATTTGGCTAGAGGGTTTTCTTTTCTTCATTTACCATCATCAAAACCCTCATAAGACTGAACAGCGCTTCAGAAATGAAATAACAAGCCAGAAATAATTTCCCATTTGCACTTATCTTGCAGTGAGATTTATTACTTAATATTTCTAAAATATCTAAAAAGGAGAGCCCTAAAAAGAGAGGCCCAGATTTAGGTGAGATATAAACTGTTACTGCTTCACCCATGGGAAGTCCCCATTTCAAACAAGGACAGCATCAACATCCCCTTTAGAGCCACAAAACTGATCCACAGAAAGCTCCTCTGAGGTGGATCCAATTGAAGCACCTGCAGCAATTTTCCAGAGGAATCAAAAAAGCTGGAGAGCAGATCTGATGGAAATTAATGGGATCTGGGGTGTTGCTTGCCTCTAGCTTTCTTTCAAAGACCTCCAGGTTAGCCTCAGAGCCTGGTCTTCTCTCTGATATGGAGATCACTAATAAAACCAAAACAGTGTCTTCACCCATGTGGGAGAAAACTAATATCACCTATGCAAAGGCTTTTCAGTAACTTACAAGTAATGGAGGACTTCAGTCCCAGCTGAAGTGAAATAAACTCAGTCTAGAATTTAAGTTGTTCACGAGGTTTGGGTAAGTACTTTTAATAATCTTCTGATTAATCAGGACAAAGATAACATGCTGGGTGAGAAGAGGGGAGAGATTTTAATGCAGCAAATGGAAACAAGTTTTAAATGTCAGAAGGTGAAACAGGCTTAGCTTATGGCTGTGTTTTGGAAAGCAGCAGGGAACTCAAGACATCTATATAAACACATTATTGAAGCATTCTGGCTCACAGTTTTTGCTTAGGTATCAACAAGACAGAGAAATTCCCCTTGCTTCATGTACTTCCTCTGTGCTCTGGCAGATGTTATCAACCAGACCCACTGGTCCCACTTGCTTTTCAGTTTAACCTGTGTTTAATGCTTCCTGAGATCACAAAAACTGCACTTCCAGGGAACACTTTTGCAGCCCAGGCAGGCAGGGCCAGTCTCTAGAAAACCCTCAGCCTGGGGGCAGAAAGTGCTGCTGGTGTCCATCTGAACTCTGCAAGGGCAAGGTGACTTTGAGAAGAGATGTGCTAATCTAGAGATGTACTTCTCACCCTGTTTGAAAGGAGGGACAGCCCTGTCCTGTTCCTCACCCACAGAGAGGCAGATCATAAGCTCTGCTGTCACAAGGGCACCTCCACCAGCAGCCCCAGCAGCACAGCAGGCACTGAGTGCAGAGCCAGGCTGTTTGTTCTGCAGTGTGAGGTGCCACAGGTCCAACTCCTCATTAGCCCGCACCATTTGTCAGCTGCATGTGATCACTCATGAATAATGTTCTCCTGCCCAGCTCAGAGGCACACACTTGTGCCCTCTCACTGGGCACGTGCCATACACAGACAGCCCAAGACACAACTGAGATAAGCTTATTTCAGTGTTTCAGAGCACAGGAGTTAGAGCAGAACACTTTTCCTTCCAGCTCTACACCTTGCCTTTGCTGTAACCAAGAAGGAAGGAACCTGGCACAGCCTGTTGAAAACAAACAGAATGCCTCTGATTTTACAATGGAGCACTTGGGATTTAAGGGGGAAAACCACATCTAAGAGCAAGCCAGGGCAGTGTTTTCTCCCAGATTCACCCCTCTGATCTACCAACAGGTCCCCATCACTATCCTGGTGGCACCAGGTCCCTGGACAAACCCTGAGGAAGCCTGGCACTGAGCTGAGGTGTGCCCAGGGCAGTCAGCCCCACATCTCTGTGTGGGAAGGGAGGAGCTTGCAGACTGCTGAATAAACATAGATGGAAAAAATAACCAAGTAGTTCCTTGGGCATTGCATTCTCAAATTGCCTGAATCTCCACACCTGGTGGTGAGTACACCTCCTCAGTCTGGAGGAGATGATAAAATTGTTTGTGCCCTCTTAGCCATTCCTCAAGGAATTACTGCTGTGATCTAGTGAGAGACTCAACTGGATAATCTATTCCAGAAGAGAACCACCAAGGTCCGCACAGCAGAGGGTTTTAGCTTCCCCTGAAAGCCCAAATTATAGAGGTCTGTGTTGGCACAAGCCATTGCCCTGCTCTGGGCTCATCATGCCACTCTGTCCTGCATTTCCTGCTCCAGGACTTGGAGCACAGAACTCCCCAGCCTGCCTGCACAGCTCAGAGCAACCACCCTCCTGCTCTGAAATATTCCTACTGACAGACAGCATGGAGAATAACAATTTCCAGTTGTCTCGAAGATGCAAAATCAACCTTAAAGACTAACTAGCAAATTAGATAAAAGAATGTAAAAAGTAGGCACACAGAATGAAAAACACAGCTAGAACCAGTGGATAAACAGATAATGGGGAACATAGGGGCTTTTGTGGCAAAATTATGTAACAAGAAATAACAGCACATGCACTAAGAGAAGTTCAAAGCAAAATCATCAGAATATTGGGGGCTCTCAGTGAAAATGACCACCAGAGACCCTTTTAGATGACCCTTCAGAACCATAAGAGGACTTCCAGTAAGAGGCAGAGGCATCTAAATTAATTCTAGGAAATGTTCATGTATTAGCTAGGAAATATTTTATAATGAATATGATCAATCATGGTGGAATAAACACCCTGATGTAAAATTTCACAACACACATCCAGTTAGGGGGAAAATCCCCCAGATGTGTCCAGCACTGTAATAAGAAATGCCTGCTTTCTAAGACTTTCAATTGTGTTAAAATTTTTGTTCTCAAGCTGATTTCAGTATCTTAGAGGGCAGGACTAGCCAGAGTACAGCTCATGGCAGTTATAAACTGCTCTTCCCAAAGTATTGCAAAACAGCAGGGCTGGATCCTTGGCCAGCAAATCCTTTGCCTGGGGGTACAAGGGCAGATTGAGGTGAAATGCTGTACACTGGGCTGCTGCATTCCTCCAGGAGGAATGAAGGTCAAAGACTTTGGGAGACAAGAGACAAATGAAAGGAGAAGGCAGCAATCTGAGCATCCAAACCTACTGGCACTATACCCACAGAAATCCCTTATAATTGTGGTAAAACCTTCAGCCTGGCTAAAAATCAGAGAAAGCCTCTTAGGTGCCCCAAGCTCGTGTGTCCCTGAGCAGGTACTCTGAAAGGACTGTTTCACCTCTACTAACACCTGAAAAATTCACAGTTTAACCTTTACTCTTGAATTTCATCTCCTGTGGTAAGAGAACAGCCTGTCCTCTGCCACCCCAGTGATGTTGCAGAGAATAATGTACACCTGTACAGGGCTTTGAAAACCACTTTATAAGACCCCAGAGTTTGTCATTATTCCCCAAACATGCTTCAGAGAGAGGCTGGTGCTCAGCATGCAGCAGCCAAGAGTAGGGCCAGGGCCACGGACACCCAACCTCATCTGCCAGCAGCACCCCAAGGCAGGAGGCAATCCCAGCAGGAATACCAGGAGCACCTGGCACACAAATCCAGGCAATCACAGCAGCACCTGGCATACAAGCCCCTGTCTGCAAGCCAGCACATTCTGGTAAGGATTCCCATGCACTTCAATAGTGGATGCAAGAGCAGCTCTGCTCCCAACGCTCAGCAACCACAACCAAAGAGCTGGTGCTGTTCTTACTCTACTCCAAAAGTCACAATAAAGACCAACATCATGGCAATAAGCAAGAGAGCTGCATCCCCAGAAAAGCTCAGGAGCCCTGTGTTTCCCCTCCCATGCAGGCAGAAACAGTTGTTCCTCTCCAGCTCATAACAGAGGCACCCAGAAGAGCCAGGAGGAGAGAGACAGAAAGAGTTAAGCAAAGGTAACAAGAGCAAGAGAGACAACAAAGCACTGACACCCCCACACAGGCCCTCAGGTAGTTTCTTGCCACTGAGTCCATCCCCAAGTGCCATTCACACAACTTTTCCATCCCCTGTCACATGTTAATAATTGTTGTCCATGGCCCTTCTTCTAATACCTGATGCCAGAGGGGTCAGGGCAGGGAGAGCCACACAGAGCCTGCTGGGCTCTGAGGGAACCTGCAAAGACAAAGCAGCCAGCACAGATATTCCTGCTGCAGAAACTACAGAGATTTTTCCAAAACTTTCCTATACAAATCACATACAATCAGCAGCCTGGAAAACGTGTGTGAACCGACCATTTAATGCAGCAGTTCAGATCCTGTCTGCTTGGGCACAAGGATCCTGGCTGCTTGATTTGCTCTCTGTTGAGTAGCCCTCCCAGCTTCTACAACACAGGCAAAAGCTAAGATCATCTATACTGAAGTATGCTAGCTCCAGGAATCCTGATTTTCTTGACAAAACCTATTCCAAACAGACAAACCACTAAAATTTGAAGCACCCTCACAAATGAATATATTAAGTTGCATCAATAATAATTTATCTTTTACATATCACTTCCCTCATACTTATTTTCTAAACTAAGTACAGTGGAACAATAACCCCAAGTATGCATAGTTTTTCATGTTTAAATACACAAAAGAAAGGTGCACAGAAATAAAAAACTGTGGAGCTTCACACCTGGAAAAGACCAGAGGAGACAGGAGATCTGTTGCTCATTCCAGCATTTCTCTACACGGATGAGATTTCCTTTACAGTGCAGCATCATGATAGACCTCAGAAACTTAGAGCAATATCCTTTTGCATGCATAATAGTTCCTTCAGTGCATATTTACTTTCATGCAGCCCATCATTCTTTATTTGGAGCTATATTTTTATGCACAAAACAGTAGCTTTCAGAGGAGGCAGGAGTTATTAAAAAGTTCATCTGTTCCAGCTGCTTAATCCTCACTTAAACTCATCATTAATCCTTTTTTTATGACACCATAATTGTCACTATGGCAACCAATTATGATGTCACAAACAAGATTAGAATTTTAGATAGGGGAACAGAATTAGCTTCTCTGCTATTTGTTTAGGTCCTTAGTGGCTGTCATGCCTGATCAAATCATTGCCCAATGAGTTCAAAACTCTGCTCAATATCCCACCAATGCAGGGCAAGGCAGACAGAAACACAGGCAGGGGGATGTGCCCAGTGAAGGATGGGAAGGTGCAGTGCACAGACACTCCCTTCCCAGCCCCTCCAGGTCACATTCTCAGCTCCTGAAGCAAGAAATCATTGGCAGCTCCAGTGACATTGTGGGTACTCAGTAGTCAGGCTTCTTACAAATGCAATTCATCTTCCTATTAAAGCCTAATCCTTCTTTGGATTCCACTGAATATTCCCCTTCAATGATTTGCTGCAGCAAAGTCCCTATTAAATACACACAAAACAATCATGTATGGCAAGTAAAGAAAAAGCCCCTGAGCTCACTTATTTCATCATATTTTCTTCTACTTATAAACCAAATAACCACAGTCTGTCATCTTTCTTCCTGCAGAATAATCACAAACACACTTGAATGCCTGAAGTGATTTACCCTTCTTTAGTCCTTTTTCATTTCATCTATAGCTTTTCAGGCTCCCAACAAATCAAAGGAAGAAAAGAGTAATACTAATAAAGAGGTCAGATGTCAGCCACCCAGGTACTATGCAGCACACCATCAACAGCTGGAGGTGTCACATATTCACCATAAAGATGATTTGTCCCCATTCCTTCCCCCCTGGAGGTTTTGTTTGTGCCATTCTGGTGAGGTAAATGAATTAGAGCAACAGCAAGTGTTAAGCTAAGAGCAAAACGCACCAAAAAAGGGATTGTCCCAGGGAATAACATCAGGACTTGCACAGAGGCACCCTCCTCTAACACATGCTCCTTTCAGCAGCCAGGGCTGGCTTTGAACCATTAAAGAACAATCCTGAGACCAGCAGTCATGGGCAATCCGTGCATTTTACTTTCCAGACAATCTATTGTAGCTCATGGAAAACGTGACAAATGTGCCCCCCCAGATGTACGCACCCTAGAGAGGCAAGAGATTTGCTCTCATGTCCTGCACCAGGACAGAGTCACAGAACAAGTGGCTCCCAGCTGCCCTTGCAGCTGGCAAAGCAGTTCATTTTCGAGATGCAGTTCACAGCAGGCAAAATGGCAACGTCTCTATTTGGCTGTAGAGATATTGCAGCACTTTATAAAACTGACATACTTGCCAGCATCCACTAAAAGAAGCCACCACTTCCACTTCAAAGCAGATTTATATCTTGCCAAAAAAAAAAAAAAAAACAAAAACCAAAACAGCAACAACAAAACTAAAAAAACAAAAACAAAAAAAAACCCCAAAAAAAAACAACCAAAAAAAACCCACCAACTTTTTGCAAGCAAAATTATGTTTTGCCTTTTTTTAATTTGGAAGCATTTGTCAAACACTAACAAGAATATACATATATTCATCCTATTTGTAGGAAGGGTCCACATAAAAACTAATTTTAAGACTGCTTTCCATGGACTGCCTGCAGTCAATAGAGATGGACTCTTCCAGAGAACAGTTTGGAGCCAGAATTATGTTGGCAAAATGGTTCTCTGGAGAAGACTCCCTCACATGCTAACAACCATTGAGTCGGGGTAGTCTCCCCAGCCTGAAATTATCCTGCAGAAATAATTCCTCCTCTCCTCACACTGACTTTTTCACACATACCAGCACTCACAATTTTTCCAGAGCCAGCAGGGCGTGACACCAACCACTAAGATGTGCATGTGGGGACTGATTCATCACAGCAGAGCCATTAGAAGGAAATGCATTAGTCCTAATGGCAAGAACTGCACATTCACATGGTCTCTTCCCAAGAAAGTTCTTAAATCCTGTGGGAGACTTATGTCTGGAACAGCAAAACCAGTACAAGCAGACACTGTTCTGCGACTGACAGTTCAGCAATCCCTTGTCCAGACACAATTTACTGTAACAAACACTGCCTTGCTATTTCACCTCTCTCTTATAGTTGTTTCCAGGCTGCAGTTACCAACACCCTTCAGTCCTACCTTCCTTCCTTTTCTGCTGCCCAGACCAGTTGGATGGGAGCTGCTCAGTCCAGAGAGCCAAATTTCACAGAAATTTGAGTACTACAAAATTCTGTTGAGCTGAGCACGCTGTGGTGCTCAGCAAGCAGAGCACGGTGGGAGAGAGAGATCCTCATCCTGCCAAGATCCTGGAGCCCCCTCCCTGAGAGAGGGTAATTGTTGATCCAGCTGCTCCATGCTCAGAAGGGAGCAGCAGAAATGGCTGAAGAGCAGATCAACACCTCTTCAGGGCAGAAGCCTTTCCAGCTCTAACATCAGACATCACTTTCATCCTCTCTGTAAGACAAGAGTGGTTGCCAGTAAGTGGCTACTCAGCTTTCTACCAACCAGTTACTTCCACCAGTAGCTGCAGAGGAAGACTCCCAGATACAGAACATTCTCAGAAAGAGAAGGAAAAAAACAACCATTAACCATAACACCTGATGTACTTTCAGCTTCCAGACATCACCTCCCTCTTTAGCTGGAAAAATTTGGATGGCCACCCAACATTACTCTGATAACATATTCTAATCATGACACCAAGAAGCTCCTGCTAGCTGTCAGAGGACAATTCATCTCCCATGTTCCTTCAGTCTCTGGTAGCTCAGAAGAGGCTGAGTGTCATAGGGCTGACCAGTACAAGATGTGGTCATTACAACACATTCCTAGCATAAAAAATGAATCATGGACAAGATAGTTTCACAAATGCTACCAAATAACAACTTTGGCTTGCACTCCCATTCATTGGAAAATTCTCATACTGCAAATCAAAACAAAATCACTTTTCTCTTCTGAATCAGAGTGAAAAGAAGAACTCAGGATGAAGAAAGGGAATTATCAGCCATCCTATATTTTACTTATAAGATGAATAATCCTATATTTTACTTATAGGATGAATATATAGATACATTGGTCATGTTGTGAGGTTTCTTAAACAAACCAGCATCTTTCCCAGAAGATTTCAGTTGGAAAATATCATGTCAGAAATGTTTTTACAATGGAAATATTCCCCTGGGAACTTTTAAGCTACCCTTCTCCACCACAGAAGACTGGAATTACAAGCATAAGCATATATTGTGGTAGCTTCACAAGTATTACCTGATGCCCAACTGCCTTAGAATGAGCAAAAGGTCATCATTTTAAAAAACAAATATTCCCCCCCCCCCTCTGTTTGAGCAGACTCTTCACAGAATGGCTTTGAAACCTTCCTTGTGTTTCAGCACACACCCGCAGCTCAGGCACATCAGGCATGAGCCCTGCAGGCTCACCTGGCTGTCCCCAGCACCTTCCTCACTCACTCAGCTGCTGACACACACTGTTGTGCCTGCAGCCACCCATCATGGAGATATTTTCACTGGTTTTCATTTATCCTCCTATTATTTGTGGTTGCACACATAATAAAAGCTGCTTTGTCTGCCTGTGTAGTAAATTTGTCTCATTGTCTTACAACCTCGCTGTGAGAAGCTGTTAGGATTGATTCACAATAGGGCCAACATTTCCATCAAGCAAATATCATGCTCAGCACCTGACAAATTGTGACACTGTTTGCAAAGTGACTGAATCAGGAACAAAAAGCTCCCACTGCGTGTTTGGGTAGGGGTGGCTGGGAAAGGGGCTGGGAAAGGGGCTACCATGCAGGAAACAGGGGCTGCTGTCCAGGCACAGCTGGGACACAGCAAAACCCAGGAGAACCCTGGGATTTCTGGGCATGATGCAGGCAGGAGTGAGCAGGAGAGCTAACCTGCCAGGGAACTGCCTCCTGAGACAGCAAGCTGTGTCTCCTACAGCAGAGGAGCCACATCTTTCTCTTTTTCACCCATTGGATCAAAGTGGGTGGAGTTGATTTTGGTGCCCCAGCTTATTTCTTCCCTCTTTTCTTTCTCTCTGTATTTCACATCCTTATTGGCTTCTTTCAAGCTTGGAAAAATTTCTGTTATAAAGAATTACCCAGTGTGCTCTAAGCACAATTTCCCACCCTTCCTTCCCCTCCTTCTCTCATTTTGTAATTGCTGGTGACCCACTGGAAAAGCCTATCTTTGGTCAGCTGGAAGACCCAAAACTCTGAGTGGGTTGAAATAATCAAATCATTTTTTTATCACCTGCAGCTCCCAGCACAAGCAGATGGGAGAAGCAGACACATGGAGCAGGCCCACATCCATATCCTTCAGCAGGCAGTCAGGCTCAGCTTTATAACTGGTGAGATGCACAGCCACAAAGGACAGTAAAATAACATCACTGGTGGCAGAAAGGCAAGGCCATTTGCTATCTTGGCACTTGACATGTAAAATGGGATGATCTCAATTTTCATGAAGCAAAAGACTTGAGTAATCTTAGGACAAAGGCCAAAGAGTGAAAAGAAAGTGAATTACCTTCTTTTTCTACTAGGTCAGAAGAGGGGTATAATCAGTGTGTGCTGGAAGCTCTCCCTGCCTCTGCCTGCACTGCACTTCTCCCTGAACAGAAGGCACTCCCTGCCAATTAGGAAATGAGGAGGAATGAACCCAGCACTTTCAAAGCCATAGGTCAGCTCCCTTCTTCCTTCCATCTCTGTCCCCAAATTAGTCATCTGATCTTCTCTTCCCACAGAAGAATAGCATGAGCTGAGAAAGGAGAGGAGCCCCCAGCTCAGCAGCTGTGGCTTACTGGACCAGGTACTAACACAAACACCAAACTCAAAGCCTTTCCTCAGAAAGAAGGGAAATTGGAATTGGAAGAAGCTATTGTATGGGCAGCAAAATGACAGCTTCAACCCATCATCTGCTGATGGCAAAATTACATTTCAGTGCTTTCCTTTCTGCACTGAGGAGGTGGGGGTAAGGGGAGAAGAGGAACTGAGCAATCCAGGGATTAGGGAAAAAAATGCCATATTGCCCAACCAAGGGATCAGATTAGGTTTTCCTTTTAAATTCCCTGCTATCTGATCTCTCACATTTTCACCAGACATGAGGTGAAAATTGGAAAGAATGTATTCCTTCCTCTTGAATAGGTGACTAGAAGATTACATATGAGGAATGAAAATTACTTGTGCATCATATTAAATATCTCACCCAGCTGCAGACAGAGATGGCTCAGCTTTGTGTTCTTCATTAAAAAAAATAGGAAAAATTAGAAGAATTTACTCCACTCAATCTCTTTTTTTTTTTTTTTTTAATCATGTGGGAGATTTTTCTAAACACATTCTTTAAGAGGGGAGCTCACACAACACTCTCTCTGGGTTTGCCCTGTCCCAGACAGCATTTCTTAGAGTGCTTCTGGCTTGAGGCTGCCCAGAGGCTTGGATAAACATGCATAATGCTTGGCTTATGTTGTTGATGTCCATCACATCCCTGGGAGTCTGGGGTCTGGAAAGCCCAGGCTATTCCCAGAGGGAAAGACAAGCAGTATCTCCTCTGGAAAGCAGAAAAGCTGGGCTTCTGCCAGCCCTCCCTTTGAGGGTACCAGAGTCTCTGCCAGGCCAGACTGCCTGCAGACATCCCTGCTGAAGGCTGTGGGTTTTGTCCCTCTCAAATGGATTAAGGTTTGATTGGTAAGGGGATTTTTGGGGAAAGAGCTACCACTCCTAGGCCACTAGACTGAAGGGGTAGTAGTTTCTAAACACCAGATGTAAAATCTGTGAGGGGGCATCTTAACTGCTTCATTGGTCTCAATCCAACTCCTGGCTGCCCCAGCATCACAGCCAGCATTACTCATCCTTCTCTGTGCTGAAAAAGGAGGAACAAACTGCTGCCAAGACAGAGGCCAAATAACCCGACACTCGGTAATTTTGCTGTTCACGCTGGAACACGGCACATTTATCAAACCATGATATGGTCCATATCACACTCAAGGAAATGAAAAACACTGCTTTGCTGTTTGCTGTCCAGGATGAATCAAGATTCACAAAGCCAAAAGAGAGTCCAGGCAAGCATCACAGCCCAAGCCTGTACCCAGCCCATTGGGAGCCTGCTCCAGCACTGTTTGTTATGCATCACTGGGGCTTGTCAGACACCTCTCAGCATTCCTTCAATACCTGAAAAAGCTGGAAAAAATCAAAGCTGAAAAGCTGGAGAGGGTAACTACTGCCTCTTCCTTTTTGCCATGGGCTGGTGTTGTACTGACAGAAAGAAGTCAAAAACCAGTTTCTATTCCAATTACACTTTAAAAGAGCATGCAACTCCTCTGCAACACAGCCTACCACTGCAGGGCTTGGAAATTCCCCATATTGCAGCTCTAAAGGGGAGAAGGAGGCAGCTTATGAGCAACTTGATGGTAAAGAATCAGAGATAAAGCACTGTGCTATAAAGCTCACACTAACCTTGGAGGCAGGGAAAAACTGTTTGAGCAACCTCAATAACTTAAATCTAACCTTGTAGAATGTGAAACCCAGTGTTCATGTAGTTCTGTGTTCTTTGTTCATTGTACCATGCACTGCACAGCCCCAGGTATATAAATAACACAGAGCACAGGGGTCTGGGTGAAGGCAGGGCAACAAAGGGAAATTATAGAATTAAAAGGACAGAGAGCAACTAAAAAAATATAGAAAGACATAAATTCTCTCATGGTAGACACTGGCCAGGGACAAAACTACCTGCTGCAAAGCCAAATGCAGTGCCCTGCAAGAGAAGTGACAGTTTCAGCTGTTGGCTACCTGCAGAGACAGAAATGAAGAACGAGGAATACCTTAAGTTCTTTTCACTAACAGAAGGCCACCCACAACCAAACATGTCAGCTGCACCTGTACTGCTGCTAATTCCTTCTTCAATGTCATTTTAAATCAAGCTAAAAGCTGGGGGTGACTACAGTGCCAGAAGCAAAGGTTCCTACAAGCACAAGCAGCTGGCAAGGCACTGGTGGTGGATATCCCTTGAGGCAGTAGCATCAAAGGCACTTATCTTTTGTTTCCTATCTGCACGAGGGTTTTTAAAATGCGAATTCTCTCAGTGTCTCAACTTACAAGCAACCTCAAAAGTCATAATGAAACTTTATTCACATCTTTGGCATTTCACTAACTTTGACAACAGAGTCCATTGCCCTCTGGGGCTCCATCTCAAACCCACAGATCAGGCTAACATCAGCAATTAGTAATGAGGGACCTGGCCTGGCATGCACCTTCACATGGCATTTCACTGCCTTCAGAGCACCTGCAGGATGCAATGCTCCAGGAGGAATGAACCTCGCTGTG